>NC_060250.1:0-10000000 GCF_921293095.1 Ischnura elegans
AGTATTATTTTTATTTATTAGACGAACCATCACTTCACAATATTGCGTCAAGCTCGGGTGCTTATACTTATGACGTGGGAAGTCAATGAAGATGACAAATATGCGTCGAAAAGTCGGAAAAGATGTTAAAAAATTGACAACACCTCAAACTAAAACAGAAGCATTACTAATAACTAGAGATACATGTAAATAACACTTTCATTTTAATTTTATAGCACCTTCAATTATAGTTTATAGCATTGAGTACCGTCTATCTTTTTCTTTTTTCATTATACATTACCAGTAGATGACGACAAAATGCGGTGAAACATAGTTATTTGAAAAATACGGAATAGTTTTATTAATAATGTGTTGGAAAAAATTAATTAAGGAACTAGATATAACTAAACTAGATCACCCCGGAGAACTTCGTACCACCTGATAATCAATGAACGGTTTCAAAACACCATTTATAAACCAAGAACGGTTGTACTGATTTTAATAATTTTTGAATTATTATAAAAATTATTAGTAAAAAAATGTGCACTCAAGAAAACTACAAGAATAAGTAGTACAACGGCTTGTTAGAAAGACATTTTTATTTATTCTATCTACGTTGGGTAGACGGGAGACTTAACTTGCCCGCTCTTGGGACAAGCTTACATAACGCTAGACCGATGCTTGATTGGCGTAACAATCTCGTGAATAGGCCCTAAGGAAGAACATTAACCCGGTAACGCCTGAATTAAAAAGTTTCTGCGATTTTTGTGGTAATCATATGTTTTAATACGAATGAAATTCTGAGTCATTCAGTGCAAATTTTATTCTTTTATCTCTAATAGTTACCGAGATACAGCCTGGTACCATATGGTACCGCTAGGCGTTTAAGGGGTCAAAAAATCGAAAATTGAAAAACTTTTCGGAAATCACATTTTTAAGCCAAAAACGTTATATATTTATTATTTTCCGGAAAATACATTCATTTTCATCCAAAATTACGTTCAAATATCGATAATATTCAATTAATTATTAAATATTATTGTATATAAAATAGAAGTTGATATAATTGACGTAGAAATCAAGAATAACATGATTTTAGCCTTTCACTCAGTCGTTGCCGCACATGGAAATGAACAAAGCAGTCACTGCATTGCATTTCAAGCATTCTGTTCTTATTGTACTGGTTCAGTTTTCAGTAGCACACTATCCCCGCTTGGGCTTGGAGTTATTTGTTGGTTGTGCCCGTCGAACCTATCAGGGGCATTGGAAAGAAGATAGGCGGCTGTCAGTTGAACGCAATCTTTGAAACATGAATCAATAACAAATCTATTTCTCTGCGAAAATGGGCTGGCGGGGGCGGTGGTGTAGTCTGTATGGTCTAGTTTGAGTCTCATTCAATTAGCAGTAAGAGTCGGCAGAGCATTTCCACAGAGCTCGTGACTAAATTTACGAATTTTACCATCGAAAAGACAAATTTGCTGATTAAACATCATAAAAGTCCAGTAATCGCGCCTATGTCGCATTTATTCACGTGCATCGCATCAATATCGCATTTATCACATTACCAATTTTTACGTATCACTGCAAATAACTTATTGGTCATGAAGTACACTCGTTGGTTCAGACAAGAGATACCCATTTCCTCTCGTTTCTCATTGTTCTCTAAGCTCTCATGCTTTCACTTATTCTGTTTTTATTTTGCTAACTATGTCAAAAAATTGAAGTATTTTCTCAATTATCATTAGGATACATCTACGCTGGTAATCACTTATTTATTGGAAAAGTCAATGTTTTTCATTACAAAAGTAAGCACAATCTTCTACCATAATCAACTTATTTTAATGCGCATCATCCTAATGAGATTTTTTTATTTTGATATTTCGTACAGATAATTTTTCGATCAAAATTTTTGTTACGTATCTCCAGCTTAATTTAGCTAATTCCACAAGCAATATAAGTGTCATACGTCATCAAAATGGTATGTGAGAGTAGTTTCCATTGAGGCAATGCTGTTTCCTGCTCCGAATTCGATCATTATAATGTAAAATTTTAGAACTCAGGTCTACAAGCTCCTAACATGACTTATGATCCCACCAATCCATACAAATATATTTTAGGCGTCAATTTACGGGAAGAAGTCTCTTTCACATTCATTTATAGCGATTAATTTACCCCTGGAGGCGCTCCACCCCCCCACTCCCCCCCCCCCCCCCCTCGCCCTCCAAAGCTTTTATTTCTTAGCTTACCATGATCCAACCTTTATGTGATCCGGATCCGTCATGCGTCTTTCAAACAAAAAATTTTTAGAATGTGTTAGCTTTATTTGAGTGATGAAGTCACAGATGGATACCACTTATTTATCTCCAATAGTCAGAAAAATATGGTTCAAACTGGATGAAAAATATCAATAAAGTTCAAAGTTCATGCCCTAGAGACATAGGAGTAGGAATAATTAACATATTTGAGTAATTATCAAGGATTCTGACAATGGAAAACGTAAGTGACTTTTATTCATCTAATCAATGAACAGGTAACTTAATTTTTTTGTAGTTTATATATTTCAAGCCGTCATGAATCATATGTTGGTATCTGCACTGTTTGATTTCCATTTCTTCAATCAAATTAAATAATTATCTCCAAACTTCTTTGCAATACTCTGTGATTAGAATATTTTGGTAAATATTGTTGTGTCCGTAGACGTCCAGTCGCTCTCGTTGCGGCTCGTGAGAGAACAGGATGCGTTCCAAGTGTAAAAGGACGAGTATTCTGCTCCACAATTGTCAGGTTTTGGTCCAAAGCCGAATCTTAACCTACGGAGCACTAGCCTCCCAGTGAACTAGAGAGAGGGACTAATTCAGACGGTTATAAATTCGTTAAGTGCTTTGACGTCTTGACCCTGATTTCTCCCAAGCTCCTTCGGTTGTAGCCCGGACGGTCCACAACCCCGATTTTCAGGGTCCTGTCCTGATCGTCGTAGGGATGCGACAACATTTTATTCCAATAGATCAGCATTTCTTAGAAAAATAAACTTCCATCACGGTGAAATGCAGGTAATTTACAATACATATTACTTTAATGAAGTTTATTATGAAGAATACTTAGATAGTTTATCTTTAGCGTTTAATTGCAGGGTATGTTTTTTTCACGGAGCCTTGTTATTGAAATTTTCACTTTAACCAATTTGTTATACTTGTAGTAACTTGAGTTTTTATAAACCAAAGCTCCTAAGACACATACCATTCTTATCATTGGAATAAATGGAATTAAAAGTGACGGCGATTTGGATTTATCGGTGAAAACTAACGCCATCTATTACTATGTATCCGAACAAGGTCGTTATCTTCAATCGCTTCGTGCAACGTGATTGGTTGGATATTTCACCATCCCCTCCAGGACCAACATCCTATTATGGCCGAGCATAAATGAAGGGGTAAAGGCTAGAACTCCATCAGTGTGTGGTCCAAGGCGTCGCTGATGTGACATCGTCTTGCATACGGTGATAAACAATCATCAAAAACAAGCAAATGACCATTGGAGAGAAAGAACCACTGGTTACTATTTGGTTTGGAATCCTACGGTATACTTTGGCATTTGGCAAATCAGTAAAATGAAAAAATATTCAAATTTACCAAAAATGCCAAATGCCAAAGTGTACCGTAGGATTCCAAACCAAATAGTAACCAGTGGTTCTTTCTCTCCAATGGTCATTTGCTTGTTTTTGATGATTGTTTATCACCGTATGCAAGACGATGTCACATCAGCGACGCCTTGGACCACACACTGATGGAGTTCTAGCCTTTACCCCTTCATTTATGCTCGGCCATAATAGGATGTTGGTCCTGGAGGGGATGGTTAAATATCCAACCAATCACGTTGCACGAAGCGATTGAAGATAACGACCTTGTTCGGATACATAGTAATAGATGGCGTTAGTTTTCACCGATAAATCCAAATCGCCGTCACTTTTAATTCCATTTATTCCAATGATAAGAATGGTATGTGTCTTAGGAGCTTTGGTTTATAAAAACTCAAGTTACTACAAGTATAACAAATTGGTTAAAGTGAAAATTTCAATAACAAGGCTCCGTGAAAAAAACATACCCTGCAATTAAACGCTAAAGATAAACTATCTAAGTATTCTTCATAATAAACTTCATTAAAGTAATATGTATTGTAAATTACCTGCATTTCACCGTGATGGAAGTTTATTTTTCTAAGAAATGCTGATCTATTGGAATAAAATGTTGTCGCATCCCTACGACGATCAGGACAGGACCCTGAAAATCGGGGTTGTGGACCGTCCGGGCTACAACCGAAGGAGCTTGGGAGAAATCAGGGTCAAGACGTCAAAGCACTTAACGAATTTATAACCGTCTGAATTAGTCCCTCTCTCTAGTTCACTGGGAGGCTAGTGCTCCGTAGGTTAAGATTCGGCTTTGGACCAAAACCTGACAATTGTGGAGCAGAATACTCGTCCTTTTACACTTGGAACGCATCCTGTTCTCTCACGAGCCGCAACGAGAGCGACTGGACGTCTACGGACACAACAATATTTACCAAAATATTCTAATCACAGAGTATTGCAAAGAAGTTTGGAGATAATTATTTAATTTGATTGAAGAAATGGAAATCAAACAGTGCAGATACCAACATATGATTCATGACGGCTTGAAATATATAAACTACAAAAAAATTAAGTTACCTGTTCATTGATTAGATGAATAAAAGTCACTTACGTTTTCCATTGTCAGAATCCTTGATAATTACTCAAATATGTTAATTATTCCTACTCCTATGTCTCTAGGGCATGAACTTTGAACTTTATTGATATTTTTCATCCAGTTTGAACCATATTTTTCTGACTATTGGAGATAAATAAGTGGTATCCATCTGTGACTTCATCACTCAAATAAAGCTAACACATTCTAAAAATTTTTTGTTTGAAAGACGCATGACGGATCCGGATCACATAAAGGTTGGATCATGGTAAGCTAAGAAATAAAAGCTTTGGAGGGCGAGGGGGGGGGGGGGGGAGGAGGGGCTTGGAGCGCCGCCAGGGGTAAATTAATCGCTATAAATGAATGTGAAAGAGACTTCTTCCCGTAAATTGACGCCTAAAATATATTTGTATGGATTGGTGGGATCATAAGTCATGTTAGGAGCTTGTAGACCTGAGTTCTAAAATTTTACATTATAATGATCGAATTCGGAGCAGGAAACAGCATTGCCTCAATGGAAACTACTCTCACATACCATTTTGATGACGTATGACACTTATATTGCTTGTGGAATTAGCTAAATTAAGCTGGAGATACGTAACAAAAATTTTGATCGAAAAATTATCTGTACGAAATATCAAAATAAAAAAATCTCATTAGGATGATGCGCATTAAAATAAGTTGATTATGGTAGAAGATTGTGCTTACTTTTGTAATGAAAAACATTGACTTTTCCAATAAATAAGTGATTACCAGCGTAGATGTATCCTAATGATAATTGAGAAAATACTTCAATTTTTTGACATAGTTAGCAAAATAAAAACAGAATAAGTGAAAGCATGAGAGCTTAGAGAACAATGAGAAACGAGAGGAAATGGGTATCTCTTGTCTGAACCAACGAGTGTACTTCATGACCAATAAGTTATTTGCAGTGATACGTAAAAATTGGTAATGTGATAAATGCGATATTGATGCGATGCACGTGAATAAATGCGACATAGGCGCGATTACTGGACTTTTATGATGTTTAATCAGCAAATTTGTCTTTTCGATGGTAAAATTCGTAAATTTAGTCACGAGCTCTGTGGAAATGCTCTGCCGACTCTTACTGCTAATTGAATGAGACTCAAACTAGACCATACAGACTACACCACCGCCCCCGCCAGCCCATTTTCGCAGAGAAATAGATTTGTTATTGATTCATGTTTCAAAGATTGCGTTCAACTGACAGCCGCCTATCTTCTTTCCAATGCCCCTGATAGGTTCGACGGGCACAACCAACAAATAACTCCAAGCCCAAGCGGGGATAGTGTGCTACTGAAAACTGAACCAGTACAATAAGAACAGAATGCTTGAAATGCAATGCAGTGACTGCTTTGTTCATTTCCATGTGCGGCAACGACTGAGTGAAAGGCTAAAATCATGTTATTCTTGATTTCTACGTCAATTATATCAACTTCTATTTTATATACAATAATATTTAATAATTAATTGAATATTATCGATATTTGAACGTAATTTTGGATGAAAATGAATGTATTTTCCGGAAAATAATAAATATATAACGTTTTTGGCTTAAAAATGTGATTTCCGAAAAGTTTTTCAATTTTCGATTTTTTGACCCCTTAAACGCCTAGCGGTACCATATGGTACCAGGCTGTATCTCGGTAACTATTAGAGATAAAAGAATAAAATTTGCACTGAATGACTCAGAATTTCATTCGTATTAAAACATATGATTACCACAAAAATCGCAGAAACTTTTTAATTCAGGCGTTACCGGGTTAATGTTCTTCCTTAGGGCCTATTCACGAGATTGTTACGCCAATCAAGCATCGGTCTAGCGTTATGTAAGCTTGTCCCAAGAGCGGGCAAGTTAAGTCTCCCGTCTACCCAACGTAGATAGAATAAATAAAAATGTCTTTCTAACAAGCCGTTGTACTACTTATTCTTGTAGTTTTCTTGAGTGCACATTTTTTTACTAATAATTTTTATAATAATTCAAAAATTATTAAAATCAGTACAACCGTTCTTGGTTTATAAATGGTGTTTTGAAACCGTTCATTGATTATCAGGTGGTACGAAGTTCTCCGGGGTGATCTAGTTTAGTTATATCTAGTTCCTTAATTAATTTTTTCCAACACATTATTAATAAAACTATTCCGTATTTTTCAAATAACTATGTTTCACCGCATTTTGTCGTCATCTACTGGTAATGTATAATGAAAAAAGAAAAAGATAGACGGTACTCAATGCTATAAACTATAATTGAAGGTGCTATAAAATTAAAATGAAAGTGTTATTTACATGTATCTCTAGTTATTAGTAATGCTTCTGTTTTAGTTTGAGGTGTTGTCAATTTTTTAACATCTTTTCCGACTTTTCGACGCATATTTGTCATCTTCATTGACTTCCCACGTCATAAGTATAAGCACCCGAGCTTGACGCAATATTGTGAAGTGATGGTTCGTCTAATAAATAAAAATAATACTCATCTTATATGGAGGACACTTGTATTTCAACAATTAAAGGCATAACTGCATGGTTACGGAGTTACGACCCCAGTTACGGAGTCATGACCCCAGTGATACCCCCTCCCCCTCAATCTCACTAGAAAAAGTTGCAGAAATAAGAAATGAAAGGAAATGGAAAAAATGTCAAGTGTTATTTATGAGTGTTGCAAACGTTGAGATTCAACTTTAAGTTGATTATGAGTGAAATATACGGAATTTCACGAGTTGGGAGGAAGAAAAGTATAATTTATTGCTATAATAATCAATAAAATAATTAATGAGATCTGCTTCTTCAAAAATATATTACAGATCATGGAGGAAAGAATCGGAGTTCTTAAATCTCATTGTTCATTATGATGTTAATTTATTCGCTTCCTTTTGTTATGGAAGGATGGGAATCACCCCCTACTACCACGACCGCCACCTCTTACACGACCGCCACCCCATACCTTCACCAACACTGCAAGCTTTCCCTACTCATTTAAAAGGGTTTATTTCTTTTTCGTTGTGAAATATATGATAATGTATCTAATTTATCAAATATCTGATATTTTTTTCTATCCATTTATTCTGGCAGTGATTATTAAGGAGAAGACTACAAGATGTACTGGAGGTGTTCACCTTCCTCAAGAAGTAAGAGTTGGAGGATGGGTGAAGTATCGGATGGAGAGGGGTTGTTGACCCTAATTAATTATGATGGGGGAGAGAGAACTCTATACTATCCTCGGATGTTCAGGATGACTGAAGGGGGAGTATGTTTTTACAACTGAAACGGGGATGAAAAGTTTTATGTACGCATATTAATAAAACACATTACAAATGGAATGAAAAATGTATTATTTATTTCTTAATTTATTTACCCAGAACAATAACCTTTAAATATGCTAGAAGTTGCATTAGAATGATGGAGATGATCTTACGATTTTAAAAACTGAAAAATTCAACACTAATTTGGAATATTAAAATAGAAAGTATTAATGTTAGAGAACAGAAATGTTAATACAAAGTATGGTTTCGTTTATTAGCTTTAAGGATGAACATTTTCTGTAATAGACGTCAAAACGATATATCGTGAAATAGGGGTACCCTTGCACCCTGGCAATGGAGCCTCAAGGGTCTGAGAAAATTTAATTGTTTCACCTGAGAGATAATAAAATGCTAAGAGCTATGCCGTTTAAATCATACATTTATCTATTGAAATGTGGAAGATATTAAAGTTAGATGCTGCTGTGACGTCATGTGCCAGCTTCGGCATGCAGCTTTGAAGGCTTACCGGTTGAATACGTACAAAATAATCAGTGAATCATGTATAACGTTGAAGGAGAAACATTTTTTGTAATAACTGTCAAAACGCTAACTATTCAAATTGGATACCCTAGTACCCTTACTTTGGACCCTGATTGAGTCTTAGAAAATTTGATGATTGGATTCGAAGGATGATAAAATGCTTACAGCTATGTCGTTTAAAGCAAAAATTTATCTATTCAAATGTGGAAGATATTCAAGGTAAATGATGCTGTGACGTCATGCGCCAGACTCCCCATTCACTTTTAGAGACTTACAGTTTGAATTCGTAAAAGATAATCAGTGATTCGTGTATAACGTTGAAGGAGAAACATTTTCTGTAATAACTGTCAAAACGCTAACTCTTCAAATTGGATACCCTAGTACCCTTACTATGGACCCTGACTGAGTATTAGGAAATTTGATGATTGGATTCGAAGGATGATAAAATGCTCTCAGCTATGTCGTTTAAAGCAAAAATTTATCTATTCAAATGTGGAAGATATTCAAGGTAAATGATGCTGTGACGTCATGCGCCAGACTCCCCATTCACTTTTAGAGACTTACAGTTTGAATTCGTAAAAGATAATCAGTGATTCGTGTATAACGTTGAAGGAGAAACATTTTCTGTAATAACTGTCAAAACGCTAACTCTTCAAATTGGATACCCTAGTACCCTTACTATGGACCCTGACTGAGTATTAGGAAATTTGATGATTGGATTCGAAGGATGATAAAATGCTTACAGCTATGTCGTTTAAAGCAAAAATTTATCTATTCAAATGTGGAAGATATTCAAGGTAAATGATGCTGTGACGTCATGCGCCAGACTCCCCATTCACTTTTAGAGACTTACAGTTTGAATTCGTAAAAGATAATCAGTGATTCGTGTATAACGTTCAAGGAGAAACATTTTCTGTAATAACTGTCAAAACGCTAACTATTCAAATTGGATACCCTAGTACCCTTACTTTGGACCCTGAATGAGTATTAGGAAATTTGATGATTGGATTCGAAGGATGATAAAATGCTCTCAGCTATGCCGTTTAAAGCAAAAATGTATCTATTCAAATGTGAAAGATATTAAAGGTAGATGAAGCTGTGACGTCATGCGCCAGCTTTGGCGTGCACTTTTGGAGTCTTACGGGTTGAATACGTAAAAAATAATAATTGATTCATGTTTTACGTTGAAGGAGGAACATTTTTTGTGATAACTATCAAAACGCTAATTCTTCAAATAAGATACCCTTGTACCCTTACTATGGACCCTGAATGAGTATAAGGAAATTTTATGGTTGTATTCGAAGGATAATAAAATGATAACAGCTATACCGTTTAAAGCGAAAATTTATCTATTCAAATGTGGAAGATATGAAAGGATTTATTTGTTCCCTCAGAGGAGAGAAATTTTCCAAGTTCAAATTTAACTTGAATTCGATTTTTGGTCACTTAGGGCTGGGGCTAGAAGGAATGCGTGAAATGTCACGATGCATACAAATGCATTAAGCGGGAACGTGGTCAAGGCTAATGCAACGTGCATGGGATGGGAGGTTTACCTAAGTGAAAGCGAATGTCTAGGTAGCGTAATGAGGAAGAGATGTGACCTAGATAATGATACATCGATCCGCAGCAAAATCGCTAGGAGAATTATCGCAACAAGGGGAAGTTTAGAGAAAGCTTAGAACCAAGGGATTGTTAGAAAGTTTAGAGAAAGCTTAGAACCAGTTCTCTGCGCAAAGTCGCTATTTTCCACCTACTGCCGATTATATTCAAATAATCGATTATGCAAAATAATCGGATGTCCATAATCGATTCAATAATCGCAATAATCGAAAGCAAATAATCGATTATTACGTACAATCGATTTCTTTGCCCATCTTTTGTTACCGTTATTTTGTGATGGCGAATTTAGCTGTGATGAAAAATATTGATTAGTAGCAAATATACGTTGAAGTATGCTATGGAAGAAGAAAATAATCCGTGCTTCGTAGTGAATACTGACAAAAAGGGATTGAAAGAATACTGTTTCATGCACAATTGAATCAACGCCTGAATAAGTTTTTGAATTCCCGGAAACAGTGGCTTTTAGCGTCACGAAGAGATTTAAGAAGTTGCCATTGTCAGCATCAACCCATCTCTGCTGTGCTGCATGTTAATGTAAGTAAATGGAACATTTTTTTTCCATTCGATACTTATGTATGATTAATGAACCGCCAATTACTATCCATTAATTATTTAAGATTACTCATTATTTTATTCTCAGGGTAATTACAATTTAGCATGGTCTTTACTTTCGCTGGCATAGTGAAAAGAATCCATTCAGACGGTTAAAGCAGGGTTCTCGCAGTAGAATCCACTTTGTTAACAGTTCTTTATGACATTAGTCTCAACCTCAATTAACTCATTTATGAATGATTTATCTTGAAAATGAGTAACTATTTGGAATATGTCGAGGAATAATAGCAATTAATAAGCTGTTCTAAACATAGCCATCAGTTGAACTCTCTCCGATCGTTATAATTTAGGCATTGATTTGTGTTTTAATACATTTTAACAGACAATTCACTTGGCTTAGTGTGTAGTTTTATGGGGAAACACAAGTGCTGCTGCTAGAGCATTCTCTATGCAAAAAAGAGCCTTGAAAGTTATGGCAAATGTGTCCATCAGGTCTCCTGGAAAGCCATTATTTCTAAAATATAATATAATGACACTACCAAGTATGTACATTTTTTACTGTGCATTATTTGTAAAAAAGAACCCTACCTTATTTTTACCAAACTCCTCGGTTCATGCCTATCTGACCCGTGGGAGTGAAAATATACATATTTTACAACAATTATGTGCCAAAAGAGGTCCACATCACTCTGCCTCGCTTATTTTTAACAAATTGCCTACGAGTATAAAACATATTTCAAATATTAATGTTTTTAAGACAGAATTGAAAAATTTTTTACAGCCTAAGGGTTATTATAATGTAAATGAATTCTTGTCTGATAGTGTATGACAACATGTATGTTTTGATGTTCTATGTCACATGTTCTATGTCACATGTTTGACCCATAGAACAATAAAGATATTATTATTATTACATATTGCACTCAAGGGCATAAGTAACACGTTTCTAAGTTGTTTCTGTACAATAAGATTGCAATCCTTAAAATTTTTGTTATGTAATCAATTACTCGTGTTTGTTGATAGAAAAATTAGTGGTATATTAAAATCTATGGTTATCACCTGTTTGATAAGCATGTAGGCAGGATTTATGATGATTAAGTACCAAGTCTGCTAAGGAAGTATAATGTAAGCAAATCAATTGGTATTAGTGTATTTATAACAATTTTATATTTACAGGCTGCAGTAAATTAAAACAACATAATAGCCAGTGCCTCATGTGGATGGGAGGAATGGCACCTGGGTTTTCTCACTTGGAGAGGAAAGTAGGTGCTTTATTGGCTTGTGACCCAAAGCAAAAGGGTGCTGCTGTGGAGGAGATGAAATTCAGCCAATTGCCATTGACATCAGATGAGGATTTCATCAAACTCTGCCGTAGGATAAGTGAAGATCCCTCATTTGAGCCAAAGGTGGTAAGTGAATAATGATAATTTGTGTGCTGCCATCCTGATTCAAACAATGTATGATTTTTTAAATGAAAGAACAATTAAGTTTTTGTAAGAAAGTTTCATAAGAGTTTCATTTGTAAGAAAGTTTCAGAAGTATATCTTGAGCTCGCCAGACATTCGTAGGTGCTTGGAATTCCAACTGCTATAAAAATACTCAAGTACAACATAATTTTGAAGTGGGTATGGATTAATGTCCAATGAAATATTAAAAAATTATGGTATGATTGGATTTTTGTTATTTCATATGCACTTGTGCACACATACTACATGTGCATACTAACCATGACAACTGTGTTAATTTCATTGGTGAATTTTTCTTCTGGCTGAAAACATGATTTTTATTATTCTTGTATTAGCTGTTAACTCTTCATTGATTTGGTCTTTTTTATCTCTAGATGCAATGTTTGGTAGCAGTTGAATGAGCACTTCTACAAAATATGTTGCGTCGTCTTAGAATGACAATGTAGCAGAGCTGTAAGCCCTTACAGGCAAACTTCAGAAGAATTCGGTTAAGAAATCATTTTATAGCACTCCAGTGTGTCCTGTTATTTTTCGTGAGTGCATCCAACAAGATATTCTAAGATTATTATAATAATTGATCATTGAAATGAACTTTTAACTTATTACATTAAGTGATATTAACAATGTTTTTTATAATTTTATAGGTGTATGCAGAAGGGTCGACCGTGATGCATCAGATGTGGAGCTGAAAGGGTGTCTGAGTAATTGGCTCAACCAGGCTAAAGTCGGGAAAATAAGATAGTAAGTAGTTGCTTCTCATTTCTCTGCCACACTAATTCGATCATCCCAGACATTTTCTTCATATTTTCCATTCCCTCTTACAATAGGTATACACTATAATGTTCCATGATGTATCATTTCACATGGAGTAATTACTATTTTCTCTTCAGGGATTGGCAGGATAAACAGACTGAGGATCAGGCTGATGAAGACAATAATTTTGCTTAATAAGTTCATCAGTAACGATCTATAAGTATGTAACCATGTAAGTTCCATGCGCAACCTTGTACTCCCATAACTAAACAAGAATTCAAAAGAATGAAGTTTTAATTTTACATTCTCACAGCCAATCAGCATACTTGTGAATGTTTTGATGAAATTCGAGCAATATGTTTTTACTTTTGAAGATTTCTGTATTTTAGTTATTACCATGTGTGGCCTAGGGGGTCATAAATTTTTTAAAGTGTTTCTGTCTTTGATGTTTCCTATTCAGTTTGTAAGTATTTCACTCACTTCATTAATAATGATTAACTATCGATGACTAGATATCTACTTTCGGTATGTCCACCGCTGCCTCAGCATGTACATAATTAATGAGAAAAATAAATTCTTCAGCATTTATTTGTTGCCCATTTTATTAAATAAATTTAGCTCCCAAATTCTGTGCATGTGAAATGACTAACAATTGATAGAGTGGAAAATTTTAAATTTTGTTGTTCTAAATTAATCATTATTTAGGAGAGCATTTTAAAAGCAGAAATTTTAAGTCAGTTTTTCCTCAGCAAGTGTCACTACAGAAATGGTAGGTGTGGAACTAGTTTTCCTAGTATGTAGCAATGTGACACTACACATTTTCAGCAGGTGTGATGTGACAAGTTTGATGCGACAAGTTTGCTGCAAGTTTGATGCGACAAGTGTGCTGCATGTTTGAAAAAGCATAACAAGGCGGTTTGATTCAAGCTTGCAGGCTTGTCATGACAAGCTTTCTGCAAACTTACAACTATGTCGTGACAAGCTTGCAGCAAGTTTAGCATGCTATCTGGGATCAATGTTAACACACATAAAGAACTCAGAACAATATTTCAATTGCCAGCTCACTGAAGAGTCGATGAACTAATATTGTCCACCAACAAGAAGATAAAGGTATCACCAATTATCAATGGGAACACAAATTAAGAACTCAAAAGAGTAATCTAATTGCCAGCTCACTGAAGAGTCCATCAGCTAACATTGTTCATCACAGGAAGCTAAAGTTTTAAATACAAATGTATACAATTTTATACAGGATTTCCTGTATAAAACTGTACACAATTGTATACAAAATGTGTACATTGTATACAAATTTGGCTTCATACAATTGTATACAGTGTATACAATTTACACATTTTCATACACTGTATACAATTGTATACATTTCATACAATTGCATACGTTTCATACATTTGTATACATTTCATACAATTGTATACATTTCATACAGTTGTATACATTTCATACAATTGTATACATTTCATACAATTGTATACATTTCATACAATTGTATACAGTGTATGAAAATGTGTAAATTGTATACACTGTATACAATTGTATGAAGCCAAATTTGTATACAATGTACACATTTTGTATACAATTGTGTACAGGTTTATGCAGGAAATCCTGTATGAAATTGTATACAATTGTATACAATTAAAAAAAAGAAACATGGCGCCCGGATGTTCAGACGTGCTTAAGACTCATCAACAAAATATCGAAAAAGAAAGTTTAAAAAACGGAAATAAGTGTAAATACTGTCAAAAAGGAGTTTTAAAAGGTATTTTCTGTGCCGAGTGTAAATATTGGATTCACAGTAAATGTGCACGTATAGATTTGAACAAAGTAAAGGACGAAGACACATGGCGCTGCGAAGAATGTACACATGAAGAGAGCATAAAGAGGCTAAGAAGTGACGTTGAAACCAGAGACAAATTAGTTCTTTTATTGAAAAAGGACATCGAGGATCTGAAAATACGAAACAAAGTCCTTGCAGACGAAAAGACGGAATTATTAAACAAACTCAAACGTAGCCAGCTCGTAAAGAGTAGCAATGTGCCGTGTGAACAAAATACTGGGACTGGAAAGCGTGAAGCAGTGAGAGAAAAAGTTATTTACACTCCGAATATTCCGGTGAGGAATAAATACCAAGCTCTGAGCCCTGACCCAGAAGTGATAGATAAACACAACGGAGATAGTAACGTAGTGAAAGACGTTACTGAAGCGTCAAAATACAAGTGGGTGAATAAAGTGAAAAAATGTAGTGCAAATTTAACCAAAAGAAAGGTTTTAAATGTGGAAAAGGTCAGTGAAAGTGAAAGATCCGTCACTGAAATCTCAAGAAACCGGCAAAATAAGCCAGAATGTGGAAGTGTTTTGTTGATTGGTGATTCAATGGTGAAACACGTTGAAACAAAGAGTGCCTCGAAATTAGTGTATAGAGGGATAAAGATCGAGCAACTGTGCCAAAAAGTGCAAGATATGAAACCTAATGAAGAAAATGAGCACCCAAGAACTATCTTCCTCCATGTAGGAACGAACAACCTGACAAGATCCAAGAACCCCGATGATATCTTAGGCGAAATGTACTGCCTCATCAGGAAGACCAAAGAAACATTTCCCAAGTCCTTGATTGCAGTGAATTCCATCATACACAGGAGATATGTAAATAATCAATACATAAATGAGGTAAACTGTAATATAAGATGGGCTTGTGAAACTCTGGGAGCACTGTTCTGCGAGGTAAACAAGTATGTGGGATCTGACTGCCTGGGAAAAGATGGTGTGCACTTAAATCGTAAAGGTTCCTTTTTACTAGGTAAATATATTGAAAATGTTATTTCCTTATACCAAAAACAGGGAAACTAAAGAAAGTGCCAGATGATGACAATTTTATATCCAACCATATTGATGATGATAGAAAAGAAAAGACACAAACTCTTAAGATGTTTTACCAAAATGTTCAAAGTCTAAAAAACAAATTGACAGAGCTCGATGTTCTTTTAGAAAGTGAATTAAATCAGATGGATATTTTATGTTTTACTGAACATTGGCTCAGGCACTATGAACTAACTTGTATTAACATCAGCAACTATAATTTGGGTAGTTTTTCATGCAGAAATGAATTCAAAAATGGGGGGACATGTATATTTGTTAAAAATGACATAGAATTCAAAAATGTTACTCTAAATAACATCAATGTAATAGAGAAAGATTTTGAATTTTCCATTATACAGCTGTTGAAACCTAAAATATTTGTTGTGTGCCTGTATAGATCACCAGCTGGAAATTTTAATGTCTTTATCGATAATCTATATAACTTACTTGACATCTTGTACAAACAAGCAAATAATATTGTGGTGTGTGGAGATCTAAATGTAAATTTTCTTAATGGCGATTGTGAAAGAGTTAAACAAATTCTGTCAGTTTTAGACTCCTTCCAGGCTAGTGCTATTGCTACTGAACCCACTAGGGTTACCAGTACTAGCAAATCCATTATAGATCAAATCATTACAAATATTCTCAGGGAAAATTGTGAGTTAAATATATTTGATACTGGTTTTTCTGATCATAAGGGTATCTCATTGTATATTAATGTAAAAAATGGTGTAAAAAACAATCCGTATTACACTTATAAAAGGTGCTTCCATGATAACCAAATGCAATTGTTAGCCTATGATCTAAAAAATGAACAATGGAAAGAAGTCTATGCTGCCAACTCCTTCGATGAAAAAATGGATGCATTTTTAGACAAATTCCTTTACTATTTTGATATCAACTTTCCTGTGAAAAGGTACAAAATTTCTGATACCCATCAAAAAAAATTGTGGTTAACTAGGGAAATTGTAAATATGAGTCAACGTAAAAGGGAGTTATATCTTCTAGCCAAAAACACTGACAGTGATATACATAAGACTACGTACAAAAACTTTTGTAAATATTTTAAAGAAACCGTGGAAAAAGCAAAGTCAACCTCAAATGATAAACTTCTTGCCTGTGCCAAAAATATTACAAGAACCACTTGGCAGATAATAAAAAAGGAGACAAATAATAATAGTCAAGCAAAAAATATACAGCTATTAGTGAATGATGATACACAAGTTAACCCAAATAACATAGCAAACACCCTAAATCGCTACTTTATTGAGGCTCCAAAAAATTCTGTCTCGTGTATTAAAAATGGAAATTTAAGAAATAGTCCTAATAACATGGTACTACATTCACTTTACCTTTTTCCTGTCACAGAGAAAGAAATAATTCAAATTGGTCAATCCATGGAAAATAAGAACTCTGCAGGAATTGATGGTGTACCAGACAGAATAATTAAATTCTCCATTCCTTATATATGCAAAATCCTCGTCTATCTCATTAATCTTTCCTTAAGTGAGGGTAGCTTTCCCAAAAGATTGAAGGTAAGCAAGGTAATTCCATTGCAAAAAAAAGGAAATTCAAAGGATATAACAAATTTCAGGCCTATAAGCTTGCTATCAGGCTTCTCAAAAGTTTTTGAAAAAGTAATGCAAAAACGTGTTGTAAATTTCTTGGAAAAAAATTCAGTTCTCACTAAACAACAACATGGTTTCAGAAAAAACAAATCTACTTCCACAGCTCTTCATGAACTTATTACCAATGTTTTAAGTGCAATGGACACTGGTAAATCATCCTTGGGTGTCTTCTTAGACCTCTCTAAAGCATTTGATGTAGTAAATCATCGTAGTTAAATCATAATCTATTATTGCAAAAACTAATTAAATATGGAATTACAGGTAATACAAATAAATGGTTCCATTCTTATCTCAAAGGAAGGTCCCAAGTGGTTGTAATCCCCCATCTTGACAATTCCACAAATTACAGATCTGAATTCAAGTCAGATGAAAGGGCTATTGAAATGGGTGTTCCGCAAGGTTCCATTCTTGGGCCTCTGTTGTTCCTCTTGTATATTAATGACCTACCTGAGAGTGTCCCAGAAGCAAAAACTATAATATTTGCAGATGATACAAATGTTCTCATCGAGTCCAATAAAAAATCTGATCTACTAAAGAAAGTTTGTTCCACAATGAAATGTTTAGAAGACTGGTGTCAAAATAACATGATGGCCATAAACGTTCAAAAAACAGTCTGTGTTAATTTTGGCAGAGACCTAACACCTCCAGTAAAATTATGTGGAAATGATTTAAAATTTGTTGAAAACCTCAATTTTCTTGGAGTAAATATTGAATCAACAATGAAATGGTCTATGCATATAGAAACCCTTACCTCTAAGCTAAATAAAACTCTTTTTCAATTAAGATATCTAAAAACAAGTACCAGTATCGATATTAGAAAATGCCTCTATTATGCAAATTTTCAGTCACATCTGTCATATGGAATTATTTTCTGGGGTGGCTCACATCAATCTCATAAAATTTTTAAAATACAAAAACAGGCTCTCAGGGCTATTCTCAATCTACCCTATAGGGAGTCATGCAGAGCACATTTTCAATCCTTAAAAATTATGCCTCTTACTGCCTTGTATGTATTTAATTTAATAATGTATGTAAAAAAAACCTGAACTCATTTGATCTAAACTGTCAAATACACCAAATAAACACACGACAAAAACATGATATACATATTGAACCGAGGTCATCTAAACTTGCTAGTGAAGGACCATATCATAAAGGGGCCAAACTTTTTAACTTACTACCACCAGATATCAAAGCAATCCAAAATAGCAACTCATTCAAGCACAAATTAAAAACGCTTATATATCAAAATTCAATTTATTCACTAGATGAGTTCTACGACTTGTGTAAAAAAAAAATATGCTAAAATAAGCTAAAATATGTACCACTGTCATCTGTCCTTTATGTTTTTTATCTCATGTGTTGTTTGTCCACTATGACGTTTTCTATGTTACACTGTAACCAAGCAGAAATAAAATTATTATTATTATTATTATACAAAATTTTCACTGGGGTAGCGTCTCTTGGCGGCCGGCCACGAAGTAACGTTGAGAGTACACAATGAAACGAGGCGTATTTGTCGGGTTTATAAATGCTGCGTTGTTTTTACAATATTATTATTCTCGGGTTAACATTGATTGCTTTATTTGGTGTGCCTTATGAATAACTATGTGTAGTTGTGTTTAAATAACGTCGTATATTATTGAACAACGAATGGCTACTCGTTGCGAAAGTATCTTTATTAATGCAACTTTCCATGGTTTTCATTAAAGGAGCCCAAGCGTTGTTGTGTGCATATTGCAGAAGCAACTACCTATCCACCAAAAACAAGGGGTATGTGACTGTGTTCCAGTTCACCAAAGATGAACGCAGTAGACAGAAGTGGCTGAAGAACATCCCTCGGAAAGATTGGAATCTTTCTTCAAGCGCAATAGTTTGCTTCAAGCATTTTGCTGAGCGGGATATCCTACACCGAGTAATTTACATGAATAAGAACGGTGAAGTGAAAAGTTACGAGTTAGATCGCCTAAAGTTGTCCCCTGGTGCTACTCCCACAGTGTTTCAGGCCCTCTCCTCTTTTTAAAACTTCTTATTGTGATCAGTGAACCATGAAAATCTGTGAACATAAGTAGATGAGTTGTACTTCTAACAAATGAAATCAGGAAATATTGTATGAATCAGTGGAACATGAAAAGACTGCTGATGAAATGACAACATATATCTTTATTTCCGAAAGACATGCTAATTTGGCATCTGGCCGCCTTCTAATACTGAAGGTACATTGGAAAATCAATTGCTACTAAGTGATATGGAATATATAAGAGGTATTTTGAACTAATTCATCTTTCCCTTCCAGGTAAAACTTCTTGTTGTGATCAGTGAACTATGAAAACCTGTGAACATAAGTAGATAAGATCTTGGAAATGAGATCAACAAATATTTTATGAATCAGTGGAACATGAAAGAACATTGATGAAATGTCAATATTTGTTCTCCTATCGATAAGGGTACCTTAATTGATATTTATCTGCCTTACTATACTCTAGGTATGTTGAAAATCCAAGGGTACTGAGTGATATCATATCTATGCGTGGTATTTTTGAATTAATCCATCTTACTCTTGCAGGTAAAACTCCTTATTGTGATCGGTGAAGCATGAAAATCTGTGGAAATAATTAAAGATGAAGTATTTCTTGGAGATGAAATGAACGAATATTGTATGAATTAGTGAGAACATGAAAGAACTACTGAGGAAATTACGATGTATAAGTTCTCATATTGAAAAGACTTAGTAAATTGACGTCTAGCCGCCTTCCAATACAGTAGGTATATTGGAAAATCCATGAGTGCTGAGTGGAATTATGTATATATGTGGTATTTAGAACAACATAATAATTTTCTCTGCAGCTAAAACTTTCTTTAGAGTGAACTTTGAAAATTTGGTCATATAATCAATTATGAAGAACCTGGTGTGGCTACCATTATCGAGATTAATTCAATAATTTCCTCTCTTTTGTAAAATTTGATTTTAATCAGTAGGTATTGAGTTATACGGTAGTATAATGCTATTTGTCGAGACATTTCTCCAATTCGGAAGTCATTATTATTTCATTATACTGGTCTTGGTGTTTAGAAATATTAGATTGACAATATATTTATCTTCCTTATGGCTTCATATTTTTTTAAACATTATTTGTCTAATATATAGAATGTTAAGACTAGTTTTTTTGTAATATCACATAAAGTTTTCTAATTAGCCCTTACATTTGTACTGATCATGTTTCTTTCATCAAATTTTTCCATCAGATAATGTGGTGCCTGTGAAACTGATAGCTGTTGCTGGTGACGGTTCATCGGTGAACTTCAAATGGCACGATCTATGGAGGTTGTTTCCGGCTGAAATTGAAATTAAGAACCTGTGGCAGCTTTTATTTATTCCACTTTCTGGAGTAATATTTATGCTTTGATGGCCATGCCTTGTGACATTGTTTGATATGTCGTCTGACCTCTTCAATATGAAATGTTTACCGGAAAATGTATATATCTGATTTTTATTTTAAATAAATGTTGTTAAGCGTCATAAATTTTTTCTCTCCTTAAATACCGCGGCGAAAGGTGCTAGAAAATAACGCATTACTTTTTAACATGTTAATTTTTTAGGTTATTCATGGAGGTGAAATGATGTTTATTTTAAAGCCGCTCTTTATTTCTAAGTCAATAAATTTTATAGGGTGCTCCTCTATATAAACAACCAATGGGTTAAGCGGTAAACTAAAAGGTATTTCCTTCTTGGTCTGAATTTCTGGGTCGTCGATCGCAGTACTTAAATATATTTCCGAGCATAATCTCTCGCATCCCTTGCCTTGTTATTAGTTCTCACGATTACTTTTAATAAATAGCTGTTATAATACGAAATACAACCACTCGAATAACTCAACCCTACCGTAGTTTTTATCTTAACTTTAGGGAGGGTGAACGGAGGTCCATCCATATTAACATCACACAACGTCAACAGCTGAGAGGCCGATAGCATCCTGCGCAATTTGTATAGAGTTAGCCTATCATATACACTACAAAAGTGTCGACCATGGTCACATCTATACTTTCCCGTTTACACCACAATAGTATGATCATAATTTCCCGTTTACACAGCGCGAATAACGGCCGTTCCATTGTTTCATAAAACGTCATGCAAAAGGCGCAAATCGTCTTTCAGCTGATATTTTTTGTTAGTATCATCCATAAATACTCTACACAGGATTCTCCACTCCCTTGGTTCCTGTGATTCCCACCGATCGCATCAAATAGCGGCGCTGATGTAGCGAGCCCCGGTTGTCACGCCCACAAGAGGCACGCTACGCGGCGAATTTGAATCCACGTTTCGCAACGCAGAGCTGTGAAGGGCAAAATTTGCTGGCGGAGCGGGAGCTCTCGTGGCGTCGACGCAACGCGGAGCTGTGAAGGCACCCTAATATGGCCGCGAGAGGCACGCTTTGCGGCGAATTTGAATCCATGTCTCAATCGTTCATTGCTAAGAAATAAAGTTCGTGTCAACTGTCCACGAAAATAAACTATCACCGTGAGTTTATGTAGTTTCCTGGTGGTGAAAATGTACGTAATCACAAAATCGGTACGCTAATTCACGTTGAGAGAAGGGAAGAATAAGTGGGTAAGGAAACGCTGTTAACTTTCCCTAGCCTGAATTAAGTTTGAGGGCCCATAGATATCAACCATGTCTTTAAACTTCCGACACCTATGTTTTAGAGAATTAAGAATGATTCCTGCGCAGCTCATAAAGAAGAGCACTCGTTGACATCATTACCAGACCACCTAGGCACACTTGGGGAAGGGTCAGATCCGGTATTAGGACCATAGCAAGAATTTTTATCACACAGACTGTCCCAAGGGTCGTGTGTCATTTTTGACCTGTAATTTTAGTAACTTTGCATGGAGCAATATTCATGAAAATTGTCACACTTATGGGGAAAGGTCCTAAGTTTTGTTAAGTGTAAGCAAAATTTTACAATTTTGACCTTTTGACCTCACAAAGTGGGTCCAAACCAAAAATTTGAATTTGCCTTATGGGGTTTCAATGTTAAAAAAATCGAGATAGACAAAAGTGTGAATTTCATTGACCAATATGTCAATTCTTAGGTTTTCGGACACGAGAAACCCGAAAATAACACTTTTATTTACGAATATTCAACCGTTGACCCAGTAAGGCCACCGTCAAGGTCATAAGGGTGGCAAAAGGAATAGCATACCAACAAAGGTGTCGATCCATGGGTTTTGTAAGGTGCCCAAGTCATTGGTATTGTCCAAATACCCGTATTATTCACTAATTGACCTCCGAGGGTCACCACGGGGGTCAAAGGTCATAGAGTTAAAAGTCGGGCAATCATAAAAACCAAGGGGTCAAACCATAGGTTTTGAAGGGTGCCAAAGTCGGTTAGGCTGTTCGTAGATCCGTATTGTTGATATTTTGACCTCCGAAGGTCACAATTGGGGTCAAAGGTCATAGAGTCAAACGTCGAGCCATCATGACAACCAAGGTGTCAAACCATAGGTTTTGAAGGGTGCCAAAGTCGGTTAGGCTGTTCGTAGATCCGTATTGTTGATTTTTTGACCTCCGAAGGTCACAATTGGGGTCAAAGGTCATAGAGTCAAACGTCGAGCCATCATGACAACCAAGGTGTCAAACCATAGGTTTTCAAGGGTGCCAAAGTCAGTTTTGCTGTTTTCAAATCCATATTGTCGACTTTTTATTACCAGCGAGGGTCACAATGGGGTCAGAGGTCATAGAGGCATGTTTTGAAATAATAGGAAACAAACAACAAAACAACCTTTGGTTGGGGACATTAGTTTTCCTATTATTTCAAAACATACCTCTATGACCTCTGACCCCATTGTGACCCTCGCTGGTAATAAAAAGTCGACAATATGGATTTAAAAACAGCAAAACTGACTTGGGCACCCTTTAAAACACATTGTTACACTCTTTTGCTGTCATGGTGGGCCGATTTAACTCTATTACCTTTGACCCCCATTATGACCTTCGGAGGTCAAAATATCAACAATACGGATGTACGAACAGCCTAACCGACTTTGGCACCCTTGAAAACCTATGGTTTGACACCTTGGTTGTCATGATGGCTCGACGTTTGACTCTATGACCTTTGACCCCAATTGTGACCTTCGGAGGTCAAAAAATCAACAATACGGATCTACGAACAGCCTAACCGACTTTGGCACCCTTCAAAACCTATGGTTTGACACCTTGGTTGTCATGATGGCTCGACGTTTGACTCTATGACCTTTGACCCCAATTGTGACCTTCGGAGGTCAAAATATCAACAATACGGATCTACGAACAGCCTAACCGACTTTGGCACCCTTCAAAACCTATGGTTTGACCCCTTGGTTTTTATGATTGCCCGACTTTTAACTCTATGACCTTTGACCCCCGTGGTGACCCTCGGAGGTCAATTAGTGAATAATACGGGTATTTGGACAATACCAATGACTTGGGCACCTTACAAAACCCATGGATCGACACCTTTGTTGGTATGCTATTCCTTTTGCCACCCTTATGACCTTGACGGTGGCCTTACTGGGTCAACGGTTGAATATTCGTAAATAAAAGTGTTATTTTCGGGTTTCTCGTGTCCGAAAACCTAAGAATTGACATATTGGTCAATGAAATTCACACTTTTGTCTATCTCGATTTTTTTAACATTGAAACCCCATAAGGCAAATTCAAATTTTTGGTTTGGACCCACTTTGTGAGGTCAAAAGGTCAAAATTGTAAAATTTTGCTTACACTTAACAAAACTTAGGACCTTTCCCCATAAGTGTGACAATTTTCATGAATATTGCTCCATGCAAAGTTACTAAAATTACAGGTCAAAAATGACACACGACCCTTGGGACAGTCTGTATGATAAAAATTCTTGCTATGGTCCTGTATCCCCAACCGCTTATTTTCCCTCAGCTCCCAATCGTAGCCTGAGCTGCATCCGGGCACAAAACACCGAGATTTACCCATGATATTTCGTAAATATCTTACTGGTGGAGAAATACTAAAAAAAAACACCAAAATCGGTGAAATTCTCGGCTCACAGAGGATGATAACAGCCGCTCACTCATAAGCCGCCATTGACAACAAGCCAAATGAAAGGAATAGTAGTGTCGGTCGCGCCACAAGTGGCAAAAGTTGGAACTTGAATTAATGCGCGGGGCCCGTGTTCAAATTATGACTGCTACCGCCACCTAGTGGGGCCTCCTTAGTAATGTAAACTCTATGGTATCATCGCTCTACTGTGCTTGAGGTAGCGATAAATATAATTGATGAATTAATGTAGCATAGAAAAAATCTGTCGCATCGATTTAAGGAAGTATTTAGCAGGTGATGGTAGGAGATATTGAAATTTTTTTTACAAATCTTTTGCTTGTCAGATGGTTGCGGATTCAATGTTTGTAACATATCCACACAAAGATAGGATTTTTGATAACTTTCTTTGAATGATCACTTAATGAGTTGCATGGAAAGCAATGATGAGTAATTCATCGAGTCTCGTCAGAAACTTGTATATGTTATTAAGTAGTGTGGATGAACCGCCGTGAGTGAAAATATGCGTTTTTCTCTTATAATCATGAGTGGTGCAATGAACCGGAATTTAACTGTGTCCGGCTTTCATCATCTCAAATTATCTTAAGCTTATCTCCTTTATTTTCCAGCCAAGTCATTAGATGTATTTCTCGTTCAGAAATGCCTTAAATTGAAAATGAAATGACAGTAATTTAGTTGCTATTTTCTTATTTATTAATTTTAGGTGTGTGAGCTGCACTTCACATCGAGTGATATCAGAAAAGAATCTGTGGCCTTGCACGAGGAGATGGGGTGATAATTCGTGTTGAATTCACTGCCTTGACTGCTGGCCTAATCCTTTGTATCCAAAAGGGTTTCTCTAAGTGAAGCTATCATCAGCTGAGGTCCTGCGTGTAGCTGGTGCTCATATTCAATCAGCAATTTTGTGATATGATGCCTTGGTGGAAGTATCATAGGATGTTTAGAATTGTATGGTAATTCTGCAGCGTGCAATCTCCCTCCTACTCTCAATATGTCTTCACCATCTAGGAAAGGAAGTAGCTGCTTGAGTTTACTCTTACCATTTACAACGCTGTTTTCCTTTAATGAAGTCATATCAGATGAATATGATTCAACTTGTGCAATTTTGACAAGTTTTCTTGTTGCTGCCTTCAACTCATGCGGGGTCAGTGATGCAGAGGAATGCTGTTTTTTCCGTTGACAATTGGAAACAAATCGCAGCAGGTAGGCTGTTACCCTCTGTAATTTGGTAAAGGTTGAATAATTATGAATGAATAGCCTTTCAACCTTGCATGCATTTAAACAAATGATTGCATTTCTCTCATCGGGAATATCATCAAAGCACTCTTCCTTACGTCCTTGCGGCCAATTACTTGGATCTTGTTTCAGCCAATCTGGACCCGCCCACCATAAGGAACACTCACGTAGCATTTCGGCAGATATTCCGCGGGAAATAAGATCAGCAGGGTTGTCTTGAGATGGTACATGCTTCCAGTCTTTTGTACTGCTCTGTATCTCAGCCACTCGGTTGGCAACAAATGTTTTCCATTTCGTCGGACATCCAGACACCCATGCCAAGGTTACTGTTGAATCTGTCCATAGATGTACGCTGTCAATTTTATGAATATGAGCGTTTTCTGCAGTTTCTTCATTAATCTTGATAGTAGTAATGCTCCACATAGTTCCAATCTTGGGAGAGTTATTTGTTTAATGGGCGCTACCCTTGACTTTGAGCACAACAAATGCACTGTGTGTTCATTGTTTTGATTGGTAGATCGGATGTAAATACATGCCCCATAAGCTCTCTCAGAAGCATCTGAGAATCCATGTAATTCAATCGATCTTATTTAACCTCTTGTTAGCACGAAACGATTAATCATAATGTCATTCATTGCTGGGATCTGTTTACATAGAGAAAACCATTCTTGTAATAGTTGACATGGTAATCTTTCATCCCAATTATATTTGCACTGCCACAGTTTCTGCATGAATATTTTGAAGGTTATGGTGATTGGACTCACTAATCCTAAGGGATCAAATGTTGATGATATTACAGAGAGAATTTTCCTTTTCGTGCAGTATGAATCCAAAACTGGCAATAGAGGTTTGTGGATTGAATTCACAATAACAAACTGATCAGATTTAGGTAGCCATTTCAAACCTAGTGTTTTCACCATCTGACTATCATCATCTGCCAACGAATGGTTTAGCTCTTTTAATTGCGTTGGAATGGCTTCCAACACCTTCCTGTCATTACTGCACCATTTTCTGAGTTGAAATCCTCCTAGTTCTAATAATTCTTGTAGTTCCCTTTGTAGTTTGATTGCACTTTCTGGAGTATCTGATCCAGTTAAACCGTCGTCCACGTAAAAATCTCTTGTCAAGGCCTCTGCTGTGTCTGGCCTCTATTGTGGTCCGTGCATAATGTGAACTTACGACCATACAAATATTGGTTGAATTTTTTTACACCATACACAACTGCTAAGGCTTCTTTGTCTATCTGTGAGTATTTACATTCTGCCTGAGATAGCGTTCTAGAGTGGAATGCAATCGGTTTCTCCACACCTTCATTGGTCACGATGCTTAATAATCAACTGACACCCATAGAACTTGCATCAACAGCTAGTTTTAAAGGCAAACTAGGATCATAATGTGCTAAAACAGGGGCTCCAGTTAAATTGTGGGTCCGACAAGTAGCATATCATTTAATGATTTTCCATTGGTTGTACGCGTAGATGTATCAAAGACGACTCGTAGTCTTGTTGTAGAGCTTACTTCCTTGAACACCGGGTGATGTGGAAGATAATATTTGACTCCTCCTTCTTCAGTACTCAATATCATATGTCCAAGCTCTTCATATTCTTGCATGAAGTTCGTATAGTCCTTCTTCAAGGCAATGTTCCTTTCCAATCTTCTTTCGATTTGGTGAAATCTCAGCAGTGCCGTTTCTCGAGAGTCTCCTAGATTTTCAATGCCGTTTTTTGTTGGTAGTCTTACAATAAAGCGGCCTTTGTCATCTCGTACTGTATGAATTGTGAAATGTTGTTCACAAAGCTGTTCCTCCTTAGAATGAACTGGTTGTTCCATTTCTTCGATGTCCCACCACTTACTTAACTGTTGTTCCAGCATGGAATCACTTCTTGCAAGCAAAGTTAGTTGTTGAGTCTGATTTACTTTTAGTACTGATTATTTATAGTACTGATTTACTTGGTCTTGATCTGTTTTATACTCTCCACTTATGATCCAACCCAATTTTGTATTTTGAAGAACTGGGTATGGTCCAGGTCTGGTCTTTTGCTCTGGCGACAGTAACTTACAAAACAGTTCTGCTCCAATTAGGATGTTGATTTTTTGTGGTTCATTAAATCTTGGGTCAGCTAATTGAATATTTCTTGGCAAACCTAGATTCTTGCAAGAGATGAGTGTTGTTGGTAAATTGCCTGTAATTTTTGGAAGTACAGCACAATTCAATTTAGCAGTGAAATCAGTCGTTATTGATTTGATTTCTATGTCCACACTGTGAGTGGTTGATGACGTGATGCTATTGAATCCTTGTAGTGGGATATGGTTTCTTTTCTTTCGTATTCCCAAAAGTTGTGCACAATGTTCATTAATGAAATGTGTTTGTGAGCCACTGTCAAGTAAGGCTCGACAATTGACCCACCGTCCAGTCTTGTCTCTGACTTGGATGACGGCTGTGCTCAGTAATACTTGCGATATTGATTTTCTTCTCATTGTGTAATAACTCAGGTGAGGCTGTGCTGAAGCACGGGTTTCTTGATCCTGACGTTCCTGTCTGTTCTGAATTGACTCTTGGTGACTCGACGTGGTGTGGCTTGTCTTGTTGCAACAAGGTGTGGTGATGTCGATTACATTTGAAGCATGAGCGTTTCGATTTTCACTCCATTGCATAATGATTCCCTCTTAAGCAGTTGTTGCACAATTTATGCTGCTTGATTATTCCAATTCGTCTTTGAACATTCATTGAAATAAATTCATTGCATCTGAATAAGGCATGCAATCCCTTACACACTACACATGCAGTGATGGTGTTTACATAACTCTGCTTAAAGTTCTTGTGATTCTTGTTTTGTTTAAACTTATCTTCCGTTTCACTACCATTTGGTTTTTCAGCATGTACTAACTGCAGAGTTTGACATTTTCCCTCCAGAAATTGTTTCAAATCTTCTAAACTGGGAAAATCATGGTTATCGAACCTCCATTCGAACTCAATTTTTGTATTTTTGTCCAACCTTTCCATAATCATTTGTGAAATCAGCAAGTCCTCCAATAGGAATGGGTAGATCCATTGCTTCCAATGCATTTTTATTGCTAACCACTTGATTAATTAATTGTCTAATTTCTGGTTCCGAATTCTTGTGAGCACTTGGTAACGTAAGTAGAGCTCTGACATGCTGCATTGCAATTAATCTTTTGTTGTTGTATCGTTCACAGATGATTTCATATGCCACCTTGAAGTTAGCTGATGTTGCAGGTAGATTTTGAATTAGCTCTTTTGGTTGACCCTTTAGCACAGATAGTAAATAATGGAACTTCTGTACCTCAGAAAGTAGTTGATTATTCACAACTAGACTTTCAAATGTATCCCTGAATTGATTCCAGCTTGCTTACTCTCCGTTGAAGTTAGGCAGTGTTATGCGTGGCAATTTTATGTTATTCATATCTGGCGTCTCACTTTGATTGGATTGGCTCGATCGCTCAGATTTATTCGAAGATTCATGTTTCACTATTGGCTGGGAATTAATTATGGTCATAATATTCCCTTCGACTTCAAAATAAATGCGTTCAAAATCTTCTCTGTCCGCGCCATGGTCTTCCTCATCCTCAATTTCTAAGCGTAACTGGACTTCATCGTATTGATCCCATATTTCTCTAAGTTTGGCTTGCCTAGCATGTAAATTTTTTAGCTTATCATTCACGGAGAATGAGTTGACGTAGTTGAGAGCACGTGTTAATTTTCCCTTAATCACGCCCCTTTGCTTTATTAATTTGCCCTTTGTTATTGAATCCATCATATGGGAAAATGACTAAAAAGGTTTAGGAATGGAAGGATCTGACCTTGGATGAGCCTCTGATTTGAGTGCGGCGCCACACGAACAGGGATGGGGTGTTGAGTTGAGTCGGCACTTGTTCGACACGGCGCGTATCTCGTCGGCGATAGCGGAGATAGAAGGCGGCTGCGTGTCTCTTCTGCACGGCATTCAGTCCGGGCTGGTCACTTCCCCTTGCGGCCAGCTGCTTGGGATGATAATGGGAACTAAAGGCTCGATTCTTACGACGCAGTGCGTGTGCGTAATTTTTCAAGAAGAATCCGCTGACGAAGGACCAAAATGTGTGGGTATTGAATTATAGTGGACTGTATTAATTTAAATGCTGGTTTGTTATCAGGATTCCTTTAATGAAATTACACTAGTAAGAAGAGCACAAAGTAAACTAAATGATCTTGAAAGGATTGGGAACTGTCCCACACGTCCACCCAAGACGATTGCGCGAGGCTGACTGACCACAAGACTGACTCCCTTGGCCGGCCGGAGTGAGCGCATGGATACAAACAAAAGAAATAGTTCCTCAACAACTAGGTTCCTGTGGCGTCACGTGGAGCGGCATCGCATGGGCACCAATCTGGCCTTTTTCAAATGCAGCTAAAATTGACCATTTAACATTTGTCTAAACTGGGATTTCTAAAACCAAGTAATTTGTGTATTATGAATACAGTAATTGTGGGTACCGAATCGCAATCAATGCCTTTTGTTTTTTTTAATGAAGGAAACTACCCTATTGTTTACATAAAATTAAAATATTCCATTAATCAGCTGTTTGAATCCTTTAAAGGCAATCACAATTACTTGGGTTTCCTGCTGCATATGCGACCTAGTCAAACATTCTCACATTCATAGTTTAGTATTCGAGGTGTTCGAAATTCGATGTATTCGAATATTCGAGCAATGATTTGATATTCGAATTCGAGAAATCTACTATTCGACCCATCCCTACTATAAACCTATTCGTTTCCTTCCTCTCCCAAGTTTTCCTAACATTCTACCCTCTTACCCTGTTTTCAACATCCCCTCCCAGCTTAGTGCTCTGTCCATACCTTCTGTCTTCTCCGTATCTCATCCAGAAGCTGTCTCTCCACACCCACCATATCCACCACGTTCCTCCTCCTCTTTTATCCTCCCTTATACAGCCTGGGCCGTATAAGCATTACAAATGAGTCATCTATCCCTCTAATCTAAGCCTATCTTTTTGAGAATATTCATTAAATTTACCCAGTTCACTCTATGAAATGCTTTTTCGAAATCCACCAAACAGGAACGCACGTCCTAGTCTTCACAAAATCCTCTGGCCAACATCCCTCCTCATAGTTCCTTGGTACTAGTTTGATAAATCCTTCCTACTTTCCCTACATAGATTCTTCAGAAGCTCACACTCTATTTTTTCCATGCCCACAGCTTTCCTAGCCTTCATGTAATGAAGGGCTCTCTAGATTTCAGCATCTAAGATCCCCTGGCCATATATTTATCCTCCTCCACTGCACTTTCCTCCTCTAAAGTCAATCCCTCCGGCCTGTTCCTTCCACCATACAGATACTCTACTCTACTCTGTACCTCTTCTCACTTGGTTAGCATCCTTCTGTCTTTAGCCTTATGTTTATACATTGCTTGGCCTCATTTTCTGTTCTATAGCAACTTAACTTTTGTGTACAAAGTGCCTACCTCTCCTTCCTTCTGAAACTTGTCCATGTCCTCACACAGTCTTTTCCACCAAGCCTCCCTTTCCCTCTTAGTTTCATGCCTTATTCAATTTTTCATTTCTTTATGCAGTGGAAGCCCGGTTTTGCTGGTACGGCATTTTACGAGAATGGCGTTTTTGCGAGTGATAGTCCTTGTACTGCCAATTGGCATATGTGTTACATGTAAAATAAATCGGATTTTGCTAGGTCAAAAAGTTCCTTCCACTGTGTACGCTCGGTTTTACGACAGATATTTCTCGAGGGTGATGCACCTCTGAGCGATCATTAACTATTATGTTTTGTATTATCTGTTCATTAAACTAAAAATACAAGATGTGTGTCAGATCTACAACACCTGAAGCCAGTCCATGCATTTATGTGATTTATGGCCTTGAGTACGCTCTGCTTGCTCCCGTTTTACCTTCATATTTTGTTATTCGCAGTTATCAGTGGGATGGGAGTGGGAGGAAGATGACAGTGGGAGAGGGAGTTAGTTCCCCCCCATCCTCTGTGGCTGGCTTCATCACTATAATAATATAATAGGCTAAGTCTTAAGGCCTGGTTACACGAATTATAAATTAGCATGTACGGGTGTAATGTCTTAACGTTATTAACGCAAGAATGAACACCAAAATGCATGCACAGAAAATAGAACCTCTTCTAATTTGGTTCATGCATTTGTAAATGTTCTGTTACAAACGTATCCAAATGTACATTAACTGGTTCGTGTTAATGTACCGTTTAACCAGGCCTTAAAGCGTGGGAGTTAACATCGTAGTGAAACCCCCTGCATCTCCTCCAGTGTGAGGTATGGAAGTTGAAAGCGCAACACTGTTGTAGTTAGATTGGCACACTTACATTGACTTCCGACTTATGGAAAACTAGGGCAACATTACCTGCCGTTGCTTACTATGCAGCGAAGTTATTTCGATATTTCATATGTGCATCGGAATGTAGTTTGATCAAGACATTGTCAGCTATTGCCATGTAGGAAAATCACAATTATCACCAAGATGGTGTAAGATAACAATAAACCTTAGGTTATCGAACGAGGACTCAGCACCGCCGAGTAATCAACTGTAAAAAAAATTTAAAATCAGAATTTCTGTGCTGATAGCAGAAGCCATCTTCTTAGAGACCAATCATAGTGAATCTTCAATCTTCTTCGTACTCTCCAAAATTCTTAATAATTCAAAATTTCACATCATATCAGCAGAACTGTGACGCACTTCTGCACATTCCCTGAAATTTGTTTAAACTAATGGCTCAACTTAGATGCGGGTTACCCTCAGTGGCTATGTACTATGCGAGCACAATTAAAAATTACTATTTCTTACATCAGATCCTTTGAATCTCTTGGCAATGATTCAAAGCTCCTATATAAGACTCTTCTGTCAAAAATAATACTCCATTCCGAATTTTGTGAATCAGCACATGCATCCTCGCTAATCCGTTCCCATGCGATGCTTTTATCGTAGGCATATGAACCGCCCAGGGTTATTATATTCTGAGGCACTGAAGGTTTTGTAAATTAAGTAAAATATTATCGCAATCGCTCTCCAGAAAACTCTCTGACTACAGTCCGGCCAGCGAGAGTTGCCCAATGACACAGCAAATAGGAGGACTGTAGAACCCTCCACCAGCACGGATTGCAGCCAATCACTGGCCCCAAAATGCACCTCACGCTCTCGCCTAGTCATACAACAGTTGTCACATGCGTATGAAGCAAATAAACAAGCCCGAAAAAACAAAACAAGCCCTTCCTTCGAATCACCAAAACAGGGTCGTTGTCCCTTCCGCCTCCTCTCTTCATGGAAGCATTCTTTTTTTTACAAGTAACGAAGGCGTTTCCCATTCTTACCTGGAAACCTCACCCCATACCCCGAACTATGCCCTTGTGGCTGTCCTCAGACAATTCTCGGACTATATAGAGGGGTGAACTCAATGCCCCCGATCGTGTGAGCACGGTACAAGGCAGAGGGCTGATTTATGGGGCCTCAGCATTCAGCGGTTCAAGAGAGCGATGAAAAACTTCTTCCATCCCGTGGACTGGATGTGCCCAATCACACGGCAACGTAGAGTTGGGGTGTGGGTAAGGGGTGGATCTTAATCAATAATACCTTTGCAGCGTTCAGAAAGGAATGTTGTCATCGCTTTAACGACTTGGATATCCACCCGGGTAAGCTTCTTGAAGTAGTTCACAGTATGGCTCTCATCATCCAAAGTTGAGCAAAGTCCTCACAATAATCTCTAATGTATTCTACTGACTTATTCCAGCTTGTCCATCTCGTTAAAACAGGAATTTGGAACAACTTTGCACTTATTTCTTCATTAGGATACTTGGTTTTCAGATGCGACAGGTATCGACACTTTCTTTTGTGAGTTTTTGAGAACAAAAGTTTGCATTGTGTATCACATGTGTGGAGCTCCTGAAGTAACGTAGACCATATGCTGGCTACCAAGTTGAGCTTGTGAGCCTAACACTGTATATGTACCATGTCTTCATTAAAAGGTATAATTAAAGAGTGAACACATGTAAGCATATATTGGGCAGAATCTGTAACTATTGCCACTACATTTTCATACCTCACGTTGCAGTCTACAACCACTTTCAGTATTGCCCTGGCACACTATGCACCACTTGCTTTCTCCAAAACCTTAACTCCACCTACATAAATGCACTGCTTACTTGAGCCATGATGTGACTTTATAAGTATAGTGGAGACATATTTCCCAGTTCAGTCAGTAGATTTGTTGCATATTAAACAAACTTGCTTATCATAAACAGCTTTTTTTACACCTGAGCCTGATTTACACCTGCAGCAAAAACATATTTGGTACGAAAGTTGTCAGCATGACACATCCCCTGTCCTTGCAAGGAAGAACATATGGTACATATCACACACAACCATGCTTGCAGATAGTCCTTTAACCACAGACACATTGTATCAGTACTTGAGAAACTTACCTGGGCAGTATTTCTTGGGGAAACCTTTTAGAGCAGGATTTTCTATTTTTACGAGTGGTATATAAGCCTTTTTAATGGCTTCGGTCAAACCATAATTGAGCTGATCTCTATCCAGCCTGATTTTTTTTGATTTATCTCAACATTGTTGCAGTGAAACCCATTGCGTCAATAGTCTAGCTTTCGGTGACTCTTTCTTGCTTTTTTGAAGAGCTGTTGCTTGGTGCTTCTGGCAGGAATCTTTACACATTCAGCCGATTCTTGCATTGCAGAATTTACGCATAACAATTTGTTTTTGTCTGTCAAAGACATAAAATCCTTCGCCAGCATACTCGTTGAAACAAGTAAATATATTAACCCATTAAATCCCAAGCATGTTAATAACTTAAAAATTCCCAATATTTTGATGAATTAGCAATAAAACAGACTCAAATAAGGCAAATTATTGTTTTATATATTTTTATTGTTTTTAGTTAGCCGTCAGTAAAACGTTGTGTATACGCAACATTGGGAGTTCCTCGGGTCAAAAGAGCCGTTTTGCCTTTTTTTTCGGAACTCTTTCATTTTTGCAAATAATTCTTTTTTATTATAACCCAAATATATAATTAACCCAAAATATTGATTGAGGTATCCACCGCTTAACATGAATTCGCTTAACACGATATTCGCTTTAACACGATTGGTCCTCAAAAATCACTTTTACTGAAGTTGACCTAAGTTCCCGCTTAATTTAACTTCAGATGCATATAATACACTAAAGCCTACTTTTTTTGAGTAACTAAGTAAGGATAAAGCGGGAAGAAATATCCTACGTCATCTACTTTAAGAATTGTAATAATTACATTGGCCCTCATAAAATCATAACATCATTGGAGTTGATCGCCGAGTGCGCGAGTGTGACATCCAAATTTTTTGCAGTGCCGTCGGAAAAAGCTATTCAAATGCCTGTAATCTGAGAAAAAATCATTTGCGAAATGAAAAATAACTTCATGTTACACATTTTATTCTTTTTTGTTGAGCCCAGACCACGACATCAATATCTAAACATCGTAATGGGTTATACTGTCGGCCTCCACCATATCGGTATCACAGGATTACGTGAAATTATACTAAGTTTCCATTTTGTAGAAGAAAAAAAGGCATCCGCAGTATCCAGTTAGCTCAGCGAATGCGAGCATTTTGATGTCTCAAAAACCTCGTGCTGAAATGGAACAGAGAAGTAAATTGTATCAATTTACCCCGCGAGTTGGATAGATAGTTCCCACTTGTGACGTCTTTACGGCGCATCGTGGTTTCCCCTCAAATCCCGAGTGCTCGTCTGTCAGTGGTTTTACCGCATAAAAACCAATTCTAAACTTCCGGACATGAGTGCAAAACGTGTAATATTTGCCACGAGTGATGGGCCAAGGAAAAGAAGGAGAAAGACTATTACATTGGAAGCGAAGATGGCAATAGTGGAACATTTCGAACGTGGAGAGCGCATCGCGGACATTGGGCGTGCCGTGGATCTACACGAAGCTACTGTTAGGACAATTTGTTCCAATGCAGGGAGAATTAAAAGTAGCTTTAAATGTGCAACGAGTGAAAGCGCTGCAAAAGTAAATCGAATGCGGTCTGAAACCGTGGAAAAAATGGAGAAGTGGCTGTCACTCTGGATCGAGAGGCAGAATCAGAGCAGCATCCCAGTGAGTCATCAAAGAAAAAGCATTAAATATACATAAGAATATAAGCAAGGACAAAGACTTATAGAATCCTATAAGAATTCTGTAAAACTTATAGAATCCTACAAGTCTTACAGAATTGTTGTAAGAATTTCTGTAAAGAAATTTCCAATCGGGTACTGGAGTCCACAGCATTTTCTACAGTCAGCAGTCAAACATTTCATAGAAGCTGCTGCTGATAAATACAGAGATTCTGGAGAAAGGTCTAAGTATGCAGGCCATTGCAAAAATTTCAGTTCTTCTGAATTTGTCATAAATTTAGCAGTTGTATATGATGCTTTAACACATTCAACACGGAGCACGTCAACTGACATGGTCCCGTCCACGCCGATATACGGAGCATGTCAATTGACGTGCTCTGCCGGTTGTTGGGCCGGGAGCCCATTCTCTCCCTCCGCACGTGACTAATATCCACTTCCGAGTCTTCTGATCGTGTGCATGGCATATTCCCTCTTTTGAATCGTGTGCGCCGTTTGAAAATAGCAGTATTTGAACGAAAGTTATGGCACGGAAACCCCTCTCATCTATATTTCTTCCTTATTTTAACGGCCGATTCTGACGATGGACGTGGTACTTCTACCATATCGTGCCCAACATCATACAAGATATTCGTAATGCTAGCATAGCATACCAGGCCAAACTTTATCTCAAGACTTGTTAATAAAACTCAGTGGAAATATTGCAATGTCTTAATTCATGTCAAATTATTATTATTATTATTATTATTATTATTATTCACTCCAATCTTTCTTTCCAAAACAAAGTATAATGATCATTATGTTGCACAAACTGTGAGTTTTGAGGAGTACCTTTTCACTTTGGGTGTCGATGCGTTTATGGCTGCTCCTGATTCAATGGGTCAGTGAACCTGTCCCAAGGATAACTGCCTTGCACGACTTCTCTGGTTGCAGCGCCAAACTTTTCTGGTGCTGTAACCTCAGGAGCTACCCTCTTCAAGAGTGTTGAATCCACCATCCTGCTTCGGCACCGTTCTGTGGCGTAGATGAATATTTGGAGCGTCCTTTTGAAGGCTACGCTTTAGCTGTTTCCAACTGTAATGTTAGAAGGTAACTGTAAAGTTGGTATGCTTTTTTTGGAGGAGGCGACCAACAGCTGAGGTCATTTGCGCCACGAGGGATGGGGCAGGTAAGGAAGGGTAGAGAGAAACTCAGTGTCGGCATTAGTCTGCTCTTATCGAAAGGCACCAAGGGGATTATGGCTTAACGTCCCATCCGATGGACGGAGTGTTGTCCTCCACAAATCATTCAAGCAGGGAGTGGGCAGTCTCTGAAAATTCTCTGCCTCCACCAGGATTTGAACCCGAGCCCGCCGGGTGGGAAGCCAACACTCTAGCCACTACACCAACCCGATCTCCCTTACTGTACAGTTACCAGGGTTGATTGATTTAAATCACTTGATTTTTATTTTTAAAAAATCAAGTGATTTAAATCATAATGTGATCTATATGTTTGATTTTTAAAGAGTCAAGAAAAGGAAGCTGTAAGTGTATAATTTTGATTTTTATTTCTTAATTAATACAATGAATCGACAGTTATCAGCACAATGGTGGCTCTTAAATAGAAATGATACTGTAGGAATGCATGTAACATGAAAATTTAAAAAAATGGCTTTGGTTAGAATACTAGTGTATCCGTTGAAAAAAAATTGTTTTCTGATTTAACTTCTAAGCGTAGGCACCATACAAAGTTGCAATTACAGAATTTTTCTAAACTTCATATGCTTTAGAACAACATAATATAGCACATTTGATGCTTCCAATGGCAATTTTATATTATGCTGGTGTAATTTTTAATTTGATACCATTGGCATTTCCATAGTTCTCTCCCCTGATTGACTAAATGTTGTATTAAGTTTAGAGTATGTTGCCTCTTATTTTCTCTGCAAACGATTATTCTCCAATATGCTGCCCAAATAGTTAGTATTTCAAATAACTGAATTTTTGATGAATGGAGAATCATAAAAATCTCATTTAAATCAGTAAAATGCGATTTAAATCAATAAAATCTGATTTAAATAAAAAAAATCAACAAAAATGATTTTTTTGAAAAAGATAATGCTTTTTATCAACCCTGTCAGTTACCTTGAACAAAAATATAACATGGGTCGAGCACATCGGTAAATTGCGCAACAAGCTTAGTTCAACATGCTTTCTCATAAGAAGCATCAGGAACGCCATAAATAATGATGTAGTATTGTCCATTTACTAATGTATTTTACTCTCTCATTATTTTAAGTATCCTGTTTTGGGGTTGCTCTCCCAATGCTACTGAAATCTTTAAAATTCAGAAGCGCATTATAAGGCTGATGTGCAATGCCCCCCATGATGCACCTTTAAAAGAAAACTGTGTATCCTGACACTTTCTTGCATATGCAAGGTGTCCCATGATCTATCTTGACCACACGAAATAACTTTTTGTCCAGATGCAAATTCAAATATATGCGTCAAGCAAATTTTCATTATCCGTCAGCGGGATTTTAATTGGCATGACTGCCTTCCTTGTAGCCTTGTTATTTTCTAAGATATGAACAGCGGTATGTCTTTTTTATCCCTTAACCGGTGACGTGCGGTCTGAGAGACGGCTGCGTTTCTAAAATTATGAATATTTTCAAAGTATCTATAATTCTCGTTAGCTTCATATTTTTGCATAACAAGGACATCCCACTCTTAAAATTTAACGTTCCTTTTATTAATTTATGTAAATTTGCAACTGAACTCTGTTTAGCGGTCTGTGAGACCGCACGTCACTTACTAAGAATGCATCAAGAAAAGGAATAAGCGGGATAAATTTCATGGCTACTTACTACTTAGCCTTCCAACTTTAACATTTAAGGCCTTTTTTTGAATCTGGCGAAATATTGATACATAAGTACAATAATTATAACTCAATTGTTTTTGGCATCGGTTTTTTGATCCTGCTTCAAATCACAATTTTTTATGACAAATTGGTTCATGTTGGGAGTGTAAAAATTTTAATATAAGTTTAAGAATAGTTAAGCATTCAAAGAAAAATGAAACAAAGAAATAAAAATGGCGTAGCAATATTTTATGAATTTTTGATTTATTGCGGTCTCCCAGAGTGGTAGTGTAACAAGAATTTCACGTCACTGGTTTAGGGTTAGCACTAGAATGCCGAAGGGTGTCATTTTGACACCCTACGCGAACGTTTTTTTCACAGCTGGCTTTGAAAGAGAGTTGTAGAATAAAATATTTCATGACTTTTAATCAATTCTAGGACTTAATAAGACGACAGTGCTAGGGATACCCCCCTCTCTTTTTTCACCTTAAAAATTCAAATTTACCTTGAATGCCAGAGGGTGTCATTTTGACACCCAGTATATTTTATCATTTATTTGTTCGGATTAGGTGTTTCGTGGGATGCAGTTTGATTATTACTAGCCAAATTAGTATTTTAGAATTAAATATTATCCTCATGATTAGGGACATGCAAAAGGTGGGGTTATTTTATAGCCAAAAGTGGTGTTATTTTTCTACAAAAGCGATGTTATTTTGCCCTGAAATCGGTGTTATTTTAATGGCAAAGTAATTTATGTTGATTGAGGGCAGTGGCCCACCCATTGCCTTAAATTTAGGATATTATTGATTGGAAATAATTAAAGCAATAATATACATGGAGTATTGACTGAATTAACCTATTTTACATGTTTATCCTTTGCGTATACATATATCTAGCTTACTTAGAGAGAAATTACTTTTAAATGTCTGTAATTTCAAATGAAATATTGCTATTGTGATCAAGTTGTCATCTTTTACATTTGTTCTCTTATCTGTTAACACAGCGTTATAGCAGGAAAGAAATCTTTCTCAGTCCATGTTTGCAGAAGTGATCCAAATTGCTTAAAGGCACTTAGATGCAAAGGATGTCTCAGACATTTGAGCTCCTGGATTGCTTTAATTACATCCACTGAACCCCGGGAATTTTGCTTTTGTAGTAATTTCTGTAATCCTCCCAACCCAAACATCAACTTCTCTGTCTCCATTGATTCCAGGCCATGAATTTTTTGTTTTTAAGTCAGGGTTCATGTCTGTAGACGGAACTTCTTGGGGATCAAAAACTGAGATCTTTTCAAATATGTACCTATTTTTCTGCTTAGGTCTTCTACCATAAGAGAACTAAGTTTGGTTGACGCTTTTTCAGCCATCTGCATAGGTATTGACTTTACAGCAGCTGCTTTAGAGGTTTTCATGTTTTGCAGATTTAATAAGTGGTTTTATCTAAAAAAGTACTCTTATGAATTTTCTTGAGGCTCATTTTTAACTTCTTTAACTCTTTCAAAATGGTGGAGTTCTCTCCTTAACATGAATGCGGGACTGCGCTCTATGAGACTCCTTGGTCCCCTCTGTATGGAGCATTTATGTTGGACATCTGTTAAGAAAGGTCTTGCAGATAATCAAACACTCTCAACACCAACCTTTTCTGATCCTTCCTAGTGGGCATTTTGCATTATCTTGGACTCTGAGGGTAGTTGGTCTCCCTCCTTTCGTGGTTTACCACCCTACCAGCATCATTGGTTCGCTGTCAACTCATGCTTTGTTTATGTGAATTAGCTATATGGATGATTGTTGCTTGCACGTAAATTGCAGACTTCCAATTGAATTCCTCGATTTATTCTGAGAATTTTAAAATTTTGAATGAAGCTCTACCGTCAGCATTAACGAATTTAATGCCTTAACAATTTCCATGTTGATTTTATAGTGAAATCGAGATATAAGTTAATATTTATGATAGAATTTCATTTAAAAATTGTAAACTCTGCCAAAGGACAAAAAATTCAATTCTTCGTTTATATTTTTTTTAAGAAAGAACCATATATTTATTTTGCAAACTAACTGAATGAACAATTGTATTATTGCGGTCCCTTGCCAAAAAGAGGGGTAATAAGAGACGAGGGTCTAGGTTCATGCTTCCGGATTTCGGCAGTTACAGATTTTGCCAGTCCATGGTGTTGGCCTGTGTTGGGTCCCGAAACTAAGACTTTGCGAACCCACGAATGTCATAAAAGGAGGAGAGCAAGGAAATGTATTTTCGGCATTAGGCCTGCGTAGGAAAATCTCAGACAAAAATTTTTGCCTTTCGTCTCCCGGGTCAAGAAACGTCCTGCCACATATTTTCGTCATTAGCAGCGAAAGGGTTATCTCTTTATAGAATGTGAGTATTTGGATAGTTTGAACCCTCCAGTAATTTTATTAAGTCAACCATCTGATTCCCATGGCATTTTGGCTACTTTGTGGACATCGTGAATGCGGTTTAGACATCCTCCGGACAAACAAGTCGCCTTATTTCCTCGAGTGTGTTTCTTTGTGGAAATCATGAATTTTCTCCAATTCATGGGCGATTTTCACCAACTCAGACGCAAATTTCATAATTTTTTTCCTTCTGCTCTACATGAAATTGTTTTTCGAGGCGTATATTTAAGCCGTAATTTTTTCACGGCATTGGCCGCTCACCGACGCGACTAATTTCCGCGGCCGCCGGCCGCCGTTCCCGCCACAGCGCCGTGAAATCCAGAGAGTCGTCTTGTCGGAAAGTGGCCTGAATTTTACGGCGCTGTACCGGGAACGGCGGCCGGCGATAAGTCGTTTTGGCTTAAAGCTGCTACAATGTAGCTCCGTGAGTATTTCACGGAATAGACGGCGCACAGCCACTTTTTGCCGCTTTCAGGCTTTTGCTTTGCTCCGGCCGTCGTCAACGGCACGGCACTGTGCTTTCAAATAACCATTGGTCTCAATGCATGTCTTCAAGCGAGTCGAATCGCGCAGTTGACGGCACGGCGTTGTTGACGGTCAGCAAGGCAAGGTTCAATCCGGCCCGGCGGTGCGCCGTTATGGCGTGAAATACACATCGTGCTATCTTGAGGCTGCTTTCAAACGCGACGACTTATCGCCGGCCGCCGTTCACGGCACGGTTCCGTGAAATTCAGGCCACTTTCAAACGAGACATCTCACGGCGCTGAGCCGTGAACGGCGGCCCATGGAAATTCGTCGCGTCGAAAAGCGGCCAATGCAGGGAAAATATTACGGCTTAAATGTACGCCTCGAAAAACAATTTCGTGGGAGGAGCATGAGCAGAAGAAAAAAATTGTGAAAATCGCGTCTGAGTTAGTGAAAATCGCCCATGAATTGGAGAAAATCGCAATTAATACGAAATTCGCGTATTCGCGGGAAAACGCCGGAAATCGCGTATTTCGCGGGAAAATCCCGGAATTCGCGTTAAAATTCGCGTTATCGCATTTGCGACTTTTGCATGTCCCTACTCATGATTGTTTATATTTTACACTTTTTCAATAAATATCAGCTCGTTATCATTTTTTCGAAATTTTATTAGCTCATAAGATAATTATATATGCCGCTCTATTTGCGAATGATTTTCTTTGAAACGATCCAAATTTTAGCGAGACGACCATTATTTTCCGTGAAACATAAGTGTAGTGACGCGCGCAATAGGGTGCCTCGTTTTGCCACTTTTTTAGGAGCGAATCGTAATACCTGGCAAAAGTTGCGTATCCGGGTGAGTATTACAGGTATGATCATTTTTCAAAATCGGTTAATATCTTCTGTTCGCCACTTTGTCTTGAAATTTTGAAATTTTTAGCGAAAAATGTAAATAATTTAAATTTGGTTTTAGCAAGCACTCATTTTTTCAAATGGAGTATAGCATTGATCTTTCCTTGATATTTTAGACCTAAAACGCTGGCTCTATTGCTTTTGATTATCGAGAAAATGACCTTTTATCGTGTCCCCTAAAGCACTTTTGTGGGGTTGGCAACCCGCAACAATCAGCCTCATTTTATGCCATGCATGCGATAAATGACGTGAAATAATTTTTTTTTAAAGTCAAAAACGTGGAAATCATGTCTGAAGTTGTCAAGGGTAGTCACTAGGATGAGATTATTCTCTTTTATGTCATCGCCTTGTGTAATGACCATATTTTTGTGCACGAAGATATCACTGTTATCAGTTTTTGTCAAGGTATGTGCCATTTGGATAAAAGCATCTATTCCAGCAGTTACACAAACCAGAGTACTTCAACTCATTTCACGTTACATGATGAAAACGATAGGGCAAATTAAATCCTATAGAGTGAAGTGGTACTTCAAAAAACAGGATGACTTGTTGAAGTCTTTTACTAAGGAGACAACGGAACTATGTATTTGATAAAGCCTTCTGCAAAAGTGCCAACTTTCCCAAATGTGTCTGTCATAAGGAAAAAATGTTTCTACCCTAGAGTAGATACCACTTCTTTGTGGATCAGCGAGGTCCAAGAATATTCCGAGTTGGAACTATTGACATCCCTATGCTAAAAAATGCAAGAAAAGGAGATTTTTTTAAAAGTCAAAAGCGTGGAAATCATGTCTGAAGTTGTCAAGGGTAGTCACTAGGATGAGATTATGCTCTTTTATGCAATTGCCGGCTATGTTGACCATATTTTTGTGTAGTAAGATACTCTGAAGGAGGAAACTATCATTCTGGATTAACTAGAGGTTTTTATGTCCCTATAGGGTCAAATTCATCTCCCTGCGGTAGAAAAGGGGTTTTATATTTTAGTATGATCTAGCAAATGTGCAGCTCCTTGCTCACCTATCCATAGAAACGGTAGCCAAGCGACCCAGAGCCCACCACGTGGAGGTGGCTGCTGCACCTTGGGCTCCTCCGCCTCATCCACCCAACCAACGTAATGCAGACCAGTTTATTTGTTCAGAATCGTCACCGTCCGGAAAAATTGTGATAGTTTGAGATTTCAATTGATATTTTGGCAGAAATTCCCGAGAAATCAAAGTGGATCTGCTGCAGCCATCCCTGGCGTTATTCCCACTTAAAAACGTAGCCGCTTTAGAGGCAAACTTTCCTGTCCGTTCCACTGCCACTGCGTGACAGAGATATACGGCGAATGAATATTCTGGCCAAGTACCGTATTTGCACGAATCTAAGACGAACACGATTCTAAGACCCCCTTTTTTGGAACTCCACTATGGGGAAAAAAATTTTCTAGGGGAAAACGTTCAATGCGGGGATGTTTGGCTAGGTTGCCTATGCCCCAGGAAACTCAGGATTTTTGGCGCGTAATGACAGGAATAGTGGTACTTTATCGAAACACTTAGGTCTTATTGTTGATTCAACTAATTGTTTCTTCGGAGGGTCCATGGTCCGAAGACCAATTAAATTAAACTAGTGATAATGAAACCTGATTTTATTAAACCCACACGGAAAACACTCGGTGGCATGAAGGCAAGCCACCCTGGAAAGTATGGAACCACTCGTACGAGATATGCTATCGCGTTCGGCGTACGCAGAGTATACTGCAGAGGGTGAAGCATGGCCATATGACTGCGCCATGAAATTTTTTGTCCCAAAGATACCCATTCTTTTCTAATTAGCGTAGCGCCAGATGGGCGGATGAATTCGGATTGCTAGTAGGGAGGAACAAAATATCCTAAGAAGATATCCCTTCGTCAGTAACTCTGAAAAGTGAGACTTATGGTATAACTCGTAAATTGACAACTGATAATAACCTGATATCCTGTTTTCGGAAAAAAATGCCGCATTAACTGCCGAGAAGCTCAGGTACGAGGATATAGTGTTTCCTCGAAAATCACCATCGTATTTTTCCAACTATTTCCTTGCTTAGAAATACTTAGATAACGTTAGAAATACGTCGTATTTGGTCTCGTTCTTTTTTTAACTACGAGCACATTGCAAATATTTCAGCCTAATAAAAGAATAATACCAATTGCCGAAATTCATTGTTAGACACCTTTTGAGCTAATAGGTGATTCATGCAGCGGTTGGCCTCCAGAAACTGGGAACTTTGAAGCAGGTAGGCTGAAAAAGGTCAGTGGGTGAGAAAAGGGGGGGGGGCGTGAAATGCGTTTCTGTTGTTCTCGTGTAACTTGATATTTTTTTTGAAGCTAAGGTCTTCGTAATACGATCCCTGCACTAGCTGGGACCTTTTGTTTGATTTTGGAGAAGAGGAAAGCGTCAGAGGGGGGAGGCGAGTGCAGAATGGAGGGGGATAGCGGATCTTGGGAAATGCGCTTATGTCACTATCCCACGGCTTTGAGCTTCTCCCAATGGTAGTTTCATTTCGTGGGGAAGATTTAATCTATGTTCCTGTCGTTATTAGCCATAAATGACACATTGTATTTATTTCGTCGCATGCTCGTCAAAAGATGGATGCGGGAAAATTATACGTCGGGACCACGATCTTCAAACGATCATTGCGGGAAAGCTATACTTCGGAGATGCGAGAAAAAATTGCATTGCCTATATGGAACTTTATTTGGGACCAGAAACGGCGGACGATGAATGCGGGAAAATGATCAATATGGGTACGATAGATCGGGGTTCCACTGAATTACTTTTCTTTTGAAAGCGGCAGTGTAATAACTTCTTTTCTCTGCCATCGTAATATTCTGAAAGGCAACTGAATCGATCTCTCTAATCAGAGGCAAATCATGTTGCCTTCTTACCGTTGCTCTGAGAAAAATGCAACGACTTTGTAGCAGTTTATTCCACGACGACATTGAGGCTTTAACGTTACAATTTAGGTAAATTGTAACCAATCACACGAACATTTTGTGAGTTGATCGAGCTTTAACTTGAATGGAGCCCAACCCAGGGTAAAGTAGGCAATCTCGTGGACTCGGCAGAAGTGCACCCAGCGGCTGATCGGCACGCACCGAATTTTTGCCTGCTGCCCTAAAATGGAAAATGTTTTTTTTTACTTGAACGCAAAATTAAATATGCTAAATTACTGTTAAGCTATTTTTGACGTTGATTTTTCGTTGTATAGCTATCAGGTGGCAAACTCAGGTGTCCATAGTTTTTCCGACGTAAATTATGCAACCCGATTGACGTCGAGAATTTTGCATCCGATTCTAAGATGAACCCTCTTTTCTGCAGGAGTTAGGAGAAAAAAAAACCTCGTCTTAGGTTCGTGCAAATACGGTATTTTAAGATAGAGACAGTTTTTCAACTACTTCTTCACTTGATATTTTCCTCTCAACTGGTAGCACGACAATTAAACATCAGTGCTTTCCCAATTGTAAGGGTGTGGCCCACCTCCTCGAAAAGTCGCAGGTCGCACGCCTCAAATTGCGTGTGGGTTCTTGCCCTTGGTGTCGGGAAGCAAGTTATCACACACAATGTCACGGTTCACTCCGGGACCCGTGAACTCCTGCAGGAGTTCGGAAATTTTAGTTCGGGATTCGCCCGCGTCCGGCGCCTCTGCGGAAACTTTCACTTCACTACCCTCCCTTCCTCTTCTCCCCTCCTTTCCTTCCCCTCCGCCGCCGGGACGTGCATGCGTGAGGCTCTCTAGCTCTCTCTCTCTCTGGCGTCGCGTGAAGAAAGGTCTTTCCCACCACGTCGTCCGATCCGCCCGTGATCGGTAAGCTCCATACAGCTCCATGCCTAGGTCACTCTTGTCAAGCTTGCCTCCTCCCTGATTTTGCAATGTTCTTCTCGTTGAAGGGCTTTTATCTGGGGTTGAAGCCTTTCTTTTTCTTCTCTCCTGACCATGGTGTTGTCCATGTGGCAGTAATCTGCCGCCGAGTCCTCTCTCCTATCTCAACATGTGCTCTTTCATGACAGAAGTTGGCCATGAAGATTTTATTTTTGTTTGAACAAATGTCAAGAGCCTTATGAGGAGTAAGTTTTCTTTCATTGTAAATGTGGATGTGACCTATGTTTTAATTTTGATGCCTGAAGAACTACCTCATCTACGACCAACTCAAAAATTGTGTGATGTGTGGACATCGTTTTTGTGAAAGCTAAAATTCTGCAAATTGTCTTCGACCATAGTTAAATATAATGTATTTTAAAATTGTCTACATTCTGTGACTGCTTTCTTGTAAAACTGTTCCCTTTTTTTTGGCGGTGCATCGAATGAATGCACCTGGCGCCCTACCAATCTTATTCTCAAGCAATTTCTTAGGGAATCCACCCACTCTACCATCTGTGGAGCGTATTTCCTTTAAATTTATCCTTAAGCTAAGCCCGAGCAGCAGCCACGGCATACAGCCTTCTATCATCCGGTCATTCCAGCAGTTTTGACGTCTCAACAAGTATTTGAAGTTTTTAACCCAAAGTTTATTTCCTTTTAAAATCCCAGTTTCCCAATCAATTCAATACATAAAGTAATTATGAGTCAGTGCGTCTAGAATAGCCAAAATTTAGTATACTACCAAATTCTTGGGAAGGAGAGGAGCTGCTGGTGACGGCACGGGTGGATAGCGAGGCGCTTCGGTCGCACGGGACAAAAGGCCTGCGCTTCGACTCCAACTGTGAGTTACTGAGTGAGATCCTGAGTGCGACAGACCTAATAGCATCTCCACCGTGCCATTATATAGTGAAGTGGAACCAGGATGTTTTCGTCCAAGAGGAAGGGGAAGAGGAAGGTTAGGCGTTCTTAAAATTGAAAAGGTGCAAATCCCGAGGCATACTTTGTCATAGCTGGCTATTCGGAGACGTCACACAACAACATGTTCATTATCTGCTTCATGTTCTATAGCTCTAAGAATTTTCATCAGTGCCTCTTGTCGGACGGTCAGTCTATGATATCTTATCACTGCAAAAAGAAGATTTTCTGGGAGTGCGGGAAACACTTTTGTTTGGATGGATGAATGAACTACTGCTCGGTGATTCCTGGGCTAGGATATCTATGAATGGTCTCACAGACGTGACGATCACCATGGGCGATTGAAGATCGAGTCCTGATCCTGCATTGCATCACTGCATAGACTTTTAATATAAATGTCACTATTTCGATGAATTTCTTGGTAGTAGGTATCTTAGTAGAAATGTATAAGAACTAGGAACTCTGTTAGCTGTGGTCAATGGCGGCAATGGAAAACTAAGAAATCTTGAACTGGAGTGTTAAGTAATTTTGTGCTTATTATGCTAGCTCTTTTACGTAATATTATATCGGCATTGTGAATTCTTGCTCTCCAAATGCAAAAATATAAGTATAAAGGTGAAATTGATTCTTAAATCAACCACCAGATGTTCCAACACTACCCCGTGCATCACATTTTGTTACTGTCAATAGTTTGCATTATTTCTGTTCACACTTTATGGTGCCACTAGAGCATTAGTAAGGGTGCAAGGGAAAGAAAGGGAACAAGGGAATGAGTGTATACTACGTTGATTGGAAAACGGCCTAAGTACTTCGGTTCCTTATTATGACTTTAGATTTCTTCTGGGCTGTCGTTTAGCAAGTCACAACTTAGGAGATGAAATGACACCACTGGGAGCTTTTCACATTCTGGCTGTTTTGAAACTAAGTTACCTGACAATCATCCCTAAAGCAGCGCTTCAGATATAGAGAACGTTTTAATTTAGAATGCCAAATTTTGCTCTTGTCTGTAAAGAATGCCGACGATATGACACTATATTTCTCTTGAACTATAATTCCAGCTTTTAAAGCTGTGTGAAGTACAGTACATGTAGTGTGTGCACCAGCCCTCTCACTTACACTATATGTATCTCTAGGGAATTATGGCAGTCTCAGTCATATCTAATTTGAATATGGACTTTCTTTCTTTCTTTTGGTTTGGTGAATGCTACATCATTAGCGTACCATTCGTCATGATTTTCCTCATCAATTTTAAATATCCTCAAAATATTCATAATCATTCAAATATGAAAACCGATGATTCAGGTGATTTGAGTTTATGCCTCTCATTTAAATGATTTAGTTCAGCCCTTTCTTGCATTTTTTGGCATAGGAATGTCAATAGTTCCAATTCGGAATATTCTTAGACATCGCTGATCCACAAAGAATGCCCTATGGTTTTCATCGTGTAGTGTGAGATGAGTTGAAGTACTCTGGTTTGTGTAACTGCTGGAATAGATGCTTTTATCCGAATGGCGCATACCTTGACAAAAACTGATAACAGTGATATCTTTGTGCACAAAAATATCGCATGTTATCGCATGCGTGGTCATTACAGACGGCGATGGCATAAAAGAGCATAATCTCATCCTAGTGACTACCCTTGACAACTTCAGACATGATTTCCACGTTTTGGACTTAAAAAAAAAACTATTTCGCGTCATTTATCGCATGCATGGCATAAAAAGAGAATTATTGTTGCGGGTTGCCTATCCCACAAAAGTGCTTTAGGGGACACGATAAAAGGTCATTTTCTCGATAATTAAAAGCAATAGAGCTAGCGTTTTTGGTCTAAAATATCAAGGAAAGATCATTGCTTTATTCCATTGGAAAAAATGAGTGCTTGCTAAAACCAAATTTAAATTATTTACATTTTTCGCTAAAAATTTCAAAATTTCAAGACAAAATGGCAAACAGAAGATATTAACCGATTTTGAAAAATGATCATATCTGTAATACCCACCCAGATACGCAACTTTTGCCGGGTATTACGATTCGCTCCTAAAAAAAAGTGGCAAAACGAGGCACCCTATTGCGCAACAATGCAGTTTGCTTCTGCCGAGCCTCTGTGTTTGGTTGCCTGGCGTGGAGTTTGACAGACTGGCTTGCTGGCGTGTCACGATCAGTCGAGACGTGCTTACCGACTTGCATCGGCAGTTTAGTCTTGATAATGACACCGTATACACGTGTTACACCAGAGAAAAATATTGCAATACTAAATGATATTCCTGTCTTTGATGGCATGAATAGGGTGAATGGGCATCTAGCTTTGTTTGGAAACAGCTGTTCGTCAATGGTTATGTGCGGTCCAGGCTATGGTTAGGGCATTGTATTACTTCAGTTACGACGGAAAAACATCGTAGCATGTACACACGATTGAGTATTTGTATGTGCTATGTACGGTATTAGCGGTGTGTTCCTCATTGTGTTTTAGACGAACATGGATCAACACTGGCTATTGGACAGAAGAAATTTATGCGTAGTCGTGATGTTGTGCACCGACGTGATGCCGGCCAGGCTTCAAAGTGACGACGCCTTCTCGTTCAAGATCCTACCTGAGAAGGAGATGGCCATGCTGTGGAACCATAGCCTGGGCCACACATAACCTTTGACGAACAGCTGTTTCCAAACAAAGCTAGATGCCCATTCACGCAATTCATGGCATCAAAGCCTGATAAATATGGGAAAAAATACTGGCTTGTAGGGAATAAGGATAGTAATTATTTAATAAACGGATTTCATTACCTTGGCAAGGACGACTCTCGTCAAGCTGGCAATCACTTTACAGATCATGCTACGAAATTTATGCGGACCTACTGGACCAAGGGCAGAAATATCACTACTGGCCAATTTCACATCACTTTGCTTGGTTTTACTAGAAAAAGAAAGGGTACAAACTTTTTGGTTACCATAAATAAGAGAAAGAAGGATATCTCTGCCGGAATAAAAGCTTCTCAGGAAGAGTTGTTTCCAAATAAATTGTACAAAAACGGTTATGTTACACTTACCATTTGTTAGGGAAAATCGATAAAATGTGTTGTTGCTCTAAGCTCTCTTCACCCTCATGTTGTAATTAGTGACAATTCTAAGAAATCACCCAAAACTGAACCAGAATGGACTAGAAACTGTCAAGTAAAGGTAAAATGCAATAAAAATGGAAATGTTGGTTTTTGTAAGCTGTGTAAAAAGTCAGTATGTGTGGCCAAAAGAGTGCCAAAGTGCAAAGGGAAATTTAAAGAATCTGCAATGTAGATAAAGCCTTTTAGAAGTCTGTACAAAAAAGTATTCGATTTTTTTTTTTTTTTTTACAAAGTGTTTGTTTTCTCTTATATACAATTTTGTAGTTAAACAGTCGTGATTGATTTAATTGTTTTCAAATTCTCATCTTTAAAATCAAATTTCCATGTTTGAAGACAAACCAGATGCAAAAAAAAGATGCCGCAGTCCAAGAGAACAGAATTTTTTGCATAATATTTTTTTTAATTCAGTGGAAATATCTTAAAAAACATTATTTTTGTTAAAATATAAAGGAACTGAAAATAAATATTACAATGAAGATGACGCTTTAACACTAGCGACTAAGAAAAAAATTATGTGCTACATAACACACTTATAAGAACATGGAAAAAAATCAGGAAATTTAAAAATGTCGAGCAACCTTGCCTGGGTGATTTGAAATGGATTGACCCATATTTGTTTTTGTGTATGTGCTGAACTTGACCAAGTTTCCATTAACCTTTTCCCTACCGTACACGTATATATACGTGTGGACGTTTCCTGACCCGGGAGACCACGGGCGTATATGTACGTGTGAGATTTTCCCGGTCAAGAAAACGAAACCCGTATATATACGTTTTCTAGCTCTCCCCCTTTCAGGACGGTCGTGGGTTTAGGTCGCCTTTGTCTCGGGACCCAACGCTTCGGGGTTCAGGATTAACCCTCCGAATCCGGGAGCAGGTACCCGGACCCTTCGTCTTTTATAACCCCTCTCAGCGGTAAGGGACAGCGGTCATACAATTGTTTATAGAGTCAATTTTCGAAATAAATATTAGTTCATTTCTCAAGAAATATAAACTAAGAATTGAATTGTTTGTCTTTTGAGCAGCGTTTACAATTTTTAAACGAAATTCTACGACAAATATTAACTTATATCTCGAGTTATGTATATAAACATCAGCATGGAAATTGTTGCTGCGTTAAATGCTTTGAAGATGGCCTTAGAACTTCGTTTAAAATTTGACAATGCTCAGATAAAAATGAGGAATTATATTCAATGTCTGTAATTTACGTGCAAGCAACAATTATCCATTTGCTAAATACATATAAGCAATACATAAGTTGACCGCGAACCAATGCCGCAGGTATTGTCGTAAACCCGGAAAGGAGGGAGCACAAGTACTCTTGGAGTCCGAGATAATGCGGAGTCCCTGCGTGGAGGGGTCGAAAAAGGTTCAGCGAGACCCTTCTTAACGAATGCCCTCCAAAAATGCTCCGTACCACGAGAAAGAAGAGTCTCTTGGGGCTCGGTACAGCAGTCAAGCTAAGACGAAAACTCCGCCGTCTCGAAAGGGTTAATAGGGTTATTTCCTATTATTTTTTTATTGCCTAAATCGAAAGATTATTGCTCCCGGAGTATGCATTTCATGCTTTTAGATTTTTAAATGACAATATCAATTTTTCACGACTAAACGAAAAGTGAAAAATTTCAAATGTGTGAAAACGCGACGGCTAGGTAGGAATGATGGGAAAAGTCTGTGAGACATATTTCTGGTTCCAGCTGTCGGCACGTGAGGTGACCTTGGGGCGAGGCTTGAGCACTGATACGACGCGGGCTGCTAGCAGGTAGTTGAGTACCCTGCTAGCTGGTAGCGCTTGTCTTAAATAAGGATTATTATTCCCCTATCAAACGAAGGAAAATTTTCGAAATTAGGTATTTTTAACGTGTGATGATTAAGAGATGTTTCTCTGAGCTCTATGCCTCATGCATGCATTGATAATCTCAGACGATGTAAAACTCCTATCTACTCGTACAGAAACTAGGTCCCTGTGATGTCACGTGGAGTGGCATCGCATGGGTGCCGATCTGGCCTTTTTCAAATGAGGATAAAATTGGCCATTGCCAATTGTCTAAACTGGGTTTTCTAAAACCAAATAATTTGTATATGTATTATGAATACAGTAATGGTGGTTAAGGAATCTCAATCAATGTATTTAGTTTTCTTCCATGAAGGAAACTACCCTTTTTTGTTTTTTGGTCACCCTATGCAAGTACGTTTGCCTACGGACGATGGTATTGTTTTTATTAAGTCCCGTCTTGTGCCTCTTACAGGTGATGCGCTCGGATGGCTATCCCCAGACTGTGTGCTCATCTTGCCTGGACAAACTGACTGATTTCAAAATGTTCAAGGAGCAATGCAAAGGTTCGATGGCCGCGTTCGAAAATGGTTTTGACCCAGACAAGTTCAACTTTGTGGATGGACCTGAAACGGTGAGTCACTAAAGATATTTTTCACTGTGGCAATAAAGATCTAACGATTTGATCGTTGGGTCATTCTTCCTCATAGAATGATCCTCCAAGGTCGTTAGAATATTAATTGCGTAAGCTTGGTTTCGCTGTTAGTAGGGCCCGCCCGCCTTTGTGACGGTGCGGGACTGCTCGTCCCCTCCCTTCCTCCCCCATCCTTTCCCTGGAGGTGTCGTCGGGCTCTCATTGCGGCGATGCCTCCCTTCCTTTTTCCTTCCTCTGTCCTCCCCCTCTTGAGAGGCACGGGTGTATAAGTCTCTGAGACTATTAAGAGTCTTGGTTCCCGGTCCTCAAGACCCCCGAACCCACTGTGGCAATAAAGATAAGAAAACAATCTTTAAAAATTTAAGCAATGATATCTTTAACCCCTTGGACTGTAATGATGAGTCTAGCTCTTCACAAAATTTCGATGCCAAACTGCGCAATGACGAGTGTACCTCGTCCTTAGATTTTCATAATTATAGCACTACAGTAGATTCCGGTTAATTGGGACGTACCTGGACTTGTGCACTTTGCCCCAATTAGGCGAACTATCCTGTATATGGGCGTAAACAAACGTTGAAATGATAGAAAGAAGACTAAAGAATGTTTATAATGCAATATAAGTTTATTAATCCATCAATTTGATTAATAAATCAGCGAGTTTAGTTAATTTAGTATCATTTTTAAGAATTATCACAATTTAGTTAAAAATATTTTTCTCATATGAATGTCTTTTATTGTGTCCTATTAAAGAAAAGTCCTATCCTCTTGCGGATAGTATAACAACAAGAGCTTTTAAAATAGGGAAAGAATAGGAACATTTGTGAAAATAAGAGCAAATCAAACCTAGGGGAAAAATATAAAAGAATACCGTATAAGCGCGTGTAAGAGGCGCACCTTTTTTCCCAGAAATTGCAGCCGAAAATGAGGGTGCGCCTTTTACGCAAACTTCTTATCTTCCCCCCTCCTCTTCACTGGTCGCAAGTCTAAGGGGAACTGAGTAGCCTTTGTTTTTCAGTGTGAGTCATCTGTAACCCTAAGTCAAAAACAAGCGGCAGGCAGGGGAGTTTCTCCCTAAGTGACGTATTTTTAAAATGCTCCTGTTTGCTTTTTTTGTAAGCATCGCGCTGTCACGACGGTACCCCAGAGGTGAACATGGAAAAGATTGCACGGGGTTTTTCGCTCCGGAGGGCGTGCTAAATTTACTGCCACGAGTGGGCATCCGCGGCATTTATACTACATATAGTAATCGGTTATCAAACGTAGATAAACGCATATTTTTGAAGGACATACCTGGTTAATAGTCAATATCTGTCTTGCCGAGTAAATTCCATTATGCTGAGGACCTGATTTTCCAAAAATCATCTTCAGACGCTAATATGAGGATGAATGTAACGGAAAATTATATTGGTGTCAAAACTTGCGCTTTAAAAAATTCCAACGAGTGTGTTCATTGTTGGACTAAATTGTGGATGGAGGAAATCAGAAATGCTTATAAGTGAAGAGCGTGGAAGGAGAGTTCAAGGGTAAGGAGCGCGATCCCTCCGTCTTCGAAGCAAGCAATGAAATACGGAGGGGAAGGAGCGCGCTCCCTCCCCTCCGTATTTCAAGCTACGAGTCTATGAGCGAATGGAGCACGGGAAGAACACGTCCGATCTTGCATGTGACGCCGTTGCCGTCAAAGCGATGGGGCGAAGGCGCAGCAATGTGATATACGCAGTTTGCGTTGCCTGAAGTTTCCAGTCTGTCTAGTCTTGTTTGAATGCACTTATGCTACGCTTGTTTCTTCCGAAATTGTGCTGTTAGCACTATTTTGAATATTAGTAGCCTTGTTGTAACTATAAATCTTTGTGTCTAACAGTTAGAGCTTAAATACTTAAATTCTGTCAGATATGCGTCGCGTTAGATCTCTTTCCTTTTTTTGAACCTCGTGCGTGTCATACAATTATTGAAAGCTATCGAGATATCTTCGGGCTCACATCAGTAGATGACTCACCTAGCATTTGTCCTCCATAAACTGGGAGATCGATCAAGGTCAGTTGGTGAGGCGGGGTAGGGATGAAACATGTTTCCATTGTTCCCCTGTAACTTGATGTTTTCCTATTTTCCTGTGGGGTCTCCGAAAGGAAAAAAAACGGCAGAGGCATTGGCCGATGGAGGGCCGAGTGTGGCTCCGTTAAATCTACGACGTGGTTATTATCCTACGGTGCTGAGATTGCCCTGATTGTTCTCCCAGCTCTTGGGAAGGATCACGCTATGTGCCTGTCGTGTTTTGCCTTAAAATTTTCCACGGCTGCAATTCTATTGCAATACTCCTGCGAGAGCATTTAAACAAAATTGTTCGAGAATAGGACAAGCGTCGTAGAGCAATGGCGTATGCGAAGAGAGGATCGGAACTCTTTCTACTCCCTCTTATGCCGCTATTACCGCCGCAATTATGAAAATTTCTCTCAATAAATATTGAAAGAGGAAAGTTCAATAACTGTCGAAATTCCAGGCGTACGTCTGCAACACCGCGTGATAGTATAAAAAAAAATGCCCCAAACTTTTTTTCTTCATAGCTCCGATGCTCAAAATAGGGGTGCGCCTCTTACACACGCTTATACGGTAGTATTCTGAAAACAAAAAATTTTAATTTCGTCGCGATTATGGAGTCTATGTCGCCGGCTCATGGCCCAATAATAAAGCGACATGCTGTCCCAATTAAGCAGAGAATACTCTGGGATATTCCTCTATCGGGTTCTGTTCTTCAAGATCTGCCCTAATTAAGCGGCAAGTAACTGGTGGACCCATTAAACGGAATCTACTGTATTTAGAGGAGCAAAATAATTATTTTGAAAGCTTAAAAATGTTAAAACATAATAATAATAATAATAAAATGCCTTTATTCGGTCGAGGTTGAGACTAAGAAGTCCCCTCTTCCACCTAGCCCCTCGATAGCGTCAATGCTAACATATTAAATAATGGTAGACAAACGTTTACAATACAAAGAATATACAATATACACTATTTGTGAGTTGTCAAAAATATAAATGACTATATGTGAAAATTTTATGTAAAAAAGATATATGTTTGTGGGAAAAAACATGAGGATAAGGGTGTAGTATCCTTCAGCGAGAAAAGCCAGTGCAGGAAAATGCCCACACAAGGAGGGGGGCGTGAAAAATCTGTGAAAACCTATTGAGTGAAAGCTAAAGTCATGTTATTTGTAAAATACAACATAGTTAATGAGGTGCAAGGTATACACAAATATTACACATGCAATTAAGATGTAAAATATAACATGCATACATAGCATATATAAATAATTCATATTTGTGAAACATGATGCATTGGAAGGATTAAAATGATTTTATTCGAGCAGCAATAGCTGTGTTCTCCATGTTTAATAGTAATCACATTTTATTTCACGGTATTTCAAAAGCAAATAAGATGCAACATCAGACGAAGACAAAGAGCATGACGAATAAAAGTACGAGGGTTGTACCAAAAGTAAGGTTCTCATATTTTTTACAAATAAACTTTTTTATTGATATCAGTTTTCACATCGTTGAAAAGTTTACACTCTTGCCTATTTTTCAACGTAGTCTCCATTTTTTTTCGACACACTTTTAAAGTTAGTACTCCAGCTTTTTTATCCCTAAGTTGAAGAAGTCTCCCGCCAACCCGTTGAGGAAGTGTGTGACCTCTGCTCGGACTTCATCGTCGCTCTTGAAGCATTTGCCATCCAAGGGTTTTGTTTCGGGGATATAATGTGCAATACCCACGCTTCATCTCCAGTGAGCAAGGCCGTAGCCAGAAAATATTTTTGGGGGGGGTTTATGGAATAGTAGACAAAAATGACATTATTTTTATAAGATAAATAAAATAGCGAATACGGTTAAATATACATAGTTATTATAAACCTTCAAGGAAAATATAAAAATATTATTATAAAATTGAATTTAGCCTTCTAGCTTTCTTTAGAGCGAACAAATGAATTAACTTCTCGGTGTCGATGTCAATTCTGCAGTCCCTCCAGGAGGCTCATAAGTCACTCACCTCTCTACTAATTCACAGCACTATTATTTCACACACTGCACTACAACTACACACACTGCACATACAAATTCGCTTAGATAATTACTGACTTGATTCGCATTGGACTACTAGTGTCCCTGCACCGCATATAATATCGTCGTATGAGCACCAAGCGAGCATAAAGTATCTATTTTTTTTTTTTCATTTCGGGGGGGGGGGGGATGAATCCCCCTTGATCTCCCCCCCTTGCTACGGCCTTGCCAGTGACGGTAGAGACCAACAACTTCCCCTTGTTGTCCCCCACCATAAAATTGTTGAAGAAAGGGCATAGCCGAGTAAGAGATTGAAAAGACCCCCTCACGGATTTTTCCCAGACTTGGGGCATAGGATTTGGGATCAAATAGGACTAACCTCCCAGCACTTCCAGACCGCTAGAGGCCCACCAGGGCCGGCTAGCTCGAAATTTCGATTTCCACTCTTTTTTAAATATCTCGAGATAGGAAGCGTATTTTTCAATGCAGTTTGCACCGTTTGATGGCTTTCTTAATGGAGCGCACCTTTCCTACAACTTTTCAGGCGCATAATGAGAAATGGCGTCGATTTGAAAATTTCAAACGTTAGTTTTAATAAAATACTTTTGAGAGGGCCACAATTAAAAAATGTGTTTTGAAGGAGTATTTAAATACCTTTCGGCTAATGCAATGAAAAAAGAACATTTAGGTGGTGGAACACCCCGGAAAAAAATAAAATATGCCATTTTGGCCATTTTTTGCCGTTTTTTTCGCGACCTTTGTCCCCATAACACCCGTTTCATACCATCTTGTTCAATTTTGCAACTTATTTACTGTTAGGCATACAAATAACAAAAAAAACTTATGAAAAATAAACCTGGTGGGCCTCTAGCGGGCTGGAAGTGTTGGGAGGTTAGTCCTATTTGATCCCAAATCCTATGCCCCAAGTCTGGGAAAAATCCGTGAGGGGGTCTTTTCAATCTCTTACTCGGCTATGCCCTTTGCGAGCAGTGTCAAGGTGTTGCTCCATGAGTCCGTCAGTCAGCATGCGGGAGACCCAGCAAGCACACATCTTGCGAAATCCCAACGTTTGTGTAAAAGTTCTTTCAATTGTGCCGTGAGAAGCTTCCGAAATGCGTTCAACAAATTCACGGACAGTGACCCTCCGATCTATGAGCAGCTCACTGTTGATCTTCTGGGCAATCCAAAACCGTCGGTCTTCCACTCTGCTCTTCATCGCGAACTTCCGTGTGGCCCTCAGCAAAAGCCCTGCAATATTTTCGGACGCGCTCAATAGACATGGACTCTTCACCATAAACGTCAGTCAGTTGCTGATGAATCTCCAATGGCGGTAACTTCCTTGTTAGGAGAAATCGGATTACTGCTCGATCCTCACACTTGGCGGGAACGGGGATCATCACTTTCATTGTTGACGGTTGCTAAGCCAATAATGAGCGACAAAGTGAATCCCAGACTGGCGGACTCGGGGAGTAGGGGAACCACTGCACGCGGCAATGTTGTGGGATTTAGCCTAGCACCTTCGCTCAACATTGTAGCTCATTGGGAACCTTACTTTTGGTGCGACCCTCGTATATCATATGAACAGGCATGCAACTTCCGAGTTGCTTCCGTATTCATTTTCTAAGCACACAAATTCTATCAGTAAATCTACTAGCGCAATGAAGTCCTCCTCGCCATTTGTCGCACTATTGTACTAATAATCAGAATATAGGGCAATCAATCATTGATTCATTCTCCATGTTTAATGATCACATTGATACATTGACACAATGATAATGGTCCGTATGTCATGATGATACAGACCTTAAGGCTGTGATTGGACGACCGTTAACCAAAGTGATCATTAACCCTGGCGAGAAATCAGACACCTCTTCACTTCCCTGTCACCCTCCATTTTCTCACCCACAACCTTTAGCCGGCCCTAAATTTTGCTAACGATAGGCGATGTCATAAGTGCACTTTCATTGCTGCGTTTTGCATTCCCGGCATTTATCGCTTTTGCTATATTTTAAGTTAACGTGCGGCCAGTGATTTATATGAGATCAATATTTCTGCCTGAAATGGCTTATCAAACAGACTGTTAATTTCACGGAATTCGGACCGTGAAAACCTGGAAAAAACCGTGAATTTTATAATTTAGTCAGAGTGGGAACCCTGTAATATGAATGCCTTTCGTTTTCTTTGATGAAGGAAATAACTAGTGATGGGTCGATTCCAAAATTTTATCGATTCCGATCCCGATTCCGATTCTGACATTTCGATTCCGGTTCTACCGATACCGATTCCATCGATTCTGATGCCATAGGCTCCAAGAAAAATAGTCAACTAGACAACCACTTAAAAAAATGTTACTCTGTGAAAGAATCAGTTGACAAAAGCATCTTTCATATCATCACTATGTAATTAAAATATAATAGCTATATTTCAAAACAGAACATACCTGAAAAGTGGTGTTACATGATAGGTATTACTTTAGAATATTGGCACTCATAATATGTCGACCATATATATGTATCCAAACTACAAGGGAGAGCCATGAGTACAGAAATTCTCATAGCTGTAATAAAGATTGTATACTACGTATATAAATCATGTAATATTTGGCCCTTTCAAATTCTCAAGCAGAAAAACCAATTATTCTACATGCTCACCCAGCAGGTTTTGACGTCTCCATGCTACATTATTACTGCCTGCATAAAATTGCCTTTTGCTACACACTTGTGTGACTAGGCAAGTACTTTCCTACCAAAATTGCAAGATTTCGGAGACTTTGGAATTTTTATTAAAAATTATATCGACGATTTTTTAGGATCTTGAATCTTCATGGAATTCAAGTGGACGAAGCGAACGAACTAAAGAACTAAACTTTATTTTGTAGAGCCAAAAAAATTCTATACTTCTCACGTCATTTAATCAACCTTAAAATCTCTTCCTTTTTTCCCTTCAAGAAAGAAACTAAACGCTACAAATGAATATCACATCGGTCGGACACAGTAATAAAAAAGGTTAAAAGAGCCTTGTGGTGTGAAAACTCCCCCTTCCGCGCGACTCACCTCGGCGAATGTGGAAAGGGAAAAAGGGTATCGGTTGTTGCCTTTCACGGAAACAGTTCATTTTTCTCTCTCTTAAGCATGCTGACTTAATCTCTTCACTTTACTTCAATACCCGAGCCACATTTCTTATGCGTGGGATAGTTCCGAAAAATATCCAAACCTTTGTATTTTCACTCGAGTAATGCGCTAAATGTTCTAGTCGATCTATGCATAATCCTTTTTAACATCCTCACTTTAGTGTTTGAAATCAATTAAGACGATTATCCATGCTTTAAATGATGATTTTCAAGACTAATGTTTTAAAAAACTTGAAAACTCGGCCTCAGTTACCGAGCCTTAGAGTTCCGCGGCATGTAGCTCAGCCTTGACGAGCGATTGAAAAATCGCTCTTATTTCCTTCGTAACAAACTTTTTTTTTTTTCAAGATTTCTAATTACTAATCTTTATAAATCTCTACTTTATATTGTGGACCAAATTTTCCGAGTTATATTTTACGTAAACGAAAGATAATGTCTACTTTATGTCAAATTTCACGTGAAAAACGGGTTGGCCATTATGCGTTGTAAAACCAGACAGATGAGAGCCAAAATCTTCAAAAGTCATTGGAAGTATAGGCAAAGCACCAGATCAAAGGAATATTGCGTTTTTATTCCATAAAACTCATACCAACGCAACACCACCTGGATAAATTTAAAAAATTTCCAGAATTAACGAGATCGCACATGGTTTTGAAAAGTTGGTCATGTTTGGGCCACTGTATCATCACTAAAGGGTCGTATTTATGTAAAGTGGCATATAAATCTATATCTGGTAATGATATTTGAGTATTTACGCTAAGTTTCAAGTCTCTACTCCCAAAAAGGTCATTTTGGACTTTATACCAGCTTTTTCCAATTTTGGACCGGTGTGCGCCGGGTCAGAAGACGATCGGCCGCAGCGGCTGGCGTAAAGGTATTCGGCGCCCACTTCGACAACTATAGAGTATACAGCAAGCTGAATCTACCAGGCCAAGGCATTAGAATGACTTATCGGCTTTAAAAACTGTATTACTACATGAGTTTCATGATAGCACTTCCTGTCGGCAGATTGCTGGACCTACTAGCCTCGAAAGCTCTGTAACCTTAACTACTCGACTCAACATTTGTAATGCTACTCGAAACGCTCGAGTCGAGTACCAACTACTCGATCGATTTGAATTTTCGAGTACTCACACATCCCTGGAAGATATGTGTTTTGTTATTATGATTACGTGGCGCAAAAATTCAAATGACTGTTGGAAATGCGGTTGTATATTTTGTTGTTTGAAGTACTACTGGAATCAGAATCGATTTTTCACCTTGGCAAGTACTCGTTTTTGATTCCGGTTCTTGGTCGAGAATCGAGGAATCAAACCGACCCATCACTAGAAATAACCCTATTGGATAAAATGTACCACAACAGTTGAAAAAATGCAATAAAATTTGACTATGATTGGCTGAAAAACCACTGCTCACTTGCAAAAATGCTGCTGACAAGAAAAATTGTAATAATAACGAAATTTGGCGTCAGAGTCCACTACAGTCTACAAACATAGAGACGACATATGGGAAGACGTTTAACTATTAGAGAAAAAAAAATCAGGTGTGTCAGTATGAGCCTTTCCCAAGCGGATGTGCCCGTATCACATACGGGCAAATCCGTGAAGGCCAGTTTTTACTTGCCCGTAGGTAGTACGGGTAAATCAGGGAAAGGGTAAATTAAATTGAATGTAACCATATTTTAAAATTTTTAAATACTTTTTTCTCTCAAACATGGGCATGCGTATTTGGATAAAACCCTTCCACAGTATTCCTATCTTAGTGTCTACTTTCAAATAAAAAAGGTTTCATCTTCTTTCTTGACATCACTATCGCAAAGTCTCCTTGTTAATAACAAATTCAGCATCAGAACAAGGTCTTAGAACGCATCTTGTTCATATGTCGAGGACTTACAGTACGTCAGGATTGTAAAGTGGCCTATGTTCCCGATTCTTCCTCATTCTCCACACTCCATTTTCTTTAACTGGTCCTTATACCCTACGTGATATCTTACTTTCAAAGACAATAAGTCTCACCTCATTATTTTTTGGCACTTGTCCAGACTTCCTCCCCACGTAAGAGTACTAATTGCATGATAACTTTATAGGTATATTTCTTCATTGACTGAATTTAAAGCTGAATCGAAACATGTTCTGATTTAAAATTGCTACTTTAATCTAAATGAGTTTATAACTGATGTTTTACATTTAATTATGAATCTTAACTTCAATCCTAATGGATAGCTGTATGTTTGTAGTACAGCATGTGCATATTTTATTACCTATTTGTATTGTGTTTGTACTTTATTCTATTTTAAGGATGAGTCAGTTCCTAAATTCTTTCGGTTCTCGGTACCGGTCGGGTTCTCCCCAATCGGTCCTCGATACTCAGTTCCAAGGATGAACTCTTACTATCTGAATTAATGGCAAATTTAAATGAACAACCACAAGAAGTGAATGAAAATAATTTCACTGAAGATGCACATTAGCAGGAAAGCTCTGAAAAAGAACTTAAGATGGTCTCCATAATTTTATTGTCCTAGTAAAATAGTTTAAATAACATGTTGTTAAAGAATAAATGATCGACCAATATGTCACATTACATCAGGTAGCCTCTGGTTGTTTCTTCACGTTTTGATTTTAAAAATTAACATTTTTACCCTATCTGGGTCTAATCTATTCTTTTTTTGGCATAAATATTGCCTGCAGTGCTGAACAGGTGTTCACTGAAAACAGTAGTGGTCGATGTTGATTTTGAATGCCCGCACGAAATATGCTTGGAGCACAGCTTACGTACTGCATAGCATCAGGATCAATTGTGAAACTACACCAACTTCTGACGACATCATCCGTTAATTTGTTTTAACTTTTGGGTCAGTGCAAAATATATTCTGTATTCTGGAATGTAGCTTAAACTGTTACTTTAATTGATAACTTATTCGCATGCGTCACTGTCACAGTAATAATAACTTCAACAATAAACTGCTCATCATGCCGGTACAGTGACACCATGGATAAACTATGCGGTCTTGAGTTATCGTAAAATTGCAATGCAGTGTTGCATTCTACAGGCTAAACACACTTCGATTCCTTGTATAGGTTTATCAACTTACGAACAAGCATTCAGAACGCATCTTGATCGTATATCGAAGAACTACAGTATATGTACATAATATAATCGTAAGACCGCTTTCAGACGAAATGATTTTCTGCTGGCTGCCATTAGATAGAGAATATTCACTGCTCACGGCGTCTCGTCTGAAAGCCATCTGAATTTCTCGTGTACGGCAGCCAGCAAAAACTCGTTTTATCTGAAAACAGCATTGATGTAGCATTGTCTGTATTTCACGCCATTGACGACGCATTGCCGGGCTGGATTGAACGTTGGCACACGAAAAGTCAGCTTGTTTGAAAGCGGCAGCTTCAGAAATGTTACAATGTCGGCGAGAGTGACAAACTGATGATCCCTTAAATGCGCGTGCTAGCGAGCAACTCTCAAAAGAAACAATCGTGGGCGACATGCGATCCAAACGTTTTTTAAATCTTTTTTTATTTACTCTTTTTGGCCTTGAATACACTGGAGACCATTGGGTGCAAAATTCAAATCCTTGCCACTGTTCCGAGCCGGTTCCAAATAACCGACTTTACGCGATCGGTTCTCAATACTGGTTCCATAGGCCAAGAACCGGCAGAACCGAGAACCGGGTATGGGAACTGACCCATCTATATTCTATTTCTATCTTGACGGAACTCATGAATGTTTTATCCATGAGTTTAGTCAAGATACACACATATAATGAAGTATTATTTTTATTATTATTACATCCGGTACCTCATTCTGGTGATCAATGGTCTTACTTCCTAGGAATTTCGATAGACTCCATAAGCATCATTGAGCTGATGCAGATCTTTATTATCAGATCAGTTATTGAATGAAAAAAGAACACGTTATCAAGGCGTTTATTAACAAAATTAGTCCTATATTGCTGGTAATGTCTTTGACAACTATATATTGGGTTTTCAATTGGTGAGTATGATAGTCAGAATTTCATGGAAGGCAAAGACCTGGGCACTTACCACATTCTGAGCGCGTGCGGGAAGAATATTCTTCATAAGAAAATCTGCGTCTATTAAAAAGGGCAAATTGGTTATCTCTGCCATCATACTTTATGTCATCAGACTTTCTATGATTAGTTGCACTTGATAGGGAATGTTAAATACGACCACCAGATCTGGGAAAGGTACATCTTTGTTACAAAAATAGGGGTCGTACTATATTGAATTAAATCATTCTTTAGTTTCTTTGATATAAATATGTAGTCGATTCTGGTTTTCGAGTGTGTACCTATTCTGGTTATTGTAATCTGTTGTGAGCTGTATTTTTACCGGTGTCTATTGCGTCCATATTGCTGACTAGAATTTTAAATGTCTTGTTTATTGGGTATCGTATTTGCGTATTGTTTGCCGAGCAGTCCTCCCTCCTATATATCGCGTTGAAGTCTCCCCCCATTATAGCCTTGTCCTTGAAAAGGCATGCGTAAGGCAGAATTTCGCTTGCCAGGAACTCTCGCATGTCCTTCCCTATCCCACCTCCTGCAGGGGCATATACGTTAATAAAGTGCGTGTCCCCGATTTGCAGTGCAGTTATCCTCCCGGAGGCATGACGACGCACATTCGTTGTCTCTAAAGACTTTTTAGTTAAAATTGCTGTACCTAAAGAGGAGCCATCAGTATTGCCAAATATACAGTAATGTTTGCTCTGCCAAGCAGTCGATTCTTTATATTCTTGGATGAAGATGACGTCTGCTTTTAGATCATTGTACATAAAGTTCTTAATAACATTGATTTTTAAGTTATTCGTAATACTGGCCACATTCAGTGACGCCACCGTTATCTCTCGTTTATTTGGAGAGGTACTCATTGTTGTATTTGAAAAAAGTTCTTTCTAATGTTGGGGAAACAAATAGAAACCATTTGAATGACAGCTTCGGTATTTAAAGAAAAAAATTCAAGAGAAAAAAATGTTCAAATTTATAAAGTAAGGAATGAAAGTAAAGTCTGGCCCTCGGCATGGTTCATATAAAAAAACTCTGATTATCAAACCAAGGGTTATTTGACAATTTACATGCATAGTTATAATCAAAGCAAAGCAAGTGCTACTTAAATTAATTAACGTTAGATTTACAAAGACTTTGGAGGAATTATTATCCATAATTTTTTATTTTTTTTAAATTGGACGATCTTTTTTATTCCTTTTTGTGCTCACCACCATGGATTCTGATGCCTCGTTTTCTAAGCCTCTCATTCCACTTCTTTTTCTGTGTGAGGTCCTTCCCAAATAGTTTTTTCGCGACTGCGGCTGCAGTTCTATTCGTTTCGTCATCCTCTGCAGGGGTGAGGGCCGCGCTATCACTAGAGCCCATCTCCTCGTCGTCTCGCTGCGACCACAGCCTGCTTGGACCTGGTTGTGTAAGAAAGGAAGAAAAAACTCCCTCCCCTCCCACCCCCCCAAGGGCCGAGGACGTTTTTTCTTCTTCCAGCACTTTCATGTTGTCATCACAACCTCCCTCCCTCAAATCCATCATTTCGGTCGAACCCACAATGCCTGAGGCATTCATTAAAACATTTCCTCCCTCCCCTTCACTTATGATCTCCACAATTTACTATCGGGTTTTCCCCCCTTCACTGCAAAATTTCTCTCCAACACTACTGCTTCTTCCGTGTCCATCTCGGTTGAGGAAGCAAGCACATTGCTATCGTTGTTTATGCCGTTGGATATATTTTTCTTACGTTGCCTATTTCTCTTTTTCTCCTTTTTCTTCACTTCCACCCCCTCTGTTGCACTCACAGCACTTTCGCCGTTATTTTGCGAAACATTGTCCCCACTTTCAACCGATTTGGGCGTCTCCACCGCCACTTGTACAACCCCGTCTTCTACTGGGATGTCCATCCTCTCCTCGTCGTTCTCATCTTCTCCCCACCCCAGAATTTTTGAGTGCATTAGCGTATGACGGTCCCGCCTTCGTTTTGGGGCACTGTAGCCTCAAATGTTCTTCACTTCCGCATCTTGAGCACGTTAACTTTTGCCCATCGTAATGAATGACAGCGCGTTCACCTTCAATACTAATGACACTTGGTATATTTTCGGTGAGGGATATCTTAACGGTCCTAGTGCCCGTCAAAGTGCCCTGGTGTAACCCATCGCCGGCCCACCTATTTTCCACATACGCGAATATTTTTCCGTACTTGGATAATGCAGCTTCCACTTGCTCACGTGACACCTCGAAGGGTAGTTGACACACTTTAACGTATGTATATCTTTCGGAGATGGACTCGCACCTGAAATTTTTCTCCTGCTTTCACCATAATCCTTTCGAAGGTAGTCTCTTGCTTGACTATAACGAAGATCGAATTCCTTGCCGGACCCAGCCTGATTCCGTAGATTTCCTCTTTCTTCAGCCCGAGGTCTCCACCGAGCAGTTGGTGGACCTCAAGGACTGATGGCGCCTCACTCACACTCTCTATGTTGACACGGAGAGTGTTCTTCTTCTCAACTGGCATCGTGACGGCTCGCTCTGCGTACATCGACACAAAACACTGTCCGCACACCCCTGGTACAGGGGTGCGAACCCACAAAAAACAAAGTTTTTGCCTTCAACCGAAAGGCAAAGCACTCCACCGGGAACGCAAAAACCACGTTCCCAGCGATCAAGGGCTCGATCGCCGGGAAAGAAAACCTCGGTCGCTGACTCACAGATAGCTCCGAAACACGTCCACTCCGTCCGAGCTACCGAGGCGTCATTCTCCCCTGTGGAAATTTGTGGACTATACACCTTGTCCGGTATAGTCCACAAATTTCCACATGGGAGAATGACGCCTCGGTAGCTTAACTGGCTAAAGCACTCGGCCGGAAATCGAGGGATCCGGGTTCGAATCCCGATCAAGGCGAATGATTTTTCCTCTGAGGATTTTTCGCACTATTTGTGCATTGCGGGTGACTCCGTAAAAAGTTATCACCGTGGTTAGTCCCAGCATACTTTAATTTGTTTTTGCTGTTTACAAATCTAGGAGAGGTTCAAATTTTTACGATGATACTAACATATTTAGAAATTATATCGCATTAGTCGTCTATTTTGTTATAGTAAATTAGTTATTGTTTCGCTTTTGATATTTAGGTCATTCTTTGGACAACACGTTAGAGGAAAAATGACACCTCAGTGGCAAGAATATCGAAATGAGAATTGCGTTTGCAAGGGATGATATATGAATAGGATAGATCTGATGTAAGGGATCAGTGAAAGCGTCAATAAAACAAGCAAAAAATCTGATCTTGAGTATGGTGCTTTATGGAAAGGAAACATGGACGTTAAGGAAGGAGGACGAGAATAGACTTCTAGGTGTTCGAGATATGGTATGCAGGAAAATAGAGGGTATATGTTGCAAAGAATAACGAAAGATATAGTATTAGACATGATAGGTTAAAAAGAGGAGACTAGTGTGAATCCAGAGGATACAGGTCGTGGATGGAGCGTGTGATAAATAGTGGCGGCTGTTGTTTAGGTGCTGAATAGCCGCAGCACACCAAATATTTGGGAATATGACTCATGAATTTTGAATGGATTCGGAATGATTTGTCACTACTGCATTTTGTGAGAAAAAAATGTTAAAAATTCCCCTCCACACGTGGGGTGGTACACTACGCGACGTGGCGTGTGCTGGTAAGTTCATAGCAAGAATTTGCTGGGTATCCTCCTCATCTGGTAGAAAACGCGGTTCTGCGCTTGCGCGCGCTATGTAAAAAGTTGGCTGTGCATTGGACATTGGCGAAGCGGCGGTCGTCTTTGAAGATATTTGGCTTGGACGCCGCCAAAAAAAGGCAAAAAAAAGGTCACCGTATGAATATTATGCCAAGCTTATACTTTTGTTAGGAGTAGAAATACTGAAAAAATGTTTTTTTGTCTTATCAACAATAAAGCATTAGAATATTAGATACTTAGCCTGAGGGATAAATTGACCCTTGACTTTGGCTTGGTGTACTTTTCAATCGGTGAACATGGAAATAGAAATGTTCAGCCACGGGATCACCCTATCTCCTGTAGTCGATTAAATCATTTAAATTCTCACAAAATAATTAAAACAGTACGAAAACCGAAGTTGTTTTCTTAAAACTTTAGCTAAATAATTATTTCTGAGATTGAAAATTTCTCATTTTTAAGTGGAACTACGCCAGGGAGATATTCACACTTACTAAGAGGTTTTTTTTATCAAGGCATGATTATTCTGGACGCAATCTTAGCTCTGAAAATTGGCATTATGATGCAATATTGAAAATTCAATAAAATAGTTAGCCATATACCCAACCAAATAGGAATTTCTTTCTATGTTGTTAGACGCGTTTAGCACAATGGTCAAGATGGCAAAACCAACATTGCGCGAGATATATTTCTTGCAATTTACGGTACGTTTCTTAAATCAACCTAAACTTGTGGTACGCGCTTTCCTTTCTTGCCTTAATTAGCGTGCAGGAGATCCAGGTACTTGTGTTTATTTGAAATGCTAGTTTGAGTACCGACAGCATTAACGCTGGGTGCTTACCATAGTTCTGAATGATGATGTAAACTTTTTTGCTACCATTTTTTATCATGTACTGTCGTATATGCTTTTAGAGACGCATTTGCGTTAATTCCAACTTTTCCCAAGATTTACAATTCTATATACAGAAAAAAAGGAATATAGGTTTGTGAGATGACGTGATGTAAGATTTCTAAATTTTATTATTTTCAATTAAAATGATAATAACATCAATGCAAGAGAGGCTACTTCCTGTATAGACAGTGGAAAGATTTATTTCTTTTGGTAGAGACCAGCAAAGAGCACACTTCCTTGCCTACTGGTGTTTAACTGGCGAGCCGTGTTACCCTACCCGCAAGGTAGGGGTGGGACTGGCATGAGAAAGAGGATTAATGGGGATCCCATCAAGTAATAGCGCGGTGAATTCCCCGCGTGGATGTGGGTATCCACCGTCAGCGCTCAGCAACGCCTGTGGAGAATCGAGAAATATTTTGTGAGCACCGCGATGAATGCGTTAATTAATTTATTTATTTATTTAATCCTGTCCAAAAACAGCAGGAGGCCAATTACAGAGGAATACAATAACAGGAGAAAGAATTTAATAATATTAAGCAACGTAACCAATAATGAACAAAAATATTCAACGGTATTTACAAATAAATAACAATGAATAGTAAATTTCATAGGGTGGTGTGAGGAATACGGGGGAAAATTACAATAGTGATGGTGCAAGATGGATGAGGGATGAAAAAAGGAATCAAAATTTGGAACACATTTGGCATAGGAGTTAATGGAAGAAGGAAGTCTGAGTTGAAAATAACGTGAAACAGGGTGGTGAAACAATGAAATAGGTCACTCGACCTCGTCGTGCGCGAAGGAACACGAAGCTGAAAAAAAAAGAAGGTCAGATGATCTGTATTTGCCATTAATGATTTTTAAGAAGAGTCTCCGTTCATTGAGGATACGGCGATCAGCTAAAGTAGCAATGCCAAGAGGGGATCTAATCTTATTGTGGGAGAAGTTACGAAAAGGCAATTGGTGGTTGCGGACAATAAAGAGGAAAAAAATTCAATGGGCGTTCTAGGAGCTTTAATGAAGAAGTTGGGGCCGTAGACCAGATTTGGCTGCAGTATTCTAGGACCGGAGAGACACAGGAAAGCAAGAAGGTGCGTAGAGCAATTAAATCCAACACCTCACTGTGGCGATACATCATACTCACCAAAGTGGGTGGAAATGGATTTAATGTGCTCACGAAAGAGCAGCTTAGAGTCAAAAATAACCCCTAAATCCTTCTGAGACGTGACTGAAGGAATATGATGTCCAGATAATCGGTAATTTATACTCAGGATAGACTTGCGTATGTGTGAATGGCAGGTTGCGTTTCTGTGAATGGTAGGATGGTAGACTTGGCTGGATTAATTTTCAGACTCCAAATCTCAGACCATTGGTCAATGCAAGAGCCTTCTGCAGAGCAAGGCAGTTTCTCGGGGAATCAATATGTTCAAAAATTTTGCAGTCATCTGCGTATAATAATATTTTACAATTGGTAGAGGAGATAATTTTAACCAGATATCAATAAACAAAGCAAACAGTAAAGGCCCGAGGACACTCCCTTGTGGAACTCCAGATGTAACCGGTGCCATCAAAGAACGCGACCCATTTACAATAGTGTGTTGTTGCCGGTTTCATAGGAAAGATGATAAGATAGAAAGAAAATTGCCATGGACATTATACCGATTCTCTAATTTGAAGAGCAGTAATTGATGGTTAATTTTGTCAAAAGCTTTGGCAAAATCAATGTAGCATACATCCAGCTGTGATAAAGTCTCGAAAGCGTCAATGCAATTTTTGTGCAAAATGGACAGATTTATAACTGTAGATGATTCGGGAAGGAAACTATGCTATTCGTCAGATATTAAGGGGAAAGAGAAATACAACAGACTTTAATGAATGCTGCGCTCACAAATAGTTGATATAATTGGCAAAATTGAGATAGAACGGTATGATTCTACAGAATATTTCTTTCCAGATTTGAAGATTGGGAAAATGCTGAACAATTTTCCACACTAATGGAAAATATGCCTTTGAAAAACATCTGTTAAAAATGATGGATAGGGGTACAGCCAAGGATGGGGCTGCATTTTTTAGGAACAATGCGGCCAGCTGCTCTGAACCAGTTCCACGGTTGGTCTTAAAGGATATCAACAATTTAAGACATTCATCGGGAGAAGTGGAAGGTGAGGAGAGAGAGTGGGAACTAACACAATTAATATAAAGAACAGAGGTATCCAAAAGTTGGTTAGAGTTGCAGGTGGATGAAAAGAACTTGGAAAAAAGGTCAGCACACCCAGGACCAACAGCAGTTTCATCACCAAAAGACATTTCCAAAGGCGTGGAAGCAGAATAACGCCTCGAGTTGATCATAGACCAGAACCGTTTTGGGTTGGAAACACATTCGGAGGAAATTGAGGATATATAGTTGTTAAAGTCTAACTTAGTTAGATAATTGGCATGGTGCCGAAGGTTTTTGAAAGTTTTTTTATGTGCTGTGGTTAGGAAAATATCTGTACTGGCGCCAAGCACATAGATTTTTTTTTACAACAAAAACTGTCTCACTGGTCATCCAAAGTAGGAACCTTCTGGAACAGGTTTTCCGATGCGGAATGCAGTCCCTCAGGACACCTGCCAACCAGTCATTATACATATCAAGGGCTTTGTCCACAGAGCCTTCTTCCAAGAGGCACCATGGGAGGCAGATGAGGGTGTCATTTACATGAGCCCAATCCGTTCTTTTCCAGATGGGGATTAGAGGACGTGGAGAAAGGGGCGAAGTAGACCTTGGTGTAGGGGTGGCCACCCGCTGGGTTCAAGCGAAATTTCTAGGGACTCGTGGTCAGAGCAGAAATAGTCGCCAGCAGGGCAAACTTTCAACTCAAGCGAGGATAAGACAAGATCCAGGACTACCAACCCTCGTAGGAAACATATTGCATTGCTGGAGGCCCAGGCCATTAATGAAATGATCAACAAAAAACTCCTCAAGGCCAGATAAACTCTTAACATTCACAGGGTAGGACCAGTCAATGCCTAAATTAAAGTCACCTAAGAGAACAACTTCACCCACACTGCGGGCTAGTGACACAGAGTTGAAACACCTTTCCAAAGTGTTCTTCTCATCAGAAGGTGGTCGATAAAATGTACCAATTAATAGTCATCTCCCTACAGAAGACATTGTATTAAAGGAGAGAGTTACTTCGACGCATATTATCTTGGGGCCTAACTCCAAATCAGGGCGACGTAGCGCCAAGAAACGATTGCCAACGCCAAGAAGGACACCTGCGCCACGCTTACCGACTCGATCACATCTGAAAATTTTATGAGAAGTGGATATAGATAATTCGCCATCAGAAACATTGTCGCAAAGCCACGTCTCCGTGAGGGATATCACATGGTGACTTCGTAGTTCATGAAAAAACGAGTCCATTTCCCCAAGCTTGTTTCTCAAACTACGTAAATTTTGGTAATATACACTCAACTTCGTTGCACACATTTTACGTAGAGAAAGGACGCCAAGAAACTAACACACCATTCATTGCATAACACTCAATTAGAACCTATGCACAAAATTTTTGGGATGGACTTGAAGTGACAATGGGAAAATACCGGAAGGGACGAAAAACGGTCGCCGGGGTGGAAGCAGGCCAAATCCCGGGAGCGACGAGTCACGTTGACCGAGAGTGTTGGGCCCGATTGAGAAGGGTGGCTAAAAAACACCAAAACCAGTATAAAGCACAATAATAAAAAAATTGCATTAACAGCATTTCTGCAACTCATCCCAATAAAGTGAAACACTATCTGCGTTGGAAAAACATAAACGAAGACATTGTAACCACAGAAATAAAATAATACTGTGGAGAGACATGCACGCCTGGCTTGCCTTGCCACCATCTTGCTCTCGTAATTAGCAACCATATATTGACTATGTAGATAGATTTGAAAATATTAAAATATCTCTTTTTCTGGCATTTACTCAATTCCACCTCGGGACATTCTTGTCAGTACCTGAAATTGCAAATGTTTGCATCCGGATTACATTGAGGACAATCATTTTAAAGAGTGACCTAATGGTACATATTTTCCCTATTCATGTACGCCTCCATTGGTTTCGTAAAACAAATACGGATAGAGATTAAATTGAAAGTCATCCGCTGTGCAGCATTTATACGGCGGAACTCTTCGCAATTAAAATGGCTTTGGAAGCCTTGAGTGACGAAAATGGCTCGTTTGTCATATGCACCGACTCCCGTAGCTCCTTACAATCCATTTCTCACTTCTTACCCATGAATCCAGTCGTTCAACACATTCATGCCACGCTGCTGACTCTCATGAACAAGGGAATAAGTGTTTGCTTTCTTTGGGTTCCGGGACATGCGGGGATACGCGGAAACAAAAAAGCAGATTTGTTGGCCAAGGAAGCTCTTACTAACGAAGAGATTAAATCAACGCTAGTTCCGTACGAAGACCTAAGAGGGTCACTAAAAAATGTTGTACTTGAACAGTGGAGGGAGTTGTGGAGGACTTTGAATAACAATAAACTGCGAAGCATCAAACATACAACGTCAGCTTGGCCTTCCTCTACCAGGATCAATCGAAGGGAGGAAGTAGTTATCACTCGTTTGAGGATAGGGCACTGCCCTCTGACTCATGGCTTTCTTTTTACCGAAGAGAAGCAAGCTCCTCAATGTGAGGAGTGTAGGTGCCCTTTAAGCATCCGACATATCTTGACAGAGTGCGACAAATACCGTGATGCGCGGACACGGTTCAATCTGAATGGGGACCTAGAATCTATTCTAGGAGACCACCCCACCAATATAAATAGTACAATTTTGTTTCTCAAGGAAATAGGTCTTTTCAACAAAATTTAAAAGCTTCCCTCTTTTTTATGTTAAAAAATTGCATAGTAAAGATCCATTTATAATGAGTCTTGAATCAAACGATTGAGTAGTGGTGCAAAATGATCTTGCCGTCGACGCACCCTTTATCTCAATTCTACTACTACTACGAAAGTCAATTTCAACCAATACTCACACTTTTTAATGCTAGACTAACGTTTTATATGTCAAATATTTTGCGCAGAATTTAGCTGCTCCTTTGGCTCTTAACGCCGAATCGGGTACTCCCGGGCCGTAGTTTTGGTCCGCTGATAGGTCCTGCATCTCCTCTTGCCCTAAATCTTTGTCTCGACTTCAGCAGCCGGAGACGAGGAAGCATTTTACCTGTGGTAAAACTTGCACGCCGTAATGGATTGTCACAAACTTCCAAAAAGTGTAAATATGGCCAATTTGTAGCTCTATTACATATATACATGTCAAAAGGCAGTGGTGCCAAATACATATCAAATAATACACAAATTGATATACTTCCAAACCAAAGTACATACCTGTTTCCAATGCATAATATAACCCACATATATGTAAGCCATTACGCTATGCATTCCAACTTATTTCGAAGTCTGTGCAAATATTGTCTAATTTACACGATAATTAAATTCACTTACATCTATATTACTCTAGCAGAACATCCAATTATATCAGCAATCATGAAAAAAGTGGAATTATGTTATTAAGAGCCAAATGATTAACATAAACAACATCATTATAGATCACTCTACGCAGGATAAGGTGGGATGACACCAGAGTTTTATGGCGATTAAACGAATTTTGGGATTGTTAAGCTGAAAAGGCTATAGAGATAAGACTGGTAAATGAAATGTCTGGATACTGGATATCCGATCAGCAGCTCTTGGAATCGACCTCTGAAAAGAACATTGATTTCTAGAGCTTTTTTTACGCTGGTCCGTGGTCCTCCGCAACAAAAATCGGGAGTCAACAAATCCCGCCCCTCCTGATGCAGAGCTTCAATGGTGACCTCAAATATTCCTTAAGTAGCCTTGGGAATGGGTGACGAGTCGGAATACGAAAAGTCGGTGCTCATCACGAGAGTGATGTCTGAGTGCAAGGAGGCATCGCGAGAGTACATAGTTTCCGAAAATAATATCGGCAACCAGATCAGATCCCGAGCATCATTTCAACATCGCATTAATCATTTATATTCTTGTGACCATCGGCACTCCTTAGCATTGCAAATCGTCGTTGTTTTCGAACTGAATGTCCATCTTGCTTATGACTGGTGGATGGAGAATACGGTGTAGATCCTCGCGAAAGGAAATGGTGAAGCAAGTAGAATTCCTTCCTCGTGGGGGATAGATGTGTAAAGGGTCACGGCATCAACTGTTTCCACAAGGATGTCGCTGCCGTTGGGAATGTGGGAAAAATTATGAGTATCAAGAAAGTAATAAAAGCAATAATAAGAAAGTAATGAAAGAAGGGAGCAGCATTCCATGCCCACTTACAAGGTAATATATCATATTAGTATCTGGTAAAATTCAATTTTGTGTTTGTATCTGAAATAGTTTAACTAGTCTTAATTAATTGCATATAGATACTAGATGGAAGAAGGTAATACTTAGTTCACCGGGTCATCTAATCACTAATAAAACTGCCAACCTTCCCGAAAAGGGGTCCAATTGCTTCTGAGTCGTTGCGCAAGTCTAGTCACGTTGCGAAGTACTCACACCACACTTGTCAAACTTGCGTTGGAAGTGGTTGGTGGTGTTGCATCACACATCAATTACGCATTTCTTTATTGAGCGGCATGCGAAAAGGCATTTTCATATTTTTCATCGTTGCGCGTGTTTCCAACGGGGAACGAGGTTACCTCGGAATGTGCTCTGGATATGTTGTTTCGTAATAATCCGCACGTATTGTCGTCGGTCGGACCTTGTGCAAGGACTACCTTTCATCCTCTACTTTTTTCTTATGGCAAACAAGAGTAATTATATTGTTGAGCAATAAATGTAAATCACATTTTCAGAATTTTAACTTTCTCTTCCTGCATTAATCTGTGGTTTTCTTCCGTATCCATAGGTTGCAGGTTCATTGCACTCTCGATTGCCATGGCCCTCTATCCATTGTGGTTCTCTGTGGCTGCTATTTTCTACCTGGGATTCCGCTTCATTTATCTCTACTACTGCAGTGCCGACCGACATAGTTACAGGTAAAGTAATGTTTTGCAAATTTAAATCATAAGAAAAGTCATAATCATTTAGTTTCTATTTCTTGTTCTACGGTCAATCCTTCATTAAGTGGCATGAATTATAAAATTTAGATTAGTGTTAGATGTAAAAATTTGAATTCAAATTTTGATAAAATTGACACCAGTCCTTTCCCTTGGTGAATTTTTTTACCTTGAATAATCTAGGCAAACTATTTTTGTCCACCCATTGGTATCAAATTCGGTGTGGTTCAACAGGATTGAGGAGGTACTACATTTCCATCAAAATGGATTAAACCAACGAATGAAATAAAGCCTCTTGTCTCTTAGACCAATTATCGCTTCTTTCGTCGCGTGGTGTGGTCCTGAAACTGGAAATGAGCTAATATTGATCGTAAGATGCTATGGAAACTCTCATTAAGGCAAGCCATATTTAAAAGTTCATATAAATTATGTAGGAAATTACATTTTATAATCAAAATGCAAGAAGAGGTATTTCCGAAAAATAAATGAATTCCTTAAGGAATCGAGACCGAATGCTACTGGCTACCTTTTTCTCACAATATATTCACTTTGTTTTATAATATTCATGGCTATTTCCTTTCGTAGATGTCCACTGCCATGTTAAAAGATTTCAGTCAATGAAAAAAAAGAAAAAGCGCTGCAAATGGCTACCATGGAATTTCACGCAGATAGAATCCATTCACCCCTACGGTTATTATTGCCGTTATTTCACCGTTTTCTTCCTTGTTTTTCTATAAGCGTTCACTACAACACCAGGGCTTCACTTTAAATACCTTTTGCTCAACATTTTGCTCATGGTGCGCTCGCTAAAGACCGTGCTTTCTACTGCTTCTTACAACTCTTTCCCTGCTTTACTACAACTGCCTCGTCTACAAACGGCACTTCAGTATACATTTAAAACTCATTTCTGCTATTTATACTCAACAATGGCCCTTCCGTTCACACAGGGGTGCTTAATTATGAGTCGCACTCAAGAGTCAACTTTTTTATTCCACTTTTATTTGCGTATATTTTTGTGGTAACGTGTATATTTTATGGCAGTAATTCTAAATCGATGGAAAATTTAGATGAGTAGAGTAAATTAGCAGTTTAATGAGTTTTGCGGGTAAATAAGATAAAATTACGAATTTTAAAGAATTAGTTTTTGTTATTTTTGGCGAACATTGGAGTTATTTTTATGCCATTTTCGATTTTAATGCTACTACAGGTCATTTCATGCGGTACACACATTGGTCACTCACACTTATTTACTATCGTTATTTGTGCAATCTTATGCATTAGTCCTTGTTTGAAGAAAACTATGCCGTGCGCAATAGCAAATGAATAGGCAAGAGTTTGCCACTTTCATATGAACACTAGGAGGACGGGAGTTTCGCGCTACGTAGAAGGACGGCTAGGGGTCATTTGACCCCTAAAATGTATTTGGGAATAAAACGCCTAATTTTCAACCAATATTCAGTTTAATCGTAATAATTGTTGAAACAGTTCATTAAGAACACTATTTAACATTATTAAATATTATTTCCGTCGTCAAAAGTTAATAACAATTATTTTAAAGAATCATGAATTAAACCGTATGTAGTAGTTGATTGCAAATCAAATAATGAAAATACATACACTCAATACAAAAGTTGTGCTACATGTTCAAACAATAGGGGTACTGGGTTTACAAAATTTACATTAAAATTTTTAAAACTTATTACTTTGTTGTAAAGCTCAGACAGGCAGTATTTTTTCAGCGCTGTATCCACAAAATATTTTTTTGCGCTGAATGCGTTCATTGGAAGATTTATTCATCTACATCTTAATCTACTCACTAACCTGCAAGCCGCTTAAAAGCGTGTGGCAGGGGGTGTTAAGACACCAGCCATTTGAACATGAAAAGGAATTTGGAAAATGGAAAGGAAATTGGTGCAATGATTCAATTTGACGGTATTTGGCACCTTTTTCTTTTTTGTGCCCGTGGAGATATGGCTGTTGGATTTGGAGATGTGTAAATAAATTGATACATGTTATCCATCATGTCTACTCCCGCTTTGTTTTTATTATGAAATAGGATGGTCTCTGGTATTCTTTTATTCGTTTCGGAAATGGTGTCGCCTGAGATCATGCTGCTGAGTGAAAGTACATTATTGTTCTATTTTGCCTGATTCTACGTAAGAGTATGGCCTAAGGTATTTTTGAACACTCGCGTTGAATGGATTACATGGCTATTTTAGGGGTCATGGATATTTGTGCGTCACGCCTGATTTTTTCAGATCGTCCATGCAAGAGAAGTATTCCATTTTTTTATGACTTCCTGCCAGCTGGATGGATGGAAAATAATTGTTACAAGTTACATTTATTCCTGCATTCTTGTATTTTACGGTCACTTTAGTAACTATTTATTTCCCCAAAGCTTGATTTGATGGCATATCAACATCTTCGCCACAATGTGGAATTTCATTTGGGCTGTATTTTCATTTCACATCTGTCAAAACCCAGTACTCGATTCCAAATTTGTCTGGTTTATTTGGAAATTACCTCATAAAAGGACAGCTGCATTTTGTTGGATAGAGCTAAGCATTTGCTATCACGCCAAAGTCGCCATCGGATTCACTATCTTGGACTTCGTCGCTTCCATCACACGCAGATATTGATGGATTGGTCTTAATGTCCTTGAACTGATGTTTACGATTCACTTCCAGACTGATCTTCAATATTCCCTACAGGGTCATTCCATGTCAGTTCACCCAGGCATGGCACCCACCGACTCGGATTTTAATGAAATTTTTGTCACAAGCCACTATCACCTATCTAATGACCCATGTAAAATATTTCCTCTCTCACTCTCATAGTTTGCAAGATATGAGGAGTCAAAGTTTGAGATGTTTGCTCAGAAGTGGTGCTAGTGGGAGTCAAATTCCAGAGTGCAGGGCACAGGGTAAAAATTCATAACTCAGAAACCACATAATATATTTGAATGAAATTTTGACCCCTTGTCTATCCAAGTACATAGCTTCCATAGTAATGTCTTTTATTCTCCTTGCATTGCTATGTTGGCCAAAATGATGTCAACAGTTGTTAATTAACAGATTTTTTTAGCTCAAAAACATTACTTCATATTTTCAGAATTATCACGAAAAGGCAGAGCAGTTAACTCATCCAATTTTTTTTTAAATTGAAGGTTAATATGTGCTCCAATATACTGTGAAATAAAAATGGTGGTGTTTTGACTGCCACTATGAGTATTTCAGGTTTTACTTTTTTTCTGCCCCTGTGAGAGGGATTTTGGACACGTACTGTAAGATAATAAGTATAAGTGGATCCATACCTTCATGAGGATATATTTGAAATATTGGTCAGTAAATCTAAGACCAAACATGTAGTCTAGTGAATGTGGCTCTTGTTCATACATTTTTTCTAATAGCAATACTTGGCTTGTGGCAGCTTAGGGTAAAAAAATCCAAATGGCTCAGAAATGTGAAATGATGCTTTTTTCCTGGAATTTACCCATTTTTCAAGTGTTTAGTTTATGGAAAGATTGGTATCAAAATACATTAGGCTCTTACTGTGCATTAGAGGATAAATGGAAATACTAATTTCAATAAAAGTATTTAAATAATACACTTCAATGTGTTTAAGGCATCTCCTGAACATCTCTGGAGGCTCTCTCGGGCAACTAAATGCTTTACAATACCACCAATTCCATCACATGGGGATTTTCGATATGGGTACATAAATTTCACTTTCACATCATGTTCTTCCTCGTGTTTAGAAATCACTAATCCAAAAAACCAGTGGTCATCATAAGCACATGCAATGTACAAGTTTGTTAAGATCTGTGAAAAAGTGATTAAATGAGTCCTGCTGAACTGGATTTGTACAAAGTTAGCCTCTCTTTCACAGAAGAAGTACGGTCTTCCAAACCCGTTAGTGATGGAAGAGCTGGCAGAGCAAATGGTATTACTTATAGATATGCAGTAGGTTGTCACCAATATCCACATTCCTTGATGGCAACTGGAGTATTAAATTTCTATTTCACTGGGAGAGATAATGCTGACATTATGTGCCCTTCTCCCCTGCCTCACATATGATTGTATTACATGACAAACTTGAGAAGGTAATGCAATCCCACCTATTCAGCCTCACTTTTCAGTGTTATTCCATCTCCCCAAGGAATAAGTGAATTAAGTGCAACCTCTAGGAAGAATAAAGTGTTACAATGTATCGCAGTGAGGGCATGACAAATCAAAATAGATTCTAGGGTACCACTTTTAATCTTCTGCCAAGTCTTCTTGTGTAAAGATGCTCCACGGGTGTCCAAGTTTATTCTGTGTGTACGATCAGTGTATTTTTACCTGTACATTAATTGTGTGTGCTATGAGTTAGGCGAAGCTGCTCATTGTGAACTTTGACATTAAAAAAGGTTAGTGTCTCCACTATGCTTCAAAATGAGCAAATTGTTGAACTGTGCAGCATTGGAAAAGTAACTGCATCTGATTGCCTCAAAAAAAGCTACACACCAGTGGTGCAACTGAACAAAATTGAGATCATGAGTATGCTTGAAAAACAGCTGTTATCTCTCAGAAGTGGTGTACCTGGGGAAGTCCTATCCAATGTCTGCGAACATCACAGAATATACTATTTGAAAAAGTATGAAACCTACCAAATAAATTGTCTTGATCCTTTTAAGAGCCACTAGAAGAAAATATCAAAATCACTGAGAAATGTAAGTCTTGAATTTGCAGAAAAGGCCTGTTAAATCCCAACTCTTCGGAAATTAGTGCCAGGAATGAAAATATGCCAGCCATGTAGGGAGGAAGTACAGAAACACTCCAGGTTTGGAAATGAGCTATCTGATGTTGAAGCAGTAGATAAAGACAGCAATGATAGTATTTTGAATTTTCAAACAACAGTATCCCAAGAAAAATCAACTGAGCTACTTAACAGAACGCTGCAAGATATAGAGGCGTCACCTTTAAAATTTCATGGCATATCATCTCACAGAAGGTCAACCTACGCTAAAAGGGAAGTAGAGTCAGCATGCAGTAATTTTAAAAGGAAAGTTAAAAGAGTTCTTGATAAAGAATTATCTCCAGAAATCTCCAGAAAAGGATGACCCAAAACTGCCAAAAGAACTACTTCAGATAGTTCATGATATAGATGTGCTCATAGACTTAACCCGTCAATGCCCACGGGTGCCATAGGGCACCCAGTGCTGAGCCAATGCTCCGGCAATGTATTTAATACGTGAATTTTAGCATACACGTCGGTGCACATACTTAGTAGAAGGTTTCCTCCATTATTCAGTCAGTTTGAATGGTGTTCTTGTGTGAAGTTCATATGTATCATATTTTTTAAAAGTGAAATATGTGTGAATTAAAAAAAAAACTTTGGACGCTGACGGGTTAATCAAACAAAAAGTTGACTCATCAAGCACCCATAAAGGAAAGGTACATCTGTTATCATTGGTACCAACTTCATGGAGCAGGAAGGAAGTAATGGAAGAGTTTCATGTGAGTGAGTACACTGCCCGCCAAGCAACAGAACTTTTCAGAGACAATGGAAAATTAGCTGCACCTGAATTGAGAAAAGGGAAGGCAAAAATAAAACATTACAATTAGTTAGGACTTTCTATGAAAGTGATAAGTACTCCAGAATGATGCCTGGAAAGAAAGATTCCATAAGTATCTCCAAAAATGTACATGTTCAGAAGAGATTATTACTTGCTAACTTGAAAGAATTGTATTCCACTTTTAAATTTGACTTCCCCAGAATTAAAATTGGCTTTTCTAAATTCTGCAACCTAGGTCCAAAATGTTGCAGGTCCAAATTGTGGTAGCAGGATGTCCTGGAACACATTCAGTGTGTTTTTGCATAATTCATTAAAATGTCAACCTATTGCTTAGTGCCTGTAATATAGAGGAAACAAGCCAGGACCTAATTGGTTATTTCGTGTGCTCTAGAAATAATAGGGACTGTATACTGCGACATTGCTCTCAGTGTCCTTCACGTGAAAAATTGAAAAGCTTACTGCTGAAAAAGTTTGAAGAATGTGACCCCGGAGATGAAGTTTCATACAGTCAGTGGGTTTCCAAACTGGTGAACTTCACGGTGACATTTGATGAGTACCCATCAACTTAAATTGAAAGAGTGGAAAAACTGGTGCCCCATTCATTTATTACGAAGGTACAGGCAAACTACCTTAAGAAAATGAAAGAAAATCTTGGACCCCATGAAGCAGCTGTTCTCTTTGACTTCAGCGAGAACTACTCATATGTTATCCAGGATGAGGCGCAAGGGAATCACTGGACAAGTGATAGTTGTACGGTACACCCTGTTGTGATTTATACTCTAGATCACCTGACTAAACAGCTTATTATTTCCAGTTTATGCATCTTGTCAGATGATTCAGAGCATGATGTAGCTTTTGTTTATGAAACCTTGAAAGAGATATGGGTCGAATCAACAATATGACCTGTGTGTCTTGATAATGTACTGTTATTATCTAAAATATTGTTTGAAACCTTTAATGAATATCTTAATTACTCGCCAAAATCCTGCGTTTCCTGGGACATAGGCAACCTAGCAAAAAAGTAAAGAATTGATCGTTTTTCCGCATTCATTTTGTAATCGTATCGTTATTAGGAAAAAAATTTTTCTCCTAGTGGAGTTCCAAAAAAGGAGGATAGTCTTAGAATCGTAATCGTCTTAGATTCGTGCTAATACGGTGTATGAAATTGTTTTTCGATTCATTATGTTCTATAAACAATTTTCATAAAATATTTTCCGTTAAATAAGAAATAATCAATTTATTATATTCTATAAACAATGTAAATAAAATATTTTCCGTTAAATAAGAAAGATTGGGATGGGGAAATTCGGTTACTGTGCAGTAATAACAACGTGCGCAAAAAACAATCTCTCGGCGAGGAATTAAAAAAGGACCTCGGGTGTCCGGACGGAAGAAGGTCCGAAGGGTATTCGGCGTCCAGGCAAGAGCGCGGTTGGGCTGGTCCTTTAGTCGGCCCTGAATTTTGCAAACGATAGATCACGTCGTAACAGATATCATTTTTCATTGCGGCATTAACATTCACGGCGTTTGTCGCATACGTTAATTTTCTGTTGATATACGGCCAGTGATTTTCTTATTGTTGGCTTATTAACGGACCGTGAATTTAGCGAAATTGAGACCGTGAAAACCTGAAAAATAACCATGAAAACCGGAAAAATAACCGTGAAGACCTGGAAAGTGCCGTGAATTTCATTATTCAGGTAGAGTGGGAACCCTGATCGAGTTGAATCGACTTGCACGCTTACTGGAAAAAAGATTCTCCTCTTTTGGATGACCTCGAAATCCAAAATGTGCGCACGGGAGGCTTTTTAAAGGCTCATAAATACCTTGTTTCGCCGAGGCAACAGATAACGTTAAGTTGGCAAAATTCCAGAAAATCTCCCTTTTACTAGATATTCGGTAGTTTAGAATTCGGAATTAGCGATCTTCTGCTGTCTCTTTAGTTCACTCATCTTTATTAATGCAATGACGATTTTTCGAGTACCTGCTTACAACTTTTTTATTACCTATATTAGAAATGCTTTAGTCACCTACATGCCACTTTTACAGAAAAAATTTTAAAATTTCTTTGAGGCCACTGAAATATGCGTAAATGGAATCACTAATTTCAATAATAATATTCCATGTGGGAATGCTTTTAAGTTGATCAATATTATAATTTTCTAAAAATATTTCGTTAAAACAATTGTCATCTTCTCATTACTTATTTTTACTACCCATTTTTTTAGCTGATTCCTGAAAAGTATTTTCCAACCTTAATTGGGCAAAGAACATTTAATCAATGAATTTTTTGCTGCATTCAGCACCTTTTAGTTACTTAGAATAATATTTCTTATTCATAAAAATCCATTCAAATCATTACAGACCCTAAAACCTGAAAAAAATGGCAGGTCCTCATTTAGTGTTTTTCCGCATTTAGTGTTTTAAATTTTGTCCCCGCTGAAAAACCTTAAATCAGGATTCTGCTGTACTGTGTCCATGGTCAATTCAGAATGGATTAAAATAGTGCTACGAAATTTTAACTCTAGATAGCTGATGCCAGATTCAACCAAAATTACTAATGATATGGTAAAACCTCTTCACATCGTAATGGAGGGGAGCAAAATTTGGGCAATTTGATGCATGGAGGTTCACTACAGAGAGGTTTTAGTGATAGGCACCATTTTTATGTATCCTTCGGAAATGAAAGGCAATACTGTCTTTTAAACCATTATATTTATGTGCTTAAACAAACATGCATGCATCAGTGATTAACATTGAACATATATAAAGCTGGTTTTAAAAAGTGTCTTCGACGCGAGGATTGGGAAGTCGTCAGACACTAATGTTCCTCTGGTTTAAATAATTCAAAACCTATGGAGAGTAATTCATTAAGTCCAAATAAAAGCCCGTTTTGGCAATAAACAGTGATAAATATAGCATTAAAGGTTATATTGACGAATTTTATAGTTTATCTAAAGAATTTTATGGTTTTACTATGAGTGAGAATGATCAACAAATGTAGAGCATATGCAACCCGCGTGCCACCAAAGATGTTTTCCTGGGGTGGGGCGTGCTCACTCTTGTGACGATATCTCGAGAACCACTGGTCACAATTGGAATATATTTTAGGAGCAGCATTCCAAATGTCCAGTGTATCATTAGTTACTGTAGAAAAACAGTTGAAAAATACCATCACCTTTGTATCGCCATTCCTATCCGAAAAACAGCCGAAAATACCAAAACTTCTCAACTTTGAGTGCGATGCAGCACTTTCTCCTGTCATCCAATTGCAATAATATTTTACAGTCGAAATGTTTTCACATACCAGTTAACATAAAATGAGGGGGCGTCCCAAAAGAAATTCGAAAAATCAAAAAAAATAAGGACCACCCTATTGCTGCATTCTTCTATTGAGAAACTGAGACGAATTCTCTTGTTTTTATGTATTTGTGCGTAATTTAATCATGTATATTTGGTATGGTTTTTTTTAACAAAAGCGTGGTTTCCTTTTTTTTTGCCTAAATCGAAAGATTTTTACTCCTGGAGCACATATTTCACGTTTTTAGATTTTTTAATGACGATATCTAATTTCGCGGTTAAATGAAAAGTGAAAAATTTCAAGCGAGAAAAAACGTGACGGCTAAGTATGAATGCTGGGAAAACTCTGTGTGACGTCATTGTGGTTCCCGCTGCTGCAGTGAGGTGACCTTTGGGCGAGGTTTTGAGCGCTGATACGATGCAGGATGCTAGCAGGTAGCAGAGTACCCTGCTAGCTAGTAGCGTTTGGCTTAAATAAGGATTATTATTCCCCTATCAAACGAAAGAAGTTTCCGAACTTAGATATTTGTAATGTGTGATTATTAAGAGATGTTTCCCTGAGCTCTGTGCCTCATGCATGCATTGGTAATCTCAGACGATGTAAAACTCCTATCTACTCGTATAGAAACTAGGTCCCTGTGACGTCACGTGGAGTGGCATCGCATGGGCACCAATCTGGCTTTTTTCAAATAAGGATAAAATTGACCCTTGCCATTCATCTAAACTGGAATTTCAAAAAACCAAATAATTTGTATATTATGAATAAACTAATGGTGGGTGACGAATCGTAATCAATACCTTTCGTTTTCTTTGATGAAGGAAACTACCCTATTCCTAAAAAATAAACGGTTATACGAACATCGTTAATACGAACCTCCGGTTTTTCGCTCTCACAAACTTCGTAATAATGACAGTCTATTGTAGCTCTCACAGCTATGTTTGCATTCGCTGTGTCTTTTGCGTTTGATAAATTTTTTAGTTACCCTGCATCCAGTGATTGTTACGTGATCAATTTTTCTTACTAAATTGACCTGTCACAAGACTGTGAATTTGATGGTGCTAAGACCCCGAAAACCTGGAAAAAACTGTGAATTTTATAATTTACTTGGAGTGGGAACGCCGAAATTACTAATGGTGTTTATTACTGAATCTCCGGCAGGCAAAGCATTGGAAGTGGAAACGTACTTTGAGGGCTGGGGGTGTGCGGAGGAGTGTAAAGCACAGAAAAAAATAGAAAGGCACGGTTGAACACAAGTATCAATCCATTAAATAACAAAAGAAACGGTCGATTCAGAATAAAAATCACCTCTCTGAACTTTGGTAGCGAGGAAACCAACTAAAGGATTTGGGGAAAAGACGAGGTTAGGAACAGAGATGGAGGATTGCTCTACCTTGGCTGTAGGAGGTAGCGGTGGTCGAAAAAGGTGCCTTTGGTCGCCTCCCGGGAGCAGCTCTTCTCACGCCCAGACACTCGACAAGAGTTCAACAGATTCAGGCTTCAAGTGGTGGAAGTTAGACATTATAATTATAGTATTCTACCGATTAAGGTAGGTTTCCATGGAGTACGCAAGAAGTGATCTGGGAGCCTCCCTTTCCTTCCAGCACTGCCTTCTTTAACTCACAGTAAGGCCTTCTCTCTTTCAATCTACCTAAAAATCCTATTCTTTTCCTTCCCCTCCCTCGTTTCCCCAACATTCTACCCTCCAACACCATTTTCAACATCCCCTCACTGCTAAGCACTAACTCCATCCATACCTTCTGTCTCCTCCGTATCTCATCTAAAAGTTGCCTCTCCTCGCCAACCATATCCAGCACTTCATTGTTCCTTTTCCTCTCCGTCCATTTCACCCTCTCCATTCTTCTCCATACCCACATCTCGAACGCCTCCAATCTTCTCTCGTCTTCTTTCCTCAGTGTCCACGTTTCCGCACCGTAGAGAGCTACACTCCAAATCAAACTCTTCACTAACCTCTTCTTTAAACTCTTACACAACGATCCTCTCAGAAGCTGCTTTCTGTTCATGAACGCCTCCTTTGCTAGTGCAATTCTCTTCCTGATGTCCTTACTACTGTATCCGTTTTCCTCTAATGTGCTGCCAATCTGCTCAACCTGCTCAAGTTTTTCACCACCCACCTTTATCTTGACTCTCACATTTCTCGCTCGTGATGCTTTACAAAACCGCATAACCTTAGTTTTCTTGTGATTAATGGAAGTTAGACATATTTAAGTTAATAAAAGATCGTAGCACTTTTCCACAAGAATTTTTAATGCATACATTGCGTTTCGGCTCACTCAATCTGGCATTTACAAGGTTAATTGTGATTCATGCAACATGTGTTACATCGGTCAAAGAGGCGGAAGTTTCATTACCAGAATGAAAGAACATAGAATGTGCTAGAAAAATGGGAATGAAACGTCACTTCTCGCCAAACTCCTTCTACAGACTTTGCATTGTTGTAATTTTAAACCTGAAATTCTACATTTAGAAAGTAAGGGCACAAGACTGGATGTTTTTGAGCAATTCGAAATTGTACAAAGTGATTTGAATACGCTCGTGAATGAGCAAGTGTTTTTCACCCACGCCCCTCTCCTAAAGATACCCTTCCCCAAAAACAAATGGGGAAATTCTTTCTTCACCCACGCCTTAAGTGACCCCAACATCCACGGGGTGTTTCCTGTCCGCCCACCCTTTCTCCGTATTGTGTTTGACCATTTTCTTTTGCTTGCAATTTCCTCCCTTGTACCCCCGCTAACTTTCTCTCCTTCTCAGCTAACCCAAAGGGACTCCTCACCCCCGCCTCTTTTCCTGCATCGCTACTTACTCCTCTCAATTTCAAAAGACACGCGGCCTCTTTTTACCCTAAACCGTCCCTTTTTTCACTCTTCTCAACACCCCCTCCTCCCGTTTTGCTATGGTTCTTCCCCACGTGTCGTCATTTTACAGTTATGACTAGAACCCTCCCTCCAACGTGGGTTCTCCACATCCCGTAGTTGTATCTTTTCCCACTGTCTCTGCTCTGTATGCCTATTCCCATCCCCCATCCTCAAAGATGTCAAATCCTCTCCTACCCCCTCCTTTCTCAAGGGTATATAGAAGGGATTTTCACATGTTCTGAAGTGTCTTGTACCAGATGATGGCTCAGTGAGCTGAAATGCGTTGTACGCATTAAAAATTCTTGCGGAAAAGTGCTACGATCTTTCATTTACTTAAACTCGACTAGAGCTTTAGCAAAACAATGCACACCGCTCGCGGACAAACATTCCCTTATACATCAGACTCCTGATTATCCGGCTGCAGTGTATCCGTGTTGCGCATTATCCGTATGCATGATCTTCACTCCCACTCAATTTTTTCTGCGATCTTTATTTTAAGAAATCGGATGCGAACTCATCCGCGTTACTGCATTAATGCGAAGATACACCAGGCTTATTATTTCTGTTAGAATCCCCTTCATAGAATGGAAGTGATCGCGCACTAGCTGCATTCAGTGGAGTACCATGTCTCAGTTTTCCAAGCTCTGCAGTGCGCGACCGAGGTCCTTGATCACGGATACACGTCCCGCAGCAGTTGCAACCCCGGCAACTAGTGCCAGACGCGACTACGTGGCGTGGTGCCTGACAGTGTAGTTTCCGACGTCGAACAGTGGTTTTGAGGCATTCCTGCAAACCACTTTACTGTATCCGTGATCACGCAGACACCGATGAGGGGTTTTTTGAAACCAGGCCTTACATGGAGCATTAATGATACGACTACAACCATGTTATCATCGCTAAAAAAATTCAAAAACTGGCAAAGAAAATTCTCATTGAGTCTGAGGAGCACTCTAAAATAACAGAATAACTGCATAAATAGTAATATATTGTTTGTTTTATGTAAATAATGAAAATTAGAAGATGTTCAAGCAAAAGTTTGGATTGATGTTTTCTGATTTCCGTATTTCTCCGAATATAGTCCCCCTCCGAATATATTCCCCCCACCTAATTTTGGGGCTTCAGTTTCGGGAAAAGTTGAAAAAATGCATTTGAATATAGTACCCCCCCCCTTTAATTTTACCACGGGCATTTTTGGAAAAAGGGGGGACAATATTCAGACATATACATATATGGTATTCGTGCCATATCTCTCCCCATCATTAGCCCATATACAGTGAGTCCTCATTCTACGTCACCGCGTTTAACGTCATTTTGCGATAACGTCACGAAAATTTTGAGATCGTCATTCATTTATCGCACCTTCGCTTCGGGATAACGTCAAGTCTTTTAAATTTCGCACGAGAAAAAAGGTTGCAGGTTGTTCGTTTTGTGGGCGGTAATACAGTCAGTCTTTACAAAGTATAAAACGGTGTGTTTATTGTTAATTGCGATGACGGTTTTAGCAAATTTTCTTCAAAATGCATTCTTAGGTAGGTGCGCAAGGTTTTACTTGACATAATGGTTTTCAGGAACCTAAAAAGTTATTTCAAGGAATTTTCCGTGTAGAACTCGGGAGTTTTTGTCGTCACTCTTTTCGCCGTGTTCACAATAATTTTGGTTCCTGTAACTGCGACGATGTTTCAGTGATGATAATGCCCAGGCGACACTCGCCCGGGCGACCACCATAGCGAAGCCGAAAAGCAAATGCGGGAAGATGCGAAAATGGAGAAGGATTTACGTCACTGCTGCTATTGTCGTCGATGAAGACAGGAACTCGTATTTATGCCATAGTTTGGCATTCCCATCGTAAAAAATGCCTCAGTTGTGATACGCTAAAATTTTTTTGCGTAGGAATTGTGAGGTCTAGGAGCCGATATTCACTTTTAACATTGTTTCTTATGGGATATTATGTTTCGATTAACGTCATTTCATTTATCGTCACATTTTTCAGGAACGGTAAGTGACGTTAAACGAGGACTCACTGTAATCAGGAGTGTGCTGTATTTTATTTTGCATGGTTACCACCTATTGTTCATTGTTGTCTCCCTCCTAGATCTGTGGTCGTGCGTTCAACCGCAAGGACAAGCTGTCTCTCCACCGCAAGACACACAACGCAGAGAAGCCGTACCAGTGCCCCACGTGCCTCAAGCGCTTCTGCCGCAGCGACTACCTGCTCATGCACCGCAAGACTGCGCACCCGGAAGAGGAAGTGTCGCAATTCCCTTGCTTGGCGTGCGGCACGGTGCTTGGCAAAGGCAAGGACCTCTCGGCACACATACGGACTACGCACTTCTCGTGTGCTGACTGCGATGCGGCCTTTCTCACGGAGGGGGAACTTGCGGCGCATGCGGAAGCGGAGAAACACAACAGTGGCCAGCAGCTGGATTGCGTTGACTGTGGTAAGACTGAAGGGTCACTGAAATGCCACCTTATTTACAGTACCGTATATCTCCGAATATAGTCCCCCCCCGAATATAGTCCCCCCCCCCCAATTTTGAGACCTCAGTTTTGGGAAAAATTTTAAAATGTAAAGGAAGGCAATTTTTCTGTGGTTAGCAAGTTAAGATTCTAGATTCGATAAAAACTATTATTTTTTATTGTTATGCGGCGCTGGTGCAAAATTCAATCCTTTGGAGAGAACCGCTCTGGTGGAGTCATCAAGTTCAGTGTCAGTTAGGTTCACTACCACTCGTTTTTGGTCGATTGCTGGTGCCTTTGGCCGACGTGCCTGTAGATGATCAAATTTCTTATTCAATCTCTCCGTTTCTTGCGTCAGGAGTGATTTTGCCGTGGCCGTTGTGATTCGGTCAATAAACTCCCAATCGGAGGGTGAGAGTTTTGTGGACAGCCACAGGTGAAGATTTTTCCCGTGTTTGGCGTTGGCGTCCAGTAGTCTTCTCTTGTCATGAATCCTTTCCCGTACTAAGGCTTTGCTAGCACGCTCAAGGATCCGTTCTGCTTTTGGCGACATAACCGAGGATTTTAATCTGGCGAAAGTTGGAATTACTCCTTCATCCCGGCATCTCAGAAGGAAGGTGAGACTACAGATAAGTGTCGCCCTCTCCCTCCGCTTTGCAGCAAATTCCTGAGTGCTGCGGTAGATATCCTCCCCGTAGAGGCTGGTTATGTAAGATTTCACTTTTTCCCGGCGTATGATGGCAGTGAATTCTTCTCGGGTTTCCATCCGGGTGAGCTCCATCTCCATCGCTGCCGACGTTTCGATAGAATCCTTTTCTATCGTCATCAGGGCCGAGGATATATAAACCTGGCATTTTCCTACTGGCATCATCGGCCCTGATGACGATAGAAAAGGATTCTATCGAAACGTCGGCAGCGATGGAGATGGAGCTCACCCGGATGGAAACCCGAGAAGAATTCACCACCATCATACGCCGGGAAAAAGTGAAATCTTACATTGTAGTTCTGCTGTTTCTCCAATGCAAGCCCTGCAATTCTAATGACTTTGTTTGCAATCCACTTGACGGCAGGAAGAACCGCACAATTATTCTCACAATTTTTATAGCCTTGTGGTTTGAGGCATCAGCTAAAATAGCGATGAACTCTGATTCTCTAAGTTCCTTTTGCAGTGGTTCCATGGCAAAAGGAGAAAAAACATTTGTAACAATAGCCTCAGCTTTAGTTCTAGCACGTGCAAACTTGCCATTAAATAATTTTTGCTCAAGCTTTGAAGTGCAATCCATAGAACGGAAACTGTGATTGTGATTGAGAGTATGAATTAAATGCCATTTCTTCTCCTTCAGCCAGCTGCTGTTTGTAGTTCCTCCTTTCCTGCTTCTGTATTTCGAAAGAAATTTGTTAGAACTGATGAAGGGGATGCTGCTGTTAGGGTAGACCCGACACCCGGGGCAATCCCGACACCCTACTTTGCGGTCGTATTTAGAGGGCCAGGCGCTGCTTTTTAGTGCTGATGCGTTGCGGGCGACATTGCAATTAGTGCTTGGTATGCTCCTGTCGTCTGAGCAAACAAGTTGTTTTATGGTGAAGCATAATTCATTTTCATAGTTTTTCATCTAAAAATTGACTCCCATACAAATCAATGTAGCACTTTAACAGCACGTGTCATTGTTATAGCTCTTAGATTAATAAAAATTACGTAATATAACTAACGTTTTGGTATATCTCTTGTTAAACTTCAACGTTCAGAGTAGTCTCCAGGGTTCTGTAACCACCATATTGTTCTTTCGGGGTAATGCCGACATCCTATGAGGGGGAAATACCAACAGGGTGTCAGTATTTCCCCATTTATTCTATACTTTTGCATGAGACTGTTGTTAGGGCCTTATTGTTTATTTTAAATGACCTCCAGATGGTGAGATTGAGGAAACAGACCGCGGAGAGGGGGAAATGGAATGGGGAGACCCTTAAAAAGGCGTTTGAGTTGGTTCAAAGTAGAGGAACTGTTAAAAGGGTGGTGGCTGAATTAGATATTCCCAGAATCATCCTTCATGACCGTCTGAAATCCAACTCTATGGCCAAACCAGAAAATCTTACTTCACACCAGACCAGGAAACCATTTTATCTAATCATATTAAACAGTTGCCAAACCAGTTATATGGCATAAATTTGACTGATTTAAGGCAATTAGCGTATGATCTTCCTGAAAAATTAAATGTTAAGCATAATTTCAATAGAGAGAGCAAAATGGCTGGCGAGGACTGGGCTAGTGGGTTTTAAGTCCTGGTGGTCATTTTTAAAGATCGGGCAAGTATTATTTATTATGAAATAAAAGAAGCTATCGCCGAAATATCACGCGAATTTTTTTCCTTCTGTAAGAGTTGGTACTTCTTACCTTCTAATATTCCTTTGTTTATCCGTGCTCTTGAATATGCCCAATAATTACGTAAATAGCGTTTTCACAAATAAACAATCAGCAATCAAATTATTTTCTTATTTTTTACCACTGTCGGGATTACCCCTAAGGCCTGTCAAAATCACCCCAGTGACCAGGGAAATACCGACATCTGGTAACAGTCACAGAAAACACTTTTTTTCCTTCATAAATTACATTAGTTTGTTAACATAACATATCATACGGATGTAGAAAATTCGAACTAATTTGCAAGTAGTTCAATGAACGATGTAGCTAAATTAGTAAAAAACATAAAGTTAAAAATGCCTTAAGGTGTTGGAATTGCCCCAGTCTACCCTACTGTATTTCTGTGTTTCTCAGTCTTTAAGTGGTTGGAAATGTCTCCCCCACCACCAGGAGCTACTGAAAATTCACATCTGCACACTGTGCAGCATACATCAGAATCAGTCCTGTTCTTTTGAACGAAAGGAAATTCCTTTTGCAGTTCCCTGCCAAATTTGCAATGCCGTTTCCCCATTTTTCCTAGGCTGAAAGTTTCAGTCAGATTTTCAGTGGTGAGTGATGAGGAAAGACTAGGAGGAAGAAAGTGAGATAGCTATGCAGTAATTGGCATTTGTACTGTGTTGTCTTTTAGTAATTTATTAAAAAAATATATTAAATTTTGTACTTAAAATTTTCAGCATACCTGTCGTTTCAAAACGCTCAACCTTAGGTATGATAGTTATGATGTTAAACTTGCTGAATTCCTTACTGAAGACATAAGAGTTAACCCTTAACCAGTGACGTGAAATTCTTGTTACACTACCAGTGACGTGCGGTCTGGGAGACCGCAATAAATCAAAAATTCATAAAATATTGCTACGCCATTTTTATTTCTTTGTTTAATTTTTCTTTGAATGCTCAACTATTTTAAAACCGATATTAAAATTTTTACTCTCCCAATACGAACCAATTTGTCATAAAAAATTGTGATTTGAAGCAGGATCAAACAACTGATGCCAAAAACACTCGAATTATAATTATTTAATTTATGTATCAATATTTCGCCACATTCAAAAAAGGCCTTAAACGTTAAAGTTGGAAGGCTAAGTAGTAAGTAGCCATGAAATTTATCCCGCTTATTCCTTTTCTTGATGCGTTCTTAGTAAGTGACGTGTGGTCTTGCAGACCGCTAATCGAATTGAAATTCAAATTTACAAAAATTAATAAAAGGAACGTTAAATTTTAAGAGTGGGATGTCCTTGTTATGCAAAAATATGAAGCTAACGAGAATTATAGATATTTTGAAATTTTAGAAACGCAGCGGTCTCTCAGACCACACGTCACCGGTTAAGGGTTGAAGTAGGGAGTCAAATAGTGAAGTCTCGAAAATTAACTGATTTGTAAAGCAAAAGTCCAAAGCCTGTGAAGGTGACAAATCCCAATGGCCCAAGCCAAAGCCCAAATACCAAGCAAAAACCTAGCTAAGAATAACAAACGAAAGCACTGTCAAAGGCAAAGTCAAAAGACTAAATTCTAAAACCACAAAGAACATGCCATAAAATTACAAAGTTTTAGCTTAGATTCACAACTTACGGTCTGCTATGGTGTTTACCATTACATATCAAGTTCTTTTAACTTAGTTTTTCAGCATTCATTTAGAAATCAATGAAAAAGTCAGCAAACGCACAGTCAGTCTTCCGAAGACCGTTGAGATATCCATACTAGACGACGCAACCGCGAATCTCCCGCTTTGACATTCAGACAGATCTCTGAGATTGAGCGATATACCAATACATAGTTCAATTGATACTCACTTGTGACTGTGCAGCACTTTGGCAAGGAAGTTAATTTAACTGCCGTAATTAAAGAGCCGTAAAATGTCCCGTTATTGTAGACGGCTAAAATAATAAAAGTAAAAAGTTGATGGGTTAATTTTTCTTGTCTCTTGTTAATAATAACCTTGAATTAATCCCAGATTTTTGTTTGGGCAACAAATTTATAAACTAACGCAAAATAAAAGTTTCAGTATTTCACACAGATGCAAGTCAAAAACCAGGTCAATTGCCTGTCCCGGGGAACATCGCAGGGACACCGGGACAAGCATTCTGAAAACGGGACTGTCCCGGGTAAACTGGTACATACATATGGTCACTTTACTGTGGAGAGGTTTCAGTGATAGCCACCATTTTTTTCATATCCTTCGGAAATGAAAGGCATTGCTGTCTTTTAAACCATTATATTTATGTGTTTAAATAAACATGCTTGCATTAGAGAACATATATTTATTATTTAATAATTACAGAATGCGAGTGCTATCGCGTGACTTTTGCCAAGATTCGAGAGAAAACGATGTGATCTCTCTTAATTCAATAGTCACTTAATACGATTAGGATACAGTAAAACTTCGATTTTACGCACTTTGATTTTACATCAAGGCTCGTTTTTACGCAGCAACACTCAAGTCCGACCGGAAAGCATAGGGAATTCCAATGATGAAACTTCGATTTTACATCTTTTCTTGATTTTACACAGTTTTTCGATTTTGGGCAGCATAACCCTAGTCCCACAGAGGCCGCTAATCTTGATTTTAGGCAGTTGTCTTTCGACTTGTTTTGAAAATCCCGACTGGAGCAATATGAAGTTAGGTTATGTATTCGTCTAAATGAGTTGCAAAAATGAATTCAAGAACGGTTGAAATGACGTTGCGCTGTTGAGAGTGAACCTAAAAACATCGCAAATCTAATTATTGCTTCCCCTTACACCCTCTCAGTAATATTTCAGGCTCCTTTACGAATGCAAATATCGCTCTTATTGTTAGTTAAAATTTACCATAGAAGGATATCGAAACCTAAAATATATGGCAATTGCAGACAGATGATCGCCGGAGATATTAAAATTATCACTTTTCGTTTATTATTCGACTCATTGATCGACGCTATTTATAACATTATTATTATTACAGTGTGTCCTCGTTTAACGTCGTCCTGTTTAACGTTGCTTCACGATAACGTTGCCCAAAAATTGAAACCCTTGATCATTTAACGTCGCTATTGCTTCGCGATAACGTTGTTCAAATTATGCACGGCGAAAAAAAATGAATGGCGAATAGGACGCAAGCGCATCTGATGTATAGTAAATATTACTATATTAATGCGATTGGTAATTTTCGTTCGACAGAAAAGGTTGGCGTGGGTAGCGTATGTTAAATATGCATCTGAGCGAATAATTATCGCCTCCTTTACCCATTATTCGTATATTTTTCTGATGCCAACCGAAAACAATGTCCACGAAGAAGAGTGGCTATCCTGGTGGTTCTTCAGACGTGAAGAAAAAACGGTGACATTAGGACAAAAACTTGGTATTATTAAAAGAATTGAAGAAGATGCAACTGCTGGAGGGATTGGTCGAGTTTTAGGTTTGCAGGTCGAGTTTTTACAATAAAAATTTCTTCTGTTACTGAAAATATCGATGTTTTGCCATTAAAATACTTTCTTTTTAGTTTTTATATTTCATTTAATAATGCCTTCTTCCCAACCTTTTCGTTATGAAAATTCGTTTCATTTCGAATGAATCGTTATCATGCTGAAGTGAATAATCGGTAATGAATGTTTCTCGCGATTTCCGCCGCGTTAAAGAATTCATATCATCACGAAAATTGACTCGCCCTTCATCCTCGTGCTTACGAGTGTAAGATTCAGATTTTTTCATTTTGGCCTGATTCGATTGGTCACGAAGTCTGCTTAAAGTTACGGCTCCGATAATTGGCCTCCTTGGATTCTCGCCCGGGAAATTCTGGATTCTTCACGAAGAATGGATTGTTGTTAGGAGCATGGCTAGGAACCAATTTAAATTTTTTACATTGTTTCTTATGGGAAACGCTGCATCGTTTAACGTTGTTTTGCTTAACGTCGACTTTTTCAGGAACGAATCAACAACGTTAAACGAGGACTCACTGTATAGTATTCTACCGATTAAGGTAGGTTTCCATGGAGTACTAAAGAGGTGATCTGGGAGCCTCCCTTTCCTTCCAGCACTGCCTTCTTTAATTCACTGTAAGGCCTACTCTCTTTCAATCTATCTAAAAATCCTATTCTTTTCCTTCCCCACCCTCGTTTCCCCAACATTCTACCCTCCAACACCATTTTCAACATCCCTTCACTGCTAAGCACTAACTCCATCCATACCTTCTGTCTCCTGCGTATCTCATCTAAAAGCTGTCTCTCCTCGCCAACCATATCCAGCACTTCGTCGTTCCTTTTCCTCTCCGTCCATTTCACCCTCTCCATTATTCTCCATACCCACATCTCGAATGCCTCCAATCTTCTCTCGTCTTCTTTCCTCAGAGTCCACGTTTCCGCACCGTAGAGAGCTACACTCCAAACCAAACTCTTCACTAACCTTTTCTTTAAACTCTTACACAACGATCCTCTCAGAAGCTCCTTCCTGCTCATGAACGCCTCCTTCGCTAATGCTATTCTCTTCCTGATGTCCTTACTACTGTATCCGTTTTCCTCTAATGTACTGCCTAAATAGTTGAATTGTTCAACCTGCTCAAGTTTTTCACCACCCACCTTTATCTTGAGTCTCACATTCCTCGCTCGTGATGCTTTACAAAACCGCATTACCTTAGTTTTCTTGTGATTAATCCTCATCCCAAACTCCTCGCAACGTTCGTATAACGCATCCACTAGGGCCTGAAGCCCTCTTGCTGACTGACTGATCAACGCCTGGTCATCCGCGAATCTCACTGATTTGAACATCATTCCTCCCACTTTTATCCCAGCTTCTAACTCATCCCACGCTTCCCTTACCATTTTCTCCATATTTCCGGTGCAACCGCGTCGGTTTGTTGGTGATGACAACAGTTTCGCTGGCACTGCTGCCAGCGTCTTCAGGTCGAAGATGATGCCGGTCCACGATTTTCGTCCTCCTTATATAGGGGGTCAGTCCCGCCAGTTGTGGCTGCCGCTCTCCTATTGGTCCGCCTAATGAGCCTCCTCCAATGGGCATCCAGATGGTAGCCGTCGTCTCTGTTAAAATTGTCCGTCCGGGCTATCTCAATGGATTCGCGGATGAGTCTGGGAAAATATCTGCCTTCTTTCACTATTATCTTGGCGTCGTCAAACTTAATGTCATGTCCCGGGGTCCAGGCGTGCTCCGATATGGCAGACAGCTGGAATTGCCTGTTTTTCGTTGCCCTTCGGTGCTCTTGCATCCGTATCTTGAGTGAACGGCAAGTCTCACCGATGTATGCTTTTCCACATGAGCAAGGGACCTTGTAAACACCTTCATGAAGGTCGTGCTGTAGTCTGTCTTTGGCTGTGGGCAGCAAGTCACCAATTTTTGTCGTACAGTGTAACCTGGTGGTGATGCCGTGCTTTTTCAGGGCCCTGGCAATCCTTTCGGTGGTCCCTGCGACGTAGGGAATGACGGCCCAAGCTCTTTCGTCTTCCGTTTTTTCACTTGAAAGTGGTTTTCTTTTAATGGTCCTTTTTAGGGCCGAATCCGGGTAGCCATTCTTTTTCAATGCTGCAATTAGATGTTTCTCTTCTTCTGCAGCACATCTAATTGCAGCATTGAAAAAGAATGGCTACCCGGATTCGGCCCTAAAAAGGACCATTAAAAGAAAACCACTTTCAAGTGAAAAAACGGAAGACGAAAGAGCTTGGGCCGTCATTCCCTACGTCGCAGGGACCACCGAAAGGATTGCCAGGGCCCTGAAAAAGCACGGCATCACCACCAGGTTACACTGTACGACAAAAATTGGTGACTTGCTGCCCACAGCCAAAGACAGACTACAGCACGACCTTCATGAAGGTGTTTACAAGGTCCCTTGCTCATGTGGAAAAGCATACATCGGTGAGACTTGCCGTTCACTCAAGATACGGATGCAAGAGCACCGAAGGGCAACGAAAAACAGGCAATTCCAGCTGTCTGCCATATCGGAGCACGCCTGGACCCCGGGACATGACATTAAGTTTGACGACGCCAAGATAATAGTGAAAGAAGGCAGATATTTTCCCAGACTCATCCGCGAATCCATTGAGATAGCCCGGACGGACAATTTTAACAGAGACGACGGCTACCATCTGGATGCCCATTGGAGGAGGCTCATTAGGCGGACCAATAGGAGAGCGGCAGCCACAACTGGCGGGACTGACCCCCTATATAAGGAGGACGAAAATCGTGGACCGGCATCATCTTCGACCTGAAGACGCTGGCAGCAGTGCCAGCGAAACTGTTGTCATCACCAACAAACCGACGCGGTTGCACCGGAAATATGGAGAAATTGGAACCTGAACACCGCGGAAATCTACGTAGTCACTTCCCTTACCATCTCTTCAGCATACACGTTAAAGAGCAGTGGCGATAGAGGACAGCCTTGCCTCACACCTCGGCCAATGCTTGCCCACCCAGATGCCCGTCCCCTTGCCCGTCCGCTATCCTCACTTGCGCAGTCTGGGCAATAGACAGATTACAAATCAGTCGTCTATCCCTCCAGTCTACACCTATTCTCTTGAGAATATCCATTAACTTTACCCAGTTCACCCTATCAACTGATCTTCGCCCAAATACTCGTTTGCCCTTGCCTCCATTCGTGTGTTCAATATCCTCAGCACTACTTTAGCCGCATGGGATATTAGGCTGATAGTCCTATAATCTCCGCATTCCACAGATTTCTTCTTTTTCGGAAGCGGAATTAAAACCGTCTTCACGAAATCCTCCGGCCAACATCCCTCCTCATAGATCTTGCGCACTAGTTCGAAAAACCTTTTCTTACCTTCCTTCCCTAGATTCTTCAGAAGCTCACACGGGATGTTGTCCACGCCTACTGCTTTCGTAGCCTTCATATCACGGAGTGTTCTCTCTATTTCTGAATCTAATATCTCCGGCCCAAGATTATCCTCCTCCACTGCACTTTCCTCCTCTAGAGTCAATCTCTCTGGTCTATTCGTTCCGTCATACAGGTCCTCCACGTATTCCTTCCATCTCCTCTGTACCTCTTCTCGCTCGGTTAGCATCCTCCCATCTTTAGCCTTAATTTTAGACATGGCTTGTCCTCTTTTGCCGCCCGATAGTGACTTAACTTTGGCGTACAACGCGCCTACTTCTCCATCCTTCTGGAACTTTTCCATTTCCTCACATTGTGTTTTCCACCAAGCCTCCCTTGCCCTCTTAGTTTCACGTTGAAACGATTATTCAATTCCCTATACATTCTTTTGCCCTGTTCTGTGTCCACGTTCTTCCACTTCCTCCTCTCCTCCATTTCATTTACCATTGCCTCCGTTATCCACGGCTTCTCTATCCTTCTACTGTCAACGTAACCAATTGACTTCTCCGCCGCTTTGACTATTCCCGTTTTTATATTATCCCATCTTTCCTCTACCGTCTTGGTACTTTCAATCTCCCGTATACTAATGTCCACTAGCTCCTGATATTCTCTCCTCATACTCCCCTTCAGGGCTTCTACGTTCCATTTCTTCGCCTTCCTAACTTTCATAAGTCTTTTGAATCTTACGTTGCATTTCATGAGCACTAGATTGTGGTCCGAATCCTCATCCGCTGCAGGGAAGCTGCGCGAGTTTTTCACACTGTTCCTAAACCTCTATCTTACCATAATGTAGTCTATTTGATATCTCCCCGCATCCCCTGGACTTTTCCACGTGTACCTTCGCCCTTTATGATGATTGAACCACGTGTTAGTGATGAATAATTTGTTTCTCCTACAAAATTCTGCTGCTTTCTCTCCCCTGTCGTTTCGTATTCCTAGACCAAAATCTCCTATTTCGTGCCCATCCCTCCCTTCCCCCACTGAGGCATTCCAGTCCCCCATCACTACCAGATTTTTCTTACGCGGTGTGTCTCTAATTATTTCTTCGAGCTGTTCATACACCTCGTCTACTTCTTCCTCCCTATGATTGCTAGTGGGCATGTAAACCTGGACCACCACAAGGTTGGTGGGCCGCGCCTCAATTTCTACCACCAGAATCCTATCGCTTACCTGGTCTATACGTACCACATGCTTACCCATCTTCCCGTTTAATACTAAAGCTACCCCTCGCTGGCTTTCTTCCCCTCCACTGTATATAACCCTATACCCATCACTCCAATAGTCCCCCCCATCCCTCCACCTCACCTCGCATAATCCTAAGACGTCTATCCTCCCTTTATCCATTTCCCTTTTGATATTTTCTAATTTCCCCGCCCTCATCATAGTCCTCACATTCTACGTCCCTACATTTAAAGCCGACTTCTTCTTCTCCATCTTCTTGGTCTTCTTTTCTTCCTTCTTCATTGCTGCTGTTGATGATGATAAGTCTCTGCAAGGATTTCGCACGTTGGCGACCCCGAGGACCTTGCCGACCTCGCTGCTGTGCCCGACACCCGCCCTTTGCGGACGGGTCCCGGGCGATGAGATTCCGAGGCTCATTTGGTTGTACTCCATGTGTTCAGGGAAGAGATAGTTGGTAGGGTTTCCCACTTCCATTCCAACAGTGTTTTTCACGTGACACCATATTTATTGTAATTACAGTAGATGGTCATTAATACGGAATTATGAACCACGGAATATCTATCCCTAATGTAAGGTTTTCTAGAATTTTGCCGGCGCTATGTTTTCCTTCGCCCCAGCGAAATATAACAGCGAAATGAGCCGTTAAAAATCCTCCCGTGCCAAAATTTTGGCTTCCAAGGTGATCCAAAAAAGACGGTCGTACTTCTAATATGGACGTAAGTCGATGGTGATTCAACACGGTGGTATAAGCAGCATACATTGTCTCATTCCGCGGGCTAACCCCACATCTGCGGGACGAATTGAGGCGAGGGAAAGTTGATTGCGTGGCGCGCTTATTAGAGCTGATTCAACTTGAATCTCACTGTCAGTGGGTTTAAATGAAACATGGTTGGAACTTGAATAGCTAGCAGCTTAACTCCGCTAGGTGGCAAGCGTTTATTTTTAACGGAACGGGAGTTAATGCCCTCGGAGAATAACTCGCGTCGTCATTGAAGTCAAATTCAAGATGTGAGTGATAAGGCAGTCCCTTTTAAACTCATGAATGGCTTAGTACCATTAAATCGAAATACAAAAGTGTCCGGTGTTGTTATCAGATATGGGGAAGCAAAATATTACGTTAAGATGAGTCACATGGCTTGTGAGTCGAAGGTCCCGGCGCTGAATTTGCGGAAGAATGCCGACAGAGAAGCTATACCCGTTAGATTCTATCTACTAATGCTAAAATTTCATGGGAAAATGCTTTTTAATGCGTAAAAATTATAAATAAGGAAAATTTTTCCGGACTATTAATGATTTTTTTATTCATCACTGGCGGCATGACGGTAGTTGCGCGGTTATTTAAATAGCTCACTTTAAAAAAGTGATCTAAACATCGGAAAAATCTGAATTTCTGAATTTCCCGGGTCCTGTGTGCTCCATATTATCTATGATATGCTATTTGGAAGAAGGTAACTGACAGCTGGGGTCATTAGCGCCATGAAGTAAGGGCTGGGGGGATAGGAACCCTATGTTGGCATTAGCCAGGTTGTAATGATAAGCTTAAAAGGGACGAGGACTTAACGTCCCATCTGATGGACAGAGTGGTGCACTGGAAGTGCCCTCCACATTACACTCAAGTAGGGATAGGGCCATCTCTGATAAGTTTCTGCAACTCCCAGGACTTAAACCCAGGCCCACAGGGTGTAAAACCTTTGTAATGCATTAGCAAAATTTTGCTCCCTGTTAATGGGATTAATTTGGATGACTATCCTCAGATATCTCATTTCTTTAATCCCCAATCCTTGTTTGTTCGCAGGTGGTTAAACGGATTTCCTGAAAACTGCTTTTAATGAGAATATTTTCGAAAATTAGCTTCTCTGCAAGCATTTAGTATCACCATTCCGAAATTTCTCCTGCGTAACAGAAGTAATCTTAGTGCCAGAAATGCTAACAGTTCAACCATTTTAGACATTGTTCAGGATTGCAACCGTGTTTCTCTTAAGGTAACACGTCATCTGTGGTGTTGCTTGCGAGTAAATAAGATTATTAGGCTTCATTTTCTTGCCTCCAAATGAGTAATTGAATCTGGGAAACATATACCTGATGCGATTGAAAAGGATTTCATGCTCTTTTAGTGTAAGGCCTCACATATGAGACTTTTTCTGGATCTGGTTCTGGCTCAAATCAGAACTATACAAAAGTGTAAGACTAAGCGTTCTAAAAATAATGATCAAGAGTTATCCTGAAAACTATACTTCACCTCAATACCAACTCTTGATTTTACACAGTGCCCATATTTCGGTCCCTCCAACTGCGTAAAATCAAAGTTTTACTGTAGTTGGATATCTTTTTTCTTATTTACTGTTAGGTATGCTCTCATATGGAACAATAAGGCCATAACTAATGGTTAATGTGAAAATTACAGCATATTAAAGGTGTATGAGAAAAATAAGGGTTAAACATTTATCACTGAAAATGTCAGTCCATTTACATAGTTGCAGCTGTAGTTAATGGCCTCTAGTTGTCTCGGTTTGATTTGCAGAGGTTGTTAGGTAGTCTCGGGGGTATCTCCTTGGTATTATAAGTGGAGGTTTTACGATATAAAGAGGTTCACTACAAAGAGGTTTGCCTATAAATTAACATGTAAATCTAACGGGACCGTGGGGGTGGTATGATGTGTGGAAGTTTAATACAGTGAGTCCTCGTTTAACGTCACTTACCGTTCCTGAAAAATGTGACGATAAATGAAATGACATTAATCGAAGCACAATATCCCATAAGAAACAATGTAAAAAGTGAATATTGGCTCCTAGACCTCACAATTCCTACGCGAAAAAATTTTAGCGTATCATATTTGGGCCATTTCTTACGATGGGAATGCCAACTATGGCATAAACACGAGTCCCTGTCTTCATTGACGGCAATACCAGCAGCGACGTACATCCTTCTCCATTTTTGTATCTTCCCGCGTTTGTTTTTTCGACTTTGCTATGGTGGTCACCTGGGCATCATCATCTCTGAAACATCGTCGCAGTTACAGGAACCAAAATTATTGAGAACACGGCGAAAAAGTGACGACAAATACTCCGAGTTCTACCCGGAAAAATTGCTAGAAATCACTTTTCAGGTTCCAGAAAACCGTTATGTCAAGTAAAATTTGCTAAAACTTTACTTGACATTTACGCACTTAACATTTGCGCACCTACCTAAGAATTCATTTTGCAGAAAATTTACTATAAACGTAATCGAAATCGACAATAAACACACTGTTTTACACTTCGTTTAGACTGACTGTATTACCGCCCACAAAACGAACAACCTGCAACGCCCGCCGCTTCGCATTTTTTCTCGCGCGAAATTTAAAAGACCTGACCAGACCTGACGTTATCGCAAAGCAAAGGTGCGATAAACGAATGACGGTCTCAAAATTTTCGTGACGTTATTGCGAAATGACGTTAAACGGGGTGACGTAGAATGAGGACTCACTGTATGTAAAGAGTTTCACTACAAAGGAGGTTTCCCTGTATTTGCCATTTGCCCATGTCTTCACCAAATGCACTCAACAATGGCTGCTCACAAAAGTTTCTCTACAAATGCAGTCAAGTGGGAATTCTTTGGCTATGATTTTTGGTTTCGTTTATTGCTGTATGTTACGTAAGCTTGGTGTTCGTTTGCCTAGTCTAAAGTGTAATATGTATTCGATGACCACAAGATCGAAATAAGAATATTTGAATAAACCTAATCCGTGGGACAGCGGTGTGACAATGATGAATGGTTTATGAATGGAAATATAAGGGTTGTTTTTAAGTAAGGGCTGTTTTTTTACGTAAAGTAAACCAAAATTATTTTTTTTTAAATTCTTTCAATTTTAGAAGTATCATACTTTTCTTTATATTTCCACATTGTTACTTGGTTTGTTAGGGCACTTATCATACCTAAAAACTAAGTTTTGAAACCACTCTTTAAAGAAGTTGGCCTCCTGCCCTGACAACCATGAGTTCACTCGAGATGCGCCTAGGGCTGTGCGAGACTCTCGAGAGTCTCGATGGTCGAGACAAGAATTTCATTTCTCGGCATTGTCGGGACGAGACTCTCGTTTGCGCGGCAAGAGTCTCGCCTGGGTCGATAGTCGAGAAGTCTCGCCCCTTCGAGATTTCTCGACACCCGTCGAGACTCCCGGCTCTCCGGAAAAAATAAAACTGTTTCTATTTTAGACATTGAAAATAATTTAGCAAAAAGATTATTTTAAGTCATCATATATATTTCCAAAACTAAAAATAGTTGTAATATAAGATCGACATTGACAATTTAAGCATATTTTATTATTTAATTTACCAAAATTGACTGGTAACCGTGAACCTTAGTTACCATAAATAAACATTTCAAAAAGATGTATGAAATTCTTAAGAATTAAAATATGATCTATTCTTTTTTGTTAATTTACAAGTTAATGTTTCTTTTATATTATATTACTATAATATTTAATATTGATGTAACCCTTTAACATGCCTATGTATAAAAATTATATGCACAATTTCATTTTAAGCCCTGATAACGGTTTGTAAATAAATGGAAACGTTGGCAAAATTCACATTTCAATTTAAAGACCTACACTCCAAGATTCAAATTTTATATTAAATATTAAGGTCAGGAAAAAGAAATAATATTTTTTCCAAATCCCTCGTTGGGAACACTATTAGCATCGTGCACACTCTTTAAAAAATTGGATGCAGAGGGTATATCATTAAATAAAATATTTTTATATTGTGAATACATCCATAAAAGTCGTAAGGGATACCCCAGTAATCTCTATTATCAACTGATTGCGGTATTTATCGAAAATTCTCGCTTCGCGCGTTAGTCTTGACGGGTGTCGAAAACTCTCAAAGGGGCGAGACTTCTCGCCTCTCGTCAACACCCTCGACCCAGGGGAGACTCTAGCCGTGCCGAGAGTCTCGTCCTGACAATGCCGAGAAATGAAATTCCTGTCTTGACTGCCGAGACGAGATTCTCACACAGCACTAGATGCCACGTCTTTTGCTCTGAATGGCACGTTGGAGCCTGGCCACGGTTGCACAGTAGGCTTCTGAATATATCGTCATTCCTCTTGTCATAAAGTCTGCCTGTCCGAGAACACCGTTGCCTTTATTTTTCAGAGCGACAATGTTTGTGATCAAAGATGGCCATCCTGCGCGATCATCATCGTCATCGTGAACATTTTCGCGGCCATCTTTGAATTCTCCGACCCATTTCCGCAGTTTACCTTTGCTCATTGCATTAGCAGCATACACTTCACAGAGCTGACGGTGGATGTCTGCTGCCGACATGTTTCTTGAAGTCAAAAATCGTATCACTGACCGAATCTCACACGCAGCAGGCAATTCGATAACACAGGCCAAGAAAAAAATTTTGTTTGAAAACTTTTTTTATTTTAATAGCTGATCTTTATAGATGTTTATGTGTTGAATCCAACTTTGGCCTTTGTTTTTTTGTATCACCCATAGTTTCCAAGCAATATGTATTTAATATTCAGTCTAATACCCCTACATGTAGTGGTCCATGAAAGTGGTTTTTTTTTTGCTAAAATTCGTTTTAAAACCATGTGATTTTAGTGTTATAAAATATCTTGGCGGTGTTATTATAATGCTACAATTTTTCCACGTTTACAGGCATTTTATTATTTTATGGTACACATTTCATGAATACTTATACTTTCATTAAGCATTTTACATAACATTTAACACAAGTATACATACATTACATTTTTTACATAACATTCAACACATTCATCGTTCCACCAAGTAACGCCTAAATCTGTTGATTTTATTTAACACAAGTTTGATTGTACAAAATTTCTGATAAAACTAAATGAAAGAAATGGTTCATGGCATATGAATGGTTTATGTATGTAGTCGTGGCGAATACAATCGGCAATCGGCAAATCCCCACTGCATCAAATGTGTATACTTCGAGAGCTATTCCAGAATTTTTGGATTGTCAAGTTCATTCTACACTAAATAAAGCCTTTAAAAATGCTTCTGTAGTAGCAACAACAAGCTCCTCCTTTGCTTTCTTTGACTGAGTGACTGTGTGTTCAAATGATAGCTGTCGTGTTGCGGGTGTCCCCTTTCTTTCGAACGTTTATATGTATCGCTACTGATGTGCTTTTACAAAGTGCCACATCTGTCAAATTAAAATATTTTATCCCAAACTTTGCACAGTAATACTCTGTCTTTCGCATAAAATCCTTCTCAGCCGAATTCACTTGCCCTGGTATGAGCGGTATCACTAGCTTTTGGCATTTTAAAATTCCCATCCTTCGTTTGATATTTAAAGCTGGAACTACGATAAAAAAAAAACAGTCCAACCGCAAAACACAACCACTCACGATGGTGTTTTCAAACTTGAGTGCTGTGTAGCTACGGTATAACCATAGTGCTGTATAACTTAGAAATTGGCCGAAATGTTTCATGTCGTGGGTTCCCTTTCGGTACCCCTCACCGGGACGGTTGACAGCCCCTGTGGTCACCACAGCACCCATTTCAATCCCGGTGGTGTGCTGTCTACGGCGTGAAATTCAGGTGGCTTCCAGGCGAGACGACTCTCTGCCACTCTCTGTGAGCCGTGCCGTGAACGGCAGCCCGTTCCCAGCCAGCGGTCGTGTTTCAGTCAAGAGAATTGTTACATTTGATCCAAACTCAAGGTTTTCCTGCGACAAGTTATCCATTAACACTGTCTAATGTGTCGCAATGAGTCACCGGAATTACTGCTTGGCATCGACGCGTGCCGGGTGCATCAGCTTATATTTCCGCTCTTCACGGCCGCGTTATATTTCTTTCAGCCCTTCTTAATTCATAATTTCTAATTCTTCAGGTTAGAAAGCGCCTCATTCTAAATATTTAAGGATTGAAACATGTATTGGAATCGAAGAGAGAGACTGTGATAAATTTAACGGCAAATTCTGGTGGAGAAATCACTATGGTGCACGATATTACGCGGATGCGTTATGCAGGAGACTTAACAAGCCAATTGACCTTGGAATCGTAATAAGGTTGAGCAAATAAACGTCGGCAGTGTCAAAAAATGAAGGCTTAGGCTTTAATAGATTATGACTCATTGGATGCGATTTTTTTGCTAATTCATCGAAAATTGCAAAAAACGCGAAATTTCGTTTTTAATTACATACCGATTTTGCATTATTTCGTGTTATTTCGCGATATTACATCTCGCGAAATTCACAGACCTCTACCTATAGGGTAAATAGGGAAATCAATGAAACACTGTGTTACATCATGAAATTGTTTGTATTTACTGTTCACCACAACGTGATAAAATTGTTTGTATTTACTTCAGCGTGATAATACAGGGTTCACTTGTCAACTGGAATTGGTCTTCATTTTCTTTCCCTTTTTCCCTTGAAGCTTCTTGTGTAGCTTTTTCCGCGATGAATCGCTTGCTGAACTTCTCGGTGAAGTACCAACAGTAATCCCCCATTACCTTCGTTCATTAGACTTACTTTTTCAATTTTATTATGACTGTAAAAAAGCTGTTAAATACTTAAAATATTGCTTGATTTCATAAATTCAACTGTAAAATGTGAATAAAAGGTGGGTGATACAACTTTAAAACCATCATATTTGGATTCAGCAACTTTAAAAACATTAGAATAAGGTATTTTCAGTAAAAAAGTTTTTCATTGTTGGCCTGTGTAATCTTAAACATTTATAGATCCACAGTAAAGCATAAAGGTTACATACAGAACTTCAACTGACACATGGTTGTACGCAAGGAATGCGGGGAGGCGGCAAGCGCACACAACCTACTACTACAGTGTACGGCAAAACGGCCCTTACTTAAAAAACGGCCCTCGTGGTAATAGGGTGGTTTCCTATTATTTTATTATTGCCTAAATCGAAAGATTATTACTCCTGGAGTACATATTTCATGGTTCTAGATTTTTATATGACGATATCTATTTCTCGTGATTAAATGAAAAGTGAAAACGCGACGGCTAAGTATGAATGCTGGGAAAACCCCGTGTGACGTCGTTCTGGTTCCCGCTGCCGCAAGTGAGGTGACCTTGGGGCGAGGCTTTGAGCACTGATGCGACGCAGGATGCTAGCAGGTAGCAGAGTACCCTGCTAGCAGGTAGCGCTTGGCTTAAATAAGGATTATTATTCCCCTATCAAACGAAGAAAACTTTCCAACCTTAGGCAGTTTTAATAGGTGATTATTAGGAGATGTTCCCCTGAGCTCTGTGCCTCATGCATGCATTGGTAATCTCAGACGATGTTAAACTCCTACCTACTCATATAGAAACTAGGTCCCTGTGACATCACGAGGAGTGGCATCGTATGGGTACCAATCTGGCCTTTTTCAAATGAGGATAAAAATTGGCCATTGCCATTCGTCTAAACCGGTATTTCTAAAACCAAATAATTTGTATATTATGAATAAACTAATGGTGGGTAACGAATCGCAATCAATGCCTTTACACCCATGTCTCGTATAGAGCAATTTCGATTAGCGCAATTTCGATATAACGCAAATTCCTTCCTCGGGGAAACATTGCAACGCAGTTTAGCCTAATCAAAAATCTTAAACACTCTCATGATAAAACGTGGACTTTCGCTAAGTACACACGGAATTGCTATCATTTTACGCATATTAATATTATTCCTCGCCTCAAATATTCTTTTTTGTTTATATATTAATCGAAATCCATTGCTGTGCAAGTGCCAAAAGTATTACTCGCCATTTGGTCCAGATAGCCGGCCTACCGAAGTAATTTATCTCGTCTCCTTAACAGAATGATAATAGTTAATTTAGATCATTAATTAAGCGTGGGGCTATTGGAAATGAGTTTTTATAAACAATACTGTTTGAGATGTAATTTTTGCCGTCATAGGTTATCGGGCAATTGACTTCCAGGTAGAGTCTATGCTAAAGCCTTCAAGGTCATTGGTATTCACAGGGGAGAAATGGAGCGGTGGCCGAGTTGCGCATGAATAGCATCAACACATAAAAGGGTCCGCTATAGAGTCTCAAACACAATGGCTTCGTTCCCTCCCCGCAGTCATAGGCCTTCTGCGTCTCAGGAACACAGTTCAGCAGAAGAAGGTGATTTAGATAGAGCCATATAGAGTAAAAACCAAGAGAATATGGCAAAAAATAGGAATGCGTGTAGAAAAATCAAGAATTTATCAAGAAAAACCATAGACCTAGAAGAGGACTTGAGAGAGGTCAATTGCTTTGAAAATGGAGAGCGTCAAAGCGATATTGCGTGGAAGTTTAAATGCACGATGCCTTATTCTGAATAAAGACGAAGTTAAAACATCAGTGACCTCAGCCGCACCAACATCAACCAAGCGGTCAAGACATAGGGAAAGTTCATTGTGAATCTGTACAAAAAGACGAGGGCGGTAATGGCTCCGAGACATTTAGTGAAAGCTTGGTTGCTTCCAGAATTTTAAACTGCATGCAGGTATTTTCACTGCGGCAATATTAGGTGGATCTGCAAGTGTTGATAGCGCAGTCACCGCAACATTTTCTGATGAACTCCAAGCTGTGATTGAAAGTGGCTCCTTTCCCCCTCAACCAGTTTCTAGTGTTGACGAGACGATATTGTTTTGGAAAAGAATGCATTCTCGTACATTCATTTTCAGGGAAGGAAAACCTGGGTCAGGTGTCAAGGCATTTAAAGACTGTTTCACGTAGCTGCTAATGACTTGCAGGACTTCAAATTAAAATGATTTATCATTCATAAACTCCGCTAGCTATGAAATGGCATTCAAAGTAGCATTTTACTGTCATTTCAATGAGCGACAAAAGGGCCTGGGTGACACAATAGTTGTTTTTAGACTGGTTTGAAAAATCGTCAACTGTCGGCAATGCATTACAAACCCCTGAGATAGCAGATGTTAGCCCACCCGCACGACAGGAGGAAATTTCAAAAGCTCATAAGAATTTTTTTTTAACTTGAATATAAGTCTTTGAATGCGTGCATACTATCTTTAAAGGTATTTTAAACTATAAACATTTGTATAAATAATATTTTCTAAGGCTATTTATGCGAATATATGTTTTAGAGGAAATTCAGTACCCAAGACCTGTGCTACCAGGAACGCAGGGCCGGACTGGGACCTCTAAAAGGGCGCTGCCTTCAACTTAAGAAAGGGCGCAGTCCGAGGGTACGGCTGTGGGATATTGCTTTGAAATTTAAAATGGTTTCAAAAAAGTTATTTAACTATTACAACGCGAATGCGATAGAAGGTAAGCTAATTTAACAAGCGAATACTCCAAATGATCATGTGTAATTGGCTTCTACTTAACATGGATGCATTCTAAATATTTTATAATTTAATATTTTCAAAGACATTCATTATTAATATTACAAATTACACTACAGCCACTATTTACAATGTTTGAATGATGGAAAAGATAAAACTTGTAAGTAAAATTAAGGCTTTTATTCATGTATACATTTATGCAATCCAAATCATACATGAAACAAGAGACGTATTCAACTGTTTTATGAAATAAAACTAGTACAAAATGAAACATATCTTTGTATAAATACAAAACAGCCTCTGAAAACTGAAGTTATCACTAATTATTGTGAAGGCCACTTTTTTGGAGCCCACTTTAATTATCAGAAGGAAAGTAGGCGCTTCATTTCCTTGCTTCGGAAACAGAGTTCATCTATAATTTTTTCATTGCTTATCTTTGTGACTAATTCTCGTTCCGACTGCATCAAGAGGAGAGCTTCCAAATTCTCATTGCTCATGGATGAACGAATTCTCGATTTTATGAGCTTGAGCTTTGAAAATGCACGTTCGCAGCTCACTTGGGTCATCAGTATTCTTAAAAGGAACTTGTAAGCCTTATGGAGTTGCGGATACATTAATGAGTACATATTGTACTGACAAAGTATCTTGTATGCACATTTAATACAGGAGTGGCATTTGTTGTTGCTTTTAGACCAAATTATTTCTTCATCTTCATCTTCTGATTTAGAACTTTAGAATTCACTTCAATGTCACTGGAGTCCTTCTGAAAGTGATCTTGTAAATTCATATTAAAGATTGGCCTTTGCTCAATGAATGGTTCCAGTTCTTCCTGGAGCTTGCCTTTGTCAATGTTGGGGATCACAGAGCATATTTTTTCCAATGCATGTTCTGGTATTCCATTTGTTCTTAACTCAGAGAATCTTACAGGATCAAAGCATGAAAGATCTTGATAAACCCGATTTTGATCAGAAAACCTTGCTTCCATACTGACATTAATTTGGTCAACAACCACATAAAACACATTAACTTTAAAACCACCTTCACTGCTGAATGGAGTTTCTACGACCTCATCACTTGTTTCATCTGGCATTTTTTTCCGTTTCTTCTGTCTCCTGGCTGGCAATTCACTCTCTATGCTGATGTTGTTGGAATATTGATCCAAAATTGGATTTTCTTCGATTTTATTAAGCAGACTTTTTGACATGAACTTGACAAAGTGTTTTGCAGCATGTACAATGCCTGAAAACTCTTCTCTAATTCTCTTAAGACTGTCTTGAGCTGATGAAATCAAATTCCAAGCCTGTGCATGATCCAAATTTTTTGTTTGAAGATAGTCCGACAAAGGCGTTGTTGATTTGAAAATAATCAAGAAAATCATAGCAGTTAGGATTGTTTCAAACGACAAAAACTTTTGAAGAAGACTGTTTGCTTCTTTTCTTGTTTTGGAACTGAATTCTTGGGTATTTGCCACGATAGAAAGAGAAATGATCAACTCTATGTACACAGTTTTAGGTTGTTTTCCTTCATCTTCCACCAATTTCATCCAGAAATAGCCAAAGATCTTGGAAGTGGCGTCACTCTTTGATCTCCATCTAGTTGCACCAATAGCACCCAACCTATAACTTGGATGTTGCTCCAAACAAAAAAAATACTAGTCTCTTTTGAGATTCCCTTACAAACACTTGAGTTTGCTGCAGTAAACCAAAAAATGAAATCGAAGCCGTCACAACTTGTGATGCGTCTACCATAACCAAGTTTAGGGAATGGGAATAACACCACGTATGAATGTGGTGTGGGATCTGCTCTTTCAGCCTGGCTGAAACGCCCTTATATTGACCACTCATGTTTGCAGCTCCATCAGATGAGTTGGCAATGCAGTTGTTGATATCAAGTCCTGCTTCCCTTATTACTTCGGTAAATGTCTTGAATAAACTTTCTCCTGTTGACGACGACTGCACGTTCTGTAAGCCAAAAATTCTTTCTTCTACTTCCGTTCCCAACACGTATTGTAAAACAATGACACATTGGTCAAAACCAGAGACATCTGTAGTTGAGTCCATTAAAACAGAGTACGACGTAGCTTGCTTTACTTCATGAGCGATAATTGATTAGATCAAACATTTTATAATGCTCATTATTTTATTAACGGTGGTTTTACTCAGAAATGTCACCTGGCTTCCCCTTCCTATGGCTTTAGAAATATCATCATCGTCTGCTGATTTTAACGCAGCTTTACTCATTTGAATGGTTTTTTGCACATGATTTTCTAAGTTTCTGTCATAATTGCAGAGAAGAAGGATTATATCTAAAAAATTTTCCATGGTTCAATGAATGGTTATCAAGGGAATGGGCACTTTCTTCTGATGCCATATAAGCAAGGACTTGTTTTCCAATAAGTTTTATAACATCTATAATAGCAGACACCACTTGCCTTCGATCGAATACTTCTTTCTGTCTTTTTGGAAGCTGTTTTCAAAAACTTGCTTGTCGATGGTCGATCCCCTGTCATGCGCCACCTTAGCCTTAACTGATTCTTTGTGCGATACTGAAGCCTCATGTTCAAGTACAGTTTGTATCAAATGTCTGTAACGGTCAAACCCCTGGCAGGAAACTGATGAACAATCCGTAAAAACTAAGCTTATACTGCAAAACAACTTTTTTGAACTAGTGTTGTAAGTAAGCCAGCTGCGTTTAAATTTTTCGCCATCAATATCTACCGTAAAAATGCTTTCACTAAAAGGCAGTCGTTTGGCGTTTCTGTCAAACTGAACAGGATGAAACTGGAAAAACGAAGCAATGTCCAAGTCTGTCCGATTTGGCTTTTTTTAGTACTTGTCATTTTCGTTGTCCAACATTAACTCTTCATTTGTTTGACTCTGTACTGTCAGTGAAACTTCATTGTCTGTTTTGTCTGTCGCTGCTGCCGGTTCACTTGGCTGTACTACTTTCACTTCGGAAACTAACAAATCCACTTGAATATCACTCCCCGGATCATCCTCCGCCACGGAATATTCTGAACATGAGATTTTTTTTAAGTTTTCGATAGTCCTCCCAGATTCTCCATCAGCATTGGAAGAATAACTTGGCTGTAAACCATGACCATAAAAAGTGGTTATCTTTGGCAAATTTTGAGCAACTTTTTCCCTCTGCCTATCGTATTTTTCTTTTCTGTATCCATTTCCTGATTTTCTTTTTTTCTTTGGCCTTTCTGCTTCCATTGTTCCCTAAAAAAGAAATGTATGTATGCGAAAATGTCCTCAATAATCGCTTTAAAGAAATACCGTATATGCACGAATCTAAGACGAGGTTTTTTTCCCTCGCAACTCCTGCGGAAAAGAGGGTTCGTCTTAGAATCGGATGCAAAATTTTTGACGTCAAGCGGGTTGCATAATTTACGTCGGAAAAATTATAGACACCTGAGGTTGCCACCTGATAGCAATACAACGAAAAATCAACGTCAAAAATAGCTTAACAGTAATTTAGCATATTTAATTTTGCGTTCAAGTAAAAAAATTTCATTTTTGGGCAGCAGGCAAAGATTCGGCGCATGCCGATCAGCCGCCGGGTGCACTTTTGCCGTGTCCGCGAGATTGCCTGCTTTACCCTGGGTTCGGCTCCATTCAAGTTAAAGCTCGATCAACTCACAAAATGTTCGTGTGATTGGTTACAATTTACCTAAATTGTAATGTTAAAGCCTCAATGCCGTCGCGGAATAAACTGCTACGAAGTCGTTGCACTTTTCTCAGAGCAACGGTAAGAAGGCAACATGATTTGCCTCTGATTAGACAGATTGATTCAGTTGTGATTCCGTGCCTTTCAGAGTATTACGATGGCAGAGAAAATAAATTACTACACTGCAGCTTTCAAAAGAAAAGTTATTCAGTGGAACCCCGATCTATTGTACCCGTATTAATCATTTTCCCACATTCATTGTTTGCCGTTTCTGGTCCCAAATAAAGTTCCATATAGACAATGTAACTTTTTCCTGCATCTCCGAAGTATCGCTTGACCCGCATTGTTTGTTTGAAGATCGTGGTCCCGATGTATAATTTTTCCTCCATTCATCTTTTGACGAAAATGAGACGAAATAAATAAATATCACGTTACACGAGAACAATAGAAATGTGTTTCACACCCCCCATTTTCTCACCCGCTAACCTTTTTCAGCCTACTTGCTTCAAAGTTCCCAGTTTCTGGCGGTCAACCGCTGCATGCAATCACCTATTAGCTCAAAAGGTGTCTCACAATGAATTTCGGCAATTGGTATTATACTTTTATTAGGCTGGAATATTTTCAATGTGCTCGTAATTCAAAAAAGAATGAGACCAAACACGATGTATTTCTAACGTTATTTAAGCATTTTTCAGCAAGGAACTAGTTTGAAAAATACAATGGTGATTTTTGGCAAAACTCAATATCCTCGTAGCTGAGCTTCTCGGCAGTAAATGCGGCATTTTTTTCCGAAAACAGGATATCAGGTTATTATCAGTTATCAATTTACGAGTTATACCATAAGTTTCACTTGTCAGAGTTACTGAGGAAGGGATATCTTAGGATATTTTGTTCCTCCCTACTAACAATCCGAATTCATCCGCCCATCTGACGCTACGCTAATTAGAGAAGAATGGGTAAGTTGCCCTATCTTTGGGACAAAACATTTCATGGCGCAGTCATATGGTCATGCTTCACCCCCTGCAGTATGCTTTGCGTACGCCGAATGCGATAGCATAGCTCGTACGAGTGGTTACCTACTTTCCAGGGTGGCTTGCCTTCATACCACGGAGTGTTTTGCGTGTGGGTTTAATAAAGTCAGGTTACATTTTCACTAGTTTAATTTTATTCGTCTTCGGACCACGGCCCCTCCGAAGAAACTATTAGTCGAATCAACAATAAGACCTAAATGTCTCGATAAAGTACCACTATTCCTGTCATTACGCGCCAAAAATCCTGCGTTTCCTGGGACATAGGCAACATAGCAAAACATTCCCGCAATGATCGTTTTCCCCGAAAAAATTTTTTTCCCATAGTGGAGTTCCAAAAAAGGGGGGTCGTCTTAGAATCGTGTTCGTCTTAGATTCGTGCAAATACGGTATGTCTAGTTTTGTGGATAAGTCCACCATAAATTATTGACGGTGACACGAATGTGGGAGTGAAGGTCCAAGGCCAAATATCGGCAATACATGATTATTGAAGTTTCTTGTGTAGTCAGAAGTAATCTTACAGCAAATTAATGGATATTACCAAAATCAAGTAAATCAAAATATAGAGATGGGTCGAAAAGCAGATTTCTCAAACTCGAATATCGAATTCGAATATTAAATCATTGCTCGAATACCTCGGATTTCGAATATCTCGAATACTAAACGAAGAATGCGAGAATTTTGCTCAGTTGCCTATGCAGCAGGAAGCCCTAGATTTTGGGGAGTAATTTTAATTTCCTTTAAAGGATTCGAACAGGAATTAAGCTGATTAATAGAATATTTTAATTTTATGGAATCAATTGGGCATACAGTTCATTCAACTAACATCTCTGTCAAATATTCTATGGGACACACCACCTCGCGAAAAAAGATTTCATGCCGTCTAGGCATTTACACTGCAACGATGGATTTCTGTCGGATGTATACATTCTTATCTACCAAATGCCATTTCAGCGGTACGCCCATTTGATACTCGGCTTCATCCAACTCCTTATTTTCAACAGGTAGGTCGCTTTACTCCCTCTCCTGCTGTCAAGTGCTAGCGGACAATCTGAGGCGTTTTGCAAAATACACGCGTTTTTCCACCGGATTTTCTTAAATTATTTTCAGTACATCTTTGGAAGTTCTTAGGAGATAAAAAGATGAATTCGAATTGCAATCAGGGAGAAACCAAATATCCTGAGAAAATATCCCTTTGTATGTGACTGTAACAATAGAATTTATAGCACAACTCATAAATTTTAACTTGAAATATGTTTTCGGAATAAAATACCGCATCAACTTCCGAGAAGCTCTGCTGCTCATATTGAGTCTCGCCAGAATGCTAAGTCTCCGTAGTATTTTGACATTTATTTCCTCGCGTAAAATGCTTAACCCCTCAACGCCGCCATGCCTACCCAGTACGCGCCCTTTAAATTTCGTATGCCGCCGTCATGGGACCCAGTACGCTTCCTGACCTATTGTATATGATATTTATTCTCCGCCAGATATTTTATTTTTAATTAAAACTAATTACTCTATCTTTTGAAGAAATGTTTTTCCTCTTCAATAATATATACATAGCGACTTTATGCCTTCAGGATTTTTTTAAATGTTTGGATGAAATTTCGTTTTAAACTAGCGCATTTACGAATTCGATCCAAAAACTCAACGACTTCCTTCAACTGTACTATCTTGAAAACTGCCGCCTATTCTGCTTGCGAGGCGTCAAGAAGGGTCAGCTACTTTAGATTGAGATACGGTATCTTCTAAGCTCACTGCCTTCTCTCCGTCTTCTCCTTGTGTGTCGTCTCCTCGAGCCCCAGGTGTGTTTGGTCCGCATCGTTAGTGCTAAACGTCCTAAGCGAAGGGGCCATGTTCTTCGCTCTGAATTTATTTATTTTTTCTGGACAGTAATCACCAAAGATAAGATTCCTTCTAAACAGTCAGCATATTCCAGGACCCCTTCGAGATATTTTCTCGTCTCTTGATGGAGCTTCGAAACCACACGTGCTTCAGTCCACTAGAGTCATTCATACTGTGTGGTTTTCTTTCAGGCAGTGTGTTGAAATTCTCATCGGGTGTACTTCCTGTGGGTGGTATTGTTATTTATAATTGGGGATCCTTCGAAATGGGAATGGTATTGAAAGGCAAAAAAGAGACTCGGAAGTCTGTTAGTGTGTAAGGTTATAGTAAATTCATTGGTGGGGTGAATTTCAAGGACCTGTTATTGCATTCGTACCTAATGGAAAGAAAGGGCCATGAAAAGTGGTGTACGAAGTTATTTAGGAAACTATTGAATTCCGCAGTCCTAAATTCATACGTTGTTCACAGGAAAAACACGTATAAAAAATTGGCACTTATCATTTTGCGTGCAATTGGTCAAGGTAATATTTTTGAAGCATCCAACTTCGTAAGGACTGTTTGGATAGGGCCGTCATTCTTACACAATTTAGTACCAAGACTCACAGAAATGCATTTCTTAAGGAAAATTCCTGCAGCTGGGAAGAAATCAAAGTCCCAAAGGAGGTGTGCAGTTTGTGCCTAATATGGGAAATGAAGAGACAGCGTGTACTGGTGTAAAAAAATGCAGTGGGCTTATGTTTGGATTGCTTCAAATCATGTCGCAGAAAGCAGATTTTCTAAGATGATATCATTTGAATATTCACATATTGATGTTTGAAACATTAGCACGTGATTACCTATATGGAATGATACGGTAATAAGAGAATAAAGTCAGATAAATGGGCGAAGTGATAAATTTTCAAGTAGGTGAAACGGGTAATATTATTGAAATGACACATTGCAATATTTCCACTTATAGATTTATTTTACACTACGCGTTTCGTCGTTACAGCGACATTTTCAAGTGTGAAAAAAGTCTTAAAGATTTTCCTTATATATCATGGTGCTTGAGGGGAGGGTGGGAGTAGGATGGAGAATGGGGTTTGGGTGACGAGAAGTGAGCATATTGAAGGCTGTGGGGGGGGGGGGGGTTGGAGGGTCGTTTTAGGGTCTCGAACTGAGGCAGGGTGAGGGGGAGGAAAGAAAGGTTCTAGGATGGGTGAGGGTACCCCGCACTCATTCACTGTCTTCTTTCGGGTTGTGGTTGTCCGGATGGAGTCCTCGCACAGATGATCCTCTCCTCCTGGGTAGTTGACCTCGTGTCCTTCTTCTATTGTTCTTCTGGGGTGTGAAAGTGGGGGTGTAGTGTGGAAAGGGTTTGTACAAAAATTTTTTAAAAAACCTTTGGATATAGTAACGTATTTTTTCGGGGTCAACTGTGACGGTTGGGAATCTAGGGTCCAGGCATGTGTCACGAAAAAAGGGGGGGGGGGGGGCGGCTGGGAATGACTTTTGGCATTTCATGGGAGATCTGTATTTTGTATGTGTCTGTGTTTTTGATATTGTATCGCCAGTAACGGCGAGGGGTAATGAAAAAGATTTTCGTTCATCAATGGAATCTTCAACTGTTTTAACTTTTGGATTTCTAAGATTTCCAGGGAGTCTAATTTTTTCCCTTTTATTTCCGTGTGGAGTATTTCTAAGTCAAAGTTGCAATAATGATCTGTTTCCAGGAGATGTTTTGCCACCATCGATCGGTCGTCCCCTTTTCTAAAAGCTCGCTCGTGTTCTTTACCCCTGGTTATGAAACTACGGCCAGTTTGTCCCACATATGCCGCGTTGCATGAACCACATGAAACTTTCGGGTAAACTTATCACAAGTATCCAAACTGTTATGAAATTTTCAACCCCAAATAACTAAAATAAATCATGTAATTGTGCTTTGAAAATGAATGGAATGTTAGAAGTCTCACGGCTTATTCGAAACCAAATTTAAATCTTTCAAAACTGAAAATTTATTCAATAGTTCAAAGAAGGAGATACATAGAATAATAAATATTTATTCAAATCGCTCGAAAAATTGATATATAGTAGCGCATTATACGACGCAAGTTCACAAACATTGTCAACGATACTGGTCGTATATCATAAAAGATATAAATTATTGAATGATAATATGCTAAAAAGGCGGTCATTTAAATATCATCCGGCGGCTGGAATGGGATTTAATTAAATTTCTAGTATTTGAGATATTCGAGTATTCGCGGATACTATTCGCACATCTCTATCAAAATATCTTTTTTGACTCACCAACTTGGCTGCGGCGGCACGTCCGCACTTCAGCCTTCGACGCTCGGCGTGGACTATTCACAATGGAGGACTGTTGGTGGCAGTGGTCGGAGTAGTACTGGTCCTCTGTCGCCCGGGAGGCTGAGCTAGGGTGTTGCCTATTTTTTTATTTTTTCTTGGATTTTTTATTTCTTCCTCTTAAAATATGCTCTGGGGTGCAGAATGGATATCCTAAAAATTTCAGCTCAATAGTTTAACATTCAGAGGTCGCTCAAAGAGCATAAATGCAATAACATTAAATTTTCCCGATTTTTTGAAGTAACATCATTTTCAGGGGTAACGCACGATTTTGCAGATCTTGAGAAACAAAGTTCGCTCCATTTTATCGTCCGCTCAACAGTTTTCCAGGAATACAATACTTTTCCGCGAGCTACAGCAGCGCGTCACACCCCTGACGGCGAGCTGGTCGCTCGCAGGCCGCATCACGGTCAACTGATAAGTCCTCAGTGCCTTACTCCCCCCTCGCGCCTTCCCTAACGAGAGTCGGTGGAAGAAGGGAGGAGTTGCCTGTATTGTTTTACGTTGTAATAAATTCATAAGACTTTCGTTGAGATTAGGCAGAATAGATGGAACCATGGAGATTGATGTTTAGAGACAACTATGTGTATGTTTTCTTACCCGAGTTTGCGTGTTTCACGCCCCCTTTAGCCTAATCGCACTTGGATTTTGAATGGCGTAGAGTTAATTTTCGGAGTCGAGACGCTGTTGATAAAAACAGTGTCGTTTATCGCGCTTAAATATATTGAAATGTTCGTAATCGGTGTCCAAGCAGCTAAGGCCGCTTGTTTCGCGAAAAATAAGCTGCCTTTGATTCGCGAAGTGCTGCAGGTGTTCTATCACCACCACTTAACCCTGAAACAGGGAGTGTGTGCCAAATACGAGACTAACGATGAGGTTCGTGGTTCCATTCAGGAGTATTATGTCGAGAATTCAAATTATTCAAGAAATACGTGGAATATGTAAAATAGAGGCACTGTGCAGTGAGCTGTAATAATTCAATAATTATTTTTGGCGGCGACCTATGCAACAGCTAACGAATGACATGGAATTGAATGAAAAATTGGATCGGTTGTTTGATATTGCCGCGGTAAGTGCTCTGGAAGTTATTCAAAATGATGTGGATAAAGTGCTCTTGAAAATAAAGAGGCGACCAGGATATCCGCTTCAAAAGATACTAAGTTAGCACTAAGAGTGTTTTCAAAATATTTTTCTTTCAGAAAAACTTCCTTATAATTATTAGTTTCCAGTTTCTGATAGCACAAAAAAACTAATCTCCCACGACATAGACAAATGCACATTATGAAATGCATTGTAAACTGGCTGATTGGGGTGGACTTGGTTTACCAGGACAGCTATACCGCACCTTGGCTTGCTAAATAATGAGATGCTTATCTAGCAATTAAAGAGAGTGAGGAGTCAGAGAAGTCGGCGCGTCGAGTGGAGAGGAAGAGAAGATATGACGAGTAGATAGAAGAGAAGATATAAGAAGGTAGGAAAATCCTAATTACACCCCAAATTGCACTGATCTTTGAAGCCTTGGGCATTGGCACGAGAGGAGCGACAACGGTTCTTGTTGTTGCTATGTTGTGGTAACAGGGGTTACTGTCTACTAAAGGAAATATTTACTCATTCGTTGAATAAAGTAAGTAAATATTATTTTGCATATTACGACATTAAATGGTTCTAAAAATCTCATGGCCGATTGATGAAATAAAAACAACATTAAAGATTCCATAACTCACCGGAACTGCCAGTGGGTGGCCGGGCCACTACAGAGATTGTTCACGCCTGCGTTGAAGAGTGGAGATTAGCGAATATATTAAAGCACTTTCAATTGATTTGATAAGCGTAAATAGAGCAAATTTACTACTTTCATATCTTAGGTTCTCAGTCTATCATATTTTTTGGATTCTTAACATGAAAATTTCTTTTTTTATCATTAATTAGGCTCGAAGAACAGTGATGTAGTTATTTTAAAGGGTAAACTACAGCATACACTCGGTATGAAAAACACCAACATAGTATTCGACTCCTACATTCTTAATCCGACTTTCGTTCGTAAAGGCGGAAGGGGTGTGAGGCAGTGAGGGGCGCAGGACTTATCAGTTGACCGTGATGCGGCCTGCGAGCGACCAGCTCGCCGTCAGGGGTGTGACGCGCTGCTGTAGCTCACGGAAAAGTATTGTATTCCTGGAAAACTGTTGAGCGGACGTTAAAATGGAATGAATTTTGTTTCTAAAGATCTGCAAAATCGTGCGTTACCCCTGAAAATGATGTTACTTTAAAAAATTGGGAAAATATAAAGTTATTGCATTTATGCTCTTTGAGCGACCTCTAAATGTTAAACAATTGAGCTGAAATTTTTAGAATATCCATTCTGCACCCCAGAGCATATTTTAAGAGGTAGAAATTAAAAATCAGAGAAAATATAAAAAAATAGGCAACACCCTTCCGAGCAATCCCTAATAGCCGCTGGAAAAACTCGAAGAACAATCGCCTCTCGTTTGGCGCCATGTCGTCTGCATCATAGGTCTGCAATCAGCGCCGCCACAGCTGCCAACGTTGTCTCGTAACGTGCAAACCTTAGTAATGGCGCAGCGTGTCATTGCAATCATAGCATGTCGCTGTCGTCTTAGTTACTGTATTATCAGTATAAGTTGTTTTTGAATACAAGTGTTGGGTTTTTAATTGACTGGAGCACCTTTTAGAAAAGACGTACTTGCGCCTTGCGTGCGCGGGAACGCATTTTTCTGAGGGTGCACCCTTAGACCACGTTGGTCTAAGGGCGCACCGGCCCAGGGGCGATGGGCCGGCGGGCCAGTCCGGGCCTGCAGGAACGTATCCCTATCTTCCCAATGTTAAAACGCTCTCATATGGCAGAAATTTGTATCGGGCAAAGACCCCAAGGAACGCATCCCTGGCACTATACGAGACATGGGTGTATTTCGTTTTCTTTGATGAAGGAAACTACCCTATTATGATAAAATATATAAGTTTTCAAGCAACAGCATACCCAGGATCTAAACTAGGGGGGTGAGGGGGGAGACGAGCCATGGTCTTTTAAGTTGTAACATTTTAGCACAGAAAAGGTCAATGAGACCAAAATTGTAAGAAAATTTATTAGTTCTTATTATTATTTGTTTGGATAAATAATGATCTTTTTTTTAAGATCCCTGTCTTAAACTTAAATCATTTTTCTTCAAAAGAAAATTTATTCAAAAATTTCGTTTTGAATTCAAATTATTTTCACTTCTAGGGGGGTCTAGCTGCTGCTAGCTGGATACCCCCATGTTTTCAAAGAAAGACAGCACAAATAACCTTTGAGTGATCTCGTAAATATCGCTGAAATGTTGAATATGCTTTTAAAATGCATATTTGCTATTCTGACCAAATTAATTAATGCTACAGGCGTGCACAAGACAACATATGAGAACTTCAGTACTATATCTCATGTATATTTATTTTTTTTTCTTCTTACCTCGTTTAATACATGTTAAAATAAATGACTGACTGATTCATCAAAAGTCGCAGCCCAAACTGTAATAGGTGTGGGTATTTGGCTTATTGGACGTAAAAGTAAAAATAAAAATTCATTGGGAGGAAAAATCTGAAAACTTGAAAAAGTCGATTAGTTTTCAAGATATATTGACTTGAATTAACATGGGAGCCTCATGAGACTAAAACTTTTTCTCTTTTATTTTGTACTTTTCAACGTCTGAGGAACATGATATTCAATAGACACAAACAAGATTTTTTGGTCAATTTTTTGGTACGGTTGACATTGCGACGAATTGATATTTAGTATTTTTTATGATTTTTTGAACGTTTCCAATGCTTTTCTTATGGGAAAAATTCAGGAATTTTTTAAATTTACTAAAACTTTACTTGTCTGTCGCCCGGGCGTAGCTTAGACTCAGTGAACGTACCGATGCTGGTAGAGATGGGGTTGGTTCCCCAAAACCTTAAACCTTGGTTGAGAGATAGACAAATAGGGCGCCAGGTGCATGCATTGGATGCACCACCAAGGTAGGTACGTCACAACCTTTTACGACGAGATGAAATGTAACAGATACAAGTTGTATTTCTACAAGACTTTAATACAAGTTCATTAAAATTCTGGGAGTAATGATGAATTTCCTCCATTTACAAACAAGCCTCCAATGGGGAAGTTTCTAGACTTAACACACATTCACATAGGTCACACTCTCCAGCAACTTCATCTCTTCATCTTACCACACTTTGTAAGATGAGGTGAAAATAAAATAAAATTATGACTCCTGTCATCACAAAAAAAATTAAGGAATGGCTGCATGCACCCTCAGCTTTTTGGGAGAGGAAGAGAGAATCCACCTCACAGCCACATGGCGACTAACGCCAACCAGAGAGTAGCAGCTCTCTGCACTACAAAAAAAACCCGAAATCTGAGCAGGGCGGAACTGCAGCTTTGCTGAGAGGACCTATTACTCGCAAGTCTGAGCAGTGCAAGAGCGACGGTCGTTCGCGCACGTCGCCAGGAAGGGAGGACTCCCGGGAGGGGAGGGGAGGTGACGAGGGGAGGTAGGGGAAGAGTAGAAGGGGGAGTGGAATGCCAGAACCTGTTCTTCTGAGGTGGTCGGAGCGCATTGAGACCGCATAGCTAAAATTTTCCTACGGCTTGCAGGCATGCGCAGGAGTCGCGGCGGAGACCGTGACATCATCCGAAAATAAAAGCATGGTCATTAGTGCAACTTATGGTCTCCACTCCCATCCACCGCTGAAAAAGTGTAGAATATTGCTGGTGGAATTAAGAGACCCTAACATTTTCACAGTAAACTCGTTTAAACGTTTATACCATATCACGTGAAGTAGATTGTAGAAGTAGATAGGGTAAACAATACTAATCTTGAGAATCATAGTCTTTTTACTAAGCATGTGAAATAGATTAGGTCATAAAAACAGAACGACAGAATTAAATATTTTAGTGAAAACTAGAAAACATGAAACATTGAGATTAAAAAAATGCAACAAAAAGACTCGGATGTACGATTTTACAGCCTTTAAAAGTTAGTTTCACAAGTCATCAGCAAAAGGTGGTATAACACTGGGTGCTTTCCATTCATGCGACTCATGAGCCGACTAGTGTCGACTCGCGGTAACTGTTTATAACTCTCTAATTCCTGCGCGTTATCGTTTGTTGACTTGTGTCACAACAGTCGGCGACACACATAGAATGGAACACGGAAACCGCGATGCAAGTCGACTTGTGTTGACGTGTGTCAATGAATGGAAAGCACCCATTGTGTGCTCTTGCTAGCCATAGCATAAGCAATGGCCATGTTTTTGATTTTGACAGCAACGAAATTTTAGATCATGAGGTTAATTTGAGAAAAAGAATATTCAAGGAAATAATAATAATAATAATAATAATAATTTATTTGTCCGGCGATTTGTTCTTACAAATATAGGACACGTCAATTATGGTACAAAAATACATAGATACAAAAAACTACAGGTATTACCATACATCATGTAAAAAAGCAAGGTGTTATGGATGAAGAAAATCATCCACAGAATAAAATAAATTTTTCAAAAGAAACTCATGAAGCTTTGATTTGAAGAGATATATGTTTTTGACTCCCTTCACTTCTGGTGGGAGTTTGTTAAATAGCAGTAGGCCCATGTGCCAAGGTGCATAACTTGAGTTCTTGGTTCTTGTAAATGTTTGATGGAGGCTTGTAGAACTCCTTGTATAATGACAGTGGTAATCACTATTTGTTGCATAATTCGAAAGATTCTTTTTTGCACAGACAATTACAGCATACATATATACACAGGGGAGAGGTAAAATGTTGAATTTCTTAAAAAGAGGGCGACATGGAGCATAAACAGGCACCTTGCCGATAATACGGAGTATCCTCTTTTGAATTTTGAAGATTATTTTGGAATTGGGTCTAGGGCCCCAGAAGAGTATACTAAACATTACATGTGAGTAGAATTCACCATAATAAATTGATAATAGTACATCAATATCTACAGTTTTTCGGATAGACAGGATCAAAAAACAGACAGAACTCAATTTACTGCGAAGCTTCTGAATATGTTCCTCCCAAGATATTTGATTATCAAGAGTTACACCCAGGAAGGAGGAACTGAGGTTTTGTGGAATAGGTTTACCATCAGTATTAACAGAGATCTGTGATTGCTGTTTATTCTTGTTGCAAAAGTAAATTAAATTAGATTTCTCCACATTGAGGAGGAGAGAATTTTGATTACACCACTCTTGTAAGACACGTGCTGCATCATTAGATTTTAAGGTCAGGCTTTCCATTGATGTGGCAGACACTAAAACATTGGTGTCATCAGCGTACAATACTGGAAGTACACCTGGTACATATTTCAACATATCTGGGAGGTCATTTATAAATAAAAGGAACAGAACTGGTCCCAGAACTGAGCCCTGGGGAACGCCCATGACAATTTTTTTCTCAGGGGACATAAAATTGGTTCCATCCCTTCTAAGGACAACACTTTGTCGCCTATCACTCAGGTAAGACTCAATCCACTTGTAGCCTGCACCTCTAATTCCAAACATTTCAAGTTTTTGCAGTAATAGACCGTGATTGACACAGTCAAACGCTTTAGAAAAGTCAAAGGAGAGAATAAGTGATTCTAGTCTGTTATCCAGATCATCTAATATTTTATTCACAACCTGGTAAGTGGCAGTAGTAGTAGACCTTGATTTCCTAAAGCCATGTTGGGCGGTGGATAATAATTTTTGAGATTCCAAATAAGCTATGAGACGTGAATAAAATACTACCTCAAAAATCTTACTGAACTGATTCAGTAGAGAGATTGGACGATATGAATTCATCCTCTGTCAACTGCCCTTACCTTTGTATAGAGGGATGATCTTTGCTACTTTGAGTGGACCTGGAAAAATGCCTAACCGTAAAGATTCATTGATCAAGAATAATAATGGGGACATGATTGCATGGAAAGAACGCTTTATTACAACCATTGGAATCTCATCAAGGCCAGAAGTAAACTTATTGCTTAGTTTCCGGATAACATTCCTTAATTCTGAATCAGAACAAGGCTGAAGAAATAAGGAATTACAAGGTGTTACTGTTCGGGAATATTTAGTATGTTGATTTAATTTGGGTAGTTGATGTGACAGAAAAAAATCATTGAGGGCAGAGGCCATTTGAAAATTATCATCCAAAATGGTATTGTCCTGGGAGTTCAAGAGTTTAAAGTCTGACCTATTACTCTTGCTATGTTTCGATTCTTTAACAATTTTCCAAATTTCTTTAGTTTTATTTGCTGCATTGTTAATTCTTTGGTTATTGTATGTCTTCTTGGCATTCTGAAGGATATACCTATAATTCTTTTTCAAGACAGTATACTCGCGTCTATCAGTGGGGTCCGTTTTACCATTGAAGTACAGAGCCATGTCTTTCATGTACCTTGATAAGTTACGAATTTCTTGCGAGACCCAAGGTTTTTTGTAGCTTGTCCTTGAATAACTTCTACTTTTTATTGGCAAGATGGGAAAGCAATAGTCGAAGTACTCTAGGTATGATGAGTAAAAGAGATTGAAGCTGTCATCAAAAGAGGACATGTGATAAATGCTAGACCAATCATGAGAATTTAGCAATTCACAGAAAGTGATAATATTTTCTTCAGAGAAGAGTCTCTTATATGAGGTTGAACTCATTTTTGAAGAACTAACTTCAATTTTGCAAAGTAATGGGAAATGATCTGATATATGAGACACAACAACTTTAGTTTCAACAGTCATCGGGTCAGAATTCGTACAGATGTAATCAATGAGGGTCGCGGAAGTATGACTAACTCTTGTCGGTTCATCATTTGTGATATTCAGATTGAAAGAAGAAAGAATATCTAACAATTCCCATTTTTCTCTAGAATCTTGAAGAACATTGCAATTGAAGTCCCCAGTAACGATTAGAAAAGGATTCTCAACGTCATTATGAATTAGTTCAAGAAGTTCGGATAGTTTGTCGAGAAAAATATTGAAACTGCTGGAAGGAGAGCGATAGACGGTCACTAAATAGATTTCTCTCTTGTCAAGTTCAATTTTAGTCATGCAAGATTCAAACACTTGTTCTTCGTTCAGCCTATCATAGGGGACTTTCACAGGGATGTATCTTAAATTCCGAGATACGAGGATTAAGACGCCACCATTTCTTAGCATAGATCGACTAAAAAAATCTGCTACAACGTAGCCGGGCAGATGGAAAGTGTTCACTTCGTCGGCCGAAAGCCAGTGTTCGTTAAGGCAGAGAACGTCTGGTTTATGGTCACTCACAAAAACTTCTAGATCAAGGGTCTTGTTGCGTACACATTGAATGTTAATGTGGAGTACCTTTAAATGCTGCTCTATCACGTTGGCGCTATATGGTATGGGTTTGTCCATGGAAACTTCACCATACACAGGAAAATGGTCTGATATATCGCTATCAATGACAGTTGATTTAACAATGGAGATGTTGATATTAGTAAATATGTTATCGATCAATGATGCTGATGCATGAGATACTCGTGTGGGTGTATCATTAATCAATGGAATTAATGATAAAGTTTGTAACAGGTTTATAAAATCAGTTTTATCAGGGGTCTCACATAGAAAGTTACAATTAAAATCACCAGCTACAATGATACTGACATCCTGATATGTATCCATTACCCATCTGAGGAGGCTATCAAATTTCCCAAGAAATAATTGGAAATCACCAGAGGGTGAACGATACACTGAAATGCAGATAATAGTATCAGTACCGACAGACACTTTGCAGATAGCATACTCGAAGACTTGTTCCACACATAGGTCATGACATGGGATTCTGATAGCTTCACTCATTAAATTGTGCCTGGAATAGATAGCTACTCCACCATTTTTCAGATTCGATCTACAGAAGTAATTAACTAAATAATAATCCTGAAGTATAGTTTGCTGAATCTCATCAGTCTTTAGCCAGTGCTCGCAAATACAGACTATGTCTATATGGTGTTCAGCTAGAAGTTCAATCTCAGCTATTTTATTTCTAATGCATTGTATATTAATGTGCAGCACTGAAAACGTAGCTAGTCAGGAGACACTCTCACTGTTTCTTTTTGGAGCAAATGCTCCATTGACGAGATCAACGTTAGCAGTATTTTTTGGCCATATAAATTTGTTAACAATTACACCCTCAGGCCAGAGGGATCGATCCCTCAATTTTTTAAAGTCATTTTGATCGATGCAAACTTTAAATGAGCCGTTGGCGCTTTTAGTGTTTTCAATAGCATCACATGAAATGCATTTCACAGAAAACTTATCTTTAATATGCCCTGCTACTTCCTCCTTGGGCGTCTCTTTGTCTAGGCGCCCTATGTAGACGAACATGGTTCTTTTTGCCGCTCGGAGGCCGAGCGTAGCACCATTTACGTCAGATTTACCAGTTCCTATGATTTGGGCTGATTTCTTCTTCTGCCCAGCGTGTTTCTTCTTTGCGGTAACGACCTTAAATTCTTCATCGTCCGCAGGTTGCTGGTCCTCTTGCTGATTCCGTTGTTTGTTAAGTTGAGATTCGTGCGACGTCCGTTGCCCCGGAGTTTTCTTAGGTGGCAGCGGCGACAGTTCAATCGTCGAATTTTCACATTTTTGGATCACTTCACCGTTCGTTATCGTCATCGATTTCGATGGTTTTGGATTATTTCCGTCACAGAGTCTGCTAGCACTTTGATCGCAATTCACTCCAGTCACTTCCGAAAACGAGACTTTTTTCTTCGGAGCGACTACGAAATTATTTTTTAATTGTGCAAGTTCAGCTTTTAAAACTTCGATGTCGGCAGCCATATTGGCAATGTTAGCCCCGAGGGACCGGCACTTTAAACATTTCCAATATATATCACGGCACTCCGATAATGCTTTCAGTGCGATTTCGTTCATGTTCGTACATTTGTGGTGGTATGTACAATTACAGCATTCGCAAATGATGTACTTATCTCGCGTAGCGAGGGGTATATTGCAGGAGCCACACGCAAGCGCGTCCATTTTCGATGTGTCCGCCATGACCATCACCAACAAATGGTTCACATATCTAAATCAATTTACAGTTGTAATAAAAAAACTGACATTGAAAACCTTAGCAAAAATTATTTTTATTTAATAAATCAAAATTAATGGTAAATAGGTAATAGTAATGTAATATCAATAAATATGTACAAAGGTAAGGTATGTCAAAATTTTTTGTGCATTCTGTTCTTATATATAGTGACGTAACACTCATGGTTCTGCAAACATATCGCGTGACACAATTTCTGCCAGAAATTCCCATCACACTCACCTTCTTAGTGCATTGATGCCCTGACGGGATTATCTCCTCGCCGTTCCCATAAGGATTTTGGACCCTAGATTTCAAAATAGATTCCAAAAAGGGCACCACTAAGGCCAAATTGAACCCCTGAAGCCAGCTCATCAGTCGATCGAGCAAGAAGGGAACTCACCTAAGGGCATTGGATCATACGATCCCGGTACGTTAACGACGACCAGATTTGAATCCGAGCGTCGAACAAGTCGAAAAGGCACAGTTCAGTAATCAGAATGACCTCGTCTTTTGTACATTTAAGTGTAACCAATAACAAGTAACCATTTATTCTCATTGAACCAAATTACTCCACACAAATCAACACATAACTTCCCCCAAAATATCTAAAGCTAATGAAAGATGTAATGATTGGTTGGTTGGTGAATGATAAGATGGAATTAAACATGAATATTACAAAACAATTTGGCAATTTCAAAAATATACGGTGGCAAGCAGGAGGGTGAAGGGTGAGTCACTTTTCATGATGCTATGGATTCTTTGACACTTTGCGTGCCATGGACATAATATTACGTCCTGCTAATCCTTCTGAGGATTGCCATGGACGTAATATTACGTCTTTCCATTTAATTGGCTTTGTATTCGTGAAGCCGTAATATTTCGCCCGAGGTACTTTTCCAGTTTACTGCATAGGGGTTCTTTTTTTTTTCAAAAATCAACTGCTCTATGGAAAAAGAGTTCACTTTATGTCCTGAGGATGAAAAGTCCTCTGTAGCTTCCGACATCCTCATCTTAGGCCACTTGGTATGAAAATTCTTTTGGCCAATGGACCGTTCGTTGATTGACCCTTTTTGTCATCCAGGATTTATAATGCTCTGCTTGGAACAATGCTTTTCTATGATTTCCATGCTTTAAATAGTTCAAATTGAGCATATTAAAAGAATTATTATGCATGTTATGGCAGTACATTGTTGCAAAGTTTTTATTTTTCAAAAACAGTAGGTTTTCATTGTTAAATTGTATATTTAAAAATTAGCAATAAATGTTATTCAACTCATTCATTAAGAAGAGAAAAGTCCACTTTTATTGAATTGCACATCGATATAAATATATTTTTGATGCTAATGTTTTAAAAAATGTACGAATATAGTAAAAAATGGCTGGATTTTTCAGTAGGGCTTAAAATTTAGCAGCCGGCACTCAAAATGTTAACCCGGTGGAAATCGCGAGAAGCATTATTAATTTCAGCATGATAACAATTCATGCACAGTGGAACGATAAAAGGTTGGGAATAAGGCATTATTAAAAGAAATATACTAACTAAATTGAGAAAGTATTTTAATGGCGTAACATTGATATTTTCAGTAACAGAAGAAATTTTAATTGTAAAAACTCAAGCTGAAAACCTAAAACTTGCCCGATATCTCCAGCAGTTGCACCTTCTTCAATTCATTTAATAATATCAAGTTTTTGTTCTAATGTCGCCGTTTTTTCTTCACATCTGAAGAACCTCCAGGATAGCCACTCGTCTTCGTGGACATTTTTTTCGGTTGGAATCAGATAAATGTTCAGATAATAGATAATTATTCGCTCAGATGCATATTTAACATGTGCTACCCACGCCAACCTTTTCTGTTGAACGAAAATTATCAATCGCATTAATATAGTAATATTTACTATACATCAGATGCGCTTGCGTCCTATTTGCCATTCAATTTTTTTTCGTCGCGCGTAATTTGAACAACATTATCGCGAAGCAGCAACGACGTTAAATGATGAAGGGTTTCAATTTTTGGACAACATTATCGTGAAACAACTTTAAACTGGATGGCGTTAAACGAGGACACACTGTACTATATTTACGATATCTCTTAAAGACGTACAATCAGAAAATAAGCATTTTTGGCTGGTGGGGATGTTTTTGGCCCAGTTTCTCTAAAATAAGAATTTCCTTATTGTTTTTTAGGTTGTCATGGTTGCAGGTTGAGAAGTTGTTGCTTCAACCAAACAGCGGCAGTGGAGTGAAGACAGGAGTTCCTTGGCGATGCCCCTGCAGGTGACCACCAGGGTTTGGGAGTCCTCCTTGGAGGAAACTCAGGAGGTATTCCTCCCAACTCCTTACCTCCGAAACTCTTGGGAGGAGAACTCTGTTCAGAGGAAATAAAAAAAACTCTCAGAGCTATTTTCTCCTCCAGCATATGTCAAGAGGTGAATGAAAAGGTTTTCCTCCGAAAAGAGTTTCCTCCCAAAAGAGCTAGAGCAATACAAAAAAAGTATTTATGGCGCATGTGGCAGAGCTCTGGACAGAGTGGAGACATGCGGTCAGTTCTTTCGCCGAAGCACTTCGAAGGGTCGCTAATCCGCGACCAGCTCACCCACGCAGGACCGTCTCCTCGACCCTACGAGCAGGCAGCCTACGTCCCGAAAAGTGACCTCTCCGACTGCAAGTTGAAAATCAATCACTCAATCCGATCATGAAAGAATGATTGTTTTCATCACACTCCCGATAATCATGCAATCAAGTACGTCTTTGAACCGTGTTTCATCGATGAAAAATAACGATTTTGTTAACTTTGCTAAAATGGCCATTTTTCCGGTTGTCCGCAGCCACGTCTCTAGAAGAGTTAACAAAATCGTTATTTTTCATCGTAGAAACACGGTTCAAAGACGTGCTTGATTGGCGGGAGTGCGATGAAAACAATTATTTTTTGATGATCAGATTGAGTGATTGAATTTGAAATCGCAGTCAGAGTGGTCACTTTTCCGGAGGTAGGCCCCCCGCTGGTAGGGTCGAAGAGACAGTCCTGCGTGGTTGAGCTCGTCCAGGATAGGGCCGTGGATTAGCGACCCTTCGGAGTGTGCACCACACCCATCCTGGAAGTACCTGCTCCATGGGCCCACGAAACGCATTTTAACATATTCGCCGCATGTGAGGAGAAGGTTTCCGGAGATTGAACAGCAGCGAAAGAGTTAACTGTAGAAGTGATAGAAATGGCAAAACTTTGAATATAAAATGACTAGTAACTTTAACTATATTTGAAACATTTTTGGAGAGCACTTATAAATTATTCCGCGCAGTTTTTGGGCCATGCGGGATAGTTTTTGGAGAAATTTTTGGCATAGACACGCAGGGCTGTGAACAACTGCAAAATTCTCCGATGACTAACACTAAAAACTACTAAAAATCAGAACCACTTATGACCTGTACTTTTCTCTTTTCTCTTCCTTACACTTTCTTCTTTCGCTCTCTGTACGTTAAGATTATCGGAAAGTGAAAAAAACATAATATGTCAGTTTTTTCGATGTAAAACAACATTTTCTTTCTTTGCATTGTATTAAAATTTATTCAAGAATGTTTGTGTGCATGAATAAAATATGAGCCGTTTTGCTTTTCTTTCGGAACTCTTTTATTTTTGCAAATAATTTGCTTTTATTGTAACCCAAATATATAATTAACCCAAAATATAGATTAAACTTGGTATTGTTCATGAATTTTAGAGGACCAATCAGTATGTAAATGAATATAGCACTTTTGGTAATCACTAAACATGTGACTGCTAATAATGAGTAATTGCTCCTTCACTTTCGCCAAAATATGGCATCATCTTCTCGTCAAAAGATAATTTATGAGAAATTGGATCAAACCGTAGAAATATTTGGTTGAGCTCGCAAAGTATGGACGTATCTTAGAAAACTTATCCCCCTGGTCCAAACTTTTGTTACCAGTCAGGCGTAAGAACATTTTAGGTTCAACAAAACGCTTCCGGAACATCGTTTGACGCACATTAGGAACACGTCCTTACTCCAGTAATATTTTATGCTAAGGTGTTATAACCACTAAACATCAGAACGGAAGAAATACCACGCTTTTGGAATCTTTTCTGAGAATTTCACGCACTATGATCACTGGCGATAGTGAACAACTTAGGCTGCAAATGTGAGTTCAGGTTCTTTGGAGGGAACGATTGTTCAACAGACAACCACAGATACAGTAAAAGCAGATGGAACGGAACATCTGTTTCTATATACCGTAATACCCAGAAAGCCCTTTACCTGAGTCAAAATACCAAGAAATATTTTTCTTGGTATCCCAATGCATTCATAGTCACTCATAGTTCTCAAAAAATTTCTTTCGAAATAACCTGCACCCTCATTTGGAGCCTTACCAGCTCATTATCGTCAGCAGCCAGTGGGCATGAATTTCTCAGAAAATAATGCGATAATGTGATCCCTCTTATCTCTCCATTCATTTTGCTCATTCGCCAACCCCCGCTGTGCACGGAGACCCATTGGTGCCGGGATATCCCCGCCCAGCCTAACTATGCATTTTACCCTCCCACTACCTTCCCTTTGAATCCTAGTCAACAACACCACGTAAATACGACTTTACGATCTATTTGCTAACCCTCACATACTCACTTGCTTTTAACATACTTGTCAACTGTGGTAAACAGATCGTTCTTAACTTAGAATGCCAGTATGTCTTGGAATTGCAGACGCCTACAGAAATCTGGACATTTTTCTGGAGAACTGTATAGCAAAGTTTTTATGCATCCTTTGTTTAGGTCACAGTAAATTTCCACTATAGCACAAGTAAACGCTGATTTAATCTTGCTCGATACGTGAAGTCAAAAATATCAAACAGTCACAACTCGGTAAAAACTCACCACCTGCCAAACATCCTAGTAAAGACCCTTCAACACTTATATAGATGTATATTTAGGACTAAAATACTGTACAATTGCCTGAAACTAAAGTTTCGCCATAAAAAGGTAACATATTCTTGATAAGCTTTTCATTTTTCAGTCCAAAAAGAAACGCTCTACACGACTACCGCCGCGGCGCGCCGTTTCCCTAGATTACCGGGGTCCTCCCAACGTTGCGTTAACGCAACACTTGCTTTATTGTTAAATAATTTGAGAACCACATAGTCAAATTCACCCAATCTGTTGCAATGGCCTAGAATACAAATGCATCATTGTATTTGCAGAGAGTTATAATCATCGAGTGTCTCAGATTTAACATAATATGTAAACTTTGAAGATAACCTAAAATAACAACTTACATATAAATGAAAAGGCCATTGTAAGAACAAAAGTTACAAAATTTCTTCCGTGAAAAAATTCATAGCATTTAAGAAAGCATTGAACTACCTATACTAAAAACATTAACTACTTATCAATAACAAATACGGAGAGAAAAAATCGCAAAGTTTGCGTTGCGTTCACGCAACGTTGGGAAGAAATGGGTTAAATTTACGATTTTTTAGGATATGCAATAATCAGTATTTATAGCGAAAATCGTTTGTAATATCTTTGCATTCAAAGGTTGGCAAGAGGTTATAAAAAATAGTCGCTGTAATTTTGGCTCACGACAAAGAACTGAGAGAATCATATTTTATTACATTACGAGGGCTTTTTTCTTAGAAGTTAAATCGGATATTCTATCGAATTTCACTGCAAATGTACACTTAGAATGTAGCTAACAGAGTAACGTATATTTTTAGATGTAAACCATTACAATATCGCTCCTATAAACTTGCCAGTAAGTTATAAAAATAACAATTAAACATCTAACCTTAGCGTCTCCAAAAATTGTTCTAGGTGATGATCAACTCCGTTAATATGAACGCTAGAATTCCGTTTAAAATTTGGAACCAATCAGCAGAACAAACAGAATGTAATTCCTCGCATTGATTTTCAATAAATGCAACATGAGCGTTTTTAGTTATTTTAACTCATAAACAAATAAGTGACCATGAGCACCTTCGTTGAGTGGGACACTGAGAGCCGGAATGGGCCGAGGTAATCCCCACGCGGACAATAGGAAAGGATCGGACCTCTCACGCCGAGGGACCCTAATGGCGGTTGGGACCCACTTTTCATTTCCTCTCAGAGTCCTCACAGCATAGCTCTAACAAGAGGAGAACATTTGGTTACCTGAAATAATCCTCAAAATAGCTCTTCCTCCACGACAAAATGTCCTCTTCCTCGATCGGGAGGGAGTATTCTGGCTTCAGAAACGCGTGCGAGTTTTTCGTCTTTCTCCCTTCTCCTATTCTCCCCTCTCGGAGGAGGATCTCAGATTTCCTCTCGGAGTTCCTCCTTGAGGAGGTGAATGTATTGAGAGGAAATAAAAACTCCCAAACCCTGGTGACCACTCAATGGAGTGTGGTCTGGCAGACGACTGGAGCGTAGGAGTTCATGTTGAGTGCATTCTTCATGGAACAGGGGGTCCAACGACCGGGAGAATCTGCAATGGGGAACATGCATGATTTTGTTCAAGTACTAGAGAAAGAACTCTATGTATTCAATGGAAATTTTGTGGATGAATGACGTTTTTTATGACGGAGGTATGAGTCTTTCGAAATAACTCTTCATCAGCTGCCTGAAAACACAATGTCATCATGAGCGCTTGTGTGTGACGTCACGGCACAGAATCCAATGATGACACACTGAGGAAGTGGTTAGAAAATTGGTCTATGCTGGGGCTTAAATGCAAATTTGGCAAAAATATTGCCGTTTTAACGTCAGACTGCAGATTGTGAATATGTTGGGTTGCCTACGCGTTTTTGGAACAAATAAGCATGACGTCAGAGTCCAATAAACAAAACGTTTACGTGGTGCCAGTAAACTATTCGTCCCGTTTTTAGGAAAACCTATGTATCACTTAGTATGTATCTTTTTCTCAGTGCATTTTATTATCCAAGCTCTAGATTACTAGCGAACGAGGTAGTTGATTTGATTTATGTTCCATTTCAATTTTGTGGATTCTCAACTCCGCGCCGAGAAATCTTCATTAAAGTCTCAGAGCATTCTTACAGTGCTAATGAATTTAGTAGTTTTCGCAAACTTTGAATCTCTGTAGCAACAAGAATATTGAGAATTATGAAATCAGATTTTGCATGCGTTAATAACTTTAACTTGATTATCTATTCACGTTAAAAATAATCTTAATTTTATCAGATACCACATTAGTTTGTAGTGAATGTGTGCATATACTAAGGCACTATACGTACAACAATGGAAAATGAATCATTTGTTTTCATTGTCACAATATTCTGATGTTGTAATTATTTTGATTTATGGTTTATGCCTTTATAATTTACTTAATATTAATACAGTAAAACCTCTATGTTGTGAACCTCTTTATATCATAAACCTCCATACTTCATACCACGCCTACGCTCCTGTCAGATTTACAGGTAAATTTATTGGCAAACCTCTATGTAGTTAACCTCTTTATATCGTAAAACCTCCACTTATCGCACCAAGGAGAAACACCCAATATGGCCTAACTACCTCTGCAAATTGTAGCGAGGCAGCTAGAGACCATTAATGCAGCTGCAATTTCGTACATTAAATGACATTTTAAGCATTAAACATTTCACCTTTTTTTATACATACACCCTTAATATGTTGTAATTTTCACATTAACCATTAGTTGTGCCGGTTTGTTCCATACGAGAGCATATCTAACAGTAAATGAGAAAAAAGATGTTCAACTATCCTAATCATTTTAAGTGACTGTTGACTTAAGAGAGATCACATCGTTTTCTCTCTGATCATGGTAAAAATCATGCGATAGCACTCGCTTTCTGCAATTATTAAATAGTAAATGCATGTTTGTTTAAACACATATATACCTGTATGATGGTTTAAAAGACACTAGTGCCTTAATTTCTGAGGGATATGTAAAAATGGTGCCTATCACTAAAATCTCTCTATAGTGAACCTCCATGCATCAAATAGACCAAATTTTGGTCCCCTCCATTACGATGTAAAGAGCTCTATCACTGTATTATTCTTCAAAAGCGTGAAAGTCCTGCTTTCACAAAAATAACAAAAAAAACAGAATGTCTCTGCACTTCGATTTTAATGAGTGTTAAATATTGCACACATCCTGCAGTGTAGGTAGAATACTCGCATGTCTGTTTTGCGTGAGGTAAAAGGATAGAAACACCACACGCTCTAATTCGTCGCTTACGTCAGCTGTGGCTGAAGACGAACTCCAGCCCACTTTGGAGGCACAACCAAGTGCGCTATAAGACGAAATCACTGTTCAGCAGCTGCTTCTAACTAGACGATGCATGGTGATATTGCCAGCAAGCAGCCTAGTCAGATCCAGGACTAGGGGCCAGTGATTTTGAGCAGGCCAGCGTTTAATAGCCGCAGTGAGAAGAGAAAGTGTTGTGAAATTTCTTAGACTTACAGGTGCTTTGGTTGTGTGTGTAGGTATTTTCTGATTTTGCAAATTCGTTTCACCTATAATTTTTCCAGTTCAACGCCCATTTTCTGGCCTAAATTTGTGTTTTTCTTAATCATTAGGGCAGTAGCTTAATATATTTTTTATGACTGCATGGAAACGTAGAATGTCAGGCAAACCAACAGAATCGAAATGTAAGTTTCAAAAACACAAAGAATAGAATTCCAGGTGGCTTCAACATCTGCTTATGAGGTCTAAACGGTGTCTTAGCTTGCATGGAATAAATTTAAATTTTAAATTCAACATGTGCTAACTAATGTACAGGCGGTCCTCGACTTTCGTACAATTCACACTTTCGTACGTTCAAAATTGACACCTTTTACTTGGCTTCCGTACGATAAATTTGGACTTTCGTATGTGGGTATGTAATTATTTTGAATTCCCGCGATGTTCAGTGCGCATCCCAACATTCAATTGTTTCAAATGGCAGTATATGCGAACAATACGAACGTATACAATGAAGGGAATTGTTGGTAGTTGAGTCTAATCTAGGTGACTTATTTGAGAGAGGGACTACCTGCTATAGGCTCCTTCATCAAGAGAAGAAGAAGGCCTTCATTGAAGATATTTTTCAAAAAAGTTGACTAGACATCATAAAATAGCTTTCAATAAAACTAGTAAGATCTTCTTTCTAATTGAATTTTTTCGTTTGAGTGCTGTTTAATTCACCTTCAGCAACGATATTGCACGAAATATCAACCGAATTTCGTTTGTCTTTTTTGAATAACATGCGAAATATACGCGATCAGGAATGTCACCTGCCGAATGTCGAATTTTGGTGTAAAAATTAAAAGGTATCCAGAGCGCGGGTTCAACAATTACATTTTGTTATGCTTCTTGATATGTCTTTTTATTTATAGTGGACGTAATAAGTGGAATGTCAACTTAAACGCCAAGAGGATGTTTCACTCGATAGTCAACGCATTTCTTGTTTTTTTTTTTTAACTTTTATTTACATTTTCTGCGTATTTTCGAAAGAAATTAGATGATTTGAGGAGTTTTATTGACGTATTATTAAAATTTAGTGAATTGAAATAAAATCCGTGAAAAAAAGGTTTTAGTACGTATATTACGTTCTTTTGGAACGTAACCCCTAATTAGTATGAAAGTCAATGGTTCGACTTTCGTACACATTTTCGGGAACGCATTGTGTGCGAAAGTTGGGGACCGCCTGTATTCCTTGTCCTTTTATATACATAAATATAATATTATTTAAAAGTATATAAGTAATTTTGGGTGTTTTAAAATTCTTATCCATCGTGGTTATAACTTGGAATGTTGTAAAATTTCTCCACTCGGGGGAGCTCCCCTTTGCGTATGGGGATTGCGGATGACGGTACGTCAAGGCGAGTGACCTGACCCAGCACGCAAAGAGCCATAGTGCCATCAAACCGCACAGGTAAAGTCATGAACTGAAAGTCTCCTCTCATGGAAAATGCTTCGAATTGGAGGTGTAAGGAATTCTAAATTTTCTCTCATCCAATTCGTGAGAGATTCTCTGAAGTTCCCCGAGGGTGTCTGCTTACCTGTGAAGCTGTGATATCGTGGAATCATGTGGGCCTTTTTGTCTTTTCAGAATACTCTGTGAATTTAATGAAGTAAGACCTGAAAAAAGTCTGCTTTTGCTCCACACAGCAATCTGCAAAAACTATTCAACTCTATTGAATTTGTGCGATGACTTGATTTGATATTTCATATTCATATTTCTGGGTCGAATTTGGCAATTCTCCAACCCATACGCTCTCATATACAAATTTAATCAGTTACACAGCCTGAAAAAATTGATTTCACCCTCGGCCATGCGCCTATTGGGACGGCTTGAGGGATAATATGTTAATGTTGTAATTGAGATTGTTGATGCTTTCCAGGGGATTATAATATTTCAGGGCATCAGAACTCTTTCAAGGGCTTTGGAAAAATCATAGGCTTGACAATATTAACAAATCTCTTCTTTTACTATTTTAAAGGTCGTTTTACAGGGTACATGGAATTGTGCAATCTGACGTACGTCCAAAGGCGCGATCAAAATTGTGTTGTGTAAAGCGGTGAATTGCTGGAACACATGTGAGAATGCGTGGATGCGAGATGGCAGAATAGCCCCTGATCTAATTTCGTTCATGCATTCGTGCAATTCCACGCCACTTTAGAAATTAATGCAGCTCTAATCTGCACAATTCCATGCCCCGTGTAAAACGGCCTTAAGAATTCATTATTTCTGTCATGTAGTTTCTGTTCGCTCAGCGTGACATTTAAATTTTTACGCCGATGTTTCTCCTATCATTACAAAACCATTGCTGCCTTCCACACAAGAACCATCGCAATACCTTGAGTCACAGCCTCCGGCATCGCAGCCAGCTCCCCAGGCCCTCTCCCTGGAACAAGACTTTCGACAGCTTCTCCCGGCCACCGCGCCCGGAATGCTGCCCACACCCGCAGACCAGGAGGTTCTGGAGCTGCTTACGCTCCTGGCAAACAACAAGGACTCCCCGAAGCTCACCAGGTGGGAGGGACACGAGCTCCTTCTCTTACTCACATTGGGGTCTGAATGGCCGACTCTTTCGACCACTACGAGGAAAATTGGGTACAACCGTACTAGGATCCTTGCCATCGCCGCCACCCATGGGTGGGAAACAGAATCACGGGTATCGAACCCAGACGAGATCCTGTGGCGCCTGCACACTCTCTTGTGGGTGCAGACGGGGGAGAGGCCCTTTGCGTTTGGCGTGTGCCACAAGCGCTTCTCGCAGAAGAGCACGCTCAACCACCATGCAAAGATGCACTGAACGCTGTTCGTTGGGTGAGGGAATAATAATAGTAATAAATGCTCTCTGGAACTCTGTGTGATATCATTCTGGTTCCCGCTTTCGCCGTGTGAGGTGACCTTGGGGTGAGGGTATGTGCGCCGCTGCAATGCAGGCTGCTAGCAGGTCGCAGAGTACCCTGCTAGCAGGTAGCGCTTGGCTTAAATAAGGATTATTAATACCCTATCAAACGAAGGAAACTTTCCGACCTTAAGTAATTTTGATAGGTCATTATTAAGAGACGTTTCCCTGAGCTCTGTGCCTCATGCATGCATTGGTAACCTCAGACGATGTATAACTCCTATCTACTCGTATAGAAACTAGGTCCATGTGATGTCACGTGGGGTGGCATCGCATGGGCACCAATCTGGCCTTTTTCAAATGAGGTTAAAATTGACCGTTGCCATTCGTCTAAACTGAGAATTCTAAAACCAAATAATTTGTATAGTATGAATACACTAATGGTGGGTAAGGAATCGCAGTCAATGCATTTCATTTTCTTTGATGAAGGTAACTACCCTATTGATTCCATATTTTGCAAGGGGTGATACAAAAAGACCTAGCGTAAATAGATGTTTGATAAGGTGGGGGGGTAGGGGGAAGATGGTAAGGTGGTGGGGGGGGGTATTTCTGAACAAACATTTAAACATTTCCGAGATAACAATTTGAAAAATTGATATAACCCTTTTACTGCCAACGGGCTGATATATCAGTCCTTGCTGGTTGAGCGAAATTTTTTCACTTTTTTTGTGATTGTGGCCTTTTTATCGGCTGTAATTTAAGTAAGCCCCCATAATCTATCTATGGTTATAAGATATAAGTATATCTTAGGAATTGGGAAAAAATCTAGAAGTATTAAATATTATTAAGTAGCTGAGAAATTTTTAAACCTGAAATGTTGCTAATTCCGGAAAATAGCCTTGGCAGTCTTCGTACATCCCACCTGAAATAGGCTGCTGCAGTAAAAGGGTTAAAATCAATGGTGTTTTGCATAGTGAAAATTATTAACAGGTGATATAATTGATGAACCATTTCTGGCGATACTACGTTATATCTTTCATGGAATACGGAAAATGTATTCCGTTTCCTTTCCTTGGAGATGATGACAACTGAAAAATTTTTGTTCTCACAAAATATTTTCTTCGAAACCATGTGATCATGTTAAAAATGCATAATTAATTTCCTCAATTAATCTTAGTTGTTTGTGTTGGAACTAATTTTCATTTTTGTCTCGCAGATATTATTTTCATAAATTTGCTTTTCCTGAAAACTTTTACATGACCATCTTCCAGCATTTTTATTTCACGATGAATGGAACATGCAGGAGAGGGAATTGCAATAATGGTCGTATGATATTCTTTAGAGTAATACTCCGAAAATGAACCAGGAGAATCTTTCAGAGACTAAAAGTTAGTCAGAAAAAGTCACAGGTCTAAGACTGCAAAATGGCTGTTCCCCAGTGTAATTAATGATCAATATATTGTGGCATCCCACCCCCGACTCGCCCGGATACCACAATAGAACCGGGGGGAGACGTCGCACAAAAATAAAAAAAAATATACAAATCCGCGAAGATCCCTCCCGCATGGGACCTACGGGACAAAACTGCCACTCACTTCTCGTAGTTCACATAAATAAAAAATATTCCCCTTCTTTGGAGATGATTGCGGGTGGGGGGTTCCCGATTCAAACTGATGGGTGACGTTCGGGCGCTGATGCACTCGTCCAACTCGCATTTACGGGAAGGAAAACGGACGGGGCGAAAGGAAGGACGAAGGATATTTTCCATGGGGTGACCCGTGGAGGAATCAGAAGAAAACACTTACTCAAACACTTTCAATTAAACAAAATATAATTCACACAAATAAGGTTGCATATGACAAAAACAAAAGAAACCCTCTTATACGCTAATGAAATATGAATTGGTGAAAGCCACTCATGAAACATCAATGATAAAAAAAAAACAATATAACTTGGTTTCTAGATGAAAATCAATATAGAAAATGATGATAACAAAGTAAAATTCAGTGGTGAACACGTAAATATGATACAAATTCAATGATTTCTTGACTGGGGAGGTAAATGATAGTCCATCCTGTCGAATGTAAATTTGTGGTGCGAACATTAATTGTACTTGGTGACTAATTTCACTTTCACTAATGTAACGGGTGCGTTCCGTGACTGTTTGTCTTAACTTGGCTTGGCAGGAGACACGAGGGGGCTTTGGGGGGGGGGGGGAATAGCTGCAATCTTACTTTATCGTAGTCCGAGTCTGGACCAGGTTGGATCCAACACTCTCTCGTTCCATTTACTGCACTCCTTTCTCCCTTGTTGGAGGAAGCTGCATCCGGAACGGAGATAATGCGTCCTCTTCAGCTGGTCCTTTGCTCCTTCGGACGGGGGGGGATTCTTCTTCCAGATCAATCTTTCTGAAAATATTTGGGCCCCTTGTCTCCTCCTGCCGTGCGTCGCACTGATTTTGGGCATAGGCTCCGCCCGACAGTCACTTAAGAATTCTCTCGGTTCTCTTACGCGCACCACCTTTTATTATACCTCAAGTTGGGGTGGGGTAATGCACAATGAAGAAAGGGAGGAGTAACACGCCACTCACTCAGGGAAAACCCGAGCTCCCCTCCTCCCACACACACACTCACACACAACCATTCAAAAATCGGCGAAAACACATTCATCCCCTCTTACTCATCCACGCCTTCCTCCACGGGCCATGGTCTGGGGGTTGGGTTTTGGGAAAGGTCGTGGAACGAGCGGGTAAACTGGTAGGGAAGAAAATGCGCAGAGTAGAAATGCATTGTAATGGGGCTTGAACCATTACAATATATAGCATGAGTATATAGAGTCATGCACGAGGATGGATCCCACGCAAGAGGTTGCAACGTGTTATGAGTTTCAGATACTGGACCCATCACTCGAACGTGACTCTGCGATTCTTCCATTACCCCGAGAGCGGAACCGAGCTGACACGAGACAGCAATCAAGACACCCTTACAAATATTAAAAAAAATTAAAAGTCTAAGTTTGGTTTATCCGTGTATTCCGATTGTTCGTGCCGTCTCTTCTCCCTGTCATCTCAGCCCACTAGGATATAATTGGGAGTGTAACGTACCTCAATGCGGCCGTTCTTGCACCGTGTGAGATGGGCTGTGGTTATGAAACACGTTCATGTGCAGGCAGGAAAGTTTCATTTTCACTTGCTATCCAGTGGTGTAGCGAGGAATTTTGTTCGGGGGGGAGGTCCGAAGCCATGGGGGAAAATGTTTGAAAAACAGGATACAAAGTAATGGTTTTTCAACTAATTTTAATAATCGACAAAACTTTATTTATTAAAGAAATAATTTTTAAATTCATGATTTTTCAATGTTTCATTTTCTTTTATGAAGGAAAATAATTTTGTTTTTATATTCTGGGGGGATCCGGATCCCCTGGACACCCCCCCTGGCTATGCCAATGATGCTATCACGAGATATGAATGAATTAAATGACTACCTCTGTAAATGGAAAAATATTCATTAAGCTGTCCTAAGGAAATAGACGTCATAAAAAGAATATAAGCACAGATTTGGAATAAGAATGAAAAATATATCTAAGATCGACCAACTATGTCTCTAGGACATAATCTATGTTGAACAGTGAAAATAATTATGTATATAATTTTCACGATTATTTTAACAAAGTTTTAAGTTTATCAAAAGAGTTCTATGGTTTAACAATGGGTGAGAATGAATAACAAATTTAGTGTATGCCATTTAAAATATATGGCTGTGTGTGGTATGACTACTTTTTGCCTTTTTGGAAGCTGAATTTTGTGGTGAATTTTCTTATTTTTCACGTATTATCCCTCTTTGAATGCAGTGAAATGTCTTTATAACAAAATTCTATGAACTGCCATGATAGGTTTGTTAAACAGAAATTTTATTATGCTGAATTGTGCAAAAAATATTGCATGGAACCACACGAATGAAAGTACATAAAAAAACTTAATGAAACATCATTAGTGAAAAATATATTTTGTCAAATACAATTGAAAATAACTAAAATTCAAATTCATGTACTTACCAACGGTATCTTCGATGGTGCTTATCAGTGAGGTGGAGGATTGAAAACTTTTTATGTCCACACCACGTAAATTCAATCATTGACACTACTCCTTCATGGAGAATGTCCAATAGGGTAGTTTCCTTCATTAAAGAAAACGAAAGGCATTGATTGCAATTCCTTACCCATTATTAGTGTATTCATGATATACAAATTATTTGGTTTGAGAAATCCCAGTTCAGACGAATGGCAACGGTCAACTTTATCCCCATTTGAAAAAGGTAAGATTGGCGCCCATGCGATGCCACTCCACGTGACGTCACAGGGACCTAGTTTCTATACGAATGGATAGGAGTTTTACATCATCTGAGATTACCAATGCATGCATGAGGCACAGAGCTCAGGGAAACATCTCTTAATAATCACCTTTTAAAACTGCCTAAGGTCGGAATGTTTCATTCGTTTGATATGGTATTTATAATCCTTATTTAAGCCAAGCGCTACCAGCTAGCAGGGTACTCTGCTACCTGCTAGCAGCATGCATCATAGCGGCGCTCATAGCCTTGCTCCATAGTGGCTTTACACGGCGGTAGCTGGAACCAGAATGACGCCGCATGGGCTTTTCCCAGCATTCATACTTAGCCGTCGTGTTTTTGCACGCTTGAAAATTTTCACTTTTCATTTTATTGCGAAAAATATATATCGTCATTTAAAAATCCAGAAGCATGAAATACGTACTCCAGGAGTAATAATCTATCGATAGAGGCAGTAAAAAAATAATAGGAAACCACCCTATTATGAACACTTTTTACATTCACTGTACACAAATCTATTTACACACGACACTTTTTAAAATAAATCAGTTACTTTTTTTCCACACTGTGTTTCACACAAGATCGTTCTACAAACTTGCTTACAAATTCAACTGAGTGCTCCCGACAATTGATTTAACGTCCTCCTTCGACATTAGAAGTTTATGCATATTCAGAACAAAGTTGTGTGTCATTGTTGTATGTGAATGACTGTAACCAATTGATTTTTTTTTAAATTGCAGCTGATTATATTTGCTATATGATTACAAATTTTTACAGTGGAACTTGGTTAGTACGTTCCTTGTTAGTACGTTTTTCTCCTTAGTACGACGATTTCTCTCGGTCCCGGTACCATCGGAACAAAATACAGGCAAAAGTATTTGGTTAGTACGTTTGAAAAAATTGCGCTTTCTTGTTAGTACGCTCAATTGCTAGCCGTGATGCAACCCGCAAATCGTTCACCAGTATCTTCTTAAGGGTCGTAAAGCTCCGAATTCATGATTTAATTTATTATTACTAGCCATTAACATTCTTTCATTCATTCTACATATCTATCTTCGACCGTGATTTATCCAAATGCATTTCTCAATTCCTATGACGTGATGAATTTATCAGGAATGTCTGACTATGCAAAACTACAGCCAATGAGAAGCCCCAATTTTCCCCACCCCGAGCTCCTCACCTTCTGTTGCCTCTGGAGTGCCCACTATGCACAAATTTAACAAGTGGGCAACTGTTGCTATTACACGAGTTATCATGATGAAGAAATGAGTCTTATCCATTTCCCACTTTATCTAAAGCAGTACTGCACGTACTTCATAAACTCTATGTCAGTGCTACGGGGTACGTGCGTATTTGACTACTGCTGTGGGAGCAGACAATGCTCTGGATCTGCACGTGAAGCTTAGCTTAAAAATACTTGATCTCGGCACGAAAGCAGACGACATTACACAAATTTTTAAAGTAAATTTCAATTGTATAATATAAAGTCTTCTTGTAATTACGTCATATTCTAATAATCTTGCGTGTTATTATTCGATATATCGATATATTTAAGGTTAATATAATTTTGTCCAATTTCTATGATGTTTAAATACAACCCGTTGACATGCTCAGGTTTGTTGTTATATTCTCCGAGTATGCTGTGACAAAAAAGAAATGACTTAGCCTTACTTGTCCTCTTTCTATAAATACATATAGGATAAATCACGGGAGAAAGACGCCGTTTTCATGTAATTGTCTTCGGGAAATCTATGAAACATTGTGATTTTTATTCACATAGTATTGTTTTTCAATGTAGCGCCCATTTTCTTTATTTTAAAGGTGAAAAGAGTTCAGGAAGGCGATCCTACGAGAACTACCGATAGTAATTGTAATTACGACGACTTTTCCACAGATTGCAATTACCTCGACTGCTATTTTTTACTTTCCTCGTTAGCACGTTTTCCTGGTTCTACTGTATATCTAAATACTTTACGCATGGCTGATGATATTCATGAACTATTAGCTGATCAAAATCATTTAAGTTGAATGTCAGATATCTGATATTTTCTTCTACTCTTGTTTGAATACTCTAAATTATAAGCATTATGCATTTTGCGGATACATAGTAAATAGTCTTAAATTGTTGTTAAAATGAACTAAACTCGCTATGGTCCACAAACCTATTGTTAAATTTTTAAAATGCTCAGGATAGTTATTTTCAATATACTTGTAATGGTAACCAATTAATTTATAAAATAATAATGGGTTCTAGTTACTGATTACAATTTTTATTGCCAAATATATTTCACGCACTCATGATAATCTTCTTGGACTGATAGATGATCAAAATTTTCTTTTCATTCCAGGTGAATTGCAGTTGAGTGTTTAGTCCAACTGATGCCAAAGAAGATGAGAAAATGCCCTAATACATATTAGGCGGAGAGAAGGTGCCATTAGCCATCTGGGCTCTGGTACAGGATTTTTTAGTTAATAAAGTGAATAATTACTGGTCTGGAAGTTTCTATACAGTCAATTCATATACATCGTTTTGCCTCATTTCTGTTTTTTTTATAGAATTCTTTTTATAAGATTTTCTTTTATATTATTTTTTTTTCAAGAGTGGGGCTTTACTGGAGGATTTGCGGCGTTTATATTCCCTTATTGTTGATGCCAGTTATCCCCCAAGAGAGATCTGTCTCCGATGCAACAGTTTACGTCCCTCGTATCAGTTTATCTTTAGGCTGCCCTACATCAGGCGGCGATTCAGCCGAGAGTGACTTGTGTCCCGACAACATCATCATGGTGGTGATTTAATAAAAAATTCTGTGGAAAAACAAATTTGTAGGTATTCATTAAAAAATGTCTTGCCAGGTACAAGATGGTTCCTTAACCAGAGTAATTTTTAATAGGAGAATACTCAGTCAGGTTTAAATGGAGATCATAATCACTTAATTAACCACGCTTTCACTTAGCTCCTGCTATAATTAAGGTTAGCAATTCTCAAATAATGCAACGCCTTCAATTACCTGCAATGAAACAATTTACATTAACTTATCCCTGTAAATGTATGTAATCAGATGTCAGTTGCCTACTTCAAAAATATAAGCCCTGGTTTTTCCTGAACCTGCTTTCATGACGGCATGGGATAAGTAAGTGTTATTTTTTATTGATTTGGTATTACAAGAATCATCAGTATGTTCAGAGAAATATTACCCAGGATTCCAGGACACATACAATGGTCTCTCAGGTCGGCCTTTGGTCTGCGTTGGGTGGCAGTGACATGGGGAATACGATCGGGGTGGGACTTTCGTTCTTGTTCTCGATATTTTACCATAAATTCCAAGTTTCCCACTTGTATGGGTCCTCTCCTTCCCTATCAATGTGAGGGTGGCATGCTTGTATTTTTAACAATATTTGCTTTTTTCAAGCCAAAAAATTAAACAAATAGTGTGTTTTTTCAGCACGTCATTCCATGTATGTATGTATGTACAATTGAGCAATGTAAACACAGTATGTTAGGGAGGCATATATATATGGTCATCTGCTATATTGCAAGTTATTTTGACTGCTAATAATCAGGGAAAAAGATGACATATGCTTACTACTTCCCTTTCAACAGATGATATATGTATTCAATGTTTTATTTAGAATCTATCTGAAATGGATGATAATTTTTACCATAATTACTTGTCTCAGGCGTGACATCATGGAATTGAATCAACATAATAAATAATTTGGGTTGATTTTATTAATAAGTTATAAGTTACAATATGTTAGAGTTCCTCCAGATTAGATCTGAATCATTTCTCTCCATATACCTAACATTGATTTCTGACTCTATATTGTTCTCTGGAATTCTACGTTCCTATCCTTACTCTTCAAAAATCACTCCCCATTGTGTTGGAAATTGTCCTCTTAGTAAATAGGAAATATAATTGCACTGTAATACTCGACACTCCAGTAAATACACCTTTCTCCAACCTTTTCTTTTGCCCTCCTGTACTGTGCGTAGAAAACTTTTGTGAAGGACATTGTTGAGTATCTCGCGGGTACCCCATTTACAATTCATAAATTATATGCACTGTTTTAGTATTTCCTGTAATTCAACACCATGTCTTTCTTTTTTAATTATATAATATCTTGTTATGCATAATTCATAAATACATAGGAGGCTACATTTAGGTTTTTACATTTATTTTCTCCGAAATGGCAGTCGAATATTTCATATTAATTGCTATTGCATGTAACTGTGCATTGACTATCATGGAATGGAAAAACAACTACTAAAGGTGCCATCATGTAGAATGTTGACATTGTTGAAGGGGTAAGTTAATAAAATTTATTGCATTCAACTTTTATCCGTGCACTCATATGAATAAACAAGTTTTTTTTTTTCTTCCCACCAACAGCTGTGGGGTAAATCTCAAAGTTTTCAAAATAAAAATTGAAGTTTTCAAAAACAATATAAATGTTTAAAAAATCATCCATCATCTAAATAATGACCAAGTGGTAGAGCTCAAGTACAAAAATTGTCAAAGGGACAAAATAATTAAAAAGTTAACAAGATTAACGTAATTTGGGGTGACTGAGTTATTCACACAGCACAGTCACGGAAAGGTTGAAATTCTTATGTGATGATCCTCTCAGAAACTCTTTCCCGTTCATGAATGCTTTGGTTAAGGGTTTGCCCCCTTGTATATTGTATTTATAGATATGCTTTCCGTTACATATATATACCTACTCTATCGAATTGATATAGAAACTAGCTCTAAACATAGGCCCTATTTTACGTGCTTTTTTATTATGTTGCAATTGAGTGGTATAAGTTCTTTAAAGGGCCACAGCCCTCCCCTTGGGTGTCCAATGTATGTATACACACTAGATAAAGTGGTGATTTTGTTCGAACCCCAAATAATGCAGAGAGGTAATAGATACCCCCTGCTTTGGCCCTTATTCTGCATCCACCACTGGCTGTTACAATTATACATGCAGAACCTATTGTGCGTGTTTGGTTTTAGTATAAGAAGCAGAGAAGAGTTTCACAAAGAAATAAGTAAAGGCCTCTGGACTAATATTACCTTGCGTTCACGCTTTTTGGCCAAGATCCGCCCAGCTGGGAATAATTCAACCCCTTTACGACCCTCCCCTATCAGACCGTTGTGTTTTTTAGTGGCACAGCGCACAGGGGGATTTAGGGGGATAAACCCCTCCCCCCCCAGAGCTCATAAATTTTTAAAAGTTTAATCCATTTCACTTAATTAGATTGATATTACTAATAATATAGAATAGTGTAAGGATTAATAAAGTTTCCCTCAGAAAGCCATAAAACTCGCCATTTTGAACCATTTATCTATAACAAATATTTCTTGGGTTTGCATCCAGGTTAAAGCTTTTATGCAAGCCTGACGTTTTGGAAGACGACTTGTCTTCCATCCTCCGAAACGTCGGCTTGCATAAAAGCTTTAACCTGGATGCAAACCCGATAAATATTTGTCAGAAGTATTCACCAGGAAAAACTGAAATCGTTTATTTATCTTTAAAATTCCGCAATTTATTAATCTCGCACCTACCCCGTATCCTGGAGGGTATTCTATACCCCCACACACCCCGCGGTATTAGTTGCACGCAAACCTCCCCCCCCCCCCCCCCCCCCAGCCTTAATTGCTAGCTGCGCCCATGGTAACTGCGATTCTTACCCGTGATTGCGATCACCGATAGGAGAATCACTTTTAAAAGTCAGCCGTGATTTGTGGCGATGCTATTCTTGCAATGTATTTTGCCCGATTCCAATTAATGAACGAGCTCCATAGAAGACCTTTGTTCGTGAGATTAAAAAAAAAATACTTTTGTGTGTGTGACTGTTTATTCTCTTGTCTTCTATGCATCTTCTGTTCCAGGCGTCGAAGGCTTAGGTCGTAGCATTTTCGCATCGAATCCCGGTTAAGCAGATTGACGTTTTCATACTCGGAAGACTAATGACGTTGGGTATAGTTGTCGCGGATGTTTTTGATGTAAACGATCGGAGGTTGTGTCTTGCTGTCGAGAGGGAAGGGAAGCGACCGCTGAGGTAGCAAAATCTCTTTTTCTAAGATCGTGGTAGCCATTGCCGGATGCATTCAGGCCCAGCCTGAGACACTCAGCTTAGCGAGTCCTTTAGGGCCATTCTTCGACAATTAAACCCAACCCTTCAACTCATTTACGATCATCTTCACTGCAGGAATCCGTTGCTATGTGGTTAAATAGTCGATAGTTTTTTTTTCAATGAGAAATTTCGATGAATAGTACTATTTTTTCTACTTTGAAATGAATTCTTCGGCTTTTTTCTGTGAGTAAGCAGTTTTTAAACACAATTTTAGAATTAAACATTAACAGACTTCTTCGGAAAATGGTTTCTGGGGTTCCGTAGGGGAACATATTGAGCGATCCTTCTGCGTCTAAAGAACGTGAGTGTACATTGTATTTCGATAATAACCATTAATAAATAGTAATGCCAAGAACGCACCATAACCAATCAACCAATGAAGTGTGTGCATCAGAAAAAATCACTATCAAGTGTTGAAACTTTAAAAGCAATTCAATGTGTGAAATATAACTAAGCAAATTCATGTGAAAAGTTTCATGACCTTTTCCACACAAGAAATTAAGAAAAAAATTGCTCAAATATAGCATATATGCCAATGAAAAAATAATTTTGCAACAAAGTGTGCGTTCTAAAAATACGCAATAGCCATTTTATCTATCTGTATTAATGTTTGCAACTTATTGTGGAAGACGAATGTTGTAGACGTATTTGTTATACCTAGGTTGAGTTGCAAAGCTCACGAAGTTGACAAAACGGCTAATTTTATGGTGAGCGGAGTCATTTATTGCACTGGCGTGTCTTGATTTTTGAATTTTTCATAAAAGAAAAATATGAATCAGAATTGAGAAAAAAATCATTAAAGTGACGTATTATTATTTACTTTCTTCACCAATATGTGCGGTTTTAGAAATCCGAGTTGAGACGAATGGCAACGGTCAATTTTATCCTCATTTGAAAAGGCCAGATTGGCGCCCATGCGATGCCATTCCACGTGACGTCACAGGGACCTAGTTTCTATACGAGTAGATAGGAGTTTTACATTGTCTGAGATTACCAATGCTTGCATGAGGCACAGAGCTCAGGGAAACATGTCTTAATAATCACTTATTAAAACTGGCTAAGGTCGGAAAGTTTTCTTCGTTTGATAAGGTATTAATAATCCTTATTTAAGCCAAGCGCTATTAGCTAGCAGGGTACTCTGCTACCTGCTGGCATCCTGCGTCGTATCAGCGCCCAGAGCCTAGCCCCAAGGACACCTCACACCGCGACAGCGGGAACCAGAATGACGTCGCACGGGCTTTTCCCAGCATACATACTTAGATGTCGCGTTTTCGCGCGCTTGAAAATTTTCACTTTTCATTTAATCGCAAAAAATAGATATCGTCATTTAAAAATATAAAAGCGTGAAATACGTACTCCAGGAGTAATTATCTTTCGATTTAGGCAATAAAAAATAATAGGAAACCACCCTATTTATAAATTAGGAGATATTTTCAGCCGAACGCATAGCTATGGGAATTCATTTTCCCCCGACAACAAGATAGGACTTCTTCTTTAAATTCTAATCGTAATAATGTTTGAGTATTTGTTTTTTCACGTGTACACATCTGGTATCCTAACACCCCCTGCCATCTTGCGGCTTGCTGGGTAGTTGGTAGATGTAGATGGTCGCCAAGTTTTCACTAAGAATCTTTCTGATGCCTTCATCAAAATCGATGGTAATTTTATTATCTCAAATAGAGAAATTGACTGCTACGATCAATAATTAGATTCCATTTAAATCACAAAACAGACAAATTAGAATTCACTTAGAAATTCAATCCCCATGGTAATTAGTAATGCATGTTCTGTAAAAGTAAAATTACTCTATAGCGATTAAAAAGGCGATGAGAGATGTAATTTTTAATTTAAATTTTAAAATTATTTCGAAAGAAACAGCTGAAATTTCGCTCTCGGTATCCAATAGTGCTTTCTCCATAACTCCATTCGTATATCGTGGGCATACCCAGCGAGGGGCAGGAGGGGACAACGCGACCCCCCCCCCAAGAATCATAAATCACCAATGTATTTAAGGAAAATAATATTTTTTGAAGCAAATAATTTTAAAAACGAATAAAGAGCTGTTACAGTTTCCTTAAAGTATTGATTTCCGTTTTCAAGCTTAAATCTTAGCTACAACTTGAACAGCGGAACTGACTCCATGGGGCCTGAGGGGACCCGAGCCCCCTCAAAAATTCGCTACGGTTGTGAGGAAAAAATGTGTCGGGCTTGTAGATTTTCCCTGGAGTGTCCAGATATTGATATCCGAGTTATCAGGATTCTAATGTTGATCATCTGACTCTTTTAAAATGCTTAAAAAACTTAAAACTCACCATTTAAGAAATTTCCAGGGACAAAATCCCCAGTTTTGCCCCCCCCCCCCCAATTTTTTGCAAGTCGGCGTCCCTGAACTTGAACATCCATGGCGTCCCCCCCTAGTTTTTTGATCCTGGTACACACTTGGTTCGGAGGGCACAATGTATATACAATGTGGCTTTTTTTAGTGAACCCCCCCCCCTCCAAAATTTCTGTGCCTCCGAACTATGCTCTCTGAACCACAGGCATACCTGGAGATAAAGACTTCTTTAGCAAGTATTAAAACTGCAGTTTGGGGTGAGAAGTACTCCATTTTTCACCTATCATAATAACTCTCTCTCCCTCCTTCCAAGGCCTCATCCTACCATACGTGTATATCCTATCCTTAATCCACGCAGCACAAAGTGTATAATATGCACATAATACTATTCAAATTTTATGCGAATATTGTGCCACCAAAATGGTATAAATCGTGCATAAAATGTGCATATAAAAAAAAATAATGTCCTCATAAATGGCGACATATGCTCATAAATTGCGGAATATACGCACTGATGGAATTGCATTATGTTTTGATATGTACGGAATATATGAGGACATTATACCATTTATATATACCTTTTATGTACATACATTTTATGCACGATTTATACCATTGATGTGGCTATATATATGCACATATTATTCCCATATATAACATTTATATGCACCTTACATGTACATATTAAGCACAAATTTATGCCATAGATGTACATAATCGACGGAATATTATTTGCATATTATACGAATCCATTTACGCAACTTTTATATGGTATGAATTTTGAGTGTGCTGTGCGGGGATTGACTTCCAATGGCTTGCCTCAACCATGCGTTACACCACTTTGCCACGTCTCCAAACCAGAAGAGAGACAGAGGAGAGGAAACCCGGCGCTACACCGAAGAACCGCGATATTGTTGTGAGGTGACCTTGGGGCGAGATTTTGAGCGCTGATACGACGCAGGATGCTAGCAGGTAGCAGAGTACCCTGCTAGCAGGTAGTGCTTGGCTTAAATAAGGATAATTATTACCCTATCAAACGAAGGAAACTTTTTAACCATAGGCAATTTCAATGGGTGATTATCAAGACATGTTTCCCTGAGCTCTGCGCCTCATGCATGCATTAGTAGTCTCAGACAATGTAGAACTCTTACAGAAACTAGGTCCCTGTGACATCACGTGGAGTGGCATCGTATGGGCGCCAATCTGGCCTTTTTCAAATGAGGTTAAAAAATGACCATTGCCATTCGTCTTTAACTGGGATTACTAAAACCGAATAATTAGTATATAATGAATACACCAATGGTGGGTAACTAATCGCAATAAATGCATTACGTTTTCTTAGACGAAGGAAACTAACCTATTGGTCGTGCCTGTTTATTATTATGGGATAGGTTGCCGCCAATAGGTCTCTTAACACCTATGTAGATAAAGACGTTTCTGAAAAGTAGGTGTAATTATTAAGCTCAAACTTATAACAATATGGCTGTAAAGTCATCTATTTTTTTATTATGAGCATTTAAAATACGTCTTACAAGCCATCAAGGAAAAACGTAATTTGCACCGCCGCCATCTTGAATGACGTCAGCTCATGCAATAGTGTTGTTCTTAACCACCTTGACCGTGAACATTATTGAAGTTTACAATGGAGATATTGTGGTTATTACGCCGTAATTTTCGTGTCGTAGTTATTCCTCGATATGTCGCAGCGTATAGCTTCAAGTACTGCATTGTGCCTAAGTGCAGAAATACGACTAGAAATGCTCCAAATAAATATTTTCATACGGACGTCCAAGACGTAGAACGAAGATTGGTTCGGATGAGAAAGTGCCGACGAATGTGAATGAATGAAAAAAATGAATCCTAATATTAACGCAATGTTTATCAGATTTGACACAATCCTATACTCATCTTCACCAGTGGAAAGATTTTTCACTTGCTGGCTTTATCCATTTCGAGGGGATCTCTGTCCGACACTTTTTGAAAAATTTATATTCCTCAGGGAGACTAATGCAACCATATAGAGCAACATTTGAGAAGTTTTACTTTAAAAAATAAAATATATATTTTTAAAACATACCTACCTCGTGTGCTATTTGTAACTATCCTTACGAGCAAAAACTGGTTAAATATTTTTTAAGATACCTATCTTAGTTTCCATAAGGTGAGGTGGGGTAAGTGCGACTGCGGGGTAAGTGCGACCCCCCTTCAGGTAAATCGTATTTCCGTTCTCGAAGCAGGTGGCGGTCGTGCAACATATTCCACACATTGTTATGAAACCAGAGCGAACGACTTTGTAATACTTATCCCTTAATTTCTTGTTCCCCATGCTTAGGAAATATACCCGTCCGTTCATCTCGTAGACTTAGTTGGTTGTGAGGAGAGGCTACACCGCAGTTCCCTCTGAATCAACGCATCGGAGGTGTTAGGTAAGAACTATATCTTGTTTTCTCTTCTTCATGGATTGGTTTACCTTGCTTTACTTTAAATTTAGGAACTCGGGTCATTATATTTAGTTTAGATGCGGGGTCGCACTTTCCCCGTCGTAACCATTATTCATTCCTACCTTCCGGGGCAAGTGCGACCCCGTTGCCTGAGGTAAGTGCGACCCCCTGCCGCACTTACCCCAGGATACGAGGTTGAAGTATGGATTGAATTTTTAGCTTCTATCTAACAGTTCTTGCGTTAAACTTTCTTAAATAAATGTTGCAAAACACCGAAGTTCATAAAACTAGGTCTTTTAATTAGAGTCCTCTCATTAACTCTTATTTTGAAGGTTTATCTGATAAAGATAGCTTACTTCAGTTTGTTGATTGATTATGATAGGGCATTGGATATCATGTCTTCTGACGAGGAGGATGTAGACAACATGGTATTAATGCCTGAAACAAGATAGCATGAGCCGAAAAAGCTTAACAAATTCAGTGACTAACATTCAAAGTGGGGATTGGATTCTGGCTAGATTAAGCAGCAAAAAGTCAGTTGCTCACTATGTAGGGAAAATTCTGGTGATTAATGAATAAGGTGATGCCGTGGTTTTCTTTTTGAGGACATTTTTTGGAACTGAAATAAGTTTCACCTGTCCATGGAATGAGGATTCCAGCGAAATACCTAGGGAAGGTGTTGTAAAAATATTACCGAAGCCCCCTGTCGGCCGTCGACCGGCCGGCTTACAAATGTTTTTTTTCAAAAAGTATTTCAAATACTGTTTTAGATTTCAAACTTCCAAGTCACAGGTATTGTGCACTTCAATTTTGCCCAGCCCTACTTACATTATACTTGAACTGCTCTCAGAACTAGCTATGCAATCATTGCAAGAAAGGCTGTTAACTTCCACCTCACCGTCCTCCTCAAAAACTCGTGCCTCCAAAGAATAGGTTGTGCTCGGGGCACACACGAGCTCGAACGATACATTCGTTTTGATTGTGCGTAATTTGCACGCAACCAATGGCAGTCTAAACATATGTTTAGACACTGTGTTTTAGACTGCCAATGGCGTCGTCAGCGTAATCTTCTCGTCCGACCCTAATGAATGTAATTTCACTGTTAAATTTCATAAACACATTTAATATGTATTTTACAAGAGCCGGTGATATTATATTTCCATAGCTATGCATCTTCACTCCCCGGCTTTCAGCATGCATGTAGCAATTTCTGTTGCTTTTGTAAATAAACATTGCTGCCGTTGTAATTTTCGGCAAGTTTCCGGTGTCAGCCTTGGTGAAACCAGGTTCCGTGGCGTTTGCTTTTTACGATAAAACCTCCGAAAGATATATAAGAAATAAAACCTCACTTAATGTCGTTAAATAAACCGAGAAATTTGGTGACAATGCGCAACGCCACTGGATTTCCCGCACGATTGCATGAGCTGACGTCAATTTCCGGCTGGCCAATCGAATTGCGTTTTGAAGTGGGTGTGTTTTTGGAACTGTTTCGGTCATTTATTGAGTAAATTCTTAAGAAAATATGTGAAATAAGTGCGTTAAAGTGGCCTTTATGACATTTTACTATATATTACGATTTTTAGTTAGTATTTGAAGGGATATTAAAATTTTTTCCAGAGACCTATTAGGCGAACTCTCTTGTATATGGGCATAAACAAACGTTGAAGTGATAGAAAGAAGGCTAAAGAATGTTTATAATGCAACATAAGTTAAATTAAACTATGAATTTGATTATAAATCAGCGAGTTCAGTTAATTTACTATGATTTTTTAAGAAATATAACAATTTACTTAAAAGTATTTTTCACAGCCTCGGGCGACGCTGAATGAATGTCTTTTACTAGGTCCTATTAAAGAAAAGTCCTATCCTCTTGCGGATGGTATAACAACAAGAGCTTTCAAAATAGGGCAAGAATAGGAACTTTTGTGAAAAAGAAGTGTGAATCAATGGAGGTAAATATAAAAAATAGTATTCAGAAAACAAAAAATTTTAATTTCGTCGCGAGCATTGTCGCCGACTCATGGCCCAATAAAGCGGCATGCTGTCCCAATTAAGCGGAGAATACTCTGGGATATTCCACGATTGGGTTTTGTTATTCAAGATCTGCACCAATCAAGCGGCAGCCCCGAGTAACCGGTGGACACATTGAACGGAATCTTCTGTGCTTCTCACTTTATTGGAAGGAAGAAATAAGTAAATTAGCAGGTTAACATTATGCGTGCCATCGACGTAATATTACTTCCTGCTAATCCTTCTGAGGATTGCCATGGACGTAATATTACGTCTTTCCATTTAATTGGCTTTGTATGCGTGAAGCCGTAATATTTCGTCCGTGGTACTTTTCAAGTTTACTGTTTAGTGATTCTGTTATTTAAAAAATCAACTGCTCGATGGAAAAAAGAGTTCTTTTTAATGTCTTGAGGACGAAAAGTCCTCCGCAGCTACCGGCACCCTTATCTCAGCCTACTTTGTGAGAAAATTCTTTGGAGGAAAGAACTGTTTCTTGATGGTGCAATGATCCTTTTTGTCATCCAGGGTTTGAATGATTTCCATGGAACAATGCTTTTGTATGATTTCCATGCTTTAAATAGCTCAAATTGAGCGTGATAAAAAATAATATGCATTTTAAGGCGGCACATCATTTGTTGCAAATATTTCATTTTTCGAAAATAGCAGGTTTTCGTTATTAAAAAATATATTTAAAAGTCAATAATAAATGTTACTCAACTCATTCAATAAGAAGAAAAAGTCCATTTCTATTGAAAAACACATCCATCTTCTATTTTATTTCTACTGTACAGATACCTTTTTCTCAACTTATACGCGACCAAACTCTTCAAATGAGGTAGGTACCAAAATGCAAAGCAAATCGGAGAACATGCGACGGTATACCTTACTTCCTTAATATTGCTATTGTTTCCTAAAACTGGTTTTTTAATAATTTAAAAATAACAAAAAAACGGTAAATATTTCTGACGTTAACGGCGCAGTAACTGATAGATTTGTTCATTTGCTACAATACCTCGCATTCTTTAAATAACTTTTATAAAAATGCGGCTGATTCCACATTCAAGTCTCCTGTTGATACGTAAGTATGATTCATCATGTGCGTTTAACAGCGGATGGTGTAATTACTTCCAATGTTGTGTTTAAAGAGGTCCTCTGACCTCAATTTGTACATGAATATACGAATTAAATTTGTACATAAGACCCTGCCTTTTTTCTACATTTTAAAATTAAAAACGCGCCTATCCCTCTGTGGACCTGCAATGAAAAGAGCTGGGAGCGGGAGCATCACGCTCGTATAAATATATATTTGAAGCCAATGTTTAAAAAAAAATTGCGAATTTTGTAAAAATGGCTTGATTTTTCAGTAGGGCTTTAAAAGTAGTGTCCGGCACTCAAAGTGTTAACCATTTAGGAATGATTTGATGAATAGTTTGACTTATTGAACGTCAATGTGCTTCCTAAATCTCGAATGAAAATACTTCAGTCTCACAACACTCCGAGATTCGCGCACACGACATGGCAACGCAGCACTCGTTCACTTCGGCGAATTCTCATAATTTTCATTTGTATAGTTCATACCACGCATACAATTCACACGCGAGTACGATAAATGACTCCGCGCACCATAAAATTAGCCGTTTCGTCAACTTCATGAACTTGAAACTCCACCCAGGGAAAACTACTACGTCTACAGCATTCATCTTCCACAGTAAGTTGCAAACATCAATTTAAGTTAATAAAATGGCTTTTTCGTATTTGCGAAACGTATATTTTGTTGTAAAATAACGAAAATTCTAAACACTACCTAGTCATAGAATATACCAAGAAATACAAAAATGAAATCGATGGAAAAACTTCTTAATTTATTTTTTATTTCTATATGATCCGAAAGTACATGAGTTTTAGGTATTAAAGATTATATATGGCCATTAAAGAAATACGCCGGAGCGAACGAAAGCCGCGTTGCCACGTCTGGTGCACGAAACTTTGCTTCCCGGTTACTGGCACTGGCCAGGCGCGGACCACTGTGGCGGATTGGCAACATGGCATACAAAGAAGTTATTTACATTCATAAACATCAATATTTTTATAAATTATCGTTCATATAAAAATTACACAAATTAATAAGCCTTCCTACCAATGTTTTTTTTTATTTCGGGGTAACCTGTAGGACTAAATAATGTTTAAAATTTTTCGCCAACCAACAACAAAATATGCGTTCTAAAAATACGACAAAGTCATTCTACTTATCCCAACAAATATTTGCAACTTATTGTGGAAGATGAATGCTGTAGACGTATTAGTTTTCTTTAGGTTTGAGTTACAAAAGTTCATGAAGTTGACAAAACGACGAAAGGATTTTACGGCACGCGGAGTCATTAATGCACTCGCGTGTCTACATTAGAATTTTTCGTGAAACAAAGAAAAAAGTGACAGTGGAGCATATAAGACAGTGGAGGGGTAGGGCCTCGAATGCAAGAGATACAGGTAAAAATCATTTTCGAGCTTTGTAGTAGTTTTTATAAGGACAAATTGACTTAAGAGGGATTTAATAAGGCACAATAACACAGATTACCTTTGGTCGTCCCCCTTAAGGCGACCGATTTCCTGAATAAACAGTGATTGCTTCGTCATTGAAGCGATGCGTGGAGTAGAAGCAAGCAGGTAAATAATTATGCGGTTAATAAATATTATACTACGAACGTTTTTCAACATTCATTTATTTACCACCCAGAAAGATTTATAGATCCATTGATAGGTGAAAATGTATCGTACTTATTTACTTGGTAACCAAGCAGAAGTTGCCTGGTTCAGATAACGATTGTCCGAGCGAGGTTTTAGAAACCCCAGTTTAGACGAATGTTAATGGTCAATTTGGACCTCATTTGAAAAAGGCCAGATTGGCGCCCATGCGATGCCACTCCATATGACGTCACAGGGACATAGTTTATATACGAGTAGATAGGAGTTTTACATCGTCTGAGATTACCAATGCATGCATGATGCACAGATCTTAGGGAAACATCCCATAATAATCACACATTAAAAATACCTAAGTTCGGAAAGTTTCCTTCGTTTGATATAGGAATAATAATCCTTATTTAAGCCAAGCGCTACCTGCTAGCAGAGTACTCTGCTACCTGCTCGTAGAATCCAGCTTTGTATCAACACTCAAAGCCTCGCCCTAAGGTCACCTCACTTGCGGCAGCGGGAACCAGAACGACGTCACACGGGTTTTTCCCAGCATTCATACTTATTGTTAGCCGTCGCGTTTTCGCGCGCTTGAAAATGTTGACTTTTCATTTAATCGCGAAAAATAGATATCGCCATTTAAAAATCTAAAAGCGTGAAATACGTACTCCAGGAGTAATAATCTTTCGATTTAGGCAATAAAAAATATAATAGGAAGCCACCCTATTGGATATCAAATAGAAAAGTCCTTTATGCGAGATGTTATATGAGTGGTTTATGATTTATTCTTAAACAGTTCCGTTAGAGAATACGGAAGGATGAAGAATTATTCAGAATACCTCAATAACGATCATAATATTATCATCAATGAACATTTACATACTAAGCATGAAGTTGTAAGTAAGTTGTGAACAATCATTAGTGATCCAAAGAATAGTTTGACTCAATTCTCTATTGCACTTACTTGTCTAATAAAATTCAATTCATATTATCGTATTTCTTCACTTTTACTCTCTTATTTTACTTGCCTAATATAACTCATTCGAGACCTTCCTTTGTTTTTCTTTCCATCCACTTGTCACGATTCTCTTCATCAGGCCATCAACCGTCAGGCTTCGTGAAGCTTATTGTGGGAAGATTTTCGGATGAGAAAGTGAAAGAAAGGTGCTAATTCGCTCTCGTCCGACCGCACCTTGAATATGCAGCGATATCATATGGGATTCGGTTCAGAACGAGTTAATCCGCGAACTGAATAAAATACAAAAGAAGGCTGCGCGGTTCGTCAAAAACCTCTACGGGCGTACAGACAGTGTTACCCAGATGTTAATCTAATTAGGCTGGGAGTCGCTGGAGACTCGGAGGCTGCGCGCTAGGCTTAGATTTCTTGAACAATTGAGAATGGATATCTTTAAGAGCGACACGGAGAACATAATATTAGAAGAACAAGATATTTCCATGCCCCACAGAAACGATAAAATTCAGAGAGATATTTTACATATCGGATAAACCATAAACCCCCGCCGAAATCATAATAATTCTAAGCGTCCCGGTAGCTCAACTGGTAGAGCATCTGGCCGGCAACCAGGAGGTTCTGGATTCGAGTCCCAGTCAGGCCGCATTTTTACCCGCTGATTTCTGGCTTTTTCCATCTACCACAGCACCTGGTCCTTTTTCTATTATATGTTCCTATCCCTTTCTTTCCGTACCTATGAATTCATACGCATGTTTGCGCTTAAGGCGTCGTGTGAATGAATGAAGTTGTTTATTTAAAGTAATATATATGCCACCCAATTTCTCCTATAGTTATAACAGTTCGGGTACTTATTTTTCGAAATATTTAATAGTTTCTCAATGTTTCATAAATTATTGTCCGTATGATTTCGTGTCCACTTTGTTATTTGTATCTTATCGCGTAGTAAACTCTTATACAGAACAGCTGTTGATACTGACGTGTCAACGTTGAAATTGTTGTGGAGCGATTGAATTAGCATGGGAAATTACAACAGCTGTTAGTGGGATTCATAATTGAAACTATATTCATATACGGATGCAATTTCGTTGTTTTTAGCGTCGTCGTGTATAAGTCCACAGCGTCACCTATCGCATGCTTTAAACGCTCAATTTGTTTAGAATAGAAAATAAACTAAGGATGACCTATTGATGACTTAATTACCAATTATGAATCAGTCACGTTGTCGACCTAGGGATTTACAAAGACGCCTAGAACGAAACTATTCGACACACAGTGGGCTGAAATCGAAAAAAGCTGGACAAAAGTCCAAAATGACGTTTTTCGAGACTTCAAAATTGGCGTAAATACTTATAAATGATTACCAACTATAGATGTATGTGCTGTTTTACATCCATACGACCCGTTACTGAGATACAGTGACCCAAACATGACAATTTTTTTAAAACACGCGCGATCTCGTTTTTCTTCGGAAACCTTTGAATTTAAGCAGGTGGTGTTGTGTTGGCATGATTTTTATGGAATAAAAACGCAATATTTCTTTGACCTCATGCTTTGCCTATACTTTCCACGAAATTTGAAGATTTTAATTTCTCATTTCATCGGAGCGACTATGAAGTATTGCGGGAGTGGAAGAAGTAGCGGTTGAGTGTTGTGGGAGCATTTTAAATGTTATCACGGTAGTGCACTAAAAACCACCACGTTTAGGCCGCTCCACGGCTTTACGCCTGTGGCGGACACATTTGGGGGTCGCAGGGGGCGCGCGCCCCCCCTTGCGGGGCCACCGAACATTGCAGAATTGTAACTTTTTTATATCATAGGATATCATTATCTTGTATAATAGGGTAGTTTCCTTCATCAAAGAAAACGAAAGGCATTGATTTGCGATTTGTTACCCGCCATTAGTGTATTCATAATAGTATACAAATTATTTGGTTTTAGAAATCCCAGTTAAGACGAATGGCAACGGTCAATTTTAACCTCATTTGAAAAAGGCCAGATTGGCGCCCATGCGATGCCGCTCCACGTGACGTCACAGGGACCTAGTTTCTATACGAGTAGATTGGAGTTTTACATCGTCTGAGATTACCAATGCATGCATGATGCACAGATCTCAGGGAAACGTCTCTTAATATTCACCTATTAAAACTGCCTAAGGTCGGAAAGTTTTCTTCGTTTGACAGGGTATTAATAATCCTTATTTAAGCCTAGCACTACCTGTTAGCAGCCTGCATCGCAGCGGCGCACACATCCTCGCCCCAAGGTCACCTCAATTGCAGCAGCGGGAACCAGAATGACGTCACACGGGCTTTTCTCAGCATTCATGCTTAACTGTCGCGTTTTCGCGCGCTTGAAAATTCTCACTTTTCTTTTAATCGCGAAAAATAGATATCGTCATTTAAAAATTTAAAAGCGTGAAATATGTACTCCGGAAGTAATAATCTTTCGATTTAGGTAATAAAAGATAATAGGAAGCCACCCTATTGTAAAATCAACTTAAATGAAAATAATTTCTCAAACTTTTCATGCGACTTATTTTTCATTCCAATCAAACAAAAGGTAGCTCAATAAATATTTTGTGCCCCCCCTCTTGAGTTTTTTTCTCTATCCGCTACTGCTCTACGCAGAGCAATGTATGGTTAGGAAGAGGATGGACGTGCCGTCGTAGAGTTTCTGAGCCCCACAGCCGCCAGCGAGGGTCGCAGTTAATCATTTACAGGTTCGTTGTAATCCCTTAGACATACATCCTCATCATTATCCTCATTATCCTCATCAGACCAGCAGTGGTAGACCAGTGGTTGCCGTATCCGACGCATAAACCCATAGGTTCGATTCTTGTACTCGGCATTTTTTCGTTAAGCTTTTCTACCTTTCATTCTACGAAAGCCTGCTGTTCATTATTATATCCATGATTTACAGTTAAAATTTTATTTTTCTGCGTGGAAATCTTTTTCTACAATGTGGCAGCGTCAGGTGTCGGATGGACACTTCCCGAATGCTTCCAAAACGCTTCCGGAGACGTTCCAAGTGGGCCATAATCTGCTTCCCGTACACTTCCGCGACACCTCCTAAACTCTCCCTCTATAATCGACCGCTAGTACTTCCAGAACACTCCGTCCTACGCTTCCGCAACAACACTTCATCAACGCTTCCGTAGTTTCGCCTGGGTTATTTATTACCTTGTGTTTACTGACTATGTCGTTATTAACGCTGGAAACCCGTTTAAAATTCCACAATGCTTAAAAATGTTAGTGATTCCAATAGAAGAGAAAATTATAAGAAATCTGTTGTAATATTTGGCTTTAAAAAACCTCTGGTAACGCATTAATCCAATAGTAGAGAAAATTATCGGAAATCTATTGTAATATTTGGCTTTAAAAAACCTCTGATAATGCAATAATCTGACCACGGATTCATGCGGGTGTATTCTAGTGGGAAGTGGTAAGTGGACGGTTGAGTTGCGTCCCAAATCTGAGGGACGAAAATAGCCAGATGATTAAAGAAGTTGTTTGTGTGTTGGTTGAAGCGTAAAACTCACAATACGACGGCACTCATGCAACGTTAAATCATTGAAATACAATGGCCTTTCTCCAGCGGGACATTTGAACACCATATTATGACCAATATTGGTGCAAATATTGATACGTGTCATACGTTACGCAAAGCCCAACATTTTAAACAATATTGCGCGCCAATAAATTGGAAAGTGTCGTACAGGCTTGAAAAAAGTAAAGGCCAAGAAAAAAAAAACGATCCACCGCCATCGAATGTCAGACAGCTTAGAGGTTCATATAACTGAAACTCAAATTTTGTGGGAATGTACGTGGGCCGTTTTATTTCAACTTCCGATTGGCCATGAACAGAAGGCGAAGGGATTGATTGAAAATTATTTCATTGGTAAATATTGTGCACACTATGAGTGGTGTCCTTTCGACATAATCGCATCGGCGATTGAGGAATCGGTCGTGATTGTGGACTAGCTTTACTATATGAGTACCTCCTTCATAGGATGTTGCCGCCGATGACTTCAAATGAATTGAGTGACTTCGAGTGAATTTTTCCTTTATCCTGAAGTTCATCGCTCCGTTGCGAATGCTTCCGTCCTAGTCACATCTCCAACTCAGCGTAAAGATGGAAGTTACACAGCACGAAGTCGGCATTGCACGGTGGGTGATCGTAAATGTCCCAATGAAATTGCTCCAGGAGCAGTTGGGCTGCATCAGCGTTGAGATGAGGGTCGTTGAAATGGATCAGAACACTTACATAAGTGAACGTGTCTCTTCTTTTGTTTAGGATGAAAATGGACGTAATTGTTTAACACGAGAAGCTGCATTAAAGTTGAAATTCTCTGTTATCGGCACAAAGGCGAAGACATGTCATTGATGAAGGTATTCGGTGAGTTTTCTGTCTCTCTCTCCGCAGTGCACAATTGGCGGAAGAATCAATTGAGGCAGTGTAGTTAATTAAATTGCCACTAACCTTAAACTAACTACTTACAGTGAGAAATGACTTGAGCGTGTGGTGCGGAGGACGTGCAGTTGCCCTACCTGCGCAGTACACGCCTGTCGCTTGTGTACTGTTTTTGTTGAGCTATCGGAGGTTGAAAAAAAGAAACTGCCCTCGCATTCTGATCTAACCTTTCCTTTGCTGCGATATTTCGAGGAATTAAACCTAGAAGGTATGAAGAGAATTATGCGAAGAAGTTTAATGCATCATTAAAAGAAGTTGCATTATTGCAGGAATGCAATATTAATAGAAGCTTTTATTTTAGATTCGGCGATGCTTCAAGGAATTACGGAAACAACTAATCAGATGCTATATATGGAGATTGTTTCTCTATGGGAGCGAGTCTTGGACGTTGACAGCATCAGAGAAGTCGAGTTACTATCGCCCGAGATACATTTATAATTTTTGGCCAAAATGCTAATTTTTTACCATAATTCATGCCAATCCACCCTTCTACGGAGCACAGTGGGCGGAAATCAAAAACCCTAAACGAAACCCTAAATTTTCACTTTTCTTTTTGGAAAGCAAAAATTGTACAGTCTGAGAGTATAATGACTGAAGATTAAGGAACTATATGGCTATCTTAATATTTGGTTCATCCATAAAGTCACCAGAAGCTTTTAAAAATGAGAAAAAATAATCTAAGTTTCAAATCTGAATTTTCGCACAAATCAAGTCTTTACTTTCGCTCGTTAGTCGATCAGCTTGTTTTCTATAAATTTGTGAGCATAATTGCTGAAAAAATTAACTTTTCATAAGAATTATACATAAAAACATATTGATTTTAATTATTTTTTCCATATAATAAATAATTAAACATTGAAAAGTTTACTATATTGCAGTTACGCTGCGCATATATAAAGCTGCAAAACCACATTTTCGTCGAAATTCGCAGCCCAAACTGTGATAGGTGTGGATATTTGGCTTATTGGATGTGAAAGTAAAAAAAAAATTCATCGGGAGGAAAAATCTGAAAACTCGAAAAAATCGATTAGTTTTCGAGATATATCGACTTGAATTAACATGGGAGCCATATGGGACTAAAGCTTTTTCGCTTTTATTACGTACTTTTTAACGTCTGAGGAACATGATATTCAATGGACGTAAACTAGATTTTTTGGTTGATATTTTGAAACGGATGTCATGGCGACCAATTGATATTCAGTATTTTTTATTACGCTTGAACTTTTCCAATGCTTTTCTTATGGGCTAACTTTAGGAGTTTTTTTGACCAACTTGCAATAATTGTAGGACAAATTCCTTGACTTATTTGGTGGAGGATTTTTCGGTCAATTTTTTGGCTATCTTGAAATTTTCATATGTCGAAACAATTCCGAGTAATAAACGATTTCGATTTTACATTGTCGTGATGGGCGAATTTTCAAAATCGGATTTCGGCCTTGAAACATGTGCCATATGAAAATTTGGAATCTCCTGGAAAAACCGTAGAGGGCACTTCGTACCCTCACGATCTACCTTACTTTTCCCGTAACCATCTTGGTTAATTCATAATAAAATTCCGAAAAATATCCTGCACGCGAAAAATCATTGTCGCCATTTTTTTGTGAAAAATCATTGTCGCCATACAATCTTGAATATCTTAGCAACCGTTCAAGCTAGATGGATGAAATTTTCAGGGCAATACTTTTATCAAAAAGGTCAACTTTTGCAATGATGGTCATTCCGCTCGATCGATTCATGTGCGAGTTACATCGATACTAATCTCCTTAGTTACGCTTTAATCGCTAATAACGTTATTGTTAATCAAGTTTTGAATTTGAAAGTCATACACAATACAATTTCTAATGTATTTTATCCGATAAAAGTTAAATCAAGCGGATCAATTGATTACAACTGAAGTAATAATCGATACAAGTGTGCATTCGATAGATCCCTTTATGAGACTTATTTACATAGTTACGGGGATATAAATTATAATATTATGGTAATACGGAAAAGCTCTATGCACGCATGTAAATAATTTTGATGGGTAACGATTCCTAATGAAAATATATTGATATGAATTTATATCGATAGGTCTCATTTTCTCCCTTGCTATTGACCGTACCTGTCCGTAATTTTCAGGGTAGTATCTGAGTGGCAATATAAATGTTTCTTTATAATGAGGGCTCCATGACAACCATAGTTTTCGTTTTATGTCGATAATTATTTTAAATGTAAAGTCAATGAGGATATACTCAAATCGTTCTATATACGTTTCCTCTTTTGCGAGATGAACAAAGATTTAAGGATATAATCCTTATCACAGGGGTCATAATTAGAAATGATAGAAATTCCGCTTTACCCATTAACCAGCAAGAAAAATCATATCGAAAATCCTGGAATTCGATTTTTACCTAATATATTTTTAATTAATTAAGGCAAGAGACTGAAACCCTTGATGAATTATAATATTATAATACAAAATAATATAAAAGTAAAAGGAAACTAATGCAGTTATTACAGTCGAAGTTATGATCGATACAAGTAAGCATTCGATAGATCCCTTCTACAGAAAAATTTCAACAGTAATTAGGATAAAACTGTAACCATTATTTTAAGAAAGCAATGTACTATTCATAAATATAAATTATTTTCATGCGATTCGTTTCCTTATGAAGATATATCGATATGAAGTTATATCGATAGGTTTCATTTTCTCCTATGATATTGACCTTACCCGTCTGAAATTTTCAGCGTCATACCTTATTAACAATATGATTATTTAGTGAAAATTACGTCTCCTTGCCAACCATATTTTTCATTTTATATCGATATCTATTATCAATCACTCCACTACGTAAATATTCAATTCCAAACGTTCCCTCAACGCTTATATCATCGTGGTAACTAAGACGACCTTAAGTATTGTTGAGGGCGAATGAGCGTGTTGTTCGTACATTCCGCCCATTTCAACGATACTTTGAGTGTTTTTTTTCGCTTTTTAAGAAACTTATGGACCCAATACTTGAACACACGTGACACAAATATGTTCCCACCCCCCTCCAAAACCCGCTTGATGAATTCAAGCGCCCATCGACTCGTTTATTCATAAAGTGGAAAAAAATCTTTAGGAGGGCGACGAGACGCGATCGAAAAATATATACGGCAAGAAAGATCTTTGCTATATAATTCAGGAGAAAAGTCTTGCTTCAACTTGCTCCTTTTTCCATTAAGAATGGGATATATATAGGCAGCCGCCCGACCCGATAATAAGCCACGAAAGTTTCCTAATTTGATTGTTGCTGCAATTGATAGCAAATAAACTTTCCGCCGCTTTGATTTTCATTCCAATTATTGGTAAAAGGTGCTGAATTCAAAAGGAAAGGCTAATATTTGTCCACTAGTACTACAACACTCTCTTTCAGGCAATTTTGAAAGTGGAAGGTACGCCGCGCCGTGACGTAGCAAAGAGTTAACTTTTACGCAGGCCTCCGCGATGATGAAATTGATGAAGGTTTTTATGGTTCATAAAATTAATCATTGAAAAAGTTCTTTTTCCACCAAAAATGAGTCAACGCGTCGTTATCACGAAAAAACTTCCTCAAAATGTTTACGATTCAAATGGAGGCCACTGATATTCGCCGGTGAAAATTTATTATTTTAGGATTTCTTTCTTAGTTTTTTTAGTATTCTTATTGTTTTTTTACTAAAGCCTGAATAGCATAATTTTTTTTCATAATTTTCGAGGGGGAGGCTAAAATTATAGTGGAAAAATGACCGTTTCACTTTGATCATTTTTCGCTATGACTCCAGGGATGGGAATCACATCCCTTTTATCCATCACTCGACCCTTTGTCCCTTTTCCCACTGATAAAAATTTTGGCTGATACCGCCTTACAGCCAATCAGAACGCCCTTCCGCTTGCAGCGATCGAAACATTTGATGTTAATGTTAATGCTTAATTAATACTTTTATTAATTCGACGTCTGTGTTGAAATTGATGTTTATGTGGAATGGGAGGATGCTTAAGAGGGATGGGAAGTTGCTAAGGGTTTGTTGGGTTATGAGAGGGTAATTGTTGCGTGAGAAGCCATTGAATAAAAGATCTGTAATTGAGAAGAGGAGGGAATTTAATTTTAGAGGAGGGAGAAGAGAAGGGGAGGGCGTTCTGATTGGCATATTATATTTGAAAAGAAATAAAATAGGATTTGGAAGGAAGAAGTGTCTGACGTTGCTCCATGCTCGGTTTTTAATTGAATGTTACATGTGGGAAGTGACAGAGTCAGCGATGGAAAAAGAGAAGTTGGGAATGACCGAGTGATACATATAGAATTATAACTCAATGAGTGATGACTCTTTTGGTCCCTGAGAACCTATCACTGGAGACAGTGAGGGGGGGTTTGTGGGGAATAATCCCCCCCCCCCAAGAGCTCAGGAAATTTTTAAGTTTAAGCCATTTAACTTAATTGGATTGATATTACTAATAGAATAGTGTAAGGATAAATAAAATATCCCTCAGATAGCCTTCAAACTGACCATTTTGAACCATTTATCTTAAAATTACGTACTTTATTAATCTCGCACCTACCGCTTATCCTTGTGGGTATTCCATACACCCCGGCATATCTTTTTGCAATGTTTATTTATGGTAACTAAGGCTCATGGTTACCTGTCAATTTTGGTTAGTTAAATAATAAAATATGCTTAAGGTGTCAATATCGATTTTATATTACAACTATTTTTAGTTTTGGAAATATATAAGATGTCTTAAAATAATCTGCTTGTGAAGTTATTTCCAGTGTCTAAAGTAGAAATAGTTTTATTTTTTCGAGGAGCCTGGAGTCTCGACGGATGTCGAGAAATCTCGAAGGTGCGAGAGTCTCGCCGCGCCGAGAGTCTCGTCCCGACAATGCCGAGAAACGAAATTCTCGTCTTGACCGCCGAGACTCTCGGGTGGTCGAGAACACGCACAGCCCTTGTGTCTGTAAAAAAAAGCAAGATACTCGAGTTTGAGGAGATCTAGCGTCTAAACGAAGCAATCGATTTCAATGCAATTAAAAGTATACGAAAGAGAATTTAGTTCTACGTTATATCATGTACTTTTAAATTTTTTTGGCTAAATAGTATTTCCTGTACTTAATTTTTTCTCAAAAAAGTACCCGTTTTTTGCGCGTAAAATCAAGGTGCCCAACTTTGAGCGCTTGGCATTCCTGTAGTTTTCGTTCCTTTAACTTGAAATTTTGAATTAAAGAAGCCACATCTATTATTAGCAGTTTGCCGAAAACAAATTGTTTATAACACTAAAATTAACGGAGTTGTTGTAAACAACGCAAACCTCTGCTAACTTCGAAACCAGTGAGTCAATTGAAAATTGATTGGTATTGTTGTCTTCCGTAGAATGTTAGTAATGCAAGCACATATGAAATGTATATTAAATATCAATATTAACGTCAATATCACTTATTAATTATCTAGATGTTTCTATGCGCGTACCGGCAGCTCCGTCGTGGGAGGGGGAGGCGAAAAGAGGCGCGTGGTTGCCACCGACTCAGCAGAGGGCGCGCTTCCTTTAAATGACCGACTCGCACGATGAAAGTATCGTTGTAGCACCCTTCAGGTAAACTTAAGGTCAGGTTGGGCAGAGCTTTCATAAAAATGCTTTTCTACGACGTAAATTCTAAGCCATAATAGCGTAAATTTTATTGGATGGTAAAAAAAACTATTTGAATCAATTCCCATCAGCATTTCTCATGTGGGCTTTGGACCACTAAAGGCTGCTTTAAAAGGAAGTAGGAAGTTCACCACTTGTGTTCTCCTTTACACAATCATTCTGTTTAGCCGCGACTCTTTTCACTGATATCAAGCTGATACCAAGACAATCAGACACAGTTTGATACACAGGATATCTTTTGTCCATAATTTTTTCTGCTTCGCAACGAAAAAAGCAAGTTGCACTCAATAAATTCGTCCCTCAGCTGAATCAGCATTAGTGGACCACGACTTCTATCTCCCTTGAGTCTTCCTCATAGTAACGGCAAGACTCTCGGAAAGAACGGAGTGAAATGAGTTCAGACATCATTTTCGAGGAGTTTACTGTGCTTAATTGCCGATTAAGAAGTTTCTTAGTGCTGTGTGTACATTCAAGAAGACAATTTTGAATTAATCAACAGTGCTTGTTTTTGTTTTAGGGAAATATAGGGGGAAATTGTCCCCAATTCTGTGTCCAGGCACCTTGTTCTTTTTGGTCGTATTTTTCGTCGGCCTATTTTGTGTCGTCCCTTGTTTATTAAGTCCCTTGTATATTTATGGACTAGTGCCCTTTCCATGTGTTCAATCGGAAAGAAATTGTTGTCCGGCGCTGATTTCAACGAACGTGTAATTGATCACTTTGCTGGACAAAAGGAAAGAAGGATGGACTTCTGCAATATAACTAAAGGCATGTGAGCATTTCAGATTTTGTTAAAAATGTGTGAGAAACATTTAATTATTGATTTTAAATCACACTGTATTCAAGAAGCAATGCGAACACCGCAATGCAATGTTTACATCTCGCCTCCCTCCTCAGGTGTTACAAATGTCATTGCTACCTAAATCATTGTAAATGTTGAATAGATTTGACAAATAACGCATTATGATTGCAAAACGAACAACATAAGTGTATTGCGGGCATATCCGCACGAAGAATGTAGGCGCTAAAACCTAAAGTTACGTATTTTCGTTTGTATTTGCAAAATATCGCAGCAAATATATTTTTATTCTTCAAGATCATTGATCAGTATAATCGAGAGTCCGGACTAAGCCGATCCGTGTGACCGAGAGTCTACTGCATTTAGTATTTATTAATCAAGCTTCATTACGAAAACTAGGTATTGTTGTTGAAAAAAACGGAACATATGGCATCACAAAATTTTATTCCTAGATTGCCGTAAAAACATAATAAAATACACAAATTATTAAAAAATTATGACCCCTCGGTGGAGTGCGCCCCCCCAGCATTTGACTCACTAGCCGCCACTGGGCAGGGGATGATCAATCACCAGCATGCAGCATGCAATTGGACTCCCACATGCACTCCACACAGTCCGAAAAACGTCACGCATACTAACAAATTATACTACCACATACTGTTAGAAATAATGACATAATTCAGAAACATACATTAAAGTATACATAAGTTATTAGGCTACACTACAATTCATCTATTCTATTTATGAGTTCTAACGCTGCCGTTATACTCTTATTGATCGTGGAAAAAAGGACATCATGAATCTCTCTGTTCTGCAGTCTATCTTTCTAATTTTATATATATGATCTGATCTTCCGTAGTATGTTGGCGTCCGTAAGATACGGCAAACTTCGTCAGAAAAGACGCTGCTCATGAATTTATCTATAAGGTTTAGTCTATTTTTCAATCTACTGTCCGACAGAGATTCCCATTCAAGTTTATCTAAAGGCCGTATCACATTAGTGACTGCGGCCGGCGCTGCGGCTGCGACTGGCCCGTCGACCAATCAGAGCGAGGCAGTCGCAGCCAATCAGAGAGCTCCATTTCAATCTCGCGTGCTTGCGGCAGACGTGTTTGTTTTGTTTACCGTAGCGAGGGAAGTTCAAGAAGGTTGTGAGATAACGCTGAGATAATTTCGGATTTTTAAAGTGAAGATGGAAGCCCAGCATCAAGGAAAAGCACGATCAAAATTCTCCTCGGCGTAAGATATCCGTATATTACACGAAGTAGAATGTCGGCCAATACTGTGGGATCCGACCATTGAGAATTACAAAAGAGCGGACCTGAAACCTCATATGTTGGGCGCAGGTAGCCCAACATATTGGACTTCTATTAACTTCCTATTACGATGCCAGTACAACTGCCTTAATTTCAACAATTGCTGCTCTCTATCCATTCTTTGGGAATTCGTAAACAAACAAGCCACAAGCAGAAACGTTCTTAATGTCTGGTTTCGCTGGTGCGTCCCGCGGCTGCGTCCGACTGCCGCGGCCGGCCGTCACTGACTCATTATATGTGCTACACAATCTCTGGCAAAAAAATTGCAATTAGTGCCAACCATGGCTAGTAACACAATAGAATAGTATTCCTTGAAGTTCAAGAACAAAGATCCGCTGGCTTTTGGGCAGAATATTCCAACGTGTTTTCCGTCAACGGGGGGCACACAATTTGGAAAGTTCCACCTCTCCCAAAAATCCAAAGCATTCTTCTTCAAAGTGTTAGTTGTTTCCGTCATCAAAGTTCCGATTTTGCGGGGAAGTACACAAAGGTACTAAACGGCTACACAATGCTTTCAGTGTTTCTTTAAGTATCACACTTTAGTAACTGTATGAAATACGAAAAGCAAAGCTCAGAGACCGAAAGGTTTCTCCTGTAGCTAGACACTTGAAAAAGATTATCTGTTTATTAATTGACTTATTGGTATTTTTTCTTTTATCATAAAGGAAATGACTAAAAAAGGTAGAAGAATGAAAGGGACAATTACTTTAAAGGTGCTATTTCGCTCTCGTCCGACTGCACCTTGAATATGCAGCGAGCGTATGGGATCCGGTGCAGAAAGACTTAATCCGCGAACTTAATAAAATACAAAGGAAGGCTGCGCGTTTCGTCAAAAACTACAACGGGCGTACAGACAGTGTTACCCAGATGTTAAGCGAATCAGGCTGGGAGCCGTTGGAGACTCGGAGGCTGCGCGCTAGGCTTAGATTGCTTGAACAATTGAGAATGGATACCTTTAATTTCCAGCTCCGATAGAATCGATAAATTAAGAGAGATGTTTTGCCGAACGGATAGATTTGGGAATTCGTTTTTCCCGCGAACCATAAAGGACTTTAATAAACGCTAGTCCCAACCTCGTTAGAGCACTTCATTTTTTTATTAGCTGTAAAAGGCTGGTGTCCTAACACCCCCTGCCACACGCCTTTTAGGCGGCTTGCGGGGTATTAGGTAGATGTAGATGAAAATACAATTGAAAGCAAAAGCTCGGGACAGGCTCTCCTGCTTCTGTCAAAACGTCAAAATGGCATCGACATTGAGCTGTTAGACCAAGAACCTCTGAATCATTATTGCTAGAAAAATTGTGAAGAAGAAACAAAATTCAGACGATTCAAGAGCGTTAACCCCAGACTCCGATTGTAAACAGAAGTGTACGAAATTGAGGAAGACTTCAAAGGCAGCTAACATGAGTAGTACTTCAAGGATGGCTGAATATTTTGAAGAGAGAGCGAAAAAGGGATTGGAAATAATTAAAGACATAAGAAGACGAAGTTCACCATTTAGTGAAGATCACGGCTTTAGAAATGAAAAAAATATACCCAAAGTTAATTGCGAAGGCTCAATGCATCAGGAGAAAATCGTCGTCCATTTCCACCTTGTTCCAAGCCAACCTCTTGAGAGGCAAACAGCTGAAACTGAAATGCATTCTCTGCTCTAAACAATGTTGTCGGGCAGCAGACGTCTTGCGACCGGGACGCCCCAAAGAAACAAAACACCCTGCTGCAGCGTCCAACCGCGACGACCGAACGCGGCAGTCGGAGGCAGCCGTAGAGGTATCTATGGAGGCAGCCGCGGGACGCCCGCCCCAGCGAAACCAGACGTGCTTTACGTGCGCATGCGCGACCGTGGCGTCGGGCGCAATGTGTGATGGAGTGCAGCCGAAATGGTGGTCGCTATAGTGTGATGTGACCTTAAGAGGTCAATTGCATTAACAAGACTATCGTGAAGACCTTTCACGTACCTGGCAGCTCTTCTTTGCACGCGTTCTAACTCAGTTTTTAAGAATTTTTTATGAGGGTCCCAAACACTGGCAGCGTATTCTAAATGGGAATCTAACGAGGGAGAAGTAGCTAATTTCTCTCACTTTGTCGTCGCACTTTCCTAATATTCTTTTGACAAAATCCATTTTACGATTAGCTTGACCGGTTATTTCTCGAATATGTTTATACCATGATAGATCATTATTGAGTCTAACTCCTAGATATTTCACGGATTCAACTGCCTTTAATTGGGTGCCACGAATGAAAAAGCTATGTTTTGTGGAGTTATTCTTTTTCCAGAAATTCATCGCTATGCATCATACATAGAATTACAATTACTCTTCATTTTGCGGGTATTAATGATTTTAAATATCCATTTGTTTATGTTAAAATGAATTCATTGCTTCATTAAATAATCTTCCTTCAACTATCAATAAAACTGAGTATTTTTTTTTTACAAATAATTCTTCAATGAAAACGTTAAAATTAACAGTGGTCACGAAGCTTCTGTTCAACTACCCTCATCACCACTCACTATGGCAGATATACAGATTATTTCAATTCAAAAAGTAATAAGGCACTTCTAATGCATAAATGTGCTAACTAAAATATCAAAGTGGATGGACGTAATATGGTGTTGAGATTTTCCGAACAGAACACGCGTCATAAATAAAACAGAAACATATAAACCGTCATTTTGACAAGTTTTAAGCTTTTGAGAAAGCTATTAAAACCCCATTTCTATAATATAAAAATAATTATTTTTTAAAAAGAATACGTACCGTATGAAATAAATAAAAGTCAGAAAAATGAAAACGACATTTAAAAAATTGTAGGCAATATGAATAATTAAGAGGTCGTCCATCAAAGAAACAGTTCCTTCTAATGTTAACAAAGTTGTATAACATAGGGTATATTTTATTTAGGTATAGAGAATATCTAGCTCTTCATTAAAATTGATGCAAATATTTATGCAAAAACAAGGAACAATTGTGTCCCGCAGATGCTTCGTTTATATAATTGTTACTTGGGGCGATTCAAAACGGTTTTCGAGTACGCTCGTATCCTAGCGATGAGTAAACAGTGTGAACCGATTGTTTCCATAAACAAGGGCGTATCCAGGATCAAAAGTAGAGGGGGGAAGCAAGCCGTGGTCGTTCAACATTAAACACGAAAAAAGGTTTAGGGAACCAAAATTTCAAGAAAATTAAAAGAACGCTTTCTTAGTTTTTAAAAATGTTTACTCATAAAAAATCTTTTGATTTTTATTTACACGTTTTACAGTAATATCACTTTTCTTGGATTTAAAGAAAATTTGTTGAAATTACTTTTTATCCTTGGGGGGGGGGGGGGGCACTTGTCTCCTGCTAGGTACGTCCATGTTAATTATATTTGCAACGGATTATATCTGCAAACGCGAGGAATAGCGTGGAAAGGAGATGAATTTGATGCATTATGTCATCTTGGATGTAAATTTCTGTTATAATCCCCAATCAGTGCTGTTAAAAGCACAGAGAATAAGTATTTCAGTAATTAAAAAAGTAATTAAAACTATATGATTCATCTGATGCCGTAATGTGGCGATCGCTATTCAATTGTTTGTATTCATGAGACCTCGTCTCTCATTTATGCTTTTGTATTTGAGTCTACGCTATCGCATGCCGCAGCGAGATCTTATATTTCATCCTTCTTTCCATATTATACCTATTTGCCAATGCGCTCTATGGGAAAGATTACTCTGGATTCCGTATACGAAGGCATCGTGCATGATCGCTATCATTCACCCGATGCATCACTGTCGTTTAGCTCGCTGCGTCGTCCAAGAAAAATCCGTTCGTGAATTTTATTTACTCTTCGTGAAGGCGGCAGTACTCCTGCGATTTCGAATTTGTGTTCTTTTTTGTGCGGAGCTTATAGGTGTGCAAATATGCAGGGGAGGCTCTAATGGGAATGACGAATGCTATTAATTTCATTATTCACTATTAATTCCAAGTTTTAAGCCATTGATATTTCTAATCTTTACTAAACATTTTAACCCTAGATTAGACTACAATCACTGAGGAGCGTAAATTAGCATTACACATACCCAAAGAATAACTGTGGATCCCGTACGGAGTCATCGTGAATGATGGCTAATATCATTCACTCTCGCTGTGAACATGGCGAACTACTGCCTTTCGGCTGGCCGCATTTTCTTCAATGTTTACGGGCTTAAGATGCAGCGAACTGTGTCACGCACTAACCGTAGGAAGAGTTCGTGTCTATATGGCCTTCGGCATGACGCAATTCAGAGTTGAGGGTGGAGAAAAAATATCGCATCGACTATGCGAAGTGACTCTGAATATCGTTCAGTTGCTGGGTAACCGAGTGACGAGAGTGTTGAATTTTATTCCCGAGTGTGCCTTTTCTGTCTAGTGAAGAAATTATTCCCGTGTTCTGACAACATATGAAAGAAGTGTTTTACACTTATCTAAGATGTTAATCTTTCGTGGTGCAAAGTGAATAAGTGCATTGGTGAATGTGGATTAATAAAATAATCCGAATTTGGAAATCACTGGATTAGCCCCTGGTGCATAGTGTCAAGTGTGTTCTATGGTGTAAGTGGGGAAGCACCTTGTAGTGATTGTGTTGTATTGTGTAGCTTGTTGGGTTAACATTAAATAAGTTACCGAAGAAGAGTAACAAGGATTATCGGATCTTACGATTTGGCTTCTTTCTTGTGGAAAGCGTCTAACGGCTCCAATTACAAGGAAAAAATAAAGTAAGGATAATTTTCATATTTAATTAAACTAATTGTATTACATTTATTTATACCTTTGCTTGTGGGAATCAAGTTTTTTTGGCTTTTTTAATCACACTGATTGTAGGTATTTATAATTATTTATCGCCAAGGTGTAGCATTATTATACTTTAAAACCCACTGCCCACCTCTGGTTTACAGAGTCATAATAATGTTTCGTGTGAACGAACCGGAATACGAAAAAATCATGGTATCCAACCCTACCGAAATTTGTAGAAACACTAAATTCTCTATCTAATTTTAATCAAGTGAAAGTTAGGTATCACCTACACAAATCCTTAGACCAATAGAAATCATCTTTCCCACATCGCCTCCGTGGCGAAATCGGCTAGCGCGTTCGGCTGTTAACCCAAAGGTTGGTGGCTCGAGCCAAGCCGGGGGCGTTATTTCTGGACGATATTATTAAGAGTGACGGGAAAAGACCAGAGGCCTTTTTCGAGGGGAGGGTATTTGGGGGACCCAAACCACCCTACAACGAGAGAAAGCGATTGCAGATGAACGAACGATTAAAAAAAAATGACGTATTTTTTCTGACAAGGAGACTTTAAGTAAGTAATGTCAAGAAAGAAATAAAACTATTTTTATTTGATAGTAGACACTTAGGTACGAATACTGTCGAAGGGTTTTGTCCATATACGCCCGGGTTTGCAGGAATGAAGCATTTGAAAATACGCTGCCTTTGTAGTCTCGTCTTATCTGTCGTGGAAAAACCGACATTCTGAATCAATGTGTCTATTATATCTCTTATTTTATTTTTATTATCTGATCTTCCGTAGTATGTTGGCGTTCGTAATATATATAACTAACTCCCCTATAAACACTCTCACTACTTCTTTACAAGGATACAAAAATTGTTGGACCATTAATTATAAACTCTTTTAGATAAAATGTGGGGTTTATGACCCCTGTTACCCCCCCCACATCCGTGGTTATTAGCATCTGTTTTCGCAGGATTAGGTCTTCAGTGAGGGTAAGCTGAAGTACAGCCATGGGGTTGGGGGAGTTGGCACCCCTGTGTAGATTGCAATAGCACTTCCATTCATATGAAAATTCATTTTCTTTACTAACGTGTTCAAAATTTTTTCCCGTGAAGTTCTTCTCCGATGCCATATTCGTACCAAATATCGACACTGCATTTTCTCCTTGCTTATTTCTCATATCCGTGACAGCAGTTCCGAATAACACTTGGATCAATGCCCAGGAAAACGATTGGAACAGCATCACTGTAAAATTACACCGAAGAATAAATACGGCATTAGAAATGATTTTGGAAGTATATGTAAGAGATTTTGGAAGTAGATGTAGATTTAAATAGATATATTGCATGAATCCGATAGTTTGAATAAATATTATGGGATTATCGTTATAGTATGGGACTTGTAGGGATTCTATTGATAGGGTGATTAAGCAAACAAATGATAATCATAAATATCAATAAGTGACCACATTAAATATTGCTGAGATACAGGTAGTTTATCCGAGAAATTGAAAAAAGTACTTGTAATGTATTATGGGACTGAACTGTGAAAATAATATCAATAACCCATCCTATGCAACCCGATAAGTTTATGGAATATTAATGAGGGATTCCTGTTGAAAAGACAACAGAAAGGGCGCCATTGAACAATTGCGGTGGGGCGTGGAACTACATTTGAGGGGATTTACGAAAATATAATTATATTGTAATCACTCACTCGATCGCTGCATCAAACGGAAGGTTGCTATGGAGAGACGTAAACATAGACAGGACATTCCGTACCCCCATTCTCTGTAAGCAGTAAAGCACATGTACCGTAGGATCATTTCCCAGCAAAACGGCGATGAAGCATTTACCTTTTAAAAATACACAAAAGAGACCGTCACTTACGGCCTGTTTACACGGAATATCAGCCATTAACAACTTAATGTCTGAATGTACGAACGCGTAAATGAACATGAAAATGCACCGTGTAACCAGGGCCGGCCCCAGCAGGTGCGGGGCCAGGGGCGAACTTTCAGTGCGGGGCCGTTCACTTAAAATATTAAACTCTATACCCCATCTACAAACTCGAGCATTTTTAATCCCTACCACTCTCTGGCTAAGTATGCGTTCCCCTCCCAAATTCAGACTTCGTAATTACGCCGTTATGATACCATCACGCAGTTGAGTTCGTTGTTATCACTCACACGACACAGTACTGTACTGACAAACGCAATTGCACAATAAATTTACTGCATTATTATTCCTTTTTCATGATATTAATTTTTGTCTAGCCTGGACTTAACAATACAGTAATAGTTGGAATTGGGTTTTCAAAACTATCGCATATTTTATTTTTTGTTCAGGAACGCGGGGCCCCCCCAAAGCGCGGGGCCCGTGGTGGTCGCCCCGCCCTAAGGCCGGCCCTGCGTGTAACCACCCAGCTTAAGCAAATGCATCTACAGGAAATGGAACCTGTTCTAATATTGTTCATGCATTCGTGAAATATTCCGTTTATATCCACCAAAGTCGTTCATTCATTCACATATTAACCCGTACGTTTTAATGTACCGCTTAATTATGCCTTAAGAAAGAAATACCGTTCGAAGGGAAACCGATTTACCCGCTGATAAAACGCAGGGCGGCCAGATGTTTGTGATGAGTTGTCGAGTCAAAAAGTGCAGCAAATTGAATCATAAGATCCCAGAAGTTGACCATGTTATTGTATTTTGATGGATATTAGCCAAACAACGACGAATCAAGCAATGAAATGCATATTATACGATGGCAATTATAATGATAATACACATTAATAATAATATTTTACTCACGGACCCAAATACTGCCAATCACGTTTATGTCGTCCTAGCAAGCCGTTGTTTGCACCAGGTTTTCTTCCAACTCTGACCTCTCGTGCACACGCTATTTCACTGTTTTTAAATTTCTCCAGCAAACTCCGCGTGCACGATAAATAATCACGTATCTGCATCCGTGTATCCATTGGGTCGTCACACAGACGTCAATGGAGTTAGAAACAGCCGTCTGTTGATGTAGACAATGTTACGCTATAGCGGTGTGCAAGCAGTTTGAAATGAGACAAAAGATAACGATTCATATGGTGTGGTGACGGTTAAGAAGACCGTTGAGTTGTGGGTGGAGGAGGAAAGTCAGGGAGGTGGGGAGGATACGAAAATGGAATGAGGAGTTGAATAGAGCATTTAAAAACCGTCGGAGAGTCAAAAGGGCCCAGACACTGAGACAGACGAACTTGTTCCGCGCACAAGGAAAGCAGACGTGACGTCAGGAAAACAAAAGCCAATCGGTGTTCGAAATCGTAAATCAAAAAGTGGCGTAATAGTTTTTAAAATTATTTTAAACGAATGTATTCAAAAATATTACATTTAAAAATTATTTTAAATTTTATATTAATTATTAGCTGAACACTGATACTCTATTTTAATTTTTTACGAAATAAATGAGACTCAAATTTTCGTTACGTCATAAACGTCCTTCACTCAGGTGACGAATCGCATCCACGGAGCCCCAATCCTTCTCAGTGTCCTGCTAACCACCGTGGAGTTAAGACGTAAGTAAACAAGCCATTCATTAGTTTACGTTTTTATCGTGTCATACATAGGTCATTGCTATAACATTTTAGTGTTTAATATATCAGTGAATCTGCTTTGCTTGGTGCTTATAATAATTCGTGATTTTCTCTACTTTATTGAGATTTATCCCGCCTTTGATTATTTTGTATTACCCAATGCAAAGAACCTCAAATGTTTGAAGGTAGCGTAATTGTGATATATATTAGACAGTGATTACTGTGTTTCCATTGTTCCTGCCAAAGATAGGACGATATTGGGATATATTTTCTCTTTTCGATTTTCAATACATTCCCTATTCATTACCGCTTTTTCGCTTTCACGACTCCGAGAGTTATTGCGAGTCTACATTGTTCACAAATTGAGTTCGATGTCTAGTGATCTAGTTTCAGTAATGTCGTCAGAATGTCTAGCATATCAGATGTTCGTAAATTGTCCGTTGCAGCGATCCATTGGTCATATTGCGATCTTATTTTCACTAATGTAAGGCGGATTCTGATCAATAAGACATGATTGCGATAATATGTGAATTGCTTGCAGAGTACTTTTTCCCTAAGGTCATACGAACTAACTCCTCCGGTGATTTCTTAAGAGGTTTTGAGAACAACTTACACGAAGGAATTCGTCCCCCATCGTTTGGTGGAAGCGATTGTTATCTCGTATTATTCTCGTATTCGGAGGTAGCTCTTGCCGCAAGAATATTCCGAGTTTTATGGGCCTTATCACCAAGGAAATGGAATTCTCGCAAGACTGCCCCATTTGACCATCGCTTGTTACACCCAGATGTTTTCAGTCACGAGAGTTATGCGGAGATCTTACTGGACTAACTTCTTAATATAATTCGCGTTTATATTTGAAGTAGACGTCTCTCTCCTTTCTGTCGTCGGCAAGCAGTTGTGATCGCTTAAGTTTATCGCAGTTATTCGGATATTTCGTCTGAATTCAACCAAAAAAACTTCTCATTATTTTTTCGCTAACTTTCTCTTCTTTACCGTTGAATCACACGACTGTTGCAAATTATAAGAATTGAATTGAATAGTTAAGTTGATTAACTATCATTTTTCACTATTTTTTAATTTCCGATGTACACTTTTCCGTGTTCACAATAGCCGGACGTTGCTTCGGTAATATTTAATCATTCGGGTTTTGTACTCTTGGTTTCTGCTTGATGATAGCATTATGTTAATGTGTGTCCATTTCTTATTATTTCCAGTAAATTTTTCCGTGTGAAAATAGTGCTGTGTCAGTTATACGAGTGTGGAATTTCTGGGAATTATATTACGTCGGAGAGATATCCTGAGGGGAGAAATGGTAAGTGGATTTCATTTTTTAATATTATACATCATTTCATTATGTTATATGCCAAAATGTTGCCATTAATATGCTAACCTTTACTTCAAATGGAAGTAATTATTTATTTACATGTGCGGGATTATATGCTTTCGTCTACGAACTGAAGATTTTATTTTTCTTTGTCTTGTTCCTCCGTTAATGGAATTATTAGAAACAATGCAGGGAAAATACAAAATAAGATCGATAGAGCTTCGTATGAGTTTAGGTTTTTTTGCGTAGATCTCAAGATGGAGGTGACGATTTTTTTTAAATTTCCCTATCATAGTTTACTTATTTCAAAATTAATCATTTTACCACTTAGTGGATTCTAAAATTTTACCTACACCTGAGTATTCGTCATGGATATTAGCGCCTTGTGAATAGGCTTTACGAGTGTTCTTCCGGCTGTATTTGCATTTGGTGAAGGATTGGCCTTATTCATTTCGCTGCTGTGATTATCTGTGGACAGTATTATGTTTCCTTGGCAACATCAACACGTTTATGCCTCAATGCTACTTATTGATTCGCCTGCTGTTATTCGATTATATTTTAACGTGATGAACGAATTTTAATAGTCTTGTCTAGTTGGCATTTACTAAAAACCTACTCATTAGCCTTTAATGAACTGCCTACTTTGCAACGGATATACATTTTGATAAGATCTTGCGTCGATCTCTACTGTATGTTTGAAAGCATGGGAAAGGCTCCTAACTTAATCGTCCATTTCTTCGTAATGCATTTACTTATTAAATAAGTTAATGAATTCTTTGTCATTGGGAAATCCTTGCTATAGATATTCAAGTTTAACGACTGAACAACCTATCCAGCTGTTTTCATTTACACCACGAGAAACCTACCGTCACTTTATATTTTTACGAAGTCATTTAAAAGGGCAGTCTTTCGTTGCATATTGCCAGATTTGGAGTTAATGTCTCCACAATAAAATAGGCAACATAATGTTCAGCAAAATAAATGGTTGAGAGTACGAGGGAATGAAGATAACTTGTCTGCTTACTACTTTACGAAATAGAGAGGCGTTGACCTTCAGATATATTGACTTGGAATTTTCGTGTTTCGAAAAGCTTCGCCGGTTCGAAAGACTGGTTGGTTTAGGTTCTTCTTCTTTCAAAGGTCGACCTTGTTGCTGCAGACAAGACTTTAAACTTAACTGCATTTTCAGCCATTTCTTTCTCTTTTTTGATGTCATTGTTGGACGTGAATCTCATTTACATCGCAAACACTTCTACGCATGGAATCCTCGATCGTCATTTTTTATTTTTCTACGAATCATTTCTTCCTTAGTACTCTGCATTAATATTTTTTTTTCGTATTAATTGACAGATGAATTTTCCTCTCTCTTGGACTGTTATTATTTGTGTTGTTATTCTAAAAAGGCGTGTGGCATGGGGTGTTAAAACACCAGCCGCTTATATATGAAAAGTGAATCTTCAAACAGAATTACGCCTGCCATTTATTTAAGTCCGTAATGATTCGGGGCAAATGCAAATTTCCATATCCATCCGTTTGGCCAAATATTTCTCTAATTTTATCGTTTATGAGGGATTTGGAAATATAGTGGGGGCTCTAATATTATGTTCTCCGCGTCGCTCTTGAAGATATCGATTCTCAATTGTTCAAGCAATCTAAGTCTAGCTAAGAAAACACAATTTCTGCCAAAGGTGGTTGAAAATACGATCAAATTATTCTAATTTGTTTACTTACATCTCTTTGATAGAGACACGTTGACCTTCAGGTCTTTCACGAAGCTTTGCTGTTGGTATTTGTTTGTTATTTTAAAGGTTGACCTTATTTATAGGCCATGACAGCCAGCATAACTTCATTTTCAAACATGTCTCCTTTTTCATTTTATATTTCGAAGAGCACTTAATTCATACCGCCAAGACTATTACGAATGAAGTTCACAATCGCCATTGGCCTTTTTCTATTAGTTTTTTCTTCTGTAATATTCTTTGTCGTATTATATTGCCTGTGTGAGTGACAGATGAAATGTGCTTTCAGTTGGAGTATGTGTTTATTCTCCCGCATTTATCGTACATGAATGCTCTTTATTAATTTGTTTATATATTTCTTGTTTCGTTTTGTGGCCCATGGATACCTTTGTTTTGTTTACTATCGTTATGAAAACGGTTCCGTCATTTTTAGCTTCGTCCACTTTTTCAGGCTGTGATTGCGTAAAACCAAATACGTTCTCATTTTGATGTTTTTCCATCGATTACTTCAATAATAGGACGTCATATGGTATTTTCAGAATCAGTTTTCTGTAGGTCCACCTTGTACTTGTACTTCTCCTCCAAAATTACATTCCTGCAAGTTTAAATTTGGTCACTTATGTTATCCATTTCTATCTTGTTGTCCGCAATCATATCCATGCATCACCATCCACACTACATGAAAAACTATTCACGAATTTCTTCATAGAAACAGGACAAATCATAGTGATGTGTTTTTTTTGCGAGGAGATAAGTATTATAAGTGCATACATTTTATATATACATATGTGCATATGAAGACTATAATTATTATGATGGAGGGTACGTTATTTGGAAATCTGATTAATATTATACCGTGAGCGTTTTCTGTTGTTTTTTTATAATCCCTATTTTTAGATTGAACTGATTTTTTATTCTCGACTTTTTTCATACGCGGGATTTTTGTGTCTACAATGCGGTCATGCTAATTTGCGTGTAACTTTATTACATCTACCTTTGTGAAGTACATTTTGTGCCGTTTTAAGTTCGATAGACTCAGTTGCGAACCAACATTTTGCGAATAAAAATTAGTAACGCTCTACACATATCTATATTTTGTGCCTTTTCGTGTGAATTTTGTGTCCTTTTAAGTTCAAAAGACTTAGTTACGAGTCAACATCTTGCGAATAAGAAATGAGTGACGTATTACATAGTATATCTATCGGAGAATAGAATTTATTATATTGTTGTGATCCGATGAATTATCTTCCATTGCGGTCATTTATCTGTATTTTTTTGAGGTTAAAGTGATCCCCATCCAATGAAGTGGTACGCTTGAGTTACTTAATTAGCTCTTGAATAGTGTTTATTCGAATTTTGCTAATTTCTTTGCATTGGAATACTATCCAGCAACCCACCGAATGCATACAACTAAAAAGTGCGTCATGTATAACAGAATTGCGTTCACTCCAAAGACATTTACTTACGTGATATATCTCGTGCAGCTAATGCCATACTAATTTGGTCACCTGGCTTTAGCCTCGTAAACTTGTGGCCTTTTGGAGGCCCACCAAAGTACCGCAAACCCTGACATTTACTGAGAGACATTTTTTTAGATGAAATGATTTCTTGGCTGACAATATATGCTTCTTTTGACCTCAGAGGAATAGTTAGATATTATGTTCGGGGAAACTTCACAAAACTAAGTCCTGTCCACAGGCGGATTCAAAAGTATTGCAAAGAATTGAGCGGCGCCGCTTTCGCCGCAGTTTGGAAGTTGAGTTTCATTATTTTCTATAGTACCAGTAGCAGTGGCGGCTCGTGAGTCTAATGCTTGTGTAACGGTTTTTAGACACTTCTTCATTAAGCTTTTCAATTCTTAATCTGTACGCACTATCTAATTGGACGCTTATGTCAACTTTGTATATCACGGTGTACCTAATGCAGGCATTGATGTGTTTTTCGCTAAATTTGTTTTTTGACTTTATCATTTAAATGTTTTAAATCCGAGACACCATCCATGCACTGTCAGTAACTTCCATTTCCACAAGGCATATGCTTAAACGCGTCATAGCACCAGCAGCCCGGAACACTACCACTATATCATATAACTGCATGTTAATATGGATTGGGACGTTCTGGCCAGCGCCCCACGGCTACAAATTAATACTTCTCGCGCTATTCTTCCTTTTTTTCTACATTTTCGATGTATGCGATTGATAAAATACTTTATTGAATTATTTGTATAATTATAATTGAATGGGTATTTAATTTTTTTTCCTTTTTCAAATCTTTGGGAGGGGTGGCGTCATTATGGGCAAGCCGCCACTGACCAATAGGAGAGAAATTTGATCAACGTTCCCATCTCCCGCAATATCTTCATCATTATTACACCTTAAAAGAGAATTTTGCACACGGGATGTGAGCAATCTTTAATGCTACATAAATTGTGCAGCTCATGCTTCATAATAAATCCACCTCCATAACTTCAAATCACTTTATCTCGTAAATTGGCCAATCCGTGGCAGTACTTTTTATTACAATTAACTGCGTAGCTTTTGAGATGAGAGATAACGAACAAAACACACGCATAAAATATTCGTCGCAACATCACGGCAAGTATTGGCACAGCGAGTTCCAATTCAATTTGATTTCATGACACTAGAAGACTGGTTCGTTCTCTTGCATGATTTCGGAAAGCCCGTACTGAAACAATATTGAAATCAGTGAGTGAGTTGGCTTAGTGGAAAAGCAAATTATTTTTCACGGCAGCAATTTGAAGTCACGGATTCTGATACCTACGAAAAAAATTTTTTCCGAAGCACATGATGGCAGTACCATATTTTTCTTATCCACTCTAACGCAAATTAATCACTCCTCTCGTTATAACCTTTTGAATGGCGTGAATTCATTTTGTTTTCCACGGATATCGTCATTCGAAACAAAATCTCATTTCAAGATGAATTCGTAAAAATTTTCCTGATTGTTATTCTTCTCCATCAAGTCCTTTTTCGTACTATACGAATGTTCTATCGTTTTCCATAATATGTAGACAGCAATGACTCCCACTTAACTGATGTAGCCGGGTCGGTGAATAAGTGGGAGGTTGGCACGTGAAGCAACTTATATCCGAAGTCTTAACGGCACTAAGAGCCGACAAGGACGGACGCGACAGAGCTACCGAAGCGGGAGTCAAACTCCAGGAGCATCAGCCCAATCAGAATTAAGATTATCGGATGGAATGCACTGAGGTACTCACGTCCACACTCACGTCGGAGTGTTTTCTTTCGGGCTCCGTGGCGAGGTTTTTTCTATCTTTATAGATTCGTATTACGTCTTGCTGTTCATGTCTCACTAATAATAAGTTCCTTAGGCGATTGGGTCTACGCTATGAGTAGCAGTTGCGGAAGAGTTCTGGGAGTGATCGATTCCGAGGTAATCACACATTATTCGTTTTTTAAAAGAGGCATTCTTAAAAATGACCGTAAAAAATTCACATTACTCAAAACAATGTAAGTGTGGGAACTGTATGTAAACGACGAAAGTTATGAAAGTAATTATGACTCCATCTTCAGTTTGTGGATTGGGTCAAGTAACATGCTATGAAAGAAAGGTTTTAAGGATCAGATCTTGGCGACGAAGGTTGAGGTATTGCACGCACCATGTGGGGTCAATTTTCCAATCTAAAAAACTTAGCGGAACCTCGTATTAATCTACATCTGCGATGTACCGTGTAAGTCACCACCTAAGGAACCATGTTGTGTGTTTCACTGCGGGCATGCCGCACCCATTCTATCCACCAATCAGACACACGCTTGCTCGCCAGACACAGGACAAGCACTAAAGAACACAGCGGTCTGAACGGAAACTATAAGAGAGAGCTAAGAATACGAACTTACACCATGCTAATAAAACTACTAGTCAGCAATAGGAAAATGAAATGTTAGCGTAGTGAGAGATTCAATCCAGAGTTATAATACGCCAAGAGAAGCATGCAAATATATCTAGCAATAGATAGGCATAAGCTATTAGTTGGTAATACTAGCTATAGTGAGTATTGAAAAATACAGTAAGTTATTAACTGTAAATTCATAGGCTATATTTTATTTAGTCCCTGTAAAGTTATTCTAGAGCTAAACTATAAAGTGTTGTGAGGTGTGGGGGATGTCGCATGACTACTGAATTCTCAAGCGATTAATTATTCGTTGAAATGTTAAACTCCTACATTGCATAACCTTTTAGACAGTTGACTGTGGAGTGATTTTTGACCACCTTTTTCTGTTATCTCCAGGCCTTATTACGGTCTCACTAACGGTTCATATGCAATGCATCACGGCCTCTGCTTCCTCCACCATAGGAAGTACATTTTCTTCGAAGTTGCGTATAATGCACATTACATACCTAGTAGGGAGGTTTCCTATTATTTTTAATTGCCTGAATCGAAAGATTATTACTCCTGGAGTAAATACTTAACGCTTTTAGATTTTTAAATGACGACATCAAACAGCGCGTGAAAACGCAACGGATAAATATGAATGCTGGGAAAAGCCCGCGTGACGTCATTCTGTTTCCGGCAGCCACCGTGTGAGACCAACTTGGTACGAGGCTATGAACGACGCTACAATGCAGGCTGGTAGCAAAGTACCCAGATAGCAGGTAGCGCTTGGCTTAAAAAAGGATTATTATTCTCCTATCAAACGAAGGAAACTTTCCGACCTTAGAAAATTTTAATATGTGATTATTAAGAGATGTTTCCCTGAGCCCTGTGCCTCATGCATGCATTCGTAATCTCAGACGATGTAAAACTCCTATCTACTCGTATAGAAACTAGGTCCCTGTGACGTCACGTGGAATGGCATCGCATGGGTGCCAATCTGGCCTTTTTCAAATGCGGTTAAAATTGACCATCAATATTCGTCTAAACCGGTATTTCTAAAACCAAATAACTTGTATATTATGAATACACTAATGGTGGGTAAGGAATCGCAATCAATGCCTTTCGTTTTCTTTGATGAAGGAAATTACGCTATTGTCAAACCAAGGAATGCAGCACTCATCCTAGCCACAAATCAGAGAAGCTCTCGCTTGCTAGACACATAGTGAAAGACGCTTATAAAATAGACATTATTTTTAATGTGGTTATCATTTAATTCATTTTGTTTTGTGCATTACGGAGCCTCAGTACACTTTGTTAGTAACACTTTCATATTAAAATTAAGAGAATATTTCGTATTCCCTGGCAATGCCTTCTACCAAAAAGACTGTTTTCGTCTTTTTTTGTTTTTACTTTAATTAAGAGTAACAACATAGATATATCCTGGCATGAAAAGTTTGGAAATATATTTTTTTCGTGTAGCATACGTAACTTAAATATTCATGTACCCTTCTAAACCTTGGAAATTGAAATCTACCTTTCGGCCATTAAAAAAATCAAGGAATGGGTAAAATTTAATTAAAAAAGCTACATGTAATGCGAAGATGTCGTCCTCTCCATAAAAAAATACGATGTACCATGGGGGAAAAAGTATCCAAACAGAGTTTGTGCCGCCGGTATCGTTTCGCAGGAGAATGGATTCCCTTTCTAACGGTAAGAAATCCTTGGAATGAGACGAGGGAAATTCAAATACGGTCGTTTTTCAGCCACCAGGGTCGTGACGGTGAATTTACTAGCCTCGAACCGAGGATAATATGTATTTCGTACTCTTCTCTAGAATGTTGACGCATTCGATATCCTTAGGAATTGTGCCTTCCTTTTACCCGCTATCTCCCACTAACCCTCCTTTCCGTTTCTTCTTCGCACCTAAAAAAATCTAAAAGTCTGAAATGCGTACTCCAGTAGTAATAATCTTTCAATTTAGGCAATGTAAAAAAAATAGGAAACCACCCTATTCTCTAACTATCTTCAGAGAAAGCAAACGTCTTCTCGCTCCTACAGTTGGTCACATACTGATGTGAAAGGGCAGCTGAAGCAGCATTGCTTTGAACAAAACGATAAGATAGTACAATTTTAAACATATTTTGACGGAATAGGAAGGCATGACATCGTAGGACAACAGGTTTTGGCAGGAAAGTTTAATTTTCACTTTCTCATTCTATCACGATACATGAATTAATTAAGTTACTACTTTCGTTAAAGCAAAAACATACATTAAACTGTCCTAAAAAATCTAGATGTGATGGAAAGAATCTAAGCACGTATTCGGAATCATCGCGAAAAGTACGCCTAATATCACTTTACAACGTCTCTAGAACAAAATCTATGTTGACCAGTGATACCTAAACAATTATCACTTTAAAAGGTTTTAGTGCGTCAATTGCCATTGAAAATTTCGTCAATGATATGGACATATTTGCTAAAAATTTAATTGACGACACACAATTTTCGAGTTAAATTCCATAAATCATAAAACAAAATTAACATTTAATTTTTTCCTAGACAGTGACAAAAAAACGTATTTTCTCCATTTTGATACCTTACTTTTTTCAATTTATTTGAAAACCAATTTTGTAAAATTAAAAGAATGCATGACATTTTGCTGTCAAATTACTTTTGACTATATTTAATGGTCAAATAAAATATCTAAATTACTGTGGACAAAAAAATGAAGAAAGAAAAATATACTCCAGTGCATTCGCACTTCTCTTGGGACAATGTCTCTCCTTTTATTAAATGCGAAATCTCAGCAGCACTTCGATGTATTATAATATGTCAGCATCAACATCTCCGGTTGTACACCTACGTCCTAATCGGTTACATCTCAGGTGGAGGTCTTCTCCGATTGTTCAATGCCTCACTACCCTCCCTGTTGCGTTTCTCCGAGTAGTGCACGGTACTTCAATTTTTATTCATCCTTTGCTATGTGTCCACTACTGATAAGCCTGCCTCCAACAAGCTGACTACTTTTCGCTGTTTCGCCTGCTGACAAAGGTATCTTCAATGAAGATGGGAAAACATCCTTCTCGATCGAAAGAAAAATACGTTCTGGCAATGCACGGCAGTCCTTCCGGAGAAGGTAAAACTTCTTCAAAACTAACTGCATTCAAATACGTGGCCCATCGAATATTCTCGTTGACTGTCTTGTTTACCTCAAGAAAACGCTCGCTGTGGCCCGTGGTGACTTTTGTTGTTTCGTTGAGATATGCGAAGGAAAATTCAGAGGAGCGTTCCCAATGTGCGCACATGATGCCGTCGAATCGCCTCTATTCTAAGGAGTTCATCGCGAGTCATGCTCTGGGTTGCGGGAGACTCAGTAGTCGGTCGCGTACTTGGACGACGAATATAGGAAATGGTTTGCCTTGTTTGAATTTCCCTCACTGACCAGAGAATAGCAACCTACTGGAAAGGAAGCCCAAGAAGCCGCGGAGCGGTATTGGCGGCACAAACTTTTTTGGGATACTTTTTTCCCCCGTAGTACATAACGGTTTCATGACTCATGAAGGTTAAATCTTTGCATTGAGACGAAGACGGGTCTTTTACAGCTTTCCTGATTAGTGCTTGCTATCGGCGGAAAAAGCGAAAACATTGAATTTTAATCATTTGTATGAAAGTCTACATAATCTCCATAGGGTCGTCTCATTCATCGCTTTACTAATTTTTTATTCGACTGCAACAATGAATCATTTAATAGCCTAGCCAAGCGGAATTTTCTTTTATACTCTTCTCCCAAGCTCCCAGAAAATAGGGTAGCTTCCTTCATCAAAGGAAACAAGAGGCATTGATTGCGAGTCGTTACCCACCATTAGTGTATGTATTCATAATATGCAAATTATTTGGTTTTAGAAATCCCAGTTTAGACGAATGTCAATGGTCAATTTTAACCCCAGTTGAAAAATGCCAGATTGGCGCCCATGCGATGCCACTCCACGTGACGTCACAGGGACCTAGTTTCTATACGAGTAGATAGGAATTTTACATTTTCTGAGATAACCAATACATACATGAGGCACAGAGCTCAGGGAAACATCTCTTAATAATCACCTATCAAAATTTCCTAAGGTCGGAAAGTTTTCTTCTCTTGATAGGAGAATAATAATCCTTATTTAAGCCAAGCGCTACCTTCTGGCAGGGTACTCTGCTACCCGATAGCAGCCTGTATCGTAGCGGCGCTCATAGCCTCGTAACAAGATGGCCTTACTCGGTGGAATCGGGAAGAAGAATGACGTCACACTGTCTTTTCCCAGCATTCATACTTAGCCGTCCCGTTTTCAAGCGGTTGAGAATTTTCACTTTCCATTTAATCGCGAAAAATAGATATCGTCGTTAAAAAAATATAAAAGCGTGAAATGCGTACTCCAGGACTAATAATCTTTCGATATAAGCAATTAAAAATAATAAGAAACCACCCTATAAATAATAGGAAACAACCTTATCTGCTGTCTTCTTGGTGTTGCAGGAACGGGTTGATTCTTATACTATACTTTAGTTTCTGGATTGAAGATTTCAGTCATGGCTTTGCGGGCTTAGGAAACGAACATGTTAAGGGGCTAGGGCTGATTTGGGTATCTGTGGTTTAGTTTCCGGCGGTATTGCATAGTCCCATAGTTCTCAATTAACTTATTCTTAGTTCTTTTAAAATAAATTTGAAGCTGAATCAGAGCAGCTTGCAATGAGATTAGAAACGGACAAATTTGGAGATCAATGCGAATTTGCCGGTTGGTTTAAACGCCTATGATTTTGCGGATTATTTTATTTTCGCAACTTTTTATTTCTTTTAAGATGGCAAGCGCTGACGTGAAGCCATGCTGGCGAAACGTAAGTTAATAGGGGTTTGATTGTGGAATAATATATAAGTAGTTTCGTTTTTAGAGCTAACGGAAATGTTGATTTTAAGAGGGGAAATAAAGCGGCATGGATTCCAATAGATTTATCTGTTTGGGTCTGAATGTGGCTGGCCCAAGTAAGACGTTTATCTAAAATGAATCATCAAACATTGTTCAAACGTAAAAGAAGAAAAAAACGTGTGTAGAAGAACGTAAAAAGTTTCTTAATCGAAAGAGTGAAGAAGAACACGCGAAAAACTATGAAACGGTCGTATTCTTCATCTCATCACGGGAAAAATATTTGATTTGTGCATTTAATTGTATTTTTTATAGAGAGAACGACAATTATAGATAAAACGACAAAGGCAGGGGGTGATCAATCACCAGCATGCACCATTTAATTATTTTTCCCACACCACACGGTCCAAAAAACGTCACGCATACTAACAAATTATACTACCATATGCTGATAGAAATGATAATATAACTCAGAAACATGCATTAGATTATATATAAGTCAGTACGCTACAAGTCATCTACTTATTACTTCTAATGCTGCCGTTATAATCTCTCATTGATCGTGGAAAAAAATACATGAATTAAAAAAAAAATACATTCTGAATCTGTCTGTTCTACAGTCTATCTCTCTTATTTTATTTATATTATCTGATCTTCCGTAGTATGTTGGCGTCCGTAAGATATGGTTAACTTCGATAGAATAGACACTGTTCTTGAATTTATCTAAAAGGTTTAGTCTACTTTTCAATCTACGGTCCGTCAGAGATTCCCATCCGAGTTTATCTAAGAGGTCAGTTACACTAACAAGGCTATCGTAACGACCTTTCACATACCTGGCAGCTCTTCTTTGCACGCGTTCTAACTCGGTTATTAAGCCTTTTTCATGAGGGTCCCAAACACTGGAAGCGTATTCCAAATGTGGTCTAACGAGGGAAAAGTAGCTAATTTCTCTCACTTTGTCGTCGCACTTTCCCAATATTCTCTTAACAAAACCCATTTTACGATTAGCTTGACCGGTTATTTCCCGAATATGTTTATTCCACAATAGATTATCCATTATTGAGTTTAACTCCTAGATATTTCACGGAGTCTAATTGGGTTCCCTGAATGATATTGTTATTCTTTTTCAAATGTAATTTTAACTGCCTTGAATCGCACCACGCTTGGATAGCAGCAAGGTCGTTCGTTAGTTCATCTATATATTTGCTTGAACGGATTTCTCCGTAAACTACAGCGTCGTCTGCAAGTAATCGTAACTTACTGTGTACTACTTCGCCAATTTCGTTTATATAAAGAAGGAATAGGAGTGGGCCTATGACACTACCCTGAGGGACGCCGAAAGTGACTCCAACCTCATTGGAGACTGCACCGTCTAATACTACTCTTTGGACGCGGTCGCTCAAAAGTTCTCTTATCCAGGAAAGTACATCTTCATCTAGACCATTAGATTTCAGTTTCATCATTAACTTACCGTGGAGTACTTTGTCCAATTTGAAATTTTTGAAATCAATAAAAATCGCGTTAACTGGAGTGTTGTTTTCTCCAGAGGCTTAAATATCGTGGGCGAAAAGCGCTAACTGGTTTTCGCATGATCTACTTCTCCTGAATCCATGTTGAGTTCTCATTAATACGTTTTGCGCGTCTATGTGTCATTACCGAGCTGACTACGATATGTTTAAGGACTTTGCATGAGGTGGACGTTAAAGATATCGGTCTGTAATTAGATGGCTGTTCCTTGTCAACACTTTTGAATATTGGCGTTACATTAGCGATTTTCCAGTCATTAGGTAGTGTTGCTTGATGTATTTACTGAATATATACTACAAGAAGGGGGAAATTTCTAAGGCAAGTTCTCTTTACACCAGTAGGGTTATTCCACTAATCGTATGGCCGGGCTTTAAGTCGAAATCGACCATAACTATAGCCTCGAGACATACCGAGCGATTCTACTCTGAGTGAAATGCCATAAGTCGGACGGTAGCTATGCCCTAAAGGCCGTAATACCATGGCCTGTCGAGGAGGCCGTCATAACACGGACCATACGAAATGACTTTGCACGCCTAAGGAGTTATAAAAGAAATTTACGGAGTGATTGCATCCCGCACGGGGGCACATCTCTTCCTTTGGGGATGAATGAAGTCCCCACGGACCCGAGGCCACCGTAAGCTCGGATAGCGTCCAGACAGCAAGTGACTCTGCTGTTCTGAGAGGCCGAATCATCTGGCGTCGATCACCCGCGTGTTTGCCGTGCTTGGAGACCCGTACATAGGGGAGAAAGGGATCCTGGTGGGTGAGTTCTCTGGCACCCAGCTGGGCGTCGGAAACCCGGTATGGGCCGGTGTTCAATACCCCACTTCGGACCAGGGATTCCCCGCAAAACGGGCGGCCGGATCCCATATTATATCGCTGTATATTCAAGGTGCGGTCGGACGAGTGCGAAATAGCACCTTTCTTTTACTTTCTCATCCGAAAATCTTCCCACAATACGCTTGACGAATCCTTATTTCTTCAGAGCTCTGCCTCAAATATTCCGTATATAAATTCCACACGACTTGCCCCCTGTGATTGCCTGCGTAATAAGAAAATAAAACATTATTTCTGCAAAATTTGGTCGAAAATATGATTAAACGATTCTAACTTGTTTCCTTACGCAGCTGTTAGAAACGTCGACCTTCAGAGTTAATTGACTGGATTTGAGTCTTTCGTAAAGCTTTGCTGGTTCCAAACACTGGTGAGTTTAGGTCTTTGTTTGCTATTTTAAAGGTTGACCTTGTTGCTGCAACCATGAATATAACTTCATTTTCAAACATTTCTTCATTCTACAGTTCGAAATGCATATAAGTCGTACCGCCAACACTTTTACGAATGAAGTTCACAATCGTCCTTTGTCTTTTAATACGATTTTTGCTTCTGTAAAACTTCGAAAGAAGATTTATTGCCTGTGTGAGTGACAGATGAATTGTGCTTTTAGTTGGGATATGTGTATGTACTCTCGCATTTATCGTACATCAATGCTCTTTATTAATTTTTTTAGATATTTATTTTTGTTTTGTGGCCCTTGGATACCTTTGTTTTGGTTACCATCGAAATAAAAACGGTTCTGTCATTTTTAGCATCGTCCACTTTTTAGGTGGTGAATTCGTAAAATGAAATACTTTCTCATTATGATCTTTTTTCATTGATTATTTCACATATTGGACGTCATTTGGTATTTGCTCAAGTCGTTTTCTGTAGGTCCACCTTGGTCTTGTACTTCTCCTCCAAAATTACATTCCTGCAATTTTAAATTTGGTTACTCATGTTATCCATATCGTTCTTAGTGCCCGTAATCACATACATGCATCAGCACACACTATATGAAAAACTATTTTGGTAATTCTTACTTATATCAGGACTAATTATAGTGATATGTTTTATTTGTGAGAAGATAAGTATTATACGTGGATGCACAGTGGTGCCGACTCTATAGGGATTGAGGGGACCCGTTCCCCCTCAAAAATTCGTTATGGGTGTGAGGAAAAATGTGTCTGCTTTGTCGATTTTCCTCGGAGTATTCAGATATCGAGATTCCAGTAATCGGGGTTCTAATGTTAGAGTTATAATGTTCTAATATTTCATAGATATAACTCTTCTAAAAATGCTTAAGAAACTTAAAACTCACTACTTTTAAAATTTCCCGGGGCAAGATCCCCCCCCCCCCAATATTTTTGTAAGTCGGCATCTCTTTGCATACATTGTACGTGGCACGTCAAGAATGTAATAGTGTAGTTTCCTTCATCAAAGAAAACGAAAGGCATTGATTTCGATTCGTTACCCACCATTAGTGTATTCATAATATACAAATTATTTCGTCTTAGAAATCCCAGTTCAGACGAATATCAATGGTCAATTTTATCCTCATTTGAAAATGACCAGATTGGTGCCCATTCGATGCCACTCCACGTGACATCAAAGGGACCTAGTTTCTATACAAGGTTCTTAGACTGTAAGGTTGCCTCATTCGTAACTGCGCATGCGTCAGCAGAAGTCCTGTTACGTCACTGTAGACCCTGTATCCAAGCTGATCCTAGCCATTTCACTGTTTGCACGCTAGAAATTGAGAGAGAAAAAGTTCCTGAGACCTTGCGCCGCCTTGTGTTTAACGCGAATCTGAACACATTTCCTGCAATTTCACTGGAAATCGTCTTTGTAGTCCACTACTCATAAGACGAACTTTTTATGGGTGAAGAGCGCCTTTAATCGTCGGATATGCCAGGCTCCCGTTGTACTGGGGCAACGTGCTCCAACAGCTTGTCGAAAACGAAGAAAGCTGGACGGAATGTCTCATATCACAGGCGGATGCTTAAATTGAAAAATCTTTTTATTGTATATATTAACTAATAGAATCATTGACCGAGTCTCTCCCCCCACACATGTGAAAAAAGGTGGTGAAAGTGAATCAGCCAGACAAACTAAGTGGATATGCTAAAGATTTCGTAATCAAGAACTTAGATGCCCCTATTGCATTGCAAAATCAGGAATTCTTCCCTTTTAAGGCAAATTGAACTTAATATTTTTCGCACTCATTCATGCAGGAACTATTTTGCAAATTCATCGTTTACCACGTATGCTATGAGTAACATCGTGTGCCAATGGTAAGATATCAGGTAAATTTCTAGTACTAAGTCTGTAAATTTGAGTCGTTTCGTATGCCTTTGAGAGCTATTGAGAAATTTTCGAGGCCACGGTTCCGCAAAATTGTTAATTAATTTAGGGACAGAAAAGTTTTAGCGTGTATATAAATATTTATCAGGAATCGAGTATTACATCGTATTTCACATAAAAGAAACTTACGTTAATTTTAATCATAATATTATCTCTCGAACTAGTAAATTGGTTAAGAATAGGCTTTATAAACTTATAAATGTTGACTTGAGTCAAACCATATAATATTTTTAAGTACTCTTTCGCGTTTATATTTACCTGGAAACTGTAATGAAGTACACTCTACCCTCTAATTAGGACCAATTCTACAAATAACCAATGTTCTGTGCTGTGTCTCCAACTTGGACAAAGCAATTATTAAATGTTACGCCAAGCAGAGGGTCTTCACAAGAATAAAATGTTTGAACAAAAAAAATTCAACAAGGAAGAGCAAACTTTGGTAGTGCCACTAAAAAGATTTAAAAATGGTTCAGTAAATCCTTATGCATAAATTCTTGAGTCTTATTATTTGTACCCTCTTCAAAATGAACCTTGACGGTGAAGCTAAATTTCTACAACAGACTTATGATCGACCAAATAGCTGATATGTATTAGTCTAAGTTTTTGTATCAGCAATTTTCACTGAAAATCATCGAATTTGTTTCCTGTTTTTGGTGCCATGAAACATTTTTCTTTCAGGTTTTTTGACCAATTGCTACAGTGGAAACTTTCTGTGGGATTTAAGATAGAGGAGAGTCCTCTGATTCGAAGGCTGTTCTCCACTCAAGCGGGCAACTATGGTGCTGTTTTGATAACGGCAATTGTTAGTGGTTCATTTTCCATTTCTAGAAATTATTTTACCGGGGAATTCTTATTTCTCTCAGCGTAATATTGAAGTTAGTTCCGTTTCATCTGTATGACTTTTGCTTAACATGTGATCACTTTGAATTCCTATTACGAATGATTTGAAAATGGTAATAACGGTAAATTTACAACTCTTTTCACTCTATATGCTTATTTTTTTCTTCCCTTTGAAGGGAAGGATTTCAATGTCCTCTTGCATAATTTTCTTTATTTTATATATTATCAAAGCCCGACGAGGAATGAAAACGAGCATAATTTCTCTTTAAAAAGTGGCGGAATTGTAATTTTTTGAAGCAACTAATTCGTTTTTGGCGCATTCTCTTCCCAGCCATATTAATTTATGTTTAAATTATATTGCAGATGTAGCAAGGAAAACAGTGTTTTGAGAGTTACAGGAAGGAAGTGTGGACACGGAATTAACTCGCATACCTTCCCATTTCATAACTTCATCAGGAAATTATAGCGTCTGAATACACGAATTTATCTTTTTTTAAATCTTAACATTATTTATATTTTCATAAATCGGCATTCAATTTAAAGTTCGGCTTATAGTGTTCGATAGAGGGTAACTTCAAGAACTCGCTGCGGTAAGCAGTTACGCCCGCGGAAAGGCTAGAATTTGAATTGGCGCTGGAAGTTGGGTCTACAGTGACGTCAAGCCAATGGGAGTCCGAGTCGCGAATGAGGCAACCTTTAATGTAAGGACCTTGGTTTTTATACGAGTAAATAGGAGTTTTACATCGTCTGAGGTAACCAATGAATGCATGAGGCACAGAACCCCGGGGAACATGTCTTAATAATCATCTATTAAAACTGGCTAAGTTCGGAAAGTTTCCTTCGTTTTATAGAGTATAAATAATCCTTATTTTAGCCAAATGCAGGGAACTCTGCTACCTGCTAGCATCCTGCGTCGTATCAGCGCTCAAAGCCTCGCCCCAAGGTCACCTCACTTGCGGGGAACCAGAACGACGACACACGGAGTTTGCCCAGCATCCATACTTAGCCGTCGCGTTTTCGCGCGCTTGAAATTTTTCACTTTTCATTTAATCGCGAAAAATAGATATCGTCATTTAAAAATCTAAAAGCGAGAAATACGTACTCCAGGGGTAATAATCTATCTAATTAGGCAATAAAAAAATAATAGGAAACCACCCTGTTTTCTAATGTCAAAAACTTAGCAGAACCTCGCGCATTCATCTACATCTGCGAGGTATCGTGAAAGCCAGCGGCAGGGCGTGTGGTAATTCCACACGAGGCAAGCAGCTCTCATCTCAGCCACCAATCAGAAACACGCTCTCTTGCTGGACAAAGGCCGAGCACTAAAGAGGGCAGCGACACAAGCGGTCAGACCAGAAACTAGTAGGGTACTAAGGACAAATACATGCAAATCAGGGAATATTAATTAGTTTGTCAAGAAAAAAGAAAAGTTAGCGTAGCAATTGATTCATGTTGATTGATGAGTTGTAGCATGTAAAGAAATACATACAGATGTACATTGGCAAATGTAATAAGTTATCAACTATAAATGCAGAGCAAATGCTGCCTTATGAAGTTATCCTCGAACTAAACTATAATGTCGTGTGAAGTGTGGCGGATGTCGCATGACTATTGAAATCTTAAGCGCTTAGTTATTTGTGGAAGGGGATCGGGTTGGTGCGGTGGCTAGTGTGCGTTGCCTTCCCACTCCGTGGGCTCGGGTTCATATTCCGGCCGGTGGCAGATAATTTTCAGAGACTGCCCGATCCCTGCTCGAGTGTTGTGCGGAGGACATTTCAAGCGCAACACTCCGTCCGTCGGATGGGACGTCAAGCCGTGGTCCCCTCGGCGCCTTTCGTTCAGATCAGCCTAATGCCGACGCCGGGTTTCCCTCCACCCTTCGTTACCTTACCTACCCTTCTTTCATGGCGCAAATGACCTCAGCTGTCGGTCGCCTCCTCCAAATAGCGTACCACACCTAATTTGTTGAAATTTAACTCTAACATTGCATTGCCATTCGGGCAGTTGACTGTAGAGTGAATTTCGACCACCTTTTCTGCGTATTACAGATATTCTTTCGGTTTCCTTAACCATCATCTTCACTTGCGATGCACTTCTGCTTCTTCCTCCATTTCCTTTCCTCATCGATGAGGGAAGATTCCTACAAGTTCGACAGAGGGCGTTCCATTTAGCCTACTATACTCAAGAATACATAATAATAATAATAATATAAGAACCTAATTTATTGGGAGCCGATGATGGAGCAGTAATCTCTACCCTGAGTTATCAATTCTGATATTTTGGCCGTCCGTACATATGTGTTTAATCTGATAAATTTTGTAATGATTGAGCGAAAAGAAATTAATCGGACAGAATGTGCATTACTCTCTAATAAATTAATTACATTACGCACATTGAATCAATTTCCAAATATTTTATTATTACGAAGGAAGTTACGTGTGAATTCCATAGCGGTCATTACTATATATTTTTATTTGAGTTCATAGTAATTCTTCGTTAAAACTTTCGCGGGTACTCGTCATGTTGAATGAAAACTTTTTGGTGTCTGTCGCCGCGTCAATTCTTGGGTGGCCCTAACGTTTCCCGACCGATGCTGGTCGCTTCCTCAAGGGATTATCTTTCTAAAGAGATTCTCCTGGATTGTTTATCACTAAAACTGCTTTGAATGTGACCTAGTCAGTGGCGTAGCCAGGAATTTCGTTCGGGGGTGGGGTCCAAAACCAGGGAGGAAATTTAAAAAAAACACGGTACTAAGTAGAGGGTTTTAAATTAATGTTAACACTTCTCATTGTCAAAAAAAAACTTCAATTGCTAGAGAAATATTATGTAAACTTATAATTTTTCAAATTTTCTTTTCTTTTACAAAGGAAAAATAATTGTATTTTTATTTTTCGAGGGGGGGGGGTCCAGGATCATGTTGGCAGGGTCCAGGAGGGTCACGACCCCCTGGACCCTGCCAACATGAGTTTATTCTGATCCCCATCCAATTATGAGGTGCGCTTGCGTACCTTAATTAGCCCGTGAATAGAGTTCGATCGAATCTTGCTAATGTCTTTGCAAAAAAATCTATAAGCAAGCCACGGAATCACGCGACTATATAAAAAGTTCGTTAGGTATAACAGGATATTCCTCATTCTTCCCCTTTTAAGGCATTCATTTACGTGCTATTATTGCCAATACTGCTACTACAGTAATATCTATCCCTGGATTTAGTATTGTTTACTTAGCCAAACACCAAAGGACAATGAACCCTGAAATTTAATGCAAGACTTTTCTTTAGATGAAACGTTTTCTTGGATGACGATATCCTTCTTTTGACCTCCGATGGACAGTTGATATTATGTACGCGGAATTTTTAGACAACACAGTCCTTTTACCAGGGACATATTGATCACATTATTCCATTAATTACGTAAAGGTGATATTGGCGATTTTTTGAGCCCCTATTGCACCTTACTGAGTTATCGTGGATATATTTGGTTCAACCCCCTTCTTCTATTCTCACGTGGGATGGTTCAAAATGCGTATTTTCAGGGTAAACATGTCTATGCTTCATTTCGTTGGATTTATTAAAAAAAGCGATTAGTTTAATTATTTTTATGTAAGATTATTTAAGAAAAGACTTTAAGATTACTTAAATCGTAGTCCAGAATCAAATTTTACACTTTTTTTGCGGAAAAATATTCCGTTAATTGCCAGGAAATCCCCTCTTCTCCGCGGGTGATTAGGTAAGAATCACCGTCACTCCAAACGCCTCACGTAATTCATGTATGTCACCTCACACGTGTTGCGATACAGCAAACCAAATAGGGTAGTTTGCTTCATCATAGAAAACGAAAGGCATTGATTGCGATTCGTTACCAACCAATAGTGTATTCACAAATTACAAATTATTTAGTTTCAGAGATCCCAATATAGACGAATGCTAATGGTCAATTTTAACCTCATTTGAAAAAGGCCAGATTGGCGCCCATGCGATGCCACTCCACGTGACGTCACAGGGACCTAGTTTCTATACGAGTAGATAGGAGTTTTATATCGCCTGAGATTACCAATGCATGCACGAGGCACAGGGCTCAGGGAAACATCACTTAATAATCACCCATTAAAATAACCCAAGTTCGGAAAGTTTCCTGCGTTTGATTAGGTATTAAAAATCCTTATTTAAGCTAAGCACTACCTGCTATCTGGGTACTCTGCTACCTGCTAGCAGCCTGCGTCGTATCCGCGCTCAAAGCCTCGCCACAAGGTCATCTCACACGGCGACAGCTGGAACCAGAATTACGTCACACGGAATTTTCCCAGCATTCCTACTTAGCCGTGATAGAAAATTTTCACTTCTCATTTAATCGCGAAAAATTGGAATCGTCATTCAAAAATCTAAAAGCGTGAAATGCGTACTCCAGGAGTAATAATATTTCGATTTAGGCAATAAAAAATACATCTACACATCTACATCAACATAATACCCTGCGAGCCACCTCTAGGGTGTTTGGCAGGGGGTGATCAATCACCAGCATGCAGCATGCATTTGGACTCCCACATGCACACCACACCGTCCAAAAAACGTCATGTATAACAAAAACTATACTACTATATGCTGTTAGAAATAGAATATAGAATAGAAATTCAGAAACTTGCATTAAGTTTTACATAGGTTAGTAGGCTACACTACAAGTCATGCAATCTATTTACGAGTTCTATTGCTGCCGTTATAATCTTTTATTGATCGTGGAAAAAATGACATTCGGAATCTGTCTGTTCTGCAATCTATCTCTCTTATTTTATTTATATGATCTGATCTTCCGTAGTACGTTGGCGTCCGCAAGATATGGTTAACTTCGTCAGAAAAGACACTGCTCTTGAATTTATCTAAAAGGTTAAGTCTATTTTTCAATCTACGATCCGACAGAGATTCCCATCCGAGTTTATCTAAGAGGTCAGTTACACTAACAAGACTATCGTAACGACCTTTCACATACCTGGCAGCTCTTCTTTGCACGCGTTCTAACTCTGTTATTAAGCCTTTTTCATGAGGGTCCCAAACACTGGCAGCGTATTCCAAATGTGGTCTAACGAGGGAAAAGTAGCTAATTTCTCTCACTTTATCGTCGCACTTTCCTAATATTCTTTTAACAAAACCCATTTTACGATTAGCTTGACCGGTTATTTCTCTAATATGTTTATTCCACGATAGATCATTATTGAGTCTAACCCCTAGATATTTCACGGATTCAACTGCCTTTAACTGGGTGCCCCGAATTATATAGTTACGCTGTAGGGAGTTATTCTTCTTCCAGAAATTCATTACGACGCATTTTTCCAAATTTAATTCTAACTGCCAAGCATCGCACCAAGCTTGGATAGCAGCAAGGTCATTCGTTAGTTCATCTATATCTTTGCTGGAACGGATTTCTCTGTAAATAATAGGAAACCACCCTATTTCGAATTCTTGCTCACATTATCCGAAATAAGATTCACCCACATGTCACCTAGGATAGAGGTAACTTTCGTTGGAACTTTTGTGAACTACACAATTGGATCGGTGGGCTAAGTAAGATGCTAATGAAGCAAAAGTGCTATGGATCATATCTAGTTGACAGATTTCAGTGTGTTGCACTCACAATGTGTACATTACCTTATCTCAAAACCTTTGCAGAAAGACGTGTGAGAAGTGTGGATTATATCGCATGACTACTGAAGTCTTAGGCCCTTGGTTATTTGCTAAAACGTTTGACTCCTACCTCGCACCCAAACCATTCGGGCAGTTGACTGGGGAGTGAATTTTGACCACCTTTTCTGCGTGTTGCATCCCTTGTTTCACCCACTAACCTCACTTTAACTACACATGCGACGTATCGCGGAATCTGCTTAATCCCCATTGCTATATGACGTAAGCAGTAGGATATCGTCCATCCTTAGTAGTTACAATAATTAGCCGGAAACTGGGGCCGTATTCTGTATTTCGTCGGTGCCGCACCGGTCGGTTTCCCTTTCAAGCCCACCGACTGGACATCAAACCGTACCGACAACGGATTCCGCACCGACGACGACACTTTCAGCGATTCAGTAAGGTCGTCGGTTTCAAACCAGTCGGTACGGTTCCCTCCAGTTCCCTCCCCTTCCCAAACAGGGAAAATCCGAATATATCCGAAGTTTCACGTGTCTCCACCAATGAAAGAAGGGTAAAAACAAGTGAAGACTCATTGGCACAGTTTGTTGTCGTCATTCTCAATCTTTTTTTTGCGGAAATTACGACTTATTGCTAGATTAAGAAAAACGATATTGGATAAGTTGTTAACAATGCTTATATAATGTGTGGTAGTAATGCTGTACCTACAGAATCGAAGGAAACAATATTACAACATCACAATAAAGTTTGTATGTGATGAAGATTGTTGTTGCTGGAATGAATTATTGAAACTATCCTTGAGATCGTAGTTTCTTTTAAATATTGGTTCCGTATATTGCTATTTATTCATGATTTGGTAATATAGTTGTCATTAAGTAAGTTCCGTCTAAATGTTATCAACAGAAGGTTATGCCATTGGCACCGTAGCAGACGAAAATAACATACCATGGAACGTGAACGTAGGATTCAAAAGCAAATGTAAATGTCATACTAGAGGAACGAGTTGGGAAATTGTTATAAAATAAGGAGCTGGGTGTAATTAAAAGAAGTGTAATGACGAGGAAATAAAGAAATTGTGATTGGGTGAAATACATATGTATAAGTTGCGCATTCCAAGTGAGAGAAAATGATAATATTGCGGTAAACCTCATACTTATTAACAAATATCTTCTTTTATCGTCAAGGGAATCAATGGGTGACGATGAAATGAAATATAGTTGCCTGTTACAGATGAAAGAAACTGATACCGTTGTGGCAAACTTCATACTTAAATAAAAAGATCTTATTTCTATGCCGAGAGAAACGCCAAGTTGATGATGGAGTGAAATAACAGTCGCCTATTCAGAGTGATATAAAGTGATAACATTGCGGCAAAACTCATATTTAATCAAAAATATCTTTTATACGTCAAAGGAGCAAATAAATCATGATAGAGAGAAATAAAGCCTATTACAAGCGAGTGAAAGTGGTAACATAAATGAGAGAAAGTCATTATATGTTAGCAAACCTCATTTTATTAACCATTATCTTATATTTCTGTCAAGGTAATCAATATAGATGATGACACAGTGTGATAAAATTGCAGAAAACCTCATTATTTATTTGGTGATGAGGTAAAAACAAAATAAAACGTGCAATGCGCACCGGGGAGTTCATGAAACCCACTAGTCGGTTTTTTCATTGGAATGACCGCGCCGTAGGCGCGAACTTGACAGCTGTGCCGGTGAGATGTTTCTCACCCTAACCAGCCAGTTAACAAATGAAAGCAGTAAATGGCGTGCGTGTATCGTTGTCGGTGTAGTGATTTGTTCGCGAGAAAGAGAAACTTAAAATTAGACTAAACTTAGACGATTACACTGTAATCTGAACAATAATATTTTACATGACATGAAATTGAGAAAGCGATGTGACAATATTTACATAGATTTTTTTTTTCTTTTTCTCCTGCAGTGGCTTAATTCTTTTATGTATATTTTTTTTTTAAGATATTTTTTTATAAACATATATATATTTTTTTTTCGATTTTTTCTAGTACAATGTGTACTTTCTTTTGTCATTTTTTTGATTGGATATAATTTTTTTCTTTATTATTCTTTTTTTTTATGTTTTTTTTTTTAAAATAGTTTATATATATTTTTTTTCAGGATTATTTTTTTTACCACTGCAGTATATACATTTTCTTTGGGCATATGCATACTAGAGTTTTATGAGGGAGAGCCAGTTATTGACAGTTGGCTGTGGAACAAATACATATAAATGCAGTTACGGAATGAGTTCATAATTAATTAAAGTACCTAAAGATTAGTAATAGATGTCGGTCTAAAGCTAAAAGATCTGCAAGAAGATAGGAAAGACTCATAGGAGAGTGATTTGGTGAGGCAGTGTATACTTTGTCGGGATACTTGGGTCGTAATCCCATATGTCTGTAAGTAGTGTGTTATTCGTGCTCTTCAGCCTGGACTTGAAATTATTGACAAGGGCGGAAATGAAGTCGTTCATAGTGGGAATGTTGTGAGCGGAGAGGACGTCGGACATACGAATAAGACGACTGATACGGAGAAGATGCCGGAGAGACTTATTTTGAAAAGTTTCCAGTTTCTGACGGATGCTCTTATTTTTCGCATAGATCTCACACGCGTACAGTACAATTGGGCGAACAATTGATTTATACAATCTGGCTATTGACTGATGGGAAAGGGGAGAGGTGGGGGAGCAGAGGCAAGAGATTGCCTGTCGGACTCCGATGGCTTTGGAGATAACGGATCGTAGGTGGTGGGTAAAGGTAAGCTTGCCGTCAAGAATGACGCCGAGAAATTTGTGCGTGGTAGCTCTTGGAATCTTCAGCTTGTTGATGTGTAGTGTGGTTTGCGGGATGTGTTTACGTCGGCGTGAAAAGTGTAGGTGAGTGCTTTTTGTTGCGTTTATAGTGATTTTCCAGGTTTTTGTCCAAGTATGAATAAGGTTTAAATGTCTATTGAGTTTTCTGATGTTTGCGTCTCCTGTACGAGACGACGCTGCTATGGCAGTGTCGTCAGCGTACATGTGTAGTGATGTTTTAGGTGTACTTGGCATGTCGTTGACGTAAAGTGTGAATAGCAGCGGACTCAGCAATGAGCCCTGTGGAACGCCAGCTTCCATAGGCCTAAGGGAAGAGTTGACCATACCTTCGGCGACACAGAATTTTCTATTGAGGAGGTAGTTGGCGAGGAAATGAATGTCGGAGGGAGGGAATTGGAGAAGGTTTAGTTTGTAGAGGAGTCCCTTGTGCCATACTCTATCAAATGCACGCGCAACATCAAGGAATACCGCGTCCGTCGTGTGTCCTCTATTGTATGCATGGCTTATTTTCTCCACCAATCTCAGGATTTGGTGAGTAGCCGACATTTTACGTCGAAAGCCGAGTTGGTCTGGACGAATTATTTTTTTCTGAGTGACAAAGGATTCCAGTTTTGCCAGGATAAGAGCTTCAAATGCTTTGGATAAATTGGACAGCAGGGAAATAGGTCGGCTGTTGCCTGGGATTTTTGGATCTTTTCCAGTTTTTGGTATTAAGATTACTCTCGCGTGTTTCCATTTTGAGGGGAAATGGGAGAGGGAGTAGATGTGGTTGAAGAGATTAGAAAGGAGAGCATTGAAGTGGTTGCTGCGGCTGGCAAATCGCAACTGGAGGTTAGTTATTTGATCTAGGCCGGGGGCCTTTTTGGCAGGGAGAGTGGCAAGAATAGTACGGACCGATGAAGGGGAGGAAATCAGAATGTTATTGTCAGATGCTGGAAGGCGATCACAAAACCAATTTACTTTGAATTCAATGGGAGAACGTGTGGAGTCTAATGAAGTGACTGTTTGTAAGTGATCAGCTTGGAGTTCTACTTTAACTTCGGGATCAAAGATTAGGCCTTGGTCTGTGGTGATTGGAACGTGTGGATTTTTTTGTTTATTTTTTAGGCCTTTGATTGTTCTCCAGATTGGTAAAGAATCGTGGAGTGAGTTGTCTGAGTTTTCTGGTTTTTGGTTTTCAAAAGTAAGTTTGGAGATATGATTTTCCCAGTATTGTTGGTTGAGTTTAACTATGGACGTTTTGACGGAGTTGGCAAGTTTGTTATATGCTGCTTTGTCGATTTTGCTTCGGGACTGTTGCCAGACACGACGAGCGGCGTTGCGGCGCTTGATAAGTGACACTAGATACTCGGGGAATCTGCGGGCTTTTTGGACACGGGCAGGAAAGGACTTGGTGGCGCGCTCTTTGGCAGAATTGAGAGCGGTGGTAATGAGTTCAGTTCTGTTCTCGATTGCTTCGGGGGAGGGATCGGAGATGAGAGGTTGGCCCTCGAGAGACTGGTCGAGAACTGAGAGGAATTTATCCCAGTCGGTAACAGCAACAGAACGAGGCGGAGAATTTAATTTAGAGAGAGAGAGTGAGAAGAGTAAAGGCATATGATCAGAAGTGAAAGAATAAACGATTGACGGATTGAAAAGAAAGGGAAGGTTGAAAGAAATACCGAAATCTATTACGTCACACGAGCGTGGGGCGTAATGAGACGGTTGTAAAGGAGCGAGAATGGCGAAATCCTTTTTGCGGATGAAAGAGTGGAGAGTTTTACCGTTCGCGTTCGTTCTGTTGCTGTTCCAACTAGGGTGTTTGCAATTCCAGTCACCGAAGAACAGCCCATTAGGACTAGCAGAAAACAGGCGCTCAAGGGACTCAATGGTGATACGTTTGCTTGGCATGTGGTATACAGAGTAGATGTTGAGGGGACCGGCTTTAGTGTTGATTTGAACTCCAAGAGCTTCGAAAACTTCGGGGTTGGGAGAATTGAGAAGGGAATGGGTAAGGTTTTTGCTGACTAGAACTGACACTCCTCCGCCCCTGGTGATGCGGTCCAATCTGTATATGTGATAGTGTGGTGAATAAAAAGAATGATGCGGTTTCAAGTGGGTTTCTTGCAAAAGGATTATGTCTATGTTGTTGTCTACGGCATATTGAAAGAGTTCGTGTTTTTTATTCAATATGCCGTTGCAGTTCCATGAAATGACTTTAAGCTCGTTAGTTTGCGTGAAGTGCGTATTCATTGTCCGGATTGGAGAAGCATCAGTTCCTTGAGAAGAAAGATTTTCTTCTCATTGTCGGAGGTGAAAGAGGAAAGGGAAGACATGATTCCAGTGAACCAGGTGAGTAGATCACTGTTTTCATTGGCTGCTGGAGTAGACGGAGCGGAAGGTTGAGGCTGGGAAGCGAGAGAAGGATATTCGGAGTTGGAGTTGACATTGACAGTGGCGGCGAACGAACGAGTAAGAGGCGGAGGAGGGGTGGGAGTTTGGTTGTTGGCAGTCTTGCGGCGCGCAAAGAAGGCAGCCTTGGCTTCCTTATACTTCTCGCAGCCGCGGAAGGTGGCAGGATGCGGACCGTCGCATAAAGCGCATTTAGCCGGTAAGGAAGTTGGCTTGGTGCATTCACGCCAGTAGTGGTTGAGTCCACATTTGTGGCAGCGGACTGGCATTGCGCAGTGATTTTTGGAGTGACCGAATCCCTGACAGCGATGACATTGCAGAGGTTGTGCCGGTTTTCTGTAATCACTCATGGTGACACTTAGGCCAGTGACGTATTTAACTGCCATGAAAAGGGTGGCATTTATTGTTGGTTCAGTGGTGACATGGCAGACATTGGTTCTATAGCGTTTTACGGAATTGTCTCCGTTTTTCCGCTGAGCGGGGGAAGGGCGGGTGGATGTAATGCGGGTAACGGATAGCACAGGAAAGCCTTGGTTCTGGAGATCTTTTAAAATCCGTTCGTCCGCCACTGACGGGAAGACGCCACGCAAAGCAAATTCTCGGCGCTTGTTCTCGGCTAGTTGGTAGGTGGAGAAAGGGATTTCGAGTTCAGTCAAAGCGGATTTAGTATTGACGAAGTCGTCGATGGAGTGACACTTGATTATCGCCGAATTCAAACCGGTCGCGTGTGAGATCGGTGGCGAGGAGCAGATTGAATTGATTTTTGAATGTATTTCCGGCCATCTTTCCGTATTAGCAATCTTGATCGGGGGAATTTTGGGAAGTCTAGGAGCAGTAGATGAAGCAGGTTGTGCACTTGGCGGATTCGGCTCTGATGGAGCGTTATCGGAAGAAGGTTCTGTTGAAAGAATTTCATACTGATTCGAAATCGGAACGGTTCCGGAATAGGAATGTTTATTAGTATCTTTTTTTGACTTTTTTTTTGAAATCATTGGCGTAACAGTGCGTGATTGGTTGACATTTTTTGTCCGAATGTAGACTGGGGGAACTTTTGGCGCAGAATCGTCCAGGCTGTTACAAGTGGTAGAGTGCTGGCTGGCAGGGGGAGATTTTCCTAATGGGGCCGACGATACGGAGAAGTTGTCGTCGGCGTCTGATGAGGAGCCGTCGTTAATGGAGTATCTTTTGATGCGCCGGAGGGCTCTGGTGAGCACTCCCGCAGCTCTCTCGGATCTCGTCGCAAGTTTGTCAGAAATGGCGCGAAGTTCGGCTAGAATTCGCTCTGTTTCGGGATCTTCCGGCGCCTCGGGTTCCGAGAGGGAGCCCTTGGCGGCGGAGTTGGCCGCCATAGCGGCCTTCTTGACGCGGGAGGGCAGGGGAGGGGCCTATTACCCTGACGTGGGGACCCGGCCGTTTCCCCCGGGCGGTGCTATGAGCGATACTAGCGGCTCAGAATGCCCGGGGTAGCGGCCGAGAACGACCGGGGATGGTCACCAGTGCAGCAGGGGGCGACACCCGGAAGTGATAACCGCAGTGGCCGAGTTTGAAAATTAGGGACAAACTCGGCCAACCGCGGCCCACCGGTTGGTCCCTGAAGGTGACGGAAGGGGAATGAAGTCCGGAAAAAGGTCCTCTTTAGGGCCTCTCTGATGTTGTCCGGCGTGACCGCAAGCTTCTAGGGCGATTTTTTTTCCAAGTTCCGAAAAGGTCCTCTTTAGGTCCTTCGGACCGGAGTTGGTGACGCTGCCTTCTCGTCCGCTGACGCGAGTCGAATGGCAAGGCCTCCTTGCTTGCCGGGGGTTGGCCGGACGACGCTGAGGGCGTCCTCGACGGCCCGGGCGGCGGTTGCCGCGCCTCAAGCGGTGACGCGTGTCCCTCGATGCCGATGAGGTCCCTCGTTGGCGGCGTGCCGCGTCTAAGTCACCAAGCCGTGACCAAGTAAGCAATGGAGAAAACCAAGCAAGCAATGGAGCGACCCAACAGCAATGGAGAAATCATTCAGAGAAACCCACTAGTCGGTGGCCGTACCGACACCTATTTGCTGTCGGTACGGCTAGCGACGATCTCCCGTCCTCTCGTCGGTGCCCCACCGACCGGGTTCGTACAGAATCGCACGACTTCTTACCGGGAGTCGGTGTGACGTCGCACCCGACGAATCGGTGCCGCACCGATCGGTTTGGAGTTACAGAATACGGCCCCTGGTCAAAAAGTGAATTAAAAATGGTTATAAAATGGTATTAAATGTAAGCGCGTGGACAAATGCTTTCGCAATTCATAAAATATAACGTAGCCATCTGGTTTCCTTCGTAAATAATTGCTACGCTATTTAAATATCATGAATGAAGATGACCAGCAATGAAGAGAGCTTTTTAGCTAGGCTACACAACACAAACCTTTTCGTAAACAGTGGATGGTGATTGACAGAGGTGAGTTTGTTTGTTACAACTTTTCGTGTTACCGTACAGACGTACTGTGTTGAGACCACGTGACATATCACCAATTGTTAACTTCAGTCAAATAGGTTCTTGAGCATTCAACATTTAAAAGGAGGGTGGGAGTTTTCTCGGTTGAATGTATATTTATTCTCTTGTGTAAAAATACCCTTTCCGTTGTTATGTGCATTTATAAATAGTTTTAATTAATCCTTGGAAATAATGCAGCGATGTGAATTGGAAATGACGCACATATTTAGTTGTTTCTTTTGTTTTCATAAAGTTTATTTGTTCTTGTTTTTAAATCAGAAATTAATTGAATTCTTATGCGCTTAGATTATTTGATTATTTGTTGAAATGTTAAATTTCTACTTCGCTAAACCATTTGGGCAGTTGACTGTAGGTTGACTTTTGAACTCCTTTTTTTTACGCATTGCAGCCCTTATTTCAGTGTTCGCATAAACATTAGTTTCACGTTCGATGAATCACGGCATCTGCTTCCTCCCGCATTCATTCCATTGGGCTAATTCCTCGAAATTAGGCGGAAAGCAGTGGATCGAACCATCTAAACCATGAGTTTTCGAATAAAAAAAATAAAAAATAATTAATGTGAACTCGGTATATATTTTTTAACTGAAAAATTGAGCGAAAGATTGAGTTGAAAGGATGAAATCTGAAAAAAAGTGAAATACAATAGGGTGGTCTCCTATTATTTTTTATTGCCTAAATTGAAAGATTATTACTCCTGGAGTACGTATTTCACGCTTTTAGATTTTTAACTGACGATATCTATTTTTCGCGATTAAATGAAAATTGAAAAGTTTGAAACACGCGAAAACACGGCGGCTAAGTACGAATGCTGGGAAAAGCCCATGTGACGTCATTCTGGTTCCGGCTGCCGCCGTGTGAGGCCACCTTGGTGAGAGGCTATGAGGTTTCCGAACTTAGGCAATTTTAGCCATTGGTAATCTCAGACGATGTAAAACTCCTATCTACTCGTATAGAAACTAGGTTCCTGTGACGTCAAGTGGAGTTGCATCGCTTGGGCGCTAATCTGGCCTCTTTCAAATGAGGTTAAAATTGACCATTTAACATTTGTCTAAACTGGGATTTCTAAAACCAAATAATTTTTGCTTTCTTTGACGAAGGAAACTTCCCTATTAAACTAATTATTAAATATTTAATTATTACTAAGGAAGCAACGTTGTTTCGGCGTATGAGAAATATTTTACCGTAGGCCACTACTGGCGTTTGTTTAATCCCTAATTTCAGATTGAAAAGATTTTGTACACTACGCGTTGTTGTTATTTTACGCGAGAGAATTTCGTATCGAAAATGCAGTTATAAATTAATGATGTGGATTTGTTTACCAATTCATCAAATCTACTTATCTGATATACATTTTGTGTCGTTTTAATTTCCAAAGAATTAGTCACTAACCAACACCTTGCAGGGGTAACGGGTAGGAGTAACGGACTTACAAAAAATATTGGGGGGCCCAAACCTGGGATGTAATCCTGGGAAATTTTATAAGTAGTGATATTTAAGTTTTTTAAGCATTTTAGAAGATTCATGTGATCAAAATTAGAACCATGATAACACGAATCTCGACATCTGGACACTCCGAGGAAAATGGACAAGCCTGACACATTTTTTTACACACCCATAACGGCCCCATGGAGTCGGCGCCACTGGTAACGGATTACATATATCTACCAGAGAAGACAATTTGTGTTGTTTTGATTCGATGAATGATCTTCCGTCGCGGCTATTTATCTATTTTCTGTTTGAATTTACAATGATCCGTTTTCAATGAAGAGGTGCGTAAGAGTTTCTTCATTATTCCGTGAATAGATTAATATCGAACCTAGCCATTGTATTTGCAAAAAAGAATCTGTCCAGCAAGCCGCCGAATGTATACTGAAAGTATTGCGCCATCTATAACAGATTTCTTTCCAATTTAAGGCATTTACTCTCGTACACTTGCTAAATCAGATATTGTCGTACTTGTTATTCATGGCTTTGGTCTCGTATAACTATAGCCTTAGGGGGCCCCACCAATGTACCACGAACTCTAATATCTTATACTTTTAACACTTTTCATTGACTGAAACGTTTTCTTGACTGACGATATCCTTCTTTTACAACCTCGGAGCTACAGTTAATATTTTTTTCGTTGAATTCTCAAGCATATAACCCCTTGTAACGGGGAAATATTACATGCGTCGCAGTATGAGGACGCTTTTAACGGATCCGACTGCTAATACATTCTCATATTTTTATGATCATGCTTTCCCCAATCTCTCGTCGGAATATATTGGAACAAAGTCGACATTTCGAACGAAGTCGAACAAATTGGACATTTGAATTGCGAGAGAGCGCCATTGTTTCTTTGTTGTTGTGGGTTACGTAACATGTTATGAAAAAAAGATTCTTTGAATCCAATCTTTGTGACGGATGATAAGGTATTGCACACGCAGAATGCGGACATTTTTCTGATCATTGAAATTTCGCAGAACCGAGTATGAGGCCCATAGAGAATGTCACATGACTATACGTGTACATGTACAACCAGACATTTTAAAACTATATACACCTTGTACAGGTGAAATTTAATCACGTACGTCGCAGTGAAACAACTCGTACAAGACCCAACTACGAATTCTTTCTCAGTTGATCGCCTACGTTTCACCTATGAATAATGAATTTACCCTCGTCGGGATATCTGTGAACATTACCTTGATCTGGAACTGAAACAGCCCTATCGTTCCGGTGGCCTAGTGGGTAAAAATGTCTCGCTACGGATCAGTGGTTGTACGGATCTTTCGCGCACACAATGTGCACATTTTTCTAATCTCAGAAAATTTTCAGATAATCGTGTGTGGTGTGGAGTATTTCCCATTACTTTTGAATTCTTAAGCGCTTAGTTATTTGTTGAAATTTTAAACTTCTACCTTCCATAACCATTCGGGCAGTTGACTGTATAGAGGAAATATTTGACCATATTATTCTCGGTTATTTCTTCGGTTCCACTAACCATTAGCTTCACGTGCGATGCATCACGACCTATGCTTCCTCGCAAACACTTTTACGTATGGAATTCTCATTTGTCATTTTTTTTCTTTTTCTACGAACTTTTTCTTCTCTAGTAATAATAATAATAATAATAAACATCTTTATTGGGCGAGATTGGGACTAGAAAGTCCCATCTTCCATCTAACCCCTCTAGTACTCTATTTGATGAGATGTGGTCGTGTAAATGACAGAGGAATTTTGCTTTCCCTTTGACTATTATTATTTCTTTTGTTATTCCAAAAAAGCGTGTGGCAGGGGGTGTTGGGACACCAGCTGTTTACACATAAAAAGAACTCGCACAATCAAGATTACGCCTAGCATTTATTTAAGTCCTAAATGGTTCGGGAGAAAAACGAGCTCTCATACATATATGTTCAGCAAAACATCTCTCTTAATTTTATCGTTTCTGTGGGACTTGGAATTATATTTTTGTTGTAATATTAGTTCTGCGTATTCTCTTAAAGATATCCATTGTCAAGTGTTCAAGCAATCTAAGCTTAGCGCGCAGCCTCCGTTTGAAGTGCGAATTCCTCGAAGCTCAGCAGAACTTATTGAAAGCAGAGGACCGAACCTAATAAGCACTAAGCTTTCAATCTTGAAACTTTGGTCGAATGCACTTGTATTTCATCTGAAAAAAGGAACGAGTGAAAAGAATTAAAAAATGACAAAGTGTTCATCACACATTCGCAGGGGGCGCCCTAGTACGGTCGCGGAAGGCGATGCAGACCCTGTCTATTAACCAGTTTGTGCTTCGCTGGTCATACGTACAGTCACTTTCAAAAGTCGCTCCACATACCTGACGCAGCCGTCTCAGTTATTCTCCGAAGTCGACCTTCGCGTATTTCTTCCGCGTCACTTGTCCGATTGATTTGATCGAGTTGTGCAAATGGTGCAAGTTGACTGCTTTAACCCTCGCCAAGAGCCCCGAGCACGATTTCAGAGGTCCCGATGAACCCTCCCTCCCCCCTCCACAGCCAAACAATTCCACCATCGAAGAAAGCGGAGAAAATTTAAGAATTTCTTCTGGCGAGTAACACATCGTGAGAGGGATATCCGAATCGTTTGGTAAACTTATACTGCACATATGATGCAAATAAAATTTTCGGAACATTTCGAGCATAATGCTGCAATATTTTTTTCTCAACACGGTCTTGATAAAAATACGAAAATATATGCGCCAATGTTAATATTGTCGTTTGCGTCACGGCTACCATCCATGTTCGCGTTCACCCGTGTCGAGGGGGAAGAATTTTCAGATATTTTTCAATGTTTACAAGTGAAATATCAGTTACTCCTCAAGTTTAAGTTTATTCGGAGTACAAGTGGTGCATACATTTATAACACCATAACTTATTCCCGCACTGTTAATATAAAATAAGAAGTAGTATTTTAATTTTTCCCTCGAAAAACCACCGGTAAAGAAATTGTTTTCTGAGAGAACATAATTTTTGCAGTATATTTTTCAGATGTGCAATCGGATTGCCTTGAATTTCTATGAAGATAAATATAATTTTTCAGTGAAAGAAGTAGCGAGATATATTTGGGCATTGAGAAAAATGGCAAGCATTCAGACCGCATAGTGTCGTGGGAAATGCTGTCCTTTTCTTTCTGAGGAATGCTCTTACATTAGTATTGTTCGGTGTTTTTTAAGAAAAATTGTGCGAACAACAGCGTGACAATATGATTGTGAGTTAACCATTTATGGTGGTCACGAAAAAAACAAAATTTACCCGCCCTTCTGAGATGAAAAAGGGAGTTATAATATTATATAATGAAGGCATCCTGATAATGTTTGATTCCGTGAAAGATTTTACGAATCACCTCGCCTGAGCCCCTCCCAACTTGAACTTACCACTTTAATTAACAGTAACTCACATTTGCATTAGGGCCCTTTCATTCTATCCATATCCTGCTTTCATCCTCCCCCCGTACCTCAAATCTCTCCTCTATGGATATCACTTCTTCGTTTCTTTTCCTCTCCGTCCATCTCACCTTTTCCGTTCTTTTTAATACTCGCGTCTCGGATGCCTTCATTCTTTTCTTGCCCATCTTTCGTCGCCGTCCAAGTTTCCGCACCGTAAATCGCTACATCACAAGCTCTATATTTGGTAGCTAATACATATCGCTTTTATTAATTGCGCAGAAATAGTCATCGGGTACCCGACACCGCATAGTTTTATCGGATGAAAACTATGTATGCGTAGTTTTTTGTTCGTCGGATAATGATCAGTATTTGTTCACCCGTAAGACTGCCACAAGGTATTCATGACGTGAGTGTAAGTTCTATTATTGGTGGGAAACCACTTATACATAATAATTTAGAAAACATTGACGTGCATGATATCACCAGGAGCCAATTACGCCCGTTTCTAGCAGAAAAAAAAACAAAAAAATGGGAAAGACTTAGTTTGCCCTCTCAGTGAAAAGGTGAAAAATAAAAAATATACCAAATGTGCCTTAAAATGGTAAGAAAGAGGCAAACAAGTTATGTAATAATTGTTTCCGTAGGTTTTTATCTATCCAAAATATATTTATGACAAGTATTTAGACATTCCAACTTTCATGACACGACATGAACACGAAGAAATGTGTTAATTACTTACTGATACTTGGAATACATTAAGTATTATTTAAATATATTCTTAGGGAATTTTTAGTAACGACTGGAGTAAATATCATAGCGAAGTAAGCATAATAAATTAGGGCACATTAGTATTTATTATTTCTCGTATGATGACAGGCGTAGAAATTTGTAGGTTAATATATATCCCAAGAAAATGCTTAGGAATGATGAATGCGCCTATCAGTGTTTCTAAAATACTAATATTTAGAACAATATGCATTGATCGCGTTTGGTAATAATGTGTTAAAGGTATAATCTAGAATTTCATTTTGTATACAACTTTTAGAATATTCTATCAGGCGTTAATTCCGATTTTCGTTTCTTCCTTATATGTGCGTTGCGACGCAGATACGTCTCGGTATTTTTTTAGTACAAGCCGGACTACTCAGACCTTCTATCTCAGAATACTATCGGGGTGAGAATCGCGTGACTGAGAACTTGACGCTGACGCTGTATTGGTAACTGCATTGCAGTTATGTTTCCGATGTTCAGCCGTTGCTGGTAATCGTCGTTTTGGCGTTATTTTTGAAGTTGGCGGTTTTGTGTTAAGTGGCTTTTATGAGATTATTGCATCGGGTGTGTAAGTGCTGTTTTAGATCTTTGGTGTTTGAAGTGTGGATTGTCTGTGTAGTTCCATAGAGGAGTCAGTAGGTTGTTTTGTGTTTTTTGGAGTGATTGTTCGAATGATTTTGCTATGTCGTTTAGGTATTGTGTCATTGTTTTAATTTTTAGGTTATCGTGTATGTAGGAATTTCGAACGAACCAGGGAGCTCCCGTGATTGTTCTTAGTGTTTTGTTTTGTGTTACTGTGAGTTTATGTGAATGTGTTTTGGCTATGGATCCCCACGCTGGATAGCCATATGTGAGTATCGGCCTGATCATGGCCGTGTAGAGTATTTTCTTGGTGTGTAGACCCAGGTGGGGACTTTTGAGGAGTGGGAATATGGCTGCAGACGCACTCTTTGCCTTTTGCACTGCTGCTTTGGTGTTTGCGCTCCATGTCAGCTTTTCATCCAGGATAACGCCCAGAAATTTGGTTGTGTTGCTGCGTGGAATACGGCTGTTGCCGTAATAAATCGGGGTCGATAGTGATCGTTTGGTCTTTTTGGCGAACTGCATCACTTGGCTTTTTGCCGGGTTTAGCTTCAGTTTCCAGGTTGACATCCAGTCTTCGATGTCGTCGAGGTGTTCCTGGATCCGGTCCGCGGCCGTGTCTGGGTCGAATGATTTGGATATTATGGCAAGGTCGTCAGCATAGAGGAAGGTTTCTGTATTCGGATGGGAGGGAATGTCGTTGATGTAGATGTTAAAGAGGAATGGGGAAAGGATGGAGCCTTGTGGGACTCCGGAGGAGATTGGTTGTAGTGGGGATTGTGCGAGGTTAACGGAGGAGAAGAAGGTACGGTCGGATAGATAGGATTGAATAATTTTTGTTAGGTACATGGAAATGGGAGTGGAGTGGAGTTTGTGGAGGAGACCTTTGTGCCATACACGGTCGAAGGCCTTGGACTGGTCCAGGAAGACACCTACGACGTACTTTTTTATGTTAAAGCTGAATTGGATTGCTTCGACGAGCCTGGTAATTTGGTGAGCGGTGGAGTGGCTGGAGCGAAATCCTGCCTGCTCGTCCCGGATGAGGTGATGTTCTTGAAGTTCTGGGAGTAATCGGAGTAGGATGGATTTTTCCAGTAGTTTGCCGAAAACCGATAGTAAGCTGATGGGCCTATAGTTGTTCGGGTCATTTGGAGGTTTCCCCGGTTTCGGAATATGGATAACCTTGGCGGATTTCCAGTCTTTTGGAAAGTATGACATCTTATAACAGGTATTGAAGAGGTGGCGAAGGTAGAGGAGAAAGTTCGGGGGGAGCTGTTTGGTCAGATGGTTGGTAAAGTTATCCGGTCCTGGGGCTTTCTTCTTTGGTAGTTGTTGAATAAGTGACTGGAGTTCGGTTGGAGAAACTGGAGGGAATGTTGGGCTAGGGCAAAGAGAAATGGACGAGTTGGACTCTTCGCATTCTTCATTAGCGTCAGAGTGTTCAGCGTCACGGAACGTTTCCGCCAGTTGTTTGGCGAATAGATTTGCCTTATCTTCGTCCGTGGTGGCTTGTGTGCCGTTGAAGTTCCCCGGGGGGGGAGGGGTTTTTCGATTTCGGAGGGATCTGGCAAGCTGCCATACGGAATGATCCTTGTGGGACAATGATGCAATTTTTTCGTCCCACAGCTTCTGTCGGTGGGTTCTTATGGCTGACGTTACTCGGTTCCTAAGGGCCTTATATAAGTTCCGCACGATGGGGTCTTGGGTGCGTCGCCATTGTTTCAGCGCGCTGTTTCGCTTTTGGATAAGTGGAAGAATTGACGGCGGAAGTGATGTGTCGATCAGTGGCGTAGGTTTGGGGGTGAATGATGCTTCTTCTAGGCAGTGATTGAGACTGGCGTTGAGCAGGGAAACGTGTTTTTCCACGTCCTCCGTTGTGGAACTGGAGCGCGGATCCGGAAAACTGATCATGGTTGCTGAATCCTTGAATTTCTTCCAATTTACTTGCGGGGGAGGAGGAATGGTTGGGTAAGAGAGCGGGAGGTTTAGAATTATAGGGGCATGATCGGATGCTGTAAGTGGCAAAGTGGACGGTAGGAGGAATGGAGAGAGGTTTTTGGTAAGAAAAAGATCAAGGATGTCGGCCGGGTGATTTGGGTTTGCAGTACAGTGGGTGGGGGATGGTGGGGGTAAGACTGTGAAGGGAAAGGTAAGTTCGGCGTGATGTAGATTCCGTCCTTTTTGGTTGGTGTTTTTGCAGCCCCAAGCGCTGTGCTTCGCGTTTAAGTCTCCGCCCAGAACCGTAGTGGAGGAGAGGATGGAGTTGATAGCGTCCAGGTCTTTTTGCTGGATACCGTGTCCTTTCGGGGGCAGGTAAGCGCTCCAGACATTGAGGTCACCTTTTGCGGTGACAAATTTGGATCCGACAAGTTCTAGGGCTGCAGTGGGTGGAGCTTTAAGGGGGGTTTCTAGAAGGTGTTTTTTGTAGAGGAGCATCACTCCGCCGCCGGTTCCTTCCTTCCTGTCACTTCGCCGAGTGGAGTAATTCGGGATGTTGAAGACGTCTTTCGGTCGTAGCCAGGTTTCTTGAATGAGGGCTATGTCTGGTTGATGGGAATGTAATATATTTAAAAGTTCGCCCTTTTTTGTTTTGATGCTGCCCGCATTCCACGATAGCAGCTTAAGGTGGTTGAGAGTCTTGTATGTTTTACAGGCCATTGACGAGCAGCATGGCGCCTGTGATGATCTCCTCTAAGAGGATATCCATTCTGGATTTGCCTTCGGCTGGGTTTATTATTTTCCGGATAAGCCCTGATAACCAGGCTTTTAAATGGGTTTTCCACGAGTCCGTGGTGGCAGTGGGGTTTTGCGGAGCCGGAGTAGGTTGGCTTGGTGTTGAGGTTGATGGTTGGGAAAGGTTTCTGACAGGTGGACTGGTGTTCGGTGCGGTCTGAGCTGTCGGTTGGGGATTGGAGTGGCAAGGGATAGATTGTGAGGTGGAAGGTTGGGATGGTTCGGAGGTTGTTACAATTGCTGTAGGGCGAACAGTTTGTTTTCGTGCGTTCCATGCATTTGCTGGCGGAGGCGGTGCTGGAAAGTTTACTTCATCTAGAGTAGGTGGAGCTGCGGCCGGGGTTTCGTTGGTTGTTCTAAGACGTAAGAGGCGAGCTACTTCCTTGTATTTGGGGCAGCCTTTATATACTGCAATGTGCGCGCCGTTGCAGTTGGCGCATTTTCCGGGTGCGTCTTTTGCCTTTGTGCATGTAGTATAGAAGTGAGGGCCAGCGCATTTAAAACATTTTGGTTCTAGGCCGCAGGTCTTGTGGGTGTGGCCGAAGTTCAAACAGCGGCGACACTGGATTGGCCCCGGGGATTGCTTGAAAGGAACGACTTTAGCGCTGAGGCCGAAGATGTCCTTCATTTGTGTCAGCCTGGCCCTTTCGTCCGGGCAGTCTAGCCGTACTTGAAACATCGGCAGCGGGCGCAAGGGCAAGGATGGTAGAGGCGCGGCAGGGTCGGCTTGACGAAGCTGAGTTCGCTTTCTGTTTTCCGCTGCTGACGGTCGGGAGGATCGGAGCTGGACGATATGCTCCGTTGTGATGCCTTTTGCAGCTAACTCGGCTTTGACCGTGTCCGGAGTGGAATCCGCGGGCACACCTTTAATGACAAAATGGGGCTTTTTGTCAGTTTTTAACTGATAAGTGAAGTGCGGAATATTGTTGTCGGCTAGGATTCTGGTAGTCGCCCGAAAGTCGTCGACTTTTTGACATTGGATTAGAATGTCCTTGCTGCGCAATGATGCAACGGGCGGGAATGCGCAAACCGAGTAAATTAATTTCCTCTTAGCAATCCAGTTCGTAGTGTCCCTAATGAATATGGGCGGGATTTTTGAAGTTGGCTCGGGTTCCGGTGCTTCCTCTTCCATATCGTCACCGTCCTGGCTAAGTACCTCATAGCGGTTGGTATTCAGTATGGGCGAAGTCGGGCGGGAAGCAGAGGTCGATGGAGGCGGGGTGTTCGCCTTGCGTTTTTTGGAACTGCTGTCGACGACGGTAAAGGCGGGCGGTGCAGTGAAGGCAGTAGTGGCTGCAGCCTGTTCGGCGAAAAATGATTTTAGCTCGGCGCCGCGTTCACTCAAGAGGGCGAGGAAACGCGGATCTTCGGCGAGTGGAGCCATTGGGACTGTCTCCGGAGAGAGAGGTGAGTCAGAGTCTAGTGCGTGAGCCATGTTGGTGTGTCTGTAGCCTAGCGAGGGGACCCGGCGGGTCCCCCAAGGCGTGCAGTGAGGTTGCCCTCTGCCTTGGGGTTGCCGACCGAGAACAACCGAATGTAGGACCGGTCAAAACGCCACCTGGGGATTGCACCCGCCTCCCCCCAGGCGCCTTTGCCGGGTGAATGTACCTAGTGTAGTGTTGTGTCGGGTAATGTTGTTTATGGGCAAGTGGTGTGGCGAATTACGTGTAAAATTCGTGTAAGGCCCTTAAGAGGGCCAATTTGGCCAGAAATTCTGTTTTTATACGTTACCGGGCAGTCTGCCGACTGAACCCGTGAGGGCGCTTGATGCCTCTGGGTGTGCTGGAGCCTTTCCGATGACTTCTGGCGAAATCTTGGAATCCGCCGAAAAGGTCCTCTTAAGGGCCTCGGCGGCCGAAATCCTTGAGGGCGCTGCTCTACTAATGACGTCCGGAAGCCGTTTAGCTGGTTTGCAGATAAAAAGTTGGAGTCCCCAAAAAGGTCCTCTTAAGGGCCTAGGCGGCTCTTCAGGTAGGCGCAGGAAGTCCTACGATGGCGGAGGGTGTGGCAGGAGAACGCCGTGGGTGTCCTCGACTGCCGGCGGTGATGTCGCAGAGTTGCGGTGGCGGCTTAGCCGCAGGCTGTTGCCGCGGGCTGGCGGCGACGATGGCTGGCGCGAAGCCGTGGGCGAGGGCGTGCTGTGTTAACCAAGTACGAGATGTCCCCAATCTCTTTTGATAGCATTAGGAGTCATTCTATAGCGAATCGACTGAGAACTTAAGCTTCGCCTTGTGTTCTGGTACTGGGAGCCAGGGAATTGGCGAAGTAATTAGGATATGCCTGTAATGCATGAGAAAACCTTCCAGCAGTAAAAATAAAGGTCTCTTATCGTAATGATAGAGACTACAGCGATATATACCGTAGCCGGACACGTTTACATAGGAATATTAGACTAGAAATATTAAGTAGTATTAGACGAACGCGAGACTCGCGTAAGAAATCAAATACGTAAGAGATATATATCTTCACTAGATTGCGCGCCGAAGGCGCGTTTAAAGCCGTTCCGGTAAAGCGATGTTTACCCCTACCAGCCAGTTTACAATACAATAATTTTGGGCGCAGTTGTATATGTTGTCGGGGTAGTGTGTTGTTTGTGTTAGCAGAAACTTACATATTAAACATCAAAATACACTAAGCTACATACATCTTGCAATTTCTTTTACAGAAGAATGATGAGTACAAGGTAATTAAAACGGAGTTGGAAAGAACGTCCACATTTGTAATGGGCTCTTTTGATTTTTTTTTTTTTTTTCCTCCTCTGTTGAATACGTTTTATTTTTTCATTGTTTTTAATAGTTTTTATATATATATTTTTTTATTGGCCCCCTTTTTTTTTCTTTTTAGTTAATTTTTTTTTCCATATTGGTTTTGTTGCTTTGTTATTATTATTATTTATTTTATTTTTTTTTTCTTTTTGTTCTTTTTTATATATATATTTTTTTTCTTTCTTTTTTACTGTGGACACACAAAACAATGCTAACCTAGCAATACTAATATCTAGAAGAAGGAAAGATATAGGATAGACTCATAGAAGAGTAGCTTGTTGAGGCAGTCTGTATGTTGTTGGGATTGTAGGATCGTAATTCCAGATGTCTGTAAGGAGAGTGTTGTTTGTTTCCCTGAGCCTGGACTTAAAGTTTTTTACTAGTTTGTTGATAAATTCTCCAATGGACGGAACACCGTGAGCGCAGCGAATATCTTTGGTCCTTGTGAGTCGGGAGAGGTTAAGTAGAAGGCGGAGGGATTTATTTTGGAAGGATTCCAGTTTATCTCTGATGGATTTATTGTTAGCGAAAATCTCGCAGCCGTAGAGTAATGAAGGACGGACTATTGCAGTATAAAGCCGGATTCTAGAAGAATGCGGTAGCGGGGAGGATGAGGAGCAAAGGGAATAAACCGCTTGCCGTGCCTTGATGGCTTTAGCAGTACTGTATTTTAAGTGGGGTAGGAAGGTGAGTTTGCTGTCCAGATAGACGCCGAGGAATTTGTGTGATCGGGCTCTTGGTATACGGATTTTGTTGATGTGTGGTTGTGTTTGTGGGCCGAATTTTTTTCTGCGTGAAAAGTGTATGTATGTGCTTTTGGAGGCGTTGATGCGAATCTTCCAGAGATTCGTCCATTTATGGATTAGTCTAAGGTGAGTGTTGAGTTTGCCTATGTTTGTATCTCCCTTCCATGATGTAGCGGCAATTGCTGTATCATCGGCGTACATGTGGAGCGATGTTTTGCGTGTGGAGGGCATGTCGTTTACATAAATTGTAAAAAGGAACGGGCTGAGGATGGAGCCTTGAGGTACTCCAGCTTCCATGGGTCGCAGAGATGATAACGTTTTGGCTTCGGCGACTCGGAATTGACGGTTGTGCAGATAGGAATTGATGAAAAGAATATCTGAGGGAGGGAATTTCAGGAGGTGAAGTTTGTACAGGAGGCCTTTATGCCAAACTCTGTCAAACGCTCTTGCAACGTCGAGGAAGACCGCGTCAGTTGTGTAGCGGCGGTTGAAACCGTGGCTGATTTTTTCCACTAGTCTGAGGATTTGGTGGGGCGCAGACATTTTGCGCCGAAAACCAAGCTGATCAGGTCGGATGAGGCTGTTTGCGGAAGAGAAAGATTCGAGGCGGGACAGAATAAGAATTTCGAGAATTTTTGAAAGATTAGAGAGTAAGGAAATGGGACGAGAGTTTCCGGGGATTTTTGGATCTTTGCCTGGCTTTGGGATGAGGATGACTTTGGCTTGTTTCCAAGCAGCGGGAATATATGGGGCAGAGTAACAGTGGTTAAAAAGATCAGTGATTGCAGAGAGAAAATTTGGGGAACGGCTGGCATATTTCAACTGGGAGTTGGAAATGTTATCCAGCCCGGGAGCTTTCTTGACAGGAAGAGTGTTAAGAATATTGCGGACTTGAGAGGGATTGGCGATGGTAGTGAAAGTGGAGGAGGGGGGAAGGTTATTGTAGAATGAGTTTATTTGGGGTTCTATTGGAGAAAGTGAGGAATCAAGGGATGTTGTTTGTTGAAGATGATCAGCTTGGATTTCGACCTTCTGGGCGGGATCGAATATCAAGGTTGAGTTGGAGGAGATTGGATGGAATAACTGTTTGTCCGTGCGTTTGAGAGCGCGGATGGTATTCCAGATTGGTTTCTTTTGGGGATCAGTCGGATTTTCTAGGGTAAGTGTTGAGATGTGGTTCTCCCAGAGTCTTATGCTATATTTTTTAATTTCTTTTTTCACAGAGTTTGCGAGGTTATTATAGATGGTTTTGTCGGAAGGGATCCTGAACTGCTGCCATACACGACGAGCGGTGTTACGGCGTTTGATGAGGTTGACTAAGTACTGTGGAAATCTGTCTGGCCTTTTGGCGCGGGGAACAAATGTACGGGAGGCGGAAGTTTTGGCCGAATGAAGTGCAGTGGTGATGGCTTCTGTTTGTTTTTCTATCAATTCCGGCGTGGGATTGGATATTGGGGGGAGAGTAGAGAGAGAGTCATTTAGAAACGTGACAAATTTGTCCCAGTCTGTGACAGTAAATTCGGAGGGCAGTAGCGTAGTATTCGTTAAGGGAATGGAAAATGAAAGAGGTAGATGATCGGAAGTGAAAGAATAGATTAGAGAGGGAGTGAATTGGATGGGAAGATTGGAGGAGAAGCCGAAATCGATTACATCGCTGGAACGGGGAGCATAGTGTGTGGGTTGGAGTGGAGAGAGAGGAAGGAGGTTTCTGTTTTTGACGTAAGAGTACAGGATTTTTCCATTTTTGTCGATTCTATTGCTGTTCCAGTACGGATGTTTGGCATTCCAATCGCCGAAGTATATTCCGTTTGAAGCGGAGAACAGGTTATCAAGGTGGTCTTTGGTGATAAGTTTATTTGGCATGTGATATACTGTGTAAATGTTTAAGGGACCGGCTTGAGTGTGTACCGATACACCAAGAGCTTCGAACACTTCTGGAGTGGGGGAGTTCAGGAGGGAATGGGGAATGTTACTTCTGATTAGGATTGCAACTCCTCCGCCTCGGCGTGTGTTGCGGTCCAGTCTGTATATGTTAAAGTGTGGAGAGAAGAAAGAACGAGTCGGGTTTAGGTGTGTTTCCTGCAAGAGTATGATATCTATGTTGTTGTCTACGGCGTACTGAAGGAGTTCGTGTTTTCTAGTCAGTACGCCGTTGCAGTTCCAAGAGATGACCTGTAAAGAGTGTTTGGTGGTATGGTGTTGGTTCATGGCGAGGGCTGGAGGAGAAGCATTTGGGAGAGAATGTAGGTTTTTCTCTCCTCAATAGTTTGGAGAGAAGACAGGTGGGAATTGATGCTGTTGAACCATGAGAATAGGTCATTGGTTTCGGGTTGGTCGGTGGATGATAGTGAAGGGAATTCATTTGGATTGGTGACAGCAGCGAACGAGCGGGTTAGTGGAGCGGGTTGCGGAGCAGTTTCTAAGTTTTTGCGGCGGGCAGCCATGGCTGCTTTTGCCGCACGAAATTTTTCACAGCCGCGGTAGCTGGCGGTGTGATCACTGCCACAGAGAGCACAAGTAGCCGGAGTTTGTGTGTCTGTCTTTGGACATTCGTAGGAGAAGTGTCCTTGGGCGCATCGTACGCATTTGGGCGGCTGATTGCAGAAGTTTTTTGTATGGCCGAGGGCCTGGCATCGATGGCATTGCACAGGTTCAATTGCCTTTTTAAAATTATCAATGCTGATTTTCAGTCCGGCTACATATCTGGTTTGAATGAATTTGGCAGCGTCGATGGAGGAGTCTGTGATTACGTGGACTACTTGTGTAGGGTATTTCGGGACTGACGGCACTCCCCTGCCGCGCTGTGTGGCAGAGGGCCGGGTTGAATAGATGCGTTTGCAGGATATTATGGGGAAGCCTAGGTTCAAAAGATCTGATTTGATTTGCTCGTCCGCCACGGAGGTGAGGGTACCGCGCAGAGCGAATTCTCGGCGTCTGTTCTCTGGCAGGCAGTAGGTATTGTATGGAATGTTCATTTCTTTTAGAATCCTCTTGGCTTCATTAAAATCAGGGACAGAGCTGCATTTAATGACGGCAGCAGATTTTGAGGTAGCATGAGATATTGGTGGAGATTTACAGAATTTAAGCAATTTTGCGTGAAGGGCGGACCAATTAGTGGTATCAGAGATAATGATTGGAGGAATTTTGGCTTTGGTAGGAGGAGAGGGGATGTTTACAGATGGAGTAGAGGTTGACGGGATGGCAGCGGGAATGGAATTGGTTGAAGGTGCAGATGGAATAACAGTATTTTCATTAGGTTCGGTACTATTGAGTGCAGGCTGGATTATCTGATCAGTTTCCGTTTCGCAAGTCGTTGCCAGAATGGAATACTTATTGCTGACAGCAATGATAGGAGTAACTGAAGTGACTTTACGTCTGGTAGAGATATTTTCGTCCAGGCTCTTACATTGGGAGTGCGCATGACTGAACTGGCTGGCAGGAGTAGCACGGCTTTCTGTTTGCTCGAGAGCAGGAGACTGCTTGACGGCTTTTGATGGGCCTGAGGGGCCGGGTTGTGAGGCAGCAGGCTGAAGAGTAGATTTTACTTTTGTTTTATGCCGTGTAGTTCTGGGGCTAAACTTATTGGAGTTTTTCTCTGTTATAACCGGGCATGGCGCTGGCGTCTTGGAAGAGACGCGCTGTGGAGCGGCTTCTGGTCCCGCGGAGGATACTGCCAGGCGGAGTTCAGGAATGGTCCTCTTTAGGACCGCGGCCGCTTTCGATGACTTTTGCCCTAGTCTGGCTGTTAGGCGCGTGATTTCGGCGAGGATTGCCGCTGTATCATCGTCTTCCGGCGCCGCCGATTCCGTGGGGGAGTCGGCGACGTCGGTTTTGGCCGCCATTGCGGCCTCTTTGGCGGGGGAGGGCAGGGGAGGGGCCTAATTCCCTAACGAGGGGACCCGGCCGTTTCCCCCGGACTGTGCAATGAGCGATGCTAACGGCTCAGAAGGGTGTCCGGGGGAAACGGCCGAGAGCGACCGGGGATGGTTGCCGTGCAGAGGGGGCGACACCCGAGGGTGAGAACCGCAGTGGCCGAGCTCGAAATTAGGTACAAACTCGGCCAGCCGCGGCCCCCCGGTTGATCCCTTATGGCAACGGGAAGGGACTGAAGAGTTCTCCGATGATTTTGATTGAAGTGCGAAAATGGCCCTCTTTAGGTCCTACGGCCTTTCCTCTTGCCGCCTCCTACGGTGATGACGGACGCCGGCGATGGGAAGACGACGCGCAGATGGTGTCGGCCGATGACTGGAAGCCGCCGGGCGATTACGTAAGAGATATAAAATATCTTTATATATTAAGAGGCATTTACGTACGTGACAGATGCTTGCTTGAAATGTGCATTGGAGAAGGAGTTTAAATAAAAATTGCGTCATGTTTGACGGAATATTTCTCATTACTTCCTTTTGATGCATTTCCTTGCGTTTTAGGTAGCATTGGAAAATTTTATTTGCATCATATGTGCAGTATAAGATTACCAAACATTTCGGATGTCCCTCTCACGATGTGTTACTCGCCAGAAGAAATTCTTAAATTTTCTCCGCTTTCTTCGATGGTGGAATTGTTTGGTTGTGGGGGGGGGGGGGAGGGTTCATCGGGACCTCAGAAATCGTGCTCGGGGCTCTTGGCGAGGGTTACTTGCACCATTTGCACAACCCGATCAAATCAATCGGACAAGTGACGCGGAAGAAATACGCGAAGGTCGACTTCGGAGAATAACTGAGACGGCTGCGTCAGGTATGTGGAGCGACTTTTGAAAGTGACTGTACGTATGACCAGCGAAGCACAAACTGGTTAATAGACAGGGTCAGCATCGCCTTCCGCGACCGTGCTAGGGAATTCCTCGAAGCTCAGCAGAACTTAGTGAAAGCAGAGGACCGAACCTAATAAACACTGAGCTTTCAATCTTGAAACTTTGGTCGAATGCACCTGTATTTCATCTGAAAAAGTGAACGAGTGAAAAGAATTAAAAAATGACAAAGTGTTCATCACACATTCGCAGGGGGCGCATTGTGCCTCGCGTGGTTGACTTTTGTATCCTGGACGTGAAATACATCAGCAGGACACACTTTCTGACCCAGAAGACGTAAACCAATGATCTTGCCCGATGATTTGAGAAGTCCACCGCATTTCATGAACGTTGAGACGGCGAGCAGTAAATTTTCTGCATCGCTTCCGAACATTTTTCAAGTGTATGCTCTTTGGACGATAAACTTCTTTCCATTGATGACGAATTTCAATGCAAGCAACCATTTTTGTATGCAGAAACGTAATGACAGTCAGCTTTTCACACAGCAATCGGCACGCCCAATGCGAATGGATACCGCGCCGATAATAGGGTAGTTTCCTTCATCAAAGAAAACGAAATAAAGGCATTGATTGCGATTCCTTACCCACCATTAGTGTATTCATAATATGTATACAAAAAATTTTGTTTTAGAAATCCCATTTTAGACGAATGGCAATGGTCAATTTTATCCTCATTTGAAAAAGGCCAGATTGGCGCCCATGCCACTCCACGTGACGTCACAGGGACCTAGTTTCTACACGAGTAGATAGGAGTTATACATCGTCTGAGATTACCAATGCATGCATGAGACACAGCTCAGGGAAACATGTCTAAATAATCACCTATTAAAACTGGCTAAGGTCGGAAAGTTTTCTTCGTTTGATAAGGTATTAATAATCCTTGTTTAAGCCAAGCGCTACCAGCTAGCAGCCTGCATCGTAGCGGTGCTCATAGCCTCGCACCAAAGTGGCCTCACTCGACGGCAGCGGGAACCAGAAATACGTCACAGGGGCTTTTCCCAGCATTCATTGATTCATTTCATACGAAAAATAGATGTCGTCATTAAAATTCTAAAAGCCTGAAATGCGTATTCCAGGAGTAATAATCTTTCAATTTAGGCCATAAAAATAATAGGAAACCACTGAACTATTCCACTGAATTTCGTGAACGTTGAGACGGCGAGCGGTAAATTTTCTGCTCCGCTCCCGAACATTTTTCAAGCGTTTGCACTTTGGGCGATGGACTTCTTTCAAATTGATGATGAATTTCAATCGAAGCAACCATTTCCGCATGCAGAAAAGTAATGACAGGCAGCAGTTCTCACGGCAATTGGGACGCCCATCTCGAATGGACGCCGTGCCGATAATTATCTTGCCAATGAGTAACTTAACCCAATAGTGCACGAGGTCCGATATACAGGACGCGCGTATTTAATTTTTTTCTGGGCTCTAATTGGCTTGCGCTACATTTTGATGCTATATCAAGTTCAGATGGATGTCTGTCTTCACCGCCCGCTAATATTTTAGTTGACTCCTTGCATTTATCGACTAAAGAAGCATTTATGTGAGACATGCCATTGAAAGACTTTTCAGTCACCCGCACGGGGGTTAGAAAATTATTTTTTTACTATAGTATTTTGCTCAGTATGTTGATCATTTTTTTCTCATCTTTTTAACATCTCTTAATAATCACCCATTAAAATTAACTAAGTTCGGAAAGTTTACTTCGTTTGATAGGGAAATAATAATCCTTATTTAAGCCAAGCGCTACCAGCTAGCAGGGTACTCTGTTACCTGCTAGCAGCCTGCGTCGTATCAGCGCTCAAAGCCTCGCTCCAAGGTCACCTCACACGCCGACAACATGGAACCAGAAATACGTCACACGGACTTTTCCCATCATTCCTACTTAGCCGTCGCGTTTTCGCGCGCTTGAAAATTTTCACTTTTCATTTAATCGCGAAAAATAGATATCGTCATTTAAAAATCTAAAAGCGTGAAATGCGTACTCCAGGAGTAATAATCTTTCGATTTAGACAATAAAAAATAATAGGAAACCACCCTAGAATATGCTAAGATATTTTGTCTCGTATTACGGACTTCAGAAATCAGATCGAAGTAGAGGATACTGACCGAAGATTTACGGTATCTTATCTTAAGATCTGTTTATGTCACTCCTGTTTATTGTACTCCTTCATCGTAATGGAGCTGGTAGTCATTCTAAATGGAAAGAAATACGCGAAATTTGAAATTCTCCTCGTTATTAGATATCGTATCGAACGTAAAACGCTGTCTGAACGCTATTTTTCCATATGCCCTTGTATGTATAAAATATCCGCCGCAACATAACTGCAAATGATGCCACTGTGTGTTAAAAGTCAGTTTTCTTCGTAAATAAGAGAGAACTGGTTTGATCCCTTGCATGACTTAGGAAAGCTCATAGTGAGGCACTATATGAATCAGTGAGTATGTTGGCTTGGTGGTAAAGTAGAGGATATAGCAATATGAATTCGGATTTTGCGAACCTCTCTGAAGATTTTTTTCTGAGACGTGCGATGGCAGGAACTATTTTTGCGATGGCAGGAACTATTTTTGCGATGGCAGGAATTAATTTGTCTTACCCTCTTTAACGAATATTGACCACTGCTGTCGTAAATTTTTTCATGACAACAATTCATTTTCTATTCCACGGATATCGTTTTTCGAAACAAAATCTCATTTCAAGAAAAAATTTGGAAAAATTTCCTGTCAGATATTCTTCTTCATGGAGTCCTTTTCCGTAATATACAAATGTTCTATCGTTTTCAATAATACGCATAAACCCATGAGACCCACTTAACTGATGGGGCCGGTCGGTAAAAACTTGGAAGGTTGGCACATGAAGCAACCTGCATCCTTAGCCTTAACGGCACCAAGAGCCGACGAGGACGGAGGCGACAGAGATACCGAAGTAGGAGTATCAAACTCCAGGAGCGAATGCCCAATCGAAAAAAATTTTAGCAAATGAAATGAACTGAAGAAACTCACGTCGCTGCAGGCATTTGTGCCGTCGTAGTGTTTTCTTTCGGGCTCCGTGGCGAGGTTTTTTTCCTATCGTCAGATTCACATTACGTCTTGCTGTTTATGTCTCAATAATACTTATTTCAGTAGTCGATAGGGTCCATGGTATGAGTAGTATATGTGGTAGAGTTCTGTGGTAGATCGAGTCCGAAGTAATTACACGTTTTTCAATTTTTAAAAGAGGCATTTTTACAAATGAACAAATTATATATGCACATTGCTCAAGAGGATGTAAATGGCGAATGTATTGAAACGACGAAAGTTATTAAAGTGATGATTCCATCTACAGTTTGTGGATTGGGTTGAGAAACATGCTATGAAAGAAAGATTCTAGGGATCAAATATTGGTGGCGAAGGTTAAGGTATTGCACGCACAATGTGGACAATTTTCTAATCTCGAAAACTGAGCAGAACCTCGCATTCATCTACATCTGCGAGGTATCGTGAAAGCCAGCGCCAGGGCCTCGTGTGGCAAGGGGTGATTCCACACGAGGCAAGCAGCAAATTGTGTGTGTGTGTGCAACAGTGGCACAGCGGGGGCGGGGTTTTGGGGGATAGACCCTCCCCCCCCAGAGTTCAGTGAAATTTTTAAGTTTAATCCATTTTACTTATAATTAAATTGATACTACTAATAGAACAGCGCAAGGATAAATAAAATATCCCTCAGGAAGCAGTAAAACTCACCATTTTGAACCATTTATTTTATAATCCCGCAATTTACTAATCTCGCACCTACCGCTAATCCTGGTGGGTATACCAAACCCCCACACACCCCGGTATTAATTGAACCTAAACCTCCACCAGCCTTAATTTCTGGCTTCGCCCCTGGTGTGCAATACGCTATCATTCGTCGCTCTCATCTCAGCCACCAATCAGAAACACGCTCTCTTGCTGGACAAAGCCCAATCTCTAAAGAAGACAGCGGCACAAGCGGTCAGACCAGAAACTAGGAGAGTGCTAAGGATACGAACAGTTTCGCCGACTCCATGGGGCTTGAGGGGTTCCGAGCCCCCTCAAAAATTCGTTATGGATGCGAGGAAAAAATGTGTCAAGCTTGTCGATTTTCCCCGGACTGTCCAGATATCGAGATTCGAGTTATCAGGGTTCTAATGTTGTTCAAATGACTCTTCAAAAATGCTTAAAAAACTTAAAACTCACTACTTATAAAATTTCCCGGGCCAAGATCCCCGGTTTGGGCCCCCCCAATATTTTTCTTAAGTCGGCGTCCCTAGACACGAGCACATGCAATTCAGGGTACTAGTTAGTCTGTGAAGAAAAAAGAAAAGTTAGCGTAGCAATTGATTCATGTATGAGTTGTGGCATGCAAAGAAATACATACAGATAGTATTGTCAAATGTATTAAGTTATTAACTATAAATGCAGTGCAAATGCTGCCTTATCAACGTACTCCTCGAACTAAACTAAAATGTCGTGTGAAGTGTGGCGGATGTCGCATGACTATTGAAATCTTAAGCGCTTAGTTATTCGTGCAAGGGGATCGGGTTGGTGTGGTGGCTAGTGCGTGTTGGCTTCCCACTCCGTGAGCTCGGGTTCATATCCCGGCGGTGGCAGATCATTTTCAGAGACTGTCCAATCCCTGCTTGAATGTTTTGTGGAGGACACTTCAAGCGCAACACTCCGTCCGTCGGAAGGGACGTCGAGCCGTGGTCCCCATGGCGCCTTTCACAGTGCGAGGCTGCTCGCTGCGAATGCCTCGCTGCGAATGCTCGTTTTTGCCTCGGACTGTGGATACCGGGGTTTCTCGCTATTAGGCGCTCGCGTCGCACAATTCGACGCGAGCCGTGTCTGTGCCGTGGACGTGTGCTAGTCTGTTAGAGAGCAGTGCTCAAAGGTGCCTCGCCCCGTGCTGTTCTTCAAGTGCCGTCTACCTCGCTCCATAACAAGGCACAATTCTGCACTGCAAACCAACAAACCTCCACAACGAAACTGACATCATGGATAATCATGACTTGATCCGACAATAGGGTAGTTTCCTTTATCAAAGAAAAGGAAATGCATTGATTGCGATTCGTTACCCACCACTAGTGAATGTATTCATAATATACAAATTATTTGGTTTTAGAAATCCCAGTTTAGGCAAATGGCAATGGTCAGTTTCAACCTCATTTGAAAAAGGCCAGATTGGCGCCCATGCGATTCCGCTCCATGTGACGTCACAGGGATATAGTTTCTATACGAATAGATAGGAGTTTTACATGGTCTGAGATTACCAATGCATGCATGAGGCACAGAGCTCTGGGAAACATGTCTTAATAATCACCTATTAAAACTGGCTAAGGTCGGAAAGTTTCCTTCGTTTGATAGGGGAATAATAATCCTTATTTAAGCCAAGCGCTACCTGCAAGAATGGTACTCTGCTACCTGCTAGCAGCCTGCATCACAGCGGCTCTGTAAGCCTCGTCCTAAGGTCCCCACACTTGCAGCAGTGGGAACCAGAATGACGCCACACGGAGTTTTCCCAGCATTCATACATAGCCGTCGCGTTTTCGCGCGCTTGAAATTTTTCACTTTTCGTTGAATCGCGATAAATAGATATCGTCATTTAAAAATCCAAGAGCGTGAAATACATACTCCAGGAGTAATAATCTTTCGATTTAGGCAAAAAAATTGTAGGAAATCACCCTATTAGTGAAGTGTTATGAAACTAAACGTTAAAGACTTGAAACACCCTGAATATTGTAATAACAAACAAGAGAGAAGACTTGTGGCGGCAGCAACTTGCACATTTCTAAACATCAAAGACATATTGTGTTCACTATGAATGCGGGTGGTTCGCGTGCTTGCAGTGAGCATTCGTGGTTACAAAATAGCTGAAGAGCGTATGCCTCACCCTGAGGCAGAAAATGCGCATTCCCATTCGCAGCGAGATAAAATAAAGATAAAACTAATTGCCATAAGTGCCGACATGATTAGGTCTACGAAGCGAGTTCAAAATCTGAATTAGAGAGAGAGTCACTGAAGCATGTGAACATGGCCGTGGGTGAGGAGGAGGGGAGGGGGACGGCCTCTCAGCCGTCTGTTGCGCCGCGTCGCGCGAGCCGCATCGCTTAGCGCCACTCTTGGCGCCAGGCTGCGAGGGCTGCAAAGCCTAAACGGTGAAAGATACGTAAAAAAAACGATAAATTTTAAGTTTTATGGGTCATAACTTATCCTGATTTTCACAGTTTTCGCGAAATCGTATGACAAATTGAGGGTGATGGTATTTGGGCGCCTCTCGCTAACTATAATTATTCATAATTTTCCGAAAATCTTTTTTTTGGCTATCCTTGTATACCTGAGGGTCATCGAAATCCGATTGACGATTTTGAAATTTTAAAAAAATGTTTTTTTTTGGGACAGCCTAGCCTCGCACTGTGGATAACGGCCTAAGCGTTGCTTCATATTATTCCGTCGGGGAATAGCGCTTTATTTTTTTCATCCAATGCGAGTGAACCACTTCGACTCTCAATGCACTAATTCACTTCCTATACAACACTAGACACGCGCTATTGTGAATACGAGGCAGGGGGCCACGAAATTCACCTTTTCAACTCATACAGACGGGCAGACACACTACAAACTTAATATATAAATTATCTTTCCAAACTTCTCTTTCTATCTAGCACAATTATAGTTGTTTCTATGGTGTCAATTTTAAGTGTCGGTATTAAACAAATATCTTTTAGAATTTCGAGGATTCGACTTACCTCCTTCTCATAGTCGGTCACTAGATGTTACATCTAAATCATCATAATACCCCACAAGCCGCCTAAAAGGTGTGTGGAAGCGGGTATGAGGACACAAGCCTTTTTTTACATAAATAGCACGTGATCAAACAAAATTACGACAAGCATTTATTAAAGTCCTTCATTGTTGCCGGCGAAAAAACGAACTCCCATATCTATCCGTTCGGCAAAACATCTCTCTTAATTTATCGCTTCTATCGGACAAGGATATATAGTGTGGCTCTAATAATTATTTTGTTGTCTGTGTCGCTCCTAAAGGTATCCATTCTCAATTTTTCAAGCAATCTAAGCCTAGCGCGCGGCCTCCGAGTCTCTATAGCTGTTCCCAGCCTAATTCACTTAACCTAATCTGGGTAACGCTGTCTGTTCACCCGTAGTGGCTTTTTGAATAACCTCGCAGCCTTCCTTTGTATTTTATTAAGTTCATGGATTAAGTCTTTCTACACCGGATCCAATTTGATATCGCTGCATATTCAAGGTGCGGTCGGACGAGTGTGAATTGCCTCCTTTCCTTTATTTTCTCATCCGAAAATCTTCCCACAATACGCTTGATGAATCCTAATTTCTTCAGGGCTATGCCGCAAACATTCCTCTTTATATGTGTTCCCCACGTGAGGTTCGAGGTTATCGTAACTCCCAGGTACTTCACTTCGTCTGTTGCCTTTATGTCAACACCATATGGTTAAAGTTGGACAAAAACAGCAAAAAAATACATCGACATGCATTTCCTCAGATCATGTTCGAGTCCCCACTCTTAGCTCCACAAATGAACATTTTTTGGAAAAATCTTCCACTACAAATCTTCTAGAACTCGATAAATTTAAAGTCGAGGATTGGCCACGGGTGATACAATATGATGATTCTTTTGCCATTAGCTTAAGTTATATAGGAATATCCACACAGTTAATTTAAACGGGGCATTTAAGGAAGTAGGGAATTATTTAATAAATGATACCAAATGTTGTTCCATCTTCAAATATTCGACAAGACTTATTCGTTCGCCACTTCGCGCAATCTATGCTTTAATTATCATGTGTAGAAATGAGTAGGAACTAACAAGTCTAAGGCCCTCAATTTTTGTCTTCTTTCTCTAACCAAAAGTAACGTCCCTTAATGAATCTCATCGTCTTCGTGTCGTTAAGCGTAGTTATAAACTTGGGTGCAGAAACATAAGTGGTAACTTCCTTATAGCGTCTAACAACTGTTAGTTCATTCTGTGAAACAATATTTTCTTGTGGACGCAAAAGTTAGCATATAATAACAATAAATAATTCCTCTGGTGTTGCGTATAATTACCTTGCGATGGTCTTGAAAGCGATATGAGCTACTCATTGATAAATGATGGACTAGACCACCATTGAAGGCTCCTATGATTTTAGCAATACTCCGAAAACCTTTAACCATTTATCATTAATTGAAGCCGAGGTTTTTATTTTTTGACGTAACAGCACGTTAGAGTTTAGTTTTCCGCTTTTTTACCCCTGAATTTTACAAAGTACTCAGTATAACGGAACACATCAATGGCTCATGCGTGGAATTTTTAAAAATTGGCATTCGTTAAATGCGTCTTTGAACAACGTTCAGATACTGTGAAATGTATTTGAATGAAATGGAGTATTCACTTACCTTATCTTTGCGAGTAAATATAATGGAGTCAACAAGAGTGGAGAACAGCGATTGATTTGCAATTGTTGATAGGAATATAATATTTATTCTACGACTTTCTTCCAAAACAACTCTTCGCGTGCTGTTTGTTTGCTGCCTAACTGTTTTGCAGGCTATTTCCTTTTAATTCTTCCCGTTTTTTTACTGCAGAATCTTGTAATCGGCTTCCTTCATACATTAGTCACCTTAATATAGACCAGTTAATCCTCTCGTTGAGGATATGGATTATATCTTCTTTGGAATATCATCTCCCTTAGCGATTGCTATACTTCGATATCAGCGACGGCCTTATTACAGGCTATGGACTATTGAGGAAAAATAGTATCCCACAAAAATTCGTGCCATGGCTATCGCTATGGGGAAAATTGGTTTCCTTTCTGACGATTAAGGAAGTTCAAATGCCATCTAAAGTTGAGAAGGAATATGCCCTGTCTATGCCCCACTCTAAGCTTAATTCGTGGTATAGTCGGTAAAACAGAGGTGATGTCGATATACTTATTAGTAAAATAGGCGTTCTATTCGGCTTCAATTTCAAATATTTCTCGCTCTGCTTATCTCTTTCGATGCATCGACTTTCTCTTTTCTCTCGTGCCAATTCACTCCTAGTCCCAACCCACAGCTTCGCATTCTCGACTCTGAAAAATTTTCGAAGACGAAAAGCAGTCTCCAGAATGATAATAGCGATATTGATGAGTCCCTTTCAGCATTGGAATGTATATAGAATATATTTGATTATGCTCCGGCAATCACCCTTGGAGCATTACTCATTATACAATGATAGACTCACAAAAAAACTCATTAGGTACATATATGAACAATCAAATCCAAGTGTGGCTTGCTATAATTACATTTTCATATGGTTCGGTTTCATTATTTTAGAGTTTTATAGGTTTTTTGCATTTTATATCGGTCATTTTTCCATGTTGCTACACAAGTTATTGCGTTTTAAATAAATAAACAGACATTAGGTGTCTAGCGACATTTGAGTGCAAATTTCATTTAAATAGGTGTTGTAATTCAACTATTTTATTTTAATTAAGAACTCTCGTAAGAACCCGTAGAAGTAATAACGATATAACAGTATGATAATTAAATTAAAATAAGATAACAAAGAAGGAATGATTATAGTTAAGCCACATGCGTGAGATCTATAGGCTGTGTTTTGTTAATCAGAGTTTAATGTAGCCCTCCACTGATTAGATCCTTGTGTTTATATAATTTATAATCAATTAATAATTTATATTTGAATGCTTATTTTTAATGTTTCTGTTTTAAGCCGTTGACGATAGAATACAAAAATTTAGATTCCGTAACGAGAAATGATTTTTGAAAGGTATTTGTACGTATAATTGTATAACAAATAGAATAGTCCTTCATGCGAGATTTTGCCTAGTGGTTTCTGATTATCATTAAACATTTCTATTAACGCAAAGGGAAGGATGAATAATTATTCTGAATACCTCAAAAAGCATCATAATATTATCATCAATGATTATTAATGAAATAAGTGTCGTTGTGAACAATCATTAGGGATTCAAAGATAATTTCGACTCAAACCTCTACTGCGCTTACTTGTATAATAATAATAATAATAATAATAATAATAATAATAATAATAATTCAATTCATATTTGCGCAAATTACGTCTGATTCTTGCAGAGAAATAAAGCAAAAAATAAAAGGGCTTAGTTTGACCTCTCAATTAAAGAGGCAAAGATAACTGATATAGTACTAAATTTGCCTTAAAATGGCAATAAATAGGCAAACAAGTTATTTAATTAGTGATTTTTCTGTTTTTAACTATCGGAAATATATTTATAGTAACTATTAAGACATCCACACTTTAGATGATTATGAAGATTTGGGTTTATTAATTACTGATACCTGGAATATATTAAGCATAATTTAAATATATGCTTCAGGAAATATTATTAGTAACTGGTACTAATATAATGCCGAAGTAAACATAACAATTTAGCGCACAGGAGTATTTTTGGTTTCTCGTGTAATGAGACACTTAGAAAACTGTAGGATGATTCATATCCCAAGATAATGCTCAGGAATAATGAATACGCCTACCAGAGTGTCTAAAGTACTTAAAAATATAGAGATATATGCATTGATGGTGTTTGGCAATGGGGTGTTAAAGGCAAAATCTAGACAGTCATTTTGTATAGAACTTTTAGAATACTCTTTGAGACGTAAATTCCGATTTTCCTTTCTTCCTTATATGTGCGTTGTGACGCTAATACGTCTCGATATTTTTGAGTGCAAGCTTGATTACTCAGACCATCTATATAAGAATATTATCAGGGTGAGAATCTCGTGACTGGGAACTTATGCTTCGCCTTGTGCTCTGGCACCGGGAGTTTGGGAAGTTGCGAAGAATTTAGGAATAGAGAAGAATGCCTCGGTATGACTTTCGCAGACGGTGAGGAGACTAAGTCAAACTGGCCCTTTCAAGGCACAGATAACGTAGGCAGTACCCGAAGTTGGAGCTCGGCGGAGGACAAGGTTGCTCGCACTGTCTGTGGGGACCGACTTTTGAAAGTGACTGTACGTAATGTTTCACAGTTGGATTTCGAAGGCTGTTATGACTCTTTAATGACTCTTCAAAACGAGATTGAAGTCATTAAAAAATAGCAATTTCGTAGATTTGTTTTCGTATCAAGTGACAGATGAATTTTGCTTTCTGTTGGGATTTGTATATATACTCCTATATTTATCGTACGTGAGTGCTCTTTATTTCTTTGTTTTGATATTTTTTTTGTTTTGTGTTCCATGGATACATGTGTTTGGTGACTATCGTAATGAAAGCGGTTCTGCCATCTTTTGTATCGTCCACTTATTCAGACGGTGACTGCGTAAACTCAAATACTTTCTCATTTTGATCTTTCTATATTCGTTTTCTTCCATATTGGACATCGTGTGGCATTTGCTCAGTTACTAATCTGTCGGCCCACCTTGTTCTTGTGACCCTCTTCCAAAACCACATTTCTACGACTTTATATTTGGTCATTTCTCTCTTCCTCTGCGCCCATTATCACATCAATGTGTCCATGCGAAAGTATTCATGAATTTCTTCCTAGAATCAACACTTATTCTTATATAATAGTACTACTTTACCTTGTCTTGAGTCTCGTATCCTTTGTGCCTTTTTCAGGCCCATCAAAGTAACATGAAGTTTTGAACGATATTTTCTTCAAAATAAACTTTAACGTGATTTTCATCAAAGTATTATTTTTAATTCGAAGAAATGGCGTGTCTCTTCACCGTCCGTCTTTTTGGTAGAATGCACTGCCGAGGGGAAACGGAATATGCTCTTAATTTTAATATGAAAGTTAATAACATTGTGTACTGAGGCTATGTAATGCACAAAACATGTCGAATGGAATGATAACTGCATAAAAAATCTTGTCTATTATATAAGCGTCTGGGGTGGGGGGGGGGGGGTTTATGTGTGTGAGCGTTTCTGATTAAGGCTTGGCAGGGGCGCAGCTAGGAATTAAGGGTAGGAGGGGTTTCAGGCGCAACTAATACCGGGGGGGTTAAGGGTATTGTATACCCGCCAGGGTAAGCGGGAGGTGCGGAGGCCTTCCGCCGGAAAATAATTAAGATAAATGGTTCAAAATGGTGATTTTTACGGTCTTTTGAGGGATATTTTATTAATCCTCTCACTATTCTATGAGAAATACTAATCCAAATAAGTAAAATAGATGTAACTTAAAAATTTCTGTGAGCTCTGGGGGGGGGGGGGGTTTATCCCCCAAAACCCCCCCTCGCTGCGCCACTGAGGCTTGGATGAGTGCTGCATTCCTTGGTTTGACAATAGCGTAGTTTCCTTCATCAAAGAAAACGAAATATAGGGATTGATTGCGATTCGTTACCCACCAATAGTGTATTCATAATAAACAAATTATTTAGTTTCAGAAATCCCAGTTTAGACGATTGTTTAATGGCCAATTTTAACCGCACTTGAAAAAAGACAGATTGGCGCCCATGCGATGCCACTCCACGTGACGTCACAGGGACCTAGTTTCTATACGAGTAGGTAGGAGTTTTGCATCGTCTGAGATTATATGCATGAGGTACAGAGCTCAGGGAAACATTTCTTATTATCACAAATTAAAACTGCCTATGGTCGGAAAGTTTCCTTCGTTTCATAGGGTATTAATAACCCTTATTTAAGCGAAGCGCTACCTGATAGCAGGGTACTCTGCTACCTGCTAGCAGCCTGCATCGCAGCAGCGCTCATAGCCTCTAAACAAGGTCACCCCTCACGCCGACAGCTGGAACCAGAAATACGCCACACGGACTTCTCACAGTATTCATACTTAGCCGTCGCGTTTTCGCGCGCTTGAAAAATTCACTTTTCATTTAATTACGGAAAATAGATATCGTCATTAAAAAATTTAAAAGTGTGAAATACGTACTCCAGGCGTAATAATATTTCGATTTAGGCAAATCGACTAATAATAGGAGATCACCCTTTTGGTGATGAAGAATGGGGTATTCACGGATCATTCCGTGAGGAAGGAGAATGTAATGGTCCTCTAATCGCTGGACCAGGTGAATTATCTCACCCGAATGAAAGCCCGAAAGAACTTAAACCAGAAATTTCGCCAGGAAAGCTCCAGTCATCTCTTCCTCTACTCTTTAAATTCGTCAGTTGCCCAAGTGAGTTGTTTTCTGATTATATTGGATATACGAACATGTTATTCCACATTGCAATGAACGATCAACTCCCTCGATACGTTATTTCACTGCAGGTTTGTCAATAGAGGTGCTTTAAACAAAGTTTTGTTCTTAACGTTCAAGTTTGAATTGATTTTTGCATAACTCAAACATAATCTTGAGTATTTCTGAAAAAGTTGAGAAACCAAATCAACCGACACCTGCAGGCCAAGTCGAAGATCATGCGTATATTTCGTTTTCAGCTTGCCGTCAGTCTATCTGCATCTTGCGAAGTCACACTTTAGTGTCAGTCTCAGTCGTACCATGTGCTGCAGGAATCGGATTTGCTGCCTTCGACGCGGAATCTCTGAACGAAAATTTTAGACTTGGTCCCAGGGCTCTACTTTGATATATTACGTTTAGGTGCGGGCAAAATAAGAGTGCAAAAAATGGACCGAATAAAGAGCCTGCCAACAAAACGGAATACAAACAGTGGTCATCAACAATCGTAGGATTGGTTTGACGCAGCTCTCCACTCTATTCTCCTATCAGTTAATCTTTTCGCAACTACACATTTCTTCTCTTTCAGCATCTCTCTTTACTTGTTACATATATTTTGTTCGGGGTCTTCCTTTTCCGTTCTTGCCTTCCATTTGTCCCTCAACGATCGTCTTCATCAGGCCATCATGTCTCAAGATGTGGCCTATAAGGTTGTTCCGTCTTCTTATTAAGGTTTTCATGAGGCTTCTCTTCTCTCCTAATCTTCTTAGAACTTCCTCGTTACTAACTCGGTCGATCCATTTGATCTTCATCATTCTTCTGTAGCACCACATTTCGATGGCCTCTATCCTTGCTTTCTCCGTTGCGGTCATTGCCCATGCCTCACTTTCGTATAGGAGCATACTCCAGATGTATGTCCTCATAAATTGTTTCTTTACTTCCATATTTAAGTTTCCCGCTGTAAGCAGGTTTCTCTTTTGGTGGAATGCTATCTTCGCCTGGGCTATTCTGCTGATAATTTCTTTCTTACTTCTCCCGTCACTAATTATCTTGCTTCCCAAATAACAGAATTCATCTACCTCCATCAGTTTTTGCTTCCCTATTTTAGTGTTGGTCTTGGCTTCTTTTCTTCTGTTGCATAATACTAAGATCTTGGTTTTCTTCGTGCTTATTTTCAGTTGATATCTACTCATTACCCTACCCATATTAACCAGAATATTTTTCAAATCCGTCTCTGTTTCTGCTATAACGGCTATGTCATCGGCAAATCTTGGCATGCTATTTTTTTCTCCATGGATAAACAAACAGTAGTAATCCTCAATTCCTTTCTCCCCACGGCAGTGGTTCGCCTATGCAAAAATCTAGCGACCATTAACAGGTGTAGCATTATACCAGATAACAGTGCCTCAACGATGGTCGTGAAGGCAACGAAAAGAAGAGCAGAATAGTCAAGAAGCGCGCAGCAATGAACCGGGAAGTTTATTTATTGTTCCACATCGAATTAGTTGGTTTATTTAAATTTAAGTGAACATTTCAGTGCGCCTGAATGCACGCATAATAGTAGTGGATTTGCCTAGTGTTCCAAATATGGAACACTGTTAAATAAAAGCTTATAACGAAAACAAAATACGTTGTTTCAAAATTTCCTTCATTAAGTACTTTAGGTTAACTATTACTGAACATGCCGGGAAAAATTAACAACATTTGAGCGTATTTTAAAGTAGTTAATAACATAATATTAGAGATGGTCTCAGAAAAACTCCCTTGATAAAAAAGACCGATATTTCTCAACACACTGGCTGCGATGGGTTGGCAGAACTGACTAAATCCTTGCGCCCCATAATACAATATATCGTTATAAAGAGGCACAGAAAGGAAAACCGTGGCACATTGGTGTGTAATGAGTCGTAGTCATTAAATTAGAATGTCGCGTCAGGTGTTCCAAAAATGGAACACTAGGCATAAATGGGTTAATATCAAATCTCCGTCTGCAAAGCCTCGCTTGTAAATGTTCTTCTAGTGCAATGAGATTTACTTTCTCTCGTCATCAATATGTGCACGTCATGGCCTTGAGTGGCGTATACAGCGACCGCAGAGAGCGATCTGTAACGTAGGAGAATGGCTGACGGGCGAAGGAGAGGAACAGTTTACCTCAAGGAGAAATCTGATGCTATTTTTTATTGTGAATAGAAAAAGTTTAATTATAAGGGTATATTCTACATGTTCTGATATTTTCAGAATGATACCATTAATTTTAAACATATTGTACTCCAGGAAATCTCCCCGAGCCATAAAAGTTTTAAAAAAACTACCATTCGTAATGTTGTTTGAGCATTTTCTTTTTTATACGTAAACGGCTGTTTTCGTAGCATACCATGCCACACACCTTGCATGAGGATTGCGGGAAAGAATGTAGATACGTATGATATTGATAAATATGGCAGTTAGAGCGGTCTCTAAGTCTAATGTTTGTTTAATAGTCTTCGTATATATCTTACTCCGCAAGATGACTCATTAGTGGCATGGAGGGGGATCACAATGCTTCAGATAGACATTAAGATAGAGGAGAGATTTAAGTATATGCTCAGTGGTGGCTCGTGAGTCAAATGCTGGGAGGGGCACCGGGGGATGAATTTAAAAAAATTTTTTTTTGTATTTTAGTGACTTTTTAAGGCAATCTAGAGACCATTATGACTCACTAAGACACTAAAAATCACTGAATCGATTAAATCAGCTACAGCTAGGTCTATTTACATCACAACAATTTACACATAATAAGTCAACTGGTCACCAAAACAAGGTATTCTGCAACACATCAATATTATACGGCCGCTGGGCGGCGCGGCGATGTCAACTCACTAGATACGTCGCTCTGCGCAGGCTCGGACGGCGCCCTAAGACTTCCACAAGGCACAACCTTAGACGCGTCATAGCGCCAGCAGCCCCTACCACTACCACTCTCCATATAACTGCATGTTAATATGGATTTGTACGTTCTGGCCAGCACCCCAGGACTACAAATTAAAACTTCTCGCACTAGTTTTGCGTGTGTTTTCCCACATATTCGATGTATGCGATTGAAGAAAAACCCTTTGGTTAATAAGATGTATAAATGTAATTGAATGGGCACTTAATTTTTTTTCTTCTTGAAATCTTTGGGAGGGGCGGCGACCGAGAGGTCTTATGAACAATCTGCCTCTGTGTATGCTGTGGGTGTCATGACGCTGGTTTAATTTCCCTAACAAATTCTTAATTATGCGTGGGAAATAAAAAAATCCTATACGTATCTCTTGGGCGAATTATCTCCCGTATTTTATCGTTTCTGATCGATCTGAAAACACAGTTCGTTTCTTTCAAAATGTACTCTTTTCCAGTAATGATAGGTGACTCTCCTCAATTTTTAAAGCTGTTTAATCTTGGAACGTAACAGTTAAATAACTAGTGGCTTCCAAAAACACTCGTGCCAAAGCGCTGTTGTGCTGACTTTTCGCCTGTAGTAATTTTTAACGATTCCTGCCATATTTATCTGATGCTTTATTTATTTCCATTCGTTAGATATACTTTCCTTAGCACCTGACCGACCACTTTCCTTCCTTCGAAGGCATTCATTTCGTTAAACATTTATCACCAACGTTTAAGGCCTCCACCAGCAAACTCCCGCCTCAGACATACGTCAACCGAAGATCTAAACTTTGAATGAATGCAGTGATGGGCAGTGTGAGAGTGAGTCAGTTCGAATGAGCGACTCAGCAGAGAGAGAGCTGTGAGCCGAGCGAGTCTTATTCGGTGAGTCGAAACTCCCTTCCCTCCACAAACGACTCCCTCCGGCCATACTGTAGCTGAAAAAGGGTAGTTTCATTCATCAAAGAAATAGAAATAAAGGCATTGATTACGATTCGTTACCGACCATTAGTGTATTCATAATACATATACAAATTATTTGGTTTTAGAAATCCCAGTTTAGACGAATGTTAAATGGTCAAATTTAACCTCATTTGAAAAAGACCAGATTTGCGCCAATGCGATGCCACTCCACGTGATGTCACAGGGACCTATTTTCTATACGCGTAGATAGGAGTTTTACATCGTCTGACATTACCAATGCATGCATGAGGCACAGGGCGCAGGGAAACATTTCTTAATAATCACCTATTAAAACTGCCTATGGCCGGAAAGTTTCCTACGTTTGATAGGGTATTAATAATCCTCATTTAACCCAAGCGCTACCTGCTAGCAGGGTACTTTGCTACCGTGTAGCAGCCTGCATCGTAGCGGCGCTCATATCCTCGCACCAAGGTAGCCTCGCACAGCGGCAGGCGGAACCAGTGTGACGTCACACGGTCTTTTCCCAGCATTCATATATAGCCGTCGCGTTTTCGCGAGCTTGAAAATGTGTACTTTTCATCTAATCGCGGAAAGGAGATACGGTAAAAAAATCTAAAAGCGTGAGATACGTACTCGAGGAGTAATAATCTTTCGATTTAGGCAATACGAAATAAATAGGAAACCACCCTATTGTTCGAGGCGAATTCAGACTCTAGGCGCTTACGACTCCCTCATCGCAAAATGTTGGTGTGGGGTCGGACTCCATGCGCACGCGACTCGTTCCACAAACATTTTCCGTGTTATGCTCATCGCACGTTTGGCGGGTCGAATGGAGCACAAGGCATTATTCGCTGGTTGCCCACTGCTCACCTTTTCACGTCACTTGAAAGATTCTCCTGGTTCATTTTCTGGGTATTTCTCTAAAGAAACTCACATGACCCTTATCGTAATTTTCTCTCCTGCATGTTCCATGTGTCGTGAAAGAAAAATGTTGGAAGATTCTCATATAAAAGTTTTCTCAACGGCAAATTTAAGACAATTATATCTACGAGGCAATGATGAAAATTTGTTCTAACACAAACAACTTGAATAATTACAGGTAATTATGAATTATAAACTTATCATGTAGTTTCGGAGAGAATATTTTGTCAAAACAGAGTTTTTTAAATTGTCCTCATCTCTAAGCTCGGGGGACGGAATCCATTTTCCATCTTACATGAAAGATATAACATAGTATCGGCAGAAATGTCTCCTCAGTTATATCACCTGTTAAACATTTTGACTCTGCAGTACGTGATTTTCAAATTGCGATCTACAAAATCTACATCTTCGCAATACCCTGCTAGCCACCTCTAGGGTGTTTGTCAGGGGGTGATCAATCACCAGCATGCAGCTTGCAATTGGACTCCGACATGCACACCACAAGGTCCAAAAAGCGTCACGTATACTAACAAATTATACTACCATATGCTGTTAGATATAATAATAAAATTAAGAAACATGCATTAAGTTTTACATAAGTTAGTAGGCTACACTACAAGTCATGCAATCTATTTGTGAGCTCTATCGCTGCCGTTATAATGACTTATTGATCGTGAAATAAAAGACACTTTAAATCTGTCTGTTCTACAGTGTATATCTCTTATTTTATTTACATCATCTGATCTACCGTAGTATGTTGGCGTCCGTAAGATATAGCTAATTTCGTTAGGAATGTTGCATTTTAAATGTTCGTTTAGAAATCCCCCCCTCACCACCTTCCCCTCTTCCCCTTTCTTCCACTCCCCTCTTCCCCCCTCCCTTCAACACAGAATCGCTTTGATGAGTCGCACTGTGCGAGCGGCTCTCTGAGGAGTGAGCTGTGAGTGGTGAGGCAGATCGACAAAAAGAGTCGTTCATGCAATGACTGAATGAATTACCTCGCCTCCGCATTTAGGCCTCAGCTAAACTTGACTTAATACGTCGTTAGGGTAAACCTAATCTCGACTTAAAGGGTGCTTTCCATTGATAGACAAACGTCGACGCTAGTCAACTTGCGTCGTTGTTTTCGTGTTCTATTCTGTGAGAGTCGCCGACTGTTGTGACACGACTCAACAGACGATTACGCGCAGGTATTGGAGAGTTATGAACAGTTTCCGTGAGTCGACACTAGACGGCGCGTGAATGGAAAGCATCCAATTTGGCGTGGTACGTCGCTGTTTACTTGATGAGGTCGTCTACCAGTATGCAAAAACTTATAGTGCTGTAACTCGAATTTGAATGGAGATAAATGCTCACGTTTATTTCGGTTGAATATTTGAATCATAATTACAGGAGAACACACAATATTTTGTGATTTTTTACATTTTAATCAGGAATATATCTTCGTTTAATAAGAAACTAATGTTTTTTACCTCTGCTCCTTGTAAAACGATCATGTTTATGACTTCTGCTCACCGTTGCTATGTGCTAAACCTTCCTCACAGGAGTCATCCATGAATGACCCACCATTTCTTTACCCTCTGCGTAATATCCTCTTGTGTGACCTTGCCATTCAATTACCTTGCTTTGGTGTTAATTCATGTGAACAAATTGGTATTTGGTGAGCGTGTTCGGGTGACATATTAGCTACTTGTCTTTTGTAACTCATTCGGGACCGTCCTTTGCCTTTCATCCCTTACAGTTGTCATTCCACAGTTTTCTTCATTATGATATCATCCCTATTGATGTCTGAGGGTTTTCTTTTACAAGATTTCTATTTTCTCCTACTTCTGTTTACACTTCTTCGTCACTTACTACGTCAATATGTTGTGCCTTCATCATTCTTATGCTGCACATTATTTCAAATGCCTCCACTCCTGACCTCGCATTTTATGAATTTTACTTCTGCACCCACATTCTACGCCGCCAGCTGTCTAAAAGGCCTGTGGCAGGGGGTGATAGGACACCAGCCATTTACACATAAAATGGAAGTGCTCTATGGAAATTACGACTGGCATTTATTAAAGTCCTTTATGGTCCGGGGGAAAAAGCAATTCGCCTATCTATCCTTTCGACAACATGTTTCTCCTAATTTATCGCGTGCGTGGGGCCTGGAAATATAGTGTGGCTCTAGTATTAAGTTCACCATGTCGCTCCATTGTCAATGGGGTAGTTTCCTTCATCAAAGAAAACGAAAGGCATTGATTGCGATTCGTTACCCACCATTAGTGTATTCATAATATACAAATTATTAAGTTTTAGAAAAATCCCAGTTTAGACGAATGTTAACGGTCATTTTTAACCTCATTTGAAAGAGGCCAGATTGGCGCCCATGCGATGCCACTCCATGTGATGTCACAGGGGCATAGTTTCTATACGAGTAGGTAGGAGTTTTACATCGCCTGAGATTACCAATGCATGCATGAGGCACAGAGCTAAGGGAAACATCTCTCAATAATCACCTATTAAAACTACCTATGGTCGGAGAGTTTCCATCGTTTGATAAGGTATTTATAAACCTTATTTAAGCCGAGCGCTACCACTAGCAGGATACTCTGCTACCTGCTAGCATCCTGCGTCGTATCAGCGTTCAAAGCCTCTCCCCAATGTAATCTCACTTGCTGCAGCGGGAACAAGAACGACGTCACACGGAGTTTTTCCAGCATTCACACTTAGCCTTCGCGTTTTCGCGCGCTTGAAATTTTTCACTTTTCATTTCATCGCAAAAAATAGATATTGTCATTTAAAAATCTCAAAGCGTGAAATGCGTACTCGAGGAGTAATAATCTTTTGATTCAGGCAATAAAAAAATAATACGAAACCACCCTTTTGGTCAAGCGATCTAAGCCTAGCGCGCAGCGGAGCCTCCGGCGGCTCCCAGCCTTATTCGCTAAACATCTGAGTAACGCTGTCTGTACGCCCGTAGCGGTTTTTTTTATGAACCGCGCAGCCTTCCTTTGTATTTTATTCAGTTCGTGGATTAAGTATTTCTGCACCGGATAACATTTGATATCGCTGCATAATCTCGGTTTGGTCGGACGAGTGCGAAATAGCACCTTTCTTTCATTTTCTCATCCGAAAATCTCCGCACAATACGCTTGACGAATGCTAATTTCTTCAGGGCTATGCCGCAAATATTCCTCCCATGTGTTCCCCACGAGAAGATCGAGATTATCTTAACTCCGACGTACTTACCTTCGACTGTTGACCGTGTGTCCACACCATCCACTCCATAAACATGGTTAAAGTTGGACAAACTCGGCGATAAATGCATCGGCATGCATTTGCTCATATTAAGTTCGAGACCCCACTCTGGGCTCCACAATTGATAAATTTCTCCGGAAACATATTCTGCAACAAACCTTCTAGAATTTGATGAAATAATTACAGTAACTTTATTGTTTTATAGACCATAGAAATAGCCTCAATTTTCCATGAAAAATCTTCTATAACCGCAGTGAAAAAAATTGTATTCATTGCTTGTACATAGCACACAAGATAGTATACTTTTTATGTTTCAATTATTACGTATCATCAATGCTTTTAAAATGGAATGATGATTAGAATTAATAATTTTTTGCAATGGGAAGATGAATTACACGTCGACTATTATAATTTGCTTTCGGTAAAATCTTTATTAAAGCTTTCTTAGCTCACGGCGATTGACGAGGGACATACGGGTGTGTGCCGCGTGATGTAATGTAAATGGCCCAGACGCACAGTGAGCTAGAATCGAAAAAATTGGCCAAAACCTCAAAATCGATTTTTTTGAGCTAGGAAGTAGAAACTTCGCATACATATTCTCCAATAAATTGTGCATAACCTTCAAGATTATTTCTTCCTTGTTCCTTCAGTTTAACAATTTCATTGAGGCATAAGTTGAACAAATTTAACGAAAAACGACCACTCTCGATTTTTTTCTGAAAAGAGCTAAATTTATCCCCATGCAGTGGTTTCACTAATAGTGTTATAGACAAAAATGTTATACCATCTTAATTTAAATTCCTTTATTTTCCATTTGGAGGGTTTGCAAACATTTTGTTTCATCAATAACCATGGATTTATTACAAAATGGTGGAGCATTTTTTCTGCCATTTTTTTTTAAATAAACGTAGAGCAAAAGTAGATACTTCCGCCGACTTCCGCCAAGTTACTTATACCGCGTCAATTTATGAAGTTATACCATTTTAATTTAAACTATGAAGCTTTTTCATTGTGAATCTAAAGTAAAATCTTGCACCAACTCGCAAACCCGAATTTCAAACCCTTTTTAAATACTTACGGTAATATATTTTTCTTACAAATCATAGCATAAACCTTTATTTTCCCTTAGAAACCTTACACAACAATTGTAAAAATTTGTGCAATTAATCTATTATTACCGCACGTCATTATGAGTTTTGTTGAAAATTGAATGGTAACCAGCCAACAGATGAAATATTTATCCAAGGGGACTTTGAACACGTGGTGCTGACTTTTTCCATCGTTTGATGGATTACAGCAATCTATTTTGTTACCTAATTAAAATTATGAGAACACATAACAAATATTGAAAACAAATTGATATGTGCATGACTAGCATGAAATGGCAATAAACATTTGGCATATAACTTAAATGCAATGATTAATATTGATATTTACTGATAGGTTAAAAATAAACTTCAAAATTACAATATAATTTTTATTCATTACAGGGTGAACAAAGACAGCCGTTTACCAGGAGTAAAAATAGCGTGTGGTCATCTTAAGTATCAAGAAAACTGAAACAAGGAATAAGATACAAGGTGTTTCTATGACTACGGAAGGCGTGTTTGCAGCTGATGGATCTCCTGTCGAGTAGATGGATTGCAGTGATGAGCAGAAGGCTGCTTATTGCTGAGGTTTTTATTATAATTCAGTGATTTATGATTCATGCTGTTAATATGTTGCTTCTTTCCCGACAGAATTCATCGAATGAAAAGCTAGTTAGCACAATGATATATATATACCGCGGTATGATGGTAAAATGAGGTCTCTCTTTGATGAGTGTAATCCAAAGGGACGACTTGGTATGATGAGGTATGAGTTGAAATCAGCTTTTGGTAAAAAATCGGATCCGATGAGGTTATTATATGGTTATAGACTCATAAAATAAATGGGTCTTATTATGAGAATTCTCGTGAACGGAAAGTTCACAGCATGGTGAAAAGAGTGAAATTTTAAAAAGGCGCCATAAATACAAAAGGTATCAAAATTTGCAAAAATAGGCCTAAAATACAAAACATAAGTTGGCATGCATAAAGGTACCATGTTGAGCAAATTGATGCGTATGATTATGGTTTCTATGTTTTGTAATTTACTTTTTGGGTGACATCGAATGCGTATTTTATGTACCTGTGCACGAACCATGCCCAGTACAGGATGATGTGCATATCAGCGTATGAATGTTTCAATACGGTTTCCCTTTGACATCTGTAATAAGAGGGAAGAACTGGTGTGATAGGGTATGAGTTGAATTCAGCTATTGGTAAAATCGGATCCGATGAGGTTATTATATGGTTATGGACTCATAAAGTAAATTAGTCTTAAGATGAGAATTCTCGTGAGCAGAGAATTCGTAAAAGACCATGGCGAAAGAATTCACATTTATAAAAGGCGCCGAATATACCAAAAGGTAGAAAAGTGTAGACGAAACAGGCCAAAAATACAAAATTTAAGTTGGCATGATATAGGTACCGTAATTATTAATTTTTAGTGGGTGATTATGATTTTTTGTTTTGTCATGCATTTTCTTGAGTGACTTGCATACTTGTATTTCATGTTCATGTGCACTAATAAGCTCTGTTACAGGATGACGTAGAAGAGAAAAGACGGCGATGAGATCTCGAAGAAAACAAGCGATCCGGCATGCGTGTGAACGTTGCGTTTTATCCGATGCGTTGCGCGATTGAGCGAAAATTGCGTTTTGATCGCATGAACGGCGAAAGTACTCGAGTGCGATTCGTGTGTCCTCCAAATTAAGGAGGAGAAGAAAGAAAACAACAAGAGAAGAGGACCACATCAAGAAGAAAGCAAGTGAATTAGATTAGCTTTTGGGCCTTTAGGGCCTTGATCATTGCGTCGAGTAAGGCTAGGTTTTTTAGCTTGCGTTAATTTTAGTTTTTTTTTGTCGAACCGAGGTTTAGCATGCGCTGTAAACCATTGCAGTGTACGTGGATGAAACTGTGTCAATTGGATGGAATAGTGGTAATTTTCCTCCTTGTGTCACGGTTACTTCCCGTGCATTGTAGTGGGGAGCATGCAATTCTTCGGGGGAAGGGTATTTATTTTCCTTGTTTGTATTCTCTCCCTCTTTCCCCAGGGTCTAGGTCATCAGAACTTCACGTGAAGAGGACCCCAGCTTCAAAACTAGGTTAGCTTTTGGGCCTTTAGGGCCGTGATCATTGCGTCGAGTAAGGCTAGGATTTTTAGCTTGCGTTAATTTTAGTTTTTTTTTGTGTCGAACCGAGGTCTCGCATGCGCTATAAACCATTGAAGTGTACGTGGATGAAACTGTGTCACTTGGATGGGAAAGTGGTAATTTCCTCCTTGTGTCACGGTGACTTCCCGTGCATTGTAGTGGGGTGCATGCAATTCTTCGGGGGAAGGGTCATTTATTTTCCTTGTATGTATTCTCTCCCTCTTTCCCCAGGGTCTAGGTCATCAGAACTTCACGTGAAGAGGACCCCAGCTTCAAAACTAGGTTAGCTTTTGGGCCTTTAGGTCCGTGATCATTGCGTCGAGTAAGGCTAGGATTTTTAGCTTGCGTTAATTTTAGTTTTTTTTTGTGTCGAACCGAGGTCTCGCATGCGCTATAAACCATTGAAGTGTACGTGGATGAAACTGTGTCACTTGGATGGGAAAGTGGTAATTTCCTCCTTGTGTCATGGTGACTTCCCGTGCATTGTAGTGGTGGCGCATGCAATTCTTCGGGGGAAGGGTCATTTATTTTCCTTGTTTGTATTCTCTCCCTCTTTCCCCAGGGTCTAGGTCATCAGAACTTCACGTGAAGAGGACCCCAGCTTCAAAACTAGGTTAGCTTTTGGGCCTTTAGGGCCGTGATCATTGCGTCGAGTAAGGCTAGGATTTTTAGCTTGCGTTAATTTTAGTTTTTTTTTGTGTCGAACCGAGGTCTCGCATGCGCTATAAACCATTGAAGTGTACGTGGATGAAACTGTGTCACTTGGATGGGAAAGTGGTAATTTCCTCCTTATGTCATGGTGACTTCCCGTGCATTGTAGTGGTGGCGCATGCAATTCTTCGGGGGAAGGGTCATTTATTTTCCTTGTTTGTATTCTCTCCCTCTTTCCCCAGGGTCTAGGTCATCAGAACTTCACGTGAAGAGGACCCCAGCTTCAAAACTAGGTTAGCTTTTGGGCCTTTAGGGCCGTGATCATTGCGTCGAGTAAGGCTAGGATTTTTAGCTTGCGTTAATTTTAGTTTTTTTGTGTTGAACCGAGGATTTGCATGCGCTGTAAACCATTGCAGTGTACGGGGATGAAACTGTGTCAATTGGATGGAATAGTGGTAATTTTCCTCCTTGTGTCACGGTTACTTCCCGTGCATTGTAGTGGGGAGCATGCAATTCTTCGGGGGAAGGGTCATTTATTTTCCTTGTTTGTGTTCTCTCCCTCTTTCCCCAGGGTCTAGGTCATCAGAACTTCACGTGAAGAGGACCCCAGCTTCAAAACTAGGTTAGCTTTTGGGCCTTTAGGGCCGTGATCATTGCGTCGAGTAAGGCTAGGATTTTTAGCTTGCGTTAATTTTAGTTTTTTTTTTTGTTGAACCGAGGATTTGCATGCGCTGTAAACCATTGCAGTGTACGGGGATGAAACTGTGTCACTTGGATGGAAAAGTGGTAATTTCCTCCATGTGTCACGGTGATTTTCCGTGTATTGTAGTGGTGGGTATGCGATTCCTCGGGGGAAGGGTCATTTATTTTCCTTGTATGTATTCTCTCCCTCTTTCCCCAGGGTCTAGGTCATCAGAACTTCACGTGAAGAGGACCCCAGCTTCAAAACTAGGTTAGCTTTTGGGCCTTTAGGGCCGTGATCATGGCGTCGAGTAAGGCTAGGTTTTTTAGCTTGCGTTAATTATAGTTTTTTTGTGTCGAACCAAGGTTTAGCATGCTCTGTAAACCATTGCAGTGTACGGGGATGAAGCTGTGTCACTTGGATGGAAAAGTGGTCATTTCCTCCTTGTGTTACGGTGACTTCCCGTGCATTGTGGTGGGGCGCATGCGATTCCTTGGGGGGAAGGGTGATTTATTTTCCTTGTATGCACTAACCCGCTTTCTCCTTAGGCTGAAGATATTCCAGTGGCCGAAGACATGAAGAATTCTGAAGATTGAGACCATCAGTTTACTGAAGAAGGAATTTAAGAAAAATCAACCAGGATATTCTTCACATGGAAATCGGTAAGAATAAAATTGTAAAATATGTTTCGCCATTGCTTCTTAGATGCTGTTTTGGTTTTTATATTTCATCGCATCGTTAGGTTGATGTAATTATGTTTTGTGGACGAGTAGATGTTATAATGTCTCCTATGAACATAATAAGTTTAGAACCTCAGTTTGATAATGAAATTAAAATCAATTTCCCCTGTTTTCTCAATTGAGTACCAATTAAATATGATTTGCCCTAAAATGGACGCTTACATTACAAAATGTTATACAGTTATACTAGATATGAGTTCTCGACAACCAATTACTGTTTCAATTTATTGTCCAGTACGTTTTATTAAGTTTTTATTATTTTTTTACTGAATCCGACTAAAATCCGATTATATCATTTATAATATCTTCTTAATAGTTTGTCTTTTCTGTGTCTGTTAAATACATATTATATTCTCTGAGCTTAATAATACATATAAGTTCTTTAATTTTGTGTAAAGATCTTTTTGCTTCGTAGCACGCAGAGACGTTATGATCACTGCGTCTAATCAGTTTTATTTTTTATTATTTTGAAGTCTTTTTTAATACGCAATCACTGCATTTATCTGGCCAATGATTGATTCATATTGGTGATTTATTTCCATTCCTTATCATTGAATTCGAATCCTTCCGAAAACATTTCCAAAAGTTTTTTATTTTTAATTTTTCGGAATATACCTTTTTTGTGAATACGTTTGAATACCTCTCTATGCGTATGTAACACTTATTCTGTTGCTGACATATCGATTCAATGGAAATAACTCAAAATTATCTTTGCACAGACTTTATTTTAAAGAGCATTGAAACATGAATGTAAGTTATCTTCAGGTTAGAAATCACCATTCGTTCTACAACTTGGTTAACCACTCTGAACAAATCCCTCAATATTCTTTTAAAAGTTAGATTTTTATTCTAGTTCCTCTCTGTCGAAAGGAAACGCCTTTTAAAAATTTTCGTGAAGAGGTAATACATGCGCTTTATAGGCAATTACAATTAGCGCATGGCTGAATGGAAAGTCAATTCTCGCGTCCCATTCATTATAATTGCATTTTTATGGAGTTTATGTGAGTCAAAGGAGGAAAATTCAATTTCCGTTTCTCTCTCTTCAGCTACAAGTCATCGCAGAGGATTATGGCAATGCGCTGTTGGAAAAATGGCGCTAATCCGGAATGTGATAATGCAGTGACATCACGCCAAAAGGTAAGAAAATCATTCAATTACATTTTTCTGTGTCCGTTAATTATTTTAAAAGTGTACGATGTGAATAACTCAAATAGAGAAAAGAGAGAAGATAATTTTATTTTCGTTAAATTCAGTAATATTATTTTTCTTTGACTTGTTCGTTGTGGTGTATCGCAATTGATCTGCTTTGATTGGGCCTTGGTAACGACACGTAAATAGCTTCAGGCAATGGTGGTTTTTTTATTCGGAGACCTAATAAATTCCTCAATTTTTTACAGTGCATGGAAAGGGGTATTCGTTAATGAAATTACAATAATTGAAAAAGAATTTGAATCATTCTTCCGATATCTCCAACTCTTCCGTAATATCCCTTACGCTTACCGTTAATCTCAGTATTTTTCATTCAGCAAGGATGGATATCCGAAATTCAGCCCAACATCAGTTTGGTATTAACTCTGTCAGCTGAATCAATTACTGCTGAAAATGAGCATTGAACGATGAGTAGTACGAATTTTCATTAAACTGCTCAGTTTGTGTTATTCAATATTTCTGTTCAGAAGATCGGCATCCTTTACAAATAGCTCATCAAGTTCGCATCATGATTTTCTGATTCCTTTTAATGTTTCCCTTAGTTGTTTTAGACATTAAAAAAAGAATAATTTTCACAAAACCACTGTCGCATTGTGATTTTATAGCCGTCATACCCCATTCATTTATCGATAGAGAATGCTCAATTCTCGTGCAGTCATGAGAGAGTTATTTCCACCCTTGCGAAAGTAAAATGACGAAAAATGTATTCGTGATTGTAATTTGATCTGGAGAATTGATATTCACGGAGAGCTGAGCGGAAAAGTCTAATTATTTTTGGAATCGATTATTTAAGGTGCCCATTAAAAGGTTTTTAGTCGTGGTTGAAAGGAAATATCATTGTAGCTTTATTTGGCGTCAAATTCTTTAATGGTGCAGTTAGTGGACATAATTTTATGCATACAAAATTAGTATTACAATATACATTTTTATATAATATGATGGGTACATAACTACGTACCATGAAACTCTGAATGACATATAAAAATTAATATTATTTTATAAAATATTGCGAAGGAAAACATTTTATAATACCTATCTAACCATTTAATTTTTGACAAAATCTAAATGACTATGTTCAACATTGATTATGGTTTCCAGTGATTTTTAACGATTAATATTAATAATTGCACTGTGGCTGGACAATGAAATTAATATTCATTTTCAAGAAAGCCATATTTTTCATATCCGTTTGAGCCAAGATGATGATTTACGCCATAGGGAAGAAACGATTTTTCGTGAACAAAATCTGATTTGATTTAATATACCCTTACGCCATTTACGAGAATACAGGTAAAATTTAGAAGTAACAGTATGCTCATATTCCTTTTATTTATACGTCTCTTTTCAATTTATTTGATTTTTCTGTACTTTCATCGTCAGAATGTATTGATTTCTATACATATTCCGATGTGTAACGGTGAATATTAATTTTTCAAATCGGTACGCTCCAATTTTTGTGGTTTAGTACTTAGACAAGTGCAAATTATTTATTTTTTCAAGCTTTAAAAATGTCAGTCAATCCTTGCATACGTTAATATCATTTGCTAATTCACCGCATGGACCCTAAAGGCTTGGCGAATCTATTAATATCATCGCTGATTTTCCCCGTGCAATGGTACCATGCATTTTCATTTATTCCTGGAGATATTTATTTTTTACGTTTCTTAACAGATATCCTGTAAGCCCCATTACATAAAAACTATAGTTAATTTTCAATTAATTTTCGTTATCCTTTTTTAAGCTTGTCTTCGTTTAAATTGTGTTTTCAAAGACGATAAATTAATCTTTTTACATAATATAAACTTTTGGCAGGGATCTAATATTCAGCAATGACACTGAATAATAAAAAAAATTTTTTTTATATCCAATTCCGCTATTTATAAAACTTAGTCAAGGGAGTCGAATCCTTTTCTGTATTTTCAATCGAATCCTTTCTTATTTTTTTCAACTTGGTCATATCAAGAATAATAACCTTTGTGCCGTACAAGGTGACTTTTCTATCTCATGGATGAGTATATTGAATAATTTGTTTTATCAACAGGGACAGAGAGAGAGGCAGCTTGCAATGATGGACATTAAAGAAGGAGATTTAGGAATGAAATGAACGTGGAATGCTCTACATTGACCAATGGAATTGACTTAGGAACTCAGCAATTATGAAGAAGGAAACGAATTGTGTAGATCGTGAACTGAAGAACTGAAGAGTCAAGAGATGAAGACACGATAGGAACATATGAACCATTTGAAGACTCAAGAGAAGAAGAATGGCGATCCGAAGTCTGAAGATTTAGATTATATTTTGTTTCGTATTTTGTGTCTATTTCGATTGTATGTGCCTTTTGTATTTTTTGATGAATTTGATTTAATTTGTGTTTAAATGAGTGAATGAGATTTAGTTTGTGTGCGAGAATGATATCAGGTGTGAATGTGAGAATGGTATTTAGTATATATGTATATGAGAGTAATTGGATCAGTGTTCGTTAAATTGCGTGCTTTAGAATGACTGAGTGCGTGTCATTTATTGTGAATGACGTTGTTACTTGGTGTGAAGTAAATTTTTTCTTGTGTATGAGGTATGTTCTATTTCGTGTGAATGAGGTATGTTTTATTTCGTGTGAATGAGGTATGTTTTTTTGTGTAAATGAGGTATACTAATTCGCGTGAATGTGGAATGTTATATGATGTGAATGGTGTATGCTATATCGTGTTAATGACGGATCGTATTTCGTGCGAATGAGGTATGTTTTTTCGAGTATATAAGGGTATATTATGTAGTCTGAATGAGGTATTTTATTCATGTGAATGTGGTATGATATTTGTTGTGAATGAGGTATTTTTTTCGTGTGAATGTGGAATGTTAAATGATGTGAAGGGTGCTTGCTATATCGTGTGAATGAGGGTATATTATTTAGTCTGAATGAGTATTTTATTCCGTGTGAATGTGGAATATTATATGATGTGTGTTAGGTATGCTTCTTCGTGTGAATGACGAATCCTATTTCGTGTGAATGACGTGTGTTTTTCGAGTGTATAAGGTTATATTATGTAGTCTGAATGAGGTATTTTATTCGTGTGAATGATGGTATGATATTTAGTGTGAATGAGTGCGATTATTAGTACTTAATTTTAGTTTGAGCGAGAGTGCGTTGTTGAGTGTGAATGAGAAGGAATTGTTTATTATAATTAAGCGTTTATTATCGATATATGTGTGATTGATGGTATGTTGTTTATATTGCGAATGACCTTGTGTTACGTTATGTGTGAATGAAGGTTTAATATATTTGGTGTGAATGAAAGTGCCATCTAGTTTTCATTGGAGGAGGCCATTTTATGTGATGGCTGAAGTAGTACTTGTTTTTTATCGTAGAACTTGGGTAGCGTAGATAGTAGATGGTAGAGTAGTGCATGTCCCCCTCAAATCCAACTGCGTCCTCAACGTGGAGAGGGGGTGTAACAGCGGACAGCCATGTTTCAACGAGGTTGCCATGGTGATTTCAAACAAACTTTCGAAATTTTGCTCGGCAGTTTTTCCTGCTAATTTTTCTTTCACAGAACTTGTCGAATTCTTTGATTTCTTGCAAACTACATTGATGGTTTCAAAATGTAAAACCGGTGAACTAGATTCTTCCTATATGGCTTTCCGCTGGCTAATGCAGTTGGTGACTTATGTATCGGAATGTGTACGAATTAATTTACATTGTTCACAGTTGTAAGTGTTTCAGTTTTTTTAAATATCAATTGTATTCCATTTCATTAATATTTTTTAATTCACATTGTAAAATTTGCCCGTAATTTAATGTATATCGAATCAATGTGCAATCCATTTTTTGAAAGTATAAACCTTTTTATTTTCAATAAATTTCATGATTTACTAAAATTTCACTTAAAATGTTTCTTTACTTCATTCGCTGAGCGGAAAAAAATTACCTACTTTTTTTAAATTAACTACCTATTTATATTATGTAACTCTTACAGTCGAAACGTGGTGTATATGTATATTATGTTTTTATTTGTATCATATTATATTGGATAAAAAAATTATCAATCAGCCATGTTTTACTTCAGTAATTATCTACTTAATTCATGTGTTTATTTCAGTAATAAATAATTTTAAATTGCCTTCATTTAACTGATTATGTTCGCCGACAAAAACCCTTGTACTTGGTATTGTTCATTGACTGTGTTTTCCTTGTTTTTATCAGTACAATTTAATGTTGTGCCAAAATATAATTTCAGAATTTGTTTTACTGCATGTCTGACTAGGGAGATAATACTTTTAAATTACCTATTTTTTATATCTGCTCTGCGGAAAAAATCGTATTTTTTATTTTTCTTCTGTGTATGGGTGTTTTTATTTTCAATAAAATGTTAACATTCGTGCATGATATTCAAAACCTACCTGTTTCATTTTCTAGAGTGAGAAATAATAATTGTGAATTATGATATTTTATATAAAATAAAAATATTATATAATTATATACGGAAACGTTTTTTCATTGTTTAATTTGTAGACCTTGTATATGTCACTGTATTTTATTTTTAATCTAAACTATGTTTATATGCGTTTCTGTGAGAAGTAAAATCTCAATTTTTTTATTTTCTACGTTAACCCAAATAAATGTAAGGTTTTTCTTAAGGGTATGCAATGAATATTAATAATGTAGTGAGAATATGAATGCATGAAAATTAGGAATATGACCATGTATTTGTTAGTACTAATAAAAGCACTTAATTTATGTTTAGTGTTGCTATGTATAAATTAGAATCATGTGATTAATTGTTAATCACTGAACTAATAGTTGAGACGGTATTATATACTTTTAGTGTGTGTAATTCAGTGCGGCGAAGTGTTATTAATTTGTTTGAATGAGATTACATTAAGCACGAGTGAGTGTGTGACTCTAACTGATATTAGAGTACATATTCTTTAGTGTGAGTGCGAGCTTGTAATTTAGTGCCATAAGACTGTTGTTTAGTATGAATGAGAGTTAATGTGAAAGTGTGAATGCAATTCGGTGAGTGATATTTTACATATTTATTAGTTTGAATGGGTGTACTTAATTAAATGTGATGTGAGGATGTAGTTTAGTGTGGTTGAGGGTGTGTGGAAATTAACTGGAAAAAGTTATTGTTTTTATTTTGTGCCTGAGAGTATATGATTACGTATGAATGAGGATATTTAATTTAGTACCATTTGTAGTATTGTTTAGAAGGAATGATACGCTACAATTAGGTGTGAATGAGTTTGCGTAAGATAATGACTATTTTTGAGTAGATGATGGCATGTAAAATCAGCGTGAACGAGGGAGTTGTCCTTGCAATCAATAAATGTAAGTACTATGGCCTGAATTTCACATAGAAATGGACATACATCTGGAGGTAAGCGAAAAAATACTGAGGTTATATCGTACAGCCTTGGTGAAGGTGATCTGAAACTAATCTACCATCATAAAAGTTGCAAATTATTTATGGACTTGACATGACTTTAGGATTTATTTTACCTGACCCAGAGTAAATCTGGCCCCTTCTTCACTTGTGCAACGGATCTATTACAGACTATCAGTCATTTGAATCAGTTATTAGCACACATCAGCAACAGTATTTAGCACACAGGCCAATGTCAGTTCACTTTGTAGATGTCAATGTCGAGGCATGAGGACGGCCAATTGAATAACTCAATCCTCCGTGCAACAATTGCATTAGTATCACCAGGCAACCGCGGGCGTTGTACATGTAATAGACTTTTGGAATTAAGCATATTATTAAATAAGTTAATAAAAAAATTAAGTAAATTATGTCTCTGGTTAAAGTCGTAAAAGTTGCCTAGATGCAATGGAATTAAAACCAAAAAATATTAAAAATACTGGGGAATAGTGGGGCAGCGATGAGGATGTTTTTGGGGGATAAACCCCCCCTTAGTGTTAAGATTTCTATGAAATACGCAATTTCGTATCTTCGCAGATAATGCTGTTTTTTATCAACGGAAAAATTACTATGTACTTGGGTAGTCAAGAGTTTGTTGACTTACTTTGTTGAGAGTTAACTTTTACAAATGGTGGAGAATTAAAAAAAACCGAAGTAAGATAGTGGACCCTGATTTTTTATTTTTCCGGAGTAACTGCCGAAGCTAGTTCAGTTGCGCGAAGAATACGTCTACGGATTACCGCAATAACAATTTTTTATCACTTAGAGCTCACAGAGTTTTTAATTTTAATCAATTTTACTTAATTGGAATAATATTACTATAGAGTAAGCAATTATATAATAGTTAAGTGGATTAAAACTCACATAGACAGACGCAGATAGACATTAAACTCACCATGTTGAATCATTTATCTTTAAAAATATCTGAGGGAGGACCCACCACACCTCTTGCTTACCCTAACGGGCATTCCATACCTCCCAGACCCCCTTAGTATCAGTTTAACACCCTAAACCTCCCCTAGCCTTAGTTCTTAGCTGCGCCCCTGCTGAGGAATACATACATGTATTACTTAAGAAAAATTGGTTTGAAATGTAGTACATAATAGGTGAATAGGACATCATAAACAACATAAATTTGAGAGATTTTTAATAATTGAATTCCATTTGTTAAGTTAAGTACAGGTATATGTAGGGGTTAAAATAGAAAATATTTGGGTGTTAAATATAGTTATCGTGATCATGCGTGCAGTAGAAATCGACAACGTCTATTAATGCAATTATGCAAACGAAATTAAAAGCCCAAGCGGGTATTACGTGATCGCTTTCCCGAACACAGTGTGATAGCTTTTGCGATGGCTTTCCATTAGTTCGGTCCTTCATTCTCCCTAAAAAAATTGAACACCAAACGTGACGCACTTCATAGCCTTGGATAGGATGTAGCGATAAATTAAAAGCTGCTTCATCTCACCAGATCGGTAAATTTATCCCGAATCCCAGACATTTGACTTCGTCTGACACCATAATGTTAATCCCATCGTCTCGTATACATTCGGATAGGGAGACGCCTCATGACACTAATTTAGTGCTGTGGACATTCTGAGGTGTATTTATCGCCCCCACCTGGTCCACGCATCTAAATTGGTTTTGCACTTTGAGCAACAATGACATTTTAATTGATAAAAAATTTCTCGGGATTCCCATTTATTTGGGTGTGGTATTGGGTTAATTCTCCCAACGTTTCAATGTCTGAGTCTGCCATCGTCTTCAGGGGTTTACTCTTAATAGTACTTTCTTACGGTACTTATTTATTCATTCATATCCCTGGTTACCGTTACTGTTGTGTGCGGATGTAACGATTAATTATGGCATTCCAGGCACTGCTCAGTTGGAAGCCTTTACCTTTGTCTAATCTCTTCTCCTCATGGCTAATTTCAATTGCCTCCTTTATAATTCTAACCCAATAGTTATTAGTGTGGCACAAAACCTTTGTATTTTTGAAGTCCATCGAAAGACCAAGGTCCAAGCAATGCTGCCGAACGTGAACAGATGGCCAGCATCTTGGCCATCCTTTTCGACTGCTCAGCGCACAGTCGTTGAGTCTTCGAACAGCAATTTCGTGAAAAATCATGCACGGGCTCCGACTTTGGGCCATCACGCACGCATTGGCGGAGCAGGCTTGAGCGGTGCTCTCGTGAGTCGAAGTCACCGCCGCTACGACGGAGGTGGCGGCTGGTCATCCCGTCGTCCAGTCCCCGCGCGCGGGCGTCGAAATCGATCCCACGGCATGACGTGAAAGTCAGCAAAATGCCGAATTTCGCCGTGGATGAGTGTTGTGAATTTCTCGTAGAAATCCTGCGCGCGGGACTGGAAGACATCTTCCAGCGGCGGCAACTTTGAGACAGGCCATAGGGCGTCATTGTGTGTCATGACACCTAGGCGTAGTGCTGTTCGAAGACTCTTGCGATCGGCAACACAGAGTATGCGCTGAGCAGTCTTGGAGGCGAGTCCGATACACGCTGTGGCGGCATATTCTATGATCAGCCGAAGAATGGTCCTGTGCAACATGATCCGGCGATGTAGCGGCAGGCTGACATTTCCGAGCATTCTACATCTACATAATACCCTGCGAGCCACCTCTAGGGTGTTTGGCAGGGGGTGATCAATCACCAGCATGCAGCATGCAATTGGACTCCAACGTGCACACCACACGGTCCACAAAACGTCACGCATACTAGCAAATTATACTACCATATGCTGTTAGAAATAATTATGAAATTAAGAAACATGCATTAAGTTTTACATAGCTTACTTGGCTACACCACAAGTCATGCAATCTATTTATGAGGTCTATCGCTGCCGTTATAATCTCTTATTGATCGTGGAAAAAATGACATTCTAAATCTGTCTTTTGTACAATCTATCTCTCTTATTTTATTTATATGATCTGATCTTACGTAGTATGTTGGCGTCCGTAAGATATGGTCAACTTCGTCAGAAAAGACACTGCTCTTGAATTTATCTAAAAGGTTTAGTCTATTTTTCAAACTACGGTCCGACAGAGATTCCCATCCGAGTTTATCTAATAGGTCAGTTACACTAACAAGACTATCGTAACGACCTCTCTCGTGCCTGGCAGCTCTTCTTTGCACGCGTTCTAACTCTGTTACTAAGCCTTTTTCATGCGGATCCCAAACACTGGCAGCGTATTCCAGATGTGGCCTAACGAGGGAAAAGTAGCTAATTTCTCTCACTTTGTCGTCGCACTTTCCCAATATTCTTTCAACAAAACCCATTTTACGATTAGAATTGAAGCAATCCGGTTCCTTCTTGAGAGCATGATGGCTGCTTTGCGGCTAGCGTGTGGCAGCATGGTGAGGCGTCGATCTAGAAAAACGCCCAGATATTCCACCATGTCTTTCCATAACACTTCCGAAGCGCCGACGAGAAGTTCGCCGGGCTCTTTCCGAGCTATAGAGAAGACGATCGCCTGCGTCTTTGTCTCGTTAACTGCCATGCGCCAACGCTCGCACCACTCCAGCAGATCGTCAGAGGCACGTTGCAGGTATTCGACAGCTTTGCACTGCTGTGTAGTGATGGGTCGATCATGAACGATTCGATCATAAAGATTGAATCACTAAGTGAATCAAATGATTCATGATTTATTTCGTTAAACAAGTCGATCATCAATCATCAAACATTCCAACTTCCGGTTTCATATAAATCATCCCGGTTTCCAGTTTATTTCAAAATTTGGAACGATCGATGCTTGATCTCTCTTTGACAGGGCATAAATAGTTGTGAGAAAATTTTATACTACGATTTAAAGAACTGAATACTTGTGTAATCTTTTCCTTATATGCTTTCCAGCGGTTATCAGTATTAATAACACCAATACACGTAAAAGGAAAACATTAAGGTGGCTTTTGCAGGACAACGTTAAGAAGTAGAAGTTGCAGCTGTTAACATTTTATTGTGCCGTTCATAAAATTATCCTGCGCATCAGATTCATGCATAGTGTGTGGTGTGTTTTGTATTATATTTTGAGATATATAGTTTGAAATTATTCTATCAGTGTTAAGAGACTGTGGCAGTTTTGTCTTCCCAAATATTTTCATGACACTACTTCCTTAATTTTTGCAATCTAGTTAACTCATCTAGGAATCTACAATCAAAATAGTATATGAAATGATAATATGGATAGCAATAAGCGTTACCAATGCTCTTCGCAGATGGGGCAGTATTTATTCGATTATTCAAAGTGTTTTATTACATCCATTGATTGAGCCTTTTCAACAGGGGTGCCGACTTGCAAAAAATATTAAGGGGGCCCAAACTGGGGACCTGGCCCCGGTAAATTTTATAAGTAGTGAATTTTAAGTTTTGTAAGCATTTTAGAAGAGTCATAAGATCAACATTAGAACCCTGATCACTCGACTCTCGATATCTGGACACTGGGGAAAATCGACAAGCCTGACACATTTTTTCCTCACATCTGTAACGAATTTTTGGGGGGGCTCGGGCCCCCTCAGGCCCCATGGAGTCGGCGCCACTGCTTATCAATCATAATTCTTTTGAGTCTTTTCGATCTTGATTCCTTTGAGTCTTTTCGATCATAATCATTGAATCAATTGATTGAATCATTTATGTGACTCGAGTCAAAATGATTGAATCACTAAAATGGTCGACATTGCCCATTACTACTGCTATGACGATCTGGTGAGCAGTGCCGCCATCACGTTCGGGCCGAAGTTGCTCGGAAAGTCAGCCGTGAAGATGCTGAATAGCAGCGGCGAAAGAACGGATCCCTGCGGGACGCCTGCTCTTATTCGCCGCTGCATCGATGTCGCCGGACCCCATTCCACGGAGAAGCTTCTTTCCCGGAGCCAGGCCTCGATGATGCGAAGACACCAACGTGGAAAACCGAAGCATATCAGCTTCCAGAGCAAGCCTTCATGCCAAACTTTATCGAAAGCTTTGCTGATGTCGAAGAAGCCTCCAGCTGTATGAGGATTACAGTTGAAGCCCTCAACGACATAGTTCAGCAGACGTGCGACTTGATGAGTTGTTGAATGCTCGCTCCGGAAGCCGGATTGGTAGTCCGGGAGAAGATCCAGCTCCTCTTTCGAAGGTGCTGTAATAGGACGATCTCGAATAATTTCCCCAGCGGATTGAGGAGAGAAATCGGCCGATAATTCTCCAAGCGGCTGGGCGATTTACCAGGCTTAACTATGCAAATGACGCGTGCGCGCTTCCATTGAGATGGGAAGAGTGCAATAGAGACGTACGCGTTCATTATGCACAGCAGAATGAATGCCGTTGAGCGCGGGATGGCGGCGCCGGTGATGCCGTCAGGTCCTGGTGCTTTCTTTGCCTTGGTGTTTTTCACCGCTTGGAGAAGATGGGATGCCGAAATATCGGGCGCTTTCTCTCCTCCGCCCCGAACTCGCCTCTTTCTCTTCGTAGATGGGATGCTAGTCGCCGGGTGTATCGCAGGTTGTGCATAGCGGCGAGAACAATCGGTATTGTTCGCCGCATTCGAATTTTCAGCCGCCTCGAAGTCCTCGGCTGCTTGGCTTCCCACGCGTGCACGTGATGTTGTCCTCTGCTTTTTTGGGGGGCGGGTGGGAGAGTGGTGGGAGGCGGGATGAGTGAAACGGCGAGAACCAAGTGCATTGGTCGTCGCCGCTTCTATGTTCTCTGCCTGTGGTCTTCCCACGCATGCAGGTGCATGGGAGTCGCGTGCAGGGACGCCGAATTACAAAAAACATCGGGGGGGCACAAACCGGGGATCTTGCCCCGGGAAATTTTATAAGTAGTGAATTTTAAGTTTTTTAAGCATTTAAAAAGAATCATATGATCAACATTAGAACCCTGATAACTCGAATCTCGATATCTGGACAATCCGGGGAAAATCGACAAGCCTAACAATTTTTTTCTCACACCCATAATGAATTTTTGAGGGGGCTACGGCCCCCTCAGGTCCCATGGAGTCGGCCCCACTGGTCGCGTGGCCAATGTTGTGAGTGGTTCATAGCTGAGGGGGGAGAGGGAGGATTGTGGGAGGTGATCGGAGACCCGGTCGAGTACAGGCAAAGGCTAGGGAGTGCGTGGCGTTGTGCTGTTGTTGTTGTCTGCTGCGGGTGAACGGCCGGTAGGCCGCCCGCAGCCGGCTGGGAAGGGAAGGGGGAGCTTCGGTGGCTTGTAACCTCCCCCTCCTCCTCTGCTGCCGGCTCTGCCGCTGCCTGAGTGGGGGCGGGGAGTCCCCCTCCAGAGTCCTCCACATCCTCTGCCGCTGGTTGTCCGTAATGCCCCCACCTCTCTCTGCTAAGCGTGCGGAAAGAGACAGGTCCCCGCACGGGGGGAGGAGAGTTATCTCTTCCTTTGGGGAGTCGCGCCCCCACGGACCCGAGCCCACCGAGGAGACAAGCTCGTAAAAAAACCCCGTCGCTCGCTCGGATAGTGTCCAGACAGCATGTGACTCTGCTGCTCTGAGTAGCCGTAAGATCTGGCGTCCAGAATCACCCACGTGTTTGCCGTGCGTGGAGACCCGTACGTGGGGGAGAAGGGGATCCTGGTGGGTGAGCTCTCCGGCACCCAGCTGGGCGTCGGATACCCGGTATGGGCCGGAGTTCAACACCCCACTTCGGCCCTGGATTCCCCGCAAAACGGGCGGCCGAGAAGAGCCCAGCTCGGTCAATCGGCTCCTGGCGGCTGGGGAGCTTGGCGGCTCCTTCCGAGCGTACGCCAGGACGGGTTAGTGCTGGAGATATGGGGGTCTCCGTAGGGCGGCTGAAGGCGTGTGGGTTCGGAGGGCCCCCGCGCTGGAGGTTCTAACCCGAAAGAGACCCCCTTTCGAAGGTTCCTATGTCCCTTGGGTAGCCCTGGTGACCACACCGAATCTCGGTGTGGCGTCCCGAATGTGTGGCTCCGTGGTGGGTGGGGAGCCCAGGGGATGAAATATAACGTAGTATGGAGTCTGAAATTCTTCCTCCACCAAAGAGATCCCGCCCGGACACGGGCGGAGGAGAACAGTTATTCGAAAGAGCAAAACGGTTTCTGTCATTGAAATGCTCCAAGGACGGCGAAAATTTGAAAAAGGTTTCTCCCTTCTTCATTAAAAAAGCACTTCAAGCCATCATTCCAGGAGAGCCAAACTCAGTAAAGAAACTTAGAGATGGTTCCCTATTAATCGAAACAGCCAATAACGTACAAGCCGAAAAATTGTTAAAAGTAGAAAAGTTGCACGATATACCAATCAATGTCGAGATCCACCGTACTCTAAATACATCTAGGGGTGTGATAAGCCACTACGACCTACTATATGTCGAACCAGACGAAATTAAGAAGGAGATGGCTTCCCAGGGTGTCATTGATTGTCGACGACTTACAACGAAGCGTAACGGTGAAGTGATTAATACTACCTCGGTAATCCTCACGTTCGGTTTGGATAAAATCCCGAGCAAAGTCTACCTAGGCTATGAAACGGTACCTCTGAGACCTTTCTTTCCCAACCCGATGCGTTGCTTTCAATGCCAAAAATTCGGCCACATCGCACCGCGATGTGAGGGCAAGAACACCTGCCCGCGCTGTGGCAAGGACAAGCATGACGGTGAGAAATGTTCATCGGAGCCTTTCTGCGTCAACTGCGAGGGCACGCATCCATCGTACTCCCGAGATTGTCCCGTCATGAAAGATGAAAGGAGGATAATGGAAATAAAGACCCTGGAAAGAATCCCCTATTCCGAGGCACGAATGAAATACCGGTCACAGATGGCCCCAACATTTTCAAAATCGTATTCGCAAATAGTCGCAACCACAACTAAAAAAACTACATGTACCATCTCTACTCAGACTTATAATGATTTTCGCATTGAGAGCACGAAGATGCCCATACGAGAACAAAAAAAACAGAAAAGCAAATTAATAAAGTCACAGACAGGAAAAGTCATTCTAAGGCGGTTTCCCCTAAGAAAAACCCAAAATCTACTTCTGAGGATGCTGGGAATAAGCGGGATAAAACACCCCCACCCACATCCTCTAAAGATGCACAATATGATGCCATGGAAGAAGACCTCTGTGCCTCGGACACAGAAGTGTTCCAGGCCAGGATAAAGCAGAGGAAACAACGGTTAAAACGTTGATCCTCCGCTCACTGTGTACATACGTACATTTCCAGATTTTAACCTATTTATTTATTTATTTATTTTAACAATTTAAACCATGTATTTTATTCTACAATGGAATATGAATGGTTTTTATAGGCACAAGGAGGAGCTGGTTGTTTTAATTAGAGACTATAACCCCGTCTGCATATGCCTGCAAGAGACGCAGTTTAAGCTGACAGACAAGACCGTTTTAAAAGGTTTTAAATTTTTTAGACTTGACGACACCAGTGGTCAGCGAGCCCAGGGTGGAGTGGCAATTGCTATTCGGGAGGCCCTATACACCTCACGAGTGCAATTGGACACTCCGCTGCAGGCAATTGCAGTAACAGTACACGCACCCGAGGCAATTACTCTCTGCAACGTATATCTGCCGGAAGGTGCACCTGTGAGTCGAGTTAATTTAGAATCCCTCGTTCGTCAGTTACCCCGGCCCTATGTTTTAATGGGTGACTTCAACGCACACGACACCCTATGGGGTAGCACAAGAACTCAGTGCAATCAAAGGGGACACATAGTCACAAATTTTATCAATGACCTTAACTTGTTTTTACTAAACACCGGTGAAAAAACTCGATTCAACAGCTTCAACGGTACCTTCTCGTGTATCGACTTAAGTATTTCGACAGGTGGCCTAATGCGTAGGCTTGAGTGGTCCGTACATAAAGATTTATGCGGTAGCGACCACTACCCTATTTTAATTACTAAAGGTGGCGGTTTTATCCACCGTCCGACTCAACCAAGCAATTGGGTTGTCCGCAAGGCCAATTGGTCTCTTTTTAAAAGAAAATTTTATTTTAACCACGACGACAATATGAATGGTGTGGGGAACATAAAAGTACTCACAGATAACATTCTAGAAGCCGCAAATTCCACCGTACCCCGTTCTAAATGCAGATCTCACAGGCCCACAGTTCCTTGGTGGAACGAGGAGTGCGCAAAAGCTATACAGGTGCGAAAGAGGGCACTCCGAATCTTTAGCAAATATCCTACGGCGACAAATCTCACCGCCTTCCGGCGCCTCAGGGCGAAAGCTCGGCAAGTGGTTAAGGAGGCCAAGAAAGCTTCATGGGAGGAGTTTGTGTGTTCTATAAACCACAGGACTCCCATATCCAACATCTGGAGGAAGATTAAAAGCATCTCTGGCTCTAACCACAACCCTGCAATGTCATCCCTGAAGGAGACTGACCGAGTTCTGACGACACCTCCCGAAATAAGCGAGTGCTTTGGACGTCGACTTGCGGAGACGAGTCGTAACGGCAGCTACGACGAACCATTTAGAACACTGAAAGAGCAGAATGAGACGATACCTCTTACCTTTAACCCGAGAGACTCTGGCGAGGTTTACAACGACCCCTTTTCTCTGTGGGAGTTGACCTCCGCCATCCTCGAATCCCGTGACGGCTCACCAGGAATAGATAAGGTGCATAACGCTTTTCTAAGAAATCTTCCCAAAGAAGCACTCCCCCATATGCTGCGATCCCTTAACCAAATTTGGTCAGAGGGTAGTTTTCCAGACCCTTGGAGGGAGTCCATAGTCGTACCCATCCTTAAACAAGGAAAAGATGGATCGGACCCAAACAACTATAGACCGATATCTCTCACCAGCTGCGTATGCAAGGTGATGGAAAGAATGGTCAACCGTCGTCTCGTTTGGTGGTTGGAGCGGCGGAACCTTCTTTCGGATATCCAGTGCGGCTTTCGACGGGGTAGGTCAACCTCCGACCATCTCGTCAGGACTGACAGTTTCATTCAGGAAGCATTTCTCTTGCGGCAAAACGTAATTGGCGTGTTCTTCGACTTAGAGAAAGCGTATGACCGTGTTTGGCGGTACAAAATTCTGAAGACACTTGATAAATGGGGGTTTAAAGGAAATCTACCTATTTTCATTAAAAATTTTCTGTATGCCCGAGTTTTTAAAGTTAGAATAGGTGAATATCTATCTACCTTATATCCACAAGAAAATGGCGTACCCCAGGGGTCCGTACTGAGCGTGACCCTATTTGCCATTGCGATAAACGATGTGACCGAGTGTATCCGCTCCCCAGTTATGGGCTCCTTGTTTGTTGATGACCTCGCTATTTTCTGCAGGTCATCAAAATTAACGAATGCCTCTAGGCTGATCCAGCTGACTCTGAATAAGCTCTCCATTTGGTCTCAGAGAAATGGATTCCGTTTCTCTACTGAGAAAACGAAATGCATTCACTTTTACCGAGGACGGGGTGTACAAGCCCCACCGTCCCTATATCTCAATGGTAATGAGCTTCCTTACGTTGAGAACGCCCGATTTCTGGGTATGACATTGGACCGGCGCCTGAATTGGCGCGAACATTTCCGAGCTCTAAGAGACAAATGCTTCAAAGTTCTGAACATTTTACGGTTTCTGTCACATTCGACATGGGGCGCGGATCGTACCTCAATGCTTATGCTGTATCGAGCATTAGTACGTTCAAGGCTAGACTACGGATCGATTGTGTACTCATCCGCCCGTGAGACCTACATGAAACCGCTCTCGACGGTTCATAATACGGGACTGCGTTTAGCAACCGGTGCCTTCAGGACCTCCCCTGTCTTGAGCATTTACGCCGATACAGGAGAGCCTCCCCTAGTCAATCGCAGAGAGACGTTGATGTGCAATTATGCCACAAAAATTTTATCCGCGCCGAACCACCCCTGTTTTAACATTATTTCTCACCCACTGCTTTTAGACCTTTTTAACCGAAAGACAAGATCCACTAAACCTCTAAGTGTTCGCTTCAGAAACCTTATCGCAGAACGCAATTTTACCTTGCCCGCCACGTACCCCACTGGGTACAGCAACGTGCCGCCGTGGTTAATTCCCCGGCCAGCTTTGAGACTTGATCTTACTCGCTGCTCTAAATCTACTACTATGCCGGGAGAATACCAACAACTTTTCAAGGAATTCCGCGCCGAAAACTCCGAATCTACGTTCGTATACACTGACGGTTCGAAATCGGATACCGCCTGTGGGTGCGCTGTGGTATCCCCATATCATGGAGTCCTTAAGGCAAAATTGCATCCGTACTGTTCCATTTTTACGGCTGAGCTCACTGCCATTAGGATTGCTCTCCGATCCATTAAAAACAGTGTTGCGTCATTTATGATCTGTACAGATTCTTACAGTGCTCTCCAATCCATATCTCTTTATTCTCCTTGTCACCCCATTGTTCAGGACATACAAAGCACTCTGTTATCCCTGAGTAAAAAAGGGACCACTATAAGCTTCGCTTGGGTCCCTGGACATGTGGGCATACCAGGGAATGAGAAAGCAGACTCTGCAGCCAAAGATGCGCTCAGTTCTCCGGATACAGATTTTCAGTTAATGCCAGCGGAAGATTTAGGGAATGCCATGAGGGGTATGATTAGACAAAATTGGAAGACGCAATGGCTCGAAATCCAAAATAACAAACTTCGGGAAATAAAGCCCGTAATAACTGCGTGGCAGACCTCTATAAGAAATGTCCGCAGGGAGGAAGTGGTTTTAACACGCTTAAGAATTGGTCACTGCTTATTAACCCATTCATACCTCTTCACCGAAGAGAGAATACAGCCCCAATGCTTAAATTGCGATTGTCCACTAACAGTGCGACATATCCTGACGGACTGTGCAAGATATCGTACTGCACGGGTGAATCACAACCTCGGAGTCAACCTAGCTGAGGTACTAGGAGACACTCCCGAAAACATTTCCCGACTGATAGCATTCCTACACTCAACTCGACTTTTCAATAAAATATAAATGATACCTCTTGTAAATTATTGACACGTTAATTTCAGAACGGGCCTAATTTCCCTTATCAATACCAGTCAGTGAGTGGTGCAAAATGGCCTTAGCCGCCGACGCACCCTATAAAATAAACACTAATACTACTAAGAGACAGGTTGTTGCAGTGGGCATAGAATGCCAGCCTTTAGTGGAAGGGGGGAGAAGATTCTCTCCAGATAATCTGCCATTGCGTCCGCCTATGATTGATGCGAGTAGATCGGACCGATTTCCGTTCGAAGTGGTGCTCCTTCCGCCGATGTATCGCGCAAAGCTTTCGCCATGCGCCAAAGTGCGCCGTCGGCGAGATCCAGAGAGCTGATCTTTGAATCCCGTGATGATTACCTGAAGTCTCTGATGGCGTCGCGCACTCGATGTCTCGCGTCGTTCATCCGGGCCTTATCTGCGTTGCCTCTGGATGTCTCTGCCGATGGAATGTGCGACGAAGATAGTTTTTGGTCCGGATAAGACATCGAATGTGGAAAGGAAGATCGAGATGATTCGAGCTTCGAGCTGTTTTGGTCGGCACCGATTTCTCGATCGCCTCCGTGACGATTTCCGTCAGCGTAGCCACTTGCCGGTCGATGTCCTCCGGTGTGATGAGAGGGGTGAGTGGCAGGCGGTGCTCCATACCCGTCGTCACCTCGGTACGATATATCTCCCAATCGGCATTTCGGTAATCTTTGATGATACGTTGAAGCAGCGCGACTGGGCGCCGGTTTAGATGGAATAGAACCGGTACGTGGTCGCTGTCCAGCGCGTGTATAGATTTCGCAGACAACGCCGACGGAAGATTATGCAATGCGATAACGAGCACATCGCCTTCCCCTTGTGTGCTGTAACGAGACGGCGTCCGCGGCCCGCTGACGGTAATCCGTCGCTGCGTGATGATCTTCAAAAGGCGGCGTCCTTTCTGATTCTCGACTCTGGAGTGCCAACCGGGGTGTTTGGCGTTGTAATCGCCCGCTGCGATCGTCGGCTCGTCAGATGTAAACAATGCATTAATGTCCTCCGCGCGCAAGGTATTACGCGGCGGACAGTAAACGCTGATGAGAGTAGATAGATTTTGGGGAGTCTGGCCCAGCCGCCATCTTGGCCGCCATCTTGGATTATGACGTCACGCGATTGTCATTTGTTTTTCCCATTTCGATAGTCACTTGTTCAATTTCGATTGTCATTTGTTTTCATCCACTTCCACGCCATCGTCTCGCCAGCTGCGGGTGGGAAAAGTGTGAAATAAAAGGTGAAAATCTTAGGTAATGTTTTTTTTATTTTTTCAGCGTTACATTACAATTTATACTCAATTAACAATAATATCTTCCATGCGAGTAACGATAGCTTTTAAGTCATGAACAATGGTAGATATCTCAGAGGAATACTTTTTTTCACAAGGTATGTTGAATAAACTGAGATCATTTTTACCAGCTCTGACCAGTGTTATTGTATTCACTATATTCATAAACATTTTTATCGTTGAAAAAGTATAATATTCCATTTGTATATTTAAACGCCGACCGTATTCCTGGTGGTATCTGTGGTAGGAATTTCATGTGACGAGCTTGATCCTTTGGTCTAAATGTGCACTCATCCATTTCAATGATGAAATCCCCACTGTGAAACACCCAGGTACGGCCGGAGTATGTGTTAACAACTGCTTCGACTCTAGCGTTACGAGGAAAACCAATGGATACAACATTCATGGGAAAACCATCAGCTAAATCCATTATTGGATAGTTAACCATGTATACCATATTATTAAGAAATATAACAATTTCTCCGCTAGGTCTTCGATAAACAGCATCAAAACCATTAAAATCCTTTTCAGGCAGAAATGATAACCAATTTGTGATAAGCTGAGGACCAACTATGACAGTTTTTTCAGTCACTTCCATATCCACATACCAAAACCATTTTGTATGAAACAAATAGAGCAAGTTATTGATAATGAGTAAATGGTGTACATTATCAATTTCACATAAATTCGGAGGTAGAATCGGTTGAACCACTGGTTCATCATCGCCATCCTCTCTTGGCATCTCAGGTGCTTCTTCACTGCGGCTTCCATTTGTCGAGGCATTCCTCGAGGGATCGCGCTCCTCGTTGCGCTCCATCGGTGGTCCATAGAGAAATTGTACTGCTATTATATCATCTTCATGCAAGGTTAGGCGGTAATTAAAATGATCATAATATGCATACATTACAGCTTTCTCATAATTTGAATGTGCAATCCCAAGTGTATGCCCAATTTCATGTAAGAGTACAGCGAGTAAACTGTACTGTTTTTCCGGATATTGTACATAGTCCGTGTCCAAGTACCACTCTTCATCTTGATCGACGTGAATTTCCAGAGGGAGATCTCGAGATGAAGGGTATTCAGTATGGGCTAATTTACCTCCAGCTCCATCTAACGGATTTGTGCAAACTTCTCTCTTAAGATATTTCTTATGGTTGTACCTTGTATTCATAATGAAGATGTCTGGATTTTGGGAATCATGTTCAAATTTCAAATTTGTAACTTGGCTCCATATTTCAAACGCCTTGTGAGCGATATTGATATAAGAGTCATTCACAAATCCATAGTGCCACTTTATCACATCTTTATTCCATTTGAAAGAAGATATTGAAAATGATGGATTATCAGCAACTCCACAGCGAGGTTTTTTCGTTAAATTAAGGGTCATTTCATTTAATTCACCATCTTTCGTTATGTTATAATATTCTTGAAAAACTTTCAAAGCTTCTTTTAAATCAGTTTGATTGATGTTAACAATTTCATTTTCACTCCTATCTATAAAACCATACTGACGTAGATATTCAGCAACGCATAGCGTTTGATTTCCTTCACTGGAGGAGAACGTTCTTTGCACTCCGAGCTCTGCGAAGAGCAGAAATATAATTATTACAATCATCGCATGCGTATGACAGCATGCAAAAGAAGCAAATGAGCAAGCGATCATACGTCAGGATGAATTTATAGTGAGAGGTAATGGTGGGGAAGTCTCTGACGTCATTGGAAAGGCCTCATCGTGAGCTCGCTTTAGTGACTGAGCTCCTTCAATTCTATAATCACCCCAAGCTAATGTCATAATACCGTCCTCGCAAATGTATCGTTTGTCATCGTCCGCACTCAGAGCTACTTTATTTATTTTCATGGTAAACATTTCATGTTTAATAGATCGTAAAATGTACATTTCTCGGTAAGCAATAGAATTTTCAAACAAACATTTTTCAAAATGTTCAAAATTTATCGATTTTCGAATGACAGGTTTGGCTATGCCCTTTGCCTTTTTGACTTCCTTATCATCGGCCATTCGGTAGGAATAAAGTTTGCTTCTCAAACCAATGAAATGTGTCATGATTTTTCCATTATTTTCATCTTTCATTTTACCAACAACTTTTTTGTTCACATTTGAGTAACAGGCATGATCTGGCGGATATTCAGATGTATCGTACAAATCAAGATTATCTTTCATATCCTTGTATATATCATCGGTCTCCACGTCAATGATCATTCCATCTGTATCCATTTGATTAAGTGCCATTCGACATCCATAATTGACTTTAAGATGCCCGTAAAAAAAATCATACATCAAAGTTTTACTTAAATCTAATACTGCTTGCCCAGCGTAAATAGGCTTTTCCATTTTTATCACCGATTTACGACTGTGAACAGCCACCAAATTTTCCGAAAATATGGTTCTATCTAAAAATTTCGAGCTGGAAATTAATTTATTCAGTCTTTTTTTATTGCAGACTAATTCAAGGTTAATTCTTTTTCTTAAATTTTCCATTAATTTACCAAAAACGCTATTTACCATTAATTTGAAGAAATCCTTGTCAAAATCATTTTTTGCTAATTTTCTCTTTTCAGTATTTATTTGTATGTAAGGTTCCAACCACTTTGATTGATCGAATTCAATCACTCGTCGAATTTTTCTAAGTTTCAAGCCATACCTCAGCGCCTGCTTTAAGTTCACGTAATGAATGACATATTTTTCCTTAGGCAGCAGCGTTGTTAATAATTTTGGATACTTACCTGTTGGTGGAATTTTATTTTCCGGACAAAATGGAAGATCTGTATGTGACTCATGGAGACTTTTTGGGTATATTAAATCGACCTCAAGAAGATAACCTTTATGATTATCATCTGGCACGTTCAAATTGAAATTTTGAATTTCATCTTCACTGAGCCATCGAAAACCTCCTCGTGGGAGAGGCTGGGACATTGCCCATCCGTAGAGATTATTTGCATCCAAATATAGAAGATAACTATTCGGAATTGAACTATCGTAATGCTTCAAGTATTTATTATTTGCCTTGCTATACCTCTTGCAGCATTGACTGATACCACCACGAATTCCATTTTCCGTCATAAGAATCATATCATAATCGGTCATTAAATCGAGAGTTACTTTAGTATGTTTTAGCATGGCATCGAATGCCAAGCCGGGTGATGTATAGTACCAGGCAGGGTCAAGTTTATAAGTGTCTATGCAAACATCCCTAAAATTTTCAAAAACATCGGATAGGATCAAGACATCAGTTTTAAGGTATAAATCGGAATATTCACCGAGAGATTTACAATCAAATTCTATCCACATTTTTTAGCAAACTCGTAATCTTCATCACTTACTGATTCTCCCGTGATGTGACTGTAAAAATATTCCTTTCGAGGTAAACATGTATCTTTCAACGTTTCCCAATTGTCAACGTATTCGTAGGGAAAAATACCTTTTCTCGTAACAAGGTCTAATTTATCACCAAAAATACGTTTTGTGTGAATGAATTTCTCGCGAGGTAGATTGTTAGCTAGTTTCGATAAAGCTGAGGCCATAAATCGATAGGTATCTAAAAATCGGATACTAAAATTCTTCCCTATGCTTTTACTAAAGGATATATATTTTTCCTCAGAGTTTGGAATACAATGAATATTCTTTTGATCGTAACCTAATTCTAACACAATAAAGTGTGCATCGTATCCGCTAAGATTGTGAAAAAAAACTGGAAGAAAGTTCGGCATCTTGAAACTTAGATTGCATCGTGAATGTAAAACAGATCTGAATTTCCCCGTTAAATGACAGTGATCTCTCACGCGATCCGTTCCTAATTCTTCTCCACAAAGAGAACAATGAGTAGTTTTTTCGAATACCTCCTTTTCAGAAGGGGTCAGATCAATCATTGGTATTTCATGTCGATACATATTTTCCACCAGTTCCCCGACTTCTTTAATCCAACTCATAAATACCTTTGCTGCATCTTTACCACGGTAAGAAATCGGTTCAAAATTCAAACCATTAGTGCAAATTAGCAAGAAACAAAATGACATTATTTCATGCTTTTGAGTGGGGCACATATACGAATGTTCTTGATTAGACGAGCAATGTTCAATTTTCGGGAGAATAGTTTCAAAGTCGGCAATAACTATTGCTGGAACACGCATTGCTCGACCAAAATTTTTAAATTTTAACCATTTTTCATCATCTTTCGGTATGATTATTTTCGTTGGAGCATATAAAGAACAATCTAATCGATGAACATCTAATTTATCTTTTGTAGGATAATGGGAGAAACAACGCTTGCAAACAAAAAGAGCAGCTTTATGTTTCGTAATTTGTGATCGAATCAACTGATCAAATCGTTTAATCCAACAATAATGCGATTTGTTTTCATCGGATAGGTACAGTAAATCTCGATGATCGGGTAATTCTTCGTCTACCACTTTTATCGGATACACGTTAATTTTTTCATCAATTCCAAAAACGTTAATCGAAATATTGTTGATTCTTTCGAATTTAGGAATATCCGATAAAATAACTGGATATTTAACACAATCCCAATTATACTTTATTTCAAACCTTCCATCCTTGATGTAATTCTCAACTCTATCAGCATGTTTAGCAATAAATTTAGAACAGATGGAATATTTAAAGCAATACACATCATTATTCTTTACATTTATCACTGTTTTCGTATTATAAATTTTTCTCGGAAGTTCGATAAAGGTTGATCCTCCCAAAGGATTGAATTTATTAATTCGTAACTCCAATCCTAAAATTTCAAATAAAGTCCAGCCTGATTCTTTTGCCTGATGTTCCGATTTCTCTTTCATTAACTTTGCAAAGAAAAGCGAAAGCACTTCATCAATATCATCTGTTACAAGTATTCGCTCATTTTCCGTCTTGAACCATCTCTCATCGAACTTACCCTCTTTCAAAAATTTACACTTAACTAGAACGTTAATTTTAAGGGGAGAATTTTGAACCTCCGTTTTTATTTTTTCATGAATTACGGGTTTACTGTTGTTTAGGAAAGTCACCAAATCGCTACCCTCATCTAAACAGTAAACCCAATACGTTTTTAGTCTATCTTTAGCGGCCGATTGTATTTCAACTATTCTTCTCGCATCACCACCACCAACTTGTCGTAAAATATGTCTACGATGCACTTCACTGGCCTCATGACTGACTCTATTTCGAAAATAAGTAAAACAAATTTCACATAGGTACTCTTGCCTCATTTTACACGCACTTGCCCCAAAATATGTACATCACTTTTGAAGAGAGAACAATTCCGAGTCTTTAGTTTTCACCTCCTCTTGTCTACCAAAAAAAATAAAGTCAACTCCAATATATATATCAGATTAATCAATGTAGATGTTCAGGATAAACCTTGAATAACAAGACAATATTACCCTTAAAAATTAAAAATCACTATATTATTCTTTATTCACTGACATTTAAAAAAATTAAACTCCAAAATTATCTGCCTCAGTCAATGACGGTGAGTCTCTCACCATCCCACACCAGATGTAGGGGTTCTCCTTCACCCTGGTTTATAGTTCTCAGAAACTCTTCCGTAAATAACATTCTGTATCTTTTAGGAAGGAAGATTTTCCCATATATATCTTTCCCTTTAATGAGGGCCGACAGAGCAGGTCCGTACTTACTGTCAACACTCGAAATATTGATGATAATGTATTTTTCTTCCGGTCTCAAATCTTCCTTCTTTATATATGCCGGCAACGATTCGTTAAATTTCCTCAAACTTGATCTTATGTTTTCCATCTGAAAAAACAAAAAAATCGAATTTTAGTATGAATGTAATTTTACCAATAAATATAAATAATAAAACATTGTGGAATTGACTGTGACTCACTTACTTCTATCGTGAAGACGAGAGAGTCGTTGGTCGTATGCTTCAGTCCACGACGGAATCGAACGGGTGAGTGCAGCGACGGACGACGAGTAATAGGTACTCAGTGGAGAGGAAGAGGATTTAAGAAATCCACGCACTCATGGTCAAGTGAGGAGGTCACCTTGGGTATGCGTCCTCCACTCATCATCGCGACGCAATCATGGCCACGTGAGAAGGTCACCTTGGATATGCGTCCTCCACTCATCATCTTATGCATCCGACAAACAACTTTGTGCGTCATTGTCACATCACGCTGGTATTAAAGCACTCGGTCACGTTGAAGGATGAGATCATGCCAGCTGCGTCCTCGGCCCATTTCATAATCCACGGCAACACTCATCGCCGAGAGAGGAGGTCACCTTGGGTATGCGTCCTCCACTCATCATCTTTGGAATCCGACAAACAACTTTGTGCGTCATTGTCACATAACGCGGGCAATAAAGCACTCGGTCACGTTGAAGGATGAGATCATGCCAGCTGCGTCCTCGGCCCATATCATAATCCAACGCAACACTCATCACCGAGAGAGGAGGTCACCTTGGGTATGCGTCCTCCACTCATCATCTTTGGAATCCGACAAACAACTTTGTGCGTCATTGCCGAATCACACGGGCATTAAAGCACTCGGTCACGTAGAAGGATGAGATCATGCAAGCTGCGTCCTAGGCCAATTTCATAATCCACCGCAACACTCACGCGGAGCGAGGGAGTCACCTTGCGGCTGCATCCTCGGCCCATTCCACCATCGACCGCAACACTCACGCGGAGCGAGGGAGTCACCTTGCGGTTGCGTCCTCGGCCCATTCCACCATCGACCGCAACACTCACGCGGAGCGAGGGAGTCACCTTGCGGTTGCGTCCTCGGCCCATTCCACCATCGACCGCAACACTCACGCGGAGCGAGGAAGTCACCTTGGCAGCCGCATGCCGGATAACATTTCATCATCGCTCGACGCGTCTCTCGCCTCGTGGCATACTGTAATGTTAACGTGAAAACCCACATCAGCCAGAGTATATAAACATTAGAAGGCGCTTATCGTCCAACTAGCAAAATGTGTGATAATATACTTCGTTACAAGAAGTTAACCGAGAATGCTTGTGACTTATCCAAGGGATCTAAAGACGCGGCTGGGTTGGATTTGAAAAGTGCATACGACTACGATGTACCACCAGGAAGCCGAGCGTTGGTGAAAACGGATCTACAAATTGAATTACCGAAAGGTTGCTATGGAAGAATAGCGCCAAGATCTGGACTAGCGTTAAGGTATGGCATTGATATTTTGGGGGCGTCGTTGATTGCGATTACCGCGGGAACGTTGCAATTATAATAATTAACAATGGTTGCAGTGAATTTAACATTAAAGCTGGTGACAAGATAGCTCAGCTGGTATGTGAAGTTATAATTAACCCAACTATAGAAAAAGTTAGTAAAATGAGCGAAACGGAAAGAGGTTTTAACGGTTTCGGATCAAGCGGGATGAATTAAAAAAATAAAATAAATTTTAGTAACCTAATAAACAAAAATAACAGTAGCTTACCTGTAATCCATTCTTTGTAACCGCTCTGCTTCTTTCTCCTCCAAGTGGTTTGCTCTCTCTCACTCGAACTCACTAAAATTCAATCGGATCACCGTTCGCGTCGAAAACCCGAGAGATTCCCCATCCAAACACCTGAGGGGCAGCCATATACACGGCCACGGCGGTAAAAATGTTATCGCACTTCCACATTACCACCCAAGACCTGCCTTCATTCGATAAATCGGTGAAAAAACCGATGGCCGGTTCATCAATCTGTTCGCAGAAAGATTGGACTTCCTGCAGCGACATGGGCGGCAATTCTTCGGGAACGATAACATGGTGGAACACCGTATAGTCGCCGCGATATGACGACCCCTCATCCGACTCCATGGGAATTGCCGCGTCCGGTTCACCGGGAATTTCCTCCGAAAAATTAACATTGTCTTCGTTAACATCATTCAAAATGGCACCGATCAACTCGTCCGTTGATGAATCGTCCACCAATTCGTCCACCCCCTCTAAAATCTCGTCCAAACCATCCCACAGCCCTTCGACCACCTCGGGATCCACGGGTGGAAAAAAATCGATGGGAATCCTCGAAAAATCGAGAGGTGCCATTTTATAAATGAACTCCGAACACTTTGCTTCCTCACTCGAGAGAGAGACTCGGCAGAATGAACATCATACTATCCGCGGTGTTTTGCAAGTCGGGCGTCGTGGAAGTGGCGGCTGTTGACGTAACCACGAGCCGGTTCTTCTGGGGTGTGTTTCAAAGGCACGCCAAGCTCACAGCGGGAGGAAAAAAGCTTCAATTTCACAACCCACTCACGTGCAGCGCGGCGACGTTCGCTAATGGATTCATCACTCACGCGGACATGCAGCCGACCTTGGAGGCTATCATCGAGGAGGGGACGGCGCTGTACGCATTCAGCGAAGAGGAGTGTAATTTCTTCTCGGAATTGACGAAACGGTCATTTATTCCTCTCAAGACGGAACTTCACTGTCCCGCGCCAGAGGATTGCTCTTTTCCATCGATTTCATGTTTAAACCCGTGTCATAAATTGTGTAAGAGTACATGCGCTCTAAGAAATGCTTATTCTCTTGCACAATGGATGCAATATAATTACTTGAAAAATAACGTCGAGCCTTGTCAATCGCATGACTGTTCACCAATCCCCCCACCTCTTAATTCCTCCTGCTAAGGAGGGGTAGGATGGAGTCAGGGGATGTGAAGGGGTATGAGGGGAAGGGGAGATAGGAAGAGATGTTTAAATACGTAGCGACAAATCGCATCCTCTCTCAATCCATTGAATAACATAGAGATAATAAGCTACACGCGTGCCATGGAGAAGTTGCAAACATTGTGTCTGCAGAGTATTAGAAGTTGGAACGGGACTAAGCATCGCTGTGAATTATACGAAGTTGCCAAGATACTCAAAGAATATTATCCCCACCTGTTTAAGGAGTTGATGAAGTTGAACCTGCCTTTGAAAGAAACTGACGCAGTCAACGGGAACGCTCTCAGAGATTTCGCCTATTTGACCACGAGGGGAAAAATGTACACGCGAGTTATATTTCGACGTTGGCACTCCTACAGCGAATACTTTAATTTAAGAGACTTATCGGTATTGGATGCCTGCATTATAGCTGCGATAAGGGGGGTGAATCCGTTCCACATTACGTTCTCATACATACTTCTGGGAAAACCAAATGGAACACGACAAAGGATGTGCCCATTTTGTTATTATTCCATTATAGATGCTTTCCCAAGTTATGAAGATTATTTAGTTAAATATGGAGATTCGAAATTTAGGAGAATGGAGCAGAGTGTTTTGACAAGGAACGCAGTGCAAATCATTTCTGCTGTCGATAACTGGTGTTCGATATGTTTTACCAAATCTCTCTTTACGAACATTCATCCATTGGACTATTGTAAGAGATCTTGTAATTCGAAAAATTCTAATAGTGGACATCTTAATGTGGACGACATACAGGTTATTGAATCTGACTGTAAAATTGTATCGATAATGACATATTTTGACGCTAAAGCACACAGGAAAACAAGAAAGCGTTATTTGATGTCGGACAGTGAGAGTGAAACTTAGACGGATAGTTCGAAAAAGAAGAGAGAATGAGGGATGTAATAAAACTGTTTTATATCATATTTGTATTCTTATGACTTTATGTACATGGTGTTTTGTTTTATTCATATTAAATTTTTTTGGGTCTTTACCACTGTGTTTTAATTTTTCAACCTTTTCTTGATAGAATAAGAAATATCGTGAATTCCGACAACTAGCAATAACTCCCCCTTTTCAATTCCCCCCCCCCCTATTCTAGATAGAATGAGAATGAAAATTGCTCGATAATCATTCCACCATTAAAATCATTTTATAATTTAAAAATTATATCGAATTAAAATTATGCGGATGAAATTGTGGAAAAAATTTTAAATTCTGGAAAATTATATATATATATATATATATATAATTTTCCAGAATTTAAAATTTTTTCCACAATTTCATCCGCATAATTTTAATTCGATATAATTTTTAAATTATAAAATGATTTTAATGGTGGAATGATTATCGAGCATATATATAAGTGTGGGACCGAACCAAATAAGACATTTCTGTTTCGGACGAGGCGAGTGTTTATAAATGTCAGTGTGTATCAAGTGGAAAGCGCCATTCACATGCATTGTTGCGGGACCATCATCCTGCGGTAAAACGAATTTTGTTTTACGATTCCTGAAGAATTTACCCGACTTAGTCGAGGGGAAAATATCTAAGATTATATGGTGCTGCAGTCAAGAAAGCAGACCGGGATTGAAAGGAATAACATTTTTAAATGAACTCCCCGAGAGTTTTGCGAACCCGCAAAAGACACCCACTCTCTTCATTATTGATGATTTGATGCATGACTGTTTAAATAATAATAAGGTGAGTGAATTATTCACAAAGGGATCACATCATGCCAACATTTCAGTCATTCTCATAAGTCAAAATGTTTTCTACCAATCGCCTTTTTCTCGCACGATATCTCTGAACGCGAAATATATTGTTTGTTTCAGAAATGTGCGAGATCGCTCTCAATTTAGATATTTAGCAAGTCAAGTATATCCTCAAGATTCGAAGGGCCTCACTGAAGTATATATGCAGGTGACATCGAAGCCATACACTTATTTACTCTTAGACTTCGCCCAGGAGACGGATGATCGTGTCAGATTCCGGACTAGCATTTTCCCTGACGAGATCACCGAAGTCTTCGTCCCAGCGACGCTAATGAATCGGGGAAAGGAAGACTAAATAAAACAAAACGAGGAATATGAAAAAGGAAAAATTGGAAAGGATAAAACGAAATAAAAGTGTGTTGAGAGAATTAAGGCGAGCAGGTCCGCGGAAAAGACGATCGATAATTGATACAGCAAACTCTGATCTTATCAAATCCTTGAGTGAGTGTTGTAAAAATATTATCAACGGAAATGTTAAAATAACTCCCAAGGTGAAGAAGAAATTAGCCAGATTTAAAGACGTTATCCGTGAAATAGCTTGCTACAAAGTCCCCCTGAAAAAGAAACGACGATTATTAAGCCAAAAAGGGGGATTTTTACCCGTTCTTCTTGGTTCTCTTCTGAGTGGTTTAATAGGGAGTTTCATCAAATAGATTTTCTCAAATCATGAGCTTTCAAAAGTACCTGCTGGTGAACGCCGATGATTTCGATAAATCACAAACTCTTAATGCTCGGATTTCTAAGTTGGATAAGGCAATGCACGATGTTTTAAAGAGAAAAGATTTAGCAGATTCACAAAAATGGCATCATTACAGAAGAATCTTAGATGAGTACTTGGAAACGGTTTCGGTTAGTAAACGGGAAAATGTTTTACCTCCAATTGATTTAGTCAACGTTCTCACTCCTCCTAAATACACCAGGGAGGCAAAGAATGGAAAAAAGCTAAGTTTACCTCAAGGAGTAAAACAAATATTTAATATTCCCGGTGATGGAATTAGGGATGAACCCAGCGTTGGAGGTAAAAAGAGTAAAAGTGCTTTGTTAGATGAAGAAATACAAGGAATTTTAAAACGTGAAGATCTCCCAAACTCTCTTAAATGGCAATATTACAAAAGAGCTCTAAATTCATATTTAGAAAACATTAAAAAATCCAAAGATACCATTCCGTCAACAAACCTCAAGGCATATAGTTCTCCTAAGAAGGGAAGTATAACACCAATAGTTGGCGAAGAAAAAAATGAACTTAAGTCTAAAGGAAAAAATCTATTAAAAAAATATTCAGAAATTGAAAACGAATGGGGAAAACAGCGGGAAAAAGGAGAGAAGTTGGAGGCGATACTGAACGATCTCGAGCAGAAAATTCGAGAAGGAGATGTGGAAATGAAAGAAGAAAAAGAAGTGGACGTCGGGGAGGAGGAGAAGGAAGAAATGGACTTGGATGCAGACGAAACGTTTTGGGGAGTATTGCCAACAATCCCAAGAAGAGGAAGCCGAAAGCGAGTCAAAAAAATGCCATATTCGCCTCAGGTTCCGAGGAAGAAGAAGAAAAAGTCTCTGATAGGAAATCGGAAGCGAAAGGGAAAGAAGACACCTCCCGGCTCCACTCCAAGGAAAAAAAAGAAGGTAACGACGGAAACGGAAATTCAATGGTCGAATCATCCTTGAAGAAAATCTATTTCAATCCTTCCCACCCAGCCAGTTTTTCCACCAGGGATGCATTGTGGGCGGCCTCGGGAAGACGATTTTCGAAGGAAAACGTTCAAAAGTGGCTAGAATTTCAGGATAGCTATACACTACATAAACCGGTGAGAAAAAGATTTCCTAGAAATCACTATGATGTTTCCTACATCGATGAAACTTGGCAATGTGATCTGAATGATATGAGATCCTTAAAAAAATATAACAATGGTTATCAATATCTTCTTACAGTGATTGATCTTTTTTCAAAATATGCATGGGCAAAACCGTTGAAAAATAAGAAACCCGAAAGTATCATCGAAGCTTTCCGTACAATTTTGAACAAGCGGAAACCTTTGAAAATTCAAAGCGACAAAGGCGGGGAATTTGCTAATATCAAATTTAAAAAATTTCTCGCCGAACGAGGAATAAAATTTTTTACAACCAACAATCCCGATGTTAAAGCAGCAGTTGTGGAAAGGTTTAATAGAACCTTGAAAAGCAAAATGTATAAATATTTTACGAAAAACAACACTTTTAATTATGTGAACGTGGTTCCTAAGCTCCTCAAAGGATATAATGATCGCGTTCATTCTAGCATTGGAATAGCTCCTTCTCAAGTAAATGAAACAAATGCATTTTCAACTGCTGTCTATCAGTTAAGGAAACAAATTAAACATGATGGCAGTGGTGGAAGAAAATTTGAGGTTGGTGATCATGTTCGTATTAGCAAGGAGAAGCTGCATTTCAGTAAAGGTTACACACCTAATTATTCCACGGAAATATTTAAGGTGAAGTCGATTTCCAAAGGTTTAATCGTACCTACCTACAAATTGGAAGATTTAAATGGTGAAGAATTACAGGGTTCTTTTTATGGGCATGAATTAGTACGAAGTAGAATAGCAGACGATACTGAATTTAAAATTGAAAAAATCCTGAAACGGAGAGGTAGTGGTGCTGGTCAAGAATATCTCGTTAAATGGAAGGGTTATGGAGACAATTTTAACAGTTGGATATTAGCTTCCACGGTGAAAAGATTAATTAATAATTGAATAAATATGAATGATTTTACTGTTACACTTCTTAGCGATAGTTCCGTCAATTATTACCCAGACAATACAATCGCCCACTTTCGCACAAAACTCGCCGAACGAATTACCCTAAATGAAAACGAAGAATGGGTTGTTGGTTTACGTGAAATATCCTTACCCCCTGCACGCGCCTCAGTGAGTACCGAGGTGTCAATTCATACTCTCGAGAATCATAAAATTACATTGACAAAATCTGATTACACATTAAGCTCACTATTTGGTATGCTTCGAAATTCTGTACCTGAAAATAGACGATTAGAGTATGATGTTGAAATTGCAAATTTAACAAAAGAAGTTGGAAATTCAGTAGGTATCATCGATTCCAAGCCACAAACGAATAATGAGGAATACGTCGGAATCATATTTGTTTATAACGATCTCGTGAAGCCACAATTCATTGGTGATACAATGAGTAGGTGTCTGAGGGTCATCAATATGGGGAGAGGTAGACATCAAATATTCGAGCAACCGTATTATGTACCTGTTGAACGAAAAGAATTTGATAGTGTTGAGATTTTTCTCGCAGATAAAATGGGTCAACCTTATCCATTTGCTTCTAGCACTGAGCCAGCAGCATTGGTTCTAAACTTTAAAAAAAAGTAGATGCACATAAAATTCGTTAGTATTCATCAAGATGTCCACAGATGTGGATCGATATTTAGATTTTTTTACTTCCCAGCAAAGGGGTGGAGATATCGGTTACATTTACAGAGCTGGTCAATATAAACAGAGAGGAAACGGATTAGGGAGTTTTTTCAGTGGTCTTTGGCGATACGTCAGACCTCTCCTCACTAGCGGTTTGAAAGCAGTCGGGGAGGAAGCCGTAAAGGCGGGAGTTGGAGCACTCTCGGATATCGGTACGAAACCTGCCAAAGAAATTTTTAAAACTCGTATTACAGAGGCGGGGAGTAATTTAAGGAGACGGGCTGAAGATAAAATGGGAAGAATGGTCGGAGCCGGTTTGCGCACTGCAAGGAATCATCGTTATACTGTATCGACTCCGATAACAATTCCAATTCTTAAAAAACCGAGTTTTAAGAAAAAGAATCTGAAAAAGACCACGAAAAAAAAGGCCACGAGCACGACGACGAAACCGTTACAAATTCGTGCATTAAAGAGGAAGAAAAAAACCAAAACTAAATCGAAAAATAAAAGGAGGAAAGTGAAACAACAAGGTAGTGGATTGAGGGATATATTTTCATTATAATATAAGTCTATCGAAATATGTTATTAGTCTTTCAACTGCGTTGGTGGAGAGTACATCAATAAAAAAATGGCACAGGTCGTTCCCTCATGTCTGGATATTTTCACACGTCGCCCCTTTCAAAGTAGTATTCTAGGGCACCGCGTTATTGCATATAAACCCGTAACTTCTATCGATACATACTCTGAATTGAAATTTTCTATCAAGGGAAATGGTGACAGATACATCGACTTGAATGATATTTCGTTGACTATCAAACTCAAACTCTTAAACGGTAATTTACAATATACGGATAATGATCAGGATCAGCCCGCTATTATAAATAACGTACTACATTCGTTGTTTATGAACTGCGACGTTTATTTGAACGGTCGAAGGGTTACAACTTCATCTCATTACGGCTACCGAAGTTACTTAGAAAACCTGCTAAATTATGGAATCGATGCCGCACAGACGCATTTGCAATGTGTTGGATGGGCCCTCGATACTGGAGCAGATTTTGATAATGCGGAAACGAATAAAGGATTAATTAGTAGAAAATCGTGGTTTAAAAATAGCAATATTTTAGAACTGGAGGGGAAGCTACATGTGGATATGCTTCATCAAGAAAGGCTCCTTCCAAACGGTGTTGACTTAGATTTTAATTTAGCTTTTGCAAAACCGCAATTCTATATTACAGATAAAGAAGGTGGGCAAGCAACTTTGAAAATTTTAGATGCTACACTGCATGTGACTCAATATGATCTCGATCCTGCCGTTTTGGTCGCACATGCACAAATTTTTGCAAGTGGGATGTCTGCTGTTCTTCCTTACAAACGAGTTGAAATGAAACAATTCACCATTCCTGCAAATAGCAGCACTTTCACCGATAACCTATTTCACGGTCCGATTCCAAATTTACTTCTTGCCGTTATGATAGATGACAGTGCATTTCTTGGAAAGAGAACTAAAAATCCATTTAGTTTTCATCACTATAGTCTAATACAATGTTCAGTTCACGTTGATTCTGAAGAATACCCGTGTGGAGGAATAGAAACGGATTTTGACACGGTAGGACACAAGTTTTTCACAAGGGCTTATAGACAGCTCTACTCCGCATTAGGATTACATCACGTTGACGGAGGGAACCAAGTAACGATAGATATGTTTGTAGAAGGTTACTTTATTATGGCTTGGAATCTCACACGTGATGCTTCCGTGAGCGCAAACCATGTTTCCGCAAGACGTTCGGGGGATTTACGAATCGAAGGTAAATTCCAAAAGCCTCTTACACATGCCGTCACGGTTCTTGCATATGCTGAATATGATTCCGAAATTTTAATTAATAAAAACAGGGAAATTACCTTAAATATGACATAATGGAAATAGCGTTAAGCATGGATAGTTTGGGAATCGTTAAAGCGCTTAGAGGTAACCAATATACTCGAGGTTTTTTTCGAGGAGTTTTCCCCTCGGATAGATTACCAAAATTTAAAATCAAACCTGGTTTGTATGTAATTAATTTAGATCCTTCCACATTACCCGGAATTCACTGGGTTGCTGTGCACGTTATCAATCACAAACGTGCAGAATATTTCGATTCTTACGCATTACCTCCTTTCATACCTGATATACTGGCTTTTCTCCGTCGCTTTGCGTCGGTGAAAATGAATTCCAAACGATTGCAAAATTTTAAATCCGATTTATGTGGTGAGTACTGCTGCCTGTATGCATATTACAAATCGACCAAGCGATTGCTGACGCAATTCACCCGAGCATTTCCCCACCCCAGCGCCAATGATTGCGCAGTAGTCACGCTTTTCTCTCGCGTATTTGGGCGTGGTCGACAACAGCGCCGATGTCATCCAAGGTCGCAAACTTGCTGCGCATTAGCAGAAACCAGTACTTGGAGAAGGCGGTTACGCAAAAGCTATTAGTCATGATGCAGACATCAAACGATGAAGACATGCTCTCCTCCATCGCTATAAAATCTGCCGCAGTGGAGGATCCAATCACAGAGCCACGCAAGCTCACTACCGTCACATCAAGGCAGCGGAAAAGAGCGGACAAAACCCCAACGCGGAAACGAAAGAAGAGTGCAATTACTGAGTCAGTTGGCGAGCCACAGCCCACCGGAGAAGTATCGACTGCAGTGCCCCGAGAGAAAAGGATTCCCAAGCAGAAGAGAAAACCTACCCCACAACGCTCCTCCCAACCGCGGAAGAACTCACAACGCTCCTCTCAACCGCGGAAGAACTCTGCGATCGGAAACTGTATCGCGTATCCATCCCCTTCAGAAGACTATAAGGTTCTCTACTGCCTTGGCACTTCTCTCGGCGGGGATAAAATTCTTCGCATTGGTTTGGAGCTGCAGTCTTTAGCTGAGGGACCAGCCTTTGCGAGAATTTTACAGCAGTCGAGTGCAGCGATTGATCTCTTCTCCAACGATCTTCACCTGCTAAAGCACAACGAGCATCACATCAGTGAGTACTTAAATTGTGGTATTCCCAATCCAGACGTTGTAAACGGGGTTTCTAATCCAAAATTTTCCGTAACATTCAAAAATTTCTTCGATACTAACTACATTGTTTTTTCTACCCAGGGGAGAGCATTAGTAGCCCTAAACAAGGAGGAATGGCAAGCCCTCGCAAGTATTCTGGACAATGTCCAACTTGCGGTGCGCCTTGTCAACCAACACAGGGAAGGGTTGGAGGAGTACTTCCTCTCATTCGAAAACGCAGCACGGAGGTTGGGCATGGAGGAGGTGAAAGTCATCTTCGGGGTGGAGCAGTCGGTCATCGCGACGACCTGTTTTCCCCTAGATCCGGTGCACGTGGAAGGGTGGGGGGAATTATTATTGATTTCCAAGCGTGCCTCCAAGGAAAGAACACATACATAATACGGGAATTGGGGATGGAGGATTTATTGTCGGGGCGGCGGAAATCATGGGTGTTTGAAATTCCTGCGATATACGAGAGAGGTAATAGTAGTAATGTGTGGCTTACCAACTACCACCATGGGATCCACCATGGGATCCACCACAGCATGGGGGATACCCCGTATGGGCAGCTGAAAAGCATAGTGAACAATGAAACTAGAGCATACGATTTTGTGTTTGTGAAGGGTTTACAGAAAGCTAATGTTATATCGGCAATAATCAATCGGCCGGTGATAGAGCTTGAGAAATTTTTAAAGGTGCCCAGTTTGAAAACGCTGCCAAATACGAAGGAGGTTGAATGTGACCTATGGATCCATCGGACGGAGAGGTATACCTGTGCTGTGAGGAACTGTGAAAAAATACGGAAATGGATCATGGACAATATAAAAGTTGAGGAATTTGAGGAGCTTTTGCAGGACTCATCAAAATTTCAAGTGTCTCATTTAACTGAAAAGAAAACAAATGTATTTGTTTGAAAAAATAATTTCAAGTGTCTCATTTAACTGAAAAGAAAACAAATGTACTTGTTTGAAAAAATAAAAAAACATTACCTAAGATTTTCACCTTTTATTTCACACTTTTCCCACCCGCAGCTGGCGAGACGATGGCGTGGAAGTGGATGAAAACAAATGACAATCGAAATTGAACAAGTGACTATCGAAATGGGAAAAACAAATGACAATCGCGTGACGTCATAATCCAAGATGGCGGCCAAGATGGCGGCTGGGCCAGACTCCCCAAAATCTATCTACTGATGAGTCGCAGCGGGCCGTCTTCCATCTCCAGGGCGATGGCAGTGGTCTCGATCGATGACTACAAAGTATCTAAAGAGAATCTCTGTGCATTGATGTGATCCGCGACGATGATCGCCGTTCCGCCGCCGTTGGCGCCGGTATTGCGATCATCGCAGAGCACTTTTGGGAATAGTCCAGCGGCTTGTTGGCTTCAGCTGTGTCTCTTTAATGACGGCCACATCGCATTTTTGCCGAGCAAAAAATGCGATGACCTCTGCAGTTTTCCGCGCCACGACGCCGCCCGCGTTCCACGAGAGGACTGTGAGTTGCTTTCGTTGTAATTTATTGGCCATTGTTGATGTACTAAATGATATCAGGTAATTGCGCCATGGTGGACGCCAGGAGTTGTAGAGTTGCCTGAAGATTGGCAGCAATTGTACTCATGGCCTCCATGGAATCGTGGATGGACAGAGAAGACAAAGAAGCCGGCAGATTTAGAGGGAGCGGCGGCTTGCAAGCGCTGCTTCTTTTCCCGCTTTGTCAGCGGAATCTTGATTGATTCTGCTGTTCCAGCGGGCGGTGCAGGAGCGGGTGTTGGCAGCAGCGGAAAGAAAGGAGACATCCAGCCGCTTCTTGAGTGCAGGTCTCTGCGGCGCGGGCGGGCGGGAAGCGTCGGCGCCGCGCCACGTATTCTGCTTGCCAAGAGTTGGCTCGCGAAAGTGAATGCCGCTACCGCCGACTTTAGCGGATAAAACGGGCGTATGCATCTTTCATGCTCAGTCAGACGTTTTTCGATTGTGCGGCCAGTTTCTTTGATGTAAACGTGACCGCACTCACACGGGACGCTATACACTTCCGAGGTTTCAAATCCTGAGAAATTGTTCATCAATCTATACGCCGGAAAAAAACCTAAAATTTTAAATGAAATTTTACTTTCCCTTCGCAACGAAAACCTTTGCAATCTCCACCACCACACCTCCGTACCGTGAAAGCTCGCCATCCAAGCAAAACCGGGGAAATCCAGAGTCTCAGGATGGAAACCGGCCTCACCACCATGATTTTATAAACAACGAAAAGAAAAAAAATATAATTTAATATGTGTTTCAATTTTACAGTCTTTTGTTTCTGACGAAATGGATATTTCAAAAAACTTTTATCCTCTTATTAGAAGTGGCGGCTCGTGAGTCAAATGCTTGGGGGGGGGGGGGGCACACTCCATCGAGGGGTCAAAATTTTTGAATATTTTGTGTATCTTTAGTTAGTTTTTAAGGCAATCTAGGTCTTAAATTTGTGATGCCATATGTTCCGTTTTTTTCAACAAAAATACCTAGTTATCCAAATAAAACTTGACGACCGTGATTCGCCCGCTCCCAGGTCAGAGGACCTCTTTAAACACAACATTGGAAGTAATTACACTATCCTCTGTTAAACGCACATGATGACTCACACTTTCGTATCATCAGGAGACTTGAATGTGGAATCAGCCGCATGTTGATAAAAGTTATTTTAGGAATACGAGATATTGTTGCAAATGAACAAAATATCAGTTTGTGCGCCGTTAACGTCAGGAATACTTACCGGTTTATGTTTTTTTTATTATTTAAAAACGAATTTTAGGAAACAATAGCAATATTTAGGAATTAAGATATGCCGTCGCTTGTTCTTTGATAAATTCTGTGTACTTCATTTGTAGAGTTTGGTTGTATATAAGTAGAGAAAAATGTATCTATACAGTAGAAATAATATAGAAGATTAAAATATACTATTAGATACACTAAGGCCTAAATATACTATTGGCATCTATCAATTTACTTAATACGTAAAGGTTTTTAGACATTTTTAGACTTCTTCATTTAGTTTTTCAATTCTTAATCTGCACGCACTATCTAATTGGACTAATGTCAACTTTGCCTAACACGGCATACTCAACAATATGTTAGGTATGTCGCCCCCTCTTCTAGATGTAAGTATGAGGGTGGAAGCTGTCATTGTGCTTTATGTGTCCAGGAGGCTGGCGTGGGAGCGTCAGGGGTCACGCTTAGAGTGAAGGGGAGATTTTAAGGCCCAGCTGCCCATTTTTAGGTGGTCTGGTCCACTCGTCAGGCGTCATAATTTTGGAAGACGTCCTCCCAAACCGTGTTGGGTTTTAATTGTTAAAACAGAGGTTTCGCTTATTGGGCCACCGGCACACTGGCCGAATATTGCATTTGCTCTCCCTGGGAAAGTGTTTCCGTGGGAATCCTTAGCCAAGGACCCTTCTCACGCCACCCACTGCAGCCTCCTGGTCCAGGGTAGCGTATAAATACCCCAGATTTTTGGTACTCGGGGAACAATCTCCAAGGTGCCGCCGGAGGCTCTGCTACTCTCCGGCCAGGGCTAAATAAACATCTTTTAAAGCCAACGCTTGAGTTTCTACTCTTTGGTGCCTATACCCACTCTTCGAGACTTCGGCCTAGCCACTCGGGTCGGAGATCTATATTGTTTATTCCATCTTGCGTTCTGTCTTTCGGGACACAACATACGGAAGGAAAAAACTGGTGTCAGGTCCGGGGTCGGCACAGCGTAATTTCGCACGAGATTGTTTCGCGAGTTCGGCGAGAAAAAGGCCACCGAAGCGCCTTCCGTGAAGCAGCAGACTTCAAAGGTGCATCGTCGTAGAGAGAGGCGCGGAGAGAGAAACCGACGCTGCCCAGATTCGACGCCGTTAAAGTCGCCGAAAGAAAAGATAGGCCACCGAGGCGCCTTGCGAGAAGCAGAGAGCTTAAAGGTGCATTGGCCATCGTCGTAGAGAGGGGCGCGGAGCGAGAGATCGACGCTGCCCACATTCGACGCCGTAGCTGAGGAAGAAGATAGGCCACCGAGGCGCCTTCCGAGAAGCAGAGAGCTTAAAGGTGCATTGGCCATCGCCATAGAGAGGGGCGCGGAGAGAGATTCGACGCCGTGCAGAGTAGCAGCTGCAGCCGTCGCCGTGGAGAGATCCAAGAGGGGAGCGCTGAGCAGTTCGACGCCGGAGACGGACGCCGCAGACGCTGCCAGGAGGACGAGGGGTTGCCGGAGATTCACCGCCGCTCTGTTGCCATCGGTGAGTCACACTCATTCCCTTCTCCCTAACCCTAAGTGAATTTTGGGATCAGTTTTTATAAAATAACTATGGCGCAAGGTAACGCAAGTGTAAGTAGTCAGCATCATGGAGGCCATCAAGTTAATTTTACAGCCCTTTGACGGGGATAAGGAGAAATTGAGAGAGTTTATCGATAATGTGGACGTGGCGTTTGAATTAGTGCATCCTAATAGCCACGATAAGCTTTTAAAATTCGTAAAAGCGGAAATAACTGGTGAGGCTAGGTCTAAGTTAATCGTCAGAGACCTCACAGATACATGGGAGAGAGTGAAAGGCGTATTGGAAGAGAATTATGCCATGAAAAGGACATTAGATTTTTACGCCTGTAAGATGTTCAATTCCAAGCAAGGAAAGACCGAATCGATAGCGTCTTGGGGGAGTCGAATCGATACGATGCAGACGGAATTGAGGGATGCAACTAGAAGAAATGTGACGGATGAAGAATTAAATGGGGCGATAGCTCTAATTAACCATTTAGCAAAAGCCTGTTTCATTCAAGGTTTATCGAGCGATAAGATTCAAACCATAGTAAGAAGTCGCGGTGACAAGATTCTCCTTTCATCCGCAATAGAAATTGCGCTCGAGGAAGAGAGTGCAATTCTCTCCCAGAGAGAAAGAGGTGGCAGCAGCACTCCCCTTGCTAATGTGAAAATGAAATGCGAAAACTGCCACAAAGTAGGTCATCATGTATCTAAATGCTTTTTAAAGAAGAGGCGAGAAGACGCCAAGGATGTTAGGGTTTTAACAGGGGTCCGATGTTTTAACTATAACGCTCAAGGTCACATGGCGAGGAACTGCAGGGCTCCACGGCGTGACCTAGAGAGAAAACCCAGGGGCCGAGATGATGGAAACGGGGGCGGAACGAAATGGGCCCACATGGAGAAGGGACCCGGAAGAAATATTGCCGTGACGAAAAGGGTCAGCGCCCTCACCACCAACGCCGTGGAGACAGTGTCCTTTTATGTTGACGAGTGCGAAAAGGAACGCCTCGCGTTTTTAGTAGATACGGGGGCCGATGTAAGCCTGGTGAAGCATTCATTGCTAAGAGAAGGCGTTATTTACTTCCCCGAAGACCGAATTCAGGTAAACGGAGTAACAGGTGAAAAGGCGAGCACGTTAGGGTCCGTGAAGCTCACCTTGATGACAAAGAAAAGGAAAACTTCGTACAAATTCCAGATTGCAGACGAAAAGCTTCGGTTGAAATACGACGGAATTTTAGGAAAGGATTTTCTGTGCGATATGGGGGCTAGGATCAGCTATAAAGAGAGGTCGATCACCATGCAAGACGTGATCGTTAAGTTTGATTCCCAATCAAAAAATTGTGAATCATCGCGGACGCGAGAATCCACTCACATCTTACTTCCTGCTAGAAGTGAGGTAGTTGTGGCATGCCCTTCCGAGAAAGATAGAGAAGGAGTCATAGAGAAATGGGAGAATTGTCCTGGAGTATATTTAGCGGCATCATTAACCGTCAGCGAGGGAAATGAATGCCTCATTAACTCCAATGAAGAGGACGTGAAAATTGAAGCACCCGTCGTAGAGCTGATTCCTGTTGAGAAACAACATTTTGTTGTGGACGAGGAAGTTGACGCGCAGTCGGCATTGGGTAGAGAGAAATTACTCCATTCTCAACTGCGTCTCGATGACCTGAATAATGAAGAAAAAAGAGGGGTTATGGAGTTGATTAATGAATACGGTGAATTGTTCTATTTGCCTGGGGATTCACTATCACGCACAGATGTACTTGAGCACAGTATTCCGACTCCGGGAGTCGATTCGATGAAAGTAATCAATGTAAGACCGTACAGAATACCCGAAGCACACAAAGAGATTGTAAATGAGCAAGCTAAGAAAATGCTCGATGAGGGAATTAATTTGCCAAGCAAAAGCAAGTGGAATTTGCCATTGTTAGTGGTTCCAAAGAAAATGGATTTGTCCGGTAAGAGGAAATGGAGGAAGGACTTCCCCGGACTAAGTGATGTCACCGTGGGGGGCGCCTTTCCCCTACAGAACATCGCAGATATCCTAGATCAGCTAGGGACGGCCATGTATTTTACAACCTTTGAGTTGGCGAGCGGCTTCCACCAAATCCAAGTTAGAGAAGAGGACCGAGAGAAGACCGCTTTGAGTACTTCAAACGGCCATTTTGAGTACGCTCGTGCGCCTATTGGCTTAAAGGGTGCGCCTTCATCGTTCCGTAGGTTAATTAATGCAGTGTTATCGAGACTGCGAGGAAACAAATGTTTGGTATACATTGAAGATATTGTGGTGCATGGAGATTCGCTTAGGAGCCATACCGAAAAACTGAGGGATGTTTTTCAGAGACTGCAAGAGAGCAATTTAAAGCTGCAACCGGATAAATGCCAATTTCTAAGGAAGGAGGTGGTGTATTTGGGCCACGTCATTACAGAAGATGGAGTTAAACCCAACTCAGAAAAGGTGGAGAGGGTGAGAGAGTTCCCTCAGTCTAAAAGTACGAAGCAGTTAAAGGGATTCTTAGGGCTTGCAGGCTGCTATAGAAGATTTAATCCTGCATTCAGAAAGATTGCCAAACCAATGCATGAGTTATTGGAGAAAAACGCGCGGTATGAGTGGGGAAGAGAGCAACAAGAAGCATCCGAAAGGTTTAAGGAGTTGCTGACCATAGAGCCTATTCTAAGGTACGCTGATTTTGATGAGAAATTTGTTCTCATGACTGATGCGAGTAATGGGGCATTAGGGAGTGTTCTTTCCCAAGGTCAGATCGGGAAGGATCGCCCTATTGCCTACGCAAGTCGGACGCTGGATAATGCCGAGAAGCACTGCTCAACTACAGAGAAAGAGCTACTCGCAATTGTTTGGGATGTGAAGTACTTCCGTCCTTACTTATACAGGAGGAAATTCACTATTATAAGTGACCACAAACCTCTCACGTGGTTATTTAATGTGAAAGACCCAAATTCAAGGCTAATGAGATGGCGGCTCAAACTTGAAGAATTTGAGTACACGGTCGTTTACAAGAAGGGAACATTGAACTCCAATGCTGATGCCCTAAGTAGAATATTCAGCCTGGAAAGGGAAAATAAAGATGGGGGAACGGAGGAAAGAGATGTCGAAGAAACGGTCGGAAGAGAGGCACAGAGGAAAGAAGAAGAAAAAGGTGATAGAGAGACGACGGAGAAAACGTCGAGAGAGACAGAGAGGAGAGAAGAAGAGAAAGATGATAGAGAAATCAGAGAGAAATCATCGAGACAGATAAAGAGAAAAGTAGGAGATAAATGTGGTAGACAGATGGCGAAAAGGTCTTCGAGAGAAACAGAGAGAATAGAAGAAGGAAAGAAAGATGGTGGGGAGATGATGAAGAAATCATCGAGAGAGGAAGCGAGAAGAGAAGAAGAAAAGAAAAGTGATATTAAGGCGACGAAGAAATCGTCGAGAGGGGCAGAGAGAAAAGAAGAAAAGAAAGGTGATAGAGAAATGTCAGAGAAATCGTAGAGATACACAGGAAGAAGAGAAGAATAGAAAGGTGATGTGATTCTGCAAAAGAAAGGTGCGGAAGAAGACTGAGGAAAATAAATTAGAAAGAGAGATGGAATTATCCCGAGGAGAGGATACGGTATTTCTCTAAGATGAGAATGTCAAAAGGGGTTGGTAAAGAAAGTTATTTGAGCAGTGGATGAGAGTATAGTTCAGATCCATGCGTGGTTATGAGTGTTAATGTAACCATTAAAGGTAAAAGTTAGGTTACGAAGGTCAATAATAGATTGAAATGGTTGTTTTAATTAAGAGAAATCACAGTGGGACGAGTGATAAGCTACCGGTATTGTAGTGAATGTATTAGATTTTAAGTTAGATAAAATGAGGGATTAGCCAGGGATGTATTACGAATACGAAAGAGGCGCAATTGTACAATTCTGAATGGAGAATTGTAACGTATGTAAAGCTAGTGGAAATAGATTATTAATGTGAATGTCTGTTGAATTGTGCAAATTTAATCTTGAGCTTTTAAAACTGCGTGGCTTATAAAATGAAAGACATCAGCAGTATGAGGAAGCTGATTAAGAAGTAGGCCCGTAATCAAGAGAGTTCATTAAGGTCAATATGGAGAAGATTTAATTTCATTGGTGAATTAAGCAAGGTATTGTTTGGGATCAGAGATGAGAAAAATGCCAAATATTGTACGGAAAATTTCAGTAAATGAGAAGGAGAGCAAAGAGGCTTTTTCAAACTCACGAGAGAGGAGATGCCAGTGGTTTAGGCTACCCTCAGAACAGTTAGCTCTACCGTTAGGGAGGTTCTAGAAAAATGAAGATAACTTGGATGAAAGAGACGGTGAATTGAAAGGAAGATTTAATTGTGTGAATGCCATAATTTTAATGAACAAGCATGCAGTGCAGTTGAATTGTGCAATTCAGGAAGTGGAATTGGACTATGAAATGATAGTGAGAGCGAATCGTAGGTGCGACACAGTGTATCCTACAGCCAAACATCGTCACTCCTGCACTAATAGTGGAAAGTATGCAGATAAGCCGAGGTGAGATCCCAAGTGACCTGTCCCTACCTATCCTACTGAGTGTGACTTAAAGTAGTGTTTTGTTAAAAGTTATCGAATTTGATGTGTTCATCGATCATGATTTATTTGTGTATGTGATTAAGGTACCTTTAAAGGACCACACTAAGTTCAATGTGTATCAGATCTTGAGTTTATTCCTTTGCCTATTTGGTCTGATTTCTGTGGTACTAAGTATTTGTTTATTCAAACAGAAAAACCGTATATTTTCATGATTATTGCTAAAAGGTACTATAATAAGGTCAATGAAAAGGATTTATTAGAATGTAAGAGAATTAAAGAATATGGGAAGTTTTGTAAACTATTGTACCCTGAGTTATGCACACATTTGCATGAAGAGTGTGAAGCTAAAATGCTTCAATCTATACGAAAAATACCATAAGATTGTTCTGTGAGAATTGTTCGTCTTTATCAAACATTATGGACCCTGTTGGAAAATAACGAATGGTTGTATGTTGCTTCATTTCACGAAACTATTACAGTGTTGTGTGAAAATCAAGATCAAGTGAATGTGAGATCTGAAGTGAGCGGAAATTTGAAGTTTGTGAAAAAGTGTAGGGCGATGAGCCCAAGATCTTGATCGCTTCGAAGATAATGATCAGTTCAATTAGGATGTGATTTCTCCTTTGAGTTCATATTATGATTGTTGTGTAGATGATAGAGTAACAAAAGGTGTTACCAAGCTAAATATTAATTCGCACCTAAAGCACATTGTGAATAACATTGAGGATCTTAAATATGCAAGTCACAAGGTTCAGGAAGTAGAGAACCTCTTGTCAGAAGAGGAATGGAAGCAAAGCCATTAAGATAGAGTGTATAATCTATCATTTATGTCCATAATTGGATTGATTGTAATTTGTATGATCTTATGTTGCTATTGTTGTAAATGCTATAAGGTATGTTTCCGCTATGTTTGGAAGCCAGATACGGATACGAGATCGTGTCCAACTATTGTTTTCAGACCAAAAATTGTTAACAAGGTTCATACTTCCAATGACAGTTTAAGAAATAATGAACAAGAGGAGGTGATAAGGTTTACCTCATTAGAATCGAGTCAGAGCTGTGGAGGAGAGGCAACTACTAGCCTTTCTGTTGCAGTGCCGAAACGTTATATTCATTTCAAGAAAACAAAGCAATTTGTGTGTTTAGCTTTATTTTCTGTTTTAATAGGGGAGGTGTTAGGTATGTCGCCCCCTCTTCTAGATGTAAGTATGAGGGTGGAAGCTGTCATTGTGCTTTATGTGTCCAGGAGGCTGGCGTGGGAGAGTCAGAGGGTCACGCTTAGAGTGAAGGGGAGATTTTAAGGCCCAGCTGCCCATTTTTAGGTGGTCTGGTCCACTCGTCAGGCGTCATAATTTTGGAAGACGTCCTCCCAAACCGTGTTGGGTTTTAATTGTTAAAACAGAGGTTTCGCTTATTGGGCCACCGGCACACTGGCCGAATATTGCATTTGCTCTCCCTGGGAAAGTGTTTCCGTGGGAATCCTTAGCCAAGGACCCTTCTCACGCCACCCACTGCAGCCTCCTGGTCCAGGGTAGCGTATAAATACCCCAGATTTTTGGTACTCGGGGAACAATCTCCAAGGTGCCGCCGGAGGCTCTGCTACTCTCCGGCCAGGGCTAAATAAACATCTTTTAAAGCCAACGCTTGAGTTTCTACTCTTTGGTGCCTATACCCACTCTTCGAGACTTCGGCCTAGCCACTCGGGTCGGAGATCTATATTGTTTATTCCATCTTGCGTTCTGTCTTTCGGGACACAACAAATAAGCATTAACATGTTTTTCACTCAATTTGTTTTTTGACTTACTAATCATTCAAATGTTTTAAATCCGAGACACCATCCACCCCCCATGCACGGTCTGTAACTCTCATTACAAAAAAGGATAGAAAAAAAAGAATGATTGACTACGCACCCACACAACCAATAAGCACATAGTTGTACAAATTATTTTAAAATTTTCGAACGAAACTATTTCGTGCTCTGGAGACCTTTTGTTGTTGAATTTATTTTACTATAGACCTAGGGGGGCCTAAATTCTTGAGCTCAATCCTATATTGCAGGTCCTTTATTCAATTGCTATTAATAAAATTCACATCGTTGGAAACAGACGAGACCATTATGACTCACTAATACACAAAGCAATCACAAACACTATAACATTAACAATCACTAACTCGATTAACTCAACTAAAACTAGGCCTATTTATTTAAATATACCAATCACTCATTATATAAAACAGTTTACACATAATAAGTCAACTGGTCACCAAAACAAGGTATTCTACAACAACAAGATTATACAGCCGGCGCGGCGATGTCAACTCACTTGATAGGTCATTCTGCGCATGCTCGGACGGCGTCCCAAGACTTCCACAAGGCACAAGCTTTGACGCGCCATAGCACCAGCAGCCCCCACCACTACCACTCTCCATATGACTGCATGTTAACACTTTCAATGCTGACCATGTAAAACTCAAAATCGACCCCTGGTGCGGCTGTCGTTTTTTAATGCAAAACGCATGCATGGGTGCCAAAAGAGCTGGGAAAAATAATGAAAAAATTTTCTTGGCCCTAATTTGTTAGCTATGAATTTTTTTATTTATGACGTGATATCACGTCACCCGCACAGCGGGATATAAACGTGATGCGGGTTGCATACTGTCAGCTTTTTCCCCGCGCCACCGTTTTCTTCTAATTTTTTTTCTGCGCTATGTATCCAAAAAAATACGAGGAAAATGAATTTGTAATGTTCTACTGGTATCGCCATTGGTATTTTGTCACTGTCATAGGGAAATTTTTGGCTTAGATGGATGTAATGCAAGTTATAAGTACAAGGAGTCGCCGTGAACAGCTGTTTGATTGTGATGGTAATTCTGCGCAAGATATTCCGTCGTATTCCTTGTACTAGTAATCGTAAGTATCGGGGTAGGGTTCTATAATATTGAATAATTTCTACATATTCTTCTGAAGTCACTATTCTCGTCACAAATACCTTTACTCGTATCATGTTTTCAGCTCCAATTCCTTTGTTCCCATACGACCATCATCAGCTCAGCAAGCAAGTAAGCGTAAGATATTTAACAAAAATGGTTTTCACATACCATTATGTATTCCCTTCACTGCATGTGCTTGAGATGGGTGGCACTCAGCTTACGAGATTATTTTCCGACGGTGTATTAGGGTTTCTCTTGTCGTGCACCACTCCTGCCAGCTGTTCTAATGTTGGAGGGGGTACGGAGATGAAGCGAGAGTGATAGTAAGATTTATTCGGTCCACTTGTAAGAACTAGGAATAACTGTTTTGGAAGTGCCATCGGCACATCAAAAAGATGGGGAAGGTATGGGGAAAGATTTTGCTGGTACGTGTCCTTTTTGGGTCATTGAGTTATAGACTCCGTTGCCGAAATAAAAATGGATGTGGAAACAGACATAATCAACCCATAACTTCCTCATTACTCTCTTATGAACTCAAGCCAATAACATATTTTTGCAATATGATGTTACCGAGTTAGAAAATGATGCATAAAAACTGGAACTATTGGTATTTGCTAGCAAACATCTTACAAGTAATCTTCATTTAGGCCACGTATCGCGGTTCTTACTACGAATACTCTGCGAAAATCTGAAAATGATGTAAATTTTTACCGCAATGATATTTTTTCATTTGGTGCATAATAATATCCATTCGAGTAAACCATTCAATAATACGTATTCCTAGGAATAGATTTGCAGCATCTATGCCCATTATTACTCACCCGATTACCGAAAGCAACGATGGCGTTTTCTTTCTAATTACACGAGGGAAAGACTAATTCCATCGTGCTTGGAAATCTCTAGTTACTTCTTATTTATGTAAGATCCCTAGTCTATTGAAAAAAGGAATCACATGATATGAGCAAAATATTGTATTTACCCAAAACAAATTCAATACAATCGAAAAGATGAGCATTTTCAAATTATATATTATATACAACTACGTACAGTCAAGTATGTTTTACCAATGTAGGAAATACCTCTCTCACAAATTTTATAACAATGTATTTAACCCATAAAACTATTGCAATATATGATACAAAAATATATAATACTATTTATGCCTTCTTATGAAAGAAAGAAAAAAGCTCGGGACAGAGTAGAGGAGACCTAGCAGCCAATGTAGATATCTGCGGTCTCTTTCCTACGCCCCAGAGTGCTTGCACCGCAATAGTGCAATACTTGCACCATCGATTCTTCTTTTTGCCACCTTCCTCTTGGATGAGTTCAGGGAAGTGAGATTGAGATATTGATGGTAAAATTGGCTTGGGATAAGGAATGTAGGATGGCAGAATAAAGGATCTAATGACAGAAAGACGGAATTTATGAAGGGAAATCTTTCCAGCGGGTTCACGGTAAATGAAAAAGCGTGCATAGCTTTCGGGAAGGAATTATTAGGGAATCAATTGAGAAGTGAAATTAATCTAAAAGGGACGGATTTTTCTAGAGGAAATACTCAGGCTCTGAATCGTTTGGGCCGGTGTTCGGTGAAAAATGAAGGGCTTGAAGAATGCTAAAGAATCAATCAAGACTCATGTATTTCCGAAAGCAAAGCAGGTCAATCAAGATAGCAATGCTCCATTAGTCGGATATATTGGTTATAGGAATACCTACCTTGTGAAATATTAGGCCTATGGAGGTAAAACTCTTCATAGGTCAATTGTTTCCAATCCCTAACCTATTTTTTGGGAGTTTATAAGAAAGTACGTCTGAATACGAAAGAGGGTGTCTGGGAAAAGGAGACGCAAAAAACACTTGGATCGTTGGAAGGGTGTGAAGTGGTGAGAGCTGGGTTTTCTATGAAAGTGATATTTTGAGGGGTCACTGAACTACGGGTCCACCGCAAAGGACTTTCGGATGGAGAAAGACTGACGGTATTGTTAGAGGGTTCAGGGAAAGAATAGGACAAAGGGGATGGGCCAGTGATTGACATAAAGGGATCTGGCTTAGAAGGAGGCAACGGAGTACCTGACTGTGAGGGTTCAACCTCCTCCCCACCCTCCTCCTCTCTAATTTCTAGCTCGGAGTCTTCAGAGAATGCTTGATCCCGCTCTCTTCCAGGCCCCCCCGCTATTCCTTCTTCGTGTACATTCAACTAGAGAAGGCAGAGAGCTAAGAAGGAAATGTTTGTGTCCTTGCGGAGGTTTCCTCCCTCGACGTCGATGGGTGCAAGTCCTGATAGAAGGTTGAAGACTGCTGATCATCGGCAAAAGCTGATAAATAGAGAATTTCACCTCTTTCAAGCAGCATCGACTACCGGCCAGCATGAAAAATTTTCCGTTTTACTCCTCGCTTCCGTACCATCTGCAATAAATACATTGCATTTTTTTGTAAAAATTCCGATAAATAACAGGATCAAAATAAACACACTCGGTGTAATAGGTCAAAGCTGAAATGCTACAAACAGCTTTACTAATGTAAAAATATGTTTAGGAACTAAATATTCACAATGGCGAGACAAAGAATTGAGAGCACCCATAAGCCATTGATTTCACAGTTATCGAGAAAATAAAAGCATTTTTATAAAGCAACTCCTTAGCATTTCTTCGCCAATCCATGGGATAATGTGCAAACAGTTATTTGCAATTATAATAAGAATGTTTATAGGTGCATAATATGCATATATCAACAATAAATATTTAAAATAGCTTACACTTTTTCCGTAAATAACTTCCTTCACTCTCGTAAGATTGCCGCTAGTCGATCCCTTCCCTGCTTAGGAGTTCCACTGGCAAACAAAGGAAGGGTGCAAAAGTTAGAGATATGTTACGTTGCATAAATAAAATGTAATGGCATTTTTAAATTTACATTAAAGTTTAACTAATCACAGTACTTCATGTATTAATTGAATAAAACTTATTAACATCAGATAATAAAGGTTCGAAAAATACTAGGCTCGCAAGAAGAAAAAAAGAAAGGATGGAAAAAATATCTATATTCTCGCTAAACATTATTAAAACAGAATAAAAATTATTAAACACACATAATTAGGTTCCAGATAGTAAATACTTATGATTTTAAAAATAAAACTGAAATAAAATTTGTCATACTCACGCATTAATAGAAATAAATAAAAATATTAGCATAAAATACAGGGGGGAAAATGAATGGAAATTGGCTTACCTTAAGATAAAAGAAAAAATTCCTCCCGATCCTCCCAGGAAAGGTTGCTTGAAACGGCGTTCACAAATGCGCTGCTAGATCCCTGCTGAGCAACTTAGGGGGGCAAAATGTCATAATAGAACTGAACCGAGCTCTTACGGAGGGCCGGAACCCTCGGGGTACGCATGACGTGATATCACGTCATCAGCACCAGGGGATAGCGCACCATGACGTGATATCACGTCATGCCGCACTCAAGGTGTTAATATGGATTTGGACGTTCTAGCTAGCGCTCCACGACTACAAAATTAAAACTTACCGCACTATTTTTGAGTGTTTTTCCTACATTTTCGATTCAAGCGATTGAAAAAACACTTTGGTTAATTAGAATTATAATTGTAATTGAATGGGTATATGATTTTTTTCCTTTTTCGAATCTTTGGGAGGGGCGGCGTCCGAGTGTCCTTTAATAGGTGAGCCGCCACTGCTTATTAGAGCAAAAAAAAGCGTCAAATCCATTTCGTGGGATGCAATTTCCAAAACTTTTTATCTCGGGGTGCCCCCGCATGAACCCGAGCCGAGGCCTCCATTCATCCACCCCCCCCCCCCTCACATCAAATAAACTAGTGTCCTAAAGCAATGTTAGGACCACGGTTTCTATTTGAGGAATGAGTGTCCTACGTTTCCAAATCCCACATGGGAAATGCTGATGGCAATTGATTCAAGTAGTTTTTTACCATACGAGAAAATTTATGCTATTATGGCTTATAATTTACGTCGCAGAAAAGCATTTTGATGAAAGCTCAGCCCAACCTGACCTTAGGTTTACATGAAGGGTGCAACAACGATACTTTCATCGCGCGAGTCGGTCATTTAAAGGAATCGCGAGCCGGTCATTTAAAGGTAGCGCGAGTCGGTCATTTAAAGGAAGTGCGCCGTCTGGCGAGTCCTAGCAACCACGCGTCTCTTTTCGCCTCCCTCTCCCACGACGCGACGGAGCTGCCGGTGCGCGTATAGAAACATCTGGATAAATAATAAGTGATATTGACGTAATTACTGATATTTTATATACATTCTCTATGTACTTGCATTATTAACATTCTACGGAAGACAACAGTACCAATCGATTTTCAATTGACCCACTGGTTTCGAAGTTAGCAGAGGTTTGCGTTGTTTACGACAACTCCATTAACTTTAGTGGTATAAACAATTTGTCTTCGGCAAACTGCTTACAATAGATATAGCTTCTTTATATTAAAATTGAAAGTCATAAAAACAAAAACTACGGGAATTCTAAGCGCTTAAAGTTGGACAACTGGATTTTACGCGTAAAAATCAGGTACTTTTTGAGGAAAAAATAAGTACGGGAAATGCTATTGAGCCAAAGATTTGTTAAAGTAAATGATACAACGTAGAAATAAATTCTCTTTCGTATGTTATTTGTTGCATTGAAATTGATTGCTTCGTTTAGACGCTAGAGCTCCTCAAACTCGGGTATGTTGCTTTTTTTACAGACATTAGTAATGGTCTATAATTCTGAAATTTTCACCCGAATGAAATGGTTTGAATTCGAAGATAATTGTTGAAAGAATGCTCGGAGCGTATTTCCCGTTTTAATCGAATTTTGAAGCATATATAGCGTGTCCAGCCACTCCACGCCGGAACATTATTCATGTTTATCCTTTTAACCAGTCGAGGGCAAAGGCCGTCTGCGGTTAATGTCGATAAGGGTCGTTTCAGTTTAGTCTATCGCAATGAAGGAACGGTAACGCCTCTTGATAGTTAAAGGGAGGGGATAAAATTGAAATTTAAAGGGTCCTTTCTCTCAAAGATTTATTTGAAGACTAGTAAACTCTCTTTCATTTCCGTAAGGGATGGAATGATATGGAGTTCTATCCGAATGTTAGGGTAGCCAGGAATTTCGTTTGCCGGGGGGGGGGGGGTCCAAAACCAGGGTACTAAGTATATATAGGGTTTTTAAACTAGTTGTAACACTTTCATAATCGATGAAACTTCAGTTTTCAAAGACATATTTTCGCGTTTCATGATTTTTCAATATTTTGTTTCCTTTTTATTAAGGAACGAAATAGGTTTTTTTTTAATTTCGGGGGGTCCGGACCCCACGTACCTCTCCCTCAGAACTGTTTACGTGCATCTTTATTTCATATTAACCATGGCGTTGCAACCATCAACTTTCTAATGAGGGACTTTTCATTAGATTGTCTTTTCTGCTAGTATGATTTCGCAGCCATTAGTCGTACGGGCGCAGTCTCCGTTAATATTGGTTTGACCATGGTTCTGTACATGGGCGGATCTAAGGGGGGCATGGGGGCATATATACCCCCCCACCCCCCGAGACCCTTTAAAAATATGCGAGATTTTTAATACGGTCCCATTATCATTGCGTTCGTTTTGTATTACGAGGTATCCTTGCCCCCCCCCCCCCCAGAACAAAATACTGGATACTTACTTTTTTCTTCTTTTCTTGACCTCGATTTATTAATGGTAAAATAACTCTTGGAGTATAGTTCAAATGTATATGATGCAAAAAATTTGTAGCCAACGTTTCAGTACATATAAAACTCTCATCAGGGCTATGAATGAAAGCGGAGCCTACGTTAAAATTGGTTCAACCATGGATCTGTACATTTCTTGCGGAATTCGTTCAACTCTAACCATGTTTATGCAATGGATGGTATTAACATAAAGGCAACAGACGAAGTGAAGTACCTGGGAGTTACGATAACCTCGAACCTTACGTGGGGAACACATATAAAGAATATTTTCGGTATAGCCCTGAAGAAATTAGGATTCGTCAAGCGTATTGTGGGAAGATTTTCGGATGAGAAAGTAAAAGAAAGGTGTTATTTTGCTCTCATCCGACCGCACCTTGAATATGCAGCGAACGTATGGGATCCGGTGCAGAAAGACTTAATCCGTGAACTGAATAAAATACAAAGGATATCAACGTGATTCGACAAAAACTGCTACGGGCGTACAGACAGCGTTTTTTCAGATGTTAAGCGAATTAGGCTGAGAGCCGCTGGAGACCCGGAGGCTGCGCGCTAGGCTTAGATTGCTTGAGCAATTGATAATATCTTTAAGAGCGACACAGAGAACATACTATTATAGCCACACTATAGTTCCAGGTCCGATAGAAGCGATAAATTAAGAGATTTGTTTTGCCGAGTGGATAGATATGCGAATTCGTTATTCCCCCGAACCATAAACGACTTCAATAAGCGCTAGTCCCAACTTCGTTACAGCACTTCATTTTTTAGCTGTATACGGCTGGTGTCCTAACACCCCCTGCCATATGCCCTTTAGGCGGCTTGCAGGGTATTATGTATATGTAGATACATAGGTGGATCTAAAGGGGGGGGATTACGGGGGGATGTGCCTCCTCCCCGGACCCTTTAAAAATATGCGAAATTTTTAATACGGTCCCATTAGCATTGGGATCGTTTTGTATTACGAGGTATCCTTGTGCCCCAAATCCCCCCCAAAACAAAATCCTGGATCCACTCTTCGTTCCGTAGAGCAATATCTCCTATTTTACTCGCGAGTCGGTCGTTGTAATCTCCCGCGTGGGGGCGCAATCTGACTGTGGAAGGTGGCATTGACGTCGCCCGGGAGGGACTGTTGCTGGCGATCGCTGCACTGCGAATCAGGGAAGGGGGAGGAGGCGGGGTAGGGGTGGTGGCCATCCCCCCTTCCCCTCCCAACCCTCCCCTATCGCCACTGAACCTCAGCGTAAATTGAGCTGCTCAGCGTGACGCCTATCATTTGGCCGGCGTTCTTCAATGCGAGTCTCACGGCATAGGTCTTCATTCGGGAGCTCCTACGAACTGCAATGTACTGGCCGACTTTGGTTCGCTTTCTTTCGCAGCCGTGATTTCGCTCATTTATTGAAACTATATTCAGTCGTAGTACGTTGACGATGTCGCAGCGTTCGTGTAGCTGGCTTGCATAGTTCATTTAACGATGTTAATGATGAGTTTAATTTAATTTTTTTGATTCGTAGTAATTTCTTAAATACTGTGGCAATTTTTCTTCTATTTTTCATTTTGTGTGCTAACGTTATCTTTTCGTTTACATTTTCAGACCCCAGTTGAAGTAAGAATTATATTATCAGTGCGATGAGATTACCGGGAGCAGCTTGATTGCGTGAATTAGCTCGTGGGACCTTTCCGTTGGCCGGGAGAAGTTCCTGGAAAGAGTATTCCGCTGACATCGTAGTTGCTCCACGATTTCAAGTGGCTGGTAGCGGTTACCGCGAGATTTGACTGAACCGGAGTTTGGCCGAGGCATTCATCGTAGCTGCGAATTTGCCTCAGCCGATAAAAAGAAGTCTCTGCACAGTTTCGGAAAAAAAATATTTCGGTGAGTTTTTCCCCTAATTTTTTAAGGATGCCTGTTCATAACGTAATCGGCAGAGCGGTGGGGTAGCCAGAAATTTTGTTCAGGTGGAGGGGGGGAGTCCTAAAATTAGGGAGGGGGGAATTTTTGAAAAACGGGGTATTCAGTAGAGAGATATAAACTACTCTTAACACTTTTTATGATCAAAATACTTAGGCTAAAGAATTTTTTGTAAATTGGTGATCTATACTTATTTGTTTGATGCAAAGTATTATTTCGTTGAATTACATGTCGAGCAGTGGCGCCTGCACTCCATGGGGGTCTGAGGGGGCCCGAGACCCCTCAAAAATTCCTTATGGGTGTGAGGAAAAAATGTGTCAGGCTTGTCGATTTTCCCCGGAGTGTACAGATATCGAGATTAAAGTTATCAGGGTTCTAATGTTGATCATATGACTATTCTAAAATGCTTAAAAAACTTAAAACTCAATACTTATAAAGCTTTCCGGGGCATAATCCCTTGTTTGGGCCCCCCAAACATTTTTTCAAAGTCTGCACCCCTGTTTTCGAGGAGGAGGGGTACCGACCTCCCCCTGGCTGCGATACTGCGGCGTAAGTGTCATAGTTTTTTATCCTACATTACTTGATCATATTTTCCGTATCTCAGGGTAATAACTCCGGCGGTAGTTTCTAAGCAACTAAAAAAGTTATCACTCGACCCATGATTTTCCGAATCAGTGTCATTCCCACCGTCCCTATTACTATCTCGTAATCAGTCACTTACCGTAGATACAACCGCGATTCAATGAAAGCGCAAATCGTGACGTTACGACCGCTGTTAGCGGATGTGAATTCTGGTTGGCCGAAATACTTAGTGTGGTAGCTATGGTTTCAATGTTCGCACCTTGAATATGCAACGATATTATTTGGGATCTGGTGCAGAAAGCCTTAATCCGCGAACTGAATAAAATACAAAGGATATCAACGCGATTCGACAACAACTGCTACGGGCGTACAGACAGTGTTACCCAGATGTTAAGGGAATTAGGCTGGGAGCCGCTGGAGACACGGAGGCTGCGCGCTACGCTTAGATTGCTTGAACAATTGAGAATATCCTTAAGAGCGACACAGGGAACATAATATTGGAGCCACACTATATTTCCAGGTCCGATAGAAGCGATAAATTAAGAGAGTTGTTTTGCCGAATGGATAGATATGCGAATTCGTTTTTCCTCCGAACCGTAAACGACTTCAATAAGGGCTAGTCCCAACTTCGTTACAGCACTTCATTTTTTAGCTGTAAACGGCTGGTGTCCTAACACCCCCTGCCGCATGCCTTTTAGGCGGGCTTCAGGGTATTATGTATATGTAGATACATAGGTGGATCTAATGGGGGGGCAACGGGGGCACGTGCCCCCTCCCCCGGACCCTTTAAAAATATGCGAGATTTTTAATACGGTACCATTATCATTGCGTACATTTTGTATTACGAGCAAACAAAATCTTGGATGCGACCTTGCTTGTGCCCCCCCCCAAAAAGAAATCCTGGATCCTGCTTCGGAGCGCCAAGAAGCGGTACGTTTAGAAAGATAGTCGTTTTCGACGCCACGTCATACGCAGCCACGATCTCAAGTGCGCGTCGGGAGACTTGTGCAGCCAAGAGAAGGAGTGCAGAAGGAGTCCGTGATATTGTCCTTGAGTCGTGGTCTTTTCGGAACAATAGGTTAGTTTCCTTCATCAAAGAAAACGGAAGGCATTGATTCCGATTCGTTATCCACGATTAGTGTATTCATAACATACAAATTATTTGGTTTTAGAAATCCCGGTTTAGACGAATGTTAATCGTCAATTTTAACCTCATTTGAATAAGGCCAGATTGGCGCCCATGCGATGCCACTCCACGTGACGTCACAGGGACCTAGTATCTATACGAGTAGATAGGAGTTTTACATCCTCTGAGATTACCAATGCATGCATGAGGCACAGAGCTCAGGGAAACATCTCTTAAAAATCACTTGTTAAAACTGGCTATGGTCGAAACGTTTCCTTCATTTGATAGAGTAATAATAATCCTTATGTAAGCCAAGCGCTACCAGCTAGCAAGGTACTCTTCTACCTGCTAGCAGAGTACATAACCTCGTACTCAGGTGGCCTCACAGGGCGGAAGCCGGAACCAGAATGACGTCACACGGGATTTTCCCAGCATTCTTACTTAGCCGTCGCGTTTTCCCGCGCTTAAAATTTTTCACTTTTCATTTAAACGCGAAGAATAGATATCGTCATTTAAAAATTTAATAGGGTGAAATGCGCACTCCAGCAGGGTTATTCCACTAATCGTATGGCTGGGCCATAAGTCGAAATCGACCATAACTACGGCCTCGAGAAATACGTATGGTTTCGAGTGATTCTACTCTGAGCGAAAAGCCATAAGTCGGGCGGTATCTATGGCCTACAGGCCATAATACTATGGCCTGCCTAGGAGGCGGTCATAACACGGGCCATACGAAATAACATTGCTCGCCTAAGGAGTTATAAAAGAAATTTACGAGGTGTCATCGATTATATAGCGAATGTTTCAAGAAATGTATGAATATTGCGGGGGAGCACATACGGATTTATCGGGCATTGGCTAGATATATGAAAGAAAGACGACGATTTCATAAGGAGGATACGGAATAGGTGTATGTAGCCGGTTCGCAAACGATGATGATATTTTAATATAATATTTCTGTACGTCAAAAGTTGTTACTTACTTTTTCAGTAGATATAGTGGGTGAACTAGAAGTTCGCTTGTAGTTAAAAAGTTAGAAATACATTTTTAATGGATGCTCTGTTAAAGTGAACGGAGGAACGGGCTTTTATTTGCTTTCTGTGCTACATTTGCTAGCAAATTTCTTACTTGTTTCGAAAAGCTGTATGTAGTTTGAAATACCCGCTATTTAATGTTTTATATTTTAAGATTCTCGTAGCATTACGGTTATGTGTGTGCCCTATGAGTGAGAAACATGGGGCAACACATTTCTTAGGCAGTAAGGCAATCTTCAGTCGATGCGTTAAGGACAAATGTCGTCCATAAATCAAGGAAAGAATATTTTCATATCGATGTTTCAATTTTATACAGCTACCTAAACATAAGCCTCTGATAATAAAATCAATGAAACTTTAAGTTTCAATTTCATCATTAGATCTCGTGCATTGGCTAGATTTCTACGGCTTTTGAGGCCAAATTATTGCAGCCATGAGGCAATAGTTACACCATTGAAAGGAGAGAAAGGGGGTTAGAACTACAATAGGATGTCATGTTCTAACTCTATCCATTACATGTACAATTCACGAATATTATAATCATTATAATACTGTAGAGTACAAATCGTGTACAAATTTCTTCTGCCTCTTCACGTCCGTGATTTGCGTTCTTCACTTTTTTTAAAGATCTCCAGCGTCTGCCGCCATATCAGTGTTTAAAGAAAATCCAAATTTATCCTTTAATAAGAGTCTATTTCCGTTAAGGAACATAGAATTAATTTTTTTATCCACGTTGGAACAAACTTCCTTCTAAAAAAATCACTAGTGTTAAAAAAAGTGAACCCAACTTATAGTGCCAATTATAATTCTCATACCCGCCTAAAAAAGGGCGTTAAGACTTTTGGCCGGGCCATACGATATGGCCCGGCCAAATCGTATGGCCCGGAATCGGTATAGGCCGTAATTTCGGGTCAACCCATACGAAACTTACGGCCGGCCATACGTATGGCCCCGTTTAGCAGAATAGCCCAGGAGTAATAATCTTTCGATTTAGGCAATAAAAAAATAATAGGAAACCACCCTATTCACCAACCTCTTTCCACAAGAAAGAGAGTCGTTTTCGACGGCTTACGTACGCAGCCAAAATCTCAAGTGCGCGTCGGGAGACTTGTGTCGGGGGAATTTGACGCTGCAGTAAGAGACCTGCGAAAGAATAAGGCCATCAACGAAATCAAGCAGAAAGCTTCGGGTGTCAATATCCACGGAGAAAAAATTAGTATGCTGCGATTTGCTGACGACATAGCTTTCATAGCCGAGACAGAGAAGGATTTGAAGAAGACGTTGAAAAACATGTAAAGGACAATGGCCAGATATCAGCTGAAAATCAACAAAAAGAAGACTAAGATATTAGTTTGCAGCAAAAGAGAGGAGGCTAAAACAAACATCAACCTAGGAAAGCATAAGCTTGAAGAGGTGAACGAGTGCTCTTACCTGGGAAGCCGAATTACCAGCGATGGACGGAGCAAGAAAGAAATACAGAGTAGAATAGTGCAGGTGAAGAGGGCTTTCTACAAAAAGAAGAATCTTCTTAAAGCTGAAAATACCAGCATAGGAGTAAGGAAACAATTCATCAGATGCTACATATGGAGTATGTTTCTCTATGGAAGCGAGGCTTGGACGTTGACAGCAGCAGAGAAGTCAAGAGTGGAAGCATTCGAAATGTGGTGCTACCGAAGAATAATGAAGATAAAATGGATTGACCGTGTGAGTAACCAGGAAGTGCTAAGGAGAGTGCGAGAACAGAGAAGCCTCCTAAAAACATTAAGCAGAAGAAGGGACAACTTAGTTGGCCACATTTTGAGGCACGATGGTCTGATGAAGACAATCGTTGAAGGACAAGTGGAAGGGAAAAAGGGCAAGGGACGGCCCCGAATGAGTTATATCGGACAGGTTATAAGGGATGTAAAAGAGAATAAATATGTAGCTATGAAGAGATTAGCGGATAGAAGCGAGAAATGGAGAGCTGCGTCAAACCAATCTTAGGATTGTTGACTAATGATAATGATGAGAATAGATAGAACTTTAAACCGCAGTATTCAGTTGTAAAAATGAAAAGGTCTGATTCCATATTTAACTAAAGTAGCGCCAGGTTATTCTGCTAAAATTTTCCTCTCTTTATGTATTTTTTCACTGACGCACCATGAATACTTCCCTATCCATCAGTAGGGACATGCAAAAGGTGGGGTTATTTTATCGCCAAAGGTGGTGTTATTTCTGTACAAAAGCGATGTTTTTTTGCCCTGAAATCGATGTTATTTTAATGGCAAAATAATTGATGTTGATTGAGAGCTATCTTTGCAGTGGCCCACCCATTGCCCTAAATTTATGATACTATTGACCGGGAATTATTTAAGCAATAATATACATGGCGTATTTACTGAATTCACCAATTTTACTCATTTATCCTTCACATATACATATATCTAGCTTGCATAGAGAGAAATTACTTTTAAATGTTTGTAATTTCAAATGAAATATTGCTATTGTGATCAAGTCGTCATCTTTTACATTTGTTCTCTTATCTGTTAAAACAGTGCTGTAGAAGGAAAGAAATCTTTCTCTGTCCATGTTTGCAGAGGGGATCCAAATTGCTTAAAGGCACTTAGATGCCAACGATGTCTCAGACATTTGAGCTCCTGGATTGCTTTAGTTATCTCCACTGAACCCCAGGAATTTTGCTTTTGTAGTAATTTCTGAAATTCTCCCTACCCAAGCATCAGCTTCTCTGTCTCCATTGATTCCAGGCCATGACTATTTTGTTTATAAGTCAGGGTTTATGTCTGTAGACAGAACTTCTTGGGGGATCAAAGACTGAGTTCTTTTCAAATCCCTTTTTTTCCGCTTAGGTCTTCTACCATAAGAGAACTAAGCTTGGTTGATGCCTTTTCAGCCATCTGCACAGGTATTTACTTTACAGCAGCTGGTTAAGAGGTCATGTTATGCAGATGTAATAAGTGGTTTTATCAAAGAAGGTACTCTCATGAAAATTCTCGAGGCTCATTTTTAACTTCCTTAACCCTTTCAAAACGGTAGAGTTCTCTCCTTAGCATGAATGCAGGACTGCGTTCCATGATACTCTTCGGTCCCCTCTGTATGGAGCATTTATGTTTGACATCTGTTAAGAAATGTCTTGCAGATAATCACACACTCTCAACACCAACCTTTTCTGATCCCTCCTAGTGGGGATTTTGCATTTTCTTGGGCTCCTAGGGCAGTTGGTCTCCCTCCTTTTGGGGTTTATAACCCTACCAGCGGCATTGGTTCGCTGTCAACTCCTGCTTTGTTTATGTGAATTATCTATATGGATGATTGTTGCTTGCACGTAAATTTCAGACTTTCAATTGAATTCCTCGATTTATTCTGAGAATTTAATTCGCAAACTAACTGAGTGAGCCCTTCTATGGCTGTGGTCCTTTGACACAAAGAGGGGTAATATGAGACTTAGCGAACCCACATATGTCATAAAAGTAGGAGAGCAAGGAAACATATTTTCGGCATTAGGCCTGCATAGGAAAATCTCAGATGAAAATTTTCTCCTTTTTGTCTCCTGCATCAAGAAACGTCCTGCCGCATATTTTTGTCATTAGCAGCGAAAGGGTTAACTCTTTATAGAATGTCAGCATTTGGATCGTTTGAACCCTCCAGTAATTTTATTAAGTCAACCATCAGATTCCCATGGTATTTTGGCTAGTTTGTGGACATCGTGTGAGTGTGGTTTAGACATCCTGCTGACAAACAAGTGGCCTTATTTCCTCAAACGAGTTTCTTGGTGGAAATCATGAATTTTTTCCAATTCATGGGCGATTTTCACCAACTCAGAAGCGATTTTCATCATTATTTTCCTTCTGCTCATACTTCTCCCACGAAATTGTTTTTCGAGGCCTATATTTAAGCCGTAATTTTTTCACTGCATCTCAATTAACACGAAATTTGTGTTCTTGCATTATAGACTTTTGCATGTCCATTAGTTATCTCTGTCGATTATTTCTTCTAAGTAATTTATATCAACCCACAGCATCCATTTTAGCATTTTTATGATGTTCACATTTGCTATCTCCTTAATTTTATTTGTACCCATTATTTTCAGGGTGAGAATTGTTTCTTTGAATTTAGATTCAGCAAGGAGAGCTTTATCTGTTAATATTGTACCATGAAAAACCATTAAGTGAAATGGATTGGTTTTGTTTTACGCGTATCATTGTATACATTAACGTTTCACAGCGATTAAATTCAATATAAACATCACTTGACACTCTGTTTTATTCTAAATCCTATTTTACATCCACTTCAAGATGGCTCTCTCCTTAACAATCCATTATTTATCTTTTATCACCATACCTAGCACCGTCTCAAACAAAGAAATAAAAAAAATCAAAATAAAAACAAACATGCTCACAAATAAACAAAACAAACAACAAATGAACTTAAAAACAGAAAATAAACTAAACATATACAAAAGTGATATTGGTCATCAAGACATGCATCAACATATGAGTTTCGTAATGCCTGCGGAAGAGTATTATTATTGGTGCAGTAATTGATACAGATGTGCATGACCTTGCGTCATTTGATCTTGATTAACAGGGTGTCTCGACTCCTTGATTCCACGAAATCAAGTCCATTGTCAATGGTGATGTTCGATAAACGAATGCAGTCATCGACTCCTTCAATTCTGAATTTCTAGTGTCATTTATTGCCGGAATTAAAAGGCTTGTAATTATGTTCCATCGCTATTTTGAACAACTGTGGTAATTGTTTTATACCGTTAAACTTTGACCTTTTTCAATTGAAGTCAAACAACCTCTGTAGCCAGTTTCCTCCGATAGTTGACTGTTTTCCATATTTGTGTTTGACGGACGACAATCGGCAGCTACGGAAACAAAATTGGATTTTTCAATTCAATTAATTGGAAAATTTAAATTTAATTAAGTAATTGGAAGTTTTCAATTGAGCCATGGAGGCTCAAGTATTAATGAAATATTCGCTTTTGCAATTGAGTCCGGGTTCATATCCCGGCCGTGACGGATATCTCTAGAGACTGTCCGATCTCTGCTTGACTGCTTTGTCGAGGTCTCTTCGTGAACAGCACTCCTTCCGTTGCTGTTAAGCCGTGGTATCCTTGGTGTATTTTCGTAAGAGGAGGCTGATTCCGACACCGTGTTTCTCTTCAGGACGCAAATCGACCGCTCCTTGCTGCAAAGTAGTATCTCAAAAAATTTGTCCATTCAAGCAAATCTTGAATCTCTAGTCCAGGAAATCGTATGTGTAAATTTTGAGGGATATACAATCGTATCTGAAATTTTGTCCATTGTGGACTGGTATTCTGACGTAGAACTTTATGGACTAAGTTTCAATTACCATAATATGGCTAAAATTTACACACGCAGTTTTGTAGAGTAGAAATTCAAGATTTGCCTGAGAGGAATAATTTGCCGGGAAATTTTCCTCAGATTGTGACGACCTTTTGGATCCATTGGTTTTTGGAGTCAGTGATCGCAAATGTGATGCCTGAGCTATGAAATACCATATCTTTCTAAGGGGTCTTGGGACTACCACATGAATTTGAAGGTCATTTAATTACTGCATTTAGCATAGGAAACTTTTTATACATATTTTGAATGGTTTTGTACTGTTGTGTGTTTCAAAAGGTAATGGTAATTACTTTTTCCTATTTATTTTTTAATTTTCATGGAACGAGTAAAATTTTCACTATTTGACATTGTATTGTCGGGAATATATGCATCCATTTTTTTGTGATTTTGTATCAGAAAAACATGACTGCAAAGTATTTCCTTTACGAATGATTCCGGGAAAAAATGTGTTTTGTTAAATTTAAATCGAGGGAACAGTCTTGTCTGCTCGTAACTCCTAGGTTAAAGTTTGTTTCAGGGTTATGAACTGAGCATAACGAGTTCTGGTATCCTATGTTTCACCGGAGAGGTTGTTGATAACGATTCGTGAATTTCGCAAAGAATGATGCGTCATCACTTTGAGTAAGCAACGGTATCGCACAAAAGATTCCCCCAGATACGTAGTCTCCCTTTGTCCCTTTCACCATTTGCAGGAAGCACTCACACGGGCCATTGCAATTTTCTCTCTTGCCTCTCTCCTCTTTGACACATCTCGGCGTGTTCCCGATGTGTTGGTGAATGTTATCGGCTGACGAGCGGAAAATCATCCAGGGAGCCGATTGCCAGCGTGGCAGTCCCTGGGGGGTTGAGCTGGTTCGATTGTCAAAATTCTGGAGCACATAGATAAAGACGTAATTGGGACGCAAGGGCCCTGAGGATTACGTTCCGCAGGATATGAATGCATAGTCTTAGTTTGGGGGCTGATTTGTGTATATTATTTTGGCCTCACATTAAGGAAATGGGAAATGAATTTCACGATAGATTAAATTTTCGGTGTATGATGTACCTTAATTTGTTCCGTGGCAAGTAATGTGAAATTCAATGTTATTCTTAAGTAAGGCCTTCAATTAAAATGATTAACTAAAGTCTCATGATTACGTGCAAATGCCAAAGAGTTTTGCAATACTGCTACTATGTACTGCTAAGTGGCCTCTGTAATATTCGTTTCCGGGTTACAACCACCACCAATTGAGACTTCAAAGCTCTTACTTCTTTTAATTTATGCACTTTATTTTATTTAAAAATTTATTTGCTCGTAAAAAATTAGTTGATCTTGAGAATCTACGGAAATCACCTCATTTCAAAATCCTGGCAACGCCACTGTAATAATCTCTAATTCAATGGTTCAACCCGAAGGTTGATTTGGTTTGATAATGAAGAAGAAACGAAGTAGGGATCCAGCTTCATCCCAATAGCATGATCAGAGTACAAGGGCTCCATAAAAGCAACACTTGGAACCCGACCATAAAAAATTCAATGCTAATTTGTATTTTTTTGATGTTTATTTACTGGTAATATCCATGTGTATCTTCTTTTATGATTTTCAAAAAAGGTATTTGCTATAACTAACTTAATCCCCCTGCAAAACTCTATTAATTTTTCTCCTCATTTGTTCCTTTTCCCCAATCCAAAGTTTCCTACTTCCCTCGCTTCCCTACCTTCTCCGACTACAGCATTCTAATCTCCCATTATTATCTTACAACTTACTTCACCTCATCTTCCATTGCCCTCTCTATATTCTCATATACTTTTTCAATGTCTTCATCACTGTAAGCTGATGTTGGCATACACTTGGGCTATGACTAAATCTTTTGACTTTTTTTAAGAATTTATATCCTTAACACTATTAATCTATCATCTATAAATGAAACCTTCTGCACATACTTGGCTATCCTATTCTTCATAATTATTCATACTCCGTTTCTCCCTAATTGATTCCCTGAATAAAACAAGGTATTTTCACCACTAATAACTTCCCCTTGGCCCTTCCATCTCACTTCACTCAATCCTATCAAATCCATCTTGTTTATCTCCATCTCCTAGTTGAGGTTTTCCACTTTGTAACAATGTCCTAACATTCCACGTTCCTATCCTCAAAGAGCATGTGCCATGTTTAATTCCCCACCCTCCATACCCTCAGCAGAGACACCACCAAGGTCCATATCACTAACACTTCTTTCTTCCTGCAGCCACTGCATTTTGTTTCCTCTACTCTTTCGCTCGGGAGCTTTGAAGAGTCGAGCATCTTGCAGATTGTGCACAAGTCCACAATTACTCTGATTCCTGGCCCTCTTCACAACTTTCAAAGTGTGGGATTTTGTCAAAGCACCTTCCTCGGATCAAAAGGTACAATTCCTTCAGACTTAAACCCTGAACGAATGTTGTCCTCTAAAGAAGGTCTGATGGATTCCAGAGTTGCTTTAAACATCCGTGGAAATTCACTTTTAGGTAAAACACCAATATTGTGCTTTTTCTAGCTATCAAGACATTTCCTCCAGGCTATCTTAAAGGGTCTGAAAAATGCTGAATCCAATGACTGGCACAAATGAGCTGAGTTTGCAGGAAGAAGGACAAACCGAATGTTGAACTCGTAGCATAATTTTAAAACTTCAATAGATAAATGGCTTGACAAATTGTCCCCAAGTAACACCTTCACACCTGGAAGGTTTGTCATCTTAGATAAGCATGTATTAAAAAACCAGTCCTCAAAAATTTCCACGTCAAACCATCCGGATAGGTTTCTGCCATAGCGGGCCCCAGAAGCTCCTCCTTGAATCCAATTAGGATACAGATACCCGGCCTGTGGGTCTCAATTGGGGTTTGGATAAGGGTGCCAGTCCCTTACATCGGTTACAGGACTAGACCCTCAAACCCTATCATAGCAGGAATTCAACTTATTGCCTTATATGAGTGTATTTTTCAAACAAGTATTGTACTTGATATTCAACAATTCACTCTTGTAAAAGAAGTTCCGACTTTTTTAAGGATTGTGGAATTTTAGCTGGGTTTCTAGCTTTAATAACAACAAAATTAGTGAGTGCAAGGTAATAAGTCTGAAGTCCATTATTTTCAGCCCTAAAATTTTATTTAAAAATTGCTCGTGCACAGACCAAAAGGAAGAATTCATTTCAAAGTATAAAAAAATTGTAGTATGTAACAAAATATATAATTGAAAAATCTACTGGCAATATATTCATTTCGCAACGGATTCCTGTGGTGAGGATGGTCATAAATGAGTAGGAGGGTTGTGCTTAATTGCCGAGGAGTGGCCCTAAGGTCTCGCTAAGCTGGGTCTCAGGCTGGGCCTGAATGCATCTGACAATTGCTGCATCAGCAGTCACTTCCCTTCCCTTGCGTCAGCTAAAGCAGACATCCTGTCATCTGCATTGAAACATCCGCAAATGCCATTCCTGACGTCAGGTCTTCTGTGCATGAAAATGCCCGTTGGCTCCACCTGACGTTTGAAGCGAAAGGGTTAACGAATGTCCAGCCAAAACACTCCTTACAGACCCTTATAGTGGGACGGAAGTCTGTGGGGGCTCAGTCCAGGAGTCATGCTAAGGAGAGAACTCCAACATCTCAAAGGTGTTTCCTAACAGAACTAAAGCTACGAACTCTAAGAACTCCAAAAGGGTGATGTGCTGAGTAAAAATAGTAAAAATATTGTGCAACTATCTATTTATTCTCTGTATTTGATGTATCAGATGATGGCGAGCCACTTCAAAACGTAGAGGTGGGGGGAAAGGGGGTCTGGGGAAGGGGACAGCAAACTGATCTTTGCTCCCCATCCAGACAAAACTCCTTGGTTTCAGTAGACAAGTTTTGCGGGTTACTACCGCATAGATTCATCTCTGGAGAGGACAGTTTTGCCAGCATTGCAGCAGGCTTCTTCAGGTCAATGCCGGTGGAACTGTTGTCTTCAAAGATGAATCTACGCAATAGTAACCCCGAAAACCTGTCTGCTGAATCCTCACCACACCGTGAAAGCCTATTCAAGGAAAACTCCTTGGTTTCGGCAACTACTGCCCAGAGTCCTATAGATTGTACTCCAACAAAACTCCGTCACCAACTCAGGCGGCACCCACCATTATTCGGCTGAATGCCCTCGTAACTCTAGCGGCAGAATTGGCAGGTATCATGTTTTATAAAGGTTTATTAGGTTAGTGGTAGTTTTCTGGGGCCAAGAAATGGTCAGGTATACTGGACGGAAGGGCGAACCTTTTTCGAACCCTTTCTCGGGCTCTCAGCTATAATCCGGGTCCTCGCGGTCCTCGCCGTCACAGTATGAGGTAACCGCTGCCGATATGACCTTTCGTAGTACATTTTTTACTTTACTAATGCCAGTACTTGGAGGTAAACAATTACACCTATCATACTCATTGCCGTTGAGCGATTAAATGCGTCTTTTGATCGAGGTTCTACGATGAGAAATAAGGATTTTACGAAAAGTGATCAAATTGACGCCCATTGCCTCCGCTGAATTGGCAACGCCGAAATTTTGTGAGTGGAGGGGGGAACGCGAAAAGCTCCTTTTTCTCCCCCACCCCAATTTTTAGATTGTCCACGTGTTTCAAGAATTCTGTTGACGAGGTTCCTCAAAGGTGTTTGGCAGGGTGTGACCTTTCGCTGACCTTCACTTCTTCATTTAATCTTCTGTATCTACATAACTCCATGCGAGTCAAGGGTGTCTGCCACGGGGTGTCCAATCACCAAGATCACCACAAGCGCATGGAAAAAGAAAAGCCTGTAATCGCCATCTACATAATACCTCTAGGGTGTTTGGCAGATGGTGACAAATCACCAACATGCAGCATGCAACAGGACCGCCACATGCACACCGCACGGTCATAGAAATATTAGTGTTTGGCAGGGTGTGAGTTTTCACCGACCTGCACTACTTTATTTATTCTTCTACATCTGCATAACTCCATGCGAGCAGCCTCTCGGGTCTTTGGCAGGGGGTGTCCAACCACCAGCATGCAGCAAGTAAAAGAATCCCCACCAGCGCGCTCTCCAATGGAGCAATGGATAAATGAAAGCATATAATCTACATCATTTTTATACGTGCACATTCATTCGTAGTTAAAGTAGAATTATATCATTGAAGCTATTTTCGAGGCTCTTCTATGGCCTAGGGAGACAACAGAATGAAGCCAATATCTACCGCTACATATTACTCTGCAGGCCTCCTATAGAGGTGTTTGGCAGGGGATGATCAATCACCAGCATCCAGTAAGCAAGAGGCTACCTTCTGGCTACCTTCGTCGGAAAATAAACTGCCCTTGGATTAACATATCAGGTTTAATCTAGTTGCCAGTCAACGGTCAGACAAAGATTTCTTTCGAGTTGTTCTAAGAGGTTAGTTACACTAAGGACCTGGCAGCTCCTCTCTCTACGCGTTCTAACTTCTATGCTTAAAGCCTATTTCATGAGGATGACAACATTGGTCGTTATTGATCACCCCCTGCTAAACAGCCTAGTGGTGGCTCGCGGGGTATCAAATACATGTAGATGTATTCCGAATGGGGTCTAACTAAAGTATAAACTAACTAAAAATGGGGGACTACGATTAGTTACGATTATCTTGACCTGTCATTTCCCGAATATGTTTACTCCACCATACATCATTATTGAGTCTAACTCCTTTATCTTTTGGAGTCTACAGTCTCAAATTTTGTACCTTGAATGAAATATCTTCGTTGCGGGTACGTTATTTTCAAGAATTCACCACTGCGCAATTTTTCAATTTTAACTTTAACTAGCACGCATCGTAACATGCTTGGACTGCTGTCAGTTTGTTCGTTAATTCACCCCTATCTTCAGTGCAACGGATTTCCGTGACTTTTACTCGACAGATTGATTTTATACTTTGCTTTTATATGAAAAACTAAATAAAAATTCATAAAAAGTGAACTGTTGCCATCTATTCTCCTGCGAAAAAATGAAATTTGTGGAAACTTCCCGTTTTTTCCGGACAGACCTTTAATATTTACTCCACTCCTCCCAAATTATGGATGCCATATGGATCATTTCTCTTACTTATGAAGTACGGTTTTAGTTATGACTTACGGTCATAGAAATATTAGTGTGGCAGGGTGTGAGTTTTCACCGACATGCACTACTTTATTTACTTACGTAATATTAATCTTGCGGACGCCAACATACTACGGAAGATCAGTTCATATAAATAAAATAAGAGAGATAGATTGTAGAACAGACAGATTCCGAATGTCATATTTTCCACGATCAATTAGAGATTATAACGGCAGCAATAGAACTCGTAAATAGATTGCATGACTTGTAGTGTAGCCTACTAACCTATGTAAAACTTAATGCATGTTTCTTAATTCAATTATTTTTTCTAACAGCATATAGTATTATAGTTTGTTATTATACGGGACGTTTTTTGGACGGTGCGGTGTGCATGTGGGAGTCCAAATGCTAGCTGCATGCTGGCTATTGATCACCCCCTGCCAAACACCCTAGAGGTGGCTCGCAGGGTATTATGTAGATGTAGATTTATTCTTCTACATCTGCATAACTCCATGCGAGCAGCCTCTCGGGTCTTTGGCAGGGGGTGACCAACCACCAGTACATTTTTAGTTTATTATTAAGTCGCGATCATTAGGGGATGAATCCGTGCATACTCTCTGTCGCCTCAATGAATTTCTCCTTTCCGCGTAATACCATCCCGGTTCGCTACCTTCTTTTTTGTTTTACTAGGGATGTAGCTATATATTCCCAAAGTTACGAGCGATATAAAAGCTTTCCAAGTACCCTCTACCTCTAACTTTACCATTAATTATTGAAACACGAGGAAAGCATTTTTCAGATAACTCTTAAACCAATCAAAATAAGCATTTTAAGAAATGAAAATTGTACGTTCCGTTTTAAAATTTCCAATGGTATTTAGAGACAACTTTGCTATTGCTACCTTATGGTCACTTATTCCCTCAACAGTGCTCACGTTTATTACCTGATGAGGTATATTTGTCGCTAATAAATTAAGAATACTCTCTCCTCTATTTGGTACGGTTGCTATTTGAAATAATGAATCTGATGTATTAACGACACTCAGATCACTTCACCCCTTTCACCAGGAATGACACTTTAGTCTTCTTCTCTCTTCGGTGAGTAAAAAATGTGATGAGAACGGAAGCGAAAAGGCCATGAATGTTAAAAATGCACTATTGGGTACCACCAAATTAAAGTTATCTACAGAACTGTTGTACGCTCTCAAGTCTACCGCTAATATCAATTTGAATGACCATTCAAATAAAAGCCAATCAAACCAATACCTGAGGTAGCCCTGAAAAGGGCATTGTCAATTAGCTACGATCACAGACGATGTAAGCATTGTCAAACACATGAGCGGCTAAAAGCCTTGTCAGGTTCTTATATATTTTATTTATTTGGGTAAAAGTATGTCAACGCTCTAAAAAAATCAGCGTACAATTCCTTCTTTGTACGGTGCCTACTTCTCCACACATATTCCACTAAATGTGTCTCAAAGGACTCCACGCATATTCTACCGATCCTTCTCCTCATATCCCTCTTTATTGTAGACCACAAATTTTCTATATTCTGGGTGTGGGTCAACTTTTCTCCTGGCTTAACGAAGTTGACCGAGTGGTTTACCACGTCGTGGTGATATCCCAAGTCAGCCAGCCCACTATAACCCCTCCACATATCCGTCTTAATTATCGACCCCTTCTTGACGAACTTTTGGATCGCCTCGTTGAGTGTGGAAGCGTCTCGTCGATCAAGATGACAAAGGAAGGTTTCTCGGGTTCCTCTATCAATTCCTCCCAATACCCACTTGGTCCTGGTCATCCTGCCACGATTGTACTTCCGGCGACCAAAGGCGCTCTCGTCAATTTCTACGATGTGTCCTGGGCCCCCTATCTGCCGACTCTCCTCCTGTAGCCATACAAGAATGAGCTCCCTCAAGCTGGAAACTATTCTTGCCACAGTGTGTCTTTCCAGCCGTACTTCCTTCGCAATGACATCGGCAGGATAGCGATTCAGCCAGCCGACAGCAACCGCCATAACATCGGCTATGCTGGAATGAAATCCTGCGAAGAAAGTCTGCGCCTTTATGGTGGTCGACTTCAGGCACTCCGGATTCCTACAGCTGTAAGTGGGAACCCTGCCCTTGCCCTTGGACTTCACAGCTCGCAAGCCTCCACATCCGCATCTCTTCGCTTTAGGAATGATTCCCAAAGTTAGTAGAAAATTAACTATCCCTACGAGAGCGATATGCTCCCAGAACAAGGAAATACTAGCCATGAACTCCATCTCCGCCTGGATGTCAATAATTGAGAAGTATGCGAACAACTGCGACGCCCTCTCCTTATATATAAAGGTTTGAAAGGTAGTCACGTGACTTTTGGCATTGTTGGTGGCTGCATTTGGGAATTTAGGAATGGGTGTTCCCATTTCCCTGGCTGATTTCCCTGGCTAAATTGGCATGGAGCAGAAAAAGCGTCTCGTCAGTCATAATCAACGCCTGGAAAAATCTGGGTTTGCACCTGATCGAGATACTAGTATATCAATAGCCTATCAGTTTGCTGAAAAGCTTGTCCTTCAATGTAGAGCTGAAGATGTCGGGTTGTGAGTGGCTTAATTCATTTAAAAAAATCCAGAACTTAGTGCTAGGCAGTCTTAAGGGTTGTCAACTGCTAGAGGTGAAGGTATGACTAGAGAAAGCATTAGTCACTTCTTTAAAATACTCTCAGAATTATTTCAGGAGAATGATTTTTCAGGAGAGTCATTACAGTAACTGTCATAATGTCATTTTTTCCACGATAAATTAGTGATTATAACGGCAGCAATAGAACTCGTAAATAGATTGAATGACTTGTAGTGTAGCTTACTAACCTATGTAAAACTTAATGCATGTTTCTGAATTTCTATTCTATATTCTATTTCTAACAGCATATAGTAGTATAGTTTGTTATTATACTATTATAGTATATTATAGTATATTATTGTTTTTTGGACGGTGTGGTGTGCATGTCCAAATGCATGCTGCATGCTGGTGATTGATCACCCCCTACCGGGCCGTGTGGTGGCAGTTAGACGGCAGTTTTCAAATAACGTCAGATTTATTCAAGGAAAACATGAATTTGTTACCCAAACACGTACATGTACACATTCACAGCTACATAATACCCTGCGAGCCACCTCTAGGGTGTTCGGTAGGGGGTGATCAATCACCAGCATGCAGCATGCATTTGGACATGCACACCACACCGTCCAAAAAACGTCCCGTATAATAACAAACTATACTACTATATGCTGTTAGAAATAGAATATAGAATAGAAATTCAGAAACATGCATTAAGTTTTACATAGGTTAGTAAGCTACACTACAAGTCATGCAATCTATTTACGAGTTCTATTGCTGCCGTTATAATCACTAATTTATCGTGGAAAAAATGACATTATGACAGTTACTGTAATGACTCTCCTGAAAAATCATTCTCCTGAAATAATTCTGAGAGTATTTTAAAGAAGTGACTAATGCTTTCTCTAGTCATACCTTCACCTCTAGCAGTTGACAACCCTTAAGACTGCCTAGCACTAAGTTCTGGATTTTTTTAAATGAATTAAGCCACTCACAACCCGACATCTTCAGCTCTACATTGAAGGACAAGCTTTTCAGCAAACTGATAGGCTTTCCTTTCGAAAGCCTATCAGTTCGAAAAAGGTTCGAAAGGTCAGTGGGTGAGAAAAGGGGGGCGCGAAACATTTCTATTGTTCTCGTTTAACTAGAGATTTTTTTCGAAGCTAAGGTCTTCGTAACATGATCCCTGCGCGAGCTGGGACCTTTTGGGACCTCCCTCCGTTCGCCTGCGACTCGTGACGTCACGACGGAGCGCCTAGGCTTTCTCTCTCGGTGGTCATGGTCCGGACCCCCCATACCCCCTGGTAACGCCACTGCCTGTTGACTAGGCCAACTATATCTTTATATTGTCTATTTTTATCTATGAATAGATGTATATCTAATAGATGTCTATTAGACATCTGTTAGATGTGCAGTTGACGAGGGGTGGTTTTGGATGCATCTCCGAAACTGTCTTTTAAAACGCGATTCATGAGCTATGAATGATTTAACATTTGATTAAGGGACAATTTTTTGGTGCCTTATTCGAGCGATGGCGGACGAAAGGCATTGATTGCGATTCGTAACCCACCACTAGTGTATTCGTAATAAACAAATTATTTGTTTTTAGAAATACCGGTTTAGACAAATGGCAATGGTCAATTTTAACCTCATTTGAAAAAGGCTATATTGGCGCCCACTATTCCACTCCTCGTGATATCACAGGGACCAAGATTCTATACGAGTAGATAGGAGTTTTATGTCATCTGAGAATACCAATGCATGCACGGGACACAGAGCTCAGAGAAACATGTCTTAATAATCAGCCATTAAAATTACCTTTGGTCGGAAAGTTTCCTTCTTTTGATAGGGTATTAATAATCCTTATTTAAGCCAAGCGCTACCAGCTAGCGTGGTACTCTGCTACCTGCTAGCAACTTAACGTCGTATCAGCGCTCAAAGCCTCGCCTCAAGGTCACCTCACGTACGGCAGCGGGAAACAGAAATACGTCACACGGAGTTTTCCCAGCATTCATACTTAGCCATCGCGTTTTCGCGCACTTGAAATTTTTCTCTTTTCATTTAATCGCGATAAATAGATATCGTCATTTAAAAATATAAAAGCGTCAAATACGTACTCCAGGAGTAATAAACTTTCGATTTAGGCAATAAAAAATAATAGGAAACCACCCTATTATGCCACGCGTCGAACGATGCCAACTGCATGACGTCAGAAATCATCTGACGTCATGCAGTCCGTCATGCAGACGATCGTCGTATGCAGACGATCATCCCTTGCTGCCGTTCCCCTATTAGAATTAAGATGATTAGTACTAATAACCATAATTATGACAATTACATAAGTTTGTTCCTCCCCTAACTGACAAGGGGAGACCACGTATCTTGCTCCGCCTTTTTCAACGACGTATTTGTTATGACATTCGGAATGGGGAACACATCTCTGAACTGATAGTGATTGAAATTGAATTTGTTTGGCTATGATTAATTAATTTCGGAGCGGTATTTTTAACAAGCGTTATATAATCCCAAAATAGCGCCCTCTCATCACTTGTTCTAGTGTTGATCGCGTCCGGCTCTCAAATGGGGGACTAGGGTTCGATACTTTGTCACGGCAGAGTATTTGTAGTATTCATTTGATCAAACGGCGACAAGTTTTTCACCAATGTTAATTGCAGCAAGCATAGGCATGAGAATTTTTTTATAGATGTAGATAAGTATAAAACATAAAGATAAGCAGTTGTCTGATAGACATCTACCGTAGATATCTATTAGATATGCTGCTGTTTTGACAATAATATATCTAATAGATATCTACGATAGATGTCTATCCTCTATATTATTTCTTCTGTATAGATACCTTTTTCTCAACTTATACGCAATAAAAAACCCTACAAATGAGGTACCAAAATACACAGAATTTATCAGAGAACATGCGACGGCATATCTTACTTCCTAAATATTGCAATTGTTTCCTAAAATTGGTTTTTAAATAATAAAAAACAAAAATCGGTAAATATTCCTGACGTTAACGACGCAAAAACTGATACATTTGTTCATTTGCAACAATATCTCGCATTATTTAAATAACTTTTATCAAAATGCGGCTGATTCCACATTCAAGTCTCCTGTTGATACGCAAGTATGAGTCATCATGTGCGTTTAACAGAGAATAGTGTAATTACTTCCAATGTTGTCCTCTGACCTCAATTTGTACATGAACATTCCAATATAATTTGTACATAAGACCCTGCCTTTTTTTTACTACATTTTAAAATTAGAAACGCGCCTATCCCTCTGTGGACCTGCATTGAAAAGAGCGGGGGAAGCCCGCTGGGCGCAGCACGCTCTTTTTACATAACTATTTATCTATCTGTAGATATCTAATAGATGTTTATTTTCTGTGTGGGTCACGAGTAGGTAAACCATCCGCTTAATCTCTTTCACCGCTTCGATATATTTATTTCGACTCATCCGCTTTATTTCGCGTCTGATTAGAAAAACAAAACTTTCATATGTCAGAAGGTGCTTAACTCAAGAGACTAAACCCGATTGTGTAGGTGCCGTTCACGCACTTCACTTCTTAGGGCCGTATTTATAGTCGTTTCCATGGAAGACTTCCACAAGTCTTCCATCCGGATGGCTTCCTGACGACTTCTCGACATCGGTATTTATAAACCTCTTTTGGAAGACTTCCGACTGGGTGGCTTGTGGGTGTTATACATGGCAACGTTGCCAACGACAGGATGGAGATTTGTTTTTCGCCGTTTCATTGTTTCTAGCTTAACCGCTGGAAATGGCCAAACGAATGTTGTTTATTTTCGGAAATAGAAAAGAATAGTTCACTAGATGTGGGTGAAAACTGTTTGAGATCACAGGAAAATTGCTGGAAATATTAGAAAGAAGCAGTATCACGAGGAAAAATAAATCCGATTATAGTTTTGAGAAATAAATTCAACTGAATCAGCGAAGTTTCTTTTCATGACGAAAATCATTGTCCATAAAGGATAAATTGAAATAAAGGTAAGAGAAATGTGATTGATTGAGGTGAATAGATATGCAGCGAATATATTATTGTTCGTTAAACATCGCGGAAATATTTGTAGGCATTATGTATTCGTCAATTTCGTTAGCATTTTACGGTATTGCTTTTATTACAGTGTCAACAAAAATTACCAACGTGGTTTCGCGTGCTGAAGAAAGCAACTGGCGAATAAACCCTGACAGATAGTTAAGTAGTGAGGAATCGAAATGTCATTTGGAACCACGTTACTTGTTGATTTTATGTTCCAACGTGCCAATCTATTACAGGTAACACAATGGTCACCTGCTTGTTTTTTATTTATTATTCCTCTTAAGTAGTTCTTTCTTTGACATACATTAATGATAAGTGGTAGATTTAAATGCCAGCCATTATAACTTTTAATCCTTCAAAACTCACGAATATTCTCGAGTCTAAATCTTCGTTTTAGTTACATATTTCTCAAAAACTTTTAAGTCAATTAGGGCCCTTTCGCCTTTACTAGTGCCATTTCTGTCGGACAGTCGATATAACTGGCCTTCCCTGTTCTGTTTAAAAATATTTCCTTGCGAATAAATAACATTCATGAGAGAAAAAAGTTCATGATAGCATTAATAATAATCTGGAATGGAATGCCAATCATGAAGGTATAAGGTAAATCAGCATTCTATATACATCATTAATGTACTGAGCCTTCAGCTTGATGTGTAGTAATTGAAAAGGAAATGTATAAATGATAAAGATGCAATTACCGAATTAAGCAAGAAATTAAATTTTTAAATAGTAAATGCAGGAGTAATGATAAAGCAATCGAAATATGCTATTTTGGTTAAGGATTAATTGCTTGCTGCTTATTTTGTTAATATTCATCCATTTATGATATTTTCAGCCCGAAATATTTAGGAAGAAATGTCTAAATTAGGGAAGACAGAATACAAAATTACATGCTGATTATCTTAAATGAAGAAGAGAAACTATTCACTGGATGCAATGACAACCCAGAATTCTCATGTGTAAAAGCAAGTTCATTGGAATCAGCAGCAAGAGAAATTTGAGAAGAGTGAGGAGCTTGCTGAAGCACAAATTCATATTTCTGTTAGGAAAATTCTACATACACCTGATTTATTTTTTTTTTTCTTCGTTAAAACTTTCGCGGGTGCTCGTCATGTTGAATTAAAACTTTTGGGCTATGTCGCCGCGTCAGATTTTGGGGGGCCACCCAAAATCTGACGCGGCGACATAGCCCAAAAGTTTTAATTCAACTGATTTATTTTCTTATATCAAATTTTTTTCCAATAAATTATTGCTTAAATATTTGTGGTTGCCTATTCCATCAATTCAGAGGATGTAAAATCATGAGGACACCAAGTTTGGAAATTATTGGCATGATAATGGTGGTAAAATGTAAATATTTATGGAGGAGTGAAGTGGCTATTTTGCCTATATTATATTATCATATTCTTCTGTGGCCCATATTCATCCTAATACAATGAATGAGATCCTATGTCAGATAATTAAAATTTCATTGAAAATAGACCCACGATGACCAATGTTAATATATGTTTGCTTCTTTTAAAATTGAGGTGGACCTTAGATAAATTGTATGATGTAATCTTATGGGCTGATGATACAGGTTTAGAGAGATTTGCCTTTGGTAATGTGGTTAATAAGTCAAATTTTGTAGGAAATAGTGATGCAACCATTGATACTAATGAATCTTGACTGGTCCACAACCTAGGGTCTATTGACTCAAATCATTCAAAGTGACGTTCAGAGCTTAGAAAACTAGTTTTAAAAATTGAGTGCCTTAGTAGTAAGCTTATTGAATTAGAAGTACTAGCAGAGATGGAGAAACCTGAATTTATCTGAGTAAGTGAACATTGGATGAAATAAATAGCCATAACAATACCAGGCTATGTTATTGGTGATTCCTTTCGTTGGAAGGATCATCGTAATGGCATATTTATTGGTGTAAAATGTTCAGCAGTGTTTAGTATCATGTCACATTTGGTGAAAAACTTAAATTCTGAACTGTTCTTTGAATATGCTGCTGTAAAGTACACTATTGCCCATAGTGATTACATTTTTTTATCAGTATGCATATTACCCTGCTTTAACAGCTTCTTGGAAAATTTAGATAATCGGTTGCACAATTTAACTAATCAAATGTCAAGGCCAACTGTTGCACTTGGTGACTTCAACTGCAGTTTATTGAAGGATGGGCAGGAGAAAAGACAATTTTTGCAAATGTCACAGTCCTATCATATGAAACCATAGGTAAAAAATCCAACAAGAGTCACAGCTGACACAGAAACACGTCTGGTCAATGTTTTTTCTGATTATAATGAAGTTAATATTATTACTTAAGTATTTCACCCAGTATTATCAGATCATTCGGCTATAGTATCTATTTTCCATGTGCATGAGGAGCATCATTAGGCAAAAACCCTAAGAAAATGTAGGTTCTTCAGTGAGCATAGTACGAATTATTTTTGTGTCCTGTTGAATCAAGAAGATTGAAAGGCATGTATAGTAAAAGATCTTTAAATGATAGCTTTAACAAATATTTATATAGATTTAAGTATTACTTCGATTTAGCTTTTCCACTGCAGTCAGAGCAATCCAGGAGGGATAGCACCAAAAATTGGGTTATTACTGAAATCTAAAAATTATATAAATAGGGTGCTAAAAATGTTGTGTATGCAAATTCAGTCTAATAAAGGTGATGCGTTGCAACATCATTATTCTCTCCTCAAGAAATATATTTAATATCTATTGAAAAAACAAAAAGGTAATATGTAATGACCAAAGGTTTCGAAATACCTCACACTATTCTAAAGTAGCTGGGGGATCTCAATACCAACACCGTCATACTCCTTGACCAAGTTACTGATAATCAAGAGAAAACTACAACAAACCCAGTTGTGCCATCCAATGAATTTAATTGCATGTTCTTGCGCCTTTACAAGGCAGTCCATTCCACCCAAATAAGAGCTACTCAGGTAAACTACAAGATATGTAGCCCCATGTACTTAACTGTGCTTGGAGAGTGAACTGTGCTCCTATTTTACCAGGATAGGCAAGAAAATGTTTGCTGACCTGGATGAAATTATGGGAAATACAATTAAAGAATGTGGGTCCCTCATAATTAAGACCTTTACTATCAGTCCCTGGAGGAAGGTGTGTTTCTAGATTCCTTGAAGACATCCAAGGCTGTCCCAGTATGCAAGAATAAAGGTAACAGAAATAACCTGCAAAACCGCAGGCCAGTACATATCTATAGTACCACAATTTGGCAAATTATTTGAGTGCATATTCTGCAAAAGGCTCATTGACCAACTTTATAGACAAAACATATTATCACTTCATCAATGCGGTTTTCAGCATGAAAAATCAACAGGATTGGCTTTAATTAATGCCATTGGCAATGTTACACAGGAGATGAATTGTGAAAATAAGGTAATGGGAATATTTTTTTGATTTATGCAAAGCCTTCGATGCTGTGGTTCATGTCATATTACTTAATAATGTGAATCAATAAGTATTATGGGTGTTCAATTAAATTGGCTTAACACATATCTTCATGAAAGAAAACAGAGTAGCCTACTGGAAAATGGGACTATCTATTTCTCCTCTATGTTGGATAATAAAAAAGTTTTACCATAGAGGCCTGTGTTGGGTCCTTTGCTTTTCTTTAATATTTATCATCATAAAGTTTATTATGTATGTAGATATTGTAACCATTTCGTAAAAAAGTAAAATTGTTAGCATGATAATTGATGCCCGTAAAAATATAATGCACGCAAACATGGTGTGATGACAATGAACTAAAGTTAAATGATGATCAAACCAAGGTGACTTTGTTTTCTGTTGAGCACAGCCTCAAGGAGAATGATCTGCTGTGGTGCAAAAATAATAATTTGAATAATGTGGAATGTAAAAAACTTCTTGAAATGTATTAATTATTAATTCGAAGTGGGATGCACATAGAGCACACTTGCATTAAAAAGTGAAACCAATATTTACCAAATTTCAATACTAAAGCACATTGCAAGCCAGTACGTTCTGACAACCCTATAATATTGCTTATTCTACTCTGGGATGTCATATGGTATCGTGATATGAGGATCTTCCTCACTACTTACCGATTTGTTCATCATATAAAAGAAGTTTGTGGGAAGTATGTGCAGATGAAAGTATTGTGCTTATTGTTGCCCTTTCTTCAAAAGCCTTGAAATACTTACTGCAACTTGTATAAAAAGCATATTGCCAATTTTATTAGGAACAATAGCTTCTATTCATATGAAACCAGGAGATGTAATGATATTCTTGTCAAATTACCAAACTACCCAGACGGCACAGGAATTTTTTGTATCTGGTGACAAAGGTTGACCATCAGATACTAGAAATCGCGCTTGGGAAGTTAGTGAAAAGGTTTTGTTTCTTTATTTCCTTTAATGTCGAAAGAAATATATCAAAATGATTCAAGGGAGCTGGCAGATTCATATGCATTGATAAAATTGTAACAAATATGCCCTAATTTCCTAAAAACTCATGAATTAACACATGACACACTGGTATCCTGTTCGTATCTGGATACTAATATACCCTTCGTACATGATTCATATCCTGTCTGGGACTATTTTCTAACTCGGATGAGGTGAAACATACATAGCCGCACCACGATCCGCCGTCATGTTACTATTCGCCGATCTCTTGCCTCGTGTAAAGTGTTCGCCTTAAAGTGTACTGTGTTCGCCTCGTGCTCTTTTGCCCTTGTTGGAGGCTGTTCGTGCCACAAGGACCACCGCAGTTACTTCCGAGCTTATCAGGGTAAGTTCCGGGCATTTCCATGAAAGTGTCAACTTTTTCTTTCAAATTAAAATGTAGGATCGAAATATTTTATCATGATAAATCAACGTTATTGGATTTTATGAAATCAGTGTTTGATTTTTGGAAATCAGTGGAAAATAACATTTCCCCTTTTATCAATGTTTCATGTCGTGTCTTGTTAGTGTATCGTGTAACCTATGGCTGCTCGAAGGGCTAGTCAGCCTGAAACAGCCAGGAAATTAAGGTCCGAGTTCATAGGCAGTGGGAATTTTATCATGTAGAAGCTACATTTTCTTATAACAACTTGTCTTAATTTGCTCACTGTTGATTCATAGTTGTTAGAAGTTAAATAATTTTTGAGTTTGAAAAAAGAAGCATTGATAATTCCGTTATGTGTTTGTTTATGACTGTAATGTAAATATTATTAATAGTAGTTTTGACAGAATGTGCTACCATAAGCAATTGCTCAAACATTGCTCAGAGTTATTATTCAGTTTTCAAATTCTACTTGGATTCTCCGAGTTTAGATGATGTTTGAATTCAAATTTATTTCATTTAAATCATGACATATAATACCCACACACCACAAGAACTCGCGTGCATAATGTATTTGACAAGGAACTTTATAAATACTAAACAATGCATTTTGTAAATTATTAATGCTATATTACTGCGTTACTATGTAGAAATTTACTGGTGTATATTCCGGTATAATGCATAAACCTGTGAGCTCATATTAGCGACCAAAAGTATTAATTATAACATGTGGGATAGTACACTGCTAAGGAAAATTATATTCTTGGATTTACATTCACTCTGAAAACTAATAATTGCCTAGTCGCGCATTATCGATTTTTATGAGTTAACTTATCATCATCTTTGAACAAAGTAGTGTTTCCTCTGAAACGGTGTTGTCGTGTTGTGGCGGCTGCAATTGTGAAAGAATGACTTCACGTTACGTTTCACCACTTTTCTTGTTTTGTGGTGTTAGTTGGTGAAAATTAAAGTTTCTGAGGATAGTGAATATTGCTTTATTCTTGAATTTCATTCGCTGGGCTTAAGAAACGTGTGTTTGTGAATTTTTACGTGTTTGGTGCCGGGATGCGAAGAAAACTCCAGTGGACCCAAATTTCAAGTTTTTAGCTTTCCAAAATAGCTCGAGTTGGAGACCAAGTGGATTCGGGCGATCAGAAGAGACAATTTAACCTCCACGAAAAACAGTAAGGTATGTACCCTTTCACGCTGTAATTATTTGGATGTCATTCTAGTTAGTAGTGGCTTGGGGATGTTGATATCTCCAATACTCAAAAGTGGTGATTTAAAATATTGTTGCGGCAATTCAATTGAAAATTCTTTTATTTTAGTTGCCTTTTTTGTATTATTTCGTTCAGTAAACGTGTGGTTGAAGGTGTTACTGGGGATTATAATTTAGCAGCCAAGTTTATAGTATCGAATATTCTTTCTTAGCTGGCCCTTTGGTGTTTTATGCGTCTGAAACTCAGTACTCAGTTAAAAATGCTTATTTAACTATACATTCGTAACTTCGAGTTGAAAAGCTGTTTGAATTATTTATGCCATAAGTTATATACTCGGGTATTTTCAATGAAACTACCTGAGTCATTGCATTTTTGGCGTAGTACCTTTTATTACGGGGTAAAGCACATACATTTTAAGGTATTCTTGCTTTCAAATTAATTTGAGCTTATGTATCATTTCGCAAGACCTATGATACTCTCTTGATGAGTTGCATGGAAAGCATTTAATGATGGGAAATTGTTCGAGTCTCGTCAGAAACTTGTGTGTGCTATTTGTGTGTCTGAAACGCCGTGAATGGAAATATGCGTTTTTCTCTTACTATCGTGAGTGGTGCAATGAACCGGAATTTAACTGTGTCCGGCCTTCATCATTTCAAATTATCTTTTGCCCTAGTTTTAATTATAAATACTTGAGGTATATAATTATCTCCTATATTTACCAGCCAAGTCATTATATATATTTCTCCTGCAGAAATGCCTTACATTGGAAATGAAATGACTAAGTAATTTACACCGTATTTTCTTATTTATTAATTTTAGGTGTGTGAGCTTCACTTCACAGCGAGTGAAATCAGAAAAGAATCTGTGGCCTTGCACGAGAAGATGGGGAGATTATTCGTGTTGAATTAAAGGTGCCCAGACTGGAGGAAGGTGCCATTTCTTCATTTACCAAGCTATGATCCAGAAGACTGAAAGGCACAGTGGTATAAGTGACAAGATTTATGGTGGATGTGGATTTGTGTTTTGTAAGTGGATGATGTGACAATGGACATTCGTTGGAGAAACTATTGAAGATAGATATTATAGCTTCTGCCAATTCACTTTGTTCTTTGCTTTGTTCTAAAGAGAATGACTGTATTTGTTTCACCAAAGTAGTTCATGGTAACAAAAGAGAATTGCAGGTATTATTGTGATTGACTAATAAAATATCTGTATTTTATTCCTGTGTTTTTTTCATTCCTGCCTCCAAAATTCCTTGTAGTGATGTCTTCATGCATGATAATAGCTGAGATGTGATTTAAGAGATATTGTTCTTTATGTTTATGCTGGTGATTTGGCAGGACTTTCAAATTTTTATTAGATTGATACACCAACTGAATTGACGTTGAAACTTTTGCTCATCCCAAAACAATATTTCAAATACTGAAGAGCCTGGGCGGGTATGTTTTAGTAGCTGAGGCTGGACCATGCATAAATTTTGGCTTGCATTTTGATGAATTCGAGTGGAATATTAGCAGATGTGTAAATTTCACTGGCAATTATCATTGAACAATTTTATTAACTCAGGCCCTAGGGTTAGATTTTCATAGCCCTTGGGCTATGCAATGTCTAATTCAGTGTTAAAATAGATTATAATTTACTCTTAATTAATACAACCATTTGGGACCAAGCTATGCTTTTAACTATTTGTATTGATCGGTAAGTATTGCACCTCATATCCCTTGTGAATTTGTTAGGAAAACACGTTCACTTAATGAACTACTGAGGTGGAAGGCAGCTTGTGTATGTAATTGTAACAAATGTAATTACCATGGAAATATACAATCTGGTACATAATGTAATTGCCATGGAAATACACATTTTGGTACAGCATGTAATTTTCATTGAAAAATACACTGGTGTACATCATGTATTTTACGTATACTGGAAGTAATTCAATCACATGTTCATTTTGAGCATATTAGAAGGTATTTGAATGATTAATTTTGTTTTTAAAAGAGAATGCCAGTTTTCAAATCAAATACAGAAACCAGTTAGAAGTTTTGCAATTTTTTTATATTATACAATTTTATGGAAATATCATTTTGCCTAGTTTTGTCTAAAAGCAATTCCGTTGCAAATGGAAATGACCTTCTCTAATTTCATTTTGCCCGAATTGTTGCTATGTCGTTTTTCATGCAAACGAAACCAAGGTAACCCGCTCTGCTTGCATGTAGTTCAGTGATAGACATCCTTCGCATTCAATAACTGCCCTGAAGTAGCATGCATAGTTAATAAACTTAATTAGTCTTGACAATTCTGTGGTGCCATGAGACAAAAGCTGTCTTACTATTTAAATCTACAGGACAAATCAGATATTGTCCTTGTGCTAAAAACAGCACATTTTTTTGCATTTTATGTTCCTGCAAAAGCACACAGCCTCAACTCTGAAATTTTTGCAATAGGCTGCAGTTTCTCTATTGTAAAATTCCAGCCAAATAGAAATGTGCTTTAATGAACATTTACTTTGAAAAAGTAAGATTTTGATTGAAATGTAATTGTAAGATCTTATTTTATTATAAGTTTCAAGGTTTTTCAAGTTTAAACCAAGTCTACGAGCTATTTTGCTGGCAATACACATTTAAAAAATATCCAAGTGGTGAAAATAGTAGTTGACTGTTAACTTTGTCCTTCAGTGCTGTTGTGAGAGGCCCCCGTGCTCCTGGAAGTTTCACTGAACCCTGACAATGTCAGCGAAAAGGAGGAAGCTGATACAGGAGATGTCTTCAAGACACCGTCGCCGCCTGATAGATCGTGTTGATCTGAATGATGCAGCATTACCAGAAGAAACTGCATACGTTTGTGCTGATGAAGAGGAGGTTTATACTGTCTGACCTCATGCTAATTCAGTAATATCTTTTGTTTTAATATAATTCATATTTTAGTGCTCTTCTCATGTAATAATTAAAATTTTAAGAGTTTATTAATTACTTAGAGTTATATTGACAGATATGTACTTACATGTTCTGTTCTAAATTGGGTATATGCCCGTAGTAAATATTATTATTGTCATTATTACTGTTGTACTTGGTGTTTTATGAAAGCTAGGCAAAATATATTGACAGTTCAAATTTTTCCTGTTTGGATGCATGAAAACTAAAGACATTATTTGTTTCAGATACTGTGTCAGCTATTAAAAAAATGAAAGGGCAGATGAATGTGGAGCATGCAAGCCTCAGCGAGAAAATTGATGCGCTCACTGTAAAAATGGATCTTGTGCTGCAGCAGAAGGGTGGTGCTTCATATGGAAGTGAATATGAGTCCCTCCACAAGCTTCCTGCAACCTCCGAAAGGAATTTGTTAGCTGTGGAGCATGACATTGAAGTTGATTTGAAGTACCGGGAGTTTTTGGTAAGTTTTCCAAACATATGTGGTGCTTGGCAAAGATAACTTTCCTCCAAACATTTAGAAAAGTTAGTAATTCTTTATTCCATAATATTGATTAATATTTTTGTCTGCTTTGTTATCCAGATTGATTATTTGAAGAAGAGGTGCTCCACCTTTTTGCCAGGGTCTGCTGGGAAGGAGCAAGGGGCCTCATCTTTCACTAGATGCGTGAATGACTGTTGAGTTGCCTTGTTAACAAATGAGTTGGCGACAATGTACTCAATGACAGGCAGGTCACATGGAAAGACCGCATTTTCCACCAAATTCCCGAATCTAATACATGCTGTTTGTTGTAAGTTCTTGATTCGTCATGTTACATTATGATAAAACAGGCTCGAAATACGTTCTTAAATTCTTCTATCCTTTTTGCAGTGACAGTAAAAGAAAAAGGAGAGGGAGTTATTGACCCCAGCATCCAGGAAGTTAGGAGTCGGATGGGCGAATGGATGCGCCAAGCAGTGCGTCGAACAGAGGCAGGGAAGGCTGCAAGAATGGCCTCCTATGAAGCCCTTAAATTAAGGGCTTTATAGCAGGGCCATATCAGATGCTATAATTTTTAGTTGAATGTTTTACTTTAGTAGAAAACCTTCACTACTCATTTTATTTCTTTTTAGGAAGGACATATGCTGGTAGCCTTTGGTTAATGGTACATATGTGTAAACGGTAGTCCACATTTTTTTTGAGAATATTCTTATGTTTTTATGAAAGAAATATTATTTGTATAAGTGATTTCTTTTTTATTTCCTTTTTTGAGAAGAAGGTTAACTTAAAAAAAAATTCATATTAATTATATTGTTATTTGATAATGATAATATTATAAACTTTTTATTGAATTTGTCGCCTGATTTGCAAATAAATTCACATACATGGATCTCAACCTCTTATTTAACGTCTTCCTTACAATTTTCACCTCCATTCAGACTTAGGAAATCGGACGCGGATGATTGAAATGGGGCTTACATACCCATCTCAAGGTTTCCATGTAAGTACGAGCCACTTAAGAATTCTGGATCCTGGGGATGCGTGAATTAGCCATGAGAATCTCATTTTTCGCAGAGTTATTTAAGTGGCCGAGTAAGTTTTGTAAGTTCTCAATGGGTAAATAATACTATATCATGAATTCTAATTACCATTTAAAACTCACAACCGACAAAAACTTTGTCGGTCGTGAGTCTTTCATGGTAATTAGAATTCATGATATGGTGTTATTTACCTATTGAGAACTTACAATTCATAAATGTTTCGTATCATGGTTCTCGCTACGGTCGGTAGCTATCGATTGTGTTGCGTTCGATACATTTTTCGATCGTGCGAGTTACGATATATCTAATTTCGACCTAATCGATTGAGAGTGCCGTGTTCCTGCGCGCTTTGTATCCAATCGTACGTGCTTAGTAGCGGACATTCACATGCTGCGTACGCGCTTCGTCAACAGGCCGCGCATGGAAATTATCCATTGACGAAAAGCGACGAAGCGGCATAGTATCCCCTTAGTCAATGGGTACTATGTACATACGAATTAGATACGGAGGGTTCCGTGCCGTCTGGGTACCCTGCAATCTAGAAGGCCTGAGTTCATGAGTATGAAATTGTACAACAAATTACCTGCATCCATTAAAAATTTAAGTAGTGTTAACCTTTTTAAAAAAGACAGTTTCAGCATATTTACTAGAGAAGTATTTTTGTAGGGCAAAAGAATATCTATACAGTGAATTGTAACATTTCCTTCATAAATGCATTTTCTTTTGACAGGCCCCATACACTTGATATCATGTATCATGATGTATTATGTCCTCTGGGAAACTAATAATAATAATAATTATTATTATTTATGAAATACTACGGCATAATTCGTCATGTATGATGAGTTTTTGAAGGAGTTTCCATTTATTCTGCCAGTCAGTCAGTCTGTAGTCTTGTCTTATTGCCTCTTAAATAACATTTCTAAACTGTAACTAAAATTTTCTGAAACTGCACATAATAAAATATATTAATTTCAAGCTGAAATATAGTGGTAGGATTGGCGATTCATTAATAACACGGTGGGAAGTTTTTTAAAATTGTAGATCTCAAACGAAACATATTTGCCACAGCTAGTAAGTATATTTATCAATTTCATAAAACCCATAAAAATCAAGTACTTACTAAGGAAAATAAATTGAATTAGTTGATGTTTACCGTTTGACGCCGGTGATGTTTTGGAAACTATCACTTTTGGACATGTTTATATTCAAATTGACAGAAAAAACGTAAATAGTAGACATTAGAAACAAGAAAACACTTTCGCCGTGTATTTTAGCACCATTTATTATTAAATCTGTCAATAATTCATAACAGATAACACTCGCGATGTCGGGTAGTTCTTGCAATGCATTAATGCACCAAAGTCATGATACGTAGCACTATTTCAAACACGATTCCACCGAAATTTTCTTTTGAAAACTAGTACCATTACATAAACTTGTGATCACAACTCTTGCGAAGAAATTCGGAAGGATTACGAGCATCAAGAAGGAAATAACCCAGACAGCACACTGGTAACGGTATACGTATACCGTAAGTATACCAGGTGTATACTGTTTCCTTGAGAATCTGTATACATGTTTTAGATTCTAGGTATACATAAACAGTATCCTGAAGCGTATACGTATACAGTATACGAAAGGTATCTGTATACCTTTCATATACTGTATACGTATGTGCTACATATGGAAACAGTATCTGAGAGGTATATGTATACCTTTCATATACTGTTTCCATATGTAATCTCAGTGGCGGATGCATATGGGAGGCGCGCCCCCCAACCCTTTCCTGGCCGCCCGCATAACCTAACATTGCAGGACTACAATTTTAACTTTTTTATGTCATAAGATGGCTTTGTATTTCATGTGCGTATAATCAGTTCAAATAACACTTTCTTAAACTTTGCATGTGACTTGATTATTTTTTTAGGATAAAAGTAAAGGTTGGTCAAGATATCTTTTACGCCCCCCTCTAGAGTTTTTTTCTGTATCCGCTACTGTGTAGCCATTAGTAAACAATTAGTGTCCTTTAAAGGTTACTCTGTCCGTATACTATTTCCATATGTAGCCTTCAGTATACACAGCGTCCTTTCCAATGGGCTAAAACCTTTCCGTTACTTGCGTGCTCCTATGACCCCAAGAGCTACACTGACAGGAATAAATCTAAATTACCTCAGGAAGGGCCACTCACGCCAACTATGTGGAAGGGTAGGAGCCAGACGAATGGTAGTCCACGTGATGGTGTCACGTGAAAAACACTGTTGGAATTTAGTTGGAAAACCTTACCAGCTAACTCTTCCCTGAAAACATGGAGTGGGACCTGTTCGCAAAGGGCAGGGGTCATTCACGGCAGCGAGGTTGGCAAAGCAAATAATTACGTTTGTACATGTATCTTCATTCTTTGTAAAGGTATCGGCTCGAGCCGCTACTCTCTTCTTATTCTCCTTCTGGTTTCATTGGATAAAGACGTCGTCTCATTTAATATCTTTAAACTGATTCATCAGTGAATTTATTTTCCCCGGTTGGCTTCAGGCAGCCCTGGCAAAAATGAAGGAGGCTGATAACGGTACTGGAGAGTGTTTTATCATTTCTGTTCGGAACACCCAAGAACGCCGTCCGCCTGGGTTATTAAGAAATCCAGATTAATTTAAAAAATCAATGAACTGCCTTAAGATGTAAAAAATCCTGCCATGAAAAGTCCCTCTTTTCATAAAGAAAAATGCTCTTCGAAATGTGATTTCAATCATGCTTTTTTATCTACTGAGGCGATGAAACAAAAAAGATATTTTTCAGTGGAATTTATTCCTCGAGTCATAACGCGAAACTTAATTTTTTTGAATGCCAAGATTTGGACTCCCGCCCGTGATTTCGACCTATCGATAGTGGATTCCGTCGATAGTCGATTCCACCAGTTGTCGATTTCCACAGATACAAACATATGCAAACGTAAATGCGTCCATAACCGCTTTCACAATCAAAGACCACGCGAATAATGTTGCGTTCACTGTGTTGTGTTCGTCGTTTGCGAAATTGATCCTGCCGAAGTTTATCAGCCTCTTAAGTTCTTCATTTACTTGTTTCACCTGCACCTAGGCAATCAATTACCGTTATAACTTAACTTTGTAGTGTTGTGTTTGCTGTTTGCGAAACTTGTCCAATGAAAGTTTATCAACCGCTCAAGTGCTACTTTTGCTTCCTTCATCACAATCTGGGTAAGTAGAAGTGTTGCCATTGCCACATTTTTCTTTCTTAAATGACGCAAATTCTTAATATTTTCAACCTTCTCACACTTTCTGAGACTGAGGGATCCATCTTCTATTGATTGAAAAACTTTGCATTTGCGTAAACTTTAATTTTTTAATGTGCTTCACGCATTTAATCACCGTAGTGTGGGAGGAATGTGAACAAACATTTCTCGACTTTACTATTTATTAAGTCATTTAAAGTTATTTACATTTTTTTAATTGGCTGTTGTGCCATTAGTGTTGCTTCCTTTAAAATGTAATCATATTTGTTGGAGATCAGAGGGTATTTCACTCTTTAGGTTTAGACAAATCGGTTTTAAATTATTAAGAATTAAATTCTCAAATCAATTTAGTACTTCGATTATTCAAGGTGAATAACTTATCGTTTTTTACATATAGAACTGATGGGGAATTTTTTCGAAATATCCTTTGTTGATAGTTGGTATTTATATAGCTTAAGGGAAAATCACATCAATAGAGATTACTTTTTAACAAAATGACTTACTTTAACTAGACAAATTAGATGTATCACTAATAGATTCTAATAAAGTTTATGATATTATTTACAGGTGTAGTAAGGAAGAATTTTCCAAATTGCCAATGATGAAGAAATACGAGGAAAAGTGAGCTTGTTCTTCATGGATTCTTGTGACCTTAAGGAAGGATAATCAGGCAAAAACATTGATATTGATCCTATTGGTCTTTATTTTCGTTTACATTGAATAAAGGCATTTCTAACGGTATTTGTTATTTATCAACACTCATCAAAATATTCAGAAAATATTTGTCTAGTTATATTTGACATCTAAATTCTAACTACTTCTTAAATTGACTTTTAACTTACTATGCTTAGTGAATTTACTCATACGATAAGATGTTTTTTTACATTGGATGAATAGACTGATTAAATAATACTGTGAGAGGATCCACTAAAACCTCTTGACGATAATTAAGCACAAAATGTGGTTTACCATCCGGGCTTGGCCCCTTTATTGTGTCTAATGAATTCAATATCTTATGTATTTCTGAGATTGCGTGGTATATTAGTAAAAATGTGTAATATTTAGTTAAATATAATTATTTTGTTTTAACAGCACACATGTGTTTTCCATTTCCTCTGTAGACCCTGTAAGACCTGAATCTCACAGATTTTTTTCTCTATTCACTTTATTGTCAGCAAGAAGTCTCAAACAAACTGGTAAGTGTTCCCACAGAACAATGCAAAACACACTAGCATGTTACATTATGTTTATGAACGCTCTCTGCTGCTTAGACAGGATGTTCTCAAATGTACGTAAACACTCTGAAATGCTGGAGATGTCACTCACACTAAATGACAAAATGAATGTACTAGTACTTCCACGCTTGCACTAAATTCACACTGGCACCAGAACAGAGATTTAGTTTTCGTTTTGCTACTTTAATTTCAGTTTTAATACGGCAGTGTATGTCAACAGCTGCATTCAGGATTTTGCTCAATGAAGAAAAATATACTCAGGGTGTTTAGTGATTGGGAATCTGGAAATATGCATGATTTTTTGTCACTAAAAATATCCATGAATTTTTGCTCCTGCTTTGCATTTAAAATCTTTTATTTCAAACTCGTTTCACATGAAATTTGTCAGTGCAAGGCCAATTTTCAGGCCTATTTTATGTACTTACATGCATGCTTCAAAATGCATTGATTGCATTTTAAATTGCACTTTATGAGTGCAAACACTGTTTAGATAACTTTTACAATTTTGACAAATTTGTTGATATTCCAAGTGTTGCATTCATAAAATAAGTGAATAATTTCTTTTAAAAATGTAAGAATTTTAATTAGGACAATACATAATTATAGAATTAATTAAAAGTATTAAGTAAATGTAGTGTTGTAAAATTCGTATACATAGCTTTTATCTCGTAAGATTGACCTGGAATTTAGTAAAATTTCCCTAGAAAACCTGGAATTCTGCAGTAATTTTCTGCTTTCATACATATATACGTCTTGTATACTGTATATATATATGTCTTGTATACTGTATACGTATACTGTATATGCGTGGTAGGAGGACATTTGCTGCGTTATATACATTTGGTAGATGGTGGGTAGAAGGTTTTTATACGTATACAGTATACGTGTATCTTCTACTGTATACGCATGTTATACACTACGTATACGTATATTTAATGTATACAGTAGCATGTGTGCTGTCTGGGAAACTTGCAATCCTGCGTAAAGACACGTCGTTCCTTCTACACAACTAAAAAATTCTACCGTCGACACTGCATCGTCCTGAAGAGTATCAAAAGAGTGCAAGCGGAGGTTTCTGGAATTGTTTGGTGACCGATTTCATGAACGGGAACATATCTGCATCCTAAAGAAAGAAACAGAATAATTTTTACACCGTGAAGAAACTACTATTAACATTTGAACTATATCGCAGGAATACTTAAGCATATGATATCATATGAATCATAATAATAGCTAATAAGGTATGAATAAGTATACATAACTTCAAGAGAGCACTACAGAAGCAACTGAGTCTGAAAAACATTACACAATAACACACAGATTCTTCTTCATCTCAAACTAATGTAGTTCCTGCTTCCACCACTTCGCGATTATGTCGCAGGGCAAGCTTGAATCCTCACCCAGCTTGTTGTGACAATGGGTGTATTCCAGAAGGTTACTATGCGTCTATAAATACCGATTTCGTACTTGGAAGACATGTGGAAGCGTTCTATCGATAGAAGGCTCCCAGAAGCGGACTATAAATACGGCCCTTAATGTTGCTCCCTCTAGGGGCTATTTTAACGAGATTTTGAGTGTGCAATATTTTATCTCGAAATGATGTTCGATATCAGACTCGAGATAAACTGCGGCATCGAACCTTGGTCAATTACGTGAATTACATTTTCAAGGGATTTATCATCGCTAAACATGAAATCTATTATTTTCAAAATAAGCAACAACGAAAGCAAAAAAATTGTTCACAAATTTTTCGCTTTCTTGAGATATATCTACACATTTACAGTCTTAATGAACGAATAAACGAAATGTAAAATTTGATTTGACAGCAGTATTATTCAGAGGAGTTTTGTATGTATACGTGACACATTAATCTTCGACTTCGAGACGATTAAGTTTCATCATCATCATCACTGGTCAACAATCCTAGGATTGGTTTGACGCAGCTCTCCACTCAGTTCTCCTATCAGCTAATCTTTTCACTCCTACGTATTTCTTCTCTTTCACATCTCTCTTTACTTGTTCCATATATTTTGTTCGAGGTCTTCCTTTTCCATTCTTGCCTTTCACCTGTCCTTCGACGTTTGTCCTTATCAGGCCATCATGTCTCAAGATGTGGCCTATAAGGTTGTTCCGTCTTCTTATTAGGGTTTTCATGAGGCTTTTCTTCTCTCCTACCCTTCTTAGGACTTCCTCGTTACTAACTCGGTCGATCCATTTGATTTTCATCATTATTCTGTAGCACCACATTTCAAAGGCCTCTATCCTTGCTTTCTCCGCTGCGGGTCCATGCCTCACTTCCGTATAGGAGCATACTCCAGATGTAGGTTCTTATAAATTGTTTCTTTACTTCTATATTTAAGTTTCCCGCTGTAAGCAGGTCTCTCTTTTGGTGGAATGCTCTCTTCACCTGGGCTATTCTGCTGATAATTTCTTTCTTGCTTCTCCCGTCACTAGTTATCTTGCTTCCCAAATAACAGAATTCATCCACCTCTATCAGTTTTTGCCTACCTATTTTAATGTTGGTCTTGAATTCTTCTCTTCTGCTGCATACTAAGATCTTGGTTTTCTTCGTGCTTATTTTCAGTTGATATCTACTCATTACCCTACCCATATTAACCAGAATATTTTTCAAATCCTTCTCTGTTTCTACTATAATGGCTATGTCATCGGCAAATCTTAGCCTGCTAATTTCTTCTCCATGGATATTCACTCCCAATTCCTTTTCTTTGATTTCATTAATGGCTTTTTCAATGTAAACGTTGAAAATTACGGGTGACAATGTACAGCCTTGTCGCACTCCTTTCTTAATTCTTGCTTCTTCACAGCTGGGCCCTGGTTTTAACACGGCTACTTGGTTTTTGTATAAACTGTGGATGATTCTTCTGTCATTGTAATTTAGAAAAATGAAAATACCATAAAAATTACGAAAAAATACTGAAAAGATGGAAAAGTGGTGAGATAAAAATGAAAGATGACTCCTAGAAACGACGGCCAGTGCTGAATGGTACGGAATGTGACAGAGCAGCGAGAGGTGACTTGGTGCGCCTAGGCCGTTATCGGTTGATTGTGGGCGCATTTGAAAACTGGTGCGAGCAGGACTCAGGGGTCCGTCCTTCGTTCGGGGCAATAGTTTGCACAGGAAGCACTGCCGCCGACGCGAAAGTGTTAAAGGGTACATATATACTAACGTGATACAATGAGCACTGCATTTACCCGACTGGATTCGATGTAAACATATAGTCCCTTGGTGCCTTCATAGTTACGAGCAGCCTTGAGCCATTGCAAAGTAATTATGTACGGCCCGCACCACTTACTAGAGACTTCCCCTCCACCCCCTCCCCTCCCTCTGCAAAGACTTTGCTCCTAATGGTAAGATTTACATGTTAGTGGTACAGAATTGAAAAGGCTGTTCCTCTTGTGTCATGATTAATGTTTTTAAGCCTTCAATGTCAATCTTAACCCTTCAACGCCGTCCTATGTACTGTGCACCGACCCCTTAAACCTTAGTTTGTTGCCACCATACGACCGTGCATCATCACTGCATGCTTTGTTCAAAACTGCTCTTTACATACGAAACGTGATTAGTATTTGATACAATTTTTTTAGCGAATTATAAAGAAATGAGGGAAATGAGCTGGGCTTCCAGGGCCATAGCAGTTGATAGAAATATTCATGGAAGAAGAAACGAGGCAGTCAGTTTACATTTGTAAATCAATGTGGAGAGATAGTTAGTTCTTATGTATAGTGCGCAAAGGACAGGAAGTGCTAAGATTTTTTAGGATTTAAGGAGAAAAGTGGTGAATAAACTAGTTTATCATGAATATACGTGACGTTCATTTTAAGAATAGGCCAACAAGAAAAAGTATTAAATCAAGGCTTAATTCAGAAATTGAACTGGTTGGAAAAGAAAGTGAAGAAATACTTGGCTCAAAGTTACTTAAAGTGAGAGGAGTACTGTGTGATTTTTCTATAACCTGATGGGTTTGAAATGTATCAGACTTAGTGCGTGAAAAACAGAAGGAAATGCGTTTCAGCCATGGAACAAAACGAGAATTCCTGTTATTACGGAAAATAAGGCGACTGAAAAGTTAGAAAAATTACTCAACGAATGGATAAAAGTGCGACGACATTAAGAGAGAGTGGAATCTATCTTTGATGTACCCAAGCAATAATGGTATGAACATCCTGATTACAAGAACGATTTGCAAATTATTCAGAGTCTTCAAGAGGTATATGATTGTGCAGAGAGAGGGGTGAAACTACTTCAAGATTTTAAGTCAGTCACGTAGAAGGAAGCAAACTTTCAAAATTAATTACTAACAATAAGTGTGAATTTTCATCGTAGCACAACCCCTAACGTCCGCAATTACACTTCAAATGCCAAATATGGGTTGTCAGTGAAAGATTAGAAACACGAAAATGCATTTTATTTTGGTTAATTTGCACTGAAATTCATGGACAAGTGAAAATACGAATAAATCGATTACTTTGATTGGAAGTATTGTCATGGCAATTAAATTCTTTCAAGCGTTAGCACATTTCTTCAAAGACTACTTCTTGCCAGTAGGATCAAAGTCTTTGCCGAGGGAGGGGAGGCAGTGGAGGGGAAATCTCTAGTAACTGGTGCGGGCCGTACCTCAGCGGCGCCACGGTGCGGGGTAGCGCCCTGTTGGGTGGATTGCATTACGACGGACGATATCTCGTAAACGCTTAGAGATAGGTTAAAACAAATAGAAAATAGGCCCTAAATTTCTTTACTATATATATTACGTTCTACATAATACTGGCACTTTTTCGGCCCCAAAAATCTCAATTTAGGGTCCCCAGTACTTCTACATGTACATCTACATAATACCCCGCAAGCCGCCTAAAAGGCGTGTGGCAGGGGGTGTTAGGACACCAGCCGTTTACAGCTAAAAAAAAAAAAATTAGTGCTCAAACGAAGTTGGGACTACCGTTTATTAAAGTCCTTTATGGTTCGGGGGAAAAACGAATTCGCGTATCTATCCGTTCGGCAAAACATCTCTCTTAATTTATCGCTTCTATCGGACCTGGAAATATAGTGTGGCTCTAATATTATGTTCTCTGTGTCGCTCTTAAAGATATCCATTCTCAATTGTTCAAGCAATCTAAGCCTAGCGCGCAGCCTCCGAGTCTCCAACGGCTCCCAGCCTAACTCGCTTAACGACTGGGTAACACTGTCTGTACGCCCGTAGGAGTTTTTGACGAAACGCGCAGCCTTCCTTTGAATTTTATTCAGTTCGCGGATTAAGTCTTTCTGCACCGGATCCCATATGCTCGCTGCATATTCAAGGTGCGGTCAGACGAGAGCGAAATAGCACCTTTCCTTTACTTTCTCATCCGAAAATCTTCCCACAATACGCTTGACGAATCCTAATTTCTTCAGGGCTGTGCCACAAATATTCTTTATATGTGTTCCCCACGTGAGGTTCGAGGTTATCGTAACTCCCAGGTACTTCACTTCGTCTGTTGCCTTTACATTAATGCCATCCACTGCATAAACGTGGTTAGAGTTGGACGAATTCCGCAAGAAATGTACCGCCATGCATTTGCTCAGATTAAGTTTGAGTCCCCACTCTTGGCTCCACAAATGAACGTTGTTTAAGTCAGATGATAGAATTTCATAGTCAGAGAGATCACTAATTTCGCGATAGATGACAGCGTCGTCAGCAAATAAACGTATTTTACTACTAATGCGGGAGCAGAGATCATTAATGTATATAATGAACAACAGGGGGCCAATTACGCTTCCTTGTGGAACACCTGATGTAAAGTTTACAACATCGGAGCTAATTCCGTCAAGAACTACTTTTTGTTTACGATCTCTGAGAAAGTCGCGTATCCAGTTTACAACTGTTTCGTTTAATCCGCATGACTGTAATTTGTATAAAAGTTTGTTGTGAGGTACAGTGTCGAAAGCTTTCTTAAAATCTAGGAACAGTGCGTCAACTTGTTTTTTCGATTCACCAGATTTTATAACGTCGTGAAGAAAGAGCGCGAGCTGTGTTTCGCATGATCTACCTTTTCGGAATCCGTGCTGACAGTCGTGGAGGGAGTTACGTCTGTCCAAGAAAGTCATGATATTGCTAACGACGATATGCTCAAGTATCTTGCCTATAATCGATGTTAATGAAATCGGACGGTAGTTGCCTGGGTCATGTCTGTTTCCCTTTTTGAATATGGGTGTAACGTTTGCATTTCTCCAGTCTGGCGGTAACTTCCCTTCGGAGAGTGACTTCTTGAATATGATCTCTAAATAAGGTGCGATCTGTGGAGTTAACTCCCTGAGGACACGCGCGGGTATTCCCTCCGGACCCAGAGATTTACTATTCTTAATCGATTGTAGTTGTTTAGTTATCCCATCACGTTGTATAGATATTTCTTCCATCGATTCCCCAGTATATGGGATGTCTAAATTGAACTGAGTATCGTCAATAGTGTATACACTTTCGAAGTGGAAATTTAAAGTGTTAGCTTTGTCAATATTTTCGGTGACAAGTTTACCATCTTTATCAAATAAAGAATCTACGGTTGAATGTTTTCCCTGGAGCTCTCTCGCGTACGACCAAAAGGATTTCGGATTTTCTTCGAGTAATTCACCGAGTATTTTTTTCTTAAACTTTCGCATTGCCGTTCGCATTGATTTCTTGGTCATTGAGCGTTGTGCAGCGTAACTTTCTTTAGCTTCAAGTTCCTTCGATTTATTACGTGACATGATGGATTTTCTGTACAAGTTGTATAGTTTTCTCTGTTTCCTAAGTTCCCATCTGACATCGTTATTGTACCAGCGAGGTTCTTCACACTTCAGTTTTTGCGGAATATGCTCGTTGATTCCTTGGCGCAGAATTTCTAGGAAGTGTTTCCATGTCGCATCTGTGCTTTGGTCCTTTGATGCAACTACGAATTTTTTGTAGTAGTCATTAAGCATCTCGCCAAATTTAGTGAAGTTGCATTTATCAAATAAGTAAATTTTGCGTTTAGGTTTTACGGCTGACGCTACATCAAATTTTAACGTTGCAAAGATTACTCGGTGATCGCTTACACCGTCAATAATATCGAGTTGTTTTATCAACTTAGGATGGCTTACTGCTAAAAGGTCTAATATTCTATTTCCTCTCGTAGGTTTGTCAACTTTTTGGGCTAGTGAGTGATTTACAAGTATGTTGACTAATACCTCGCTGATTTCTCTATTCTTTGAATTCGTTTTTACGGTGTAAGTATCCCAGTTTATGGATGGAAGATTAAAATCGCCCCCGATTACTATTACACTATTACTGTCTCTCTGAGTAAATGCAGATATTTGATTTTCTAGAAGGTACATAATATCGACTTCGGAGTTCGGCGGTCTATAAAAAGAGCAAACATGAATACTCCTTTTGTTTCGTTGTTTAATTGTACACCATACGCTTTCTATTTCGTTGTCAATTATTTCGTGGGCGGCGCAGTGCAAATGTGATTTAACTGCTATAAAAACTCCGCCACCTGTTCTATTGCGTCGATCGCATCTGTAAATTTTATATTCTGAAGGAAAAACTTCGCTGTCGCTTATATCTTCCGTAAGCCAGCTCTCTGTCCCCATGACCACGTCTGCGTCCTGAAAAATATGCTCGATTCCGGCGCGCTTGTTTTTTACGCTACGGCAATTAACTACAACTAGGTTAATGTCATATTTTGTAGTTAGAGTTTCGGTTGGTTCTTTTCCAAGCTTTTGTGTTCTCAGCGGGTGAATTTTATTGGCAGTACAAATAATATTTCACAGTTTTTCTTTCTCTGGAGCACGCGTTTTGGGAATAAATACGCTACTGTTCGGCGTTACCGCTCTTAAGCTTACTTCCTCGTATCTTTCGCATTGCGGATTTCCTCGGAGGCTAATTTTAATTAAATCATTGATAATCCCACTAGATGACCTACCCTCTAGTCTAAAAAATACCTACAGCGCTCAAAAATCCTACGAGCCACCCGTTCCGACGCCTCTTTGGAATAATGCACCCCAGAAGAATTGAGGGGAGCCCGGCACGATCTAATCACCGGCCGAAGATCCACGAACTCTGCTCCAATGCTCACACAGAGTTCCCACAGCCTCTTGTTGATCCAGGAAATCCTGTCCCAAACTCGAGGGCCGCAGTCCGTCCGTGGAACAATGCTGCAGATGGACAGTCGCATATCAACAACAGTGCCCCTCCGAACGCGTTCCACTTCCGAGCTTAGATCCCTGAAAGAATTTAAAATCTCATCAGCTCTGCGTTCAGAGGCTTGATGAAATCTTCACAGAAAATCAGCCGGGTAAGGATGGTCATTGCTGCCAACGTTTCAATTCACTGCATTCGCCCTGAAGACGATGGCAGAGAAGGCCATTGAAACGTTGGCAGCAATGACCGTCCTTACCCGGCTGATTTCCCGTGAAGATTTCATCAACAGCATTCGCCGGGAAAGCGCCAAATCCTTCTACATAAAGTCATAAATGAAATATTTTCTTAATTCCATGAAATCCTGCTTGCTGGTCGAATGAAATAATATTTTATATTTTAATAATATTTTTTATTTATTAATATTTCTGTTTTCGAATGTTTGTTGCTAGGCATTTAAAAGAGAGCTTTGTAACCCAGTGGGGATAGTGCTTTATCGCTTATCGAAGGGTCTTATGCTTAACCCTGCGGGACTCGCGCCCCTTTTTGGAACGCGAGTACTCGCACTGAGCCTGCCAGGCTCAATTTTCTTTTTCAAGTCCTCACCTATTAAAGTCGATTATTTTTCCTCTTCTTTTGTTTAAATCTTCCTAATAATGCTGAAATGGTCCATTTCATGAAAATTAAGTCCATTTACGTCTGATAAAATATGTAATTATTTCTTCATATCGAGTGTGATATAAAATAGATTACCATTTGCCATTACTTGTTATTGATTTATTGACTCGCAAAACACAGTGTTAATATTAGGACAGAAAGAATATCATAAGGCAAAATTAGCTATGATCATTATTCTGCATGCATGCACCATACAATAAATGTTTATGCTCGAGACAAATACACTTTCAACTATTTTCGCAGACATACCCGGTAAATATATTTTTCTTGTATCCACAGTCTGCACACATTTTTCAAATTTCAGTGAACTTTGGGTTCTCTGTTTTTTTAGTTGCCTTTAGTTAATCTATTCTATTATAATTAGCCCTAACTCTTTGGGGAGCGATATTATGGTTCCCCTTCTTTACGCGTGTTCATCTACGAGCCCAGCTGACAACTGCCTAAATAACGCTCTCCACTCCGCCCTACTTCTAAGTTTTTGTTTCTGAGGTAAAAAAATGTAGGAATTTACCACAGCAATATTTAGCATAACGTAAATACTTGGCATAGGACAACGCCGTGCATTTCTTGGTATATTGTATGCCATGTATAACTGATCTAGTGTATCTACTCCCGATTTTGTCATGTCATAAATGGTATCATTTCTGGCTTTCTTTCATCTCCACTACATTCATCATTTTTTGTTATAGTTCATGGTTGATATGATAAACACAAATTTATTCTTTCTTGGAGTGTATGACGCAAAAAAACAGTTCTTGGAGAAATCAAATGAACTGGATTTCTTATTTTTTGTTTCAACGAAAAAAGTAGGCAATTCCCGCTTATTTTTCCGAATTGTTCCAATCACAGCAAGTCGGAATTTCAAGAGTTCATTTACTAAACAAAGACTGGCAAATAAATTGTCAATCGAAATATTTCTACCAGTACTGCTGATGGGGAGCATAAACTCTTCACGATATCAGGAGGGCTGTTGTTGACCGAAAACGATCCATCAGGTGGTTTACCAGCATACACTTCAAAGCTCTAAGGATAAAATATTCTAGCAACTACCAAGCAAAGCAAAATTTTTTATCGCGTATTTGTTGGGAATACTTGGGATTTATTGCTGGAATGCGAAAAGACCTCGAAAATTCACAATTTTCTCATAAATGGTTGTGTATTCACCAATAATGTAAGAACTTTTACGATTGTCAATTATTCAAAAATCTCATGAAAACAATTATCCTACCATTTTTTGTCTCCTTTACTGTTATTATTTGTATTTTCTATAATTTTCGCAAGCAAAAAATCACTGCCAGCATGCTGAAACAGTATACTCACGGTTTTGTGGCGGAACTGACGCAGTTGAAACTTCAGCGAGAAGAGCGCCTCCAATATCTGTGCACTCTCTAGTCAGAATGACCGTGTCCTCCGAATTTTATGGCCGCCGAGTGGCGAAGTGAATACACTTTTCGAAAAGAGATGTAATTACAACGAGCCGCAACTTATAACATTGTGTGAAATCAATACAAGTAGCTTAGTTTGTGTCAACTATAGCGCGCTTGTAATTACAGTAGGACGAGCAACAATGGCTTCTCAGACATACTTCCATGTAAATAGTTTTGACTTTCAAAATATCAAGCCGATTTGGCAGAAAAATAACCTTTACTAGGAGTATAGTGTTAGAGGTTAACCATAACAGCCTACATTGTGTCTATACAGGCAATCAGAGTAAAATAATAGGCTAAGGGTGAGAATCAAAAATGTAACGCGAGCACTCGCGTTGAGCCTGAGGGGCTCACACCGCGTGCACACGAAGCAAAAGTATCATATTCCAACCTTATGATAGGTTGATCGGGATATTCTGCGCATGTAAAACGTAGCTAAAAGAGTAAGGAAAAGGTAGAGAAAATCTAAGCGCATTATTGAGAATTGGTCAAGAACTATTAAGAAAATATCAATAATGTGAGCCTGTCAGGCTCAGCGCGAGTTCCGGAGGGTTAAATGTGAAGCGGCATTGTGACACCCGGTATTAGAACCCAAGGCCCATTGGTACGCATTCAAACAAACCTACCGCCCCTCTTCACGGAACATTCAGTGAAAGTATGCAAAGACGGAAGAAATTCGAATACCTATTAATGTTGGAAAATGTAAATATCGCCGAAACCAATTATTGAATTGACTGAACAACTTTACAGTGTTCTATAAACTCTTAAGGCCTGTTCACACGGTACATTAAAACGTGCGAGTAAATGTCTGTTTTCGTGAGTGATTTTTGTGGACCGGAACGGAACATGTACGAATGCATGAACCAAATTAGAACAGGTTCTATTTTCTATGCAAGCAATTGCACAAGTTGGGCGGTTACACGTTACACTTTGGGGGTCATACTCGCAATCATACATGTAGACATTAACCCGTACGTGTTAATGTACCGTGTAAACAGGCCTTAAGAAGAAAACGAGACAACTAAGTCGGCCACACCATAGGGAATGATGGCCTTATGACGACAATCGTAGAAGGAAAATGGATGGGGAGATAGACAAAGGAAAGCTCCGAGTTAGTCACATTGGAAAAGTGAATAAGATTTTAAAAGTTGGAGAAAAACCTAATTATTTAAACGCTTGCTGATAAATGAGAGGAGTGGAGGGTCGCTACAAACTAATCATCGGATAATTGAATAATGATGACTGGCTAAAAGAAATGCTTATTATTAGCCTCAAAATCTGCTAAACCCGCTGATGGTTGACATCAATTTCTATAGCTATTGATTGCCTCGTTAATGGAAAAACCGATAGGAAAGGTATTTATTAGTTCCAATTTTTTTTACATTACAATTTTCCCCTTTGGAAATTTTCTCTGAAGTAGGAAGCTTCCAAATTATTTGAAGTCGCAACAAATGTGAGAAGTACATATAAAACGTAAAAATGACGTAACATATAGCGGTCCTAATTTTTCTTTTTCGTGGAATTTTACTGATTGATGATTTGCGTTGCCATCTTAAAATTTTCAGTGTACCCACGTATATCTGTCAACAATCGCACGTGTCTAATATTGTAAGGTTTAATGTCAAATAAAATACCGTGTTTACAATATTAAATCGGAGGTAAGAACAAATTTTGACATGTATGAAATTTCAATGCCATCAGGATTTCAAAATAATAGCGTGAGCTGGAAAAGTACTTCACAAAAAAGACGCCGGTGACTGGGGATAATATTTAGTTCGCATTGATTGCGTATCGATTTCGATAATTTCACCTTGTGACACGGCGTGGAATGCTTTAGTATTATCCTGGTCAATTGTGGCATCGAAAACTGTTTCAATATTCATGACTAACTCATCCTATACGTAGCAGGACCTTATCTTTCTTCGAATTGTCTCTCCTGCGACATCCCAGTTTAGCGACCTCCCCATCAGATGTGTCTGCCTTGCTCTTGAACTCCTTGAGCTGTAGTCGGGGAGGCAGGAGGCCGCGCGCCTCTAGCGGTGAGTTGGCGAAGCGTACCCCACCCTTCCTCCCCTCCCTCGCTCTCCTCCTCCAATTTCACTCACCCACAAACAAAAACACATGGCCCTTGCATCTCCGAATTCCTACGCTGCCGTGCCGGCCGTCACACCGCCCGCTAACAGGGCACAGTCGCCACCCCCTCTGTCCTCTGACCACGTGGGCATTGAAGTGAGCCATTTGGATCATTATTCATCATTTTCGTAGCGTGTTATTCGCCCTGGAACCACAGTCGTCGCTTCATGACATTTGACCAGGAGGTGCGAATAAAGTCTTGTATTTGATCGCACATTTCTTAAATCTGTCATTTAACCACGACCCTCTTCTTGCCAGGGAGTGAAGAAGGTAACTGGGTGATGAGCGTCAGTATTTCCCGTAGAGCTCGTGGAGTTTATAACTCGCACGCTAGCCGTCAGCGTGTGGTCCTCCGCAAGGATTGTGTTTCGCGATTGTCAACCACTTTTCAGTGTAGCGTATCATATTCACGTCGGTGCGTCTTCGTGTATTTCTCCTAATCCTTCAAGATCCGTGTGTTTTGTGATTTATCTGATTGTGCTTGCGTGTAATGAGAGTGCACTAAAGTGCTTGATGATTAATCCCTCTCGGATCAACTGATTTCCCGGCTGACTCCTGCTGCTCCGGCCGCCAACCCCTACGCTCCGTCATCGGTCATCGCCAGAAGCTCGAGGATGGATGAGCTAAGTCGTTTCTCATTAATTAAGGTGTGACCTCGCGCCTTTTATTTTTTGCTGCCGTGACCTTTCATAAACTTCACCCTAATGCGGTTTTTCTCTTGGAAATTCTCTATCGTGTCTAGACTTAAGGTTGAAACATACGATCAATTTCTCCGTCCCTCAGAGTCATAGGGATAGCTCCAGGGATAGCTTTCGGAGACCGAAGGAGTGATAACTTGAATCGCCATTTTCAGAATCACACGTACATTCCCACCGTCCATTTTTCCTTCGCTTACTCCGTCGCTTTCCGTGTTTACAACCGTCATTCAAGTACGCTGATCAACTCTTATCGAGTGTAACTCAGTTTTTTGTTGATGAGTAGAGTGATATGAACTAGTTTTTAGCGGTTTTTTCTACACTTAAAAACAGTTATAGCCAACCAGTATGGATAAAAGCTACGTGACTACATCAATATGCTATGCAAAAATGAATTATACATAATTAAAAAATAACAATCAAAAGTCTTTATGTGGCCCCAAAATGTCCTTTGTTTTTTTACAAGTAATATTACATTTTTACTTCTGTTGTTTAAATGGATTATTCGATTAGGTTATTTTAGAATTTCATTAATTCGTGGGCATTTTCAAGGAACAAATTTACTAAATATGTATATAATAGAACCATAAAACACAATTAAATTTTATATGTTGTGAAGTTCCTACTTTTCATATTATTTTTTCTAAAAAAATATTTTTATAATTTTATCTTGTTTTTAGAGCCAAAATAGCGTCGAAATCTAATTCCGGGCATACGAAATCCTAAAATTTTCCAGGGGGGGGGGAGTGGATGCGAGCGAATCCTCCGGTTAGGGGAGTCCCATCATGAGCTCCAGCCGAGGGCCCCCAATCAGCACAGACCGCCCATGGTTTTAAGCTACAAGTTTATTTATTGAGTATCGATAAAATCAATAATTTTACAAGCATTGAGGTGATTATGATCCATAAACATTGTATATAAATTTTAATAAAAATTCATAAGGTTCTCAAATGCTGCTACTTTGGCAAAAAATTACTTGTCCAGCCAAACCGGTTTTTGCGCTCGACAATGTTCTACAGGGGATAATACTGCAACATTGAGACGCCAAAACCTGCTGACTGAGTATGTAGAACAATTAGTTTTTCTGCATGAGAATTTCAAAGGATCAATTGTAACATGTTTCGTTTGCGTGCATTATATTTATTGAAATTGTACAACTGCCAACACTGAGGGCTATTCTGAGCAGTTTAGATAAACACATTGATTAAATTGACGACGCATCACTAGAGGTAAATTCAATTAAATTGTGCTTATTGAACTATTGAAGACACATTAATTTTCATTCATCTCCAAATTTTGATATAGTTGCCATCAAAATTCCTCATTATCTTTGCCGATTAAATAAAGCTAAGCAATCTGAACAGAAAATTCACGGGGGAATTGGAAAAATGAGAACATTCTGGAACATGCATTGATGTATTGCATTATTCAGGAATTGCCATGACTACTCTACTCGACTTGAGATCAAAAAGTACTTGTCGCACATTCCTTAAACATATCATTATTCCTCTGCAGAAGCCGAAATGACGTGAGTGGATACTTAATTGTTCATGGAACGGACCTTGTGTCGATATTTGTGTGTGCGAATTCCTCGGAGGGAGAAGCGCTGCCCTCGCCCACTCTTTCCACCGTCGCAATCATCTGTTATGGTGTCCATTCTCTTTCACCTTCTTTCTCTTCCTCATTCTGCCGCCATCTCCTTTTATGCGTGTACTGCGTGAGTGGGCGAAGTGACCGACGCGTCGTGAGGTTCTGGAGAGGGAGTCTATCATCTTCACTCTTTTCCCCTATTGCGTCGTGTCCTATTGACTCGGAAAGTGCGACAGAGGGACGGACAATGGAGGCTGGAGGAGGATAGTGACTTCAAAGAGCTAAGGCGACTTCCTGTTTCCCTGGAAACGCTGGCGCGAGGGATGATATTGTAAAGCCTTCCCCCCTTGTCGTCATTTTCAAGGAGGGCTGATCTGTGAAACTCTCTCTCTGGCCCGTGCCTTTCTCTCTCTCTCTCTCTCTCCTTGCGGCGACTTTCTCCTCTTTCGTGTACCATAGATACCTTCTCTCGGTTCTCTAACAGTTCTAAAATCTAGCGGTTTGAATAGGAACTCCGCCTTTTTTCTCCGTTATCGTTAAATGTCGACCCTCATCGTTCACCTCAGGCCTCGCAAAGTTTCGATTTATAAACTGTTCCCATCAACTTTAAACGGTTCATGGTAAAAGATTTTTATCCTTATTTGAGATACCTTCAGTGCTATGCTTTGTGGCTATGCCATTTAAAAACTAATTTTCTGGCATCTTGATCTTACGCAATTAAAAGTCATGTTTCAAATTATCGTTTGATGGTCTAAATGTGTTTTTTAATTGGTTGTTGCAGATTCTTGCTCTGATTGTTATTGTTTTATGAAATCCAGTTAGATAAACTACACCGGTAAAGTACTGCGAAAGCATGTTTATTAGCATGTATTACGATACGGATAATAAAAGTGTCCTTTCGACGAATTAATGTAAATAAGAAGTGATCTTGCTAAGATTTCTGTGAAGTGTTCTGTATTGCACGATAAGGAGTTATTGACGCTGATGCAGGAGGATTATTAAAATAAAGGAAAAGTCTAAGGGATGATACGAGGAAATTACACAGATCCAACACCATTTGAGTGCAAGTTTAGCGGATAATTACTCATTGTTTAAAACTATTGTTTCATGGCCATAAATGTGAGCAGTATAATATTCTGCTATGGAATGACTTTTTAAGGATTATGGGCTTGGATGATCTTCTCCCTAAAAAAGTTGCGCGGATGCTCGGTGGTACGATAGTATTTCCCCAGCATTGAATACATTCTCTTTGCATTGGACGTAAATTTTCAAGTTCCTTCTGTGCAACATATAACTAAGGTTGAAAATTATCTACTTACCTAATTATTTAATGCTATATCATCTGGAAACATTATTTGCTCATGTATAACTAAGGTTTTAAGGTAGAGAGAGATACTTAGTTTTCTACAGTTTTTTGTGGAATTTAGGGTATGATACAGGATTGTGAGACAATAAAATCTCCTGCTGCCACAATATCAGACGCTTAATCTCAATTGAGGGGGGTGAGGAGTCGAGGAGTGCGAGTGGTTTTTATCTAAACAGAATTAGATGCAGAAATTGAATTTAAAAATATATAAAAACTTGGTGGCCAAGGAATTCGAGTGAGTCTCTGCTCCGTGTAAACATGGAGTTGAAAAGGGGATCGGGATCGCCGAGGGGACCACGGCTTAACCATGAGAAAAAATAAAAGAAATAGACTGCAAAACAGAGAGATATAAAATGTCAAATTTCCCTTGTTCTATCAAGGATAGCAACGTAGTCTCAATTGAAAGGATTAATGGAAACGCTCGTTAGGATCACTCATTACATGTTTTTTCGTAGTTTAAACCTTGCATGTGTTTGCTCTAGGAATTACTAACCATTAGAATTTTTTTATGAATAATCATGTATATTTTTCTAGTGTGCGTAATATTTCTATGACCGTGTGGTGTGCATGTGGCGGTCCTCTTGCATGCTGCATGTTGGTGATTGGTCACCCCCTGCCAAACACCCTAGAGGTGGCTCGCAGGGATCATGTAGATGTAGAACTCTGTTTAGAAAAAAAGTCACGTGTACCCATTGGCTTCTCAGTTCTCACCCCTTCAATTGTTGTCGAAAGTGGTTTTCACCGCTTGATAGTCGTTATCTCACCGTTTGACCGAAAATATTTGGAATGCTGAATGCTCGCCAACATTTTCATTGGACCCTTTTCTTCCCTCCAATTCTCCCAGTTATGTGCGCGACACAGTTGCATTTATTATCGTGAGAATTTAAGAATAAGAGAAGGGGCGAAGGGAGAAAGGGCGAAGGGGAGAATTAAGAGAAGGGGCGTTAGTGCTTCTTAATTTGAAAGTGTAATAGGCTCTAAGGTGCGAAAAACACGACGTGACGGGTGGAGAGAGAAGGTAAGGGAATTTTTACCCATTTTTTTCATTCATTTGAGCCACGAATTTTTTTTTTTTTTAATTCTCCCTTTTTAATGGATTATTTGCTTTATTTTTGGACCCGACTCGGGCAAACGCGAAGTATATATTTTTTTTCCACCGCCTTCGGGAGTGAAGCATTATTTTACATTACTTGAATTATTCATGGAACTTATATATTTTGGCCGGAAATATTTGCAATTCTTTGGGGCTCAAACCTTGAGGGTTGTGCGCGGAATTTCTATGAGACCTGTTGCTTTTTCCTGAGCAAGAACTTCCCGTTCAAATAGTGTTAAGTTAAAAATAATGCAAAAGTTTAAAAGCGCCGGAGAGCCATTAAGATTCATGGTCGATAATTCATTGCATAAAATTGTGCGAGAATAACTATTTTACTATTTTATTTTGTACATTACAAGGCTGCAGTAATATTGCGCGATATGTTTTTCAAGTTAAGAGTACCTTTCCCTGGCGCCCATAATGAATTATCCTTCACATTATATTGTCGACCTAATATTTTTTCCATTCTTTCCCGACTTATTCAAATTCACATTTCCACTTTCATAAGCAATGCCTTTGCCACTAAATTTTGGAGGAAATGTTACGCTGTTTGCCACCTTTTAGATAACTGCGTGTTTCTGTATATTCGAAATTTGTTGCCCCCAAAGTGTTGCATAAAACAAATAACTTTTAGAGCTGTCGCGCACATGGGTGCAAATTTCCTCTAAGATTGAAACTCTCCCCGAAAATATCAATTATCTCATGCGGGATTCGAACTCAAAGCTCCAAGTTACCGGTCGGGTGAACTTATAGTTATGCCAACAAGGCATCTTCTTCCAAGGCGAATCTCAAATCGAGACATCCGAGTACGAATCCCGGTTAAACAAAATGATTTTCTCATGTTGAGTTACATCCTTGGTTTAAATTTTTACCCCATCTTTTTTCTTTTGCTACCTGTAATTTAATATTGCGTTATTTCGTGTTGCCTTGACGTTGAATGTGGATCTCATTTTGGAGTTGTACTATTCCTTCTGATTGCTCCTCACCGTGCGATATTTTTTTCTATATCTATGTTTTATACTGAAACTTTTTGCGCTGCCGAATTCTTTTTCTCTCAGTTCCTTTTGACCCAGGCAAAATTAAATTTAATTATCTTAGAGAACTGAACTTTCGTGTGAACATTTTCAGCCGGCTTGTCCTTTTTTAGCAGAATAATGGTGTCCCATTGTTCCCACCTTGTCGATTTTTCGGGGAACTTTGGAGTGTATGTTGATAGTGTTCCAGTCTTTTGATTGGAAGCTTTTTGACTTGAGCAAAAACCTGCCGTTAGGGGGAAACACATGAGATAAAAAGTCAAAGATTAATATCAAATACGTAAAAGAATTCTGCCCTCCGGTGTACCTACACTGTACGAGGCAGCGTTTTTATACGTACCAAAGTTAAATATTAAATATTCTGAGAGCAATCAGTAAGTGTCATGCAATTTAAATTTGTTACACATAAGGAAAAGTTTTCCCTGTGTTATGTAGTGGGCTAATTTTTTCGTATTTCTATGTATTAATTACGGCTTACCCAACGTAATATTTCTGCAAATTACCTAGCTGCTACCTACGTTACTCTCATGTATGCTGCTAAATAGTGAATGATTTCGTGAAGAGGGGCAATCGGAAAATTGTCTCCAAATCTCGCTTTTTCTATTATTTATTCTACCAGCTTTGAAAAATCATTTGAAGTACTTACTGAAAATGACATTCATATGTGTGTAGGTGATTTAGCCGTTGCAGAAAAACGTGTGTTTGTGTCAAGTTTATATTGTTTGTGTATATTGATCTCCCAAATCAAAGAAAAAGAGTATAGTGGGGTGCAGTGCAAATATTAATTTAATTTCTCTCTATCTAGGAAGTAATGTTTTTAAGCAGGCTTTTTGTCTTCTATTTCGTTAAAGCTACTTGGAGCTTGTATTCACATAACTGCGATGTTTCGCCTCCTATTGATCGAAATTGTATACTTCCTGAATAATGGATCCATTGGAGACAAGCTGCGTCGTACATCAAACATGGCGAACCATTACAATTTCTGCAAACGCACTGTAATAGAATCTCTTTTCACATTATATTTTTCCGTTTAGGATATTTTTCCTGCCATGATGCTGACTTTATTTGTAGTGCGTGCTTAATGTTGCGCCTTCAGTTATTTTTCCTGATTCTATGGTTTTTCACTGAAGTATACTTTATGCTTAAGCTTAGAAGACAATTATCGCTGAATAACCTCCTCTTTTATTGCCAATTTTTCTTTGTTCTTATTTAACCCTAGAACGACGGACTGGGTCCAATGGACCCAGTTGGTAGTTTTGAAAGTTTATAATTATGTCAAAAATGCTTGAAATTGATTTTGACGCCTTGACTTTTACTATATGTACGTCCTCTATAACATAGCAAGAAATAATGAGAATAGGCTAATTACATTCTTTAGTATAATACAAAGTTACATTGTGGACGGACTGGGTCCATTGGACCCAGTGGACTATTTTCAATGCTATGGGTAATTCATTTCAACTTATCAGCAATTTTCTTATTTACTTTGTATTTTTAGGAGATTCAATGTTTATGGAGATATAAACAAAGTCGTAGGCGATAGTTATTACCAATTAGTGGGCATTTTTTATGGATTGGCTTGAAGCCTTTCATAAACTCTTCTAATGTCACATTTAGAGTGACACAGTCAGAAACATGTATCCACATCGTTTCGTAATGGGTAGTTTTTGCAACTTTCTCTGGTTGGACGCACACACAGTGTGAATTATCTACATTCAGTCCCATAATGTGTTAGTTTTATATTTGAGACCGTTCATATAGCGTCTGCGGTGCTTTCGTGGTGCTGGAGTGGTCTCGCTGCCTGCCGAAATTTGCTGTTATTCCAACTATCTAACTGAAGGCCTCGAAGAATTTGAATTCCATCATTATATTTTGATACCATGCATGGTTGGTACAAAACTTTATGGATTATATAAAAGACTATATTCCTTCAATCTAATGTACTTCTTCAGTATTTACCTCATTTACCAAATCGTTTACTCCTCAGATGGTTCAGTTAGATGAAGTGGTGTACTGATTTTCAACTACTATGATATACAACAATGTCATTATTCCTATCTTTACAGGATGCTTGGTGGTACCAAATTTTGTGTAGTGAGGTATTGATGTGACTGAATTCATAGAGTGGCTGTTGATAGACTGTGTAGTTGAGGAGCTAAGAAGTCGGCGTCGCCATTTGGATATTACAGTCAAAATAACTATCAACATATTTTTGAGATAATGAGAAAAAAGGATTGTTTATAATTAATGAAAAAATTAGCTGTTCTAGCAAAACTATTGAACTCTTTGAATTGCTTGATGATATCAGAAACATAAAATGAGCCAGTGCTTTTCTAATTTTTACCTGAATTTACACCTAAGGAGTAGCACGAACAATGTTATCTTCGATTTATAGGTATCTAAGTAAAGTTTGGAATGAAATATTGATAAATTCCATTGTCACTTTATTCACAGGCTTGCTAAAAGTGACACACATTTGGAGTGCATTCATCTAAAGATTACAGAACGACGTGTTCAGCATCTAAATATACCGCGCTAACAGGAGGAGGGTAGTAGTGACTCCGGTGGAGATGAGGCCTAAAATGTTGAATAAGGATGGAGAAGAACTGAACCCTGGCCGATTTTTCTTCATCTTTGTGAGAAAATGATAGAAATGCGAAAATAGGGAATTCCTACCGGGAGAAATTTTTATTTCACGCAATCTGAAAGAGGAGTGGTAAACAAAACCTCATGCCACTAAAAAGGGTAGAATGCGAAGGCGTAATATTTTGCGTCATATCCCGTGCGCCGTGCGGAATTTTTATTCTGTCTTCTACTTTTTTGCTAATTTTGCGTCCTAACATCTTTGATGTTGTTCGAAAATGGACCACCATTGAAAGGAATATAGTTTTTCAAACTTTGTAGAATGAAGAAGATGACTGAAATCAATAAGGTTCTGGCATTGCTAATACATATCATTTTTACTAGTCAAAAATGAAAATTTTTCACAACTTTGGAGTAAAGTAGACGGGCGACCAATATGCAACAGTTTATGGAGTCAAAAGTAATACTGCGGGCTATTTGATTTGATAATGCGACAGAAATGAGGAAAAGCAGAGGCGAAGACAAGTTGCAGACTATTAGAGAGATATTTGATGGGCGGAATGAATATTTGAAATATGCAATCGTGCCAGGATCCTGCATGACAGTTGACGATCAGTTATTGATGTTCCGTGGGCGCCGTATCTTTAGAGAGCTTGTATCATCAAAACGAGGAAAGTATGGAATTAAAATTTTGGCTGCAAGTCGTAGTAGTGATTCATACAAGTGGAATGTCCAAGTATACACGGGTAGAGAATCTCATAAATGTCGAGAGGTCAATCAAGGGAAAAGATTAGTTACACGTATGGTTGAGGGATCAATCAGCCAGAAACATAAGTAGGTAGCCCAATACTTTCCAAAGGTTTAGCGATTGTAGAGATCATGAGGTAAAATAGAAGGGTTGAGCATATGCGAGAAATACATGCTTGCTATCATTGAAAACTAACTTAATTTATGGATCTGATTGTACTATCGTTCGTTAGGGTTTCGTTGAGGGTCCGTTCCTCACATGAAATCCGAAGAAAGTGGAATTAAATATTTAACATGCGCGTTCGGTTCCTCTTCACCTCCTGTTTTCCTATCTTGGGGTCCACTCTTCTCATATTAACATCCCATCGTTCCACCGCTCAAGGTGACAGGAGGGCTCTTTTGGGAACCTAATAGTTTTAATGAAGCGTCTTAAACTTGTATAACTTTTGATGTTTCAAGGTAAAAGTAAAAATATAATTAATCTCTCATTTTTATGGATGGAAAATCAATTCAAATTTTTGCTTAATTTTTTTTGCAAATGACCGAGTACTTATTTGGCTATTGACGAAGATATGATTAATAAAATTTGTTTGAACAGTCTTAAGAAACCCCAATTAAACTTACAAATTTACCTTACCGAAAAAACATGCTAAAATATTATTTTAGCAGACATTTTGGTTCAGTATTGAGTCATTTCATCTTTCAAGGACGACAAAAACATGGAATATATTCTTCTGAAGCTTCCACTGCTGCGAGTTTACTCGACAGCAAGTCGTTTATACCAATTCTCTGTTTCTGTTTATGTGTAATACCTATTATTTTGTTGACTCAGTCATTAATATGGGTTCTCGGAGAATTGCGATACCCCCTTCGTCCTCCTCAATCCTCGCCCCTCGGAGATGAAATACGCCGTCCCACTTTGGGCTCCAGCCGGAAGGCACGCCCCCATATTTCGCCACCCGCCTCCCGGATGACGCTCGACGAAAAATGACGAGCTCAAAGCGTCTACGGGAGAGCACGGAGCGAGGGAAGCGCCTCTTTCGAAGGTGGCGAGAGGCCGGAACTAACCCAATGTGCAAGGGCCGTCTTGTGTGTTGCCGTTGGCGAGGGAGGAATTCCTCGGAACGGCCCCGCGTCGGTCGCCTTGGGGACGGGAACTTCATCAGCGTCCGGCCGACGACACCTTTGACGAAAATTAAGACGGCATGCGACACGAGGTGGTTTGAAGGCAACGAAAGGGAGTATCGTATCATAGCACACGACACACACTGCAGTGAGGTTTGGAGCCGCAGATTCCAAACTTGGCATTCGTGAAGAATTTTCACTGATCACAGCAAGGGACGTGGCAAAGGATCACTCTCTCCAGCGGGGTGCATAAAGTTCTGAGCCCTCTCCCTGATGGGAGGAAAATATAGAAAAATTACAGTGCAAGAGTCTGAATTATTTAAATTAATCATGCGCGATGAAATAGCCGCAGCGTACAAGGATGCTCTGTCATTTATGCTATTGTATGTATTCCTAACCATATTTTTCTAAGATAGAATGGCTTAAAACTAAAACAAGGAGGGAATGCATGCTTGCCTCCTTTTTATTTAAACTTTTCAATGGTAAAAAGCCTGAACATATCATGAATTTTTTTCCGACTAAAGTGTTGCAACTCGAATGTCACCAAATTTTACTCGGCTAGCTGTACCACAGTTAATCCGGAATCAGTGGAACCAGGAACGATAAATTATGAGAGATATTTCGCCGAACGTTTTTGAAATTTCAAATTCTCTGGGTATAGAGGCTGGTGATGAAGGACGTATAACAGAATAATTATGTAGGTGTTAAAAGATTAGCGTTACACAGATGTTAAACGAATTAGGGTGGGAGCCGCTAGAAACTCTAAGGCCGTGCGCCAGGATTAGATTGCTTAGCCATGTGTAATAGATATCTTTAAGAGCGAGACGGAGAACATTTTATTAGAACCTCACTGAATTTATAGGCCCGATAGGAGCGACAAATTAACCCGTTACAACCCAATGTTGCTCCTAAGTAGCATCAAACATGTGTACATTTCCAGCTTTATTCAGGAAAGATTTAAACTATGTGCTCTTTTGCGCTGTGAAGTTTAATGGCGACATATGTAGCTGCCGCAATAATAATAAATAATTATAAATTTTTTTTAAATAAAATATATAAAAAACATATAACACAAACATTTTATAAAAAACATTTTTAATATGAGAAGTCTTGAAATTTAATTTCTCCCAGAATCAGCCCTGGGTTATGAAGGGTTGAGAGAGATATTTTGCCTAAGGGATAGGTATGGAACTTTGTTTATCCCCCAATCAATAAAGGACTTTAATAAATGCTAGGTGCAACTTCGTTATACCATTCCCTTTAATTTTGTCAACGGTTGGTGTCCTAGTACTTACGGGGTAATATAGATGCAGATGCATTTTTATACGTGCCTTAATACTCGTGTTATTATAATTAATCATGTCAGGATTTACGCCGTGAAAGCTCTTGTGTTACGAAGCGAGTATTGTGGCACTTAGAGCAGAATCAAGTATGGACAAGTGTGCAAAAGGTTGTTTTTTTGTACTTAAATGTGTTTATTAATAGCATGGCAAATGCTTTCGCGTTTTTTTGTTTTATTTCGAAGGGCATTCAGTCGGCCCGTATACGTGAGCTTAAGCGGTGCATTAGTATCTATTACGGTATATAACATCTATATAACGGTATATCCCTTCTTTTATTGAACCTCCTTCGGTAACGCAGCTTAACACTTTATAACCCAATTTTGCTTCTAAGTAACATCAAAAATGTTTAAACTTTCAGCTCTATTTAGGAGATATCTAGACTAAATATTATTTTGTACTGTAAACTCTAATGACTATATATTCAGCTGGCAGGGTAATTATCATTGAGTGTATAATTTTCAAGTTTTCCAAATGAAAAATCTTGAAATTTGATTTCTCCCAGAAGCAGCTCTCGGTTAGAAAGGGTTAAATATGTTACTCTTAACTCATACGCACGTTATGATGTTCATGTTACCTTTGGGCGGTCCGTTAGTTTGATTGTCATGATTTCCATTAAAACTATAATCTCGCTTTTATATTTACAAGAATTTCCATGAGAACAAATTCCTTTGGACCGGGAACCGAACCACGGACATTTGGATTACCGGGTCACTGCGCAGACCATTACGCTATCCAGGTTCTTTAATTCTCATTGAAATCATACCGAGGCTCATGGTACCAGCAGTTACGCATACCGCTTTGCGCAGCTTTAGCGCAGACTTGAGGCTCTCAACCGGTCGTCGCTTCTTGGAAGTCCTTTCTCCTTAGCGTTTCCATCCTTGGTGGACCGCGAGGGCCTAACACCGTGGTTCGGTTCCCGGTCCAGGAGAATTTTTTCTAATGGCAATTCTTGTATATTTCTCTGCCATTCACTCGCTCTTTTATATTGCTTGTGTAAAGATTTAAGGAATAACTTCCTAGTTACCGCCAGACGTAGCTATAAAGTTTGCTTGTGACGACTTGTATAAACAAAACAAAGACATTCCTACCCGCACTGTTTTAGTGCTACACTTTGCGCAGTTAGTGCTCGAAATAGGAATTCATCGTAGTTTAAGGTAAGTTTACCTGTTATATTTTAATAATCATTCCGGCTTGAGCACCTTCTCGCATGTATTCCTTTTCTTCAACGCAGGCCTTATCAGTCTTAAGCAATTGCTTTGTTATTATTTTATTGCTGCCACAAGGTTGCCATAATGTTATTTGCTAGTAATGACATTTAATGGCGTTGCTATTGTACTGCTTATGTGTAACACTTGAGGAGCTAGCATTGATTTAGTAAGGCAACTCATTCAGGGGCGATGTGGGGTGATTGAGGGCCCTCGGCTAGAGCTCATGATGGGGGCTCTCTCAATGGAGGATTCGCCCCCTCCCCCTTTCCACCGGAAAATTTTAGGAATGTGCAATGAGCATGCCCATAGGCGGATATAGGGGGAGGGCACGTGAGAGAGTTTGCCCCCCAGCCCTCCAAACTCACTAACCAAACCAGCATTCACTGAACTACTTGGGATTTCGCGGTCTTCCAAGTTTTCGCGGTGAGGAAAAATAGAAAATATTAGTGCTGAGCGAGCGTACCTTCCCCCTCAATTAACGCTTCCTTACCCACTTCCCGTCCGTGGCACTGAGTCTCACGGTAATCGATACCCCTTCGTCAAAAACAGACTAGTGAGATTTGTAACTATACCCAAACATTGTTATCTGATATTTTTTTATCAATGAATGGATTGGAGCATGGACTACCCAGAAACACCTGCGGGGATATCGGGTTTCGCTACGGAACTGGAGACTTTGGGAAGAGTGGACGAGGAAAAAATGGAATCTCCCTCTTCTCACGAGGGAGTTTCTCACGAACTCGTCGTCTTATTTAGACTAAGCGTGGGACATGAGAGAGAGAGAGAAGAGATTCGACCAGCGTATGCCGATCGCATCATGATATACGCGAGCGTTGTGGGGCCCCCGAAGCTCCCCCCCCCCCACACGGGGTCCTGTGGATGGCAGTTCTCTACAGTGTCGATCCTTCATTAACTGGACTTTCGGCCCTTGCATTCTGCTTGCTGCATCTGTGCGTCTTCAGACCACATCTTCAACATTGTTGACTTGGCACTAAAAAAGCATTGGAGGATGAATCTCGACATAGGGGACATGACAATTCAAGCGTAAGTAAGGGACCAGTGCAAGTGCCTTTCCAGTGCAAGTGAAGGAGAAAAATGAAAGAAAGTCTGATAGTGAGCGTGAGCATTGCACTTTTAAGTCTAGGAAGAAAAAAAATTATTACATGATGATGAAATTTCCCTAGAGTAATCTAATTCTAAAATACTTAAATTTAATTTTTTTGAGAGGATATCTTATTTTAGGTTTATTTATTTTTTTGTTGGCAGGTGCCTCATTTCTTTTTTAAATTTTTTTGTGGACAAATGCCTCTCTTCTTTTCTATATACATATTCCTGTGGGCAAATGCCTCTTTTCTGGTGTTTTATAGATTTTTAAAAAAGGTTTTCTTTTATATTTTATATTTTTTAAGTAAATCCTTTATGTATTTGGGTTTTGATTTTTCCAATTATATTGTTTCTTTTTTTTACATTTAATCTGCAACCGGTTGATTGAGCTGATTGCTCTCTCACATGGTGGTTGCTTTAAATTATAACCCTTTCACAGTTATGATATTTAAAATTAAATTAGAGCAAAAGATGATAGGAAAGAACTCTATTTTAGAGAGTTATAATTTCTCGTGTATGTCTGTAGCTTTTGAAGTGTTTTCTTTTAGCTGGGTAATTCCAGAGATCTTTTGTAAGCGTGTTTCGTGGAAAAGAATTGTTCTTTAGTCTTACAGCTTGCGACCGTATGAACTCGTGAATAGTTGGTACTCTGTTTGCGTTTCTGATTTTTTTTAATTGGTACGAGTCGGGATTGGTTTGTGATGTAGCGCAAGGTTTTATTTTGGTACTGTTCTGAGCGTTTTCTGTTCTGCAGGGAAGTATTGCCGAAAACTTTACACCCGTACATCAGCCTTGGTCTAATGATACTCTTCTAGAGTGTTATCTTGTCTCGTCGCGAGATTTGCGAGCGAGAGTTTAATAATGAAGCCATGGCGGCTTTTGCTGCATTGGCTGATTTGAGGGCTTTCTGTACGTGTGTGTTCCAAGTGAGTTTTTGATCGAAATGTATCCCTAAGAATTTGTATGATTTATCCATTGGTATTGGGAGGGATTTCAAGTTTGGTTTTTGGAGGGCATGGGGGTCTCAATATTTTTACTAGAATCTCACAGCCCAGAGAAAACGACAAAGGCGTTTATCAGCTATAAGACTCGAAAGTATTTTTCCTCGCCGTGTTTTTTTTGGCTAAATTGTGTCATTTCGCATGTATTTTGCAGCGGGAGGTAAATGAGTTTTATCTTACGCTAAATGTACACAATAGGGTAGTTTCCTTCATCAATGAAAACGAAAGGTATTGTAACGGCAGCGCTAATTATCATTTATGAGTAGCACTTGTCACAATTCCTACCCTTTCCTTTTTGTTACTATTTGAGTGTATTTGGTATAAATGTAAGTGTTTCATGTGTGCGTGTGAATAGCATTTTTTTTTAATACCGCGCAAAAAAGTTGAATCACGACCCAACAGAGCGCGCTAGTGGAACCACTACCCTCCCCTCCCTTCCTCTCTCACGAGACAGTGAGTGATGGAACACTCAACATCACGTCACTCACGGAGAGAGACAGCCAGTCTTATGGAACCACTCAACACCGGAGAGAGACGGTGGAGAGGACGGTCGAGCATTCATTGAACCACCCAACATCGGAGGAGTCGGTCGAGCATTCATTTGGACCACTCAACATCGGAGATAGACGGTGGAGAGGACGGTCGAGATTGATCGAGCCACCAACGTTGGAGAGAGTCGGTGGAGCATTTGAGCCACAGCCTACTGGAGATAGAGAGAAAGCACCTTGGCAACTCCCCAGTCGTCGGCTTGGAAAATGCAACGAGGAACCATCACGAGCGCATGAGAAGTCTACTCGGCCACGTCACCACCTCGTGTTCCCGAATAAGGTGCAGTAATCAACCGTGTCCCCACACTGTCCCCGGTCGAAGCAGCGTCGAGAACGTTTCTCCCTCCTACCCCCTCTTTTCCCATTGCAAGAAAGCGCTGGAACGATTAGTGAATCTTGAATCTCAAAAGTGCAGCAGAGGACTTTTTAAACCCAGCGAAAAGATTTAAATGCAGTTCATTTCAAGTTTACTTTTATGTTATCAAGTTGATTTTTGGTTTCTTTGTATTTTGTATTTGATCCTTGACAATCCGGCCCTACTAACATTTTTTCAAGTGCTACTCCCCATATTTTTGTATGTTAGATTTAATTATTGCGATCTTTGTCAATAAATGCATATTCTTGTGTTCGCAACCCAGGAATGCGTGTGGTCTTTCACCCTCAAACCCCCCTCCCAATTATCCCGTACGTTTCGCATTCCCAAAATTACTCGTTTTTTACGTCGCCCCCGCTTTGAGGTGTTTCCTGCTCTATTTTATACCGGACGCAAAACCCGTTCGTCACAGTATTGATTGCTATTCGTTACCCACCATTAGTGTATTCATAATAAACAAATTATTTGGTTTTATAAATACCGGTTTAGACGAATGGCAATGGTCAATTTTTATCCTCATTTGAAAAAGTCCAGATTGGCGCCCATGCGATGCCACTCCACGTGACGTCACATGGACCTAGCTTCTATACGAGTAGATAGGAGTTTTACATCGTCTGAGATTACCAATGCATGCATGAGGCACAGAGCTCAGGGAGACATGTCTTAATAATCACCTATTAAAACAGCCTATGGGCGGAAAGTTTCCATCGTTTGATAGGGTATTAATAATCCTTATTTAAGCCCAGCGCTACCTGCTAGCGGGGTACTTTGCTACCTGCTAGTAGCCTGCATCGCAGCGGCACACATATCCTCGCCCCAAGGTCACCGCCCACTGCGGCAGCGGGAACCAGAATGACGTCACACGATCTTTTCCCAGCATTCATACTTAGCCGTCGCGTTTTCGCGCGCTTGAAATTTTTCACTTTTATTTAATTTATTACTTAGTTCAAGCAAATATAATAGCCCAAAGCTCTATGCGTGTGAGGAGTACCATGCAGTCTACACCTTCACGCTATAGACGCAATTACTGTGTTGCTAATGTTTATTTCTTGGTATTATAGCCTAAGGTATGCCCGAAGACATATAGTGTTCATTGAATGTCCTCTTTTGCCGCAATACCTAGACAACAAGGGAGTAAGGGTCCAGGTTTGTAACTATCGTTACGAAAATTAAGAGCGGGTTGCTAAGCCAAAATTGTTTTCCTGTTACGAAAAAAGCAATAACATGAGTCGCCAGACGCTTGCCAGAGGGATACTTTTCTTAGAGGGAACGGAGAGAGAAATTACGATTTCAGATTACAGTTCGTTATTTCTGACTCTTGAGTGTACCCCATGAAAGACAGAAATAATTATAATTATTATAGTATTCTACCGATTAAGGTAGGTTTCCATGGAGTACTAAAGAGGTGATCTGGGAGCCTCCCTTTCCTTCCAGCACTGCCTCCCTTTCCTTCCAGCACTGCCTCCCTTGCCTTTCCTTCCCACACAGCAAAGACAGAAATAGGCATGGAATTACTCCTGGAATTCATTGAAAGCCAAGAGCTCTACCCTGGAAATCTATTCCGCTTCCATCGACGGGAGTATCCGTTTGGCACAGCGCGCAATCCTAAATGCATGTGCCGATATTTGTGCTTTCATCGCACTCGAAATTGAAGAAATTTACTCGTCGAGGCCTCACTTTAAATAAGCTATCAAATTTTACATTACTTATTCAGGTTGAAATGTTAAAATCTTGATAAGCACAATGGGTCAAAAACGGTTTCCTACAAATTGGAGGTACTGCCATCGCTTTCGTCGAAAATTAGGCTTCTTCTCTAGTCGTGTAATATTTTAGTCTCGTTGTTAAGTATTATTTGTATTATTGTAAAGTTGCTTGCGTGAAAATATAACCTTAGGCTCCCAAAATATACGTAATTGACTTACCGACTCTCATGTAAGTGTTTGGCAACAAAATAATATCTGCAGCTTTTTAATGGATCCTCCATGGCGAGTTTTCGATAAGGTCAATTTCGTAGGATAGTATGGCGTAGTAAGAAGGGTATCAAGATAGGTGCTTGTGATGTGATTGTGGGGAGTACGCCTTTTTAATCAATCGTGCTTGGTTGCACTCTTTAAAATAATAAATTGGAAAGAGTATGGAAATTATTTTTTCCCCTCAATCGTACTAAGCATTCTCGAATCTGTAACGAATCTCGGCTAAGAGCGAATGATGATACGGTGACAGAGGTATGATCTTCATGATTTTTGCGTTAGAATGTCATAAAATAATTAAGAAATTCAGATTTCATGTGAGAGCATTTGGGGCCAACTCCATTTCTTACGGCCTTTTTAAACGGTACATTAACCCGTACAAGTTAATGTCTAAATGTGTGAACGCGAAAATGAACACGAAAATGTCTCGTGTAACATTTGAATTCCACTCAACGTACGTGGATGCATGAACGGAAAACAGAACCTGTTCTAATTTGATTCATGCATGTTCCGTTCCAGTCCGTAAAAATCATTCACGCAAACAAACATTAACTTGTACGTGTTAATGTATCGTATAATTAGGCCAATAAACACTTTTTATACCCTTATGCATACCCTTATTTATACCCTACCCTTTATGTACCTCTCACTAATGAGTGTTAAAATTTGAAACTTTCTTAACCAATTTCTACACAGAATACTTTCTGCTTTCGATTGCGAAGATATTAAGGCACGTTGTTCCTGTGGTTGTCTCCAGTAATTCTGTGAAATATTTTGGCGATAGTTTTAGAGCTTTTCTAGAACTTTTCTCTCCAGACTAGCTTGTAGCCATCTAGCTATACTGGGAGGTAACGAGGTCTAATGTTGTTCAATTTCTCAATAGCTCATTTTCTGCGAGTGACCTTGATAGAAAGAATGAATCTCCAAAGCAAGCATATTTTTGGATGAAGGAAAGCTAAAATAATCTATACCATGCCATTTCCTGTTTACTTTTACAATGCTTGCATGTAATTTACAGGCATAATAGGGGTACATATTGAATTTCCATTTTGCACATATCTCTTTTTCCCTTAGTGTGCTTATTTTAATGGGCCTTAAAAGTAAAATAATAAGTGTTGAAGTTATTCTCTTACAAGCTTTAACAACACAATTGTGATAATTCGAACGAATGAGTGCGGGTTTTCTTCAAGATCTGCTCAGATTGGTAGGATGTAGCGCCTTATGACAACGGTGGGCGGAAATGGGTGAAAGTAGATAATTATCGTTTTTTGTGGAATGAGTGCACATTAACGTATTTTGATCTAAAACATGAATAACATTCCCATCTGGAATATTATCCAGCTCAACAGTAGGGTAGTTTCCTTCATCACAGAAAACGAAAGGCATTGATTGCGATTCGTTACCCACCATTAGTGTATTCATTATATACAAATTATTTGGTTTTAGAAATCGCAGTTCAGACGAATTGCAATGGTCAATTTTAACCTCATTCGAAAAAGGCCAGATTGGCTCCCATGAGATGCCACTCCACGTGAAGTCACAATGACCAAGTTTCTATGCGGGTGGATAGGAGTTTTATTTCGTCTGAGATTACCAATGCATGCATGAGGCACAGAGCTCAGGGAGACATGTCTTAATAATCACCGTCATAATTGTAACTGCCTATGGTGGGAAAGTTTACTTCGTTTGATAAGCTATTAATAATCCTTATTTAAGCCAAGCGCTACCTGCTAGCAGGGTACCCTGCTACCTGCTAGCAGCCTGTATCGCAGCAACGCACAAACCCTCGCCCCTAAGTCACCTCACTTGCGGCAGCGGAAACTAGAACGATGTCACACGGGGTTTTCCCAGCATTCATACTTAGCCGTTGCGTTTTTCGCGCACTTGAAAATTTTCACTTTTCATTTAATCGCGAAAAATGAATATCGTCATTCAAAAATCTAAAAGCGTGAAATGCGTACTCCTGGAGTATTAATCTTTCGATTTAGGCAATAAAAAATTATAGGAAACCACCCTATTCTGACACCACCAGAACTCTCCATCACTGCCGACTGTTTGTGAGGTGTGGCTCGCATTCCACTAACCTTCGAAAACTCAAATAACTATATTTTCCGGCTTTTCTCTCGAATTTCTCAAGAACCCTTTCAACAACCGGATCCCTTTTCCTTCTGCCCGCCTTTTTGTCTACCTTTTCCTCGGAGTGAAGCCTCTTTCCAATCCACATTGGACAATCACCTTCACTCCTTCTCCCCTCGCTTCTTGTTTCGTCGCGATAATGCTACGCCAGCTCCCGGCTCCCCTCAGCCCTCCCCTCAGCTCAGTACCAGCTCCCCTCTTAAGCCCTCATTTCACTTTCGCCGTAGTCATCGCTTATGAATATTGGAGAGAGATTTATCGGAACGAACCCGGATTAATCCGGTGCCCTTTCTAATGCGAAGGGTTGGAGACAGAAGTCAAGCGTTAAGAAATTGACTATTCTTTTCGAGCATGTTCCGTAGGCGTTTAAGTCAGAAACAACTCTACTTTTGAGAAGATTTTTCGTGGGCGTTTAATTCAGAAAAGGCTTCGTTTTCACCTCCCTTCATATTTCTACCTCTTATTAGTCAAACGTTGAAATAAGGATGAATATACGTGATTTCTAGACTCCAAAACCGTAAGCTGGGCATCGTTTTTATCTCTACCTACATCGTTTGAAGTGATAGGGAGGGTAACGCTGCTACTGACTTCTCCACCTGTATCCATAATTAGTAATGTCTGTAATTAATAACCAATACATCATGTTCTTTATTTATAATTTGTTCGAAAGGACGAATTGCGGTGGAGACCTACGTTAACGCTATGTGCTGCATGATTTATCTTTCTCAAAACTATTGCTAGAGACTTTATCGTATTAATTTCAGATTTTTTTAGTCTGGTCGTCAAGTTTAAAAAGGTACGTTTTTTTAAGGTGATGTGACGATATCAAGTGAACGCTTTTTAACCCAGAGCTGTTTCTGAGAGAAATCAAATTTCAAGATTTTTCCTTTTGAAAACTTGAAAATTTTACACTCAATGATAATTATCCTCGCAGCTAAATATGTCGTCGTTAAAATTCACACTACAAAATAATATTTAGTTTAGATATCTCCAAAATAGAGCTGAAATTGAAAGCATTTTTGATGTTGATTAGAAGCAACTTTGAGTTATAAAGGGTTAGGAAAGTAAGGGTTTAGAATTGGGAGAAAAAGATTGCGGGGAACGAAGCGTTCATTCTTATGTTTCATATTTACGGCCATCGGTTAAAATTTCTGGCGTGACCTCAGTTGTGGCGCTTCTTTCGTTCGTATCGCACACTCTCCGGTCTTGTTTACCGCCCGAGATATTTTTATTATTATTATTTTCGCCCTCCCTCAGATCTCTCATCATGGATGTTGAGGATTCGACCCTTTCACCTCCCTCTCACTCCGCATCGCTTCATTTCTCGGATTCGACGAGAAAAGGGTCCTCCCAAGAGATGATGCGACCACCCTCTTCCCCCCCCCCCGAGAATTTCGTCCTTTTCATCCCGTGGACGGATTTTATATTCGAACGAGAGTGTAAGGTTGGATTGGGTAAACGGGGAAGTGGTAGAAGGTGGGAGGGAGTCCCATTGAGGGATGAATGGTAGGTGGTATGGGGGGGAGGGTCTGTTGCTCAGTTTTCACCCCCCCCCCCCGCTCTTTTTTTATAGAGAGGTGAGCGCCGTGTTTAGCCCATGCCACCCACAATCTTGAGATGGTCCGCTCAAGGCTTTGGCGTCGCTTTGATTTTGAACGTATCCAGTGAAAGGCGAAGCCAAGATATTTCTTCCCTAACAGTCTTCATTTCTCCTCATTTCCTTTTGCACCTGGATGACTTGCCATCCGTTCCCATTGGCATCAAATCCTTCTTCCCTTTCTTCCTCTTTGGTTAGGCTTCGTCGACCGAATCCCATCGGCTTAGTGTGGAGGTTACGGTCGGCCCTTAGCCATAACTTCAAACCGCGAGTTGATTTATTTCTTTCGCGGTGGATGTTTGCGATTACTGCATTGTTATCCATTATCAGCTGATGTAGTCACCAATTATGTCCTTCGCTTGGCGATGGATCATGACGTCAGGAATCCGAGGCAGCGTTAATATATTATTCGGCTAATTATAATCACCTCTATCACTTTGTAAGATGATCACAAAATAAGATATATTAATGCTAGCATGAGTTGTACGTTGAGATAAAGAAATTAAGGACATAAATGGATGTGAGAGTGGTTGGCAATGCATATCAGGTGCCAATGTTGATGGAAAGTGGAATGTACGTAAACCTTAAGTTTTTAAAGGCTGTATTTATGAATATAATTTGCCTAATTGGGATAAAATATTTTGATAAGTTCCGTGCAAAAACAAATATGTTTTTGGGAAACCTACATTTATCATTCGCGGATTTTCAAGACGAAGGAATGTTAATTTTTTCAATTTGAATAGCAAAATTGTAATCATAAGAATAAAAAGTGATGGTGAATATACGTTCTATTAGAGCTGTGACGAACAACTTCTAAGTTAGTTTTTATTAAATTGTGTTTATACTTTGGAGATATCGTGTTTTTTTTTACGATTAACTGAAAACAAAATTGTGAATAGTAAGCTTAATGAATATTAATTTTTTATCTGGCAACACCCAACCTTCTGGTGAAAACGTTCAAACGCACAATTCCTAGATTTTTATTGTTTATTGCGTTGAAAACTCTTTGTGATAGAAAAAGGAAGCAGACTGTGATTTATATTTACTTAAATTTCTACTTCAAAAAGCTATTGAAACAGCTCTTCTTAGGTAGAAATCGTTACGTCTCATTCAGCTGTTTGCTCGTAGATTGTTCTTATTGATTCCAAAGCAATAATTTCGCCCTGAAGATGAAATAAACCACCTGTGCCTTGGTCACGAATACAGTATTACACGGGGAAAGTAGTAATAACTATTTATTAAAGTTACAGGTAATGTCTCGCGGCTGAGCTTAAAGCCACCGAGTGCGTCCACCGGGTTGCGGATGGTGGGTCGACCTTTAGATATAGAGGTTAGCTGCGAGATAAGCGAGTTCTCTCGTCGAATAAGCAGTCGTGGACAAAAAGCGGCGGTATTCTGAGGGGGTATTGGGCTACCCTTGGGTAAGGTAGGCCATTTAAAAGATACCAAAACCTGTGAAGATACCGTGACTTGGCGACTGGGGGCCGCCAATAATTATGCCTCTCATCACCCGGGGGAGAGGGCAGCAGCTTTTCTTCACATGTGCGAAGGTGGAGACCATACTGATGGGTACAGCGACACACATTCCACTACGGGCGTGGTAACATTTACTTTAACGGCTGTAGTACTGCGATATGGAAGGCAAAGGGAAACCACCACATTATCATCCCGAGGAGTCACAGCTACTCCACTCAATTTATATAATGACATGATGGAATTCTCTCGGGTAAAATATTCCGGAGGTAAACTAGTCCCCCATTCGGATCTCCGGGCGGGGACTACTCGAGAGGGTACATCGGTCAAACGAGATAGAATGTTACGGATAGGAACATGGAACGTCAGATCACTTCGTACCTGCGGTAAGCTAGAGAACTTGAAGGTGGAGATGCGAAGAATGAACCTCGATGTATTAGGCATCAGCGAAATGAAGTGGCCCCAGGAAGGAGACTTTTGGAGTGGAAGCTACAGAATGATACACACGGGATCGCTAAATGGTAATGCTGGAGTAGGCATAATGCTTAGAAAGAGCGCCGGGATGCGTGTTAAAAGCTACCTGCAGTTTAATGAAAGGATAGTAATGGTGAAGATAGATACTAAACCCGTAGCTACTGTAGTGGTACAGGTTTATATGCCTACGTCAAATTATGAAGACGAAGAAGTAGAAGATGTCTACCAAGATATAGCGGAAGTTATCAAGCAGGTAAGAGGGGAAGAAAATCTTATTATTTTAGGGGACTGGAACGCTGTCGTCGGCGAAGGTCAAGACGGAATAATAACTGGGAAATATGGGTTGGGTAACCGAAATGAAAGAGGAGAAAGGCTTCTTGAATTCTGCACGGAGCACAGGCTAGTGGTTGCCAACACTTTATTCAAAAATCCCCTGCGAAGAAGATACACGTGGAAGATGCCAGGAAACCGTAGAAGATTCCAAATCGACTACATTCTAGTGAAACAAAGATTCAGGAACCAGGTGAAGGACTGCAAAAGCTATCCAGGGGCAGATATCGATAGTGACCATAACCTAGTTATGATGAAATGCCACCTTAAATTTAAAAAGTTGAAGAAAGCCGTGAAAAACATATGGCAGGTTGAAAAATTGAGGGAGGTTCAGCATCAACTGGCTTTTAAAGAGGCCGTGGAAAATAATACAGGGGAGGATCCGACCAACAAACCAATTGAAGAGAGTTGGAAAACCATTAGAAGTGGTCTGCAGGCGGCAGCTGAGGAAGTTCTTGGTAAAAGAAGAGTCGTTATGAAAAAACCATGGATCACGCAGGAAGTATTAGATCTCATTGAAGAAAGAAGAAAATACAAGGCTGCGAAAACAGAGGAAGGACAGAATCGTTACAAGAGGATAAGGAACGAAATATGTCGTAAAGCGCGGAAGGCTAGAGAAACGTGGATGAAAAGCATTTGCGAAGACGTGCAAAACAATCTTAAACATGGAAAAGTAGAGGCCGCTTATAGGATAGTGAGGAACCACTTTAAGGAAAGGGGCGTAAGATGTAATACCCTTAGGGACAAAAACGGAGAGCTATTGATTGAAAACGAAGAAAAAGGGAAGAGATGGAAGGAATATCTGGAAGATTTGTACAAAGGATGTCGCCTCAGAACGAATGCAATCGAAAACGAGAGGGAAGTGGATGCCGATGACATGGGAGCCCCAATTTTAAGATCGGAATTTGATGCGGCTGTAAGAGACCTCAGGATAAATAAAGCGTCTGGCATTGATGACATTCCTGCAGAACTAATCAAAAATTCAGGAAAGAAGACGTTGAACCAGCTATACAAAATCATTAGTGAAATGTATACGACAGGTGAGATACCAAAGGATTTCGAGAGGAATATTATAATCCCTATTCCTAAGAAGAAACGAGCGGAGAAGTGCGAAGATTTTAGGACCATAAGCCTTACTACACATGCATCAAAGATACTGACAAGGATCATCTATAGAAGAATAGAACGAAAAGCAGAAGAGTACTTGGATGAGGACCAATTTGGATTCAGAAAAAACAAAGGCACAAGGGAAGCAATATTGGCCCTAAGACTGCTCATAGAAAAGAGAATGGAAAAGAACAAGCCAACATTCGTTGCGTTTGTGGACATAGAGAAAGCATTTGACAACGTGGATTGGAGCACAATGCTTGGAATCCTAAAGGAAATTGGGGTTCTTTATAATGACAGAAGAATCATCCACAGTTTATACAAAAACCAAGTAGCCGTGATAAAATCAGGGCCCAGCTGCGAAGAAGCAAGAATTAAGAAAGGAGTGCGACAAGGCTGTACATTGTCACCCGTAATTTTCAACGTTTACATTGAAAAAGCCATTAAGGAAATCAAAGAAAAGGCATTGGGAGTGAATATCCATGGAGAAAAAATAAGCATGCTAAGATTTGCCGATGACATAGCCGTTATAGCAGAAACAGAGAAGGATTTGAAAAATATTCTCGTTAATATGGGTAGAGTAATGAGTAGATATCAACTGAAAATAAGCACGAAGAAAACCAAGATATTAGTATGCAGCAGAAAAGAAGAAGTCAAGACCAACATTAAAATAGGGAGGCAAAAACTGATAGAAGTGGATGAATTATGTTATTTGGGAAGCAAGATAACTAGTGACGGGAGAAGCAAGAAAGAAATTATCAGCAGAATAGCCCAGGCGAAGAGAGCATTCCACCAAAAGAGAGACCTGCTTACAGCGGGAAACTTAAATATGGACGCAAAGAAACAATTTATAAGAACCTACATCTGGAGTATGCTCCTATACGGAAGTGAGGCATGGACAATGACCGCAGCGGAGAAAGCAAGGATAGAGGCCTTTGAAATGTGGTGCTACAGAAGAATGATGAAAATCAAATGGATCGACCGAGTTAGTAACGAGGAAGTCCTAAGAAGGGTAGGAGAGAAGAGAAGCCTCATGAAAACCTTAATAAGAAGACGGAATAACCTTATAGGCCACATCTTGAGACATGATGGCCTGATGAAGACAATCGTCGAAGGACAGGTGGAAGGCAAGAATGGAAAAGGAAGACCTCGAACAAAATATATCGAACAAGTAAAGAGAGATGTGAAAGAGAAGAAATACGTAGGAGTGAAAAGATTAGCTGATAGGAGAACTGAGTGGAGAGCTGCGTCAAACCAATCCTAGGATTGTTGACCACTGATGATGATGATGATGACAGGTAATGTATTTGTGTAATTTGATAAAACAGTCTAGCATTTTTCTACATTTCCATCGGAATGTATTCTGGTTTATGTCCCTCAATGGAAAATATTAGAGAGGTTGGTTATGCATTTTAAGTGCCGGTGACGTTGGACCGTGAAGAAAACAAAAGAGGCCTATGTAAAGAGGCCTTTTAAGAGGCTTATGTAAATGGTCATGAAATGTAGATACAAGTATGGTGTCGCCCAGTAAAAATTGTCATAATGTTTTAGAAAATGGTAAAAACTTTCCTAATGTTTGGTACTTAAATCGCGCATGTTGCTGCTGTAACTATTTGAACGAATGCGGTGATGGTCTCTGTAGTACGTAAGCTGCCTTTTACTGATATCCTGGGGTGACATGGAGTGGGGGAATTGTTATCAAATTGTGTGTTTGCTTGAATACGACGGACAGGAAAGTCCGTTGAATCAATGACACATAGCATACCATATCCAATGGCATAAATGGAATTAAACCCTCTTTCGACAGAAAAAGTCTTAAATTTTATGTATACATCTGTCATAGGTTCCAGTGTAACTTGTTTTGATGATTATGTAGCGATGGCTGTGCACTTATGTTTGGGTTATTTCGCGTCTAAGTTAAGTCTTTGCTTGCTTAGGTAATGCGTCGATGTTTCACAGGATTTGATCAGTAATGCCGTTTATTCAGCGTTGCTTGGAAATAGTATCAATTCATGGGCGTACTCAAGATCAAAACAAGAGGGGGTGAAGCCTTGGTCGTTCAAGCTGATACATAGAAAAGGTTAAGGAAACTAACATTTCTAGAAAATTATAACAGCACATTATTATTTTTCAAAATTGTTTGCCAAAAAAATAAAATATTTTTATTTTATTTACATGTTTTATACTGATTCCTCCTTCCTTGGATTAAGAGAAAATTTGTTCAAAATTTTCGTTTTCGACCACATTTACTTTTGCTTCTAGGGCAGGGGGGGCAGCTGCCCCCTCCTGCCTCACCCTGGGTGCCCCTATGTAGTACCAATTCATACTTATCATCTCTCTCTTTTTGTAAAATAAGTACATATCCTTTAGGAAGAGCATTCTCCGCTTTCAACCCTTTTTCGTTTATTAATTTCTGGAAAACTAATTTCGAAATTTAAATCAAATATAGAATATATATTTAAACTGTTTTTTACCACCTTTAATCCCTTTTTCTCCAGCTAGCTATTCTTTAATTTGAGTTATTTATTATATTTTTGTATCATTAATGTTCGCAAGAATTTCAGGATACCCGAGAGATTTTTACACACGTATAGCCAATGCTGTTTAAAGTATATATTTGGAGATAAAGTGCATATCAGATATATGTGAGAGATAAGTGCGCCATGCAATGTCACTGGCAGGTTAATATGTTCTCACGACACGTAGCGATTACAGAGTGGGGGATGCCCGCATTCCACTTTGAATGGACAGTAGCAGAGGGTAGATGAAGTGCAGTTGACATATTTTCCTTTTCATGTCCCCTCTTATAGACAGATCTTTTAGTTTCAACTTCAGCTACCCTCACTTTGGACTCCATTTCCCTCGTCACTTTCTTCAGCTTTTCCCACCCGTTCAAGTTTCTGCAGAGTGCGATAGTGCATTCAAGTGAAGCCAGCAGAAGCCTCTTTATCGAGACGTATGCCCTAATGATCCATCGAGTTTGAAGCTTATATATCAAACGAATTGTCAAGTCAGTTGTAATCCGAAGCTGCCGAATCATACAGAGGGTATGTTAAAGATCTCAGCACATAATGGCTAACTTTTTCCATAGTCAAACAATGAAAAAATATATATTTATAGTATCCAGTTAACTCTGTTCGTATACGTATTGAAGAGGGATTTACTCACTATAGTTGCAGAGTATTTTGAGCGAAAAATAATGAATCCCTTTCATTATTCCTATCTTAGATCCGTCTTCTAGGGCTAATCGCAGTGAAAAATCGAAGTCAACCCGTTTGCAGATGACTTGATTACGTCATCCACTCTTTCTCAGCGGGTAACCGAGTCTCAGAAACGCCTCGTCCCCGCTCTTGACTTGCTTAAGTTCGTTGTTGCTTACACTCGTTGAGGCTGAAACTGAAGTGGCGTCACCAACTCATGAATAATGGACGGCAAATTTTGTTCTTTCTTGCTAACTAAAGTATGAAAGAATCGGCGGATAAAAGACTTTTTTCCATCATAACTTATTTATCATTTCCATCAACCGAAATCTTTTAACGATTCATCATTTGTTATGTTAGTGAACGACTTCATTGTAAATGTCGCCATTTCTTCAAAACCGGAGGAGGGCAATTAAATCGTTAGGAAAATCGGTAAGTGAATGATTCCATGCAAAAGCATGTAATGGTGACACGAAGAGAGTTAGTGGGTGGCGATTTATTGGGTGCACAGACGGCGGTCGTCTCGGCAGGACGGAGGGGAGGGACGTATCTCGTGTGGGGGTGGGGGGAATTCCGATTCGGAGGGGGGTGGGGCGGTGGAGAGGGGGAGGGAGGGGGCGTGGTAATATCCGCTGCGCATGCCCACCTCCTCGCCCTCCCCGATTTGAATGTGAGAGAGTGGGGCGGGGAGCGAGTGAAAAGATTGGGCCGAAAGAACACCCACCCGCACGCCCAACCGCCCCCGTATCTCGTGGGAGGAAGAGGGAGGGGTGGTAGGCACGCACACACAAGAAGAAGAAGGAGGAAAGATGGCGCACGCATTAATCACGCGCCACGCCCCCTGCACACGGCCCACCTCCCCAACAACAACGCTCGAACACCCAAATTGAACTTACGTTGATAAAAAAGAACATAATATTTGAGTTTGGGTTCCGGTTGGTATAGCAAATTAGTGGTTATAATTGTAAAGATGTTTGTAATAAGTTCAATACTTTAAATCAAAATTATATTGTGCACCTAAATAATCAAAATCATTCATCCCACATGTTTTTAAGTCATATTGTGTCTATCGAAATTGTGTTTATGTGTATCTATTGTGTTTACGAATGAAATCAGGTCATTATCTATTGTAATTGTTTATCTTTGATAGGTCAAGACTTATTATGCAAAGCAGGAGTTGTGCGAAACGTACTTGATTTTCTAGAGTATTCTCTTGATCAATACATTGAGCATTTATGTCCATGTGACCTGCACACGTTCAAGCAAAAAATCGAACTTATGTTCGCCTGCATGTATTGAGGTTTGGCCTCGTAATGCGATGTGTTGGAGGGACTGGGGTGTCGAGGGGGGGATGAGAAGTGAAAGGAGGGCCCCCTTAAGCTCTCCCCCCAAAGGGGGGTTAAACTCCCCCCCTCGAAAATCCTCGCGTCCTCCGCTCTCATCCTCCGCCAAATCCTCGCTCCGCGAGTTTCAATTACGCCACGCTCCTCCAAATCTCCTTCCATGCACACAAAGAAGGAAAGAAGGCTGGAGCGGCTCATTTGAATGCGGGCCGCACTGCCGCGCCGAGTGCCGCCGCCTCTCAGGGGAGGATTGCATGACTTGTAGTGTAGCCTACTAACCTATGTAAAACTTAATGCATGTTTCTTAATTCAATTATTATTTCTAACAGCATATTGTAGTATAGTTTGTTATTATACGACGTTTTTTGGACGGTGTGGTGTGCATGTGGGAGTCCAAATGCATGCCGCATGCTGGTGATTGATCACCCCCGGCCAAACACCCTAGAGGTGGCTCGCAGGGTATTATGTAGATGTAGATGTAGATTTGGGGAATGCACCCACCGCTCCCTCGGCCGTCTCTCACCCACTTCCACCCACCTGATCCACTGATATTTTGAGAGACTTTTGGGGAACGTGTGCGTGCGAATATAGCCAATGAAAGACAACATCGCCCCAACATGAAGGGAGCAATGGTGACATTGTAATCATACACACTAGGAATTATACAGTCAACCGATTTCGGCACTTGCACCTTTGAATTCGACAGCACGAAGCACATACTCGGCAAAAGAAAACGCTCATGCAGACGAGTAATCACTTATACCGCATTTAATTAATCAATTGATCGGAATCAAACTGTTGGTTGACTTCAGTCTAAGGGTGCTGGCCAACATCAGTTTACTTAGACAATGAATTAATAACCGTGACTAACTCTTAAAAACGACGCACGCACTGAGAATCAGGTTAAACTCAGTTACTCTAGGAGCAGAAAAATTAACTACGGAAGGAGCAAGAAAGAAATATTCAGTAGAATAGCACAGACGAAGATGGCATTCCACCAAAATATAAATCTACATGCAGCGGGAATAGACGTGAGGAAACTACCTTTCGAAACTCACATTTACTTCTTTACGTAGGCGAGGCAAGAATAATGATATCAGCGGATAGATAGAGGATGGAGGCTTTCGAAATGTGGAGCTGCAGAACAATCATGAAGATGAAACGGATCGATCGAGTGGGTGATTAGAAAGTTGAAAGAACAATTGGAGAGAAGAGAAGCCTAGTTTAAACCCGGATATGAAGACGAAAAAGCCTAATGGGCCATGTCTTGAGACATGATGGCCTGATGAAGACAATCGTGGAGGGACAAGGAGATGGCCAGAGCGAAAAAGGAATGCAACACATAGAATATACGGAGCAGGTAAAGAGGGATTTGAAAGAGAAGGAATATGTGGGTGTGAAAAGATTAGATGGTGGGAGATACAAGTGGGGATCTCGGCTGGGAGAATTGAGGGAGAGGTGGGTCGGAGCAAGCCAAGGGCCGCATTCCACATCCTGACTCAATGTGAAGTCCTCACTCCGCCTCAGCGGTTCGCATCTCAAACTCATGTTGAATTTGAATTCTGAAGAGTTCGTATTTTAGAAACTAACCTCTTTTAACACTCTTGAGTTACCTTTATTTGTAATAAATTATAAAATAATGCATTTGCCTACCAATATTATTTCATTCATGGTATTCCGCACTTGAAACACTAGCATTATTAGAGTATAATATCACTTGAGGAAGTAGTTTTTGTGGAGATATTGAACATTTTGAAAACGTGAGTATGTGATGGTGGATATCTTTGATCTGCGCGACTCAAAACGAGTTTTAGTCGGGATCAAGGCTTGAGTTGCGTCCTGAAATACGGCCCTCAGGATAGTCGACAAGAGATGACGATTACAACAGTGGTCCTTTATGGCGCGCATTGCAATGGATCGGATGCACACACCACCACCCCTCGCTGCCCCTACCCCCCGCCCTCTTCCCCTCCCTCTTCCCCTTGGAAGGGGTGCAAGGGTGGCGAGAGCCCTCGAGCGGACGTGATTAAAGGCGATGCGAGTGAAGCCAGTGTCCCTTTGGGAGGAGGCGAGCGACGCTTGATCCGATGTGAAGACCGAATAGAGTATCATCTCAAGTCAGGACCACTCATTGGTACGGCTACCTGATTTTCTTCAATGCACATATTCTTCATTTCATTGTTCGGGAATCCAAAGGTAGTGTCTCGCATTGTGGCTTTGGAAAGATGATCGCAGTAGTAGTTTGGGGGCACGGGTGCGTCGACAGTTAAAGTCATTAGCACCACGCGCAATCAAAATGCAACATGAGTGCATCATCTTGAATCCTGGTGGTCAATCATTAATCATAATTGGATTCAAGATAATCATATCAACATGGATCCAATTTTGGTTAATATTCTCAATTATTATGGTAAATTTCCCGGTAAAAAGAGTATCACGCCACCGTCAACGCCACGAGGGACAATTTAAGTAAGCCCATTTGAATGCGCTGCGGAAGACAGCAAATCTAGAAGCTGGCACAAGGAGACTGCTACATGGAGGAAGCCCAATTCCATCCCACAAGAAAGCTGATCCGTGTTGCCACTTCGGTCGCATTTTAATCGGTTTTCAAAAATGTCCGCGGCGCGGTGATGAGTGCAATGCGATCCACTTTTGCCCAATATTTTGCAGAATAAGATTAGTCGTTGCGAGGAATACATTTGAAAAGCATACTTATTCAGAGTCCGACTCGAGGATCCTCTTTTGAAATAATCGTGGGCCGACTGAAGATTCCTCTTCGCCAATATTCATGTTTGCGGGTGTGTGCTGGGCGTCTTCTGCGCATGCGTCCAGAGTTGAAACGGCAAATGCGCAATGAGAACTCGAGATGGTTGCGATGGATTCGCTTGTATTTCTTCGACAGCAACTGCTGTATTAGCGAGGTTTATTTAGATTGGAAATTTTATATCCTTCAAAGTCAATGTTCTCGACGTAGGAGTCGTGTCGGCATTTTGATAACTGGATTGCTCAACCGTCAGCTTTGCGATTTGCAACTTTAGTGAACTAATTTAAAAGCGCGGCGGATGATACTACACCTGGAGGCAGAGTGTAGATGTAGAATCCCTCATTAGTTCAGTTCAAAAAGCTTTTATTCACGAGCAAAATAGATACATAGAATTTGAAATAACAACAACAATAACAAAAGAGCGTGAAGCTGGTCTAGGCTTGCGCCTCATCAGCGTTACTGTGAATGAATCACTGGTACGGGAGTGGCATTGGCCCGGCATTTGCCCTAAGGAGGTGGGAAACCCGTGAAACCATATTCGAGGTTATTATTCTCATCTATGCGGATAGAGCAAAGTTTTCGTGAGGACCGTACAGAAAAGAAAATAAGACGGGAAGATGGATCAGAAGAAATCGAATGAGAGAGCGTGGGATGGGACGGAGGCGGTTGCGTTGATTACGATCACGGCCCATGCACGGAGAGAGTGAGTGAAAGAGATATGCCGTGTCCCAACTCGTTAGCCATTGGGCATCATATATTTAGCCAGCCAGATTCTGGGCAGCCAACCACAAGGGAGCATGAATTGGGACATCCTTACGCAGGTGCTGCCATCTACTGGGCAGTAGGCCAATGCAAAACAAGAGATTTTCGGAATGATTTGAACAAATGATGAACAAAACCCACCCTAAATTGTGAAAATGTGATGTGTCAAGTGATTTTGAGTATTAGATGTCGGAGAAGAGTATTTTATCATAATTTAAGTATCTTAGACAACCTTTTTGTTTTTGTAATAGTAAAGTAGGGGTATTCTTTCAAATTCGTATTTTTAGTTCCGTATGGTTTTGTTAAAGAGGTTTTAGCTAAGTTTGCGGCGAAATGTTGGCGTATATTCCTTTTAATTGGTTTGTAATATTTCAATAGACTCTCAACCAAGTACTTTTTCGAATTTCTTATATTTTTGCAATTTAATTTCTAGGTTTGTATTATTAAGAACAGGTCTATTTATTCTATTGAAACGGTTACCGTCTGACTTGGGAATTATTTTCAAAATCTATTCAATGTATGGTTTACGTACATAAATCAGGTTTCGGTATCATCTTATAATCACTATAGATTTAAATTTTTGTTACTTATTCCGAATCCAATTTCGAGACTTTGTCCGAAAACATATTATAATAATTGTTTATTCTTACGGGTGTTAACCTAGTGTACAAAAACGTTTTACATAAATAAGAATTTAGACACAGTATTACATAATTAGATATATATTAGAAGCATATAAACATCAATAAGCATTATTTAACACGTTAAAAAAGTAAAGGGTAGCAAAAGATGACATGTGATCGGTATAAAAAGTTATAAAATAACATATACGTATATAAGAAGCTTATAAACATTAATTAGCATTAAAATTGTCGCCGCCTTCTCTTTAACTAATTTCTCCGTAATTCTTACACATCTATTAACGCAATTTCATTGCTATAAACAAAATAAAAATTAATAATTATTCAAACAAGTCTCAAAATATCAACACTACTTGCAAACAAGTTGTATCCCATGCTGACAGCCATGATGCCCTTTCTCTGATTTCTTCCTGAAGACGCATTGCACGCTTTGAATCATGGGAAAAGTGGGGCGAAGGATGCACTCCTCGATGCCTAAATCTGGCGGCCGCGTTAGCTGCCTAAATTCCCTCCCTTATGCTGGCTAACGAGTTGGGACATCCTTCCAAGATGGCGTCATGGCTAAATCCTGGAATTGGCATAGCCAAATGGCCAATTGGAACACGGCAATAGAGAGGGCGCTGCTTGAATGGGGCAGTGCGTCGTAATGGAGCCGGAGCAACTCCCGTGGCCCACTCTGCGCGCTCCTTAGGGGGCCTTCACAGGGCGCGTTCCGAAATTCACTGGCAGTACTGCCAGTGCTGCCAAACCTTTCCGAAATCAACTGGCAGTACGGTGCAGTAACGGATGACGTCAGTCGTTTGATGGCGTTCCCTACGGTGGACTCTACTGCGGCTACTGCAAGCCGAGAGCAGCAGTAGCGGCAGTAAGCAGACGATTGGCGGTAAAATTTTAAATTGGCGGTGTGTTTTCGTATAGTCATTGCGCGCGCGAGAAAATGCAAATTATAATAAATGCCTGAGTTAAGCTCTTCACAGCCACTAAAGAATAAGTGGAAAGGGTAATAAAATGTTTTATCCATGTATAATATCTACTTCTAGTGACTGAAAAGCTTGAATATCTGCTTATTAAAAGTAGGGTTCGTGAAGTGTTCAGCAACCGAAAAAGATGATTTTTTGGGGGCTGATGCTCAGGCTGCTTTGGCGTCTTCTCTTTGAATTATTGGTCCAGTCAAAGTTAATTGTATTCCATCGTTTCTGGATACATTCTATTTACAGTGGAAAATAGAAATATAACGATGTTGTCTTACTTTTGACGAAGATAATTCAGGTCTTAAATTACCCAAGTAATCTTTAAAGCCTAATGGAATATGATTTTTGTGAAAAAGTGTTAAAACGACGGTAAATCGTGACTCTACATCTACATCTACATAATACCCTGCGAGCCACCTATAGGGTGTTTGGCAGGGGGTGACCAATCACCAACATGCAGCATGCAAGAGGACCGCCACATGCACACCACACAGTCAAAGAAATATTACGTACACTAGAAAAATGTACATGCTTATTCATAAAAAAAAATTGCTAATGGTTAGTAATTCCTAGAGCAAATACATGCAAGGTTAGAACTACGAAAAAACATGCAATGGGTGATCCTAGCGAGCGTTGCCATTAATCCTTTCAATTGAGACAACATTGCTATCCTTAATAGTACGAGGGAAGAATGACATTTTAAATCTCTCTGTTTTGCAGTCTATTTCTTTTATTTTTTTCTCATGATCGCGTCTACTATAGTACGATGGTAAACGAAGGATATGATTCACGTCGTCTGAGAAAATATTATCTTCGAGTTTCCTAAGTAAGTTAAGCCTATACTTCGATCTACGCTCCTGTCAAGATTCCCATCCTAACTCGTTTAACATACTTGAAACGCTGCACTTTTTGTCGTAACAACTCATCACAAATCTGGCCGCCCTGCGCTGTACTCGATTAATTTCACCTATTAGTCCTACCTCGTAAGGATCCCACACGCTAGCAGCATATTCCATGTAAGGCCTCACTAGAGTCAGGTAGCTTATTTCTTTCACCTTTTTTAGGCATTTACCGAGAATTCTTTTTACAAATCCAAGTTTACGGTTAGCTTTCCCGCATACTTCACGTATGTGCTTACTCCACGAAAGATCCCGGGTAATGGTGACCCCCAAGTATTTAACGAATTCGGTATTTGGTAGTGGAATCCCGTTAGCGGTGTAGCTCCTTCTTGAAGATATATCCTTTTCCCAAAAATTCATCACCATACTCTTTTCAAGATTTAATTCTAACTCCCAAGTACTGCACCAGTCATTTACGGCAACGAGGTCCTTTTGTAATGCTAATCTATCGCTAAGGTCGTAAACTTCACGGTATACCACTACATCATCTGCGAAGAGGCGGATTTTGCTCGTGACCACGGTGGTTATATCGTTAATGTAAAGAAGGAACAAAAGAGGGCCGATAACACTTCCTTGGGGTACGCCTGAGGTAACTTGAATTGTATCCGAGCTAACTCCATCCAAAACAACTCTCTGTTCGCGATCCTTTAGGAAATCTTTTATCCAACCAATAACGTGTGTATCTATGCCGTATGCTTCCAACTTTTGAATCAGCTTTAAATGCGGAACCTTATCGAATGCTTTTCTGAAGTCTAAAAATATGGCGTCGACTTGAACATATCTGTCACCCGCGGATAAGATATCGTGAACGAAGAGAGCAAGTTGAGTTTCACAAGATCTCCCTTTTCTAAACCCGTGCTGCTCTTTTGCTAACAGATTTTGGCTATCAAGATGAGCCATTATCGAACTGAAAATAATATGTTCCAATATTTTGCAAGAAATGGAAGTAAGTGAAATTGGACGGTAGTTACTAGGCTTTTCCCTATCCCCACCTTTAAATATAGGCGTGACGTTCGCTGTTTTCCAATCTTTAGGGACTGTGTGTTCTGCTAGAGATTTTTCGAACACTATCTTCAAGTAAGGCGCTATCTCTGACGCTGATTCCTTATACACTCGAGCTGGAATGAGATCAGTGCCTGTCAATTTCTTTGGATCAATAGAGCTGAGTTGTTTTTCTAAACCACTGTTTGAAATACAGATAGACGGCATCTGCTCTTGGTAGAGTCGAGGTAGAGGTGTTGACATATTGGTCGTGAAATTAGAGAAGATACTATGGAAAAAGTTATTTAAGAGATTAGCTTTATCTCGATTGTTCGTCACTCTTTCGCCACGTTCGTTAATGAGTGAAGAGACTGTAGCGCAATTTCCCTGTACCTCCCTCACATATGACCAGAAAGCCTTAGAGTTGTCATCTAAATATTCGCCCAATATTTTTGTTTTGAATTCACTCAACGCCTCCCTAAGTGTTTTTTTCGTCTCTTTTTTCAATTTTTTATAATCTTCACGCATTTCTTGTATTTTCTCACAGGTAAGTCCCGCATGTATCTTTTTTATTTTAGCGTGAATTGCTCTCTGTCGCTTAAGAGCTTTACGGACTTTAGCATTGTACCATCTCGGTTCAGTGTTAAAACGTTTTAACTTACTGGGAATCGTTTTATCCACGGCTTTCTGCATAATACTAATGAAATTCTTCCATGCTTCGTTTACCCCAAGATTGAGAGTGGCGTCTTTGAAAACAGTGAATGAGTTCGTCAAGTACTGCTTTAACCCTTCAAAATTCGCTTTATGGTATAAATAGACCCTTCTTCTTGACACAGGTTTTCTATCGGAGACGATACGAAACTTTCCATGCACTGCCTTGTGGTCACTTATACCAGCCACAGCCTCAGTTCTGACAACGCACTCTGGAATATTCGTTGCTAATAGGTCTAGTATGTTGTTACCCCTGGTTGGTGTATCTACTAGCTGAGTCAAGGAATTGGAATAGAATGAGTATAGCAAAGTTTCGCACAGGTCCTTGTCTTTCCCTCCATTTTTAAAACAGTATTTTTCCCAATCGATTGATGGAACATTAAAATCGCCGCCAATTATGACACTACTACGATTTTTCTGAGAAGTAAAACGTCTTATCTGGTTATCTAACTCTAAAACTGAATCTATGCTTGAATCTGGTGGTCTATAATATGCGCATATAAAGTATCTCTTAGCTGAGCATTCGATTGAGCACCAAACACTTTCCATTGCACTATCTCCAAAATTCTCGGCTCTGCTTTTGATCTCATCCTTGACGGCAATGAATACTCCTCCTCCTGTTCTCGTTTTACGGTCCTTTCTGTATATGTAATATGATTTCGGGAAGATCTCTCGGTCGTGTATTTCATCCGATAGCCAACTTTCAGTTCCTATGATTACATCAGCTTCTGTATTTAGAATTAAATGGTGGAAATCAGCAACTTTGTTCTTAATACTACGGCAATTTACAACTACGATCGATAAAGCTCTATTTGGCATTGTTCTTGCTGACAATTCCTAAAAAATTGCCCGAGAATGAAGGTGCTATACTCTCAAGAAAAGCCTCTTGCCGTGAGCAGGAGCAGCGGCAGTAAGCAGACGGAAGCCGATGTTCACCTGTTTTTGGAACACAGCAATCGCCTTGTAAAACACATACAATACAAATAGTACGCTATACGTGGTATAGTACGCAAGTAAATGAAATATAATGGACATAATTCAGAATATATTCAAGTAAACTGAGAGAAATAACTTTCACTCATAAATATATATTGGATGTGAAAATGGCCAGTGTTGTGCGCGAATGAAATTCTGTATGAAATATTTGGTTTGCTAATTTCGTGTGATTAACCGATGGTGTCTTGAATAATGTCTCGTTAACTCCAGTTGTAGATAAGAAGTAATCCCCGAAAACTTCAACGCAAGAAACTATAATTAAAATTACGTTTTCCACGCATGTATGTGTATCATGTGTTACAGAAATGTATGCATAAACTTTCTTAATTTCTATCATCAATGAGATGCAACTTCCTTATTCTATGCCATACCGTTTAATGTGTAAGCATATTCTAGGTAGTGGCACACGCAATTTTAACTGTACGTTGGAAATTCGTATCCCTTGGCATTCTTCTACCTTACAACTGTACCTATGTTTTCGTCTGCTTAAGTTTCAGCATACTCGCTTATTTTGCGTTAGTGCATGAAGTACGAAATATAATGTGTAGTAAAGCGTATATTGCCTTTAACTTTTCTTCAATCATGAATATCGAGGGACAGCTAATTAAATCCTGCATCGGTGCCTTGTAAATTGTTCTTGATAATGAATTCTGCTGGTTTTTCCGGGTATTCTTCCGCGTTTATCCATTTGTAGGACGATATTTCGCCAACGTTCCAGTTGGCTTGCTCAGGTCACTTCAGTGGACCTGAGGAAGCCAACTGGAACGTTGGCGAAATATAGTCCTACAAATGGATAAACGCGGAAGAATACCCGGAAAAACCAGCAGAATTCATCATAATCTCCGCGGAAGCCTACTTGTTCTTGATAATGTTTACGCACTGAAAACCTAACAATGGCAGGCATTTTTCAACCTGAGATTGAAGTACTTTTAATTTTAAAGGTCTTACGTGACTCTCCTCGATTGCAATGGATATTTTAAAATATTTCTTTAGGCTGCAATACATCAATGTCGAAGTTTCATGCCTACAACTTATATATTGAATTTACTTTGAAAGTGGCATTTGCACGATTCATTATTTCCCGCGAAATTATCACGGCAGCTACTGTTGACCGTTCCGAAATCACTGCCTTGCTTATAGTGGCAGTACTGTTTTCCGTTCCGTTTTGCAGCAGCAGTAGCAGTACTGCCAGTGAATTACGGAACGCGCCCACAATTCGGCGTTGCGTTGACGCCGTGGCTAGCGAGCCAATCAGAGCCCGTCTTTGAGAATTGATGACGTCACGTCTCCAGCTCGCTGCGTCGTCGCAGAAAAACTGAACCTGTCGGATTTTCTCTGCGTCAAGGCGGCAGTACGCCGACGATTTCGAATTGGTGTTTGTTTCTGGGTATACAAATATGCAAGATTAGCTGTAATGGGAGTGGCAAATGCTATTTATTTCATTATTTACTATTATTTTGAAGCGTTCAGCTTAGATATTTCGTATATTTCTTCAACATTAGACAAATGTTAACCCTAAATTAGATTACAATCACTGAGGAGCATAGATTAGCGTAACTCATACCCGTAAATGGTATCAAAAGCTAAATACAGCGTGAGATGTGCTTTTTGGTAGCTAAGGTAGTTAACATTCCATTTTATATCCAATAATTGTGCCCTCATGATCTACTCAGTTAGAGCTATTTAGATAACATGACTAGGACAATCTGTTTGAACAATAGATATCATTAACAAATATTCCTGATAACATTCCACGTTACTCATGTCCATTGAGTGTATGTAATTAGCTATTTTTCGAATATTCCGAGTTAGGAAATAAAATTTAAAGGCCATAATAATACATAGGCAAGGGCCATCACTACATGCATTATTATCGACTTTATGGTCTCCATAATGCTATTTATAGTTAAGAAGAACATTTTAAGAAATGGAATTGCGTAAACATGCAGATAACAACATATGTATTGTGCGTTTGGTTCGAAATCATAAGATGATATGCTCACAGGCCGATTTTTAGGAGTCGACGCTTTTTGCCTTTCATTTGTTTTCGCAACGCAGACCTGTGAAGGGCTCCAACTTTCTGCGATGAGTTAGCTCCGCCCCCAAGTACGCAACGCCGAGCTATGAAGGCACCCTTAGGGAGGATATGGTGAGGTGGATGGAGGCGGCCAGTGTCTGAGATTTTGGGGGCGAGGGGAACCCCTCTCTTTCCCTCTCTCTCTCTCACCCGCGAACGACATTCACACACACTCGCACTCTCAGGGAAGCTGCTTCTTCTTCTCCGTCTTCTTCCTGCTTCGTTTTTTCCTACTCCTTGTGGCCCTGAACGAGGGGGCGGGGAGAAGAATTGAGTGTTGAAGGGGGAATTCCTGCTTCCGGTAAGGGAGGAGGCTTGCAAAGCGGCTTTCTGGCGCCCGACCGCAACGAGGTTTGATGGACCAGGGTGGGGGGGGGAGAGGCAGGGGGGGTGCGCGACTCCCTTCGGCGGATTTAATAACGGAGGGAAACCGTTACGAAGACGAAGGGAGAGGGGGAGGGTTTTTTAACCCCCGCGAGACATTACGAGAGGAGCGAATTCTCTAGTGGTGTCGAGACCAGGGCATGGAAATGTATGTGGCTTTAAAATAAACTCCTCAGGAACCAACGCCACGCGAGAGAATTCAAAAAAGTTAACTAATCATAAAATATTAGCCGATGGGGGATTTTAGAGCGAAACTTGTTGGAAGGAATGAAAATTCCACCGAGGAAGGCCAGGAGGGAAGTGCGAAGGGCAATTAAAGGAAGTCATTAGGAAAAAAAGTATGAGACAAATGAACGGATTGCAGCGGGTAAAAAGAGAGAAAATAAATCAAATTCGAACCCGAAAATATTCCATGAGCTGAAAAACGTAACCCAATCGAACACCAAGTTCAAACAAACACAAATAATTATTTACTTGGGGACCATTCTATCATGCTTATCTTCATACTTTTGCTTCTGTGGTCGGTTTTCTCAAATCATTCGGTATTTTGTTTAATATTTTTGGGGAAATTACTTCATGAGCATCAATCGTTTCCTGATTTTGCGCATTAAATTAAAATGCATTTGGATTAATTCTATTAAAACGCTATTATTGCCCCTGGTATTAACTGTGTGGTAGCAACAGCCGAGCAGCAAGCAGGGCCCGTGTGAGATGGGGGATGTCTTCTCCCCCTTCTCTTCCCTCTCCCTCCCTTCTCCCCCCCCCCTAAAATATGGCAAGGGGTCTTCCATTTCCTGCTCTCTCCCTTCCCCCCTCCAACTCATTTCATTTCGCCCCCCCTTCCTCTTCATCTTCCCCCCCTCCGATTTCTGCGCCTCATTAGCCGCCAGACCCCGTCTCTTTGTGTGGTCTAATTTACGTTTTATACACATACGAATGAAAGAGGATGAAACTGTCTCGAAATAAAGTGGCCTCATGTGTTTGTGCTTGCGTTGCTCTCGGATGAATGGGGGAAATGGGCACAGCGATTGTTTGTTCCAAACGCACCTTCGAGAGACTGCACAACACCGCAATTCCATGGAGAGGAGGCCGAGTAGCCAATAGGGTTACAATTACACACACATACTACCCCGGGAAGCCGCTTCGAAAGGCGTGTGGGGGATTAGGACACCAGCCGTCACCAAATAAAAAGAAAATGCGATTTTTCTAAATTCAGCATCGAAACAAATCTAAGCTTAGCGTTTAAGAAAGTCATTTATTGTTCGAGGGAAAAAGAAATAATTCCGTTCATCCTATCCTTTCGGCAAAATATCTCTCTTAATTTTATCGCTTCTCTCGGACCTGGAAATAAAGTTAGGTTCATCGACGGTCCTCTCCGTTTCGCTCTGAAATTTATCCATCCTTATATTAATAAGCAATCTAATTGCAATCCAATCACTTAGCCTCCGATTCTCTAGCGCCTCCCAGCCTTAATTGTTCATTTTCTGAATAGCGGATGCACGAATGAATAATTATAGCACATTAGGTAGCAGTCATTATAATTACTGGCTAAAATTTTTCAACTCCGTTAGAGCGTCATTTATGTCAAAATTTAGCAAATCAAGTGGTTCGTAGCAATAAAACCATTTGGAGTATTTCGCCGAGTCCACAATTAGTTGGTCTCAGCGTTTCCCGACTCATCACTTGTTAGTCATTTTACGTGAAAAAAAGACCACCGACGCGTGTGTATGAAAATATTAAGATGAACTCAACAAGGACAGGGTAAATCATAGAATTTTTCCTAACCATACAAAGCACACGTAAAAAAACAACGAGCAGTTAATATAGTTCACAAAAATAGCCTCTTAAAATGTGAACTTTCGCATTAATTTTTTACAACTGAAATCGAAACCCATTAATCGAAATCAAGTGTTTCCCCGAGTAATTATAATCAGGGTTGCGAATGACGTATCCATAACGGATAGCAACCTCAAACACTCACCCATTGATTTGACTGAGACGCTGTTTCGGGGAACATATAGAGCAAGCACTGGTGAGCGATGGGGTGCAAAGAGGAGCGGAGCCCTTGAGAGGAGACGAAGGATAGGACTGAAAGGAGGTCGTTGTTCGACCACCGGGCAGGGTTCATGCCCTCGGAAGGATCTCACTATGGAGCTCCCAACAGGCGGGATGAACAAACTTCCTCAATGGGAAAAGCAATTGATCTAACGTGAGGAATATTATCATCATTATTTTTTTTACAATGAAACACTGACTTGCAATTTTCCACAAAAATTTTTGTGGAAAGTCAGTGTTTGCAAGTCAGTGTTTCATTATGAATCAATTCCACTCCATCTCGCTTGATTCCTCGAATTTTATTATTTTTACAGTAAAACTGAAGTGGTGTACCGAACAAATATCACGAATTTTGGGTGTTTGTGATAAGAAAATATTGGATTTATTACGGAATTAATATTGTGATTACATAATTGCCCTGGATGCGTAGAAAAGATGGGGACTAATGTGTAAAAAAAGGAGCGAAAGAAAAAAGAGAGAGCATAGCAAGCAGGATGACCAATATTACGGCGTCTAAGGGCAATAGAGCAAAATTTCGTATCGGACGAATAGAGTTCAAGGCCTGCAGCAGATACTATCACCTCGCCACTCTCACGCCAGTTCCGTCAAGGAATATACCCTTAAAAACACACCGCTTCGGAAAGCAGGGATCATTCAGATCCGTAGGAGGTGCACGACAAAGTTTACTGTTGGAAACGAAATTCGTAGTCAAGCGATCGCAGCTATCATTGGTGCCATAATTCCACCGACGACAACCCGTTATTTTTGCAGAAAATTTTTATACAATCTCAAAACAATCTAGTGCACAACGCCGAACGCTGCAGCTAAGTCTGTGGTTGTAAATGAAATCGCATTATTTAATAATAATATTAGCGGCAGGATCTCCTTAAAAAGCAGAATCACAACCAAGAGGACTAAATGGATGAGGGCTCAGTCTGTCCCATAGAAACTTGATATATTTATTAAGTATTGTATGCATTAGCTCTATGATTTATGAAATGGGGCATTTTCACCGATTTCCAAAAAAAGTCCGCAATTAAGCGATTAGTGCAGTGCGAAAAATTTGTTCTCAATACTTACAATATCAATGGCTAAGTTCTAAGAGCATGTATCTCAAAAATAGCAACTTTTCAGGAGAGGAAAAAACGATTAATTCCTTTTACTTGCACACTGAAATTAAAAGCCAAAAGTTCATAAATGAAAAAAAGCATTCATTTGCAAATGAAGAGTCTAGTTCCGCTTGTATTCAATTGTTTGAAAGTTATTGGACTTTGTTTCATTTATCGGACTCAAACCGGCCGAATTTAAGATACGCGTACGTTGTTAGAACTTAGCCATCGATATAGTGTTCGAAATTTCAGGGAATGGCATTTAAAAGTTATGAATTTGACGCATCACATAATCAAGAATAAAAATTTCGATAAATAGCCCTATTTCTAGAAGGGATGGACGGATCCAGGATTTTTATTGGATCCGGATTCGGATCGGATCCTTGATTTTCGGAGCCGGATCTTTCGGATAGGATATTTTCGAATCCAAATGCATTTTCAATTTCCTGTCGCTGAGATTCCCCCGATGATCGTTCAATCTCTTGGGAAGAATCACACTATGTGCCAGTCGTATTTTGCTATTTTTATTTTCCACGGCTGAAATTCTGCTACGTAAACTCTGTGAGAGCTTTCAAACAAATCAGTTCATGAGTTGGACTAGAATCGCCTGCGACGGCGCATTCGAAGAAAGAATCGGAACTCTTTTCACCATTATGGGGCGTTGCATTCACTGAAGCTATTATTTAAAATTTCGAATCCAGATCCAATGCCTTCCGCGACTTTGAATCCGATGTATCCGACGAGGGGCAATATCCGCGGATATTTGGATCCGAGGTATCCGATTCGACCATCCCTAATTTCTAGTCATTTCTAATAATAAATTCGGATAGGTCTGCAAATTAGCAACGCGAGTGACGATTTTCGCGAACCAAAATGCGCGGTGGCTGTGAACACATCAAGAGGGCGAGTGGAGATACCTCCGTCGTAATCATGGTCGTAATATTCGAGGCTAAAAAATTCGCCTGACCCCCCTCCCCACCCTCTTGCCCACCACAAAAGCCTCGGCCTGGTCGGCAGCCGATGAGGAGCGGTAGATGAACAAATGGCGCCCTCGGACGGGAATTGATGGCATCCGGGTGGGGGGTGGAGGGGGTATAAGGGGGACACCCCCCTCCCCTCCCACGCAACTCGATCGCACAATGGATGCCCCCTCCAAACGCAGTCCTCTGCTACCACGCAAAGACTACCACCATTGTTACGCAAGGCGCTTTGTTGGCTGAGCTGCCATGTTTACGCGGGCGACCGCTTTGGCTCTGAGCGCAGGTGGATCAGAAAAAGGGGAAAGGCTAAGGGCCGTATTCTTATTCGACCCTGTAGGGCCAACCGACCCTGGATACGTCATCAGCCCCTACATAAACCGATCTCGCCCTACATACGCCACATCAAGCCCTACATATGGCCGTTTTTGGAACTAAACGGGCCCTATTTGATGTAGGGTAGCTGAACCAGTCCTACACCCTACAAAAACAATATGCTCGGTCATAAATTTTCGGTCGTCTTTTCTTAGTTTCGTAGTTAGTTCCATTACACCACCAGAGTGTAAAATTAGCACTGCGCCATCATCTACGTCATCTCAGAGAACTTGACGACGGAATTACCCCCCACCACTTATGTAGGGTCGACTGAGAAACGCAAGTAGGGGCCTTTTGTTATGTAGGGACGGATATGTAGGGTCCACTAAGAATACGGCCCTAAGTGGCGCTCTTCGAGCATAGAACGAGAATGGAAGTCGAGCGGCTCTCGAAAAAAAAGAATAATGAAACCGAGGGCATTATATTGAAGTGAGAATCGTTGAAGTGATACACATGTTGGTTGGAGACCAATCGATGGAGACATAAGGAGTATACCAGACATTATCTGCAAGACATGCGAAAGTCCACGTTGGAGAAACGGAAGAACAATCAGAGTCAAGGAGCACAGCGCCGTCATCCGACTGTTTTTTTTATGGAAACAAGAACACACCGGCCGAGGACACGATGCGGACATAAGGACCTTAAATATCATCGCAAGAGAAAAATGTTGCAAAAACAAAAGTTTAAGAGAACCCCTTGAGATAAAGCAACATGCAATTTTAGTGAGGACAAAGGGACAGTGAAGGGCGGCTTCCAGAAGATACCAGAATAAGAAACACGGTCCAGAATATTCGAAATCCACTCCCAAAATCAGATATGATTCAATGCGCAACATAGGAAAAATTATTTACTATCCCTGACGAGGTTTTCGGCAGAGCAGAAGAAACGTGGGCTGTGCATAAAGGCCTGGTTACACGATACATTAACACGTACGGGTCAATGTCTAAAGGTATGAACTCGAGAATGAACGCCAAAATGCAACGTGTAACCACCCAACTTGTGCGAATGCATGCACAGAAAATAGAACCTGTTCTAATTTGGTTAATGCATTCGTACATGTTCCGTTCCGGTCAACCAAAATCATTCACGCAAAATTTTATTAACTTGTACGCGTTAATGTACTGTGTAACCAGGCCTTTACAACTGACGCGGGATCACCCAAAAAGCTTATTTACTAAAGAGCTTACTTCGTGGGATTTACTCATGGGTATATGTAATTCCTGTAGGAAATGACATAGGAGCGTCGAAAACGGTGGAGGTGTTCCAATTAATGAGCGGAAGAGACAAAGTTTACAATAAATGTATTTAACCAGACAAACTTATGTTTTACAAGCAATGCATAATCGCGTGATTCTCCAAGCTAACCAGTTGAGACACTGGATTTTCGAAGTTAGACGATTAATGATTTCAAAGCCGTCTCCTAATAATGACATAACGTTGCATGCTGGAGGTGATTGGTCATCCCCTGCCAAGCACCTTAGAGATGGAATGCGAGGTAGTATGTACATAGAGATTTACTTGCTATCACATGGAGATTTTTACGCTAACTCACTTAATCACTCACAATGTGTCTCAGCGTAAAGGCTGGTTGGAACAGGCAAAGGTACAGCTCATCCCAGACTAACAAGAAGACTTTGCCTAACTGATTTCAAGAAAGAAGATGAAACCTTTTTTATTTGAAAGTTGACTCTAGGATAGGAATAGAGTTGAAGGGTTTTGTCCAAATACGCCCGGGTTTGAGAGAAAAAAGCATTTAAAAATTGAAAAATATAGTCGCGTTGAATTTAATTAAAAAAATTTCGCACATTGTTCAAATGCTATTTGGCCTAGTGGTAGCGTGCCGCGCTTCTGTTGTGAAAGTCCAAGGTTTGAAACTCGGTGAGAGTAAATTTTTTCCAGTCTGCCACCTCCTCCATTTTTTGTAATCCGTTCCATCCTCTTCTAATTTGTTCAATTAGGACGTTTTACATTTTTTTAACTTGACTGTTGTTTGAGAATAAGCCCTAAACTGACATTTTTGTCACTAGCTAACCCTTACTTCGAATTATTCTTTCCGTGCCAAGATTCATCAAAGCAGGAGTGATAAAACTGTGGTGCTGGCTTCGAAGTGAAGGGAACTCATTTCCAAAGCAAAAGATTTTAAACATATTGTCTCCGGAGAGTCTCCCAGGAACGAATTGTCGTTACACGTGAACTTTTAATTACCTGGAATATACTACTCGGCCAACTTAAAATTGGTTCATGGCCTGAACCTGTTGAGGTCGATGTTCATATGATAGTACTGTTTTTAGTTTGGCTTGTCGGCTCGTCCCTTCCCTTTTCTTTTTTAATGGCCTCGCCAGACTCCCATTTTCCTACACTTCTTTTGCTTTTTCCCGTAGCACGATATTATTCGGTTTTCTCTTGCTTGCATTAGATCTTATGCCCACGAGAAATCTCTGTCGCGTAAAGGACCACGAATTGGAGGAAATACCTCCATAATATAAAGCACAAATATATAAAATTGAATAATCTGCAATTGCCACTGCCTTGATTCATTATTTATTTATTACTTCGCCTCTTTACAGTAATTTGGATGATAATTGTAATAAAACAACAAAAGCAATTAATTGAAAAGCACCATGCTCATTCAATAAAACTGCTACCTGAGCATTCGCCCTTGTGTTTCTTTATATCTTCAAGGAATCATATTTCCCTTAACTTTTTTAAACAATTAAATTCTCTACTAACTTCGAGGCAAATCATGCATACCTCAGCATATCATTGAACGCTGGTTAGGACAACTGATGATGCACGATTGAATGGATTTTTATTCCATCCTCACGTGAGGAAATCTCTCTTTTCCCCCGAAGGAAGAAGGTGCAGTTCTGGTTTCGAGCAATAAACTGCTTTACTTGCCTGTAAACATGTACATCGCACAGTTGGCTTACGGATGTGCACTTCGGTGGTATAGTTTTTACGCTGCATATCGGTTCTCCTTCCTCGTCGATAAATAGTTCATCATAAATGTCACTATTTTTTTGTCCACCAAAAATCAATAAGCAATAAAAATGTATTTTTAACACATGGCCGGAGAACATTTATTAAAAATTTGAAATACAACCCAGTTGTAAGTTTTCCAGATTTAGAATCCACAACAGAAACATTAAAAATTCACTCTCCAGTTTCTTCGCTCACTTGCGGACCAAAATAACCTCCAGGTTCTGATAAGCACAATAAAAACTTTTGGAAGCAGCTTTCCTGCGCTGTATATGAGTGTATTACATTGATCACGCTCCCAAGAGCAACCTGAACAATATTCTCCCTTTCATGATCGCGTTCTCTTTATATCCACCTCTACGGACACCCGGTCTGATCTGAATTAATTACGAAATCTATTACATTTGGAGATTGAGCTTTTTGTTTGCTTCTGAAACGTCATTGCCGATTGCAATATTTCTTCAGCACACGCTTGCTCGCCCGCTGATACGTTTTTTGTTAATTTACGTTGCACGGTTCGGTGTCTCTTCTTAAAAGATGCAACCCATGAAGCACTAGCAGGGAATTCAAATCCTGGAGATATGTGCTGAAATCACGCATAAATAGCATATTCTTGTAAAGTCCGAGTCATCAGCGGCTCATTGCAGTGCCTGCCTTCGACAAAGTGATCGTATACCCATCTGTCGATCATTTCAAGCTTGTCGAGTTTCGTTCCCCCTGATTTCATATCTTTCTCCCGTATGTAACCTGGGAGACTCTCCGGAGACAATATGTTTAAAATCTTTTGCTTTGAAAATGAGTTCCCTTTACTTCGAAGCCAGCACCACAGTTTTATCGCTCCTGCTTTGATGAATCTTGGCGCGGAAAGAATAATTCGAAGTAAGGGTTAGCTAGTGACAAAAATGTCAGTTTAGGGCTTATTATCAAACAACAGTCAAGTAAAAAAAATGTAAAACGTCCTAAATGAACAAATTAGAAGAGGATGGAACGGATTACAAAAAAATGGAGGAGGTGGCAGACTGGAAAAAATTTACTCTCACCGAATTTCAAACCTTGGACTTTCTCATCAGAATCGCGGCACGCTACCACTAGGCCAAATCTCATTTGAACAATAGGCGAAATTTTTTAAATTAAATTCAACGTGACCATATTTTTCAATTTTTAAATGCTTTTGTCTCTCAAACCCGGGCGTATTTGGACAAAACCCGTCAACTGTATTCCTATCTAAGTGTCTACTTTCAAATAAAAAGGGTTTTGTCTAGGGATGAGTCGATTCCACTTTTTTTCGATTCCGATTCCAATTCCGATTCCTTCAAATCGATTCTCGATTCCGATTCCATCGATTCCAATTCCACCTACAGGTGGGATTTTGATTTATCTATAGCATTGCTGTCATTAAAATTTAAGAATTGAATGGAATAAAATAACTAGGGATGGACGGATCCAGGATTTTTGGAGCCTCATCTTTCGAATCGGATATTTACGACTCCAAATGCATTTTCAAACTACTGCCATTAAACAAAGTCATTATTCAAGTTTATTCTGGGTACATACAATTAATACAATGCTTTTTAGATTTTCATAAACATATTAATATTTTTATAAATCAATAATCATTTTCATAGGCTTTCAAGTTGTTTTTTAAAAACATCTTTACATGCTCAGAACTGTTATGCTTGGGTTTGGAAACGAAAATAGGAAAAATCTTAGGATGGACCACTGACCAGGGGCATAGCGAGAGGACCCCCCAAAATATAAAAACACAATTACTTTCCTTCACAAAAGGAAACAAAGTATTTAAAAATCATGAATTTACAAAAATGAAAAAAAATGAATACTTGAAAAATGAATTTTTTTCCATTATGAAGGGTGTTAAAATTACTTTGAAACCCTTTCCTTTGTACCCTGTTGTTTAAAAATTTCCCCCCTTGGTTTTGGACTGCCCCTTAACAAAATTCCTGGTTACCCCTTGCCATCGACTGAATTCAAATTCATCGACTGGATTCATGCTGGATTTTCGTATTTTTCCGCGCTCATCTATTTTACCGTGATTATGCGGTGATTTTTTTCTAGCATGAGCGATTTATTTAGAGTCATGGACATGCGGAGGACTGCCGAGAAACATGGTGAGTCGGAGTCAAGGTGATCAGCGCGCCGCGTAAGCAACTTCTCCGGGCTCCATTCGGCCTGCATGAGGCCGCGGATATATGACTACGAATCTGGTGTTATCATCGAGTTGAATCTCCATCGACTTGTACGCATACTAAAATAAGATTCTACTTTTTTGGATGATGATGGATTTTGCGCACAGGAGGCTCATTGTCGAAACTCCGATTGTCATTCTCTTTTGACATAAAATAGCACCAGAAAAAAATCTTTGAATCGACAGCGATATCATCCAGCCGCACGTCGGTATATGGGCTCCGGGATATCTGGATTACGATGCAAAATAATGTTGTTCCGTTAGGAAAGAATGCTTTCACTCATGATCATGACAGGGGAAACACTTCCTCGGTTCTTTCGCTGTTCCTCCGTGGAAACTGACCTTGAAATGGATTACAGAAAGAATCTTCTAGTGAACTGCGCAAATGATATTGGGCCTCGTTTGAAAAGAGTAAGTAGCCAACTGGAAAAATATTGGGCTAACAATGGACTACCCGTAGAGAGTAGAGTTGAAAGGGGCATAAGCCGTCAATTGAATACATTACGAGGAAACCATCATTGTAGCGGCCCTCGGAGGATAACTCTTGTCATCAGTCGTCACATATCATTGAAGTTCATGAAGTGAAGGATAAGGTAGTTAGAGGTTATCAAGGGATGACTTAGCTCCATTAGACTGGATTTGATACAAAAAGTGTCTGGTGTTTGGATCAGAAGGGGAGCGAAACATTACGAGACGACAAATCACCCAGCTTGCGAGTTGAAGGTCCCAGCGCTGCATTCGCGGAAGAAAGCAGTTGAAGAAGCATTCCCCGGTAGATTCTATCGACTCTTGGTAAACTTTCATGAGACCCTTCTTGTTGATGAGCAGAAATTCGAAGATTTGGATATCATTTGCATGAGCCGTCATGAAATAACGTTAAATCGGGCAAAAAGATCTTGTACGGGAAATATTTTTACGACCATAAATGCGGAAAAACGCAAAATGAGGAAACACTACAAACGGATAATTTTTACAATGTCCTAATAGGGAATGAATCGGGACCTCAAAAAATAAACGCTAAATGCGGAAAAACGTTAAATGCGAAGACGTTAAATCCGGATCCAACTGTATTTGAATATTCAAGCAATGATTTAATATTCGAGTTCAAGAAATCTGCTATTCGACCCATCTCTAATTTCGATCTATTTTACTTTAAAATTGGTGGTCCAGATGAATTCTTGGGATGTGATTCATAATCGCAGTAATTTGATTTGCCGTGACCAGCGGTTGATAAAAGAACGGAAAACGCATGCATTGCTTCACGATCCCGTGGTTTCAAATTTTTTTCTCTGAGAGTTGCTCATGAACACGAGGCATCTCAGGGTTTGTCTCTCTTGCCGACATTTTCATGTTTCCGAGGCCTCTTTAGGCATGTTCGTCGCAACACCCGCGTGCCAGGCGTATTCTCTGCGCGGGCAAGGCTGACACCGCGGCCGCTTAGGAATGTAGCGGCCGCGTATGTAGGCCTATATGCCCCAAACTTATCGTCTAAGCTCAAAACATACATCTTCCTGGAATTGATGGAATCGGAATCGACTTTAGGCGATCGATTCTCGATTCCGAGAATCGGTGTCTGTCTCCTCACTAATTTTTACAGGTATACCACTGGTGAAGTCAGGTGTAAATACACGGAGCATTTTGCGAATGAACCAAGCATGTCATTCCCACCCTCCCATTCAATTGGCAATGAGGCCTAGTCTCCCTTTCATTCTGAAAAATGCGCGAATTCCGAGCAATAAATATGACGGCCATGAAGTGGTGTGACTTCTCTCTCTTCCGATGCGGTGATGGAGAGGACAGGGCCGAAATGGAGGGCCCTCGCTGGATGCAACAGGTCCACCGGGATGCTGTGCGACCTCCCTCCCTCCCCACTTATCTCTCTCACTCTCTCCGTCACCATGGATACGAGGCCACTCCCACCCACCCACCCGCTGGGGACCAACCCCCTCCCCACAGGGATATTGCGTGGGAGGGACAGCGCGCAACACCGCCTACCGCCCAACCCGACGACCTCCGTACGACGAGAAACCCATAAAGAGAACGCGCTCTCGCGCCAAAGAGCGTTCGCAACGATTTTCTTACGTGAATGCGAGGACATTAAACCTTAGGGACGCGGAAGCATGCAATACATATGTATATCGCCTGCAGACTGGGATCAACAAGCGCAGTTAAAATAATAAAAAATTGGAATGCACCATGGAGTGAACACTAGAGTGCCACACCGCTTCAACAACTATAAATATAAAACTACTCCAGGGTTGTACTATTAAAGCAATATCAAAGAGACGAGTGAAACCAGAGGCCACTACAGTTCCAGGATATCCCGATATCAAATATAAAAGAAAAGAAATATCTTAAGGAACGGGTTGGAATAGGAATTGTTCTTTCCCACGGTCATTTATGGACTCATTAAGTCAACAAAGGAGAATACAATGTTGCTGCCATCCAATAAATCCAAAACGTCATTTTACGTTAAGATTATTCAATGTTTAGTTACACGCTTATTATTGTAAACACTACGCACCTCATGACTAATGAGGCTACTTGTGGAGCAGAAGTATGTAGGTGTTGATGTCGATTTAGAGAGCAATGGAGTACACTTTTGAGATGTAAGCGGTTGCCATATTTTATGAGTGCCTCATTTTACACAAATAATCCACTCTCTTTAGTAAAATGATTATTTTGAACTTAGATGCGACCCGCGATCTTTCTCGGCGTCAGCACTTTTCAGCCATTCCGTCAGTGAGTAAACCTCTTCGCAATGAATTTCGCAGTTCGGAGTGAGTTTTTCACGCTGATCTGATTGTGAGACACGGTGCCGGCCAACTTCAGATGCTAACACCCTCAAAACGCCAACGGACAGCGAAATAATCACTCGGGGTAAGCTTGTCGCGAAAGAGAGGGGCGATCACGAGAAGAGCAAACGATTCCCAAATGCAATCCTCCTCAAACCAACGATAAATACGTCTTCCGGGCAGCCTTCCACTCATCGCTCAGTATCAACACATCATCGGTATATTCTAACAATCAAGTTCCAGAATCTAATAAGGCAAATCAGCATTTTAGAACAAAAAGGAATTTTATTCAATTATATGCTTACCAAATAATAATTACTGACATACATTGACAAACTCAAACAACACGCCCAATTTGGGGACAAATCATGCTCTTTTTATATATTGCTAAAACGTTCGTTGCTATTTTTACTTCATAGAAATGAGTAATTTTTCAATTAATAATCGTAGCAGTAATTATTCGTGTTTAGAATTCAGGAAATTTGGGTACGAATGAAAAATAATGAAAGGAGAGGCAAGTAACCTGAAGCATATTGTTGGAGCCCATAGTTATACTTAATATTTGAAATACCCTACATTATTAACTACATTTGAATCAATCATGCTGATATCTTTAAGTGATTAGTTGTTAAATATTTTGATAAAATGCTATCACTCATAATTTTTTCATTGAAATTTAATTTAAATAAATACCACACAATAGAGAAAGCTGATAATAAGAACCATTCGAGGGCTCTTTAAATTCTACTGCAGGCAAATTCGAGGAGAGTAATGCAAAGTTAGTCGCTCTTATGTAGAAACTGAGCTCTCTCTCTCTTTTCTGTAAATATTTCATTTAGGAATAAAAAGCTTACGGGCTTTTATGAATGTCAGAGAATGAACGTCCATTGTGAGGGAGTGACTACCAGAATTGCCGTGCATGTCCTATTTTCAGTGAGTTTAGTGCATTAAGATTTGCATTTGTTAATATTTTTGTGAACTCATGTGATGGATAAAATACACTATTTAAATCGATTTTTATTAAAGTAAATTCAGGAGGAAGGCTTGAGCTATGGAAATTAAATGGCTCTTTGAATTCTTAAAAAAATGCAAACCCATTGGCTCATCCGTATGAACAATGCTGCTCTCTTACTTCTTGTATTTAGACTTACTCCTTTCGGAATCAAAGGGTTTTATTTTGATAAATGACAGGGCGTTGAGATGTACTGTGAGTTCTGGACTACCGCGGCGGCGGCAGCTGTGTTGGCTTCCACACGGACTGTGTCTTGTGTGCTGCTGCTCTTCAAGGCCCCTGGAGTGTTCGCTGCGTGCGTTGGAGAGGTCCTACAGTGAGCGTGCTGGACGCACCCGGAGGCGTCAACCGCCGATTGTTGGGCCTTTTCCTGAGAGGGTCTTCGGGGCCCCGACAAATAAAACGGGATCTGCCTTTCGAATTTTCGCCTCTTCAGCGCGCCAATCCTTTGCCGATTCTATTCTGTGGTTTTGTCTGCGATTGTACTGGGAAATGTGCTGAAGATAGATATAAGTAACTGAACCGAATTAACGATGAGATTTCTCGCTTGCTCGAGGTTGCGCTATGGATAGCCTCAATAGAATACAGAATAATATTCATAAGAATAAAAATTGGAAGTTATTACGAGTTGGAAATGCTTCCTATTTACAGTGAAGATAACTCTGCGATTAAAAATGTTTATCAGAGTTGCATTTTTGATGGATCATTTAGTCAAGATTCAGGTCTTTCTTTCCATATGAATTTTACTATCGAGTCTCGTCGCCCCCCAAGTTATTTTCCACTTGATGTCAAAAATAGTCCAAAAACAATGCAATTTAAAATGTTTAATTATTAATTAAAAGTTGATAAAAATAAATAAACTATCCCGTATTATTCTAAGGGAAGATATATTCTTTTGGAAAATATGCGTTGAAATTTATGGAAAACCATATTAACGGCTCTCTAGCGAAAGTAAATATTCGATTTTGGCAGAAATTCAGAATTGAAATTTTTTATTATTTTTTCTCGTCTTCAACTGCTTCTAATGATTTATTGGGTGAACCAAATATTTAAATAGCCATAGTTCCTTGATCCTTGGACATTATTCTATCGGACTGTACTATTTTTGTTTACCAAAATAAAAGTGAATATTTAGGGTGTGTCAAGCTTTTTTCGATTTCCGCCCACTGTGCGTCGTTTTCAACATCCCCGCTAGATACTCGCCCCATCCATACCTTCTGTCTCCTCTTTTTTTGCCCTCGTCCGCTCTTAAAAATATCTCAGTTCCGTAGCGAAAACCGATATCCCCGCAAGTAATGAATACCATAATTAATTCTTCCACAAAATATCAGATAATATGTCTGGGTATGGTTACACATCTCACTCCTCTGGTTTTTTTAATAGGGGGTATCTATTACCGTGGGAATCAGCGCCAAGTAGTTCTCCCAGGGCTGGAGGTAAGGAAGGAAGCGTTATGGGAGGGGGAAGGTTGCGCGCGCACAGCAAAAAATATTCTTTTTTTTCCCGTCGCGTAGATTGCGAAATCCGTCTGAATCCTCAGTAGTTCAGTGAATGCCAACGGTGAAAGCTGGTTTGACAAGTGAGAAGGTTTCATGCTCAATTTAAGTGTCAATATGAAAAGTGTTCACAAAAGCGGTGCGCCAGAAAAGAAATGAGAAGAAAAAAACTTTTATGTTAATTATATTTCATAAACGTAAGTGCTTGAGTGAACAAGAACTGTGGTTCCTGCATCGGTTTACTACACAATGAGAGTTTAAGTACAGATTCAGGTACGTTGGAAATTTCGTATTTTCATTTTACTAGTTTAAAAAATACCGTCTTGTGACGCGTTTCGAGTGAACTTCCCGTGCGTTCTTTCTTCTCTTACTAATTGCGTTTATTGTTTAATTCGTTTTGGACGTGTATTTTAAGTATTTGTGCGCTTAGTTTCTATTTTCAATAAGTATACGTAAGTCAAACAAGGGAAAGAAACGATCTACTACTGCAAAATCTGCCGTGATACACCTGTTACCAAGGGCGGATCTAAGTTTGGACAAAAGGGGGGGGGAACCTGGGGTCTGCCGAAGGGTTTAGTGGATATAGGATATTTGGGATTTTCAAGCCTCAAAAACGACGGGTTTTTGCTTATTCTTTGATAAATAAAGACTACTATGCACACGTAGTAAGCAGATTTATCAGTAAAAATTTTATGTTGGTCATCTACATCTGCATACTACCCCGCAAGCTGCCTCAATAGGCGTGTGGCTGGGCTGTCAGGACACCCGCCGTATCCATTTATAATGGAAATGTTCTGACGAAATTACGCCTTGCATTTATTAAAGTCCTTTGTCGCGCGTGGGAGATAACGAATTTCGCACCTATCCCTTCGCCTAAATATCTCTCTTATTTTATCGCTTTGGTCGTACCTGGAACTGTAGTGGGATTCTAATATGATGATATCCGTGTCGCTCTTACAATTGAAGATCTCCATTCTCAATATCTCATGCAATCTAAGCCTAGCGCGCACTCTCCGAGTCTCTAGCGGCTCGCAACTCAATTCGTTTAACAACCGTGTAACGCTTTCTGTACGACAGCAGCAGTTTTTTAAGTGTTCCGAATCTTGACTGTTTGGAGGGTATGAGGCATTCAAGAGGACGGACTCCACGGAAACCTCCGCCGTCTATTTCAAATCTATCTGTGAAATAAAATGATCGGAAAAAGTTAGGAAATCGATCTCCTGAACTATTCTTCTGGATTTTCGCGTTGCTTTCCGATTCTTTGACGAATGAATGTTCGCCGTGTTGATATTCCAAACCCTAACTCATCTGCCACTTGAAAGGAGTTCTCGGAAAGACTTATGAATTTAAGTTCGGTATCGAGTCAAATATCAGTCATATTTAAAGAATGTCAGTGGTGTTGAATTGACCTTAATTGATATTGATTTATTTCTTACCTTATGTGTGTAGAATTGGTTGTATTACTACAGTTATTCTTATTTATATTGTGAGTATTTTTGCGAGTCTCTGAACACTTAGAAAGGATAGCACAAAAAATAATTAAATTATTGAATGGTTCATATAATATTTGGCATTTACTGAGAAAATATATATTTTTTTAAATACAGCTTCTCTAATATAAAGATCAAAATAAATGAAAATTTCAAAAATGTATCCTAATATTTTTCCTGTTATTTTTTTCTCCACCGAAGGTTTTAATTGGCTAGCTGATTTATATGGGCGAAACAAATTGTTACAAATTATTCTTAAAGAAAATAGTTTGAGATAGATAATTCAGGCTTAAATTTTTGTGTTAAAAGACGCAATTTTGATTGCGCCTTCACACGTACGTCAGACTGCGCAGTTCCGTGTACCGTGTAAAACGGCCTTTACATTTACTTCTTCCGCAGGGCTTCCGGAGGGACCTCTTTGACTCTCGGAGACATTCTACCTCTGAGCATATTTCAAACACACCCCCCTCCCAACTGGTGATTCATTGTGTCTCGCCTTAAAACAGGTGTGTCCTTCCTTATCGAGTCGAGAGGGTGGTGCACTTCACACGCGTCATTCAGACCGTCGACATAACGCCGGACGGCGAGTCCATCGCCTGAATGATCACCGAGTGCTTTGATCCTGTTATTATTATTATCGTTCGATAACTCGTGTCGGTGGTGTAATAAGTCACTCTTACTTTTTTATGATTAGTTAATGTAAACCCTTATCGAAGGAGCAACCAGAATTAACGCCCAGGATGTCTTCTACGCGTCGCGTGTATTCTATCCACTGTAATCGTCGTGTATGTGTCGTCTTCATGATAGTAGTGTTAGTGTCGCCCTTATTCTCAGTTGATCTGCATCCACGCCTTTAGTGTAATTTTTTATGTCGTGGTTGCGTGTTCCTAAGCGTGTTAACGTGTTCGCTGATTACTCTTTGAAGTGTCCCTCACGATGAAACCTTGTGTGACCCCTTCTGCCCCTGCCCGACGATTATCTCCATCGGACATCTCCAGCCACCGGAGGAAGGAATGACCCTGATTAAGGCTTCAAGTTAATTAAGGTAGGACTTCAATATTATTCAGGGTATTTTTGTCATTTTGCTGCCATGAAGGATAGTTTATACCTACTATCACTAGCATCGTGTTCTTACCAACTTCTGCGCCCCGTTGAAACTTGAATTTATTCTTTCGCTTGGCTCGCATTTTGATTGGTTTGTTATAACTTCCGTAGTGCTGCAATGATTCTCAAAAACTGTTAGTGGCGCAACTCGACTTGGAATCGCGATTAGTTACTAGAAATGGAATGTCTCTTGGAAGTGTGCATTATTTAGGAAAATATAAATATATATATAATCAGACATGCAAGGCTTTAAAATTTATATTAAATCTATTTCTCGGCTGATGCACGGTCAGTAGTAATCACAACCCAATTCCATTTCATTAAATAAGAATGCTTTCCTTTAGATTAACCAGTTTTATTAGAGAATGAAATGAATTAATTTGAATGTGAGGAAAAATTTCCTCAATCTCACTGAATAATGTCAAGAGAGCCTGCATTTTTGCCTTATTTCTACACTGAATTTTATTTTTTTCTATGCCTATTTCTGTAAGTCATTCTCAAGATGGCTGGATACGTAATGTTATTGTAATGCGTGCGGGTTCTTGCCCTTGGTGTCGGGAAGCGAATAATCACACACAAGTATTTTAAGTTTTTACCCAAAGTTTATTTCCATTCGAAAACCCAGTTTCCAAATCAATTGAAGCAAAAGGCATGAGGTATTAATGAATTTGTGCGTCCAGAATAATCAACAGTTAAGATTTTACCAATGTCTCGGGAAGGAGAAGAGCTGCTGGTGATGACACGGGTGGATAGCGAGGCGCTTCGGTCGCACGGGCCATAAGACCCGTGCTTTGACTCCAACTGACGGCTACAATACTGACTGCCCTGTGTGTTCCTGAGTCCCGGAGTGCCTGAGTGCGTGAGTGACAATAGCATCTCCACCGCGCCATTATATAGGGAAGTGGAACCAGGATGTTTTCGTTCAATAGGAAGGGGAAAGGAAGGGTAGGAGGAAGGTTAGGCGTTCTAGAAAGTGAAAAGGTGCAAATCCCGAGGCATAGTTTGTCACAGCTGGCTATTCTGAGACGTCACACAGCAACATATGTATGCATATTTTGGAAATGGAAATCTTCCTTTTCCGGGTCACTACATTATTACTTCAATAGGGGGGATCGGGCTGTTTATAAGCATTCTATCGCTCAGAAATAAGTGCGTACACTTGTGATTATCGTGATAAGGTTTCATTCGACTTGAAAATAATTGAAATGACTTATGATTCCACCGGGGTGTTAGTTGGGTGAAGCGTTCTAAAAATTCCAATTGCGTTATAGTTGGCTGAATACCAATTGACGTTTGAATTGACGTTTCGGTATCTGGCTCTGCTGTCGTTATCACTCATTCTCTGATTACCGGCGTTCGTAATGTTGCCACCTGGTGACGTTTCATTGGGTTGATAATTCCTCTGTCAATGTAGTCAAATCCAATTTTTCCCATTCCTCTGAGCATCGTATTTTATACTGCATGACCAAATGTCTATTTCGAGTCTCTTCTTTAGTCTTTAGTGGTATATTTTTGATAAGGAAAATAGTTGTCGGCTGTAAAGGGTCTGAAGAAAATATTGGGGCTAATTTCTCTCTACCGCGTAGGCATTTATTCTATTTTATTTTTATTTTAAAGGAAGAGAACCACATACAGCATACAGATGCCATATTATAGTGGCCAGGTAACAAAGAAGAGGACGAAGGCGCAATATAACAAGTATGAAACAATAATTACATTAAAAAAGAAAAAGGACAACAAGAAACTGCATCGACGGACTACTTCGGTGACAGATAGGATAGGGAAAGGCTTGTGAAGGATTTCAATGGAAGTGCAAAGGGGTGGATGTGTGGAGGGAGAGAGTTCAGCACAGAAGTAATGCGGTAGAAAAACGAGCGTTTAGTGGGTGAAAGTCTAGGAATGGGCATGTGGATTAGGGGATGAGAACGGGTAGGGCGGAGTGGAATTTTAAAATTGATAAAAGAGAGCAATTCAGGGCAGAATTGAGAATGTTATAAATAAGTTATAAATAAGCTGTGAGCCTATGGATAGGTAGTGAGAATAGGGATGAAGAGGTAGGAGAGAATAGCATTAGTGGACATGTTGCGTAAATGCGGTAATCTATTTTTTACTATTTTGACAAGGAAATTGCTGACACAGTCCAGGGATGAGAGGTTGGTTTGTGGACAGATAGACCAGATGGGACAAGATTAGGTGAGAGTATGAAGAATGATAGAGGAAATAAAGGTCGAAGTGCTTGGGGGTCCTTAATTTCAGTGAAACGGTACAGGAGTACACTTTATCGTGAGTAATAATCCCAAGGTCCTTATATGTTGGCACACGTTTCACGGAGTGATTAAAAATACTGCAGTGAAATTGATTGAGATTGCGCTCTTCTTAATCACATAGGGAAATATACATCACCGATTTGATTCACATTTTGAGACACAGGAGGCTTTGACAAATAGCAGAAAAACGTTACATCAGTAAACATTTGTCGGGGAAATATTGGTGATAGCAACTCGCGAAGTCATTTCATTTTGAGCATAGGGCCCTTAAACATGAAGAAATTGCCAACCCATGATCTGCATGGACAAATGTCTTTGTTGAGCTCAGAGGAATGACCTGCAGAAGTGGATTTCGTATTCTCTCTGCGGTTTATTTTGGTCGGGGGAAACATTTCGCTCGAACCTTGTAATATGTATGTTAAGGGTTTCTTGGTAATTTCTAAACTAACGTTTCTCTGATAATGAATGATTACGTGGCCAATATTGTATCATGAGTGCAACGATAGTAATGCTAATAATAATGTCTGTTGAACAATTAATATTTGCTGATTAACTTATGGGAACTCTACAATAATGTAATATGCTATATCGAGGGGTTTGGATTGGTCAGAAATAAATGTTTTTTCAATATTATTAATTCACTTATTTGCTTATTGTTCAGGGGAAGCTCTTTATTGGAAGGGATATCTGTTCTGGGTGAAAAAGTCTCACCCCCATCTTTAGTTCATTTTGTTCAAAACACATCAGTGGGTGGATGTGCCATAATGGGCACTTTCTCAATCCCTCCGAGACTCAACCCCTCTGAGACTCGACCCCTCTGAGACTTGACCCCTCTGAGACTTGACCCCTCTGAGACTTCACCACGAGGAGACGATTCGCGAGCTCCTGAGTACCAGTCTCGCGAAGCTCCAGAGTACGTCGTGCCTGACTGATCCACGCGAGCCGCTGATCCTCGCGTCCTGTGAACTGCTCACAATTTATAGTGAATTCACCAACGGTGTCGGCCTCTTTACGGCATGTGTGAACTTCAATTACCCTCCGCCACCGTTTACCCAATTGTAAGGTGAATCGTCAGCGTGAAACCTGTTTCCCCTCCTCTGCCTACACCTCCCCTCTCACGCCTGCTTCGAGCGCGGCCGCGATCTTGTAAGCGGTCTGGCGCTCTCTCTCTGCTACTGACCTCAGACAAGGAAGGAACTCGCTTTCGTGCCCGGCTTCTTCCCAACGGCAAGAGTACATTATCCTCAGGCAATTTAGTATTTTATGTATTGTGCTCCTAAAGCTTACTTCGGTCATTAAATGTATTATTACTGTTGGAAATCAACCATATTGTTTGTTAATTTTTTACTCCTAACCACCTATATTCTCGTCAATTCATTCTCGCGACGTGTGTGCGTTGCAAAATGGTGCCGTGACCAGGATATTGGTCGAATTGACAGGTGGTTTAACTAATGGAGTGTCATTTCTTGTATTCTTTAAGTTGTCTGGGCACTGATTTCCACTATATTCTCTTAAATGGTTTACTTGTCTTTCACTGCACCTTGATCGAGGTATTTTCTGCTATTGATATCGTATGTATTACTGATTTGCTTAGTTTATTCACTGTGTTCTCTGGTGTGCATATTCTTAAGTCACTTGTTTTCGTATTTACTGTGTTTTCTAAGAGTGTCGTGACATCGACTTAGGCCTTGTGGTGTGACTTATTTAGGGTCTCTTGCTCTGATAATTATTACCTCGCATCAGTGTTTGTGTGCTCTGTAGATTACTGCGTTCATGTCTCAAAATCCAGAAAACCCCTACGCGGTAGAGTATCTCACCACGTCGTCAGACCGGCGTGATCGTCTTAATGCTCGCCAAACTTCCTTGAATGCTGTAGAGTCAAACGTAGGCTCAGCTAACTCTCTCGAGCAACACGAATCCATAGTCAACATGGATAACGCGGACGGTCTGCGTGTAGTACGTCAATTGATTGACGAAATTCCTACTTCGTCAAGTTCGTCTTCTAGTGTATGGTTTAGTTTTATTTGTAAAACCTCAGAGTTGTTAGATTTGGCTCTGACCTCTCAAACTCACTTATTTACTCTTTTACTATGTAAGCTGCCACCAAATTGTCGACCCTTCTGGCTGGGTGTTATTCGTAGGAATGCGGCCTGGGAGCAAACTATCTCCGAAATTTGGGACACTTTCGTCTCCAATCGCGAGCTTGACCGTTTGGTCTCTCAGAAGCTCAAAAGATTTCAATTTCCTAACGAAAACCCTCGTGATTTCTATTACTCTATCGTGTCTGCAAATAAGGCACTAGGTAAAAAGTTTACCGATCTCGAACTCGTGGAAGTCATTCTTGATGGTATCAATCCACTAACGCAGTCTGTTTTGCTCTTTTGTCAAAAGCCCACGAATTTGGTCGACTTGGAAAAAATGTTGATTCATGCCGCTAAAGCTCTTATGACACGAGCTGAGTACTCAAATTCTGTTTCCGAATCGCGCCCCACTGTTCAATTTCCTCGTTCTCCTCAATCCTCTACTCTTACATGCCATTACTGCCGAAAACGTGGTCACGTTGAGCGAGAATGTCGAAAGAAAATACGTGATTTGAACGCTCGAGACAGGCCGTCTCGGCCACAGCTGACTTTTGCTTGCGGTGACTCATTCCTCGGCCTTGCTCATATCCCAGTTCAAATTCAGGGCGTGCCTGGAGACGCGTTGCTTGACACAGGGTCTACTCTGTCTTTGCTTGATGAACGATTTTGGAACAATATTAATAAATGCAGACGAAGTCGAGGACAAGGCTGTTCAATTCCATTACATTCTATCGCCGGTGATAAAATTATACTTCGCACTCGAGTGACTTTACGTGTGAAAATTAAATCGTTGTCATGGCAACATCAGTTCTATGTGTGTTCTCTCCCGCTTCCGTGTCTTTTAGGACAGGATTTCATTAAGAAGGCGTCTATTTCTATTCACCCGAATGGCTTTTCTTTTGCGTCGTCTCCGGATCGCGTATTTCCATTTCGTGAAAAACTGATAGAAGACGATTTGGATTCCACTATTTCTGAAAACGACGGTAGTGAGCATGATTTCAATTCGACTTGTGTGGCAAAATCCATGACCGATGGCGAAAATAGTAATTTACGCCAAACTAATTCGCACTTGCTCGCTCGTGACGCTCCCGCTTCGCCGTTTGAACTTGAAAAACAAATGAGCAGCGTATTATCTCGTTTCTCCGATGTAGTCCGTCATTCTCATGGCGCGACACACCTGTTACAGTATGAATTGGAGGTGACGGACAATCAGCCAATTCGTTCGTCCCCGTATTCTTTATCGCCGCCGAAGTTACAAGCATTGAAAAGGCACTTGAAGAAACTTTTGGACGATAAAATTATCGAACCGTCTAATTCTCAATGGGCAAGCCCTGCGTTTCTAATTCCCAAAAAGGACGGATCTGATCGGTTGGTGGTCGATTATCGTAAGTTAAACAAGAAGGTAAAGGCGGATTGTTTCCCCACGCCCAATGTCGAAAATGCCTTCCAGTATTTGGGTAAGGCTAAATTCTTTTCTATTATCGATTTAAATTCTGCATTTCATCAAATTCCTCTCTCGTCAACGGCAAAGCAGTACACAGCTTTTATTACACCACTCGGTCTGTATCAATATACTAGGCTGCCATTCGGTCTAACGACTTCACCCCAAATTTTTTGTAGGTTGATGGATTTGGTCTTGGGTGACCTTAAATATGCTTGTGTTTTTCCTTATATTGATGATCTGTGTATCTACTCGAGGGACTTTGAGCAACATCTGTTGGACGTGGAAGCAGTGCTATCCAAACTGAGGGTGGCAGGACTCACGGTACATCCTGACAAGTTAAAAATGGCCCAAACATCCATTGCATTCCTTGGCCACAGAATTTCTGAAGGGGCACTTATGGTGGACCCAGATCGCACTGCAGCAATCAGAGAGTTCCGCACTCCGAGATCGGTGAAGGAGGTGTCACGTTTTCTTGGTATGTCTTCTTTCTATTCCAAATTCATCCCTAACTTCGCCGAATTGTCATCACCGTTGACTCGCTTGAAACGGAAGGGTGCTGTTTTTCGTTGGGACGGTGAGCTGCAGGAAGCATTCCAAAAGTTAAAAGAGTGTTTAACTAATCCACCAGTACTATCTCTCCCTGACTTTGACAAAGAATTTCACTTGTATGCTGATGCCAGCCAAGTTGCCCTAGGGGCTGTGTTAAATCAATATTATGATGGTCATTTAAAGCCAGTTGCTTATGCTAGTAGGATGCTCAATGATCATGAAAAACGTTTGCCCTCTTATGAACTAGAATCTATGAGTTGTTGTTGGGCTGTAGAAAAATTCCGGTCATACGTGCAATTTAAACCTTTTCACTTGTATACTGATAATAATGCCTTGACTTGGCTATTCAAACATCCTAAGCAGCTAGGAAAGGTGGGGCGTATGGTCTTAAAGTTATCTGATTTTCGCTTTGTCATTCACCATGTAAAAGGCAAGCAAAATAGTGTTGCCGATTGCTTATCTCGCCCCAATGAGTCTGATATGGCTTGCCAGAGCTCTCTCTTTCTGCATCATGTCCCTCTCTCTTTTGTAAATATTCGTGAGCACCAAATTTCTGATGCTGGTCTAAAGACCATTATTGAGGATTTATCTAGAGACCCAGAGTCACACCCGGGCTGGAAGTTAAAAAACCACCTTCTATGCCATGTCACAAACAGAGCTGAAAAGCCCAAAATTGTTGTACCGCCTGCTATAAGGCCTATGTTGTTTAAATATTTTCATGACCTTCCTACCAGTGGCCACATGGGTATTGCCAAAACTTGTGAGAAAATTGGACGTCAGTTTTGGTGGCAAAATTGGAGGAAGGAAGTCACTGATATGGTCAAAAGATGTCACTCTTGTCAATTATCTAAGCCTTTAAATCGTCTCCCACAGGGGCAAATGTCTTCTGTTCTTTCAACTTACCCTTGGGAGAGAATTTATGTAGACTTTGTGGGTCCTTTGCCCCGTAGCAAGAATGGCAATGAGTATGCATTCACAATAATTGATGGTTTCTCAAAATTCACTTCCATTGAACCCATCAGGAGTGCAAGTGCCTCCTTGGTTGTTAACCTTTTGACAAGGAAAATATTTCCCAAATTTGGATATCCAAAATTTCTTGTGTCAGACAATGGTTCTGCTTTTAAATCAAGGTTATTTCATGATACAATGTTTAAGCTTGGTGTTTCTCATGTTTGCACTTCACCATATTATCCTAAGGCAAACCAAGCAGAGAGGGTTCACAGAAATTTGAAATGTGCCCTCTCGTCTCTCTGTAATAATTCTCACAATAAATGGGAGGAATTTCTTCCTGATCTGTCTTTCTCGTTTAACTCAGCTCGTCATTCTAGTATTGGCCACTCTCCGGCTAAGGTGTTCTTGGGTCGTGAGTTGCCACACCCATTGAATAATGTCTGGGAAATTCCCCCTGAAATGTTTAATGATGGTACTGATACAAAAGATATGTCTTCATTTTGGTCTGAGGTACTAAGTAATTTGAAAAATGCACATCAGAGACAATCAGTAAGGTTCAATAAGATGCACAGTGATGTTCAATTCAAGGTGGGAGACCAGGTACTTCTCAAAACTCACCACTTGAGTTCCAAATTAAAAGGCAAAACTGCCAAGCTATATCCAAAATGGGAAGGCCCATTCACAATTGTTAAAATGCTTACTCCTGTCACAGTAGCTTTGAAGGTGTCACCAAGAAAGGAGAAAATTGCACATGTTTCTCATTTGAAGGCCTACTGTAATTAATCCAGTCTACTTGGCTAAAACTATCGGATGTTATGTTTGTGTTACCGGCAACTTGTATTATTGTATAAAAAACATATATTTGAGTGGTCTATTAATAATTTACTGAAAATATGAATAATATCTCAAATAATTTATGAAAATAAGTGAATAATATAATGAATTTTAGTATTCTCTACACCGAATTGGTGTGCAATTGGTATTGTGTTACCCATCTATATGTCGTCACACACACCAGATGTCACTTGCCAGTCACTCTTGACTGATTGCATTTTTTTTTCACAAATTTATGAGAGCATTCATTCTGTGAGTGGGAAAATTCACTGTTTGCCAATTGGTGAATTCATTATTTGCTATTTATGGGTCATGCCATTAACCCAAGTTTATTCATGGTCAATACTGCAGCCAACTCGCCAACCCAAGTTATTGGGGGCCTGATTTTGAAGTGATGGGAGCAACCCAGGGATGGTGTTAACCCAAGTTGGTTACTAACCCGAGTCAGCTGTTTGCTCGGGAAGATGATATTTGTTCATGGCTGATGGCCTGAACACCTGCAATGCCCAGAATGGGACCTGTTGCCACTGATGGAATTGAGATTCCTGGCACAGATGGCTTATGTCAAGCCACAGAGTTTGGCGTAGGGGGGTTGCGTTCCCATCGTCCGGTTGGCTTGCCTTCCGCAGTCAGCACCCAGCAGTATTCTGGCTGGTATTTTGGGGGGATTTATGGGGTTATCCTGTCTGTCGACAGAAGAATTCTAAATATGAATTATTGAAATACTGAATACTTGAATTGTTGAATAAGGCTGTTTGCATAATTGACCATTTAACCTCAGCCATTGACTTGTTTTTATTCCCCTGTTTGTGAGCTTCTCAGTAAAGCTCATTTAAATTCTTGTCCCACATTTAGCTGAATGCTCTCTGTCTTTCGATTCTTTATCATGCAAAATTACTTCTTTCACGTTTTTTCAAACCCAGTATGGCACTGGCTAAGTAATATTTAGAGCATTTTGCTGGATGATTTTATTCAAATTGTTTATATTTTGCTTGTAATGCAATTATTTATCTGGTGTCTACGACATATAGTGGGCAATTGTGTTTTCTCTGATCCACATGTGGTTAAGCAGTGGACAAAAGACTTAATGTCATTTGTAAATGGTAAGATGCACTCTTCATCTCTCTCTGCCTCCTACTTGGTTCACGACTGATGGGTACCATCTCATCTAGTTTCTCGATGGTTACCTTTTGTAATTTTTCAGTGATTTATTTATACTGCATCACTACTTTTGAATTCTTTATATTCTCACCCTTGCATCCATGTTATCATGGGGAGTTTATGATGTCTATGCTTTTTGATGTCTGGTATAGTGAACCTTAGTTTTTCATGCTTTGGCCTAATCAAGTAAAAAGGGTTATGGTTCATCCTAATTAGTTTGTCTCACTGAGATGGAAGAAAAGTTGATAATTGTGTTAATTCTCTTGTTCCAGTGAATATTTTCTTTGAATTCTTATCCAAAATGTTTGTAAGACGGTAAGTGTGGATCAGAAAAGATCTCCTTAATGGAGCAACAATAGAAAAGAAAAAATGTTATAACAATTAATGAAAAAAAAATATAATAAAAAAATATGTATATTCAACAAAATTGGTTTAAAAAATGAAAGAAATAAAATATGAATGAATGAAAAAAAAATACAACAAAAAAATATAAGAAAATATCATTACAAAGATTGAATTATAAAAAAAAATAATAATATAACAAGGTCCACACTCGTCTATCCTATTTTCTATCTATTATGCAATGATTTATCACTAATGTTATTGTTAGATTTGTTTGATCTGTCGTGATTATGGAAGTCTGTGACAATATTAAGGACTTCTCTAAAAGTCAGAAGTTGATTATTTCCTTATCATGTATCTTTGTTGTTTGCCAAAGCAGTATATTGTGTAAAATTAGGCAGAGATGGAGGCATCTAAATAATATGTATGTTAAGGGTTTCTTGGTAATTTCTAAACTAACGTTTCTCTGATAATGAATGATTACGTGGCCAATATTGTATCATGAGTGCAACGATAGTAATGCTAATAATAATGTCTGTTGAACAATTAATATTTGCTGATTAACTTATGGGAACTCTACAATAATGTAATATGCTATATCGAGGGGTTTGGATTGGTCAGAAATAAATGTTTTTTCAATATTATTAATTCACTTATTTGCTTATTGTTCAGGGGAAGCTCTTTATTGGAAGGGATATCTGTTCTGGGTGAAAAAGTCTCACCCCCATCTTTAGTTCATTTTGTTCAAAACACATCAGTGGGTGGATGTGCCATAATGGGCACTTTCTCAATCCCTCCGAGACTCAACCCCTCTGAGACTCGACCCCTCTGAGACTTGACCCCTCTGAGACTTGACCCCTCTGAGACTTCACCACGAGGAGACGATTCGCGAGCTCCTGAGTACCAGTCTCGCGAAGCTCCAGAGTACGTCGTGCCTGACTGATCCACGCGAGCCGCTGATCCTCGCGTCCTGTGAACTGCTCACAATTTATAGTGAATTCACCAACGGTGTCGGCCTCTTTACGGCATGTGTGAACTTCAATTACCCTCCGCCACCGTTTACCCAATTGTAAGGTGAATCGTCAGCGTGAAACCTGTTTCCCCTCCTCTGCCTACACCTCCCCTCTCACGCCTGCTTCGAGCGCGGCCGCGATCTTGTAAGCGGTCTGGCGCTCTCTCTCTGCTACTGACCTCAGACAAGGAAGGAACTCGCTTTCGTGCCCGGCTTCTTCCCAACGGCAAGAGTACATTATCCTCAGGCAATTTAGTATTTTATGTATTGTGCTCCTAAAGCTTACTTCGGTCATTAAATGTATTATTACTGTTGGAAATCAACCATATTGTTTGTTAATTTTTTACTCCTAACCACCTATATTCTCGTCAATTCATTCTCGCGACGTGTGTGCGTTGCAACCTTTGAAGGCGGGATGTGTTTCGGGGGTTGGAGTGGTCGTGTGTGCAGAGGGATGATGTTTTGAAAGCTTCTCTCTTTCTTTCTTTTCCCTCCGGTCCACTGTCTCTTCTCTCATCGGTCGGATTGCGGTGTGAGAAAGGGTCAGAGGTGCGAGAGTCCTTCGTCTATTTGTTCGTATAGGATACACAGGGCCCAGATAAAACTACCCACTTCCTTTCGAAAGGGAAAACTTATGATAGCTGAAGTAAAAACATTCAAGGAGATGATGAAGAAAGCGGTTTTCATATGGAATTTTTTTTGTGGTTGCGAAGGGATTTCGCTCTCAATAGTTCTCACGAGCCAAACACACTTTTTCAATGGTAGAGTTTTGGAGAGGGCGTGAAAGGGAAGCCATGTAAAAAAGCCTGTTAATTGATGCGGTCACCATAGTGACCCAGCGTATTTATTGTGTCTCTCTCGTAATCGTGTGTTGCAATAAATCTTCATTTTTTGTAATCCTAGGCTGCCGAGGCATTCTGAGGGTACGACGAATTAAAAATTTCATCGATAAAGTGCGTGATTTATATCTTTGATCTAGGATTGAGTAATAATATCTTAATTTTTATACCACTTATCAAACTAACGTTTTAGCAAATGTGGTGCAAAATGATTGTTTAAGTGTAATTGTTTAAAATATTGAGTTTCCGAGGTCATATTTTTCGTCGTAGTCTCTGTAAATGAGATTCACTTGAGGTTAAAAATATGGTAAATACATGCCTTCACCTGTTAAAGACAAGAAAGTCTGTCACCTGACCATGTAACCAAGTTACGGAACCCGGGTCGTGCCCATAATTAATTGATAGTGAACCTTACAATTTTTTATTTATTTATTTCCAATATGGAGAGGTTTCAAAAAGTAAAGCCTTGAGTTATCAGTTATACAGTCAAATTATTTCATGCACCTTTAGATGCAGATCGAATTAAATAGCATGCAAGTCTAGTAAGTATTTATTTTTATTTTTACTCAATTTCTATTTTAATTAAATCGTTGTCATGCATTTGGTGAAATAGTGTATTTTTTGATTTTTATAATCATGTGACCTCAATTTGTTAAAACTGCCAAATAAAATAACGATAATTATTGCTTGTTTCACAATTTGATCACTTTTATTATAGGAATTACACATTTTAACCATTATATAACCGGTTAGCTTGTGATGTGTTTAAAATCTACAGGATAAATAATTTTGGTTATTTATGTGAGGCTAACTCTTTATTAGTGATATATACTTTTTAGTCTTGACAATCGAACCCGACTGAGTCTATGTAACAGAAACATATCACCTCTTTCAACATATCTCCATCTTTTTTTGAGCTTCCATTATGTCCAAACTTTGCTATTGCCTTATCTAATTCTCTCCTTTTCAATTTATTTCCAGGTAAACGTCAGCACTTTGATGACAGGTAGAAGACTCCTTCGCAATGAAATATCTTCAGAGTAAGATAAGTAATGAAAAATAGTCCATTGTTTCCTACACTTAATCGCAGTTTATTTTTGACACATGAAAGTTCTAACTAATGCATTGATAAAAATACCTTTCTTAATGGCTCAAAATCATCCTCCGAGGGAAATATTCCGCTGGAATCGAACCGTGGGCGTTTGGATCTCCAAAAGATCGATGTGATTTTTTTTTCCGTGGCAGCTTATGTGTACCTCACCACTATTTACGCGACAGAGTTGCTATGTACCTACCGCAGTCTCGCGCCAAGCGCTAGTGTGGAGTTCATCTCTTGTAGTAGTGACTTCTTGTATATATATATATATATATATATATATATATATGTATATAAGAGCCAAGCGTATAAAAATATTTCCATTGAAATGTGGGATCCTGGATAGCGTAGTAGTCTGCGCAGCGGCTTAGGAACCCGAAGGTCAGCAGTCGGGTTCTTAGTCCGGGAGATATTTTTCCAAGGCAACGAATGTGAATTTTTCCACCGTTCACGCGGCGGAACTAAAATATTCCTAGCTGGATTATAATGCAATGAGTGCTCATCCTTTAGGGCAATCCAATGCCATGAGGTTTACTGCCTTGTTCGGAGATGATTTTCTTCGAGGGGATAGCTAAGAGATAACACGCGAGTGATTCCTCAGACAAAACCCATTAATCAATGATATATTCTCCCAGAAAAACTGCCATTCTTCTTCATATTTCAGGCCTTAGGGATGGGTGAGCTGGTAAATAAATAAATAATAATATGTCAAAAATTATGGCCGAGGTTGTTGTGGTACTCCACGTTGGAAGGTTATTTTTCTAGATGAAATATTTAAGGTAGTCTGCTTGCAAGTAAACAGGCGCAAATTCAGTGCTGCAACTTACCTATATATGTCTGGCTTATCATTGATAAATCTCTGGTGAAATCTTATGCCAGTTATAATTAAATACTGTAGAAGCTTATGTGTAGGTATGCGAACAGTTTATCTTTGTTGCAAGAAAATAAGGAACCCACTAACTACTTTATTCTTCCGATACCATAAAAGAATACTTTATTCCTGTTAAATACAACTCTGTAATACGGGATCTTGACGATGGGTTATACGGATTCTTTGGCAGAAATCGAAGTCACGGTTGCGAGCACTGAATGTACGCTGCTTTGAAGTAGAATGCAATGAAAGGGTCAGGTATTCCAGTTGAAGTGGAGGAATTTAGCCTGGAGGGCTATTTAGGTACCACCTCTCGTAATTGAGCAGTCGAGCTGCGAGTGCCTTCAATGGTGATCGAATGTAAAACCTGACGAGCTATTTGAACTGTCATGACGTGGAAAGTGCCTCTTGCTAGAGCTTCCTCCGAAGAGAGACAGATTTTTCAATGCCTATTTTATATTATTGATTGGGAGAGGATGATACATTATCGGGATTACAAAATTACCAAGTTTCGAAATGCCATCAGGTTCTTTTTTTGTTATTTTGGCTTTCATCCGGTGTTGAATATGGTACAAAATATTCTGCCTCAACAGGACTTGGTCTAGAGGTAGCGCATTATCCTCAGATATTGAAAAATTGCGATTATCCTGTCGAACAAATGCACCTTCGCATTCTTTACTCGGGTATGGTGCATAGTTGCATGAATTTACGACTCGCATTTCGTTTCTTCAATATTAAGATTTGACTCCAATTACACCTTCTGTAGATGAATGAGTACTTCAGATCAAGGCTTGTTGGTGACATAATAATCTTCTAATTTGCCAAATTTTCATGTGAGTGTGTGGAAGTTTGGCTATCAATAGGCAGGGCGATCGTAGTATCCTACAATTAAATTATATTTCTCATATGTATCTTGAATTTCGCAGAATTGGATTATAGGTTATAACAGCTATTGTAGCACTCTAAAATCATGGCTAAAATCGAAATTTAACACCCTCCTATCCTCCATACCGTGGTATTATTTCCAAGAAAAATGTATTTAAACAAACTGAGCAAATCTTTAGATCATAGCCTATAAAATAGCCCATTAGATAACTCAATAATTTACTTACATTGTACAATTCTCTTCTCAAAACCTAAATCAATAACCGATAGAATTTTAAGAAGCAATAGAGTATTTAAAGTTCTTTGCGACGATTGTGTAGGTTGTTACATAGGATAAATGTGTTAATGGATTAAAAATAAGATATCACTGCACAAATCATTAAAGAAAACAGATGGCTCTGTGCTCTTACTGCATACTAATGCATTCATTTATAAACTCTTAAGATTTTGATGACACCGAAAGGGCATAGCCGGATTAAGGGGGTGAAAAGTCCCCCCTCCCGGATTTTCCCCGTACTTGGGATATGCAATTTGGGATCAAATAGGACAAACCTTCCCACATTTACCTTACGATTTTCACTCTTTAATTAATATCTCGGTCAGGAATCCATATTTTTTAATGTTGTTTGCAGCATTTGAAACCTTATTTAATGGAGCAGATTTCCAATCAATTTCAAGAGCTTTGAGCGGGACAAGAAGATATGGCGTCGATTTGAATATTTCTAAAGCATGTTTTTATAATATATGTTTGAGAGGGCCAAAAAGAAAAAACGTTTTCTGAAGGTGTTTTTAAAAATATCTTTCGGCTGGCGTATTGAAAATATAACTTTTAGTTGGTGGAACATCGCGAAAAGTGCGATTGAAAATATGCGATTTTTTCCATTTGGCACTATGCTCTGGCCTTCTATAACACCCCTTTTTATTTATTATATTATTCTAGCGATTAAGGTGCCCACCACAGGAACAGAATTGTTTGGATACTGGCGCCGAAAATGGCTACTCTGCCCTTTTATCCTTCACACTATCCCCGTGTCCTCTTCCATCACAGTTCCTAATCTTTTGAGGCAGCGGTAAACATCTGCAAAGGTCGATAGATAGGGATTTAAAATTTATTCTTTCACAAATGACTCGAATTAAAGTGAAGGTAATATTTACTTCGTTTGCAAGACTCCCAAAAACGTGTGAATCCTCTCCGTCCACCTTTCCAGTCGAGTCGGAGAAATGCGAAATACTCTCAGATTATTAATGGCTGGCTGAGTTTACTCACGTTTACGCCCAAATCACCACTGGACTCGGAATTGAATTAACTACGAGCTCAAGCTTTAATTCTGCTTGATGCGAACTCAAGCTCTGTTTCTCATTTGCCTCTGCTTTGCCATTGAGACTAAGAGGGTATAATAAAAATGGGGGCTCAGGGGAGCCTCGAGGATACAGCGCACCGGGACCCACTACTACAACTGATACGCCCGATCACCCGGGGAGGGGGCGGAGAGGAGGGAAAAAGGAAAGAGGCGCCGCCGCGATAGGAGCCCGACGACGCTTCTGGGGCAGGGAAAAGGTTGGAAGGGATGGGACGTGGTAAAACACGCTAAAGCTATAGAGGCGAAAAGGGCCCAACTAAATGGCGAAACCATGCAAAGCTGTGTCAGCGACTTTAGAGTATTATCCTAAGAATAATTCAACGATAAGAACTAACTAGGTAAGTGCGATCCAAGCCAAGGTCTTCCAGACCGTCTTCCGACCCGCGGCGTATTGGCAGTAAACGGAGTGGCCCGCTGCATCGCTCATACTTTGTCTACAACATTTTCATATCATACCCTTCTTTTCTAGCGCAACGCAAAGAGAATACGTTAAAAAATTTAAGATTTCCATGAAAAAGGCAACTCTTAGGTTTTAGCGGACAATCCCTGTTTTCGAAGTCACAAGTTGTACGATCTCCAATCCTTTTTTAGTACTGCGTGCGTTGCCGATGTTAATTTTCTTTTATTCCTTTCTTTTCGTTTAGTTTCCTTTTTGAAATTATTAAATCAATTGTTGCTTAGTTGAATCAAACCAATTGATAATTAAAGAAAAACATTTTTGGTCCACAAAGCTAAAACTAATTTCAGCGATTTTTTCGCTTCGTACAATTAAAATTGCATGAAGATTTAATATCCATTAAAATCATTGATTTAATTTTTTATAAAAGTTCTCGAGGTTCCCAAATCTTGCAATTTTGTCATGGAAATAATTTTCCAGCCACACATTTGTGTAGCGAAAGACAATTTTCTGCAGGTAGTAATAGCGTAACATGGAGACGTAAGAAACTGCAGCTTGAGCATGTAGAAAAAATGGCTTTTCTCCACGAAAATTTTAAAAGATCAAATATTACATGATTTATTCACGCTTTTAATAATTATTAAAACTGCTAATTTCTTTATTCAGGGCTCCTCGGAGCAGTTTGGATACTTATATTAATTAAATTGACGATGTATTTATAGAGGTTAATTCATTTAAGTTGTACTTTTGAAACAATATACGATCCAATAGTTATCATAATCTCTTAATTATGTCACTGACACATCAGTGTTCTCTTCTTTTTTGATCAAAATAAGAATTCAGAATAAAAAATTCACAAGCGGATCGAAAAAATTATGCTGAAGTAAGCAATGTTTTATTGCCTGGTCCAGAAATTAACATACTCGAATCGACTAAATACTCGCGAGTAGTTTTCAATTCGACTCGATACTCGGATCTAAATCAAACAGTACCACTCGCACATCCCTAATTGATCCAAAGCTATGATCCAGAAGATGATGGAAAGCTTCTGGCCTCCCTACCTTTTCTAAGATGTCTTAGAAATAATGCAAGGATATATTGAATGGTTCACGTATGGAATATTCGATTGTTAGACGTCATGTACGAAAGTAGAGATACAAAGTTATTTTGGCCAATTTTTGCAGATATAAATGATAACATAAATTTGATTTGTTGGCTAATATATATATTTAGAAACTAGATTAAAGCGCTTGCACTAATCAGACCTTGCATGCAGAGTTTGTTTGAACACTTGAGAATAGATATCTTTAGGAGCGATACGGAGAACATCATATTAGATCACTACGATATTTCCTGCTCCGAGAGAAGCAAATAATCAAAAGAGATATTTTTCCGAACGGATAGATATGCGAATTCCTTTTTCCCGTTAACCATAAAGTACTTCAATAAATACTAGTCGAAATTTTGTTAGAGCATTTTTCTTTTTACATGTAGATTTCTGGTGTCCTAACACCCCCTGCCACATGTCTTTTAGGCATCTTGCGGGGTAGTATGTAGATGTAGATAAATGTAGACGTTCGGTAAATGGGCATTGCTTCAGAGCGCTTTCACTCGCCCCCAAAAATGAAGCTTCTCTTCGTTGTAGCTGTTCGGGAAGAAACAAATATATTACAATGTTGGAATAAAAATCTCCTAAAATGGTCTTTCGGTTGTTAATAAAATTTGGCAATGCTAATAGGTGGGAAGAAAAGGTATTAATCCTGCAGGTATCAAGCTCCTCGTTGATATTTATCGAATACAATCGACAGAACTGTTTTCGAGATCTCATTCATTCAAATTGCATTCGCATTTGAGTTTCCTGTCTTGGGACATTGCCACTTAAGTCAGTAAGTAGCTCAACTCATTTGGTCTGATCTAGGCAAAGCTACGTAATTATCCAAATTATCACTCTGCATGATGATTTGCTGCGGCGATGAAGAGCCACGAAAGCGGATTATCATGCATCTTTATTACTGTATTCAATGTGACCCTCATCCTCCTTTTTCGAAAGGTCATTATCATAAAGAATGCAGTCATTTAATTTTTTCCTCGAAGGATGCCTTATCAAGTTTACAATATTTTTATGCCAACACTTAATGCATTCATGTTTTCCTAAATTAATATTTTATCATGAATTCTATGTCAAAGAGACCTCTATTCTCGCTCCCAAAAGTATTTGGAACCATCCTACTAAAACGCTACTCTTTCCTCAGAAGGTTCCCGCCCTTAGAAAATATTCTCTTGATTAAGTGACCCACGAAGGAAGAGCTTACGAAGTTCACTCGCAATTGCAGTATATTATAATGGGCTTCCATAGTTGGGATACCACAATTTTGAACTCCACATCAGTCATGCCAAAAAATTTATATTTAGGTGTTTATCAAAATTTCAGTATTGGTTGAGAACCATAGCAATAAAACTGTTGATTTTCATGTTTCTTCCCCAGAAAGTAATAGGAGTAATTTTTTTAAATATCAGCTACTGATGCATTATTTATGGTGATTTAATCAAAGGAGAAATGCCTTCTTTACTCTGTGAATTATCTTGAACTTAAAAAGCAAAATATTGTGGTGAAAATGAATAATTAAAAATTTTTAAACATAGGTAGCCATTACAATTATTTCTATCCAAGATAATATATCGGTTCACAGCTGGAGAAAGTGAGTGCACTAGAGTTAAATCATTGATTTCATGGCTTCCCGGTCAAGAATCATCATGGCAGGAGGTATTAAGGAACGGAGCATAGGATTTTCAGAGACATGACGAATCCGTGACTGTGATATCGATAGGATGGGGAAATACGAAGACTGCGCTCCAAGATGCGAATGAAATAGGAATGTGAGGTGTTTCTCGAAGGAGGTGCCACGTGCAGTCTTCGTCAGGGGGTTCATTTTTATTTTTGTGTTCAGGATACCTGTGCAGGAGATGCTCAGTCTATTTCCTTTCAAGGTTTCCTCTCTCGCACGCTGTGGCGCGTCATCTAGAGTCTCCATGACGACAGTGTCGTGCATTTGCAATTTTAGTCGAGTGCAGTTCAATTTTCGAGAACGTTTCTGACTGCTTCGCACTCGAAGAAAATAGATAGATACGAGGCCGAATTGGGATGAGGAGTAAGGAATATTGTGTGCCAAGGTCGTCCAAATCCAATGACATGAACTCAACTGAGCATTTACGCACAGTCTGGTGCCATTATGGTGATTCAGGAATGTGTTCTGTCTTCTCGCTATCAATTTTGTCTTCTTATTAATTCTATTGATTATGCATCCTTTTAGACATTTTTCCAACGGTATAATTTGAATTTTTTAAGGATATTCACATTTGGAATGCCGTTGGAAATGGGCACACGAATCCATGCTTTATCCAACGACGGGATATGTAGAAATCCGGGGGCGACATGATGCCTGTTTGAATGTAGAGGTAAACGAAGTAATGAATACTTTTCCCCGTTACTTTTTGAAAGTGGTAATAGTACTACAGTCACGTAATAGATCAAACGTTAGCATAACGCGATAAATATTTACGTATCTATATGCTAAATAGAATGTTGCAGCCATGAATCTTTCTCGGGCTTTCGACCGTGCTTCTTTCTCCGCCGACACTTCGCCGGGACGTTTAAAGACTCACCGGGATAACATCTAAGACTGTTAGATGTTATGTTCAACTTGAGAACAAATTAAAGTCTTAGATGTTACCCCGGTGAGTCTTTGGCACAAGGCATGCACAGGTCGACAGTTACGGAGAGACTGTCGCTCGAGGTCGCCACTGTGCTGATCATCCACAGTTGCACAGTGGCAGTTGTGTAGTTGCCATCATAAAAAATTCTTTTTCCGTGCTATCTGAGACAACAACGGTGTCTCCATTAATAGAGGTAGTGGCTTCACTCGCTAGGAGGACCAATTGCACGTTTATGTTTCTCAAGGCGATGAATTGGGTTATTTGAAAATACATTTCCCGAATTACTTTTTACTGATTGAAAACTGAAGAAATGCGTCTGTTGCCGTGCTGCTCTGTTTCATGTGCGTGGTCTGAGAATAGCATTAAAACAACAGAAAATATAAAAATTATTGCTGTTTCTCAGGGAAATTTTCTCGGTAAGTCGCCTCCTGAATTAACTTTCAAGCCCTCACAAAATTCTTCCTTCCGAAAGAACCGTCTAATTAAGAGTGATGTGCTGCTGAACGATTTGATGTTAGAATTTTAGACCTGTATTATCTACATCCTTCATGGATTTAATGCAAATTAGCTTGTTTACGGGAAAACCGAAGGATAAATAAACTAATGAGTTTGATGAGCATTGGAGTAGATTTTTCACTTAACGACTTTGAAGAGAGAAGAAAAATTAGTATCGTAAATAGTTAAGAAAAACTAATCCACGAATTATTTCATCCTCAAAACACTATGTATATGAGAAACACCGATTTACTTAACTTACTGAGGAAATCTGGCATTTCATTACGAGGAAGTATTTTATTAATCGTTCAGCTCTTCAAAGTGCTCCCGAGCAGCACTTTGTCTTTTTCAAATCGCATGAAAAAATGATGCACACTGCGATGATTTTCAAACGCAATCTCGATTTAGGAGAATGACACCCTTCGTCAAAATTTCAGGTCATTCAGTGAAAATCAGGCATTTCTCTTCAACGCCTCTAATACGGGATGAGCTATGGAATGAATTGTAAGCAGTCTGAAAATATTTATTGCCGAATTTAGTGAAGTTATTTCGGTAATTTGCAACTCTGTAAATTTAAATTTGTTATATCGCTGTGAAAATTTGCACGTGCTTGTTACATCACATTAATCGGTGAAACTTTTCAGAATACCATGTTGGTTCAGTTGTATTACATCCGAGTGAACTTCGTGCTTTTCAGGTGTACACAAATCTTCTGTCCATGTGCGAATCAATTTTTGTGCGCAATTAATGCTAACCTAAACACTTTCTTCTTTTATTATGACGCTAATGTGGAATGGTGTAAGAAAAAAAACTGCCTGCGTAAAGTTGCCAATCTTGTTCTACTTAGAGTTATCATCTGCACTTTTTTTGGATTAGTGACTGTAGTGATAATAAAAACTCATTGGAATGAAATTGGTACACAATGTAGTTGAAGTAATACTTGGAAGCAGAAGTGAAATAACATTGAATATATGCATGGGATATGTTTTGAACGATTCCCAGAAAACAAATAACCTCGTTAATTAGTCTTAGGCCACACTGACCGGCAGTTCCTGAAATATTTCGACGATCTAGCCTCAAGCCGATCTACCTATGAAGCCTCAAGAGGAGAAATATAAATGGGATTTTATAGCTGTAATTTGTGGTGAACTGAATATCCTTTCGAGAGATAAAGGAGATTTGGCGAAAAGAAGCCAGTGGGAGATGGTTTTGGCTGCGCTCTTTTGTTTTGCGTGGGTCATAATACTTCTGATAACACTTCCTATCTTCCAATAATACTTCCAATAATATTCCAAGGATCACAATGGAATAAGTTCTCATACCGAGATAGGTTTCCTACGCAATATTTGAAAATGTGCTTCAACGGGATTTGTAGTCGCCGACTAATTTAAGGAGAACTCAGAACAACTTATGAGTAGCATACCTATGGCATAACTCGTAATTATTGGCTGAACTATATCTGGTGATACATTTTTATTACTTATATTATTTTTACGACTATACTATTTTTATATCAATTCTATGCTTGAGTGCTTTGTGGTAAGCACTTGAATCACTGACTCCGTCCGTCGAATGGTCCGTTAACTTTTGGTCTCCTGGCTACTTTCCTCGAGAGGATGTTATTGCCGACGCCAGGTTTCTCTCCGCCCTTCCATCGCTACGCTTTCAACAATGACGCCAAAATATACCTCAGTGTGTTTACTAGGATAATTCTTGAACTAAAAAAGCGGCCTGAGACCAAAAGTGTCATCTATAAGCTCACCGCTACACGAGGAATGATATTATCCTCCAATCATCTAATACAATACATATTGTTCATTCCTTTGCCAGCTAGATATTTTTACGTAAAAGAACGTAACCTACAAAATGCATTTCTTCATTATTTTTTCAGTTTCTGTGGAACCTTATCAGTGAAATTTTGAGAGCAGCGGCATGATAGAAGTACTCAGTTTTTGAATGGAAATATTAATACATATCTGATTGGTTTTTTTCATCACAGAGGCTAAGACTGCATAAACATCGACTTCAGCGGCTTAACAACTATCCTCCTCTCCGTTGATAATCGCCTATGGCAATCGAAAACCCGATTTAGGAGATTTATTCCTTTCTCACTTTCTAAAGCATTGCGATTCCCTACCTGTGGACTTATTCCCTTTAGCCAATTAGTAGCTCCTCTACACATATCCAATTTCTGTGAAACGTGGTTCTATGTTTATCGTTCTTTTTTTTTGCTATGCGTGGGTTACGGCTCTTAATCAATGTCTTATTTGATAGTATTGGCTTCAGTTTTTGGGATGCCTATATTTGATGATCTCGTGGTTTGGATCTTGGTTGACTGAAATTGATCGTCGTGTTGATGTCTTGAGTCGAACTCGGGCCAGGATATTTTTATCACATTACTCGATCCAAATTATTTGCCAGTGCCTTTTCTTATTTGCAGAGTGGAGGTATTTACGTTTAGTCTACTTAATCAATTATCATGTACAATTTGGTTTTCCTCGGAGGAGTGAAGTAATCACATGGCGGAAATTGGCTGAAAAATGTAGGTGCTACAGCTGTCAGTAAGTTTTGAGCAGTGAGCGACGTTGTAAGCGGGATGCGAAAACCTGGTTTATATCTCATCATTATTGTTTTCGCGTAAATTGGGGTGAAATATGAACAAGGCATTGGTGGGAATTTTCTTCGTGTCATGCTTCGAACGCAACGATTCAAACTGAGGGAAAGGAAGGATTTGACTTGGGAAAGGGACATGTTGAGGACCACAGAATATGAAGTTAGTAATGCTTTCTGCTATGAACGATCGGAAGGCGAGAAATTATGTGCACAATTCAAATGAAATATTAATTAATAATCTATCAATGCATTGTTACACAATTGTGTCATTAAATTTCTTCCCTTCATAGTTTTATCAGGGATCGGTGGATATGAAATATTTCAGTAATATTTGGGTTTATTTCTATCGAGAAAAGGTTAATATTTATTCGAGACACTAAGCAAAAAATGGTGCCCCATTGTCCGTAACGTAGGAATTACATCACAGGTAGAAAACAAATACTGTGTAGTATGCTGGAACGGGAGGATTCGCCCTTGTTGGAGGCGATTTTTACAGGATAAATATTCGAATATTTGGATTAAGAGACATCTTCAATTACCAGAATGTTATAATACTTTAATCTTTAGTTTGCTGCCTTCCAATCCGTTTCTTTCCCCTCTCATTACTTGTTAGTTATATTTTTTCATATAAATGGCATGTCAAAACCAACACTGGAATGGAAATGGTGGTAGAAATTGATATATTTCCATGGAACCTTGGGTATCGTAGAGCTGGTTCAATTGGCCTCGCACACTGCTGCTTATTACTCTCGGGATAAAAGATTTGGTGGTAAAAGAAATATGCCTGCAACTCCTCTTCCCCGATTTCTTTTATTTTCCTGAGAATATCTACGGAGAACTCGCGGGAATGATGAAATACAAGGGAATCACTTCGATATTGCCATGGCAACGCGCTCGCTATTCTGGGAGCTCTTGAGGACATTTCAATAAAAAAATCAAGGCGGATTTTTGAGTGCGGCCGTTGCTTCCCGTTCAGTGGTCAAGTTCCCCTCTTCCCCTCCCCTCTTTCTTCCGCCCCTCCTCCCACACCTCATCGCCACTTCGCATTTCACTTTGATATCGGGCACGAAATACTAAATGTACGGACGAGAGGGAATAACACTTCTTAAAGTGGCAGGATTGATTTCCGCGATGAGAGCCCGACGACGCTTCCAGGGACAGGGATTAGGGCGGCGCGGAAAAACTCAAGTTACAAATTAAGTGTCGCTATAGTGCGGAAAAGTTGCAATACATTAGTACGAGAAAAAAAAGAATTATTAAAATCGGACGTCATCTTCCGATCCCGCGAGGCACCTGCAAAAATGACAAAAATGAAATGATTTTTTTTCGTTCTAAAAAAATAAAATAAAATAAATATCTTTTAACGCTTTAGCAAACAATGGTTACAGATAGCGTAGGTTATTATTTATATCTGCAAATTTATTGTTTTAAACTGTTATTACCGATCGCGCCAGATCATCAAAAATGTATAAATTTTGTAATTTAGCCGGTTTTTCAGAGTTGTGTAATAATTACTCAAGGTAATATTTTAGTCGACAGTCACAAAGTTAGAGGGGACTGGATGCTACGCCAGAAAGTGCCGTTTGCAGGATGATACCGTTAACATCGCTAGGGAGCATTTTTACATTTAACGAGTAACCATTTTTACTAAAATGAATGTGATACATGTATCCTTAGTTTAAGTGTTTTTGCAGTTACTCATATGGAACCAGTTGGGAGGAAAAAAAATTGTAAACTTCCCAAAAAATATCCTTTTTCTCACGAGAATAACTCCGCTCCGAATACAGACTCAGAACTGATCAAACATCTACATCTACATAATACCCCGCGAGCCGCCGAAAAGGCGTGTGGCAGGGGGTGTTAGGACACCAGCCGTTTACAACTATAAAAAAAAGAAGTGCTCTAACGAGCTTGGAACTAGCGTTTATTAAAGTCCTTTATGGTTCGGGGGAAAAACGAATTCCCATATCTATCCGTTCGGCAAAACATCTCTCTTAATTTATCGCTTCTATTGGACCTGGAGATATAGTGTGGCTCTAATAATATGTTCTCTGTGTCTCTCTTAAAGATATCCATTCTCAATTGTTCAAGCAATCTAAGCCTAGCGCGCAGCCCCCGAGTCTCCAACGGCTCCCAGCCTAATTCGCTTAACATCTGGGTAACACTGTCTGTACGCCCGTAGCAGTTTTTGACGAAACGCGCAGCCTTCCTTTGTATTTTATTCAGTTCGTGGATTAAGTCTTTCTGCACGTGATCCATACGCTCGCTGCATATTCAAGGTGCGGTCGGACGAGAGCAAAATAGCACCTTTCTTTTACTTTCTCATCCGAAAATCTTACCACAATACGCTTTACGAATCCTAATTTCTTCAGGGCCATGCCGCAAATATTCTTTATATGTGTTCCCCACGTGAGGTTCGAGGTTATCGTAACTCCCAGGTACTTCACTTCGTCTGTTGCCTTTATGTTAATACCATCCACTGCATAAACATGGTTAGAGTTGGACGAATTCCGCAAGAAATGTACCGCCATGCATTTGCTCAGATTAAGTTCGAGTCCCCACTCTTGGCTCCACAAATGTACGTTGTTTAAGTCAGATGATAGAATTTCATATTCAGAGTGATCACTAATTTCGCGGTAGATGACAGCGTCGTCAGCAAATAAACGTATTTTACTACTAATGCGGGAGCAGAGATCATTAATGTATATAATGAACAACAGGGGGCCGATTACGCTTCCTTGTGGAACACCTGATGTAACTTTCACAACATCAGAGCTAATTCCGTCAAGAACTACTTTTTGTTTACGATCTCTGAGAAAGTCGCGTATCCAGTTTACAACTGTTTCGTTTAATCCGCATGACTGTAATTTGTATAGAAGTTTGTTGTGAGGTACAGTGTCGAAAGCTTTCTTAAAATCTAGAAATAGTGCGTCAACTTGTCTTTTCGATTCACCAGGTTTTATAACGTCGTGAAGAAAGAGCGCGAGCTGTGTTTCGCATGATCTACCTTTTCGGAATCCGTGCTGACAGTCATGGAGGAAGTTACGTCTGTCCAAGAAAGTCATGATAATGCTAACGATGATATGCTCAAGTATCTTGCCTATAATCGATGTTAATGAAATCGGACGGTAGTTGCTTGGGTCATGTCTGTTTCCCTTTTTGAATATGAGTGTAACGCTTGCAGTTTCCCAGTCTGGCGGTAACTTCCCTTCGGAGAGTGACCTCTTGAATATGATCTCTAAATAAGGTGCGATCTGTGGAGCTAACTCCTTGAGGACACGCGCGGGTACTCCCTCCGGACCCGGAGATTTACTATTCATAATCGATTGTAGTTGTTTAGTTATCCCATCACGTTGTATAGATATTTCTTCCATCGATTCCTCAGTATATGGAATGTCTAAATTGAATTGAGTATCGTCAGTAGTGTATACACTTTCGAAGTGGGAATTAAAAGTGTTAGCTTTGTCAATATATTCGGTGACAACATCTGCACAAAAGCTGTGTCATTAATAATTTCAAATATATGTACCGGTAGAACGTGCATGCAACCAGATTTGCGTAATGTTGTAAAGCGTGGTGGATGTTTTGGCCTTCCTACGGCTCGCGACTATCACAGTGCTGGCTGGGAACTGTGCTCGCAGAGTTTCTGTGCACTAGAGAGTTTCCCCGAGCCCATTTGCCCATGGTAGAGGAACTCCGATTGGCTGCCGGCGTCCAATCCCGTTAACCGGTTCTTGACTCAATGCGCGCCGGGTACGAACCTTCGAAAGAGGCGACCTGAAAGAATCGCCGAAAGCGAACGTAATGCCTCGCCGACGCGCCGGTCTTTAACATAGAAATTCTGTTAATGATACACTACAATAGATATCGGGTCTAAACTTAAAGTGATTCCACTATTCATCGTTGGGGGTTGAGAAGATTATTCTCATTGGCTATCTCCATGACTACGCAAAAAATAAAGCAGAACATAAAATTCTTCACCAACCAATTACAAAAATCCTGATAAAAAGCTGAATTTAGCCACCGGAAAAGGCCTCAAATTAACCTCATAAGAGTCAATTTTAAAGTCGCGTTACATTGGACCACAGTTTTCTCAACCCAAGCATGCATACCAACCCACAAGGGCACAGTTTCTCGCCGCGACGCTGTGACTTGACCGACGGTATTTTGACCGACGGTATTAGATTATAATATTTATCATTACTCTGTTATGCGTCCATTCATCTCGCTGGTTTTTTTATATATGTCACAGAAGACATCAAGACTTAGTACTATATACAGATATTCCGCGTATCGTCCCTGATTTACAAGTTACAGAACCTGCAATACGTAGTAATTTCTCGCCGCGAAGCTGAGACTCGCCGGAAGGTATACCTATTTAAAAATCATCATTTTTCTGTTATGCGTCCATTCATGTCGCTGGTATTTTGATATATGTCAGACAAGACATTAATACTTAGTACTGTAAACAGAAATTCCGCGAATCGTCCCTGATTTACAAGTTACAAGACCTGCAATACGTAGTAATTTCTCGCCACGAAGCTGAGACTCGCCGGAAGGTATACCTGTTTAAAAATCATCATTACTCTGTTATGCGTCCATTCATCTCTTTGGTTTTTTGATATATGGCAGACAAGACATCAATACTTAGTACTATATACAGACATTCCGCGAATCGTCCCTCATTTACAAGTTACAAGACCTGCAATACGTAGTAATTTCTCGCAACGAAGCAGAGACTCGCCGGAAGGTATACCTGTTTAAAACTCATCATTACTCTGTTATGCGTCCATTCATCTCGCTAGTTTTTTGAAATATGTCAGAGAAGTCATCAATACTTAGTACTATGTACATATATTCCGCGAATCGTCCCTATCTTACATGTTACAGGACCTGCAATACGTAATAATTTCTCGCCACGAAGCTTAGACTCGCCGGAAGGTATACCTGTTTAAAAATCAACATTACTCTGTTATGCGTCCATTCATCTCGCTAGTTTTTTGAAATATGTCAGAAAAGACATCAATACTTAGTACTATATACAAATATTCCGCGAATCGTCCCTTATTTACAAGTTACAGGACCTGCAATACGTAGTAATTTCTCGCCGCGAAGCTGAGACTCGCCGGAAGGTATACCTGTTAAAAAACCATCATTACTCTGTTATGAATCCATTCATCTCGCTGGTTTTTTGAAATATGTCAGAGAAGACATCAATACTTAGTACTATGTACAGATATTCCGCGAATCGTCCCTATCTTACAAGTAACAGGACCTGCAATACGTAGTAATTTCTCGCCGCGAAGCTGAGTCTCGCCGGAAGGTATACCTGTTTAAAAATCATCATTACTCTGTTATGCGTCCATTCATCTCTTTGGTTTTTTGATATATGTCAGAGAAGACATCAATACTTAGTACTATATACAGATATTCCGCGAATCGTCCCTATCTTACAAGTTACAGGACCTACAATACTTAATATTTTCTCGCCGCGACGCTGTGACTTGACGGACGGTATTAGTTTATAATATTTACCATTACTCTGTCATGCGTCCATTCATCTCGCTGGTTTTCTGATATATGTCAGAGAAGACATCAATACTTAGTGCTATATACAGATATTCCGCGAATCGTCCCTGATTTACAAGTTACAGAACCCGCAATACGTAGTAATTTCTCGCCGCGAAGCTGAGACTCGCCGGAAGGTATACCTGTTTAAAACTCATCATTATTCTGTTATGCGTCCATTCATCTCGCTGGTTTTTTGAAATAAGTCAGAGAAGACATCATTACTTAGTACTATATACAGATATTCCGCGAATCGTCCCTGATTTACAAGTTACAGAACCTGCAATACGTAGTAATTTCTCGCCGCGAAGCTGAGACAGAGATAGTAATATATACAGATATACCGCGAGTCATCCCTATCTTACAAGTTACAGGACCTGCAATACGTAGTAATTTCTCGCCGCGAAGCTGAGACTCGCCAAAAGGTATACCTGTTTAAAAATCATCATTACTCTGTTATGCGTCCATTCATCTCTTTGGTTTTTTGAAATATGTCAGAGAAAACATCAATACTTAGTACTATATACAAATATTCCGCGAATCATCACTGATATACAAGTTACAGTGCCTGCAATATGTAGTAATTTCTCGCCGCGAAGCTGAGATTCGCCGGAAGGTATACTTGTATAAAAATCTACATTACTCTGTTATGCGTCCATTCTCGAGAAATAACCGGTCAAGCTAATCGTAAAATGGGTTTTGTTAAAAGAATATAAGGAAAGTGCGACAACAAAGTGAGAGAAATTAGCTACTTTTCCCTCGTTAGACCACATTTGGAATACGCTGCCAGTGTTTGGGACCCTCATGAAAAGGGCTTAATAACAGAGTTAGAACGCGTGCAAAGAAGAGATGCCAGGTATGTGAAAGGTCGTTACGATAGTCTTGTTAGTGTAACTGACCTCTTAGATAAACTCGGATGGGAATCTCTGTCGGACCGTAGATTGAAAAATAGACTAAACCTTTTAGATAAATTCAAGAGCAGTGTCTTTTCTGACGAAGTTAACCATATCTTGCGGACGCCAACGTACTACGGAAGATCAGATCATATAAATAAAATAAGAGAGATAGATTGCAGAACAGACAGATTCCGAATGTCATTTTTTCCACGATCAATAAGAGATTATAACGGCAGCAATGGAACGCGTAAATAGATTGCATGACTTGTAGTGTAGCCTACTAACCTATGTAAAACTTACTGCATGTTTCTGAATTTCTATTCTATATTCTATTTCTAACAGCATATAGTAGTACAGTTTGTTATTATACGGGACGTTTTTGGACGGTGTGGTGTGCATGTGGGAGTCCAAATGCATGCTGCATGCTGGTGATTGATCACCCCCTGCCAAACACCCTAGAGGTGGCTCGCAGGGTAATTTGTAGATGTAGATGTAGATCTAGCTGGTATTTTGATATATGTCAGACAGGACATCAATACTTAGTACTATATACAGATATTCCGCGAATCGTCCCTGATATACAAGTTACAGGACCTGCATTACTTACTAATTTCTCGCTGCTAAGCTGAGATTCGCCGGAGGGTATACCTGTATAAAAATCTACATTACTCTGTTATGCGTCCATTCATCTCGCTGGTTTTTTTTATGTATATCAGAAAAGACATCAGTACTTAGTACTATATACAGATATTCCGCGAATCGTCCCTGATATACAAGTTACAGGACCTGCAATACTTACTAATTTCTCGCTGCTAAGCTGAGATTCGCCGGAGGGTATACCTGTATAAAAATCTCCATTACTCTGTTATGCGTCCATTCATCTCGCTGGTTTTTTTATGTATATCAGAAAAGACATCATTACTTAGTACTATATACAGATATTCCGCGAATCGTCCCTGATATACAAGTTACAGGACCTGCAATACTTACTAATTTCTCGCTGCTAAGCTGAGATTCGCCGGAGGGTATACCTGTATAAAAATCTACATTACTCTGTTATGCGTCCATTCATCTCGCTGGTTTTTTGATGTATATCGGAATAGACATCAATACTTAGTACTATATACAGATATTCTGCGAATCGTCCCTGATATACAAGTTACAAGACCTGCAATATGTAGTAATTTCTCGCCGCGAAACTGAGATTATGCGTCCACACATCTCGCTGGTTTTTTAATAAATGGTAGACAAGACTTAAGTTATTAATACTACAAACGTATATTCTTCGAATTGTCCCTTATATTGTAGATGTAGGACCTACAATACTTAGTAATTTCTTGCCGTAAATGAAGACAGTAGTACTTAGTACCATAAACAGATATTCTGCGGATTGTCCCTTATTTTCTTGTTTTAGGTCCATTTTACGTTAACTTCCACATTTTTTGGGGATTTCCGTGATCGTTATGCTATCTTAGCCATGGGTTTTTTCCTGAAAATGTTTTTTCAGACATACTTCGTCTTTAACAATAGCCTCTCCCTAGTCTTCCATCGCTCCATGGGGGCAGTAAGCGAAACGCCCCGTGGTGACCCTACCGTGCTTCCGTGATGGGGCGTGTACGATGGGAATATGTTCCTTTAGTTCCCCCTGGTAAAGAAGTTGGCGGCGAATGACGCACAAAAAGCTCAGATATAAAGCTTGAAAATTGACAATGAGAGAGAATTCCTGAGGAATCCCCGCATCGTTAGGCCGCTCCTCCCCCACCTATCCCATTCTCGAAGTGTCCTTGACCAGCATAGGAAGAAATACGTGAGGAACGGACGGGATAACGAGGGTGGGGTTGCATGAGGTGAAAGGGAGTATTTGCTAGTGCATAGGAACAACAGTTAATGGATCTTGTTTTGTCCTGGCGTGGACGATTCGGGCTTTAGGTAATGGATTCCTGGAAATGAATCCCACTCTTTTTCAACCCCATGAGGGAGGATTTACGGTGATGTGTCTCAGTGACCATTAACCAGTGTGTGCATTAATATCTTCCTGGAATAGAGTGTTTGCAATGGTCGCATTTTCGCAGGTACGAAAAATCGCGATCCATGGCAGTAATATTTTATTTTGTAACTGTTTCTTACAAAGCTTTTCTTTACTTCCTCTCATGTTGAATGCTCTGCATATAATCGCATTTCCTGGGGAAAGTTTATAAAAATACCTTGTTGCAAATTTTAGAGGAATGCTCGAAAAATTTATTCATGATGTAAAATACAAATCCATGCGTTGATTCAAGTAAAGCTGTGTACTTGTATTGTAGACAGGACTTGACTCATCTTTAACTTTGGCGAACTATTGCGTAGATTTTGTTCGAGGGTTCATCTACATCTACATAATACCCTGCGAGCCACCTCTAGGGTGTTTGGCAGGGGGTGACAATCACCAGCATGCAGCATGCATTTGGACTCCCACATGCACACCACACCGTCCAAAAAACGTCCCGTATAATAACAAACTATACTACTATATGCTGTTAGAAATAGAATATAGAATAGAAATTCAGAAACATGCATTAAGTTTTACAGAGGTTAGTAGGCTACACTACAAGTCATGCAATATATTTACGAGTTCTATTGCTGCCGTTATAATCTCTTATTGATCGTGGAGAAAATGACATTCGGAATCTGTCTGTTCTGCAATCTATCTCTCTTATTTTATTTATATGATCTGATCTTCCGTAGTACGTTGGCGTCAGCAAGATATGGTTAACTTCGTCAGAAAAGACACTGCTCTTGAATTTATCTAAAAGGTTTAGTCTGTTTTTCAATCTACGGTCCGACAGAGATTCCCATCCGAGGTTATCTAAGAGGTCAGTTACACTAACAAGTCTATCGTAACGACCTTTCACATACCTGGCAGCTCTTCTTTGCACGCGTTCTAACTCTGTTATTAAGCCTTTTTCATGAGGGTCCCAAACACTGGCAGCGTATTCCAGATGTGGCCTAACGAGGGAAAAGTAGCTAATTTCTCTCACTTTGTCGTCGCACTTTCCCAATATTCTTTTAACAAAACCCATTTTACGATTGGCTTGACCGGTTATTTCTCGAATATGTTTATTCCACGATAGATCATTAGTGAGTCTAACCTCTAGATATTTCACGGATTCATCTGACTTTAACTGCGTGCCCCGAATGATATAGTTATGCTGTTGGGAGTTATTCTTCTTCCAGAAATTCATTACGACGCATTTTTCGAAATTTAATTCTGACTGCCAAGCATCGCACCAAGCTTGGATAGCAGCAAGGTCATTCGTTAGTTCATCTATATCTTTGCTGGAACGGATTTCTCTGTAAACTACAGCGTCATCTGCAAATAATCGTAACTCACTCTGCACTACTTCGCCAATGTCGTTTATATAAAGAAGGAATAGGAGTGGGCCAATGACACTACCCTGAGGAACGCCAGAAGTGACTCTTACCTCATTGGAGACTGAGCATAGAGCATAGAGCATCACAAAAATCAAATATAGCATGCAATGATAAACTGAAACTATCAGGAAAGTCCACAAAACCGTGTATAAAAGAAGCTTTATCGATCGTAGTTGTACATTGCCGTAGTATTAATAACAAAGTTGCTGATTTCCACCATTTAATTCTAAATACAGAAGCTGATGTAATCATAGGTACTGAAAGTTGGCTATCGGATGAAATGCACGACCGAGAGATCTTCCCGAAAGCATATTACATATACAGAAAGGACCGTAAAACGAGAACAGGAGGAGGAGTATTCAATGCCATCAAGGATGAGATCAAAAGCAGAGCCGAGAATTTTGGAGATAGTGAATTGGAAAGTGCTTGGTGCTCAATCGAATGCTCAGCTAAGAGATACTTTATATGCGCATATTTAAGACCACCAGATTCAAGCATAGATTCAGTTTTAGAGTTAGATAACCAGATAAGACGTTTTACTTCTCAGAAAAATCGTAGTAGTGTCATAATTGGCGGCGATTTTAATGTTCCATCAATCGATTGGGAAAAATACTGTTTTAAAAATGGAGGTAAAAGACAAGGACCTGTGCGAAACTTTGCTATACTCATTCTATTCCAATTCCTTGACTCAGCTAGTAGATACACCAACCAGGGGTAACAACATACTAGACCTCTTAGCAACGAATATTCCAGAGTGCGTTATCAGAACTCAGGCAGTGGCTGGTATAGGTGCGTGCGTGGTAGGGTGAAGGATTAAACATGATTTAACCCGTAAAACGTGACTTTAAATAGAGTCATTCAATGATTGTCAAGAAGTTCCGCGTACAATGCACCTTTTGTGTGTAGGTTCATCATTTTTCTAGCCGTCATTGTTCTATTAGTTCATGTTCACTTAATTACTCAGCGGCAGAGCGGTAACTGTCTGACGGAAAATGTCCACTTGGGTTTGATTTAAGTGGCTTCGAAGAGTTCATATCTGATGTCTTCTTTGACATATATCAAAAAACTAAAGAGATGAATGGACGCATAACAGAGTAATGATGAGTTTTAAACAGGTATACCTTCCGGCGAGTCTCTGCTTAGCGGCGAGAAATTACTACGTATTGCAGGTCCTGTAACTTGTACATTAGGGACGATTCGCGGAATTTCTGTATATAGTACTAAGTATTGATGTCTTCTCTGACATATTTCAAATAACCAGCGAGATGAATGGACGCATAACAGACTAATGATGATTTTTAAACAGGTATACCTTCCGGCAAGTCTCAGCTTCGCGGCGAGAAATTACTACATATTGCAGGTCTTGTAACATGTAAATCAGGGACGATTCGCGGAATATCTGTTAACAGTACTAAGTACTGATGTCTTCTTTGACATATATCAAAAAACTAAAGAGATGAATGGACGCATAACAGAGTAATGATGATTTTGAAACAGGTATACCTTCCGGCGAAAAATTACTACGTATTGCAGGTTCTGTAACTTGTAAATCAGGGACGATTCGCGGAATGTCTGTATATAGTACTAAGTATTGATGTCTTGTCTGACATATATCAGAAAACCAGCGAGATGAATGGACGCATAACAGAGTAATGGTAAATATTATAAACTAATACCGTCCGTCAAGTCACAGCGTCGCGGCGAGAAAATATTAAGTATTGTAGGTCCTGTAACTTGTAAGATAGGGACGATTCGCGGAATATCTGTATATAGTACTAGGTATTGATGTCTTCTCTGACATATATCAAAAAACCAAAGAGATGAATGTACGCATAACAGAGTAATGATGATTTTAAACAGGTATACCTTCCGGCGAGTCTCAGCTTTGCGGCGAAAAATTACTACGTATTACAGGTCTTGTAACTTGTATATCAGGGACTATTTGCGGAATATCTTTATATAGTACTAGGTATTGTTGTCTTCTCTGACATATATCAAAAAACCAAAGAGATTAATGGACGCATAACAGAGTAATGATGATTTTTAAACAGGTATACCTTCCGGCGAGTCTCAGCTTTGCGGCGAGAAATTACTACGTATTGCAGGTTCTGTAACTTGTAAATCAGGGACGATTCGCGGAATGTCTTTATATAGTACTAAGTATTGATGTCTTGTCTGACATATATCAGAAAAGCAGCGAGATGAATGGACGCATAACAGAGTAATGATGATTTTTAAACAACTATACCCTCAGCGAATCTCAGCTTCGCCGCGAGAAATTACTTAGTATTTTAGGTCCTGTAACTGGTATATTAGGGACGATTCTCAGTATAACTGCATGTAGTATGAAGTATTGATGTTTTGTCTGCCATATGTTAAAAAATCAGCGATGTCAATGGACGCATAAGTGAGTAATGTTAAATATTGTACAGTGTGACCGTCACTTGAGGTTTAAGCTAAATGTTGGCAGCACTGCATATTGTTGGGAAAAAACTGTGGGCCAAGGTAACACAAGTCAATTTTAACGGCAAAGATTGCTAAACGATACATGGGCAGCAGAAAAAATATATTCTAACTTAAAATAATTATGGCAAAAATCCCACTACATACCGCTCTGGTTTTGGAGGCTGAAGTTTACATCTAGGCAGCATTCTTGTTCCGGGAAGGCAGGTTCTCGCAGATCCTTTTGATACTCATAGCACTGGTTTTTATAATTCATCACTTGTGTTATCACTTGATTCCTCGCCAAGTGGAATAACAACCTGGGGCACTTCATCACGAACACATTCCTTTACGTAGTCTTCTTCCTGAATATTTTCCGCATGCTTAACACACTTTATCCAATCTTCCTTACTTATCGATGCTAATGCCTCGTGTGTTAATCGTTCAACATCAATCATTCTGAAAGTAGTGTTCCTCTGTGCGACAAACCTCTTCACTTGCGCCCAAATTAACTCTATCGGATTGTATTTACAGTGGTAGGGAGGAAGGCGTACCACTAAATGGCCCATTGAAAGGGCTAAATCGTCCAACTGATAGGATGACGTGATTTTATTTTTCACCACGTAGTCTTTTACCTTATCGAGTAGTTCCTTCACTGTGTTAATATCACTAAACAATACGTTTTGCTGTCGTAGCCAGGATTGAATTTGAGTTTTCCGGTACGTTGTGTTGGGAATTTTATTGGAGATTTTGGAATGATAACTCGCATTATCCATCACTATAATTGACGGCCGGTCCAACCTCCTCAACAGTTCTTCAAACCACCAAGTAAAACAATCCGCATTCATGTCTTTGTGGTAGTCGGAAAGCGGATCTCTACTACCTGATCTAAAAACTAATCCCATACCATCGATAAAGCCCACCTCACTAGATCCTGCATGTGTTACGATTAATCGCCCACCCTTCCCTGTAGGCACACGCATACCTCCTTCTCCCTGGGAGTTCACCCAAATATGACGCTGGCAGTAATTTTGGTTGACCCAAGTTTCGTCTAAGTACACAATCTGTTCGTAAAGTGAGTTCACTCGGTGAGGGTGCATGATTTTCAGAAATTTCTTCCTGCACTCCCTGATGTCACTGCGCTCCATCAATATTTTTCTGCCATCATTTCCCAGCACATACCTAAACCCCAGGTTGTTGAATATTTTTCTAAAAGAAGAATATGAACCACGATATCCTGCAGCTTCTTGGGAAGCAATTCTCACCCTGTCCACTGTTGGATATATACCTTTATGGTACATATCGAGAAATATTCGACGCACTAAATCCTCATCGAATCCGTCAATTTTACTCCGATTCGGATATGGCCATCTCTTCTTCCTCTCTGTTTCTTTCCCGATGTTCTTCAGCAGCGAATAAACGTAGCGGGTGGACACGCTACATGCCGTGGCTGTTTTTTTCACAGCTTCGCCGTTCTCATTGCGAGAACATCCAACGTTGAAAGCAGCGAATTTACTCCGATGCACCTTTCCACGGTTGGGGACGTTCTGGTCATTTTCACTATGAGTTGATGCCGTTGGAGATGTTGCGAGTGGATATAAATGAATTCCAAGGGATTCATAATGCTCGCTACCCGACACTTCATCCAAACACAGTCTTGCCCGATCCACGACGGAATTATCACCGAGAGTATCAGGACGAGTTGCCACAATTTCCTTGCAAAAGAATTTGTAAACGCACATAACGCGTTCCCTTAGCTCTGCGGAAAATTCCTTAGGCATGGTAACACAAGAGAATTACACAGACCACTGAAGTTGAGATTTGCTCGGAAGGTTTCGATGGACTGATACCTGCAGTGGTTTAGCCACAGTTCGACGTTCGAAGGCCCAGTAAGCTCATTAAAAATTTCTTAGAATCCCGTAAATCTATTGAATAAAGAAATGACCACCGAAGCGGACAGATTTCTGAAAACTAGGGTCAGCGCGGATTATCTTCATTTTGAAGCGCCCCCGCGGAGCGCCCCGTATCCTTTCTTTCACGGTCGTACGTGAATATCTCAAGGGTTCATGCCAACGGCACTTGGAAATACCTGCTAATGAGTTTTTCCCAGAATTTGAAGTGCTGGAGCTTCATGCGGCCATCGAACAAGGTCGCTCCTTTTGGTTGGTGGTACCATGGCTGCGAAAAATCACCACGGTAGAATTTTCCGTTTCAAGGGTTTTCCCCCAAATCCCAAACATCAGACGAACAGGTGGTGGAATTCATAGGTTCGAATCAGTGTTGAAATTTTATAACCAATGGACTTCAGGTAAAAACGAATAATGAAAGGAAAATGTAAAGAAATGAAAATATTCCGTATATTTTGGAATTCATTGGAATAAGTTCATTTTGGTATTATGAATTTCTACATCCGTTTTAGAGATTCATAGGGTTTGGAAATGAGAAAGTTCTCATTTATAACCGCAAAGACGATTACCCCATACCTGATTACAATCGATTTTCTTAATTGGTTGGTGAAGAATTTTATGTTCTGCTTAATTTTTGCGTAGTCATGGAGATAGCCGATGAGAATAATCTTCTCAACCCCCAACGATGAATAGTGGAATCACTTTACGTTTAGACCCAATATCTATTGTAGTTAATCATAAATAGAATTTCTATGTTAAAGACCGGCGCGTCGGCGAGGGATTACGTTCGCTTTCGGCGATTCTTTCAGGTCGCCTCTTTCGAAGGTTCGTACCCGGCGCGCATTGAGTCAAGAACCGGTTAACGGGATTGGACGCCGGCAGCCAATCGGAGTTCCTCTACCATGGGCAAATGGGCTCGGGGAAACTCTCTAGTGCACAGAAACTCTGCGAGCACTATAGTCATGTTATCTAAATAGTAAACTGAGTAGATCATGAGGGCACAGTTATTGGATATAAAATGGAATTTAAACGACCTTAGCTACCAACAAGCACTTCATACGCTGTATTTAGCTTTTAACATAATTTACGGGTATGAGTTACGCTAATCTATGCTCCTCAGTGATTGTAATCTAATTTAGGGTTAAAATTTGTCTTATGTTTAGGAAAGATACGAAATATCTAAGCTGAACACTGCAAAATAATAGTAAATAAAGAAATAAATGGCATTTGCCACTCCCATTAGAGCTAATCTTGCATATTTTTATACCCAGAAACAAACACCAATTCGAAATCGTCGGCGTACTGCCGCCTTGACGCAGAGAAAATCCGACAAATTCAGTTTTTCTGCGACGACGCAGCGAGCTTGAGACGTGACGTCATCAATTCTCAAAGACGGGCTCTGATTGGCTCGCTAGCCGCGGCGTCAACGCAACGCCGAACTGTGAAGGCCCCCTAAAGAGAAACCTCGCAACTACCCCCGTCCGCCACAATATATATTATATCGCCGCTGTCTCAACAGAACGAAACACCCGTCAACACGCTTGAGCCTTCCGATCTGAAACCTTGGGCAGAAGCAACCCCAGAAGAAGCCGCGCCATCAACTGCTCCGGCCGCGGACTTCACGCAACCCCCTGTGGGAAGAAGACAACGCAATCGGCTAAACGCCTACTCCCTAGTCGCCAAAAGAGCGCCCGAAGGGCTGCGGCTGGCTGCGCCTGTACCTAAATTTGGGCGTAGCCGTCGCGGTTCTCACCTTCGGGTGGCGTCTTTTCACCTGCGACAAATTCCCTTGGTCTTCCTGGCCGTTAGTACCCGGGCTTCTGGGCCGTTAGAATCGCCCATTGCACCCCCGGGGAAAGCGGCCGGGTCCACTTATTAGGGACCCCATACAGCCCTCCCTGCCCTCCCCTACGCTACCATCAGGCCGCCATGGAGTCCATGGCGGCCACAACGAGCTCTGCGTCATCAGCCGCCGAGGACACCAATGCCATGCTGCGGACAGTAAAGGAACTGCTCGCTAAACTGCCGGCAGACGCCATACAGGACCTTTTCGGGACCATTTTCAACTCGGTATCAGCAGTAAACCCGAATTCCACCACTCCGGTCATCCCAGTTCCGGCCGCGTCACCATCTGTTCCTACACCCACTACTTTAAACCCACCAGCAAACCCGGCCAGCCAGAGGAGGTCCGCGCAGGCCCCTTGTCAGAGTCTGGACTCTACCTTTCAGTCGGCTTCCGCACGCAACCGCGGAAAGCAAATCACAATCACACCCATATTTGCTGACAAAAACAAATTTGCCCCTCTGGCACAAGTCAATGGCGACAGCGCCAAAATTAAAGACGTCAACAACAAATCGACGATCAAAAAATCCAACTCTAAGTCAAAAGCGACCACCAACCATGAACCTAAACCCCAAAGACAAAAAACTCCCACCACTGTGCCAAACCAAGCCATAAATGACACGGCCCTTAAGGGGACCAATTACCAGATTGTTATTGAAACTGAACCCCCACACAATGACAATTCCAACGATACCACTCCCGAGGTCCTAGGACAAGCCATTCCAGTAGAGGCCCTTAAGAGGGCCAATTACCAGATTGTTATTGAAACTGAACCCCCACACAATGACAATTCCAACGATACCACTCCCGAGGTCCTAGGACAAGCCGTTCCAGTAGAGGCCCTTAAGAGGGCCAAAATCACAAAGTCAACAAAAACGCCCTCTGGTAGCCAATCTAAACCTGCCAATCACATGCTTACACCTCCTAACACGGTAAACACCACAATGGCCGCTAAAAGCACCAATGTCAACCCCACAACAGGCGATCTAATGGATTGCAATGCATCCACCCCACAAGATGAGCTTCACTCAACGATGGCAGTCAACAAAAAACAGAAAATACCTCCCATCCAAGTAGCAGATACTTCCAAATGGCCAGCCCTACATGCCCAATTAATTAAAAATTGCCAATTTCCTCCAATCTCTCACGCAACATCGAACTCTTCTGCAATTATCAAGTGCTCTAACGTAGCCGACTTCATTGCAGCCAAAGCAACATTGAACAACCTAAATATCCCCTACAGCACATACTGCCTGCAAGAAAACAGGCGCAGAGAATTCTCTCTGCGAGGTACTTTTGCCTCAATTGATGACAATGAAATACTAACAGATCTGCAAAATCTAGGATTCCCTGTAATCTCATGCTCCAGAATCTTCTCCACCCGACCGTCTCAAAGGCTGCGAGACCTAGGCCATACCTCAGTCCCCAAATACCCAACACAGGTTGTCCATGTAATAACAGAACACACAATAGACGCAGCTAAATTCATGGCAATCAATCACCTCGTCGGTCTCGGCGTTAAAATAGATACCTTCAAAAAACCAGCTATTCCCGTTCAATGTCATAGGTGTCAGGCCATAGGTCACACCAAGAACCACTGCTGCCTTCCCCCCAAATGTGTGAAATGCGCAGGCGACCACGCGTCGTCAGAATGCACAAAAACTGATAAGGAACCAGCTAAATGCGCTCTCTGCTCTTCTGATCACACCGCCAGCTACAGAGGCTGCGAAAAACATCGAGCAGCAAAAGCTGCAATGGCAGCCCGTCGTCTTGCAAACTCAACCAACCAAGCCACTCCCCTTCCCCCCTCACTACCTCGTTCATACGCCGCCGCCACCAATCACGGATTCCCTCCACTTGATCCTTCCGCTATTCCCCAACCTGCTGACAACGAACTATTCACGTGGTTCAGTAACATTAGCACACACCTCTCCTCTCTCCACTCAAAAGTGGAAAAGAAACAATTCCTCCTGAATCAACTGCTACTCCTACAGGACCAACCATAATCAAGTCCAGACTCGGGGCAACCCACAATACACTTCTCCAATACATCTGGGATTATAACCCAAAAATCCCTACTACATACAAACTGCCTCAATTCATTACTCGCCTATGAGTCTTTCCTATGTCTTTCTTCTAGAAAATTAGTCATTCATTCACTCTAATTAAAGGTATATAAAATGTCATATCTAATCTAACAATTGACGATGACAATATAATATGAAAAGAAAAAATATATATATAAAGAAAAGAAAACATAAAAAAAATGATAAAAAACACAAAAAAATGGAATACAAAAATATAAAAAAATATTATAAAAGATTATAAAAAAAAAAACCAAATGAAAAAAAAAAAAATATATATATTTATATAAAAAGAGAGTAAAGTAACTCCACCCTCATCATACATAGCAAAATGTAACAAACTCCATATCATCAAGGTAAAGATAACCTGTTATTATGTAATATTGTATTAAATTAATCCCAATGTAAATATCTACCTCCTCAATAGTTTTAAGTTTCTGCTCACACAAACAAATCACTACCCTCACAACACAAACAACTGCGCACAAAAATTGTTCTAATGTAACCTGGCTGGTTAGGGTGAATTGGGTTCACCGGTACAGCTATAATCGCGCCTTCGGCGCATCAATTAATGCGTTAGGTCTCAACAGAACAACCCAACACGCTTGAGCCTTCCGATCTGAAACCTTGGGCAGAAGCAACCCCAGAAGAAGCCGCGCCATCAACTGCTCCGGCCGCGGACTTCACGCAACCCCCTGTGGGAAGAAGACAACGCAATCGGCTAAACGCCTACTCCCTAGTCGCCAAAAGAGCGCCCGAAGGGCTGCGGCTGGCTGCGCCTGTACCTAAATTTGGGCGTAGCCGTCGCGGTTCTCACCTTCGGGTGGCGTCTTTTCACCTGCGACAAATTCCCTTGGTCTTCCTGGCCGTTAGTACCCGGGCTTCTGGGCCGTTAGAATCGCCCATTGCACCCCCGGGGAAAGCGGCCGGGTCCACTTATTAGGGACCCCAAACAGCCCTCCCTGCCCTCCCCAACGCTACCATCAGGCCGCCATGGAGTCCATGGCGGCCCCAATGAGCTCTGCGTCATCAGCCGCTGAGGACACCAATGCCATGCTGCGGACAGTAAAGGAACTGCTCGCTAAACTGCCGGCAGACGCCATACAGGACCTTATGGGGACCTTTTTCAACTCGGTACCAGCAGTAAACCCAAATTCCTCCACTCCGGCCATCCCAGTTCCGGCCGCGTCACCATCTGTTCCTACACCAACCACTCTAAACCCGCCAGCAAACCCGGCCAGCCAGAGAAGGTCCGCGCAGGCCCCATGTCAGAGTCTGGACTCTACCTTTCAGTCGGCTTCCGCACGTAACCGCGGAAAGCAAATCACAATCACACCCATATTTGCTGACAAAAACAAATTTGCCCCTCTGGCACAAGTCAATGGCGACAGCGCCAATACTAAAGACGTCAACAACAAAACGACGATCAAAAAATCCAACTCTAAGTCAAAAGCGACCACCAACCAAGTAACTAAACCCCAAAGACAAAAAACTCCCACCACTGTGCCTAACCAAGCCATAAGTGACACGGCCCTTAAGGGGACCAATTACCAGATTGTTATTGAAACTGAACCCCCACACAATGACAATTCCAACGATACCACTCCCGAGGTCCTAGGACAAGCCATTCCAGTAGAGGCCCTTAAGAGGGCCAATTTCCAGATTGTTACTGAAACTGAACCCCCACACAATGACAAGTCCAACGATACCACTCTCGAGGCCCTCGGACAAGCCATTCCAGTAGAGGCCCTTAAGAGGGCCAAAATCACAAAATCAGCAAAAACGCCCTCTGGTACCCAATCCATACCTGCCAATCACATGCTTACACCTCCTAACACGGTAAATACCACAATGGCCGCTAAAAGCACCAATGTCAACCCCACAACAGGCGATCTAATGGATTGCAATGCATCCACCCCACAAGAGGAGCTTCACTCAACGATGGCAGTCAATAAAAAACAGAAAATTCCCCCCATTCAAATAGCAGATACTTCCAAATGGCCAGTTCTACATGCCCATTTAATTAAAAACTGCCAATTTCCTCCAATCTCCCACGCTACATCGAACTCTTCTGCAATTATCAAGTGCTCTAACGTAGCCGACTTCATTGCAGCCAAAGCAACATTGAACAACCTAAATATCCCCTACAACACATACTGCCTGCAAGAAAACAGGCGCAGAGAATTTTCTCTGCGAGGTACATTCGCCTCAGTTGATGACAATGAAATACTAACCGAACTACAAAATCTAGGATTCCCTGTAATCTCATGCTCCAGAATCTTCTCCACCCGACCGTCTAAAATGCAGCGAGACCTAGGTCATACCTCAGTCCCCAAATACCCAACAAAGGTTGTCCATGTAATAACAGAACACACAATAGACGCAGCCAAATTCATGGCAATCAACCATCTTGTTGGTCTCGGTATTAAAATAGATACCTTCAAAAAACCAGCCATTCCCGTTCAATGCCATAGGTGTCAGGCCATAGGTCACACCAAGAACCATTGCTGCCTCCCCCCTAAATGTGTGAAATGCGCAGGCGACCACATGTCGTCTGTATGCACAAAAACTGACAAGGAACCAGCCAAATGCGCTCTCTGCACCTCTGATCACACCGCCAGTTACCGAGGGTGTGAAAAACATCGAGCGGCAAAAGCCGCTATGGCAGCCCGACGTCTAGCAAACTCAACCAACCAAACCACTCCCAATCCTCCCTCACTACTTCGTTCATACGCCGCCGCCTCCGCTCACGAATTCCCTCCACTTGATCCATCCGCCACTCCACAACCCGCTGACAACGAACTATTCACGTGGTTCAGCAACATTAGCACCCACCTCTCCTCCCTCCACTCAAAAGTGGAAAAGAAACAATTCCTCCTGAATCAACTGCTACTCCTCCAGGAACAATCATGAACACACACCAAAAAAACACGAATACACTAAACGTTATCTCCTGGAATTGCAACGGCGTACTGGCTAAAAAACATGAACTCCTCCAGTACGCCCTTGACAACAACACTGACATTATCTTGCTACAGGAAACTCACCTGACACCAAACAAATCGTTATACGCACCACACTTCAACACTTACAGACTGGACCGCTTAACACGAGGCGGAGGAGTAGCCATCCTAATCCGTAAACACATTCCCCACGCCCTTCTAAACTCACCTGACCCAAACAAATTCGAAGCTCTTGGTATTTCGATAAACACTAAAGACGGTCCGTTACACCTTTACTCTTTATACCGCAGACCACACACAAAATTTTCAGTGGACGATCTGGATCACCTGTTCTCCACCCAAAACGGCATATACTTCGGCGACTGGAATTGCAAACACCCAGCTTGGAATAGTAACACGTCTAACAAGCACGGAAAAATCTTACACTCCTACATAAAAAACAAAAATTTTCAAATCTTAGCTCCACTCTCCCCTACTCACTATGCCCGAAAATCATGTGACGTGATTGACTTTGGTCTTGCTCACAATCTCCCAACCTCATTCACTCCCTCTGTAATCTACTCCTTCACATCTGACCACCTCCCCTTATATTTCTCACTTCCTTTACACTATTACCCCATTGCACCATCCGAAATGAACGTCACGGACTGGGACAAATACATCACATACCTCAATGACTCCCTTTCTAAAATCAACACTATTGAAATTCCAACCCCTGCAACCATTGACACCCAAGTCAACCTTATTACATCCGCTCTGAACTCAGCCAAACAAAGAGCCTCACGCTCATTCACTCCCCGTAACAAATGCCACGACAAACTCCCCCAGTATTTAGTCGACCTCATAAAGCGCCGCAACATCGCTCGCCGTTTATGGCAAATCCACAGAGATCCCCTAGACAAGACCTTATACAACCGCCTTTCTACTCAAGTCAAGTCTGAAATTTGCATCGTGAAACGTCACCACTGGGAAAGACACATACAAAAACTAACATTTGACAACCCTGTCCCTAACGGCAAAATACCCATCTGGAAAACTGTTAAATCCTTAAAACAAACAAATAAAACTATGTACCATCCCTTATCAGTAAACTCTACTCTTATCTTCGATCCCAGTAAAAAAGTCGAGATTCAAGCAGATCATCTACAAATGACCATGTCACTGGACAAATCCTCCTCACCAATTGAAGTTGAGGTCAACAACTTTACGAAAAATCTGCCTCTAAGCTCCAACGCCAGCATCACTCTTGCCACTCCTTCCGAAATCCTAGCTCTGTTAAATTCTCTCCCAGTTAAAAAAGCTCCAGGCCTCGACAATATCAGTAACTCTCAACTCAGATTTGCCGCCAGATGTCCAAAATTCCCCCTTCTCCTTTCTAACCTACTCAACCACTGTTTCAATCTTCCACACTTCCCTGCAACCTGGAAAAAAGCCAAAGTCGTTCTTCTTCCCAAACCAGGGAAAGACCCAAAAATCCCGGGCAACTCTCGCCCTATATCCCTGTTATCAAATCTCTCCAAGATACTTGAAATCCTAGTACTCAACAGACTCGACTCATTCACCGCTGATAACAACATAATCAGACCCGAACAGCATGGGTTTAGAAAACACACCTCAGCCCTCCACCAAATACTCAGACTTGTTGAGAAAATAAGCCATAATTTCAACCGCCGCCTTGTAACGGACGCGGTGTTCCTAGATGTTGCGCGCGCATTCGACAAAGTCTGGCATAAAGGCTTATTATTCAAACTTAATCAAATAAAACTACCTCTTCCTGACATACTATTCATAAGGGAATACCTTCTCAAGAGACAATTCCTAGTCGCCGAAGCTAAAACACATTCATCCCTCAGACCAATGGAGGCAGGAGTTCCGCAAGGATCAATTCTCAGTCCACTACTATTTACACTATTCGTAAACGACATGCCACATACATCAAACACTTCACTTCACATGTACGCTGATGACACCGCCATAGCGGCGACGTCACGGCGGGGAGACACCAACATTAACAAACTTAACACTCACTTAAAACACATCAACAACTGGACAAAAACATGGAAAATAAAAATCAACGCCGCCAAAAGCACACATATTCATTTCTCACAAAGACGTAAATTCGCACCACAAACATCACCCTTCATAAACAAAACTCGAATACCAAGAGCATCAACCCACAAATTCCTTGGAGTTCTGCTAGACGAAAAGTTATCATACAACCCTCACTTGAAATACTGCACCGACAAAGCCAGAGGAGTTAGACAGGCAATTGTCGCACTATGCTCCAAAACCTCCCCCCTCTCTCACAGCGGCAGAGTCAAACTCTACACCTCCACGGTTAGACCTACTCTTCTATATGGCTGCGAGATATTTGCACTCTCCCCAACAATAAGACGTAAATTGGAAAGCTTCCAAAACATTTCCCTTCGCCATCTCCTAAACTTATCTAGATATGTCAGAATCGCAGACGTTCTTAAATCTCACAACCTTCCCACAGTAACCCAATTCATTTCTAAATTAGCCAACAATTTTAAGTCCAGGCTCGGGGCAACTCATAACACTTCAATTACAGATTTATGGGACTATGACCCAACTACCCTCACCACATACAAACTGCCTCAACAAATTACTCGCCTATGAGTCTATCTTGTATCTTTCCTTCTTGTAGATTTAGTCACCTCGTATAACGGTTTATAGTAATACTATAAAAAGACAATACAATATGTAATTCTCAATAGAAAGTTTAATTTAAAAAAAAAAAAAATGTCATATCTAATCTAACAATTAATGATGATATTATAAAACGAAAAGAAAAGAAAAAAAATAAATAAAAATAAAAAATAAATATAAAATAAAATAATAAAAAAAATAAATAATATAAAAAGAAAAGAAAGGAAAAAAAAAAATGACAAAATATGGAAAACAAAAATAAAAAATTATAAAAGAAAACATAAAATCAAAAAAAAAAAAAATATAAAGATGTATAAAAAGAGAGTAAAGTAACTCCACCCTCATCATCCATAGCAAAATGTAACAAACTCCTTATCATCAAGGTAAAGATAACCTGCTATTATGTAATATGTATTAAATTAATCCCAATGTAAATATCTACCTCCTCAATAGTTTTAAGTTTCTGCTCACACAAACAAATCACTACCCTCACAACACAAACAACTGCGCACAAAAATTGTTCTAATGTAACCTGGCTGGTTAGGGTGAATTGGGTTCACCGGTACAGCTATAATCGCGCCTTCGGCGCATCAATTAATGCGTTAGGTCTTTCAGAGAAGGATTCCCCCACCCCCACTTCCTCTCCCTCTGTCGGCTCGGCCCTCCCCCCTTGGGTGGGGGAAAGAAGCAGCACCCGAAGCAGCTGAGCAGTTTGTCCGGAAGGAAGGCAAGGGATAGGTGGTGGGGGAAAGTGTCGGTGTCGGGGGTCGATGTCGTATTCCGAAGAAAAAAAATATTTTGTTTCGGGAGACCGTGGTGTTCAAGCGTGCCCCGAGAGCAAGAGACCCTTGTGTTTTTCGACGGGTCAGTGTCGAGTGTGATTGAGGAAAGCAGGGAATGGGAGAACCGACTCCTTGTACGTGAAGTGGCAACACCTTTATTACAGGTGATGGTGATAGTAGCACACTACAAAGGCTGTCTAGGGAAATACCATATGGGCCGCAGTTACCAGTGCAAAAAGTAGAATGCGTCTACCACCCACTTCGAAATTACAAGAGTAGACTGCATGATATTGCACGACTTCCAAGAAATTCAAAAGGGGCAGTAGCCGTTGGGTACAGGTGAACAATAAACAAAATCTTGCAAAGGTTGAGGGTAGCTGTGAGTGGGGCAATCTCCCTCAGAGCGAAAATGGCCGGGTCGGAAAGGGTCAAACTCCTACAGAAGGACATAGAGCAAGGACCGAATCATGTTTTTGGTGACCATAATAAATGTGACAAATGTTATCGCAAAGTGCCCGAGGAAGGAGAGGAAAACTTGGTCCCTCATTTCATTAGTTGCGGCATATGGGAGGATATCACCTATGCCAACAGTCTATTATCTCGTCACTCCGCTAGTTTAAACGCATATATAAAATGGCAAATTGATTGACTGACGGACTCATTGATACAAATTCGCAACCCAAACTGTGATAGGTGTAGGTATTTGGCTTATTGGATTTAAAAGTTAAAAAAAAAAATATCGGGAGGAAAAATCTGAAAACTTGAAAAAGTCGATTACTTTTCGAGATATATCGACTTGAATTAACATGGAAACCTTATGGGACTAAAACTTTTAGACTTTTATTTTGTACTTTAAAACGTTTGATGATCATGGTATTCAATGGACATAAACAAGATTTTTTGGTCGATTTTTTGGTTTAGTTGCTATAGCGACGAATTGATATTTAGTATTTTTTATTATTTTTTGAACGTTTTCTATGCTTTTCTTGTGGAAAAGGTATAGGAATTTTTTTGACCAACTTGCAATAATCGTAGGACAAATTCCTTGAAATATAAGGTGAATGATGTTTTGGTTGATTTTTTGGCTATCTTGGAATTTCCAAATGTTGAAACAATTCCGAGGAATAAACGATTTCGATTTTACATTGTCGTGATGGGCGAATTTTCAAACTCTGATTTCGGCCCTGATACATGTGCCATATGAAAATTTGGAATCTCCTGGAAAAACCGTTGACGGTAATTCGTATCCCCTCGTTCTACCCTGATTTTCCCGTGACTCTCTTGGTTAATTCATAATAAAATTCCGAAAAAATATCCTGCACGCGAAAAATCATTGTCGCCATTTTTTTGCGGAGCATACAATCTTGAATATCTTAGCAACCATTCAAGGTAGAAGAATGAAATTTTCGGGGCAATACTTTTATCAATAAGGTCAACTTTTGCAATGATGGCCATTTCACTCGATTGATTCACGTGCGAGTTATATCGATGACAATCTCCTTGGATACGCTTTATTCGCTAATAACTTTTTTGTTAACTAAGTTTTGAATATGAAAGTCATACACAATACAAATTATAATGTGATTTATCCGATAAAAGTTAAATCAAGGGGATCAGTTTATTAAAGTCGGAGTTATGATCGATACAAGGTTGTATTCGATGGAGCCCTTTTTCAGACCTGTTTACATGGTTACGGGGATAAAAATTTTAACAATATGTTAGGACAAAGAAGCTCTGTGCACATGTGTAAATAATTTTGATGTGTGACGATTCCTAAAGAAAATATATCGATATGAATTAATGTCGATATGACTCATTTTCTCCTTTGCTGTTGACCATTCCCCTCCGAAATTTTCAGGGTAGTACTTCATTGGTAATACAGATGTTTCCTTATAACAAGGGCTCCATGGCAATCATAGTTATCATTTTATATCCACATTTAATTTCAATGTAAAGTAAATGGCAATACACTCCTATCGTTTTTACGTAGGATTTCATTCAGGATTTCGAAGTGGTTGCAAAGGCTGGAAGTGATTTTTGATGTCTGGTAAACGAACTCTACTACACGTAAGCGTAACCAATTCATTATTTTAGTTTAAACATTGACTTCTTTTTTCACTTTCAACGACGTTTACACGCATTACTATATTTATGTACTTATTATATTCGATCGTTTTTAACAGTTTTAATTTCCCTTCAATAATATAAATCCTTTCCAAAATTACATACCTACTATATTACGCATCATTGAAATACGAAATATTCAATATTCAAGGCGCATCCTTACCAGTAGGTAAGGATGCGCCTTACCTTTAATATAACTTTTTCAGCCGCATTATTGATTGCTTAATGTGCGGAATAATTTCAATCATAGTAACCGGAAATACTGATCATTATATACCAGGGTTGTTTTTATTTAACCTCACGAAATTACGGATAGTACAATCCGTTACGAGTCTTTAAACTTTATCTTGGGCAATTAGGCCATCGATATGTAATAGCAATGCAAAGTAAAGGGGAAAAACCTCAAATCCTCCTCAATACGATTCTATTTATGGGAGATAAACGACATTTTAATGGTAAAATCCTAATCACGTAGGTCATATTTGTGAATGATTGGCGCTCCAAATAATCAATTTTTTCTGCGAGTAAGATCCGATCGACTTTTTTCGTATTCGACTTTTCGCTCATATATTTTTAATTTCATGAGATAGAATGCTGAAACTCACATTGAATGTTACTATTAAGTCACTCAATAAAATTATTGTTAAATCTAGCAGATAATGGTAGTGTAAATAAAGTTTTGGCCCATGAAATGGTGCAATTGATAGCTGCACACAGCAGCATCACTATTGTGGGCACGAAAATTAAATTCATAAATTTTACTTGGACAGCAATTTATTAATGGTACATATTACCATTATTATCATTTATTATTACCCATATCGCTAAAGTGTTGAGATGTATTGATTAAAATATACATCGATACCATCAAATATCTCCAATAGTATTATAGGCACGTATCCTTAATAGATAATTATGACGCTGTGAATAGTTCATAAGTAATCGTCCGTAATACTTTGGGCCCCTTTTTCGTAATCATATAATAACGATACCTATTTTCAGTGTAAGGTAAATGGAAATAATGCTGTGATCATTTTACGTACGATTGAATTCACATTTTCAATGTGGTTGCTAAGGCTGGATGTGACTGTTGAAGCCTGGTTATCCAACTCCAATTCGCCTAATGCTGTTTTAAGACGCTGACCGTTTATGGTAACGGAAACTATTTCGTCACGTAATTCATGGTTTAAAAATTTTTTACGCGGGAATCATATGGGATTCAAGTAATAGGGAATCGATATCTAATGAAGGCCGCGTAAGGCGTCACAAAAATAGCCATAGCAAATAAATGAATACTTTTGGACAATATAATTTGCAGTGAAAGTGTAGTGATTATGAAAACATCTTGCGATCCCGTTTGTGAAAACCGTCTAACGCTGATTTGCGTTTGTGGCGTCATCTATACCGCAACAATGAAAACATCGTAAAGCTTTTTTATGTATATTGTTAAGGAAAATAACTTTCGTGCCTGGCTTTATTTTTGCGTATCGATATTTCGCGTTCCTATTGCCATCTCTTCCTCACAAAAGACCAGGTTTTGGAATAGCTAATTTTATGGCTGTTTGTAGAAATAAATTAAAGGTCAGGTGATAGCTATCCTTCACGTTATTCCGCGTTCATATAGTTATGAATAGATGAACATGTGTACGAATTGTCGAATTTTTATAAATATACCTCAAGGAATGTGCGAAGGCTGGGTTTTTGGGACAGAGCGTTTGTGGCGCCTTCTCTCGCTTGAAATGTGATAACATGTAATAGATCCACGGTTTTAGGGATTATGTCTTAGAAATTAACTTGAGCAGCTGGGCATTGATATTAATTGGTCTCACATGGTTTATTTAAAAAAATTCTGTTTTAATTTGTTTAAGTTTGTTGGGTTCAAACCCTCATAATCAGATATAGAGGAGCTATAATCTTAGGGTAAGTGCTATAACGCGAAAAATCAGTGACATTTCGCAATTTCATGATTCATTAATTTTATATTTCTCTCCATTACGTAAATATTCAATTCAAAAAGTTCTTTAAACGCTTATATCATCGTGGTTACTAAGACGACCTTAAGCATTGTTGAGGGCGAATGAGCGCGTTGTTTCAACGGCATTTTGAGTGTTTTATTTTCGATTTTTAAGCAACTTATGGACCCAATACTTGAACACACGTGACACAAATATGTTCCCAGCCCTCTCCAAAACCCGCTTGATGAATTCAAGCGCCCATCGACTCGTTTGATATATAACGTGACTAACAATCTTGCGGAATCCTACAAATCTTATGCAGCTAAGTCCGTAGGAGGGAAAAGGGTAAATTTATGTTTAAGGGGAGCCTATGAAACTAGGAGTGCGATTGCATCGGTAGCATTTAATGTGAAAGATCATGTACATGGCATAATTCACAAAGGACTGACGAGCAAGAGCCATGGAGAATACACAAAAAACTTTCTGTTTCCTCCAAAAGGAATAGGGAGTACATGAGAAAGCGACGACTGGAATTCTCTGAAACTTCAAAAAAGAAACGTCTGCGAATAGAGACACCAGACAAACACTATGGGCTTGTTCCTGATGTGCAAAGTGACATCGCATTGGCCAGCCTAGATTTCATTAGTGATTTCCTATACATCAATTAAAATGGATAAAACCTCAAGGGAAAAGTTGGAGAGGGTAACATGGGACCAAATGCTCAATGCGACGTGGCAGGCGGAAAGGTGGAAAAGGTTGACGGCCTCTTTCTTTGGCCGTATTTGCAATTTAAGGCCCACAACATCTAGGGAGAAAGTGGCAGACGATATTTTGTTTCCTTCCTTCAGAGGAAACGAGGCTACAGATTGGGGAAATGCCAACGAAAAATCTGCCATCAGGGAGTATGAGTCTTCTATCAAATATAAAGTTTTACCCGCAGGCCTCTTTGTTGATGACAAATTACCTTTTTTGGCTGCTAGCCCTGATGGGGTAGTATCTGATGGCGGAGGCTTAGTGGAAAAATTTGCCCCTATAATTGTACGGATATTGCTCCTGAGGAAGGAGTAAAAAATAAAAGAGTTACCTTCATGGAAGTGAAAGAAGGAAAATATAAGTTACGCAGGAGAAAGAGATATTTTTATCAAGTACAGGGACAGCTGGAAATATGGGATAAACAATATTGCGATTTTATTGTGTGGTCTCCTCATGGGATTATAATTGACAGAATTCAAAGGGAAAGCAGTTTTGGGCCACAGCAATGGTGGATAAATTAAAAGAGTTTTACCTGAACTTTATGTTGCCCAAAATATGCCAGAATACACCTGGTTACAATAAATAATTGTACCGGAGTTGATGTTTTTTTTCTTAATTTCAATCAACACTTCCCAATAAACTGTTTACCCTTCATTTCTCTTTGAACACCGCCCTCCCGGAGACTAAATATGGTAATATTTTATTCCTGTATATCGCGGTGCTGCCAACTGCAGCCTTCTGCCCTGGCTACTGGTTTTTCGTGGATTATCGTATATATTATTGCCTGGCTGAGTGAAACGCATTTTTCCTTTCTCGACCAATTTTATAAATTAATTAATATTGTAACAAATTTATGTGTGACTTTCATTAGCGCTTACTATATGCTATGCATCAAAATAATTTATAACTTTCAGCCGCGCGAACCACATTGTTAATCGAGTCACGCGCACGTCAAAATTTTCCGGCCATAGCTTTAAAGATGGGATTATTACAGGGTAATGAGATCGCAGTACATGAATTCCACCTCTGAATACCCTTCACCAATTGTGAACCGAGTCGAAATTTTTCTGTGCTGCGGCGCGACATTAATTTTCTCCGGGCATTTTCAAACGAGTAAGATTTAAAAAAATGAGGATATCATGACTTCTCAGCTTCAGTGCCGATAATTAAGAAAAAATAATTTTGCATGATCCCAGGGGAGTTGAGATTTAATAACTGTGTATGAATTTCTATGAATGTAATCATAAACACGTATATGTATCATATGAAATAGACCACTTGTAAAATTTTTCGAATTTTAAGACATACTTTCAACTTTCTCACTTGGAGTTGAAGCTTTCGAAATAGAGGTAATTTAGGATTCCTCCCAGCTGTACTAAAAATTATGCCTTCGTTGCCATCATAGAAAAAAACTATAATTGAAGTGCGCAATGATAAGGAGTATTGAAGTACCGAATATGAACGTGGTTTTTGTGAAGGATTGCAACGACAACGATAGAGAGGAAATTGAAACTACAATTAATGACAGTGACACTCGATTTCTCGTATCTATCAATTTTATTGTGCAATATTGGTTACCGGCGTGGAATAAGCCTCGTCATGCGGTCTATTTTATATTTATATTATAAATTTGAAACTAAAATCTTATTTTTTATGCATTCACTGAAGTACAAGATGAATAGAAATGGGAGAACGTGACGAAAGCGAGCGGAATTCAATGCGGGAACTATCCAGAGCGAAAGAGACCGACCGAAGGGTTGATCAACTAACGTAACACAATAAACACAAAAAGAGTTTCCACGAAATAGCTCGCACGGAGTTATCCGCAAAGATTTCTTTCCAATAGGGTAGTTTCCTTCATCAAAGAAAACGATAGGCATTGATTGCGATTCGTTACCATCCATGCGTGTAGTCATAATACACAAATTATTTGGTTTTTGAAATACCGGTTTAGACAAATGGCTAGGGTCAAATTTTATCCTCATTTGAAAAAGGCCAGATTGGCGCCCATGTGATTCCACTCCGCGTGACGTCACAGGGACCTAGTTTCTACAGGAGAGGATATGAGTTATACATCGTCTGAGGTTACCAATGCATGCATGAGGCACAGAGCTCAGGGAAACATGTCTTAATAACCACCTATTAAAACTGGCTAAGGTCGGAAAGTTTTCTTCGTGTGATAAGGTATTGATAAACCTTTTTTAAGCCAAGCGCTACCAGCCAGCAAGGTATTCAGCTACCCGCTAGCATCCTGCGTCCTATCAGCGCTCAGAGCCTCGATCAAGGTCACTTCACAAGGAGAGAGGGGGAACCAGAAATGCGTCGCACGGACTTTCATACTTACGCGTCGCGTTTTTGCGCGCTTGAAATTTTTCACTTTTCATTTAATCGCGAAAAATAGATATCGTCATTTAAAAATCTAAAAGCGCGAAATACTTACTCCAGGAGTAATAATATTTCAATTAAGGCAATAAAAAAATAATAGGAAACCACCCTATTGGTTGAAAAATATTCTCTTTTACGATTTTACCGAGAAAATTAGTCAGTTTCTCTTCTTGAGTGCGAAAAAATACAGTGCTTGTAATACGGCAGCGAAGAACCAGGGTTTATTTTCCTTAAGTATATCGTGAAATATAAGCGTTGAAACCAAACTACCACTAGTGAAGAATATCTGGGAGCGATAAAAAGGTACATTTTCCAAGTAATATATCTCAGGCAAGGCTAATGATGGGAACACTGCCCGATGTATTTTTTCTGATCCTAAGCTAACATAAGAAATTACCGGTATATTTACCATCAAATACTCATATTTCATTTTTATTTATTAATTCCAAAATTTGTTATGAATGTTTAGAATTTTTGGAGGAAGGATTTGGTGAGTACTTTTTTTCCTTTTTAAATAGTCATCAGCGAGGAATTCATCTCGAGGCTTGCCTCAATTTTAAAGATCTGACATGTGGAATTGAGATAGATTACGCCAATTTCCGCGAGTACTGCTCAGAAACTGCATCCCTTTTTGTGGATTTGTATCCGTGGTACTACATGCCGCGCACAGTGCACAAGGTGCTGCTTCATGGAGTATCAACTGCCAAGGCAGCAGTGCTCCTAATTGGCCAACTTTCGGAGGAAGCTTTGGAATATTGCCACAAAGATATCAGAAGATTCCGAGCGCACCACACGCGAAAAATTTCACGCTTAGATGAAATGGGAGGTCTTTCCCGAAGGCACCTCCTCAATTCAGATCCTCTAGTATTCAATAGTTATATTTGTATGAATGCTAAAAGAAATGTTTCAAAGGATGTACGAAACTTACTTGTATTGGTGGAGCCAACTTCTGATGAGGACAGTGACAGCTGCGAATCCGATGAAAACTGCTAGTGGGCTGGTTAATTTATCCCTTATGTTTTCTTACGTTTTATATATTTATGTCTATATGTTGATGATACATAAATAATTTTATGTGGCATTGTGTTTTATGGTATAAATTGTTTGCTAGGTGATTTCTTATGGGTGTTCTCTCAGACAAATTTTTGACGAAAAGTTAATTGACTAAATCATTAATAGTGTTTAAAAAATAATTTTATGTGTTAATATGAAATTTTTTATTTAAATTATTAAAGTTAATGTTAAACTACTAATTTTTTTATTCCTAACTATTAATTCCAATTAAATGTTCCCTCTCTACTAAAGCGGTCCAAATAGTCGATTTTTGTTTTTTTTTCCCGTCTCCTCGAATTTGTTAAAAAAACTTCCCGGATCGATTTTTCGGAAAAATGCCATTATATTCATGGTATATAGTCTAAACAATATTTTAAGGAAAAATTTCATCGAGCTAATTATAAAACTATGGAAGATATGATTTTTGGCCAGCCTTTTTCGATTTCAGTCCACGGTGCGCCGTCATTGGGGTGGCGAGGGCCACTGCTAGAGGAACCACAACAGCTAATGGTGCCAGTTTGGATTTAATCGGCAATTTCTTCATATTATCTGGCTGTACCCCTAAGTTGCAACTTGCAATGGAAATAAAATTGCCATTGCCATAAATATCCAATTCAGACGCATCCGGTGACCGCGGCTTTTTGGCCTTTCAATATTTGCCCCACGAACTCTAGCCAAAAATCGAATTTGGTTGCTATTTCCTCTGTGAGTTCATCCACCTCCATTCGAGCACGCTTCGATTCCTTCCTCCTCTCTTCTCTCTCAGCCACAAGGTCCCTGCTCTTACAATCTCCCTGCCACACCACCCATCGTCCTCCCCTCCCCCTTTGACCTTCACTGCACCAAGCCTGGGCTCTTTTAATTTCGCGAGGAAAATCGAAAGTATCTGATTTAATTAATCATATACTGCGGTGGGGAAAGTTTGCCGCTCCATGTTTTGTCATCCATGACAAACTTTGGAAGTAATGTAGCTTATTTGTTAGTTGTTGTTGTTGAAGTAGGTACAGAGGCAAAATCTTGTTTGGGGGTGGTCTTAAAAACCTACTGAGGTAGGCCTCAATGGCGGCGGGCCCTGCCGAAGGTCGTGGGATCGAGTCCCCCTTGGTTAGATAGCCCTTTTGGCGACAGAGTTTTGCAATCTTTTATTGTTAGTCGTCGTATATCCTACGTTAATGGAGCTAAGCGGGGAAATAGATGTAGATAAATAAAACATAATTTTCGTGAGAGATTAACTATAACCACGTACTTCAGAATAATCAAACCGTAAGACATCGACTAAATGATATCTTATGCTAAAATTCAACGTATACGCCTCTAGACGACTAACTATCTCGTGCAAGGATAATACTCTCTTGTATAAGATAAAAAATAAAAGTGCTTTGAGCCCCCTTACAATATGTATACACTCACGAAAGTGTTGTTGAAAACTCCATTAATTAATTTCGTGAGTATTTTGGCAATTCACTCTAAGAAATGTTGGTGGAATATTATAAATACCACCAAGAACTTGGCGTCCTGCTCGTGCAGCTCAACTAGTGCTGGTTTATGCTTGATCAAGCGGTATTTACGGCAAACGTGGTGATATTCATAGTAGCATACGACTAATCTCTTTCTGATCAGATGTTAGGATCAGCATTCTGTTAATAAACAACTCGCGTTATGCATCCAGGATACTGAACAAAAATAAATGGGTATCAATATCGTTGTTGAAGTGAAGGAACCACTACTTTGGCGAAAAATTGAGTTTGAATTGTCACATCGTCACCGTTGTTAACAATTATAGTTTCAACATCATTATATTATAGGCAAATTTATTGTCCCATTTTTTCAATTAGAGTGCTACATTAGATATATCCGTAGTTATACGAGGACTTGGCATCTTTTAATACTCCCGTAATGATTTGCAGTCGCTCGATTTTCGTCCGTTATAACATTCGCGTATCACTCACGCACCCCTTATCAGTTCGACCTCTCTCTCACCTCGGAAATCCGATTACGTCACCAACAACGCCCCAGAAACGGACAGACGAAGGCCCCTACGCATGAAAGGCGTGTCGCCGCGTGACAGGAGCCTTCTTCCAGCAGCAGCGAACCCTGTCGCTTCCATGCATTTCTTTCAATTCCCTCTTCAGCTGACAACGTCAGACTCAATCTGAAAATCTGGGAAGTGTTTTACCGTGAGCTACGAATTTTTTTCTCGACAATCCAATTTCAAACTACACGCATTAATTTTTTTAAACTATGCTTGGCTGTATAACGTGGAAACACTTCATATCCATATGGTAACACAATGTAAGTAAAAAAATGGTAAAAATTTTCGGATAAAATGCATATTGCATTCAATGGACCATGGCTTCGACAGGTAAACAAGTCATTTACGAAGTAATTTTCATTCCTTAATGACATTTTCATGCGTCGAAGTCATGCTAGGACGACTAAAATATATATTTAGAGTGGAAATTTTATCGTAATTATATTTTAGCATATAGATCAGAATATTAAGTACGTCGAAGGACGGAAAAATCTGGCCTCAACCTAATTCTAAACCTGATTTTTTACAGCGAACAAATGTGGGAGCCACGAGGAAATTGAAGGCTATCGAAATAAATATTATTTCCGCTAAAAAAATTTAAGCGAGGGCATAAAAAGGAGCAGAAGGAGGAGGGGAATGGAGCCATGCGTAACATAACCAAAACGCCCTCGGAAGTATTCTGAAGACCTCATCACTGACAGCACATCGACAATTCAAAGGACCAAACTTCCAATATTCTTCAGTTGCCCTTCTTTCCTTCATGTACTCTTCAACCGACAACGTCCGGATCAAACTGAGAACCTGAGAAAAGCATACGCGTTTTATCCTTGAAAAAAACAACCCACAGATTCCTCTCATTTTTAAGTCAAAATCCAGACTATTGCTCTTACTTCACTACGGTGTACGCATTTGGAGACATTTGTTAACTATTTTTCTTTCTAAACCAAATGTATATTTTATTTCTTTTTTTCTTTCTTAACCAAATGTATATTTTCTTTCATTTTTTCTTTCTTAACCAATGAGTGAGATCTGGTAAACGAAGGGTTCATGGAATGAATGTTGTGATTCGATTCGGATTTAGGAGCAGAATTTAAATAGTGGCTATATGTAGTGAAAAAACCGAAAAGGTACGGGTGTGACGTCACTATCAAACCCCCGGAAACTGATTGGCTGCCTCTCCGCCCCACGTCATCGCGTGACAGCTGTCTTCGTCAGCGACGGGCGCCGCTCTTCACTTGCTTTCATTCCTTTCCCTTCATTCGCCTCTTCGCCACAAAACGTCACATTCAAATCCAAAACCTGAAAGGTGCATTTTCGTGCCTTTTCTCTGCAATAACCTTTATTCACACCACAGACTTTTCGTCTTTCAGTCACAATTAATAACTCCAGGTTTTTAAACTTATTAGAGGTTATAAAAATTTTGTCACAGTCTTTGCACGTGATAACTTCCAGCGCAGAAATGTTGGACGTAGGATCGAAAGCTGGGGAAGCGATGTCTCTTAAAATGCGGGTTTTTCTTCGATGAAGAATTTGGGTGAGGGCGTAAATGCAAGCGAAATGGAGGGAAATGATGGAGAAATCCAATCAAAGACACGTTTTCTACTTAAATAAATAGCCACTAAATGCTAAATTCTCAAACGTGGTTGAGGAATATTATGTTATTTAACAGCATTATTTTTTCGCATCACCAACCCCATAGATTTAGTTCGAGATCTTTGCTTTCGCATTGTAAATCGTCCATCTGCGAACGCGCATTAAAACGAGCATTGAAATTCAACATTTGGGGTAGTTCAAACAGTCGGGTAGACAGACTGCGTGCATTATCGTTGGCAGCACAGCCCGTGCTGACAGGGAGGGAGCCTTTAAATGTTTAAGCATTAAAAATGTGCGTGGTATAAGATATAACGATTACAACTTCTTTGTAAACTAATGTTTCTCCATTTAACGCTTTCACAGGCATTCTACAACCTTTATATTTTTATGAAGTGTAATAACCGTTTGAAATAACGATGTGCTAAGGATTTATACGGCGGATATTAAATTTACATTTCAAATTAAATTTGATGGCGAAATCTGACTAAAATTGTCGTAGGCTACTAGAAAAAACGCTCAGACAAAAAATTCCCATTTTAACAATACTATTAGTATTCATGCCTTTAAAATTTTACACAAAACATATTAGTGTTTTTAATGATTTCAAAAAATAAGGTAGGGTGCGGGAGGGGTGGTGCCCTGAGTATGCAAACTGGAATAGCTCAGCTTTAACCAGGGATCGTGTGACTCTACGATGTAATACCTTCACATCTCTTCCAATATTACTTAGTCTAAGGGTTCCGTGCCTTTTTTGCTGCACCTTACGCGGTGTGAAGAGGGGAGATATCCGGTGGCTGAATTTCCCTTGCCGCGCATTACATCATTTTCTCGTTAGAGTCAAAAAAGAGGACTTTTTATTCAGAATAACTCTCCGGTTGTTTGCCATGGTTAGAAAAAATAATAACTCGGAGGAGGTGGGACGAAATTTATGAGTTCGCGGCCCATAATTTTTACGGAAAGCCGACTTATAAGCTCCGACTTTCCTTTTTTGTTACCGAGGAAGAGCCTTCGCCCCAGCGCCATCTTTTTTTAACCATAATTCCTTCTCCCTCGCGATGGCGATTGGATGGCTGGTTATCTGCCGCTTCTCCTGCCCCACACCACTCCCGCGCCTCAGCTTAAAAACCCTCCATGACCCATTTCCATTACATGTGATACATGACCGTGTGCACCCATGCAACCAATAGCGCAGTCACCACACAAACGGTTCCCGGAATAATCCTGTTTTGTGTGCTAGTATTAATATTCAGTAACAGGGTAATTTGAATTCTAAAAGGCGGCAATATAATTATTAGAAAAAAGTCTTCGATCCTTCGATTAACAATGTAGTCGAAGGCCTTTTTCAGGTTTTCCCGTTGGATGAGTTGGATTACACTCTCTCGGGCTTCCTACCGCGTCAGATTTGGCTTCTTCGTGCCATCGTTTCGACGGCTTACTCCCCTATCGTTCTTAGGGATTCCCTGATTTATTCTCCTTCATTCATATGATTGCCAAGTCAGTGGCGGAAGCGACGTCGGAGGTATCATTTTGGTATCCCTACCTTCAGACATTAGGGTGGTTTCCTATTATTTTTTTATTGCCTAAATCGAAAGATTATTACTCCTGGAGTACGTATTTCACGCTTTTAGAATTTTAAATGACGATATCTATTTTTCGCGATTAAATGAAAAATGAAAATTTTCAAGCACGCGAAAACGCGACGCGTAAGTAGGAATGATGGGAAAAAGTCCGTGCGACGCATTTCTGGTTCCCCCTCCCGCCTTATGAGGTGACCTTGATCGAGGCTCTGAGCGCTGATAGGACGCAGGATGCTAGCGGGTAGCTGAGTACCTTGCTGGCTGGTAGCCCTTGGCTTAAAAAAGGTTTATCAATACCTTATCAAACGAAAAAAACTTTCCGACCTTAGCCAGTTTTAATAGGTGATTATTAAGACATGTTTCCCTGAGCTCTGTGCCTCATGCATGCATTGGTAACCTCAGACGATGTATAACTCCTATCCTCTCGTGTAGAAACTAGGTCCCTGTGACGTCACGTGGAGTGGAATCGCATGGGCGCCAATCTGGCCTTTTTCAAATAAGGATAAAATTTGACCCTTGCCATTCGTCTAGACCGCTTTTTCTAAAACAAAATAATTTGTGTATTATGAATACACTAATGGTGGGTAACGAATCACAATCAATGCCTTTCGTTTTCTTTGATGAAGGAAACTACCCTTTTTCAGTTGAGCAAATAAGGAGTCCCCACTGACAAGGGGAATATACGACCTTCGCGCCGCCGATCGAGCTCAAATTTTGCGATTCGGTAGTTTATGGGTACAAATGTAAGATGCCGAAGCGAGACGACGCACTTCCCGTAAAATTCCGAGAAAAAAGCAATTAAAAATCGTAAAAAATGAAGGTACGCTATATAAGCTGTTTTGAACACCTACGTTAATCAAGTGGGTGACGGCCCAGTAGATACGGTATCCGACTGTGGAGGTGAAGTTAGCTAGTTCGATGTTCGCTCAGGGAACTTTTTTTGTGTAAATTTTTAAGAATTTGATTGTTTAAATTTTTAAAGTTCGTTTTCTTATCTTCGTTACTACTATGGAATATATTTCTAAAAGAGTTTTTTTTAATATTTAAATCAGGAATGGATCAGCTTGGGATTAGGAACTGAGGATGAAGGGTGGATAGAAACCCGGCGTCGGCATTAGCCTGCTCTTAACCTTTGACCTGACTGACCTTGCTGCTATCCAAGCTTGGTGCGATGCTTGGCAGTTAGAATTAAATTTGGAAAAATGCGTCGTAATGAATTTCTGGAAGAAGAATAACTCCCTACAGCGTAACTATGTCATTCGGGGCCCGCAGTTAAAGGCAGTTGAATCTGTGAAATATCTAGGGGTTAGACTCAATAATGATCTATCGTGGAATAAACATATTCGAGAAATAACCGGTCAAGCTAATCGTAAAATGGGTTTTGTCAAAAGAATATTAGGAAAGTGCGACGACAAAGTGAGAGAAATTAGCTACTTTTCCCTCGTTAGACCACATTTGGAATACGCTGCCAGTGTTTTGGACCCTCATGAAAAAGGCTTAATAACAGAGTTAGAACGCGTGCAAAGAAGAGCTGCCAGGTATGTGAAAGGTCGTTACGATAGTCTTGTTAGTGTAACTGACCTCTTAGATAAACTCGGATGGGGATCTCTGTCGGACCGTAGATTGAAAAATAGACTAAACCTTTTAGATAAATTCAAGAGCAGTGTCTTTTCTGACGAAGTTAACCATATCTTGCGGACGCCAACGTACTACGGAAGATCAGATCATATAAATAAAATAAGAGAGATAGATTGCAGAACAGACAGATTCCGAATGTCATTTTTTCCACGATCAATAAGAGATTATAACGGCAGCAATAGAACGCGTAAATAGATTGCATGACTTTTAGTGTAGCCTACTAACCTATGTAAAACTTACTGCATGTTTCTGAATTTCTATTCTATATTCTATTTCTAACAGCATATAGTAGTATAGTTTGTTATTATACGGGACGTTTCTTGGACGGTGTGGTGTGCATGTGGGAGTCCAAATGCATGCTGCATGCTGGTGATTGATCACCCCCTGCCAAACACCCTAGAGGTGGCTCGCAGGGTAATTTGTAGATGTAGTTAACGAAAGGCTCCAAGGGGACCACGGCTTAACGCCCCATCCGACGGACGGTGGACTGCACAACTAGTGTAATCCACATTACGCGCAGGGATTGAATTTAGGAATGCCCCTTAATTCTTTACCGAGATTTGGATGTGGAAGGCCAGTACACTGCCTCACCACTCCAGTTAATCCTTTATTTGCAATTTTTAGGATGGAACTCATCATAAAGACATGCAAAGCAAAGTGATTTGCGGCACCACGAACAAGCAGAAAAGGCGTTTTTTCCACAACTGCAACGACTGTCCATAATTTTTGAAGGAAAACACACGTCATTCACATTTACGAAAAATTGTCTCGTGCCAGCGAGCTTCGAAACAACCATGCATGTTCAATAATTTTCCCGGAAATATACAATGTTATGTGGGTACTTGATTAACCTGTAATAGAAGAATCGAATATTTGGGGAAAGTGTTGCAAATTTGTTCCCTTTTTCGCGGCCGACGGGCATGAGCGGAAAGGGGTGATGTATGTGTATTTATGACCGGAATCACTTTTGTATGTGTTTGGTTTGTTTTGTGTTTTTGAGTTTATATGTGGTGTTTTATTTGTCTGTGAGCATGTTTGTTTTTGTTTTGATTTCTTTTTGCTGATTTGATGCTATGGTGATGAGAGATAAATAGTAGATTGTTAGGCAGAGAGCCATCTTGGAGTGAATGTACATAAGATAAGACTTCCTCCTTTCGTATCTTTTCCTTCTTGGCCGAGTGCATGCTTTAAAATTTTCCCCTCCTCCTTTAGCCCCCCTGTTCGAGTGGAATAACCCCTCTTTCCCCCCCCCCCCCCCCCATTCACTTCCCCTGTTGTCCCTTGTGTATTTCCCCTTACCCCCTCCTCCTCTTACTTGTCCCATACCTCCTCTCCTTTTCTGTCCCACGTGGTCCTTTGCTTGTTTGTGCCTTACCTGTTCAGCAGCGTCGCCCACTCAGCGCCGCGTATTTTATGCGTTGCCGGGCCGAGGCGTCAGGACGCCTGCCAGTCACGTGTTTTCTCACTCTGGCAGCATACGAGCGCGCGTATCTATTGTCGCGAGGATTCATCGTCATGTTATCATCGGAGGCTTCTTGCGTATAGTAGTGTGCCTTGAAAAACATTCCGTGAAAGGCGTCGGCTTTTTTACATTGAAAATACGGTCCATTTCTTGTTTTACTTGTCACTTAGAACCATGATATTAGTGAGACCTACGCCTTGCTTTGCGCATAAAGATCTACGGTTCATTATAGCCTTCTGTTCTGTAATCAATGGTAAAATGTGCTGTACCAACTGTACTATAGTACATGCGCCTATTGTTGCTATTTGAATCTGCTTATGTTTGAACTTAAGGGCTACAATGTAAGCTTCGGCCTGTTAAATAAATCATGCATTTATTTAAATGCACCTGATTGCCGTAATCGTAAAGAAGCTATGATTTCTGAGTCTCAGCTCTTATAAGTAATTAATTGTGGGATTTCTCCTTTATTATTTCCCTGCGCTGCGCTTTCCACATAATTTCTGAATTTAGGGAACCAGCCTCGTTTTTGTTTTGGGTGCGTTTTTCCTCTGTGCTCATTATTTTCTTACTTTCCATATGTTTTTACCTCCTCCGTTTACTCTTATTTTGTCCATCCAGTGTTCCGCAAAAAATGTTATGTTATGATTGTTTCATCTCTGCCGCATGATGTAGAAGAAAGTCTTTTTGTCTATCCTAGGGTTATTGGATGTTGATAATTAAAATAGGAAAATAATTTTAAAAAATGGGAGAATCTTAATTTTTTTCGCAGAAAGCGCATCACTGTCAAGGTACCACTATGCTTAAAACCATCAGGCATCGTAGAGAAATATCCCTCGGTAGCTGGAATAGTAAAACCTCTCCTTATGAATCATTGAGGTCGTTTTTCGAGTTTTGGTCTGGGAATAATATTTTCTCCTGCGACTCCTTGAGGGACCAGAAGCGTTTCCTACGCAAGGAAATTGCTGGCTTAGGGCTGTCAACATATGTTCTTTATATTTTTACCAGATTAATCTTAGTGATTTACTTTGAATTTGAAATATTCATTAGCATGATCATATTTATGTACAAAAATAAACAAGTGTCTTGTCTCAGCCTTAGCCCTGCCAAGATGAGACTAATAAATTCTTTGTTTCTAACCGAATTTGGTTTATTTCGAACCCTATCGTAGTAGGCAGTCGTGTATTGATCGCGAGTAAAAATAAACCTCAAAAATACCGAAATTAAAATTAAAAACACAAATAATTACTCGCTCGCCAACTCTGTCAATTTTCCTAAGATAAAAATGTCTTCGTAGGTCTCAAGAACATAGAAACTTAAGCACTAGATAGGTTAGAGAACATTTTTCATATGGAAATGACACGGTCGTATCAATTAAAAGAAAAAAACCCTCTCCATTTTATTCTTAGACGAGGAAACAAACTTCGCAACTCAATCCAAGGAGAAACTTCCTGCATAGATCTGAAGTGTTAGATCTGGTCTTATTTGCTTTCACCAGCGTCTATTTAGAGCTAATCAGGCTCGATCCATTTCAATAAAAAAAATTAATGTCTTGAGTTTTCGTACGTATAAATGACATTCATACGGAGACTATAGCAGTAAGCATGAAAATTTCCTATTACAACGACCTTTTGCTTATCGGGGAATTCGGCTTTTGCAGTCCATGTGTCTCTCTCCGTTTCATTCCATTTGCTCTCCACCCAATTTTGCTACGCTTCCGCATCCTCATTTCCCCAGAGTTATTCCTCATGCACAGCCTGTTTCTTCTCTTCCTTCCAATTCTACATCCGCCACTCTTAAGTATCTTCATCACGCCCTCTCCATTCTCTCTTCACCAATACTCATCCTCTCATTCACCCATGCATTTTACCTGCTTCAAAATTATGACTTACTCCATTATCGCAGGTATTAAAAAAAATCTCTCTATTCAAAGAAAGGCTTACGAAAATTTTAGTTTAAATTATAGCTACACTCTCAACGCCACCCAAATTCTATGCCGCAAAAAGCTATCCTCACCAACAGCCTCGTTGGGAAACTTACAAGCGGCCAAAATTTCTTACTACAATTTTTCATCATTTTTCTTTCAGGAGTATCATTTGAGGAAAGACATTACTTAATTGGGAGAATGGAAGCCTTGTGGAAACAGTGCTTCGCTGCTGATCGGGTGATCTCAGGTTCAGATTTTTGGTGCAGTTATTAGACACCCCAAATTAAATTTCTGAAAAAGTGAGGCGGCGCAAGGAAAATTACTCCCTCTACCTTCAATTTACAGTTTTTATATTCCTTAGGCTTGGTCGTGGGTGACCTCGTCCCTCACCTGCCCGAACGAAAGTTCAGGTTGAATCGATGAGGTGAGGAGTTTAGTGATGTGGTTATAGAGTATTTAATTCTTATGGATAAGAATTTCAATATTTTGTCGTAAATTTTGTAGTTTTTTTATAGTACCACCATTTATGGCAGTGAAGTTTTCTCGGATATCACACCGGGTAAGGTCCTCTATAACACCTTCCGACGTTTCGACGTACAACTCGCCCATCGTCCTCTAACTCATTCAGGAATCCAATCCAATTTTACCACCTTTGACGGTTCTCCACAACCATTGCAAGTGTAAAATATACATAAGAAATTAAAAAGCCAAGTAGTACCAAAGATTATTATTCTAAACAGAGTTTGGTACAAAAATTGGAAAAATAAGTATACGAAAACTTAGTGACCAAGGGATACGAGAGTGTCTCTGTCTTGTGCTGACATCGAGTGGAGAGTAAATTGCACTTTTGATATGTAGTTGATCTCGTTTGTTGATTTCTGCACCTTACTCTGTTTGGAAAAAAAGCACTTGTACCCCTTGGATTCCCACCCCCTTATATATTAGTTTGCATTCCGATCGTCCGCATCCAGCAAGAGGATATTCCCTTCTCCATTCGTGGATATCTCCATTTTCCGGGTTTTCGCAACGTTTCGTGGTCAGAGGTGACGACAGTTTCGCCAGGATTCCACTAGGCGTCTTCAGGTCGAGGTGATGATTTCCATGTTTTTACCAAGCATGCTCGGAGCGAGCCTGGGTACAAGATAATATTTGACGAAGCCAAAATCATCGCAAAGGAAAAGAGGTATGACCCCAGGCTGATAAGGGAGGCAATAGGGATCATTAAAAAGCCCAAGAATTTCAGTAAAGAAGACGGATACAACATAACCAACGCCTGGAAGAGAGAATTCAGAAATCAGGTCAATAAAACTGCGGCCGCGAGGAATGAGAACTATACTTATATACGCGGCGAAATCACGGAAAGGCCAGGGTGATAACAAAGGCAATAAAGATCATTAAAACGCCCAAGAATTTCAATAGAGAAGACGTATTCGATATAACCAACGCCTGGAAGAGAGAGTTTTCAGAAATCCGGCAAACAACACCGCGGCCGCGAAGGAGACAATACTTCTATACGCGGCGAAAACACGGAAATCATCACTTCGACCTGAAGACGCCTGGTGGAATCCTGGCAAGACTGTCGTTACCTCTTGCAACAAAACGCGGCGAAAACCCGGGAAATGGAGATATCCACGAATTCTGAACGCCATGGAAAACTACGAGACAACATTCTCTCTCCATCTTGCTATCTTTTCGGACTGTCCCCACCCTACTTCTCTCCCCTTATTAGTGGCGCAGCGAGGGGGGGGGGGAGTTTGGGGCGATAAAACCCCCTCAGAGCTCAGAGAAATTTTTAAATTTAATCCATTTTACTTAATTGGATTGGCATTGCAAATAGAATAGTGTAAGGATAAATAAAATATTCCTCAGAAAGCTGTAAAATTCAGCATTTTGAACCATTTATCTTAAAAGTCCGCAATTTATTAATCTCGCACCTACCGCTTATCCTAGTGGGTATTCCATACCCGCACCCACGCCTGTATTAGTTGCACCCAACCCCCACACCCTATAGCCTTAAATCCTAGCTGCGCCCCTGCCCCTTATAACCCTCCCCTATTCCTTCTCATCCCCACTCTTCTTCCTTGGCCCTCGAAGCAACCATTTCCTTTCCCATCCTTCACTCTTTTTTCATCCTCTTTTGCCGAACGCCCTCCTCCACACACATCTTTACCCTGCCTCGCTCCCCAAAGCTATACCTTTCTTACATGCGGCAGACCGTCTGTGGTGGAAGGTCGGGATGGATGTGTGCCAAAAGTAAGCGGCGGTGTCGATAGTTTGTGGGGGTGGCGAAGCATGGAAGGGTGGGTGCCTTGCGGAGGGAAATGGGTTGCTTTATGTGACGGAGTAGGAGGGGGATGATAATGCCAAAATCTTGAGAAGGAGATATCGGAATGTGGGGTGGATTGTCTTGGGGGAGGAGGGATGTTTTACGTATTGGAAGTGAGTCAGCGTTACGTGGGGCCGTGTGATAGATTTTAGCTGCCAAACTGGGGCAATATATTTGCTCATAATCATCTACGAGTACTAACAGTATAAAAATGCAAGACAGCCGAGTTTGAGAAGTTAAATCGTCCAAAGTAAATAGTTAACTTCAATGCTCTGAATAGCATTGGAAAATCTGTCCAATCTACATGAATCGATTAAAAGTCCATATTTGCGATGGATTTTATGATGAAAACAATCGTTTGCTCCTCAGTATTTCATGTTTCTAACTTTGGTTTCACAGGTGGGTGGATAAAGTGAGGACTGAGGAGACGCTAGAAAGAGATTGGGGGAAAAGAGCATTATCAAGATCTATAGAAATGAAAAAGGGCAATAGGGTAGTTTCCTTCATAAAAAACACTATAGGTATTGATTGCGATTCTTTACCCAACATTTGTGTATTCATAATACACAAATTCTTTGGTTTTAGAAATCCCAGTTTAGACGAATGTTAATGGTCAATTTAGGCTTATTTGAAAAAAGCCAGATTGGCACCCATGCGATTCCACTGAACGTGATGTCACAGGGACCTAAATGCTATACGAGTAGTCAGGAGTTTTACATCGCCTGAGATTAGCAGTGCATGGATGTGGCACAGAGCTCCGGGAAATATTTTTAATAATCACTTATTAAAATTGCCTGTGGCCTGAAGTTTCTTTCGTTTGATAGGGTATTAATAATCCTTATTTGAGCAAAGCGCTACCTGCTAGCAGGGTACTCTGATACCTGCTAGCAGCCTACATCGTAGTGGTGCTTATAGCCTCGCACCAAGGTGGCCTCACACGGTGGCAGCCGGAACCAGAATGACGTCACACGGGCTTTTCCCAGCATTCATAGTTAGCCGTCGCGTTTTCGCGCGCTTGAAAATTTTCACTTTTCATTTAATCGCGAAAAATAGATATCGTCATTTAATAATCTAATAGCGTGAAATACCTACTCCAGGAGTAATAATCTTTCGATTTAGGTAATAAAAAATAGGAAACCACCCTATTGGTTCGGACACATTTTGAGAGGGGAGATGATTTTAATTACAGCACTCGAGGGAACAAAGGAAGGAGAACAGAGGAGACGAAGAAAAAGGCTGATGATGATAGTGGCAGTGAGGAGAAAAATAAGGTATATGGGAAACATAGAGGATGCCTTGGATAGGAGGAGGTGGAGATAACTTTGGTGTTTTGGACCTGGCACTGGGCAGAAAACCAGTCAATGATTATAAGAGCTTCAAACAATTTTCAAGCGAACCAAAAATTACTTTCAAAATGTGGAGATTTTTGCGTTGTTTACGACAAATTTTTCAGTTTTAGAGACGCAAACAATGTTGTTTTGCCATTCAGCTAAGAGTACTTTACTTCTTTGTGTCAAAATGCAAGTTATTACATTAGTACTGAAACAATTTGATTTTATATTGTAAAAATGGGTATTAATTTGAAAAAAAATACAACCTGGAAAACTCTGTGTTTGGTGTTCTTTTTTAAAGTATAATAATACACCGAAGAATGAAAAGTCTCTCATATGCATTTTGATGAATTTCAACTGGTTCCTTTGTTTGGATGATATAGCTCCACAAACTCGTGTGATTAGTTTTGTTCTAAGAAAGTAGGGAAGCCAGATGTAACCATATACAATATGATGAAATCTAACTTGTCCAGCCAACACAAATAAGCTTTTACCCAAAATTTTCCTCAAATATGCAATTTCTATATTTGAGGTACCTACGGGCAAATGATGGTAAGGTTTACAAGATACGTAGTTATTGCATACTCTGAAATTTTCAAATTGGTGGCTCGAGTTATAGGCATGTAACAAGTTGCAAAAACATTCAATATATAATAGAACGGCGCAGCAAAAATGATTTTCACTCAGTAGGATTAATCAGTATGCATAGGCATAACCATAGGACTCGCCTGGAGATTTCTGCTTACGAAATGAAATTAACTTCGAACGGGCTAACTCATTTTCCATTACCATGCAATGAGACATCTGCACCTCCTGGGTATCTCAAGCTAAGCCAGCTGCAGATGGTGTAAAAATGAGAATGAAAGAATAACCCGTCTGCCGTGCGAATATTCCGTAGATTCGAAGTCTCGTATCCGTAGCATAGGCCGAGATCTGAACTTACGACCTGTTGACAGGGCGAGGGCAGTACCCTGAAAGAGGAGAGGTCACGGTTGGATAGCGAAGAGAAAGCTTTTGAAGAGCCAAAAAAATGAAGAGCTCTTAAACTTAGAAAAATTTGAGACTATAATGGTGACGTACCATTTTGCAAAAGAAATTTTTTTATTTTAATCAATTAAAAGGGTCACTATAATTGCCAAATTACGAAGATATCGGGAAGAGTAGCACTCTCTTTAGCAAATGTTATATAATATGAATTTCAATCTGTAGTCCCAAGTATACTAGTATTCATGAAGCGTATATGATAGGAAAGTATTCGGTTGAAAAAGTGAAAGATACATCTCTGCACATGTCAGACAGCACCTCTATACGTGAGAACAATATTTGAGATCAAGACAGAAATATTTTATTCAGGAGCTAACTAAAATACCAAGGGAGACATTGAAGGTTACCACAGCAGAACACATGGCGTTACCTTAATTTTTCAGGGAATAGGTTGGCAACCGTCTATGTCATGACTGGTTTCCATTGTTTGAGCAATTATGAACAGACATCATTGTGGCGCACGTAATGTCAATTTTGGAACCGCGCCATGTGATCAAGGTTCGTTACGATATGATAATGATAATATACGGTAATGTGAGAAATAATGCTGTCTAACTTGTAATTGGTATCCGTTGGACTAATTTTGTCACGATCGATAGTGCGGTGCGTTAAACCCATTGACTTAGACACCGTGGTGAGTTCAAAGAGCCGACTGGCCGGGGGCGGAGTAAGGAGACAACTCGCTTCGAGCTAAAAAAGTGAAGCTTGAGAAGCCGGTGTAGGTGGCGTGCCGATCGAGCCAATCGAGCCTCATTTTTTGAAAACGTCATAATTCCAAATACAAATACAACAGATAGGGAGTAGAGGAACGTGACGGTGGTATGAGTACTCGGCTGCTTAACGAATGACACCGGGTTCAATTCCCGGAAGAAGACTTAGGACCCCCCAAATCACTAATGGAAGTGCTGGGTGCCAATCGGACACAACTATCAGGGATACATCCGGGCTGACTTTATCCGTGTCTAACCAAACCAGCTTTATTGTTGAAGAACTAAGTGGAAGGGGCATTATAGCCCATCCAAAAAAAATTATACCCACACCGAAAATTTTTATAATATTCAGTTTTCAATAAATCGTATGTACCAATAATCTACCAAAAATTGATTTTCAACTTACCGCGTTTATAACAACGAATACCTAGTTTATGTATACGGCATAATATTATAGGTTGAGACTACGGGACTTGAAAATAATGCACTGTGTGAATGTAGTCCTCATTTAGTAGAATTACTATAGTGGAAGATTGCAAACCATTCTGCAGTATATGACAAAACAGTTCAAGCATAGTGACCTTGGTACCTTATACCCACTATTGCTAATTTAATGCTTGTGGTGTACTTCTTCAGAATGGAAAGTACACTTTGCACAAAAAATACACTATTCCTTAATTTTCCACTGATTTTTATTTTAATTTCCTCTGATTTATTTCTCTTGACCTAGGTGTTATAACATAGTGATAGTTAATAGGATCTCAGCATTTCATGATGAACCCCGGGTCATGATTAATAAATATGAGGTCCGTTTTTTTTTCAATCTCAGATGAGCCACGAACAGAAGACGAAATGATTGATTAAAAATTATTTCATCGCTGAATGTTGAGCATCCTTTTGACATATTGACTCGGCGATTGAGGGATTGGTCGTGCCTGTGGACAGGTGTTACTGTTCCTTCTTCATAGGATGTTGCCGCCAATGACTTCCAATTAATGTTGCCTTTGTCTTGAAGCTTATCGCCCGTTTGAAAACGCTTCCCTCTTAGCTACATATTTATTTCAGCGTGAAAATGGAGATATATAACGGCTCTAGGTTGGCATTGCACGGCGGGCGATTGAAAATGTCCCATTAGAATTGCTCAAGGAGCAGTTGGGCTGAATTAGTGCTGAAATGACGGGCGTTATTATGGATTAGAACAGTTACAGAATTCAGTAGGCACCTTCTCTTGTTTTGAATGGGAATGGTCGTAATGTTTCACAGCGATCAGCTGCTTTAATGTTGACATCAGCTGCATGAAATCCATGGGCAACGCACCTTTTTTCCCCAAAACATGGTAGCATAACCTGTTAAATGGTTGATAGGATTGCCTGAAATTTCTTTGCTTCCATGGTGTTTTGGTGCATCCATGGTAGCGACTTTTGCTTTAATTCATTAGTGCCATATTTAATGTCTCATCTATATCCACCAAGCATTAAAAAATTCTATTTTATTGCCATAAAGGTCAAGACATTGCAATGCTGAAGCCATTCGGCGAGTTTTCTGGCTGTCACTTCCCAGTTTACACTTGGCGGGAGAATCAGCTGAGGCAGTGTAGCTAATGAGATTGCCACTAACCTGAAACTAGCAACTTACAGTCAGACATGACTTGAGCGTGTGGTGCAGAGGATTCGCAGTTGCCATATCTGCTCAGTACCAGCCTGTCGCTTTTATGGTGCTTCTGCTGAGCTATCGGATGTTGAAAAAAATACGGCCCACGTAAGTATTTTAAACAATCACTAAGTGCACACTCCTTTCATTGAATACTTGGAATATGCTGCTAGCGTGTGGGACCCTTACGAAGTAGGACTAATAGGTGAAATCAAACGAGTACAGCGCAGAGCGGCCAGATTTGTGATGAGTTGTTACGACAAAAAGTGCAGCGTTTCAAGTATGTTACACGAGTTAGGATGGGAATCTTTACAGGAGCGTAGATCGAAGTATAGGCTTAACTTACTTAGGAAACTCGAAGATAATATTTTCTTAGACGACGTTAATCATATTCTTCGTTTACCATCGTACTATAGTAGACGCGATCATGAGAAAAAAATAAAAGAAATAGACTGCAAAACAGAGAGGTTTAAAATGTCATTCTTCCCTCGTACTATTAAGGATAGCAAATGTTGTCTCAATTGAAAGGATTAATGGCAACGCTCGCCAGGATCACCCATTGCATGTTTTTTCGTAGTTCTAACCTTGCATGTATTTGTTCTAGGAATTACTAACCATTAGCAATTTTTTTAATGAATAAGCATGTATATTTTACTAGCATGCGTAATATTTCTATGACCGTGCGGTGTGCATGTGGCGGTCCTCTTGCATGCTGCATGTTGGTGATTGGTCACCCCCTGCCACACACTCTATAGGTGGCTCGCAGGGTGTTATGTAGATGTAAATCACAACAATATCCTCAAAGTGTCCGCCATATCGGCAAATTACGTCAGCGCCTTCAGCGCCGCCATTGGTGATTAGAGTCTCGATTAACTTTTCAGAATTAAAAGTAAACTATCTTAAATATTGGGCTCAATTTACCACCAACTTATTTTTCAGGCAACTCGGAATGGCGAGGTACTTCCAACTCTAACGAAGTACTATAGTCTGTTCACGCCTCCCCGTTCCCCCATTTAGAGATGTCTTTCTTTCCGAAACCTTTGTTCACTCCCTCGTGCAGCCTTTTCCTATTCTCCCTGACCCCAACAACAACACATCTCAAATCGCCACCATTTCCCATTCACCACCTCCCTCAGCTTACGGATTTTGAGTGCTTCCTGAAAAAATACGGCCCCCTGAACGTACAAAGGCAAGGCTGAAGACCCCTTCCCCACCCTTATTTCCCCTGCCCCCCTCTCTCTCATGCCCCCTTCGACCCTCGTGGTGCAGACCACACTTTTTGCCTCAGGCAATGCCCATCCGCAGCCATTATACACCCACTCGGAAGTGTTCTCCGACTGTGGAGAAGGGCATGGTTCATCTTCACTGGTAAAGAAGAGCTGCCAGGTGCCATTTTTTCCACGATCAATAAGAGATTATAACGGCAGCGATGGACTCGTAAATAGATTGCATGACTTGTAGTGTAGCCTACTAACCTATGTAAAATTAATGCATGTTTCTTAATTGTATTATTATTTATAACAGCATGAAGTAGCACAATTTGTTAGTATGCGTGACGTTTTGTGGACCGTGTGGTGTGCATGTTGGAGTCCAATTGCATGCTTCATGCTGGTGATTGATCTCCCCCTGCCAAACACCATAGAGGTGGCTAGCAGGGTATTATGTAGATGTATAAGTACCAGAATGTTATAGTTGTATTAAGAAGGTAGTGTAAGATTTTTTTTCTTTTTAACGTGGATTCTGCATCATTTTCTCTTCGTAAAACATTTTTTGAATCGTAATGATCCTTGAGCTGTGATTACTAATGCCCCAGAAAAAAATTCCGCACAAAATGAGGGACTGAAAATTGGCAAAATACAAAACTTTAAGAATACTCATAGAGGTATTGACCTTAGGGGATGTAATTTGGAATACAACGCGGTATTACTTTGATTTTAGCCCTTCAATATGTGAACTCCATTTCATGTCAACAGCTACACCAAATAACGTACATCATCTACAAAAGGAAGGTCGGAGTTCATTAATTCTATATTTAGTTGACAATGACAATTAAAATGAATACAAATTGACTTCTTTAGATGAACAGAGAGCATATTTTCTTGAAGCCAGTCTTGAAGACTATGAGTTGGTGAGAGAATTAGCTACTTTTCCCTCGTTAGACCACATTTGGAATACGCTGCCAGTGTTTGGGACCCTCATGAAAAAGGCTAAATAACAGAGTTAGAACGCATGCAAAGAAGAGCTGTCAGGTATGTGAAAGGTCGTTACGATAGTCTTGTTAGTGTAACTGACCTCTCAGATAAACTCGGATGGGAATCTCCGTCGGACCGCAGATTGAAAAATAGACTAAACCTTTTAGATAAATTCAAGATCAGTGTTTTTTCTGACGAAGTTAACCATATCTTATAGACGCCAACATACTACAGTAGATCTAAATCTACATCTACATAACACCCTGCGAGCCACCTATAGGGTGTGTGGCAGGGGGTGACCAATCACCAACATGCAGCATGCAAGAGGACCGCCACATGCACACCGCACGGTCATAGAAATATTACGCATGCTAGTAAAATATACATGCTTATTCATAAAAAAATTGCTAATGGTTAGTAATTCCTAGAACAAATACATGCAAGGTTAGAACTACGAAAAAACATGCAATGGGTGATCCTGGCGAGCGTTGCCATTAATCCTTTCAATTGAGACAACATTGCTATCCTTAATAGTACGAGGGAAGAATGACATTTTAAACCTCTCTGTTTTGCAGTCTATTTCTTTTAGATCAGATCATATAAATAAAACAAGAGATATAGATTGCAGAACAGACAGATTCCGTATGTCATTTTTTCCACGATCTATGCGAGATTATAACGGCAGCATTGGAAATCGTAAATAGATTGCATGACTTGTAGTGTAGCCTACTAACCTATGTAAAACTTAATGCAAGTTTCTGAACTTCTATTCTATATTCTATTTCTAACAGCATATAGTAGTATAGTTTTTATTATACATGACGTTTTTTGGACGGTGTAGTGTGCATGTGGGAGTCCAAATGCATGCTGTTGATTGATCACCCCCTGCCATACACCCTAGAGGTGGTTCGCAGGGTATTATGTAGATGTAGATGAGTGTTCTTGTTATTTTTTCTTGTAGAGAAAGGTAATTTTGGCCTGTATCTATATTCCGGTGTCATCAGCATACAGAACAATTTTTACATTCGCATGATAATCGGGGAAGTCATTTATATAAAGAATAAATAGTTAAGGCCAAAGGATCTAGCCTTGAAGGACACCATATATTTCGCAATTTCCTGACTTGAAGGAAAGGTTTTAATTGAGTTTGTATGGGCATCTTAGTGGGAAATTTGAGTCGTTTGTTTTCTTTCGGTTACGTATGATTTTATCCAATTGTGAGCAAGTTCAGTTATGCCATATTTTGTGAAACGTTCAAGCAGCAAATCATGTTTTACTTTATCGGAAGCCTCAGTCAGGACAATGTAGAGTCTCAAAGTGTGATTTTTCTCATCAATACTGTTTAAAGTATCATTTAAAAAAAACTCATGCAGTGTATCAGTGGTTGACCTATTCTGTCTAAAGCCAAACTGTGAAGAATTGATGGTTTCATTTTTGTCTAGAAAATTAATGAGGCGCGTGTGCGCAATTTTTTCAAAAATCTCTAAGAAGCCCGAGAAAAGACTAATAGGTCTGTAACTGTCAGGATATTTCCCTTAGTTAAAGAGTGGATGTACTGTACTCATTTTAAGCTGTTGGGGATAATTAACCTGTGTTACAGTTAGGTTTCCTAAGTAGGTATGTACAGAAGATATAAAAGGAATAGAATACTTAATTATCTTGCCTGGAATACCATCACAGCCAGATAATAATTTATTCTTGAGGGAAATTCCAATTTGCAGGATTTCCCGAGTGCTGATGAGATGGAGAAAAGGAGAATTGCACGGTTTGAATTTTCTCTGGACTTGTTTAGATAGGCTGAAGTTTTGTGAGTTTTGTTCTAAGACTGGAGGATTTTTTCAGGTGCTTCGATGAAGTGGTTGTTAAAATTATCGCATATTTTATCATGGTTGGTTTCCAAGACACTACATCTACATAATACCCTGCGAGCCACCTCTGGGGTGTTTGGCAGGGGGTAATCAATCACCAGCATGCAGCATGCATTTAGACTCCCACATGCACACCACACCGTCCAAAAAACGTCATGTATAATAAAAACTATACTACTATATGCTGTTAGAAATAGAATATAGAATAGAAGTTCAAAAACTTGCATTAAGTTTTACATAGGTTAGTAGGCTACACTACAAGTCATGCAATCTATTTACGAGTTCTATTGCGGCCATTATAATCTCTTATTGATCTTGGAAAAAATGACATTAGGAATCTGTCTGTTCTACAATCTATCTCTCTTATTTTATTTATATGATCTGATCTTCCGTAGTATGTTGGCGTCCGTAAGATATTATTATTATTATTGCATAAGTTACAATTTGGCAACTGGCCAGGTGGTAACATGTATATACAAAAAAGAAAAACACAACATCCCCACAAAGTCACATATCAACTAGACAGTTTACCAATTTTAAAATTTAATTCAAATTTCTAAAAAATTAAATACTTTTTCAGCTTTTTCATAAATATTTTTACATTACTAGGAAAGGGCTCAAATAACTCTGCAGGCAATCTGTTCCAATCTTCAATTGTTTTATTCAGGTATGAAAATTTTTTAACATTGGTCCTCTGCGCCCGGCATTTGATTTTGAACTGATGATCGTTCCTACCAATGAAATTAGGTTTTCCCACTTCATTGCTTAATTCCCTCCATGCTATATCCCCTTTGTGTATTTTTTACATACCGCAGAGTCGCTTTCTTTTTCTCCTGCTTTCCTAAGATTCCCGCCCCAGTATTTTTAACATGCCTGATACGCTCTCTATCCTCCGATGCCTACCCAAAACGTATCGAGCCGCTTTTCTTTGAACTCTCTCCAAGGCCTCTATATGTCCCACCTCATGGGGATCCCACACCATTGAGGCATACTCTAGGATAGGCCTAACCAGTGTTTTATACGCCATTTCCTTCGTGCGAAACTTGCTTCCCTTTAGATTTCTGATCACCCATATGGTTAACTTCGTTAGAAAAGACACTGCTCTTGAATTTATTTAAAAGGTTTAGTCCACTTTTCAATCCACGGTCCGACAGAGATTCCCATCCGAGTTTACCAAAGAGGTCAGTTACACTAACAAGACTGTCGCAACGACCTTTCACATACCTGGCAGCTCTTTTTTGCACGCGTTCTAACTCTGTTATTAAGCCTTTTTCATGAGGGTCCAAAACACTGGCAGCGTATTCCAAATGTGGTCTAACGAGGGAAAAGTAGCTATTTTCTCTCACTTTGTCGTCGCACTTTCCTAATATTCTTTTAACAAAACCCATTTTACGATTAGCTTGACCGGTTATTTCTCGAATCTGTTTATTCCACGATAGATCATTATTGAGTCTAACTCCTAGACATTTCACGGATTGAACTGCCTTTAATTGGGTGCCCCGAATGATATAGCTATGTTGTAGGGAGTTATTATTCTTCCAGAAATTCATTACGACGCATTTTTTCAAATTTAATTCTAACTGCCAAGTATCGCACCAAGCTTGGATATCAGCAAGGTCATTCGTTAGTTCATCTTTATCTTTGCTGGAAGGGATTTCTCTGTAAACTACAGCGTTGTCTGTAAATAATCGTAACTTACTGTGTACTACTTCGCCAATGTTGTTTATATATATCGTTGTTGTCATGTTCAACCTAAATTCTACACCTCGAAAGTAAAGGCCAGTTAACACGGTTCATTAACACGTACGGGTTAATGTCTAAATGTATGTACATGAGAGTGAACGCCAAAATGCACCGTGTAACCACCCAACTTGTGGGAATGCATGGACAGAAAATAAAACATGTTCTAATTTGGTTCAAGCATTCGTACATGTTCCGATGCGGTCCACACAAATCATTCACGAAACGTACATAAACTTGTACATGTTAATGTATCGGTAGACAGGCCTTAAGAGCACAAGACTTGATGTTTTAGAGCAATGCGAAATTGTACAGAGTGATATGAACATCCTCATGAACAGGGATGCCGACTTACAAAAAATATTGGGATAGATATTTCACGGATTCAACAGTCTCTAATTGGGTACCCCGAATTATATAACTACGTTGTGGGGAGTTGTTCTCCTTCCAGAAATTCATAATGACGCATTTTCCCAAATTTAATTCTGCCAAGCATCGCACCAAGCTTGGATATCAGCGACGACGCAGCGATATTAAAAAATATCGCTGCATCGTCGCAGAAAAACTGAACCTGTCGGATTTTCTCTGCGTTAAGGCGGCAGTACGCCGACGATTTCGAATTGGTGTTTGTTTCTGGGTACACAAATATGCAAGATTAGCTCTAATGGGAGTGGCAAATGCTATTTATTTCATTATTTACTATTAATTTGAAGTGTTCAGCTTAGATATTTCGTATCTTTCCTAAACATAAGACAAATGTTAACCCTAAATTAGATTACAATCACTGAGGAGCATAGATTAGCGTAACACATACCCGTAAATGGTACCACAAGCTAAATACAGCGTGAGAGGTGCTTGTTGGTTACTAAGGTCGTTTAAATTCCATTTTATATCCAACGAGTCGATAGGCGCTTGATTACATCAAGCGGGTTCGAGAGGGGGGTGGGAACATGTTTGTGTCACGCGTATTCGAGTATTGGGTCCGTAAGTTGCTTAAAAAGGGAAAGAAAACACTTACAATATCGTTTTAGTAGATGAAATAGACGGTAGATACGCTCTTTCGCTCTCAACAATACTTAACGTCGTCTTAGTAACCACGATGATATAAGCGTTAAGACCGTTTTGAATAGAATATTTACGTAATGGAGAGAAATGTAAAATTTACGACGGATGCACTTGGGAAATATCGCCGATTTTTCGTATTTTGACCCTTGTCCTAGAATTGTAGCTTTTCTCTTTCTGATTATAAAGATTTGAACCCAACATACTTAAAAAAATATAACAGCTTCTTTTTACTTTCGAACTAAGGCCAATTCAATGCACCAATACACAGCCGATCAAGTTAATTTCGAAGACAGATCTCCAAAAAGCGCGGATCTATTAAATGTTACCACCTTTCAACCGAGAGAAGCTCAAACCTCAAAAATCCAGCATTCTCATATTCCTTGAGGTTTATTTATAAAAATTCGACAGTTCATACACATCATAACTGTTCATCTACTCTTAAATATATGAGCGCGGAATAATGTGAAAGATAGCTATCGCCTGGCCTGTAAATTATTTTCACACACAGCCATAAAATTAGCTATTCTAAAACCTGCTCTTATTTGTGAGGTGGGAGATGGCAATATGAACGCAAAATATAGGCACTCAAAAGTATAACGATGCACGAAAGTTTTTGTTATTAACAATACACATGAAAATAGATATTCTAAAATATATTTTTATTATCACTGTATAGATGGCGCAACCGACGCAAATCAGCGTAACACGGCTTTCGTAACAGGTCGCGCAAGATTTTTTCATAATCATTACATATTCACAGCAAATTATCTTCGCCGAATTAACTCAATTTTTGGTTATGGCATTCATTTGTCGTGACGCCTTACGCGATCTTTATTAGATATCGATTCCCGACTACTTGAATCCCATATAATAATTGTGCCCTCATGATCTACTCAGTTAGAGCTATTTAGATAACATGACTAGGACAATCTGTTTGAACAATAGATATCATTAATAAATATTCCTGATAACATTCCACGTTACTCATGTTCATTGACTGTATGTAATTAGCTATTTTCGAATATTCCGAGTTAGGAAATAAAATTGAAAGGTCATAATAATGCATAGGCAAGGGTCATCACTACATGTATTATTATCGACTTTATGGTCGCCATATTAACTTCAAATGCTATTTATAGTTAAGAAGAACATTTTAAGAAATGAAATTGGGTAAAAATGCAGAAAACAACATATGTATTGTGCGTTTGGTTCGATATCATAAGATGATGTGCTCACAGGCCGATTTTTAGGAGCCGACGCTTTTTGCCTTTCATTTTTTTTCGCAACGCAGAGCTGTGAAGGGCTCCAACTTGCTGCGATGAGTTAGCTCCGCCCCCAATGCCTTGTCTACACTACTGACTTAACTTAAGTGACTTCACTTAAATATAATCTTAAATTTGGTGCGGTAGCTACACTTGAGCTTTAAGTCGACCTCAGCACCGTGATTGTCTATATCGGGATACAGTTATGTTGACAGATGAAGGTCTAGGAGAGCAATTAGTGATTCTTTGATCCAAAGCGACTGTTATTTGAAATAAACTTCCAAACTCCGTGAATTAACCATTTTGGATTCAGAAGGTTAAAAAGAAAGACCGATTTCAGTTCCTGAGGGAACGCTATATGGCGAGAGGTGATGGAGCCAGAGGAATTTAGAATTACTAAGCGTGACTTCGTGGAATGACATATTCATAACGTAAACAAAAACACTTATTGCTAGTCAAATTCCACTGCTTTATTAAAACCATTGATGTTAAATTTCAACCATTAATTCCTCCCACGTTCAATGAAATCGCCACATCTTATCTCCCTCGGCATCCCAAGGACTAAAATTAAAGCCCTATGCAATAGTTTCAATAACGGTGTGTGGGAAGTTACTGAGTGCATTCGTTTACGTTATTTTCGATTATGACATCATGGAAAATAAACTGTTTTACCGGATCCTCTGCCGTCGTCTCACTGTCAGTCTTAAAATTCCTTAAAACGTTTCTAAGTTTTATAAATCGAGTTTCACCGTGAGCAACAGGCATAGCAATTAGTTTTCACGGAAATAAAACCAACAATAAGATGAGAAACACCACAAAATAAATTCGTCGAATTAATAACCCAAACACTAGAAATTAACTAACGATATAGAACGCTCAATAACCACATCATAGAATACAGCACAGCTTAGAACATAATCAACGGAATGATTCAGAATGGAGATGGGTATTTTGTGCCATTTACAACACTTGAAGAGCTTCAACCGTGCGGAAACAGTTGCCAACGCAATTTAAGTTGGGTTCTAAGATGACTTAAGTGGAGGTGTACTTAAATGAAGCTGGTGACACCTACACTACCAACTTAAGTACAGAGCCAACTTAAGTAGTCACTTGAGTTACTAGTGTAGACCCGGCACAAGTACGCAACGCCGAGCTATGAAGGCACCCTTAATCGACCACAACATCCACAGGTTTATTCCAGTCCGCCCACCCTCATTCCTTGATGTATTGACCATTTTCATTTGCTGGCAATTTCCTCCCGCCACCCCCCCCCCCCTAACGGACTCCTCACCCCCGCCTCTTTTCCGACGTCACTACTTTTACTTTTCTAAGGAGACGCGGCCTCTCTTGTTACCCTAACCCCCTTTTTTCACTCTTTTCAACCCCCCTCCCTCCCTTGGTCCTTCCCACGTTTCGTTACTTCACAGTTATGAATTATCAATCCCATTGCTCCGGGATTGCAGCAGTTGCCGGAATAATAGTCGGTGCCAATAGGGTAGTTTCCTTCATCAAAGAAAACGCAAGGCATTGATTGCGATTCGTTACCCACCATTACTGTATTCATAATATAAAAATTATATCGTTTTAGAAATACCGGTTTAGACGAATGGCTACGGTCCATTTTTAACCTCATTTCAAAAGGGCCAGATTGGCGCCCATACGATGCCACTCCACGTGACGTCACAGGGACCTAGTTTCTATACGAGAAGATAGGAGTTATACATCGTCTGAGGTTATCAATGCATGCATGAGGCGCAGAGCCCAGGGAAATATGTGTTAATAATCACTTATTAGAACTGGCTAAGGTCGGAAAGTTTTCTTCATCTGATAAGGAATTAATAATACTTATTTAGGCCAAGCGCTACCAGCCAGCAGGGTACTCAGCTACCCGCTAGTAGCCTGCGTCGTATCAGCGCTCAACTCGCCTCAAGGTCACCTCACAGGGCGGCAGCGGGAACAAGAAATACTTAAAACGGTGAGATTTCCCGGCATTCATACTTCCGCGTCGCGTTTTCGCGCGCTTGAATATTTTCATTATTCATTTAAACACGAAAAATAGATATCGTCATTTAAAAATCTAAAATCGTGAAATACGTATTCCAGGAGTAATAATCTTTCGATTTAGGCAATAAAAAATATTAGGAAGCCACCCTATTGAATCATGGAAGAACGTGATTGTCGCGTAATCCACTCCGGCGATAGTCTAAAAGGAACGAGGAAATTGCATATCCGTCAATACGCTACCTTGGTTTGACAAGGTTCTAACGGCATTTTACTTATTTTATTACTCATATAAACATGTAAAAAAATAAAATAAATAACATATTTTCTTAAAGTAATAATTTCTAGTGTATCTAGTGGATCACTGGTGTATGTGCCAAAAATCAAGAATAAATTCCTATTAACAATAGAAATAGAGCAGTTTAAAACTTTGACAACGTTTTTCTCAAGACCAGCTGATGGTCAGTTAGAACCTTGTCAAACCAAGGTGGCGAATAGTCTAGAACGATTTTATTATGGTAAGTGGATCTTTGAACGGCACGGCGACGCAAATCATATCATCCGAATGATGATGAAACGTGGAGATATATGCCTTCGAAATGTCATTTTCAAGCGGCCAATACGTTCTTATTCTCCACAATTGAAATTCGTACGTATTTGTTTGGGGGAGCACATAACCTTATCTGTTTTTTCCAGGTGTTCAGAATTTTAAGACACACTATTCAGATATGAAATTTTGCTGGGCATTTTTTCTGACGTAGAATGTTAAAAAAATATTAGGAAAGTGCGACGACAAAGTGAGAGAAATAAGCTACTTTCCCCTCGTTGGACCACATTTGGAATACGCTCCCAGTGTTTGGGACCTTCATGAAAAAGGCTTAATAACAGAGTTAGAACGCGTGCAAAGAAGAGCTGCCAGGTATGTGAAAGGTGGTTACGATAGCCTTGCTAGTGTGACTGACCTCTTAGATAAACTCGGATGGGAATCTCCATCGGACCGTAGATTGAAAAATAGACTAAACCTTTTAGATAAATTCAAAAGCAGTGTCTTTTCTGACGAAGTTAACCATATTTTACGGACGCTAACATAATATGGAGGATCAGATCATATATATAAAATAAGAGAGATAGATTGCAGAACAGACAGATTCCAAATGTCATTTATTCCACGATCAATAAGAGATTATAACGGCAGCAATGGAACTCGTAAATAGATTGCATGTCTTGTAGTGTAGCCTATTAACCTATGTAAACTTAATGCATGTTTCTTAATTCAATTATTATTTCTAACAGCATATTGTAGTATAGTTTGTTATTATACGGGAGGGTTTTTGGACGGTGTGGTGTGCATGTGGGAGTCCAAATGCATGCTGCATGCTGGTGATAGATCACCCCCCGCCAAACACCCTACAGGTGGCTCGCAGGGTATTATATAGATGTAGAAGAAACGTCAAATGATTGACTCTTCAAGCTCACCTGCATAATGACGACAGGCATGTTGAAATGCTGAGAAATTGAAAATTTTCCTCAATTAAAAACATTCGATTACCACCACAACATAGTTTCATACTGGAGAAAAATTACTAACTTTGGGAGAGTTGGTGGTAATTGCCGCACACAAGCTAGAAATTACCATTCCAAATTATGCTTGGTGTGACAAATCCTACTTTTATTTTGAGGAATATGAAGTGGATGGAAAGGAAAAATAATTGAGAAGACACGTGGGCAAGAAGAGAAAACGACGAGATTAAATAAGTAGGCTGAGGATAGAGTTTGTACTCAGAGTAGAGGGAATGCCGAAAACTGTGATTAAAGGTAAGATGAAAGGTAAGGCGGTATTGAAATGAAGAGAGCATACGTAATTCACCGATAAAATGAAAGTTAATAACTAAATATTGAGCTGGTGACGGAAAATTGTGTAAATAAAATGCACCACGCACCATTTGTGCCTCGAAGATTATGCTTTAACAATGAAACCGAGGGTGCCATAAATTCTTTAATAATCGTGAAAAATTGCAAGTGTTGATGTCAATATTAAAATTAAGTTCAACATATTCAGCCTTCAAATGTTGAAAGTTAGACATATTTAAATAAATAAAAGGTCGTAGCTCTTTTCCACAAAATGTTTTCTACATACAACGTGTTTCGGCTCACTGATCAATCATCTGGTACAAGAAACTGCAAAAAATATGAAAATCACCTTTATACCCTTGAGAAAGGGGTTATTGGGGAGGATTTGACATCTTTGAAAAGGAAGGGTGTTTACTGGCGTACAGAGCAGAGAAAGTGGGAAAAGATACGACTTCGGAATGTGGGGAACCCACGTTGGAAGGAGGACTCTAGTCGTAACGGTAAAATAACGACACGTAAGAAGAAGCATCGAAAAACGGGAGGGGATTGAAAAGAGTGAAAAAATGGGGTTAGGGTAAAAAGGAGGCCGCGTGTCGTTATGAAAGGAAAAGTAGTGACGTAGGAAAAGAGGCGGGGGTTAGGAGTCCCTTGGGGGGGGGGGGTGGCGGGAGGAAATTGCCAGCAAAAGAAAATGCTCAGCACAAAAAGGAGAGAGGGTGGGCGGTCGGGAAAAACCCTGTGGATCGCTTGGGGTCGGTTACGGCGTGGGTGAAGAAAGAATTTGACCACTTGTTTTCGGGAAGGGAATCTAAAGGAGAGTAGTGTGGGTGACAAATAGTGATGGGCACTGTGCGAGTGAGCCAGCTCAAATGTGCGGCTCAGCAGATAGAGCTGTGAGGCGAGAGAGTCTTATTTGGTGAGTCGCGACTCCCTCCCCTCCGCAGTCCGCACACGGCTCCCTCCCCTCCGTAGTCCGCACACGGCTCCCTCCCCTCCGCAGACCGCACACGACTCCCTCCGCGCAAACTGTGCTGGTTGGAGTCGTGCGCGGTGGGAGTCGGACTCCAAGCGCACACGACTCCTTTCGCGCACACTGTGCGCTGGAATTGTGCGCGGCGAAGTCAGAATCCCGGCGCTCACGACTCCCTCATCGCACAATGTGCGGGTTGGAGTCGTGTGCGGACTGCGGTGATATTCGGACACCATGCGCACGCGACTCCTTCCACCAACATTTTCCGTGTTAGGCTCATCGCACGTTTGGCGGATCAAAGGGAGCACATGGCACTATTCGCGGATAGCCCACTGCTCACCTTTTCACGCCGCTTGAAAGATTATCGCGATCCATTTTCTGGGTAATACTCTAAATAATCTTAACGTAATTATCTCTCATGCATATTTCATGCATCGTGGAAGAAAAATGGTGGAAGACGCTCATGTACAAGTTTTCGGAAACGGCAAATTTATGAAAATAATACGAGACAAAGTGAAAATTTGTTCTAACACCAACAACTAAGATTAATCGAGGAAATTAAGTATGAAATGTTAACATGATCATGTTGTTTCGGAGAGAATATTTTGTTGCAACAGAATTTTTTGAAACTGTTATCTCTAAGCTCGGGAGACAAATTATATTGTCCATATTCCATGAAAGATATTACGTATCTGCAGAAATGGTAAGCTATGTCTCCTGTTAAGCATTACTAGACAAAAATCAGTAAGAAAAATTTTAAAGTTTCGAATACACTACGTTTAAAATTAAGTTGCATACCCATGGGTTCATTCAGCGGTGTTGCTGGTCGCGGGCCCGATGGCGAACCCCGACTCCTCCCACCCCGACCTTTTACTCCTTTGAGGAGGAGGAGAGGAGAGTAAATCAAATTCCAATCGTCGAGTTGGACCGTAACCGATTATAAAATCAGCTTCTAAAAAATTTTTAATGCGTACAACGCGGGAAAATCTGATATTTGGAAAGGTTTTGACGAATGTGTGGCAGGAGTAGCGCAAAAGCCAAATTCTCGAGCAAGCGGCATTGTGGAAGTGAACAATTACCTTAGTGAGCCTCTTCTGAATAGGACTGCTAACTCTTTGAAATGGTGGAGTAAACATAAATCAAAGTACCCCGAACTATGTAATGTGGCAAAAAAAGGTGCTTTGTGTCGTTGGTAGTTCAGTTCCCAGCGAAAGAATATTTTCTAAAGCTGGACAAATTATTACTGAGAGACGAAATAAACTTTCAGGGAAGAAAGTTTCCCAGACTTTATTTCTTTATGCCAACATGTGATTAATTTTAAATAAATATTTCATATAGTGATGAAGGAAATTTTGCATTTTAAATGTTCGCTCAAGCCCCCCCCCCCCCTATCCACCTTCCCCTCCCTTTCTCATGACCCCTCATTTCCCCTCCCCCAAACCGAGAAACACCTTTTTGAGTCGCACTGTGCGAGCGGCACTCTGAAGTGTGCTGTGAGCGGTGAGCCAGCTCACCAAAAATAGTCGTTTATGCCATCACTAGTGACAAACACTGGTTCTTTCATGAGCAGTGGCGCCGACTCCATGGGGCATGAGGGGGCCCATTCCCCTAAAAAATTCGTTATGGGTGTGAAGAAAAAATGTGTCAGGCTTGCCGATTTTCGCGGAGTGCCCAGATATCGAGATTCGAGTTATCAGGGTTCTAATGTTGATCATATGACTCTTCTAAAATGCTTAAAAAACCTAAAACTCACTGCTTATAAAATTTCCCGAGCCAAGATCCCCGGTTTGGGTCCCCCAATATTTTTTGTAAGTCGGCGTCCTGGTTCATAAGCATGTTCATATCACTCTGTACAATTTCGCATTGCTCTAAAACATCAATTCTTGTGCCCTTAAGGCCTGTTTACCGATACGTTAACACGTACCTACGAGTTAATGTATCGGTACGCTGCCAGTGTTTGGGACCCTCATGAAAAAGGCTTAATAACAGAGTTAGAACGCGTGCAAAGAAGAGCTGCCAGGAATGTGAAAGGTTGTTACGATAGTCTTGTTAGTGTAACTGACCTCTTAGATAAACTCGGATGGGAATCTCCGTCGGACCGTAGATTGAAAAATAGACTAAACCTTTTAGATAAATTCAAGAGCAGTGTCTTTTCTGACGAAGTTAACCATATCTTACGGACGCCGACATACTACGGAAGATCAGATCATATAATTAAAGTAAGAGAAATAGATTCTAGAACAGACAGATTCCGAATGTCATTTTTTCCACGATCAATAAGAGATTATAACGGCAGCAATGGAACTCGTAAATAGATTGCATGATTTGTAGTGTATACTACTAATCTATGTAAAAATTAATGCATGTCTCTTAATTCAATTGTTTTTTTCTAACAGCATGTAGTAGCATGGTTAGTTGGTACACGGGTTATTTTTTTGGACGGTGTGGTGTACATGTGGGAGTCCAAATGCATGCTGCATGCTGGTGATTGATCACCCCCTGCCAAACACCCTAGATGTGGCTCGCAGGGTATTATGTAGATGTACGTTTGCGTGAATGATTTTTGGGGACCGGTACGGAACACGTACGGATGAAAGAACAAAATTAGGAAAAAACAGGTTCAATTTCCTGTGCATGCATTCTTACATGCAAGCGGCGATGAATCATGGGATGAAAAGCCATAAGTTTGTGTAAGTAATGGTGTGTTGAACTTGCTGGGATGACATGATTTTTTTTCAAAATCGCTCAGAGGGAATGCACACCAGGAACACCTAGTCTTGAAATAGGAACTTTTTGCCTTGGCGGGGTGTACGGGAAAATACCCACCAAAAGTAGCCTTGCCAGAAGGTTGTAAACACGATTCCATCTTAGAGGTTAAAAGTAGCCCAAAAAAGTGTTACCCCCAAAAAGGGTAAAAATGCGCATAAGATATTTTCAGTTTTAGATTTCGGGTAGTTGGGAGTTTTCGGTAGATATTGATAGAAAAATGGTGAATAGTCCGTAACTATGGGTTGAGAAAGAAATTCATTACCCCATAGTGACATCAATCTCATGTGAAATAAAATGCTTACAGGTAATTAAATCTAGTTACATCCTCATAAATGACTATAAAACTATAATTCTATACGCTTTTATAGAAAATATTGTTTTTCCGAATTGTATTGATGCTCATGGCATAATGAACCAATTGCATTTGTCTATGATTCTATTTATTTACTTCTTCTCTTCTATTTATCTACCAATGCTGAAAATGTAAAAGCTGTACATATGTTTTCACATGGGCCTTAGTGCCCGCGAAAATAAACGAAGTTATTATAATTATTATTGTTATTATTATTATATTATACGATGCGTGTTTTTAAATTAAGTATCGTTTTGACATAAAAAACAAGAAAAAGTTTTTCAATAACAATTTATTCACTTGAAAGGCCATACTTTACTCTACTTTTCTACATATTTCTCATTGCTATTGAGGCATTTATCGTACCTTGGGACCAGCTTTTGTATGCCATCGTCAAAGAAGCTTGCCGCCTGATTAGACAACCACTGCTTCACGGTCGATTTCACTTCGTCATCATCGGAATGGCGCTGACACGCCAGATAATTCTTCGAGTCCATAAACAAATGGTAGTCGCTCGACGCTATATCGGGACCACATTTTAATTGTTCCCAGCCTAAAGAAGCGGTAAGGCCTTTTGTTCATTTTGCTGTGCGCGGACGGGCATTATCGTGGAGCAAAACGACATCTGCACTCCTGCCACGCCTTTTTATTTGCAGACGACGCTGTAGTTTACAGAGAAATCCCTTCCAGCAAAGATAAAGATGAACTAACGAATGACCTTGCTGCTATCCAAGCTTGGTGCGATGCTTGGCCGTTAGAATTAAATTTGGAAAAATGCGTCGTAATGAATTTATGGAAGAAGAGCAACTCCCTACCACGTAGCTATATCATTCGGGGCACCCAATTAAAGGCAGTTCAATCCGTGAAATGTCTAGGAGTTTGACTCAATAATGATCTATCGTGGAATAAACATATTCGAGAAATAACCGGTGAAGCTAATCGTAAATGGGTTTTGTTAAAAGAATATTGGGAAAGTGCGACGACAAAGTGAGAGAAATTAGCTACTTTTCCCTCGTTAGACCACATTTGGAATACATTGGCCACCCACTGTCATTTCGTCACTTCTTCCCTGAGTTCCGCAATAAACGGTCGGCACCTGGCGTCCAGAGAAAAAGAAGAAAATCTCATTATAAAAGAAGAAAATCTCAATTGGCCGTATAAATATAGTTATACGACCAATTGAGATTTTCTTCTTTGTCTCTGATATTCCAAGGCCGTAGAAGCTCAACCCTCATTTTTGCACCTGGCGTCCACCCTGTCCGCGTACGCTGAGATCCAGTGCCCTGAAGTCTGCTGTACTCAGGATGCGCCGTGAACTTCCAACGTTATCTGCATTTGTTGGAAGACCTGTTGCTATTCCTTTGTTCTGGACCAATATCTTCGTTGGGGCCTGTACGCGAATTGGTTATCTACCGTGAGTAAATTTTTTCCGCTGTTTCATTTGCATTTGTTTGAATTCGGATTTTCGCTGATGATAGCTCCGAAAAATCAGTGTCGCTCTGATTAAAAGTAGGGAAGGTAGCCGGTGTTTTCCAGTGAATATTTATTGTGGCATTTCTTATTATTATTCGCAATTTTGCAATCGGTTTTAGCGATCGGAAAATGCCTTCACGGAAAGAATTGTGTTTTAATTGAAAAGATAAATAATTCGAGCATTTAGATCATCTAGAAATGTTGAAATACAACTGCACTTATGTTAAAAAGTTCAAATTTAATTCATAGTGGACGTTTTTTCCTTGTAAAATTTGCAGATCATTTTCCCGATGCATGGAAATGTTATTCACGACAAATGATTCTCTAGTTTCTCATTGCACAACTGTTGCTTTGTTTAGTGAGCGCTGTATTTACAATGGCTAAAATACATTAATCTCTAAACATGATAGTCTTAAAATTTTCTCTATTGCGTTCATCTTCTTTTAAATTACGTGCTTCTTAGGTAATTGTTTTTCATAGATTTTTTCCCATTACGAGATGAATAAATTTTCCGTTGAAATCTCTCACTTATTATTGTGCTTGTTTGAATCAGTTGATTGGGCGTTGAGAATTGTTTTTGTTCATAAATCATGCTGAACCAGTGCGAAGATATTTTAGGGCCGGTTTTATAATGCCTGACTAAACTTCACGTTAACTAAGGTGGGGATAACAGGACGTGTAATTTACCGAGAGGTTGCATATTATGGGCCGGCTTTATGTCTGGTTAAACTTGAGTTTACGTTTAGCGTCAGTTAAATCCCGAAATTCTGTTGTGTAATTGACTGTTAAGTCAATTCTGGGCGTTAAACTGGTCTTCAAGCTAAACCGTGGATTTTCCCGGGGTAAAAGGCTAACGGGAAGATTATTGATTGAAGGATAACGTGAAGGTTAAAAGTGACGGACGTTTTGAAGTGCTGAAGTACCCCACGATATTATAATAAGAAATTATTAACCAAGCGCGACATCCTCCGTTTTGCTCCATATCTACGATATCAGTAATCAATTCTCAATATTTTTAGCACCATAATAACAATGTAATAAGTGAAATATTTTCATAAGATCGGTGATTCATCTGGAGCTGACCTCTGTTTTCATGCTCTTAAAAGTATTCTTCGGTTATACGCTACGAGATCCTAAACTAACCTCTGTAGTTTGATAATAATCACCATCCAATAAATAATGTCTATTTTGTGGACTGCAGTCTCAGATCGTGTGCTCAACCCCTGAAAATAATGCAATATTTGTGACGGTGGTGGCGTTTGTTATGATTTGTACCAGCCGAAGTGTTGGTGAAAAATACTAAAATTACATATCGTACGATAGGAGGGGGGGGGGGAACAGGAGTGTAGGTATATAAATCTATTATAACCTGATTTTGCTGTCTTCTTCAAAGAATTCCAAATGTGACGGTGTTTACAACTTTTACAGTTTACAAAGTTTAGAGTTTAAGTTCGAAGAACAGCCAAGTTTCGTATTTGGCAATCGACAGAGAGAAAAAGATCGTACTATTTGCATTCTGATTTAGTAGCATGTGATGTTTCACAATTAATGGTGAGGATATATGTTATGAGGTGAGAGGGGATACGCGGTTGAAATGCTTTCGCGTTTCCCTTTCCAAAGATATGATTGTCTAAGTACCACATTAAAAATTGTAGGTAGCACCATAAACAATATGTGGCGTAGGGCTTGATATTTATTGGTGATAAATATATGGGAATGAGTGGGGAAAGATTGCGTGAAAAAGAAAGGACTTAGCACGTTTCGTACGCAGTATACACAAGATGCTGTTTGAGTTTTCTTTGGAAGTTGAGAAAGGCATATTGATTCAACCAATATACCTCGTGTGGGTAAAAAAGTAAGAATGACTGAATTCTATGTAAGATGGTAGATGTATTATTTATTAATGAACTCGTTTGGCAAATTAACATTTAGTGTGTGGAAGTTAACTAATTTTTGTGACTTTAGTAATGACCTTTAGTAATGATCCTTCTGGTAGAAAAAGAATTTGAAAGTCACCTTAAGCAAGAGAGTGAATTCCTACCCTATGGGTAGTTTCTCTTGTTTGCATATTGTTGTGTGTTACCTTCAACAGAAAAGAAATGTGACTTTAGAGCCGAAGTACTGTTCTTAGTCAAACACGGGTTATGTACTGTTAAAACCTCCTTGCAAATTATCTGCCAACAAATGTAGCTTCAGAGCCATAGGATCGGTGGTGCCTATCTAGATACCTCAGGTTAATGCATTGTGTCATTTGGTTACCAATACTAGGTAATATTTTTCAGATTTGAATATTTTAACTTATTGAAGGTAAACAAATCGATGCGTTATCCTTAAAAAGTTTGATTTTCTTCCACGCTATTGAGCCTTAACCCTCTCCTTCCTAAACCACCCGAAACCGGCCGTAAACATTTCCCGTCATGCACGAAGTTTAAATACCCATTTGCCCCACTAGTAGACCTATTTTTCTCCGCGATGAGGAACTGACGCAGGTTACTTCAATTAACTTGCAATAACTTGAAATATATTCAAGTGTTTTGTTTTAAATTTTGTATACGTTTTAAGAATATATTAATTTATTGAAAGAAGTTGGCCTTACCTTATATTGAATTTAATTCCCTCCTTCAACTCCATTTTCTTGGTGATATTGATGATTACATCTTATTTTGCCAAGAGGTAAATCGCATCCGATGCATTTCCATGACGTTTCTATGCTCCGTAAAGTGCTAAACAAATATTCTTCTGTGTTACTCCATGCCTAGTATTTCAGGGTGAATTGGTTTCTTTGTACAAAATAAAACTGTTCACTATAGCCGGGGTTTACGACGAAGGCAAATAAATATTTCCACCACTTTTTTGTTTTCCTACCTAAGCCATAGTAGCACCTTCTTTGATCAGCTCTGTCAACACCACCCGTGTATTTGGTGTACAATGCAACTGAATTTGGACAGGATACCATAGTGTGTTTGTTCCCTTTTTCTGTTTTTCTTTGCACATACACTTTGTTATTGGGATCGCAATTGGTTTGAAGGATACAAATATTCCGATTATCATGCCAAACCGTTGCAGTAACTTTTCCGCTCTGTCAATTTCTACTCTCTCCTCTTTGGAGTCATAAGTTTTTTTGGATATTTAAATTCTGCAGGCCATTCTTTACGAGATGATCTTGTAGTAGCGCATGCGTATGTGTTATTCATGAGTAGTAATTTCATGAGAGACACACTCGAAAAAAAGCTATCAAAGTACACATAATGATTTTTCCCTAAATAGTTTTTCATTAAATTCATTACAACTTGCGTCCAAAGAAACATTTCACGATTTCTTTTATCATTTTTCCCTAATTACACATTTCCCTGCAGGACGTAGCCATGGGAGCTTGCTAAAACCCAAACTTTAAATCCCCACTTCGTTGGCTTTCCTTGGATGTATTGTTTGATGTAATGACGTCCTTCAAAAGCAACCATCGCCTCGTCAACACTTAATTCCCTACCTGGTTTATACTTTTGCTGCAAAGTTTCCATTACATCAAGAACCGGCCAAATTTTAAAAATTATTACATCAAAACCCTCCTCTTACATTACATCAAAACCCTCCTCTCCCTGTTTTTTTTCCTGAGTTATATCACTAATATGGAAATATTTTGAAATTCCTGCGTATCTTCCAAAGGTCATACAGTCACGAACATTTGAGCAGTCAATATCTTGGCTACGCCAGTAATCCCTGCTTTCAGGCAAATCGAAGCGTCACCATGTATACTAGCACTCCAATGTATGCCACCATTTCATCGCACGTAACATCTACCCAGTCTTTGTCAGCCTTTCCTGAGGAATGTTGAAGATGTTCTGCATATTTGTTTGTGTTCTTGACAATGTTGTGAAAAAAACTTCGCCCCCTAGCATATATTTTAGGAAGGAGAATTCATTGTCACCTATCGCCAAATTATGAATAGGCCCTCTCTCTACTTTGAACTCCGACGGTTCTTCAAAAATCAGGGTGTCCCTCCAAGAGTCATGCACCTGATCATCACCTTTTAAATCACTCGTACTTGGGGTAACGTCATCCTCCAGTTCTACTTCACTTGATCTGTCACTATCACTGTATCCTTCTTCTCCATTCAAACAACTAGAACTATCTGAATCACTCGAAAATTCGCTTCTGTTCACTACTTCTGCGATAGCATCCTCACTTAGCGAAGCCATGGTCAGAACTAAGGGGCATTAGGTTTCTTTTCATTTGAGCTGAGCTTCGCCTCCTCGCCATATGAGATAGGAAAAGTGTGAGAGTGCCTGTGACCACCCACAAACAGAACTGAGGGAGATTAATTTTCTTTTCATTTGAGCTGAGCTTCGCCTCCTTGCCACGTGAGATAGGAAAATCGTGAGCTTGTGTGTGACCACACAGAAAGAAATATCGCCATTAGATGTGACAGTCACTCTAAATAACACAGGGAGGCCTAGGGTTTTCGTATCACATCATTTCAAAACTGGCCCTCCTAAAAATACCATCGTTATAGCTTAAAAAACTTCTCTCATTGCTTCTCAGTCAATGTGCCACTATGGAACAAAGCACCTTATTATCTCGGGATTTTAGCTTATGGTGACGACGTTCTGCTTCTTCTTAATGAAACGAGAGATAGGAAGGATGCTTGTGCTAGCAAAGATAAACACTCTCAAGATAAAACAGATGCCTATGAAGCTCAAAAGGCTGCCCCAAGTATAGCAGACCAGGCCGGGCGGATTCGGCCGGTTTATGAAGGAGCGACGTAAATGGCGGCGGCCGGGTTAGGGCGGAGTGGAGAATGAGGCATTTAAACTTCAATAAGGAGAGGGTTAAACTTTTTAGAATTATAAAATTAATTTTTTGTGTAAACTATACAGAGCACTCACAGATATATAGCGTCACGCGTTCAAATGAGAATTCAGTGAAAATCACCATGATAAATTTTAATTACTGATACAGAGTAAAAAATTACTATTAAAGGACGCTTTTGATTGTACTTATGTTACATTGCTAAATTTAAGTTTAAAAAAAGTAAAGATATGCATGATTTTCTTTAAGTGTAATCCTATTCGAATAAATCGGTATATTTTACTATTTCACTGAGCAATAAATTTTTTTGCGATAAAATAGTGAAATCGACCACTGCGCTGCCAACCTCAAAAACGGAAATATTTGGATTGCTCATTTTTCCAGCTCGATCACAATCAACCATTTAAAAAGAATTGTAAACGATCCCGTGGTGGCGACTACTGTTCCTTTGCGTTTTAAATTCCAAATATTTCTCGCACCATAGTTTCAGCAAATATGCGTGTTCAGTGTACGGAAAGCGATTGTATCTGTGTACTAAACACACACGCAGTTGTGAGCTTGCGTATTACGGACACATTTACCTCTCCGTCGCCGTTCTCTTTTTCGGGCGGGGGAAATGTATGGGCCACGCGGAAAAGGCTGGGAGAGGATGAAGGGAAACTGCCCCCCCTTCCCACTTTCCTTTTTTTGTAATACCTCAACGCTCGAATTCGGGGAGATGAAAGGGGAAGCCGAACAGAAGACGAACGGCCGATTACGAATGGGAATTACATGAATGAGCTCCTCCGTTCTCACTTGCCATGCCAAAACAACGCTATTTCTCCTTTCTGCCTCCAAAACTCCGGTCTTCATAACCGCTTCTTTTATTTTTTTATTCTTTCGTGTCGCCCCCTTAAAAAGACTGAACTAACACTGTTCTTGTAACCCTTTTTCACATTCGATGTTTTCCGAACACACTCCACTGTATCAAAGCGTTGAGGGAGGATCTATCCGCGGCAGAACATTGGCTATCATCGACATGTTACTGAGGTTATTTGTTAGTATCCAAGTGATGTATATTTTTACGCACCTTTAACAAATGATTCTAGGACTGATGCGAGGTTAAACAGCTCTAACTACTGTCTGCCGGCCTCAATGGTGGCAAGGTAAAGTCGTTGCCTGCTTATCCAGGGATCCGCGTGTTCAAATCCCGCCTGGATGGATGTTTTTCATCTAGGGAATGAATTTATGTGCGAGTCCATCAACTTAATTGTAAGACAGGACTGTATCAATTCGGTTGATGAATTAAGATGAATTTTTTGTTACTTTTATTGTAAATAACTGATTAACTTGGTATTATGCCGAAGATAAATCAAAAAATGCTATTCCCTTGGAAAATACGAAATGATGTATTTTGAAAATTACTAAATATTTTACTTTGAGTTAATAAATTGAAAGTTTTATAATGAGTGTTCCGTCTGAAGATAACTCTCCTCATGGAAATGAAAAAAAAATATTTCTGCTTCAATCAGTTCAGCTTTTATACTTCTTATAATTTCATAAAAAACATTTTTATTTCCGAAAAAATGTCTGGAGAATCTCTATGGATTTAGACATTTCAATGCCAAAACAATTTAGTAAAAGCGCGTAGCTTAAGCATATGCGCGATAAAATCAACAAAAGGATATAAAACTTTGAGGTGTAGCTATAACATGTACAAAAATAGAGTTTTATGCCAAAAAATGATGCAAATTCGTAAAGAAAACTTGATACTTTCCTTCGTTAACGAAGACGATATATTAATGAACTTTCGTCAATACTTAATGAAATTAACTCATTTTGAATTAAATATTTATTTTTTTCCACAGTGAAATATTAAACTTTTTATATTTGTACGCGTAAAAAATGAAAAAATAAACATATCATATTCCGTGGAAAAACGAAGTTTTATTTTTCATTCAAAAGGAGATGAATTGCATGCATGGAAAATACTTTTGGGTCCTGAGGAGCACTCAAAATCCTCTTGGCCTCACCACTGATTCCGTTTTTCATTGGAGATCGTCTGCTCAAGTGGCAGAAATATGCGCTACGTAACTTTCATCCTTCCCTCCTGCGTCATCAAGGCTCCTGCCCCCTCTCTCGCGTTCTGCACATCGTGTCCCCCTCATTTTCGGCTTCAAATGGTGAGCTCGGCACGCGACCCAAGTAAGAAGGGGTTTTATAGGCCGAACCGAAATTCTTTTTTTTCGTGTTTTTGTTTTTTGAATGCCGATCGTGTCATTTTTTTGCAATAGCAATAAGTCGAGCATTTAGCTGAATGTACTTCAGAAGGTAACAGTCAACTGGTTGTTTGATCAGGAGGGAAATCTATCGATTAAAATTAATTCCGATTGCGCTCATATATAATTTGGACATGGACTCCCGCACCGGGGATATGGTTAGCAAGGGGATAGAGTCAAGGTTGACCGTGAGTCACACTTCACCGAGGTGTTCAAGGATGGTAGGTTTTGATTTTGCTTGTTTAGCCATAAGGCGGTAGGACACCTTCTGATAGGTTCATTCAAATGGCAACATTAATGAAAACCCTGGCAACATCCGTAGCATAAAAATCATATTATTATTATACCTTTGAACCGATTAAGGTAGGTTTGCATAGTGTATTTAAGAAGTTTTCAGGCAGTCCCTCCTCCTTTCGTGGACCTCCCTCTTCAGTTAATAATTAGGTATGCTCTCCGTCTTTATTTAAAAAAAATCTTATTCTAATCCTTCCTCTCCTTCGCTAACTCAGCATTCTACCCACTGACTTCATTTTGAACTTCTCCCCCGCTTAGTCCTCGCTCCATCAATACCTTCTGTTTCCTCCGCATCTCATCTAGGAGCTGTCTCTTCTCACCCACCATGTTCAACACTTGGTCGTTTCTACTTTTTTCCGTCCACTTCACCTTCCCCATTCTTCTCCACGAGAGATACAAATGAAAAGGAGGGAACTACCCTGTAATTAACAAATAAATAGCGGTCTGTATGACATCCAGTGATTTTTTTCGTGTGGTGAATCATTATTATTTACCGAAAATAGTCAAGGATTCATATCATGTCCTTTCAGGTGCCACTTATACGACCAATACATATTTATAGTGACGATAAACTCTCTATGAATGAACCATTCATCGGCATCATGATATTAAGTCCAAAAAACCTCTACATAGCTAACACAAGGCATGCAAAACATCGTGTGCTGTGACAGGTTATTACTGCTGACTAGATAAGATAATAATTGGATAAGGGATGAACTATAGATTGAAAAATCAATTTGAAAGACTTGGATCTTAATTTTTTGTGGAAAAATCTTTTTTCATAGCCTCTCCTCTCTTATATATAAACTTTCCATCGTAATCTCCATTAAATCTACAGTGGGAGGTCGGACCACTCAAAAGGTCTTTGAGCTATTCATTCTCCTGAGGTCTCAAGAATCAAAACAGGCTTTTCCATTGACAACAGACTATTTCTACTACTCTTTTCCTCTTTCTGCTGTCCCAATGTTGACAGTCAATTTTCTCCACATGGTTGACCTCCCTATGCCACTTTGGACGTCCTTGAGCTTTTTCCATTTTTGGTGTCTTCTCCACTCTCCTCGATGGAAATACGAATTTTGAAATGTGAATAAATGGTCTTGTACTTTGTCCTTTTTACATGGTCCTGCCATCTTGTCTGACTTAGTCACGGCCAAAATATTTGCTTATGTATGGTACTATTCTGTACACTTTATCCCATTCCATATCGGGGCATCGAAAATTGATCCAGGATCTCATCTCAATATTTTGTGATCAAAAGCTAATAATTGCTATTTTGTATTTTTTGCATACACATAACACACATAATACACATGATAAAACAAACCTAATGAGAACCATGTTGAAAATCTTGCCATTTTTTTAAGCTTCTGGTGGGGGGGGGTCATGCTCCCTTGCCCCTCTGTAAATCCGCCAATGAGTATACATGTGCTCGATTCTTGTGGATTGGAGGAATCGGCGTCGAAGACGAGAAAGAACTCCTAGAGCGTCGCGCGGCGGCAAAGTCGAGGAAATAAGAAGGTTTGAGTGCGAGCGGGTGGTTCCTCAAACGGCCACTCCTCTCGCTGATGGCACCACGTGAGGGGACAGAGCGGGAAAAAGGGAACTCTGAGGAGCCGAGCGCGGGAAGGAGCCGCGGACGAGGGAAAGCGTAACCGTCGCTGCGAAACGCGAGGGTGGAGGGGGTTCAAGAGATTCGTAATGTCGGGTGCGCGAAAAGAAGCGCTGGCTGCGTGCGGAAGGGAAAAGGAATCATTGAGTGCGGAAGGAATTATTCGTACACACAGGCACATATGTATTTTCACACACGCACACGCGGGCGAATTTGCGAATTCATGTGACGTACTTGCGGACGTACGGAGTGATGAGAGAGAGGTGCATGTGTTGCGAATACATTGCGCATGCGTTAATCTAGTGCGCATGTCCCGATTCAATCGTGTGGGAGGTTTTCGAGTTGACTGTAGAGGGGAAGGTGTCAGGAGTTGGAGTGGGTTGGTCCCTCTCCGACTCAGGGTGGTGGCGTTCGCGTTATACTGCGGAAGGGAGGAAGGGGTGGCATAAGGGGAGGGAAAATAGGGGTGGAGGAACTGTTGACATGACCAATTGTATAATGCTCTTGGATATTACATCCATCTTCTGATAGTTTCCGTGTAACCATTTTTGGGTATTTTCTATAACTTCTTTAATTTCATGAATTTTAATAATACGCGTAGCGCCCTTTTCCAACTTGCTTACCTCGTTTGGCATTAGAAATGAAAGGAGGCAAATCTACCGAGTATTTTATCCATTGTGAGGTAAATGGTGGAAAATATGGTTAAAAAAAATCTCAAAAAGGTTTAACATGTAACCCCATGTGCTGATTCACTGTTACAGTTGGGCTTGAACTGTGAAAAATCTCTTGCACGGTAGCGATAGCTCACTTTCTGCAGAGGCGGTCGCATGAATATGATGTGAGTAGTAATCATGGACGTATTTTCTTGGACTCCACCAACACTGAGGCGTTGAAGTATGTGTTATGGTCACCATCTAGATATGATAGGTATAATAACTTAAATTATTTTTGAAATTTCCTTTTTTATTCCATTAATTTCATTGCAAACTACCCAGAAGTGCCCGATGAAATTATATTGGAAGTGAAGGATGAAATATGGCTGTTCTATTACTGAAGAAGTGGTTAACTATTCACATTACGTTAAAATAAAAGCAGAGCCGTTGTCGTCTTTGCTTCGAATTCAAGTTTGCTAGTGGTTGCTCCGGTTAATTCCTGCTGTTGAAATAATAATAAATGCGTTTATTTCGTGGGCCAGTGGCCCATGAGAAAACCATTGCACAGCTTTCACAAGTTCAGCATGACATTACATTCCCAAAAGAAAAGAAAAAAAAAACAATGAAAATAAACACATAAGATTCGCTCGTAGCGGAACAGCCGCCAACTTACAGACAGTTAGGCAAAAACAATACCAACGAAGGAGAAACATCATGCTGCGTTATAACAGAGAAACTGACCAACCATCACAAGAAATCAAGGTGCCAATTTATTATAACAATAACAATAGTGTCAGACAAACAGTATTAAAAAAAAAGAAAAAAGTAAATAACAAATTAGTGTGACACTCTAATTTAATACAATTTTACATTCAATTTTCTTCAACCATATGTTTTTTCATACACTTTTTTTCATACACCTTTTTTCATACACCTTTTTTCATACATCTTCAACACCGTTTTAATTTTACTTTAATCAGTTTTAAGCAGACAGCATTTTCGGGTTATTTATTAAGATATCGTACACCTGGGTTTTGAAGGCATGAATGGATTTAATATTTCTAATTTTGGATGGTAGGGAGTTCCATACTCTAGAGGCGATTATTGTGAAGGATTTAGTTACGTGAAGTGTGCTATGTTGAGGGATGTGAAGATCTACGGAGTGATTCCTAGTGGGTACTGCATGTAGATCTTTTTTCCAGGTAAATCTAGCAGATAGGTAAACGGGATTACGAGTGGATAAAATTTTATAGGCAAGCAGGATCACATGGTATAAACGACGCTGTTTTAGTTTCAACCAACGTAATCGAACGTAAGTATCTGATATCCTATCCCATTTTTTTAGGTCATAAATGTAGCGCATTGAAGAGTCCATTGTTACTTGCAATTTGTTGTTACTTTCTTCGCAGAGATTAGTAAACAGAGAGGAGCAGTAGTCAAGGTGAGGAAAAATTAGTGACTGAACCAAGGTGGTTCAAATTTTGGGCGGAAATATGTTCTTGGTTCTATATAATTGATGTAGTATGCTCAGACATTTCTGTTTTGTGACATGGACTTGTTTTTTCCACTTGAGTTCCTTATCAAATATTATACCAAGGTTTTTTACCGTTTCTTCGTACGGTATTACACGATTTTCTAACTGAATTTTTCCAAGAGCGGACTCATCAATTTGAGTAATAAGATGTCAAGGACCAAATATAATAGCTTTAGTATTTTTTTCATTGAGTTGCAGTTGGTTTTTCCTCATCCAGGAAGCTATTCTTTGGATATCATTATTGATTATGTTATGGTGGAAGATAGATCTGATACTGCCGTATGACAATAAATCTGGAAGTCGTCCGCGTAGAGATGGTATTTACAATGCATTAAAACCTCAGGAAGGTCATTTATAAACAAGGAAAATAGCAGGGGGCTTAAAACTGAACCTTGGATTACCCCTCGGCGGTTATATGTCCAGTTGGATCTGGTGTTGTTTGTTCCGATGACTGATTGAGTACGATTGCTTAAGTAAGACCGAAACCATTTTACAGTACTCGAAGAGTTGTACTTAATAAGCTTACAGAGTAGTATTTCGTGGTTTACCATGGCTTTAGATAGGTCAAATAGTACCAGTATTGTGACCTCGCGCCTGTCCATTGCTCCTCTGATATCCTCAGTGATATTTAACAAGGCAGTTAGAGTGCTGAATCCAGTTCGAAAGCCAGATTGGTAATTAATTGGTATATCATTTTCAATAATATATTTATTCAGTTGTTCGTAGACCACACGCTCACATATCTTGGCAAAAGTACAAAGAATACCTATTGGTCTATAATCTGATGGATTAGAGGGTTCAGAATACTTCGGGATTGGATGAATTAGAGAATGCTTCCAAATGCAGGGATATTGTGCGGTTTGGAGGGATGAATCTAAGATGTTTAAAAGAGCAGGAAGAATAGCCGGGAGGGCATTCTTTATTATTACAATATTTAGTTCATCGTAGCCTTTAGCATTAGTTGTGATAGCTGTACAAGCTTTCATAACTGAGGAGATAGATACGTAAGAGAAATAGAACTGGTTTCTCTTAGGGCCATTCGGGGCGTTATTCTCTATGGGTGGAGTAACATAAGTAACGTTTTCGTGACGAATGTCTCCCGATGAGTAATAATTGTTCAGGATGTCTAAGTTTATATTTATAGGAACTCTATTTTTTGATGATATCACACCGAGATTGCGAACAGTTTTCCACATTGTTCTTGAATCTGCACGTTTTCTTATGGCGTTTTCATAGTAGTCCCTTTTGGCTTTACGGACCATGTCCTTGACTCTATTTCGAATTTCTTTATATTCAGCAAAAATAGTTGGACTCTTGGAACGTCTGTATAAAGCCCTTAATTCATTCCTTTTCTTTATTTTAGCCTTTATGTCGAGAGTAAACCATGGTGTAGGAGGGTGGGTGACACGAACTGTCCTCAGAGGAACATATGCATTGAAAGCAGAAGTAGTGAGTTAAGCACCTCAACTTTTTCGTCGATTGTTTCAAGTTCCTCAATAATACACCAGTTAATGTTAGACAGTTCTTCAAAAAGATTTTCCTGATTAAATGATTTATAGTCTCTGAAGGTGACTAATTTTGGCTCAAATACAGGGGTTTTCATATTATAGTTAATGTATATCTGATCGTGACAAGAGAGAGTTGGGTCAGGTGATTGTCCGTAGGACGACACTTTTTTGAGATCGTCGACAAGAATTAGATCCAGGGTGGTACTTGTTGTTTTTTTGTGACAGGTGGGCGTCAGGGGGGTAATACTAAGATTGCTGCTCTCGATAATATTTAAAAGGATGTCGCTGCGTACATTTCTGGTCGACATGTCGATGTTAAAGTCTCCCATTATTACCACATTGTCATACATAGGGACCTTGCTGGCCAACATACTTTCAAAATCAGACAAGTTATAGGACTTTGGTGGATTATAAACCACTCCAATCAGCATTTTACTGTGGTTGTTGATTATTTCAACAAGGATATATTCTAGCATAGCCTCACAGGAGTTGGTAGAGCGACCAACCCGTTTTGATTTCAATGATGAATGTATATACAGTCCAACTCCTCCCCCACGTTTCGTTTCTCTATCATTCCTGTATAACGTAAAGTCAGGAAGTGAAACCACATTTGATGTAACCGAAGGTTTTAGCCACGTCTCACTCACTCTGATTACATGAACAACATTAGTATGATAGTACAGTTTAAATTCTTCGAAATGAGCGAGCAGTGACTGCGCGTTAACGTGCGACAATTTTAATAAACCTGAGGAAGTTGTTTTTGCTACCCGAGGGTGTGAATTTATAGGTAATATAGCAGGGGAATTGCGATCAAACACAAGTCTCCTGTTCTCACGACTGATCATGTGGATTTCACTTGCAGGAGGATCCGTGAGAGGAGGGAATAATCTGTTCTCTATAAAAAACGATCAAGGTCTTTTTGTGTGGATATGACTACTACGGGAGCTCCCTCCGACTGTCTAACCAGGATATTTCCATTTCTCACCCACACAAATTTCACTTTTCCCTTCTTTTTGAGGTCTCTAGCTTTGGCGAAGAGTTTTCTATTGAATGGGGTGAGGGCCTCGTCGATATAGATTGTTTGTTGGGGAAGAGGAAGATTAGACGCTAGGCCAATATCATCAACATTAAGTTCTTTCCGAACCCGACGTTTGGTTATCAGTTCGTCCCTTTTATCATAGAGTAAGTATATTATAGAGGGCTCACGGCATAGGGGGAAATCGTATCGACAGTTTTAATTCTCAAAAAGCGGGAAGATGGCACGACAGTAGCTAGCCAGAGGCGAGAGAGATCGCTTCAAGGTCAACTAGCCTATCCCCTTCCCTTCCCGCTCCCCCTCTTCCTGACTCAGTCCCCCGAGCCCCAAGCATCGAAGGAAGGGAACAAGATGTTTATATCGGCCTGACAGAGCATAGGAGGACAGGCGGCGCACAATGGCCCAGATGGCGAAAAAGTTGGACAAAAATCAGATTTTCGTTGGATGTCTTTGAAAATTGCTCTTTTAACGTTTTTTGGCATGCTATTTTCATTTCTGCAGTTATTTTCACGAAAAAATATTATTTTAGGCGATACGTGGAAATTTAACTTATTAACTGGCCAATTGTAATGCTGACTGCATAGACGAACCCAAATCATGATAAAACATGAAAATAAATGATAATTAGTTATAAAGTATGAGTTAATGATCTTTGAAATTAGTCAATTAACAAAAAAGGCTAAAAGTAGGGTTTTTGGGTTCATTGACTTACGTTAAAGAGGTGCGATTTCCAGATTTCGAGAGGTTCTTCTGTATGGACTAAAAGTAATTTTTAAATAAATGTCAAAATAGTATTTAAGTGACTCTTTCATTCTCATATAAGCATGGTTAATGATTTATAACTTTACGAATTATGTATTATAATTATTCATCATCAGATTCTTCTCAATCCCACCCATCCCTCTCCTCTTCGCATTCGCTCGCAGAATTTTGAGACTCATGCAAGACCAAGAGATCACGAACCTCCTGCGAAAGATCTTTAAGGCCCCGGCATTTGTTCAGTCAGTTCCTCATGTGCTAATAAAAGGGTCCGATGTCAGGATCAGTCACCGGAAAATATTCTCATTCGTATGAATTCGAGATATTTTTCTCGCGTAATGCTCGCGGTATTTTCTAATATCTTTATGGCGAAATTCCTGGGCTTCCTCTGACAGTTCTCCATTAGGAAGAAGAGCCAACTCGATAACATCTGCACCATGTAGAAATACTTCGTGCTCCATTGGTGGCATGTAAAACCATCCATAATGTCTCACAAAATTATCCGCTGTATCTAAGCAGAACTTCTTAAATTTTACCGGATCAATCAAAAATCCGCAAGACAGAGATCTCAAAATTGTTGAGAATTGAAAGATTAACTCTTCTTCAACTCCTGCAAATGACTTGACTTCAAGCAGCTTCGTTTTCCTAATTTTGGAGCGCGTAGTAACATCAGTGAATTGGTTACTTGGCCTACCCCCTTGTATATCGGAAGTACCTGTTAAAAAATAAGACTACTAGAACAATATCCCAGGGGACCCCATGTCACCATTAAAATACTAGGAAAATACGAACCCAAGGTGCTTGGAAGGTTGCGAAATACATCAGGGAAATCAACAATTTTGTCCAACCATTTGCCATTCCTCTAAAAAACAAAAGAGATTGATCGTGAACTAGCTCACCATCTTCTCTCGTCGGAATAAAGAAATTTCATGTTCAAAAAATTAATAAGCTCAAGTTTTGCCTTTCATCTCCGTGTAATCTGAAACAACCCCCTAGATATGCATTCAAATTCCTTTTTCGAGCAGCTATGGTTTTCTCTTTTTTCTCCAGCATTTTTCCGTGCAGTTCTCGCCGCGTAAATGTCCATGAAATTTTTGACAGTCAACAATAATTACACAGATTTGTAAAAAGCTACACAACAGTCTTCTTCCTACAAAGTTTAAATATAAAATAGAAGGGAAAATATGAAAAATAGTGCTGTGCCTCGTCTCAGACCAATTTAAAAAATCGGAAACTAGAAACGGAAATAAATGAAACATAGTATGCCTACTCGTATGTGGTTGTCAGGAACTAATAAATCACTGAATCACATTTCTTTAGTTATCACAACACTATAACTTCTGTGTGAGATCACTGTTAAACACAAAAACTGTGGCCAAAATAGGACTTCTCAATTAGTAATGGGTATGTGTTCACATCGGCAGAAAAGGAGAAAATTAAGGGTAACAAAATGTTTTGACCGCTATTTGGACGGGGTTAAAAAGAAGAGCCATGAAAATGTGGCTATTCCCCCAGATAACTTGTAGGGGTAGGGTTGGACCCGTAAAGAGAATGTGAAATGTTTAGATTTTGTGCGAAAATGCAATGCCATGAAATAGCGGCGGACCTGCAATACAACCCGTCCAAAAGGAGGCGGGTGGAGGGTAAAGACCTCATCTATTAACAAGTGTAGCTTCAATTGCAAGTCAGACCACCTCTAGGAAATTAACTCAAGTTGGGTGGTGCTCCAAGTTAAGATAACATAAGGTCCCGACTAAGGACCACTTCCCACGTCCCTAACGTCCGGCATGTGTTCGGGTGACGGGTCTCTTGCCACTTCGGATTGAAAGAAAGGGAAGCCGGTAGTAGATTTTCCCATTATCAGTGCATGTAGCCTATCGTATTTACTTCAATACATCACCAAAACGCAATTGAAGTCGTTCTGAGAAGCGATCGAATACAATACAATTAACGCTAAAGACCTGAAAAGGAGGACACCGGTTGGATTTTTAATGCATACTGTGTGGAATACAACAAAGTTTATTTTTGTGTCCATAATATATATTTTATTAATTAAAATGCTCATTTGCAAACTTTGTTGTATTCCACACAGTATGCATTAAAAACCCAACCGGTGTCCTTCTTTTCAGGTCATTAGCGTTATCGTAAACCTCTAGATAAATACCTGAAAATATCGAAACCGGTTGAGTTTTTTCATTAATACTGTATTGCATTCTAAATGGCTTAGTTTTGAATTTATAATGTCACCATACCGCGAAGTGAGTTCACAAAACATTATTTCAAATGTGTATATATATACGTTCGTGATCGTCTATTTCATCGACTGTTGTGGTCCTAAAAGTAAAAATGAGCAAAAATTGGTCTCGATAGGCGATGGAAACTCTCAACCAGGAAATCCGTAATAATGAGTTGATCTTTAATAAGAAGGAAGCTATCTTTAGAATCGCAATACTAGGAGGGGAGTTTTGGAAATAATAAAAGATTTTCTTAAGGTATCGAGACCGAATTCTACAGGTTATCTTTGTGGCGGGCATGCAATCCGAGCGAGCGAGCAGCTGGAGAAATGACTAATATGAAATGACGATTATACCTGTGAAGCACTACAGCTGCCCGTTTCTATCACTATTATTTTAGGATAAGGGCCTTATTTTAGCAACTGCTAGATTAGGAGAGGAAAAATGTGATTTAAATGCACGTTTACGGCACTAATCATAACATCTTCTCAACCACAATATCCATCTAATTATTAATAATATATTCACCACGGGAATAAACTGCGTCACGTTTGTATCCTGCCGTTTCATTCTGCCCCCAACCTTGCTGATAAGGGACATGCAAATATCCTCACTTATCGTCAATTATTATCGATAATATACGGGAACATCGGCGACCAACTCCTTCTCCATCATGTTTAGCATGCTTATTCCAATACCCCCTTTTCCAGCCAAGGCCAAGCTCAGCATTTCTTCTGTTTTCTTTTTTTCGCCTCTTCAATATTCAAGAGGCCTGTTCAGACAATTTCGCTTGCTAAAAAAGACAGAATCCTTAACTTCTATAAGCTTCCAAATTTGTTTACATAAATATCGTCTTTTTCCTTTTCGTCCAAATGATATGCATCGTGGGACACCCCCGTCCAGTTGCATCAAAATATTTGCACCGTTTGACCGTGGGACACCGGCTTAACCTATGTGGCCTCTGTTTCAGCGCTAGGCGATGCTTTTTGTCAAGGGCCCTGTGAATTGTTGGTTTCATCCTATTGGATGAAAATTTAGAACCTGCCCTATCCATTTGGACAAAACGGTGTTTTGTACAAATGATAGTACCAAAAGCCAGTTGGATGAAATTTTGACGGTGGGACAGGGTGCGCGTTAGTTGCATTAAATTTTGATGCAAATTTGACCGTGGGATATCGCACAGTGGGCGGAAATCGGAAAAAGCCGGACAAAATTACAAAATGACTTTTTTTGAGTTATAAACTTAAAACTTCACAGGTATACTCAAAACTGATTGAAATTTAAGGATATGCAATTCATTTGACAAAGATCCTACCCAATTCTGAGATGCACAGGCTTAGACGTGAGCAACGTTCCATGAAAACACCCGTCTTCAATTTTCTCTGAAAATCTTCCAAAGTATGTAGAAGGTGAAGTTGTAGGTGGATTCTTGCGGAATAAAAAACCACATAATCTATTGGCATGGTGTTCTTTCTTTAATCTGCGCACGTCAAGAGTTGGATTAGCCGCGACGTGGTAATGTTATTGAAACTGTATGGGTTTTAACGCACAGCATTCACCGTTTTTATGCTTTTATTCAAGACACCGATTCTCAAATGGTCTGTGGTGAAGACAGTGGAAGTATTTTAGCCGAGGTGAGTGCACGTTTCATTGCAGTTCATTTCGTTTTCACTGGATACGATCGAAGACTATGCTTTTTTTAAAAGCGTTCACACTTCGAAAAAGTGACTTGTTTTCCCGGGAATCATACAAAAGACCTACCAGAAAGATACCAACTGAGACTTCTGTACTCTCCGATCCCTCACCCCCAGGGTTTTACTGCGAAAACGGACGTTTTATGACACCGCGGAGCTGTGCCTAAGACCGTCTTAACGGGGTATGTCTACGGGAACATCAAATAAGAATATTTGTATAAATTTTTACTATTTCAAATTTCTCTAAAAAATCAAGCCTTGTGCCATTACTGAAGGGGTGAAGAAAATTATGGTTGAAAATGACAAGAATGAAAAGTCTGTACCAAATGTTTGGCGAGAAGTGATGTTTCATCCCAATTTCCTGCACTTTCTATGTTCTTTCATTCTGATAATAAAACTTCTGCCTGTTTGACCAATGAAACTCAAGTTGCATGATTCACAATTAACTTTGTAAATGCCGGATTGATGGATGGGTTCTATTTTGTCTTTGTCACGACACAGAACTTCACCGAGAGTGCAAGGGTTGTAGAAAGAAACATAGAATTTATTTTTGGGGAATTTGTTTGCAAGCCTGTTGGAAAGGTCTCCCACAAAAAATGACCGGCACCAATTTTTAGAATTCTCTGTGATGGCGGAAGGGAGCAAAGCTGAGAAATAGCTCGCGTTTTCATCTTTCTCTGAAGGATTTTAGTTTAAGTATTTAAGCTGTAGCCATTTGAAATTGCAATTGATTTCACTGTGGAAAGTTCACAATTGAAATTGACTGCATTTAAAGATAGATTGACCTATCTATGTAACATTAAATAGAATGTAACATTTTGCGATGCATGAGATCTTATTACGGATTAGCACACTGTTCTTTTTTTCTGCTTTGGAAATAATCAAATCTCCTTCGTTTATCTTCTAATTGATTGATCAAAATCAACTTGTTTGTGATTAATTTTCATACGGTGAGATTTACTTGGATTAGCAAAAGTAATATAATTATATATATCGCACAATTTTGTTTTCCTACATTCTCGCGCCGGAGGGCTACTTTCACGTCGACTCCGTCGAAATTTTTTTACATCAGATGGAAGTCTTTTAACACTTTGACTGCGACTATTCAGGTGCCGTATGATCCAAAAATGCGGAAATTTTTTTTCTCGCCAACAGGTCTGAAATTGGATGTAATGAACAGCCAGTATCGCCAAACTAAAATTTTCAATTTTTTTTCGGTAAAATTAGATAATTTATTTTCCACGTCGATCGACGTGGTCCGCCGTTGACGATGGTCCGTGGTTATGCAACCCGCATCACAGAGTGTTGTGAATTCACTAATGCTTAAATGCATCTTATTTAGACGCTATATATGGATTATTTAAACAATTAGATAGTTAATTTGTATTGAATTACTAGCCTCGTACCATTTACTGAATATTTGAACTCGGAATCCCATCTGACGTTCTTTTTTATCGTACATTTTTTACACAAAACATTTTTGGACGTTCACCTTAGCTTGGGGGAATATACATTTTGATGTTGATCTTCTGCACATATTTTAGGTAAATACCGGTATTAGGTACTTTTTATGCCTAGTCTCATTATACTTACCTTGGAAACCAATCTTAGACCTTTAGATCTTTTATACTCCCCACTTGAATGGTTATTCACTCGACGGTTCTTGAAGAGTGGTGGAAAAGAGTAGAGGTATAATACTATTTATGCACTCCTCTATGTTGAAAATACAGTAATAAATTGGTAAAAGTTTAATTTCTAGGAAAATATGTATTTATCTCGGATTAAGATTAACAATTTGCATTCTTAGCTAATAAAGTAATAAAAATTGAAGGACTTTTACAAATTGTTTATCAGGTTTTATGACTATTAAAAAAGAGATCGTCAGTAAATATACAGGAATATGATAAAAACACTCACATAAACAAATAAATCTGAAACATATCCTCCAAGCATGATACACGTAATTTAATCCATCCTTCCGTGAAACACTTTGAAGCACTTTTCTAGGCAAAGAGGAGGATTTTCTGCGCAATCAGGGCAGTGGTATATAGTTTGCTGGCGTTTTCCTTTTTTTGTACGCACCCGCCAGTTTTTTGTTTCCTTCTATCCCCTTTAGTTGTCATGGGGTTGAACTTGGGAAAGTGCATCTCTAGTGGTTGGGTATTTATTTGGGAAACTATGACATTTTCCTGAGTCCGGCCAAAACTGACAAGTTTTCCTATAATACTGAGTCTATAACTCTGTAGACTCATTTTCTCTCCCTTTGAATAAATTTTGTACAGCTGAAAGCTGTTTAGTAACATTATTTGCACAATATGGAGAGCAACCTTTTTATACCAACGCAGTGTCTTTTTTGAGGTTATGTGGTAGGACAAGAGTTGATCTAACACCACCCATGAATTTATTATATTCCCTCACCGCTTCTGGAACCCACCTTTCAATTTTTCTTTTTCTGACACAATTCACCAACTTTCCCGAGTGCTGTGTACTAATCATTGCCACCTCCCTTTTGTCCTTCCATTTTAGCACACAAACCCCGTCGTCCGACCACATTTCCACCACTTCTCCATTGTTTATTTTTTTCCCAGTAACTTCTGCGGGATTACATTTCCGATTACTCCTCAACGTGCCAGTGCACAAAATTTTATATGCTGCTGAACTTGCAACAATGTCCACACTGGTGAAGTAGTTGTCTGTAAATACAGTGTCCTACTCCTCCATATGCCTGCAAAAGCTTATGAACAACACAGCCCGCGTGCCCAAGTCCTCCCTCGGAGTTTTCCCCGGCTCCAGTGTAAACGAAAATTTTTGTGACTAGGCCAGTGGGTTCAGCCAGCATGTATAGCTTTACACCGAACGTATGTTTTTTTTCCTTTGATGTACTGCCTGAAAGACAGTCGCCCCCTCCATAAAATCATAGACTCGTCAATACTCAATTCTCGGGAAGGGTAATATATTTCATCCATTATGTCATCAAAATGATTTAACAGCGGCCTTATTTTCTGAAGGCGGTCACATAAACGTGGTTTTTGTGTCCCTTCGGCAGGTGCAAAATGTAATATTCTTAAAATTATTTGAAACCTGTCCCGAGACATGTGTGAAGGAAAGAAAGGGATGTTATAAAACTTGTCTTTCCGCCATTTATCCTGAATCTGGGATATTTGGATCAGTCCAATGTGCAGTGGTAGCCCCATAAACACGGAAAACTCATCCTTTGTGACAGGTTTCCAGCATCCTATGCGTGCGCAAGGAGATAGCCTCTCTTTCAAGAAACGGTCCGCGTTATTATTTGTTTCTTGAATAATTTTTTCTACTATTTGGTCAGTAAAAAGCAGACGAAAAAAATCCCTATGGGTGTCTCCATTTGGTTTCACTTTCAAATTTCTCTGTCCAGTGAAAGTCATTTCCGGCAATGCGGGTGTTTCCATAGACCAAGTGCGGTCAGTGCGGCGCGCGTGGATAGGCAAACCCGGAGTCACAGTTGAGCCATGGGTTAGGGAACTTGAGTAGCTATCACACATACCTATGGATGAATCTTCGAAAGCGTCATCATCCTCTGGATACACGCAGTCTTCGGATTCGGTGCTACCATCCATAGGCGGATCCAGGGGGGGGGGGCATGGGGGCACGTGCCCCCCCCCCCCCCCCCAGACACTCAAAAATATGCGAGATTTTTAATACGGTCCCATTATGATTGCGTTCGTTTTGTATTACGAGGAATCGTTATGCCCCACCCAGAACAAAATCCTGGATCCACCCCTGCTACCATCATCCTCCATATCGTCGCTACTCAGAAGAAAGCTGTCATCACTGTCCTCTGAAATATCATCTTCTAGGATCACTTCAATTTCTTTTTCTGGTAAATTTCTATCTGTGTATACCGAAATTGCAATGGTTGAAGGCATACCTACATTCGTTGACAGAATAAAATATATTATATAAATAAAAAATACACAGGAGGTGCAAATTTTAGCAGGCAGATACTTTGTCATCAATTTTTGAAAAATGTTTCATTTTCTTACCTAGTATTGATAAAGAGGCATTTGAAGGACCAGCTGGAGACTCTTTGTTTATAGAAACAGGATCCAACGACGGATCAGAGCCTAAAACGTTAATGCAAAGAGTGAAAGAACTAATCGTTTGCTAAGTGTTTCCGAGCGATCTCAAACTGACGAAGGAATAAAGCAATAATTACCTGGAGTTGATTGCACTTCAGGAGTGGATGACAATTTGTTTTTGGCAATCCTTATTTTTTTTAATTTTTGTTTCGATGATTCCTCTAAATAGAAAATTCGCATTTGAGAATAAGCACTGTACACAAACTATTAAAATAGGAAAAAACTTAGCTAGACATTGAGGAGATATTTCTACTTGACGTCTTCTTTTCCCCATTGTGGATACCACTGACCTAATGTACTTGAGCTAAAATTGCACTCCCCGATATCAGAACGTCTCTCCTCCACGTTCACGTCTGTTCTGCGTTATCGAATGTTATATCTTCAGGATAATTTTCAACCGTGCCGTCACTTGGTAGTACATTGCTTCTGAGTTGTTGCTCACCGAGTAGTAGGTCAGAAGCACAGCTAATGTAGCAAAATGTTGAATCTGTCGTGTAGTTTTCTGATTACAACACAGAATGTGACACCATCAAATGTTTCCTTTATGACGTAATGGTATCCAGTTCCAGAAATATCAATTACAGCGTATTTATACCGACGTCCAGTCTCCATATACTCATCTTTCCGTTTCAGGTCTGAATATATTTTCGGCAACATTACTTCTTCATCACGGTAGAATTATTTCTAACGAAGTTTCCACTTAGTATTCATTGTGTACCGATGGGTTCTTTAGCACTCATAACATAGCTGTCTCAACTACATCTGAGAAAAAACCTCCACTATATACTAATGATGGCAAAAAAAGATGTGCCGTTGTCTCTAAGAGCATCAATGTTTATTATTTATGTATCAGCATACCACACGGTATGAAATGTTCGTTAATATAAATAAAAATTGCATAATATTTCATTTATAAGGTTTATTACGGATTTTAGGGTAAAGAAAATATGCGAAGCGCCAAGTTCCTCGCAAAATGCTTATATTTAATCTGAAAAGAGACCATAGGAAAATGATAAAAGTAACTCAAGATAATGATAAACATAACTTTCAATCTAAGAAAGGCATCTTGAAACGGCTCCGAATATATGATGCCTGGACCATAAAAAAGAAGAAGAATAAAGGACATGTCGGTATATATAGAAATAATACAATTAGAAGCCATATCTTACGAAAATGACTGAGCACGTCGATCGACGTGTTCCGCCGCTGGCAGAAGATCACGACCACGTCGATAGACGTGCTCCGCAGTGAACGTGTTAACCTTCTAAAAACACATCACTAGTTTTTACTCGTCAGGACATGAGTCCCCAACAATGGAGGAAAATGAGGATTACACCTCGGGAAAATCATTGCTAGGTGACATTTCAGCCACTCAGAGGAAGTATCTCCGGAAAGGCTCGTCAATAGGTCTGTTACAGTTCGAAGTTTGGACTTAAAACTTTTTGTTGCATGATCTCTGCCTTCTTTTCGGGTTTCCACCGCGTCCGTTGCCTTTTGGTGAGAACAGTTTCGACAAAAGCCAACGGACGCGGTGGAAACCCGAAGAGAATGCAGAGATAATCTGATCAACGCCGCGAAAATCTTCGAACCTACTTTATGTTGCAAGATTATAATAAATCCTGTATTAGTGTTGAAAATCTGTATTTAAATGAATAACTCGTCATCAAAGACAAAAAATAGGTTTTTGGTTTGTTATATTGTGTACGAAAAGCAATCAATATCTAATATACATAGAATCAAATGTTTTATAACAATTAATGAATGGACAACTCAAGATTCTAACGCGATAACATATTTTAGCCTACGGATTAGGATTCCCCATGAGGCCTACGAAGCAAATTTTGCTTGCAGTTTCGATTCACAAAACAGCATAATAAGAGGTTTAATTCCGAAAAAGGGGAGGGCGTATAATTTTGAATCGCCATATTTTTCTAGTGCCGCAACAACTTACAATCGGAATATGCCAAAAATACTCCATTCGATATTCCTGTATAAATGCTCACCGCGTAAAATGTATCTTTGGATATTTAGTTTTTCGGCCCCTGAGAGAAGGGAATCATTCATATAATGAGGCAAGAATTTAAGCAATGAGTGAACCCGGGCTCAATTGCAGCCGCTATTTGTTTTACTTTTAAGAACCTCAACTAAATGCTAACGCTTAAAATAAAACTTTCCTCAAACGACAATGCGTCTTGTTATTGACGAGACGACGATTATCACAACTATGATCAGAATAAGGTCTCAAGGAAAGACATAAACATGCATTAGATGATCCTCTGCCTCATACGTAAGACCCGAAGTAGAAAAATGGTAGAGCCGAAAGAAACCTTTCCATTTTCGACGTGGTAACAGAATAGGCCATTACTCATCCCGCTATCGAGCAAACAAATCAAGGTCACCGACCACCCCTATTCCCAAAAATGCTACTGCTGATCCATACCTCTTTGTGTTCGTTTGAAGCTGCGCGCTTAAGAATTCATTACCAAATACTTTTAAGCTTTAGTTACCAACTGTGGTGAAGAGGCTATGACCGTTAGCGAAAGGCAAACTGTGCATTGTTTTTCAGTGTAGGGATCCTATCTCGCATTCCTATTTTATTGTAATATTCCGGCACTTGGTGTTGTAAATAACATTTACACTTCACCAAAGTGAGGTATTTCATAACTGAAGTTCTGAAGCACACCACTCGAATGTATTTCATTCTATATGTAGATTGTTCAATGAAGCGATGAACATCAACAAGATTTATAAGTCTCTTGAAGGGAAAAAATCTTCCCTCACGGAAAATCTCTTCCTCGTCAAAACAACAGCTCACCACGCCAACCTATCTGATGGCAAAACGATATCCTTGGGAGGCGGAAGCTTTCAGCGTGGACCTAGGCCAGAAAGGAAAGCCTGACGAGGTGCGTTCATTAAAAATTCATAACTCCCCTTGCAATCGAGATAAAGTTACAATTCTTTCACCAAAAATAAATTTATAGTTTTGTTCAAATTTCATACGCAGCATATATGGACCTATATCGTAAGATACGAAAGTTAGCAGGCGATTGATTTTTACCCTGCAAAATTCCATATTTTTCGTCCGAAAGATATATAAACACACATAACAACGTCGAAACTGAGTTATGAACAAATTGAAGTTTACCAGTATGGAAAAAATGTCCTATAAACATTTCCTGCAAGTTTCAACTTTATACTAAGAACAGTCTGCCGGAAAATGGATTAGGAATATAAACTCGGAAAAGTCAAGTAACTAGCCGAAATTCGATAAAATATTTTTTATAACAATTGTTATAAACAAAATCGAATAATTAATGTCTCCACTTAACGTAGCAACCCTTTCTGCTTCAGAATATATTTTTAGACTTTTGGAACGAGCAAATTAAAAAAATTGCAAAAATTCTTCTAGTGACATCTGGTTAATCGCTCTAGAACTACACCAAATACGTATACGATTTTTGTACGTGTGGTGAGCTCTCTATATATACTTACTCTATGCTTTTATTCAGTCTGAGAAACCGAACAATGATTGGAGGTGGACGAGAATTAATTGAGCTAGCTTGTCTTGGCCTTGGCCGAAACACGCCATCTATATCCTCAGCTGACATATTCACATTAAGGGCAGTGCTTATTTTTAGGACAATACTTTGGAGGTCTTCGTCAGTGGTCAGCGGCACCCCTCTTATCTCTACCGAATTTTTCAGTCTCTCTTGTTCGTTTCTTTTCAACTTAACCTCAAGGTCAAACACTTTTTCTTGAAGTTCGTTTACTAAGCCAGTGACATTTGATAATTCTCTCTCGATGGCATGAAACTTCACTGTAAGACCACTTAGCATGTCACTGTTTTCACTTACTATATGAGAGAGTGCAGTTTGGTCTGCCATCAGAGCATCCAGCTTCTCATTGATCACTGCGAACAGGGATCGGAGCTCCGGAGCTGACATCTCTGGTGTGTTAGGTGTTACAGTTGATAGGGTTCTAATTGGAGTATCATCACCACGTGTTGACCGGATCATATCCTGGCACTTCCGACAACTCCAGACCTTCTGGAGGTCCTCCAGAGTCCTCAGATCTTCTTGGTAGACTGATTGGCAAGCCGGATGATATAAGTCGGAGCATGTACCACAGGAAATACCTACGCCGCGCTTAACAGAGAGACCACACTTAGAGCAGTTGCTCGGCATTATACGGAAATGGAAGACAAACGGAGAAATTCGGATTCAAGAATACAGTAATCAGCATAAAACGAAGGGTATTAATTGAAAATCATATTTTATCACACAATTGTTTTTTTTCGCGCAGTGAAACGGTTTTCCATCCAATTCATATGTGTAGCCAAAGTAGTAGTTTTTATAGCCAAGAATGGTCTTTTCTTATCCGAAAAAAAATATTTAGTGGTAAAATGTAGTGAAAATAACTCCAAAAATAGTTTCTCATAAAGAACCTTCTTATAAATGACCCTAGCAAATATATACTAAACATTTCTTTGTTTTATGGTGTGCCTATAGAGCTGTGCCTTATGATGAGTAAGTGATTTTGTCACTCAGGACTTGTCGCTTTCTATAAGACATAAGTGATATGTACCTCAGCGTTGAAGTACTGGATTATAGATTTTCCTTGTGACACCATTTAGGTAATTCTTTTATCCTTGGTATACCTCATAATGCCTAATACCATTGGGATTCAAAATTGGTGCCATTAAAAACGAAGTTATGAAAAATATCCCATATCCTTTGTGCCACTCTTGTGCGGTTATTGTTGATTTTTTAGGGAGCAGTCTCTTACCTTGCTCAATATAAGTTTTTTTCTGTTATCAAATTTAATTGACGAAATTTTGGCCCTTTCGACTCCTTATTTGTTCCGGCGACTGGCCTCAACGTAGGTTGCTCCATATAGCCACTGGATATGCTATTTAACTAATTCTCATTCAAATCTTGGTCTCTTATTTTCTCACATAAATTCCTCGACTGTTGATCATGTTTAAATGAGGAATTATTGGTTTTAAATCCACTGGTTTCACTCCATGCTAATAAATATTTGAATGAAACAGAGCTTATGTGTAATGTTAAGCAATTTCTAAATAATTTTAGTTACGGTGATGATTTTTCATTTAAAACTATTTTAATAAGACCAGTCTTTCAAATTTTAAAGTGTTCGGGCTAAATATATGGTACAAAACTAACGTTTTATGAATGAAGTTGCCATTTGGAAGTATTTTTCATATTTTCAAGGATCTTACATCGAAACATATGGTTGCCGATTTTATAATAATTAAAATTTACTTCCAATTGGTTTATCAAATGGTCACCTGGAGTTTTTCCCCGTGCACCACCATTGACTGATGGATTTTTTGAGGAGATATTAACCAACGTTGTGACTACTGTAAATTGTGGAATTTTCTGATGTTCTTTGCCAATTTATGTGTATTTTGAGGCATCTTGTCTAAATATGTAATATGTAACGCTATCACGAAAGAAAAACTTATATGTTTTACACTAATTTTTTCAGCCCAATATATGTCAATACAAAGTCGTGCTTAATATTTGCATGTGTTTTGTTGAAAATTATGCAAAATGAATTGAATTAGTGCTGGGGAAAAAACTTGTTTTTCCAATTCATATGTGTTACTGATTGTGAAATCATTTATGAAAAAATAATTACCGCTTTCATCATGGAATGTTGTTTCCATCAATACTAGGGTGATTATAATTTTGCAATTTGTTCTGTCATTGCAGCCAATGCCTCGGGAAAAAACTGTTCTTGGAATAAACATCTCATTTGGCGGGTCACCGGCCGGTCACCAATCTCACTATCACTTCATATCAGTCAACGAGGGAAGTGATGAGAATCCTTTGAAGAATACATCCAAGTGAATAAGTTCAGGTGTATTAAGTGGCATTCATAGCCCTCCAATTCATCCACACCGAATTCCTCTACAGTTTCCAAAGGGAGAATATAGTCTTCGAACGTGTGACCACGCTTTTCGGGGCTATCATTCTAAGGCTTTCCTGAAATTTGGAATTTCTGGGTTTAACGAACGGGAAGGAGTTGAAAAGGGCACTATATATGATGACCCTCTCTTAACCCCTCATCAATTCATGTGTGTAGTTCATCAGAGTGTGTGACAAGTGTTTTTATCGTGTGTTCCGCAACCTGTGCCGTGGGTTCTTGCTTCAAGATGGTTGACTACATCGCACTGGGATGCAGCCTCGTGGCGCACTGGGATGCAGCCTGTACAACAACACCTTGGATGCTGGATTCGTATATGATGACAGGTAGGTGAATATTTGCATGTAGATTTCTATTGCCTATTTGTGAGGAATTAACTAACACGTGCATTTGAAAATAATTGACTGAATGAGGAAAATTGAAATAAATTTCGAAGAACTAATAAACTTCCATAGAATGACCTTCTGTTATCGAGATAAGAGAACTTCGTACTTACTTTTAACTTGTAGATAACTCTGGATAAAAGCATAGCCGAGTTAACTCAGCTAACGTCGTATTTCATAATGCAAATGGATTTTTCAACGCTATGTGTGTTATAATTTTTATGCCACAAGTTCCACTATTCTAGATGAGTTTACGATTGATCGATCAATTAGATTGTTCAACTCTATTTTTTTCTTCCGCTTCATAGAAAAGTGGATCGCTATTGCTATAGTGGAAGTAAGGACCCGAACATAGTTCCTGTGAATTAGAGTAGATACTCTCTTTATGGCTACTTGTTTTTTACTCTTCGTTGGCTTGGCTTTTGTGCAGAATGTTGTGCGCGCCTCTGACGGTATTCATTAGGAAATACATCAAGTCAGAATATTCCTTCGTGATTCCTTCTTATTTCACTGGACCGGTCAGTTGCATCGCCCGTCAAAATCAACTTGAGCTTCGTATGCGTTTGGGTGATCGAATTGATGATGAAATACTAGAATTCAATTCACAATATCGCTATAATTCTAATTTTGCGCATTATTTAGCAAGTACATGGCTCAAAACATCAAGTAGTTGGAGGCCTCAATTGTTATCCAACAGATCATATTGCACTTGTTTTTATAGGAAAACCTGAGTTAAAACGAATTTTCGAATGTGGACTTTGATGACATGCTTTGCAAAATATGGATTATATTTGCCTGATATTTCATTGATAGTATTTACTATTCATAATTTATACATTGAATTCGGAGTAAAGAAATAAGTTTTAGTAATAATATTACCTCCTGACCAGAGGTGTCTTTGTACCGGAACGCGGCGGAACGCCGTTCCAGCACTGATTTGAAAAGACATAATAATCAAATAGCACTTTTTCAGTTTGGTGCCTCAAAATTTCTAGTAAACACCCAAAACAAATATTTTTAAAGAAAACGTTAATAATAACTTGTAATTAAAAAACACCGGAGTAATGTAACACTTGTGAAATAGAGTTAAAGAAAATGCGTTCCCGCACTGCTAATTTTGCCATGAAGTCACTGCTCCTGACTGGCAATTTTTACAATGAAGGCGAAAAAGGTGGTGATTACTGCACGAGAACTATGATGCCTTGTAGATTTGGAATGAATATCACCTAGAAGAACAACTGCAGTAAATTGCCTACAGAATTGAAATTTACTCCTTACTATGCTGAACGCAATAACCTCGGAGACTTCTGGAAATATAGCATTCTTATAAACCAGTGTTGTTGTTGAGTTGAACCGGCAATTCCATAAGGTGGTCTATCCATCCTTACTTCGATTTTACAAATGTGCTCGCTGTGACTGTTTATTTTTATGTTTTCTTAAGGAAAATGGTTTAATCGAAGTGGGGAGAGGTTTTTCTGTTCTTTTTATTATACTGTACTCTGTAATGATGCTTTTTTAGACATTTTATATTTATTAATCGCAGTTGCAGGGCTTTCTTTAGGAAGATAAATTTAATTATCAGTGCTAATTGGATGTATTCATTTTCTCATAAATCTGTCAAAGTAGCTACCCAGAGAAAATTACCGTTGTATCACAATACATGGGATACACTGTAATTACTGTAAGAAATTATGCTCTAGGAATCATCAGGAATATAATTGAAATATGTGCGCTAAAGAGAATTCGGTGTTTGCTGTTTGGTAGTTGACGGCAACCTTGCTGAAAAAAAGACGATTGTTTTTAATTTGGTGTTTTGCACCTGTTTATTCGTGCTTTCAAAGGGCTGATTACTCATAACTATGGGCTTAACTCGTATTTACGGATAGGCGTGTTCGTGATTCCGTAAATCATAGAATTTCACGCATATCTCCATCGTAATATTCAAGCTATGCGGACGTATTCATCGCAAATGAGTATTCGCGGAATTATTTGCAATCAACTACAGGTCGAGTTTGAGGATGGATTTGTCAATTTCTCTCCTCTATTCATTCATCGGAATGTATTGATGAAAACAAAGTAATCGGTGCCTTTTAAGCATCCTACGGAGCGTTTGAGTTTCAAATCAGTGAGAAGGGTTCTTTCTTTCCCCGTAATCATCATTTCAGTTCCTGCTTTCTCAGGAATTCATGAATAACGCGACGGACTGAATTAGCTTTGTTTCTATCCCTCATCATTTTCAAAATAAAGTTCAAAAGGCCTTTTAATTAAATTTCCCTTTGTGTCTTTAGGTCCTCCTAATGAGAACCGGCTAATAAGAATGTTGTAAAATGCTAGTGGAGGATGATTATAACATTCTTGTCCAAAATTGGAAGGAAGTCATGGTTTATCAGCAATTAAATCCGTCACCTTGATATATTTTTTGCCGTGGAGTGTGTATGGATCCTCCACTGTATCGTGCATATTTGAAGAATTGGAAATTGGGAAGCAATTCATGAAAATCCTCACTTCATACGCAAGGATGATTATGTCGATAATTGCACAAACGGAATACGCTTCGCTGCGAAAATTGTGTTCGACTCTTTGGCTTCACCGGTAGTCGAACTCATTTCCTCATTGCCGGTTTTGTTTGTTACCATCCTCATAGTGGCTTTACCTCTCACTGTAGAATAAGAACAATGCACACTTTCCCATTTTTTATCTAGCTTTACCATCACAGACGTGATGTATGAGCTCATCATATCTTATGATATATTAACTCGTAATATCCTGCCTTCTATTGGTTCTATGGTTTTTTCTCCCTCCCACAAATAATTTTCATTTTTTCAAATCGCGCTTTGCATTTTACTTTTTCTTATTGCACCTTCTATATTCTCTACCTACCGAATGAAAAATATAACATGGTTTTCTTCCTTCGAATAATGACGACTACCTCAAAAATGACGAAATTCAAGGATGGCTTCTTTAGGTGATTACAATAAGGCTATGTTTCAAATCACAAGGTTTCGGGTTCGAAGTCATACTAGCACTCATATATATGACTGCGAAAAAAGTCACTATTTAATTCAACGCTATGACAATTGACTGAATAAAATAATGTAGTAGATGATATGGCAGCCACAGCAGACTGAGAAGGATCCGTAGATTGCTGTAGTAAATATGAGTAGGACCATGGTTAGGAATAGGCGGAAAATCAATACCAAGAAAAGTGACACATTATTCTTAGGACGAGAAGTAAAATCTAATATCAACGTTTAATAGGATAACAGAAACATGATTATGGTATGGTATTTGAAGTAGGTGACCGACCCCTAGGTCATTTGTGCCTTGCCGGAGGGTATGGAGGGAAGGGTGGAGAGAAACCCGGCGTCGGCATTAGCCTGCTATTAACGAAAGGTGCCAAGGGGACCACGGCTTAATGTCCCATCCGACGTACGGAGCGTTGGGCTTGAAATGCTCTCCACATAAAATTCAAGCAGGGACCGGGAAGACTTCGTAAATTCTCTGCCACCGCCGGGATTTGAATCCGAGTCCACGGGGTGGGAAGCCAGCACTCTAGCCACCACACCTACCCGATCCCCCGCGAACGTGGGGTAATGGAATTCTGCTACCTGGGAACCCAACAATGGACGAAGTGAACAAGAAGTATCCAGTAGAATAGCTCAAGCGAAGATAATATTCTTCCAAACGCATAACTTACTCACAGCTGGGAATATAACGGTTGGAGTAAGGAATTAATCCTGAGCAGTGTATGGACCTTCTTTATTATACTGAATCATGGACGATGGCAACAGAAGAGAAGCCTAGGGTTGCAGGCGTCTGAAATATGGTTTTACAGAAGAAAAATGAAAACAAAATGAACAAATTGTGTGAGTTATGTGGAAGTCTGAATGAAAATATAATAGACCTTGTGAGTATCATCTGAGAGAAATCTTAAAAAAAAGGAGGATGTAATTTACTATAAATATTCATACCAATACGCCGGTAAACGGTACACTATATCATTTCACATAGATTCATAATTTGGAGGTAAAAAGGGTCATAATTTGGACATTCATTCAACTTTGCTAATAGATTGACTCAAGACCTCAATCGAATAAACAATTTATTTTCAGTGCTTCTTATTATCTGTTCACATGTACGAGTCCAGTTGCTTTAGCAGTCATTACGACGATTAAACAAGGCCTAAAACTTCCTTCCAACAAGATTAACCCTTGTTTACACGCTAAGCGGTGATTTTACTATATAACGTCTTCTAATATGCCTCTACAGTGGAACCATTAATGTATAATTATTATTTTCCAGAACTATATTACGTAATGTTGTTTCATTACTATTATATATTTCCAGCATTTTTATAATTATTTCATTTTTTACTACTTTATTATTATTTTTTTACAATTTATCTCAATTCGCGCGATGTAAATGTACTCTAAAAATAGATAGGTTTTAGCGAAATTCGCAACGAGGAATAAAGTTGCAGATAACAATAAGAACTGTTAGAGTACGTAGCGTACTTTAGAACGAAAATAGTTCCCAAAGCCTAGTGACATCCACACTGTGATAGTGGTTTGGCCCGGGTAAATGTCTTGTGGGTATGGTGGCTATACATTTGTATTTATACCTTGGTTCAATTAATGCCAAAAAAGAGGGCGTAAATGATTCTGCCGGGCTAACAAGTAACATGAAAAAGCTACAAATATTGCTCATAGCAGAGTTATTATAAATAATATTTTTAGGTTTATATGGTACATTAGTTTCAAAAGGTGATTGAATAGCGCATATAATGACTTCAAAAGGTTTACAATACACCTATTTTAATTCTAAATATTCATTATGAATGGAATATAATAAATCGGATTAAATGAAACTAATTGGAGCAGAAAGCCCTCGGGATTGGAATAGCGAACAATGCCGTCGGCTATTACCTCTATAAGAGGTCGGTTATTTACCTCTATTAGAAACATATATTTGACTTTCGTTACACAATTTATGGATATCGTATTAATTCTAATACTTAGGAATTAATACTAATGGTGTTCACCCTGATTTTACCGCTGTATTTTACCGCTTTCAACCAGCGCTCTGTGTACTAATCGTAAACAGGTTTTCTGGGAAAACCTGCACCTCTGACTGCATGAAAATCCTTATCCTTTTAGTTGGAAGCACACAAATAAGCCGCCATACTAATTCTGTTCTCGGAATATAGCTGCGTTGAACCTCACTCCCATTGTCCCGAGCACCTGGCACGGTTTATAGATACACGAAATGACAATCTGCCAGTATCGTTCATTTCCTGATTCGTGGCTGTAAGCCTCATGAATAGTCATAAGCATGACTTCGCTGGACAGAAGGGAACTCGATTGCTCTGTTTCACAAATGGGGAGTAGATCCAGTAATTTGTGTCCGAATTCCTGGACGCAAATCTCACGGGGACTACATAAAAGATGATCCGTTCCAACGTGTAGGAGGTTGAGTTCTGTTGCCTCTTCGGTCGCTTTATAATCGGTTTTCAAAAATGTCCACATGGCTTTGGTGAGTACAAAGCGATGCATTTTTTTTCGATATTTTGCAGTATAGTATTAGCAATTGAGAGAAATATAGCGAAAAGTAAATAATAATAATATTTATTTTTCTCGGACAAATTGTCCATTAAGAACTTAAAATGGATATAACATACATAAGAGCTCACAAAATAAACTTTTACAAAATATATCAAATATTTCCAAATGGAATTTAGCACAACTAACACATCAGGACATAGAAATGACATTGAAGTTGACTTAATCAATCATAGCAAGAAAACCTAAGTATGCACATATATCCATCACAACATTTAGGGTAGAACACGAAAAAAAAATAAATAACCAAATAAACAGAACATGAATGATGATAAATCATTTACTCTAACAAATATGGTATTCATATTTGGTATTGGTATGGTAAATATGGTATTCATTATTTCAAAAAATACCTTAGGTATATATAATAAAACATTAATTATGAGTATTATAAGTTATGACTTTGATAAATCGCATCATCAAGAATTTAGGTTCACGGCCTTGACTATATGGAATAGTTCATTTGCCCTTGTAATCCGGATGTCTTTACTGCAAGCGTAAAGGCAATGACGATTCAATATGGAGTGACGAGGAGAAAAAGAAAATATCGCTCAAATTGAGATAAATTGTACAAAAATAAATATAAAGTAGTAAAAAACGAAATGATGATAGAAATGCTGGCAATATATAATAGTATTTTTTTTATAAAGTTCCGGAAAAATAATTATACTTCTATGGTTCCACTGTAGAGGCATATTAAAAGACATGTGAACAGCTAATAAGATGCACTGAAAATAAATTTTTGATTATATTGAGGTCTTGAGTCAATCTATTAGCAAAGTTGAATGAGTTCTTCTAGGAACGTTTACGAATCAATGGCTAGGGAGATGTCACAAAAGGCAAATGTTGATTTGACTAATAACTTTTTTTTCTCCTTATCTTGACCTCGTTTAATACTTGTTAAAATATAATATTTTAACATTTAATTTATATAATATTTTAACATGATTAGACTAATGAGCCTGATATGATAATAATGTAATAAAGCCAACCGTATATTATAACGTAAATATATTTAATTACATACTCTAGTAAAAATAGTTCCGAAAACACAGTTTTAAATTACTTTCAGAGTAAGAATTGAGAAGTAATCTATTATTCTCTAGGGTGAGTTATGTATTTAAAATAAATCTTTTGTATAAATAAAATGTCCTCGTAAAGAAGAGGAGATGGCTCTAATCCTTCTTCGATACCGTCAATTCCTTATTTTCTCCCTTGGCCATTGAAGCGTATGGACACCGTTAAAAACACTTCCTTGTAGATAACAGTACCGAGCTAACGTTCTTGATCTACTGGTAAAGAAGACTACTTCGACATTTAAAACAGTATTTATAGAACTTATCTCAAGAAATCGAAGCGTGTTAGGGGACTTGGAAGGAATACTCGGTCGGAGCGCATTTTTCCGAGTGTTCGGGAAGCGTTGTTTGCTCTGGAGAAGGAATGGGAGTACGTATTCTAGAAGATGAATGCTGGATGGGAGGCGTTCCGGGAATCGTGTACGTGTGTGATAGTGTGATGGTGTGTGTGGTCGAAGGGATAGGTGTGAATCGAAGGCACGGACGGTAACGTAATGAGACAAGTCTGCAAACAACCCGGAGAGGTAAAGCGCCGCTCCACCGCATCGCGGCCTCAACCGCCACCGCTCACCCTCGGCCTCCTTCCCCGCCGCGCCGCCGCTATCAATCCCGCTCCTCCTCCCCCTCTCTCGCGGAGGGGTTGCCGACGCGGTGATGTTTGACTCTTCGCGTATTGTCGGTTTCCACTGTGAGGAAGGTTAGATTAGAAGCAATGCGCGTCCACCACTAGTAAATGGTAATCGTGAAACGATTCGTGCAATTATTTTTGACCAGCGTCAAGTCATAATGTGTTTTTTATTTGACTACGTAGGCAAAAACTATACAATCATAGACAGCTTTTTTCCGGCTTATTTGGGATCACTATTAAGCAAAATCCAGAGTGATAGGAAAATGGATGGGATTTTCATTCCTCGAGCCATCGCGAAATATAATTGCACGAAACGGTCATTACTTCAGCCATCGGAGCGCTTTCTGGAGCCTTCTTAAGGGACGAGGAAACATGATCGTGTGATTCAGGATTAAGATCTATCTTATTGCTTCCTCTCCACGTACCACTGCTATCGCTCTTCCTCATTTGTTTTACATTTATCAAAAGTCCAGCGTTTTTGTATTTCTTACTCTTTTCAGTTGTATACGAAAATAAGGTTTGTTGACAAAATTTCGCAACTCGGCATTGCTAAAAATGGCAACTAATGGTCAATTTTTTGGCTTCTTTGCTTGCAACTCTGAAATCATTGGCGCAGCGAGGGGGGATTTTGGAGGTTAAACCCCTCCCCCCAGTGCTCGGAGAAATTTTTAAGTTTAATCCATTTTACCTAATTGTACTGATATAACTAATAGAATAGTGATAAGGATTAATAAAATTATCCCTTGGAAAGCCATAACAATCACCATTTTGAACCGTTCCTCTTCCAATTCCGCAATTTATTAATCTCGCTCCCGCCGCTTATCCTGGTGGGTATTCCACACCCCCACACACCCCGGTATTAGTAGCACCTAACCCCCCTCCCCCCACCCCCAGCCTTAATTCCTAGCTGCGCCCCTGTCTACCAACCATTGTCCACAATTGACTTCCCAGTTCCAATTTCACGTACGTTACGTATTTTACCATGTTTATGTGTAAGGCTTGTTTCTCCGACAGACTATTTGGATTTGAAACTTTTAAAACAAACTTTCTGAATTTGAATGTTAAATCGATGGACTACCTTGGATGGATAGATTACCATTTTTGGAGCATGGGATCAGCATTAGAGTGAGACTAGTTGATTTAGAAATAAAGGCAGAGGCAGCGTTAAATATATCGCTTATAGGCTGTGCCTGTTGAAAGAATATTGCATTAACTTTATTGAAGTTATGGGCTAAGCAATTGTTATTTTCCATTACTGAAAATTGCATTACCACTGAATAATTATATTAAGTTGAAAAGTGGGATACTAAGATCTGCAGTATCACATTAGCATACACTAATTCCAACCATTTATTTGACGTTTGTAATCTTAGGTTTCATAATTATCGAGTGCATTTTTTATTTTTAAGTAAATTTATGCTAACCTATATGTTAAATGTATTTAATAAAATGGACTTTAGGACAATTGGAGCAGTTGAAGAGTTTATTGAGCGAAGAAAATGCCTATTTGCTCAGGGGTTTTATAATACCCAATTGAAAGAATCTGCATGGAAAAAATAGATTGTAGCATCTATTCAATGGATATTTAAAAATATATATTATTTAATCAATCCAATATTTCGAATGAAATTGAAAATAATTACTACATTTTCAGTTATGAGATGTTAATACAAAACAGTCCAAATCATGGGATGTTAATGAATATCTGTTCCCGAGGCATTTAATTAAAAGTTAACTATTGCTCGACATAATCGCATGCATGTTTCATTAGCGCTACGACGGGGTGAATATTAAAGTGGTTTCCTTGCTGGAGATTTCTTTATTGTCCATGAGTAACAAAAATTGTTCTTTTTTGAAAGGTTATCTTTGAATGATACTATTTCGCTGATAGTGATAGTCTGCCAATTGATATGGTAGAATAATTTTTCATCTACAATGGCTTGGGCAAACGTGCCACCATCGCAATGATTTATTTATCATTCTGCGAAGCACCGAAAACTTTTCAATTTATGTACTGGAGAGAATGTATTGATAAGTTATTGCACATAGATTAAAGTAGCCTGATATGATAATAATGTAAAAGAATGAACCGAATATTAAAATTGACTATATGAATTTCATGTTATAGTGAAAAATTGTTCGGTAAATTAAGTTTTAAATTAATTTCAGAGTAAGATTTAGAAGTAATTTATTATTCCCAGCGAGGAGAAACATGAGCGAAGTAAATCACTTAGAAATGTTGGACAAAAACTTTAGAATATAAAATATAGTCATTATCCAAGTGATGACTATTTTCTAATCAAAACCCTGTGTCGGAACAGTAAAATGATTTTGTAAAACATTACTAAGTGATTTATTTCGCTCATTAGATAAGTGGTTCCAGTAAATGAAGCCTGTACCTTGATACACGAAGAGCAGAAATGGTCGGCTGTTGAGTGTTGAAATAAAAAGTGTCGAAATGACCATTAGAATTCTTCATCATGGATATAGCGAACTTCCACGAAATTAAGCCTGAAACGATTACTAGGTACATTTAAAAAAAAATCGTTCTTACTAGCGAGAGATTATGAAAAATTGTTCGCGTGGCACCTCTGTCGCCGTAGCAGAGCTGACTCAACGCCTATCGCCAATTTTTTTCAATAGATTTTGTGCTAATAGGATCCCAAAATTAACTGCACAAGCGTTACATCGTTCACCGTCAGGAAGCAAATATTTGGTAGCGCATATCACATACAAATTAGTAAACGTATTTTAACTTTAATGGGTTTTACGAAATGAAATGTATATTATAATTGGGCGTACATTATTGAAATAGCTACTCCTATTTTGGGACTTTTTTTGGTGATTAATGGTCATTCGCTTTGATAGATATATTTCGACCAATAGTATAGAACTACTATGAGGCCCTAGATTTTTTAGTGCAGTATCTCAAGTTAGAGTAATACTACGCATAGATGTTAAAGTCTTAATTTTGTTTTACTTTATTTGATATCGTAAGTTTTTTTTATTCCACTAGGAATTTCAGTTTTTTAAATGAGCATGCTATTCCGGGGGTTGGTCTTTTTTTACACATATTCCAGTGTTTCCATAAGAGCCTATGAATGTATTTTAATTAATATTTAAAATATGTAAAGCTGTTCCAGTTAATGAGCCCCATGTTCCCTTAAAAGGCGATAGAACTAACAAAAGCACATGCTAATAAATTGCATAACGTTTCTGCGTGAAACAGCGTGAACGAACGCCTTCATGTTTTAGGGACCTCATATAAACCAATGCGGGAGCAAGTGTAAATAAATAGGGGTCCTGAACATCTTCCTCCCGAAAGTAGGGAAATATTTTGTGTTTATACTGTCTACCGCTCGTCATTTACAATCAAGCCAGAATCACACGAGTATTTTCCCGTCCGTCAGAATGGCGTTAGGTTTTCCGGGACCAATGAACTGTTTTCGGGACTCATCATTTTCTGAACCGCACGGTCATTCCCCCGCCTCTTTTTCTTCTTCCTTCTAATTACGTATTCAAAACTGCCAATCAATTAAAATCCAAGCGTTTCGTTACGATCGCTGTTAGCGGCCGTGCGTTCTGTTAGGCTGAAGGACGGTGCTAGCAATGGTTTCAGCGACGGCTAAAGGGACGTACGGAGAGATGGCAAAAGGGATGGAAATCCCATCCCTCGAGCCATCGCGAAAAATGATTGCGTCTGTCATTTTTTCCTCCATCCTCGGAGCGATCCCTAGAGCTGTCCTTCGAAAGAGGTGGAAAAAATCTTGTTATTAAGGCTTTAGATTTATCGTCGGCTTCCTCTCCATGAAATACTTCTATTTCTCGATTTTATAATATTTATCATTTATTTTATATACATAATATAATGGATTATCCAAATTTAAATAACCTCGCATTAATTTTATTTTAACTATGGCCCCATTAAATATAATATGTATTTACACTATGCCTTCGCTTTACTTGCTAGGGGGCCGTCAATCCGTTCTTATCCGTTGGTAAGGCTGATTCCATCCTATGTTGAATCAGCATTATTCTGGATGAGGAATTTGTTTGAAAATTATCACTGCAAATAAATATTGCAAATACGTTTCGTATACAAATGAGGCATAGAATTACATGATTGATGAGATTGTGGGACATGTTTTAAACTACATCTTTTGTCAGGAGAGGCAAAAGTCAGTTAGCTGCCCACCCACCTCTGATTCATAATTGATCCCCTCCCCTACCTTTCAGATATAATACATTCGTAAATTATTTTTTGAGATGAGGTAGTTGAAATTACACAGCGCATTATTGCTGTTAACAAACTTTATAATTATTATTGCTAAATATATTACTTAAAAAATTGAGTAAGCTCTTTGAATAAACTTTTTAAATTTTGCCTCCCCCTTAAATCTGCCAACCAGGGAGCTTTCCTCCTCTGCTCCGTTGTAGTTTCGGGCCTTTACCGGTTGATTGGAAACAAAATGGGCGATACTAAGAAAAGGCGGGACCGAAATAAACTAAAGATTCAACGCCGATTCTTTTCTTTTTGTCAAACCAATCGTAAATCTACGAACTGTTTAATTTGAGAATCCACCGCGAATTTTTAATTCGAGAACCAATCGTAAAGTGAGGATCTACTGTTCCATATTCGCCCGATTCGTTGTTGTCCTGATCATCATGTCATGACCATCTCCATGTAAAAGTGACTTTGCGGTAACGCTGCCGGTCCACCGATCTCAATCCCATGCTCTTCCTGCGATTCAATGCTTCCGCACTGGTTGTCCGTAACTCGACCCGGTTCGTCTATTTGCTCCTCCTCACAGTATCAATGCTTTCCTCTCGGAGCGCCGCCGCCGAGAATGTTGACGGAGGGGGAAAGAAGGGGCCTTGTCAACAGCGTGAAAAGGAATGAGTTGGCACAAAAGGGAAACGGGAGGGTTAGAGAAATGGCTTTAACAAGCATCAGCTGTGTGGTTCGGTTTTTATGTTCGATTGATTTTTTTGCCTCCCGTGTAAACTTTGCCTTCGAAAGGCATATTAATGTCTGTGCTGTGGGCTGGCTGGCAAGCTTATTACATCTTGCGGCGATTATTGCGTCATTTTTTTAGAAACACGCGCGTGTTGGTTGAGTAAACTTTCCATACTGTCCAAGTGATTGGAAATGGACCAAAATTTAGTCCGTTTATGTATTTCTTTCCGCACCTCGTGAGGCTCGGCATTGGTTTCTATCTGATATCGTCGCATTTTTTGCTACGAGCGCTGTTCCAGTCCATCGGTACAGTGCGAGGATAGGTTTGAATTATTTATTCAAGGAATTGTTTTTCCTCATTGTGTTTTTACGGCATAAATGAGTATTTCACAGGGGTAATAGTGAAAAAGTACACTGCATAAACACTACTTCAGCCTTAAGTTTTGCGTAGTGTTCATCATTGCTAAAGAATATGAAAATGGTTAAATTTTTTTATCTGTATACATTTAAAAATATATTTCGTTATTTAAGTAAACAGAGCGCGTCATCAGTGAAAGCAGCAATTTTTAAGCCATGAAATAACATAGTGATGCTCGGAAATTCATCGCATTGTTGCAGCCGCACTGTAACTTTACTAATGAGGAATGATCTGAGGGAATATATTGATGATGAATTGGATTATTGGTTATTTTGTTGGGCCTGACTGGCCTTTGAGGCATTTTGCAATGGTGAGTGGAGGCTAGTAAGCTAGCTTAAAAAGTTTTATAAAGATTGAGTGTGATAGTTATTTCCACCTAACCATGACTAACTAATCTTCGAAAGGAGGGATAGTGAGCTTATTATTTAAAAAAACCTTATGGGCCCGTTGAATTTCTTCATCAACGTATTGTCATATCTTCAATTTTAAAGAATGCAACCAATTAGTGTATATGTGTTAGCCGCTATAAAATATGGTCTTTCTTCTTAATTCATGAACGCAATTAAGGAAAATATTAGCTTGAAAATTGGCAACCTCAAACTATTTGAAAGATTCCATTAAACGACATAGGGACGTAATAAAAATATAAATCGATGAATCTAAGGAATACTGATTAAATACTTAATCAGCTATCCGAAATTTCCTCCGTCTTTGGGATTGCATCTCAATAGAAACAAGGAAGTCACCACACAAAAATTAAATGGGACTTCTATCGTTTCATGAATATCCTCTTAAAGAAGAAATAAGTTTTCTCCACCATTGTTTGGTCGTAATTCTTTTCATTTGTTCCGTATTTGAAAAAAAATTGAAACGAAGGAAAAAGAGAGAGCATTCTGTTTGATTACCTGGGATTTATTTCCTGTTCCGCTCAGTGAAGACCTTTTCTCCCGCAATCATCTAAATCTAAAGCTGGAAGATCGGCTATTTTTGCTCCAGCCATTTGTATTTTTTGTACATATGCATGGAGAGAGGATCTTTTTAAAGTAATTTTTCACATGATTTCATTTTTATAATGCAGTCGGTTTATTTCAATACGGTTGTCAAATCTATTCTCCAACATCACGTTAGGGTGAGCTGGAAAGGATTTGAATTATTAACCATAATATGTGTTGTCCGTTGCTGCTAGACTTTTTGTTTTAATTCGTAGTAAATTTGCGAGGTTTTTGGGTCACAAAGGTTTTTGATGCCTCATATGGTAAAAATCCCAATGGAACTAGTGAACCAAGTGATACTTAGAAAAATACTTCGTGTCGTTATTTTCAGGTGGCAAGCTTTATATTGAGGGTATCAGACTTAATTAGTAGCTGCTCAAAATATTGTGTTTTTGAACTGATTCATACTGACCTACATCCACTTTTTTGTTTACAGAGAAATATTATGTACAATACATTTTCCTTTAAAAATAGAGATATTAAAAAAATTAACCTCCGGATGCCTCGCGGAATAATATGGGTTGATCCCGGATACTATTTTTTCACCTGGCATATTCATTACTCCAGGCTGAGAGGATGTTTACACGAGATTCCGCTGGGATGAAGTGCAAATATTTTCATCCATTTGCGTTAAAACCTGCGAGCGCGAATATTATCCATGCCGGCGTCATATTTTTTTTTTCGTCCTCCCTGTTCATGCGAATTCCGAGTGCAAGATGAATTATACAGCCAATGAGTGGCGACTTTTAAGGTGGATGAAATAATATGGGAGCATGTTAAATGGATTGCTTGGTGCATAGCTTAATACGAAATCCTTTACTCTCGTGTACTCCGTATTTTTAGTCGCCCTTGTTATGCATTCCGGTAAAAAAATAGGTAGTATATGAATGTACCTTTTTTTACTAAAATAAGGTGTTTTTTATCCCCTTTGGACTTTTTATCTCTATCTCAAATTCCTCTATTACCATACGTACGGCTTTTATGTGCTCAAGTGTGACCAAATGCCACTTTAAATAAATATTCTTATTTGATCTTCGAATACGTACTCATTCCAGGCATCATGAGCGTTTCGTTTCATTCGTTTTTACAGCCACTATTCAGTTTAATCTCAGCATATTTCTGACTCGTTCCATAAAGGGACTGTATGTATCAAATATTTTTTTCCATGAGTAGCTTCGTATAAACTGAACAATATCATTTTGCTCCCTCGAGGGACTATGAACTTATATAAAAATGCATCGCGATCTGTGACTATGTTTTGAAGTGAGCTTGATGTACTCATTTCGTTGATAACTGTTGACTCTATCGTATCAAATGCACTGAAATCTAAAGATGTGTGCATATATTCCCGCTTAGGAAACTCCATCGCGTTTTCATTAGCTTCTGGAGTAAGGAAGTATCTAATTTTTATTTGGTCCACAGGGCTTTTTTGTTTCCTAGTAAATACTTGTAAAGTCACTAATAATTATTGATCCTGTGGCGAATGATTTGAAATTTAGAATTTTTGCCTCGATTCGTTCGACTTCCTATATTTAAGGTGTTAATGGCATTTTCAAAGCTTCATCGAGCAAATGTCCGAAATAATCCTAATCTCCTCTGATTTTACAACATTATCGCGTCCTTCCAAAGTGAACGGTTTGTTAATTTTGATGCGCAGCCAGTAAAACTGTAGATAAGTTAGAGAGATGAATGAAAAGTGTTAAGTATAAAATAAATACTTGATATTTCCTTAAAATTTGGTCGTTATTTAATATAGAACTTTGGGTAGTAGATATGTACTAGATTTTATTATTTAAAGTATTAAGAGAAATAGCTTACTCAGGTTCAATTATAAATAACAAAAAATTATATCAGTAATCATTTTTAACTTCACGGTATTAATATGAATTAAAATTTAAATCTAAATATTATGAAAATACCCTAGGTGCAATGTTTTTGAAAAAAAAGCGGGTGTGAATGCTCACAAACATCCTGAGCTTTTGGATTAGTTTTGCATTAAATTCTATTCAATTGTCACTTACATCTATGTGCAGTTTGATTCTACATTCGTTGTTGGAACTTTGAAGGTAACCTGGGAGTAATTTAATTTTTCGCGCGATGTTTATGGCGTCGTTGTAAAAAAATGAATTCAGACAGCGTAAAGAGCAAATCACCCTTATGAAGTGACATAGAAGACCTATCTCTGTAGTATTTTGCTGATTAAATTACCAAAAATTAAATATGCTTGGCAATAAAACTCATATTTATTACGGAGGCTTCCGCGGTGATTAAATTGATTATTGGTTTCCGGGGTTCTTCCGCGTCGACTCATTGATGGCGGACGACAGTTTCGGGCACGTTCCAGCCCGAAACTGCCTTCCGCCAAAAATGAGTCGACGCGGAATTAACCGAGAAACCAATCATAAAAGCTATTGTATCTCAGAGCCAGTGAAAGAGTTTATATGAAGGATATCATAATATTGAAAAAATATTATTCATTTTAAGTGAAGAGCACGGCAAAGGTAACTTTTTGGCGGTAAAAGTATTCAAAATGTCTTTAAAATATCAATAATTTATTATTCATAATCTACATGCCACCTTAAAACGTTTCATCATGGATTCAGGAATCCAATCATTCAATTTCATTCAGTTCAAGAAATCCAATCATTAGATTCCTGAATCCCCGAAGACGATGGGCGAGTTGTTCATCGAAACGTTGGAAGGAGACATGGAGGACCTGACCCGGTGCGAAACCCGAGAAAACTTTACTCCAATTGTTCGCCGGGGGAAAAAACAAAAATAAAGGCCTTAAAGTATTTCAGAAAAAATAATATTATGCCCTCTACCGCATCATTTTTCACGGAAGCCGCCTTTTTTTCTTCTATCGACGCAAAAATTTAAGAATAGTTGTGGCCTTTACTTTGTAAAATTCCAGTTTAAGTCAGGCAAATGAAATAAAATCTTCCCTTACTATATTTTACTGGCACTGTTGACCAGTTTCATTGCATTGTATACAGATGCATGTTTCCATACATACATCTTGTCTTTATCACCTATCCCAGATTTGGTAGTTTTCTTCAGTGTATCAGAACAATCAGAATACTAGTGTTGAAGAAGACACATTACAGCGATAGTAGTCGAAAGTAAAAGTTAACCTGTGGCAAGCAAAGTTTATTATTTAATTTTCCTAACCTATTTGCACATGTATTCAGCTGCATATTTTTTGATTGGTCATTATTAATCTCAGAAAAACTTCTACAGATCAATATCACAGAAACTCATCTACAGATCCAGACAAATGTTTCACAAGTATTTTGCACTTTTTTACCATCAATTTCTTGTGAATTTTATTGACTTCTTCAAATGAGTTAGATTTGCCTTGAGAAAAGCATCCAAATCCAATTTCCCAAATTGGGTTTGCTAGGTATCTCTTATTCAGAAAATAAAAATTATCTTGAATATACGTAGTAGTGCGTAACTTGCCTAACTGATCTAAATTTGTCTCATCTTTCTCCTCTTCACTTTAATTTTTAATTCACCACCAAATTACCCGTCAATTGAGAATATATATTTTTGGTAGTGACACGGAGAACATAATCTTAGAGCTCCGTTGTATTTTCAGGCCCGGTAGAAGTAATAAATTATGAGACATATTTTGCCGAACGGATAGATATGTTAATTGGTTTTTCCCCGAACCATAGAGGACTTTATTAGAAGCTAGTCGTAATTTGGTTTGAGTATTTGTTATGTGAAACATCTAATGCAACCCCCTGTGCAACCTAGTGCAACACCCCCTGCCACTCGCCTTTTTTGTTGCCTTTCGGGGTATTTTGTAAATGTAGATTTTCCCGAGCCATTCGCATTGTATAGCTGCAGGGTTCCCACTCAACCTTGAAAACCTTAAAACCGTGAATTAGCCGTGAATTTCGTCTACCGTGAAAAAACCTGGAAAAAGCCGTGAATTTCGTCGTAAACCTTAAAAATCTATCAATCTTGATGGGGCTTTTATTCTCCCCCCTCCTGAAATATGACACCACTTCTCATCAGCTTGTTTACTTTCCTCGACTGCCTTGGTTTCCCCTCCCTCGGTCACTGCTTAGTCCCCCTTCCACCCAATTAGGCTTCCCACTGACTGCAGCGACCACTTTCGAAACTAAATCTAGATGGCCTTTGCGTCGAAAAATTTGAACGCTTATTCAACACCCTCAATCCTGTGATTGGAAGACCGCTAACCACTGACCTTGACAACCTGCTATGCCCTGTGGACACTACGCTCCCTGAGTTTGAACCGGGCGACAAAGAGCTTTCGGCGCGACGTTACTAATTCTCGCGCGTTGCGGCCTGAAAACGAGAGAAGATTTCCGCTTATGGCAACACAGCATTACACGATTTTCGCATGCGTCGACCTGGGACTTGCCAGTTTTACGTCGCAACCGGAAAGTTTGTGTGGAAACATTTGACGAGTGATAAAGTAAAGTGAATGTGAAAATAACATGTTTCAGCAGGTATTTATTATGTCTTTATATATTTAAAACCAAGCGAAGTATAATTTACCTATTTGAACCTATCTAAGGCAAGGTTATTTTTCCTCCTAACTCCTGCAGAAAAGAGGGTTCGTTTTACAATGGATTGCAAAATTCTCGACGTCAATCGGGTTGCATAATTTTCGTCGGAAAAAAGTTATGGATACCTGAGTTTGCCACCTAATACATATAGCTATACAACGAAAAATCAACGTCAAAAATACTGAACAGTAATTTAGCTTATTTAATTTTGTGTTAAAGTGAAAAACTATTGCCATTTTAGGCAGTAGGTAAAGCGTGCGTGCCAATCAATCGCCGGGTGCACTTCTACCGTGTCCGCGAGATCGCCTGCTTTACCTTGGGTTCGGCTCCATTCAAGTTAGAGCTTGATCAACTTACAAACTTTTTGTGTGATTGATTACAAGTTACCTAAATTTTAACCAGAGGCGGATCTAGGATTTCTTTCTGGGGAGTGGGGGAGCACAAGCAAAGCCGTATCCAGGATTTTGTTCTGGGGGGGCACAAGGATACCTCATGATACAAAACGAGCGCATTGATAATGTGACCGTATTCAAAACCTTGCATATTTTTTAAGTGCCTGGGGGGTATCGGCCCCCGTGCCCCTCCCTAGATCCGCCTAGGATTGTTACGTTAAAGCCTCAGTGGCGTTGCGCTATAAACTGCTACAAAGTCGTTCCATTTTTCCCAGAGCAACGGTATGAAGGGAACATGATTTGCCTCTGATTAGAGAGATCGATACAGTTTTGGTTTCAGAGTATTACGATAGCAGAGAAAAGAAGTCATTACACTGCCGCTTTCAAAAGAAAAGTTATACGGAGGAACCTCGATCTATCGTTCCCGCATTGATCGTTCGCCGTTTCTGGTCCAAAATAAAGTTCCTTATGGACAATGTATTTTTTTCCCGCATCTATCGTTCCCCGAAGTATCGTTTCTCGCATTGATCGTTTGAAGATCGTGGTTCCGACTCATAATTTTCCCGCATCCATCGATTGACGAAAATGAGACGAAATAAATACAATGTGTCATTTATGGCTAATAACGACAAGCACATAGTTGGAATCTTCCCAAGGGATGGAACTACCATTGGGAGAAGCTCAGTGCCGTGGGAAAGTAACATTAGCGCATTTTTCCAAGATCCGTTATCCCCTTCCATTCAGCATTCGCCTCCCCCCTTCTGACGCTTTCCTCTTCTTCAAAATAAAAAAAGGTCCCAGCTCGCGCAGGGATGGTATTACGAAGACCTTAGCTTCGAAAAAAATATCGATTTACACGAGAACAAGTCACCTATTAGCCCAAAAGGTATTTAAAAATGATATTCAGCAATTGCTATTACTATGATTTTCTAAGATTGAAATGTTAGTAACTTGCACGTAATTAAAAAAACGAGACCAAACGCGACGTATTTTAAGCAAGGAAATAGATGGAAAAATACGATGGTGATTTTTGGCGAAACGCGATATCCTCGTAGCTGAGCTTCTCGGTATTTAATTCGGCATTTTGTTCCGAAAACATGATATCAGGTTGTTATCAGATATCAATTTACGAGTTATGATATAAGTCTCACTTGTCAGAGTTACGGACGAAGGGATATCTTCTCAGGATTTTTGTTTCTCCCTACTAACAATCCGAATTCATCTGCTCATCTGGCGCTACGATAGTTAGAAAAGAATGGTGTCTTTAGGGTAAAAAATTTCATGGCTCAGTCATATGGTCACGCTTCGCCCTCTGCAGTATGCTCTGCGTACCCCCGTGCGCGATAGCATCAGTTCCGAATTTCACCTCGTACGAGTGGTTCCCTACTTTCCAGGGTGGCTGGACTTCGAACCACCGAGTGTTTTCCATGTGGGTTTAATAAAGTCAGGTTTCATTTTCACTAGTTTAATTTATTCGTCTTCGGACCATGGCCCCTCCGAAGAAACTATTGAGAACTTTAAGAGATGGACTGGAAATAATTGAACACGAAGAAAGGAATCCGGGCTAGATGCGCGTGAATATTGCAGAGCGCCTTGGGTTGTCCACTAGCACATGACGGTAGGGGGAGGGGGAGTAGAGTGAGCTACCTGGAGAAAACAAGTAGAGATATGAAGGCGAAGATCCAGGTGGGCGTGCCACTGACGATTAACGCAACATTGTTCACGCTTTACACTCTACCTCAATTAATAAAAAATATATTCATTAGACAGGAACAATTCAAGTAATAGACTATTTTTGGTCTTCGTCATCCATCTCACAACCAGTCACTGCGCCGGCGAATGCGGTTGTTTTAGGCACAACATGCACATTGCTCTTGTGAATACGTGTACTGGAAATGGTGTTTGATGGATAAGAATTTTTACATCAGACTGAAATTCATAACAGCAGTGTAAATGCCGAGTGGAGAGCAAACATTTTTTTAGTGAGGTGGCGTTTTCCTTCAGAATTTTGAAAGAGATTTGGGTCGAATCAACAATGTGACCTATGCGTCTTGACAAAGTACTAATATTCCTGTTATTATCTAAAATATTGTTTGAAACCTTTAATGAATATCTTTATTACTCGCCAAAATCCTGCGTTTCCTGGGACATAGGCAACCAAGCAAAAAATAAAGCATTGATCGTTTTTCCGCATTCATTTTATAATTGTATCGTTATTAGGAAAAATATTTTCCCCAAGGGAGTTCCAAAAAAGGAAGGTAGTCTTAGAATCGTGTTCGTCTTAGATTCGTGCTAATACGGTGTTGAAATTGTTTTTCGATTTATTATGTTCTATTCACATTTTTCATAAAATATTTTTCGTTAAATAAGAAAGAATCAATTTATTATATTCTATAAACAATTTAAATAAAATATTTTCCGTAAAATAAGAAATATTGGGGTGGGGGAAATTCGGTTACTGTGCAGTAATAACAACGTGCGCAAAAAACAATCTCTCGGCGATGAATTAAAAAAGGACCTCGGGTGTCCGGACGGAAGAAGGTCCGAAGAGTATTCGGCGTCCAGGCAAGAGCGCGGTTGGGCTGGTCCTTTAGTCGGCCCTGAATTTTGCAAACGATAGATCACGTCATAACAGATATCACTTTTCATTGCGGCGTTAACATTCACGGCGTTTGTCGCGTACGTTAATTTTATGTTGATATACGGCCAGTGATTTTCTTATTGTTGGCTTATTAATGGACTGTGAATTTAGCGAAATTGAGACCGTGAAAACCTGAAAAAACCGTGAAAACCTGAAAAATAACCGTGAAAACCTGGAAAAAGCCGTGAATTTCATTTTTCGGGTAGTGGGAACCCTGAGCTGTGAAGATTTCGAGAAGGTGTATCACTTCCTCACTGTTCACCACTGCCAATCTAGTGTTCCTCCTTACTTTTCAGTTAGCCCTCCCCCGCCCATAGGAAAGGCGAGAAAAATTTAAATAAAATTTCAAGAGGGTTTCTTCCCCTCTGCTTGTATGATCCTCTCCCCTCTCTCCTCATCCTCTCGTCTACCTCCCCTCTCGCGCTTTCACCCTCCCCTCCGTTCCCTCCTGTTCCTCCTCCTCAGTAAGCGGCTGTGCAACCTGTTAGCGCCTCTTTCTCTACCCTCCTTTCCCCTCTGCTCCCCCCTCTACCCTCTTTCTTCCCCTCCTTACCCGCATTCCCGTACCCCAGTATTCCCCTTCTCCGTGTCAGTAGTCGATCATTATTTCCCCTCTTTTACCCCTCTTGTCTGTAGATCCCGCAGGATTTTCCGCCAATAACTACTGTATTGAGTTCATTACCAGGAACGTAGATAGAAAGTTGCTTCGGGGGGTTGCTGATTCTGATACTTGGTTGCAATTACGCCCGCATTAGAAAATTATACATTGCATTAAGAAGATTTAACTAGATTTAATTTTTTTAATAGTTCTCAAATTATTTTCCTCCGGCTTAATTACACCGAATTATCTCTTATAAGTTCTAATTCCACGGTATTAGTGTGAATACAATATTTAAGAAGCATATTTTTATGAAAATACCCTCTGCATAACATTTACGACAATAGTGTGGGTGTAGATATTCATTACTCTCCAGACATCATTGTAAGGGTGCGGGTCTGCATCACGAGTCGCGGGTCGTACGCTTTAAAGTGTGTGTGTTTCTTGCCCTTGGTGTCGGGAAGCGAATAATCACTCCCAATATCTCAAGTTTTTAACCCAAATTTTAACTCTATGCTTCACATTCCCCAATAACTTCTCTCCATCTCTCAACGATGCCTTTTCTACTAACTCCACTCCTTTTTTAACTCCCTGGCAGCAAATATTTTCTCCGGACCTCTTTTCCCTTACCAATAATTTCCAATCATTCTAAAAATGCCACCTGAATAATTCACCACTATCTTACTCATTTGTTTGGGAGACCGGCTGTCATCAATCAGGGTAAAGCGGCGTATTAACACTAGAACTACCAATGGAGTCAATTTGACTCCTCGCGATTTTTATTTCTCTGCCCTGACTAAAATTTTCCGAATTCCGGCCTGAAATTTCGTGACTTTTATTCATTTTTGACACGAAATAAAACTTTGCGATCAAAATAGTTCTAGAAAGTAAAATAGAACTCATTTTTTAAAATTTACCTTCGACTACCAAAGGGAGTCATTTTGACTCCCTATTGTATTTTGCTCGTCTTTTCGCCAAATAGTAATATTTGTTCAAGAGTTTATTTCTTCTTATTGAAATAATTAATTTAAATCAATCGATGGCTTAAATATATAATTATTTCGCTCTTAGGCCAATATTTGCGAGAATTTGAAGGCATTTCTAATTTTACGGGTCCGTAATTGGAACTACAAACCATATGAATGTCCTGATATAATCTTATCCTGCGATAAAGTGGTGAATATGCCATTCATATTAAGCATTTCCAAATTCATGTGTTTAGAAGCCGTCGTGTCTTGCCCTCATCCCTTACCCCTCCCTTCATCCCGCCTATCAGGCTCCTACAGCTCAATACTGTATACACAGTATTGCACTGCAGCGCTTTTATTTTACCCTTGACCTCGTGGAAGTTCATTGTCAAACGTGGAAAAGTACCTTTGTATCCTTCCATTGATAAAAGGATGAGCCAGGAAAATAAATCAGTAGAATGAAATAAAGTTATTGTCCTAGCATTGTCGGCTCTGACAGCGCTGGCTGTCGCACGCCGCACAGGAAAATCGTGCGCTGTCCTTCGCATTAGTGAATCCAGTGAACTCTGGAGTGGACTGCAGAACTCTAGTGAAGTAAGGCTTTCATTTTTCCTGACTGGCAGTATGACCAGAAGAAGTAGGCTAAAGCTTGAAGTCCTTTCTATGTTGTATTCTATACCGGAAGGTAAATCGGAATGCGAAAAGGAAGATCATTTCGTCTCTGACGAAGTCGAGGATTTTATTCCTCAAAACGTTTCTAGTGAGTCTGAAGATTCAGACATAATGCGTGCAAAAGACATGCAGTAATTTACATTTACTTTCCCTTTCATAAGGAGTTACAAAACAAAGATATTATCTACAATTATTTATCGATTCGTGTATACTGACTCATATAAAGTGATGTAAAATTGAGGAAGCACGCAAACAAAATTATAAAGATTTTACTCTTTTCGGTAGGGAGCTAGATGCATGTATAGCCATATTTTATACCCGTTGAATATCAGGTACAAATGATCTCTCTATTGCAAGTATTTGGTCAAACGACTGGGGAATACCATTATCTAAAATGAGCGACTGGGAACCGGTTTGTAAAAATTTTGCATTATCTAAGATTTGATGAGAAATCTAATCGATTCCAGCGGCTCAAAACTGTCCATTATGCCATCTTTTCAATAGTGTAGGATAGATTCGCATTTAATTACATTACTTGTTACAAACCTGGTCCATACATCACGGTTGTTGAAAAAATTCTCCCCAATAAAATCAGGTGTATTTTACTCAGTACATTCCATCTAAGCCGGACAAATACGGCCATGAATATAGGCTAGCTGTTAACAATGATAGCAAATATCTTGCAAATGCCTTCCCTAATGATGGAAAAGATTATTCACTCCATGCAGATTGCCATTTAGTAGTACTGAAACTAATGCAAACGTTTCTGAAAAAGGGTGAAATGTTACTGTAGATAATTACATTACCTCAGTCAAACTCGCCGAACAGCGAAAAAGCTAGGGCACTAGCATTATGGGAAAGGTAAATAATTCGAAGAGAAGTACCAAAAGAAATGAAATCACATTATTACCACAAGAACATATACTCAGCGATGGCCTATCCACTCGCTGGAAAATACTTCCGACTTAGCAGGTATTCATGCATAGTGTACAAGGAGACTACCTAAAACATTTCGCGCAAGACGCTTTTGAAAAAGCTCGATACAGAGTTGGCTGATACTCATGTTAGATCTCGACAAAAGCGTGGCGTGTCCAATGCTGCATATTCTTCTGACGGGATTCTGCAAAAAAATATTTCCAGGCAATACCAAAGTGCAGAAAGAATCGCTCAGTTTGGAGTTGTATGACCTGCCAAAAGTATTTCTGTTGGGCAACTGTGGACAATGAACGACAATGCTTGAACTGTAAAGCACCATAGCCAAATGCGTGGCTTATCAAATGAAGTTTTATTGCTGTATTTAATTATCTTCCCAACTTCCAAGTAGCCTAGGTAATATTTTTGATCATTCAAACATGATGATAAAATGTGTTGAAATGTCTATGTTTACTGTTTCATCCAATTACTCTGTGAAAATCCTATTAAAACAACATAACATGTAGGAAAAAAGAATTTCAAAGCAATACCGTCGAAACTCGCATCTAAAAAAATATGATTATTTTGTTTAAATAACGTCTGAAACAATGCAATAATAAACAATAATGATAAACTAAAGCAATGTATAAATAAAAACATAGATAAACTGGAAAAATAAACAATTATAAGGTAGGAGTCGAAATGACTCCATTTGGTAGTTCTAGGAGGGGTGTCAAGTCCGGTGTTCCTAGTGTTAATTGGAGAGTTGAGAAAAAACAAAATTAGTTCTTCATTGAGGTTACAAACGTTTTTGTTCAATACTAAAAGTACAATGTATTTGTAGGGATACAAGGTTGATAATTTTTAGCGCTTGTAGCAGAAACGCACCAAATCCTAATAATCTTTTCCCTAACCCCTTTCCTTCTATGGCTCCACATATTCAAATGCATTGTTGGCATTTCCGTTCTAGGTATTTATTGTCAGTGAGCCGCAGCGTAGGTTTATGGCTTAGGGAACAGAGAATACGCGCAGGTGAAAGATGCCCGGAGCCCAATATCAGAAATCCCTATGGAGTGGGTATTGCATACGTGGGATAAACAACACGGGTCTTGGATTAAAGAGAAAGCGAGGGGGAATGGTTTTGTTGGAGTGGAATGGAGTTTCGGATAAAGTGGAGTTGGGATCCGGGTTTAGAGCCTGGAGAATTTTGTACTTGGGGAAAGTGGACGCTGGTCTCACAAATGAAAAATTTAGAGGGAATTTCAATTATACTTTCCTGGCGCGGCAAAGGATTGGGAGACCTTCCATCCTCTCTGGCTTTCTCAATGCGTCGAGATTGGTGGGAAGTTCATAATTGTGTTTAAAAAAAACTGAGGCTGTACATGTGTAATAAGACTTGTGTTCTGTGCGTCTAAGTAGGAAATTATACTTTAACAACACTATTTATCAACAATTACTCTCTACAAACACGTGTATCCCATCAATTAGGTTAATTGGGGTGTTATTTAACCTAAATTGCATTACCTTAACTCGAGAGTTTGGGACCGGGGAGCGAAAGATTTCCAAAGTTTACGAAATATAGAGAACTCTTGGCGTTCTTTTAAACAAACAATGTTTATAAATTATATATTGGTCAATAATTATCATATGGTTTCCAAAAGTTCGATAAATTGACGGCAGTCACAAATATGTAAATTTAAGCTTGAGAACTGTAAGGCAAAACAATAAAGTAATATTCGTCTTAGAATGATTTAACAGAAATAATAATGCGTAAAAGAGTAGTTCTAAAAGGAAAGTGTATGAATGTCATCATCATCATCATCACTGGTCAACAATCCTAGGATTGGTTTGACGCAGCTCTCCACTCAGTTCTCCTATCAGCTAATCTTTTCACACCTACATATTTCTTCTCTTTCACATCTCTCTTTACTTGTTCCATGTATTTTGTTCGAGGTCTTCCTTTTCCATTCTTGCCTTCCACCTGTCATTCGACGATTGTCTTCATCAGGCCATCATGTCTCAAGATGTGGCCTATAAGGTTGTTCCGTCTTCTTATTAAGGTTTTCATGAGGCTTCTCTTCTCTCCTACCCTTCTTAGCACTTCCTCGTTACTAACTCGGTCGATCCATTTGATTTTCATCATTCTTCTGTAGCACCACATTTCAAAGGCCTCTATCCTTGCTTTCTCCGCTGCGGTCATTGTCCATGCCTCACTTCCGTATAGGAGCATACTCCAGATGTAGGTTCTTATAAATTGTTTCTTTACATCCATATTTAAGTTTCCCGCTGTAAGCAGGTCTCTCTTTTGGTGGAATGCTCTCTTCGCCTGGGCTATTCTGCTGATAATTTCTTTCTTGCTTCTCCCGTCACTAGTTATCTTGCTTCCCAAATAACAGAATTCATCCACTTCTATCAGTTTTTGCCTCCCTATTTTAATGTCGGTCTTGACTTCTTCTCTTCTGCTGCATACTAAGATCTTGGTTTTCTTCGTGCTTATTTTCAGTTGATATCTACTCATTACCCTACCCATATTAACCAGAATATTTTTCAAATCCTTCTCTGTTTCTGCTATAACGGCTATGTCATCGGCAAATCTTAGCATGCTTATTTTTTCTCCATGGATATTCACTCCCAATGCCTTTTCTTTGATTTCCTTAATGGCTTTTTCAATGTAAACGTTGAAAATTACGGGTGACAATGTACAGCCTTGTCGCACTCCTTTCTTAATTCTTGCTTCTTCACAGCTGGGCCCTGATTTTATCACGGCTACTTGGTTTTTGTATAAACTCTGGATGATTCTTCTGTCATTATAAAGAACCCCAATTTCCTTTAGGATTCCAAGCATTGTGCTCCAATCCACGTTATCAAATGCTTTCTCTAAGTCCACAAACGCAACGAATTATGGCTTGTTCTTTTCCATTCTCTTTTCGATGAGCAGTCTTAGGGCCAATATTGCTTCCCTTGTGCCTTTGTTTTTTCTGAATCCAAATTGGTCCTCATCCAAGTACTCTTCTGCTTTTCGTTCTATTCTTCTATAGATGATCCTTGTCAGTATCTTTGATGCATGTGTAGTAAGGCTTATGGTCCTAAAATCTTCGCACTTCTCCGCTCGTTTCTTCTTAGGAATAGGGATTATAATGTTCCTCTCGAAATCCTTTGGTATCTCACCTGTCGTATACATTTCACTAATGATTTTGTATGGCTGGTTCAACGTCTTCTCTCCTGATTTTTTGATTAGTTCTGCAGAAATGTCATCAATGCCAGACGCTTTATTTATCCTGAGGTCTCTTACAGCCGCATCAAATTCCGATCTTAAAATTGGGGCTCCCATGTCATCGGCATCCACTTCCCTCTCGTTTTCGATAGCATTCGTTCTGAGGCGACTTCCTTTGTACAAATCTTCTAAATATTTCTTCCATCTCTTCCCTTTTTCTTCGTTTTCAATCAATAGTTCTCAGTTTTTGTCCCTAAGGGTATTACATCTTACGCCCCTTTCCTTAAAGTGGTTCCTCACTATCCTATGAGCGGCCTCTACTTTTCCATGTTTAAGATTGTTTTGCACGTCTTCGCAAATGCTTTTCATCCACGTTTCTCTAGCCTTCCGCGCTTTACGACATATTTCGTTCCTTATCCTCTTGTAACGATTCTGTCCTTCCTCTGTTTTCGCAGCCTTGTATTTTCTTCTTTCTTCAATGAGATCTAATACTTCCTGCGTGATCCATGGTTTTTTCATAACGACTCTTCTTTTACCAAGAACTTCCTCAGCTGCCGCCTGCTTCTAATGGTTTTCCAACTCTCTTCCATTGGTTTGTTGGTCGGATCCTCCCCTATTTTATTTTCTACAGCCTCTTTAAAAGCCAGTTGATGCTGAACCTCCCTCAATTTTTCAACCTGCCATATGTTTTTCACGGCTTTCTTCAACTTTTTAAATTTAAGGTGGCATTTCATCATAACTAGGTTATGGTCACTATCGATATCTGCCCCTGGATAGCTTTTGCAGTCCTTCACCTGGTTCCTGAATCTTTTTTTCACTAGAATGTAGTCGATTTGGAATCTTCTGCGGTCTCCTGGCATCTTCCACGTGTATCTTCTTCGCAGGGGATTTTTGAATAAAGTGTTGGCAACCACTAGCCTGTGCTCCGTGCAGAATTCCAGTAGCCTTTCTCCTCTTTCATTTCGGTTACACAACCCATATTTCCCAGTTATTATTCCGTCTTGACCTTCGCCGACGACTGCGTTCCATCCCCTAAAATAATAAGATTTTCTTTCCCTCTTACCTGCTTGATAACTTCCGCTATATCTTGGTAGACATCTTCTACTTCTTCGTCTTCATAATCTGACGTAGGCATGTAAACCTGTACCACTACAGTAGCTACGGGTTTAGTATCTATCCCCACCATTACTATCCTTTCATTAAACTGCAGGTAGCTTTTAACACGCATCCCGGCGCTCTTTCTAAGCATTATGCCTACTCCAGCATTACCATTTAGCGATCCCGTGTGTATCATTCTGTAGCTTCCACTCCAAAAGTCTCCTTCCTGGGGCCACTTCATTTCGCTGATGCCTAATACATCGAGGTTCATTCTTCGCATCTCCACCTTCAAGTTCTCTAGCTTACCGCAGGTACGAAGTGATCTGACGTTCCATGTTCCTATCCGTAACATTCTATCTCGTTTGACCGATGTACCCTCTCGAGTAGTCCCCGCCCGGAGATCCGAATGGGGGACTAGTTTACCTCCGGAACATTTTACCCGAGAGAATTCCATCATGTCATTATATAAATAGAGTGGAGTAGCTGTGACTCCTCGGGATTATAATGTGGTGGTTTCCCCTTGCCTTCCACATCGCAGTACTACAGCCGTTAAAGTAAATGTTACCACGCCCGTAGTGGAATGTGTGTCGCTGTACCGACCAGTATGGTCTCCACCTTCGCACATGTGAAGAAGAGCTGCTGCCCTCTCCCCCGGGTGATGAGAGGCATAATTGTTGGCGGCCCCCAGTCGCCAAGTCACGGTATTTTCACAGGTTTTGGTATCTTTTAAATGGCCTACCTTACCCAAGGGTAGCCCAATACCCCCTCAGCATACCGCCGCTTTTTGTCCACGACTGCTTATTCGACGAGAGAACTCGCTTATCTCGCAGCTAACCTCTATATCTAAAGGTCAACCCACCATCCGCAACCCGGTGGACGCACTCGCTCAACGCGAGTGTATGAATGTATGAATTTTAAATATAGGGAGTAAGATGAGGCGAAATTAGTTTTATAATTAACAATGCTTATACATTTTAATTGTAATTAAATTCTAGTGATGCATACGCATCTTGCATACTCACCTTTTGAACGTGAATAAAACATGCAAAGGTTAATCATTTCTCAAGATCCTTCAGTCTGAATCAGTGTATTAGAATACGATTTGAGTGCAAAACAATGTCTCAAGCTCTGCCTATACATTTTTCCAGTGAATAGCAATGAAAATATGAAAAAGACAATTCTTGTACACAAGGAAGATCTGAAGATGTCTGTCTGACATGGAGACGCCCGCAAAATAAAATAATTTTTGAAAATTATACTGTTGCTTTATAACTTTTATGCAACTCGTTTACATCATTATTTGAGATGTTTTCTTTTAAGATCTTCGGAATTTAGTAAATGCAGAAATTACGAATAAAATTGGATATTGTGTTAGAATTTTGCCAAAAATGCTACATTCTTGAAGGGTGGTCGTTGTGTACTTAATTTTTAAGTGGACTAATTTTCACGTTTCGTGTCTACACACCTACATTTCTGCATGCATGAAGTGCGATAATGCTACGAAATATGAGGGAAAAGCCATTAATGGGAGAGAATTAAGGCGATTGTGAGCTCTCACTCCAAAATCGAATGCCGCGTTCTTGCTTCTCATGATCTCAGTCAATTTCCCGTGAATGCTCATGCATGAAAAAATGCAGACAAATCCGCATTATATGCTTCACGAACTTTTATTTTCGTCGAGGAAACTTTTTGAGTGGTTTGCCGAAACATTTATATATCCTTATGAAAGCTTTTTCGAGTTGATGTTTTTTCTCTCTTTCCTTCCTTTCATCCTCCCTTGAAAAGTCAGAAATCAATATCTACGTAATAATCAAATTTTGTGCTTGGGACACCGGAAAAAAATATCCCGGTATCAGGAAGTGCTTTACACTTTCAACGCTGACCATATAAAACTCAAAATCATCCATCTGCTTCCTTCCGTTTTTTAATGTAAAACGCACGCATGGATGCCAAAACATCTGGGAAAAATAATGAAAAAAATTTTTGGCTCTAATTTGTTAGTTATGAATTTTTTAATTTATGACGTGATATCACGTCACCCGCACAGCGGGATATTAACGTGTTGTGGGTTGCATACGGTCGGATTTTTCCCGCGCCATCGTTTTCTTTCGTTTTTTTTTTCTGGACGATTTAACCACAGAAATACGAGGAAAATGAATTTGCAATGCTCTTCTAGTATCACCATAGGTATTTTTCCTCTGCCATACGAAAAATTTTGGTTTAGATTAATGTAATGCAAGTTATAAGTACGAGGAATCACCGTGATTACCTGTTTGATTTGAATGGTAATTCCGCGCAAGATATTTCCGTACATTCCTTGTACAATTAATCCTAAGTAACGGATAGGGTTCTAGAATAATGGATAATTTCTTCATTTTCTTCTCAAGGTACTACTCTTGTCACAAATTCCTTTACTCGTTTCTTGTTTTCAGCTCCAATACCATTCCTCCCATTCGACCACCCGTAAGCTTCAGGTATTTAACAACAATGGGTTTGCACATAGCATTATTCCCTTCGCTGCAGCTGCTTGAGATGGGTGGCACTCCGCTTTCAAAGTTATTTTACGACGGTGGATTAGGGTGTCTCTCGGGGTGCACCACTCCGGCCGGTTGTTCAAAGGTTGGAGGGGTCACGGAGGAGAAGAGAGGGGTGGTAGTAAGATTTAGTCGGTCCGCTTGTAAGAATTGGAGGATAGCTCTCTCGGGAGTGCCATCGGCACGTCAAAAAGATCGGGGTGGCATGAGAAAAGACCTGGGCGGCTGACACGTGTCCTTTTCATGTCATTGGGGTAGAGACTTCGGTGCCGAAGTAAAAACGGATATGGAGACGAACAAAATCAACCCACAACTTTCTCACAACTCTCTTCTGAATCAAGTCAATAACATATTATTGCAATACGATGTACTCGAGTTAAAAAAATACATTAAAACTGTAAACAATGGTATTTGCAAGTAAACATCTTACGAGAAATCTTCATTCATTCAGGCCACGTATCACGGATCTTTCGACGAATATTCTGCGAAAATCTGAAAATTATACAAATATTCACCGCAGTAATAATATTTTTCATTTATTGCGAAATAATAAAATTTCGAGTAAATTATTAAATAATATTTATTGCTAGGAAGAAGGTGGCAGCATCTAGACCCCTTCTAATGTACCCGTTCACCAAAAGCAAAGGTGACATTTACTGTCTAATTACGCGATGGGAAGACTAATTTCATAGCAATTGGAAATTTATAGTCACGCCTTATTTATGTTTAATCTATAGTAAATAAAAAATGGAATCATTTGCCATAAAAATATTATATTTACACAAAAAATGAAACACAATCGAACTGATGATTATTTCAATTTTATGTACATTTTATATGCAATTGTACAGTCACGTCTGTTTAGTAAAGTCCGAAATTCGTCTTTTACAAATGCTATAACAATAGATATAATCTACATTACAATTTACCATGCATAAATTATTAATAAAGATCAATTATGCAAAAAAAATATATAATATGATTTATGTCTTCTTGTGAAACGGAGAGAAGCACTCGAGACAGAGTGGAGGAGAACCCTCACAGTCAGGGCAAATGAATGACGTCTCTTTCCTACGCCCAAGAGTGTAGCAATGCTTGCAACGTCGATATTTCTTTCTGCCACCCTCCACTTGGATCAGTTCAGGGAAATGGGATTGAGATTTGTTGGGTAAAAGTGGCCTGGGATAGGGAATGTAGTACGGATGAATAAGGGATTTAATCACAGAAATACGGAATTTATAAAGGGAAATATTTTCGGTGGGTCCACGATAAAGAAAAAAGCTGTTGACAAGAATAAGGTGAAAGATATGGATGCCTAACTTTTTATACCATTTTAGGGTTTTCCTTTCAATTGGGTAGTATGACATCACTTGATCAAAATGGTCTATTCCGCCCGTCGACTCGTTGTACTTCACAACGGCCTCAGGTTTAGGAATAACCCTATCTCCTCTTCGGTTCGGCACGTCGACCATGCGACTCCCGAATTCGGAGCTGATCATCAGTACGTCCCTTTTGTCCTTCCACCTTAGAACGCAGATACCATCGTTAGTAAAGGCATCCATAACTTCACCTTTTTTCAATTTAGCCTTTGCTACTTCGGAGGGGATGCCTTTCCGATTTGCTCAAAGAGTTCCCGTGCAATACGTTTTCCTTTCAAGGAGTTCGTGGACTAAATTGACGCTGGTGTAGTAATTGTTCATAAATAATGAATGGCCCTTATCTAAATGGTCATTCATTAATTTATGAACAACGCGATCCCCATGCCCACGCCCTCCAAGTTCCGAATCGCCCGCCCCCGTGTACTCTAGAAATCTTAGAACAAACCCGGAAGGCTCCGTCTGCATGTACATCTTGATTCCGTACTTATTCTTCTTTGATTTCATATAAATACGGAATCGCAACCTACCCCTCCAAAGAAGCATAGACTCGTCAATGCAAAGCTTTTGGGAAGGAATAATTAAGGAATCAATGGTGGAATGAAATGAATCTAAAAGGGGACGGATTTTGTACAAGATATCATCAGGAACTGGATCGTATGGGCCGGGGTTCGGAAAAAATGAAGGGCATGAAGAATAAAAAAAAATCGATCGCGACTTATGCATTTCCGAAAGCAAGGGAGGTCAAACACGATATCCGTTATCCAGTAATCAGATGTCTTGTTTATAGGAATACTTCCCATGTGAAACAAAAGGCCTATGAAGGTAAGAAACTCTTCATAGGTCAATTGTTTCCAATACCTAATCCTTGCTTTCGGAGATTCATTTGTCTGCATAAGATGATTAGCGAACATATTCGTCTGATCAACTATTGCGTGAACGAGGGAGTCTGGAAAGAGGAGACGGAAAAAACCAATTGGGTCGTTGGAAGGGGGTGGAGTGGTGAGGCCTGGATTTTCTTGGGAAGGGATATTTTGAGGGGTCACTGAAGTTCGAGAGCACCGCAAAGGACGTTCGGATGGCGGTAGGGTTAGAGGGCTCCGGGAAAGAGTGGGACAATGGGGATGGGCCAGGGATTGGCATAACGGGATCGGGCGTAGAAGGCGGCAACGGAGTACCTGACTGTGAGGGTTCATCCTCCTCCCCTCTCTCCTCCTCGCTAACCTAGAACTCGGAGTCTTACGAGAACTCCGACTCCCCGCTCTCCTCCAGAAGCTCCCGCAATCCTTCCTCCGTGTAAGCTCGCCTAGAGAAGCTCAGAGGGGGCAATCCTTGCGTACTCGACGTCGACGGCTCCGGGTCGTGATGCGACGTCATCTTGATCATCGGCAGAGGTGTAGGCATCAGCAATTACACCAGACGGCGTCGACTCCCGGTCAGCATGTGACAATGGCCGCTTTACACCTCGCTTACGCAGCATCTGCAATACGAACATACATTTTACATTTATGTAAAAATTCAGAAAAATAACAGCAAAGAAGCACTTACGGTAAAACAGAGAAAAGATAAAATGATCCGAATAGCTTTAATTCATCAATAACTTCAGCAATGGTGTGACTAAATAATTTGATCGCATGTAAACCAATAATTACACAGTTATTGAGTGAAAGAGAGCTGTTTGATAAAGCAGCTCTTTAGAATCACTTTTACGCCAAGAACTGGGATAATATCCAAACAGTTATTTACAATATTATTATAAATGTTAATTATATTTATTTGCATTTCTTGCATATATTAACAATTTAAGTACTTAAAAACTTTCACTTATAATATGGATGATTTTCTTCACTCTCCCAAAACTGCCGCTTCACTTATCCCCCGCCGCCGCCACTGCTGAGAAGTTGCACTGACAGAATTTATTAATTAATTTTTCTATTTTAGGTTTCCTTCCGAAAAGATTTAGGCAACGCAAGCGTGGTGTGGGTACTTATTTGCTCCCATTTCCATTAATTATTTATGTGGGCGGAAGGACAACTTTTTGAGGCTTGCCTTATTTTAATTTATTCTTTTCCGCTTAAAATATCAGGCGAAACTCTACCTGGATTTGTCAGTGAAATTCCGTAAAGCGGAATTAAACATCGTCTTCAACCTTTCTGTTTTTTTTAGAGCTCGATATCATGAGTGTTTTTTGGTGTGCTTATGTGACTGCTTTGCCGTTTTGTAATGTGTACTCCACACATTCACCAAATTAAAGGGAGCGGATGAAAAAAAATTGTTCCCCCCCCCCCTATCCCGACTTGTCCGGGTGGTGGGAGTGTGTTGGCAATTCGATGAAAGAGGGATGGATGAGAAATGTTTCTCGCAGTCTCGAATCTGGGGCTCAGAATGCTTCGGAGTTGATTGTTTTCCTTTGACTGCCTTTGCAAAATCTGTGCTAAGAAATGCAAGGATTTTATTTTCATTGTTTCAATAATTAGACGTTCAAACCATTTTAAGGTACTTTTACCTCTTAGCCTTCTTAGAAATGAAATTTAATTATGTTTACTTATATCATTGGAAATTTCCGTTTTTTCAGCTTGGGTAAATTTCATCTAATTTCATTCATGGTTTAATATTATAATGCACTCCAAAACTAGTCTTTGGTAAATAAGTTTGCAATATTTAATCATGGAACTCAAATTTAATAACCGTAATAATATTTTTAAACGTTTAATTACTCTATGGTGTAACGCGACTTTTATTTGAATGTAAATTATACTGAACACTTTGATTGTACTTCTACGTAGGTGCTACTTAATGAAGTAGGGGCCACAGTGGATACTTTTAGCAAAACATCTTATTTATTATTTATAAAAGTACACAATCAATGAATAAAATGCCTTGCGATGATACGCAGTCTTTAAAAATCACCATAGTCTGTCATTTTCCAGATACATAGATAAGCTAGATGGATACTGGAAAATATTAAATAGGTTCCTAATTTATTTTAAATTTTAAATGACCGCCGGAATTTCTATTACTGCAAAACGATTAGGACCAATATTTAGAGGGGATCACTTAAAAAGCTGGAGAGAGCTTATCTCGCCTCAGATAGGAAACTAGTTATTTAAAGTTGTCCCCATAGCGTCGGCTTCTTTGTTTGCTGCGGATTACGTTGTTGTTTACTGATGGTGTTGACACTGGTATTTTTGATGGTGACTATAATGATGGTATGTATGAGTAATTTACTCAATTGGAAGGTATTTCTCACTTTTTCCGTTGGGTGGCATAGAATCAAATGCATAACAGCCACACTCTTGCTGTCAAGTGGCTACTGAATTTTGCTCATTTATTCTTGAGCGTTCAAATTATGACTTGACGCGAAGGAGCACACAATTAACTCGCTTAATGAGGCAATATTATGTAGTGACGCTCATAATATCCACATTGAGTATGGCTCGTTCCTCTTATTTTTAAATGGGTAATTTCCCTGTCCCTTTTCTCGGTAAATGCAAAGTAGCCCATTTAAAAATTGCATCGCGTGACTCCGCGCTGTCGAATGCCTTTTGTAAGGAAGTCGCTCTACAAGGTGGCATCCACGCACAGAGTCTCGCCTTCGTGTTGATGGAGTATCTCATCCGGGGCATTTACAAGCGCCCTCTTCCTCATGTCCTCAGGCCGCATGTGATACAAGCCGTGAAATTGTTGGACGACTCGATATGCTAATTTACTCTGTCACAATATTTCTTTAATCGCCGATTCTAATGTATTTCGAAAGATGAAAACACTTCATTTGCTTTTTATTCATTTTACTCGTTCGGTTCCTTACACAAAGGCGCATACATAGGAGTTATAACACACATATAATGCGTACATAGCACTCTACACTTGAATTACAATATTCAAAACTAAACTGTTTTATCATATCAATTATAATTCTAAATTTATTAACAGTTTTAGGTTTGATAAAAATCACTATTTTCTAACTATGCATGTTTCCCACCAATTTCTTTAACATTACTGATTAAATAAAACTTTAGCCTTTGAAACATTTCCACAACAGGAAATCAAGGAATGTGAGTTAGGTTCCTGAAAATTTTTATTGTGTCACGAAATCCTGATCGTGTCCATTTAGCGTTCCTAGGAAGCCTAAAAAACCTGTTATCGATGAAAGCAGCTCTTCTATCCTATCCTATTTTCCACGATTTCTTGAAGCTAGCAGGGGCATATGATGTAGGGACGTCTCCTAAATGTAGCGACATAAGGTTCTGACAGCTTTTAATGTGTCCTCTTTTGAATTTGTCTCCTTCTGCCCCTACCTATGCTGGGGTTTAAAATGATTCCGGTGGATTTCATGTGCGAATGCCGAAGAGGCAAAACATTCTCTTAGGTGAGAGTGCCAGCACCAGAGGCTATGCGAAAGACTGATGGCTAGCTTTTCCCATATTTATGGTGAGGGAACACGTCAGCGATTTTGTCTCTCCTCAATGGAGCCAGAGTAAGAGGCTAAACATCTGGTGGTATTCGAAAATAAGAAGAAAACAATCACGTGGAAATTTTTAGTTGAAGGGAAGCATTTTGCTGATGAACTTTCTCTTACTGCATATAGTCTTGGTGACAAACCTTGTCAAGAAGAAAGGCCATTGGCTTTTAAATCCAATACATTACCTTTGATTGGACTATGGTTATGACGGTATAATTGCCGATTATACTGTAGTTTGAAGATAGGGACATTAATTGTTTTCTCTCTATTTACCTATTCCGTGTGTTTTGGCGCGAATCTAGGAGATAGTGCCCTTGGGTTCGCTCGTTGGTAGTAATTTTCTTTAGGGTACCCTTTTATCATTTTAATCATTTTTGCAAGCATACAAATCATATTTATAGCTTTAATTTAGCCGTTTTTTATAACATTCAGTTTTAATTTCGTAACCTTCCCCTTCCCACCGCCTTCTTTTCCTTCTCTTATTCCTTTGACATTCATTCCGGTGTTTTTTTTTCATTTCAATAGCTATTTAACTTGAATAATGGTTTTACTTCACCCGATACTGCCATGCGGCGAAGCAGACCATTTGCGTGGATTCAAAAATTGAACTATTCCTGTAATTTGGTTGGCATTTAAAGTTTAAAAGCAGAGGTTTAATTTTACATCCCCTAAAATCGGTTTCATCATTTACTTATGAACCAGAAGCTTATCAAAGTTAACTTTGTAAAGACAGTATATATCGCAACCATATATATGCCAATGCAACGCCAATGAAGGGTCTTCATTCGGGCAAACGGGTAGTTTTCGCATGAAAATAAAGTATTATTACTTATAAATATATAATATATTTTCTCTGTTGACTATACCGTTACATACGATGGCCATATTTTAATGTCCATTTTGTTGACAACCAGCTGTTCTTCTATTTACTTGAATCAAATATTACGTATTTGTCACTTCCGCAGTGGTTTTTTAACTTGAATCTGTACCTTCTCTGATAAGGATGGTCTGTTTGAAGCCTGGAATGTAAAAGTGAAGGTTCTTTTCTTTTTTATAAAAGCATTGGCCCAATAGCTACCGCGAAACTTCACCTCGCCTTTTACTTTTTCGTCTCCTCTTGAGCCGTGGGAGAGAATCACTACCGGCTCAGATATATGGTCGAGCGTTATGTCTCCCGATGGGGACCGGGATTATAATGCATGGGCAAGCCGACGTTTTCCCTGTTGCGTCTCCCTTTGGATAATGAGTGGGGGCGGAAGAATCAAAGCAAGGTACGAGTGGGGGTGGCCGCTCTCTCCGACCCCTTCCAAAGGATCGTGTGTCCCGGGGCATGCGATGTGGGAAAGGCGCGTCTAAGAGAATTTTATGACTTTTCGCCGCACGTCGTCTCCGCTTCCTCTCCCATTCTGTACTCTCACCTGTGGCTTAGTGGCAAGTGAAACGAAACGAAAATGTTTCGTTTCGATAGAGGAGGGAAACGAAAATACGAGGCCTAGGTTTAGTTTCGTTCCCGCACGAAATTAAAATCACCAAGGAGTTTATTTATTTATTTGTTTATCAAGTTAAGCCCAACAGACTCTGGCTTCAATTGATGGAAGTTAGACATATTTAAATAAATAAAAGGTCGTAGCACTTTTCCACCAAATATTTTACTGCGTACAAAGCGTTTCGGCTCACTGAGCAATCATCTGGTACAAGACAAAGCCTGCCAACCAGTGTCTTGTACCAGATGATGGCTCAGTGAGCCGAAACTCGTTGTACGCAGTAAAACATTTTGTGGAAAATTGCTACGATCTGTTATCTATTTAAATATTGATAAAGTTGTCCACGTACAGCATCATTGCCATTTCATAGTGGCACAGTATAATAGGCATAAAATGTACAAATACAATTAAACATAATAAATTTAAATAAATAACAATGCATTGAAAGTAATCTTATTGTCCTTAAGAGTTTCTACGGTAGGAAAGAGCGCGATTTGTAAAGGTGTGGTGAGGAAAAGAGAAAGGATCAATGTAGTCTGGAAGAGAATTTATGAGGGAAGAGAGGCGGAATAGGATGGAACTTTTGGTCAGTGACAATCTGGGATGGGCCTATGGAGCAGCGGACACGTTCGCGTAGGTCTACATGGAAATTTAAAAGTTATACTGAAGAAGAGATCGGGATAGTCTACGGCAGAGTTTAGAATGTTTTGTATTAGTTTTAAATCGGATTTGAGAATTAAAGTTGGAATATTAGATATAGAGACATCAGGCAAATCAGGATCAGCGGACATATTACGAAGATGAGGGACTGTGCACTTTTAACTAGAGAAGTGAAAAAAATTGTCGCACTTGTAAGAGCCAAAATAAATACTCGGAACGAATCTTTACTCCAGGGAACGAAACTAAATTAAATGAAACTCCGCTGCTCACGGTTAAATTTCGAACCCCAAAGTTGAGTGGAGGGGGATAATAGGGAATAATTTTGACCATTTACGTTTGACATACGTGTGGGGACGTTAAACATTGTGCTAAAAAATCGAATGACTAGTTTCCGTTCATCGTTCCCCTTTTCCCCATGCATGGGGTATGTTAGTGGTGATAATATGCGTGCTCCATTCCTCTGAGGGCGGTAGGCCGAGACTCTAATTCATATAACCATATTTCGTACTCGGAGTGTGGATCGGAACTAAAAGGTTCGAAGGTGAAGCACGTGGACCCTCCGGTGCGAAACATTATCTGCGTTTCGTTTCGTTCCAGAGTTTTGCTTTAGTTTCGGCCCGAAGTAGTTTTGACTCCGATTTCGTTTCAACCCTGAGTTTAGCTCCCAGTGTTTAAATCTATTTCGTTTCGTTTAGACATTTCGCTCCCGGGAACGAAACTATTGATATTTTACTGGTTTTTGATATTCATTTAGTTTCTGTTGTCGTCCCTGCTTAGTGGTGCTCGTCCTTCCCCAACATCCTTTTAACACTCTTTTAAATAAGGAAAATGTAAGGCGTTATACTAAAAGTTTGTACTTGTGTAGGCTTGATAAAGGCCTAGTGAATAAAGTGAGGATTGGACTCGATGCACAATTTGTTTCTCAAATTCTCGGTTGTTATAGGGTTTGGTAAATAAAAAGACCCGTTTATTCTTCATCTTTGTTTACATTTTGTTTTCCTGTTACTTGTTCCGTTGTATTTTTCTCGAGACATTTGTGAAGATAATCAACAGCTTCAACCTTTTCGCAGATAAGTTGATAACATCTCGAACTCCAACCGAGAGGCTCACCGCTTTGTCGAATGAGCCGAAACTCTAATATCGTCACAATTCATCGTACGCTGTAGGCAACTTCCGCGTTTCATTGTATTTAACTTGCGATCGAATGCATTTAAAAATGTTTTTTTGTGGTTAATACCCTCCCCTTATATCCAAGTAATTTTTCAAATTCTATTACGTTTACTAGTTTTTAATGAACGATTCATAATGATTTTTTTCCCGGCGTATAGCGAACATAATAATTTACTTTAGATACTTTTAAGATTGGTTGGTTAGATATAATTAGGTATTTACTCACGCTCTATCTAAGCAGGTACCCTAAATGAGAATATTTAAGAAATTTAGGTCTAAAAGTAGCTTTTTGGATTGATTAGTGAAGCGCTTAAAACAATCCATAAAACATCTTGATATAGGCCTTATCCCTTCTTCCGTATGTTTAGTTAATAAAATTCCAATAATTTTGTAAATTATGTTAGGCGTTCACCCATACGGAGCAAACATAGCAACCCGCATTTATTAACGTGTTGCTGCTACATTTGGGAATTTATTCAAGTTTGGCCAATTTTTATCCCCCACATTCTTAACGCATTACCTCCGGGTGATCTTATATGGCATCATTTGAAAATTGACAGATTTTGTAATTATCAGCCGGTATATTTTAATATCCAGCCTCCATGTTATATCTATTAGGTATATTTTATAATAAATATATAACATTTTAAGATTGTCTCATTTAAATTAGTTGTTATGCAAGCTTTCGCCTATTAATTTTTAAGTGATATCATATGAGATAACTGGAGAAAATCGGTTGAATAATAGCTGGATATAATCATTGTCGCATTTAGGAGGGGGGGGAGGCGTACGGGAGCACGTGCTCCTACCAGACGCTCAAAATATGGACAAGAATTTTACTATGGTTATCATTACGTTCGTTTTTTTCAGTATTACGGATTAAATTTCATTTTAATAACTTTAAAATTTAAATAATGGGAATATTTCTTACAGTTATGATGCATTTTTTTAAATCTCAAATATAAGTATATCGTGTGGCTGTCTGACTCTTGCTCCCTCACAAGAAAGAAATCTGGGATCCGCCCTTGCTAATAAGATTAAGAGTATTTACCCTCTTACTTTTTTTCATCATTAATCCACGAATATAATTTTATCATCTGAAACTCCGCAGAGTTAGTTTCTATTTATGATTCAACTCGCAGGAAATACACCAGCTCGCGCAAAAGGGAATGTCTTTAAATACGACTCCTGCCGCTTAAATTCTTCCTCGGCCGAGGATTTTAAAAATGGCGTCCCACGCCTTAATTACGAATTTCCTCGGCTTCCCGAAATTGATATTTCCCGGATCTGACGTGCGTGTTGCATTAAGTTACATTTCCTCCTTCTCCGGCAGGGCCTTAATTTAGACTGGCCACTCTCGTATTTCTTTTCATTCCTCTCTCTATCTGTATCTCTCCTTCACTGTAATGAATTTCCCTCTCTCCTAGAAAAAGAAAAAAAAGGAAAACAAACCTTTTCGGGGGTCAACATTTTTTTTATTTATTTCAGCGGCCTCATTTATCCAAAGTAAAAAGTTTAAAGGAAGCCTCAGCAATCCTTTCTTCGGATGAACGGTTTCCAAATGTTCCCAAAACTTCCTGAACCCATCACGAGATATCCCTCCACCCTATTTCTCTCTTCTTCCCATTCCACTCCTTCACGTAGCATCCGTCGGAAAATTTAAAGGGACGCTTGGTCGGCAATATTTTGTCTATTTTTTGATTACAAATTACTCTTATAAATCTTCGCAATCGTCTTCCATTTATCTGTGTAAGAATGAGTAGACCCTCAGTTACATTTCCATTATAATAAAACATATTAATATAATTTTGTTTCCATCTACAGTCTAATCAAATGTACTACAACTGAGAAAATACTGTAATAAAATTTTCTGATTTTTAATGCGTCAAAATGTTGAAGAAAATCCACGCTATGAATTCTGAAATGCTCAAGATTATGTTATGATTTTGAAGTAAGTTAGGTGTATAGTATTGCCAAAATAAACCGACTGATTTACATTTTCTTATGTCCGTTGGATCGTAACTGCATCGGAAAAGTTATCAGGACGCATACCTCGCTAGAGTTCAGCCGCGTAGTAAAGAACCTTCTCGGCGAACGGTGGGCGGAGCTAAGGCTACCTACCCTACCTCCCGGCCCTGCTTCCCCTTCTTTACTCTCTCTCTCACACACAAGGGGACTCCATTAATAATTGTAATATTCGTGCTCACACACTTGAGGAGAGGCAAACCGTGTTGCCAAGTTTCCTCCGGCGGACAAAAGATAGGCACGAAACTACATTGTAGACGCAGTGGAGGGATATAATTTAACCCTTAAGTAGGCGTCCGGGGGTATCTCGGACTCCGACGCATTTATTTTGTGCAATAACTTTTTAGTTGTGTAATAGGCCTTATGGATGTATTCAGACATACAAATTTACAATTTTAATGCCCAAAGGGTCACAGCGACCCCCCGCTCCTACTGATGTTATACTTTCTGTTCATTACTTCGTCGTTTAGTATTTGAATACGAAAATGAAATAAAAAACTCAAAACAACTTTTTCTCGCAGAGGAACCGGTCTTTTCCACAATTTTTATCTAATAAACCTTGTCATATGCTTCATTTTGCTCTGCGATACAACTACTAATGTGGGCGCTTTGGGGCACTTTTACCCAGATGACGTAACCCCACCCCTAGCCATGGGTGTGACCCAACCCAACCCTCGTGGGACTGTTTGGGGCACCCACCCCCACCCCTACCGCCCCCACCCCCTCCATACCACCCCCTCCCGCCCTGAACCATCCCCCTCCCACCTTAAACCACCCCCACCCATAGGTGTGTCGTCAACCCAACCCGCGTGGGTCGGTTCAGGGCACCCACCCCCAACCCACCCAGAATGGACACTTTGGGGCATATACCCACCCCCCACCCATAGGTATGTCATTGACCGTGCGTCCTTACGCCACCCGCCCACCTGTCGCCGCCCCGTCTATCCCCTATTGTCGAATAAATTTTGATATTAGAATAGAATGACTTGTAGTGGCCTCGAACTCGGGCATCACCGCTTGGCGTACCCCACGGCTTCTAAATCTCTTGGATGAGGAAAATTATGAGGTTGGTATGGGGAATCGCTGTTCCTCCCGTATTAATTTATTAAAGGCTTTAAAAGGGATGATTTCGTTGGTTGGGCGGGTTGATGATATTGGATATTGTGACAATGCGACAATTAATACAAACGTGCCGTCACACACACACAGAGGATTACAGGTATGACAATGGAAATAAAGAAGGCGGTTTATTTCCTTTTATAAATTATTTTATTGCAGGTATCACCGATACAATTATATATATATATCCTGTTCATGAATACAGAAATAAATAATGAATCACTCTTTGAATTTAATATACATAACAATCAAGTCTTCATCGCTCTTCACCACGATTATTCTAAACATTATCTTTTTCAGTAATTAACCAATATTGATTCACTCAATGAAAATAATATACTTAATATTTATGTCTTTGCCACTTTTCACATTGATTTTTCGTTTACAGAGTCACTATTTTGTCTTATTGTCTCTTGAAGAATATCCTTTCCGTCTCGACTATTTAGGATAGATTTAATTTCTTCCGAGAGTGCTTGCACATTCAAGGAAGGTGGCGTACTGCCAAGCTCCCTGAGGTCTATTAGGGCACTGTTTACATGTTCCCACGGTACACATTCAATTTCACCAGCTTCACATTCACGTTCGTATGCAAGGATCACAGAATTCAGGTAGAGATTCAAAAGTTTTCGCGCACACGAGGACCACTCACTTCGCTCTTCCCAGCGGAGACGAATGCATTCGGCATAGTTCAAAAGTCCGAACCACGAAGATTCAGCTAGATACACGCAGGGTGGGTCACTTTTATGATTCACTTCCTCCAGCATCACTGACTTGACGCCGTATATAGTTTTGAATTTAAGAATGCACTTGCCAATGGGGATGCTATGTGGTACGACGTCGTTCCAAAAATATGATGAAATCAGTTTTTCACTTTTCACTAGTTCGCACCAATCTACGTATTCCAGTGGACACTATGCGGTACCACATCGCTATGAAAATATGAATTTATCAGTTTCTCAGTTTTCATTAACTCACACCAGCCCAAATAGTCCAACACGACAGAGCAGCGTCCGACTTTGCTCAGCGCTATGAAGGGCTTGCACTTGTTTTTCAAATCAAGGCCGATTGTCACTCGCTTTGTATCGCTGTAATTCACTTATGCCCCGTTCACACTACGTCCTTTTTACGCCGGTTAGCCCCGACCATGGTTACAAAACGAGGTGTGAACGCAAGTTCCCGTTAACCGTGGTTGGGATTCTGACCACCGTTATCCGACCATGGTTGGCGGTAGTTCATGCGTGTGTGAACGCAAGTTGGTTAAAAGCTGGTTAGAAAAAGAAGAAGGCGAAGCAGCAACGAAGTGGGATAGGAGGAAAGAAAACAGAAAATAAAGTTTCGAAGAGGAGATGGCCGTTATTGTTGAATTATATTCGTCAGAATTAATTCAAAGGAAAGTGTTATTGATTCATTCCGTAATGTGTTGTATAGTATGAGATTTTAAACCTGATTTAAGTTATGCGATATACTTTATAGTTCGTAGTGAATTAGCTATTAGCTCGTATTGTATTGTTACGGACAGATTGAATAATCTATATTAATATTTTGCTAGAATTAAGTAAAATGTGCGAAACTACCATAATAAAAATCCGAAGGTCACAATGATTTTAATGTTTTGTTAAGAGTTCTTTGTCCCAGTTTGAAAAAGATAACTTACGTTCATCCTTGAACAAAAGTTCTTCCCATATCAATATAAAGTATCAGGCTAACGGCTAGTCAGATGTAACGATAGAAAATAAATTTAGAAACGTCGGGTGATACCACATATCGCAAAAATTACCACGTTCTCTCTCTTATTCCATAAGTTAAATTTCAACAATCGTCACATTTCTGCAAGTTATTCGTCCACATTTGAAGAAGAGGTAAAAGAGTTTTAATTTACGGTATAGCATCAGAGTGGATCATGTCCTTTGTCAAAGTCAGAAAACAATAATAGCTAAGAATGTAATGCAGCGAAAAGTGTATCTCCATCCCAAATCACAAGTGTCTCAAATTGAGGCTCAAGTCTCAAGATTAGGTCCTCGATTTTCTTCACCTACATCAATGATTTGTCGACACATCGGAATCAAGGGCAAGTAGTAGTATATGTTGTTGATATCAACCTAATTATCAGCAATATTCGCTTTCATTCGTATTAAATAGAGCAGTAGAAGAATGCAAGCCACACTATGGATGAAATGATTAGTTGGACGAACACATTTGAATTACCTTCTACGTAGCAAGGAACAATGATTGTCGACGCTGGAATGCAATTTTTAATTCATAAGCAGCTCATAATATGCACATATGTTTAAATTCATCATCAATATCATTGCAATTAACACAAGAACCTTTCCCTGCACATTCTAATATTTCCTTCCAACAAGTTATTCGCTCTTGTCAATTCATTTTTCACTTGGAATTACTCTACCACTCATCAGATGTCGCCAGGGTCTAACCATGGTTGAGTGTGAACGCGCGTTGGTTCTGACGTCATCTTACGCTGGTTAAGAAAGATGGTAATGTGAACGGGGCATAAATAACCACATTCAAGTATCCCGAGGTGTTGAGGTTTTCGAGTCAGCGGCAGCATGGGCTCACACGCGGGTTGTTCCACCTCTTCAATCTCCGGCATGTTGGGCGGCTCGTAAGATGGACGGGTGTAACGTCGGCTGTGGGGTGGTCGGAGCGAATATGGTCATGAACGTCGACGATGGGGTGATCCTTGCACTTCACCTCTCCCAGGCATCCGGAAGGAACCTCAAGGTGTTTCCATGGCTATGGGATTACTGCTGAAGGTTTTTTCAGTACTGGGCTCTTCCTGTTTTCCCCAGGAAGGGGTAAAGAGGGAGAGAAAGAGAAGAAGCGGGGAGGGGATGAAAAGATGCCTCTTCGCACTCGTATAAGGTGAAGTTACTGTCGCGGCCCTCCCGATCTGCCCGTAGAATAGAGGATTGCCATTTCATATCGTCATTTATTGGTACCAAATTCCAGATGGAGACCAGATTTACAGGAATTATTGCATAGGAAAACTTAGTTAAGGGATTACTTGCTTCTTTCTATGAAAATAATTCTGTAATTCAAAATTATTTTTCGTAATATTGGGCTCAGGAATTTATCACATGTTACGCACACATCTACATTCGGGGTAATCCAGGAGTCTGGTTTTATCGCACTCAAACGTATCCGAGAAATTTTGATTTATTTCGGCATTGTCACCGAGAGCATCACACGTAATATTCCTAGCGCAATTATTACAGAGACTACACTCACACAGTTATCACTGGGAAATGATTCTGAAAGCTCAAATGAGGGTAGAAGACTAGCTAGTCTGCCGGCACTCATTCCGAGAAAAATGCCTCAGCTCATGGAGCAGTGCTGACAATTCCTGTTTCCGCCGCACAGTTGATATCCTCCGTAATAGTTGGAATCGTAAGCCCTTCGTGATCCTGTGACCAGAAGCCAGATGGAAATTCCCTGCCTGCCATACCGGGCGTTAACCATAATGTACCTCATTTTTAGCTGGGGCTATTAAATCGCCATATCCAAGTTGTCATTATCCCTGCGATAACGGTCGACTATCAGAATCTGAAATGAAGGCACATAAATTTTAAACTCAGGACTTGCGGGAGTGAATGAACATCAGAAACGAAGATTTATGAGAAACACTGATTGGAAGAAAAGAAACGACAGAATGCTAACCTCACGTTACTTCTCCGCAAAGGGGTAAGTCTCTGATTGGCTTCTATTCTTTGCAGTAAATGGCGATCTTTGTGTGTCATAGATGGATATTTTCCGACCAGCGAGCGAGCGTCAAGTGAGAGGTGTCCCATTGTCCATTCTCCAGAGGAAGGGGAGGGCGTACCAAAACACGATAGTGGGGGAAATAAAACTGAGGGGCATCGCCATATGACGAGTGATCATTCATTAGTGACCAAGACCTACCAGCCTTGCAAACGCTTTGCAAACACGGGAGGGGTAGGGTAAGGTTTCGTCTCGTCGCAGTAGTGAGAAAAGATTATTGTTTCGCTCTACCGCTCGGAATTCGCATGTCTCTCCCAAGCAGCGTAAAACGACTGAGGATAATACGTAGTGCACTTCGCCATGGAAAATCGTACTCAATGGATTGAAACGCTAGGAATGCGAACGAGTAAATATCGCACCACTATGGAGATGTTTGATTTCGCACCACCACGATTTGAATTCATAATGGGGGAATGTATGAAATCCACGATTAGTGGCGGTAGTATAATTCTTCTTAGCGAGAAGCTACTATAATTTCTGCATTGCTATTTTCTGTTAGAGATTTACGAGTATCTTTGAGACGGTAATGGCTAACGTAAATAATTTTGTGTTACATTAGTGTGTCATAATATTGAAAAATGGGAAAATATCGATTACAAGTATAACAATGTATTAAAATGGCTCATTCGAGGAATTTTTTATCATCTTCAAAGTCACTTCTACCTGGCGTAATATTACTGACTACTAATACCCCCTCCATCTCACCCTCGGTTCTCTGGATTTAAATAGGCGGAGTCATTATTTCCGCTAAATATTAGGTGCATTGACATTACAATTTTGTCAAGTTCCGGCCTTTTAGCACTATTCCATCAAAACTTATTCCTCAATATTTATTTACGTGTTTATCAATTCAAAACTCTTCCCTTTCTCCTCGTCTCTCCGTTCAAAATTCGCGATTATCGGTTGGTGAGGTAATTTTGTCTCCTCAACTTCGTTTCTCTGCGCCTCCCCCTTCATGGGACTGCAGTCAAGCTATTATAAGACGTCGGTCCTCCGCTAATTAGGCAGAACCGTTCCCTCAACAGCCAGGCACTGATCCTAAATAAAACAATACGGGAGGAGAGTGCCTGGATGATGGCGGAATGTTCCTACGATCATATTTCAGTTGATGATATCATTATTCAAAAACAAAATCCTTGGAAATTCATAAGGACAATGGAATGTATAAAGCACCGGTATACAATACCCTGTGGCTGATTCGATGGTTGGTTATGAACACTCTGGGCCTTGGTCAAACGCGAAATTTCGTTGCGGAGAATTTGATATGTTAGAAGTTCTTACAGTATTCAACATGCGGGGGCAATAAGAATTTTTATAAACTCCCGCATAAAAAATAATAGTAATAATTAGCACCAATAAATCGTAAGAGATCGCTAGAATTTTCAACCAGCGTTAGAATATCTCTTTCACTAAAATCTTATTAACGGCAGTTTTCATTGGTTTGCACAAAGCATGTTATAATTTTTTAAACACTTTAATCGTAGAATCAGGAATTTTAACAATCTCACCCCTCACAAATTTTATTTGGCATAAACGTTTGTGCTATAAACACGAACTTTCTACCGAACTTAAAACAACCTAGATTACGATTGCATAAAAATAATTTATAACAACGTTACATGCTAAGAGTTAATCTAACATTATTCCCGTGGAAATGAAAATATTTAACAATCCCACGCTTCAACAATTTCACTTAACATAGTACGTTCCAACGGGAATGCAAGATTTTTCCCACCGAAATAAGAACTATGAATTATTATTACACACCAGATTTTGTTAGTGAGCCCGTATATTTGATTTGAGTTATTTTAAATATAACAAAATTGTAATCTCATGCTTCAAAATGCCACTGAACGTCGAACCTTCGCACAGAAACAGAAAAAATTCCACGGAAGTCAGAACTCTCTAAATTAGAGTTACCAAATTTGAAATGACTATTACACATAATACAATAATAGTAATAAATACACATAATACAATAATAATAAATACAAATAATTCATTCAAGCATCCTTCCCATTAAAAGCGTTAAAAAATATTTAAATTTAAATAATCTCACGTTTCAACAATTTTTCTTAGCATAGAACCTACGCATGGAAACACGGTGTTTCCACTGTAGTGAAAACTCTGCACATTATAATTACAAAATTTCATGGATGAGCACGTAATATGCTTGAAGTGCTAAGAAAATTACTCCTGAGGTTATCAATAGTAAATTAAATGAACTCATATTTGAAAACTGTCGTTTAGCAATCATCCTACGCGTGAGAAAAGCACGAAAAAATCCAGAGAAGTAAGAGTTCATTAAATTAAAATTACACGAGAAATTTCATTGATGAGCACTTAATATGTCGTAAATTACTGAAGCATCATTCGCTTTGAAGTCTTCGTTTTCAATAATTTCGATCTTCAAGAATTTCGCTTGGCATTCTACCTTGCAGGGAAAAACACTGCTTCCTCCGAAATCACACCTCCACATTTTAAGTGCACACATATTTCCTTGATGACCACGTAATATAATAAAAGTTATTCAAACATTCTTCAACGAGTTTTCATAATCTCATTCCTCACAACTTTCGCTAATACTCAACCAACGCACAACAAACACAAGAAATTTCCACCGAAGTTAGAACTCTCTAAAATATACCAGCTCACCAGCTTTCAATTACGAGCACGTAATATATTTGAAGTTACTTGAACTTTCTTCCCGTGAGAGTTTCAGAGAATTTCAATGATGTACGGCTCAAAAAGTTCATTCAGCATAGAACCGTCGCATCGAAAAGCACGATATTTCCACTAAAAATAAGATCCTTCTCGAGTTTAGTTAAAAACGAATTTCCATTGATGAGCACAAAAAATTAGAAGTCATTATACATACTTCCCTTTGACATCAAGAATTTTCGGTATCTCACACTTCAAAAATTTCACTTGACATAGAAACTTGGCACGAAAACACGAAATTTTCACTATATAAGACCTCTCTAAATCACAATTACGAACCGAGTAAATGATGATGACTGCGTATTAATATATCAGAAGTTATTCAAACGTCTATCTATACGAGGTGTCTGCAAGTCGCCATCAGGGTGCGTAGAACGGGTGATTCCACACCAGGCACGCAGCACTCCATCTAGCCTTAATCAGAAACGCGTTCGCTTGCCGAGCACAGGCCAAGCACATAGGACAACGGCACACGGTCAGACCAGAAACTATGAGAATGCTAAGGACACGAACGTGCTACCATGTGAATAAAACTATTAGCTAGTAAAAGAAGTCATTGGCATGGTGAGTAACAATAATCATACACGTCTCGTAAAATAAATCCGTGTTCAAAAGGAGAAAAGAAAAAGCGCATCACTATTTTAAAATTAGATGGATACTCAGTGTTTAATAGAGACTGTGATACGTCGCATAAAATATGCATTAATAATAACTTCGATGGCGCCGGGCCATATCCTCAATGAAATTTGTTGATGCTGATAGAACGATTTGATGCCGTTTGAACTCAACTGAATCTAGGTCATCATTTGCTAAATTCTGGAAACACAAGGCAGAAATGTATGCTCAAGTGATTCGATGAATCTATCATGTATTCCTCCAATGAAAACTTTGGATTTAGGAAGTGGTGCTTACTTTATACTTTACTTATGAATCCTTTCAGTAACAAATTGCTGAACGCCATTGAAACCAAAAGTCGTCGGTGAAGTGACGCAAATAAAAAAAAATCTTCTTACCCGCTACCGCGAGGCAGAATTTTGGGATCATATTAAGGTTATCGAATTTATAATTTGCGAATAAGCGTTAAACTTCGTTTCGGTTGGCGAAAAACGCGCGCTATTTTCGCGTTAAGTGGAACCAAGCCACACAAGTGAGGAATTTTTCCGATTAACATGCTTATTTCTGCTCCCGAGGAAACACTGCATACAGTTAACGGCGACGTATACACATCGCACTGTTACGATGCCACGAAAGTTTCTAGCAGAAAACGAAAAGTGTTTACGGGAAAAAAAGTGTAGCGTACTTAAGCGAACTTGTCGCATTGACCAAGAGTAGGATGAGGGCGCCGAAAACATGAGTTACAGGATTATTGCGAATACACCTTGAGACGCTAAGGTTGACAACACATATTGGCAGCAGACAGCAGCAGACAGCAGCAGCAACACGTTCAAAGGCAGTCAAGGCTCAAGTCATTTTGATAGTGTGTCAATAAGACATGCATTTCCATTTATCAGCGGTATAGAGCCTGTGAATAGTCTATTCGACAAAAGCAAATCAGAATTATTCCCGAATCGCAATATTACTACTTCCGAAGTTTTAATCGTGGCTGTGGTTAATTGCCGTAGTTTAAGAAATAAGATTCCCGAATTCCACCATTTAATTCATAGTACGAAGTGTAACGTCATTTTTGGAACAGAAAGTTGGCTAACAGATGATGATTCAGACAATGAGATCTTCCCAAAATCGTTCACTGTTTATCGGAAAGATAGAATTAATCGAGTTGGGGGCGGAGTTTTTATAGCTGTAAAGAATTCAATCGTCAGCCAAGCGATAACCGTAACTGAGACCAGCGTTGAATCTGTGTGGTGTTTAATTAAATGTCCAAAATTCAAAACTATTTTATTATGTTCGTATTACAGACCACCTAACTCAGATATAACGTCAATGTTGGATTTTCAAAATCAAATAAACAGCGTAGCATCCAAGTATCCTGAAAGAAACTTGATTGTGGGTGGAGATTTCAACGTACCTTCTATAGATTGGGAGACTTATAGCTTCATTCCTGGTGGGAGGGATAAAGTGATCTGCGAGGCTTTATTACACACTTTCACATCTAATTCATTGTTTCAAATAGCATCCGCACCAAACAGAGGAGAAAATATTCTTGATTTATTAGCGACAAATATACCACATCAGGTAATAAACGTTGGCACTGTCGAAGGAATAAGTGACCATAGGGTAGTAACTGCAAAGTTTTCTCTAAATACCGCTGTAAACTTTAAAAAAGAGCGTAAAGTTTTCATTTTTAAAAGAGCTAATTTTGATGGGTTTAAGAGTCATATGAAAAATGCTTTCCCCGAGTTTCAAGAATCAGTATTAAAGTTAAATGTAGAGAATACTTGGAAAGCTTTTCTTTCGCTCGTAACTTCGGGAATAAATAGCTACATCCCTAGTAAAATAGTAAAAGAAGGCAGCGAACCGAGATGGTACGACGCGGAAGTGAGAAAATCATTGAGGCGACAGAGAGCGTGTCATGCTAAAATGAAAAAAGTCAGCACGGATTTATCCGCTAATGAACGCGAGCTAATAATTAAAAAATATAGGATGACTAAAGCCGCCACGAAGGAAGCGTTCAGGAATGCGTTCACGAATTTTAAAAGAAATACACTAGTAGAGCAGTTACAGGATAACCCAAAAGCATTTTGGTCATATGTTAGGGAAGTTCAAGGTAAACGATCTACCGTATGTTCGCTGAGAAACGACAATGGAGATGTGTTGACAAGCAGTTACGATAAAGCCAATTTATTAAATTCCTACTTTAAGAGCGTGTTCACGGAGCCTTCCGAAAACTCACCCGAGACCGATGACAATCCCTGTCTACATAAGATGCCAGCTATTGACATTAGTACGCTCGGAATAGAAAATATATTGAAATCGCTTAGTCCAAATAAATCACCTGGTCCAGACGAAATCCCTTCTCGCGTATATAAAGAACTAGCCTCAGAACTTGCCCCCTACTTGCAGTTAATATTCAGTAAATCCATCAAGCAACACGAAGTACCTAATGACTGGAAAATCGCTAATGTAACGCCTATATTTAAAAGTGGAGACAAGGAACAGCCATCTAATTACAGGCCGATATCTTTAACGTCCATCTCTTGCAAAGTCCTTGAACACATCGTAGTCAGCTCGGTAATGAAACACCTAGACGCGCAAAACTTATTAATGGGAACTCAACATGGATTCAGGAAAAGCAGATCGTGCGAAACTCAGTTAGCGCTTTTCGCCCACGATATTTTAGACTCCGGGGAAGACAACATTCCAGTAGACGCGATTTTTCTTGATTTCAAAAAGGCATTTGATAAAGTACCCCACGGAAAGTTAATAATAAAACTGAAATCTTATGGTCTAGACGAAGATGTCATTTCCTGGATTAGAGAATTTTTGAGCGACCGCGTCCAAAGAGTAGTATTAGACGGTGCAGTCTCCAATGAGGTTAGAGTGACTTCTGGCGTTCCTCAGGGTAGTGTCATTGGCCCACTCCTATTCCTTCTTTATATAAACGACATTGGCGAAGTAGTGCAGAGTAAGTTACGATTATTTGCAGACGACGCTGTAGTTTACAGAGAAATTCGTTCCAGCAAAGATATAGATGAACTAACGAATGACCTTGCTGCTATCCAAGCTTGGTGCGATGCTTGGCAGTTAGAATTAAATTTGGAAAAATGCGTCGTAATGAATTTCTGGAAGAAGAATAACTCCCTACAGCGTAACTATGTCATTCGGGGCACGCAGTTAAAGGCAGTTGAATCTGTGAAATATCTAGGGGTTAGACTCAATAATGATTTATCGTGGAATAAACATATTCGAGAAATAACCGGTCAAGCTAATCGTAAAATGGGTTTTGTTAAAAGAATATTAGGAAAGTGCGACGACAAAGTGAGAGAAATTAGCTACTTTTCCCTCGTTCGACCACATTTGGAATACGCTGCCAGTGTTTGGGACCCTCATGAAAAAGGCTTAATAACAGAGTTAGAACGCGTGCAAAGAAGAGCTGCCAGGTATGTGAAAGCTCGTTACGATAGTCTTGTTAGTGTAACTGACCTCTTAGATAAACTCGGATGGGAATCTCTGTCGGACCGTAGATTGAAAAATAGACTAAACCTTTTAGATAAATTCAAGAGCAGTGTCTTTTCTGACGAAGTTAACCATATCTTGCGGACGCCAACGTACTACGGAAGATCAGATCATATAAATAAAATAAGAGAGATAGATTGCAGAACAGACAGATTCCGAATGTCATTTTTTCCACGATCAATAAGAGATTATAACGGCAGCAGTAGAACGCGTAAATAGATTGCATGACTTGTAGTGTAGCCTACTAACCTCTGTAAAACTTACTGCATGTTTCTGAATTTCTATTCTATATTCTATTTCTAACAGCATATAGTAGTATAGTTTGTTATTATACGGGACGTTTCTTGGACGGTGTGGTGTGCATGTGGGAGTCCAAATGCATGCTGCATGCTGGTGATTGATCACCCCCTGCCAAACACCCTAGAGGTGGCTCGCAGGGTAATTTGTAGATGTAGATGCAGAGAACCAGCACATGGTGAAACCACCCGAGTTTGACCATCGGGTATGAAAGAGACTTGAAGAGGGTCTACCGTTGCCTAATTAGCGGAGGACCGACGTCTTATAATAGCTTGACTGCAGTCCCATGAAGGGGGAGGCGCAGAGAAACGAAGTTGAGGAGACAAAATTACCTCACCAACCGATAATCGCGAATTTTGAACGGAGAGACGAGGAGAAAGGGAAGAGTTTTGAATTGATAAACACGTAAATAAATATTGAGGAATAAGTTTTGATGGAATAGTGCTAAAAGGCCGGAACTTGACAAAATTGTAATGTCAATGCACCTAATATTTAGCGGAAATAATGACTCCGCCTATTTAAATCCAGAGAACCGAGGGTGAGATGGAGGGGGTATTAGTAGTCAGTAATATTACGCCAGGTAGAAGTGACTTTGAAGATGATAAAAAATTCCTCGAATGAGCCATTTTAATACATTGTTATACTTGTAATCGATATTTTCCCATTTTTCAATATTATGACACACTAATGTAACACAAAATTATTTACGTTAGCCATTACCGTCTCAAAGATACTCGTAAATCTCTAACAGAAAATAGCAATGCAGAAATTATAGTAGCTTCTCGCTAAGAAGAATTATACTACCGCCACTAATCGTGGATTTCATACATTCCCCCATTATGAATTCAAATCGTGGTGGTGCGAAATCAAACATCTCCATAGTGGTGCGATATTTACTCGTTCGCATTCCTAGCGTTTCAATCCATTGCGTACGATTTTCCATGGCGAAGTGCACTACGTATTATCCTCAGTCGTTTTACGCTGCTTGGGAGAGACATGCGAATTCCGAGCGGTAGAGCGAAACAATAATCTTTTCTCACTACTGCGACGAGACGAAACCTTACCCTACCCCTCCCGTGTTTGAAAGCGTTTGCAAGGCTGGTAGGTCTTGGTCACTAATGAATGATCACTCGTCATATGGCGATGCCCCTCAGTTTTATTTCCCCCACTATCGTGTTTTGGTACGCCCTCCCCTTCCTCTGGAGAATGGACAATGGGACACCTCTCACTTGACGCTCGCTCGCTGGTCGGAAAATATCCATCTATGACACACAAAGATCGCCATTTACTGCAAAGAATAGAAGCCAATCAGAGACTTACCCCTTTGCGGAGAAGTAACGTGAGGTTAGCATTCTGTCGTTTCTTTTCTTCCAATCAGTGTTTCTCATAAATCTTCGTTTCTGATGTTCATTCACTCCCGCAAGTCCTGAGTTTAAAATTTATGTGCCTTCATTTCAGATTCTGATAGTCGACCGTTATCGCAGGGATAATGACAACTTGGATATGGCGATTTAATAGCCCCAGCTAAAAATGAGGTACATTATGGTTAACGCCCGGTATGGCAGGCAGGGAATTTCCATCTGGCTTCTGGTCACAGGATCACGAAGGGCTTACGATTCCAACTATTACGGAGGATATCAACTGTGCGGCGGAAACAGGAATTGTCAGCACTGCTCCATGAGCTGAGGCATTTTTCTCGGAATGAGTGCCGGCAGACTAGCTAGTCTTCTACCCTCATTTGAGCTTTCAGAATCATTTCCCAGTGATAACTGTGTGAGTGTAGTCTCTGTAATAATTGCGCTAGGAATATTACGTGTGATGCTCTCGGTGACAATGCCGAAATAAATCAAAATTTCTCGGATACGTTTGAGTGCGATAAAACCAGACTCCTGGATTACCCCGAATGTAGATGTGTGCGTAACATGTGATAAATTCCTGAGCCCAATATTACGAAAAATAATTTTGAATTACAGAATTATTTTCATAGAAAGAAGCAAGTAATCCCTTAACTAAGTTTTCCTATGCAATAATTCCTGTAAATCTGGTCTCCATCTGGAATTTGGTACCAATAAATGACGATATGAAATGGCAATCCTCTATTCTACGGGCAGATCGGGAGGGCCGCGACAGTAACTTCACCTTATACGAGTGCGAAGAGGCATCTTTTCATCCCCTCCCCGCTTCTTCTCTTTCTCTCCCTCTTTACCCCTTCCTGGGGAAAACAGGAAGAGCCCAGTACTGAAAAAACCTTCAGCAGTAATCCCATAGCCATGGAAACACCTTGAGGTTCCTTCCGGATGCCTGGGAGAGGTGAAGTGCAAGGATCACCCCATCGTCGACGTTCATGACCATATTCGCTCCGACCACCCCACAGCCGACGTTACACCCGTCCATCTTACGAGCCGCCCAACATGCCGGAGATTGAAGAGGTGGAACAACCCGCGTGTGAGCCCATGCTGCCGCTGACTCGAAAACCTCAACACCTCGGGATACTTGAATGTGGTTATTTATGCCCCGTTCACATTACCATCTTTCTTAACCAGCGTAAGATGACGTCAGAACCAACGCGCGTTCACACTCAACCATGGTTAGACCCTGGCGACATCTGATGAGTGGTAGAGTAATTCCAAGTGAAAAATGAATTGACAAGAGCGAATAACTTGTTGGAAGGAAATATTAGAATGTGCAGGGAAAGGTTCTTGTGTTAATTGCAATGATATTGATGATGAATTTAAACATATGTGCATATTATGAGCTGCTTATGAATTAAAAATTGCATTCCAGCGTCGACAATCATTGTTCCTTGCTACGTAGAAGGTAATTCAAATGTGTTCGTCCAACTAATCATTTCATCCATAGTGTGGCTTGCATTCTTCTACTGCTCTATTTAATACGAATGAAAGCGAATATTGCTGATAATTAGGTTGATATCAACAACATATACTACTACTTGCCCTTGATTCCGATGTGTCGACAAATCATTGATGTAGGTGAAGAAAATCGAGGACCTAATCTTGAGACTTGAGCCTCAATTTGAGACACTTGTGATTTGGGATGGAGATACACTTTTCGCTGCATTACATTCTTAGCTATTATTGTTTTCTGACTTTGACAAAGGACATGATCCACTCTGATGCTATACCGTAAATTAAAACTCTTTTACCTCTTCTTCAAATGTGGACGAATAACTTGCAGAAATGTGACGATTGTTGAAATTTAACTTATGGAATAAGAGAGAGAACGTGGTAATTTTTGCGATATGTGGTATCACCCGACGTTTCTAAATTTATTTTCTATCGTTACATCTGACTAGCCGTTAGCCTGATACTTTATATTGATATGGGAAGAACTTTTGTTCAAGGATGAACGTAAGTTATCTTTTTCAAACTGGGACAAAGAACTCTTAACAAAACATTAAAATCATTGTGACCTTCGGATTTTTATTATGGTAGTTTCGCACATTTTACTTAATTCTAGCAAAATATTAATATAGATTATTCAATCTGTCCGTAACAATACAATACGAGCTAATAGCTAATTCACTACGAACTATAAAGTATATCGCATAACTTAAATCAGGTTTAAAATCTCATACTATACAACACATTACGGAATGAATCAATAGCACTTTCCTTTGAATTAATTCTGACGAATATAATTCAACAATAACGGCCATCTCCTCTTCGAAACTTTATTTTCTGTTTTCTTTCCTCCTATCCCACTTCGTTGCTGCTTCGCCTTCTTCTTTTTCTAACCAGCTTTTAACCAACTTGCGTTCACACACGCATGAACTACCGCCAACCATGGTCGGATAACGGTGGTCAGAATCCCAACCACGGTTAACGGGAACTTGCGTTCACACCTCGTTTTGTAACCATGGTCGGGGCTAACCGGCGTAAAAAGGACGTAGTGTGAACGGGGCATAAGTGAATTACAGCGATACAAAGCGAGTGACAATCGGCCTTGATTTGAAAAACAAGTGCAAGCCCTTCATAGCGCTGAGCAAAGTCGGACGCTGCTCTGTCGTGTTGGACTATTTGGGCTGGTGTGAGTTAATGAAAACTGAGAAACTGATAAATTCATATTTTCATAGCGATGTGGTACCGCATAGTGTCCACTGGAATACGTAGATTGGTGCGAACTAGTGAAAAGTGAAAAACTGATTTCATCATATTTTTGGAACGACGTCGTACCACATAGCATCCCCATTGGCAAGTGCATTCTTAAATTCAAAACTATATACGGCGTCAAGTCAGTGATGCTGGAGGAAGTGAATCATAAAAGTGACCCACCCTGCGTGTATCTAGCTGAATCTTCGTGGTTCGGACTTTTGAACTATGCCGAATGCATTCGTCTCCGCTGGGAAGAGCGAAGTGAGTGGTCCTCGTGTGCGCGAAAACTTTTGAATCTCTACCTGAATTCTGTGATCCTTGCATACGAACGTGAATGTGAAGCTGGTGAAATTGAATGTGTACCGTGGGAACATGTAAACAGTGCCCTAATAGACCTCAGGGAGCTTGGCAGTACGCCACCTTCCTTGAATGTGCAAGCACTCTCGGAAGAAATTAAATCTATCCTAAATAGTCGAGACGGAAAGGATATTCTTCAAGAGACAATAAGACAAAATAGTGACTCTGTAAACGAAAAATCAATGTGAAAAGTGGCAAAGACATAAATATTAAGTATATTATTTTCATTGAGTGAATCAATATTGGTTAATTACTGAAAAAGATAATGTTTAGAATAATCGTGGTGAAGAGCGATGAAGACTTGATTGTTATGTATATTAAATTCAAAGAGTGATTCATTATTTATTTCTGTATTCATGAACAGGATATATATATATAATTGTATCGGTGATACCTGCAATAAAATAATTTATAAAAGGAAATAAACCGCCTTCTTTATTTCCATTGTCATACCTGTAATCCTCTGTGTGTGTGTGACGGCACGTTTGTATTAATTGTCGCATTGTCACAATATCCAATATCATCAACCCGCCCAACCAACGAAATCATCCCTTTTAAAGCCTTTAATAAATTAATACGGGAGGAACAGCGATTCCCCATACCAACCTCATAATTTTCCTCATCCAAGAGATTTAGAAGCCGTGGGGTACGCCAAGCGGTGATGCCCGAGTTCGAGGCCACTACAAGTCATTCTATTCTAATATCAAAATTTATTCGACAATAGGGGATAGACGGGGCGGCGACAGGTGGGCGGGTGGCGTAAGGACGCACGGTCAATGACATACCTATGGGTGGGGGATGGGTATATGCCCCAAAGTGTCCATTCTGGGTGGGTTGGGGGTGGGTGCCCTGAACCGACCCACGCGGGTTGGGTTGACGACACACCTATGGGTGGGGGTGGTTTAAGGTGGGAGGGGGATGGTTCAGGGCGGGAGGGGGTGGTATGGAGGGGGTGGGGGCGGTAGGGGTGGGGGTGGGTGCCCCAAACAGTCCCACGAGGGTTGGGTTGGGTCACACCCATGGCTAGGGGTGGGGTTACGTCATCTGGGTAAAAGTGCCCCAAAGCGCCCACATTAGTAGTGATACAGCATTAATCAAGCAAAACTGCAACTTAGATTGGGCGAATTAGGAATAAAATGGTCGAAGATGTGAACAATGGATTACCCCGATATTGTTTCCTCGGCAAAGTTAAAGCGGCAGCAGTGGAAAGTTAAAATGCCGAAGTATTGGAATAATTCCGAGAATTTTTTAAGCAAAAAGTGATCTCGTCAGTTGATAAGTTCCGGGAGAACATTTTATCCTAAAAAAGAGTGTACGTGGGGGATACTAAGGGGTCGGGATTACTGTGCTTTCACCAGGAGGGCAAGGCTCCACTTCGTCGCTCGGAATTGTCACTGATTGATCATACCCTATTGTTCAAATTTCCGAATTTACAAGAAGGGTATGTTGTGGGCAAGGTAATAAGCTGGGCATGGGAGAGTAGGGCGAGCGTTCCCCTGGTCACTCAGGTTCCCTGCTGAGACGTCTCTTTGTCCGATTCCGCTTCCACCAGAGGTTGGTGTAAATTTTATGCAAAGATAAGGATATTCAAGAAAATCAAGTTTATTAGAAATCAACTGTTACATATTTTTAAACAATTATTAAATATGCTTAGAAATGGTGTATTAATTGAGTGATTAGGAGAAATAATTTCCGGAAATGTACAATTTAAAAATACCTAGCCAATTCAAATTGTGCATTCGCTCTCTTCCGAGGATGTCAATGACATGTCGGAGTCTTCACTAGTCTCACTGCCACTGAGTTCCACAATTATTTTGTCTATTTCTTCGTCCATCAGTGCGTCAGTTTTCCAATATTCCTCTTCGATTTTCTTGACGTGTGCGCACACTTTCGTCCATTTCTCCGTGGAATATTCGGAACAAATTTTTTTAAACAATTCCGCTTTCTTGTCCAGTGATGTCGCCTCCAAATTGTGACGCACCTAAAGGAATACAGAAAATGTGTAGTAATTAACAAATTTAAATAAATGTAGATAACATTTGACATAAAAAACAAATTGAATAAATGCAATGGCAGTTATTCTTCGAGATTACCTGTTCTTTGAGGTCACCCCAAACCATTTCAATGGGATTGAGGTCAGGATGGTAAGGGGGTAAACGAATCACTTCGTGCCCAGACTCCCGTAATAATTCGTCGATGGCAAATATTTTTTGCACATCTCTAGACTTTGCCAACTGTAAGAGCTGTGGCTTTCTCATATCCAGGGAGAATGGAATATTATTTGTCTTTAACCAGTTCTGCACATCAACTTTCAAGCTTGTCGACGTTGGGCGTTTGTTTTTCTGTACGCAATGGTAGGATGCATTATCCATTACGATGACACTGTTCAGTGGAATATTGGGAATGACTGCATCTGTTAGCCATTTGGTAAAATTTTTGGAGTTCATTTCATCATGGAAATCTCCACTTTTCTGATGTGACTTGAAAATGAGTAATGCATTTTTAATGAATCCTGCTTCACCTAGAAGAAACAAAGCAATCGTGAAAACATTTTCTACTACCCTGACGATAGAATTAAAACAATTGACACTGACGCAATTATGTGTCTAAAAGAGTTAATTTTGCTAATTATCAAAGTATAATTACCTCCAGCATGTGCAATAATCAACCGTCGTCCCTTCCCTATGGGTTCAATCACACCGATCTCTTCACGGGACTGCCAGCATTTTGAACTCACATGATTTTCATGTAAGTAGGTTTCGTCCAAGTAGACGATGTTCTTCCCCTCTTCTCTGCAGCTCCTGATCTTTCGTAAGTATTTCTCCCTCCATGCAGCAATCTCGGGCCTCTCAATTAGGATTTTCCTCTTGGACTGACAGCTTTTCCAACGGAACCCTAACTCCAAAAGTATCTCCCGTAAGTAGGTCCTTTGGCAGTCAAGGATTCCGTCTTCTTTCAACGCTTCCAAAAGGTTCTTCACGGTTGGCAATGTTTTACGAACTGCGTAAAACTCGTGAACTTTCCTACGAATGCAGCATTTTGCGAAGTCGTCCAGCTCTATTCGCTTCTTTCGTTCGCCCCTTTTCCCCTTAGGCGTTGAAAATGACAATTTTCCTTTCTCCTCAGATAATTTTCCTTCGCTTGCAATTCTCTTCACCGTGGAGGCACTAACTCCCGTAGCCTGGCTTGTAGCTGACACCACGTTCAACGTTAGTGCTTCCTCCGATTTCAACTCGTTCAAAAAACGGCTAACTCTATACACGATTTCTCGAGCCTGACTTTTGAGGGGCCTACCTCGGGCAGGTGAAGATTTCGACGAGCTGGCCATTGCAAATAAGCAATACCAGAGTTAAAGAACTCAAACTCAGTTAACAAGAACCAAAGCCGTAAAAACAAATAGAGTAACCGAAACGGAAGCGTAAGTCAAAATATTACAAGAAAGAAACCCAATTCAAAATCCAAAAAGAATGTCCAAAGCAGTGTCAATACGAGAGTGAAGGACTCAACAAGAACCAAAGCCGTAAAACCAAATAGAGTAACCAAAACGGAAGCGTAAGTCAAAATATTACTAGAAAGAAACCCAAATCAAAATCCAAAAAGAATGTCCGAAGTAGTGTCAAAAGTCAGGCGCGCAAAACCGAGAGAGAACCGTAACGAATAGAGCTGGCAACAATAATGAAGTGACACGGGTAGGGGAGGCTCGGCAGGGGAAGGAAGGAGCCTTGAGTGGGGGTAGCCGAGGACAGAGAGGGGGTGCGCGGAAATTTTCGCACAGGTTCTTTTCAAAGCGGCACATCTATACCAGTCATATTTTGTCTTTTATTGGTGGCCAATTACTCTTATAAAATTTGCGCCATCGTTATCTAATTGTCAGGGTAAGTAAGAGTGGACATTTGTTTACAAATAAAATATAATAAAATATACAAATATATATTTTTGTAATTTCTAAATATAATAAAATATATTAATGAGAATGAAATAATGTGGTAAAAATTTCTTATTTAAAATGTTGGCAATTGTTGACGTGGGTCAACTCTTTATTGTTTTAAATTTTCAACATGATACCATGGTTTTTGAACGATTTATCTGTCGCCATAGTAAAGTGGTCGGTATGCGTTTTTCTAAGGCTGTTGATTCGGAACTACGTGATTCATAACTAATGCATTTTGCATGTTATATTTTGCTTAATGTGTTGTCATTCATGGCGGCATCAGTTGAAATTAAAACGAAACATTAATAACTCAGAGTGGATTATTGTTCTTATATATAGAAATTATGACTAATTCTAGTTAACTGAGCGAATCGCAGCGCCATTTTCCCCTCAGTAGCGTGAATGAATTTTAATTCCGTTATTAGTTAGTTTATGGCTCGAAAAGTAACCCTATGGTGAGCCTAAGTTATAGTTTTATGATACTTATTTACTTAATTAAGGGATATCGAGAATGGATTGAAATTTTTTTGTAAAAACGATGTATATATTCTGGCATCAGTCAACATTTTCGTATTCTTCGGCTAATAATGCTCACAGGACCTGTAATATTTTCTGAAATTTCCAATGCAACTTCCAAAAAATACAGTTTAGGAAGAATATTTTTTTTGCTTTCGTCGGCCAATTGGGTGCTTTTTAGAGCAATTGGCTGCTTCCTAAGTACTTCTAAGGACACTTTTTAAATATTCTTATGAGTGATATTTTACTCATTTCACGGACCATTTTAAAATCTTATGTCAACAATGCATGATGCGTAGAGCTTCTATTAGGCGACCAGAGAGATTTTATAAAGTGCCTTCATTTTAGTGAGGAATTTCGCATGTGCGTGCTTTATTATTGACAAAATTCTATGAGAAAAGGGTTCATAAGTGATTCATCTTATCGACAAATTTTGGAAATTCGATTTATCATTCACTATTGAACCTATAAAACATGGTATTACTCACTTTGAACTGTTATATCTCTAAACAGAATCTTCTATTTAAGCGTTATAAAGCATCAGGAATTGCCTATTGGCTATAAAGATTATTATGATTGGGAGAGCTTTATGTACATCTTTATGAACGTACCTACGGAATAGTATGAAGTGATAATTTCGTGTTTCACTTTTCTATTATATTAAATATTATTATTCATGGATGCGAACCGAAAAAAATACCGATAAATGGTTGAATTAATGCGTCAAAGTACTCAAACTGGAGCGTTTTCTGAAATTTCTAAATCATCCTTCACTCTAGCGCTTGTGAAACGTGAGATAAGAGTTGCTTCTCACATAACTGTTTTTATTCGGATTATATTTTGGAAGCATAGATATTTTTAACAAATTAAGCTTTGGCTATAAATATAATTGGTTTTGATGAAGGGGGAATGTTAATGTATATTCTGATGTAAGTACCGAGCACAAGTGAAAATTACATCGTTTAGCGAGACTAATTCCTGCAAAGTATTCACGGATGCATTTTATGTTTTCAATCTTTTTTAATATCATTCTTAGATTAAGTGTGTGTTTCTGTTTTGTATACCTGTTTCCATTGCAATTTTCAGATGATTTAAGAGTGTTTATAATTATTACAACTCAACACTATTTTTATATGAACGTCTCATTGCCGAGGTTAAATATTTTCTCTTTATTTTGTCCGTCTCGATTTGAAATGCTTTTTAGAAATGCAGTTGAAGCGTTGACGACTGAAGGGTAATAAGTCAGAAAAAAGAGTAATTTAGTTATTAATGGAGAAGGTAGTGCATGCACATGCTAATGGCATGAACAAGGCAGAGAGCCAATTGGCACAGTGTATCAGTTGCTATAATTGAGGAAGTTTGTTCGCTAATATAAGCTTCACAATATTGCAAGTCATTTTTTGTACCTTAGTTATCTGACTGGTTGAGGTGAGATTGGCTCACCAGTGCAGTTTCCATGTTCGCGCCTTCGGTGCTATCATTAGGTGAATAGCAAACCTCTTACTTTCGTCATCGGCAAAATTCAAGTTCAGCGATTTACTAGCTTTCTCATGCGAACGCCTCAATTTTGCTGCATGAGCAGTTCATCCAAAATTCTCCGTACAATTTATTCAGATAACGTTTTCTTCTCAAGTAGAGGTAAAAGTTCTTGCAGTACTTGGGTCCGCTCTGCCCAATCCCATATCGCATTGATTCCTTATAATACTGTGAATCGAGAGGGCTTTGAGCGCGATGAGCGAATCTACTGATGCCCTGAATATATGGGTTTGTTTGTTGGATATCAGAGGGTATTCAAAACAGAGATTTAGTGGAAGAGGGCCGTCTATCGTCAAAAAGATTCAATCATTTGCTCCACTGTGTCATCTCTTCCTCAGGCCAATTACTTCGCTGGAGTTCGCTCCATTTGCCTTTTGATCGTGTTTCTCCCGCTGCTTGTGTCCCCCACCCCATGTTAGATCTATATCCTAGCCAGCCTTTGTATGAGTGTGCATGCCATTGGACTGTACTTGAGGTCCCTTTTCAAAAGAGACTTGTTGGGCAATTATTTCGGTTCTCAATTGTTTAGGGCTTCTTTGATTTTTTTATCTTTCCAGTTTGTACCAGTATTCATCGTAAAGTCTCTTTCTCTTTTTTAGACAATTCTGTCGGTGAGTCGTTTGAATGAGAAAAAAAGAACATTTTTCCTTTAGAATTATTATTGGCTTTGTTTACTCCTGTCATCCCATCTAATTAAAATACATATCCACGTTTTTTTTCACTCTCTTTGTGCTTTTAACCAGCTTGTTATTGCCTGGGTACAATTTTTCGCCGTCATTTTAGGGAAGTATCATCAATTGTTAACCTATTCCGTGTATGTATGCTTATTTATTGATTAGCTTTTTTGGAAAATATGCAGTATTTCTATTTGTGCTGCCTTTTTTTATTCCTATCCTTTAGCAAGGCCAATAACTCTGTCCTCAATGACTTGAGGTCCTTGACAATTGCCTGTAAACATTGAAAAAGTATCAGTTGACAGTTTTTCTATTCACTTTTTTCATTAATTAAGTGTGTCTACTATGTGTGGCGATTTCCAGGGAATTTAAGAGGCTTTTTAATTGCCATTTAAAAAATATCAATTTTGCGCGTCCAATTTTCCCCTTCATGCCAAAAATGAAATACCCACTCTGGTAAACCTTGTAAAAGTATTCAATCACCTCATGTATGATCACCAAGTTCTGCAAGTAAATACAAAAAAAATAAATTGGGGTTGATATTTAGGTTACATGAGTTTATAGGAATTGACAAACATGATTTTAACGTTGTACGAGCCAGGTGCTTCATATTATAATTCTCTCTAGTAGATTATAATTTGATCAACTGTTGTATATGAACGAGGTGGACTAATTTTTGCATTTTCATCTAGTGGTAAAGGATTGGTAAAGCATCATAGGGCCTAAGTTACTACTGCTGGAGAATAATTTGTACGCCATAAAATTGCAAATGGAATCTATGGTTTCCATAGCGATGGGAAACGTAAATAGATACAAAAAACTTTCCATATGGAAAGGGTCAGTTTTGATCTCTACGTGACTAGAAGTGCGTTTGATATGAGTGATTCACTAAGCAGATGTATTGGTATTTACCTGAAACCTACCTCTCAAAAGCATCCATCACATTGATACGCAGAGGCAGTGTGTGCTGTGTAAACTGAATGTTACAGGCACGACTGCCGGAAAAAATGCTTCAAAACACGTTTTGCTGATGTGACACAGGCATCGTTTGTTATTTACCAAAATATATACCTCGAGGCTATGTTAACGAAGACAGTGTCAACTTCTAGTAAACTAGCAAACTAATGATTGGGCAACCTAAGTCCCTACCAGTGTGAATCTATAAAATATTTTTCTCGGAGGGAAGCATTTACCTAACCTACCATTTACCTAAGGTGCTCAATTTACGGTTTTGGTTGTTTCCAAACCGGTAAATATTTCCTAAGCAGCAAATTTATACACAAATTTGAAGTTCTGAGTAAAATGTTTAACCATCAAGTTATCACCTTATCTCGAATGATTACCAGGAATATTGGGAATAGATATTTAAATTAATTTGAATATACGGGTTAAAACTGTAAAAAAAACCAAAAGAGCATTAAAGGTGAAGGTACGGCGCGACTTCAAATCTTTCTTCAATCAAATCTTTCTTTCGAGGTGTCGATGTATCCACACAATTTAAGCAATTTAAGCTTAAACAAAATTCACTAATTCTTGATTAACTTTGTGGTATTCCATCATAAGTTTTCCTGGATATGAGACAATTACTTATACCACTTATTGTTTATCAGAGCGCGACCCGGGTTTCAATGAATTATCATCATCTTCAGGCGCAAATTGATTTTCCGGGTCGCGCTCTGATAAAAAATAAGTGGTAAAAGTAATTGTCTGATATCCAGGAAAACTTATAATTTAAGCTTAGCCTGCTTGGATGGGTCGCCGTTGTTAATATAAAGGGTTACGTATACCACCTACTGTCCATCAAGGATAGCAAAATAATGGAGATTGGGCATCATTATCTAGCATCATGAACCTCGGTAACCTATCCCTGCAAGCTGGAGGTCCGTCTGTAGTTCGGTTTTCGGTTGAAATTAATCTTTGGACATCTCTTTGCTATTTATTTCACCTCTTATCACTCAGTAGGATTGAAATAGATCACAGGAAGACTGTGTTGTTGTACTTTGTTGGGGAAGAAAGAGAGGTATTCCTGGAGAGGAGTATTTGTTTTAGCATTCTCGTTCCATATTAAGCGGCTTTGGGTGGAGACAAAATTATTAGGTATCAACACCCGACACCATGCAAGCCAAAGATCCGCCCGTTTTTCCATTTCCGTTTTAGTTTAATCTTTAGCTATCGCGATTTCTTATGTATTTCACCTCCGCTCACCAAGCAGTATAGAAATTGGTCAAAGAAAGACTATATTCTACTTTGTTGGCGAAGAAACCAGGTGTATTCTCTTGAGAGGATTATTTATTTTAGTATTTTTGTTTTACATCAAGCCGTTCTGAGTGGAAATATTGCCACAAAATTATTCCACTCGATGTCACTGAAAATAGAAATTTCGCACCGTCATCAGAGCCTTAAAGGAGGTTTTGCCTTTCTACCCAGGCGTCGATGTCTCCACACCTTCCACGGTTTAGCATCCCCTCCACGTCACCACGAGGCCTCCACCCACGCCCCCCTACCCCCGCAGGCGGGAGAAGAGGCGAGAGGAGGAGAGTGTCTGTTGGTAGGAGGATGTCGCGGGTGGGGTGGGAGGTGGGTGGGGGGGGGGAAATGACGAACGGTAGGCGACTGTCTCCTCCCACTAGAGAGAGACCCCACCCCCATTCCGCGTCTCCCTTCCTCCTCTTCCCCCCTGCCAGCGGCGACTGTGTGAAAAGCGCCTCTGGGCGTGGGCCAATCAGAAGGTGGGACAGTCAGCATGGAGAGGAGGGATATGTTCCGCTCCGCGGTCTTTCATAATGAAACGTGAAAACAAAAGAGGAAAGTTCCTCTGCGCTCGCTTTATTCCTTATCGGCGACAATCGGTGTTCCCTTTAAAGTTCGGAAGAAATCGGAAAAAGCCGGACAAAATTACAAAATGACTTTTTTTGAGTTATAAACTTGAAACTTCGCAGGTATACTCAAAACTGATTTAAATTCAAGGATATGCACTTAATTTGACAAACTGTTCTCGCCAAAAGGCAACGGACGCGGTGGAAACCCGAAGAGAAGGCAGAGATCATGCAACATAAAGTTTTAAGTCCAAACTTCGAACTGCAACCGACCTGTTGACGAGCCTTTCCGGAGGTACTTCCTCTGAGTGGCTGAAATGTCATCTATCAATGATTTTCTCGAGGTGTAACCCTCATTTTCCTCCATTGTTGGGGACTTATGTCCCGACGAGTAAAAACTAGTGATGTGTTTATAGAAGGTTAAAAAACTTCCATCTGCTGTAAAAACATTTCGACGTAGTCAACGTACAAGTAGCCCTCCGGCGCGAGAATGTAGGAAAATAAAATTGTGCAATATATATAATTATATTACCTTTGCTAATCCAAGTACATCTCACTGTATGAAAGTTAATCACAACCAAGTTGATTTTGATCAATCAATTAGAAGGTAAACGAAGAAGATTTGATTATTTCCAAAGCAGAAAAAAGGTACAGTGTGCTAATCCGTAATAATGTCTCATGCATCGCCAAATGTGATGATGTGTTGGAGGATACCTCATTCGTGATTCTCCCCCGTGATCCAACGGATAGATTCCAAAAAAGTGTTAAAAAAGCTTTATCTTCCTGCTTTAATTTTATAAATTAGCCCCTAAATTAAATATCATCTTTAGGCAATTGCCTGGTTTTTCACCAAAATATAATATTAATAGCCCCATCATTTTGCCACAGAAACTTCAACACCTCATACGTCACCATCCAACTCCAAGCTAGTTTCATTTGACGTAAAAAATCTATTTACTTCTGTACCTGTACGAACAACTTTGTTACTTATTGAGAGACCACAACATTAAAATCAGTGTGTCTTGTGAACTTCATTGTCTAATGGAACAGCGTGCCAGCCAAAATTATTTTTTGTACAATAAGAATATTTATCACCAAACAGACGACCTTGCGATGTGGTATTCCCTTTCACCTGTAATAGCCGAAATATTTACGGACAATTCAAAACGCCAATTATTTGATTCGGGCATTCTATCTCATCTAACGTCTTCTGGTACCACTATGTTGTCTACATCATTTGCTTCTCTTCGGGTTTCCACCGCGTCCGTTGCCTTTTGGCGAGAACAGTTTCGACAAAAGCCAACGGACGCGATGGAAACCCGAAGAGAATGCAGAGATAATCTGATCAACGCCGCGAAAATCTTCGAACCTACTTTATGTTGCATGATTATAACAAATCCTGTATTAGTGTTGAAAATCTCTATTTAAATGAGAACTTGTTATCAAAGACAAAAAATAGGTTTTGGACTGTTAAAATGTGTACGAAAAGCAATCAATATCTAATATACATAGAATCAAATGTTTTATAGCAATTAATGAATGGATAACTCAAGATTCTAACGCGATAACATATTTTAGCCTACGAATTAGGATTTCCCATGAGGCCTACGAAACAAATTTTGCTTGCAGTTTCGATACACAAGACTGCATAATAGGAGGTTTAATTCCGAAAAAGGGGAGGGCGGATAGTTTTGAATCGCCATATTTTTCTAGTGCCGCAGCAACTTACAATTGGAATATGCCAAAAATACTCCATTCGATATTCCTGTATAAATGCTCACCGCGTAAAATGTATCTTTGGATATTTAGTTTTTCGGCCCCTGGGAGAAGGGATTCATTCATATAATGAGGCAAGAATTTAAGCAATGAGTGAACCCGGGCCCAATTGCAGCCGCTATTTGTTTTACTTTTAAGAACCTCAACTAAATGCTAACGCTCAAAACAAAACTTTCCTCAAACGACAATGCGTCTTGTTATTGACGAGACGACGATTATCACAACTATGATCAGAATAAGGTCTCAAGGAAAGACAAAAACATGCATTAGATGATCCCCGGCCCCATACGTAAGACCTGAAGTAGAAAACTGGTACAGCCGAAAGAAACCTTTCTATTTTCGACGTGGTAACAGAATGGGCCATTACTCATCCCGCTATCGAGCAAACAAATCAAGGTCACCGACCACCCCTATTCCCAAAAATGCTACTGCTGATCCATACCTCTTTGTGTTCGTTTGAAGCTGCGCGCTTAAGAATTCACTACCAAATACTTTAAAGGTTTAGTTACCAACTGTGGTGAAGAGGCTATGACCGTTAGCGAAAGGCAAACAGTGCATTGTTGTTCAGTGTAGAGATCCAATCTCGCATTCCCTTTTTATTGTAATATTCCGGCACTTGGTGTTGTAAATAGCATTTACACTTCACTAAAGTGAGGTATTTCCTATCTGAAGTTCTGAAGCACACTACGCGAAATGTATTTCATTCGATATGTTGATCGTTCAACGATGCGATGACCATAAATAAGATTTATATTGTCTCTTGAAGCGAAAAGATCTTCCCTCACGGAAAATCTCTTCCTCGTCAAAACAAAACCCTCACCTCGCCAACCTATCTGATGGCAAAACGAACCCCTTAGGAGGCGGGAGCTTTCTGCGTAGACCCAGGCCAGTAAGGAAAGCTTGACGAGGTGCGGCCATTAAAAATGCATAACTCCCTTTGTAATAGAGATAAAGTTACAATTCTTTCACCAAAAATAAATTTATAGTTTTGTCCAAATTTCATACGCAGCATATATGGACCTATATCGTAAGATACGAAAGTTAGCAGGCGATTGATTTTTACCCTGCAAAATTCCAGATTTTTCGTTCGAAAGATATATAAACACACATAACAACGTTGAAACTGAGTTATGAACAAATTAAAGTTTACTTGTATTGAAAAAAATGTGCTATGAACATTTCCTGCAAGTTTCAACTTTATACTGAGAACAGTCTGCCGGAAAATGGATTAGGAATATAAACTCGGAAAAGTCAAGTAACTAGCCGAAATTCGAGAAAATATTTTTACAACAATTGTTATAAACGAAATCGAATAATTAATGTCTCCACTAAACGTAGCAACCCTTTCTGCTTCAGAATATATTTTTAGACTTATGGAACGAGCAAATTAAAAAAATTGCCAAAATTGTTCATAGCCATCTGGTTAATTGTTCTAGAACTACACCAAAAACGTACACGATTTTTGTACGTGTGGTGAGCTCTCTATATATACTTACTCTATGCTTCTACCTTACTTCCTCATGTATATCGTATACGAGTACCTATATCGTATGCTTACTACGTATAGCATATTTCTTCGTGTATACTTCCTCGAGTATACGTAAATCGTTACACTGTCACGTTATATGTGGTTGAATATAGAAATTAAAACCCTTTTCTAGTTAGCATGCGGTATGCTCCTCTCTGGCTCCTGAGTGTTTAGTGAAATCAAAAAAGCAAAAAATCGAGGCAAAGGCAAGTATGGTGGCGTATAGTCATTAAAACAAGTGGGGAGATAAGGAAATTTACAGCATTCCCCTAATCTTTATGGTCATCTCGCAGGGAACACGCGCGCCTCGCTGATGAATTGGAAAATGCGGTCACCGTTGGCTCTCGGTTCCATCTCCCCTTTGCTTTGCCTTGTCTTATGTTCCACCGCCAACAAACCCATCCCCTCCTACCAACCCCCTCCTCTCTTCTCATCATCCCCATGGAAGTCTAAAACGATCGCCTCATCTCCGCGCTCGCGAATTTCGCTCGGGGGAACTGCTCGAGTTGATGAAAAAAAGGAATGAAGATGAGCGAGCGTTTGTGTTGACTCCATTACCACTGCAGCCACGCAACGGCATCTGCTTCAATCTCCATCCGGGTTGGGTAGTCAGATGAGCTTAGATGGGGAGGCACTGAGTGTAAACTCTTGGAGATTAGTCTTAGAGCGAAACGCCAACCTTGGTCGGGGCAATCGCTGTTCATCCGGGCAGGTTGCCTAGTCACAGACACTACCGGGATAGAAAAACTTCTCGGAGTGTCTCGGAGAAATGCTTTAGACATTCAAGCCAAACTCCTCCTTTCTCTCGAATCTCTCTCTCCCTTCTTTGGTGCCCTGTTGTTCGGAACAAAGAACGACTTTTTTTTACTGCGGATGCCTCTTAATGGCACACAAATCTGGAAATTATAATGGACTCCAACTCGATAAATTGGCTTCTCAGTGCAGTGGATGATAGATTGATTCGTCGACGGATTTATATTGTGCTCTTCATGTTGGGCGTAAGCATTTTCAATTTTTGTTATGGAATCATATCGCCGTGAATAAAGAGGAAAAAATACAGTAAGACGGTGAAGAAAACTTCCTTTCCCATTCTAATCATTGCATTATTGATTTTATACACCACTCTATGATAATTAAAAAGGACATCCTATTGGATAAGAATTAAAATCTTCGGGTGATTAGGTGGTATCACTGTTTTGATTCCTACCTATTTCAAAAATGTTTTGCAGGGAATGCGATGAAAAAATTGAATTGCCTTTCAATGCTCAGCTGGATGTAAAATTAAGGACAGAGCATCGTTTTTGAGTGGGAAAACCATATAAAAGATAGTACTAAATTACATTCTACACAAATTATAATGAGTGTCATTGATATGATTCTATCGCAAATGAATACAATTGATATATTATATTATTCCTATCTTAGCTATCTCAATCCTACGTCATTAAAATGGAACAGATTTTTAGGGAAAAAATATTTTTATGTTTACGAATTAGCGCCTGGTTAGTAAAATTTCTTTGTTTAAATGCACTAGTGCAGCACGTTAGAAATATGTTTTTAGAGTTAAATGTATTCAATCTCTACTTCATCACAAAGACAGAACCACTACCTTATATAATACATCAAATCAACGTTTATATATTAATTCATTCAGATACTTTCGTATTATTTCTTTTATTGGTTTCAGTGAGATAAATTCTGGTACATTATTTTCATGCCATGTTGGCGAGAAGAGCTATGTGCTCATCAATTTGAATTTGCTATCAAACACGTGCTACCTAAAGATTAAGAGCAATCAGCCGTTTCAATAAACATGTGACAAAGATTGTTAGCTTAGGTTTACGCCTTTTTTGTCGATAAATTGGAAATCATTAGAAATATCGTTGCCTCTTTTGGTCCTTTTTTTGCAAAATAAGTCCCCAGATTGCCCTTCAACAAGCATGATTTCTTTCCTTTGACTTTCAAGGTATATCCATTCGTTTACTGATCCCTTAGTCGTATATGCATTTAGTCCGGGAAACAGCGTTATTTTTTCACGGTGATTTCTAGTTGCACCCCCTCTACATTCACCTCTATAGGTAGGTAAGCGTTTCATCCCTCCCTATGCGACTGATACCCCGGCCGTGAACGGTTCAAAAGAGAGCGTAGCGGTTTGCATTGCAAAGGGCACATTTCAGACGAGCTCAAATAATCATTGAGTTTACCAGCATTGGAATGTTCGTTGGATGAGCGTTGCTTTCCGGAGACGGCGTGTGCGTTGCATGCAGAGTGTTTATTTACTTATTTATTTATTTTATTTATTTCAAAAGCCCACGTACAGCAATTATTGCCAATTTACAGTGGCGCAATAATAAGATAATAAATAACATATAACAAGAAATAAAATACATGTAATATTACGGGAATCACATCAACCTAAAATATGCCGAGAATCCAGCACATAAAATATAACGAGAATCAAAACCTCGAAATTAAAGAACACAAGTATATTAAGCTAAGGAAAATTGTAGCAATGGTAAGATATGGGAAGTGTTGTTATTGATGTTCATAGAGGTAAGATAGAGCAAGTTTAGTAAAGACTTTCGGGGATAGGGAAAAGGGATCAACACTCGGGGGAAGGGAATTAAGAAGTGAGGGAAGGCGGTAAAAAAGTGAGCGTTGAATGAGTGATAATCGGGGAACTGGTGTGTGGAGCAGTGAGTGGGTGCGCGTGGGGCGGGAGGGTACTCGGAAATGAAGAAAAGAAAGGAGTTCAGGACAGTCTGTGATTGAGTTGAGGATATTGTAGATGAATTTAAGGTCACTTTTGAGGCGTACAGAAGGAAGATTGTGAATGGAGAGAGAAGTTAGAATGGTGTTAGTGGGCATATTACGCATGTGGGGTACTCTATATTTTACTGTACTCTATATTTTACTATTCTTGAGAAAAATTTAGTAAGAGATTTAAAGGCGGAGAGATTTGACGGAGCTGACATCGCCCAAATAGGAGAGCAATGGGCTATAACAGGGAGGACAATTGTCGAAAAGTAGCAACGAAGAGCTTGTGGTTCTTTAATTTCCGAGTATCTGTATAGTAGGCCTAAAAGGGACATGGCCTAAGACTTAGCTGTTTCTATGTGCTCGGAGAAATTTAGTTTTGTATCAATTAATACGCCAAGATCCTTCACTGACGACTTGCGATTCACGGGTATTGAGTTTAAAGTGTAATTAAAATTAAGGGGGAAGTTTTTTAGGTTGATGGACATGGTATTGCACTTATGCTCATTGATCTTTAGTTCCCAGGTAAGACACCAGCGTGAAATGGTATTTAAAGAGTTTTGCAGTTCGTGGCAGTCAGCGGGAGTGTGGATGGTTTTGAAAACTTTGCAGTCGTCAGCGTAAAACAGCATGTGGGCTTGTGAGGCGGGAATAAGGGAGGCTAAGTCGTCAATGTATAAATTAAATAGATATGGTCCTAGAACACTGCCTTGGGGAACTCCTGATGTTACAGGAGACCAACTAGATGAGACGCCAGAAAGAATGACGCGCTGGTATCTGTCACTGATAAAGCTAGATAAGAGGCTGAAAAAATAACCATGGATATTAAACCTATTACTTATTTTATGAAGGAGGAGACTATGGTTGAGGGAATCAAAAGCCTTTGAGATGTCAATAAATACTGCATCAAGTTGGGCTTTCTTAGATATTGAGGCAACAGCATGGTGCTGGAAAACTGACAAATTAGTTAAGCATGATCTCCCAGGGAGAAAGCCGTGTTGGTAGGACGATAGAAAAGGGGACGTGGAATAATAGAGCCCTGTTTAGAATAATTCTCTCGCAAACTGATGAGAGAATTGGAAGTAGAGAAATGGGACGGTAATTGGAGACATTACTTTTCGACCCAGATTTGTGAATTGGAGTGACGTTAGCAAATTTAAAATGCGGTGGAAAAACACCGAGAGAAAAACAACGGTTAAATATTATGGATAAGGGTAGTACGAGGGAGGAAGCACAGTTTCTTATGAGAATAGGGCTGAGACCGTCAGGACCAGGGGGAACGATGCACAGTGGGCGGAATCCAGGATCTAGGCGGAAAAAAGTCCAAAAACCGACTTTACAGTTGGGACAATTTTTGCCCTTAGCCTTATCCTGGGATAGTGGGAGCACCGTTTTTCACCCTTGAGGTCACTATCCTCGGCACAAATGCGCCACTATGGCCATTTAGAGGCACCCTTTCTACGGAGACGTATTTCCGACCAGGCTCAGTTGTATTTTGACAGTGAAGTGAAGAGCTTGCAGTACGGTGACCAGTGCACAAGGCATATATGTAGAATTTGGATTATCATTTCTTAAGGTATGTTCTACCGTTTTTCATGATATATAGAGTTATATTTACCATTTTAAATTTTTTACTGTTTTTTTAAATAAACATTGCAAAAATACTTGATTTTTTGAGTTAGCAAATGTTTGGTTTGACTTATAAAAAAATTTTCTAGGGATGTCAAGCTCATTTAAGTAGAAATGTCTAGAGAATGTATTTAAAAATGAGCCCATTAAGGGATTTGGTGCGGAAAAGTGCGGAAATATAGTTTTTGTGTTTTTTTCAGGCGACATGAAGAGCGCTGTCGTGACGCGCGGAGAGTCTACTTCGCGACAACATCGAGACAAAAGATCCATTACCAGATTATTTAATAAAGAAATTTGATTTGAGTGACAGTGATATTGATGCTAAGAAGTGTATTAGTGTAGCTATTAGGATTTTTTTTTAAATTACGCCAGGTGTTTTAAAAAAAGTGTAAGAAAATATAATATTTTCTTACAAAATATAATACGTGGCTTCAAAACCCATTGTTCCTACCCAAAAAAGTGACAGAAAAACGTCTCAGAATTAACTTTAGTGCCGAAGCTGAGCCATCAACCTCCAAAGGAAGACCCAGAAAAGTGTTCGAACACTGTACGGATAGAGCGAAACGGACGAGAGTGCAGCCGTTGATTAAGTCGCACACACAGGATGAAATCGTGTTCGCGGCCCAGTATACTTTCCATTCTTCTGGGAACCGAGACGCTGCAGCTATGGTGAGAGAAGTTACCCACACTACTCCCCGTAGGGCTAACAAACTAAAGCAAGCCTACTAATCGCCCCCACAACCCTCAACACTATACACTGGGGAGGAGGCGCTAGCGCTTCTGATTGAAACTGGATTGACAAAGGCGCAGTACACGAGAATCAGGACAGGAGCGAAGGAAAGATTAAGCAACATTTACCCGTCTTATGATGTATTAAAACTGTCAAAATTGCGGTGCCATCCTCCTAAGAAAGCTTTAAAAGTAACAGAAAGGTGTGCAGAAATCAAATTACAAGCACTTTTGGACCACACAATCGAACGCATTGCGCTAGTGCAAAAGGATGATCTCATGCACTGCACTATTGAGAGAGAACTGCATTTAATATTGAAATGGGGGTGTGACGGTAGCAGTGGTCAAAGCATATATAAACAGTGCTATGAAACTTATGAGGGTGCTCAGAGTGATTCATCTGTGTTTGTCATCTCTCTCGTACCTCTGGAATTATATCAATGCTAGGACAATGGGGGAATAGAAAGATACTGCAGAAAAATCCACAACCGTCGTCCACTACATTCTGCCGGCCAATAAAAATAATACGTGGTGATCCCATAATAGAATCAGCCATTCTTCCTATTGGATAGTTGTCAGAAGAGGCATAGGAGGCAAGAAACAAGGATTTTAAAAAAATTAGGAGAAGGCATGCTAGGAAGATTTATCATTCCGCAAATATTGAGGATGTCTTCTTTAGGTTGCTAATTTCTTCAGATCCTCTGATTTCATCCAAGCGTCAACAAAGTACAAAGAAAAGTAATGGTATTTCTGCTGAAGTTTTGCAATTATTAACAGAGACATGTGAGTTTATACCAAGAGAAAGTGAGGTAGATGATAGCAGTGAAATCGAAACATCAGACATTAACTAATAATATGATAACATTATTGTGAATATTATCATTCTGCTGCAGAGAAAATTACTGGCACACCAACATTTTGACTCGTATATTCATATTAAGTAATTAAACTTTAAGCCACCTTTACCATCTGTTTAAAACTATTATTTTGCTATTCTTCGCTAATATTAAGTGAATTAATGAAATAGATATTTTGTTTTATTTGAATGTTTGTAGCCTTGCTCTGCTCATATTTGTTTTTTGTCTTTGGGGAATGATTTGAATACCTGATCGTATAATATAAATAATTTATATTTATTTGTTCTATATTTTACTTCTGCCTCAGTAAAAATCAACAAAATGTGTGCGGAATGGAATTCGTGGAATAAGTTTCTTTGTTATCCGCACGTACGCTGTCGCATGTACTGCCATAAACCGCCGCCCCCCCCCCCCCCCGCAAACAAAAGTGCCATTATTTCCTTCGATTTGGAAGATATATTTTTGGAGACATTCACAATTCCCGGGCAAGTAAAAGGAAGTACCATTATCGGATGTACATGCAAGGTTGCCATTGTCAAACTGCCAGTTTAGGCCTTGTCCTTAACTACCGTTCAAAGGTATTGAAAGGCTAAATTTGAGTTTAAAGCGAATTTATCCTTGAGTAATATTATTGGCAAATACTTTTCACTGATAAATTAACAAAAATATGGAGATACTTCATATTTTGCCCATATTTAGAAAAAAATATTCTTTTCCGCCTAGATTGGGCATTCTGCCCACTGTGCGATGGGGGAAATCTTGCAAAGATAAGAGTAGACTTCCAGAGGGTCGGTTTGAATTTGGGATAGGCAGTGATTGGTGTTCGGAGTAAGTGCATGATCATGGGTTAGAGGGTAACTAGAAGGGGGTTTAAGGCATTCAGAAAAGAATCTAAGAAATAAATTAGATCTCTCTGAATCTACTGCGCTGAGGTCATTGTATGAAATGGAATTCGGATGGCGAGGCCGATTACGACGACGATTGACAAAGGACCAGAATTTCTTGGGATTGGATGCAACGGATGAGCAGTGGGTTTGGGCATATTCTTCATAATCTCGACGGATCAGGGTTTTTGAATAACGGCGTAGGTCAGAAAAGGAACGGCGAGTGTGAGTATTGGGAAAGGATGTGGAATAAAGTGACGTGGAAGTTGACGGGGACCATTTGGAGCACACTGATTTTTTTCCTCCTCCTCATCCCCTCACAGACGACTTGGCTTCCTTTGATGTGCTTGAAAAATAACGAAAGAATGTGCGGAAAGAAAATGCGTATCTCCGTTTTATGCCTACATATATCGTCCTATTTCTGACCATTTGTAGGTCAAGGAAAAGGAAATATGCCGTTTCAGCCTCATAAACAGTTGTCTTTTTCATGAAGAAGGTTTCTGACAAGCTTTTAAAATTATTGTTGCACACAGGTGACTACTTCTAGGCATTGCTCTGCTTGGATGTGGCGTAAGCGTTAGCTCTTATCACTAAATTAGGTTCCCTTCTCTCGTTTTGGTGCACCAAGAGTTCAAATTCGTTCATTATCGTAAGCTGCTGCTGTTTTTAATGCTGCTCTCATTTATTCTTGGAGAATTAGTATAAATCACCAGCCTTTAGCATTAAAACAATGCACAACCGTTCATCATCTCTCCCTAACGTCCAATCGGAAATATACATAAACAACTATAAAAATTAAAAAAAATTAAAAGTGGCAAATTTAAATAGTGTAAAGTGGCCATCTTGCCATTAACACCACCTCGGAATTTTAATATTATATATAGAAACTTTGGAAGCATTACAACCCATGCGATAGCTCAAATAATTAATTTTTACTTCGTAAGAAAGTAAATTCACAAACATCATTCTCCTAAATAGGGTAATACGGAAATAACATTTCTGATATTTAATGTATAAAAACGTCGTTTTTCTCCTCGATTACGTCTATATTTTGTTTAATTTACAATTATTAAACATTATTAAAGATATGAACGCTTAAGTTTGGGGTGAGACTCCCAATTATAAGTCAAGGAGCAAGCACCATATACTAGCCCATGAATGTCACAGTCCAATTTCTTCCCTAGTATCGATTTTTAAAATATAGTGATTTCTCTGTGGTGAATAATTTAGGTACTCATATAGCCTTTAATTGTAATTTCGCGCAATACCCCACAAGATATCTTGAGAGCATTCGTAGTTTTACGGTAATGGGGAAGTAGCAAGCAATGAGATAACACAGAGCCAACTTCATTGTAGAAAGTATGAGGATGCTGAAGCACACTCCTTCGAAAATAGAGCAGGTCCTTTCCTTTTTTCCTCTTCCAGGTACCTTTCTTCTCCCGCACAGAAATGACCTTTGCTGGACTGCATTGTGAAGGCTGTATACCCGAAGGGACCCCAAACATAAAAACTCCTTGTCGACTGGTCTTACCCTAGTGGAGCTTTTGCTTTAAGCTTATTGGGTTTTTTTTATTGGAGCTGGGCACTGCGGCGTCAATACGTGACTCGTCTCCATAAGGTAGGATTTTTCTGAGCGAGAAACAACGTGCAGTTTTGCCCCAAATTATTTTTTCACGTACTTAATAATTTACTGAATTGGAAGGGAAAAGACCTCGGGTAGCCATTTGAAGCGTAAGTTTCCATATGATCATGTTCTAGAGTGTACTATCTTGAAGCATATCATCGTTGCTCTGCGGCGAAAACAACTTATTATGCACTTCGTTACGGTATCACAAAACGCACGATTTAATAAAGTGGTTTTCCGCTATCAATGTCTACCGTTATAATTCCTCTCATTATTTAGAACGTCATACCCCACGGAAAGTAAAAGCAATACAAAATTATATTGAAGCGCACATGTAAACAAAGCATTCCGTCGTCTGCAACTTCCAAAACAAATTTGGTCGTGGTCAGAAACGGTCGGAAATATCAGGTCGGTTGGAAATATCGTTAGAATCGAGATACACTATCGATAGTCGCACCAGTGCGCATCATTTCTGCGCAGAAAATTCGCTGAAAGCATTCACCTTGCATAGCGTTACCGGCGTATGAATTTCTTGCGAATGATCATTCAAATGATCTTTCGAATGATCATTCACCGTATAGGGACTGGCCCCACTTCAGCCCTCGCTCGCTCTTCAAGTTTTTTTTTTATTCTTAGGAGGAACTTCGGCCGTCCATCATCCCTCCCTGCCCTCTCTCGGCTGATACCGTCTCCCCCTCCCCTCCACCGCCTCCTCCCTCTCCCCCCCTACTCGCTCCCCTCCCTCACTCACTTTCCCTGTTGTGGCGACTCGCCGCGACCGACCCAAAAGCCCAAATCCATTGGTCCCCACAATCTCAAAGCAAGGAGTCTAGTCGGCTCTTCCCAAAGCCTCCATTTCCGTAGCGAAACCAGATATCCCCGCAGGTGTTCCTGAGTAGTCGAGAACCCAATTCGTTCGTCAAGAAAAAATATCATATTACAATGTAAGAGTATAATTACACACCTCTCTTGTTTGTTTTTTTTTCACATAGGGTACCGTGGGAATCAGTGCCAGGTAGTTCTCCACCCACTTTACTGCAAACCCAAATCACCCGGCCGACATCCTTGATCTTTTTCTTACCAAAAACCTCTCTCCATTCCTCCTACCGTCCACTTTGCCACTTACAGCATCCGATCATGCCCCTATAATTCTAAACCTCCCGCTCTCTTACCCAACCATTCCTCCTCCCCCGCAAGTAAATTGGAAGAAATTCAAGGATTCAGCAACCATGATCAGTTTTCCGGATCCACGCTCCAGTTCCACAACGGAGGACGTGGAAAAACACGTTTCCCTGCTCAACGCCAGTCTCAATCACTGCCTAGAAGAAGCATCATTCACCCCCAAACCTACGCCACTGATCGACACATCACTTCCGCCGTCAATTCTTCCACTTATCCAAAAGCGAAACAGCGCGCTGAAACAATGGCGACGCACCCAAGACCCCATCGTGCGGAACTTATACAAGGCCCTTAGGAACCGAGTAACGTCAGCCATAAGAACCCACCGACAGAAGCTGTGGGACGACAAAATTGCATCATTGTCCCACAAGGATCATTCCGTATGGCAGCTTGCCAGATCCCTCCGAAATCGAAAAACCCCTCCCCCCCCGGTGACCTTCAACGGCACACAAGCCACCACGGACGAAGATAAGGCAAATCTATTCGCCAAACAACTGGCGGAAACGTTCCGTGACGCTGAACACTCTGACGCTAATGAAGAATGCGAAGAGTCCAACTCGTCCATTTCTCTTTGCCCAAGCCCAACATTCCCTCCAGTTTCTCCAACCGAACTCCAGTCACTTATTCAACAACTACCAAAGAAGAAAGCCCCAGGACCGGATAACTTTACCAACCATCTGACCAAACAGCTCCCCCCGAACTTTCTCCTCTACCTTCGCCACCTCTTCAATACCTGTTACAAGATGTCATACTTTCCAAAAGACTGGAAATCCGCCAAGGTTATCCATATTCCGAAACCGGGGAAACCTCCAAATGACCCGAACAACTATAGGCCCATCAGCTTACTATCGGTTTTCGGCAAACTACTGGAAAAATCCATCCTACTCCGATTACTCCCAGAACTTCAAGAACATCACCTCATCCGGGACGAGCAGGCAGGATTTCGCTCCAGCCACTCCACCGCTCACCAAATTACCAGGCTCGTTGAAGCAATCCAATTCAGCTTCAACATAAAAAAGTACGTCGTAGGTGTCTTCCTGGACCAGTCCAAGGCTTTCGATCGTGTATGGCACAAAGGTCTCCTCCACAAACTCCACTCCACTCCCATTTCCATGTACCTAACAAAAATTATTCAATCCTATCTATCCGACCGTACCTTCTTCTCCTCCGTTAACCTCGCACAATCCCCACTACAACCAATCTCCTCCGGAGTCCCACAAGGCTCCATCCTTTCCCCATTCCTCTTTAACATCTACATCAATGACATTCCCTCCCATCCGAATACAGAAACCTTCCTCTATGCTGACGACCTTGCCATAATATCCAAATCGTTCGACCCAGACACGGCCGCGGACCGGATCCAGGAACACCTCGACGACATCGAAGACTGGATGTCAACCTGGAAACTGAAGCTCAACCCGGCAAAAAGCCAAGTGATGCAGTTCGCCAAAAAGACCAAACGATCACTATCAACCCCGATTTATTACGGCAACAGCCGTATTCCACGCAGCAACACAACCAAATTTCTGGGCGTTATCCTGGATGAAAAGCTGACATGGAGCGCAAACACCAAAGCAGCAGTGCAAAAGGCAAAGAGTGCGTCTGCAGCCATATTCCCACTCCTCAAAAGTCCCCACCTGGGTCTACACACCAAGAAAATACTCTACACGGCCATGATCAGGCCGATACTCACATATGGCTATCCAGCGTGGGGATCCATAGCCAAAACACATTCACATAAACTCACAGTAACACAAAACAAAACACTAAGAACAATCACGGGAGCTCCCTGGTTCGTTCGAAATTCTTACATACACGATAACCTAAAAATTAAAACAATGCCACAATACCTAAACGACATAGCAAAATCATTCGAACAATCACTCCATAAAACACAAAACGACCTACTGACTCCTCTATGGAACTACACAGACAATCCACACTTCAAACACCAAAGATCTAAAACAGCACTTACACACCCGATGCAATAATCTCATAAAAGCCACTTAACACAAAACCGCCAACTTCAAAAATAACGCCAAAACGACGATTACCAGCAACGGCTGAACATCGGAAACATAACTGCAATGCAGTTACCAATACAGCGTCAGCGTCAGGTAGTTCTCTCAGGACTGGAAGTTGGGAAGGAAGCGTTGTTGGAGGGGGAAGCTGCGCGCGCACACAAATATTCTCTATTTTCGTCATATAGATTGCGTTATCCGTAGTGCACCATAGTCAGCCTTTACGAAGGCTGGGGCTTCCGGGTAGCTTGGACACTCACGCCATCTGGGAGAATTACTAGAAGCGGTAGGGGAGGTGACGGCGAGGGAGGAGGAAGTAGGCGAGGGTTTTCGTGGAACTCATGTGGTCCTACCTGCCCACGCCGGTGACTGCACACATTTCGACTGTTATAGCAGCAAGTCAGACGTCATTGTAATCCGTGTGTGTGTGATTTTGATCATGAGGTACTAATGCTGTGTTTCCGGGTGTGATACCCATATTTCGGATGGGAGGTTGTTTCGCTTTCCGAAAGCTGTGGAAAGGTAAGGAAAATACTTGTTTTATGTGAATATTTACGCAATTTTTATGCGCAGTTTTGCAAACGATATCCTCGCATGAACTTAGTGTTTGTTTGTGCTTCCTCAAGCGTTTGTCTTATGATTGATATTTTATTCTGCATATATTATCGTTCTTTCGAAACATTGTTATGAATCATTTATCTTCCTAGGCGTGTTCAATGTCTCTGATCTGTGGCTCACAGTAATATACGATCCTGGATCGATAAATAAAATTATTATTGTTCCCATTACATGCTGATATTTCACCCTTTCGTATCACAAATTTGCATTTTCTTACTTTCATCCAGAGATTAGGGAGTTTAGTTTCAATCGCTTATTTTATTCCGTCCTCTTAAAAAAATATGCTTAAATATAAAGTAGCAACCGTTGATGAACGCGAATGTAATGCAGTCGTAGCAACACGTGATATTTTCAGAATGTTTAACCTGCTGAAATGCTGCGTATTGTCCGCGACCCCTCTGAATACTTATTGCTGTTAGTTTCATTCAGGGACGCCGACTTGCAAAAAATATTGGGGGGCCCAAACCGGGGATCTTCCCCGGCAAATATTATAAGTAGTGACTTAAGTTTATTAAGCATTTTAGAAGGGCCATAGGATCAACATTAGAACCCTGACAACTCGAATCTTGATATTTAGACACTCCGGGGAAAATCGACAAGCCTGACACATTTTTTCTTCACAAGCAATACGAATTTTTGAGGGAGTTCGGCCCCCCTCAAGCCCCGTGGAATTGGCGCCACACGTTTCATTCTCCAATCGGTTCAAATTCCATTGAAGTGCACCTAAATTTTGATGCTCTGTCATGAAATTGTGAATTTGTGAATATTTTGTGTTAGCAATCAAAGTTATCAGCTTGTGTTCAATTAAAGGATAGTGGTGGTAGCTGCTCATAATGGGTATGTTGTTTAATACCTGTTAAATTCCTTATTGAAAAGGTTTTATCATAAATTTTAGAATGCATATCTAGCTTGTGATTGAAACTAGCGAAATACGTAGGTCATCTCTCCTAAAAACCTTACTAGTTCAGTGAATGCTGGTTTGGTTAGTGAGTGAGTTTCATCCACCTTGAAGTGTTAATAGTAAACGTGTATGCAGAAGCGGTGCGCAGAAAATAAATGAGAAGAAGAAAAAACTCTTTTATCTTAATAATATCTCAAAAACTTCAGTGCTTGGCTGAACAAGAACAGTGGTAGCTGTATCTTCGGTTTACTATACAATGAGAGTTTAAATATAGATTCAGATACGTTTGAATATTCGTCCTCTCAGATTTTTAGGGGTCTCTGATTTTCTTTTTGTGTATAGAAGCTTGTTTAGAGTGTTATGATTTTTGTGTGCAATTAAATAATTTTTATATTGAATAACTTCGTAATTTGTTTAGACAAAATGAAAATATAAGTTTTATGAAAATAGTTGTAAAAACACACGAACGTCTTCATCTAGCATATTCTCCCCTTCCGTCTGTCTAATTTATTTTAGAATGCCACAAAATAGAATAACAACAACGAACCTCAGGAGGTCTGTGCTCATGGCCGAGGGTTTGTGAAGTGGCGACCATCTCGCTTTCAGAGTTCATCGCGTTGTAAACTTATCTTGGAAGGGTTTTAGGCATCGATTTTTCGTGGCGAATATCTCGAAAACTAATCGAAGAATAGGGAAACGAAAAATCCAGGTTCACTTTTTTTTTCGAACTCTATAATTCTAATTGGCAATGAAATGAAATAGCCGATGGAGCCCATATTGAAAGAAGCGCGCTGGGGTGTGAAAAACTAAAATAAAACATGACACCCCGTTTACATAAGCTCACTCGCGACCTAGGTCCGTACCGCGCGTCGTCCGTTTGAACACGTGCGTTGATTATCTTAAGTTCTTACCTGCGGTCGCGTTGCTCGCCAAAACTGGAAATGAAGTATGCGGATGAGAACAATGTGATCATTTTGAGACGTTGAGAGCTAATATTAATCGGGAATAAGCTTCAGCGTAGTGAAGATGATTTTCAAAACAGGTGAGTGGAGTTATTGGTAATGGAATAATTTTTCCAGTGGACATTTATATTCAGACGAGTTTTAAAACTTGGGCGCTCGAAGGCAGCACTGAGTCACCGCGGTAGTGTGAATGCTGGTTGGTCGTTACCGACCGGGATCATGCGAACGGGGCAGGGGGTGATTGGGAGACTTCTGCCGTGCTGGTGCACCTTATCTCTTCTCCCGAATTGAGCAATTAATGACAATAGGGCGAGGTGTGGGAGAGAAAAAAAGGAAGCGCTTTAAAAAGCAATTTCATCCTTATCGCTCATGTTTTATTCACCTCTCGCGGCATTTATTAACAAGCGTGTCAGGGAAGAGGGCCGCGTCGTCGTCATCCACGCTCGTCGCCTCGCGCACATAACACCCCCTCCCTTCATCCCCCCCCCCTCACCTTCCTCGCACAGCTTCCCGTCGTCGAAACTTTTTTCCTCTCCTGATTAATTAACCCAAGAAAACAAATCTCTTTTATGTATAGAGTTGTCAACTGCAAAATTATGCCCTCGTCCATTGTTTATTTTTCTGAGGTTTTAGAAAACGTTCATTTTGTCCGAGATCGAGTCACTTCCTATTAATTTTTTATGGAGGTAGCGACGCACAAACATCTGATAATTTATAATGAAACACTGACTTGCAATTTTCCACAAAACTAAAATTTAATTTTTGTGGAAAATTGCAAGTCAGTGTTTCATTATGAATCAATTCCACTCCATCTCGCTTGATTCCTCGAATTTTATCTGATAATTTGTATGCATTAAGCACATTTGATGTTCTATTTGTATACTGAGATGTCGCACAGAGATTTTTAGCTAATTAGTTGATGGTAATGTAATTTTGCTGTAACGTCTTCGGTTCAAACCAAGGAAATTCATTATAATGACTATTCAATGAAAGTCATTATAATATCTATAGATATTAACTTTAATGGAAAAAGCACAAGTGTGAGCCAGCGCTGAAGCATCGCGGAGTCATTCGCAAGCGCAGAAACTTCATGGAGCAAAAATCATCTCCTCTGTCCTCATGTCACTACGATGCTCCACAATTTGCTCTGAGTACTCTTCTCCAGGAAAGAAATTTAAGGAAAGTAATTTGCTCTGGGACAGCGGTTCTCATCCGGAGGAGCGCGTACCTCTTTGGGTTACGCAACGAACCAGTCGGGGGTACGCCGAAAATAATTGGTAATTGCTGACGCCAGGAACTATGTATCCGTTAACCATGAAATATGTATACAGATTATTTGGGGTATTTAAAACAAAGTTTCTATTAATACAGTTATTTCTGACTAAAAGTATCACCAACCCGCATGGAAATTATGTAATAAAATGTGCGCGTTACATTTTTGGGGGTACAATATTAGTTATACACATATACAGAGGGGTACGGGAGGAAGACAAAAAAGGCTGGGAACCGCTGCTCTAGGATACTCAACTTGATAGTCTCAAGGAAATGAATGAGTTGAAGACATTTTAAGCGCCCATTCCAATTCCAATTAATCACTAATACAAAACCCTGTTTTCACGCAAGTCTTGATAGTAATATCGTTTTTTTGCTGATTAAAAATCCATCATTTTTGCTTATTAATATTATTACTGTACGGGCAAAATTTAACAGCTTCAGCGCTAACTAATTAATAACACACTAAAAATTTCCGACGTTTTCCCATCAGCTGCAATACGGTATTGGTTTTTGTCTTATATTAGATCTCTTAAATAGTTTTATGATACCTTTCTACAATTCCTCGCGAGTAAATAATAATTTAATAAGCAAAGATACTGCGCACAAGGCCCATGTTCATGTGGGCAATTAGGTACTCGATAATCAATCTTCTCTGCGTATATATCTTTTGGCCTGAAATTTTACGTCTTTTATGATATTCTCCCACGCAAACTTTGTAGAGTTTCAAAGCATTTTGATTAATAGTATTATATGAATTAGTTTATATTGATTTAATGAGCTTCCTTCGGTATTTTATTGCTTTTATTTCGGAAAATTAAAACCAATTTTACATTTTTAACCACTAAGAATTGGTATCAAATGGTATCTTCATCTTTTCCTTAGCTATCAAAATACTTTTTATGTAACCAGCTGGCATATTGCTCTCAGTTCCTTCTCATATTAAACTCAGTTCCTTCACTTTGAATTGGAAGTTAGGTTATATTCAAGGGCACGAACATCAAACCTGCTCAACTTGTTCAATCTTTAGGCTCTTTAAAATCGCTCTCAAGCTCCAGGAAAGCCAAATGTCTCAACGTCAAGGCCTTGAGAAATGAGATTTCTTCAAGGACATTCAAGTGAAGTCTGAAAGCTATTTATTCAAGATGATTGATTTTTATCGAAGAGTTTAACAAGTGCCTTGGTAATTAAGTATCATTACCATCTCAGAAGCTCGAGGAAGGAGTTGTCTAATCCATTTTTCAGTTTATACATATCACAGTGTTTCATCATTCAGATGCTAAGCATTGACTCCATACATAGAAATTATTGTTTCCGAGGAAATTAATAATGATGGGTAATATTTATGAATGCAGTTTTGGTTCATAATTTTTTTCAGGAGTTTAAGGTATTTATAAAAATTTCATATGGTTTGGGGAAAATTGCTCATTGAAGGAACAAATCGCTCGCGAGAGTCTTAACAAATGAATAAAGAGCGAGTTCCGTGCTGCGAAGGCCGAGGAGAATCTAAGAAGCGGCGACCGGCCCGGCATGAGATCGTGATGTCATCAACTTACCTGTGAGAAGGCGAGCCCATTGCATAGGAGGTGATAGGAATTGTAGTAAGTAGATATTGGATGGCACTACTCGCTGGAATGCAAGCGTGTTTAAGTCCTCCCCTTTAACTTGTCTCTTTACCAACCATACTTACCCACCAATTCCTATCCTCCCTCCCCCCCGAAACTCTCCCCCATGCCTCCTAATCTCGCCGCGTGTGTATGCAGACAACTAACTCTCTTCGGGAGTTCTACGCGACCATGAAAGACGAAACCCACCACGCAGACAATAAGATGCCGTGCAGAAGTAAATATTATCATCTCTACCAGTAGTTGAGGAGATTCTGCTCTTACTGTGGGAATATTTATTTATCTATTTTAAAAGTTCAAATTCACTGCACAAAGCCTTTTTACCCAACGTGAATAAATAATGAAATAAATAAATAATTTGAAGTAACAAAAACAACTCATAAATAGGAAAATAAGACAAAAAACACGGCTTACATGGATAAACGAAATGTAGGGTTAAATCGGGGAGCTGACTGAGGAGAGGAGATATAAATAGAGTGAATTAGGTGTAATTTTAATAAAGCAGTGAAGGGAAGAGTGAGGGTAGTTTACTTCTGCATTCTATAATTTCGTTCGTAATTTTCACAAAACTTACAGGCAACACCATGCATTATAACTTCATTCCTTACGCTTTGGGCTGTTCAGAATAGCAAAAAATTCCAAGAATATGTTACTTCTTTTTTTCACTTTTATGTCATTTGTTTGTGATTCCAATGAGCGTCAGGTAAATAAATAGAGCAATCTCTATCCTAATTAGGGGATAGTGTTGTAACACGGAACACTTCTTCAACTTTTTTTTATAAGTCATAATATATTTGCTCAAGATTCAGTCTAATGGTAGCAATTCATTGCATCACGATTACTTCACATAAGTTTTCATTTTTGCACTTGTACCTTTACTGTTAATGGCTATAATTAGAACTTCTAAAAGTGTTTGCAATTGTTCCTAGGTACATCATGTTCATGTACCTCGAAACACTACCCATTGCACTTAGGAACACAAGTTAGATTGGAGGGAACAGCAGCGACACTTGTGAAAAATGAAATAAATTTGTATCATGTTTATTAAATTTGAAAGTATATTAAAATTAGTGATGGGTCGATTCCAAAATTTTATCGATTCCGATCCCGATTCCGATTCTGACATTTCGATTCCGATTCTACCGATACCGAATCCATCGATTCTGATGCCATAGGCTCCAAGAAAAATATCACTTAATTCCAGGCAACAAGATAACCACTTCAAAAATATTACTCTGTGAAAGAGTCAGTCAAACAAAAGCATCTTTCATATCATCACTATGTAATTAAAATATAATAGCTAAATTTCAAAACAGAACATACCTGAAAAGTGGTGTTACATGATAGGTATTACTTTAGAATATTAACACTCATGTTTAAATTTAAAATAAAATTATCTCCTTTAATATCTATCTTTTATTGATAATATCTTATCATTATCAATAATGTCTCACAAATTTAGTCTCCTTTTAGACTAAATTTTTGCTCAGAAAGCAACGCATCTTCACTTTGTCAAGATAAAGCCTGTTGCATTTTTCATCACATATTTTTTCTGCAGAACTAAATGTCTTTCACTGAACACAGTGGATGGTGGTATGGCCAGAAACCTCTTCACTAATACTTTCAGCCTTGGGTAGGAGATACAGGTCTTTCAGTATATCCCGGGGAAGGAATTTGGTGGTGCATTCATCTATGATAAATAAGCTTCCACTTCAGCTTCAACAGTGTTTGCTATGGTGACTTTGGGTACTTTTCCAAAGGCATCACTATATCTTCACTATATACATGTCACAGGCTCCCTAGTCTGCATTTGCTCCTTCGGAATATAAAAAGGATTTCCAAGTAGCACTTTTTGATCTCGAGTCGAGTTGAAAATTACTCGCAAGTATGGAGTCGAGTATAATATTTCTGAACCAGAAAATACAGCAGTGCATACTACAATATATTTTACTCCAATTTTCTATGATGAATGTCTAGCTTAATGTAAGAAGGAAAATATAATGAGGATCGTTGATGGTTATTGCCAGAAGTAGGAGATGAATGAAAATTAATGTGTCTTCAACTGTTCCATAGGGAAAATTGAAATTATTTAACCCCAAGTAATATGTCGACCATATATATGTATCCAAACTACAAGGAAGAGCCCTGAGTATAGTAATTTTCACAGCTATAATAAATATTACATACTACGTCTACGAATCATGTAATATTTGGCCCTTTCCAATTCTCAAGCGGAAAAACCAATTATTCTATATGCTCAGCCAGCAGGTTTTGACGTCTCCATGTTACAGTATTGCTGATGCAGAAAATTGCCTTTTGCTACACACTTGTGTGACTGAGCAAGTGCTTTCCTACCGAAATTGCAAGATTTCGGAGACTTTGGAATTTTTATTAAAAATTATATCTACAATTTTTTGGTTCTTAAATATTCATAGAATTCAAGTGGGCAAAGCCAACGAACTATAGTACTAAACTTTAGTTTTGTAGAGCCAAAAAAATGCTATACTTCTCACGTCATTTAATCAACCTTAAAATCTCTTGCTTTTTTTAAGTTCAAGAAAGAAACTAAACGCTACAAATGAATATCACGTCGGACGGACGCAGTAATAAAAAAGTCTAAAAGATGCCTTGTGATATGAAAACTCCCCCTTCCGCGCGACTCACCTCGGCGAAGGTGGAAAGGAAAAAAGGGTATCAGTTGTTGCCTTTCATGGAAACAGTTCATTTTTCTCTCTCTTAAGCATGCTGACTTAATTTCTTCACTTTACTTCAATACCCGAGCCATATTTCTTATGCGTGGGATGGTTCCGAAAAATATCCAATCCTTAGTATTTTCACTTGAGTGATGCGCTAAATGGTCTAGTCGATCTATACATAATCCTTTTTAACATCCTCAGTTTAGTATTTTAAGTCAACGAAGACGATTATCTATGCTTTAAATGACGATTTTCAAGACGGATGTTTTAAAAAACTTGAAAAATCGGCCTCAGCTACCGAGCCTCAGAGTTCTGCGGCGTGTAGCTCAGCCTTGACGCGCGATTGAAAAATCGCTCTTATTTCCTTCGTCGCAAACTTTTTTTTTCAAGATTTCTACTTAGTACTCTTTAGAAATCTCTACTTTATGTTGTGGTTCAAATTTTCCGAGCTATATTTTTCGTAAACGAAAGATAATGTGATTTACGTCAAATTTCACGTGAAAAACGGGTCGGCCATTTTGCGTTGTAAAACCAGACAGATGAGAGCCAAAATCTTCTAAAGTCATTGAAAATATTGGAAAATCACCAGGTCAAAGGAATATTGCGTTTATTTATTCCATAAAACTCATACCAACGCAAACCTACCTGGATAAATTCGAAGATTTTTTAAGGAAAAACGATATCTCGCGTGGCATTGAAAAATTGGTCATGTTTGGGCCACTGTATCTCACTTAAGGGTCGAATTTATGTAAAACGGCATATAAATCTATATCTGGTAATAATGTATGAGTATTTACGCTAAGTTTCAAGTCTCTATCCCCAAAAAGGTCGTTTTGGACTTCATTCCAGCTTTTTCCCATTTCGGACCATTGCGCGCCGGGTAGGAAGACGATCGGCCGCTGCGGCTGGCGTAAAGGTATTCGGCGCCCACGTCGACAACTATAGTGTACTCGGCAGGCTGAAACTACCAGGCCAAGGCATCAAAATGACTTATCGGCTTTAAAAACTGTATTATTACATGAGTTTCATGATAGCGCTTCCTGTCAGCAGATCGCTGGACCTACTAGACTCGAAAGCTCTGTAACCTTAACTACTCGACTCGACATTCGTAATGCTACTCGAAACGCTCGAGTCGAGTACCAACTACTCGACTCGACTTGAATTTTCGAGTACTCGCACATCCCTAGAAGATATGTGTTTTGTTATCACGATTACGTGGCGCGAAAATTCAAATGACTGTTGGAAACGCGGTCGTATATTTTGTGGTTTGAAGTACTACTGGAATCGGAATCGATTTTTCACCTTGGCAAGTACTCGTTTTCGATTCCGGTTCTTGGTCGAGAATCGAGGAATCGAAGAATCGAGGAATCGAACCGACCCATCACTAATTAAAATGTTACACAAAGAAAATTAGTTAAGTTGATTAAAACTCAATTTTATAATATAACTCCTACCAATAACAAGAACAGATATCTTCCGTTGAAGGGGTCGATTACTTACATACGGTGCCATAAAGTCGTCGTCTATGAATACACCACGATCCAGAGGGAAAATTCCAGGAGTCTTATCTCCACTGATAATGTATTTGATTGTATATTTAACACATATCTCCTATGAAAACATGTTCTGAGGTACATCATGTGTTTATGTCCCTTGGTACAAGAGGTAGTCATTTTTAATTCCAGCTGATTTTTCAGGTTAATATTACATCGAAAATACTAAATAAGTAGCATTGTGTGCTAAAACCTAATACTACCCTTACCTAAGACTCCTCTACCACCTCCTTAAGTATTGCAGACTCCTCCTCAAACTTTCAGTATAGGAAGGTTAATAAATACATCCAGCATATGTCATTTTGAAAAACCCGGTGTTATAATGCCATCTTAAAGCAATAAAATTCTCTGTCAAATGAAATTTTCATATGACTGTCGTATTAAACATAACAAATGGTACAAACTTGACCATGTTGTCTTCGTTTGAATATTTTGTCGTGTCTTATTTATTTTCAACTGATGAGGAAATATCAGATTGGAATGCTAAAGATGTTTTCCGTTATTTTGCGGGCGTAAAAGCCTTTTCCACAAAGCAGGGGAGTCCTTGAGAAGGCTGCACGAATGATGAGAGGAAAGACGGCCATAACAATAACTGTGGCCAGCCAACGAATCGATGGAGTTTAAGTCATTCCCATCGCCTCTCGTCCGAATATCACCGCCTTCCTTGGCTCAAACATTGCTTTCTTTTGGACCCATCGCGTGCACGCCCACCTGACAACTGAGTTTAATGTCGCTCCGTGCTGGATTCGTCGCGATTTCCTGTTTCCGGCCGAGAGAGCCAAGAGCCCGCACAAAACGCTCACCAAAAAGGAGGAACGTCCCTTCTTCTCCTTTGTCCTTATTTTCCAATGGAAGAGTGTGACATGAATGGGGCGAGGGGAAATTGCGGCGAGGAGTTGAAGTATCTTGGGTTTGTGGGGGTGGAGGGAGGTGGGGGTGGAGGAGGGGGTGGTATAAAAAGAGAAGACTTCAAAAGGAGCGGGAGGATTGAGTTCGGAGGGAGCGAACGCGGGTAAATAGCAAACGACGGGATACAGTCGATGCTCGTCTGTTTGTGGGGGAGGGGGCGCAGTTGGTATCGGTAAGCGCCGCAGTCGCCAAAAGCCAAAAACCTCCCCGGCCGGCCGCGGTGTTGTTGGGAAGGATTATTTTCGTACTCGGTTCTTTTTTATCGGCCACCACGGAAGTGTTGATACCCGGAAAGAATAGCAGACACCTTTCTCCTTTTTTTGTCGCACCAAACTGCGATTTCGTTGACGAAAAATTCGATGCCGTTGTAAAGAAAGGTGTATGTATATGTAGTCCGCTACACCGCATTTTTTTATCTTTCGAGAATCCTACGTGATTTTACAAAGGTGCAAGCAAATGATGGCAGTTTTCACGTTATGCATTTTCATGAATGATTTGAGGGCACAAGATTATCGGGTAATTCAAAGCGTGAGGTAGCCTTTAAAAATGTAAAAATCAGCATAAATAATAAAGAATATTTCTCTGATATATTTGATACACCGAAAGCTTTCTGTATTTCACATTTATTACCAGAAATTGTAATATTATGATGCTGTATTGTAATGCTTTTCTCATGCGTTAGGAATTATTATAAATATCCAATGTCAGATTTCACTTACCGACTCAGTTATTAAACCCGAAGGTTAGTTTGGATAGGTGAAGATAAGGCTCATCTCGAGCTAGGAGCAGGGGAGGCCAGTTTCTTTCGCTGAGCCATTTCATTTTTCGAGGGTTATTTGTTTGGAGGTATTGAGAGGCTCCACTCGGGATTTGATCCCGGGCTCCCTCTATTAGTGGCCAAGCGCTCTCTCTTTACTCCCAGCTGCCACTGTCCCGATTTTAAATTTGTGAGCTTCATCAATGTATCTTATATTGTGGATGGTATTTGAAATATCCCGCAGAGAATATGATGGTACGGAGAGTAAATCCAACGATTGATTACCACTCTTATGCAATCACAGATTGCGATTGGAAACATTTTCCATCCACCAAGAGGACAATTTAATGGACGTGGATAATTCGACCATATCTTCTTTCTTTTTAAAATTTACACTTCTTTGAGAATCAACTCTGCCTGTTGTCAGAAATGTAGATTAAAGATATTCTGGTGTTGGAGTCTATAATTAACATATAATTATTACTCAGTGTTGGAATATTTCCTAATCAGAAAAAAATGGCTGATTTTCTCTATGGTATAAATATTTCCAGTTTCAGTATCTGCAGGATGTATTTAATACCTGTGCTAGTTTCTATTGTTAAGTGTGGTAATTATGAAATGGCCTGGGAAAAATGGTGGGATTAATCACCATTGGAAGTCCTCCAACTCTCGCTGATTTTTGTTGGTTAAGGTCTCGCGTTATTTGTTCGCTTAGCTTATCATGTTCTATTTTGATATACTAAATGACTGATAAATATGAAACAGGTAAATATATAAGCTGACGTTATTGAAAGCTTACTTTATATTTCCGATGACATGGATGGCCTGAATCTACACGCTTCGATTTGCTCTCAAGTATCTCATGCATGAATTTTTTCTGCACCTGTCACATGTAATAGTAAATAATAAGTTACTATTCGCTTGCCTATCAAAAGGTTATATATGTAATACTATAAAATTTAAAGGCATCGCAGTAGGATGTGGATCATTCATTGCTGTTTTGACATGTTAATTAAAAGTTGGCATTTTTATTTTTTCGACTGTTTATGCACCGAATTTTATTTTGAATTTTTTATGTTAATGCATCAGAATATTAAAAATGTCAACCAAAAGAGGCGTTAAAATGCAAAACTGTCTCGAAAATCAACATTTACGTTTATTAAATTACAAATTTATTAAATGCTCACATGAAACTGATGGACGATACCTGCGTCGCAACTCGCCATTTTTCTCTCGCTAACCGCCGACCGCTATCTTGCTCCAAAGCGGTGCTATCACTTCTCCACCCTCCCCGGGAAACATGCATCTAATTGCGTGAATGCGTTCTCCCGTGCATACAATGGGCGCCCATCCTTCGCATGCGCCTCCCGTGGGCGGCACTCATCCTTTCGCATCTCTCCACTTCCAGCGTGTATTGTGTCGCCACGTGCTCCCGTGCTAAGCCTGCTCCTTCCGTGCGACGGCGTCACAACATGCGCTAAGCCTCTTCCTTCCTTCCTCCCTCCACGACGCTCTCGACCCCGCTTCCTTTCTTCAGCTGCGGAAACATGATGCAGACCGCACTCTGGCCTTCTGGTAATTCTTTCTAGGAACGAGGCGTTTGCCACAGCGGGTGTATTTCTCGTCTATTTTGACGATCTATGTGCTCCTGGAGGAGCGTTGGTAGCCTAGTGGGTGCAGCATTTAGCTGCAGATAGAAGTGTCCCGGCTTCGAATCCCGGTTGTGGGACTCCCCCGAAAGGGAATGCTCGAAGTGCGAGGTGGCCAAATGATAGGAACTGGTCATCCTCTCCCAAATGTAACGAGTGAAACTCACGCGCCTGTGGCTTTCTGGGCTGAGCATTCCCCTCACCAATGCAAACGCTGACCATTTCATAGTTCAGATTGTCCCTCGAAGAGTGAATCATTTTTACTTATGATCCATTATTTGGATTTTTTCGCTTAATGGAAGGGGGAGTGGGTTGACGGCTCGGTGTCACGGCTAGACAGTGGCTGAAGGAGGAGGGGAGTTGAAAAGGGGGATCAAGAAAGAGCGTATCTCCTGGTGTCATATTATTCTCCATCTTATCAGAATATGTTAAAAAACGTACATGTTTTAAATTTTAGCACATTTATCTGAGACACCTAGGTAAATGTGGAATTCAAATTCAGGCGAATCTTCGAGGTTAGTTAATTTTAGCCACTGCCTAGCGAAAATGAATTATTTTTTGAGCTCTTTATGTTCTCTAACGAGTGATAAGTTGACGCCGCTTTTCCATTTCAAAATATTTTATTTTCTTCATTCTCTAATGTAATAGATATTCACACATTTATCAACGTCGCTTGGACCACCTCCAGAAATATTAACGGAGTAACTATGCTCGTACCCGCTAGTGTGATCATAAGTGTGCACTCGATTGTTTCCTATAGAATTTTGCAAAACTCCAAACTTAATGGTTGGCTTAAGGAAGTAGAACTGCTTAGTTTTCCAAATTCATTGATTTTAACACCGAGAAAGAGAAAAAATCATGGGATAGAATATTTCATCTTTCAGAAATAAAATAACTTTTGTATTTATCACTGAAAGAAGGGTCTTGAACGTGATGTATTGGCTTTAAAAATGGACAAAGTGAATAATGAATTGTCTGTCTTTTTATGATTTGTTTCTTTCGAATATGTAATAACTGAAATTATATAATGTTCACCTTCTTCGAAAATTTAAGTCTAGCGTATCTAGCGAAGTGTAGGTGATTGGCAACTGGTCCATTATTATCGTGTTTGAATACAAGTAAAGCCGAAGGATGTCCTAATAGAAGACTCTTGGTTTGAGGTTGTCCCGAAGAAAGGGTCATGCCTGTGTGAATTTAACATGCCAGGAGTAGATATTGACAGCGACTAAGGGACTATCGGCAAACTCTTTTATCCTGACCCACTTATGAATCGAAGTAAAGAATGAATGCGAGGTAATTCGTGATTTATTTCATATCTTCCTTCTGCTTTCTGACTCATCGATATTTTGCTATATGCTGAGCAATTTTTATGAAAAATTATGCATTCCTCTAGTATTGCATTCTTTGCCAGGAGTCTCGTCTCGAAATGGGTCTCAGCCATGCACGAAATGCATTTTTGAGGAACGTATATAGCTCATCTTTATTCTTAAACCCATGACTGAGAAAAATCCCTCTAAATATATTGCCTAGCGCGAACTACATCCTCTTTTTATTTTCTTCTCCGCTCACGCGACCGTGCATTGCGTTGCACGATGCACCTGCTAGATATTGACAGCGTGCCTTCAATATTTAGAAAAGAATTTATTCACTGTTATCCATGTGATGAAAGATGATTGGAAGATACCGTTTTCCCTTTCTTGGAAAGTATGTCCTCAGTGCCTACCAATAAAACATTTATAAGGGATAATCTTATTTCCAAACAAATACTTCAAAAGATATACTCGGGGATGGAAGACATTTTCTATGACTATAAATTTCCTGAAGTAATGTATTATTGATATTTCAGAGAGTTATTTTGCATTCCATTGTGGTACTTCAATTATACGATTAGCACTATCTATCCCTCCGTTTCTTCTTGTTTCATGTAAGTTCTTTTGCTCCATTGTAGTTCTTCTTCAGTATCCTTCTTCACTGGTCACGAGTATTTATCTTTTGGAGATTTAGGTATATTTACGAGTGATGATATTTTGAATACATATAATTAACATACGTAGATATATTCCGATAAGACAAGTGCTTCGAAAAATGGCTTATCAGTCTACTTTCAGCGCATCTCTATGGTCCACGTGACGCGCCGCTTCCATTGGGGATTTACTGAAAAATAATGCTGCGGAATGTTTCCGCTTCTTACTCTTTTTAATATTCTCCTCCGCCCGCGCAACCATACTCTCCGTGTCTAGCCGAGTCTTCTCTCCTTTCTATAACCCCCCCACCCAACCCCGCTAAGCCCCGCCTCCCGCATTTATCCAAGTATTGCCCCCGTCTGTCTCTCTCGCCCCCTCTTCATGTGTGCCTCCGTGGGAACTTCACCCAAGTCACATTCTTCTTGGTCAGCAAGTCCCGTGGGCGCTCTCCACCCCCTTCCTTGTTACCCCCCCCCCCCAGCCAAAGGCCCGCCCCCTCTTCGTGGGGCAGATACCTCGGATCCCCAGGTCGCCTCTTTCATCCTCCTCGATCCGGCTTTTTGAGACGCGTCGCACGGCACACGCCATATTCCCACGTCTTGCGGATTTCTTTGTATAAACATTTTATTACTCATAAAGTTCAACGTCCGTTTAAGGTTTATAGAAAAGTTTTTGCCCTGATTGAAGAACGCGCTGTGTCATTTTGAGAAGCGGTTACAGGGTAATCTAAGAAAATAGAACTAAATGTTGTAAAAATAGTAGCAAGAATTGTAAATCATTATTATTCGTGACCATGAAAGACACCAGGTTAATCTTCAACAACGAATATTGAATTGAATTCATTAATAGTATTCTTTTGTAACAGGATAGTATTCCTTTGTTACGCGGGCATAGGCGTGATGCTTAATTGTGAAATTAAGTGAAAAAGAATATCATACGTCATTTAGGCGCACACTGGATGCAAAAAAATGTACTGCCTTCAGTACATAATTCACCTGTAAAATATCACCGTCGGATGTAGTATATATATGAATTATATACTAAATATTTATAAAGAAGCTGAATCGATATCTATTGTGTTGACTGGCAATCTTTGCGGGGTATTTTTAATTTTTTTGGCATTTTCGCATTCAAAATTATTGTTTAGTGAAATTCTTTTGATAATTAAACCATTCTTTTTTTTTCAGAGTAAATTATTTGCGGTGAGCTTCGCTCTTGAGAAATATTCATTATCGAACTATCGTGACTTTCTCAAAAATCAACTCTTGGCTCCTTTTTGGGCTATTATGAATATAGGTGGACTATTTAGGACATGGAAATCTGTCTAGGATCGAGAAGCAATGTAGGAGGTATCTACTAAATATTTTTTGCTATGCGGGTGGGACTTTATCCTAGTCACATACTTCCTGGTCAGCAACTTGCAGAGTCCCGTGCTCGGCGCTTTCACGCCGTAAACCCATCCCTCCCTCCCTCCCTCTTCTCCTTTTGTTAAAGGGAATACCCCGCAGCACCCAGACCCACTCACTCCCTCCAGAATCCGGCTTTTCCAGACGCAGCCCTCGGCACATGCCATAGTGTATTGCTTGCGCTGCTTCGTCTTCTGCTGCCGCCTCCTCCACACATCCCCAACACACGTACACCCGCGTGTACCACATCTCCCTCCCCCCCCTCCACCCCCTTCAAGATCCCTCACACACGGATGTGATCTCGCCCGGCCTTCTTCTTTCTTACTGCAATGCCCTTCTCTGAAGATTATTCCTCATCAGGCAGATCTTCCCTCTACCCTCATTCACTGTCAAATCGGTCGTTTAAATCCCCTATAGCCAGCGTTTTTTTAAATGATACCTGATGCAAAAATGTGTGATTTACGGAAAATAAATAATTCATTTAAAATTAATAAATTAAATTCGTTGTGCGAAAAATAAAATAACATCCTAAATAATTAATGCTTGAGGGGCAAAAATCGTAATTAGAGGCGAAGCAATGGAGAATTTTTATTTATGAATAATCTATTTCAATTTTTTTTAAATTAGTTTTGCGGTATGTCCGTGGAAGATCGAGATCAGTACTTGGAATTTTAGTGCTCTTTTTTGTTATTTTCGGAAAATGGTATGCTCTGATCGTACCATTGATAAGTGGTGCTTCTCCAACGGACACCCTCGTACCCCACTCTCCCATGCGGTCTTACTTGAGGTTAAATGCTTCGTCTGCTAACGTCATAATATTTGATGAGCTATTCTGCATTCAAATTTCAAAACTAAAATCTTTGGATTGAAGTATAGAAGATGAAAATAGTGTTAGAAATATTCTTATGCATGGGTTATATGGGCTCATGAATAGCTCATGTTAAATTATATCTATAATCATTTCTCTCTGGATTTCCCGGCTTCTGTTTACTATTATTCGAATCTCGGTGAAGGTAAACGCTTTTTCCTATGAAGTAAATTCTCCTGTCGTAAGCACTTCCGGCTGACTCATTAAAATTATGCCTTTGGCTAGTCCATGTTTACTTCCTTGAGTGAAAAAACGTTTACGCCGTGCCAAACGTCTGTAGGCATTTTTGCATGACTGCTCAGTGATTTTGCATGCATATTTGGATCTATGGAGACTAGTGTCACCCTTCAGCTGCAGCAGACCGCTTCAGACAGACCCCACTACACCCATGATCAAATCGGTCCCTCCCGGCGACGTTGCGTTGTCAGCTGCGCCATCTGGGATGGCCGAACACGCGTGCGGCGAAATTTATGGCCAGATTGTGGGAGGGAGGGAGAGTTATAAGGGTTAAGGTGGGCCAAGACGGGGGCGCGTGCGTCTTGTGAGGGATTGGCTGCAGGGAAGACCCGGGCGGTGGCCAGTTGCGAGACAGAATTGTTGTTGGGTGGTTCGGGAGCCAAGAGGGGTTGTTGGATATCCACCCTCTCGCACCCCCACGGCTGCTGGCACTAGTGCATTTCAGTAGTCAGGTGTAGCAGAAGGTGTAAGGGAGGTCCCCTATGTTTATGTCGTAAGCCGGCGGCTGACGGATCTCGTAAGCAAGGAGGTTGAAGGAGGATGGCCGGATTGGATGCGAGCATGACAAAGCATGTTTCTGCGAAGTTGATGCGAAAAAGAACGACATAATTCGCTTCCGGAATAGTAAGTTTCGCTAGTAGTTAAATCATTCATGTGCAGGTAAAACATTACAAATGTTCAAAGATTATTCAGAGATGAATGAAGTTTTTCAAAACGATGTTATTATCGCCGATTTCCGATATATTTTTAACATACGAATATTGGTTGTAGTAAGTACCACTAAGTATAAGCTATAAATCTAATTTTGTATCGTAACAGTCGTTACAAATTGTAAAGGATGAAGTAAATTATGCAGGTGAACACAAGTTAATGCATATTATATCCATATATTTACGAAAGGTGTCGTAAAACGATAATAACTGATTTGGTATTGAGTAATTACAAATATAGCGAATTCGATTCACCTATCATTCGTAGTTTTTTCATTTGATTTACCAGTCCATTCAGCATTCAGCAGCCTTTTAGAAATTCATTTGCAAATAACGATTTAATTTTTCTGGTCCTAGATATAAGTGCAAGGTGGAGAATGAGGGTGCGTTGCAGGATTGGCAATGTCTCAAAGAATTTTGGAATTGGAACGGGCCATGTGTACGCTAAGGGAGAGATGGAGGATGACAGGGCTCCATGCGATTTGATTTAAGTGATATGAGCGAAATAAAGTAAAAAAATTAGCTGTTGAGAATTGTCATATTACTGGTTATTCTATTTTCCCCAACATTTGAATAACTTAGCAGTTTACTAGCTTGGCCCGGTATAAAATCATCAATTTATGTATTTTTGTTTTCGTTGTAGGCGCAAAGTGAAGAGATAGGGGAATTCAGATAAAGATTTTAGATTTAGAAAAGATATTCATAGTTCTAGGACTCTTTTCCTCCAAGAACAAATGCAATTTACTTTTACAAATTCATCATCATCAGTGGTCAACAATCCTAGGATTGGTTTGACGCAGCTCTCCACTCAGTTCTCCTATCAGCTAATCTTTTCACTCCTAATTCATAGAGTAGATTTAAACATAGAATTAATTAAACATAAAATCATGAAATCAACTCAAGGGAGGTCCCCTATGTTTATGTCGTAGGCCGGCGGCTGACCGATCTCGCAAGCAAGGAGGTTGAAGGGGGATGGGCGGATTGGATTCAAGGATACCACGGTGCATATTTATGCGAAGTTGATGCAAAAATTAACGATAGAATTCGCAAAACCGCTTCGCGAATATTAAGTTTCGCTAGTAGTTAAATCATTCACATGTTTGGAATTCAGATGGTTGGTGGTGGCACGTAGAACGTTTCAGTACGAACGGTCAGGTTGGGGAACTGCGAAAATGGAAGAAGGAAGATAATGGCAAGAGGAGAGATCCTTTCTCCACGTGCAACTGCTGCTGCCTCTTCCTCCCTACTCCGTAGGTGATTCATGAGGCCAGCGGCGCGCGTGTCGGGTTATTAAAAGTCCTTGGCATGTCGTCGAATAAGGCAGAGAATTGCCCTTACGTGAGGCGCGGGAGACAAAGATATTGCGGAGGCCGAACTATTACGGCCGCAGTGGAGGCGGGTTGCGGCAAATTTGAGACCGTTTGGCGACCCCAGGGAGAGGAATTGTGTCTCCGGGCAACAGAAGAAGGATTGGAGCGCCGGCTACCTGCGGCGGCCCCACGACCACGGATTCTATCAACCTCACTCGCCGGCCGTTCCAGCCGCTTCCGAAGTGTGCCCTCAAAGAATAGCCATAGTTCCACAAAATAATTATAAGATTTTATTTTGGGTTTGATCCAAAATTATCAGGACATTTGAGTCATTGAAATTTTGAGATTTTACACTAAATCTAGTGGATGGAATCCGTATTTCCTCTCACCTCAGTGATTCTTGATTTCGCGAATTGAAACGAAGAAATTAAAATTCAATGGAATATTTATTGAGCAGATGCATATTTAATCTGTTCCCGTAAATATTACTGAAACATCTGAATATTAATACCAAAGCATCCATTTCAAATTTAAAAACTAAGTTGCAAGTATGGTCGTAATTTTAAATATTTCGGATTTTAAGTGAAGGCATTATAATCGGTGGAGGAATCGAAAAAGTTTATGTAGCCCTGAGAAAAACGTAAAGATGTATGGCTTAAGGTCTTAATTGTTCTCAATGGTATGAAATCCTTCATTGATATTTAATCACAACAAATCCATCTCGTAGGAAAAAGTCTTTTGCGTCATCACAATGTAGTTTCTTCAAAAAAGTAATATTTTGAATTATTTTCGCACAAATCGTTTTAATAACTTTGCTGATCAGTTATAGTAAAATCAAATGACTGTGCCTTCACAATTTTCAGGTGTAATGAACGCATTAGGCCAATGCATTCTTCAATGTCTCTATTCAAGGCCTTAAAATTTGGCTACAATAATTCCACCTCTTTCAACCTATTGTTCATATTACTGAAGTCATTTAATTAGTCAAAAATAGATCATATACATCGTCAAACTTTTTTTCCGTCAAACAGAAATAAATTTCGCCTTAAATTGAGTTCCGTGCCGGTCAGCCCTTCTCTCCTTGCAAGGCTATGCTCCCCATCGCAACCCCCTCGTCGCCATGGAGGAATCCCATATGGCCGGAGTGGAAGGACTCCTTCCTTGCCTCTTGAGGCGGTTCAGTGCCAACATTCAACTCCCCTCGGGACCCTCGATTCTAATGCTAAGAATAACATATTACCTCAAGCTGAAACATATTATGGTCATTTTTGCTTCTGATATTGAATTTTACCATTGCTCAACCTGTGTAATTTGTACCTGACGTTAATCTATTTAAATAAAATTGTGAGTTATGATTTACAAGCGTATTTTTTGACAATTTTTTGAGTGGCACTTTATTATAGAAACGCTCACTATTTGAAAACATTTTTTTACGCAGGTACACCACGGAATGACGTCAGTTTCACGGGCATTACTGCCAGTGTTTCTGTCGGACCAGCTGTCTTTTATTCTACAGCAACCGAAGCGGTGGCAACCGATAAATGAAGACATTAGAATCACAACACTGCGGAGACCTTGGTTCTTACACTGATAGAAATTTGATCAGTAAAGATTGAAATGTGATTAATTACTACCATTTTTGTTATTATTAACGTGTCCTTGGTAAATGTTGCACCCTTTTTTTATTTTAACCTGTTATTATTATTATTATTATTATTATTATTATTATTATAGTATTCTACCGATTAAGGTAGGTTTTCATGGAGTATCTCCCTTTCCTTCCAGCACTGCCTTCTTTAATTCACTGTAAGGCCTACTCTTTTTCAACCTATCTAAAAATCCTATTCTTTTCCTTCCCCTCCCTCGTTTACTGAACATTCTACCCTCTAACACCATTTTCAACATCCCCTCACCGCTAAGAACTATCTCCATCCATAACTTCTGTCTCCTGCGTATCTCATCTAAAAGCTGCCTCTCCTCGCCAACCATATCCAGCACTTCGTCGTTCCTTTTCCTCTCCGTCCATTTCACCCTCTCCATTCTTCTCCATACCCACATCTCGAATGCCTCCAATCTTCTCTCGTCTTCTTTCCTCAGTGCCCACGTTTCCGCTTCATAGAGAGCTACACTCCAGATCAAACTCTTCACTAACCTTTTCTTTAAACTCTTACATAACGATCCTCTTAGAAGCTCCTTCCTGTTCATGAACGCTTCCTTCGCTAATGCAATTCTCTTCCTGATGTCCTTACTACTGTATCCGTTTTCCTCTAACGTACTGCCTAAATAGTTGAATTGTTCAACCTGCTCAAGTTTTTCGCCACCCACCTTTATCTTGAGTCTCACATTCCTCGCTCACGTTCGTATAACGCATCCACTAGAGCCTGAAGCCCCCTCGCTGACTGGCTGATCAACGCCTGGTCATCCGCGTATCTCACTGATTTGAGCATCATTCCTCCCACTTTTATCCCAGATTCTAACTCATCCCACGCTTCCCTTAACATCTCCTCAGCGTACACGTTAAATAGCAGCGGCGATAGAGGACAGCCTTGCCTCACACCTCGGCCGATGCTTGCCCACCCAGATTCTCCGTCCGCTACCCTCACTTGCGCCGTCTGGGCCATATAAAGATTACGAATCAGTCGTCTATCCCTCCAATCTACACCTATTCTCTTCAGAATATCCATCAACTTTACCCAGTTAACCCTATCAAACGCTTTCTCAAAATCCACGAAACACGCATATACGTCCTGGTCATATTCTAGGTTCCTCTCGACGAGGGACCTCATTATTGCTATTGCATCTCGAGTTGATTTCCCTTTTCTGAAACCAAATTGATCTTCGCCCAAATACACGTTTGCCCTCGCCTCCATTCGTCTGTTCAATATCCTCAGTACCACTTTCGCTGCATGCGATATTAGGCTGATAGTCCTATAATCTCCGCCTTCCACAGCTTTCTTCTTTTTCGGAAGCGGAATTAAAACCGTCTTCACGAAATCTTCCGGCCAAATCCCTCCTCGTAGATCCTGCGCACTAGTTCGAAAAACCTTTTCTTACCTTCCTTCCCTAGAATCTTCAGAAGCTCACACGGGATATTGTCCACGCCTACTGCTTTCCTAGCCTTCATAACACGAAGTGCTTTGACCTCTCTGGCATGGGTGGCCCTACAGGGAATAATTGCGAATTAATCCCGCCAATGCAGCTCTTAAGGTCATAGGAACGCGCAAGTCTTTCCACCGCGACAAGGTTGTAGCCCAAGGGAGAGGATTTTAACCTGTGGCCGAGGGTTTTGAATATACCGGCATCTTTTTTCTTCCACCTACATTATCCAACCCTACACACCTTTTCCCCAACTTCTTCCATATTTTAATTCCAGCTAACTCCAATATCGCATTGTTATTTGTATCACGTTTTGCCCTCCATCACTAAAATTAGTTTCCTATTGGCTCTAATTACTTTCCCTCGCTGCCACCGACTCAGCCGCTTCATAATTCCCTCCACCGCCTGTATTTCGTCCCCTTCTTCTATTTTATGTCTGTGCCTGTGTAAATATCCCATCGGGTTCCCACATGGGGTACTTTCACCCTCGAACGTTATGTGAAAGTGTGCTGACACCTCGTATAATTCTCCATTCTCCCTTCCCTTTTTATCACCCTCACGAAGCCAACTCTCGTTCCAGAATTCCACGACAACCGCAGCGCCTGCCTACACGCTCACCTTCCCAACACTGCTTAACGACATTGGGCTTTAAAATTCCTTCTCATCACTCCCTCGTATCAGCCGTCATTCAATAATCACATGCAAGATATGTTGATGACTCTCTCACCCACTCACGTTCACCTGGGATTATCAATGCCGAAATTTCTGTACTCCAAGCGCTGTAATGTACACCGTCGCTGCAAACTTCACAATCCATCATACCGTGTGGAATGTATAATTCATTCGCAAATCACCACTTGCTGAATGTCTCGAATAAAGTTACGCATATCACGTTTGGTGTATACTAAAGGAGAGTTAGTTTAGGCATCGCGTTTAACAGTGACTTTAGTCACGCATAATGTATATAATAATATCGTTTTTGTGTGTCTATATTTCTCATCGTTACATTTTTACTATGGAGAATATCATGTAGATTTTGGCATAGTAAAATTGTTGCAATAATGTTTTTCTAATTACAAAAGTTCTTATTTTAATGGGTTTGAATGAAAAGCGATAAGTGATATGTTTGATCCAATATTAAATGCATGGAAGGATGAAAAATTCCATCTGTACATTCATTTAATAAAATAGAAAACATTCAAAAAATAGGCGAAATCAAAAGAAAATAATGCTAACTCTTGATGTAGCGATATGTAGGATAAAATACAACAACAAGGATAGTTATCGCAACAAAGCAGTCAGAATTATGTCATATATTTTTTGAAAAATCAGATTAGCATGGTTAGGAGAAGTTTGGGTGTCTCAGATCAATAATGTTTTGATAAATATGACGTATATTTCCTTGTATAAATAAATAAATTGTAGTCCTATCGAGGAAAATATCAAACTCTTATTGGAAACTTCTCTAAGAATTATCGTTGAAAATATCATATTTTTATGTTTTCATAAGCAAGATTCCGTCATAGCACAAATGTGATAGATTAACTACTTCCAACCCCATTCCGTGATCTAGAGCCCTAAGCTGTGTACACAACTGGAGATATATTGCAATTATGGATTGTGTTTATACCTACTGTGTACAGAGAAAAATATGTAAAAATACATTTTATGGTGTTTTGATCCCATTTTTTCCGATCGACTCCACGGGTGCTTTGTTCGCGACCGTTTCTCTCTGAATATAGAAAACACGGCTTCGCCCACACCATCTGCAGCCGTGGCGTGGAGACGGGGGCGAGGCGAAAAGTTTTGAGCCGTGGAATGCATCGTTTGACACCTGAAGTTATTGCAAAGGCCCACACACAGAGGCGGGTTGCCTCCTGCTGGGATCGGCTGCGAAGTCGCCATGACGACGAAGAGCCCTCTTTCCTTGGCGGGCGACCCCTTTTGCCCTTGGCACCCACTCTTCTCGCGCTGCGCTCCAGCCAGCGTGATGCCCTTGAAGCCTCGTTCCTTGAGTCCCTTTGCTTATTTCCTGTCATGTCCCGTGTGGATGTGAAGCTGGGTAACTTGAATCGCGTGCCGATCTAGTTGGGAGGGAAGGAGTGTGCTCAAAGGAATCGTTTTGCATGATGCAGATCTGGATCTAAGCTGCCTTGTTGTTTGGTCAAAGCTATCCCCTGGAGTTTACCATCGTTTTGCATTGCGTTCTTACCTTAAATTTGACTTTTGGTCCAAGACTTGAGCGTTCCTTTAGTTTTTGTTTACCCCATCTGTACAGCGTCTAAGGGGCGAAAGATCATTGACAATGATCACGTCGTTCGTAGTTTCTGTACCGCTCCTGATGCAATTATTTGTTGCAATAATTAACAATTGTTTATTTTTAATATTATTAATTACTTCTTAGAGTGTTTGTATGGGAACATGAATATTACTATTTTCTTAAGTAGTGTCTTGAGCCAAATCTGATGTTCCGCAAACTATTTCGTCGTTAGATTAAAATATTATGGGTTTTTGATCAGTATTACTTGAAAATGGACACATGATCGCACTTTCATAATTGAGCACTTATTTTTGGTACATTGCATTTAATTTATTTCTCAGTTGTTAAAATTTAAATGCTCAATATATCTACTCTTCGAAGTTTAAAGAATATTTTATACCATTCCAGGTTTCTTTTGCGGAGGGTATATGTTTTTATTTAAACAAAATAAACAATGAATAATTTTGTTTTCATATCTGTGTGCAGCATAATATTTCCAATAAAACCTTTGGCACTAAATCTCCATTGATCAAACATCATTTATGCTAGCATTGGAGCTTCTTGGGAAGCAGTCACGCATATTTCAGAGCAAAATTCTTCGACTGAAATAAACCGCATATATGGTAAAATTGGAGTTGCGTTACCGGTATTGTTGGTAATAATGCGAACAGGTACGTTCTCCTCTGTTGGGAATTAAGCTTCTGCGGAGTACTGTTTGGAACAGAGTTCAAGGAATGAAGGACAGCGCACATTGAAAAAGGTTGAATCTGAAAATTAGGCTGCTTTCGCCAGCAATTATTTGCATCCTTTGAAATGAAGACGATTTTTAATATCACTTCAGGATCAAGAATCCACAGTTTGTTGGTAGTTCTCAGGCTTTGATTGAATGCCTGGGAAGTGGGGAAGATGTTTCCTAATGACGAATGTGAGGAGAGGCGCCAATAATTCGGGTACAGATCAAGAAACATAATAAAGATACACTGTTTTATGTTCCAGTGTAACATTCACTGCTATCAATATATACACTGGAACATACAACAGTGTATCTTTCTTATGTTTCCTGTCACCAAGTTCCGCCAAATATCGACATCCAGCCTTAAGTTGTACAGATGAAGATATATAATCGTAAAGCATGCATCAAAACTTTTAATAACTTAATTTACTGTCTTTTAAAAACTGTTTACTTTGAATTCTCTGTTTCACTCTGGCAATGTTTTAAAGACAGGATTATGAATATTTGCCGAACTAATTTATTATTGCCTAGTATCGTTTTTCATTCAAAATGCTGGGTTGTAGCACGCCAATGAGTTAACTATTAACTGTACATGTTTTTTCTCCAGCGTGCTGGAAGCTTTTTCATATGAGATGCACAAAACGGGAAATGAGTTTTGCATTGGTACAGTACGCTCATGTAAGGGATGCCACGCGTTGGTGTTAAAGACACAGTGACGACGAAGCAGAGCAAAGTTATTTTGAACCGTAATCCTCTATTGAAATGCACGCATGTTCGTATCCATCAAGTCCGAAGTTGGGTTTGCATGCAATTTTATCTCCTCGCTAAGGGTTGTGAGACTCTCGGAATGACCCAGAAAAAAGAGCTCACCGTGGATGTACTGCAAGGAAGGGTGGTTGGGGAAGGGAAAGCATAACGGGGTGGTGGATGTGAGGAAAGAAAGGCTCCCCGGAACGCAGCGTGGGATAAGATGTGGAAAGCAGAGGGGTAGTATTGAGAAATGTCTTTCAGGGACGAACGGTCGATATGTGCCAGTGAATCAATGCAAAAAGAAAGGCTCGCATCCAAATTAACGCTCGCATTATATTATTAGCAGCGTGGGTAATTTGGCATATTCACACGTGTGCCCCGGCATTTATTTGGCATAAATTTATGCTTTCAGTTTCAGTGTGCATTCTCATTTTCCTGCATGAGCAACCGCTGAATAAACATGCCGAAGCGTGTGAACGCAGCCAAATATACAACCTGTGAAAGTGCACGTAAGGATAAAGTGAATGCTCCCGTCACGGTCTGATTTATATTTATGTTCTCCTTAATTTGTCGAAATCGTTTCCAAAACATGACGCCTCTTACATTAAATTGAGGCGTGAAAACTTATTTAAAAAACCAAACGAGACTTTGTATCAAATTTCCATGCGTTTTAATCAACTAACAGACTGTTTTACCTTACATTGGTATTAAGGGCTATAATATTTCACATTTTTTAAGAGGTACATGAATTATTTTTTACTTAATGATTTTAAAACCATTCGTTAGCAAATCATGTAAGTGTCGTCATCGTGACTTGAAAATAAAGCACACGTATTCGTTAATAGAGTTAAGTGTTAATGTGAGGCATTATGCTGATATTTTCATTTCTTTTTTTTAGGTGAGTGTATTTGGTAACCATTCCGGAACTGCTTGCTATGTGGCTCATGTGGTTTCCTGAGGTATGTAAGAAGTATTTTTGTAGTTTTTTTCGCTTCATCAGCCGTTGGTTAACTATTTTTTCATTTTATATCTTTTAAGCGCCCTTTCATTTATAGAACTCGAGCCAATGCCATGGCGACGTAACAAGATTGCAAAATTTGAGCTTAATCATCAAGTTAGCAGAGTGACTTTGTTTTTCTTGCAATATGTAGGTAACTTACGGGCCAAAATATCATTTAAGCATCTTAAAGATCACGGCTGTACCTTGGCATGGAGTTTGCACCTTTTGCCTTGTAATGCAAAAACATCAATATTTTCGTGCGAAAGATCCACAGAGAAAAAATCATTCGCCTCGCACGATTGTGCATTGCGGGTGACTCCCGTAAAAAGTTATCACCGCGGCTAGTCCCGGTACACTTTAAATTAGTCTAGAGCGAACACCCCTTGTGTTCTATGTCCGGGCCTGCTCTCCGGCTGTGGCGCTGTGCGCACGATTTGGACTGCTTGTGGCATCATATGCTCAGCAGTCCAGCAACAACACCTTGTCCGGTAGTGTCCGAAAATATCCACAGGGAAGAATGACGCCTCGGTAGCTTAACTAGCTAAAGCAATCGACCGAAAATCGGGGGATCCGGGTTCGAATCCCGGTCAAGGCGAATGATTTTTTCTCTGTGGATCATTCGCACGATTGTGCATTGCGGGTGACTCCCGTAAAAAGTTATAACCGCGGCTAGTCCCGGTATACTTTGAATCCATATTTTCAATGAGATCACTTTCAAATTTACTTTAAATAGTTAGAAATTCAATTTTCCACTATTATATGTGATTTGGAACTATATTTTTAATCGCTCGTGCTATACATTCACTCAATTATTCTTCGGTAAAACAAGAAATCGCCTACGAATTAAATTCGTAGCGGACAGACAAATTTTTTCTAGCGTGCTAATTGAAATATTTTCTGCGAATTTTGGGAGAAAATGGCGTGCACTGTTACACTCCTTGTACAATCTAGGTCAGGTCGGATTCTCTGTGATTCGACATCGATGTGATTCCACTGACCGCAGTGGCATACGCCGTGTTGATTCCTTGGCACCCGTTGACGACATTTTTGCCGCCACCGCACCCTCGCTATTGCACACTTCCCGTCATCTCCTAAACAGAGGACTTGCATGGAGCGGAATCAGTTTGCTCTCTCTCTTCTTCCTAAAATCTCTTCGCTTTTTCCCCCGCAGTCTCTTGGCAAGGAGCCGAATGGAACGATTCCCAATCGCTGATCCATTTCTCCGCTCCCTCGCAGGCGATGCCTCTCTGCCTGGGAGCACGATTTTGCAACGTCACTGACTGAAAACCAGAGAAAGATTTCCAAAAGAAAGGGAAGGAGTAAAAATTGAAATAGCATTATTTCCTCCACTGAAGATTGTTGGCAGATTCTTCAATATTCTGCATCAAAATGTTACTTTCTAAATTAACCTTTGCGTATGACTGGCAACCTCGTATATTGGAGTATGCAATGCGGCCGTAATAAGCGTTTAAGTGAAAACCATTACTTCTATCTTACACCTGGTTTTGCCTTATTTACTTAAGTTAATTCATTCTCCAAAGGGGTTACTAAGGAGATACTTTTTGTTGACACCGGGAAAATACGGTTTTTGCTTTAAAAAAAACAGAATTTTTGAACATGTATGAAAATCAAATGAAGAACCAAGGATTTGAGAGCTTAATTTATTCAAAATGTGACAATTTTAACCTAGCATCCCAAAAGATGTAATTAAATCAACGAGAAAAAATCACTGAAGCATCAACCCTTACGCTTTCACCACTAGGGGTCATAAAACCATTAGAGCCATTATTTTTGCTCCCTCAGGCCGCATTCCAAATAATGTAACAATTGATTTTACCAATGCCCCAATCTTCAAATTTACAAAGCTGCTGGAAAAGATCGGTGGAAAACTGGATTTGAATAGATTGAAAGCGTTCGCTTTGGTGAACAATGTAGCATATAAAGCGATTGCCATGTGCGCGATTTCTTTTATTCGGCCGCCGATGTATCTCTCCGAGGGATCGAAGCATCGCCGACGATTCGCCGCTTCCTGCTTCACGGATCGATGATGCCCTTTCGAAATAATCCCATGCTCTCCACGACGGACCGTATAGGATGCTTCTGATTCATGGATGAGTTGAGCACCAAAAAAGTAACCGGGATGTGTCGCAGTTACCGTTTAAATTTTGTACCTGCAATTATTATTCCAAATTACATTTTTATGAGAAAGTAATTACGCAACAAATTATGAATTGCTTTTCGTAAAAAAATGTAGAACAAAGTAAAAGGGCTCAACATACGATGGCCAATTCTACGGCTGTTCTTTTTCACGGAGGTGATAATGTTGGAACCTTATGTTTTAATGCCTTTACATGTACACATTTTGCGTATTATTTTCAGTTATAATAGCATGGTCTGATCACTTTCGATATTATCTAGCTTATTTCAGCAAAAGGGGGGCAGCATATAAGCTGTCGAGACTGAGTACATACATGAAATAGACTCAGACGGTAACCTTTAATTCCAGGAAATAGTGCATATATAATCAAAGCAATAATTTATAAAATACATTTTAATTGATTTGATCAAAATGTTTTAAGCGTTTCTCGTTACCGGCTACTCAGTTTATTTTTGTCGCTACTTATAAATCCGGATTCTGCAGTGAACCTTTCGAGAAATTGCCGTTGGCGATCAAATTCTCTCCTCGCCCTTCTCCTGTCTCTACGATACGGTCGTGGAAGTCGTCCCGTGAACGGGTTATTGCTCCGAAAATTGGGCTGATATTGTTGTCGACTTGTTTCCGCGGGGGGCCAGGGGGGTATAGGGGTGCTTGGTAGGTGAAATTCAGTTTGGTGCGGGAAGAGCAGCGCTGTACGTCATCATCAAAGGGCCCTCCGATTACTCGACGGTCTTTCCCGGGGAAGCTTGATCCTATTCCGTCGAATCAGTTTCCCGCTCCTCGAAATGGTCCGAGGGAATCAATTTCGCCCTACGACTCCGGCGGATGCGTTTTTTTTTGCCAATTTAGTTCTTTCGAGGGTCCCTAAATAAAGTGATGATAATCTGGGGGTGCACTAGTTTTGATTGTTAACCCTCTCGAACAAAGGCTGAGCTAAATGGAATATAAAAAGTTATTAATGTCGATGTCCACGTTTTAAGCTAAAATCGATTGATACCAGGGAAAGGCGCTCAAATCAAACCATTTGGAATTATAATTGTTCATTATATTATTCATTTTCCTCATGCCTCCAATTTTATGGTATTATACCATCATTTTATATTTTTAACTGATCTTGTGGAAATTATAGACTACTTGGGCAAAGCGAGATTATTTTTTGAACATATTCAACGTATTAGGAATCAATTTCATTTGGTATAACCAGGGGTAATTATGATTCCAGGGATAACTTTTGTTTGTTTTTTAAAGGGAAAATCGTTGGTCCGTGTTTCCTTCTGCCGGTGTATGTAATTTTGTATGATCCATAACTTACTGTCTTATATTTAAAGATGAGTAATAATCTCCGAATAGAATGAAGATAAAGTATAACTTCTCGTTGGAAAAAGAGCTTAAACTCTTGCCAAAAATTAAACTAGTGAAACAATAAGGCAGTTTCAAAAATAAAAAGTCAAAATTTCAGAATTCCCGATTACTGAGGTGATGAAACTTTAACGAAAACAGGACCTGTCCCTAAAATGATAGCAAAGTGCTTATACTTCATTTAAAAAATTCAGAATTGCTGCAGATTTTTCCAGAATTTGGCGTAAATGGAAAAAATCTTACATTGGAAATAGCGTCAAAGTTTAAGTTTAAAAATAAATATAATTTAAAAAATTAAAGAATTTTATAAATATACTATCATATGCATTTATTTATATAACATACAAATAAATTCAGAGTTGAGGAAAGAAAGGGATAGGAACGTATAATAGAAAAAGGACGAGGACAACGGTGCTGTTGTACATGGAAAGATCCAGAAATCAGAGGGTAAAAATGCTACCTTGCTGGGACTCGAACCCAGAACCTCCCGGTTGCCGGCCGGGTTTTATTTAATAAATTTATGTATTGCTGATAATTTTTTACAGGCAATTATACACATATTGTAAAGAAATCAGTCTGAGCATCATTAGAAGTAGTTTCCACTGTATTATTGAACCCAATTGCGATTATTATGCGTTTCATACTACCGACAGGCCACTTTCAAATCGATATCTTGTTACAGAGCCACATCCAGCGACAGAAACGTTGGGAAATAATAGAAACTCGGCGGATGTGGTGATTTCACTTCTCTCGAAGGCTGTCCCCGTTCGTTTTCCTTTGAGGAATTATTTCGCCATCTTCGAAAGGAAAAACTTAGCACGTTGAGAAGCTGACAAGGCACCGAGTACGGTATCCTTAGCCTTTCCGTATTTCTCCAGATGCGCGCCCGGAAAATTCCGTTTCCCCCCCTGAACTGAACTCCCCACGTTTTCTTCTCCGATTTTATTTCTTTTCGTGAACTTTGGATTCCATTCGACACAGTACCTTTTTCTCTGTGTGTACGTATATGATATGTGTATGTGGATTTTTTCATTTCCAGTCGACTCAAAAACACCATAGAAATCTCTCTTGGGGTCATTCGGCTGGCGCAATGCATAAGAGAGAGGAAAGATTGGGAAATACTTACTGGTGCCGCCGATTGTCCCTTGGGAGGCATGAAAGGACGATTTTTTAAGTTCGTGGATAATATTTTACTGGCGGTAGGTTTTTTTCTGCGATTTTGAATGGCCCATAAAGGCAAGGAGCTGATTCGCAAAAATTGTTTGGCAAAATAATATTTTGAGTGAGGAGGATGGGCATCTAACGATTTGATCGTTGGATTATTCTTCCTCATAGGAAAATCTACTAGGATTGGTAGAATATTAATTGCGTATGCTTGGTTTCGCTTATAGTAGGGCCCGCCCGCCTTTGTGACGGTGCGGGATTCCTCGTCCCTTCCCTTCCTTTCCTATCCTTCCCCTGGAGGTGTCGTCGGGCTCTCATCGCGGCGATGCCTCCCTTCCTTTTTCCTTCCTCTGTCCTCCCCCTCTCGAGAGGCACGGGCGTATAAGTCTCAGACTTGGTTCCCGAGTCCTCGAGTTGTATCCTCGCGGGGCCCGCCCTGGGACCCCCGAATCCACTGAGGAGGATGGGCGTAGGAACCACCTCCCAAAAGCTCTTCCTGAAGGATTTTTTTAAAAATTTACCAGACACATTTAATCGTCACGGTAACGTAGTAACGGAGAAACGATAGGAGAGCCATTGTCGTCCGTGCCAGAGGTGAAATTCCTCCGGGAAAATTCGGTTGCAATGATCTCGCTCAAGATCCCTCGATTGAAGAGGACGAGAGAGTGATTTTCATTTATTCACATTTTTACAAGGCTTTGCTGAGTGGTCCTACCTCTTCAGATCACCTATTTTGCCCTTGGCCCTGTAGTGGTAAAAGCGCCGGTGAAAACCTTTGGAATCAATGCGTGGTTTGTGGTCTGTTTATACTATCTGCGAGGTGCGTGATATCCAAGGCCTTGGACAGTCTTCATTACTCGGTGATCAACTGAAGTAAGCCTGCATACACGTGAAGATACAGTATCTACTGTAGTGGCATCAATAACTTACATGAATTTTTAAATTAGTGCCGTTTTAAAGTACCCATATTTATTTTTATCATTACTCCAAGAGGGTTTCTTTAAATATTCACTGAAGTGACGTCAAATTCCTTTCTAAATGGGATATAGACTTTACCATTGTCGGATTAGTTTTTTTTAAAATTTGGCTCCAGCTCGTTTTTGATATTGATCCAGTAAAGCGGAAATATGGTTTCAATCCGATCCTTCTTTCACCGCACTGTTCCCTCTATAAACCCTTATCCTCCTCTCCGCCCGTGGCCCAATTAAGGCATCCCGAAAGGGTTCGTCCCTCTGGAAGAGAGGCCGGCAAGTAGGTGCTCGCACTACCCCGCCCCCTCCTTCATCAACCCTCGGACACACCTCTTTTTCCTTTGCTCAGCCTGTCGATGCCTCTATAAAGATATAATAATGACCTCTCGCTGCATAGAATATGTGAGGCACTCAATCCCTCTCCCTTAAGTAGGCACAACAATGAAAAATTGTCCTGCTGTATTCCGTTTTGCAACTGTCTTTTTTTCCAAAAACCTGTGCTTGCAAGATGTATTAAAAATAATAGTAGTTATTCATAGATCACTCTTGTGCAGTCAAATTCACTTAAAGGAAGTGTGACTTCTACTAAAAAAGTGAATTTTTCGTGATGTCGATCTAATATGCCAAATCAGATCTCAGTTCAAGTGAAAGTAAAAATACGTGTGTGAGTAAATACCGAGCTTTTCTTTATCTTTTTACTTCGTCTCCCTTGGAAATCAATTACGTTCCGTATTTGCTTAACTGCGATTTCTCGGAAAATATTCCTTTACAAGGTAAAAGAGAGGGTAAACTCTCTTTCCTCCTATAAAGAGGAAGACAGTTTGGAAATTCGACGACGGCCAATTTCTTCGGAAAAAAAGCTTTTGATAAATGCCCTCTACCATTTATAAGAGTATTTGTCTGCAAGAGAGCCGAGTTTCCTTGTCTTTTTTCGTACATATCAAGCGAGGGTTAGCGAGAAGCCAAAGAGGAAAGATGGAATGGATAAGAGGGAGAGCAAGGAAAATCTTTTCACTAGATTGCGCGCCGAAGGCGCGTTTAAAGCCGTTCCGGTAAAGCGATGTTTACCCCTACCAGCCAGTTTACAATACAATAATTTTGGGCGCAGTTGTATATGTTGTCGGGGTAGTGTGTTGTTTGTGTTAGCAGAAACTTACATATTAAACATCAAAATACACTAAGCTACATACATCTTGCAATTTCTTTTACAGAAGAATGATGAGTACAAGGTAATTAAAACGGAGTTGGAAAGAACGTCCACATTTGTAATGGGCTCTTTTGATTTTTTTTTCCTCCTCTGTTGAATACGTTTTATTTTTTCATTGTTTTTAATAGTTTTTATATATATTTTTTTTTTTATTGGCCCCTTTTTTTTTTCTTTTTAGTTAGTTTTTTTTTTCATATTGGTTTTGTTGCTTTGTTAATTATTATTATTTATTTTATTTTTTTTCTTTTTGTTCTTTTTTATATATATATTTTTTTCTTTCTTTTTTTACTGTGGACACACAAAACAATGCTAACCTAGCAATACTAATATCTAGAAGAAGGAAAGATATAGGATAGACTCATAGAAGAGTAGCTTGTTGAGGCAGTCTGTATGTTGTTGGGATTGTAGGATCGTAATTCCAGATGTCTGTAAGGAGGGTGTTGTTTGTTTCCCTGAGCCTGGACTTAAAGTTTTTTACTAGTTTGTTGATAAATTCTCCAATGGACGGAACACCGTGAGCGCAGCGAATATCTTTGGTCCTTGTGAGTCGGGAGAGGTTAAGTAGAAGGCGGAGGGATTTATTTTGGAAGGATTCCAGTTTATCTCTGATGGATTTATTGTTAGCGAAAATCTCGCAGCCGTAGAGTAATGAAGGACGGACTATTGCAGTATAAAGCCGGATTCTAGAAGAATGCGGTAGCGGGGAGGATGAGGAGCAAAGGGAATAAACCGCTTGCCGTGCCTTGATGGCTTTAGCAGTACTGTATTTTAAGTGGGGTAGGAAGGTGAGTTTGCTGTCCAGATAGACGCCGAGGAATTTGTGTGATCGGGCTCTTGGTATACGGATTTTGTTGATGTGTGGTTGTGTTTGTGGGCCGAATTTTTTTCTGCGTGAAAAGTGTATGTGTGTGCTTTTGGAGGCGTTGATGCGAATCTTCCAGAGATTCGTCCATTTATGGATTAGTCTAAGGTGAGTGTTGAGTTTGCCTATGTTTGTATCTCCCTTCCATGATGTAGCGGCAATTGCTGTATCATCGGCGTACATGTGGAGCGATGTTTTGCGTGTGGAGGGCATGTCGTTTACATAAATTGTAAAAAGGAACGGGCTGAGGATGGAGCCTTGAGGTACTCCAGCTTCCATGGGTCGCAGAGATGATAACGTTTTGGCTTCGGCGACTCGGAATTGACGGTTGTGCAGATAGGAATTGATGAAAAGAATATCTGAGGGAGGGAATTTCAGGAGGTGAAGTTTGTACAGGAGGCCTTTATGCCAAACTCTGGAGCAAGGAAAATGCTTTTTTCATCCTTATATGCATCCACCGAGCGAGCGACCGGGAAATCGTAAGCGCACATGCGATCATTTCTCTTTTTATTTACAACTCTGAAAACGCGGCAGACGTCGCCTAGTCATGCCTACGTTTCCTCATTTCAGTTTATAGGTACTTTTAGAAAGCGAATCTATAGAGGAATGTTGCATGAAAGTTCTCTCAAACACTTAATGCAATCCGACTGAAAGTGGAATTGCACTTCAAGCTCTTACCCCCGTTAGTTATCACTGTCGCTATTTATTATTATTGTTATTTAGCTAGTTGTCAAGCATATTTTCTTATGTATATTTCAAAGGAAACTGGGAAATATTAGCTAAAAACTTGTTGTGCAGAAAAATATAAATGGCAAAAAAAATTTATGGATAGAGTTATTACCGTCATGCATTCAGCTAGCAGTTAACTTACTCCCACCGCTCCATCCCAATTGAAAGAGATTTAAAATATCGAATAATGAAACTGCTGCCCTGCAAGGAGCAAGAGAGAAGCCTTCAGGGGCTTTGAGGTCTTTTTGCAACTAATTCGCGAGCACCTTAACCTTCTACTAAAAAACAACTCGCATTCGCCGATTTTCATGGTAATAGGATATGTGATGTAGTAATTTTCTAAGAAATGCATAAAATTGATTTTTAATGAGCCCTCTGTTTTTTCTTCTGCTTTCCAACCTTATTTTCGATGCGTGAAAAATCTTGCACCGTTACTCTCGTTCTCATTTTCTTGATGTCTCTCACTCCGTTTTCTTGTTTTCTTCCTCAAATCTCAGGGGAGTGTGAGAATTCGAGGAGGCCGAGACGGCAGGCAGAGATAGCAGGGATGAGAATTGTTAAAAAGGCAAACATTATCGGCTCTTTTGATTTATTTCTGAATTCACGCGGTGCGGGGCAGGATTGGGGGCAAGGGGTTCGCTTTGGATTGAAGCGTTTCAGGTGGATCGGTTTTGAGAGCGGATGGCAGGGTATGTGTATTGGGGCCAATAGGAAGGTTTTTATCCCTTTCGAATGCGTGAAAAAAGGCACCCTATCTTACCTTCTCCTGTCTTTCGTCCCAATCCATCTCTCATGTCCGGATGTGGGACTCTGCTTGCTTCTTCGGATCCATCCCCTTCACAAGACCCACGTGCTCAAATCTCTCTCGAATGTGACGAGATTCTAATGTTTTGCATTGACAAACACATCTCTTATGGCCGTATTGCATCACTATATAGATGAACTCATCTCAAAACTGCGCTACTTTTATAGGTCTACAGATGCGATCGAATAAGAAAGATACTTTACGAACTAATAAGTGTATGAACACACTTTCCCGCGAACAATGAAAGAATTAATAAACGCTACTTCCGCCAGCCGAATAATTCAAACGGCGAGGTAAACTTTTTTGTCGTTTGTAATAAATTTTCAATGACCTTACATTCTGAGAAATTTAGTAAAAGATTTTTCTATTTAATGTTCGTGCCTTCTAAGTTGATTAACCAGCCAGAGACTTGGCGCTAATATTTCTTGAGGAAAAATAATATAGTGTCTTGGCTTCACATGGCATAGTGTTCTCTACATGATGGTAGCTAGCAATTTTAATAGCATGCCGTGAAAAATTCACTTATCTTTACCATTTTAACCCCAATGGTTATATTAATTTCATTTAGGTATTTACAACCTCAAATGAAGAAAGATATGAGGCAGATGAAATGAGCTGGAGAAATTGATGGAAACCAGCCCAGAATGTAAAACTTCTTTTTGATGGGTTGGGGTGGAGTTTGGGATGTAGAATTTTAATTTCGTCGGCACTTTTAAGCGCTATATCTGGATGAATACATTTATAAAACCACCTGGATATCTTGTAGCTATATTGACCAGGGCTAAAAAAAATTTGGTCTTTCCAGCATTTGCATAGCTAAAATAGTTTGCTACCTGAATTAAAAAATTCCAACATATTAAGATTTTTAAGCGTCTAGGAATAGAAGTTCTATGTGCTTGCAGTTTTATCGGTATTGACATGAGTAAATTTTTGCATGAGAACATATTTTAGAGCTCAATCACTTGACGGGTGTGCTTCCGATAGCCGAAGTTATTTTGTGCTTAGCGACGGTGTATGGGGTAAGAGTTTCGGTGGTAAAGGTGGAAAGAGGACTTTCAATCTTTTTGCGATAAGAGTTCTTTCTTAGGGTGTTTAGGGATTGGTTGGGGGAATATGGAAGGTTAAACGAGTGCACTTGCTATATACGGCCGGGGATATGTTGGGAAGGGGTCCGGGGGGGAGCGGCATAACAATCGGGGAGAAGGGCGGGTCGGTATATCGATATATATGTATGTATGCCTCCTCCGCCATTTGCGCTGATATATTCATGAGCACACAGCACGCCCCCGTTCCCTGATCCGCCCGCTTCGAGCAGCCGGTGATGGATGCGGCAAGAGATGCGGCCGTTTGACCAACAGCCATTTGACGAAATCCCTCCCACCCCTCCCGCCATATTTCTCCTCGAAGATCGGTCAGATTTGCGAGTTATTTTCAGCTGCTTTTCGAAGACCACCGCCACCGCCTTTCGTCGTAAACATCATTACTTTTTCTTTGGTCGTGTCCTACATGAACTAGGAAATTTCATATTATTCATGTCGTCGCAACTAAAATCACTTACTTCAATAAATGTTACGATTTATTTTGAATTCCACTACCTTCATCAGATTTTTCTATATATTTGCTCGTTGTATCCTTTTACTGGAATTATATTAAATCTGCAAAATTTATTGCGAATTAAAGATGGAAGTTAAATGTGGAGAAGAGTTTAAACTGGATCGATTCGTAAATTTCTTTATATAGACCACCGAAACCAAGAGACTACTAAAGTAACAAAAATTAAAACAACCATTGTTAAAAAAATTGGTGCCAGAAGTCTTTAAGGACAATGAAGCTGGTGATTATGGATTGGTACGATGATCTTAGTTTTTCAATGTGATATATTCTACACCAGAGAGTTCTCCTCGTACAACCGGCTGGAATCGCATTATTTTCCAAAAGCATATTATTTGGCCACATTATGGCTTCCTTCTCCTTGAAAACTTTCAACGAAAGTTTTTGAAGAGCTCTTCCACGATATATAGCTGATGAAGATTGAGTCCCAATTAAGTTTTTTTCCCCCAATGAAACCTCTTAAGCGCTCTAGAGCCTCCTTCCCTCTTCATATAAGTCTCCTTTCTCCTCCACCGGGCCTCCCCTTTGTCTCCTGTGGAAATATTTCTTTATTCTTGCTATCACCCGTAGTCCGTTCTTCACTCTTTATGAGCTTAAAGAATCAAGAGTGGGGCGGGTGGGGTGTACGTGTTGGTGAGGCGTTTGAAGAGCCTCAGGTGTTGAATATCAACTGCTTTCGCTCTAGCCTCTTCGGTCCCGAAAAAAACCTGGCTCTCAGAAAAATGTTTCCTTGCTAATATTTAGCACATATGAGACTACTGACATTGTGTGTGGAAGTATTTTTGAAATTGTTTCTATAATTGTTAAAATATTCTATGTCCACATATGTGGACATGAGGATCATATATGCAGATTGTGAAATATACTTTTCTGTTTTTTATTGCGATATATATGTACTTTTTTTACTTAATTGATCAAATACTATTATTGCATGCGAAAAAATTGTACCACGAATAAAAATATAAAAGTTTATCAACAAAATGAAGAATAAATAATTTTTTTAGTAATTTTTATTTTTTAATATTTCTCAAATAAACAGTTATGTCAAGTATGAATTACAATGACATTAAAATAAAGGCACATAAGTAATTAAAATCTTAGTACAAATCAAATAGTTCAATTATTATGATACATAATACAATCTTAAAAAAATAAAAAACAATTGTTTTCTTTCAGCATGTTTAGTGCCTTGTATGAAATTTTTGAAAACAGCCATTGAGGCTCACACATAAGTATACATCACACTTTTGGCATTTAATCCTAGTTCTTGATGAACAGCCAGAGTGTCTGCATCGTGATGCATTTTTGTCATTGCTAAAAATAGGCCAATGATTTATCCTGTCAAATCTGACGTCATTGACAGGGTGTATGATTCTTCGACGTTTTTGCTGGGTTTGATCCTCGTGGTCAATTTGCTGATCTTCAATGCCTGTTTCTTCATTTACACATATTTTAGAACTCTCATGAGGGCCTGGACTAATTGAACTACATTTTGATGGCCTGCCTCTTTTTTTTTGGATCTCCTCCCTGATTTCAACCCTTCCAGATTCAAAGTGAATCATTGCATTGCCTAATCGAGTTCTAAATTGCAAAAGTGAGGCAATTTCTCTTTTTGGTACATCTGCCTTCACACAATTTCGGCGGTACATTACCCAGGAATTTACTATAGCCAAATCAACAAAGTGCGTAAATACCCGTAAAGGCCATTTTTTGGTACGCATTGAAGAAGAGTAATATGCTAGAAGTCGATCACAAAGATCAATTCCTCCCATACATTGGTTGTATTTTTCTATAACTAGAGGCTGGTTGACTTCACGTTTCCTCTTCTCTGTTTTGTCCCATCTCAAGCAAGATGAGTGGGGTTCACTACCTATGCAAGTAGATAGCATAGTGACTGCCTTACTATCCTGCCACTTACCACAACACATTTTTTATCACTGCGCAGAACCTCGTCATAATCACCCCGTTTTAATTCTTTGTCGGATTTCAAAATACTAAGTGCACCACCTACTCTGTTTTTCATGACAGTACCACAGAGGTTAAAATTATTTGCCACTAGGTAATCACCTAGTTTTTCACTAGTGAAGAAGCGGTCGCAGTAGATGATGGAATGGCTGATCGTCCTCGTTAGCAACTTCACAATTCCTGCGCCCAGACCAAGCTCCCTCATGTCCTTATCAGGAATGGTTCCTTTTCCAACATAGATATGAAAATCAAGAACAAGACCATCTCTTTCTGCAAGAACAAAATTTTTTAGTCCTACTGGATGTGGCTTATTCGGTACATACTGTCGATTAGGACATCTACCAGTGAAAGAAATCATTTGTTCATCTACAGATTGTTCATTCGATCTAGGTAGCATGTGACATTTTTTCAAAAAGGCATCAAGTATCGGTCTTACTTTTTGTAACTTGTCATCGCTATCGCTAGTAACAAATTTGTCAACGAAATGTAAATGATTCCTTAACTCGAAAAATCTGTCCCGTGACATGACTTTTTGAATGAGAGGAACGGCCAAATCCCTACTCCAATACAGCCTTGTTTGCGGATAATTTAGTGAACCCATCAAAATGGACACGCCAACAAATCTGATGATTTCATCGTAGGTCATATTAATGGAGCGATGATCTCTTACTTGTACTGAATACAGGTTGCTTTGTTCTACCACACTTTTCCAAAAGCTGGGAGGAAAATACTCGAAAAACATATCGAGGAAATTTTGACTCCCTTCCTCATTTTCACAAAAGAGATCTTCTACGTCGTGTACATATGGTGGCATCCTGTAAGTTGTTCAATTTTTTGCAGATTACTTATTTATTATTATCACCAATGTATTCATAAGTGCATGCAGTATCATTCAATGCACTTTAACTCACTTGTCACGTGTCCATTTTTTATTCTTCGGAGTGCCTTTTTCTGAATTCGGTGAACGGAGTGATGCTAGTGGAACATCATCTTCACTTGAATATTCTTCTAAATATTCATTAAAATCATGTTCTTCATCTTCACCACTAGATATTTCCCCTGGAATATCCACATCACTATCTCCTAACATTTCCAAAATGTCATCAGCAGAGAGGCCTATAGCATGTTAAACAGCAAAGTTAAACCCGATGTCCACATATGTGTACATTTGTTAATTGAAGGATAGAAAAATAATTGGTGGTCGCACGAAAAACAACAGACTACCATCATAAGTATAAATAATGATTACATTAAAAGAAAAAAATTCAACATGAACCAGTGAAAATTAGCGGAAATATAGTTTACTTACTTCCCTTAATATAATTTACTTACTGTGCTTATTTGTGGCCGCCATTTTGATTTCTGGAAAACAAATGCTGAAATAAATAGCTTCTAGTATGTAGAATTGGCGCTGTCAAGGCGGAAAATTCAAAAAAAGGTATGTCCACAGATGCGTACAAGAGTACAATATTCTACTGGAAGAAACTAGCCTGTGAATTAATAATAAACCGGCTGTCCACATATGTGGACAAGGGGACCGAAGAGGATATATGACGGGAGGTGAAGTGGGTGGGCGAGAAAAATGGCGGTCAGTGGGTGGGATTAATTGCTGGCGATATCTCAGGCAGGAAAGAATGGGGAAGAAAGGAGCGCGACTCGCCTTGCAGGGCTCCATGGATCCCCGATATAATATATTACAGATGATGCTCCTTGCTTAAAAGGTTTGTCGATCACGCGCGGTATTTTGCCTTTTTTCTGAGCCTTTTCTCCACCTATCGCTATGAGAGAAAGTATAAACAACTTTTTGCATTGCCATTTGATCTAGAAGAACCGAAAGAACTTGTCTTTCACGGCACTTAAGTTATTTTTTGGGGTAATGTTCTTTTGAAAGGCGCTACTAAATAGAATGAGTAATATTTATTTGGCGGGCCATAGACTTTTTGCAATACTTTAGTGGGTTTTCATCGTTAGTATGCTTTGTCTACTTATAGTGGGGCAACCAGAAATGATATCAAGAAGTGTTCATTTAGCTAAGGTAGCCAGAAAAATCTTAGGGTCTTCTATAATTAAAGGGGGAAGTTTTTATGACGATATTTTCTCTTCACATGACGATTTTTAGTCTTAAAATTCTGATGAGTTTGCTAGACTATTCTAGACTAGATAAAATTCTGCTAGACACATTTACTCATTTATACTCGATTTTAGTGCTAAATGGGCATAAAGAACTATTTCTTGAAAACTTCTTTTGGCCGTGTGAATGGGGAGTTTTAATGAATACAAAAACCCTTAATTTGATTCTGTCTTTTATCCATTTCAAAAAGCTTGTGGTTTATTTGCTGACGAATAATCCAAAGTACTATGTTTGATTATTTAATTTCTCTACTTGGAACTCACAATGTACAAGGTGGAACATTTCCACCTTGTACACCACAATAGTCACTTCAAGTAGGTTCGTAACGAAGGGCGGTGCACACTAAAGTTTTCTTAAGCTGTAAAAGGTGTGCTTGTGTTCAAGTGACATCATTTCCTGCCACCTCGTGTCCCAGGCGACGTCCATCGACATCTTTTCCTCTTCGCACTTATCCACTCCACTAAGCTGCAAGGGGAGAGCGGCTCGCTCCCGTCACTCTGCGAATCGGATCGCATCGCTCACCCGCCCCCATTTGCATCCGTCATCGCCCGCACCCACCAACACCCTTGCACCTCATCCCTGAGACATTTCTCTCTCGCGTCATATATTTTCGTCCTGCTCCTTCACCGCTCCTCCTCCACTCTCCTCCTCGAGGCCTCCGTTTTTAAGAAGCGTCGCTTACATCATCCTCAACCCCGAAGGACCTTCCCACAGATGACAAAAATAAGGAGACGATAGAATTGCTGGGGTGTTGCCTATCAAGTATTACTGCCCGTACTTGATATTCTACGTATGAGGAAAGTTTTAACCCTTCTACCTAAAACTTTCACGCATCCGTTTTCTTTGTTATGTCTTCTATATCTCATTTACATGAATCTAACTTGACGTAAAATAAACATTCGTTTTGTCGAATCAAGTCACGAATGTGTGGTTATCTATTTCATAACTTACCAAATATTATTGTTTTATTTCGGTTAATTTTGTATCGCACTTCGCATGCTATATCCGTGAATTGAGATAACTTTTTTTTGTTTTTCAATAGATGTGCCTTTTGTTATCTAATATGCTACCCAATTATCATAGCATAAGAATAAGGTTATGTTCAGGAACTTAGACAATATTTCCTGCTCTCTTTACCCTTTTCAGGGCCAAAAGAAGCCGTAAAATAAGAGGAATATATTGGCAAGGAGCTCAGTTTACACTGAGCTCCTTTTTGTTGGAACGATTTGTAGGCTTTTGAAGCCCTCGCGTCTAGTTTTACCGTTTCCACTGTTCGAGGGGAATAAAAAATACCAGTATCAAAAAGTGTTCCCATTAAGTATTATTTTCATGCAGATAATCGAGGTGCATTTCGCATTACTGGCACTAATATTTTGGTTCTCTATATCTAATTTAAATATTGAGATGGCCGTTATTTCTCCTGGCCTTTTACTTATTCATTCATACAGCTGGGGGTCTTAGCACCTCCTGCCTCAAGCACATTAAACGGCCTGCGGAACGTTGTGCGCACTCCATTCAGCCCAGCCGAGGTTCAGCCATTATTTGGGTTCTCGCCTTGCACCCCCTGCCTTACACCGTGATTCCGTCTTCGGAGACAGCCGCGCCATCCCCAATTCCCTCCCACAGCTCTTGCCTCCCTCTCTCACCCCCTTCTTCTCTTGCTCTCTCTGCCCATTCCATCCCACCGTCCACCCCAACCTTAACTTCTAGAGAGGTCGCTTCTAGCCCCACCACCCACCATGGCAGTCCCACCCTCCTTGCCTTTCCAATGAGCCGTCCCGCTCACAAACCTCCGCTGAACTCTCCGGCTTCATGCCGCGGTCTCTCTTCTCCGAGATCATTATCCTTTCTCGGAGGCACCTCAGTTGCGCATTATGACGCGGCGGGAAGGGAAGCGAACGAAGAAAGCAAATATCTCGCGATGAACTGATCGTGGGATGTATTCCATTCCAGAGAAGAAAGTGTTTATATATCAAAATTTCAATTCATTTAACAAGAAAATATATTTATGTGCGTGATATTCAAATTTGCTGTACAATTTTGTATTTCACTTTGGTTTACAGTTTGAATAACCATATTACTAAAAAGGAGAAGAAGAATAACGCTATTAAAATTAATATCGGGGTAGAATTTTCTAAGGAGTGCTCGAAAGTATCTTGGTAAATGATAAAATCACTGTATTTGTAATCGAAGCCTTCTTCCTGCACGACTTTGAACATGATGGTGTCCCTTGTTCTTGCCCTCACTTCAATGCGAACTTAATTTTGAAAGCGCTCTCTTCATCTCCTCTGTAATTTCCACGCATGCATTTAACTGTACATCTGCGTTAATTGTGGCATCCAGTGGCGCTGACTCCTGAGGGGGCCCGCACCCCCTCAAAAATTCGTTATGGGCGTGAGGAAAAAATGTGTCAGACTTGTCGCTTTTCCCCGGAGTGTCCAGATATCGAGATTATAGTGATCAGGGTTCTAATGTTGATTACATATAATGGCTCTTTTAAAATACTTAAAATATTAAAGCTCATTACTTATAAAATTTCCTGGGGCAAGATCCCCGGTTTTGGCCCTCCAATATTTTTTGTAAGTCGGCATCTCTGGTGGCATCATTAGCATTTTCTCTCGAAGAGAATATTTCAAATTTGAAAGTCTATATGTATGTCTATAAGTCTTCATGTTTGCTAAAACCCGTTTATCTACCTTTGGGGTGAGAATATGGTGACTTTCTATTATGATCCCTATATTTTCCTATCGAATACATTTCGAGTTTACTGCGTGAATTCTGTACTTAAACATTTTTACCGGCATCCTAAGGGAGTTCTGCCGTTTTCAATTTTCACTCCTGAGTGGATTGAATTGAATATTGCTCCCTTGACGGTGTAATTAGGTCGTATTAAACCCCGTTAACTGGCATCCCATACTTCATAGTTCATTTCGTGATAATGCTAGCCAACTTCATCATAATTGAATTTGCTGTGTCCATATCCTCAACCTTCATTCCGCGTTCACAAACGATTTCCTATTTCTTTCATCAGCGCACCTACATGTTTAACTGTTTGCTTCAACTGTAGCTTTTTTGATCTTTTCATCATCAGCAGCCATCGATTCTAAGATGGGTTTGACGCAGAACCCCATTCACTTTTTCTCTCGACTTGTCTTTCAGTATCTAACTCTTTTGGTTTGCGACCTTCATCACCTTATCTATGCATCTCATCACTGACAATTCTCTGCCGTTCTCCACTTCCACGATAAGTTTCATTATTCCGTCATACCTAATAGTATGTCCGATTTGACTGTCCAGACTTCTAGCTAAGGTTTTCTTCGAAAGACTTCTCTCCCATTCTTGTCAAAACTTCTGCATTTCTAGCACTATCTTTCCATTTCATCTTTATCATTCTTCTATAATACCGCATGTCGAAAACTTCCACCCTTGAGAATTATATATTGGGTCGCTATAAAAAGTAATTCTAGATGAGAGGAATTCATTCGCCTTTAAATAAAAGCAGTAATGTCAAAGAAGTTTCAATTTTTTTCCACTCAACTCTATAGTGGGATTCTATAAGGAATTCCGCATTTTAAATTGTGCCGTGCATGTTATAATTGTAAGATATCCACCTCTGAGTTGCTTGGTATCTGGACTGTGTGATTAGGCGACTTTAAGCACCTTCACTGCTACACCATCCCTCGCAGACTCCTCATAATGCTAAGCAATTCCATCGCAGCCGAATTTGCGCAACCCCTTCGGCCGTCTAATAATCGACCCGCCCGCTTAAACTCCCATCTAATTCCCGGACTCTGCTCACCCCCGTCCCAATTGCGATGCCTCCCCTTGTAAGCCTCCCCCCGCCCCATACAAATCCCGCGGTGTCATTTAAAGAATGGCCCCTGCCTCCTCATTTTATCCCGGCGTATTTTGGCATTTGCCTCTATTTACATTTTTATGCCTATTGCACTGCCCGCCCGGTGGATTATCGCACTTGCCTCTCGAGTCGTACGGGTGTAGACGAGGGGCCGCCCTTTTTGGTGGGAGAAGAAAATTAGCCATGACATGAGAGCTGTGCTGGCTAAAGTTGGAAAAAAGTGACTGGATCCCATCGGTGATAAAGAAGAGCGCGCGATTTAATTAATTCGGTCACTGCAACGCTCGAAGTCATCGGATCGCACACCGAGGTGGAGGGCGAATCCAAGGGCCATTTTCCCGCACGGGTAAACAGACATCGAAATTGTGGGACGTCCAACTAGTCACTCATCTTGATGTGTGATGCCTGCTTCTTCAATCTTCTTCTTTTTATAAAGAGCCCTCGATTTATTCGGTCATGTTTTTAATTTAAGACATTTTTGTGTTCATGTTAGCTCCTCAACAATGGTTAGATTCACGTCGCGGACTTAGCATTATACTTTCGTCATATTAGTAGTTATGTACCCTTTTTGTATAGAATAATCTATATTTTCCTCATTTTAATTCCAGAAAGCGGAATCAGAGGCTTTATAGTGATTTAAAACGAAATAAAAGCCTTCATTACATTTGAAGGCTTCCTTAGAGTTTTATTGATATTGATGAAACTTTTCAGTTTTCGTATCGCAAAAAATGAGGATAGAGAGTTACCTCACGTCTACGCTTGATTTTATTGAATATCATACATTTTTATGCAACAAAAAATATTTATTTCTTTTATTTCATAGACGTAACATTTGAATATTCATATTTTCCGGTTTTGGTGGTCGCTGGGTTAAGTCCAATTTTACAAAAATGATCGTAATTGGGGGAACCTATGATCATTATAGAACTTATTACTATGATTATATTATCATTGTCATTATTATTATTATTCATTGATTTCATTCACAGACCCTACGACGTATCATGCAAAATGAGGGCCTCACGTATACCGAGCCTCCGAGTCGGAAGACATTTTCATAAGAATGTTTCTCATCTGTGTAGATTGTTCTCTCTCCTTTAGCCCATGTTTTCCTCCTTACCAGGCAGTATTTAAGTCGCGATTATGTTCAAACAAAAAACTGGAATCTTAGTGTCCTTTCTGTTAATGAGGTCGATGAATATTTTAGAACGCTGTTTTAGCCAAACTCAACTTTTACTGTAACACCACCAAAAAAAGGTCTGACTTATTAACCCCTGAATTGATTCCATTCAAAGGGAAATCTCCAGAAGTTCCGGGAGAATCAAAATTGTATCTCTTTTTTCGCTTGAAAATAAAGCGAATCTGTGATAACTATGAGGAACTAATGCGAATATGTGATAACTAGGAAATGGGACGGTTCCTTGCTGTGGAAAATTTCAATAACGGAGCAACGAGAACTCGTTGAGAGCATGGTCATTGGGATAGTAAAAGTAGTGTAAAGTATATTTCTTTCTAGTTTAACTGTGGGCTTTTTTAGGATACATCCACAAAGTAAACATGCACTTCCTACCTTCAATTGCTAATTCAAGTCGTGGATTTATTCCCTCAGGGAGTCTGAATAATTTCACGGTGACCCGAAACTGCCCCGCAAAAGAGGGAGAGGGAAACACGATGATAATTTGGTGCGATGCAAATTCCTCTCTCTCCTCTCCCCTTCGCCTTCTCTCCTTCCTTCCCTCTCTCTCTCTCTCTCTCTCTCTCTCCCTCCTCCCACTCTTTTCTCTCCATCCATTATTGATTGGGCGGATGGCGTCATTGGGCTTCTACACGCAATTGGCGGCGGGACAGGAGGTGGGGAGGGTGGGAGGAGACTCAAAAGGAAGGTGGGAGGAGACTCAAAAAGGTGCTTGCCTGGATGTGTAAATGCACGCATGTATGTATGGATTGATGGTTGGTGGGATAAAGAGGCGAGTGCAGTTAGTCTATCCCGAGTGATGCGATGCCCGCCCCTCCTAACGCCACTCCGATGAACTGCTAAGCCAACCCTGTGAGTCCAACGCTATGCCTCCCCTCCCCCTTCCCCCCCCCCATTCCTCCCCCCTCTGAACGGAGAGCTCCACCGCACGCACTACTCCCCGCTGTATCAAGACTGCCGTTTCATCGCCCGCCCCCCCCCCCTCCTAGCGCCTCCTGGATGCTCTCCGCGTCCTCATAATAGAAGGGATTACACTATCAAATATTTTGTCTGATTTATAAAGCAATGGGTGTAAGAAAGGCTCTCACCAAATTTTACCATCGAGCGCAGAATAATTTAGCCCCTAGAGCAGTTTGAAGTGTCAACTTGAATTCCGCGCCAAAAACGTATTTCTCGGGCGACGTCATGTTGATGACGTGTGAACCTCATGATATCTGCATTGCTTGCATAAGGAGTGCATTGTCGTACACGTTATTTCGAGTATAAGTAAATACTAGATAAAACGGAGAATTTTTAATGAGTGGGAGGAAACCTTATGTATATTGCTGTGTGCCGAGATGTGAATTTACCTCTCGTTAAACGCCAGAAAAGTATTTTTTGTGGTGCCAAACGACCCAGACCGGGGAAGGCGGTGGTGTGACGCTGCACGGAGACTGCATATTCCTTCAGAAATAGGCTATTATAGAATGTGTGAGGGTCATTTTAATGTAAATCTCTTCTGTTTCTCAAAGAGATTTAGTTTCCATTACTCCTTTGGTTGTCTTTGACCACACATCGCAAAAATTTCGTATGTGCTTAAATATATACGCACTAAACGGGAAATTTCGCTTTTTAATTGCAAATATATCATTCTGCCTCAATTTATGTTGGATATAATGATTATTTCGCGTGCATTTACTGCATATTTGCCCTGGTGTTCACTCTTTGTTTCTATCTTACGCATTAAAAGCCAACCACTGCAACGGAAAGGGTCTTCGATGCTAACCTGGTAATGTGTCAAATAGTACAAACTAATACATGATAATCTCAAATTTGTACTCCAGGAACACCACGATATCAAATTACTCACAATAAACAGAAATAAGCACATTTGACTCCCGGTGCCGCCAGGTCTATAAATAGAAGAACAAATAGTAAATAATAAACACGGATAACTTTGCAAATCTTACAGCAAAACAGTGAAACCGGAGGCAAATACTCACTGAATGAATACTAGCAAATAGTTTGAACTATGATTAATCGAAAAAGTATAATTGGCAAATAATAAATTATAATGTGTGACTCCTTTCGCCAGACTTCAAACTGTACGTTAATGCTAACGCCAGGATTTTATCCACCATTTTTCTCTTAATTTTGAAAATTCGCATTGGCAAAAATAAAAGCATAATATCAAATACAGAGAAATTACGATTATAAATGACCTGTTAATAATCAAGATAAGGAGCTGAAAAAATTATGAGAGACAGTCCCGACCCCTCAATCTTCACTACCCGAGCTCAAAGCGTTGCTCACTAGGTTACCGCCGCGGCGACCCGTCACATGACAAAAATCATATAATAATTACTTTAACCACTAAGGGTAAAAACCGGTGCAAATATGCTGTAAATGCCCACGAAATAATCATTACACCCTACTTAAATAGAAGCGGATGATAAATTTGCAGTATGAAATAATTTGTCCCTTTGTATGCATGCATATAATCACAAGCGGAATGTAAGAGGAGTGCAGCAGATAACTACAAAAGGAGCATAGGATACTAAATTTCCTTGAGAAGCAGAAGTGGTGCCACAAACTTTGTCTTAAATCTTTTGAAAGTGACTTTACGTGTAACTCTGATGTAAATATAAGTTAACTTACGGATATTTTCATGTAAAAATCCCCTTCTCTGAGTTACTCTTTCATTTTGATGACAATTGGTTACCATTTTTCATAGTACGAAACTGACTTGAACATTTATCAGTGGACCAAAGCGAGACCTCTGCTTTAAAAAAGGCTGTTCCAACGAAATTGAATGCTAATCCTAAAAGAAACAGAGAGAACCCCGGATTTCCTCCCTTCAGAGGGCAAGAAAACAGCTATAGCTATAGCACATTCGTTCATTTATTTCACAATTTACATCCGGAAACTAAAAACCAGCATTAAGTAAAGTATTTTATGATGGTAAATCCACAAATTAAAACATCCACGATAATTGCCGTGGTTACTGTCTCTTTCAACAGTGTAAACATTTCATCTTAAGAAGTTTCATTTCAATGAAATGATTCTTTTTGAGACAAAAAATTGTCCGGAGTCCCTGTTAATAATGTCAGTACACTTCTGGTATCTGCCAGAACAAAATTAACATTCTGTTTCGCCATGATGATAAACTTTTGGCCACTATTTCCATGAACGCAATGTGTTGACGGCTTCTTCAAGCATTACTCTCGCGACATTCATGAGGGTCACACGTCACGCGGCGCCAGCCAATAGAAATACGTTTCGCGCCGTGGGCGTGGCCGAAGCTCCTAGCGGACTTTCAAAGCTACTTATCTCGGTTAAAAATCGAATTTGAGCTCTAAAATTTGGCGTGTGTGTTTTTCATTCATATCTTTTTGGTTTTAAATAACGAAAACCAATTTTTAATTTTGAGTGTTCCCTCCTATTACTCCCCTTCTCATCATCAACTGCTCTCCGTCGAGCGCGTCTCAATATGCACGTCTCCCGTGCTCTCCGTCTTCGCTTCAGTGGCTGGCTGAACATCGCTAGATGAAATAAGAATAGATACCGCTGAAGAATAAAGTGATCTATGTTACCACCCGCCTTGTAGGCTGCTTGCGGGGTAGAATGTACATGTATATGCTGAAAAGAAGAAGGAAATACTGAAAATGGATAAGTGGGGGGTGACAATTGGCACTGTTGAATCGCATTCAATGTTGACCGCTCATAATCGCATTAATAATACTTTGTGCGAGAAATCCTCATACCGCACGTCCGTTGGACATTTTACGAGGCGAGTGCTTATCGAAGGGGCGAAGAGGGTTGTGTTCTGAGAGCCTGACGGTTCTTGTGTGTGTCAACTATGAGTAGTCCCTACAGTTCACCTCGTCTTGTCCCGAGGGGTCGTCTGTCCGTCTTCCGCCCGCACGGTCACGACAATCGAGGGGCAAGCAGCCCTGTCCCTCCTGGGGGCAGCGGCGACAGCGTCGGGGGAATTCCAGTGGCAGCCTCCGATGATGGGCTCTGAGCAGAAGGCGTGTCTCCTAGGAGAAGAGGGTGGAAGGGAAGGGAGGGAATGGGAGATCCGTAGAGGAGGACAGTTTTTAGGCTCAAAAGATAAGGCTGCTGGACTGATCGGTATGTTGAATTTGCCCCACCTGGAGAACTTCCATTATTCATACGAACGAACTATATTGATTGTAAGAGTTTTAGGGTTATTGACATGCTGTACACTTGGTAAAATAGGACCTGATAACACAGGAATATGGCATTCGGGGGTTACTTAATGTAAAATTGAGTTGTAATGATGCTTCATTTTACTCACTGATGAAACTGCTCAAATCATGGTTCTTATTCGAATCTTTGCGAAGTCTTCATACTGTAGCTGTTCTGTACCGCGGGGTGGAATATGGTTTCTGGCCTTTAGCATTGACCCTTGTATGAGTGGTACATATGTAGGAAGGGTGGCAGTTGAGATGGCAAGAAGAACGCTTATGGGTATGTGGATGTGGAGTACGGAGAAATCATCGAAAAATGAAGGTGGAAATTCCGTTCCGCAGCACTCCAATTGAGGATGTTGCGTGGAGGCGGCGGTGAGACTCTTGTCAGATGTGCCCACGATCAATTATTCTGTCTTCCTTTATTTTTTTCTCTTCTTATCGCGTCTTATCGATATGCATGTCAAAAATGTTCTTGGACATCAGAAAAAGTTTACATGGCATCTGCTGTCGGTACCTATTCAATTTCTTGGATATAGCAAATGCTTACTACATATTTTTAAACTATCTTAAGCACAACCAAGTATTTTTTTAACCAATGATTATCTTTCGCTGTTTCAAATAATTATATCCAACCAATTTCGGCGCAGAGAGAAGACTCCGAGATTGAATGAAAGCAATTGACTCCGCACTAATTTGGGTCAAAGTTGCAGCTGGGCTGTCGTTTGGCCTGCAAACATTGCATTGCAACAGAGTATTCACGGAGAAACTCGTATGCTTTGTTCGAGTCTTCTCCCAATTTAAAGCGCTAAAAGTTCAAGAGTAAGATTTTGACGGCGCACCGTTACCGTGCTCCATAAAAATGTTCATTCCCTCACGAGATAGAAATAAAGCCGTGCATTGTATGCATTCTCCTGCGGGAAGCGGCGAACGTGTTTTCAAGGATGGGCAAGCGTAATGAGTGTGAGGGGCGGGGGAGGAAATCGAGAGGTGCAAACGACGGAGGGTGGAGAGAGGGGGGGTGGAAGGGGAGGGGGAGCCCCGGAAACTCATGCGTGAGGTCGGAAGAGGATTTGGGTCCTGCCCGTCCTGCCTATACATAGAGCGAGCGAGCGGTTGTATTATTCGACCCGCGAGAGATTCCTGGTCCCAAGCCGTCCGTCGTCCCATTGAGCTCGCAAATATGGAGATGAAAAGAGGCGGGTGGGTGTGGAGGGCGGAGCGTGAAGGGGAGCGGGAGCCGCACCCGGCCAAGGAGTGGACAAGGTGCAGAGGGAAGGAGCGTGGTCCGGAGTGGCCGGGACGTGGCTCGAATTCGTTGACCGACTCTCCGCTCTCTTCAATACTTACATAACTTTCTATGTTTTCTAAGCCAAAATGAACCCATTCCGGGTGGTCATTCACTCAATGACTTGCTAAGTACATCAAAATGAAGGTTGTTTGAATAGGTGAAGGTAGAGTTTGCCTCGGATTTAGCCACTAGGGTGGTAGTGAATAACACAGATTTTGGGTAGGGAAGGATTGCAGGGATCGCATGTATCTAAGCGCATCGACTAGAAGTTTAAGTATTCAAACCGATATATAAGAGCCAACTGAATAGACCCAGTCATGCAGGCAATCCTCGAAGGATAACTGGACGGGATGAGCAACAAATGAACACCGTGGAGCTGGAGATGGAGGATGGAAGGGAAAGAAACACCTACGAAATATTAACATTGCATCGGCGTCCAACCATTTGCATGATGGTTGACCGGTGATGTTCAATTACGCAGTATAGGTGTCCCAAAAACTTTGGTTGTGATACTCCTCTCATTTACTCTAATAATCAACTGAGATGAACGAAGCATATTAAATAGTTTTTACGAAAACGATGCAGTCATTGAAAAATGTGGACCAAACAGTATGAACTCCCAGTAAGTGGTTACAATGTAATTATGTTAGTATAATTTGCCGGATTTATGCTGCATAATCTGTTGAATTCCACATAATTTATTCAGTAGGCTACTGTGTATTTATAATTACAGATACACGAAGACTGTGGCTATTGCGGGAATGAGATTACCTAGCGCATTTGCTGTCGTAGCGATTAAAATTGGAGGAAGAGCCATGTTAAATTTATGATATCCAGATCATTTCATTATATAACCCAGTGGATCGAGATTAACGACTTAAAATATAGCTGGTAATTATATTTTATTGTTAGTCAAATTTTCCTCTAATTAATTACAGACCATCGTTAAAAAAACACCCCTTACACTATGGAAATTTCCCGATATCTCAAAGTATTTTTGGACATTGATTCTGTAGGTGTTGACGACAGGTCTGCAAACCCCTTTGGGTTGCTTTCCTGCTGGATAATTGGGGATTTGAGATTCCAATCCCTTCTCGTGCGTGGGAACAGCTCCGTAATTTAATGGCTCTAATTGATGTGTGTTAGCAGTGGCCGGAGTGACCTCCACTCGTGAATCTCATCAAATCTATATTCCACCTTCACCTTCCACCACACCGTGGCAACATCATTTCCAGCCTCATCAAACACGACACGTTGAAGCCAAACTTAAATAAACACGTGTAATGAGATACGCTTGGCAACTCGAATCCGTAACAATTAATGAGCAGTTAATAATTATTTATTTTGGCCTCAAATCTTCGTTAAGGATATTTCATCTTGGCTACTTTAATTGTATCTATAAAAGATTTAATAATGTCATTTACTTCATTTTCCCTAATTTATTGCCGAAGTATTGTCACAAGACCATCAGCATTTCCTGTATCTCTACCGATATTCGAAAGTTTTTCCCTCAGTAATTCCATCACTTGAAGCAATATTTAATAGTCATGTGAGTCATTCCCCGAACCGGGAGTCTAACCGCGGACCTTTGGCTTACCGGACCACTACGCCAACCATATCCTTTAACTCCCTTGAAATTTTACCGAGATGTACGTATGGTACTAGGAGTTAGGCCTTCGTGTAACATCCATGAAGGCAACTCAAGGATGAGGCTTTCAAGGAGCCACAATTAGCTGAGGTTACAGAGATTAATTCGCTTTTGTCGCGCACGGCCACTAATTCAATGTATTCCCAAACTGCGGAGGCCAACCCATTTCCAAGAGACATAATGTTTGTTTTTTTTCTCGGCGAACTATTGCAGTAAAGATTTCTCGGGTTCCACTCCGGGTCGGGCCCTCCATGTCTCCTTCCAACGTTTCGATAAACAACTCGCCCATCCTCATCATGGATTCACGAATCCAATGATTTCCGAAACCCGAGAGAACTTTACTGCTATTTCCAAGAGAGTTTGGGAATCTAGTGAGCTGCGTAGAGGTCATTGAAATTCCTGCTTAAGGGCAGTTTTTTTCGCGCGGTATTAATGCGAACCCACCGCCGTTCACTCGATAAGTTGAAAATGCATCACAAAACTCGTCACCGCGTCAAGAGTCTTTTCTTTACTTCCATTCTCGTGGTGGCAAAATCGAAAAGTTCAGTGGATCAGTGAACTTTCCACTGGATTCCATAACACGTGTTTCAAAGACCGAGCACTAAAGCCTGTGGGATTACATATTGTGAAGACTTTTCGTTTCGCTTGGCTCTTATTGATTTCTCTGCTGCGTTCTCACTCTGCGAATCAAGGGATGGCGCGACTCCATAGTGGCACAATGGACCCGTTTGCTCTCCCATATCGGAGGAGGCCCCGATGAGTATCTGAATCAGACGATATGGAGGGACATCTGTGGTGCACAACACAAGCTTCTCTTTGATTATTCCATATCTCACCGAGAAAGTACGTCGAGGAACACTGCGCTAGCTTGGATATCATTTTTTCACGTACCTTGCTTTCCATGATGCTCTCAATTTTTGAGGAAGAAACGAAGTCTTGCCTTTTTATTGGGGAATGTTTTTTCAGCCATACCAAACTCTCAGCGTCGACCTCCTTCGTGTTTCCTATGCATTAAAGTCTCTGCTGCCTAATTTATAGCGTGGAGTTGTTTGCGCAGCACAGAATGTGGAGTATGATCGTGGAAATAATACGAATTTTCACATCTTTTGTCCAAAAAAATTCCCTCCTAAAATGCATATGTCATGCTAATTTTAAGGTAAAATATTTTTATGCTGAAGACTTTGCGTTTTAGCCAAGTAAATTCAAGAAGCTTGCCTCCTTAAATATGTCATCATTGGTTATTCTTACCTACTGGCCTATATTAGTCGTTTTAACTTTTTTTTACATTCGCAACTGCAAATGTTTCTGTAAACTTGCATTTTAACTGTTAGGGTCAGTATAAAACGTACGGAATGCGGTTTAATGTTTTTTATAAGTTTTTGAGTATTGCATGAATATAAATATTAGGGCTATTTTCTACCCCGTACCGATTTAGTTTTTTAAGCAACACTTATCTTGTTCATCAAATTTGTTTCCATTTCAATATGTTGTAGAGTCTTCCTTATTCTGAATTAGAATAGCATGGAGCATGGACGAGTCTATTCTGATAAGCACCGTTAAACGGGCATCTTAGCTAATAGTGCCATTTTACATGGATCTTGTCTGCATTCAAGATGATAAGGTGTCCATTGACATGTCTTCCCCTCCGAAGCACTTCTCTTCCCCTCCTAAGTTCCCCCACCACAGCCGCTTTCCCCTCCACTTGCCGGAGCTCTGCGCATTCAGCCGCCATCAATTTAGCCGGAACCGGAAAATTAAAACGGACGTTACGTCAAGTTATTTTGATGCTTAGTTCCTGATTACTATGCTTGTAAAACAAGTGTTCCCCGATTTTACTTGTCCAAAGGATGCTGGGGTAGACTCCCTTTCCGTACATATATACATAGGTACAAATATATATTTTTTTCCATTTCATATATTTCTCAGTTGGCTGTTAAACATTTGGTCACCCATTTAATTGCCCCTTTATTTTAGATAAAAAAGTTGAGCTCTACGGCCTCAAGGTCAATTGGGGAAAGAAACACTCCAATGGCCGTAACAAGGGACCTCGTCACAGGTATAAACAAAACACTGTGTGGTATGCTGGAACGGGAAAATTCGCAGCAGTGACCAACCCCAGTCTCTCAACCGGAAACCCTTCACGAACACACGATCAACAGTGTAGAAACCTTCGCGAGGGTTTTGTGGGACCTCGCTAAGGCTGCTCACGTTGAAACCAATCACTCGCTTAACTATGAAGGAACCTTCGCGAGGGTTTTGGGGGGCCTCGTTAAGGTTGCTCAAGTTAAGAAACACACACACACACACACACAATCACACAAACAACACTTACTCCGTGGGTTATACTCCGGGAGAATGTGCTCAAAACTTAGCTATGGAACTGCCACCTGGACGGGAGAAGCGTTCTCGCATTCACACATTCTAGTCAAACATTCTGTCTAGAACGTTGGTTACCAAATGGGGTCCATCTGGGACCCCAGTGGTGTAACTAGAGATATACTTTGGAGGAGGATGAGGGAGATTAGTGGGGGCAACCCCCCCACGAAATGGGGAGTTCAGGAAAATATTTGAAAAATTACATGCCTGAAAAAGCATTTTCATCATTTTGGCGCTTATAATTTAACTTTAAACAGAAGAGATTATAACGGCAGCAATATAACTCGTAAATAGATTGCATGACTTGTAGTGTAGCCTACTAACCTATGTAAAACTTAATGAATGTTTCTGAATTTCTATTCTATATTCGATTTCTAACAGCATATAGTAGTATAGTTTGTTATTATACAGGACGTTTCTTGGACGGTGTGGTGTGCATGTGGGAGTCCAAATGCATGCTGGTGATTGATCACCCCCTGCCAAACACCCTAGAGGTGGCTCGCAGGGTATTATGTAGATGTAGATGTATCCATTAAAAATTTTGTTTTCGGAATTAAGGTCATGACATGTCAATGCTGAAACCATTCGACCAGTTTTCTGGCTGTTTCTCCGCAGTGCACACTTGGCAGGAGAATCTATTGAGGTAGTGAGTTAATGGGATTATTATTAACCTCAAACTAACAACAATGTGAGAAATGACTTGAGCGTGTGGTTCGGAGGGCACGCAATCATCCTACCTGTGCAGTACCTGCCTTTTACTTGTGTGGTGTTTTTGGTGAGGGATCAGAGGTTGAAAAATTAAACGCCGTCGTATTTGGACTGAGCGATTTCAATGAATTTTCTTTCCGTGGGCACTAATGTCAATAGGCGGCATCATTCGTATGCAGAGATAGTCAGCTTTCTCGGATGAGTTATCGGAAGGCTCGGTGAACACGCTCTTGAAGTTGGAATTTAATAAATTGGCTTACCTTGAGCTTCCCGAAAATGAGACCAAAATGCTTCTGGGTTATCCAGTAACTGCTCTAGTAGTGTTTTTCTTTTAAAATTCGTGAATGCATTCCTGAACGTATCCTTCGTGGCGGCTTTAGCCTACCCATTGTTTTGAATTATTAACTCGCGTTCATTAGCGAATATATCTGTGCTGGCTTTTTTTCATTTTAGCATGACACGCTCCTTGTCGCCTAAATGATTTTCTCACATCCGCGTCATACCGTCTCGGCTCGCTGCCTTCTTTTTTGTTTTACTAGGGATGCAGCTATTTATTGCCGAGGTTACGAGCGAAAGGAAAGCTTTCCAAGTACCCTCTACATTTAACTTTATTATTGATTCTTGAAACGCTGGGAAAGCATTTTTCAGATGACTCTTAAGCCCATCAAAATTAGCTCTTTTAAAAATGAAAACTTGGCGCTCTTTTTATAAATTTTCATCGGTAGTTAGAGAAAACATTGCAGTTACTACCCTGAGGTCACTTATTCCTTCGACGGTGCTCACGTTTATTACCTGATGAGGTATATTTGTCGCCAATAAATCAAAAATACTTTCCCCTCTATTTGGTACGGATGCTATTTGAAACAATGAATTAGATGTAAAAGTGTGTATGTTCACCTCGGGTTCATTATAAAAACAGTCAGGCATTCTAAATTTTAGGGCCCCACGTAACAATTACTTTTCACCACTAAAACCCGTTATCCATTTTCTAATTCATTCCGAGAAAGCCCGGTAAGTACATTCAAAAAGCGTGGGTAGCTGTAGATACGGATAAAAATTACTTCATGAATGCTTTTTCCTCATCTTGGAAATTATCATCTCTGGCCAAATGATATGCGTCCCAGATGCCATATGCCATGTGGTGGTACATTTGATTTCCATCTATTTATGAAAAAGAAGGATTATAATTTGTTCATTTACTTCTCTTTACCTTGCAGAGACTGAACAGTAAGCTTACTAGTTTATTTGGAACTATCAACAGATTGAGAAAGAAGATCCCGACTAAAATAAAAACCTGTCGGTTGCAGCTACACAAAGCAAAAATTCAGAAATAGGATCATATCACATTCGCAATACTGCAAGCAGTTGCGCCGACTCCATGGGGACTGAGGGGGCCCCAGCCCCCAAAAAAATTCGGTATGGGTGTGAAAAAAAATGTGTCAGCCTTTTGATTTTCCCCGGAGTGTCCAGATATCGAAATTCCAGTTATCAGGGTTCTAATGTTGATCTGAAAATATGACTCTTCTAAAATGCTTAAAAAACATAAAACTCAATACTTATAAAATTTCCCGGGGCAAGATCCCTGGTTTGGGCCCCCCCAATATTTTTTCTAAGTCGACACCCCTAATTGCAAGGCGGGAAAACTAAAACATCTTCTTATACGACCAAGTGTGACCGTGAATTTAGGTAGTAAACGTAAACCAGAGACTATTATTTTATAATGAAAATGAATTCGAAGAATGCAGAGTAGACCAAATGGCGAGGCTTCTGCTCATTATAACCAAGCATGCGAGGACAGGAATAAAGCTGAAAGTCTCCCATTTCACATAAGTTATGTCGAAATCTCCACCTACATTCAAATTAGTAAGCATAAAATTTTCCAAATCCAAGGTCAGGGCACAGTTTGGCATTCTTGGCTGTCAGACGCCGAGAGGGTTTCTCCCCTCACCCCACAGATGATGGCTGCGCCGTTGCCAAGTCATAAGGGGACTTTTAGCGCAGATTGGATAAAATTCTTGAAAATCATCGTAGAAAGACGATCAAAAAAGGACCGTATCTCTGGTGTCATCAAGAAGACGATAAAGGCAATAAATTGTTGATAGCACGAGAAGAAATATAAAATCAAAATTGTACTACACGTGGCCCACATGGGTGGGGGCCCTCCCGGTGTTTTGGGTATATCTGTCGCGAGCTCGGACCCCGGGAAAGGGCCGGATTAGGCTCGGAGTCGAAGATGAACTCTCATTAGAGGGACTGACCGTCGGTAGTCCCCGCGAGAGCGACATAAACCATAATTAGTTCAGTAGCGTCATAATGCAATGCACATCATTCTGCAATGCTTCATAATTGTATTTTTGATTTCTTCCATTATGACTAAACCATTCACTATGACAACATAGTGACGTAGTGTAACACACTTAAACCGACCAACATATTCAAATGATGGAATTCAAACTTTTATTCCTCTACTTATTCGTAATAAGCTGTTTAGCGCTTTTGGAAATATACATTTTACAATATGGGATAGTTTGGATCCAGCTGGTGGAATGAAATTAATAGTTTTCTTATTATGCATTCTACACGAGTAATTATTTTACCATAAGTACCGGGTGCATGGCTGCTATTTCATTTTATGTATCGGAAAGTATCGCGTGTGCTTTTTTCTAGAATTTTATTTATTATTTTCATGTTTTTGTCGAAAGGCCGTGAAGTCACGATCAAGCACTGCTCCCAAGTTCTTGAAAGACACATTGTATCCATATTTAGTTTCCAACTCGGCTTTTTCACTTTGGTCCATCTTCTCTGGCCTCCTGAGTCACTTTGTGCGTTTCCTTATCTCAGTTTCTCCATTCCTTTAAATGCTTTTGACTCTCTCGCGGTGCGCTTCGAAAAAAATACTGAAGACGTATCATTATATCTACCCTCAGTTGGCTGTGAAGATAAGGAGAATTGAAGATGTCGTAAGGTGGGGTATCGTTGGCTGGGCAGAAAAAACATTACATTCGGTTTGGTGATATCAAGGAGATCAATTTAATGAGTAGTGAATTTTGGGGTTCATTTCTCCTTTTGGGTTCTTATAAACTGTACTTACCCGCGACTCTAGTTTGTTCATTTTATTACTTGCATAGTCGTATTCAATGTTACTAGGGAATAAAATGGTGCGTATGGTGTTATTATTTGTTCTATGTAGTTATGCAAGTACATTATTTTATATTTTTTCCTTGTCATTTTAGAAAAAAACTGAATGTACGATTCATGTGTAGCAATTCTGTACGCGAACGTAGTATATTGATTCTTGCGTTTGAATCATAACATTCATTGTACAATAAAGCATTCAGTTCTCGTTCTTTGAAATGCTATTAGCAACATTAGTAGTTTCGTGAGTTTTAAGCAAGAAATAATTGTGACACCATCGTCAAAACCTCCTTAAGAGTTGCATTGCCTGTTTATACACAACTTTTTATAACAAAAGTTGGTTTTCAAACTTTTCATCTCCATCGGCAGTGCTGGATAAATGGAAAATATTAATGTTTTCAAATCCCAATTTTGATTCTTTCAACTAAATTTCGATTCCGTAGAGTTAAGTTTCATGAAATTCGAGAAGAATACACTTCGACTCATTCCCACAAAATTCTGAATAATTCACTAGGTAACATTATAGATTGTTATCTCTAAAAAATTAAGAACTAATGCTAAAATTTATCATTAGAACTCCTAAAAAAAGTTGTTTAACACTAGAATTCTGGGAGGGTCATTTTGACATCCATGTTCTTATGGCCGTGTTACATTGCAGAATATATTTTTTCATAGTCGCCTGCGTTAATGCGTCGAATTCAATGCAATATTCGTTTTTGTTTCCTTAATATTAAAAGAAATAACTTTTTTAAGAGATTACGATTGAAGTAAACATTTTATGTAAAAAAAACTACTGTTTTGATCTGCGATATCTTTTCTTGCAACTGTTTTTCGACCTCGAATGTGGAAGTTTGCTTTAAAAGATGAAAATTTGAAAAACAATAAAGTTAATTCCGCCAATTTAACTTCAAAATTATGTAAAATAGAACGCAAGGCTTGTAGAAACACAAAAAGAAATGTAATACTTTTTCGTACACACTTCCAAAAAGCTTTATCTAAATTCAGATTCTTCATAATTCTGGTATTTTGGCACTGTTTTGGCCGTACATGAGCCGTATAATGACGCAGCTTGCAAGAATCAGAATGAACAGTTCTGTTTTTATTGCATTTTATCTAGTGATGGGTCGGTTCGATTCCTCGATTCTTCGATTCCTCGATTCTCGACCAAGAACCGGAATCGAAAACGAGTACTTGCCAAGGTGAAAAATCGATTCCGATTCCAGTAGTACTTCAAACCACAAAATATACGACCGCGTTTCCAACAGTCATTTGAATTTTCGCGCCACGTAATCGTGATAACAAAACACATATCTTCTAGGGATGTGCGAGTACTCGAAAATTCAAGTCGAGTCGAGTAGTTGGTACTCGACTCGAGCGTTTCGAGTAGCATTACGAATGTCGAGTCGAGTAGTTAAGGTTACAGAGCTTTCGAGTCTAGTAGGTCCAGCGATCTGCCGACAGGAAGCGCTATCATGAAACTCATGTAATAATACAGTTTTTAAAGCCGATAAGTCATTTTGATGCCTTGGCCTGGTAGTTTCAGCCTGCCGAGTACACTATAGTTGTCGACGTGGGCGCCGAATACCTTTACGCCAGCCGCAGCGGCCGATCGTCTTCCTACCCGGCGCGCAATGGTCCGAAATGGGAAAAAGCTGGAATGAAGTCCAAAACGACCTTTTTGGGGATAGAGACTTGAAACTTAGCGTAAATACTCATACATTATTACCAGATATAGATTTATATGCCGTTTTACATAAATTCGACCCTTAAGTGAGATACAGTGGCCCAAACATGACCAATTTTTCAATGCCACGCGAGATATCGTTTTTCCTTAAAAAATCTTTGAATTTATCCAGGTAGGTTTGCGTTGGTATGAGTTTTATGGAATAAATAAACGCAATATTCCTTTGACCTGGTGATTTTCCAATATTTTCAATGACTTTAGAAGATTTTGGCTCTCATCTGTCTGGTTTTACAACGCAAAATGGCCGACCCGTTTTTCACGTGAAATTTGACGTAAATCACATTATCTTTCGTTTACGAAAAATATAGCTCGGAAAATTTGAACCACAACATAAAGTAGAGATTTCTAAAGAGTACTAAGTAGAAATCTTGAAAAAAAAAGTTTGCGACGAAGGAAATAAGAGCGATTTTTCAATCGCGCGTCAAGGCTGAGCTACACGCCGCAGAACTCTGAGGCTCGGTAGCTGAGGCCGATTTTTCAAGTTTTTTAAAACATCCGTCTTGAAAATCGTCATTTAAAGCATAGATAATCGTCTTCGTTGACTTAAAATACTAAACTGAGGATGTTAAAAAGGATTATGTATAGATCGACTAGACCATTTAGCGCATCACTCAAGTGAAAATACTAAGGATTGGATATTTTTCGGAACCATCCCACGCATAAGAAATATGGCTCGGGTATTGAAGTAAAGTGAAGAAATTAAGTCAGCATGCTTAAGAGAGAGAAAAATGAACTGTTTCCATGAAAGGCAACAACTGATACCCTTTTTTCCTTTCCACCTTCGCCGAGGTGAGTCGCGCGGAAGGGGGAGTTTTCATATCACAAGGCATCTTTTAGACTTTTTTATTACTGCGTCCGTCCGACGTGATATTCATTTGTAGCGTTTAGTTTCTTTCTTGAACTTAAAAAAAGCAAGAGATTTTAAGGTTGATTAAATGACGTGAGAAGTATAGCATTTTTTTGGCTCTACAAAACTAAAGTTTAGTACTATAGTTCGTTGGCTTTGCCCACTTGAATTCTATGAATATTTAAGAACCAAAAAATTGTAGATATAATTTTTAATAAAAATTCCAAAGTCTCCGAAATCTTGCAATTTCGGTAGGAAAGCACTTGCTCAGTCACACAAGTGTGTAGCAAAAGGCAATTTTCTGCATCAGCAATACTGTAACATGGAGACGTCAAAACCTGCTGGCTGAGCATATAGAATAATTGGTTTTTCCGCTTGAGAATTGGAAAGGGCCAAATATTACATGATTCGTAGACGTAGTATGTAATATTTATTATAGCTGTGAAAATTACTATACTCAGGGCTCTTCCTTGTAGTTTGGATACATATATATGGTCGACATATTACTTGGGGTTAAATAATTTCAATTTTCCCTATGGAACAGTTGAAGACACATTAATTTTCATTCATCTCCTACTTCTGGCAATAACCATCAACGATCCTCATTATATTTTCCTTCTTACATTAAGCTAGACATTCATCATAGAAAATTGGAGTAAAATATATTGTAGTATGCACTGCTGTATTTTCTGGTTCAGAAATATTATACTCGACTCCATACTTGCGAGTAATTTTCAACTCGACTCGAGATCAAAAAGTGCTACTTGGAAATCCTTTTTATATTCCGAAGGAGCAAATGCAGACTAGGGAGCCTGTGACATGTATATAGTGAAGATACAGTGATGCCTTTGGAAAAGTACCCAAAGTCACCATAGCAAACACTGTTGAAGCTGAAGTGGAAGCTTATTTATCATAGATGAATGCACCACCAAATTCCTTCCCCGGGATATACTGAAAGACCTGTATCTCCTACCCAAGGCTGAAAGTATTAGTGAAGAGGTTTCTGGCCATACCACCATCCACTGTGTTCAGTGAAAGACATTTAGTTCTGCAGGAAAAATATGTGATGAAAAATGCAACAGGCTTTATCTTGACAAAGTGAAGATGCGTTGCTTTCTGAGCAAAAATTTAGTCTAAAAGGAGACTAAATTTGTGAGACATTATTGATAATGATAAGATATTATCAATAAAAGATAGATATTAAAGGAGATAATTTTATTTTAAATTTAAACATGAGTGTTAATATTCTAAAGTAATACCTATCATGTAACACCACTTTTCAGGTATGTTCTGTTTTGAAATTTAGCTATTATATTTTAATTACATAGTGATGATATGAAAGATGCTTTTGTTTGACTGACTCTTTCACAGAGTAATATTTTTGAAGTGGTTATCTTGTTGCCTGGAATTAAGTGATATTTTTCTTGGAGCCTATGGCATCAGAATCGATGGATTCGGTATCGGTAGAATCGGAATCGAAATGTCAGAATCGGAATCGGGATCGGAATCAATAAAATTTTGGAATCGACCCATCACTAATTTTATCTTTACTTGACAGTCCCTACTCCGTTCTGGAACTCGCTCCTCTTCTCAGTCTTAAGAATGTTGACAAATAGTTTTTGACGCAATGTAAGAACTAGAATGCTCTTCTGCTAGCCTTTTCAAAAATATTTTGAGATATCTGTTGTGAAGCTATTTCTTTACACATTATCCAAGCATTTATAGTGGACAAGTCGAAATTTCCTTCTTTCCCTTATTTATCTTTTCTACGGTAGACTCTTCGGTACGTATCACAATCTAATGGTTTTCATCTTTTTGCTATACGCCATAAGAATATTCTTGCAGTTTCTAGAATTGCATGTTTGTAAGACAGTGGATTATTACTTGTGGCAAGGTGACTGTCGCGAAATGACGCAGGCCGTGTTCTGTATCCGATGGCTCCCCTCTCAATGTGATACCCTCGCTTTGTGTGTGACTTGGGGAAAAAGAGAGGATAGTACCTGCCTTGCGAGGGTGCTGCTAGTGGAAAGCGGTTGGATGTAAGAGCCCGGTGTGGAGGATGGCGTACCATTTGCCTCCTCCTCCACAAAGACCCCTCTCCCCGCATTATTAACCCATCACCAAGGGCCGGCCAGACCCCGCCGCCCCTGACCCCTGGAATTCCCTCGTTCATACTGGCCGCACTGCGTGGAATTCTTCATTTCCCGTCCCTCTCCACCCAAGACGAGAATTCCTTGCGATTGGCGCCCACCCCTCCGCGCCCTCTGCTAAGCGAACGAATTAAACGGGGAACCATTCGACGAATTTGAAGGAATTGGAAGTCTGGGGAGCCAGCTTGGGCGGAAGGGTGCGAGGAAGTTAGACAAAGGACCCGATGTGAAAGAAATGGCTGTTGCGTGTGATGTGAACGAAGCACGTCCAAGGAACTGAAACCATCCTCAGGGGTTTCAAATATCGTATAGACTGTAGAAATGTTCCTGCGTGAACAGTTTTCGTCACCTAATAAAATGCGAAGGCAATTTTTTCCACGTGAATTTTTTATGATTAGCGGTTTAAGGGAACTAAGCCCTTAGAAATAACGCTATTTTCTTCCAAAAGTGTAAATAGCACACCTCGATGTAGTCAAAGTAATTCGATTCACTCGATCGTCATCAACGGCCATTATTTTGATGCTGTTCGATCATCGAGTTTAAATGATCTATCATTTGATTATAAAGTTCAGTGACTGCTTTTCACTCGGCAATGAAATTTGAATGGAGAATCAATCTTTTAAGCGAACCTTGGGACGGGAGTTGTTGAGCTATTTCAAATGAAGAGAGACTAAGACTATGTGAACAAAAGGATTTTTGAGGCAGGGGCCATCTTTAGAGAAGAACGTAGCACGCGTTCCACGTGCCCACCATTTCTTTTGCTCCAACATGGGATGAGGAGGGGAGTGGGTGGGTGGGCGGGGGGATATTGGACGAGAGGGCGTCTGGGGTGAATTCTTCTCCTAGGGTGCACCCCTCCCCACGCTCATCTCTCCCAGACTTCAATCTCAGTGCCATGTTACATGTCACAGCTTCACTTCTTTAATGTAAATGTAGTAAATGGCAATCATATTTTAATACATCTTGTAGGTAGGAGACATGAATTGCGATAAACGATCGTAATTTGCAATGATTGAGTTACACTCGACCATTATCAAAGACCTTTTTCTCGATGTTAGGTTATTTGACCATCGAGTTTGGGTAATCAAATATTTGGTCATCAGCCTGGTTTACTCGCCGCGCGGTATTACTCCAGCAATCGACTATTCTACTCGACTTCGATGTGTGGACAGCGACTGTGAAGGAATACTATAACAGGTAACTACTCTCTTCGCAACCGCTATCCACTCTTACGAATCGAGCCTTGACAGTGGATTGTAGTAGCAGTAACTTCGACGTGTCTCCAGCTGTATGGATTAGAACATATCGATGAATATCAGACCATCGAATTTACCACTGGTGATGCGTTTGTTTATGCGAAAGTTAGGGGATCAGGAGTTCCTCTGTCGCTTTTCCTGTTCCTGCTTTGTGGTCTTGAGGCGAAATCAAGTTCTCCGGTTTCACTGCTGTCATGTGATGCTTGCTTGCACATTTTCCTCGCTGACTGACCCACTCCTTCAACCTACATCTTCCCCTGCGTACGTATGCTACTCTTGCACGATGGGATATATACATACATCTCGTTATTCACCTTCAGTGTCCTGCCTATTCCTGCAGATAATTTTCATACACGATACTCAAGACAAAGGTAATACCAATGTGATTTGACATGGTCTACATTAAATGCAAAATTTAACTCAACAGAACTTTCATCCGTGTGGAGGAAACGTGAAAAAATATGATGCCCGATCACAAAGATTCAATTAGCCACCCGGCCTCTCGATATATATATGGGATGATCAGAATGTCATCTTTCCTATTCCCATCGGCTTTTTTTAAAGAGGTTTAGACCGTTTAAGGTTCCTTTAAGAGTTATTTTTTCCTTTTGTTTTTGTTTCTTTTTAAAGTTGCTCACCTTACAGCCACAGTGCATCTCATAATCACATTATATCTCATACGTATTAGAGCTCAAGTAACTAATTTTTCATAAAAAAGGCTGGCGTAAAGTTGCAACCGTAATAACTCCTTTAAAACTGGTCTCATCTGCAGTTTATGAAATCGGAGCGGATGTTTTCTCAACTTCCCTTGTAAATAACATGGCTGGAAAGTCAATCATGTTGTTCTCCAGGTTCCTTCTTAAATTTTCAACAGAAGAGTACGATTTTCTCCCGTAATAGTCGCGACTCGCGGCTTAGCTTAAAGCCACCGAGTGCGTCCACCGGGTTGCGGATGGTGGGTCGACCTTTAGATATAGAGGTTAGCTGCGAGATAAGCGAGTTCTCTCGTCGAATAAGCAGTCGTGGACAAAAAGCGGCGGTATTCTGAGGGGGTATTGGGCTACCCTTGGGTAAGGTAGGCCATTTAAAAGATACCAAAACCTGTGAAGATACCGTGACTTGGCGACTGGGGGCCGCCAATAATTATGCCTCTCATCACCCGGGGGAGAGGGCAGCAGCTTTTCTTCACATGTGCGAAGGTGGAGACCATACTGATGGGTACAGCGACACACATTCCACTACGGGCGTGGTAACATTTACTTTAACGGCTGTAGTACTGCGATATGGAAGGCAAAGGGAAACCACCACATTATCATCCCGAGGAGTCACAGCTACTCCACTCAATTTATATAATGACATGATGGAATTCTCTCGGGTAAAATATTCCGGAGGTAAACTAGTCCCCCATTCGGATCTCCGGGCGGGGACTACTCGAGAGGGTACATCGGTCAAACGAGATAGAATGTTACGGATAGGAACATGGAACGTCAGATCACTTCGTACCTGCGGTAAGCTAGAGAACTTGAAGGTGGAGATGCGAAGAATGAACCTCGATGTATTAGGCATCAGCGAAATGAAGTGGCCCCAGGAAGGAGACTTTTAGAGTGGAAGCTACAGAATGATACACACGGGATCGCTAAATGGTAATGCTGGAGTAGGCATAATGCTTAGAAAGAGCGCCGGGATGCGTGTTAAAAGCTACCTGCAGTTTAATGAAAGGATAGTAATGGTGAAGATAGATACTAAACCCGTAGCTACTGTAGTGGTACAGGTTTACATGCCTACGTCAGATTATGAAGACGAAGAAGTAGATGTCTACCAAGATATAGCGGAAGTTATCAAGCAGGTAAGAGGGGAAGAAAATCTTATTATTTTAGGGGACTGGAACGCTGTCGACGGCGAAGGTCAAGACGGAATAATAACTGGGAAATATGGGTTGGGTAACCGAAATGAAAGAGGAGAAAGGCTACTTGAATTCTGCACGGAGCACAGGCTAGTGGTTGCCAACACTTTATTCAAAAATCCCCTGCGAAGAAGATACATGTGGAAGATGCCAGGAGACCGTAGAAGATTCCAAATCGACTACATTCTAGTGAAACAAAGATTCAGGAACCAGGTGAAGGACTGCAAAAGCTATCCAAGGGAAGATATCGATAGTGACCATAACCTAGTTATGATGAAATGCCACCTTAAATTTAAAAAGTTGAAGAAAGCCGTGAAAAACAAATGGCAGGTTGAAAAATTGAGGGAGGTTCAGCATCAACTGGCTTTTAAAGAGGCTGTAGAAAATAAAATAGGGGAGGATACGACCAAAAAACCAATGGAAGAGAGTTGGAAAACCATTAGAAGTGGTCTGCAGGCGGCAGCTGAGGAAGTTCTTGGTAAAAGAAGAGTCATTATGAAAAAACCATGGATCACGCAGGAAGTATTAGATCTCATTGAAAGAAGAAGAAAATACAAGGCTGCGAAAACAGAGGAAGGACAGAATCGTTACAAGAGGATAAGGAACGAAATATGTCGTAAAGCGCGGAAGGCTAGAGAAACGTGGATGAAAAGCATTTGCGAAGACGTGCAAAACAATCTTAAACATGGAAAAGTAGAGGCCGCTTATAGGATAGTGAGGAACCACTTTAAGGAAAGGGGCGTAAGACCCTTAGGGACAAAAACGAAGAACTATTGATTGAAAACGAAGAAAAAGGGAAAAGATGGAAGGAATATCTGGAAGATTTGTACAAAGGAAGTCGCCTCAAAACGAATGCTATCGAAAACCAGAGGGAAGTGGATGCCGATGACATGGGAGCCCCAATTTTAAGATCGGAATTTGATGCGGCTGTAAGAGACCTCAGGGTAAATAAAGCGTCTGGCATTGATGACATTCCTGCAGAACTAATCAAAAATTCAGGAGAGAAGACGTTGAACCAGCTATACAAAATCATTAGTGAAATGTATACGACAGGTGAGATACCAAAGGATTTCGAGAGGAACATTATAATCCCTATTCCTAAGAAGAAAAGAGCGGAGAAGTGCGAAGTTTTGTGGACCATAAGCCTTACTACGCATGCATCAAAGATACTGACAAGGATCATCTATAGAAGAATAGAACGAAAAGCAGAAGAGTACTTGGATGAGGACCAATTTGGATTCAGAAAAAACAAAGGCACAAGGGAAGCAATATTGGCCCTATGACTGCTCTTAGAAAAGAGAATAGAAAAGAACAAGCCAACATTCGTTGCGTTTGTGGACTTAGTGAAAGCATTTGACAACGTGGATTGGAGAACAATGCTTGGAATCCTAAAGGAAATTGGGGTTCTTTATAATGACAGAAGAATCATCCACAGTTTATACAAAAACCAAGTAGCCGTGATAAAATCAGGGCCCAGCTGCGAAGAAGCAAGAATTAAGAAAGGAGTGCGACAAGGCTGTACATTGTCACCCGTAATTTTCAACGTTTACATTGAAAAAGCCATTAAGGAAATCAAAGAAAAGGCATTGGGAGTGAATATCCATGGAGAAAAAATAAGCATGCTAAGATTTGCCGATGACATAGCCGTTATAGCAGAAACAGAGAAGGATTTGAAAAATATTCTGCTTAATATGGGTAGGGTAATGAGTAGATATCAACTGAAAATAAGCACGAAGAAAACCAAGATCTTAGTATGCAGCAGAAGAGAAGAAGTCAAGACCAACATTAAAATAGGGAGGCAAAAACTGATAGAAGTGGATGAATTCTGTTATTTGGGAAGCAAGATAACTAGTGACGGGAGAAGCAAGAAAGAAATTATCAGCAGAATAGCCCAGGCGAAGAGAGCATTCCACCAAAAGAGAGACCTGCTTACAGCGGGAAACTTAAATATGAAAGTAAAGAAACAATTTATAAGAACCTACTTCTGGAGTATGCTCCTATACGGAAGTGAGGCATGGACAATGACCGCAGCGGAGAAAGCAAGGACAGAGGCCTTTGAAATGTGGTGCTACAGAAGAATGATGAAAATCAAATGGATCGACCGAGTTAGTAACGAGGAAGTGCTAAGAAGGGTAGGAGAGAAGAGAAGCCTCATGAAAATCTTAATAGGAAGACGGAACAACCTTATAGGCCACATCTTGAGACATGATGGCCTGATGAAGACAATGGTCGAAGGACAGGTGGAAGGCAAGAATGGAAAAGGAAGACCTCGGACAAAATATATGGAACAAGTAAAGAGAGATGTGAAAGAGAAGAAATACGTAGCAGTGAAAAGATTAGCTGATAGGAGAACTGAGTGGAGAGCTGCGTCAAACCAATCCTAGGATTGTTGACCAGTGATGATGATGAATAGTCGCGAATATTTATGAGAAGAGATGGTCGAACGTACTCTAATGTGCGTTCAATTATTTCCCGCAGTCACCAGTACACCTGTACTTCCCATGAAGGAATTAATCATGAAGCTAATTTTTTATATTTTTAAATTTTTAATGTTGCAGCCAGTATGACAAAATGGTTGGTGCACAATCGTCGTAATTCGACAAAGTTTCTAAATGAAAAATCTCATCGCGAATAATGAATATAAGCTTTTTCTAATGGGGCATGATTTTTGTGACAAGGTATCCTGAAGGGTTGTTTACAGTTGCCTAAATTTGTTTATGTTTGAATCATTTGCCAATTGTTTATATCATCATCCAATTTACCTTTTGTAGAGTAATTTAAGGAGCCTCTTTGTTTCCAGATATTTTATAGGAAGCTCTTAATAGAAAGTTTCCTAAAGTGTGATGCTGTGTGATACAACTATTCTGAGTGGTGAAATATAGGGCTATGAAAGAAATAAATCACTTTTGATGAAGGATGGGTGGATTTATCTTAATTTTTCAAAGGGTATTTAAAATAATGAAGTAATGGTAAAATATGAAATTAACAAGGTCTTTCCCCACATGGAATCAAAGAAATCTCTTTTTTCTTTCTTTTTACGCAGAAAGCGTTTGTAAGTTTCTTGAAAAACTTATCCTGTGATTTTTTGGATTCATTTAATGTTGTTTGACATGAATTGTATCGCCGGTTGAATGATATTTATGTCAAAATTGAAAAAGAGCAAAGCGCTAATATTTTCATCCTTTGATGTCCTCTGATGTGATGCACAGTTGATTGAGACGTGTGAATACGATAAATTGGAAGGGGTTTCAGAACGTATTTTTTTAATAATGATTTTTTCACAAAGGTGGGAAATTTAGTCTTCTTCCCGCAATCTTTTGACTAACTCCAATTAAACCTTGAGTTATTGAACACAATTTACTTATTTACTCTCCTGAAGTATTTGCACGAGTCTCCAATTGAAATTAGTCCTCGCGTTGTTCGACAAAATTGTTCGTCGTTTTTAATTGACAGAGAAAAAAAATACCAGATAGCCCTTTTTCACGGTAGCTCATGCGATTAGGTATCAAAAGGTATTTTCGGAGTAAACGCCATATCACTTCCAAGAGACAGATTTACTCTTTAAATTTATTTCATTGATAATGTCTCTTAGTTCTTCGCCTCAATTATCTTTGTACCCCTATCTTTCATTTTCATTAATAAATGTAATAATGGATGATGTTAATCGCAGCGTTTACCGCAATATTAACTGTAGAATATAACCAAATGTAATTTTTTTATCTACGTCCACATACTACCCCGTAAATGGTCTCAGGAGATTGAATAAACCGCGTAGAGAAATCTATCGCATTTTATCTGAGTACTAAAAGTATTAAATTGTGATTCATAATAATGCGCATACTACTCTACGTGGTTTTTCGTGCCTCACACGGTCGAGAATATGGAATGGCATCAATCTGTATTACAGCACAGCAAATTGAATTCCGTGAACAAATATGGCGAGGAAGCTCTGCGTAAATTGAGCGGCGACAGAGGTGAAAGAAGTCCGGTCAAGGGATGACGATTTAGGCTTCCTTTAATACGTTACATTTCCACGTTTTTGGTACAAATGCAAATTGAAAATTGTATATTAATGTACAGTAGGGCGGATCGGAAAAATCGATGTTTTTCAAATCCATCTGGCCCAATGAAAAAAAGTTGTGGGACCGATCAAAAATAAGGCCTGAAAAATTTGAGACCCCTAGGTGAACCCCTGACCCTCGCTCAAATGCAATTTAGGGAGGGAAGGCCGAAATTCGAAAAATGTAGTATTATATGGTCATTTCGTATTGATTTTGCAGAGTTACTGTCCACGAGAGCATAAATTTCATGCATTTTGACGTATCTGCCACCGTTAAGCCACAAAATGCCTAATTTGAGTCCGCGTGCGAAGAAAATATTCCAACGCCCACGCAGCGTCGCGGATACAAGAGCCGCAGGCCAATCCCCTCCCCTCCCCGCTCGCTTCTACCCCTCCCACGCCTCCAATACAGCAAAATTCATCCCGCGTGTGCTGCTGGGGGGTCGTTTATCTTTGATAATATAAATCGGAAGGCGGTGGAAGGTAATAAAGGAAGCGTAGTGAGACGACTTGTCCCTTATTAGGCGCCTCGTCGGGGTTATAGAAATCGATGTTTTAAGCCGCCTAAAAGGCGTGTGGCAGGGAGTGGTAGGTCACCTGCCTTTTTTTTAGGACACCAAAAATAAATGCCACGACCCTCTTGGAATTTGTTTTGACAAATTATTGCTATACGTCGGCGGCAAACCGAGATGTAAAATATATTTTTATTACTGGAGGATAACGATCGTAAGCTTACGAGCTTCACTGTTCTACATCTACATCTACATAATACCCTGAGAGCACCCTCTAGGGTGTTTGGCAGGGGGTGATCAATCACCAGCATGGAGCATGCATTTGGACACCCACATGCACACCACACCGTCCAAAAAACGTCCTGTATACTTACAAATTATACTACTATATATGCTGTTCGAAATAATTACTGAATTAAGAAACATGCATTAATTTTTTACATAGGTTAGTAGGCTAAACTGCAAGTCATGCAATCTATTTACGAGTCTATTGCTGCCGTTATAATCTCTTATTGATCGTGGAAAAAATGACATTCGGAATCTGTCTGTTTTACAATCTATCTCTCTTATTTTATTTATATGATCTGATCTTCTGTAGTATGAGGCTATATTCCGTATTTCTGAGGCTAGTTCTCTATATACGCGAGAAGGGATTTCGTCTGGACCAGGTAATTTATTTGAACTGAGGGATTTCAATATATTTTCTAATCCGATCGTACTAATGTCAATAGCTAGCATCTTATGTGTACAGGGATTGTCATCGGTCTCGGGCGAGTTCTCGGCTGGCTCGGTGAACACGCTCTTGAAGTAAGAATTAAGCCAGACCTCCCTTAATCAAATCAGTTTAGTAGCTTGGGAGCTCCACTTAAATGTCGTAATCTCAGGATTGAGATCAGATGAGGTATTTTTTCCTTAAAAAGTGCTGATTTTATCGTTTAATCGCATGTGTTAAAGCGTATAGTCCTGTGAATTAAAAATAAATATTTCACATAAAGTGCAATCTGTTTAGTGCGAATGTTGCCTCGGAAGCAATCTGTTGTAAAAATTAAAATTCCTTGTTGACTAGACCGCTTATAACGCTGAGGTGTTGATTCACCCCGTGTGACATACGTTGCTGCCAGCCAAACTACGCAGTTTGGGCCTCAAGGCTTGGCCTTCACGCAGGAGTGACGTATTACACACGGAGGGGGGGAAGGCGAATGGCTATTAAGGGGGGAAACTACGCACACATTGCTCTCCCATATGGTCCATCGCAGCCCCCTCTAACCTGACCTCTCTTGACAGTATAACAAGCTTCTTCGCCAGAATCGTAAGACGCAGAGTTCCCCACTTACGCGACATGTCCACCAACTCACTCTTATCTTCCCTACTAATGACTGATCTCTCCCAACAACGGATTAAAACAGACTTAAAACTTATACACAATATTCTAAATTCACACATTGATTGTCCTGATTTGCTTTCATCCATTAATTTCAGAGTGCCTTGCCGACCCACTCGTACACATTCCTTGCTCCATACGCCTATCCCTAGACTATCCCTCGGTAAGCGATCCCTCCAACACCGCCTTTGCTCCTTGCTTAATTCATTACCAGACAATATTGACCCGTATTTTCTGCCCTTAAACTCATTTATCAAACTCGCCATGTCCCATTCCTCGGCTAATAAATAAACCTCCCTCTCCACCTCCCTTTCCTCGTGCCTTCTATTTTGTTCTTTACTATCTTATGCCACTGCTCTTTGTTCAAATTTTTTATGTTAAAATTTTATGTTTGTTACTGCGTCACTTTAAATTGGCAGAAATGCTGTATGTGAGCAATTCCTTAAATAAATAAAAAAATGACATGATTTTTTTTCAAAATCGCTCATAGGGAACGCGCTAGTGATGGCATAAACGACTCTTTTTGGTGAGCTGGCTCACCGCTCACAGCACACTTCAGAGTGCCGCTCGCACAGTGCGACTCAAAAAGGTGTTTCTCGGTTTGGGGGAGGGGAAATGAGGGGTCATGAGAAAGGGAGGGGAAGGTGGATAGGGGGGGGGGGCTTGAGCGAACATTTAAAATGCAAAATTTCCTTCATCACTATATGAAATATTTATTTAAAATTAATCACATGTTGGCATAAAGAAATAAAGTCTGGGAAACTTTCTTCCCTGAAAGTTTATTTCGTCTCTCAGTAATAATTTGTCCAGCTTTAGAAAATATTCTTTCGCTGGGAACTGAACTACCAACGACACAAAGCACCTTTTTTTGCCACATTACATAGTTCGGGGTACTTTGATTTATGTTTACTCCACCATTTCAAAGAGTTAGCAGTCCTATTCAGAAGAGGCTCACTAAGGTAATTGTTCACTTCCACAATGCCGCTTGCTCGAGAATTTGGCTTTTGCGCTACTCCTGCCACACATTCGTCAAAACCTTTCCAAATATCAGATTTTCCCGCGTTGTACGCATTAAAAATTTTTTAGAAGCTGATTTTATAATCGGTTACGGTCCAACTCGACGATTGGAATTTGATTTACTCTCCTCTCCTCCTCCTCAAAGGAGTAAAAGGTCGGGGTGGGAGGAGTCGGGGTTCGCCATCGGGCCCGCGACCAGCAACACCGCTGAATGAACCCATGGGTATGCAACTTAATTTTAAACGTAGTGTATTCGAAACTTTAAAATTTTTCTTACTGATTTTTGTCTAGTAATGCTTAACAGGAGACATAGCTTACCATTTCTGCAGATACGTAATATCTTTCATGGAATATGGACAATATAATTTGTCTCCCGAGCTTAGAGATAACAGTTTCAAAAAATTCTGTTGCAACAAAATATTCTCTCCGAAACAACATGATCATGTTAACATTTCATACTTAATTTCCTCGATTAATCTTAGTTGTTGGTGTTAGAACAAATTTTCACTTTGTCTCGTATTATTTTCATAAATTTGCCGTTTCCGAAAACTTGTACATGAGCGTCTTCCACCATTTTTCTTCCACGATGCATGAAATATGCATGAGAGATAATTACGTTAAGATTATTTAGAGTATTACCCAGAAAATGGATCGCGATAATCTTTCAAGCGGCGTGAAAAGGTGAGCAGTGGGCTATCCGCGAATAGTGCCATGTGCTCCCTTTGATCCGCCAAACGTGCGATAAGCCTAACACGGAAAATGTTGGTGGAAGGAGTCGCGTGCGCATGGTGTCCGAATATCACCGCAGTCCGCACACGACTCCAACCCGCACATTGTGCGATGAGGGAGTCGTGAGCGCCGGGATTCTGACTTCGCCGCGCACAATTCCAGCGCACAGTGTGCGCGAAAGGAGTCGTGTGCGCTTGGAGTCCGACTCCCACCGCGCACGACTCCAACCAGCACAGTGTGCGCGGAGGGAGTCGTGTGCGGTCTGCGGAGGGGAGGGAGCCGTGTGCGGACTACGGAGGGGAGGGAGCCGTGTGCGGACTGCGGAGGGGAGGGAGTCGCGACTCACCAAATAAGACTCTCTCAGAGTCCTCTAGATGGCAGTTCTCTACACTACTCCCTCATAGGGTCGAGTCGTTCCATACACTTCCACTATGGGAATTGAGACGTCCGCCATTTTAGTTCTTCCGTCTCTATAGAGTCTTATGGGAGAAAGTGATATAATGCCAGTTTTTTCATAAATACGCGATTCCTGTCGCATTTTCGGTTATTATAAATCATAATATATTCAATCTTGATGTACTGGGAACACTTTACTATCAATTTGTAAATTTTAAATCGTGAAAAATAACAAATAATCGCGCTTCAGTTAAGTTTTGATTCTTTTCACAGGACGTTTTTCTAGATATGAAACTCTCATATTCAATCATCAGTACATCAAGATTGAATTATGTCTGAAACAGGGTAAATTATTTCCAAAAGTGCAATTACTGCTCCCAGGGCTACTATATAGCGTTTTGTTCTCGTCAAAGGAATAATTTCAGATTTTCAAAAGTCCAATATCAGCTGAGAGAGAATTGTTATCTTCAGATCGGAAGAGATTTCGCATGTACTATCTGAGTTAACTTCCATGAAAACAGCGCAATGGATATTATACGAGGAATTTGAGGACAAGTCTGGTCAATTTTTAGTGCCGAAAAATCGGAAATATTATCCTACCTCAAAATTAGACAAGAAAAACTACATAAGTCACAAGCTGTCATGCAGTTTATGTACTTTTCACGAGAGTTGCAGATCATAAAAGATATCATCAAAGGAGGTATATAAAAGAAAAAAAATCACATTTTTCCAAAGTCTATAATGTACACACACCACAAATGTTACATTTTAAGATTTCCAGAATGATTTAACATTTCCATTGAAACTATGATTATTTACATAATGCAAAATAAAAAATAAATGTTAAGTGCACAAGATGTAACATTTCTATTAAAATGGATTTAAATTAGTAGGAGAGAATGATGAAAAGGTGATGACAGGTGCCACACATCTTGCATTCTTCTCAATGTTGCTATGTTCCTTTACCACCAATGACATTGACTACTCGAATATCTGAACCTGTAATTAAAAATATAAATAAAATTTCGAGCTTTATTACACCAAAAGCGTTAATTCATAAGTAATTTTAACGAACAGCATCTTAGTGATGCATCAAATTCTCACAATCAACAGTCATGATAAAGTTCTATAATTTGCAGATGTTTATTAAACATGCAATCACTTAAGTTTCTATATCATCTTTCATGGTTTGAGCTATAGGAAATTAATAAACTTGCAATTTCAATTTGCAGACAACTTTCTGGAAAATAATTCTATTGCCAAGATGGCAATCTTCCTGTCAGCATACAAAATTATAAAAAGGAATAATAGGACATTAACATTCCACAACACTGTTACTCAGTGGCATAACTATGGGGGGGGGGGGAGGAAGGGAAAGATCCCTCCCCAAAGCCTCAGAGAAATAAAAAAATTATTTATAATTATTTTCTATATTGAACTGCATCGACTAAAAGTTAAATCTTTGGTGCCAAAATGATTTCAAATGTATTTCCAGGAATGTTATTCTTCAAAAATTTTCTTGGACTGATTCCTTGTCTGAAAGGGGGGGGGGGGTTGCTACCCCAGGCCATCCTATCCATCCCAAAGCATATTCCTAGTTACGCCATTGCCATTACTCCTTGACACAAATATTTCAACATTTATCAGATCATCTAAAATTATTATCAAATTGAATACATACAGTCATATTAAACTACTCCTTTGCCTAATCTTGACCATCGTATGCTCTCCTCTTTAAAAAATATTTACATTTTAAAACATTCCAAACAGCGGAATAGGTTGATAGATTTCACATTTCATAGGCATTCTCAAACGTATCCCATATTTTAACCCCAGAATACTGTTCAGCAAAGAATTCATGTCAATGGTGAAGGTGCCCCCCAATTAATGACCCTCATTATAACAATGAACACCATTTACCTATCTCCATCAACACCACCATGGAATGTGTCATACAGTTTCCTCCGGTATTATATCCATTACAATAACATTCAGACCAGGATTAAGCAGTCGATAGTTATGGAAAAAAATTGACTGTATAAGAGGAATCTCAGAATAGTAGTGAATTAATGCACAGACCAAAGAGCAAAGACCAAACTTGCTTATCAAAAGAGACACTAGTAATTATGAAGAACAGATTTCAACCCCAGAAAACTGTTCAGTGAAGATTTCAAGTCAATGTTCATGGTACCCTCCAATCAATGAGATGAACAACATTTACATTCTCCATTAACACCGTCATGGAATATATATTCCTTTAAGTACAACATATAATGTAGTAATTTGCCAAGAAGGATTAAGTAATCCACACTTCTGGAAAGAAACTAGCTTAAAAAGAGGAATCTCAGGATTGCAGTGCATTTATGCACAAAAAACTAAACTTACCCATCAAAAGAAGCATTCTCAATTATGAAGAAGAGACCTGGCACTAGAAAAAGCTTTGAAAGCAACTGAAGCTATACCAAGAAGGGCAAGTATCAAAGAAAAAACAAATATATTGGCCCATGCTGCTTATGTAGCCTTAATAGCTTTTAGTAAAAGTAACCTCAAATCAGTAGCCCAAGTAGAATAGTAATAAAAGTAGGATTACAGGTAATTGAAGATAAGACTAAATATATGAAAATTGGAAGTGGCAGAGCCAAACATTTCTCTGCTGGTGTTTGGTAGTCACCATTTACTGCCAAAATGAAATAGATGAAGAGATGCAAATGGGGATAAATTAAGCTAATAGATGCTACTGGAGCCTATCAAAATTATCGTAGATTCAACTTCTCAATATACCAACTCCAGATATATATCAACTCAAGATAGATAAAAATTAGAATGTATACTATCATAATACAGCAAGTGCTCGTATATGAGACTGAGGTAAGGACCCTAACAAAGCAGCCCTAGAAGAAGTAAATAACTGTTGGAAATTAAATATTGAGAAGGATATATGGTCCAACATTTGACGAAGGGGTTTGGAGAATACTGATAAACATAGAGCAGGAAACTTCATAAAACAAGATATTGTCACTGTGAGCAGAAGTAGGAGAATTGCATGGCTTGGTCATATAAGAGGAAGTGAGGAGTGTGGAGAGGACAACCAGAGGGAAGGCACCCACAAGGAAGACTAAGATGATATGACCCAGTGGTTGAGGACATGGGATGAGTTAGGGAAAAGGTAGACATTATGGAGGACAGAGGAGTCTGAAGAGACAACTTGTTGGTGAGGCCAAATATCAACTTGGATTTGAGTATGGAATCATATTACTTGCAATATTTACTTTGATTAAACATGTTTTGTGCTTGAATTCCCCCTCTCTAAGAACGACTGTTGCACTTATTTGTAATTTGATTTCAGCATTAATCTCATGAACATAATAACATTTCATACATACTAATTTCCTCTTCAAAAATAAGGGGGTACTTCGTAACTGGAACTTTAAAACTTGACTGAGGGATTAAAAGCAGTGGCTTCATAGTATGTGGTTTACAATATCATTGATTGAAAAATTCAACCATGTTGCAATGACCTATTGCAAATTTTTTTTAACCATATGCTGAAGTAGAAAACTGAAAGTAAGAATTACAACTCTATAGCATGCTTAAAACACTCTGTTGTACTTCAACCATACAGTATAGTAGGACTTTAAAATGTATTCTACTGAAGACCAAATGATTCTTTGGTGTTCTATACAACAAATACATGAACTAAACAAGAAACCCAAAAATTACATTTAAACATGAATTATCTTCTGCGTGTTTATCGATGAAGCCATAATACCTTTGGAAAAGAATGATGCCAAGCTTAAAATGATAAAAATTCAGCCAATCAGTGATGTATAAAAAAAGAAAAGCTTATACTACAATTAAGTTAAGTTTGAACTCAAAGAGAACCAATGCGTCTAATATTTATATCCCACTTTCATTATGAGGTTTTTGCCTTTTACTTTGCAGTGCACCATTTTCCTCTAGGAACTCTAATGAATTACCTTCAACAAATATATTCAAAGCTACAGACACTAACCTCAACCCTTAAGAAACAAATAAATGGCAATGTGGTATCCTATTCATACATACATGCTGGTGAGAAAGGGTAGTTGAACATTCAATGTCAGGGTATTTCTTGTAAAATGTAGAACTTACCCAATCAGTAATTTTAGCATCGTGTGCTAGTTCTTCCTATGTTGCTCCCTTGCCAAATGACACTCTTGGAACCTGCATGAACAGCAGCAGCAACATGCAAGTGATGATGCAAATCAAATTTATTAATTTATTCCAATGGCAAACATTACTAATCACAAGAATATAGAATCAACGCAAAAGGAAATGGCAGAAAATCTCCTATGGCTTAGGATAAACACCATAAATGGATTTAGGAGCACAATATCCTAGGTTTATCACAATGTATGACTAAGAAATGCATTTTGAAGAAGTTTTTATTGCAACAGAAATCATGATATCTCAAAAATATCATTAAAACCATATTATTTTCACACAATACCGCATCAGGTCTTGAATAAGTTATATCTACACATTAACAATAAGCTCCCACTCCACTCTTGACAATCACTATTTATAAAACATTTATAAAAGCACAATTAAACACACAGGCTTAATAAAAGTAAATGTATAAGTAACACAATAAGTTCTAGAAAAATTTATATGAATAATATACACACTGACAACAACGCATTGAAATTGAAATGATGTACGAAGAAATAATCAAAAACTCCTAGATTTCCACAGCCATATTTTTTAATAACTCTCAATAATTAGGCATGAATAGTACCGTCCTCTTTGATAATCACTGAAGCCATTTCAGAAAAACCTAATTAATTATATATTTCCATATTTTACAATTAGTTACTAAGCCCGAATACGTACCACAAGTAAATATTCTGCCAAAGATGTTGAAACTTCAAGTACACAGGAGCAGACTGCAGCATAAGCACTGGGCCACGACAAAAGTTCGGTGTTAATGTATTTTTCCGTTTTAACCTGCCCTAGGAATGTAATCCTCTTCATACAAAACTGGAATTAAAAATTCGGAATGAGTCAAGGAAAAGATAGTCGCAAAAGCGACTCGTCGAGACTTTAATTGCATCCTAAAATTAAGCATTCACACTACTTCGAAATATAATAGTCATTCTTCTCATAAACTACACACAAATAAAGCAATGAAAAGTGGAGTTTCGTCCACTAATATGTATCCGGATGCGCAGATTCTAGTCAAAAACGTAATTGCCTTTATTGTTGTAAATGACCGTAAGGTTACTTCATACCGGCATTGACAAAAACAAATATTTTTATTGAATACAAAACTAGCAGCACTAAGTTAAGCAGTTATTGGTAAACTTTCTGGTACGTAGTAAAGAACTATGTAAATCATCTCTGCAACCCAGACTAAATATTATATTTTAGTCACAAAATTTCACATATTCCATTGATGAAAAGAAAACACAGAAGCACAAAAACACTCGTCAAGTAACTCGCCGGATTATCTGAACCGGAATACATATTTTTAAAAATTACTACTTATGCACAGTTCAAACCTAATAATTGAAATACGTGGATCAACACTATTAAAATTTAAGGTAATAGTATTAAAGGAACCATTAAGTGCAGAAAAACTTACCTCACGTAGGCGGGAAGACGTTGTTTGGTGTCACTTGTCCCTTCGGCATATTTGAAGCCATTTCGCTCTTCTCTCAGTATTTTGAGGGAAACTAAAATTTTTAAACACGTCCGTGGTGCTAATGGTGCAATTAGGAGCCGAACTACAACCTATTGTGCCGTATTTCTACTACAAATAACGGAAAATCTTGCCGAGCAACTGCCAGCCACATTCACTTTCTATATGTAAACAACAAGTACAGAGAACAAAGATGGTAGGATGCGACGACTCAACTTTGTAGTGTATTATCAACAATCCAGAGGACTCTGGACTCTCTCGCCTCACAGCTCTATCTGGGGTGCGTTCCGAATCACGCATCATGCGCATCAACGCATGACCTTGATGCAGCCGTTCCGAAATTGCATCAAGGCATTGATGCGCTTATGCTGATGCGTGATTCGGAACGGCTTGATGCGATATGAGCGGGAAGTATTCCCCCGTTCAAAATACCCGCAGGCACCCGTGCTGGAAGATAGTTCGGGTTAAGCGATAACACAATGATGGATATGCCGAAATTTAATGTGCATAGTACTTATGATGACGAAAAACGTTTATTGATGCGTATGTTAAAACTTAATTATATTCATTACGGTCGATCGAAAGTTCCAAGCCGTAACTTGCAACTCATATTTACTTAAAATAGTGATAGACTGAGCGAATTGACGGGAATTTTTGCAGCTAACTCGAAAAACGGTCAATAAGGAAGCGTAGTGTATAGTATATCTCAGCCATCAGTGAGTTTTACGGGTCAATTGTTTTGAAGAGACGATTTTTACGATCAATAGTACGTAGATTTAGCTGCTAGACATCAATTTATGGCTTTCCGACAAGATATACGACTTGAAAACAAATTTTTTTCATAAAAATCGGGAAGGAATACTTAATACCTCGATAAAATTTTCACAAACACTTTGTCATACTGCATATATAATGCTTAAAAATTAACTCCAAGATATTTTTATTTAAGTATTCTACCGCTTGGTATTAAGGTAGGTTTGCATGGAGTATTCCAAAAGTCCCCCTTGCCCTCATTGACTTCCCACCTGAATTCACAACTTCACCCTTTTCATGCTATCTAAAAATCCTATTCTCTCCTTTGTTTACCCAACATTCTATCCCCTACTAGTATTTTCAACATCCACTCCCAGCTCAGTACTTGCCTAATCCATACCTCCTGTCTCCTTTGAATGCTATCTAGAAGCTGTCTCTCCTCACTCAACATGTCTCGCACTTTGACCTTCTTTCTTCTCTCAGTCCACTTCACTTTCTCCTAACACACATCTCGAACACCTCCAGCCTCTCCCATTCTCCCCCCTAAGTGCCCATGTTCCCACACTGTAAAGTGCTATACTCCAGATCAAAATGTTACAAATTTATCAACCAATGTACTGTCTGTAAGCAAGCTAGTTAAAAAGACACAGCTGTCTTGTTTAATGAATCTGGGTACAGCTTATTTGATGCCAGATCTTTGGAAGTAAAAGGAGTGATCTAGCCACTAGTTATGAAGAAAATGGCATATGTTGTCAAGATTTGAAACAATATAATTCATAAAGTAAAAGTAATGCAACTCGTTACGTAGGATTGACTGTCAAAGCAGTAGAGGACTGTTTACTAAGTCTGTGGCACAAGAGTAGCAGACTTGTGACAGAGTAACATGCAGGTTATAATGTGGTTGTCAGTGGTGTGGATTGTACCCCTAATAATTAATTTCAGCCTTGTATAGCATATGTTGATGGCATGTTAGCAAAGAAATGATTCAAGATAAGTGCTAGAATGGAAGCTGTATGTAATAAATTAAGTCTGATCCTCTCAGAATTGTGTGGTCTGATGGTATTATAGGTGAAAATATATTTAAATTATTTATGCAAAATACACATATAAATTCAGGGGTAAGGAAAGAAAGGGATAGGAACATGGAATAGAAAAAGGACGAGGACAATGTATGCTCACCTTAACTGATGACTGCACAAGAAAGGTTTTTGTTTTCTTTATTAAAAGTAAGGAGTCTCATTTAGTCCTACAATGCTATACAATTTTTGAGGCAAGCATGGAGAATGAGACAGGGGACAATATGAAATGCCTGCATACAGATTATGGGGGTGAATATATGGGACAGGCATAACAGGGGAGGTTAAGGGCATGTGTGATAAAAGATTAAACTACAAAATCTTATAATCTTCAAGCAGAAATGATTCGCTGAGCAAATAGAAAGCTAGGTACAAACTCTCTGCCATCAATTTACTAAAATATTATTGGGTTGAAGCTTGTTGAGAAGCTGTATATCTCGAAACAGTAACATCCAAAGCAGGAGGGAATGCATTACCTGAGGAGAGATGGTCTGAACGAAAATTTAATCGAAGACATCTAAAAGTATTTGGATGTATTTTCTATGCTTATGTGGCTACATATCTGTTCGAGCAATGAAAGATGCTGGATGCCAAATGCAAAAAGTATTGGCAATTGTGAGGAGTCAAAAATGGTATTTTTTGACTGACCCTGATATTGCGGGAAGATTCATCGAAGCATGTGATATAGTATTCTTTGTAAATATGTTTAGGGAGCTTAAACCAGTCCAAATATCTCTTGGTAACTCTTTCATTCTACCTAGGCTCTTAGGGGATAAGGGATAATTAGGTACTAGCCTCAACCTGGCAGTGGAGAGAATGGCAGAGCTGAACTCACAAAGGTACCCAAGTAGTGAGGGGAATATCAGAATATCAAGTAATGAAGACTCCATCCCTGAATCAAGTTGTGAGGGTAATGACAAAGTTCCAACTAATGTAGACAGTAGTTTTGAGAGTAATCAAGAAAATGAGTCAGTGTTTGGAAGCGAGGAAGCAGAAGAGACGTTTTCTTTAAAAAATGGAGTGGCTCGAAAATTACCAGATCACATAATCTCCTTGTCATCTACTAACTTGACCTGCAATCAACCTTTGTCTCATAGAAGCAGGTTTGAATGTAGCTCCTGCAGTGACCCACAAACTTTTCCTGATGCTCCATTTCTAATTTTGATTGGTTTTCTTATGTATGCAATGATTTGTACAAGGCCAGATCGCGTCTTTGCAGTGTCAAACTTAAGAAGGTTTATTGATGATTTTACTATGCAATACTCGGCATATGCAAAGAGTATATTAAGATATTTTAATGGGAACTATAAATTATCTTATTCTTAGTCAGGAAAGTTTCTGGAGGGATACAAAAATGCTGACTTTGCCATTGACAAAATAGATTGAACAGATGACAATTGTTAGTTTATGTCACTTAAGTTAGTTAATCACTTAAGTTAGTTAATGGAGCAGTAGCTTGGGAAAACAAAAAGCAGTGCTGTGCAGTGGCTATGTATACAATAGAAGGCGAGTATGTAAGTTAGGCAGCTGGAGCAAAAAAAAACTTGGCACTGCATGGAAGGTCAAAGAACAGAGGTTAGACATCATTTTGTTAAAAACTCTGTTGCCAAAGGAAAAAATAATTGCTGATTACATGTTTACAAAATATGGTAGCAAATGTGCTTCCAAATGGGCTTAACAATGGTAAGCATTTGAACTGCATTAATGAATAGAATTTTTTAGCTGTTGGAAGCAACTGGTTGAAGGGAGGTTTTTGTGCTTGTAACCTAGTTGCAAAGTTAAGAAATAAATAGCTACAACATGTTAAAATAGTTCTTGGAGTCTAGGTCAATGTCTCATTTTTCAATATAGGTACATATTTTACTGTTCCGAGTGCATAAAAAGCCTAAATCACAATAAAATTAAGTACATTTTGGGGATTGGATAGTTGGGCATTGTCCATTTACTTAGAGTGGCATTCATCAAATAGAATTTAGCATTTCCTCCTGATTTTACAAAATTTTATACGGTGTAATTATGACTGAAAATTGAACGTAAACATTGAAAACCGGTAATCACTATAGTTATGGCGATTTCGGATTTTCAATGTTTTTGTTTACTTTTCAATGTTTGATATCATATGATGCAGCTTCTTAAGACAAATACCCAAGTTCAACTGAGAACCATTTTGGAAACCCATTACTTTTGAAAACATTGATAGAAGTGTGCCTTTAGTTGGATAGCATTTAGGAGGACACTGAAAATAAGTTGGCCGCGTCATCAATGCGTCGATTAAAGAGTATTTGGAGCCAATTTATAAACTAACTGCAGTACTGCAATACGTATTTATCCGGGCTTACCAAATCACACGCTATGAACAAAACAATTGCACTGAATACTCAATCAACTCGATGGGGTTCTTCAAGCACACGTCACTGCAGTGTACATGTATATCAAGCACACATCCATGATCCTTGCATAAATAAATTAATTGATGATGTTATTTATCACGGCATCACTACCCTGAATGTCCCTTTACTTGTGGTATCATAACGTGAACTGATCTCTTTAGCAGGGGAAAATAATTTTAGTACCTACCGAGCAAATTCACTTGCAATGAATGTTTAGTTTCGCACATTAAATAGCTAATAAACGTTTGGCAAAATGGCAATAATTTGCAACATATATGCCTTAAAATGATAGACCAGTGAGATTATGCAAAGCGTAAGCAATTCTAATATTCCGACGAACAAAGTGTTAGATACTATTATACTATAAACCACAGTCTCTTTGCTATAAACACTCCCTGAAACTTATCTTTTCACAATATAACGTTAGAGTGTCGAAAATTTCCACAAGTTAGAGTACAGAAGCAAAAATACCGTTAAAACTACCACGCCTGCATATTAATGTGTGAAATTATAGATCGTATTTTGCATTTTTTACCACCAATTAAATTAATAACGGTTGTAAACAAGTTACATACACGCACACTTCAACGCAACGGATATACATTTTCCCATTTTCAATTTTATATGGACTAATTATTTCAAAAACTAATATCTATAACTCCTTAAACTCTTTCCTACGATAATAGAAGCACAATATAGTCGTGTAAACACCCTATGCAAACACAAAACACCAGTCAAAATTTTAAAGGTTGCGCCCATTTTCGCCTTCGCATCAACTGCATCAAGAATTTCTGATGCGAACCGATGCGAGTTGATGCTTCCGAAACCTCGAAATATGCTCGTTGCAGGGCCGCATCAATGCGCATCAATGCTTGATTCGGAACGGCCTGATGCGCATCGATGCACACGATGCGTGATTCGGAACGCACCCCTGCTGAGCCGCACATTTGAGCTGGCTCACTCGCACAGTGCCCATCACTAATCCTATACCATTCAGGGGCGTGCGAATATTACATATTCATGCTAGTTACTTTTCTTGGACCACCTAGTACTTCGAAAACTTTTTCCTCCGGATTGGGACGTCCTAATGCTTTGCCCAGGATATTTACCTGTCACCCTTTTTTAAGTAGTCAAGCAGCTTATCCACTGGACTAATACCCACTCAAAATCTCTTCCATAGTATTAATTTAGCAAATTTTTAGGACAGGTATCATCCTTCGGGATCTCTTAAACTCAATATATCTGAGATTGGTAGATCCGCTGGATGCGTGATTGCAGCTCCAAGCCGCTGCAACCAAATAGTAGCTATTGGATAGCTATGAATGTGATTTGAAGGTACACTACCAGATGATATTCTACTTCTGCTAGTTACTTCTAAGCTGTTTGGAAGGGTATGATCACAAACACGTAGTAGAATTCCCGCATGCACACCACACGGTCATAAACAACACTCACAGTCACAAAAACAATATGAGCAGATTAATGCAGGTGGTTTGCTGTTCCGTTACAGCTCCACTAGTGAGTGACCATTAGATCTCTACGCATGCGATTAGGTTGGATGGCTATCTCCCATGAAATCATCCGTACCAATTTGCATTCTCCCATTTATCTCAGTGGTTGCCATCCCATTTCCCGATGTCCCTCTTCATCCCCTCAACCGCACCACGCCCCCTTTGGACCATCAGCGTCACCTCTCCTAATGCATCTCCGCTGCTCCCGCCCTCTATCCGTCACCGCAACCTCCTGTTATTATATCACCTCTGACTCAAGCGTCCCTTCCTGGAACTGAGGGATTCCCCACCCTACCTCCAGCCATGTGGCTTCACACCCTGAGGCTTTCGGTACGGTCTTTAGCATTAGAAGTGACAAACCGAAGGCTTATCCTCTGGTATCCCCATTTAGGTGCTTTAATGTAAAGTACAAAATGAATTTCAAGTGATTAACTGCTTACACGCACTTTAGTATTTGACATAATAAATGTTGAAGAGAGTGCAATGTGTCAAAATGGGATTTGTTATATAGATGAAGTGCGATTAATAATTCGTTTAAATTATATTTTAACATACCTCTTATTAAAAGTTAATCACTATACTCTATCCTATTCATCCTAATGTAAATGACAAAGTACGGACACTACCTTTATCCTTCAAGGCCGAAAGCAAACTTGCGAGCAAATATGAGGCGAAAGTGTTGCAATAAAATATCGCAAAATTAATGTCATCAATAAGAACTAAGCTCAGTAGCTCTCTCAACGTTTGCATATATTAAGTACCCGACTACCAATATCTGTGGCGTTGAACATGGGATTTCAAAGATCGAAACGAGCGAAAGAGTGATGATTCCAGTGGCGGCTCGTGATTCAAATGCTGGGAGGGGCACACTCCACCGGGGGGTCAAAGTTTATTAATATTTTGTGTATTTTAATGAGGATTTTTAAGGCAATCTAGTGGCCATTATGACTTACTAAAGCACTAAAACTCACTGAATCGATTAAATCAACTACAACTAGGCCTTTTTATATGAAAAAAATTACACGTAATAAGTCAACAAAACAAGGTATTCTGCAACACTGCAACACCAAGATTATTCGACCGAGGCGCGGCGATGTCAATCAACTCACTAGATACGTCACTCTGCCCATGCTCGGCCGGCGCGGCGTCCCAAAACTCCCTTGAGGCAAGGTGCGTATAACAGGATACGCACGTACGCTTATTATACGCACCTAGCCCATGAGGCACAAGCTTAGACGCGTCATAGCACCAGCAGCCCCCATCACTACCACTCTTCATATAACTGCATGGTGATGGATTGGAACGTTCTGGCCAGCGCCCTGCGGCCACAAATGCGAACTTCTCGGGCTATTTTTGAGTGTTTTTCCTGCATTTTCGATGTATGCAATTGGAAAAAAATACTTTGGTTAATTAGATGTGTAGTTATAATTGAATGGGTATTTAATTTATTTTCATTTTTCAAATCTTTGGGAGGGGCGGCGACCGAGAGTCCTTATGAGCAAGCCGCCACTGGATGATTCTAGATTATACCAAGATTTTGCGTGCGTAGGTTAGTGTTCTCGCGAATGCATGCGAATCGACTATATTGATCACTTTTGTATATTTTGTTTCTTGATACATTTTTTTAAATTAATTACATACATTTTCTCCTTTTGTGCCCAAAAAGTTGCCCAATATATTAATCCGTCAGTGCTATGGTCATTTCTTGCAGACTATCTGTGATTGTATCTCTCTGGGCCTTATAGCCATTCCTGTGTTCTCTTTTTCCAAGTCTCCCTTTGTGGCTTCACACCCTGAGGTTTCGATTCGGTCTATTGCCTTAGACCTGACAAACCTCTGGCTTCCCCTGAAGATTTCTCTATCAGTTTGCCTAATATCAACGTTACATATAGCACAGGAAATGCAAAAGAAATATCTTACGAGTTCAAAGGGCGAAAGCTAGCAAGCAAGCACAAGCGATACGAAAATAGAGCAAAATTTAGATCATTTATTCACATTCTGCTCAGCGTAACCCTCAATCAACCTTTATCTACCACTCAACTATTTATCCCTACGATGTTGGGCAAGGAGCGAAGTTTCCAGGTGATGTACCTAGTTGGTGAGTGATGATGCTAGACTAACACGCAATTTTGCATCTTGATTTAGTTCTCTAGCGGGCATGTAAAGCGAATGATGTAGAATACCTTGGTCACTTTTTTCCATGTATTAGTCTAAAACAAAGTTTTTTATGAGTAGCCTTTCCAAATGTATGCTGACAATTGGCTTACATGGTGATGTGTTAGCACCATGACCCTTTATTGCAGGCCGTACAGGCCTAAAGGAAGATGGCGGTAAATAATTTTCATTCAAAATATATGTAATTATCATGTAGTGAAGGCAACTATTTGAGATCAGTTAGAAATTTTCAATGCTCTAATTTTAGGTGAATCACTGTAGCAATACCAGTGTGCCCAATGTTATATCAAATGAATAAGAAAAGTGTTTTCGTGAGCCAGAGAACTGGATATTTACGATTACATTGCATAGATTCAACAAAGTTTTAACTTTAATCACTAGTTTTGTGAAAATGGATCTTAACACTTATTATTGTTTTATTCAAAAGCAAACTTAGCTAACGGGTTGTATTAGATTACCTTTTCGTTAGGTTTTCTCCAAAATGTCAGTTTTAAACTCTCTACCTCTGAAGTGCAGCAATTGGTGGTCATTGAAAAGTGTGATGCGTAGTTATATTTAGAATTTCAGGAAGCGACGGGTGTCAAAGAAATGTTCTTCTCGTGGTAATAGAGGTGAGAAATATACAAGTTTGAACATGTTTTTCCATATAAATCTTCAATTTGATCGCAGTGTCATCAGAGAAAGGCAGAAAATTGCCTGAGTATATGTTCATGAAGAGTGCATTGTGAATTATCTATGTAACTCCACGGCCAAATGTTAGCATATTTTTATGGAAACATTTATGGTGATTTATTCTAAAAACTTTTGAACATTTTCATTGCGTTCGTCTCTCGGTTATCATCGTTGATGTTTTGAAAACAACCTGAAATATATATGTCGCTTGTCAAAGCTTTGAAAATGGTTTCTCGTTAAAGATGAATATGCAGGTTTTATTTCACATCGTTCGCAAAAAAGAAATCTTCCATTCATTCGGTCTTCATGACTATAGATGTTTTTGTTTTTCATTTTAAGAGCAATTTTACTTTTAGCTGTGGAATATATTGCCGACTTTTACAAACCAGTGAAAATGTGTGAAAATATGATGAACTATGTTGTATTTATGGTGCTCGTAAAAAGAAACGACCGAGGGGATATTATAGAGAGAAGGGAGCTGTGGGTATACAACACTTTGGGGCTGGAAATAGTTGCGAGAAGGGAAAGGGGATGGATGATGTGTGCTTGGGAGAGTGAGGGCTAGGAAGGAGGACGGTTAAGTGGGGAGGAAGTTGTGTCCAAAGGGACACTTCCTTACCATGGAACTTTAATAGCGAGAGGTGGAAATAAACTTCCTCAATTTCTAATTTCTCCGTATTCCTAATAATCTTAAAGCTTACGCTGCCTTATCAACACATTAAGAAAGCCACAAATATGGATATTTTTTATAATGAAAACGCTCTCGTTTCTTTTATTTTCAAGGGCTGGTAATTACTGCTTAAAGTTGTATCCATTTCGGCTGTTTAAAATAAATTTGATAAAGATCATGACACGAGGAATATAGTTTCTCCTGTGTTGACTACGCTAACAAGGAAGTTACTCGTACAGATGTGAGTTTTCAAAGGAGATGACTATGTTTAAATATACTCAACTATTTTCAGAGTTTATACTTACTCGTTAGCTACAAAATATTTCCTTCCTAACGGGGGAAAGGAATGTAAATTTTACCATTCACGGCCTAAAAAAAATCATTATTTGAATCGTTATCATTGCTTTCACAAGAAATTGTACTGCATTTTCCCGCAGTATAACTATGTATGTTCAGTAGGGCGACCCTTATTTTTCAGATTTGAGAAAAGTTATGTTTTCCTGATCTCAAAATGATCCAAATGAGGTTTATATTCACGTGCTAAAGTCTGGTTACCTCATTTTTCACCTTTTCAAATGCATTTTGTGAACATCCACGTGTAAAATGTTCGCTAATGCTCTCCAAGTAGTAGTTTAATTTTCTTCAAAGAATACAATAATTATCTTCCTCTATCATTAATAATCTTCTGTTATTTCAAGTTTTAGTCTTATTAAATGAAAAATGTATCCACTGCCAAAACATCAGCAGCCATACATCCGAGGATTGGTGTAACGCACCTCTCCAAACTATTATCCTAGTAAATTTACTATATTTTGGCATATGACAATTTTTTATTCAGCATTATATTTTAAAACTTTAATCTACTATTATTTTACTATATATTGATTTCTATTTTAAATAATTGACATTTTTATCATTCACGTATCTTTTTATTTTGCCATGGCGATGGAAAAATATAAATCTTTAACGTGGAGAGTTGAAAAGATTTGTCAATCAATAAGATCGAAAATCAAAATAACTGAAGTGATAATCATTTATTCCTATTTTTTACCCTTATCGACCATTTAGATATTAGCACCATATTTTTATGTATTTTCGTTTTGTTCATTCTGAATGATTACTTTTTTTTAGAAGGAAATTGATTTCAGTTGCTAATAATAGAGAACCGCGCAACGATCGAGTTATTGTTTTACCTGTAACGTGCACTCGAGCGGCTTAAAAACATTTGGTAGAAAGTGCACTTTACCAATGTCACTCTCTAACTGACCTCTTGGCAATACGTAACGCTGTGGGTTGATTGATGGTGGCATGGCAGTAAAAGAGAGATTGAATGTCTCACCTCTAATTGTAAGTGACTTTCAAATGTGCCCTCATGCCCTGCTTGACGTTAGCTCTTTTGGCCATTTATCAAAGGAAATCTCGGATCTGCAACGAGGTGCGTCTGGATACATGACTCCAATGTGGATGTCCTACGGAAATGAGCAGACAGCCGTTCCCGTAGGGAGACCAATTTCCAAGGGGCAACCAATTACTTCACCTAATCTTGTGTTTATGACCGCTAAGGGATAGTGGACTCTTCAGAAGGGAAAGCTAGTAAGCGCTGCTGTTCAAATGTATGGGAAGCATGCACTTTATGATGTGATGTTAGCTTTTTGCTTACGTACTAATGTCAGCAGAGTATTATTATTTATTTAAACACGGTTAAGAAGTGTGGTAACTTGTAGTTGTGGAGTTGGATGGCACTTCTCGAAGAAATACAACGAACATTGGCTTGAAGAAGGCTGCTGAAGGCTGCAGCTTCTCCGTAGATAGAATTCCCTCTGTTACTTGTTAGAGAGATTCCCTATCCTGCGCTTAGAGGGAGGTTATTTCATGCTGCAACTACGTCATCTCTCCCGCCGTTATTAACTTTTGCCCTCTCAGTCTGCCTCACTTACTTCCTCGTCTATAGTCTATTTCCATGTAGGTACTAATTGGCGCAGGGTTAACGTGCCTGACTGCCAACCCGAAGGTCGCGGATTCGAATCCCGCCTGGGTGGATTTAGCACCATCCAGTGCATGTATGTGTGAGATGTCAAAGAAGTAAATTCTAACACGTTTGTATATTCATGGAAATATTATAAATTATTATCTTAATATTTGAACAAAAAATTTCATATCATATCACGAAAAATGAATGAGAATGTTAAATTGTGCACTTGAATTTTATGTTTTCTTGTTGACGGAAATTATCGTCACTTTTTGTCGGGGGATAGTTTCTAGAACTGTTTTGGTTTTCGCTTTATTTATTCCTTTTGTACGAGCATTACGAAATTTATGTACTATCGTTTTCAAAAGTATGTAGACACCCACGAGCCCCACTTAACTGATGTGGTAGGGTCGGTAAAAACTTGTAAGGTTGGCACATGAGGTAGCCTGCATCACTCACCAGTACGCCTGCAATAGCCGACGAGGACGGACGCGGGGGCGACCGGGCTAGCGAGACAGGAGTCAAAATACAGGCTCAAATGCCCTAGCGGATAGAATGCTCTGAGGAAACTCACGTCCACGCACAGGTTGGGCCGTCGGAGTTTTCTTGTGTGCTCCTTGGCGAGGATTTCCTCTCTTCAGATTCATATTTGGACTCACGGTGAACACGGAATGTGTATGTGGCCCCGTAGCTGAGTAGGATTACTTCAAGCGCGTTTGATGCACTGAAGTTATGGGGGGGGGGGGACTCGAATCTAAGCCAATTGTATCTTTTTTTTTGAAAGGTCAATTGATAACATCAACATAATAGATATAGTTTACTCGATAAAAAAATTAACACAGAATTTTTTCAGCGACTAATTTTTTAACATAAACGACTCAATCTGCCTTAACACATTTATTTCAAAGCAAGAGTGGAAATAAGCAGGGAAAGTGGCATAGGTTGTATTTTATCCTTGCTGCTGTCAAATTTCCGTGGAAGAAATGGATGATATCCATTCGGTCGTAAATTTATAATTATTTATTGTTGTCCGATCGGTGCGGTCTGGTCAGGTTGGTTGGTCGGCTATCTCCGAGGCCCCCGAGGTTATAGGGCCCCCACAACGCTCGCGTCTATCTCGAAGTGTATATGAAAGGTGTAATAAAAAAACTCAGATTACTTGAAAGAAATTATTTTTAGCAATTATAAAATTCTAAGCTCTGATTATTTGATTTATTTACAGCTTAATCAGCACACAAAGTTTGTAAAAAAATTAATGAAATAAAAGTTTTAGAAGATAAAAGAGAACCTTATGCTTTTTGAAAGGGTTATTCGAAAGGTATTTTGGAGGGTTTTTAGATTTCAGTGCGGTTTTAAGGTACAAATTCACTAAAAAGATAATAGAGCCATCATACCTATCTAAAATTTTTATCTATGTGATTTTCATTTTTCTTAGTATTTTTATTTACGAAATTGCTACCCTTAATTAACTTTAATTTACATTTTTAAGAGCCAGAATAGCGTCAAAATCCATTTCTGGGCATGCGACTTCCCAAAAATTTCCAAAGGGCCCCAGCCGAGGTCACACAATCACCCTAGGCCGCCCCTTCGTCCGTTTTTAAGGGTGAAAGATTTCATGTACCAATTTATTTCCACTTAATCCTTGGAGATATTTGTATTTCGCACTCCTATTGGAAGCAAAGAGTTGGTGCTTTTACTTACATAAATTCCTACACTGGTGAACAAAGATTTTGTCCTGGAGACGTCGTTGGATGATGTTAGACGTATTTTTTGGCTGAATCGGAATCTGGGCTTAAATTATTTCCATCACGTCTAGTTTCATTGGGACAGCTGAATGTATGTTTTTACTTTTACAAAAGTAGTAATTTATTTCATTAATATATCATAATAGCATGAACAGGTAAAAATAATAATTTACTCTCATAACATGTTGTCCTACGATGGCATGCCTTCCTATCCCAACAAAATATATAATTAAACTTGCTGTAACTTATCGTTTTTTTCGATGCAATTCATAATCAGCTTCCACTCCAAATAAGTATGTGACTGTAGGCGCGTAAAGACGTGTGTTTTTCATCTGCAGGTGGTTTGAGAATTTTGTTGCTCGCAAGAAAATGTCAGCTTATTACATTGTAATCGTTGTGAAGTTTCTTAGCTTTCATCGTGGGGGTCAATCCATTTCAAATTACCGAGGTAATGTTGCTCAGTATTTTAAATTTTCCTGAATATTTTATCGTTTGTTCCCTTCAAGTAGAAAATCACAGAACACCATTTGAAAAACATTACATCAATTCATCCCATTCAATTTTTATCTCTTCGAGCTGTTAAAGATGAAAGAATGGATGCGTATCACATTGAGATACTCATACAAATACCGGCAACCCACCATTTATCTGGTCCTTGACGGTTACACTTGAGGAGTTGAAACCTGGATCGTAGGAATTAAGACTGGAAATAAAGTGTTCCGTGGTAAAGGCAGTGGAAATTGCATGCTGTTATTCCCGAGAAACATTCCAGGAGATTAAAAAAACATTGATTTTGAGATAAACATAGAATTTAAATTTTAGGGCTCGGGTGATGATGGTATTATACGTAATACGATTTTTAAAAATATTCGGGTATCTGATATCAGTGAAGTTCTTTTCCGCGAAGTGAAAATTTTATCCCGGGAAAAGGTATTTTTTGGCCCCTTGCGGAGTGTAGTACCCACCTCCACTAAGTGCCTCGCTACACTTCCTATCTTTGCCTGTTCCTCCATTCGTTCTCGTGTCTTGCGAAGGGGTCAGCCGTTGCATTAAACACCCGCGCGAATCAAATATACTGCTCTCTCTCTCTCCCCGGGAACACCATTGGAATCATGTTGATTTGGTGGCTGGCGAACTTGCTCCCATTTCAGTTGGTCAGACCTAAGAGGTTTGCCTCCATTTTATTTTGTCAGACTTGCTTAACACGGCCACTAATTAGTGTTAAGTTCGTTGGGGATTTGGCGGTGAAGCTCTGTTCCTCCGTATTGAAACATGGTTGCTACTCTGTTGATAGGAAGTCCTCAGAAAAATGTCAAGTAGGGCAGGATTTTATTGTCAAAAATCTGTGCATTGGAGCATTTAATTAGTCACGTGACATTATTTTATGGAAATTTAAATAAAGACGGGTAGCTAACGTTCCCAGAATACTTTTACCGGACGGGATGTTCGAAGAGTCGCCTTGGTTACGTCTACCTCGCTTGGGGGTCATGGAGACATCTACTACGATTGGGGGTCAATAAAAAATGGTCCCTTGCTGAGGTTAGAAGTAAGGCAATGGTGATCCGTATCCCTGACCATAATGATGCTTTGTATGTTGCTGAGCCACTGCATTGTTGAATTGAAAAGGTGATTTGCCCTGTAATTATTCAAGCTACTTTATCTTCATTTATCCTGATAAAGTAGCTGCTAGTTATACAATTAAAATGCCTGCGAATTAAGTGCCATGAGTAATTCATATATTTCTTTTTAGGTCTGGTTGGTTCATTGCAGAATTCATGGAGGAAAATTCTGCTGTTTTCAATGTTGTGCCAATATGTTGGTTTGAGTATGAAGAGGGCCATGAGTTTGTTTTGTGGCCAAACGAAAGCACATCTGTAGGGGAAGAGATAAAGAGATGTGTCTCACCTTCTGATGACTGGAGGCAGTGTCCCGTCATCAGGAAAACTCCATTGATTGGTAACTTAGAGAAAAATATGGTCATTACATTTTCCTAAACCAACTCTTGTTTATTCTTCCATTCCATTTTTCATTTCCAGATGACTACAATTTAGCAAAAGAATTCGAGGCTGTCATTATCAGAGTGGTGGAAAAGGGCTACAAAACTAAATCCATAGCTATCGCCAGGAATAAGAGGGTGGTGATGAAAACCTCCACTAAGTTACCTGGGGAATCATCTTCCTCTGATGAGGCTGCAGAGATAATTATGTCATCATGTTTCAACATTCCTCAGAGAGGAAATGTGGCTCATGAAGGGAAGAGAGCAAAAACCTCTCTCTCTGAAAATGAAAATGCAGTAGCTCACTTATGAAACTTTCAGCGGAAAACCAAAAAAAGTTTCATAAGTGAGGAAGTTTCATAGGTGAGGTTTTTCAGTTTTTAGCATGAAATCCTTTCCTATAGGGGCTGGTTTGTTTTCAGGATGCAATTACTCATTTGGAGGCAAGAAATTGAAGCCTAATAATCTTATTTTCTCACAAGCAGCACCACTGATGATGTGTTACTTTAAGAGAAACATAATTTTGCATTCCTGAACAACATTACCCACGGTTGAATGTCTAGCATTTCTGGTACTAAGCTCAGTGGCGGCGCGTGCGTATACGCATGTTAGCAAGTGCACACCCAAAGATGAATGAATTATAAAAGAAAAATATTCCTTTGCAACGAGAAGGTTAAAAATCCTGTCTGCATGTGCAAGAAAAATGAAACTCCGAACGCTACAGCTATCTCCTTTTCGAATTCACCGCTCTACAAGTGTACGATCCCGTGGCATCGCGCCGGGCGCATTTTCGGTCTATGCGATCGCTTGAGGGTGCTCTGGCGGGACGAAGTAAGCGGGGTATGCACAGTTCCAATGGGTGATGGGAGCAGGCTCAAAACGATGCGAGTGCGCACGCGCATATTTTTGGTGAGTGACTCGCAGGTAGTGTAGTGGTGTAGCCGCCACCTACACTACCTGCGCCCAGGATCCTATTCCGTCTACAGAGTCATCTCTATGGCCGTTTTCTACACTACTTCCTCGTAGGGTGTAAGGAAAGGAGAATGAATTTCACCTACCGTCACTTGTAAAGGTGTGTTTAGAATAATTATTTTCATGAATGCTAATATTATTTCTGTTCATGCAATTTTAAGGGTAGAATATACCAGTGATATGTTTTGCTTGCTATGTATTCTATTACGACGAAATATGATGCTCATGGATTAGTATTAACATAATATAATTAAATCATCCTATATCTGCTCTAATGCACACCCTAGATAAATTACCACCAGCCGCCACTGACTTAGCTGCAAGGCTTTCATACTCGAGAGATTTCGGAATGATGACATTAAATGTTCACAGAGAAGCCAATTTTTGAAAAAAAGTTGTCTCATTAACAGCAGTTTTCAGGAAATTCATTTTACCACCTATAGGCAAACCCAAGATTGGAGATTGAAGAAATGAAATACGTGAGGAAAGTCATCCAAAATAACCCCGTAATTAGGGAGCAAAATTTCACTAATGCATCACGAAGGCTTCACACCCTATGGACCCGGGTTAATATCCTGGCAGAGGCAGAAAGCTTTCAGAGATGGCTGTATCCCTGCTTGAGAGTAGTGTAGACGGAACTTCCAGTGCAACACACTGTCTGGCAGATGGCACGTTAAGCCTTGGTTAAGCCTATTTTTACAACCTGGCTAATTCCAACACAAAGTTTCTATACTCCCTCCCTTACCTCCTGGCGAAAATGACCCCAGCTCTCCGTTTCCTCCCTCTAAATACCATGCCATAGATAATATGAAGCACCCGGTAGTGGCGTAAATATGGTTGGGGGATGAGGGGATAGATCCCTCTCCAAAGCCTCAGAGAAATTAAAAAAAAATGAAACAAAAGTCTAGCTTTGATGAACAGCAACTGCATCTTCTTAAAGCTAAATTTTAGGTTCCAAAATGATGCAAAACGTATTTACAGGCATGCCTGTTTTTTTAATTTCATGGGATACCCCGTTGCCTCTGGGGGGTGGGGGGTGAAGCCGCCCCCCCAGGTACTACCATCACCCCCAAAGCATATTCCTAGTTACGCCTCCGGTACCCGGGATATTTCGTGACTAAGACTTTTCCGGTGCTTAGATCACTTCTTTTAATTGAGCATTTGAAATAATCGCGCAACTGCTGTTAGTGATGAATGAACAAAAATAGATTATGAGCCCGGAAAAAACTCTCCTCACAATAATGTTTACGCACTAAAAAAGAATTTTCCCATGAAATTTTAACAATAGTAGATTGAATCTACCGGGTATAGCTTCTCTGTCGGCATTCTTCCGCGAATTCAGCGCCGGGAATTTCGTCTCACAAGCCGTGTGGCTAATCTTCACGAAATATTTTGCTTCCCCGTATCTGATAACAACACCGGACACTTTTTGTTATTCGATATAATGGTTATAAGTCATTCCTGAGTCGAAAAGAAATGCCTTCTTTTTCGCGTGTTGAATTTGACTAAAATGATTACGTTACTACTGACGACGCGAGTTATTCTCCGAGGGCATTCGTACTAACTCTCGTTCAGTTAAAAAACAAACGCTTGCCACCAGGCAGACTCAAGCTAATAGCCACTCAAGGTCAAACTATATTTCATTATAATCCTCAGATACAAGTTGGGTCAGTTTTGATTTGCGCGCCGCGTAAGCAACTTTCCCCGGCTCAATTCGTCCCGCGGATGAGGGATTACCCCCGCGGAATGAGACCACGCACGCTGTTTTTACCATCGTGTTGAATCGCCATCGACTTACAAACGCCCATTCTGCAAATACGATAGTCTTTTTTGGATGACCTTGGAAGCTAAAATTTTGGTACGCGAGGATTTTTAACGGCTCATTCTGGTGTTATTTCGCTGGGGCGACGTAAAACATAACCTTGGAAAATTCTTGACAATCTTCCGTTAGAGATAGATATTCCGGATTAACGATCATCTACTGCAGTTATTAGTTAGTCAGTTAACTAGTATCTAATAAACAGCCTCGCCCATTATTAAAACTTATTATTCTTCGTTGACATATCTATGTGATGAGCACGTACTACCCCCGCTCCTGTGACTAAAAGCGGCGCGCGTACCGCAATTTTCTCGTAGAGCAGTTATCGGAAAATTCGTATAAGTGAGGTATTTTATCTCATTGGCTGGGAAAAATCTGAGGTTGGAAATACATGGGTTCATATGGGGTTATTCACCGGACCAAAAAAATGGGCGTATAAGTGAGGGCATCGTATAACTGAGGGTCGTATAACCGAGGTTCTACTGTATGTCATTGCCAAGAGGTGCAGATGATCGAGAAGAGGAATGTTTCAGCATCTTACATAGTAAGTTTCTTGCAGATTGCGTGTCTTTAAGGCATTATAGTTATCTACTTATTGCATATATAAATGTGATGTCACATTATCCAGCAGGCCTAACATCTGATGCTGGGGTGGTGGGCATAGGCGGATCCAGACCCTAAAAAATATGCTAGATTTTTAATATGGTCCCATTATCATTTCGTTCGTTTTGTATGACGAGGTATCCTTGTGCCCCCCCCTCAACAAAATCCTGGATACGGCCTTGCTTGTGCCCCTCCCAGAAAGAAATCCTGGATCCGCCCCTGGTGGTGGGTGCAGAAAGTGTAGAAGCTGCATTGCAGCAGCTACATGCAGATGGTACGGGTCATCAATGTTTGGAATACGTGTGGAAGGAAGACTTCGATGCCTTTGTAGTTGAGCACTGTGACAATCAAAGTAAATTATTTGCTTTCTGCCGTGAAATTATATCTAATCAAACAGACATTAAGGCGGAGTTAAGGAAACAAGGGACACAATAAGGGCACAGAAAATTTAATGTTTCATTGTCCTATAGCTCTACCAGTACAGTCCTACGAATCTCTGGTGGAGGTGGAATTGTTGCTTGAAGCAGACAAGAGCTTCAGGTCATACATGGTAAGCCATTATTGTGTAAAAAGAAGTTTTAGTAGGCTTTACCTACTACTACAGAGGTACTTCCTTTTGATGTGCAATGCTTCTTCTTTCAAATTTAACCTTATCTTTTCAGTTCAGAGAGTTAAGTGGATGCTTGGCATAGAACCAAGGAGTTTTTGTAAGACACAATTTATCGAAAGTCATGAGCAATTATGTAGGCTCATTACTTAACTGGAGTGGAGTGAGAAACAAGAGAGCAATGGCAACACTCAAAAATTTGTTATCAGTTCTTAAAGGCAACCTTGACTTTCTTATGGTTTCAGTAGTAGAAACAATTGATAGTTCAATATGTACTGAGTTGCACTGTAATATATTGTTTGTGATTACATGTTTCAGATGCTGCATGCCAGGTCAGTATGGAAGCCTTGATGATGCCAACTTCAAAAGAGAAATTTGCCAATGGCTTAGCCAGGCATATAGGATAAAGGATGGCAGGAAGACCAATGAAGCAGAGCCGGAAGAACATGAGGGAGCTTATGCTGACCTCACTGAGGTAAGACTTTAGGGAATTTACTTTTAAATTAAATTCATGTGTGAAAATATAACGTCACAGGTTTGATTATGTCATTTCTGTGGGAAAAAATTGCATTACAATAAACATGCCATTAAAATACCTTTTCTTTAAATTCCTATGGCTGAATTAACCAAAAAAAAGCATGTCAAAACATGCATTTTAAAATTATTGTTGTTTGGCTGTATTTTAGTTATCATCGTACCGTTTCTAAAAGCTACCCTGTATCATCCCTAACATTAACTTGGCATATTATATGGAAAAAATTTAAATCTTAGTGTCTTGAAACTAGCAGAGTAGCCAAACTTTCATTTGTAATTAGAATAAAGACTTTAATTGACTGCATGTATGACTTCTGATCAAATTGAAACACCTATAGTGTTCCAATTCAGATCATAAAAAGGAATGTATTTTTGTATGAATTTTAAACTCATTCTTTTCTCCTCTCAGGAAGTGGCAGAAGATACAGTCTTCCCAAGGAGGAATGAAAAGTCATTATGCCATCATCTTGATGTCATTTTCAAGTCATGGCTTGGTAGTCACGGTGACCTCAAAATGGTCCCTTGAAATGACATCCTTCTTGACTCATGATGATGTCAATATGACCTTAAATGACTACCTATCATTTTGACCTCACTTTGACCTCACCTTGACTACTTATGACCAAACCTAGTTTTTTTTACATCTGAATGTTAATACTTTAATTTATATTGTCATTTTTAGGGATAAATCAAACATCTCAGGTGTAATGGCCATATAATGATTTATTTTAATAAAAAATAGATTTTACAGAAAAAAGGTAAGGAAATGTGTAACTTTTCCTAATCTTCTTGCTCCTTGTCTCCCTCATCAATTACACATGGAGAAATACAATCCTCATTGCCCATTTCAGAATGTTCTGCTTTGCTTCTTCTCCCTTCTAATTGTCTCTGATTGCTGGTGTTAAACCACCGCTGAATTTTTGTCTTTGTTTTGATTAATTTTCCTTGAGGGAAATTCTTCAATTGGGAGACTAAAAACAAAGGAGAAAATAATGCCATAAAGCTGAAAGTTTCAAATTTGGATAAAAAAGGTAGAAGAATTCATACTTACTGCAAATAGCCTTATTTATGTAAGTTTTGCTAAATGTAATTTTTCGGTGTCCTCCATCCCAATTAATACAACGAGCGAATTTATTTGTGAACATTTTTCTTAGTATATGGGCTGCTGACTCCTTTTCATCAGTTTGATCAATCGTCATTTGCCTAACATATGAAACCTGTCAGAAAGGAAACCAAAATAAATTAATCGTAACTTTAACACTGAACAGAAAAAAGAAAAATAGAAGGTGTGAAGTTGATGGATGATGAAGAGTTAGGGTAACAGACAAGTTACTTACAAATGATTTGAAGTTGGATGGAGTTTTGAGGAACTCCTCAAAGTTGCTCAGGTCCTTCTCATTATCCAAAAGTATATTTGGCATATTTGCGGGCTCAAACATTTTATCTTCTGGAGCAATATATGCTAGAATTTTTCCTTGGTTTAGTAGTACGGTGTTCATTTTAATCTCAAGGCTTTTCAGAGATTCTGCAACTAACATTTCATGTTCTGCAATGAATTAAGAGTTACAAATGAGATTGGACAAGACAAATTTTCTCTGAAAATTCGGGAGCAATAATTATGCCAACTTACTCTTATTACAAGCTTGAATATTTGTAATCATTTTTTCACATACCAAGAGCCTGTTTGTTAACTCAACACCTGTGAAAGATATGAAGGAAAAGTTGGTAATTAATAAACTATACTAGTGAAGATAAGAGACATCAGTTTCTTTTACAAAACAGGAAACTGATGCTCTGAGTATACCAAAGAACAGTTCAAAATTATCAACATTAAAAAATTAAAAGAGAAGGACAACTTTTATCATATAAACTTCCTATCACCAAGAAAATTACTTTGAGACTCCTGGTTGCCTTCTCCAGATCCTCCTGCATTCTCATCCCTCTGCTTGACTGTGCTGCATCCATTTCATTATTTATCATGTTACTTGGGTGTTGTTGGATAATGCTTTCAGTATCTTTATTCTTATACTTCTTGGCATCACCCACGTTTCCTATAATAGCCTGTTGTTTTGGTCCATCTTTGGAAATCCCTTTGGCATCCAATTTTCCCTTTTCCAGCTCCATGTCCATCTGCTCAAGACCATTACTCTCACTAGAGCTTTCTTTCTCCTGCATCTGTTGATTAGTATCCATCTTAACCTCAGATGGATATTTCTTCTCATTCACTATATTAACATCAAGAAAGTATGAGATTCAGAACTGTCTACAGCATTTAGAGATTGAGGTTTAACAATGAAAAGCAGAGCCCTATTGAAAATTTCTTATAAGTCTTACAGAAATTCTTATAAGAATTCTGTAAGACTTGTAGGATTCTATAAGTCTTACAGAATTCTTATAGGATTCTATAAGTCTTATAGAAATTCTTATAGGATTCTATAAGTCTTACATATTTCTTATAGGAGTCTATAAGTCTTATAGAAATTCTTATAGGATTCTATAAGTCTTACAAAAATTCTTATAAGAAATCTGCATTTCTTATAGAATTCTACAATAATGCTGCGCAGGTCGCATACCTTTTATGTTTTCATCCAGCAGGCGTGTCACCATAACTTATGTTGGCAATTGATAATTATTTAAGGAATTCTACATATGATAATTTTTGGAAATTATGTATAACTCTTTTTTAAGTAATGTTCTGCTAATTTCCTGGTTTTTTTCAGCATGGTATTTGACATAAATGGTTCCAAGAAGCGGAGGCTTCTTTAATGCTACTTGTTAGGTATAGCTGAGGGCACATGAAAAATTTTAGACTTATAAGATCTGTCTCTTTCGAGTCTACAGATTACTTGACCGATGGAAGTTCGATATGGGCCATGAATAACCACGATGTATACTACGATTGCATACGTTGCAGGATACTGTTCACATGGTTCCCTAGCAACCTAACAACCAAAACTTGTTTGGTTGTTAGGTTGCTAGGGATTGCTTTTATATGTTAATCATTCACTATGTCTTTGTGATAGCAGTTTAATAAAATAAGTCGTGTGCTTCTAACCAAAATAAGGCATTGACCTCATTCGGTAAGTATTAAAAAACTGGCATTCCTAGTATTATGTTACCTTAAACAGATAGTTTCGTTGAATTTTAAACTTTTCATCATTAATTTAGATAGAAATGTATATTTTTCAGATTGTGGTATATCTAACATAAGAGGAAGTTTTAATGAAAACCGTGTTTTAATGGACAAAGAGAGTGATTTAGTCGTCTCTGAAGAGAATGAGAATGAATTTGTATGAGTATGCCAACATCTGCACAGTTATTATTTTATGGAAAATATATCAACTATTATTATCAATCAGTGTTTCTGTGATTCCTATTAATTTCCCTAAATCTTGCACTTATTGTTAGCCATATTCTACGTATCCTTTTCTCTAAAATGGCATCAAATTCCATTTTGCTTTGCTTATTTCTTTCATTATCTATCCAAATCTGCATGTAGAGGTCTCATTCTCTCTGGTATCTTAAATAAACATTGTTCATATGAATTTTATTTATCAAATTTTACTCTTCCTTCCCATATAATTTCTTGAAGTACCTATCCCCAGTGGAAATTGAATTTTATTTCATTTGCTTCTTCAATTTTCAAGGTTAAATCATATTCCATATTGCAATTCCTGTATCTTTCATTGCGTAATGATTGCCAAAGTTGTATTCAATTATCAGTCCATCATTCTAGGCTATGGTTGGTTTCATTGATTTTAGTTTCTTTTAGCATGTGGGGACATTAACCCTATACAGAACCCATGCCTTGAAAGACCTCTATGGTATCTCGCCTTTTCTGGCCAGCCAGGTGAACTTTACAGAGCTTCAATGTCCTTTTTGATGTACACTGATGATAGACATCTACATTTGGTTCATGGGAAATCATTAGGTTTGCTGTATACCAGATATAGGCGTCTACATTTGGATTGAATTAGGTAAAATGCTAAATTTGTACTCTCAGTAGGGATGTAAATCTTATGTAGCTTTTTATAGAAGTTTGTGCAAGTGTTTTAAGCATGTTGATATGATATTTATAATAAATATTTCCATCAGAAAATTTGTGATAAATAACATTTTGTAACTGATAGTTAGAAGAAATTTTCTTATTGAAAAATTCTTATAAGAAATATGCCCATTTTCTGATAAGAAATTTTCTTATAGAAAAGTTCTTATAAAAAATTTTCTTATAAGAAATATGCCCAATTTCTGATAAGCAATTTTCTTATAGAAAAATTCTTATAAGAAATTTTCTTATAAGAAATATGCCCAATTTCTGATAAGAAATTTTCTTTTAGAAAAATTCTTATAAGAAATATTCTTATAAGAAATATGTCCAATTTCTGATAAGAAATTTTCTCATAAGAAATTTCCAATAGGGTTTGTCACTGCCAGAAAAGTATTACTTAAAACTACCTTCTTGTACATTCTACCATCCATGATCTCATCTGCATCTTCGTGCTGGTGGTATAAAGTTACTTGGTTGGGTTGTTTCTCTGATTGAGGTTCCATCAAGTATCCACCCCGTTCAACATCTCTGTTGACAAGCTGTTCTAATGGCTTGTAACCTGACCTGAGCAGTTTCTTAATGACACCAATATAGTTTTCAAATGGAAAAGCACTAAGCTCATCTAGTGTACATTCATTTTCCCTGCATTCCTCTACAAGATGTGACAGTGCATGTACATTATATGATACAAAAGTTTCACTAATATATCTCTGGGAATGTTCAATAAATCGCCTCAGTAACAATTGGGCCACATCAAGCATATTCTCCTTCTTCACTAAAGTGGGGCTGCAAAGAATGTACAATGGAACCTGAAGAAGCTTGAAGCTCTTCCACAGACTTTCATTTAAATCCTTGAACAACCATAAACCATCATACAAAAGAATACGCCTGTATTCTGTGGCATGAAATTTGGCCCTGAACTCAAACTGTCTTGGCCTACGATTGAAATCTCTGGGGACACACTGAGCAAGTTCAGAAATTTTATTGTTTATGTCATTGACCTGTTGCTCATTCAATAACCCTCTCCTCTTCTTGCTTCCCATGAGAAACTTCATCCACCGCTTCATTACTCCTTGATATACCAAATGCATTGCATCAAGTCGGAAACTCGAAATCATTTTTGTCATGGGAATGCTCTCAAGAGGGGAGTCACCTGTATGATGCTGTACATTACATCTGTTTTGGAAGGTGATATCTGTTCGCATTGGGGCATCCAAATCATTGAAAGTCATAACACCATTAACCCAAACTCCCTCAACTTCACACTTTTCACATGAAAAATATCCATTATGGCCAATGATGCACTTGACAAGGGCCCTGGCTGGAGCATCAAGAATGTAATGTCTGATTTCAAATTGGTAATTTTGACTGAACATAAATATGCCATTTGCTGTCAATGCCCGGGCTTCCCTCACAAAATCCGCCAAATATTCAATGATGTCACTTGGCTTTCCCTTACCCAGGTAAGTAGCTATAACAAAGGGCTCCTTTTGATTCTTAAGTCTACCCAAAATTGGCCAAATGCTATCGTGAGTGCTTTTAAAGGGTTCAAAACCATCAATGTTGATATCAATAACAACTCTTTTGAATTCGTTTAAGTATTTCTCTGTCAGCCTTTGCTCAAGATTTTTTTTCAGCCCTTTATACCAAAATTTTCCCATTCCCATTCTGGGAAGTTCATCAACACAATGAGGAGTTCCAAGCAAGGCACTATGAGTTAGAGGTAAGTAAGGATGAATAGGATTAAGTATACTAAGCAGGGTATCGATTTTTTTGAGTGAAACACCTCTATGAGCCCATTCTTTGAGTGCCCTTAACAGATAGGCCTCTCTGTCCTCATCATCCTGAAGTTGAGGATTATTGGCAACAATTACTTCTTCAAATATGAAAAGGTCTTCATCACTTTCCTCTGATGTGCCACTTGCAGTAGAATCACTTTGAACTAAGTTATCACCTACATCCATGGGATCTTCAATAATATGCTCTTCATTATTATTAGAGTTCAATTGTTCATCTTGATCTGTGGATTCATCATCTGCATTACAGCTGTCATCACTCATATATTGTGATAGTGTCCGAGCTCTTTCTACCTCTGCTCTAGCACGGCGTTTAAGTTTGCGTTGAGCCTAAAAGAATACAGATGAATTTATGTGCAATAAATAATAATGGAGATCTGTTCAGAAACTAAACGTTACAGTGGTATCAATCAGAGGCGGACTGGCCAGCGTGGGCAGGAGGAAATTAATGCAGGGGCACCTGACCCCAGGACTGAAGGCCCCTAACTAAGGACTGAAGGGAAGCCCAAGGGGTTTTTTCTGCACACGGCGTTTTCCTAGGACCAGACAAGCCTATGATGTACTAAAATGAAAGGACACACTAAGACCCCTGAAGCGGTGCGACCTGTCCACCTTCTTTTTCCTTTTGCCAGTGTTCTAAAATTGTAATTATCAAGAAACATTAGAACTGAATTACCCATGCGGTGGTGCCCTGTAGTACCAATTCCGACCCTAATAGCATCAATTGCCCAGTGAATCAGTGGCGCAGCAAGTGGGGGAATTTGGGGGATAAACCCCCCCCCCAGAGCTCAGAGAAATTTTTAAGTTTAATCCATTTTACTTAATGGATTAGTATTACTTATTGAAAAGTGTTAGGATTAATCAAATATCCCTCAGAAAGCCGTAAAACTCACCGTTTTGAACTATTATTCTTCAAATGTTTCTGGAGGGCCCCCGCAATTCCTACTTACCCTGGTGGGTATGCAATACCCCCAAACACCTAAGTATTAGTTGCTCCTAAACCCCCCCCCCCCAGCCTTAATTCTTAGTTGCGCCCCTGCAGTGGATAACACGATTGTAACAAGTATGGAGTGATGTGAATGATGGAATGGGAAACAACATTTCTCAAACTGACATTTTAAACAAAGTCAACCATCACGAATTATAAATGCGACTGTTAGTCCAGGAAATGAAGCTCATAAAAGTGAAAAACCTTGCAATTTTTTCAAACTGAATCGATTTGCACCTAAATTTGGGATTAGACTAATTATACCCCCCACTTCAAAATCTATATTATGCCGAAGGGCGCTTTTTATTTTTTAGGGGTGAAAACTACCCCTAAAAGCTGGAACTTAAAAAATTATTTTTTAAAGCTAAATACGTGTAAAATTTAGTTTAAATTATACGTACAATTATTTTTTTATGTTTGGAAAATAATTTTAAGGTGTTTGAACCCATAATAATCAACCCTTATTGGGGGTTAATGTAAAAAAGAATTTTCAAACTGAATCGATTCGCATAAAAATTTGTGTTTATACTAATCATACCTCTTTTAAAAATTTTTTTCAAACCGAATCGATTTGCATAAATATTTGGGATTAGACTAATCATACCCCCTTCTTCAAAATCTATATTATGCCGAAGGGCGCCTTTTATTTTTTTGGGGTGAAAACTACCCCTAAAAGCTGAAACTTAAAAAATTATTTTTTAAAGCTAAATACGAGTAAAATTTAGTTTAAATTATTTGTATAATTATTTTTTTTGTTTGGAAAATAATTTTAGGCGTTTCAACCCATAATAATCAACCCTTATTGGGGGTTAATGTAAAAAAAATTATTTACCCTAAAAATAAAAATTATTTATCACATTGTATCTTCTTATTCACTTTCTTACTCCTTTTATTAAGTATTCTCTTTTTTCTCTCATGATTTTAATCACAGCACAGAAAAGATATAACAATTGGATAAACAGAACAAACTTCGTCATGGTGACATAAACAAATAAATGCACATTTATGTAGACATTACATGAAACACAATCAAACGGAGACTGTATGGCTTCCAGTCTTCCCACCACATGCATGCTCACAGGTCACTGTGAGCGAGAGCACACATACTCACATCTATATATATACATCTTATGGGTATGTGTGTTTATTTTGTAGCAAATTTGAGTGTATCGTTAGCTTCTAACGTAAAGTACACAAAGTATATGCTGATTATGAGGAATATTATGCTCTGAATTGTGGATTTCGAATTTTTCGAAAATAAATTTGATTGGCATTTCAAACATAGCTCCTTTATTTTTTATGATAGCAAGTTTATTTAAATTGTATTTTGTAGGGTTTTTACTGACTACAAGTTCATGTGAATTAAAATTTTTTTCGAGTCATTAATTTTGAAAGGGGAGGGATTTAAGGGTTTAAATAAGGTGGAGCTCCCTTGGAAATAGAGGTTTTAATTATCAATATCCCACCAAATATTTATTGTATAGAAAATTAAAACACACCAAAATATTTTAAAATAAAGAAGCTAAAATGTATTACTCTTGCATTTTTTTCATATCTCCAGTTTTTTTGGAGTTATTTTGAAAAAAAGAGCATTTTTAACGAAATTGTAGAAAATGACTTTTCACTTTTTCCTCCATTTTTTCAATATTTAGCGTTGTAAATTTAAAAAACTTCTAGGATCAATTAAGAATACTTAAATAAAGAGAAATACTGAAGGGCATTGATCAATTTTGTCTATTGTGGTAATAAGGAGTTGTTTTCACTAATTTTTTCGTACAAAAAAGTAGGCACTGATCTTATTTTTAATCATAACTCGCTCAAATTTCATGGTAAAAAATATTTTTTCTCATTATAAGAAAGTTTTTTAAAAACACTTTTAAACAGATTACATAATATTTCCTCGAAAATTACATTTTTCCCGCTATTTGGTATTGAATCATTCAAATTTAGCGTATGACAAACAATAGATAACCATCAACAAGTTGTAGCTCGGTCCGAATTGGTCATAAAGGAAATATAAAATAAGATTTTTATTTAATTTTTTACAAGCTACAGTTTTGTAATTCACAATTTCCTAATAAAATTAATACTTTTCAAGTTATTTGCCTATAATCGATTAAAATCGTTGATTTTTTCGTCAAAAAACTGATACTTTCAATCGCAAATAACTCGAAAAATATTAATTTTACGCAAACAATGGTAGGAACACTTTATTCTTAGAATTTATTTTTCTATCGATTCCTGTGGTCAAAATAAAATTAAAATTTTCCACCCCCGAGATGGGGTGGAAACCACCCCCAGGGTAAAAGCGCCCGTCGGCATGATATAGATTTTGATTCTTGGTATATGCCCTACTTATTGTGAAAATTTCAAGAAAATCGATTCAGTTTGAAAAAATTGCAAGCCAAAACGCTTCATTTCCTGGACTATGTGAAGAATGCAAGCATTGCAGAATATTTGTGATAGGATAAACAAAAAATCCTTTAAAAGTTTACTTAACACTTATTAAATAATACTTACTGATTTATTCTGTTGAGACATGACTCTCAAATGCTTCTCTCAAATCTCACTGGCTTCTTCTTCTCCTCAATGGCTGCAACCTAGAGCTCTTCCTTCGAAGGAAGGCCTCACGAACGATCGTTTGTGAAAATGAGCGTTAACAGCCACAGAAAAGGCTTATTGTAGTGAAACAAACACTAAATTCCAGCAGAACCAGTTGCTTTAAACTTATACGAATTATTGTTCTTGCATTAGTTACGTTATAACTACAATATCAACAGTAAATTGTTGATTTTAATTGAAGATCGCTATGTATTTGTAGCGTTACTGACAATGAGTATTATTCCCATAGCGACGCACGTATGCACATCCGCGCCGATGCAAGTGAATATTATTGAAAGCAGGTGGAAGCTTTATTTATTACGTAAATGCGACAATTGGCGACGAGTTGCATTTTTCTTGAAAAACCGCGGCGCGTTACAGTTGGTCGAGTTTATACGAAATTCGAAACGTTTTGGGCGCGTGGCGGGTTTCTTTCGGAATATTTTCGACGCAATAGGTTTACTCCCGCGCCTTCTCTTTCGGTAGTAATGAAGAAAAGACCATTTTTAAGGAACAATTATCATATCAAGTCATTGCATCGCGTACGAAAATCGCCCAACAGCTGAATTATTTACGTGCTGACCTGAAAATCGCCTTCCGTTAAAATACCACGATGTATCTAAAAAAAAAACGATCTTCGCCATGTTAAAATATCACGAAATATCATCCGATAAAAATTTTCTTAAGATAAAATATCACGATGCACAATTAGATGAAAAAATGCCTCCGAGTTTGATTTGAAATTGACGACAGATATAAAATATCACGATATGTAATTCGTTCAAATTATGATAAAACTCACGAACTCCATCCATATATAGTATCTTTGAATTATTGACGCATTAATGACAGGTTCATTTTATGATCAATTGATTATACATGTATGCAATGAACGCATCAATTATCCTAAACCGATTAAAATATCGGGCCCGATAAAAATCACCTTCATAAAAAATAACCCGATCATTCCATAAAAAATCTCAAACCAAATAAAATATCGCGACATATAATACGATAAAAAATTGCCTTTAGATAAAATATCACGGATATGCAATTAGATGACAAAATACCTCCTAATGAATATCACGATATACTATCGGATAAAAAAATCGCCTCCTTCATCCCAAAACTTCCATCATTTGTTACGTAATATCTTAGTGGAGAATTCATATTCAATATAAAATAAGTAATTTTTTAAATACATCGATATAATGTCTAGCTTAAACGAAGGCCAACCCTACAGCTGTCTTCTCCCAACATAATTTTCCGTCGCCAAAGCATGACAATATATCGGGCGCGATGACGCAATTTTTTTACGGGCAATAAATCACGATGTTTTATCCGAGCGGCAATTTTTATTGGACGATATTTAGTGATATTTTAGCATTGGCGATTTTTTATAGGATGGTATAACGTTGTATTTCATTAGAAGGCGATTTTTATCAGGTTCGATATTTTTTATTGGATTAAAAATCGTTATCTTATCGAAAGTCCACTTTCTACCTTATGATACATCGTAATATTTTGTAGGAAGGCTATTTTTAACGCTACCAATATATTTAAAAGGCTCCGTTAATTTATCCCACCCATATTTTCATTGTATGATGTATCGTGATATTTTTTTCCGTTACGATATTTTATCAGTCCCGATACTTTTATTGCGCTCCACCATTAATCGATTATTTTCAAATATCAATTTCATATTACGAATTTAATTAAATATGACGATACTTCACAATATATCGCCCGGGACTAGTGGCGCAGTCGCGTCTTGGGGAGACACTGGGGGTGAGGGCAGAAGGGGGAATTTTAGGGGACGCCGCCTAGTAAATTGAGACCTAAAACCTAATGGATGTAGAAACTGGCTATTAGCCAAAGGGTCCCAGGTTCAAACGGGGGGTGAAGCTTTGGACTCCCCGAAATTAATATTCATCTGTAGATCTAGCCCAGGGAAAGAAACAAGCCCCCCTCCGTTTATGTGTGATATTTGTGTGCCTGGTTGTGTGAAGTGCCTGGGTTGAGCTCTACCCTCACCTTTCCAAACCAACCTTCAGGTTGAAATGCTGAGGGAGTGAGTAGTGTTGAAATCAATTTTATAATCAGGAATTTTGTGTGGGATGGGGGATCCAAAACCAGGGGGGAAAAAGGTCCGGGGTGTCCGGACCCCCTGGATCTCCCTTATACTATGCCACTGGTTGGCAATATTTGACCTGATTAAATTTTCAATAGGTTCTTTATACTTTCATGTGACAAATGAATTCAAAGTCAAAATGACATCACTTTGACCTCAGAATGACCCTCAAAAAGTTAGCTTTTGCAGTCATGACTGAGTACTGACTTTTTGTAGGTCATTTTGAGGTCAAAGTGATATCATTTTGACTTTCCTTCCTCCTTGGGTTGGTTCCCTGAATTGAAGTTTCATCATTCTTGCATCCCATCAGGGGAGGAGGGATGAATGGCCCTTTCACGTTTGTTAGCAATTATTTTGTGTCAGTATTTGGTCCAAAGGCATTTCAAGGAATGTATGTATAGAACATATAATATGTTCCAAAACTGTATGAGAACAATGAAAAATACGTTTACATTGGAACCTCAGCTTTGTAATAGTTCTCTAAAGAGACATTTCTCACAAAGAAAGTTATGTAATTGTCTTTTCAAAGCCATTCAAAGTTGTCTCTTTTTCACATGGCATGGAAATGCATCATATAGTTTTATCCCTATGTATTATGGACCCCAAGGACACAATTTTAAATTTTGTTGCTTAGTATGAAAAGCCTCAGATCTCCTTGTGGTAGTTATAGTGGTTGTGGAGGTCAACTAGAGACATATAGGATCTCACATATAGCACAACATTACATATTTGTTGCATACAGTTGTTTTTTTTTTTATTTTAAACAATTGAGGTGTTGGGAATTTACACCCTAAATAATAGTGCCGGAAGAGATGTGGGAGTAATATATGTATGTATTAGGAAAAGTACACAAAACTTTGTACATCAGTACTAACAGCATGGGTAGCATATAGTACAGTCCGGCCGCGGAGAGTTGTCCGTTGACAGCTAGAAGGGGTAGGGGGCAATGTTGCCAGGTCAGAAAGGGAAACGCCCACACCACACGTAAACCAAAGGGTTCCGTGAAGAAAGGAGCCGGAAGGGACGACGGGCATGAAGGGCCAACGGAAGAGTCGCGGTCAGCATTACCTTTTTATCCTTTACTTTCCTACTACTCTGCCCTCACTGAGAAAAATAGCGGTCGCGCAAATATCACGTATTGCCCTCAAACGAACCGGTAATTGAAGTAAAATATAGAAAAATGCTGCTAATTTAAATGCCGGAGTGTAAATGATAACTCTAGGAAAAAAAACAATCATAGAAAGGACTCCAGTGAACCAAATGCAGTTTCTGATTTGACATTAAATAAAGAAAGTAATTTTCCTTCTATTCGTTTTATCCTATGCTTTTAAAACGCAACATAATTGAGAAATTGAAATACTTCCGCCGAAAGCGCTGAGAAGTTTTCGTGAAAAGCATTGGAAAAAGCACAAGTAACTATCCAGAATACCACCACAGCAATGCCTACAGCATAGTGAACTAAGAACGCACGCAAGAGCAAAGAGACAATCTATGGAAAGTTTTGTTTTGGTGATTCAGGCTTATTTCAGTACTTCATACACATGTGACAACGTTGCTTGACTAGGCGAGGGTGTGAGGTGCGTTTGGGGGACAGCGATTGGCTGCAAACCGTTTTGGCAAAGGGTTCCCCACCCCTTCTTCTGAGCTGTCATCGGACAACTCTCGGCGGCCGGACTGTAGATAGCTTAACTTTTTACAATAATTTTAAATGCTATAGTTGACCATTGTAATAGTCGACCAAGGTGAACACGATGAAATTTTGCTTACCCTAGAGCACACTAACAGAACGGTCAAAATGGGATCTCATTCCATGGAAAACCTTGTGAGATGCTGAGAATAACGTGAATTATTATTTCAATACATTTAGAGTTAATTTATTGGTTGGTAACCCAATACAGAGTTATCCCAGCTGATACAAGTCGAATATCTGAGATGAAGTATTTGCAATCTTTCTGGACTTCCCCAACTTGTAATCCATTTGTCATATAAGATTTTACCAAATATGAAAATAACTCTAATTCCTATTTATTCACATTTGCAGAGGGATATCTGCTGGTAGACAGAATTTACGGTGTTTGTCAATTCAAAGTATACACTTAAGTTACGATTTATGTTGTTGTTGGTAAAATTACTGGCAGAGTAAAGTGCATGGGTATAATAGATTTTTGTTTCAGAAGCCAAATTGAGAACTATATAGGATGTTATATCTGTGCAAAAACTTGATCAGACTTGCACAGCAAACATTCTATTTCTTAGAAAACAGGTAATACGGCAGTAAGTCGGTAATTGGTGATAGCATTCCTTCAACCCTTGTTTTTGAACACAAATTACTTTTTAGGTTTTAGGACGTTATAGATGGAAAAAGGAAGTCAAGATGCCATGATTACATTCTTTAAAAACAATTCCTCTAATGCCATCCAGACCAGGAGAGTTTTCAGTTTTTCTTTTCATACCTTGATGTTCCATAATGCCGACGTTTTGTATTTACACCTATCCTTTGTGTGGATGATATTTTATACGTATTAATCTGTTAAAATAAATGTTTTGCTACCAGTATATTCTGATTTTCATATCTTTTTTCCTCCATAAATGGTCAATGCTATTGAGTATCTCCTTTCTGTAAGTTTTCATACAATGCTTTCTTTCCGTAGCTCTTTTTATTATTCTCTGCCATTTTTGATCAGCTAAAGGCTTTTGAGCAAATAGAATACACTTCATATAGATTTTCTATGCATTCTTTCAGATGCTTACTAAGGGCGTATAACATGCCCTATAATATTACATGCCTATTTCTGAGGTGCATAAAAATTGAGGAAAATTTGAACACTAAATTCCTTTTGAAATTAAAAAATAAATGCTGTAACTTTAAATTTTGCATAGGTTCACCTTATTATGAATATTAATATTAAGTGGATTTTGGCCAGAAAATGAATATGTATAATTATTGCACGACGGCCTGTAGATACATATGTATATTACATGTATGGGTATTCAGATTTCCAATTTGTGATACGTATGTATAAATACATCCTAAGGGACTTCTGAAGGTCTTTAATGTGAAATTTACAGACATAATATGATCATATTCCATCGTATACATAGGTATATTTCATGTATGGGTATTCAGAATTCAAATTTGTAATATGCAAGTATACATACATCCTAATGGACTTCTGAAGCACTTTTACGTGAAATATACAGATGTAATAGGATCGTATACATATGTATATTTCATGTATGGGTATTCAGATTTCCAATTTGTAATACGCAGGTATGCATACATCCATAGGGACTTTTGAACCACTTTTACGTGAAATATACAGATTTAGTATGATCGTATTCCATCTTATACATATGTAATTGGTCACATATTTTTTGTGTATTATTGATGTAATACAAATGCCGTGTTATCTGGGTATTTTAACGTAAACGAAAAAAAAATTAAAAGTAATTACTATTTGTCAAAATGTTGGGTAAGAAGCGTCCATTAATTACGTGAAGGGATTTTGGTGATTTGATCAGTGATATATCTTGAGATTCGGCTCGACCCCCTCACTCCCTCTCCCTATAGTCTCACGAAAGATTGTTCAAAATGCGTATTTTCAGTGTAAATACGTTAATGTATGCTTCATTTTGTTGGATTTATTTAGAGGGCAAGTTTGATTGCTTGTTTCTGAAGTAGGTATTCAATGGACCGTCTCCTTTCTTTTCTTGTCTAGCTCTGTTTCTGGGGGCTAGTGGTCTGCGCGATGTTCGCATCGAAGTGCCAGAGGCGGTGCGTCACAGCGACCGGGCGAAGCTCGGCTGCCACTACGACCTCGAGTGCTCGCCCCTCTACTCCATCAAGTGATACTGCGGCGACGAGGAGTTCTACAGATACGTGCCCAAGGAGTCCCCATCCTCAAAGGTCTTCCCGCAGCATCAACAGGGATGTGAGTCTCATCCCCTCTCTAATGTTACGTCAACTATTCTCAACACTGTAAGAAGTTTGATAAAGTTTAGATTGAGTTCACTGTGGTAAAAGGCGAAAGGAAATTCATATGAATTTAATCACTTTGAGGGCTAATGACGTAATGTTACATTGTCGCGAAACTTCGTAAACTGCGGGCAATGTAAAAGTTCGTTGGTTTCAATTTGATTGTTTTTTATGTTGCCGCCGTAATATTAAGTTCGGACATCTACGAAGAAATGCTCCTTGGAGGATTTAGTGGAAGATATTTCAACTTTCGATGCAATGTGGTAAAATTATTAAAAATATCTAAAATTTCGGAAAAGTGACCTGCGTTGGAGTAAGGATTGCACATAATGAGCTAGCATGCTAAAAAAAAGTAATTTTGAACTGTCATGTAACCTTATGACTAATAACTCTAACTACATCAGTTTCTCATGACTATCGTGGGTCAGAATTTAATCTAAAATGGACTTGGTGTGATTAAATCCCCATCATTTCTTTTGTAAAAACTTGAAACAAATTTTTTCTCATTTTAGTTCAGTAATTTTTTGTTTGGATAAAAATCGTCACTCAAACTTCTTGCGGAAGTTTTGTCATAGATAAAATATTTATTCATGTTTTGCAGCTGTTTTGGACGTATTTTATTCGCACTTCCTCAATTATTCTAGTATTTTTTGTTGATAAAATTGCCTTGAAGTATAATTGGTAAAACCAATGGCACTGTAAACCATTGGCATTTCAATTAATTTTCTCATCCTATTTTCAAACGAATTCCTTGGGTATTTTTGCCCTGTGGGAAGAGATGTAATAAAAGCTGAGTCTTTGAAACAATTGCAGAAATTTGCTGTCAAACGTTTGAGGTCTGTGAGACTCTCTGGCCCTTTATTCCGAGTTATGTGATTACTTTCACTTCCTCGCGAGTCTATTGCTCCTCCACCTCTCTCCTTTTCTCTCTTTGCTCGGTAAACAAGGTCGAGGATCCATTCTCGCTGTGTGAGGAAATTCCTTTGACATAAGTCCAATATGTCCTTCTGTCATCAGCTGCAACCAAGTTCACACTTCGAGTTGCCATGCGAAAAATAAATTCATCGCAGGAACATACCCTAAGAGACCACAATTAAACAATGTTGAAAGATGTTTAGCTGAATATTCTATCGGTTTCATTGATGTAACTATCCTTATTACTCAGTTTACAGAATCCTGGGGTATCCAACTATACAACATAATCTTTTCTTACCTTTTTTGCCATCATTTTTGTGTATTTTTTTCGAAAATGAACTGGTGTTACAAGAGTAACTTGTGACTTTAAATTGAAACTTACTCCTTTGGTACCGTGGCAAACATTTCCAAGTTGTGTCCTAATTATAAAAACTGAAGGTAAAATGTTATTTTATTGGGATAAATAAATATTTAACTGCCTTTTTATGCCTTTAATTACATGTAGGTATATTAGCAAACTACTTGTTACTCACAAATACGCTCTGGTTTATTTAGTTTTTCCTGTATGAAAGATAATACAATTTTTCAAACAAGACACCCTAACAGAACGAGCGTCTCAGAGTGGAAAAAAGCATTCATACCTCACGAATTCCCAGAAAGTCGCAATTTTATAAATGGTCCACTAAACTTCCATGTCCTCTTACGAGGAAAGAGTCCAAAACTTTGCCTGATGGGGACTAATAACAACGTGCCATCAAAGTTTTTGTCTCACGAAAGGATAGAAATGACACTTAAAATTCTCTCCACGGCAGTTCACTCTGAGAAATGACCCGGAAGCGGTGAAGTCATGAATATATTCTGTCTAGCTTACTTAGTGCTCCATCTGCACGATGGGAAGGAAGTCATTTATTTTATGTAGCGCACGCATTCGTTGAAAATCCCGATGGGGAGCAGCAAGGGCGAGGCGATCCACTCGTTTTGCGTGGCATATGATCATCATTAATGAACGACTTCCCAATAACTTGAGCGCCGATTTCGTCATTATATCTTACATTTTAAATCCTTTTCTTCGTTCCCCGTGTATTTTATCTTTGGCCGACACCCTCTTTTGATGACAAATTTATAGGAGCATAAAATATAGTTCACACCTGATGAGTCAAAACTAAATACTGTCAAACATTTAGCAATGAATAAAACACTCGTAGACAATACTTCGCTGATTCACCTGCTCTGTTATCCTGAAATATTTTAAAAATATGTATTTTCCTTCCATCTTTAATTTGCCTGTGGATTTCCTGTAATAGGTCGTATTGCATAAAATACACGGGAATGAGACCACTGAGACTAGGATGTAGTAGGTCAAATCAAAAAATATTTATCGTATTATTTAAAAGCCATCTCTATAACCCTGCAATGTATTTACCTGTTTTGATACAGCATAGCCATTGAAAAACCTATCCTACTAAGGATAGAATTCCTGCGTATTTGGATATAATACCTGACTTCTCCAAAGATAGCCACTCTCCAGTACAGATGAAAAGATTTTCTCAAAAGCACTTTCATAACAACTATATGCTCTGCATAGCTGTTGATCATATTGCATGAAATACACCCATGTCTCGTATAGCGCAAGGAATGCGTTCCTTGGGGTCTTTGCGCTATACAAATTTGCGTTATACAAGAGCGTTTTAACATTGGGAAGATAGGGATGCGTTCCTGGTAGCATAGGTCTTGGGTATTGAATTTCCTCTAAAACATATTATTATTATTATAGTATTCTACCGATTAAGGTAGGTTTCCATGGAGTACGCAAGAAGTGATCTGGGAGCCTCCCTTTCCTTCCAGCACTGCCTTCTTTAACTCACAGTAAGGCCTACTCTCTTTCAATCTATCTAAAAATCCTATTCTTCTCCTTCCCCTCCCTCGTTTCCCTAACATTCTACCCTCTAGCACCATTTTCAACATCCCCTCACCACTAAGCACTAACTCCATCCATACCTTCTGTCTCCTCCGTACCTCATCTAAAAGCTGCCTCTCCTCGCCAACCATATCCAGCACTTCGTCGTTCCTTTTCCTCTCCGTCCATTTCACCCTCTCCATTATTCTCCATGCCCACATCTCGAATGCCTCCAATCTTCTCTCGTCTTCTTTCCTCAGTGTCCACGTTTCCGCACCGTAGAGAGCTACACTCCAGATCAAACTCTTCACTAACCTTTTCTTTAAACTCTTACATAACGATCCTCTTAGAAGCTCCTTCCGGTTCATGAACGCCTCCTTCGCTAATGCAATTCTCTTCCTAATGTCCTTACTACTGTATCCGTTTTCCTCTAACGTACTGCCTAAATAGTTGAATTGCTCAACCTGCTCAAGTTTTTCACCACCCATCTTTATCTTAAGTCTCACATTCCTCCCTCGTGATGCTTTACAAAACCGCATTACCTTAGTTTTCTTGTGATTAATCCTCATCCCATATTCCTCGCAACGCTCGTATAACGCATCCACTAGAGCCTGAAGCCCCCTTGCTGACTGGCTAATCAGCGCCTGATCATCCGCGAATCTCACTGATTTGAACATCATTCCTCCCACTTTTATTCCAGCTTCTAACTCATCCCATGCTTCCCTTACCATCTCTTCAGCGTACACGTTAAAGAGCAGCGGCGATAGAGGACAGCCTTGCCTCACACCTCGGCCAATGCTTGCCCACCCGGATTCTCCGTCCGCTACCCTCACTTGTGCAGTCTGGGCCATATACAGATTACGAATCAGTCGTCTATCCCTCCAATCTACACCTATTCTCTTGAGAATATCCATTATCTTTACCCAGTTCACTCTATCAAACGCTTTTTCAAAATCCACGAAACACGCATATACGTCCTGGTCGTATTCTAGGTTCCTCTCCACGAGGGACCTCATTATTGCTATTGCATCACGAGTTGACTTCCCCTTTCTGAAACCAAATTGATCTTCGCCCAAATACTCGTTTGCCCTCGCCTCCATTCGTCTGTTCAATATCCTCAGCACCACTTTCGCCGCATGCGATATTAAGCAGATAGTCCTATAATCTCCGCATTCCACAGATTTCTTCTTTTTCGGAAGCGGAATTAAAACCGTCTTCACGAAATCTTCCGGCCAGCATCCCTCCTCATAGATCCTGCGCACTAGTTCGAAAAACCTATTCTTACCTTCCTTCCCTAGATTCTTCAGAAGCTCACACGGGATATTGTCCACGCCTACTGCTTTCCTAGCCTTCATATCACGAAGTGCTCTCTCTATTTCCGAATCTAATATCCCCGGCCCAAGATTATCCTCCTCCACTGCACTTTCCTCCTCTAGAGTCAATCTCTCTGGTCTGTTCATTCCGTCATACAGGTCCTCCACGTATTCCTTCCATCTACTCTGTACCTCTTCTCGCTCGGTTAGCATCCTCCCATCTTTAGCCTTAATTTTAGACATGGCTTGTCCTCTTTTGCCGCCCGATAGCGACTTAACTTTGGCGTACAACGCGCCTATTTCTCCATCCTTCTGGAACTTTTCCATTTCCTCACACTGTCTTTTCCACCAAGCCTCCCTTGCCCTCTTAGTTTCACGTCCTAATCGATTATTCAGTTCCCTATAGATTCTTTTTCCCTGTTCCGTGTCCACGTTCTTCCACTTCCTCCTCTCCTCCATTTCCCTTATCATGTTCTCCATTACCCACGGCTTCTTTATCCTTCTACTGTCAACGTAACCAATTGACTTCTCCGCCGCTTTGACTATTCCCGTTTTAATATTATCCCATCTTTCCTCAACAGTCTTAGTACTTTCAATCTCCCGTATACTAATGTCCACTAGTTCCTGATATTCTCTCCTCATACTCCCCTTCAGGGCTTCTACGTTCCATTTCTTCGCCTTCCTAACTTTCATAAGTCTTTTGAATCTTACATTGCATTTCATGAGTACTAGATTGTGGTCCGAATCCGCATCCGCTGCGGGGAAGCTGCGCGAGTTTTTCACACTATTCCTAAACCTCTGTCTTACCATAATGTAGTCTATTTGATATCTCCACACATCCCCTGGACTTTTCCACGTGTACCTTCGCCCTTTATGATGATTGAACCACGTGTTAGTGAGGAATAATTTGTTTCTCCTACAAAATTCTGCTGCTTTCTCTCCCCTGCCGTTTCGTATTCCTAGACCAAAATCTCCTATTTTGTGCCCATCCCTCCCTTCCCCCACTGAGGCATTCCAGTCCCCCATCACTACCAGATTTTTCTTACCCGGTGTGTCTCTAATTATTTCCTCGAGCTGTTCATACACCTCATCTACTTCTTCCTCCCTATGATTGCTAGTGGGCATGTAAACCTGGACCACCACAAGGTTGGTGGGCCGTGCCTCAATTTCTACCACCAGAATCCTATCGCTTACCTGGTCTATACCTACCACACGCTTACCCATCTTCCCGTTTAACACGTTCCGTGCTGATGACGTAGCGTCTACGTCATGGCAGCCACTACCCAGTGACTGATGACGTAGACGCTACGTCATGATTCCCTTTTGCGTTATATTCCGCCCTGAGCGCCAGCCACCGCATTTAGGGTATGGGAGAGGGTCAGTCACCACTCTTCGCCTGTTTGCCGTGCGGAGAGCTCCGAAAAATTTTTTTTTTTCGATTTTTTCTGTGTTTTTCTATTTTACCCGGTTTTGCTCTGCAAGGACGTCTTTGGGGGTGACTTTTTACAATGTATTTTTTTATTACTTTCATTTTATAATGCAAAAAACAGTTATATATTCTCATAATTGTTCTTATACCTTAAAAAAAAAACTTTTACAAATATTCAAAGCGAAATAACAAAAAGATACTTTTGCATTAACGAGGATAGGTAATTACTTTATTACAAGATATTTTATCTTTCCTTATGACTTTTAATGCAATGATTAGATTGTGTTTATTTAATTGGTTTTTACAAGAAGGAATACAAATATTTTTCCATTGTTGTTATTTTTATTTTTAACGTCAATTAACGCTATCGTGGTAAATTGCTTAGCTGGTTGCCTAATTTAGGACATTCTCTAGGTATGTGTATTTTTATCCTTACGATAACAATAAATGCTTCCGTTCTTATACTTTTAAAGTTTCCGAGTGAATTTTATTTGCTCTGATTTCATCATGGCAAAATTTGTTGTTATCCCTATGTTTATTTGCTGCTATGCATGAAATAATATATTTGCATAAATTTAACAATAACTTCAGTAAAGTCCTGGTTCCACATTGCGATTTATTTTTACTATTTACATTTCATGCACAATAGCTAGACTTCCCCATACTTATGTTCACTAGCATTTTAATTAGATACTCATTACTTGATTTTTTCCATAATATCCGAAATACTTACAAGCATTCTATTTGGCATCCTCCCCAACAAAAAAATGCCTTAGAGAACAATTTCCACTAACCCAGTCACATACCGCCGAACTCGGAGAAACTGATCCGGCCCGATGATATATACATCCGAAGATATGAAATGGGCAATACGTGTCCTGAAGGAAATTTACTAGATGGAAATATTTAACCATAGAAGAATTTCCCCACTTTTTGGCCTTATTTTTCGTGCTAGAATTATCCAAATCTCCTGTATCTCCAATAATTGAAAAGCTTGATCTTTATATGACTTGCATTGCTTCAGGAGAGAGAAGTCGCTTGATCAATTCATGTCAATTCTCCAAGCCCTTCAAATCAACAAGAACCTATCTACGTTCTCTGACTCTAACTCTCCTCTGGCCCACTGATTATTCAAAATTAGCCCCATATAGACGCATTCAAGGAATCAATGGAAAAAGTAGTGACCCGCTCACGTGACCTAAGTTTGGAAGAGTCTATGGTTTCATGGAGAGCTAGGCTGGGATATAGTGAATATATGAGGGGAAAGCGCCACAGGTACGCAATAAAGTTGTATATGTTGACGGAAGCAAAGGGTTTGGCGCTGCAGGTCCTCCAACTCAGAAAGGAACTGGACTGTCTGGAAAAGGGCATTCGGAGAAGATGGTAAACAAATGATGGAGGATCATTTAGACTGAGGCTAATCCTTTTATATTGATAACTTTTATAACAGTGTAGCCAGTTCTAGATTCCATCCAAATGGGAAACCTAACTTGACGGGGACACTGAGGAGAGGCAAGAAAGTTATTCCTCTTTTGGTGCTCTGCTACGAATTAAAGAACGGTGAGGTGGTGGAGGCCTTTCATGAGTATAAAATTGGTATCCTAAGGTGGACGGATAAGAGGGAAGAGCGGATGATCATCGCTGAATTCAGTGCAAAAAATCAACGAATCTACGAAAAAGCGAGGGTGCACGCTGTGAAAGCCACATGCGGTGGTTGAACATAGCAATTCCAATTGTGGCCTCGATCATTGGGATCAAATAATGTCTGACTTTTCCATTGAAAGAAAATTGATGAATCAAATGATACTAAAAATTGGGAATCCACCTACTGAAATCACTGTTGCAGAAACGTAATTTTTATTCAAAGAAATTTTTTTAAAAATTCCTCTCATCGACTTTCTAATTCCAGTTATAGAATCTTATGACAATATCTGTACCTTCGATCCCTTTGAGGAGATAGTCATCCTAGCCTACCTCAACCAAAACCAAGGGCTTATTAGGACATTTCCCCGATTATATGAAAAACACGATAGACAGAAAAGACGAAAACAGAAGAGATGTAGGCAGTGCTTCAAGAAGAATGTCCACCAGGATACATCATATTATAGAGCCCCACCTGCCTATCTGATCCTCGATGGTGTCTTGACTGTTTCCAGAAGTATCACAAGAATTTGTGGTGCAGAAAATTATTTACCCAGCGGGAAAAAATTATTTTTTTAATGTTTACCTGTTATATTTTCTATTTCAATATTTATTTAAAAAGATATTATTTTATGCGATGTATTTAGTAACTGAAAAATTATTCTAAAAATGCTGGTCAATTTTTGATTTGTAAAAAAATGTTTCATTGCAACAATTCTTCATTTATACAAATTTTCCCTTTCATTTATAAACCAATGTATATCATTATAAAATCTTATCCGGAGGATATCATATCGTTTATAATAATTTTTCCTCCATAGGGAGCAACACTTTTGCTGGAAATATTGGTAATACTCGCAATATTTTCTTTTGAGCAATAAAACATTTAAAATCGTATTTGAATCTATCATTTCCAGATTATAAAAATAATGTTTGCTGCATTACTATTTCCTTTAGTTTTTTCCAGAAAGTGATAAAGTCTGAACGGGTTTTCGCTACAGTACTGACAAAGAGCAAAGAAATGTGGGAAACATGTAGGTGTGTTGCGGGAAGGTATCAAAAGTTTGACAGGATACTTAGAAAATTTAAATTTTAAATTTTTAACAAATGAAGGGTTATCTATAAAAAAAGCGCGAAAACATGTAGAAGGCATCACAAATCATAAGATCACGTCGTTAAAATAATAATAAAAAAATACAAATTTTTGCCAAAAAGTCAGCCACAGGGCATTTTCTTCAAAAAACGGTCAGCACGGAATGTGTTAACACTAAAGCTACCCCTTGCTGGCTCTCTTCCCCTCCACTATATATAACCCTATACCCCTCACTCCAATAGTCCCCGCCATCCCTCCACCTCACCTCGCATAATCCTAAGATATCTATCCTCCCTTTATCCATTTCCCTTTTGATATTTTCTAACTTTCCCGCCCTCATCATAGTCCTCACATTCCACGTCCCCACATTTATAGCCGACTTCTTCTTCTCCATCTTCTTGGTCTTCTTTTCTTCCTTCTCCATTGCTGCTGCAGCTGATGATGATGATGATGATAAGTCTCTGCAAGGATTTCGCATGTTGGCGACCCCGAGGACCTTGCCGACCTCGTTGCCGTGCCCGACACCCGCCCTTTGCGGACGGGTCCCGGGCGATGAGATTCCGAGGCTCATTTGGTTGTACTCCATGTTTACAGGGAAGAGATAGTTGGTAGGGTTTCCCACTTCCATTCCAACAGTGTTTTTTACGTGACACCATCACGTGGACTACCTTTCGTCAGGCTCCTACCCTTCGACCTATCTGGCATGGGTGGCCCTACCGGGAATAATTTAGAATTAATCCCGCCAGTGCAGCTCTAGGGGTCATAGGGACGCGCAAGCCTTTCCACCGCGACAAGGTTGTAGCCCAAGGGAAAGGCTAAAACATATATATTCCCATAAATATCCTTAGAAAACATTATTTATATAATTTTTTATAGTTTAAAACATCTTTAAAGATAGTATGCATGCATTTGAAGACTTAAATTCATGTTTAAAAAAATTCTTACGTGCTTTTGAAATTCCCTCCTGTCGTGCGGGTGGGCTAACATCTGCTATCTCAGGGGATCGTAATGAGTTGCCGGCAGTTGACGATTTTTCAAACTAGTCTAAAAACAACTATTGTGTCATCCAGGCCCTTTAGTCGCTCATCGAAATGACAGGAAAATGCTATTTTGAATTCAATTTCATAGCTAGCGGAGTTTATGAATGATAAATCATTTTAATTTGAAGTCCGCCGAGTCATTAACAGCTACGTGAAACAGTCTTTAAATGCCTTGAAACCTGACCCAAGTTTTCCTTCCCTGAAAATGAATGAACGAGATTGCATTCTTTTCCAAAAGAATATCGTCTCGTCAACACTAAAATCTGGTTGAGGGGGAAAGGAGCCACTTTCAATCACAGCTTGGAGTTCATCAGAAAATGTTGCGGTGACTGCGCTATCAACACTTGCAGATTCACCTGATATCGCCGCACTGAAAATACCTGCTTGCCGTTTACCTTCTGAAACCAACTTAAACTTCCGCTCAATATCGCTTTGACGCTCTCCATTTTCAAAGCAATTGACCTCTTTCAATTCCTCTTCTAGGTTTATAGTTTTTCTTGATAAATTCTTGATTTTTTTAAACCCATTCCTATTTTTTGCCATATTCTCTTGGTTTTTTCTCTGTATGGCTCTATCTAAATCACCTTCCACTGCTGAACTGTATTCCTGAGACGCAGAAGGCCTGCGACTGCGGGGAGGGAACGAAGCCATTGTGTTTGAGACTCTATAGCGGGCTCTTTTATGTGTTGATGCTATTCATGCGCAACTCGGCCACCACTGAATACCAATGACCTTGAAGGCTTTAGCGTAAACCCTCTACCTGGAAGTCAATCACCCGATAACCTATGACGGCAAAAATACGTCTCAAACCGTATTGCTGAAAAAAAAATCATTTCCACTAGCCCCACGCTTAATTAACGATATAAATTATTTATTATCATTCTGTTAAGGAGACAAGATAAATTACTTCGGCAGGCCGGCTATCCGGACCCAATGACAAGTAATACTTTTGGCCATTGCAATGCAATGGGTTTCGATTAATATATAAACAAAAAAGAAGATTTGAGGCAATAATATTAATATACGTAAAATGATAGAAATTTTGTGTGTACTTAGCGCAAGTTCACGTTTTATCACGAGAGCGTTTAAGATTTTTGATTAGGCTACTCTGCGTTGCAATGTTTCCCCGAGGAACGAATTTGCGCTGTATCGAAATTGCGCAAATCGAAATTGCGCTATACGAGACATGGGTGTATTAGATTACCAAGCCTAATATGATTAAGGACTATGATGTTTTTTGATGTATGGCGACACAAATGCCCAAAATTTGTTTCAACTGGAAAGATTAATAACTAAAGGTGCAGAGAAGTCAAGGTTGAATAACGAGGCGGAGATAAAAAAGAGAAGGAGTTGAGAGACATATTCTGTAACCTCTGAGGAGAAGACAAGCCAGTTTAATCGATTTAATTAATTTTATTTTATAATTTTATTAATTCATAAAAGCATTTAACGAGCCCACGAATAATAATGATTGATGATAATGTTGATGAGCCTGTGAACTTCTGTGGCAGAAAATTTGACGAAATAACAGGCAAAACTACAACTAAACTTTACTAAAACTAAATAATCCAACAAATAGTTAAGTGTTACATGACACGACAAATTAATACTGAAATGTGCTGGATGACTGTTTCTGCCGCATTTGAATAGGAAAAGAATCATTGTTACGAGTTTGAGACAACGATTGGAATGCGAACGAGAGATTCCCTGAAGTTAAAGTTATGGAACTACAAAAAATTAGAAATGCAGAAGTATGCACAAGCAATGCTGATACTTTATTTGATGATATTACGAATAAAATAGTGTAACGATTAATAAAATATCCCTCAGAAAGCCGCAAAACTCACCATTTTGAACCATTTATCTAAAAATTCCGCAATTTATTAATCTCGCACCTATCTCTTATCCTGGCGGGTATACCATACCCCCACACCCCAGTATTAGTTGCCACCTATCTCTTTTCCTGGTGGGTATTCCACACCTCCAAACACCCCGGTATTAGTTGCACCTAAACCCCCCCAGCCTTAATTCCTAACTGCACCCCTGTGATTAAATACTTATATTTTAAAGCCGCTACTGTTACAGTAACTATTACTGAAACTTCAAAATTGTCATTTGCTTTTATATGTGCAAATTATTAATAATGGAAATTGGAGCAGTCTTCCTATGTTGCTACTAATGTTACATGGGGCAATCATTAAGTTACATACCATCTCCATCTTCTATTAGAGATACAAGGCTTTCTAAAGAATCCACTATTGGAGCATTTTCTTCAGCTTTCTCCCTGATGGATGAAGGAGGAGGGATTCTCTTTCTAGGAGGCATAATACTCTCTTCTTCCGTGCTTTCCTCCCCAGGTTGAGTCTTCTTGGCAGGAATTCTTATCCTTGCCTTTCTGTTTTTCGCATCAAGTAGCACTTTCTGTGCTTTCTGGCATGGCTTAAGTTTAATAGCCATGGTTTCTAGCTCTAGCGCTTCTTGGAAATCACCTGAAAAGTCAACATATGCGCTAAAATCAACTCAGGAATCTGTCATACATTACTACATCATAGTTTTATTACAAATCAGTTTAACATTATATGGGAACATTCGTTATACTTATGAACAAAATATTAGTCAAGCTTTGGATATGTAGCAATCAAAATCACTCCAACGGTACTTAATGAAAACTTGCTGAATACTACTTCCCACACAGCACACTCAAAATTTATACTGTATAAAAGTTGCATAAATGGATAGGTGTATTATGCAAATAATATTCCGTCGATTATGCACATAATATGCGAATAATATGCACATTATATTTAAATATTCTGCCGCCGTAAACTATTAATAATTTATTGACATAATATGTTTATTATTTCGTTGTTAGTAACATTTCATCGTTAATTATGATTCTTATAAGAATCATTAATTAACGGCCACCCAGCAAACTCAAAATTCTTTTCAGTATAAAAGTTGCATAAATGGATACGCATAAAATGCAGATAATATTCTGTCGATTTTGTTCATAAAATTCGAATAATATGCACATTATATTTAAATATTATGCCGTCGTAAACTGTGATTGTATCCGTAAAAATCTATGATCATACATCCTCTGTATCACAAAATGTGAAAAACTATGTTTTAATATATCACGAACAACTTCGTATCGTTCGCAGAATATTCCACATTTATTATTATAATTTTTTTATTTTCCACACCGGCATATTGTCTGGCGAGGTAGGCAGTTTGGTAGCCATATTGCCGTTGTGTTAATTGTTGTTAGTTGTTGCCGTAGCCATATATTGCCGTAGTTGGGTGAATTGAACGTCTATTGAAAAATCTAAGATTAATGAGGAAAAGATGGGTTTACGGAACTATTTTATGTCACAGTACTATTCTGGTAACGCATATACGATAAGGAATAATAAACTTCATGGTAATAATAAACCGCAGACCAAAATTATACCATTTTAAGTTACCAGTAGACCAAAAAAGGAAGACATTTGCGCCTAATGTAGACCGAATGTAGACCTGATGTAGACCAAATGTGGTCGCCTATATTTGGTATACGGCAAACCATTAGGTTTTCATATGGTATTCTGCAAACTTTGTGCTCTCAGGGTAAGATCATTTGAGATGATAAAAGCAGGATATGGTTCAATTCTGATTCATCGCACCACTGACGATTATGAGAGAAAAACATAAATTTTCTTTCATGGCAGTTCATACACACAAGTAACCTATGCATGTGTCTGTCGAGAATTGATTAAGTTTCTTATGATTAAATGCTTTCCATGCATCATTTCAAGTAAGTGTCCTTGGTATTACAAAAGGATAGATAAGCTGAAATTATAATCTCAAAGCAAGAATAACTAAAAGATTAAGATCTTCCCCGTAATAAAAGGCACTACGCCAAAAATAAAATGTTTATAGTAGTTTCTCCAAAAATACCAGATTACATGACTAATGACGTAATTAATTGAAGTAGGTTTTCAACTTTGAGGAACTGAAATATTTTTGTAATGAGTACTGAGTTTCCGGGACATAACACACCGAAGGGGAAGCTAAGAAAGACTATATTTGCTGCTAATTCCCAGTAGGTAACTCTTTTAAAACCACATGTTTACTGAACTAATGAACACAAAAAAAGAAAACTAAAAAGCAAAATAAATTGTACTACAATATTTAAATTGCCACTTTCAGTGCTGGAGTTGTTCATCAACATTCCCAAGCCACATCCTGGCAGAAATTACATCCAAATAATTACATACAGCGAGAAAGGGTACATACCTTACTGTTTTTTGTAAGGGTGAAATTGTATCTTCTGATTGTCTGAATCCACTTGTTTGCCAACTCAGGATCTTTAGGGAAGTTGAAAACTTTAACTTTGGGTCCACTCCTGTTGTTTCCTTGGCATCCCAGCACAACATGTGGGAAAGGCATTTTTTTTAACAAAAATACCTCTCAAACACGTTCCTGAAATCCAGTGAATTAATGTCATTAATGAAAGAAAAATCGCTATCTTCAGAAACTCCACTTTTCTGAAACTTCACCACAAAAATCTCTATAATGTGGTGAAAGGTAAAGCAAATTAACTCATACAGAACGTGGTATCCAACGGAAGCCAGCACTGCTCGTGCTGACGTCAGAGCCAATCCCGTCACTTGCATCAATCCGTTCTAGGTGGATATGGATGTGATCACTTGTTTGTCTCTGGAAGAAGGTGTCGACTTTCTTTACTCCATCCTTGAGGGTGCCATCTAAAGTTTTGTCCCCACTGTGAAACCTATTGGAAAAAATTCCCCTCTTGGTTCTAAGCAGATACCTTTTGCAGAAAAGTTTCTCGGGTTTTCCACCGGTTGATGTCGTCCATGTCTCCCGACGTTTCGATCCGCGACTTGCTGATCATCCTCATGGGATCTTCCGAAATCATTCATCTTCGTAATATACCGGCTGACATTGTCTTGCCTATAGTCTCTATATCTAATATTTTAAATTTAATTCTCTAATCTGATTTAACCATTTAGCTGTGATAGCATCAAAAATTTTCTGCCACTGTGTTCGGGACATTCAATTTTCAATTAATTTATTATCCTTGGCCATTTGGCCCATGAGATAATTTACAAGTACACAACAATCAAGTAGAAATCATTTGACAGAGGTTCAAAGAAAAAGAACATTACAGCAAGACTTAGAAAATGCAAAAAATGGAGAAGAAACAAAAACAAAAGCAAAATATAAATCTATGCAAGCATACTTATAAGTACAATCGCATCCCGAATGCGGATACCCGGGTATCTAGCCACACAAAATTTTCAGACATATTAAATACATTTGAAACAGTATCACTATTTATTCAAAGAAAAATATTCAGGTGTAACATAAAAACGTAGGACTAATAGAAAATTATTTCATGAATACGGAATATATTCTCCCATCACCCACATCAGTACTCAATCACGTCTGCATGGTTAGTTACACCGGGAATTGCCATGAAATGTCATTAAACAACTTGTGTACTTTATTCTTAAATACATGCATAGATGGCAAATTTCTTATTTCTATCGGTAGAGAGCTCCGTATTCTGGCAGCTGTAACCATGAATTATTTATTGAGGTGTGATGTTCTATGGTGAGGGAGTGGTGAAGATATTTTTCCGTCGACCCCAGGCGTGTGTCTAGCAGGTAGTGGACCCTCATAATCTGGGACTGCCCACCCTACCCCCTCATGACATACCATGAATACAATTTAGCCCTTCTAAGAATCATAATTGAAATTTAAATATTTGAACTTGACTTATTGTGTATGGAATGTAAATGGATTATTTCCTCAAATTGCCAGCATGACAATATAGGCCAGAGGGGTAATATAAGACAAGGGGTCTGGGTACCTGCTCCCGGATTTCAAGAATAAAAGCCTAAGCTCCGCTGTGTAGGGTCCCAGAACAAAGACATGGCACACCCGCGACCATCATAAAAGGGGGAGAGCTACAAAATGGTTGTATGTATTTGGCATTTGTTCACCTGCACAAGAATATCTCCGATGAATATTTTCAGCCTTCGTCTCCCGGGTAAAGAAACGTCCAATTCCATATTTTAGTATTTATAGTAGGGAATAGGTCAATCCTTTCCACCGTACATATGCTGCGAGGATTTTCTTTGTAAAATAACCAAAGACCGGTGATGCATCAATTGTATTCATGACCACTTGATGAAACTATGCTATTGTATTGCCTTCAATGAATGAATGGTTATCATTTTTATTATCTGACCCCTTTCTGAAGCTTTTGCACTGCTCCTTATATACCTCATCTTGTGTCCCCTTGGAGAAAGGCTGTTTTTATAGGAAGGTTATTGATGACCAAGGCTTACTCTGCAGTCATATTGATGACCCTGTTAGGAGCAAATGTTTCCTCATAATCAACTGCATATCTCTGTCTGGATAAAGCCCAATGCTACTAGTTGGGCCCCATTTCTGCATCTTTCACCGTCAGCACCAGACTTCACCTTGGATGCCCATTTATATTTTTACAATGCCTTTGTCCAAAAGTCCATGCATCATTATCTATTAGTAATGTGTATTCCTCATTCATTATATCTTTCCACTGATCCCTCTCAGTCCCATCCAATAGCTCTTGCGCTGAAGTAGGATCACACAAATTTCTGCACACAGCTGGATAAAGCACAATATCATCAGGGCTTTTTTCGGTCACCCTTTCTCTCAATGGGTTCCTTTGTAAGTCCTGGCACTCACCGACAACTTGATCTCTTTCATCTGATGCTAAAATTCACACATTGTCATCCTCAGCCACAGGAGCTATCTCTTGCCCAATGGGGTAGTTTCCTTCATCAAAGAAAAGGATAGGCATTGATTGTGATTCGTTAACCACCATTTGTGTATTTATAATATAGTAGTTTTTTGGTTTTGTAAATCCCAGTTTAGCCGAATGTTAATGGTCAATATTAACCTCATTTGAAAAAAGCGATTCCACTCCACGTGACGTCACAGGGACCTTGTTTCTATACGAGTAGAAAGGAGAATTACATCGTCTGAGATTACCAATGGATGCATGAGGCACAGAGCTCAGGGAAACATCTCTTAATAATCACCAACTAAAACTGCCTATGGTCGGAAAATTTCCTTCATTTGATAAGGTATTAATAAACCTTATTTAAGCCAAGTGCTACCTGTTAGCAGTGTACTCAGCTACTTTCTAGTAGCCTGCATCGCAGCAGCGCACATATCCTTGCCCCAAGGTCACCTCATACGGCGACAGTGGGAACCAGAATGACGTCACTTAGGCTTTCCCCAGCATTCATACTTAGCCGTCGCATTATCTAGCGCTTGAAAATTTTTACTTTTCAGTTAATGGGGAAAAATAGATATTATCATTTAAAAATCTAAAAGCGTGAAATAAGTTCTTTAGGAGTCATATAATAACAATCTTTTGATTTAGGCAATAAAATAATAGCAAATCACCTTATTTCATCGAAGAAAAGGGTCTAACAGCATATGAATTGGTACATCTGCATTACTGTCTTCTATGCAGTTATTTTTATCTATCATCCTCCCAAGGAACTTTACATCTCGGGAAATCACTGGACCCAAGAGATTTTTAAGTTTTATTTGTCGATAGTTCTTTGATGTATCAAAACACCCTGTGAAGATACACTCTCTGCTCTTGAAACCTTTTCGTACAACTGTGTTCATACATCTAATGACCCTCGGATGGAATGAAAACCACGCAATGTAGCAGTGCCAACTTTATCCCATGGCCTCCAAACTAGAGGGAATCACCAGAATCCCACTTAGTTCTTTTCTCATAAGACACACAAATAAATATTTTACACCCAAAAACTCAAAGATGGGTCATAGAAGTAATAATAATGTCTATTGACCCCGTTGGTTTGTGTCACAAACATAAGGCAGGTCAAACTGTTAATAGTGATACAAATTTCACGTGTAAAATATGATACATATTCATTTATAAAACTACAATAGGACAAAAGAGATAAAATAGGTCATGCACAATGGCTGAAAGAGATGGTTCACTTCATCATCATCATCATCACTGGTCAATAATTTGACATTAAGATTAACAAGATTGGTTTGACGCAGCTATTCACTCAATTCTTCTATCAGCTAATCATCTTTTCACCCCTACGTATTTCTTCCATCTCACATCCTTCTTTACTTTGTCCGTGAATTTGTTTAACGCATTTCTGAAGCTTCTCATGGCACAATTGAAAGAACTTAAACAGAAACGTTGGGTTATTGCAAGATGTGTGCTTTCTGGGTCCCCCGTTTGATGACTGACGGATTCATGGAGCAACGCCTTGACACTGCTCGCAAATGTCTTCAACAATTTTAAGTTGGGGGGCAACAAGGAGAAGTTGTTGGTCTCTACTGTCACCGGAAATGAAGCGTGGGTATTTCATTATATCCCCGAAACAAAACTCTTAGGTGGCAAACGCTTCAAGAGCGACAATGAAGTCCGAGCAGAGGTCACACACTTCCTCAACAGGTTGGCGGGAGACTTCTTCAACTTAGGGATAAAAAAGCTGGAGCACTGTCTTTAAAAGTGTGTCGAAAAAAATGGAGACTAAGTTGAAAATTAGGCAAAAGTGTAAGCTTTTCAACGATATGAAAATTAATATCAATTAAAAAAAGTTTTGTATTTGTAAAAAATATGGGAACCTTACTTTTGGTACAACCCTCGTATTTACTACGTTTCGTTACACTGCGGACTTAATTTCTCAATGGCCACATTCACAGCTTTTTCAGGTTTTTTCATGGCATTTGAGCGTAATTTTGGATGAAAATGAATGTATTTTGCAGAAAATAATAAATATTTAACGTTTTTGGCTTAAAAATGTGATTTCAGAAAAGTTTTTCAAATTTCGATTTTTTGACCCCTTAAACGCCTATAGGCACAGTAGCACATAGTAGACATAGTAGCACAAAAAGGATTATATCTGTATATTTTTAAGATTTCGAAATACATCGGTATACATATTTGCAAATCTGTATATCATACATATTTTATACATGTCTGATGATCCATGGTTACACCATAAGGATATTAATTGTATATTTTAAAGATTCTGGTATGCATCATATACAGATACACATATCTGTATTATATATATATTTATCATGTATTTTAAAATCTCTGCTTCTCTTTCAAACATCGCTTCATAGCAACCGAAACTTTGTTTACATTCGTAGTTACGGCATTGTGTGCCTTGTATGTGCCGTAAAATAGTGTTTTTCAAGCAAATTTACATTGAAGTGCGTTATGGAAGAAATAATACGTGTTTCGAAGATAAGATTGGCGAAAAGGGATCGAAAGAATACTATTTCATGCCATTGTGTATCCATCAAAATGAATTCAACGCCGGATTAAGCTTTTGTAAACAAACCAATTACACCAGATTCGCGGAAAAAGTGGCTCTTATAGTGGCACGAAGAGATTTAAAGAAGATGCCTTTGTCAGCATTAACCCTTCTCACTGCTGTGCTGGCCATTTCAATGTAAGTAAATGGAACATTATTTTCACGGCCTCTGTATCTACCCTATCTGGACAATCAATGAACCACTACTTTCAATCCAATAATTATTTAAGATTATTCATCTCTGCATAGGAACAATTTAGATTGATCTTTGCTTTTGCTGGCATAGTGGAAGTACAATCCTTTCAGACAGATTTAGTTGAAAATATTATTTTTCTCGCGAATTCACATTGTTAATAGTTCTTTGTGGCAAGTATAGTCTCTCTCTATTATCTCGTAGGTATATGGAGGGTTTTACTTGAAAATGAATAACTATTGAGAATATGTCGAATAATTTTACTAATTGATAACCATTTTAAAACAAAGCCATCGATTTAATTCTCTGCGATCGTAATCATCTAGGTATTGATTTGTGTTTTTAGTATATTTTTCACTAATGCCTTACAGTTGGAAGAGGACGCAGAATACTACATGTACTGGAAAATGATGGGATGCCATTTGAGGATAAGGAAAAAGAATAATGCCAACATCGGAACATATCAGTTTCTCCTGGTTGCCCTGTAATTGTGATGAGAAAAATTCTTCAACTCCTCCAGAACCATGATGAACCCAAGGAGGTGCGAATAGACCATGCTATCTCCGGAGAGGATAATGTGAAGGCTGATGATGATAATTCGAATCAATTGATGCATGAGGACTACATTCTTCCTAGCACAAGTGAGGCTCCCACTTCTACAGAAAAGTACTGACTCGAATGAAGTACATATATATATATATATATATATATAGAAGCAATATGTGCTAAGTAACAAGTGGCTGTGCTAGAACAATTGCAACTTCTCCAGTCAAAGTTGAAAATTAGTCTCTTGCTTTGCCCACCCTTGCCAAAAATTTTGAAAGTGACGTTCGTGATTGTACCTCCAATAAAAACTTGAATTTGTCATTTGAAAGTGTCTGTAGTGATTCCTCAGACCATTCAAAGGATGAGGAAAGAAAATAAAGGAAATCTGTGTCAAACGCATAATATTTTACATAGAAATCCTCAATTCTACTTAGGGATTCCAGTTTATATTATTATTTCCTTATTATCTGACCGTATTGATGCATCTACTAGTGATCTCATGAGATGCTTAAAAAAAATAATATGATTCCGGAAAGGTTCTAGCCCATGAATTTGGCAGTCATTATTCCTCTATTCGCCACATTTTAAAGTCTGTTTTGCCTCTCATACAAAAGTATTATGAGGGACCTGCTTCAGAGATTGGACACTACTAGAGAAATGCACTACCAGTCAGCACAGCGGCGGATACATATGGGGGCGCAGAGGGCACCCCCCCCCCTTTGTGGGGCTGCCCGCATTGCCAAACATTGCAAAACCATAATTGTAACTCTTTTATATCATTAGAAGCATTGTCTTGTAAATGCGTATAATTTTGCACCCCCCCTTGAGTTTTTGCTGTATCCGCTACTGAGTCAGCAAACTTGTATTGGATATTAAACCATAGGTCTCGCTGATGCAGTGTACCAATCCTTGAAGAATCGAAATACATACAAATGGGTTATTACACCATTCAAATGTATGTACCACTTACTATGTATTTGATGTGAAACCTAGATGTGAGGGTTAGCATTACCTTTTCCTTACACAACTCAGATGGTAGACTATCCTTCTTCAAAGCACTATGGAGGGTGGCCCTACCATTTGCCTACACTCACTGTTTGATAAAGCTTCCAAAGCATTTTTAAACCTGATCCCTGAAATTTGGAACTGCTTTAACTTCAAGCTATGGACATTAGTAGTCATACATTTTACTATTTGCATATCAAATATCAAGATGACACTGGGTACACAGCACAACCAACATGTCACGATTTTCTAGCTCATTAGTAGAGGTTTGTGGAAGACTCAGCATGATATTATTTCATACAGAACTTCTCTAATGATACCAACAAATGGCTGAAGCTGTGAATATTCTTGGTATGTAACTGAGCAAACAATTATGCTTTTGCAGAAAGAGATGTGTGCAAAATCGATGCATAGTGGTGAGTATTTTAAATTGATTGTAGGAATTGTTCCAGTAAAGTTTTCATGGAAGTTATTTTTTCCACAGAAATACTGTTCTCAGTTTCGTAATTTAGGATATAGTGTTGTATTTGTTTTAAAACTTGACCTTAAGTTATTGGAAAAGTTTTCTTAAGTTACTTAACCTTATGTCAAAAGTTCTTAACTCAGTTTTTCTTAAGTTTGGTAACTGTTTCAATTTACTTTCAATCAATTGTTAACAGTTTTTCTTTTAAAGTTTGTTCAGTTCGAGTTATGCCAGTATTATTTAGTGTTGTGTTAAACCCAGAAATAAATCTCAATTTATAACTATCCACAAAGAGAAACAGAGATTTTGTTACATGTGATAAATATGTATATAATATGGATATCTGTATATGTATATGATGGATACCAGAATCTTTAAAATATACAAATAATATCCTTATGTTGTAACCATGGATCATCAGATATATATAAAATCTGTATAATATACAGATCACAACAATGTACACATATTTAATCTGTATAAAATCCATATTATTGCAGCAGATATAATACGTATTATATCTAGATATTATATGCATGGTAGAGGACATTTGCATGCATTTTATACAGATATAATATGTATACAGGGTATACAACGATACGTATTAAATCTAGATATAATCCTTTTGGTGCTACTAGGGTAGCGGTACCATATGGTACCAGGCTGTATCTCGGTAACTATTAGAGATAAAAGAATAAAATTGTCACTGAATGGCTCAGAATTTCATTCGGATTAAAACATATGATTACCACAAAAATTGCAGAAACTTTTTAATTCAGGCGATACTGGGTTAATATTGACCGTAGAGCTTCGTTCAAAGTTTGGCAATTCTTAGAATAAAACGAGGAATTCAATTCAAAGTCAGATATTTACGTTCAAGCAACAATTATTCATATAGCTAAATCATACAAACAAAGCATGATTGTCCGCGAAGCAGTGCCACTGGTAGGTTTATAAATGTGGAAAAGAAGGAGCATAACTACCCTCGGAGTACGAGATAATGTGCAGTCCCCGCTAGGAAGGGTCGAAAAAGGTTCGTGCTGAGAGCGTGTGATTATCCGCGAGACTCTTATTAACAAATGTATGGATTTGAGGTCCTCGACTGTGTATGTGCACTGCCACGTTATGAATGATTCTGAATTTCTGCATTCTTTTTCTTTCTCTCATTCTAGTGAGCACAGGCAATCAAGATATATTTTCTGTGCAACTTGTGGATGTGTGGGAGCAGTTTGCGGACGTATCCCAAAAAAATACTGCAATCTTGATGGTGAGTATGCTGCTACTGCTGCAGTGGCCATCGCTTCTTTTCCTCATTTACACATAAGTAGACTCCGCCCTCCTTTATCCAGGACTACACAGTTACATTCACATATCTCATATTTATTTATTCACATTTATATACATTCATATTTACTTATTAAAAAACTTATATTTCCCATATAATCTGAGGTTTCAAACGAGATGAAGTGTAAACGTGACATAATGGAAAAGGTAACTGATGATGCTGTAAAGCGAAACCGGTAGTACATTAAATTTAAAATTGTGGAAATTGCTCCTGCTTTGTCATTTTCCATTATATTCCCCAATATTTTGCTCGTAGTATATAATGCGTAAATATATTCTAGGATTAAATATGGTATTCTATTTTGGGGTACATCTTGTCACAGTGATAGAATTTTTAAACCGCAGAAAAGAGCAGTTAGAACAATTTCCAGAATCTCAAACAAAACTTGGGAGTTTTGAGTCGTCTACTAGCCCGAAAGGTGTCTAACAATGACTTTCGGCAATTATTATTACACCTTTATTGGATTGAAATATAAGTAATGTGTGCGTAATTTAAAAAAGAATAAGACCAAACACGACATATTTCTGAATTTATTTAAGCATTTTACGCAGGAAAATAAATACCGGAAGAAGAAGAAATACGACGGAGGCTTAGCATTTTGGCGTAATGCTCAAATAGGGTGGTTTCCTATTATTTTTTATTGCCTAAATCGAAATGCCTGGATAAATAAAGAAATTAAATTGACAACATATTGATAGAGGTTAGTTAAACAAATGTTACTTGAGCTATCTTTTGGGATGTGTTGCACTATGTGACTGTTGCATATTGCCCTTAAAATTTACCACGCCTGAAATTCTATAGCTAGCCCTTCCGAGCAATTAAAATTAAACCCTTTGATTTGATTATTAATGTAATTAACTGTCGATTAACTAACTATTGGTACCTAATTATAGGTTGATTAACCATTGGTTAATTATTAACCCCTCAAGCGCGGCAGGCATTTAATTAAATCCCATCTCAGCGGCCAGATGAGATTTAAAAATCTTCGCCTTTTTGGTATACTATCATTCAATAATTTATATCTTTCTTAATATATGATCAGTATCGTTGAAAATTTTTGTAAACTTGCGTATTATAATGCGCTACTATATAATAATTTTTCGAGCGATTGGAAAAAATATTTATTGTTTCATGTATTTCTTTTTATGAACTTATGAATTAATTTTCAATTTTGAAATATTTTTCTTTGGTTTCGAATAAGCTACGAGATCTCTAACATTCCATGCATTTAAAAAATACAATTACATGATGTTATTTAGTTATTTGGGGTTGAAAATTTCATAACAGATTGGATACTTTCGATAGGATTACCCGTTTCGCCTACTTGAAAATTTACCTTTCAGCCCACTTCTCTGACTTTGTTCCATTATTACCGTATCATTTCATATAGGTAATCATATGCTAATGTTTCAAACGTCAATATCCAAATATTCAAATGATTTACCTTAGAAAATCTGCTCTGACATGATTTGAAGCAATCCAAACATAATCCCACTGCACATTTTTCACAACAGTACACGCAAACTCTTCATTTCCCATGTTACGCACAAACTGCACACCTCCTTTGAGACTTTGATTTCTTCCCAGCTGCAGGAATTTTCTTTAGGAAATCAATTTTTGTGAGTCTTGGTACTAAATTGTGTAATGAGTGACGGCCAAGTCCAAACAGTTCGTATGACGTTGGATATTTCAAAAATATTATCTCGCCCAATGGCACGCGAAATGATAAGTCAAATTTTTATACGTGTTTTTCCTGTGAACAACATGAATTTAGGACTGCCTCATTCAATAGTCTCCTAAATAACTTCATACATCACTTGTAATGGCGTTTTCTTTCCATTACGTACGAATGCAATAACAGGCCCTTGAAATTCACCCCACCAATGATTTTACTATAGCCTAACACACAAACAGACTTCCGAGTCTCTTTTTTGCCTTTCAATACTATTCCCATATTGAAGGATCCCCAATTATAAATAACAATACCACCCACAGGAAGTACACCCGATGAGAATTTCAGCACACTGCCTGAACGAACACCACACAGCATGAATGACTCTGGTGGACTGGGTGGACTGAAGCTCGTGGTTTAGAAGCTCCCTCAAGAGACGAGAAAATATCTCGAAGGGGCCCTGGTATACGCTGACTGTTTAGATGGAATCTTATCTTCGTTGATTACTGTCCAGAAAAAAAAAATAAAAAAATAAATGCAGAGCGAAGCACATGGCCCCTTCGCTTAGGACGCTTAGGACTAACGAGGCGGGCCAAACACACTTGGGGCTCGAGGTGACGACAAACAAGGAGAAGACGGAGAGATGGCATTGAGCTTAGAAGATACCGTATCTCAAGCTAAAGTAGCTGACCCTTCTAGACGTCTCTCAATCAGAATAGGCGGAAGTTTTCATGATAGAACAGCTGAAAGAAGGCGATGAGTTTTTGGACCGAAGTCGTCAAGGAGCTGGTTTAAAACGGAATTTTATCGAAGCATTTTTAAAAAATCTTGAAGGCATAAAACCGCTATGAATATTTTATTGGAAAGGAAAAACATTTCTTCAAAAGATAGAGTAATTATTTTTAATTTAACATACAATATCTGGCGGAGAAAAAATATTATAAACAGTAGGTCAGGAAGCGTACTGGGTACGCATGACGGCGGCATACGAAATTTAAAGGGTGCGTACTGGGTACGCATGACGGCGTTGAGGGGTTAACCTTCAGCTTTTTAATTTAATTTAACAATTTGTCACTTAACCATCGACTGCTTCCTCCTATCCTTCGCTTTTCAACCGATTGGTAGGTTTTTATCCTCTAACTACTTTCAAGCCACTTGAAGATTCTTTCGAGATAATAAGTAATCACTCGTAGGTAGATGAAATTTTCGAGCTGAATTAATTGCTTGTCTGAGGTGCCAGCACGCATATTCTGGACTAACACCCGCTAACGATTCGTACCTTCTACTAATGGACACGTTAACTGCGCTTTAAGGCACTCACTTCACAGGCATATTCCAAAACTCACTAACGTGAGGAAAGCCGTTACCGATACCGTTATTGGCGCTTTAAGCGAAAAATTTCATTCTGGAACTGACATTAGCAAATAGTCTTAAAGCAGGGAACTTTAAGGGGCTAGTTATCATATAGCGCATATCTTCCTCGCTTCAAGTGCAAAATCGTACGCGTTATTGGAGCTAATTATCACCAAAAAACTGATTACAGGTACGTGGAACTTTAGAATTTACTCTGTATATATACTGTGACTTGCATGTTATCTCTTAAGGCCTATAAACCAATGGGGAACATGCAAGCTTTTTAAAAGTACTAGAATAAGAAGATTCCTACCTCAAATGTGCTCGCCGAAATTTTTGCGGATGAATTATGTTTTAAGCTGAGTTTTGAGTCTATAAAAAATAATCTTCATCGACTGCTTGAAAACACGTGACGGAGCATGGGCGCGTTATATCACGGCACGGTATCCACTGATGACAGACTGAGGAAGTGGATAGAAAAACTGTCAATGTAGGGGCTCAAACGCAAATTTGGCGAATATAATTGCTGTTTTAACGTCAAACTTCGATTGTGAATATATTGGGTTGCCAAGGCATTGTTGAAATAAATAAAGGAGATTGTTTTGGGAGATTTGGAAATATTACATTGATATAAGTAGATTGCAGATTGTGATCTACGTTACACACCTACATCATTTGCTGAATGCAGTAAGTGGCATGATATTCAATAGAAAAACGTGTGAAAACCTTATAAATCCTACAAAACCATATAAAGTGCCCCGTCGTCTAGTACCTCTGTTTACTCGCTGGAGAATTGCTTGTGTTCCAAAGAACAAAAATAAGAGGAATAAGTGGTCGATGATCCACAGAATGGAGTTAAATACATTATCTATATTGTCAATGGGATATTCTCAACGTAAGTACACCTTTAAATAAGGGTTACCGTAGGGTTTTATCGAGTCGCCAGTTTTTCTCGGATGACCACCAAATTTTGGATGAATCACTTATTTCATTTTGTAGACAACCCTATAAATATACCTATTATTCTGTCTATTATAGGATCAAATTATACGGAGAGTGGCTTATTACGAGAACAAATACTGATTATGATTAAACCACGCGGAAAAATAAGGAATGTAACGGGTGGCCGACCTCTCGTCGCAAGGAGCCCCTAACAAGGAACATTCACGAAGTGTCTTTCGCCGATATCGTTCAAATTTTGTAGGGTAGTAGTGTTCCATAATAAAAGCACATTTTCAAAATTTCTCGTTCCCATAAGCCTTGTGACGTAATAAACAGGATATAATAAAGGCAGTTGAGTCTTAGACCTGAAAGCGAGTGTGTCGTGATTTCTCTCCATCCATCCCCTGTGAATCGGCGCACGCTACAGGAATACACGAGAAATATGAGGCTTTTGGCAAGGTAAATTCAATATTTATTACTGCGATGCCCAAAGCGTTCGCTGCATGTCAAAGCAGAACCTAAAATTTCAACTCGTTTTTGCTGTCGGTCTCGGTTCAAAAACAGGAGCTCGGGTAAATACAGCGTAAATAGTATTTGAAACTTATTTCTTTGTATATCAAATGCTTTTTTATTTCTTTTTAACAATAATTTGGATCTCAATCTTGGACGATTCTCGCGCTTCATGCATTCTGCGCCTTTCCATCTAATCCTTCCATTTACCCATCCCCTTTTCTTCTGTTTCATCCTTTCGCTACCCATATCCAGTGAAAAATCCAAGACAAGCAAGACGTCAAAATCAAAATAACTATCGGAGCCATGCGTAAACAAAGAAGTCGCCAATACATGCCAGATAAACTAAATGATTTGTCACCTGTTTCTTCCGTATCTGTAAAAGTAATTGAAAATTTTACCTTCCATCACATGATATAAGTTATTACTCCTTAGGTAAATATATTTCATGGTCTAGTTATCATTAGTCATAATAATAACATATATTAAAGATGGACACATGCAGGTCTCACATTTCAGAATATTTAAATCGATATTTTAATTTAAGATAACGTTAGTACGAACAAGTAATAGTTTTCAAAATAAAAGTATGATAACTATAACAACAGTTACATTAGCGCCTTTTTAGCGCTTATTTTTTCTGGATCTTGCGTATTTCACCCTTCACTTGTTTTCTTCTTATGTTCCTATTGGTCGCAACGATCTACGCCACCAACATCAGTGACGTCTATGGCTAGGCCATTACAGGCCATTAGAGAGACGGATCCACGGACTTTCACTTAACCGCCCGGTCACCAGAATACGATGGCAAAGTGACTGCCGTTAGCTGTAAACCCTTCGCGCTTTAAGTGGCTCGCGTCCACCCGAGTTCTGGAATAAGGGTGCAGGAAGCTTCTTTCAACACGCCCTTAAGGGGCCCGGATACCTCGACCGATTTCGAAACGCAGCTTCTTCCCCCCTCCACCAAAAAACTCAGCATTATGGCTGGCGAGCCTAGCGAGAGGCCTTGGACCCGAGGGAGTGGGAATTTGGCGGTGGGGGAAGTGTTTAGGGAAGGTAGGGGAAGCGATGTGGAGTGAGACGAAGGGGAAATAGACGTTTCAGAGGCCTGAAAATTGACGAGCCGACTTCTCTCTCTCGGCTTGAGTTTGAGGCTGCTATCCAGGTCGTCCAGCCGACGCGATTGTCTCTCCGCCACATGGAATTAAAGAGATCTCAATGCAGTCTTTGGGTTTGGGAAATATATATTATTTATGGAGGAGACTTATACGGACATAGGTGTTTCGTCTCGTCGACATACGAGAGTACTCGTAGTTTATTTAAAAAAATGATTTGACAGTTAATGCAATCTCATGTAGTATCGGACAAATACGGTGAAAAAGAATGGCACGGTATAATTTTATTAATATACGCATTTGTTTCAGAATTTCCTTGGTTTTTGCGGTGTTTCAAACCCTCAAAATGTTAAAGGAGTTGGTTGTCATTGAAAAACGTTACTCTCGCTGTTAATAAAAATTTATTTCGTATTTTTTTCCAATTTCAAAATTGCTGGGAGAAGGTGATCGAGGTAAAATGATTTTAACTTCTCCACCATGTGGCATTCCCAAAAAGCTTTGTCGCTGAGAATTTTTTCTGATATAAAACCTTGTGGGGTCCAAATTAAAAATATGCAATACGTTTTCTTTGAAATATTCAGTTGCCCCTGGATTTGGTAAAAATAACCTGAATTTCTCTTCAGACTTATATTACCCTCCCGAATGTCGCAGTATTTAATTGTTTTGTTTTTAATACCCTCAATAGCAGTGATATCTTTGCATGAATAAGGGCACTTCACTTCCACAATTCCTTCTCCATCCTCCAGTTGACCATCAGGGGAGGCAGCCAAAAATGGAAACTCCTCGTCCACGTATAGTCCAGCTGGAAACACTTTTTGACCAGTCTTTTTTACATATTCCTCCAAGGCGATTCTCTCCATCGTTTGGCCGTATTCAATGGCCTTATTTTTGGCATATCTTGGGCGAAGAATGGACCGGACTGTATTACCCCGAGCGGTTGTCGCCCGAAGTTTACAAACGCGGCCGAACGCAGAGGCAGTCAGCCTTTTTAGCCTCTCGGCCATCCACAATTTGGAGTGCCGCTGGTCCCTAGTCTTCTCCTCGAGGGCTGTCCTCTCATCGGCACTGAGGGTGATTTCTTCAATAAAAGCCTTTGCGGCTTCAGCATCAATTTCCACTGACTGGGTTTCAATCAGCCCATAGTGCTCGTCAGGGCCATCCATACGAGTCCTTTTACGCCCTGGATGGGGCATGTCAAGTTTTCTTTTCGATCTACTCTCTGCCTCCCTTATTTTTTGAGCAGCGTACTTATTGGTGAATTTTCCTGGGCTCTTTGTGGCCAACTTCTTGTGAATAATGGTTTGTAATTTCGGTCCCACATTATGGGCAATTGCTGCAACCTCACATCTTGCAGCATATGATCCTCGAAGGGAAAAATTCACCCTTTTGCCACCTATGTATTTCGCTACATAGGAATTGTACATCTCTGCCTAGTTATTGTTAGCATTAAATATTAAACTTGGCACGTGGCGAGCAAGAAGAGTATTTGCATAGGACAAATCCTCCCAAATACCACTTCCTATGAGTTGGGGAACCAAGTTTAGCTCGCCCGACTTAGGACCCTTGCAAAAGTTCTCCTTGCAATTTTCGTGCTCTCCAAATACCTGATAAGGGCCGTATCTAATGTCGCTCTCCAAAAGCTTGGTCGCCTCTGCAGACGTACCTTGTCCTCCCTAGCCCCTGTACTGGATCGCTGAAGTCACAGCAGTCCTAAGTCGCAGCAAACATTCGGAAACTTTCTTCCGAAGGCTAAATGGCACCTGCCCTTTAGCATTTCTTGTGCTCTTACTTATCTCACGAATCCTATTGCAGTAATTCCGAATTAAATGATTAGAGCATTCTATCTTTAATACAGGTAAATTAACCCCGTATGGGAGTATATTACAGTACAGTAATTCCTAATTAGTTCGACGTAGGACTGGTCTTGTATTATAGTGACGGTTAAGACTTGTGTGCGTCAGTTTAATGACACCGAAAGGCATGGAAATAAGATATTTTTGTAAAATAATTAGAATATAGAAATCTCTTTATATTAAATGCATCCTTTTCAAAAATTTATCCTTAAAATGCAGAAAGGCATTGTTTAAAACTAACTAACCAGAATCGTAATCGGCGTGCTTTGATCGTATTAAAAACACTTACATGGCTCCAGTGTAATTATAGCGCAATATTGTAGATAATAGTCTTATTAAACGTGTTGTGCAGAAATGGGCAAATTCCTTCTCCCTCCCCACACTCGTGCCTTTCCCACCATTTCATTTCGGTCGCATGTCCTTGGGAAGGAAGTGCGAACTGGGGAATACCGCGAGGAAGGACAATGGAAGGGGCGGGAGAGAGAGGGTTTTCGGAACTCCAATGAGGGATTATATGGAAAGGGCAAACGGATTGTTTCAGAACAGGTGAGAGAAAAGCAAAGACGGAGGAAATGGAAATATGAGTTGTCGAGCAAGAGATAGTGTGAGGCGACAGGGAGGGGGTGCGTAATGAGAGGGAAAACCAAGGGGCTAAGGAGAGACGAGAAGCGAAAAGAACAGGTGGGGTCGTCTAGGGTAGGGACCGTTTGAACCGCTAATGCCTCTTTCACAGATCCATCTCGTCGCCAACCCTCCTCCCACCGTGGGTTCGGTGTCCGCGCGTGTCTCTCGAAAAGTGCGGATTTTCCCAACCAGCCCCCTTCCCATACGCAGCACCTACACCATTTGTACCCCTTCGGCATTATCCACATCGGCCACCTAAAAAGGGAAAAACCACCCCCTTCTACAGCATGCGTTACCAGGGCGCCTAAGTCGGAGGGAAAAACCGAAGGGCTAAGGAGAGACGAGAAGCGAAAAAGGACGGAGTGAAGTTGGGGGTGGATGGATGGAGGATGGGGGGGGTGGAAGGGGGGGGGCACCTCTGCCCACCCTTTGCCTTTCATACACTTCACTATCCCTTCTTCTTCCACTCTCCCTCCCCCGCACACAATTTCCTGTCACGTACAGTAGCGTAACCGGATAATGTTTGCGGAAATTATGTGGTACGCTCAAATAACTACTTTACACAATAATACTGCGTTAAAAGTAATGTAAAAAGCATCCAAATCGTGTCGATTAATTACCATGAATATTTGATCAGCAATATGAGGCATTATATACTCCGGTAAGGGTAGCCTTTTTTAGTCGAAATTAAAATAACGTTGATGCACTTAGCGGTATGAAACTATCACATTTGTATGGAGCGAAATATTTAAGTATGAGATGTTGCGGATATTACGTGAACGCGAGCATCCTGTTGGCTTAATCAAAAGTATGCAGCCGTGAATCCTTGACAAATGTATGTGTTAATGATGTGATGTTATAATAAAAAAATAATTAGAGACACAAGCTGAGTCCTGAAATCATTCAGTAATTTTGAAGTCTCTTAAGAAACAACACTGGTTCCATTTAAAATAAGGCATCCACATAACCATGACTTTGAGTAAATTTGGTGCAGAGAAACTTCCCTCTAAATTATGTAACAGCGAATTTCGTCTTATATTTACAAAGGGAAAAGGAAAAAAGTCCGTGGAACGATGCACATCAGTGTTCGGATTTATGGTTTTCCGTATGCTTCATTCCAATATATGCAGGAGTTACGAATAATGCTGTCATATCTTTTGAACTACAACTTTGTTATTGTTTTCGTCGTCAATATTTTGCATAGACAAAAAAGGACATAAGTTTAATGAAAATGCTTTTGTGGGGCACGAAGTGTAGAAGTGAGTTTTTAAAAAAGCTGGATTCCTAGTTATTTTGCTTCGGATTGGAACACGAAAGTTTATGAGAATTCGCATTAAATTTTTTAACAAACATATTGCAAAACATCATGCCTAGTACACGTTGTCCATGGGTTCTTGATATACCTCACAACATGATTAAAATCACTTAGAGAAACTATATATGGTTCTATAACAAAGATGTAAATCCGCACACTGGTCCACGAAGCGTAATCGATGTTGCGCAATGAACTTTCAAGAATTACTATGATTTTCGCAGAACTGTAGGCATGGTAATTTCCCGAGCTAACCTTCTCCATAAAACATGGTCGGAGTTTGATATTGAACTGTATATCACTGATAACTTTTTAGCTAGAGAGAATACACCGATAAAACTAAAATATTACCTTACCACATTGACAGTAATAACGCGATACAATTTAATACTGAAGTTTATGTAAACCAAGCAGGATAATACATAGGATTTTTTTTCCGTTACCGGCGTTTCTGTTACTATATATACAAGATTCATTACCACGCATATACTGTGCATGCGCAAATGCTTCTTGCTTGCATTGAAAAACATCACCTTTTTATTACACGGGAACGAAATATTAATGGAAAAAGATCATCATGATGAGGAAGTAATCTGGCAATGAAGTCATGTAATGCTAAAAAAGTACGCAACGTTCTGTTTGTCTACCGTGAATCAGTTCCTATTTCTGAGCGTGTTACTGGACCAGAATCAAATTCGGCTCAGAAGAATGGAGTACACATCACACGCTGAACGCCCCTCACAAAGCGCACATTCTCCATAGGATGAGGACTACGCGGCGGCTGCCGGCGTACTGACGGCAACAGACCCTATGCTAGCGCTCTCTCCTTCCTATGCCCCTCCTCCAGCGCGCTGAGACTCGCTCAGAGGCTGAAGGCGATGTGAACGGGAGAATGACGCAGCCGTGGAGAACGAAAAAATAGCGTGCAAAGGTTCGCATGGATTGACTTAGTGCTGCTACTATGAGGACTACATTAAAATGGTATGTATTAATATGAAGATAAAGGATTATCGTTTAAAAAGACCGTAAAACATTTTGGGTTCTGTCATCTTACATGCCGTAGCAGGCAGCCAATTTTGCCGAATTTAGTGCATTCAAATGTTATGTGCATACAATAACAGAGGCCTCAGACGAATCTGCCCAAACGTCTGCAGCGCAGTTTTTGGACTAGGTATCCGGGAGCCTTAAGTCGTATTGAAGCTACTTCCGTGCCAAATTTTTAAACGCTCACAAAGACGATGCTTACTATCTTAATGTCATGTCTTTAAGTTACAAATCAAAAAATATAATGTCCCCTCCTTCGTTTCACTTGTTGCTCAAGCATGACGCGTCACGACCTCAGGGTTTACAGGCTAGGACTTTGCTCCGCATAGGCTGGCGTATGTGAATAGCAAAGCCAAACCTCCTATTTTAAATATAATAAATTCTAGACTTACAACAGAAATTCTGTTTAAAATCTCTTGCAAATGTCAAATTAATAGCCTCATTATGATTAAAACTGTGCTGCGTTTTGCCCGGCAATTGCCTTTCCCATCGGCGACAAATTAAATGGTGAAGGTCGCACATGTTCCTAATGGAATGAAACCACCATCGCATGGGAAGAATATATCCCTAATTGTCAGTTTCACTGCATGCAAATTTAAATCGTAGCGGACGACCCATCATCGTAGATTTCGCCAAGGTAAAATACGTGAGAAAATTATTTGGCCTTAAACAGGGAACACTAACCTAACTGCTAAACGTACCCAGGCTTCAAATCATCAGCTCACGGTTTTTGTCTGATGTTATTTATAAAAAAATACCAATGGGTATGCTCTATTTTTTATACCGCAATAACTTCCGATGCTCAATGAAATTCCAATTTAGATGATCTGTACAGGTCATTACGTTGTAACCTTCGCATTCGTAACTCATCTATACTAAACATTTTATCTCACATTTCGTGTGTATCATCAGGGTAATTAGGCTCACATAACATACTTATGCATGACATCAAATAGAATTATTATCAGTTAAGGATGCTTTCTAGGGTCGATTTATATCAACAGCGATACTCGTAATTGGTGGAAATGCCACTGGCGTAAACAATGTATAGTCAATAATGTACGAAAAGGTTTCCTGGGGTGTAAGGAGTGAGTAAGTGATAATGGATTCAAAAAATATCACATGGCAGTATGGATTATCCAAATCAAGAATTAATAATTTCATTCTAGCAGGAAAATTGAAATGCAGGAGCGACGCGAAGACAATACTTAGCACACGGACGTGATGAAATGTAAGTTAAATAGCTCATGTTTTGCTTCGTTATGCTAGATTGCAGAGATTAATGCGTTACAACAAACTCGAATGTTGACGCTTATATATAAATATTACTTTGAATTACCGGTACTATTTCCTGACTTATTATGCCAGAATCGGTGATAAAAATTGCCAGCTGTAAGCACTAAGCTTATAGGAAGTGCCAGGTTCGTAGAAGGCAGAATGAGATGACAAGTCTGGTTCCACACGTTTAATTGTCAGCACAGGTATAAACTCCTCCTCCGAGATACAGCGTAAGACTCCCTGTGTCTATTCCCTCCAAGAGGCTTCCTTCCGTGTCGCGTCCGTCCCGTGACCCTCTCGGCGTCCTCCTATTGGCCGGAAAAGGCCGCATGATCATGCACATCACACGCCTTCCCACGCCAAGATACTGCAACGTGTTACGGCATAAAGTGTTGGAGGAATACGCGGAGACCAATTCCCACGCGAGAGCAAGTTGCAAGTTGTTAATCGGAGTAGGGTGTCAGAGTCATGCACAAGGATGGATCCCACGCAAGAGGTGGCAACGTGTTATGGGTTTCAGATACTGGACCCATCACTCGAACGTGACTCTGCGATTCTTCCATTACCCCAAGAGTGAAACCGAACTGACACGAGAAGGCAAGCGACACCCTTACATCTCATTTCCCCCCAAAAGTGAATCGCTGAATAATAAGGAATTATTGTTTATATTCAGCGATTCATCCAAATGAATTCAGCCCACAAAATTTAGATACATATAACTATCACAATATAAGAATTAAAAAGTTCATGTTCCATTGAAAATTCCAACTAAAAAAAACACTTAGAGTTCATATTTGCATTAAACACTATGGTAATAAGCACCCTTCCTGCAGAACCCATATATGATAGAAATAGATAGGTAGATCAATAAACAGACCCAATATTCCACCCACAAAATTCAGCCCACAAATTGAGATACATATAACTATTAAAATACTACCCACAAAATGTACTGTCCATAAAATACATTGTTACGCAAATTATAAAGTTTATGCAGCAAACACCCTCTAAAATTGACTACTAATGATATAAGAATTAAAAAGTTCATGTTCCTATTGAAAATTCCAACTAAAAAAATACACATTTCAGTTCATTTTTGCACTAAGCACTATGGTAATAATTACTCTTCCTGCAGAGCCCATATATTATAGAAATAGATAGAATAAAAACAGACCCCATATTCCGGTTTAATTCACCTTTTAGGGGTAGAAAATCCCAGGCTAACTTCCGACTTGCTCTACAGGCCCTGCACCCACCTCCTCTCCGGGAGCTTCCAAGCTCGATAGCGTGACGCGCACATTCTTCGCATCGACTAATCTCCTCCTCCTCTTCCTTTCGGCCGCTCCACCGAAGCATTCACTACCGACCCACGACCGCTTCCAATATAAACACAACAAGAGCACTATTATCCCAACGGCACTCCCCAATCCCCCAATAATTCCCCAATTTCCATTTTTTGTAGAGGTGCTAACGGTCCTCAGTCTCCCTAACCATTTGGTGAAATCCACTGGGCGCCTGTGTGTCATTAATTCCCGCCCCAGTTCGTTTTGCAGATCCTCCAGATTCGAATCATTTCCAAGATTTATGCCCCCCCTTTCCTCGTCTATCCTAACATCCGGAAAGATTATTTCCAACAATTTACCCTTCATCTCACTCCGTTGGTAACCACTTGCCAATAACTTAAAATTGCTTCCCACTATGTCACAGTGGCTGACATTTGTAATTATGCCACTTCCCTCGAGTCGGCGAGAGTCTGGCCTTCTCGCCGTGGCCGAGTCTTGACACGCAACTGTGACATAGGATGGGCTTGGCATAGAGTAAATCCACCCTTGATTCACTCGGTCGAAATATGGCTTAGTAAAATTAATACCTTCCCTTTCACACCCCTCTGCTCCCTTTCCTATGAGCAAGTCGTACTCACAACTCCTCCAAGACCCGGTTCGCAATACAAACTTTGCCGGACACGTATACATGGGGCCCTTCTTACAATCAAACATCTCGTCTTCATTTAGAACAGTATAATATGACCGATCCCCGTTCACTAACAATGTGTCTCTAACCCTCCATTTTCCGAAAACCATCAGTTTGTGATGCCAAACTGGGAAAGGTTTAAGTTTATAGCGTTCAAACATACTATCCTTACTTCCCAAAGGGATCTCCACAACCAACCTCAACCGGTCCTTGACCACTACGGCCGATGCCTTCGCCATTTTATAATACAAATACAGTGATTCGTGGTCACAAGGAGCTAACATATGGAGTGGGGGGTTAATGTTATCACGAATTCTTTTGATTATCTCTAAAAATTTTCCAGGAGGAGGGAACTAAAGCACTACTAAGGCCGTTATACACGCTGTTTTCCAGCAACATCCTTAACCCCACGAGGTCAATCCTCACATTAACCAGAACGTGACCAATTTGCCTCAATGCCTCCTCAGTGCCTATCATTTGCCTCAACTCTCGGTTGGTCTCTGCTAATCCTTGAATTAACTTTCGACTATTGTTCGCTTCGCTAATCAATTCCGACACTAAATTTCGTAAAAATCGAGTGTTGTTTGTCACCCTCTCCTCTAACCCTGCCAAGATTATAATTTGGTTTTGTAGCTCTCCCCGAATTCCCTCACCGTCTACCTCTAATTTAGAGATTTTCTCCTCAATTCTATGGAGATCCTGTTCATCTAGTGTACCGAATACTGTTTTTAGGACTTGGCCTCCAAAATTTATCCAACCCCGCCTATTTCTTCACTTCTCGACCAAGTCCACCAATGTCTCCATCTCCTCCTTGACATGTTGGTATTCCCTATTCATCCTTTCTAACGCTAAAATACATCCCCGACCATAGCTCTGCCTAACTTCCTCTCCCATCCTACCTATTACTTCATCGAAAATGATTCTAATCCTTTTATATTCCTCTTTCATGGAACCCAGATCAAAATTTATAACTACCATCCATGAATGTTCAGTTAACACTACATCCTGCTGTCTTTCAAATAATATTCCACTATTCAACGGCATCACCTCTTGGCCCCTAATAGGATCCAAACCACAACACAACAAACACACCAGCCAACCCAAAATGTTTAGGGGTCCACCATATCCTCTTCTTCCTCCTCCCATCTTGTCAGCACCTCCCGCAGGCGTAGATATTGTGGTGAGAGGGTGCGGGAGGGGGGATCGCGTAGGGCGGTGAATCGCGACGTCCTCTTCTGGGTCGTAATCTGTGAAGATAACGACGGGGAAGGGGAGGGGGGTCAGTGGGCACGACTCCTTCCGCCTCCAATGGGGGAGCGGTGTCGTCTTGATGAGGGGCAGGGGGCGGAGGGGATTGAGGACCACAGGGGGGGGCGGGCACCTCTTCTCCCTCTATGGCCACGACTTCCCCTCTCTCCGCGCCGCCTTCTCCTCCTCCTGCACCTTGCGTCACCAGCTGATCCCCTCGGTTCTCCACCCACTCGTCCTCCCAGTGAAGGGGGGTGTTTACAGCTGATGTCGGCTCTCGCGAAGAAATGTCACCTGGAAGAAATTTTCGTTGCCGTCCACGGGGTCTATCAGCAATATTCCCTGTATTAGGAGGGGGAATAGGGCCATGATAAGGCTTAACACGACTTGTGTGCACAATAAGGGTTCGAAATGGAAGTTCCAACAGTATATTGCACTTCGAAGTTACCTTCAACACGCGATACGGGCCCTTCCACGGTCTATGAAACTTTTTTACTTGCCCCACTTTCAAACAAGGATTACTTAAGAACACGTAGTCGCCTTCCTTATACTCCCTCACCTTACCCCTTCCCTTCACTGTTTCCCTCCTTTTCTTTACCGCTAAGGGATCATTTCGGGCGCATTGTTTCCACATTCCCTTCAATCTCTCTCGTAGACCTGTCACACTAGGGTGTTCCTTCCCTGGGCTACTTGCCCCTAAACAATTGAAAGGTGATGCCATCTGTTGTCCAAACACCAATTCATGCGGGGTGAAACCCGTGGTCCTGTGATTACTGTTGTTGTACGAGCAAACGGCAAATTGAAGATGCTTCCCCCAGTCATCGTTTCGTACGTTCACGTAATGGCTAATGATCTTTGCGATTGTCCGATGCACTCTCTCAACTCGGCCATTGCACTCTGGGTGGAACGGGGATGTCCTTAGCTGTTTTACATTCAATAGCCTACAAATCTGCTGGAACAGATCAGACATAAAGTTAGTCCCCTGATCCGTAAGCAATAATTCCGGCACCCCAAATTTTAAGATCCATTGTTTTACCAGTGCAACGGATACGGTTTCAGCCGATTGGTCGGGCAACGGCACCATTACCAAGTATCTCGTAAAATGGTCTAGGATAGACAAAATATAACGATTCCCATCATTTGTCCTTGGAAGGGGGCCCACAATATCAATGGCTATAAACTCAAAGGGTTTATTCGCCGTGGGTAGCGCCTGCAAAGGGGGTTTGCACTTGCCGTAGGGGCTTCGCTGAATACAAGCTATACAACTCTTTACATACTCCTTGATATCCCCCAGAATCGTGGGCCACCAATAGTCCCTTCTGACTCTACTCGTAGTTGCGTGTACTCCAAGATGGCCCGAAAGAATGTGATCATGACACTGGCGTAACACTCCCTCCCTGCAGTTTCGTGGCACCACTATCTTATTTCCCCCTTTGTGTCTTTTACAAATAATGCCGTCAATCACAACAAAATCATTTTCATTAGCCCACTTTATGCATTGTGGGTCTCGTTTCTGTTCTTCTCCAAAATTAATTATATCCTCGGCCGATACGAGGCAAACTTTTCTACTCAGCTCGTCAGCATTTGCATGGGTTTTACCCGATCTGTGCACCCCTGGTAATCATATTCACCCAGTTTTAATGTCCACCTCATTAATCGACTATTAGGATCCTTTAAATTGAATAGCCACGTTAGTGCTGCGTGGTCCATCACAATAGTAAATTTTCGTCCCAGTACATAATGTCTAAACTGATTGACAGCCCAAGTTATTCCGACCAATTCCTTCTCTGTTGTGGTATAATTCAGCTCCGGTTTCTTAAGCTGCCGTGAGGCAAATGCTACCGGGTGTTCCTCGCCGTTGATCTCTTGGGACAGGATGGCACCTACTGCAAAATTACTAGCGTCTGTTGATATAGTAAATGGCAAGGAAAAATCTGGGTATACCAATACGGGACTACTCGTAAGAGCTGTTTTTAAATCTTCCACTGCTTGATCGCACTCGGGAGTCCAAACGAATGTGCTACCCTTTTTCAATAGTGATGTAAGGGGTCGGGCTATAACTGCATAGTTTTCGATGAACCGACGGTAATAATTCGTGAGGCCCAAAAAGGATTGTATCTCCTTCACATTTTTCGGAGTAGGGAATTCCTTTACCACTGAAATCTTGCTAGGGTCCGGGAGAATACCTTCTGCACTAATTATGTGTCCCAAATAGTTCACTTGTGATGAGGCAAAGTGACATTTAGATAGTTTTAGGGACAATCCTGCCTTTTCTAGCCTCTCGAATACTCTTCCTAAGCGCGAAGCGTGTTCCTTTATGGAGCCGCTAAAGACAATGACATCATCGAGATACACCAGGCATTCCGTGGGAGCCATCCCCCTAAAAACTCCATCCATAAACCGTTGGAAAACGCTAGGGGCGTTTCTAAGACCGAAGGGCATTCGGAGGTATTCATACAGCCCATTATGCACAATGAAGGGGGTTTTCTCACGCGAGTCGGAAGCCATCGGGATTTGGTGGTAACCCGCAGTTAAATCAAGTGTAGTGAAATATCTGCATCCCCCCAAATAGTCTAGTGTTTCAGTAATGTTAGGTAAGGGGTATACGTCGGGTTTTGTTATCGCATTTAACGAGCGAAAATCTATGCAAAACCGGTACTTCGGCTCTCCGTCCTCAGATTTTTTCGGAACAATCACAACGGGCGAGGCCCAGGGGCTATGACTCGGCACTATTATTCCCCCCTCCAATTGTTCCTTCACAAAATTGTCTATCAATGGCTTCAAATGATGAGGGGTTCGGTAGGGTCTTCTGTAAATGGGCCGAGCATCACCAGTGGGAATGTGGTGTTCTACCAAATGTGTGGCTGGGGGTGTGCCCGATGGCGAGAACAATTGACTATACCTTCCGATTAGAGGCTGCAATACAGATTGTTCCTCCGCGTCTAGATGAGACAACTTCCTTGCGATCTCGTCGTTAAAATCATCCTCACCCACCTTGCACACGGAAATATGCGCATCCCTGTCAATCCTGGTCCCTCGCACTCCACTTTTGTCCCACCCATTATTCACATCATCCTCCAATTCACTCACTATTGCGATCACTGTACCCTTACTCAAAGTTACATCTATCATTCCAAAGTTACTTACTTGGATTTTAGCACCCCCTTCCTCATCCACCTTACAAACACACCTGGCCGACCAGCAATCGTCCAATTCCAGCGCTGACTCCACCATTCACTCATGGCCCTCTCTCCAGCCGCTACCAAGGGGAAGAGTCACGAGACGGGCGCTCCGAGCTGGGATCATCTCTGCCGACACAAGGCGTACCGGCATATTCACCCGTGGGCGGCGCCATTTCCTCCCCGCATCTCCCAGCTCCTTCGCCGTGGACCTCGTCGTTGCGTCCCTCGGTCTCTCCTCCGTGATGTCCGCGGCTCCGCTTATCCACGCTCGTTCCGCCACGCCCTCCGTCCTTATCTCCATAACGGCCGGGCACGCCCCTTGTGATTCGCCGTCCGTCATCGCGGAAGTGGTCGCTTCGCCAACCTCCCTCGGCCGCGGTGGGGTCTCCGCGTGCTCTTTACTTCCACTTTCGGTTAGACAAATTACGCGTCCGTCAATTGTCAGTTCACCTCTGCTCACGTCAATTATCGCTCCAATTTCGCGGAGGAAGTCTATTCCTAAAATTCCCTCATGGCCCCCCAAATTATCTACAACCTGAGCCTTTAGGTTATACACTTTATTACCGACAACTAGCGGTACTACCACTTCTCCGAAGTTCCAAATAAGCCCTCCATTCAGTCCTTTTATCCTGAACTGAGACCTCTTCGGTGTTCGGTCCCCACAGCACTTTTTAGTTAACACGTTCGCTGCCGGGCCCGAATTCTACTGTCATTCCGCGTGTGCCAGGCGAATATTTTCGAACCTATTACCAAACGGCAATAATGATATTGAGCCTATCTCCGGGTTTTACTAATATTTCTCGGTATATTTACACTCATTACGTGATGCGCTATCGCTTGTAACTTAAGTCACGTGCGACGCCATAGGGCGTCTCCCCACTTTTGACAATGCCTAAAATTTGACGAGACACCATTTGGCGGCTCAGGCAATTGGATCTGCGTTCCAACTTTTTAGTGTACACTGAAAAGCTATGATTGAAAATAATGTCAAAACAAATTTTAATTGTTGATTATGCTTTTAATAATATTTGCTACCGTATCCGGAGATGATTAGTGCAATGATTTAAATTTGGGAGACTTAGGTACGGCTGATCCGGACAGATCATAAATTTTGTAGAAACACGTTTGGCTTTAGTGAGGGCAACTTTGCGGCTCATTGTCTGCAAGAATTCTTTGTAACATCCGCGACAGCCAACACGGGCTTTTCTAAAATGAAGATACAGCGCTAAAAATAGTGCAAAAAATACTGATACTAATTTTATGTGATGATAATTTTATCCTCTAAATTACCAGACTTCGAAGACTTCCTTCAGTGTTATTTGTATTTACCAGGTAGTGCATCGATTTTTTAGACCCTATCAACGGAATCCCGAAGAATATGCATCCATTCTTCTATAATTTATCGTCTTAACTGCAGGAGAGAGATCATGTGGGCACCTGGATTCTGTGTTTCATTCCACAGTATTAAAGCATTAACAATGCAGGTCCCAAAAAGAGCATCATCGGCCACCTTGTGGTACCACCTTACTATTTTTCGATGGGTGCAGTGATACAACGTAAGGGTATCAGCAAGGTCAATTCCTCCCTTTATTTTATTGTATGTACTCAATCACCATCTTTGGCTTAGTAACCACTTCCCCTCTTCGATTTCTTTCCCCGTTGGGATTATCTCCTATCTGATGGTGGTGGAGATCATGAATACGTCGCGCTGATCTTTCCATTTCTTTACCGTTGCTCCACAAGTTTTTCATAGCACTGAAATGCCTTTCTTTAATTTAGCAGTCGTTATTTCTCTCAACAGCCCTTTCCTATTGTTCCTAATGATTCCCACAAAATGAGACTTATCTCCCAAGATTTCTTTCTATAAGCGCGGGATGAATCACCTCACTAGAAGTATCTAAACATTACAGCAGGAGCAGGGGTGCCGACTTATAAAATATTGGTAGGGCCCAAACTGGGGACCTTGTCTCTGTAAATTTTATAAGTAGTGAATTTTAAGTTTTTTAAGCATTTTAGGAGAGTCATATGATCGACGTTAGAACCCTGATCACTGGAATCTCGATATCTGGACACTCCGGGGAAAATTGACAAGCATGACACATTTTTTCCTCACATCTGTAACGAATTTTAGGGTGGACTCGGGCCCCCTCAGGCCCCGTGGAGTCGGTGCCACGGAGAAGGAGTTATTAGAATGTGAATAAAAAATTGAAATAAGCAATCATACCTGTATTAGAAGAAGAAAGATTACCTGACTATGAGGATTCATACGACTCCTCAGACACCGTGAATAAGCGGTGTCTCCTTCAGAAAATCCTTCAAGGTCATTAGTGGAAGCCGAATGGACAGAATACAACATATGCTTGATTTCTTCTTCGTTAAAACGTTTCTTTCCCCCAATAATGCGTGACGGAGTACACATGATATATTCACTAAACTGGTTATCACTTCCGTATGGAAGGCACAGGCACAGAGAATAAATTTGGTATACTGATACGCTCCTCACTCGGTTAGGCATGAGCGACAACTGAGGGAAGGAAATAAACGAAAAAAAGCTCAGCAAATGTAATTTGAAACATTGTGTTGAGATATAATACCTCAAGCTCCACTTGAGACATAGAATGATAGAGCCATTGAAAAATGGCACTCTCGAAAAAAACATGAGAAACCGAAGGCGAAAAAAAAATTATATTCGAGCTGAAATGTGTTACCAATACCCTCCCTTCACATAAGATAACATTGTCTCATCAGTGCATAAGAAAATGTAGCTTAAATTTCAAGTTCTATTCATCGCTTGATGATTCAACGAAAACGCTACTTTGACGCCCATTGGCGTCTCACTAGTTGCGTCCAGCAGCAATGTGAGACGCCATATGGCGTCTCACTAACTCCGATTTGAAGTTATGTGAGACGCCCTATGGCGGCGCGTGGCAGGGAATGTGTTAAAAGGCTCACTTGCGCCCCTGTATCAACCAACATTTGTCGCCGCATGCCTCCACACGTCACAGTCACCGCCAAGTCTTTCACATTCCCCTCGCGGTGCACACATGGGAGTACAATCCTTAATTGGGGCCGTTGCGGGCGACTTGCTCGGCCCCGGAGCCGTTTAACGGCATCTCAGAACGCTGGCTGAAACTACTTCGCCTTCGCGCCCGACAGCTTTTAGCCCAGTGTCCTTCCTTCCCGCAATTAAAACACTGCATTCTGCCCCGCTGTTTACAGTCCCTTGCAAAATGCCCGAGGCGGCCACACGTGTGACAAGCTCCATCACGGACCGTGAAAACGCTCCTCTCCTCTCGCCCCTCCTTCACCGGTCGGAATCCTAATCCGTCATGGTTCATTCCCCAGCCTTTTTCGTTTGTAGCAGAGGACTGGCCGAGATGGAGTCGTCGATTCGAGCGATACCGTAGGGCCTCGGGATTTTCGAAGCAGCCGGACGACGAGCAGGTTGATGCATTAATTTACACGATGGGTGACGATGCAGACGACATCTTGCTGTCATTTAACCTCACCGCCACAGAAGAAAGGACTTATAAGGTCGTTTTCGAGAAATTCAACGAACATTTCGTCCCAAAAGTCAACATAATTTACGAACGGGCTCACTTTAATTAGCGATTACAAGGAGAAAGCGAGACGGTAGAGGAATTTGTACGGGATTTGCACATTCCCGCGAAAAATTGTAGGTACGGCGCCTTGAAAGAGGAATTAGTGAGGGATAGATTAGTGGTTGGTCTACAAAACGCCAAGCTGTCGGAAGCACTACAGTTGGACCCGGACCTCACGCTGGAGAGAGCGGTAACGAAAGCAAGGCAAGCTGAAGTGGTACATCGACAACAGACGCTCTTATGGAGCACGGTAGAAATAGGTAAATCCTCCTCGTCACTGGTCCGAGCACCAGAGGTGGACGCCGTGCGAAGGAAAGTCCCAGCGCACGCCAAATCACGGACAACGACAAACGCTAATCAAAGTAGGGAAGGTGGTCGAAATTGTCAAAGGTGCGGCAAGAAACCGTCGCACGTGTTCGTGCAGTGTCCAGCGCATCAGTCTGCGTGCGCCATACGTAAGAAAAAGGGACATTGGGCGGCCGTATGCAGAAAAAAAACGGTGGCAGACATCAACACTCAACGCCAAAGTGAGGGTGACTATTTTTTTCTAGGGAGCATATCGATGGGAGGGTGGAGAGTCCCAATCGTCATCAATAAGTAGAAAATCTCTTTTAAAGTCGACACGGGTGCTGACGTCACAGTGATCGGGACCGAATTATTTGAAAAATTTCATGGAATACGTTTGGAAAACGCAAATTCGTTCCTGAGTGGTCCTACCCGCAGCAGATTGCCAGCCAAAGGCAAATTCAAAATAACATTACGCTGGAATGAATCGAGAATACGAGGATGAGATCTACGTGGTTCCGGGAGTCGATGACGCTCTCCTGGGACTACTTGCTATCTCTGGCCTCGGAATTTCATCCTGGTTGCGGGAAATAAAGGCTGGCCACCCGGAAGAAAACTACAACGAACTTTTCCAGGGTCTCAGAAGAATGACTGAGCCATACGTCCTTCGCATAAAAGAGGGAGCAGCGCCATATGCCGTGTCCACTGCAAGAAGAGTACCCCTGCCACTAAGAGATAAGGTAGAAGCTGAAATCAAGAAAATGGAAGCAGAAGGGATTATAACACCCGTAGAGGAGCCTACGGATTGGTGTGCCCCCATGGTGGTCGTCCCGAAAGCCGATGGATCAGTCCGAATATGCGTAGACTTCACGCAATTAAACAAAAATATTCGGAGAGAACGGCATGAGCTGCCGTCAGTTGACGAATGCCTAAGCCTGCTAAGAGCGGCAGAGTCAAAATTCTTCTCGAAATTGGACGCTAGTAGAGGCTATTACCAGATCCCACTAAGAAGAGAGTGCCTTTTTCTGACCACTTTTATAACGCCCTTCGGAAGATATTGTTTCAACTGTATGCCTATGGGACTGTCATCGGCAGGAGAGCACTTTCAACGGCGAATGTCAGAGGCATTGGCAGGTCTAAAGGGAGTAATAAACGTCATGGACGACATCCTTGTGTTTGGGGCGACAGAAAAGGAGCACAATGAGCGGTTGCAGGCAGTCCCTCAATGACTCAGAGAGAGGGGAATTACATTGAACAGCGACAAATGCAAGATCCGCGTGAGGGAAACTAAATTTCTGGGTCATATTATATTGGCATCGGAGGAGATTAAACCAGACCCGGATAAGATCACTGCCACAGAAAGAATGTCGCAGCCAGAAACAGTCACCGAAATACGTCACTTCTTGGGGATGGTGCATTATCATTTAAAATTCCTACCACGTTTGGCAGACATCACCCAACCTCTGAGAGAGTTGATAAAGGAAAAAGAACCTCTCTCATGGACGCAGGTACACACCGACGCATGGAAAGAAATTAAGCGAAGATTGACAAGCGCCCCAGCGTTAGCATTGTACGAAACGAACCGCCCGACGCGAATACTAGCCGACTCATCGCCGCACGGCCTGGGAGCAGTGATAGAACAGCTGCAGCCTGATAATGAATAGAGGGCAACCAGTTTTGCGTCGTGCGCTTTGAAGGAAACCGAGCGACGCTATGCACAATTAGAAAAGGAAGTTTTAGCACTCACGTGGGCGTGTGAAAAATTTTCTAGTTACTTACTGGGGAAGGAATTTATTCTCGGTATGGATCACAAACCTTTAGTGGCGCTTTTGGGATCAAAACCCATTAGTGAACTCTCAGCTCGAGTGCGGCGTTTTCGCATGCGCCTCATGCGCTTTGATTATGATGTCGTGTACGTTCCAGGGAAAAAGTTGTTTACACCGGATGCGCTCTCAAGATCTCCGATCCCCGAAACGCCGAGAGAGAGCGACATTCTGAGTGACGAAGAGGTGGAGCTCTATGTCCAGGAAATATGCGCGGAAACACCCATGACTGACCAATTACTCAAGGCGGTATGGGAAGCGCAGCAGCGAGACGAAAAAATGCGCCGATTGATAAAGTATGTTGAAGGAGGTTGGCCACATAAGGATAAATTACGCCTAGAGGAAACTAATTTCTACAGTGAACATGCAAACCTCTTCCTCCTTAACGGTCTTCTAGTCCGGGGGACAAGAATATATATTCCGGAATCATTAAGGAGAGATATGCTGAGTCGACTTCATGCAGGACACCTGGGAATCACCAAGTGTAGGAACAGGATCCAAGAGTCCGTGTGGTGGCCAGGCGTAGGCAAAGAAATTCAAGATTTAATTAGTAAATGCCCTGAATGTCTTGAACGCAGGCCAGCGAGAGTGGAGCCGCAAAAGCCGAGTGAGACACCAGCGCGACCCTGGCAGGTCGTTGGGATTGACATTTTCCACAGCCGCGGTCGAGAATATCTAGTTGCAGTTGACTATTTTTCAAAATATCCTGAGGTCGCTAGATTGGAGAACACTAGGGCACCTTTATTGGTTGGGAAACTGAAAGCCATTTTCGCGCGGCATGGTATTCCCGAAATCGTCTGGGCGGATAATGGGCAATGGATAATCTTTTAGTTGAAATGACTTCCGAAATTTTGCGAGAGAATACGGTTTTGAACTTCTAACGAGCAGTCCGTATCATCCAAAAAGCAATGGCCAGGCGGAAGCAGCAGTCAAAATTGTAAAAAATATATTCGCCTAAGAAACAGATCCATGTTTGGGCCTTCTCGCATATCGATCTTCAAGGTTGGAATCGGGGTATTCTCCGTCAGAGTTACTAATGGGTCGAAAGCTCAGAACAAACGTCCCAATGGGTCACATGCGGTTAGCTCCTAAGTGGCCCGACCTCGAAGCCCTCCGGCACAAGAACCACTTCATCACAGAGAGGGCTAAGCGGAATTACAACCGACGGCATCGCGCCCGAGAACTGCCTTCACTGACAGCGGGGGACAGAGTATGGGTGAAAGACCGCCGGGAGTATGGGACAATCATTGTAGAGGCAGGTCGTCCTCGATCATATCTTCGCCATGGAGACCGGCCATGAAGTCGTGAGAAGAAATCGAGCAGCGCTGACTCTGACTCGGGCACCAGCAGAATTGGAGGGGGGACCCGATCCTGAGTTCGTGGGGTCATTCCCAGACCCTCGTGAAAAAGAGGTTCAGCCGGAGAGAGCAGACGGAGCAGTACAAGAGTACCGAACGAGATACGGACTGATCGTTCGTCCTCCACAAAGACTGCAGATGCAGTAACGGCATTTTTGCCGCCACATATTTTATTCGATTTTTCAGAAGGAGAGATGTGGCGGGTTCGAGCTCTGGCGGTCGAACAGGGCGACCTTCATCCCGGGGTGTCTGCCGGCGTGTATGATTACGGTGGGCTGATGTAGGAGCGGTGGGTCGGCCGATGAGTATAAATACGGCAGGCTGACGGCGGAGCGGGGAGTTTGTCATGTTGCACAGTACGAGATTGTTACGCTGTTTTCCGCTCTCTGAAATAAACGAGTTATCCCACAGAATTCTTCTTAATTATTACGCCCGTCAGCACAGGAATGACGAAAGAAGTTTTCAAGAAGAAGAATAGAACCTTCTGTAATAAAGCGCAGGAATTAAAATATAGTAAGAGATTGGTGAAATCTGTGTGGAGAGTGTTTGTGTATGGATGTGAGACTTGGGCGATGGGGAAGAGAGATAGGGACATGATTCGGGCATTTGATATGTGGGTTTGGAGGAAGATAGAGGGAATATGGTGGACAGATCGAGTTAGGAATGAGCAAGTGCTTAATAGGATAGATGAGAACAGAACTTTGATGGGTATAAATCAAAGGAAGGGTAACTGGCTGGGACATTTGATGAGAGGGAATGGAATTTTGAAAGCAGCTTTGGAGGGAATAGTGGAAGGGGTCAGAAGAAGGAGAAGGCTGAAGATTATCGACAACGTTAAAATTGGAAAATATGGAGACTTGAGGGAGATGGCCGGAGACAGGAGAGAATGGAGACAGCGTTGGCACGGGGGACCTGCCGATGGGCAGAACACCACAAGATGATGATGAAGCTGAACTCCTTGATGATTTTAATTTCGTGCGGGAACGAAACTAAACCTAGGCCTCGTATTATCGTTTCCCTCCAGGTCGAAACGAAACATCAGTTTCGTTTCACTTGCTAACCCTGCCATCAGTATCGTCACTGTGGCGATCAAAGAGTGTCAATGCGCTTCACAATGGCAAAGGCTGAAAGACAAAAGAGGTCACGATTGCAATGGAGGAATATTTTCATAGAACCTGCTGTTTGAGAAAATTAAATTAAATTTTGGCTAATCTTTGATATCACATGACTAATGAGTTTAAAAAATGCTAATTATATTCGTTGTTTGCGTAGTTAACACAATCAGCGCGGCGCACATCAATTTACGTGAACTGCCGGTCTGGCCGGGAGGCCTTTCTCCGCCTCCCTACGTAACTAATATCCACTTCCGAGTCTTTCGATAGTGTGTGTGGTCATCAGCCAGCTTCCTTCTTCCAACTTGTGTGCACTGTTTGAAAACAGCAGTATTTGAACGGAAGTTTTGGCACGAAAACCTCTCTCTATTTTTCTTTCTTATTTTAAAGGCCGATTTTGACGACTTCAATGAAAACCTCGCCCGTATTGGATGTGAATCAGAATTTGCCGCTTTGCGATTTATCCATTGCCATCGATTGCTACTGCGTTCATGGTTGACCTGCTTCGATTTCGCCGATAGATCGAATCAAGATCTCATTCGATTTATACTCTCTTCGTAGTCGTAACAGACGAGTAGGTCATTTTAGTTGGCCAGTATACCACATCACATTTTTTGGTGTAATTGGCAGTGTGTCTTTCTTTCCTTGGCTAAAAGGGCGATTATGGTATGATGTGCCGATTGGAGGCAGGAAAAACAATGGATGGTAGAAGATATCGCGTACATATCGAGTGTCACTTTGCCAGTCACAAGAATTGGATACCTTCGAGCAGGCTAATGCTAACTTGGCTGAGGTAGAATCCATTGAATAGTTCAGAAAACTAAGTAAACGTATCGGTATTGAACTGATTGTTCCAATCCAATCACGAAGTTAGAGCCATCTGAAACAGTTCTTAGGATTGCGTGATCAGGAATCGTCAACAAGTCACGGAATAGGATAATTGGAAACAATACTTAGTATGAATATTTTCGTCTATTATAGAAAGTAGTTGAAGAGCTCCCTAATGATAGGAAAATACTTCGATTGTATTAATCTTCTATGACTGTGCTCTGCAGGGGCTGGCGTTTTTAGTTTGCCTCCTGGTTTTTAGACCCGTTGATCACCCAAATAAGAAGAGCCAAAGGAGGAGCCGAAATTTGGCATTATCAGTCAGGCATGGAACATTGGCGGCACTCAGGAAAAGCACTACCTACTCAAAATAGAAATTTTGCTTATCCCAAACTAATTGTGTCATACCTTCAGAAGAGAGAACACGTAAATGGCTATTGCGCTCATACTTTTATTTAAGGAAGTATTGTATTGATAATTGAGGCAAATTATATGTATATGTCGCGGAACGTCTCTCTACTCTCAAACTGCCATGCACGGAAATGCATTGTTTTTTAGTTGTAAACGTAAATGAAGTAGCTGATGAAAACTTTCTCTTCTCCCTCAAAATGAGTTTTGGTGGCATACTTTTCAGATTGCAGCAATCGTTTAATACTTTTATATTTTTACGCAAATTTGAGCTGTAAAATTATTAATTACATTTTACGTTTGCTCCACCTACTTTCGTGAGGAAATGCTGAGGATGATTTGATCAAAGCGATGAGACTTTACGTATCTTGAACTCAACTTACATACTTTGGTATATTTGGTATATACGAGCAAAATATAATTTAAGTTACATGTTTTTTGCTGGTTTCGCTCCAACAGTGTCTGAATATTGAGAGTAATTAACCGATAATCGTAAGAAACCACGAATATAAGGACAGGGCTTGAAGGGATAAAAATATTATTTTTTTGGTATTATGTAGCAAATACCACCATGTTTTCTTGGAAAGGGAATGCTAATATTTTCAATAAGAGAAGTTGATATGCCTACAAAGGGCGTCAGCGTCGAATGAAGGAAATCTCGAAATAGGTAGTTCAATGATATTTTGCCGTGCAGTGTGGACTTCAAACCGGATGTCATTCATTTGAAATAATTTCAAATATAAGGAGGGTGGGGAGGCAATTTGTTTGGGTTTGTCACCCCTGCCGGCCATCCTTGAATGCTGAGTTGGCAAAGAAAGCCTTTCCGTTGGCACGTGTGTGTGCTCTGCAGAGGGGTTTGGGTGGTCGAGTTACCGGCTGATGCATGGACGCGTGCACATGATGACAATCTATCGAGTGGCGGTCTTTTCTTGCTCCCGGCCTCTCTCCTGGGCTCTCCTATTTCCCTTCATTCTCGCTCTGCCCCGCGAAAGGGTTTTGGACATAAAAGCCCGATCCAGAATGAGTATACGTCGCACATTTAAACACGTTCAGGAGTACATTAACAAGAAAACGACGAAACTATACACAGCGCAAGTGCGTCCATTGGTGACATAAAAATCATAGGTTTGGACTTTCACTCCGCCTGACGAGATATCACTCATTAGCATTCATATGGGCAGGGGAAGGTTTTATGAAGAATCATGAATATGATGTTTTCCAATGGCACTTATGAACAGCTTCATGAATTTAAAAGCCTTAAAGGAGGTTGCATTTCACGCATTAGGTACGCATCTCCAGATTAGCAAAAAAAGCTTTTAAAATCCTTGAATGTGTATCTCCGTTCATTGTTAATAGCATTAATAAATGTGTGGGGGGATTTGGTCGGACCTCAGACATAAACCTGCGAAGGACTTCCGCAAGAGATAGTGTTTTGTGAACCAAAGGTGAATTGACTAAAATACACCAAGGCCATTTATTGTTTGTGCTCCTTGGTATTTTTATCGCGAAAAAAATCCCATTTTATGGTTATTCAAGTAGCTATCGCAGTAAAAGCTGTGCATCGCTTTCTATTCACTCCAAGACGTTTTAGTTACTGGTACTGCTTCCCAATTGCTTAAATGCTAAATAATTTTCAATTTTTTAGCTCTCTGTATAAATAATTTATGTCAATGTAGTATTGAAATAAATGTTTTCAATGATAAATGAATTGTTCGTGTCCCATTAATGTAAACTAAATTCGTAATTTTCATCCGTTTATTCTCGTGATCGTCACCATTAGCAATTCCATGCAATACCCACCGTCTACTTCCGCCTTTCCTTCTAAAGATTCAAGGGCTGCATTGTTGTGTGATGAAGGGTCGTTCTGTCGGTGGTGATGCAGGCTGTGTGGATAACAGCTCTCGCCTTAAGAGGAGAGTGGAAAGAGAAATGCATTTCAGGAGGCACAGATTGAAACCCTGGGAGAGGAATGGCCTAGTATCCAAGGCGGCCCTTGTCCCTCGCCAGAAAAAGGGTCTTCCAGCCGGAGACACGGTCGCAAAGTTTCGAGGGGGGAGGGGTCTTTGGCGTGTTCGGAGGGGGGGCTGAGGGGTCCTGTTTCCTACTACCAAAGCAGCGGGTTGAAGCGGTGGTGGGCAGAAAGGGCTCTCACGACCTTACCATTAGCGGACAGCATCGCAAAATCTCATTATTGGGCGCGCCGAAGGCGCGTAATCAGCAGTTCCGGTAAATTCAATTACCCTAACCAGCCAGAGGACATTACAATATTAATGCGCAGGTGTTTATGTTGTCGGTGTAGTGTGGTGTTTGTGTTAGCAGAAACTTAAGTACTAAAGATAGATATATTGTTTTATTAAAACATAGGTAGATTATATTTATCACAATTGAGAGAAGTGGCAGTAAATGGATTTTTTTCTTTCTTTTTTATAATTATTTATTATTTTTTTAGTTATTATTTTGATTTGATATTTATGTATTTTTTATATGTATTTATTTGATTATATATATATTTTTTTAATTCTTTTTAATGGGTTTTTTTAAGTATTTAAATGCATCTTTTTTTTTCGCCTATACATTTTTTGCTAGTATTGGTATGCATTTAATAGATTTTTTCCCCATTATAAAGCATTGAATCATCAAGTAAAACAACAATAAAAAGACCTGCACGCAATCGCTAATCCTAGAAGAAGATGGAAAGACATAGGATAGACTCATAGAAGAGTTACTTGGTGAGGCAGTATATATGTCGTTGGAACAGTTGGATCGTAGTTTCAGATGTCTGTGAGGAGTGTATTTTTTGTTCCCTTGAGCCTGGACTTAAAATTATTTACAAGTTTGTTAATAAAGTCGTTGATCGACGGGATGTTGTGTGCGCAGCGAACGTCCTTCATGCTTGTTAGTCTAGAGAGGTTGAGGAGACGTCTAAGGGATTTGTTTTGATGGCATTCTAATTTTTGCCATATAGTTCTATTGCAGGCGAATATTTCGCAGCCGTAGAGGAGGGTAGGCCGGACAATGGATTTGTATAGTCTGGCTCTGGAGGAATGAGGTGGAGGAGAGGTTGGTGCGCAGAGGGAGTAGACAGCTTGCCTTGCTTTGAGGGCTTTAACTGAGCAGTATTTAAGGTGTGGTTGGAACGTTAATTTGTGGTCTAAGTAGATGCCGAGGAATTTGTGTGATTGAGCTCTTGGTATACGAACTTTGTTGATGCATGGTGATGAATTTGGAGTGAATTTTTGCCTGCGTGTGAAGTGAATGTGTGTGCTTTTGGCGGCATTTAACTGAATTTTCCATGTAAGTGTCCATTTGTGTATAAGTTTTAAGTGGTGGTTGAGTTTGTTGATGTTTGTGTCTCCCTTCCTTGAAGTAGCAGCGATGGCTGTATCGTCTGCATACATGTGTAGTGATGTTTTTTGTGTGGACGGCATGTCGTTGACTAGTAATGGACTTAGGATGGAACCTTGTGGAACGCCTGCTTCCATCGGTCAAAGGGATGAAAGTGTTTTAGCTTCGGCAATTTGGAATTGTCGGTGGCTCAATTAGGCCTGGATGAACTGGATGTCGGATTTTGGGAATTGGAGGAGATGCAGTTTATATAGAAGGCCATTGTGCCAAACTCTGTCAAAGACTCTGGCCACATCTAAAAATACAGCATTGGTGGTGTAGCGACTGTTAAAACCGTGAGATATTTTTTCCACCAAACGTAGGATTTGGTGTGGGGCAGACATTTTTATTCGAAACCCAAGCAGGTCTGGTCGGATAATGATGTGTTCTGATGAAAAGGATTCTAGGCGTTGAAGAACGATAATTTCGAGAATTTTGGAGAGGTTAGAAAGTAAAGAAATGGGACGACTGTTGCCTGGAATTTTAGGATCTTTGCCCGGTTTTGGAAGAAGGATAACTTTTGCCTGTTTCCATGCAGGTGGGATGAAAGGGAAAGAATAGAAATGGTTGAAGAGATCAGAAAGAAGGAATAGAAAGTTTGGGGAACGGCTGGCATATTTCAACTGAGTGTTTGAAATATTGTCTAGCCCGGGTGCTTTTTTAGTTGAGAGGGAGTTTAGAATTTTTTGGACTATTGAGGGGTTAGCAATGGGAGTGAACACGGATGAAGAATGGAGAGTTCTTAGGAATGAATTGATTGTAGGTTCTAAAGGGGAAAGTGATTGGTCAGGGGCCATGGTTTTCTGAAGGTGGTCTGCTTGGATTTCGACTTTTTCAGCTGGGTCGAATATGAGGTTGGAGTCAGAGATAATTGGGTGGAATAGATTTTTGTCTGCCCTTTTTAGGGATCGTAGGGTTCTCCAGATCGGTTTTTGGTGGCTTTCTGTGGGATTTTCTAGCGTGAGGTTATTGATGTGGTTTTCCCAGAGCGCAGTACTGTATTTCTTGACCTCGGCTTTGACGGTGTTGCGTGACGGTGTTGGCAAGTTTGTTGTACTTGATCTTGTTGGCAGGAATGTGTTATCTTTGCCAGATATGTCGGGCCGAGTTGCGGAGTTTGATCAGGGAGACTAAGTATTTGGGGAATCTGTCAGGTCTGGTGTTGCGGGGAACAAAAGTGCGTGAGACGCTGTCTTTTGCGGAGTGAAGGGCTGTTTTAAGTGCTTCTGCCTGTTTCTCTATTGATTGTGGGGTGGGATTTGAGATTGGGAGGAGAGAGGAGAGAGAATCATTTAACAGGAGAGGGAATTTTTCCCAATCTGTTACCGTGAATTTGGAAGGTATTAGTTGCTTATTGGATATGGGGATGGAGAATTTTAAGGGCATATGGTCGGGGGTGAAGGAGTAAACAACGGAGGGAGTGAATTTAATGGGAAGGTTTAGAGAGAATCCAAAATCAATAATGTCGCATGATCGTGGGGCATAATGCGTTGACTGGAGTGGGGAAAGTGGGAGGATGTTTTTGTTTTTAATAAAGTTGTAGAGGATTCTGCCGTTTTTGTTGGTCCGGTTGCTGTTCCAAAATGAATGCTTAGCATTCCAGTCGCCGAAGAAGATACCGCTTGGTACAGAAAACAGGCGTTCTAGGTTGTCCACTGTCATGTGTTTGGAAGGGATTCTGCATACTGTGTATATATTTAAGGGACCGGCTTTCGTGTGGATCGATACACCAAGAGCTTCGAACACGTCGGGAATGGGAGAGTTGAGGAGGGAGTGAGGAATGTTATTACGGACCAGAATTGCTACTCCTCTGCCACGTGTTGTGTTGCGGTCCAGTCTGTAGGTTTTGTAGTGTGGAGAGAAAAAGGAGAGTGTGGGTTTTAGGTGTGTTTCCTGTAAGAGTATGATGTCTATGTTGGTGTCGATGGCGTACTGGAGGAGTTAATGTTTTTTAGTCCGTACGCCATTGCAGTTCCAAGAGATAACATGTAGAGAGTTAACATCTGTAGTGTGTATGTTCATGGTGAGTCTTGGAGGAGTAGCATTTGAGACAGAAGGAAGTGTTTCCTTGCTGAAACGGATTGAAGGGAGGAAAGTTGGGAGCTGTTGGATTGGAACCAGGAGGTAAGGTCGTTGGGATCTGAAGGTTGGTCTGCGGGAAGGTCATTGGTGAGGGAAGGAAATTGTTGTGGATTTGCGGCTGCGGCGAATGAGCGAAGCAGGGGAGTGGGTTCTGGAGTGGGAAGTGAGTTAGTAGCTGGCGTGCTGCGGCGGGCAGTCATGGCAGCTTTCGCTGTGCGGTGCTTTTCGCAGCCGCTGTAGGTAGCTGTGTGGGCCTTGCCGCAAAGTGCACATGTGGCAGGAGTTTCAGTTGTCTTTTTCCACTCTGCGCTAATATGGCCTTCTCCTCAACGCACGCATTTTGGAGGGAGGTTGCAGAAGTTCTTAGTATGCCCAATTGCTTGGCAGCGGTGGCATTGTACTGGTTGTGCAGGTTTTTTGAAGATTGTGATGGTAATTTTGAGGCCTGTCAGGTGTGTAATTTGCATGAGAGCTGCCGCGTCGATTGTGGATTCGGCAACGACTTGGACCACTTTGGTCGGGTATTGAGGAACCGACATACACCCATGTCTCGTATAGCGCAATTTCGATTAGCGCAATTTCGATATAGCGCAAATTCGTTCCTCGGGGAAACATTGCAACGCAGTGTAGCCTAATCAAAAATCTTAAACACTCTCATGATAAAACGTGAACTTGCGCTAAGTACACACGAAATTTCTATCATTTTACGCATATTCATATTATTGCTTGCCTCAAATCTTCTTTTTTGTTTATATATTATTCGAAATCCATTGCTGTGCAATGGCCAAAAGTATTACTCGTCATTGGGTCAAGATAGCCGGCCTACCGAAGTAATTTATCTCGTCTCCTTAACAGAATAATAATGAATAATTTAGATCGTTAATTAAGCTTGGGGCTAGTAGAAATGAGTTTTTTTCAGCAATACGGTTTGAGACGTATTTTTGCCGTCATAGGTAATCGGGCGATTGACTTCCAGGTAGAGAGTCTACGCTAAAGCCTTCAAGGTCATCGGTATTCACGGGGGAGAAATGGAGCGGTGGCCGAGTGGCGCATGAATAGCATCAACACATAAAAGGTTCCGCTCTAGAGTCTCAAACACAATGGCTTCGTTCCCTCCCCGCAGTCGTATGCCTTCTACGTCTCAGGAATAGTTCAGCAGTGGAAGGTGATATAGAAAGAGCCATACAGAGTAAAAACCAAGAGAATATGACAAAAAAATAGGAATGCGTGTAGAAAATCAAGAATTTATCAAGAAAAACTATAAACCTAGAAGAGGAATTGAAAGAGGTCAATTGCTTTGAAAATGGAGAACGTCAAAGCGATATTGCTCGGAAGTTTAAACGCACGATGCCTTATTCTGAATAAAGACGAAGTTAAAACATCAGTGACCTCAGCCGCACCAACTTCAGCCAAGCGGTCTGCACATACGGAAAGTTCATAGTGAATCAGTACAAAAAGACGAGAGTGGTAATCGCTCCAAGACATTTAGTGAAAGCTCCGGTTGGTTCCAGAATTTAAACGGCAAGCAGGTATTTTCAGTGCGGCGATATCAGGTGAATCTGCAAGTGTTGATAGCGCAGTCACCGCAACATTTTCTGATGAACTCCAAGCTGTGATTGAAAGTGGTTCCTTTCCCCCTCAACCAGTTTTTAGTGTTGACGAGACGATATTGTTTTGGAAAAGAATGCAATCTCGTTCATTCATTTTCAGGGAAGGAAAACCTGGGTCAGGTTTCAAGGCATTTAAAGACTCTTTCACGTAGCTGCTGTAATGACTCGGAGGACTTCAAATTAAAATGATTTATCATTCTTTAACTCCGCTAGCTATGAAATGGCATTCAAAGTAGCATTTTCCTGTCATTTCGATGAGCGACAAAAGGGCCTGGGTGACATAATAGTTGTTTTTAGACAAGTTTGAAAAATCGTCAACTGCCGGCAACGCATTACGATCCCCTGAGATAGCAGAAGTTAGCCCACCCGCACGACAGGAGGGAATTTAAAAAGCACGTAAGAATTTTTTTTAACGTGAATAAAAGTCTTCAAATGCGTGCATACTATCTTTAAAGATGTTTTAAACTATAAATATTTATATAAATAATGTTTTCTAAGGCTATTTATGGGAATATATATGTTTTAGAGGAAATTCAATACCCAAGACCTATGCTACCAGGAACGCATCCCTATCTTCTCAATGTTAAAACGCTCTCGTATAACGCAAATTCGTATAGCGCAAAGACCCCAAGGAACGCATCCCTTGCGCTATACGAGACATGGGTGTAGTTCCACGCTGACGTTGCCTGTCTGATGGTCGTGTTGAGAATATGCGTTTGCATGAGACAATAGGAAAACCTAGGTCAAGAAGTTCAATTTTGATTTGCTCGTCCGCCACAGAGGGAAAGGTTCCGCTAAGGGCAAATTCCCGGCGCCTATTTTCTGAGAGACAGTATGTATTGTATGGAATTTTCATTTCAATGAGCGTGGTTTTGACGGTGTTGAAATCGCGGGCAGCATCGCGGGAACATGCGTCTTTTAATCACAGAAGCGTTCCAGATTCGGGTGTGCGAGGGATTTTGGATACAAATGGTTTCTAATTGGAGAGAATAGAGGGAGATAAGGTAGAATAATACAATTGATTGTCATCAGAGAGAATTCATAGAGATAAGTGACGGTAAATCACAAATATCTCTGAAAATTGAAGTTCGCATTCAGCATATTCATACATTATCGCGTGGAGTGAAAACATCGCCATTAGTAGGAAATGAGGAACTTTAAAATCACTCCAAATAAAGCAAATTTGATGGCAACTTGCTTGGTGAAACTCAAGCAAGTTACTTCAACACGCAATTCTCTTTCTCATTCTTGTAAACTTGTGGTATCCAAACATCCCCCGCCATGCGCTTGTTGCGGTGGCTTGCGGGGGAGTATGTGGCACGTAGGTGTGGATGTAATTAATTGAATTTGAGAATTTATGAATGCCAAAAATTGATGGGTTAGTGTTTGATACGTTTGGGTTGTTTATCAACCTCACCCCTTGTGACCTGGGTTCACTTATGTGAGTGATCAGTCGTCAGTCCAAAGATAGGTTCTACTCAGCCCTCCACTCCTTGCTCCTGTTAGCTATTCTTATAATACCTTCATAATTTGTCAGCTTTATATCCTTCAGCACCTTCTCTGCATATCTCATCCGTGGTATATACTCCTGCCGTTCTCCCCTCCTCCGATCTTTCAACGATTAAAACGCACATCTTCTCCCCAAGGTTTCTGAAAGACCTCTCTCGTACTTATCTCCAAATTTCCGAATTACTTAGATGAGTCATCTAGTTCTTCTTCGTCGTAGCTCTCTAGCGCAACATTGTGAAAACTACGAAATGAAATACCGAGGTAAATAATGTAAGTAATTTATCTTAGAATAATCAACGCTACACCTCAATGAACTGCTTGGAGTCGTGCCGCTACTTGCGGTTGGAAGTCGAGGCAGACACACAAGCAGCTGTGAGGTACAATTACTGACTTGGTGCCCCACTAGTAGCCTCTATGGGCGAGTGGCGGAGGGTGTTGGGATAGCAGCCGATTAATTGTGTTCGAAGGCTCAGTGGCTGGATCTCTTGGCCTTGTGTAAATTGAGTGCTGCAGTGGATAGTACCATCTCAGACTGTGGCGGAAATAAACCACATTTTCAGACAGTATGGTTTTAATACAAAATTTAAAGTTCAACACAATTATAACACAATAGGTGAGCCTGAAGGACCAGCGGTTGGCAGGCCGATGCGACGCTGTCCAGTGCCCGGCAACCGCAGAGAGCACAGCAGGGCAGGGGTGAAGAGTTTCTCCGCCGGTGATGAACGAGCGAGAGATCCAGGTCGCTCCATCGGCACAGCGTAGATGAGAAGAGAGGAAGAGGGGGAGGGCGAATGCAGTCATCGCTATTGCAATATCGTTATGGTCATCACTATTGGTCAGCAAGTCTAAGATTGGTTTGACCTCCACGCAATTCTACTGTCTGCTATTGCTTTCTCATTTTCGTATTCTGTCTCTTTCACATCGTCCTTTATCTGTTCCATATTTTTATTCGTAAACTTCCGTTTCTATTCTAGTCATCCACATGTCACTCTTCAATTGTCTTCATCAGGCCACCATGTCTCCAGGTATGGCCTATTTGGTTGCTTTGTTTTCTCATCAAAGTTTTCATGAGGCTTTTTCTCTCTTGCTATTCCAAGGGCTTCCTCATTGTCGACTTGGTTGATCCATTTGAGTTTCTTCATTCTCCTGTAGCACCACATTCACTCATTCAGCGCATGACTTGATATTCTTTTTAGCAGTGCCTTTGATAATATCCGGAGACCATGGTTCGCACAAGAATAAAATAGGGAGCATTATTGAAATTATCTCTCTATCTCATTCTCCTCTTTTCTTTTGCTTTCACTACTCCATGAATTGCTTTCTCAGCTCGCTATTCCGATCCAAAGGAATTAATGCAGGACCATGAATATGCTTATGCCTCTAGAATATTATTTCATTCCGATGAACCTAGATTTTTAAATCTTTCACGGCACTCTACAGAAATCTTTCTCGCAAAAGTGAATGTAGTTGTGTGAATAAACGCCTTATTTTTTTGTATTTTTCTGCGGAGGGACATTTTTTTCGTTTCCTTTAAATCCTATGCCACATAGAAGGCAAAATTATAGGTTAAGACAATTGTAATAATTCAAACACGAAAGACTTGCGAACTTTATTGCAGAGTATTTTTCAGAGGTGAATCAATTACCATATTTTCCCCCTCCAAATCACTCATTGAAGAGCATTTAATTTAATCCGAATTGCCAACGGATGAAATGATCGACTCCAAGACAGACTAATCCAGCATTGCATACATACAAATAATGAACTTACAAATTCGGTGGGGGCACTAGAACTAGATTTTTAAAAAGATTTTTTACCCTTTAGTGCATCATTGTTGCTCTCACTTGTAACCTTCAAAATTTCTAACGTTAAGTATGCCACGAAAGGAAATCATTGATAATCCTCTGCTCAAGTATTAACAATGACAAGGAGACTTGGCGACGACTAAGCAATGTCCAAAACATGGTCGGGTATAAAGTGCCAGCGGGACACACACAAAGTGAATTTTACTTTCGAATGATTTTCATTCGTGATTTGTATGCGGAGGCATTTTGCCGTGGCATTGAATTCTTTTGCCTCGCTCTCCGGGTGCTGTGTTTTTTTCAATTGGACTTTTCCCACTTGCCGCCTTGCGTGAGTATGTCTTGTTTGATGGACACCGATGTGTCCTTGCGGATTCGCATTGATGCGAAGATTTCCATTTCAGGCGCGCCTCTCGTCAACAGGAAGCGACGTCAGAAGGGCGACCGTCGTAGTCATGGAGTTGTGTGGACGGGACTTTGGCTGTTCCTCCTACCTTCCTTTGCAGGTGAATTCCGGAATACGCTATCCTGTCTTATCTCCTGTGAATCAGAAGTACGCCGGCCTTTATGATGAGTCGGAAACTATATTTGCTGTAACAACTGAACGAAAGTCCCCATCTCAACTCATACTCCAAGTTAGTTGCATGCCCCAACCCAAAAATATACATTCTTTTTCTTGTCGAGGGTGGTAATACTCTATAATGTTGATGAAATGTGTCAATTATATCGATTTTGTGAATGCTTCGAAAGCCTATAATCCAAGCAAAATTGACTATTAATTTAACATGCACGCTAACCTGCAACCTTTGCAGTACATAATTATGGCAGCACCATAAATAAGCTTCCCGCAGTCTTCACGTTTATTCCGTAACGAGAAGCCTCCGTGGTTGTAGTTCCGTGGCTGTAGGCTCAACTGCTTTCATGCATCGCCTTGCTTCCTTCGGCCCGTCTCTGCATATCACTCATCAGCCATTCCACTCCCCTCGACTCCTCCCGGGACAAAGCCTCATTATGCCAAGCGATCCTTCAAGATCGTTGTCGACCTATTTAAATCCCCCCTCGACCGAATGGCGGCTCTGCCTTTGGAATTGCTTTTGTCCATGCTATTCGTGTTGAATGCCGCTGTGCGAGTACGCGTTCCTTTGTATCTTCCCCGCCTCTTGCTCTGCCTGCACGCTGGAAGCCATGAAAATAGAAACTGGAGGGAGTGAAGTTGGCAAACGTCTCGTCACTGCTAATACCTAATGCTAAGACCCAAAGTATTTGGTAAGAGTTAAAAACTGAAGCATGGATTTATTTTGAATTGAGAAGTTATTATTTATGCCGATAAATTAGAGATTCTGAATAAGATATTAAAATATTAATATTATCTTCCATTTCTTTCCCATGTAGCGGGAAGTAGTTTGGTTTTCAAATCTTATGTTCCCATTCCAGTAAATTTCAACAAGAGCGCTTCATAGTTTTTGCATTTCTTATCTGTGAATATAAAAAGATGCTTTTATGGTTGTCTTCATTGCGTTTCTTATCCGATGGCATTGAATGTTGAAATATGTTTGCCGTTAAGCAAGGAAAAGGTTCATTCGCCTTGTAATATGTTGTTGCCGGCCCTTTTAAGGTCTGTCTAACGGCACGCCTTCCCCAGGTGCTTTTTAATCCCTCCTTTGGTTTCAGCCACCTGTGTCGTTTTCATTTCTTTTAAAAAGTGCTTTCTAATTGGCAGATGGCTGTTATTTTTTTCTGTAATGTCTTAATAAATGAAATTTATAATTATATAATAACAAATTTCACTAATGTATTTTATTTTCCGAAAACTACAATTTCCAGCCGGGTCCAAGGGTTTTACTGCACCAACGACGTTTCGAAGGCTAAGTCTGCCATCGTCTTCAGGGTGAATGGATTAGCCAAGTTGTGTCCTTCCTATATACCGTCGCGTTGGTTTCAGGTGGGCTCTGATTGGTCGACGGTCGGGCCAATGCGTGTCCTCTCCCCCTTCAGCTTTTTCAGAGCTGGTTTCCACGCATTGCTCAGGTGGAAGCCGGAGTCTCGGTTCATGTTTTTCCCCTCAAACCTGATTTCTACTGACTCCTTCAGGACACGGTCCCAGTAATTTTTTCCATTTTAATTAGTCCATCTCAGCATCGGAGGATACCAAAAACCTTATACCACAGGCACCAGTGCCACCCAGGCTGTACCGCCTGCCTAAGGTGCACAAGGAAGGCGTTCCCTTGAGGCCCATTGTGAGCGCAATAGGATCTCCGACATATAACCTGGCGAGACATCTCACAAGTCTTCTGTCCCCCTTCGTGGGCTGGTGCGATCACCACGTCAAGAACTCCACAGATTTCGTCAAGACCCTAAAAACTATTCGGATTGAAGAACAGGACATACTAGTGAGCTTTGATGTCATTTCGCTTTTCACCAGAGTCCCAATCAGTTACACCTTGAAGCTCCTCGAAGCGAGATTCGACCAGAAAACGGTCGACCTCTTCCAACATGTCCTCTCCTCAACGTACCGTATAAGCTCGTGTAAGAGGCGCACCTTTTTTCCCAAAAATTGCAGCCGAAAATGAGGGTGCGCCTCTTACACAAACTTCTTATCTTCCCCCCTCCCCTTCACCGGTCGAAAGTCTGAGGGGAACTGAGTGGCCTTGGTTTTCAGTGTAAGTCAGTTATCTGTAATCCTAGGTCAAAAACAAGCGGCAGGCAGGGGAGTTTCTCCCTTAGTGACGTATTTTTAAAATGCCCTGTTTGCTTTTCTTGTAAGCATCGCGCCGTCACGTCGGTACCCCAGAGGTGAAAATGGAAAAGATCGCGCGGGGGTTTTTCGCTCCGGAGGGCGCGCTAAATTTACTGCCACGAGTGAGCATCCCGCGCCATTTATACTGCATATAGTAATCGCTTATCAAACTTAAAGAAACGCGTATTTTTGAATGACATACCTGGTCAATAGTCAATATCTGTCTTGCCGAGTAATTTCCATTACGCTGAGGACCTGATTTTCCAAAAATCATCTTCAGACGCAAATATGACGATTATTGCAACTGAAAATTATATTGGTATCAAAACCTGCGTTTTTAAAAAATTCGAACGAGTGTGTTCATTGTTGGACTAAATTGTGGATGGTAGAAATCAGAAATGCTTGTAAGTGAAGAGCGCGGAAGGAGAGGTCCAGGGGAAGGAGCGCGATCCCTCCGTCTTCGAAGCAAGCGACGAAATACGGAGGGGAAGGTGCGCGCTCCCTCCCCTCCGTATTTCAAGCTACGAAGCTATGAGCGAAGGAGCACGGGAAGAACACGTCCGATCTTGCATTTGACGTCGTTGCCTTCAAAGCGAAGGGGTGAAGGAGCAGCAATGTGATATATGCAGTTTGCGTTGCATAAAGTTTCCAGTCGGTCTCGTCTTGTTTGAGTGCGCTTATGCTACGCTTGTTTCTGTAACTGTAAATCTTTGTGTCAAACAATTAGATCTTAAAAAACTTAAATTCTGTCAGATATGCGTCTCGTTAGATATCTTTCTTTTTTTGAACCTCGCGCGTGTCATACAATTATTGAAAGCTATCGAGATATCTTCGGGCTCAGTTGATGACTCACCTAGCATTTGGCCTCCAGAAACTGGGAGATCGATCAAGGTCAGTTGGTGAAACGGGGTAGGGATGAAACACGTTTCCATTGTTCCCCTGTAACTTGATGTTTTCCTGTGGGGTCTCGGAAAGGGAAAAAAACGGCAGAGGCATTGGCTGATGGAGGACCGAGGGTGGTTCCGTTAAATCTACGACGTGGTTATTATCCTACGGCGCGTAGATTGCCCGATTGTCGTCCAAGCTCTTGGGAAGGTTCGTGCTAAATGCCTGTCGTGTTTTGCCTTAAAATTTTCCATGGCTGCAATTCTATTGCAATACTCCTGCGAGAGCATTTAAACAAAATTGTTCGTGAGTAGGACAAGCATCGCAGAGCAACGGCGTATGCGAAGAGAGGATCGGAACTCTTTCTACTCCCTCTTATACCGCTGTTACCGCCGCAGTTATCAAAATTTCCTCTCTCAATATTAATTGAAAGAGGAAATTTTCCTTTCCTTTCCTCTTTCAATTAATATTGAAAGAGGAAAGTTCGATAACTGTCGAAATTCCCGGTGCACGTCTGCAACACCGCGCGGTAGTATAAAAAAAAATGCCGTAAAATTTTTTTTCTTTATAGCTCTGATGCTCAAAATAGGGGTGCACCTCTTACACGTGTGCGCCTCTTACACAAGCTTATACGGTACTTCCTGTATCAGGGGAAGTTCTACAAGCAGAAAGAAGGAGTACCCATGGGTTCCCCGCTGTCACCGGCCATCGCCAATCTATTCATGGAGGACTTTGAGGAACGAGCACTTGAGTCGGCCCCTCTCCACCGGAAGCACTTTTTTGGATATGTGGATGACGCCTTCATAGTCTGGCCACACGGATCCGAGTCGCTGACGGACTTCCTAGCGCATATGAACAGCGTCCATCCCAACATCAAGTTCACCACGGAGACCGAAAAGGACAACCGGCTACCCTTCCTAGACATCCTGATTGAACAAAGGGCTGACGGCAGCCGAGGACACAGCATGTATCGGAAACCCACGCACAAGGACCTGTACCTCAATGGAAGGAGCCACCACCACCCAGCGCAGAAAAATGGAGTGTTGAGAACTCTCATCCACCGAGCCAAAGCTGTCTCTGACGCCGAACACCTAAAGTCGGAAATTGATCACCTGAGGACTACCTTCCGCTCAAACGGATTTACAGAGGGAGACATCAAAATGACCCTTAAAAAGTCCTTAAGGAAAAAAGCAGAAGCTGATAAACCTGACGTAAAACCAACAGGGAGAGCCTGCCTGCCATATGTCTCAACAATATCCAACAAAATTTCTAGGATATTAAGAAGGCATAATGTGGAGACAATCCACAAACCACTGGGAAAACTCAAGGCCCTTCTCGGAACCACCAAGGATAAATTTGGATTGAAGACATCAGGAGTCTATCGCATACCGTGTGAGTGCGGCCAAGTGTACATCGGGGAGACCGGACGCACCATTGAAAAACGCTTGAAGGAGCACGAAAGATGCATCAGACTGTACTATCCCAATAAGTCTGCAGTGGCCGAGCACAGCCTAGAAAACGGTCACCGAATAAATTTTCAAGATACAAAACTAATATGCCAGGCCAAAAATTACTGGGACCGTGTCCTGAAGGAGTCAGTAGAAATCAGGTTTGAGGGGAAAAACATGAACCGAGACTCCGGTTTCCACCTGAGCAATGCGTGGAAACCAGCTCTGAAAAAGCTGAAGGGGGAGAGGACACGCATTGGCCCGACCGTCGACCAATCAGAGCCCACCTGAAACCAACGCGACGGTATATAGGAAGGACACAACTTGGCTAATCCATTCACCCTGAAGACGATGGCAGACTTAGCCTTCGAAACGTCGGGGCTGACAAACCCTTGGACCCGGCCGGAAACCCGAGAACTCTTCCTCCAGTCTATTCGCCGGGAAAACCTTAGATCCTTCAATAAGACCATATTTTACTTTGTAATCAACAATAGCTTCTGGGAGGTTTGCTATGTAAGAATTTAAAGAAAAGGCTAGTGAAGTGTCTGATCTGGAGTGTAGCGCTTTACGGTGCAGAAATGTGGACACTTAGGAAGGAGGACGAGAGAAGGCTCAAGGCATTCGAGATGTGGGTGTAGCAAAGAATGGAGGAGGTGAAGTGGAGGGAGAGGAGGAGGAACGACAAAGGAGGCTGGACATGGTGGGTGAGCAGAGGCAGCTTTTAGATGAGATACGGAGGAGACAGAAGGTATGGATGGAACGAGTACTTAGAGGGGATGGGATGTTGAAAACAGTGTTAGAGGGAAGAATGTTAGGTAAGCAAGGGAGGGGAAGGAAAAGAATAGGATTTCTGGATAGAATGGAAGGTATTAGGTCATATGGATCACTGAAGAGGGATGTGCAGATGTGATGGGGGGCTCCAGGAGTCCTTAAGCTCTCCATGGAAACTTACCTTAATCGGTAGGATACTTAATAATGATAATCAACTATAACATGTTTCCTTGAAACATATTGCAATACTGAAAACAGCAATCTTGACAATGATAATGAATCGAAGCGTGAGTTTGACATGTATCACGGTCATATCCATTCGGATTGCGTCACTAGTTTGAGAGAGTGCTTGCACGATTATTCAATAATTTTTCTGAGCATATACATGAAGGTAAAAGAATATACAGAATGGCATGGTGACGTTTGCTATTTTACTCATTTAACTATGTTGTCTCTTTTATTCCGATGCTCCATTTTTATGCTAGCCTTGGAACTTTTGGACAGTTTGTCATTTTTTGCCCCGGAATACAACGCTGTACCGTAGTTGGTTTTTCCAGTGAAAAATTTTAAGGATTAAATTTGGCTCCCTGCTATTTTAAAATGACAGAGTGACAGCATTCGGGAATGAGAGCATGTGCCGCCAAAGTATTTTTAAACTTGGCACTTTTTTTCCTTTGTCACATGTAGTTTGAAAAGAGTGTTTATGCTTCGTGTCACGTTTTCAAGTGCTGATAAAGGGCTCTAAAGGCAAGGTAAGGTGGTAGAATTACTCGAATTACTTATCCGAGGGCATAATTGCATGAGTTTGATAGCATGAGTGTGTTTACGTGAGGCCTAATTGCTGGGAAATCCACCGTGTGGCTGCACCCTTGCCATCTCGCTGATGGAATTTTAAAAGTTCATAAATTAACTCCCGTATTCTCCTTTTTCAGGTAAGTTCCGCTGGTGATCCAGGTGAATGTTTATCCCCTCATGCGGCGGCCATTTCTCAGTGAGTACGAAATATTTATCCCTGTTTGCATCGCTTTCTGGGGCCCTATTTCGATGCATCACAATTTTTAATTCAAGCCATCAACTCCATTTGCCTATGGCAGGCACTGTGCAATAAGCTATCCCTTGAGAGGGCGGCATTTAAGTCTAGAAAAATACGAGGCCCTTAAAAAGAAGTTTTTTTCCAGAGCCCTTATCCGCCCCTCGCTATTATGACTCCAATTAATATTCCGAATGAGTTAATGATGGGCTTGCCTCCTTGAAATTATGCACCATTCTCACCATCCGTCTTTCGCCGCAATCAGCCTCTCCACGCCGCCGAGAGATGACTCTGAATCAGGGACCTCCTCACCCGACATCATTTCTCCACGCTACTCCATTAGTGCCATTGTTTCAATAATCGAATAGCAAAGTATATAATTAATCTAATGTTGTTTGGGAAATAAAACTGGAAGGACAGTGGGAGATAAATGGTATAAATGTGTGATTAGGGATGATATACCGTTGACCGAGGAGGTAGCGGGTGCTGGAAAATATTAGTTAGTCTGTAACTGGAAGTGACTAAGATAAGTGGAGGGGTAGTGGTAAGAGGAAGCTGATTGCAGGGACGGAAGACGATGAAATATTAAAAGAGGTCGTTACCTGAAGAATGTAAACATGGAATATGTATTTTGCGCAACAATGGTATCACGGAATTGATTAGAATAGATTAATACACAAAGATTTGGTAAAATGAAGGTAGTTTTTTCAAGGAATTGAATGAAATCACAAAAAGCCTTCTCAAAAAACAATTTTTGAATGAGGGTTAAGCTCTCTGAAAACATGACCATTGAATGGATGAACTCGTAGGTAGTCGTAGGTGCATATTCTAGCTTGCATGCATTCCGGATTGGCCCAATTAATCCGCCCAATAGCCTGACCTGTTCAGGATTTGAGATTATTAATGCGTGAGATGCCGTGGGGCGGGGTGCATTGTGTGAATTCCTGATTTCGCTTTTTAGGCCGTTTCCGTTGCAAATGTTACTCTGCGGAGTGATTATCTCTGGCCTCTGCTCTAACGCAACTAATAAACTCCAAACGATCTAGTAGCTGCGGATATCCAGGCGTGTGAAGGAGTCCGTTTTTGAAATCTCTTAATAGGGTAGTTTCCTTCATCAATGAAAACGAAAGGCATTGATTATTATTCGTTACTCACCATTAGCAAAGCGGAATATTGAAACTATACACAAACCACCGCAAAAACTGCGTGGGGATTTAGTGCGTGTGAAGGACAACTTGGGACTCAGAACACCTGGAGTTTACCGTATCCCATGTCAGTGTGGGAAAGTGTACATCGGAGAGACTGGGCGCACGGTAGAGACACGAATTAAAGAGCACAAGAGGTGTATAAGACTGTTCCATCCGGAGAAATCGGCCCTCGCTGAACACAGCCTAACGGAAGATCATATAATATCTTTCGATGAGGCTCGAGTGATCTCTAAGGCACCTTTGTTTTGGGATCGTCTCCTTAAAGAAGCCATTGAGATCCGGCTGGAGAGGAATAAAGTAAATCGCGATTCTGGGTACACGATAAGCACGGAATGGAAACCGTTAATCAAAAAGATAACGGACAGAAGACGACAACAATGCCCCCTGGTTTGAACGGCTATATAAGCGCAGGAAGGCAGGCCTGCAGCACATTCATTCTCTGAGGACGATGGAAGAGTGTTCCGTCGAAACGTTAGACCAAAAAAGTCTCACTGGGCTAGAAACCCGAGAAATATTTATAAGAAATATTCGCCGAGAAAAAACAAGATCATATATCACCATTAGTGAGTTCATAATATACTCCGTCAACACCACTCCGCCACCACTGCGGGAAAGGCGGTGCGTGTCCACCATTGTTAGGCTAAACGCTCCTTAAGATATCTAGTTTTTTTTTTAAGTTCATTGAAAGAATTGTCGGGCATTCAAGAAGAGTTGGGATGTTTTACGATGGCTGTATGAACCAGACTACGAAGCGTTGCAGCTGTGGGAACGTTGGAAATTAAGTGAAACTCATTTATGGAGTTATTAAAAATATTTTTTGCTAAACTATCACGCACACAACATTGCATGATAGCAAACAATGCTCGACGGCTGTTTCCACACTATCCGTATTTAGTGATGTCCCTAAAATGGTGGATTGCGACGAACCTGCTTCGTAGTAATTATGATGCTATCTGCTCACCAATTACCTAGGTACGAAGAGAGAGAAAAAAGCAGAATATGGCTTGCGTGCCGCATTCTGGGAAGGTCTTTGATTTGCCTCGCTCGTACTTGCACAATCTGACGTGTGTACGAAGGTGCAGTCAAAATTGCGCCATGTAAAGCGGTGAATTACTAGAACATATGCGAGAATGCGTGGCCGTGAGATGGCAAAATAGCCCCTGTCCTAATTTCGTTCATTCATTTGCACAATTACACGACATTTAGAAATTGATGCTGCTCTAACCTGCACAATTCCGTGCCCCATGTAAAACGGCCTTTAGAGAGCCTTGGTCTCGCCTAGAACCCTAGGGGTAAGACCAAGTGGGAGTGTAATTGATGCCGAGAAGTGGCTCTCATAATTAGCCATGCTTCACAATAAGATTCCATAGCTTTGCGAAGGAATGGTAAATTGACTATTGCTTAGGTGTCTAAGACTAATCGAAAATGTCCCAATGAAATTGCTCAATGAACAGTTGGGCTGCATCAGCGCTGAGATGACGGTCCTCGTCATGGATAATAGCATTCCCAGGAGTCAGCATGTCTCTTCTTTTGTTTTTAATGAGATTGGACGTGATTTTTTATAATCTTTCTCACCTAAGCCACAGTGCATCAAAAAAATTCTCTTCGATTGGCATGAAGGTCAAGACATATCATTGCTGCAGCCATTCCTCGAGTTTTCTGTCTGTCGCTCCGCAGTGCACAGTTGGCGGGAGAATCAATTGAGGCAGAGTAGTTAATGAGATTGCATGAACTAATCTTAAACTAACAACTTATGCTAAGAAATGTATGTGAAGACATATGTACCTGGCAAATGAGGAGGATCACTAATCCAACAATTATCTTCGTCTACACTCGTATTAGTGATGAGCTCGCTTGGGTAACAGATTTTTTTAGCTTTCCTTTTCCGCTTCCTCTCCTCACCAGCCATGCTCTCCAGTACCACTTCAAGGTGAGTGTCACTACACTCAGCAGCCTTGCGCTCTACACTCACTGCTTCCAAATAAGAATCTGTGGAAAGTTTTTAATTAAAAGAGTTATGGTCCAAGCAGAAATCTATGCACATAATGAAAACTAAGCACTACACACATATACATACCAAAGTTGGGGGAAACAAACTTCACCCCCAGTATTTCCCAGTTATCCTTGGGAGCAACCTCTTTATGGATTAGTCGGCTCATTGCAACCCAGGAGTACCCAGGGGGTGGGTACCTGGTTACATTCTCACCAACTATCCAGCAGGCTGGAATTGTCTGGACGGTGACGTCCTTGAATTCCCGGTGAGGTAAAAACTCAGCCACCACAAATGGCATTCTGAAAGAAAATATTGTATGTAAAAAATATAGAAAATTAAAAAAAAAAAACACAGGCAAGACAACCTACAGTTTCAGTTACCAAAAATGCAAAGGGCAATGCTGACGATCATCCTGCGAAGGTTTCTCCAGCAATGTCCGTGAGTGCAGTTTTCCGAAAATTTGACTAAGGTATTGGTGATGGTGAGAAGCTAACGTCCAAGGAAGATTACAGAAAATAGAAACCATGTCCACTAGGATGGGCCGAAAAAAGGTTTTTTTTCCTGATCAAATTTGCCCTGTGCGAGAAAGTTGCGAAATGATATAGGGATCTCGCACACAAAATTTTTTTCAGATCGGATAATATTAACCACTGCCGCCCGAGCTCTAAAGTTTAAAATTTTGCGAAAAATCAGGCTGATTTCAGAATCAAACGGCTATGAAGACGAATTTAATGAAAATATGGTATAATGGATAATAAAAAAGAGTGGATACATGTTTATAGTTTATGAAAATGAAATTTGAAGTTTTTTTTGACAAAATCTATGGTTAAAAAAATGTCTATGAATTAACAACAAAATTAGAGTATAGACCACCCGCACCACACAACTCATTTTTGCCTACATTTCTAAAACTCCATTTTGGGGGCTAAATTGCTGGTAAAAAAATATTTATTTCGATTAAATTTCATTTCTTATCATATAAGTCATCATATGGTAGTAAATAATCCCACAAAAAGTAGTAATAAGGTAAATTATTTGAAATTAACATCAATCATAATGACGAATAACTTACCTGCGCAGCTATTTTCAACAAGAAATTCAACTTAGGCTTAGAAAAAACAGAACCTGAAAACTAAGCATTTCACTAAGTAGCTCTCTGCAAGTTTCGTAAAGAAACTACCCAGAACTCACCACGAGGAAGAGGCTGCCATCGAGTTCCACCCGTGTCCCCCCCAGCCAACCTTCCGAAGGACACAATTGTGAAAGCACATCAATTACTCTGAGAAAATTATTCTATTCCATTATTATTATTAGTATCCATCTCTTATGCACGATAATGCCCATCCATGCCTGCGTTCTATACTGCACACGGATTTTGATGCTAACATTATCATTTGTACCATCCTTTCAACTGCTTGTGTATGGCAGGGAAAAGGATCTGATACAGATCTTTCCGTAACAAGGTCTTCCAAGTTTTTGTTTGTCATCCCAGCTACTATTGGTGGTTGATTTACCTCAATTGGTTCACAGTCAACCAAGTCAATATAATTTTGAGCATCGAAGTTTAGAAAGATTTTGTGCTTTCCCGGCGAATGGACTGAGTGAAGAGTTCTCGGGATCGCCACCGGGTCAGGAACTCCATGTCTGCAGATGTTTTGATGACCGAGTCGGACATCGACACGTCGGCAGATATGGAGTTCCTGTCCCGGTGGCCATCCCGAAAACTCTTCACTCCGTACAAGGTTAGCTTTGGAAAATTCGAATTTCCTCAATTCCTCCTGCTGAGTTTCTCTCGATTTCAATGTATTTGTGATGGCCATTGCACGAATTTGTCTGCGTTCATCGGCTAACATTGCAAGCGGAATATTCTCTGGGTGAGCAAAATTACATTTCCCTGAATCATAGAGTAGCGGCATAATTAGATGTCTCTATTTCTATATTTCATAAGAAGAATCATAATATGCTTCGGGACTTCTGTTCGATATTTTCTCAATTTTATTGAAAACCGCATTGGAGCGTAAACTTCGATAACAAAGTTTTCCAGGGTCATCAGTTCTTTTGACGGTTCTGAACGATAGTTCATTGAAATGAAGCAGGCGAACAAACCAATGCAAGGGTCTTCTTAGGGCCATTTCCATTCTCCTGATTAGTCCAGCATGGCTTCCGGTGTTAACCTCAGTTCCATCGCACACAATTGCTTGGAGTCCATCGATAATGATCATTTCCTCTCCTAGAAAATTCGTTATGAAATCTTAGAGGCCAATAGCTTTACTGACATATGGGGTGACATGCCATAAGTAGCGTGAACCGGGCTCTTGAACGAGAGTTACATCGAAGTAAAGAGCTTGCAGTTTAACAGTTCCCATATTCCTCCGAAGAGACGTGTGCAATCTTTCTCTTTCCCTTCTAACATTGTTCTTGTCAACAAAAAGTACATTGACTCTTTGAGTAACTAACCTGATATCTATTAGGTGCGCAGATGCAAGTGCTGCAGAGGTATGGTTTGACATGCAGAATTATTCACAGGATGATGCAAATCTTGGCAATTTCAAATCGCTTACACTAACCTTTTTCCATGAAATACTCTCCTTCACTTGCATCACATAACTCTCCGTTCAATGTCATTTCATCACCTGAGTCTTCCGAACAGAAGTGTTATGACAAAATAGGGTGGAACATTCGGGTGTTCCTTTGTTCCTTCTAACCTGCAAAGCCTCGTCTTCCTATTTTGGTCTCCTGCACATAGATGGCGCCTATCTTCATTTTCCTACTAATTCTCTGTCCTTAGGGAATTCCCATTCTAAACAAGGCATTTTCGAATGAATATCACAAACAGAATCAGTCTCACTAAAGCAATTTACATGCCGCAACATCAAAAAGCTGACGTGCGTGACGAAGAAAGTCTTGCTTTAGATCAATGAAAGCATTCTTGTTGACAGATCGAAGAATATTGCGATTATTTCCATGATATTGAATAATTTGTCAAGCAATTTGCCTATATCCAGCAACTGGGATAGAGGATCTATGCCAAATGCCTTCAATGGCATAAGCCACTGTCTCCGCGATTCCCGGCACAGAAATAATGGTATTTTAAATTTCTTCTTCAATGTACCGAGAGTACAAAAACATTTTCATCATAAGTGGGCAAATCATTAACCATGAAATTTTCGGGTGCAACAAATATCACGCACTTCACTCCACACCTGGTTTGCTTTCCCTCTATTCTAACCATTGCGTCAATCCTTCCGTAATGCTTTAGAAGGTTGGTTGGGGGACACGGGTGGAACTCGATGGTAGCCTCTTCCTCGTGGTGAATTCTGGGTAGTTTCTTTACGAAACTTGCAGAGAGCTACTTAGTGAAATGCTTGGTGTTCAGGTTCTGTTTTTTCTAAGCCTTACAAGGAGACTTTGCCTAACTGATGTCAAGAAAGAAGATGAAACCTTTTTTATTTGAAAGTAGACACTTAGATAGGAATACAGTTGAAGGGTTTTGTCCAAATACGCCTGGGTTTAAGAGAAAAAATCATTTAAAAATTGAAAAATATGGTCATGTTGAATTTAATTTTAAAAATTTCTCTTATTGTTTAAAAGTGATTTGGCCGAGTGGTATCGTACTGCGCTTCTGATGTGAAAGTCCAGGGTTCGAGACTCGGTGAGAGTAAATTTTTTCCAGTCTACCACCTCCTCCATTTTTTGTAATCCGTTCCATCCTCTTCTAATTTGTTCATTTAGGACGTTTTACATTTTTTTACTTGACTGTTGTTTGAGAATAAGCCCTAAACTGACATTTTTGTCGCTAGCTAACCCTTACTTCGAATTATTCTTTCCGTGCCAAGATTCATGAAAGCAGGAGTGGTAAAACTGTGGTGCTGGCTTCGAAGTGAAGGGAACTCATTTCCAAAGCAAAAGATTTTAAACATATTTCCCCGGTTCCTGCTGTTGTAGTATTTAGAATATACAACAATTTTCGCTCGTCTACCTGTATGATCAATTTGGAGTATTCCAAGTGCTAAACGTCGCTATTGCTCTTCTGACTGTTGTTGCTCTCCTGTAATATATTTTTTTACCTTGGTAATCGTCAGGAAATGCCCTTATAACTTAATTTATTTTGCTGAATAACTTTTGCCGCATGTGTTTTGTTGCCAAGAACCTATTCAAGCGAATTCGATTTACCGGAGATATTGAGTTCAAAGTTAAAAGGCTAAAATGTTTGTGTATAATAGGATTTTGGAAAGGAAGAAAGAAATTTTGTCCTCAACACCTGAATAGTTGAAGGGCTAGACGATTAGAACGAAGTTTTTTCAACACATAGTAACCTGGATAGGAGGTTGAAGTACCATCTATATTTTTCGTTGGAATAGTAAGTCTCCATAAAGCCATTTTTTGGCACCCTGCCGACCATTATTCCCTACTCCTCTTGCCCTAACCGATCGATGTGCGAGGTATGCTTTCCTCCCACAAACTTACTCTCCTCTCATTGTCAGAGTCCTTATTTCCGCGTATTTAGATGCCTAGAGATTTTAAACAAGCTGTGTAAGCAGGGGAACGAATTGTCGTTACTTGTGAACTTTTAATTACCTGGAATATACTACTTGGCCAACTTAAAATTGGTTCATGGCCAGAACCCTTTGAGGTCGATGTCCATATGATCGTACTGTTTTTAGTTTGGCTTGTCGGCTCGTCCCTTCCCTTTTCTTTTTCCATGGCCTCGCCAGACTCCCATTTTCCTACACTTCTTTTGCTTTTTCCCGTAGCACGATATTATTCGGTTTTCTCTTGCTTTCATTAGATCTTATGCCCACGAGAAATCTCTGTCGCGTAAAGGACCATGAATTGGAGGAAATACCTCCATAATATAAAGCACAAATATATAAAATTGAATAATCTGCAATTGCCACTGCCTTCTCCAATTTTTCATTATTTATTTATTACTTCGCCTCTTTACAGTAATTTGGATGATAATTGTAATAAAACAAGAAAAGCAATTAAATGAAAAGCACCATGCTCTTTCTATAAAACTGCTACCTGAGCATTCGCCATTGTGTTTCTTTATATCTTCAAGGAAACATATTCCCCTTAACTTTTTTAAACAATTCAATTCTCTACTAACTTCGAGGCATATCATGCATACCTAAGCATATCATTGAATGCTGGTTAGGACAACAGATGATGCACGATTGAATGGATTTTTATTCCATCCTCATGAGAGAATATCTCTTTTTTCCCTTGAAGGAGTAAGGTGCAGTTCTGGTTTCGTGCAATAAACTGCTTTACTTGCCTGTAAAAATGTACATCGCACAGTTAGCTTACGGATGTGCACTTCGGTGGTATAGTTTTTACGCTGTATATCGGTTCTCCTTCCTCGTCGATAAATAGTTCATCATAAATGGCACTATTTTTTTGTCCCCCACAAATCAATAAGCAATAAAAATGTATTGTTTTTAACACATGGCCAGAGAACCTTATTTAAAAAATTTGAAATACAACCCAGTCGTAAGTTTTCCAGATTTACAATACACAACAGAAATATTTAAAAATTCACTCTCCAGTTTCTTCGCTCACTTGCGGACCAAAATCACCTCCAGGTTCTGATAAGCACAATGAAAACTTTAGGAAGCAGCTTTCCTGCGCTGTATATGAATGTATTACATTGATCATGCTCCCAAGAGCAACCTGAACAATATTCTCCCTTTCTTGATCGCGTTCTCTTTATATCCACCTCTACGGACACCCGGTCTGATCTGAATTAATTACGAAATCTATTACATTTGGAGATTGAGCTTTTTGTTTTCTTCTGAAACGTCATTGCCGATTGCAATATTTCTTCAGCACACGCTTGCTCGCCCGCTGATACGTATTTTGTTAATTTACGTTGCACGATTCGGTGTCTCTTCTTAAAAGATGCAACCCATGAAGCACCAGCAGGGAATTCAAATCCTGGAGATATGTGCTGAAATCACGCATAAATAGCATATTCTTGTAAAGTCCGAGTCATCAGCGGCTCATTGCTGTTCCTGGGTTCGACAAAGTGATCGTATACCCATCTGTCGATCATTTCAAGCTTGTCGAGTTTCATTCCCCCTTATTTTATATCTTTCTCCCGTATGTAACCGGGGAAACTATCCGGCGACAATATGCTTAAAATCTTTTGCTTTGGAAATGAGTTCCCTTCACTTCGAAGCCAGCACCACAGTTTTATAACTCCTGCTTTCATGAATCTTGGCACGGAAAGAATAATTCGAAGTAAGGGTTAGGTAGCGACAAAAATGTCAGTTTAGGGCTTATTCTCAAACAACAGTCAAGTAAAAAAAATGTAAAACGTCCTAAATGAACAAATAAGAAGGGGATGGAACGGATTACAAAAAATGGAGGAGGTGGTAGACTGGAAAAAATTTACTCTCACCGAGTCTCGAACCCTGAACTTTCACATCAGAAGCGCGGTACGATACCACTCGGCCAAATCGCTTTTGAACAATAGGCGAAATTTTCAAAATTAAATTCAACGTGACCATATTTTCCAATTTTTAAATGCTTTTTTCTCTCAAACCCGGGCGTATTTGGACAAAACCCTTCAACTGTATTCCTATCTAAGTGTCTACTTTCAAATAAAAAAGGTTTCATCTTCTTTCTTGACATCAGTTAGGCAAAGTCTCCTTGTTAGCTGAATTTCTTGTTGAAATTAGCTCCACAGGTACGTTATTCGTCATTATGATTGATGTTAATTTCAAATAATTTACCTTATTACTACTTTTTGTGGGATTATTTACTACCATATGATGACTTATATGATAAGAAATGAAATTTAATCGAAATAAATATTTTTTTACTGGCAATTTAGCCTTCAAAATGGAGTTTTAGAAATGTAGGCAAAAATGAGTTGTGTGGTGCGGGTGGTCTATACTCTAATTTTGTTGTTAATTCATAGACATTTTTTTAACCTTAGATTTTGTCAAAAAAAACTTCAAATTTCATTTTCATAAACTATAAACATGCATCCACTCTTTTTTATTATCCACTATACCATATTTTCATAAAATTCGTCTTCATAGCCGTTTGATTCTGAAATCAGCCTGATTTTTCGCAAAACTTTAGAGCTCGGGCGGCAGTGGTTAATATTATCCGATCTGAAAAAATTTTGTGTGCGAGATCCTTACATCATTTCGTAACTTTCTCGCTCAGGGCAAATTTGATCAGGAAAAAAAACCTTTTTTTGGCCCACCCTAATGTCCACCCCATCAGTATTCTGCAGAACAATGGAAAGTGCTGTGTAGGGTGGAGGCAGGATGTCGAAACTGTCTTCGCTCACTAAAGATGAACACCTGTAGTTGCCAGAAAACTGCATTCAACACTGATGATCATTATGCATCAATGATGGAGGAGCTCACTAACATAAAAAGATTGGCCATCAGATTCATCATGTAAGGGCATACACATTGCCTTCCTTTTGATACTCTGCACTGGCCACAAACGTGATGCTGTCCATCTCCAAGCTACATATATTCCCACATTCTTTGATGAAGAAGGTACTTCATAAAAGCAAGTCACATCACTGAAAGCTTTTCCAACAATTTGCACTTCAGTTCCTTGTGTAGCAATTAAAGTGATAATAAAAATTTCACTGCTATCAGTAACCACACAGTTATTTGGCTGTTGGTCTGAAAATAGTAATGAGTTTAAGTCATATTTGCTGTAACAAGGAGGCTGCAAACCAAAAGGGAGAACTCTTGGGATCCGCCAGCCTGCATGAGGCCTTGTCTTTGACTCCCTTATACAGTGATTAAACAAAGATGCCTCTTCAATGTGTCGCACAATCTGAGGAAGAGGAAGGCTTGGCTTCCGCACCAGTCTCTTTATTTTGCCTAGTGCATTCTCAAATTTGAATGCATTAAATTTATCAACAGGCCCATGTAATTTTACATCATCTGCCAGATGGAGTAGTCCATGCACATTATAAGATAGATGCTGCTGGCCGTACAATACTCCAAACTTCTTCACAAAGTATTCAAGGAGGGATTTTGAATAATCTAAATTAACAAGGCAATCATTCCTGGCCAACAGTCTGGGGGCATAATGGAGAGCCAAAAAATGTTTGTAAACATTAGTGTTTACAATATCTTTCATTAGCAAGAGCCCAGTCTACAGTAGAAAGGTACGAAATTCAGTAGCTTTCCACCGCTGCAAATGAACCAAAGATCTTGGTTTCCGTGAGAAATCCACAGGTACACCTTGAGAGATGACAGCTACCCTCTCATTCAAAGACACCACGTTTGCAGCTGGTAGTCTAACAAGGAGACTCCCTTTTACCCAAGCTAGAAGCATCTTGCGCATAACCCCTAGGCACACCAAATGCATATATTCGAACGGGAACTGTGAAACCATCTTTACATCTGGAATGTCTAACAGTGGGGAATGCCCAATGTGATGGTCTTCATCTAACCTTAGGCGGAAGCTAGTGTAAGACCTTAGAGGGGAACTAAGTTCATCGAACACCACTCTATTGTCAAAATATTCCCCCTGTGAAGTGCACTTGCCACAACCAGAGTATCCCGTATGTGATTTTATTTGGGCAACAAATGCACGAGCAGGGGCATCACAAACATACCATGTGACATCAACACAAAAATCTTCACCATCACAATTGATGCCACTTGTTTTAAGTTCCCTCATCTCCTGGACATAGTCATCAGAAACTCAGAGCATGAAGTGGGTTTACCATAGCCATGGTAAATGCCCACAGGAAAAGGTGGGATTACCGGAAAGTCTTCCAAGCACATCAAAATAACCCTCACCTGACTGCTGGAGCTCTTTGCAACAATTGTTGTTTGGTCCACTCAACTTTACATTTCTTTCCCCACAATGCCAAATCATCTACATATACTCCTATTATGAGTTTCTTCCCCTCATCACAATACACACATGGATCACTTGTAAGTCTCTTAAGTTTTAGGTCACAAAGTACTTTATCAATATGTTCATACCACTCTCTCCCACTTTGTTTAAGACCATATATATCCTTATTTAGTTTACACACACAATTTTGACCTCCCTCCTCAAAGTATTTCGGTTGTTTCATGTATACTTCCTCATGCAATGGACTGCTCAGATATGCTGAGAGAACGTCCACATGCTCTTGAACCCACCCATTTTCCACTGCTAAAGCCATTAACAACCTAATGCTTTTACGTTTAATCACAGGGGAATAAGTCTCTTTGAAATCTATACCAGGTATTTGGGAGAAACCTTGAGCTACTAATCGAGCTTTATATCGTTCAACAGTACCGTCAGGCTTTTGCTTAACCTTCAAAACCCATTTACAACCCAGAACATTCTTACCTGCGAGTTTCTTCACAATTTCATAGGTACCCTTCCTCTTGAGATTTTCTAGCTCTTCTATCATAGCAGCTCGCCAGTGTTCAGCTTCCCCTCCACTCAATGCCTCTTCCACGCTGCTAGGCTCCATGCAGCTGGGCTCACAGCACGGCAGGGTGTGGCTGAATATTGTCATTTTGCAACAGGGACAATGCACTGGTTTTGGGATTCTGCTGCTACACCTGAGAGTCACTTCAGGTTGCAGTACGTCCACTTGTTCTATCTCATCATTCTCCCATTCTATTAACTCACCATGTTCCCTTTCTACTCCCACCAGATTCACTTCCTTAGACTCATTCTCTTCTAAATCTTCTTCTTCCCACTCAAAGTCCTCATCATTCAGACCAGGTATCTTATCAATTGCTGCCTCATGAAGGTGCCCAAGACGTTGGTGCCACATTTTCGCAGTCCTCAATGCAATAGCTTCCACATCTTCACCAGGATCTTGTGATGTGGTCTCGCTCTCACTTACCGCCACTGCCCCTCTTGATTCCTCTTTGCAGGCTAGTAAATACAGTCCACCTGACTCACGAGCAGTAAATAGAGGTACGCCATCGTCGGAGCCAATAGCGCTGTTCTTATCAAACGTACGTCTAATTCCATTGTCAGCTAGGCGCTTCACAGAGATCAGGGGGTCTATTCTCTTACTCGAAGCGCGGTAGCTTTCTGACGGAGAGATGCTTAATTAAGCTACTTGCTCCCACTTGTATTCTCTAACGCTGAAGCTCCGGCGAAGGGAGCTTGCAGAAGCTACAGGTAGCTTATTAGGCTCCAACCCTTATTCTATATGGGATTTGAAGCTACTTCCGTAGCTTCAAACTAGCTACCACGGTAGCTTCGCGAAGCACGCCCTCGAACCCCGCGCTTCAGCTAGCTACCATCAAAATACACGGGGAATTCCTATGAGCCGCCGTGAACCAACAGGTGCATGTCGCTATTCTTTTGTTCTATCCCATAAGCATCTTTCTTGGCACGGCCAGCGATGGAGTGGTAAACAAGAAAAGTGTTGACTATTTTTGTTGTTTTCCGTAATTATTATCTTTAATGAGGTCGGGAATGCTGCGTAAAATATTTGAAGCATTCAATTATTGTATTCTTAACAAAGTAGTGGGCATGAGAGACAAATTTCGTGACTATATATGTATGTTTCGGAGTGAACTATCGATCGCATTAACTAGTTGATTTCATTATTTGGAGAAGAAAAATGTTGCTTTCAATCATTTTATTTCACGTGAGATCTTATTTTGCATGTAGTCATTACTAGTGAGAAGAAAACCCCCGAAAACAGTGATCATTATTGATGTTGCGAGAGACTGTGTTGTAGTGACGGTACAAATTAATGCGTTGAAATCATTACCAATGCCAATGTATCCACTGCACAGAGATGGATGTCTTATTTTTGCAAGTGTCTATACATTAATGATTAACTTTACTGTGCATTATCAGCAACGATCTTTGTTGTGAAGTGATTGTGTGAAGAGAGTTTAGTGTTACATAGATGCAGACCGTGGAGATGTGGATATTATTGTGTTATAATGAAATGTAAGGTGTTTCCTGATAGTTATTAATAAATTTTTTGCTCTTCCAATGAATAAATATGTTCATGATATCATTCTGCTTTCATTTGTGTGTCTTTGGCCGTATATACGCAATTAATTTCAGTGCCGGTAGTTAAGTTGGTGTATTTGTTTTGAATTTTGAGAAAGTGTAGCCATGGATATTCCAGAAGCCCACGGAGGAAGTCATCACAAAAACAATAATATAATATGACTTTAATATTAAGAGAAGGAACTACGTTTAATAGGTTGTTTTTTCATAATGATGGTCAAGTTCTTATGAATCGCTCTCGCTTGCAATAGTGCAAGGTTGGCGGTTGGCATATAATACTGATTCATAAAACCATTTAAATATTAATTTAGCCGTCGTGAGAACGGCACGACTGTAGAGTTTTGTGTAAATATTGTTTGAAGCATATTGTGAGCCTAAAATGATTGCTTAGGCCAATCTGAGTGAAATGACGTAACTTTCAATCATAATTTTCTCCACCTTCCCATTAACTTTGTTGAAGATATTCCCGAAATAATATACACTTATCGTATGCGCATGTTATTGCGATATTCTCTCGCAGTGCAAGAAGGAACAATCTTTGCACAGAAACAGTTGGTCATCAAAATTTTTGCATCAAACAAGCAAAAGCATAAGGAGCGATGAGTGAAAAGTTCTCGGGAATTAGAACGACAATGTGATAGCATTGGTTTAATGTGTTGGTAGTTTACTAACATTTTCTCTTCATTATATTTACATGGCCTACATGATTAGCAATCGTGACATAAACTGCTGCATCGATCGAAACTATTGAATTGATCTAAGCCGCTTAGCCAAATATAATTATTTCTACGTATTTCTATTATTATGAAAGCTAAAGGCACTCAGCATTTCGTAATTTACAAAGCACATTAATTTCAACTAGAAGAAAAAGTCAGCCGAGAACGACTACATTATGATTTTCCCGCAGGTTACGAAATGAAACGAGCGATTTCATTGGTTCTAAAAGTAAAAACTGAGTTCGCACGAAATATTTCTCATACCCCATATCCGGTCTGAGAAAGCTACCAGAAATTCTCGGTATGAATTAGCTACTCCCAGTTAGGGAATAGGGTTGGTAGCCAATTCTGGTAGCTAGTTCGAAGCTACCACGACGGGAGCTTCGAGTTAGAGAATAGACCCCCAGGTTGCACTCCAGTTCAGGTACATAGAGCACTCTGGTCAATCCCAATGTCCAACCTCCACATGCTTCTGTCAATTTGACGTTAACAGTTCCAACTCCTTTAACGTCCGCTCTCCCCTTGCCCAAAGCTACAGACCCACGCAGTTCCTTGAAGGTGTTGAAAAATTCACGATGCGGAGTCATGTAATCTGAAGCTCCCGAGTCCACGACCCACGAAGATTTGCCGTAGTTAGAAGTAGGAGTCCTTAGAATACATGCTCTGAAGCGGTCTGTGGCCACTTCACTCTTGTTTTCATTTTCTCCTCGGTTCCTGTTTATTTCAGCCCTCTTTTGATCGCACTCTCTCACTACATGACCACGGTTGCCACAAGCATAGCATCTAGGATTGTCACAGTTTCTGGCAAAGTGTCCCCATTTTCCGCACTCAAAGCACTTAGACTCACTTGCGTTTATCGTCTTACTTCCGTTTATGCCACTTCCTCGCATCTTACTGTTTCCTCTGTAATGGTTTTTCTTCTCGCCCCTGTTATTAGGCTGATTTCTGCGGAATGGATGGCCTTTCGTCGATGTCAATGCTGTCGGTCGTTCCTCTCTCTCTTTCTGATCATTTTCTCTCTGAACCCTCTTCTCTTCCACAAGTAATCTTGCTTTCACAGCTCTAGTTGTAAGGTTCCCCTCCTGCTCCATCGAACGGATTAGCCCTTCGTATTTACTCAGAGGCAATCCCATTAGGAAGATCATAGCAATTTGCTTATCGGTAAAAGTTATTCCGCCTTTGCTCACCTTTCAATAAATATCCTGAATTCTCGACATATATGCCTGCATACTTATATTTTCAGTCTTCTCCACGTTCACCATCTCTTTCATTAGCATGACAGTGTGAAGTAGGGTAAATGTTGCATGGATTTCCTCAAGGGTCTTCCAAGCCTCTCTTGCTCGTTCACAATCACCTATGTCTTGCAGATATTCATCATTAACATGTCTGAAAATATGTGCCAAGGCTCTCGTGTTTGTTCGCGCTTGCTCTGCATTCAGCTCTACCACATCGTCAAATCTGGGGTCAACCACATTCCAACAGTTCTTCTCCACTAGTCCCGCTTGTGTACGAATAGCCCACACATAGTAATTATGTTGGTTTAACCTCATGTAATTATCGTCTTCGCGCACTTTCGCTTCGTCCGCCATTTTCACTCGCTTATTGCCGGCAGCACGAGTTCTTCTTCTCAACACATAAGTTGGGAGCGAATAACTTTTATAACCTTCACCTTCTTACATCACTTGAGCGACTGCGCGACCAGTACCAACTGGTACAACATAAAAAAATGAGCGGCGCCTTCTCACGCCTGCCAACCTTGCTGGCTGATATACAAAACACAAGCATGAAAACCCCAACATGTTTCGGCATCGTTGACGCAACAGCAGTGAAGTAGTGTAGTCAAGATATCAGAGGAAAGAGGCAACTGCTGAATCAACCGCTTAAGGCGAACCTGCCGATACAAAAAAATATACTGTCATTCTACCCGACTACTAGCTACGTACCACATTTACCCAAATAATAACAAAAGACTGCAAATTATTCATTACGGTGACTGTGAGGAAAAATACGCTAATCCATAGCCATCAGAAAGCTACTTTCTGAGATTCATTTCTACAATGTGTGATTACAATTATTGGTGAAGCACGTAGGTAACTTAAAGGACATGTTCATGGTTAAGGACTTAATGGACATGGTTCAAGGACATGTATGGTTATATGGAAAGGCATATTCAGCGAGCTACGAAACAATCCCGTTCAAGCAAAATTACGCTGCAACTGTGAATGTCGGTGACAGTAAATCTTAATCAAATAACCTATTTCGTCTGGATCTTCACAAATCTTACAATTGTGTATTTAGATTAATATTTGTTTTGTCTCTTCAAAATATCTATAGATCACTTTGGGAAGTATACTGTCCTCTGGAAACTCATAGCATTCGAGACAAACAAATAGATAAAAGACAGTATCATCTGGAAGATGCATTTGGTGTGTTTTTGGGACTCAATTTAGGTGATACAACTTCTTGCAACTGCTGCATTCAATTCCTACCTTCTTTTGCCTCACAGTGGAGTTACACATACCATTGGTAAATTCCTTCCACTGACAGGTGTGAGTACGACTTTTCTTCCAATGCCAGTGAACGATGAGATTCAATGGCGGAAGACTTTAGACATTATTTTTATGATAGATGATAGTTGGTGAACGGGGAAAATGAGCTCTACAGCCTCTATAATATATAAAGGATTCAAAAGGGGGTTCTCAAATGTCCGTAAAATTTGACACCACTCGTCAGAGGAATAAGCAAAAAACACTTCACCAGAATGCCCTCCTGTTGCAGTTTACGGGAATTACTTCCACGAGACTACCACAGACACAAGCACACACCCCCGAATTGACACCTTCGCAAGGCTGTCGGACCTCGCTTAGGTAACCTGGGACCCCTCGCAGAGCTGGATGGACTCTTTTACTCCTTTAGAATCGCTTATTGTTTTTGTGGTAAAGCTGTACTAATAATACTTTGGGATGGTAGCTATTCCTGCTCATTTCCTAATATCAATGTTTTAGCTGCCTTTAACATTCTCTTTGGCTCTCTTTTGAATGGTCATTTAATTGCCTTTTCTTCTTCTTAAGTCTTTTTTTGTTGCTTGCTTCTGCAGTTTTTTCTCTTCCCTTTCCTCCTTTCTTAGTTCCTTTTCTGTTTGAGTTTCTTATTTTATTCTTGTCATGGCATTATTTCCATTTTTCTGGGGTCAATTTACGTCTTGTACAAATGTTACCGTTTCGGTACTTCTTTTTTCCTTTATTTTTCGTGTTTCAGGCCAAAAAAGAGTGATATTATCGTGGCGTGGACCCTCTGTTAGGTGTGACCTGTGTATGTGTGGCACACCAGGAATTTCAGATAATGCTGCCTCAGTCTCTACATAAATCTATGGGTAGTCGTTTCTTCTGTGTTATGCTGGTTATGTACAAGTACAATTACTTTCTCACACGTTCCTTCTTCCTCATTCTCCATCAATTTGCATTGTAATTTGATGGCGCTCCCACAATCTACATAGAACTCTGAATTCCTCTCCTTTTCCCAAATTTTTGTTGAATACTTTAAAAATTTTCACTTTGCTCTTCCCCAACCATCAAAGAAAAATCATCTTATGAAAGTGGATTCATCTTACAAACTGAGGTATTCACACTGACTTTGGATGAACGCTTTCCTAGGCACTTAGAATAATCTATTGCCTTGGCATTCCATGGATATAGGCCTAATGCCCTGAAACCATTCTTAACTATTCTAGACAAGTCAATGTTGTTCAATATGGCTGAAAGAATGGGAACATAATTTTTTTTATCGGTGTTAGGGTTTTTAGTCTATTCAAGTACGGCATTCTTCCACTTAGTCTTTATTGGCCTAAAGGCAGCCACATGAGCGGGTTGCAATATTTTTGTGGAGTTTTGGTACAGAGCAATTAGAATAATTTGAAATTCTTTGCATAGCAAACTTCGGTGGCATAGCAGATGGATTTTGTGGCCATTTACAAACAACACTACTGGTAATGGGATTTTATTTTCCAAAAGATAAAGATGAAAAACATTCCCAATAGATTTAAAAAACATTTCTGACCTCATCCACCCATTGTCACTGCGCCCTATCCCCCATTTTTTGGAACCTTTTGCACTATTTTATTAGGGATCCTCTGTAGAAGGTAGATGATCATCGGAGGACACGTATTTCCTGAGGATGAAAAGTTCTTATGACGGTCAGCGTTGCCTTCACGTGACGGTGGGGGTAACTTCATATACATTTTTTGATCCAGAGGGGCAAGCGCTACTCAAGTAAAAATTTCTCCTTTGCAACTTGACTGAAACTGGGCTGGAACAACCTTGAAACTCACTGCCTTGCTTCTATGCTGAAACTGCATTGAAATTGAAACAAACCAGTGGAGTTTGGGAGAGGGATGGCAGTGCAATTAAGAACTCAAGCTACTCCAATGAAACTCCCTTGGCTGACTAAACTGAAACTCCCTTGGCTAGCTACACTGAAACTCCCTTGGCCACTAACTAGACTGAAACTCCCTTGGCTACCATCTAGACTGAAACTCCATTGGATAGCTAGGCTGAAACTCCCTTGTATGCCAGGCTGAAACTCCCTTGTTTGGCTGAATACATTTCCCCTACCCAATCCATTAAAATTCCCTTGTCAAATCATATGAAATACAGTCAATTAACAACTTGCGCAACCCAGCCAACAGTGGATGATCACATAACAGATGTCTCCCACAATTTTGCATGGATGATAGGAGATAAAGGGTGCACCCTGGATAGGTGATTGTGATCAACAATAGTTATTATAACTGCAATGATCACAACATTTTTCAAGACACAATTTATTAAAACGTGAACATACATCAATAAATTAATAACTGTTGAAGCACATACAAAAATATTCCAAATGAAAGAAGTCATGGAAGTTAGATGCTCCTGAAAAAGAGAAGAAACATGACTGATGAGAGTCACAAACGACTTAACTCAAAATCAAATTAGCAAAATCCCTGTTAAAAATTCCCCATTGAAAATACCCATTAAAATTCCTTATAGGGAATTTGCAATGGGGACTACCATTCCCTATAGGGACAGTTATTCCCTATAGGGACTGTAATTCCCCATTGAAAATACCCATTAAAATTCCTTATAGGGAATTGGCAATGGGGACTACCATTCCCTATAGAGACACCCATTCCCTATAGGGACACCTATTCCCTATAGGGATAGATATTCCCTATAGGGACTGTAATTCCCTAATAAAACAGAATGAATAAAAACAATTGTTCCATTGATATGAATTTAATGCTAAATTAAACATTTTTACGTTGTATAACATAAATATGTTGACAGGCTTGCTACTCTTTAACAATACAAAAGGTTAAAAAGGGCAAGATTTGGGGTAAAACTGCACAAATTATGCAATTCCAGCTATGGTTATACACATAACTTTAAAATGTATGTTGGAAATGATGAAGTAAACAATATTCCTGTTAATACAAAGGTAGTATTGGATTTGATGGCCGCGTATAATCTTCTAAACAAAGGATATTAATTGTATGTTGATAATTGGTATAATTCGCCAGATTTGTTTCACAAGTTACACACCTTAGGAACTAATGTACTGTACTTAGTGATCTAAATGCAAAAATATGCCTAAAGATAGAGACGAATTAAAACTCCAAAAAGGTGAAGCCATATCATATTGCAGTAATAACATTACTGCAAATGGAAGGACAAGAAGGATATGTTACAATAATGAACACCAGGCATTCCTTGGAGTGTACAGATACCAAAAAAGTAAAGGTAAAAGGATGGCAAAACGTGTAGTGTGCTTGGAGAAAAAGATAAGAAGAGAATCCACATGGTAGTATGATGTGTGCAAAAAGCCACTATGTTTGGAACATTTCAAGCCCTAAAGAATTATCTCCAATTACGTAAAGTATTTAATTTAATTTTGAATGCTTTTATTTTTGCACACAGTAAACCATAGTTGGTAGCATATACTTCAAGCAAATGAAAGAGCAAGTAACTATTAACAAAATATCAAAATTTGGACCGAATTGGTTAACAAATACCACTTCAAATGTCTCATACAAACCAATATTACAATTGTGTTCAAATTCTTTCAAAGTTCGTGGTGTTTGGGGTCGATCAGGGGATTGATGTGAATGGTATGCGAGTATTACAAAGGCTGACAGGGAATGAACAATCAATATCTTAGCTGGTAGCATTTGCATCCATCATCAGTCTGGATAGACATGTGAAGTATTATTTGCTACTTTTCAGTAGCTTCTTCCTTTGGTATTTAACCATGTCACAACTTTTGGTGGCAAATGCCTTTGTGATAACTTGCTTTAGTCTAGTTGGTATATCCCTTTTCAGGTTGTCATCCTGACTCCAGACTCTCTCCATTGTCCCTGCAAATAAATATAGAATATTAGTAATAAAAACAAGGTTATATCATTTGCTATGAACCTATCCTGCAGGAAATCTACCTATTTATTACATTTACACATGGCATCTTGCAAGCATATTTATGCACTCCCACTCTAACGCATTCATATTTATGTGCATGCATCAACGTGGCGAACAAAATGCTAGGCTCAACTTCCTAACAAGTATCTATTCTGTGCTCAACAAACAGGTTATTTTTTTATAAATATTTATGTATACCCGTTAACTGCGTAAGGAACACCGGGGTAAGTGGAACCCCTAACATAAATAGTTGACATTTCAATAGAATTGCATTGACATTCAATTTTAGTAACATTCTATAGCAATTGATAACAATATAATTGCACATGAAAAACTCTCCTTTACTTGGCTTATTATTTATATGGTGCATTAATGTGAACCATTCAAATTATAGAAAGCAAAACTTAAATTATCACTGAGGAGGCATGCGCTTCTCATCATAGTTAAATGAAAAACGAAGCGATGACTCGTTACTAAGGCTATGTGTGAGCTCCAAACGAAAACCACGTAAGATTCCAAAACATTCAGCAGTAACTAATAAGTATAAGCAGTAAATATACATTGCACTATAGCGAAACATACTCGCATTCCTTATTTCTTCGAAAGCCCGCTCGAGCTCACTGAGTCCGGTCCTCCGCAGGATGACTAACGGACGGCGCGGCATTGATGACCGGTCGGTGTATTATCCTCCTCGTCCGGGGTGCCCATGAGGCAGGAAAAGTGGACGGCAGTCGCCAACGCGTTGAAAGAAGAATTTGTTATTGGCTGCATGACCCCCGAAAAAGGAGCTTGAAATCCTTAAACGTGCCTGGATTAAAACACGAATTCAAAATCAACGTTCTCATGGCTAAACATGGAAGGAATAAACATGCCATCAGAGAGGTTAAAACGCTTACCTCCAATAATGACTGCAGTCACCACCACCGACTTGTTCTCCCCTTCACCTTAATTTCGATTAATTCTTGCCGTTAACAAACGTCGAAGTACCGGGAAAATATGTATGCCATCAATCTTTTCATGCTAAAACCCACGCTCACCTCGCTCCTAGCAACATGAGAGAAATAACGGCAACCGACAGCTTGACGCGCGGGAAAAGGTATACGTGTTGCCAAAAGCTAGTGATGGGGAAAAACTTTCCGTAATCGATTAATCGTATCATATGATAAAATTCATAGAGCTCTCTGATGCCCCGTTTACACCACGATCGTCGCGACGTTGATCGCGACTACTGCACGTCTACACGTCTAAAAGTTACCATTAGTGATGGGTCGATCATGAACGATTCGATCAAAAAGATTGAATCACTAGGTGAATCAAATGACTCATGATTCATTTCGTTAAACAAGTCGATCATCAATCATCAATCACTCCGACTTCCGGTTTCATATCAATCATCTCGGTTTCCGGTTTGATTCAAAATTTGGAACGACCGATGCTTAATCTCTTTTCGTCAGGGCAGAAATAGTTGTGATAAAATTAAAAACTATGTTATGAAGAACTGAATACTTGTGTAATCTTTTTCTTAAATTTTTTTCCAGCAGTTATCAGTATTAATAACACCAATACACGTAAAAGGAAAATATTAAGATGACTCCTGTAGGAGAACGTTAAGAAGTAGAAGTTAAAGCTGGTTATATTTTATTGTGCCGTTCATAAAATTATCCTGCAGATCAGATTCATGCATAGTGTGTGGTGTATTTTGTGTTATATTTTGATCAACTATAGTTAGAAATTATTTCATTAGTGTTAAGAAACTGTGGCAGTTTCGCCTTCCCAAATATTTTCATGACACTGCTTCCTTCATTTTTGCAATCTAATTTACTCATCTAGGAATTCACAATTAAAATAGTATATGAAATGATAATATGGATAGCAATCAGCGTTACCAATGCTCTTCGCAGATGAGGCAGTATTTATTCGATTATTCAAAGTGATTTATTACATCCATTGATTGAGTCTTTTCGATCTTGATTCCTTTTGAGTCTTTTCGATCATGATTCCTTTTGAGTCTTTTCAATCATGACTCCTTTGAGTCTTTTCGATCATATAGTGATTGAATCTTGATTTGAGTCTTTTCGATCATAGTGATTGAATCTTGATTTGAGTCTTTTCGATCATAGTGATTGAATCAATTGATTGAATCACTTATGTGACTCGAGTCAAAATGATTGAATCACTAAAATGATCGACTTTGCCCATCACTAGTTACCATCGTAACTCAGTGCTGCCCTCGTTGTGGAACTGTGTCAGATAACAACTGACGACGACACTGCGTGAGAAAATTGAAATCCTGGAAATTAAGAAGCAAAAGAATATTAATGTTTTCATGTGCTAAAACTGAAGCTAGACCGAACTGTCGGTAAAACGTTAAAGAATATAGGTTTCTTTATGGGAATCTGTCCAAAGTTTAGCAATATTCGTGCGGTAAAGACAGTAGATATGTCTCCTTGCTACGTTCCAAATTGGAATATTTTGCTAACTGGTCACTTTATTATAATATCGACTCCATCCGGATTGAACGTGTCCAAAATAAATTTTTCAAATTAAATAATTGCGATTTATTAATCTCTTTGTCTGATTACATCACTTCATATATTCTTTCCCTAGTTAATTTGAAAACTCTTGTACGACCAAGGATCCTCCAACAAAGGCATATTCCTCTACAAAATTATCAATTAATATTTAGATTGTTCCAATCTCCTTTATTAGTAACTTTTAATGGATCCCGTCATAGCTATATAAATCCTCACCTGCTTGTTTTTAATTACCATAGAGCAAATTATGTCTTCAACTCCCACCTATGATGAGATAAAACTAAACCTAGTCACAACAGTCCGTGAAGTCTTTAAGAAACTAGATTCTTCGAGAGAATATGTCAAAACATTCAAGAATATTCACGCATTAAAGACAGTACATATTGCTGTTATAATTTAACTAGAAAAGGCTTAGATTTCGGATTGATTCGGCACAAGTATTGATATCTCCATGTCCTCATCTAAATGTTATGGTTATTTCTGGCGAATTTTATTGTGAAATCCTGTATACAATGATTTAATTGGTTAACATTTTGTGCATGTTTGTTATTTTCCATCATCTGTGAATTATAATGTAAGGATACATGGTTATGGGTTAACCTGTAAATAACGAAATGCATAAAACTGGTATAGTACAGAATATCCGATATCATTTGGTAAATAGAACATCAGAAAAAACTTTCCCCTAACATCCTTCCATTGCCTGCTGAATAATGTCTTCAATCGTTGCCATATATCTTTGATATATTAGAGTTATTTATGAAATATCAATTACTGTATCAAGATTGCAACGGCGCGAAAGAATCGTATATGCATCGATCTTCATTTCGATCTCTTTTTTTCTTGGCACACTAGCGCTAACCATCGTAAGTTCGGCAGAGTTAGGTACTAAGGCCTACGATGGTAACTCTGCGCGTCTACACGACGTTTTGAGGTTACGATCGTACGGATCAACGTCGCGACGATCGTGGTGTAAACGGGGCATGATAAAATTCAAGCATAATCGATTCAGGGAAAAAGTCGGGCAGAAATAATCGATTACGCAGAGAATCGGTGAATAATCGAATACATGGCCAGCGCACGATTCTTGAGACGATTATGCACCGATTATCATGATACATCATCATATGGGGCGATTCTTTGGGCAAAATAATCGTGTGCTGAAGGTTAAGCGCTCCCGATTCTTTTGTCCATTATCGTCAACAATAACGCTGCGATTCTGCGGGTGGGTGGGTTCTCCTCACCCACAGAATCGCAGCGTCATTGTTGACGATAATGGACAAAAGAATCAGGAGCGCTTAACCTTCAGCACACGATTATTTTGCCCAAAGAATCGCCCCATAATCGTATGATGATAATCGGTGCATAATCGTCTCAAGAATCGTGCGCTGGCTTTCGATTATTCACCGATTCTCTGCGTAAGCTAGGAATATTGTTATTCTGTCCTGAATCGCTACCGTGCGCTACCGATTATTTGAGTGTGAAGCGATTCTTTTTGTGGCGTGGTAGAATAATCGTCTCGTAGGAACGCTAAAGTCCTAAAGATATCGGTGCGCACCGTCTCATTTGTATTGAGTGAAAAATAAAATGCAAAGAATCGGTTTTATTGTCGTATTTTGAGATTGTGCGGATGCTGTAATGGTGGTATTTTGAAGGTGGGTGTCATGATGCGTGTCAAATAATTTAGTTCGTTTTTGAACATGTAATATTAAGTTATTTTATCCCTGACAATCTTAGATCCGGATGATGAGTGGTAGCAATGCCTTCTTAAGCTTACGAAGGCATTAAGCTGAAGAACTTCTTAAGCTTAAGAAGGCATTGGTGGTAGTAATAAAGTAGCTAAGTTTTTGTCTTGTTCTTGACAGTGATATCGTCAATAGGTTTTTCATGCCATTAGTACATGACTAGGAGATTGTTTTTCTTTACCCTCACTCAAATTTTTGTGGAAGTACTTCCACAAGTGACTCTTTACTGGTGCCATATCACTTTCGTTTCTGAGCTTACACCGAACAAAGGATTTTAGTGACTTATGGGTGAATCGGCTTCAGATGAGGTGTCTGGGCTCTTCCACTTACGAGGTGTTATACATTTATTTACGATTGATTATTAGGTAAGAGTTGCCCAATTAGCTTTATTACTTATTGGCGGTGAAAAGAAATTGTTCGTCCTTGACCAATTAGGCCCTATATTCCATATGATCATGTAGTTACTCAACGCGGCCATAATTTTTTTCGCTAATTTTTCATGATTTCTTCCTTCAACAATAGATATTTTCTCCCATCAAAAATTTAGAATTTGTTTCATTGCTTATGATTTTTTTCAAAATTTTCAATCACCAATTACGATATAAGGATAGATTGTCATGAAAAGTATATGCTCGCTCTCGTTTCTCGCAAGTGAGCACGCTTCTTGTTCCCGCCGATTATATTCAAATAATCGATTATGCAAAATAATCGGATGTCCATAATCGATTCAATAATCGCAATAATCGAAAGAAAATAATCGATTATTACGTATAATCGATTATCTTTGCCCATCTCTACCAAAAGCTAAATTTAAAAAATACATTGCCGCTGGAAACAGGGGTCGCGTATATGTCCGGTAGAAGGGTTCCGTATGTTGGCAAATCTTACGGTGGGTAGCACACGCGCAGCAAGGGAGAAGCAGTTCAAATACATGAGGGAGAGGGGATACCCAAATGCTGCAGCAGCTCTGTGGCAGGGCAGTAGAGTATTTGCACGTTTTTGGTGAGGCCTGTTAAAAATATCAGTTTGGTTTAATTAAGCAAAATTCCAACTCCTACAGTCGTACGACCATGGGCGAAATTGTTATTAACAAATAAACATTCCAAAATCAATGTTGCGCTTAAAACACTACGCCGCCATGCCAGACGGCTTGTGACGTCAATCCCCATACTCAACTGACTGCAGTTCCTCCGATCATATGCGATTGATGGAAACCTTGTTTATTGTTGTTTACGAACACTGAGGTGAATCTGACGGAATAAACCATCTGTCCTACTATAAATTATTGGTATATTTCGTACAACAATTCTTTAAGTTCGCAGCCATGAGCGAAGATAGATTAATGGCTTGTGGGACAAAATTCCGGAATGAATATTGTTTTGTTCCGATACGTGGGAGCACCCGTGTTTCTACACCGAACAAGATTTTTGTGGATGTTCCCGATAAGCCTGAACTACGACGGAAATGGTTATTGGCAGCCCGGAGGGATCTTAAGTCGATGCCATTATTACACACATAAGAGTTTATTATTCCATTCAGAAAGGAGAGACTAATGCGTAATACTGAAGCATATGTATGTTTGAGATGCAGTTATTCTTGTATACAAACGGCCGTGTATTCATTGATGATATACATTGCATATTTTTTCACTTCGGATGCTTACTTTCATTATGTATTCTTGATGACTATGGAAAAACATAATTGGTAACGTCAGTATTTTAAGCATTTATACTCGAAAAGCAGATATAAACAATGTTGGAGTGGAAAAGGAAAATTTAAAGAATTTACAATGCAGTAAAGAATCGTAAAGAAAATAACGTTACGGTAAATGTATAAATGGTACAAATTTGATGCATTGCAAATACCTACATGCGAGCAATTAGTAACACATGTTTACTCCTAAAATGTTATAGTTGAGGAAACACAACAACCTGCCTCCCTACATTTAAATTTTCAAATATTGACAGCATAAAAGTGCGGAAACATAGGGAAAAATAGTTTACTAGAGGTGTTAATGAATAAAAAACTATGCAAAATTACCCTTACTTGTACTTATTTATTGCTCATCATATCACAAATAGCACTACCACGCACACATTTCACGAGCTGTCTTTTTAATACTTATAATCAGTATACGCCGAATCAACTGTTTCAATGAAGAACTTGGCTCACAATAAATATAAAACACTATTATGTAACACTAATAAAGCATAATTATCGGTTTTCCAATCACTCTGCACACCACACTAAAAGAATTTGCACTCCTTGAAATTCGTAAGGATTCTTCACATCTCACTTCCCACACATCACTAACAACTTAGAATCAGTTTACGTTATTTCACGTTAACATTGCGAAGACAATTAAATGAATAGTCTGAAACAAATTACCTACTAAACCCGTTATTGTAACATCAAAAAACTTAGAATTTCACTATCACTCCTACCGTAACCAAAATATGACCAAAACAAAAACGAACAAAAGCGCAACGAATATGCGTGAAATGTAAACACTGACTAAATCTCAAAATGAATTGGCAATAGGTTTAATACGTAATAAAATCAAACAGAACTTAGAAGCGAACAAACGAATGCAAATTAATACGCGTTCGATGTATCCCTAAAGCACAACTAGTCCAAATATGAAACATCCCCTTCGCAATAGTCAGATACCTTTGATCGAAATGCATACGGTTGGTTGAACCAGCATGGAAGAAATAAATTCCTCGAAGATGTTACATTCACAACTCACTTCACTCTTTACTTCATCGTCTATATGCAATCGAGTTAGAGACTTAATTGTTGGATGAAACGCTTCACGAGTCTATTTTCTCCCAACTCGGGAGAAAATGAAGTTACAGACCTTACAAAAACGAAGATAGGCCCTAGGTATACACCGATCACGAAGGAGTCAACGTCTGTGAGGTTATTTGAAGAAGCCTTAACGAAACCAGGTTCCATTTTGCAAATTTACTTGCAGAAAAATGAAGAAATATCGCGTAAAATACGTGAAATATAAGTTATTCGTCAATGCTCCCGTCTGCTTGCAACTATAATATGGGAGATGACGTCACGTAACGAATAGCCAATTACAGGTCGTTTTACCCTCCAGAATTTCGATGCTAAAACAAAGGTTATTAAAACTTAAATAATAAATTAATAACAAAACACATGGAATTTTCATTAAACATATGAGAACTTCAAACATGTATGCACTAAATGGAAAGGGTTTCATGCTTATTCCTCACCCATGCAAACACTCTGTTAAGACATTCGGCAAGAGAGATTCAGTGGAGTTATTAAGTTGGCCTGGCCTTTGAGCCTACTGTCCAGCTCAGTGCCAGTAGAGCTCATGTGCAGCAAGGGAGAAGCAGTTCAAATCCATGAGGGAGAGGGGATACCCAATGCTGCCGCAGCTCTGTGGCAAGGCAGTAAAGACATGCGGCAAGAGAGACGCAGTGGTGTCATAAATTCGGCCTGGCCTGAGCCTATTGTCCAGTTCAGTATCAGTGGGGCACATATGCAACAAGGGAGAAGCAGTTCAAATTCAATGGACTTGCAAGGGAGAATGGCATCAGAGTTTCAGTTGAGTGCTCTTTTTCTTGTTGAGGACAGGGCAGTGCAGTGCAGTGACAAGGTTGTTTCAAGGCAGTTTGAGCGCATTCAGTGGAGTTTCAGACCAGAATCAGCTCTGTTTCAAAGGAGAAATTTTTACTTGAGTAAGTTCTTTTCAGGGCATCACATGAAATTAGTTTAGTCGCCAATTAACAAGCTATTCAGATCAGAGAGGGTATCACAAACTTGTTTTGTTGTTTAAGAATGTCCTCCACAGGTTTAAACCAGCCTCTGACATATAGAGGATATCGCTCACGCATGCACTTGCATCAATTACTCCTTCAAATGAACGGTAAGAAATTTCAGGATATCTGCGTAAAAACCACTTATTCTCGGGAGTATTGCCCTTAAAAGGATTTCCGCGATTATTTTGCTCGAATTCTTTGACATTATCACTTATCAATTGTTTTTCTTGGAATTATTTGAAATTATTAGTTTGACTATATCCAATTATTGGCACCCATGCCAAGTACTGGTTGCACTCATTTCTATGAGCCAAAATATAAAATACGCATTTATACTAGCAGTACAATGCATTTGGCGTACAAAATAAATATATAGCTGTAGTTGATGAAATTTCCAATACTTGGCACCCAATGCCAATCACTGGAAATTAACAATATTTACATACCAGTGATTGGCACCCCATAAAAATCAATTTTAATTTCGATAACAGGCTCTAAGTAAAAAACAACCTCATTGAGGTATTACTATCATTACAAATATCTAAGTTTCATACTATTCAATGGGTTGATATTAATAAAAAACGCATCCAGATGAAGTTATATTCTTAAAATTCCGCTAAGGAAATCTCCAATTTCTCCAAAGAAAATGCAGCACTTGGTTATATGGTCCGCAGTCACTTCTCAAATGGTGTAAGGTGGATGGAACTGCTGATATATATTAAGTAAAACTCCTTTGCTTCTAAATACAGAAACATCAAAAATGCAATGCATCTCTGTCTCTTAATATCACACAGTTAATTACAGAGTGCCAACAACTGGGGGGGTGCCAACAATAGGGCATTCTACCCTACTTGTACAATGTACATGCTCATATACCAACTGGCTTGCGTGATACCTTCTGGTAAATTAGCAATTATTTTACAAATTCCACGAAATAGACGTGTTTTTTTAGTGTTCTAAAAGTGTTTCAACTGTAACATGGCTTGCACCAGAGAGGGGCGTTTTCAAAGATAGTTAAAAATAGAAACCTAGATGTATAGATTAATAAACCTTTTTTTCTAAAATCATATAGATGTTTGGCTTTGTTTACGTTTTACGTCTAGAAGGATCAGTTTCCTTGTTTTCGGTCTCTGAGTAGCATTATGCCAAATATTACTAAAATGTGGACCCATCTGTGCGGAAACAAGAAAAGGCAAAGTGGTGAGACAAGGGTGTGCAATTTCCCCAATAATTTTTAGAGCTCACATCGAGTAAGGTATCAATGGAATCAAAGAGAATGCTTTGGGTGTCAATATCCACGGAGGAAAAATTAGCATGTTGCGATTTGCTGACGACATAGCACTCATAGCCGAGACAGAAAAGGATTTGAAGAATACTTTGACAAATATGGAAAGGATAATGGCCAGATATAAGCTGAATATCAATAAATAGAAGACTACGGTATTATTGTGCAGTAAAAGCGAGGAGGCTAAGACAAATATTGACCTATGGAGGTATAAGCTGGGAGACGAAAAAGAGTTTTCTAACCTGGGAAGCTGAGTTACCAACGATGAACGAAGCAAGAAAGAAATAGTATAGTAGCGTAGACGAAGAGAGCTTTCTACTAAGAATAATCTTCTTACAGCTGAGAATACAAGCATAGAAGTAAGGGATCAATTCATCAGATGCTACATATAGGGAATGTTTCTCTATGGAAGTGACGCTTGGACGTTGGCAGCTGCAGAGAGGTCAAGAGTGGAAGCATTCGAAATGTGGTGCTACCGAAGAATGATGAAGATAAAATGGATCGACCGTGTAGGTAACGAGGAAGTGCTAAGAAGAGTGGGAGAAAAGAGAAGCCTCCTAAAAACCTTACGCAGAGGACGGGAAAACTAGGTTGGCCACATCGTCATGGGAGACAATGAAACAAATCGTAGAAGGAGGAAGAGAAGAAGGGCAAGGGACGGCCCCAAACGAGTTACATAGGACAAAGGGTTATCAAGGATGTAAAAGAGAAGAAATACGTGGGTATGAAAAAGCCAGGACAGGATAGGACAGAGGAATGAAGAGCTGCGCCAAAGAAATCTTAGGATTATTATGGAGGCTTCAGCGGTGATTAAATTGATGATTGGTTTCCGGGTTAATGATTGGTTCCAAGTTAACGCGGAATTAACCCGGAAACAAATTATTATGGGAATCAGTATAGGATTGTTGACTAATGATAATGACCTTTTCTTCAGGACTAACCTTTTGTCTTATGAGTAATAATATTGGTAAAGATAAGCTGGATGTTCAAGAAGAAAATGTAGAAAAATATTCAAAGTGTTGACTTTAAATAAATAAATTCCCTAGCAACTTTAAGGGCCGATTTCACCAACCTCTCTTTGATCGGCGATCAGTTGATCGGCATCAATTCCCTGATCCGAGATCAAATCTCGCATCCGTTTCACCAATCTGATCCTTGATCAACAATCAAAATCACTTGATCGGCAATCGCGTAGCATTATTATTCTCATAGATTTGTAAGTAGCTTTCCTATTGGCTGTCTACAGCGCATTACAACGGCATTTGTTATTACCTACGTGAAAACCGCAACTTTCAAGTTTAAAAAAAAGCAAAAGCGAATAATTTCTCAGAGTTGGAGGAATCTCATCTCGTAGAAACTCATTTAAATATAATATGAAACAAAAGAACAGATGCTAATACATGCAATGAGGAGAAGAAAGCATGGAAAGCATAAGCGTAATATAATGAACTGAAAAATAGTGTACTAGCTTTGGGAAATAGAAAAATAGAAATTGAGATAAAATAGGCTACCCTAGCCAAAGTGATGGAAAATAAATAATATTTCTCAAATCCTAGGTTTTTTTATCCTAAATAATGTCATCAAATCTAAATTCCAAGTAATACTATCCGTGAATTGAGGTAAAAAATTATTTCTGTAATTCATCTGCAGGTTTAAAATGCTGTTGACTGTTTAAAATAGATGGCATTTACCATTTAATTTTTTATGCTCAGGTAAAATGTAAAAATGAGAGAAAACCATTTACCATGAGGAACCATGAAATGGTTATCATGAAAAAAGAATTTATTTTTAAGAAAACTCATAAAAGTATGCCATTAATTAAGGCTAGTCAAACAGCTGCTCCTGTAGATCCCTCTCTCGAGGGTTAATGAAGATTCACATCGGCATCTTGAATGAGTACCTTCTCTTTGAATATAATTGAAATTTTGTGTAAAACCCCAGTAGTCACAATGATGTATTTTTTTCATTCTTAGTCCAATGGAGAGGGAAGGAAACCTCTGTTTCTACACCCCAAAACTATGGGCATACCCAGCGAGGGCATACAGCTGCCCCACCTTAGAAGCAAAAATCAAAAATGTCTTTTTGGAAAATAATATTTTTTCAAGCTAATAATTTTAAAAATTAATAAAGATTGTTACAGTTTCCTTAAAATGTTAATTTCATTCACCTTTTCCATGCTTAAATCTTACCTACAACTTGAACAACCATGACTTCCCCTCCCCCCCCCATAGTTTTGATACTGGGTACGTCCACGGGTCCTTTCTCACTTTGTAAACAGTGGACTTCGAGCACCCAGTAGCCTTCCTAGCTTCTCGGCAGGCCTCACTAATGCTGAGTGATTTTCTGAAGTACGAGAAGACTTTGAGCACCGTCTTTCGCGGCTTATGAGCTTCTCATCTTTTCTCCTCTTCTTTGTATCGGACATATTGGTTGGGCGTGTTACAGCAGAGATAAGTGTAAAAAACACTTCACAATTCTCAAATTCAGCAGGCTACACAACGCTTGTTCACTCCAAAAAATGCAATGACAAACTGAACGCCTTCGTAAATTCTTCCCACGGCCCCTTCGGATTGGGTCGCTTCTGGTGCAGACGTTTTATGAAACCGTATGAAAGGAACTTCAGGAAAAACCCAAGCCCCTTTTTGTAAAAGGCGTGCACTGGATGGGGTAGTGTTTCGCACAGATTATGAGATATTCTCTTTCTTGGTTTCCGCGGTGGGACCGAAACACCCAAGGCGAAAGCATCTTATTTCCAAGCCGCTTGCTTACTTTCGTGTATCAATCCATTGAGATTAAAACACTGCTGTTACGACGTATTAGTATTCTCTGTTTAGGATATCAAACGAATAGATTTATACATTTCATAGAATGCATTGACAAAAAAACTCCTTTTCCTCCCGAGAATTTTCCCTCTACGCGCAAGATTAAGCAAGAAGCCCGGCCCAGCGGCGCCGTAATATTTTTTCTTAAGATCTTCTTATTTTATCTAAGATTCTTAAGAGAACCTTGTAACTCGCTTCAGAATTGATGTAAGTTATTTATTTTTTCACCAAAAATAACTTTGCAGTTTTGTCCCCATTTGTTACGCAGAGTATGGGGACCTACGACGTAAGAATCATAAGTTAGTAAGCGACTACTTTTTACCTTGCACAAATCAAAATTTTCTTGTCCTAATGAGTGTTACGTCGGCATAACAACATTTAACTCAATATTTGTACAATTGATGAAAACTTTCTATGAGAGAATAGTGTGAAGAATTTTGTGCAGAAGATTCAATTGAATACAGACAACGGTCAGGCAGAAATTGCGAGAAGAAGATAAAGTAAAAAAATACACGTTCCTGACGGAAATTTAAGGAAATGTTTTTTATAGCTTTTTATGTAATTTTTATCGGAAAACTATTGGCACCAATGAATTCAGCATCTATTTCTACATTAGAATGCAATTTTTAATCAGTGCATAACGTAACATTAATTTTTGTGTTGTTATTGACAACACCGGGCTCCTGGCCTTACGGAGATTAACATGGGAAACGATTCTCGATAAGAGCCCATACTGTCAACTAAATGTGGAACGCTCTATAACTAAGTGGCTAAAAACCTCTAATGTAATTATATAAATTTTACAATAAAAGATGATTAAGTTTTTGTAAGCACCCTCTTAAGGCCGTTTTACACGGGGCACGGAATTGCGCAGGTTAGAGCTGCATTAATTTCTAAAATGAAGCGGAATTGCGCGAATGTATGAACGAAATTAGAACAGGGGCTATTTTTCCATCTCTCGTGCACGCATTGTTCTATCAATTTACCGCTTTACGCGACGCAATTTTGACTGCCCCTTAGTACACACGTTAGATTGCACAAGTACGTTCCCCGTGTCAAACGGCCTTTAGAGTGAAATATAATCATTATTCATGTGAAATTCAAATATTACCATATATTTTTTAAAAAATAACTACACGTTAAAACACATAAAAATGGTCAGTAACATTTTTTTAGACGTTTTAATCGGGTGGCCCAGTCTCTCAATCAGATAGACTGTTGCAGGCCTCTGTTGCCGCATTCTTCGTCGAGGTAGGGGGGGTGTGCGAGGGTTTTTCAACTTGGTTCGACAGCAGTGGCGTAGCTGTTGGTAATATGAGAAGGAAAAAAAGATCCAGGATTCGCCTAGCACACTCGTTTCACCTTTTATGATATTTAGCTTTCAGTCTGGCCACAAAATGAGAGAGTTGCATTTTTTCTGTAGAAAAATATTAATTTAACAATGCACTTCTAAAATGTAATTAAGTTATGTAGCAAAATGTTGTGTATTATTTCCTATAGTGTGGTGTGCTATTCAATCTGGAAGACCCCCACATCCCACAGCCCAGTGCAATGTACCGCCGCTCCGCGGGTGAAAACATCTTATCAATGCTTCCCTCAACATTTGAAACTATTTTACGCGGTGGATCCCCGTCATTCCGCAGAGATGCTTACTGAACTTCAGTTATTTGCTCGCTGTGGAATGCTCGGGCCGCGAATATGGTTATGGAGGATTCTTCCGAGGAAGGACGACAATATGTGCTGTCACACACCACGATTTCAAATAGGTTTGCAAAAGGCGCCACTGGTATCGCTTGCGAGCAGAGCGATACGGATTTCCCGGAGATAAGAGCTGTGAATAGGAATGTTTACCGAAATATGTATTCGTGATGATATAATCAATCCTATTCTTAACTTCCGAACTGACTCCACGGGTTAAAAGTCTAATTTCCAAATAAATTGGAAGTTGAAGAAACATTTCTCGGGATTCCCACCGGGTCACAGTGGTCCCAATCGCTAATCTAGCGGGACAAAAGTCAATTTTGCAACTTTTAAAAATAAAGTCACCGTAGGTGTAGCGATATCCGAAATTAAATGCTTCATCATAATTGGTATCTTTTACAACGTTTATATAAGCAATAACAATGTTATGCAGCTGCAAAGTCAAGCGTTGAGATTGCCTACCCTCCGCCTACACCCAGGCGGTGGCTGACTCGCTAGCATTAATACGTGCCTGCTAGATAGCAATAACGCAAAGAACGACAATTTCTAACGGGATCTTATAGCCATTGGTATATAGCATTATTTAGAGTGATTTTTCTTCAAATATAATTGCTTCCAAATACTAGATTTTAAATGGCAATCTCTCAGTCTTTAAAACCTCGTTTTTTATCACCTTCAATTGTTTAAATAGACTTATAAAAAATATGAGGTATAATGAAAATAACGAGGTAGGATTGCGAAACCTTCAAAGACATGTGGAAACGTCCTTATAGTTATAGATATTTTTATCACATTTTGCGCCTACTTGCGCTTTTTGACAATAATGCCCTTTTTGTTCCATGAAGTTAACAAACGAGAGCCGTTGAGACGCGGGCCTGGGGGCATTTCCTCGGATGACGTCTGGAATATCGGAATAAATTACGCTAGAGAAGAAATATTTTTAATTTTTACTATTTTAGTTTTGTACGGTATACATTTTTATTAATATTTATGGCATACTTATTACATGGCTTACAATTTTTTACATTTTTATATCGATAGGGAAATCATGTCGCATTCAGAGAGATTCAAGGTACCGGCGGTGAATCGCATGATTTTGTTATAATTGCTGCGGAAGAAAAGACTATAGATGATTTATTAAATGCGTAAAACATAAATTAGGATTTGAAAGTTGTAATGAAGATACCTCAAAGGACATCAGGAAAATTGTGATTCTATTTAAAAGTAATTTTGATAAAAAGTGGAAACGGTGCTCCGGAAAATACGACAGATTTTGCTAGATGTGCCCAGTCTCTTTTGAAGGATGTATCGATAGTAGAACCTTGTTTTGCAAGCCAGATTTCATTGCCAAGCTCTGGGAAAAAAGATGCGGCTGCAATTATAAAAGACAACTGAAAACATACCAAAGAGAGCTACCAACAATAAGAAGGCTTAATATTCTTCACCTCTGATTCCAATACCATATTCATCATTAAAAGCTTTGTACTTTTCCATGGAAAATACCTACTGAGCAAAAGTGCGTAAACGTCCGAAGAGAGGCCAACCATAGACGGTGCGATATTTATCCCTCATACAAGATAAATTTGAACTCAAAGTTGTCTTGCTATCCCCCATCACAAGAACTGACCATTACTGATACTTCGGCCGAGGTCAAATTACTGGCTCTAGTGAATACCACTATTTTGGCTCAGAAAGATGTCGTCGCCGCTTTCCTTCGGTCTGGTAATGAATTCAAACTAACGATGATATTTAAGTGGGGTTAAGATGGGAGTAGTGGGCACAAGCAACATAAGCAAAGATTTGTATTTCGGAAGGAATCAGGTCCAGTGGACGATTCCTATATGTTTTCCATGTCTATTTTGCCTCTTCAGCTAAAATCAAATGATAAAAACAACATCTTATGGCAGAATGCCTGGCCATCTTCGATCAGGTATTGTAGACCCATTAAATTATTTCTGGAAGATGAAAGTTAGGAGATAACTGTGAAAGAAGTGCAAAAGATAGAGGCGCAGATGTCTCTACTGATGCCCTTGGTCATCGAAATAAACGGGAAGAAATTGTACATTATATCAGAATTTTGACGTTAAAAGAATCCTGACATTTCATCAGGCATTACTGGAGTAGAGGTGGAATTATTTCAATGGTTTGGAGCAATTCTTAGCGCACTTTCCTGTGGTTTCTCCATAAGTACAAGTGAATTTGAGAAGTATGCTAAAAAACAGAAAAAATATACATGCGTCATACTCATGGTAGTATATGCCTTTCACGGTACATGAAATCTAATTCATGAGACAAAAGTGATTGATTGCCCCCATTGAATTGCATTTAGTTCCCATTGGAATGCATTCCAAAGAGGCCCAAGAAGCAAGGAATAAGCATATTCGGAAATTCAAAGAAAATCACGCGCTAAAATACTCAAGAAAGGACACAATGAGAAATGTTTTTAACCTACTATTAGTCACATCTGATCCTTATTGTTCCAGTATTAATTCGTTGCACCCAAGGCATTGTTATTCCCTCTTGATGTATGTCAGACAGTTTCTCAGGGAACCAATATTACCTGTACCTAATGAAATGAGTAATGTTAAAGAGATGGAGGATATGGAGTCGGTAAATTTCGGAGATGAAGGGAATTGGGAGAGTAATAATGATGAAGGTGACTAATATTACGCAGTTCACATTCTATGAAAAACTATTTTATGTGTAAATCCTGTGTTTAGGAGTATATTTTTGGCGTAATTAGTTCATTAAATTAAGAAAAGCGCATTACTATAGATTTTTTAATGATTTTCTGCATATTTTTCTGAGTGTTGATTAAGACGAATTTATTTTGTAAATTTAATTTTAATTTTTTTAAATTTAATCATAAAAACCACCTTGAAAAGACCTATGACAGTGTTATTTTGTGTTTTTGTCTATGATTTGGCAATTCGGAATGTTTTCACGACAAAAGCTCTAAGTTTTTTGGGAAAAATAATTTTGTCCCGCTAGATTCGCAATTGGGACCACTGTGCGGGTGTGGCACTGGATTAATTCTCCCAACGTTTCAATGGCTATGTCTGCCATCGTCTTCGGGGGCTAACTTGTAATGGTACTTTTTACGGTACTTATTTATTTATTGATATCCCTGGTTGCCGTTATTGTTGAGTGCGGATGTAGCGATAACGGCAACCAGGGATATCAATAAATAAATAAGTACCGTAAAAAGTACCATTACAAGTTAACCCCCGAAGACGATGGCAGACATAGCCATTGAAACGTTGGGAGAATTAACCCAGTGCCACACCCGGTGGGAATCCCGAGAATTTTTTCTTCGATCTATGCGCCGGGAAAACATGAAATTTTAAATTGTAAGACAATTAATTGCGCAGATCGACGTGCAGGGCATTTTTATTTAGGCCCGATTTAGAAGCTAGAAATTTAATAAATCAGCACTTTGGCTCCCCCGCTCTCCTTGAGGATGACGTTTACTCCTCGATATTGATCGGGGAATATATTCAGGATGAAGACAAATTGTGTCACGAAATTTTAACCCTAGACAGTGTGATACCTCCAGGAATTAAAATAACGAATGATATTTTGGTCAAAAACTCACCATCTGTAGCAAAAGAAACTTTGGCCTAAAGTTTACCCTGTTGCCGGATGCCTCTAATGCATCGTGATCCATGGATGGCAAAGCATTCGAAGTCATGAGCTAACGAGAGCATCTTGAAACAGGGCAAACTCGCGGCCAATCGGAGCGCTTGGTGCAAAACTTCGGTAGTTAATAAATGGCGCGTGTTTGTAGTAATTTTGTTTCCTACCTGCTACTGCTATCCAGTGTTAAAATGTCATGACATAATTTTTCTTCACTCTGCGCATGAAGCAGTACGGAAATCTACAAAGCTCGTCTCATTCACGTTTACGCATGAATCAACCTTTTGCCGAATAGTTTGGGACCTTCCCTATGTGGTCCCTCTGTTTTAGGCTCGCAATATAATGATTTGTTTGTCGTCCTCTGTCAACTTTCATGGCCGCAATTATGATCATGCAAAGAGTGCCATTGTATTTTCCATGTGGTTAACAATCGCGCTTGTGGTGCGGGAGAAAGAGCATCGCATTTGACAGTGAGCGAAATTCAAGTTCCCTGTCTATCTCTCCACAGAACGGGCATTTTCGCAGTCTGCCGCTGAGTTTCACGGTGGGAGGACCTCGCGAGGGAGGGAAGACGACAGGGTATGGCTGGCAGGCCAGGGTGGGTGGAGAAGTGACTGGTGAAACACGCGCGTGTACCTGTGGGGGCCTTCGCGGTTTGGAACGTTTATATAGACCAAGAGGAGTATTGAATGTGGAAGTGGCGAGGATCCGTGTGTGTGGGTCAACAGGTCAGGTGATGTGAACAGGAGTCGCTTGCAGCGAAGGAAATCTTCACGCAGCGGCAAGGGTGAGTAGTATTGCATACATCATTTATGAGTATATCCTCCTCGGCCCTGGCGTATTGTAAACAATGCATCCACGTTTGAGTTTTTTTCACCACTTGGCCAAGTGAAATGTTTTAATGCATCTAGTTCAGTGCGTCCTGACGGATGACAGAATCTTTCATAGAAATCGCTTATGTTGTTTGGTATCATCTAATTAACTAGAAAACATAAATTCAGATTAAAATAATTGTAGATATGTCCCGGGACTGAGGAGGATACGTTAATGAAGACTATTTTATGTTTAGCTTCGGTTGACGGTCACTGTCAACAAATCACTACGTTTACTAACTCAAGAGCTCTCAAGAAGAGGTTACAAATATTTTTTTGGAAAGGATTTGGAGAATGGTCTTTTTTAGTGATAGAAACGGTGAATCCTCCGTGTTATTGTAGACTCGGGTGGGGAGATATCGCTCTGTGATTAGGCGGCGAGACCAATAGGTTAAACACTGGAAGACACTCTTTAGGAAGGAAGAGAACCAATTCATTTTGATAAAGAAAAAGAATGTCCGTAATTTTAGTGGCATTGAAGGTATTAATCGCAAATTTAATTTATTCTTTATCCCCATTGACGCTCTCACGGCACGGATAAGTTGAGCAATTGGCAAAGAAATGACAATGGTTTAAGCTATCAAAGACATCCAAAATATTTCCCTTTTAAGGTAGAGTAGACGAGGGCAGGCGAGAAGGGGAAATTCCCAGCCACCATGATACTTAAAAGTGACCTTGCTGCGTTAATTTAACGGAAATATTTATGGAAATGCGAAATCAACACATTTTTATATTTTGAGAATTTCAAATGCCATCCATGAAAGGCATTTTTTAACTTAAAAATTCATTAGTAGTTCTGAATGCGGCAAAATGAGATAGTTTCGGTCGATCAACAGAGAAGATATAACACTGTATCAATTCCTTCCCGTAATTCATAGGTACCCATCCTAAATGGATAGTATCAGAAATATGGAATTATTTACCGTTAGAACAGGTGTTCTAACAAAGAATTTTAGAATCAAATAATGCTGAAATTGGCTACTGAAATTCATATTCCGATTCGATTGAAATTTGTAAACAATATAATCACTGCGTTGATATTTGAATTCTGAAAAATATTTTAAATGAAGCACTCATCATTGAATTAATTTGCATAACGCGTACTCTTTCACCTTATCTTTAACAACCACTAATTAACTTCGAAAATTTTGCAAAGCTAATATATACCGTGCGCGTCCCGCTTGAGTTTAGAGTATATTTATTCTGAGGTTTGGGCAAAGAATTTTCCTTATGAGGAGATTCCAATGGCCGACCGGAAGTAAGGGAACCCTTGATGCTGACCGCGGGGTGTGAGTGCAGCGAGCAACCGTGGCAGCCGTAACATTCTCGCTCGGTCGGATGCGGCGTCGTCTCCTTCCGCGCACCCACTCGCTTGCATTCAATTCACATTGCCGCTCTTCCTCGTCTGCGCCGTCAAACGCCAAACAAATGCTCTCCCGAATTGTGGGAATGCGGACTAGACACACTACAGCCGTGGGCGTGTTTCGTGCGTTTCGTGTGTGACCTGGCGTGTTTCGTGTGTTTAGTCGTCGCAGAGTACAATAGCAACGCACGCTTCTGCGTGGGGAATCGGAGCGATTAAGACATGATTTAGAGGAGAGAGCGGTGGTCGCCCGAAATCCGAACTGTTGGCCCTTCATGAGAGGAGGCACCTGTCCGCTCCCTACATAGAAGCTTCATTTACGCTGCCCCTTCCCGTGCAGTTTATTAAAGAACAGCGGAAAGAGCGACCCAATAATTCTTAGTACGAGGCGCATATTTTATGTCAAGTACCGTTTTGAAGCGTTTTAGATAAAAGCCCACACTTTTAAATACGTTTCCACATGATTTTCGTCACTATGAAGGCACTTTTCGTTTGGAACAACAAGCCATTGAATACCGTCGTCGTAGAAAATTGCCAAGTGACTACCACTTATCTTTTTTGTCTCTAGAAACATCTAAGAGGTCAGCGCCGTGATGACGATGAAAGAAACAAAATTTTAAATTCGTTACAGTTTATTTTATATTTTAAAGCGGTACCTACTGAAAAAACGCGCCTCGTATTTACTGCATGACATTTACTCTCGTTAGGAATACTATTGAACGGACATGAATCTTACTTGATCTCAAATTTAATTTTGGTTAAGAGACGTAATAATAGCTCCTCCAGATATTCGAATAACTTGTCCGTCGTCGACGCGAGTGGCGACTTTTCTCAACCAATTGAAATGCACTGCGAGTCAAAACACATCTAGAGGTGCACTAAATATCCCTCTTCTGCAATATTATTTTAGTTGGGACTAAGTGTGCGAGTAAATGTGATTTGCAGTCAAATTCTGAATGGTAAATACAGAGATATTCATCTGGAATGAATAATAAAGCAATCTATTCTCGCAAACCCTGTTAAAAACTGCATCGTTTTCAATAGCAACATCTAATAGCATTGGAAAGCCAAATACTATTATTTTCAAATATAAGAAATCCATTACTCCGACATTAAAGAGCCAATTAATGTTTCATAATGTTGGCGATCCATTGTTCTTGCTATGAATTATAATGCTTTTGGGAGTTTCGTGAGCCAAAATTTGCGTCATTCTCGTGAAATTGATGGAATTTAGCTTTAATTGCGGCCTTTATATACTAACAAATGAAAAAACGCAGTTAATTCTCCCGGAAGCCGCGGCATTCCGACTCCTCTGCATTAAAAGATGATTCTCTTCTCTACGAATCCAAGTTTAGTGGATGATACGTAGATGCGTGGAAGCTTGTGTGCTGTTAATGTCGTAATTGCATTTTCTTGAATGAAACTGATCTGCAAAACGACTAAAGCATAGTCAAATTTGGAATTAATATTTTCTTTTAATTTATATGATGCAACAATTGTTTTGCTTTGATTTTTATTTTATAAACGGATATAAAAATATGGCTACGAACCTATTTTTGGGGAAATTACCTCGTGATGGCTTTGGCAGAGGAATGTTGATGTACAGCAGGCCGGCCGTAATTTTTCAAAATTTGGAAGAGTTAGGTTTTACTTGTCTCAAAACAACTAAAATGAAGTTCATATCCATGTGCTATAAACAGGTCAATTTCAAGTAACTGGAGTTTCGAGAGCCCTCAGTAGTTTAAACCCAAGTTTAGTTTTTTTGGGACTGAAAAAAGTCTGTCCCGATGAAAAACGTGATTATTTTAAGACCGAAAAATATTTTGTTTTGACGCATCTCTCAGCTTTCATGATACATAGATTCCCCGCAACCCGACCTATATAGAGCATTAGTGGAGTTTATTAAAGCCTTGCTGAATGGAAGTATTTGTGCTGTTTGGTAGTTCATGGCTTGAGGTTCTCTCCGCCAAGCATAGAGGAGTTTACCTCGCTAGGTGAAACACACCATTTTTGGACTAACTCTTACTTGAACTCTTGAATATGGGAACTTTCATCATGATGCGTCAAATTGTGCGAATGACTGAGCGTAAAATAGACTTAAATTAAATGTCGTTGTGAAAATAATACAACCTCTCGTTCAATCTGTTATAACAAAACAGTTCATTACATAAAATTGCCATTAAACAGAACCTACATATGTTGGTAAAACATAAAAATAACCACATTAAAAATTAATTCCGAGTCAGAAAGAAACCTACGAAAATTGAATTGGGTAAAGACTTTTTATTCAATGTTACATATCTACAGCTACATTCTACACTTCGTCGCCTAAATACGCGTTTGACGGTGGGTTTTGGGACACCGGTCGTTTACAATTAAAAAAGGAGGGACGAAGCACCTTCTGACTGACTTGTGAGCTCCACCTAGAGCAGGGGTCTCCAAACTACGGCCCGCGGGCCGGATCCGGCCCGCTAAGGTTTTTCATCCGGCCCGCGCACTCGTTTCAAGTTACTAGGGTCACGAAAATAATGCATGATGGCAACTGTCATCTGAGAGCATGCCTCCCGTCTCGAACGAAAGCGTCAGAGTCCTCTGTGAATATCGGCGGGGACATCGCAGCGAATGCACGTAGGCATAGTGGCGGCAAGAGGGTGAAGGGGGGCTATGATGAGTCGACCTTTGGAGAACATCACTTGTGCTTCCCTTTGACAAGGGTCACCCCTGCCCCCCCCCCCCCTCCCTTAACAAACTCCTTTTTGGCTCCGTGCCGCCTTTGGGGGCTGCATCCCGCAATGGGCAGAGTCGAGGATTGGATATCCCCTCTCGTTCCCCCATCTTCTTCTTCATTCTTCCTCTCCTCCTCCTCTTTTCCTGTTGTCTTCGCCACTCCACAGAATGGGGGAAAGGCACTTGTGCCACTTAAACCTAGCCCTTGTCTTCCTCCCCGCTAGATCGCTCCTTTACGTCGTTTTATTTTTGCCTTTTTTCCGCCCTCTTTCCCATTCTTGGCCTCCTCCTCCCTCTTCAGCCGGATTCTCCCCGAAGTGCTGTAACCGGAGGGTGTTCGGCGCCCGCTTTGTCGGTGTGGCGCGTGCCCACGGAGAAAAAAATGTTTCCGTGCGCGGAGATTTTTGCGGATCGGGCAGAAAAAAATTTACGAGTCCCTTCTCGTAGCCGCTGGGAGTCGTCAAGGCGGTCGTGTTACAAGGTTCCTTCGTGACTGACTTTCTCTTCACAGATTTGTGCGCGCTTAAGAGTAACATCATGTAAAAATAGGATCGGATTACAAGGTCATGCGTACGCTTAAGCTGGCTGAAATATAAACAACGTCGCCTACACCACCTCGGTTGTCCATCGTTTAAAATTGTGTACACTGGTAATACTCCTTACGTTGCCGACAGATTCACGCGGGAATAACTTAATTATACAATTTCAACCCGGATTTATATTCCCCGGCACAGAACCTCACATCTAAACTAATATTCCATAATAATATGCTGTTTTTTCGCATTAATTACTCCTATTAAAAACTTTGATTGTAATTTTTTCAATTTATTATTCACTGTGAATACATTATATACTAAATTTCAATCTAATAAGGTATTCTTTATCAATACCGACATTACAATTGGTAAATGAATTGTAAGTAGAAGTCAAGAATATTAATAGTCTACGTCCTTACGTCAAGCAAAAAATATGACGATTATTGTGTTGCTTTTGATGAAGATAGTATACCAATTTCTGGATATTATTTTCTTGAATAGACGAACAGAATTAAATGAAGCATGCTGTATCGGAAATAGTTTATTTGTTGTTACTTATGAATTGTCCTCGAAATAATAACGCAATGTTCTTATAAATTCTTTTTTGAATTCAAAAGTCACCTGTTAGCATCTTGGGCCCGCGGAACAAATTAAAAACATGATCTTTATGTGAAGATGTCAACTTGAATATATTCGGTCTTTAATTTGAATCTTAATTTTTCTTGGGGGAATGATGCATTTAGACTCATTCGTACAGTTCAGTTTCTTTTTTAACACTCGCTGCTAGTAAAATAGAATGAATATATTCTGCCTTTAATTTGAATCTTAATTTTTTTGACGTTTCGATCTCGACATCTCCCGTTACGGAAGCTGCCGCTACTGTGCCCTGCTGACAGTCGCCGCGAATTTCGTGAATTTACCTTGTGCTTACGCGCGCGAGTTTCTTTTTACTGTGTGCATCGTTAAAACCAAATTGAATAAAGAATTTGCGTCGCAAAAGCCTTGAAAAAACCTCGCCGACCGATTCCCGCTCTTTCATCTGCAGCAGGCCGACTAGTCACGGACGCTGAAAAAGCAAATTTATTTGCATAAATGTTAGAATGCCGCTTTTGCAATGACCTGCCATCATCGCTGGAAGATGACTGCTCAACCACATGGATGAGTCTTCAGTACTCCCCAATTTCTGCGCCTGAATACACCACTCCGGCCGAAATTGCAACCATCATCAAGAATCTGAAGAGAAAATCTGCGCCCGGCCCTGATGGGATTAATAATCGTCTACTCAGAAATCTCCCCAATCAAATGGTTACGATTTTAAGCCGATTTTTCAATTCACTCTTTCATATTTCCTATTTTCCGACTGCGTGGAAGCTAGCTTTGGTAATTATGCTCCCAGAACCGAACAAACCGCCGTCCGATCCCAAATTTTACCGCCCGATTAGTTTACTTAATACATTATCAAAGCTCTTTGAATCTGTCATTCATTTTTCGGCTCCGTACGTTCCTCGAGGAAAATAAAATTATCCGGCCCGAGCAGACTGGCTTTCGACAACACTCCGCAACAACGCATCAGATGCTCCGATTGGTCGAGAATATTACATCTGGATTCAACAGCAAGCTGATCTCGCATGCCGTCTTCCTGGACTTAGAAGCCACTTTCGACCGGGTCTGGACCTTGGGCCTAATCTATAAGCTTTCCTCCCTTGAAATTCTCTTATACCTCATTAAACTGATCCAATCCTTTTCCTCAGATAGAACCTTTTTCGTCCAAATTAACTCCTCACCCTCCCGATTCCATCCCATTTCCTCCGGCGTTCCGCAAGGAGCAATCCTTTCCCCTACCTTATTTAACCTTTTTGTCAACGATACCCCAACCCATCCGCAAACCCACCTTTATCAATACGCAGACGATACAACCATCCTGGCTCAAGGTTCAGATCCGCACCGGACTGCTGATACCATCCAAGAACATCTAGACGCGTATGAAGATTGGGCTGAAGACTGGAAGCTGAGCGTGAATGCTGGAAAATGTACACACGTCGTTTTTTCAAGAAGACCGAAAGCCGGCGAAGGCCATCAACTATTCTACGGAAACGAACGAATCCCAAAGAGCCAAACAACAAAATACTTAGGCGTTCTTCTAGACAAAAGACTGACGTAGGCTAGCCACATTAAATCCCAAACGGATAAATCAACCGGAGTTCATGCAGCTCTATTCCCGCTATTGAAGGCAAATTCCCCTCTAGCATTAAAAACAAAATTGCTTCTTTACAATTCCACCATAAAACCTCTGCTTTCCTACGCCTCACCAGTGTGGCTTCACGCAAGTGCTACGCACTTGAAGAAAATCCAAACGTGCGAAAATAAAATAATTCGTAAAATTATAGGCGCTCCATGGTTTATAAGCAATAGGCAAATCCGCAATGATCTTAATTTATCTCCAATTTTAATATTCTTAAAATCTGCTCTTACGAAATTTCAACATTCTTTTGCAAAAACAAATAACAAATTATTATGCAACTTATGGGACTATGCTATTCCTAATACCTTTACTCACAGAACCCCTAAATGTGCCCTAATCCCTTGCCATATCCCTTTTCCCAATTAACCCCCGCAATGCCCGGATTGAAACTTCAACGAAAATGCAAGTATAGTATATAAACCACCGCAACTCCCGAAAGCCGAAGAAGACAGCTGATTGGCTGGGAGCTTCGACCACCAGTATTAAAGAAATCTCCTCTTGGCTTGGCTCTTAATTTTTTTGAGGAAATTCGTTTCGACTGTTTCTTGCGGTTCAACTTCTTTCTAAATACTGGTTGCTAGTAATATATCATGAATCTTTTCTGCTTTTTAATTAGAATCTTAATTTTTTGGGGTTATTAAATATTTCGACTATTCCTTGCGGTTCTACTTATTTCTAAATACTCGCTGCTAGTAAAACATGTCGCCCTCTCTCCGCGCCGTTGCGAACTTCAGTCGCGGTCGACTCTCCTCGTTCTTTTATACAATTTTTTGGCTTGTCCACCACGGTGTCTTCTTCAGATGCGCCCTGATTCGGTTAAACCGTGGACATGGCGTCCGAGACAAAGTACACGCCGCGCATTACGGCCGCGCGTTACGGACTACGCCCCCTCCCTCCCACTCCGGAATGGCATTCCAGCAGGGTGTTTCAGAGTCTCCCTTTCCGAGCGGATCGGGAGACTTGACGCGGATTCTACGTCACTTACTATCGGCCAGGCAATCCGTGCGTTTCAGACTGGCCTCCTATCGACTCAAGGCCGGCTTTCCGATCGGATAGAAGTCGAGTGGGCTAGAGGTGCCGGAAATTCATTCCGGTGGCGAGTGGAGATATGTTATAATATTGTTTTTTATGAAGTATTATAACATAGTATCTATAATAAAATCTTACCACTTTATTTCATGAGTTCTGATATATGTGGATATTCTGATAGAGTAATATAGGTGTAAGCGACTTTAATTCTCGTGTAAATTAGACGATAAATGAGCAGACTGTATCACTGACGGTGCAAGGTCGTTTGCATTGTTATTTGGACGAGTAATTTGGCAAAAAGAAAGGGAAACAAGTTGGAATGCATGGCGTAATGACTTACCAATATGCAGGTAGCATATGCATTGAATATACGTGTCCGTGGGTTAGGAAGTATAACAATTTGTCTAGTTTGAAATGATTGTCTGTGTGACTTGGCATCGTAGTTACATCGAAATTAGACGTGGTTATGTACCTAATTCAGTTGATTCCATGGTGTACATTCTAAATATTCATTTTAATATGAAATATTAGTCCAAGCATAACGAGAATAGCCGCGGTAACAACTATACGGAAGCTCCCTCATACCATCTTGTTTTTAATACGCCACAAATTTCGACCCAATAGCAAGGTGGCGCAGTGGGATAAGGTAGGATGCAGTGAGGCAGAGATCATGAGGTCGATTCCCTATTGCAGCGAATAATTTTTTCCTTGTTGAATTATCGCACACTGAAATATAATTTAGAAGATATCTTTAAACGTGCATTGATAGCAACTGTTTGTCATTTTCGTACCAAATAAGATGGTGTTATAAAAATAACCGAGAACGTGCAAAACAGTTAACCAACAAACCAAATTATTTTGCTTTTTTTTAACGTACATAACTCAAGCCATTACTAATAATGGACACTATTCAACCTATTTTCATCGCTGTATTTCCGTCCAGCGTACCTCCACTTGCACGGAAAATTTGTAAGACGTTTACGGCATATCAAGAAGGCCATAACATCATTTATGATGATCAATATTCATATTTAATTCAGATTCTGAATGAAAATCTGACAATTTGGTTAAAAAATAGAGTAAGTAAAATACATGTTGTTGGAAAGAATTATGGATTTCGCGACTACCTGTAGTTTAGTTCTTAAGAACAATCAACTATGCTCTCACGAAAATGAAAGAACTAACTCGTTAAAAATTTTCCTTCATTCCCGTAATTTGCTCAAAAGGACATGGCATTACGTTAAAAAAACTACTGACGAACAATTCTAAAATAATTTTTCCCGGCAACAACGTCAATTGTGTGACAATGCATCAATTAGCACTTATATATGCACGTATATACCTTTCGCCTCCCTTGTCAAGTATCAAATCTTGCGGGAGGTTATTTTCGCTGGTCATTTGTCACTTGAAAATTGTGACGTTTTCTCGTTTCCCGTTTAGGATGACTGTTGACGTCATACCAAAAGCGGAACGCTTTCCGATAGTATGTGTGAAACGCACGGAAGACGAGCGTAGGATAGGTTACCGATCGACTCGGAATGAATCCGTTTCCGACGCCACCAATCCTATGAGACTCTGAAACACCCCCCAGGATCACTTGAGCGCGTGTATTGTTCCGAACATCCTCTCTCCCGCCCTCTGGAAGAGGAGGAGGATGCACATTAGGGTTGGGCCGAAAAAAGTTTTTTTTCCTGATCAAATTTGACCTATGCGGGAAAGTTGCGAAATGATATAAGGATCTCGCACAGAAATTTATTTTCAAATCGGATAATATTAACCACTGCCGCCCGAGCTCTTAAGTTTAAAATTTTGCGAAAAATCAGGCTGATTTCAGAATCATACGGCTATGAAGACGAATTTTATGAAAATATGGGATAATGGATAATATCAAAGAGTGGATACATGTTTATAGTTTATGAAAATGACATTTGAAGTTTTTTTGACAAAATCTATGGTTAAAAAAATGTCTATGAATTTACAACAAAATTATAGTATAGACCACCCGCACAACCCAACTCATTTTGCCTACATTTCTAAAATTCCATTTGGGGGCTAAATTGCACGTAAAATAATATTTATTTCGATTGAATTTCATTTATTATCAAATAAGTCACCATATGGTAGTAAATAATCCCACAAAAAGTAATAATAAGGTAAATTATTTGAAATTAACGTCAATCATAATGATGAATAACGTACCTGTGGAGCTATTTTCAACAAGAAATTCAGCCAAGGCTGAGAAAGAACAGAACCTGGACACCAAGCATTTCAGTAAGTAGCTCTCTGTTAGTTTCGTAAAGAAACTACCCAGAACTCACCACGAGGAAGAGACCACCATCGAGTTCCACCCGTGTCCCCCCCCAGCCAACCTTCCGAAGGACACGATTGTGAAAGCACTTCAATTACTCTGACAAAATTATTTTGTGACTTTTTTCAAATTTTGGCTGAATTTCTCCGTCTCTTATGCATGATAATGCCCATCCATACCTGCGTTCTATACTGCACACGGATTTTGATGCTAACATTATCATTTGGACCATCCTTTCAACTGCTTGTGTATGGAAGGGAAAAGGTACCTCTAATACAGATCTTTCCGTAACAAGGTCTTCCAAGTTTTTGTTTGTCATCCCAGCTACTATTGGTGGTCGAGTTACCTCAATTGGTTCCCAGTCAACCAAGTCAATATAACTTCGAGCGTCGAAGTTTAGAAGGATTTTGTGCTTTCCCGGTGAATGGACTGAGTGAAGAGTTCATTCACAGCCTTGAGGACGATGACCGAGTCGGACATCGACACGTCGGCAGATATGGAGTTCCTGTCCCGGTGGCCATCCCGAAAACTCTTCACTCCGTACAAGGTTAGCTTTGGAAAATTCGAATTTCCTCAATTCCTCCTGCTGAGTTTCTCTCGATTTCAATGTATTTTTTGATGGCCATTGCGCGAATTTGTCTGCGTTCATCGGCTAACATTGCAAGCGGAATATTCTCTGGGTGAGCAAAATTACATTTCCCTGAATCATAGAGTAGCGGCGTAATTTGATGTCTCTATATTTCATTAGAATAACCATGTTCATAATATACTTCGGGCCTTCTGTTCAATATTGTCTCAATTTTATTGAAAACCGCATTGGAGCGTAAACTTCGATTACAAATTTTGCCAGGGTCATCAGTTCTTTTGACGGTGCTGAACGATAGTTCATTGAAATGAAGCAGGCAAACAAACCAATGCAAAGGTCTTCTTAGGGTTATTTCCATTCTCCTGATTACTCCGGCATGGCTTCCGGTGTTAACCTCAGTTCCATCGCACACGATTGCTTGGAGTCCATCGATTATGATCATTTCCTCCCCTGGAAAATTCGTGATGGAATCTTAAGGCCGTTTTACACGGGGCACGGAATTGCGCAGGTTAGAGCTGAATTAATTTCTAAAATGGCGTGGAATTGCGCGAATGCATGAAAGAAATTATAACAGGGGCTATTTTGCCGTCTCGCATCCACGCATTCTCGCATGTGTTCTAGCAATTCACCGCTTTACACGACGCAATTTCGATTGAGCCTTCGCACTTCTGATTGCGCAGTTTCGTGTACCGTGTAAAGCGGACTTTAGAGGCCAATAGCTTTGCTGACACATGGGGTGACATGCCATAAGTATCGTGAACCGGGCTCTTGAACTAGAGTTACATGCTCCTCACCTATTGTTTTTCACTTTGCTTTCGTTCATAGTCAATCAAAGTCTTTCCTCTCGTCGAAGTAAAGCGCTTGCAGTTAAACAGTTCCCACGTTCCTCAAAAGAGACGTGCGCAATCTTTCTCTTTCCCTTCTAACCATGTTCTTGTCAACAAATAGCACATCGACTCCTTGGGTAACCAACCCGATATCTATTAGATGCGCAGATGCAAGTGCTGCAGAGGTATGGTTTGATATGCAGAATTATTCACAGGATGATGCAAATCTCTCCTTCACTTGCAATACACAACTCTCCGTTTAATGTCATTTCATCACTTGAGTCTTCCGAACAGAAGTGTTATGACAAAATAGGGTGGAACATTCGGGTGTTCCTTTTTTCATTCCTGCTAAGCCTCGTCTTCCTATTTTTGGTCTCCTGCACATCGATGGCGCCTATCTTCATTTTCCTGCCACTTCTCTGTCCTTAGGGAATTCCCATTCTAAACTAGGCATTTTCGAAAGAATATCACAAACAGAATAAGTCTCACTAAAGCAATTTACATGCCGCAACATCAAAAAGCTGACGTGCGTGACGAAGAAAGTCTTGCTTAAGATCAATGAAAGCATTCTTGTTGACAGATCGAAGAATATTGCGATTATTTCCATGATATTGAAAATTCGTCAATTTGCTATATCCAACAACAGGGATAGAGGATCAATGCCTTCAATGGCATAAGCCACTGTCTCCGCGATTCCCGGTAGAGAAATAATGGTATTTTAACTTTCTTCTTCAATGTACCGAGAGTACAAAAACATTTTCACTATCTCTTCATAAGTGGGAAAATCATTACCCGTGAAATTTTCAGGTGCAACAAATATCACGCACTCCACTCCACACCTGGTACGCTTTCCCTCTATTCTAACCATTGCGTCAATCCTCCCATAATCCTATGGCAGGTTGGTTGGGGGACACGGGTGGAACTCGATGGTAGTCTCCTCCTCGTGGTGATTTCTGGGTAGTTTCTTTACGAAAGTAACAGAGAGCTACTTACTGAAATGCTTTGTGATCAGGTTCTGTTTTTTTTCTCAGCCTTGGCTGAATTTCTTGTTGAAAATAGCTCCACAGGTACGTTTTTCGTCATTATGATTGACGTTAATTTAAAATAATTTACCTTATTATTACTTTTTGTGGGATTATTTACTACCATATAGTGACTTATTTGATAAGAAATGGTCTATACTCTAATTTTGTTGTAAATTCATAGACATTTTTTTAACCATAGATTTTGTCAAAAAAACTTCAAATTTCATTTTCATAAACTATAAACATGTATCCACTCTTTGATATTATCCATTATCCCATATTTTCATAAAATTCGTCTTTATAGCCGTTTGATTCTGAAATCAGCCTGATTTTTCGCAAAATTTTAAACTTAAGAGCTCGGGCGGCAGTGGTTAATATTATCCGATTTGAAAATAAATTTCTGTGCGAGATCCTTATATCATTTTGCAACTTTCCCGCATAGGGCAAATTTGATCAGGAAAAAAAAACCTTTTTTGGCCCACCCTAATGCACATGGCCTAACCGGCGACAAGCCCCCGCCCCACTCTCTCGCTGAACAATCCGCCCCCCTCTCGGCGTTAAATCCTTTTTCCCGCGGAGGAGCCCGTAACACCATGCCCGCGTCGGCGTCGAGCGCACACTCGTAGTGTACGCGGGGAAAGTCCGAGTCAGCGCGCTCCGAAACATCCGACGAACGACATGCGGACAGCGTTCTTCATAGATGCCCCGTTTACACCACGATCGTGCCGACGTTGATCGCGACTACTGCACGTTTACACGTCTAAAAGTTACCATCGTAACTCAGTGCTGTCCTCGTTGTGGAATTGTGTCAGATAACAACTGACGACGACACTGCGTGAGAAAATTGAAATCCTGGAAATTAAGAAGCAAAAGAATATGAATGTTTTCATGTGCTAAAACTGAAGCTAGACCGAACTATCGGTAAAACGTTAAAGAATGTAGGTTTCTTTATGGGAATCTATCCAAAGTTTAGCAATATTCATGCGGTAAAGACAGTAGATATGTCTCCTTGCTACGTTCCAAATTGGAATATTTTGCTAACTGGTCACTTTATTATAATATCGACTCAATCCGGATTGAACGTGTCCAAAATAAATTTTTCAAATTAAATAATTGCGATTTATTAATCTCTTTGTCTGATTACAACACTTCATATATTCTTTCCCTAGTTAATTTGAAAACTCTTGCTCGACCAAGGATCCTCCAATAAAGGCATATTCCTCTACAAAATTATCAATTAATATTTAGATTGTTCCTATCTCCTTTATTAGTAACTTTTAATGGATCCCGTCATAGCTATATAAATCCTCACCTGCTTGTTTTTAATTACCATAGAGCAAATTATGTCTTCAACTCCCAGCTATGATGAGATTAAACTAAAACTAGTCACAACAGTCCGTGAAGTCTTTAAGAAACTAGATTCTTCGAGAGAATATGTCAAAACATTCAAGAATATTCACGCATTAAAGACAGTACATATTGCTGTTATAATTTAACTAGAAAAGGCTTGGATTTCGGCTTGATTCGGCACAAGTATTGATATTTCCATGTCCTCATTTAATGTTATTGTTATTTCTGGCGAATTTTATTGTGAAGTCCTGTATACAATGATTTAATTGGTTAACATTTTGTGCATGTTTGTTATTTTCCATCATCTGTGAAGTATAATGTAAGGGTCAATGGTTATGGGTTAACCTGTAAATAAAGAAATGCATAAAACTGTTATAGTACAGAATATCCGATATCATTTGGTAAATAGAACATCAGAAAAAACTTTCCCCTAACTTCCTTCCATTACCTGCTGAATAATGTCTTCAATCGATGCCATATATCTTTGATATATTAGAGTTATTTATGAAATATCAGTTATTGAATAAAGATTGCAACGGCGCGAAAGAATCGTATATGCATCGATCTTCATTTCCTAACTCTTTTTTCTTGGCACACTAGCGCTAACCATCGTAAGTTCGGCAGTGTTAGGTACTAAGGCCTACGATGGTAACTCTGCGCGTTTACACGACGTTTTGAGGTTACGATCGTAAGGATCAACGTCGCGACGATCGTTGTGTAAACGGGGCAAGAGCTTATGGCGTTCCTCGACAACTCGCCCGCGGCAACCTCTCTCTTTGCTTCTCTATCTCTCGCTCCCTCCCCTCCGCTTCTTCCACCTCCCCTCCAAAGCGCCATCCGACGCTGTCTCCCGTTTTTCCTTTTTTTATATCCCCTCCTCCCCTTCGTTTTTTTTACGATCCCAGCCACACGACTCTCGACACCTGTTACGTCCCTTTTCCCGTTCGGGATATTTTGAAGTGGGATGGGAAGGGGAGCGGAAGGGTGGGGTGGGGTGGGCCGGGAGTTTTTCTGGGGGAATGGGTTGGGACGGTTTCTTGATGGGGGAAGGGTATAGGGGGGTGGTGGTGGAAAGGGAGTCGTTGGTCGGTCCAGGGAGTTACAGGAGGGATATACAGAAGTTATCGCTCTCTCCAACCTTCGCCCATCCCAATTATTTTCTTTGAATCAACCCCTGGGAAATACCCCTTCGGGCCCCCCACCCCTCTAGCCAACTACCGTATCCAGCATCTTTTTTTCCTCTCGGACGTTTAACCACTGTTCCTCTTTTTCCGGCTCAAAGGTATTTTTTACATTTATTTTCTCGTTCCTCCCTTCCCGGCTTCAAGTGGAGAAGTGGATATCAACACCTCCATTTATCCCGGCTATCTGTCCCCATCCTGTTTCAAGGAATCGCTTTTAAGGACTGGCCCATATCAGGAAGCGACAGGTTTCTCCTATGTCCGCGTGTTTTGCATCCTTTACACTTTTCTCCCCATGGTTCAAGATTTTTCTCCTCTTTCCTCTAATATAGTTGTTATTAAAAATCTCAAGGTATAATCGAAGTAAAATTTCGGCCATTTCGGAACTTCTTGTGAATACTAGAGTGGTTTCCTATTATTTTTTTATCGCCTAAATCGAATGATTATTACTCCTGGAGTGCGTATTGCACGCTGTTAGATTTTTAAATGACAATAACTATTTTTCGCGATTAAAAAAAGTGAAAATTTTCAAGCGCGCAAAAACGCGACGCGTAAGTATGAACGCCGGGTAATCTCTCCGCGTGACGTATTTCTGGTTCCCGTTGCCGCCCTGCGAGGTGACCTTGAGGCGAGGCTTAGCGCTGATACGACGCAGGCTGCTAGCGGGTAGCCTAGTACCCTGCTGGCTCGTAGCGCTTGGCTTAAATAAGAATTATTAATACCTTCTGTAACGAAGATAACTTTCCGACCTTAGCCAGTTTTAATGTGATTGTTAAGACATGTTTCCCTGAGCTCTGCGCCTCATGCATGCATTGGTAACCTCAGACGATGTATAACTCCTATCTACTCGTATAGAAACTAGGTCTCTGTGACGTCACGTGGAGTGGCATCGCATGGGCGCTAATCTGGCCCTTTTCAAATGAGGATAAAAATGGACCATTGCCATTCGTCTAACCCGGTATTTCTAAAACAAAATAATTTGTAATTTATGAATACACTAATGGTGGGTAACGAATCGCAATAAATGCCTATCCTTTTCTTTGATGAAGGAAACCACCCTATTCTTTTAATATCCTAATGTCTCATGCGTCAGGGGGGCAGAATAAAATATAATTATTTCTCGATGACAATGCGATGACTAGTTAAATATTGGGCTATTGTTGAGAACTCATTTGTGAATATCTGAAGTTTTCAAGCAGAATTACTTTTTCAATCATCAGACTGTTAGATTGAATACGATCTTTGTGAAAATACCTGAATCAAATAAATTGTTTGATCTCATATAAAATTAAAAAATGAGGTAAATTGGCTTGAAATTGAATCTGGCAAAAGAAAAGCATCTGCTTTAGTTGTTATACTGATGAAGGGTTGCATATAAACACAGTAAATTATAGTAAATATTGTCCTTCATTGAATTGCTTCATCGAATCTTTGCTCCACCCGCATTCGTGATTCGCTTCTTTGTAAGTTTGCGAAGGGCAGTTGACTCTCATATTTCTGCATATCGCGAATTGAATTTGCCGACCCAAGGATGGCGCTTTTGTAAACGCAAATTAGTTTCAAAAAACACAGGAGAAGTCCAAGAACATTGCACTTTTGCGTGCGGTTTTTGCACTTTGCCCGCGAACCCTAGTATTGATTCCACATTTTATTTTTCACCCGACTGGGCGTCGTTGCGGGTTCGCGGCTGCTCCCGCCAGTGATGACAAAAGGGTGAAATTATCACGCGTGCACGTGTGGCGTGCATGTGCAGTCGTGTCTGATGGAACGCGATTATTGTGAAGGAGAGCGGGGAGGCGAGCCAGTCATTCATTGTAGCGTGTCGCGATTGATGATGTGTCTCGCGTCTCCGTGGTGATGGCAACCGTGAATATCGTTGGCGTCGGGACCGATCGGGGGGGTTGGATGCTGCTATCGGTGGGAAGGAAAAGCACTCCTCGCCCATGTTCTCCGTTCTCCCCGAAAAAAATACGTGTCGCTGTGGTTTCGGAAAATAATCTTCATCTATATATTACCCCGCAAGCCGCCTCATTAGGCCTGTGGCACAGGGCACCAGAGGTTAACAAATAAGAATTAAGTGCGCATACAAAGTTCCCTCATAGTATTTATTAAAGTCCTTTGTTGTTAGGGGAAAGAACGAATTCCTATACCTATCTTTTCGCAAAATATCTCTCTTAATTCATCGCTTCTGTTGGATCTGGAAAGATAGTGAGAACGGTGATTCTAAAAAGTCATGGGAAAGAATGAATTAAAATTATTTTTTTTTTAATCATGTGAGGCATGAGAGAAAGAGGGAATTGTTACCGCGTTCTGCTGCACATAATTGTCTTGAAGGCAGCTACAGAAGTAAAGGGAAGGCCTAGAATTATCACTCGCGAAGACCGAGGATGTAATGAATAATTATGTGAGATGTAAAATAAGGAAGGATACGCGATATAAGAAGGAAGCATCAGCCTTCATACACGGACTGCATCGATGCAGCGAAGCAATCTTTAAATTGATGCATTCTCCTGTCTTTTCAGTATGCTGTGGTCCGTGTACAATTGTAGCCATCCCTCCTTCGCGTCGAGAGAATCCACATTCATTCATTCCGTTTTCCATGTTGCTCGCTTCTGCTTGTATGTTATCTTTATTGTGTTCGGCGGAAGGGATAAGTTATTTTAATATAATCAGCCACAAAAGAAGGAGCCTCGGTCTGGCTTCCCTTACTCTCCCGCTGCTTTATTCAATCTATTCATTTCGTATTGCACCGCCCGAGGTAACGGATCCGAAGCTACGCTGGGAAAGTGGAACAAGCTCCTCCTTAAGGAGCTAGGTAGGCAGGTTGTGGAGCTGGGCGGGTGAAAAGGCTCGCGTGTTATAGATATAGAACAGCAGTGCATTAATGTTGGAGGGAGAGGGAACTAGTGGGCGGGGGGGGGGGGGGAATTAAAAGAGTTTGGAAGAAGCGCTCATATAAGTATTGGTGGTAAAAAAACCAAGCTGGGAGAGATTTTTACATCTTCCACTAGGAAAATGCAAAAAAGGAGAAAAATATTAAAGACTGAGAGAGGGAAAAATGAAGGAATAATGGCGTGGGCTCAGTCGACTTGCTTCGCAGTGAGGGGTGTGAGTGAGGTGTTGTGACTGGGAGCAGCCATAAGCAAGTGGGAGCTATGAGGGAAACTTGTTATTTTTTCCTTGTTCCTTTCAAGTTTTCATGGAATTGGTAGTGACCATCCGGAGCTGGTTAAATGGTGAAGTTGGGACTTTGAAGGTAAGGTTCTGCGCTAAGAGTGAACAGATAGCGGCTTTCATCGACATTCCGTGGCGTCTTAATATCTGCGTACTGCAAAACACCAATTTCTTCGACAATCGCCATCTATAAGCCTTGAAAAAACGGTTTTTTTATCCTCCTCTTCTCCGATTAATTTCCATCTGACAAAATACTGTTGGAGTTAACAGTCCCTTTTTTACTTCCGTGGTTCGAGCCGTCTATTCCCTCGAAAGTGATTTTGTGAAAAAATATTCCCTCCAAGTTTATTATTATTTTTTTTATTTCCTTTGATTTCCGAAGTTCTTGCGTAAATATCAAAAACTCAAAAACACATAAGAACTATGACTAAAATGCCTTAACCACTTGGAAATCGAATCTTAAGACCGATGCCCAGTTTATTATGTGACATTTAACACTGTAATTATATCATATTTCCGTCATAGAGACATAACGGTCGAATATGTTAGCTAATTGGGGGTTTATGTATTCCTTTATAATTACTTTCTACCCGTAGCATAATTCAGTGTGGCTTCATAAAGCGGAGATTTTCTTTCTGTAAATTTATTAATTTACTTCCATTCTTTCCCGGGTTGCGGTAAATTCCTGAGTAATCAGTCTGCGTTGATGCCAGAAAGCATGTATTTTCGTACGTTGCAGTAATGCCTCGTAGTAATGCGGGTTAACTTCTCATCCGACAGACGGAGCGTTGCGCTTGAAATATCACCCACAAAACATTAAAGCAGAGATCAGGCAGTGTCTGAAAATTGAACCCGAGCCCACGGGATGAGAAGCCAACTCTATAGCCACCACACCAACACGATTCTTCTCAGGACTACAATTATTCACGTTATTCAGGATATGGTTTCCCTAAAAACATATACGTGAGGAAGGATTGCCATCAGGCTCTGTGCAATGAACATGGTATTTAAAAGTAATTTAAGAATCGATAATATATATTATTTATCTACCTGCGAGTACTTGAGTTACTAACATGTTCTCTTTCTTTTTCCAGGTGAGAGTGATTCACAAGAAATTCCCTGCGTGTCTGAGTTTGCGTCTTTTAGTGAGCACTTTGTGGTAACTGTAAGTAAAAGTTAGTAAAGCACTAAATTTATGGATACAGTCACGTATTTGCATTCATTTTTCTCCAGTGATACCAACTTCATTGCTGAATATTACTTGAACTACATTCGGTTTATCGATTTATTTCTTTCGTGTTTGCAGCGTGGTCAGGATACCCACTGTTGCTTGAGCTGCTCGTGTCCGCGTTGCATTATTTGGCAACAATTGGCATCTCGACGCGGCTGTAAAGTGACAGAAATGTATTGACATCATGCGCCAGTGAATCTGCAGGTTTTCGTTTGTCTGAGAATTATAAAGTAATTGCATAGAAATATGTCACTCAACCACCTGCTCTAACGTTTTCATGTGTGGAGAAAAATGCGCATGAAAAGAACACTGTGAATTGGCAATGTAATCAGACACAGGAATTGGAAAATGCAATGAATGGGAAAAAATAAAGGAGAACTTCTCCGAGGAAGGACAATAATTAGAACTTTGGCAATAAGAAAGAGGCCGAATCCCGTGAGGGATATGAGGTGACTGCAGTTTAACAATAATTTAAATTTGGCAATGAAGGGCTCAGAACATCCCAAATGCATGTATTTAGCATTGATAGAGTAAGTAAAATACATTGTGGAATAGATGTTTGAGATTGCATTATTTCATTGGGCTGTAGTGGACCGTGAAAGTTGTGGAATTCGTGATATAAATTTCTGAACTCGCATCAGAAATTGCATCAATTTCAGTAGGGTAAATATGCAAGAAAATATATCCCGATTAGATAACTTTGGTACAATGTTTTCCATGAGTTGCACATTATACTGTAGTATACGAACCGTGCTTCTCAACAGGCAAAACTCTTTTGTAAACTTCAATTGGCTGAACGAACAAATGCATTTTTAGTGAGCTACGTTTCAGTAATTAGGATTCAGTTGCAACTGTTGAATTATCATGCTTTACTGATATCGCTACTTTTGAAATATTCATAACCAAAGCATGACCAATGAACATCATACCAAGAAGTCCTCTAGCCTAAAAAAAGATAAGAATTCCTGTTTGTCATTTTAGGTAGACCCGCAACACCTTTTGAATATTTTCCAGCATTTTCGTCTCTGGTGTTGGAGAATTCCTTAGAGTAATGTTGATTTTTTTATCGCTGGTGTACAGATTTTTATAGAATTATAACACAGCTTTGTATTGCATTGTAATATAATACTGATATAAATTAATATAATAAAAAATCATCGTTACTATAAGAAAGTCTCTAGCAGCGGAGATTGAATAATTGTTAGATATTTTATGAGCGAAAAAACAGGTTGTCCTTAATGGCTACCTAAAGTTACTCCATTTATGTAATTAATTCTATTCTGTGCTTTTATTTTTTGGAGTAATAAACAATTATTACTGACTATTATTATTATTACTTTTAAACTCGGACGTGGGTCTAAGCTGAGTACTTCTGTGCACTTATACCTAGTACTCATCTTAAGTGTTTCGGCCTCTCGTCGGTCTCTTTGGCGTTGGGAGAAGTACTAGGCTGACAGCGAAGTTTTCGAGTACGAATCCGGCCTAGGCAGATCGAACACTGTTTTTGTTTATGATCGTCATCGGTTGTTATTTGCTACAATTCCACGCTGTATAGGCCTTAAATGCGCTGTTTTCGGGGCGATGAAGATAAATAATATAAATAAGAACATCGATAAATAAATTTACTTAAAAGATCGCTGAACAGTACGGATTGTGAAAGTAATAACCAATAAGTGTACCCTTCTCGCAGTTATATCAACAAACCTTTCCCGCTTGCATTTCTTTTATCCTCCCTTTGTCGGAGAAAGCAGAATTTTCTGAGGTGTTGCTATGGTTGGGGGAGAGGTTTCGTCTTATGAGAAAGGAAAAGGAGGCATTTGGGGGATGGGAGGTGGGGTTTGGCAGTACGGTAAGTTCCGTCATTTCCGGGGACACGGGTTGAGACAGATGCTTTGGATTGGAATGATTGGGACTCTGTCATTGGGTGAGGACTCAAGGGGTGTGTGAAAGAGAAAGGATTCGGCGAGAAAGAGGCGAGGCGCGGCAGGTAGAATGGGAGAAGCGAAGAGAGCTCGCCCGACTTGGAAGAAACTCGGCCTGATTGATTCGTCCGCTGGCTCGTATCGATTTATAATCTATCAAGCCATTGTGCACTGATTGGGTCCTAACACTCGCATTGGAATATGGAACACTGCATTGTTAAAAAAACAATCACATCACTCTGAAGCCGCATATAAATTTTGGCAAGGGATGGTCCCCGGCACTCAGTAAGACAGGTTTTTTTCTGGAGGAATGTGCGATGCTTCCGATGGTGGTAGGGGAAAGATTCTCGAGCATTTTTTGTTTATAAATATTGGGTCGCAATTCCTTAGTTACTGAGCTAAGGCAACGCAAACATTTCTTTGGATACACTTTTCAGTAACCATGGAAACTGTTTTTCTTGGGTATTCAGCCTTTTCAACATTATTTTATGCACTGGATTTTTAAGGCATTTCATAATTCAGTTTCGGCGAAAATGTGCGATAGTAATTGTCTGAAACAATCTTTGAGCATAATTGAACGAAAGTTTGGAGAGTGTATCAACAAGACTATTGCACAGTCTCACCTCACCAATTTTGAGCTCAATAGTTTCAGACAATTACAATGCACATTTTCGTCCGGCCTTAATTACTTAATGTCCATAAAAATCCAGGGTTTCCATGGTAGCAGCAAAGTGCATCTAAAAAAATTTGGGTTGCCGTAGCCAGGGTTTCCATGGTAAATGCGAAGTGCATCCAAAAATTTTTAGGGTTACCATGGCTGAGTAACAAAGGAGTTGCTGTCCCTTGTTTATGGACAAATAATTCTCACGATTGTCTCCCCTACCGCCTCATGAAGTATTGCAGATTCTATCTGAAAATCCTCTATATAATTCACTCATTGTCAGTGATTCAGCCCGAAAGTAAATTTGTATTTTGTTCAGTGGGCCAATGGTTTATTCGCGACAGATACAGAAATTTTCACACTTTCTTTCTTTCCGCACTCTCTCTTCCGTACTGTCCCTTCGAGAGCGGACTGTAGACTGCCAAGAAAAAAAGGAACTCCACCCTCCCGCACTCAGCGCCCAGGAACGGCCCGCCGGCCAACCGCACCAACACATTCAAATATGCGGCGGGAGACGCACTCCCCAAACATTCCGCCCGCCTCGTCTGAAGGACGAAAGAATTGTCTGCAGTGCACAGGGAGCAGTCCGCCCGCCACATATTTGGGTCCATAGGTCGCTGGTTCAGATCCGGAGGCTGCGCGCTAGGCTTAGATTGTTTGAACACTTGAGAATGGATGTCTTTTAGATAGGACCGGCCCGAAGGACCATTTGTTCAGTGGGCCAATGGTTTATTCGCGACAGATACAGAAATTTTCACACTTTCTTTCCTCTTTCCACGCTCTCTCTTCCGTACTGTCCCTTCGAGAGCGGACTGTAGACTGCCAAGAAAAAAAAGGAAGTCCACCCTCCCGCACTCAGCGCCTAGGAACGGCCCGCCGGCCAACCGCACCAACACATTCAAATATGCGGCGGGAGACGCACTCCCCAAACATTCCGCCCGCCTCGTCTGAAGGACGAAAGAACTGTCTGTAGTGCACAGGGAGCAGTCCGCCCGCCATGATCGGCTGGTATCACGCCATTTGGTCCTCTGCTGCAGGTGGTGAAGGTACTCTCGTGACCAGCGTTTCCAAAAGTTCAGCTGCAGCCGTAGAAGAAGACGCCATCTGGATAAGCAATTACCTGAAATATTGGGACACTCAGGTTCTGGAATTAGAAACAAAGTACCACCAATTAAAAAGTGGGCTGGGGTCAGAGCATTTAGGTCATCTGGATCAGAGGACAATGGATGGAGAGGTCGGGAGTTGAGACAGGCCTCAATTTGAATGAGAACTGTTGAGAACTCTTCAAACGTGAGGGTATGTTCACCAACTACTCTGAGAAGGTGATGTTTCGTTGACTTTACCCCAGCCTCCCATAGACCACCAAAATGTGGAGAATTCGGTGGTATGAAAGACCAACTTGTTCCATCATTGGCCAGGACTGAAGCAACTTCAGCGTAGAAATCCGAAGCTGCGCCGAACATCCTCCGCAGTTCCTTGGCGGCCCCTTGGAAAGTGGTTGCATTGTCGCTGTATAGCGTGCGGCAAACACCTCGACGTCCAGCAAAGCGTCGATAGGCAGCCAGGAACGAGTGAGTTGTGAGGTCGCTGACGGCTTCCAGATGAATTGCTCGTGTAGCAAAACACACGAACAGTGCTACATAGCCCTTGTATGAGCGATGTCCTCTGCCTTTGGTAGTGCGCAGGTAAAATGGGCCTGCGTAGTCGAGTCCAGCTACACTGAAGGGGCGTGCTGGTGTCGTCCGCGTTGCAGGAAGGTCGCTCATCAGCTGAGAGCCGAAGCGTGGTTTTGCACGATGACATATCACACACTGCCGCGTGAGTTTTTTAACAAGTGCCACGTCCCCCAGTATCCAAGTCTGGCTCCGTAAAGTATTGAGGGTAAGGGTAGGTCCGCCGTGAAGCGAGGAAAGGTGAGCAAATTGGACTAAAAGTTGGCTTAGATGGGATCTTTTAGGAAGGATGGATGGGTGTTTAGCAGAAAATGAAAGAGTAGAATTTTTTAGACGACCCCCTACACGAAGAATACCGTTTTCGTCCAGAAAAGGCTTCAGGCCCCGTAACGGATTACGCCTGGGCAGAGGCTTGCCCGCTCGTAATAATTTCAATTCCTCGGAAAAGGCAAACGATTGTGCTAGCTGGAGCACCTTGCAACGTGCGGCAGCGAGCTCGCTAGTTGACAGAAAGTTGGTATTAGGAATCCGTGATCGTTGACAGCGCGCAATGAATCTTAGGCAGTAGGCCATAACTCTAGTCAGCCTGGTTATCGAAGAGAACCGTTTCAATATTGCATTCTCTTCTGCAGCTTGAACGACGAATAGTTGAGGAACAATAACAGGTTCAGGTTGTCTTGGCCAATTTTCCTGGGTAGATAGCAGCCATTCTGGTCCTCGCCACCATAGAGATGAATTTATAAGAGCATCAGGGTCTAAGCCTCGACTTGGGTGGTCAGCTGGGTTCTGCTCTGAAGATACGTACTGCCACACAGCAGAAAGCAGCTCAGTTTGTATAAATGACACCCTATTTGCAATGAAGGTTTTCCAATAACTAGGATGCTTTCGCAGCCAGGCGAGAGTTACCTGGCTGTCCGACCACGCGAAGACTGGTAGCGATGAGAATGCTTTTATTTTCTGCAAATGATTGACCAAACGAACAAGGAGTGCGGCTCCGCAAAGCTCCAACTTTGGTATTGTTATAGTTTTAACAGGGGTAACCTTGGATTTTGCGGCGAGAAGAAATACTCGACATTGATTTGCGTCGTCAAGTACACGTAGATAAATTGCTGCAGCGTATGCTCTCTCCGATGCGTCTGCAAAGCCGTGAAGCTCGCATCTTGAGGTCGGCGTCGTTTGCAGCCAACGATCAATTCGCAGCTTCGAAAGTCTAGGAATTGCATTGAAATAGTTAGTCCATCGAACCTTAATATCCGTAGGTAATGGTGTATCCCAACCTATCTTTAAAATCCACATATCTTGCATGAGTATTTTTGCGACGACAGTGACTGGAGCGACCCAGCCCAGTGGGTCAAAGAGACGCGTCATCTTGGAGAGCACCGTCCTTTTAGTGAGAGCCATAGTGTGGATTTCTGTTACTCGCAGGTTAAATCCAAACAGGTCAGCTGTTGGCTCCCATATAAGGCCAAGAGTTTTTATAGGCTCCTTTGAGTCAATAGATTTTTCCTGCTCACATTCACGACGCTGTGAGGCACGTCGTTGCAGAAGAGCTGGATGGTTGACAGCCCATTTGTCGAGTTCTATTCCTGCACAGGCCAGCAGTTTCACTAGTTGCGTAGCGATCCTTTGAGCCATGAGTAATTCATCTGCTCCCGAAAAGATGTCATCGACGTATGAATCCTTGCGAAGGCAGGCAGCTCCGAGAGGAAACCGGTGCTCCTCATCTTCGGCGAGTTGAAGAAGGGAACGCATCGCCAGAAATGGTGCGCAGGCTGTGCCATATGTGACCGTGGTGAGCCGGTACTCCACCGCTGGGGTGTTAGGATGCGGTCGCCAGACAATTCTTTGCAGGTCCTGGTCAGCAGGATGTACCCATATCTGACGAAACATCTTTACAATATCAGCGGTAAATACGAAGCGGTGACGTCGCCAGTTGATTAGCACCAGCCCGAGGTCCTTTTGCAGAGGAGGACCAGATGGAAGAAAATCGTTCAGACAGTAGTGCTGTGAAGTACGGCGAGACGCATCAAACACAACTCGAAGCTTCAAAGATGGAGTATGAACGACAGCATGATGAGGTAGGTACCAGGCCCGCTTTATCTGAGAATCGGAAGTTGGAACCTTTACCATGTGCCCAAGTTCCTCATAAACCTTCATGAAGTCTCGGTAGGCAGCGGCTATCTCGGGCTCCCGAACGAATCGTTGCTCAGTCGACGCAAGTGAACTAAGAGACGTTCGACGAGTCTCGTCTACAGTTACAGGAAGCTCTGATACGATTGGAAGCTGAACGATGTATCTCCCGTCCGACCCACGAGAGTGAGTATCCTTGAAGTGCTGCTCACATCGCTCATCCTCGGGGCGCAGAGTTCTCGTGGAGGGAGGAACTTCTTCTACTTCCCAAAATCGCTGAAGATCTTCCAGCAGATTCTGTACAGCCTCGCAATGCAATGAGACGAGAGACCGTCTTGGAGTGGATCCCGCCCGCCTCGACTCGCTCCCTACAGTTGGTCCCGAGATGACCCATCCAAGAGCAGTGTTCTGAGCGATGATCTGTCGGTGAGGGAATCTTTGCAGCCCTTGGCGTAGTAATAATCCGTAGACATCTGCACCAAGGATGAGGTCGATGGTCTCAGGCTTATAAAATAGTGGGTCAGCCATCTGCAGATTGGAGAACAAAGACAAATCTGTCTCAATTATCTCTCTTGTAGGTAGTTGATTCGTGAGCCGCGGTAGTACTAATGCCTTAACTTCAAGGCAGAAAGATGGCGAATAAACGGAATACAGTGAGAGTTGAACGATGTTCAGTGCAGTGCCAGCCTCAGCTGCGCCGATTCCTGACAGAGGAATCTGCGTTCGCTGGCGGGGTAAATGAAGAAGCTGTGCTAAGGCCTCGGTAATGAAGGATACTTCGGAGCCGTTGTCTAACAGCGCCCGAGCTTTTACTTGGACCCTTCGAGGACCCGTGACCAGTACCTGAGCCGTAGCAAGAATTACGGAGTGGATTGGAGCAGCCAAGTTGGCCGTGAGTGTGTTTACTGCTATGCCATTTGCCTCAACAGGAGACTTTAATTGAGGTTCAGCCTCAGTACCTTTAGCAGCACACACATCGTTGCCAACCGTTACTGTATGTAACAAAGAATGATGTCGTCCACGACATGTGACACAGCGCTTAACAGACTTACACTCCTTGAAGCGATGACGACCCAGACAGTTGAAGCAGAGGTGCAATTTTCGAGCCTCATCTCTTCGTTCAACAGGAGTCTTTTCTAGGAAACCGGAGCAGACGGCTATATAGTGGTCCATTGAGCATATAGGACAATTACGGGTGCTTGTGGAGGATAGTCGCTTAGTCTCCACGTGAAAAGATTTCGCCCCAGACGAGGAAAATTTGGGCGTCGTGTTACTTCCTTTGTCCCACCTCGTAAGAGGAGCTATCATCTCTAAGGCACGGATACGACCCTCGAGAAACTCTACGAGCTCCCTAAAACTGGGAAATAAGTTTGGATTCGCTTCACTATTTGGTGTGAGATTACTCAACCGGTCCTTGGTGGTCAGGTGCGACTCCCATGACTTTCGCGATTCTTTATCCAAACGCTGAGCCGTGATAAAGACAAGCCAGTCGTCCCATGTTGCCACTGGACGACCCAGGTTCTCTAGCGCTCGAACCACCTGAATCGTTCGGTCAACTAACGTCCGCAATTCCGATGCTGACTCTTTCATCATCTTTGGCAAATTCATTAGTGTAGACAGATGAGTGTGCAAGCACAGTCGTGGATTACTGTACCTGGCTTTCAGGGCCTCCCAGGTCGGTTTGTAGTTGGCGTCCGTAACAGAGATGTTTTTTACAAACTCCGCTGCAGAATCCTTTAGGCACATCTTTAAATATTGCAACTTTGTAGCAGGAGAAAATCGATGTTCTCCGTCGACTATTGCTGTAAATAGATCGCAGAACGATTCCCAATCCGCAAATGTACCCGAAAAGCTCGGCAACGTTGTTCTCGGAAGCTGAATGGGAAGTTGGAAATTAGCGTGATCGGCCTGATCAGCTCCACCTTGTCCAGATGAGGTCGTAGGTACATCAGGTAACTGGGCGAGCATGGCTTTTAGTTCAGCGCACGTATCATACTAAATCTCCTCCGTCTTCTCATATTGTCCATCCACTAAATAACGCTCCTTCGACACATCTTCCCGCGTCACCAGCTGAAAGTGCGTCGATGTGTAATCGTTCCAATACTGCTTAAGTGAGTCGATTCTACTCTGAATGGCTTCCTTAGTGATATTTGCAGCGCCCTTCTTCTTTAAATTCGGCACTAACCTAGTAATTGCACGATCCCGTTGTTCCTGCTGCGCAATGAGTTGCTTCGTCGTCATAGACATAATGTTTACTAGGATCCTGACGGGTAGCCGGTATTAAAGTAATGCTCAAAACGAAGACGTGGGAAATTAAACTATGAAAGTACTTTGCGCCTAAAAGTGCGCAAAACAGACGAGTAACAGCCCCGTAAGAAACTTCGCAAACCAGGGCGAGCAGCGCACAGCTGATTTCGCGAGAGGAGGGAGGATAGGGAGTCAGTGGGAGAAGAGAGGGGAGAGACAGACAGCGAGGTGAGGGGAAGTACAGCACGCTCATTCGCGGGGGAAGAGGAGTAGGGGCTTTTGCGAGAGGAGGGAGGATAGGGAGCCAGTGGGAGGGGTGATGTACACAGTCCACCATCCAAAAGTTTGGGTATGGTTAACTCACTGCGGCGTGACGGAGCGACGGCACGAAGTTCACAGGCACCTCCCCGGTCGAATGGCAGTGTAATGCTCACTGTAATTCACAATTGTTCCTCTGCAATTGTAGCCTCATGCAGTACTTATCACACAGTCGCGAATAAACAGGTATCCGGCCCGAAGGACCATTTGTTCAGTGGGCCAATGGTTTATTCGCGACAGATACAGAAATTTTCACACTTTCTTTCCTCTTTCCACGCTCTCTCTTCCGTACTGTCCCTTCGAGAGCGGACTGTAGACTGCCAAGAAAAAAAAAGGAAGTCCACCCTCCCGCACTCAGCGCCTAGGAACGGCCCGCCGGCCAACCGCACCAACACATTCAAATATGCGGCGGGAGACGCACTCCCCAAACATATATGTTAGGGTAGAGCTCACCCCAGAGTTGTTAGCCGCCGGTGTTTGAACACAGGAGCTGGACCCACACATCAAATATGTTTCCCTTAATGTTTCACACACCAAGGATTGAGAGGGTCCAGCTCCTTTCCCCTGGATTAACTCGAACTTCGAGGATTGTAATCGGGGGTTACGAAAAAGCTTTTCCTTAAAGGACGTCATTCTGTCTGTCGTAGCTAATTCGTGTCAAATAGTATTCCTTTGAGGGAAAGAAAATTAATTGATTTTTATTTACATTTTATTTAATCATAGCATTAAACTGCGACATAAATAAGCATTATACTCTACGAGCCACCAATAAATGAGAGAAAAAGACAAATAATAACTCGTGCACAAATGTGCATATTTGCATACTAGCGTGTGAGTGTATCTATTCAGTCAAAGTGATCCTCAGTCGAGCGTGTAAAAGAGGATTACACTTCAGATGAAGTATGTGATTGAAAATGTTTGGAGACTTCTCGGGATTTCCACCCGTTTAATCAGCTGCGTATCTCCAATGTTTCATCGAACGAGTCATCCATCGTTATCAGGGCGAATTGACAAATGTGATTGAGCATAAGGCGTTGGTACGTAACGATACACATGTGCTACAAAGAAGGTTAAACCTGATCGGCCGGAAATATCTGGGTATTTCGGATCAAAAGCAGGAGTTATACCATTTTTTATTTTCTATAAAGTGGAATTCCACGCAGTGCTAAGTGTATTCCCCGTGTCTCAATGTGAACTATTGTGTATGATCTCAATGTCTTCCAAAAAAAGCTTGTAACAGAAGTTGTTGGATGGGCAGATTGATTCCGACTTATCTTTTAGTCCCTATTGATGGTATGCAGTCAGAGCAGTCTTATTGGGCTGCCCTAGCCTAAAATGCCTTCCATAGTCCTTGGAGCCGGTTGGTAACGTTCTCTCCTGCGTAGATTTGGCCACATTCGCAGGAAACCTGGTAGACGCCAGGGATCGTTAGGCCAAATGGATCTGTCAATTTCAAAATTTGGCGTCTCCGTAATCTAATTGGCTATTGCATCGTATCTACGCTGTGTCTATCGAGTACATTGGGTATAAAGAACATACGCACAGTTGGCATACGCGCTAGAACGGCCCTGGTTTAGGTTTAGAATACTAAACACAAAATAACTCGCCGGGAAGGAATTGCTTCACATTTTGTGACCCTTAAAATTCACTAGGGGATATTATTTATGAAGATGTTAGCTCGAGATTTACGATGTTTTTGATTTACGATATTTCATGATTTCTAGTGTGATTTCAGGTTAATTGGCTGGCTATAATGGTCGTTAGAACTTTTTTCTAGAACATTAGAATTTCATTTTTACTGCACCTTTGTTATCAGCGTATTTCTACTGTATATTTATTCACACAATTACATCGATTTATGCTTTACACATTTCACATTCTTATGATCAATATAAAAGAATGAAAATAGTCTTAACTATATTCATTTATAGCAGAATGTTTTTCAAGTTTCGACGAACGAATATTCAAGTTGCCTGACTGGCTAGGAACTGTCCCTGTTTACCCTGGAGTTCCCTGTAAATTCGGAGGGTTCATGGATGAGTAATAGCTAAATTCAAGATCTCATTTGGGAATGCGGTACCTAAAAAAAAAGAGATTAATGAAGTGCAAACATATTGAAAATGAATAATGAGCTCAGAGTTTCGTGGAAATTCGGTGGAATAATTAAGTCAAGTTGATATGAATAATGCGCGTTTTTGCGAAGATGTTTCCCGCTTATTTACTTATCGCACACCCGTTGAGGTGATATTTGGCAATAAATTTTATGCAAGCGTGTCTAATTTATGGCTCCAAGGGATGCTTTGATTTTATCCGGCGGTATTTTAGGTTATGCGGTTTTGTAAAGCATCACGAGCGAGGAATGTGAGACTGAAGATAAAGGTGGGTGGTGAAAAACTTGAGCAGGTTGAGCAATTCAACTATTTAGGCAGTACGTTAGAGGGAAACGGATACAGTAGTAAGGAAATCAGGAAGAGAATTGCATTAGCGAAGGAGGCGTTCATGAACAAGAAGGAGCTTCTAAGAGGATCGTTATGTAAGAGTTTGAAGAAAAGGTTAGAGAAGAGTTTGATTTGGAGTGTAGCTCTCTACGTTGCGGAGACGTGGACACTGAGGAAAGAAGACGAGAGAAGATTGGAGGCATTCGAGATGTGGGTATGGAGAAGAATGGAGAGGGTGAAATGGACGGAGAGGAAAAGGAACGACGAAGTGCTGTATATGGTTGGCGAGGAGAGGCAGCTTTTAGATGAGATACGCAGGAGACAGAAAGTATGGATGGAGTTAGTGCTTATCGGGGAGGGGATGTTGAAAAAGGTGTTACAGGGTAGAATGCTAGGGAAACGAGGGAGGGGAAGGAAAAGAAAAGGATTTTTAGATAGATTGAAAGAGAGTAGGCCTTACAGTGAATTAAAGAAGTCAGTTCTGGAAGGAAAGGGAGGCTCCCAGATCACTTCTTCAGTACTCCATGGAAACCTACCGTAATCGGTAGAATACCTGTACCATAATAATAATAATATTGGAATCTGTTCCATTGGAGAAGTGCGCTTAGATTCCGCCCGCATGATAGAGGTCCTTCTTTCTAACCAGGGAGGAACCGTCTGAAATTCTGGTTTAATATTTGGTGCATAAAAACAACCTAATCTCTATTCGACGTTGCACATTGCAATCTGATTATAAGATTCATGATATAATACTACGTTTGCATTCAGAGATGTTTACATGAGACTTGAAATTTTTTTTTCTCTTATGTGATAGCTGCCGATAACCAATAACTTGCATAGTTTTCTGCTCTTTTTACAGAATGTAATTGATGTATTTTACATACACTATTGACATAGGATTTAAAACTGTAATATATTTTATGAATTAATGTTGGCAGAGGCTCTCTAAATTATGAAATAAGTACATGCTTTAATTGGCATTATTTGCTTCTGTTTTTGTAGTCTAAGTTCTACGAGTAGTGTATATAGTGTTAAGAAAGGATAGGTTTGAGCTATGTACTGTGGAAACAATACTTTAAATATACTTATTAAATTTATTTTTTTTAACTTATCTAAACTTAAACCATAAAACTTAAAAAAATATTAAATTATAGCACTATAACTTTGGTAATTCATCTTTATCGCTTTCATGTTGTTGAGTCTATCTTTTGAATCCATTACGCAGCCACAGTTCTTTTCCGGAACGGAATTTGAAGCGACTTACTCTTTTATTTACAAATTTTTAAAAGTTTAAAAAATATATTTTGTGAAATAAATTACCAGATTTAATTAACGGTTGTTAATAATTACAGGTTGTGATAAAAATAATAAAATACCTGTTTCATTAATGATGGAAGCCTCTTAGTTCTGACGAATCCAATACTTTTCCACCATTCCTTTATTCCAGACACAATTTTCTACTATTTCAGCCAGTTTCCAGTTATCAAGAAAACATTTTCTTGGATTCTTTTCAATAATATTTTCAAAGAAGGTATACCATGGATCCACATAGTATACCATTACCATGGATCCACATAGTGGCTTGTTTGAAGATATGTTTTCTTTGTAAAAAGTGATAACGGCTAAAGAAGCCTAAAGAGTGGTTGAGTGATATTGAAAGCCAAGGGGAAATGGAGGAACAACATCTGAGAGTGTGACAGTTGTGGTCCACTGGCTAAACTATCAACGGAAAGTAAGAATGAAAGAGATACAGGGAAGAATATTAAAGGGATCTTTTAGCCGCTATAGGTATATTCGGTAGTTATTAAAGAGGGAGAAATTTATGCGGTAAAAACAGTAAGGTTCGGTTTGTAACTAATGGCCCATAGAAATGAATGGAAAGGAAAGGCTTTGGCAAATAATTTCATAAGTAAAGTAAAGAATGGAGGATTACCTCCTTATAAGAAAGGAGTTGAAAAAATCAATGAAGGAAATAGTTTCCTGAATTTAAAGAATGTTCTGGCGTTCAGATGCAAATTTCGGGTATGGTAGAATTGCAAAGTCGTTTCGTTTTTGTTTTGAATTCCAAACTACCATTTATATGAGTTCGCTTTCCACAGGTAGGCTAGTTTTATCTTATATCTCCATAGAAGCGAACTTATACACTTACTTCTAATTTGTAAATCATTCGTTTCGACACCATTCATTCTATCGCCATTGAAGTTGACATAATAATTGGATAGAAGTGGGTTTTAGTATTATCTTATTATTTAAAACTTGCCCTTGTGGTCCATGATGTTTCATTGTTTGCATAGCTTTTGTTTTTCCGAATGCTGCAGATGAGCATAAGGGAGCTGGTGCAGGAAGGCCTAATCCGGGAACTCAATACAACTCAAAGTAAAGCAGCGCTATTCACCATATAATTGCTTCAGGTGTGCAGAAATCTTATACCTTGATGACAAACGAATTGGTTGGTGGCCGCTAGTCTCTCGGAGGCTGCACGCTAGGCTAGAGCAATTGAAAATAGAGAGATCTTTAGATCTCAATAGATCTTTCACAGCGAAAAAGAGAATATCATGTTTAAGAACATCACAATATTTCCACGTTCAATAGAGACGACTAATTAAGAGCAAGCGGATATTTTGCCTGACGGATAGTTACGGGAATTCTTTTTTCCCCCAAACAATAAATAACTAAAATAAATGCGAAGCGGAATTTCGCCAGAGCATTTCCATTTTAATTGTTCCCTACCTGTGTATTTCCGAACACCTGGCGTTCAATGCCTTCTGAGGCGTTTTATTATATAGATGTAGAATTTTGATTTTATTTTTTTATATTTTTTGTGAGTAAGATGAGAATATCGGTAGGGAAATACCACGCATATTCGTTCAGTAATGCGTGATTGTTTTTTTTTCAATTAGGTACTCCCGCTTCCAATGGCGATGACATTTGAATTGAAGCGGAGGAAGGTGTGGGAACGGAGGAAGCGTTTTTGGTTCGGGTGACTCGTGCAAGGGGAGGGGAGTGGCGGTGCGGGTCGGAAATGGGATGGAGCGATAAAGCGCCTAATTGAGAAAGATTATATTGCGGGGCGGAGGCGGGGTGAGGGGGGGGGGTCTTAGGGTGGGTAGGAGCAGCATAAGGGTGGAATGGGGGATGAGTGGTCTGGGCTTGAGATGAGCATTCTGCGGGACATTGGGAGGAGGGTGGCTGTTTGTGTTGCACGAGAGGGGAGGGTGGCGGAGGTGTGTGGTTCAGGGAAGGATGAGAGGATATTAGGAAGAGAGCTATGTAAGAAGAGAATTAGGTAAGGGTAAAGGTGTTAATAGGAGGAAGGTTAATCCGAATTTTTTCCAAGTATTCTACCGATTAAGGTGGGATTCCATGGAGTGCTTACGAAGAATTCCCTTACATCTTATACTTCCCTCTTCAGTGCACAATAAGACCTACTACATTCCATTCTATCTAAAAATCCTATTCTTTTCCTTCCCCTCCCTCGTTTACCTAACATTCCTCCCTCTAACACCATTTTCAACATCCCATCCCCGCTAAGTACTCGTTCCATCCATACCTTGTGCCTTCTTCGTATCTCATCTAAAAGCTGCCTATGCTCACCCACCATGTCCAGAACTTCGTCGTTCCTCCTCCTCACCGTCCACTTCTCCTTCTCCATTCCTCGCCACACTCACATCTTGAATGCCTCGAGTCTTCTCTCGTCCTCCTTCCTAAGTGTCCACGTTTCTGCACCGTAAAGCGCTACACTCCATATCAGACTCTTGACTAGCCTTTTCTTTACATTCTTACATAGCGAACCTCCCAGAAGCTCCTTTCTGTACATGAATACATCCTTTGCTAGTGCAAATCTCTTCCTAATATCCTTACTACTGAATGCGTTTTCCTCTAATGTGCTGCCTAAATAGTTGAACTGCTCAACCTGCTCAAGTTTTTCACCACCCACTTTTATCTTAAGTCTAAAATTCCTCGCTCTTGAGGCTCTACAGAACCGCATAACCTTGGTCTTCTTGTGATTAATCCTCATGAAACGAGAGCGATATCTTTTTCAATTAAAAGTTGGCGGCGCTCAGGTAGTTAATCGTTTAAGCCCACCCGGAAACCTTAAATTAGTTTCATTTTACCCTATTCTCATCCCCCTTTAATTCCTCTTAACTTCCCAAAAAAATGTATTTACCTTCTACTGCTTAAAAAAGTTAGGCGGTCGCTGTGACCCCCGGTTCAAGACGTGAGCCATATTTCTAGTGCTTCTAATCCACTCTACGAATGAAAGTGCTTTTTCAATTTTTTTCCAAAGCTAAGTATAAATTAAATCTAAAACGACTAAATTTACGGTAAACATTGCAGTCAATACTTAAAAATATGCAAGCGTAAGGGTAATGAAGTAATAATTAATATCACAATTTATCATTCTGAATAAATTGCATTATACCCATCAAATTGTTGCTTTCAATTGGAACTAATTTAGTTTTTCTCCCAGGTTATGATTAAGTATCTTGATTATTGAAGGCCACAGTCGAATTTAGTTGTAAAATATAAAATTTCCTTTAAACCTAACCCCTCAATGAGGAAAACTTCGACGGTGGAATATTATAATAAATTCCTCATATTCCGAGAAAAGAGCAGTATACGCTTTCCAAGAATTACGCACGAGTTCTTGGATTAAAATCTGGTTGATGGGACATGAGTGCACTGAGCCAAAACAAGTGTCAATGTTATTTTAATTGTTGAGCGGCGTCATATTGCAGCGCGAAAATGGATTTCGGTAAAAGTGTGTGGCGCCCTCAGAATGAAGTGTAGGAAAATGAAAAGGGCATGATAAGGGGCCTTCAAGGTATGAATAGCGCTGAGAGAGAGAGAGAAAGCAAAAGGGAGGCCTTCTCTGAAAGCTTTTGTGGAGTTGTGGGGGTTTGAAATCTGGGGAGGGGGGGTTAGAGGGAGAGAAAGTGAGCGAACCACATGCTGCGTACAATGGAAGAAATGATTATTTGACAAATTTTGTGCCGCCTCCCTCAGTCTGCGAGATTTTGTCTTCCCTATTTGAAAGGCATGTTAATCTAATGTGAAACTAACGATATAGGAAATCCAAATGCAAGTAGACGCATGACCGTCCGAAGTCATGACTAAAATTATCTTGAAATATTAGTTATGAAAACACTCCTAAATATCTTCTTTAAAAAAATGGACAAGTGCACGTATATTGTAGCAACGTTTTCATATCGTGACGTTATTCTCAGCTGCGGACTTTTAGCCATTTTATCTTAAATTATCAGTGATAACGCTCTTTTTTTATGAAAAATGAAAAAGAGGACACTTTGAGCTTTGAAGAACCCCTGTATTGGACCATGTGATTAGCTTCTGCAAAGCCGTTATATTTTTTGATCTTTTGAAAGGGCCTTTAAATTTAAATAGAAATCTAGATTTTTTAAAAGGATGGCCGAATTAATGCCTTTTATTACATGTCATCCAATTTTTATCCTATCCGATTCTTTTTTTCTGAATATCTTGTTCTTAGTTGAAAAATCCGCTTATGTTTTAAATCAGAATATAATGCATTTTCTTGACAGCCGCTAATGACAGCACAACATATGGAACATGACTTTGATTTTAACAACATTTTCTTGCGAATTTTATTGAGCGATGAACCGTAGTTAACTCCCTTTTGCTGATAGTGTTTCTAAAAACATACTGGGCTAAGGAACTATATCACTCTTGCAGAATAACATATGTTAAGTTTTGCTAGTAGTGTCGAATGACGGGGGAACCCCACCCAGGGCAGTATTACGCAGCTTCTAATTCATCATAGTCTCGTGAATTGGTTTCCCCGGCGAGAGATAATCGTATTAAACGCTGTGATGCTGTAGCGCTGTAATGCTTAGGAGTAGGAGATCTTTTGGAACACGTAAACTGAACTTGTTTCCACTAGTAAAAGACGTGAAAGTTGCAATTCATCAGCAGCTAGGAAGCCTGAAGGTACCTACTTCAGAGTTCCTCACGAGAAGAGTGTTTCAATTATTCCACGAATTTACTCATTCCGGGAGAGTTAGGTTTCTATCGCCAAGTACCTTCTATTCATGATGTTCTGCTGCTGAAACAACCGGATTCACGTAAATGATTTACGTGAACTTAAGGCTCTATTAAGCTGTGTATCCAACTTTTCATAATAGCAGTGGCTTGGTCAACAGAGAAATTAGAATTTTACGCGAAACAATTAATTCTCCCCAGAAGAATTTTTAAAGGAGATGGTTAGCAATATTTTTTTAAAATATATTTTTCCGAACTAGGTCTATGGATTTTTAATTGCACGAAAATTTTCAACCATGCATTATGGTTTTCGGCTCGAAAATTCCAAATGAGCCCACATTAAAGCTTGTAGCGCCCTCTTTCGCGAACGTTGATGCACCTCATTGGAGGATCTTATGGGTGTAATCTTATCTGTTTCCCTTGAAAATCGGTATTCCCTTAGGTAATTGGATGTTGATGCTCTTCTGGCTCTTAAAAACTATACAGATAAAATTTAAAAAAATTACAATTTCGTACGAAAAAATATTGTGAAAAGTGAGAACTTCACTGCTTATAAAATTGAATTGCGTGTTATAGTTCAATTATCTATTTGGTGAATATGTTCCTTCAACTGCATTGAAATTTTAAAAAAACCTATAGAATAATCTTTTCAAATAACATTTCCAAAATTTATCAGATTCTCGTACATATCTTCTGACACCTTTAATTTATTCATATTTATGTAATCCTGTTACATTGAGTGCGTTGAAAATAAAGGAATTTATGAAATTATAGGATTTCATAAGAAAAACATTGGTTAAAGTAATGTGTGTCCTTTTATTTAAAGTAAAGGTGTAAAATATTATGAGAGCATTTTTTATGGCCAAATAAAGACTTTTGGTTGTTTCCAATTAACTGTAGCGCAGTCTTCAAACCAAGATCCGCCGCTGGTGTCAGGCGTAGCAATTCTTTTTCAGCTCTTGCAGGAGTTAATCGTTTCTTTTCTTAGCGAGCGTTTGGCGCATTATATTGAAAATGAGCGCACAAAAAATTGAACTTTGTGTATAAAACAAACAAAAAATAGTCTTGGTTAAGAAGAGAAGAGCGGGGCAAGTCAACTAAAGGCGCGTTAAAAGACAGTGTTTTTTTTAAACACATTTAAAATGAAAAATTGAATATTCCACCGTATCAAACCATGTACCTAAATTACTAATGTGTAGTGATTAGTGATTATTCCGCTGCGTATTGGTAAAGGAGCCGCTTTTCTTGTTCGGCCAAGACCCGACTTTTTTTTTTAGATATTATTAGCTCATAAGAGTTTTTCTTCTTCTCACTCCTTATCTACCGCTTTTGGGCACACGTTTCTCCTTAACACTTAAAAAAATATTAAACTCCCCTACTAATCAAACCAGCAATCAATGTAGGATTAAAACTACAGTGTTACTTGGGTACGCTACAAGACATATAACTCGTTAGTAAGTCCTAACGTTACACTATCACTATAGCAATCATTGATCTATGCCGGAGTTTTCGATGCGTGTGAGGGAAAAGACAGAACAGTTGCATCTTTCCCTCTCTTTCGTACTTTCCGTCCGTGGCACTGAGCTCAATGGCGTATTTTGCGAACGAACCAGACAAGTGAGATTCGTATCAGTACCTAAATAGTGTAAACTGATATTTTTCTCGGTGAACTTCATGGGGTTTCAACTTCCCAGAAACACAGTTACGGGGATACCGGGGTTTGGCTAGGGAACTGGAGGCTATGGGGTGAGCGGAGGAGGAAGACTTGGATTGCCACATCAATCGTAGTTGTTAAAAATTATATAAGCTGATTACGGACTAAAATATATTGATATATTGGTCACTTGCGGCCGCGACCGTGTTCCTAACTAACGAGAGAGATGGACACCAACTCGACGCCGTATGCGGCCTAAGCACGTGACGAGAGAGAGAGAGAGACGAGACGCGACACTAGCGCCCCAGCTCAACAATGTACCTGCGCGAGCGTTGATGGGGGCCTCCTAAGCTCAGGGCCTTCGGCGACCAGCCAACCTGGTCAGAACGCCAAAGGTAGCCATATTTTCTCGAATTTCAGCATAATAAAGCTAATGGTGCCCCTTTACGAAATGACAAAAAATGCACACATTTATTAAACAATTTGTCATTATTAAATATCATCGACCTTTAGGACATGGTTGTTGAACTCGATACGATCCGGCAGGACGGCCCTGTATTTCGTCGACTTTATTTTTCTGTTTATGCACGATGATAAAAAAGGGTCTCTGAGCTTCCTGTAGATATTTACACCACACATACCAACAAAATAGCCGGTAGACGCGCGACGTCTCGTTTCCACCCGTTGGCATTTCACCATCCTCCCCCATCCCTCTGCCTCCCAGTGCCCCTATACAACAAGCTGCTCGCTCTGCCCAACTCTCCATTCCACCAACCCCTCCCGCTCCTTTTGTTTTTCGCCCAATTAGTCGCCAGTTTACTCGTTTACTGTCTCTCTCTCCTTGACCTACATTTAATCCCTTTCTAATGATAAGGGTGTTGGTAGTATAACATCCGCTTTCTTCAGAAATTACGAGAATTCTGTTTTAAAAATGTAACCACCACCAGCGTTGAAAATGAACTTAAAAGAGATGCGCAGAATATTTTATTTGAAATGTGAAGTTATAGCTTTGAGAGCGGAAAATCGTGTAAAAATGCATCAATTTACTTCAAATTCCGTACCAATGTGTGGAACTTACTTTGGTGTACACAGTGCTACTTTTTATGCATGAAGAGCTGTGTTGAATCGATGTAAGAATAGCTGACTTGGTATGATAATTAATGTGATTTTCATGACAACCATAGTGACCTTAACCTCAACCTTACTAAAATGTTTGACCATCTCTGATTTAAAATTTAGATAAAGAAATTATCTGATGAAAATCCTAATCAGGTAATTTCGTTATCTAGATGCCGATAATGCCGAGCCAGGGGCCGTATTCTGCAAGGTTCTTAGAGTGAAGGTTGCCTCATTCGCGACTCGGGCTCCCATTGGCTTGACGTCACTGTAGACCCAACTTCCAGCGCCATTTCAAATTCTAGCCTTTCCGCGGGCCTAACTGCTTACCGCAGCGAGTTCTTGAATTTACCCTCTATCGAACACTATAAGCCGAATTTTAAATTGAAGGCCGATTTATGAAAATAATGATGATAAGGTTTAAAAAAAGATAAATTCGTGTATTCATACGCCATAATTTCCTGATGAAGTAATGAAATGAGAAGGTGTGCGAGTTGATTCCGTGTCCACACTTCCTTCCTGTAACTCTCAAAACACTGTTTTCCTTGCTACTTCCGCAATATAATTTAAACTTAGATTAATATGGCTGGGAGTAAAATACGCAAAAACCAAATTAGTTGCTTCAAAAAATTACAGTTCTACAACTTTTTAAATAGAAATTATGCTCGTTTTCATTCTTCGCCGGGCTTTGAAAATAAAGACTGACCCAAGGGTCGTGTGTCATTTTTGACCTGTAAATTTAGTAACTTTGCATCGAGCAATGTTCATGAAAATTGGCATATGTACTCATGGGAAAAGGTCCTAAGTTTTGTTGAGTGTAAGAAAAATTTTAAAATTTTGACCTTTTGACCTCACAATGTGGGTCCAAAGCAAAAATTTCAATTTGCCTTATGGGGTTTCAATGTTTAAAAAATCGAGATAGAAAAAAGTCTGAATTTCATTGACCAAGATGACTATTCTTAGGTTTTCGGACACGAGAAACCCGAAAATAATACTTTAATTCACGAAAATTCAACTGTTGACCCAGTAAGGTCACCGTCAAGGTCATAAAGGTGGCAAAAAGAATAGTATACCAACAAAGGTGTCGATCCATGGGTTTTATAGAGAGCCCAAGTCATTGGTAAAGTCCAAAAACCCTTATTATTCACTAATTGACCTCCGAGGGTCACAATGGGGGTCAAAGGTCATAGAGTTAAACGTCGAGCCATCATGACAACCAACGTGTCAAACCATGGGTTTTGAAGGGTGCCAAAGTCGGTTAGGCAGTTCATAGATCCGTAGTGTTGATTTTTTGACCTCTGAGGGTCACAATGGGGGTAAAAGTTCATCGGGTTAAACGTCGGGAAATCATGATAACCAGCGTGTCAAACCATAGGTTTTGAATGGTGCCAAAGTCGGTTAAGCAGTTCATAGATCCGCTCATAGACTTTTGCTGTTGAGTGTCACAATGGGGGTCAAAGGTCATAGAGTTAAACCTCGGGCTTATATGACAGCAAAAGTGTGGAACCATGGGTTTTAAAGTGTGCCCAAGTCAGTTTTGCAGTTCGTAGATCCATATTGTCGATTTTTTTACCACCGAGGGTCATAATGGGGGTCAAAGGTCATAGAGGTATGTTTTGAAGTAATAGGAAAACTAATGTCCCCAGCCAAAGGTTTAGAAGGGTGACCAAGTGAGTGGTGTAGTACACATATCCACTGTCTTTTCCGACAAGCCTCCCCTGCCCTCTTAGTTTCGAGCCGTTGTTGATTATTTATTTCCCTAGACATCCTTTTTCCCGACTCTGGGTCCGCGCACTATTGTCCGCGCAGCGTGTAATGGAAAATTCCAGGTGTGCGTTATAACGAATTTAAAAATTCTAAACTGGAAGACCTAGAAAGTGCAATGGTGCAGGAGCTTCAAAAGAAGAAATGGAAATCGAAACCATATCTGCAATTGGATGGTTGACTAGCACAATGAAAACTCCATGTTCACATTTCAGTTTACTATCCTATTAATGTTGTCGTTTTATGATATTTCTCTTAAATCGTCAAATTTTTATCACATTGCTTGATAAAATCAAAATAAAAGCTGGATTCATCCTTTGCTTTTATTTTTTACCTTAAGGTTTTCGACATAGCCAATATCTTTTTAAACGGAGTTTTGTCTTACACTTTGGGCGACAAATAAAAAGAATATTTACAGAAATAAATAATCAACTGCGGCGTTAAAGTAAGAGAGCACGGGGGGCCTGTTGGAAAAGACTGCGAGGAAATGGAAAAATTTCGGAAGGAAGGGATGGTAAGCGCGTTGCATACTTTCTCTATGACCTTTGACCCCATTATGACTTTCGGAGGTCAAAAAATCAACACTACGGATCTATGAACTGCCTAACCGACTTTGGCACCCTTCAAAACCCATGGTTTGACACGTTGGTTGTCATGATGGCTCGACGTTTAACTCTATGACCTTTGACCCCCATTGTGACCCTCGGAGGTCAATTAGTGAATAATAAGGGTTTTTGGACTTTACCAATGACTTGGGCTCTCTATAAAACCCATGGATCGACACCTTTGTTGGTATACTATTCTTTTTGCCACCTTTATGACCTTGACGGTGACCTTACTGGGTCAACAGTTGAATTTTCGTGAATTAAAGTATTATTTTCGGGTTTCTCGTGTCCGAAAACCTAAGAATAGTCATCTTGGTCTATGAAATTCAGACTTTTTTCTATCTCGATTTTTTAAACATTGAAACCCCATAAGGCAAATTGAAATTTTTGCTTTGGACCCACATTGTGAGGTCAAAAGGTCAAAATTTTAAAATTTTTCTTACACTCAACAAAACTTAGGACCTTTTCCCATAAGTACATATGCCAATTTCGAAAATTTCTCAACAGCTCTCTAAGGCATGCGAAAGGACTCAAATTTATAGACTTAGTACTAGAAATTAGTTTACCTGATATCTTACCATTGGTACACGATGTTACTCATAGCATACGAGTTAAACAATGAATTTGCAAAATAGTCCCTGCATGAATGAGTGCGCAAAATATTAAGTTCAATTTGCCTTAAAAGGGAAGAATTCCAGATTTTCCAATGCAATAGGGGCATCTAAGTTCTTGATTACGAAATCCTTAGCATATCCACTTAGTTTGTCTGACCGATTCACTTTCACTACTTTCTTCACATGTGTGGGGGGCGAGACACGGTCAATTATTCGATTAGTTAATATATTCAATAAAAAGATTTTTCAATTTAAGCATCCGCCTGTGATATGAGACATTCCGTCTAGCTTTCTTCGTTTTCGACAAGCTGTTGGAGCACGTTGCCACAGTACAACGGCAGCCTGGCATATCCGACGATTAATGGCGCTCTTCACCAACAAAAAGTTCGTCTTACGAGTAGTGGATTACAAAGACGATTTCCAGTGAAATTGCAGGAAATGTATTCAGATTCGCGTTAAACCCAAGGCGGCGCAAGGTCTCAGGAACTTATTCTCTCTCAATTTCTAGCGTGCAAACAATGAAATGGCTAGGATCAGCTGGGATGCAGGGTCTACAGTGACGAAACGGGACTTCTGCTGGCGCATGCGCAGTTACGAATGAGGCAACCTTACCGTCTAAGAACCTTGCGTATTCTGTAACTCCAAACCGATCGGTGCGGCACCGATTCGTCGGGTGCGACGTCACACCGACTCCCGGTAAGAAGTCGTGCGATTCTGTACGAACCCGATCGATGCGGCACCGGCGAGAGGACGGGAGATCGTCGGTAGCCCTACCGACAGCAGAAAGGTGTCGATACGGCCACCGACTAGTGGGTTTCATGAACTCCCCAGTGCGCATTGTACGTTTTATTTTGTTTTTACCTCATCACCGAGTCAACAATGAGGTTTTCTTCAATGTTATATTTTTCTGCCCCTTCGAATACGCCTCTATAATTCACTGTGTCATCATCTATATTAATTACCTTGACAGAAATATAAGATAATGGTTAATAAACATGAGGTTTGTTAACATATAATGACTTTCTCTCATTTATGTTACCACTTGATTGAAATTTTACTCGCTTGTAATTGGCTTTATTTCTCTCTATCATCATTTATTTGCTCCTTTGACATAAAAAGATATTTTTGATTAAATATGAGTTTTGCCGCAAGGTTATCACTTTATATTACTCTGAATAGGCGCCTGTTATTTCACTCAATCATCAATTTCGCTTTCCTCTCGGCATAGAAATAAGATCTTTTTATTTAAGAATGAAGTTTGCCACAACGGTATCAGTTTCTTTCATTTGTAACAGGCAACTATATTTCATTTCATCGTCAGCCATTGATTCCCTTGACGATAAAAGAACATATTTGTTAATAAGTATGAGGTTTACCGCAATATTATCATTTTCTCTCACTTGGAATGCGCAACTTATACATAGGTATGTATTTCACCCAATCACAATTTATTTACTTCCTCGCCATTACAATTCTTTTAACTACACCTAGCTCCATATTTTTATAACAATTTCCTAACTTGTTCCTCTAATATGACATTTACATTTGAATCCTACGTTCACGTTCCATGGTATGTTATTTTCGTCTGCTACGTTGCCAATGGCGTAACCTTCCGTTGATAACATTTGGACGGAACTTACTTAATGACAACTTTATTACAAAATCATGAATAAATAGCTTTATACGGAACCAATATTTTAAAAAAGAAACTACGATCTCAAGGATAGTTTCAATAATTCATTCCAGCAACGACAATCTCCATCACATACAAACTTTATTGTGATGTTGTAATATTGATTCCTTCGATTCTGTAGGTACAGCATTACTACCACACATTATATAAGCATTGTTAACAACTTATCCAATATCGATTATCTTAATCTAGCAATAAGTCGTAATTTCCGCAAATAAAAAGATTGATAATGACGACAGCAAACTGTGCCAATGAGTCTTCACTTGTTTTTACCCTTCTTTCATTGGTGGAGACACGTTTAACTTCGGATATATTCGGATTTTCCCTGTTTGGGAAGGAGAGGGAATCGTACCGACTGGATTGATACCGACGACCATACTGAATCGCTGAATTTGCCGTCGTCGGTATGGAAACCGTCGTAGGTACGGAATGATGTGCTGTCGGTGGGCTGGGAAGGAAAACCGACCGGTGCGGTACCGACGAAATACAGAATACGGCCCCTGATCGAGGTTCTTATTAGATCTGATCATATGAGGGGCGATCCCAACACTCGATCAGGGTTTAAATCAGAAAATCAGTAATCATATCGTGATCAAAAATTTTGATCATCTCAAAGGTAAATTTAGTTGTAAATCATAGCCCATATTGGAAGATTTATAGTCATGGAGGTGAAACACAGGTATATGATAATTAAATTCAAGATCCGATTTTTTCTACTCAAAAAATGAATCAAATAGAACTGCAGCTTAAGTTTATTTCGCAAGGAAGTAACGTGTTACTGCTAGCTTAACTGTCTAGATGCTGCGGCTTATTTTCTGAAGAACGGGCTTCTTTTTCGACGAAGATTTTTAATGTTGCATAGGAGCCGTTTCCAGGGACCTCTCTGTGATATCGAGATGCCTCTTTATTCAGCATGAATAAGCGTTCATTCACAGACAATAGAGCAGGGGGTATCGCAATTGATGGCCCACTACCCTTGTTTGCTAGCCGTGAGATAAAGGGTTTCTGGGAAAACGGCATGGCGAATGGAGATTCTGAATTTATGTCTTAATTTAGAAACAGTTCTAACCTAGCATTTTATTGGAGGAATTGTCAAATTTAAATGGCTGTGATATCAAAGTTCATGGAGGCAAATGTTAAAAGAACCGAAGCTGCATTATTCTTGAACGCTTGGCTCTAACGCAAGTGGCGAGCCAAAGTTTTGTAGTACTGTCTTGTTTGAAATGGTTCGTTGCCTATTTTCACAAAGATTCCCCCGCATACTTTAGACCAATGAAACTTTCATAGAATTCCGTTGAATAGATACCACTTCCATGGAAACGTGGTAGATATTGGGAAGCCTCCAATGCAAACATAAACAAACTTGATTTTAGGATAGTGGAGGAGAAGGTATTGCGATGGGTGGGCTAGATGCTAGTCCTCCCTTCTTCGTCAATCAAGGGATGGTGCGGATCTAGGAAATGGCGCAGCGTAGAGAGTGGCAAGCGGTGCGTGGAATGTGAATATCTGGGGTTGTGAGATGAGGCCAATGGAGGCGATTGAGTGCGATGGGTGTGGAGTTTTGTGGCCGAGTGAACACGTTTGGGTTGGGAATGGCCGAAGGGGCCGACACTACATCACGAATACTTACAAATGATATTTCACGTCGGTTGGATGTAACCAACAGCTTAGCGGAAAGTCGAGGTGCCCGAGTATCTAGCATGTGCTTCGGCAACCGACGCATGGATTGTAGTGAGATTGACGGGAAAAGAAAGAATATATTTCAGTTAATAATAATTCAAGTGATATTTTATTTACTTTATTTATTCTATTATCCTCTGTTTATCAGCAACCATAATATTTAAAAGAGCAGTATTTTCTTCCACGAAAAGTTTAGTCTCTGATCCTATCATTTAAGTTAAGTTTCTGCGCTTGATACGCACTTAACGGATTCGACTATTCGATTTTATTTTGAACTCTCTTGTCAATACAAGGAGGAATTCACGAAAAACGACTTTAAAAGTGGCATTTGCCTGGGGCAATAGCTGTTACTTTTTCCTAAGGATTCGGATGAAAAAAATTGTTTCTTGAGGATGGGTTTGTGATAATATTGAGGAAACTTATGAATAATTTTCCTTTCATTTAAATTGTACTTAAGCGCAATCGGTAGTGGTTTGCAAGAAACAGTATTTGATACTCGAGTTACATCAGGGAGAATGTGCCATTGGAGCGGGGAAGGAAGGGTGGAGAGAAACCCGGCGTCGGCATCAGCTCGCTGCTCATCAGAGGTGTAAATTAAATGTTTACAGTAATTTTACTTACGTTGGCATGGAAACATGCCTAATGAGTAAATGTGTTGCCACTCTATGAATACGAGTAGAAGAGAGGGTGACTCGATGTAGGGCAGTATTATATTTCCAAGTAACATGTATGGAAGTGATCAATGATCAAATTTTGATCAATGTCACGTGATGCTTCTTTCTTCTTATGGGACAAATTTGAATGAAGAACTGCTATTCTCTAAGAACAAATTCTGTGCAAATATTAGAAGTCAATGAAACAAAGCATTCACCAAACTTTTAATGCTCGATGGTTATGCGAAAATTCCACGGAGAAAAATTATTCGCCTTGGCCGGGATTTTTTCTAGTGGAATTTTCGCGCAGTCTGTGCATTTCGTTAAGGAGTCATCGCCGTGGCTGGTCCCGGTAAACTTAAAGCACTCAACGGATTATTTAATTTCATATTCATACCTAATTTACCAGTGATATTGTAATTCCTCGGGTAAATTAAATCAATTTCTGGGGAGTCAAATCTACTCAATCTGAATGAGAAGTAAAAATTTGTTCCCATTCCATAAAGTATCGCAAGGAACCATTAACTTCATTGAGTCAAAGCTAGCTTAACATTTATATTCTTCCCATTTATATTTACACCCATTTCATCAATTCATTGGTTGATGATTGACATTCTTGTATTTCAATAATCGGTGTCAATTTGGCGCAAACATCGGCATAATTGCGGTGGATGGGTGACCCAATTAAAATATCTTCCCAATAAATATTAAAATAGCTAAAATCACATGTGAATGGCATTGAAACTGAATGCTCGTATTTTGAAATACATCAGCCTATCATCGATTTGATGTCAAAACCGTCGCTGAGCAACCTGCATCTCCCTGTGCGACTTTTCAAGCCAAATTAGTGCGTATTCTTGGGAAAAGAAATTATCGTATTTCTGGTCAATTAGTCATTGTATTTGCAGCAACAATTAAAGCAATTTTTAAAAGCATTTATGTTTTAATTGGGCAAATTCTTGTACGATATGCTAATTCTTATGCTTCAAGCAAAAGTAGACGCTTTGCATTTTATCATTTACATTTAACCATCTTCATTTTGTTACCAAGCGCTCTCACTTCTCTACTACAAGAATATTTTAGTACATCATCGAGCCGCAAAGGAATTTTCTTCTGCTATCCATCGCAAAGGCGCTGCGAGGGAAGGGGGGGGGGTTTGGGCAATAAAACACCCCCAGAACTCAGAGAAATTTTTATATTTTATCGATTTGACTTAATTGGATAAATATTACTTGCGGAATAGAGTAAGGATTAAAAACAATAATTCCTCCGAAAGCCGTAACTCACCATTTTGAACCATTTATCCTAAAAATATTTCTGGGGGAAGGATCCCGCAACTTTCGTATTCCATGCCTCCCAGTATTTGTTGCTTCTGAAACCCCCCCCTTGCCTTAATTCCTAGCTGCGCGCCTGATCCATCGGTTCGATATTTTTTTGCAAAGCTGGTAGTTATGCGGAATAACATAATAAATTAATCGTGATTGTTCAAAGATTTGGATATCGTCAGTATTGAGGATAGAAAACTGTCAGCATTTTGTGTAACGATGATGACATTTGTCTGTTTAAATCTGGTTTCCTCCATGAGTTCATGTGCAATGTGTAGTTGCGGCAAGGGCACTAGTCTATTAATAAACATGGGACGACACAAAATAGGCCTACGAAAAATTCGACCAAAAAGAACAAGGTGACTGGAGGGCCATTTCATCTCAAATCAGGCAGATAGTGCAAAATCATGTCAGGTGACCATCACCAATTTCTCTGAAATTTATATATGTGAAAGCAGTATCCTTATGATGAATAACCATGACTTTATCTCTGCTCAGAACTGAACCGTCATAAAGTTACCGCCCCTTGAACATTGCAGTGTCAGGCCTCAGAGTAAAAAATGAAAAATCACATAAATGCTGATTACTAAGGAACCATGGCCCATAAAGCAGTGGTTATTGTTTTATTTTGAAGAGAATTTGTTTATGCACATTATGGCATAACTTGAAAGTCATTTGAAGCAATAATAAACAAATAGGACTTGTTTAAACAATAAAAATTAGTCATTATTTAACAATTTATTACTAAAAAAGGCCACCTTTAATTTTCTTTAAAATTTCTCAGCGGGTAGTTTAAATGTTCTGCTTTCAATTAAAAAAATAAAAAAAGGTAGTATTTTTATACTTTTTGTTTTAAGGCATGTCAAAGCTAGGCATGTTTACGACCATTTTACACCAAGATTGCATACCTTCAAGGGGGGAAAATGCGGTTTCATTCTACTTGGCATTCATAACAGTGAAAAGTTCATATCTGAATGATTGGTTACATCTATTGACTGAAAGCAAGTCCAATCTTGTTTACTTCCATGGCATCCAATGTGTGCAAACACCCACTGCTACTGGCTGGAAACGGTGAATGAGTCGCAATTTGCACAGAGTATTTTTCAATGGCAGTTCACATAAGTCTTTCTTCTACTTTGGGCCATGTGGAACATTTCGATGGACCATGTGGATGCATAAGTGAGACACTAATGTCATTCACTTCTAAAGACACTGCAGTGATTTTTGAAATCAGGTTTGGCCAGGTTTTTCGGAAACACACAATGAAGTCATTCATGGTTAGATTTTGAGTACTGTACGTCATTATATCTGAATTTGTTAGTGTCACAGCCTGTTTGATTGTGTGGATTACAGAGCGAGCTTTAGTTGTCCCGTGTCCGTTAACTACCAAGCATGAAACTGTTGACGCCATGTACAGGTGCTACTTTCACCTAATTATTTTTTTTGTCGACATAGGGTGGTTTCCTATTATTGTTCATTGCCTAAATCGAAAGATTATTACTCCTGGAGTACATATATCTCGCTTTTAGATTTTTAAATGATGATATCTGTTTTTTGTGATTAAATGATAAGTGAAAATTTTCAACCGTACGAAATCGCGATGGCTAAGTATGAATGCTGCGAAAAGCCCGTGTGACCTCTGGCTGCTTGCTGCCGAGCAAGGCGGTAGTGTAGAGTTCCTTGCTAGCAGGTAGTGCTTGGTTTAAATCAGGATTATTAATACCCTATCAAACAAAGAAAATTCTCTGACCAAAGGCAATTTTAAGAGGGGATTGTAAAGGGATGTTTCCCGGAGCTCTGTGCCTCAAGTATACATTGGTAATCTCAGATGATGTAAAACTCCTATCTACTCGTATAGCATCTAGGTCCCTGTGACGTCATGTGGAGTGGCATCGCATCGGTGCCAATTTATCCTTTTTCAAATGAGGTTAAAATTGACCATTAACATTCGTCTACACAGGGATTTCTAAAAATCAAATAATTTGTATATTATGAATACACTGAAGGTGGGTAACGAATCGCAATCAATGCCTTTCGTTTTCTTTGATGAAGGAAAATGAAAGGAATGAACCATATTTGGCTATTTTAACATGTGTAAAATGCAAAAGTTTGATATTAGGCAAGGATATACTCACATGTTGTACAAAGGACTTGTTTGAATTTACTTGCCACAATTGAAATATCTCAGGTTTCAGTTTGTGTCATAATTTTTTACCAATTCCTGCAACTCCATCAGATGGACCCTATTCATGTCCTGTTGCATTGAACAACCACCAATGACTTTCTTCCTGTTTAAGACTTTTCTCCAAGTCAAATATCTGAAATGTTTTTTTTAAATTAGCGGCTGACTTTTCTAAAATATATGATTTATTTCTCCATATGATATCTTTTTACTCTATTGTTCTTCTATTTGATTCATCCTAAGAAAAGCATGTGCAGTGTCCTGTGAGAAATCATCTGAAGTGCCTGCATACCTTAGTTATTATATTCCACACAGGTTAACACTGATATCTGTGCTTTTTGCCAGTCATACGGTTTGATTTAATCTGGAAGAATCACACTCCAATTCTCGGAAAAGTTGAAATGAAGCACCAACTCCACACCAATTAGTGTTACCAACTTCTCTTTTTGAATAGCTTCCCTTTCTTTTTTCCAGATATGGTGATGATAAACACCTTTCTTGGTTCAATCCTAAACTTCGGCCATGAATTTCTCTGAATGAATGTTTTGTCTGAATGATTCTCAATGGCAGTGAACACATCTTGCTGATTAGGAGTTACACAAGAACAATCTTTATCATCATCCAAGTAAAATGAAAGCACAATGTTGATTGAGCACTATGAGGAAGAGGATGCCAGCAGTATACATCAGCATTGCCCCATATTCCGAGTTTTTTTTTAGCTCTGCATTATATGTCAATCGTATGTTTGGTTGAAACTGGAAAAGCAGCCAATTTATGTTGTTTAGATTAACTTGTGGATAAGAATGATAAAATTTGAACATGGTCACTCATAGACATTTCACTCTCGCTTCTTCAAAAACTGCTGAGACATTATTTTACCATGAAGTACATATTTGACATTTATCACTTTCATTAAGTTAGTAAATTCTTGCCTAATATGAAACTTGCATTTTACATATGTGAACAAGCTCAATTTAGACAAAAAAATAATTAGGTGAAAGTAGCACCTGTACATGGCGTCAACAGTTTCATGCTTGGTAGTTAACGGACACGGGACAACTAAAGCTCGCTCTGTAATCCACACAATCAAACAGGCTGTGACACTAACAAATTCAGATATAATGACGTACAATACTCAAAATCTAACCATGAATGACTTCATTGTGTGTTTCCGAAAAACCTGGCCAAACCTGATTTCAAAAATCACTGCAGTGTCTTTAGAAGTGAATGACATTAGTGTCTCACTTATGCATCCACATGGTCCATCGAAATGTTCCACATGGCCCAAAGTAGAAGAAAGACTTATGTGAACTGCCATTGAAAAATACTCTGTGCAAATTGCGACTCATTCACCGTTTCCAGCCAGTAGCAGTGGGTGTTTGCACACATTGGATGCCATGGAAGTAAACAAGATTGGACTTGCTTTCAGTCAATAGATGTAACCAATCATTCAGATATGAACTTTTCACTGTTATGAATGCCAAGTAGAATGAAACCGCATTTTCCCCCCTTGAAGGTATGCAATCTTGGTGTAAAATGGTCGTAAACATGCCTAGCTTTGACATGCCTTAAAACAAAAAGTATAAAAATACTACCTTTTTTTATTTTTTTAATTGAAAGCAGAACATTTAAACTACCCGCTGAGAAATTTTAAAGAAAATTAAAGGTGGCCTTTTTTAGTAATAAATTGTTAAATAATGACTAATTTTTATTGTTTAAACAAGTCCTATTTGTTTATTATTGCTTCAAATGACTTTCAAGTTATGCCATAATGTGCATAAACAAATTCTCTTCAAAATAAAACAATAACCACTGCTTTATGGGCCATGGTTCCTTAGTAATCAGCATTTATGTGATTTTTCATTTTTTACTCTGAGGCCTGACACTGCAATGTTCAAGGGGCGGTAACTTTATGACGGTTCAGTTCTGAGCAGAGATAAAGTCATGGTTATTCATCATAAGGATACTGCTTTCACATATATAAATTTCAGAGAAATCGGTGATGGTCACCTGACACCCCTCTGCCTGATTTGAGATGAAATCCCCCTGGACACAGAATTGGAACAATTTTTCCCAACATTTCCCTTAAAAAAACGAGCACTGTTGATTAAATCAAAATTGTCTTCTTGAATGTACACACAGCACTAAGAAACTTCTTAATCGGCAATTACGCACAGTTAACTCCTCGAAAATGATGTCTGAACTCATTTCACTCCGTTCTTTCCGAGAGTCTTGCCGTTACTATAAGGACGACTCAAGGGAGATAGAAGTCGTGGCCCATTAATGCTGATTCAGCTGAGGGACGAATTTAAGGTCAGCAAAGGCATTCTAGTAAACAAAGGACGTCACGGACCATCTCCTTGAGTCTAAGATTCATATGTGGTAAACACACGAGACGCCAACGGGTCGCATTTGGAATAACCGTGTCTTCGAAATCATTGCCATGATATAATAGAAAATAAGTTCTAGATCGTAAAAGAAGACAACTTGACTGAGCCACAGATGGGAGCTGTAAGGATTTCCGCACTGATATGAACTCTTCGAGGCCACTTAAATCAGACCCAAATGGGCATTTTCCGTCAGACAGCTACCGCTCTGCCGCTGAGGAATTAGGTGATCATGAACTAATACAACAAGGACGGGTAGAAAAATGATGAGCCTACGCACAAAAGGTGCATTGTACGCGGCACTTCATGACATTAATTGAATGACTCTATTTAAAGTCGCGCTTAACGATTTAAATCATATTTAATCCTTCACCCTATCACGCACGCAACTATTTCTTAAATTATAAATTAGTGGGGAATGTTAACTGATTTTTCCTAATACTGCAGGTCTTTTGATAAATTTATCTGAAAAATAGGTACCGCATTTCTAATCATCGGGAAGATATGAATACATTGTTCAGGCCTAAATATTAAAATATTAGTTTCCCCAAGGTTCTTGAAATTCGTAATCATAACATAACTGTGTCAAATACTCGAGAATAGTTTTCCTTCGTCAATACGGCCTTTAACTGGTTGGATTTTATGTGTTCCGGAATTCAAACACCAAAAAACGCAATCATAATAATATAATTTATTTGCTGTAGCAATACCTACCAGTAATTAAAAATTAAAATCGTATAACTACACCCAGTACAGTGACCATTCTGATTCCGTAGGTCCCTTTTCTGTGGCATTACCAAGTAGACGCCAGATTATACGCCCGCCGGCCTGCGCAGCGATGTCAACTCACTCGTCGCTCTGCGCATTTTCGGACGACGTCCCAAGACTTCCATAAGACACAACGTTAGACGCGTCATAGCACCAGCGGCCCCCACCACTACCATTTTCCATATAACTGCATGGGGATGGATTGGGACGTTCTGGCCAGCGCCCCACGGCTACAAATACGAACTTCTCTCGCTATTTCTTTTCGTGTTTTTCCAACACTTTCGACGTATGGGACTGAAAAAACGCTTTGATTTATTAGATGCATAACTACAAATTAATGGATATTTATTTTTTTTACTTTTTCAAATATTTGGGAGGGGCGGCGTCCGAGATTGGACTCTGGATTGGATTGGATTGGGGATGCAGATTGCAAACCAATGCATGCAGGAGGCACAGAGCTCAGGGAAACATGTCTTAATAATCACCTATTAAAACTGGCTAAGGTTGGAAAGTTTCCTTCGTTTGATAGGGTATTAATAATCCTTATTTAAGCCAAGCGCTACCTGCTAGCTGGGTACTCTGCTACCTGCTGGCAGCCTTCGTCGTATCAGCGCTGAAGCCTCTCCTCAAGGTCACCTCACAGGCGGCATCGGGATCCAGAAATACGTCACACGGACTTTTCCCATCATTCCTACTTAGCCGTCGTGTTGTCGCGCGCATGAAAATTTTCAATTTTCGTTTGATCGCGAACATTAGATATCGTCATTTAAAAATCCAAATGCGTTAAATACCTACTCCAGGAATTATAATCTTTCGATTTAGGCAATAAAACTAATAGGAAACCACCCTATAGAGAATAATAATTCTAAGAGTGACGCGGAGAGCATTATCTTGTAAGAGACATGATCGCAAACTTTCCCGGTCCACTGATAATGAGAATTCTGATCGGGTTCACCACCGAACGTGCGAGTCGAGCATCGAGGCATCGGCCATTGATAACCGGACTCGGTGGAGTCCCTGAAAAGAAATCCTGCAATCATCTTTGAATTTTCCTATGCTTCTATTTCCCACTAAAAGGACTAATTAAGAGATATATTGCCTAACGGATAGGTATAGGCATTATATCCAACGGCCAACAAGCACGAAAACAATACTTAAAAGAATTAGACTCTTGCCCACACGGGCGCCCAACAAACAACAATCAGGCGAGTGGTGATTACAGCATAGGACTTCCTATGGCGCGAACACCCCGCGAGCCACCTCTAGGGTGTTTGGCAGGGGGTGATCAATCTCTAGCATGCAGCATGCAATTGGACTCCAACATGCACACCATGTAGTACAAAAAACGTCACGTATACTAGCAAATTATACTGCCATGAGCTGTTAGAAATAATATTAAAATTAAGAATCATGCATTTATTTTTACTTAGATTAGCGAGCTACACTACAAGTTATTTAATCTATTTATGAGTTTTATCGCTGCCGTTATTATCTCTGATTGATCGTGGAAAAAAAGACATCCTAAATCAATCTGTTCTATAATCTATCTTTCTTATTTTATTTATATGATCTGATCGTCCGTAGTATGCTGGCGTCCGTAAGATATGGTTAACTTCGTCAGAAAAGACACTGCCCTCAAACTTACGTAATAGGTTTAGTCTACTTTTCAATCTACGGTCTAACAGAGATTCCCATCTGAGTTTAACTAAGAGGTCAGTTACACTAACAAGACTATCGTAACGGCCTTTCACACACCTGGCAGCTTTTCTTTGCACGCGTTATAATTCTGTTATTAAGCCTGTTTCATGAGGGCCCCAAACACTGGCAGCGAACTCTAAATGTGGTCTAACAAGGGAAAAGTAGCTAATTTCTCTGACTTTGTCGTCGCACTTTCCTAATATTCTTTTAACAAAACCCATTTTACGATTAGCTTGACCGGTTTCCCATTAACCAAGTTTCCCATTCAGGTAACCAGCAATAAGAAATTTATCGTGGGAGACGGATCAAAGTTTAACGTCGCATCATACAGACGGAGTCCAATATGTAAAGCTGTCTTCATGCAGCACGCAATTACATATCGGGACTTCAGTGAAAAAGATCACTGCCTTGTATGGAGGTATGGCCCCGGACCCAAGAGGTGGGAATCCACCCTATGCACTCGGTATGTGATTCGGGTGGTTCGTAATTAATTTACGTTTTTATTCCAAGTGAATATTTTAGAAAAGTAAAATGCAGAAAGAGCCAAGGGAAAGGAACCTGATTATGTACCGCTCACGCGTCTGTGACTTAGCCAGGGATGGACTCTATCCTCATCTATTCAAACCAACATTTCGGGTTGAATGTCTAACAACAGGGTAGTTTCCTTCATCAAAGAAAACGAAAGGCATTGATTGCGATTCGTTACCCAACATTAGTATATTCATAGTATACAAATTATTTTGTTTTAGAAATCCCAGTGTAGACAAATGGCAATGGTCAATTTCAACCGCATTTGAAAAAGGTCAGATTGGCGCCCATGCGATGCCACTCCGCGTGACTTCACAGAGACCTAGTTTCTATACGAGTAGTTAGGAGTTTTACATCGTCTGAGATTACCAAAGTATGCATGAGGCACAGACATTAGGGACGCATCCCTTAATACTCATCTCTTAAAACTGCCTAAGGTCGAAAAGTTTCCTTTCGTTTGATAGGGTATTAATAATCCTTATTTAAGGCAAGCGCTACATTCTAGCAGCCAGCATCGCAGCAGCGCACATTCCCTCGCCCCAAGGTCACCTCACACGGCGACAGCGGGAACCAGAATGACGTCACACGGGGTCTTCCCAGCATTCAAACTTAGCCGTCTCGTTTTCGCGCGCTTGAAAATTTTCACTTTTCATTTAATTGCGAAAAATAGATATCGTCATTCGAAAATCTAAGATCGTGAAAACTCCAGGAGTAATAATCTTTCGATTTAGGCAATATAAAATAATAGGAAACCACCCTATTGTCTCCTTTCAACCTTTCGCATATCAATATTTCCCGTTCGTACTACCCGAGATCAGAGAGCATATCTCCATTCAAACTAGTTCAGGCATTTGTGTGGGCACTCTTTCTACATATGTTAGAAGTGAAAGTATTACTTAAGCGTTCATTTATACTGGTTTTCAATACAGATTAGCATGAAACACTAGATGTTATTTACCAATGCAACTAAAAATCGAAAAAGATAGCTCACCTAGCAGACTATACGCTGTATTATCGATAGATTTTATGGAGCCGTAGCGCTGCATTAGCACTGATTAGGGCGGCAAGCCAATATCGTCACGAAGTACTAAAAATATTTGCTTCCTTGTGAATGGTATTTTATTTAAAAAATATTGCTGCAAGAAAATTCAATGTTTCAAATAACATTGGATATAGTTTTAAAGGAATAGATTGTTTTTATGTGTACCAGCGGAGTATTTACTTAGTTTTATAATGAGAAATCCTTCTATAGGTATCTCACCGTAGGCTTCCACTGGATTTTGAAATTTCCCCACGATTTGCGCGTCGCTTGCTTTCTTTAATACGAGCACAGTCGTTTAGAGGGGTGGCCGTCGGTAACTGTTGGAGAAAGTGATATGGAACCCACAGGACGAAAGGGTGCTTTTTTGGCGCCAAACCTCCCCCATACAACCGGATTATCCCCCTCTCTCCCCTCTGTAAACCTCCCTCCCACCCTCCCTCCGTGTTCACGCAATCGCTTGGCCCCCGGCTCGCAAATTGCTCGTCAGTCTTTTCCAGTATTCTGTTATTTCGAGTGAAAAGAGCTTTTTCATTCACCGCAGGGAGTGGGTGGACTTTGCACTTCGTGAGTCACCACGTCCAATTTAAATGCTAATATCTATGACACTTTTATCCGATTGACTCTAAAACTAAAAAAGTTGTTTTTTTTATTTTTTGAACCAAATTAGAAAAAAGTACGATAACATGGCAACATATATAACAATTCGGTGTTTATTTCGTATTCACAGTTTTTTTTAACGATCCCTCGATCCTTGCATGAAAACATCTCCCTTAGCTAGCAAATGGACCAGGACTGTTTAGACGTCACCAACTCGGGAAAAGTGGGCGGAGTGTTATCTTGATCTCATTTTAAACTTGCAAGTGGATGGCTGAGTGGGGGGACTTTCTTTCGTCCTAACTTGCAATCACACTGCGGGTGCGGGTCTGAGTGAACGACCCTTTTACCTAAAGTGGTTAATTTAATTTTGCGGGTTCTCTTTCGCGTGCTTTTATCTGTGATGACGGCATGGTTCGCTGGCGTCATAAGTGGCTCCTTCAAATCCGAAGTAAATGTGATATTTCTGATATGGATCAGTACCGCTGTGACTGAGACGGCAGCGAAATATGTTTCCATCACGGATGAATGTCCCATAGATAATCATGCAGCATCTGGAGAATGGATTCTTGACTTCTATTCTTGTATTGTCTGCTTCAAGTAGATTCTTATATTTGCCGTAAGCCTTCTTCTCCTGTGTTCATCTAGTGAAAACTTTTTTCTTCACTGCTGTTAATACCCTCTAAATACTTTTAAAACTCTGCCATACGTTTTTGGTTTGTGGTATGCCAGAAAATCGGTCCATTCGACTGTGAATGTGCATTGCATGACCCTGGTTTCAAATTTGAAAAAATCTACATTAGATACTCAATCAACCATATTAAGACCTAGTTTGAAGAAATGTTTAGGGCCGGGATAAGTCAGCAGTGCTACGTATTTTGGCATGCAGCGTTAAATATCATCGAGGGTCAGTCACCATGCTATGGCGGAAGTCATTCGGAAGAATGTTTGTCAAGCTATCGCCATAAAACGAGGTTCAGGTGGCCGAGACCCTAATTCTCTTGATTTAATTTAAGTTTTGAACGAGTGACGCGTCAACAAATTACGAAAAAAACGACCACTGTTTCGAAAAGATATGTCTATTGCCCTTAGTGAAAATACGTGGCGTGGGTGAACCGGAGATATGGGGCGATTGCCTAAGCTTTTTTTAAAGCGGGGTACATTACTGGGATTGACTTCTATGTAGATTTTGCTATGACGCCGAATGGATGGACTCTCTTTGATCAGTGATCTTCTCCTCTTGGCGATGTGACCGCTAGTCCGTGGAACCATCTCATCCCCGTCTCCTTTTGCCGAATGAAATGAAATGAAAGGAAATTAGTAGGTCCATGTGATAATATTTATTTAAAAATATCATAAAAAGTAATTGTTGGGCTTATTTATACTTTTGGGAATCTAAAATACTTAAATTTAAAGAATGCAGTCCTGAGTTAATTAGCAGGAAGCGCTAACTCGGTTATAATCAATGCAATGACGCAGGGTTGTATTGGGAGCAAATTGTAAGTTTAATTTTCGCCGAGTGAGCGATAAGAAATGCATTTGGATGAGGTTGAGGGGGCCGCCTTCATTTCAGCCACGTCCGGAGCGAGGAAACCAATAAGTAGCGATTCCGGCGATCCGAGCGAATCATTGGAAGGAATAAAACAAGGGAAGGCGGCGGGTGAATCATTGTTTCGAATGAAGTAGGTCAGCGGTCCCTCTCAAACCTTCGCCTCCACAAAAATAATCGCCCACTCCTGATGAGTCGGTCGTGAGCGTCCAGATCTTTTTGCATGATGAATAGATGAACGGGATCACTCCGGCGAACGACGCAATCTCTTTGCTGCGCGCGAACGATGCCGATCGTCTATCAATCGCAGTCGAAGTTGGTCGACGCTCCCTAGCGATCGATTCCGTTACGATTCGCATTTGAAGTCGATGGTCGATCATTCGCGATCGAAGTCAGGTCTGTCGCTTGTGACCGATAGAAGTCATTCGTAATCGGAAACGGCCGTTGAAATTATCAAGGGCGACGCCTCAGCTAATCGTGTATTTCTGTATTAGTGACATCCAAGAACTAATGATGGAGTTCTATTTAGGAGCCTTTATCTTTTTTATAAATATACATTATTGTCAAATGGAATTTCTATAATTGGGTCACTGTTAGTGCCAAAATTTTTTAAAATATGGATCCACATGTGCATATTTTCCCAATAGCCGCCTCCATATGGCATATGCTTCTAGAACAACAGCCGCTCGAAAATAAAATTTAAATTTCCCTAACTAATTCCCGTATCTCATTTATTAAATTCCTTTTTATTTTGGGGGAAAAACAAATTCCTATACCTATCCGATCGGAAAAATTACTCTCTTAATTCATCGTTACTGAAGGACCTGGAAATACCGTGACGTTCTAATATAATAAACGACTTTAATAAATTCTTTTTAATTAATGTTTCTAATATAATGTTTTCCATGTCGCTCTGAAGGAAATACAGTTTCAAAATATCGTGACCAGCATCGGTCGTGATTGACATAAACATGACATTGATAGTGACTGACAATCGACTATTCGCGATTGTCTATTTCAAGGGAATGAGTGAATAATGATCGCCGTCATTTAAATGACCGATGCCACCAGGAAAAAAAACAGCAAAGAATTAGAAGATGTGGGTACTGCCTTCTCTCCAATTCGCGACCGAATCAATGGATGAACGTGGGCGAATTCTCCGCCTCGGAATATATCTGGCTGTCGCCTGAAAGGATAATTGACGACTCGACGAATAATGTCAGAGGGGCGCGCGAGAGTTTAGAATTTAGGAATCAATTTCCAGGCCGCGCCGCGATAAACTCAAACTCGATGGCGCTATAAAAACGCTATCTCTGAGAGGAATCCACTCCAAACGTCGTTTAAATTACTATGTTGTTGGGCCAAAGTATTAGGCGTAAGAGTATCATGTATCAAGACTACTCCAGGGAATGGGAAAAAGGGTCAGTGAAAAATGAAATACTACATCCAATCATTCTCGGAGGCAAAAATCAATTACCGGGGTGATCTGTTTCGTCTTCCAGGTCAAGGTCTTAATGGCAATTCCTGCAAAACGAAGGCTACTTTTTTGTAAACACACGTACAAAAGAATTCTAAATTAATTTCCAGCCATTAATACAGTACCTGAGAAGTTAATATTCTTATGAAATTCTCACTACCCGGCCAATAAACATATCTCTGAATTTGAAACCATTGAATACTAAAAAATAGATATGAAAGACTTTTTTTAGATATACTTAATTCAGGCAATACTTCTACGTCAGATGAGGTTTTTATATAATATAGGAACAACTCAGTTCTATGTATATAATATGAGATAGGTAGAATGGATTTCGCATCATTTGAGGAGGGCCATCTCAGTCATCACGCAGATGGCACTCGTTTGATCGTTATAAAGATCCAAGGAAGTATTCTAGAAGTAAGCCCATACCACATAACTTTTATTCATTCACTTACTGTACGATTAGGTGTCTATTTGGAGATGGCTTGGACTGACAGTGAAATCGAAAAATCTCTGCCACCGCCAGTATTTGAACCCGCGAATTATGGATTGGATTCTCTTTAGCTTAAGTCGTTTTTGTTTTTAACTTCAGATTAGTTTTGAACCATGTCCTGTGGATACAAATGGCTGGCAGTAACAGAAAACAAAGACCCGCTATTACAGTCGACGCATCCGAACTAATTAATTTAGCACCCTAATTCATTTAGGCACTGTGAGCTTACATTCGAGAGTTGATATTTACACGTCTGCAGTGAAGTGGTCCCAGAACATACCTATTGCTTCACATCCAGACATTGGTAATGCTACATTTTTAGTCTGAACGTCCTCCAATGAGTTTCCAAATACTGATGCATTCATTCATACTGAAGGACAAAATCGAAGAAGTACTTCATAAGAGAAATCATTGTCGCATCACATCAGTGGAAATAGGTCCACTACAAGACCGCACTGTTGGCAAGGGCGAAAGTAATAGTTTTACGTGTTTGCAATATTCTTCATTTTCAAGAAGTGTGTTGTCAAAACGCCAGTAAGGTGACTTACGAGTGGCGTGTGATACTGCCAGCCACATCATGACGGCTTTATGATCAGAAAATGAAGGCAATGTTTCAACCAGTCGGACACGCTCAATTTTCTCCTCGGAGATATAAAAGCGGTCCAATCGCGAAGCAGTGACTATTCCCATGTGGCTCAGGTGGGTGTATCCTGGATCATTGGATCCAAAGCGTCTACAAACATCAACGAGACGATGTTGATTAACAAGATGTCTTAAAACGTCAGCATACCTTGGGTATCTTTCAACTCCAATTTTTTCTATTAGCTCTGGGAACAAGAGTGCAATTGAAATCACTACCAACATTTACCCATGTATTTCGAATTCCCTGAGTTGAAATGGTGTTTGTAATGTACAGGTTAACTACATGCATTAATTCAACTGCATTATCCTGTATTTGAAGGCCATATATGGTGTTAAAAAGTAAATTTTGTCGGTCAGGGTAATTAGTTGAACTCTAACTAAGTGCTAATGCATAGCCTGGTGTGATCATCTGACGTGACACAGAGAAGACACGAACACTCCTATTCACTGCTATAGCGGTCCCTGCATGTGGAGTGGAGCATATGGAGGGGTAAAATAAAAATCATGCATTGGTCGGGATCGCATAGTAGGTGAGTCAGTATTTGTTTCCCGAGTAAAAGCGATATCAGGCTCATATCGCCTGAGAAACAAGGACATCTGAGCCCATTTCAACTCGCTACGTACCGATCAAGCATTTATTGTCATCACCCGTACATCACTCATAACTATAAATAGATAAATTAATTTGTTATAAGTGAACCAATAAAATAGTCTATAAATGATTTAAAAATCCAAATTCGTCAATAAGATATGCTTGAGATGACGCTAAAAACCCAATTAATAGTAAAGTTTATTATATAAAACACTTCGCTGATGAATGTGATAATTGTTTGAGAGATCACAAGCCCATGCAGCCTTATTCTCAAAATGTCAGACGGCAATCTCGCAATAAAACACGTGTAGAAAATGCTCAACACTTTGACGAAAGAGGAAGGACTTAAAATAATTATTTACAAAATATTTAAAATCAGTCTTTGTCAGAAGAGTCTGTTCTCCGTTTGTGGAGGGTATTCAACAGCGTCTGTTACCTGATTCCCAGAGCCCGTACATACTTTAAAAACTTTGCTGTCATGTAACTCGTGAAGGGAATCTATTAGAAGATCTTTTAGAAGCTATCTATTAGAAGCTCTTTCGCCTTTTTATGTGGGTCCATTTAACATCGTATTAGTAAGCTTTTAGCACTGCGAAGAGTATCGAGCTATAATCTGGGTTTTTTGCATAAAAGTCCTCGATTTGGCGTAACCCGTCCAAATCGGAAGAGCTAAGTTTTGTCCCCCTCTTTCTTTCTGGTGACTGAATTGTGTCGTGGTGGTGCTCATCCTCGAAGATCTTCCGTTTGCCTTGCCTATCCAGTGTCGATGGCCCGGCTATAATATAATCATAGATGTCGTCAGTGTTGGTGTGTAATGCGTCAGAGGTAGGTGATTGAATCTCAGAGTCACCATCTAATGATTCACTGAGGGAGTCGGGGATAAGGTCGTAAGAGGTCAAGATTTTTTTGCGATGGGTTAAGCGGTGGAATTTTATCATCCATCGTTGTAGCTTGGATGGGCTGTGAAGAGGCAAGGGGTTGATGTTCAGTATTAGGGTTAGGCAGAGGCATCGAAATCAGTGCAGAGGATGGGAGGGGGTGGTGGTGGAGCAGGAGGAGGTAGTGGCGGTCCAGCGTGATCTCGATCTTGTCGAGTCGATTCAGGGAGTAAATCTCCCAAGAGGAAAGGGAGCGAGTGCAGTCTGTCGAGGTGTGGCCTCGTCTCTTGCATAAGGTACATTTTTCATCATTAGACTCGATGAATATGCGATACGGGTCATCTCCAATCTCGACCAGGAATGAGTCTGGAAGGATAACACCATCGCGTTTAACGACGTAAGCCAACCTCTACCATGAGTTGATGTTCCTGCATCTTTTATACCCAGAGTCAGATGATAAATAGGGGAAACCACTCTCACCGCTTTGTACCATCCAGCAGCCATTGCTACTCGTGAGTTGGCACGTAGGCTTGCTGGTCCAAAGTGCAAGTCTACGAAAGGACCCGCTCGTGATCGGCGGATGTCGGTCCAGGGGTAGATAAGAGGGTTTTTTTGGACCTTCCCGTGGGGGAAGATTAAAAGGGTATCCCTAGCTTGGCTTGGGGCTGAGTTGTGGCGTGGCGACTGGCTGAGCTGGACCGGCCAGGAGGCTGGGGACATATTTGTTCATAAGAAAAGGGAATAAAGTCACTGCTTTTTTATTCAGAGTGACTCCTTTTATTTCCGGCACCAGATCCTTCCATTCGAGAGACGTTCGTATTGTCGCTAATATCTCGTTCGAAGACGAGCGGGATACGACATAATAAAACTGGTGTCAGGTGTTCGGGTACGCGGATTGATTGGCAGTCTTAATTGGCGTCGCAGTCGAGGACTCCATCACTCCCTGAGAGCTGTCGTCTTTGGAGAACACGGAAGGATCAACAGGAGTCGCCCGCTATCAGCCAGGAGGGAGCGTTGCCTGTGTCACCGAGGGGACCTTCAGAAAGAGCCGGACTCACCAGAAGAGAAAAAATTGTGAGTAAGCCACACTTGGTCCTCTTATTCCCCCCCCCCCAATTCCCTCATTGTGTAAAGTGAAGTAAATAAAAGTGTTGAGATGGCCAATGCGGTGCAATCTTCTGAAAATGGCGATTATTGCAGTATCGCAGAAGCGATGAAAATTGTTAGTCAACCCTTTGATGGAAATAAAAGTAAATTACGGGAGTTTGTGGAAAATGTGGATGTAGTGTTTGAATTAGTAAATCCCTCTCAGCATGATAGACTTCTAAAATTTGTAAAGGCGAGAATAACCGGTGACGCGAGATCAAAGTTAATGGCGCGAGACCTTACTCATACATGGGCGCAAGTTAAGGCGATTTTAGAAGAGAATTATGCAGTTAGGCGGACTCTTGACTTTTATGCTTGTGCCATGTTTAATGCAAAGCAGCACAAAGGGGAGAGTATTGCGTCTTGGGGCTCGCGCATTGATGCTATGCAAACGGAATTGCGTGATGCAGCTCGCCGAGTGTCGAATGAGAGCGAAGAGGCTGGTGCCGTAGCATTGGTGAATCACTTAGCCAAGGCCTGCTTCATTCAGGGGCTGGAGAATGAGCGGATCCAAACCATAGTGCGAAGTAAAGGGGAGGCGCTGCTATTGCCAACAGCTGTAGAAGTAGCTCTAGAGGAAGAAAGCGCTATACTGTCTGCCATTGAGAGAGGAAAATCATCTGATGCTCGAAGTCAGTTACACTGCGATAATTGCGGAAAGCGGGGCCACCTAGCTAGCAAGTGCTATTATAAAAATAAGAAGCCCTGCGAAGAAAAGGGGATAAGGAAACTAGAGGGAATCAAATGCTTTCGGTGCGGGAAACAGGGGCATATGGCGAGAGAGTGCCGTTATAAAGAGAGCACGCAAGGGCCCTCCTCCGCAGGAGATAAAGAAGAGATAAAAGAGGGCCAGAGAGGTTTCAACCCGAAAAAGCCTAAGCAGATACACGTCGGCAGCATATCTGGAGTCGGCGATGGAGATTCGATAACGCTGCACTGTCCTGAAAGTAAAAGCGGAAAGTTGTGTCTTTTGCTGGACACAGTTGCTGACGTAAGTTTAATAAAATCGTCAGTATTGAAAAGAGGGACTAATTATTATCCCGCTGAGAAAGTGAGGGTGAAAGGCATCACAGAGGATCTCATTGCCACCGAAGGAAGAGTAACTTTAACGCTAGAAGACCAAAATAAAGAGGCCATTTTAGATTTTCAACTCATTGATGGCTCCCGTTTCTCTCCGAGTTTTGATGGAATTATTGGAAGAGATTTACTGAGGGAATTAGGAGCTGTAATATACGTTGAGCAAAGAAAGGTTTTCATGAGAGGGTTGCAACTTGAGATGGATAAGAAAAAGAAATTGGAATGTGATCCCGTTGTGGAGCGAAGGATTAGAATCCCCGCTCGCTGTGAATGCATAGTAAAAGTACCTACTACATCCCAAGGAGATGGAGTATTAGCAAAGGAGAAGTTAGAAGATGGTGTGTATCTGGCTGAAGTTTTGACCATTGGGGTGGACGGAGAATGTACGGCCAGCGTAATGAACACGACCGATAAGGACGTCGAGTGTAAATTGTCTCCAAGGGTATTGCAAAAAATTGAAATAACTTCCCAAGACGCTTCATCAAAGCTAAAAGAGGGAGGCGCCAGGAGAAATGAAATTTTAAAGAGAGAATTGCGATTAAGCCACCTTTGTGGAAGGGAATTGGAAGATTTTTTGGACTTATGTCAGAATTATAGTGATGTATTTTTCTTGCCGGGCGATAAACTAACCGCTACTACGGCAGTGGCCCATGAAATTCCCACACCATCGCGTGAAGGAAATAATGCCATTAATACACGCCCTTATCGCATCCCGGAAGTGCACAAAAGGGAGGTTAGCCGGCAAATACAAGGCATGCTGCGAGATGGAATAATTGAACCCAGTAAGAGCGCCTGGAATTCACCTATTCTGGTAATTCCTAAGAAGGAGGATGCCTCCGGCAAGCAGAAATGGAGAATTGTGGTGGATTACCGCAAATTAAATGATGTGACGGTGGGAGATGCATTTCCGTTGCCCCTCATTACGGAAATATTGGATCAATTGGGAAAGGCCAGGTATTTTAGTACATTGGACCTTGCTAGTGGCTACCACCAAATCCCTATGGCAAAAGATGATCAACACAAGACGGCTTTCAGTACGTTTCAAGGTCACTATCAGTTTAAGAGGATGCCGTTCGGATTAAAGGGAGCGCCAGCTACTTTTCAAAGATTAATGAACACCGTCCTAAGTGGCTTGCAAGGCTTACGATGCTTCGTGTATTTGGACGATATTGTGATCTTTGGCAATGATTTTCACTCCCATAATGACAGGTTAAAAGAAGTCTTTGGGAGATTGAGGGAATATGGACTTAAATTGCAGCCTGAGAAATGTGAGTTTTTAAGAACTGAAGTTAATTATCTGGGGCATGTAATTTCGGAAGAGGGCGTGAAACCCGATCCAGGAAAGGTGGAAATGATTCATAAGTTTCCACGGCCGAAAAATACTAAGCAGCTGCAGAGTTTCCTGGGATTAGCCGGTTACTACAGGCGATTCATCCACAATTTCAGTCAAATTGCGATGCCTTTGCATGAGTTGCTGAAAAAGAACGCGGAGTTCGAGTGGGAAGGGGAGCAAGAAGAAGCTTTCCAGAATTTAAAGGAAATTTTGATGACGGAACCGATATTGCAGTATCCGGATTTCTCTCGCCCTTTCCTCTTGACTACGGATGCCAGCAATAAGGCATTAGGAGCCATTTTATCACAAGGTACGCCGGGAAAAGACCTGCCGATTGCATATGCATCAAGAGCATTAAACAAGGCAGAGAAAAACTACTCCACCATTGAGAAGGAGTTACTAGCTATTGTTTGGGGAACACAATACTTTCGGCCATACTTATACGGCAGAAAGTTTACCATAATAACTGATCACAAGCCGTTGACTTGGATTTTTAATGTGAAGGATCCAAGTTCGAGGTTAATGCGATGGCGAATTAAGATGGAGGAGTATGATTATGAAATCATATACAAGAAAGGGAAGCTGAACTCAAATGCGGATGCACTAAGTCGCATATGGGCGATAGAAGCCTCAGAGAACGAGTCATCGGAGGTCGAGACTCGTGAGCAGATCAGCAAGGAGAGGAAGGAAGAAATTCTGCGAGAAATACATGATTCACCCGTGAGCGGCCACCAAGGAATGAATCGAACCTATGAAAGAGTGAAATTGTATCATAAGTGGCCAGGGATGAAGAGCGATGTGGAGAAATACATACGCTCGTGCGATAAGTGCCAAAAGAATAAACTTACGAAACCAAAAACCAAGATGCCAATGCTAATTACTCAAACGCCAGAGACAGTCTTCGAAAAGTGTAATTTGGATATAGTGGGGCCATTTCCAGTGACGTCGCAAGAAAACAAGTATCTCTTGACGTTTCAGGATGATTTGAGAAGATCCAGATCCAAGATCGTGAAGGAGTTGAAATCGAGAATGCAGGAAAGTCATTCTAAGGTCAGAAAATTATTGATGGAAGCGAAGGAGAAGAACAAGACGGAGTATGATAAGAATTCCAATCCTCAACTGTTTTTGGAGGGTGATAAAGTCTTACTGTTCGACGAGACGGTGAGGAGGGGGCGGTCGAAGAAGCTTTCCTCTCAATGGGTAGGACCCTTCTCGGTAGTAGGTGTTGACGGAGTAAATGTGATCATAAAAAAGGCGAAAGGAAAGGAGGTTAAGGTTCATTCTAATCGTCTGAAGTTGTTCTTCTAACTCTTCGCAGGGCAAGAGGAGATTACCACTATACCCTTCCTGTTTTTTATGCGTAGTGGAAGGGGCGATGACAGCAGATTATCTCCTAGAGAAATATAGACGAACTCTAGGGCTATGTCGACGCTGGAAAAAGATAAAAGTGTTAAATTTAGATAGACTAAAGGGGTTGATTTCGTAGTTAGCTGCGAGCAATGCGAGAAAAGGGAGAGGATTCTTCAATTTTGAGTGATGTGAGTAAGGTATTATTTGGCACGTTAGATGGATATTAAATAGGCATGGGCATTAAAGACGCATCAGATTATACGGACAAAAATTAGTCAATTAGAGAAGGATGAGTCAGATATCTGACTATTGCGCAGCAACGTGACCCTAATAAAGGCGACTATAGGCGCTGTGAATAGCACACTTGCAGGCGTGCATACCAATGAAGAAAGATTATCGAAAGGTTTGAACGAACTGAAGGGATACGTGAATGAAGCGACTGGAGAATTAATAAACGAGACTAACTACTTAAAGCTGGCACTAACGGGTCAGGAACATGTGAGAGAACTTGCGTTTGTAATAGAGGAAGTGACCCGTAATTACGAGATTATACTGGACGCTATAATCAACGCGCGACAAGGAGTGTTACAGCCACAGATAGTTAGTCCAGGAGAGATCTTCAGTGTGTTCAAGAAGGAAGAGACGAAGTTGCCCAAGGAACTGTCCCTTCCCTTCCCGCCAAGTGTGGCTTACAGTAACGCTATGTTAAAATTGTTAACTTTAGATGTATTTTTGTCTAAGGAAGTTTTAGGGTATGTGCTGTATTTACCTCTTTGCAATTCATTGAGATTTAATGTATATCGTGTTTTACCCTTACCCACTTTGGTAAATGGAACTTCTAATAAGTTTATTTATATCAAGCCCCAGAAGGAATATTTGTTAATTGATAAAATGAATAGATATTACGTTAAGTTTTCAAGGGAGGAATTCTCTAGGTGCAAGAAAGTTGCAACAAATTGGAGAGTTTGCAAGCAATTATATCCATTGCAATTATTACAGCTTCACGAAGATTGCGAAGCTAAAATGATGCAGTTTATTAATGAGATTCCTTCTCTTTGTGAGCGTCGACTTTTTGGGTTAAACCAAACTTTATGGGTACAAGTAGACGCAAATGAGTGGTTGTACACGGCTCCAAAGCCGGAGAGTGTGACTATATTGTGCAATCAACAAGATCCGTATGACGTGGTGGTGAACGGAACGGGAAGGTTAACTTTTCTTCAATACTGCAAGGGTTATGGGACGGGGACTGTCCTCCAAGGAGAAATGATAGCTACAATGAATCGCACTAAGAACGATTTCATTCCCCCACTCTCCTTAACATTTGATTGCTGTAATCCAGAGCACGGGTATTCTTTGGATAAAATACATGATCATTTGCCCCTTATTAATTTGGTACAACATGTGGATGATTTAGACTATGCTAGTACTAAAGTAAGGGACCTTGAAAAAATAATTGAGAATGAGAGTCGTGAAAGAAGTAACGTAAAACATCACTTTAATATGTCAGTACTGAGCTATCTGTGTTTGGGATTCATATTTTGCTTAACTGTGTATTGCTGTTTATGTAAATGTTGCATGAAAAAATGTTGTCCAAACGCAAGAGGACGAAGAGGTGAAAGTTGCAAGGACTTGTGCATAATTTTCAAACCCAAGATTGTGAGTAACATTCGAGGGTCAGTGGAACATATCACAACCTCAAATAGGGCTAAAGACTGTGTTAGTGGTGAAAGTGCCGAAATGATGAACCTGAGTCAAAAGGAATTAAAACTGCAAGGTTATGAGTCAGGAGAGCCCTCACTTAATAAGAGATAAACACCAGATTGCTATCTGATGCCTAATAAATAATAGTGGTAATTAAGCAATTCAAACTATTGGTAGTGAAATGTTTAGAAAGACAATTAGTTGCCAAAGTGTTTTTGCATTGTTAAAAATTGTGATGTAATCCAAACTTCTAAAGGACCTTTATATTATTGGTCATTGTTCTTTTACGCATTTTTTCAAAAGGGTATAATTTGTGGTGTATGGTGTACTTGCAGTTATTTTACACATTATGGGTTCGAGAGAAACAACTTGTCGTGTTTCTCTCTTTCTAAGGAGGGAGGTGTACCATCCAGCAGCCATTGCTACTCGTGAGTTGGCACGTAGGCTTGCTGGTCCAAAGTGCAAGTCTACGAAAGGACCCGCTCGTGATCGGCGGATGTCGGTCCAGGGGTAGATAAGAGGGTTTTTTTGGACCTTCCCGTGGGGGAAGATTAAAAGGGTATCCCTAGCTTGGCTTGGGGCTGAGTTGTGGCGTGGCGACTGGCTGAGCTGGACCGGCCAGGAGGCTGGGGACATATTTGTTCATAAGAAAAGGGAATAAAGTCACTGCTTTTTTATTCAGAGTGACTCCTTTTATTTCCGGCACCAGATCCTTCCATTCGAGAGACGTTCGTATTGTCGCTAATATCTCGTTCGAAGACGAGCGGGATACGACAGCTTGACGTAATATCTCTACCAAATCATCATCGCCTACCTCCGGGGGGACATTGTTGAGAATATTTTTTTCAGTTTTGTTGACCATTCTCCTGGCCTCGACCCAATTATTGTTTATTGAAATACCACCATGGCCTACCAAAAATGTTTCAACCAGATCTTTTGATTTTAAGTAGTTGCAAATACGTATATGAGATAATGGGGCTGCATGCGAGATGGATTTCCCACCTCCGACTTTTAGTACATAAATATGTATAGGCGTATCGGGCAACGCCGGTAGAATGATTACAAATTCTTTATTAGGGCCAGCAGTGAAAGGCGTGATATTTTTTGTTTTGAAAGCAAACACTGTCTTTCTCTCCGCTGAAGGATGTTCGTCAGATCTCGCACGCAGGAGCCTTGTCTCGCGTCGCACGAGCCTAAGTTCGCGGCCGCGTCGAAGGCACTGCAAGCGGCGGAAAGCTGGTCACGGTGAGAGGGAAAGAAGCGAAGAGGGGTTGGAGGATTGAAACCCCTCCCGCGGCTGTGGCGTGAGGGGAAGAAGTGGATGGGGGATGGAGGGGCGGTACCCCTCCCGCGGCAGCCGAGTAAGGGGAAGAAGTGGATGGGGGATGTGGGGGAGGGGGATGTACCCCTCCCGTCGCGGCGGCCAAGTCAGCGGAGGAGGTGGTGTGAGGTTGATTTCGTCCAATGCGCCTTGCGCGTGGAAAGCCGCGTTCCACCAGCGATCGCTCCGCTCAGGCGGAGGCAGGCAGGAAACTCCCCAGATCCACGCGCAACGCACCTGCTTATCGGTCTGCTCGCGTCGTCTACGGGACGGGGAGGTCGTCGGTGGGGAAAGAGGGGCGGAACATTCCTCGCATTCCGCCCGCCGCATCTTCCCGCCACATCTTCCCGCCACATCTTCCCTTCCCCCATAGCGGCGGAGACACACCCACTTTCGCCACACATGAACACGTATAGTAACGCAATTGTGACTGTTGAAATTAGAATGCTTTACCTACCTATTATTTAAATTAACTAATGGAAAAGTTTGCCGAATTCAAGCTTAACTACTTAGTGAGCGCTCAAATGGGATATGAACCCGCGATCGTTGTTTTATCGGGCGAGGACGTTAACCTACTGAAAATGAGGCCAGAAAAATGTAAATTCAAGCCGTGACCATTGCCATCAGCATCTGGTGTTCTGGCCGTCGGCAGATCCCTCACGGATTTAATCTCGTGTTAAGCCATCAAACCCTCCGATCAAACTAATTTTTTTATCGGTCGTTTTCTTCTGAACCCAACCCTAAAGTTCAACTCCACTCACTTCAAATCCAATTGACTACTTAGCGTCTCTCGCTAGGGAAGCAATGCTTTAGATTTAACCGCTACTTCAATCCCAGTACTGGTTCACTCCATTTCCTCAAATCGCGTGCCACTCCCATAATACTTGCTCAGAGCTCTCTTTACCCAAATCCTACTTATATTGCCGAATTTATTTTCTTATGGTAGTCCTCTACGCATAAAATCTTTCTGGCTTGATTTGGTGGAAGTCGATAAAAGAACACTAAAAGTATATTCCACACTCAACAATTTTATTTTCAATAGTCATGGTCATGCTTGAGCAGTCATGGTTGAGCTTCCACGCGAGACAGACGTGGGCTGGTGCTTCGCTCGAGACAGGCAGGTGCCTTAGTGATGTGTTCAGTTGCGTCCAGAGTATAAGTGCATTCAATTACGAGGATAACTTCCTACTCAATTTAGAAGCTCGAGTTACTAATATTAAGTGGAAACCGCAGTTTAAAATGGCTAATTGCAGTGTATGTAATGTGAATGTTCTTAAGCGCCAGCTAAGGATTACCTGCAGTGAATGTCAAACTCAGTGTCACGCTACTTGTGTTCACTTGTCCAAAGAGGATATCGAGTATATTGGCGCTGAAAAGCAAAGTTGGCGTTGTCCTACCTGTGCTGCGGAAAAACGTAAGAGCATGTCAGTAGTTCCACTGACGGATACGGACACTGCTAGTATCTCTCATATTATAAACCTTCTAGAAGAAGCTAAAGAGGACAGGAAACGCATGGAATTGGACTTGAACAAGGCTATTGAGTTTGTGCACAATAGATTAGATGAAAATACTAAAGTGCTTCAAGAAAACTCAACGCAGATTGCTGAATATTTAGCGACAATAGACTTACTTAGGCAAGAAAATGTTGGCTTAAAATCTCGAGTGAGTGAATTAGAAAAGAGGTTAGACGACCAAGAGCAATATTCTCGCGTTAATGACCTTGAAATACACGGCATTCCCCAGCAACCAAATGAAAATACCTTAGAAATCGTGAAAAGTGTGGGGGACGCCCTTGGTGTTAAAATAACCGACGATATGGTGAACACATGCCACCGATTGGGAAAGAAGGGACACGAAGGCGGAACGAGAGGTATCATAGTCAAATTCGTCCGTAGGTATACAAAAGAAGAAATTCTTCAAAAGAGGCGAGTGAAAAGGACCTTCTCCACACGGCACCTGGGCTTGGCGACCGATACTCCGGTGTACATAAACGAGAGCCTGAGTCCAGGTCGGAGGAGACTTCGCTGCTGCGCGTCTTGCGAAGAAAGAAAAGGGATACAAATATTTATGGCTAAGGCATGGGACAATACTCATGAGGAAGAAGGAGAATGATCAAGTAATCACTCTGAAATCCTCTGATGACCTGGAGAAACTGTAAGCATTCTGTGAGTGAGTTATGTATGTCTTCAACCTATCTTTACTAACAAAATGCAGAGTACTGTTAATGATAATGGATTTAATGGTGGCAGGTTCCTTGTCTTGCATCAAAATATAAGAAGTCTAAGAGCTAATTTTGATAAATTTGTATTTCAACTAATTAATCTCGATATAAAACCCGCTGTAATTGTTTTGACAGAAATTTGGGTCAATGACACTGAAGTATCTATGTATCAAATAACTGGCTATCGGAGTTTTGATGTGTGTAACAATAACTATAGGGCTGGAGGAGTTATTGCATATGTAGCAGATACTTATGAGTGTTCTTCTATTGATCTGGGTGAATTAAAAACTGCTGATATGGTTAAAATATCAGTAGGGATAAATGATTCTTCTTGGATAAGCATTATTGGTGTATATAGACTTAATTTTAATCCTGTTGAACATTTTTTGAGTGAATTGGAGAATGTATTAACCATCTCTAGTGAGAGGAATTTAATTGTAATTGGTGATATTAATTTATGTTTATTACAACCCAACGATATTTCCTTTGAATATCAAACCCTTATGGCTAGTCATGGACTGGACCAGCTTATTCGAGTACCAACTAGAATTAGCAAAGCGGGTAGTACATGTATAGATCACATTTTTTGCAGAAGTAGAGATAACTATAAGTATGAGGGAAGAGCGGACGATTGGGGTTTAACAGACCATCATGCTGTATCATGTTCTTTAAATATTAATGTACCCATTAATATATACGAACGAGTTTATCGAAGCCATTGCCGGATAAACTTTAACCATCTAAATAATACTTTGCTAAGATGTGACTGGAATGATGTTTATTCACAACAAAATGTCAATGAAGCCTATGAAATATTTATAAATAAACTGAAATGCTGCATTGAAAAAGCTGAATACGTGTCAGACAGTAACAGATCGGGAGGAATGAAGAGGCCATGGATGACTTACGCTTTGTGCGGGAGAATTTCTAGGCGAAATTTTCTGTATAAAAAAATGAGGAAACACCCTGAAAATGAAAAGCTAAATAGGTACTACGTATCGTACACGCAAAGATTAGAATATGATATTAAAAAGCGCAAAGAAAAGTATTACAGGGACCTATTTGATAGTAATGTCAATAATACCGCTGCTCAATGGCGCATTTTAGATTCACTCACGGGAGGAAAGCAAGGAAATGAGAATTGTGTAAAAATTAGAACTAGTAATGGTATCGTTGTCACTAAGTGCCAGGACATTGTAAACGAATTTAGTTCACATTATGGTAAAGTAATTCAAGAATTGACCCAGAACAATTATTTTGAAAGTAATACGAATAAATACAAAGAAATATTCCCAACCTCCAATTCAATTGACTCACTGTTTTTTGTTCCTACTTATGCGAAAGAAATTAGCAGCATTATTAAGGAATTAAAGTCTAAAAAATCTAAAGGTGTTGATAATATTTCCACACAAGTTATAAAAGAAGTAAATGCAAATATTTCGGAGGTCCTTGCCCATATTGCTAATCTAAGTATGTATACTGGAATATTTCCTAAACAATTAAAAACTGCAATAGTGATACCAATTTTTAAAAAAGGTGATAAAATGAACGTAAATAATTACAGACCAATATCCCTATTATCTGTATTTGCTAAAATAATAGAAAAAGTTGTTAAAGTCAGACTTCTTAAATTTCTAAATCAGCATAGTTTTTTCAATAAAAACCAATTTGGATTTATGAGTGGTAAGATTACAGAGGATGCATTATTAAAATTCTGTTCAGAGCTGAACGACGGACTGAATAAGAACTGTAGAGTTGCTGGCTTATTTGTAGACATTACCAAAGCCTTTGACTCCATTAATCATAACATACTAATGAATCGATTATGGGAAGCGGGTATACGTGGAACCGCATATGATTGGTTTCAAAGTTATCTTTGTGATCGAGATCAATGTGTGCGTCTCAAAAATTGCTACAGTGAAAAGATTCGACTCACCTGTGGTGTCCCACAGGGTTCTGTGTTGGGACCCATACTGTTTTTAATATATGTAAACAATTTATGTGCTGGCAGGTTTAAAGGTCAATTAACGTCATTCGCAGATGACACTGCACTAAGTTACTCTGTTAATAGTGTTGATGATCTATATGAACACATACAAAGTGATCTATTAACACTCAATATGTGGTTTTCGGCTAATTATATGTTGTTAAGTGAAAAAACGAAATATATTATGTTTAGCATGAGTAAATCTACCTCAAACAAAAGTAAACTATACTATCAATGTGCAAATTGTATAAAAGATAATGTTACTTCCTGTGATAAATGTATTTTGATCGAACAGGTTAGTCACATAAAATATTTAGGTATATATTTAGACCAAAATTGTAAATGGAAGTCTCACATAAATAAATTAAAATCAGAAATGATTACTATTGTAAGAAAATTCTACTTCCTCAGATACATATGCCCTGAATCAGTAATAAAAATGGTATATTATGCTCTCGTTAATTCAAGATTGCAATACGGAATAGCCTGCTGGGGTGGAGCATATTTTATCAACATTAAACCATTGATAGTGGCGCAAAAAAGGGTTATCAGGGTTATAACACGATCGTATAGGAAAAGCCACTCATTTCCTCTATTCAAAAAATTAGATGTCCTCCCACTAAGGCATTTATTCATTTATAAAGTCCTTAGAATATTCTATAACCGTAGTGGTGAAAAGGCCCGACCACAAAACTATGACATTAGAGCTTGGAGAAACTTCCATATACCTAGGCCGACGACCGAAATTTATCGACAGTCATACAATTACTTAGGGCCTAAATTGTTTAGCATGTTGCCGAGTAATGTAGCAAACTCGGAAAAAAGATGGGGATTTAAATCCGCCGTTAAAAAATGGCTTATGATGTGTGAGGAAGTAGAGTTTCTACTAAGAAAGGTGGGTTAAAAAAGTTTACAATAAAAGGTATATTGTATATTCTATGTATGTAATTATGCGTTTATATGAGAAAAATAAGAAAAATAGTTATCCTTGTCCAAATATTTGAAATACGTTTTGTAATAATGAATGCAATCGGCAATAGAACAAATAACTGAATACAAAGAAATTTTACTTCTCATGTGTGCTAGCACCAGACCTATGTAAAAAGTTTATGATGGTAGCCCCAAAACTACTAAAAGGGGTACCTATATATTCCAAAATATTTAAGTATGTTCTAAAATGTAATATTTGATTGTAAATGGAATAAATTATATATTATTATATTATATATTATTATATTCTATTTTATTTTATTTTAATTCAATATAATTTCAAAACTCAATAACCGACCGTGGTTTGAACACATTGTACATGTACTTGGAAATGACGGCGTGTTGAAACCATGGTCAGTTGTTGAGTTTTGGAATTATAAAGCGTGGAATAAACTGTTAGTGTTCTTTTATCGTGTATTCCCTTACGTACATTTCCTTCGATTACTACTTCATTATGGTTCAGAAACAGTTTCTCTACCAGTTATAAACATATTTCGCCAATATCGATATCATTGTTAACATATAATGATACACTATTAAATTCAACTGCCTGGATGCAAGAATTTTAGCCTTCAAAGCCGGGAATAATCTGCGACATTACGTTTTGTTACTGAGAACCAAGTTATGTTAAAGGAAGGTGGGATGGAATAGGTAAATAGAAAATTCCAGAAAAAAATGTGGAATAATTGCATACTTCAATTATTTTATTGATTCTCTTATTTTCACAGCCACGAAAAAGCGCACTTAAGGTCATTACAGCTACGATTGCAAGACGATTTCAAACTCCAATTCCCAGAATAGAGGTAAGGTGGGACTCGAGCCCGCGTCCTTCGAATTAGCAGGCGAGGACTTCACCCTGCCGCCGCCGAGGACGGAAAAGAAATATTTGGCTGAGAGTTGTAAGCCACGGATCAGAACGTGGATCTGCAGGATTTGCGGTGACATACCTTCCTTCCGCAGAAGACGAGATCTTGATGTTATTAATCTGTTCTACTGAACAGGGTAAGATTCACTGACATCTTTAAATATACGAAATGAATGGACTCGAACATACTCCTCCGAAAACTAGAAATGCTTGCGAAAGCAAATATATACTTTTATCCAAATTTTAATGTGATAAAAACAAAAGAAAAATTACTATTAGTTTGTCAACTGAATTCCCGCCTTTTTTATTGTAACATTCCACTTGTCATTAAATAATTGTAGCTCAATGTATTAAGAAATTTGGAAGGAAAAATTTTTCCCGGAATGTAGGCTAAGATCTTTGAAGATATATTACCTTTACTTTTCAAATCGATAAAATGGATTATCAAGTTCAGAAAAATGAGCATTTTTGACACATTATTTTTTATTTTAATCCAAATTATAAGGGCACAAAAGCACTTTTCAAACTCTTTTCTATGTATGGAGTGGGTGCTGTAGCTGAAAGAAAGGCTAGAGATCTATGCGAATTACTGAAAGGATATTTTGACCTCTCTGGCCGCCCGGCTGAATTCGAAGGCAATGTAAAAATGGTAAAAACGTAGTCGCACACCAAACTCTTTGAGCGATGGTAATCTTCCATATTGCCTGAACGATAATTGCGTGAATTTAATTTTTTTAAAGCGCAGTTAACCGACTAAACTGAAAATGGCTTATGTTCATATCTTCCGAAAAAGGAAATCCTCTTCTTTCAGGACCTTGATGGGATTTTTCTTCTCTATTGTATTCCTCAATTTAAAATTTCATTCGGCGTTGTGTTATTAATTTAACTTCCAACGCACTCGAAGTGCTCTTGAAGTTCTTAAATGACTCGAACTACAAAATAACTGCAAAATATATAGAGCTTTGCCTGTGAGAAGATAATTCACAGTTTTGAAGGCAAAATCTGAAGAGAGGGATTCACGTTTCAACTTCTCCTTGACCTCCATGGATGCGTTCGCGTGCCGTGCTAGCCATGGGATCATAGGCACGCCGCTCGCAGATCCCTACTCTTTCTCTTCAATGACTTTTGAATGATCATCCGATGGCTCATGTTGCAGATTCCGGGAAAGGAAAATTTTTCGTGCCGTTAATTCCTGCCCGTTAATCGCTGCAAGAGATTACAAACGGCGAACGCAGAAGCATACGTCAGTCTGACTTTCCTGACATGGCGGCTGGTTCATTGCGTCCTTGTTCCAACTCTTGGAGAATGGAAGACTTGAAATTAAATTTAGCTCCACTCACCGTGTGCTGGTGAAACTTTTTCACTTTGACATTATGACTTCAATTTTAAAGCTTTACTATGCACTAACCTATCTCTAAAGGTTTAAGAGTTGTTTAAAGAGTACGAAAATAATTTCTTTTAATTTATTTTATACTGTTGGTCATACAGGAATATCATGTGGAATATTTGACGCAGAAGATTTGGTTGGCGTATTTACACTACGGGCAGATCGTTTTGTTGTCGGAAGAATGTCTGATAGTTTAAATCCCTGATATAATCTTTGGACAAACCAAACGAAAATCCTCTCGGTTAGAGGTGACTTAAGGAAGTACACTGCCTTCTCTGCATACCAAAGAATTGCACGCCTCTGGCTTACTCCAGGTTGAGCCCTACCCTCAACTATCAGAGTTCGCATTTGGAGTGAAACACTGACTGTGAGTGTAGGCTCATTAAGAAAAAGATGAAGTAAAGAAATAGACCAAAAGAAATTAATTTCTTTCAAAGGAATGTCGTAAAATAATAGAATAGGTAGTATTAGTGAGAAAAATGAGTCAGTAGCGTAGCCGGGGCGGGGGTGGGGGGTGGTTCGGACCCGCCCCTGAAATAAAGTTATTTTCTTTCTTAAAAGAAAACAAATTATTGAAAAATCATGAATTTACAAAATATTTCTTCAACAAATGAAGTTTATCGTTGATGAAAGGTGATAAAATTATTTTAAAACCCATTTCTTGGTACCCTGTTTTTCAACTAAGTTCCCACCTCGTTTTGGACCCTCTCCCACTACGAAATTCCTGTCTATGCCACTTGAGTGTGGTAGTCTAAAGGGTAGATGGCTTGGCTGCTGATCGAGGGGGTTCCAGCTAACTTTTCAAAATCCGGAGCCCTCCGACAACTACCTAATCAAACCTAAGGGAGTCATCGTCACTCCTCCATTGTGGACTCGTGAAGCCAGGAAGCCCACGGCTCCCGCTGGTTTTGTTTATGCTGCAGGTCGTTTGGGGGGGAGGGCCTTGGAGTTCAATGGGCCACGCGTTTCCCGGGAGTCGACTCCACCGACCGCCAGTGTTGGATTCGCTGTCACGGAGACAAGACTCTCGCACCGCGGTCGCCTCCGTAGCAATTTCAATCCGGTGCTTTGGTATCTCGTGCATAGCCGTGCTATTTTTGCCAAGTTTTGCACGGTTCACAATAAGCGATACTTGTTCTTTGCGGTCCAACAACGGGAGAATAGTGGAACGGACAGCGTTTACTTTTAAAGCCGTTAATAAAATAGTATTCACTTAGATACACGGTAAAAAGCTTTCCCGACGATCTCGCCCCATGAATTCTCTTCTGGTTCTCCTCCGGGTCAGGTTTTTCTTACCTCTAGTTTTCGGTGCTCGTCTCGTGTATCAAAACGTGGGTCACGGATATCCAGACGCGATGGAGAACCTGAGAAGAATACCTGTTGCTTACCGGGACATTTTTTTTGTGGATATTTATTTTTTGCGTGGAGCAAAATGCTTTCCATGTGTCGCTATGCAGATATGCTCGCTTAAGATCTTGTATCAGTGCATCTGTTCGCGTGCAGTGATGGGCTACTTTTCAAGTTCAACATTTTGTATTTTCGTTGCCGGCAATTAATTTGGTTGGAGTATGAGACTATTTTGGTGGTAGTGTTGCTTATAATTTAAATAAAACGTGAAATTACCAGGCCAGTGAATGTTTCCGGATGGTGTTACTCGGTTTAGCGAGGTTACCCTTCAACCAGCATCGCAATTCGGATTTACTTATATCTTTTGATGGTGATTCCACTGTGAACCATATTGCGGCTGTCTACGTGCTTAACTTATCCACGTGAGAGTTTATGCATTGTGCTTCTTGTCGGAAGTCTGCATACCGCTGGAGTGCATGGACGATGCTGTGGTTGTTGGCCAGCCATTAGATACTTGGAAAACTTCAGCCAGGAAACCGGTGAGAGCATAATTTATTATTATGGTCATCTTCAGTTCCCTAGCAATATCACATGCCTCATTGCTGTATTATTATTTCGTCAAGTCTTGTTTGATGGTAACTAAATTAAAGATTTTTCATGTATTCCACATTCTAAACAATAAATTTTCCTCTATTTCACCTGCAACTGTTGCATAGGTAAAAGAAGCAGATGCTTCAGAGACGAAGTGAAAGGCCATAAAATGTATTTTGTAAATTCACCAACCTTTGTGCCGCTTCTATCATTTTTACAATGTCGACGTTGCTGCTTTTATCCATTTTGGCCATGGAGCCGAGTTGAATTTCTTAAAGCAATGTGAAATTGCGTACTGTCTGTCTTTAGTCATTTGGCGATAGCTTTTAATAGATCTCACCGCTTCATGACCTTTCGCACCCTTCTGTGTGTTAACCTCTTGGTCGTTGGCCCTTGGCTTGATATTCAACACTAAAGGCTTTCGTTTTCCTTGTGTCCACCCAATTCTTCTTCAGTTTCTGTTTTTTTTCCACGTTTTGATTAGGTCAGTCTCTTGCATGCTTGTTTCTTCTTGTCTTTTTTATCTTTAAGCTTAAATTAAACCACTTCCCGGTGTACTATAGATCAAAGCCAGAAGATAAGGACATTTTTATGCTATTTCTGAGGCATGGTGAGCCGACATTTTTTACATTTGCAGTTATCGATCAACTGTAGCATAAATTTTAACGATACCTCAAAACTGTTTCCAGCTATTCGGCGCTGAGCGAATGTAAACAATCGAGACTGATATTAATTTTAAAATGTATCAAAAATAATGTAATCAACCTTGATTTGTCTTAAAATAAAAAAGAATATGTCTTTTCCGACTTTCAAAACGCATCGCATACACCAGATGCAGGAAATAAAAGTGACTATACTAATGTTTCTTTTTTAGGCTAAACTTTCAAATGCGGCAATGAAATAATTAGTGAGCTTCCCTGTTGATAGAGTTTATTAACATTCACTCATATCGTTACTTTTATATGCTCATTATGGCTCATTGAAAAATTGCAAATAAATAAAAAAATGTCTCTCTCAGTTTTCTTTTTAATTCGGGGTAACTGTAGGACTAGATAACGTTTAAACGTTTTCTTAAAGTGACAACAAAACATACGCTATAAAAATAAAATAAAATAATTTCTGCCTCTTATTGTGCAGGATGAATGCTGTAGACGTATTAGTATTCCCTAGGTTGAGTTGCAAACTTCATGAAGTTGACAAAGCGACTAAGTTTACGGTGCGTGGAGTCATTTATTTCACTGGCGTGTCCACATTTTTGAAATTTTCATAAAAAGTGATGAAGAAAAAATTATTTTTAGAATGAGGCATAAATAATTTTTGCGTACAAGCCCATTTATAAATATGCAAAGTAAAACGGCACATCTATCTGGCGCCGTCAGTAGAGAACTTTTGAAGAACTTTTCTTAAATTGAAGTTTCCCTTTCACCAGCGTAAAGCTAAGAGAATTGCTATTGTGATGGTCTTTGGTATGGTTTCCGCCGAGTTTGTAGACCCCTTCATTTGTGTCTGTTTCAACTCAATCCTGATTGGCAACGTTCTATAATCAGTTTTTCGATTGCCAGCAGTCATGACGCTCATATTTGTAAGCTTTCCATAGTTTATAGGATAAGAAATGGCTTCTTCATTGCAATCGGTTGGGATTGAGGAAAATTAATTATTAATCCCTCATTTTACTTTCGCCGTAATCATCGCCTATGAATGGATGAATAGTTCTCGGGCTTTCCACCGGGTAATAAAATCCTTCTCCGAGAACTTTTCATCCAACACCTACGCCGGGAAAACACCCGATTATATTTTATCGTCTATGAATATTGGAGAGAGATTTATGGGAACGAACCCGGTTTAATGCGGTGCCCTTTCTAATGCGAAGTATTGGAGACAGAAGTCAAGCGCTAAGAAATTGACTATTCTTTTCGAGCATGTTCCGTAGGCGTTTAAATCAGAATAGGCTTCGTTTTCGCCTTCCATCATCTTTCTACCTCTCGTAAGTCAAAAGTTTCAATTTCAATTTCAAAAAGCGTTTATTTCCAATGCTGCCAGTGTACATGAATATTTACATAGTATTGGTAATATATATATAGACATATTTACAGCATGAACCCCGTTATAGGACATTTTTCCTCTTCAGGGCTTGTCATTGGTATTTTAGTTTACATATGTTTGTGAGCTTGTAGCAGCATTGTCATACAGATTTTGCTGGAACTCTTTTCCTCCGGGATGGCTTTTGGTCTGACATTCGTCCGAGACGTGAGGGAAACCGGCAAAACCCCACGTAGACCGCCGTGTACATGGTGCTGATGAATGTTGATGTTGCAGCAGAAGTCAAGTGGTGTCTGGAAGGCGTTATCCTGGTGTCCTTTGCTTAGCCGGTGTGGAGTGCTGTAATTTTACAGATCGGAATTAATATACAATATGATACAATAGAGCAAGCACTAGGTTGTTATTGGGCACTTTGATATATATACAAGTTTATATACAAGTGGATAAATATATTATTTATTTACATGATGAGCAAATCGTTTATGGTCATTGTCATTTTCATTTGTATATTTATTTACATGCCATTCGTCAGAGTTAAGATAATTATCAGGCTTTATTTTGCTTTACATATTTACATTTAATTTTAATAGATGAATGAGCTTTATTTCAGGATATTTAACTTTAAATTACTTAGGACAAGATAGGAAAGGAAGTTAGTTAAGTCCTGGGCCAAATTGGCGTTAAATTTATGCAATTTAGGTTCATATTAAGTAAAGTATTCAAATTGATATTATTGACTAGGTGAAACTAAATTTGTTTAACAGATATTTCTTGGTATCCGTAATGCAGATAAAGTCAAAGGTCATGCACATGAATTGAAAGCAGGATTTGTAAGATGAAATTTGTGCATAGAAATTTAACTTTAAGTATTGATGTATTTGATTGAAGTTATTGGTTCCTGGATTAAAGATTAAATTTGAGATAGTTCACCACAATTGAGGACCTTAGATGTTCATATTACTGAGTTTACTTTAATTTAAATTGAATTTAATAGCACATAAAATTGATATTCAAATAGAGAGCAAGTTTACTGATTTGCCGTAAGGGCCAGCAGTGCGATAGGATTTAAAATTAATTTATGTAAGAAAATGGAATTTTGCTCATCCGTCTATCTTCTGCACCGCCGCCAGCTGCTGATTCCATGAGTAGACCGTCTTCACGGAGTACCCAAGGACATCACGCCCCGCGTTGTCTAGGATGTTGGCCACTTCTGCTCTCTCCTGCGGGTGCAGGTTGGCCACGAGGAGGCTCAGGAGCCGCAGGAGGTCGTCCTTGGTGACGAGGGACTCGGATGCCGGACCTGGAGAGGGGAGAGAAGCGCAAGACGTTAGTGGGACAGTTTGCGCCAACCCTTCCGGCTTAGCCGGTCGCACGGGGCATTTTCAGTCCCCGGCGTGATGCCTTCCTGCGCAGTTGGCACATTTCAGACACTCCGCCTCGCAAGTTGCGGAGCGATGGCTCGCTCCACACCTTGCACAACGAAGGTCCTTCGTGCACCTGTGTGTCGGGTGGTCGAAACCCTGACACCTGCGGCATTGGGCGGGTTGGCAGCGTGGCGGATGGGAGGGCTCTACTCGGAACCGCTTGCCAAAGGCAATCAGTCCGTCGTGCAGGAGCCGTTGCGCCGTGTCTGCGTCTCTCGTGATGACCCTCATCAAGGTGGTTGGTTGGCCGGTCCTTCGGGCGGTGATCCTCATCACCCGGATGCAGCGAAGACCGGCGAAGACCGGCGAAGCCCAGTGCCTCCTTGATGTCTGCCTCCGTAGTCGTCCTGTCCACGCCGCGCACCACAACTGAAAAGGAGGAAAGAGAGGGGCGGTTAGTTGTTGCCGGCCGAGCGGTCGAGCGCCGCACGAGTGCAGCGCACGGCTCGCCCAGCCGGTGGCTCAGCTTCTTAATCTCCTCCGCACTCTCGAAGAGGCTGCCATACGCCGCTGGGATGCGGAGCATGGCGCGTCTCTCTTGCGAGAATACGGAGACCTCTGCCGTGCGGAGAGAAGGGAAGGTAGAGGTCAAGGCGGAGAAGAAGGATTTCTGGGTAATGGAAGCGGGAAGATTGCTAACGAACACCGAAGTGTCATTAGCAGGTGGTTTGGAGGCGGCAGAGGTTGAAGGAGTCGGATGTCGTTGGGTTGGGGTTTGGGAGGGGGAGGGAAAGGGTGAGAGTTCGGTGTCGGACGCCGTGTCCGATTGGTACGAGACGTCCGATGGCGTGTCCGGGGGTGGGCTTGGCTGCGGCGGCGGAGCAGGAACGGGGTTGGCGGGCTTGACGGGCGGCTTATTCACCACTCCGGTGACGACGGCCTTCTTCTTCCTGCCCCGATTTTTCATCCACGACACGCCATCGTAAGGGTCCTTAGACGCCTCACTCCGGCTATGCCCTGGATTACTCATCGGTCTTGTCCTTGTCGAGGTCGTCCTTCCTTCCTTCCTTCCTTCCTAGGCTGGTAGGCTGCTTGGCTGCTTCCTTCGTCCGTCCGTCAAAAGTTGAAAAAAGGATGAATATATATGATTTCTGGACTCTGAAACCGTAAGCTGGGCATCGTTTTTATCTCTACCTCCATTGCTTGAAGTGATAGAGAGAGTAACGCTGTGATTGACATCTCCACCTGTATCCATAATTAGTAATGTCTGGTATTAATAACCAATACATCATGTTCTTTATTTATAATTTGTTCGAAAGGACGAATTGCAGTGGAGACTAACGTTAACGCTGTCTGCTGCATGATTTATCTTTCTCAAAAGCTATCGCTAGAGACCTTATCGTGTAAATTTCAGCTTTTTTTAGTCTGATCGTCAAGTTTAAAAAGCTTAGTGCAAAGTAACTTATACGAGAGCATTCTTGGAAGATTTCTTGAGGTGTTTGAGTTGTTTGAATTGTTGAATGAGTTGTTAACTTTGAATTAAGTTTGCTTCGCCGGAAATTACATTGATTTTTCGATCACGCGGCCGGGTTCGTCTCCGCGCGTCTGGAGTTGGAATAGCCGCGACGCGGTAAGATTTTTAAAAGTGTACTTATGGGTTTTAACGCTCAGTATTCACCGTTTTTAAGCTTTGCTTCAAGACATCGATTCTCAATTAGTCTATGGTGAAGAGTGTGGAGAATTTTCAGCCAACGTAAGCGCACGTTTCATTGAAGTTCATTTAGTTTTCTTTCGATAAGATCGAACACCATGCTTCTATTAAAAGCATTCAAACCTCGAAAAAGTGAGTTGTTTCCCTGGGACTCATACAAAAAGACCTCCCATAAAGACACCAGCTGAGACCCTTATACCTTCTTCACTCTCCGTTCTCTGACCCCATGAATCCTACTGCGAAAACGGTCGTTTTATGACACCGCGGAGCGGAGGCTTTGACGGTCTTAGCGGGGTATGTTTTGTCCACCAAAATGCCCTGCCGTACACTTGCTTACATTTCGGCTGGGGGAGTAGAAGCAAGAAATTCATGCTAAATTCAAGTAATATTTTGAAAAATAAACAAGGAAGTAAGGCCTATGAGTGAAACAAAGCAAAGGCTTTAGGATTATTAAATTATATAGCGGATTATTAAACTATATTGTCCATAAAAATAACACACTTCATCGCAGAATAGAATAACAAAATAGAATGTATTATCAAAGGTACAATTATAAAATATACAAAAAGAGATCTCTAGTGATGTTATTACAATGTAAACCTGTAAGCATTTGAAAATCTTAGTGCAAAACGAAGGAGGAATTAGTAATCCACGTGTATTGTACGAGTACGTGTTCAGTAATTGAACCTTTTGTCCGTATTATTTTGACATACCAAGTGCCTATGCAATTCTGTTTTTAAGGATGAAATTCTCATCTGAAAGTATTATTTTAGACTTTTTATTCGAGGAATAGCACCATCATCTACTTGTTAGTTATCGAGCAGTGCTATAAATAAAGCCTTGCTGCCGTATATTTTTTTTAAATTGGGCCTAATATTCGTAAAGGCTAATTTCATTGCCTCTAAATGCCTTATTATGCGTTTCGGTTTTGCCGGCCAATCTTCGGCGCAGTTAACATAAAAATTGGCCGTTACGGTTGAATGGGCGAATAACATGGCAAGGCGATTTGTTGTTGATGACATTAACGTCCAAGTTAAAGGTACAATTAGCATTAGCATGGCGAGGAGCCAGGTGCAGCGCCGGCCCTGGGGGTTGGTTGATCTCCTCTCCCCCGCCTCTCCGCCCCCACAGCCACTGCCTCGTATGTTGCCCCCGCCCGCCCCTCGACTTCACGGGAAGTTGGGAACCTCCGTCCCCAGTTGCCTTGGCATTTCAATTCTCTTCCTCTCTCTCTCTCTCCCCCACCCTCCTCCGCGGCTCTCCTGGACCCTTTTTAGTATCCTATTAACCCCCAAGGGGAACGAACGGAGAAGGTGAGATGAAGGAGGACGAATGAGAAAGTTCTCGGCGTGGTGGGCGGAGATGGTGAGGAAGAGAGTGTCATTGTGAGGGGACAGCGAAATGCTAGACGGATATGTTTGTCAAGTAGGCAAGGAAAAGAATCTGATTTGAACGAAATCATTGATGTTTTAATCAAAATGTAAATATTAATGTATTTCTCTTGGTTTTGCAATCGGGTAACAAGCACCCAGAGGACGAGGAACGGTTCGGACCTTAAGACTTCGGAAATTATAGAAGAATCCCCCGGTAAAAACCTGAGAGAATTAATCATAGTTATTACGCCGGTGAAGCACTAAATCTTTCAGCTTCAACCTGGTTGCCGTATTTCCAGATATTTTCATTTCCATTTTATCCTTATCTCCCTTTTGAAAATAATATACGATGTTTTTCATTTTAGGAACCTGCGAAACTTAATTCACTTCAATATCCTTCATGACCAAATCATGGTATTGTATGTAATGCAATTCTCTTTTTTCAATCTGCCATCTTGCAGTTGCATTCGTAATTATGAATTATAAGGTCATTTTTAAAAGACCTTTTTTGGCATTGAATTATTATTTCAACGCACGTATTGTCAATTTAAATTATTAGGTTGATATGTTAACATCGTTAATAATTCGAATTTGGTATGAAATTCTGTGTTTTGAACATCTTTAACCTTGGACCTAATGTTTTGTTTTCTTTTCAGGTGAGTAATGATGGGAAATTATGCACACAGCCTAGATTGAATATCACAAGGGTTTGCTGGTGATCGTAAGTTTTTCACAACAATTGAAGATTATTTGTGATCTCACGATCTTCGATTTGTCTATATTCATAGCGCTTCCGTCACTGGTCTACCGTTTATTTCGAGCCGGCTGGAAATTAGCATTAGATTGTGATCGGCATTCTAGCCTGTCCATCATATTAAAATCTCCCTCTGCGTTCCATTAGGTTCGATGTCGTAATGGCGGGAACAAGAGATACCATGCACGTCGTAATGGCCACGTCCGTAATTATTGTCAGCGCGAGTCATTTGTCAAGTGCATACGCCAAGGGTCGCCTCGGTTTGTGTCCGTTACGGGAGCGAGGGGTTGAATTGAAGTCCGAACTGGTTTCTGCAGGTCATTGGGGGTGGGGGAAGGGGGAGAAGTCCCCGGAATCGTGAAAGCCAGGCCGCGCCGAACAAATTGGGCTCCAGCGGCTTTATGGAACAAAACGCGTTAAAATAAATCCTCGTGTTTCATTTAATCGTGGTGGCCTCCACCGGCTTTTTTTTTACCGCTTCTTTGCATTTAATCAGTGTGTTTTGAATGAGAGAATCGTGTAGTTTAGAGTTCCCAATCTTAAAAACAAGGAAGTATGGCAATGGGTTTTGATTTTTTTCTGAGTGCCGTTCTTCTGATTAAGGTGATCAACGTGAATTCACGTGCGCATTATTACATCTTACTTTTAAAGAATTTCCTCTTGCACCATTATTTGTCGATACAAAGTACTACAGGTGCGTTTGATGTGTACTGGACCCCCAAATTAATACATGTCTAACAAATGGGAACCGCATACGTACTTTTACCATTGTGAGACGCTATAATCAAGTTGATGACATCATCATAGTTTATTTCAATCATGTCATGAAAGTATTATTATTATTTGAGTGTTTTACCGATTAAGATAGGTTTTCATGGAGTATCTAAGAAGCACAATGGCAGTCCCACCTTCAATCAGGAACTTCCCACATCAATTCATAGTAAGACCTAACCCCTTCTATTCTCAAAGCACTGCAGGAAAAAGTGACTTTGTACGCAGTCACGCGAAGATAACCCCGAGAAAATGGCTTGATGGGGTAACTGGCTGGCAATACGGGAGTTCCGGGTTCGTATCCCGGCTAAGTCAAATTTTTTCATGGCGAACTTCATCATATCGTGTATTTCCCTTTTATTTTTTATTAAACATTCTATTATCTTTCGTCTTCTCCCTCGTTTACCCATCTTTACCCGCTAACCTTGTTTTAATCATGTTACCCGATTTAAGATAACTATTCTTTTTCGGGTCTTAGGCTTAGCTCTCTTTGATTTTTTATTCGGGGAATTTCATGCCACGATAGTGATTTCTCCTATCGCTCACTGCTCTTCAGTCAGTCCCGTAGAGCAAGGGAGATCTTCAACGTCCTCAAAACTGCCTCGGCAGGGTAAGTTAGGGAGATGGGTCTCAAGATAAGTGCAATATTTGTTGAAGTGCTTGAGGTAGTTGGCTAATTGGTGGATAAAGTTTGCTGAATCCTTTTGAGGGTAACTTTCGGAATCCATAGAGACACTCATTCCTAGTGTTCTGTCCTGCGTGTTTGTTTGTGATTCCGCCGCGACGGAAGAGGGATTGTCTCGAGGGGACGCGTGGAGGAAACGCTGCCACCCAGCCATGTTTAGAGGGAAAGCTTTGGAAGGTTTGCCTGGAATGAGGAAGAAAAAGCTTAGCAAATAAATGTACTGGCGAAAGTAAGATGACAGGGGGGGTAAAAGTTTGGTAAAAGTTCGGTCACAGTACTTCGGAATTGCTCTACTTCACTTCTGAAGGACTATTTGGTCTATATCTCCAGATTTAATTTGTCATTCGTGGTGTGGATTGATGTTAAGTGTGTGGGACCTAAATGGATTTGGCTACGCAAGTTAAGTTTTTACCATTTTGCAGGTGTTAACAGTACAATAGTACAAAAATATGAAATTGATTTCCAGCCATTCCGCCCATTTCTGTCATTGAAATTTTCAAGAAACTCTCCTCGATATAAAAATTATATTGCTCTCAGGTGTCTCCTACTTTTAAATAAAGTTATGTCTGAATATAGTGGAAGATTTGTCCGTCATTAAATTACATGCACCCACGCGCCGTTGTATTGTCACTGTCATGATTGGTTCGTGTTAATAAAGAGCTCTGATCTTCCAAATCGATGGTAACAAAAGTCATTAGTTAAATTAGTACGGCAACATCTAATTTTCCACCTAATTCAGATGAACTGAAATGAAATTGAAACCTTGGAGGCATTTGGCGAAATTAAACCCACGTAGCCTTACAGAATGAATTATCGTTTTCTCGTGCTCGGGGCTAGGACAGAATAAGAGGGGCATTTGGTTGGAAGACTTAGTGGGACTTACGGTGGAGGTCGACGCGACGCGCTTGGGTGGAAGGAGAGAAGGGAAAGATTTTATATCGAGGGAGAGGAAAGGAGGCAGTTATCTTCAATGAAAATTTCCCATTGCATATCCCCCGGAGCGAGGCGAATGTATCAGGCGAAGTGAAAATGTATCCGCACTATTTTCTAGGAGATAAAAACTGCCACCGCCGCGAGTGGATGAGATGGCCTTAAAAGGCCGTTTTACACGGTACACGGGAGTGCGCAATCTGACGTACGTGTGAGGGCGCAATCAAAATTGCGTCGTGTAAAGCGGTGAATTGCTAGAACACATGCGAGAATGCGTGGATGCGAGACGGCAAAATAGCCCCTGTTCTAATTTCGTTCATGCATTCGCGCAATTCCACGCCATTTTATAAATTAATGCAGCTCTAACCTGCGCAATTCCGTGGACCGTGTGAAACGGCCTTAAAAGTTATGCCCCGAAATTAGAACAGGGGCTATTATGCCATCTCACATCCACGAATTATCGCATGTGTTCTAGCAATTCACCGCTTTACACGACGCAATTTCGACTGCGCCTCCGTACGCATGTCAGATTGTGCAAGTACGTGTCCCGTGTAAAACGGCTTTTAGAGAATTGATGAAATATATTTAGATCTGCGAACGCAGGAAAGAAGCCTAAGGTCAATGAAGACGCCTCTCGAGCGGCTATGAAGGTGTGGGAACTTAGGATATGCACTTCTATTCCGGTATTGTCCAACAGCTTTGACGAAATGGATTTTGGGTGAAGGCCGCCGGCGTCCGCTGCCCCCTCCCCTCTCAAATTCCCCAGGAGCACCAAAATGCACACCAATTGCGTCTTTCTTCGTTAGTCTTACTACTATTTGATGTTTTAGCATCGTCCGGTGAGAAACAATCACGAAAGAATTACTCAATTATCTGCTTTCCATGCTGTATTTCTTATATCAGTGTCATTCCTCGTCTTTCGCTGCTGTCAACAAAGTTTTGGTAAATTCTTTCGCAAATCTCTTGTCCGCATGTATAATAAAAGGAATATTTAAATTCAAATTTGAGCGTTCATCAATAGATTTCTAATTTACACGGCACTAAGCTCAGATATAGCCGAAGGAACCGGAGTGTCTCCCTAATATATCATCAGCGGGTAGTCCTTTACGTCGATATTAAAATACAGCCATTAAAAAAATCTCGGATTGGTCGCCGAGCGCATCCTTGCAGCAACGCAAATTGGGTCCCTAGATTACCCTCCCAATGTTTATGTCGCAAATCTAATCCAACGTAGTGCAATTAGCAAATAGACCACTGTAAGGGATGAAATGCGATTTGATGCTTTCCTAGCGAAAGATGTGGGTAAACTCTTCTCGGGATTCAACATAATTTATCCCTGAGGATGAGTCCCGAGTCGGAGCTTGAAACGTTGGCCATTATGGAAAAGTTAACCCGGTGGGAATCCCGAGAAGAGTTTACTCACACAGCAAGGGATGTTGGAATTACGCTTATATCAAAGGGATGATGCCTCCTTTTTGGGCGGTATTCGCTTCGTTCCATCATAATCAAATCTTTTTTAATTTTGTGTGTATACTTTTCACTCGGAAAGGAATCGTTAATCGCAAATTTCATAACTTAATCTGATTCTCCGACTCCGGGAGGAATGTGTTTTTTTGGGCTCGTTGAAGGGAGCTGGGTTCGTGGATGGTGCTGCCTCTAGTGCTGAGTGGTGGTCGGAGGGGGATACGGCTGGCAGGCGAGGAGCGAAGGGGGGACGCTGGGTAAAGGGCTCAAGATGACGGCAAGAATGATTCTTTTGCTTTTATTCGGAGGATGGGGCCACTCTTTCCCTTTCCCTGCAGGCGGGTGCGCGAGCCGTTAGCGCGAAAACAGGGTTTGGGAGGGGGGTGAGGGAGACGAAGGACGACGGGGTGCTGAGAAATGTTCGCTCTTCGAGGATGAATGCGCGGGAGGCCATCTTGTCGGGAGTTTGAGTGGGTAGCGGAGGGGAGGGGGGGGGGGTGCGCTCGGTGAATAGACGACGAGGAGGACACTTGAGCGTCAAGAATCTGCCGTGTCATTCGTTGACGGATTTCCCGGAATCCAGTGGTCGATCGAGCCACACTAGAGATCAAAACAGAGAGGCAGCTGAGTGAAACGGAGAAGGGTGAACCTCTTCTCGGGCTCCATGAGTGAAACCTTACACGCCCTTCACGCTCATGGAGATATCAGGGAAATGAGGTGGGTGTTGGAAGTGTGGTGCGACTTAATGAAAGCATATTGGCCTCAAGTTGAGGATCGTTAGACTTTAATGGTGTCTCTGGTGAGTGCAGCCGTCAAGGGATTTAGGTAATCCGATTGTGGCCGGAAAAGTCGATAGTAGATGTGAAAGTGGAATTTCCTCTTTCTTTTATTACTTTTTTACTAATGAAATTGTTGAGATTTTGGTCATAAGGGTAATGCGGTGGTAGGAGAAAAAAGTGACGTTGGAATAGAAGTTTATGAAACAGAGTAGCTGCAGCGAAGATCGTTTTAGAGTAAGATGATTTTTGGTGAAAACCAGCCTGATGAGGAGCGCAGTTAAAGGCTCTAAGTATCACAAATCTCTATGAGTGTGGGCATTTAAATGAAGGATATTCATTGCTATTGTCATCTGCGCAGTGGTTTTCAAAGCATGGTGAATTTCATGAGAGAATAATTTATCGTCTTTGCAAATACATTTGAAATAATAGAAGGACTTTCCAAGTTTTTAATGTGTTCTTTAGCGTTTTATTCATCTACATCTACATAATGCCCCGCAAGCCGCCTAAAAGGCGTGTGGCAGGGGGTGTTAGGACACCAGCCGTTTACAGCTATTAAAAAAAAGAAGTGCTCTAACGAGGTTGGGACAAGCGTTTATTAAAGTCCTTTATTGTTCGGGGGAAAAACGAATTCCCATATCTATCCGTTCGGCAAAAAATCTCTCTTAATTTATCGCTTCTGTCGGACCTGGAAATATAGTGTGGCTCTAAGATTATGTTCTCTGTGTCGCTCTTAAAGATATCCTTTCTCAATTGTTCAAGCAATCTAACAAGGGGAGACCACGAACCTTGCTACGCCTTTTTCAATGCCATATTTTTTTTGGCGTTAGGGATGCCGAACGGTTCTCGGAACTGGAAGTCGTTCCGTTGAATGGGCCTTAGTTTAGCAGTAATTAATTGTTTTTCACATGGTACTTTGAACATGACGAATATGTCTCAGAAACAGCACGGCTCCCTCCAGTATTGGGGCTGGTGTAGTGGTTAGCGTCGTTGGCTTCCATTCTAAGGGTCATGCGTTCGCGACCCGAAGGTGGAAGTTTTTTTTTCGCTTTCTATCTGATCATTATCGTTCTATTTCGATTTAATTTCAATTACAGCAAGCCTTGGCAGAATGATAAATTTTTTATCGCTGTTGTGGCTTTTACATATTTAAACATTGTTACCCCAAACGCGGACATGGGAAGAATACTAGGAAGGGTTTGTTTTCGCTCTTACTTTAATGTTTTGGCTACCTTACACTGTTCGACTTACAAATCAAAAATGAAAAGAACTTATTGCGAGTCCACTTAACATTAAAGATAGTGGTGAGCAGCAGCATGCATGCAATTGTAATAAGGAAGAACTCAAAACGAATATTAATTACCTTATCTCTCAAACACTCTCGTAATTCACATCGCTGGAAAAAAAGTTTATTAACAAAGTGCCTCCGTAATAAAATAACCCTTCCGAAATATTATATCGATTAAAAAATATTATGAAATAAAAGTTGATTATTTAAAATCAACGATGTACACCAAATTTGTCTCTATCTCGCCGCTCCCCAAATTTTTCAGTAGCCCTTCCCCTATGAACACAGGAGGACCACCTACCCATGTAATTTCTGCGAAAATAGAGACCGTTAGGGCTCCCCTTCCATATTTCGACGTGTTTTCGAGGGGGGCAGCTTAGGATACGTTTTTCAGGGTGCAATAAACATATGCCCGTGTTTCAGCGTTCTCTCCTTCAACAAGGCTTTGCTTTGGGCGAACTCACTTCGGGTTTGCATCCGCTCCTGTTCAGTTCTTGTGTGGTCACGACGTGTTTTGCGAGTAATTCTCTTTTTCTAGTGACAAGTGGAATATTACGGAAGTGAAAAGGTGTTCGAGCAAATTACACCGAGTTCGACTTGTTTTTGATTCCCTGCAAATCAAGAAATCAATAGTAGTGTTCCTTCTTTTGTGTGCAATGGATATAGCAAGTACATCCAGTGCGTCAGTTCCATCGGAGAGAGAAGGCAGCACACAATGCCTTCTTGATTATTCCAAAGAAGACGCCACCGGCGCGGTGATATACTTCCAAGGTAAGCCAATAGTAATTAACAATTCATCATTACATTTCTTACTTGGAATTCTGTATAAGTTATAGTTGAATAAATATTTTGTCTCGAGCGCATGCTTGTGAAGCGTTTATTTAAATTCGTTCACTTAATAGAGGGATATCATCAATTTAAAATTGCATGCTGTATGAATATTTTTTTATCAAGTGATTGCAAAAATTTTGCATTGATATTCCACAGATACTCTGAGGGAAATGAATGTTATTCAAGACCCCTTAAATCTTGAGGTATCGAGAAAGGCGCGTCTAATTGGTGAGAAAGCTGTAAGCAATTTCATGGAAATTCTAGAAGAGAACATGTTCGTGGAAGAGGAAGAACTCTTCCTAGAGAACGAAGATGTGGAGGCAGATTTTATTTCCGATGGTGAGAGCGAAGAGGAGTCAGCCGAAAGCAGCTCGCCCCCGTCGCAAAGTGCCGGTGAATGCTATGAACCTTCACCAAAATCCCCGAAATTCGTGCGAGTTTCTTTGGATACCAAAATTAAAGTGGTTAATCTGTCAAAAGAACACCCGAATTGGTCGCTAGCTACCCTCAAGAAGCGAGGATCCCATTTACTGACCAGGAAATTTCAACTCAAGGCATGGAATAAAGACATTGAGAAAGGAGGAACGCGGTTAGATAAGTGCGAAATGATAAAGAAATGCACCTACGATAGATTTTGTGAGGCAAGGAAAAGGAATGAGCATGTTACGTCCAGATCCTTCCAGCAGTGGGCGTTAGCCGTGGCTTATCAGCACATGTCACCAGAATTTCAGTTTTCTGCCTCTAGGTCCTGGCTTATTAAATTCAAAACGGAGTTCAAAATTCGACAAAGAAAAGTGACAAATTATGTTACTCATAGGGACATACAATCATTTGATGATATACTAAAGAGTGCAGAGCTATTTCAAAAGCAAGTTAGTAAACTTATGCCTAAATACGCTCCAGAGTACGTGATAAATACGGATCAAACTGGCTGTGAGTATCGAGTGGATATCAAACGGACTTTAAGTCATCGGGGAGAAAAATCAGTGCTCCTGTGTGCTGGAGACAGAAACAAGGTGACGCATTCGTACACGGCTCAATACGCTATAACCTCAGCCGGTGAACTTTTACCAAAAGTTTTTCTCTGTATGCAGGAAGTAGGAGGGGTATTTGGTCCAAGAGTGAGGAAAAATGTCGAGGATTTGGAAGAAAGGTGGAAGAACGTTGTAGTGACTTCCTCCAAGTCTGGAAAATTGACGACTGATGTGTACAAGGTATTTTTGAGAAATGTGCTGAAACCATACGTCTCCACAAATCAATTCCTCCTTATTATAGATTCATGGGGGGGTCAAACTAACCCTGAAATATACGATGAAATATTTATTGATGACAATGACCTGCCAACATGCCAATTAAAAATTATTCCACCAAAATGCACACCGATTTGCCAACCCTGCGACGTGTATTTTTATCGCCAGGTGAAACTATTTATTTCTCGTATTCAAAACTGCTCCTATCTCCTTGAAGAGAACCGTGAAATAAGTTCGAGAGAAGACGAAATACGAATACATTCGCTGGTGCACGACCAACTCTCATCACCAAAATACAAATGCATGCTTCAATACGCATGGTATTCGTCAAAACTTGTACAGAGCAGAAGCTTTTTCCAAAATGTGCGTCAGGTTTGTTTCCCAGACGAAGTTTTGAGGGGGAACTGTGTCTGTGGGAGGCAGTGCTTCATAAGATGTTCTTGGTGCGCAATTATAATGTGTTTCGTTTGTTTTTATGATGATTACCACCCAAGTACCTGTTCCCACAAACTCCCGGCGAATGTGAATAATTAGTAAAAGAATGTCAAAAATAGAACAAATTTGCAATGTATGTTCCGCGTTTTTCAATAGAAACTTCATTTCCCTTTGGTTACAATAGAAAATAATAACATCACGTGGTAATGGGTATTTGAGTACCACAGCACAATCCTCGAAAGAACGGTCATATATGTATGGCGGGGAGGTGGAGGTTATTTGGAGAGGAGGTGGAGTGCAGTGAACGACCTATGGTCGGCAGTGAGAGGGTGGTGTGCAGAGGCATTAGGAATGGGCGGAGGGTTTTAAAACATTCATCGGTTGGGAATCCCTAAAATTTTGTCCCGTGGTGAAACGGTTGTTCCCACTCCCGAATATGAGATGGATTCGCACAGCTGCAACTATGGTACCCCGTGGTGAAGGGTACCTATTGTCGCAAGGAAAACGAAGGGTAGTACGGGGGTCCCATGTTGTGAGTGGAGGAGCCGCAGGCCATTACTCCGGACGCGGGTGGTTTCCAGCAGGTTGCAGGGTGGGCGCCGATGACGCCGGTTCTTTGGAAGTCGGTGGAAAATCCTGGGGAGTTGGGGAGATTTCGCGGCGGTAAGGACATAGAGAAGCTTCGCTCTGTACGAATTCTTTCGTCAACTATGGAAGCGAATGTGAGAAGGGAATTCCCAGCCTTTCAGCCTGGAGTCGTATGCGGTGAAGAGAGGTCATATTTTGGAAAATGGTGGCGGGCGGGGAAGAATTGGATTAGTGACCATGGTCTATGAGAAAGTAAGTCTTCTGATTTGCCATAATTTCTAACATATGAGGCGTATCTTTCCAACATATACAAAGAAATAAATAAGGTAATTTTGTCTCATCTCATCTCATGTTCACATGACTCGAAATCGCTGGATATTCCGTAACGAACGTAAAATATAATTCTGAAAACTTTGCTTGTGATATTTTGTTTATATTATGTGGAATTTAATGTTATTTCCCTCTCGCACTTTAATTATTTTAGTACTTTGTAAGTAAACTTCTTTTTCCAGCGATGTGAATTACGAGAGTGTTTGAGAGATAAGGTAATTAATATTCGTTTTGAGTTCTTCCTTATTACAATTGCATGCATGCTGCTGCTCACCACTATCTTTAATGTTAAGTGGACTCGCAATAAGTTCTTTTCATTTTTGATTTGTAAGTCGAACAGTGTAAGGTAGCCAAAACATTAAAGTAAGAGCGAAAACAAACCCTTCCTAGTATTCTTCCCATGTCCGCGTTTGGGGGTAACAATGTTTAAATATGTAAAAGCCACAACAGCGATAAAAAATTTATCATTCTGCCAAGGCTTGCTGTAATTGAAATTAAATCGAAATAGAACGATAATGATCAGATAGAAAGCGAAAAAAAAACTTCCACCTTCGGGTCGCGAACGCATGACCCTTAGAATGGAAGCCAACGACGCTAACCACTACACCAGCCCCAATACTGGAGGGAGCCGTGCTGTTTCTGAGACATATTCGTCATGTTCAAAGTACCATGTGAAAAACAATTAATTACTGCTAAACTAAGGCCCATTCAACGGAACGACTTCCAGTTCCGAGAACCGTTCGGCATCCCTAACGCCAAAAAAAATATGGCATTGAAAAAGGCGTAGCAAGGTTCGTGGTCTCCCTCCTGTAAGCCTAGCGCGCAGCCTCCGAGTCTCCAACGGCTCCCAGCCTAATTCGCTTAACATCTGGGTAACACTGTCTGTACGCCCGTAGCGGTTTTTGACGAAACGCGCAGCCTTCCTTTGTATCTTATTCAGTTCGCGGATTAAGTCTTTCTGCACTGAATCCCATACACTCGCTGCATATTCAAGGTGCGGTCGGACGAGAGCGAAATAGCACCTTTCTTTTACTTTCTCATCAGAAAATCTTCCCACAATACGCTTGACGAATCCTAATTTCTTCAGGGCTGTGCCGCAAATATTCTTTATATGTGTTCCCCACGTGAGGTTCGAGGTTATCGTTATCGTGCGAAAATCGTGACTTCGCGACGAATAGTGATAGCAAGCTCCAGAATATATGAAATTTTGACCCGGAGGAGCATGTAGAACCACACATGGGTGGGAATCAGAATGAGTAATGAAGTACATGTTTTGAAGGATTAAGGAATGACTCGATATGCATAGAAGTGCTATTCCTCGTATCTGGTTGACCTTTTATCTCCAGTTGTGGGTTAATGATCTTTTTGAATTTGCCGCTGTAGACTTTGATTAAAGTCTGCTGGGTGTTGTTTTGTGTTGCCTTGGGTCGTCTCCTTAATCATTTCGAGCCCCTCCTCTCGCATTCAAAAATCCTGTTCGTGACTTGGGAAGAGGGAAAGAACAAGGTACCTTTAACACCCCTCCATCGTTTTCCTCTGAGGAAAGGAGAAAATTTGGCGTTTAAAACACTTTTATACCCCCATGTGTTTTACGGCCGGACATTATTTTCAATTGTGTACCTCTCGTGCGATTTTATCTAGTCTCCTCACCCAATTTTTCTTGATTACTGTTCATCTTGCGAAAATCTTCTATTTTCGACTCTTGGCTGGTTCTATGTTCTATATTTCCTGAATTTTGGTGCACGACAGTCCAGCAAAGATGAGCATTCAAAGCAAATTAAAAACTTATTTATTTGCTACAGTAGCATTTGTGTATATCTCTAGAGAGAGTGCGGTTTGGGGAATGTATGTTTGGAGGAGCCCGTGCGACGTCATCACCTATCACATGATGTGAGGGAAGGCGGAAACTACGCCTTGCTGACCTCCTGACTTGACTTGGCTGTTTCACCATCTATGATACTAGATGACCTTGCTCCACCAATTAGTTAGCAGCCTGAAATTTAAATAAACGATTGAACTCTGGATAAGCCCTGGCCCGGGGGAGGAGTGGACCGATTTGTGGTCTAATCCGGTCCCAGATAAAATAAAAACCTAAGTCAAGTCTCCATAAGGGTGTGGGCTAAGAGTCCTCGCTTTAACTTGCTCATCTGATCGGTCGCGCGAGTGGGGACTCTTATTAAGCGTTCACCTCGTAGCAAGTAGGGGATCGACTTCCGTCAGAAACATTTCGGCTCACGCCGGATTCAGAATGTGGGGCCACAGGAATGGGAGCGGGCGCTCTCTAACTACCCTCAGCAGCCCCTCCTCTCATCTTTGCAGTCTCTCTCCGCACAGCATTGAAGTTAATGACGGTCGTAGCTTTGAGCGCCGCTAGCGATGGAGCGTTGTGGCCCATGGAGTGAGGTGGCAGTCGATTCACTGATATGCGCTTTCGGCCCTTTTCACTGCATCATCCTTCCGTGCCCTTCGCAGGGGGCAACGCCGCCCCTGATTGCCCACCATTCTTCCACCTCCCCCTACCATAATTTTTATCGTCGCTCCAATCATTTCCATACACACTCTCCCCCCTCTCGGCCTCCACTCCATATTTTTCCCTCCCTCCTTTATATGCCTCCTCCTCCCCCTTGCATCATTTCGCGCCGCTCAGCCACTTTTACCCCTTTTTCCTCCCGCGGACTAATGAAATAAAAAAGAATCCTCCTCCACCCCCCTCATTCCTCATACATACCCTCCTTCCTTTGCCTTTCGATCTGCTCCGTCTCCATTTTTTTTCCTTCCCTTCACCCAGCGACGACCATATTCTCCAAAATTATGCCATCCCGTCCCTCGTACTCGTTCCGAATGAAGGCCATCTCCCCGTCCCGTTCGATCGCATCCCCCACCCCCTGCTTCTTCATTCTTCTTCTTCACCCGCGCTTATGTGCTCCACCGTCTTCATCTGTCTGTTCTAACCTCTCCCTTCGCCATTCCTTGACTTTTGTGCATTTATCTCACTTCGGAGACATGACCGTCAAGTCTTCGTTGTGAAATCACGACGGTACCCTTTCAGATAAAGTTCTCCAAATGCTTTTTCCGGTGGGAGTGAACCTTAGCACAGTGATTGGCAAAGGGTCGCCCGTAATATTCGTGCCTTCAGTATGTAGTTTCAACCAATAAATAATTTATTCAAAAGACTGCTGGATAAGGTTACTTTTCATGAAAAAAATGCGATATTCCTATTCTTCCCTGAGTGCGAACTTACGATTTTGCAGTCCTTTAGTACTTCATACCTTATTCTTTCTTAACTTATCTCGTCCCAGTGGCATATTCCATTCCTACCTCATCACTTCTCACCTATCCCCATGCTAGTATTAAAGTTGATAGTGAGATGAGCTTGAAATAAATGCTTAATTAATACCCTCATACACTATTGACACCCTTGTGATAGAGCGGGCTGCGCTTATGTTGCAATTTCAATGGGATATTATCGCTTTTGTCATTAAATTTCACTCTTTTCTGTTTATCCATGGCTGATCTGAGTATGAGTGTAGTTGGGAAAATGTTATTTTTATAGCGTTTAGACCTCGGAGAGCCGAATTCGTTTCTCGTCCTCCGGCCCGGTTCCCTCCTCCGACTTACAAGTCTAAGTACCCTTCTCCTTCGCCTCCATCCGCCGTATTTTCTCATCCGTCGAAAACCTTCCATTGGCGCCCCCCTTCACAATCCTCCCCTCTTTCCTCCCTCCATCTTCCTCCTATTTCCTTCCCATTTTCCCTTATCGAGGAATACTATGGCAATTCGTCGCTTAGCACCCCAAGGCAGATGCCCTCTCTTTTTCTCTCTCTCCCGTCATTGAACCAGAGTTCCTTCTCCCATCAAGTCGACTACCTCCTGCTCTTGTAAATGGTTGTAAATTGCTTTAAATCGATTCTCCCCCTCCTCCCGAAAAATTTGCTCTCGTTACGTCTACTTACGTGGCGAGCTGTGCGCCGTGCTGATTTTTGGGTCCTCTTTATTTGTCCTGTCGTCCTTTAAAATGAGATCTCTAGTTATTCTTGGGTTGTTTTTCTCTCGTCTCTGCGTAAAACGTTTCCCCCTCGTGATTTACGCTTCAAGACTATGTTCCATTAGCAGTTTACAGTTACGTTATATGTGGATTTGTTTTCATCCGATGAAATGTTTTCGCATTGGGTTCATTTATCGTGGGTGGTATTTACAGCGCTATTGAATAAATCGGCTAGTGACCCTAGCATAATCCCGTCAATATACTTTTAAGTTTTTTATTTGGATTTTGTTTTATTACTCCCTCTTTGAAACATTTTTCGACTTTTCGGAGTAAAATGACGAACTGACGCATTAAATTAAGCAAAAATGTTTCGTTTTGTTGATTGTTTCAAATTTTTATCTTGGTACTCCACGATATGTGCATAAAAAGGAGGAAATCTCTGGAGAGTGTGGGGGCGCGTGGAGGGAAGCAGCCATCTCGAGAACTCAATCGATGCAGTGTTTCCTTTTTCCGATATCGCTGAATAAGTGCGTTCCTGTGTTGCAGCCCCGCCCACAGTGATTATGGGAGATGATAATCTTCTTCCAACCCTTCTCTCTCTCTCATTCCCTTCCCCGGATCAACACTTTTCTCCCGGGAGCGTCGAAGGGATTGCCGGCAATCACGCTGTCCGCACCCGCCTCGGCGGAGTCTTCACCGCCCACATTTCTTTCCGCTTTTTCTCTTTTTTTTGGGAATCATATGCGTATTTAGGTGGGAAGAGAGGGAGGAGAGATAAAGTAGAACCCTTCTAAACGACTCTGCCGCCTCAGCGAGTGTTTTACATTTAGGGTGCATCCGGACTAATCCGTAATGTCCGCAATTTTACGGTTTTGTATAACCGCGGCGGCGACGGCATCACTTGATTCAATTCCGATCTCTTCCCTCCTCTCGCGTTTGATGCGAGCGCCGCGCGCTTTTCTCCCTTCATGTTTTCACTTTATCGTCATCCCGCCCCTCTCCACTTGACCGCCATTGACCTTGTGTCTTCCTATTTCCTCTCCCCGTCTTCTGCAGTTTCTTGAATACGACCGCACATCCCGTCTCACATTTTTTTCGCCCTTAAATATATTCAGTATTTACTGACCTCTATTCTCAGAAGACATTCCGCTACAATTGCGTGATTAAAAATATTATATTAAAAATTATTTTATTGCGTCTTTCCTGTTCGATTTGAATGATATTGATTTTTTATGAGGTTTTCTTCAATATTGTATTACAAAGTTACGGTGTACATTACGCGCTTGCAAGAACGTCGTTTTGGTATTTCCAAGAGGTCATGAAAAAAGTGTTCTGTATTTTTTGGTCGAATATTAGTGAAGTTAGGAAGTAATTGCTGTGCGAGTCGCTTCATTGTAGAAGTCTCAAAGAAAGTAGAACAGCCGTATATAGTTGGCCGAATGTGGTCTCTGTGGGAGAGAATTGTGAAATGTAAAATAATTCTCTGATTTATAAGAGAAGGATATTGATGGCAATGTGGGAAAGAATGAAGATTAAGTCATTTTAAGTATTGAGCTCTCTGCTCTCGGAAATGTAGGCTAATTTAATTTTTAGTCAAAACTGTGCAATCGTATTTGCAGTGCGCGCTTAAGCACCTGATAAGTACTTTTACGAAAGAAAATAATATTTGCTTGATTTGAATAGCTCAGTCCACGGATTATTACGCCGCTTTGGTTGGGTAAGAGGAAGAAATATAATGCCCTCGGCGCTGTCTTCTACGCTTTGATACGGTATTTATCCTTTTCGGTATTTTTACCGCTTGCCGAAAGAATTTTTTGCGTACAATCTAGCACTTCCGGGAGCAAATCGGTCTGACAGCAGGGACCTCCTGTCCCTTTTGTGTCGCCTTAAAAGTCCTTGAAGTGCCAAGAATGGACGAATTTCACGGTTTTCACTCCAAAGCCAGCAGTTCTCTCGGTAGATCTTTTTTTATCCCCATACTTGGGCAACGGGGTCCACGTGAGCAATGATCGATCATCCCAGACGGACGTAATCCCTAACCGAGAGAACAGTAATATGACCCTCCCCTGCCAATCTCCCGCCGGCTGCCTTCACTCCGCCCTGCGAACCATTGTCTCGGTGGGAGCGGCGAGAATCGAAAGTGGGGTATGTGATAAGGAGGATCAGGTGACGGCGCGTAAAGCTCAGCTGGGAGAGAGGGTCATTTGGCAGTGGCTTTGTTTTGTGTTTGACGTTTGTGTGTGCAACCTTGTGATGCGCCAATATCTATCGATTTAAGGGGTAAAACTTTGGTCAACAGATCCCCATTGTCTTCCTACTCCGTGAGAAATGAGTATTTCCTCCGGGGGTGGGTGGTAGGTTTGCGCACCGAGTGACCGTGAGGTGGTTATTACTGTCTGGGATATTCACACATTGCCGATTTCTTTTGCATATCACATCAGTTAATCTGGCATAAATGGGTGACCTCGATTGAATGAGGAGTGTTACCCATTCGTGGAGGGAAGTTATTGAGGCCTCATTTCATATCTTTCAGTGTCAACAACTGCCAGTATTGATCGCCGAGAGCCGTGGTTTGTGTCTTCAGCGATGTTTACAGAAGAGCTAGGGCCTGAAATCCCATTCTCCCGGGCTTGTAAATTGACCAGCTTGGACTTTTGCGGATCAGGATTTGGTAGTAATCTTTTATTAAATGAAGGTATTACCATTATCTACTTTTACCCGTCGAAGCAAAAAATCTTTCTGATTTGCTATCATTCTCCGGTCTTTTTCCTGAATGGCAGCTACTTTTTCTGATAATATGTTTTGAAATTGATTATGCGGCTTATTAAAATACTTTGTCGAGCTATAATGTCCTCTTTAATACACCGGCATCAAGCAAATCAATTTTTACTCATTGCTTGGGCCAATATTTGCTTTATTTCACAGTCGTGGGATAATGAGATACAATTATAACCCTCTTTCTATAGTTTGTGGGTGGAGCGTAACACACCTTATGCGGAACTAGGGAAAAGAATGACCATATGAAGATGGATACGGGTGGTGATTATAGGTAATCATGTGCATTGTTATCGATGTAAACCTACTTTACCGAGTATATTTTTTGAAGTAGCACTGTGCACGGGTAATTAATGGAATAGATAAATAACATTTTTACTTAGAACTCGCTTCACTTGCCCTGTAACTGAACCACACCCCGCAGTAGATTTCTCGCAGGATTTCTCCCTCTCTGCTTTCCCCACCCTCCTTCTCCTCCTCCCTCCCCACAGTAATACTACTCTCCTCTCTCTGCTGTGTTTTGGGGGAGGGAGGGAGAGGGTGAAGATACTGAAGGGTATGTAATAGGGGTTCATCTCTCACTCTCCTCCGCTATAGCCTCTTATTCGTCTTTCCCCTCGATCCCCACAGCTCCCAAATGCTTCTTAATCGCCACTTTCCTCTCTTGCCATTTGAGCCGAAAGATTTTTTTCTGGATCACATTTTTGCCTGTATCTCTCTTTGAGTAATTTTCTCTTTTTTTCCGTTTGGCCACTCACTTATTGGTTCCCTCTCCCATCCTCGTTTGAATATCCACCGAATTCCGCCGGTGCCCGGTCGTTTTATTTGCAGAGACCGACTTCTTGGCCTTCTCTTTATCAAATTAAATTTCTCTCCTCCTATCTTTGGTCTATTATTATCGCTTCATCCACGTTCAGGGTTTGTAAATAAATCCTATTCTTGAATTATATCCAGTAATGTCCTAACTTTATTTCCCTCTTGTCAATATTGTCAGGTGTAATTCGGATTTTTGTGCATTGCAATGCTTCTGTTTTAGTCTTGTTGTTTTTTCATAAATTCCTTGGGATAGATAATCCACTTACATCTCTGAGTTCCAGAAGGAGACAATTATTTAAGTCTTGTTTTCTTTACTAATCTTAATCTGCAACATTTTTCTCTCTATTAGTGCGGATGCTATTGGTCTTCACTTTCCCCAATCCATTGGGAATTGTGTGACGCTTTCTTCAATGCTTTCTCGTCGTGTTACCTGTCGTTATTCTTAGTTAAATAGGCATCCGTGAGCACACCTTGATAAGCGTGGTTGACAATTAGGCGCATGAGCATCTTCGCTGCTGTTTGAGACTTCCGGTATAGTCCTCATTGAAACGAGTTGCTATACGAGAGAATAAAATGGCGAGTTTCGTGGCTTGGACTCTTTGATCGTGTGTCGTCCTTTGCGCTTTCTAGCGTGGGACTCCATGCGCTTGGCTTTATGTCTGTCACCGAACTTACTCCCCTTTGTGTGCGACGTAGCCCTTCCAACTTTCAATTCAGCGGGTTCTCGAGGTTTTCTTCACGCTGCTACTCAGACCTCAGGGTATACGTCCCCTCATCCCCCCATAGTAATGCTACTGATTAGACGTTTACTATGCGTAGGTAAAAAAAACTCTTTCACCTCTTGAAGCATATAGTTTTCCTAAAGTAACATTTTTCCTAGCCTGCTCTATTTTGCTCCATGCCTTAGTCTTTAGATTAGACCTGAGTCTTATTGTGGTCGACATCCTGCCGAACTTTCAAACATTAGTTCCTCATTACTTACTCTGTCAATACATTTTATCTTCATCATTGTTCGGTGGCACACATTTCGAATTCTTCCACTCTTGACTTCTCTGTGCTGCTGTCGACGTCCAAGCTTCGCTTCCATAGAGAAACATATTTCATATGAATCATCTGATGAATTTTTTTCTCTCCCCATAGGAGACTTTGGAAGATTGTTCAATTCAAATGCTCTGAGTGTATTGCTGATGGGTTACGTTTCAGAGCCAACGACAGTGGTGTACAAAAGTGAATTTAAAAAACATTCTGAGTCATGTCTTTAATACTAAATTCTAATAAAGCTTTCCGAGGACAGTTTTTGTGTGCAATGTTAAACGTTCAAGTCCTTGAGTTTTGGTCATTACGGAATAAAACAATAGGATAGTTTCCTTAATCAAATAAAACGGAAGGCATTGATTGCGATTCGTTACCTACCATTAGTGTATTCATTTAATACAAACTATTTTGTTTTAGAAATCCCAGTTTAGAGAAATTGTAATTGTCAATTTTATCCTCATTAGAAAATGGCTAGCTATTATTAACTTTTTATTAGCTTTATTATCAAATATCATGAATATTAAATACTTTTTTATGTATGCCATTTACCGTGATATATTAATTACAATATTTGGAATTGTTGTAGTTAACCAACAGATATTTTTGCAAAAATTCGTTTAGTGAATCTTCAACGGTCTTGACCCTGGTTAACTATAAAATATTGTTCCATATTTTTTAACGTTCGGAATAATATTGCGACTTTAAGGGATATTTTCCGACAGTAAAGTCACCCATATGGATCGCAAATTTTCGGCCGAACTTAGACTTCAATGCACCTTGACCTTAAAAAAGTGTGTAATAAAGAACGTAAAAGAAGTGTAAAAGAACTTATCATTGACCTACCACTCCTCTTGTAACTTCTTTCTCTTCCCAAAACAAAACTTGTTGAGTCCCGGACAAAAGTCGAGAGAAAGATAAAAAGTAACATCGGGTCACTTTGGAAGAAGATATTAAAAAGAGCAGTTTATCAACATTGGAAAAAAACTTATGAAGGAGTAATTGAAAGGCGCAAAATTTATGCAAGGGATAAATTTATCCCAGGGTAAAAACTTTGGACAATCCTTCCTCAATTTTTATGCCATAAAGCTTTCATTTTCGAACTTTTTCTCATGGATAAAGGGTTAAAAATTATGCAAATCAATCTTCTACGCCGATTTTTAAAGGAAAGAGATATATTCTTTGAAAACCAAGGAACTGATGATTTACTGTTATCCTTAATATTTCAATAAATCCTCTTGTATTTGTCGTACACAGTCACAATAGGACGTTGAATAATATGGTATTATGTTTTTACCGAGTTAGAATTGTCTTAAAACTCTAGAGCTTAATATTAATATTTTGGTTTAACATAAAGTCACGACCTTAATCAGTAATTTACATTAAAATCAAATAAATATGACTTCCTTAACAATCAGCGACAAAATTATTTATATTTGTTATTCCCTGCAATTAGTTAGTACGAAAATTTTACCTTTATTTTAAGATGGAACCTAATGATTTTGAAGTAGAAGCAATCATAAGATAAGATTGGGAAATAAGACTACATAATCAATAGATATGCGATGTTTTTTTCCGCTTACAGTCACGGACCATAATGGACCTGGTATAGTCTATCTCTAGGATAGCTTGAGAAAAGACTTATAAATTACAAAGAAAGTAACGGCTACATCTGAATTAACTATTCTTCTTCCAACGTAAGGAGTAAAATACTAATAAAAATTTCATTTCGTAAAAAGTGATAGTAGCAAGAAATCCAATAACTTTTGCTACGGATTAAGTTATTCCAGGCTAAAAACTTTTGACGTAACATTCCTCAATTTCTATGCCCAAAACACTTTCATTGTGGAAATCTTTATCTTCGTTAAGAGGTAAGAAAGTTATGCAAGGATAACTTCTGTACCAGACTTATAAAGAGACGAGAAATATTCTCTGGAAATCAAGGAATAGGTATATATATCATGTCAAAAATCCATTGCAATTTAATATCTTTATCATTGTAGTATCGATGGCAAGGAATAGATCAACCTAATTAAATCCTTTATTTAGCCCTTAACTGCTGGCGCGGTTTTTTGAGCGGTTGGCACTGGCTTGGGGACATACCAGATTATTTTTAAATTTCTTAATAACTCTTTGTATTTTGTCAAATTTTGTCGTTTTTGAAAGTTTATATTACTAAAATAAATGTTTCCTGAACAGTAAATATTTTTCTATCTATCTCACTATCCATATTTCTCCATTAAAATCACCATGTTAACCAAAATTCTATTATCATTTGAAATCGACGAAATTTGATTTTCTTTACAAAGGATGAGGATACTATTTACATCTGTATCACGATATCCTAAAGAGTATCCCAAAAATAACCCCACCCAATTTTTAAAAAATCATCATATTCATAAGTCAGCGATATTAAGATTTGTGTGAGGTAGCTCTCCATTTCCCTCTCCTATCCACTTGTCTTTTCATAGCGACGTATCTCTTCTCTATTACACCGTTTATAACTTGTTAACCAATGCACCTCATTCATTTCATCATACCTTATTCATTCATGCATTGTCCTATGTAAATTATTCAAGGCCGTCCCTTGCCCTTCTTCCCTTCCACCTGTCCTTCTACGATTATCTCCATCAGGCCATCATGTCTCATAATGTGGCCAACTAAGTTGTCCCGTCTTCTGCGTAAGGTTCTTTAAAAGACTTCTTTTTTCTCTCCAATTCTTCTTAGCACTTCCTCATTACTTACTCCACGGTCGATCTGTTTTATCTCCATCATTCTTATGTATAGCACCACATTTCGAATGCTTCCACTCTTGACGTCTCTCCTACTGTCAACGTCCAAGCCTCGCTTCCATTGAGAAACATGCTCCATATTCATGGCTAAGTTTAACGACACGTATATCAAAAATGGCAACTTTTTAGGAGAGCAAAAAAAGGCAATTAATTTCATTTAATTGTACACTCAAATTTAAAACCAAAAGTTCATAAAACTGAAAAACAAGCATTCATTTGCTAACCAAGGGTTGTTTTTTTGTTGTATTGTAATTTTTTAAATGTTATTTCACTTCGTTTAATATACCTACCGCAAACCGGCCGAATTTGAGATTCGTGTTGTTAGAACGTAGCCATCGATTAGTATCATCTGATTAACTGTTTCCTTACTTCTATGATTCTATTCTCAACTGTTGGAAGGTTCTTGTTTTTGTAGAAAGGGTTCTTCAATTTTTGTTTTTTGCGTAACAAACGTCGGGCACCTTTGAAGTACTCTTCGTAGATGCTGACACATCGGTTCCAACTTTTTCTCGACCTTGCGAAACAGGGTTGATACTCGTATGCCTTTCAACGTCACCTTCGATTCTATTTTCTCCAATTGGATTAAGCCAAAAACTCAGACTGCTGTCAAAACTTAAAAGAAAATCTAAGATTTTCGTTGGGAACTGTTTGACTACACACCGTACAGTCTTTATCCTGCACCTAGCGACTACTTCCTCGTCCCCCGATTGAAACAACGGCTCGGTGGACGCCATATCGAAACCGAGGGGGAACTCTATAACGGCGATGTCTATAGGGTGGTTTCCTATTTCTATTTAATAGGGTAGTGTCCTTTAACAAAGAAATCGAAAGCCTTTGATTGCGTTTCGTTACCCACCATTAATGTATTCATAATATTCAAATTATTTGGTTTTAAAAATCCCAGTTTAGACGAATGTTCATGGTGAATTTTTAACCGCATTTGAGAAAGACCAAATTGGCGCCCATAGCTCTCAAAGCCTCGCCTCAAGGTAGCGGAAACCAGAAATACGTCACACGGACTTTTCCCATCATTCCTACTTGGCCACCGCGTTTTCGTGCCCTTTTAAATTTTCAATTTTCATTTAATCGCGAAAAATAGATGTCGTCATTCGAAAATCTAAGAGCGTGAAATTCGTAGTGAAATACATACTCCAGGAGTATAATAACCTTTCGATTTAAGCAATTAAAAATAAAAGGAAACCACCCTGTTGCCTATATGGAAAGGTTATTACTCCTGGAGTACGTATTTCACGGTTTTAGATTTTTAAATTACGACATCTATTTTTAGCGGTTAAATGAAAAGTGAAAAATTTCAAGCGCGCGAAAACGCGACGGCTATGTAAGAATGCTGGGAAAAGGCCGTGTGACGTCTGGCTAATGCTGTGTGAGGCCAACTGGGGGCGAAGCTATTAACGCCGCTACGATGCAGGCTGCTTGATACCGACCATGGTGGTAGCGTTGAGGACCCTGCTAGCAGGTAGCACTTGGCTTGAATAAGGATTATTAATACCCTATCAAACAAAGGAAACTTTCCGACAGCTGGTTTGGGGGCAAGCCCCCACGGACCCTCCTCCACCCCCCCCCCAGGATTAAAGTGTTGGCTTGTTTCCTGGGGGCCGCTTTTTCATTGTGTATCTCTTTGCGTTCTTCACACTCTTTGTTTGCCCAAATGACCGCAATCGTTTGCCCAGCTGTACCCTCCTCTACCCGTGGATAGTATCATCGGAATGAGTGTTTCGCTTGTTATTTGAGATGTTAATTTCCAATTCATATTTTCTTTTCAATATTGAACATGCAGTTTCTTTAAACGTAGGCCACATTTCTTTCGTTACCATAGTTCTTTTGCTTAAGGTTAAGTCGTAGCTTTTAATTTTTGTTAGTAATTTTTTTCTCTCATGTCCAAAGGTATTGCACTCAGTTAATACGTACCAATAATCTTCTACTGCTCGTAGGCAGTGTCGGTAGATTTCCGTATCAGTAATGGCGAATTGGTGTAATTTTTGTACAAAATTTCCGTGCCCCGTTAGGAAATGCACGGTATGTTTGTCCAAATCTTTGTATCTCATCTTTAGCCTATCTTTAATATTAGGGAAGTACCGATGAGTTATTCTTCCTTTAGAACTCCTGGTCCATCGGTGTTGCCATTTAGTCAGATTATTTTCTCTGATCTCCTGTCTTTTATTCTTCGTATTCTGGTTCTGGACTTAAAGATGGTGGATCTGCATTTTTTCATTAATGACTAAGTCCAAAGGGAGTGCTCCAGTTACTACACAAAGGCCATCTGTCGATATGCTTTGCTTATTACCAGTAAGGCAATTCGCTGAGCTCTTATTATCGACATTATGGATTTTTTTCTAAGTTGTAACTCCTTCTCCCATGTCTCGCATCCATATGCAATACTCATCACAGGAAATAGCGGAAAAGAACTTGAAACTACTGGTGAAAACGCAATACGAAAACTATTAAAATGGGGCCAAGAAATGAAACTTATGAGAAGCAGTTATAGGTTTTTTAGCAGTTTAGAAGCAGTTATACGAGTTATTTAACATTGCGATTATTCATTCTGATGGTTGGTTTACGCTTTAGTTTTCCCTTCATAAGCATTATAGTTGTTTTATTTTCGGAGAAGGTAAGTTTCATTTCTTGGCCCCATTTTAATAGTTTTCGTATTGCGTTTTCACCAGTAGTTTCAAGTTCTTTTCGGCTATTTCCTGTGATGAGTATTATACCATCGTCCGCATATGCGGCCGTGGAGGTGTTTTCCCCGTAGTCTATTTCAAGGAACTTGTTGAACAAAATGTTCCATTAGGTAAGACCAAGTATTGAACCCTGGGGGCAACCCATAGTTGCTCTTTTTATTGCTTTTACTTCTGCCATATCCAAGGAGACAATTCTATCTTTGAAGTAGTCTTTACTTTAGTTGAATAGGTAGTTGGAAAAGTTCCTCTCTTGGAGTGTTAATAATATGCCGGGCCACCATGAATTGTCAAATGCACCGGCAATATCCAGATATAATCCAAGTACGGATTTATCTTTCCATTCAAGTATCTTTTGGTTTAAATTTATTAAGGCGTTTGTAGTGCCTTTGCCTTTTACGAAACCGTATTGGTGTTTATTAAGTAGATTATTTGCCTCCAAGTGTAAGGTTATTCAGTCACAAATAATCTTTTCTGAGATATTACCAAGGACCGGTAGTAGAGTTATTGGCTGATACGGCTTGGGATTACAGGGATCCTTCCCTGTTTTTGGAAATACTTTTACTATTCCTCTATTCCATTCCTTTGGTATTAGGCCCGTTTCTAGAAGTTCGTTTATTTTATTCAATAGCCTATTATTTATTCTGGAATAAGCCCTTTATACCATCTACGATTTAACTCCATCATGTCCCGGCGCTTTTCTATTTTTAAGATTGTGAACGACAGCATCCAGTTCAGATTCGGTTGCATAATTTATTTCTGTCGGCGTCGTTGAATTTTAAATTCTATCTCTGATTTTACCGAGTAAATCCATTTCATAGGTTATACAATCGTCGGGTAGTAGTGTATTAAGAAGTAAGTTAGCCTCTTCTTTGAGACTTGTTGTAAACTCACCATAAGGCAACCTTAGAGTGGCTGGTATGGTAGCTTTTTGTTTATTTGCAATTATTTGATAAGCCCTGCCCCAGGGATCATCTTTGCAATCGTCGATTGTCTCGATCCATATTTTTCTTTCGCTATTTTAATAATTTTATTGTAAATGTTCCGTAGAGTGGCGAATTCTAGTTTTTGTTTTCGGACCATGGCAGTTTCTCCTGATTTTTTAAGTTTCCTACCAGCTTCCATTTTTTTCGCAGTCTTCTTCTCTCGCTGTCAAGGTCTTCGTTCCACCACCTGACCTTTTTTTCTTGTCCCGTTGCTTTCGGAATTGCGGACATGTAAGCATGAGTCATCAATTCCTCTAAGTTTCTTCTTTCATTATTTTCACTTAAGGTACTTTTCACTTCCAAAAACTTTCATTTTTCATCTTTGTATCGTCTATAAAGTGTAGGAAATATATGCAAAGTGAGTTCTTCCTCCAACTGTTTAAGGGAAGATATATTTTCTTTGGAAAACAACTAATAGATGAGCTTCATTTATCTTTCACATTGATTCACAACTTTTTTGTTAAGTCGTACAGGGTCATTGGTCCAATTTTTATGCATTCGTGTTCAGATTATACCGTTGAAGTTATGTCATAAAGTCAAACTAACGGCATATCAAAACATTAGTTTCCCTTAGTATCACCATATTAGCAGACTAAGTCTCAAATTTACTTTAATACCAGCGAAGTGTGAATTCCTTGATACCCGGTTAATATTAGTGTGTGCGACACCATATCCATCCTAATGGGATGTGTAGATCAGTGTTATGTTTTTATTAAAGTCAACATTATGGATAAAATATCTTAAATTTCCATTGAAATCAATCCCATTCGTTCAAGTCCCTTACATAAAAAGGAGGATTAATTTTATTGAAGTATACCGGAACTAGCCACGGTGATAACTTTTACGGAGTTACCCGCATTGCACAAATTGTGCGAGAAATCCACAGTGGAAAAATCAATCACCATGTGCGGTATAGTCCACAAATTTCCACAGGGAATAATGACGCCTCGGTAGCTTAACTGGCTAAAGCTTTCGGCCGGAAATCGAGGGATCTGGGTTCGTATCCCGGTCAAGGCGAATCATTTTTCCTCTGTAGATTTTTCGCACAATCGAAGGCTTAAAAATATACAGTGGGTCACTTTGAAAGAAGATGCAGAAAATATGAGATTATCAGCTTTAGAAAATAGAATACGTTCGAATGATTCAAAGAATAAATATATAATGCAAGGGATGTATTTTTTCCGGGTTGAAAACTTGGAACATTACCTACCACCATTTCTTAATTAATGATGGTAATTTTTGGGTGTCAGAACTTCCATTTTTTAATCATTTTTGTTAGAAAAATAGAAGAAAATATCAAGCATTACTTTTACAAGTCCAAGTTTAACGCTGAAGGAGCATTTTTTACCTTCTCTGTTTCAACACAAGTATTTGATTATGTCCTGTGGGGTCGTTCTGTCCCCAAAATGAGTTGTTATTCGGTTTTACCCCGTAAGGTTTGTCTGAAAATCGATAGATGTGTACATCAATGTATTTGTTTCCCCTAAATATTGTTACGGAAAATTCGCAATTTTGCTCTGAAATAAACTAAACATTACTTCCTTGACAACCATTGACGATAATATTAACATATGTATCACCATTTACTTTAATTTGAGTTGATTAGGATTAATTGTATAATCATTTCTCTTTATCAGTAAAACAGGAAGATTTCCTATGTACTTACATTAATGTGTGGATGAAAATTGTATAATTGAATTGAGTCCTTTTGGAATGACGTACGAAACAGGACAGTCTGAGAATAACTTCCGATGAATAAATGGAAAGGCGAAGATTTTCTGCAAGAGATAAAGTTCTCCAGAATAAATACTTTTGGATATAACCTATCCCAATTCCTTTTTAATTTCTGCATATTTAATCCTGGTAACTTTCCAATTTAAACATTTTTATTTTCGCAAAGGATGCGAGAAATTGTGAAAGGATAAACTGCCGGCCAAATTTTTTAACAGGTAAACAGGTAACAGGTTTTATCACTTGGGAACTATGTGGTAATTAAATACCATAAATTATTTTCGCCAAAACATTTTAATGACAATTAAAGCCATTCAGCCGCAAAGAAGGCATTACTAATTTGATTGCATTTAATTTTCATGTGGTAAATAGTGGAATTGTTTTCATCCTCATTAAATCCTGCGAGCCACCTCTAGGGTGCTTGGCAGGGAGTGATCAATACCAATATGCAGGATGCAAATATCCACCTCTTGCACACCACATGGTAATAAAAAAGCTAGCCTTAACAACTAAAAAATACGTTCACCTTCACGAAATTGCAAAACTTATCAACGGAGGAATTCTACATTATATCTATGCAAGGTTATGACAATGGTAAAAGAAAAACTACGCCGTAGCGAGTGACGTAATTAATTTTATTAATAGGGTAGCTTCATTCCATCAATGAAAACTGAAGACCTTGATTGCGATTCTTTACCCAGCATTAGTGTATTCATAAAATGCAAATTATTTTGTTTTAGAAATCCCAGTTTAGACGACTGTTAATGGTGAATTTTTAACCTCATTTGAAAAAGGCTAGATTGACGCCCATGCGATGCCACTCCACGTTTCGTAGAAACGGGGCATAGTTTCTATACGAGTAGATAGGATTTTTACATCGTCTGAGGTTACCAATGCATGCATGAGGCACAGAGCTCAGGGAAACATCTCTAAATAAGCCCCTATTAAAACTGCCTAAGGTCGGCCTTCGTTTGATAGGGTATTAACAATACTTATTTAATCCAAGCGCTACGTGCTACCAGGGTACTCTTCCACCTCCTAGCAGCCTGCATCAAAGCGGCGCACATATCCTCGCCCCATGGTCACCTCACATGGCGATGCCGGGAACCAAAATGACGTCACACAGGCTTTTGCCATTATTCATTCTTAGCCGTCACGTTATCGTACACTTGAAAATGTTCACTTTTCCTTAAATGGAGAAAAAAAGATAACGTCATGTAAGTATTTAAAAGAAAGAAATAAGTATTCCCGAAGAAATCCTTCGATTTAGGCAGTGAAAAAAATAATAGTAAAGCACCCTGTTGTATAGTTATTTCATGCACAAGAGCAGATGTGGCGTGAACTTTATAATACTCAGAATTTAATCCTTTTTGGCATCAACCTCTTTTAAAACAACTGTTTGATCACCTCACAAAACTAGCTTTCCTCCATTTTTCTAAACGAACGAAAGCTGTTCACAACAATCGGCAGCAACAATAAAATTATCGCATGGATACAGCTGAAACAATGACAGCTGACTATTCAAAAGTGCTGCTTTCTGAAGAAAACAATATTTTTTTATCTGTAGAGTGCATTCTCTAAGAAGTTCTAAGGACTTATTGAACGACGTATTTGTCGAACGAGAATTAAAGATTACGAAATTGCATCTATTCCTTGGCTTACAGAAAATATTTATTTGTCTACCCTTTAAAACTTCTGAGGATAAGTCATTTCTACATAAATTTTTTTTTAACCCTTTATCGATGATAACAGTTCGAAAATGAAAGTATTTGGGCACAAAAATGGAAGGAGGAAGGTTATGTCCAAAGTTTTTACCCTTGCATAAGTTTATCCCTTACATTAATTTTGTATCTTTAAATTACTCATTCTGAAGATTTTTTTGCTATAATTCGATGAAGAAGTCACCCTTACGTAACTTTGTTACACATTTTCGAAGATAAAGGTTTCCACAAAGTTTTTTGGCCATGTAAATTAAGGCAGGTTCATCGGCATCATTGGTCAACAATCCTAGGATTGGTTTGACGCAGGTCTCCACTCTATTCTCCTATCAGGTAATCATTTCACACCTACGTATATCTTCTCATTCAAATCTCTCTTTACTTGTTCCACATATTTTGTTCGGGGTCTTCCTTTTCCATTCTTGCCATCCACTTGTCCTTCGACGATTGTCTTCATCATGCCATCATGTCTCAAGATGTGGCCTATAAGGTTGTTCCGTCTTTTTATTAAGGTTTTCATGAGGCTTCTCTTCTCTCCTACTCTTCTCAGGACTTCCTCGTTACTAACTCGGTCGATCCATTTTATTATCATCATTATTCTGTCGCACCACATTTCGAAGGCGTTTATCCTTTCTTCCTCCGCTGCGGTCATTGTCCATTAGGGCGGATCGGAAAAATCGATTTTTTTCAAATCCATCTGGCCCAATGAAAAAAAGTTGTGGGACCGATCAAAAATAAGGCCTGAAAATTTTGAGACCTCTAGGTGAACCCCTGACCCTCGCTCAAATGCAATTTAGGGGGGAAGGTCGAAATTCGAAAAATGTAGTATTTAATGGTCTTTTCCTATAGATTTTGCCGACTTACTGCCCTCCTAGAACAAAAATTTCGTGCATTTTGACGTATCTGCCATTGTTTAGCCACAAAATGCCTAATTTGAGTCCGCGCCCGCGAAGAAAATATTCCAACGCCCACGCAGCGTCGCGGATACAAGAGCCGCAGGCCGATCCCCTCCCCTCCCCGCTCGCTTCTACCCCTCCCACGCCTCCAATACAGCAAAATTCATCCCGCGTATGCTGCTAGGAGGTCGTTTATCTTTGATAATATAAATCGGAAGATGGTAGAAGGTAATAAAGGAAGCTTAGTGAGACGACTTGTCCCTTATTAGGCGCCTCGTCGGGGTTAAACAAATCGATGTTACCAACTTTAGAGTATTCTACCGATTAAGGTAGGTTTCCATGGAGTACGAAAGAAGTGATCTGGGAGCCTCCCTTTCCTTCCAGCACTGCCTTCTTTAACTCACAGTAAGGCCTACTCTCTTTCAATCTATCTAAAAATCCTATTCTTTTCCTTCCCCTCCCTCGTTTCCCTAACATTCTACCCTCTAACACCATTTTCAACATCCCTTCACCGCTAAGCACTAACTCCATCCATACCTTCTGTCTCCTCCGTATCTCATCTAAATGCTGCCTCTCCTCGCCAACAATATCCAGCACTTCGTCGTTCCTTTTCCTCTCCGTCCATTTCACCCTCTCCATTCTTCTCCATACCCACATCTCGAATGCCTCCAATCTTCTCTCGTCTTCTTTCCTCAGTTTCCACGTTTCCGCACCGTAGAGAGCTACACTCCACATGAAACTCTTCACTGACCTTTTCTTTAAACTCTTACCTAACGATCCTCTGATAAGCTCCTTCCTGTTCATGAACGCCTCCTTCGCTAATGCAATTCTCTTCCTGATTTCCTTACTGCTGTATTCGTTTTCCTCTAAAGTACTGCCTAAATAGTTGAATTGCTCAACCTGCTCAAGTTTTTCACCACCCACCTTTATCTTGAGTCTCACATTCCTCGCTCGTGATGCTTTACAAAACCGCATAACCTTAGTTTTCTTGTGATTAATCCTCATCCCATACTCCTCGCAACGCTCGTATAACGCATCCACTAGAGCCTGAAGCCCCCTCGCTGACTGGCTAATCAGCGCCTGATCATCCGCGAATCTCACTGAAGTGATGAAATATTTTTAGATCCGAGAACGCAGGAAAGGAGCCTACGGTCCATGAAAAGCCCTCTCGAGTGGCTATAAAGGTGTGTTAACTTCGGATATGTGCTCCAATTTCGGCTTTGCCGGACAGATGGGATTCAATGGATTTTGGGCGAAAGCCGCTCGCGTCCCCTCCCCGCAAGCTTCTCCCACGCGCCAAATGCACCAAAATTCACACCAAGTGCGTCATACTTCGTTAGTGTAAATATTTAATGTTTCAGTGTCGTCTGTGGAGGAACAATCACGAAAGAATTTTTCAATCACCTGCTTTCCAATTTGTATTTCTTATGTCAGTGTCATTCTTCGTCTTTCGCTCTTGTCAAAAAAGTTTTGGTGAATTTCTCCACGAATCTCTCGTCCGTATGTATAATAAAAAGAAATATTTAACTTCAAATTTGAAAGTTCATCAATAGATTTTTGAAAATCCACAGTACTAAGGTCAGATGTAGCCGGAGGTAATGTGGTCTCTCCCCAATATGTCATCAGCGAGTAGTCCTTAAAGTTGATATTAAAATCCAGCACTTTAAAAAATCTCGGATCGGCCGCCAAACACATACTTGCAACAACGCAAATTTGGTCCTTAAATTGCCCTCCCAATGTTTACGCCACAAATCTAATTGTAATTCAACGTAGTGCAATTAGCAAATAGACCTCTGTAAGGGATGAAATATGATTTGATGCTTTCCCGGCGAATGATGTGGGTAAACTCTTCTCGGGATTCAACAAAATTTATCCCTGATGATGAGCCCCGAGTAAGAGCTTGAAACGTTTGCCATTATGGAAAAATTAACCCGACGGGAATCCCGAGAAGAGTTTACTTACATAGCAAGGGATGTTGGCATTATGCTTGTAGCATAGGGATGATGCCTCCTTTTTGGGCGGTATTCACCATCGCATTGAAATCCTTTTTATTTTTTTGTATCTAATTTTCACTCGGAAAAGAATTGAGAATCGCAGATTTTATAACTTTTGCTAATCCTCCGACGGGGGAGGCAAACCCAAAAGTGGGACCCTGTTTCTTCAACTAACATCGCACATTCCCCTCTAAACTTGGATTGATAAGTGCTCTTGCCTTTTTTCATCAGCCAAAAGTATTGTCTTTCACTCCATAAAAATGTAGCCCTTTGATGACACCCTTTGATACCTCTCTTTTCGTATTCACAATAATTAGCATCTTTTTCTGTCTACGTAAGTAATTCTTGCAATATACCTTGGATGTTTCTTACGAAGTTATGATTTTTGCGTCAACTAAAGTTGCGGGGACGATCATTGCTGTTTCTTGGTTCTTGTATATACCTCTATCACATTTGGCAGACGCATTTTCCACGCAGAAGTTCCAGTTTGAGTTTAGTCCTGAATTTATATTTGAAGAGGAACGTAGAGATAAAAATCGGATGATTTCTCTTCAGTTTAATTTTCTTCGGATGAATTGATGAAGAATATTTTTGATACTATTTTCCCATACAAGAATTGACGATGTCGACTCAACACTCAACGACGATTCTCTTTTTTTCCCTCTGTTGTCGAGTTTCTTTAGGATTCAATCCAGCAGCCATCACCTTTAGTTTCGTCCGCTGGTCTCTCAACATACTTCTTCATTGGGGGGAACATTATGCTCCTTCTTGCACTTACACGCAAAAATATCGCATAATTTCAAATGTTCTTTCAAAAGTGCTTGAGGTTTGTACTTCAGCAAAAACCTTACTTTTGGCCTATTCGCATTTACTGTAAGTTTTAGTACTTCCTGTTGTACCGCTAAATCCCTTTAGTCACACATAATGGAAGGGAAGCGTCACCATAGTTCGCACACCTTTATAGCAACTCGAGAGGCCTTTTCATGGACCGTTGGCTCCTTTCCTGCGTTCTCGGATCTAAAAATATTTCATCACTTCTCTAAAAGTTGGTAACATCGATTTGTTTAACCACGACGAGGCGCCTAATAAGGGACAAGTCGTCTCACTAAGCTTCCTTTATTACCTTCTACCATCTTCCGATTTATATTATCAAAGATAAACGACCTCCTAGCAGCATACGCGGGATGAATTTTGCTGTATTGGAGGCGTGGGAGGGGTAGAAGCGAGCGGGGAGGGGAGGGGATCGGCCTGCGGCTCTTGTATCCGCGACGCTGCGTGGGCGTTGGAATATTTTCTTCGCGGGCGCGGACTCAAATTAGGCATTTTGTGGCTAAACAATGGCAGATACGTCAAAATGCACGAAATTTTTGTTCTAGAAGGGCAGTAAGTCGGCAAAATCTATAGGAAAAGACCATTAAATACTACATTTTTCGAATTTCGACCTTCCCCCCTAAATTGCATTTGAGCGAGGGTCAGGGGTTCACCTAGAGGTCTCAAAATTTTCAGGCCTTATTTTTGATCGGTCCCACAACTTTTTTTCATTGGGCCAGATGGATTTGAAAAGAATCGATTTTTCCGATCCGCCCTATTGTCCATGCCTCACTTCCGTATAGGAGCATACTCCAGATAATAGGTTCTTATGAATTGTTTCTTTACTTCCATATTAAAGTTTCCCGCTGTAATCAGGTCTCTCTTTTGGTGGAATGCTCTCTTCGCCTGGGCTATTCTGCTGATAATTTCTTTCTTGCTTCTCCCGTCACTAGTTATCTTGCTTCCCAAATAACATAATTCATCCACCTCTATCAGTTTTTGCTTCCCTATTTTAATGTTAGTCTTGACTTCTTCTCTTCTGCTGCATACTAAGATCTTGGTTTTCTTCTTGCTTATTTTCAGTTGATATCTACCCATTACCCTATCCATATTAACCAGAATATTTTTCAAATCCGTCACTGTTTCTGCTATAACGGCTATATCATCGGCAAATCTTAGCATGCTAATTTTTTCTCCATGAATATTCACTCCCAATGCCTTTTCTTTGATTCCATTAATGGCTTTCTCAATGTAAAGATTGAAAATTACGGGTGACAATGAACAGCCTTGTCGCACTCCTTTCCTAATTCTTGCCTCTTCACAACTGGGCCCTGATTTTATCACCGCTACTTGGTTTTTGTGTATGATTGTGTGTGATTCTTCTGTCATTATAAAGAACCCCAATTTCCTTTAGGATTCCAAGCATTTTGCTCCAATCCACGCTGTCAAAAGCTTTCTCTAAGTCCACAAACGCAACGAACGTTGGCTTGTCCTTTTCAATTCTCTTCTCTATGGGGCATTAGAGCCAATATTGCTTCCCTTGTGCCTTTGTTTTTTCTGAATCCAAATTGGTCCTCATCCAAGAACTCTTCCGTTTTTCGTTCTATTCTTTTATAGATGATCCTTGGCAGTATCTTTGACGCCTGTGTAGTAAGGCTAATGCTGATAAAATCTTCGCACTTCTCCGCTCTTTTCATCTTAGGAATAGGGATTATAATGTTCCTCTCAAAATCCTTTGGTATCTCACCTGTCGAATACATTTCAATAATGATTTTGTATAGCTTGTTCAACGTCTTCTCTCCAAAATATTTAATTACTTCTGCAGGAATGTCATCAATGCCAGACGCTTTATTTATCCTGAGGTCTCTTACCGCCGCATCAAATTCCAATCTTAATATTGGGGCTCCCATGTCATCGGCATCCATTTCCCTCTCGTTTTCGATAGCATTTGTTCTGAGGCTGCTTCCTTTGTACAAATATTCAGATATTCCTTCCATATCCTCCCTTTTCTTCGTTTTCATCAATAGTTCTCCGTTTTTGTCCATAAGGGTATTACATCTTACGCCCGTTTCCTTAAAGTGGTTCCTCACTATCCTATACGCGGCCTCTACTTTTCCATGTTTAAGATTGTTTTGCACGTCTTCGCAAATGCTTTTCATCCACGTTTCTCTAGCCTTCCGCGCTTTACGACATATGTCGTTCCTTATCCTTTTGTAACGATTCTGTCCTTCCTCTGTTTTCGCAGCCTTGTATTTTCTTCTTTTTTCAATGAGGTCTAATACTTCCTACGTGTTCCATGGTTTTTTCATAACGACTCTTTTTTTTACCAAGAACTTCCTCAGCTGCTGCCTGCCGACCACTTGTAATAATTTTCCAACTCTCTTCCATTGGTTTGTTGGTCGTATCATCCCCTATTTTATTTTATACAACCACTTTTAAAGCCAGTTGATGCTGAATCTCCCTCAATTTTTCAATCGGCCATATGTGTCTCACGGCTTTCTTCAACTTTTAAATTTAAGGTAGCAATTCATCAAAACTAAGTTATGATCACTATCGATATCTACCCCTGGATAACTTTTGCAGTCCTCTACCTGGTTCCTGAATCTTTGTTTCACTAGAATTCAGTCGATTTGGAATCTTCCAAGGTCTCCTGGCATCTTTCACGCATATTTTTTTCGCAGGGGATTTTTGAATGAAGTGTTGGCAACCACTAGCATGTGCTCCGTGCAGAATTCAAGTAGCCTTTCTCCTCTTTAATTTCGGTTACCTAACCCATATTTCCCAGTTATTATTCCGTCTTGACCTTCGCCGACGACGGCGTTTCAGTCGCCTAAAATAATAAGATTTTTTCCCCTCTTACCTGCTTGATAAATTCCGCTATATTTTGGTGGACATCTTCTACTTCTTCATCTTCAGAATTTGTCGTAGGAATTTAAATCTGTACCACTACAGTAGCTACGGGTTTAGTATCTATCTTCCCCATTACTAACCTTTCATTAAACTGTAGGTAGCTTTTATCACGCATCCCGACGCTCCATCTAAGCATTATACCTACTCCAGCATTATCATTTAGCGATCCTGTGTGTATCGTTCTTTAGCTTCCACTCCTAAGGTCTCCTTCCTGGGGCCACTTCATTCCGCTAATGCCTAATACATCGAGGTTCATTCTTCGCATCTCCACCTTCAAGTTCTGTAGCTTACCGCAGGTGCGAGGCTATGAACGCTGCTACAATGCAGGCTGCTTGTGCCGAGGATGGCGGTAGCGTAGAGTACCCTGCCAGCAGGTAGCGCTTGGCTTAAATAAGGATTATTAACACCATATCAAACAAAAAAAAAATTCCGACCATATTCAATTTTAATAGGTGTTTATTAAGAGATTTTTCCCTGATCTCTGAGCATAATGCATGCATTGGTAACCTCAGACTGTAAAAATCCTGACTACTCGTATAAAAACTAGGTCCCTGTGACGTCTCGTGGAGTGGCATCACATGGGCGCCAATCTGGACTATTTCAAATGAGTCATTCGTCTAAACTGGGAATTCTGAAACCAAACAATTTGTATAATATGTATGCAGGAATGGTGGGTAAAGAATCGCAATCAATGACTTTCGTTTTCTTTTATGAAGAAAACTACACTATTCAGTGCCCTGTGTAAAACGGCCGTAAGAATCGATGTCTCCTTCGAGAATTCGTCGTATAGTATGTGGTTATGGTTGCCGCAGCCGCAAGTGAGGTGACCTTGGGGCAAGGCTTTGAGCGCTGATGCGACACAGGATGCTAGCAGGTAGCAGAGTGCCCTGCTAGCTGGTAGCGCTTATCTTAAATAAGGATAATTAATACCTTATTAAAAGAAAAGAACATTCAGACCTTAACCATTTATAATGGATGATTATTAAGAGATGTTTCCCTGAGCTCTGTGCCTCATGCATGCATTGGTAATCTTTTACGATGTGTAACTCCTACCTACTCGTATTGAATCAAAACTGGATCCCTGTGACGTCACGTGGAGTGGCATCGCATTGGCGCCAATCTGGCCTTTTTCAAATGACGATAAAAATTGACCATTGCCATTCGTCTAAACCGGTATTCCTAGAACACATCTAATTTGTATAATATGAATACATGGTGGGTAACGAATTGCAATCAATTTTATCCTCATTTGAAAAAGGCCAGACTGGCCCCCATGCGATGCCACTCCACGTGACGTCACAGGGACCCAGTTTTTATTCAATACGAGTAGGTAGGTGTTTAGCACAAACGTGAAGTATGCGGTAAAGGTAACCGTTAACTTGGATTTGTTAAAAGAATTCTCGGTAAATGCCCAAAAAAGGTGAAAGAAATAAGCTACCTGACTCCGGTGAGGCCTCACTTGGAATATGCTGCTAGCGTGTGGGACCCTTACGAGGTAGGAATAATAGGTGAATCGTTGATAATGGCTTCCGGGTGCAGCTGTGTGTTGCGCTTTGTCGTGCGAGCTTTCGCGACCGTTGCAGGACGCATCATCGGGCGATGAATGAAATTACGGAATTCGGTGGTCAATTTATATACTCGTCCACCTCCCCCATCCACCGGAGTAGTGGGGAAGGGGGGCGGAGTTGACGTCAGCAGAACTCTCACCCCTGTCCTTGAGCGACGAGCGGACTCTTCTTGTCTAGCGAATAACCTTGCTGGTAACATATTTGTCGTCTTCTCTTTCGGAAAATCGTTTTCCACGTCTGGCTGAGTTTAACGCCGTCCACTCTGTTGAAATTTTGGGGGCATTTTTCAATTTCAATAGCCTCCCGAATTAGTCGTCGATGATAAAATTTTTCTTGGGCTAATACCTGCGTCTCGTCGATTAAAATTCGATGTCCATCTTCTGAGTAGGCATGTTCCGCTATCGCCGATTTCTCCGTGTCAGGATGTAATATCGCCCGGCTGTGTTCTTTGAGACGAGAAGTCACGGAGCGCCCTGTTTGCCCGACGTAATGCGGGAAATCTTACGTCGGGCAGACAGGGCGCTCCGTGACTTCTCGTCTCAAAGAACACAGCCGGGCGATATTACATCGTGACACGGAGAAATCGGCGATAGCGGAACATGCCTACTCAGAAGATGGACATCGAATTTTAATCGATGAGACGCAGGTATTAGCCCAAGAAAAATTTTATCATCGACGACTAATTCGGGAGGCTATTGAAATTGAAAAATGCCCCCAAAATTTCAACAGAGTGGACGGCGTTAAACTCAGCCAGACGTGGAAAACGATTATCCGAAAGAGAAGACGACAAATATGTTACCAGCAAGGTTATTCGCTAGACAAGAAGAGTCCGCTCGTCGCTCAAGGACAGGGGTGAGAGTTCTGCTGACGTCAACTCCGCCCCCCTCCCCCCACTACTCCGGTGGATGGGGGAGGTGGACGAGTATATAAATTGACCACCGAATTCCGTAATTTCATTCATCGCCCGATGATGCGTCCTGCAACGGTCGCGAAAGCTCGCACGACAAAGCGCAACACGCAGCTGCACCCGGAAGCCATTATTAACGATGCCCCTCGCTGCGGAAACCTACGTTCAAAAATAATAGGTGAAATCAATCGAGTACAGCGCAGGGCGGCCAGATTTGTGATGAGTTGTTCCGACAAAAAGTGCAGCGTTTCAAGTATGTTACGCGAGTTAGGATGGGAATATTTACAGGAGCGAAGATCGAAGCATAGGCTTAACTTACTTAGGAAACTCGAAGAAGATATTTTCTCATACGACGTGAATCATATCCTTCGTTTACCATCGTACTATAGTAGACGCGATCATGAGAAAAAAATAAAAGAAATAGACTGCAAAACAAAGAGATTTAAAATGTCATTCTTCCCTCGTACTATTAAGGATAGCAACGTTGTCTCAATTGAAAGGATTAATGGCAACGCTCGCTAGGATCACCCATTGCATGTTTTTTCGTCGTTCTAACCTTGCATGTATTTGCTCTAGGAATTACTAACCATTGGAATTTTTTTATGAATAAGCATGTATATTTTTCTAGTGTGCGTAATATTTCTATGACCGTGCGGTGTGCATGTGGCGGTCCTCTTGCATGCTGCATGTTGGTGATTGGTCACCCCCTGCCAAACACCCTATAGGTGGTTCGCAGGGTATCATGTAGATGTATTGCGAGGTATTTTTCGCAATCCATGGCTTTATTTTTGACACCCACGACAGCTTATAAATGGAGTTTATTCAACGTCCTGCGGAGGACATGTACCTCTGATTATTCGCTCATAGTAAGTTCCAGTCCCCAGTTATAGCTAATCATATGAACGTTGTTTTAATCCGATTGTAAAATTTCGAAATAGGTGACAGCGTCGTCAGTGATTGAACGTATTTCACTGCAAATTCGGGAGTAGGTAACTCATGAATACATTGGAGAAAAGGGGGCCATTATCTGTAAATAATTTTCCCGAAGGAAAGCCCTCAATTTCCTCCATTGTTAGGGACTTTTTTGAAAACTAGTAAAATGTTTTCAGACGTTAAAAAAAACTTCTAATATAGAAAAAACATTTTGTAAGAGTGTGTGTGATCGTTTATTTTAGAATTTGCCTGAAAATACCCTATTTTCAGCGTGTATAAAAAACATCTGTTCGCAGGAGAATGTTTGGGTTAATCAAACGGATTGAGATGGAAAACTGTTTTGTGTCATTCTTTTCGCATGTTGTTGTGCGCCAACGTTTACGTTTTATATGCTCTTCATTCCTGAAATAAGAAACTCCGAACGAAAGATTCCTACTTTCATAAATGTGTCTCCACTTTTGCGTCAACTTATCAGCGGGTAATATTTAATTGCCTCAATTAACCCTGAGGTGCATGCACCTGCAAGTATAGCGCCAGTGCACGCTAGCGGCTTTTTTGCCGCACTTTTACATTTTTGATTTTTCTAAATATACATTCAAATTTGAGGGTGTTTTAACGTATTTGGGTAACTTTTAATAAATCAAAGCACTTGAAATATTTTTTCCATTCATTTATAAACAAAAGTATGGCATAATTATATGAAAATTTCTTGATAAATACAATAATTTTTTAAAGGAATTGCACACGATAATCTAGACACTATCAAGTCAAAAAACACACAAAAAAAGGAAATTGATATGCCAAATCGTTGATGCAATTATTAAAATTATAAAAATAACAAACTTTAGAAAAAAAATTAATTTTTTCAACCTTATTGACCATCACTGTCTCTGTAATGACATTCATGGCATTTTTTGACGCAGGTGAAATGATTATTGCATATAAATCGAAAACATTCGTATATTTGCTGTTTTATAAACTTTATATTTTCCACGTTTAAAACAATCACCCGCCCTACATTGAGTTTCACCTGTAGAAGCAGATACTTCAGGAATTTTCCCAAGTCTCGTTGCTAGAAAAGCCTTTATGTCTGCTGGAAGATTACCTTTTTACCCTGGACTTCAGACGGTCATCTACAGAGCTTAACGCGAGAGCTTCCTTGAACTCCATTCTTGATCTTCGATGGATTTTTTCAATATTATTAGCTACAAAAATCACGTGTAGGCTAAGAGTAGCCATATAAAATAACCGGAGAAATTGTGATAGAGTCCACCTTCGTGTTCGTCTTGAAGGGGAGTAATTTACACACTTCTGGTCCACGGAATCGACACCTCCCTTGGTTGAGTTGTAGCTCAGGATCATTTCAGGTTTCGCAGTTTCTAGATCGATGTCCACATTGCAGTGCAACATAGAAAGCAGAATTTCACATTTGTTTGGTTTAGTGAAGTACGAAACAAGTGCAGGTATCCTGGAAACCAAGAAATGAAGTTCCAGCCTATAGAATTTTGCAGGGTAGAAACTCTCTGCGGATTTAAGGTTTTTTTTTCCACGGTACCTAAGAAAGTTAGACCATTTTATAGCAAATATATATCTAAATCAAGGCTTGAATAGTAATGTTGTGCTGTTATTTTCCCATTCGAATTCCTGTATTCCCGTTGCTAACCCGAACGCTCTTCTGCAAATAATTGGGCCTGTTCCATCTGTTTTACAGGCTCTTCTCTAGCATCTGTCTAGCAACTTTTATTTACAGAGAGAGTGTTAATTCCAAATAAAGATATTATTTCTACACGGGCAGTATTGATGCAATATCTGATTCTCGAGTACATATGAGATACCAGTTTTCCTTCAATATACAATTTGGTATTCTCGACACTTTTTTCAATCACGTTCAGTGAAATCATTTTCTGCAACAATTCGGTTTCAGTTGCGGCATTCTTAGGAAATGATGTTGGCCCTAGTGAAACACGAAAAATGTCTTTAGCTTTTGTTTTGGTGTTAGCAAATTGTATCTAAGAGTTCAGCCAAAACTTTTAACCGTTTCCGTTGAACTAGATAGACGTTGAAATTATGTGGGTGGCTAACAATATTATTATCATAAGACTGCTAACTATCGCTGAATTGTAATGCATCTTCAAGAAAATTCTTCCTCCCCTTTACTTTCATGTGAAAAATCAAAAAAATATTCTCCATATCGTCGTTGACCTTCCCTTCCCTCCCATCTTCATTATCAAGCTTTTGAAGCACTCGTTTGAACTCATCAGGGTAATAAATACGTTCTAACCTCAGAATATCATATACTCTACATTAGTCACCACCGACTCAATTTGTTCAGAATTCAATAAAATCATAATACAATTTACGCCCATAAGGAGGTTACGATTCCTAAATCTTTTTATAATGCCTTTGCAGCATTATGTTCTTTTCCCGCGGGTAGATACACCAAGTGCCGACTCTTTGCTTTCAAAATCCAATGCATAATACATTATAAATAACGTGCATAACTTATTTTTCGGTCACTAGTAAAGTGTAAATAACGCATTTTTACACAAATGTAATTCATATTTGAGTATGAAGATGAAATTTTTAAATTACGACATGTGGTTTGAGGTTGAGATATGTTATATAAATAATAATAACAGCAAAGTAATACTGCAGATGTTTACAGAAAATATAATAAATACGAAACAACATATTAACATATTATTGAAAAAAAGAATTATGCTTCCAAGTTTCCACGGTAGCGACAGATAATCATAATTTCCTTAGTATCGTGTGAACGCAATCTAGCGGCAAATCACCCGAAGTTGTCGTCGTTCTCACTTTGTAAGATTCTAACGCAATAGTTGGTCGTCACACTGACGCAAACATACGTTCTTGTTAGAGGGAAAAGCACAGAAATAGAATACCAAAATGTACCACCAGTGATCCATGCGCAATAAACGCGCTATTTCGAATTTTTGAAAAATGCAGCAAAATCCGCGCTTAGCGTGCACCTAAGGGTTAATGGAACCCAATAAGTTTCACAAAGTGGCTTACCTCTTCCGACAAAATACTATAGACGTTATTATCTTTCAAATTTGCCTTTGTGCCAGTACCGTATTGCGGAAGGCTGCGGAACTTCGTCTAAGGACTCATTGAGTCTCACATTGCTGAATATAAAATTCTCTAAACTTGATTGTTTCTGGATTTACTTTGTGAAAATCCATTCTTAATAATAAAACGTTATTGTACTTTTCCACACGATTTAATTAATACGACCGGTTTCGTCGCAGAGGCGACATCATCAGGTACAGAATCCGTTATAATAACAGTTATTTTGTTCTTGTTTATCTGGTTGCTATTACGTTGGTAGGGGAGGGTTGCGTTGGGGTTGGAGCGTCACTCAGCTTCAGGGGAATCTCCAAGAGCGGGGAATAGTTTACAAAAATATTTTCATTTGCTAAAATTCCATTTTTTAAATGCTTCCTTATCTCCAACTCCTCCAAGCAGTCCATCCTTCTTCCCTTTCCCTCAAGGTGGAGAATTTCCGGAACAAAATTGCTCCTGTGGTCACTCTCCCATAGATGTTTCGCAAAATGCGATTTTTCTAACTCCCCGTTTCTCAAATGCCTTCCGTGTTCCTCTGCTCTTACTCGGAACGAACGTCCAGTCTGGCCTATGTAATAGGTCTCACAGTCACTGCACTTGAGTCTGTAAATGCCACTTCTATCATTTAAGTCAATTTTATCTTTTGTATTGCATAATAACGCCCTTAAATTAGATGTGTTATAATATGCTATTTTAAAGTCTTCTCTGGGAAAAAGGTTTGCGGTTGCCTGTGAAATATTTCCATAATAACTCAGTTTGCACCAGCGTTTCTTATGCTCATTATGAATGGATGAATGGTATATCATTTTCTGTGCCCGGAGGGAGTATTTCTTCCTTAACAATTTATCTATGACACTTTCTTCGTATCTGTTTTTAACTGCAATGTTTTTGATGGTTTTGATTTCCATGGCGAGGTTCTCGGCAGAGAGGGGGATGTTGAGTGCTCTGTTTAACATGGCATGAAAGGCGGCTAGCTTATGAGAGGGGTGGTGGCGGGAGTCTGCAGGGAACTAAGTTGGACGGAATGGACCATTTTTGACGACTACGTTCGCCAACGAAGCAGCGAAATTGCGCACAAGAAAAGGTTGGTGTTAATGAATAAATTGAAAAATCTCACAGAAGACAACCATGTTCCACCACAAAAGCCCCGTATAGATGTACCAGCCAACTGCTTTTATAACAGAGTAGTTAATTTATCTAACGTTGAACTTAATGAACAAGAGATCCAACTCCTGGAAAAAGGATTTAAATACGTTCCCGACCTTCCCATAGGCAAAAGAGAGCTTGAAAACTTAATCATAGACTGCGACGCAGCCCTATTTAATAGCAACAGGGGACATAAATCAGTGTTTTCTCATAAAATTTCCAACGCAATTCAGAGAATTAACCCCACAGCAAAACAATTTTCCAGTGACTTGAAACCCTTGAAATCCGTCCAAAAAAGGTTAAGGGAAGAAAATTTAATTATTGAGAAAGCGGACAAAGGCAACGCAGTTGTTGTGATGGGCAAAGTTGAGTACGCGAAAAAGTGCAACGATTTCATTGAGAACAACCCTGTAGTGGAACTACCTAATGACCCAACATACAAATTTCAGAAGTTGCTGAAAAAAGCCCTAAATTCTGCCCCAAGTATCATTAAAACAAATGAGATGTACAAAGTAACAGTGATGAACCCGCAGGCACCAAGATTTTTTGGTCTTCCAAAGTTACACAAAACAAACATTCCAATCAGACCCGTAGTCTCAAGTGTTGCTGCACCATCAAGAAAACTAGCCTCCCACCTCAATTCAATCTTCAGAGAATTCACCGGATTCAAGCCAAGATACGGGGTGAAGAACTCAACTGCACTGTGCCGTCTTCTCACCCAAAGAGAGCCCCCGCCATCCAAACATACGTTAGTATCCTTCGACGTGAAAGATTTATTCACTAACATTCCAATTTCCGAGGCTGTTAAAATAGCAGAAGAAACACTGAGGAAAGCCGGAGCCGATCCACCCTTCCTCGACGATTTTGTGAAATGCTGACAGTGTGTGTGGAAGAGAATTATTTTAAATTTAATAACAAATTCTACAGACAGAAAGAAGGTTTGGCAATGGGGTCTCCGCTATCGCCGCTTTTAGCGGAACTATATATGGACAAGTTTGAAGAAAAAATTTTCAGTGAAGATTCAGTGAACACCAATTTTATCCATTGCTGGTACAGGTACGTTGACGATGTGTTTGCCATATGGACTGGTACTATGAGGCAACTGGACATATTTTTGAATAAACTGAATACACAAGCCAAAAACATAAAGTTCTCATGTGAAAAAGGATCCAACCATAGTATCAACTTTCTCGATATCACTATTTCAACCTCGGAAAAAGGCTACGACTTCAAAATCTACAGGAAAGAGACTACCACCGACCATGTCATCCCCTCCGACTCCCGCCACCACCCCTCTCATAAGCTAGCCGCCTTTCATGCCATGTTAAACAGAGCACTCAACATCCCCCTCTCTGCCGAGAACCTCGCCATGGAAATCAAAACCATCAAAAACATTGCAGTTAAAAACAGATACGAAGAAAGTGTCATAGATAAATTGTTAAGGAAGAAATACTCCCTCCGGGCACAGAAAATGATATACCATTCATCCATTCATAATGAGCATAAGAAACGCTGGTGCAAACTGAGTTATTATGGAAATATTTCACAGGCAACCGCAAACCTTTTTCCCAGAGAAGACTTTAAAATAGCATATTATAACACATCTAATTTAAGGGCGTTATTATGCAATACAAAAGATAAAATTGACTTAAATGATAGAAGTGGCATTTACAGACTCAAGTGCAGTGACTGTGAGACCTATTACATAGGCCAGACTGGACGTTCGTTCCGAGTAAGAGCAGAGGAACACGGAAGGCATTTGAGAAACGGGGAGTTAGAAAAATCGCATTTTGCGAAACATCTATGGGAGAGTGACCACAGGAGCAATTTTGTTCCGGAAATTCTCCACCTTGAGGGAAAGGGAAGAAGGATGGACTGCTTGGAGGAGTTGGAGATAAGGAAGCATTTAAAAAATGGAATTTTAGCAAATGAAAATATTTTTGTAAACTATTCCCCGCTCTTGGAGATTCCCCTGAAGCTGAGTGACGCTCCAACCCCAACGCAACCCTCCCCTACCAACGTAATAGCAACCAGATAAACAAGAACAAAATAACTGTTATTATAACGGATTCTGTACCTGATGATGTCGCCTCTGCGACGAAACCGGTCGTATTAATTAAATCGTGTGGAAAAGTACAATAACGTTTTATTATTAATAAAATTCTCTGTTAAATGAAATAAAATAACTATGTTTTATTTCATTTAACATGAAGCAATTCCATATAATAACGCCTGAGACCTTGTCTTATATTGAAATCCTCTGAACGTCCATTCGATATTTGTGCGTATCTCCTCCCAAAATTTCATCAAAATCCTTGGAGGTCGAGTGGATACTTCCCTGAAGTTTTCTCACTGATAGCGTATTCGTTTAGCTTATCAATATAGAACAAAATTCCCTGGAGGAATAAGACCCGGAATGGAGAAGCATTCAGAATTTAAGAATTTGTTCTTTCGGACTGATGGATAATATTTTTGCGGACGCGATGATTAATTTAAGGTTAGATTACATAATTTTGAGTTTTCAATAATGAAGGATGCTTCATTTTTCACTTGTAACCATCAAATTGGGGGTCCCGGTGCCATGAAAATTTTTTCTCTCCTGCCATCGGACCACATTCTTTGAACTGTATGAGACTTTTTCAACAGTTATTCACAGCTGCATGTTGTAAAATTGTTTTCAGTAGTAACGGGAAGAGCCAAGCAGAGAGAAGAGGGAAGGATTCGTGGAAGACACAGCTCGCCTGGCGATAAAAAAAATCCCTCCTATCCACGCTTCTTTTGTCCCAACAGCTCTCTCCCACACACAGCCCGATCTGATTTCATCTCCCGTCGGACAGAGGTGTCGACGGTGTCGACTGTTTTTGGATGGGAAAGAGGGGAGGGAGAGGACCCAAGGTCAGCTTATGCCCCGTTTACACAACGATCGTCGTGACGTTGATCCGTACGATCGTAACCTCAAAACGTCGTGTAAACGCGCAGAGTTACCATCGTAGGCCTCAGTACCTAACACTGCCGAACTTACGATGGTTAGCGTTAGTGTGCCAAGAAAAAAAGTTAGGAAATGAAGATCGAAGCATATACGATTCTTTCGAGCCGTTGCAATCTTGATACAATAATTGATATTTCATAATTAACTCTAATATATCTAAGATATATGGCAACGATTGAAGACATTATTGAGCAGGTAATGGAAGGACGTGTGGGGAAAGTTTTTTCTGCTGTTCTATTTAGCAAATGATATCGGATATTCTATACTATACCAGTTTTATGTATTTCTTTATTTACAGGTTAACCCATAACCATTGACCCTTACATTATACTTCACAGATGGTGTAAAATAACAAACATACTCAAAATATTAACCGATTGAAATCGATGTATACAGGGTTTCACGATAAAATTCGCCACATATATCTATAACATTTAGACGAAGACATGGAGAAATCAATACATGTGCCGAATTAAGACGAAATCTTAGCCTTTTGTTGTTAAATACTAAGTGCAATGTGTACTGTCTTTAATGCGTGAATATTCTTAAATTTTTTGACGTATTCTCCCGAAGAATCTAGATTCTTATAGGCTTCACGGACTGTTATGACTACTTATAGTTAGTTATATATCATCATTCTTAATAGCTGGGAGTTGAAGACATAATTTACTCCATGGTAATTAAAAACGAGCAGGTGAGGATTTGTGTACTTATGACGGGATCCATTCAAATTTACTAATAAAGGAGATAAGAACAATCTAAATTGGCATTGATAATTGTATAGAGGAATAAGGCGTTGTAGAATGATCGTATGTCGTGCAAGAGTTTTCACATTAACAACGGATTGAAGATATGAAGTGTTGTAATCAGACAGTGAGATCCCTATATCGTAATTATTTAATTTGAGAAATTTATTTTGGACACGTTTAAGCCGGATTGAGTCGATTTTGTAATAATATGACCAGTTGATATATTCCAATTTGGAACGTAGCAAAGCGACATATCTACTGTCTTTACCGCATGAATATTGTTAAACTTTGGACAGATTCCCATAATGAATCCTACATTCTTTAAATTTTTACCGACAGTTCGGTCTAGCTTTAGTTTTAGCACATTAAAACATTAATATTACGCACTTCTCGTAAAAATTCCGAGAAAAAAGCAATTAAAAATCGTAAAAAATGAAAGTACGCAATATGACCTGTTTTGAACACGCTCTAAACGAAAGGCGCCAAGGGGACCACGGCTTAACGTCCCACCTGGAACGTATGGAACGTCCCAACGTATGGAATATAAGACCTCTTTTGAACACCTATGTTTACCGCGTGGGCGACAGCCCAGTGGATACGGTATCCGACTGTGGAGGAGAAGATAGCGAATTCGATGCTCACTCAAGGAACTTTTTTTGTGTTAATTTTTAAGAATTTTAGCGTGTAAATTTTTAAAGTTCGTTTTCTTATCTTCGTTGCTACTATGGAATATATTTTTAAAAGAGTTTTTTTAAATATTTAAATCAGGAATGGATCAGCTTGGGATTAGGAACTGAGGATGAAGGGTGGATAGAAACCCGGCGTCGGAATTAGCCTGCTCTAAACGAAAGGCGCCAAGGGGACCACGGCTTAACGTCCCACCTGGAACGTATGGAACGTCCCAACGTATGGAATATAAGACCTCTTTTGAACACCTATGTTTACCGCGTGGGCGACAGCCCAGTGGATACGGTATCCGACTGTGGAGGAGAAGATAGCGAATTCGATGCTCACTCAAGGAACTTTTTTTGTGTTAATTTTTAAGAATTTTAGCGTGTAAATTTTTAAAGTTCGTTTTCTTATCTTCGTTACTACTATGGAATATATTTTTAAAAGAGTTTTTTTAATATTTAAATCAGGAATGGATCAGCTTGGGATTAGGAACTGAGGATGAAGGGTGGATAGAGACCCGGCGACGGAATTAGCCTGCTCTAAACGAAAGGCGCCAAGGGGACCACGGCTTAACGTCACACCCGACGGACGGAGTACAGCACAACTAGAATAATCCACATTACACGCAGGGATTGAATTTAGGAATGCCCCTTAATTCTTTACCAAGATTTGGATGTGGAAGGCCAGTACACTGCCTCACCACTCCAGTTAATCCTTTATTTGCAATTTTCAGGATGGAACTCAAGCCATGCAAAGCAAAGTGATTTGCGGCACCACGAACAAGCAGAAAAGGCGTTTTTTCCACAACCGCAACGACTCTCCATAATTTTTGAAGGAAAACACACGTCATTTACAATTACGAAAAATTGTCTCGTGCAAGCGAGCTTCAAATCAACCATGCATGTTCAATAATTTTCCCGGAAATATACAATGTTATGTGGGTACTTGATTAACTTTTAATAGAAGAATCGAATATTTGGGGAAAGTGTTGGAAATTTGTTCCCTTTTTCGCTCGGGAAAAAAAAGGAAAGGGAGCGGAAAAAACCCTTTTTTAAAAAGGGTTTTTTCCGCTCCCTTTCCTTTTTAACCATGCAATATTACCACGAGGAAGTTTTAGTAATGATGGGATTGAAATGGTTAAATAGATTTTTTTACCTTATTTTTTAATAAAATGGCGTATTATATATAAAGATGGAAATTATGAAATAGCATTTTTATTCTTCCATTGCATGTTTAACTATTGAACATCCCATCCAATGTAAATTATTTAGAGAATATACCTCAATTAATACTAAATCAAAAGACAGACCAATAAAAATATTTTTCAAATTTGATGAAGAAAAAGCAGGATATACACTCCTGAAGGGAATAATTTGAAATCATAATAAACATGTGTACAATGAAATAAGGAAAACATGCTAACTATAAATCTTACGAATGAAATAAAATTAATTTTAAACACCTAGGAATAAGAAAATGTACAATTTTGATGTTGCCTAATACCACCCTGGGTGTTAGTAATTATGATTATTGTTTGAAACTTCAATCAATTCAATACTTCAGTCCTCCGAAGAATCTTGGTCATCACCACTATCTGACTCTTCTCCTTCACTTTCATCTAAATCTAGTAGTTCCCTCAATTCTTTATGCATTTTCCTTGATATTTTCTGTTTTACTGTTAGGGTTGATGAAATAAATGGATCCGACGTAATCAACAGTCTTTGAATGAGATCCTGATTAGTGGCCACTCTTGAGTGCTTTCTAGTGAACCTTTGACGAAATTTTCGGGAGTCCTTATTTCTAGCTTCCAATGCCTCTTCGGATAGTTGCCCTAGTGGGAGAATTGCCTCCTTCGCAATTTCTCCTCCATGAATCAGCACTTTATGGACCGTGGTTGGCATATAATACCATGGGTACAGGTCCACGTACAGTTCCGCTGTTCTCCGGCAGTAATCCGAGAATACTGCATGATTGAGACTAATTCCACTAGATATTGCCCTTAGAATTATTGAAAATTTTTTTATAAGGTCAATATTAACTCCTGTAATGAAAATATGAATAAATTCGCATTAACCACAATAGAATATTCGAAAAACATAAGAAATTGATATTTTTATCACAGTTCGTGCGTATAAACAAACGTAACTTCTCCTATGCGTGGCTATTACTCTGAAGTGATGTTCACTTAATACAATTACCTGTTATATCAGCGGCCAGCTCTGGAGAATCGAAAAAAACGTCTTGCCGTATTGCCATCGTTGGTGTTTCCTGAGCCAGGCCTTGGCACATCCACAATTAGCCCCATCCTTTCTCTAAACGCCTTCTGAAGACTATTTTGTAAGATGCATTTCTGAAGGGGAAAGAAAAATACCCCTTTGGAAAAACCCCTTCGGAAATTCCCTCAACGGCCGCGCGGTATCATAAAATGTCCCTTTTCGCACGCTCCTCCTCGGCGTGGGTGAAAAGGGAAAGAATTAGTGAAAGAATCCGGGCTGCAGCCTTTCCTGGTTACTGTGCATGGTAAGCCTCGCGAGAAAACTTAAATCCTACCCAAAGGGTGTTCCTAATGTGCTTCCGTAGTGAAAGAAAAAGTGTAATGATTCAGTTAGGTTTCGAAACCAAAGCATGTTTACCAGAGTTACGGCGTTCAGTAACCAAGTATATCGATCCAATATTCTAGTAATGTCTTCAGTTAAGTATTTTGGGTCAATAGAGACTGTATAGTGTGCTTAAAATTACGATTTTAAATAATTAAGTTCCAAACAAAGTGAAATATCCAACGGTGTCCCCGAGTCTCTAGGCCCCCGTGTCGCGGAGCCGGGACGTGCAGCGCGATCGAAAAATCGCGTTCATTAATGAAGGGGCAAACTTTTTTCAAAGATTTTTGCTCCATTCTCTTTAATGATGTCTATTAAATACTCTGAGGAAAAATTGGAGATATATTTTTTCTTAAACTAAAGATATTGTCTACTTTATGTCAAATTTGGCCAGAAAAAAGGGTCCGCCATTTTGCGACATTATACTGCACCAATACTAACCAAAAAGTTAAAAAATAATGGAAAATGTAGATAAAGTACCATATTTTTGGAATATAACGTTTTTTACTGCATTAAAATCCTTCAAAAACTCTACCAGCAGTTTAACTCCGAAGTTTTTCGGAGAAAAACGAGATCGGGCGTGTTTTTGGAAATTTGGTCATGTTTGATCCCCTGTATCTCAGTAACGGATTAGATATAGGAGAAATAACTTATTATACCGTGATCACCTACTATTTGTGAGTATATACGCCAAGTTTCAAGTCTCTACCTCAAAAAACGCAATTTTGGACTTTTGTCCAGCTTTTTCCGATTTCAGACCACTGTGCGTTGGTGTGGTCTGAGGAGAACGCGGATGTTTGCCGGGAGAGGCCGTTTGACGCATTCACCCCAAGAAAAGTGAGCAAGGGGTCACCTGGTTCCTACGTCACAGTTTCTCCAATGATTGCATGCCACAAGTTCCACCTTTGAAGAGTTTCGATGATACATTGACAGACAGCTAATAGTAAAACATCAACCATAAAGTACTCCAATCTTCGAAATCAAAGGATTTCAACACTGTTTTTTCATTCAGGATTCAAAGGATATCATTCTGGTTTAGAACGGCCACGTGTATTCTTATAATGTACTCTGACTGTTTATAGTACGATTCTAGCGATTAAGGTCTTCCTCATAGAATTATCCTTTAAAATCGCTGGCACAGAAATGGTTTCCTTGATTTGCTGACGGTAGGACCCGCACGCTTTTGCAGTGCGGGATTCCTCGTCCCATCCCTTCCTTCCCTATCCCGAATATTTTTACACGACCGGGCGCGTGGCGTACTTATTACATTCCAGTCGGCTATAAAAAAATTGGTTACCAGTAAAAGCGCAGGGAAATGATTATCTTACACTCTTAAAATTTCATTTTCAACTGAGCCGGTTGTAAAACGTAACCGTGGTGGTTGATAATAAATTTTCCTTGGGAAAAGTTGTTTGAGAAATAACTTCACGAAGTCTATCGATGAAGAAAGAAAAAAACGTTTACATTGCGCATGACATAGTTTATTTTACCTGTGTTGACATGTTATGACCCAAAATTTCACCAAATATTAACCATTATGTGGTTGTCAATGTTTTGGTCAAAGTAGGCGTGGCTTATCCTACCCAAGCACCCCCATTTCGGCCATACTTTGCTCCACACTCGAAACCAGTGGTCCCCCCTCCAGATATTTTAAACACCCTTGCTTAATGACCATATAGAGACTGTACTGCAATCAAAATACTTTTCCCTCTGAGAGAGCTTTTAATACAATCAAAATGAGATTTCCATTCGAAGTACAAAACATGAATTTACGAAAAGGTGTCTGCTGCGTGATAACGATAAATTATACTCAATTCTTCCGGGTATTCACCGACTTCTCACGAGTCGATTACATACTTACTTAATTAGAGATATAGCCCATTCACTCGCTCACGGTGAAATTTTATCGAATGAAGGAACCACTCACAAGACAAAAAACAAAAAACGCTGGGCTTGCATACAAAATACCAAGAAGTAGAAGAGATACGGTTGCTCCTTCGTCGGGAGTCGGTGACGACATCAACGTACCTGCGAAAGGGTTTGCAAAATCCATAATTCCCCGTGAATGTTTCGAGAAGTATGCGATGAATCGAAAATTGTAAAAATGCGGGACTTTCAAAACCTGCGACCATCGGCAAAAACAAGAACTCGGTGAACAAGCCCAATCACTATTCACGGATAAAGTTTTTTATTCTTACAAAGTACCTAAATTATTTCTCTTCGTCAAATACACTGGAAATTTTTAGATAAGCATAGCATTATTTTTAATGAGAGACGCTCGATTCTTCGCCAGCTGAAGATGCAAACACTACTAAGCAATTGGGGAATGAAACACTCAAATGGCCGTAACAGGGGTAATACCGGTTTCGGAATTCAAGATTTCCATCTCAACTCAACTGAGGTTTTAGGCTTCACTTCAACAAAGTTGGGTGATAAAAAAAACAATAGATACCGCTGAAATATATAGCTAGAGAGGGAGGGTGAATGGTTGTGGAGTTGAGGGTGGAAGAGGAGAGGGGGGGAATTGTGGTTGGGCGTAAGGACGTAAGACGAGCCCCCTGTTACGGCCATTGGAGCATTTCTTTCCCCAGTTGACCTTGAGACCGTAGAGCTCCCCTTTTTATCTACTACAAAGCTCCTGTTGAATCACTTAAATGGCTTCTGTCGACAAAACCAGATCGCCACCTGAAATGAATCTCAGTTTTCTAAAATTTGCATCCAAATGTTGTCCAACGCAAATGACAAGTATATGCAATGCCATATTTTGCCAAGTACACCGCGTTCGCGGCGTTGTAATTGACCTTAAAACGTAGTGGAAAAAAATTCCCCTCAAGAAGGGATGGAACCACAGACTTCTGTCTTTCCAGGCCACTGCATACACCAATCAGTGACGATGTGGTGGTTCCCAAAACGTGTTAGTATTAACTGATGACTTCAGCCTTAGGTGTGTGAAACCTTTCCATTAGTAATGGATAATGAAAGAAGAAACTTCGTGTCACACGTATAATGGGGAACATGCATGAAATTTGTTCATCATAATCATCATTTTGGAAAAACCCCTTCGGAAATTCCCTCAACGGCCGCGCGGTATCATAAAATGTCCCTTTTCGCACGCTCCTCCTCGGCGTGGGTGAAAAGGGAAAGAATTAGTGAAAGAATCCGGGCTGCAGCCTTTCCTGGTTACTGTGCATGGTAAGCCTCGCGAGAAAACTTAAATCCTACCCAAAGGGTGTTCCTAATGTGCTTCCGTAGTGAAAGAAAAAGTGTAATGATTCAGTTAGGTTTCGAAACCAAAGCATGTTTACCAGAGTTACGGCGTTCAGTAACCAAGTATATCGATCCAATATTCTAGTAATGTCTTCAGTTAAGTATTTTGGGTCAATAGAGACTGTATAGTGTGCTTAAAATTACGATTTTAAATAATTAAGTTCCAAACAAAGTGAAATATCCAACGGTGTCCCCGAGTCTCTAGGCCCCCGTGTCGCGGAGCCGGGACGTGCAGCGCGATCGAAAAATCACGTTCATTAATGAAGGGGCAAACTTTTTTCAAAGATTTTTGCTCCATTCTCTTAAATGATGTCTATTAAATACTCTGAGGAAAAATTGGAGATATGTTTTTTCTTAAACTAAAGATATTGTCTACTTTATGTCAAATTTGGCCAGAAAAAAGGGTCCGCCATTTTGCGACATTATACTGTACCAATACTAACCAAAAAGTTAAAAAATAATGGAAAATGTAGATAAAGTACCATATTTTTGGAATATAACGTTTTTTACTGCATTAAAATCCTTCAAAAACTCTACCAGCAGTTTAACTCCGAAGTATTTCGGAGAAAAACGAGATCGGGCGTGTTTTTGGAAATTTGGTCATGTTTGATCCCCTGTATCTCAGTAACGGATTAGATATAGGAGAAATAACTTATTATACCGTGATCACCAACTATTTGTGAGTATATACGCCAAGTTTCAAGTCTCTACCTCAAAAAACGCAATTTTGGACTTTTGTCCAGCTTTTTCCGATTTCAGACCACTGTGCAACGGTCAGTTTAGTCCACCCTCCCCCACACCCATACATCCTACCCCCCCAATTACGGCCCTCATTTCCACCCCCCCCTCAACCCCTTTCACCCCCAAATGGATGGCCCGAAAAATATTTGACCCCAGGCTCCCGCCCTGGCCCACCTCCAATCACTCTTTCCTCGTCAAAACCAAACGCGTCATCTTCCCCCCTCAATATTTTAATCATTGTCTCACTTTCGAGTCCCTCTACTGAGGTTGACGAGTGTTTTATTTCCCTCAATTTATACTTCGAAATAACCGTCTCCTGCCCAATTCTTTGACATGAATTCTCTCGCCTGCAAAGATCCGTTATCGCTTTGGAAACTACTACGTTGAATATATGATTTAACGCTTTCCCGGCGAATAACTTTTGAAAAATCTTCTCGGGACACCGCGCGGGTAAGATTATATGAGAGCGCTGACGTTTCGGGTACCGACTCGCTACCCATTCTCGCAGCTACTGCAATCCGGAAACTTCGGCGCTCTCATATTATCTTACTCGCACGGTATCCCTAGAAGATTTTTCAAATATTATGTTGAAGTTACTCATAGTATTTTTATTTCTAAAAATTGATTTATAAAAGATGAATTTGACTCTTGCGTCCGTAAATATTTGTTCCTAGCCGCTCGGTTGTGTGTGATGATATTCAATTCATTCAAAGCTAGTGAAAATCAAGGTTGATTTGAGGTTAAGAGCCGTCTTTTCTGTGGTGACCAGCGCGCTTACAAATGGTGAATGGATAAAAATGGGTTACATTATTAATCAAGGCATCATAAGCCACATGAGTTAGAATGTTATGCAATCAGTGTAGGATGGGAATAATTCTGAGAAAATTTTCCTCGTAACATTCTAACTTCGTCAATAATTCCGGCATAGGAATTTAACTCGGTCATAATGAACTATCAAAGTAAGAGCATTTCTACTTCATAGGATGAAAATGTATGAGCAGAACTACTCCTACGTTTTCATCCCTTTCCGTTCTTTTCCCATCCGTTAGATGGCTCGCACACATTTTGAAATATCGTGAACATCCGCGGATGCGTCATCCTACACTTTTATCATTTGACCTCTGTCCTCTTTCTACCCAAACTTTAAGACCCAGTGCGAAAGATCCACAGAGAAAAAATCATTCGCCTTGACCGGGATGATTTTTTCTCTGTGGATCTTTCGCACGATTGTGCATTGCGGGTGACTCCCGTATAAGTTATCACCGTGGCTAGTCCCGGTATACTTTAAACTTTAAGACCCAGGTTAATACTAGTTTTGCTTCCTCTAAAAAATACTATAAAAATATTGGACAGTTAATAAATATTTTGAACAAGGATAGTAAGTGAAACGAAACGGAAATGTCTCGTTTCGAACGAATATACGAGACCTAAGTTTAGTCTCGTTCACGCACGGAATTAAAATCACCAAGGGGTTTAGTTTCGCCCGGGACGAAACTTTACTCTCAGCACGAAACTGAATTAATCAAAGCTCCGCTGCTCATATTTAATTTTCTATCCGTTCCCATTTCCATCCGTTCGGCAAAGGATCTCTCTCAATTTATCGCTTCTGTCGGACCTGGAGACCGAAGACCAAATGGGTGTGGGGCTGAAACCTTCTTCCCCAAAATGAGAAGATACTGATAGAATCTGATCTCTCAAAAAAAAAGTATCCACCTTTCCCGAAATGCCTTAAAGAGAATCCCGAACAGTTTTTCTGATTCAGGTCCTACATAAATACATGTCTTTCACTCATTCCTTGTAGAAATATCTTAGGTTATTTCAACACTGAAATTTTTATGTCTATGAATGCAGTTTTTTATGCCTGCTTAACGCACGAGAAAATGAAGAGTAAAATTTAAACTGACCTGGGTCAACATTAGCGAGGTATCCGGAAAATTTAAAGACGAAAGTGTTTGGATTTAAACGTGTAATTTGCGAACTCTTTGCAAAAAATAACGGGTGAAGTGGGTTTGACTTCTCCTGTGAACGCGTGTCTTCTGCCTGGGAATATGCCGAGTTACTCAGGGGTGCATTTTTTAAGCGTTTGCGTCTCATTCCCCACTTATCCGCCCTTCACCCCTCTCTTCCACTCCTCCCCCGCCCCTCACATCGCAACCCCTCACCTCCTTTCTCTCCCATCATCACCACTATTTCTCTCGCCATTCGGCAGTTCACTCGACCGGCTCCCGCCGCACAGTGGGCTGAAATCGAAAAAAGCTGGCCAAAAATCATATCTTCCATATTTTTATAATTAGCTCGACGAAACTTTTCCCACTATTCATATTTGGGTTATATAACATGAATATAAAGACATTTTGCCGAAAAATTGAACCTGGGAAATTTTTTAAATAAATTCGCGGAGACGGAAAAAAACCAAAAAATCGACTATTTGGACCGCTTCAGTTAAGAGGGAACTTTTAATTGAAATTAATAGTTAGGAATAAAAAATTAAGTAGTTTAACATGAAATTTAATAATTTAAATAAAAATGTTCATATAAAATACATAAATTATTTTTTTTTAATTATTATTGATTTAGTCAACTAATTTTGCGTTAGCATTTTGTCTGAAAGGACACACATAAGAAATCACCTAGCAAAAAATGTATACCATAAACCAAATAAATTAAATTATTTGGTTTATGGTATATAAATCATAAAATTATTTATGAACCATAATATATTAACATAAATACATAAAAAATAAGAAAACATTAGGGATAAATTTACCAGCCCACTACCAGTTTTCATCGGATTCCCAGCCGTCACTGTCCTCATCAGAAGTTGGCTCTTCTAATACAAGTAAGTTCTTATATCCTTTGAAACATTTCTTTTAGCATTTGTACACACATAACTATTGGATATTAGATAATCCGAAGTAAGGAGGAGCCTTCGGAAAAGATCTCCCATTTCTTCTAAGCGCAAAATTTTTGGCGTGTGGTGCGCTCCGAATCTTCTGATATCTTTGTGGAGAGATTCCAAAGCATCCTAAGAAAATTGGCCAATTGGAAGCACTGCTGCCTTGGCAAGTGATGTTCCATGAAACTGCACTTTGTGCACCGTGGGAGGCGTGTAGTATCACGGATACATATCCACAAAAGGGTTACAGTTTCTGAGCAGTACTCGCTGAAATTGGCGTAATCTATCTCAAGTCCAGATATCAGAGCTTTTAAAATAGAGGCAAACCTCGAGATGAGTTCCTCGCTAATGCCTATTTAAAAAGGAAAAAAAAGTCCTAAACAAATCCTTTTTCCAAAAAATTTTAATCGTTCATAACAAAGTTTGGAATAAATAAATAAAAATCTATATGATATGAATTTTTGATGGTAAACATATCGGTAATTTATGATGTTAGCTTAGGTTCAGAAAAAAACGTCGGGCAGTGTTCCCATCATTAGTCGTGCCTTGACCATGCTTTAACAAGGAGTCTCAAGAAGAGATTCATGCATCTGTTGGGAGCGGTATATCCTTCTCTAAACAACATCGAAATTTTACTACAAACCTGACACTGGTTCTCCTTCATTCTTTCCATATCTGAATATATCCATTGAAAACGTATTTATCTATGACATTCTTCAACATTTCCTTTCTATTCTCGTCTTTCCCCAATTTTAACTTATCTTAAAGATATTGAAGGGCCAATTCACGTTTTGACGACAGCGAATTTCCACTTTCACTAACAATAACGTCATGTATTTCTTTGCGGGTTACTTTCGAGCGCTCCATTTTATCTCGTCGGAAATATTAACAATATAAATCACTGCGTAAAGAAAGCGAAATAAGAACATATTTTCCTCAATAATTAACACAGTCACAGAGATATTTTACTTGGAACACGTACCTTTTTATCGTTCTGAGATATCCTTCACTAATGGTAGTTCAGCCTCAACGCTGAAATTTCACGATATAGGGAAAGAAATCCTCGTTCTTTGCTTCCATAGCACAAGCACGCACATCCTTTCGCACTCACGAAGACAAACTGACTAATTTTCTCGGTAAAATTGTGGAAGAGAATAGTTTTCAACCAATTGGAGAGAAGCATTTGTGGAAAACCCCGTGCGAAGGGATGCGATCCTCAACAGTGCAATAACCCTTTCATAGATCGAGGCAATAAAGCAATAAGCGGCATTTCTACAAAGGGACAGTTATGAAACGAGTACAGAACTTCTTTAGCGCCAGATAAGAATCATAACACTGTGGTTGGGTTTTCGGGTACAATGGGGATTAACGCGGTCGGCAGGGTAGTGCCCGCCGCCACTGCGCGGGCGGCGCTCCGCCACACGTGTGCCCTTTCCAGTGTTTGAGCTGATGGGAGTTATAAAAGGCCTAGAAGAGTACGGATAGCAGAATATGCGAATTTATAGTGTTAAGAATTAGGCTTTCCAAGAATTAATGTATAATTCTTTGTAGCCGCCCGCTTCCCGGGAGAATAATCTGACTTGCCGGCGCAATCGTTGAGTCCATTATATGACTTATGAAGGAAATCGTAATATGCCCTTGGAAAAATTGGAACAATAAGACTAATATGGCATGCTAAATGTATACAAAGTATATAAGTGTAGACAACTGTAATTTCAAGTCACTGTTGGCGAATTATCGTCGACTACAGCTAAGTCTGAACAAAGGTTAGTATCTAACCACCGCGTCGGGCGGTTGGACATTCATGCACGTAACTTGATGGGAGAGGCGGGGTGGCAAATTGGGGCAGGATTTTTCAATTGATAACTAAAGTTGACACTTTGTTTTATAATGTGGTGCTAAATACTTCGTGAAGCAAAGTGAAAAACATCAAGTTTTTCTCTGCATTATGTTAAAAATACATGAAAAATAGGACATTTTAATTATTTAAATAAAACTTATAAATATTATCGCTAGAATTAAAAATTTCACTACAATGGATTTTAAAAATGTTAATTTCTAATATGTAATGATTTAAATTTAGGCATTTTTAAACATAACGCAACAGTAGAAAAAAAACTTCAGTCAATTATTTCAAAAAATGGGGAAAAAATTTTGCGATCATTTTTCATTAAATTGACAGATGTCTCCTGCTTAAAAAAAATTAGTGATAAATAAAATTATTTCAGTAATGTGGTCACTGATCATTCTATAATTTGAAAATGTAATAGTTTTTTCCTAATTAAAAAGAGAAAAAAAAATCATTTTTGGCCAGCGTTTTTCGATTTCAGCCCACTGTGCGCCGTGCGTTACCACTCGCTCCCCCCCCTCCCCCAACCCTCTGAAGTCGGACTCACACGTGTCTCCCGATTCCCCGCCGAGGGAGATGCATTCGCGATGACGAGCGACCCTCCGCCGCCGTAATACCGGAAGCCACTCGCCGGCCGGCCGTTGGACGCGCCCGCATAACCGATTCCTCTGCCGCTGCCTTGCTCTCACCACCAACCTTCCAGCAATAGAAAACCCCATCACCCTAGATTCCTCTGCCTCCGATCACCTTCCACTCCTTTACTGCATAAACTGTTCCCCTTCCTCCCGCATTCCGATCCCGAAAACTGGCATAAACTTAAATAAATTCAGCCGCTTGGTAGCTGACAACGTCCATAAACTTGAAAGACTTCCGATACTCACCCGTTCTGATGCCGACGCTTGCGTGTAACACCTCACGGCTACGATCAGAGACTGCGCCAATGCCTCCAAGTTCACCGTTCCTGGTACCAACGACCCAGACACTCTACCGCTCGAAATTCTTCGAGCTATCAAAGACCGAAACAAAGCTAGAAAACATTGGCAATTACTCCGCACCAAAGATAACCACGACCATTTCAAAATTCAACGTAACAAAGTAAACCGACTTCTCAAAAACCACCGTCAAGGCCGATGGGACAAAAAAGTCGCTTCCTTATCCACGGAAGATAATTTCATCTGGAAGATGACAAGAGCCTTAAAAGCACCCTTCAACCAAACACCGCCTCTAAAATCCGACGATAAAACCGCCTCAACTGACGATGAAAAGGCAAACCTCTTCTCAGAAATTCTTGAAGCACGATTCACCAACACCCTTGAATCTGACCTGGAAGAAGAAGCGGAAGAACATTGGTTGAGCCTCAACTTCTGTCCGAATGATGAACCAGCCCTCACCTGCGACACAGAAATCATCGAAATCGTCAAAGGTCTCAAGAGGAAATCTGCGCCTGGCCCTGATGCTATATCAAATAAATTGCTTAAAAACCTTCCCTCCTCTGCTATTTCTTTCCTTGTCACTTTCTACAACTTCCTACTTCACATTTCATATTTCCCCACAGCTTGGAAACGTGCTAAAGTGATCATGCTCCCAAAACCGCTAAAACCTGCAACGAACCCTGCCTCCTACAGACCTATTTCTCTCCTCTGCACCCTATCCAAGCTATTTGAAACCATAATCCACAACCGCCTCAAATACCACCTATCCGTACAACGTAGCATCAGGCCAGAGAAAACCGGATTCCAAGCGAAAACGTCCACCACGCACCAGATCCTGCGACTGACTGAGAAGATAGCCACTGGCTTTAACGCCAGATTCGTCACCCAGGCAGTTTTCCTGGATTTAGAAGCAGCGTTCGACAGGGTTTGGACCTTGGGCCTTATCCTGAAAATTTCCTCCTTTCCCATCCCTTTCTACTTACAAAAGATAATCAAATCCTTCACCGCAGACAGAACCTTCTTTGTTAAATTGAATAGGAAGGAAAGACGAAGTGCTGGATGTGTTGGCGAGGAGTGGCAGCTTTTACGTGAGACACGGAGGAGTCAGAATGTATGGATGGAGCGAGTACTTAGCGGGGAGGGGATGTTGAAAATGGTGTTAGAGGGTACAATGTTCGAGAAACGAGAGAGGGAAAGGAAAAGAATGGGATTCTTAGATAGATTGAAGGGGAGCCTTACAGTGAATTAAAGATGGTAGCGCTGGACGGAAAGTGAGGCTCCCAAATCACTTATTTAGTACTCCATGAAAACCTACCTCAATCGGTAAAATACTATAATAATATATGATAAATTCAAAAGCAGTCATATGATAAATTCAAAAGCAGTCTATTTTCCGACGAACTTAGTCATATTACGAGCGCCAACGTACTACAGAAGATCAGATTATATAAATAAATTAAGTGATATAGGCTGGAGGACAGACTCATTCATAATTTCTTCTTTTCCACGATCAAAAAGAGACTATAACGGCAGTGTTAGGACTCACTAATACGTTAGATGACTTGAATTGTAGCTTACTAACTTATGCAGAGCGATGGCTAAGTTCTAAAAACAAGTATCTAAAAAAACTACTTTTCGGGAGAGCAAAATAAACTATTCATATTTTTAATTGTACACTGGAATTCAAAACCAAAAATTCATATATTTAATAATACATTCAACAACGACGTCAGAAGGGAACTTTGGAAGCAGAGAAAACTATACAACGCGTACAGTCCATTACGTCATGTAATAAATTGAAGGCACTTGAAGCTAAAGAAAATTACGCTGTAACGTTCAATAATTAAGAAATCAATGCGAAAGTTCAAGAAAAGTACTTCTAAGTAACGTTCAAGTTAAGTAAAATCCTCAATCCTTTTGGTCATACTCGAGAAAGCTTCAGGAATAACACTCAACCGTTGATTCGTTATTTGATAAAGATGGTGAACTTGTCACCGAAAATGTTGACAAAGCTAGCACATTAAGCTCCCACTTCGAGTGTGTCTACACTTCTGACGATTTAATTTAGAAATCCCTTGTACAGAGGAATCGATGGAAGAAACATCTTTACAGCGTGATGGGATAACTAAACAACTACAATCGATTTAGAATAGTTAATCCCCGGGCCCGGAGAGAATACCCGCGTCTTTTTCAAGGTGTAAGCTCCACAAATCACACCTTACTTAGAGATTATATTCAAGAAGTCACTATCAGAAGGAGAGTTACCGCTAGACTGGAACATTGCAAGCGTTACACCCATATTTAAAAAGGGAAACAGACATGACCCAGGCAACTACCGTCCAATTTCATTAACATCGATCATAAGCAAGATACTTGAGCATATCGTCGTTAGCAAAATAATAAAAATTAAAAAAATATAATATTTTCACTGAATTTATTTTCTCTGAACGCGTTTTGTTGTCACAGCTTCATTTTCTAGAGCATACGTGAAAATGTCGCTGAAACAACGAATTGCGTCTTGGTCTCTTGAAAATGTTGCTGTAACATTTATAAGCAACAGCCATAGAGCCACAAGAGCCATAGTATTTGCAAGCTGTACGATTTTTTGTTACATCAACATTTTCAAGAGCGCACATGAGCATCACTTATTGATTATAAAATGTAGATAAGCTATTCTGGGGAACTGGGAAAACCTGGACCAATCTGAGACCTTCAATCTACTGGAAAAACTTAGTGAAACTTCCAGGAATTCGGCGAGTACCCTGGACAAATGGACCGTTCTCCTCTTATTAACCATTCTTCATTTTTTTCTGTATTAACTTTTTTTCCTGTCGTGCCACATTCCCCTCCAATGCCTACATCATCAATTTCTTATTTCACCCCTCCTTTATAAATGCCCCGCCCATATTTTCCGCCATATTTTTATTGTCTTCATCAGCCCTGTTTCTTCCAACAATATGGTCAATCATCTTAATTTTTTAATCCGGCTACCCGGCTAACATCCAGCATTCTTCTCTCCAGGCTCATCCAAATCACCATATGCACTTCCTGGTGGGTAGATTAAACGTTTCGCTTTATTCATTGAGAAATTGCGAGCATTTATATTTATATGCGCAAAAAAAACGTATAAACATCATTTCGATTTTTTAAACACCAAAATTTTTCGTAGGGAACATTATTTAAACTAATAGGTCAGCTATAGGAATGATTTTCATTTATTAAAACATAAAAAGCTGCAATAAAAGAACTGATATTAGATATGAAAGTAAAATTTATTATAATATGATCCACCAAAATTAATTGCAACAATGTACGTGGAGCGTTTTTATATGTGAGTATGTCAAATCGGTCGACAATTTTCTTTGACGACGGTATACGAAAGGTTGTTGTTCGATATGATTAGTGTCTTTATATTAACGGAAATTATGTGGAAAAGTAGATTAAGGTGTGGGGTTTAATGTAAAAATACAATTATTGCAAAATGTTTACTGTTTCATTTTATACTTAAAAATGGTACTTACGTAAAAAAAATCCCCTCGCAACATAGCAGCAAACAACAAATAACTCTACCAAATTACAATTAAAGTACGAGCACCTTTAGGACTGAAAATGGCTGCTGAGGCATCAACAGGTGAGGGCTGAATTCCGTTATGAATTCCCAATGCATAATTGTTCCTTCGGAAGGTAAGAGTGCATTGATCACTTGTCTCGTGTATGTGCTTGGTGTTCGAAGTGAAGCACAATTATGTGTGCGGCATCGTGAGGGTCATGGGCCTCCTTTTCCTTCGCGAATCCTTCGCATTTGTGTGCAAATCTTCTGGTGACGGCGCGGATTCCGAGCGAGACATTTCGCGTGGTTGTCAGGATGTGTAGCGGGAGGTTCGATGCGGCCGCGGCCGATGTTAAATCCGTCTGGCGGCGCCTACGCGCGTCCCACCCCCTGTTCGCCCAACACACACACACACACCCGTGCGGATGGATCGCCTCCCGACATCGGCTGACAAACGCCTACTTGCCACATCATTTGCTCATCCTCTACTTTGGCGTGCTTATTTCCGTCTCCGATTGAAAGGAAAGGGTACCACCATTAATACAATGCGGGCAAATGTTCTTAATCACCATCAGTCGACAATCCGAAGATCGGTTTGACGGAGCTCCACTCCACTCCTCTCTCCTATCCGCTAACCTTTTCATAGCGACGAATTTCTTCTCTTTAACATCCCTTATAACTTGTTGCATTTAACTCATTTGTGACCACCCCTTGCCATTCTTCCATTCCACCTATTTTCATCAGGCTATCATATCTCATGAAGTAGCCAACTGAGTTTTCCCGTTTTTTTCCTTCAGATTTTAAGAAGACTTCTTTTTTCTCTCACTCTTCTCAGTATTTCCTCACTACATACTCGATAGATACATTTAATCTTCATAATTGTTCGGTAGCACCACATTTGGAATGCTTCTACTCTTGACTTCACTGCTGCTGTCAAAAGGCAATATTGCCCCTATAAAATTAATTTACCAACTTACTTTTACCTAGGAATTTATCACATCATAACAGTTCACCATCTCCTTTAACTTTGGATGCTTGTTTCCCGTTCAAATTGAACCAAAAGGGTGCCTTATGTTCTCACAATAGGCTCGCCCTAAGATTTATCGGTTTTCGCTTCTCTGCTTCTCGCGATAGTCGATGTGGTAAACGAACAGCCTTTACCCCTTCACCGAGTGGATGACGTCACGTGCTTCTGCCGAGAGGGTCGCTGCTTCTCAACTTCTCCTCTTCCTTGAGCATGTTCTTTGTGTGTTCAGGTATTGTTCAACCTCTTAGTAACATTTCCTTCTCGAAATGAAAGGCATTCCTTAATCGAGCCGTAGAAGCAAAGTACTACTGTCAAAATCTTCTATTCGCCCTTCTGTTTACCTCCACAGTCTCTGTCTTGTCCTCATCCTTTCTCAAACGTTTTGTCTCGTTACTCCAATTTTGAGCTCATGCCCGTCATATTATACATAACCGCCCCACCTCCGTTTTTCCTCCACAGCTAAACCTGAAGCACATTTGAAGCTTTTTATGGATTTTTTATGTTTAATTTTCTGTTTTGGATACAATTAATAAACTTTTTAATAGTTCCACATACCTTGGGGATTTGGACTCTCAAGATTGGGTTTAGCCTGACATAATAGATTGGTTATATCGCACGTGAGTGTTAGAAACGCAGTACTGAGCGATTTTAATGGTTCCATGAGCGATATTACTGTGACGTTACGTCGTAAATCTAGTTGATTTTTCACGTAGGCCCAGACAAGGGAAATACTACAACCGTCGGACTCAAGCTGGATCAGGGAAAGACTCCACAAACAAGAAAAACAGCTCACAAGAATAAGGTAGCCAAAAATAATTTACGAGTTATTACCGTTCGCTATCTATTCAAAGTAGAGTATTCAAAAAAATCAGAAGTATTACAGAAAACAATGATAGTAATTCATGATGCCAAAGGAAACATTACCAGCTAAAAACCAGCAGAATAATTGCACTAAATTTGCCATGTCTCACTAGACATGTGTCAACGACCAGGCCACGAGCACAAGAGAGCTTGCCTATGCAGGACAAGACGAGACAGGATTTGAGGGGAGGGGTTTTTCCAAGCGGCGGAGGGGGTATTCCAGGCGAATTCACTACTGCGCCACTGCTCCTGTTGACCGGCTGTTCCGCAAAACAATATCCCTGGGTGTGAGTGAACAGCATACCAGCCAGAATTCTCCCCTCAAACTTCTGGGGGGGGGGGGGGACACTAAAAAATGCCACATTACTATCGATCGCTTGTTCAAGTCAGTGAATAAATTAGCTAAATTTTTTGTCCATAGATGCCATATATCACACGCTCTCGAACAGTCTTTTTACGTGACGCATCACTTGTTTAGAACTTATTTAACTGTGAATATTTAGTTTAGGCTCCTGTTAACATATGCTTTTGTGTGTAATGGGATTATTTTGCCCCAGCATTTTTAAAGGTGAAAATTTTTTTATACTTGAGGTTGATAAATTGTTTCTCTAAATTTGATAAAGAATTCAGTATTATAACACCTAAACTGATAATTGCAATTTGCGACTTACTTTCCTTTCTGAAATGGAATTACATTCACTTGCTTTTTCTTCCTTAAAAATTGATTAGACCTGCTTCTGGTCTGTGAAGTCAGCTAACATGTTATTGAACAATTTTATAATTACGCTCGTTGCCATGTGAGGGTGATGAATTTATAACTTTTATATTGTTTTTAAACTTATCTAGACTACGCACGATTGAATACCAGTGGAAATGAAGTCAGAGGCTTGTGTGTTTTCACTTTCATCCTAGGATTAAAAAACCCATGACGAAGTTTCTCTCAAATTTGTGGATATTCAGAGGGACGTTGCGGCCACCTTAATCGCTGTCAATGGGTGCGCAGGAATGGGATCGACATTTCATTCACCCGTTCCTCCCCCCCCCCCCGGAGTGGGTCCTACGCTCAGGTGAAGATCTGGGTTAGCGGCTTCGTGGACCGTCCTCCACTAACGCCTCGATGAAGGAGCAGAAGCGACGCCCACGGTCGAGCAATCGAGTGTGTCGTCGCCGGGGCGAGGTCCTTTGGAGCACCGGGGATGGGCGGAGCAGGTGGTTGCCAGGCAATGCGAGAGGTTTTTTTTTTAAAGACCCGAGAATCCCTTATTTCTGGCCTCCCTCCGTCGACCACGAATTATTGCCTCGACGCTTGAGCTACGAAGTATTCGGGAAGCTCTTCTCTTCACTCTCGTAAAGCTCCGTCTCGATCGCAAGGGGCGGTGTCCACTGACGACCTAATCCAGCCTGCTTGCTCTCCCAACTCTCTTTCCCGCCCCTATTTATTTTTTCTTCGGCTCACTTTTTTTAGAAGGCTTTTGGTATCTCATTCCCCTTTAAAAACATTCCGCTTAACATCAAATAGCTTCAGGATTTGCTTTGTAGAAAATAATAGCTTTAACTTTCTAATAAATCATTTCATTTCTACAAAGTTTTATTTTTAAATAAAAGTTTGTACACAATAACGTAACACTCCAAAAGAGGAATCTGAGAATCCTATTCAAAACCAATTTATTTGGCAAAGATTAATGAAAGAAATCAAGATGCATTGCTACAGATTTAACATCTTGAATGGTGTGGCTTGGAAATTAATTTGAATTCGTTAAAATCAGGTTTTTTACTATCATGACATAAGTTCGCTTCTGTTTATGTTAAGGGTTTTTAACAGGGATCTTTGAAGTAAAGGCATTAAAGAGAGTAATGCCAAGTGACCCATAGCCCCCGATGGCTAGAAATAATCCAAAAACCATAGAGATCTCTAGCAATGTAGCATGATAGCCAGTAAGATCATAGCAGAAGTATTGTAAAGAGAAAGGTTACTATAAAAGAAAGATAGTCAGGACTGTTGAATGGTGGCTGATGGAATAATCTAGTTTGGTGGTGTTATATTCCTCCAGGATTTTTAAGGCATATAATAGTAATGTTAACTTCTCGAGGTCAAGAGCCTTTCTGCGAGAGAGAGAAATAATTAGTGAGACCATTGTTAACGAAACTCTCAGCGAGTCTTTAGTTCCCTGTTAGTTTCATCTCGATTTGGATGGGGGGTGTCCACTGACGACGCGTGGCGAAGCAGGTTGGGATATCGCTGGATAGCTTTTTTAAGTTCGTCTGAGCTTAGTTCTTGCAAAGACCGAGACAAAGGCATTAAATGGAGTCCTTTTGAGTAATCTCAGGGATATGTTTGGATTTCCTACCAAAGCCAGAGCATTCTGTTGAAATGGTATAGGAAAGAATACAACCGTTAGCAAGTGCCGATATGAAACTCCCATAATGGCTGATACTTAGTTTCTTTTGTTGAATATGATTTGCATTTAGAATTAAAGCAGTTTAATCAAGCATCGATAATATAATTTTTTTTTCTGGTTTATAAATTGGAACAAGTATTAAAAAGGATGTTATAAAAAGAGAACTCATTATACCATTGGGAAGGTGATTAACAATATAAATAAGTCAGTTTTTATACTTGTATTTTATTTTGTTGATTATTGTGAATCCATTTGTTTACGGGGCAGATATTTTTACTGGGTGAATCATTTTTTTGTTCCTTTTTAACAAAGTGTTGGTGATGTTCTCTTTGAGTTACATCTCCAATAGAGCTGATCAGTGTTGACTGTCGATGTAATCCTTTATCTACCGATTTGATCGCTGGATTATTCTTCCTCATAGAATAATCCTCCAAGGTCGCTAGAACATTAATTGCGTACGCTTGGTTTCGATGTTCGTAGGCCCCGCCCGCCTTTGTGACGGTGCGGGATTCCTCGTCCCTTCCCTTCCTTCCCTATCCCCTCCCAGGAGGCGTCGTCGGGCTCCTATCGCGGCGGGGCCTCCTTCTTTGTTCCTTCCCGTCCTTCCCCTCCCGCCCGAGGTGTCTCGTTTCCACTGTCGATGTAATCCAGGTTGGGTGCCTTGGCTGCTTATTTAGTAGGCTCCTCTGAGCTTACTATAGCTATATACTTTAACAAATACTTGGAAGTGACTGTTACCGGTTTGGAAATAGCAAGGAAAAATTAAAAAAATTGGAAGAAGTAAGGAAGACATTAAGATCCGTAGCTAGAGGCATAAATTCGTTGATTAATGTACCAATACTTCTTTTTGTACTCATGCACACTTAAAAGAGTCTTAATTTGGTATTTTTTATGGGTGATCAAATAACTATAGGGACTTGCACATACTTCTGTTGATGTATTTAAACTCTAAAAAGTTTCATTTAAAAAAAAATTCATCGGTTACTCCACTTGGTCTCAGAAATTAGTCAATGGTTGGCAATGTGAAGAGTCGATAGTGTTGAGCCCTATGCGTTCTTTGATTTTCTTTAATAGGTTGATTTTTCCAACCCCGTTTATCACAGGGGAACCAATTTATCACACCTAATATATTTTTTTAATTAAATTAAGCTGAAGCCAATCAAAGTCCAGAAAATGACCGTTTAGCTTACAGCGGAACGCGATTTCTATGATAAATTATTTTTTACTCCACCCTGGCTTCTCTTCCGATCTCTGAATGCTCGTCTTCCACTGAAAAGTGGTTGTGTCGCTTTCGTTTTATCCTTACGAAGATAATATTATATATACATGCTCTTCCTCATAATGTTGTTCCCTGCAGTGGGCTCTTGCTTTGAGCTAACTTGTACCAAGAGCACTTTCCTGATCCGTGTTTCCCACTCCCCATTGCCTTGCCTCGTCATTTTTTCCGTCTTGTATTCCCTTCACTAAGACACTTCATATCCGTGACGAGTTTAAAATGTGGCGCTACTTCTCTATGACGCGTATGGTTTCCTGGGACATTATTCCAGTATGGCCATCCGAGAATGATCCTCACGTTTTTAGCTGCAGCGCAAACATTTGATGGTTATTATGGAGGACATTATTCACTCGGCGCTTTTTTATATCATCGACTGGGAAACAGGGAATAAGATGAAATCTATGATAATGCGCTATTTCTGATGCTATTATTAAATTTTTTCTTAGTTTTCTATCGTGCGACAGCCTTATATTTATAAAATAAAAAATATAAAATAAATAAATAAACGAATTTATTATTATTATTATTATATTTTACCCTTTAATGCTACCCTTTTATCATTAAGTTCTATGCTTTAATACCCGTGATTCTTCAATAAAATCATCCCTCAGTACCTACAACCTATGCTTCCTTCATCCAGTATCAAGTTCCATCAATATCTGGGCAGTAGTATTGCTGAATTCGGGTTAAAAAGAGTACTCAAGTATGGCCCAATTAGAAATTTATTACCATATAATTTTATTTTTTAAATTGTTTTTAACACACTGATTTCTCATCCTTAGAATGCCCTTTTAATTATTCAGTGTGACTCCTTTAATTGGATATACGTTGGTATTTTAATTGAAATTCATGATGAAGTTCGAAGTATCCATCTGGAAGTTAAATAATTCATAGATCCCATCTATTATGGAAATCGAGCAATCTACATCCATTAAATTATCTTGACACACTAATTCGAAGCCTAAGCAGTGGGCGCTCCTAGTCCATTCCAAATGATTGTTTTTTTAAGGTTTACCTGAGAATCACGATTGAATTTTCTAGCCATTGTGAGCTAGTCTGAATCCAAATTATCTTACATACCTTGGCGCCCTACATTCAGTTTACTTAAACTTGGGTCGGATCAATCTTCTGTATAATTTCAAGGAAAAAATCGCGGACCGAAGGAATTTCTATGAATTTATTTTACATGTATATATCTTTAGCAATTCAATTTGAAGCTTTTTCAACTTATAATTTATTCACCTATGTGTATTAGGACTATAGCAATATCTATGCGACAAATTACTACATTTTTCTCGAGGGATGGTTTAATTTTTGCTTGGAAAGAAATATCAATGTATGAGTATATGTTAGTTGCTCGCAAACTGCTTTTGAACATAATGAGTTCGACATTCTTACGCCAAGTTAGGAAATTATTCATGCTTAGGGACCGTATATCTCGGAAATTTGGAGTATTTGCGACAATGTGATACCTATAATTGGTGGTTCTCCTCAGTGTTCGTGAAGGAATGTGAGGCTTTGAAATTTCATCTCCATGCTTTGATGCACCATGTCACTTAGGTGATTTTTACAGCTGTCAAAGGGGGCTGATTGTTGTGTGTGTCGGATAACTCCCCAAGGAAAGAGAATCTACATTTACTACATTTACATTTACATTTACAAGACGTATGATTTCTCGTCGCGGTTTCCTCCTTCACGGGCACCGCTCGACGAAAGAAAGAAACGACAGTTGCATTTAGCACTGCTTCCATTCACTAGACTTGCCCATGGCTTAGGTGTCGCGTACTCGTTTTTTGGTAATTAGGATTGTGACGAGTCACTAACTTACCGAAGGAAACTTCAACAATCTACCATGAGTAAGCAAACGTTTCCTTGCAAAATTGCAAATTTATGATTTTCTTCTCTTTGATTTAGTGAATATTTCCCACTTAACGATGATATTTCATCGTTATTTCTCGCTATCGATATAGGAGGACTTGAGGAAAATTTGAATAGTCGAATCATCGAAAGGTCGAATACAAGTAATTATGTAGTCATAAGGTTCGAGTAGAAATTGAGCGTTTTCCTCAATTATTATAAAACTATGGGGAGGATTATTCTTTATCAGTATGTTTGCAAACTGCCTCAACGACGTGTAATCTGATGTCCAATTTTAATGAATTTGTGTGAATTTTTTATCTAAAGAATGTGCTAAATTGTTCAAATATTGCATACATCCACATCACTTTCAATTAATTCTGGAATATCATAGTTTGAATGCATCGGGCGTTCTGCAGCGTTTCATTTGATGCTTTTCATTAAGAGGTGATGAATACTTGCACTGGGTTTCTCTCATTTCCTCCATGCATTTATTATCCTTCAGTCATGAATATTACCCTGTTTTCTCATACGTAACACACCAAGAAAACTAATCTATACTATTTCTGCCACCTCAAACTTTCTGACGTAATATTAAACCCCCACCTCATTTCCACTCCAAATAAGCTGTTGACTGGAGTCTTATTGAAAAGCAGGAGGTGCCGGTGTTCGAGGAAAAATAGTGAATTTTGTAGAAACATTTTATGAAATAATGCGACTACTGTTGATTTGAAATTATTTTGTTTTATCGGGCATTATGCTTTTATAAATTAACAATTTTTTGCAATCGTTCTCTACCATGAAAAAAGTTTTCGTTTACAGAACTATTCTTTCCGTGAAGGAAAGGATGTAAATTTTTTGAGAAACTGAAATTTGCTGTTCTTTTTCCATTTTATATAAAGTTTTATTGCACTTCCTTTATCTTGTCACAGCCATAAATTCTGCGTTTTTTAGTCGGTAACACCATCACAGGAAAATTTTACTTTTCTTGCTTTTGTCTGTTGTTTGATTATTTTTTTGTTATTATGAGAAAAAAGCCGTCAGTTCTCGTCTATGTCAGTGCTTATGATGATAGATTTATTGCATCTTCAGTTTGCTTTTTTTTTGAGGATTTAATTTTTAGATAGTTCGCAGTTCTCAAACTTCTTTAATCGTCCGTTCTACTGGGGCCAACCCTTCGTCCTCATTCCCGCCGCTCGACGCCAGGCGTGGCCAGAATCGTCCCCTACAACCGTCTCCCTGCTGGCAGCCATGATCACCCAACCACCCGAGCAGAAGTAGTCAACCCGCTCCAACTCGAGGAAATGTGCCCACGGCCTGCGTCCCTTAGTGTTCATCTCTCAATCTTAAAGTTGGGGACCAATTAAACATTTCATTAATTCACAGTGTTTTCAATGAAATTTTGAGATGTGGTAACTTGAGCGACATCTGGGGAGCGGCATCCCATGCAGTTCGCAAAGCGGCGAGCTTTCCACCGTGAAAAATTATAAAGATGCTTTTCATATCATGATTTACTATTTACTTTTGGTATTAATTTTTTCGCTAAATTATTTATTTTTATTAATTTATTTTAATAAAGAAGCACACATGCAGCGAGACTGGCAATTTAAAGTGCAAATATTAAATGATTAAATAATATTTTTTTATTACAAAATTGAATTATATAATGTTATAGTATATAATAGTGTTTGAATGACAAATATTTTGGTAAAATATTCTAGCTCGTGTATTATTGATAGTGATTTTGTAATTATTAAGCATTGTGTGCGATAATTAGTTTTTCACCTTCGATAATTCATTATAGTTGTTCTTAATATTCCTTAAAATAATAACTACCATTGGTACAATGTACTTCTATGAGTATATCCTTCGAGGTTTTACCTACGTAAAATGTGATGATTCGGTATTCATATCTTTGAAATCAGTCTCTTTTAAGAGCCGTGATTAATATTCACGATTTATGGAAAATGAAATAATAAAATTTGCTCTTAATTTTTTATTTTCTTTACGGGATAGTTTTCAAATTGTTCAGCCTGAAATCATCAGTTATATGCACGATTTAGGTTTTTCCGGGCCCGAAAAGTATGGAAATATAGCAAAATATGACATTGGATCATATCAACCTCTGATTTCATGCCTCAGGGACCGAAGTTAAAAGTTACCCTGAATTCATCTAAGGATTTTTTAAGATAAAAATAACTCTTTAGATGGAGGCGTTAAGCCCTCTTATGATTCTTCTCTGTGGCTCTGAAGATGGAAATCATTAGATTCCGAAACGTTGGCCAAGAATGATTTTTCAACCACCCAAACTGGTGACCTATCATTACTACTATTATTATCATCATCATCAAAGTATTCCACCGATTTAGGTAGGTTTCCATGGAATACAGAAGGAGCAATTCTGGGCGTCTCCGTTTCAATCATGAACTTCCCTCTTCAATTCACTGTAAGACCTTATCCCTTTCATTAGATCGAAATATCATACTCTATCTCTCTCCCTCGTTTACCTAACATTCTACCCTCTAACACTTTTTTCAACATCCCCTCCTTGCTAAGTACCAGCTCCTTCCATACCTTATGTCTCCTCCGTATCTCTTTTAAAAGCTGCCCCTTCTCACTACCACATCCAGCACTTCGTCGTTTCTCTTCCTTCTCCATTCTTCGCCACACCCGCATCTCGAATGCCTTCAGTTTTCTCTCGGCCTCCTTAATTGTCTACGTTTCTGCAACGTAAAGCGCTACACTCCAGATCAGACTCTTCACTAACCTTTTCTTTAAACTCTTACATACCTAGCGAACCTTTCGAAATTCTTTCCGGTTCACGAACGCCTTCTTTGCTATCGCAATTCTCTTCCTGATGCCGTAACTACTGTATCCATTTTCCTCTATCGTGATACTCTCAGTATTTTTAATGGATGCATTAATCAAAAGGACGACCATGAAGATAGTCATTATTATATATTTTTATTCGGACTTGGATGTTTACCTTGATTGAACAAGGCATCAACTGAAATCCCATTGCATTTCATCTGAGGTCTTTTGACGCCCTAAGCCCCCTGGTAATGGCACTGCCACAATTCGGCCCCACTCGGCATCAGTTCATTTTCCTCGCACCTCTGAAGAAGCGTCACTCGTGTCTTTTTCTATGCCGTTGAATTTGTTAGAAAAAAACTAACGCCATCTCATTGCAATTTGTAAGTTTATAGATTAGACATTTGATAAAATTCGCCTGTAACTCATGTGCGAAATTATTTTATTTGAGAAAATGCTAAATTAAAATTTTAAAATATACTGTCGAATATCAGCAAGGGTCTGTTGCACGTGTGTACCCTTATATTCTTACGTTCATAGCTAATTTGTAAACTCGTAATACGCCGCGAAAAAATGCAGTTGTGAAAACGCTTCAGTTTTACTCGATCAATCGACATTTTATCATTTTTTTGTGTATTACTTGTTTAAAACTAACGCTCTCATATTGACATATTCAGAGAACGTAGTGTGGACCCTTTTCGAATTTGACTGGATCTCAAACATAAAAGAATGCCGCCGATAAAATTGGGAATTGGAGGTAAAGATACACGTGAGTTTAGAGAAAGGTTTACTCTGCAAACCCAGGTATTTTCTGCTAGGTGCCAGCTTAGGTAATGAAGAAGAAAAGCGTCTCGGAGGAATAAGAAACGGAGGCAGTAGATGCGTCGCCTGGGTGAGTGAGGGTCCCGTTCAAAATTGCCTGTCCAGGGGACGATGCTCCGACGCGCCCTCTGTTACCGGAAGGACTCGTGCGCGCCCATGGTTTTGATCACAGGAATGACCGCGCCGTAGGCTCGCGAACTTGTCAGCTGTACCGGTGAGCGTTTGCTCACCCTAACCAACCAGTTAACATAGAAAATTACTAAATGGCATGCTTGTGTCGTTGTCAGTTTAGTGTTATGTTTGTGAGAAAGTTAAACTTAAAAACTGAACTTAATTTTAAGATTACTAGCTAAACAGTAAACATTGCATTAAAATTTGAAATAAATGATGAATACAACAGAAGCATATTTGTGTCTTTGTGATAGCCCGAAACCGAGATATGTAAATAACAATTCAAAAATCAATTTATGATAAACATACAAAAATAGTGCATAATATATGGGAATAATAATTTTTCCCTTGCAGTAGTTTTTATTAATATGTATATTTTTTTCAATTTTTTTTACAATTTTGTACTATCATTTGTCATTTTTTTGTTATATTTTTTATATATTATTTTGTCATTTTTGATGGTAATTTTTTAGTTATTATACGTGCCCATGGTGAGGTGACGTGTATTTATGTATGTTTGTTGGGGGGGGTCCCTGCCCCCACCGCTGTTCCCCTTTGGTTCAAGTCGTCCCCCCTGCCTCTCCAATCCCTCGCCTCATCTGCTTTAGAAGTCCTTGCATTCTAATTTTCACTCCGCCGGACTCATAGAGTGCATGCTATTCCCCAGGATTTCGGCTGGACGATATTTTTCTTTGGAGATTTGCGGAAATGGCCCAGAATAACCGTGTACAAAGGACATTTTCATTTTTTAAGTTGGAGCACCTGTTAAATGATTATTTTCAGAAAAACCGAGGTTAAAAAATACATCTCTACCTTTAATTTTATCTATAAATTACAATCGAATTATTATTATTCTTCCCAATCTTCTGAGCGAATTTTCATAGTAAATAATCTCCAGCTGTGTAATAAGGAAGCTCCTTTTTTCACCTCCAAAAGGAATTTTCCCGTTCATACTATATTAATTCGTGTATTACGTACCTCAATTTCACTAGCATCAGTATTTCGCGTAAATATATCCTTGGGTTCAAATGGTAGTGAAAGCCTGCGTGTAGACACTAACATTACAATGCGGGTGCAAATATAGTTCAGCATAAAACATATATATCACCTGTATGTATATGAGGCATACTTTGGAGCGCAGTTATGTTTTCGCAGACATTTTACAGGGAGCATTTCTTTGAAAAGCGATAAATTTTAAACTTCTATGAAAACTTTTATGCCTAAATGTAATTATAATGATATTTATTGTTTACAGTGCGTAGAAAGTTTTTTAATGCACTATATTTTAAGTTTCCATCTTGTAGTATTCATGGTAATGTTTAGGCCTCCATCTACTTTGCTAAGCTACGCTACCTTGGCTGATTAGCAAAAATATCAGCTTTGTTTTATTTTCCTTTTTCCTCGTAGCTTCTAGAAAATCATCGTCGCATCGCAATGTAATTTACTTTTGAGTATAATTAATGGAATTGTAATTCGCAAAACAGTAGGGTATTTTTTGTTCATTCTATGCAAAATACCATGGAAAATTAAACTATATTATCTGATAATTTAATAAGGTGGCTTCTTCTTTTGTTAATCTCACAGTTTTTTACGAAAGAATATGTGAGGAAAGGCGGATAAATGTTTGTGTGTCTGTACTGTTTAGTGGTCCTTTGATCTGCTGCGTATTTATGTATAGGCATTTCTTAACCCTCATATGGATTTACAAAATTAGTTACGTCGTTGGATTCACGGCGCCGCAGCGGCGCTGCGTCATTTTTTGTTATTATCTTCCAAAGTTAGCCTGAATTTACAATTTTTCTTAATAATAATGGTAAATGCATCTATTATCTTTATTTCTCACCCTATTTTTCTAGATTTAACCCAATATTATGGAAGTTATAAAAACAAATCTGGAACGCTGCATTCTTCTCTATTTTTTGACGTAATGCTCCCTATTTCTGTTTCCTTTGTCAGGTTCTTTGAAATGAAATTTTTAATTTCGTGTGTAATGGTTGTTTGAAATATTTTTCCTGATATGCAGTGCTGGAAAAACTCCGCTTTTTAATGTTTATATTGTTATTATTTTTAGCCATCTAAATACTAAAAATGAGGACCGAATAAAATTCTTTTATGCCCCGTATGACATAATTTTGCTTCGCTGCGTTCACCCATATGTTATATCTTGGCAGTGTTTATAGAAGGATAAGCTATTAAACTTAAATAATCGAACAGTTGTAGGTGAAGAGAGAAGAGACTAGTGGTACTTTCGTGATTTTTACAGGATTGTGGCGATCAAGACAAATCTTACGATTATTCGGCGAGCTTATATCCTGCAATTAAAAAAATCAAGTCTTATGGGTTTTGAAATATAAAAGGTATGGGATAATAAGTGACGTGTCAAAGAACCCAACCCCGCTTTGGAGGTGGAGCGAGAAGAGCCGGTATTTTTTTTCCCACCGCGGAACCCAATTCCCTCACTGAGGACGTTTCCTTAGAGATGGGCGGTTAGATGTGATGCGTGGGAGTGCATCAGATCTAGCTTGAGCACCAGATGAGGCTTAACTCCTGGATTGGTGGGAAATCCAAAAAAATAACTTCTTAGAAGTATGGGTTATAGGTGGTAGGGAAGAAGGAAAAGGCGCCTATTTTAAAGCCTATCAACAGTTGCAAACTCGAGCATTTCAAAAGGAAATTATATGTATTTAAATAAACTAGACGCAATGACAGATTAAGTAAGCAACCGGTTAAATACAATTGTTATAATATTCTACTCTTTATAAATCTCATTTACGACAGAAACCATGCGTTAAACTAGGAAAAAAAGCGTTTAAACTTCAAAATTGGCGATTGGTGATTTGACGAAGTTATTTTAAATTAAACGTAGACAGGTTGTAATTTTATGCAAAAAATATTTTATTTGCAAAATTCATTTCTTCATCTTGCGGTGTCTTCAGTTTTACACCCACAAATATACCTTTGTATTCTCCTGCAGGAAGTAGGATTTTATTAAAGTTGTTGTTATTGCCAAAGGAAGTAGTTTCTTTTTCCCCCAATTTCGATCTTAAGGTTGGCAAAAGTCTTTCCCCCTTTAATCTTAAAAAATATCTTGTCTCTGACTTAATTAAAAGGAAGAAATTCATAATCATAAATCTTTCGTATGGTTTTGGTAACATTCGCATCATTCTGAGCGTACGTCACGAACAGTAATGCTCTTAACATTCTTTCTCGCAGTGCCTCAATCCGAAAGTTGGTTTAGATAGGTGAGGGTAAAGCTCACGCGATACTAAGCCACAGGTGTATGGATTTCATTCATTCAAGATAGGAAGCCCAAAGCTTTCCCCTACGGCTCCTTGAATTTCAAGAATAAAAAAAATACCATTCATGAATATTAAAAGCTGAAAATTTCGTGAGTAATTTGGCGTATGTTTGATCCCTCACCAACCTAATTTCCCGAGGCGCTACGAATATTTTATGCGTATATTTTTATGTAATACTCGCAGCTTGCTGTTCATTTACGGTTATCTAACGATCTGATCGTTGGATTATTCTTCCTCATAGAATAATCCTCCAAGGTTGTTAGAAAATAATGGCTTTTCCTGGTTTCGCTAATAGTAGGACCCGCCTGCCTTTGTGACGGAGCGGGATTCCTCGTCCCATCCCTTCCTTCCCTATCCCCTCCCAGGAGGCGTCATCGTGCTCCTATCGCGGCGGCGCCTCCTTCCTTGTTCCTTCCCCTCCTGGGTGCAGAGGAGAAAAGCAAGCTCTTACAGTTCCTGCCCCAGGAGTGTAACCTTGCGAGCCCGCCCTGGAGTCTCGTTTCCACTGTTCATTTACGGTTATCTAAGATATGCTTGAGGCCGGGTTCTTAAGTATAGTGGAACCGTATTATTGCCATTAGTTAGTTATGCCCTGTTCTTCGCTCCACAATGTGGATTTGTTCTTGGTCTTAACTCTCAATACATCTTTTCCCGATAAAAGAAATGTAGTGCTAGTGTATGCTGACGGAGGTGTTCCACTTTGCATGTTTACATAACTTGTCCTCAAACATTGACCGTGCTTTCTCTGGTTCACGTAGAAATCGCTAATCATGGATAAATATCGATCTTCTTAGATCGCATATTCCTTATTTATTGTCATAACACCTACATTATTAAGAGATGTGTCAGTTATAATCCTTGATAGCGCTTTCTCGTATTTTTCATCTTATAGATGAATCATCTTCGACCCTATTTAACATCCGTTATTTCCTCAATAAGGCATCTGTGTCTAATGTATGTTTGACATATTCTCAGCATTCCCACCCCAGTTCAGCGTCAAATTGTGATGAAGATACATTTATTTTTCAACCGATGGTAGTTTTTCCTTCTCGCGACAAATTTCTGGTTTAAAACTTACTTGATCTCTGTTTCAGATTTTGAGGGTATGTAGAGTGAAACTTGGTCAATATTTTCTCGTGTCGGAATAGTAAAATACATATCTGAAATAATACTGAGGAAAATTTTTCATTTTTGTAGTAGAAGTTTGAGAGGGGGCACTCTAGTTTTAGCTTGAGGGAAGCTATCGGTCATGGAAAAAATCAATCGATTCAAATAATAAAATATCGTCTTATATTTTTAATGCAGCTATAATTTTGCTATTACAGCTTTCTCAATCCTTTTATGAATGTTTTTTTTTGATATGTCAGAAAATGTTTTCAGTTAGGTCGTAAAGAAACGTGACCGTAAGCCCTCATTCTCTTCATTATTGAAATTAGAGACGAAAATATGATCATGTATGATCATCTATGATCATTAAACATTCTACTCCGGAGAGCTATCGATTTGGATAAGACGAATCAAGTAAGTGGGCTATGGGGTAGCCAGGACTTTCGTTCGGGCGAGGAAGGGGTCGAAAACCACGGTGAAAATATTTGAAAAACAGGGTAGTACCATGGAGTAAGTATATATAGAGGGCTCACCGCACGTACAAAAATCGTATACGTTTTTGGTGTAGTTCTAGAGCAGTTAACCAGACGTCACTAGAAGAATTTAGGCAATTTTTTAAATTTGCTCGTTCCACAAGTCTAAAAATATATTCTGGAGCAGAAAGGGTTGATACGTTTAGTGGACACAGTAATTATTCGATTTTGTTTGTAACAATTGTTATAAAAAATATTTTCTCGAATTTCGGCTAGTTACTTGACTTTTCCGAGTTTATATTCCTAATCCATTTTCCGGCAGACTGTTCTTAGTATAAAGTTGAAACTTGCAGGAAATGTTTATAGCAGATTTTTTTCCGTACTGGTAAACTTTTATTTGTTCATAACTCAGTTTAAACGTTGTTATGTGTGTTTATATATCTTTCGGACGAAAAATCTGGAATTATGCAGGGTAAAAATCAATCGCCTGCTAACTTTCGTATCTTACGATATAGGTCCGCGTATTAAATTTGGAAAAAAACTATAAATTTATTTCTGGTGAAAGAATTGTAACTTTATCTCGATTACAACGGGAGTTATGAATTTTTAATGAACGCACCTCGTCAGGCTTTCCTTACTGGCCTGGGTCCACGCTGAAAGCTCCCGCCTCCCAAGGATATCGTTTTGCCATCAGATTTGAGTGAGGGTTTTGTTTTGACGAGGAAGAGATTTTCCGTGAGGGAAGATCTTTTCGTTTCAAGAGACAATATAAATCTTATTGATGGTCATCGCATCGTTGAACGATCAACATATCGAATGAAATACATTTCGCGTAGTGTGCTTCAGAACTTCAGTTAGGAAATACCTCACTTTGGTGAAGCGTAAATGCTATTTACAACACCAAGTGCCGGAATATTACAATAAAAAGGGAATGCGAGATTGGATCTCTACACTGAACAACAAATGCACTGTTTGCCTTTCGCTAACGGTCATAGCCTCTTCACCACAGTTGGTAACTAAAGCTTAAAAGTATTTTGTAATGAATTCTTAACCGCGCAGCTGCAAACGAACACAAAGAGGCATGGATCAGCAGAAGAATTTTTAGGAATAGGGGTGGTCGGTGTCCTTGATTTGTTTGCTCGCTAGCGGGATGAGTAATGCCCCATTCTGTTACCACGTCGAAAATCGAAAGGTTTCTTTTGGCTCTACCAAATTTCTACTTCGGGTCTTACGTATGGGGCCAGGGACCATCTAATGCATGTTTTTGTTTTTCCTTGAGACTTAATTCTGCTTTTTCACCAAAATATGTGATAATCGTCGTCTCGTCAATAACAAGATGCATGGTCGTTTGAGGAAAGTTTTGTTTTAATATTGTGTCGGTTTACTTTTAGTTGAGGTTCTGAAAAGTAAAACAAATAGCGGCTGCTACCACGCCCGGGTTTACTCATTGCTTTAATTCTTGCAGTCGGGAAATAAATCCCTTCTGCCAGGGGCCGAAAAACGAAATATCCAAAGATACATTTTACGCGGTGATCATTTACACATCAATATCAAATGGAGTATTTTTAGTATGTTCAGAATGTAAGTTGTTGCGGCACTAAAAAAATATGGCTGCCCGATCTCTGCTTCAATGTAGTGTGGAGGATATTGCAAGCGAAATACTCCGTCCGTCGGATGAGACGCTAAGCCGTGGTCCCCTTGGCTCGTTCTTGGTTTGGCTTGGTTCGTTGAGAGAAAGAAGGCTAATGCCGACGTTCGGTTCCTCTCCACCCTTCCTTCCATACCCCTCCCCCATGGCTAAAATGACCTCAGCTGCCGGTCGCCTCCTCCAAATACCATGCCATACCAATATTACATTTACATCATGTTCATTGAAATTAATTCTTTGTAGTTTATAGAAAATTTAGCGGCAATACATCGCGTATGAATATAGCAATGTAGGCCATGAATAGCTGAAATAGAACACACCTTAGATCGACACATTTAATCCTTTGATTTATTGATTGCCATGAGCTCCTCATACTTACTTTACGCTATTTCATCCAGCAGCTGAGATTCTCTTCCTTTTGTCATCATCAGTTAATTACTGAGTAAATACTGGGGTTAGGGCTTGTTTGTATCGAAATTCAGAAATGAATTGATAGTTTAAATAATTCTTTTATTCTGCTTTATTTACTTAGTCACGTATTAAGATTCTGTTGCACATATTTACTATAAATTTGACAATATGTTTATTTTTTGTTTCACCTGTGAAGGAGATGGGGTCAGCCACTAACAATTCCTTTTTATCATACATTGAAAAAGTAAATTTATAGTGAACATTAAATGTTCATTACATTCCTCAGGCTCAATTTTCATCTTTAAATTAAGGAACCGCTCTGCTTTTGAAAGCATCGACTTTCTCAATTTTCTTTTATGAGGTTCATCACGGAATTGATTTCTGAAAATTAACAGAGCTTTTTTACAGATTTTGATGAACCTCTTTGAAGGACAAAGCAAACCCTCAGCATCCTTAGGTATTCCGGGAAATGTTCTTTCCAGGATTGATATTTGACTCCTGTCCTCAATTGCTTTCTTCCCAGAAATTTTTTTTGCAGTAAATGCATTCACTTTTGAGCAGGAGCCTCTTAAGGAGATATCCAGCAAAGTAAACGATTGAGCAATGCTCCAAAGCATCTGCGTTAATTTCCACTGTGTTATCTGAGACAAATGACGAACCACTTGACCTGTCATCTTCCTCCTTCACTGTCTCTTGATCTGCTGATGGCATGATACTACTATTGGTTCAGTGCTAGCATCCAGGTGCAACATTGCGTCATCATCATCTTCATAGTTTGATGTTTTTGGTGGTTTTAAAATATTTTTCACGGACAGAATCCTGTATGATGTTCTAAAAACTTTCACAGTGGGGTTTCTGTTGAATCCACCCCTCTGTCTAATAGATGAAAAAAAGTTTTCCAGTGCATCTTGATTAAGACGTGCTGTTAAAATATATCGAGAGTTAATTAGCATATGAAGCTAAAATGGCATTTATTGTTAACAGAAACCATCTAAGCAAGGTGGACGTGTTGCACCTTTTTTCTTTAAATTCTCGAATGTCTTTAGTCCCTTTTCCAAAATGAGGAAAATATTAGCATAAAGGCACCTCTTATTTGGGTTTTCTGAATAAAGACATTTACAATTTAGAGCATCAAATAAGTCATTAATAAAATGAATAAAATCAGCTGTTGGAAGTGCAGATGCCAACTTTGAATTACCCAATGCCACACTTGAACGGATATCTGCAGCCACAGAAAAGCTTAGTACTTGCGTTGCTAGCCGCACAACCATTTTTTGGAATTGATTAGGCCATATGTGAGCAGGTGAGAAATTACCATAATGCTCTTGTTGAGGAACTAGAGGAATCTAATTTGTACACCTGGCGAACATTTTCAAACGAGAGAATTTCATTGTCTAGTATAAAATCATTTGTCAAGAAATCATTTCTTAGGGATTTTACAAGATGTGGAACATCATGCATACAAAATATCTTCCTTTTACCCTCTTCAAAATAAGGTTTCTCAGGCGAAACACCCAACTGGGACATGGCCTTACGGTTTGTACTTGCCTGGTCACAAACAAATGCTCTAGGCTCCAATTTAATGGACACCAGTTGTAATATTACTTCACTTAGCAGCTTCTTTATTGTAGCACCACGAAGTCCATGCTCGGATATGAAATATCCTATTGGCAGTTTCCACTGGTGAATAAGTCCCCTCACCAAAAACACTCCCGCAAACTTCCCCAATTTCTTAGTTCTCCCAAGATGTCCCATATCCTCAAACCCCTCTATTATGTCCATTGCAGATGAATATTCTAAATGTGACTTTATCGACATTTCATCAAAAAGAATAACACATTCACGACACATATCGGTCATTGTGGCAACCTTAAGTTTCAGCTGCTGAATGAAAAACTCATCCCTGGCATGCATTTTGTGGAGCCCCCAATCCAGCGCCTAAGTGTTTGGATAGCTGGAAGCTCCAACCTTTCGAGAAGGAATCTATAGGTGGAAGGTGACTTGAAATACAAGGATATAGCCAAATCTTTCTCTTCTTTCTTCCAAGGTTGCCTTTTGCCATGACGAAACTGCATTCGCACAAACAACTGCGCCTCTTTCGTTTTGAAGTTTTCTCGCACAAGAAGGTGATGTAAATTTTCTGAAGATCTCACTTTCTTTTTCATTTCGCGTTTATATTTCCTCAGCCTAGAAATTGACGCATGCATGCGAGCTATCTTCTTTTTGTACTTTACTATATCACTTCGAAGTTTCTTTTTCCTGGGTGTTTCTTTTTTGAATGTAAGTTGGTCGGATGCCTGAAATGTGTTTTCAAGTGTGATATTTTCATTTGATGCTTTTGGTGAATCAGTGATGTTCCACATAGAATTTATGCTTGTAATTATGGACGGAGAATATTTTGGTGAATTACTGGTAGCCCACAACGATTTTCGTGATTTGCGCATTGAATCTGGTCGCAAAGAGGTTGAATGGCTTGTTGTAGGTGTAACATAATGAATCATTGTGTCTGTATCTCTTGTGAATTTTGGTGTTGCAGGTTCTGTGGGCTCATTGAATGTTCATAGTGGTTGTTTCTCAATAGAAGTGGAATTTGGGGAAGCGATAATGTTCTCTGCACATGGCACAGTGGGACTTCCTCCAACTTCATATTTCTCTGCAATTACCGTATGACCCTGATCACAGGGAAGGGGAATCGCTCCTTTCACCAGTCAGCCGCTAGGCAGTACATCCCTACTGGAGAAGTGCTTCCCACAAACATTCTTCTTATGCAGACTCTTGGGTGACAAATTAAGCAGATCTGGATTTCCTGCGGAAAAATCAGGAATTATAAGCAAAAGTTATCTCATGCAAACTTTTGGTAGAAAACATTGAAACTTAACATGATAAATGAATGGAAGATGTTTTATTCAGTCATTACGCAATGAGTTTTTGATTCCCAGTGAAGACATAATTAAATATATATGCTTTTGTTATGGATGAGGAAGGGCAAAGGCAGATGACGCTTCAACCAAGTAAGCTATAATTTTACTATCATCTCTTAAAATTTTCATCGTCAACTTGCATTGCCAAAAGGATATCAGTAACTGGAATGGAATTTTTTCTGACCTGGATTACTGTACTTTAATACAATTCTACTATTCTAAATCACAAACTATGATAATTCATGAATTGCAATTATTCGTACAATAAAGAAATAGGTAGTGAAATAGCCGGCTAGGATAGCAAACTTACCAGAATGTACGATCCATTTGCTTCTTCTTTCATTATCAGTCAATGGAAATTTGTAGAATCGAACGTCAGGGTTACTGTAGCGTTTGGAACTGCAGGCATAGTAATGCCACTTTTAACCAGCCATTGTTGATCGCCAGAGAAAGGGAAAAGTTGTTCAAGCACAAGAATGACCGGGTTTGGTAAGTCCGGTAAGACTTTCCCTGCTACTGCTGGATTCTAAAAAGGAGAATACGTTATATAACATCATTTCAGCACAATTCTACAATTTATGTTGATAATATCGCTGGTTTGCAAAACTTTTTTCTGTAGATCTTTCCTCCGTTCTATACTTCTCCTTCTAGATGCAATTTCCTCACCTACCTAGCTTTCATAAGTCTTTTAAATATCACTTGCATCAGTGGCGGATGCATATGGGGGCGCAGGGGAGGCGCGCCCCTCCTTGCGGGGCTGACCGCATTGCCTATCATTGCAGAACCATAATTGTAACTTTTTTACATCATAAGATAGCATTGTCTTCTATAAGAGTATAATCAGTTTTAATTAAACTTTAAATAAATGTTTAACAGTGCATGTAACTTGATTATTTTTCATTATGATAAAAGTATTGATAGCTCAAAATATCTTTTGCGCCCTCCCCCCTCGAGTTTTTTCTGTATTCGTTAATCTGTGGCATTTCACGAGCACTAGATTGTGGTCTGAATTTGCATCCACCACAGGGTATTTCCGCGAGTTTTTCACTCTTTCAGTATATATGATACCGAGATGTAGTCTATCTGATCTCACCAGGACTCTTCCATGTAAACCTCCACCCGTTATGATGATTTAACCACGTGTTTGTTATGAATGACTTGCTTCTCCTGCAAAACTCTGCTGCTTTCTTTCCCCTGTCGTTCCGCCTTCCTAGTCCCAAATCTCCTATTTTGTATCCATCCCTCCCTTCCCCGTCTGAGGCGTGTCAGTCCCCCGCCACTACTACACTTTTCTTACCCGGGGTTTCTCTAATTATTTCCTCGAGCTGTTCATACATATCATCTACTTTTTCTACTCTATGATTGCTAGTGGTTAAGTAAACTTGAATCATCACAAGGTTCGTGAGTCGCGCCTCAATTTCCACAACCAGAACCCTATCGCTTACCTGATGTATGCCTATAATCGTCGATGTCCTGCCTACCAATTTATATAGCCCTAAATATATAGATTTTACAAATAACAATTAATATCAATCGGAGCAAACTTATTCGCATAAAAAATAAACTTAATGACAGACTGTAGTTCGTAACAATCTATCGTCTACCAAGAATGTGTGCGTCGCCAACAATAAGCTTGCTAATATGGTATCGTTCAAGCGACGGGAAGGGGGAAGGACAACCAAAAATGTGGCCACAGGTTCATCAGGAAACACTAAAGAGTAGCCACAAATCACGACCTCTGTCAAATAATTGATTACGTCGAATCCATTTATTTCGTTTACCGTAACTTCAAAGCCGAAAATATCAAGAAAGATACCGAAAGAATTAAGGAAAAATCTGGTTTTTGATGGAAGTGACGGAGAATTAGATGGTATTGATGGCCAAGGTTACTTGGAGGACTGAAGTATTGAATTTATTGAAGTTTTATGAGTTTAAATCCACCTTCTTCATATTGTAGTCACTCTTTTTATCATTCTTTCTTTTGATTTAAAATTGAAAAAGGATTATCTTTGAATAATTTGTGCTCTGATGGGATGGAAATTGGTAAAAATTTCATTAGCAAATTTAAATTTACCTGTCATAATGTCCACTTTATTATAAAATACGAAAGATAAATATTTTGAAAAACTATTATCCTTTACCCTTTATCCTTACATTTCATTATCTTTCTCCAAAAATTATTAAAGTATTTACTAAAAGTTTGTTGCGATAATATGGCATGGTAAAAAGGAAAGAGAGTGGAAAAATAACTTCGTAAATACCCGTTGAATAACGACAAAGGCTGCGCGGTGTCATGAAATATCCTTTTTCGCACTCTCCTCCTCGATGAGGGTAAAAAGGAAAACAAATAGCAGAAGAATCCCGTCTGTCTCCTTTCCTTATAACTGTACATGGAAAGCTTTGTAAGAAAACTTAAATCCTTTTCTTAGTATGAGTGTTCCTAATATGCGCCAAATCATGTTCACTAGAGTTACGCGTTCAGTAGCCAAGTAGATCGGTGCAATATTCTTGTAATATCTTCTATTAAGTACTTTGAGTCATTGAAAACTATGTAGTATGCTTATAACGAGGATATTAAATGATTAAGTTCCAAAGAACGTGAAACACACGTGAAACAACGTGTGCACAACTGTGCACAGTGGGCTGAAATCGAAAAAATCTGTCCAAAAATCAAAATTTCGACTTTATCATTTCGCACTGGCAATAGTATATCATCATTTCAGAATGCCCAGCGCATGTAAAACTGAAGTTAATTTTTTTTCAAAATAATTTTTTTTACTTTTATAGCAGGCCACCTTTCCCTTGGGCTACAACCTTGTCGCGGTGGAAAGGCTTGCGCGTTCCTATGACCCCTAGAGCTGCACTGGCGGGATTAATTCTAAATTATTCCCGGTAGGGCCACCCATGCCAGATAGGTCGAAGGGTAGGAGCCAGACGAAAGGTAGTCCACGTGATGATGTCACGTAAAAAACACTGTTGGAATGGAAGTGGGAAACCCTACCAACTATCTCTTCCCTGAACACATGGAGTACAACCAAATGAGCCTCGGAATCTCATCGCCCGGCACCCGTCCGCAAAGGGCGGGTGTCGGGCACGGCAGCGAGATCGGCAAGGTCCTCGGGGTCGCCAACATGCGAAATCCTTGCTGAGACTTATCATCATCATCATCATCATCATCATCAGCTGCAGCAGCAAAAGAGAAGGAAGAAAAGAAGACCGAGAAGGTGGAGAAGAAGAAGTCGGCTATAAATGTGGGGACGTGGACTGTGAGGACTATGATGAGGGCAGGAAAGTTAGAAAATATCAAAAGGAAAATGGATGAAGGGAGGATAGATATCTTAGGATTATGCGAGGTGAGGTGGAGGGATGGCGGGGACTATTGGAGTGATGGGTATAGGGTTATATATAGTGGAGGGGAAGAGAGCCAGCGAGGGGTAGCTTTAGTATTAAACGGGAAGATGGGTAAGCGTGTGGTAGGTATAGACCAGGTAAGCGATAGGATTCTGGTGGTAGAAATTGAGGCGCGGCCCACCAACCTGGTGGTGGTCCAAGTTTACATGCCCACTAGCAATCATAGGGAAGAAGAAGTAGATGAGGTGTATGAACAGCTCGAGGAAATAATTAGAGACACACCGGGTAAGAAAAATCTGGTAGTGATGGGGGACTGGAATGCCTCAGTGGGGGAAGGGAGGGATGGGCACGAAATAGGAGATTTTGGTCTAGGAATACGAAACGACAGGGGAGAGAAAGCAGCAGAATTTTGTAGGAGAAACAAATTATTCATCACTAACACGTGGTTCAATCATCATAAAGGGCGAAGGTACACGTGGAAAAGTCCAGGGGATGTGGGGAGATATCAAATAGACTACATTATGGTAAGACAGAGGTTTAGGAATAGTGTGAAAAACTCGCGCAGCTTCCCCGCAGCGGATGCGGATTCGGACCACAATCTAGTGCTCATGAAATGCAACGTAAGATTCAAAAGACTTATGAAAGTTAGGAAGGCGAAGAAATGGAACGTAGAAGCCCTGAAGGGGAGTATGAGGAGAGAATATCAGAAACTAGTGGACATTAGAATACGGGAGATTGAAAGTACTAAGACTGTTGAGGAAAGATGGGATAATATTAAAACGGGAATAGTCAAAGCGGCGGAGAAGTCAATTGGTTACGTTGACAGTAGAAGGATAAGGAAGCCGTGGATAACGGAGGCAATGGTAAATGAAATGGAGGAGAGGAGGAAGTGGAAGAACGTGGACACGGAACAGGGAAAAAGAATGTATAGGGAACTGAATAATCGATTACGACGTGAAACTAAGAGGGCAAGGGAGGCTTGGTGGAAAAGACAGTGTGAGGAAATGGAAAAGTTCCAGAAGGATGGAGAAATAGGCGCGTTGTACGCCAAAGTTAAGTCGCTATCGGGCGGCAAAAGAGGACAAGCCATGTCTAAAATTAAGGGTAAAGATGGGAGGATGCTAACAGAGCGAGAAGAGGTACAGAGTAGATGGAAGGAATACGTGGAGGACCTGTATGACGGAATGAACAGACCAGAGAGATTGACTCTAGAGGAGGAAAGTGCAGTGGAGGATGATAATCTTGGGCCGGGGATATTAGATTCGGAAATAGAGAGAGCACTTCGTGATATGAAGGCTAGGAAAGCAGTAGGCGTGGACAATATCCCGTGTGAGCTGCTGAAGAATCTAGGAAAGGAAGGTAAGAATAGGTTTTTCGAACTAGTGCGCAGGATCTATGAGGAGGGATGCTGGCCGGAAGATTTCGTGAAGACGGTTTTAATTCCGCTACCGAAAAAGAAGAAAGCTGTGGAATACGGAGACTATAGGACTATCAGCTTAATATCGCATGCGGCGAAAGTGGTGCTGAGGATATTGAACAGACGAATGGAGGCGAGGGCAAACGAGTATTTGGGCGAAGATCAATTTGGTTTCAGAAAGGGGATGTCAACTCGTGATGCAATAGCAATAATGAGGTCCCTCGTGGAGAGGAACCTAGAATACGACCAGGACGTATATGCGTGTTTCGTGGATTTTGAAAAAGCGTTTGATAGAGTGAACTGGGTAAAGTTAATGGATATTCTGAAGAGAATAGGTGTAGATTGGAGGGATAGACGACTGATTCGTAATCTGTATATGGCCCAGACTGCGCAAGTGAGATTCGCGCATGATCAGGCGCTGATTAGCCAGTCAGCAAGGGGGCTTCAGGCTCTAGTGGATGCGTTATACGAGCGTTGCGAGGAATATGGGATGAGGATTAATCACAAGAAAACTAAGGTAATGCGGTTTTGTAAAGCATCACGAGCGAGGAATGTGAGACTTATGATAAAGATGGGTGGTGAAAAACTTGAGCAGGTTGAGCAATTCAACTATTTAGGCAGTAGAGGAAAACGGATACAGCAGTAAGGACATTAGGAAGAGAATAGCATTAGCGAAGGAGGCGTTCATGAACCGGAAGGAGCTTCTAAGAGGATCGTTATGTAAGAGTTTAAAGAAAAGGTTAGTGAAGAGTTTGATCTGGAGTGTAGCTCTCTACGGTGCGGAAACGTGGACACTGAGGAAAGAAGACGAGAGAAGATTGGAGGCATTCGAGATGTGGGTATGGAGAAGAATGGAGAGGGTGAAATGGACGGAGAGGAAAAGGAACGACGAAGTGCTGGATATGGTTGGCGAGGAGAGGCAGCTTTTAGATGAGATACGGAGGAGACAGAAGTTATGGATGGAGTTAGTGCTTAGTGGTGAGGGGATGTTGAAAATGGTGCTAGAGGGTAGAATGTTAGGGAAACGAGGGAGGGGAAGGAGAAGAATAGGATTTTTAGATAGATTGAAAGAGAGTAGGCCTTATTGTGAGTTAAAGAAGGCAGTGCTGGAAGGAAAGGGAGGCTCCCAGATCACTTCTTGCGTACTCCATGGAAACCTACCTTAATCGGTAGAATACTATAATAATAATAATAGCAGGCCAAAATCTATAAAAATCCACGAAAACTGAAATATGTGATTTGTACGCTAAAGTTCGATATTTGATCCCCAAACAATGAATTACAATTAATAATTCCGAATATTTGTGGATTTTTATAGATAGTACCATAGAGTAAGAATATACCTACTCTATGATAGTACTATTTTTAAATCAATTAAAATCAAAATTTTGTTAGACCCCTTTATACACCCAGATTTGTTATTTTAATATGAACACGTGCAAATGATTCCATTCTAAAAATTTTGTTTTCTCAAAAAATGATGTCTATGCCATTGGATCGCTCATTTGTATACGAAAGGTCAACGTTAGTCTCTCTTTAGTATTCCTTGTTGAAGTGTGTGCCAAAGGACGTTCAATGAGAAGTTGCCAAGTTATGAATATAACGGATGTGACTCATTAAGATTTACTCGAAGCAACGGTAAATACAGGGGTAGAAGTCCATGAAGTAGAAGAAATCATTCGAATTGGAGTTTTGACGCAAAAAAACTTATTTTGGAAGGAGATGAGAAAATGAAAACGTTGCTTGCGACCTTCATTAAAAATGTTTTAATCAATATTTTCGAAAGTGGGGTGTGTCTCCAGAATGCATGGTAGATTTCTGTCAACTTTTCAACTCATTGGGTATTCTTAACCCATTAATGCCCAGTCATTAGTTATTATCATGAGTTTGGATGTTATTATTGCGAGATTTGGTAAACTATTAGTAATCGACAATCCTAATATAGTGCCATAAATAGTCCTAATCCAGGAATGTCGGAGGATCTAATAACCCGCTTCTCAGTAATGTTGAGAGGTGCATCGATTGGACGTCGAGTAAATCATACCGTTTCCTCAGCTTACTGCCTTAGAACTACTAAAATATATGTAAAACTTTATCCATGGTAACAAATGCCATCAACTATGTACAAAATTTTAATACATAAGGCGGAAATTATGAAAAATGCCATACTTCCTATTGGGAAGCTTTATGAAGGGGAATGGGAAGACCACCACAAGGATATAAGAAGATATTGTATAAAATACATCAGGGAAGTTTCTAGGATTTCCGCGAGCCATGACCTTTTCCATACGCTTCTGCTTACATCAGATCCTTCGATTTCTTCCTCTGTGGGGGTTCCCCGTAAAGTAAAAAAAATACCAGAGAAGGTGAAAAATCTTGGAATTAATAGCGAAAATATTTTAGAACATGATAAGTCTTCATTATCAGACTCAGAATGGGATATATATTGGCACGCATTTGTTTTTGATCAAGTAGGAATAAAAATATTTGTAAATGGTATTCTTCCTTATTATATAAGCTTCAATTACAAAAATCTATTGTTTAAAAGACTCTATAGCAAGTTTCAATCATCACTTGCCTTATGAAAATCTATTAGATCATTAAATCGCTGTTAACAATAGAAGAAATTCTATCTTTCCCTTGATACTACCGCATCAAATTTTCGAGTTGCTCCTGGAAACTGCATAACTTTTACCTATTATTAATTTTTATTGTCCTCCTGAAACTATTATTGACTACATAATCCTAAATAAGTCTCATTGTATCCTTAAAATACACAATTCACCAACGGTTTCATTAATTTAGCAATACTAAAGACTGGAGCAATTTTTGACCAGCTTTTTTCGATTTCAGCCCACTCTACGGTGTCACTGAGTCTCTAATCCCCTAGTCTCTGAGTCGGGACGTGAAGCGTGATCGAAAAATTGCGTACATTTTTGCAGCCGAAAAGTTTTGTCCAAGATTTTTCCTCAGCACTCTTAAAATATCTCTGGTAAATACTGTGATGAAAAATGGAATAGCATTTATTTCTCAAACTAAAGATACTGTCTACTTTATGCCAGATTTTACTTGAAAAAGGGCCCGCTATTTTGCGTCATTAAACCACACCAATATTAAACTCAATTCTAAAAAAAAATACTGGAAAATAAAAAAACTACAGTACATAATTGGAATCTTTCTTGTAAACATGTGATATAAAGCAACTCTTAATAAAATATTTCTATTTAGTTATTTGAATCCAAGGCCAAATTAATTCCCTGATTTATTTTAACACTACGCGTCTTCATAAATACAATTCTAATTGTCGATAGAAAATAATTAAATACATAGAGATATGAAATAAATATGGTGGAATTTGATTAAAATGGTAATCGGACATCTTACTATAATGGAAAGGTCAAAGTGCAATAGCTAAAATTAAAAATAAATATTAAATTACGTTTTTTGGCATCTTGTATATTTACCAAACACTAATCGTCGGAAAAAGCCTAGTTTCTATGATAATTAAAGACGAAAGAAACTCATGCGAAAAGGTGCATAGAATCATACAATAATCGCTTATTGAAATGTCATCAGAATTCTTTCCAAGTTCACTTTATAAGTAAAATAAGAATAGTGATGAAATGACTTACCTTCCATCCGCCACTTCCGTGGTGATTCAACGGGGGAAGCTTCAGCCTTTTCTTCAGGTGTAGCACAGCATTTCTTCTCTTGGGGAATGTATTCCAATCAAATCTTCTTAGTAGATATTATTTCTAGACGTGGATATCGGTTCACCGATGTCTAATAGAGTACTTCCGCCTTAGCGCGTTAATAGTATGGCTATGCTCTGTGGAAATCGCAAGTGCACTGGTTTTCTCGAGCTCCAACTCACACGATGCCGACGAACAGAATGTCTGCAAACTCTGGAGAGACTACCAAAGGAGTTGTGAGGTGGTTTCAACGGTCCACCCCTTACTTCACTTTAGTCAACCCCATCGGAGGACTTCTGTTGACAAGTACCTACAAGCACCAATCAGAAATTAGGTGGCGTGTTTTCCGGTGCTGGTGTTTGGTGGTGTTTCTCATCCAGCTGCATGAGTGGCCACACATCGAGCTTTCCCGAGAAAAACCCTTTCCTTGGGTGAGAACATTTACTGCTTCTCCCTTTTGAAATAGACGTGTTTAAGCTGTAGCTTTGAGCGATGTCTCTCTCCGCGGGAGAAATTGGGTGGTCTCGGAATTCCTAGCGAAACTTGGTATCTGGGAATCACCCTAGGTGTTGCCGCTCAGAGTTGGGGCGGGGGTTCTCATCCCGTTTTTTTCGCCTCTCCTCCGAAACCAAACAAACTTTCAAAAACCGACAACCGATGCAATTTCACCATGTATTGAAGCATTAGCTCACCCAAGAGAATAAATGTATTTCATTATTTTTTTTACATTATATAGTTAATTACAGTGCACAATGAAATAACATTACTCACTCGGGAAATAACATTTTCTTATCTCTTGCATGCAGACAATCACTGATTGAAGGTTTTTTTTTAATTTTAGAATTATAAAAATTTGATAGCAAGAACTCAAAGATCATGTCTTCCCCCTGAGGTAACCGCAATAACATATATATTTACAAATTTGGAAGGCCAGAAATGTTAGCTTGATAATATCATGAACCGTTCCGGCTAATTATCAAGTACAAATAGTAGTATAAACAAAGATATTTAAGGTAAATTTGCCGTTAATTATATCATTGAAATGACGATTCAAAAAGTACCTAATTATTGCCTTAATAATCGATTAGCCCAAGCCAAAAGATATTACAAAACAAATAAAAAGAAGAAAAAGGATTTCATTCATACTGAATTCTGCCAGAAAACTGTGGGAATCCAGCATAAAACCATGTATAGCGCTGAAAGATCCTGCTGTAACAGCATGTAACTAGTTTTCATACCAAAGGCATTGCAATCAATAACTTTTAACATTTCTCTCTTTCAACCTTTACAACCGTTATTTGGAAATAAAATGTTTTTAATTTTATTATCAGTTTCGGCAAAAAAGAAAAAAATTTGCGATCAATTCAGTACTCCTATTTGTTATGTAGGACAACGAAACTATTCGCACGATTTCTAATGTAAATCTAGTTACCTTTGATTGTGCATTTTAAAATGTGAGGCTTTATTACTGAAAACTAGGGTATAATATCGGAAATTTTAGGAAAGCGAGAAATAATTTTTTTAATAACAATTTTAACGCGGCCGATTGCTTGCTAACCTTACTACTCTATCTTCCACATTCTTTTTCAATTAAATCTTGATCCCTTTGTGTAGCTACACTCACTTATGTACCCCGCCTCCTCAACACCTGTTTCTTTTCTTCTATAAACTAACCCTTCCCTATGTCACCCTCGTAGTAAGAAACGGCACTCTCTCCCACCGTTTGGATTTCCCGTTCTGTTTTCAATTCCTCTCCTCCTACTCCCTGTTAAGCTCCACCTACCGCGTGGTTTTCTTTTGTAAATTCCCAACCCATCCTTCACCACCGACACTTGCTAATCCCTCGAAGGGACACCGAAACTCTCTAAGCTATTCATGCTCTCTCTCCATTTTTTCTTTTCCAAATTCGTTAGATATTTGCCTACCTTTCCTTACCCTCGCCCTCATCTTTGAACTCTCCTCCCATACCTTTTTCGGAATTAAACCTCCTATCATGCAGTTTTGTTAATGGAAACTGCAAACAAAATTTGCATCACACGCCTCATGGGAAATCCTAGTTCGTATGCTAATAATAAAAAAATGCATTGTAGGCCATCGCGTTAGAATATGGAGTTATCCATTTATTAATTGTTATCAATTAATAAATTCAATCAATGTCATTACTATATTGATTTTCAACACTAATTCGAGATTTGTTTCAAGTATGCAACATAAAGTTTTAAGCCCAAACTTCGAACTGCAACCGACCTGTTGACGAGCCTTTCCGAAGACACTTCCACTGAGTGGCTGTAACGTCATCTATCAATGATTTTCCCGAGGTTTAGCCGTAATTTTTCCCCAACGTTAGGGACTTATTTCCCCACGAGTAAACACTAATGATGTGTTTTCTGAAGGTTGAAAATCTTCCACCAAAAGCAAAAAAATTTCAACATAGTCGACGTACAAGTAGCCCTCCAGCGCGATAATGTAGGCATCAAACAACTGTGCAGATATAATTAGTTCCATTTTTTGCTAATCCAAGTGGATCCCATCGCATGAAAGTTAATCACAACCAAGTTAATTTTGATCAATCAATGACAAGTTAAACAAAGATTTGATTATTTCCAAGGCAGAAAAAAGGAACAGTGTGGTAATCCGTAATAAGGTCTCATACATCGCCAAATGTGATAATGATTGGAGGATACCTCATTTGTGATTCTCCCCCGTGATCCAACAGATAGATTCCAATAAAAAGTGTTAAAAAAGCTTCATCTTCCTGCTCTAATTTATTCAGTGACAGTGGGAAAAAGCAGTTACTTCAGATGAATACTCAACCACCAAGATTTTATGGTCTTCCGAAGATCCATAAAGATAACGCCTGTTCGCCCAGTGATTTCTTGCAGAGTCTTACCCTCCTATAAGTTAGCTTCTAAATTAAATATCATATTTAGGCAATTGCCTGTTTTTTCACCAAAATATCGTGATTAAGACCCCCATTATCTTGTCACAGAAACTTAGTTACCATCCAACTCCAAGCTAGTTTCCTTTGGTGTAAAAAATCTATTTACTTCTGTACCTGTACAAAAAAACCTTGTTACTTACGAGAGACATACTGAGAGACGGCAACATTGATAACAGTGTGCTTGTGAACTTCATCGCCTATAGAAATGGATGCTAACCAAAACTATTTATGGTACAATAATAATGTTTATCGCCCAACAGACCGCCTTACCATGAGGTCCCCACACTTGAACATGAACTTTCCACAGTAAAATCAATTGCAATTTCAAATGGCTGCAGCTTAACCCCTTGCGCTGTAATGACGAGTCTACCTCGTCATGAACTTTCGACGCCAAACCGCACAATGGCGAGTGAATCTTGTTATCGAATTTTCATTAGTTTAGCACTATTTTAAGGAACAATATAATTATTTTGAAAGATTATGAATCTTAAAACGTACATAGTATACATAAATAAATCGCATTTCATGAAACATGGTGCGCTGGAAGGATTAAAATGATTAATTCGGGGAGCGATAGCTGTGTTCTCCATGTTTAATAATCATATTTTATTTCACGGTTCTACGTTGATTACAAATTACAAAATATCATTTCATTACCCACCATTTAAAAGAGAACCACAGAAATAATAAGTGAAGAATAGGAGCACGATATTCAAAACACTAATCGAAGTGGAAGGGGTTTAGTACTATAACTAATATCCTTCAGAGAAAGTTGATAACGCGAGCCATTTCACAGCTTTGCTCCCTTCCCCCATCACAGAAAATTCTAAATAATATTGACGGTCATTGTTTGTGGGAGACCTTTCCAAAAGGCTCGCTCGCAAATTCCCCAAAAATATATTCAATGTTTCGTTCTACAACCCCTGTAAAGTTCCGTGTAGTATCAAAGACAAAATAGAACCATCCATCAATCCGGCATTTACAAAGTTAATTGTGAATCATGCAACATTTGTTATATTGGTCATACAGAAGTTTCATTACCAGAATGAAAGGACGTAAGTGCAGGAAAAATGGGGATGAAACGTTACTTCTCGCCAAACACTTGCTACTGACTTTTCATTCTGGTCATTTTCAACCAGAAGTTCTCCACTTCGAAAGAAAGGGCACAAGGCTTGATGTTTTTGAGCAATTTGAAATAGTACAAAGTGACATAAATATGCTCATGAATGAACGAGTGTTTGTCATCCACTCTCCTCTCCTTAACATCCCCCGAAAACAAATGGTCAAAGTCTTTCTTCACCCACGCCTTGACCGACCCCAACCTCCACAGGGTTTTTCCTTCCGCCCACCCCCTCTCCTCATTGTGATGAGCATTTTCTTCAACTGGCTATCCCTTCCATGTACCCCTACTAATTCTCTCTCCTTTCTCAACTACTCTGCGGGGACTCCTCTCCCCCGCCCCTTTCCTGCTTCGCTCTCCATTTCTAAAGACACGCCGCTTCTCTTTTTACCCTACCCCCTTTTTACTCCTCTCAACCCCTTGGCCTTCCCATTTTCTGTGGTTCTTCCCACGTGTCGTTATTCTACAGTTATGACTAGTCTTTCTTCCACCTTGGGTTTCCCGTTCGTCTTCACTTGTATCTTTCCTCACTATCTCCACTGAGTACGCCTGTTTCCCACCCCTTCTTGACACATGTCAAATCCTCCCCACCCCTTTCTCAAAGGTATAATGGTGATGCTTGTATGAGATACAGTGTTTTGTATTTTATGGAAACAGCCGTATTCCACGCAGCAACACAACCAAATTTCTGGGCGTTATCTTGGATGAAAAGTTGACATGGAGCGCAAACACAAAAGCAGCAGTGCAAAAGGCAAAGAGTGCGTCTGCAGCCATCTTCCCACTCCTCAAAAGTCCCCAACTGGGTCTACACACCAAGAAAATACTCTACACGGCCATGATCAGACCGATACTCACGTATGGCTATCCAGCGTGGGGATCCATAGCCAAAACACATTCACATAAACTCACAGTAACACAAAACAAAACATTAAGAACAATCACGGGAGCTCCCTGGTTCGTTCGAAACTCTTACATACACGAAAACCTAAAAATTAAAACAATGACACAATACCTAAACGACATAGCAAAATCATTCGAACAATCACTCAATAAAACACAAAACAACCTACTGACTCCTCTATGGAACTACACTGACAATCCACACTTCAAACACCAACGATCTAAAACAGCACTTACACACCCGATGCAATAATCTCATAAAAGCCACTTAACACAAAACCGCCAACTTCAAAAATAACGCCAAAACAACGATTACCAGCAACGGCTGAACATCGAAAACATAACTGCAATGCAGTTACCAACACAGCGTAGCGTAGCGAGGATGGCTCGGTGAACCGAAACGCGTCGTACGTATTAATAGATTGAGGAAAAGTGCAACCAGCTTTAATTTAGATAAATGTCAATTCTTTTGTATATTTTTGCATGCTGTTATTCACAAATGTTTACGTTTCATACGCTCTTTATTCCTCAAATAGGAAACTCCAAACCAAAAACTCCCACTATCTTAAATGTGTCTCCACTTTCGCATCAAATGTTCATCGTGGAACTAATTCACGGATTATAATTCATTACCTTATTTAATGGATTCCAGAAGGTTTCACAAAGTGGCTCAGTATCATGCTTCCTGACAAAATACCAATATCTCTCACATTTGTTTATCTTCCAGTACCGCATTGCGGAAGGCTGCAGTACTTCGTCAAAGGAATCATTCTGTCTCGTAAGGTATTAAACTGCTGAATGTAAAACCCCTCCTACGTCCATTCCATATTGGAGCCTATCTCCTCTCATAATTTCATCAAAATCCGTGGGGTCCAGAATACTGGGTTGGGGGAAGAGGGGGCCGGATTGTGGCCTCATTCAACCCAGGTTAAATAAACTGAAGTCAAGTCAAGTCTCTCTTCCGTTTGGCTTTCGGACGGCAATATTTGAAGTGCATGAGACCGTTTCAACACTTACTCACAGCTGCATGTTGTAAAACTGTTTTCAGTAGTAATAGAGAAAGCCAAGAGGAAGAGAAGAGGGAATGATTCGTGGAAGACACAGCTCGCCAAGCGAGTAAGAAATCCCTGAATAGGACACTGCCGCCTTCAGTCCTGATTCAGCGTGCTGGGAGGAAAGAGACTATTATTTCAGCTCGTGGCGACGATCGCCTTCACTCGACCTGGGGCGATGCTTGCGGGACTGACCGAGAGTTAAGGAGAGGGGAGGGCCGAAAGGAAGGGGAAGATGGCAGGCAGCAAGAACGACCTTGACTACGTCTCTCTCGCCTTTCGGTCGAACCTCCGGAGCCATCTCTCCGTTCCTTGAGAATTAAACCTGTCGATACGACTTCCGCCTATGCCGTGAGCCCTCTAGAATATACTTACTCTATGGTAGTACTCAGTGGAGGGTTTTAAAATTTTACACAATCGAAGAAAACTTCATTCTTCAAAGAAATATTTTGTGAATTCATGGTTTTTTCAATATTTTGTTATATTTTCCTAAACAAAGGATTTATGTTTTTATTTTTCGGGGGTCCGGACCTCGCCACTGGCGGTGGGTAAGTGACCACTGGGTATTTACCCTGCCTACACCCTTCCACTACCATGCAAACATCATTGGAGCGTTCTCAAGGAATCAATCGTATACGCAGCGGAATACCCGTGATCCGGTGGCGATAGATTGACACGATGGCGATAGATGACGTCGTAGTCACGCATGGCCACGTACATATATATATTGTTGGCGATTAGGGGGGGATGAAAGCCGAGCAGAGTCGCTCGACGGCGAATTTTATATGCACACCAACGTTCATGCTGTGATTGATGGCGTGTCTTCATCAAGGGATCACTCGGGTGACGACATTTAAGTGCAATCTATTTTTACTAGAGTATCTAGGAAACGACTGCCATGCCACGGTTCACATCCCAATGTATCGAAAGCTTATCTATTGTGATAAAAACGCTCGAATAGAGATTTATTGAAAATACTCCAACTCGTGAAAAATATACTTGTTTAATAGACACCTTTAGGTAATATTTATTTGGTAATCAAGGTTTTTGGTGTTGTGGCAATGATCACTGAAAAAATATATATATATATATATATATATTGTGACCGGACGTGTCGTCACATACGTGATTTGGGGGGAGATAATCACGATCGTCTCGAGCAAAGGAATACTGGAGTCAAACAAATCTTAAACTTACACTCTTAAACATACAAGATATATTTTACCCTTCATGAATTATTACATTTTTCACAAAACAAAACAATAAGAATAATACCCTGATGAGGATGATATGATTGAAATGATTCCACTTCGGAACAAAATAATGACTATGATGATATCGTGATGCTTCCCACCCTCCAAAATAGTACAAGTTACAATACAACAACAAAAATCTAATGTGAATTATTTGGGCCACCATCAACTTGTATCCTTGGATAAAGTTTTTTTTTCTCTTTGAACTTGGCTTTTCTAAGCACTTCTTAAAGTTATTTGAAAGGAAGCGATGCACTATGATCTTGGAGAAAACAATTTCTCTCTTCTGATTAGGGGAAATTAACGGTCGTCTGACCATAAACAGATGATATAAGAACTTTCTTACAGTTTTCTGTTGAGGCTGGAACGGAGAAATGGTTTGTAGCACAAGAAGGTGGATCAGCTGATCCACGGCACCGAGGTAACTCCTCTCGCACCGGGCGTGGGACACTGCCGTAACTCGTCCGGGCTGATGCCAGCGTTGGCCACCAAAAATACTCCTCTCGTTATGATGGCGATCACGCACATCAAAAACTTTCCCCTTATTCGTCCAGTCAATTATGCTCGCGACGCCTTCCCTTCACGGGCATTTATACTCCTTGGGAGGGGAAAAATCACAGGTGGAAATGGTTGTGAGGAGGGAGGGTGATTTCACTGGGGCCGGAAATAAATGGGTCACTAGCTGGTCCTAGATAACTGGGGCCAACACACCGGCCACCATACACATGACTCATTCACTCTCTCACAAACCACGTCGCAGGACACTATGTCCGACCCCAAGACTAACCCCTGCTCGAGTCGTCACGGTAGCGTGAGCAAAAACAAAAAATGCCCAATCGGCAATTATAATTAGAAAAAAAATACTATCTGTACGGTTCGCTACAATATATATATATATATATATATATATATATATATATATATATATATATATATATATATATAAATAACGAACAAAATAAACACTAATAAAAAACATAGGGACACATAGAAAAGGACACTCACAAAGAAGCTTGCAAACGTTTCAGCGGGTTGACCCGCTATCGTCAGTGCTGAAGGTGAACACTGACGATAGCGGGTCAACCCGCTGAAACGTTTGCAAGCTTCTTTGTGAGTGTCCTTTTCTATGTGTCCCTATGTTTTTTATTAGTGTTTATTTTGTTCGTTATTTATACTATCGCGTAATGCGCTTTCCTCAAGACTTTATATATATATATATATATATATATATATATATATATATATATAAAAATATATATATATACTCTGCATATATATATATATATATGTAGAGTGTAAGGAAGGCAAAATGATAGCGGGATGTATATGTATATATATATATATATATATATATATATATATATATATATATATATATATATATATATATATATATATATATATACACATCCCGCTATCATTTTGCCTTCCTTACACTCTGCATCGTTTTGGCGTCCACCAGAAATAGTTATATATATTGCTATATTATCGCGTATGTTGAACAACCGAGTGATTTCCTACCTTGTGTACTATTTTGTTTTACGAAAATTATGTATTTGCAGGAGATATACGTGCATCTTGAATCCGTACAGACAGGTTACATTTTGGCATCATTTCATATCCAATCATTATGGCGTCCGGAGTATATTTTTTACATTTGATCATCATTTTGGAATCCATTTTGTATATTTACCACCACCGCGGTACCTTTTTGGCTTCCTGCGCTGTTGCCAAATATGTCTATCTTATAAACCTCGCTCTTGCTTGTTATTTTTGTAGTATATAGCTGTTATTGCATTCAATGGGTGAAATTATTCCAATTAACTATTAACTACTGTCAACTAAACGTAATATTACTGTAAAAAAAGATTAAAGTCATCATGGGAGTGAACTTCGTGAAACTAGGATTCTAAAAGTTAGCCAAAATTATTAAATGAGCTAATTAAACACCATTTAGGAAGAAGCATATCTAAACCCTTGGTTTTTATAAAGCCAAGGACACGATGCACAGTGGGCTAAAATTGAAAAAAGCTGGCCAAATATCGGAGGTCTTAAGTATTATTAAATTAAGGAAGGTTTTTATCAACGGTGTGTTGTAAAGATGCAATCAAACTTATTTAGGATGACGTATGCCACAATCTTGTTTAGGAGCACAATATCAATTAAAAATAGGCAAAAGTGATGCGGGAAGCAAATTTGCCAGGGGATCATAGACCTTCTGGTACGGAAATATCAAGGGAAAAATATAATTTTAGCTTAGAATGTAGCTGTTTTCAGATAACAAGCTGAGAAAACCGTATCATTTATTTCACGTCCACTCGATACGGCCCTCAAAATTACAGAAAAGGGGGTAATTAGGTCCTCAGATATTCCTGAAAAGGGATTTTACATGAGTCTGTGTTAGTATTGTCGATTACTTATTATAAATTCTCTCAACAATAACTCCATTTGAACGATTTAATAAGGAAATCTGAAGAAATTGCGAGAGTAATCTCCAGATAATGAGTGAAGAGTGAAAACGTGAGGCTAAAATGAGCGCAGTGTCGATTGAATGTCAATTTAAATGGAATTAATATATTATTGAGTGTACTTATGCGAAGTTCTTTCAAAAGATTCCGAGATTTCTCACGATAATGTAAGGTTAAATCAATTTCTCCAGATGTCGTCCCCCCATCTGTCAGAATATCCTTCAGCAATGCTACGTTAGTCTTCAGAGGTTTTCCCTTTCTTTCATCATCAAGTCATCGCAGTAAGTGAAAGCTATCATGAAAGAAAATTTATATAGCATCCTTCTGAAAGGTCGTACGATTATACCCCGAGAAAAATATTGGCTTCACTATCTTGAAAGATGCGTATTCGCTAGCATTGAGGCTAGAACAAACTCTATCTCCCATTTACAAGGTTCAAGCTCTTATAAAAAAAGGTATGCCGCGGCTCGTTGATGTCCCGTTCTTATATTAATCCATCGGAGTCGCGAGGAAGTACCTTCTATAAACCGGCCTTAAATATCCTATCACATATAATATGAAAGCAAATTTCACAAATCACTCATTTTGCTGGCTGATTTCAATAATTTCATGTGCACGGATAGCTATTCCAATGGCTGCGTTCGTTGGCATATCAGCGTCGACGGCATTTTACCACGTTTGCTCCTTTCGTAAAGATAGACTTTTTCGTACCCTGGGCGTTGGGAAATGTCCCAGACGTACCCAAAGAACGTTTTGTGGCGACAATATTTAAAGCGATTCTATTCACATGTAAATGATGATTCTGCTTCTATCTTTTGAAAGTGCTTTTGTATTTTTAGCGTGGTGCCTTTGATTTTGTTTTGCGAATTTGCCTTCATGGTTATCCATTCCGTAGGACGGGTAAAAATAATTCTTTAGTACGACAAAATATCTTTTTGTTTATATTCCGCTATAGCTAGAGTGAATTAACGCCTTTCACAAGCTGTATTTTACTATTTTTATTTACTTTTTACTAGCTCCAGCTGGAATCTACTCCTCCTATAGGGGTCTTGCTTGTAATTATTTAATATATTCGACAGTATCCAGCGCTTTTTAAATTACTCTTTCATTACATCAAACGGCTTTTTGACTTTACTACGTATTTTCCTAAAAATTAATGAAAATGACATGGAGATACTTATTATATAAATTAACCTCACTAATCAATAGCTTAAATATTCCTTCAACGTAACCTTTTTGCTCAGCTGTAGATAATGGCGGTATCTATACGGAAAACTCAGGAGGGCGCTGGACTAACCTATTCCATTGAAGGTCTTGAATATTCTTTAAATGATCTACAATCGGGAACAAAACTACTCGTGGGCAGCCTTGTTTTACCGAATTCCTAGGAGTACTGTACAACGACATGTCTCTGGAACCCTGGGGAAATGAGACACATCTCAACGCCCAAGTAAGGGTGATGGGTTTTGACTTCCTATTTCTCTGCTGTTGAGGAAAAGGAATTTGTCAATGCAATAAACGTTATGGAAAAAATGGCTTTGGACGTCATTAGCAAAAATATTGAACAAATCGCGTTCACCTAATATATTGGCGAAAATCGTTGAGAAAGGAGAGGGAAAAGGGGTACAGATCATCACCTGCTTGTAAGAGCATTTCTTTCGGTAAGGAAGTGGCTGAGTGATATTTTTAAAATTTGTGCAAAACAGATTATTGTGTTGCAGTGACTTTTAAACCTTACCTGCGAAGGAAACGAAAATAACCTTCATTACACCCATGCCTCGTATAGCGCAAGGGATGCGTTCCTTGGGATCTTTGCGCTATACGAAATTGCGTTATATGAGAGCGTTTTAACAATGGGAAGATAGGGATGCGTTCCTGGTGGCATAGGCGTTGGGTATCGAATTTCCTCTAAACCATATATATTCCTATTAACAGACTTAGAAAACCTTTTTCATAAAAACATTTTTAATTTAAAATAGCTTTAAAGATAGTAGGCATGCATTCAAAGATTTTTGTTCACGTAAAAAAAATTCGTACGAGCTTTAGAAATTCCCTCCTGTTGTTCGGGTGGGATAACCTCTGCTATCTCAGGGGTTCATAACGCATTGCCGGCAGTTGACAAATTTTCAAACCAACCTAGAAACATTTACTGCCTCATCTAGGCCCCTTTTTCGCCCATCCGAATACCAAGCTATTGCTAAGTTGAATACCGTTTCATTGCTCGCCGAGTTTGTGAATGTAAAATCAGAGCTGGCTTAAATTTGAAGTCCCGTTAGGCATTAGCAGCTACGTGAAATAGTGTTTAAATGCCATGAAATGTGACCCAGTTTTCCTTCCCTGAAAATTAATGAACGAGATTGCATTCTTTTCCGAAACAATATCGTCTCGTCAGCACTAAAAACTAATTTAGGAAGAAAGAAGACACTTTCAATCACAGCTTGGAGTTCATCAGAAAATGTTGCGGCGACTCCGCAATCAACACTCGCAGATTCACCTGATATCGCCGCACTGAAAATACTTGCTTGTCGTGTAAAACACTGAAAGCAACCGGATTTTTCACTAAATGTCTCGGAGCGATTACCAACCTTGCCTTTTCGTATTTCAAAATGAGCTTTCCGTATGTGCTGAGCGCTTGGCGGAAGTGGGTGTAGCTGAGATCACTAATGTTTTAACTTCGTCTTTATTCAGAATAAGACATCGCGAGTTTAACCTTCCGCGCAATATCGCTTTACGCTCTCCATTTTCAAAGCAATTTACCTCTTACAATTTCTCTTTCAGGTTTATGGTTTTCCTTGATAACTTCTTGATTTTTCTACCTGCATTCCTGTTTTTTTGCCATTTTTCTCTGGACGTTTACTCCTTATGGCTTTATCGAAATGACCTCCTACTGCGGAACTGTATTCCTAAGACGCAGAGGGCCTAAGACTGCTGAGAGGGAACGAAGCTTTTGTGTTTGAGACTCTATAGCAGACCCTTTTGTGTGTTGATGCTTTTCAAAACAACACTACCACCCCTCTATTTCTCCCCCGTGATTACCGATGACCTTGAGGGCTGAAGCGTTGACCCTCTCCCTGGAAGTCAATCGCCCGATAGACTATGATGACGAAAATTACGTCTCAAACCTTATTACTTTCTTTTAACTCACTTCCACTAGCTCCAGGCATAGTTAATGATCTAAATTAACAATTGTCATTCTGTTAAGGATACGAGGTAAACTACTTCGGTAGGCCGGCAATATGGACTCAATGACGAGTAATGCTTTTGGCCATTGCTCAGCAATGGATTTCGAATAATGTATAAACAAAAAAGATGAGGCAAGCAGTACTATTAATATGCGTAAAAATGTAGCAATTTCGTGCGTACTTAGCGCAAGTTAACCTTTTATCGTGGGAGCGTTAAATTTTTTTTGATTAGGCTGCACTGCGTTGGGATGTTTCCCCGAAGAATTAATTTTCGCTATATCGGAATTGCGCTATACGAGGCATGGGTGTACTTGGAAGATTCTTTTCTAATTCAAAATGACGACTCCATTTGTAAGAGAGATCTGATAAACCGATTTAAGAATGTGATATGTGACTGAAAATCTATGGAATGAAATTCATTGAAATGAAAGGCGGAAAATAGGAGTACAAATGAAGCATTTTAAATGCCATCGAAACTTAAATCGTGGAACTTGGTCTATAAGAATTTTTGAAACTGGAACTATTAGCAGGATTTAAGTGACAATTTTATGCTATTATCCCCCAGTTCAATCTATTATTTCAACTTATCCCTTTATCTTATTTTGTGTGAATTTTTCAACATTGATTATAATTAAAATCACGAAGTGTTAAAAAATACATTATTTTTATGTTGCTGATAATATCTGAAGGCTGAACAGTGGGGTCTACATGATATTATTTGCTTGTTTCCTATGAATGCCGCTACTGACATTCTGCAAGCAAATGGAATAAATGAATCACATTTGCCTTACGTGCGTAGTAAAAATATTCTTTCCTTTTTTTTCAGGGCTATGTAGAAGAATACCTTTGGAATCTTCAACCAATTAAAAACTAATTTAATTTCCATCTTCGAGATTACTTTCATTATTACGAGTGAAATGTTGCTAATTAGGTCTTTTTGTCACGAAAAATTCATTAAATTCGAAAATAAATTGAATCCGCTATAAGTGAGATTAATAGTACCTTTGGGGTACCATTCTCTAGAAAAAACTGGCTTGATTTTCCAAATTATCCATTTTCTTGTAATGAAATAAGACGCATCAATAAATGTGGATGAGATCCTCAGGGAATGAGGCTCTGATTTTTCAAAATATATTTCTATTTCCAGCTGAATAAATTTCGTTCTCTTATGTATATGATGCGTTAGTCTTGGCCAAAGGGTTGCGGAGCCGTGGGAAGAAATGTTTAACTATTCCAAAGAATGAGTTAGTAAAAGGACTAAGAACCAATGCCTAACGAAGAAAGCACTTCGGTTCACAGCCACCCCGGAATTACTTTGGCTTGTAGATCTACTACCATTGTTACAATGAGAAAAGCGAATGTTTGTAATTCTCGCCAATTATTTTTTATCGAAATACAAATGCTAAGAGAGAAAATCTGACGTTAGTGACGAGATCATTCTTCCTACAGAACAAGTATTAGGAGCATAAATAACCGTGGTACAAGTTTCTATGATTAATGGAATGCAATTTCAAGTTTCGTGGGTTTTTCTACGTATGTTAAGGAACAAACAACTCTTACAAGTGGTTACGTTGGAGCATAATTCCAGAATATCTTACTAAAATCGTCTAACACCCAAACCTGTAGAGTGGTAGATAAAACTGTAGATGCGCCGTATGGAATTGCTACATCAGACCATGTTACTGACGCTGACATATAGATAAAATGAATCACTAATGTTATTTAAGATCGACGTGTTTAATGTTATCTCGTATCTCATTCATTTTTAAATTGATAGTCACCCAATTTGCTTTTCACTCAAAACACGTGAGTATTATGCGTAGTTACTTGTACAAAATGGACATGAATTACCCAATAACCTCAAAACCATTGCATAAAATAAAATAAATATTTTTTGCCAGTCTAGGGGAACCCCTTCCACTCACCCACATTTTCTCCTAAGTCCTCCCGCTCTGCCCCCTTTCAACGAAATAAAAATAGATTTGAGATCCCGAGTCACTCCGCCTCTGCCACCTTCCCTCGCTTTTTGGCTTTTTTTCAATCGTCCTGCTTCCTTTCCGTCTGGGAAGCGCTCATATTTCACGTTCCCACGAATATAGCGTTTGTTTTTCGACGCATATGACCGAAGGAAACCTCGAGCTTTTGAGTCTCTCCTCTACGGCCCCCTCCCTCTGCTCTTATGCCTTCTTTTATTTTTCAATCGTCCTGCCTTCCCTTAGTCTGTGAACCGATCATATTTCACGTTCCCACGAATATAGCGTTGCTTTTTCGATGCATACGACATACGGGAACCTCAAAATCATGAGTCACTCCTCCCCTGCCCCCTTCCTTTGCTCTTTGACTTTCATTTATTTTTTCAAGCTTCCTGCCCTCCCTTCGTAAGAAGGAATTATACCTCCTTCAATGCAACTTCTGCCCCGCTTTTTATATAGGCCTATGCACTACCCCTCTCAATCTCAGAATTAACAATCATCGCGCCTCCTGTTGTCCATCTTCCCCCCACTCCTCTCTACCAGTTCCCACACATTGTCTTTCACATGATTCCATTTTCAATCAATGCTACAAAGTATCCATTATTGCCTCCCTCCCTCCCACCGACTCCGCCCTCAACCTCCACACCCTCGAATTGGCGTGCATTTGGCACTTTCAAGCCAATAGCTTCCCGGGTCTCAAAGTTGCATCCTAACCCCTATTCCTAACTCCCCCTCCCCATACACCTCTCCCCTTACCCCTCTTTTCCCTTTTCCAACCCTCTCCTTTCCTCACCATTCATTCTTCAGCTGACGAAGAAGCCGGAAGTGCTTCGATAGCTTCACAAGTTTATTTATTCAATGTGAGTGTTTCTTTTTTGTGTCTCTGTGTGTATTGACATTAACTTAAACTATTTATATTACGTGCCACGTGCATTTCGGATTTTCCAATACATTGTATATGTATATATATATATATATATGTATATAGTCAGAGGTAGGGAAAGAAAGGGATAGGAACATATAATGGAAAAAGGACGAGGTGCCCGCCGAAATCATGGTAAATCTAAGAGTCCTGGTAGCGCAACTGGTAGAGCACCTGGCCGGCAACCAGGAGGTTCTGGGTTCGAGTCCCAGTCAGGCCGCATTATTACCCTCTGATTTCTGGCTTTTTTCCACCTACCACAGCACCGTTGTCCTCGTCCTTTTTCCATTATATGTTCCTATCCCTTTCTTTCCTTACCTCTGAATTTATATGTATGTTTGCGCTTAAGGCGCCGTGTGAATGAATGAAGTAGTATATATGTATATAGGTAGTAATATTTTCAAGAATAACGTCTGTCAATCAATATGATGCCTTTTAAATTGACTAGCAACATTGAGATATCTCCATATTCGTTGAGATATTCCAATAAAGTCATGCGGGGACGCAGTATGAAGAGGCGTGTATGCCTCAGTCTCGTTTTGTAATTCGTAATTCGGGTCATAGATATTTATTAACATCTTTCCGGAACTAAGTGCTTGGATCAATAATTTTATTAAGGAGTGGGATATGTTGGGCTCAGTAGAGGCATACAAATTACAAAATAGTTCCTCATGGTTGAAACGGGATCTTTATTCTGTTATTTTTTAAACTAGGCTAATGGCGTGTGCTGATTCACATCCACGAGACGCGACTCTAAGACATTGTATCATGCATCCCCTCCACAAGTGCAAGTAATAGAGACAAAATGAAGGCTGTGACTTGTGTGTGGATGTGATTGTGCTGCCAAGGGTTAGACTCTGGCGTAAGACCGGCTGTGAAATAAAGGAAAATAAAGCACTGTAATGGATGCAGTGACTCCGGTGACTTCATGGAAAGAAGTCTTTATTCGTGTCGTGGCCCCATTGCAAACATTTAAACAGAGCAATGGTCAGTTCGTCTTGAGTACTTAATGCCTTTCACGAGTTGAATCAATGGAAGCGGGTAAGCGACAAATTTTACCAATGGCTCACGGAGTTCTTGTGAAGGAAGTAAGGACTGCAACGTTGATAAAGGGGGTTGTGACTAAACCAGCTCTACGGATGCATAAAAGGGATCTAAGTCATGTATTTGGAACAAATGAATTCCTTTTTAGATTTTAAAGCCAATTTTATAATTCAACGACGCAGTTCATGCATGAAATTCCCTTTAATGAGACTTTTTCCGAAAATATTAGAAAGTAAAGATTTATTTTTGTAAATTTAATTTATTTCGTATCACAATAAAGAGATTATAATTTCATGCATGATTTTTCCTTCCTAAAAATTAAGTTCACGCTGTTCTGCCCATGGTATCTGCAACTAATATTTAATTTTCAATCGCCCGCTGCTCCCTCGCTAAAAATCAGTCGTAATTTCAGAAAAATAGTATGCACTGTTATCCCGAATTTCACAGTTGGCCCAAGGATTTAAAAAAAAAAAACATTAAAATTTCCTGTTCTCTTGCTCAGCGAATGTTGCAGAAAATAACTTTCTGTACGTAGTATTATTGTCACATCTGTGGGGAACTGCGTTTAGTCTATGCTACGCTATAAAAAGGTACATGTATCGATAATGTGAGCTAATAGTTTGGGTCCGTGCACTGAAAGTGGTCGCTCAGTGATTTAACCCTATGCTTCGTTTGGATTGGCGAGGGTAGAGTTCACCACGAATTAAGCCACAGCTGCACAATACCCCTAATTCAGGGTAGGGTGGCTAGTCCCATTCTCTTTTTAAAATCGCTTTTTCTGGGGGATTTGAACCCGAGTTCCTTCGATCAGAAGCCAACCGTCTATCCATTGAACCATCGCGCTACTGGCTAACTAAACAGCAGGCGTAGCCATCGCATTATTTATCTATGTCTACGAATGTTGCGACATTAATAGCTAAAATCCACATTGCTGTGGTGGAAGCGACGAAAAAGATGACCCCTGGAGTTTCCAGAGTGCATTGCACTTGAATGGCGTGATAGTTATGCCTTCCTCATCAAGCCATCCATTCACCTCGAACGCATTCGGACCAGTCTTGCTTCCGAGAATGGGCCACCGACTTAACGCATCTGAGTACCATCTATTGACATCTATGGCGCTATCTATGTCGAAACGAGCGCGGCCAAATTTATCTCGGTTTTTTAAGTTATTTCTTTGTATTTTTTAACGATAAACGGAGAAACATTAGGTATTTTTGCGATCTAATATATCCGTTTTACCTGTCCAAAATAGTTTTTATTGCAATTGAAGACCCATGCAAGTTCGTCATTAGTGATCACTCTGACTATGAAATTCTATCATCTGACCTAAATAACGTTCATTTGTGGAACCAAGAGTGTGGACACGAACTTAATCTGAAAAAATGCATGGCGGTACATTTCTTGCGGAATTCGTCCAACTCGAACCATGTTTATGCAGTGGTATTAACATAAAGGCAACAGATGAAGTGAAGTACCTGGGAGTTACGTTTACGTATCTCGAACCTCACGTGGGGAACACACGTAAAGAATATTTGCGGCATAGCCCTGAAGAAATTAGGATTCGTCAAGCGTATTGTGGAAGATTTTCGGATGAGAAAGTAAAAGAAAGTTGCTATTTTGCTCTCGTCCGACCGCACCTTGAATATGCAGCGACCGTATGGAATACGGTGCAGATAGACTTAATCCGCGAACTGAATAAAATACAAAGGAAGGCTGCGCGGTTCGTCAAAAACTGCTAAGGGCGTACAGGCAGAGTCACCCAGATGTTAAGCGAATTATGTTGGGAGCCATTGAAGACTCGGAGGCTGCGCGCTAGGCTTAGATTGCTTGAACAATTGAGAATGGATATCTTTAAGAGCGTCACAGAGAACATAATATTCGAGCCACACTATATTTCCAGGTCGGATAGAAGCGATAAATTAAGAGAGATGTTTTGCCGAACGGATAGATATGGGAATTCGTTTCTCCCCCGAACCATAAAGGACTTTAATAAACGCTAGTACCAACCTAGTTAGAGTTCATTTTTTCTACTTCGTTACTTCATTTTTTTCTAGCTGCAAACAGCTGGGGGTCTATTCTGGGTCTTTCTGGCTATAGCAACCGCGATTTGTCGAAAAAATTGGTGAACGGGGACTGAATTCGTATTCTCGTTTTCATTCGCTAGCCATTTCGCCAGAAAAGCTTCGCTTCGTTCCTTTGGCGACAAAAAAGTTATTCTCGTTCTGTCTGGCGAGCAATTTTCGAATGTAAACATTCGCCAAGAGCGAATTTTGCTAGCGACGACAATGAACTCGCTCTAGCGACTTGGCGAAAGAATTGGTGAGAGAACGACTGGTGAATTAATTACAGCCATACACCATTATTATGTAATATTTTTTATCCCAATTAGTTTAATTGTTATTCAAATGCTTGGCATACAACCTGTGTGTTGTTTAATCCGTCTTGTCGTTCTACGTAATTCAATAGATGGGATCTTAAGTGGGTTATACCGTATCGGTGGCTACGGTTATACGCTACTAGATACTTACAAGCCTCTCAACTTTGATAATAATCACCATCCAATAAATAATTGCCTATTTTGTGGACTGCATTCGGAGATCGTGTGTTCAACCCCAGAAAATGTTGAAGTTATGCAATATTTGTGCCGAAGTAGGCGTTTGTTATGCTTTGTGCCAGCCGGGAGGAAAGATAGGAGGTGAAACAGGAGTGTTGGTTTATAAATCTAATATCACTTGGTTTTGCCTACTTCATCAACGGTTTCAAAATGTGATGGTGTTTACGAAGACAGTTTGAATTAGAAGAACAGCCAAGTTTCGTATTGGCAATCGAAAGTGAGAAAAAGATCGTACCTACTATTTGCATTATGATTTACTAGCATGAGATGTAACTATAGAATTCATAATTAATTGTGAGGATATATTTTATGAAGTGAAAGGGTGTAAGCTGTTAAAATGTTTTCGTAATGCCTTTTCGGAAGGATATGTTTGTCAAAGTACTTAAATAAAAATTGCAGGTTACTCCAATAACAATATGTGGCGTACGGCTTGGTATTTCTTGATGATAAATATATGGGAATAAGTGGGGCTAGTGAAAGATTGCGTGAAAAAGAAAGGAATTAGCACATTTCGTACGTAGTTTATTGTAGATGCTGTTTGAGTTTTCCTTAGAAGTTGAGGAACGCAAATTGATGCAGTCAATACGGCTCGTGTGGGTAAAAAAAGTGAGAATGACTGATTTGCTCATAAGATGGTTTGACATATTAATTATAAATGAACTGGTTTGGAAAATGAGCATTTAGAGTGTGGACGTTTACTAATTATTGTATTTTTTGTGACTAAAGTAATGACCTCTCATCCTTTTGATGGAAAAAAACTTGGAAAGGCACCTTAAGCAAGAAAATCTTCCCTTCTATGCAAATTTTCTGTTCTAATGTATTGCCTTTAATAAGTTTCAAAAGGATAAGTGAAGACATATTCCTTTAACAGTCATTTTACTTCACATATCTGGTACACATGTTAGTTTCTTGGGGATTTCAATCCCATACATAGCTTTTATTAATTTTTTCATTTACCATCCATTGGACTATCACTATTGAGTGCAAAAGTTCAAAAATCCATTAGGTATAATATCTTCAACACTTATAACAATGGGCGGGATGACAAGTTTTGACAAGTAGAGAATTTGGACCCTTACACCTGAAGAATCATAAAACATCAAAGCCAGATTAATCAAAGAAATATTATTTATTATGGTTCTCAATCCTTGTCCGCTAATGGAATATTTGAAATAATCAGAATCAGTTGTATTTTTTATAATATTGAGCCAGCTGGGCTACTCTGCCTATTGGGGAAAGCTGTTGTCTGTATACCTATGTATTTGCTAATGAGGCTGAATTTACAGGAAATGACTGCATTCACCACCCATTATTTTCCATGCTCATCAGTGACCACTGAAGTTTTTTTTAAGCTCTTTCAAAGTATGTTGTATGATGTTGGGCAAGATATGGTGTAAGTTCTTCATATTAGTAAAATTAGACTTTGCAATATTTCTACTGAGTTTCATCATAATATACTCTGTGGAAATATTGCAATGTCTATTTTTACTAATAACTCTCTCAAATTCTTGAATGTAATTCTTATCGTGGTTTCTTCCTAAAATATTAACCTTTACTACTACTTGTCGACATTTAACTAATTATTATTATTATAGTATTCTACCGATTAAGGTAGGTTTCCATGGAGTACGCAAGAAGTGATCTGGGAGCCTCCCTTTCCTTCCAGCACTGCCTTCTTTAACTCACAGTAAGGCCTACTCTCTTTCAATCTATCTAAAAATCCTATTCTTCTCCTTCCCCTCCCTCGTTTCCCTAACATTCTACCCTCTAGCACCATTTTCAACATCCCCTCACCACTAAGCACTAACTCCATCCATACCTTCTGTCTCCTCCGTATCTCATCTAAAAGCTGCCTCTCCTACCAAACCATATCCAGCACTTCGTCGTTCCTTTTCCTCTCCGTCCATTTCACCCTCTTCATTCTTCTCCATACCCACATCTCGAATGCCTCCAATCTTCTCTCGTCTTCTTTCCTTAGTGTCCACGTTTCCGCACCGTAGAGAGCTACACTCCAGATCAAACTCTTCACTAACCTTTTCTTTAAACTCTTACATAACGATCCTCTTAGAAGCTCCTTCCGGTTCATGAACGCCTCCTTCGCTAATGCAATTCTCTTCCTAATGTCCTTACTACTGTATCCGTTTTCCTCTAACGTACTGCCTAAATAGTTGAATTGCTTAACCTGCTCAAGTTTTTCACCACCCACCTTTATCTTAAGTCTCACATTCCTCGCTCGTGATGCTTTACAAAACCGCATTACCTTAGTTTTCTTGTGATAAATCCTCATCCCATATTCCTCGCAACGCTCGTATAACGCATCCACTAGAGCCTGAAGCCCCCTTGCTGACTGGCTAATCAGCGCCTGATCATCCGCGAATCTCACTGATTTGAACATCATTCCTCCCACTTTTATTCCAGCTTCTAACTCATCCCATGCTTCCCGTACCATCTCTTCAGCGTACACGTTAAAGAGCAGCGGCGATAGAGGACAGCCTTGCCTCACACCTCGGCCAATGCTTGCCCACCCGGATTCTCCGTCCGCTACCCTCACTTGCGCAGTCTGGGCCATATACAGATTACGAATCAGTCGTCTATCCCTCCAATCTACACCTATTCTCTTCAGAATATCCATTAACTTTACCCAGTTCACTCTATCAAACGCTTTTTCAAAATCCACGAAACACGCATATACGTCCTGGTCGTATTCTAGGTTCCTCTCCACGAGGGACCTCATTATTGCTATTGCATCACGAGTTGACTTCCCCTTTCTGAAACCAAATTGATCTTCGCCCAAATACTCGTTTGCCCTCGCCTCCATTCGTCTGTTCAATATCCTCAGCACCACTTTCGCCGCATGCGATATTAAGCTGATAGTCCTATAATCTCCGCATTCCACAGATTTCTTCTTTTTCGGAAGCGGAATTAAAACCGTCTTCACGAAATCTTCCGGCCAGCATCCCTCCTCATAGATCCTGGCACTAGTTCGAAAAACCTATTCTTACCTTCCTTCCCTAGATTCTTCAGAAGCTCACACGGGATATTGTCCACGCCTACTGCTTTCCTAGCCTTCATATCACGAAGTGCTCTCTCTATTTCCGAATCTAATATCCCCGGCCCAAGATTATCCTCCTCCACTGCACTTTCCTCCTCTAGAGTCAATCTCTCTGGTCTGTTCATTCCGTCATACAGGTCCTCCACGTATTCCTTCCATCTACTCTGTACCTCTTCTCGCTCGGTTAGCATCCTCCCATCTTTACCCTTAATTTTAGACATGGCTTGTCCTCTTTTGCCGCCCGATAGCGACTTAACTTTGGCGTACAACGCGCCTATTTCTCCATCCTTCTGGAACTTTTCCATTTCCAGACACTGTCTTTTCCACCAAGCCTCCCTTGCCCTCTTAGTTTCACGTCGTAATCGATTATTCAGTTCCCTATACATTCTTTTTCCCTGTTCCGTGTCCACGTTCTTCCACTTCCTCCTCTCCTCCATTTCCCTTATCATGTTCTCCGTTACCCACGGCTTCTTTATCCTTCTACTGTCAACGTAACCAATTGACTTCTCCGCCGCTTTGACTATTCCCGTTTTAATATTATCCCATCTTTCCTCAACAGTCTTAGTACTTTCAATCTCCCGTATACTAATGTCCATTAGTTCCTGATATTCTCTCCTCATACTCCCCTTCAGGGCTCCTACGTTCCATTTCTTCGCCTTCCTAATTTTCATAAGTCTTTTGAATCTAACATTGCATTTCATGAGTACTAGATTGTGGTCCGAATCCGCATCCGCTGCGGGGAAGCTGCGCGAGTTTTTCACACTATTCCTAAACCTCTGTCTTACCATAATGTAGTCTATTTGATATCTCCCCACATCCTCTGGACTTTTCCACGTGTACCTTCGCCCTTTATGATGATTGAACCACGTGTTAGTGATGAATAATTTGTTTCTCCTACAAAATTCTGCTGCTTTCTCTCCCCTGTCGTTTCGTATTCCTAGACCAAAATCTCCTATTTCGTGCCCATCCCTCCCTTCCCCCACTGAGGCATTCCAGTCCCCCATCACTACCAGATTTTTCTTACCCGGTGTGTCTCTAATTATTTCCTCGAGCTGTTCATACACCTCATCTACTTCTTCTTCCCTATGATTGCTAGTGGGCATGTAAACCTGGACCACCACCAGGTTGGTGGGCCGCGCCTCAATTTCTACCACCAGAATCCTATCGCTTACCTGGTCTATACCTACCACACGCTTACCCATCTTCCCGTTTAATACTAAAGCTACCCCTCGCTGGCTCTCTTCCCCTCCACTATATATAACCCTATACCCATCACTCCAATAGTCCCCGCCATCCCTCCACCTCACCTCGCATAATCCTAATATATCTATCCTCCCTTTATCCATTTCCCTTTTGATATTTTCTAACTTTCCCGCCCTCATCATAGTCCTCACATTCCACGTCCCCACATTTATAGCCGACTTCTTCTTCTCCATCTTCTTGGTCTTGTTTTCTTCCTTCTCCATTGCTGCTGCAGCTGATGATGATGATGATAAGTCTCTGCAAGGATTTCGCATGTTGGCGACCCCGAGGACCTTGCCGACCTCGCTGCCGTGCCCGACACCCGCCCTTTGCGGACGGGTCCCGGGCGATGAGATTCCGAGGCTCATTTGGTTGTACTCCATGTGTTCAGGGAAGAGATAGTTGGTAGGGTTTCCCACTTCCATTCCAACAGTGTTTTTTACGTGACACCACCACGTGGACTACCTTTCGTCTGGCTCCTACCCTTCGACCTATCTGGCATGGGTGGCCCTACCGGGAATAATTTAGAATTAATCCCGCCAGTGCAGCTCTAGGGGTCATAGGAACGCGCAAGCCTTTCCACCGCGACCAGGTTGTAGCCCAAAGGAAAGGATTTAACTAATATGTTTAATAAATTTCAAAGGGATAAGTGAAGACATATTCCTATAACAGTCATTTTACATCACATATATGGTACACATGTTAGTTTCTTGGGGATTTCAATCCCATACATAGCTTTTATAAATTTTTTCATTTGCCATCCATTGGACTATCACTATTGAGTGTAAAAGTTCAAAAATCCATTAGGTATAATATCTTCAACACTTACAACAATGGGCGGGATGAATAAAAGTTGAGCAAATGCTCATGAGCATAAGCTTGGAGCATGAGCATTTGCTTTGAGCAAAAGGTAAGAGCATAAGCATTTGCTCCATTTGGTATGAATAACCTCTACCTTATACTCCGGAGCAAATGCCTCAGTTTAAATACCTTTTGCGCAACATTTTGCACACGGCGTGCTCGCTGAAGACAGACTTCCCCTGCTACTGCTGCAGTACTACAACAGCCTCGTCTACAAACGGCACTTTGGTATACATTAAACAACTCATTTCTACTATTTACGCTCAACAATAGCCCTTCCGTTCACACAGGGGTACTTAATTATGAGTCGAACTCTATAGTCAACTATTTTAGTCCTCTGTTATTTGCGTATATATTTGTGGTAACGTCTATATTTTATGGCAGTAATTCTAAATCGATGGAGGATTTAGATGAGTAGAATAAATTAGCAGAGTTTCATGAGTTTTTTGGGTAAAAAAGATAAAATTGGGAATTTTAAAGAATTAGTTTTTGTTTTTTTTGTAAACATTGGAATTATTTTATCCTATTTTCGATCTTAATGCTACAACAGGTCATTTCATGCGGTACACACATTGGTCACACACAATTATTTATTATCGCTACTGGTGCAATCTTATGCATTCGTGCTTATTTGAAGAAAACTATGCCGCGTGCAATAGCAAATCAATAGACAAAAGAGTCTGCCACTTTCAAATAAAAATAAAAATTGATAATTTGCTCACAAAAAAACTTGTGGCATTGGAGTATTCCTGTTTTTCAATCGATTCAATTTTTTATTTTCAATGTCTGGAGCAGGGAACCGCAATATTCATATTTCATTAACTAGCAAATGTATTTGTAGTTTTCTGAACTCCGTGAAGGTAGATGGTCGAAGGTTATTTTAATTTATATTTATTACGTACAAATTAGAAATTACTTGTAGTGAGCTTAGTGATTATTACGCTGTGTACAATATTATGGCGGCCCCGTGGCACTTCATGCCCAGCAAGTTTTCCATCTTTTCATAGAAAGTAGGGGTTGGAAAAAAAACTCGCACGCGCATACTCTACTCACAGGCTGTTGGCTTAGGTTGGTATGGCAATATGGGATGCAATTAACAGCCTTATCAGGTCACTTTTATTAGTAAAATATTGGTGTACTTAGTTTAAGGAATCCATGCTCTTACTGAGCAATATCTATAAAGTAACATTAACTGCTTTTAATCGTTTTGCGGGCCATTTCGAAATGGCGTCAAGGGACATATACGGGCCGTGGATTACAAACGCCTGGTCTTCAAAAATGAAGGTTGTATTGTAGGAGATGAAGCCTAGGCTATTGAAGGGTCACGTAGCTTCTGCTAAAGTGGGGGAAATTGCCGGTTCGGTTATACGAAAACGTAAATTATTTCACTTTTTTTATTGTTCTAATATGTGGTGGAGGACAATTTAAGATCCACCAATCCCATTTCTAAAATATTCACTGAAGAGTTCTTAAAGCGAGGCCTTCGTAATGGAACATGTACTAGAAAATCAAAATCAAAAGGCACATGTGCTAGTTGCATAAACTATGTTATTGCGGTAGAAAGCTATGCATAACTATATCTCATAAATACAGAAGTAAAGAAAATGTCGTCAAGTACTAAATTTTGGGGTACACTAAGACCATTATGGATTTCGTTTCTAATTTTTTCAAACTATGAAATTTCATAAAAATTATTTTGAGAACCAACTACTGAAAGAAATGAACGTGTCCTAATGGAATTTTGGATCTCGATGTATGTAGCGAAGCTCTATCATAAACACATACCTATCACTAACCAGGCCATTGGCGTCCACAATGCTGAGAGAAATTTTTAATCGAAAGTAGCACCAACTGAAGCTTTTGATAGTTTTAAAAATGTCAGTGGGAGTAACCCACTGCCATTTGAATGCAACAACAAGAACAACAACAACAACATTTTCAACAACAACAAAATTTTCAACAACAACAACATTTTCAACAACAACAAAATTTTCAACAACAACAACATTTTCAACAACAACAAAATTTTCAACAACAACAACATTTTCAACAACAACAACAACAACAACATTTTCAACCAAAACAACATTTTCAACCAAAACAACATTTCAACAACAACAACATTTTCAACAACAATATTTTCAGCAACAATAACATTTTCAACAACAGCAACAACAACATTTTCAACAATAACAACAACATTTTCAACAACAACAACAATAACAACAACAACATTTTCAACAACAACAACAACAACAATATTTTCAACAACAACAACAACAACAACATTTTCAACAACATTTTCAACAACATTTCCAACAACATTTCCAACAACATTTCCAACAACATTTCCTACAACATTTTCAACAATATTTTCAACAACATTTTCAATAACATTTTCAGCAACATTTTCAGCAACATTTTCAACAACATTTTCAACAGCATTTTCGACAACATTTTCGACAACATTTTCAACAACATTGTCAACAACATTTTCAACAAAATTTTCAACAACATTTTCAACAAAATTTTCAACAACATTTTCAACAACATTTTCAACAACATTTTTCACCACATTTTCAACAACATTTTCAACAATATTTTCAAGAACATTTTCAACAACATTTTCAACAATATTTTCAACAACATTTCCAACAACATTTCCAACAACATTTCCTACAACATTTTCAACAACATTTTCAACAACAACAACATTTTCAACAACAGTCCTTTGTCCTCTCACGCCGCACCTTTTTATGCCGTCCCTAGGGACGGCGGCTTGCGAAAACCAGCCATGCTATCGAATCATCCGATTCGATAGCCCGCGAGTCTAAAACAAAGATTACAACATAAAAAGAAAATGTTTGGTGGCTAACCGTTACATGGCCCCCAGTGAACAGTAATCGAAACAGAAAAACAGAACAGTAACAGAAAAAGGAGTGCAACGATGTTGTAGTGAGTGGTGAGTGAAATAATTGAAACCAAGGAAAGGAAGTTCGACACTGCGGAGCCATACGGACGCAGTAACGTCAAGGACAGAACGTAAAGTATCTGCACTCCAATCCCCCCCCAGTGAAGACCCCCCCTCCTCATACACAGTGAACACTGTTCGTGTGTGGGAAAAGGGATATTTTTTTTCTCTTTGGTTGTTATAACTTGGTCCTTTCATTGTTCAACGATTTTTTTCTCTTTGGTTGTTATAACTTGGTCCTTTCATTGTTCAACAATTTTTTTTGATGTTATAATAAGTTGTTATTTCTGTATTGTAAGGTGGCTAACCGTCATTTCCATCCGAATCATCAGCGTATTTTACTCGTGGGCGAACCCCAACACCCATCTGGGATTTCAAAATTTTCCATTTTTTTTTATTTCTTGCAAATAACCACTTCCTTGGGACGTAGGCATCAGGGGAAGGGAGGACCCATTGAACGGGCTGGTTACATTGGTAAAAGCAAAAACTTCCAGCCACAAAAATGAGACTCATCAGATATAATAAATGCACAAGAAGAAAACAACAGAATTCCCAATTTGAAAATAAACAGGGAAACTCTTACAGAACATTGGGCAATAACAAACAGAAGAAATCTATTTCTTGTGAAAATAAAAAACTGAGTAATTCTTACTCTCAGGAAGTGGAGAAATTTTGGTCAAGTATATGGTCGAATGATACATCCCATAATGGAAATGCGACCTGGATGAGAAATGAAAGAACAGCAGCGGAAAACATAGAAACTATGCTTCCCCCCATTATTACAATGGAAATTCTTAAAAAAATTCTTAGCCGAACCCGTAACTGGAAAAGCCCAGGAAAGGATAATATACACAACTTTTGGTACAAAAAATTCACCAGCTGCCATAAGCATCTACTGAAATATACAAACGAATTTTTGAAGTTTCCAGAAAATATTCCAGTTTTTTTAATGGAAGGTAAAACATATTTATTGCTAAAAGAAGTCGCATGTAACGATCCATCAAAATATAGACCGATAACTTGTCTACAAACATTTTATAAAATTTTCACCTCTTGCATAACAGAAGTAATCAACAACCATATAGATGAGAACCACATTTTTACGGGAAAGCAAAAGGGGTGTCGCAGAGGAAGCAAAGGTTGCAAGGAACAGTTGATAATTGATTAAATTATTCTTAAACAAATACAATAAAAGAATAGGAACCTACACAGTTGCTATATAGGCTACAAAAAAGCTTTTGACTCTGTTCCCCATTCCTGGCTTATTGAAGTACTAAACATCTATAAAATTCACCCAGAAGTTATTGAATGTCTCCATACTGTGTTGAAAAAATGGAGCACCATCTTGCACATAAAAACTGATGAGGGTCTTTTGCAGACAAATAATATCAAAATCAAACGGGGAATATTTCAAAGTGACTCTTTGAGTGCATTATGGTTCTGCCTTGCGCTAAACCCTCTATCAAACCTGAGTAATACTCAATATGGAGTGAAAATAAAAGGAAAAGAACTAAGATGCCACACTCTACCGCATCTTTTCTATATGGACGATCTCAAGCTATATGCAGGATCTAATAACAATCTAAATCAATTAGTCCGTTTAACTGAAATTTTTCTAAGGATATAAAAATGGAATTTGGAATAGATAAATGTAAAACTATCACAATAGTCCGAGGTAAAATACAAAGGAATGATATTTCACTACAGGATGGGCAAATAATAGAGGCCGTGGATGAGGGAGATACCTATAAATACCTAGGGTTCCAACAAGCAAGACGACTAGACCACTCTACGATAAAGCAAAAACTTTCGACTGAATTCCAAAATAGAATCAAGAAACTTGTTCGCACGGAATTGAACAGCAAAAACCTCACTAAATCAATTAATACCTTTGCCATCCCTCTCCTGACAAACTTCTTCGGTATAATCAAATGGTCACAAACAGATCTAGACCACCTACAAAGAAAAATTCGATCCCAAATGACAGAGAAAAATATGCTCCATAAAAACTCGAAAATAGAGAGGAGCATGTTGCCTAGAAAATTTGGTGGAAGGGGTATCGTAGACATCAAGAATCAGCACAACTCACAACTTTCTCAGTTATGGAAATATTTTTTCAGCAAGAAATCTACCTCGGATCTCCTGAGAACTATCTGTGACGCAGACAATAAATACACACCGTTAAACCTATCTGACGAAAGTATGCAAGTTAGTGAAACCACTGTTACTATAGACAGTAAAATGTCAATATGGAAAGCTAAATCCCTTCACGGAAGACACTCTCATGCCCTGGAGGACCCTGAAATCGATAAAGACGCATCGCACGCATGGTTCAGGCATGGGCAACTCTTCCCAGAAACAGAAGGATTTATGATCGCAATACCAGACCAGGTGGTGAAAACAAAAAATTATGAAAAATATATCATTAAAAACCCAAATTTATTGGATGACAGATGCAGAAAATGTGGTAATACCTCTGACACGATACAGCACATCACAAGTGGATGCAGTAACTTATCTCAAAAAGACTACCTGCACGGTCACAATCAAATATGTAACATCATACACCAGAAATTAGCCCTGAAGTATAAACTCATAGAAAATGGAGTTTCTTATTATAAGTACACACCTAAAACCATCCTTGAAAACGACCACTGTAAGATTTATTATGACCGTTCAATTATTACCGATAAAACAGTCCATAGCAATAGACCTGATCTAGTAGTACAAGATAAAACTCACAATGAAACATACTTGATAGACATTGCTGTACCTAATTCACATAATAAAACTATAGCCTACATCAGCAAAATGGAAAAGTACGAAGAACTTAAAAATGAAATTAAGAGATTGTGGAAATCAGATAAAGTACACGTAATACCTATCATTATCTCCGCCACAGGAGTAGTGCCTCATTCACTCCATCAAGGTCTTCAAACTATTGGACTGCCGAAAAACTTGTTTATTACAAAACAAAAAGCAGCAATTTTAAATACTTGCCGGATTGTCAGAAAATTTTTCAAAACAGAGTAAAAAGACGAGAGTACTTGGTGATACCCGTACCTCGCCTAAAACCAGCAAAAATGCTGTGAACATCTTCAGTGTGACAAAAGTCATTCTGCACGTTATCGTTTATAATGAACCCTGATGAATTTGTCCATTAAACGGTGGTTGGTTATAAATTCTGTCATTGAAATTATGGCCATGGTGAGTACTTTGAAAACATGAAAGGCTTTGATTATTCACAATTTGCAAATTATTCCTAATTCCGTAAGGAACACAGAGATGATGATATACTAGCGTACTTATACTGGCTATTACTCGTATTACTCGTACTTATACTGGCCATAATAACGCTAAGAAGATATATCTTACTGCAAAAATATGATTAAAATTTATCGTCATAATGATTATAGCCACAAAATGTTCGTAAAATCGCTCTGGTGGTCTACTCAATAGAAAACCATTTCAATTGGTTTCACAATACAAATGAGAATCTTCGATCCAGTGTAATAAGCACAAACAGGGTTAATATACCACTATTTCTTGCAAAGGGACTCCACTTTGATTCGATCCATTCACAAATATTCATTCATTATCACCGTGTAATTTATGGTTTACTAGTATCGCAGTCCACATACAATTAACACATGTACTTGCCAAATATTCACAAATCGACGTGAGCACTTTTATTTTGACGAGACACAGATGATTGACCATATTAATAGTCAACGATTAAAACCAAAAGTATTGGCTTCACCTTCGTTTTCAAGGCAAATCATCACTTCAAAACAAACGTAAATAATCCTTTCCCCATACTCCACACTCGATTTTCCAATTTCGGCTTTCGTTTGTTTCACTTTTCGCGTTCAATTGCTGGTATGAGAATTATTGACCTAACGGTATTCTTTATTACCTTCGTCACAGTATTTCGCCAAGAGTACGAAGTTACCCGAACTGTAGCGATAGACTGGGCGAAACGAACGAGAAAATCGCGGAGAAAATTTTCGCTTCACTTCGAGTTGCCGTAGCGAAGCGAAGACCCGGGCGAAAGGAGAACGAGAATCACCGCCCTGGTGTACTAACACCCCATGCCACACGCCTTTTAGGCGGCTTGTGGGGTAATATGTAGATATAGATGCTTTTATGTTACCCTAGCGACATTTGATTTCTCCGCACTCTGCGGTAAAAAAGAAAACTCTTAAAATCTACAGACTCATTTGCTGTATATGTTATCGCGACCAACGACATTTGTATGGCATCTAACTATCCGAATTTGTAAAATAGTGCATTTGCATGGCAATTTTTATTTGCTTCCTAAATACTTACGTAGTGTGTGAGTTCCTGTTTTTGTTGGTATTTTATTGGAAAGCACTGGTAGTTGTAAATGAATTAAATGCAATAACTCTTCATATTTTAAAAGTTTTAGTAGTACCGTATTTTAACTTCACACACATAAGGATTGTTAACAAATACAGATCAATAAACAATCTTGGTAACCAACCAACAGAGACAAAACACAACTGAAAATTACAAATGTCAACACCCCCCCGTAATTGAAGATGTGCTGAAACAGCTCTTTAGCATTTCCATCAAATGAATTACAAATTTTTTTTTTAAATTATTTTTAAACCATGCCTAAACCTCTCATACATTTTTCATATTTTATACGATTTAAGCCCTTGGTAAGTATGTCAGCTGTCATTTCCTCAGTGGAGAGAAAATCTACGTTTATATTACCGTTTTCTACTTGTTCTCTAACAAAATGGTATTTCACATCTACATGCTTCATTCTATCATGGAAAACAGGATTTTCTGCTAACTTGAGAGCGCTCTGATTGTCCTCAAAAATAGTAATAATTTCTTGTTCCTGAAATAATTCGGAAATAAGATGTTTTAGATGAATAGCCTCTCTAGTAGCCTCGGAAAGAGCAATATATTCTGCCTCACAAGACGATTGGGCAACACATTTTTGTTTTCTACTACTCCAGGAGACTGGTCCACCTGCACAAGTGAAAACATATCCAGAGTATGAATGCCTATCATTTAGATCATTTGCAAAATCTGCATCAGAAAAACCAAAAATAGGCTTCCCAGTGCATTTGTATGTGAGTCCCATTTCCATAGTACCTTTTAGATAACGAAGTACCCGCTTGGCCATCTTCCAGTGTATATCTGTATGCTTCTTATTAAACTGGGAGAGATAGCTAGTAATGAAGGAAATATCTGGCCGCGTGTTGACGGAGAGATACATGAGAGTTCCAATTAATGACTGGTACGGGACATCTATGATATCCTTACCCTTCTCTTTCATTTGACTAACGTCAACTGGGGTCGAAACAATCTTACAATCTTCCATGCCAAAACTCTTTAAAGCATCTTTAATGTATTGTTTCTGGTCTATCTTGAATACTCCCCTCTTCTCATCTCTTGTAAAATTCATTCCCAGGGCATGTTTGATCTTGCCAAGATCCTTAATGACAAATCTCTTCTTCAATTCTTCCTTCAATTTCTTCTTTTCTTTCTCATCATTGGAGAATATAAAGAAATCATCAACATATAATGTAATAATAACTATTTTAGTTCCAATATGTTTAAAGTAGACACAGGGTTCATGTTTTGATTTAATATACCCTATCTCATACAATAACTTGTGAACTGTTTTGTTCCAAGCACGACTAGCCTGCTTGAGTCCATAAATAGACTTCTGTAATAGACAAACCTTCTTCTCTTCACCTACAGCTATGAAACCTTCTGGTTGTGTCATATAGATGGTTTCATCTAAAGTGGCATTTAAAAAAGCAGTTTCGACATCCAGATGTTCAACATCAAGATTCAGTTCTGCTGCCATAGCCAACAGCAAACGGATAGTTGAACCCCTGACTACCGGAGAAAAAGTTTCTTCAAAGTCTATACCATGAGTTTGAGCAAAACCTTTAGCAACTAAACGAGCTTTGTACTTGATGATCTTACCACCATTGTCTCTTTTCAATTTGTAAACCCATTTACATGGTATTACACTTTTATTTGCAACTCGCACTAGCTTCCAAGTTTCATTTTTTCTAAGACACTCTAATTCCTCCATCATTGCTTTCATCCAATGCTCTTTGTCTTCACTTTGCATAGCCTCTTCAAATGTGGTAGGTTCTTTGTCAAAGAAATTTTTTGCTTGTAAAACAACATGATCAGGAAATTGTTTCTTGTTACGTACCCTTTGAGGATATCTAGGACTCTTAGCAGTTTCTTGAACATTAGTCCCAGCTTTATCTTCTGTTGAGTCTGCATTTTCACAAGGAGAATCCAAAAGAATTTTAACAGCAGCCGCAGCTTCATCTTTTGTTGAATCTGCATTTTCATTGTAAGAATCCAAAAGAATTTTAACAGCAGCCGCAGCTTCATCTTTTGTTGAATCTGCATTTTCATTGTAAGAATCCAAAGGAAAATGAGCATCAGTACTGCTCTCACCGGAAAAATTATTTTCTAAAAACACAACATCTCTAGCATGGACTACCTTCATATAATTAGAAAGATCCCTAAATTTGTAAGCTTTCTTATTCTCACTATATCCTACAAATATATGTTCCTTGCTTTTGCTATCCCACTTCTTGCGTTCCTCCTTTGGAATATGTACAAAAGCTCGGCAGCCAAATACTCTTAAGTGTGTCAAGTTGGGACGCTCACCTGTCCATTTTTCTTCTGGAGTCATTCCTGTAACGGATCTATGAGGTGATTTATTCTTGAGATACGTAGCAGTTCTCACAGCTTCTTCCCAAAATGACTTAGGTAGTCTGGCACTATGCAACATGGAACGAGCCTTCTCCACAATGCTTCTGTTTCCCCTTTCAGCAACACCATTTTGCTGAGGAGTACGGGGTATGGAAGTCTGGTGAATAATTCCTTCTGACTTAAGATAATCTGAGAATTCCCTATTAACATACTCAGAACCATTATCTGATCGTAAAATTTTAATTTTCTGGCCAGTTTGCTTTTCCATGAGGTTTTTAAACTCTTGAAACTTTACTCTAACTTGATCTTTTGTTTTAATGAAATAGGTAAATATCATTCTAGAGTAATCGTCTATAAATACAAGTAAATACTTATTTCCTTCTAATGATTTTACACTGAATGGTCCACAGAGGTCAGAATGAATCAACTCTAGGCATTTAGTCGCCCTTTTACTTTTGATTTTAAGAAAAGGTTCTCGACTCTGTTTCCCTTCTAGACATGCAGTACATACAGTTCTATTTTCCTCAGGGGCGTAATCAACTCCATCAGCTAATCCATTTCTCAGTAGATTCATACCATAGCGGCAGAGATGTCCCAACCTCCAATGCCAAAGAGTTTGCTGAGAAGGGTTAGTTGTAGCAGCCAGGGACTTTTCTGATACCTGTGACTCTATCTTATATAACCCGTTACTGGGAAGAGCAGTCATTAAAACATTCCTTGAAATACTACAATCATTATCATGAAAAAATTTAGCACCTTCTTTCGTAAATACTACAACAAAACCTTTTGAAACACATTTTGACACAGATATAAGATTTGTAGCAAGATTAGGCACATGAACAACTTCAGAAATACTACTAATACTGTTGTTGTTATTACTTTTGTGAATCATGACATCACCTATACTGTCACTCTGCAACTTACGTTTATCAGCACACACAATCTCCAAACCAGAGTTACTTTTAACATTGAACAGAATATCTTTATGAGGAGTCATATGGGCAGTTGCCCCGGAATCCACAAACCAATCATTTTTATTGCTTTGAGCACAACCACCAACACCTAAATCCGAGAATAAAGTGTATTGTTTCTTGTGTAGCTGCTTGTGGGTTGAACTCGATGTCTGTGCCGTTTTCTTGGTCTTGTTTGGACAGTCTGGTTTTTTATGGCCGGGTTGGTTGCATCCATAGCAGACGATACCATCTTGAGAGTTGTCGCGTTTCGGGAACTTCTTTTTCTTCGGAATAGTTCGAGACGCATTGGATGCAAATGCAGTCTCAGTTGCACCATCATTTTTGGACATTTCATTTAAGAGTTTAGTTTTCACCATGTTCACCGTTACTTCAACTCCTGAATTCTCGAGTGCCATTACTAGGGGGTCGTAATGTGAAGGAAGACCTCCAAGCAAAATAGCAACTAAATCCTCATCAGGAATCTCCTTCCCAATATCAGCAAGCTTCTGAGCGGTATCCATTACGGCAGTTAGGTACTCTTCAATGGACGTATAATCTCCGAGGGATAACCGGTACAAAGTCTTTTGAAGGTTAAGTCTCCGGGCAAAACCCTTATCTTCATATGCATCGGCAAGAACTTTCCATGCTTCAGCAGCTGTTTTGCATCTTCTTACATGTATGATAGCGGAATCGTCCACGCACAAACAAATCTTAGCTAGGGCACGCTCATCCTTCCTGGACTTTGAAGCAGCATCAGTATGATCATCATTTGGGTATCCATCAACAGCATGCCACAAGTTTTGATCTATTAAATACGCCTTCAGCTTAAATTTCCAAGTTGGATATCCTTCACGCCCACACAACGGCTTAATGTGAGACGATATACCGGATGCGTCAGACGACATTATGAAGACTTCACTTACTTCTTATAATTTACCAGTGCTGGGCCCATAACCTCTGTTGGTATTTTATTGGAAAGCACTGGTAGTTGTAAATGAATTAAATGCAATAACTCTTCATATTTTAAAAGTTTTAGTAGTACCGTATTTTAACTTCACACACATAAGGATTGTTAACAAATACAGATCAATAAACAATCTTGGTAACCAACCAACAGAGACAAAACACAACTGAAAATTACAAATGTCAACAGTTTTAACACTGCAACGTTTGGCGTACTTTTAAAAAAAGCTGGTTGTCATTCAAGTGTTTTGTTTTCCTTGCCGTTTATAATATGAATCGCGTTTTAGTCAGCAGTTATGAAAATGGGGTATGGCCGTTATTCAATGTTTTATTATATTTATAAGACTGGCTCGTTGCCCACTGCTTCTATTTTGATTCAGTTTACATCTTATCGAGAGCATCTTCGAATTATGGGATGAAGTGCAATTGTTGATTTGCCCTGTATCTCTTTTGGAATTTCGGATGAAAATGGTGGCTCACTTCAAAGCAAAATTATTTCACACTGTCTGTCTGTTGAGTGAGTAAGGTTCCCCTTTTTAGTGCTAGGCTATCCCATTATAATTATCAAATCTAACCTGCAGTTGTTGATTTGTATTGAGCATTTTTCGAGCTATCCCGGCATATCTCCTCTCCCAAATTGGAATACTAATGTCATATTAACGCGTCCAATGCTGGTAACTTGAATTCAAGGCTACATTGGAGATAATTTTTGGCCAACCTTCCTCCTTAGTAATCGCTGCAACACCTGCGAATTTTTACAACTTGAATTCAACCAAAAATAACTATGGAAGCAGGTCAAAATTTCCTTTACATTTGGAGTCCTTTTAACCCATATGTGGTACAACAGATGGTTCTCTGCCTTAATTGTCTCATTATGTCTTCAGCAGGATGAGTGGAAAGTTTTAATTTCCGTATGAAATTTTTTTTACAGATATCACTACTGTTTTATTCTGCAAACTTTTTCTGATCTTGCTTATTTAGTGCTTGGATTATTAAAGACATTTTGCCTCGTCCAGTTAATTACTTTTATAATTGTTTTTGGCATTGAGTGAGTCAAAAAATAGAATACGTCTCATTATTTCATTTTTAAATGCCATAATCTTACTACCTACACCAAGAGTTTTAAAAACTATTTTCTCTGATATGATTTTTAACTTTTTCAGTATTCATTCCGTCCAATCTTCCAAATTATCCGCTGTATCTTATGTAGGAATTATCAATAGAAATTAATCAATCGTGTAAGTAGTGAGGAAGTGCTTAGAAGAGTGGGAGGAGAGGAGAGTGTTATCTCAAGCAGAAGAATTTACTTGCCCACATCATGAGATATGATGGCCTGATGAAAACAATCGCAGATGGACAGGTGGAAGGGAAGAAGGGTGAGGGACGGCCCGGAATGAGTTACTTAGGACAGGTTGTAGAAGACAAAATGTAGAAGGGAAGAAATACTTCGATATAATAAGGCTAGAGAATAGCAGAGAAGAATGGAGAACTCCGTCAAACCAATCATGAGTCACGCGATCATTTTCTTTCGTTGCGAAAAGTGATCACTAAAGCGATGGCTTTTCGCGACGGGAATTGAAATGATCGCTCTAGTGATCATTTTTCTGAATCACAAGGTCCCTCCCGCCGTCGCCTTTCGCATCATTTCCAATATCACAGCTCGTTGTCATAGGACCCGAATACTAGGACGAAAATATATGGCGTGCTTGTTTATCTATGTCGTTCCCACGATTGTCAAACGTTGCGCTGCAATCGCTACATACGGAGCGATTGCAGCGTTCTGATTGGCTGATATGAGGTTTTAGTGACGGTTTCAGTGACGGAACCAGCGACCAGACAAGTGGTGAAAAAAGTAATTGGAATCCTTATCATTAGAGTGGCCGCGAAAAACAATTGCCGGTGAAGATCAATTGAGATTGAACACTCTAATGATCGCGATAGTGAACATTCGGGAATGACGGATAAAATTATCGTGTGATTTAGGCTTTCTCATTGTTGACCAATGGTGATGATGACTTTATGTAGAAAATAATATCGCCAGAACCAGTCACAGTTACCTTTTCGCGTACGGAGACCACCGAAATCAAATCGGGTTTAATGTGAGGTACTTGCCGTAATGCGCTCCTTGCGGGTGTCAATATGTTCTCATCTCGTTTCCTCTTTCAACTGTTCTCTCCTTTCACGAGCGTGCGGACCGAATCCGGCGTAACCAATCGTAACGCTAACCAGTCTCTTTCACACCGCTGCCTTTGGTGAGGCCGACGCGGTCTGCCCCGGAGGTGGCCAACCCTGTATGTTGTAAGCCCTATCTCGCGTTTAAGAAATTCGGGTGTGATAAATAGCCTCACAGCTGTCCCTCACGCCCCTCATTATGACAAATGAACTACTACCGCTCCCAAATTCCCCGTGACCACATGGGAAGGGAGGCCCCCCGCGGCTAAGTTATCTTATTCCGAAAGTACTAGATATGTTTTGTGAATCTTTTATAAATCGAAATTTATGTTATTTTTGGCATTGTTTTACGCCGGATAGCGCACGCCGCACCCACCTTCTCCAGCACATTCCTCGGAACGGTTTGCCGTTCCTCGTAGCTAAGGACATAAAGTTCTAGGTGTCGGCTTCGGCGGCCGTTGGGTAAGGGTAGCAACCGCAACGTCCGTCGTCGCCAGCGAACTCCTCGTAACGGCTTCGCTGTTCTTAGAAGGTCCGCTCCCAAATTCCCCGTGACCAGATGGGAAGGGAGGCCCCCCGCGGCTAAGTTATCTTATTCCGAACTGTAATACATAATTTCATGTAAGTGCAAACTTCATAAGAAAGCGGTCGTAAGATCAGCGTCAATTTTTAACTTAGAATCTCCTGGTTTGGCTTCGCTGTCTTAGTTTGTGGTTGTCCGAAGAATTTCTATTCGAAAATTCTGACCCGAAAGTGATAGGGGCCGGCTTTGCCGACCAGGGGGGAGAGAAGCGGACCCTTGGCTGCTCCACCCCCGGCATCGTCGGCAAAGTCTTCAACACGTCATCGCCCATCTTCCTACCTCTGTCCTCAAAGTCCTCCGGGGCAATAGGGCTCAAACCCCTAGAAGCCGTTTTGCGACCAGCTTGGTCGGCCGCCTCCCTGGACCGCTTCGCCGTTCCCTACAGCGGACGGTCGGAGGGAAGAGTCACTAACCGCGGCTACGCCGATCCTCGATTCAGGGATAGCATCGCCGCCCAGGGGCAAGGGAGTCCCCCGAAGCTGCGCTACTCAGACCTCTGAACTTCTTCGCCATTCCTCGTAGGGGGCACCACGCCGCCCGGAGATAAAGGAGTTTTATCGCGGCTGCCACGCTCATTCCTCGGGACGGTTTCGCAGTTCCTCGTTGAGAGGTGGTTTTGTCGCCCAGGGGCTGAGTGCGCCCCCCCGGGGTTCCCTGCTTAGTCCTCGTAACTGTGTCGCCGTTATTCGTTAAGGAGCGGTTTCGCCGCCCAGGGGAGGTAGAAGCCCCCAGCGGCTGCGCCGCTTATTCTTAGGGACGGCTTCGCAGTTTCTAGTAAAGGGCGGCCCGCCCGAGGGTTACTGACGCCCCCCGCACCTAGGCCAGTTAGTCCTCGATACGGCCGTCGCCGTCTAATCTTGTGGGTGTTTATAGAATTTTTATACGAGTAATCTGACCGCAAAGTGCTAGTACAGAGGGGAGGGAAGCGGACCCTTGGATGCGTCACGAACGCCATTGCCGGTTTACTCCTCGTAACAGCTTTGCTGTTCCTCGAACATCTGTCCACTAAGTCCTCGGGCGCTATAGGGCTCGAACCCACTTCGCGGCCAGCTTGGTCGGCCACCTCCCCGAACCGTTTCGCCGTTCCCTGCCACGGTCGGTCGGAGGGGAGAGTCGCTACCCGCGATGGCTTCCCTGCAGATGCCTGCAGACGTATTTGTTTTTGTATATTAAAATAAGTGGAACTGGTTACATTAAGTTAGGACACATATCATTTGAAAGAAAACAAATTGCACTTTCTTATTCCTGCAGTTTCATTTCGTTTTATTTCTGATTTACACTAAATTTAGAAATTATTATTATTATTATTGTAGTATTCTCCCGATTAAGGTAGGTTTCCATGGAGTACGCAAGAAGTGATCTGGGAGCCTCCCTTTCCTTCCAGCACTGCCTTCTTTAACTCACAATAAGGCCTACTCTCTTTCAATCTATCTAAAAATCCTATTCTTCTCCTTCCCCCCCCTCGTTTCCCTAACATTCTACCCTCTAGCACCATTTTCAACATCCCCTCACCACTAAGCACTAACTCCATCCATAACTTCTGTCTCCTCCGTATCTCATCTAAAAGCTGCCTCTCCTCGCCAACCATATCCAGCACTTCGTCGTTCCTTTTCCTCTCCGTCCATTTCACCCTCTCCATTCTTCTCCATACCCACATCTCGAATGCCTCCAATCTTCTCTCGTCTTCTTTCCTCAGTGTCCACATTTCCGCACCGTAGAGAGCTACACTCCAGATCAAACTCTTCACTAACCTTTTCTTTAAACTCTTACATAACGATCCTCTTAGAAGCTCCTTCCTGTTCATGAACGCCTCCTTCGCTAATGCAATTCTCTTCCTGATGTCCTTACTACTGTATCCATTTTCCTCTAACGTACTGCCTAAATAGTTGAATTGCTCAACCTGCTCAAGTTTTTCACCACCAATCTTTATCTTAAGTCTCAAATTCCTCTCTCGTGATGCTTTACAAAACCGCATTACCTTAGTTTTCTTGTGATTAATCCTCATCCCATATTCCTCGCAACGCTCGTATAACGCATCCACTAGAGCCTGAAGCCCCCTTGCTGACTGGCTAATCAGCGCCTGATCATCCGCGAATCTCACTGATTTGAACATCATTCCTCCCACTTTTATTCCAGCTTCTAACTCATCCCATGCTTCCCGTACCATCTCTTCAGCGTACACGTTAAAGAGCAGCGGCGATAGAGGACAGCCTTGCCTCACACCTCGGCCAATGCTTGCCCACCCGGATTCTCCGTCCGCTACCCTCACTTGCGCAGTCTGGGCCATATACAGATTACGAATCAGTCGTCTATCCCTCCAATCTACACCTATTCTCTTCAGAATATCCATTAACTTTACCCAGTTCACTCTATCAAACGCTTTTTCAAAATCCACGAAACACGCATATACGTCCTGGTCGTATTCTAGGTTCCTCTCCACGAGGGACCTCATTATTGCTATTGCATCACGAGTTGACTTCCCCTTTCTGAAACCAAATTGATCTTCGCCCAAATACTCGTTTGCCCTCGCCTCCATTCGTCTGTTCAATATCCTCAGCACCACTTTCGCCGCATGCGATATTAGGCTGATAGTCCTATAATCTCCGCATTCCACAGATTTCTTCTTTTTCGGAAGCGGAATTAAAACCGTCTTCACGAAATCTTCCGGCCAGCATCCCTCCTCATAGATCCTGGCACTAGTTCGAAAAACCTATTCTTACCTTCCTTCCCTAGATTCTTCAGCAGCTCACACGGGATATTGTCCACGCCTACTGCTTTCCTAGCCTTCATATCACGAAGTGCTCTCTCTATTTCCGAATCTAATATCCCCGGCCCAAGATTATCCTCCTCCACTGCACTTTCCTCCTCTAGAGTCAATCTCTCTGGTCTGTTCATTCCGTCATACAGGTCCTCCACGCATTCCTTCCATCTACTCTGTACCTCTTCTCGCTCGGTTAGCATCCTCCCATCTTTAGACTTAATTTTAGACATGGCTTGTCCTCTTTTGCCGCCCGATAGCGACTTAACTTTGGCGTACAACGCGCCTATTTCTCCATCCTTCTGGAACTTTTCCATTTCCTCACACTGTCTTTTCCACCAAGCCTCCCTTGCCCTCTTAGTTTCACGTCGTAATCGATTATTCAGTTCCATATACATTCTTTTTCCCTGTTCCGTGTCCACGTTCTTCCCCTTCCTCCTCTCCTCCATTTCCCTTATCATGTTCTCCGTTACCCACGGCTTCCTTATCCTTCTACTGTCAACGTAACCAATTGACTTCTCCGCCGCTTTGACTATTCCCGTTTTAATATTATCCCATCTTTCCTCAACAGTCTTAGTACTTTCAATCTCCCGTATACTAATGTCCATTAGTTCCTGATATTCTCTCCTCATACTCCCCTTCAGGGCTTCTACGTTCCATTTCTTCGCCTTCCTAACTTTCATAAGTCTTTTGAATCTTACATTGCATTTCATGAGCACTAGATTGTGGTCCGAATCCGCATCCGCTGCGGGGAAGCTGCGCGAGTTTTTCACACTATTCCTAAACCTCTGTCTTACCATAATGTAGTCTATTTGATATCTCCCCACATCCCCTGGACTTTTCCACGTGTACCTTCGCCCTTTATGATGATTGAACCACGTGTTAGTGATGAATAATTTGTTTCTCCTACAAAATTCTGCTGCTTTCTCTCCCCTGTCGTTTCGTATTCCTAGACCAAAATCTCCTATTTCGTGCCCATCCCTCCCTTCCCCCACTGAGGCATTCCAGTCCCCCATCACTACCAGATTTTTCTTACCCGGTGTGTCTCTAATTATTTCCTCGAGCTGTTCATACACCTCATCTACTTCTTCTTCCCTATGATTGCTAGTGGGCATGTAAACTTGGACCACCACCAGGTTGGTGGGCCGCGCCTCAATTTCTACCACCAGAATCCTATCGCTTACCTGGTCTATACCTACCTCACGCTTACCCATCTTCCCGTTTAATACTAAAGCTACCCCTCGCTGGCTCTCTTCCCCTCCACTATATATAACCCTATACCCATCACTCCAATAGTCTCCGCCATCCCTCCACCTCACCTCGCATAATCCTAAGATATCTATCCTCCCTTGATCCATTTCCCTTTTGATATTTTCTAACTTTCCCGCCCTCATCATAGTCCTCACATTCCACGTCCCCACATTTATAGCCGACTTCTTCTTCTCCATCTTCTCGGTCTTCTTTTGTTCCTTCTCCATTGCTGCTGCAGCTGATGATGATGATGATAAGTCTCTGAAAGGATTTCGCATGTTGGTGACCCCGAGGACCTTGCCGACCTCGCTGCCGTGCCCGACACCCGCCCTTTGTGGACGGGTCCCGGGCGATGAGATTCCGAGGCTCATATGGTTGTACTCCATGTGTTCAGGGAAGAGATAGTTGGTAGGGTTTCCCACTTCCATTCCAACAGTGTTTTTTACGTGACACCATCACGTGGACTACCTTCCGTCTGGCTCCTACCCTTCGACCTATCTGTCATGTGTGGCCCTACCGGGAATAATTTAGAATTAATCCCGCCAGTGCAGCTCTAGGGGTCATAGGAACGCGCAAGCCTTTCCACCGCGACAAGGTTGTAGCCCAAGGGAAAGGAAATTTAGAAATAAACATCCAAAAAAGGTTCAAGTTTAGCGTGTTTCGCTTACTGTCCCCTTGACGACCGTCAATATTTTTTCTGACGTTTGAAATATCTTTCCATCACACTAAGTTATAAATGCCATTTTCCAAGGAGATGTATTACTACCACAAATCCCTATTATTCCGACTGATGTGCCAATTGAATACATACGGGTTCAATTTCTAATTAGATTGGCAATTGCAATGACAATGAATAAGACCAAAGTATGTCTGTTTGTGGCTTAGATATTAGAAAACTTTGTTTTTTACACTGACACAATTTTACGTGGCATGTTTTATCGCGTGCGTGTACCATCCAGTTTATTTGTGTTTGCAAGAGATTGAAATTAATGTAAATATCGTACATTTCATTGCACCAATAGACAAAAATTTCGGGCAGGTACGGTTTATAGGGTAGGAGAAAATGACACCTACTGATATAACTTCATATCGATACACCTTGATAAAAGGATTTAGTTCAGCAAAATACTTAATATGCATGAATACTACCTTGCCTTCTATCATACACATGCCACAGTGATTTGGGAGTCCTTTTTGACTCCAAGCTTACCTTCACCCCTCACCTTAAGCACATATCTACCAAAGCGATGGCTCTAGTTGGACTTTTGTACAGATTTACAAAAATACGGAGTCCTTTTGCTCTGAAATCTGTCTTTTCCGGATGTGTTCTTCCACTTATTGATTATTGTTCGCCCATATGGTCTTCAGCCTGTCCCTTAAATGTCAAAATTCTTAATAGACCTGTTAATTTCTTCGTAAATAACGTGAAAAACCGTAACCCTTCCCTCCGTAATCTCACTGCTGATGATCTCCTCTCTCAACTTGACATAGTGCCCTTAGGGCGAAGACGTACTCTTAGCGACCTCAGGTTTTTCCACCGAATCATGAATGGCCACTTCAGGTCTAACGACATTCTTTCAATGTTCTCCCTCCGTGTCCCTTCCCGTAAAATACGGAACTCATCCCTTTTCCATCTACCTCTCCACCGTTTATCAGTGACCCAGAGATCCCTTACCTACCGGCTACCTCTTACCTACAATTTCATCAAAGCTCCTTCTGTTGACATAACATCATTAATTTCATCATTTACGACTGCCATCAGGAAACTTCTTCTTTAAATCCCTCTTTCTTTGTCCACCCTTCCCAAATAGCATATGAGCGGATGAGGCGTTCATAGAAGTGAAGTATTATGTATATCCGAGTGTATTTAATCAGGTTTTATTTTTTTGTCGTTGTTTCTTGTTCCACTTTATTATTTATCCATTTGTTTAAAAATACAATGTAAAAGGTCTCATGTATTGTTTTTGGGTTTATTGCAAATAAATAAATAAATACCGTGAAAAGCCTAATCGCAGCAACTACAGTGACAGGTCTGCAAAAGCGATATATAAGATGCTCAATTTTTTCGATCAAAACTTCAACTGTAACTACAACATTAGTTTTCTTTACCTTTTATCTTATTTTGCACCTTATTTTTATCTACCAATTAGAGTTTAAGTCCCTAACGAAAATAAATAAAATAGATATAAGGGAGAAATACTTGCAGTGTATGTATTAATCTTTGTATTTTATGTTGTTCATGTTTTTTTCTTTCATAGCACTGATGATGATTTAAAATAATTCGGAACGTTGGCTATAACTTGGTGACATAAATAGGCAGTTATTCTGGTCGGAACGACAATAGAGTGCACATTACATTTAAATCAGTGTGTTATTTAACTACTTTATTTGAATTGAGATAATAAACCTCCCCTCGAAGAGTAATATCGTTGCTTCTAAGTCACTTTCACTTCAACTCCATGGTAAAGATCGAACGCTTGCCTGAGCGTGGAGGTAGCGTCAACGGAGATCTCCACACATTTCGTGTGGTTTCATTGACAATCGGTTCACTCTCCGAGATTCCTGCACCCCAAACACGCTTCCCTAACTGCTACGCGTGAGTGCATGGAGGGTACCTTTCAGTACCGCTAACGTTTTCCAGATTGCTAGTTTTGCATTGTTGCTATGAAGTAATATATATAAACAGTTATTCGGGACGGAACAACAATAGAGTGCACATTGCATTGAATTCAGTGTGTTATTCAACTCTTGTATTTTAATTGAGTGATTAAAACTCCTATAAGAACCATGAAGTATATGTTAGGAGAATGTATTAAAAAACAGTACTTAGTTTCATTCACAGGGGCGGATGCAGGATTTCTTTCTGGGGGGAGGGACAAGCAAGGTCGTATCCAAGATTTTGTTCCGGGGGTCCTGAGGATACCTCGTAAAACAAAACGAATGCAACGATATTCGGACCGTATAAAAAATCTTGCATATTTTTTAAGAGTCTGGGGGGGGACGTGCCCCTATGGCCCCTAGATCCACCTATGTGCATTCATATCTTTCCTTGTACAGTATAGCTTTCGGTCTTGTCTTTCCTTTGCCGAGATTCGCCATATTCATTAACCGCATAATTGTTGGTACTCCTTGGCAGTGGTATAATACACAAAATCTGCGTACATTAGTAAGGAAACTGAAGAGGACAGGGTTATTTCCCTCTCAGTAGGTGTCTTTGGGGAGGAAGACGCAAAAAAGTTGAAGGTGTACCCCAGGAAAGAAAGGAAAGAGGGTTGATTCATGTTACATTGACCTTCCTCACAGTTGCCAAAGGTATTTATCCGTGAAATTAACCTCAACTTCAACACGTGATAATGTATTTACTTAGGTCTCAATATTGGCTATCATATTCAACTGTCAATGGAATGCTTATTATAAAAATTAATAAGAAGCCGAATGGAACAGCGAAGTCGGCTAAGGGTTGGAGGTAAGGAATTTATATTATTCCGACAGATGTGTCAATTGAATACTATCGGGTTGAGTTTTCAATTACATTGGCATTCGCAATGACAATAAATGAGACCAAAGTATCTCTGTTCGTGGCTTAGATATAGGAAAACCATGTTTTTTTTACAACGAAACAATATTACGTGACATCTTTTATCGCGTGGATAAACCATCCAGTTTGTTTGTGTTGGCTGAAGATGGACTTATTGTAAATACCGTGCACTTCATCGCACTAAAAGACAAACATTTCGGGCAGGTATGGTTAATGTGGTAGGAGAAAATGACACCTATCGATATAATTTCATATCGACATATCTTGATAAGGGGATGTTGTTCTGCAAAATATTTTCTAATTTACCTTTTAGCATACCGTTAAAAGTCTTATCCCAGCAACTATTGTAAAAGTTATGCAAAAGGGATCTCTAACGTACACATTTTTATCGATCATAACTTCAACTATAACAACCGAATTAGTTTATTGCAACTTTTAGCTTGTTTTGTACATTTCTTTATCTACTGGTAAGAGTTTAAGTCCCTTACCTAATTAAATAAAAAAAGATATAAGGGAAAAATCGAATTCCAACATTTTCGATTTGATTTTTCTTGTTAGAAAATGGGTCAAGGGGGATGTTCATCATTGCTTAATGTGACCTATATGGTAAGTATCATGTCCTAAAGCGATTTTGATATATCCCCATTTACTTTACATTGAAAGCGTATTTCGGCATAAAGTTAAAACTATGCTATGGAAACCAAAAGATAACAGAAATCTTATATCACCAATCACGTACTATCCTAAAAATTTCGGTCAGGTACGATCAATAACAAAGGAGAAAATTAGACCTATCGATATTATTTCATTTCGATATATCTTCATTAGGAATCATTACTCATCAAAATAATTTACATGTGCGTATAGTACGTTGCTGTCTAAGCAAATATTAAAAAATTATATCCCCGTAACTATGTAAATAAGCCTGAAAAAGACATGTATCGAATGCACACTTGGATCGATAATAACTTCGCCTCTAATTATTCGATCCGCTTGATTTTACTTTTGCCTGATTAAACACGTTAGCAGTAGTAAACGTTTTGAATTGCGTATTCATAACTAGAATAACAAAAAAGTTATTAGCGAATAAAGCGTATCCAAGGAGATTGGTATCGATATAACTCTGACATGAATCGATACAGTGGAATGGTTATCATTGCAAAAGTTGTCCTTTTTGATATTAGTATTACCTTGAAAATTTCATTCATATAACTTCAACGGTTGTCAAGTTATTCAAGATCGTGAGCTTCACAAAATAATGGCGACAATAATTTTTCATGTGCAGGATATTTTTCGGAATTTTATTATTCATTAACCAAGAGGGTTACGGGGAACGTAGCCGAAAACGTTGCGAAAAAACGGGTGCGAAGCACCTTAAACGGTTTTTCTCGAAAATTCCGAATTTTCATATGGCATATGTCTCATGTCCGAAATCCGAGTTTGAAAATTCGTCATCTCAACAATGCAAAATCTAAAATCGTTTATTCCTCGGAATTCTTTCACTTTATGAATATTCCAAATAACCAAAAAATCAAGCAAAAATTCTTGTATTTTACGTTTCAAGGAATTTGTCCTACAATTATTGCAAGTTGGTCAAAAAAATTCCAAAGATAGGCCAGCAAGAAAAGCATAGGGAATTTTCAAAAAAATCATAAAAAGTACTACTTATCAATATATCGCAATGACAATCAACTCAAAAAATTGACAAAAAAATCTAGTATTCGTCACAGGAATCTCATCTTCCTAAATTATTAACAAATTCGCTATAATTGGAAAAAGGTTTTATTCCCATAAGGCTCCCATGTTAATTCAAGTCGATATATCTCGAAAACTAATCAATTTTTTTGAGTTTTCGGAATTTTTCTCCCAATCAATATTTTTTTTCCGCCTGTGCAACAAATTTCAGCTCTCCAGCTTTTCTGAAAGTGGTCGGGAATTAGTATACATGAGGGGTGCCCAGGGTGATTCGGGGGTTTTAATGTGTTACTCGCTTTGCTCGCTGGGGGGCTCTGAAGGCCCCCCGAAAAAGACCGGCGGCCTGTTATGCTCACTGTGGGGGGTCTTACACTTTTTGTTTGCTACTTGTTACTTAAGGATCGTTTACTTTTGAGCAGGCTAGCTTAGGTATAAGCAATATTTCCACTTTCACGTAAAACGAGCGCATGGTACGTAGGCTACAATATGAATGTAAATATTTATAAAGAGAAACTTTTTCTGAGGGGCTTAAAAAGTAAAATAAATTTCTTCGAGTATCTCTAACTTATTCAATTCAAATACAAAAAACGTTGAGACCACGTTCCACTGTAACACCCAATGCATACGTAATATCATAACATAACGACTTTACGAATTACAATTAAAAACACGTTTATTAATTATTTTCCACAAAACTCAACCAAATTCTTGATATACGAATAAGATGTAACAGCTGTTCCCCTTCGTAAGCGAATTACGTTGGGACTGAATATCAATATCTAGAAACAAATGTACCTTAGCATGAATTGGGGCTAGTATAACGAATTTTATCGAAATATTATTTATCGTGATCGCGAATGATTTCACTTCAGAAGTACCTCTATTTAAAGTTTTAATGAATCGGGATACGCAAATATCTCAGCTTTAATATCCAACGCAATGCGCAATAAATCTGGTGAGTAACGGATCACAGCCTTTGGTGTACAAGACATTGTGAATGTCAAGCTTTCGATAATTTACACAGTTGAATAACTTAGTCACTCAAGGAAACGTGATTTTCGCAAGACAAATAATTGAATAAGAAATTCATTTGCACGTATCTTACATATTGTACATTAAAAAGGACATTAACGGAAAAAAGAACGTAAACAAAAATAAAAAGTTATCACCATCACAAAAAATGAAAATAAAATCATTTTTACCTACCTATATTATGTAAGACTTGTTTGAAAGTCTTTCTACTACAATCGTGTATCTCCAACAAGATACGAACTATAGTCAACAGCACGAATCATATTTCTAAAATGGCATTTAGTGCACTTGTTAACTTTGATATTAATAACCACCACACTTTCGATGTAACATACCAAAAACAACAATAATTTCCTACCTTATATTTCTCCGCTTTTCATTTGAATGCGCTTTGATTTAAACAGATGTTGGTTCTTGCGGAAAGAAGACGCAAAGAAATAGACACTTCAAATATTATTTTCCTTATTTCCTTCCATATATTTATCAGTTTTTCGTTTTAATTCCTTTATCTTCTTTCCCAATTTAGCTCCTCTTGTTTGCATAAACAAATATGTTGCTATGACTGTTCGTTTGTATGACTGCCGCGCCGCCATTGGAATTTGGTGGCCATTTTTTGAACTAATCCCCATACTCAATTTCAGATGAATAGACAGATAAATAATTGTAAATTTAGTGTTTTCATAATTTTTCCTGGGGTTTCAGACAATTTTAGAGGGGGTCTTCATTAGACTTTTTGCCGTATCTCGTCTCGTTCACCCCAAACATTTGTATAGGTGAGTGAATTAATGAGTGGTCGTAACTGGGCTTCATGTTATATAGATACATGCGGTCACTAATCCTCCACAGTGATCACGTAGCAATGATTGTAAAGAAGAGTGCAATGCGGAGTAATAGTTGCGACAAGTACCCATAAAAGGAGACTAATGGCAAGTTTTCCATTTTTTTGCGGGAGTTTCCAACAGAATACCGGGGGTTTTATACTTGTGTTAAACCAGTGGTCACAAATCGTTCTCATGAATTCCGTGCCGATAAGTCCTAGGGGTCAGGAGCAGTGGTCTAACGACTTCTTTTACCTGGAGAGGCGATTTATTAGAAATTCTTTGGGAGGTTTCACGGGGTTATCGGGAGTTTTAATAAGTGGTAGGGGCACCGGTTAAATTCTGACGAAAACTATTCGGAAAGGCGACTTTAAATTTTTTTTTTATTTTTTTTTCGGCGATGTTCCAGGAGGTGATCGGTGGTTTTCGGGAATTTTTTCCCGTATGGTTTACGGTGGCTCGCCCTCACCAAATATTCCGGATCTAGAGCTCAGAGGGGACGGGTTGTGCGGCGTTATGTTTGCGAGAAGTTCCCGAATAGGGGATTAAATGACACATTTTACATTTGGGGGGATTTCAGGGGGATACCGGGGCTTAAATGTGTGTACTACTGGTGGTCACCATCCAATCACATAATTTCCGTGGGGATGAGTCGTTGGGGGTGGTGGAATAGTCAAGAATAGTACCCAAAGAGTAGACTTATATGAAAATTTTAATTTTTGGGTTTTTTTTGAGGGTTTACCGGGGGTGGCTGACACAATAATTGCCATCTGATTCTGAGTATTACTGAAAATTTCAGCTCTATTGCTAATCATTAAGTGAAAAACGTTATAATTCAATAGAAAATGAGTTGGCTTTGATTGAAAAACTTCATTTCTGGACTAAGCCCCCTTATATGTTCGCCAATTACGACATCCTCTGTCGAGGAGTCCCTGAAGGCCATAGCTTTTTTGATGATATTGCGCTGCATTTTATGAAGAGCAAAAAGGGTCCTTGAATGAGTTATTTCGAGATCAAGAAGGTCACAGCCTCAACCGATTCCTTTTTTTCCGTTCGTTTGTTGAACTGTTTTTAGCGAAGCCGCACTTGAAAAGCTCTCTGACTCGCTCTCTTCCCTTGTGAGTGCGGTAAATGGGAGCAAAAGTGCCTCGGCGATATCAAATGCACACCATATCAAATGGCGAAAATTTTCGAATTAAAACGGAAGAAACCTTTACGGCTCCGATGTTGGGTTCGCCTCGGCAGCAGGACTTAAGTCCAAAGGAAGAAAGGTTCTCTCTCCACGGAGATCTCCAACACACTCTCTCTCACTCTCTCTCTCTCAGCTAATGAATATGGATACTGCGAAAAACAATGGACTAGGTGAATGAGCTCCTAACTCAATTACAAATACAGCCAAAAGACGACTTTTTGAGGTTTTTGCAGGATTCTTCCACCAAAATGAATGCGCTGAAATGGAATGTTATTCTCTCAACCGATCGAATATAACAAAAATTTAAAATGAAAAATTTAACCCTGTGCACATCAATCGATTCTCATTCCATATGTTAATCAGTCCTTTTGTCTCTTTACCTTAAATTTAATTCAAAACGAAATAGAAACGAAGGAAAAATATTTTAACTAAACATTGAACATGTTCTGATGAAGGCATCTACATCTACGTAATACCCTGCGAGCCACCTCTAGGGTGTTTGGCAGGGGATGATCAATCACCAGCATGCAGCATGCATTTGAAGTCCCACATGCACCCCACACCGTCCAAAAAACGTCCCGTATACTAACAAATTATACTACTCTATGCTATTAGAAATAATAATTGAATTATGCATTAATTTTTACATAGGCTAGTAGGCTACACTACAAGTCATGCAATCTATTTACGAGTTCTATTGCTGCCGTTATAATCATTTATAGATCGTGGAAAAAATGACATTCGGAATCTGTCTGTTCTGCAGTATATCTCTCTTATTTTATTTATATGATCTGATCTTCCGTAGTACGTTGGCGTCCGCAAGATATGGTTAACTTCGTCATAAAAGACACTGCTCTTGAATTTATCTATAAGGTTTAGTCTATTTTTCAATCTACGGTCCGACACAGATTCCCATCCGAGTTTATCTAAGAGGTCAGTTACACTAACAAGACTATCGTAACGACCTTTCACATACCTGGCAGCTCTTCTTTGCACGCGTTCTAACTCTGTTATTAAGCCTTTTTCATCGGTTATTTCTCGAATATGTTTATTCCACGATAGATCATTATTGAGTCTAACCCCTAGATGTTTCATGGATTCAACTGCCTTTAGTTGGGTGCCCCGAATGATTAAGTTACGCTGTAGGGAGTTATTCTTATTCCAGAAATGCATTACGACGCATTTTCCCAAATTTAATTCTAACTGCCAAGCATCGCACAAAGCTTGGATAGCTGCAAGGTCATTAGTTAGTTCGTCTATATCTTTGCTGGAACGGATTTCTCTGTAAACTACAGCGTCGTCTGCAAATAGTCGTAACTTACTGTGCACTACTTCGCCAATGTCGTTTATATAAAGAAGGAATAGGAGTGGGCCGATGACACTATCCTGAGGAATGTCAGAAGTGACTCCAACCTCATTGGAGACTGCACCGTCTAATACTACTCTTTGGACGCGGTCGCTCAAAAATTCTCTAATCCAAAAAATTACATCTTCGTCTAGACCATACGATTTCAGTTTTATTATTAACTTTCCGTGGGGTACTTTATCAAATGCCTTTTTGAAATCAAGAAAAATCGCGTCTACTGGAATGGTGTCTTCCCCGGAGACCAAAATATCGTGGGCGAAAAGCGCTGAGGTTCGCACGATCTGCTTTTCCTGAGTCCATGTTGAGTTCATATGAATAAGTTTTGCGCGTCTAGGTGTTTCATTACCGAACTGACTACGATGTGTTCAAGGACCTTGCATGATATGGACGTTAAAGATATCGGCCTGTAATTTGATGGCTGTTCCTTTTCTCCACTTTTAAATATTGGCGTTACATTAGCGATTTTCCATTCTTTAGGTACTTCTAGTTGCTTGATAGATTTACTGAATATTACCTGCAAGTAGGGGGCAATTTCTGAGGCTTGTTCTTTATATACGCGAGAAGGGATTTCGTCCGGACCAGGTGCATTATTTGGACTAAGCGATTTCAATATATTTTCTATTCCGAGCGTACTAATGTCAATGTATACAGGGATTGTCATCGGTCTCGGGTGAGTTCTCGGAAGGCTCGGTGAACACGCTCTTGAAGTAGGAATTTAATAAATTGGCTTTATCGTAACTGCTTGTCAACTCATCTCCATTGTCGTTTGTTTCTCAGCGAACATACGGTAGATCGTTTACCTTGAACTTCCCTAACATATGGCCAAAATGCTTTTTGGTTATCCCGTAACTGCTTTAATAGTGTTTTTCTTTTAAAATTAGTGAATGCATTCCTGAACGCTTCCTTCGTGGCGGCTTTAGTCATCCTATATTTTTTAATTATTAGCTCGCGTTCAATAGCGGATAAATCCGTGCTGACTTTTTTTCATTTTAGCATGACACGCTCTGTCGCCTGAATGATTTTCTCACTTCCGCGTCGTACCATCTCGGTTCGCTGCCTTCTTTTACTGTTTTACTAGGGATGTAGCTATTTATTCCCGAAGTTACGAGAAAAAGAAAGTCATTCCAAGTAACACTCCAATGGCCGTAACAAGGGACCTCGTCACAGGTATAAACAAAACACTGTGTGGTATGCTGGAACGGGAGGATTCGCAGCAGTGACCAACCCCAGCCTCTCAACCGGAAACCCTTCACTAACACACGATCAACAGTATAGAAACCTTCGCGAGGGGTTTGGGGGGACCTCGCTAAGGCTGCTCACGTTGAAACCAATCACTCGCTTAACTATGAAGGAACCTTGGTGAGGGTTTTAGGGGGGCCTCGCTAAGGTTACTCAAGTTAAGAAACATACACGCACACGATCAACAGTGTAGAAACCTTCGCGAGGGGTTTGGGGGGACCTCGCTAAGGCTGCTCACGTTGAAACCAATCACTCGCTTAACTATGGAGGAACCTTCGCGAGAATTTTGGGGGGCCTCGCTAAGGTTACACAAGTTAAGACCCACACACACACACACACTATCACACAAACAACACTTACTCCGTGGGTTATGCTCCGGGAGAATGTGCTCAAAACTGAGCGATGGAACTGCCACCTGGACGGGAAAAGCCTACCGGTTTCGGAATCCAAGATTCCCTTCTCAACGCAACTGAGGTTAAAGCTTCACTTCAACAAGGTTGAGTGATGAAAAAACAATAGACACCGCTGAAATGTATGAAGAAGAGAGTGGGGGGAGGGGAATAGTTGTGGTGTAGAGGATGGAAGAGGAGAGGGGGAAAATTGTGGTTGGACGTAAGTTGGTATGGGGGGGCGGAATAGGAGGGGAAGAGTTAACGGACGGAGAAGGGGGGGGAAAGGGAAGGTTTAACTTGGAAGGAGGGTGAGGGAACGTGACGTAAGGATGACCGTTATGGAGTGGAAAATAACTGAGGGCGTAACGTTCTTAGTGCAATAGAGAAAATAGAGAAGAATACGGGATGGGACCTTCGTCACTATTAAGGAGTTTCCCTTTGTTTCTATAAATGTAAATGCTCTCGTATGCGTCAAGTAGGTGTTTTGATGTTTGTTTCAATAGAGTAAGGTTGTCTAGGGTAATTTCGTGGTCTGTGTCAGTAAGGTGTTGTGCAATGCTGGATTTCTCCGGTTTGTTGTTTTTGTAATATGAGAGGTGTTCTTTGTATCTGGTAAGAATGTTGCGTCTTGTTTGACCTATGTAGGAAGCTGGGCATGAATTACAATTAATCTGATATAAGCCGGATTTTTCTTGAAGTGGTATTTTATCTTTACTGGTGCTTAAAAGTTGTCCAAAGTCCACAAGGCCAATTGCCCAATGAGCCCAATTATTTATTAGGTCGTGTAATATTTGTGTCACAATTGAAATAACAGGCGTAGAATCTGAGTTTTTCCCGGCGTATGCTCTGCAGGAATATTTCTCGGGTTTCCCACCGGGTGTCGTATCGGGTTGTAGTTCCCAACGTTTCCCCCCCTTTTCCGTTAATGACCCCTGATGACGATGACGGACTTAGTCATGGAAACGTTGGGAACTACAACCCGATACGACACCCGGTGGGAAACCCGAGAAACATTCCTGCAGAAATAACAGGCGTTAGCACTGTAACTTAAACTTTCAATGTGGTCTCAAAGCGTTAGATATTCGTCTCACGAATACCTGGGCGTTTGCCAGTATTGTGACTCTTATGTTATGCAATGTTTTTTAGTAATTCTGGTGACTTCGAAATTGCTTGCAGTAAGATGGAGAGTTGACTGGGTTTTGATTGTTTTTTATTATAAATACACCGTCATTTCAATATTACAGCTGCCGGCCGTTTTCTGTCACTTCTTTCTGACCTCTGCATACAAATGGAATCGTATTAATCCCGAATTCATATTTTGCTTTAATCAATGCCCTTCAATACGCTAAATTTTACCAAGAAACATTATATGAAATTTTATAATTGGTTGAAAAATCAAATTTGCTCAATTTGATATTTTAGTGACTAAAAATTATTTTTTATCAGTTTTTCAATTAATTTATTTCAATCAAGTTTGTTACGAAAAGGATTTTGATGGAATTTTTTAGGTTGCGATGAAATTTTGTTTGATTTTTTTTATGTCAAACTTTTTCTCTATTCTTATCATCCGTATTCACGCGATTGATGTCACGACTCAACACCCATGCACTTACTAATGCTCTTTCGAGTTTTACATCGGAACTGTTGATATAATTCATGTTTTTCACATGTTCCTAGTGACTCAGTCATTGTAACTTTTTTTAGGTCCTTCGGCAGCAATCTACTCGCGCGATAAACGTTGAGTTTTCTTTCGAAGAAGGCGTTAATTAAGCCTAGAATTTGATCCTGAAGGCTTCCGGATACATCGGCCACTTTCGAGTTGTGGATCTTTCCCCCAACCCTCAAAAACTCGGTCTAGTGGCCAGCGAGCCTAGCCGACTAGCAAGTGGCCTTGGACTCGAGGCAGGGAACATAGGGGGGCAGTGTTTAGGGAAGGGAGGGAAGGCGATGTGTAGGGGATGGGGTTTAGATGACTGAAATTTTGGGAACCTTCTCGCTCGGGTTTGCGACTGTTGAACAGCCGAGTGCCACCGTGCTCACCCTCTGCGCCGCATGGAAGTATACGTACCTTAAGGCAACACGGTGGTCTTCAAGATTGGTAAATGGATATTATTTACGGAAGAGTAGAGCACAGAGATTGGTGAGATTTCGTCTCCAAAAAACCGGAAGTATTAAAAAAAATTTAATAATTCATTTCGTTACTAATTAAAGCAATCTCATGTAGTAGCGTGAAAATCCGGTAAGTAAGAATTGAAAGGTACAGTTTTATTATTCCTTGACATTTTTGAGAATATCGTTTGTTCTTCATGGTGTTTCAACCCGTCAAAATGTTTCAGAGATTTCGTTTTCAATGAAAATCGTAACTCCCGATGCATAAAAATATTAATTTCTTAGTTTTCCAAATTAAGTATTTCTGGAAGAAGGTAAAATGTTTTTAACTTCTCGTCCATGAGGTCTTCCCATAAAGCCTTGTCCATCTAATTTTTTTCTTAATTCCACGTGGAGTACAAAAGAAAAATATACAATGCGTTTATATATTATTTCGTATATTTCGTGGAGTATTCTGTTTCCCCTGGATTTCAAATAACTTTTGATCTTCGCTTCAGATAAATATTTCCTTATCGCATTTCACAGTAATCATCAATTGGAGAATCTCAGGAGGAAATTTCTTCTTCCTAAAGGCTGCAACTGGACGTTAGGGATGACGAAGACGCATGCTATGGTATTTTAGGCAGTTATAAAATTTTCATAAATATAATCCGTACAAAAATATGTGTCAAAATTTACATATAATTACTAAAGTAACCTACCGATTAAGGTAGGTTTGTAATGAGTATTTACTAAACATTCTGGCTGTACTTCCTCCTATCATGGATTTCCTCTTCAATTCACTATGAAATTCCTTTCCATCTAATCTCTTATTTCCTTTCTATCTCTCACTTACCCAACATTCTTTCCTGTAACACAGTTTTCTCTCCTCCCTTGCTATGTCCTACACTTCGTCGTTCTTCTTAGTCTCCGCCCGCTTCACTTTCTCCGTTCTTGTCCATTTACTTTTATCTTGTGTCTCAATCGTAGCTCGTGAATCTTTACGAACCGCATAAATAATAAATTGGCCAATTTATTTTTATTTATCCGTGGAATCATCATTAAAAGCACATTTAAAATAAATTAGGATAAAGTAGGAATCCCATTTAGGCCTTGCCTGTAGGATACCTCAAGACAAATGACAATACGTATTGCAAAAATTAGTAAGTTGAGACCAGATACGAAACATAATAAATGCTCGAAAAAATAGCAATTTTTGTTTAATCTCAGCCTGCCGTGCAAAAAAAATATATTGAGCATTAAACGCACTATCAACAAATTAATTTATTTGGATTTTCTACAATAAGTTACCACTTACATAATCTTTAAAAAATATGTTAAACTATTTGATCCTCTTATAATTTCTGACCATCAAGAAAACAATTTCGTCTTACATAGATAAATGAGCGTTTGAACGGAAAAATTACGCGTCGGAAAAATATAAATTTTGGTAGATCTTAAATTGAATGCATTGGTTTCAGCTTCTTCTTTACGTTTATATCCTCTTATGGGGTTGAAAATTTTGAATACTTAGAAAAGGTTATGGTGACGTAAAGGGAGAACTGTAAATCTACAAATATAGGGAAGGACGCACAGTGGGCTGAAATCGAAAAAAGCTGGACAAAACCTCGAAAATGGTTTTTTTGAGTATGGAAGTTGAAACTTTGCACAGTTGTTGCCAACACATTAGTGCATTTTTTGACGCAAAATATTTTTCTTAGGCTAATTTTTTATATAAAATACATAGCCTCAAAGTTGAACAAATTTGGCGGAAATTGCCCGCTTTGAATTTTTTTCGAAATTCAGCATGTTTAACCCATTTACGGCCAACGTTGCGAAAACGCAACATTATTGAGAAATGCAAAAAAAATGTTTCAATTGAATTTTATTAATTTAGAATTCGCTTTTTTCTATAAAAATAAGTTTAAACTGATTTTTAGTGAGATTATAATGACAATTAATAAGTAATTCGATATTTATAAAAATACTCAAAATGTGTCAATTTTCGAGTCTCCTGTTAAGCAAGATAAATAATTTTTCCTAAGAGTAACTATTCCCTTTATTAAGTTTTTTATTCGTCCATGTGGATGTAGAAATTTCAATTAACAGATATTAAAGCTTATATTTCGTCAGAGAGTCAACATTATGCGAAAATCAGATCCGGAAAATAATGTTGCGTTTTCGCAACGTTGGCCTAATCCGATATCTATAGGCAGTTATGCAACCCGCATTACTACATATTTCCGTCTCGTAAGTATATGCCGATTTTACTGTCAGATATAATCCTACGCATTTTTATGCCTCGTATTTGACAGATATCGTCATATTTGATAATTAAAATTCTTAGATATTATATTTCCAATGAGATGCTGCATTATTTTACCTAAATCCAATATAAAATAGAGATGCATTACGGCTTGAAAGAAATGAGTCAAAGCGAATATGTTTACAGAAGATAACGTATTTTCCAGTTTTTAAAAAGACATTTTTATCACAACGGATTGAATTACAACAAATTATTATTATTTATGGATTACATGAAAGCATTTCGGGTGCAATGGAACACACAACTTTGTACTTTCAATCCGAATTAGTCCTTCCTTACTTCACGATTCAGCGATATCACTGACTTCCACAACAGGATATTGGGTGAATTAAGACGATAAGGCGTAGATATGGTTCGGCAATGATTGAACCAAAACATATTCAGATTAATAAAAAATAATCTACACTTATCAGACAATTCCTGTCTGGACAAAAATGACAGATTTGTAAATTATGACCTCAATTTGACGACTTGAAAAATTATTACAATTCGGAATATTTGCGCATAAATTTTGAAAAAATGAGCAAATGGTACCTTACTTTGGTCACTACAGTGCATAAATGTTCTTTTAAAACAAGCCTTTTAGATTTTGCTTTTAACTTTGGTGCTTATGTTATTCAGACGGTTTTAGGGTTCAACCAGGCGATAGAAAATTACTTCTATCGAAATTTAGGCTTGGAAGCAAGTGTTATTCTGGAATTTCTCAAGATTATCCCTGATCCCTCGAACCATCGTATGTTTTTCAATAACTTCTTTTCATCTTGAAGACTATTTATTGTTTTGAAAGAAAAAGGATTATTTGTCAATGGAGCCGTCCGTGAAAATACGATTAAATACGTATAACGGAGGAGTTCCTGATAGAATATAATAAAACCATTGACGTGAAACCGAGAGGAACATGAAAATAAACATTTGATAAAGCCCAAGGTCTTAGTATTGTTCGATGGAATGATAAATAGATTGTCCCTGTAGACAGCAATAAAAGTTTTTCGCTTCCATTTGGCACAGGGAAAAGTTTCAGCAGAAAAAAATAAAATACTATTTCACATAATATTCTATGTTAATAAAAGAAAATACCATTCGTGTTATTGGGGAGTATAGTAAATACATGGGAGGTGTGGACCTACTTGATAATGCAAATGAAAATTACCGCACTAGAATACAGGGGAAAAAGGGTCCTAGCTTATCAACTTACTGGACGGCGTTTGCACTAACGCCAGGAGATTGTACAGGTTATGCAACGGAAGTAAATTTCACTGGTAGACTCCAAATCGTATCTAGCAGGGACGCATCTAAAAAGTGAAATGAATAAGTCAGTAGATGACGTACCCCTATACAATTCGCGTCCATAAACATAGAAAAAGTTAGGCCATATAATTCATCGCGGATTCGTGAAGCATGAAGGGACGAATTTGGCCAGAGAGTTAAAAAAAATTCAGTAGTTGCCGAAACAGTGTAAAAGCCAAACCATGTTTGAATGTACGAAATTTTATGTTCCATTGCACCCAAAATGCTTGAGTATTTCATAATTAGCCATTAATTTTTGTAATTCAATCTGCAATGATAAAATTAAAGTCAATGAAAAAATGTGAAATACATGCTCTTCTGAGAAAATTTTCGCTTTGACTTATTTCTTTCAAACCGTAAAGCATGTCTATTTTATAATGGATTTAGGTCAAATAACAACAACATCTCGTTGGAAACATAATATCTAAGGATTTTATTTATCCAATATGACGATATTTGTCATATACGTGGCATAAAAAGGTATAGGATTATATCCGACAGTAAAAACAGCATATTCCCATGAGGCGGCAATGTATTGTAATGCGGGTTGCATAACTGCATACAGATACCGGATTCGGCCAACGTTGCGAAAACGCAACATTTTTTTTTACCATAAGCAAATTTTTTTGAAGGCCCATATTTTCAATTTACCTTATTTAGCATGTTATTAGGTCAATTGAAAAGAAAAAATTATATATTTTCAAGTATTTCTTTACTCGGCCGGTAATGGGTTAAACTAATGTCACACCTTTAGTAGTAATTCAATAGCAACAAAAATTTATAAATTTGTTAAACGGTTTGTTATCATCGATTACCATCAACTTTCACGACTTGTTTGTTGTATTTGTGACCAATACGATACAAAATGGCGGACCCTGTTTTTCGTCGAATTTTTGTGTTTATGTAGGATTTTAAAAAAAGGATCACCGAGTTACCTCGAGATATTTACACCACATATACAACAAAGTATATAGATTATGATAATCGGAAGTACAGCTGCGACCACCTGCGACGCCGAAATTAAGATCGATTTTTCGAACGTGCGGCACCGCCCGGAGCTGGCTGCTGGCCACGGGAATTGCCGTACTCGACGGATGTTGGATAGTGAATCATTTTAAATAAATTTATTGAATAAAAGCTATGATATATTATTACTGCATTTATTTTCCTTTTGTTGTAACCCGATTTCTTTACTGTCTTGTCATATTTATCACCGATGCAGTACAAAATGGCGGACGCTAATTTCAGTAATATTTTTGCCCGTGTGTGACTGTATAAAAAGGAGGACACCGAGTTGCTCTCAGATATTTACATCGTAATTGCATCAAGCCTTTTAGAGTCGTCATCCACGGAAATAATCTGCGGCCGTTGGCAACAAACTAAATAAAATCGATGTTTTTACCGTGCCGCGCAGTCCGCGGCTGCTCCCTGGGCTCATGGATTGTCGTGACGCAGCGTACATTATAAAGCGCTATGAATGCAAAGCCTTTGCTGAGGATGTATTTAATGTTATTATTAACTGTATAGGCTTTTAGGCTTCTTTCTCAGTCCTTCCATTTTTGATAAAAGGTTATCAATGAATATTTAAATGAACCCTATGTACATGTAATAGCATCACTCCGAGTCGGTTGATGAACTGTCGCTTTCACTTTGAGGCTGCAGGATTTCTGGGTCATCGTCATTTAGTAACAGTAAATTCCTCACTTATATCGGCATTCTTCGGGATTTCTTTGTAATTAGGGGTGCGGCGTTGGGTATTACTGAATCTGAGGTCAGGAGGAGGCGACGAAATAAGTCATCGTTGGTAGATATATTCTAGAGTGCTTCCTGCTAAAGCTTTCTCGATATTTTCTGCTATCTTTATTGCGTGCTTCAATTGCTTCTTCACATAATATCCCTAGAGGAAGAATCATCTCTGTAGCTATACCTGCTCCATGTATTAGGACCTTATGAACGGTTTGGGGCACCATAGAACTCCTACCTACAAATATTCCTCCGACCTAGGCTCTTGTTGCCAAACTTGATTATACTGCGAATGCCCATAACTGCCGTCGAAATCATATTTACAAATCAGAGTGCACTTCAATTCACTTCTGGCATCAGGAACAGTTGCCACGCAAGCTAGAATCGGTGAGGCAGTGTGCGACAGGAGAGTTTGTTGATTGACTTCGCACGATATTTCTATAATCTCTATGCCATCCGGGTACGTAGTATTTTTAGCAAACCTCACTCTTTCATAGTTCGGGTATAATTTATGACCATGGCTTTCAGCTATTTTCCGAAGACACTTGTAGTGGTTTTTTGTCAAGTGCATCGATATGATAACAGAAAGAGCCTCGTCTTCTGACATCATGGAGGAACCTGAGATGGGTGTCTTCCATTTAGCTAGGACTCTCCTTGCTCTGCTTGGAATGGTCGTTTTAATGTCCTCCACTAATTTGGAGGCTCTCCTTCCTCTCCAATTGTCATCGATGCTGCGAATGATAAAGTTGCTGCCGAGTGAGAAGATCTAAGACTTTCAGTCTTCCTCCTCTTAGTTCTTTTGCTAACTTTGTCATTTTTTTCCGGGCGTCCACCAGATTATAATGGGATCAAAGTGAGTAAAAAATCGCCCTTAAATCCATTGAGATAATGCAAAAACTCAGGTCACTTATTAATCGCATATACTTATCCAAAGAATTAGAAAACGTTCTAGAATTGACAAGAGCTTCTTATTTTCTTCTTATTCTCGCAGAATTTCGAAAAAAATTCAAAGCGGGCAATTTCCGCCAAATTTGTTCAACTTTGAGGCTATGTATTTTATATAAAAAATTAGCCTAAGAAAAATATTTTGCGTCAAAAAATGCACTAATGTGTTGGCAACAACTGTGCAAAGTTTCAACTTCCATACTCAAAAAAACCATTTTCGAGGTTTTGTCCAGCTTTTTTCGATTTCAGCCCACTGTGGGACGGTTCAAATTATATTTTATAGCAATCAGTCAATTGCTTTTTGGAGAATTAGCAACCAATTGCTCGAACTTTAATACCCCTCCCCAGAATGTTCTCAAGTAGTTAAATTATGATTGTACTGACACTTTATTAATTGTTTTAATAAATTTTGGGTAACATCATAGAGTAAGTTTATATTCTTACTCAATGGTAACATTTACTTCGGAGGGAGTAAAGCGTTGCGTGGATAATTTTATATTTCCTGGAAATTTGGTTAACTTAATTATGACTTTAGTCTTCTTGTGAGTAATCCTCATGCCATATTCATCACATCTCTTGTCTAATGCATCCACTATACTCTTCAGCCCTCTCGCTGACTGGCTAATCAACGCCTGATCGTCCGTGAACCTTACTGATTTTACATCATTCCTCCCACTTTGACTCCAGTTCCCACCTCATCCCACGCTTCTCTTGCCATCACCTCAGCATATACTCCAGAAAACAATGGAGATAGTGAACAGTCTTGCCTTACTTATTATGTCCAGTCCACTCTATGAAATACTTTTCCTCAAATACTTACATATACTTCAGCAGAATTCACGGTGAAAGATGGTACATCATCCTTCTCTACTTCACCACCAGCAAGGTTGACATTGACATCCACCTCTTCCAGATCGTTAACATCTTGCCCACAAACCTAAATAAAATTCGATCAAATAATTATTAGAAATATTAACCTCGATTTTTTTATAGATGAAACTTCAAAATCATGCAACCATTTTCCGTTTTCAACAGATAAAAATAGTGAAATCGCCAGAACACATAAAGAGTAGAAAATGGGTATGGATAAAGATCTACCGATGGGGATAGATAAGTAAAAATGTTCTCAGATATTTATGCATTGAAGAAGTTATGTTAAGGTCCGCAGGATTAGCGGGGAAAACTTCTCCGTCTTCAACTGTAGCTTTGAACTGCACATTAGCATGAATGGTATTTGTTTTCCTTCAACGAGTGCATCGAGGAACTGGTGTGCTGTTGGAATCTTGCGAGTCAGGCTCAAGGTAAGCCTTGTAATTTTCTCGCACTCTAACCCTCGGCATGTTGATTGAATTTCGCAAGGCAGTGGGCTATTCATGTAACAGTTGGCTTTTTCATGCATTCACGTTTTGTTTCACGATATCCGAGCGCCAGATCACACAAGAACAAAGTCCGATATTCATATGTTGAACCACTTACGTGGGTAATTTCGCCGCCATTGCTTTTTCTGAGAGACCCATCCCTGAGAGAAAATTTTACAATAAGGCATGTATGGTATGTGTGTGTGTGCCTCATGCAATGCTATGTTCTAACTTCCAGCTGAAGATATGACCTTTGCCAGGCAGATACATGGTACAAGAGTAGCTTATTCCTACAGCTCCCTAGACTATCCTCAAGGTCGTTTCAGCATCAACCTCAAAGGTACCGGACTCAGGGTTCATAGCAGTATAGGACGTGGATCAGGAGCAGCTGTTCATGTCAGCAGGAAAGACGTGAGTGCATGGCTCTTAACTTTTCTTCATCCCATATGGTGCCAACCATCAGCCTGGGGGATATGTGCAAAGAGTATATTTGGCTGCAGTGGCACAGTGAGGGGGGGTTTGAGGGATAAAATCCCCCCCCAGGCCTCAGAGAACTTTCAATCCATTATACTTAATTGGATTGATATTACTAATAGAATGGTGAAAGGATTGATAAAATATCCCACAGAAAGCCGTAAAACTCACCATTTTGATCAATTTTTCTTAAAATTTAGCAATTTATTAACCTCTCACCTACCACTTACACTGATGGGTATTCCATACCCCACACACCCTGGTATTAGTGGCATCTAAACCCCTTAATTCCTAGCTGCATCACTGTTGGACTGATCTATGGGCTGGTTTTTTTTTGCACCCAAGCCTCTTATTTTTTGTGCCTTTGTCTCTATTTTGTAGTACTTTGTCATGCTTCAACACGACATGTACCGCAAAAAATGCATTTTAGGCTCTCTATAAATGTTTAAGTTCAAACTAGCAAATTTGCCAAAAAAGACCATGTACTCTTGAGCTTACCAGACAAAATAGGCTGGCACTTAAAGGGATAATATTCTACTATTTAATGGTTTGGTGTCAAAGCATTCCTCCTTGGTGATGAATCAAGAGAGCATCAAGAGAACTTTAAGAGCAAACCTTGGGTCATAGGAAAAGGAGGACCAGGGTGAAATTTGCCATCAAAAACATTTGGATTATCGAATTCAAACCTAGATATCCCAATTGCAGGTGAGATATGATACCAGTTATACCACTAAGCCATATTTCAGACTGTGTTTACTCAACTTGATGTTAGAGTTTCAATTTCACATTGCGGCACAGGAGATGGAGGCAGAAAGTAGAGGAAGGATGGGATTAGAGTTAACCATAAATAACAAAAGCTGCCAAGAAGCCAGTTGGCTAAAATATGGTAGAAGGATAAAAACCTGGATAGCAGAGAAATTATAGAAGGAATGGAGGAGAGAAGGAAGTGGAAAAGTGTGGACATGGAGAAAAGCAAAAGGGAAAGGAGAAAAGCAAAATGGGGAAACAAATAATTGATTACAACGTGAAACTGAGAGTAGTTATGCAGTTGACGGAAAAGGCAGTGTGAGAAATGGAAACATTTTCAGCAGGAAAGAGGCAAAGTTAAAGTCATAAGTCATTATCAGACGGCAAAGAAATGCAAGCCATGTCAAAAGTTAAGGCATAATATATGGAAGGATCTTATCTGAGCATCCCATGGTCAGAGTAAATGGAAGTAGGTAGTATGTGGAGGATATGTAAAATAGCAGGAAAAAGCCAGGAAGATTAAATATAGTGGACATAATTGCTGTGGAATGTATGGAAATTGTATAAGAAATCCTTATGAAAATATTTAGTGGCAGATTGGAGGGATAGGCAATTCATTCATAGTTTGTACAAGGCCCAGACTATTGAAATGAGGGTAGAGGATGGAGAATCAGGGTGGGCAGAAATTGGCCAAGGGGCGAGGCAAGACTCGTCATTGCTTTTTAATGTGTAGACTCATGAAATGGTAAGAGAGGCCTGGGATGAGATGGAAGCTGGAGTTAATATGATGGTAGATACGCTTAAATCAGTTCATTATCCAGTCAACAAGTGGCTGTAGGCTATGGTGGATGTGTTTGACAAGCATTGTGAGGTATATGGCATGATAATGAATCTCCAGAAAACGGTAGGTAAGAAGAATGTAGTTATGCAGTTTTGAATAGGATCACGAGCTAGGAATGTAAGACTTGGGACAAGGGAGATGAGCAAAAACTTGAGCAGGTAGAGCAATTCAACTATTTGAGCTGCGCATTAGCGGGCAACAGACACTGCATGAGGACACCAGAAAGAGAACTGCATTAGCAAAAGAGACATTCACGAATGGGAAAGTGCTGTTGAGAGGTGATTGAGTTAAAGTTATGGGAAAGGCTAGTAACCATCAATAATAAAAGCTGCCAAGAAGCCAGTTGGCTAAAATATGGTAGAAGGATAAAAACCTGGATAGCAGAGAAATTATGGAAGGAATGGAGGAGAGAAGGAAGTGGAAAAGTGAGACATGGAGACAAGCAAAAGGGAAAGGAGAAAAGCAAAATGGGGAAACAAATAATTGATTACAATGTGAAACTGAGAGTAGTCTTGAGAGAGATTTGGAGTCTAATGCTTTACGAGTTGGAAACATGGACGCTAAAGAAGGAGGACGAGAGAAGGCTGGAGGCTTTTGAGATGTGGGTGTGGAAAAGAATGGAGAAATTGAAGTGGACGGAGAGGAGGAGGAATGACAAAGAGCTGGTCATGGTGGGTGAGGAGAGGCAGCTTCCATAAGAAATATAGAGGGGACAGAAGGTTTGGATGGTGAAAGTTTTGAAGCAGGGAAGGGTGGTTGAAAACAGTTTTAGAGAAGGGGAGAATGCTGTGTAAATGTGGGAGATGGAGGAAGCAAAGAATATGTTTAGGTAAAATGAAAGGGAGTTTGCCTTATTTTGAATTATTATTATTATAGTATTCTACCGATTAAGGTAGGTTTCCATGGAGTACGCAAGAAGTGATCTGGGAGCCTCTCTTTCCTTCCAGCACTGCCTTCTTTAACTCACAGTAAGGCCTACTCTCTTTCAATCTATCTAAAAATCCTATTCTTCTCCTTCCCCTCCCTCGTTTCCCTAACATTCTAGCCTCTAGCACCATTTTCAACATCCCCTCCCCGATAAGCACTAACTCCATCCATACCTTCTGTCTCCTCCGTATCTCATCTAAAAGCTGCCTCTCCTCGCCAACCATATCCAGCACTTGGTCGTTCCTTTTCCTCTCCGTCCATTTCACCCTCTCCCATCTTCTCCATACCCACATCTCGATTGCCTCCAATCTTCTCTCGTCTTCTTTCCTTAGTGTCCACGTTTCCGCACCGTAGAGAGCTACACTCCAGATCAAACTCTTCACTAACCTTTTCTTTAAACTCTTACATAACGATCCTCTTAGAAGCTGGATAATGAACTGATGTAAACTTAGTCAGTAGATAACTTCAATGATAACCACGAATTGTGGGGTTAGCTCTGAAATGGACTACACCATTGGTGTAGCTTCTTGGAAGTCCACATTCCTTTGAATTTTGGACATCTTGCATTGATCTTTGATGGATCCCAACGGCCCAAATGAAGCAACTAGTACGATGAACCTTGGTAATTTGCTATGGAACCCAATGATCCAGGGTCGCCACTGTGGCCTGAAAAACCAAAGATCTGTGGTTTTATTTGTGGGACCCGGGAATTTTGTGCTTTTGCACTTAATATTAATTTCACCGCTTTTAACTAAGCAAAGATTCAACTACCATGAAAAGTGTTTATGTCATTGATGAACTAAGAAAAAATAGAAGCTCTGGGGGTTAAATAAATATTCTGTAACTTTGTATGTTCCACACAACATTATTACGTAAACCTAACCTTGTTTTAACTGTCGCATGTCATTCTCAAGAGGTTATACACTTTATTACTATGTTGTATTAATCTGTCATTCCATAGTCTTTTATTATATGCCATTATCATGAGGTGTTTCATCTTGAGAATGATATGTGAGGGCTGAAACTGGTTTAGGTTTATCTAGTATGATTATGTGGAATTTACTATGTTCCAAGATATTTGCCAGCAGATGTAAGGTGCCACAAAGTAAACTTATAAACCGTGAAAGATATAAATAGGGGAGGGTTCGCACGCCTACTTGTAAAAAGCACATGGAAATAAGTGTTTGATTCTCCTCACACAGGATGGTCAGTCTGTGGTGGGAAGGTGTCGTGGCAAATGCGGAGCCTGCCACCCAGCAGATGAGGTGGCCTCGATGAGATGGAGGTGGCCTCCGTGGGCAATAAACAATATCCACGCTTGTGTCTTCAGGCAGGGGCAGCAGGAAGATGTTGCTCAGCCACTAAATACATTAAAATCATTGTCGTCATGCATGAATGTGATCGATGAACACACGCCATTGGAACGATGGCATGGTGAAAGATGAAGTTAGGGAGATGAAGTGAAGCCGAGCAGGTCTCGAGCTTTCAAGACCCCCTCGTTGGAATTCTTGGTGTGAAAGGAATGTTTGAAGGAACATTATCATCTGTAAAGAATTCCACCTCCGTAATAACTTATTATAGGGTGCAGTTAGTCATATCAGTTTTATTGGTGGTATCAATTCATGTTTATATATTTCAATTGATTTTGCTGATTTCACTGGAATACTCGATTTGATCAGAAAATAAACACACTGCCACTAAATCAATAGGGTGGCTTCCTATTATTATTTTATTGCCTAAATCGAAAGATTATTACTCCTTGAGTACGTATTTGTCGCTTTTACATTTTTAAATGACGATATCTATTTTTCGCGATTAAATGAAAAGTGAAAAATTTCAAACGCGCGAAAACGCGACGCGTAAGTAGGAATGATGGGAAAAAGGCCGTGCGACGCATTTCTGGTTCCCCCTCCCGCCTTGTGAGGTGATCTTGATCGAGGCTCTGAGCGCTGATAGGACGCAGGATGCTAGCGGATAGCTGAGTACCTTGCTGGCTTGTAGCGCTTGGCTTAAAAAAGGTTTATTAATACCTTATCAAACGAAGAAAACTTTCCGACCTTAGCCAGTTTTAATACGTGATTATTAAGACACGTTTCTCTGAGCTCTGTGCCTCATGCATGCATTGGTAGCCTCAGACGATGTATAACTCCTATCTTCTCCTATAGAAACTAGGTCCCTGTGACGTCACGTGGACTGGAATCGCATGGGCGCCAATCTGGCTTTTATCAAATGAGGTTAAAATTGACCATTAACATTTGTCTAAACTGGGATTTCAAAAACCAAATAATTTGTGTATTATGAATACACTAATGGTGGGTAACGATTTGCAATCAATGCCTTTCGTTTTCTTTGATGAAGGAAACTAGCCTATTGCAGCACAGGAGTAAATTTTGTGAGCATAAATGTAATTTCAAACATAAGTTTTATTTCAAGTATATTCTTAAGCTCATGATGTGATTGTGTTAGTGACTGTTTTGAGCATATGAAGGTTTTTACATATTTATGTTGATTTATGTTGAAAAATATTCCTAATGTTTGGCAGTTATTATTAAAATGTCCACTTGAGTTATGCCTCTATGATCAAACATGTGTAAAAATCCAGTTTAAGATGCAGGGGCATTGATTCCCTAGCGTGCATACGCACAATTTTCATCGGAGTCAGGCAAGTGGTATGAGCATTATCTCAAAACAATGCGTAACCGAACTATTGAATGTAAATATTTGCATATTTGCATTCTTTGTGTGATTCAATTATGATATGAAATTGATCCACGTCTTATTCTGAAATCATCTGTGCTTTTTATCCATTAAAACAGTGCCATCGGGCCAATCTATTAGCTACGTTTTTTTACACTTTTACTTTTTTCTGCTTCATGTAGCTTTTGTAACTATTTTTTTAGTATCTGTCATGGTTTAACATACCTGTTAGTATTGAGGGCACCTGAAAAAAATAATTACCTTCAGAAAATGCATATATTAGGCTTTTGTTTTACTAATTTTTAAGTGCATACCTGCGAATTTGCCATTGAAACCCTGGCATTCATCACTATACGGCAGTCACTTAGAGCGTTGATTTGATTGCCGTTGCTAGCAAAGAAACATGCCTAAAGCTCATGAATGCTTACAGGGAATTAATATTTTTGTATGTTGTGAATATTGATCTAAAAAAATGCTGAGGCCATGTCCTTAATGTAAAAAAATCTGGGATCACAGTATAATTTGTGTGTTTAACATTTTAGAGATATGTATTCCAAAGTCAAATTGCATTGATAAAATTACATATATAAGAGAGGGCCTTATCTGATACTAATTTATTGCTGAGTATCTATTGTGACAGCGGTGCCAAATTGAGATTGATGTGATTTTTAAAATCATAATTTAACTATAAAAGAATCTTTAAATCTTACAAAGAAGTGTTCTTTTCCTTCAAATTAAATTTCCTTTCAAATTAAATTCAATATCCTAAATTGTATTTAACAAAAGAACAAAGGAGGCAGTGCTATAACCCACGTGGTTTATTGCACTGCCTCCTTTGTTCAACAGGTCATTTTCATGTATGCAAAAATTTCATTATCCTTTTCACCTTTTTTATTTTACCTATTTTTCATCTTTCTGGGCAGTAATTATCCTATTCAAATGTAGATGTGTTAGTTACTGCTTATTCATTTTTATAGAACTATAAAAATTTCGAAAATAACTCTTTGCTCATGCATCATTGAACTGTATTATAGGTATGCATTAAAGAAAGTCTTTGTGAATTATGATGTTAAGTAACGTTACTGTTTGTTCCATTGAAATGAATGTATCTGGTGAATTTAAATATTGCCATATTTGTTATTATTGATAAGTATTACGATGTTCATGTAGAGTTTTTGAAATATCTGAGGCATGCACAAAATGTCTGTGCTTCAGCAGAAAATTGATTTTGAAAGATTCTCTTTGTGTAGAAAATTTGTTTTGGACTATATTTATCAATTTTGTCTCCTCCTCTAATATATCTAATTATCTGTTTTCACTGTTGGAAACTGATATTTAAAATGCATCTGCAACTATGAACTTACAATTCAAGTGGTGATTTCCTATTTATGAAAGGAGATTTGGCAAAAAGTCTGTCTTTATCTGTCTATTATCTGTCCCATTGTGAAAGATTAGGTCGAACAGATTATATGTTGATATTTAAATTGTAAATAAATTTGTTTAATTTATATCATTGTCATGTTGTAATCCTGTAAAAAAACTCTTGTTATAAAAGCTTATAAAATAAAAAAATAAAAAAGCTTATAAAAGCTTATAAAATTGTAATTAGAATTTTGCCTATTTACTTTTTCCATGCATATTGTTGGGTAATTTTTTTAGCCAAGAAATTGCAATATATATTTATTCTATGCAATGCTTATTATTCCATCTTACAAAGATAATATCCATTGAAAACCATTGCCCTGGAAATAATAATTTTTGGAGTACCTGTTGGAAGTGGCTAGTTGGTTGTTTTTAAGTGATCTATCTTTTTTGGGAATGTTTAGCTGGGGAATATTAGCTAATAATATTTATTATTTAAAATTTATATGATTCCAGAGTGACTATGAATTGGATTGAAAAACAAGCAAAGAATGATCATTTCAGGTGTATATTTTTTGTAAGATTTTTAAAATTTATGATGGCTGTCGTTCAGATAAGTGTACAGTAAAAACCAGAGGCAAGTTTCCCATTGAGAATTTCATACAATGTTAATTTTCTATGAGTACTTTGGAGTTTTTCTTCATGCATGATAATGTCGAAATTTGATAAGTTGTCTCTTCATATAGGTATGTAACTACCATATTGACATAACTATGTATTTTTATAGTTAATATAATTATTGCAATATGCATGGAGAAAGCTATTCTGTCCCCATTACATTATTAGCTGTCCGGTGAATGTTGTAATAATGAAAAGGTGTGGAGTAACATAACATAACTGTCTTCAATTTAAACTAAAGTGTAGCAATGAAAATCGTAGCACTTCCACTATTAACCCTTTCACTGCTGTGGACGTACCTAGTACGTCCGCACGGCAGACTGCGGTGGACGTACTTTTTCTTCCTCCTCGCCATGCGGTCAGCACTTTCGCCGAAGCACTTCGAAGGGACCCACTAATCAAGGACCCTTTCCTCGACGAACTCACCCACGCAGGACCGTCTCATCGGCCCTACCAGCGGGGGCCCTACCTCCGGAAAAGTGACCGCTCTGACTGCAATTTGAAAATCAATCAATCAATCCGATCATCACAATATGATCGTTTTCATCGCACTCCTGCCAATCAAGCAATCAAGTACGTCTTTGAAACGTGTTTCTGCGATGAAAAATAATGATTTTGTTAACTTTGATATAATGGCCGTTTTCCGGTGGTCCGCAGCCACGTTTTGTTGCAAAGTTAACAAAATCGTTATTTTTTATCGCAGAGACACGGTTCAAAGACGTACTTGATTGCTTGATTGGCAGGAGTGCGATGAAAACAATCATATTGTGATGATCGGATTGATTGATTGATTTTCAAATTGCAGTCAGAGCGGTCACTTTTCCGGAGGTAGGGCCCCCGCTGGTAGGGCCGATGAGACGGTCCTGCGTGGGTGAGTTCGTCGAGGATAGGGTCAGGGATTAGCGACCCTTCGAAGGGTGTACCACACCCATCCTGGAAGTACCTGCTCCATGGGCCCAGGAAACGCATTTTAACATTTTCGCCGCATGTGAGGAGAAGGTTTCCGGAGATTGAACAGCAGTGAAAGGGTTAAGGACACCGCTCGAGTCTTATACTTCGGAGTTGCTAATATTATTTGTACTGTGTACATATTAATACCAATAAATAATGTTTTTATTATATTTAATTTTCTGTGTCATATTCCACTGTTTTCCATCTAAGGTTTTCCAGAGGGTCCTCTTCTCTCCTGATCTCCATTACGAATTCCTGGTAACACACCGGCATTTTTACTGAGTAAGTGTAAAAAGGTAGTTGATCTAATAACTTGACCCTTGAGACAAAATGACAGCACCAAATATTTTGTCTCAATTGTCATGTTCTTATCCTGTAAAAAACTCTTGTACAAAGCTTATAAAATTGTAATTAATATGTGGATAAACATTACTCACTGGATAAAGATGGGGAAATAAGCCTTACCGTGAAAGATGTAAAAATCAGTCTACATCTGCACAATTACCGCAAGCCGCATTAAGGCCGCCGCCGTATTTCCTAATTTTATATTTGGATTTAAATTTCCAAATAATACATTTAAACTTTTTCGTTCTTTGCAGTGAACTCGCGTTTATAAAAAGGATTTTCATTTCCAAATCACATTTATAATTTTTCCACTCTCCGCAGTGAATTCGCGTTTACATCAAGGATTTTCATTTACAAATCAATTATTAATTTTCTCATCCGTCGCTGTGAATTCGCGTTTACAACAAGGATTTTCATCTACAAATGTCATTTTTAATTTTTTTCGCTTTTCGAAGTGAGATCGCATGTATAACACAGATTTTCCTCAACAAAGCCTTGCTTCTATAGAGAAACATACTCCATATGTAGCATCTGATGAATTGTTTCCTTACATCTATGCGTAACACACCGCCATTGACATAATACTAGTTTAAATAATGTATTTCTAATAGTTAATATAATTATTGCAATATGCATGGAGAAAGTTATTCTGTCCACATTACATCATTAGCTGTAATTTTCAGCTGTAAAAAGATTCTTCTTTTTGTAGAAAGCCCTCTTCGCCTGCGCTACTCTACTGTGTATTTCTTTCTTGCTTCGTCCATCGCTGGTAATTCGGCTTCCCAGGTAAGAGACCTCGTTCACCTCTTCAAGCTTATGCTTTCCTAGGTTGATGTTTGTTTTAGAACATTGAACATTAAAAATTAAGGGGGACCATTAAAAAATTACATTGATTAAAAATAAAAATGTCTGTTTTTATATGTTGCACCATACTGTGGAATATGATTGAATTGCAATGTAGACTTTGGAAAATATAACGAATCATTTCCAAATAGCATAAATAAAATCAAATTCCAAAGTTTGAGCCACTGACCGTAAAATCCTTATTTAGCATCCGATTTCAATCGAATAACCTTTAAAATGTGTCTTTTATGTGAAGCACCATGCTGTGGAATATGATTAAATTGCAATGGAGACTTTGGATAGTTTAACGAATCATTTCCAAATAGCATAAATATAATTAAATTCTAAATTTTGACCCTCCGACCGTAAAATCCCATATTTATCATCCGATTTCAATCGAATAACTTTTAAAATGTGTTTCTTTTATGTAATGCACCATGCTGTGGAATACGATTGAATTGCGATGTAGACTTTGGAAAATATAACGAATCATTTCCAAATAGCATAAATAAAATCAACTATAAAAGTTTTACCCTCCGACGGTAGAATCCTTATTTATCATCCGATTTCAATCGCATAACTTTTAAATCGTGTGTTATTACCTGTGGAATTTGATTTAATTGTGACGTAGAGTTTGAAAAAAAAGCGAATCATTTCCAAAGGCATAAATAAAATCAACCTCCAAATTTTGACCCTCTGACCGTTAAATCCATATTTATCATCTGATTTCAATCGAATAACTTTTAAAATGTGTGTTTTTATGTGAAACACCATGCCGTGGATTACAATTGAACTGCGACGTAAACTTTGGAAAAAATATCGAAGCATTTAAAAAGTCAAAATTCCAAATTATGACCCTCCGATCGTAAAATCCTTATTTATCAACCGATTTCAATCAAATAACTTTTAAAATTTGCGGTTTTACGTGAAGCACCATGCTGTTGAATATCATTGAAAATCGACGTAAACTTTGGAAAATATAACGAATGATTCCAAAATAGCTTCAATACAATAAACTTCCAAATTTTGACCCTCCGACGGTAAAATCCTTGTTTAACAACCAATTTTCGTCGAATAACTTAAAAAAAGTATGTTTTTACGTTAAGCACCATGCGGTGGAATATCATTGAATTGCGACATAAACTTTGGAAAATATATCGAATCATTTCAAAGAGGAAAAATTCCAAATTTTGACACTCCGACCGTAAAATCCTTATTTATCAACCGATGCATATCAAATAACATTTAAAATGTGTGTTTGTACGTGAAGCACCATGCTGTGGAATTATGTTCAATTGCAACGCAAACTGTGGAAAAAATAACGAATAACTTCAAAAAGGCAAAATACCAAATTTTGACACTCCGACCGTAAAATCCATTTTTATCATCCAATTTCTATTGAATAACTTTAAAAATGTGTGTTTTTTTAATATATAAACTCAACCCAACCCAACCCAACCCAAATGGAATGCTTTGATTTTTAATGTGAAACACCATGCTGTGGAATATAATTGAATTGCGATGTAGACTTTGGAAAATATAACGAAACATTTCAAAATAGCATCAATAAAATCAACTACCAAATTTTGACCCCCCGACCGTAAAATCCTTATTTATAAACCGATTTCAATCGAATTACTTTTTAGGTGTGTGTTTATACGTGATGCACCATTCTGTGGAATATCTTTGAATTGCGACGTAGACTTTGGAAAATATACTGAATCATTTCAAAATAGCATCAATAAAATGAACTTCCAAGTTTTGACTCTGCGACCGTAAAATTTCGATCGATATTGATTTCAATCGAATAACTTTTAAATTGTGTGTTTGTACGTTAAGCACCATGCTGTGGAATATTATTGAACTGCAACGCAAACTCTGGAAAATAAAACGAATCATTTCAAAAAGGCAAAATTCCAGATTTTGACCCTCCGACGATAAAATCCTTATTTAATAATCGATATCAATGAAATAACTTTTAAAATGTGTGTTTAACGTCAAGCACCATGCTGTGGAATATCACTGAATTGCTACGTAGATTTTGGAAAATATAACGAACCATTTCAAAATAGCTTCAATACAGTAAACTTCCAAATTTTGAACCTCCGACCGTAAAATCCTTATTTATCAACCGATTTCAATCAAATAACTTTAAATATATGTTTTTTTACGTGATGCACCATGCTGTGGAATATCATTGAATTGCGACGCAAACTTTGGAATATATGTAACGAATCATTTCAAAAGTAAAATTCCAATTCTGACCCTCCGACCGTGAAATCCTTTTTTATCAACCGATTTCAATCGAATAACTTTTAAATTGTGTGTTTGCACGTGAAGCACCAGGCTGTGTATTATCTTTGAAATGCGACTTAAACTTTGGAAAATATAACATATCATTTCAAGAAGGTAAAATTCTCAACTTTGCCCCTCCGACGATAAAATCCTTATTTATCAATCGATATCAATCAAATAACTTTTACAATGATGGTTTTTACGTCAAGCACCATGATGTGGGGTATCACTGAATTGCGACGTAGACTTTGGAAAATATATTGAATCTTTTCAAAGTAGCATCAATAAAATCAACTTCCAAATTTTGACCCCCCGCCCGTAAAATCCTTATTATTCCATTGATTTCAATCGAATAACTTAAAAAATGTATGTTGTAACGTAAAGCACCATGCAGTGGAATATCATTGAATTGCGACGCAAACTTTGGAAAATATAACGAATCATTTCAAAAATGCAAAATTCCAAATTTTGACCCTCCGACCGTAAAATCCTTATTTATCAACCGATTTCAATACAATTACTTTTACATTGTGTGTTTGTACTTGAAGCACCATGCTGTGGAATAATATCAATTGCAACACAAACTGTGGAAAATATAACGAATAATTTCAAAAAGGCAAAATTCCAAATTTTGACCCTACGACCGTAAAATCCATATATATCATCCGATTTCTGTTGAATAACTTTTAAAATGTGTGTATTATTGTGAAACACACAATTTTGACCCTCTGACAAAAAAATCCTTATTTATCGACCGATTTCAATGAAATAATTTTTAAATTGTGTGTGTTTACGCGAAGCATCATGCTGTGGAATATAATTGTATTGCAATGCGTACTTTCATTTCAAAAAAGCATCAATAAAATCAACTTTTAAATTTTGACCCTCCGACCGTAAAATCCTTATTTATTAACCGATTTCAATCGAATAACTTTTAACGTGTGCGTTTATACTTGACGAACCATGCTGTGGAATATCTTTGAATTACATAAACTTTGGAAAATATACGGAATCATTTCAAAAAAGCCTCAATAAAATGAACTTCCAAGTTTTGACTCTGGGACCGTAAAATCCTTATTTATCAATTTCGATCGATATTGATTTCAATCGAATAACTTTTAAATTGTGTGTTTGTACGTTAAGCACCATGCTGTGGAATATTATTGAACTGCAACGCAAACTTTGGAAAATAAAACGACTCATTTCAAAAAGGCAAAATTCCAAATTTTGACCCTCCGACGATAAAGTCCTTATTTATCAATCGATATCAATCAAATAACTTTTACAATGTTTGTTTTTACGTCAAGCACCATGATGTGGAATATCACTGAATTGCGACTTAAACTTTGGAAAATATATTGAATCTTTTCAAAATAGCATCAATAAAATCAACTTCCAAATTTTGACCCCACGACCGTAAAATCCTTATTTATCCATTGATTTCAATCGAATAACTTAAAAAATGTATGTTATAACGTAAAGCACCATGCAGTGGAATATCATTGAATTGCGACGCTAACTTTGGAAAATATAACGAATCATTTCAGAAAGGCAATATTATAAAGTTTGTCCCACCGACCATAAAATCCCTATTTATCAACTGATTTCAATCAAATAACTTTTAAAATGTGTGTTTTTACGTGATGCACCATGGTGTGGAATATCATTGAATTGCGACGCAAACTTTGGAAAATATAACGTATCATTTCAAAAAGGCAAACATTCTAAATGCTGCCCCTCCGACGATACAATCCTTATTTATCAATCGATATCAATCAAATAACTTTTACAATGTGTGTCCTTACGTTATATGCTGTGGAATATCGCTGAATTACGACTTAGACTTTGGAAAATATAACGAATCTTTTCAAAATAGCATCAATAAAATCAACTTCCACATTTTGACTCCCCGACCGTAATATCCTTATTTATCCATTGATTTCAATCGAATAATTTAGAAAATGTATATGTTTACGTAAAGCACCATGCAGTGGAATATCATAGAATTGCGAGGCAAACTTTGGAAAATATAATGAATCATTTCTAAAAGGCAAAATTCCAAATTTTGACACTCCGGCCGTAAAATCCTTATTTATCTCCCGATTGAAATAAAATAACTTTTTAAATGTGTATTTTTGCGTAAATAACCATGATGTAGAATATCAGTGTATTACGACGTAAACTTTGGAAAAAATAACCAATCATTTCAAAAAGGCAAAATTCCAAATTTTGACCCTCCGACCAAAAAATCCTTATTTATCGACCGATTTCAATGAAATAATTTTTAAAATGTGTGTGTTTACGCGAAGCATCATGCTGCGGAATATAATTGAATTGCGTCGTAAACTATGGAAAATATAACGAACCATTTCAAAAAAGTGAAATTGTAAATTTTGACCCTCCGACCGTAAATTCCTTATTTATCAACCGATTTCAGTCGAAAAATTTTAAATGTGTGCGTTTACGCAAATAAATAACTTTTTAAATGTGTATTTTTGCGTAAATAACCATGATGTAGAATATCAGTGTATTACGACGTAAACTTTGGAGAAAATAACCAATCATTTCAAAAAGGCAAAATTCCAAATTTTGACCCTCCGACCAAAAAATCCTTATTTATCGACCGATTTCAATGAAATAATTTTTAAAATGTGTGTGTTTACGCGAAGCATCATGCTGCGGAATATAATTGAATTGCGTCGTAAACTATGGAAAATATAACGAACCATTTCAAAAAAGTGAAATTGTAAATTTTGACCCTCCGACCGTTAATTCCTTATTTATCAACCGATTTCAGTCGAAAAATTTTAAATGTGTGCGTTTACGCAAATAAATAACTTGTAATAATAAATGTAAAATTTGGAAAATAAAACGAATCATTTCAAAAAGGCAAAATTCCAAATTTTGACCCTACGACCGTGAAATCCTTAATTATCTACCGATTTTAATGGAATAACGTTTTTATTGTGTATTTTTGCATAAATAACCATGCTGTAGAATATCAGTGTATTACGACGTAAATTTTGGAAAAAATACCCAATCATTTCAAAAAGGCAAAATTCCAAATCTTGACACTCCGACCGTAAAATCCGTATTTATCTACCGATTGAAATAAAATAACTTTTTAAATGTGTATTTTTGCGTAAATAACCATGATGTAGAATATCAGTGTATTACGACGTAAACTTTGGAAAAAATAACCAATCATTTCAAAAAGGCAAAATTCCAAATTTTGACCCTCCGACCAAAAAATCCTTATTTATCGACCGATTTCAATGAAATAATTTTTAAAATGTGTGTGTTTACGCGAAGCATCATGCTGCGGAATATAATTGAATTGCGTCGTAAACTATGGAAAATATAACGAACCATTTCAAAAAAGTGAAATTGTAAATTTTGACCCTCCGACCGTAAATTCCTTATTTATCAACCGATTTCAGTCGAAAAATTTTAAATGTGTGCGTTTACGCAAATAAATAACTTTTTAAATGTGTATTTTTGCGTAAATAACCATGATGTAGAATATCAGTGAATTAAGACGTAAACTTTGGAAAAAATAACCAATCATTTCAAAAAGGCAAAATTCCAAATTTTGACCCTCCGACCAAAAAATCCTTATTTATCGACCGATTTCAATGAAATAATTTTTAAAATGTGTGTGTTTACGCGAAGCATCATGCTGCGGAATATAATTGAATTTCGTCGTAAACTATGGAAAATATAACGAACCATTTCAAAAAAGTGAAATTGTAAATTTTGACCCTCCGACCGTAAATTCCTTATTTATCAACCGATTTCAGTCGAAAAACTTTTAAATGTGTGCGTTTACGCAAAGCACTATGCTGCGGAATATAATTGAATTGCAACGTAATCTTTGGAAAATATAACGAATAATTTCAAAAATGCAAAATTCCAAATTTTGACCCTCGGACCGCAAAATCCTTATTTATCTACCGATTTTAATCAAATAACTTTAAGTATGTGTGATTTAATTAAAGCACCATGCTTTAGAAGATCATTGAATTGCGACGTTAAGTTTGGATAATATAACGAATCATTTCAAAAAGGCAAATTTCAATATTTTGACCCTGCGACCGTTAAATCACTATTTATCAACTGATAGCAATGCAACTACTTTTAAAATGTGTAGTATTGCGTAAATAACCATGCTTAAAAATATCATTGAATTGCGAGGTAAACTTCGGAAATTTAACGAATCATTTCAAAAAGGCAAAATTTAAAAGTTTGACCCTACGACCGTAAAAACCTTATTTATCGTCAGATTTCAATGGAATAACTTTTATAATGTGTGTTTTTACGCGAAGCATCATACTGCGGAACATATTTGAATTGCGACGTAAACTATGGAAAATATATCGAACCATTTCAACAAGGCAAAATTCCAAATTTTACCCTCCGACCGTAAAATCCTTATTTATCAACCAATTTTAATGAAATAACTTTAATAATGTGTATTTTTGCGTAAATAACCATGCTTTATAAAATCATTGAATTTCGATGTAAAATTTGGAAAATAAAACGAATCATTTCAAAAAGGCAAAATTCCAAATTTTGACCCTACGACCGTAAAATCCTTAATTATCTACCGATTTTAATGGAATAACGTTTTTATTGTGTATTTTTGCATAAATAACCATGCTGTAGAATATCAGTGTATTACGACGTAAATTTTGGAAAAAATACCCAATCATTTCAAAAAGGCAAAATTCCAAATCTTGACCCTCCGACCGTAAAATCCGTATTTATCAACCGATTTCAATCAAATAACTTTTTAAATGTGTGCTTTTAATTAAAAAACACCATGCTATACATGATCATTGTATTGCGACGTAAACTTGGCAACGAATATAACGAATCATTTCAAAAAGGCAAAATTCCAAAAAGGAACCTTCCGAATGTAAAATCCTTATTTATCAACTGATTTTATTCTTATATCTTAAAAAATGTGTGGTTTTACGCGAAGCATCATGCTGCCAAATATAATTGAATTGCTACGTAAACTTTGGAGAATATAACGAATCATTTCAATAAGGCAAAATTCCAAATTCTGAACCTCCGACCGTAAAATCCTTATTTATCAACCGATTTCAATCGAAAAACTTTTAAAATGTGTGATTACGCGAAGCATCATCCTGCCAAATATAATTGAATTGCAACGTCATCTTTGGAAAATATAACGAATCATTTCAAAAAGGCAAAATTCCAAATATGAACCCTCCGACCGTTAAATCCTTATATATCAACTGATTTCAATCGAATTATATTTAGAATGTGTTTTTTTACGCCAAGCATCATGCTGCGGAATATAATTGAATTGCGACGAAAACTTTGGAAAATATAACGAATCATTTCAAAAAGGCAGAATTCCAAATTTTGACCCTCCGACCGTAAATTCCTTATTTATCAACCGAAGTCCATCAAATAACCTTTTATGTATGCGTTTTTACGCGAAGCACCTTGCTGCGGAATATAATTGAATTGCGACGTAATCTTTGGAAAATATAACGAACCATTTCTTGAAGGCAAAATTCCAAATTTTGTCCCACCGACCGTAAAATCCTTGCTAATCAACCGATTTCAATCAAATAACTATTAAAATGTGTCCTTTTAACTGAAACACCATGTTATAAAAGATCATTGTTTTGCGACGTAAACATTGGAAAATATAAGGAATCATAACCAAAAGGCAAAATTTCAAATCTTGACCCTCCGACCGTTTAATCCGTATTTATCAACAGATTTCAATCAAATAACTTTTTAAATGTGTGCTTTGAACTAAAACACCATCCTATATAAGATTATTGTATTGCAACGTAAACTTTGGAAAATATAACGAAACATTTAAAAAAGGCAAAATTCCAAATTTGTACCTTACGACCGTAAATTCCTTAGTTATCAACTGATTTCAATGTAATAAATTTTATAATGTGTATTTTTGCGTAAATAACAATGCAGTAGAATAATATTGCATTTCGACGTAAACTTTGGAATATCAAACGAGTCATTTCAAAAAGGCAAAATTCCTAATTTTGACCCTCCGACTGTAAAATCCTTATTTATCAACTGATTTCAATGGAATAACTTTTGATAATGGAATGGAATAACTTTTGCGTAAAAAAACATGCTATAGAATATCATTGAATTGCGCCGTAAACTTTGGAAAATAAATCGAATCATTTCAAAAAGGCAAAATTCGAAATTTTGACCCTACAACCGTAAAATCCTTATTTATCGACCGATTTAAATGAAATAACTTGTAAAATGTGTGTTTATACGCGAGGCATCATGCTGCGGAATATACTTGAATTGCGACGTAAACTATGGCAAATATTACGAACCATTTCAAAAAGGCAAAATTCCATATTTTGACTCTCCGACCGTAAAATCCTTATTTATTAACCGATTTCAGTCGAAAAACTTTTAAAATATGTGTTTTTACGCGAAGCGTCATGGTCTGACATATCATTGCATTGCGTCGTTAACTTTGGAAAATATTACGAACAATTTCAAAAAGGCGAAGTTCCAAATTTTGACCCTCCGACCGTAAAATCCGTATTTTTCAACCCATATCAATAAAATAACTTTAATAATGTGGATTTTTGCAAATATAACCATGCTAAAGAATATCGTTGAATTGCGATATAAACTTTGGAAAATATAACGAATCATTTCAAAAAGGCAAAATTTAAAATTTTGACCCTACCAGCGTAAAATCCTTATTTATCAACAAATTTCAATGGAATAACTTTTATCATGTGTGTGTTTACGCGGAGCATCATTCTGCGGAATATTATAGAATAGCGACGTAAACTATTTAAATATAACGAACCATTTCAAAAAGGCAAAATTCCAAATGTTGACCCTACGATCGTAAATTCCTTATTTATCAACTGATTTCATTCGAATAACTTTAAAGTATGCGTTTTTACGCGAAGCATCATGCTGTGATATATCATTGAATTTCGACGTAAAATTTGGAAAATATAAAGAACCATTTCAAAAAGGCTAAAATTGGAAATTTTAACCCTCCGACCGTTAAATCTTTATTTATCAAATGCTTTCATTCGAATAACTTTTAAAATGTGTGTTTTTACGCGAAGCATCATGCTGCGGAATACAATTGAATTGCGACGTAAACTTTGGAGAATATAACGAATCATTTCAAAAAGGAAAAATTCCTAATTTTCACCCTACGACCGTAAAATCCTTTTTTATCAACCGATTTCAATCGAATAACTTTAGGAATATGTGCTTATAACTGAAGCACCATGCTATAGAAGATCATTGAATTGCAACGTAAACCTCGGAAAATATAACGAATCATTTCAAAAAGGCAAAATTTCAAATTTTGACCCTCCGACCGTAAATTCCTTATTTATCGACAGATTTAAATAAAATAACTTGTAAAATGTGTCTGTTTATGCGACGCATCATGCTGCGCAATATAATAGAATTGCGACGTAAACTATTGGAAATATAACTGACCATTTCATAAGGCAAAATTCCATATTTTGACCCTCCGACCGTAAAATCCGTAAAAATATATTCCGACCGTAAAAATATATTTATCAATTGATTTCATTCAAACAGCTTTCTAAATGTGTAGTTTTACGCGAAGCATCATGCTGCGGAATATAATTGAATTGCGACGTAAACTTTGGAGAATATAACGAATCGATTAAAAAAAGGCAAAATTCTAAATTTTGATCCTCCGACCGTAAAATCTTTCATTATCGACCGATGTCAGTAGACTTGTCATGTCAACTAGACATGTCAACTTTTAGAAATAGTGGTTTTAACTGAAGCACCATGCTTTTGAATAATCATTGAATTGCGACGTAAACTTTGGAAAAATATAACGAATAATTTCAAAAACGCAAAATTCAATATTTTGACCCTCCGACCGTTAAATCCCTATTTGTCAACCGATTTCAATATATTAACTTTTATAATTTGTATGTTTGCGTAAATAACCATGCTGTAGAATATCATTGAATTGCGACGTAAATTTTGGAAAATAAAACGAACCACATCAAAAAGGCAAAATTCCAAATTTTTACCATCCGACCTTTAATTCCTTATTTACGAACCGATTTTAGTACATTAACTTTTAAGATATGTGTTTTTACGTGAAGCAACATGCTGTGTTATATCATTGAATTGCGACGTAATTTTTGGAAAATATTACGAATCATTTTAAAAAGTCTAAATTCCAAATTTTAACCCTCCGACCGTAAAATCGTTATTTATCAATTGATTATAATGGAACAACTTTTATAAAATTTAATTTTGCGTAAATAACCAGTCTTTATAATATCATCAAATTGCGACGTAAACTTTGGAAAATATAACGAATCATTTCAAAATGGCGAAATTCCGAATTTTACCTTCCGACCGTAAAATCCTTATTTATCAGCCGATTTCAATCAAATAACTTTTAAAATGTGTGTTCTTACGCGAAGCACTATGTTGCGGATTATAATTGAATTGAAACATAATCTTTGGAAAATATATTGAATCATTTCAAAAAGGCTTAATTCCAAATTTTGACCCTACGACCGTTTAATCCTTATTAATTAACTGATTTCAATCGAATAACTTTGTAACTGTGTGTTTTTACGCTACGCATCATGCTGCGGAATAAAATTGACTTGCAACGTTAACTTTGGAAAATATAACGAATCATTTCAATGAGGCAAAATTCCAAATTTTGACCCTCCGACCTCAAAATCTTTATTAATCAACCGATTTCAATCGAATAATTTTTAAAATGTGTGTTTCTACGTGAAACATCATGCTGTATACTATGATTGAATTGCAACGTCAACTTTGGAAAATATATAGGATCATTTTAAAAAGGTAAAATTCCAACTTTGGACCCTCCGACCTCAAAATCCTTGTTTATCATCCGAATTCAATCGAATAACATGAAGAATGTGTTTTTTTACAAGCGGTAAGTCTCCACTTGAAACGAGAAAATTAAAGAAGTTGGTCCGATATTCTTGTTACAAAGGCGAATTCATTTTTAAAAACGAAAGTCTTAAAAAAGTGAGTATTATGTGGTTTAATCTTACTTTCTTATCTTTAATAAGTCACTACTCGAAATGAAAAAATTAAAAAGTAAGTTTGATATTAATATTCTTGTTACACGAAATGAAAACATTAAAATAAGTGAGTTTGATATTTACCCATTAATGCCCAGACGTATCTTTAGATACGTCACAATTTAAAAATTACTAAATACTCTGTGGTTTGTTGTTAATGATATTTCTTTACGTTATATGACAGAATAAAGTCTTCAAATGGTATACAAGTGATATAGATTATTTTAGCCAATATTAGCTATTGTTATGCTTACTTACACATGACTGGTCATGAACTACTCAGAAATTGCTATGCTATGGTTATGTGAAAATTAAATTTTCACATAAACCATTGAGTTATCTGAATCCAGTTTTGACCTGTTTTATTTTAAATGTATAAGGAATATTATCTTTTTAAAGAGATTCATTTTTCTGTCAAGCTCATAACAAAACTAATCAATAAAGTTTTGACGTATCTAAAGATACGTCTGGGCACTTGTGGCACCAAAAAGTCATGTTTTGACTTATAGGTATGTTTCATTCTATTTATTGAATTATGAACAAATAAAATTTTTATAAACCTAAGTAAGTGATAGATCGAAGACAGTTTTATGTTCCTGCCATTTCATGAAGTATAATATTGAATAAAGTTTCTTCTCCTGACCTTCCTTATTATAACAATAATGTAATGTTTATGCTCTTGGAGTATAGGTCATGATAAATTAAACTCACATTTGGCCAACGTTTCGGAGATTTATTCTCCTTCCTCAGGGCTCTTATTTATAATGAATGTTTACAAAGAAAATAAAGAAAATAAATTAATTAAGTGGTTACAAAAATTTGAATACAATTGTGCAGTACAAATTCATTGGTAAATTAAAAATTGTGTACAGAATTAAACAACATACCTGTGATAGAAAAGTTTCGTTACTAGGCTAATCATGGTTACTTATAAATATTGATTCATTTGTTAACAAATGGTATCTAAATTGTACTAAACAATTTTCATTTCGATGAATTAAATAATAATATATTTTGCTTAGGTGTTCGATGTCTGATCTTTTATTGCTATTGTTATTTGATTTTGAACTCGTCTACTTACATAAGTCAAGAAAACAGCATAGTGGCTCCCATTTACCGCTGAGAAGAGAAGACGTACCTTAGTGATGGAGCAGAGGTAAAACAAATCTGAAATAGCTCTAACATAAGCGCTGTCAGCAGAAAAAATTCAAGACAAATATTATGAACAATTGTAAAAAATGTTGGTACATTCTTCGTACGTACAAATCGAAGTGATTTATGAAGTGTTTGGAATATTGCCTCTCTCCGGTCACCGTCTACTTAGTTGATGGCTTTATCGGAGGTCATCTCCAGACTGCACCATCGAAATACTTTCTCAGTCGATGCGAAGGAACAGGTTTGAAGGAATGTTAAGGTTTCTGCATCTGGCAGATAATTATTATAATGGGAAGAATGATGGCAAGGATAGGCTATATAAAGTTCAACCTTAGTTTGAGGTTTTGAACTAGACTTTCAAAATTGTAAGCGCTGGAGAATATTGTTTGGTGGATGAATCAATTAACCTCTACTATGGTAGATATGGCTGCAAGCAATGTATTAGAGGGAAACGAGTGAGATTATGGTTAAAATTATGGTATATTTTCGAATCAAGTCACCCTTTATCATGCTGTAGCCAACCTTCAGGGAACAGATCTTGGTCAAGGACTACTTTTAGGACTAGTGGATGAGTGAAAATACCACCAGGTACAAACATATTTGCTGACAACTTATTCATATCAGAATTGATTACTATTAGCATACATAAAAAAATGAAAACTCCTGTTTGTTATTCTGTTTCCGAAATGCAAGTGCCAATCGCGGACTACAATTCTCACATGGGTGGAGTGGACATGTGTGATCAATTCCTGGCAAATTACCGGACAACAATCAGGAATAAAAATGGTGGTTCAAATATTTTAGATGAGACTTGGATGTATCAGTTGTACAGGGATGGTTACGGTATAAAAAACTCGGATACAGTATCACACTGCTGTAAAATTTCAAAATGCAAATGTAAATTGTTCATGGTTAAATAAAAACACAGTACTATTCCACAACTTTATAATTTTGGAGTCTACTAGTTTCAACGTTACAACGTCATTATCAAGACTAACTGAGAGAAGCATACAACATCCAGCCTTATTTATCCAACAATAATGTGAGGGAAGGAGGAGGGGGGAGGGGGGAACTAAATGAGGAGGAGCATTGAGCATTTTTGGTTGGGCATTGTTGGTTGGATAGGAGGTTCAAAACAAAAAAGTATAAAAGCTTGGGGAGGTGGGGGGGGGCAGGCAGATAAAAGTCAGGTGGTAACGAGGTTAATGAGAAGGGGAGGAGAAAGGATTGTCAAGGAAGAAGTCAGATTTTAAAACAGTAGATAAAAAGTTAGAACATTTGAATACAGTCATATCATTAAAAATTTCGATGTTACGTGCAAGAGTGCATTTGGTGATTTCTAAAATTTCTAAAATATCCAGTTTTACACTTTTGTCATGTACATGTAAAATTTTAATATTAAAATCACTGTTGTGGCCGGTTTCGGACAGGTGTTTAGAAAAATGGGAAATGGAGTCTTTCAAACGAGCACTTCTTTTGTGTTCATCGACACGAGTTTTAAACTTGCGGCCCGTTTGGCCAACGTACACACCGTTGCACTCGTCGCATGTCAGGGCATAGACACCACTTTTGTCTTCAGGATTCACTATGTCCTTGGAGTTAAAAATCACTTTACCAAGGGAGGTCGGGGAGTAAAAACACACTCTGTATTTGTCTTTGGGTATGAGGTTGTGAACACTGTAAGACAGGGGGCCAAGGAAAGGTAATTTGCACCACCGTTTAGGTTCTGTTTTGGGGACCGGCAGTAAACTGGTTAGGGTGGGCGATACTCTTATTCGGGTTTTTTTGGCCAGTAATTTACGGATGAGGTCATCATGATAGCCGTTATTAGAACATATCGATTTAATAACATCAAGTTCCTGGTTGAAACTTGAAGCAGTCATTGGTATACAAAGGAGTCTGTTGAGCATAGAGTTAATGCCTGCAATCTTGTGGGAGTAAGGATGGTTTGAGTCTGCGGGGATAAGTACATCCGTAAAGGTACTTTTCCGGTAGATTGAGAAGTCATGTTTGCCTTCTATGAGGGAAATCGTAAGATCTAGGAAGTGGATTGAGTCACCTCCGACTTCAGTTGTAAAATTGATGGATCGGTGGAGGGAATTGAGTAGCCCAAGGAAGGAGGCCAGTTGTCTCTTGCTACCGGTCCATAAGCAAATAATATCATCCACATATCTAAAGTAGTAGCACAAGTTTTTTAAAAGGGGGTGATGAGAGCTGAAAAGTTTACTTTCCAGGTTATCCAGAAAGATATCAGCCAGGATAGGCGAGAGAGGAGAGCCCATAGAGAGGCCGTGGTTTTGTCTATAAAACTGGTGATTGAATTGAAAATAATTTTGGTCCATGCACACTGATAATAGTTTTTTGAAGTCACTCACTAAGTCGTCATTGACGGATGATTTTCTGAGCCAATCTAGAGTTATATCTATGGCTTCTTTGGCAGGTACGGAGGTAAAAAGGTTGGAAACATCAAATGATACCAGTTTTCCATTTGGTGGGGGGGTTATTGTTGAAAGACGTTTTGCTAGCTCAGAGGAATTTTCAATGCTGTGCGTAGGCTTGAACCCCGAGAGGGTCCGTATGAGTGTATTTAGCTTTGAAGAAAGGAGATGGGAGGGAGCAGAAAAATGGGAAACCACAGGGCGTATGGGCACGTTAGACTTGTGGGTTTTGGGTAAGCCGTACATTTTCGGTGGCAATGGATTCATTTTAATAAGATGTCTCCTTTCTCGAGGTGAGAGTAAGGAAGTGCATCTGTTCACTATGGATTTAAGTTGACCTTGAAAAATGGGGGTGGGGTCTTTGTTTAGCAGTTCGAAGTCATTGGTCGATATAAAGTCATAGCACTTCATTAGGTAATCACTTTTGTTGAGGATAACGATACTAGAACCTTTGTCAGCTTTGGTGAAGATGAGGTCGTGGTTTGTGGCGGCCGACTTAATAGATTTTAACAAGTGGGAGGAAGAGGCAGGCAAAGAATTTGGGATTCTAGTGAGGTTTTTAGAAATATGTTCAGCGATTTGGTGCTTTTTGCCAGGAGGTTCACTACGAAGGGCTACTTCACAATCAACCAAGAAATTACAAGCAGCCTTCTTGCTGATGGGTTGGGAAAGTGAGTATTTGTAACCCTTGCTAAGGAAGTTGACTTCTTGGTCCGTAAAGTTGTGGTCAGAAAGGTTGATGACCCGTGGAGGGAAGGATCTGGGGGCACGATTAGCACACAGTGGAGGGGTGGTTGGTCGTTGTGAAATACGAAGAAAGTACAGTTTTTTGCTGATCACCTTACGTTTCTTGAAGGCGATGCGGCTGCTCAGATCCTTGACGTGGTCTTGGAAAGAACTCCACTGGCACCAGTGCAGACGATGTCCCAGCTCCAGGTGAAGGTAGTAGAGATAGTGGGATAGGGAATCCCTCTTCATGAACCAGCTTTTCAGTTCCTCTCGGATCCATGTCCTCTGGGCTTGGGCGATGGCTGCTCTGGAAGCTGCGGATGACGTCTTGGTAGAGATGTGGACATAATTCGGGATGAGTTGAAGTTTAAGGCACTGGTTGTTAAAGAATATGTTAAGGCTTGCGAGACGAAGTTTGACTGAATTTAAATTGTTCATGTTATAATACTATAATAATACTCAAAATTATATTATTTGATGCATAATAATACAAATTCAAGTATTAAAAACTACTGATGAAGGCATGGGTAATGAATAATATAGCAAAAACGAGCATTAACACAATTAAATGATAATGTGTATTTTTGACCCCTTAAGTGCCCAGATGTATCTTAAGATACGTGTAGGATTAAGTACTATGCAAATGTTAGAGATTTTTTAAAATATTTTTTCCGGCATCAGGTATAATGTGTTATCATAATTTAAGCAAAAAAAGTAAAATTTTTTAGAAAAAATTCTTCTGGGCATTAATGGGTTAATATTCTTGTTACAAACGCAATTTCACCTCTCGAATTGAAAAAATTAAAAAAAGTGAGTTTGATGAGAATATTCTTGTAACAAACGCGAATTCACTACTCAAAATGAAAAATTTAAAAAGGTGAGTTTGATAGAGATTTTCTTGTTACAAACACAAATTCACCGCTCGAAATGAAAAAATTAAGAAAGTGAATTTGTTACAAACACGAATTCAACACTCGAAATGAAAAAATTAAAAAAGTGAGATTGATATGAATATTTTTGTTACAAACGCTAATACACCACTCGAATTGAAAGAATTAAAAAAGTGAAATTGAATGAATATTCCCATTACAAACGCAAATTCACTTCTCAAAATAAAAACATTAAAAAAGTGAGTTTGATATGGTTTTTCTTGTTAGAAACACTAATTGACCACTCCAAAAAACAATTAAGGTGAGTTTGGTATTACTATTTTTGTTACAAACGCAAATTCACCACTCGAAACGAAAAAATTAAAGAAGTGATTTCGATATTCTTGTTACAAAGGCGAATTCATTTTTAAAAATGAAAGTAATAAAAAAGTGAGTATATCTTACTAAAACGCGAAGTCATCACTGGAAATGAAAAAAATAAAAAGTAAGTTTGATATTAATATTCTTGTTACAAACGCAATTTCACCTCTCGATTTGAAAAAATTAAAAAAAGTGAGTTTGATGAGAATATTCTTGTAACAAACGCGAATTCACTACTCAAAATGAAAAAATTTAAAAAGGTGAGTTTGATAGAGTTTTTCTTGTTAAAAACACAAATTCACCGCTCGAAATGAAAAAATTAAGAAAGTGAATTTGTTACAAACACGAATTCACCACTCAAAATGAAAAAAATAAAAAGGTGAGTTTGATATGAATATTCTTGTTACAAACGTGAATTCACTAATAGAAATGAAAAAAATTAATGTGGCTTTCATATGAGTTCAAATGAAAATATTAAAAATTGAGTTTAACATGTTTTTTCTTGCTACAAACGCGAAATCAGCACTCGCAAAGCAAAACATAAAAAGTGAGATTGATCTGAATAATCTTGTTACCAAAACGAACTTTTACTCGAAATGAAAAATTAAATAATTGAGTTCGATAAAGTTTTTATATTTGAAACACGAGTTCACCTCACGCAATGACAAATAAAAAATTAATTTTATATAAGTATTCTTGCTAAACACTCGAATTTCACACGAAATGAAAAAATTAAAAATGTAAGTTTGATTTTAAGATTCTTGTTATAAACACTAATTCACCACGCGAAATGTAAAAATTAAAAAGTTTGTTTGATATGAAGTCTTGTCACAAGCACGAGTTAACAACTCGAATTGAAAAAAATTAAAAAAGTGAGTTTGATATGAATATTCTTATTACAAACGCAAATATTCACTCGAAATGAAAAAATTAAATATATGAGTTTGATATGAATATTCTTGATCCAAACACGATTTCCCAACTCGAAATGAAAAAATTAAAAAAGTGAGTGTGATATGATATAATGCGTTGGGTTGGGTAGGTTGGATATCGGTGATAAGTTTCATTTCTAATGCATTAATAGCTTAAAATATTCTACGACCTGTTGTCCCTTTGCGAGGTCACTGAAGGACATGAACAAAAGTCATTGAAGGTCATTGACCATTCAAGGTCATTCAAGGTCATTGACCGTTCAAGGTCATTCAAGGTCATTGACGGTTCAAGGTCATTCAAGGCTATTGATCATTCAAGGTCATTTAAGGTCATTGACCTTTCAAGGTCATTCAAGGTAATTGACCTTTCAAGGTCATTCAAGATCATCGACCTTTCAAGGTCATTCAAGATAATCGACCTTTCAAGGTCATTCAAGGTCATTGACCGTTCAAGGTCATTCAAGGTTATTAACCGTTCAAGGTCACCCAAGGCTATTGATCGTTCAATGTCATACAAGGTCATTGTCCGTTCAAGGTTTTCAATGCCATTGACTTTTCAAGGTCATTCAAGGTCATTGACGGTTCAAGGTCATTCAAGGTTATTGACCTTTCAAGGTCATTCAAGTTCATTGACCGTTCAAGGTCATTCAAGGTCATTGACCGTTCAAGGTCATTCATGGCTATTGACCGTTCAAGGTCATTCAAGGTCATTGACCGTTCAAGGTCACCCAAGGCTATTGATCGTTCAATATCATTCAAGGTCATTGTCCGTTCAAGGTTTTCAAAGTCATTGATCTTTAAAGGTCATTCAAGGTCATTGACCGTTGAAAGTCATTCAAGGTCATTGACCTTTCATGGTCATTCAAGGTCATTGACCGTTCAAGGTCATTCAAGTTATTGACCGTTCAAGGTCATTCAAGGCTATTGATCGTTCAATGTCGCTCAAGGTCATTAACCGTTGACGGTAATTCAATGTCATTGACTCTTCAAGGTCCTTCAAGATCGTTGAACGGGTAAGGTCATTCAAGGTTATTGACCGTTCAAAGTCATTTAAAAAATTTAATTTAAAAATATAAAAAGGTTAGTTTGGTATGAATATTCTCACTAATAAATGCTAGTTGTCTACCGGAAATGATAAAATGAAATATATCAGTTTTATATGAATGTTCTTCTTAAAAACACGAATTCAACACTCGAAATGAAAAAAAAGTAGGATTGATATGAATATTTTTGTTACAAACGCTAATACACCACTCGAATTGAAAGAATTAAAAAAGTGAAATTGAATGAATATTCCTATAACAAACGCAAATTCAATTCTCAAAATAAAAACATTAAAAAAGTGAGTTTGATATGGTTTTTCTTGTTAGAAACACTATTTGACCACTCCAAAAAACAATTAAGGTGAATTTGGTATTACTATTTTTGTTACAAACGCAAATTCACCACTAGAAACGAAAAAATTAAAGAAGTGATTTCGATATTCTTGTTACAAAGGCGAATTCATTTTTAAAAATTAAAGTATTAAAAAAGTGAGTATATCTTACTACAAACGCGAAGTCATCACTGGAAATGAAAAAAATAAAAAGTAAGTTTGATAATAATGTTCTTGTTACAAACGCAATTTCACCTCTCGATTTGAAAAAAATTAAAAAAAGTGAGTTTGATGAGAATATTCTTGTAACAAACGCGAATTCACAATTAGAAATGAAAAAAATTAAAGTGGCTTTCATATGAGTTCAAATGAAAATATAAAAAATTGAGTTTTACATGTTTTTTCTTACTACAAACGCGAAATCAGCACTCGCAAAGCAAAACATAAAAAGTGAGATTGATCTGAATAATCTTGTTACCAAAACGAACTTTTACTCGAAATGATAAATTAAATAATTGAGTTCGATAAAGTTTTTATATTTGAAACACGAATTCACCTCACCCAATGACAAATAAAAAATTAATTTTATATAAGTATTCTTGCTAAACACTCGAATTTGCACACGAAATGAAAAAATTAAAAATGTGAGTTTGATATTAATATTCTTGTTACATACACGAATTCAACTCGCGAAATGTAAAAATTAAAACGGTTGTTTGATATGAATAGTCTTGTCACAAACACGAGTTAACAACTCGAATTGAAAAAATTAAAAAAGTGAGTTTGAAATGAATATTCTTGTTACAAACGCAAATATTCACTCGAAATGAAAAAATTAAGAATATTCTTGATCCAAACACGATTTCCCAACTCGAAATGAAAATTTTAAAAAAGTGAGTGCGATATGAATATAATGGGTTGGGTTGGGTAGGTTGGATATCGGTGATAAGTTTCATTTCTAATGCATTAATAGCTTAAAATATTCTACGATCTGTAGTCCTTTGCGAGGTCAATGAAGGACATGCACAAAAGTCATTCAAGGTCATAAACCTTTCAAGGACATTCAAGGTCATTGACCGTTCAAGGTCATTCAAGGCTATTGATTGTTCAAGGCCATTCAAGGTCATTGACATTTCAAGGTTATTCGAGGCCATTGACCTTTCAAGGTCATTCAAGGTCATTGACCATTCAAGGTCATTCAAGGTCATTAACCGTTCAAGGTTTTCAAAGTCATTGATCTTTCAAGGTCATTCAAGGTCATAACCGTTCAAGGTCATTCAAGGTTATTGACGTTTCAAGGTCATTCAAGGTCATTGACCGTTCAAGGTCATTCAAGGTCATTGAATTTTCAAGGTCATTGACCTTTAAATGTCATTCAAGGTCATTAACCGTTCAAGGTCATTCAAAGTCATTGACCTTTCAAGGTCATTTAACGTCATTGACCGTTCAAGGTCATTCAAGGTCATTGACCTTTCAAGGTCATTTAAGGTCATTGACCGTTCAAGGTCATTCAAGGCTATTGATCGTTAAAGGCCATTCAAGGCCATTGACCTTTCAAGGTCATTCTAGGTCATTGGCCCTTCAAAGTCATTTAAGGACATTGACCTCTCAAGGTCATTCAAGGTTATCAACCGTTCAAGGTCAGCCAAGGCTATTAATCGTTCAATGTCATTCAAGGTCATTGTCCATTCAAGGTTTTCAAAGTCATTGACCTTTCAAGGTCATTAAAGGTCATTGACCGTTCAAGGTCATTCAAGGTTATAATATTTCAAGGTCATCCAAGGTCATTGCCCTTTCAAGGTCATTGACCTTTCAAGATCATTCAAGGTCATTGACCTTTCAAGGTCATTCAAGGTCATTTACCGTTCAAGGTCAATCAAGGTCATTGACCGTTCAAGGTCATTCAAGGCTATTGATCGTTTAAGGTCATTCAAGGTCATTGACCTTTCAAGGTCATTCAAGGTAATTGACCTTTCAAGGTCATTCAAGATCATCGACCTTTCAAGGTCATTCAAGATAATTGACCTTTCAAGGTCATTCAAGGTCATTGACCGTTCAAGGTCATTCAAGGTTATTAACCGTTCAAGGTCACCCAAGGCTATTGATCGTTCAATGTCATACAAGGTCATTGTCCGTTCAAGGTTTTCAATGTCATTGACTTTTCAAGGTCATTCAAGGTCATTGACGGTTCAAGGTCATTCAAGGTTATTGACCTTTCAAGGTCATTCAAGTTCATTGACCGTTCAAGGTCATTCAAGGTCATTGACCGTTCAAGGTCATTCATGGCTATTGACCGTTCAAGGTCATTCAAGGTCATTGACCGTTCAAGGTCACCCAAGGCTATTGATCGTTCAATATCATTCAAGGTCATTGTCCGTTCAAGGTTTTCAAAGTCATTGATCTTTAAAGGTCATTCAAGGTCATTGACCGTTGAAAGTCATTCAAGGTCATTGACCTTTCATGGTCATTCAAGGTCATTGACCGTTCAAGGTCATTCAAGTTATTGACCGTTCAAGGTCATTCAAGGCTATTGATCGTTCAATGTCGCTCAAGGTCATTGACCGTTGACGGTAATTCAATGTCATTGACTCTTCAAGGTCCTTCAAGATCGTTGAACGGGTAAGGTCATTCAAGGTTATTGACCGTTCAAGGTCATTTAAAAAATTTAATTTAAAAATATAAAAAGGTTAGTTTGGTATGAATATTCTCACTAATAAACGCTAGTTGTCTACCGGAAATGATAAAATGAAAAATGTCAGTTTTATATGAATGTTCTTCTTAAAAACACGAATTCAACACTCGAAATGAAAAAAAAGTAGGATTGATATGAATATTTTTGTTACAAACGCTAATACACCACTCGAATTGAAAGAATTAAAAAAGTGAAATTGAATGAATATTCCTATAACAAACGCAAATTCAATTCTCAAAATAAAAACATTAAAAAAGTGAGTTTGATATGGTTTTTCTTGTTAGAAACACTATTTGACCACTCCAAAAAACAATTAAGGTGAGTTTGGTATTACTATTTTTGTTACAAACGCAAATTCACCACTCGAAACGAAAAAATTAAAGAAGTGATTTCGATATTCTTGTTACAAAGGCGAATTCATTTTTAAAAATTAAAGTATTAAAAAAGTGAGTATATCTTACTACAAACGCGAAGTCATCACTGGAAATGAAAAAAATAAAAAGTAAGTTTGATAATAATGTTCTTGTTACAAACGCAATTTCACCTCTCGATTTGAAAAAAATTAAAAAAAGTGAGTTTGATGAGAATATTCTTGTAACAAACGCGAATTCACAACTAGAAATGAAAAAAATTAAAGTGGCTTTCATATGAGTTCAAATGAAAATATAAAAAATTGAGTTTTACATGTTTTTTCTTGCTACAAACGCGAAATCAGCACTCGCAAAGCAAAACATAAAAAGTGAGATTGATCTGAATAATCTTGTTACCAAAACGAACTTTTACTCGAAATGATAAATTAAATAATTGAGTTCGATAAAGTTTTTATATTTGAAACACGAATTCACCTCACCCAATGACAAATAAAAAATTAATTTTATATAAGTATTCTTGCTAAACACTCGAATTTGCACACGAAATGAAAAAATTAAAAATGTGAGTTTGATATTAATATTCTTGTTACATACACGAATTCAACTCGCGAAATGTAAAAATTAAAACGTTTGTTTGATATGAATAGTCTTGTCACAAACACGAGTTAACAACTCGAATTGAAAAAATTAAAAAAGTGAGTTTGAAATGAATATTCTTGTTACAAACGCAAATATTCACTCGAAATGAAAAAATTAAGAATATTCTTGATCCAAACACGATTTCCCAACTCGAAATGAAAATTTTAAAAAAGTGAGTGCGATATGAATATAATGGGTTGGGTTGGGTAGGTTGGATATCGGTGATAAGTTTCATTTCTAATGCATTAATAGCTTAAAATATTCTACGATCTGTAGTCCTTTGCGAGGTCAATGAAGGACATGCACAAAAGTCATTCAAGGTCATAAACCTTTCAAGGACATTCAAGGTCATTGACCGTTCAAGGTCATTCAAGGCTATTGATTGTTCAAGGCCATTCAAGGTCATTGACATTTCAAGGTTATTCGAGGCCATTGACCTTTCAAGGTCATTCAAGGTCATTGACCATTCAAGGTCATTCAAGGTCATTAACCGTTCAAGGTTTTCAAAGTCATTGATCTTTCAAGGTCATTCAAGGTCATAACCGTTCAAGGTCATTCAAGGTTATTGACGTTTCAAGGTCATTCAAGGTCATTGACCGTTCAAGGTCATTCAAGGTCATTGAATTTTCAAGGTCATTGACCTTTAAATGTCATTCAAGGTCATTAACCGTTCAAGGTCATTCAAAGTCATTGACCTTTCAAGGTCATTTAACGTCATTGACCGTTCAAGGTCATTCAAGGTCATTGACCTTTCAAGGTCATTTAAGGTCATTGACCGTTCAAGGTCATTCAAGGCTATTGATCGTTAAAGGCCATTCAAGGCCATTGACCTTTCAAGGTCATTCTAGGTCATTGGCCCTTCAAAGTCATTTAAGGACATTGACCTCTCAAGGTCATTCAAGGTTATCAACCGTTCAAGGTCAGCCAAGGCTATTAATCGTTCAATGTCATTCAAGGTCATTGTCCATTCAAGGTTTTCAAAGTCATTGACCTTTCAAGGTCATTAAAGGTCATTGACCGTTCAAGGTCATTCAAGGTTATAATATTTCAAGGTCATCCAAGGTCATTGCCCTTTCAAGGTCATTGACCTTTCAAGATCATTCAAGGTCATTGACCTTTCAAGGTCATTCAAGGTCATTTACCGTTCAAGGTCAATCAAGGTCATTGACCGTTCAAGGTCATTCAAGGCTATTGATCGTTTAAGGTCATTCAAGGTCATTGACCTTTCAAGGTCATTCAAGGTCATTGACCGTTCAGGGTCATTCAAGGTCATTGATCTTTCAAGGTCATTTAAGATCATCGACCGTTCAAGGTCATTCAAGGTCATTGACCTTTCAAGGTCATTTACCGTTCAAAGTCGTTCAAGGGCATTGACCTTTCAAGGTTATTCAAGGGCATTGACCGTTCAAGGTCATTCAAGGTCATTGACCTTTCCAGGTCATTCAAGGTCATTGACCGTTCAAGGTCGTTCAAGGGCATTGACCCCTCAAGGTCATTCAAAGTCATTTACCGTTCAAGGGCATTCAAGGTCATTGACCTTTAAAGGTCATTCAAGGTCATTGACCGTTCAAGGTCGTTCAAGGGCATTGACCTTTCAAGGTCATTCAAGGTCATTTACCGTTCAAGGTCATTCAAGGTCATTGAACTTTCAAGGTCATTCAAGGTCATTGACATTTAAGGTCATTCAAGACCATTGACCTTTCAAGGTCATTCAAGGTCATTGACCTTTCAAGGTCATTCAAGGTCATTGACCTTTCAAGGTCATTCAAGGTCATTGACCGTTCAAGGTCATTCAAGGTCATTGAACTTTCAGGGTCATTCAAGGTCAATGACCTTTCATGGTCATTAAAGGTCATTGACCTTTCAAGGTCATTGACCTTTCAAGGTCATTCAAGGTCATTAACTGTTCAAGGTCACCGAAGGCTATTGATCGTTCAATGTTATTCAAGGTTATTGTCCGTTCAAGGTTTTCAAAGTCATTGACCGTGCAAGGTCTTCAAGGTTATTGACCTTTCAAGGACCTTAAAGGTCATTGACCGTTCAAGGTCATTCAAGGTCATTAACCGTTCAAGGTCATTCAAAGTCATTGACCTTTCAAGGTCATTCAAGGTCATTGGCCGTTCAAGGTCATTCAAGGTCTTTGACCGTTCAAGGACATTCAAGGCTATTGATTGTTCAATGTCATTCAAGGTCATTGACCGTTCAAAGTCATTCAAGGTCATTCACCTTTCAAGGTCATTCAAGGTCATTAACCATTCAAGGTCACCTAAGGCTATTGATCGTTCAATGACATTCAAGGTCATTGTCCGTTAAAGGTTTTCAAAGTCATTGACCTTTCAAGGTCATTCAAGGTCATTGACCGTTCAAGGTCATTCAAGGTTATTGACCTTTCAAGGTCGTTAAAGATCATTCGAGGTCATTGACCGTTCAAGGTCATTCAAGGTCATTGACCGTTCAAGGTCACTCATTAAAGGTCATTCAAGGTCATTGACCGTTGAAAGTCATTCAAGGTCACTGACCGTTCAAGGTCACCCAAGGCTATTGATCGTTCACTGACATTCAAGGTCATTGTCCGTTCAAGGTTTTCAAAGTCATTGATTATTCAAGGTCCTTCAAGGTCATTGACCGTTTAAGGTCATTCAAGGTCATTGACCTTTTAAGGTCATTCAAGGTCATTGCCCATTCACGGTCATTCAAGGTCATTGCCCATTCAAGGTTTTCAAAGTCATTTACCTTTCAAGGTCTTTCAAGGTCATTTACCGTTCAAATTCATTCAAGGTCATTGACCTTTTTAGGTCATTCAAGGTCAATAACCGTTCAAGGTCATTCAAGGCTATTTATCGTTAAAGGACATTCAAGGTCATTGACATTTCAAGGTCATTTGCATTTCAAGGTCATTCAAGGTTATTGACTTTTCAAGGTCATTCAAGGACATTGACCTTTCAAGTTCATTCAAGGTCATTTACCGTTCAAGGTCAACCAAGGCTATTGATCGTTCAATGTCATTCAAGGTCACTGTACATTCAAGGGTTTCAAAGTCATTGACCTTTCAAGGTCATTCAAGGTCATTGACCGTTCAAGGTCATTCAAGGTTATTAACTTTTCAAGGTCATTCAAGGTCATTGCCCTTTCAAGGTCATTGACCGTTCAAGGTCATTCAAGGTCATAGACCCTTCAAGGTCATTCAAGGTCATTGATTTTTCAAGGTCATTCAAGGTCATTGACCGTTCAAGGTCATTGACCTTTCAAGGTCATTGACCTTTCAAGGTCATTCAAGGTCATTGACCTTTCAAGGTCATTTAAGGTCATTGACTGTTCAAGGTCATTCAAGGCTATTGATCGTTAAAGGCCATTCAAGGTCATTGACATTTCAAGGTCATTGACCTTTCAAGGTCATTCTAGGTCATTGGCCCTTCAAGGTCATTTAAGGACATTGACCTTTCAAGGTCATTCAAGGTTATCAACCGTTCAAGGTCAGCCAAGGCTATTGATCGTTCAATGTCATTCAAGGTCATTTTCCATTCAAGGTTTTCAAAGTCATTGACCTTTCAAGGTCATTCAAGGTCATTGACCGTTCAAGGTCATTCAAGGTTATTATTCTTTCAAGGTCATCCAAGGTCATTGCCCTTTCAAGGTCATTGACCTTTCAAGATCATTCAAGGTCATTGACCTTTCAAGGTCATTCAAGGTCATAAACCGTTCAAGGTCAATCAAGGTCATTGACCGTTCAAGGTCATTCAAGGCTATTGATCGTTTAAGGTCATTCAAGGTCATTGACCTTTCAAGGTCATTCAAGGTCATTGACCGTTCAGGGTCATTCAAGGTCATTGATCTTTCCAGGTCAGTTAAGATCATCGACCGTTCAAGGTCATTCAAGGTCATTGACCTTTCAAGGTCATTCAAGGTCATTTACCGTTCAAGGTCGTTCAAGGGCATTGACCTTTCAAGGTCGTTCAAGAGCATTGACCTTTCAAGGTCATTCAAGGTCATTTACCGTTCAAGGTCATTCAAGGTCATTGAACTTTCAAGGTCATTCAAGGTCATCGACCTTTCAAGGTCATTCAAGGTCATTGACCTTTCAAGGTCATTCAAGGTCATTGACCTTTCAAGGTCATTCAAGGTCATTGAACGTTCAAGGTCATTCAAGGTCATCGAACTTTCAAGGTCATTCAAGGTCATTGACCTTTCAAGGTCATTAAAGGTCATTGACCTTTCAAGGTCATTGACCTTTCAAGGTCATTCAAGGTCATTAACCGTTCAAGGTCACCAAAGGCTATTGATCGTTCAATGACATTCAAGGTTATTGTCCGTTCAAGGTTTTCAAAGTCATTGACCGTTCAAGGTCTTCAAGGTTATTGACCTTTCAAGGACCTTCAAGGTCATTGACCGTTCAAGGTCATTCAAGGTCATTACCGTTCAAGGTCATTCAAAGTCATTGACCTTTCAAGGTCATTCAAGGTCATTGGCCGTTCAAGGTCATTCAAGGTCTTTGACCGTTCAAAGACATTCAAGGCTTTTGATTGTTCAATGTCATTCAAGGTCATTGACCGTTCAAGGTCATTCAAGGTCATTGACCTTTCAAGGTCCTTCAAGGTCATTAACCGTTCAAGGTCACCTAAGGCTATTGATCGTTCAATGACATTCAAGGTCATTGTCCGTTCAAGGTTTTCAAAGTCATTGACCTTTTAAGGTCATTCAAGGTCATTGACCGTTCAAGGTCATTCAATATTATTTACCATTAAAGGTCATTCAAGGTCATTAACTGTTCAAGGTCATTCAAGGCTATTGATCGTCCAATGTCATTCAAGGTCATTCTCCGTTAAAGGTTTTCAAAGTCATTGACCTTTCAAGGTCATTCAAGGTCATTGACCGTTCAAGGTCATTCAAGGTTATTGATCTTTCAAGGTCGTTAAAGGTCATTCGAGGTCATTGACCGTTCAAGGTCATTCAAGGTCATTGACCGTTCAAGGTCACTCATTAAAGGTCATTCAAGGTCATTGACCGTTGAAAGTCATTCAAGGTCATTGACCTTTCATGGTCATTCAAGCTCATTGACCGTTCAAGGACATTCAAGGTCATTGACCGTTCAAGGTCATTCAAGGCTATTGATCGTTCAAAGTCGCTCAAGGTCATTGACCATTGACGGTAAAACAATGTCATTGACTCTTCAAGGTCCTTCAAGATCGTTGAACGGGTAAGGTCATTCAAGGTTATTGACCGTTCAAGGTCATTTAAAAAAAATTTTTAAAAATATAAAAATGTTAGTTTGGTATGAATATTCTCACTAATAAACGCTAGTTGTCTACCGGAAATGATAAAATGAAAAATGTCAGTTTTATATGAATGTTCTTCTTAGAAACACGAATTCACCACTCGAAACGAAAAAATTAAAGAAGTGATTTCGATATTCTTGTTACAAAGGCGAATTCATTTTTAAAAATTAAAGTATTAAAAAAGTGAGTATATCTTACTACAAACGCGAAGTCATCACTGGAAATGAAAAAAATAAAAAGTAAGTTTGATAATAATATTCTTGTTACAAACGCAATTTCACCTCTCGATTTGAAAAAATTAAAAAAAGTGAGTTTGATGAGAATATTCTTGTAACAAACGCGAATTCACAACTAGAAATGAAAAAAATTAAAGTGGCTTTCATATGAATTCAAATAAAAATATAAAAAATTGAGTTTTACATGTTTTTTCTTACTACAAACGCGAAATCAGCACTCGCAAAGCAAAACATAAAAAGTGAGATTGAAATGAATAATTTTGTTACCAAAACGAACTTTTACTCGAAATGATAAATTAAATAATTGAGTTCGATAAAGTTTTTATATTTGAAACACGAATTCACCTCACCCAATGACAAATAAAAATTTAATTTTATATAAGTATTCTTGCTAAACACTCGAATTTGCACACGAAATGAAAAAATTAAAAATGTGAGTTTGATATTAATATTCTTGTTACATACACGAATTCAACTCGCGAAATGTAAAAATTAAAAAGTTTGTTTGATATGAATAGTATTGTCACAAACACGAGTTAACAGCTCGAATTGAAAAAATTAAAAAAGTGAGTTTGAGATGAATATTCTTGTTACAAACGCAAATATTCACTCTAAATGAAAAAATTAAGAATATTCTTGATCCAAACTCGAAATGAAAATTTTAAAAAAGTGAGTGCGATATGAATATAATGGGTTGGGTTGGGAAGGTTGGATATCGGTGATAAGTTTCATTTCTAATGCATTAATAGCTTAAAATATTCTACGATCTGTTGTCCTTTGCGAGGTCAATGAAGGACATGCACAAAAGTCATTCAAGGTCATAAACCTTTCAAGGACATTCAAGGTCATTGACCGTTCAAGGTCATTCAAGGCTATTGATTGTTCAAGGCCATTCAAGGTCATTGACATTTCAAGGTTATTCGAGGCCATTGACCTTTCAAGGTCATTCAAGGTCATTGACCTTTCAAGGTCATTCAACGTCATTAACCGTTCAAGGTCACCCAAGGCTATTGATCGTTCACTGACATTCAAGGTAATTGTCCGTTCAAGGTTTTCAAAGTCATTGATCTTTCAAGGTCATTCAAGGTCATAACCGTTCAAGGTCATTCAAGGTTATTGACGTTTCAAGGTCATTCAAGGTCATTGACCGTTCAAGGTCATTCAAGGTCATTCAAGGTCATTGACCTTTCAAGGTCATTCAAGGTCATTGACCTTTCAATGTCATTCAAGGTCATTAACCGTTCAAGGTCATTCAAAGTCATTGACCTTTCAAGGTCATTTAACGTCATTGACTGTTCAAGGTCATTCAAGGTCATTGACCTTTCAAGGTCATTTAAGGTAATTGACCGTTCAAGGTCATTCAAGGCTATTGATCGTTAAAGGCCATTCAAGGTCATTGACATTTCAAGGTCATTGACCTTTCAAGGTCATTCTAGGTCATTGGCCCTTCAAGGTCATTTAAGGACATTGACCTTTCAAGGTCATTCAAGGTTATCAACCGTTCAAGGTCAGCCAAGGCTATTGATCGTTCAATGTCATTCAAGGTCATTGTCCATTCAAGGTTTTCAAAGTCATTGACCTTTCAAGGTCATTCAAGGTCATTGACCGTTCAAGGTCAGTCAAGGTTATAATATTTCAAGGTCATCCAAGGTCATTGCCCTTTCAAGGTCATTCAAGGTCATTGACCTTTCAAGGTCATTCAAGGTCATTGACCGTTCAAGGTCATTCAAGGCTATTGATCGTTCAATGTCATTCAAAGTCATTGACCGTTGAAGGTAATTCAAAGTCATAGCCTCTTGAAGGTTTTTCAAGGTCATTGACCGGGTAAGGTCATTCAAGGTTATTGACCGTTCAAGGTCATTTAAAAAATTAAATTTAAAAATAATAAAAGGTTAGTTTGGTATGAATGTTCTTACTAATAATAAACGCTAGTTCTCTACCGGAAATGATAAAATGAAAAATGTCAGTTTTATATGAATGTTCTTCTTAGAAACACGAATTCAACACTCGAAATGAAAAAATTAAAAAGTGAGATTGAGTGAATATTCCTATTACAAACGCAAATTCACTTCTCAAAATGAAAACATTAAAAAAGTGAGTTTGATATGGTTTTTTTTGTTACAAACATTAATTGACCACTCCAAATAAAGAAAAAAAGGTGAGTTTGGTATTACTTATCTTGTTACAAACGCGAATTCACCACTCGAAACGAAAAAATTAAAGAAGTGATTTCGATATTCTTGTTACAAAGGCGAATTCATTTTTAAAAACGAAAGTAATAAAAAAGTGAGTATATCTTACTACAAACGCGAAGTCATCACTGGAAATGAAAAAAATAAAAAGTAAGTTTTATATTAATTTTCTTGTTACAAACGACATTTCAACTCTCGAAATGAAAATATTAAAAAAAGTGAGTTAGATGAGTATTATCTTGTAACAAAATGCGAATTCACTACTCAAAATGAAAAAATTTAAAAATGTGAATTTGATAGTTTTTCTTGTTACAAACACAAATTCACCGCTCGAAATGAAAAAATTAAGAAAGGTTATTTGTTACAAACACGAATTCACCACTCAAAATGAAATAATTAAAAAGGTGAGTTTGATATGAATATTCTTGTTACAAACGTGAATTCACTACTAAAAATGAAAAAAATTAGTGTCTTTCATATGGAATCAAATGAAAATATTAAAAAAGTGAGTTTTACATGTTCTTTCTTGCTACAATTGGGAAATCAGCACTCGCAAAGCAAAACTTAAAAAGTGAGATTGATCTGAATATTCTTGTTACCAAAACGAACTTTTACTCGAAATGAAAAATTAAATAATTGTGCTCGATAAAGTTTTTATGTTTGAAACACGAGTTCACCTCACGCAATGACAAATAAAAAATTAATTTTATAAAAGTATTCTTGCGTAACACTCGAATTTGCACACGAAATGAAAAAATTAAAAAAATGAGTGTGATATGATATAATGCGTTGGGTTGGGTAGGTTGGATATCGGTGATAAGTTTCATTTCTAATGCATTAATAGCTTAAAATATTCTACGACCTGTTGTCCCTTTGCGAGGTCACTGAAGGACATGAACAAAAGTCATTGAAGGTCATTGACCGTTCAAGGTCATATACATTACAAGGTCATTCAAGGTCATTGACCTTTTAAGGTCATTCAAGGTAATTTACCGTTCAAGGTCACTCAAGGTCATTGACCGTTCAAGGTCATTCAAGGTCATTAACCGTTCAAGGTCATTCAAGGCTATTGATCGTTCAATGTCATTCAAGGTCATTGTCCGTTCAAGGTTTTCAAAGTCATTGACCATTCAAGGTCATTCAAGGTCATTGACCTTTCAAGGTCCTTCAAGGTCATTGACCGTTCAAGGTCATTCAAGGTCATTGACCGTTCAAGGTCATTCAAGGTCATTGCCCATTCAAGGTTTTCAAATTCATTTACCTTTCAAGGTCATTCAAGGTCATTAACCGTTCAAATTCATTCAAGGTCATTGATCTTTCAAGGTCATTCAAGGTCATTACAAAAATAACAAGGTTGTTACACACACTTATTGACCATTCGAAATGAAAAAAATGAAGGTGAGTTTGGTATAACTATTCTTGTTACAAACGCGAATTCACCACTCAAAACGAAAAAATTAAAGAAGTGGTTTCGATATTCTTGTTACAAAGGCGAATTCATTTTTAAAAACGAAAGTAATAAAAATATGAGTATATCTTACAACAAACGCGAGGTCATCACTGGAAATGAAAAAAATAAAAACTAAGTTTGATATTAATATTCTTGTTACAAACGCAATTTCACCTCTCGATTTGAAAAATTAAAAAAAAGTGAGTTTGATGAGAATATTCATGTTACAAACGCGAATACACTACTCAAAATGAAAAAATTCAAAAAAGTGAGTTTGATAGAGTTTTCCTTGTTACAAACACATATTTACCGCTCCAAAAGTAAAAATTAAGGAAGGGAATTTGTTACAAACACGAATTCACCACTCAAAATGAAAAATTAAAAAGGTGAGTTTGATATGAATATTCTTGTTACAAACGTGAATTCACTACAAAAAATTAAAAAAATTAAATTGTCTTTCATATGAATTCAAATGAAAACATTAAAAAAGTGAGTTTTACATGTTTTTTCTTGCTACAAACGCAAAATCAGCACTCGCAAAGCAAAACTTTAAAAAGTGAGATTAATCTGAATATTCTTTTTATCAAAACGAACTTTCACTCGAAATAAAAAATTAAATACTTGAGTTTGATATAGTTTTTATTTGTTTGAAACACGAGTTCACCTCACGAAATGACAAAATAAAAAAGTCAGTTTTATATGAGTATTCTTGCTAAACACTCGAATTTGCACACGAAATGAAAAAATTAAAAATGTGAGTTTGATATTAATATTCTTGTTACATACACGAATTCACCTCGCGAAATGTAAAAATTAAAAAGTGTGTTTGATATGAATATTCTGGTTACAAACGTGAATTCACTACAAAAAATTAAAAAAATTAAAGTGTCTTTCATATGAATTCAAATGAAAACATTAAAAAAGTGAGTTTTACATGTTTTTTCTTGCTACAAACGTGAAATCAGCACTCGCAAAGCAAAACTTTAAAAAGTGAGATTAATCTGAATATTCTTGTTATCAAAACGAACTTTCACTCGAAATGAAAAATAAAATACTTGAGTTTGATATAGTTTTTTTTTGTTTGAAATACGAGTTCACCTCACGAAATGACAAAATAAAAAAGTCAGTTTTATATGAGTATTCTTGCTAAACACTCGAATTCACCTCGCGAAATGTAAAAATTAAAAAGTGTGTTTGATATGAATATTCTTATTACAAACGTGAATTCACTACTAAAAATGAAAAAAATTAAAGTGTCTTTCATATGAGTTCATATGAAAATATTAAAAAAGTGAGTATTACATGTTTTTTTCTTGCTACAAACAAGAAATCAACACTCGCAAAGCAAAACTTAAAAAGTGAGATTGATCTGAATATTCTTGTTACCAAAACGAACTTTTACTCGAAATGGAAAATTAAATAATTGAGTTTGATATAGTTTTTATGTTTGAAACACGAATTCACCTCACGAAATGACAAATTAAAAAGTGAGTTTTATATAAGAATTCTTGCAAAACACTCGAATTTGCACACGAAATGAAAAAATTTAAAATGTGAGTTTGATATTAAGATTCTTGTTACAAACACGAATTGACCACGCGAAATGTAAAAATTAAGAAGTTTGTTTGATATGAATATTCTTGTCACAAACTTGAGTGAACAACTCAAAATGAAAAAATTAAAAAAGTGAGTGTGATATGAATATAATGGGTTGGGTTGGGTAGGTTGGATATCGGTGATAAGTTTCATTTCTAATGCTTTAATAATTTAAAATATTCTACGACCTGTTGTCCCTTTGCGAGGTCACTGATGGACATGAACAAAAGTCATTGAAAGTCATTGACATCTCAAGGTCATTCAAGGTCATTGACCTTTCAAGGTCATTCAAGGTCATTGACCGTTCAAGGTCATTCAAGGCTAATGATCGTTCAAGGTCATTCAATGTCATTGACCTTTCAAGGTCATTCAAGGTCATTGACCTCTCAAGGTCATTCAAGGTCATTGACCTTTCAAGGTCATTCAAGGTCATTGACCTCTCAAGGTCATTCAAGGTCATTGACCTTTCAAGGTCATTCAAGGTCATTGTCCGTTCAAGGTTTTCAAAGTCATTGACCTTTCAAGGTCATTGACCGTTCAAAGTCATTCTAGGTCATGGTTCTTGAATAACTTTGAACTCATGACTCATTCAAGGTCGAGGTAATTCAAGGTCATTGACGGTTTAATGTTATTCAAGCTCATAGACATTACAAGGTCATTCAAGGTCATTGACCTTTCAAGGTCATTGACCGTTCAAGGTCATTCAAGGTCATTGACATTTCAAGGTCATTCAAGGTCATTGACCGTTCAAGGTCATTCAAGGTCATTGACCTTTCAAGGTCACCCAAGGCTATTGATCATTCAATGTCATTCCAGGTCATTGTCCGTTCAAGGTTTTCAAAGTCATCTACCTTTCAAGGTCATTCAAAGTCATTGACCGTTCAAAGTCATTCAAGGTCATGGTCCTTGAATGACTTTGAACATTTCAAAATGTCATTCAAGGTCTGTAACCATTCAAGGTCACCCAAGGCTTTTGATCGTTCAATGTCATTCAAGTTCATTGTCCGTTGAAGGTAATTCAAAGTCATTGACCCTTCAAGGTCATTCAAGGTCATTGACCGTTCAAGGTCATTCAAGGTTATTGACCTTTCAAGGTCATTCAAGGTCATTGACCGTTCAAGGTCATTCAAGGTCATTGACCTTTCAAGGTCATTTAAAGTAATTGACCTTTCAAGGTCATTCAAGTTCATTGGCCGTTCAAGGTCATACAAGGTCATTGGCCGTTCAAGGTCATTCAAGTTCATTGACCGTTCAAGGTAATTCAAAGTCATTGACTCTTCAAGGTCCTTCAAGATCATTGACCGGGTAAGGTCATTATATGTTATTGACCGTTCAAGGTCATTTAAAAAATTAAATTAAAAAATAATAAAAGGTTAGATTGGTATAAATATTCTTACTAATAAACGCTAGTTCTCTACCGGAAATGATAGAATGAAAAATGTCAGTTTTATAAGAATGTTCTTCTTAGAAACACGAATTCAAAACTCAAAATGAAAAAAATAAAAAAGTGAGATTGATATGAATTTTTTTGTTACAAACGCAAATACACCACTCGAATTGAAAGAATATAAATAGTGATATTGAATTAATATTCCTATTACAAACGCAAATTCATTTCTCAAAATGAAAACATTAAAAAAGTGAGTATGATATGGTTTTTCTTTTTACAGACACTAATTGACCACTCCAAATAAAAATATTAAGGTAAGTTTGGTATTACTATTTTTTTTACAAACGCGAATTCACCACTCGAAACGAAAAAATTAAAGAAGTTATATCGATATTTTGTTACAAAGGCGAATTCATTTTTAAAAACGAAAGTAATAAATAAGTGAGTATATCTTACTATAAACGCGAAGTCATCACTGGAAATGAAAAAAATAAAAAGTACCTTTGATGTTAATTTTCTTGTTACAAACGCAATTTCAACTCTCGAAATGAAAATATAAAAATAAAGTGAGTTTGATGAGAATATTTTTGTAACAAACGCGTATTCACTACTCAAAATTAATAAATTTCAAAATGTGAATTTGATAGAGTTTTTCTTGTTACAAACACAAATTCACCGCTCGAAATGAAAAAATTAAGAAAGTTAATTTGTTACAAACAAGAATTCACCACTCAAAATAAAATAATTAAAAAGGTGAGTTTGATATGAATATTCTTGTTACAAACGTGAATTCACTACTAAAAATGAAAAAAATTAAAGTGTCTTTCATATGAGTTCATATGAAAATATTAAAAAAGTGAGTATTTCATGTTTTTTTCTTGCTACAAACAAGAAATCAACACTCGAAAAGCAAAACATAATAAGTGAGATTGATCTGAATATTCTTGTTACCAAAACGAACTTTTACTCGAAATGGAAAATTAAATAATTGAGTTTGATATAGTTTTTATGTTTGAAACACGAATTCAGCTCACGAAATGACAAATTAAAAAGTAAGTTTTATATAAGAATTCTTGCAAAACACTCGAATTTGCACACGAAATGAAAAAATTTAAAATGTGAGTTTGATATTAAGATTCTTGTTACAAACACGAATTGACCACGCGAAATGTAAAAATTAAGAAGTTTGTTTGATATGAATATTCTTGTCACAAACTTGAGTGAACAACTCGAAATGAAAAAATTAAAAAAGTGAATGTGATATGAATATAATGGGTTTGGTTGGGTAGGTTGGATATCGGTGATAAGTTTCATTTCTAATGCTTTAATAGCTTAAAATATTCTACGACCTGTTGTCCCTTTGCGAGGTCACTGATGGACATGAACAAAAGTCATTGAAGGTCATTGACATCTCAAGGTCATTCAAGGTCATTGACCTTTCAAGGTCATCAAGGTCATTGACCGTTCAAGGTCATTCAAGGCTATTGATCGTTCAAGGTCATTCAATGTCATTGACCTTTCAAGGTCATTCAAGGTCATTGACCTCTCAAGGTCATTCAAGGTCATTGACCTTTCAAGGTCATTCAAGGTCATTGACCGTTCAACGTTATTCAAGGTCATTGACCGTTCAAGGTCATTTAAAGTCATTGACCGTTCAAGGTCATTCAAGGTCATTGACCGTTCAAGGTCATTCGAGGCTAATTAACGTTCGAATTCATTGACCTTTCAAGGTCATTCTAGGTCATTGACCTTTCAAGGTCATTCAAGGTCATTGACCTTTCAAGGTCATTCGAGGTCATTGACCTTTCAAGGTCATTGACCTTTCAAGGTCATTGACCTTTCAAGGTCATTGACCTTTCAAGGTCATTCAAGGTCATTGACCGTTCAAGGTCATTCAAGGTCATTGATCGTTCTAGGTCATACAAAGCTATTTACCTCTCAGATCATTCAAGGTCATTGAACTTTCAAGGTCACCCAAGGCTATTGATCATTCAATGTCATTAAAGTTCATTGTCTGTTCAAGGTTTTCAAAGTCATTGACCTTTCAAGGTCATTCAAGGTCATTGACCGTTCAAAGTCATTCAAGGTCATTGACCTTGAATGACTCTGAACTCATGACTCATTCAAGGTCGGGGTCATTCAAGGTCATTGATATTTCAAAGTCATTCAAGGTCAATGACATATGAAGGTCATTCAAGGTCATTGACCTTTCAAGGTCATTCAATGTCATGACCTTGAATGACCTTGAGTGGTCAATGACCTTGAATGACCATGAAATCTCATTGACATTAAATGACTTTCAACGGTCAATGACCTTGAAGGACCTTGAAAGGTCAATGACGTTGAATGACCTTGAAATATCAATGACTTTGAATGACCTTGAACGGTCAATGACCTTGAATGACCTTGAAAGGTCAATGACCTAGAATGACTTAAAACCGTCTATGACTTTGAATTACCTAGACCTTGAATGAGTCATGAGTTCAAAGTTTTTCAAGTCCATGACCTTGAATGACCTTGAAAGGTCAATGACTTTGAAAACCTTGAACGGACAATAAACTTTAATGACATTGAATGATCAATAGCCTTGGGTGACCTTGAAAGTTCAATGACCTTGAATGATCTGAGAGGTAAATAGCTTTGTATGACCTAGAACGATCAACGACCTTGAATGACCTTGAACGGTCAATGACCTTGAATGACCTTGAAAGGTCAATGACCTTGAATGACCTTGAAAGGTCAATGACCTGTCAAGGTCATTCAAGGTCATTGACCGTTCAAAGTCATTCAAGGTCATTGACATATGAAGGTCATTCAAGGTCATTGACCTTTCAAGGTCATGACCTTGAATGACCTTGAGCGGTCAATGACCTTGAATGACCATGAAAGGTCAATGACATTGAATGACTTTCAACGGTCAATGACCTTGAATGACCTTGAAAGTCAATGACCTTGAATGACCTTGAAAGGTCAATGACGTTGAATGACCTTGAACGGTCAATGACCTAAATACCTTGAAATATCAATGACTTTGAATGACCTTGAACGGTCAATGACCTTGAATGACCTTGAAACGTCAATGACCTTGAATGACCTTGAAAGGTCAATGACCTTGAATGACCTTGAACGGTCAATTTCCTTGAATGACCTTGGATTGTCAATGACCTTGAATGACCTTGAACGGTCAATGACCTTGAATGACCTTGAAAGGTCAATGACCTTGAATGGCCTTGAAATGTCAATGACCTTGAATGACTTTGAACCGTCAATGACCTTGAATAACCTCGACCTTGAATGAGTCATGAGTTCAAAGTCAATCAAGGTCATTGACCTTTCAAGGTCATTCAAGGTCATTGACCTTTCAAGGTCATTGACCGTTCAAGGTTATTCAAGGTCATTGATTGTTCTAGGTCATACAAAGCTATTGACCGCTCAAGGTCATTCAAGGTCATTGACCTTTCAAGGTCACCCAAGGCTATTGATCATTCAATGTCATTCAAGGTCATTGTCCGTTCAAGGTTTTCAAAGTCATTGACCTTTCAAGGTCATTCAAGGTCATTGACCATTCAAAGTTATTCAAGGTCATGGACCTTGAAAAACTTTTAACTCATGACTCATTCAAGGTCGAGGTAATTCAAGGTCATTGACGCTTTAAAGTCATTCAATGTCATTGACATTTCAAGGTCATTCAAGGTCATTGACCTTTCAAGGTCATTCAAGGTCATTGACCGTTCAAGGTCATTCAAGGTCATTGACCGTTCAAGGTCATTCAAGGTCATTGACATTTCAAGGTCATTCAAGGTCATTGACCGTTCAAGGTCATTCAAGGTCATTGACCTTTCAAGGTCACCCAAGGCTATTGATCATTCAATGTTATTCAAGGTCATTGTCCGTTCAAGGTTTTCAAAGTCATCGACCTTTCAAGGTCATTCAAGGTCATTGACCGTTCAAAGTCATTCAAGGTCATGGACCTTGAATGACTTTGAACTCATGACTCATTCAAGGTCGAGGTCATTTAAGGTCATTGACGGTTCGAAATCATTCAAAGACATTAACATTTCAAGGTCATTCAAGGTCATTGACCTTTCAAGGTCATTCAAGGTCATTGACCGTTCAAGGTCCTTCAAGGTCATTGACATTTCAAGGTCATTCAAGGTAATGGCCTTTCATGGTCATTCAAGGTCATTGATCGTTCAAAGTCACTCAAGGTCATTGACATTTCAAGGTCATTAAAGGTCATTGACCGTTCAAGGTCATTCAAGGTCATTGACGGTTCTAGGTCATTCAAGGTCATTGACATTTCAAGGTCATTCAAGGTCATATGCCGTCCATGGTCATTCAAGGTCATTGACTGTTCAAGGTCATTCAAGGTCATTGACATTTCAAGGTCATTCAAGGTCATTGACCGTTCAAGGTCATTCAATGTCATTGACCTTTCAAGGTCATTCAAGGTCATTGGCCGTTGAAAGTCATTCAATGTCATTGACCTTTCATGGTCATTCAAGGTCATTGACCGCTCAAGGTCATTCAAGGTCATTGACCTTTCAAGGTCACCCAAGGCTATTGATCATTCAATGTCATTCAAGGTCATTGTCCGTTCAAGGTTTTCAAAGTCATTGACCGTTCAAAGTCATTCAAGATCATTGACCTTGAATGACTTTGAACTCATGACTCATTCAAGGTCGAGGTCATTCAAGGTCATTGACGGTTTAAGGTCCTTCAAGGTCATTGACATTTCAATGTCATTCAAGGTCATTGACCTTTCAAGGTCATTCAAGGTCATTCATGGTCATTGACATTTCAAGGTCATTCAAGGTCATTAACCGTTCAAGTTCATTCAAGGTCATTGACCTTTCAAGGTCATTCAAGGTCATTGACCGTTGAAAGTCATTCAATGTCATTGACCTTTCATGGTCATTCAAGGTCATTGACGGCTCAAGGTCATTCAAGGTCATTGACCTCTCAAAGTCACTTAAGGCTATTGATCATTCAATGTCATTCAAGGTCATTGTCCGTTCAAGGTTTTCGAAGTCATTGACCTTTCAAGGTCATTCAAGGTCATTGACCGTTCAAGGTCATTCAAGGTCATTGATATTTCAAGGTCATTCAAGGTCATTGACCTTTAAAGGTCATTCAAGGTTATTGACCGTGGATAGTCATTCAAGGTGATTGACATTTCAAGGTCATTCATGATCATTAACCGTTCAAGGTCACCCAAGGCTATTGATCGTTCAATGTCATTCAATGTCATTAACCGTTCAAGGTCACACAAGGCTATTGATCGTTCAATGTCATTGACCGTTGAAAGTCATTCAATGTCATTGACTTTTCATGGTCATTGAAGATCATTGACGGCTCAAGGTCATTCAAGGGCATTGACCTCTCAAAGTCACATAAGGCTATTGATCATTCAATGTCATTCAAGGTCATTGTCCGTTCAAGGTTTTCGACGTCATTGACCTTTCAAGGTCATTCAAGGTCATTGACCGTTCAAGGTCATTCAAGGTCATTGATCTTTCAAGGTCATTCAAGGTCATTCAAGGTCATTGACCGTTGAAAGTCATTCAAGGTGATTGACATTTCAAGGTCATTCATGATTATTAACCGTTCAAGGTCACCCAAGGCTATTGATCGTTCAATGTCATTCAATGTCATTAACCGTTCAAGGTCACCCAAGGCTATTGATCGTTCAATGTCATTCAAGGTCATTGTCCGTTGAAGGTTATTCAAAGTCATTGACCCTTTAAGGTCATTCAAGGTCATTGACCGTTCAAGGTCATTCAAGGTTATTGACCGTTCAAGGTCATTCAAGGCTATTGATCGTACAATGTCATTCAAGGTCATTGACCGTTGAAGGTAATTCAAAGTCATAGACTCTTCAAGGTCCTTCAAGATTATTGACCGGGTAAGGTCAGTGAATGTTATTGACCGTTCAAGGTCATTTAAAAATTTAATTAAAAAATAATAAAAGGTAAGTTTGGTATAAATATTCTTACTAAAAAACACTAGTTCTCTACCGGAAATGATAGAATGAAAAATGTCAGTTTTATATGAATGTTCTTCTAAGAAACACGAATTCAACACTCGAAATGAAGAAATTAAAAAAGTGAGATTGATATGAATATTTTTGTTACAAACGCAAATACACCACTCGATTTGAAAGAATTTAAAAAGTGAAATTGAATTAATATTCCTATTACAAACGCAAATTCATTTATCAAAATGAAAACATTAAAAAAGTGAGTTTGATATGGTTTTTCTTGTTACAAACACTAATTGACCACTCCAAATAAAAATATTAAGGTAAGTTTGGTATTACTATTTTTGTTACAATCGCGAATTCACCACTCGAAACGAAAAAATTAAAGAAGTTATATCGATATTTTGTTACAAAGGCGAATTCATTTTTAAAAACGAAAGTAATAAATAAGTGAGTATATCTTACTAGAAACGCGAAGTCATCACTGGAAATGAAAAATATAAAAAGTAAGTTTGATAATAATATTCTTGTTACAAACGCAATTTCACCTCTCGATTTGAAAAAATTAAAAAAAGTGAGTTTGATGAGAATATTTATGTAACAAACGCGAATTCACAACTAGAAATGAAAAAAATTAAAGTGGCTTTCATATGAATTCAAATAAAAATATAAAAAATTGAGTTTTACATGTTTTTTCTTACTACAAACGCGAAATCAGCACTCGCAAAGCAAAACATAAAAAGTGAGATTGAAATGAATAATCTTGTTACCAAAACGAACTTTTACTCGAAATGATAAATTAAATAATTGAGTTCGATAAAGTTTTTATATTTGAAACACGAATTCACCTCACCCAATGACAAATAAAAAATTAATTTTATATAAGTATTCTTGCTAAACACTCGAATTTGCACACGAAATGAAAAAATTAAAAATGTGAGTTTGATATTAATATTCTTGTTACATACACGAATTCAACTCGCGAAATGTAAAAATTAAAAAGTTTGTTTGATATGAATAGTCTTGTCACAAACACGAGTTAACAGCTCGAATTGAAAAAATTAAAAAAGTGAGTTTGACATGAATATTCTTGTTACAAACGCAAATATTCACTCGAAATGAAAAAATTAAGAATATTCTTGATCCAAACACGATTTCCCAACTCGAAATGAAAATTTTAAAAAAGTGAGTGCGATATGAATATAATGGGTTGGGTTGGGTAGGTCGGATATCGGTGATAAGTTTCATTTCTAATGCATTAATACCTTAAAATATTCTTTGATCCGTTGTCCTTTGCGAGGTCAATGAAGGACATGCACAAAAGTCATTCAAGGTCATTTACCTTTCAAGGACATTCAAGGTCATTGACCGTTCAAGGTCATTCAAGGCTATTGATTGTTCAAGGCCATTCAAGGTCATTGACATTTCAAGGTTATTCGAGGCCATTGACCTTTCAAGGTCATTCATGGTCATTGACCTTTCAAGGTCATTCAAGGTCATTAACCGTTCAAGGTCACCCAAGGCTATTGATCGTTCACTGACATTCAAGGTCATTGTCCGTTCAAGGTTTTCAAAGTCATTGATCTTTCAAGGTCATTCAAGGTCATAACCGTTCAAGGTCATTCAAGGTTATTGACGTTTCAAGGTCATTCAATGTCATTGACCGTTCAAGGTCATTCAAGGCCATTGACCTTTCAAGGTCATTCAAGGTCATTGACCTTTCAAGGTCATTCAAGGTCATTGACCTTTCAATGTCATTCAAGGTCATTAACCGTTCAAGGTCATTCAAAGTCATTGACCTTTCAAGGTCATTTAACGTCATTGACCGTTCAAGGTCATTCAAGGTCATTGACCTTTCAAGGTCATTTAAGGTCATTGACCGTTCAAGGTCATTCAAGGCTATTGATCGTTAAAGGCCATTCAAGGTCATTGACATTTCAAGGTCATTGACCTTTCAAGGTCATTCTAGGTCATTGGCCCTTCAAGGTCATTTAAGGACATTGACCTTTTAAGGTCATTCAAGGTTATCAACCGTTCAACGTCAGCCAAGGCTATTGATCGTTCAATGTCATTCAAGGTCATTGTCCATTCAAGGTTTTCAAAGTCATTTACCTTTCAAGGTCATTCAAGGTCATTGACCGTTCAAGGTCATTCAAGGTTATTGAATTTTTAGGTCATTCGAGGTCATTTAAGGTCATTTACCGTTCAAGGTCATTCAAGGTCATTGACCTTTCAAGGTCATTCAAGGTCATTGACCTTTCAAGGTCATTCAAGGTCATTGACCGTTCAAGGTCATTCAAGGCTATTGATCGTTCAATGTCATTCAAAGTCATTGACCTTTGAAGGTAATTCAAAGTCATAGCCTCTTGAAGGTTTTTCAAGGTCATTGACCGGGTAAGGTCATTCAAGGTTATTGACCGTTCAAGGTCATTTAAAAAATTAAATTTAAAAATAATAAAAGGTTAGTTTGGTATTAATGTTCTTACTAATAATAAACGCTAGTTCTCTACCGGAAATGATAAAATGAAAAATGTCAGTTTTATATGAATGTTCTTCTTAGAAACACGAATTCAACACTCGAAATGAAAAAATTAAAAAGTGAGATTGAATGAATATTCCTATTACAAACGCAAATTCACTTCTCAAAATGAAAACATTAAAAAAGTGTGTTTGATATGGTTTTTCTTGTTACAAACACTAATTGACCACTCCAAATAAAGAAATTAAGGTGAGTTTTGTATTACTTATCTTGTTACAAACGCGAATTCACCACTCGAAACGAAAAAATTAAAGAAGTGATTTCGATATTCTTGTTACAAAGGGCGAATTCATTTTTAAAAACGAAAGTAATAAAAAAGTGAGTATATCTTACTACAAACGCGAAGTCATCACTGGAAATGAAAAAAATAAAAAGTAAGTTTTATATTAATTTTCTTGTTACAAACGACATTTCAACTCTCGAAATGAAAATATTAAAAAAAGTGAGTTTGATGAGTATTATCTTGTAACAAAATGCGAATTCACTACTCAAAATGAAAAATTTAAAAATGTGAATTTGATAGTTTTTCTTGTTACAAACACAAATTCACCGCTCGAAATGAAAAAATTAAGAAAGGTTATTTGTTACAAACACGAATTCACCACTCAAAATGAAATAATTAAAAAGGTGAGTTTGATATGAATATTCTTGTTACAAACGTGAATTCACTACTAAAAATGAAAAAAATTAAAGTGTCTTTCATATGGAATCAAATGAAAATATTAAAAAAGTGAGTTTTACATGTTCTTTCTTGCTACAATTGGGAAATCAGCACTCGCAAAGCAAAACTTAAAAAGTGAGATTGATCTGAATATTCTTGTTACCAAAACGAACTTTTACTCGAAATGAAAAATTAAATAATTGTGCTCGATAAAGTTTTTATGTTTGAAACACGAGTTCACCTCACGCAATGACAAATAAAAAATTAATTTTATAAAAGTATTCTTGCGTAACACTCGAATTTGCACACGAAATGAAAAAATTAAAAAAATGAGTGTGATATGATATAATGCGTTGGGTTGGGTAGGTTGGATATCGGTGATAAGTTTCATTTCTAATGCATTAATAGCTTAAAATATTCTACGACCTGTTGTCCCTTTGCGAGGTCACTGAAGGACATGAACAAAAGTCATTGAAGGTCATTGACCGTTCAAGGTCATATACATTACAAGGTCATTCAAGGTCATTGACCTTTTAAGGTCATTCAAGGTAATTGACCGTTCAAGGTCACTCAAGGTCATTGACCGTTCAAAGTCATTCAAGGTCATTAACCGTTCAAGGTCATTCAAGGCTATTGATCGTTCAATGTCATTCAAGGTCATTGTCCGTTCAAGGTTTTCAAAGTCATTGACCATTCAAGGTCATTCAAGGTCATTGACCTTTCAAGGTCCTTCAAGGTCATTGACCGTTCAAGGTCATTCAAGATCATTGACCGTTCAAGGTCATTCAAGGTCATTGACCTTTCAAGGTCATTGACCGTTCAAGGTTATTCAAGGTCATTGATTGTTCTAGGTCATACAAAGCTATTGACCGCTCAAGGTCATTCAAGGTCATTGACCTTTCAAGGTCACCAAAGGCTATTGATCATTCCATGTCATTCAAGGTCATTGTCCGTTCAAGGTTTTCAAAGTCATTGACCTTTCAAGGTCATTCAAGGTCATTGACCATTCAAAGTTATTCAAGGTCATGGACCTTGAAAAACTTTTAACTCATGACTCATTCAAGGTCGAGGTAATTCAAGGTCATTGACGCTTTAAAGTCATTCAATGTCATTGACATTTCAAGGTCATTCAAGGTCATTGACCTTTCAAGGTCATTCAAGGTCATTGACCGTTCAAGGTCATTCAAGGTCATTGACCGTTCAAGGTCATTCAAGGTCATTGACATTTCAAGGTCATTCAAGGTCATTGACCGTTCAAGGTCATTCAAGGTCATTGACCTTTCAAGGTCACCCAAGGCTATTGATCATTCAATGTTATTCAAGGTCATTGTCCGTTCAAGGTTTTCAAAGTCATCGACCTTTCAAGGTCATTCAAGGTCATTGACCGTTCAAAGTCATTCAAGGTCATGGACCTTGAATGACTTTGAACTCATGACTCATTCAAGGTCGAGGTCATTTAAGGTCATTGACGGTTCGAAATCATTCAAAGACATTAACATTTCAAGGTCATTCAAGGTCATTGACCTTTCAAGGTCATTCAAGGTCATTGACCGTTCAAGGTCCTTCAAGGTCATTGACATTTCAAGGTCATTCAAGGTAATGGCCTTTCATGGTCATTCAAGGTCATTGATCGTTCAAAGTCACTCAAGGTCATTGACATTTCAAGGTCATTAAAGGTCATTGACCGTTCAAGGTCATTCAAGGTCATTGACGGTTCTAGGTCATTCAAGGTCATTGACATTTCAAGGTCATTCAAGGTCATATGCCGTCCATGGTCATTCAAGGTCATTGACGGTTCAAGGTCATTCAAGGTCATTGACATTTCAAGGTCATTCAAGGTCATTGACCGTTCAAGGTCATTCAATGTCATTGACCTTTCAAGGTCATTCAAGGTCATTGGCCGTTGAAAGTCATTCAATGTCATTGACCTTTCATGGTCATTCAAGGTCATTGACCGCTCAAGGTCATTCAAGGTCATTGACCTTTCAAGGTCACCCAAGGCTATTGATCATTCAATGTCATTCAAGGTCATTGTCCGTTCAAGGTTTTCAAAGTCATTGACCGTTCAAAGTCATTCAAGATCATTGACCTTGAATGACTTTGAACTCATGACTCATTCAAGGTCGAGGTCATTCAAGGTCATTGACGGTTCAAGGTCCTTCAAGGTCATTGACATTTCAATGTCATTCAAGGTCATTGACCTTTCAAGGTCATTCAAGGTCATTCATGGTCATTGACATTTCAAGGTCATTCAAGGTCATTAACCGTTCAAGTTCATTCAAGGTCATTGACCTTTCAAGGTCATTCAAGGTCATTGACCGTTGAAAGTCATTCAATGTCATTGACCTTTCATGGTCATTCAAGGTCATTGACGGCTCAAGGTCATTCAAGGTCATTGACCTTTCAAAGTCACTTAAGGCTATTGATCATTCAATGTCATTCAAGGTCATTGTCCGTTCAAGGTTTTCGAAGTCATTGACCTTTCAAGGTCATTCAAGGTCATTGACCGTTCAAGGTCATTCAAGGTCATTGATATTTCAAGGTCATTCAAGGTCATTGACCTTTAAAGGTCATTCAAGGTTATTGACCGTGGATAGTCATTCAAGGTGATTGACATTTCAAGGTCATTCATGATCATTAACCGTTCAAGGTCACCCAAGGCTATTGATCGTTCAATGTCATTCAATGTCATTAACCGTTCAAGGTCACACAAGGCTATTGATCGTTCAATGTCATTGACCGTTGAAAGTCATTCAATGTCATTGACTTTTCATGGTCATTGAAGATCATTGACGGCTCAAGGTCATTCAAGGGCATTGACCTCTCAAAGTCACATAAGGCTATTGATCATTCAATGTCATTCAAGGTCAATGTCCGTTCAAGGTTTTCGACGTCATTGACCTTTCAAGGTCATTCAAGGTCATTGACCGTTCAAGGTCATTCAAGGTCATTGATCTTTCAAGGTCATTCAAGGTCATTCAAGGTCATTGACCGTTGAAAGTCATTCAAGGTGATTGACATTTCAAGGTCATTCATGATTATTAACCGTTCAAGGTCACCCAAGGCTATTGATCGTTCAATGTCATTCAATGTCATTAACCGTTCAAGGTCACCCAAGGCTATTGATCGTTCAATGTCATTCAAGGTCATTGTCCGTTGAAGGTTATTCAAAGTCATTGACCCTTTAAGGTCATTCAAGGTCATTGACCGTTCAAGGTCATTCAAGGTTATTGACCGTTCAAGGTCATTCAAGGCTATTGATCGTACAATGTCATTCAAGGTCATTGACCGTTGAAGGTAATTCAAAGTCATAGACTCTTCAAGGTCCTTCAAGATTATTGACCGGGTAAGGTCAGTGAATGTTATTGACCGTTCAAGGTCATTTAAAAATTTAATTAAAAAAATAATAAAAGGTTAGTTTGGTATAAATATTCTTACTAATAAACACTAGTTCTCTACCGGAAATGATAGAATGAAAAATGTCAGTTTTATATGAATGTTCTTCTAAGAAACACGAATTCAACACTCGAAATGAAGAAATTAAAAAAGTGAGATTGATATGAATATTTTTGTTACAAACGCAAATACACCACTCGATTTGAAAGAATTTAAAAAGTGAAATTGAATTAATATTCCTATTACAAACGCAAATTCATTTATCAAAATGAAAACATTAAAAAAGTGAGTTTGATATGGTTTTTCTTGTTACAAACACTAATTGACCACTCCAAATAAAAATATTAAGGTAAGTTTGGTATTACTATTTTTGTTACAATCGCGAATTCACCACTCGAAACGAAAAAATTAAAGAAGTTATATCGATATTTTGTTACAAAGGCGAATTCATTTTTAAAAACGAAAGTAATAAATAAGTGAGTATATCTTACTACAAACGCGAAGTCATCACTGGAAATGAAAAATATAAAAAGTAAGTTTGATAATAATATTCTTGTTACAAACGCAATTTCACCTCTCGATTTGAAAAAATTAAAAAAAGTGAGTTTGATGAGAATATTTATGTAACAAACGCGAATTCACAACTAGAAATGAAAAAAATTAAAGTGGCTTTCATATGAATTCAAATAAAAATATAAAAAATTGAGTTTTACATGTTTTTTCTTACTACAAACGCGAAATCAGCACTCGCAAAGCAAAACATAAAAAGTGAGATTGAAATGAATAATCTTGTTACCAAAACGAACTTTTACTCGAAATGATAAATTAAATAATTGAGTTCGATAAAGTTTTTATATTTGAAACACGAATTCACCTCACCCAATGACAAATAAAAATTTAATTTTATATAAGTATTCTTGCTAAACACTCGAATTTGCACACGAAATGAAAAAATTAAAAATGTGAGTTTGATATTAATATTCTTGTTACATACACGAATTCAACTCGCGAAATGTAAAAATTAAAAAGTTTGTTTGATATGAATAGTCTTGTCACAAACACGAGTTAACAGCTCGAATTGAAAAAATTAAAAAAGTGAGTTTGAAATGAATATTCTTGTTACAAACGCAAATATTCACTCGAAATGAAAAAATTAAGAATATTCTTGATCCAAACACGATTTCCCAACTCGAAATGAAAATTTTAAAAAAGTGAGTGCGATATGAATATAATGGGTTGGGTTGGGTAGGTCGGATATCGGTGATAAGTTTCATTTCTAATGCATTAATACCTTAAAATATTCTTTGATCCGTTGTCCTTTGCGAGGTCAATGAAGGACATGCACAAAAGTCATTCAAGGTCATTTACCTTTCAAGGACATTCAAGGTCATTGACCGTTCAAGGTCATTCAAGGCTATTGATTGTTCAAGGCCATTCAAGGTCATTGACATTTCAAGGTTATTCGAGGCCATTGACCTTTCAAGGTCATTCATGGTCATTGACCTTTCAAGGTCATTCAAGGTCATTAACCGTTCAAGGTCACCCAAGGCTATTGATCGTTCACTGACATTCAAGGTCATTGTCCGTTCAAGGTTTTCAAAGTCATTGATCTTTCAAGGTCATTCAAGGTCATAACCGTTCAAGGTCATTCAAGGTTATTGACGTTTCAAGGTCATTCAATGTCATTGACCGTTCAAGGTCATTCAAGGCCATTGACCTTTCAAGGTCATTCAAGGTCATTGACCTTTCAAGATCATTCAAGGTCATTGACCTTTCAAGGTCATTCAAGGTCATTAACCGTTCAAGGTCATTCAAAGTCATTGACCTTTCAAGGTCATTTAACGTCATTGACCGTTCAAGGTCATTCAAGGTCATTGACCTTTCAAGGTCATTTAAGGTCATTGACCGTTCAAGGTCATTCAAGGCTATTGATCGTTAAAGGCCATTCAAGGTCATTGACATTTCAAGGTCATTGACCTTTCAAGGTCATTCTAGGTCATTGGCCCTTCAAGGTCATTTAAGGACATTGACCTTTTAAGGTCATTCAAGGTTATCAACCGTTCAACGTCAGCCAAGGCTATTGATCGTTCAATGTCATTCAAGGTCATTGTCCATTCAAGGTTTTCAAAGTCATTTACCTTTCAAGGTCATTCAAGGTCATTGACCGTTCAAGGTCATTCAAGGTTATTGAATTTTTAGGTCATTCGAGGTCATTTAAGGTCATTTACCGTTCAAGGTCATTCAAGGTCATTGACCTTTCAAGGTCATTCAAGGTCATTGACCTTTCAAGGTCATTCAAGGTCATTGACCGTTCAAGGTCATTCAAGGCTATTGATCGTTCAAGGTCATTCAAAGTCATTGACCTTTGAAGGTAATTCAAAGTCATAGCCTCTTGAAGGTTTTTCAAGGTCATTGACCGGGTAAGGTCATTCAAGGTTATTGACCGTTCAAGGTCATTTAAAAAATTAAATTTAAAAATAATAAAAGGTTAGTTTGGTATGAATGTTCTTACTAATAATAAACGCTAGTTCTCTACCGGAAATGATAAAATGAAAAATGTCAGTTTTATATGAATGTTCTTCTTAGAAACACGAATTCAACACTCGAAATGAAAAAATTAAAAAGTGAGATTGAATGAATATTCCTATTACAAACGCAAATTCACTTCTCAAAATGAAAACATTAAAAAAGTGTGTTTGATATGGTTTTTCTTGTTACAAACACTAATTGACCACTCCAAATAAAGAAATTAAGGTGAGTTTTGTATTACTTATCTTGTTACAAACGCGAATTCACCACTCGAAACGAAAAAATTAAAGAAGTGATTTCGATATTCTTGTTACAAAGGGCGAATTCATTTTTAAAAACGAAAGTAATAAAAAAGTGAGTATATCTTACTACAAACGCGAAGTCATCACTGGAAATGAAAAAAATAAAAAGTAAGTTTTATATTAATTTTCTTGTTACAAACGACATTTCAACTCTCGAAATGAAAATATTAAAAAAAGTGAGTTTGATGAGTATTATCTTGTAACAAAATGCGAATTCACTACTCAAAATGAAAAATTTAAAAATGTGAATTTGATAGTTTTTCTTGTTACAAACACAAATTCACCGCTCGAAATGAAAAAATTAAGAAAGGTTATTTGTTACAAACACGAATTCACCACTCAAAATGAAATAATTAAAAAGGTGAGTTTGATATGAATATTCTTGTTACAAACGTGAATTCACTACTAAAAATGAAAAAAATTAAAGTGTCTTTCATATGGAATCAAATGAAAATATTAAAAAAGTGAGTTTTACATGTTCTTTCTTGCTACAATTGGGAAATCAGCACTCGCAAAGCAAAACTTAAAAAGTAAGATTGATCTGAATATTCTTGTTACCAAAACGAACTTTTACTCGAAATGAAAAATTAAATAATTGTGCTCGATAAAGTTTTTATGTTTGAAACACGAGTTCACCTCACGCAATGACAAATAAAAAATTAATTTTATAAAAGTATTCTTGCTAAACACTCGAATTTGCACACGAAATGAAAAAATTAAAAAAATGAGTGTGATATGATATAATGCGTTGGGTTGGGTAGGTTGGATATCGGTGATAAGTTTCATTTCTAATGCATTAATAGCTTAAAATATTCTACGACCTGTTGTCCCTTTGCGAGGTCACTGAAGGACATGAACAAAAGTCATTGAAGGTCATTGACCGTTCAAGGTCATATACATTACAAGGTCATTCAAGGTCATTGACCTTTTAAGGTCATTCAAGGTAATTGACCGTTCAAGGTCACTCAAGGTCATTGACCGTTCAAAGTCATTCAAGGTCATTAACCGTTCAAGGTCATTCAAGGCTATTGATCGTTCAATGTCATTCAAGGTCATTGTCCGTTCAAGGTTTTCAAAGTCATTGACCATTCAAGGTCATTCAAGGTCATTGACCTTTCAAGGTCCTTCAAGGTCATTGACCGTTCAAGGTCATTCAAGATCATTGACCGTTCAAGGTCATTCAAGGTCATTGCCCATTCAAGGTTTTCAAATTCATTTACCTTTCAAGGTCATTCAAGGTCATTAACCGTTCAAATTCATTCAAGGTCATTGATCTTTCAAGGTCATTCAAGGTCATTACAAAAAAAACAAGGTTGTTACAAACACTTATTGACCATTCGAAATGAAAAAAATGAAGGTGAGTTTGGTATAACTATTCTTGTTACAAACGCGAATTCACCACTCAAAACGAAAAAATTAAAGAAGTGGTTTCGATATTCTTGTTACAAAGGCGAATCCATTTTTAAAAACGAAAGTAATAAAAAAGTGAGTATATCTTACTACAAACGCGAGGTCATCACTGGAAATGAAAAAAAATAAAAACTATGTTTGATATTAATATTCTTGTTACAAACGCAATTTCACCTCTCGATTTGAAAAATTAAAAAAAAGTGAGTTTGATGAGAATATTCATGTTACAAACGCGAATACACTACTCAAAATGAAAAAATTCAAAAAAGTGAGTTTGATAGAGTTTTCCTTGTTACAAACACATATTTACCGCTCCAAAAGTAAAAATTAAGGAAGGGAATTTGTTACAAACACGAATTCACCACTCAAAATGAAAAATTAAAAAGGTGAGTATGATATGAATATTCTTGTTACAAACGTGAATTCACTACAAAAAATTAAAAAAATTAAAGTGTCTTTCATATGAATTCAAATGAAAACATTAAAAAAGTGAGTTTTACATGTTTTTTCTTGCTACAAACGCGAAATCAGCACTCGCAAAGCAAAACTTTAAAAAGTGAGATTAATCTGAATATTCTTGTTATCAAAACGAACTTTCACTCGAAATGAAAAATTAAATACTTGAGTTTGATATAGTTTTTTTTTGTTTGAAACACGAGTTCACCTCACGAAATGACAAAATAAAAAAGTCAGTTTTATATGAGTATTCTTGCTATACACTCGAATTTGCACACGAAATGAAAAAATTAAAAATGTGAGTTTGATATTAATATTCTTGTTACATACACGAATTCACCTCGCGAAATGTAAAAATTAAAAAGTGTGTTTGATATGAATATTCTTGTTACAAACGTGAATTCACTACAAAAAATTAAAAAAATTAAAGTGTCTTTCATATGAATTCAAATGAAAACATTAAAAAAGTGAGTTTTACATGTTTTTTCTTGCTACAAACGCGAAATCAGCACTCGCAAAGCAAAACTTTAAAAAGTGAGATTAATCTGAATATTCTTGTTATCAAAACGAACTTTCACTCGAAATGAAAAATAAAATACTTGAGTTTGATATAGTTTTTTTTTGTTTGAAACACGAGTTCACCTCACGAAATGACAAAATAAAAAAGTCAGTTTTATATGAGTATTCTTGCTAAACACTCGAATTTGCACACGAAATGAAAAAATTAAAAATGTGAGTTTGATATTAATATTCTTGTTACATACACGAATTCACCTCGCGAAATGTAAAAATTAAAAAGTGTGTTTGATATGAATATTCTTATTACAAACGTGAATTCACTACTAAAAATGAAAAAAATTAAAGTGTCTTTCATATGAGTTCATATGAAAATATTAAAAAAGTGAGTATTACATGTTTTTTTCTTGCTACAAACAAGAAATCAACACTCGCAAAGCAAAACTTAAAAAGTGAGATTGATCTGAATATTCTTGTTACCAAAACGAACTTTTACTCGAAATGGAAAATTAAATAATTGAGTTTGATATAGTTTTTATGTTTGAAACACGAATTCACCTCACGAAATGACAAATTAAAAAGTGAGTTTTATATAAGAATTCTTGAAAACACTCGAATTTGCACACGAAATGAAAAAATTTAAAATGTGAGTTTGATATTAAGATTCTTGTTACAAAAACGAATTGACCACGCGAAATGTAAAAATTAAGAAGTTTGTTTGATATGAATATTCTTGTCACAAACTTGAGTGAACAACTCAAAATGAAAAAATTAAAAAAGTGAGTGTGATATGAATATAATGTGTTGGGTTGGGTAGGTTGGATATCGGTGATAAGTTTCATTTCTAATGCTTTAATAGCTTAAAATATTCTACGACCTGTTGTCCCTTTGCGAGGTCACTGATGGACATGAACAAAAGTCATTGAAAGTCATTGACATCTCAAGGTCATTCAAGGTCATTGACCTTTCAAGGTCATTCAAGGTCATTGACCGTTCAAGGTCATTCAAGGCTAATGATCGTTCAAGGTCATTCAATGTCATTGACCTTTCAAGGTCATTCAAGGTCATTGACCTCTCAAGGTCATTCAAGGTCATTGACCTTTCAAGGTCATTCAAGGTCATTGTCCGTTCAAGGTTTTCAAAGTCATTGACCTTTCAAGGTCATTCAAGGTCATTGACCGTTCAAAGTCATTTTAGGTCATGGTTCTTGAATAACTTTGAACTCATGACTCATTCAAGGTCGAGGTAATTCAAGGTCATTGACGGTTTAATGTTATTCAAGGTCATAGACATTACAAGGTCATTCAAGGTCATTGACCTTTCAAGGTCATTGACCGTTCAAGGTCATTCAAGGTCATTGACATTTCAAGGTCATTCAAGGTCATTGACCGTTCAAGGTCATTCAAGGTCATTGACCTTTCAAGGTCACCCAAGGCTATTGATCATTCAATGTCATTCCAGGTCATTGTCCGTTCAAGGTTTTCAAAATCATCTACCTTTCAAGGTCATTCAAAGTCATTGACCGTTAAAAGTCATTCAAGGTCATGGACCTTGAATGACTTTGAACATTTCAAAATGTCATTCAAGGTCTGTAACCATTCAAGGTCACCCAAGGCTTTTGATCGTTCAATGTCATTCAAGTTCATTGTCCGTTGAAGGTAATTCAAAGTCATTGACCCTTCAAGGTCATTCAAGGTCATTGACCGTTCAAGGTCATTCAAGGTTATTGACCTTTCAAGGTCATTCAAGGTCATTGACCGTTCAAGGTCATTCAAGGTCATTGACCTTTCAAGGTCATTTAAAGTAATTGACCTTTCAAGGTCATTCAAGGTCATTGGCCGTTCAAGGTCATACAAGGTCATTGGCCGTTCAAGGTCATTCAAGTTCATTGACCGTTCAAGGTAATTCAAAGTCATTGACTCTTCAAGGTCCTTCAAGATCATTGACCGGGTAAGGTCATTATATGTTATTGACCGTTCAAGGTCATTTAAAAAATTAAATTAAAAAATAATAAAAGGTTAGTTTGGTATAAATATTCTTACTAATAAACGCTAGTTCTCTACCGGAAATGATAGAATGAAAAATGTCAGTTTTATATGAATGTTCTTCTTAGAAACACGAATTCAAAACTCAAAATGAAAAAATTAAAAAAGTGAGATTAATATGAATTTTTTTGTTACAAACGCAAATACACCACTCGAATTGAAAGAATATAAAAAGTGAAATTGAATTAATATTCCTATTACAAACGCAAATTCATTTCTCAAAATGAAAACATTAAAAAAGTGAGTATGATATGGTTTTTCTTGTTACAGACACTAATTGACCACTCCAAATAAAAATATTAAGGTAAATTTGGTATTACTATTTTTTTTACAAACGCGAATTCACCACTTGAAAAGAAAAAATTAAAGAAGTTATATCGATATTTTGTTACATACACGAATTCAACTCGCGAAATGTAAAAATTAAAAAGTTTGTTTGATATGAATAGTCTTGTCACAAACACGAGTTAATAACTCGAATTGAAAAAATTAAAAAAGTGAGTTTGAAATGAATATTCTTGGTACAAACGCAAATATTCACTCGAAATGAAAAAATTAAGAATATTCTTGATCCAAACACGATTTCCCAACTCGAAATTAAATTTTAAAAAAGTGAGTGCGATATGAATATAATGGGTTGGGTTGGGTAGGTTGGATATCGGTGATAAGTTTCATTTCTAATGCATTAATAGCTTAAAATATTCTACGATCTGTTGTCCTTTGCGAGGTCAATGAAGGACATGCACAAAAGTCATTCAAGGTCATTAACCTTTCAAGGACATTCAAGGTCATTGACCGTTCAAGGTCATTCAAGGCTATTGATTGTTCAAGGCCATTCAAGGTCATTGACATTTCAAGGTTATTCGAGGCCATTTACCTTTCAAGGTCATTCAAGGTCATTGACCTTTCAAGGTCATTCAAGGTCATTAACCGTTCAAGGTCACCCAAGGCTATTGATCGTTCACTGACATTCAAGGTCATTGTCCGTTCAAGGTTTTCAAAGTCATTGATCTTTCAAGGTCATTCAAGGTCATAACCGTTCAAGGTCATTCAAGGTTATTGACGTTTCAAGGTCATTGGAGGTCATTGACCGTTCAAGGTCATTCAAGGTCATTGAATTTTCAAGGTCATTCAAGGTCATTGACCTTTAAATGTCATTCAAGGTCATTAACCGTTCAAGGTCATTCAAAGTCATTGACCTTTCAAGGTCATTTAACGTCATTGACCGTTCAAGGTCATTCAAGGTCATTGACCTTTCAAGGTCATTTAAGGTCATTGACCGTTCAAGGTCATTCAAGGCTATTGATCGTTAAAGGCCATTCAAGGTCATTGACCTTTCAAGGTCATTCTAGGTCATTGGCCCTTCAAAGTCATTTAAGGACATTGACCTCTCAAGGTCATTCAAGGTTATCAACCGTTCAAGGTCAGCCAAGGCTATTGATCGTTCAATGTCATTCAAGGTCATTGTCCATTCAAGGTTTTCAAAGTCATTAACCTTTCAAGGTCATTCAAGGTCATTGACCGTTCAAGGTCATTCAAGGTTATAATTCTTTCAAGGTCATCCAAGGTCATTGACCTTTCAAGGTCATTCTAGGTCATTGGCCCTTCAAAGTCATTTAAGGACATTGACCTCTCAAGGTCATTCAAGGTTATCAACCGTTCAAGGTCAGCCAAGGCTATTGATCGTTCAATGTCATTCAAGGTCATTGTCCATTCAAGGTTTTCAAAGTCATTAACCTTTCAAGGTCATTCAAGGTCATTGACCGTTCAAGGTCATTCAAGGTTATAATTCTTTCAAGGTCATCCAAGGTCATTGCCCTTTCAAGGTCATTGACCTTTCAAGATCATTCAAGGTCATTGACCTTTCAAGGTCATTAACCGTTCAAGGTCAATCAAGGTCATTGACCGTTCAAGGTCATTCAAGGCTATTGATCGTTTACGGTCATTCAAGGTCATTGACCTTTCAAGGTCATTCAAGGTCATTGACCGTTCAGGGTCATTCTAGGTCATTGATCTTTCAAGGTCATTTAAGATCATCGACCGTTCAAGGTCATTCAAGGTCATTGACCTTTCAAGGTCATTCAAGGTCATTTACCGTTCAAGTTCGTTCAAGGGCATTGACCTTTCAAGGTCATTCAAGGTAATTAACCGTACAAGGTCATTCAAGGTCATTGAGCTTTAGAGGTCATTCAAGGTCATTGACCGTTCAAGGTCATTGACCCCTCAAGGTCATTTACCGTTCAAGGTCATTGAACTTTCAACGTCATTCAAGGTCATTGACTTTTCAAGGTCATTCAAGGTCATTAACAGTTCAAGGTCAATCAAGGTCATTGACCGTTCAAGGTCATTCAAGGCTATTGATCGTTTAAGGTCATTCAAGGTCATTGACCTTTCAAGGTCATTCAAGGTCATTGACCGTTCAAGGTCATTCAAGGTCATTGATCTTTCAAGGTCATTTAAGATCATCGACCGTTCAAGGTCATTCAAGGTCATTGACCTTTCAAGGTCATTCAAGGTCATTTACCGTTCAAGGTCGTTCAAGGGCATTGACCTTTCAAGGTCATTCAAGGTCATTGACCGTTCAAGGTCATTCAAGGTCATTGACCTTCAAAGGTCATTCAAGGTCATTGACCGTTCAAGGTCGTTCAAGGGCATTGACCTTTCAAGGTCATTCAAGGTCATTGTCCGTTCAAGGTCATTCAAGTTCATTGAACTTTCAAGGTCATTCAAGGTCATTGACATTTAAGGTCATTCGAGACCATTGACCTTTCAAGGTCATTCAAGGTCATTGACCTTTCAAGGTCATTCAAGGTCATTGACCGTTCAAGGTCATTCAAGGTCATTGAACTTTCAGGGTCTTTCAAGGTCAATGACCTTTCATGGTCATTAAAGGTCATTGACCTTTCAAGGTCATTGACCTTTCAAGGTCATTCAAGGTCATTAACTGTTCAAGGTCACCGAAGGCTATTGATCGTTCAATGTTATTCAAGGTTATTGTCCGTTCAAGGTTTTCAAAGTCATTGACCGTTCAAGGTCTTCAAGGTTATTGACCTTTCAAGGACCTTCAAGGTCATTGACCGTTCAAGGTCATTCAAGGTCATTTACAGTTCAAGGTCATTCAAAGTCATTGACCCTTCAAGGTCATTCAAGGTCATTGGCCGTTCAAGGTCATTCAAGGTCTTTGACCGTTCAAGGACATTCAAGGCTATTGATCGTTCAATGTCATTCAAGGTCATTGACCGTTCAAAGTCATTCAAGGTCATTCACCTTTCAAGGTCATTCAAGGTCATTAACCATTCAAGGTCACCTAAGGCTATTGATCGTTCAATGACATTCAAGGTCATTGTCCGTTAAAGGTTTTCAAAGTTATTGACCTTTCAAGGTCATTCAAGGTCATTGACCGTTCAAGGTCATTCAAGGTTATTGACCTTTCAAGGTCGTTAAAGATCATTCGAGGTCATTGACCGTTCAAGGTCATTCAAGGTCATTGACCGTTCAAGGTCACTCAAAAAAGGTCATTCAAGGTCATTGACCGTTGAAAGTCATTCAAGGTCATTGACCTTTCATGGTCATACAAGCTCATTGACCTTTCAAAGACATTCAAGGTCATTGACCGTTCAAGGTCACCAAAGGCTATTGATCGTTCACTGACATTCAAGGTCATTGTCCGTTCAAGGTTTTCAAAGTCATTGATTATTCATGGTCCTTCAATGTCATTGACCGTTTAAGGTCATTCAAGGTCATTGACCTTTTAAGGTCATTCAAGGTCATTGCCCATTCAAGGTCATTCAAGGTCATTGACCGTTCAAGGTCACTCATAAAAGGTCATTCAAGGTCATTGACCGTTGAAAGTCATTCAAGGTCATTGACCTTTCATGGTCATACAAGCTCATTGACCGTTCAAAGACATTCAAGGTCATTGACCGTTCAAGGTCACCAAAGGCTATTGATCGTTCACTGACATTCAAGGTCATTGTCCGTTCAAGGTTTTCAAAGTCATTGATTATTCATGGTCCTTCAATGTCATTGACCGTTTAAGGTCATTCAAAGTCATTGACCTTTTAAGGTCATTCAAGGTCATTGCCCATTCAAGGTCATTCAAGGTCATTGCCCATTCAAGGTTTTCAAAGTCATTTACCTTTCAAGGTCTTTCAAGGTCATTTACCGTTCAAATTCATTCAAGGTCATTGACCTTATAAGGTCATTCAAGGTCAATAACCGTTCAAGGTCATTCAAGGCTATTTATCGTTAAAGGACATTCAAGGTCATTGACATTTCAAGGTCATTTGCATTTCAAGGTCATTCAAGGTTATTTACTTTTCAAGGTCATTCAAGGACATTGACCTTTCAAGTTCATTCAAGGTCATTTACCGTTCAAGGTCAACCAAGGCTATTGATCGTTCAATGTCATTCAAGGTCACTGTACATTCAAGGGTTTCTAAGTCATTGACCTTTCAAGGTCATTCAAGGTCATTGACCGTTCAAGGTCATTCAAGGTTATTAACTTTTCAAGGTCATTCAAGGTCATTTCCCTTTCAAGGTCATTTAAGGTCATTGACCGTTCAAGGTCATTCAAGGCTATTGATCGTTAAAGGCCATTCAAGGTCATTGACCTTTCAAGGTCATTCTAGGTAATTGGCCCTTCAAAGTCATTTAAGGACATTGACCTCTCAAGGTCATTCAAGGTTATCAACCGTTCAAGGTCAGCCAAGGCTATTGATCGTTCAATGTCATTCAAGGCCATTGTCCATTCAAGGTTTTCAAAGTCATTGACCTTTCAAGGTCATTCAAGGTCATTGACCGTTCAAGGTCATTCAAGGTTATTATTCTTTCAAGGTCATCCAAGGTCATTGCCCTTTCAAGGTCATTGACCTTTCAAGATCATTCAAGGTCATTGACCTTTCAAGGTCATTCAAGGTCATTAACCGTTCAAGGTCAATCAAGGTCATTGACCGTTCAAGGTCATTCAAGGCTATTGATCGTTTAAGGTCATTCAAGGTCATTGACCTTTCAAGGTCATTCAAGGTCATTGACCGTTCAAGGTCATTCAAGGTCATTGATCTTTCAAAGTCATTTAAGATCATCGACCGTTCAAGGTCATTCAAGGTCATTGACCTTTCAAGGTCATTCAAGGTCATTTACCGTTCAAGGTCGTTCAAGGGCATTGACCTTTCAAGGTCATTCAAGGTCATTGACCGTTCAAGGTCATTCAAGGTCATTGACCTTTCAAGGTCATTCAAGGTCATTGACCGTTCAAGGTCGTTCAAGGGCATTGACCCCTCAAGGTCATTCAAAGTCATTTACCGTTCAAGGGCATTCAAGGTCATTCAAGGTCATTGACCGTTCAAGGTCGTTCAAGGGCATTGACCTTTCAAGGTCATTCAAGGTCATTTACCGTTCAAGGTCATTCAAGGTCATTGAACTTTCAAGGTCATTCAAGGTCATTGACATTTAAGGTCATTCGAGACCATTGACCTTTCAAGGTCATTCAAGGTCATTGACCTTTCAAGGTCATTCAAGGTCATTGACCTTTAAAGGTCATTCAAGGTCATTGACCTTTCAAGGTCATTCAAGGTCATTGACCGTTCAAGGTCATTCAAGGTCATTGAACTTTCAAGGTCATTCAAGGTCAATGACCTTTCATGGTCATTAAAGGTCATTGACCTTTCAAGGTCATTGACCTTTCAAGGTCATTCAAGGTCATTAACTGTTCAAGGTCACCGAAGGCTATTGATCGTTCAATGTTATTCAAGGTTATTGTCCGTTCAAGGTTTTCAAAGTCATTGACCGTTCAAGGTCTTCAAGGTTATTGACCTTTCAAGGACCTTCAAGGTCATTGACCGTTCAAGGTCATTCAAGGTCATTGACTCTTCAAGGTCCTTCAAGTTCATTGACCGTTCAAGGTAATTCAAAGTCATTGACTCTTCAAGGTCCTTCAAGATCATTGACCGGGTAAGGTCATTATATGTTATTGACCGTTCAAGGTCATTTAAAAAATTAAATTAAAAAATAATAAAAGGTTAGTTTGGTATAAATATTCTTACTAATAAACGCTAGTTCTCTACCGGAAATGATAGAATGAAAAATGTCAGTTTTATATGAATGTTCTTCTTAGAAACACGAATTCAAAACTCAAAATGAAAAAATTAAAAAAGTGAGATTGATATGAATTTTTTTGTTACAAACGCAAATACACCACTCGAATTGAAAGAATATAAAAAGTGAAATTGAATTAATATTCCTATTACAAACGCAAATTCATTTCTCAAAATGAAAACATTAAAAAAGTGAGTATGATATGGTTTTTCTTGTTACAGACACTAATTGACCACTCCAAATAAAAATATTAAGGTAAATTTGGTATTACTATTTTTTTTACAAACGCGAATTCACCACTCGAAACGAAAAAATTAAAGAAGTTATATCGATATTTTGTTACATACACGAATTCAACTCGCGAAATGTAAAAATTAAAAAGTTTGTTTGATATGAATAGTCTTGTCACAAACACGAGTTAATAACTCGAATTGAAAAAATTAAAAAAGTGAGTTTGAAATGAATATTCTTGGTACAAACGCAAATATTCACTCGAAATGAAAAAATTAAGAATATTCTTGATCCAAACACGATTTCCCAACTCGAAATTAAATTTTAAAAAAGTGAGTGCGATATGAATATAATGGGTTGGGTTGGGTAGGTTGGATATCGGTGATAAGTTTCATTTCTAATGCATTAATAGCTTAAAATATTCTACGATCTGTTGTCCTTTGCGAGGTCAATGAAGGACATGCACAAAAGTCATTCAAGGTCATTAACCTTTCAAGGACATTCAAGGTCATTGACCGTTCAAGGTCATTCAAGGCTATTGATTGTTCAAGGCCATTCAAGGTCATTGACATTTCAAGGTTATTCGAGGCCATTTACCTTTCAAGGTCATTCAAGGTCATTGACCTTTCAAGGTCATTCAAGGTCATTAACCGTTCAAGGTCACCCAAGGCTATTGATCGTTCACTGACATTCAAGGTCATTGTCCGTTCAAGGTTTTCAAAGTCATTGATCTTTCAAGGTCATTCAAGGTCATAACCGTTCAAGGTCATTCAAGGTTATTGACGTTTCAAGGTCATTGGAGGTCATTGACCGTTCAAGGTCATTCAAGGTCATTGAATTTTCAAGGTCATTCAAGGTCATTGACCTTTAAATGTCATTCAAGGTCATTAACCGTTCAAGGTCATTCAAAGTCATTGACCTTTCAAGGTCATTTAACGTCATTGACCGTTCAAGGTCATTCAAGGTCATTGACCTTTCAAGGTCATTTAAGGTCATTGACCGTTCAAGGTCATTCAAGGCTATTGATCGTTAAAGGCCATTCAAGGTCATTGACCTTTCAAGGTCATTCTAGGTCATTGGCCCTTCAAAGTCATTTAAGGACATTGACCTCTCAAGGTCATTCAAGGTTATCAACCGTTCAAGGTCAGCCAAGGCTATTGATCGTTCAATGTCATTCAAGGTCATTGTCCATTCAAGGTTTTCAAAGTCATTAACCTTTCAAGGTCATTCAAGGTCATTGACCGTTCAAGGTCATTCAAGGTTATAATTCTTTCAAGGTCATCCAAGGTCATTGACCTTTCAAGGTCATTCTAGGTCATTGGCCCTTCAAAGTCATTTAAGGACATTGACCTCTCAAGGTCATTCAAGGTTATCAACCGTTCAAGGTCAGCCAAGGCTATTGATCGTTCAATGTCATTCAAGGTCATTGTCCATTCAAGGTTTTCAAAGTCATTAACCTTTCAAGGTCATTCAAGGTCATTGACCGTTCAAGGTCATTCAAGGTTATAATTCTTTCAAGGTCATCCAAGGTCATTGCCCTTTCAAGGTCATTGACCTTTCAAGATCATTCAAGGTCATTGACCTTTCAAGGTCATTAACCGTTCAAGGTCAATCAAGGTCATTGACCGTTCAAGGTCATTCAAGGCTATTGATCGTTTACGGTCATTCAAGGTCATTGACCTTTCAAGGTCATTCAAGGTCATTGACCGTTCAGGGTCATTCTAGGTCATTGATCTTTCAAGGTCATTTAAGATCATCGACCGTTCAAGGTCATTCAAGGTCATTCACCTTTCAAGGTCATTCAAGGTCATTTACCGTTCAAGTTCGTTCAAGGTCTTTGACCTTTCAAGGTCATTCAAGGTAATTAACCGTTCGAGGTCATTCAAGGTCATTGAGCTTTAGAGGTCATTCAAGGTCATTGACCGTTCAAGGTCATTGACCCCTCAAGGTCATTTACCGTTCAAGGTCATTGAACTTTCAACGTCATTCAAGGTCATTGACTTTTCAAGGTCATTCAAGGTCATTAACAGTTCAAGGTCAATCAAGGTCATTGACCGTTCAAGGTCATTCAAGGCTATTGATCGTTTAAGGTCATTCAAGGTCATTGACCTTTCAAGGTCATTCAAGGTCATTGACCGTTCAAGGTCATTCAAGGTCATTGATCTTTCAAGGTCATTTAAGATCATCGACCGTTCAAGGTCATTCAAGGTCATTGACCTTTCAAGGTCATTCAAGGTCATTTACCGTTCAAGGTCGTTCAAGGGCATTGACCTTTCAAGGTCATTCAAGGTCATTGACCGTTCAAGGTCATTCAAGGTCATTGACCTTCAAAGGTCATTCAAGGTCATTGACCGTTCAAGGTCGTTCAAGGGCATTGACCTTTCAAGGTCATTCAAGGTCATTTACCGTTCAAGGTCATTCAAGTTCATTGAACTTTCAAGGTCATTCAAGGTCATTGACATTTAAGGTCATTCGAGACCATTGACCTTTCAAGGTCATTCAAGGTCATTGACCTTTCAAGGTCATTCAAGGTCATTGACCGTTCAAGGTCATTCAAGGTCATTGAACTTTCAGGGTCTTTCAAGGTCAATGACCTTTCATGGTCATTAAAGGTCATTGACCTTTCAAGGTCATTGACCTTTCAAGGTCATTCAAGGTCATTAACTGTTCAAGGTCACCGAAGGCTATTGATCGTTCAATGTTATTCAAGGTTATTGTCCGTTCAAGGTTTTCAAAGTCATTGACCGTTCAAGGTCTTCAAGGTTATTGAACTTTCAAGGACCTTCAAGGTCATTGACCGTTCAAGGTCATTCAAGGTCATTTACAGTTCAAGGTCATTCAAAGTCATTGACCCTTCAAGGTCATTCAAGGTCATTGGCCGTTCAAGGTCATTCAAGGTCTTTGACCGTTCAAGGACATTCAAGGCTATTGATCGTTCAATGTCATTCAAGGTCATTGACCGTTCAAAGTCATTCAAGGTCATTCACCTTTCAAGGTCATTCAAGGTCATTAACCATTCAAGGTCACCTAAGGCTATTGATCGTTCAATGACATTCAAGGTCATTGTCCGTTAAAGGTTTTCAAAGTTATTGACCTTTCAAGGTCATTCAAGGTCATTGACCGTTCAAGGTCATTCAAGGTTATTGACCTTTCAAGGTCGTTAAAGATCATTCGAGGTCATTGACCGTTCAAGGTCATTCAAGGTCATTGACCGTTCAAGGTCACTCAAAAAAGGTCATTCAAGGTCATTGACCGTTGAAAGTCATTCAAGGTCATTGACCTTTCATGGTCATACAAGCTCATTGACCTTTCAAAGACATTCAAGGTCATTGACCGTTCAAGGTCACCAAAGGCTATTGATCGTTCACTGACATTCAAGGTCATTGTCCGTTCAAGGTTTTCAAAGTCATTGATTATTCATGGTCCTTCAATGTCATTGACCGTTTAAGGTCATTCAAGGTCATTGACCTTTTAAGGTCATTCAAGGTCATTGCCCATTCAAGGTCATTCAAGGTCATTGACCGTTCAAGGTCACTCATAAAAGGTCATTCAAGGTCATTGACCGTTGAAAGTCATTCAAGGTCATTGACCTTTCATGGTCATACAAGCTCATTGACCGTTCAAAGACATTCAAGGTCATTGACCGTTCAAGGTCACCAAAGGCTATTGATCGTTCACTGACATTCAAGGTCATTGTCCGTTCAAGGTTTTCAAAGTCATTGATTATTCATGGTCCTTCAATGTCATTGACCGTTTAAGGTCATTCAAAGTCATTGACCTTTTAAGGTCATTCAAGGTCATTGCCCATTCAAGGTCATTCAAGGTCATTGCCCATTCAAGGTTTTCAAAGTCATTTACCTTTCAAGGTCTTTCAAGGTCATTTACCGTTCAAATTCATTCAAGGTCATTGACCTTATAAGGTCATTCAAGGTCAATAACCGTTCAAGGTCATTCAAGGCTATTTATCGTTAAAGGACATTCAAGGTCATTGACATTTCAAGGTCATTTGCATTTCAAGGTCATTCAAGGTTATTTACTTTTCAAGGTCATTCAAGGACATTGACCTTTCAAGTTCATTCAAGGTCATTTACCGTTCAAGGTCAACCAAGGCTATTGATCGTTCAATGTCATTCAAGGTCACTGTACATTCAAGGGTTTCTAAGTCATTGACCTTTCAAGGTCATTCAAGGTCATTGACCGTTCAAGGTCATTCAAGGTTATTAACTTTTCAAGGTCATTCAAGGTCATTTCCCTTTCAAGGTCATTTAAGGTCATTGACCGTTCAAGGTCATTCAAGGCTATTGATCGTTAAAGGCCATTCAAGGTCATTGACCTTTCAAGGTCATTCTAGGTAATTGGCCCTTCAAAGTCATTTAAGGACATTGACCTCTCAAGGTCATTCAAGGTTATCAACCGTTCAAGGTCAGCCAAGGCTATTGATCGTTCAATGTCATTCAAGGCCATTGTCCATTCAAGGTTTTCAAAGTCATTGACCTTTCAAGGTCATTCAAGGTCATTGACCGTTCAAGGTCATTCAAGGTTATTATTCTTTCAAGGTCATCCAAGGTCATTGCCCTTTCAAGGTCATTGACCTTTCAAGATCATTCAAGGTCATTGACCTTTCAAGGTCATTCAAGGTCATTGACCGTTCAAGGTCATTCAAGGTCATTGACCGTTCAAGGTCATTCAAGGCTATTGATCGTTTAAGGTCATTCAAGGTCATTGACCTTTCAAGGTCATTCAAGGTCATTGACCGTTCAAGGTCATTCAAGGTCATTGACTGTTCAAGGTCATTCAAGGTCATTGACCTTTCAAGGTCATTCAAGGTCATTTACCGTTCAAGGTCGTTCAAGGGCATTGACCTTTCAAGGTCATTCAAGGTCATTGACCGTTCAAGGTCATTCAAGGTCATTGACCTTTCAAGGTCATTCAAGGTCATTGACCGTTCAAGGTCATTCAAGGGCATTGACCCCTCAAGGTCATTCAAAGTCATTTACCGTTCAAGGGCATTCAAGGTCATTCAAGGTCATTGACCGTTCAAGGTCGTTCAAGGGCATTGACCTTTCAAGGTCATTCAAGGTCATTTACCGTTCAAGGTCATTCAAGGTCATTGAACTTTCAAGGTCATTCAAGGTCATTGACATTTAAGGTCATTCGAGACCATTGACCTTTCAAGGTCATTCAAGGTCATTGACCTTTCAAGGTCATTCAAGGTCATTGACCTTTAAAGGTCATTCAAGGTCATTGACCTTTCAAGGTCATTCAAGGTCATTGACCGTTCAAGGTCATTCAAGGTCATTGAACTTTCAAGGTCATTCAAGGTCAATGACCTTTCATGGTCATTAAAGGTCATTGACCTTTCAAGGTCATTGACCTTTCAAGGTCATTCAAGGTCATTAACTGTTCAAGGTCACCGAAGGCTATTGATCGTTCAATGTTATTCAAGGTTATTGTCCGTTCAAGGTTTTCAAAGTCATTGACCGTTCAAGGTCTTCAAGGTTATTGACCTTTCAAGGACCTTCAAGGTCATTGACCGTTCAAGGTCATTCAAGGTCATTAACCGTTCAAGGTCATTCAAAGTCATTGACCTTTCAAGGTAATTCAAGGTCATTGGCCGTTCAAGGTCATTCAAGGTCTTTGACCGTTCAAGGATATTCAAGGCTATTGATTGTTCAATGTCATTCATTGAACTATCATTGACCGTTCAAAGTCATTCAAGGTCATTGACCTTTCAAGGTCATTCAAGGTCATTAACCATTCAAGGTCACCTAAGGCTATTGATCGTTCAATGACATTCAAGGTGATTGTCCGTTAAAGGTTTTCAAAGTCATTGACCTTTCAAGGTCATTCAAGGTCATTGACCAATCAAGGTCATTCAAGGTTATTGACCTTTCAAGGTCGTTAAAGATCATTCGAGGTCATTGACCGTTCAAGGTCATTCAAGGTCATTGACCGTTCAAGGTCACTCATTAAAGGTCATTCAAGGTCATTGACCGTTGAAAGTCATTCAAGGTCATTGACCTTTCATGGTCATACAAGCTCATTGACCGTTCAAAGACATTCAAGGTCATTGACCGTTCAAGGTCACCCAAGGCTATTGATCGTTCACTGACATTCAAGGTCATTGTCCGTTCAAGGTTTTCAAAGTCATTGATTATTCAAGGTCCTTCAAGGTCATTGACCGTTTAAGGTCATTCAAGGTCATTGACCTTTTAAGGTCATTCAAGGTCATTGCCCATTCACGGTCATTCAAGGTCATTGCCCATTCAAGGTTTTCAAAGTCATTTACCTTTCAAGGTCTTTCAAGGTCATTTACCGTTCAAATTCATTCAAGGTCATTGACCTTTTTAGGTCATTCAAGGTCAATAACCGTTCAAGGTCATTCAAGGCTATTTATCGTTAAAGGACATTCAAGGTCATTGACATTTCAAGGTCATTTGCATTTCAAGGTCATTCAAGGTTATTGACTTTTCAAGGTCATTTAAGGACATTGACCTTTCAAGTTCATTCAAGGTCATTTACCGTTCAAGGTCAACCAAGGCTATTGATCGTTCAATGTCATTCAAGGTCACTGTACATTCAAGGGTTTCAAAGTCATTGACCTTTCAAGGTCATTCAAGGTCATTGACCGTTCAAGGTCATTCAAGGTTATTAACTTTTCGAGGTCATTCAAGGTCATTGCCCTTTCAAGGTCATTGACCGTTCAAGGTCATTCAAGGTCATAGACCCTTCAAGGTCATTCAAGGTCATTGATTTTTCAAGGTCATTCAAGGTCATTGACCGTTCAAGGTCATTGACCTTTCAAGGTCATTGACCTTTCAAGGTCATTCAAGGTCATTGACCTTTCAAGGTCATTTAAGGTCATTGACCGTTCAAGGTCATTCAAGGCTATTGATCGTTAAAGGCCATTCAAGGTCATTGACATTTCAAGGTCATTGACCTTTCAAGGTCATTCTAGGTCATTGGCCCTTCAAGGTCATTTAAGGACATTGACCTTTCAAGGTCATTCAAGGTTATCAACCGTTCAAGGTCAGCCAAGGCTATTGATCGTTCAATGTCATTCAAGGTCATTTTCCATTCAAGGTTTTCAAAGTCATTGACCTTTCAAGGTCATTCAAGGTCATTGACCGTTCAAGGTCATTCAAGGTTATAATTCTTTCAAGGTCATCCAAGGTCATTGCCCTTTCAAGGTCATTGACCTTTCAAGATCATTCAAGGTCATTGACTTTTCAAGGTCATTCAAGGTCATAAACCGTTCAAGGTCAATCAAGGTCATTGACCGTTCAAGGTCATTCAAGGTCATTGACCTTTCAAGGTCATTCAAGGTCATTGACCGTTCAGGGTCATTCAAGGTCATTGATCTTTCCAGGTCATTTAAGATCATCGACCGTTCAAGGTCATTCAAGGTCATTGACCTTTCAAGGTCATTCAAGGTCATTTACCGTTCAAGGTCGTTCAAGGGCATTGACCTTTCAAGGTCGTTCAAGGGCATTGACCTTTCAAGGTCATTCAAGGTCATTTACCGTTCAAGGTCATTCAAGGTCATTGAACTTTCAAGGTCATTCAAGGTCATCGACCTTTCAAGGTCATTCAAGGTCATTGACCTTTCAAGGTCATTCAAGGTCATTGACCTTTCAAGGTCATTCAAGGTCATTGACCTTTCAAGGTCATTCAAGTTCATTGAACGTTCAAGGTCATTCAAGGTCATCGAACTTTCAAGGTCATTCAAGGTCATTGACCTTTCAAGGTCATTAAAGGTCATTGACCTTTCAAGGTCATTGACCTTTCAAGGTCATTCAAGGTCATTAACCGTTCAAGGTCACCGAAGGCTATTGATCGTTCAATGACATTCAATGTTATTGTCCGTTCAAGGTTTTCAATGTCATTGACCGTTCAAGGTCTTCAAGGTTATTGACCTTTCAAGGACCTTCAAGGTCATTGACCGTTCAAGGTCATTCAAGGTCATTACCGTTCAAGGTCATTCAAAGTCATTGACCTTTCAAGGTCATTCAAGGTCATTGGCCGTTCAAGGTCATTCAAGGTCTTTGACCGTTCAAGGTCATTCAAGGCTATTGATCGTTCAATGTCATTCAAGGTCATTGACCGTTCAAGGTCATTCAAGGTCATTGACCTTTCAAGGTCCTTCAAGGTCATTAACCGTTCAAGGTCACCTAAGGCTATTGATCGTTCAATGACATTCAAGGTCATTGTCCGTTCAAGGTTTTCAAAGTCATTGACCTTTTAAGGTCATTCAAGGTCATTGACCGTTCAAGGTCATTCAATATTATTTACCATTAAAGGTCATTCAAGGTTATGAACTGTTCAAGGTCATTCAAGGCTATTGATCGTCCAATGTCATTCAAGGTCATTCTCCGTTAAAGGTTTTCAAAGTCATTGACCTTTCAAGGTCATTCAAGGTCATTTACCGTTCAAGGTCATTCAAGGTTATTGACCTTTCAAGGTCGTTAAAGGTCATTCGAGGTCATTGACCGTTCAAGGTCATTCAAGGTCATTGACCGTTCAAGGTCACTCATTAAAGGTCATTCAAGGTCATTGACCGTTGAAAGTCATTCAAGGTCATTGACCTTTCATGGTCATTCAAGGTCATTGACCGTTCAAGGTCATTCAAGGTCATTGACCGTTCAAGGTCATTCAAGGCTATTGATCGTTCAAAGTCGCTCAAGGTCATTGACCATTGACGGTAAATCAATGTCATTGACTCTTCAAGGTCCTTCAAGATCGTTGAACGGGTAAGGTCATTCAAGGTTATTGACCGTTCAAGGTCATTTAAAAAAAAATTTTAAAAATATAAAAATGTTAGTTTGGTATGAATATTCTCACTAATAAACGCTAGTTGTCTACCGGAAATGATAAAATGAAAAATGTCAGTTTTATATGAATGTTCTTCTTAGAAACACGAATTCACCACTCGAAACGAAAAAATTAAAGAAGTGATTTCGATATTCTTGTTACAAAGGCGAATTCATTTTTAAAAATTAAAGTATTAAAAAAGTGAGTATATCTTACTACAAACGCGAAGTCATCACTGGAAATGAAAAAAATAAAAAGTAAGTTTGATAATAATATTCTTGTTACAAACGCAATTTCACCTCTCGATTTAAAAAAATTAAAAAAAGTGAGTTTGATGAGAATATTCTTGTAACAAACGCGAATTCACAACTAGAAATGAAAAAAATTAAAGTGGCTTTCATATGAATTCAAATAAAAATATAAAAAATTGAGTTTTACATGTTTTTTCTTACTACAAACGCGAAATCAGCACTCGCAAAGCAAAACATAAAAAGTGAGATTGAAATGAATAATCTTGTTACCAAAACGAACTTTTACTCGAAATGATAAATTAAATAATTGAGTTCGATAAAGTTTTTATATTTGAAACACGAATTCACCTCACCCAATGACAAATAAAAATTTAATTTTATATAAGTATTCTTGCTAAACACTCGAATTTGCACACGAAATGATAAAATTAAAAATGTGAGTTTGATATTAATATTCTTGTTACATACACGAATTCAACTCGCGAAATGTAAAAATTAAAAAGTTTGTTTGATATGAATAGTATTGTCACAAACACGAGTTAACAGCTCGAATTGAAAAAATTAAAAAAGTGAGTTTGAAATGAATATTCTTGTTACAAACGCAAATATTCACTCGAAATGAAAAAATTAAGAATATTCTTGATCCAAACTCGAAATGAAAATTTTAAAAAAGTGAGTGCGATATGAATATAATGGGTTGGGTTGGGTAGGTTGGATATCGGTGATAAGTTTCATTTCTAATGCATTAATAGCTTAAAATATTCTACGATCTGTTGTCCTTTGCGAGGTCAATGAAGGACATGCACAAAAGTCATTAAAGGTCATTAACCTTTCAAGGTCATTCAAGGTCATTGACCGTTCAAGGTCATTCAAGGCTATTGATCGTTCAAGGCCATTCAAGGTCATTGACATTTCAAGGTTATTCGAGGCCATTGACCTTTCAAGGTCATTCAAGGTCATTGACCTTTCAAGGTCATTCAAGGTCATTAACCGTTCAAGGTCACCCAAGGCTATTGATCGTTCACTGACATTCAAGGTCATTGTCCGTTCAAGGTTTTCAAAGTCATTGATCTTTCAAGGTCATTCAAGGTCATAACCGTTCAAGGTCATTCAAGGTTATTGACGTTTCAAGGTCATTCAAGGTCATTGACCGTTCAAGGTCATTCAAGGTCATTGAATTTTCAAGGTCATTCAAGGTCATTGACCTTTCAAGGTCATTCAAGGTCATTGACCTTTCAATGTCATTCAAGGTCATTAACCGTTCAAGGTCATTCAAAGTCATTGACCTTTCAAGGTCATTTAACGTCATTGACCGTTCAAGGTCATTCAAGGTCATTGACCTTTCAAGGTCATTTAAGGTCATTGACCGTTCAAGGTCATTCAAGGCTATTGATCGTTAAAGGCCATTCAAGGTCATTGACATTTCAAGGTCATTGACCTTTCAAGGTCATTCTAGGTCATTGGCCCTTCAAGGTCATTTAAGGACATTGACCTTTCAAGGTCATTCAAGGTTATCAACCGTTCAAGGTCAGCCAAGGCTATTGATCGTTCAATGTCATTCAAGGTCATTGTCCATTCAAGGTTTTCAAAGTCATTGACCTTTCAAGGTCATTCAAGGTCATTGACCGTTCAAGGTCATTCAAGGTTTTTGACCTTTCTAGGTCATTCGAGGTCATTTAAGGTCATTTACCGTCAAGGTCATTCAAGGTCATTGACCTTTCAAGGTCATTCAAGGTCATTGACCTTTCAAGGTCATTCAAGGTCATTGACCGTTCAAGGTCATTCAAGGCTATTGATCGTTCAATGTCATTCAAAGTCATTGACCGTTGAAGGTAATTCAAAGTCATAGCCTCTTGAAGGTTTTTCAAGGTCATTGACCGGGTAAGGTCATTCAAGGTTATTGACCGTTCAAGGTCATTTAAAAAATTAAATTTAAAAATAATAAAAGGTTAGTTTGGTATGAATGTTCTTACTAATAATAAACGCTAGTTCTCTACCGGAAATGATAAAATGAAAAATGTCAGTTTTATATGAATGTTCTTCTTAGAAACACGAATTCAACACTCGAAATGAAAAAATTAAAAAGTGAGATTGAGTGAATATTCCTATTACAAACGCAAATTCACTTCTCAAAATGAAAACATTAAAAAAGTGAGTTTGATATGGTTTTTTTTTGTTACAAACATTAATTGACCACTCCAAATAAAGAAAAAAAGGTGAGTTTGGTATTACTTATCTTGTTACAAACGCGAATTCACCACTCGAAACGAAAAAATTAAAGAAGTGATTTCGATATTCTTGTTACAAAGGCGAATTCATTTTTAAAAACGAAAGTAATAAAAAAGTGAGTATATCTTACTACAAACGCGAAGTCATCACTGGAAATGAAAAAAATAAAAAGTAAGTTTTATATTAATTTTCTTGTTACAAACGACATTTCAACTCTCGAAATGAAAATATTAAAAAAAGTGAGTTTGATGAGTATTATCTTGTAACAAAATGCGAATTCACTACTCAAAATGAAAAAATTTAAAAATGTGAATTTGATAGTTTTTCTTGTTACAAACACAAATTCACCGCTCGAAATGAAAAAATTAAGAAAGGTTATTTGTTACAAACACGAATTCACCACTCAAAATGAAATAATTAAAAAGGTGAGTTTGATATGAATATTCTTGTTACAAACGTGAATTCACTACTAAAAATGAAAAAAATTAAAGTGTCTTTCATATGGAATCAAATGAAAATATTAAAAAAGTGAGTTTTACATGTTCTTTCTTGCTACAATTGGGAAATCAGCACTCGCAAAGCAAAACTTAAAAAGTGAGATTGATCTGAATAATCTTGTTACCAAAACGAACTTTTACTCGAAATGAAAAATTAAATAATTGTGCTCGATAAAGTTTTTATGTTTGAAACACGAGTTCACCTCACGCAATGACAAATAAAAAATTAATTTTATAAAAGTATTCTTGCGTAACACTCGAATTTGCACACGAAATGAAAAAATTAAAAAAATGAGTGTGATATGATATAATGCGTTGGGTTGGGTAGGTTGGATATCGGTGATAAGTTTCATTTCTAATGCATTAATAGCTTAAAATATTCTACGACCTGTTGTCCCTTTGCGAGGTCACTGAAGGACATGAACAAAAGTCATTCAAGGTCATTGACCGTTCAAGGTCATTCAAGGTCATTGAACTTTCAGGGTCATTCAAGGTCAATGACCTTTCATGGTCATTAAAGGTCATTGACCTTTCAAGGTCATTGACCTTTCAAGGTCATTCAAGGTCATTAACTGTTCAAGGTCACCGAAGGCTATTGATCGTTCAATGTTATTCAAGGTTATTGTCCGTTCAAGGTTTTCAAAGTCATTGACCGTTCAAGGTCTTCAAGGTTATTGACCTTTCAAGGACCTTCAAGGTCATTGACCGTTCAAGGTCATTCAAGGTCATTAACCGTTCAAGGTCATTCAAAGTCATTGACCCTTCAAGGTCATTCAAGGTCATTGGCCGTTCAAGGTCATTCAAGGTCTTTGACCGTTCAAGGCATTCAAGGCTATTGATCGTTCAATGTCATTCAAGGTCATTGACCGTTCAAAGTCATTCAAGGTCATTCACCTTTCAAGGTCATTCAAGGTCATTAACCATTCAAGGTCACCTAAGGCTATTGATCGTTCAATGACATTCAAGGTCATTGTCCGTTAAAGGTTTTCAAAGTTATTGACCTTTCAAGGTCATTCAAGGTCATTGACCGTTCAAGGTCATTCAAGGTTATTGACCTTTCAAGGTCGTTAAAGATCATTCGAGGTCATTGACCGTTCAAGGTCATTCAAGGTCATTGACCGTTCAAGGTCACTCATAAAAGGTCATTCAAGGTCATTGGCCGTTGAAAGTCATTCAAGGTCATTGACCTTTCATGGTCATACAAGCTCATTGACCGTTCAAAGACATTCAAGGTCATTGACCGTTCAAGGTCACCAAAGGCTATTGATCGTTCACTGACATTCAAGGTCATTGTCCGTTCAAGGTTTTCAAAGTCATTGATTATTCATGGTCCTTCAATGTCATTGACCGTTTAAGGTCATTCAAGGTCATTGATCTTTCAAGGTCATTTAAGATCATCGACCGTTCAAGGTCATTCAAGGTCATTGCCCATTCAAGGTCATTCAAGGTCATTGCCCATTCAAGGTTTTCAAAGTCATTTACCTTTCAAGGTCTTTCAAGGTCATTTACCGTTCAAATTCATTCAAGGTCATTGACCTTTTAAGGTCATTCAAGGTCAATAACCGTTCAAGGTCATTCAAGGCTATTTATCGTTAAAGGACATTCAAGGTCATTGACATTTCAAGGTCATTTGCATTTCAAGGTCATTCAAGGTCATTGACCGTTCAGGGTCATTCTAGGTCATTGATCTTTCAAGGTCATTTAAGATCATCGACCGTTCAAGGTCATTCAAGGTCATTGACCTTTCAAGGTCATTCAAGGTCATTAACCGTTCAAGTTCGTTCAAGGGCATTGACCTTTCAAGGTCATTCAAGGGCATTGACCGTACAAGGTCATTCAAGGTCATTGAGCTTTAGAGGTCATTCAAGGTCATTGACCGTTCAAGGTCATTGACCCCTCAAGGTCATTCAAGGTCATTTACCGTTCAAGGTCATTGAACTTTCAACGTCATTCAAGGTCATTGACCTTTCAAGGTCATTCAAGGTCATTAACCGTTCAAGGTCAATCAAGGTCATTGACCGTTCAAGGTCATTCAAGGCTATTGATCGTTTAAGGTCATTCAAGGTCATTGACCTTTCAAGGTCATTCAAGGTCATTGACCGTTCAAGGTCATTCAAGGTCATTGATCTTTCAAGGTCATTTAAGATCATCGACCGTTCAAGGTCATTCAAGGTCATTGACCTTTCAAGGTCATTCAAGGTCATTTACCGTTCAAGGTCGTTCAAGGGCATTGACCTTTCAAGGTCATTCAAGGGCATTGACCGTTCAAGGTCATTCAAGGTCATTGACCTTTCAAGGTCATTCAAGGTCATTGACCGTTCAAGGTCGTTCAAGGGCATTGACCCCTCAAGGTCATTCAAAGTCATTTACCGTTCAAGGTCATTCAAGGTCATTGACCTTTAAAGGTCATTCAAGGTCATTGACCGTTCAAGGTCGTTCAAGGGCATTGACCTTTCAAGGTCATTCAAGGTCATTGTCCGTTCAAGGTCATTCAAGGTCATTGAACTTTCAAGGTCATTCAAGGTCATTGACATTTAAGGTCATTCGAGACCATTGACCTTTCAAGGTCATTCAAGGTCATTGACCTTTCAAGGTCATTCAAGGTCATTGACCGTTCAAGGTCATTCAAGGTCATTGAACTTTCAGGGTCATTCAAGGTCAATGACCTTTCATGGTCATTAAAGGTCATTGACCTTTCAAGGTCATTGACCTTTCAAGGTCATTCAAGGTCATTAACTGTTCAAGGTCACCGAAGGCTATTGATCGTTCAATGTTATTCAAGGTTATTGTCCGTTCAAGGTTTTCAAAGTCATTGACCGTTCAAGGTATTCAAGGTTATTGACCTTTCAAGGACCTTCAAGGTCATTGACCGTTCAAGGTCATTCAAGGTCATTAACCGTTCAAGGTCATTCAAAGTCATTGACCCTTCAAGGTCATTCAAGGCCATTGGCCGTTCAAGGTCATTCAAGGTCTTTGACCGTTCAAGGACATTCAAGGCTATTGATCGTTCAATGTCATTCAAGGTCATTGACCGTTCAAAGTCATTCAAGGTCATTCACCTTTCAAGGTCATTCAAGGTCATTAACCATTCAAGGTTACCTAAGGCTATTGATCGTTCAATGACATTCAAGGTCATTGTCCGTTAAAGGTTTTCAAAGTTATTGACCTTTCAAGGTCATTCAAGGTCATTGACCGTTCAAGGTCATTCAAGGTTATTGACCTTTCAAGGTCGTTAAAGATCATTCGAGGTCATTGACCGTTCAAGGTCATTCAAGGTCATTGACCGTTCAAGGTCACTCATAAAAGGTCATTCAAGGTCATTGACCGTTGAAAGTCATTCAAGGTCATTGACCTTTCATGGTCATACAAGCTCATTGACCGTTCAAAGACATTCAAGGTCATTGACCGTTCAAGGTCACCAAAGGCTATTGATCGTTCACTGACATTCAAGGTCATTGTCCGTTCAAGGTTTTCAAAGTCATTGATTATTCATGGTCCTTCAATGTCATTGACCGTTTAAGGTCATTCAAGGTCATTGACCTTTTAAGGTCATTCAAAGTCATTGCCCATTCAAGGTCATTCAAGGTCATTGCCCATTCAAGGTTTTCAAAGTCATTTACCTTTCAAGGTCTTTCAAGGTCATTTACCGTTCAAATTCATTCAAGGTCATTGACCTTTTAAAGTCATTCAAGGTCAATAACCGTTCAAGGTCATTCAAGGCTATTTATCGTTAAAGGACATTCAAGGTCATTGACATTTCAAGGTCATTTGCATTTCAAGGTCATTCAAGGTTATTTACTTTTCAAGGTCATTCAAGGACATTGACCTTTCAAGTTCATTCAAGGTCATTTACCGTTCAAGGTCAACCAAGGCTATTGATCGTTCAATGTCATTCAAGGTCACTGTACATTCAAGGGTTTCTAAGTCATTGACCTTTCAAGGTCATTCAAGGTCATTGACCGTTCAAGGTCATTCAAGGTTATTAACTTTTCAAGGTCATTCAAGGTCATTTCCCTTTCAAGGTCATTTAAGGTCATTGACCGTTCAAGGTCATTCAAGGCTATTGATCGTTAAAGGCCATTCAAGGTCATTGACCTTTCAAGGTCATTCTAGGTCATTGGCCCTTCAAAGTCATTTAAGGACATTGACCTCTCAAGGTCATTCAAGGTTATCAACCGTTCAAGGTCAGCCAAGGCTATTGATCGTTCAATGTCATTCAAGGTCATTGTCCATTCAAGGTTTTCAAAGTCATTGACCTTTCAAGGTCATTCAAGGTCATTGACCGTTCAAGGTCATTCAAGGTTATAATTCTTTCAAGGTCATCCAAGGTCATTGCCCTTTCAATGTCATTGACCTTTCAAGATCATTCAAGGTCATTGACCTTTCAAGGTCATTCAAGGTCATTAACCGTTCAAGGTCAATCAAGGTCATTGACCGTTCAAGGTCATTCAAGGCTATTGATCGTTTAAGGTAATTCAAGGTCATTGACCTTTCAAGGTCATTCAAGGTCATTGACCGTTCAGGGTCATTCAAGGTCATTGATCTTTCAAGGTCATTTAAGATCATCGACCGTTCAAGGTCATTCAAGGTCATTGACCTTTCAAGGTCATTCAAGGTCATTTACCGTTCAAGGTCGTTCAAGGGCATTGACCTTTCAAGGTCATTCAAGGGCATTGACCGTTCAAGGTCATTCAAGGTCATTGACCTTACAAGGTCATTCAAGGTCATTGACCGTTCAAGGTCGTTCAAGGGCATTGACCCCTCAAGGTCATTCAAAGTCATTTACCGTTCAAGGGCATTCAAGGTCATTCAAGGTCATTGACCGTTCAAGGTCGTTCAAGGGCATTGACCTTTCAAGGTCATTCAAGGTCATTTACCGTTCAAGGTCATTCAAGGTCATTGAACTTTCAAGGTCATTCAAGGTAATTGACATTTAAGGTCATTCGAGACCATTGACCTTTCAAGGTCATTCAAGGTCATTGACCTTTCAAGGTCATTCAAGGTCATTGACCTTTAAAGGTCATTCAAGGTCATTGACCTTTCAAGGTCATTCAAGGTCATTGACCTTTCAAGGTCATTCAAGGTCATTGACCGTTCAAGGTCATTCAAGGTCATTGAACTTTCAAGGTCATTCAAGGTCAATGACCTTTCATGGTCATTAAAGGTCATTGACCTTTCAAGGTCATTGACCTTTCAAGGTCATTCAAGGTCATTAACTGTTCAAGGTCACCGAAGGCTATTGATCGTTCAATGTTATTCAAGGTTATTGTCCGTTCAAGGTTTTCAAAGTCATTGACCGTTCAAGGTCTTCAAGGTTATTGACCTTTCAAGGACCTTCAAGGTCATTGACCGTTCAAGGTCATTCAAGGTCATTAACCGTTCAAGGTCATTCAAAGTCATTGACCTTTCAAGGTCATTCAAGGTCATTGGCCGTTCAAGGTCATTCAAGGTCTTTGACCGTTCAAGGTCATTCAAGGCTATTGATTGTTCAATGTCATTCATTGAACGGTCATTGACCGTTCAAAGTCATTTAAGGTCATTGACCTTTCAAGGTCATTCAAGGTCATTAACCATTCAAGGTCACCTAAGGCTATTGATCGTTCAATGACATTCAAGGTCATTGACCTTTCAAGGTCATTCAAGGTCATTGACCGTTCAAGGTCATTCAAGGTTATTGACCTTTCAAGGTCGTTAAAGGTCATTCGAGTTAATTGACCGTTCAAGGTCATTCAAGGTCATTGACCGTTCAAGGTCACTCATTAAAGGTCATTCAAGGTCATTGACCGTTGAAAGTCATTCAAGGTCATTGACCTTTCATGGTCATACAAGCTCATTGACCGTTCAAAGACATTCAAGGTCATTGACCGTTCAAGGTCACCCAAGGCTATTGATCGTTCACTGACATTCAAGGTCATTGTCCGTTCAAGGTTTTCAAAGTCATTGATTATTCAAGGTCCTTCAAGGTCATTGACCGTTTAAGGTCATTCAAGGTCATTGACCTTTTAAGGTCATTCAAGGTCATTGCCCATTCACGGTCATTCAAGGTCATTGCCCATTCAAGGTTTTCAAAGTAATTTACCTTTCAAGGTCTTTCAAGGTCATTTACCGTTCAAATTCATTCAAGGTCATTGACCTTTTTAGGTCATTCAAGGTCAATAACCGTTCAAGGTCATTCAAGGCTATTTATCGTTAAAGGACATTCAAGGTCATTGACATTTCAAGGTCATTTGCATTTCAAGGTCATTCAAGGTTATTGACTTTTCAAGGTCATTCAAGGACATTGACCTTTCAAGTTCATTCAAGGTCATTTACCGTTCAAGGTCAACCAAGGCTATTGATCGTTCAATGTCATTCAAGGTCACTGTACATTCAAGGGTTTCAAAGTCATTGACCTTTCAAGGTCATTCAAGGTCATTGACCGTTCAAGGTCATTCAAGGTTATTAACTTTTCAAGGTCATTCAAGGTCATTGCCCTTTCAAGGTCATTGACCGTTCAAGGTCATTCAAGGTCATAGACCCTTCAAGGTCATTCAAGGTCATTGATTTTTCAAGGTCATTCAAGGTCATTGACCGTTCAAGGTCAATGACCTTTCAAGGTCATTGACCTTTCAAGGTCATTCAAGGTCATTGACCTTTCAAGGTCATTTAAGGTCATTGACCGTTCAAGGTCATTCAAGGCTATTGATCGTTAAAGGCCATTCAAGGTCATTGACATTTCAAGGTCATTGACCTTTCAAGGTCATTCTAGGTCATTGGCCCTTCAAGGTCATTTAAGGACATTGACCTTTCAAGGTCATTCAAGGTTATCAACCGTTCAAGGTCAGCCAAGGCTATTGATCGTTCAATGTCATTCAAGGTCATTTTCAATTCAAGGTTTTCAAAGTCATTGACCTTTCAAGGTCATTCAAGGTCATTGACCGTTCAAGGTCATTCAAGGTTATAATTCTTTCAAGGTCATCCAAGGTCATTGCCCTTTCAAGGTCATTGACCTTTCAAGATCATTCAAGGTCATTGACCTTTCAAGGTCATTCAAGGTCATAAACCGTTCAAGGTCAATCAAGGTCATTGACCGTTCAAGGTCATTCAAGGTCATTGACCTTTCAAGGTCATTCAAGGTCATTGACCGTTCAGGGTCATTCAAGGTCATTGATCTTTCCAGGTCATTTAAGATCATCGACCGTTCAAGGTCATTCAAGGTCATTGACCTTTCAAGGTCATTCAAGGTCATTTACCGTTCAAGGTCGTTCAAGGGCATTGACCTTTCAAGGTCGTTCAAGAGCATTGACCTTTCAAGGTCATTTACCGTTCAAGGTCATTCAAGGTCATTGAACTTTCAAGGTCATTCAAGGTCATCGACCTTTCAAGGTCATTCAAGGTCATTGACCTTTCAAGGTCATTCAAGGTCATTGACCTTTCAAGGTCATTCAAGTTCATTGAACGTTCAAGGTCATTCAAGGTCATCGAACTTTCAAGGTCATTCAAGGTCATTGACCTTTCAAGGTCATTAAAGGTCATTGACCTTTCAAGGTCATTGACCTTTCAAGGTCATTCAAGGTCATTAACCGTTCAAGGTCACCGAAGGCTATTGATCGTTCAATGACATTCAAGGTTATTGTCCGTTCAAGGTTTTCAATGTCATTGACCGTTCAAGGTCTTCAAGGTTATTGACCTTTCAAGGACCTTCAAGGTCATTGACCGTTCAAGGTCATTCAAGGTCATTACCGTTCAAGGTCATTCAAAGTCATTGACCTTTCAAGGTCATTCAAGGTCATTGGCCGTTCAAGGTCATTCAAGGTCATTGACCGTTCAAGGACATTCAAGGCTTTTGATTGTTCAATGTCATTCAAGGTCATTGACCGTTCAAGGTCATTCAAGGTCATTGACCTTTCAAGGTCATTCAAGGTCATTAACCGTTCAAGGTCACCTAAGGCTATTGATCGTTCAATGACATTCAAGGTCATTGTCCGTTCAAGGTTTTCAAAGTCATTGACCTTTTAAGGTCATTCAAGGTCATTGACCGTTCAAGGTCATTCAATATTATTTACCATTAAAGGTCATTCAAGGTTATGAACTGTTCAAGGTCATTCAAGGCTATTGATCGTCCAATATCATTCAAGGTCATTCTCCGTTAAAGGTTTTCAAAGTCATTGACCTTTCAAGGTCATTCAAGGTCATTTACCGTTCAAGGTCATTCAAGGTTATTGATCTTTCAAGGTCGTTAAAGGTCATTCGAGGTCATTGACCGTTCAAGGTCATTCAAGGTCATTGACCGTTCAAGGTCACTCATTAAAGGTCATTCAAGGTCATTGACCGTTGAAAGTCATTCAAGGTCATTGACCTTTCATGGTCATTCAAGGTCATTGACCGTTCAAGGTCATTCAAGGTCATTGACCGTTCCAAGTCATTCAAGGCTATTGATCGTTCAAAGTCGCTCAAGGTCATTGACCATTGACGGTAAATCAATGTCATTGACTCTTCAAGGTCCTTCAAGATCGTTGAACGGGTAAGGTCATTCAAGGTTATTGACCGTTCAAGGTCATTTAAAAAAAAATTTTAAAAATATAAAAATGTTAGTTTGGTATGAATATTCTCACTAATAAACGCTAGTTGTCTACCGGAAATGATAAAATGAAAAATGTCAGTTTTATATGAATGTTCTTCTTAGAAACACGAATTCACCACTCGAAACGAAAAAATTAAAGAAGTGATTTAGATATTCTTGTTACAAAGGCGAATTCATTTTTAAAAATTAAAGTATTAAAAAAGTGAGTATATCTTACTACAAACGCGAAGTCATCACTGGAAATGAAAAAAATAAAAAGTAAGTTTGATAATAATATTCTTGTTACAAACGCAATTTCACCTCTCGATTTAAAAAAATTAAAAAAAGTGAGTTTGATGAGAATATTCTTGTAACAAACGCGAATTCACAACTAGAAATGAAAAAAATTAAAGTGGCTTTCATATGAATTCAAATAAAAATATAAAAAATTGAGTTTTACATGTTTTTTCTTACTACAAACGCGAAATCAGCACTCGCAAAGCAAAACATAAAAAGTGAGATTGAAATGAATAATCTTGTTACCAAAACGAACTTTTACTCGAAATGATAAATTAAATAATTGAGTTCGATAAAGTTTTTATATTTGAAACACGAATTCACCTCACCCAATGACAAATAAAAATTTAATTTTATATAAGTATTCTTGCTAAACACTCGAATTTGCACACGAAATGATAAAATTAAAAATGTGAGTTTAATATTAATATTCTTGTTACATACACGAATTCAACTCGCGAAATGTAAAAATTAAAAAGTTTGTTTGAAATGAATAGTATTGTCACAAACACGAGTTAACAGCTCGAATTGAAAAAATTAAAAAAGTGAGTTTGAAATGAATATTCTTGTTACAAACGCAAATATTCACTCGAAATGAAAAAATTAAGAATATTCTTGATCCAAACTCGAAATGAAAATTTTAAAAAAGTGAGTGCGATATGAATATAATGGGTTGGGTTGGGTAGGTTGGATATCGGTGATAAGTTTCATTTCTAATGCATTAATAGCTTAAAATATTCTACGATCTGTTGTCCTTTGCGAGGTCAATGAAGGACATGCACAAAAGTCATTCAAGGTCATTAACCTTTCAAGGACATTCAAGGTCATTGACCGTTCAAGGTCATTCAAGGCTATTGATTGTTCAAGGCCATTCAAGGTCATTGACCTTTCAAGGTCATTCAAGGTCATTGACCTTTCAAGGTCATTCAAGGTCATTAACCGTTCAAGGTCACCCAAGGCTATTGATCGTTCACTGACATTCAAGGTCATTGTCCGTTCAAGGTTTTCAAAGTCATTGATCTTTCAAGGTCATTCAAGGTCATAACCGTTCAAGGTCATTCAAGGTTATTGACGTTTCAAGGTCATTCAAGGTCATTGACCGTTCAAGGTCATTCAAGGTCATTGAATTTTCAAGGTCATTCAAGGTCATTGACCTTTCAAGGTCATTCAAGGTCATTGACCTTTCAATGTCATTCAAGGTCATTAACCGTTCAAGGTCATTCAAAGTCATTGACCTTTCAAGGTCATTTAACGTCATTTACCGTTCAAGGTCATTCAAGGTCATTGACCTTTCAAGGTCATTTAAGGTAATTGACCGTTCAAGGTCATTCAAGGCTATTGATCGTTAAAGGCCATTCAAGGTCATTGACATTTCAAGGTCATTGACCTTTCAAGGTCATTCTAGGTCATTGGCCCTTCAAGGTCATTTAAGGACATTGACCTTTCAAGGTCATTCAAGGTTATCAACCGTTCAAGGTCAGCCAAGGCTATTGATCGTTCAATGTCATTCAAGGTCATTGTCCATTCAAGGTTTTCAAAGTCATTGACCTTTCAAGGTCATTCAAGGTCATTGACCGTTCAAGGTCATTCAAGGTTTTTGACCTTTCTAGGTCATTCGAGGTCATTTAAGGTCATTTACCGTTCAAGGTCATTCAAGGTCATTGACCTTTCAAGGTCATTCAAGGTCATTGACCTTTCAAGGTCATTCAAGGTCATTGACCGTTCAAGGTCATTCAAGGCTATTGATCGTTCAATGTCATTCAAAGTCATTGACCGTTGAAGGTAATTCAAAGTCATAGCCTCTTGAAGGTTTTTCAAGGTCATTGACCGGGTAAGGTCATTCAAGGTTATTGACCGTTCAAGGTCATTTAAAAAATTAAATTTAAAAATAATAAAAGGTTAGTTTGGTATGAATGTTCTTACTAATAATAAACGCTAGTTCTCTACCGGAAATGATAAAATGAAAAATGTCAGTTTTATATGAATGTTCTTCTTAGAAACACGAATTCAACACTCGAAATGAAAAAATTAAAAACTGAGATTGAGTGAATATTCCTATTACAAACGCAAATTCACTTCTCAAAATGAAAACATTAAAAAAGTGAGTTTGATATGGTTTTTTTTGTTACAAACATTAATTGACCACTCCAAATAAAGAAAAAAAGGTGAGTTTGGTATTACTTATCTTGTTACAAACGCGAATTCACCACTCGAAACGAAAAAATTAAAGAAGTGATTTCGATATTCTTGTTACAAAGGCGAATTCATTTTTAAAAACGAAAGTAATAAAAAAGTGAGTATATCTTACTACAAACGCGAAGTCATCACTGGAAATGAAAAAAATAAAAAGTAAGTTTTATATTAATTTTCTTGTTACAAACGACATTTCAACTCTCGAAATGAAAATATTAAAAAAAGTGAGTTTGATGAGTATTATCTTGTAACAAAATGCGAATTCACTACTCAAAATGAAAAAATTTAAAAATGTGAATTTGATAGTTTTTCTTGTTACAAACACAAATTCACCGCTCGAAATGAAAAAATTAAGAAAGGTTATTTGTTACAAACACGAATTCACCACTCAAAATGAAATAATTAAAAAGGTGAGTTTGATATGAATATTCTTGTTACAAACGTGAATTCACTACTAAAAATGAAAAAAATTAAAGTGTCTTTCATATGGAATCAAATGAAAATATTAAAAAAGTGAGTTTTACATGTTCTTTCTTGCTACAATTGGGAAATCAGCACTCGCAAAGCAAAACTTAAAAAGTGAGATTGATCTGAATATTCTTGTTACCAAAACGAACTTTTACTCGAAATGAAAAATTAAATAATTGTGCTCGATAAAGTTTTTATGTTTGAAACACGAGTTCACCTCACGCAATGACAAATAAAAAATTAATTTTATAAAAGTATTCTTGCGTAACACTCGAATTTGCACACGAAATGAAAAAATTAAAAAAATGAGTGTGATATGATATAATGCGTTGGGTTGGGTAGGTTGGATATCGGTGATAAGTTTCATTTCTAATGCATTAATAGCTTAAAATATTCTACGACCTGTTGTCCCTTTGCGAGGTCACTGAAGGACATGAACAAAAGTCATTCAAGGTCATTGACCGTTCAAGGTCATTCAAGGTCATTGAACTTTCAGGGTCATTCAAGGTCAATGACCTTTCATGGTCATTAAAGGTCATTGACCTTTCAAGGTCATTGACCTTTCAAGGTCATTCAAGGTCATTAACTGTTCAAGGTCACCGAAGGCTATTGATCGTTCAATGTTATTCAAGGTTATTGTCCGTTCAAGGTTTTCAAAGTCATTGACCGTTCAAGGTCTTCAAGGTTATTGACCTTTCAAGGACCTTCAAGGTCATTGACCGTTCAAGGTCATTCAAGGTCATTAACCGTTCAAGGTCATTCAAAGTCATTGACCCTTCAAGGTCATTCAAGGTCGTTGGCCGTTCAAGGTCATTCAAGGTCTTTGACCGTTCAAGGACATTCAAGGCTATTGATCGTTCAATGTCATTCAAGGTCATTGACCGTTCAAAGTCATTCAAGGTCATTCACCTTTCAAGGTCATTCAAGGTCATTAACCATTCAAGGTCACCTAAGGCTATTGATCGTTCAATGACATTCAAGGTCATTGTCCGTTAAAGGTTTTCAAAGTTATTGACCTTTCAAGGTCATTCAAGGTCATTGACCGTTCAAGGTCATTCAAGGTTATTGACCTTTCAAGGTCGTTAAAGATCATTCGAGGTCATTGACCGTTCAAGGTCATTCAAGGTCATTGATCGTTCAAGGTCACTCATAAAAGGTCATTCAAGGTCATTGACCGTTGAAAGTCATTCAAGGTCATTGACCTTTCATGGTCATACAAGCTCATTGACCGTTCAAAGACATTCAAGGTCATTGACCGTTCAAGGTCACCAAAGGCTATTGATCGTTCACTGACATTCAAGGTCATTGTCCGTTCAAGGTTTTCAAAGTCATTGATTATTCATGGTCCTTCAATGTCATTGACCGTTTAAGGTCATTCAAGGTCATTGACCTTTTAAGGTCATTCAAGGTCATTGCCCATTCAAGGTCATTCAAGGTCATTGCCCATTCAAGGTTTTCAAAGTCATTTACCTTTCAAGGTCTTTCAAGGTCATTTACCGTTCAAATTCATTCAAGGTCATTGACCTTTTAAGGTCATTCAAGGTCAATAACCGTTCAAGGTCATTCAAGGCTATTTATCGTTGAAGGACATTCAAGGTCATTGACATTTCAAGGTCATTTGCATTTCAAGGTCATTCAAGGTTATTTACTTTTCAAGGTCATTCAAGGACATTGACCTTTCAAGTTCATTCAAGGTCATTTACCGTTCAAGGTCAACCAAGGCTATTGATCGTTCAATGTCATTCAAGGTCACTGTACATTCAAGGGTTTCTAAGTCATTGACCTTTCAAGGTCATTCAAGGTCATTGACCGTTCAAGGTCATTCAAGGTTATTAACTTTTCAAGGTCATTCAAGGTCATTTCCCTTTCAAGGTCATTGACCGTTCAAGGTCATTCAAGGCTATTGATCGTTAAAGGCCATTCAAGGTCATTGACCTTTCAAGGTCATTCTAGGTCATTGGCCCTTCAAAGTCATTTAAGGACATTGACCTCTCAAGGTCATTCAAGGTTATCAACCGTTCAAGGTCAGCCAAGGCTATTGATCGTTCAATGTCATTCAAGGTCATTGTCCATTCAAGGTTTTCAAAGTCATTGACCTTTCAAGGTCATTCAAGGTCATTGACCGTTCAAGGTCATTCAAGGTTATAATTCTTTCAAGGTCATCCAAGGTCATTGCCCTTTCAATGTCATTGACCTTTCAAGATCATTCAAGGTCATTGACCTTTCAAGGTCATTCAAGGTCATTAACCGTTCAAGGTCAATCAAGGTCATTGACCGTTCAAGGTCATTCAAGGCTATTGATCGTTTTAGGTCATTCAAGGTCATTGACCTTTCAAGGTCATTCAAGGTCATTGACCGTTCAGGGTCATTCAAGGTCATTGATCTTTCAAGGTCATTTAAGATCATCGACCGTTCAAGGTCATTCAAGGTCATTGACCTTTCAAGGTCATTCAAGGTCATTTACCGTTCAAGGTCGTTCAAGGGCATTGACCTTTCAAGGTCATTTAAGGGCATTGACCGTTCAAGGTCATTCAAGGTCATTGACCTTTCCAGGTCATTCAAGGTCATTGACCGTTCAAGGTCGTTCAAGGGCATTGACCCCTCAAGGTCATTCAAAGTCATTTACCGTTCAAGGGCATTCAAGGTCATTCAAGGTCATTGACCGTTCAAGGTCGTTCAAGGGCATTGACCTTTCAAGGTCATTCAAGGTCATTTACCGTTCAAGGTCATTCAAGGTCATTGAACTTTCAAGGTCATTCAAGGTCATTGACATTTAAGGTCATTCGAGACCATTGACCTTTCAAGGTCATTCAAGGTCATTGACCTTTCAAGGTCATTCAAGGTCATTGACCTTTAAAGGTCATTCAAGGTCATTGACCTTTCAAGGTCATTCAAGGTCATTGACCGTTCAAGGTCATTCAAGGTCATTGAACTTTCAAGGTCATTCAAGGTCATTGACCTTTCAAGGTCATTCAAGGTCATTGACCTTTCAAGGTCATTCAAGGTCATTAACCGTTCAAGGTCACCGAAGGCTATTGATCGTTCAATGTTATTCAAGGTTATTGTCCGTTCAAGGTTTTCAAAGTCATTGACCGTTCAAGGTCTTCAAGGTTATTGACCTTTCAAGGTCCTTCAAGGTCATTGACCGTTCAAGGTCATTCAAGGTCATTAACCGTTCAAGGTCATTCAAAGTCATTGACCTTTCAAGGTCATTCAAGGTCATTGGCCGTTCAAGGTCATTCAAGGTCTTTGACCGTTCAAGGATATTCAAGGCTATTGATTGTTCAATGTCATTCATTAAACGGTCATTGACCGTTCAAAGTCATTCAAGGTCATTGACCTTTCAAGGTCATTCAAGGTCATTAACCATTCAAGGTCACCTAAGGCTATTGATCGTTCAATGACATTCAAGGTCATTGTCCGTTAAAGGTTTTCAAAGTCATTGACCTTTCAAGGTCATTCAAGGTCATTGACCGTTCAAGGTCATTCAAGGTTATTGACCTTTCAAGGTCGTTAAAGGTCATTCGAGGTCATTGACCGTTCAAGGTCATTCAAGGTCATTGACCGTTCAAGGTCACTCATTAAAGGTCATTCAAGGTCATTGACCGTTGAAAGTCATTCAAGGTCATTGACCTTTCATGGTCATACAAGCTCATTGACCGTTCAAGGTCACCCAAGGCTATTGATCGTTCACTGACATTCAAGGTCATTGTCCGTTCAAGGTTTTCAAAGTCATTGATTATTCAAGGTCCTTCAAGGTCATTGACCGTTTAAGGTCATTCAAGGTCATTGACCTTTTAAGGTCATTCAAGGTCATTGCCCATTCACGGTCATTCAAGGTCATTGCCCATTCAAGGTTTTCAAAGTCATTTACCTTTCAAGGTCTTTCAAGGTCATTTACCGTTCAAATTCATTCAAGGTCATTGACCTTTTAAGGTCATTCAAGGTCAATAACCGTTCAAGGTCATTCAAGGCTATTTATCGTTAAAGGACATTCAAGGTCATTGACATTTCAAGGTCATTTGCATTTCAAGGTCATTCAAGGTTATTGACTTTTCAAGGTCATTCAAGGACATTGATTTTTCAAGTTCATTCAAGGTCATTTACCGTTCAAGGTCAACCAAGGCTATTGATCGTTCAATGTCATTCAAGGTCACTGTACATTCAAGGGTTTCAATGTCATTGACCTTTCAAGGTCATTCAAGGTCATTGACCGTTCAAGGTCATTCAAGGTTATTAACTTTTCAAGGTCATTCAAGGTCATTGCCCTTTCAAGGTCATTGACCGTTCAAGGTCATTCAAGGTCATTGACCTTTCAAGGTCATTCAAGGTCATTGATTTTTCAAGGTCATTCAAGGTCATTGACCGTTCAAGGTCATTGACCTTTCAAGGTCATTGACCTTTCAAGGTCATTCAAGGTCATTGACCTTTCAAGGTCATTTAAGGTCATTGACCGTTCAAGGTCATTCAAGGCTATTGATCGTTAAAGGCCATTCAAGGTCATTGACATTTCAAGGTCATTGACCTTTCATTTAAAAAAAAATTTTAAAAATATAAAAATGTTAGTTTGGTATGAATATTCTCACTAATAAACGCTAGTTGTCTACCGGAAATGATAAAATGAAAAATGTCAGTTTTATATGAATGTTCTTCTTAGAAACACGAATTCACCACTCGAAACGAAAAAATTAAAGAAGTGATTTCGATATTCTTGTTACAAAGGCGAATTCATTTTTAAAAATTAAAGTATTAAAAAAGTGAGTATATCTTACTACAAACGCGAAGTCATCACTGGAAATGAAAAAAATAAAAAGTAAGTTTGATAATAATATTCTTGTTACAAACGCAATTTCACCTCTCGATTTAAAAAAATTAAAAAAAGTGAGTTTGATGAGAATATTCTTGTAACAAACGCGAATTCACAACTAGAAATGAAAAAAATTAAAGTGGCTTTCATATGAATTCAAATAAAAATATAAAAAATTGAGTTTTACATGTTTTTTCTTACTACAAACGCGAAATCAGCACTCGCAAAGCAAAACATAAAAAGTGAGATTGAAATGAATAATCTTGTTACCAAAACGAACTTTTACTCGAAATGATAAATTAAATAATTGAGTTCGATAAAGTTTTTATATTTGAAACACGAATTCACCTCACCCAATGACAAATAAAAATTTAATTTTATATAAGTATTCTTGCTAAACACTCGAATTTGCACACGAAATGATAAAATTAAAAATGTGAGTTTGATATTAATATTCTTGTTACATACACGAATTCAACTCGCGAAATGTAAAAATTAAAAAGTTTGTTTGATATGAATAGTATTGTCACAAACACGAGTTAACAGCTCGAATTGAAAAAATTAAAAAAGTGAGTTTGAAATGAATATTCTTGTTACAAACGCAAATATTCACTCGAAATGAAAAAATTAAGAATATTCTTGATCCAAACTCGAAATGAAAATTTTAAAAAAGTGAGTGCGATATGAATATAATGGGTTGGGTTGGGTAGGTTGGATATCGGTGATAAGTTTCATTTCTAATGCATTAATAGCTTAAAATATTCTACGATCTGTTGTCCTTTGCGAGGTCAATGAAGGACATGCACAAAAGTCATTCAAGGTCATTAACCTTTCAAGGACATTCAAGGTCATTGACCGTTCAAGGTCATTCAAGGCTATTGATTGTTCAAGGCCATTCAAGGTCATTGACATTTCAAGGTTATTCGAGGCCATTGACCTTTCAAGGTCATTAAAGGTCATTGACCTTTCAAGGTCATTCAAGGTCATTAACCGTTCAAGGTCACCCAAGGCTATTGATCGTTCACTGACATTCAAGGTCATTGTCCGTTCAAGGTTTTCAAAGTCATTGATTATTCATGGTCCTTCAATGTCATTGACCGTTTAAGGTCATTCAAAGTCATTGACCTTTTAAGGTCATTCAAGGTCATTGCCCATTCAAGGTCATTCAAGGTCATTGCCCATTCAAGGTTTTCAAAGTCATTTACCTTTCAAGGTCTTTCAAGGTCATTTACCGTTCAAATTCATTCAAGGTCATTGACCTTATAAGGTCATTCAAGGTCAATAACCGTTCAAGGTCATTCAAGGCTATTTATCGTTAAAGGACATTCAAGGTCATTGACATTTCAAGGTCATTTGCATTTCAAGGTCATTCAAGGTTATTTACTTTTCAAGGTCATTCAAGGACATTGACCTTTCAAGTTCATTCAAGGTCATTTACCGTTCAAGGTCAACCAAGGCTATTGATCGTTCAATGTCATTCAAGGTCACTGTACATTCAAGGGTTTCTAAGTCATTGACCTTTCAAGGTCATTCAAGGTCATTGACCGTTCAAGGTCATTCAAGGTTATTAACTTTTCAAGGTCATTCAAGGTCATTTCCCTTTCAAGGTCATTTAAGGTCATTGACCGTTCAAGGTCATTCAAGGCTATTGATCGTTAAAGGCCATTCAAGGTCATTGACCTTTCAAGGTCATTCTAGGTAATTGGCCCTTCAAAGTCATTTAAGGACATTGACCTCTCAAGGTCATTCAAGGTTATCAACCGTTCAAGGTCAGCCAAGGCTATTGATCGTTCAATGTCATTCAAGGTCATTGTCCATTCAAGGTTTTCAAAGTCATTGACCTTTCAAGGTCATTCAAGGTCATTGACCGTTCAAGGTCATTCAAGGTTATTATTCTTTCAAGGTCATCCAAGGTCATTGCCCTTTCAAGGTCATTGACCTTTCAAGATCATTCAAGGTCATTGACCTTTCAAGGTCATTCAAGGTCATTAACCGTTCAAGGTCAATCAAGGTCATTGACCGTTCAAGGTCATTCAAGGCTATTGATCGTTTAAGGTCATTCAAGGTCATTGACCTTTCAAGGTCATTCAAGGTCATTGACCGTTCAGGGTCATTCAAGGTCATTGATCTTTCAAAGTCATTTAAGATCATCGACCGTTCAAGGTCATTCAAGGTCATTGACCTTTCAAGGTCATTCAAGGTCATTTACCGTTCAAGGTCGTTCAAGGGCATTGACCTTTCAAGGTCATTCAAGGTCATTGACCGTTCAAGGTCATTCAAGGTCATTGACCTTTCAAGGTCATTCAAGGTCATTGACCGTTCAAGGTCGTTCAAGGGCATTGACCCCTCAAGGTCATTCAAAGTCATTTACCGTTCAAGGGCATTCAAGGTCATTCAAGGTCATTGACCGTTCAAGGTCGTTCAAGGGCATTGACCTTTCAAGGTCATTCAAGGTCATTTACCGTTCAAGGTCATTCAAGGTCATTGAACTTTCAAGGTCATTCAAGGTCATTGACATTTAAGGTCATTCGAGACCATTGACCTTTCAAGGTCATTCAAGGTCATTGACCTTTCAAGGTCATTCAAGGTCATTGACCTATAAAGGTCATTCAAGGTCATTGACCTTTCAAGGTCATTCAAGGTCATTGACCGTTCAAGGTCATTCAAGGTCATTGAACTTTCAAGGTCATTCAAGGTCAATGACCTTTCATGGTCATTAAAGGTCATTGACCTTTCAAGGTCATTGACCTTTCAAGGTCATTCAAGGTCATTAACTGTTCAAGGTCACCGAAGGCTATTGATCGTTCAATGTTATTCAAGGTTATTGTCCGTTCAAGGTTTTCAAAGTCATTGACCGTTCAAGGTCTTCAAGGTTATTGACCTTTCAAGGACCTTCAAGGTCATTGACCGTTCAAGGTCATTCAAGGTCATTAACCGTTCAAGGTCATTCAAAGTCATTGACCTTTCAAGGTCATTCAAGGTCATTGGCCGTTCAAGGTCATTCAAGGTCTTTGACCGTTCAAGGATATTCAAGGCTATTGATTGTTCAATGTCATTCATTGAACTATCATTGACCGTTCAAAGTCATTCAAGGTCATTGACCTTTCAAGGTCATTCAAGGTCATTAACCATTCAAGGTCACCTAAGGCTATTGATCGTTCAATGACATTCAAGGTGATTGTCCGTTAAAGGTTTTCAAAGTCATTGACCTTTCAAGGTCATTCAAGGTCATTGACCAATCAAGGTCATTCAAGGTTATTGACCTTTCAAGGTCGTTAAAGATCATTCGAGGTCATTGACCGTTCAAGGTCATTCAAGGTCATTGACCGTTCAAGGTCACTCATTAAAGGTCATTCAAGGTCATTGACCGTTGAAAGTCATTCAAGGTCATTGACCTTTCATGGTCATACAAGCTCATTGACCGTTCAAAGACATTCAAGGTCATTGACCGTTCAAGGTCACCCAAGGCTATTGATCGTTCACTGACATTCAAGGTCATTGTCCGTTCAAGGTTTTCAAAGTCATTGATTATTCAAGGTCCTTCAAGGTCATTGACCGTTTAAGGTCATTCAAGGTCATTGACCTTTTAAGGTCATTCAAGGTCATTGCCCATTCACGGTCATTCAAGGTCATTGCCCATTCAAGGTTTTCAAAGTCATTTACCTTTCAAGGTCTTTCAAGGTCATTTACCGTTCAAATTCATTCAAGGTCATTGACCTTTTTAGGTCATTCAAGGTCAATAACCGTTCAAGGTCATTCAAGGCTATTTATCGTTAAAGGACATTCAAGGTCATTGACATTTCAAGGTCATTTGCATTTCAAGGTCATTCAAGGTTATTGACTTTTCAAGGTCATTTAAGGACATTGACCTTTCAAGTTCATTCAAGGTCATTTACCGTTCAAGGTCAACCAAGGCTATTGATCGTTCAATGTCATTCAAGGTCACTGTACATTCAAGGGTTTCAAAGTCATTGACCTTTCAAGGTCATTCAAGGTCATTGACCGTTCAAGGTCATTCAAGGTTATTAACTTTTCGAGGTCATTCAAGGTCATTGCCCTTTCAAGGTCATTGACCGTTCAAGGTCATTCAAGGTCATAGACCCTTCAAGGTCATTCAAGGTCATTGATTTTTCAAGGTCATTCAAGGTCATTGACCGTTCAAGGTCATTGACCTTTCAAGGTCATTGACCTTTCAAGGTCATTCAAGGTCATTGACCTTTCAAGGTCATTTAAGGTCATTGACCGTTCAAGGTCATTCAAGGCTATTGATCGTTAAAGGCCATTCAAGGTCATTGACATTTCAAGGTCATTGACCTTTCAAGGTCATTCTAGGTCATTGGCCCTTCAAGGTCATTTAAGGACATTGACCTTTCAAGGTCATTCAAGGTTATCAACCGTTCAAGGTCAGCCAAGGCTATTGATCGTTCAATGTCATTCAAGGTCATTTTCCATTCAAGGTTTTCAAAGTCATTGACCTTTCAAGGTCATTCAAGGTCATTGACCGTTCAAGGTCATTCAAGGTTATTATTCTTTCAAGGTCATCCAAGGTCATTGCCCTTTCAAGGTCATTGACCTTTCAAGATCATTCAAGGTCATTGACCTTTCAAGGTCATTCAAGGTCATAAACCGTTCAAGGTCAATCAAGGTCATTGACCGTTCAAGGTCATTCAAGGTCATTGACCTTTCAAGGTCATTCAAGGTCATTGACCGTTCAAGGTCATTCAAGGTCATTCAAGGTCATTTAAGATCATCGACCGTTCAAGGTCATCAAGGTCATTGACCTTTCAAGGTCATTCAAGGTCATTTACCGTTCAAGGTCGTTCAAGGGCATTGACCTTTCAAGGTCGTTCAAGGGCATTGACCTTTCAAGGTCATTCAAGGTCATTTACCGTTCAAGGTCATTCAAGGTCATTGAACTTTCAAGGTCATTCAAGGTCATCGACCTTTCAAGGTCATTCAAGGTCATTGACCTTTCAAGGTCATTCAAGGTCATTGACCTTTCAAGGTCATTCAAGGTCATTGACCTTTCAAGGTCATTCAAGTTCATTGAACGTTCAAGGTCATTCAAGGTCATCGAACTTTCAAGGTCATTCAAGGTCATTGACCTTTCAAGGTCATTAAAGGTCATTGACCTTTCAAGGTCATTGACCTTTCAAGGTCATTCAAGGTCATTAACCGTTCAAGGTCACCGAAGGCTATTGATCGTTCAATGACATTCAAGGTTATTGTCCGTTCAAGGTTTTCAATGTCATTGACCGTTCAAGGTCTTCAAGGTTATTGACCTTTCAAGGACCTTCAAGGTCATTGACCGTTCAAGGTCATTCAAGGTCATTACCGTTCAAGGTCATTCAAAGTCATTGACCTTTCAAGGTCATTCAAGGTCATTGGCCGTTCAAGGTCATTCAAGGTCTTTGACCGTTCAAGGACATTCAAGGCTTTTGATTGTTCAATGTCATTCAAGGTCATTGACCGTTCAAGGTCATTCAAGGTCATTGACCTTTCAAGGTCCTTCAAGGTCATTAACCGTTCAAGGTCACCTAAGGCTATTGATCGTTCAATGACATTCAAGGTCATTGTCCGTTCAAGGTTTTCAAAGTCATTGACCTTTTAAGGTCATTCAAGGTCATTGACCGTTCAAGGTCATTCAATATTATTTACCATTAAAGGTCATTCAAGGTTATGAACTGTTCAAGGTCATTCAAGGCTATTGATCGTCCAATGTCATTCAAGGTCATTCTCCGTTAAAGGTTTTCAAAGTCATTGACCTTTCAAGGTCATTCAAGGTCATTTAGCGTTCAAGGTCATTCAAGGTTATTGATCTTTCAAGGTCGTTTAAGGTCATTCGAGGTCATTGACCGTTCAAGGTCATTCAAGGTCATTGACCGTTCAAGGTCACTCATTAAAGGTCATTCAAGGTCATTGACCGTTGAAAGTCATTCAAGGTCATTGACCTTTCATGGTCATTCAAGCTCATTGACCGTTCAAGGACATTCAAGGTCATTGACCGTTCAAGGTCATTCAAGGCTATTGATCGTTCAAAGTCGCTCAAGGTCATTGACCATTGACGGTAAATCAATGTCATTGACTCTTCAAGGTCCTTCAAGATCGTTGAACGGGTAAGGTCATTCAAGGTTATTGACCGTTCAAGGTCATTTAAAAAAAAATTTTAAAAATATAAAAATGTTAGTTTGGTATGAATATTCTCACTAATAAACGCTAGTTGTCTACCGGAAATGATAAAATGAAAAATGTCAGTTTTATATGAATGTTCTTCTTAGAAACACGAATTCACCACTCGAAACGAAAAAATTAAAGAAGTGATTTCGATATTCTTGTTACAAAGGCGAATTCATTTTAAAAAATTAAAGTATTAAAAAAGTGAGTATATCTTACTACAAACGCGAAGTCATCACTGGAAATGAAAAAAATAAAAAGTAAGTTTGATAATAATATTCTTGTTACAAACGCAATTTCACCTCTCGATTTAAAAAAATTAAAAAAAGTGAGTTTGATGAGAATATTCTTGTAACAAACGCGAATTCACAACTAGAAATGAAAAAAATTAAAGTGGCTTTCATATGAATTCAAATAAAAATATAAAAAATTGAGTTTTACATGTTTTTTCTTACTACAAACGCGAAATCAGCACTCGCAAAGCAAAACATAAAAAGTGAGATTGAAATGAATAATCTTGTTACCAAAACGAACTTTTACTCGAAATGATAAATTAAATAATTGAGTTCGATAAAGTTTTTATATTTGAAACACGAATTCACCTCACCCAATGACAAATAAAAATTTAATTTTATATAAGTATTCTTGCTAAACACTCGAATTTGCACACGAAATGAAAAAATTAAAAATGTGAGTTTGATATTAATATTCTTGTTACATACACGAATTCAACTCGCGAAATGTAAAAATTAAAAAGTTTGTTTGATATGAATAGTATTGTCACAAACACGAGTTAACAGCTCGAATTGAAAAAATTAAAAAAGTGAGTTTGAAATGAATATTCTTGTTACAAACGCAAATATTCACTCGAAATGAAAAAATTAAGAATATTCTTGATCCAAACTCGAAATGAAAATTTTAAAAAAGTGAGTGCGATATGAATATAATGGGTTGGGTTGGGTAGGTTGGATATCGGTGATAAGTTTCATTTCTAATGCATTAATAGCTTAAAATATTCTACGATCTGTTGTCCTTTGCGAGGTCAATGAAGGACATGCACAAAAGTCATTCAAGGTCATTAACCTTTCAAGGACATTCAAGGTCATTGACCGTTCAAGGTCATTCAAGGCTATTGATCGTTCAAAGCCATTCAAGGTCATTGAAATTTCGAGGTCATTCGAGGCCATTGACCTTTCAAGGTCATTCAAGGTCATTGACCTTTCAAGGTCATTCAAGGTCATTAACCGTTCAAGGTCACCCAAGGCTATTGATCGTTCACTGACATTCAAGGTCATTGTCCGTTCAAGGTTTTCAAAGTCATTGATCTTTCAAGGTCATTCAAGGTCATAACCGTTCAAGGTCATTCAAGGTTATTGACGTTTCAAGGTCATTCAAGGTCATTGACCGTTCAAGGTCATTCAAGGTCATTGAATTTTCAAGGTCATTCAAGGTCATTGACCTTTCAAGGTCATTCAAGGTCATTGACCTTTCAATGTCATTCAAGGTCATTAACCGTTCAAGGTCATTCAAAGTCATTGACCTTTCAAGGTCATTTAACGTCATTGACCGTTCAAGGTCATTCAAGGTCATTGACCTTTCAAGGTCATTTAAGGTCATTGACCGTTCAAGGTCATTCAAGGCTATTGATCGTTAAAGGCCATTCAAGGTCATTGACATTTCAAGGTCATTGACCTTTCAAGGTCATTCTAGGTCATTGGCCCTTCAAGGTCATTTAAGGACATTGACCTTTCAAGGTCATTCAAGGTCATTAACCGTTCAAGGTCAGCCAAGGCTATTGATCGTTCAATGTCATTCAAGGTCATTGTCCATTCAAGGTTTTCAAAGTCATTGACCTTTCAAGGTCATTCAAGGTCATTGACCGTTCAAGGTCATTCAAGGTTTTTGACCTTTCTAGGTCATTCGAGGTCATTTAAGGTCATTTACCGTTCAAGGTCATTCAAGGTCATTGACCTTTCAAGGTCATTCAAGGTCATTGACCTTTCAAGGTCATTCAAGGTCATTGACCGTTCAAGGTCATTCAAGGCTATTGATCGTTCAATGTCATTCAAAGTCATTGACCGTTGAAGGTAATTCAAAGTCATAGCCTCTTGAAGGTTTTTCAAGGTCATTGACCGGGTAAGGTCATTCAAGGTTATTGACCGTTCAAGGTCATTTAAAAAATTAAATTTAAAAATAATAAAAGGTTAGTTTGGTATGAATGTTCTTACTAATAATAAACGCTAGTTCTCTACCGGAAATGATAAAATGAAAAATGTCAGTTTTATATGAATGTTCTTCTTAGAAACACGAATTCAACACTCGAAATGAAAAAATTAAAAAGTGAGATTGAGTGAATATTCCTATTACAAACGCAAATTCACTTCTCAAAATGAAAACATTAAAAAAGTGAGTTTGATATGGTTTTTTTTGTTACAAACATTAATTGACCACTCCAAATAAAGAAAAAAAGGTGAGTTTGGTATTACTTATCTTGTTACAAACGCGAATTCACCACTCGAAACGAAAAAATTAAAGTGATTTCGATATTCTTGTTACAAAGGCGAATTCATTTTTAAAAACGAAAGTAATAAAAAAGTGAGTATATCTTACTACAAACGCGAAGTCATCACTGGAAATGAAAAAAATAAAAAGTAAGTTTTATATTAATTTTCTTGTTACAAACGACATTTCAACTCTCGAAATGAAAATATTAAAAAAAGTGAGTTTGATGAGTATTATCTTGTAACAAAATGCGAATTCACTACTCAAAATGAAAAAATTTAAAAATGTGAATTTGATAGTTTTTCTTGTTACAAACACAAATTCACCGCTCGAAATGAAAAAATTAAGAAAGGTTATTTGTTACAAACACGAATTCACCACTCAAAATGAAATAATTAAAAAGGTGAGTTTGATATGAATATTCTTGTTACAAACGTGAATTCACTACTAAAAATGAAAAAAATTAAAGTGTCTTTCATATGGAATCAAATGAAAATATTAAAAAAGTGAGTTTTACATGTTCTTTCTTGCTACAATTGGGAAATCAGCACTCGCAAAGCAAAACTTAAAAAGTGAGATTGATCTGAATATTCTTGTTACCAAAACGAACTTTTACTCGAAATGAAAAATTAAATAATTGTGCTCGATAAAGTTTTTATGTTTGAAACACGAGTTCACCTCACGCAATGACAAATAAAAAATTAATTTTATAAAAGTATTCTTGCGTAACACTCGAATTTGCACACGAAATGAAAAAATTAAAAAAATGAGTGTGATATGATATAATGCGTTGGGTTGGGTAGGTTGGATATCGGTGATAAGTTTCATTTCTAATGCATTAATAGCTTAAAATATTCTACGACCTGTTGTCCCTTTGCGAGGTCACTGAAGGACATGAACAAAAGTCATTCAAGGTCATTGACCGTTCAAGGTCATTCAAGGTCATTGAACTTTCAGGGTCATTCAAGGTCAATGACCTTTCATGGTCATTAAAGGTCATTGACCTTTCAAGGTCATTGACCTTTCAAGGTCATTCAAGGTCATTAACTGTTCAAGGTCACCGAAGGCTATTGATCGTTCAATGTTATTCAAGGTTATTGTCCGTTCAAGGTTTTCAAAGTCATTGACCGTTCAAGGTCTTCAAGGTTATTGACCTTTCAAGGACCTTCAAGGTCATTGACCGTTCAAGGTCATTCAAGGTCATTAACCGTTCAAGGTCATTCAAAGTCATTGACCTTTCAAGGTCATTCAAGGTCATTGGCCGTTCAAGGTCATTCAAGGTCTTTGACCGTTCAAGGTCATTCAAGGCTATTGATCGTTCAATGTCATTCAAGGTCATTGACCGTTCAAAGTCATTCAAGGTCATTCACCTTTCAAGGTCATTCAAGGTCATTAACCATTCAAGGTCACCTAAGGCTATTGATCGTTCAATGACATTCAAGGTCATTGTCCGTTAAAGGTTTTCAAAGTTATTGACCTTTCAAGGTCATTCAAGGTCATTGACCGTTCAAGGTCATTCAAGGTTATTGACCTTTCAAGGTCGTTAAAGATCATTCGAGGTCATTGACCGTTCAAGGTCATTCAAGGTCATTGACCGTTCAAGGTCACTCATAAAAGGTCATTCAAGGTCATTGGCCGTTAAAAGTCATTCAAGGTCATTGACCTTTCATGGTCATACAAGCTCATTGACCGTTCAAAGACATTCAAGGTCATTGACCGTTCAAGGTCACCAAAGGCTATTGATCGTTCACTGACATTCAAGGTCATTGTCCGTTCAAGGTTTTCAAAGTCATTGATTATTCATGGTCCTTCAATGTCATTGACCGTTTAAGGTCATTCAAGGTCATTGATCTTTCAAGGTCATTTAAGATCATCGACCGTTCAAGGTCATTCAAGGTCATTGCCCATTCAAGGTCATTCAAGGTCATTGCCCATTCAAGGTTTTCAAAGTCATTTACCTTTCAAGGTCTTTCAAGGTCATTTACCGTTCAAATTCATTCAAGGTCATTGACCTTTTAAGGTCATTCAAGGTCAATAACCGTTCAAGGTCATTCAAGGCTATTTATCGTTAAAGGACATTCAAGGTCATTGACATTTCAAGGTCATTTGCATTTCAAGGTCATTCAAGGTCATTGACCGTTCAGGGTCATTCTAGGTCATTGATCTTTCAAGGTCATTTAAGATCATCGACCGTTCAAGGTCATTCAAGGTCATTGACCTTTCAAGGTCATTCAAGGTCATTAACCGTTCAAGTTCGTTCAAGGGCATTGACCTTTCAAGGTCATTCAAGGGCATTGACCGTACAAGGTCATTCAAGGTCATTGAGCTTTAGAGGTCATTCAAGGTCATTGACCGTTCAAGGTCATTGACCCCTCAAGGTCATTCAAGGTCATTTACCGTTCAAGGTCATTGAACTTTCAACGTCATTCAAGGTCATTGACCTTTCAAGGTCATTCAAGGTCATTAACCGTTCAAGGTCAATCAAGGTCATTGACCGTTCAAGGTCATTCAAGGCTATTGATCGTTTAAGGTCATTCAAGGTCATTGACCTTTCAAGGTCATTCAAGGTCATTGACCGTTCAAGGTCATTCAAGGTCATTGATCTTTCAAGGTCATTTAAGATCATCGACCGTTCAAGGTCATTCAAGGTCATTGACCTTTCAAGGTCATTCAAGGTCATTTACCGTTCAAGGTCGTTCAAGGGAATTGACCTTTCAAGGTCATTCAAGGGCATTGACCGTTCAAGGTCATTCAAGGTCATTGACCTTTCAAGGTCATTCAAGGTCATTGACCGTTCAAGGTCGTTCAAGGGCATTGACCCCTCAAGGTCATTCAAAGTCATTTACCGTTCAAGGTCATTCAAGGTCATTGACCTTCAAAGGTCATTCAAGGTCATTGACCGTTCAAGGTCGTTCAAGGGCATTGAGCTTTCAAGGTCATTCAAGTTCATTGTCCGTTCAAGGTCATTCAAGGTCATTGAACTTTCAAGGTCATTCAAGGTCATTGACATTTAAGGTCATTCGAGACCATTGACCTTTCAAGGTCATTCAAGGTCATTGACCTTTCAAGGTCATTCAAGGTCATTGACCGTTCAAGGTCATTCAAGGTCATTGAACTTTCAGGGTCATTCAAGGTCAATGACCTTTCATGGTCATTAAAGGTCATTGACCTTTCAAGGTCATTGACCTTTCAAGGTCATTCAAGGTCATTAACTGTTCAAGGTCACCGAAGGCTATTGATCGTTCAATGTTATTCAAGGTTATTGTCCGTTCAAGGTTTTCAAAGTCATTGACCGTTCAAGGTATTCAAGGTTATTGACCTTTCAAGGACCTTCAAGGTCATTGACCGTTCAAGGTCATTCAAGGTCATTAACCGTTCAAGGTCATTCAAAGTCATTGACCCTTCAAGGTCATTCAAGGTCATTGGCCGTTCAAGGTCATTCAAGGTCTTTGACCGTTCAAGGACATTCAAGGCTATTGATCGTTCAATGTCATTCAAGGTCATTGACCGTTCAAAGTCATTCAAGGTCATTCACCTTTCAAGGTCATTCAAGGTCATTAACCATTCAAGGTTACCTAAGGCTATTGATCGTTCAATGACATTCAAGGTCATTGTCCGTTAAAGGTTTTCAAAGTTATTGACCTTTCAAGGTCATTCAAGGTCATTGACCGTTCAAGGTCATTCAAGGTTATTGACCTTTCAAGGTCGTTAAAGATCATTCGAGGTCATTGACCGTTCAAGGTCATTCAAGGTCATTGACCGTTCAAGGTCACTCATAAAAGGTCATTCAAGGTCATTGACCGTTGAAAGTCATTCAAGGTCATTGACCTTTCATGGTCATACAAGCTCATTGACCGTTCAAAGACATTCAAGGTCAATGACCGTTCAAGGTCACCAAAGGCTATTGATCGTTCACTGACATTCAAGGTCATTGTCCGTTCAAGGTTTTCAAAGTCATTGATTATTCATGGTCCTTCAATGTCATTGACCGTTTAAGGTCATTCAAGGTCATTGACCTTTTAAGGTCATTCAAGGTCATTGCCCATTCAAGGTCATTCAAGGTCATTGCCCATTCAAGGTTTTCAAAGTCATTTACCTTTCAAGGTCTTTCAAGGTCATTTACCGTTCAAATTCATTCAAGGTCATTGACCTTTTAATGTCATTCAAGGTCAATAACCGTTCAAGGTCATTCAAGGCTATTTATCGTTAAAGGACATTCAAGGTCATTGACATTTCAAGGTCATTTGCATTTCAAGGTCATTCAAGGTTATTTACTTTTCAAGGTCATTCAAGGACATTGACCTTTCAAGTTCATTCAAGGTCATTTACCGTTCAAGGTCAACCAAGGCTATTGATCGTTCAATGTCATTCAAGGTCACTGTACATTCAAGGGTTTCTAAGTCATTGACCTTTCAAGGTCATTCAAGGTCATTGACCGTTCAAGGTCATTCAAGGTTATTAACTTTTCAAGGTCATTCAAGGTCATTTCCCTTTCAAGGTCATTTAAGGTCATTGACCGTTCAAGGTCATTCAAGGCTATTGATCGTTAAAGGCCATTCAAGGTCATTGACCTTTCAAGGTCATTCTAGGTCATTGGCCCTTCAAAGTCATTTAAGGACATTGACCTCTCAAGGTCATTCAAGGTTATCAACCGTTCAAGGTCACCCAAGGCTATTGATCGTTCAATGTCATTCAAGGTCATTGTCCATTCAAGGTTTTCAAAGTCATTGACCTTTCAAGGTCATTCAAGGTCATTGACCGTTCAAGGTCATTCAAGGTCATTATTCTTTCAAGGTCATCCAAGGTCATTGCCCTTTCAATGTCATTGACCTTTCAAGATCATTCAAGGTCATTGACCTTTCAAGGTCATTCAAGGTCATTAACCGTTCAAGGTCAATCAAGGTCATTGACCGTTCAAGGTCATTCAAGGCTATTGATCGTTTAAGGTAATTCAAGGTCATTGACCTTTCAAGGTCATTCAAGGTCATTGACCGTTCAGGGTCATTCAAGGTCATTGATCTTTCAAGGTCATTTAAGATCATCGACCGTTCAAGGTCATTCAAGGTCATTGACCTTTCAAGGTCATTCAAGGTCATTTACCGTTCAAGGTCGTTCAAGGGCATTGACCTTTCAAGGTCATTTAAGGGCATTGACCGTTCAAGGTCATTCAAGGTCATTGACCTTTCCAGGTCATTCAAGGTCATTGACCGTTCAAGGCCGTTCAAGGGCATTGACCCCTCAAGGTCATTCAAAAACATTTACCGTTCAAGGGCATTCAAGGTCATTCAAGGTCATTGACCGTTCAAGGTCGTTCAAGGGCATTGACCTTTCAAGGTCATTCAAGGTCATTTACCGTTCAAGGTCATTCAAGGTCATTGAACTTTCATGGTCATTAAAGGTCATTGACCTTTCAAGGTCATTGACCTTTCAAGGTCATTCAAGGTCATTAACTGTTCAAGGTCACCGAAGGCTATTGATCGTTCAATGTTATTCAAGGTTATTGTCCGTTCAAGGTTTTCAAAGTCATTGACCGTTCAAGGTCTTCAAGGTTATTGACCTTTCAAGGACCTTCAAGGTCATTGACCGTTCAAGGTCATTCAAGGTCATTAACCGTTCAAGGTCATTCAAAGTCATTGACCTTTCAAGGTCATTCAAGGTCATTGGCCGTTCAAGGTCATTCAAGGTCTTTGACCGTTCAAGGATATTCAAGGCTATTGATTGTTCAATGTCATTCATTGAACGGTCATTGACCGTTCAAAGTCATTTAAGGTCATTGACCTTTCAAGGTCATTCAAGGTCATTAACCATTCAAGGTCACCTAAGGCTATTGATCGTTCAATGACATTCAAGGTCATTGTCCGTTAAAGGTTTTCAAAGTCATTGACCTTTCAAGGTCATTCAAGGTCATTGACCGTTCAAGGTCATTCAAGGTTATTGACCTTTCAAGGTCGTTAAAGATCATTCGAGGTCATTGACCGTTCAAGGTCATTCAAGGTCATTGACCGTTCAAGGTCACTCATTAAAGGTCATTCAAGGTCATTGACCGTTGAAAGTCATTCAAGGTCATTGACCTTTCATGGTCATACAAGCTCATTGACCGTTCAAAGACATTCAAGGTCATTGACCGTTCAAGGTCACCCAAGGCTATTGATCGTTCACTGACATTCAAGGTCATTGTCCGTTCAAGGTTTTCAAAGTCATTGATTATTCAAGGTCCTTCAAGGTCATTGACCGTTTAAGGTCATTCAAGGTCATTGACCTTTTAAGGTCATTCAAGGTCATTGCCCATTCACGGTCATTCAAGGTCATTGCCCATTCAAGGTTTTCAAAGTAATTTACCTTTCAAGGTCTTTCAAGGTCATTTACCGTTCAAATTCATTCAAGGTCATTGACCTTTTTAGGTCATTCAAGGTCAATAACCGTTCAAGGTCATTCAAGGCTATTTATCGTTAAAGGACATTCAAGGTCATTGACATTTCAAGGTCATTTGCATTTCAAGGTCATTCAAGGTTATTGACCTTTCAAGGTCATTCAAGGACATTGACCTTTCAAGTTCATTCAAGGTCATTAACCGTTCAAGGTCACCCAAGGCTATTGATCGTTCAATGTCATTCAAGGTCACTGTACATTCAAGGGTTTCAAAGTCATTGACCTTTCAAGGTCATTCAAGGTCATTGACCGTTCAAGGTCATTCAAGGTTATTAACTTTTCAAGGTCATTCAAGGTCATTGCCCTTTCAAGGTCATTGACCGTTCAAGGTCATTCAAGGTCATTGACCCTTCAAGGTCATTCAAGGTCATTGATTTTTCAAGGTCATTCAAGGTCATTGACCGTTCAAGGTCATTGACCTTTCAAGGTCATTGACCTTTCAAGGTCATTCAAGGTCATTGACCTTTCAAGGTCATTTAAGGTCATTGACCGTTCAAGGTCATTCAAGGCTATTGATCGTTAAAGGCCATTCAAGGTCATTGACATTTCAAGGTCATTGACCTTTCAAGGTCATTCTAGGTCATTGGCCCTTCAAGGTCATTTAAGGACATTGACCTTTCAAGGTCATTCAAGGTTATCAACCGTTCAAGGTCAGCCAAGGCTATTGATCGTTCAATGTCATTCAAGGTCATTTTCCATTCAAGGTTTTCAAAGTCATTGACCTTTCAAGGTCATTCAAGGTCATTGACCGTTCAAGGTCATTCAAGGTTATAATTCTTTCAAGGTCATCCAAGGTCATTGCCCTTTCAAGGTCATTGACCTTTCAAGATCATTCAAGGTCATTGACCTTTCAAGGTCATTCAAGGTCATAAACCGTTCAAGGTCAATCAAGGTCATTGACCGTTCAAGGTCATTCAAGGTCATTGACCTTTCAAGGTCATTCAAGGTCATTGACCGTTCAGGGTCATTCAAGGTCATTGATCTTTCCAGGTCATTTAAGATCATCGACCGTTCAAGGTCATTCAAGGTCATTGACCTTTCAAGGTCATTCAAGGTCATTTACCGTTCAAGGTCGTTCAAGGGCATTGACCTTTCAAGGTCGTTCAAGAGCATTGACCTTTCAAGGTCATTTACCGTTCAAGGTCATTCAAGGTCATTGAACTTTCAGGGTCATTCAAGGTCATCGACCTTTCAAGGTCATTCAAGGTCATTGACCTTTCAAGGTCATTCAAGGTCATTGACCTTTCAAGGTCATTCAAGTTCATTGAACGTTCAAGGTCATTCAAGGTCATCGAACTTTCAAGGTCATTCAAGGTCATTGACCTTTCAAGGTCATTAAAGGTCATTGACCTTTCAAGGTCATTGACCTTTCAAGGTCATTCAAGGTCATTAACCGTTCAAGGTCACCGAAGGCTATTGATCGTTCAATGACATTCAAGGTTATTGTCCGTTCAAGGTTTTCAATGTCATTGACCGTTCAAGGTCTTCAAGGTTATTGACCTTTCAAGGACCTTCAAGGTCATTGACCGTTCAAGGTCATTCAAGGTCATTACCGTTCAAGGTCATTCAAAGTCATTGACCTTTCAAGGTCATTCAAGGTCATTGGCCGTTCAAGGTCATTCAAGGTCTTTGACCGTTCAAGGACATTCAAGGCTATTGATTGTTCAATGTCATTCAAGGTCATTGACCGTTCAAGGTCATTCAAGGTCATTGACCTTTCAAGGTCCTTCAAGGTCATTAACCGTTCAAGGTCACCTAAGGCTATTGATCGTTCAATGACATTCAAGGTCATTGTCCGTTCAAGGTTTTCAAAGTCATTGACCTTTTAAGGTCATTCAAGGTCATTGACCGTTCAAGGTCATTCAATATTATTTACCATTAAAGGTCATTCAAGGTTATGAACTGTTCAAGGTCATTCAAGGCTATTGATCGTCCAATATCATTCAAGGTCATTCTCCGTTAAAGGTTTTCAAAGTCATTGACCTTTCAAGGTCATTCAAGGTCATTTAGCGTTCAAGGTCATTCAAGGTTATTGATCTTTCAAGGTCGTTAAAGGTCATTCGAGGTCATTGACCGTTCAAGGTCATTCAAGGTCATTGACCGTTCAAGGTCACTCATTAAAGGTCATTCAAGGTCATTGACCGTTGAAAGTCATTCAAGGTCATTGACCTTTCATGGTCATTCAAGCTCATTGACCGTTCAAGGACATTCAAGGTCATTGACCGTTCAAGGTCATTCAAGGCTATTGATCGTTCAAAGTCGCTCAAGGTCATTGACCATTGACGGTAAATCAATGTCATTGACTCTTCAAGGTCCTTCAAGATCGTTGAACGGGTAAGGTCATTCAAGGTTATTGACCGTTCAAGGTCATTTAAAAAAAATTTTAAAAATATAAAAATGTTAGTTTGGTATGAATATTCTCACTAATAAACGCTAGTTGTCTACCGGAAATGATAAAATGAAAAATGTCAGTTTTATATGAATGTTCTTCTTAGAAACACGAATTCACCACTCGAAACGAAAAAATTAAAGAAGTGATTTCGATATTCTTGTTACAAAGGCGAATTCATTTTTAAAAATTAAAGTATTAAAAAAGTGAGTATATCTTACTACAAACGCGAAGTCATCACTGGAAATGAAAAAAATAAAAAGTAAGTTTGATAATAATATTCTTGTTACAAACGCAATTTCACCTCTCGATTTAAAAAAATTAAAAAAAGTGAGTTTGATGAGAATATTCTTGTAACAAACGCGAATTCACAACTAGAAATGAAAAAAATTAAAGTGGCTTTCATATGAATTCAAATAAAAATATAAAAAATTGAGTTTTACATGTTTTTTCTTACTACAAACGCGAAATCAGCACTCGCAAAGCAAAACATAAAAAGTGAGATTGAAATGAATAATCTTGTTACCAAAACGAACTTTTACTCGAAATGATAAATTAAATAATTGAGTTCGATAAAGTTTTTATATTTGAAACACGAATTCACCTCACCCAATGACAAATAAAAATTTAATTTTATATAAGTATTCTTGCTAAACACTCGAATTTGCACACGAAATGATAAAATTAAAAATGTGAGTTTAATATTAATATTCTTGTTACATACACGAATTCAACTCGCGAAATGTAAAAATTAAAAAGTTTGTTTGATATGAATAGTATTGTCACAAACACGAGTTAACAGCTCGAATTGAAAAAATTAAAAAAGTGAGTTTGAAATGAATATTCTTGTTACAAACGCAAATATTCACTCGAAATGAAAAAATTAAGAATATTCTTGATCCAAACTCGAAATGAAAATTTTAAAAAAGTGAGTGCGATATGAATATAATGGGTTGGGTTGGGTAGGTTGGATATCGGTGATAAGTTTCATTTCTAATGCATTAATAGCTTAAAATATTCTACGATCTGTTGTCCTTTGCGAGGTCAATGAAGGACATGCACAAAAGTCATTCAAGGTCATTAACCTTTCAAGGACATTCAAGGTCATTGACCGTTCAAGGTCATTCAAGGCTATTGATTGTTCAAGGCCATTCAAGGTCATTGACATTTCAAGGTTATTCGAGGCCATTGACCTTTCAAGGTCATTCAAGGTCATTGACCTTTCAAGGTCATTCAAGGTCATTAACCGTTCAAGGTCACCCAAGGCTATTGATCGTTCAATGACATTCAAGGTCATTGTCCGTTCAAGGTTTTCAAAGTCATTGATCTTTCAAGGTCATTCAAGGTCATAAACGTTCAAGGTCATTCAAGGTTATTGACGTTTCAAGGTCATTCAAGGTCATTGACCGTTCAAGGTCATTCAAGGTCATTGAATTTTCAAGGTCATTCAAGGTCATTGACCTTTCAAGGTCATTCAAGGTCATTGACCTTTCAATGTCATTCAAGGTCATTAACCGTTCAAGGTCATTCAAAGTCATTGACCTTTCAAGGTCATTTAACGTCATTGACCGTTCAAGGTCATTCAAGGTCATTGACCTTTCAAGGTCATTTAAGGTCATTGACCGTTCAAGGTCATTCAAGGCTATTGATCGTTAAAGGCCATTCAAGGTCATTGACATTTCAAGGTCATTGACCTTTCAAGGTCATTCTAGGTCATTGGCCCTTCAAGGTCATTTAAGGACATTGACCTTTCAAGGTCATTCAAGGTCATTAACCGTTCAAGGTCAGCCAAGGCTATTGATCGTTCAATGTCATTCAAGGTCATTGTCCATTCAAGGTTTTCAAAGTCATTGACCTTTCAAGGTCATTCAAGGTCATTGACCGTTCAAGGTCATTCAAGGTTTTTGACATTTCTAGGTCATTCGAGGTCATTTAAGGTCATTTACCGTTCAAGGTCATTCAAGGTCATTGACCTTTCAAGGTCATTCAAGGTCATTGACCTTTCAAGGTCATTCAAGGTCATTGACCGTTCAAGGTCATTCAAGGCTATTGATCGTTCAATGTCATTCAAAGTCATTGACCGTTGAAGGTAATTCAAAGTCATAGCCTCTTGAAGGTTTTTCAAGGTCATTGACCGGGTAAGGTCATTCAAGGTTATTGACCGTTCAAGGTCATTTAAAAAATTAAATTTAAAAATAATAAAAGGTTAGTTTGGTATGAATGTTCTTACTAATAATAAACGCTAGTTCTCTACCGGAAATGATAAAATGAAAAATGTCAGTTTTATATGAATGTTCTTCTTAGAAACACGAATTCAACACTCGAAATGAAAAAATTAAAAACTGAGATTGAGTGAATATTCCTATTACAAACGCAAATTCACTTCTCAAAATGAAAACATTAAAAAAGTGAGTTTGATATGGTTTTTTTTGTTACAAACATTAATTGACCACTCCAAATAAAGAAAAAAAGGTGAGTTTGGTATTACTTATCTTGTTACAAACGCGAATTCACCACTCGAAACGAAAAAATTAAAGAAGTGATTTCGATATTCTTGTTACAAAGGCGAATTCATTTTTAAAAACGAAAGTAATAAAAAAGTGAGTATATCTTACTACAAACGCGAAGTCATCACTGGAAATGAAAAAAATAAAAAGTAAGTTTTATATTAATTTTCTTGTTACAAACGACATATCAACTCTCGAAATGAAAATATTAAAAAAAAGTGAGTTTGATGAGTATTATCTTGTAACAAAATGCGAATTCACTACTCAAAATGAAAAAATTTAAAAATGTGAATTTGATAGTTTTTCTTGTTACAAACACAAATTCACCGCTCGAAATGAAAAAATTAAGAAAGGTTATTTGTTACAAACACGAATTCACCACTCAAAATGAAATAATTAAAAAGGTGAGTTTGATATGAATATTCTTGTTACAAACGTGAATTCACTACTAAAAATGAAAAAAATTAAAGTGTCTTTCATATGGAATCAAATGAAAATATTAAAAAAGTGAGTTTTACATGTTCTTTCTTGCTACAATTGGGAAATCAGCACTCGCAAAGCAAAACTTAAAAAGTGAGATTGATCTGAATATTCTTGTTACCAAAACGAACTTTTACTCGAAATGAAAAATTAAATAATTGTGCTCGATAAAGTTTTTATGTTTGAAACACGAGTTCACCTCACGCAATGACAAATAAAAAATTAATTTTATAAAAGTATTCTTGCGTAACACTCGAATTTGCACACGAAATGAAAAAATTAAAAAAATGAGTGTGATATGATATAATGCGTTGGGTTGGGTAGGTTGGATATCGGTGATAAGTTTCATTTCTAATGCATTAATAGCTTAAAATATTCTACGACCTGTTGTCCCTTTGCGAGGTCACTGAAGGACATGAACAAAAGTCATTCAAGGTCATTGACCGTTCAAGGTCATTCAAGGTCATTGAACTTTCAGGGTCATTCAAGGTCAATGACCTTTCATGGTCATTAAAGGTCATTGACCTTTCAAGGTCATTGACCTTTCAAGGTCATTCAAGGTCATTAACTGTTCAAGGTCACCGAAGGCTATTGATCGTTCAATGTTATTCAAGGTTATTGTCCGTTCAAGGTTTTCAAAGTCATTGACCGTTCAAGGTCTTCAAGGTTATTGACCTTTCAAGGACCTTCAAGGTCATTGACCGTTCAAGGTCATTAACCGTTCAAGGTCATTCAAAGTCATTGACCCTTCAAGGTCATTCAAGGTCGTTGGCCGTTCAAGGTCATTCAAGGTCTTTGACCGTTCAAGGACATTCAAGGCTATTGATCGTTCAATGTCATTCAAGGTCATTGACCGTTCAAAGTCATTCAAGGTCATTCACCTTTCAAGGTCATTCAAGGTCATTAACCATTCAAGGTCACCTAAGGCTATTGATCGTTCAATGACATTCAAGGTCATTGTCCGTTAAAGGTTTTCAAAGTTATTGACCTTTCAAGGTCATTCAAGGTCATTGACCGTTCAAGGTCATTCAAGGTTATTGACCTTTCAAGGTCGTTAAAGATCATTCGAGGTCATTGACCGTTCAAGGTCATTCAAGGTCATTGATCGTTCAAGGTCACTCATAAAAGGTCATTCAAGGTCATTGACCGTTGAAAGTCATTCAAGGTCATTGACCTTTCATGGTCATACAAGCTCATTGACCGTTCAAAGACATTCAAGGTCATTGACCGTTCAAGGTCACCAAAGGCTATTGATCGTTCACTGACATTCAAGGTCATTGTCCGTTCAAGGTTTTCAAAGTCATTGATTATTCATGGTCCTTCAATGTCATTGACCGTTTAAGGTCATTCAAGGTCATTGACCTTTTAAGGTCATTCAAGGTCATTGCCCATTCAAGGTCATTCAAGGTCATTGCCCATTCAAGGTTTTCAAAGTCATTTACCTTTCAAGGTCTTTCAAGGTCATTTACCGTTCAAATTCATTCAAGGTCATTGACCTTTTAAGGTCATTCAAGGTCAATAACCGTTCAAGGTCATTCAAGGCTATTTATCGTTAAAGGACATTCAAGGTCATTGACATTTCAAGGTCATTTGCATTTCAAGGTCATTCAAGGTTATTGACCTTTCAAGGTCATTCAAGGACATTGACCTTTCAAGTTCATTCAAGGTCATTTACCGTTCAAGGTCAACCAAGGCTATTGATCGTTCAATGTCATTCAAGGTCACTGTACATTCAAGGGTTTCTAAGTCATTGACCTTTCAAGGTCATTCAAGGTCATTGACCGTTCAAGGTCATTCAAGGTTATTAACTTTTCAAGGTCATTCAAGGTCATTTCCCTTTCAAGGTCATTGACCGTTCAAGGTCATTCAAGGCTATTGATCGTTAAAGGCCATTCAAGGTCATTGACCTTTCAAGGTCATTCTAGGTCATTGGCCCTTCAAAGTCATTTAAGGACATTGACCTTTCAAGGTCATTCAAGGTCATCAACCGTTCAAGGTCAGCCAAGGCTATTGATCGTTCAATGTCATTCAAGGCCATTGTCCATTCAAGGTTTTCAAAGTCATTGACCTTTCAAGGTCATTCAAGGTCATTGACCGTTCAAGGTCATTCAAGGTTATTATTCTTTCAAGGTCATCCAAGGTCATTGCCCTTTCAAGGTCATTGACCTTTCAAGATCATTCAAGGTCATTGACCTTTCAAGGTCATTCAAGGTCATTAACCGTTCAAGGTCAATCAAGGTCATTGACCGTTCAAGGTCATTCAAGGCTATTGATCGTTTAAGGTCATTCAAGGTCATTGACCTTTCAAGGTCATTCAAGGTCATTGACCGTTCAAGGTCATTCAAGGTCATTGATCTTTCAAGGTCATTTAAGATCATCGACCGTTCAAGGTCATTCAAGGTCATTGACCTTTCAAGGTCATTCAAGGTCATTTACCGTTCAAGGTCGTTCAAGGGCATTGACCTTTCAAGGTCATTTAAGGGCATTGACCGTTCAAGGTCATTCAAGGTCATTGACCTTTCCAGGTCATTCGAGGTCATTGACCGTTCAAGGTCGTTCAAGGGCATTGACCCCTCAAGGTCATTCAAAGTCATTTACCGTTCAAGGGCATTCAAGGTCATTCAAGGTCATTGACCGTTCAAGGTCGTTCAAGGGCATTGACCTTTCAAGGTCATTCAAGGTCATTTACCGTTCAAGGTCATTCAAGGTCATTGAACTTTCAAGGTCATTCAAGGTCATTGACATTTAAGGTCATTCGAGACCATTGACCTTTCAAGGTCATTCAAGGTCATTGACCTTTCAAGGTCATTCAAGGTCATTGACCTTTAAAGGTCATTCAAGGTCATTGACCTTTCAAGGTCATTCAAGGTCATTGACCGTTCAAGGTCATTCAAGGTCATTGAACTTTCAAGGTCATTCAAGGTCATTGACCTTTCAAGGTCATTCAAGGTCATTGACCTTTCAAGGTCATTCAAGGTCATTAACCGTTCAAGGTCACCGAAGGCTATTGATCGTTCAATGTTATTCAAGGTTATTGTCCGTTCAAGGTTTTCAAAGTCATTGACCGTTCAAGGTCTTCAAGGTTATTGACCTTTCAAGGACCTTCAAGGTCATTGACCGTTCAAGGTCATTCAAGGTCATTAACCGTTCAAGGTCATTCAAAGTCATTGACCTTTCAAGGTCATTCAAGGTCATTGGCCGTTCAAGGTCATTCAAGGTCTTTGACCGTTCAAGGATATTCAAGGCTATTGATTGTTCAATGTCATTCATTAAACGGTCATTGACCGTTCAAAGTCATTCAAGGTCATTGACCTTTCAAGGTCATTCAAGGTCATTAACCATTCAAGGTCACCTAAGGCTATTGATCGTTCAATGACATTCAAGGTCATTGTCCGTTAAAGGTTTTCAAAGTCATTGACCTTTCAAGGTCATTCAAGGTCATTGACCGTTCAAGGTCATTCAAGGTTATTGACCTTTCAAGGTCGTTAAAGGTCATTCGAGTTAATTGACCGTTCAAGGTCATTCAAGGTCATTGACCGTTCAAGGTCACTCATTAAAGGTCATTCAAGGTCATTGACCGTTGAAAGTCATTCAAGGTCATTGACCTTTCATGGTCATACAAGCTCATTGACCGTTCAAGGTCACCCAAGGCTATTGATCGTTCACTGACATTCAAGGTCATTGTCCGTTCAAGGTTTTCAAAGTCATTGATTATTCAAGGTCCTTCAAGGTCATTGACCGTTTAAGGTCATTCAAGGTCATTGACCTTTTAAGGTCATTCAAGGTCATTGCCCATTCACGGTCATTCAAGGTCATTGCCCATTCAAGGTTTTCAAAGTCATTTACCTTTCAAGGTCTTTCAAGGTCATTTACCGTTCAAATTCATTCAAGGTCATTGACCTTTTTAGGTCATTCAAGGTCAATAACCGTTCAAGGTCATTCAAGGCTATTTATCGTTAAAGGACATTCAAGGTCATTGACATTTCAAGGTCATTTGCATTTCAAGGTCATTCAAGGTTATTGACTTTTCAAGGTCATTCAAGGACATTGATTTTTCAAGTTCATTCAAGGTCATTTACCGTTCAAGGTCAACCAAGGCTATTGATCGTTCAATGTCATTCAAGGTCACTGTACATTCAAGGGTTTCAATGTCATTGACCTTTCAAGGTCATTCAAGGTCATTGACCGTTCAAGGTCATTCAAGGTTATTAACTTTTCAAGGTCATTCAAGGTCATTGCCCTTACAAGGTCATTGACCGTTCAAGGTCATTCAAGGTCATTGACCTTTCAAGGTCATTCAAGGTCATTGATTTTTCAAGGTCATTCAAGGTCATTGACCGTTCAAGGTCATTGACCTTTCAAGGTCATTGACCTTTCAAGGTCATTCAAGGTCATTGACCTTTCAAGGTCATTTAAGGTCATTGACCGTTCAAGGTCATTCAAGGCTATTGATCGTTAAAGGCCATTCAAGGTCATTGACATTTCAAGGTCATTGACCTTTCATTTAAAAAAAAATTTTAAAAATATAAAAATGTTAGTTTGGTATGAATATTCTCACTAATAAACGCTAGTTGTCTACCGGAAATGATAAAATGAAAAATGTCAGTTTTATATGAATGTTCTTCTTAGAAACACGAATTCACCACTCGAAACGAAAAAATTAAAGAAGTGATTTCGATATTCTTGTTACAAAGGCGAATTCATTTTTAAAAATTAAAGTATTAAAAAAGTGAGTATATCTTACTACAAACGCGAAGTCATCACTGGAAATGAAAAAAATAAAAAGTAAGTTTGATAATAATATTCTTGTTACAAACGCAATTTCACCTCTCGATTTAAAAAAATTAAAAAAAGTGAGTTTGATGAGAATATTCTTGTAACAAACGCGAATTCACAACTAGAAATGAAAAAAATTAAAGTGGCTTTCATATGAATTCAAATAAAAATATAAAAAATTGAGTTTTACATGTTTTTTCTTACTACAAACGCGAAATCAGCACTCGCAAAGCAAAACATAAAAAGTGAGATTGAAATGAATAATCTTGTTACCAAAACGAACTTTTACTCGAAATGATAAATTAAATAATTGAGTTCGATAAAGTTTTTATATTTGAAACACGAATTCACCTCACCCAATGACAAATAAAAATTTAATTTTATATAAGTATTCTTGCTAAACACTCGAATTTGCACACGAAATGATAAAATTAAAAATGTGAGTTTGATATTAATATTCTTGTTACATACACGAATTCAACTCGCGAAATGTAAAAATTAAAAAGTTTGTTTGATATGAATAGTATTGTCACAAACACGAGTTAACAGCTCGAATTGAAAAAATTAAAAAAGTGAGTTTGAAATGAATATTCTTGTTACAAACGCAAATATTCACTCGAAATGAAAAAATTAAGAATATTCTTGATCCAAACTCGAAATGAAAATTTTAAAAAAGTGAGTGCGATATGAATATAATGGGTTGGGTTGGGTAGGTTGGATATCGGTGATAAGTTTCATTTCTAATGCATTAATAGCTTAAAATATTCTACGATCTGTTGTCCTTTGCGAGGTCAATGAAGGACATGCACAAAAGTCATTCAAGGTCATTAACCTTTCAAGGACATTCAAGGTCATTGACCGTTCAAGGTCATTCAAGGCTATTGATTGTTCAAGGCCATTCAAGGTCATTGACATTTCAAGGTTATTCGAGGCCATTGACCTTTCAAGGTCATTAAAGGTCATTGACCTTTCAAGGTCATTCAAGGTCATTAACCGTTCAAGGTCACCCAAGGCTATTGATCGTTCACTGACATTCAAGGTCATTGTCCGTTCAAGGTTTTCAAAGTCATTGATCTTTCAAGGTCATTCAAGGTCATAACCGTTCAAGGTCATTCAAGGTTATTGACGTTTCAAGGTCATTCAAGGTCATTGACCGTTCAAGGTCATTCAAGGTCATTGAATTTTCAAGGTCATTCAAGGTCATTGACCTTTCAAGGTCATTCAAGGTCATTGACCTTTCAATGTCATTCAAGGTCATTAACCGTTCAAGGTCATTCAAAGTCATTGACCTTTCAAGGTCATTTAACGTCATTGACCGTTCAAGGTCATTCAAGGTCATTGACCTTTCAAGGTCATTTAAGGTAATTGACCGTTCAAGGTCATTCAAGGCTATTGATCGTTAAAGGCCATTCAAGGTCATTGACATTTCAAGGTCATTGACCTTTCAAGGTCATTCTAGGTCATTGGCCCTTCAAGGTCATTTAAGGACATTGACCTTTCAAGGTCATTCAAGGTTATCAACCGTTCAAGGTCAGCCAAGGCTATTGATCGTTCAATGTCATTCAAGGTCATTGTCCATTCAAGGTTTTCAAAGTCATTGACCTTTCAAGGTCATTCAAGGTCATTGACCGTTCAAGGTCATTCAAGGTTTTTGACATTTCTAGGTCATTCGAGGTCATTTAAGGTCATTTACCGTTCAAGGTCATTCAAGGTCATTGACCTTTCAAGGTCATTCAAGGTCATTGACCTTTCAAGGTCATTCAAGGTCATTGACCGTTCAAGGTCATTCAAGGCTATTGATCGTTCAATGTCATTCCAAGTCATTGACCGTTGAAGGTAATTCAAAGCCATAGCCTCTTGAAGGTTTTTCAGAGTCATTGACCGGGTAAGGTCATTCAAGGTTATTGACCGTTCAAGGTCATTTAAAAAATTAAATTTAAAAATAATAAAAGGTTAGTTTGGTATGAATGTTCTTACTAATAATAAACGCTAGTTCTCTACCGGAAATGATAAAATGAAAAATGTCAGTTTTATATGAATGTTCTTCTTAGAAACACGAATTCAACACTCGAAATGAAAAAATTAAAAAGTGAGATTGAGTGAATATTCCTATTACAAACGCAAATTCACTTCTCAAAATGAAAACATTAAAAAAGTGAGTTTGATATGGTTTTTTTTGTTACAAACATTAATTGACCACTCCAAATAAAGAAAAAAAGGTGAGTTTGGTATTACTTATCTTGTTACAAACGCGAATTCACCACTCGAAACGAAAAAATTAAAGAAGTGATTTCGATATTCTTGTTACAAAGGCGAATTCATTTTTAAAAACGAAAGTAATAAAAAAGTGAGTATATCTTACTACAAACGCGAAGTCATCACTGGAAATGAAAAAAATAAAAAGTAAGTTTTATATTAATTTTCTTGTTACAAACGACATTTCAACTCTCGAAATGAAAATATTAAAAAAAAGTGAGTTTGATGAGTATTATCTTGTAACAAAATGCGAATTCACTACTCAAAATGAAAAAATTTAAAAATGTGAATTTGATAGTTTTTCTTGTTACAAACACAAATTCACCGCTCGAAATGAAAAAATTAAGAAAGGTTATTTGTTACAAACACGAATTCACCACTCAAAATGAAATAATTAAAAAGGTGAGTTTGATATGAATATTCTTGTTACAAACGTGAATTCACTACTAAAAATGAAAAAAATTAAAGTGTCTTTCATATGGAATCAAATGAAAATATTAAAAAAGTGAGTTTTACATGTTCTTTCTTGCTACAATTGGGAAATCAGCACTCGCAAAGCAAAACTTAAAAAGTGAGATTGATCTGAATATTCTTGTTACCAAAACGAACTTTTACTCGTAATGAAAAATTAAATAATTGTGCTCGATAAAGTTTTTATGTTTGAAACACGAGTTCACCTCACGCAATGACAAATAAAAAATTAATTTTATAAAAGTATTCTTGCGTAACACTCGAATTTGCACACGAAATGAAAAAATTAAAAAAATGAGTGTGATATGATATAATGCGTTGGGTTGGGTAGGTTGGATATCGGTGATAAGTTTCATTTCTAATGCATTAATAGCTTAAAATATTCTACGACCTGTTGTCCCTTTGCGAGGTCACTGAAGGACATGAACAAAAGTCATTCAAGGTCATTGACCGTTCAAGGTCATTCAAGGTCATTGAACTTTCAGGGTCATTCAAGGTCAATGACCTTTCATGGTCATTAAAGGTCATTGACCTTTCAAGGTCATTGACCTTTCAAGGTCATTCAAGGTCATTAACTGTTCAAGGTCACCGAAGGCTATTGATCGTTCAATGTTATTCAAGGTTATTGTCCGTTCAAGGTTTTCAAAGTCATTGACCGTTCAAGGTCTTCAAGGTTATTGACCTTTCAAGGACCTTCAAGGTCATTGACCGTTCAAGGTCATTCAAGGTCATTAACCGTTCAAGGTCATTCAAAGTCATTGACCCTTCAAGGTCATTCAAGGTCATTGGCCGTTCAAGGTCATTCAAGGTCTTTGACCGTTCAAGGACATTCAAGGCTATTGATCGTTCAATGTCATTCAAGGTCATTGACCGTTCAAAGTCATTCAAGGTCATTCACCTTTCAAGGTCATTCAAGGTCATTAACCATTCAAGGTCACCTAAGGCTATTGATCGTTCAATGACATTCAAGGTCATTGTCCGTTAAAGGTTTTCAAAGTTATTGACCTTTCAAGGTCATTCAAGGTCATTGACCGTTCAAGGTCATTCAAGGTTATTGACCTTTCAAGGTCGTTAAAGATCATTCGAGGTCATTGACCGTTCAAGGTCATTCAAGGTCATTGACCGTTCAAGGTCACTCATAAAAGGTCATTCAAGGTCATTGACCGTTGAAAGTCATTCAAGGTCATTGACCTTTCATGGTCATACAAGCTCATTGACCGTTCAAAGACATTCAAGGTCATTGACCGTTCAAGGTCACCAAAGGCTATTGATCGTTCACTGACATTCAAGGTCATTGTCCGTTCAAGGTTTTCAAAGTCATTGATTATTCATGGTCCTTCAATGTCATTGACCGTTTAAGGTCATTCAAGGTCATTGACCTTTTAAGGTCATTCAAGGTCATTGCCCATTCAAGGTCATTCAAGGTCATTGCCCATTCAAGGTTTTCAAAGTCATTTACCTTTCAAGGTCTTTCAAGGTCATTTACCGTTCAAATTCATTCAAGGTCATTGACCTTTTAAGGTCATTCAAGGTCAATAACCGTTCAAGGTCATTCAAGGCTATTTATCGTTAAAGGACATTCAAGGTCATTGACATTTCAAGGTCATTTGCATTTCAAGGTCATTCAAGGTCATTGACCGTTCAGGGTCATTCTAGGTCATTGATCTTTCAAGGTCATTTAAGATCATCGACCGTTCAAGGTCATTCAAGGTCATTGACCTTTCAAGGTCATTCAAGGTCATTAACCGTTCAAGTTCGTTCAAGGGCATTGACCTTTCAAGGTCATTCAAGGGCATTGACCGTACAAGGTCATTCAAGGTCATTGAGCTTTAGAGGTCATTCAAGGTCATTGACCGTTCAAGGTCATTGACCCCTCAAGGTCATTCAAGGTCATTTACCGTTCAAGGTCATTGAACTTTCAACGTCATTCAAGGTCATTGACCTTTCAAGGTCATTCAAGGTCATTAACCGTTCAAGGTCAATCAAGGTCATTGACCGTTCAAGGTCATTCAAGGCTATTGATCGTTTAAGGTCATTCAAGGTCATTGACCTTTCAAGGTCATTCAAGGTCATTGACCGTTCAGGGTCATTCAAGGTCATTGATCTTTCAAGGTCATTTAAGATCATCGACCGTTCAAGGTCATTCAAGGTCATTGACCTTTCAAGGTCATTCAAGGTCATTTACCGTTCAAGGTCGTTCAAGGGAATTGACCTTTAAAGGTCATTCAAGGTCATTGACCGTTCAAGGTCGTTCAAGGGCATTGACCTTTCAAGGTCATTCAAGGTCATTTACCGTTCAAGGTCATTCAAGGTCATTGAACTTTCAAGGTCATTCAAGGTCATTGACATTTAAGGTCATTCGAGACCATTGACCTTTCAAGGTCATTCAAGGTCATTGACCTTTCAAGGTCATTCAAGGTCATTGACCGTTCAAGGTCACTCAAGGTCATTGAACTTTCAGGGTCATTCAAGGTCAATGACCTTTCATGGTCATTAAAGGTCATTGACCTTTCAAGGTCATTGACCTTTCAAGGTCATTCAAGGTCATTAACTGTTCAAGGTCACCGAAGGCTATTGATCGTTCAATGTTATTCAAGGTTATTGTCCGTTCAAGGTTTTCAAAGTCATTGACCGTTCAAGGTATTCAAGGTTATTGACCTTTCAAGGACCTTCAAGGACATTGACCGTTCAAGGTCATTCAAGGTCATTAACCGTTCAAGGTCATTCAAAGTCATTGACCTTTCAAGGTCATTCAAGGTCATTGGCCGTTCAAGGTCATTCAAGGTCTTTGACCGTTCAAGGACATTCAAGGCTATTGATCGTTCAATGTCATTCAAGGTCATTGACCGTTCAAAGTCATTCAAGGTCATTCACCTTTCAAGGTCATTCAAGGTCATTAACCATTCAAGGTTACCTAAGGCTATTGATCGTTCAATGACATTCAAGGTCATTGTCCGTTAAAGGTTTTCAAAGTTATTGACCTTTCAAGGTCATTCAAGGTCATTGACCGTTCAAGGTCATTCAAGGTTATTGACCTTTCAAGGTCGTTAAAGATCATTCGAGGTCATTGACCGTTCAAGGTCATTCAAGGTCATTGACCGTTCAAGGTCACTCATAAAAGGTCATTCAAGGTCATTGACAGTTGAAAGTCATTCAAGGTCATTGACCTTTCATGGTCATACAAGCTCATTGACCGTTCAAAGACATTCAAGGTCATTGACCGTTCAAGGTCACCAAAGGCTATTGATCGTTCACTGACATTCAAGGTCATTGTCCGTTCAAGGTTTTCAAAGTCATTGATTATTCATGGTCCTTCAATGTCATTGACCGTTTAAGGTCATTCAAGGTCATTGACCTTTTAAGGTCATTCAAGGTCATTGCCCATTCAAGGTCATTCAAGGTCATTGCCCATTCAAGGTTTTCAAAGTCATTTACCTTTCAAGGTCTTTCAAGGTCATTTACCGTTCAAATTCATTCAAGGTCATTGACCTTTTAAGGTCATTCAAGGTCAATAACCGTTCAAGGTCATTCAAGGCTATTTATCGTTAAAGGACATTCAAGGTCATTGACATTTCAAGGTCATTTGCATTTCAAGGTCATTCAAGGTTATTTACTTTTCAAGGTCATTCAAGGACATTGACCTTTCAAGTTCATTCAAGGTCATTTACCGTTCAAGGTCAACCAAGGCTATTGATCGTTCAATGTCATTCAAGGTCACTGTACATTCAAGGGTTTCTAAGTCATTGACCTTTCAAGGTCATTCAAGGTCATTGACCGTTCAAGGTCATTCAAGGTTATTAACTTTTCAAGGTCATTCAAGGTCATTTCCCTTTCAAGGTCATTTAAGGTCATTGACCGTTCAAGGTCATTCAAGGCTATTGATCGTTAAAGGCCATTCAAGGTCATTGACCTTTCAAGGTCATTCTAGGTCATTGGCCCTTCAAAGTCATTTAAGGACATTGACCTCTCAAGGTCATTCAAGGTTATCAACCGTTCAAGGTCAGCCAAGGCTATTGATCGTTCAATGTCATTCAAGGTCATTGTCCATTCAAGGTTTTCAAAGTCATTGACCTTTCAAGGTCATTCAAGGTCATTGACCGTTCAAGGTCATTCAAGGTTATAATTCTTTCAAGGTCATCCAAGGTCATTGCCCTTTCAAGGTCATTGACCTTTCAAGATCATTCAAGGTCATTGACCTTTCAAGGTCATTCAAGGTCATTAACCGTTCAAGGTCAATCAAGGTCATTGACCGTTCAAGGTCATTCAAGGCTATTGATCGTTTAAGGTAATTCAAGGTCATTGACCTTTCAAGGTCATTCAAGGTCATTGACCGTTCAAGGTCATTCAAGGTCATTGATCTTTCAAGGTCATTTAAGATCATCGACCGTTCAAGGTCATTCAAGGTCATTGACCTTTCAAGGTCATTCAAGGTCATTTACCGTTCAAGGTCGTTCAAGGGCATTGACCTTTCAAGGTCATTCAAGGGCATTGACCGTTCAAGGTCATTCAAGGTCATTGACCTTTCCAGGTCATTCAAGGTCATTGACCGTTCAAGGTCGTTCAAGGGCATTGACCCCTCAAGGTCATTCAAAGTCATTTACCGTTCAAGGGCATTCAAGGTCATTCAAGGTCATTGACCGTTCAAGGTCGTTCAAGGGCATTGACCTTTCAAGGTCATTCAAGGTCATTTACCGTTCAAGGTCATTCAAGGTCATTGAACTTTCAAGGTCATTCAAGGTCATTGACATTTAAGGTCATTCGAGACCATTGACCTTTCAAGGTCATTCAAGGTCATTGACCTTTCAAGGTCATTCAAGGTCATTGACCTTTAAAGGTCATTCAAGGTCATTGACCTTTCAAGGTCATTCAAGGTCATTGACCGTTCAAGGTCATTCAAGGTCATTGAACTTTCAAGGTCATTCAAGGTCAATGACCTTTCATGGTCATTAAAGGTCATTGACCTTTCAAGGTCATTGACCTTTCAAGGTCATTGACCTTTCAAGGTCATTCAAGGTCATTAACTGTTCAAGGTCATCGAAGGCTATTGATCGTTCAATGTTATTCAAGGTTATTGTCCGTTCAAGGTTTTCAAAGTCATTGACCGTTCAAGGTCTTCAAGGTTATTGACCTTTCAAGGACCTTCAAGGTCATTGACCGTTCAAGGTCATTCAAGGTCATTAACCGTTCAAGGTCATTCAAAGTCATTGACCTTTCAAGGTCATTCAAGGTCATTGGCCGTTCAAGGTCATTCAAGGTCTTTGACCGTTCAAGGATATTCAAGGCTATTGATTGTTCAATGTCATTCATTGAACGGTCATTGACCGTTCAAAGTCATTTAAGGTCATTGTCCTTTCAAGGTCATTCAAGGTCATTAACCATTCAAGGTCACCTAAGGCTATTGATCGTTCAATGACATTCAAGGTCATTGTCCGTTAAAGGTTTTCAAAGTCATTGACCTTTCAAGGTCATTCAAGGTCATTGACCGTTCAAGGTCATTCAAGGTTATTGACCTTTCAAGGTCGTTAAAGATCATTCGAGGTCATTGACCGTTCAAGGTCATTCAAGGTCATTGACCGTTCAAGGTCACTCATTAAAGGTCATTCAAGGTCATTGACCGTTGAAAGTCATTCAAGGTCATTGACCTTTCATGGTCATACAAGCTCATTGACCGTTCAAAGACATTCAAGGTCATTGACCGTTCAAGGTCACCCAAGGCTATTGATCGTTCACTGACATTCAAGGTCATTGTCCGTTCAAGGTTTTCAAAGTCATTGATTATTCAAGGTCCTTCAAAGTCATTGACCGTTTAAGGTCATTCAAGGTCATTGACCTTTTAAGGTCATTCAAGGTCATTGCCCATTCACGGTCATTCAAGGTCATTGCCCATTCAAGGTTTTCAAAGTCATTTACCTTTCAAGGTCTTTCAAGGTCATTTACCGTTCAAATTCATTCAAGGTCATTGACCTTTTTAGGTCATTCAAGGTCAATAACCGTTCAAGGTCATTCAAGGCTATTTATCGTTAAAGGACATTCAAGGTCATTGACATTTCAAGGTCATTTGCATTTCAAGGTCATTCAAGGTTATTGACTTTTCAAGGTCATTCAAGGACATTGACCTTTCAAGTTCATTCAAGGTCATTTACCGTTCAAGGTCAACCAAGGCTATTGATCGTTCAATGTCATTCAAGGTCACTGTACATTCAAGGGTTTCAAAGTCATTGACCTTTCAAGGTCATTGACCGTTCAAGATCATTCAAGGTTATTAACTTTTCAAGGTCATTCAAGGTCATTGCCCTTTCAAGGTCATTGACCGTTCAAGGTCATTCAAGGTCATAGACCCTTCAAGGTCATTCAAGGTCATTGATTTTTCAAGGTCATTCAAGGTCATTGACCGTTCAAGGTCATTGACCTTTCAAGGTCATTGACCTTTCAAGGTCATTCAAGGTCATTGACCTTTCAAGGTCATTTAAGGTCATTGACCGTTCAAGGTCATTCAAGGCTATTGATCGTTAAAGGCCATTCAAGGTCATTGACATTTCAAGGTCATTGACCTTTCAAGGTCATTCTAGGTCATTGGCCCTTCAAGGTCATTTAAGGACATTGACCTTTCAAGGTCATTCAAGGTTATCAACCGTTCAAGGTCAGCCAAGGCTATTGATCGTTCAATGTCATTCAAGGTCATTTTCCATTCAAGGTTTTCAAAGTCATTGACCTTTCAAGGTCATTCAAGGTCATTGACCGTTCAAGGTCATTCAAGGTTATTATTCTTTCAAGGTCATCCAAGGTCATTGCCCTTTCAAGGTCATTGACCTTTCAAGATCATTCAAGGTCATTGACCTTTCAAGGTCATTCAAGGTCATAAACCGTTCAAGGTCAATCAAGGTCATTGACCGTTCAAGGTCATTCAAGGTCATTGACCTTTCAAGGTCATTCAAGGTCATTGACCGTTCAGGGTCATTCAAGGTCATTGATCTTTCAAGGTCATTTAAGATCATCGACCGTTCAAGGTCATTCAAGGTCATTGACCTTTCAAGGTCATTCAAGGTCATTTACCGTTCAAGGTCGTTCAAGGGCATTGACCTTTCAAGGTCGTTCAAGAGCATTGACCTTTCAAGGTCATTTACCGTTCAAGGTCATTCAAGGTCATTGAACTTTCAAGGTCATTCAAGGTCATCGACCTTTCAAGGTCATTCAAGGTCATTGACCGTTCAAGGTCGTTCAAGGGCATTGACCTTTCAAGGTCATTCAAGGTCATTTACCGTTCAAGGTCATTCAAGGTCATTGAACTTTCAAGGTCATTCAAGGTCATTGACATTTAAGGTCATTCGAGACCATTGACCTTTCAAGGTCATTCAAGGTCATTGACCTTTCAAGGTCATTCAAGGTCATTGACCGTTCAAGGTCACTCAAGGTCATTGAACTTTCAGGGTCATTCAAGGTCAATGACCTTTCATGGTCATTAAAGGTCATTGACCTTTCAAGGTCATTGACCTTTCAAGGTCATTCAAGGTCATTAACTGTTCAAGGTCACCGAAGGCTATTGATCGTTCAATGTTATTCAAGGTTATTGTCCGTTCAAGGTTTTCAAAGTCATTGACCGTTCAAGGTATTCAAGGTTATTGACCTTTCAAGGACCTTCAAGGACATTGACCGTTCAAGGTCATTCAAGGTCATTAACCGTTCAAGGTCATTCAAAGTCATTGACCTTTCAAGGTCATTCAAGGTCATTGGCCGTTCAAGGTCATTCAAGGTCATTGACCGTTCAAGGTCATTGGGGGCTATTGATCGTTCAATGTCATTCAAGGTCATTGACCGTTCAAAGTCATTCAAGGTCATTCACCTTTCAAGGTCATTCAAGGTCATTAACCATTCAAGGTTACCTAAGGCTATTGATCGTTCAATGACATTCAAGGTCATTGTCCGTTAAAGGTTTTCAAAGTTATTGACCTTTCAAGGTCATTCAAGGTCATTGACCGTTCAAGGTCATTCAAGGTTATTGACCTTTCAAGGTCGTTAAAGATCATTCGAGGTCATTGACCGTTCAAGGTCATTCAAGGTCATTGACCGTTCAAGGTCACTCATAAAAGGTCATTCAAGGTCATTGACAGTTGAAAGTCATTCAAGGTCATTGACCTTTCATGGTCATACAAGCTCATTGACCGTTCAAAGACATTCAAGGTCATTGACCGTTCAAGGTCACCAAAGGCTATTGATCGTTCACTGACATTCAAGGTCATTGTCCGTTCAAGGTTTTCAAAGTCATTGATTATTCATGGTCCTTCAATGTCATTGACCGTTTAAGGTCATTCAAGGTCATTGACCTTTTAAGGTCATTCAAGGTCATTGCCCATTCAAGGTCATTCAAGGTCATTGCCCATTCAAGGTTTTCAAAGTCATTTACCTTTCAAGGTCATTCAAGGTCATTTACCGTTCAAATTCATTCAAGGTCATTGACCTTTTAAGGTCATTCAAGGTCAATAACCGTTCAAGGTCATTCAAGGCTATTTATCGTTGAAGGACATTCAAGGTCATTGACATTTCAAGGTCATTTGCATTTCAAGGTCATTCAAGGTTATTTACTTTTCAAGGTCATTCAAGGACATTGACCTTTCAAGTTCATTCAAGGTCATTTACCGTTCAAGGTCAACCAAGGCTATTGATCGTTCAATGTCATTCAAGGTCACTGTACATTCAAGGGTTTCTAAGTCATTGACCTTTCAAGGTCATTCAAGGTCATTGACCGTTCAAGGTCATTCAAGGTTATTAACTTTTCAAGGTCATTCAAGGTCATTTCCCTTTCAAGGTCATTTAAGGCCATTGACCGTTCAAGGTCATTCAAGGCTATTGATCGTTAAAGGCCATTCAAGGTCATTGACCTTTCAAGGTCATTCTAGGTCATTGGCCCTTCAAAGTCATTTAAGGACATTGACCTCTCAAGGTCATTCAAGGTTATCAACCGTTCAAGGTCAGCCAAGGCTATTGATCGTTCAATGTCATTCAAGGTCATTGTCCATTCAAGGTTTTCAAAGTCATTGACCTTTCAAGGTCATTCAAGGTCATTGACCGTTCAAGGTCATTCAAGGTTATAATTCTTTCAAGGTCATCCAAGGTCATTGCCCTTTCAAGGTCATTGACCTTTCAAGATCATTCAAGGTCATTGACCTTTCAAGGTCATTCAAGGTCATTGAACTTTCAAGGTCTTTCAAGGTCATTGACCGTTCAAGGTCATTCGAGGCTATTGATCGTTTAAGGTATTCAAGGTCATTGACCTTTCAAGGTCATTCAAGGTCATTGACCGTTCAAGGTCATTCAAGGTCATTGATCTTTCAAGGTCATTTAAGATCATCGACCGTTCAAGGTCATTCAAGGTCATTGACCTTTCAAGGTCATTCAAGGTCATTTACCGTTCAAGGTCGTTCAAGGGCATTGACCTTTCAAGGTCATTCAAGGTCATTGACCGTTCAAGGTCATTCAAGGTCATTGACCTTTCCAGGTCATTCAAGGTCATTGACCGTTCAAGGTCGTTCAAGGGCATTGACCCCTCAAGGTCATTCAAAGTCATTTACCGTTCAAGGGCATTCAAGGTCATTCAAGGTCATTGACCGTTCAAGGTCGTTCAAGGGCATTGACCTTTCAAGGTCATTCAAGGTCATTTACCGTTCAAGGTCATTCAAGGTCATTGAACTTTCAAGGTCATTCAAGGTCATTGACATTTAAGGTCATTCGAGACCATTGACCTTTCAAGGTCATTCAAGGTCATTGACCTTTCAAGGTCATTCAAGGTCATTGACCTTTAAAGGTCATTCAAGGTCATTGACCTTTCAAGGTCATTCAAGGTCATTGACCGTTCAAGGTCATTCAAGGTCATTGAACTTTCAAGGTCATTCAAGGTCAATGACCTTTCATGGTCATTAAAGGTCATTGACCTTTCAAGGTCATTGACCTTTCAAGGTCATTCAAGGTCATTAACTGTTCAAGGTCATCGAAGGCTATTGATCGTTCAATGTTATTCAAGGTTATTGTCCGTTCAAGGTTTTCAAAGTCATTGACCGTTCAAGGTCTTCAAGGTTATTGACCTTTCAAGGTCATTCAAGGTCATTGACCGTTCAAGGTCATTCAAGGTCATTAACCGTTCAAGGTCATTCAAAGTCATTGACCTTTCAAGGTCATTCAAGGTCATTGGCCGTTCAAGGTCATTCAAGGTCTTTGACCGTTCAAGGATATTCAAGGCTATTGATTGTTCAATGTCATTCATTGAACGGTCATTGACCGTTCAAAGTCATTTAAGGTCATTGTCCTTTCAAGGTCATTCAAGGTCATTAACCATTCAAGGTCACCTAAGGCTATTGATCGTTCAATGACATTCAAGGTCATTGTCCGTTAAAGGTTTTCAAAGTCATTGACCTTTCAAGGTCATTCAAGGTCATTGACCGTTCAAGGTCATTCAAGGTTATTGACCTTTCAAGGTCGTTAAAGATCATTCGAGGTCATTGACCGTTCAAGGTCATTCAAGGTCATTGACCGTTCAAGGTCACTCATTAAAGGTCATTCAAGGTCATTGACCGTTGAAAGTCATTCAAGGTCATTGACCTTTCATGGTCATACAAGCTCATTGACCGTTCAAAGACATTCAAGGTCATTGACCGTTCAAGGTCACCCAAGGCTATTGATCGTTCACTGACATTCAAGGTCATTGTCCGTTCAAGGTTTTCAAAGTCATTGATTATTCAAGGTCCTTCAAAGTCATTGACCGTTTAAGGTCATTCAAGGTCATTGACCTTTTAAGGTCATTCAAGGTCATTGCCCATTCACGGTCATTCAAGGTCATTGCCCATTCAAGGTTTTCAAAGTCATTTACCTTTCAAGGTCTTTCAAGGTCATTTACCGTTCAAATTCATTCAAGGTCATTGACCTTTTTAGGTCATTCAAGGTCAATAACCGTTCAAGGTCATTCAAGGCTATTTATCGTTAAAGGACATTCAAGGTCATTGACATTTCAAGGTCATTTGCATTTCAAGGTCATTCAAGGTTATTGACTTTTCAAGGTCATTCAAGGACATTGACCTTTCAAGTTCATTCAAGGTCATTTACCGTTCAAGGTCAACCAAGGCTATTGATCGTTCAATGTCATTCAAGGTCACTGTACATTCAAGGGTTTCAAAGTCATTGACCTTTCAAGGTCATTCAAGGTCATTGACCGTTCAAGATCATTCAAGGTTATTAACTTTTCAAGGTCATTCAAGGTCATTGCCCTTTCAAGGTCATTGACCGTTCAAGGTCATTCAAGGTCATAGACCCTTCAAGGTCATTCAAGGTCATTGATTTTTCAAGGTCATTCAAGGTCATTGACCGTTCAAGGTCATTGACCTTTCAAGGTCATTGACCTTTCAAGGTCATTCAAGGTCATTGACCTTTCAAGGTCATTCAAGGTCATTGACCGTTCAAGGTCATTCAAGGCTATTGATCGTTAAAGGCCATTCAAGGTCATTGACATTTCAAGGTCATTGACCTTTCAAGGTCATTCTAGGTCATTGGCCCTTCAAGGTCATTTAAGGACATTGACCTTTCAAGGTCATTCAAGGTTATCAACCGTTCAAGGTCAGCCAAGGCTATTGATCGTTCAATGTCATTCAAGGTCATTTTCCATTCAAGGTTTTCAAAGTCATTGACCTTTCAAGGTCATTCAAGGTCATTGACCGTTCAAGGTCATTCAAGGTTATAATTCTTTCAAGGTCATCCAAGGTCATTGCCCTTTCAAGGTCATTGACCTTTCAAGATCATTCAAGGTCATTGACCTTTCAAGGTCATTCAAGGTCATAAACCGTTCAAGGTCAATCAAGGTCATTGACCGTTCAAGGTCATTCAAGGTCATTGACCTTTCAAGGTCATTCAAGGTCATTGACCGTTCAAGGTCATTCAAGGTCATTGATCTTTCAAGGTCATTTAAGATCATCGACCGTTCAAGGTCATTCAAGGTCATTGACCTTTCAAGGTCATTCAAGGTCATTTACCGTTCAAGGTCGTTCAAGGGCATTGACCTTTCAAGGTCGTTCAAGAGCATTGACCTTTCAAGGTCATTTACCGTTCAAGGTCATTCAAGGTCATTGAACTTTCAAGGTCATTCAAGGTCATCGACCTTTCAAGGTCATTCAAGGTCATTGACCTTTCAAGGTCATTCAAGGTCATTGACCTTTCAAGGTCATTCAAGTTCATTGAACGTTCAAGGTCATTCAAGGTCATCGAACTTTCAAGGTCATTCAAGGTCATTGACCTTTCAAGGTCATTAAAGGTCATTGACCTTTCAAGGTCATTGACCTTTCAAGGTCATTCAAGGTCATTAACCGTTCAAGGTCACCGAAGGCTATTGATCGTTCAATGACATTCAAGGTTATTGTCCGTTCAAGGTTTTCAATGTCATTGACCGTTCAAGGTCTTCAAGGTTATTGACCTTTCAAGGACCTTCAAGGTCATTGACCGTTCAAGGTCATTCAAGGTCATTACCGTTCAAGGTCATTCAAAGTCATTGACCTTTCAAGGTCATTCAAGGTCATTGGCCGTTCAAGGTCATTCAAGGTCTTTGACCGTTCAAGGACATTCAAGGCTTTTGATTATTCAATGTCATTCAAGGTCATTGACCGTTCAAGGTCATTCAAGGTCATTGACCTTTCAAGGTCCTTCAAGGTCATTAACCGTTCAAGGTCACCTAAGGCTATTGATCGTTCAATGACATTCAAGGTCATTGTCCGTTCAAGGTTTTCAAAGTCATTGACCTTTTAAGGTCATTCAAGGTCATTGACCGTTCAAGGTCATTCAATATTATTTACCATTAAAGGTCATTCAAGGTTATGAACTGTTCAAGGTCATTCAAGGCTATTGATCGTCCAATGTCATTCAAGGTCATTCTCCGTTAAAGGTTTTCAAAGTCATTGACCTTTCAAGGTCATTCAAGGTCATTTAGCGTTCAAGGTCATTCAAGGTTATTGATCTTTCAAGGTCGTTAAAGGTCATTCGAGGTCATTGACCGTTCAAGGTCATTCAAGGTCATTGACCGTTCAAGGTCACTCATTAAAGGTCATTCAAGGTCATTGACCGTTGAAAGTCATTCAAGGTCATTGACCTTTCATGGTCATTCAAGCTCATTGACCGTTCAAGGACATTCAAGGTCATTGACCGTTCAAGGTCATTCAAGGCTATTGATCGTTTAAAGTCGCTCAAGGTCATTGACCATTGACGGTAAATCAATGTCATTGACTCTTCAAGGTCCTTCAAGATCGTTGAACGGGTAAGGTCATTCAAGGTTATTGACCGTTCAAGGTCATTTAAAAAAAAATTTTAAAAATATAAAAATGTTAGTTTGGTATGAATATTCTCACTAATAAACGCTAGTTGTCTACCGGAAATGATAAAATGAAAAATGTCAGTTTTATATGAATGTTCTTCTTAGAAACACGAATTCACCACTCGAAACGAAAAAATTAAAGAAGTGATTTCGATATTCTTGTTACAAAGGCGAATTCATTTTTAAAAATTAAAGTATTAAAAAAGTGAGTATATCTTACTACAAACGCGAAGTCATCACTGGAAATGAAAAAAATAAAAAGTAAGTTTGATAATAATATTCTTGTTACAAACGCAATTTCACCTCTCGATTTAAAAAAATTAAAAAAAGTGAGTTTGATGAGAATATTCTTGTAACAAACGCGAATTCACAACTAGAAATGAAAAAAATTAAAGTGGCTTTCATATGAATTCAAATAAAAATATAAAAAATTGAGTTTTACATGTTTTTTCTTACTACAAACGCGAAATCAGCACTCGCAAAGCAAAACATAAAAAGTGAGATTGAAATGAATAATCTTGTTACCAAAACGAACTTTTACTCGAAATGATAAATTAAATAATTGAGTTCGATAAAGTTTTTATATTTGAAACACGAATTCACCTCACCCAATGACAAATAAAAATTTAATTTTATATAAGTATTCTTGCTAAACACTCGAATTTGCACACGAAATGATAAAATTAAAAATGTGAGTTTAATATTAATATTCTTGTTACATACACGAATTCAACTCGCGAAATGTAAAAATTAAAAAGTTTGTTTGATATGAATAGTATTGTCACAAACACGAGTTAACAGCTCGAATTGAAAAAATTAAAAAAGTGAGTTTGAAATGAATATTCTTGTTACAAACGCAAATATTCACTCGAAATGAAAAAATTAAGAATATTCTTGATCCAAACTCGAAATGAAAATTTTAAAAAAGTGAGTGCGATATGAATATAATGGGTTGGGTTGGGTAGGTTGGATATCGGTGATAAGTTTCATTTCTAATGCATTAATAGCTTAAAATATTCTACGATCTGTTGTCCTTTGCGAGGTCAATGAAGGACATGCACAAAAGTCATTCAAGGTCATTAACCTTTCAAGGACATTCAAGGTCATTGACCGTTCAAGGTCATTCAAGGCTATTGATCGTTCAAGGCCATTCAAGGTCATTGACATTTCAAGGTTATTCGAGGCCATTGACCTTTCAAGGTCATTCAAGGTCATTGACCTTTCAAGGTCATTCAAGGTCATTAACCGTTCAAGGTCACCCAAGGCTATTGATCGTTCACTGACATTCAAGGTCATTGTCCGTTCAAGGTTTTCAAAGTCATTGATCTTTCAAGGTCATTCAAGGTCATAACCGTTCAAGGTCATTCAAGGTTATTGACGTTTCAAGGTCATTCAAGGTCATTGACCGTTCAAGGTCATTCAAGGTCATTGAATTTTCAAGGTCATTCAAGGTCATTGACCTTTCAAGGTCATTCAAGGTCATTGACCTTTCAATGTCATTCAAGGTCATTAACCGTTCAAGGTCATTCAAAGTCATTGACCTTTCAAGGTCATTTAACGTCATTGACCGTTCAAGGTCATTCAAGGTCATTGACCTTTCAAGGTCATTTAAGGTCATTGACCGTTCAAGGTCATTCAAGGCTATTGATCGTTAAAGGCCATTCAAGGTCATTGACATTTCAAGGTCATTGACCTTTCAAGGTCATTCTAGGTCATTGGCCCTTCAAGGTCATTTAAGGACATTGACCTTTCAAGGTCATTCAAGGTTATCAACCGTTCAAGGTCAGCCAAGGCTATTGATCGTTCAATGTCATTCAAGGTCATTGTCCATTCAAGGTTTTCAAAGTCATTGACCTTTCAAGGTCATTCAAGGTCATTGACCGTTCAAGGTCATTCAAGGTTTTTGACATTTCTAGGTCATTCGAGGTCATTTAAGGTCATTTACCGTTCAAGGTCATTCAAGGTCATTGACCTTTCAAGGTCATTCAAGGTCATTGACCTTTCAAGGTCATTCAAGGTCATTGACCGTTCAAGGTCATTCAAGGCTATTGATCGTTCAATGTCATTCAAAGTCATTGACCGTTGAAGGTAATTCAAAGTCATAGCCTCTTGAAGGTTTTTCAAGGTCATTGACCGGGTAAGGTCATTCAAGGTTATTGACCGTTCAAGGTCATTTAAAAAATTAAATTTAAAAATAATAAAAGGTTAGTTTGGTATGAATGTTCTTACTAATAATAAACGCTAGTTCTCTACCGGAAATGATAAAATGAAAAATGTCAGTTTTATATGAATGTTCTTCTTAGAAACACGAATTCAACACTCGAAATGAAAAAATTAAAAACTGAGATTGAGTGAATATTCCTATTACAAACGCAAATTCACTTCTCAAAATGAAAACATTAAAAAAGTGAGTTTGATATGGTTTTTTTTGTTACAAACATTAATTGACCACTCCAAATAAAGAAAAAAAGGTGAGTTTGGTATTACTTATCTTGTTACAAACGCGAATTCACCACTCGAAACGAAAAAATTAAAGAAGTGATTTCGATATTCTTGTTACAAAGGCGAATTCATTTTTAAAAACGAAAGTAATAAAAAAGTGAGTATATCTTACTACAAACGCGAAGTCATCACTGGAAATGAAAAAAATAAAAAGTAAGTTTTATATTAATTTTCTTGTTACAAACGACATTTCAACTCTCGAAATGAAAATATTAAAAAAAGTGAGTTTGATGAGTATTATCTTGTAACAAAATGCGAATTCACTACTCAAAATGAAAAAATTTAAAAATGTGAATTTGATAGTTTTTCTTGTTACAAACACAAATTCACCGCTCGAAATGAAAAAATTAAGAAAGGTTATTTGTTACAAACACGAATTCACCACTCAAAATGAAATAATTAAAAAGGTGAGTTTGATATGAATATTCTTGTTACAAACGTGAATTCACTACTAAAAATGAAAAAAATTAAAGTGTCTTTCATATGGAATCAAATGAAAATATTAAAAAAGTGAGTTTTACATGTTCTTTCTTGCTACAATTGGGAAATCAGCACTCGCAAAGCAAAACTTAAAAAGTGAGATTGATCTGAATATTCTTGTTACCAAAACGAACTTTTACTCGAAATGAAAAATTAAATAATTGTGCTCGATAAAGTTTTTATGTTTGAAACACGAGTTCACCTCACGCAATGACAAATAAAAAATTAATTTTATAAAAGTATTCTTGCGTAACACTCGAATTTGCACACGAAATGAAAAAATTAAAAAAATGAGTGTGATATGATATAATGCGTTGGGTTGGGTAGGTTGGATATCGGTGATAAGTTTCATTTCTAATGCATTAATAGCTTAAAATATTCTACGACCTGTTGTCCCTTTGCGAGGTCACTGAAGGACATGAACAAAAGTCATTCAAGGTCATTGACCGTTCAAGGTCATTCAAGGTCATTGAACTTTCAGGGTCATTCAAGGTCAATGACCTTTCATGGTCATTAAAGGTCATTGACCTTTCAAGGTCATTGACCTTTCAAGGTCATTCAAGGTCATTAACTGTTCAAGGTCACCGAAGGCTATTGATCGTTCAATGTTATTCAAGGTTATTGTCCGTTCAAGGTTTTCAAAGTCATTGACCGTTCAAGGTCTTCAAGGTTATTGACCTTTCAAGGACCTTCAAGGTCATTGACCGTTCAAGGTCATTCAAGGTCATTAACCGTTCAAGGTCATTCAAAGTCATTGACCCTTCAAGGTCATTCAAGGTCGTTGGCCGTTCAAGGTCATTCAAGGTCTTTGACCGTTCAAGGACATTCAAGGCTATTGATCGTTCAATGTCATTCAAGGTCATTGACCGTTCAAAGTCATTCAAGGTCATTCACCTTTCAAGGTCATTCAAGGTCATTAACCATTCAAGGTCACCTAAGGCTATTGATCGTTCAATGACATTCAAGGTCATTGTCCGTTAAAGGTTTTCAAAGTTATTGACCTTTCAAGGTCATTCAAGGTCATTGACCGTTCAAGGTCATTCAAGGTTATTGACCTTTCAAGGTCGTTAAAGATCATTCGAGGTCATTGACCGTTCAAGGTCATTCAAGGTCATTGACCGTTCAAGGTCACTCATAAAAGGTCATTCAAGGTCATTGTCCGTTGAAAGTCATTCAAGGTCATTGACCTTTCATGGTCATACAAGCTCATTGACCGTTCAAAGACATTCAAGGTCATTGACCGTTCAAGGTCACCAAAGGCTATTGATCGTTCACTGACATTCAAGGTCATTGTCCGTTCAAGGTTTTCAAAGTCATTGATTATTCATGGTCCTTCAATGTCATTGACCGTTTAAGGTCATTCAAGGTCATTGACCTTTTAAGGTCATTCAAGGTCATTGCCCATTCAAGGTCATTCAAGGTCATTGCCCATTCAAGGTTTTCAAAGTCATTTACCTTTCAAGGTCTTTCAAGGTCATTTACCGCTCAAATTCATTCAAGGTCATTGACCTTTTAAGGTCATTCAAGGTCAATAACCGTTCAAGGTCATTCAAGGCTATTTATCGTTAAAGGACATTCAAGGTCATTGACATTTCAAGGTCATTTGCATTTCAAGGTCATTCAAGGTTATTTACTTTTCAAGGTCATTCAAGGACATTGACCTTTCAAGTTCATTCAAGGTCATTTACCGTTCAAGGTCAACCAAGGCTATTGATCGTTCAATGTCATTCAAGGTCACTGTACATTCAAGGGTTTCTAAGTCATTGACCTTTCAAGGTCATTCAAGGTCATTGACCGTTCAAGGTCATTCAAGGTTTTTAACTTTTCAAGGTCATTCAAGGTCATTTCCCTTTCAAGGTCATTGACCGTTCAAGGTCATTCAAGGCTATTGGTCGTTAAAGGCCATTCAAGGTCATTGACCTTTCAAGGTCATTCTAGGTCATTGGCCCTTCAAAGTCATTTAAGGACATTGACCTCTCAAGGTCATTCAAGGTTATCAACCGTTCAAGGTCAGCCAAGGCTATTGATCGTTCAATGTCATTCAAGGTCATTGTCCATTCAAGGTTTTCAAAGTCATTGACCTTTCAAGGTCATTCAAGGTCATTGACCGTTCAAGGTCATTCAAGGTTATAATTCTTTCAAGGTCATCCAAGGTCATTGCCCTTTCAAGGTCATTGACCTTTCAAGATCATTCAAGGTCATTGACCTTTCAAGGTCATTCAAGGTCATTAACCGTTCAAGGTCAATCAAGGTCATTGACCGTTCAAGGTCATTCAAGGCTATTGATCGTTTAAGGTCATTCAAGGTCATTGACCTTTCAAGGTCATTCAAGGTCATTGACCGTTCAAGGTCATTCAAGGTCATTGATCTTTCAAGGTCATTTAAGATCATCGACCGTTCAAGGTCATTCAAGGTCATTGACCTTTCAAGGTCATTCAAGGTCATTTACCGTTCAAGGTCGTTCAAGGGCATTGACCTTTCAAGGTCATTCAAGGTCATTGACCGTTCAAGGTCATTCAAGGTCATTGACCTTTCAAGGTCATTCAAGGTCATTGACCGTTCAAGGTCGTTCAAGGGCATTGACCCCTCAAGGTCATTCAAAGTCATTTACCGTTCAAGGGCATTCAAGGTCATTCAAGGTCATTGACCGTTCAAGGTCGTTCAAGGGCATTGACCTTTCAAGGTCATTCAAGGTCATTTACCGTTCAAGGTCATTCAAGGTCATTGAACTTTCAAGGTCATTCAAGGTCATTGACATTTCAAGGTCATTCGAGGCCATTGACCTTTCAAGGTCATTCAAGGTCATTGACCTTTCAAGGTCATTCAAGGTCATTGACCGTTCAAGGTCATTCAAGGTCATTGACCTTTCAAGGTCATTCAAGGTCATTGACCGTTCAAGGTCATTCAAGGTCATTGAACTTTCAAGGTCATTCAAGGTCAATGACCTTTCATGGTCATTAAAGGTCATTGACCTTTCAAGGTCATTGACCTTTCAAGGTCATTGACCTTTCAAGGTCATTCAAGGTCATTAACTGTTCAAGGTCACCGAAGGCTATTGATCGTTCAATGTTATTCAAGGTTATTGTCCGTTCAAGGTTTTCAAAGTCATTGACCGTTCAAGGTCTTCAAGGTTATTGACCTTTCAAGGACCTTCAAGGTCATTGACCGTTCAAGGTCATTCAAGGTCATTAACCGTTCAAGGTCATTCAAAGTCATTGACCTTTCAAGGTCATTCAAGGTCATTGGCCGTTCAAGGTCATTCAAGGTCTTTGACCGTTCAAGGATATTCAAGGCTATTGATTGTTCAATGTCATTCATTAAACGGTCATTGACCGTTCAAAGTCATTCAAGGTCATTGACCTTTCAAGGTCATTCAAGGTCATTAACCGTTCAAGGTCACCTAAGGCTATTGATCGTTCAATGACATTCAAGGTCATTGTCCGTTAAAGGTTTTCAAAGTCATTGACCTTTCAAGGTCATTCAAGGTCATTGACCGTTCAAGGTCATTCAAGGTTATTGACCTTTCAAGGTCGTTAAAGGTCATTCGAGGTCATTGACCGTTCAAGGTCATTCAAGGTCATTGACCGTTCAAGGTCACTCATTAAAGGTCATTCAAGGTCATTGACCGTTGAAAGTCATTCAAGGTCATTGACCTTTCATGGTCATACAAGCTCATTGACCGTTCAAGGTCACCCAAGGCTATTGATCGTTCACTGACATTCAAGGTCATTGTCCGTTCAAGGTTTTCAAAGTCATTGATTATTCAAGGTCCTTCAAGGTCATTGACCGTTTAAGGTCATTCAAGGTCATTGACCTTTTAAGGTCATTCAAGGTCATTGCCCATTCACGGTCATTCAAGGTCATTGCCCATTCAAGGTTTTCAAAGTCATTTACCTTTCAAGGTCTTTCAAGGTCATTTACCGTTCAAATTCATTCAAGGTCATTGACCTTTTTAGGTCATTCAAGGTCAATAACCGTTCAAGGTCATTCAAGGCTATTTATCGTTAAAGGACATTCAAGGTCATTGACATTTCAAGGTCATTTGCATTTCAAGGTCATTCAAGGTTATTGACTTTTCAAGGTCATTCAAGGACATTGACCTTTCAAGTTCATTCAAGGTCATTTACCGTTCAAGGTCAACCAAGGCTATTGATCGTTCAATGTCATTCAAGGTCACTGTACATTCAAGGGTTTCAATGTCATTGACCTTTCAAGGTCATTCAAGGTCATTGACCGTTCAAGGTCATTCAAGGTCATAGACCCTTCAAGGTCATTCAAGGTCATTGCCCTTTCAAGGTCATTGACCGTTCAAGGTCATTCAAGGTCATAGACCCTTCAAGGTCATTCAAGGTCATTGATTTTTCAAGGTCATTCAAGGTCATTGACCGTTCAAGGTCAATGACCTTTCAAGGTCATTGACCTTTCAAGGTCATTCAAGGTCATTGACCTTTCAAGGTCATTTAAGGTCATTGACCGTTCAAGGTCATTCAAGGCTATTGATCGTTAAAGGCCATTCAAGGTCATTGACATTTCAAGGTCATTGACCTTTCAAGGTCATTCTAGGTCATTGGCCCTTCAAGGTCATTTAAGGACATTGACCTTTCAAGGTCATTCAAGGTTATCAACCGTTCAAGGTCAGCCAAGGCTATTGATCGTTCAATGTCATTCAAGGTCATTTTCCATTCAAGGTTTTCAAAGTCATTGACCTTTCAAGGTCATTCAAGGTCATTGACCGTTCAAGGTCATTCAAGGTTATAATTCTTTCAAGGTCATCCAAGGTCATTGCCCTTTCAAGGTCATTGACCTTTCAAGATCATTCAAGGTCATTGACCTTTCAAGGTCATTCAAGGTCATAAACCGTTCAAGGTCAATCAAGGTCATTGACCGTTCAAGGTCATTCAAGGTCATTGACCTTTCAAGGTCATTCAAGGTCATTGACCGTCCAGGGTCATTCAAGGTCATTGATCTTTCCAGGTCATTTAAGATCATCGACCGTTCAAGGTCATTCAAGGTCATTGACCTTTCAAGGTCATTCAAGGTCATTTACCGTTCAAGGTCGTTCAAGGGCATTGACCTTTCAAGAACGTTCAAGAGCATTGACCTTTCAAGGTCATTCAAGGTCATTTACCGTTCAAGGTCATTCAAGGTCCTTGAACTTTCAAGGTCATTCAAGGTCATCGACCTTTCAAGGTCATTCAAGGTCATTGACCTTTCAAGGTCATTCAAGGTCATTGACCTTTCAAGGTCATTCAAGTTCATTGAACGTTCAAGGTCATTCAAGGTCATCGAACTTTCAAGGTCATTCAAGGTCATTGACCTTTCAAAGTCATTAAAGGTCATTGACCTTTCAAGGTCATTGACCTTTCAAGGTCATTCAAGGTCATTAACCGTTCAAGGTCACCGAAGGCTATTGATCGTTCAATGACATTCAAGGTTATTGTCCGTTCAAGGTTTTCAATGTCATTGACCGTTCAAGGTCTTCAAGGTTATTGACCTTTCAAGGACCTTCAAGGTCATTGACCGTTCAAGGTCATTCAAGGTCATTACCGTTCAAGGTCATTCAAAGTCATTGACCTTTCAAGGTCATTCAAGGTCATTGGCCGTTCAAGGTCATTCAAGGTCTTTGACCGTTCAAGGACATTCAAGGCTTTTGATTGTTCAATGTCATTCAAGGTCATTGACCGTTCAAGGTCATTCAAGGTCATTGACCTTTCAAGGTCCTTCAAGGTCATTAACCGTTCAAGGTCACCTAAGGCTATTGATCGTTCAATGACATTCAAGGTCATTGTCCGTTCAAGGTTTTCAAAGTCATTGACCTTTTAAGGTCATTCAAGGTCATTGACCGTTCAAGGTCATTCAATATTATTTACCATTAAAGGTCATTCAAGGTTATGAACTGTTCAAGGTCATTCAAGGCTATTGATCGTCCAATGTCATTTAAGGTCATTCTCCGTTAAAGGTTTTCAAAGTCATTGACCTTTCAAGGTCATTCAAGGTCATTTAGCGTTCAAGGTCATTCAAGGTTATTGATCTTTCAAGGTCGTTAAAGGTCATTCGAGGTCATTGACCGTTCAAGGTCATTCAAGGTCATTGACCGTTCAAGGTCACTCATTAAAGGTCATTCAAGGTCATTGACCGTTGAAAGTCATTCAAGGTCATTGACCTTTCATGGTCATTCAAGCTCATTGACCGTTCAAGGACATTCAAGGTCATTGACCGTTCAAGGTCATTCAAGGCTATTGATCGTTCAAAGTCGCTCAAGGTCATTGACCATTGACGGTAAATCAATGTCATTGACTCTTCAAGGTCCTTCAAGATCGTTGAACGGGTAAGGTCATTCAAGGTTATTGACCGTTCAAGGTCATTTAAAAAAAAATTTTAAAAATATAAAAATGTTAAGTTTGGTATGAATATTCTCACTAATAAACGCTAGTTGTCTACCGGAAATGATAAAATGAAAAATGTCAGTTTTATATGAATGTTCTTCTTAGAAACACGAATTCACCACTCGAAACGAAAAAATTAAAGAAGTGATTTCGATATTCTTGTTACAAAGGCGAATTCATTTTTAAAAATTAAAGTATTAAAAAAGTGAGTATATCTTACTACAAACGCGAAGTCATCACTGGAAATGAAAAAAATAAAAAGTAAGTTTGATAATAATATTCTTGTTACAAACGCAATTTCACCTCTCGATTTAAAAAAATTAAAAAAAGTGAGTTTGATGAGAATATTCTTGTAACAAACGCGAATTCACAACTAGAAATGAAAAAAATTAAAGTGGCTTTCATATGAATTCAAATAAAAATATAAAAAATTGAGTTTTACATGTTTTTTCTTACTACAAACGCGAAATCAGCACTCGCAAAGCAAAACATAAAAAGTGAGATTGAAATGAATAATCTTGTTACCAAAACGAACTTTTACTCGAAATGATAAATTAAATAATTGAGTTCGATAAAGTTTTTATATTTGAAACACGAATTCACCTCACCCAATGACAAATAAAAATTTAATTTTATATAAGTATTCTTGCTAAACACTCGAATTTGCACACGAAATGATAAAATTAAAAATGTGAGTTTGATATTAATATTCTTGTTACATACACGAATTCAACTCGCGAAATGTAAAAATTAAAAAGTTTGTTTGATATGAATAGTATTGTCACAAACACGAGTTAACAGCTCGAATTGAAAAAATTAAAAAAGTGAGTTTGAAATGAATATTCTTGTTACAAACGCAAATATTCACTCGAAATGAAAAAATTAAGAATATTCTTGATCCAAACTCGAAATGAAAAAATTAAAAAAGTGAGTGCGATATGAATATAATGGGTTGGGTTGGGTAGGTTGGATATCGGTGATAAGTTTCATTTCTAATGCATTAATAGCTTAAAATATTCTACGATCTGTTGTCCTTTGCGAGGTCAATGAAGGACATGCACAAAAGTCATTCAAGGTCATTAACCTTTCAAGGTCATTCAAGGTAATTGACCGTTCAAGGTCATTCAAGGCTATTGATTGTTCAAGGCCATTCAAGGTCATTGACATTTCAAGGTTATTCGAGGCCATTGACCTTTCAAGGTCATTCAAGGTCATTGACCTTTCAAGGTCATTCAAGGTCATTAACCGTTCAAGGTCACCCAAGGCTATTGATCGTTCACTGACATTCAAGGTCATTGTCCGTTCAAGGTTTTCAAAGTCATTGATCTTTCAAGGTCATTCAAGGTCATAACCGTTCAAGGTCATTCAAGGTTATTGACGTTTCAAGGTCATTCAAGGTCATTGACCGTTCAAGGTCATTCAAGGTCATTGAATTTTCAAGGTCATTCAAGGTCATTGACCTTTCAAGGTCATTCAAGGTCATTGACCTTTCAATGTCATTCAAGGTCATTAACCGTTCAAGGTCATTCAAAGTCATTGACCTTTCAAGGTCATTTAACGTCATTGACCGTTCAAGGTCATTCAAGGTCATTGACCTTTCAAGGTCATTTAAGGTAATTGACCGTTCAAGGTCATTCAAGGCTATTGATCGTTAAAGGCCATTCAAGGTCATTGACATTTCAAGGTCATTGACCTTTCAAGGTCATTCTAGGTCATTGGCCCTTCAAGGTCATTTAAGGACATTGACCTTTCAAGGTCATTCAAGGTTATCAACCGTTCAAGATCAGCCAAGGCTATTGATCGTTCAATGTCATTCAAGGTCATTGTCCATTCAAGGTTTTCAAAGTCATTGACCTTTCAAGGTCATTCAAGGTCATTGACCGTTCAAGGTCAGTCAAGGTTATAATATTTCAAGGTCATCCAAGGTCATTGCCCTTTCAAGGTCATTCAAGGTCATTGACCTTTCAAGGTCATTCAAGGTCATTGACCGTTCAAGGTCATTCAAGGCTATTGATCGTTCAATGTCATTCAAAGTCATTGACCGTTGAAGGTAATTCAAAGCCATAGCCTCTTGAAGGTTTTTCAAGGTCATTGACCGGGTAAGGTCATTCAAGGTTATTGACCGTTCAAGGTCATTTAAAAAATTAAATTTAAAAATAATAAAAGGTTAGTTTGGTATGAATGTTCTTACTAATAATAAACGCTAGTTCTCTACCGGAAATGATAAAATGAAAAATGTCAGTTTTATATGAATGTTCTTCTTAGAAACACGAATTCAACACTCGAAATGAAAAAATTAAAAAGTGAGATTGAGTGAATATTCCTATTACAAACGCAAATTCACTTCTCAAAATGAAAACATTAAAAAAGTGAGTTTGATATGGTTTTTTTTGTTACAAACATTAATTGACCACTCCAAATAAAGAAAAAAAGGTGAGTTTGGTATTACTTATCTTGTTACAAACGCAAATTTACCACTCGAAACGAAAAAATTAAAAAAGTGATTTCGATATTCTTGTTACAAAGGCGAATTCATTTTTAAAAACGAAAGTAATAAAAAAGTGAGTATATCTTACTACAAACGCGAAGTCATCACTGGAAATGAAAAAAATAAAAAGTAAGTTTTATATTAATTTTCTTGTTACAAACGACATTTCAACTCTCGAAATGAAAATATTAAAAAAAGTGAGTTTGATGAGTATTATCTTGTAACAAAATGCGAATTCACTACTCAAAATGAAAAAATTTAAAAATGTGAATTTGATAGTTTTTCTTGTTACAAACACAAATTCACCGCTCGAAATGAAAAAATTAAGAAAGGTTATTTGTTACAAACACGAATTCACCACTCAAAATGAAATAATTAAAAAGGTGAGTTTGATATGAATATTCTTGTTACAAACGTGAATTCACTACTAAAAATGAAAAAAATTAAAGTGTCTTTCATATGGAATCAAATGAAAATATTAAAAAAGTGAGTTTTACATGTTCTTTCTTGCTACAATTGGGAAATCAGCACTCGCAAAGCAAAACTTAAAAAGTGAGATTGATCTGAATATTCTTGTTACCAAAACGAACTTTTACTCGTAATGAAAAATTAAATAATTGTGCTCGATAAAGTTTTTATGTTTGAAACACGAGTTCACCTCACGCAATGACAAATAAAAAATTAATTTTATAAAAGTATTCTTGCGTAACACTCGAATTTGCACACGAAATGAAAAAATTAAAAAAATGAGTGTGATATGATATAATGCGTTGGGTTGGGTAGGTTGGATATCGGTGATAAGTTTCATTTCTAATGCATTAATAGCTTAAAATATTCTACGACCTGTTGTCCCTTTGCGAGGTCACTGAAGGACATGAACAAAAGTCATTGAAGGTCATTGACCGTTCAAGGTCATATACATTACAAGGTCATTCAATGTCATTGACCTTTTAAGGTCATTCAAGGTAATTTACCGTTCAAGGTCACTCAAGGTCATTGACCGTTCAAGGTCATTCAAGGTCATTAACCGTTCAAGGTCACCTCGCGAAATGTAAAAATTAAAAAGTGTGTTTGATATGAATATTCTGGTTACAAACGTGAATTCACTACAAAAAATTAAAAAAATTAAAGTGTCTTTCATATGAATTCAAATGAAAACATTAAAAAAGTGAGTTTTACATGTTTTTTCTTGCTACAAACGCGAAATCAGCACTCGCAAAGCAAAACTTTAAAAAGTGAGATTAATCTGAATATTCTTGTTATCAAAACGAACTTTCACTCGAAATGAAAAATAAAATACTTGAGTTTGATATAGTTTTTTTTTGTTTGAAACTCGAGTTCACCTCACGAAATGACAAAATAAAAAAGTCAGTTTTATATGAGTATTCTTGCTAAACACTCGAATTCACCTCGCGAAATGTAAAAATTAAAAAGTGTTTGATATGAATATTCTTATTACAAACGTGAATTCACTACTAAAAATGAAAAAAATTAAAGTGTATTTCATATGAGTTCATATGAAAATATTAAAAAAGTGAGTATTACATGTTTTTTTCTTGCTACAAACAAGAAATCAACACTCGCAAAGCAAAACTTAAAAAGTGAGATTGATCTGAATATTCTTGTTACCAAAACGAACTTTTACTCGAAATGGAAAATTAAATAATTGAGTTTGATATAGTTTTTATGTTTGAAACACGAATTCACCTCACGAAATGACAAATTAAAAAGTGAGTTTTATATAAGAATTCTTGCAAAACACTCGAATTTGCACACGAAATGAAAAAATTTAAAATGTGAGTTTGATATTAAGATTCTTGTTACAAACACGAATTGACCACGCGAAATGTAAAAATTAAGAAGTTTGTTTGATATGAATATTCTTGTCACAAACTTGAGTGAACAACTCAAAATGAAAAAATTAAAAAAGTGAGTGTGATATGAATATAATGGGTTGGGTTGGGTAGGTTGGATATCGGTGATAAGTTTCATTTCTAATGCTTTAATAGCTTAAAATATTCTACGACCTGTTGTCCCTTTGCGAGGTCACTGATGGACATGAACAAAAGTCATTGAAAGTCATTGACATCTCAAGGTCATTCAAGGTCATTGACCTTTCAAGGTCATTCAAGGTCATTGACCGTTCAAGGTCATTCAAGGCTAATGATCGTTCAAGGTCATTCAATGTCATTGACCTTTCAAGGTCATTCAAGGTCATTGACCTCTCAAGGTCATTCAAGGTCATTGACCTTTCAAGGTCATTCAAGGTCATTGTCCGTTCAAGGTTTTCAAAGTCATTGACCTTTCAAGGTCATTCAAGGTCATTGACCGTTCAAAGTCATTCTAGGTCATGGTTCTTGAATAACTTTGAACTCATGACTCATTCAAGGTCGAGGTAATTCAAGGTCATTGACGGTTTAATGATTTTCAAGCTCATAGACATTACAAGGTCATTCAAGGTCATTGACCTTTCAAGGTCATTGACCGTTCAAGGTCATTCAAGGTCATTGACATTTCAAGGTCATTCAAGGTCATTGACCGTTCAAGGTCATTCAAGGTCATTGACCTTTCAAGGTCACCCAAGGCTATTGATCATTCAATGTCATTCCAGGTCATTGTCCGTTCAAGGTTTTCAAAGTCATCTACCTTTCAAGGTCATTCAAAGTCATTGACCGTTCAAAGTCATTCAAGGTCATGGTCCTTGAATGACTTTGAACATTTCAAAATGTCATTCAAGGTCTGTAACCATTCAAGGTCACCCAAGGCTTTTGATCGTTCAATGTCATTCAAGTTCATTGTCCGTTGAAGGTAATTCAAAGTCATTGACCCTTCAAGGTCATTCAAGGTCATTGACCGTTCAAGGTCATTCAAGGTTATTGACCTTTCAAGGTCATTCAAGGTCATTGACCGTTCAAGGTCATTCAAGGTCATTGACCTTTCAAGGTCATTTAAAGTAATTGACCTTTCAAGGTCATTCAAGTTCATTGGCCGTTCAAGGTCATACAAGGTCATTGGCCGTTCAAGGTCATTCAAGTTCATTGACCGTTCAAGGTAATTCAAAGTCATTGACTCTTCAAGGTCCTTCAAGATCATTGACCGGGTAAGGTCATTATATGTTATTGACCGTTCAAGGTCATTTAAAAAATTAAATTAAAAAATAATAAAAGGTTAGATTGGTATAAATATTCTTACTAATAAACGCTAGTTCTCTACCGGAAATGATAGAATGAAAAATGTCAGTTTTATAAGAATGTTCTTCTTAGAAACACGAATTCAAAACTCAAAATGAAAAAATTAAAAAAGTGAGATTGATATGAATTTTTTTGTTACAAACGCAAATACACCACTCGAATTGAAAGAATATAAAAAGTGAAATTGAATTAATATTCCTATTACAAACGCAAATTCATTTCTCAAAATGAAAACATTAAAAAAGTGAGTATGATATGGTTTTTCTTTTTACAGACACTAATTGACCACTCCAAATAAAAATATTAAGGTAAGTTTGGTATTACTATTTTTTTTATAAACGCGAATTCACCACTCGAAACGAAAAAATTAAAGAAGTTATATCGATATTTTGTTACAAAGGCGAATTCATTTTTAAAAACGAAAGTAATAAATAAGTGAGTATATCTTACTATAAACGCGAAGTCATCACTGGAAATGAAAAAAATAAAAAGTACCTTTGATGTTAATTTTCTTGTTACAAACGCAATTTCAACTCTCGAAATGAAAATATAAAAATAAAGTGAGTTTGATGAGAATATTTTTGTAACAAACGCGTATTCACTACTCAAAATTAATAAATTTCAAAATGTGAATTTGATAGAGTTTTTCTTGTTACAAACACAAATTCACCGCTCGAAATGAAAAAATTAAGAAAGTTAATTTGTTACAAACAAGAATTCACCACTCAAAATAAAATAATTAAAAAGGTGAGTTTGATATGAATATTCTTGTTACAAACGTGAATTCACTACTAAAAATGAAAAAAATTAAAGTGTCTTTCATATGAGTTCATATGAAAATATTAAAAAAGTGAGTATTTCATGTTTTTTTCTTGCTACAAACAAGAAATCAACACTCGAAAAGCAAAACTTAATAAGTGAGATTGATCTGAATATTCTTGTTACCAAAACGAACTTTTACTCGAAATGGAAAATTAAATAATTGAGTTTGATATAGTTTTTATGTTTGAAACACGAATTCAGCTCACGAAATGACAAATTAAAAAGTAAGTTTTATATAAGAATTCTTGCAAAACACTCGAATTTGCACACGAAATGAAAAAATTTAATATGTGAGTTTGATATTAAGATTCTTGTTACAAACACGAATTGACCACGCGAAATGTAAAAATTAAGAAGTTTGTTTGATATGAATATTCTTGTCACAAACTTGAGTGAACAACTCGAAATGAAAAAATTAAAAAAGTGAATGTGATATGAATATAATGGGTTGGGTTGGGTAGGTTGGATATCGGTGATAAGTTTCATTTCTAATGCTTTAATAGCTTAAAATATTCTACGACCTGTTGTCCCTTTGCGAGGTCACTGATGGACATGAACAAAAGTCATTGAAGGTCATTGACATCTCAAGGTCATTCAAGGTCATTGACCTTTCAAGGTCATCAAGGTCATTGACCGTTCAAGGTCATTCAAGGCTATTGATCGTTCAAGGTCATTCAATGTCATTGACCTTTCAAGGTCATTCAAGGTCATTGACCTCTCAAGGTCATTCAAGGTCATTGACCTTTCAAGGTCATTCAAGGTCATTGACCGTTCAACGTTATTCAAGGTCATTGACCGTTCAAGATCATTTAAAGTCATTGACCGTTCAAGGTCATTCAAGGTCATTGACCGTTCAAGGTCATTCGAGGCTATTTAACGTTCGAATTCATTGACCTTTCAAGGTCATTCTAGGTCATTGACCTTTCAAGGTCATTGACCTTTCAAGGTCATTCAAGGTCATTGACCTTTCAAGGTCATTCGAGGTCATTGACCTTTCAAGGTCATTCAAGGTCATTGACCGTTCAAGGTCATTCAAGGTCGTTGATCGTTCTAGGTCATACAAAGCTATTTACCTCGCAGATCATTCAAGGTCATTGAACTTTCAAGGTCACCCAAGGCTATTGATCATTCAATGTCATTAAAGTTCATTGTCTGTTCAAGGTTTTCAAAGTCATTGACCTTTCAAGGTCATTCAAGGTCATTGACCGTTCAAAGTCATTCAAGGTCATTGACCTTGAATGACTCTGAACTCATGACTCATTCAAGGTCGGGGTCATTCAAGGTCATTGATATTTCAAAGTCATTCAAGGTCAATGACATATGAAGGTCATTCAAGGTCATTGACCTTTCAAGGTCATTCAATGTCATGACCTTGAATGACCTTGAGCGGTCAATGACCTTGAATGACCATGAAATCTCATTGACATTGAATGACTTTCAACGGTCAATGACCTTGAAGGACCTTGAAAGGTCAATGACGTTGAATGACCTTGAAATATCAATGACTTTGAATGACCTTGAACGGTCAATGACCTTGAATGACCTTGAAAGGTCAATGACCTATAATGACTTTAAACCGTCTATGACTTTGAATTACCTAGACCATGAATGAGTCATGAGTTCAAAGTTTTTCAAGTCCATGACCTTGAATGACCTTGAAAGGTCAATGACTTTGAAAACCTTGAACGGACAATGAACTTTAATGACATTGAATGATCAATAGCCTTGGGTGACCTTGAAAGTTCAATGACCTTGAATGATCTGAGAGGTAAATAGCTTTGTATGACCTAGAACGATCAACGGCCTTGAATGACCTTGAACGGTCAATGACCTTGAATGACCTTGAAAGGTCAATGACCTTTAATGACCTTGAAAGGTCAATGACCTGTCAAGGTCATTCAAGGTCATTGACCGTTCAAGGTCATTCAAGGTCATTGACATATGAAGGTCATTCAAGGTCATTGACCTTTCAAGGTCATGACCTTGAATGACCTTGAGCGGTCAATGACCTTGAATGACCATGAAAGGTCAATGACATTGAATGACTTTCAACGGTCAATGACCTTGAATGACCTTGAAAGTCAATGACCTTGAATGACCTTGAAAGGTCAATGACCTTGAATGACCTTGAACGGTCAATGACCTAAATACCTTGAAATATCAATGACTTTGAATGACCTTGAACGGTCAATGACCTTGAATGACCTTGAAACGTCAATGACCTTGAATGACCTTGAAAGGTCAATGACCTTGAATGACCTTGAACGGTCAATACCCTTGAATGGCCTTGGATTGTCAATGACCTTGAATGACCTTGAACGGTCAATGACCTTGAATGACCTTGAAAGGTCAATGACCTTGAATGACCTTGAAATGTCAATGACCTTGAATGACTTTGAACCGTCAATGACCTTGAATAACCTCGACCTTGAATGAGTCATGAGTTCAAAGTCAATCAAGGTCATTGACCTTTCAAGGTCATTCAAGGTCATTGACCTTTCAAGGTCATTGACCGTTCAAGGTTATTCAAGGTCATTGATTGTTCTAGGTCATACAAAGCTATTGACCGCTCAAGGTCATTCAAGGTCATTGACCTTTCAAGGTCACCAAAGGCTATTGATCATTCCATGTCATTCAAGGTCATTGTCCGTTCAGGGTTTTCAAAGTCATTGACCTTTCAAGGTCATTCAAGGTCATTGACCATTCAAAGTTATTCAAGGTCATGGACCTTGAAAAACTTTTAACTCATGACTCATTCAAGGTCGAGGTAATTCAAGGTCATTGACGCTTTAAAGTCATTCAATGTCATTGACATTTCAAGGTCATTCAAGGTCATTGACCTTTCAAGGTCATTCAAGGTCATTGACCGTTCAAGGTCATTCAAGGTCATTGACCGTTCAAGGTCATTCAAGGTCATTGACCGTTCAAGGTCATTCAAGGTCATTGACATTTCAAGGTTATTCAAGGTCATTGACCGTTCAAGGTCATTCAAGGTCATTGACCGTTCAAAGTCATTCAAGGTCAAGGACCTTGAATGACTTTGAACTCATGACTCATTTAAGGTCGAGGTCATTCAAGGTCATTGACGGTTCAAAGTCATTCAAAGACATTAACATTTCAAGGTCATTCAAGGTCATTGACCTTTCAAGGTCATTCAAGGTCATTGACCGTTCAAGGTCCTTCAAGGTCATTGACATTTCAAGGTCATTCAAGGTCATTGGCCTTTCATGGTCATTCAAGGTCATTGATCGTTCAAAGTCACTCAAGGTCATTGACATTTCAAGGTCATTAAAGGTCATTGACCGTTCAAGGTCATTCAAGGTCATTGACGGTTCTAGGTCATTCAAGGTCATTCAAGGTCATATGCCGTCCATGGTCATTCAAGGTCATTGACTGTTCAAGGTCATTCAAGGTCATTGACATTTCAAGGTTATTCAAGGTCATTGACCGTTCAAGGTCATTCAATGTCATTGACCTTTCAAGGTCATTCAAGGTCATTGGCCGTTGAAAGTCATTCAATGTCATTGACCTTTCATGGTCATTCAAGGTCATTGACCGCTCAAGGTCATTCAAGGTCATTGACCTTTCAAGGTCACCCAAGGCTATTGATCATTCAATGTCATTCAAGGTCATTGTTCGTTCAAGGTTTTCAAAGTCATTGACCGTTCAAAGTCATTCCAGATCATTGACCTTGAATGACTTTGAACTCATGACTCATTCAAGGTCGAGGTCATTCAAGGTCATTGACGGTTTAAGGTCCTTCAAGGTCATTGACATTTCAATGTCATTCAAGGTCATTGACCTTTCAAGGTCATTCAAGGTCATTCAAGGTCATTGACATTTCAAGGTCATTCAAGGTCATTAACCGTTCAAGTTCATTCAAGGTCATTGACCTTTCAAGGTCATTCAAGGTCATTGACCGTTGAAAGTCATTCAATGTCATTGACTTTTCATTGTCATTCAAGGTCATTGACGGCTCAAGGTCATTCAAGGTCATTGACCTTTCAAAGTCACTTAAGGCTATTGATCATTCAATGTCATTCAAGGTCATTGTCCGTTCAAGGTTTTCGAAGTCATTGACCTTTCAAGGTCATTCAAGGTCATTGACCGTTCAAGGTCATTCAAGGTCATTGATATTTCAAGGTCATTCAAGGTCATTGACCTTTAAAGGTCATTCAAGGTTATTGACCGTGGATAGTCATTCAAGGTGATTGACATTTCAAGGTCATTCATGATCATTAACCGTTCAAGGTCACCCAAGGCTATTGATCGTTCAATGTCATTCAATGTCATTAACCGTTCAAGGTCACCCAAGGCTATTGATCGTTCAATGTCATTGACCGTTGAAAGTCATTCAATGTCATTGACTTTTCATGGTCATTGAAGATCATTGACGGCTCAAGGTCATTCAAGGTCATTGACCTCTCAAAGTCACATAAGGCTATTGATCATTCAATGTCATTCAAGGTCATTGTCCGTTCAAGGTTTTCGAAGTCATTGACCTTTCAAGGTCATTCAAGGTCATTGACCGTTCAAGGTCATTCAAAGTCATTGATCTTTCAAGGTCATTCAAGGTCATTCAAGGTCATTCAAGGTCATTGACCGTTGAAAGTCATTCAAGGTGATTGACATTTCAAGGTCATTCATGATTATTAACCGTTCAAGGTCACTCAAGGCTATTGATCGTTCAATGTCATTCAATGTCATTAACCGTTCAAGGTCACCCAAGGCTATTGATCGTTCAATGTCATTCATGGTCATTGTCCGTTGAAGGTTATTCAAAGTCATTGACCCTTTAAGGTCATTCAAGGTCATTGACCGTTCAAGGTCATTCAAGGTTATTGACCGTTCAAGGTCATTCAAGGCTATTGATCGTACAATGTCATTCAAGGTCATTGACCGTTGAAGGTAATTCAAAGTCATAGACTCTTCAAGGTCCTTCAAGATTATTGACCGGGTAAGGTCAGTGAATGTTATTGACCGTTCAAGGTCATTTAAAAATTTAATTAAAAAATAATAAAAGGTTAGTTTGGTATAAATATTCTTACTAAAAAACACTAGTTCTCTACCGGAAATGATAGAATGAAAAATGTCAGTTTTATATGAATGTTCTTCTAAGAAACACGAATTCAACACTCGAAATGAAAAAATTAAAAAAGTGAGATTGATATGAATATTTTTGTTACAAACGCAAATACACCACTCGATTTGAAAGAATTTAAAAAGTGAAATTGAATTCATATTCCTATTACAAACGCAAATTCATTTATCAAAATGAAAACATTAAAAAAGTGAGTTTGATATGGTTTTTCTTGTTACAAACACTAATTGACCACTCCAAATAAAAATATTAAGGTAAGTTTGGTATTACTATTTTTGTTACAATCGCGAATTCACCACTCGAAACGAAAAAATTAAAGAAGTTATATCGATATTTTGTTACAAAGGCGAATTCATTTTTAAAAACGAAAGTAATAAATAAGTGAGTATATCTTACTACAAACGCGAAGTCATCACTGGAAATGAAAAAAATAAAAAGTAAGTTTGATAATAATATTCTTGTTACAAACGCAATTTCACCTCTCGATTTGAAAAAATTAAAAAAAGTGAGTTTGATGAGAATATTTATGTAACAAACGCGAATTCACAACTAGAAATGAAAAAAATTAAAGTGGCTTTCATATGGAATCAAATGAAAATATTAAAAAAGTGAGTTTTACATGTTCTTTCTTGCTACAATTGGGAAATCAGCACTCGCAAAGCAAAACTTAAAAAGTGAGATTGATCTGAATATTCTTGTTACCAAAACGAACTTTTACTCGTAATGAAAAATTAAATAATTGTGCTCGATAAAGTTTTTATGTTTGAAACACGAGTTCACCTCACGCAATGACAAATAAAAAATTAATTTTATAAAAGTATTCTTGCGTAACACTCGAATTTGCACACGAAATGAAAAAATTAAAAAAATGAGTGTGATATGATATAATGCGTTGGGTTGGGTAGGTTGGATATCGGTGATAAGTTTCATTTCTAATGCATTAATAGCTTAAAATATTCTACGACCTGTTGTCCCTTTGCGAGGTCACTGAAGGACATGAACAAAAGTCATTGAAGGTCATTGACCGTTCAAGGTCATATACATTACAAGGTCATTCAAGGTCATTGACCTTTTAAGGTCATTCAAGGTAATTTACCGTTCAAGGTCACTCAAGGTCATTGACCGTTCAAGGTCATTCAAGGTCATTAACCGTTCAAGGTCATTCAATTCTATTGATCGTTCAATGTCATTCAAGGTCATTGTCCGTTCAAGGTTTTCAAAGTCATTGACCATTCAAGGTCATTGACCTTTCAAGGTCCTTCAAGGTCATTGACCGTTCAAGGTCATTCAAGGTCATTGACCGTTCAAGGTCATTCAAGGTCATTGCCCATTCAAGGTTTTCAAATTCATTTACCTTTCAAGGTCATTCAAGGTCATTAACCGTTCAAATTCATTCAAGGTCATTGATCTTTCAAGGTCATTCAAGGTCATTACAAAAATAACAAGGTTGTTACAAACACTTATTGACCATTCGAAATGAAAAAAATGAAGGTGAGTTTGGTATAACTATTCTTGTTACAAACGCGAATTCACCACTCAAAACGAAAAAATTAAAGAAGTGGTTTCGATATTCTTGTTACAAAGGCGAATTCATTTTTAAAAACGAAAGTAATAAAAAAGTGAGTATATCTTACAACAAACGCGAGGTCATCACTGGAAATGAAAAAAATAAAAACTAAGTTTGATATTAATATTCTTGTTACAAACGCAATTTCACCTCTCGATTTGAAAAATTAAAAAAAAGTGAGTTTGATGAGAATATTCATGTAACAAACGCGAATACACTACTCAAAATGAAAAAATTCAAAAAAGTGAGTTTGATAGAGTTTTCCTTGTTACAAACACATATTTACCGCTCCAAAAGAAAAAATTAAGGAAGGGAATTTGTTACAAACACGAATTCACCACTCAAAATGAAAAATTAAAAAGGTGAGTTTGATATGAATATTCTTGTTACAAACGTGAATTCACTACAAAAAATTAAAAAAATTAAAGTGTCTTTCATATGAATTCAAATGAAAACATTAAAAAAGTGAGTTTTACATGTTTTTTCTTGCTACAAACGCAAAATCAGCACTCGCAAAGCAAAACTTTAAAAAGTGAGATTAATCTGAATATTCTTTTTATCAAAACGAACTTTCACTCGAAATAAAAAATTAAATACTTGAGTTTGATATAGTTTTTATTTGTTTGAAACACGAGTTCACCTCACGAAATGACAAAACAAAAAAGTCAGTTTTATATGAGTATTCTTGCTAAACACTCGAATTTGCACACGAAATGAAAAAATTAAAAATGTGAGTTTGATATTAATATTCTTGTTACATACACGAATTCACCTCGCGAAATGTAAAAATTAAAAAGTGTGTTTGATATGAATATTCTGGTTACAAACGTGAATTCACTACAAAAAATTAAAAAAATTAAAGTGTCTTTCATATGAATTCAAATGAAAACATTAAAAAAGTGAGTTTTACATGTTTTTTCTTGCTACAAACGCGAAATCAGCACTCGCAAAGCAAAACTTTAAAAAGTGAGATTAATCTGAATATTCTTGTTATCAAAACGAACTTTCACTCGAAATGAAAAATAAAATACTTGAGTTTGATATAGTTTTTTTTTGTTTGAAACACGAGTTCACCTCACGAAATGACAAAATAAAAAAGTCAGTTTTATATGAGTATTCTTGCTAAACACTCGAATTCACCTCGCGAAATGTAAAAATTAAAAAGTGTGTTTGATATGAATATTCTTATTACAAACGTGAATTCACTACTAAAAATGAAAAAAATTAAAGTGTCTTTCATATGAGTTCATATGAAAATATTAAAAAAGTGAGTATTACATGTTTTTTCTTGCTACAAACAAGAAATCAACACTCGCAAAGCAAAACTTAAAAAGTGAGATTGATCTGAATATTTTTGTTACCAAAACGAACTTTTACTCGAAATGGAAAATTAAATAATTGAGTTTGATATAGTTTTTATGTTTGAAACACGAATTCACCTCACGAAATGACAAATTAAAAAGTGAGTTTTATATAAGAATTCTTGCAAAACACTCGAATTTGCACACGAAATGAAAAAATTTAAAATGTGAGTTTGATATTAAGATTCTTGTTACAAACACGAATTGACCACGCGAAATGTAAAAATTAAGAAGTTTGTTTGATATGAATATTCTTGTCACAAACTTGAGTGAACAACTCAAAATGAAAAAATTAAAAAAGTGAGTGTGATATGAATATAATGGGTTGGGTTGGGTAGGTTGGATATCGGTGATAAGTTTCATTTCTAATGCTTTAATAGCTTAAAATATTCTACGACCTGTTGTCCCTTTGCGAGTTCACTGATGGACATGAACAAAAGTCATTGAAAGTCATTGACATCTCAAGGTCATTCAAGGTCATTGACCTTTCAAGGTCATTCAAGGTCATTGACCGTTAGAGGTCATTCAAGGCTAATGATCGTTCAAGGTCATTCAATGTCATTGACCTTTCAAGGTCATTCAAGGTCATTGACCTCTCAAGGTCATTCAAGGTCATTGACCTTTCAAGGTCATTCAAGGTCATTGTCCGTTCAAGGTTTTCAAAGTCATTGACCTTTCAAGGTCATTCAAGGTCATTGACCGTTCAAAGTCATTCTAGGTCATGGTTCTTGAATAACTTTGAACTCATGACTCATTCAAGGTCGAGGTAATTCAAGGTCATTGACGGTTTAATGTTATTCAAGCTCATAGACATTACAAGGTCATTCAAGGTCACCCAAGGCTTTTGATCGTTCAATGTCATTCAAGTTCATTGTCCGTTGAAGGTAATTCAAAGTCATTGACCCTTCAAGGTCATTCAAGGTCATTGACCGTTCAAGGTCATTCAAGGTTATTGACCTTTCAAGGTCATTCAAGGTCATTGACCGTTCAAGGTCATTCAAGGTCATTGACCTTTCAAGGTCATTTAAAGTAATTGACCTTTCAAGGTCATTCAAGTTCATTGGCCGTTCAAGGTCATACAAGGTCATTGGCCGTTCAAGGTCATTCAAGTTCATTGACCGTTCAAGGTAATTCAAAGTCATTGACTCTTCAAGGTCCTTCAAGATCATTGACCGGGTAAGGTCATTATATGTTATTGACCGTTCAAGGTCATTTAAAAAATTAAATTAAAAAATAATAAAAGGTTAGTTTGGTATAAATAGTCGTACTAATAAACGCTAGTTCTCTACCGGAAATGATAGAATGAAAAATGTCAGTTTTATATGAATGTTCTTCTTAGAAACACGAATTCAAAACTCAAAATGAAAAAATTAAAAAAGTGAGATTGATATGAATTTTTTTGTTACAAACGCAAATACACCACTCGAATTGAAAGAATATAAAAAGTGAAATTGAATTAATATTCCTATTACAAACGCAAATTCATTTCTCAAAATGAAAACATTAAAAAAGTGAGTATGATATGGTTTTTCTTGTTACAGACACTAATTGACCACTCCAAATAAAAATATTAAGGTAAGTTTGGTATTACTATTTTTTTTACAAACGCGAATTCACCACTCGAAACGAAAAAATTAAAGAAGTTATATCGATATTTTGTTACAAAGGCGAATTCATTTTTAAAAACGAAAGTAATAAATAAGTGAGTATATCTTACTATAAACGCGAAGTCATCACTGGAAATGAAAAAAATAAAAAGTAACTTTGATGTTAATTTTCTTGTTACAAACGCAATTTCAACTCTCGAAATGAAAATATTAAAATAAAGTGAGTTTGATGAGAATATTTTTGTAACAAACGCGTATTCACTACTCAAAATTAATAAATTTCAAAATGTGAATTTGATAGAGTTTTTCTTGTTACAAACACAAATTCACCGCTCGAAATGAAAAAATTAAGAAAGTTAATTTGTTACAAACAAGAATTCACCACTCAAAATAAAATAATTAAAAAGGTGAGTTTGATATGAATATTCTTGTTACAAACGTGAATTCACTACTAAAAATGAAAAAAATTAAAGTGTCTTTCATATGAGTTCATATGAAAATATTAAAAAAGTGAGTATTTCATGTTTTTTTCTTGCTACAAACAAGAAATCAACACTCGAAAAGCAAAACTTAATAAGTGAGATTGATCTGAATATTCTTGTTACCAAAACGAACTTTTACTCGAAATGGAAAATTAAATAATTGAGTTTGATATAGTTTTTATGTTTGAAACACGAATTCAGCTCACGAAATGACAAATTAAAAAGTGAGTTTTATATAAGAATTCTTGCAAAACACTCGAATTTGCACACGAAATGAAAAAATTTAAAATGTGAGTTTGATATTAAGATTCTTGTTACAAACACGAATTGACCACGCGAAATGTAAAAATTAAGAAGTTTGTTTGATATGAATATTCTTGTCACAAACTTGAGTGAACAACTCGAAATGAAAAAATTAAAAAAGTGAATGTGATATGAATATAATGGGTTGGGTTGGGTAGGTTGGATATCGGTGATAAGTTTCATTTCTAATGCTTTAATAGCTTAAAATATTCTACGACCTGTTGTCCCTTTGCGAGGTCACTGATGGACATGAACAAAAGTCATTGAAGGTCATTGACATCTCAAGGTCATTCAAGGTCATTGACCTTTCAAGGTCATTAAGGTCATTGACCGTTCAAGGTCATTCAAGGCTATTGATCGTTCAAGGTCATTCAATGTCATTGACCTTTCAAGGTCATTCAAGGTCATTGACCTCTCAAGGTCATTCAAGGTCATTGACCGTTCAAGGTCATTCAAGGTCATTGACATTTCAAGGTTATTCAAGGTCATTGACCGTTCAAGGTCATTCAAGGTCATTACCCTTTCAAGGTCACCCAAGGCTATTGATCATTCAATGTTATTCAAGGTCATTGTCCGTTCAAGGTTTTCAAAGTCATCGACCTTTCAAGGTCATTCAAGGTCATTGACCGTTCAAAGTCATTCAAGGTCAAGGACCTTGAATGACTTTGAACTCATGACTCATTCAAGGTCGAGGTCATTCAAGGTCATTGACGGTTCAAAGTCATTCAAAGACATTAACATTTCAAGGTCATTCAAGGTCATTGACCTTTCAAGGTCATTCAAGGTCATTGACCGTTCAAGGTCCTTCAAGGTCATTGACATTTCAAGGTCATTCAAGGTCATTGGCCTTTCATGGTCATTCAAGGTCATTGACCGTTCAAAGTCAATCAAGGTCATTGACATTTCAAGGTCATTAAAGGTCATTGACCGTTCAAGGTCATTCAAGGTCATTGACGGTTCTAGGTCATTCAAGGTCATTCAAGGTCATATGCCGTCCATGGTCATTAAAGGTCATTGACTGTTCAAGGTCATTCAAGGTCATTGACATTTCAAGGTCATTCAAGGTCATTGACCGTTCAAGGTCATTCAATGTCATTGACCTTTCAAGGTCATTCAAGGTCATTGGCCGTTGAAAGTCATTCAATGTCATTGACCTTTCATGGTCATTCAAGGTCATTGACCGCTCAAGGTCATTCAAGGTCATTGGCCTTTCAAGGTCACCCAAGGCTATTGATCATTCAATGTCATTCAAGGTCATTGTCCGTTCAAGGTTTTCAAAGTCATTGACCGTTCAAAGTCATTCAAGATCATTGACCTTGAATGACTTTGAACTCATGACTCATTCAAGGTCGAGGTCATTCAAGGTCATTGACGGTTCAAGGTCCTTCAAGGTCATTGACATTTCAAGGTCATTCAAGGTCATTGACCTTTCAAGGTCATTCAAGGTCATTCAAGGTCATTGACATTTCAAGGTCATTCAAGGTCATTGACCGTTCAAGTTCATTCAAGGTCATTGACCTTTCAAGGTCATTCAAGGTCATTGACCGTTGAAAGTCATTCAATGTCATTGACCTTTCATGGTCATTCAAGGTCATTGACGGCTCAAGGTCATTCAAGGTCATTGACCTCTCAAAGTCACTTAAGGCTATTGATCATTCAATGTCATTCAAGGTCATTGTCCGTTCAAGGTTTTCGAAGTCATTGACCTTTCAAGGTCATTCAAGGTCATTGACCGTTCAAGGTCATTCAAGGTCATTGATATTTCAAGGTCATTCAAGGTCATTGACCTTTAAAGGTCATTCAAGGTTATTGACCGTGGATAGTCATTCAAGGTGATTGACATTTCAAGGTCATTCATGATCATTAACCGTTCAAGGTCACCCAAGGCTATTGATCGTTCAATGTCATTCAATGTCATTAACCGTTCAAGGTCACCCAAGGCTATTGATCGTTCAATGTCATTGACCGTTGAAAGTCATTCAATGTCATTGACTTTTCATGGTCATTGAAGATCATTGACGGCTCAAGGTCATTCAAGGTCATTGACCTCTCAAAGTCACATAAGGCTATTGATCATTCAATGTCATTCAAGGTCATTGTCCGTTCAAGGTTTTCGAAGTCATTGACCTTTCAAGGTCATTCAAGGTCATTGACCGTTCAAGGTCATTCAAGGTCATTGATCTTTCAAGGTCATTCAAGGTCATTCAAGGTCATTGACCGTTGAAAGTCATTCAAGGTGATTGACATTTCAAGGTCATTCATGATTATTAACCGTTCAAGGTCACTCAAGGCTATTGATCGTTCAATGTCATTCAATGTCATTAACCGTTCAAGGTCACCCAAGGCTATTGATCGTTCAATGTCATTCAAGGTCATTGTCCGTTGAAGGTTATTCAAAGTCATTGACCCTTTAAGGTCATTCAAGGTCATTGACCGTTCAAGGTCATTCAAGGTTATTGACCGTTCAAGGTCATTCAAGGCTATTGATCGTACAATGTCATTCAAGGTCATTGACCGTTGAAGGTAATTCAAAGTCATAGACTCTTCAAGGTCCTTCAAGATTATTGACCGGGTAAGGTCAGTGAATGTTATTGACCGTTCAAGGTCATTTAAAAATTTAATTAAAAAATAATAAAAGGTTAGTTTGGTATAAATATTCTTACTAATAAACACTAGTTCTCTACCGGAAATGATAGAATGAACAATGTCAGTTTTATATGAATGTTCTTCTAAGAAACACGAATTCAACACTCGAAATGAAGAAATTAAAAAAGTGAGATTGATATGAATATTTTTGTTACAAACGCAAATACACCACTCGATTTGAAAGAATTTAAAAAGTGAAATTGAATTAATATTCCTATTACAAACGCAAATTCATTTCTCAAAATGAAAACATTAAAAAAGTGAGTTTGATATGGTTTTTCTTGTTACAAACACTAATTGACCACTCCAAATAAAAATATTAAGGTAAGTTTGGTATTACTATTTTTGTTACAATCGCGAATTCACCACTCGAAACGAAAAAATTAAAGAAGTTATATCGATATTTTGTTACAAAGGCGAATTCATTTTTAAAAACGAAAGTAATAAATAAGTGAGTATATCTTACTACAAACGCGAAGTCATCACTGGAAATGAAAAAAATAAAAAGTAAGTTTGATAATAATATTCTTGTTACAAACGCAATTTCACCTCTCGATTTGAAAAAATTAAAAAAAGTGAGTTTGATGAGAATATTTATGTAACAAACGCGAATTCACAACTAGAAATGAAAAAAATTAAAGTGGCTTTCATATGGAATCAAATGAAAATATTAAAAAAGTGAGTTTTACATGTTCTTTCTTGCTACAATTGGGAAATCAGCACTCGCAAAGCAAAACTTAAAAAGTGAGATTGATCTGAATATTCTTGTTACCAAAACGAACTTTTACTCGTAATGAAAAATTAAATAATTGTGCTCGATAAAGTTTTTATGTTTGAAACACGAGTTCACCTCACGCAATGACAAATAAAAAATTAATTTTATAAAAGTATTCTTGCTAAACACTCGAATTTGCACACGAAATGAAAAAATTAAAAAAATGAGTGTGATATGATATAATGCGTTGGGTTGGGTAGGTTGGATATCGGTGATAAGTTTCATTTCTAATGCATTAATAGCTTAAAATATTCTACGACCTGTTGTCCCTTTGCGAGGTCACTGAAGGACATGAACAAAAGTCATTGAAGGTCATTGACCGTTCAAGGTCATATACATTACAAGGTCATTCAAGGTCATTGACCTTTTAAGGTCATTCAAGGTAATTGACCGTTCAAGGTCACTCAAGGTCATTGACCGTTCAAGGTCATTCAAGGTCATTAACCGTTCAAGGTCATTCAATTCTATTGATCGTTCAATGTCATTCAAGGTCATTGTCCGTTCAAGGTTTTCAAAGTCATTGACCATTCAAGGTCATTGACCTTTCAAGGTCCTTCAAGGTCATTGACCGTTCAAGGTCATTCAAGGTCATTGACCGTTCAAGGTCATTCAAGGTCATTGCCCATTCAAGGTTTTCAAAGTCATTTACCTTTCAAGGTCATTCAAGGTCATTAACCGTTCAAATTCATTCAAGGTCATTGATCTTTCAAGGTCATTCAAGGTCATTACAAAAATAACAAGGTTGTTACAAACACTAATTGACCATTCGAAATGAAAAAAATTAAGGTGAGTTTGGTATAACTATTCTTGTTACAAACGCGAATTCACCACTCGAAACGAAAAAATTAAAGAAGTGGTTTCGATATTCTTGTTACAAAGGCGAATTCATTTTTAAAAACGAAAGTAATAAAAAAGTGAGTATATCTTACTACAAACGCGAGGTCATCACTGGAAATGAAAAAAATAAAAACTAAGTTTGATATTAATATTCTTGTTACAAACGCAATTTCACCTCTCGAATTGAAAAATTAAAAAAAAGTGAGTTTGATGAGAATATTCATGTAACAAACGCGAATACACTACTCAAAATGAAAAAATTCAAAAAAGTGAGTTTGATAGAGTTTTCCTTGTTACAAACACATATTTACCGCTCCAAAAGTAAAAATTAAGGAAGGGAATTTGTTACAAACACGAATTCACCACTCAAAATGAAAAATTAAAAAGGTGAGTTTGATATGAATATTCTTGTTACAAACGTGAATTCACTACAAAAAATTAAAAAAATTAAAGTGTCTTTCATATGAATTCAAATGAAAATATTAAAAAAGTGAGTTTTACATGTTTTTTCTTGCTACAAACGCAAAATCAGCACTCGCAAAGCAAAACTTTAAAAAGTGAGATTAATCTGAATATTCTTTTTATCAAAACGAACTTTCACTCGAAATAAAAAATTAAATACTTGAGTTTGATATAGTTTTTATTTGTTTGAAACACGAGTTCACCTCACGAAATGACAAAATAAAAAAGTCAGTTTTATATGAGTATTCTTGCTAAACACTCGAATTTGCACACGAAATGAAAAAATTAAAAATGTGAGTTTGATATTAATATTCTTGTTACATACACGAATTCACCTCGCGAAATGTAAAAATTAAAAAGTGTGTTTGATATGAATATTCTGGTTACAAACGTGAATTCACTACAAAAAATTAAAAAAATTAAAGTGTCTTTCATATGAATTCAAATGAAAATATTAAAAAAGTGAGTTTTACATGTTTTTTCTTGCTACAAACGCGAAATCAGCACTCGCAAAGCAAAACTTTAAAAAGTGAGATTAATCTGAATATTCTTGTTATCAAAACGAACTTTCACTCGAAATGAAAAATTAAATACTTGAGTTTGATATAGTTTTTTTTTGTTTGAAACACGAGTTCACCTCACGAAATGACAAAATAAAAAAGTCAGTTTTATATGAGTATTCTTGCTAAACACTCGAATTCACCTCGCGAAATGTAAAAATTAAAAAGTGTGTTTGATATGAATATTCTTATTACAAACGTGAATTCACTACTAAAAATGAAAAAAATTAAAGTGTCTTTCATATGAGTTCATATGAAAATATTAAAAAAGTGAGTATTACATGTTTTTTTCTTGCTACAAACAAGAAATCAACACTCGCAAAGCAAAACTTAAAAAGTGAGATTGATCTGAATATTTTTGTTACCAAAACGAACTTTTACTCGAAATGGAAAATTAAATAATTGAGTTTGATATAGTTTTTATGTTTGAAACACGAATTCACCTCACGAAATGACAAATTAAAAAGTGAGTTTTATATAAGAATTCTTGCAAAACACTCGAATTTGCACACGAAATGAAAAAATTTAAAATGTGAGTTTGATATTAAGATTCTTGTTACAAACACGAATTGACCACGCGAAATGTAAAAATTAAGAAGTTTGTTTGATATGAATATTCTTGTCACAAACTTGAGTGAACAACTCAAAATGAAAAAATTAAAAAAGTGAGTGTGATATGAATATAATGGGTTGGGTTGGGTAGGTTGGATATCGGTGATAAGTTTCATTTCTAATGCTTTAATAGCTTAAAATATTCTACGACCTGTTGTCCCTTTGCGAGGTCACTGATGGACATGAACAAAAGTCATTGAAAGTCATTGACATCTCAAGGTCATTCAAGGTCATTGACCTTTCAAGGTCATTCAAGGTCATTGACCGTTAGAGGTCATTCAAGGCTAATGATCGTTCAAGGTCATTCAATGTCATTGACCTTTCAAGGTCATTCAAGGTCATTGACCTTTCAAGGTCATTCAAGGTCATTGACCTTTCAAGGTCATTCAAGGTCATTGTCCGTTCAAGGTTTTCAAAGTCATTGACCTTTCAAGGTCATTCAAGGTCATTGACCGTTCAAAGTCATTCTAGGTCATGGTTCTTGAATAACTTTGAACTCATGACTCATTCAAGGTCGAGGTAATTCAAGGTCATTGACGGTTTAATGTTATTCAAGCTCATAGACATTACAAGGTCATTCAAGGTCATTGACCTTTCAAGGTCATTGACCGTTCAAGGTCATTCAAGGTCATTGACATTTCAAGGTCATTCAAGGTCATTGACCGTTCAAGGTCATTCAAGGTCATTGACCTTTCAAGGTCACCCAAGGCTATTGATCATTCAATGTCATTCCAGGTCATTGTCCGTTCAAGGTTTTCAAAGTCATCTACCTTTCAAGGTCATTCAAAGTCATTGACCGTTCAAAGTCATTCAAGGTCATTGTCCTTGAATGACTTTGAACATTTCAAAATGTCATTCAAGGTCTGTAACCATTCAAGGTCACCCAAGGCTTTTGATCGTTCAATGTCATTCAAGTTCATTGTCCGTTGAAGGTAATTCAAAGTCATTGACCCTTCAAGGTCATTCAAGGTCATTGACCGTTCAAGGTCATTCAAGGTTATTGACCTTTCAAGGTCATTCAAGGTCATTGACCGTTCAAGGTCATACAAGGTCATTGGCCGTTCAAGGTCATTCAAGTTCATTGACCGTTCAAGGTAATTCAAAGTCATTGAATCTTCAAGGTCCTTCAAGATCATTGACCGGGTAAGGTCATTATATGTTATTGACCGTTCAAGGTCATTTAAAAAATTAAATTAAAAAATAATAAAAGGTTAGATTGGTATAAATATTCTTACTAATAAACGCTAGTTCTCTACCGGAAATGATAGAATGAAAAATGTCAGTTTTATATGAATGTTCTTCTTAGAAACACGAATTCAAAACTCAAAATGAAAAAATTAAAAAAGTGAGATTGATATGAATATTTTTGTTACAAACGCAAATACACCACTCGAATTGAAAGAATATAAAAAGTGAAATTGAATTAATATTCCTATTACAAACGCAAATTCATTTCTCAAAATGAAAACATTAAAAAAGTGAGTATGATATGGTTTTTCTTGTTACAGACACTAATTGACCACTCCAAATAAAAATATTAAGGTAAGTTTGGTATTACTATTTTTGTTACAAACGCGAATTCACCACTCGAAACGAAAAAATTAAAGAAGTTATATCGATATTTTGTTACAAAGGCGAATTCATTTTTAAAAACGAAAGTAATAAATAAGTGAGTATATCTTACTATAAACGCGAAGTCATCACTGGAAATGAAAAAAAAAAAAAAAGTAACTTTGATGTTAATTTTCTTGTTACAAACGCAATTTCAACTCTCGAAATGAAAATATAAAAATAAAGTGAGTTTGATGAGAATATTTTTGTAACAAACGCGTATTCACTACTCAAAATTAATAAATTTCAAAATGTGAATTTGATAGAGTTTTTCTTGTTACAAACACAAATTCACCGCTCGAAATGAAAAAATTAAGAAAGTTAATTTGTTACAAACAAGAATTCACCACTCAAAATAAAATAATTAAAAAGGTGAGTTTGATATGAATATTCTTGTTACAAACGTGAATTCACTACTAAAAATGAAAAAAATTAAAGTGTCTTTCATATGAGTTCATATGAAAATATTAAAAAAGTGAGTATTACATGTTTTTTTCTTGCTACAAACAAGAAATCAACACTCGAAAAGCAAAACTTAATAAGTGAGATTGATCTGAATATTCTTGTTACCAAAACGAACTTTTACTCGAAATGGAAAATTAAATAATTGAGTTTGATATAGTTTTTATGTTTGAAACACGAATTCAGCTCACGAAATGACAAATTAAAAAGTGAGTTTTATATAAGAATTCTTGCAAAACACTCGAATTTGCACACGAAATGAAAAAATTTAAAATGTGAGTTTGATATTAAGATTCTTGTTACAAACACGAATTGACCACGCGAAATGTAAAAATTAAGAAGTTTGTTTGATATGAATATTCTTGTCACAAACTTGAGTGAACAACTCGAAATGAAAAAATTAAAAAAGTGAATGTGATATGAATATAATGGGTTGGGTTGGGTAGGTTGGATATCGGTGATAAGTTTCATTTCTAATGCTTTAATAGCTTAAAATATTCTACGACCTGTTGTTGCTTTGCGAGGTCACTGATGGACATGAACAAAAGTCATTGAAGGTCATTGACATCTCAAGGTCATTCAAGGTCATTGACCTTTCAAGGTCATTAAGGTCATTGACCGTTCAAGGTCATTCAAGGCTATTGATCGTTCAAGGTCATTCAAGGTCATTGACCGTTCAAGGTCATTCAAGGTCATTGACATTTCAAGGTTATTCAAGGTCATTGACCGTTCAAGGTCATTCAAGGTCATTGACCTTTCAAGGTCACCCAAGGCTATTGATCATTCAATGTTATTCAAGGTCATTGTCCGTTCAAGGTTTTCAAAGTCATCGACCTTTCAAGGTCATTCAAGGTCATTGACCGTTCAAAGTCATTCAAGGTCAAGGACCTTGAATGACTTTGAACTCATGACTCATTCAAGGTCGAGGTCATTCAAGGTCATTGACGGTTCAAAGTCATTCAAAGACATTAACATTTCAAGGTCATTCAAGGTCATTGACCTTTCAAGGTCATTCAAGGTCATTGACCGTTCAAGGTCATTCAAGGTCATTGGCCTTTCATGGTCATTCAAGGTCATTGATCGTTCAAAGTCACTCAAGGTCATTGACATTTCAAGGTCATTAAAGGTCATTGACCGTTCAAGGTCATTCAAGGTCATTGACGGTTCTAGGTCATTCAAGGTCATTCAAGGTCATATGCCGTCCATGGTCATTCAAGGTCATTGACTGTTCAAGGTCATTCAAGGTCATTGACATTTCAAGGTTATTCAAGGTCATTGACCGTTCAAGGTCATTCAATGTCATTGACCTTTCAAGGTCATTCAAGGTCATTGGCCGTTGAAAGTCATTCAATGTCATTGACCTTTCATGGTCATTCAAGGTCATTGACCGCTCAAGGTCATTCAAGGTCATTGACCTTTCAAGGTCACCCAAGGCTATTGATCATTCAATGTCATTCAAGGTCATTGTTCGTTCAAGGTTTTCAAAGTCATTGACCGTTCAAAGTCATTCAAGATCATTGACCTTGAATGACTTTGAACTCATGACTCATTCAAGGTCGAGGTCATTCAAGGTCATTGACGGTTTAAGGTCCTTCAAGGTCATTGACATTTCAATGTCATTCAAGGTCATTGACCTTTCAAGGTCATTCAAGGTCATTCAAGGTCATTGACATTTCAAGGTCATTCAAGGTCATTAACCGTCCAAGTTCATTCAAGGTCATTGACCTTTCAAGGTCATTCAAGGTCATTGACCGTTGGAAGTCATTCAATGTCATTGACCTTTCATGGTCATTCAAGGTCATTGACGGCTCAAGGTCATTCAAGGTCATTGACCTTTCAAAGTCACTTAAGGCTATTGATCATTCAATGTCATTCAAGGTCATTGTCCGTTCAAGGTTTTCGAAGTCATTGACCTTTCAAGGTCATTCAAGGTCATTGACCGTTCAAGGTCATTCAAGGTCATTGATATTTCAAGGTCATTCAAGGTCATTGACCTTTAAAGGTCATTCAAGGTTATTGACCGTGGATAGTCATTCAAGGTGATTGACATTTCAAGGTCATTCATGATCATTAACCGTTCAAGGTCACCCAAGGCTATTGATCGTTCAATGTCATTCAATGTCATTAACCGTTCAAGGTCACCCAAGGCTATTGATCGTTCAATGTCATTGACCGTTGAAAGTCATTCAATGTCATTGACTTTTCATGGTCATTGAAGATCATTGACGGCTCAAGGTCATTCAAGGTCATTGACCTCTCAAAGTCACATAAGGCTATTGATCATTCAATGTCATTCAAGGTCATTGTCCGTTCAAGGTTTTCGAAGTCATTGACCTTTCAAGGTCATTCAAGGTCATTGACCGTTCAAGGTCATTCAAGGTCATTGATCTTTCAAGGTCATTCAAGGTCATTGACCTTTCAAGGTCATTCAAGGTCATTGACCGTTCAACGTTATTCAAGGTCATTGACCGTTCAAGATCATTTAAAGTCATTGACCGTTCAAGGTCATTCAAGGTCATTGACCGTTCAAGGTCATTCGAGGCTAATTAACGTTCGAATTCATTGACCTTTCAAGGTCATTCTAGGTCATTGACCTTTCAAGGTCATTCAAGGTCATTGACCTTTCAAGGTCATTCGAGGTCATTGACCTTTCAAGGTCATTGACCTTTCAAGGTCATTGACCTTTCAAGGTCATTGACCTTTCAAGATCATTGACCTTTCAAGGTCATTCAAGGTCATTGACCGTTCAAGGTCATTCAAGGTCGTTGATCGTTCTAGGTCATACAAAGCTATTTACCTCTCAGATCATTCAAGGTCATTGAACTTTCAAGGTCACCCAAGGCTATAGATCATTCAATGTCATTAAAGTTCATTGTCTGTTCAAGGTTTTCAAAGTCATTGACCTTTCAAGGTCATTCAAGGTCATTGACCGTTCAAAGTCATTCAAGGTCATTGACCTTGAATGACTCTGAACTCATGACTCATTCAAGGTCGGGGTCATTCAAGGTCATTGATATTTCAAAGTCATTCAAGGTCAATGACATATGAAGGTCATTCAAGGTCATTGACCTTTCAAGGTCATTCAATGTCATGACCTTGAATGACCTTGAGTGGTCAATGACCTTGAATGACCATGAAATCTCATTGACATTGAATGACTTTCAACGGTCAATGACCTTGAAGGACCTTGAAAGGTCAATGACGTTGAATGACCTTGAAATATCAATGACTTTGAATGACCTTGAACGGTCAATGACCTTGAATGACCTTGAAAGGTCAATGACCTAGAATGACTTTAAACCGTCTATGACTTTGAATTACCTAGACCTTGAATGAGTCATGAGTTCAAAGTTTTTCAGGTCCATGACCTTGAATGACCTTGAAAGGTCAATGACTTTGATAACCTTGAATGGACAATGAACTTTAATGACATTGAATGATCAATAGCCTTGGGTGACCTTGAAAGTTCAATGACCTTGAATGATCTGAGAGGTAAATAGCTTTGTATGACCTAGAACGATCAACGACCTTGAATGACCTTGAACGGTCAATGACCTTGAATGACCTTGAAAGGTCAATGACCTTTAATGACCTTGAAAGGTCAATGACCTGTCAAGGTCATTCAAGGTCATTGACCGTTCAAAGTCATTCAAGGTCATTGACATATGAAGGTCATTCAAGGTCATTGACCTTTCAAGGTCATGACCTTGAATATCCTTGAGCGGTCAATGACCTTGAATGACCATGAAAGGTCAATGACATTGAATGACTTTCAACGGTCAATGACCTTGAATGACCTTGAAAGTCAATGACCTTGAATGACCTTGAAAGGTCAATGACCTTGAATGAATTGAACGGTCAATGACCTAAATACCTTGAAATATCAATGACTTTGAATGACCTTGAACGGTCAATGACCTTGAATGACCTTGAAACGTCAATGACCTTGAATGACCTTGAAAGGTCAATGACCTTGAATGACCTTGAACGGTCAATACCCTTGAATGACCTTGGATTGTCAATGACCTTGAATGACCTTGAACGGTCAATGACCTTGAATGACCTTGAAAGGTCAATGACCTTGAATGACCTTGAAATGTCAATGACCTTGAATGACTTTGAACCGTCAATGACCTTGAATAACCTCGACCTTGAATGAGTCATGAGTTCAAAGTCAATCAAGGTCATTGACCTTTCAAGGTCATTCAAGGTCATTGACCTTTCAAGGTCATTGACCGTTCAAGGTTATTCAAGGTCATTGATTGTTCTAGGTCATACAAAGCTATTGACCGCTCAAGGTCATTCAAGGTCATTGACCTTTCAAGGTCACCAAAGGCTATTGATCATTCAATGTCATTCAAGGTCATTGTCCGTTCAAGGTTTTCAAAGTCATTGACCTTTCAAGGTCATTCAAGGTCATTGACCATTCAAAGTTATTCAAGGTCATGGACCTTGAAAAACTTTTAACTCATGACTCATACAAGGTCGAGGTAATTCAAGGTCATTGACGCTTTAAAGTCATTCAATGTCATTGACATTTCAAGGTCATTCAAGGTCATTGACCTTTCAAGGTCATTCAAGGTCATTGACCGTTCAAGGTCATTCAAGGTCATTGACATTTCAAGGTTATTCAAGGTCATTGACCGTTCAAGGTCATTCAAGGTCATTGACCTTTCAAGGTCACCCAAGGCTATTGACCATTCAATGTTATTCAAGGTCATTGTCCGTTCAAGGTTTTCAAAGTCATCGACCTTTCAAGGTCATTCAAGGTCATTGACCGTTCAAAGTCATTCAAGGTCATGGACCTTGAATGACTTTGAACTCATGACTCATTAAGGGTCGAGGTCATTCAAGGTCATTAACGGTTCAAAGTCATTCAAAGACATTAACATTTCAAGGTCATTCAAGGTCATTGACCTTTCAAGGTCATTCAAGGTCATTGACCGTTCAAGGTCCTTCAAGGTCATTGACATTTCAAGGTCATTCAAGGTCATTGGCCTTTCATGGTCATTCAAGGTCATTGATCGTTCAAAGTCACTCAAGGTCATTGACATTTCAAGGTCATTAAAGGTCATTGACCGTTCAAGGTCATTCAAGGTCATTGACGGTTCTAGGTCATTTAAGGTCATTGACATTTCAAGGTCATTCAAGGTCATATGCCGTCCATGGTCATTAAAGGTCATTGACTGTTCAAGGTCATTCAAGGTCATTGACATTTCAAGGTTATTCAAGGTCATTGACCGTTCAAGGTCATTCAATGTCATTGACCTTTCAAGGTCATTCAAGGTCATTGGCCGTTGAAAGTCATTCAATGTCATTGACCTTTCATGGTCATTCAAGGTCATTGACCGCTCAAGGTCATTCAAGGTCATTGACCTTTCAAGGTCACCCAAGGCTATTGATCATTCAATGTCATTCAAGGTCATTGTTCGTTCAAGGTTTTCAAAGTCATTGACCGTTCAAAGTCATTCAAGATCATTGACCTTGAATGACTTTGAACTCATGACTCATTCAAGGTCGAGGTCATTCAAGGTCATTGACGGTTTAAGGTCCTTCAAGGTCATTGACATTTCAATGTCATTCAAGGTCATTGACCTTTCAAGGTCATTCAAGGTCATTCAAGGTCATTGACATTTCAAGGTCATTCAAGGTCATTAACCGTTCAAGTTCATTCAAGGTCATTGACCTTTCAAGGTCATTCAAGGTCATGGACCTTGAATGACTTTGAACTCATGACTCATTCAAGGTCGAGGTCATTCAAGGTCATTAACGGTTCAAAGTCATTCAAAGACATTAACATTTCAAGGTCATTCAAGGTCATTGACCTTTCAAGGTCATTCAAGGTCATTGACCGTTCAAGGTCCTTCAAGGTCATTGACATTTCAAGGTCATTCAAGGTCATTGGCCTTTCATGGTCATTCAAGGTCATTGATCGTTCAAAGTCACTCAAGGTCATTGACATTTCAAGGTCATTAAAGGTCATTGACCGTTCAAGGTCATTCAAGGTCATTGACGGTTCTAGGTCATTTAAGGTCATTGACATTTCAAGGTCATTCAAGGTCATATGCCGTCCATGGTCATTCAAGGTCATTGACTGTTCAAGGTCATTCAAGGTCATTGACATTTCAAGGTTATTCAAGGTCATTGACCGTTCAAGGTCATTCAATGTCATTGACCTTTCAAGGTCATTCAAGGTCATTGGCCGTTGAAAGTCATTCAATGTCATTGACCTTTCATGGTCATTCAAGGTCATTGACCGCTCAAGGTCATTCAAGGTCATTGACCTTTCAAGGTCACCCAAGGCTATTGATCATTCAATGTCATTCAAGGTCATTGTCCGTTCAAGGTTTTCAAAGTCATTGACCGTTCAAAGTCATTCAAGATCATTGACCTTGAATGACTTTGAACTCATGACTCATTCAAGGTCGAGGTCATTCAAGGTCATTGACGGTTCAAGGTCCTTCAAGGTCATTGACATTTCAAGGTCATTCAAGGTCATTGACCTTTCAAGGTCATTCAAGGTCATTCAAGGTCATTGACATTTCAAGGTCATTCAAGGTCATTAACCGTTCAAGTTCATTCAAGGTCATTGACCTTTCAAGGTCATTCAAGGTCATTGACCGTTGGAGGTCATTCAATGTCATTGACCTTTAATGGTCATTCAAGGTCATTGACGGCTCAAGGTCATTCAAGGTCATTGACCTCTCAAAGTCACTTAAGGCTATTGATCATTCAATGTCATTCAAGGTCATTGTCCGTTCAAGGTTTTCGAAGTCATTGACCTTTCAAGGTCATTCAAGGTCATTGACCGTTCAAGGTCATTCAAGGTCATTGATATTTCAAGGTCATTCAAGGTCATTGACCTTTAAAGGTCATTCAAGGTTATTGACCGTGGATAGTCATTCAAGGTGATTGACATTTCAAGGTCATTCATGATCATTAACGGTTCAAGGTCACCCAAGGCTATTGATCGTTCAATGTCATTCAATGTCATTAACCGTTCAAGGTCACCCAAGGCTATTGATCGTTCAATGTCATTGACCGTTGAAAGTCATTCAATGTCATTGACTTTTCATGGTCATTGAAGATCATTGACGGCTCAAGGTCATTAAAGGTCATTGACCTCTCAAAGTCACATAAGGCTATTGATCATTCAATGTCATTCAAGGTCATTGTCCGTTCAAGGTTTTCGAAGTCATTGACCTTTCAAGGTCATTCAAGGTCATTGACCGTTCAAGGTCATTGACCGTTCAAGGTCATTCAAGGTCATTGATCTTTCAAGGTCATTCAAGGTCATTCAAGGTCATTGACCGTTGAAAGTCATTCAAGGTGATTGACATTTCAAGGTCATTCATGATTATTAACCGTTCAAGGTCACCCAAGGCTATTGATCGTTCAATGTCATTCAATGTCATTAACCGTTCAAGGTCACCCAAGGCTATTGATCGTTCAATGTCATTCAAGGTCATTGTCCGTTGAAGGTTATTCAAAGTCATTGACCCTTTAAGGTCATTCAAGGTCATTGACCGTTCAAGGTCATTCAAGGTTATTGACCGTTCAAGGTCATTCAAGGCTATTGATCGTACAATGTCATTCAAGGTCATTGACCGTTGAAGGTAATTCAAAGTCATAGACTCTTCAAGGTCCTTCAAGATTATTGACCGGGTAAGGTCAGTGAATGTTATTGACCGTTCAAGGTCATTTAAAAATTTAATTAAAAAATAATAAAAGGTTAGTTTGGTATAAATATTCTTACTAAAAAACACTAGTTCTCTACCGGAAATGATAGAATGAAAAATGTCAGTTTTATATGAATGTTCTTCTAAGAAACACGAATTCAACACTCGAATTGAAGAAATTAAAAAAGAGAGATTGATATGAATATTTTTGTTACAAACGCAAATACACCACTCGATTTGAAAGAATTTAAAAAGTGAAATTGAATTAATATTCCTATTACAAACGCAAATTCATTTATCAAAATGAAAACATTAAAAAAGTGAGTTTGATATGGTTTTTCTTGTTACAAACACTAATTGACCACTCCAAATAAAAATATTAAGGTAAGTTTGGTATTACTATTTTTGTTACAATCGCGAATTCACCACTCGAAACGAAAAAATTAAAGAAGTTATATAGATATTTTGTTACAAAGGCGAATTCATTTTTAAAAACGAAAGTAATAAATAAGTGAGTATATCTTACTACAAACGCGAAGTCATCACTGGAAATGAAAAAAATAAAAAGTAAGTTTGATAATAATATTCTTGTTACAAACGCAATTTCACCTCTCGATTTGAAAAAATTAAAAAAAGTGAGTTTGATGAGAATATTTATGTAACAAACGCGAATTCACAACTAGAAATGAAAAAAATTAAAGTGGCTTTCATATGAATTCAAATAAAAATATAAAAAATTGAGTTTTACATGTTTTTTCTTACTACAAACGCGAAATCAGCACTCGCAAAGCAAAACATAAAAAGTGAGATTGAAATGAATAATCTTGTTACCAAAACGAACTTTTACTCGAAATGATAAATTAAATAATTGAGTTCGATAAAGTTTTTATATTTGAAACACGAATTCACCTCACCCAATGACAAATAAAAAATTAATTTTATATAAGTATTCTTGCTAAACACTCGAATTTGCACACGAAATGAAAAAATTAAAAATGTGAGTTTGATATTAATATTCTTGTTACATACACGAATTCAACTCGCGAAATGTAAAAATTAAAAAGTTTGTTTGATATGAATAGTCTTGTCACAAACACGAGTTAACAGCTCGAATTGAAAAAATTAAAAAAGTGAGTTTGAAATGAATATTCTTGTTACAAACGCAAATATTCACTCGAAATGAAAAAATTAAGAATATTCTTGATCCAAACACGATTTCCCAACTCGAAATGAAAATTTTAAAAAAGTGAGTGCGATATAAATATAATGGGTTGGGTTGGGTAGGTCGGATATCGGTGATAAGTTTCATTTCTAATGCATTAATAGCTTAAAATATTCTTTGATCCGTTGTCCTTTGCGAGGTCAATGAAGGACATGCACAAAAGTCATTCAAGGTCATTAACCTTTCAAGGACATTCAAGGTCATTGACCGTTCAAGGTCATTCAAGGCTATTGATTGTTCAAGGCCATTCAAGGTCATTGACATTTCAAGGTTATTCGAGGCCATTGACTTTTCAAGGTCATTCAAGGTCATTGACCTTTCAAGGTCATTCAAGGTCATTAACCGTTCAAGGTCACCCAAGGCTATTGATCGTTCACTGACATTCAAGGTCATTGTCCGTTCAAGGTTTTCAAAGTCATTGATCTTTCAAGGTCATTCAAGGTCATAACCGTTCAAGGTCATTCAAGGTTATTGACGTTTCAAGGTCATTCAATGTCATTGACCGTTCAAGGTCATTCAAGGTCATTGAATTTTCAAGGTCATTCAAGGTCATTGACCTTTCAAGGTCATTCAATGTCATTAACCGTTCAAGGTCATTCAAAGTCATTGACCTTTCAAGGTCATTTAACGTCATTGACCGTTCAAGATCATTCAAGGTCATTGACCTTTCAAGGTCATTTAAGGTCATTGACCGTTCAAGGTCATTCAAGGCTATTGATCGTTAAAGGCCATTCAAGGTCATTGACATTTCAAGGTCATTGACCTTTCAAGGTCATTCTAGGTCATTGGCCCTTCAAGGTCATTTAAGGTTATCAACCGTTCAACGTCAGCCAAGGCTATTGATCGTTCAATGTCATTCAAGGTCATTGTCCATTCAAGGTTTTCAAAGTCATTGACCTTTTGACCACTCCAAATAAAGAAATTAAGGTGAGTTTGGTATTACTTATCTTGTTACAAACTCGAATTCACCACTCGAAACGAAAAAATTAAAGAAGTGATTTCGATATTCTTGTTACAAAGGCGAATTCATTTTTAAAAACGAAAGTAATAAAAAAGTGAGTATATCTTACTACAAACGCGAAGTCATCACTGGAAATGAAAAAAATAAAAAGTAAGTTTTATATTAATTTTCTTGTTACAAACGACATTTCAACTCTCGAAATGAAAATATTAAAAAAAGTGAGTTTGATGAGTATTATCTTGTAACAAAATGCGAATTCACTACTCAAAATGAAAAAATTTAAAAATGTGAATTTGATAGTTTTTCTTGTTACAAACACAAATTCTCCGCTCGAAATGAAAAAATTAAGAAAGGTTATTTGTTACAAACACGAATTCACCACTCAAAATGAAATAATTAAAAAGGTGTGTTTGATATGAATATTCTTGTTACAAACGTGAATTCACTACTAAAAATGAAAAAAATTAAAGTGTCTTTCATATGGAATCAAATGAAAATATTAAAAAAGTGAGTTTTACATGTTCTTTCTTGCTACAATTGGGAAATCAGCACTCGCAAAGCAAAACTTAAAAAGTGAGATTGATCTGAATATTCTTGTTACAAAAACGAACTTTTACTCGAAATGAAAAATTAAATAATTGTGCTCGATAAAGTTTTTATGTTTGAAACACGAGTTCACCTCACTCAATGACAAATAAAAAATTAATTTTATAAAAGTATTCTTGCGTAACACTCGAATTTGCACACGAAATGAAAAAATTTAAAATGTGAGTTTGATATTAAGATTCTTGTTACATACACGAATTCAACTCGCGAAATGTAAAAATTAAAAAGTTTGTTTGATATGAATAGTCTTGTCACAAACACGAGTTAACAGCTCGAATCATCACTGGAAATGAAAAAAATAAAAAGTACCTTTGATGTTAATTTTCTTGTTACAAACGCAATTTCAACTCTCGAAATGAAAATATAAAAATAAAGTGAGTTTGATGAGAATATTTTTGTAACAAACGCGTATTCACTACTCAAAATTAATAAATTTCAAAATGTGAATTTGATAGAGTTTTTCTTGTTACAAACACAAATTCACCGCTCGAAATGAAAAAATTAAGAAAGTTAATTTGTTACAAACAAGAATTCACCACTCAAAATAAAATAATTAAAAAGGTGAGTTTGATATGAATATTCTTGTTACAAACGTGAATTCACTACTAAAAATGAAAAAAATTAAAGTGTCTTTCATATGAGTTCATATGAAAATATTAAAAAAGTGAGTATTACATGTTTTTTTCTTGCTACAAACAAGAAATCAACACTCGAAAAGCAAAACTTAAAAAGTGAGATTGATCTGAATATTCTTGTTACCAAAACGAACTTTTACTCGAAATGGAAAATTAAATAATTGAGTTTGATATAGTTTTTATGTTTGAAACACGAATTCAGCTCACGAAATGACAAATTAAAAAGTGAGTTTTATATAAGAATTCTTGCAAAACACTCGAATTTGCACACGAAATGAAAAAATTTAAAATGTGAGTTTGATATTAAGATTCTTGTTACAAACACGAATTGACCACGCGAAATGTAAAAATTAAGAAGTTTGTTTGATATGAATATTCTTGTCACAAACTTGAGTGAACAACTCGAAATGAAAAAATTAAAAAAGTGAATGTGATATGAATATAATGGGTTGGGTTGGGTAGGTTGGATATCGGTGATAAGTTTCATTTCTAATGCTTTAATAGCTTAAAATATTCTACGACCTGTTGTCCCTTTGCGAGGTCACTGATGGACATGAACAAAAGTCATTGAAGGTCATTGACATCTCAAGGTCATTCAAGGTCATTGACCTTTCAAGGTCATCAAGGTCATTGACCGTTCAAGGTCATTCAAGGCTATTGATCGTTCAAGGTCATTCAATGTCATTGACCTTTCAAGGTCATTCAAGGTCATTGACCTCTCAAGGTCATTCAAGGTCATTGACCTTTCAAGGTCATTCAAGGTCATTGACCGTTCAACGTTATTCAAGGTCATTGACCGTTCAAGGTCATTTAAAGTCATTGACCGTTCAAGGTCATTCAAGGTCATTGACCGTTCAAGGTCATTCGAGGCTAATTAACGTTCGAATTCATTGACCTTTCAAGGTCATTCTAGGTCATTGACCTTTCAAGGTCATTCAAGGTCATTGACCTTTCAAGGTCATTCGAGGTCATTGACCTTTCAAGGTAATTGACCTTTCAAGGTCATTGACCTTTCAAGGTCATTCAAGGTCATTGACCGTTCAAGGTCATTCAAGGCCGTTGATCGTTCTAGGTCATACAAAGCTATTTACCTCTCAGATCATTCAAGGTCATTGAACTTTCAAGGTCACCCAAGGCTATTGATCATTCAATGTCATTAAAGTTCATTGTCTGTTCAAGGTTTTCAAAGTCATTGACCTTTCAAGGTCATTCAAGGTCATTGACCGTTCAAAGTCATTCAAGGTCATTGACCTTGAATGACTTTGAACTCATGACTCATTCAAGGTCGGGGTCATTCAAGGTCATTGATATTTCAAAGTCATTCAAGGTCAATGACATATGAAGGTCATTCAAGGTCATTGACCTTTCAAGGTCATTCAATGTCATGACCTTGAATGACCTTGAGCGGTCAATGACCTTGAATGACCATGAAATCTCATTGACATTGAATGACTTTCAACGGTCAATGACCTTGAAGGACCTTGAAAGGTCAATGACGTTGAATGACCTTGAAATATCAATGACTTTGAATGACCTTGAACGGTCAATGACCTTGAATGACCTTGAAAGGTCAATGACCTAGAATGACTTTAAACCGTCTATGACTTTGAATTACCTAGACCTTGAATGAGTCATGAGTTCAAAGTTTTTCAAGTCCATGACCTTGAATGACCTTGAAAGGTCAATGACTTTGAAAACCTTGAACGGACAATGAACTTTAATGACATTGAATGATCAAAAGCCTTGGGTGACCTTGAAAGTTCAATGACCTTGAATGATCTGAGAGGTAAATAGCTTTGTATGACCTAGAACGATCAACGACCTTGAATGACCTTGAACGGTCAATGACCTTGAATGACCTTGAAAGGTCAATGACCTTGAATGACCTTGAAAGGTCAATGACCTGTCAAGGTCATTCAAGGTCATTGACCGTTCAAGGTCATTCAAGGTCATTGACATATGAAGGTCATTCAAGGTCATTGACCTTTCAAGGTCATGACCTTGAATGACCTTGAGCGGTCAATGACCTTGAATGACCATGAAAGGTCAATGACATTGAATGACTTTCAACGGTCAATGACCTTGAATGACCTTGAAAGTCAATGACCTTGAATGACCTTGAAAGGTCAATGACCTTGAATGACCTTGAACGGTCAATGACCTAAATACCTTGAAATATCAATGACTTTGAATGACCTTGAACGGTCAATGACCTTGAATGACCTTGAAACGTCAATGACCTTGAATGACCTTGAAAGGTCAATGACCTTGAATGACCTTGAACGGTCAATACCCTTGAATGACCTTGGATTGTCAATGACCTTTAATGACCTTGAACGGTCAATGACCTTGAATGACCTTGAAAGGTCAATGACCTTGAATGACCTTGAAATGTCAATGACCTTGAATGACTTTGAACCGTCAATGACCTTGAATAACCTCGACCTTGAATGAGTCATGAGTTCAAAATCAATCAAGGTCATTGACCTTTCAAGGTCATTCAAGGTCATTGACCTTTCAAGGTCATTGACCGTTCAAGGTTATTCAAGGTCATTGATTGTTCTAGGTCATACAAAGCTATTGACCGCTCAAGGTCATTCAAGGTCATTGACCTTTCAAGGTCACCAAAGGCTATTGATCATTCAATGTCATTCAAGGTCATTGTCCGTTCAAGGTTTTCAAAGTCATTGACCTTTCAAGGTCATTCAAGGTCATTGACCATTCAAAGTTATTCAAGGTCATGGACCTTGAAAAACTTTTAACTCATGACTCATACAAGGTCGAGGTAATTCAAGGTCATTGACGGTTTAAAGTCATTCAATGTCATTGACATTTCAAGGTCATTCAAGGTCATTGACCTTTCAAGGTCATTCAAGGTCATTGACCGTTCAAGGTCATTCAAGGTCATTGACCGTTCAAGGTCATTCAAGGTCATTGACATTTCAAGGTCATTCAAGGTCATTGACCGTTCAAGGTCATTCAAGGTCATTGACCTTTCAAGGTCACCCAAGGCTATTGATCATTCAATGTTATTCAAGGTCATTGTCCGTTCAAGGTTTTCAAAGTCATCGACCTTTCAAGGTCATTCAAGGTCATTGACCGTTCAAAGTCATTCAAGGTCATGGACCTTGAATGACTTTGAACTCATGACTCATTCAAGGTCGAGGTCATTCAAGGTCATTAACGGTTCAAAGTCATTCAAAGACATTAACATTTCAAGGTCATTCAAGGTCATTGACCTTTCAAGGTCATTCAAGGTCATTGACCGTTCAAGGTCCTTCAAGGTCATTGGCCTTTCATGGTCATTCAAGGTCATTGATCGTTCAAAGTCACTCAAGGTCATTGACATTTCAAGGTCATTAAAGGTCATTGACCGTTCAAGGTCATTCAAGGTCATTGACGGTTCTAGGTCATTTAAGGTCATTGACATTTCAAGGTCATTCAAGGTCATATGCCGTCCATGGTCATTCAAGGTCATTGACTGTTCAAGGTCATTCAAGGTCATTGACATTTCAAGGTTATTCAAGGTCATTGACCGTTCAAGGTCATTCAATGTCATTGACCTTTCAAGGTCATTCAAGGTCATTGGCCGTTGAAAGTCATTCAATGTCATTGACCTTTCATGGTCATTCAAGGTCATTGACCGCTCAAGGTCATTCAAGGTCATTGACCTTTCAAGGTCACCCAAGGCTATTGATCATTCAATGTCATTCAAGGTCATTGTCCGATCAAGGTTTTCAAAGTCATTGACCGTTCAAAGTCATTCAAGATCATTGACCTTGAATGACTTTGAACTCATGACTCATTCAAGGTCGAGGTCATTCAAGGTCATTGACGGTTCAAGGTCCTTCAAGGTCATTGACATTTCAATGTCATTCAAGGTCATTGACCTTTCAAGGTCATTCAAGGTCATTCAAGGTCATTGACATTTCAAGGTCATTCAAGGTCATTAACCGTTCAAGTTCATTCAAGGTCATTGACCTTTCAAGGTCATTCAAGGTCATTGACCGTTGGAGGTCATTCAATGTCATTGACCTTTCAAGGTCATTCAAGGTCATTGACGGCTCAAGGTCATTCAAGGTCATTGACCTTTCAAAGTCACTTAAGGCTATTGATCATTCAATGTCATTCAAGGTCATTGTCCGTTCAAGGTTTTCGAAGTCATTGACCTTTCAAGGTCATTCAAGGTCATTGACCGTTCAAGGTCATTCAAGGTCATTGATCTTTCAAGGTCATTCAAGGTCATTGACCTTTAGAGGCCATTCAAGGTCATTGACCGTTGAAAGTCATTCAAGGTCATTGACATTTCAAGGTCATTCATGATCATTAACCGTTCAAGGTCACCCAAGGCTATTGATCGTTCAATGTCATTCAATGTCATTAACCGTTCAAGGTCACCCAAGGCTATTGATCGTTCAATGTCATTGACCGTTGAAAGTCATTCAATGTCATTGACTTTTCATTGTCATTCAAGGTCATTGACGGCTCAAGGTCATTCAAGGTCATTGACCTTTCAAAGTCACTTAAGGCTATTGATCATTCAATGTCATTCAAGGTCATTGTCCGTTCAAGGTTTTCGAAGTCATTGACCTTTCAAGGTCATTCAAGGTCATTGACCGTTCAAGGTCATTCAAGGTCATTGATCTTTCAAGGTCATTCAAGGTCATTCAAGGTCATTGACCGTTGAAAGTCATTCAAGGTGATTGACATTTCAAGGTCATTCATGATCATTAACCGTTCAAGGTCACCCAAGGCTATTGATCGTTCAATGTCATTCAATGTCATTAACCGTTCAAGGTCACCCAAGGCTATTGATCGTTCAATGTCATTCAAGGTCATTGTCCGTTGAAGGTTATTCAAAGTCATTGACCCTTCAAGGTCATTCAAGGTCATTGACCGTTCAAGGTCATTCAAGGTTATTGACCGTTCAAGGTCATTCAAGGCTATTGATCGTTCAATGTTATTCATGTTCATTGACCGTTGAAGGTAATTCAAAGTCATAGACTCTTCAAGGTCCTTCAAGATTATTGACCGGGTAAGGTCAGTGAATGTTATTGACCGTTCAAGGTCATTTAAAAATTTAATTAAAAAATAATAAAAGGTTAGTTTGGTATAAATATTCTTACTAAAAAACACTAGTTCTCTACCGGAAATGATAGAATGAAAAATGTCAGTTTTATATGAATGTTCTTCTAAGAAACACGAATTCAACACTCGAATTGAAGAAATTAAAAAAGAGAGATTGATATGAATATTTTTGTTACAAACGCAAATACACCACTCGAATTGAAAGAATTTAAAAAGTGAAATTGAATTAATATTCCTATTACAAACGCAAATTCATTTCTCAAAATGAAAACATTAAAAAAGTGAGTTTGATATGGTTTTTCTTGTTACAAACACTAATTGACCACTCCAAATAAAAATATTAAGGTAAGTTTGGTATTACTATTTTTGTTACAATCGCGAATTCACCACTCGAAACGAAAAAATTAAAGAAGTTATATAGATATTTTGTTACAAAGGCGAATTCATTTTTAAAAACGAAAGTAATAAATAAGTGAGTATATCTTACTACAAACGCGAAGTCATCACTGGAAATGAAAAAAATAAAAAGTAAGTTTGATAATAATATTCTTGTTACAAACGCAATTTCACCTCTCGATTTGAAAAAATTAAAAAAAGTGAGTTTGATGAGAATATTTATGTAACAAACGCGAATTCACAACTAGAAATGAAAAAAATTAAAGTGGCTTTCATATGAATTCAAATAAAAATATAAAAAATTGAGTTTTACATGTTTTTTCTTACTACAAACGCGAAATCAGCACTCGCAAAGCAAAACATAAAAAGTGAGATTGAAATGAATAATCTTGTTACCAAAACGAACTTTTACTCGAAATGATAAATTAAATAATTGAGTTCGATAAAGTTTTTATATTTGAAACACGAATTCACCTCACCCAATGACAAATAAAAAATTAATTTTATATAAGTATTCTTGCTAAACACTCGAATTTGCACACGAAATGAAAAAATTAAAAATGTGAGTTTGATATTAATATTCTTGTTACATACACGAATTCAACTCGCGAAATGTAAAAATTAAAAAGTTTGTTTGATATGAATAGTCTTGTCACAAACACGAGTTAACAACTCGAATTGAAAAAATTAAAAAAGTGAGTTTGAAATGAATATTCTTGTTACAAACGCAAATATTCACTCGAAATGAAAAAATTAAGAATATTCTTGATCCAAACACGATTTCCCAACTCGAAATGAAAAAATTAAAAAAGTGAGTGCGATATGAATATAATGGGTTGGGTTGGGTAGGTCGGATATCGGTGATAAGTTTCATTTCTAATGCATTAATAGCTTAAAATATTCTTTGATCCGTTGTCCTTTGCGAGGTCAATGAAGGACATGCACAAAAGTCATTCAAGGTCATTAACCTTTCAAGGACATTCAAGGTCATTGACCGTTCAAGGTCATTCAAGGCTATTGATTGTTCAAGGCCATTCAAGGTCATTGACATTTCAAGGTTATTCGAGGCCATTGACCTTTCAAGGTCATTCAAGGTCATTGACCTTTCAAGGTCATTCAAGGTCATTAACCGTTCAAGGTCACCCAAGGCTATTGATCGTTCACTGACATTCAAGGTCATTGTCCGTTCAAGGTTTTCAAAGTCATTGATCTTTCAAGGTCATTCAAGGTCATAACCGTTCAAGGTCATTCAAGGTTATTGACGTTTCAAGGTCATTCAATGTCATTGACCGTTCAAGGTCATTCAAGGTCATTGAATTTTCAAGGTCATTCAAGGTCATTGACCTTTCAAGGTCATTCAATGTCATTAACCGTTCAAGGTCATTCAAAGTCATTGACCTTTCAAGGTCATTTAACGTCATTGACCGTTCAAGATCATTCAAGGTCATTGACCTTTCAAGGTCATTTCAGGTCATTGACCGTTCAAGGTCATTCAAGGCTATTGATCGTTAAAGGCCATTCAAGGTCATTGACATTTCAAGGTCATTGACCTTTCAAGGTCATTCTAGGTCATTGGCCCTTCAAGGTCATTTAAGGACATTGACCTTTTAAGGTCATTCAAGGTTATCAACCGTTCAACGTCAGCCAAGGCTATTGATCGTTCAATGTCATTCAAGGTCATTGTCCATTCAAGGTTTTCAAAGTCATTGACCTTTCAAGGTCATTCAAGGTCATTGACCGTTCAAGGTCATTCAAGGTTATTGAATTTTCTAGGTCATTCGAGGTCATTTAAGGTCATTTACCGTTCAAGGTCATTCAAGGTCATTGACCTTTCAAGGTCATTCAAGGTCATTGACCTTTCAAGGTCATTCAAGGTCATTGACCGTTCAAGGTCATTCAAGGCTATTGATCGTTCAATGTCATTCAAAGTCATTGACCGTTGAAGGTAATTCAAAGTCATAGCCTCTTGAAGGTTTTTCAAGGTCATTGACCGGGTAAGGTCATTCAAGGTTATTGACCGTTCAAGGTCATTTAAAAAATTAAATTTAAAAATAATAAAAGGTTAGTTTGGTATGAATGTTCTTACTAATAATAAACGCTAGTTCTCTACCGGAAATGATAAAATGAAAAATGTCAGTTTTATATGAATGTTCTTCTTAGAAACACGAATTCAACACTCGAAATGAAAAAATTAAAAAAGTGAGATTGAATGAATATTCCTATTACAAACGCAAATTCACTTCTCAAAATGAAAACATTAAAAAAGTGAGTTTGATATGGTTTTTCTTGTTACAAACACTAATTGACCACTCCAAATAAAGAAATTAAGGTGAGTTTGGTATTACTTATCTTGTTACAAACGCGAATTCACCACTCGAAACGAAAAAATTAAAGAAGTGATTTCGATATTCTTGTTACAAAGGCGAATTCATTTTTAAAAACGAAAGTAATAAAAAAGTGAGTATATCTTACTACAAACGCGAAGTCATCACTGGAAATGAAAAAAATAAAAAGTAAGTTTTATATTAATTTTCTTGTTACAAACGCAATTTCAACTCTCGAAATGAAAATATTAAAAAAAGTGAGTTTGATGAGTATTATCTTGTAACAAAATGCGAATTCACTACTCAAAATGAAAAAATTTAAAAATGTGAATTTGATAGTTTTTCTTGTTACAAACACAAATTCACCGCTCGAAATGAAAAAATTAAGAAAGGTTATTTGTTACAAACACGAATTCACCACTCAAAATGAAATAATTAAAAAGGTGTGTTTGATATGAATATTCTTGTTACAAACGTGAATTCACTACTAAAAATGAAAAAAATTAAAGTGTCTTTCATATGGAATCAAATGAAAATATTAAAAAAGTGAGTTTTACATGTTCTTTCTTGCTACAATTGGGAAATCAGCACTCGCAAAGCAAAACTTAAAAAGTGAGATTGATCTGAATATTCTTGTTACAAAAACGAACTTTTACTCGAAATGAAAAATTAAATAATTGTGCTCGATAAAGTTTTTATGTTTGAAACACGAGTTCACCTCACTCAATGACAAATAAAAAATTAATTTTATAAAAGTATTCTTGCGTAACACTCCAATTTGCACACGAAATGAAAAAATTAAAAAAATGAGTGTGATATGATATAATGCGTTGGGTTGGGTAGGTTGGATATCGGTGATAAGTTTCATTTCTAATGCATTAATAGCTTAAAATATTCTACGACCTGTTGTCCCTTTGCGAGGTCACTGAAGGACATGAACAAAAGTCATTGAAGGTCATTGACCGTTCAAGGTCATATACATTACAAGGTCATTCAAGGTCATTGACCTTTTAAGGTCATTCAAGGTAATTGACCGTTCAAGGTCACTCAAGGTCATTGACCGTTCAAGGTCATTCAAGGTCATTAACCGTTCAAGGTCATTCAAGGCTATTGATCGTTCAATGTCATTCAAGGTCATTGTCCGTTCAAGGTTTTCAAAGTCATTGACCATTCAAGGTCATTCAAGGTCATTGACCGTTCAAAGTCATTCAAGGTCATTGACATATGAAGGTCATTCAAGGTCATTGACCTTTCAAGGTCATTCAAGGTCATGACCTTGAATGACCTTGAGCGGTCAATGACCTTGAATGACCATGAAAGGTCAATGACATTGAATGACTTTCAACGGTCAATGACCTTGAATGACCTTGAAAGTCAATGACCTTGAATGACCTTGAAAGGTCAATGACCTTGAATGACCTTGAACGGTCAATGACCTTGAATGACCTTGAAATATCAATGACTTTGAATGACCTTGAACGGTCAATGACCTTGAATGACCTTGAAACGTCAATGACCTTGAATGACCTTGAAAGGTCAATGACCTTGAATGACCTTGAACGGTCAATACCCTTGAATGACCTTGGATTGTCAATGACCTTGAATGACCTTGAACGGTCAATGACCAAGAATGACCTCTAGAGATCAATGACCTTGAATGACCTTGAAAGGTCAATGACCTTGAATGACCTACATATGTCAATGACCTTGAATGACTTTGAACGGTCAATGACCTTGAATGACCTTGACAGGTCGATGACTTTGAATGACTTTGAACCTACAATGACCTTGAATAACCTCGACCTTGAATGAGTCATGAGTTCAAATTCAATCAAGGTCATTGACCTTTCAAGGTCATTCAAGGTCATTGACCTTTCAAGGTCATTGACCGTTCAAGGTTATTCAAGATCATTGATTGTTCTAGGTCATACAAAGCTATTGACCGCTCAAGGTCATTCAAGGTCATTGACCTTTTAAGGTCACTTAAGGCTATTGATCATTCAATGTCATTCAAGGTCATTGTCCGTTCAAGGTTTTCAAAGTCATTGACCTTTCAAGGTCATTCAAGGTCATTGACCATTCAAAGTCTTTCAAGGTCATGGACCTTGAAAAACTTTGAACTCATGACTCATTCAAGGTCGAGGTAATTCAAGGTCATTGACGGTTCAAAGTCATTCAATGTCATTGACATTTCAAGGTCATTCAAGGTCATTGACCTTTCAAGGTCATTCAAGGTCATTGACCGTTCAAGGTCATTCAAGGTCATTGACATTTCAAGGTCATTCAAGGTCATTTGCCTTTCATGGTCATTCAAGGTCATTGACCGTTCAAGGTCAATCAAGGTCATTGACATTTCAAGGTCACTAAAGGTCATTGACCGTTCAAGGTCATTCAAGGTCATTGACCGTTCAAGGTCATACAAAGCTATTGACCGCTCATGGTCATTCAAGGTTATTGACGGTTCTAGGTCATTCAAGGTCATTGACATTTCAAGGTCACCAAAGGCTATTGATCATTCAATGTCATTCAAGGTCATTGTCCGTTCAAGGTTTTCAAAGTCATCGACCTTTCAAGGTCATTCAAGGTCATTGACCGTTCAAAGTCATTCAAGGTCATGGACCTTGAATGACTTTGAACTCATGACTCATTCAAGGTCGAGGTCATTCAAGGTCATTGACGGTTCAAAGTCATTCAAAGACATTAACATTTCAAGGTCATTCAAGGTCATTGACCTTTATAGGTCATTCAAGGTCATTGACCGTTCAAGGTCCTTCAAGGTCATTGACATTTCAAGGTCATTCAAGGTCGTTGGCCTTTCATGGTCATTCAAGGTCATTGACCGTTCAAGGTCAATCAAGGTCATTGACATTTCAAGGTCATTAAAGGTCATTGACCGTTCAAGGTCATTCAAGGTCATTGACCGTTCAAGGTCATTCAAAGTCATTGATCGTTCAAGGTCATACAAAGCTATTGACCGCTCATGGTCATTCAAGGTCATTGACGGTTCTAGGTCATTCAAGGTCATTGACATTTCAAGGTCATTCAAGGTCATTGGCCTTTCATGGTCATTCAAGGTCATTGACCGTTCAAGGTCATTCAAGGTCATTGACATTTCAAGGTCATTTAAGGTCATTGACCGTTCAAGGTCATTCAATGTCATTGACCTTTCAAGGTCATTCAAGGTCATTGGCCGTTGAAAGTCATTCAATGTCATTGACCTTTCATGGTCATTCAAGGTCATTGACCGCTCAAGGTCATTAAGGGCCGTAATAATAGTCGTTCCCCTAAGGGTCCCCTAGGGGCACCCTTCCCAAGGGACTCCAAGGGGAATCTTCAACATTGGTATTAATAGTCATCCCCTTGGAGTCCCCTAGTAAGGGGACTCCGAACGTGGTAACTACGGGCCGTAACGACAACAGAGGTGTTTATTTACTTTATTTTTATATGTGTTTTTGAACAAATAACTTGAGATGCCGGCGCGAAATGCTTCGTTTTCAGCTACGGAGAAGAAAATATTGTGCGATTTGATTGTAAAATACAAATGTTCCCTTGAAAGAAAACCTAGCATTGAACGGACAGCGTTCAATGCGAGGTGAAGAAGAAGGCGTGGCTATCTGTACGGAGTGAGTTCAACTGTCACCGCGATGTTGTTAGAAGAGATGTAAAATAACTGAAAAGGTAAATAAAAAGGCTATGCAAGTAAAGGTAGTTTAGGATGTCTCTTTCAGGTATTTGTCTGCAGGTTAACTGATTTTACGTAGTCGGTAATACAATTTTGAAGAAAACATCCTCGCCTTGCCGGATTCAGCATTTTCTGTCGATTTCATAATGAGATTGCAGCGTACCTATTTAGCAACAGAATATTTGAAGTAAAGAAAGTAAAATGTGCATTCATTCTGAGAGGATCCATTAATGTGGGTTGAAGTAATATGTGGAGTGTATTACGGTATGAGTTTTTACGTGCTGACGGGCGCATATTTATTTGCCTATTGAGCCTGAAAAACGGTGTTTCTGAAATGCGGGTGCTTTTTTTGCTCTTGAATTATTTGCTAATTGCTGTATTAATTTCTTTGGTGTGATTAGATGTGAATTTGACAATTTTAATGACAATGAATAATAGTCCTTAATGTGCCTTGAAAATTAGCTGGGGTTAATAGTGCTAGTGTTTTGATAGCTAGTTATATTGCATTATTAACTTAAATGATATTAGCCGTTGGACTCGGTGCAAATTCTATCGAAAATTATTTAAATAGATGCTTTGGGAGGCTGTGGGATAACATTTATAACCATCTAAACGATATTTTAATATAAAAGTTTTCGAAAAAAATATGTCGTTTAAGTCACAATGCTACATTTTCTGTGATTAAAAAAAATGAAAAATGATCATGCTTTCAATTCTGTTTATTTTTTTGCTACAAAATGATGTATGATATATTGTTGTTAATTTCTTCCTGGATGCTTTCAGCCAATACTTCCTTGGGCATTGCTGAGAGAAAGTTAAGGGCCAGGTTGGAAATGATGGAAAAGGAGAGGAACTATTTACGAAGATTGTATGAAATTAAGATAGAAAGATCCCTGGAGAAGGACCAAATACCAAAAGATAGACTGAGGCAAGCTGTGGCCGCTAGAAAGCTGGCGGAAGCACAACTGAAATAGTTTTGTGGGAAACGTGACCCCTAATTTGTAAATTTTATTTTTATAAAATATACTTTAAAATTTTAAGATTTGCATATAAATTTATTCCTTCAACTCGTTAATTCCTATCATGAAAGCTTGAGATAATGGCTGAACATAAGGAAATCGGTGCCTGTTATTAAGGGAAATGGATTTGGAACAAGTTTTGGTATCTAGCAACAGCCAAAAAACATAATAGACTACAAAGTTGAATAGTGGTAGGTCAAGGTACCTAATTCGCACTGGTGACCAAAAGCTCCAAGATACAAATTTTTTATAGCGCAAACACTGATAACTGAGACTGAGGAGGTAATGTAGCGGAATAAAAACCAGATAATGTGGCCTTTGTGTTTTAAGGGTTTAAGTAATTGCATTCCCAAGATCGAATAATACAACTAGTACGCCGTTGGATAGATTTCCTGGTTCCGTCCGCGCTGTCATTTTGATGGCGACGATTCACCAACTGTGCTGAAGGTGTCCTCAGGCCAGGCTGAAATGGATAGTGCATCTGGTTGCCCGATGTTTATACGGTGGCGCCAGACTGAGGGAGCGCTTGCCCGTCGCTGATTGGTCCCTATACGGGGCAGGGGGGTCCTTCTGGAGTCCAGGAACAAGCGTGGTGCTGGAAAGGGTGTAACCGTCTTCCCGATTCATATTTTATGGTCTTTTGGTAATTTACACCGATTCTCTGATTATTCTACTACGGTATATTGCATTTCTTTGGCCAAGATTTTTGCTTTATCAAAATTGATTTCATGACCTGCTCTTACAAGACATGTTGAACAATTTCTGATTTCTCTTCTTGTCTATTCTTCAGTGTTCAAGCATTTTCTTTTATTCAGCATTGTATGGCCCTTTTAGTTTGTCCTACGCATGATTTCACACAGACGTATTGAACCTCGTATACACTCTCTAACCTGAGATTCACTAAGGACCGACGAAATGACGCCGCACCATCTCAAGCAGAGGCCCTCTCACGGCTTCCTTAGGAAACCGGTACCGCTGCAGTAACTCAGTATCTCTAAAAAATCGAATGGATTTTGCGCATCACGGACGTAAAACTTCTTCAATCTCAGATGTCGGTTCGCCATTCTATCGAGACGACGAACAAAGCCCTCCAGACTGTCCATCCTCGTCAAAGAAAACCCAAATCACGGATAAATGGGAAAATATGAACGTGTATTCAGCGAAGTGATACACAAGAAAAATTTGAGATGAAAGGGATATGGTGAAATTAATGAAAATGGGTGAAAACGAAACGATTTTTGAATGGGCGAATGAGCAATGTGACAGGGTGAATAAATGGTATGGTATGAATTAATATGGAGATGAATAAAGGCATAAATGAGTAACTTTTTAACCAGAGCACAACAGCAACGAACGTATTGGAACAAGCAGCAACATGAAGTCAATAAAATACGAAAGCAACTAAAGATTTCTGCTTACAATTCCTGTAGTACCTGTTTTCTCCGCTTCATGCACATGTCGCAAGGTGAGGCTCACTCCGCTCCCATTGTAGGGGACTGCAAGGGGGCCCCTACAGCCTAGGGGACGACTATTAATACCAGATTTGTGCGTAGGGGGCTGTAAGGGGATACCTAGAGCTAGGGGACCCCTGAGGGTCGACTATTAATACGGCCCTAAAGGTCATTGACCTTTCAAGGTCACCCAAGGCTATTGATCATTCAATGTCATTCAAGGTCATTGTCCGTTCAAGGTTTTCAAAGTCATTGACCGTTCAAAGTCATTCAAGATCATTGACCTTGAATGACTTTGAACTCATGACTCATTCAAGGTCGAGGTCATTCAAGGTCATTGACGGTTCAAGGTCCTTCAAGGTCATTGACATTTCAAGGTCATTCAAGGTCATTGACCTTTCAAGGTCATTCAAGGTCATTGACCGTTCAAGGTCATTCAAGGTCATTGACATTTCAAGGTCATTCAAGGTCATTGACCGTTCAAGTTCATTCAAGGTCATTGACCTTTCAAGGTCATTCAAGGTCATTGACCGTTGAAAGTCATTATATGTCATTGACCTTTTATGGTCATTCAAGGTCATTGACGGTTTAAGGTCATTCAAGGTCATTGACCTCTCAAAGTCACTTAAGGCTATTGATCATTCAATGTCATTCAAGGTCATTGTCCGTTCAAGGTTTTCGAAGTCATTGACCTTTCAAGATCATTCAAGGTCATTGACCGTTCAAGGTCATTCAAGGTCATTGATCTTTCAAGGTCATTCAAGGTCATTGACCTTTAAAGGTCATTCAAGGTCATTGACCGTTGAAAGTCATTCAAGGTGATTGACATTTCAAGGTCATTCATGATCATTAACCGTTCAAGGTCACCCAAGGCTATTGATCCTTCAATGTCATTCAATGTCATTAACCGTTCAATGTCACCCAAGGCTATTGATCGTTCAATGTCATTCAAGGTCATTGTCCGTTGAAGGTTATTCAAAGTCATTGACCCTTCAAGGTCATTCAAGGTCATTGACCGTTCAAGGTCATTCAAGGTTATTGACCTTTCAAGGTCATTCAAGGTCATTGACCGTTCAAGGTCAATCAAGGTTATTGACCTTTCAAGGTCATTTAAAGTAATTGACCTTTCAAGGTCATTCAAGGTCATTGGCCGTTCAAGGTCGTTCAAGGTCATTTGCCGTTCAAGGTCATTTAAGGTCATTGACCGTTCAAGGTCATTCAAGGCTATTGATCGTACAATGTCATTCAAGGTCATTGACCGTTGAAGGTAATTCAAAGTCATAGACTCTTCAAGGTCCTTCAAGGTCATTGACCGGGTAAGGTCAGTGAATGTTATTGACCGTTCAAGGTCATTTAAAAAATTAAATTAAAAAATAATAAAAGGTTAGTTTGGTATAAATATTCTTACTAATAAACACTAGTTCTCTACCGGAAATGATAGAATGAAAAATGCCAGTTTTATATGAATGTTCTTCTAAGAAACACGAATTCAACACTCGAAATGAAAAAATTAAAAAAGTGAGATTGATATGAATATTTTTGTTACATACGCAAATACACCACTCGATTTGAAAGAATTTAAAAAGTGAAATTGAATTAATATTCCTATTACAAACGCAAATTCATTTATCAAAATGAAAACATTAAAAAAGTGAGTTTGATATGGTTTTTCTTGTTACAAACACTAGTTGACCACTCCAAATAAAAATATTAAGGTAAGTTTGGTATTACTATTTTTGTTACAATCGCGAATTCACCACTCGAAACGAAAAAATTAAAGAAGTTATATCGATATTTTGTTACAAAGGCGAATTCATTTTTAAAAACGAAAGTAATAAATAAGTGAGTATATCTTACTACAAACGCGAAGTCATCACTGGAAATGAAAAAAAAAAAAAGTAACTTTGATATTAATTTCATTGTTACAAACGCAATTTCAACTCTCGAAATGAAAATATAAAAATAAAGTGAGTTTGATGAGAATATTTTTGTAACAAACGCGTATTCACTACTCAAAATTAATAAATTTCAAAATGTGAAATTGATAGAGTTTTTCTATTTACAAACACAAATTCACCGCTCGAAATGAAAGAATTAAGAAAGTTAATTTGTTACAAACAAGAATTCACCACTCAAAATAAAATGATTAAAAAGGTGAGTTTGATATGAATATTCTTGTTACAAACGTGAATTCACTACTTAAAATGAAAAAAAATTAAAGTGTCTTTCATATGAGTTCATATGAAAATATTAAAAAAGTGAGTATTACATGTTTTTTTCTTGCTACAATCAAGAAATCAACACTCGCAAAGCAAAACTTAAAAAGTGAGATTGATCTGAATATTCTTGTTACCAAAACGAACTTTTACTCGAAATGGAAAATTAAATATTTGAGTTTGATATAGTTTTTATGTTTGAAACACGAATTCACCTCACGAAATGACAAATTAAAAAGTGAGTTTTATATAAGAATTCTTGCAAAACACTCGAATTTGCACACGAAATGAAAAAATTTAAAATGTGAGTTTGATATTAAGATTCTTGTTACAAACACGAATTGACCACGCGAAATGTAAAAATTAAGAAGTTTGTTTGATATGAATATTCTTGTTACAAACGTGAATTCACTACTAAAAATGAAAAAAATTAAAGTGTCTTTCATATGAGTTCATATGAAAATATTAAAAAAGTGAGTATTACATGTTTTTTTCTTGCTACAATCAAGAAATCAACACTCGCAAAGCAAAACTTAAAAAGTGAGATTGATCTGAATATTCTTGTTACCAAAACGAACTTTTACTCGAAATGGAAAATTAAATAATTGAGTTCGATATAGTTTTTATGTTTGAACCACGAATTCACCTCACGAAATGACAAATTAAAAAGTGAGTTTTATATAAGAATTCTTGCAAAACACTCGAATTTGCACACGAAATGAAAAAATAAAAAATGTGAGTTTGATATTAAGATGCTTGTTACAAACACGAATTGACCACGCGAAATGTAAAAATTAAGAAGTTTGTTTGATATGAATATTCTTGTCACAAACTTGAGTGAACAACTCGAAATGAAAAAATTAAAAAACTGAGTGTGATATGAATATGATGGGTTGGGTTGGGTAGGTTGGATATCGGTGATAAGTTTCATTTCTAATGGTTTAATAGCTTAAAATATTCTACGACCTGTTGTCCCTTTGCGAGGTCACTGAAGGACATGAACAAAAGGCATTGAAGGTCATTGACATTTCAAGGTCATTCAAAATCATTGACCTTTCAAGGTCATTCAAGGTCATTGACCGTTCAAGGTCATTCAAGGCTATTGATCGTTCAAGGTCATTCAATGTCATTGACCTTTCAAGGTCATTCAAGGTCGATGACCTCTCAAGGTCATTCAAGCTCTTACACCTTTCAAGGTCATTCAAGGTCATTGACCGTTCAAGGTTATTCAAGGTCATTGACCGTTCAAGGTCATTCAAGGTCATTGACCGTTCAAGGTCATTCAAGGTCATTGACCGTTTAAAGTCATTCAATGTCATTGACCTTTCATGGTCATTCAATTCAATTCCTTGAATAACTTTGAACTCATGACTCATTCAAGGTCGAGGTCATTCAAGGTCATTGACGGTTCAAAGTCATTCAACGTCATTAACATTTCAAGGTCATTCAAGGTCATTGACCTTTCAAGGTCATTCAAGGTCATTGACCGTTCAAGGTCATTCAATGTCATTGACATTTCAAGGTCATTCAAGGTCATTGGCCTTTCATGGTCATTCAAGGTCATTGACCGTTCAAGGTCATTCAAGGTCATTGACATTTCAAGGTCATTCAAGGTCATTGACCGTTCAAGGTCATTCAAGGTCATTGACCGTTCAAGGTCATTCAAGATATTTGATCGTTCAAGGTCATACAAATCTATTGACCGCTCAAGGTCATTCAAGGTCATTGACGGTTCAAGGTCATTCAAGGTCATTGACATTTCAAGGTCATTCAAGGCCATTGGCCTTTCATGGTCATTCAAGGTCATTGACCGTTCAAGGTCATTCAAAATCATTGACATTTCAAGGTCATTCAAGGTCATTGACCGTTCAAGGTCATTAAAGGTCATTTACCTTTCAAGGTCATTCAAGGTCATTGACCGCTCAAGGCCATTCAAGGTCATTGACCTTCCAAGGTCACCCAAGGCTATTGATCATTCAATGTCATTCAAGGTCATTGTCCGTTCAAGGTTTTCAAAGTCATTGACCTTTCAAAGTCATTCAAGGTCATTGACTTTGAATGACTTTGAACTCATGACTCATTTAAGGTCGAGGTCATTCAAGGTCATTGACGGTTCAAGGTCATTCAAGGTCATTGACATTTCAAGGTCATTTAAGGTCATTGACCTTTCAAGGTCATTCAAGGTCATTGACCGTTCAAGGTCATTCAAGGTCATTGACATTTGAAGGTCATTCAAGGTCATTGACCGTTCAAGGTCATTCATGGTCAATGACCTTTCAAGGTCATTCAAGGTCAATGACCTTTCAAGGTCATTCAAGGTCATTGACCGTTGAAAGTCATTCAATGTCATTTACCTTTCATGGTCATTCAAGGTAATTGACCGCTCAAGGTCATTCAAGGTCCTTGACCTTTCAAAGTCACCCAAGGCTATTGATCATTCAATGTCATTCAAGGTCATTCTCCGTTCAAGGTTTTCAAAGTCATTGACCTTTCAAGGTCATTCAAGGTCATTGACTTTTCAAGGTCATTCAAGGTCATTGACCGTTCAAGGTCATTCCAGGTCATTGACATTTCAAGGTCATTCAAGGTCATTGACCGTTGAAAGTCATTCAAGGTCATTGACCTTTCATGGTCATTCAAGGTCATGGACCGTTCAAGGTCATTCAAGGTCATTGACCGTTCAAGGCAATTCAAGGCTATTGATCGTTCAATGTCATTCAAGGTCATTGACCGTTGAAGGTAATTCAAAGTCATTGACTCTTCAAGGTCCTTCAAAGTCATTGACTCTTCAAGGTCCTTCAATGTCATTGACCGGGTAAGGTCATTTAAGGTTATTGATCGTTCAAAGTCATTAAAAAAATTAAATTTAAAAACATTTAAAGGTTGGTTTGGTATGAATATTCTTCCTAATAACTGCTAGTTCTCTACCGAAAATGATAAAATGAAAAATTTCAGTTTTATATGAATGTCCTTCTTAGAAACACGAATTCAACAATCGAACTGAAAAAATTATAAAAGTGAGATTAATATCAATATTTTTGTTACAAACGCAAATACACCACTTTAATTAAAAGAATTTAAAAAGTGAAATTGAATGAATATTCCTATTACAAACGCAAATTCACTTCTCAAAATGAAAACACTAAAAAAGTGAGTTTGATATGGTTTTTCTTGTTACAAACACTAATTGACCACTCGAAATGAAAAAAATTATGGTGAGTTTGGTATAACTATATTGTTACAAACGCGAATTCACCACTCGAAACGAAAAAATTAAAGAAGTGATTTCGATATTCTTGTTACAAATGCGAATTCATTTTTAAAAACGAAAGTAATAAAAATGTGAAAATATCTTACTACAAACGCGAAGTTATCACTGGAAATGAAACAAATAAAAAGTAAGTTTGATATTTATATTCTTGTTACAAACGCAATTTCACCTCTTGAATTGAAAAAATTAAAAAAAGTGAGTTTGATGAGAATATTTTTGTGACAAACGCGAATTCACTACTCAAAATGAAAATATTTAAAAAAGTGAATTTGATAGAGTTTTTCCTGTTACAAACTTGAATTCACTACTAGAAATGAAAAAAATTAAAGTGGCTTTCATATGAGTTCAAATGAAAATATTAAAAATTGAGTTTTACATGTTTTTTCTTGCTACAAACGCGAAATCAGCAATCGCAAAGCAAAACATAAAAAGTGAGATTGATCTGAATAATCTTGTTACCAAAATGAACTTTTCTTCGAAATGAAAAATTAAATAATTGAGTTCGATAAAGTTTTTATGTTTGAAACACGAATTCACCTCACGCAATGACAAATAAAAAATTAATTTTATATAAGTATTCTTGCTTAAGTAAGTCATCACTGGAAATTAAAAAAAATAAAAAGTAAGTTTGATATTAATATTCTTGTTACAAACGCAATTTCACCTCTCGAATTGAAAAAATTAAAAAAAGTGAGTTTGATGAGAATATTCTTGTAACAAAAGTGAATTCACTACTCAAAATGAAAAAAATTAAAAAAAAGTGAGTTTGATGGAGTTTTTCTTGATACATACACAAATTCGCCCCTCGAAATTTAAAAAAATTAAGAAAGTGAATTTGTTACAAATACGAATTCACCACTCAAAATGAAATAATTAAAAATGTGAGTTTGATATTAAGATTTTTGTTAGAAACACGAATTCACCACGGGAAAAGTAAAAATTATAAACTTTGTTTGATATGAATAGTCTTGTCACAAACACGAGTTAAAAACTCGAATTGAAAAAATTAAACACGTGAGTTTGATATGAATATTCTTGTTACAAACGCAAATATTCACTCGAAATGAAAAAATAAAAAATATGAGTTTGATATGAATATTCTTGATCCAAACACGATTTCCCAACTCGAATTGAAAAAATTGAAAAAGTGAGTTTTATATGAATATTCTTGTTACAAACGCAAATATTCACTCGAAATGAAAAATTAAAAATATGAGTTTGATATGAATATTCTTGATCCAAACACGATTTCCCAACTAGAAATGAAAAAATTAAAAAAGTGATTGTGATATGAATATAATGGGTTGGGTTGGGTAGGTTGGATATCGGTGATAAGTCCCATCTATATACAGCCCTTGTGGTGACTGACTGATGGATACAAATTCCCGACCACTTCTAGAAGTGCTGGAGAGCTGACATTTGGCAGGCATGCGGGGATCCCGAAATGATCCGGAGGAAAAATCCGAAAACCGGAAGTTTCCGCCACGTGTCGTCGCTAGGTCGACAAAATTGCCGAAATCGCGCATTTCCCGGGAACAGTTTTTCGGTTTTTATTTTACTGCGGGCTAACCGTTTATGCCACACGGATTGTTAATACATTGTTTGAAATCTAATAAATGTGGGCACGTAATAACGTAATTTTCTAATTTTCTTTTTAAGAAAATTGCTGCCAAAATGGCGTCCAAAAATTGATTTTTCGAAAAACATTTCATACATTCCCCTCCCCTCGACTTAATTTAAGGTGTTGAATAACGAAAATAATTATTATATATGCTCATAATATTGTCTACGAAACATAGGTAACAATTTTCTTTCGTCGTCCTTGGTTACTCAGAAAAAAATTAAAATATTCCGAAAATCACCGAAAATTACGATTTCCAAAAGATTAACACAAGATTTTGTCAATTTTAACCTGACCGATTTCTTTCAAACTTTGTAGTTACATGCTGCTATGCATTTTCTTTCAGAAAACTTGAACTTTTAATAAATGATTCAATGGATTTAACCGCGAAAAAATAAAAATGGCGGACACTACTCACTTTTTTCGGGGACTGGTTTGCTTTGTATTGTATTACTCTCGAAATATGGATGCCATAGGGCACACTTCTGCTAGATATGAACGTAAATGAATGTGACCATATAATTTCGTCATCTTTAAACCCCCCGAAACCCCCTAAAAAATATAAATTTGCACATAAGTAGCTTTTTCGGGTACTTCACGTCACAATTCCGCCGCTTTTCCAAGCCTTACCACTCATCGCTACGGAATTGATGTGGACAATTGATGACGCCTAGTAGTGCAAACCTATAAACCCCCGGTAAACCCACATACACCCCCCAAAAAAATAAAAAATTTCATAAAAGTCTACTTTTTGGGTACTTTTCGTGACTAAACAACCGCCCCCAACGACTCATCCCCACGGAATTTATGTGAACGGTTGGTAACCGCCAGGAGTACACGCATATAAACCCCCGGTATCCCCCTGAAATCCCTCCTAAGTGTAAAATGTACCATTATGTCTCCTATTTGGTAACTTCTCGCAAACAATACGCCGCACTACCCGTACCCTCTGAGATTTAGATCCGGAATATTTGATGAGGGCGGGCCACCGTAAACCATACGGGAAAATATACCAGGAAACCTCCGAAGGAAAAATCCGAAAACCGGAAGTTTCCGCCACGTGTCGTGGCTAGGACGACAAAATGGCCGAAATCGCGCCTTTCCCGGGGACGGTATTTCGGTTTTTATTTTACTGCGCGTGAACGGTGTGTGCCACGCAAATAGTTTATGTACGTTTTGAAAGCTGATTAATGTAGTCACGTAAATATGTAATGGCCTTAGATAATTTTAAAATAAATTGCCGCACAAATGGCGTCCGAAAATGTTTTTTTCGAAACAAATTTCATAAATCCCTCTCCCCTCGTCGTAATAGCTGTTGTAGGATACTGAAAATGAATATTATATATGCTTATAACATCGTCTACGATATGTAGGTAACAATTTTCTTTCGTCGTCCATGGTTTTCCAGAAAAAAATAAAAACGTTCCCAAAATCACCGAAAATTGCGATTTTCAAAAGATTGACACAAGATTTCTTCAATGTTTTCCCGACCGATGTCTTTTAAACTCCACAATTACATATATCTATGCATATGGTTTCCGAAAATGTAAGAATTTAATAAATGTTGCAGTCGATATAACAGCGACAAAATAAAAATGGCGGACACTACTATTTTTTTCCGGGGAGAAGTTTACTTTTTATTGTACTACTATCGAAATATGGATGTTATAGGGCACACTTCTCTTAGATATGATAGTAAATGCATGTGGCCATATGATAAGGTCATCCTTAAACCCCCTGAAACCCCCTAAAAATTAAAATTTGCATATAAGTAGCCTTTTCGGGTACTTTTCATCACAATTCCGCCGCTTTTCCAAGCCTTACCACTCATCGCTACGGAATTGATGTGGACAATTGATGACCCTTGGTAGTCATAAAACCTATAAACCCCCGGTAAACCCACATACACCCCCCAAAAAATAAAGTTTTGCCAATAAGTCTACTTTTTCGGTACTTTTCGTGACTATTCCACCGCTGGCTCTTACCCCAACGACTCATCCCTACGGAATTTAAGTGAACGGATGGTGACCGCCAACAGTACACACATATAAACCCCCGGTATCCCCCTGAAATCCCCCCCAAATGTTAAATGTGCCATTAAGTCTCCTGTTTGGGAACTTCTCGCAAACATTACGCCGCACTACCCGTCCCCTCTGAGCTCTAGATCCGGAATATTTGTGGAGGTCGGGCTACCGTAAACCATACGGGAAAATATACCAGAAAACCCCCGATCAACTACTAAAACCTCGCCGAAAAAAAAATAAAAAAAAGTTTAAAGTCGCTTTTCCGAGTAGTTTTCGTCACAATTTAGCCGGTGCCTCTACTACTTATTAAAACCCCCGATATCCCCGTGAAACCTCCCAGAAAAGTTTTGTAATAAATCGCCTCACCGGGTAAAAGAATCGTCAGAATTCCGCCACTGTTCGGGACCCCTAGGACTTATCGGCACGGAATTTATGAGAACGATTTGTGAACACTGGTTTTCACACGTATAACACCCCCGGTATTCCGTTGGAACCCCCCGCAAAAAATGAAAACTTGCCATTAAGTCTTCTTTTATGGGTACTTGTCGCCACTATTAAGCCGCATTGCACTACCCTTTAAAATCATCGCCACATGATAATTGTGGACGATTGATGACCGCATGTATAACACATGAAAACCTCCTAATCCCCCTGGGCACCCCTCTCGGTGGAGGGGAACATTTATGAGGACTAAGCGGAGCAGCCGCGGGGGGCTCATCATCCCCAAGGCGGCGAAGCCGCCCCACAACGAGGAACGGTGAAGCCGTTCCGAGGAGTAACTGGCGTAGACGAGGGGGAGCTTCAGTAACCCTTGGGCGGCGAAGCCGCCCCGACGTTAAAGCGGCGCAGCCGCTGTGGGCTCCCTACGCCCCTGGGCGGCGAAGCCGCCCCTTAAACGAAAAACGGTGAAATAGTTCCAAAATGCCCTTGCCCTCTGGGCGGCTATGCCGACCCCTGACGAGGAACGGCGAAGCCATTCCGAGTATTAAGCGGGGTAGCCCCGGGGGGGCACACTCAACCCCTGGGCGGCGAAGCCGCCTCTCAACGAGGAACGGCGTAGCCGTTCCGAGGAATGAGTGGGGCGCTTCCCTACCCCCTGGCCGGCGAAGCCGGCCCCTAGCTGAGGTGAGATTATTCGAAATAAAATTTTTCGAAGAACCACAAATGTAGACGGCGAAGCCGGACCCGGGGTTTTTAAGGGGCGGAGCCCCTTAACGAGCGCGCGGAGCGCAGCGAGTTTTCAGTATAAACACGTTAATCTAACCTTCATTCGTTAGATTTATTAAAAAACAATGTGTTATCATTTTTTTATAAAATAAATTACGTGATACTTGCGAGGACGTGAGATTGGGTAAGAATCGGCTTGACCCCATCGCCCATCCTAAACACCACATCTGACTAACCCTTTCGCTAATAAGAAAGTAAATATTCGCCCGGACGGTTTTTGACGCGGAAGACGAAAGCAACAAATTTTCGTCTAACATTTTCCTACGCAGGCGAATGAATGCCGCAAATATCTCTTTCGTTGCCCTTTTATGCTGGTCGCAGCTATGCGAAGTCTTATCGGAACCCAACAAAGCGGGGACATAGGCCGTACCGTCGAAATCCGGGAGCAGGTACCCGGACACCTCGCCTTCTATTACCCTTTTTGTGGTAAGGGATAGCGATCATTTAGTCAGTTTTTGAAATCCTATTGAGTTCCTTTCTCAAAAAATATAAACTAATAATGGGGTAGTTTACTTAGTCAAAGAAAACGAAAGGCATTGATTGCGATTCGTTTCCCACCATTAGTGTATTCATAATATATAAATTATTTCGTTTTAGAAATACCGGTTTAGACGAATGGCTATGGTCCATTTTTATCCTCATTTGAAAAGGGCCAGATTGGTACCCATGCGATGCCACTCCACGTGACATAACAGGGACCTAGTTTCTATAGGAGAAGATAGGAGTTATACATCATCTGAGGTTACCACTGCATGCATGAGGCGCAGAGCTCAGAGAAACATGCCTCAGTAATCACTTATTAAAACTGGCTTAGGTCGGAAAGTTTTCTTCGTTTGATAAGGTATTAATAATCCTTATTTAAGCCAAGCGCTACCAGCCAGCAGGGTACTCAGCTACCCGCTAGCAGCCTGCGTCGTATCAGCGCTAAGCCTCGCCTCAAGGTCACCTCACAGGGCGGCAGCGGGAACCTGAAATACGTCGTACGGAGAGATTTCCCGGCATTCATACTTACGCGTCGCGTTTTCGCGCGCTTGAAAATTTTCACTTTTCATTTCACCGCGAAAAACAGGTATCGTCATTTAAAAATCTAAAAGTGTGAAATACGTACCCCAGGAGTAATAATCTTTCGATTCAGGCAATAAAAAAATAATAGGAAACCACCCTATTGAGTTCTTTTTTGTCTTTTAAGGAGCGCTTACAATTTTTTAATGAAATTTTACCATAATCATTAACTTATATCTCGATTTTGATATAAACATCAACATAGAAATTGTTGGTGCATTAAATTCGTTAATTAGGACGGTATATCTCCGTTCAAAAGTTGACAATGTACAAAAAAACCGAGGAATTGAATTCGAAATCTGCAAAATACGGGTAAACAACAATTATCCATGTAGCTAATTTACAAAAACTAACAACGAGTTGACCCGGCACTAAATCCGCTGCTAGGGCTGTCAACCCGGAAAGGAGGAAGACCAATTATACTTTGAGTCCGAGATAATGCGGAGTCCCCGCTAGGAAAAGTCGAATAAGGTTGGCGCTGAGAGAGTGTGATTATCCGTGAGACCCTTCTTAACCAATGTCCTGCAAAAATGGTCCGTACAGAGGGGACGGAAGAGAGAAGGACCCTTGGGGCTCAGTCCAACAGTCATGGTAAGGAAACAACACCTTGGTAGTCATAAAACCTATAAACCCCCGGTAAACCCACATACACCCCCCAAAAAATAAAGTTTTGCCAATAAGTCTACTTTTTCGGTACTTTTCGTGACTATTCCACCGCTGGCTCTTACCCCAACGACTCATCCCTACGGAATTTAAGTGAACGGATGGTGACCGCCAACAGTACACACATATAAACCCCCGGTATCCCCCTGAAATCCCCCCCAAATGTTAAATGTGCCATTAAGTCTCCTGTTTGGGAACTTCTCGCAAACATTACGCCGCACTACCCGTCCCCTCTGAGCTCTAGATCCGGAATATTTGTGGAGGTCGGGCTACCGTAAACCATACGGGAAAATATACCAGAAAACCCCCGATCAACTACTAAAACCTCGCCGAAAAAAAAATAAAAAAAAGTTTAAAGTCGCTTTTCCGAGTAGTTTTCGTCACAATTTAGCCGGTGCCTCTACTACTTATTAAAACCCCCGATATCCCCGTGAAACCTCCCAAAACCATTTCCTAATAAATCGCCTCTCCGGTAAAAGAATCGTCAGACCACTGTTCCGCACCCCTAGGACTTATCGGCACGGAATTTATGAGAACGATTTCTGACCACTGGTTTAACACAAGTATAAAACCCCCGGTATTCCGTTGGAACCCCCGGCAAAGAAATGAAAAACTTGCCATTGAGTCTTCTTTTATGGGTACTTGTCGCCACTATTAAGCCGCATTGCACTACCCTTTAAAATCATCGCCACATGATAATTGTGGACGATTGATGACCGCATGTATAACACATGAAAACCTCCTAATCCCCCTGGGCACCCCTCTCGGTGGAGGGGAACATTTATGAGGACTAAGCGGAGCAGCCGCGGGGGGCTCATCATCCCCAAGGCGGCGAAGCCGCCCCACAACGAGGAACGGTGAAGCCGTTCCGAGGAGTAACTGGCGTAGACGAGGGGGAGCTTCAGTAACCCTTGGGCGGCGAAGCCGCCCCGACGTTAAAGCGGCGCAGCCGCTGTGGGCTCCCTACGCCCCTGGGCGGCGAAGCCGCCCCTTAAACGAAAAACGGTGAAATAGTTCCAAAATGCCCTTGCCCTCTGGGCGGCTATGCCGACCCCTGACGAGGAACGGCGAAGCCATTCCGAGTATTAAGCGGGGTAGCCCCGGGGGGGCACACTCAACCCCTGGGCGGCGAAGCCGCCTCTCAACGAGGAACGGCGTAGCCGTTCCGAGGAATGAGTGGGGCGCTTCCCTACCCCCTGGCCGGCGAAGCCGGCCCCTAGCTGAGGTGAGATTATTCGAAATAAAATTTTTCGAAGAACCACAAATGTAGACGGCGAAGCCGGACCCGGGGTTTTAAGGGGCGGAGCCCCTTAACGAGCGCGCGGAGCGCAGCGAGTATCATTACTAATGCTTTAATAGCTTAAAATATTCTACGATCTGTTGTCCCTTTGCGAGGTCACTGAAGGACATGAAAAAAAGTCGTTGAAGGTCATTGACATTTCAAGGTCATTCAAAGTCATTCAAGGTCATTGACCGTTCAAGGTCATTCAAGGTCATTGACCGTTCAAGGACATTCAAGGCTATTGATCGTTCAATGTCATTCAAGGTCATTGTCCGCTCAAGGTTTTCAAAGTCATTGACCTTTAAAGGTCGTTCAAGGTCATTGACCGTTCAAGGTCATTGACCGTTCAAGGTCATTGACCGTTCAAGGTCATTGACCGTTCAAGGTCATTCAAGGTCATTGACCTTTCAAGGTCATTCAAGGTCATTGACCGTTCAATGTCATTCAAGGTCATTCAAGGTCATTGACCATTCAAGGTCATTGACCGTTCAAGGTCATTCAAGGTCATTGACCGTTCAAGGTCATTCAAGGCTATTGATCGTTCAAGGTCATTCAAGGTCATTGACCTTTCAAGGTCCTTCAAGGTCATTGACCTTTCAAGGTCATTCAAGGTCATAGACCTTTCAAGGTCATTTAAGGTCATAGACCTTTCAAGGTAATTCAAGGTCATTGACCGTTCAAGGTCATTCAAGGTCTTTTACCGTTCTAGGTCATACAAGGCTATTGACCGCTCAAGGTCATTCAAGGTCATTGACCTTTCAAGGTCATTCAAGGTCATTGACCGTTCAAGGTCATTCAAGGTCATTGACCGTTCAAGGTCATTCAAGGTCGTTGACCGTTCAAGGTCATTCAAGGTCATTGACCTTTCAAGGTCATTCAAGGTCATTGATCGTTCAAGGTCATTCAAGGTCATTGACCGTTCAAGGTCATTCAAGGTCATTGACCGTTCAAGGTCATTCAAGGTCATTGACCGTTCAAGGTCATTCAAGGTCATTGACCGTTCAAGGTCAATCAAGGTCATTCAAGGTCATTGACCTTTCAAGGTCATTCAAGGTCATTGATCGTTCAATGTCATTCAAGGTCATTGTCCGTTCAAGGTCATTCAAGGTCATTGATCGTTCAAGGTCAATCAAGGTCATTGACCGTTCAAGGTCATTCAAGGTCATCGACAGTTTAAAGACATTCAAGGTCATCGACCTTTCATGGTCATTCAAGGTCATTGACCGTTCAAGGTCATTCAAGGTCATTGACCGTTCAAGGTCATTCAAGGCTATTGATCGTTCAATGTCATTCAAGGTCATTGACCGTTGAAGGTAATTCAGAGTCATTCACTCTTCAAGGTCCTTCAAGGTCATTGACCGGGTAAGGTCATTTAAAATTATTGATCGTTCAAAGTCATTTAAAAAATTAAATTTAAATATATTAAAAGGTTAGTTTGGTATGCATATTCTTCCTAATAACCGCTAGTTCTCTACCGGAAATGATAAAATGAAAAATTTCAGTTTTATATGAATGTTCTTCTTATAAACACGAATTCAACACTCGAACTGAAAAAATTAAAAAAGTGAGATTGATATTAATATTTTTGTTACAAACGCAAATACACCACTCGAATTGAAAGAATTAAAAAAGTGAAATTGAATGAATATTCCTATTACAAACGCAAATTAACCTCTCAAAATGAAAACATTAAAAAAGTGAGTTTGATATGGTTTTTCTTGTTACAAACACTAATTGAACACTCGAAATGAAAAAAATTTAGGTGAAAACAAAGGCAATTTCTATTTAAAAAACGAAAGTAATTAAAAAAGTGAGTATATCTTACTACAAACGCGAAATCATTACTGGAAATGAAAAAATAGAAAGTAAGTTTGATATAAATATTCTTCTTACAAACGCTATTTCAGCTCTCGAATTGAAAAAATTAAAAAAAGTGAGTTTGATGAGAATATTTTTGTAACAAACGCGAATTCACTACTCAAATAGAAAAAATTTTAAAAAGTGAGTTTGATAGAGTTTTTCTTGTTACAAACACAAATTCACCGCTCAAAATGAAAAAATTAAGAAAGTGAATTTGTTACAAATACAAATTCACCACTCAAAATGAAAAAAAAAAGGTGAGTTTAATATGAATATTCTTGTTACAAACGTGAATTCACTACTAAAAACGAAAAAATTAAAGTGTCTTCATATAAGTTCAAATGAAAATATTAAAAAAGTGAGTTTTACATGTTTTTTCTTCTACAAACGCGAAATCAGCACTCGCAAAGCAAAACTTAAAAAGTGAGATTGATCTGAATATTCTTGTAACCAAAACGAGCTTTTACTCGAAATGAAAAATTAAATAATTGAGTTTGATATAGTTTTTTTGTGTATATTCAACGTATTTGTATGTTCACCTCAGGAAATGACAAATTAAAAAAGTGAGTTTTATGTGAGTATTCTTGCTAAACACTTGAATTTTCAGACGAAATGAAAAAATAAAAAATGTGAGTTTGATATTAAGATTCTTGTTACAAACACGAATTCACCACGCGAAATGTAAAAATGAAAAAGTTTGTTTTATATGAATAGTCTTGTCACAAACACGAGTTAACAACTCGAATTGAAAAAATTAAAAAAGTGAGTTTGATATGAATATTCTTGTTACAAACGCAACTATTCACTCGAAATGAAAAATTTAAAAATATGAGTTTGATATGAATATAATGGGTTAGGTTGGGTAGGTTGGATATCGGTGATAAGTTTCATTTCTAATGCTTTAATAGCTTAAAATATTCTACGATCTGTTGTCCCTTTGCGAGGTCACTGAAGGACATGAACAAAAGTCAATGAAGGTCATTGACATTTCAAGGTCATTCGAGGCCATTGACCTTTCAAGGTCATTCAAGGTCATTGACCGTTCAAGGTCATTCAAGGTCATTGACCGTTCAAGGTCATTCAAGGCTATTGATCGTTCAAGGCCATTCAAGATCATTGACCTTTTTAAGGTCATTCAAGGTCATTGACCTTTCAAGGTCATTCAAAGTCATTGACCGTTCAAGGTCATTCAAGATCATTAACCGTTCAAGGTCACCCAAGGCTATTGATCGTTCAATGTCATTCAAGGTCATTGACCTTTCAAGGTCATTCAAAGTCATTGACCTTTCAAGGTCATTCAAGGTCATTCACCGTTCAAGGTCATTCAAGGCTATTGATCGTTCAATGTCATTCAAGGTCATTTACCGTTGAAGGTAATTCAAAGTCATTGACTCTTTAAGGTCCTTCAAGGTCCTTAACCGGGTAAGGTCATTCAAGGTTATTGACCGTTCAAGGTCATTTAAAAAATTAAATTTAAAAATATAAAAAGGTTAGTTTGGTATGAATATTCTTACTAATAAACGCTAGTTCTCTACCGGGAATGATAAAATGAAAAATGTCAGTTTTATATGAATGTTCTTCTTAGAAACACGAATTCAACACTCGAAATAAAAAAATTAAAAAGGTGAGATTGATATCAATATTTTTTTGTTACAAACGCAAATACACCACTCGAATTGAAAGAATTAAAAAAGTGAAATTGAATGAATATTCCTCAAATTCACTTCTCAAAATGAAAACATTAAAAAAGTGAGTTTTATATGGTTTTTCTTGTTACAAACACTAATTGACCGCTCCAAATAAAAACATTTAGGTGAATTTGGTATTACTATTTGTGTTACAAACGCGATTTCACCACTCGAAACGGAAAAATTAAAGAAGTGATTTCGATATTCTTGTTACAAAGGCGAATTCATTTTTAAAAATGAAAGTAAAAAAAAAGTGAGTATATCTTGTTAAAAACGCAATTTCACCTCTCGAATTGAAAAAATTTAAAAAAGTGAGTTTGATGAGAATATTCTTGTAACAAACGCGAATTCACTACTCAAAATAAAAAATTTAAAAAAGTGAGTTTGATAGAGTTTTTCTTGTTACAAACACAAATTCACCGCTCGAAATGAAAAAATTAAGAAAGTGAATTTGATAAAAATACGAATTTTTCACTCAAAATGAAAAAATTAAAAAGGTGAGTCTGATATGAATATTCTTGTTACAAACGTGAATTCACTACTAAAAATGAAAAAAATTATAGTGTCTTTCATATGAGTTCATATGAAAATATTAAAAAAGTGAGTTTTACATGTTTTTTCTTCTACAAACGCGATATCAGCACTCGCAAAGCAAAAGTTAAAAAAGTGAGATTGATCTGAATATTCTTGTTACCAAAACGAACTTTCACTCGAAATGAAAAATTAAATAATAGAGTTTGATATAGTTTCTTTTTGTTTGAAACACGAATTCACCTCACGAAATGACAAAAGCAGAGTTAGGAGTTTGTTATGATTTGTGCCAGCCAAGTGAGTTGATGAAAAATACTAGAATTACATATCGGAGGGAAGGAAGGAGGTGTAACAGGAGTGTAGGTATAAAAATCTGTTATTACCTGGTTTTGCTGACTTCATCAACGAATTTAAAATGTGTCGGTGTTTACAAAGACAGTTTGAATTAGAAGAACAGCCAAGTTTCTTATTTGGCAATTGAAAGAGAGAAAGAGATCGTACCTACTGATTGCATTCTGATTAAATAGCATGTGATGTCACTATAGAATTCATAATTAATTCTGAGGATATATGTTATGAGGTGAAAATATTTTCGTATTTCCTTTTCCAAAGGATTTGTTGGTCAAAGTACTACAATAAAAATTGTAGGTAAGTCCATTAACAATATCTGGTGTACGGCTTGGTATTTCTTCGAGATAAATATATAGGAATAAGTGAGGCAAGTGAAAGATTGCGTGACAAAGAAAGGATTTAGCAAGTTTCGTACGTAATGTACCTATACAAGATACTGTTTGAGTTTTCTTTGGATGCTGAGAAAGGCAAATTGATGCAACCAATACAGCGCGTGTGGGTAAAATAGTGAGAATGACTGATTTGCTCATAAGATGGTATGACATATTTATGAATTTGTAATGCAAATGAGCCTTTAGAATGTGGAAGTTTACTAATCATTGTACTTTTTGTGACTAAAGTAAAATGACCTCTCATTCTTTTGATAGAAAAAGATTTGGAAAGGCACCGTAAGCAAGAGAAGTCTTCTCTTCTCTGTGTGTTCTGATGTGTAGCCTTCAACGGAAAAAATTGCGACTTTATTGCCTAAGTGCTGTTCGTAGCCAAACACAGGTTATGTACTATTAAAACCTCCTAGCAAATTATCTACCATCAAAAGTAGCTTCAGAGCTATAGAATCAGTGGTGCATCTACCATCAAAAGCTGTTTCAGAGCCATAGAATCAGTGGTGCCCATCTAGATACCTCATGTTAAAATATAAGAGTGCCAATTTTGTTACCAATACTTATCCTATTTCAGGTTTGAATATTTTAATATAGTGAAAGTAAACAATTCGATACTTTATCCTGAAAAAGATTGGTTTTATTTCACACATTTGAGCCTTAATTCAAGGAGAGAATTTGGACCCTTGCACCTGAAGACCGAGGAACATCAAAGCCAGATTAATCAAAGAAATATTATTTTAAGGTTCTTAAGCATTGTCTGCTAAGGGAATATATTTATTGAGGTTCTCAAGCATTGTTTCAAACATTCCCTTAGCAGACAATGCTTGAGAACCTCAATATTGTTTGTTTCAAACTGTTGATTTTTCTCCTCTGATCAAACCTCTGATTGTTTCAAACATTCCCTTAGCAGACAATTTAGATTTTAGCATTCCCTTAGCATTTAGATGGTAGACAGAGTCAGTTGTATTTCTTACAATATTGAGCCAGCTGGGCTACTCTTGCTTGCTATTGGGGAAAGCTGTTGTCTGTGTACATATGTATTTGCTCATGAGGTTGAATTTACAGGAAATGACTGCGCATTCACCACCATTCCATTCGTTATTTTCCATGCTCATCAGTGACCACTGAAATTTTTTCATCGATAAGCTCTTTCAAAGTATCTTGTATGATGTTGGGCAAGATATAGTGGAAGTTTCATTGCAGTGGAAACTCAGTGGAAAACATTGCAGTATTTCCACTGAGTTTTATTATAATAAAATCAGTGGAAATATTGCAATTTCTAATTTTACTAATAACTCTTTCAAAGCCTTAAGTGGGATCCTTGGTATGGTTTCTTCCTAAAATATTAACCCTTTCTACTACTTGTCGACGTTCGAACCTGTGTGGCGTGAGGTTGAAGCGAATGGAGAAAAAAAAGGAACAATTCCGCACGTGCTGAAACGGCGAACCGCACATTTCTCTCGTTTTCTGCTACAATTCACGCCAATTTTTTACAAACAGCACTTGTCATCTACGCCGACAGCTTTCTTTTACTACTTCTCCTCTTTATTGCACTGAAAATTAAGTTAATTCGTCCAAATAATTAAAGATATCGAAAAAAGAGCAGGCATACACAAAATTGTTGACTGCGCGTAATATAAAAAACTTGTGAATATGGGCCATTCTTAAAAAGAAATATCTTCCACCACGTTTCCACAATAAATTCATCATATTACATTACTTGATTAATAAAAAAATTCGATATCTGGCTCATTTTATTGTTTGATGAAATCTATCTAGATATATAAAAGAACGAGTATATAGGCGCTTGAATTCATCAAACGGGGGGTGGGAACATAGTTGTGTCAAGTGTTGTCGAGTCATGTGCACATGAGTGGTTTAAATGGCTAATAAAACATTCACAATAACGTTTAAATGAGTGAAATAGGCGGGCAATACTCTCATTCACAGTCAACATTACTTAAGACCTTCTTAGTAACCACGGTGATAAATGCTTCAGGAAACCGTTTTGATGTGAATGATTTACGTTGTGTAGAAAAATATAGTGTATGGTAGATGAACTTATGAAATGTAGCCGATTTTTCGTATTTCTGCCCTTACCGTAGGATTGTATCACCTCGTGATTTTCTCACCCATTTTTTATTTATGATGTTTGAATACAGCAAACTAAATGAAATTAAAAACATCTTTTTAGAAAATAAACGAACAGAGACTAATGAAATGATTATCCGAATATATATGTCTCAAATAATGAAGTAATGTTCGGATTCCACTGACGATGTATGTCTCTCAATGCTCTAATTTTTTATATCTAAGGAAGGTTTATAACAAGAAAACGAATTGATTACAATAAATATATGAATACGGTTAAGAAACTTGAATTGGAGAAAGAAGCAAAGAATGTTCAACTGTCCCCGTTGATGTTAAATTCTATGATATATTTCACAAAAACGTAGATTTGATATGTGTCGAATGGGGGCTTGGAAAGCAAATATATTTAATTGGTGCAGCATGAACAATGCTATAATAAACATATTCATAAAATTTCTTCGGTTTAACATGATTAGTTAGACAGATACGAAAATTTGCATATTTGCTACCATAATCATATCGAATTATCAAGTATACTGACACGTGAAATTAAAATTTCGCAATCCTATTGATTTATCTTCCCGTTTGGTCATCTATCCTATATTTCATGGTCAAATACGCCCGCGGATGTAAAATCCTGCATGTTATAGCAATTCGATATATTTTAAGAAAACGCTGAATTGATATATATCTAATGAGACACAACATGCAAAACATATTTCGATTGGGGTTTGTGAAGAATATCAGGATGTACACATTCACCAAATTTCATTGGTCCAAAGGATATACGAATCAAGTTATGCCAATTTGCGTATTTTCTATAATAATCGATTCGATCATTCGACTATACTGCATCTGTAATGTAAAATCCGCAATGCTTTTGATTTTAATTCCGGTCTATGGCCATTTACCATATAATTCCTGGTCAACTTTGCCCGTTAATGTAAATTCCTATGTGTTATAACAATTCCATATATTTTAAGAAAAAGCAGATTCGATATATATCGAATGAGAGACTATATACAAAAAATGTTTCCATTGGGAATTATGAGGAATACCAAGTTGTACCCATTCACCAAATTTCATTGGTCCAACGCATATACTATTCAAGTTATGCCAATTTGCGTATTTGCTACAATAATCGATTCGATCTTTCGATTAAAATGCCATCAGCACTGTAAAATCCGCAATGCTGTACATTATAATTCCTGTTAATCGTCATCTACTCTATAATTCCTGGTCATCAATGCTTGTGGATGTAAAATCCTAAATGTTAAGGCAAATCGATATAATTTGGAAAATGAAGATTCGATATATATCGCATGTGAGACCATATACAGAACATATTTCTATTGGGCATTGTGAGGAATATCATGATATACCCATTCCCAAAATTTCTTTGGTCCAACTTATATAGCAATCAAGTTATGCAAATTTGCGTATTTGCTATAAGTATCGAATCGATCTTTCGAAAATACTGCCATCTGTACTGTAAAATCCGCAATCCTATTGGTGTAACTTCCAGTCTATGGGTATCTACTATATTATTCCTGGTCAACTATGTCCTTGGATGTAAAATCTTATGTTCTAGCAATTCGATATATTTGAAGAAAAAGCATATTCGATATATATCGAACGTGAGACTACATACAAAACATATTTCCATTGGGCATTGTGAGGAATACCAATATGTACAGTCAGATTCAAAAGAATTGCAACAAATGGAGCGGCGCCACTTTCGCCGCAGTTTTGAAATCGAGTTTTCGTATTTTCTATAGTGGGAGGGAAATTTGAACAACATTCCCACTTCCCGAAATATTTTTTATAACAACATCATTAAAGGGAAATGTATGCGAGGTATGTGCAGTGTTTAATACCACATAAATTGTGCAGCTCATGCTAGATAATAAATCTACGTCCAGAAAGTCAATTTACCTTCTCTCGTAAGCTGGCCGATCCGTCGAAGTATGTTGTCTTACAATTAACGCTGAAGCTTTTCGATAAGCGATAGCGAACAAAACATACACATAAAATATCCGCCGCAATATCACAGCAAATAATGCCACTGAGTGTTAAAATTCAGTTTGATTTAGTGACACTAGAATACTGGTTCATTCCCTTTCCTGACAAAGATCGTAATGAATCCCCTTCTGAGTCAACGTACTCGCTTCGGCGGAACATATACTAAAATTGGAACGATACAGAGAAGATTAGCATGGACCCTGCGCAAGGATGACACGCAAAATCGTGAAGCGTTCCACATTTTTAAGCAAATATTCATGTATTCAAGAAATCTCTGACACGCACAGGAAACGACAAATTAGTAGATCTCTGGGACTATACCCCGGACCCAGGCTCCAGACATCGTACGCCAATCTCGGCCCTAATCCCAAACCACATCCCTTCCCCATAATTAAAAAAAAAAAACAATCAGAAATACTGAAAAGAAAATGACTATTTAAATAGCAGAAACCACATTTACAGAAATCCACTGGAGACAGCCAGAAGGCTGGGGCTAGTGATAATAATCAAAACAGAAATTCCGGCGAGGCGAGGCTTCTGAGTCAACGTGTGAGATGGACTAGTGGTGAAGGAGCAGACTTACCGCGGTAGTAATCCGAAGTAGGTGTTTCGAACCTCTCGGCAAAATTTTTTTTTTTCAGTTACATGGGATGGCAGTAACAATTTTTTAAATCCATTTAAACGCATATTAACTTAATTTAACACTGCTGTCGTTATAAAAATTTTAATGGAGAAAATTCTCTTTTTGATTTCCGCAGATATCATTTCCTATCTTTGGATTCATATTTGGACTCACCTTTTACCTGTTACCAATACGTGGCTCCGTAGCCGCATAGGTCTATACTATGCGCTATAACTTCATGAGAATTTTGCGAGGGATCAAGTCCGAAGTGATCAATTTTTTTCATTTTTTAAACAATATTATTGCAAAAGAATGCAGTTTATTTTATCAACATAATAATGATGGTGACTACGAAAAATTCAATACTGGATTTTTTTTAAGGAGTAAAGTTTTCTAAATGTAGACCCCGAGGTGATCCACACATGCGTAAATCCTCACATCACATGAAGTAAATTTAGGAGCAGTAATTCAGGGAAAGCTATTATATCTAAATTGATTAGCACTCTCATAGTGATACATTCATCTTATGAACAGTGAAGAAAAGAACCGACCGAAAGGTAATCTAACATATGACATTAACTTTGACATATGACATAACTTTGACATTATGACTATGACATTAACTTTGTCGCAATTAACTGTCATAGCGTTATAAACAAGAGTGCTAAAATCGGGTGTAAATTTCAGGACGCAGACATGGTCATAGGAACAGAGAGTTGACTTATGAAGGATATAAGCGACAGCGAAGTTTTCCCTCCAGGATTCTACAAGTCCGATCCAGAGTCGATGAGATGCTGCAGTTCAGAGGTGGCGTCAGTGATGAAAAGGCGGCTGACTGCAGGGCGCTTGCCGCGTTTACCAACTACCCTACATGTTTTCCGCGAAGCTACATGGGGACACACAGCGATGCGCCTTCTCCGCAAACCTCGCGTGATAACAGCATAGCCCGTCGCTGGATGGGGGACGGGAGTTCGCACGGGAGCGGCTGCGGGAATTGTCTCGCCGCTCTCGACGGCGATGTATGACACTTAGTGACCATATGAGATTGCTCTTGCACACTCAAATATGTACATATAATACTGGATATTACTGCATCTGGTTTTTTGGGGTACCTACCTTACCCTACCAAGAAGTGACAATATATAAATATAACTAATAACTTACCATCATAGGGGGGCACGAGGGCCCGTGCCCCCCCAGACCCTCAAAAAAATTTGCAATATTTTTAATACGGTCCCATTATCATTGCGTTCGCTTTGTATTACGAAGTATCCTTGTGCCCCCTGGAACAAAATCCTGAATACGGTCACGCTTGTGCCTCCCCCCCCAAGAAAGAAATTCCTATATCCGCCCCTGCTTACCATTATATGTATAAATATTTCAGGATATTCCTCTATGATGTGTGTTACACAAAAATGTCCCAGGTTGGGCGCACACAGTAAAATACACACTTAAAGATGAAAATAAATAAATTTTCAGGGGCAACTACCACCTTCCTCAGAGTTAGTTAAGATTTTTATTAAATTGTCTTGTACTGTGCGTGCCCAACCTGGAATATTTTCATCTCATATGTATAAATATTCGAGGCTAATATCCCAAAGCCCCTTCCCCTCCATCTTACTGTCAAACAGTGTTAGATATTAAAAAAAACACAATACAAATTTGCTATGCAAATGAGGCTCTGATTGCCATGGTTGAACTGACGTGGCAGATCGCTGCCGAGTTCTCAATCAGCCACATAACCAGAAAGGTACTAAGAGTTTGGGTGTTATGCGGTTTGCCTTTACTGATTCTCTTTTGTCGTTGTCGCTTCGGAGGTATCAGACAACGATACACTCGTTACAAACTTTTCAGCTACTTAACGATGAAATAATCTTTCAGCATTATAACAATTCATTGATTACTGGAATACATAAGTCGTTACATATACGAAATGTAACAACATAATTTGAAAATTGGAGTGCTGGAGGGTTTGTGGTCTTTTCAGCAGATGCGTTGCAGACAGTTACCTCCAGGGGAGAAATATGAGGGATGTTTATGTCCCCAGAACACCCCTATGGTTATAAAAAATTAAAACATACATTATTAAAATCAATTTATACTGATCAAGCATTACCAGTACTATTACACTTATTCACAAAATTACATTCATCCATTGTTAAAGCCCTACCTAACTAAATACCTAAACATGCACGCCTGAATATAGACTAACTAACGCCATAATATAGACTCATTGCACGATGTCCAAAGGCCTGCCTAGTTGAGTTATTTACCATCGACAGCATTATATAATTAATATATAACCCATATTCTCCCGTTCCAAATCTAAACTGTAGCCAAAAAAATACATGTTATTATTCTTTTTGTGTAACAATGTCCTATTATCATCACAAAAATGGATTAACAATGCTAACAAATTGCCTATTTGCATACAGTTGAATGAATTAAAATATAGTTATGCACACAATATATGCCCAATGTAATTGCACTTGATGGATGCTTTCTGAAAATGTTCACTTTATTTAGGTTAATTGTCAACTGGCGAATGTAAAATTTTGTCAATGCTTTGAAGACATTCCATTTTACTGGATTTGTGCCAGCACTTTAATTTTCACAAAAATTACATGTAAAATATTTTATGTCACCAATCACAATATTTTATTTTTATAAACAATAAAATATTTTATTTTTACAACATCTCCTTTGTAACATAGTCAATTGTATACAGAAAATAGTTTTATTGCCTTTACTTGTACAAAGTAGTAGGGAGAAATTACATGCACACAATTTAATAGTATTTAAAATTCTTAAATTAATAATTTTAAATGCTATTAAAATAATATCATTAAAAAAATCGAGACAAATTATCAACAACAATAATACAAATTGACCTTAGCAATGGCTACAATTTATTCTGGTCAAGGTGTTACTTAATTATATTTTCATGGTCGCAAATACGAAGACCTGCCTATTCTGAGTCATTTCTAAACAACTGTCAGATGCAATATTAAATCCCTACTCTCCTGCCCCAAGTCTAAACTATAGCTGGCAAAAATACAAGCAATAGTTACAAAAATAAAAGAAGGCTCTGTACAATATTATCGAAAAACCACAAAAACAGTAATGCAAATAGTACTTAGCACTGGAATAAAGAACACAGCGTCATATAATATATTATATTCAATGATTTCACATATTTAAATACAAATCACAAATGCACCAACTGTTTTCGCCAGGGATAAGTCATATTTGCATGTTATCAAATAACATTTACAATTTGCAACTGATGCGGAAAAACCATAAACTTTGAAAGAAAAAATAATCTATAACATTCCCAATAAGGGTGCAATTTTGTAAGCATTTGGCGTAAATTAATGACTTATCCCTGTTACACCCCCTCCCCACGATGAGGGAACAGTTTGGATTTGAGGGGGGCATGCACTACACTACGACCAAAATTAATAAGAATAAAAAAACTACACAAAAAAGAATGAGCAATTCATAACAATCAAGCACTACTACTACTATCATTCATTCATTCATTCATAAACCACATTCCATTCACTCATTCATCAAATCACATTCCACCCTCTCATTCATAAAATCACATTCCATTCACTCATTCATAAAATCACATTCCATTCACTCATTCATAAAGTCACATTCATCCATTCGCACAGCCCTGCCTACCTAAATACTTCTTTATACGCCTGAATTAATTAAACGCCTAAATACGGAATCGTGGCCACGATATACGAAGACCTGCCTAATCTGAGTTATTTCTACTCCACGGTAGGACGCAATATAAAGTCCCTACTCTCCTGCCGCAAATCCTATCTATAGCTGGAAAAAATACATGCATAAATAAAAAATATACAAACTCCCTGTACAATAATTGCAACAAAAAAATGCAAAAAAAAAAACAACTATCTTCAGGCTTGGTGTCTTCTTTCTTCCTATCTTCATTCTTCCCTTCCTCACGATAAATCAAGTCTCTAGTTGTCGGCGCAGTAACCTTCAGGTGTCCATTTCATGGACCTCCACAATTGTCTCCAAAAGCAATCGCTGTCGTTGTCCACAAGCATGACCTGTGGTAATATAACAAAAAAAATCTGAAAATCCAACGAAGGGGAGACCTAAAAAGTTGACTCTCAGCTCAGAAATATCATTTCGAGGAAGGCGTTGAGAAAATATTAACTTTGTAATTGTCAAGAAATTTTTATAATTAAAAAAATGCAAGAGCGGGTAATTCCAAATTATTTGACGCTTATCTCATTGGCGATATTTCAATGTATTTTCATTATTCTTTAAACATTTTAAAGATATGATCAAGCAATATTAAAAATTTTCCCGGAAATCATTACAGTGAGCTGAGTCTGTTATATATATATACCTTTTTTACGACTTACTTGGACTTCATTGGTATTACTAAAAATTGATAGCAAATATACACCATTCTGCATTTAATATATGTACTATTATATGAATTGGAAAACAATAATGAAATTATAAAATCAATACGATGAAATTATTTAAAAAGACGAAAGTTACAAATATGGCATCCATAATAAGGACACAACACCTATCCAGGAGGATGTATTTTAATAATTTCTTTTAGGATGTTATTTAATAATTAAGTCTTCTGATACGAAAGAAATAATATAAGTTAATTCTCAAGATCATGCAAAGAGCCAGAGGTCAAAGTATCACTTCAGAAAAAAACAGCCGAAAAAAAATGAAAAATATATACTGATTTTTTTCCGACACCATTGGCTTAATAAATATTTAATAGCAAGGAAAGACGCGTCACCAGAAATTAAGTACCCAAAATTAAACACAAAAGAGTATCAATCATTGTAACATTATTGTTGCGACTTTTTGTAAAATATGTCACTTATACTCATTAAATTGATGGAAAAATTCAGAAAGGTAGAAAATATTACCGGAATCTCATGTTTCCCCCAGGTAGGGTCTCCGAGGAAGTAATTACTTGAGCGCGCATGACGGTCACTGAGTTACCAAAAGCAAGGCCAATATGGAAACCTCGACCTCCACATTACAATGAGAAAATTAAAGAGAAAAGTAAATACTTATGATAGATTCACGAAAATCCCCATAATTGTGCTTCATTCGAATTATTAAATTTAATGGAAATGAGGTATCAAACCGAAATATATGAAAGCAAACGCTATCGTCGTCGTCAACCAATCAATGCCTTGAGATTCAGCGCGGGATTTAACCCATTAATGCCCAGGAGATTTTTTTCAAAATATTTTACTTTTTTTGCTTAAATTATGATTAGACATCATATTTGATGCGGGAAAAAAATGTTTCAAAAAATCTCTAACATTTGCATAGTACTTAATCCTATATGTATCTTAAGATACGTCTGGGCACTTAAGGGGTCAAAAAAATGTACATTATCATTTAATTGTGTTAATGCACGTTTTTGCTATATAATTCATTACTAATGCCTTCATCAGTAGTTTCTTAATATAGTAATGAAGTAATTATTGTGAATTTTAATTTTTATTCATCAAATAATATAATGTTGAGTATTATTATAGTATTCTTGCGTGAACAATTTGCATTTGCATTTTGAAATTTTACAGCTTTTGATTTTTGAAATTCTGCTTTTTCTGGTAGGTTATATACATTATTGACTCGCACGCTCCGCGCGCTCGTTAAGGGGCTCCGCCCCTTAAAAACCCCGATCCCGGCTTCGCCGTCTACTTTTGTGGTCATTCGAAGACTTTTGAAGTTCGAATAATTACACCTCAGCTAGGGGCCGGCTTCGCCGGCCAGGGGGTAGGGAGGCGCCCCACTCATTCCTCGCTGAAGGGCGGCTTCGCCGCCCATGGGTTGAGTGTGCCCCCCCGGGGCTACCCCGCTTAATACTCGGAACGGCTTCGCCGTTCCTCGTCTAAGGTCGCCATAGCCGCCCAGAGGGCGAAGGCATTTCGGAGCTGTTTCACCGTTTTTCGTTAGAGGGGCGGCTTCGCCGCCCAGAGATGGGGGGAGTCCACAGCTTCTGCGCCGCTTGAACATCGGGGCGGCTTCGCCGCCCGAGGGTTACTGAAGCTCCTTCTCGCCTACGCCAGTTACTCCTCGGAACGGCTTCGCCGCCTTGGGATTGAGGAGCCCCCCGCGGCTGCTCCGCTTAGTCCTCATTAATGCTCTTCTCCACCGAGAGGGGTGCCCTGGGGGATTCGGGGGGTTTTAATGTGTTATGCATGCGGTCACCAATCATCCACAGTGATCACGTAGCGATGATTGTAATGGGTAGTGCAATGCGGAGTAATAGTGGCGACAAGTACCCATAAAAGAAGACTCAATGGCAAGTTTTTCATTTCTTTGCCGGGGGTTCCAACGGAATACCGGGGGTTTTATACTTGTGTTAAACCAGTGGTCAGAAATCGTTCTCATAAATTCCGTGCCGATAAGTCCTAGGGGTGCGGAACAGTGGTCTGACGATTCTTTTACCGGAGAGGCGATTTATTAGGAAATGGTTTTGGGAGGTTTCACGGGCTTATCAGGGGTTTTAATAAGTGGTGGGGGCACTGGTTAAATTGTGACGAAAACTACTCGGAAAGGCGACTTTAAATTTTTTAATTTTTTTTTGGCGATGTTCCAGGAGGTGATCGGGGGTTTTCTGGTATTTTTCCCGTATGGTTTACGGTGGCTCGCCCTCACCAAATATTTCGGATCTAGAGCTCAGAGGGGACGGGAAGTGCGGCGTAATGTTTGAGAGAAGTTCCCAAATAGGAGACTTAATGTCACATTTTACATTTGGGGGGTATTTCAGGGGGATTCCGGGGGTTTATGTGTGTATTCCAGGTGGTCACCATCCGTTCAAATAATTTCCGTGGGGATGAATCGTTGGGGGCGGTGGTATAGTCACGAAAAGTACCCAAAAAGTAGACTAATATGCAAAATTTTATTTTTAGGGGGGTGTATGTGGGTTTACCGGGGGTTTATAGGTTTGTCCTACCAGGGGTCATCAGTCGTCCACATCAATACCGTAGTGATGAGTGGCAAGGCTTGGGAAAGTGGCGGAATCGTGACGAAAAATACCCGAAAAGGCTACTTATATGCAAATTTTAATTTTTAGGGGGTTTCGGGGGGTTTAAAGATGACGATACCATATGGCTACATTCATTTACTGTCATATCTAACAGTAGTGCGCCCTATGAACTCCATATTTCAGGAGTAATACAAAAAAAAGGAAACCAGTCCCCGAAAAAAGTGAGTAGTGCCCGCCATTTTTATTTTTTCGCGTTTAAACCCATTAAATCATTTACTAGATGTTTATGTTTTCTGAAAGACAATGCATAGTTGTATGTAACTACAAAGTTTGAAAGAAATCAGTCGAGTAAAAATTGACAAAACATTGTGTTAATCTTTTGGAAATCGTAATTTTCGGTGATTTTCGGAATACTTTAATTTTTTTCTGAATAACCAAGCACGATGAAAGAAAAGTGTTACCTACATTTCGTAGACGATGTTATCAGCATATATAATAATCATTTTCGTTGTCCAACACCTTAAATTAAGTTGAGGGAAGGGGAAAGTTTGAAATTTTTTTCGAAAAATCAATTTTTGGACGCCGATTTGGCTGTAATTTTCTCAAATGGAAACTAATAAATTTACTTAATTACGTGCCTACGTTCATCAGCTTTCAAAAAATGCATTAACAACTCGTGTGGCACGCACGGTTCGCGCGCAGTAAAATAAAAACCGAAAGACGGTCACCGGAAAAAGCCCGATTTCGGCCATTTTGTCGTCCTAGCGACGACACGTGGCGGAAACTTCCGGTTTTCGGATTTTTCCTCCGGATCATTTCGGTTTCCCCGCACGCGTGCCAAATTTCAGCTCTCCAGCACTTCTAGAAGTGGTCGGGAATTTGTATCCATCAGTCACTCACCACAAGGGCTGTATATAGATGGGACTCGCCGCTCGTTAGGGGGCTACGCCCCCTAAAACCCCCCGCATCCGGCTTCGCCGGCTGCCCCCACCGGACGGCTTCGCCGTCCAACCTTCGACTACTCGGAACGGCTTTGCCGTTCCTCGAGGGGTCGTCTTCGCCGCCCATACATTTAGGCAGCCCTCCGACAGACAGCAGCTAGTACCTCGGAACGGCTTCGCCGTTCATCGTGTGAAGCCGGCTTCGCCGCACAAGGGTTACCCGAGTCCCCCCTAGGCGTGGACTCCTGGGAACGGCATCGCCCTTCCTCGTGCCGGGGCGGCTTCGCCGCCCAAGGTTTACCTGTGTTCCCCCGAGACTGAGACAACTCGGAACGGCTGCGCCGTTCCTCGCCTGTGGGCGGCATCACCGCCCAAGGGTTATCTCGTTGTAATGGGGCGGCTTCGCCTCCCGAGGTTTACCTATTTCCCCGAGCCATCGCCTCCTCGGAACGGCTGCGCCGTTCCTCGCGTGAGGGTTATCGGCGCCCTTCCTCGTTAGCTTCCTCGTTAGCTTCCTCGTTAGCTTCCTCGTTAGCTTCCTCGTAATGGGGCGGGTTCGCCGCCCAGGGTTTACCCGTGTTCCCCCGAGGCGTCGACTCCTGGGAACGGCGTCGCCCTTCCGCGTGATAGGGCGGCTTCGCCGCCCAAGGTTTTCTAAGTCCCCCCGAACCGTCGACTCCTCGGAACGGCTTCGCCGTTCCTCGTCTTTGGGCGGCTTCGCCGCCCAAGGGTTATCGGCGCCCTCCCCCCTCGTAAGACACCCATTCGGCTGCTCCACGTGTTGGAGCGGATTTGCCGCCCGAGGGTTCTCCGAGGTTTTCCGCGCCTCTGACTCCTCGGAATGTCTCCGTCGTTCCTGGGGCGGGGGCAGCTTCGCCGGCGGTGGTTTCACTCCTCACAGAGGAATGCGTGCTACCAGCTTTCCCCGATCGTTTACAAAGGCTGCCGGGGGAGAATGTGGCTGAATGTAGACGCATGCTAGCCGTGATTGTGGCATTTTAGCTTATGACGATGTTTCGAAGGGGGTCCGGGGGGTTTCCAGGGGTTTTTATGAGTATACTGACAACGGTCGCAATCATCCAAATAAATTCCTTAGCGATGACTCATAGGAGAAGGGAGTTACTGCTAAAATATGCTAAAACACCGAAGAACATGCTATTCACAGAAAAAAAATAATTTTTTCCCTGGTCTTCTCGGAAGCCACTTGAAATATCGAAGGGTTGTCTTGCATAAAAGGTCTTTGTCTACCTACAGTAAAAATTCCAGCGATCTAACTGTACGGAAAACAATGAATTTTCCCGTATTACTCACATTTAGATTACCAATTCTGTGTTCTCCACATAGCGATGCATAGGCGCTGTAATAAGGCATAATTAATGTGAATTTCGTAGCCGTACCTTATGGGGAAGTGGTTAAAAAAATCGGTTTTAGGTGTCCTTGTCCTGGAACCACTTTTATTACTCTACTATTTTGTTAAGAAATGTACATTTAAAAATTTGAAGTTTTATTGCGGCTGTGTAATTGGGGCAGGATAATTGAACATGATGGGCAAATATAGCCGACACAATTCCCATTCGGAATCATTAAAAACGATACAACTGGGATGAATGGTACACGAAATATACGACTTATTAAGTAATTTTTATTTTTTTGGGGGGGTCACAGGGGGTTTTCGGGAGACCTAAAGTGCTTATTCCGTATAACGCAGCATTGTTTACCTTGGATAAAAATTTCGGCTCTGTAGCTGTAGTGTAAGCATGCTTTTTCGACGGTGTCACCCCTTAAAATTAAATATTCTGCGTTCTCCTGGTAGCGGCGCGTAGGAGCACGACAAAGACGTCAATCACCTGAATTTGGTGTCCGTACCACGTCGGGAAGTGGTAAAAAAAAATTCGGAAAAATTTAAAATCGTGTGTTGAGGGAATGCTAACTTCACGGCGGATGTGTTGTAAGTTACCAAACGTTGTAGGAGTCGCAATTTCAATGGAAATACATAATCGTTAATAACTCGAAATTCTTTCGTCCTTTGGATACATGAAGATAGCCGAAAAATTGAATAAAAAATCTAGTATCTTCCATTTAAGTGAATTTGTCCTACGATTATTGCAAATTGGTGAAAACAATTCCGAAATTCGGCCCATAAGAAAAGCATTGAAAATTTGAAAAAGTTAAAAAAAATACTTTAAATCAAAATATTGCAAAGTAAACAACACTAAAAAATCAACCGAAAAATCTAGTATCTCAGACGTTAAGGACTTATTCCTACAACGATTTAAAGTTGGTTTAAAAAAAATCCAAAGATAGGCCCGTAAGAAAAGCATTGGAAATTTAAAAAAATTATAAAAAATACTTTCAATCAAAATACGGCTAAATGGTTCACATCAAAAAATCGGCCAAAAAATCTAGTTTCCGTCAGTGAAATTTCACGTTCCCGTGACGTTTGCAAGTAGGCGAAGAATGGAAAATGTTTTAGTCCCATAAGGCTCCAATGTTAATTCGGATCGATATATCTCGAAAACCGATCGACTTTTTCGAGTTTTCGGATTTTTCCCGCCGATGAATATTTTTTCTCCACGACCTGTAAAAATTTCGTCTTCCCAGCACGTCCGGAAGCGGTCGGGAATTTGTATACGTGAATGAGTCAGTGAGCTATCTGTCACACATCGGGTTGTATATAATATAGACTCGCTGCGCTCCGCGCGCTCGTTAAGGGGCTCCGCCCCTTAAAAACCCCGTGTCCGGCTTCGCCGTCTACATTTGTGGTTCTTCGAAAAATTTTATTTCGAATAATCTCACCTCAGCTAGGGGCCGGCTTCGCCGGCCAAGGGGTAGGGAAGCGCCCCACTCATTCCTCGGAACGGCTACGCCGTTCCTCGTTGAGAGGCGGCTTCGCCGCCCAGGGGTTGAGTGTGCCCCCCCGGGGCTACCCCGCTTAATACTCGGAATGGCTTCGCCGTTCCTCGTCAGGGGTCGGCATAGCCGCCCCCTGACGCAAGGATATTTTGGAACTATTTCACCGTTTTTCGTTTAAGGGGCGGCTTCGCCGCCCAAGGGTTACTGAAGCTCCCCCTCGTCTACGCCAGTTACTCCTCGGAACGGCTTCACCGTTCCTCGTTGTGGGGCGGCTTCGCCGCCTTGGGGATGATGAGCCCCCCTCGGCTGCTCCGCTTAGTCCTCATAAATGTTCCCCTCCACCGAGAGGGGTGCCCAGGGGGATTAGGAGGTTTTCATGTGTTATACATGCGGTCATCAATCGTCCACAATTATCATGTGGCGATGATTTTAAAGGGTAGTGCAATGCGGCTTAATAGTGGCGACAAGTACCCATAAAAGAAGACTTAATGGCAAGTTTTCATTTTTTGCGGGGGGTTCCAACGGAATACCGGGGGTTTTATACGTGTGAAAACCAGTGTTCACAAATCGTTCTCATAAATTCCGTGCCGATAAGTCCTAGGGGTCCCGAACAGTGGCGGAATTCTGACGATTCTTTTACCCGGTGAGGCGATTTATTACAAAACTTTTCTGGGAGGTTTCACGGGGATATCGGGGGTTTTAATAAGTAGTAGAGGCACCGGCTAAATTGTGACGAAAACTACTCGGAAAAGCGACTTTAAACTTTTTTTTATTTTTTTTTCGGCGAGGTTTTAGTAGTTGATCGGGGGTTTTCTGGTATATTTTCCCGTATGGTTTACGGTAGCCCGACCTCCACAAATATTCCGGATCTAGAGCTCAGAGGGGACGGGTAGTGCGGCGTAATGTTTGCGAGAAGTTCCCAAACAGGAGACTTAATGGCACATTTAACATTTGGGGGGGATTTCAGGGGGATACCGGGGGTTTATATGTGTGTACTGTTGGCGGTCACCATCCGTTCACTTAAATTCCGTAGGGATGAGTCGTTGGGGTAAGAGCCAGCGGTGGAATAGTCACGAAAAGTACCGAAAAAGTAGACTTATTGGCAAAACTTTATTTTTTGGGGGGTGTATGTGGGTTTACCGGGGGTTTATAGGTTTTATGACTACCAAGGGTCATCAATTGTCCACATCAATTCCGTAGCGATGAGTGGTAAGGCTTGGAAAAGCGGCGGAATTGTGATGAAAAGTACCCGAAAAGGCTACTTATATGCAAATTTTAATTTTTAGGGGGTTTCAGGGGGTTTAAGGATGACCTTATCATATGGCCACATGCATTTACTATCATATCTAAGAGAAGTGTGCCCTATAACATCCATATTTCGATAGTAGTACAATAAAAAGTAAACTTCTCCCCGGAAAAAAATAGTAGTGTCCGCCATTTTTATTTTGTCGCTGTTATATCGACTGCAACATTTATTAAATTCTTACATTTTCGGAAACCATATGCATAGATGTATGTAATTGTGGAGTTTAAAAGACATCGGTCGGGAAAACATTGAAGAAATCTTGTGTCAATCTTTTGAAAATCGCAATTTTCGGTGATTTTGGGAACGTTTTAATTTTTTCTGGAAAACCATGGACGACGAAAGAAAATTGTTACCTACATTTCGTAGACGATGTTATAAGCATATATAATATTCATTTTCAGTATCCTACAACAGCTATTACGACGAGGGGAGAGGGATTTATGAAATTTGTTTCGAAAAAAACATTTTCGGACGCCATTTGTGCGGCAATTTATTTTAAAATTATCTATGGCCATTACATATTTACGTGACTACATTAATCAGCTTTCAAAACGTACATAAACTATTCGCGTGGCACACACCGTTCACGCGCAGTAAAATAAAAACCGAAATACCGTCCCCGGGAAAGGCGCGATTTCGGCCATTTTGTCGTCCTAGCCACGACACGTGGCGGAAACTTCCGGTTTTCGGATTTTTCCTTCGGAGGTTTCCTGGTATATTTTCCCGTATGGTTTACGGTGGCCCGCCCTCATCAAATATTCCGGATCTAAATCTCAGAGGGTACGGGTAGTGCGGCGTATTGTTTGCGAGAAGTTACCAAATAGGAGACATAATGGTACATTTTACACTTAGGAGGGATTTCAGGGGGATACCGGGGGTTTATATGCGTGTACTCCTGGCGGTTACCAACCGTTCACATAAATTCCGTGGGGATGAGTCGTTGGGGGCGGTTGTTTAGTCACGAAAAGTACCCAAAAAGTAGACTTTTATGAAATTTTTTATTTTTTTGGGGGGTGTATGTGGGTTTACCGGGGGTTTATAGGTTTGCACTACTAGGCGTCATCAATTGTCCACATCAATTCCGTAGCGATGAGTGGTAAGGCTTGGAAAAGCGGCGGAATTGTGACGTGAAGTACCCGAAAAAGCTACTTATGTGCAAATTTTTATTTTTTAGGGGGTTTCGGGGGGTTTAAAGATGACGAAATTATATGGTCACATTCATTTACTTTCATATCTAGCAGAAGTGTGCCCTATGGCATCCATATTTCGAGAGTAATACAATACAAAGCAAACCAGTCCCCGAAAAAAGTGAGTAGTGTCCGCCATTTTTATTTTTTCGCGGTTAAATCCATTGAATCATTTATTAAAAGTTCATGTTTTCTGAAAGAAAATGCATAGCAGCATGTAACTACAAAGTTTGAAAGAAATCGGTCAGGTTAAAATTGACAAAATCTTGTGTTAATCTTTTGGAAATCGTAATTTTCGGTGATTTTCGGAATATTTTAATTTTTTTCTGAGTAACCAATGACGACGAAAGAAAATTGTTACCTATGTTTCGTAGACAATATTATGAGCATATATAATAATTATTTTCGTTATTCAACACCTTAAATTAAGTCGAGGGGAGGGGAATGTATGAAATGTTTTTCGAAAAATCAATTTTTGGACGCCATTTTGGCAGCAATTTTCTTAAAAAGAAAATTAGAAAATTACGTTATTACGTGCCCACATTTATTAGATTTCAAACAATGCATTAACAATCCGTGTGGCATAAACGGTTAGCCCGCAGTAAAATAAAAACCGAAAAACTGTTCCCGGGAAATGCGCGATTTCGGCCATTTTGTCGACCTAGCGACGACACGTGGCGGAAACTTCCGGTTTTCAGATTTTTCCTCCGGATCATTTCGGGATCCCCGCATGCCTGCCAAATGTCAGCTCTCCAGCACTTCTAGAAGTGGTCGGGAATTTGTATCCATCAGTCAGTCACCACAAGGGCTGTATATAGATGGGATGTATATATAAGGGACTCGCTGTAGCTCGCTAGGGGGCTCCGCCCCCTTAGAACCCCCGGATCCGGCTCCGCCGTATAATTTTGTGTGTTTGGAGAGTTTTTAAAATGAATAATGTGACCGAAATTCTGAACGAAAACCAAAGCTCGGCTACGCCACGGTCGGCTACGGCGTCGCATTCTTCGGAACGGCCTCTTAATTCGTCGAAGCTTTGTCCACTGAGTCCAAAACACCCCTTTTCCGTCCAGGGAGAATGTTAGCACCCGCCGCAGCCGCCTTCAAAGGACTCGGTCGGCCGAAAGTACTAGATATATTTAGTGATTCTTTTATAAATCGAAATTTATGTGATTTTTTGGCATTGCTTAACTTTTATCTCTGTAACACAGAGGGATGAAAACAATCTGTTGCCAACAAACGGTTGAAGATATTGACAGTATATATGGTAATTATTTTCATTATTCAACCCACGAAACTACGTCAAGGCCAATGGAACGTATTATATTTTTTCATAAAATGTATTCACAGACGAATTTTCTGCCTTCTTCGCATAAAAACCCCTTGGAAGCTCCTTTCCCAAAATTACCGGGTTCGGGAAGGGGGGGGAGGAAAACGAACCCTCTTCTACGCTGCGGTCTCCTTCGCCAGCATATTCTTCGGAACGGCTTTGTCGTTCCTCGAAGCTCTGTGCACAAAAACCTCGGGGCCGTATTCACCGTCCAGTGAGGAAGGATAGCGCACACCGACCCGCCTTCTCCAGCACACTCCTTGGAACGGATCGCCGTTCCTTGTATCTTGTCCATATAGTTCTAGGTACCGGATTCGCCGGCCATTGGGTAAGGTTAGCACCCGCCACGTCCGTCGTCGCCAGCGAACTCCTAGTAACGGCTTCGCCGTTTCCTGATCCTCCGCTCCCAAATCCCCGCTGATCAGAGCGGAAGGGGGAGGGGCGCGGCTAAGTTGACCTATTCCGAACTGTAATGCATACTTTCATGTAACTGCAAGCTTTGTAAGAGATCGGTCGTACGATAGGCGTCAATTTTTAATATAGAATCCCCTTGTTCGGCTTCGCCGTCTTAGTTGGTGGTTGTCCGAAGAATTTCTATTCGAATAATATGACCAAAAATTGAGAGGCACCGTCTTCGCCGGCCAGGGGGTAGGGAAGCGGACCCTTGGCTGCTTCACCACAGGCATCGTCGGCAAAGTCTTCGGAACGTTATCGCTCATTCTCCTACCGCTGTCCACAAAGTCCTCGGGGGATATAGGGCTCGAACCTGAAGAACCCACTTCGCGGCCAGCTTGGTCGGCCGCCTCCCCGAACGGCTTCACCGTTCCCTGCCACGGTCAGTCGGAGGGAAGAGTCGTTAACCGCGGCTGCGCTTCGTAAGGAATCCCCCAAAGCTGCGCTGCCTAGACCTCTAGACGGCTTCGGCATTCCTCATTGTGGGCACCACGCCGCCCGGAGATTAAAGCAGTCTAACCGGGGCTGCCGCGCTCATTCCCCTGGACGGGTTCGCAGTTCCTCGCTTAGTGGGGGCTTCGCCACACCCGGGGGTTGAGCGTGCCCCCCCGGGTGTACCCCGATTAGTCATCGTAACTGTTTCGCCGTTATTCGTTAAGAAGCGGCTTCGCCTCCCAGGGGGGGTAGGCCCCCACCGGTGCGCCACTTCTTCTTTCGGATGCCTTCGCAGTTTCTAGTAAAGGGTGGCTTCGCCGCCCGGGGGTTACTGACGCCCCCCGCGCCCACCTCAGTTAGTCCTCGTAACGGCCGTCGCCGTCTAATTTTGTGGGTGTTTGAAGAATTTTCATACGAGTAATGTGACCGAAAAGTGCTTGTGCAGAGGGGAGGGAAGCGGACCCTTGGTTGTGCCACGACCGCCATCGACGGTGAACTCCTCGGAACGCCGTTCCTCGTACGTCTATCCACTAAGTCCCAGGGACCAATTTTACCGGCCAGGGGAAAGTAAAGCGCCCGCCGCAGCCAGCTTCGCCAGCACACTCCGAAATGACGTATAGTAGTACGCAGTACAAAATGCGTGAAATGAAATATTTCGTGAATTATAATAATGTCTGGATAGTATTATACTGCGTTACGTTAAATTGTAAGTTATCCAAACAATGATCATAGTGTACATACACGGAATTGCCGTTCTTGGAACGTAAAGTATGGCTTAAGTGTTTGTATTTAAAATGCGGGTTTAACGCAAGATTCCAAATACAAATATACGTAAATAGAAGGTGATAAGAGTTATTCATTTAATGAAAGCTGTACAGTGATTCCGAAAATGTTGGTGTTCTTTTACCTCAAAAATGCGACTAAACATGACAATATTGAGAAATACTGCATTTTCTCCCGTTATGTGTACGATTCGAAAGCTTTTCGAAATGACTTACTTAAAAAACGAGTAAAGTAAATTGAAGAGAGCCTGAAAACATTCATTAACTTTCCTAGTAAACTGTAACCTCCCGTATAGTATCCCAAGGTCGGGAGTATGAAATTAATAGCATGCGTATTTTCGGAAAATAGTAAAATTCAAAGATGGTTTAATTCTTTTCACTGGAACAAAGGTTGACGGAAAGAAATTGTTATTCATGTTAAGTGGAGAACATTTTAGGAATGCATAAGGTATTACTTTACTTCGTCTTACTGTCACAAATACGAGGAAAGGAGCACAAAGTATTGTAAAAAGTACAAATTCTGCGTTTGAATGATGCAATGTAAATTAATTTTCTGTCGAAATAATAATAACGCTGCTGCGTGCATCTGCATAAGGCATAATTTTATAGGCCGTAATAACTTCAATTCCATTTCCATGACAGATAAACTTCCACAGATGTATTTGATTATGCAGCCTACTATTTGGCTATAGGAACGCGGAATAAAGTGAAACAGAAATATCACCAGACCTGTAAGTCTAATGTTTTCTAACATCTTTAAAATTAGCAATTCTAAAACTTTTTCTTCTACGTTATGCGAGACATGGCAATAGGAACGCGACTTATCGAGACAAAAAAACTATCACCAGGCATGTAAGTTATTTTCATTAACATTATAAATAAAAATAGGTATTCTAAAATATGTTTTTATTTCTTACGGGATGCATGGCTTCACGAACGCAAATCAGCGTTAGACTTTAGTAACAACCAGTTGCGCAAGGTATTTTCACTATTATTATCCATAAAAATTTAAATTCCAAAACATGTTCATTACTGTTACGCGAGAGAGGGCAACATTAAGGAAAATCAGCGTTAGATGACACCCATAATCACTAACTAAAGATTTTTCACAAACATTTTCCGCATAAATTTACATTCAAAACAACATTCATCACTGCTACGCGAGAGATTGTGCCAGGAAGGTAAAGCAAAGTACATGGGTGCGACAACCAGGAGGGTTATTTTTCTACAATATTAACAATAATAATTTTAATTCAAACCATTTTCATCGCCGCAGCGCGAAATATTGTGGTCGAAATTGGTCGCTTAGGCTTTCTGTTATGTAATAATGCGTGAAATAAATAGGCAGTTATTCTGGTTGAAACAAAAGAGTGCATATTGCATTGAAATCAGTGTGTTATTTACCTACTTTAGTTGAATTAAGTTATTTAAACTCACCTCGAAAAGTTACATCGCTACATCAAAGTCGCTTTCACTTCCACTCCATGGTTGAAATCGATCGCTTGCCTGAGCGTAGAGGTACCGTCAACAAAGAACACCATACGTTTCCTGTGGCTCCATTGATAATCGGTTCAGTCTCCGGGATTCCTGTACCCCAAACACTCTTCCCTAACTCCTACGCATGAGTGCACGGAGAGTACCTTTCACAACCGCTTACGCTTTCCAGATTGGTCATTTTGCATTGTTGCTATGAAGTAAGGCGTTGCATAAATAAATAATTAAATAAAAATAAATAAACAGTTATTCGGGACGGAACAACAATAGAGTGCAAATTGCATTGAATTCAGTGTGTTATTCAACTCTTTTATTTTAATTGAGTTATTAAAACTCCCCTAAGATCCCTTAAGTACCTATATATTTTGAGAATGTTTTGAAAACAGTACATGCTTGCATTCGTATCTTTCCTTGTTTACTATAGCTGTCGATCTGATCTTTCATCTGCCGAGATTCGCCATATACATTAACCGCATGATTGCTGGCAGGGGCGCAGCTACGAAATAAGGCTAGGAGGGGTTTCAGGCACAACTAATACTGGGGGGTTTGGAGGTATATTGCATTACCACCAGGGTAAGCGGGAGGTGCGGAGGCCTTCCGCCGGAAAAAAATTAAGGTAAAAGGCGATTTTTACGGCTTTGTGAGGGATATTTTTATTAATTCTAGCACTATTCCGAAAGTTATATTAACCCAAGTAAGTAAAATATATTTAACTTATTTAGAGCCTTGAACCTATCCCACATAACCTCTACCCCTCGCTGCGCCACTGGCATTCATAGCAGTACATATTTGCATTCATATCTTTCCCTGTACAGTATAGCTTTTGATCTTATCTTTCTTTTGCCTAGATTCGCCAAAATGGAACCCAGTAAAGAAGAGTTCACTGGTTTCTCATTGACCTTCTTGGGCCTATGAGGCCCTGGAAAGGGTCCGGAGTCGTTTCCATAAGAAATGCAGATAAAGCTACTTTTTAATACCTGCAGACGTTTTTACTTTTGTATATTTCGAAACGAGATTCGGCGAAGCCGCGGCGCAACCGCGGGTAGCGACTCTCCCCTACGACCGACCTCGTCAAGTCAAATCTATTAGTAATGGTTGAGGGGCGGCTTCGCCTCCTCGGTGGTTAGACGGGTCTACTCCTCCGACAGGGGCTCCAGAGGAATGTAGGGGTTTTAATGTGTGTTATACGTGCGGATAACAAAAATCCACATTAATTCTGTTGCGATGATTGGAAAGGGTAGGGCAATGTGGCGTAGTGGCGGCGACAAGTACCCATCAAAGAAAAACCTATTTGGAAATTTTAATTTTTAAGGGGAGGTTTCAACAAAATACCGGGGGTTTCATATTTGTGGTCAACCAGTGGTAATAAATCGATCTCATAAATTCCGTGCCGATAGTCGTAGGGATCCGGAACAGTGGCGGAATTCTGGAGATAAATACCCAAATAGGCGACCTTTACTAAAATTATTTTTTGGGAAGTTTAACGGGGTTGTCGGGGGTTTTAATAACTCATTGGTTTAGGGAACACTGATGAATGGTGAGGAAAACTACCCGTAAAGGCGACCTTAAAAAATTAAAATTTCCTGGGGGGTTCCAGGAGGTCATCGAGGGTTTTCAGGTTTTTTTCCCGTATGGTTTACGGTGGCCCTTTATTGGCAAATATTCCATATCTAGAGCTGTGACGGGACGGGCAGTGCGGCGTAATGTCGGCCAGAAAGTCCCAAAAAGGAGAGTTAATGTCACATTTTACATTTTTGAGAGTTTCAGGGGGATACCTGGGGTTTATATGGGTGTACTGCTTGCGGTCACCAGTATTTCACGTGACCTCCGTAGGGATGATTCGTGGGGGTAGGGATCAGCGGTGAAATTGTGACGAAAAGTACCCAAAAAGTAGACTTCAAAATGAAAAATTCAACATTTTTCGGGGTGTATTGGGGAAACGGGGTCACCAATCGTCCACATAATTTCCGTGACATGGTAGGGGTTGGAAAATTGGGGTAATTGTAACGAAAAGTACCCGAAAAGGAGACATATATGCATGATTTAATTTTTGTTGGTGTTTCCGGGGTTCGAAGATATACGGTCACATTTATTTACTATCATATGTAAGAGAGGATGCCCATATGGCATTCATATTTTGAGAGTAATACAGTAAAAAGTAAGACATTCCCGGGAAACAAATGAGTAGTGTCCACCATTTTTATATTTTCGCGGATATATCGATTGAAATATTTCTGAAACGATTGCCTTTCCTAAAATCATATGCATAGTTGTATATTATTGAAGAGTTTTAACTATATAGCCAGGAATAAGTTCAGGAAATCTTGTGTTAATCCTTTGTAAATCGTAATTAAACTCCCCGCGAAGAGTTATATCGTTGATACAAAGTCACTTTCACTCCCGCTCGATGGTAAAAATCGAACGCTTGGTCAGGAATAGTTTCACGAAATGTTGTGTTAATCCTTTGTAAATCGTAATTTTCTGAGTATCGGAATATTTTAATTTTTTCTGAGTAATCAACGACGTTGAAAGAAACTGTTAACTTCATTTCGTAGAACATGTTATGAGGAAATATCATTTTCGTTATCCTTCACCTGATATTACGTAACGGGGATCGGGAGTTATGATTAAGAAGAGTTGATTGGTTTCTTATTGAGCTTCTTGGGCTCATGAGTCCCTGGAATGTGCCATGAGTCATTTCCATAAGAAATACATGTAAATTAAATTTTTAATGCCTGCAGACGTTTTTGTGTTTGCACATTAAAATTAGTGGAAATGGTCACATTAGGTTAAGCCACATATCATTCGAAAGGAAAAGAATTGCACTTTCTTAATGCTGCAGATCCACTTCATTTTATACCTGATTTACACTGAATTTAGAAGTAAACATCCAAATAGGTTCAAGTTAGGCGTGTTTCGCTTACTGTCCCCTTGACGACCGTCAATATTGTTTATGCCGTTTGAAATATCTTTCTATCACACAAAATTATAAATGGCATGTCCCAAGGAAATATATTACTACCACGAATCCCTATTATTCCGACAGATGTGCCAATTGAATACATACGGGTTCAATTTCTAATTAGATTGGCAATCGCAATGACAATAAATAAGACCAAAGTATGTCTGTTTGTGGCTTAGATATTGGAAAACTTTGTTTTTCACATAGACACAATTTTACGTGGCATGTTTTATCGCGTGCGGTATAACATCCAGTTAATTTGTGTTGCCTAGAGATTGAATTACTATAAATATCGTACATTTCATCGCGGTAATAGACAAAAATTTCGGTCAAGTACGGTTTATATGGTAGGAGAAAATGTCACCGACTGATATAACTTCATATCGATACATCTTGATAACAGGATGTAGTTCTGCTAAATACTTAATTTGTATGAATACTACCTTGCCTTCAATCATACCATTAAAAGCCTTATCGCAGCAAATACAGTAACAGGTCTGCAAAAGCGATGCATAAAACGCACAATGTTTTCGATTATAACTTCAATTGTAACTGCTGCATTACTTTTCTTTAACTTTTATCTCGTTTTGTACCTTATTTTTATCTACCAACTAGAGTTTCAGTCCCTAACCTAAATAAATAAAACAGATATAAGGGAGAAATACCTGCTGTGTATCTATTAATCTTATTCATAGCCCTGATTATTATTTAAAATAATTCGAAACGTTGGCTATAACTTGGTGACATAAATAGGCTGTTATTCTGGTCGGAACGACAATAGAGTGCACATTTCATTTAAATGAGTGTGTTATTTAACTACTTTATTTGAATTAAGTTAATTAAACTCCCCGCGAAGAGTTATATCGTTGATACAAAGTCACTTTCACTCCCGCTCGATGGTAAAAATCGAACGCTTGGTCAGGAATAGTTTCACGAAATGTTGTGTTAATCCTTTGTAAATCGTAATTTTCTGAGTATCGGAATATTTTAATTTTTTCTGAGTAATCAACGACGCTGTAAGAAACTGTTAACTTCATTTCGTAGAACATGTTATGAGGAAATATCATTTTCGTTATCCTTCACCTGATATTACGTAACGGGGATCGGAAGTTATGATTAAGAAGAGTTGATTGGTTTCTTATTGAGCTTCTTGGGCTCATGAGTCCCTGGAATGTGCCATGAGTCATTTCCATAAGAAATACATGTAAATCAAATTTTTAATGCCTGCAGACGTATTTGTATTTGCACATTAAAATTAGTGGAAATGGTCACATTAAGTTAAGCCATATATCATTGGAAAGGAAAAGAATTGCACCTTCTTAATGCTGCAGATCCATTTCGTTTTATACCTGATTTACACTGAATTTAGAAATAAACATCCAAAAAAGGTTCAAGTTTAGCGTGTTTCGCTTACTGTCCCCTTGACGACCGTCAATATTGTTTATGCCGTTTGAAATATTTTCCCATCACACTAAGATATAAATAGCATGTTCCAAGGAGATGTATTACTGCCACGAATCCCTATTATTCCGACAGATGTGCCAAATAAATACATACGGGTTCAATTTCTAATTAGATTGGCAATCGCAATGACAATAAATAAGACCAAAGTATCTCTGTTCGTGGCTTAAATATGGGAAAACCGTGTTTTTTACAACGAAACAATTTTACGTGGCATCTTTTATCGCGTGAGTAAACCATCCAGTTTTGTTTCTATTGGCTGAAGATGGCCTTAATATAAATACCGTACTAAAAGACGAAAATATGGGGTAGGTACGGTTAATATGGTAGGAGAAAATGACACTTATCGATATAATTTCATATCGACATATCTTGAAAAGGGGATGTACTTCTGCAAAATATTTTATATGTATGAATCGTAAGTTACCTTATAGCATACCGTTAAAAGTCTTATCCCAGCAACTATAGTAAAAGGTCTGCAAAAGGAATCTCTACAGTACACAATTTTATCGAACATAACGTCAACTATAACGACTGCATTAGTTTATTGAAACTTTTATCTTGTTTTGTACCTTTCTTTATCTACCGGTAAGAGTTTAAGTCCCTTTCATAATTAAATAAAAAAATATGTAAGCGACAAATCGAATTCCAGCATTTTAGATTCGAGTTTTCTTGTTGGAAAACGGGTAGAGCGGGATGTTCATCATTGCTAAATGTGATCTCTATAGTAAGGATCATGTCCTCATATTTTTATTAATCTCGCAAAAGAGGAAACTTGTATAAAACGATATCGATACATCCCCATTTACTTAACATTGAAAATATATTTCGCCATAAAGTTAAAACAATGGTTTTCCACGGAGACCCAAAGATAACAGAAATCTTATATCACCAATCACGTACTATCCTAAAAATTTCAGACATCTACATTCAATAACAAAGGAGAAAATGAGGCATATCGATATAATTTCATTTCGATATATCTTCATTATGAATCATTACTCATCAAAATATGTTACATGTACGTATAGTACGTTGCTGTCTAAGCAAATAATTAAAAATTTTATCCCCGTAACTATGTAAACAAGTCTGAAAATGATATATATCGAATGCACCCTTGGATCGATTATAATTTCGCTTCTAATTGTTCGATCCGCTTGAATTAACTTTTGACAGATTAAGCACGTCAATTTTAGTATTATATTTGAATTTCGTATTCATACCTTGAATAACAAAATAGTTATTAGCGAAGAAAGCGTAACTAAGGAGATTGGTATCGATATAACTCACTCATGAATCGATCGAGAGGATTGGTTATCATGTCAAAAGTTGCCCTTTTTGATAATAGTATAACCCTGAAAATTTCATTCCTCTAACTTGAACGGTTGCCAAGTTATTCAAGATCGTGTGCTTGTGAGGAAACTTGTATAAAACGATTTTGACATATCCCCATTTACTTTACATTGAAAATATATTTAGGCATAAAGTTGAAACTATGGTTGCCATGGTGACAGAAAGATAACAGAAATCTTATATCACCAATCACGTACTATCCTTAAAATTTCGGACATCTACGGTCAATAACAAAGGGGAAAATTAGACCTATCGAAATTATTTCATTTCGATATATCTTCCAAAGGAATCATTACTCAACAACATATTTTACATGTACGTATAGTACGTTGCTGTCCAAGCAAATAATTAAAAAATTTATCCCCGTAACTATGTAAACAAGTCTGAAAATGATATATATCGAATGCACCCTTGGATCGATAATAACTTCGCTTCTAATTATTCGATCCGCTTGAATTAACTTTTGACAGATTAAGCACGTCAATTTTAGTATTACATTTGAATTTCGTATTCATACCTTGAATAACAAAATAGTTATTAGCGAAGAAAGCGTAACTAAGGAGATTGGTATCGATATAACTCACACATGAATCGATCGAGAGGATTGGTTATCATGTCAAAAGTTGCCCTTTTTGATAATAGTATAACCCTGAAAATTTCATTCCTCTAACTTGAACGGTTGCCAAGTTATTCAAGATCGTGTGCTTCACAAAAAAATGGCGACAATGATTTTCTCACGTGCAGGATATTTTTCGGAATTTTATTATGAATTAACCAAGAGGGTTATCGGAAAAACAGGGTAGGGCGTGAGGGTACGGAGTACCCTCTAAGGGTTTTCACGGAGATTCCAAATTTTCATATGCCGAAGTCTCAAAGCCGAAATCCGAAATTTAATATTCGTCTCCTCGACAATGGAAAATCGAAAATCGTTTATTCCTCGGAGTTCTTTCGACTTGTGAATATTCCAAGATAGCCAAAAAATCAAGCAAAAAATCTAGTATCTTGCGTTTCAAGGAATTTGTCCTACGATTATTGCAAGTTGGTCAAAAAAAATTCCAAAGTTAGTCCCGTAAGAAAAGCATTGGAAACTTTTAAAAAAATGATAAAAAATAGTAAATATAAATACACCGTTATGACAACCATACCAAAAAATCAATCAAAAAATCTAGTTTATGTCTATTGAATATCATGTTCCTACGACGTTTTATAATACGAAATAAAACCGAAAAAGTTTTAGTCCCATAAGGCTCCCATGTTAATTCAATTCGATATATCTCGAAAACTAATCGACTTTTTCGAGTTTTCGGAATTTTCCTCCCGATGAATATTTTTTTACTTTTACGTCCAATAAGCCAAATACCCACGACTATCACCAATTTGGCTGTGAATTTGTATCCATGAGTAGATGAGTCAGTTACACATCCGGCTGTATATATAAGAGATTCTATTTTTACGAAGTGTTCCAGTGCCACACAAGCTCATTCCAGTCAACTTTATAAGCAGCTTTTCTTAGGTGAATAAGTTGTCAACAAGTATGTTTGTACCTGGTGGTAATTTACACTCATCCACGAGTCCTAAAACTACATCTCATCCTTGACCAAGATCTGTTCTCTCAAGGTTCGCTCCAGCATGGTAAAGGTTGACTTGATTCAGAAATACACCATAATTTTAACCCAAATCTTACTCCTTTCCCTTTAATGCATTGCTTGCAGCCGTATCTACCATAGTAGGGGTTGATTGATTCATCCACCAAACAGTATCCTCCAGGGCTTACAATTTTAAAAGTCTTGATTAAAATCTTAAACAAAAGTTGAACTCTATGTAGCCTATCCTTGCCATCATTCTTTCGATTATAATAAGTATCTGACAAATGCAGAAACCTTAAAATTTCTTCAAACTTGTTCCTTCGCATTGATTGAGAAACTATTCCAATGGTGCAGTCTGGAAATGACCTCCGATAAAGCCATCGACTAGGAAGACGGTGGTAACCTGAGAGTAACGATATTCCTCTATAAATTTCTTCGATTTGTGCGTTCGAATGTACTAACATTTTTAACAATTGTTCAGAAAACTTGCCTTGAATTTTTGTTTTGACAGCATTGATGGTAGAGCTATTTCAGATATGTTTCACCTCTGCTCATACACGAAGTTACGTCTTCTCTTCTCAGCGGTAAATGGGAGCCCCTATGATGTTTTCCTGACTCACATAGCAAGGGGTGTGCAACAAAAGTAACAAAAAATCATTTACAAAAGAGATGGTAGAGAAGTTTTTAAAGCACCGATTCCTCCTTATGTCGGGTGTATCCATCGGAGACTCGAATACAAAATACAAACTTTTGGGTGACATAGCGTGGTACATAGTTTCTTTACCAATGTTCACTAAATTTACTTATTTCCTACACCGATTTCTGGCTTGCCAATTGGATTTCATTGCCAGCGGAAATTTTAACGAGAAGCAAAGTAATCAATCCATTCCACCGTCGGCGATAAAGAATACAAGTGATGCCACGACAGTGGCAGATAAACATGGGGGAAGGGGGCGCGCGCCCCCCTCTTACGTGGCCGCCTGCATTGTCTAACATTGCAGAACTACAATTGTAACTCCTTCACATCATAAGATAGCATTACCTTGTACATATATGTGTATAATCATTTTAAATAACTTTCCTAAACTTTGAATGTGACTTGATTATTTTTCGTTACGATACAAGTATAGGTAGCTCAAGATATCTTTTGCACCCCCTTGAAATTTTTTTTATGTTTCCGCTACTGTGCTAGGATAGGCAACTTGATATTGCAAGCATTTGCGCCTCCAGAAATTCAATACTGATATTCATTACAATACAATCATTTCATGCTTCCATTGAAGGTAATTTATCACAATTCAAATGAGGATACACCACAATTCTGAGAAAATACCTGTTTTTGCTGTATTTACCTAATTGTTCAATATTATACTTCATGAAATGGCAGAAATATAAAATTGTCTTCAAGCTATCACATAATTAGGCTTGTAAAATAATTATTTATTTATTTAATCAATAAATAAAATGAAACATACCAATAAGTCAAAACTTGAATTTTTAGTGCCACAAGTGCCCAGACGTATCTTTAGATACGTCAAAACTTTACTGATTAGTTTTCTAATGAGCTTGAAAGAAAAATGAATTTCTTTATACAGATAATATTTCTTACATATTTAAGATAAAACAGGTAAAAACTGGATTCAGATAACTAAAATACTTTGTACGAAAATTAAATTTTCACATGACCATAGCGTAGCGATTTCAGAGTAGTTCATGATCAGCCATGTGAAATTAAGCATAACAATTGCAAATATTGGCTTAAATAACCGAAATCACTTTTATACCATTTTAAGACTTTCTTTTTTCATATTACATAAATAAATTGCGAAAACAACATACTAAAGAGTATTTAGGAATTTTTAAAGTATGACGTATCTAAAGATACGTCTGGGCATTAATGGGTTAAGTGTTGTGAGTGTAGCAAAAATAGCGCTAGATCTTAATTTTTGGTGCGGTTTAATTAAATATTTTCGCGTTGGAAAAGTGAAATTTATTTATTTATTTTATTACGCATTCATTACTTTTATCATCGTGGTTCCTGAATGTAAAAATTATAGTATACCTTTGTGATCACTAAATAATGGTTCTGAACTGAACTCAAAACTTGGAAGAGGAATGAATGAAATCTTACCGTCTGCCTGCGGCAACGAGCTGCATTCTTTCGATCTTTTTGCACGTGCTTTCACCGAGGCCTCGAGTAGTCAACTCACACAAGACAACGAACTCTGCAATGGAAAAAAACGAACACTCATAAAGAGACAAATCAATGTCCTAGAAAATAGGCCTCATGGCTGAATCAATCAATAAATTTTCTTATGGCGCATAGACGTTAGAGAGTAATAAGGCTCACCTTTTAATTAGATTTAAAAAAACTTCGAGTGAAAAATAACATTTCCCGTAGTGCAGGGGAAATTAAAATAATATTCAATTAATTTATAATACTCATTAAAATAAAAAATTAATTCCAATTAAATGGAACTATATATTTGTTTAAATAGGAAAAATTAAGGATTGATTTTGAAGTGGGTAACCTTTCACAGGATAAAAATGGTTAAATAATTCAGAATGAAAAATCAAAATAAAATTTATAATGAATAAACATATAATTACAAACTGATTACAAATAAAAGTATTTCGGACTGCTTTATAATGTGAAAATATTTTGCGGAAACTGTTGAGGTGATATTTTGACTTGAAAATACTTGTAAAGAAAATACGTTAATAGGTGATTATGAGTCATCCAGAAAAATGTTGGCACAAAAAAATATTTTGCCCATTGCAATATATTTCATAAGTTTTCAATTCATTTCGAAGTTAATTGGTCAATGAAATATCACTTCCAGTTACTTAGTACAAAGTACAATTTTCAAATTAAGTAGTCAATGACTAAATTGAGGGGGATATTAAGTTTATTTGTTAATTTTGATGGCATTATGGGCAAATTAGAAGTTCAGTATAAGCATGAGCACAATTGAGTTCCGTTAATGAATGCAAAATTGAACATTCTCAAGCAACTCGTCAAGTTAAAAATTTGCATTGGAAAAATGAACCAAATTTGAATAAGTATTGAGATCATACCGCTCCTTATCTGCTGCAACTCATGTAGAGCCGCAAGAAGCCAGCTCGGTAATGTGCACCATCCAATCTTCTTCCAAGTGCCTTCTTTCTCCTTATCATCATGTCCAGCGATGAATCGCGCCTAAGGAGAGAGCGGGTTAGTGCATACACAAATAAATAACCCTTCCGAGGATTTGCACCACTCCAAAGCAGCACACAAGAACGTGACAATGGCATCGATAGGAAATCATAAATTTCCTACCTAGCCACAGCCACATTCCTGCATGACGCAATGGAATCCGTAATGGAAAACCAAGGCACAAAAAAACTAAAACTAACGCACGGAAAAACGCCTAGCCTTACGAAAATTTTTGTTCATTGACCAGAAGGGCCCAAAACTAAACCGCAAATATCGCACACGTCTTCTTACGATGCTCCTCTTCTTTCTTCTGTGAATACTTGGGTCATCAATCTTCTCTTCTTCATGCAGTCTTCACTCTTCCTTCCTTGAAGTCCAGCGATGGCTTCAATCTGTGAAGAGGTAAGATTAGTGCATGCACAAACAAATAAATAAATAACACTAACATGTAAGCCCTAACGTAACGCAACGGAAAAATAATTGCAGCACACGCAAATATAAATAATCACACGCAGAAAAATATCACACGAAATCACATGATAGATTAAAAAACACACGCAATCGGATCCTTGCCGTTCTTCGAGCTCAATTTGATGTCTTCATTCTTCATGGCTGGAAGGGTAAGAGTTACAGACATGTTACAATGAAGTACAAAAAATACACTCATTTCAGGAGAGGGATTATCAATGTCCACTCATTCCCGATATACACCTGCACATTGTCTTCACTCTTCATTCTTCGAGGCCCCCTGCGATGTCTTCTATCTTCGGGGCCTCAGCTACGTCTTCTTTCTTCATTCCTGCAATAAATGGTGTTAGTACAAAACCCACCCAAATACCTTAAAAAAACTACACACACAAAAATACCCACATGGATTTCCTGCCTAAGAATGCATTCTTTGTCTCCTAGGACCAGTCTCATTCGTAGAAAATAACTTTAAAGTGCACTTTCTGGTACCTTAGTTTCAGCGGTGTTTCGAAACCTTTTTGAACTTGCTCCTTAGAGCCGTTACCTTTCGTGTACTGTTGTTACCTAGAGGTCGTGCTTTGATAATAGAGTGTGGATTCACCAGGAGTCTCTCATAACTCCAGGTGTGTGGTTCAGGTAGGCCCTAATTTACCATTTCATGTTCAAGATAACCTGATGAAAACCTGATACGGCAATGACCAACGTCCGAGGAAAACTGCATTCTTCCCAGCATTCAACTCAAGTCGATGAATGATGTTCCAATTCTTCAATATTCATTCTGAAATTGAAAAAGCAAAAATGTGGATTAAAATTCGAGTCAAATCTCTCCGAATAACAAAGAAGGAATTAGCATTGGATGTCCCGCGAGGCCACCGTCTTCTTCTCTTCTTCATTCTCCCTGCTCTACCCTTCATTCTCCCCCTCACGTCCGGGGATGGCTTGCACCTAAGGAGAGAGCAAAATTTTTAATTAAATTCGGGGGTTAGATTATTAAATAAGGGTCACTCCACCTAAATTCAACAAGCGTTTGTCCCTAAGAGTCTCAGATTTTGTTATCTGTATGGGTCTACATCAACCTCAAACTAAATACCCTGAGATCTTTTTTTATGTGGTTTTAATACGTTATCGGTTTTTTTCCAAAAAATTGCCTTAAATCATATAAATCCCACAATTTAACTATCAAATTGTCGTATAGCCATTCTATATTGCTTTTTTTACAGCTAAGTCCTTTCGGCAGTCACTCAGAGTAAAATATTTATAGAGTGCACTTCTCTATTATTGTTATATTTAAATTTAAAAAAATTGTTAATCAACTTTTCTCAAAATAATCCATCTCAGAATTGGCCCACGCATTTATTATTTAGAATGTAGGCTCATTCATTACCTTAGAATTACAAAAATTAAATTTAAATCACCTCCTGAATGATATTTTTTGAGAATATTAAAACGTTTACTTTTTCTCCCGTGCGGCTTTCCGATTACTTTTAATACTAGTCTACAGACCTGCACTCATAGACTGGTAGTCTATATCATAGTAGTATGACCTACAGCGTCAACTATAAAATATCAACCATGAATTCATCAAAATCTGAGACCCTACGGGACAAGCTTTTTTGGAATTGAGGTGGAATGACTCAAACTATTATACCCGTCTGTCTTTAAAATTCGTGGAAATGGATGCAAAAACAAAGGCTGTTTATTTAAAAAGAAGGATACTCAAAAAATTCTCTAGAAATTCACATATTTGTTCAATGACTTTTAAACAACAGGCTATTTTTTAGGGAGCTTGCTAAAGTGATATTGAATAGGGTAGGTATATTAAAATCTCTCTTAAACAGATTAAATTATTGTAATTTAATGTGAAATTCTTTATATCCAATTGATTTTAGCAGTGAAAGATTTGTATAAATATGTAAAATGGCTTAGAAATATATTACTTTATTTATTCCAATAGCAACACTAGGGAATTCGTAGAATAAGCAGTATCAAGAAACACATAGCAAACAAACATTTTGGGAAATATTACATCGCATTAACTATTTTGTTTTAAAAAGTAGGCAGACAGCAAAATTTAAATTCATGACTAAAAAATTGAAGTTATTGACCACTTGATGTTAGTGTATTACAACTTGAGCAAGATTCTTGATCTATATTGGATTTGTACAAATCGGAATTCAAAGTCGCTTTGTTCCACCGAGATCACGATTTAACTTTATCTAGTTTATTTTGGATACATTTATTATGGATACATAGTATGGAAGCTCATTTTTAATCAATAATCTCAGTCAATATTTATACAAAAATTTCCTTCTCTCTTCATATAAATCGTTGGAATTGATACTGGAAACAAAGTGGGCAGTCAAGTGAACCTTATTTCTATATTTCACGGGTTATCTTACTGGTAAAATGAAAAATCAATAACTTAAAACCATGCCCCATAAGCATGCGTTGTTATCGCGACAGAATTGAATGCGTATCTCTATTATATACATCTCTTATATATACAGCCGGATGTGTAACTGACTCATCTACTCATGGATACAAATTCACAGCCAAATTGGTGATAGTCGTGGGTATTTGGCTTATTGGACGTAAAAGTAAAAAAATATTCATCGGGAGGAAAATTCCGAAAACTCGAAAAAGTCGATTAGTTTTCGAGATATATCGAATTGAATTAACATGGGAGCCTTATGGGACTAAAACTTTTTCGGTTTTATTTCGTATTATAAAACGTCGTAGGAACATGATATTCAATAGACATAAACTAGATTTTTTGATTGATTTTTTGGTATGGTTGTCATAACGGTGTATTTATATTTACTATTTTTTATCATTTTTTTAAAAGTTTCCAATGCTTTTCTTACGGGACTAACTTTGGAATTTTTTTTGACCAACTTGCAATAATCGTAGGACAAATTCCTTGAAACGCAAGATACTAGATTTTTTGCTTGATTTTTTGGCTATCTTGGAATATTCACAAGTCGAAAGAACTCCGAGGAATAAACGATTTTCGATTTTCCATTGTCGAGGAGACGAATATTAAATTTCGGATTTCGGCTTTGAGACTTCGGCATATGAAAATTTGGAATCTCCGTGAAAACCCTTAGAGGGTACTCCGTACCCTCACGCCCTACCCTGTTTTTCCGATAACCCTCTTGGTTAATTCATAATAAAATTCCGAAAAATATCCTGCACGTGAGAAAATCATTGTCGCCATTTTTTTGTGAAGCACACGATCTTGAATAACTTGGCAACCGTTCAAGTTAGAGGAATGAAATTTTCAGGGTTATACTATTATCAAAAAGGGCAACTTTTGACATGATAACCAATCCTCTCGATCGATTCATGTGTGAGTTATATCGATACCAATCTCCTTAGTTACGCTTTCTTCGCTAATAACTATTTTGTTATTCAAGGTATGAATACGAAATTCAAATGTAATACTAAAATTGACGTGCTTAATCTGTCAAAAGTTAATTCAAGCGGATCGAATAATTAGAAGCGAAGTTATTATCGATCCAAGGGTGCATTCGATATATATCATTTTCAGACTTGTTTACATAGTTACGGGGATAAATTTTTTAATTATTTGCTTGGACAGCAACGTACTATACGTACATGTAAAATATGTTGTTGAGTAATGATTCCTTTGGAAGATATATCGAAATGAAATAATTTCGATAGGTCTAATTTTCCCCTTTGTTATTGACCGTAGATGTCCGAAATTTTAAGGATAGTACGTGATTGGTGATATAAGATTTCTGTTATCTTTCTGTCACCATGGCAACCATAGTTTCAACTTTATGCCTAAATATATTTTCAATGTAAAGTAAATGGGGATATGTCAAAATCGTTTTATACAAGTTTCCTCACAAGCACACGATCTTGAATAACTTGGCAACCGTTCAAGTTAGAGGAATGAAATTTTCAGGGTTATACTATTATCAAAAAGGGCAACTTTTGACATGATAACCAATCCTCTCGATCGATTCATGAGTGAGTTATATCGATACCAATCTCCTTAGTTACGCTTTCTTCGCTAATAACTATTTTGTTATTCAAGGTATGAATACGAAATTCAAATATAATACTAAAATTGACGTGCTTAATCTGTCAAAAGTTAATTCAAGCGGATCGAACAATTAGAAGCGAAATTATAATCGATCCAAGGGTGCATTCGATATATATCATTTTCAGACTTGTTTACATAGTTACGGGGATAAAATTTTTAATTATTTGCTTAGACAGCAACGTACTATACGTACATGTAACATATTTTGATGAGTAATGATTCATAATGAAGATATATCGAAATGAAATTATATCGATATGCCTCATTTTCTCCTTTGTTATTGAATGTAGATGTCTGAAATTTTTAGGATAGTACGTGATTGGTGATATAAGATTTCTGTTATCTTTGGGTCTCCGTGGAAAACCATTGTTTTAACTTTATGGCGAAATATATTTTCAATGTTAAGTAAATGGGGATGTATCGATATCGTTTTATACAAGTTTCCTCTTTTGCGAGATTAATAAAAATATGAGGACATGATCCTTACTATAGAGATCACATTTAGCAATGATGAACATCCCGCTCTACCCGTTTTCCAACAAGAAAACTCGAATCTAAAATGCTGGAATTCGATTTGTCGCTTACATATTTTTTTATTTAATTATGAAAGGGACTTAAACTCTTACCGGTAGATAAAGAAAGGTACAAAACAAGATAAAAGTTTCAATAAACTAATGCAGTCGTTATAGTTGACGTTATGTTCGATAAAATTGTGTACTGTAGAGATTCCTTTTGCAGACCTTTTACTATAGTTGCTGGGATAAGACTTTTAACGGTATGCTATAAGGTAACTTACGATTCATACATATAAAATATTTTGCAGAAGTACATCCCCTTTTCAAGATATGTCGATATGAAATTATATCGATAAGTGTCATTTTCTCCTACCATATTAACCGTACCTACCCCATATTTTCGTCTTTTAGTACGGTATTTATATTAAGGCCATCTTCAGCCAATAGAAACAAAACTGGATGGTTTACTCACGCGATAAAAGATGCCACGTAAAATTGTTTCGTTGTAAAAAACACGGTTTTCCCATATTTAAGCCACGAACAGAGATACTTTGGTCTTATTTATTGTCATTGCGATTGCCAATCTAATTAGAAATTGAACCCGTATGTATTTATTTGGCACATCTGTCGGAATAATAGGGATTCGTGGCAGTAATACATCTCCTTGGAACATGCTATTTATATCTTAGTGTGATGGGAAAATATTTCAAACGGCATAAACAATATTGACGGTCGTCAAGGGGACAGTAAGCGAAACACGCTAAACTTGAACCTTTTTTGGATGTTTATTTCTAAATTCAGTGTAAATCAGGTATAAAACGAAATGGATCTGCAGCATTAAGAAGGTGCAATTCTTTTCCTTTCCAATGATATATGGCTTAACTTAATGTGACCATTTCCACTAATTTTAATGTGCAAATACAAATACGTCTGCAGGCATTAAAAATTTGATTTACATGTATTTCTTATGGAAATGACTCATGGCACATTCCAGGGACTCATGAGCCCAAGAAGCTCAATAAGAAACCAATCAACTCTTCTTAATCATAACTTCCGATCCCCGTTACGTAATATCAGGTGAAGGATAACGAAAATGATATTTCCTCATAACATGTTCTACGAAATGAAGTTAACAGTTTCTTACAGCGTCGTTGATTACTCAGAAAAAATTAAAATATTCCGATACTCAGAAAATTACGATTTACAAAGGATTAACACAACATTTCGTGAAACTATTCCTGACCAAGCGTTCGATTTTTACCATCGAGCGGGAGTGAAAGTGACTTTGTATCAACGATATAACTCTTCGCGGGGAGTTTAATTAACTTAATTCAAATAAAGTAGTTAAATAACACACTCATTTAAATGAAATGTGCACTCTATTGTCGTTCCGACCAGAATAACAGCCTATTTATGTCACCAAGTTATAGCCAACGTTTCGAATTATTTTAAATAATAATCAGGGCTATGAATAAGATTAATAGATACACAGCAGGTATTTCTCCCTTATATCTGTTTTATTTATTTAGGTTAGGGACTGAAACTCTAGTTGGTAGATAAAAATAAGGTACAAAACGAGATAAAAGTTAAAGAAAAGTAATGCAGCAGTTACAATTGAAGTTATAATCGAAAACATTGTGCGTTTTATGCATCGCTTTTGCAGACCTGTTACTGTATTTGCTGCGATAAGGCTTTTAATGGTATGATTGAAGGCAAGGTAGTATTCATACAAATTAAGTATTTAGCAGAACTACATCCTGTTATCAAGATGTATCGATATGAAGTTATATCAGTCGGTGACATTTTCTCCTACCATATAAACCGTACTTGACCGAAATTTTTGTCTATTACCGCGATGAAATGTACGATATTTATAGTAATTCAATCTCTAGGCAACACAAATTAACTGGATGTTATACCGCACGCGATAAAACATGCCACGTAAAATTGTGTCTATGTGAAAAACAAAGTTTTCCAATATCTAAGCCACAAACAGACATACTTTGGTCTTATTTATTGTCATTGCGATTGCCAATCTAATTAGAAATTGAACCCGTATGTATTCAATTGGCACATCTGTCGGAATAATAGGGATTCGTGGTAGTAATATATTTCCTTGGGACATGCCATTTATAATTTTGTGTGATAGAAAGATATTTCAAACGGCATAAACAATATTGACGGTCGTCAAGGGGACAGTAAGCGAAACACGCCTAACTTGAACCTATTTGGATGTTTACTTCTAAATTCAGTGTAAATCAGGTATAAAATGAAGTGGATCTGCAGCATTAAGAAAGTGCAATTCTTTTCCTTTCGAATGATATGTGGCTTAACCTAATGTGACCATTTCCACTAATTTTAATGTGCAAACACAAAAACGTCTGCAGGCATTAAAAATTTAATTTACATGTATTTCTTATGGAAATGACTCATGGCACATTCCAGGGACTCATGAGCCCAAGAAGCTCAATAAGAAACCAATCAACTCTTCTTAATCATAACTCCCGATCCCCGTTACGTAATATCAGGTGAAGGATAACGAAAATGATATTTCCTCATAACATGTTCTACGAAATGAAGTTAACAGTTTCTTTCAACGTCGTTGATTACTCAGAAAAAATTAAAATATTCCGATACTCAGAAAATTACGATTTACAAAGGATTAACACAACATTTCGTGAAACTATTCCTGACCAAGCGTTCGATTTTTACCATCGAGCGGGAGTGAAAGTGACTTTGTATCAACGATATAACTCTTCGCGGGGAGTTTAATTACGATTTACAAAGGATTAACACAAGATTTCCTGAACTTATTCCTGGCTATATAGTTAAAACTCTTCAATAATATACAACTATGCATATGATTTTAGGAAAGGCAATCGTTTCAGAAATATTTCAATCGATATATCCGCGAAAATATAAAAATGGTGGACACTACTCATTTGTTTCCCGGGAATGTCTTACTTTTTACTGTATTACTCTCAAAATATGAATGCCATATGGGCATCCTCTCTTACATATGATAGTAAATAAATGTGACCGTATATCTTCGAACCCCGGAAACACCAACAAAAATTAAATCATGCATATATGTCTCCTTTTCGGGTACTTTTCGTTACAATTACCCCAATTTTCCAACCCCTACCATGTCACGGAAATTATGTGGACGATTGGTGACCCCGTTTCCCCAATACACCCCGAAAAATGTTGAATTTTTCATTTTGAAGTCTACTTTTTGGGTACTTTTCGTCACAATTTCACCGCTGATCCCTACCCCCACGAATCATCCCTACGGAGGTCACGTGAAATACTGGTGACCGCAAGCAGTACACCCATATAAACCCCAGGTATCCCCCTGAAACTCTCAAAAATGTAAAATGTGACATTAACTCTCCTTTTTGGGACTTTCTGGCCGACATTACGCCGCACTGCCCGTCCCGTCACAGCTCTAGATATGGAATATTTGCCAATAAAGGGCCACCGTAAACCATACGGGAAAAAAACCTGAAAACCCTCGATGACCTCCTGGAACCCCCCAGGAAATTTTAATTTTTTAAGGTCGCCTTTACGGGTAGTTTTCCTCACCATTCATCAGTGTTCCCTAAACCAATGAGTTATTAAAACCCCCGACAACCCCGTTAAACTTCCCAAAAAATAATTTTAGTAAAGGTCGCCTATTTGGGTATTTATCTCCAGAATTCCGCCACTGTTCCGGATCCCTACGACTATCGGCACGGAATTTATGAGATCGATTTATTACCACTGGTTGACCACAAATATGAAACCCCCGGTATTTTGTTGAAACCTCCCCTTAAAAATTAAAATTTCCAAATAGGTTTTTCTTTGATGGGTACTTGTCGCCGCCACTACGCCACATTGCCCTACCCTTTCCAATCATCGCAACAGAATTAATGTGGATTTTTGTTATCCGCACGTATAACACACATTAAAACCCCTACATTCCTCTGGAGCCCCTGTCGGAGGAGTAGACCCGTCTAACCACCGAGGAGGCGAAGCCGCCCCTCAACCATTACTAATAGATTTGACTTGACGAGGTCGGTCGTAGGGGAGAGTCGCTACCCGCGGTTGCGCCGCGGCTTCGCCGAATCTCGTTTCGAAATATACAAAAGTAAAAACGTCTGCAGGTATTAAAAAGTAGCTTTATCTGCATTTCTTATGGAAACGACTCCGGACCCTTTCCAGGGCCTCATAGGCCCAAGAAGGTCAATGAGAAACCAGTGAACTCTTCTTTACTGGGTTCCATTTTGGCGAATCTAGGCAAAAGAAAGATAAGATCAAAAGCTATACTGTACAGGGAAAGATATGAATGCAAATATGTACTGCTATGAATGCCAGTGGCGCAGCGAGGGGTAGAGGTTATGTGGGATAGGTTCAAGGCTCTAAATAAGTTAAATATATTTTACTTACTTGGGTTAATATAACTTTCGGAATAGTGCTAGAATTAATAAAAATATCCCTCACAAAGCCGTAAAAATCGCCTTTTACCTTAATTTTTTTCCGGCGGAAGGCCTCCGCACCTCCCGCTTACCCTGGTGGTAATGCAATATACCTCCAAACCCCCCAGTATTAGTTGTGCCTGAAACCCCTCCTAGCCTTATTTCGTAGCTGCGCCCCTGCCAGCAATCATGCGGTTAATGTATATGGCGAATCTCGGCAGATGAAAGATCAGATCGACAGCTATAGTAAACAAGGAAAGATACGAATGCAAGCATGTACTGTTTTCAAAACATTCTCAAAATATATAGGTACTTAAGGGATCTTAGGGGAGTTTTAATAACTCAATTAAAATAAAAGAGTTGAATAACACACTGAATTCAATGCAATTTGCACTCTATTGTTGTTCCGTCCCGAATAACTGTTTATTTATTTTTATTTAATTATTTATTTATGCAACGCCTTACTTCATAGCAACAATGCAAAATGACCAATCTGGAAAGCGTAAGCGGTTGTGAAAGGTACTCTCCGTGCACTCATGCGTAGGAGTTAGGGAAGAGTGTTTGGGGTACAGGAATCCCGGAGACTGAACCGATTATCAATGGAGCCACAGGAAACGTATGGTGTTCTTTGTTGACGGTACCTCTACGCTCAGGCAAGCGATCGATTTCAACCATGGAGTGGAAGTGAAAGCGACTTTGATGTAGCGATGTAACTTTTCGAGGTGAGTTTAAATAACTTAATTCAACTAAAGTAGGTAAATAACACACTGATTTCAATGCAATATGCACTCTTTTGTTTCAACCAGAATAACTGCCTATTTATTTCACGCATTATTACATAACAGAAAGCCTAAGCGACCAATTTCGACCACAATATTTCGCGCTGCGGCGATGAAAATGGTTTGAATTAAAATTATTATTGTTAATATTGTAGAAAAATAACCCTCCTGGTTGTCGCACCCATGTACTTTGCTTTACCTTCCTGGCACAATCTCTCGCGTAGCAGTGATGAATGTTGTTTTGAATGTAAATTTATGCGGAAAATGTTTGTGAAAAATCTTTAGTTAGTGATTATGGGTGTCATCTAACGCTGATTTTCCTTAATGTTGCCCTCTCTCGCGTAACAGTAATGAACATGTTTTGGAATTTAAATTTTTATGGATAATAATAGTGAAAATACCTTGCGCAACTGGTTGTTACTAAAGTCTAACGCTGATTTGCGTTCGTGAAGCCATGCATCCCGTAAGAAATAAAAACATATTTTAGAATACCTATTTTTATTTATAATGTTAATGAAAATAACTTACATGCCTGGTGATAGTTTTTTTGTCTCGATAAGTCGCGTTCCTATTGCCATGTCTCGCATAACGTAGAAGAAAAAGTTTTAGAATTGCTAATTTTAAAGATGTTAGAAAACATTAGACTTACAGGTCTGGTGATATTTCTGTTTCACTTTATTCCGCGTTCCTATAGCCAAATAGTAGGCTGCATAATCAAATACATCTGTGGAAGTTTATCTGTCATGGAAATGGAATTGAAGTTATTACGGCCTATAAAATTATGCCTTATGCAGATGCACGCAGCAGCGTTATTATTATTTCGACAGAAAATTAATTTACATTGCATCATTCAAACGCAGAATTTGTACTTTTTACAATACTTTGTGCTCCTTTCCTCGTATTTGTGACAGTAAGACGAAGTAAAGTAATACCTTATGCATTCCTAAAATGTTCTCCACTTAACATGAATAACAATTTCTTTCCGTCAACCTTTGTTCCAGTGAAAAGAATTAAACCATCTTTGAATTTTACTATTTTCCGAAAATACGCATGCTATTAATTTCATACTCCCGACCTTGGGATACTATACGGGAGGTTACAGTTTACTAGGAAAGTTAATGAATGTTTTCAGGCTCTCTTCAATTTACTTTACTCGTTTTTTAAGTAAGTCATTTCGAAAAGCTTTCGAATCGTACACATAACGGGAGAAAATGCAGTATTTCTCAATATTGTCATGTTTAGTCGCATTTTTGAGGTAAAAGAACACCAACATTTTCGGAATCACTGTACAGCTTTCATTAAATGAATAACTCTTATCACCTTCTATTTACGTATATTTGTATTTGGAATCTTGCGTTAAACCCGCATTTTAAATACAAACACTTAAGCCATACTTTACGTTCCAAGAACGGCAATTCCGTGTATGTACACTATGATCATTGTTTGGATAACTTACAATTTAACGTAACGCAGTATAATACTATCCAGACATTATTATAATTCACGAAATATTTCATTTCACGCATTTTGTACCGCGTACTACTATACGTCATTTCGGAGTGTGCTGGCGAAGCTGGCTGCGGCGGGCGCTTTACTTTCCCCTGGCCGGTAAAATTGGTCCCTGGGACTTAGTGGATAGACGTACGAGGAACGGCGTTCCGAGGAGTTCACCGTCGATGGCGGTCGTGGCACAACCAAGGGTCCGCTTCCCTCCCCTCTGCACAAGCACTTTTCGGTCACATTACTCGTATGAAAATTCTTCAAACACCCACAAAATTAGACGGCGACGGCCGTTACGAGGACTAACTGAGGTGGGCGCGGGGGGCGTCAGTAACCCCCGGGCGGCGAAGCCACCCTTTACTAGAAACTGCGAAGGCATCCGAAAGAAGAAGTGGCGCACCGGTGGGGGCCTACCCCCCCTGGGAGGCGAAGCCGCTTCTTAACGAATAACGGCGAAACAGTTACGATGACTAATCGGGGTACACCCGGGGGGGCACGCTCAACCCCCGGGTGTGGCGAAGCCCCCACTAAGCGAGGAACTGCGAACCCGTCCAGGGGAATGAGCGCGGCAGCCCCGGTTAGACTGCTTTAATCTCCGGGCGGCGTGGTGCCCACAATGAGGAATGCCGAAGCCGTCTAGAGGTCTAGGCAGCGCAGCTTTGGGGGATTCCTTACGAAGCGCAGCCGCGGTTAACGACTCTTCCCTCCGACTGACCGTGGCAGGGAACGGTGAAGCCGTTCGGGGAGGCGGCCGACCAAGCTGGCCGCGAAGTGGGTTCTTCAGGTTCGAGCCCTATATCCCCCGAGGACTTTGTGGACAGCGGTAGGAGAATGAGCGATAACGTTCCGAAGACTTTGCCGACGATGCCTGTGGTGAAGCAGCCAAGGGTCCGCTTCCCTACCCCCTGGCCGGCGAAGACGGTGCCTCTCAATTTTTGGTCATATTATTCGAATAGAAATTCTTCGGACAACCACCAACTAAGACGGCGAAGCCGAACAAGGGGATTCTATATTAAAAATTGACGCCTATCGTACGACCGATCTCTTACAAAGCTTGCAGTTACATGAAAGTATGCATTACAGTTCGGAATAGGTCAACTTAGCCGCGCCCCTCCCCCTTCCGCTCTGATCAGCGGGGATTTGGGAGCGGAGGATCAGGAAACGGCGAAGCCGTTACTAGGAGTTCGCTGGCGACGACGGACGTGGCGGGTGCTAACCTTACCCAATGGCCGGCGAATCCGGTACCTAGAACTATATGGACAAGATACAAGGAACGGCGATCCGTTCCAAGGAGTGTGCTGGAGAAGGCGGGTCGGTGTGCGCTATCCTTCCTCACTGGACGGTGAATACGGCCCCGAGGTTTTTGTGCACAGAGCTTCGAGGAACGACAAAGCCGTTCCGAAGAATATGCTGGCGAAGGAGACCGCAGCGTAGAAGAGGGTTCGTTTTCCTCCCCCCCCTTCCCGAACCCGGTAATTTTGGGAAAGGAGCTTCCAAGGGGTTTTTATGCGAAGAAGGCAGAAAATTCGTCTGTGAATACATTTTATGAAAAAATATAATACGTTCCATTGGCCTTGACGTAGTTTCGTGGGTTGAATAATGAAAATAATTACCATATATACTGTCAATATCTTCAACCGTTTGTTGGCAACAGATTGTTTTCATCCCTCTGTGTTACAGAGATAAAAGTTAAGCAATGCCAAAAAATCACATAAATTTCGATTTATAAAAGAATCACTAAATATATCTAGTACTTTCGGCCGACCGAGTCCTTTGAAGGCGGCTGCGGCGGGTGCTAACATTCTCCCTGGACGGAAAAGGGGTGTTTTGGACTCAGTGGACAAAGCTTCGACGAATTAAGAGGCCGTTCCGAAGAATGCGACGCCGTAGCCGACCGTGGCGTAGCCGAGCTTTGGTTTTCGTTCAGAATTTCGGTCACATTATTCATTTTAAAAACTCTCCAAACACACAAAATTATACGGCGGAGCCGGATCCGGGGGTTCTAAGGGGGCGGAGCCCCCTAGCGAGCTACAGCGAGTATCTATATACAGCCCTTGTGGTGACTGACTGATGGATACAAATTCCCGACCACTTCTAGAAGTGCTGGAGAGCTGACATTTGGCAGGCATGCGGGGATCCCGAAATGATCCGGAGGAAAAATCCGAAAACCGGAAGTTTCCGCCACGTGTCGTCGCTAGGTCGACAAAATGGCCGAAATCGCGCATTTCCCGGGAACAGTTTTTCGGTTTTTATTTTACTGCGGGCTAACCGTTTATGCCACACGGATTGTTAATGCATTGTTTGAAATCTAATAAATGTGGGCACGTAATAACGTAATTTTCTAATTTTCTTTTTAAGAAAATTGCTGCCAAAATGGCGTCCAAAAATTGATTTTTCGAAAAACATTTCATACATTCCCCTCCCCTCGACTTAATTTAAGGTGTTGAATAACGAAAATAATTATTATATATGCTCATAATATTGTCTACGAAACATAGGTAACAATTTTCTTTCGTCGTCATTGGTTACTCAGAAAAAAATTAAAATATTCCGAAAATCACCGAAAATTACGATTTCCAAAAGATTAACACAAGATTTTGTCAATTTTAACCTGACCGATTTCTTTCAAACTTTGTAGTTACATGCTGCTATGCATTTTCTTTCAGAAAACATGAACTTTTAATAAATAATTCAATGGATTTAACCGCGAAAAAATAAAAATGGCGGACACTACTCACTTTTTTCGGGGACTGGTTTGCTTTGTATTGTATTACTCTCGAAATATGGATGCCATAGGGCACACTTCTGCTAGATATGAAAGTAAATGAATGTGACCATATAATTTCGTCATCTTTAAACCCCCCGAAACCCCCTAAAAAATAAAAATTTGCACATAAGTAGCTTTTTCGGGTACTTCACGTCACAATTCCGCCGCTTTTCCAAGCCTTACCACTCATCGCTACGGAATTGATGTGGACAATTGATGACGCCTAGTAGTGCAAACCTATAAACCCCCGGTAAACCCACATACACCCCCCAAAAAAATAAAAAATTTCATAAAAGTCTACTTTTTGGGTACTTTTCGTGACTAAACAACCGCCCCCAACGACTCATCCCCACGGAATTTATGTGAACGGTTGGTAACCGCCAGGAGTACACGCATATAAACCCCCGGTATCCCCCTGAAATCCCTCCTAAGTGTAAAATGTACCATTATGTCTCCTATTTGGTAACTTCTCGCAAACAATACGCCGCACTACCCGTACCCTCTGAGATTTAGATCCGGAATATTTGATGAGGGCGGGCCACCGTAAACCATACGGGAAAATATACCAGGAAACCTCCGAAGGAAAAATCCGAAAACCGGAAGTTTCCGCCACGTGTCGTGGCTAGGACGACAAAATGGCCGAAATCGCGCCTTTCCCGGGGACGGTATTTCGGTTTTTATTTTACTGCGCGTGAACGGTGTGTGCCACGCGAATAGTTTATGTACGTTTTGAAAGCTGATTAATGTAGTCACGTAAATATGTAATGGCCTTAGATAATTTTAAAATAAATTGCCGCACAAATGGCGTCCGAAAATGTTTTTTTCGAAACAAATTTCATAAATCCCTCTCCCCTCGTCGTAATAGCTGTTGTAGGATACTGAAAATGAATATTATATATGCTTATAACATCGTCTACGAAATGTAGGTAACAATTTTCTTTCGTCGTCCATGGTTTTCCAGAAAAAATTAAAACGTTCCCAAAATCACCGAAAATTGCGATTTTCAAAAGATTGACACAAGATTTCTTCAATGTTTTCCCGACCGATGTCTTTTAAACTCCACAATTACATACATCTATGCATATGGTTTCCGAAAATGTAAGAATTTAATAAATGTTGCAGTCGATATAACAGCGACAAAATAAAAATGGCGGACACTACTATTTTTTTCCGGGGAGAAGTTTACTTTTTATTGTACTACTATCGAAATATGGATGTTATAGGGCACACTTCTCTTAGATATGATAGTAAATGCATGTGGCCATATGATAAGGTCATCCTTAAACCCCCTGAAACCCCCTAAAAATTAAAATTTGCATATAAGTAGCCTTTTCGGGTACTTTTCATCACAATTCCGCCGCTTTTCCAAGCCTTACCACTCATCGCTACGGAATTGATGTGGACAATTGATGACCCTTGGTAGTCATAAAACCTATAAACCCCCGGTAAACCCACATACACCCCCCAAAAAATAAAGTTTTGCCAATAAGTCTACTTTTTCGGTACTTTTCGTGACTATTCCACCGCTGGCTCTTACCCCAACGACTCATCCCTACGGAATTTAAGTGAACGGATGGTGACCGCCAACAGTACACACATATAAACCCCCGGTATCCCCCTGAAATCCCCCCCAAATGTTAAATGTGCCATTAAGTCTCCTGTTTGGGAACTTCTCGCAAACATTACGCCGCACTACCCGTCCCCTCTGAGCTCTAGATCCGGAATATTTGTGGAGGTCGGGCTACCGTAAACCATACGGGAAAATATACCAGAAAACCCCCGATCAACTACTAAAACCTCGCCGAAAAAAAAATAAAAAAAAGTTTAAAGTCGCTTTTCCGAGTAGTTTTCGTCACAATTTAGCCGGTGCCTCTACTACTTATTAAAACCCCCGATATCCCCGTGAAACCTCCCAGAAAAGTTTTGTAATAAATCGCCTCACCGGGTAAAAGAATCGTCAGAATTCCGCCACTGTTCGGGACCCCTAGGACTTATCGGCACGGAATTTATGAGAACGATTTGTGAACACTGGTTTTCACACGTATAAAACCCCCGGTATTCCGTTGGAACCCCCCGCAAAAAATGAAAACTTGCCATTAAGTCTTCTTTTATGGGTACTTGTCGCCACTATTAAGCCGCATTGCACTACCCTTTAAAATCATCGCCACATGATAATTGTGGACGATTGATGACCGCATGTATAACACATGAAAACCTCCTAATCCCCCTGGGCACCCCTCTCGGTGGAGGGGAACATTTATGAGGACTAAGCGGAGCAGCCGCGGGGGGCTCATCATCCCCAAGGCGGCGAAGCCGCCCCACAACGAGGAACGGTGAAGCCGTTCCGAGGAGTAACTGGCGTAGACGAGGGGGAGCTTCAGTAACCCTTGGGCGGCGAAGCCGCCCCGACGTTAAAGCGGCGCAGCCGCTGTGGGCTCCCTACGCCCCTGGGCGGCGAAGCCGCCCCTTAAACGAAAAACGGTGAAATAGTTCCAAAATGCCCTTGCCCTCTGGGCGGCTATGCCGACCCCTGACGAGGAACGGCGAAGCCATTCCGAGTATTAAGCGGGGTAGCCCCGGGGGGGCACACTCAACCCCTGGGCGGCGAAGCCGCCTCTCAACGAGGAACGGCGTAGCCGTTCCGAGGAATGAGTGGGGCGCTTCCCTACCCCCTGGCCGGCGAAGCCGGCCCCTAGCTGAGGTGAGATTATTCGAAATAAAATTTTTCGAAGAACCACAAATGTAGACGGCGAAGCCGGACCCGGGGTTTTTAAGGGGCGGAGCCCCTTAACGAGCGCGCGGAGCGCAGCGAGTTTTCAGTATAAACACGTTAATCTAACCTTCATTCGTTAGATTTATTAAAAAACAATGTGTTATCATTTTTTTATAAAATAAATTACGTGATACTTGCGAGGACGTGAGATTGGGTAAGAATCGGCTTGACCCCATCGCCCATCCTAAACACCACATCTGACTAACCCTTTCGCTACTAACAAAGTAAATATTCGCCCGGACGGTTTTTGACGCGGAAGACGAAAGCAACAAATTTTCGTCTAACATTTTCCTACGCAGGCGAATGAATGCCGCAAATATCTCTTTCGTTGCCCTTTTATGCTGGTCGCAGCTATGCGAAGTCTTATCGGAACCCAACAAAGCGGGGACATAGGCCGTACCGTCGAAATCCGGGAGCAGGTACCCGGACACCTCGCCTTCTATTACCCTTTTTGTGGTAAGGGATAGCGATCATTTAGTCAGTTTTTGAAATCCTATTGAGTTCCTTTCTCAAAAAATATAAACTAATAATGGGGTAGTTTACTTAGTCAAAGAAAACGAAAGGCATTGATTGCGATTCGTTACCCACCATTAGTGTATTCATAATATATAAATTATTTCGTTTTAGAAATACCGGTTTAGACGAATGGCTATGGTCCATTTTTATCCTCATTTGAAAAGGGCCAGATTGGTACCCATGCGATGCCACTCCACGTGACATCACAGGGACCTAGTTTCTATAGGAGAAGATAGGAGTTAAACATCATCTGAGGTTACCACTGCATGCATGAGGCGCAGAGCTCAGAGAAACATGCCTCAGTAATCACTTATTAAAACTGGCTTAGGTCGGAAAGTTTTCTTCGTTTGATAAGGTATTAATAATCCTTATTTAAGCCAAGCGCTACCAGCCAGCAGGGTACTCAGCTACCCGCTAGCAGCCTGCGTCGTATCAGCGCTAAGCCTCGCCTCAAGGTCACCTCACAGGGCGGCAGCGGGAACCTGAAATACGTCGTACGGAGAGATTTCCCGGCATTCATACTTACGCGTCGCGTTTTCGCGCGCTTGAAAATTTTCACTTTTCATTTCACCGCGAAAAACAGGTATCGTCATTTAAAAATCTAAAAGTGTGAAATACGTACCCCAGGAGTAATAATCTTTCGATTCAGGCAATAAAAAAATAATAGGAAACCACCCTATTGAGTTCTTTTTTGTCTTTTAAGGAGCGCTTACAATTTTTTAATGAAATTTTACCATAATCATTAACTTATATCTCGATTTTGATATAAACATCAACATAGAAATTGTTGGTGCATTAAATTCGTTAATTAGGACGGTATATCTCCGTTCAAAAGTTGACAATGTACAAAAAAACCGAGGAATTGAATTCGAAATCTGCAAAATACGGGTAAACAACAATTATCCATGTAGCTAATTTACAAAAACTAACAACGAGTTGACCCGGCACTAAATCCGCTGCTAGGGCTGTCAACCCGGAAAGGAGGAAGACCAATTATACTTTGAGTCCGAGATAATGCGGAGTCCCCGCTAGGAAAAGTCGAATAAGGTTGGCGCTGAGAGAGTGTGATTATCCGTGAGACCCTTCTTAACCAATGTCCTGCAAAAATGGTCCGTACAGAGGGGACGGAAGAGAGAAGGACCCTTGGGGCTCAGTCCAACAGTCATGGTAAGGAAACAACACCACGGTGTCGAAAGGGTTAATGGATACCCACAAAGATGTAATATTCGTAAGAATTAGCTTGTATGATACAAAGTAAATATATAGTTGACAGACGAAACTGGTATATTTTGCTTGAATGTTGAAAAAAATAAGAAAATAAAATCCTTTCAGGAAATAAGGAAGGTGGAGAAGTAAACCAACGAAGCATTATTTGACATTAACGTCCGAAAAGTATGACTCTGTTGTGCCTACAAGTCGAGGGGAAAGTGGAGGGTCTATAAATTTATTATGAGAGGAACTTTGAGAATAATATGATAATAATACTCGGTTCTCTTATTTTTCACCTGTGTATTGAGTACGGACACGTAAAAGATAAGCGTGAAAACTCCATCTGCGAAAAAATTATGAAATTGAAAGTATGAAATGATAAATATTGAATAAATACATCATAATTTTTCAAACGTTTCAACTTCAGTGGTGAAGTATATGATTAAAAAATAATTAAAGCACGGTCTTATCCTCTAACTTATGTCATAAATGATAAGACTCATTCACTGAATCGAATCACGTTCTAGCTTTCTGTACGTGAGAGACTATTTCTACACTTTATCGGCTGCTTTGCTTATTTGTGCTTCATGTGACATTTTTTCCGATGCCCTATGAAGGTTTAGTTAAATTATCGCCAACGAGAGTGAGACATGTATCCCTATGTCAAATGCTAACTCAGCATAATATCCAGCTAGCATTATGCGAAAAATCCACGGAGAAAAAAATCATTCGCCAGGATTCGAACCCAGATACCCCCTAAAAAAATTTTTTCTCTGTGGATTTTAGCACAATTTGTGCATTGTGGGTGACTCTCGTAAAGTTACCACCGTGGCTAGTCCCGGTATACTTATAAAAAAAGAAACACTTATCCAGCCAGCAAACTGAAAAGGTGTTTGGCAGGGTTGGTTTATCACAAGCATGTAAGCTACCTTCCATAAATGTTTACGAAACATGATAGTAATGTAAGAGGAGTTTGGCCCGTGATTTCAAATGAAACTATCGTTGAAAATGTAATTTACTGCGTTCCTTGGGTCCTAACTTCCTTTCTTCGCATGATTTATCGCTCACGGACACTATAAAATTAATCTGAATTTATTCATTGGCGGCATACAAAGAACTCGAATCAATTTTGTCAATTTTTGGCAATTTTCCAACAAATATTCCAGTAATTTTCCTGGGCAATGGTTAGTACTTCCCGATTTCCTTTGAAATTATTACATTTTATTAAATTATGACGCATACCCCTGTCTGTCCATCCCGTATTTCATTTATAGTTAAAGGGTTCCTAGAGCCCGTCCATATTAAGATAGTATTACTTGCACTATACAAAGTCATCAACAATATATTCACTACAGCGTATCAGCATTCAACGCCCACTTAAACACCTTATAAAAACTGTAACAACTGTCATATAAAGCCTAAATAAGGTTTAAAAAAGGAGTGCTGATATCCGTATAAATAATCGGTTATAAACTAGGACTCAACAACAGCTGTCAGCTCCGAGTTCTCAACGCGACTCTAGTTAACAGAAGAATAACCAGCATCGAAAACATTTTGCAGTACAAGACTTCGGAGCCTCTGATGAGCTCAGTTATAACCCCACAACTTTTCCGCCACGACCACGCACAGTAAAGATGTACTCGGCGACGGAGCCACGAAGTGGTAAGAGACAAACGTTGAGTCCAAATTTGAGTCTAAAGATAGGCAGAACCTCGCCAAGGAGCCTGAAAGAAAACACTGCGACAGCCCAACGTGAGTGTGGACGTGGGTTACCTCGGTACATTCCATCCGCTAATCTTAATTCTGATTGGGCTAATGCTAATGGAGTTTGACTCCAGATTCGGTGGCTAGGTCGCGTCCACCTCCGTCCTCGTCGGCTCTTGGTTGCTTACGAGTGAGGGATGCAGGTCGCTCTATGTGCCAACCTGTCAAGTTTTCACCGACCCAGCCCCATCAGTTTAAAGTAGGACTACTGGGTGTCCACATGTTTGGAAAACGATAGTACATACATTCTACGTATGAGGGGAGAATGGAAAAGTTTCGAAAAGTAATCGCGCGATAACCAAATGAATCCTAATGTAAACCACCTCTAACATTTTCTGTGCAATGTATAGTGCCATCTTACGATTATTCGCGAGTGTATTGGAAATTTTGTGGCTTGGCTACGTATATGACGGCGTTGATAGAAATTCCTATTATCAATAAAAACCGTAAATTACTCTCACTTTAGCGTTCATTTTATTAAAAATATATTAATATGTGTTGGTAGTCGTGGTATCTATATTTCGAAATTGAATTCAAAAGGGTGTAGCCTATCTACACACATGACGACGTTGATGTAAATACCTATTCTATTTAGCAATCGCTGATTGATAATAATCGTGAAATATTTCAAATTCGTGTCGTTATGGCGTGTTGTGAGACTTGGACGTTGACAGCAGCAAAGAAGTCAAGAGTGGAAGCATTCGAAATTCGGTGCTACCGGAGAATGATAAAGATAAAGTTGATGAAGCGAATAGGTGCTATAGACGAATGATGAATGTGAAATGGATCGACTAATGAGTATATGATATGATGTATGATATAAGTATGAGATATGAGTGATGTTATGAGTATGACTTAAGTATAATGAGGAAGTGCCAAGAAAAGTGGGAGAAAAGAGAAATATTCTAAAACCCTTAGAATAAGACGGGAAAATTGAGTTGGCAATAATATGAGCCATGATAATCTGATGAAAACGATCTTAGAAGGACAGGTGGAAGGAAAGAAGGGCAAGGAAAGTCCCCGAATGTGACATTTCGGATAACGGAATAATGTTTTTACATAAAGAATTATTTCCTCTGAAATAGAGAAAATTAAAATAACTTTATCGTTGAAAAAAATCATTTTTTTATAGCCTGTCATGGAACTTCGTTAAAAAAGGTGGATTTCTGAAAAACAGCTGCATTTCTAGAGATTGCATTTAATATTCTGTAAATAATTGTGGGCCCTTACGGATGAAGGCACAAGCATTCTTCTACTTGACAATTCGCAGTGTGAATGCCTCGTCCTCCGAAAAATCATTATCAGCCCGTTGCGTGTGAGAGGTGAGTATGTCGTGTGCGAATCTCCACGTCCGCCTTCAAAAATAATTCAGCGTGATACCTCTGGCTTTAAGCTAATCTATTTAATGTTAACAGAGTACTTTGTTGTGTTTCAACGGTAGAATTGTGTGTATTGGAGTGCTTGGAACGGCAGAGAAAAACGTGTCTCATCTCATTTGATGCCTCCACTATGCAGAGAATAACCCAACATGGAATAATTACCGTAAGTGTACCTCATCGGAATTTTTGGTTGGAAATCGAGTAAAACTCGTCGGCATTCTTGAAACGATTACTTTTGCAGTAATTTGTAGTAAATTGTAGCAATTACTTTTACGAAATGCAAGTTTTATTTTTAATTTACCACTTACGTTGGAAGAGGAATCGGTACTATCGATGTAATCGTTAATTTCTCCTAATCGACGCTAACATTATAGGTTTTACTGATTTGCCTAGGCCTACGTATAACTTCTAATCCTTGAGTGTCATAATTTCCTTGCTTAGGTTCAGCCACTCTTATGTTGTAGCCAACAACACAAATGGGTACAATAGTTATCATTGTATGCATCGCGAGTTAAAGTGCAACTTTAGCCATTTCTGATTCTAGTTTTCCATATTTTTACTCCAATATTCGACATTAATTGCCAAGTGGTCTTTAGAGTGGACAATTTAGAAGAAGTTAATATGATTTTACTGATTACTTTTAAAATCAGTAATTTATGCCCGTGAATGATTACCTTTTAAAAAGTAACTGCAATATAGCCGAGTTTCTTTTTCTCAGCACTTTTACCAACACTGCCCATTGGATAAATATACGATAACGGGCAAGTGGTGGAGGGTTAATTTCACTGGCATCCGAGAAGGTGATTGATTACCGAGGAGCAATATGAAATATTTGACATCTGGTGAGACCTGCCTTCATTTTCCATTTCGCTGATTGTCATTTTGGTACCACTAGATTCGTGCAGCCGAGCTTCTTAACCAGGTGAGATTCTACAGCCTCGAATTAATATTGATAAGACTCCCTTCGTTCTGTGTAACGGAATTAATTACGTTCGACTGTTTTAGTTACTCCGGTAATCAAAGGTTCATTTCCGTGTCTGAAAACTTCGCGGTGCCCCTCCGCTTGATTAAACTGTGGTATTAACATTAAAGCAACGGACGAAGTGAAGTACCTGGGAGTTATGATAACTTACAACAATCGTGGGGAACACATATAAGGAATATTTCTGGCAGAGTCCTAAAGAAGTTAAGATTCGTGAAGCGTATTGTGGGAAGATTTTCGGATGAAAAACTGAAAGAGAGGTGCTATTTTACGCTCTTCATGTCCACACCTTGAATATGCAGCAAGCATATGGGATGCGGTGCAGAAAGACATAATCCGCGTGCTGAACAAAGTACAAATAAAAGCTGCACGATTCGTAATAGAACTCCTACGGGCGTACAGACAGCGTTACCCAGCGAAGTAGCTACCGAAGACTCGGTGGCTGCGCGATAGGCTAAGATTGTTTGAACAATTGAGAATAGATATCTTTAAGAGTGACATTGAGAACATAATAGTATTAGAGCCCCTCTATATTTCCAGGTCCGACAGAAGCAATAAATTAAAAGAGATATTTTGGCGAACGGATAGATGTGTGAATTCGTTTTTCCCCCGAACCATAAAGGACTTTAAAAAAATGCTAGCCGTTATTTCGTTAGAGCATTTTCTTTCTGGTGTAAACGGCTTTTGTCCTAACACCCCCTGCCGCACGCCTTTTTAGGCGGCTTGCAGGGTAGTATGTAGATGTAAACTAAAGGGCAGTGAGTGCAACGAGGTCCGGTGCTAAGATTGGCTACATTCAGTTCGTGTTCCGCTCCCGTCGGGTATGGATGAGTTCTCACTCCGTGTGGTTGACTCAACGCTATGCATCGCCGGTTGCGAGCCATTTAGTTTCCGGCTAACTGTGTGAAAATAGTTGCCTTCATTGAGTGGAAGCCTTATTTGTGTAAAGAAAAGTGTGCTAAATCGAGCTTACAGGAGTTATATTCGCCATGCCTACAACATCTTTCTGGCATTAGCTCGTGTGCAAAGTGTAACACATCTACACGGAATACAACTTCCATCAATAGCGATACCTGCCGTTAAACCTTCCATGGATTTTCTCTACAGGAGTCGCTGACATCGAAGGGATTGAATCAAGAGGACAATCCTTGAAATGTGTGTACTGCCAAAATTTACGAAAGACATCCCGTATGGACAGAAGTAAATCGGAAGGTAAATCCCTTCAGGAAATATTTTATTTGTTCATAGGGAATATAAAATAACTAAATGTAACGGATCAAAAAAACTAGGGAACACTATTCATAAGCCATACGATAAATTGGGAGACAGGTTGAAGTTAATTGAATCGCAGGGTAAAATATTAGAGAAATTTTTAGATCAAATATCCAAATTGCAAAGTGAAAATGTGGTGCTGAAGACGCAACTTTCTGACGCACTAAACCGTTCTGATGGCCTTGCGAAACGCATGTTAAGTATTAAGACGAAATTTCATGGCATCCCCAGCCAATGTGATGAAAATATGGAAGTAGTAGTGAATAAAGTTTGTGCTGCATTAGATGCAGAAATAAATAGTATCCTAATTGTCCACTACTACCCGGTTAAGACGAAATCTAGTTGGGAAACAGGAGGAATTAAACTCCGAATTCTGAATCAGCACGTAAATGATAAGCTGTTAGCTAAGTGCCAAGTAATTTTTTTTTCTATTCGACTCTTGACCTTGTAATCCTACCTCCTAATGATGTACAATCGTTTTCAATAATATCATACACATCCACGTGTCCCATTTTAGTGAGTTAAAATAATTTTCATACCCTAGGGCTATAAAATGATTTCAACTACGAATGTAGCTGGTTAGTTACCGAGTATTGCCGATACTATAAGTCGGGATTTTACTCAATGGATATTTGACAGTGATTAGCCGCAAGGAAATTAAGATACAACCACTGCCACCTCCCCGACTTATTTTACCTCAGTGATTTAATCTGTTTAGAAAGAAATATGTTAAGGTAGATAGAGGCATTATTTTTATAAATGTAGTATTGACTCTTGTATACTCTATTATTATATAAAATGTAAAAGAGAATAATTAATTCCATTTTAAACCCTCCCAAATTTCACCGCAACAACCGCACATGTAATATATAGAGCGCACATGCAAGCTATAGAGCCACAACTTCGTAAGTCAGAAACGGTGAGTCACGTATGAAAATGAAAAGAGGATATACCATGCCGCGAAGTCAACCTTTTTCCGGGGAGATATCGCGGAACAAAATATCGAATTGATGCAAAGATATCGTACTGCCCACTAATTTCATTCCACTCCTCACAGCACGTGTTTCGATTTCTATATAGTCATAATCGGGTACAAACAAATTACTATTTCGGACAGAAATATATATCTTCAAAAGTAGCAGTGGCGAAAACATATTACCCTTACGGGACCGCCCGCATCGCCTAATATTCGAGAACCTAAATTGTAACTTTCTTATACCATAAGATAGCATTGTCTTGTATATGTGCATATAATCATTTTGAATAAAACTATCTTAATCTTTGCATGTGACTTGATTATTCTTCATTACGATTAAAGTACAGGAGGCTCAAAATATCTTTTGCCCTCCCCCTTGAGTTTTTTCTGTATCCGTAACTGAAAAGTAGTGAGGGTGAAGGATCAGAAGGAAGTAGGCGGAGGGGTTGTAGGACGGTAAGTCAAGAAGAATTCATCATACAGACAACCTAAATTCCGGACTTGCGTCATGTCACGTGGTAAAAAAGGTTTTGGGGAAGGAAGTGGGGTTAGGTAGCAGTCAGGGGAGTACATATAAGATGGGGGAGTGACTAAAAAACCCATTTCCGTTCAGTAAGTCATATTTCTTCCTTTTCTTTTTCACCATTTCCCACTTTTCGGCCGCACCTAAAATAAGCCGTTTTTCTTGGAACTGAATAATTTAATATCGAAAATTTGATGCATGTTTGTGTGCCATTCGGCGCTTTGAAAAGTTGGGTCACGGTTCTCCAAGCACCTTTTGCGTTCGGACACACGAGTAAAGAAGTTCCTCCCAGTGTGGCCGATATACACCCCCTCAAGTGAGTCACATCATAGTTTGTACTTGCCGCTGAGCCCGAAAGAAAACACTCCGATGGCCCAACGTGTGCGTGAGTTTCCTCAGCGCATTGCAACCGCTAGGGTTTTTGCCCCGGGAGTTCGACTCCCATTTTGCTAGCCAGGCTGCATCCGCGTCCGACCTCGTCGGCGACGTAAAGGCAAAGGAAGCAGCTCGCATTGAGTGCCAACCCGTAAGTGGTCACCAACACGGCCCCATCAATGAAATGGGACTGGTAGGTGTCTGCACATTATTGAAAGCGATAATACTTGTTTGCATCAATGAGACCCTTTGTGCTGGTAGAAAGGTGGGGTGGCGCGGCATGATAAGCACTGTAAGCATCTATGGATTCGCGGAGGTAAAATTTATTTGAGAAAAGTAGAAAAGGAGCCAGCATTTGTAGTTAGCATCATGGATGATGTAAAACATCTTTGATCGTTGATTTTGTGATTCGTAATTCAATGATATAGAAGGTATACCTTGACTATAAGCCAATTTTATGGATATGAATAGTACTGTAAATGCCTTTAATGGAATGAATTCCCTATTGATCGTCCATCAAAATATCCGAAGTGTTAGACGCAACTTTAATTTACTACTTTCACATTTAAATAGCATTTCACAATAACCCGATATTATAGCTTTGAATGAAATAGGAATACAATCTGATTAAATTAATGTATATACAGTGAGTGGGTAGGTACTATTCTTATGGAAGTTGTAATACTTCTGAAAGAGCAAAAGGTGTGTTAGCGTTTATAAGACATGACATAACAACCGTACTGAGGCCTTGTCATATAAACCCTACTGATTGCTTGTTGATCAATGTTTCATGCAAGTTTTGTATATTTCATCTCTTTGTCGTCTACAGGGACAAAAATTCTATTGATCAATTTGTTTCCGATTTTGAACCCTAATCAAGGTGCATATATCAAAAATTAGTAATGGTCAGTGATATGAATGTTCAGTTACTAATGCCCAGCTGCGACTCCAAGCAGTTGACAAATGTCATGAGTTGATGTGGCTTGACTACCTTAATCAATGAAGCAACCAGAATGACTAGACAATGAGCCACCTGTTCAGATCATGTAATCACTCGGTGGTTTAACACACTTAATGTAGACCTCAAAGCCAAGTTTATGCATATAGGTATAACGCATCACTCTCGAGTCCAACCCAATTCCAATCTTTCTGCTCGCAAAGAAAACGAAAGTACACCATCTAATGTCACTGCCGTAAATCATTAAATGAAAATGTTCGACTGTATTCTTGGGAAGTATTGTATGAAGAACATGAAATTTCCTAAACTATTAATTCATTTTCAAAGATACTGTTAACATGTGTCAATGAGTCTTAAGTATGGTCAGGAATGAACGTGCCGTAAAATTAAAGCCCTGGATGACTGACTCCTCGATGTGCAAAGTTGCGCGTAAAAAAATCTTTTTCTAAAATTACGCCATCACCCGCACAATAACGGCTTGAGAAAAGAGTACGTAAAGATAAGAATAAACTGTGTATATGTGTCCGGAATGCGGCTAACTCCTATTACATGGAACAATTGGACAAAGTAAATCGAAATAAAAAGGAACAGTGCATGAACTAATACAAGGAAATCGGACCTTAAATGACCCAGTTATTATTGATATAGACTTCAAGAAGGAGTTCATAATCACATTTGAGTCTCCTAAATTGTATCCATTTGTAAAAAATAATTCAATGATGGATAATTTATCAAATAGTAAAAATCATCTAAGCCTAAACTCCTTTTTGGAACCAGTCACTACGCCTGATGTATTAAAAATTGCCAATAGCCAATCTTTAAAAAAGCTGCCCGTCCGGATCAAATAAATGCTGGATTGATAAAATTATCATATAGGACATTGCAGATGTACTCTGCCATTTCTTCAGTGAAAGCTTGCCAAATGTGAGATTCCCTGCATCCTTGAAGCAAGAAATTATTGTTCCCGTTCACGAAAAATTCGTACTACGCGGTATTCACAATTACCGTCCGATTTCTTTGCTCTAAATTTATTCTAACGTACTTGAAAAACTTGTGAAAAGAACACTGGTAAATTTTCCGGAATAGGAAGTAGTTGTGTGACAATCAATATAGTTCGAGGGTCGTTCAATAAGTCTTTAGAAAAAGGTATAAGAACAAATTGTATTGGACCAATTATTATATATGTTTGATTTTAGTTTCCTTTCAGCTCTATACTTTTTTGTAAGCAAAAGTTGTTCTCTACAATCGGTAACAACAAAGAAACTATGGGATGGATAAAGTTCAAACTTCAACTGTTGACGAGTCACAAGTGCTAATTTCTGACTTATATTAATTTTGGAAACTAAGAGAGCAATTATTCGGAAATTCTAAGGACTTATAGAACGAACCTCGTATTAGGATAGGTAAAAGTACTCAGGACGCTTGAAAAACTTAATCACTCCAATTTTTCAGTCCATTAAATGTAATAAATAGACCACTGCTGTATACATAGTTATAAAAAAGCCTTTGATACAATAAAATACAAGATGTTTTTGGATAAACAACATCTTGCAGAAATTCGTAGCATTTCTATAAAGTCATTTCGAAAGTTTCTTGACTGCTCGCTTAAAGTTTTTAAGGTACTACAATAGTCATAGAAGTTCCGAAAATATTTGTTCTGGAGTGGTTCAAGGATCAGCGTTAGGTCCAATATGATTTTTATTGTAAATCAATCATCTGTGTAATCTAAATTTCGGTGGTAAACTCACCGCCTTTGCGGATAACCTAGTCCTGTCTTACAAAAGTATGAACCGGATTGATTTACAGCAAAGCATACATAAAATGTGATATAAACGATATCAACCAATGGTTTGCATCGAAAAAACTTAAATTAAGCGAGAAAACCTAAAGTATGTTAAAATTTATACAACAGCTTCCCCATTGACTAATGTTGTGTAACGTTCTTCCAAGCGTACTAAAATGACATGCTGACAGTTTCACACTGGTTCGAGTTGAGGAATACCATGGATTAGCAATTGATGAGCATCTAAAATGGAAGCATTATACAAATAACATTGCAAATAGTTTGAAAAATTGTAGAACGAAACACTACTTTATTCGTAATAAGTGTTCTTTAACTGTGATTTACAGTATTTATTATGCTATCGTATATTCTGGGGTAAATTATGGTATGTTGAGCTAGGCTAGTGCATTTAAAATTCGCTCAAACGTACACATACAGCTCTAAGAGCAATCACACTTGCTCCTGCAGCCGGAGCAGATGGCCTTTCACTCTCTTTTCCTATAATTTTTAAACTGCAGGTACTTACTACCCCTGAGACACTGATACATCTATTAGATGCTAAGGTTTTCTACCTTCGTGGTGGTGGAGGTAGTCCAAAAGTCTTGGATGAGCCCCAATAATACTATCTACGAACAAATACTTCATATGAATTGCCCAAACTCAATGTTATTTTATTAAAGGCAGCTTTATTTTCTTGGGACCAAAAATTTGCACTAGTTTGCTAAAAACAATCAATGAGAGTAACAACATGTATACGACTACGAGAGTAACAACATATATACCATCCTTAAGCAAGTGAACCTGGCTGTATACTAAAAAAATATTATAGGGGATATCTAATAGAACTATTTTCAAACCATATTCCTTTTTTATTGTTAATTCCATTTTTAGTTTATATTTACTGTGTGTTTATAATGTATCAAAAGTTCATCTGGAAGGCATTTCTTGTTTCGCAGCAATATGTAAAGAATTACGACTGTATTTCTGAAGGTGATCCCTCCAACAGACAATAGACTCTAGGTCAACAATAGCTCCAAAATTATTTATGTATGTATGATATTTAACTTTTTAAATTGTTTAAGGAGAAATACATGTAACTATTATGGAGGACTGATGATAAAAATAAAAGGTAGGCATTTCACCATTGCAAGTCAAAGCCAATGGTTAAAATCAACGGGAAACTTAAAAACGATAAACACGTTTTATTACGAGCTCGTACATTTGGGTTTTAGACGCTTGCATTAATATGGCGACAGGTATGAATAAAACCGTAGGAGAAAAAGATGACTGAATAATCGACTCACTATTGTACAATTGGCTTCATAAGTAAATGTCTAGTTGCGACAGGCCACAGATAGTAGGCATAATTCGCTTGACATTTTTCCACTTTGGAAAACAGGCACGACAAGAAGAGGAAGACTCAGAGAAAATCATATTTGAACAACACTGTATTTCCAGTTCCCTCAGAAACGATAATAAGAGATATTTTTTCGAATGGATGAATAATTGAATTTGTTTTCCTCCCGCACGATAAAAGAATTTAATAAATTCTGGGTAGGACTTCGTCACAGCCTTTCCTTTTTATTCGTTGACGGCTGGTTTCCTAACACCCCCTGCCACACGCTTATTGACGCGGCTTCCTGCGTAGTATACATATGTAGAAGAGTAGGTACTGAGAAGAAGTAAAGGGGGGAAGCTTCGCCTAATATATTGTGCACGAAAGTCTGCTCGTAGTCTAGACCCTATGTGGGAGGTCAATGGAAAAAATTCGCAAAGTAACCGATCTACCACCACAAATGTTTTCACAGGAAAACTCCTGATTGGTTTCACGGGATCAAATCCAGGCCTCTAAGGTCTCCCCTGTCATCACACCACCAACCCTCACCTCACATTCCATACTACATCCCTTAAGTCTTCCCTTTCAAGATTTTGAAACGACATTCATTTGATATGTCTTTCAAAACTAAAGTTATGCTAGCATTTATTGAAAGAACGAAATTTGAGTTGCGGTTGGTTCGACATAGTTATAATTTCAGGCATTCGAGAGAAAAGAAAAGAAAATCACATTTTGTAACAAATGAAAATGACGAGTCATTATCATTAGTCAATGTTGACCTGTAATTGATTGAAACATGCTAATAATTGGTGGAAACTATTGTGCATCCTTGCATAGATGTGGAAGAAGTGTACTTGGTATTTTGTGACGTGTCCTAGATCAATGAATTTATATCAGTATCAAGAATTTCTTTTTCTTACAGATATCCTTATAGATTGCCTCCTATTCCCTTAGGCAGCAGAGATAAGAGGTCTTAAGCATTTTCACGCCTAATTTGGGGGAAAGGAACCCTACTCATGTGTATGATAACAAGGAATTTAGTTTTAGCCACGATGAGAAATACGAGAACAGGCCGGGTCGTTGTGCGCAAGTCAGTCGAAGTAAGCTAAAATCATGCATTGGGCAATTATAAATAAACGGCTCTTAAGACACTTATTTGACTTTTTGAAATTGAAATTGATTTTGAAATTGAAAAAATTATCACGAAGTGAAAGGAGAGCCTGGACTGCCCAACAGTGAACCAAGCACTAGAGACCCACGCCGCTAAGTATTTCGCTGCAGCCCTTAGAAGGCAAAATGTCACAATAGGGTCGATTACTCAGACAAGGAACCGCAATTCATTATTAGAATTCGGTTGATGAAGTGGGAAGATTACTTACGAGGAAAAATGATTTTCTTCACTCAGCCATTCTCTGTTTAAAATGAAAAGATACGAGAAGGTACCCCCACATATCATGAGTTGGTGATGCCATTACATCTCTGATAAATCAGAACCGATCAGAGAGGGAAAGCATTTCTAACTAGAGAACCGTCTAGTTGCTCTCTTATAATGATAGCCTAACCTTGCGAGACTAATAATTGTTGTATTTATTTTGTAAGCAGTTATATTTTAATTGTACGCACAGTGGTGAATCTATGGGGGGGGGCTAAGGGGACCATAGCCCCCCCCCCCTTGGGTGTCCAATTCACTTTAGATAAAATAGTTATTTTATTCGGACCCCCACTACTGCTGGTCGGCTAACCCCCACTTAGCCTCCCCCCTTTTCCCTATTCTGGATCCGCCACTGCTGATCCGCATCTTACTATATTTCTACTGTTTTCATTCATGTAATGAAAGTGTTATCGTCGGAAGAAATAATTAAAATAAGCGGCAATTAACTTCGCTTGTTACGCGAGAGATGCTTGGGAGTATCTAGGGGCGGTGACTCGCTCCGCATTAATTTGTGACGGTATTAAATTTTCTGCCAAAGTCTCGACACCTTCGATTTTTCACCGAGAATTGCTCGATAAGTGGACGACGGGTTGTAAACGGAAAAATTTGTCCGTGCCATTATCAAAATCGACGATAAAAGAAAGTCCTAAACTGGTCTATTGTGTCAAAAACAAGTGTGAGCTCAAATAAAGACGTATCACTCGAGCTGAGAAATAGATCGAATTAAGAATGGTGCATAGGAGGCAAAGGGGACAAGTAAGCTGGGCAAATCGCAGTGCGCAAGTCATTAAAATTAACCTATAATGATGATTATTCATGGTTATAGGTAAACCTATTTATCTGAATGAAGCTGAACAAAACTGTAAATCCTCGCAATGGATTAACATGACGACTATTAACTTATCACTGTGAAGCTGAAACATACGTTTCATTCGTTGATGATTGAAACATAATTCTAAAAAGGTTTCTTGAATGTTCTCGTGATACATGACCCTACCTAATGCCACCTCATTGCATAAAATTTTTTAGTATATTTTGGATATTTTTTCCTGGGAGTCTCCCTCACGGAGGAACAAAGCAGACAGAGGAATCTATGTCGAGAAAAAGTTTACAATGCCCGTGAATCACCAAATGAATGGTCACTACGTCGTTAAATAGTTCTACTTTGCGAGTGCATTGAGACAATGTGAAGTAAAAGCAAAATGTAAATGAAGCAAAGGCTAAAGGAAGCGAATGAACCACCAAGGATATATAAAATTAAAATGAACGAAAATTTGACTGACTTACCATATCTTAATCAGCACACCTCTCCCATGTGATCTTGTAAGGATTTCCCGCAAAATCTGATTTCACTTCACGCAATCGACAGCGACAACGGATTTGAATTGCTGTAAAGAAAGAAAAATAACAAATTAAATTTCGCCTCGACTTAGTGCTCGATTCAAACGATTACTATCCTTTGTAAACCTCTAGCCACACTATAAATATTATCACTAGAAAGAATTAAAATATGCGAGAATGTCTGAGTGAGCCATATTGATACATTTTTCAAGTAGAAATAAACGAAATTAAAGAAATTTATTGGAATTCGATCCCTACCGACTGAGAATTTAAAAAAAATTCGTGCCTAATAGTGAACCAAGCGCTACTAGTAGTCACCAGTAGTCACCCATGTATTTCGTGGCAGTGTTTAGGAGGCAAAATGCCACAGTAGGGTAGATTTTTAAGACCCGAACCGCAATTCATTATACGTATTCGGTAAATGGAAGTGGGGACATTGTATTAGTTAAGAGGAAAGTCCGAAGATTATTAAGTTACGAGGAATAATAATCTTCATAACTAAGCCATTCTCAGTTTAAAATGAAAAACATGCGAAGCTAACGCCCACATTTCACAATTTGATGACGTCATTACATCTCCGGTAAATTTAACCGTTCAGATGGAACCAATGATACAGGGAAAGAATTTCTAACTTCTTGTGGTCTAATTTCTAATTCTTATTTCCAACTCCCTCAGAATTATGGCCCAACCTTAGTTTCAAAGAAGCGTTCCACATTATGTATAAATGTATTCATTTCCTAGACCAATCCGTGGAATAAGTGGCAGCAAGGTGGAATATACCAATTAAGATTGACAAAATATATGATGTCACAGATTCTGATTAACATCACTACATAGTTATGGAATATACGAATACTTTGATTAACAATTTTTGACGCAACCAATATAATACACCGGTGAAAACTTGAAAAGACAACGTCAGTACCAACTGATTATGACGGTTTATAGCAATGCATAGTCCCGAGAATCGCCGATTCAAAAGCTTACATTGAAACCCCGGTCTAAAAATTTCTGGAGCACTTCCTACGACCTTGGTTCACGCTTGCCGAGAAATAGTGAATTTAAAATTTGAGAGGCGAGAGAAATTCACCACACACAAAAATAGATATTTCATACGTTGCAAGTATTTTGCAAGTCCCAAATCATGACCAAACGAGAACGGTTCAGGTAAACGAACGATGGAAACTTTCCTCCGAAAAATATATTCACGACCATCATATCGATAACGATTACATTACGTAGCCTCAAACATCGAATAATATATGAGAATTACTCTTGATAAGCTTGAAGACTATATGGGGTCACTGGTTCTCAGCACTTCGTTGAACACGATTTTCCGCAAAATTAATTTACTTCACGGGTTCCATAGTCAGTCGCTACAACAATTATTTCACATGCCTTAAGTCGAAATCACACACAATCAACAGTGAAGAAAACTTACAAAATCCAAGTTGTTAACTTTTTTGGGAACACTCCCGTACTCACCTCTAAACTCAATGCAAGTTGCCGCCAGACTGATGAAAGATTTTCAGGAGAAGCATTGTGGGCTAGGGCGGATCGCAAAAGTCGATTTTTTTCAAATCCATCTGGCCCAATGAAAAAAAGTTGTGGGACCGATCAAAAATAAGGCCTGAAAAATTTGAGACCTGTACGTGAACCCCTGACCCTCGCTCAAATGCAATTTAGGGGGGGAGGGTCAAAATTCGAAAAATACAATATTTTATGGCCATTCCCTATAGATTTTGCCGAGTTTCTGCCCTTCTAGGGCAAAAATTTCGTGAATTTTGACGTATCTGCCACCGTTTAGCCACAAAATGCCTAATTTGAGTCCGCGTCCGCGAAGAAAATATTCCAACGCCCACGCAGCGTCGCGGATACCAGTGCCGCAGGCCGATCCCTTCCCCTCCACGCTCGCTTCTCCCCCTCCCACGCCTCTAATACAGCAAAATTCATCCCGCGTATGCTGCTAGGAGGTCGTTTATCTTTGATAATATAAATCAGAAGATGGTAGAAGGTAAAAAGCGATGCGTAGTGAGACGACTTGTCCCTTATTTGGCGCCTCGTCGGCGTTAAACAAATCGATGTTACCAACTTGTAGAGAAGTTATGAAATAATTTTAGGACCATTTTAGCACCATTAAAAAAGTTGACTATTGTAATGATGCTATTGCCCTGAAAATTTCATTCATCTAGCTGAAATGATTTCTAAGATATTTAAGGTTGTATGCTCCACAAAAAATGGCGACAATGATTTTTCGCGAGCAGGATATTTTTCGGAATTTAAATATGAATTATCCAAGAGGGATACGGAGAAAGTAATCTGAAACGTTAGGGTTCAAAGAACCCTAAACGGTTTTTCTAGAAGATTCCAAATTTTCACATGGCACATGTCTCAAGGCCAAAATCCGAGTTTGAAAATTCGCCCATCACGACAATGTAAAATCGAAATCGTTTATTCCTCGGAATGGTTTCGACACATGAAAATTACAAGATAGCCAAAAAATCAACCAAAAAATCCTGCACCTTATATTTCAAGGAATTTGTCCTACAATTATTGCAAGTTGGTCAAAAAAATTCCTAAACTTTTTCCATAAGAAAAGCATAGAAAACGTTCAAAAAATTATAAAAAATACTAAATATGAATTCGTCGCTATGACAACCGTACCAAAAAATCGACCAAAAAATCTACTTTACGTCCATTGAATATCATGTTCCTCAGACTTGATAAAGTACAAAATAAGAGCGAAAATGTTTTAGTTCCATAAGGCTCCCATGTTATTTCAAGTCGATATATCTCGAAAACAAATCGACTTTTTCAAGTTTTCAGAATTTTTGTCCCGATGAATTTTTTTTACTTTTACGTTCATTAAGCCAAATACCCACGCCTATCATAGTTTGGGCTGCGAAATTGTATCAATGAGTCAGTCAGTCAATCGATTTGCCATCTTATATTAGCTTAAAGTCGAAAATCGCGTTGGTTAGAACACTTACAACTCGAGAACGGCTGCACCGATCTTAGTGATATTGGGCTCTTTGGGTTCGTCTCAGCGCCGGATAACATATAGACTATTAAAAATTGGAAAAATTCTCAAAAAAAATTCATCTTTATCTTTGAGATATGTTTTTAGGAGTTGATTGTTAAGACGGTCAAAAAAATAAGATTTATTTTGTTTGTGATTTATTTTGTTTTTACTAATGTATTGACTGATCTTTTTGACAATATTTAAAAAAATTCAATGATCAAACATGTTAAATATATTAAAGTAATATTAAAATAATTTAATTAGAGGTAAGATCAGCTCAAATTGAGTTGCCAACAAAAACATAACTACCGTGTGTGTAAACAAATCTCCAAGCAATTGTTGATTATCAGTAATCTTGCAGTAGTCACAGTAGATTTCATAGTAGAAAACGTAATTCAATTGACTGACATCATCGATTACTGCACCGTGATGTCAGTTTATTTCGGAACGGTTTGGCAGTACTGCCAGTTAATTTCGGAACGCACCCTAGATTACCGGTCAGTTTTTTTGCTGCGTATTATAATGCCTCGACGCAGAAGATCTCATCTTTCCCAGCAAACCCTTACTGCAATGAGGCTCCGAAACATTATGAATGAATCCATCGCCGAAGAAAGAGAAAACGCACGCGAAGAAAGTCGCGTTATTAAGACCGGCTTCGATCTTTTCAAACAGAAGAGGAGCGAGAGGAGACCCGTGAAACGGCCCGGATGGCAATGAGAAATTGTCGAGCTCAACGTAGAGATCAACAGCGACATAATCTTCGGCAAGTTGCTTCAAGTGTTGATTTGAATCGAGCAGCGTTTCTTTACGATTGCACAATTGATTATCCTTTCGTTCGCATTGGTCAAATGGACGTTGCTTGCGAGCATTGTGGTGCTTTAAAGTTCGCTGGAGAAACGCATGGATTGTGCTGCCTTAATGGCAAAGTTAAACTCCCATTATTGACTTCGCCACCTGAGCCATTACGTTCATTGCTTTCCGGTGAAACACCATAATCACGGAGTTTTCCTGCGAACACCTAAAAATACAATGGCTGTTTTCAAATGACTTCATTTGGGGCTAACATTATCCAAGAACCAGGATTTGATCCGATATTCAAGGTAACTTAACCCATTATTCCCCAGACTGTGTGTAGCGGTTTTAACTTTAGTTTTTTCGTATTTTCTAGTTTATTTTGGCCTAATTAAGATATATATTCAATAAAATAAATTATTATCAACATATTAAATGATTTTCATAATGTTGCGTTTACGCAACGCTGGGAAAACTCCGGTAAAAATATTCAAAAAGGTTTTTAAAACTTAGGTTTTATATTTTATTTTTTACCGTGATTTGCATACTCAACATCTTCGCCGGGAGTTATCAGTATTCCTTTGATAAAATGCTTTATTCTGTCTTGACGAACATGCTGGGGTTTGTCCTTTGTCCGAGGGCGTCCCGCATATGCGCTCCGATTTTTATGCCAAACTTCATCAGTCTTTATTTTGGAAACTTCTTTCTGCTACAGTAAAATTCTTACGATCTCAGACCGGAAGTCTCTAGGGAATGGCTTTACCCGCGACTAATTTGTAAAATCGTTACGCAATCACCATTGCTCTATCTAGCTCATTTATGAATAGAGTCCACAACCATTGCCCCTAATCTGGATAAGGTAACATGCTACAGAGTTATATATGATTTTACACTTTCCCGGCGAACAACTTTAGAAAAATCTTCTCAGGATACCGCGCGGGTTAGATTATTTAAGAGCGCCGACGTTTCGGGTACCGACTCGCTACCCATTCTCACGGCTACTGAAAAAAATGCTACAGAGTTATCGTTTACCCCTACCATTCCCTAAATGTAATCGTTGATGACATTTGATTGCGGAATCAGATCACTCTTATTCAGCCTCCATTTGTACCTTTTCGTCCTTACTATGGGTTCAATATTCTCGTAAGTTGAAGCAAAGGCGTCTACAGAATTATTATACTATCGCACTAATAGAATATTTTTTGACTTGCCCAAGAAACAGTCAAAATCCTCAAGGTTTTTTGTCCAATCCCTCGGAGACTTGAGTGTGGAGTGTCCGGTTTCATTTTCTTTATCTGTTCCCATGGCAAAAACACCATTGCTACTTTGAGTGGCTATTAGACAAACTGGTGAAGAAATTATCAAAATGCACGGCATAGTGTTTCGGATATTTATAAAAATTCAAAAAGTTTAGAGCAATCCTTTCTCCAAGTGGTATTGAACTATCTCTTCCTGGCTCGGCGCCTCCATATGGCAAAAACTGATGGAGATAGTCTGTAGATGGGGCTAGGCACTACAATTTACAACCAAGTCTAATTTTTTCCCACGGATGAACATTTAAGCTGCGTGTCGCCCGAAATATGGAACCATTTGCTAATCAATGCACAATTTATTTTGAATAATTCCAAAGTGAATAAAATTTTGGTTTAGACTTTTGGGAAAAGGCCTGACTTTTGAAAATGTTTCCCTTTTGTCTAGTTGTCAAACATCGGAGAGGCGTAGATATTTTTTAATCTTATCAAACCTATCCTACGTCATACAAATTCTCAGAATTGGAACATACATATCCTCTTTCTTTTGTCCAGTACATATTAGTGCGTGGTAATGTATTGTACTCCGACAATATTAGGATCCCAATGATTTTTATTAGATCTGCCATACTTGGAGTATACATTTGCTTATTTTTATCCTCAGCGTACTTATTAGAATAGTTCGAAACTAATTGAAGTAATCCTTTAGTGAGAAATAAGCGAAAGATCTCAATCTCAGCGCGTTTAAATTAATTTCAAAAGTCCCAGAAATGCCTGAAGGTAGCGGAATACCGCTCTCATTTATGACTATCTCCCCATCGCCGGTATTTCTTCGACGGTGAGGTCACGAACTTCAGAGGAGAGTATCAACGGTATCAACGCATCGACCTCATCACTTTCTGCGCTAAGTTATTCCACTGCATCCAGTATTTTTCGGCCGTGGTACACCTCCTGAAAACACCCAGATGTGAAATACTAACATAATGTAATTTTTATTGCAGTTCCCAAGTCTGGAAAACATGATAAACGACAAATTACTAAAGGTTTCGCGGTCCATGTTTGTAGATTTATGGTTTTTTGGGAATATCCCGCGTCAGGTTATTAAAATGGCCGACGTTTCTTCTCTCTATTTTCTCATAGGAGAAGAAACGTCGGCCATTTTAATAACCTGACGCGGGATATTCCCTAAAAACCATAAATTTACAATATAAACGACCTCTCTTGTAAATTATTATTCACTACACTTCCTCCAAAGTAAACTTCTGAGGCGTAGAAATAAGGCATAAATTTTTCCTCACTTTTTCAGCGGGATGAAACCCCTGGATCAAGTTTCTTACAACAAGCCGAGAAAATAATATTGCAGTATTATCGATATAATTACCAAAAGAGAGATAAAAAGGAATTTTGTAGGACTATTTCACTGATATCAACCCATTTGAAGCTAATTTCTTAGCCTTACACCACCTAAGCGCTAAAACAAAAGATAGCATGTAGGGGACTCCTGTCGTATAGCTCCGTATAGTATTTCGTATAGCTCCTGTGGGATTTGGTCTTTCGGCCCGGGCACAGCGTCATGACCGTGACCAAGATCCATCCAAGAGGGTGTCTACCAAGTGCCCTGCTCATGTGGGAAATCATATGCAGGAGAGACGTGTCGAGGGATGGCCACAAGGATGAAGGGACACGCCCGAGCCATGAGACAGAAGCAGTTCAACTTGTCGGCCATCGCAGAACACGCATGGAGTGAGCCGGGACATACCATTGAGTTCGACAAGGCAAGAATACTGGTAAAGGAGAGCCGTTACTACCCACGGCAAATAAGAGAAGCCCTGGAGATATACAAAACGAAGAACTTCAATAGAGACCACGGCTACCCAATCGACAAGACATGGAAGAGGGTCCTGGCCAATCAGCGCCCAGGGGCCTGCCTATATAACTCGGCGGAAAATTAAGCTTCTCCACTTCGACCTGAAGACGGGAGCAGGATGGCTCTCGAAACCGTCGTCACCCAAAACCGACGAACGCGGCTGGAGCGCCCGGAAACCCATACGCACCAATAGTTAATGGTGTTTTTATTGCTATGGAGATATTTTAATTTTTTTAAAATCAGCATTACAAGCTATTAGGAAAAATATTTGGAAATGAAATCCTGTAACTGAGGTGACATGTTCCGACCAGAAAATTCATGAAGCATATCCATAAACTATCACAGCAATTTCAAGAGGCATTTACGTGGTTTATCACTGATATTCTCTCCAAAATTGAAATTATAAAAAGTTATCACAATATTTACTCTTAAAAATATTAAGAAAGTCCACAGGCATAAGCAAAATTGCAGCAGTTGTAGCTACAACTCAAAAGAATGAATACTAATGTCCTCATAGTAGTACACCAACTTCTATGCACACTTTTTTTCCTTCAATCATAAATGCTAAATGCAAGACATATAATTGTATGATCATCTTTAGAAGACCATGAAAAAGTGCTGATAAATTCTAAGGAACATTACAAACCTGTTGGATGAATGTGATTTTACCAGTCATCATGAGTATTTTTTAAATATGTTTGACTTTTCTTTTAAGGAAGATGAAAACAGAATGCACAACAATTCGGCATGGTGTTTGAAAATACCTCTCAACATTACTATAACTTACACAGAAAATCAATCATTCAATAGTAATTGCTATTTTATTCTGAAGAGAATAAGTTCCATGCATCCATGGCATTGGTATATTACACTAAATTAAAAGTGAAATGCTGATTTAAGGACCTCTAACATTTGTGATAGTTTCATCAATGGATAGTATGAAACAAGGTTACTTTCTAATTATGTAATGATCATTTTTTTATTAAGCACAGGAGCTATAGAAATCAAATGAATTCCAATTAGCTGAAAATCACTAAATACACCTTCAGCACTCTGTCCTCACAGGTTCTCTAACAACAGAATTATTGTAGCTGCTCCGTTAAACACTTATGAATTTATTACTATTGAAGATACTTCACATAAGTATATGATTGCCTGGATCTTAGCACTTGCCACTGCCCAAACAAAATACTTTATTATTGTGTAGCTGAGGCAATTACTGTTAGGACTAAATATTGTCACATTTCATGCCAATTGTAACGTGTTTTTCAGGTTAATCACTCTTTCATTATTTTATTATTCTCCATACTCTGCTATTGTAAACTTTATCGGTCAAAAAAGAATTTGAGACAACCCAAATTTAAATAATAAAGGAAGTTTTCCGTGTGTGTCCTCAATGCTTCTATCAAAGTTAAGTAATCCCTCAATTACACACAGCTATCACAAAATTCTGCTCCAGGAACATTCTAAAATACACTTTTTCAAGTTTACTCGAGATGACCCGGATAATTAATGTTCAATGTTCGTAAAATAAACGACAACTTTCATACCACAAAGTTTACACTCTGACTGAATTTTACTATTTGCCCTCCTTCATAGTAAAACTTACAGTCGATAAAGTGAACATAAAACACTGCGACTATCTCAAGGATATGTAATATCAATACAAATAGAAGATGAGTGATATCATAATCTTTAAAATCTAAAAATGATGGAATGCTAGCTAAATACTGCAACCTTGCCTTGCCCATACCTGATAACTGACGAAGTACAATAAAAAAATAACTCAATTCCACAGGATGAATTTACAATTCAGGACACAGATTACCCCTGTTTAACTCAAATTAATGGAAATTACATCCCTTCACGGACGACAAAGACGACAAATAACAGGCGATGCTCGTTGATACGTTCTTGCACACGTCGATTATCTTTTTTTCATAGCGCAGCAGATTCAAGTGTAATATTGCAAGTTACAAGAAGTTCTCACAGTATTTATTTCAAATTGTACGCCACACGCCTTCTATTATGACAAAACTCATTCAAAAGCAAAAAACTGCAATATAATGATAGTTAGAGATTTTATGAGCATGGTAAAAATCAGTTTCTCTTGCTAAATTCTACTCTTACCTCAGAAATCATCCAACCAGCTGATTAGTCGTCCGCCATTTTCAAGAGTTATGGAACTCATAACTATTTAACCCCGCTCATTCGGCCCGATAAGTTATGAAATGGTTTATGGGACTCATAAAGTTATTGAACGTTCCTGCAACGCAAATTGTTTGGTTGCTATGGCTTATGAGTCCCATAACTTTATTGAATATATATGTATCATTCCTGCAACCGGCCCTTAGACAAGTACCGCAGAAGCCAGAAAGCTTGCATAAAAATTGCCATTACAAATGCAATTTTTGGAAAATAAAATGGTGAATTTATATTTTCGGACCGCCAGTAAATGCAGTATAATCAGAAGACTATTCATATTAGTATTTTCATGAATATAAGGATACTTCGCACCTCAAACCAACCCAAAGAAAGGAATCAGCGTAATTCATGCGTATCTGGCAGCAAGCGATCCTGCGATGACCGCTCGCTTTATTACAGTAACTGCAATCGGATGCCCGAACAGAGTCGTTTTATGGCTGAACTTACGTTTTATGGCCTGCCAAACGTTGAAGAGTGGAAAGAGTCCTCTCTACATGGACCATCTGGAAATTTGGGCAATTTTCTCGGCTCTTTTATAGCGCATCTGTCAACTGGCAAGTTATAAAAAATTTACTCCACTAAATTCACGGATCCCTCATGTTTTACGGCGGGACGGGTCAAGTGACGGAGAGAACATTGAAGGGGCTCCTCGCGTCGTCAGTGGAAACACGGAAATTCAAACGCTTCCGAGGCGTGAAAAGACAGAAATAAAATGAGAATTGGGGAATCAATGGATCGGTCGCAGAGCAATGACCTCGTCTCATCCCTAACGTTTTCCAAATCTCGAAAAAGAGAAAATATTCAAATGAAGATTTACATTTTTTACAACTAAACATCCAAGAGTAACGGCACAGTACGTGTGAATGGTTATCTTCGTTATAGACCACACCATCAATCTTCAAATTGGTACAAACCAGAAGTGTGATGCGTCACAATCATAAATCAACAAAAATCCTATGGTTGGTTAGACGCAGCTCTCCATTCCTCGCTCCTATCCACTAGACTTTTCTTAGAGACGCATTTCTTCTCTTTTACATAATTTACAGCCTGTCCTGGGTGACTCATTCGGAGCCGTCCCTTGCCCTTCTTCCCTTTCACACGCCCTTCCATCATACGCAGTGAAAATTCAACGAGGACAGCGCACTCTAGACCAGAATGTTGGAAAGTGCGGCACGGTAAAATGTCGAAACCGTAGTAATGCATGTACAGGTTTTTGGGGTCCCTAATTACAAATTTAAACTCGGATTAAAAAAACTCAAAATTTTCGCGAATACTCCAAATCACTCCAAATGTTCAAGTTTTTGAGACAAAAGATCTTATTTTCAGCAAACTCGGCGACGGCGGCACGATAGGAACTAAAGACCGTTTTACACGGGACACGGAATTGCGCAGGTTTGAGCTGCATTAATTTCTAAAATGACGTGGAATTGCGCAAATGCATGAACGAACTTAGAACAGGGGCTATTCTGCCATCTCACGTCCACGCATTCTCACATGTGTTTCAGCAATTCACCGCTTTACACGACGCAATTTCGACTGCGCCTTCAAACACACGTCAGATTGTGCAGGTACGTGCCCCGTGTAAATCGGCCTTAATAATCAGTCCCGTCCACTTAAGTTAATATTAAGTTGAACTTGGCCACAGCACTCGCCGAGGATTGAGGGTAGGTACTTAGGTTCGACCTCAAGCGAGGCAAACGATCTTTCCTCAGTACAAATGTAGTATTCCGTAGAGGTATATCGCCGTCCGAATCACCCGGTCTATCGCTCCTGGTATTCGTTTGCTAACTTCATGATATTTTATGCATAAACAGATGAAAAAAATGACGGAGTATTATTGTAATCTGCAGCTATACCCACGCACTTGTTTAATTATCTCAATTAAGACGTCACTTTATTATTGCTTCATAAATGTCCTCATTTGGGCCAAGGACCCTGTCCCTCCTTACATTCACCCTTGCACGGCATTAATAATTCACATCTTTCTCTTCGTTAATAGATTGACAGCATGTATTTATTTATTCCTGTACCACTTAAAATAGCACCATTGGCCTTTAATATCTGGGTTTTTTACTTAATTTACATGAACATAGGCATATGGCAGAGGTGCGCGAAAGCCAGAAATGCATGGTGCGATAGCGAATTCCTCTCCGTGGCACTTGCAGGATTTTTTCTTAAGTGTGCGAGCGTCTCAGCCGTTATTAGACCTCGGGACCCTTTGGTCTGTACCTAACCCATCGCACCACCCACTAGGCCAACGCACTTCTCATGGAGGATCATACGTCCGATATTCGCGATGCTAAAACTTCATTTGCGATATTCGCGAGAAGATCAATCAATGAGACATAAATCATTATCAGTCAGAATTTTGGCAAGGGACGAGCAATCGTTCCCCGCCTTATGGCCACTGAAGTTCCAAAGCGGGCTCTGCTCCGCCCTTAATTTAGCCCTCTGGCTGTGCCACGGCCTTCCAAGATCAATAGCGCCGAAGATCGGGGCCGGCCAACCAAAAGGGATCGTCTCCACGAAGGAAGGAAGGAAGACTTCTTCGACAACGGCGAACATTGCAGCGGAGGACAGACGCACATGCCCAGAATAGCTGACGCCCCCAACGGCCTCGCTTGCTCTCTTCCCGTATCTGACATCACCCGCGGATATCAATGTCATTTAATATCCCGGCCCGGATATCTATTATCCAGCCCCATCGTGTGTACATTTCACGGATGACGTCACAAAAGGGAGGAGAGACGACGCCTGTGAGGAACAATGCCGGTCACGTGGTCCGCAAACGACGAAACAAAAGAAGGGTGGGAGGGCGTGATCAAATTCCCTATTTTGGGCGACGGGACACCTCAAGCCGAGAAAGGCAAACACACGGGAATAGAGAGCAGTGAGAGCAGATCGGCTGAGAGAATCGCGGCAAGAGAGCCGCCGCCATAACACGAGAGCGGCATCCATTGGGCCGGCGCGGCGCGGCGTTCACGACGCCATAGTTGTCGGTGGCGGCCAGGCGGTCCAGAATACTTCATAATACTAATTGGCCTAATTTCACAAACAACTTGGTATTTCTACACTATAAGGCTTGTCATAAGGGTCCAGTTATTCAACACAGTGGCATATGGCAAGCATAACATTTATATTACATCCTATATTCAAACAGCAATACAAATTCAACAGCAAAAACGGGATACTAAAATTTTTATAGAACTTAAATACAAAAATAGGGGAATTTGATGTAATTTATTAATGTCAGGTTAGTTGAAGGTGTTACCAGTTCACAGCTACGCTAATTCACCATTTTACCTGACAGGTACCTTCCTAGTATACCTAAAGAAATCTAAGAGGCCTATTACGAACGGCTCACCGCATGCGGTGAGATACCGCCCCGAAGCGCGTTTACCGCCCCTGAGCGATTACGAGTGGCCACCGGTCGGTATGATACCACGGCCAGCTACCCCGGTGGTGAGATACCGACCCCCTAATGGCGGACGTCTGTTTACATTTTTCGGGTCGAGCTGGCGTTTTTAAAACAAAATATCCGACGATAGAAACTCGGAAGCTATCATATTTTGTGTTATTTACAATATTAATGTCTGAGTAAGCGTATAAAATATAAAACTGGAGCCGACTGGAGCAGTTGAACAAAAAATTTATAATACCCATACAACAACGTTTTAGCCGTCTGAGCCACGGCCGTAGGAGATGGATACGTTGATTGTAAGTTGACCCTCTTTCATTTATTTAATTGGAACAATTTGGATGTTTTTTAATGTCCGCTATGTTTTTATATGCAAAAACTTCTTCCATTTCTTGATAGGTGCCGGAAAATTCGTCGTTAAGGACTGCCTGCGCTCGTATTGTATGGTGAATACAGCTGTTGCTCGCCGCTTGGAGATTTCTACGAACATCTTTTGTGGCAAAATATTATTTTTTCAATGTGACAACTTCTTGTATTGCAAGGTGAATACTACTTTTGCTCGCTGCTTGGAGATTTCTACGAACATCTTCTGTGCCAAAGTAGTGTTATTTTCAACGTTATAACTGCTTGAATTGTGAGTTGAATCAGAGTTGAATGTAACTTTTTCTCGCTGCTTGGAGATTTCTACGAACATCTTTTGTTTCAAAATAGTGTTATTTTCAATTTGACAACTACCGTTAATCACAGTGCCAGTGGTTGTAATGCACAAAGTTTGACGAGGTTGACAAACATCTGCCAAGAGCTGTAGTTATCACTGTTCCATTGTGGTTGGTTTTTAAACAGTGGTTTACGCTATCGAGAAGTGTCTCATAGTAATGTAAAGATTTTCAGTGGCGTTTATACCTTCGTCATTCACCGCAGAGATAACATTTCACGATCAAGCTATCAAGTTCAAAGCCGTGTGTGAAATTTGTTTATACTAGTATATCAATTTCGTACCAAGGAGTTGTAGTGAGAAAAGTCACCTGTGCCACTTGCGTAGGATAATGTGAGGCTTAAAATCAGTGATTAAATAGTTGTTTTCATCATAGCGAGCTCTTGATTGTAATGTTTACGTGATGAATATAAGAATGGTAGTGACTTCCAGTTTTTGATGATCGTATTTGCCTATTTACCATTATTTATAATGGTGTGAGCTTGTATCGATTGTGGATTTTACCTGAAATATTGAAATAAGTTGTAGCCTGTGTGTGTGATTGCCGCGGAACCGATTCGCGATCTCACATGTTTATTGTGGGCAGACTGTTTTGCTGTGGTTGTGTACCCGTGATTAAACCAAAGAAATGGTGAAACTCTGTCACATTATATTGAAATAAAATTTTATTGTAACCAGAAGTGAATATCTTGTGTTTTTTAATTCTCCATTGCTTTTCATAGATAACAGCCAAAAAGTTATTTTTCATTATTTTCAAAAGTGCCTTTCTTGTTCTCTGAATTTGCATTAGGTTTCCAAACCCCGTTACTAACACGAAATGAATGCAGAGCAACAGCCCACACAGTACACTCAAAATTTATACCGTATAAAAGTTGCATAAATAGATATGTATAATATGCAAATAATATTCCGTCGATTATGCACATAATATGCGAATAATATGCACATACCCAGACGGCACAGGAAGTTTTCGTACCTGAATACGAGGGTGGACCATCAAGATACAAAAATCGCGCTTAGGAAGTTACTAAAAAGGTTTTGTTTCTTTATTTCCTTTAATGACGAAAAAAGATGCAAGAGGACTGGCAAATTCATATGCATCGATAAAATTGTATCTCATCGATAAAACTGTATTCGGTCTGGGACTATTTTCTTTCGCGGGTGGTGCCATCTGGTGCCATCGTGCCATATCCTCCTAGAAAGATCACATGCCTTCACAAGCCGTTGGAGATGGCATGGCTTACGTCACGTCCCACCACATTTCAGGGATTTTTGTGGTTAAGTTTGTGAAAAATAGAGTGTCTGGCAATGGTGAAGTTTCCCTTATTCTTAAATTTCATTCACTGGGCTTCAGAAACGTGTTTGTGAGATATTTTTGTTAAAAATGCCTTTCGTGTGTGTATTGTCGGGATGTAATGGGAACTCCGGGACATGTTTCAACTTTTTAGCTCTCCAAAAGATCCTGAGTTGAAGAAGAAGTGCATTTGGGCGATAAGAAGAAAACATTTCACCCCTACGAAAAACTGTGAGGTATGTACTCTTTCTCGCTGTAATTATTTAGATGTAATTTTAAGTCAGAAGTGTCTTCGGGATGTTGATGCATCAACATCCCGAACTATTCAGTACTGAAGTACTATAGTACTATTCAGTACTAAAAATGGTGATTCAAAATATTGTAGCAGCATTTCTTTTGAAAATTCTTGCATTTTAGTTGTCTTTTTGTATTAATTCATTCGGTAAACGTGTGGTTAAAGGAGAAACTAGGAATAAGCTGCCAAGTTTATAGGATCGAATATTGCTTCTTAGCTTGCCCTATGGTGTATTACACGTCGGCTTTCATCATTTCAAATTATCTTATGCTATAGTTTAAAACAATAAAAATATCAGGCATACAAATATTTACTATATTTACGAGCCTAGTAATTTGATTTCTCATGCAGAAATACCAAAAATTGGAAATGATTTGACCTAATAAGTTACATGGTATTTTATTATTTATTAATTTTAGGTGTGTGAGCTTCACATCGCACCTTGTGATATCAGATAATAATCTGTGGCCTTGGACGAGAAGACGAGGAGAAAATTCTTGCTGAATTGAAGGTGCCCAGATTCGAGGAAGGTACCATTGCTTCACTGTTACCTGTCGCCAAGAAGACAGACATTGTGGCAGAAGTGACATATTTGTGGATGTGGATTTGATTTGTGCAAGTTGATGCTGTGATAGTGGACGTTCATCGGAGAAAGTATTGAAGATAGTTTTTATGTATCGACCAGTCCTCTTTTAAATAATTTTCTATTCGAAAGAGAATAAGAGTAATTGTTTCGCTAAATTAGATGTGGGATAGAAGAGAAAATTGGAAATATTATTGTGGTTGACAATAGAAAATACATAATATATGTATTGTATTTCTGTGGGTTTTTTCTTTCCTGCCTCGTTAAAATTTCTTGTGGTGGTGACTTCATGCAAAGCAAGTATAAAATCGGAGGTGTGATCTAAGAGATAACATGTTTTATTTTACAAGTGTTTATGCTGGTGATTTGGCAGGACTTTCATATTTTTAATAGGTTGATACATTTACTGCAGTGACCTAGAGACTTTTACTCATCCCAAATAATTTTTCAAATACTTGAGCGCCTGATATGGGTAAGTTTAGTAGCTGAGACTGAACTATACGTTAATTTTTGCTTGCATTTTGATGAATTCGATCGTACTAATAGCAGATGTGTCAGCAATCCTGTTTCATCGGCAATTTTTATTTAAAAATTTTATTTCGTCAGGCTTTAGGGTAAGCATTTTAATGCTCGTGGGCTATGTGATGTCTTGTTTAGTGTCAAAATTAATAAGAATTTACTCTTATTAACATCTCAAGGTTTCCAAGTAAGTACGAGCCACTTAACAGTGCTAGATGCGTGAATTAGCCTTGAGAATCTCATTTTTCGCAGTTATTTAAGTGGCCGAATAAGTTTTGTAAGTTCTCAATAGGTAAATAATACTGTATCATGAATTCTAAATACCATGATATAGTATTATTTACCTGTTGAGAACTTACAATTCATAATGATTCGTATTAAGGTTCTCGCTACGGTCGGTAGCTATCGATTGTGTTGCATTCGACACATTTTTCGATCGTGCGAGTTACTATATATATCTAATTTTCGACCTAATCGATTGAGATTAGCCTGAGTGCTGTGTTCCTGCGCGCTTCGTATCCTATCGTACGTACTTCGTAGCGGACATTCACATGCTGCGTACGCGCTTTGTCAACAGGCCGCGAATGGAAATTATCCATTGACGAAAAGCGACGGAGCGGCACAGTATCCCCATAGTCAATGGATACTATGTACATACGAATTAGATACGGAGGGTTCTGTGCCGTCTGGGTAATATTTAAATATTATGCCGCCGTAAACTATTAATATAATATTGAAATAATATGTATATTATTACATTGTTAGTAACATTTCATCGTTCGTTATGATTCATATAAGAATCATAAATCAGCGGCCACCCAGCAAACTCAAAAATCCTATTCAGTATAAAAGTTGCATAAATGGATACGCATAAAATGCAAATAATATTCCGTCGATTATGCACATAATATGCGAATAATATGCACATTATATATAAATATTATGCCGCCGTAAACTATTAATAATATTGACATAGCATGTATATTATTTCGTTGTTAGTAAAATTTCATCATTAATTATGATTCTTATAAGAATCATTAATTAACAGCCACCCAGCAAACTCAAAATCTATTCAGTATAAAAGTAGCATAAATGGATACGCATAAAATGCAAATAATATTCCGTCGATTATGCACATAATATGCGAATAATATGCACATTATATTTAAATTATATGCCGTCGTAAACTGTGATTGTATCCGTAAAAATCGATGATCATACATCCTCTGTATAAAAAAATGTGAAAAATTATGTTTTAATATATCATTAACAATTTTGTATCGTTCGATGAATACTTCACAATCATTATTATTATTTTTTTTATTTTCCACACCGGCATACTCCGGTCTCGCGAGGTAGGCAGCTTGGTAGCCATATTGCCGTTGCGTCACGTTGCATTGTTGTTAGCATTGTTAGCAGTTGTTAGTCATTGTTAGTTGTTGCCGTAGCCTTATTGCCGCAGTTGGGTGAATTGAACGTATATAGAAAAATCTAAGATTAATGAGGAAAAGATGGGTTTACGGAGCTATTTTATGTCACAGTACTATTCTGGTAACGCATATACGATAAGGAATAATAAACTTCATGGTATGAAGAACAGGACTTTATTTAAAATCAAAGTAAGTACACGTGAGTCGTTGTCGTTTGTCATAGGGTTTGCAAGCAAATCTGAAATTATTACGCTCGTAATTTTGAGTTATTCCCAGTTTTTAATTATTTTCTAATTACCTAAATGTATATATTATGACGGTACTTTTTCAGTCAGAGTCCCAGCTTGAATAGTGAAGGAAGGCTATTCCAAGGAAAGACGAAGTTTTGGCACTAAGGTACTGATCCAGGTTGTGAGCTGCATTTTCGCCCTGAAGATATCACATACTTGATCATATATGCATATAATTATTTTAATTTGTGATTATTAATGACAATATTATCTTTATTGTTTCGGAGTGCATTTTCAAGAACGGCTTGCTTACATCGTTTGCGTGATTGCGCGCCAGAACTCTATGACTAAAACAGAGATAATTATGCGATTAGAAGACCTTTTTGTGGCTTGGAATCACATTTTGGACCATTTATAATACATTCGTTAAGAAAAGACCGTAGATGTTCAACCATGCGGATGTCATGGAAGGAATCATCGCGAGTGTTGTGATTGTGCATTCGTGTGACTTACTTTGTGCTTTCTAATCGCAATTTCATGAGTAACGATTATGGAAGGGTGAATGTTTGTCTTTAGATGTAATTCACATGATATTTCAACAAAATTTGGGATGATATAGGACTCCTAACTGAATATTTGTAAATTTGTGATACAACGCTGAAGGTAGGAGGATTGTGCCCTGTTTTAGTGCAATGTACCTATGCTGTCTCTAGATGAATGATTCATTAAATTTCTCCTCGTTTCCAGAAATCACTTTTTATTTATGTAATTTTCGAATAGATAAAGGTACGTAGATATGGTATATATGTGCATAATATGCAACTATATGGCAGCCCACATCGATGGTATAAAATGTGCATAATATGTACTTAAAAGGTGCATATAAATGGTATATATGGGTATAATATGTGCGTATATATAGCCACATCAATTGTATAAATCGTGCATTAAATGTACATAAAAGGAGCATATAAATGGTATAATATGCGCATATATTTTAGGCCACAACCATGGTATAAATTGTGCATAATATGTACATAAAAGGTGCATATAAGGGTATAATATGTGCATATTAATAGCCACATCAATGGTATAAATCGTGCATAATATGTACATAAAAGGAGCATATAAATGGTATAATGTCCTCATAAATTGCGATATATGCGCATAATATGCGGAATATATGCACTGATGGAATGGCATAATGTTTGCATATATACGGAATATATGAGGACATTATACCATTTATATGCTCTAAGTGAATAATATAAATGGTATAATATCCTCATATATTCCGTACTCTCATATATATACGGAATATATGAGGACATTATACCATTTATATGCTCTAAGTGAATAATATAAATGGTATAATATCCTCATATATTCCGTATATATGCAAACATTATACCATTCCATCAGTGCATATATTCCGCATATTATGCGCATATATCGCAATTTATGAGGACATTATACCATTTATATGCACATATTATGTACATATTATGCACCATTTATACCATTGTGGTGGCATAATATTCGCATAAAATTTGAATATTATGTGCATATTATTCACTTTGTGCTGTGTGGGAGATATTTTGTCATTTCACAGATGTTGAGTGTTATATTGTCTGTGATTAAGGGTCTCCAGCTAAGTATTCGTGGTGGATTTTCATATATTTTTTAAGAATCGACATTTCGGTCAAAGCTCTAATGGAATTGGTGGTTCACCTTGCCCGTTGGCCCTAAAAGTACTTATATCGTAATTTTTCGATGGTCTGCCATGCAATTTGTCATTACCTGCGTCTGCTCATACGTGATTTTTTGATGATATCTTCCGCAAGTCACTGCTAATTATTGTTTTATTCAACTTTTTATCCTATAAGTAAGAATTGAGGAGCAAAATTCGTTCATTTGTCAAACTTTTAAGGTGAATCAACGAAGAACACATCCTTATTAATCCATAAATACCACTGATTGTCTTTATCCACTGCCAACAACTCTTGCCGAAATATTCGTCTGCTAGGAACAGTTGCTGCGGTATTGGAACACCGCACGCCCTTGCCATTGGCTACACCATTTTCGGGCTGAAGGAGCTCAGAATTATTCATACAAACGTCACTTCCGCCGCATCGCTCCTTACCGACCCCCTGACACGTACTCTCCGCCGAGCGGTGACTTTCCGACCGTCCCATTCGTAATCGCAAGGGACGGTATGATACCGTATACCGAACGAAAACTCCGCCCGGCGGTAGCGTACCGCCCGCTCGTTCGTAATAGGCCCTTAAGAGGTTCATTGTTGCAAAACAAAATTGCGAGTAAAAAAATTCGAAACTGTGTCAGGCTATTTTCTTGATCTTGTCACCCGGAAAGTTCACCTTTTTTTTAATATTTGTTCAATTTATTCTCATGTCTTAAAGAAATTAAGCTTAATACTAATTAAATAAGCTTAATATAATATAAATTAATTGAATCAAGCACGATAGTAATGATTTCCTGAAAGACACATCCGATATGTACGATAAACAACTTTATTCAAAGTTTATAATAATGGATATTCGAACGGTGCTACTTAAGCAGGTGTGGATACGGTTAAAGGTTGCGGGTGAAGGTATCATTTTTCTTTTCCAACATAAATGCCTATCTGTACGGTGTCGGAAATGCATTTAAAGGTGAAATCAAAGAAGGTGACCTGCAACAGCCACTTTGGAATGAAAGATGCAATAAAATCCTGAGTTTCGATTGCGTGGTGCCTCTATTCCACTCCAGGTATTACACGTTCCACACAGTCTTAAAAGGTAATTAAAGTACGGAAAGTGCCCATTGTTCAACGATTTTCTGTGCCTGAAATTTGAAAATTTTCCAGTCTTTTTGTAAATTACTTATTTGATACACAAGACGGCCACACAGAATAAGAAATTCAGGCTATCAGCAGTGGCCAGGCATGCCTGAGGCGAATCTGGACACGAAATAAAATGTTGCGAAGCCAGAATCATCACCAAGGAAAGAAGATATTATCCCAGATTGATAATAGAGTCAATTGAAATCACAAAAACGCCAAGAAATATAGAAGGAAAGACGGATTCCATCTGACAAATGCTTGGAAGAGAGCGTAGCAGAAACTTTGAAGAGTGCGTTGCACAGCACAGCAGCGAGGGACGATGGTTTTGAAAAAGCGGTGGAAATGCCAACATTGGCTCTTCCAGCTGAAGACGCCCGGAGGAATCCCGGCGAAACGTTTGTAAACCTCTGACAACCAACGTGAAGAAAACCCGGAAGACGGAGATATCCACGAATCAATAACGTCACGGAAGACTATGTGACAACATAGAGTATGCATAGAAATATCCAGTCTTTATCTCAACCCTTATTTTTTTAACACGGAAACGAACTTAGGAGGTACCAGTTCCAAAGTAATAGTGATAGATAATATAGTAACAGGGAAGGATCCAGGATTTTTTATGGGGGCACAAGGGGCCTGACAGGTCCTCATGTATTTGTGATAAAAAACGAAGTACAACAACTACTCTATGATATATTTTTATTTTTACATAAAAGTTATTAATATTAAACTAAATGATTGAGGCTCCGTACTAAGCAACATAAAACGATCGTCATGGAAACCGTATTAAAATCTTATCTAATTAACCCTGGAGGGAAGACACGGGGGCACGTCCCATGGATGCAAACACGATAGTTCAACAGGTAACTAAGGACTTGAGGATATATATATAGAATAAGGACTCTGAATATATATTATTGTTTCGGAACGGCTGGGAACGGTACTGCTGGGCACGGGCACGGCTGAGGGCGGGCACATTCAAGATTTATAGGAAGTGGCCTTCTTATGCAATACAACCTCAGCTAGAAGTCAAGGTTTATAAGAGTCGATCATGTTATCGGGTTAGTATAAAGATTACTTCGATGGAGGATACGTCAGACACAATGTCCGCTTTATCTACTCCTTCGGAGTGGTTATTGCAGTCAGTCGACCCTGCGGAACTGTCCTTAGAGGATCTATTCGTCCTCGTGAGCGGAATTTTTGTGCAATCAAACATTAAATTCGAGAAAAAAGGTGACGACGCAGTTCGACTGTCATTGCCGTACTCCACACGGGTAGACACGCTGAAAACTAAATTCGGCGAATGGGAGCCCTTGGTGTCCATCAACCCTTTATCGCCTCATCACTCAGAGAGCCAGAGTCGCAGATTCTTGGAGCTGACCAGGAAGAGGGCTGTGTGCTGCGCATCGCCGAAACCTGTTGATGGCGAAGCAGGACCCTCAAAACGCTACAAAACGTTTAAGTGACCTGATCGAGAAGTACAAGGCCACTTCTTGGAGTGAGTTATATGATAGTACAGATTCCGAAGAATGGAGACAATTAATTAAAGCTCATGGGTATAATTTGATGCGCGAATGTACGCTCGCAATTCAAGTATACGTGAAAGATAGACTTGTGCTTGAAAGGAGTAATAGATTTGAATACTTGTTGTCGTGTGCAAAGGATGGGTGTAGCGACAGCAGAAGTGCAATATCTGAATTGTTTCTTAGAAATTCTATTTCTCCTAATCTTTTTGTTAACTGCCTTAAGACAATACTTAATGAAGAGGACACAAAGATCAATTGCATGTACCTCTGTGGAAGGAGTAACAGTGGAAAGAGTTTTATAGTGCAAAGTATTGCACGTCATTTTATATCAGCTTATGCATCGAGTTCCCATTCATTGAGTGAATTTGCATACGAAAATTTTCTGAATAAATCTTTGATTGTTATTGAAGAACCCTTCTTTATTGAGTGCACTTGTGAAGATATGAAAAGCATTTTGGCGGGTGCCCCTTTTGAAATCGGGAAAAAATACTGTTCCAAACAAAAATTAAAAAGAACTCCGGTGTTAATGACAGGAAATAATCATTTGCTGGGTAAAGGTTATCTTAGACCTCTTGACGAAGAGGCATTAAACAATAGAATTTTATCATTTGATTTTAACATTGAATTTAAACCGGACCGTGTTCTTAGTCCGGAACAGTTCGCTGATTGGGTCTTGTATGTTTATAGGGGATTGACATGCTGAAAAGGACGATGGCACAAAAACGAGCCGCAGAGGACATTCTAGATACCCCTCCACCGACTCAAAGAACGAGACGTGATGTTGGTGGTTCCTCGGGGGGCACGGGAAACTCTGGACAGCACGGTATACCCGAAGGAGAGAGTGAGTCGCCGATGGAAAGACCCATACCCTTCAACCACGTGACCTTTACCTTTCGACAACGCTCCTGGGAGGAAATCGATTGTTCATTAAAGACACTACCATTAACGATAGCCCTACACTCAATGCTCGATGATGAAATGATAGACGTGATATCCAACGTGCTGCCAACTTGTTTGGGTTTCAGGATACATAAACCGATGGTAAAAATTTCGAATTTCATCGTACTCACGGATGAAATTACCGTGAGGAGCAATTCCCCTACGGAAATGTCTTCCTTTGTACAACAGAGTAAAATTATTCATTTCATGCCAAAACACACCGTCACCACCGGTTATACTATTACAAATACTGATTCTGCCAGTAAAGTTAAAATGGACGATTTGCTTAAACAGAAAAAAGATAATTTCTTAGTTTCTCTTCCGAATACAGAAAATTTTGAAAAATTAAATATACATTGCATAAGTCATCCCATTCACGCTAATTTATTGAATAACGATGAACGATATCAGGGCTATATATTGAACGATGTGGATTACGGTGCCCACGATTTACTTGCAGCTGCAACTACTGAGGAAGAGAAGGAATGGCTTAATTGTAGATATTATTACGGTATCGTAGATGAAACGGGTACCGTGTCGGCAATGACGGATAATTGGGAAACGAAACAAATGACGGTAAATAGTTGCAGAAACAGAGACAAAATTGAAATTTTAGGTGCAGGGGATATTATCGAATTTGAAGTAGAAACGAATTGCGAGGGCGATATGTTGTATCCGGACCTCATTAATACACGGACCCCAGGGATTTTTAATACCTTTCAATTGAAAGGAATTGAAAAGAAATCGCAATTGACAACGATTAAACGGGGTTACACACCGTGGCCGAGTTCTTTTAATCCCAAACTATACAGAAGGAACGCAGCACTGGGAAGTCAGTGGCTGTTCGCAAAATACAAGCCCTTACAACATCACTTTTTCACCATGGTCCCCATTAAGAAAAATAACGGCTCACTCATGAAGACTAGGGCTTCGTGCATGATGGAACAGAGTTTTCAGGTTACGTTCGTATTTAGAGACGATGAAACATCAACTGTGGCACCACTCGATATGTGCCATCTGCGGGCTAGAGGAGGATGGGTGAACGGGAGACAAAACTACAATGAGATGGGAACTCTGATGCCATTTTTAACATGATTGTAAAAATTTGAAAATAAAAAGATATTTAAAATGTACATTTTTATTTTTATTTAATCACATGTCCATACATCTTTAAATTTTGTACCCTTATACCCAAAGGGTAGGGTATGTACTCTGTCGTTCAATACGACCCTTTTCCTATCCTCCGAGGAGAGAGCCAATCTTCGTTGTACGACTGTTTGCAAGTGGTGTTCTTTGGACTGGATGCTGTACTGATCCACAAATATACTTTTATTAGAAAACAAAGCATCCTTGTAATCATGAAATTTCACACGGGTACCATCCGGGACGGTTTTAGCAGAGGATTTAGTTCCTTTATTTTTCAGGCTGAACCCATCTTCGAATCGGATGGCATACGATTTCGCCCTCAGTCCCACAAATTCCATAATTTTTCTGTGCCCACTCTCATCGGACCACAGGCCGGCTTGCTTGTGGGTCCCCCTGGTTTTGATAACGAAATCGTCCGGAACGTCCTCGTAATCAAGAAGGGGTCCTAATTTCTCATCGTGCAGCATCGTCAGCAAGGGATGTTGTTTGCACTTTTTAAAATGGATCATGAGACAGTCCGTGTCACTGTACAAACAGGACGCATCGTCACCGAACACCTCTTGCAAACGGTACAAAAATTCATATACTCTCAATTTGGCCAACTCCAATATGGAAAATCCTAATTGGACGGGTTTATTCAATACTATATCTTTCTTCTTAAATTCACAAAAGTACTTATCGTCTACAATTATGTAATTTTGACAATCCTTGAGGAAGGAATTAGTTCTCCCAGTGCCCTCGTTATGTTTATCTTGCAGGACGGAAAAGCGTTTGTACTTGAAAGGGTCCTCAGCGCATTTTCCATATAAACTATTGTTGGCCAATTTGAATAGATTTGCATAAGATTTATTAGTGGATTGCTTTCTTAAATTTATATTTCTAGTCACATAGTCTTTGAATACATATTCCTGCGTGAAAATAAACACTTTGTGCACTTTCGTGATAATGAGTCCCATTTTCACATAATACTGTAAATTTCTCATATGTACCAAATAGTGATCTTTGTCCAGGAATGTTGTACAAAGTCTCTTGTTATAACTGTGCGGGGCCAGAGGGAATTGGTGGTGAGCATCGTGAAGTCGTGGAGGATATCTGATATCCACCAAGGCAAGGAAGCAGCGATCACCATCCTCCGCCCACCGCTCCCAATCACATGGAAGCTCTGTCAATGTCTCGATATGTTCGACACACAGTTTTTCACACATCACACTCGAATACAGACCGTTTATGTCCGTGAATAATATGCTTTCATCCGCTTTACTTTCGACATTGGCATATCGCGTGATGCATTGGGCCACTCCTCCTCTGATATTTTCCCTCACAAGTACATATAATTCAGAATCCGTAATAATTTTGAATGCCATGGGATTCGACAATATGCTGCAATGCCAGGTGAATGAGGGAATTCCTTGAAAATAAACTGGGTCACAATTATATGTTACGAAGGAAGCTTCGCGAAAGGCCTCAAACACTTCGGTCAACAACGCAACGTCAAGATCGAGATAAAAATTATGGTAATCTTTGAAAGTCAGCATGCATTTGTTATCGAAGACCTCGAAGGCCGCTTCCTTATCTTGCTGAACTCCCGTGACCTTGCTATACCAAGCGTCATCGCTATCCGGCAGTGTGTGATTCAGTTTGTTTGGGGAATCAAACCATTCATAAGGAAATGGGGCCTTGGAACGATATTGCTCCGGCAAATATTTCGCATACTCGATTGTATGCGATAGAGCATCAAGGGAAGACGGTAGGAAGTTAAAACTATCCATTATGCGAAACCGTACCTCTTCGGTAAGGACAGACATCACATCAATTTTTTCAAATGACTTGGCGTTACATTGTACCTGGGTACCGAATTCCCGTATGATTTCACGTAAAATTAGATGACTGTCATAACCACGGAAATTGTGAAAGAGAATCACAGCGGCGTTTTCGTAGTAAAGCCAACATCTTTTATGATACGAACCCCTCGTCCCGTCAATGAAGTTACGTTTGCCATGTAATACGTTCTCCCTATTCAAAATTTCGTTTCCACAAATCATACACTTAGTAGTTTCAAAACCCGGAGTTAGCGACCACAACTTAATCCATGATGACAGCGTTTTTACAAAATGAGCAGCAAGTTCGGGTTCCTCGTCGACGGTGTGAATACTTTTCTTAATTATTCCTTTTGAACTTAAAACATAAAAGCAGTAACCTGAGATATGGTGCTCACCCGATTCTATATAGGCTTCGAAGTCCGCGTATATAACCAGGGAATGTTTACATTTGGGTTTGTTACCCACCATAATTCGGGAATCGGTTACGGTAGATACACGAACCTCACATTTTCCCATGGTATGGTAGCGTTTGCATCCCTCGCAAAATGCCCTAGCGTTTCCCTTCGTTTTATCCCTCAGAAACGCGTCTAGTTTTGTGATGTAGGAGAACTTTTTATCTTTATAGAACATACGTATTAATTTATCGGAAGGATTTCGCGAAACATCATAGATAACATTACCTCTTTCATTAAATATTTGAATATTGTAATTATCAACCGAAATATGCCAAGCCGGTAACTCGGATATATGCATATTTTCCACCATCACACATGGATTTTCACTCAACCATTTCTCGATACTTCTCATTTGCTGTCTATTGTTCAGCGTCGGGTCCCACGTATGTCCAAGCGCCAAGCATCCCGCGAACGTATTTTTCATCCTCGTGCGTCTCGTACCGGTGCCCCGGGAGAAGTATTCGGCGTTCCGGGTATTTCTCGGGGTTGGATTCGGAGAATTGTTGGGTTGGGAAGGCGCCATGGTAAACCACCACGATGCAATGCCAAGGAAGGTGAGGCCGGATTCCATCATCTGAGAGAACTCTTCGATGTCCGTCAACTTGACATAGGCGTCCCCGAAAAAGTCCTCAACCTCCAGCATGTCCACATCCAAAATAGCGTCCAGGTTGCAGCCCAGATGAAGCTCCACCTCCTCTTCGTTTTTCATGAAAAATGCTGATGGGTGTAATATCAGCTTTATGGATCTAACTTCATTCAAATACACCGTAATGAAATCTACGGCTTCTTCGAAGGTAGAAGCGACCCAGTAACCAGCGGCAGGTACTGCGTTCTGCACTCGCTTAGCCATCACGTTCGACTGATTTGATTATCGCCAAACAGGCCGCTATATAAAGAACTTCGTATTAGCAACTACTCAAAAGACTCCCCTTTAATATACCACCACTCAACACTGAAAAAACGACCTCCTCGACACAGAACAGTTGAGGACGATTGATGCAATTCTCCTATGATAACCCCGTGACATCACTCAGGCAAATGCATCATCATTACATCAATGCCCGCCCTCAGCCGTGCCCGTGCCCAGCAGTACCGTTCCCAGCCGTTCCGAAACAATAATATATATATAATAAGGATTCTATTCTAGGATATAATAATAAGGATTGACAGAGTAATATTTTGATAGGGTACTCGAAAAATATTCGTGAGTCTTCATGGCACATCCCATGGTCCTTCCCACCTCATCCGAAGCCGCCATCTGATAATCGCTATCTCATCCCTCCAAATTGCCACCCATGTAGGATTTAATGTCTCCACTGTCCAATCCGAGAGGTTTAGGGTGTCCGCGATTACAAAGCCGCGTCGCCGTTAATTCGCGGCATCATCTTTGGCACGTCCGGGAGACATCGTGTCGCAACGCAATCGGCTGTACCTCACACGACCAATGGCCGAAGGAAGGGAGGCGTGAGAAAAATCCTTAAAGGCAGACGCGCCGAGTCGGGACCCAAATTCTTCGAGTTCCTCACGTGCTTGAAAGTGAAATGAAAAGGGTAGGCAATGGGAGAAATACGGCATGAATATGAATCGTCATAATACTACATTCTGGATCATTTTCAGCCAAAGAATATAGGCAAGATACAATTGAAGTCGTAATTTTGCCTTCACTTGTTTCATAGACCACTCAAAGGGAATTGTTTACCCATTTTTATCATAGAGAATTTTTATAGTGGATTAACGAGACTATTAGTCGATTAGAAACTGTCATCCCTGATTATATCTAGGATACTTATTGCATATTAATGCATCGCAGAAGGATATTCGGGGTTTCCACCGGGTCTGGTTCTCCATCACGGCCTATGTTCCGATAAACGAGTCGTCCCTCCTCATCAACGCATGTCAATTAATGCATTCATTTGCTTTGATCGTTAAACAAGCCATACGCTTCATCATTGATTAGTTAATTCATGGTTCTCACACTAACTGAAATAAAAAATTCACGGTTTTTTCCAGGTTTTCACGGTCTAGATGTCGTCAAATTCACGGTTTTAAGATAAACTATTTTAGGCAGATATATCGATCGCGTAACGATCATCGACCGCATGTTTACTAAAAATTTTACAAACGCGACAGACGCTGTGAATGCAAACGCAGCAATGGAAGTGCTTTGTCGTTGCTTACAAAATCATCTCCGGGTAAAGTTTGTGAGCGGGAAAATGGAGGGACCAGGGTGCCAGGAGAATTCAGAAGTGTCTGAATTTTCGACAGGGTTTTTGGTTACTATTATTCAGGCTTTGGTACAGGCTTAAGGTCAATGCGTAACCATGGCACACGGACCAACAACTGCGCTTAGAATACATTTTTGCAGATAAATGTGTGGACAGTGCCTGCGCATGACTGACCTTGAAACATGATCCACATTTTTTATTCTTCTTTTGCTCTTTCAATCGTATTTCTGAAATGAAGTTTGAGAAATTTTTAAGATCATATGACGAAATTCACGGCTTTTTCCAGGTATTTTCAAGGTAAAAGAAATTCACGGCTTATTCACGGTTTTAAGGTTTTCACGGTTGAGTGGGAACCCTGTTAATTGGAATTCCAGTGATCGACACGAAGCACGTATTTGTGTGTGAACGACGTTTCGATGAACGACTCGTTCATCGAAACGTCGGCCCTCATGGAGAACCTGACCCGGAGGATGTCATCAATGAACAGCACTACAAAAACAAATGTCCATGCTTTGCATAAAGGTAACTTCCACAAGCGGGACTCTAACCCGCGACCTTCAGATTAGGTCTTTACCCTCCATCGAGGCCGTCACATTGAAGTGACCTTTATCATGTAAAATAAGCACACTCTAACAATGAAATATTTTATGAAAGGGCAGCATCACATTTACGAAATAATTCAATAAGTAAATTCGTAATTAATGACACATCGAATAAAAATTGGCTGTGGAGTGATTATTCAATACGAGAGATTTTTGGAGGGCACTTATAACAGCGCTCCGTCGAATGAGTCATTCACACTGTGTGGTCCTCTCGGTCGGTGCCTTTCGTTACGAGCAGGCTTAGGCCGATGCCGAGTTTCTACTCATTCTCTATTCCGCCATTACCCTTACGCACGGCGCAAATAACCTGAGCTGTCGGTCCACTCATCATAACAGTAAATGAATATCCAGGAGGTTTTTACACAAGTACGAGTATTCCGATAACTATTCACATAGAGCTACGCAATCGAAGAGTCATTTTGAAAATGCAGATACTCTTTTAATGTAGGAAGCCTAAGAGCTTCTATATAAGCACATTATTCACAGTCAAAACTTAGCTTGACAGTAAGCCATTAAAGGAAATAAAAAGTTAGACATCACTAGAATACATTAGCGCCACGACTCGAAATATTATGTTAATTTATTTCCGAGAACAAACAAAACTGTAAACGAGGAGAATTTCGCAAATGGCTACCAGTTAGTTAAGTCATTTCCAAGATTCTAAGAAAAGGACATTTTATATACATAAATTCCCGATTAAAAACTACAATGGAATTGTCTTGTAGACTGATATTTTGAAAACTTGATTAAAAAAGAGCTATTATCTCCAACGTTTACCATTCTCAGATCGGATGAGCCCCTTTCTCCCTGCATTCATTCCTTCTCACTCTTATCACATTCCTGACCTCTGAGCACATCTCAGGGTAACAGCTCGACTCGATTTACGACCTGGTTCGACTATCATAGCGGGATCTTATATAAGCACGTAATTACGGATTTAATCTTTTATGAGCGACCCTTAGCATTCCCTCGGCCTTGGCAGGCGGATGGATGGTGCTCCTGCTCTTTTAGCTCTTTTGTCTCCGCGGGATTTTCCGTCGTAAATCTCAGGACATTTACACATGCAGCGATGCAGCATATACCGCGATAACTTTGTTTGGGACTCGTTTATATATTGGAAGTATAAATTATGAAACGGAATTGACATTGCTGCATTGTTGATTCATGGCGAAGGAGTCGAGATAAGCCTAGAAAGGCCTCATCCAAGACGGTAGAGATTACTCTGAGAAATAAACTGCGCCGGTAACTTGCTGCAAGTGAATTGTAATATAATTTGCCGGTGTAAATGTCTTTTATGGTCTGAGTTTATGAAGCCAATTACATTGACAATTTATATCACAGTTCATCGACAGCAAGTTATCACTTCAATATAAATGCCAGGGTAGACCTCCACTAGAAGCAAGTCAAACGTTTGTTTGTTTCCCTGCTTTGAAGTTGATGTTTTCTATCAAAGAAAGCGTAATAAATTACTTTCTGTATTCGTGCTAATAAAAAATGTGCTCTTCATCAGCAGCTCAATAATTCCTTGCTTGAAATCCGACAGTTCTCCTCACTTTCTCCACAGAGTAAAACTCACTCCACTCCACAGGAATCGTGCATCTTCCTTTAGCACGCGTCGACCCAAAGGACGCACCTTCATTCTATCTTTTTCTTCATTTATTGAATCAAATAAATACTCTGCAGCCTACATTACTGGAATAGTGGAAAGTATGTAATCCATAGAGAGGAAAAGAGACGAGGATTAGGAAATCCTGAGTTATTGGAGTATGGTGATGAAGCTAAGAGATATTTTAAATAGAAGATTGAAAGAGAAAGGGTCTTATTGTGAACTGAAGAGGGAAGTTCAATGAGAGATGTGGGGTAAGAGGAAGAGAATCGTTAAATGCTTTAAGGAAACGTAGCTTAACTGACGGAATATTTTAATTACAAAAGATTCGATTTATCAACATATCAAGAGAAAGTAATGTAAGGGGAAAAAATAGCTTATCATGAAAAAAATAATGTCCGACATTACAGAGCTTTTGATTAGATGACACTTCTGTGGAGAGCTAAGAAAAACCAATCACAGGGTTGCTAAGCGATGCATGTAAGAGAAAAGCGACACATTTTCGGGAAGAAGTAGATGGTTCCAGAGTCCTTTATTCTTGCCGACTTAGAACGCTAAATAAAACACTCCAAAGGACTATAGAAAAAAAAACTAATAATCAGCTACTTTATTTCCCGACGGTCAGTTAGGCAACCCCAATCTAATACATTTGCATATACTTGCCACTCATTAGTAGAAAGTGCAGCCGAGTACAGTAGCTTATTCCTTATTGGGCGAGCAAAGGGTAATGTCAAGGTGTGGCACAGCGGTCAGTCTCGACACTTTAAAAGAAAATCCACGAGCATATTTTATTCGCTATCCCCGACGCGTTATATAATTATTTCCTCGGGACATTCCGGCTCCTAACGTTCCATAAAGACTCCCGATCGTCAATTACAATATGTCAAGTTTTCCAGTCACGCAAACCACTCGCTACCAGGTCTCCGAAACACTAGGTCCAAATAAATAACAATGTGGGCTCAAAAAACAGGGCAAATTATGTGAATATCCTTCTCTGACGGAGAAAAGGCAATTTATGGCTGGAGAGATTTCCCAACTGCTGGACACCTCCCCCTTTTAAAAGAGCGGCGAATGACACGGTCACCTTGCTTAGCGATGTTGTCCTGATATCTGAATTTTGTTAACCCACTTGAAAACGCCTCTCCTCATACAAATATTCAGAAAAAAACTACAGTAAAACTCACTTATAACAAATTTCAGGGGACCGTCTTTCTATTTTGTTATAAATGGGATTTCGGTACATCGAAGATAAAGGATTTTGCTGTATCCATAACTGTATTGCCGGCTAATATTCCGTAAATTGTCCTTATTTAAGCAAAAAATTCGTAAAAATAAACCAATGTCCCACACTTACCATCAAATGGTTGTATATAGAAGGATTTCAAGATTAACGGAAAACTATGTGGTGATGGCCACACGTGAGAAAAACTGATAATAAGGTAAGTAATGGTTAAGTAACGAAGATGGCTTTTATTTCTTTATAAACGAGGAAATAAATCCTCAAGAACAAAGAATAGTTCGTAATAGGTGGGAATTCGTATCATCCGAAGTCGTTTTTTGGCGATAATAGGAAAGCCAAATGGACCGTGAACTCACCTCTTTATAGGTGGGATTTCGATACGTGCATGATCGTGTTTTATTGTATTAACTCGAAAAAAGAACATTCTTTTGCAGGATAGAGGTTACCAGCTATTTCAAACGGGCGTTTATTCCAATCATCATTAGTAGTTGCTAACTCAAGGTAATAATAGCATTGACGACAATAGAAATAATGATTGCTATTCTCACTCTGACCAACTAATGTCAACGGTAGCAAGTCTTTAGAGATGAAAAAGAACAGAATGGACAGTGTTAGGAGGAGGAATTTACTTCAGATTAAAATTAAACCCTTTCAATTTTTCATCACTTTATTTGATAAATTACTGCAACCTGTTTCCCTGTTATTAAAACATTTTTGGATAATTCTTTCCAACTAAAAGTAAGGGATGATCAACTTGTGTCCTTTAAGTGTATAATAATAAATCATATAGGTTAATAAATATGTATAAGGGATAGCGAAGAAAATTCCAGGGAAAGAAATAACACTTGACGTTTTGTATATAGAGGTCTTAAGAGAGGAGTCATCTCAATAAAAGAGCTTTTCTTCCTTTGGAAACAATAATAAATGCTCGCAATATGAAATACATTCATAAATCTGAACCGGAAACGGGCAACAGCTAAAATCAGGAAACGCCACCGTGTGGTGATCGGTCTTATTCCTGGGTGGTACTCTCGTTCGGAATCGAAGCAATTTTACGGCAACTAAGTGCTCCTAGCATTACCACCTTGAAAGAGAGTAAATGAGCACTCGAAGGCGGGTGAATGGGTTTTCTGACTGAGGCTTAATGCAAGATTGATGACTCCCATGTTCAATGGTGTAAGCTAGATTAACGACCTTCCCGCCGCAATAACCTAACCGACCACTCAATGGCGATCAGGTGATGTCACGCGATGCCTTTATTATCCTCGAAGTATCAAGGTATTGTTACGGTATCCGCTATCACGGAACTTGTAAATCACGCCAAGAGCGATTTCATTTCTCCACGGGACGGTTCCACTTTTTTATGTGAGAAGGCGTTCGGATAGGCTTGAAAGACACAGTGCAGAGGTAGGATAACCTTCTCAGACCTGAAAGTGTATTTTCCGCAGAAAATTTTCGTTTTCCTCATTTTTCTACAGAAATAGAACCGAAAAATATTAATCCACTTCAGAAATTGTTATGTTCAAAATGATTTTTACTATATTAAAATCTTTTAGAAAAAATCACTAAGCAATAATGAACGTATCAATTACAGTACGTAAACATAATGAGGTAATCACAAGAAGTGTTTTTTGCATGAAAGAATAAATTGCATAGTATTGATGTTACATAAGGTCATATTATTGAAATTAAGTAAAATAGTACCAATAAATGGTGCGCACCTCTCTTAACGCCACTCATTGTAGAATAACCCCAAAACTAGAAACTCTCGTGATGAACCACGCTTGGGTTTCATGAGAGAGATGGAAAACAGTTGAACATGTTCAAGCGAACAACGCGTAGAATACGATACCAGCGGCAATGATCACTTGGAGACATTCTTAGATCAGGGTATGATTTTTTTAAATCAGATGTATCATATATGATGCACTGGGTCTTAAGAGGATATAACTCCAAACAATGAACTCCAAAGAAGCAAGCGAATAGCACTGCGTATTTAATTACGATAACAGGGAGCAGGAGAAATTTGCGAATTACCACAGCCATTGTTTTTAAATCAATTTGTCGGCACTACAGCATGTCAATATGGATTTTAAATGCATTTAATGAATCTGTGATGACAATGTAGTCTTTACATGCCACCCATACAAATCGCTAGCAAACATACCTGTACACGACGCCACAGAGGGGAGGGAGGAAAAGAATAAGGGATAAGGTATCTCTTTTTCAGTTGTCAGTGGATAAGGCGCAGCTTTCCATTCTCCGCAGAAACATTAATGAGAAGTACTGTTTCCAAGAAGTTAATATAGAACGACCAAATTTACTCATCAGAAGCAAACTCCCCGTTAAAAATTGCAATGTAGGAATAACAAATAACTAAATGGAGCTATAAAGATACAAGGAAGGGAATACCAATGTAAAGGGAGATCTTGATAAACAGAAGAGAGTTATTGATAGAATTGCAGGTTAAAATTGAAAAGAATAGGCTGGAAAAGATTATAGCGTGGAACGTGGACGCTGATGAAGGAGCTGATTGCGTTAGAGATTAACATCTTGTACGAATTAATAATGACCTAATTTTAGAAAATTGAGAAAAATTAATTTTTAATATTTTTCAGCAAAATACCTAAAATGAGCAAAACAAATTATCTGGCGATTCTTTTGCCACGATGAAAACATCTTGCGACGCAAATGGACAGATTTTAGTTTTATTGCGTTAATATATTTACCTCCGAACACTATTATTGACTTCTTTCTCAAATTTATAGCACTGCAACCTTCCGAGGAAGCACTTCGCCTACTGAAGGAATGCTGAAAAGAGCTATTCCAGTGAATACAGTGCATTTATCCATGTTTTTTTCAGACGTAGTACAAACCTTAGTTTGGCGATCGTTTCGTCCATTGCATTAGCAGATGCCTCGTCCAATGGCGCCTCGGTGGCCGAGGGCAATTTGACGGGTCGCACGTGCTCCATGACGTGCAGGTTGCTGGACGGCTCCCCGATGCTCAGGTTCCTCCGAGCGGGAGGCTCGAGCTCCACCGACTGCGGATGGTGCACCTCCGCAGGCGAGGCATCCGTCGTGTTCACCACGAGCAGTCCGATGCCCATCGGAGGAAAGAGTGTGGACACTGAAAGAGAGAAAGAGAAACACATCAGTGAATGCTCGGGGAGAGCTCGTCCTGAGCAAAGCCAAAGGTGCATGGAAATCACAGAGTTAGGGAAGAAATGGGGAAATCCAGATCCCTGGGCAATCTATCACTTTTTTGTTTAATTTATTCATTGCCACACCCCCGAGAACAACGCTATTTGGTAATGAAGAATCTGAGATTTTCCCGGTGAATAGCGTGGATGAAAGCTTCTCGGGTTTCCAACCGGGTCAGGGTCTGCATGGTGTAGGCCGACGTTGCTAAACACAATATTCGTAGCATTCACCTTCCTCCTGGCAAACTCCGGGATCAGTTAGTCCGAGCTAAGGACCCTATTGGTCTGAAGACAGCCGGCATTTACCGCATTCCATGCGAATGTGGTAAAGTGTGTATTGGAGAGACGGAGAGGACCATTGAGACGAGGGTGAAGGAGCATCGACGCCACCTCCGACTCGGACAGTTTGAAAAATCGGCCATTGCTGAACACTGTGTTCAGAAAAATCACAATATCCACTGGGAAGTAACTGCCCAACAGAATGAAACGACTTTAGCCCGCAGCCACCGAGGCCTGCATAAACTTCACATAAAGTCACTCATTTAGGGATTAAACCCAAGGGTTGGATCGGGAAGATGGGGGTAGAGCTCACCCCGGGAATATATTTAAGAATACACATTTTTTCGGTGTCCAACGTTCAAAAATGTTTCTCAAACAATGCATCAGGTTAGGCTTTCCATACCTGCCGAAGTTTCGGAAAATGACTAGATATCATCGCGTGATATCTCAGGACAGCAAAAATGGAAGAAATAGGTACGTGAAATATTTTTACAAGTAAAATATTTCTTTCAACATTTATATAAAAATTTAACCTACACCCATACGTTATCATAGGTGCAGAAGTCACCAAGTTTTTTAAGGGACTGTAATTATCCGCTGAGCTGAAAGCCACCAAATGCCTCCACCAGTTTCGGATGGTGAGTCGACCTCTAGATATAGAGCTAAACTGCGCTATTAGCGAGTTTACTCAAATAATAAGCATTCGTGGACAAAAATCGATGGCATTCAGAAGTGGTATGGGTCCATCCCAGGGTAAATTTGGCCATCTTAATGTTACAATAAACCTGTGAAAATTCCGTGACTTGGCAATGAGAGGGCACCAACAATAACGCCTCACATCACCCGGGGGTGAGGGCAGCAGCTCTTCTTCACATGAGTGGAGAAGACCACAGTGGTTAGTCCTAGGACACTAATTTCACTGTGGACGCGGTAACATTTACTTTAACGGCTGTAGTGCTGCGATGTGGAAGGTAATGGGAAACCGCCGCATAATTACCCCGGAGAGTCGCAGCCACTCCAATTAAAAAAAATCAGATATGTCATGACTGCCTTAGGTAATGGGTAATGTTGAGAATATTTTTTAATGTGCGCAGTTACGTAACTTTTAGTCCTAGCACTTGCCGCTAGAGAAGCTGTCTTCTGCGAAACTTGTTAGCGCACCTGCAAAGTTACCCCTTCGAGCTTTCGTTCGCTCTCTCTCGTTCTGTCCTCCGACTAGAGCACATCAACTCCTGCGACATTCCAGTCCGCTTGGCCTATTTTTCCTGTCGGATTAAATTTACTTTAAAGGAGCTCACATGCCTTTATCTTATACATTAAAACGAGAAGGTATTTCTCTGTCATTCCGTTTATGCTCCCTTATACTGCGCCAACAGTGCAATAAAAATAAGTTACAGACACAAATAATACAGATAAATTATACATCGCTTTTTTATGAGATTTTAGATTGTCTTTTTTCATTAACGGTAATTCAACTTTCAATCCCCGAATGAACTGTCGTCACTGATGTCTGAGTCCTCTTCTTCAACATCATCCAAAATCTAGCAGTCTTAAATCTTTAGCTAGGTCAGCTACTTTAGCTTGAGATACGGTATCTTCTAAGCTCAATGCCTTCTCTCCGTCTTCTCTTTGTTTGTCGTCACCTCGAGCCCCAAGTGTGTTTGGTCCGCCTCATTAATCCTTAGCGTCCTAAGCGAAGGGGCCATGTGCTTCGCTCTGCATTTATTTTTTTTATTTTTTCTGGACAGTAATCAACGAATATATGATTCCATATATACAGTCAGCGTATAGCAGGACTCCTTCGAGATATTTTCTCGTCTCTTGAGGAGCCTTATAAACCACGAGCTTCAGTCCACTAGAGTCATTCATGCTATGTGGTGTTCTTTCAGGCAGTGTGTTGAAATTCTCATCGGGTGTACTTCAAGTGTGTGGTATTTTTTATAATTGGGGATCCTACGAAAAGGCAATAGTATTGAAAGGCAAAAAAGAGACTCGGAAGTCTGTTTGTGTGTTAGGTTATAGTAAATTCATTGGTGGGGTGAATTTCAAGGCAAAGACGTACGTCAACTTGCAGTTTTATTTTGGAATCGGTGAAGAAAGGCCGTGTTTGTTGCCCTAGTGACGTGTCGTGCTCTAGTGTAATTCTTAAATTCATCTTGCCTAGTGATTTCGTTCGACCTTTATTGAATTATCACTAATAATTACTATCTTTTCTCGGAGTTGGACGGAACTGTGATTCTTCAGCTTGAAAATGTTTAAGGTAAGTTGTACCAATTTCCATACCAAATATAGGTGTGTTTGCCTACTTCTTAAACAATGTGTTATATCACTTTTAGATTATCATCATGGCAATTATCATTTTGATTTGTTTTCAAGGGTGGTAATGGATTCATATCAAATAAATCGTTCTGTGTTGCATAATGAAATATTAGAAATAAAGTGTAAAACATCAGGCGAGAAAAAAATACTCTTACTGGATTTTTTGTCGCGGAGACTAAATGTCCAGAGCTATGAGGAAGCTGTTGATGGTCTCCGAGAATTTCTCAGGTTGTAATTTTGGCTATATTACGAAAAATTATGGAACAAATGTTACCGTAATAATAAACGATTTTTATTGCGATGTAAGGAATGGCTCGCGGAGCCAATAATTATCCTTGAAGCTGTCCGGCAATACTTTCCTGGTTCCTCAAAGGCAACAGGTATGTATTATATTTACGTATGTTTTGAACGTTTTTAGTAAATTTAATTTCTGAATATCTAAACTTATTCCATATGCAATGCATTCTATATACCACTCTATATCCTACTATTATTGCTTTGTTAGGTTCATTAGGGCGGCCCGAGAAAGACTTTACTTCTTCGTGTTACAGATCCAAGAGAAGAAAAGTTCAGAACATAAAAAGTACTTCTTCGGTAGCTGAGCTGGCATTAGCCATCACCCTTGGTTTAAGGGAGGAAGGAAATACTGCAGCCGCGGATTTCATAACGGAAGTTACTACAACAACTCCAACAAGAGCTAAGAAAGTTCTAAGTAAGTAGAGAAAAGTGATGAGGCGCAAAAACAAATGTCTCCATTATCTCTTTTCATCACCATTGGGCTGACCAAAAGTCAATATAATGCGTTAAAATTCTCCGCTCGCACTCACAAACATTTTTTGTACCCCAGCTACACACGGGTGTTGACAGCAAAAATAGCTGCATACCCACAAGATATACGCATAACAGAGAACGAGTGCGAAGTTAGCCTACAATCCTTGCTAAACCACACAGTATCGAGGATATTGGAGTGCGAATCAACTGTTCCTGCGTCCAGCAAGGTGAACTGCACGTTGATATGCAAATATGGATTTGATGGGAGTTCGGGCCATTCCCAATACAAACAGGGTTGGGTAAAGGCGGATACTTCGGATGAATATTTATTCATGAGCTCCGTGGTGTCACTTCGTTTGGTAAATGACGAAAATGGTATGAGTTTAAGGCGTTTTAAATTCCATATCTTGCTTATTAATGTTAAATAAGACTGTAATAAAATTGATAACTCTATTCCAACTCTGCTCTTTTAGATGAAATAATATGGAAAAATCCTCGCCCATCGTCAACAAGATTTTGCCGGCCTATCCGCCTCCGGTGGTTGAAGGAAACTACGGAAGTTGCTGTTGAGGAAAGCAAATATATACAAAGGCAGATTGACGGCCTGAAAAATTGGAGCAATAGAAATTACTCGGTCAACTTCAGCTTGTTGCTAACAGTGATAAATGGAAAGGTAAGAAAAATTCATGCTTATATCGTGATAGACTGGAATATTTTAAAGTTTATGGATTAAAATTAATGAATGACGATTATTTTAGGTATGCAATGCATTGACTGGCAACCCGAGTATGAGGTGCTACATCTGCGGAGCAACAGCTGCGGAGATGAATAATTTGATGGATTTAAGGAATCGACCTGTAGATGTGACCAAATATTCCTTCGGAATATTGACCTTGCATTGCTATATCCGGTTTTTTGAATGTTTGCTACACATATCGTACAGGCTGGAGTTCAGAAAGTGGCAGGTAAGAAAGAATACAAACAAGCTTGAATATAGTTCAATGGTGAAAATGCCATTAAATTACGAGAAAAAAACTCTTTACAGGCTCGAGGTAATCTCAAAACGCTACTTACGAAGAGGAAAATAAGAATTCAGAAGGTTTTCAAGGAAAGGATGGGGATAATCGTTGATGTTCCCAGACCTGGATCTGGTAACACAAATGACGGTAATTCGGCCAGGCGCTTCTTCGATTCCCCAGAATTGGCCGCTGATTTGACAGGTAATTGAGTGAACGTGCTCTGTATTAGGAAAACATATGTAATAGCATAACTTCACGCATATGTTTGCATATAAAAATGGGAAAGTATAATGTGACATTAGCAGTAAATTAATTATCTTGTTTTAATTACAGGTATCAATGTTGATCCTTTCCCTTGGGCTACAACCTTGTCACGGTGGAAAGGCTTGTGCGTTCCTATGACCCTAAGAGCTGCACTGGCGGGATTAATTCGAAATTAGTCCCTGTAGGGCCACCCAAGCCAGAGAGGTCGAAGGGTAGGAGCCAGACGAAAGGTAGTCCACGTGATGGTGTCACGTGAAAAACACTGCTGGAATGGAAGTGGGAAACCCTACCAACTATCTATTCCCTGAAAACATGGAGTTTGATCAAACTAGCCCCGGATGGTCTAATCGCGAGACCCAGCCCTTAAGGGCGGGTGTCGTAGGTGGCAACGAGATTGGCAAGGTCCTCGGGGTCCGTATCATGCGAAATCCTTGCAGAAATATATCATCATCATCTTTTTCAGCATCAGCAGTAGCATCCCAGGAGCAGGACAAGAAGACTAAGTGGATGGGGAAGAAGAAGGCATCGATGAATATAGGGACATGGAATGTGAGGACTATGATGAGGGCGGGGAAGTTAGAAAATATCAAAAGGGAAATGGATAAAGGGAGGATAGATATCTTAGGATTATGCGAGGTGAGGTGGAGGGATGGCGAGGACTATTGGAGTGATGGGTATAGGGTTATATATAGTGGAGGGGAAGAAAGCCAGCGGGGGGTAGCTTTAGTACTAAACGGGAAGATGGGTAAGCGTGTGGTAGGTATAGATCAGGTAAGCGATAGGATTCTGGTGGTAGAAATTGAGGCGCGGCCCACCAACCTTGTGGTGGTCCAAGTTTACATGCCCACTAGCAATCATGGGGAGGAAGAAGTAGATGAGGTGTATGAACAGCTCGAGGAAATAATTAGAGACACACCGGGTAAGAAACATCTGGTAGTAATGGGGGACTGGAACGCCTCAGTCGGGGAAGGCAGGGATGGAAACGAAATAGGAGATTTTGGTCTAGGAAAACGGAACGACAGGGGAGAGAAAGCAGCAGAATTTTGTAGGAGAAACAAATTATTCATCACAAACACGTGGTTCAATCATCATAAAGGGCGAAGGTACACGTGGAAAAGTCCAGGGGATGCGGGGAGATATCAAATAGACTACATTATGGTAAGACAGAGGTTTAGGAATAGTGTGAAAAACTCGCGCAGCTTCCCTGCAGCGGATGCGGATTCGGACCACATTCTAGTGCTCATGAAATGCAACGTAAGATTCAAAAGACTTATAAGAGTTAGGAAGACGAAGAAATGGAACGTAGAAGCCCAGAAAGGGAGCATGAGGAGAGAATATCATGAACTAGTGGACATTAGTATGCGGGACATTGACAACACCAAGACTGTTGAGGTAAGATGGGATAATATAAAAACGGGAATAGTCAAAGCGGCGGAGAAGTCAATTGGCTACGTGAACAGTAGAAGGATAAAGAAGCCGTGGATAACGGAGAAGATGATAAGGGAAATGGAGGAGAGGAGGAAGTGGAAGAACGTGGACACAGAACAGGGAAAAAGAATGTACAGGGAACTGAATAATCGATTACGACGTGAAACTAAGAGGGCAAGGGAGGCTTGGTGGAAAGGACAGTGCGAGGAAATGGAAAAGTTCCAGAAGGATGGAGAAGTAGACGCGTTGTACGCCAAAGTTAAGTTGCTGTTGGGCGGCAAAAGAGGACAAGGCATGTCTAAAATTAAGGCTAAAGATGGGAGGATGCTAACCGAGCGAGAAGAGGTAAAGAGTAGATGGAAGGAATACGTGGAGGACCTGTATGACGGAGCGAACAGACCAGAGAGATTGACTCTAGAGGAGGAAAGTGCAGTGGAGGATGATAATCTTGGACCGGAGATATTAGATTCAGAAATAGAGAGAGCACTTCGTGATATGAAGGCTAGGAAAGCAGTAGGCGTGGACAATATTCCGTGTGAGCTTCTGAAGAATCTAGGGAAGGAAGGTAAGAAAAGGTTTTTCGAACTAGTGCGCAGGATCTACGAGGAGGGATGTTGGCCGGAAGATTTCGTGAAGACGGTTTTAATTCCGCTTCCGAAAAAGAAGAAAGCTGTGGAATGCGGAGATTATAGGACTATCAGCCTAATATTGCATGCGGCGAAAGTGGTACTGAGGATATTGAACAGACGAATGGAGGCGAGGGCAAATGAGTATTTGGACGAAGATCAATTTGGTTTCAGAAAAGGGAAGTCAACTAGAGATGCGATAGCAATAATGAGGTCCCTCGTCGAGAGGAACCTAGAATACGACCAGGACGTATATGCGTGTTTCGTAGATTATGAGAAAGCGTTTGATAGGGTGAACTGGGCAAAGTTGATGGATATTCTGAAGAGAATAGGTGTAGATTAGAGGGATAGACGACTGATTCGTAATCTTTATATGGCCCAGACGGCGCAAGTGAGGGTAGCGGACGGAGAATCTGGGTGGGCAAGCATCGGCCGAGGTGTGAGGCAAGGCTGTCCTCTATCGCCGCTGCTCTTTAACGTGTACGCTGAGGAGATGGTAAGGGAAGCGTGGGATGAGTTAGAAGCTGGGATAAAAGTGGGAGGAATGATGTTCAAATCAGTGAGATTCGCGGATGACCAGGCGTTGACCAGCCAGTCAGCGAGGGGGCTTCAGGCTCTAGTGGATGCGTTATACGAACGTTGCGAGGAGTATGGGATGAGGATTAATCACAAGAAAACTAAGGTTATGCGGTTTTGTAAAGCATCTCGAGCGAGGAATGTGAGACTCAAGATAAAGGTGGGTGGTGAAAAACTTGAGCAGGTTGAACAATTCAACTATTTAGGCAGTACGTTAGAGGAAAACGGATACAGTAGTAAGGACATCAGGAAGAGAATAGCATTAGCAAAGGAGGCGTTCATGAACAGGAAGGAGCTTCTGAGAGGATCGTTGTGTAAGAGTTTAAAGAAAAGGTTAGTGAAGAGTTTGATTTGGAGCGTAGCTCTCTACGGTGCGGAAACGTGGACACTGAGGAAAGAAGACGAGAGAAGATTGGAGACATTCGAGATGTGGGTGTGGAGAAGAATGGAGAGGGTGAAATGGACGGAGAGGAAAAGGAACGACGAAGTGCTGGATATGGTTGGCGAGGAGAGGCAGCTTTTAGATGAGATACGCAGGAGACAGAAGGTATGGATGGAGTTAGTGCTTAGCGGTGAGGGGATGTTGAAAATGGTATTAGAGGGTAGAATGTTAGGTAAACGAGGGAGGGGAAGGAAAAGAATAGAATTTTTAGATAGATTGAAGGAGAGTAGGCCTTACAGTGAATTAAAGAAGGCAGTGCTGGAAGGAAAGGGAGATACTCCATGAAAACCTACCTTAATCGGTAGAATACTATAATAATAATAATAATGTTGATCTAATAAAAAACTTCCATCATTCTGAGGGCAGAATCAAGTGGCATAACACTAAATTATATAGCTTTCTCGGACTATTGCCAGAGAACTGCAGAGCTATATGTTTACCTGTATCCGTGGTATTATATGCCAACCACGGTGCATAAGGTACTGCTGCATGGAAGCGAAATTGCAAAAGAAGCGATTCTTTCCTTGGGGCAACTTTCAGAAGAGGCACTGGAAGCTCGGAATAAGAACACACGTACATTCCGCATGAGATTTCGTAGGAAGCACTCCAGAGAGGCCACAAACGACGACCTATTCAAAAGACTGCTGTTAACGTCTGATCCGTTTCTTTCCTCTACACTGACATCAACTCGGAGAAGACCAAAAGAAATGCCAAAAGATTTAAGATATCTGCTGATTTTGGATGATGTTGAAGAAGAGGACTCAGACATCAGTGACGACAGTTCATTCGGGGATTGAAAGTTGAATTACCGTTGATGAAAAAAGTAGAGATGGGTCGAATAGCAGATTTCTCGAATTCGATTATCGAATTCGAATATTAAATCATAGCTCGAATATTCGAATACCTCGAATTTCGAATACCTCGAATACTAAATGATGAATGCTGGAATGTTTGACTCGGTTGCCTATGCAGCAGGCAACACAAGATTTTGGGGAGTAATTTTGATTTCCTTAAAATGATTCGAACAGGAATTTAGCTGATTAATGAATAATTTAATTTTATGGAAACAATTGGGCATATAATTAATTCAACTAACATCGCTTTACCCCCACTCCTGCTGCCAAGTGCTAGCTGACAATCTGAGGCATTTTGCAAAATACAAGCTCTTTTCCACCGGATTTTCTTCAATTATTTTCAGTCCATCTTTGGGAGTTCTCACGAGATAAGAAGATGAATTGGAATTGCTATCAGGGAAAAACCAAATATTCTGAGAAAGTATCCTTTTGTCTGTGACTGTAACAATAAAGATTTATAGCACCACTCATAAATTGTAACTTGATATATGTTTTTGGAAAAAAATACCGCATCAACTTCCGAGAAGCTCTGCTGCTCATATCGAGTTTCGCCAGAATGCTAAGTCTCCGTCGTGTTTTGACATTTATTTCTTTGCGTAAAATGCTTAAATAAACTCAGAAATACGTCGTGTTTGGTCTTATTCTTTTTGAAATTACGCGCACATTACTAATATTTCAATTCAATAAAGGTGTAACATCAATTGACGAAAGTCATTCTTAGACACCCTTTGTGCTAATAGATGACTCATGCAGCGGTTGACCTCCACAGAAATGGGGAACTTCGAAGCTGGTAGGAAAAAAAAGGTCAGTGGGGGAGGAGAGGGAGGGCCCGAAACACGTTTCTATTGTTCTCGCGTATTTTTTCGAAGCTAAGGTCTTCGTAATATGATCCCTGCGCGAGCTGTGACCTTTTTTTTATTTTGAAGAAGAGGAAAGCCTCAGAGGGGGGCTAGTGCTGAATGGAGAGGGATACCGGACCTTGGGAAATGCGCTAATGTAAGTATCCCACGGTACTCACACAGCAGTTGACCTCCAGAAATGGGGAACTTCGAAGCAGGTAGCCAGAAAAAGGTCAGTGGGTGAGAAAAGGGGGGAGGGCGTGAAACACGTTTTTATTGTTCTCGTAACTCGATATTTTTTCGAAGCAGGGGTCTTCGTAATGCGATCCCTGCGCGAGCTGGGACCTTATGTTTGATTTCGGAGAAGAGGAAAGCGTCAGAGTGGTTGAGGCGAGTGCTGAATGGAGGGGGATAGAGGATCGTGGGAAATGCCCTAAGGTTGCTATCCCACGGCACTGAGTTTCTCCTGGTGGGGGGAATGGGGGATTTTCGGATTTTTTCACCCGACTATTTTCGGTTCCCCTCGTCGAACACTTTTCACCGCTAAAATCCACGAATTTGATGCAATTCGTCAACTTGCGTAAAACGGCGCTGCGAGCACTAAATGACTACAGTTCTCTACATTTTTCCGAGTCACTACCAACGACGTGCGTGCGACAGTGTATGACGCGAAATTCAAAGTATTCGAGGTATTCGAGGCGGTACTTTTCGCATAACTATTCGAAATCTCGAATATCGAATACTTTCTAGTATTCGAGGTATTCGAGTATTCGCGGATACTATTCGCACATCTCTAGAAAAAAGACAATCTAAAACCTCATTAAAAAAGTGATGTAAAAGATGAATTCCGAAGTACGTATTCTCTTTATATTCTTGTTTATAACTCCACATTAAATTAATTCGTAAGATTTAGAGCTAATGATTGGTAATCCGCTAATTCTACATTCTTTTATTATTGAAATATTCCACTACGAATTTAAAAAACAGTTTCCAAACTTCATTAACGCAAATGTTTGATTTCATAATGATTTTTGCATTTATCAAACGTGTTTCTTGTATGCTGCATAACGATGGATGAAAAGTTAAATTTGAGAAAATCAATTTAACTCTTTATTTACCATATTAATATAATATTTAATTATGAATTCAAGGATAAAAGTTATCTTTTCTTTCTCCCTCAAACATTCTCCTATTGTATGGTGACATCAAAAAGGAAAAACCCGTGTAGAAGGACCCTTTACATACCTTTGCCTTTAAAGGCCTTGCGTGGTCATTAAACGCCACTATCCGCGCGACCCTCCTCTGCGAGGGTTGAAAAGGGAGGGTAGCTAGTGGTAGGGACAAAGAATATAGGTCGCTGCCTTCCCCAGAAGCTGTTTACTTCTCTCTTTATTTCGCATGCCAACTGAATCTCTTAACAATACTTCAATATCCGAAGCATACTTCGTGAACGTAGAATGGTACGGACAAAAATCTAATCCTTACCATCTTCACTAGAGTAATGCGTTAACCGGTTAATCTATTGATCCATTATCTTGGTAATAGTGTTTAAAGTCAATGCTTACTATGTGTCATGCTTCAAATGGTGATTTTTAAGAAGCAATTCTGAAAAAAAAACTGATAAATCGCCCGCAGTTACCGAGCCTCTGAGTCCCGCGTGGCGTAGCTCTCACTTGACGCGCGATCGAAAAATCGCTCTCATTTTCGTGGTCGCAAACATTTTTCCAAGATTTCTTCGCAGTATTCTTAATAAATGTCTACTTCACACTGTGATGTAAATTTCCCGATTACCATATTTCGTAAACGGAAGATAATATCTACTATATTTGAAATTTCACGCGAAAAATGGGTACGCCATTTTGTGTTGTAAAACCATGTAAATGTAAACCAAAATCTTCAAAAATCATGAACAATATGGCCAAAGCATTTGCTCAAAGGAATTTAGTGTTTTTTATTCCATAAATATCATACAACTGCAACACCACCTGCATAAGTTCAAAGATTTTCGGAGAAAAGCGAGTTCGCCCGAGTTTTTGGAAATTGGTCATGTTTGAGCTGCTGCATCTCAACAACGGATCAAAATTATGAAAAATGGCATACAAGTCCATAATTAACCATCATTTGTGAGTATTTGTGCCAAGTTTTAGGTCCCTATCTCAATAAAAGCCATTTGGGACTTTTGTCCGGCTTTTTCCGATTTCAGACCACTGTACGGCGCACAGTGGGCCAAAACCGAAAAAAACTGGCCAAAAGTCGAAAAATGAAGTTAGCGCAAATCAACCAAAAACAGTTTATATTTATTATTAAGCATTTACTCTTTAAGATAGGGTGCCATACAGAGCATAGAATGTGTTAATATAATTTTTACAGCTGGTCAAAGTAGAGCATGTCAGAGAGACTTTAGTGACCTGATTTTTTCCGTTGAAAATAGCTAAATTTGTGGCTTCATTACAGAGTCGTTGTTAAGAATATTGGTTTCAAAGTATTTTTATCCATAACATTGATCTTTATTAAATGAATGGAGAGAGTTTTTGTTTGATTTTACTTACTAATTAATATTTTTATAATTTTTCAAAAACTGTGTTGATTTTCCATGAAATTTTATGTTTAACGGTAATTATCGTTTATATGTACATCAGGCTACACAGAGTTATTTATACTGTGAGATAGAAAAAAGCATGTAGAACAATTTACAGAATGCAGTTATTGCGATAACTTGCGATCCTAATTTTAACAACCATATTTATGTGAATCCACCCCGGCCACTCGGACCACTGTGGCGGCCACGAAACGGCGGCGGGACTAAGCGAGGAAAGGATATGATATCCGTGCATAAAGACGACGGAATGCCTGTTCAATGACATAAGTCACTTGAATACATATTTTATGAATACTAATAACCTTGATTTTTGCATATTATACTATAAATGGCTAAATTCAACGTACATCTTGGCGCAGATAACAGTTTCTTGCTAAATTGGTGACTGGCAATTCTACGATTAGGAGGTAATTGGGAGGTTTCTCAGCAGAGTTATGGGCTAAAATCTTTGAAAAGATTTTTCCAGAATTTCGGATTTCCCTCAAGCATCATGAGCAGGCTGTGGTCGAGGGGTTTAGGGAAGGTCATGCACATGCAGCGGCAGGCGCCCGCGCCGGCTGGTTGAGGATTTGCGACCCTCCGTACTTACTGGCCCGGCAATGCTGGTTTTACAACCTTGCTGGTAATGACTCTTTTCTACTTCCCCTAATTCTATGGTAGCTATCCCAAGTTATGCTTTTTACACGTTTTCGCCTCTTGCCGACCCTTTCCGCCACTTGTTCCGACAAATGGAATTCTCAGTTATTGTCCCTAGGGGTTTTCCGGTTGTTTTTGCCCACCACATGCATCAGTTGTCCTAGAGAGTGTCGAGTGAACATCCACTGTAAGTGACTGTGCTGTGTGATAACACTGGATTGATCTGTCAACGTTAGAAGCACTTCAAAGGAGGATATAGTTGTACCTGGGAAGCAAAGCCTCCTTGCACCCGCCTCCGTTTCGTTGTGACTACAATAAGTGTACTCCTCATCCATCGAAAACGATTTTACTCTCCATTGTGGTGAGAAGAGTGCTAATGGTAAGCAAAATGTTCATTTTTAAAATGGATTCCTCGTTAGAGTCCGCATTTTTTTTTTGCTACCCATGTATGACTGATGATAGTTGGGTTGTCGATGGAACTGATTACCTGATATTTTTTTATTTCATATAGTAGTGTTTGATACTAAATTTGATATAAACCATGGAGAGTAGAGAAGTGACGCGGTTACAGCTTCATGACAAAATTGTGGAGAGAAAAAAAGTACCACGGCACGTGAGATAAAAAATGTTGTGATAGATTTTTTGATTGAAAAATATCGATTGAATGCTAATTTAAAAGGTATTTTGACGAAGTGCCTACAAGCATACTTTTTCGCAAGATATTTTGAGAAATGGAAGAAGGCGCAGCGAAGGGAAAGCTACTTTAGAGCTAATAATAGCAAATGGCTAGAGGAAGAAATCAAATTCCCTGAAGTAGTGTACAAATATCTTCCTGCTACCTACGGTGCGTTCATTAAAATGTTTAATAAATAGTTTTTTTTTAGATAGAATCACTTTTCTATGTCACTAATTCGTATTTTTACAGATTCACCGCAGGACACCGTGTTTGGTAGACCTGCATTACACTTTGAAGTTTCTAGTGAAAGATCAAAACTAAGGAAAACGGAGCAGCTAAGAGCTGTTACATCAGTAAAGGAGTTATCATTCGCCGCGTCCATGAAATTCCGCGAGCGAGGAGAGGAATCAACTGCCAAAGTAATTAGAGAAGTGACAATGACGACTCCCACAAGAGCTACTAGAATTCTTTCCAAATGGAGGAAAAAGGACCATTCTCAGAGGGAAATGACACCAGAAACGGCACTTTCCCTTTTTATTTTAGTGAATATGGCAAAATTCCAGTACAACCTCATCCGGCATGTGTCAAAAAATCACGGGCATAAGTTGTTTCCCAGCTACAATCAGGTGTTTTCCGCAAAAAAATCAACTTATCCAAATGGAATACATATCAGCGAGGAAACGTGTGAGGTGGGCACATAAGAGTTACTTAACCATACGGCACAATGGATCATTGAATCCATGACAAATGATTCTATGGAACATATCGCCATTCCACATGAATGCACGTTGATCTGCAAGTACGGCTTCGACGGCAGTGCGGGGCATTCTCAATATAAGCAAAAATGGACGAGGGATGAACTGAATGATGAATATTTATTTGCAAGTTCATTGGTTCCTCTCCATTTGAAAAGCAATATTTCTGGTAAGAGAAATTATTTCTTTAAATAATGTAGTCTGCTCTATCGGATAAACCTCCTTCATGAAAGACTTTATTCCAGGAAATTTTTTGTGGTCCAATCCCTGCCCTTCATCGGTAAGATATTGCCGACCGATTCGTCTTCAGTGGGCTAATGAAAGTAAAAAGCTTTCAATTGAGGAAGAAAAGTATATAGAAAGGCAAATAAAGACGCTTAAGAATCTAGAGATTGAAAAATGTTCAGTAAAATTTTGTATGGTACTCACAATGATAGACGGAAAGGTTAGTACGAGTAATAGACCTCTATCATTGACATCATTTTGTTTTTCTCTTGTGGCCTGGTTTGAGTGTACTACAGGAGCTCATGATTATCTATTTTAGGTGTGCAATGCTCTTACTAATGCCAGTTCAATGAAGTGTTATATTTGTGGGGCAAGGATATCCGAAATGAACAATCTGGAGAACTTGAGGACTACAATCAGTACCTTAAGATTTTCATTTGGCTTATCCCCTCTCCATTGCTATATTCGGTGCTTGGAGTGTCTTTAACGCATATCCTATCGCTTGGACATAAAGCAGTGGAAAGTGAGTGTATTTTAAACCTACGTGAAGCTTTTATTGCTTGTAATACATTAGTAATGTGTCTGTCCGTGTATTTTAATTCTGATTTCATTTTGAAACTTCATATTTAAGGCAAAGGTTAGTGATGGGAGTAAACAGAAAATGCAGGCTAGGAGAGAAAGGATTCAGAGGTTTTATAAAAAAAATGGGCCTGATAATACATGTACCAAAACCAGGATACGGCACCACAAACGATGGTAACACAGCTAGACGCTTCTTTTCGAACCCAAAATTATCAGCAAAAATTACCGGTAAGAGAGTCTGACGACAGCTACAAAATTTGAAAATCTTCGGTGCTGAAATTAAGAGAGATGTTTTAGTCAATTAAATATTTTTCAGGACTACATGAACAACTGATTTCAAGGCTTTCAAATATTTTGAAAGCAATCTCAAGCTGTCGAGCACTCAAACACAGTGAGTTCAGAAAATACTGTCTAGCGACAGCAAAATTGTATGTGAAAAAATACCCTTGGTATTATATGCCGCCAACGGTGCACAAGCTTTAATTTCATGGTGCAGGTATATCCAAGGAAGCTATTCTACCCATCGGGCAGCTTTCAGAAGATGCCTTGGAATCGAGAAATAAAGATATTAGGAAATTCCGGCAACACAATACGCGGAAGATATCAAGAGAGGCGACTAATGAAGATTTATTTCGGAGGTTGCTGCTCACCTCTGATCCCTTGATATCTTCGATTTCATTTCGCAATAGTAAATTGAAGGAAGATTTAGATCCAGAAGTGAAAAAACTTATTGACAACGGGAATGATGAATATGAAGATGAGAGTGATGACGAGTCATCAGAGGATGAGTGACCACTTTTATTTTATGTATTAATTGATTAAAAATATTGATTCAAGTTTTTGACAATGAAATTATTGGCTAATATTTATTCAATATTCAAATTATAAATTATCATGGTCTCTGTCACTGGTTAAAATTTATGTTGCATTGCACTCAACTACTAATTATATGCGGTGCCTTTATGGTATGTACCCTTTCATGACGGTTTTACCCTTGAGCCTTCGCGCGGAGGCCGCGTGCAAACGGTAAGAAACCTAACGGTTCGCGCGCTCCCCAAGCCCTTTTCACTCGTCGGCTGCCCATTTGTGCACCCAAATTTGTTCTTTTACTTTGAAAACGTGCAAATATTTCCAGTAGAGAAATTTAGTTTTCCCGAAATAAGCCGCCTATGCGATTGGCTCGCTCATTTCTAGCCGAGTCAGTCTCCTTTCAGTATTCCTAGTCGAATTGCCGAATGACGTTCACAGAGTAGTTGCTCAGTTATGGATACAACGAAAGTGACTAGTCAAGATTTACATAATGTGGTCTTGGCAAATAGAGAGGGGACTATTCACAAAGTTTTAATACATGGAGCGGGAATTGTGAAACATTACATTCTTCCTATAGGACAGCTTTCCGAGGAGACATTGGGAGCCCGACACGAGGAAGTTAGAAGACCATAACATATCGGGAAAAACATACCAGAAAAGTTTGTTTTTGGACTCAAAATTTACCTTATGCACAACTATTTGACAGCTTCAACGGCAGAAAAATTCTGTTTTTCCCTTGATATTTCCATAGCAGAAGGTAGGCATGCCCCTGTAGAGTTTGCTTCCCGTATCACATTCGCCTATTTTAATTGTTATCGCCCTTCTAAACAATATTGTGGCCTAAATAATCCTAAATAAGTTGTATTTTTACAATACACAATTTGTAAAAAGTTTCGTTAATTTTCCAATTCTTTGGACTCTAGCGACTTTTGGCCAGCTTTTTTTGATTCTAGCCCACTGTGCGGAGTCTGTGATCCGTCGGCGGAGAAAGCAAGAGATGTCTGTGGAGCTGGAAGACAAGGCGTTGCACTCGGGGCCAAGATTTCCGGGAGAAAGGGTGGAGAAAAGGGGGGGGGATTGGAAGGCACTCGACTTGTCGCCAGGGACGACCTTGAGGAGCGCACAATAGTAGCTGCCGCACACCCCCCCGAGTCCACCATAGGGAGCAGATGCTTCGCGCAACGAACTCCAGACCAAGGGTCATAAACACGCTGCCCGGCGGATAAATATTTGCGGCCCTTAAGAGTTAAAGAAAATATTATGTAGTCACACAGAATATAAAATGTATATCGACACACTCGTCAAAAATTAAAAAATGCCAAAAATCGACAAATTCATTGATTAAAATTTTTAACCAATAATTAATATTGCACGTTGAAATTGCACGTTTTTATTTATTTCAATGATGTTAATTGGATTAATATGGCCCTCCATACGCTGTGAAATCGATTTTTTACCCTTGAATTAAAAAAGGTTGACGATCACTGCCCTAGACGAAGATTACATGAGGCTTCATCCTCGGCGTTTGTGTTTCTTGGCCTCGCACTGCCCGTTATAAAAGCTTTAAGATGCCCACTGCCGGCGCCATGTAAAGCCGATTAGTTTTTAAGTTTAATTTTAGAACTATAAAACCTTAGGGAAATTCATCATCAGGTAATTAATTTTTATTCTTCCTAATTTTAAGAGTGCAATGCACACGCTCACTAGAAGACTTTCTTTCCTTTTCTCCTTCACTTACACTGGAAAGGTAAATACTGGTCCCTTACACGCTTGAAAAGTCATGTCCCGTATGTCGAGATTTATTCTCCAATGCAAATTAAAGACTAATTCTCCAATGCTAATTAAGTGCCAAGGGCACGCTCCAAAATGCTGAAAATGTGGTCTGAAGACGCACAAAGGCAGCAAGCTAAATGCAAGGGCCAAAAGCCCAGTCAATGAGGGAACGAACGAACGCATTAAAATATATAACGGGGAATGTTTACCATGCAAAATTCAATAAAATTTTGCATGGTAAACAATATTTGCATAATCATTAGGTGTATATATTGATATTACGACTTGCACTAGTCTCTTTCAGGGAAGAGGGATTATTATTATTATCTACCAGCTTCAAAAATAAACAAAAACAGTAGCAGTTTTTCTTCAAGAGCCTTAAATGCTCAGAATGGTAGGGTGAAATGGGTAAAGAGAACGCAACATACCCGCAAAACTGCTAGTATTTGGTGAGTTTTGACCTATCAATAGTTTGAAACTTGAATATCATGAGGCAATTTTCAGGAATGTATAACCAGTAACTGCCTGTTCTTAATATTTATCCTGAGTACGGAAATTTAACATAGAAAAAAATTTAGCAGCTTACGAGGAAGAAATTTTTCCATCGTTTCAACAGCGATCATACAGCGTCAAACCATATCAGGTATTTAATTACTGCAATTTTTTATTTTTATTTCCACGAACTAGGGTCGGTGCCAATTTGATTTTGTTGTAGGCACGTGACTCTTAAAATAGGAAATTACAGTTTCTCCACCTTAGTGCCTTTGAGGGAATAAATATCAGCTCATCATCAGTAAAAGCAAGGAAAATTGCCGCACAACCATGGAGACACAGTGATCATAATACCCACACGAAAATGTTATTAATTGTTTTAAAAAAAAGTCGGTAAGTTTTTAATGACACCCCAGATTAAAGCCTTGCCACTCCAGTAAAAACAAAACACACAAGAATAAGTTTTTCGGTGGCACCTCCAATTCGACGGAGTCCACTTGCTTAACAACGTGAAGACTACCGACCTCAGAGCGTCCACCACGCGCCTCCTTGCCGAAAGCAATCTTGTCGTAAGTCTAGCAAGTTAAGTAAGCGAAACTGTGAGGAAGAAGGAAATGGGTCCAGTTCAAAGGCGACGCGTGACTGAAATGCGGAAAGATATCACGATTGCAATTGCCACGATGAGCTTATCGCGAAAGGAATGGAGACCGATCACCATGGTCAACTGATTACACGAATTTCGTTCTCTTTTTTATCATTTATCCGCCTTACCACCGAAAACCGTACTAATTTGGCTCTTAAAATTGGGGTTTTTGAATGAGTTGACAGTTAAACATGCACGAATATCCACGTCCTGTGTAAGAGCAACCCATGTCGGCGGTAGGCGAACCCGCGACCTCCTCTGTGACAGGCGAGGACTTCATCAAGGCCAGCAAATATTAAAATTTTAGAATTAATTTTTCTAATAAATAATTTCTCATCTAATATCATAAAAAATTACGTAAAAATAAGTAAGGTTAATAGAGGTGAACTTGTGCCCTATTCAACTGAAGAGTATGGTTTATCACATACCAAGAACTACATTGCGTTTCTTTCCGCAGACTACGAAAATCGGATTTGCTAGTTGATACACACTTATCATATTTTAGCCTTTGAACGCCCCAAAATTAAAAACAAATGCGATGCAACGCGATCTAGAAGAAGGAACAGATTTCCCTGAAAAGAATTCGTGAAATTCACTAGCCTTGCAGCTTATTGATCTGTGTTGAGTTCTACGCTCACCTATCGAAACTAACTTCCGTTTCGCAACAGTGCTGAGAGATAGTTTATTGCCAAAATGCTCACATTTTAACTTATTCCGGCAGATCTTGCCATAAAAAATTCGCTATGAGCTGAAAAGGAATAAATGTTACCATTAATATAGTTTATGGAGAATATATCCCTCCAATCTGAGAAACCATGCAGTCATTTTAATCGTGCTGAGACCCTTACTAATTAGTGGTTTCCCTTTCCCTCAACCGTCACCCACTCCCACCCCCGCCTATGCTCACAAACGTGGGAAATTTTGTACTCGGTTAATGTCCTTTGTATCCTTTCCTCTCTCCCCTACCTCTTGATTACCCCCCACCCACTACTCTGGTTTATATATAGGAAGAATCTTCATTGTACTCATCGCCGGATGATGACGCAGTGCGTCGAAACCATGGTCGCGTGTTAATAAATATGTGGAAAAACAAAGTAAAAAATTTTTCATTCATCATGAGCAACTTCCATAAAGTAACGCCTCAGACTATCAACTTGATATAGAGGTTAACTGCGAGATGAGCAAGTTCTCTCGTCGAAAAAGCTGTCACGGACAAAAAGCGGCGGTGTTCTGAGTGGGTATTCGGCTACCTTTGGGTAAGGTAGACCATTTAAATGATACCGAAACCTGTTAAGATACCGTTACTTGGCGACTGGGAGCCGCCAACAATTATGCCTCTCATCACCCGGGGGAGAGGGCAGCAGCTCTTCTTCACATGTGCGAAGGTGGAGACCATACTGGTCGGTACAGCGACACACATTTCACTACGGGCGTGGTAACATTTACTTTAACGGCTATAGTACTGCCATGTGGAAGGCAAGGGGAAACCACCACATTATCATCCCGAGGAGTCGCAGCTACTCCAACTCAATTTATATAATGACACGATGGAATTCTCTCGGGTTAAATCGGAGGTAAACTAGTCCCCCATTCGGATCTCCGAGCGGGGACTACTCGAGAGGGTACATCGGTCAAAGGTGATAGAATAGTACGGATAGGAACATGGAACGTCAGATCACTTCGTACCTGCGGTAGGCTAGAGAACTAAAGGGTGGAGATGCGAAGAATGAACCTCAACGCATTAGGCATCAGCGAAATTTTGGAGTGGAAGCTACATAATGATACACGCATGATCACTAAATAGTAATGTTGGAGTAGGGATAATGCTTAGAAAAATTGCCGATGTGCGTGTTAAAAGCTACCTGCAGTTTAATGAAAGGATAGTAATGATGAAGATAGATACTAAACCCGTAGCTACTGTAGTCGTGCAGGTTTACAAGCCTATATCAGAATATGAACTAGTACTCCACTCTACTTATACAGCTACTCCACTCAATTTATATAATGACACGATGGTATTCTCTCGGGTTAAATATTCCGGAGGTAAACTAGTCCCCCATTGGGATCTCCGGGCGGAGACTACTCGAGAGGGTACATCGGTCAAACGAGATAGAAAGTTACGGATAGGAACATGGAACGTCAGATCACTTCGTACCTGCGGTATGCTAGAGAACTTGAAGGTGGAGATGCGAAGAATGAACCTCGATGTATTAGGCATCAGCGAAATGAAATGGCCCCAGGAAGGAGACTTTTGGAGCGGAAGCTACAGAATTATACACACAGGATCGCTAAATGGTAATTCTAGAGTAGGCATAATGCTTAGAAAGAGTGCCGGGATGCGTGTTAAAAGCTACCTGCAGTTTAATGAAAGGATAGTAATGATGAAGATAGATACTAAACACGTAGCTACTGTAGTCGTGCAGGTTTACAAGCCTACATCAGAATATGAAGATGAAGAAGTATAAGATGTCTACCAAGATATAGCGGAAGTTAACAAGCGGGTAAGAGGGGGAGAAAATCTAATTATTTTAGGTGACAGGAACGCCGTCGTCGGCGAAGGTCAAGACCGAATAATAACTGGGAAATATGGGTTAGCTAACCGAAATGAAAGAGGAGAAAGGCTACTGGAATTCTTCACGGAGCACAGGCTAGTCGTTGCCAACACTTTATTCGAAAATCCGCTGCTAATAAATATTACGGTCTAGACGATTCTGTTACTCGTAACGCCGTAAGGTTATATTTTCCCACGCCATATCCGAAGAATTTCGAGACGTATTCATAAACGCGGCATTATAAACACCTTTCTTAATATAATATGCAGGGGAACAAAATAAAAAAATGCGAAAGCCTGCCCCGGTCTCCCCTACCTACTAAGCAGAGAGTTTAAACTAATTTTAACATTTTATGCAAAAAAACTCCATTTGCCAAAGAAATATGTGGTAAATTCACGATTTTTCAAATTTTCATTTTCTTTTATGACGGATAATAATTTTGTTCTTATATTTTGGGGGGCTCCGGACCCCCCGGACCTCCCCTGGCTACGCCACTGCCCCGCGTTACCTGATGTCTGCTCCGTGTGAATTCGTTTAGTGTAGTTTACGAAATCTCACCCGGGGAAATTCGGGGGAACTGTAACGTGTAAAATGGCTAAGAGTAAGAATGCTAATAGCAGCGTCGGAAAAAATAAAACTTCCAGGGCAGGGCATATTCCAATGGAATATGCCCTGGATCCAAATCAGACACATATGAATAAAATTTTGTATTATTGGCAACCACACTTTATTTATTTTTTTAAATTGTATTCCCAAACCACCGAATACAGCTCACCTAGGCCATGTTATATCAGGGTATTCGACAAATCTAACAATTAAACGTACACGAACAACCATGCCCTGAATAGGGGAAACTTACACACGCGGGACTCGAACGTAAGACCTTATGTTCGGCAGTCGTGGACAATACCCGGCCGCCACCGATGCCGGCACTTCAGGAGTCCATTTATTTTTCAATGAAAATGGCACTTGCACCGAGTATTATCACACTTATCTGTATCAAAAAATTTTTTCCTTAACTTTCTCTAACACCATTAATGATAAAATACTGCTCAGAGTATAGATCAAATGTATACGATGCAATAAGGCATTTATCTAACGTTTCAGTTTATTTAAAAATATCATCAGGGCTCAGAACTGTTCAATCACTTCGATTCCCAATTGGGGATACAGCAGCCCACTGAAAGGGCGTAGCGTCGACGTAGCCAACATAAGAAGAAACTAAATGCCGGGCACCGGCACACTTGATGGAAAATTCCTTCCTCGTAACACTTTTCTAACCACATTGTCTTGCGACGGTACACATTAATAATAAGAAAATACATAATATAACCAATCCAACTAATATAACCAGCTAATTTAGGAATATCAAGTTCCCGAAGGCGAGGAATTTTCTTAATTGCTAAATTCGAGCGTGAAAGCGTGTGATATGGCGTCAGTCGCACAGTTGATGCTTGTCTATTTTCACGCCGAGGTACGGTAAGACCTCTACAGGAGTTGAAACAAATTTGATTATGATTTTCTGCTGTTTAGGCTGATGCCCACGTCATCAACCAGGAATTTCACTATATCAAACACTAAGGTCCTTGGAGTATGCTGGTCGCAGGTGAAGACAATTAACCAGTCGTCTAAGTAAGGTACGAGGACAGTCTGGAACCAGGAATATACTTCGTGGCCACCGCTCGCGCCCACCGCTGCATGGTAGCAGGAGCAAGACAGTGGCCCATAGGAAGCCTTGTAAAACCGAAGTATTTATCATTGCACGCATTTCCATAAAACCGCCAGTGGCCTGCACGAACAGAGCGCTGGTAAAATGCGTCTTAGAGGTCGAGCTCGCAGACAAAGGCGTTTAACTGAATTATGCTGACCGCCTGGGTGGCGTATTTCAGGCGGGATTTTGGCCTATAATAAAATTCGGTCCATGGACTCAAGTCGTGAATTGAACGGCAACCACCAGAGGACTTAGGGATTAAATTCGCTTTAAACCCACACTTCGGTATTTCACGTATCAAAATTCTGCGGGACACCATTGATTCTAGAACTGAAATTAACTCTTCTGAGGGCGTTGATCTTAAGAAAACAAAGAGTATTTGTGGGTTTTGGGATGTTTGCACCGGACAATACCAAATCAAGCACTGATTCATCGCCATTTGGGTATATCTTCACCCTGGGTAAATTTCGAATTCAACACTCACCGCCAGCTGTTGTTACGGAGGCTGAGCCAGTAGCTCCTCCAGCGGAAGGGTGTCTGGTCCGTCGACAGGAGCTACGTATCCGAATCCGGGTCCCCGGAAACGGTGTCCTCCGGGGCGTCAACGTGATAAGGGTCCACGGGTGATCCACTGCGCTGAGTTGAGAATGAAGCAGTGTCCTCGTCGTCACTGTTGTATATGAGAAATCACGAATTAGAGACGGATTATATTTAGAGTTAGCATTTTTTAAGTCAGTGGTCGTAGGCCTGTTCTCATTCTACACAGATTGACTGTTACACAATAATGTTTCATAATTTCTTTGCTACCTTATTATGTTCCTAGATATATTTTTAAGCCATAACTATGTATACATGCTTAAAACGTGTACAAAATCAATTTCATATTCGTAATATAATATATTAAAATATCCCCCCTAATTACTGGACATAAGGAACAATTACTGTCTATTTTTCGCAAAAATTCCAAGTTCTCGGAAAAATATAAGTTTTCTTTATATTTCAATATTATGTACGGAATATGTGACGTCGAAAACTGTTATACTCCAAAATTCAAACAAATTACATGAAATTTAATAATTAACATCACCTTTGAAGCATTTGGCCCCAACGTGTGGTGGTCCTGTGGCACAACTTGGGATTCAGGGATGGGAAGGAGACCAGAGTAGTGGTCTCCGATATCAGCTCATGTTGTGTCAGAGGAATGCCGTGGCTGGACCTGGGGCCAGGGTCTGGAACTACGGTTGCAGCGCTGGCAGCGGCTAGATGTCTCTGACCATCCCCAGGGCCCTGGACTCAGTAATGGGATCAAGGGGGATAGGGAGCATGGAGGGTGGCTCTTCCGACGTAGGCGGCTGGACTCGCGTGTTGAGCAGGCTGGATGGAAAGGAGGACATGTGAGATCCCGATGGGGATGTCTTGGGGACAAAGGTCGGAGAAGGCGACTCTTTTCATGGTGAGCGAGAGCGGCTTCGTCAAATCCTGTGCTACCTTTATGACCCATGGTGGCTGAGAGTGTATTAGCCGCAAGTGCTGAAGACGCGAGCGTATGGTCAGTGTGAAATGACGTCCCCTCCCGTGCTAGCTTTCTGGACCATTGTGGCTGCGAGCGTATTACCCGCTAGTGGTAAAGGCGCGAGCTTGCTGCGAGCGTATCAGCCGCTAGTGCTGAAGACGCGAGCGTGTGGTCAGTGTGAAATGACGTCCCCTCCCGTGCTATCTTTCTGGACCATTGTGGCTGCGAGCGTATTACCCGCTAGTGGTAAAGACGCGAGCTTGCTGCAAGCGTATCAGCCGCTAGTGCTGAAGACGCGAGCGTATGGTCAGTGAGAAATGACGTCCCCTCCCGTGCTAGCTTTCTGGACCATTGTGGCTGCGAGCGTATTACCCGCTAGTGGTAAAGACGCGAGCTTGCTGCGAGCGTATCAGCCGCTAGTGCTGAAGACGCGAGCGTATGGTCAGTGTGAAATGACGTCCCCTCCCGTGCTAGCTTTCTGGACCATTGTGGCTGCGAGCGTATTACCCGCTAGTGGTAAAGACGCGAGCTTGCTGCGAGCGTATCAGCCGGTAGTGCTGAAGACGCGAGCGTATGGTCAGTGTGAAATGACGTCCCCTCCCGTGCTAGCTTTCTGGACCATTGTGGCTGCGAGCGTATTACCCGCTAGTGGTAAAGACGCGAGCTTGCTGCGAGCGTATCAGCCGCTAGTGCTGAAGACGCGAGCGTCTGGTCAGTGTGAAATGACGTCCCCTCCCGTGCTAGCTTTCTGGACCATTGTGGCTGCGAGCGTATTACCCGCTAGTGGTAAGGACGCGAGCTTGCTGCGAGCGTATCAGCCGCTAGTGCTGAAGACGCGAGCGTGTGGTCAGTGTGAAATGACGTCCCCTCCCGTGCTAGCTTTCTGGACCATTGTGGCTGCGAGCGTATTACCCGCTAGTGGTAAAGACGCGAGCGTGCTGCGAGCGTATCAGCCGCTAGTGCTGAAGACGCGAGCGTATGGTCAGTGTGAAATGACGTCCCCTCCCGTGCTAGCATTCTGGACCATTGTGGCTGCGAGCGTATTACCCGCTAGTGGTAAAGACGCGAGCTTGCTGCGAGCGTATCGGCCGCTAGTGCTGAAGACGCGAGCGTCTGGTCAGTGTGAAATGACGTCCCCTCCTGTGCTAGCTTTCTGGACCATTGTGGCTGCGAGCGTATTACCCGCTAGTGGTAAAGACGCGAGCTTGCTGCGAGCGTAACAGCCGCTAGTGCTGAAGACGCGAGCGTGTGGTCAGTGTGAAATGACGTCCCCTCCCGTGCTAGCTTTCTGGACCGTTGTGGCTGCGAGCGTATTACCCGCTAGTGGTAAAGACGCGAGCTTGCTGCGAGCGTATCAGCCGCTAGTGCTGAAGACGCGAGCGTATGGTCAGTGTGAATTGACGTCCCCTCCCGTGCTAGCTTTCTGGACCATTGTGGCTGCGAGCGTATTACCCGCTAGTGGTAAAGACGCGAGCTGGCTGCGAGCGTATCAGCCGCTAGTGCTGAAGACGCGAGCGTATGATCAGTGTGAAATGACGTCCCCTCCCGTGCTAGCTTTCTGGACCATTGTGGCTGCGAGCGTATTACCCGCTAGTGGTAAAGACGCGAGCTTGTTGCGAGCGTATCAGCCGCTAGTGCTGAAGACGCGAGCGTATGATCAGTGTGAAATGACGTCCCCTCCCGTGCTAGCTTTCTGGACCATTGTGGCTGCGAGCGTATTACCCGCTAGTGGTAAAGACGCGAGCTTGCTGCGAGCGTATCAGCCGCTAGTGCTGAAGACGCGAGCGTGTGGTCAGTGTGAAATGACGTCCCCTCCCGTGCTAGCTTTCTGGACCGTTGTGGCTGCGAGCGTATTACCCGCTAGTGGTAAAGACGCGAACTTGCTGCGAGCGTATCAGCCGCTAGTGCTGAAGACGCGAGCGTGTGGTCAGTGTGAAATGACGTCCCCTCCCGTGCTAGCTTTCTGGACCATTGTGACTGCGAGCGTAATACCCGCTAGTGGTAAAGACGCGAGCTTGCTGCGAGCGTATCAGCCGCTAGTGCTGAAGACGCGAGCGTATGGTCAGTGTGAAATGACGTCCCCTCCCGTGCTAGCTTTCTGGACCATTGTGGCTGCGAGCGTATTACCCGCTAGTGGTAAAGACGCGAGCTTGCTGCGAGCGTATCAGCCGCTAGTGCTGAAGGCGCGAGCGTGTGGTCAGTGTGAAATGACGTCCCCTCCCGTGCTAGCTTTCTGGACCGTTGTGGCTGCGAGCGTATTACCCGCTAGTGGTAAAGACGCGAGCTTGCTGCGAGCGTATCAGCCGCTAGTGCTGAAGACGCGAGCGTCTGGTCAGTGTGAAATGACGTCCCCTCCCGTGCTAGCTTTCTGGACCATTGTGGCTGCGAGCGTATTACCCGCTAGTGGTAAAGACGCGAGCTTGCTGCGAGCGTATCGGCCGCTAGTGCTGAAGACGCGAGCGTATGGTCAGTGTGAAATGACGTCCCCTCCTGTGCTAGCTTTCTGGACCATTGTGGCTGCGAGCGTATTACCCGCTAGTGGTAAAGACGCGAGCTTGCTGCGAGCGTAACAGCCGCTAGTGCTGAAGACGCGAGTGTATTGTCAGTGTGAAATTGCGTCCCCTCCCGTGCCAGCTCTCTGAACCATAGTGGCTGCGAGCGTATTACCCGCTAGTGCTAAACGAAGGGGAAGGATATTAGGATTTTTGGATAGAATGAAAGGTAGTTGGTCTTATTGTGCATGAAGAGGGATGCGCATGATGTACGGGGAGGATCCATGATTCCTTCTTAATCACTCCATGGAAACCTACATAAATCGGTAGAATATTTTAATAATAGTGAAAGTTAGTTAACACAGAATACAGTGTTCCGGCAGGATTTTTTACAGGTATCAAATATCATTTTCAGGCAGTGTTTACAAGTATCAATTCTTCTTTAAAACATTAACATACAAGTTCCTATTCTACCCACATGCAGCATAATAGTTTTGACTCTGTCTAAGACTTAGATATTTATGAGGTAGAACACGAGATTTGGTGATCTTTGGTTATGATTTGGTGTATTCTCAATTTAGATGCGTAAAGCACTGATAATACTTACCGCTCGCGGTCTAGAGGCAAATCTTTTTTTAGTACCCTCGTTGAAGATATCTTGATTGTAGTCACTATGAATATTAAGCCACCTGTATCAAGAGAAAATTATGATATAGTAATAATATTCACATTCTTGTTTCCGTTTTCTAAATTGCAGAATGCATATTGCGTACGTTAAATTAGCAAAAAGGCGAAAAAGATTGAAAAGGACAATAAAGTTTTTTCCTATATTTTTATTGCCTTAATGGAAAGATTCCTTTCCCTTGGGCTACAACCTTATCGCGGTGGAAAGGCTCCAAGAACCAAAAAATACCCTTATCCCCCTCACTTAGGGTATTTACTTGCTCTTCATCATCCGAGTCTTCGTCGGATCGATCAATATTTCTGATTACCTCCTCCTCCTCTAGAATATCCTTGAGAGGGCACGTTGGCGTATAAAGCGCGCCAATCTTCGAAAACCAAGGATTTCAGTATTATGCGTACATTCTTGTCTGGAATGGCCTCGTGTATTCTTACAATGTAGTTTTGACTGTCGATAGTGCGAGTTTTCAAAGGTCTAGGTAATGAAGCTAATTTAAATATAGATCGGCAAGAGGAACTACGTCAACGTCAAGACGTACAAAGTATGCTGCGCGACCGTGTATATCATCCTTTGCTATTCTTGAATCGCCTCGCTTATTCTTACAATGTCATTTTTTCTGTCAAAAGCGCGAGTTTTTAAAGCAAAAAGTATTGCAGCAATTGTTTTTAGATTGGCAAGGAAACCCGACCCCCGGGGCGTATACATTACGCCGCACAACCAGCCTCGTATCAACAGTGTGCCTTTAAATTTTTATTACCTATAAATGCACGAGCTTGAACTAATTTCTACAAATAAAGATAAATTTCAACAAAAATCAAGTATTATCGTATAAATGCATACCTCGTGGACAGAGTACGCCACGCTCCCGGTCGTGTAAAAATATCAGGCATGCCCGCTCGAGGGTTAAATGCCTTTAGTAAGAAATTGACAACATGGACGAAATACAATATAAAATAAAATTGTAATGTCACGATAAATTGAAAAGAAGTTAGATACTGTGCTCACTAGAATAAAGAGAACAGGGACGTAATGTAATATAAAATAAAACGGTAATGTCACGAATTGGTAATGGCAAATTGAAAAAAAGCTACAAATAGTGCTCACCATAATATGCCTTGAAGGAACGGAATAAAATGTAATTTTCGAAAACTATTCTCACCAACACGAAGGCACAAGTGGTACTATGGAACTGGCGTCGGAAGAGAATGAACACAATAAAACCCTATTGTAGGGGAAGGCGACGAAACGGAATCGTTACGGGACGCGAATGCGCGTCCATAGGCTTCCTGGCAAAACACTCCGGACGCGTATTCGCGTCCGCCGGCTTGAATGTGTTAAAAGACCAACGCCCGTTAAAATGACAGGTGAGGCGTTTCTATTTCACTTGTAATGGTAACGCGAGCTTTTTATCAAGAAATCACTGCATTGCTTTACGTCTTGCCATTTTGATGTTGCAATATGATGACTTTCTTAGACAAACGTAACTTCCTCCATGACTGTCAGCACGAATTCCAAAAGGTAGATCATGCGAACCACAGATAGCGTTCTTCCTTCGCGACGTTATAAAATCTGGCGACGTTTTTTTCTATATTTTAAGAAAGCTCTCGAGACTGTACCTCACATAAACTTTCATACAAATTACAGCCATTCGGATTAAACGAAACAGTTTTAAACTGGATAGGATACTTTCTCAGTGATCGTAAAAAGAAGTAGTTCTTGACGGTATTACCTCTGACGTTGTATATGTTACATTTGATGTTCCACGAGAAAGCGTAAAAGGGCCCCTGTTGTTCATTACATACATTAATGATCTCGTTCCCGTATTAGATTTAAAATACGTTTATTTGCTGACGACGCGGTCATTTATCGCGAAATTAGTGATCACTCTGACAATGAAATTCTATTATCTGACCTAAACTACGTTCAATTATGGAGCCCGGAGTGGGGATTGGAACTTAATATGAACAAATGCATGGCGGTACATTTCTTCCGGAATTTTCCCAACTCTAACCATGTTTATGCAGTGGATGGTATTAAAATAAAGGCAACAGACGAAGTGAAATACCTGAGAGTTACGATAACCTCGAACCTCACATGGGGAACGCATAAAAAGAATATTTGCGGCATAGCCCTGAAGAAATTAGGATTCGTCAAGCGTATTGTGGGAATATTTTCGCATAAAAAAGCAAAAGAAAGTTGCGATTTCGTACTCGTCCGACTGCATCTTGAATATGCAGCGAGCGTATGGGATCAGAATGGATTGAATCAGGATGCAGAAAGACTTAATCCGCGAACTGAATAAAATACAAAGGAAGACTGTACGTATCGTCAAAAACTGTAAGGGGCGTACAGACAGTGTTACCCAAATTTTATGCGAATGAGGCTGGGAGCCGCTGGAGACTCGGAGGCTGCGCGATAGCCTTAGATAGCTTGAACAATTGCGAATGGATATCTTTAAGGGCGACATGGGGAACATAATATTAGAGCCACACTATATTTCCAGGTGCGACAGAAGCGATAAATTAAGCGAAATGTTTTGCTGGACGGATAGATATGGTAATTCGAGTTTCCCCCGAACCATGAAGGACTTTAATAAACGCTAGTCCAAACTTTTTTAGAGTTCTTCATTTTTTGCAGCTGTAAAAAACTGGTGTCCTAACACCCCCTGCCACACGCCTTTTAGGCGGCTTACGGGGTATTATGTAGATGTAGTTGTAGATGAAGTATTGCGGGTTCGAACAAAAATTACCATTGTATCACTGCATCCAGGTAACCATTACCCTGACCATTCCAGTGTTAAGAAATCTGTCACGGTCTCCGCCGCGATTTCTGTGCATGCCCACCAGCTGAGGGAAAATTTTAGTTACAGGGACTCTTCGCGATCCGACTTGCGTCCGAAAAAACAGGCTCTGGCGTCCCGCAGACCTCTGACCCCCTACTCCCCCTCCTCGCCTCCCCTCCCGGGAGCCCTCCCAACCCGGCGACGTGCGCAGTCTGAACAACCAAGGGGGCGACAGAACTGTAATATATCGTTTATAAAACCTCTTGTTTTGATTTTCTGGAGCCCCAGTGGTCCAACGGCCTATCCAACATAGAGGCGCTGGTGTAGCCTGTTTTTCTGGGCAGTCTGCTGGGCAGTAATAAACTGGGGGCTGCCATATTGAATCTCGTTGTAAACAAAGGTGGTATTGAGGCTTATTGATAGATATTAGTGTTAACTGCAGACTTTTTATTGCTGACATTGTCCCTTACGATTTTTGAAGTTGCTTGAAGAAGGCTACGAGACTCAATGATCTTGACTATTGCTAAATTGCGTGGGTATGAAATGTATTTGGAGATGAAAATGTGAGTAATTCTGTTTCCTCCATTATTCCATTTTGATTTCAACCTGTGATTAGCTAACTTTTTCTCATGTTTTCAAAATTTCATGGTGTCTTGTATTCCTTATATTTCAATGTATTTTTCATTGTACTTGCAGTACTTGTAGTGTTCAAACTACTCATTTATCGCTACTGCTTCGCTTTGGTTTGTTTAACCTTACCATTTTGTTGGTTATGTATGTAATTTGCTATTTCAACTCTGTCCTTCCAACTGTTTAATTGTCATTAATTGAGCATTATTCATTAAGTGTTCTACGATATTTACATTTCTTAAAACTTTAATGTCTTTTATTTTGAAGTAAGAACCTATATACTACATTGTTGTAAAATATTCTTCGCTTTTCTCGTTTTCCACATTTGGAATGCTTTCTTTCGTATAAGTGATGGTTATTAACTTATAAGAACCTTTCATTTTAAGACTACTCTGCCAAGATATGTTGTATATCTTAATGGGTACTCATCATGAACAACTTTATACGAAATAATGTCCTTTCATAATTAAATAATTATCTTCCATGAAATGATATCCAAACTTGCATACTTATTTCTAGTGAAGTGTTGTTATGGTCTATGGTTTCAGAATTAGCATTATATTCCCTGTACCAGAGCTATTGCGAGATACATCTACCTCAAAGAAAATTGGGTCACCCTCATTGTCTATAACTATCGTGTGTTTACTTAAGTAATGGAATCTTACTCCTATTACGCAAAGACTGCTCATATCTCATTGCAACGTACTGCTGTCATTGATATTTGTTGCTTGTGAATCTCATGTGCTTGTAAAATTGTTAACTTCCACAGATTTCATCTATAGAATGCCATATTTAAATTGTTATTGTTGTATTTCTTTTACCAGTTATTGTATCAATAAATACCAACGTCCACTGAACTAAGTTTCCATGATCATTATTCTTACCAACCACCAGATCGTCAGTTGACCTTGTACATTAATCTTATATTATGGTTACTAGTTAAGTAAACTGGGGAAGTTCATCGGGATGATTTTCCTACATTCATTTCTTTTAAGTTTCTCGCAATTGCAGTAGCATTATTAAACCTGAACAGCATGCCCTATCGTGACGCGTAAAAAAAGTTTGAAACGCGCTGAGATGGGCATTCAAACTTCGCGGCAGCCTTGGACCACTGGCATAGATGGCACTGATATATCAAAACCTATACACATTATCCTTAGGGGTTTGTCGCCCCCTTGGTTTGAACAGACACGCTCCGACGCAGTCCTCTCCGCCATGCCTCCCACTTCGCCCGCATCGGGTCCCATTTTAGTGCAGCCAGCTGTTTCTCTCTCGATGGCGTACATCGCCATATGGCTGCAGAGTGGATTTTGTCTTCCTCTCCCAAGTTTATGGGTGAAAGCAGCAGAATATTTATTTTGAAATGACAGGAGTTATATTTTTGTTTTGTTTTATTTTATCTTACAAAGTGTGGTAAGATGAAGAGTAAATGTTTTCGCGGAGTGTGACCTGAGTGAGCGTGTTTTAACTTTGAGGAAACTTCATGATTGGAGGCATAATTGTGAATTGGGGAAACTCCTTACTATTCCCAGAATGTTGGTGAATTTATATTAAATCCTGGTGAAAATAAAACTTGTATCTGTTATACTTCATCTCGTCATAAAAGGTGGTGACTTATCTTCCTTGGTGGTGCATCTAATGCATGCACCTGGCGCTCTATTAATAAAAATATAAATATAAATTGTCTACCTCTCAACCAAGGTTTTGGGGAACCGCCCCATCTCTACCTACGTTCACCAGGTCTGGGCTATGCCTAGGTAACATACAAGTTCAATTCAGTAACTCGCATAACTTGTCATTGTGGGATTTTGCGTCGCAAATACTCATCTATACGCATTTTAATTTAGAGTATTAAGCTATTTTATAGAATACTTTTAAGGGGACATCGCTTGAGTTAAACGAGCGATACGCCGCACAGTGGTCTGAGATGCCCTTTTCGGCGGACAAAAGTCGATTTTTCGATTGCGTTCAAACCATCCAAAAATGCTAAATATGTGAAGCTAAAACATCATTCCATTGTAAATAGATCTTTATATCTTCCTTTACTGCCCATTTTTCGAATTACAGGAGTGATTTTTAGCGAAAGTTGTTTGAGTGTAATTTCTCAAATTTTTGACGGCTTTTTAACTTGATAAATACCATAACCAATTGCCATTTTTTTGTTTTCTTTTGAGTTTATTTCAGCAAACTCACCTTTTTTATGATCCATAAACCTAATTATTAATGTTATGAAAGCGTCCGGGGTGTCAGGATAGCACGCTATAATATCATATGCAAATATTTTTTTTAATTATGCACAGTTAGAGATATAAAAAAAAACCACGCTCTACCACTGTGTTCTCATGTAATAGGATGCAAAGAAAATACTATCCTTGAAGCAATTTAGAAAGAATTATCTACCTTTAGTTGCCTTTTTTAAATTTATAAGCCGAAATGTGTTACAGAGACGCCTGGCTATCCTAACGCCATGGCGCGCTATCTCTCGGCCAGTCGCTTTCGCTGATAAAATCGTCCGTTTTGAGTCTCTCTATCAGACGCAATTGGTTCATTTATTAGCATTATCAGCACCAATTTTATCCATGCCTAAACACTACATGATTCAGTGACCATATCAGGAACAATATAGCCCATTTGACACGGCTTAAACTAACAATTCGGCTGCCACTAGGCTTCTTCCAGTGTGCGACAACTCCAGCTATTGTTAAGATTCCTCTAATTGTTCAGTGAAAATTGAATACTTATTTTCTATGAACCAGTCTTCGGATATGGCACTCGTGAAGGAATATTTTTTTCAATTTACGAGAGATGTGGGCCGAGAAGGACAGCGTTCGTTACAAGCATCTATATGAGTACATTTTAAGGTAGGTGAAAGTGATTTAATTCCGAGGTGCAACATACTAAGGTGATTCATTAACCCATAGTTGGCGTATCATATTTATGTCTTTGGCCACAAGGAAGGTCGAACGTGAAAGATGACAGGAAGCTAAGAATTCAAAACTGGCTGTTTTCTTTCATTACTCGGGCGACACTGAGATGGTAAAAGAGCCGTAGAACAATAAACGTGTTTTTGCAGAACAAAAATATGTGGGTTAATTCAGATATCGATTTTTTTGGCGGGAAAAAATCAAGCCCCAGATAACGAGCTCGGAAACTTCTCAACCCTCTACCTCGGGTAAGTTCAATGTTATCGATGGCATATATTATAGCATTTACGTAAATGAGAGTATTACCTATCAAATGATTGATTTTATTTAGGTGTGTAGTCCATTCAGTCGTCCGTGTAAGAATTTTGAAACGTTGTGCGAGCGATCAAAGCGGAGGAGAACCACGGAATTGCTCGACACTTAGACCATATAAGAACTAGACCCGCCATTCCCCACCCCTACCCATATCTCGCCGTGTGGCCAACATCTCCCCTCCGCTCCCTTCCTTCCCCACCCACTTTTAAAGCGACGTGACGTCACGGTTGGGACGCTCATCGTCGTAGCGCATTGCTACGAATCGGGATTCACTGTATCACTGCGGTATTCTGACAATTTTCTTCGCGATTTTTCAATTAGAAGTACTAATATTTATTGCGTTATGTACAAGAAGTATTCTCTCAGCCATGGTTGGATTGGTGAACTTACAATTAATGAACAGTGGCATTTTTCGGCATTGGCAGCGACGAAAAAATATTGTGGCAGTAAAATGAAGACAAAGCCCTTTGTAAACTTCCGCAGATTTTTTTCTTATCTCGTTAGCGATCTAGCATCATTCGGAACATCGTTATAAAAACATGAAATCTTGCACAAAAATTGTAAACGGGTGGAATTTTATATAGGAAAAGGGTCATGGTGTAAAGAATTTGCCGGTCGTCCACGAAGTAACGCGGCAACGCCTTCGCATATAGTAATTTTTAAACGGTCAATTATGCGATGCAAATTGAACTGCGCGCTAGTGCTATTAAAAAGGGATGTCAACAAATCAGCATTCATATTATTTAGGTAAGTAATTTAGTTATTTCATAAATGCATAATTTTTTACTTAGCAGACAGCTCTCGTGTTATTTATATTTTGTGATGGTGGAAAAAGGTCCAGCGCCGGCTTTGCAAGTGACAACTACGATTTACGTACGCTACGGAAAATTCTGGGAACAAATAATGCCTATCAACATATTTATAATTAGAAAGAAAGAGAGGATTGAATTAAAATAATTTTAAAAATAAATTTGCTTTATAACAATCAATTATATTTAATATATTGAATAACTTATTAAATATTTTCATCTAATGTTGTACGTGTGTACTTACACTGTACATACTTCAATTAAATTTTTTTAAACAATTTACGACATAATTTAATTTTTTATATTCTTGTCACAATACGTAAGAAAAGAGGATGCGGATTCAAAGATGATCTAAGAAGTGAATCTCATTTTAATAAAAAATCCAGAAGCGATTACCGACTCTGTGAAATGTGTGAAATGTAATGGATAATTTTCTATTTTTCACGGCAGTATGATATTTCGAAGCACTTGGAGACGCAAGAGCATAATAGATATTTAAATACTGCTGCACCTTCCTCCAAAATCCGGAATTTTTAGTAAAAACAATTTATGGAGACGAAGAAATAAACTAGCATTAGCAGTAGGATGTCTTTCCATGCTATTTTTCATAGTCATTCCTTCATATCTAAGGCCTGTACATCACAAGTTATCAAATCGGTTTTGCAGCGCACATGATACATAACGCCGTTCAAACAGCTGCTGTTTTGTTGCCCGCAGATGTGGAAAATATTGTCATTAAAATATATTTTTATTTCTACATTACACTGTGCGTCTTGAAATGCTGAAATAACTTTGTTAAACTGCGGAAGTCGCATGTTTAAGAAAATACTTGGTTACTGTAAAACGCGCTAGTTACCTCTTTATTCGTCAGCTGTAGATAGAATTTTTAAATTATACCACTCTATGTATTCCTACTTTCTATATCAGGTTTAATGTCCTAAAATTGTAGAAGAGAGTTTTAAAAAAGATTCCTCAAATTTAGCTAGAGTTTAAAAACAATCAATCACCTCTTTTTCAAAATGCTATTAAAGTTATTGAAGGTGATAAAATTTTTGGTAATCGAAGTAGCGAATGAAGTTAAAAATATCTGAATCAAAAGCGGTCAGAAAGTAATTTTCTTCCATTAACCATCTGTAAGAGTTTAAGCGAGCTCGAAGTGGGTGCAATAAATCATGCAGATATCATGAATCACGTTAAAAATTTCTAAAGTAACTGCAAAGATTATTTAGAAGAGTGGACGCTATATTAAAATTATATTGAACATTTTCATTGGATTACATTAAAAGATGAACTTAATTGGAATAATGTTCTAAAATCATTCGATCATTGTGCATAAAATTTTCCATATAATAATATTTCCAAAAACGAACTTTTTAATGACATATCATTATTTTAAAAAATATATTGGTTAGAAAAGGGTAAAATCTTGGGCTTCTGCACAAATCTTGATAGAGTACAAATGGTTATTAATATTTAATCATTTGAAACAAGGCATATTCCATACAATATTGCCCTAAAATTAAGGAATATTCTTTGCCCTTACCACAAGCAATTGCTGCGACTGAACGCGTTTTTTCTACTGTAAATGAAGTGCGTGCATCAGAAAAGCAATTCAATGTGTGAAATATAACTAAACAAATTCGTGTGAAAAATTTCACGACCTTTTCCGCAAAAGAAATGAAGAAAAAAATCACTCAAATATAAGAAATATGCCAAAGAAAAAATTATACTAGACTTAATTTTTCATGCATCATATTTGCTATTCTTTTTGCCACCCTTATGACCTTGACGGTGACCTTACTGGGTCAACGGTTGAATTTTCGTAGATGAAAGTGTTATTTTCGGGTTTCTCGGTTCCGAAAACCTAAGAATTGACATCTTGGTCAATGAAATGTAGACCTTTTTCTATCTCGATTTTTTTTACATTAAAACCACATAAGGCAAATTAAAATGTTTGGTTTGGACATTATGAGGTCAAAAGGTCAAAATTGTAAAATTTCGCTTTCACTCAACAAAACTTAGGACCTTTCCCCATAAGTGTGCCAATTTTCATGAATATTGCTCGATGCAAAGTTACTAAAATTACAAGTCAAAAATGACACACGACCCTTGGGACAGTCTGTATATTCATTTTCTAGGAATGTCACCGTTAGGTTAATCTACTTGTAAATAAGTAATATTTCTGAAATAATTTTGCTTTTTATGGATCACTCCCTTCACCCTTTGTGAGATATCGTGCGATTTTGCTCCACGCCTTCTTTCTAATCTCACTAAAGATTTTTCAAAATGCGTATTTTCAGTGTAAATGCGTTAATCTAGGCTTCATTGTGTTGGATTTATAAATAAAATGATTTGTTTAATTATCTTTATTAAAGATTACCGAGATCGCAATAAACTGGTTTTTGTGGAAAAAATTACGTGATACTTGCCAGACCCCTTCCTTTTAGGGGGGAAGCCATGGTCTAGGGGGAGGAAAGCCATGGTCTAGGGGGAGGAAAGCCATGGTCTAGGGGGGAAGCCATGATCTAGGAGGGGGGGGCAAGCCAAGTTGTGACATTTTAGCATGGAAAAGATGAATTAAACCAACATTATAAGAACATTATAACAGCGCTTTTTTAGTTTATGAGATTATTTCATTGAAAAAATAGTTTTATTTCAGTTACTTAACTTATAATAATACATATCATTTTTCGTTCATGGTTTGAAGAAAATTTGTTGAATACTTTCGTTTCAATTGAGTACTGATTTTGCTTAAACACTTTTGCGATTTTTGCTTCCAGGGGGTCAGCTGCTCCCCCTGCCCCTCGCTGGGTACGCCCATGTTTACATATGACATTCTTAATCAATTTATTTTACACGATCGCTTCTCGGTTTATCTTGATTTATTTAGCTTTTTGCGCAGAGTCAAGGCTATAAAATGCCTTAGTTCATCGTAAAAATATATTTATTAAGTGTATAATCATTTTACGTGCCCAATATCGTCACTTTTCAGCGACTTTGCAGCGTATGAGCGTTAAAATATCTCAAGCGCGCATACGGAATATCGTCTGCAGTCCCAACTGTGACGTCACGCTCCCTCATCCCACTCACTTCTCCGCCGTGCGATGTTGGCCACAGCGTTCCACCCGAATGGCAGGTCTACTTACTTAAATGGTCTAAGCAGCCCCCTCCAACTCGGCTGTTACGCTGCTGGTTGGCTGGTCCCAAAATCCTCCCACGTTATTCAATTTTTTTAGTTCATTACAGAGTGGCGCTGCGAGCCTGTCGCGCGCCCAGTATCGCGTTGCTGTTACATTCATTTCAATGGTGAACCAGCGAAGCTCATCACTTGGAAGATGTGTTATATTGCTGAAAAGCTATTAAATTTGAAGATGGTTCATGCATCGCGCTTTTGATATGTGTCTAATAATTCTACAAGATACAGGAAAACCAGGAAGGAATGCTGAGCTGAAAATAAAAGTTTTTCCAAAGCAGTGGTAAGTACTCAAAATGCGGTGGGTTACCGATGTTAGTTTTATGGCTCTGTTATCATTAATTTGGTAATTTTTTCGTGGTTTTAGATCTAAGTGACCTCGTTTTTTAGTTGAAAATATGTGTTATTCGCTAAGAATAAATTAGCGGTGCAAATAGATAGCGGAAATACTGCGGTATCTGCAATGGCGGCTTTGTTTACTCTTCTATGCATGTCCTTTCTCTTGTTTTTAAAGAGGATATGGCAAAGCATCCGATATTTATTTACGGAAATTTTTATTTTTATCTTCGCGGGAAATCATTGGTTCATGTTTTTCACATAATACCGAAATAATATCATGCCATGTTGCCGTGGAGGCATAGTTCAATCAGTTTTTACTAATTGTGTTATTGTACTTAATTACAATTGTATAACCTAGGTGGTTTCGTAGCTCGCTCTGCAATTAATTGATGGCTTTAGATATTTAGTGAAGAATTTTGTGTCAGTACAGAAAGAGGAGGAAAAATATCGCTCCACCACGAATTGAAAACTTGTATTATTTCATTCCTATTAGATACAGTTGTGCAGTGAATTTATGTTTTTATGATCATGGTGAAAGTGTTAATGTGCATCCTACTCTAGTTTTAGGACTTAATGACAGTGAAATTATAATGATAGCTTCTGTTATTTGGTGGGATAAGATTTATGGCGCCCTAGCGATAGTTATACTTGCATCCATGCTCATTTTATGCAAGTATTGATGTTGTTTAGCGGACAATAATATACACGGACTAACGGTGATCCGCCTACGGATGTTGAGATATAAATAATTTCATATTTTTTTTACTTCTGTGGATTTGCTGCCATTGCAGTTTAGAAATTGTTGTAGTTGTAAACAAAGTGCAACAACAGTAATGTGGTCAGGATATTTTTTGCTGAGAAGGGGCAGGGGTTACTATCTGTAATAAAAAAGGAAGTCATGAGAATAGAGTAAATGGTGGTTATATTAAGAATTGAAAGGATGAATTTAGCTCTTGATATTTGCAATCGAAAATTTGGCCCCACCCTTTCATTATGATATTTTTCTCGTGCCTCAAAGCCTCACATTTTTGGTGTGACATAACCTCTTGTAACACCATTATTAGCTAACTGTGGAGATTTTTCGTGGTAAAAGTACTGTCATTCCACATTTATAACTGATACGACCTAGGATTTCTACTCATTTTTTAAATATATTTTTTTAAATTTTGCCTAATTTTGAAAAATTTCTATTTCTAGGCGGTCATTCATCTCCAGATCTTTTGGTGGAAGTGATACTGCCACAACCGTGGAAAACCCTCAAATCTTCATGAACTTCGAGATTTATTTACATTTTTCACACTTCCAACCTTTGCCCTTATCCTTTAAGCTCGCCTGTACAGTGTTAATGATAGTGCTTGTGCTTTCATGAATAAATGCATTTTAAATTTAACAACAATCACTTCCTTCAACTACCGTTCCCAGACGTCCCCTTTTCCTTTACATTGGTTGCTGTTTCGGTTGATCTTGTGATGTGTATTTCTGTGACTTACTTGGGTTAAGAATTTAGCAAGGTGTTTTTGTTGTCTTAATTAGGGTTCCCAAACGTACATTTTCCATTTCAGAATAACCATTAAGTCTTAATCTAATCTTAATATGAGTCGTTATGTGAAGCTTTCAGTAATTAATTTTGGGCCAGTTTTTCTCATTGCGGATCTTGTAATTTCTGAATCGGAGATAACCGTATCCTCGTAGCTACCAGTTTAGGATTGCCTGTTTAAGGTGACCTAATGAGAGTTTAAAGGAGATTTCTGCAGCCAAAACTTATTTCCCCATTCAGCATAATTGCGCTGGAGTTCCTTGGAGGAGGAAACGCCGACTCGACTGTCTGTATCGCCAATTTTTTTTGGGGGGACCGATACCTTGATAATTATATGTCAGGCAGTATGCCGTTAGCGATAAATATATGATGATCAGGACGCAAATAACTTCTTTTTTACGAAGTAGAGCTAATAAAATACGACTGCTAGCAGACGACAACATCTCATTTTCAATTTCTTGTAAAGGCAATGTTTTTTGTACATGGACTTTCTAACTGGCTGTCAATGAAATTAAAAGGCTATTAAATTGCTTCTTAGTGTTCAATTCAGTTAAAGGCATTTTAAATTCGTTGTTCCAGCGATCAAGTATTGTATTTGGTTCAATGCAATTTCGTAATGCTGGACGCGCAAACACCCACTAGCACCATCTATCGGAGATTCCCTCGCACGGAGCTTTTGGGGCCACCTAGCGGCCGGGAGTTGGAGGGGGCTGGGTCTAAGGCTCGACACAAAAACAACTGAAGAGCTGGTTTATGCGTCGAACGGAAGTCTTCGGGCAAACAAACAAAGCGATGCAGCTCATATGGTAGATGAGGCAATTCATATAAGCCCCAGTAGAGCCAGAAATATAAGGCAAGCTTGTTATATCCATAGATCTGACACCAAGGTACATAGTTCTTCCCTACAATGCAGACGAGGCATTAGGCTTAGTGATTGAGGCAAAGTTGACTAAACATCAGTATACTATGTCCATCAGGAAAGGGGCCAGATCTCTAATGGCAGCAAGTCTTTAACCTCCTTAAGAAGAAATTCTTTCTGTAAAAAAAACTGTGCTATCCTTTTGGTGCTACGACTGCTTTCATCCCCAAACGTAGACTCGGCACCCGCGTACAAAGACAGTGAAGAAACTAATGATGAGGAGTAATTGTTTTACTTCCTCATATCTATTTGCTTCCTATAATTATTGATTCATTAATTAATTATTCCACGAAATACTTTCATTAAAGATATCTCCCCCCAAAGCATAATGGTCATGTAATTATCTCTAAGTGAGAAAACATCCATTCATTCGTGTAAAACTGGATTTGGCGACTTATAAATGCGTAAGTGTTTTTCAGACCACCATTGCATCACACGTCGTTGTAGTATAATTATTCAGAAAAAAAGCGAATGCGTATTTATTTTTTGAGAAAGTCATTATACATGCATTAGAAGATATATTAAAGTTGTGTAACACCATCATATACCTCTACAAATGGGACAGTCGACTTTTGTCCGGAAAAAAGCGCTCCCCAGACCACTGTGCGCCGGGATAACAAACAAACCACGTCAGACTGAGCAGAGTCCTCTGGATGGCAGTTTTCTGCACTACTCCCTCATAGGGTCCCTCAACTTTGTAGTGTGTTATCAACAATCCAGAGAGCTCTGAGACTGAGAGGCACCGACTTAACTGGGAGCCTCTTAACTGAGTTCCAAAACTATCTTAAAAACGAACTTCGTCACTTAGCTGAATGAAACTCATTACTCTCACAGCACTATTCAAATTATACTTTGAACGGTTTGAGAAAGAAACTTTCAGTACAAATTTTTGATCGGAAGCAAAATCTTGGAAAAATTCTTTGGGTGAATCAGTAACAAACTTTTAAAAATGTTATCCAGCTCACATAAAAACACCTTGCCAAACTAATAATTTCCTGTATTTTCTGAGGCACCTGCAGCTCGATTCTGTAAATGTGATATCTGCGTTTATATGTCTGATAGTGCAAGCACATGCCACTATTCACGATTTATACTGGTGAAAATGTTTCTGGCGCGAATACGAGTTGATTATTAACAGTTTCTGTTAGAGGACGAGATGTTTACGTGTCTTAGTATTTCTATTGTGTCAACAGAAAAAAGTATCACGTTGGCCTTATTACTGAACGGCAGCAAGAATGCATGGAAGATATGGAATAGATGATTATTTTTTACCTTAACGTACTGAAGCATGCCCCGGCAAGCCATCTAAACGTCTAAGAATTAATCGTGGTGTGAGCTCAGTGACAATATTCATCGCCAATCCTCGAGATACGTGGGACAAACACTTCTTAAATGCTCTTCCCGCATCTCGAAGGGATTGTTGATATCGCGTTACTGCCGCCGAAGTATGTGCATCTGTTGCCTCCATCGACATCGATGCTCATGCAAAAGTAGCGGAGTTATGTGAAGAGCCTCCATTCTCCTTAATAAAAACAAATCGAAGGCTTGAACTTACGAAACCAATATTAAATACATCTGTTAGCATTCAATACCGTACAATACTTTTACAATTGGTTCTACTCCAAATTATTATGAACATTATAAGTTGTGAGTATTTGACTTGTACATTCTAGCAGATGCACAAATATAAGATAATTGTCAAACCCTCAGCGCAGGGTTTAACTTCTCACCAACTTCAATTGCAATAAAGGCCAACCAATTAAAATAGTAGGCGTATGTAAATTTAACTTAACGATTTTCTTTTATTTGTTTTTAATACATATTATACATGGGAAGTGACAATATAAAATAGCCACCATCGTAATGAATGAATAATGTGCTATTAATTATCAATCACAGCGAAAATTCATGAGGAAAAATTAGCCGCGACGAAGCTACCACAGGCTCTCTCGGGCGTGAATACTTTCACGGACGCGAAAGTGATAGTGATGTCACTAAAAAGTTTCCGATTCGCTCCAGCGTCAAAGCCGTGTATACATTGACGAAATCCGCTTGTGACGGTCATATCAAATTTACAGAATCGAGCTGCAGGTCTTTGAGAAAATAACTGTACATCACAATGAACTGTTTCAGAAACGATTCATGAATAAAATAAAAGAAAGAAAATAGTAATCCTAACAAACGAATTCTGCGCGGGCCGGCGACAGTATGTAGACAGAGCAATGTAGTAATATCGTCAACAAAAGGGAAAGATGAACTGTGATGTAACAGAAACCATTTCACATTACACGTAATAAAGAAAATAAACGTCCGCCAGTGTTTTAACAGAGAATGTACTCAATCAGCCATTAATTGACATGAATCACAAATAAATTATAATTAAAATGCATTAAAAGTTATAAAAAATTACTATAAGATTCTGGTATTCTACCGATGAAGTTAGGTTTCCATGGAGTGTTCAAGAAGTGATCTGGAAGCCTCCCTTTCCTTCCAGCACTGCCTTCTTTAATTCACTGTAACGCCTACTCTCTTTCAATCTATCTAAAAATCCTATTCTTTCCCTTCCCCTCCCTCGTTTACCCAACATTCTACCTTCTAACACCATTTTCAACATTCTCTCATACCTTCTGTCTCCTCCGTATGTAATCTAAAAGCTGCCTGTCCTCACCCACCATGTCCAGTACTTCGTCGTTCCTTTTCCTCTCCATCCATTTCACCCTCCCCATCCTTCTCAATTCCCACATCTCGAATGCCTCCAATCTGCTCTCGTCTTCTTTCCTCAGTGTCCACGTTACCGCACTGTAGAGAGCTACACTCAAAATCAAACTCTTAAATAACGATCCTGTCAGAAGCTCCTTCCTGTTCATCTGTTCATGAACGCCTCCTTTGCTAGTGCAATTCGCTTCCTGATGTCCTTGTAACTGTGTCCGTTTTCCTCTAATGTGCTGCCCAAATAGTTAAACTGTTCTACCTGTTCAAGTTTTTCCCCACCTACTTTTATCTTGAGTCTCACAACCATCGCTCGCGATACTTTAAATAACCGCATTACCTTCGTCTTCTTGTGATTAATCCTCATCCCATACTCCTCGCACCGCTCGTATAACGCACCCACTAGAGCCTGTAGTCCCCTCGCTGACTGGCTTATCAGCGCTTAATCATCCGCGAACCTTACCGATATATACATCATTCCTCCCACCTTCACTCCAGCTTCCAAATCGTCCCACGCTTCTCTTACCATCTCCTCAGCGTATACGTTAAAAAAAGCGGCAATACAGGACAGCCTTGCCTTACACCTCGGCCAATGCCTGCCCACCCATATTCTCCGTCCGCTACCCTCACTTGCGCAGTCTGGGCCAAATAAAGATTACGAATAAGTCGTAAAACGTATCATATGGCAACTAACTATGCGGACGATTTATTAATTTTGCCCCAAAGTAAAACTGAATTTTTTTATTTCCTGTTGACATTGTGTTGACGATGGGCGATGTGGTCGATTTGGTTAGACGCGGGAAAATGAGAGGAAATTCGGCACGCCCGACGCTATTTTCGAGATGTAGGTGAGGGACCATGGGGCAGGAAGATAAGATTTGAGGACGAGAGGGAAAGGACACGTAAGGAAGTATCATGATCGCCTCAATCCCTCGACTCGATACCTGCGCGACAAGCGAAGTGTCGTCCGTGGATGGGAAATCGATTTGGAGTCTTGTCTCTCGTGAAGGCAGCCTCCACATCCCTTTCCCTTCTATCGAACATGTCTTCCAAGAATGAATGCCGAAGAGGATGAAAGACGGACGTCTTATCCCAGGAATGCCAACCAACTCCTGCCCCACAGTCTCCTTCTCTGTATCCTGACAAAGTCCATCGAGTCAACCAACCCCGGGATGGCAGGATGGGTATTGGAAAGAGTGCTAAATATGCTGATGTAGGCGCACAGTGACTACCGTCATTGAAAAGAAAGCAAAACTCCCGAGTTTTTAGGATCTCTATCGTCTTAAACCGGGCAGTCAATTTCAATTCAGCAAAAAGCATACGAAAGAGAATTTATTTCTACGTCGAATCATTTACTAAAAAAATCTTTGGCTCCATATTCTTTCCTGTACAATATTTTTTCTCAAAAAAAAAGCACTCGTTTTTATGCGCAAAATCTAGTTGTTGGAATTTCACCGCTGGGTTTCCCCGTGGTTTCCGTTCCAATAACTTCTATTTTAGATATAATGAAGACAAATACGGTTTTGACAGTAAGTGTAAATCAAGTTGTTTACACCACTAAAATGGATGGACTTCATGCAAGCAACGCAAACATCTACTAACTTCTGAGCCAATGGGCCAATTGAATTTTCATTGGCACTGTTGTATGCCGCAATATTAATGTAATGCTAGTACTTATAATATTTACATTAAATATCACTATTAACTTCAATATATAGACATTCCACTTTACAACAAATCATTTACCGTTACAGCACGTAGGGAATGTAATAATCTTAAAGTTTCAATTAGAAACTCATCATCATTGGCATCCTTTAAGAGGAGGTTACACAAAGCACTTTTCACTTAAACAACTAGCTGGTAAATATACATGACACTGAGCAGCGCCTACGACAAAGTGATATGTAGTAGTTTTTCACGCCCCCCTTCTTGTGTGGGCGTATTCCTGCAGTGGATGTTTTCGCTGAAGGATACTACACCCTTATTTTTATGTTTTCCCACAAAAAATTTCACACGTACTTGTTAACCTTTTTTATCATTTCACCAACAGTGTATGTTGTACTGTAGGCTGCATCTTCCGGGTTTCACCGCGTCGTGGTTGTGTTGGTGACAACAGTTTCTCCTGCATTCCAGCAGGCGTCTTCAGGTCGAAGTGATTATGCCGTGTTTTGGCTGCCGTTATATAGGCACCCCAGTGGTGTAGGTTCGCCCTGATTGGTCGCCTTGCGGCCAATAGCGTGGGGGTATGGGGCGAAGAGTCTCTTCCATGTGCTGTGGAGTGCGTAGCTATCCTCTCGATTGAAATTATGAGGATGTTTGGATATTTTAATCGCCTCTCGGATGATCCTCGGAAAATATCGGGATTCTCTGGCGATAACTTTTGTTTCTTCCCAGTTGATGTCGTGTCCAGGTTCACTGAGAGTGTGCTCGGCCACAGCCGACAAATGGAATTGTTTGTTTTTCACCGCTCTTCTATGTTCTTGAATGCGGCACTTCACGGCTCTCCCGGTCTGTCCGATGTATGACATACCGCAACTGCATTCAATTTCATAAACTCCTTCGTAGGCGTGAGGAGAGATACGGTCCTTAGGAGTCGGAAGAAGTTCTCCAGTCTTCTTAACACAGTTGAAGCGTGTTGTTACGTCGAATTTTTTGAGGAGTCTCGCGATTTTATCACTGGTGCCAGCCACATAGGGGATTGTCGCATAACCCGCTGCCTTGGGTTTCTCCGTTTTTGGACTTGGTGTCTTATTCTTGAGTTTTCTTTCCATCTTTGCGGTCCTTTTAAGGACCATGTCACTGTGATATCCATTGCTGGCCAGGGCCGTCACCAAATGTTGTTTTTCGGCGGGAAGTGAGAGTTGGTCAGAGATGGAGTATGCTCTGTGCACTAATGTCGAGATTAGAGCTGCCTTCTGAGTAGGGTGGTGGTGTGAGGAGGCGTGCAGATATCGGTCCGTATGTGTCGCCTTACGGTAGACTCCATGGCCGAGTTTTCCATTGGGTTTCTTCGTCACCAGTACGTCAAGAAAGGGTAGGCAGCCGTCCTTTTCCACTTCCATGGTGAACTTGATTGAATCATGTTGGTTGTTGAGGTGTCGTAGAAAATTCTCCAATTCTTGCTCTCCATGTGGCCAGATGACAAATGTGTCGTCCACGTATCGGATCCAGAGGGTAGGTTTCTTTTTGTAAGAAGTCAGCACTAATTCTCAAATTCCTCCATAAACAGGTTGGCGATCACAGGGGACAATGGAGATCCCATAGCAGCGCCATCACTCTGTTCGTAGTAACGGTCATTCCATAAAAAGAATGAATTTCGAAGACAATGCTCCACAAGCCTGGGAAAATCTTTGGGTAATCCGTTATCGATGAGCTTTTCCACGATCTTGATGGAGTCGTTAATGGGTACGTTGGTAAAAAGAGACACGATGTCAAAGCTTACTAGCAGATCTCCATTCTTCACAGTAGTTTCCTGAAGTCGTTCAATGAAGTGCGTTGAATTCTTCACGAAGGACGACGAGTTTCCGGTGAAGGGTTGAAGTGCTTCAGCCAGGTATTGAGCCAAGAGGTAGGTGGGTGCGCCGATATTGCTGACGATAGGCCTGAGTGGAATGCCTTCTTTATGGACTTTAGGGAGTCCATAGAGTCTAGGTGGCTTGGACGCTGATGGCAGGAGTTTCCTTTGTACTTCTGCAGGTATGGAGGAAGTTTTGATGATACTCCTAGTAGATCGTTCTAATTTGGCTGTCGGATCGGATTTTAACTCTTTGTAGGTGGCATTACTCAGCAAAGTAGTGATCTTGTCATTATAGTCTGATCTCTTCATGATCACAGTAGCGTTGCCCTTGTCCGCGGGGATAATGAGGAGGTCCTCGTTATTCTTTAGCTCCTGTAATGCCTTCCTCTCCGCTGCTGTGGTGTTTGGTTTAGGTGGCCGTGTTTTCCTCAGGATCCGCGACACGTCCTCTCGAATCTCATCAGCAAAATTCTTGGGGAGACCGCGAATGGCAGCCTCTACTCCAGTCACGATCTTTTCCTTGGGAATTATGCTTGGAGCAATGGCAAAGTTTCTCTCCTCCTTGGCGTTTCTTCAAAGATGCCGTGATTCTGACACTCTGCCACCCTGTGTCACAGTGAAACATCATCTAAAGACACCAGCAGCAATGAGAATTCTTCGCCGAACCAGCGAAGCGATATTGAGAGAGAGAATCCACAACAACCGCCGCTCCATTCACTACTGTTCAGAAGAATTATACAGACTACACCTAGAATTGAGCTCCTCGCTGACAGCATCTGACTGGGATACTCTGGACCGAATTACGTCTGAATCATCCCGCAAGAAGTTTTCTTCAATCCAGGAGAAACAAATTAAGAAGTACTACAAACTCAAGAGCAGACAGCATCCCTTAGATGAGGTCCAAGGCCCTAAAAAGGACCATCGTACTATCGTGAACCTAACAGACGAACGGCTGAGCGATGCTGCAAAGTCAATTCTATCCAAGGGCTTGTCCCTGCCCTTTCTTTTTACTCAAAATCCTTACCTTAATCACAGTTTTCAGCATTTCAAGCTTGATATTCACTTCATCTACATCATTTATATTTAATTTATCTCCTGTAATAATTCCCTCACCTCACTTTCTACTTCCTTTTCCTCTGTCAATATTATCTATACATTCCTGTATACCTCTATTCTTATCCTCCTTCTGGGTCAGAAATACGAGTTCCATAGCAAATCTTACTCCATATATCTTAAAGAGACTCTATTTGCACTTTGGTGCTGTGATGTTCCCTTTAATTCTCCTCTTTTTATTTATTCCAAGGATTATCTCTGTCTCATCTGTCTTGCTCCGATCTGCATCACTAGAGATATATTTTAACATGCATAGCTGCAACGTATGTAATGAGAAACAGTCTATGAGAATGTTCATGTCACAAAGGCAAATTTCTTAATAGATTTATGAAAGTGGAGTGGATGTAAGGGAAATTGCTTTAATAATCACTTCATAAATAGAACATGGTACGATAAAATTATGTGAGGAAGTCATATTATTGCGTTTATGATAATGGAAGCACATACGTTAATTATAAGTGAGTGATGTCAGTGAGGTGCATTCAGAGATTACTTGGTACAGCATTCAAAAGGATTACCCCAGAAGTAGGTTGTAAAAAAATTACTTACAGTGACAGCATGTAACAACATAATTACATTGAAAACCCATATCCCAAAAAGACAGTTGCAATAAAGGAGTCAATATGATGGAATCCTTATGCTTTGCAATTGATACAAATAAATTCTTTAAATGCTCTATAAATAACTGTATCTTTGTACAGTGATGTATCCATGGGGGGGGGGCTAAGGAGGGTATCCAATTTACTAACCTTGGATATCCAATTTACACTAGATAGAATGGTGGTATATTTCCGGCCCCCACTACAGCTGGAATTTGAACCTCACCTAGCCCACCCCCTTGTCCCTATCCTGGATCCACTACTGTCTTTGTATAATTTAGTACTCTGCTAAATATTTAAAACATGTTCAATGAAAGCTTCATATTTAATGGGCTGAGAATAAAAGAAAATACCTATCTCATGTATAGTAAGGAATTCATAAACACCACTGAGAGTCGAAATTTCATGCTTTCATTCTGATTAGATATGTTTTTCAACAGATTCTTTACAAATTGAACCCAGCAACTTTATTATCATTACACCCATTTCATTTCCTTAAATCTTAAATACAATACAAGCCTTGCTGTTGATTAGATATGAAGTTAGTTACATTAGCACTTAAAACTTATTCTCACACAAGGTTTGCAAAAATAGTATTTACATAAAGAATAGATCCCCCATCATAAGCTATGAGCCAAAAAGAGTTGCAATATTTTGTTACAGATGCATACTGTCATAACAACATGCAGCCTACTTGTAAAGTACGTAAGGTTTGCTGCAAACTGTACATTTATTTAATAATTGGATGGCAAGAGCCCTTGAAGTAACTGTGGTAGGGTTATGCACAAGTTATTCAAGCTTTATTCATTCTTCTCTAATTTAAATTTTCGACTGTGAAGCTATGTACATGATCAGTGATTTCTGAACATCCATTCAATTTTATGAAGGCAATGAATACATTTTCGATGGCATTATCATAAAGACTCACAGTCATCCCTATTACAGTATCAACTACACTATTGACAGCCAGTATCAAAATATGTTTCACTTTATACTTCAAAGGTAAGGGCTACTTGGTGTCATCCAATAGGTGTTGATCTCTCAAATGAAGAAATTTAAACTTAGTTGTGTCCCTTATTGAAAATTTATTTGCCAGAGATTATGGATTTCATGAAACGTATTGCTTCTCAACAGTATATAGTCATATATAAGATGTCGTCATAAATAAGATGAGATAATTTAAAGTTATGAAATATCTGCTGCTAGCTGACAATTATATGGCTCAATGCTTTTCGAGTCTGTTACACGAGTGGCACATGACTGAATTTACCTCCTTATTGTGAACATTTTAATAAAACTAAAAATGATTCTATAAAAACACAAAAAGCATCAAAGGAAATACCATAAATTAATTGATCATAACAATGACATCATAGTGATAGAAGCCTGTTATCGTTTTAATGAACACTGATGAATTTTTCTATTAGACGGTGGTTGGTTATAAATTCTGTTATTTAAATTATGGCCATGGTGAGTACTTTGAAAACGGGAAAGGCTTTGATTATTCACAACTTGCAAGTTGTTCCTAATTCCGTAGGGAACGCAGAGATGATGATAAATTAGCTAGGGGGGCATACTAACGCTAAGAAGATATATCTTACTGCAAAAGTATGATTAAAATTTATCGTCATTATGATTACATAGTAGCCTCAAAATGTTCCTAAAATCTCTGGTGGCCTACTAAATAGAAAACCATTTCGATTGGTTTCACAATACAAATGTGAATCTTCGTTCTCGTGTAATAAGCACAAACAAGGTTAATTTACCACTATTTCTTTCAAAGGGACTCGACCTTGATTCAATCCATTCACAAATAGTCATTTATTATCTCCGTGTAATTTATGGTTTACACGTATATCAGCACTCATACAATTAACGCTTGTACTTGCCAAATATTCACAATTCGAGGCGAGTATTTTTATTTTAACGACACACCGATGATTGACCATTAGATCGTCAATGATTAAAACCGAAAATATTGGCTCATCTTCGTTTTCAAAGCTAACCATCACTTCAAAACAAACGTAAACAATTCTTTCACCATACTCCAACTCGATTTTTTAAATTTTGACTTTCGTCTGTTTCACTTTTCGCGATCAATTGTTGGTATGAGAATTACAGTAGCTGTGCTTTCCTCTCGTTAAAGTTCCCATCAGCCAACCGGCGGTAGGATTTGCTTTATAAAACACAACCTCTCGTTAAACTCCACGTTACCGTAATCTTCACGTTAGTTAACGTGAGGTTTAACCAGACATTATAAAACCGGCCCATAGTGTACGGAAAGGAGAGGGAAATCTTTCAAAAATGTATGCAACTACTTAAATAATGAACGAGGAATGAAGGAATTTTTTTCATTCATCAAGAGTTTTGAAGTTTTTTCAAGTACTTCGAAGAGGACTTTTTTATACCGAAAAAATAACTCTGTACAAGCCCATAAAAATAGCAGCACAAAAGAAGCGATGAGATAGTTATTGTCATGGCTGCAGGCGGATACAGGAGATAGGCGACGCGGATTAAAGAATGGCGCTAATTTCTTATCTTGACAAAGCCATAGAAAAAATGAACAATACAATAATTTCTCATTTAAATTTCATTGGCGTTGTACTTTAAATAGATCATTATAGCGTTAATCTTACTTGTCAATGAGAATATCGAGAGAATTAACAGTTGGGCGCAGACTAATCAATTGAATTTGAATGTAGGGACAACAAAGTCAATAATTATGGGAATTACAGAACAAGGCTGCACGATCCAGGTGAGGAAGGCTTCTGTCTTTACAGGAGAAATGCGTTTATCAGGTGTGAGTATTTCTTTAGCTTTGATGAGTCGATGTAGAGATCTTAAGAAACAAAGGCCTCGCATAATGGGTTTGAGGCGTACATCTAAGGTTCACTGAAACATTACACAGAGATTTTTTACAGTTTTCTTTTGTGGTAAATCGATACCTTCACTGCATAAACGCTAAACAAACAGCAACCGAATCAAATCCGCTCATATAGTACGTAGACCTTGTAATACTAGATGAGCGGATTTGATTCTGTGGGTGATTGTTGAGCTTTGGTGCCGTGGAGGTATTCATGTATACGCCCTCGGCTCACCGTGTTGTGGCAAATAAATAAAAGGGACTCGTGAATATAAGAGCAAGACATTCAAGGGGAATAAAGAATCCTTCTGGACAGCAACAATGAAGAGGGTCGTGGGAAATAATATCTGGGGACGTACCAACGAGGGTAGGTGGCGTGAAGACCGCCATAATTTTTACGACCCTCGGGACTTGGGTCTAAGTGGGATTCCATTCAGAAACAACGGTCCAATAACGTCACTCCAACCGGAGTTTATCGTTTGAACTATCGCCCACTGTGTCTCCTCAGGGGCCCACACTTGGACCACAGTTTGTCAAAGCTTATCCGAAGCTACCCATTCGGATAGTGTAAAATCCCAAGATCAAAGCCTGATGGAGTGGAATTGTTCCATATTGAAATAAACACAATTTCCGCAATTATGAAATTTATTCCGACCTAGAATTCGTTGTTACTACCAGTGGCGCAGCAAGGGAGGGGGTTTTTGGGGGATAAATACCCCCCAGAACTCAGTGAAATTTTAAAATTTAATCCGTTTTAATTAATTCGATAAATATTACTTTAGGAATAGTGTAAGGATTGATAAAATGTCCCTCAGAAAGCCGTAAAACTCACCATTTTGAACCAATTATCCTAAAACATTTCTTGCGGAAGGCGGCCGCACCTCCCGTATTCCATACCCCCAAGTATTAGTTGCTCCGTTCCCCCCCCCCCCTATCCTTAATTCCTAGCTGCGCGCGTGGTAAGTACATCATCTTCAAGATAAAAATGTTTTGTACCTTTCAACCATTTTGTACCTTGAAGATGATGTAGTAATATTGAAACCTTGGTTGGCATATATTTTACAATCGTGAAAAATTGCAAGTGTTTATTTAAACTATTCTGGTGGCTCAAGACAAATCAAACATCACCATTTCGGAGGTAAAAAGTAAACTGATAGTGAAACCGCTTTCTTCAGGCCATTTTCAAGAGCCAAGTTATCGTCGCGGCATTAAGAATGACCTGTTAACTAGTGTTCCTTATTGTGCGTGCGACATTCAATGTCCGCGATGTGCAATGATGCGAGATCCCTATCCCCTATCCTAAACAACCTTTGCGTTGATTCGCTGAGTTAATGAGCGAGGAAACGGAATAATACTGCATTTTTATGAATCCATAAATCGACCTCAAAATGAAAAAAAGAAGATATTTGGCAGTGAAGAATAGTCTCGCGTTTAAAAACGGGTAAGATTTCCCAAAAATCCTTCCAACTTTTCGATGAGCCTTCCATCGCACTCACGGATTCAGAGGTGCAATGCAATCCAATGAAAATCTATTCGATCAACGAAGCGTCGGAGGGAGATTTGGGAAATCTTACCAGAGAATTCTACACTTCGCCATTATTCGCAAGGAAAAAACCGGACATATCAGACATTCTTCTTAAGGGTGCGGTACAAATTATCCCAATGATTTTGCGGCGATCGTCATATAGCGATGTATTTATTCTAGGGATGGTCAGATCGGATACCGCGGATCCAAATATCCGCGGATATTGCCCTTCATCAGATACATCGGATCAAAAGTTGCGGAAGACATCGGATGTGGATCATAAAGATTTTAAATAATAGCTTTATTGAATGCATAAGGGTGGAAAGAGTTCCGATTCTATCTTCGAATGCGCCGTCCTACTCATGAACCGTTTTGTTTGAAAGCTCTTGCAGAGATTGTCATTACACTTTTTTCTTAATATTCGTCTCAAACCGGCCAAATTTTGAGATACGTAATGTAAAAACGTAGCCATCGATATTGAGGATTAATATGCAACAATCGCCAGAGAGCGGTAATTTTTTAAAACCCGTTGATAAGGGAGCCGAGGGTAAGCACAGATAGAGCTTACCAGTGACGCACTACGTCTACATAATAACCTGCGAGCCACCTCTAGGGTGTGTGGAAGGGGGTGATCAATCTCTAGCATGCAGTATGCAAGAGGATTCCCAGATTCACACCACACGGTCATAAAAACGTTGCGCCTCGATCTAATTATGCATCCACATTCATGCAAAAGACAACATTTGCCGACCTCACATCAAGTCAAAATTTCTATAAAGCTAAAAATGCGAAACATGCTGTTAGGAATACTGGGAAAATTGAAAGACATGCATTTAGTTATGCGTAGGTTAGTAGGGCCACCTTTATGCATTGGCTATATAGGCTCTCTACGATTTTTATCCGGGATTAGGGATTATTTCGGATAAACGCAGAGGACAAAACTCTAAAAAGTTCGTATCCATGCTTCTGGGTTTCACCACATGGATTTTCTTAGCGACGACAGTTTCTTTGTGACGACGGGTCGACCTGGAGACGCCGGTTTGAATACCGGAGAAACAGTCGTCGAATAGAAAATCCGTGGTGACACCCAGAAGCATGAGACACCATGTAGACAACGCCACGGAAAACTACGCATCAACTCTAAAAAGATATAACTCCGTGGGAGAGAGTTCATAAACGCCCGCAGGAGACGTGGCGTATCCGTGACGGTCAACAAAACCACATATCGCTCACCGCACGGAACGTCTCCAAGAATGCAGGCCGCGTCGGAATATACGCTACGCGCGCTGTGAATCTCGATCGAGCAGTCATTTGACGTCCACCGCTGCCGGTCACAAGCATGACGCGTCCGCCCATGACATCCGACCCCACTCCGAGTACGCCTGTTGACATTAGAGGACAGAGAAACCAAAAAGAGCGCTCAAGTGTCAAGTGGAAAATTGGGAAACGCGCAATTTCAGTTCCATAGTGATAAACGGGAATGGATACCAAATTAAGCATTTCCTACTTAATTAATAATAAATACCCAGAGTAGCCCCCCAATGCTGCCTGCTCCGTAGTCAGGTCTGGCTCATTGGGCATAGCCAGTATTGCAGCATTACAACCAAATGACATTGAGAACAGGTCCACAGAGCAGGGCGGTGCCACCCAAATGTCATTGAAGGACAATTTTTCCGTGCTTTGGTGTTTCACTACATTAATATGCAATGTATTTTCACTCACATCTGTCCCACGTTTTTTGTTTTTCCGTGTTTACGGCCACGACTCCATGAAATGTAAACGATTTTTCTCAAGCAGCTAGCTCTCACGGAGAGCTATATAGTTAGCTATTTTCAACGGGATTTATACAAAAAACATCTAAGCCGATGATAATTTTATTGCGAAAAAAATCATATTTTACGTCGATTTTTATTAAAAAAAAACATACATATCGACATATTTTCACCTCGTAGCCACGAAAAATGAATTATTCTCATCGTTTGTACAGTTCTCAAGGTGAAACATGATTTGGCGACTTCTACCGAAAACCAGGGTACACCTCTAGGAAAGTCTTTTGAATTTCGCGGTTTTCCCATTACCTCGGTGTTAGGACCAACTTAGGTCCCCGGGTGGTTTTTTTCAGTATTTGTCATCAGATTCACATGAATTTAAAATGATGGTTTTCAAGAATACGTATCGCGAAATAAACGAATTCTCATAAACGGAAACCGATTTACCCGATAAGGCACCCATGCCTGACCGAAATAAGGCTCTCCTAACTCCCACGGCACTGCTAGAGAGCAACTTAAAAGAAAGAATGCGAAATATGTACAGATGGACACCACTGCAAACTTCATACCTATTCATTTCCACGATTGTACTTTAATTTACGTTGCACTGAAATAATAAAATTTTAAAATCGCAAAAATACATGAAAAGAAACGCTCTCGTCATACTTTATCAACTATGCGATTGGTGATTTTTCCGTTTCAATCCCCGTTTCATGCAAAAAAGTCAAAAATCGCTCGTTTCTCTTTAATTTCAGCAGTCTGTAAAGAGACGACCAACACAGCAAATCCATTTGAAGCGACAAATGCATAGTGGCATTGAAAAAAAGTAGCATATGAAATTAGAAAAGAAAGGGCATTGACAACAAAATGCCGTAGAAAGTCAAACTGAATAAAATGCGCTCTATTAAAAAATCGAGATATTCTGGGCCACAAGTCCAAATTGGACGCAAGGAAAATTAAAATTCTAGTTACATCTTCACATGTACAGTGGCGGAAAAAATTAACGCAAAGCTCGTTGGCGTCTGAGAGCGGCCAGTTCAGGAACTACTTGTCTACCAAAATTTTGCCCTCGTAATGCTCTCATACAACCGGGAGTTTTAAAAGCAATATATCCCTTATACCGGGGAAATAATCATACCCGTCGCATTATCACAAGGCGCAAAAGATCCAGCTACGAATTCTTCGCCATATTCTCCGAAGTATGCTTCGCCCTCGACTCACCTACAATGGAATCCACTCTCGTCGGGACATAGTGGACACAGCCGACATATTGGGCATTGAGACTGCCCTAACACCCAATCGTTCGGGTGGTGTAGTGGGTAAAGGCTTCATGCTTCGAATCAGGGGTTCCACGGATCAAGTCCCAGTGACGGATGACTTGATGCTGCTCACAAACACACTGTAAATATTTTTCTGATCTTAAAACTTCGCAATATCTATCAATAGGTCCATAGGACGTTGCATGGCTATTGAATTCTTACGCGCTTATTTATTTGTTGAAATTCAACCACCATATTGCATAACCATTTGGGCAGTTGACTGTGGAGTGAATTTTGACTACCATTTCCGCGTCGTCCAGCACCGCTTCAAGGCCCCTAACCATTTGCTGCATGTGTGATGTGTCACGGCCTGCTACTCCTCCCCTTCAAGGGAAAACTCCTATAGAGTTCCTCAAAACAGAATGAAAGCACTTTTTTGAGCCACCTCCGAGAAATCAGTTGTTTGTTTTCAGTTCAGTATTGCAATGCTTTGCTCAATATTCTACGCCCAATAAGTTTCCCGAGGATTATATTGGAACAACTTGTAACGTACTGCAATTGAAAAGAAATGCGAAGCCGAATTGATTTAGGTAACGCAATATGTTATGGCCATTTTAAGGTTCAATAATTTCTTTCATGTAGTTATCCAAAGAAATTGATTAATTTGGTCAGTAAACGATTTCTTTCATAGTGAAATGAGAGGAGTAAATAGAGCTTTTTGAACTTCATAATGTCTTTAAAACTTGATTTTTAATCTCAATGATGATCCATATGAACGCGTATTTGATTAACAACATCAACTAAAAATTAGATCTTTATTAAAATAGATGTATCTGAACTAAGCGTTATATGTTTTTAAATTTTATTAACTGACATAAAATGAGAATCAGAAAAGTATTATAATTTTCACTTATTGAAAAGTTATTTACGAAACTGGAGATAATACTGAAATTTGAATGGTTGGAAAGGAACGTAAAGGAATTTAATTGTATTTAGTTAATAGAAGGGAATGAATTTTATCTAGAATTTGTTTCCGTGGTAATCGAATTATGATTAATATTTCCTTGCTACAAGTTGATACATTTCATGGACTGATATATTTTTCCTTGTGAATTTCTCGTTCAGGCATAATCAATCAATTGATTCTCGAATTTATTTCTTCTAAATCCAGTGAATATTACTTTTGTTCAAATCTGATCTTTGATGCTAGTTTTCTTTATCAATTCCTGCATAATTCCCCTCTTCTCTGAAACACAAATGCTTTACCTTGCAGTCATTTACCGGTCTACTCCGTTTTTGTGTCCGAATCCTTTTCCGCAAAATATTTAATGTCCACAATTAAACTCATTTACTTTACTTTTGCTACGTAGACTGTTTCAGAAGTCCATCTTTGATGCACATTTCAATTATGCAACAATCATGGGAGTAAATTCTTCGTAAGAAAGTGAAAAGAAAACGCCTGCTGTATATGAGGTAAATTTTTTGTAATCATTATGTGGCTTATTGGAAATATATTTTTTGCTAAGACAATGGGAAAATTCGACCACACACTATAATTCACGGGATGGTCAAAAAAACTCTAAGGCTCCTCTTCAATGAATAGAGAATACTGGAAATTCGGCCATAAAATGAAGATGTAACAATGAATGGTAATTCATGTGATTACAAGAATAAAATTTCTTCATTGATACGTAAAGGTAATGAAAAATCATTTTTATTTTTAAAAAGTTAGTTTGTAAATTAACATAAATGTCTTACAACCGCCTTTCTGACGCGAAATTACCTCGAATAATTCATTGTGAGATTTACTCTATTCCTTAACCTATGTTGAGAGCTAAAAGTAATCACAAGTTCGAAGTAGGGAATAAATAAATAGCTGAAAACGGGGACAGTCCAATATTTCTATGATTTCGAAATAACATTAGTTCCATAATAATGATAAAATATTTTTTTAATGTATGCGTAATGCTCATTTTGTTGAAAAATTTAAGGGTAAGTCTAACCTCTGTTAACTTAACCATTTGCTCAATGTTTCTGATGAAATACATGCGCAGACGCCAAAAATTACCCGATTGAGAACTACTGAGTTTGGGCGGCTTGATGTTCTTCCTTCGCTCAGCTCTGCAGAACTTCCGAGGAATTTTCCCTTGAAATGAGGGAGGAGTAGCAGGCCGTGACACATCACACATGCAGCAAATGGTTAGGGGCCTTGAAGCGGTGCTGGACGACGCGGAAATGGTAGTCAAAATTCACTCCACAGTCAACTGCCCAAATGGTTATGCAATATGGTGGTTGAATTTCAACAAATAAATAAGCGCGTAAGAATTCAATAGCCATGCAACGTCCTATGGACCTATTGATAGATATTGCGAAGTTTTAAGATCAGAAAAATATTTACAGTGTGTTTGTGAGCAGCATCAAGTCATCCGTCACTGGGACTTGATCCGTGGAACCCCTGATTCGAAGCATGAAGCCTTTACCCACTACACCACCCGAACGATTGGGTGTTAGGGCAGTCTCAATGCCCAATATGTCGGCTGTGTCCACTATGTCCCGACGAGAGTGGATTCCATTGTAGGTGAGTCGAGGGCGAAGCATACTTCGGAGAATATGGCGAAGAATTCGTAGCTGGATCTTTTGCGCCTTGTGATAATGCGACGGGTATGATTATTTCCCCGGTATAAGGGATATATTGCTTTTAAAACTCCCGGTTGTATGAGAGCATTACGAGGGCAAAATATTGGTAGACAAGTAGTTCCTGAACTGGCCGCTCTCAGACGCCAACGAGCTTTGCGTTAATTTTTTCCGCCACTGTACTAGAATATTTATGATTCACACGAATGATGCTTGGTACTGCATTTACATTGGTGAGTCTTCTACAGCAAGCGTTAGACAGGGTAGGCTATGCCAACTGAACTGTTCCTGATTGACTTTCATGAGTCATGATAAGTTTTGACCTTGCTTAATCATTTATAATACGAAGAAAACAATTGTTTTTGTACAAATATAGGGCATACAATAGAGCGAAAAGAAAATCGGTAATTAAGTGCAAGCCTTCTTACTGCTTTAATTTCCGTGACGGAGGTCCGCAATACCCTCACATTTCAAAGCACTGATTGCTTTTCATATTTTAGCAGATGAGATAAATTAGCGGTATGATAACTTTTTTGCGAATTTAATCTAAGTTTTCTACCAGTTAAGGTGGAGTGTTTTGCAGAAACCTGTCTTCCCCCTGTCTTCCCTCCCAACTTTGACTTTCTTCTTCCATTCGGGGTAAGACCCATTCATTTTTTCCATTTTCCAAGTTCCCATTCTGTCTCTCGCTTACCCCACAATCTCACCCCGAACACGGTTTTTAACTTCCCCTCTCCGTTCAGTATTCCCCTGCCATGAAACTTACGTTACAGCTATCATCATTTTACATTAAATTCGAGTGAACCTATCCGTTAATATTTCTTGTACAAATTCATTATTCATCTCTAAAGTCTTATGTAATTACTGCGTACTGGACATTCAAACAATTCGAGAAGAGAGCTTGGTGATCTAACAATCGTTCTGGCCATCTCTCAACAAGTGAGATGAATAACTTTCAACAAAAATACTTAGTATAGGAGTGGGTGAGAAGCCAAGGGGAACAAATGATTTCTTTTTTAAACAGAGTTATGTGCAGATATCACGCAAAGAAAACAAACGAGTTGAACTATATATTTAGTAGTGTATTTGATTTTCTACTCGATGCCAGCCCAGAATATACACTCACTCGAATCCCTTGGCATCCAAGTTTTAGTGCATTTCTTTTAAAAATTAACTTTACCAAACTTCGACAAGAAATAAATCACTTGTACCCCTTGGCTTCGCACCCCCTCATATAAAAATACTGTCAGCACATGGTTTCAGGGAAAATTATAACGGTTAATTTAAATCCATATGCATGGATTATTGAGAGTACGTACTTAAACAAGGCGGACTGTACAAATCCCGCTCCAGATGTACTTATTTTACCAAATCCGGTCCAATATTTGAGTAAATAATACGACCAATATAAAAAATAATAAAAAATAACCAATTGAAATTCTTTTGGCATCCGACCCCCAAGGTAATACCTTAGTAACAGTTTGTTACAAAAAATGTTGCTGATATACTATTTTTAATCTCCTCTCTTTTTCTTTCACCAGTTTCATTTAAAAACAGCTCTCGAGAATGATGCGTAAGCATTGAAACCGGTCGTGTAAGATTAAAAAAGTGAGGAAAGTTACCACAGCCGCCTCAATTATTATTAGCCATGGAATTCTACACATTCAACTTGTCGACAGTCTGTCTGATTCGTTTAAAAACGTTGATCCAGAGAACGAGGTTATCTCTTACAAAATTACAAATATCTACACTCAGTAAGAACTTTTAAAGCGCTTCAAGAAACTAAATACAGACGAATAAATGGAATAACATGATTACTTAAACGACAAAATGAAAATAAATGTGACTTACCAGAGTAACGGAGTTGACAGACTATACAAAATGTCCCGAACCACTTGGAGATGATGTATGTCGAAATGTAGGACTGCTTCAGGCCGGAGGGAGGGCTGGAAATTCAAAGACGAGACGAGATATATAAGGTTGTGACAGCACTTGGTGAATCAACTGCTTCATCATTTCAATCACTTGCACAGATCTCTGCAATTGGTGTTCATTTCGTCCATTGTCACTTTAAGGGATAAATTCCTAACTTTGCCTGCTAAGTCACTAATCGCAGCACAGGAGTATATGTCGTTAAACAAAAGCTTAAATCACGACGATTTTAGGCCAAAATCACAGTTTTCTGTAGCTCTACTTAACTTTTTCACCGGCTCGTAAAAAATAAAATAAAGGTTCGCAGTCGCAGCTGGAGTGTCGTGGCTTCAAAAGACCCTGGCTGCAGTCCCCAGCGCCCTCCACTACAAGGCCCGCGACTTGCCGCAGTAGGTTAAAACACACGCCGGTAACATTAGCGAGGAAGAATGTTGAATGGCATTCCTTGCCTTACTAGGATGTCTTTGAAAACCACAATACTACCGAATTCCGTCTCACACGATTGTCTGCGAGACATAGAGAAGTTGGCACAACACCCAAAGACACAAATATTAATATGAGTCATTCACCACGGGAAATATTCTAACGCACATACTTCGAGATGACAGCTGTCATAAACTCTCCCCACTAAGTCGATATCAGTCCTATTTTTCCAGATCCACTCTTCATTCCAGTTTAGGGGAAAATGGGAAGCTTAGGTGCAAAGTGACGTAGTATGGAAGGAGACACTTTGACGAGACAGTAACACAGAGTAGTGGTTGTCTCGCAATATTTAGTGCACGAGGCGATAGATAAGAGTGACGGTCAGAAGAAAGGAGCTGGCAGTGCTGCATAGAGATGCCACGGTCACTGTTGGCCGACAACAATACGCGAAGCGGCGAAAACTCACAGTGCGGTAATCATAAAAAAAACCACGTCCCGGAGAAGTCAGATGGGAGGGAAAACACTCTACGTAGCAGAGTCACTGACTCGAGAGGATAAGTCAAAAATAATGCGGCAGCGGCAGAGGAATCGGTTTTCAAGCGGGCGCGTCCGACGCCCGGCCGGCGAGTGGCATCAGGTACTACGGCGGCGGAGGGTCGCTCGTCATCGGCGAATGCGTCTCCCTCGGCGGGGGATCGGGAGACACGTCCGAGTTCGACTTCAGAGGGTTGGTGGGAGGAGTGGAGTGAGTAGTAACGCGCGGCGGGAGCCGGTCGAGTGAACTGCCGAACTGCGAGGGAAATAGTGGTGAAGATAGGAGGGGGAGGGGAGTGGGGTGAGGGGGTTGCGACTGTCTACTCCCGGCGATGCGCGGCGCGGTGCGGGGAAGCGGTTCCCGGCCGCATGAGGGCCCAGCGCTCCCGTGGGGACGCCGCGCCGTGGGGCCCTCAGCCGAGGCCCAAAAGCACGCCGGAAGACTGTCACGGTATCTAAAGATTTGATCCTTGGATTTTTCTTCCTCATAGAATAATCCTCCAAGGCCGTTAGAACATTAATTGCGTAAGCTTGGTTTCGCTGATGGTAGGACCCGGCCGCCTATGTGACGGTGCGGGATTCCTCGTCCCTTCCCTTCCTTCCCTATCCCCTCCCAGGAGGCGTCGCCGGGCTCCTATCGCGGCGGCTCCTCCTTCCTTGTTCCTTCTAGTACTTGCCCTCCTGCGGGAAGAGGAAAAAAGCCCGCGCTTACAGTCCCTGCCGCAGAAGTGCAACCCGCGAGCCCCCCCTGGGTGTCTCGTTTCCACTGTCACGTGATACGAGAGGATAGAGCGTCGTTGGAACGCAATGGGGGGCCAAGAAATCGAATCGCTAGTGTAATCGCATAAGGAGGATGGGCTGCGGTGAGCAAGTTACGCAATCAAGCATTTGCCGATCCTACGTGCTCCAACTTCGTTATGTCGCGGGCGCCAACAGTTTTATCTCATTACATGTAATTGCGCCCTGCGGGTCAATGATAGTAACCACTGGCTGCTCCATTGAAGCACAACTCAATGACAAGAAGAGAAGTGTTGTCAACACAAAAGCGGCACGGGGCATCGTGTTGTAGTAATAGGCGAACATGTAACACACATACGTCTACTGTTATAAGGTCCACATATGATTCCACTACCCTTGAGATATGATTCCGATCCAGTACCAAGACACAATACAATATAGTTTTCCATACTTGGTTTAATTCTCACGTATGATCTACATAAATGAGCAAAATTGCAAGCCGATCACTAACTGAGTCTGAAATCTGAAGATGTATACATTGCTGCAGAAATAAAACAAATATACTTTCATTACTGTTGATTCACTTGAGTGGAACAAATTTACAGCACAGATTGGTTTGTGAATATTTAAACGAGCACAAATCACCGAAAATCATAGACTCCAGAGCTTCATAATTATATTGTGGAATGAAATTTTTTTACCGGCTGAATTCTTTGCGTTATAATTTTGCTGAAATAGAGTCAGAGTCGTTTGAAACTGATTTAGAAATATTCCTAAAGTGCAGCCGTAGCTTACCGCAAGGTAAAATTGGGCTCATAAAAGTTATGAATAATGTATGTAATATTAAATGAGCGAAAGTAATTTTAAATTTTAAAATTTTCCATTTAAAAATATTTATGGCATACTCTAGGAATTGTATTTATTTTGGGATGTAAAATTGAAAAAAATACTACATGTTCAAACAAGGCTGCCTTTATGTGAACACATGTGTTACTGATCATTGGCACACATCCTTGTGTACAGATTCTTCCGAAAATATTCTTATTTCAGTCCTTTTGTCACAATTAACACGAAAAGATTTATATCATCTCATTTCTTAATTAATGTTTACATTTTAAGGATATCGAATGCGATGATAGAAACTGATGTATGACACTCAAGTTGGAAAGAGATTAAACTCAATTTCCCTAAAGAAAACCTAGGGTCGGGATAACTTAGAACTTGTGAAATACGCTTCTGATTAAACTCAAATTCTTAAGATTCCTTTGCACGCTAAAATTAAATGTTTCCGTCCAATACGACCTGACTGTCATAGTTTAGATTGGCCGATAGTAGCATTAGGCGGGTTGGGAGGATCGGAATTCCAACTGCCAGCTGATACACACCATGTGGCTACGGGGAAGGAATATTCGTCGGTAAAGAAAGATGGGAAGGGAAACAACGGAAGAGTGCGGCCAGCTAATAATGATTTTGCGGAGGCACATAATCTTGTGAAGAAGTTCGAAAGGGGGCCAAGCATAGATTTCAAACTTCGTTATACATTCAGATATCAAAACTTAACTGCCTTGTAGGAAGAAAAAAAACACTAAAATATGATTCGGAATGAAATTCTACAGTTTCATAGAACCTAAAATACTCCTTTTATTAAACAAAGGAACCTATAAATTAATAATTAAAAAATAAATCGTTCACTAATTGCATCCAGATGTCACACCGATGCAGAAAACCACCGGTTCATAAATGCCCTCGCCCGAGACCTTGACCTTCCTGACACAGCATCTGAATTACTTATCTTTCGGTAAAATTATAGGAATATATTAGAACATGGAACAGATATTGCTTTTTATCTTACAGGAGAAAATTATTTGCTTCCCTACTGTTCTCAAGAGTCTTCCACTCTGTGAGTTATGAAAGTGATGTGAGTGAGTGAGTGAGTGATGTTAAGAAAATCCCGAAGAAAATGAAATTTCCCGAGTGCATTTCCGATAATGGCAATCTATTCATTTACAGTTCTAAGCCGAGTTTGCAATGAGTCGTGATTAATACTGTCTACAAGTTTTCTCAGTTTTATTTTCACATCAACAAAAATGAAAGGAGAATACGTACCATTGCTGTGGCAGTGAAGAATTATCAAAAACATCGACGGATAACTTCTGTGGATTCAAATTGCAAATCTTTCTCTTTCGACTACTAAGAGCCGTACAAAATGTCCTAATTTATGACGTGCTTGGGATAGCAAGGACAGAGATAGCCTCTGGTCGAGAAAAGAGTGGCATGAGAAATAAAGCATTTTGTGGTAGAGAAACCAAACTAAGCAATTATCTGGTTAAACCGCAAAAAATAACTTTGCCTCCACTGCTCAAGAAAGAAGTCCTTTAGGAGCAGCTGTTGAAGGCTCTGGATAAATATGGGAAAATGCCACAAATTAGTTCTGAGAAACTTAATACTGGGATTTTTGATGGCCCACAAATTTGACAGCTAGATAGAGTTCGTGAAGTTAATGAATGAGGCTGAGAAAAATGCTTGAAGATCGTCTGATGATACTGTACACAATTTTATGTTACAGAGGCAATTATTACATAAGGTTTGTACGCGTGATGATAAAAAATATTGGAAGCCTGACAGGCAATATGAGTATTAAGATTCACTATTAGCATAGCTTCATGAACTGCATTTTACAGAATTTTGCAAATACGAGTGAAGAATAAAGTGATAAATTTAATTACGATATAAAAACTATGCAAGACTGCTACAAATGGCTATGAAGTACGCAAATGATGGCAGATTATTGTTCCAACCTTCCGAGATATAATTATGCCGAAGTCCTTCTTCAAAATATCGGGAACGAGGCTTCAGAAGTGGCTACTTACTCTTTTACAGGATGCTATTTTTTACAAGTGCAGTTGTAAATACGCGCTCCCGACATCTTAATGGAAAATGTATTTCTTCCATTCTACTGGAAAATATAAAAAATAATAAACTCATTGTAGATTTGTTTTGTATCTTATAGGCGCCCTTAACTCTGGTAACGTAAAACGCCGATTTTTTTGTCTCAAAAACTAAAGCTATCACGGAAAAACTAATTTTACATTTAGATTAAGGAGATCATTTATACAAAAAATAGACGTAAAAAAGTCCGGCACTAATCTCAGTTTACACGAGTGTTGTCTTTTACAAAAAACCTCTCTTTTCCAATTGTGGCTGCAACTGTGTTGCACTTAACAATAAGGTGGAACAATGTATTACTTGGTCAGACTGAATAAACTAACGTATGACTTACATTCCTCTGTGAATTTATTGATTCATCAATAGGGCCTTATCAGCTCTGTGAAGTTATTCATAAAATAATCACCTTCTCCTTTCAGTCGAGCAATCCTTTGTTCAATAGGGTGGTTTCCTATTATTTTTTATTGCCTAAATCGAAAGATTATTACTCCTGGAGTACGTATTTCACGCTTTCTATTTTTGCTATTAAATGAAAAGTGAAAATTTCCAAGCGCACGAAAACGCGACGGGTAAGTATGAATGCTGGGAAAAGCTCCACGCGACGTCGTTCTGCTTCTCGCTGCCGCAAGTGAGGTGACCTTGGGGCGAGGCTCTTGAGTGCTGATACGATGCAGGATGATAGCAGGTAGCTGAGTACCATGCTACCAGGTTACTGAGTACCATGCTAGCTGGTAGCGCTTGGCTTAACCCTTTCGCTGCTGTTCAATCTCCGAAAACCTACTCCTCACATGCGGCGAAAATGTTAAAATGCGTTTCGTGGGCCCATGGAGCAGGTACTTCCAGGATGGGTGTGTACACCCTCCGAAGGGTCGCTAATCCGCGACCCAATCCTCGACCAGCTCACCCACGCAGGACCGTCTGCGTGGGTGCGGACAACGGGAAAATGGCTATTTTAGCAAAGTTAACAAAATCGTTATTTTTCATTGCAGAAACACGGTTCAAAGACGTGATTGATTGCTTGATTGGCAGAAGTGCGATGAAAACAATCATTTTTTGATGATCGGATTAATCGATTGATTTTCAAATTGCAGTCAGAGCGGTCACTTTTCGGGAGGGAGGCCCCCCGCTGGTAGGGTCGAGGAGACGGTTTTACGTGAGTGAGCTGGTCGAGGATTCCGGGTCCCGGATTAGCAACCCTTCGGAGTGCTTCGGCGAAAGTGCTGACCGCATGGCAGGGACGAAGAAAAAGTACGTCCACAGCAGTCTGCCGTGCGGACGTACTAGGTACGTCCAGAGCAGTGAAAGGGTTAAATAAGGATTATTAATATCTTATCAAACGAAGAAACTTTCCGACCAGCCAGTTTTTATAGGAGATTATTAAGACATGTTTTCCTGAGCTCTGTGCCTCATGCATGCATTGGTAACTCCAGACGACGTGAAACTCCTATCCTCTCGTGTAGAAATAAGGTCCCTGTGACGTCACATGGAGTGGCATCGCATGGGCGCCAATCTGGCCTTTTTCAAATGAGGATTAAATTGACCATTGCCATTTGTCTAAACCGGTATTTCTAAAACCAAATAATTTGTTTTTTATGAATACACTAATGGGGGGTAAGACCGCACGTCACCGGTTAAGGCTTAAGTTGATTCAGTACAACCAGTGCGAGGATGGTATTGATATGAAATAAATATGTATGGTTAGAAAAATGGAACTGTTCATGTATCCAACCTTTTTCCCTACGCGTTGGTACATTACGCCAAACAGACGATGTAATACGGTCAGAGGTGAGTTCTTCCGATGAAAAGCATTTATTTTTTATCATCTGGAGACTAAGTTGTGAAAACACCATATTTGTGGAGAGTGGGAAAAATCATGAGTCGTTACGCCAACAGTTGCGCTCAAATTTTATGACAGAAGAACATCATTAGATTGCGTCAGTGGCTGAGTATTCATTAACACAGTAATTAGCAACGAAAAAACATTATTGGAGCAATGACAATCTTATATCAGTGTTTCACGGGCAATAAATTCAACATTCGGAAACGGTCATCGAAATAAACATTATACGGTTGATATGCTTATTGCTGTGCATTTTAATGAAATTGTGAAAAATGTACCTCATCAATTTCATGGCTCTGTCTTAAGAATAAATATTTCTGGAAATCCTTGTGAAATGTCAGTGAATAAAAATATTTAGCAATCTAACAGAAACAAACAATTATAAGGTATGATCCCTAATTCGCCAATTACGAGCACTAAAATATATTGATGATAAAAAATGACATAAAAGATGCGCACACTTGAGGTTTTCAGGGATTGATGCGAAAATACATTGCCAACTTTTTTTACACGACAACCGATCAATCAAACATGAACGAATATTAGCATTGGAAAGGCAGCGCAACAAGAGCAACAGCCAAGGTATGATGCAGAGTGTTAGAATGGCGTGAGGGATAGAATGTTCTAATACCAAGCGAATGAGATTGATACCCTAAACGATTCGCTATTTTGTTTATTTTATTCAAATCCACTGTGTCTCGAGTACAATCTACCGATTTGATCGATAGATTTTTCTTCCTTATAGGAAAATCTACTAAAATTGGTAGCATATTAATTGCGTATTGCTTGGTTTCGTTAGTGGTAGGACCTGCCCGCCTTTGTGACGGTGCAGGATTCCTCGTCCCTTCCTTCCCTCCCCGTCCTTTCCTTGGAGGCGTCGTCGGGCTCCTATCGCGGCGGCGCCTCCTTTTCTTGTTCCCTCTCGTCCTTCCCCTTCTGGGGGCAGAGGAAAAAAGCTAATCGCTTATAGTCCTCGCCTCAGGAGTGTATCCCGCGAACCCGGCCCAAGGGTTTAGTTACCATTGTGTCTCGAGTACAATCTAACGATTTGATCGTTGGATTATTCTTCCTCATAGAATAATCCCCCAAGGTCGTTAGAACATTAATAGCTTATGCTTGGTTTCGCTGATGGTAGGACCCGCCCGCCTTGTGACGGTGCGGGATTCCTCGTCCCCTCCCTTCCTTTCCTATCCCCTCCCAGGAGGCGTCGTCGGGCTCCTATCGCGGCGGCGCACAGTGGTCGGAAATCGAAAAACGCCGGACAAAAGTCCGAAATGGCTTTTTTTGAGGTAGACAATTGAAATTTGGCGCAAATACGGGGAAATAGTTGCTGATTTTGAAATAGAAAGTCATTTTTATTAAGTCTCAGCCGTTATGGAGTTACGGAGGCTTAAACATGACGAAATTTCGAAAAACTTGCCATTTATCATTTTTCTTCGAAAATGTAAAAAGTTACGCAGATGGTAGAGCAGTGGATGGATTTTCATGAAATTTTAAACATGTTCATCTGTCATTATAGTTTCTTGCCAGTACTTTGCATAAGTTTCAGACATTCTTGTTGATATTTGTGTGCTGTAATGTATCAAAATGGCGGAAGCTTTTTTCAAGCAAAATTTCACTTAAAGCAGTCATTATCTTTTTTATAAGAAATATGTATGTCGAGATATTTCGCAATAATACTAACAAAACATATTTAAACGTTTGTCTGCAAAAGGTTTGGGAAAAAGTTTGCGGCCCTGAGAGAAAATTCGAATTTTCGACCGCGCGTCGCGGTCCGGCTCCACGCGGCGGACCCCGGTAATATCGATTGCGTGTGATGGTTGAAGTTGTTTGCACCTAAATACCTCAAATTTGCCTTTTTCAAGCAAAAAACACTTTTGTGGATTCCCTAAGGTTCTATATCGAAGATATTTTGAAAGCAGTATTGGTCATTAGGTCATAAAATGGCGGACATTTTGTTAGGCAAAAGTTAACATAAAGGAGTCATTATCTCTGGTTTTAGAAAAATGTATATCATGATTTTTTGTCAGGGTATTAAGTAAAAATAATTATAAAGTATTCTGCAAAAATCTGTGGAAAAAGTTTGCGACCCTGAGAAAAAATTCCAATTTTCGATCGCGTTTCGCGGCCCGGCTCGGCTCTGCGCGACCTCGAAACTCCGACTCCCCGCACCGACGAATTTCTGAAGACCTTAATCGGTCGCCGTTTCATCGCATTGATTAATAAATTAATAATTTAAGCCATGTATTAATTTACTGCATTTTAGATTGGAATTGGCCTTACTTTTCGGTTTATCATTGTTAATAGCAAATTGAATGCTACTGATTAACCCCTAAAATTCAATTTATCCAATCCATCAATCAGTTCTTTTATGTAATCTCTCTCTGCTTTCGCAACTTCTCTAGTCTCTTTTAGCCACTGAAGGCGAATAGGTCGGCAAAATCTCATAGAAGATGGCCGAGGATTCGCCCATAATATCTCACCTGGAATATTAAAAGTAGGTACTAAAAATTCCTGTAATGATTCCAATTAGATAAATTACAGATAAAATAGACACGTGAATCTCATTCCTGTATTGTCATCTAGTAACCTAAGTGGCACCAGGGAGCTCATAAATAAATACTCATCTGATGAGTCAGATAGTTCCCACAATTGATTATATTGGGCATGGCCCGAACTGCCATCAAATCCATATTTGCACACTAGTGTGCAATCTACTTCATCATATGAGGTTTCAGCAGTTGAAACGTATGACAGAATTCGCGAAGCTGTGTGATTTAAGAGAGTTTGAAGACTCACTTCGCACATGTTTTCAGTTACCCTGATTCCTTCGGAGTATGCCATACTTTTCGCGTTTAGGACTCTATCGTAGCTTGGATAAAGCTTGTGTCTATACTTTTGAGCCGAGCGTCTCAGTGTATTGTACTGACTCTTCGTTAGCTCAGTTGTAATAACGAGAGACACAGCTTCTTCAGGGGTCATTTCCCTCTGGGGATTATCCCTTTTTCTCCATTTAGACAAAACTCTTCTCGCCCTACTAGGAGTGGTTGTCGTTACCTCGGAATGTAGTTCGGCGGCCGCAATATCTCCTTCCTCCCTTAAACTAAGAGAGGTTGCCAATGCGAGCTCCGCAGCAGAGGAAGACATTTTAATATTTTGGACCTTACGTCTTTTTGATCTCTCCGAGGAAACACTAAAATCTATTTCCGGCCTTCCCAGTGAACTTAGGAAGTAATTATTTAAAAGTAAATAACCCAAGAATAAAAATATTATGTTGTTCAATGAAAAAGGAAGGTTTTCACCGGATGGCACTTACTAGTCTCAGCAGAAGTGCTAGTCAAATACTGACGCACGGTGTCAGGAAAGTTCATCGACTCCATGAGCCATGCGTTACTTCGCTTTAAAAATGTATTTTTATTCCGAGAACTTCTATTCCACCTTTGCAAGTAGGGCAACAAAGAGCTTATTCTGACAAATTCACGAAGACTTCTAATAGCGTCATCAAATTGACCTAAATCAAATCTTCGCACAAGAAAATCCACCAAATATTCCATTTTTTCAGTAGGTGATTTGAACTTTATGCCCATCAATGTATTATGGAGATCAAGCCGCGAGATAAAATTGGAAGACATATCCAATCAGGACTGAAAAACTTGTCTAAGGTCTGAAAATTAATGTAATAGAATGAATCTACCCATTCCACAAATTGTTCAACAACGATAGGCTACATAACGCCAGAAAGTAGGGGCGAAAAATCGGTATTGAAGAAAGTTTGTAAAAAATAGTTCAAGGGACGTAAGAAAACTGGGACGAAAAAGCACGAATGACTAACACCAGGTAAAAACACATGGACAGATATCTTACCTCGAATAAGGTGTGGATTGCTGAGGAAAAAAACACTGATGTAAACCTTCGAAAAAAAACTCGGTAAGGATTCCTATCACTCACACTCAATATCGCGAGTAAAAAATATTTTATCAGAACAGATTTCTCCCAATTCACTTCACCACATCACTTCACCACAAATGCCAAGATAGAACTACTGCTCAACATGCATTTTCTATAGGATAGGGATGGTCCACCCAGGGAAAACCCATTATAACTGTTAAAGGGTGCGCGGTGTCATAAAAACTCCCTCAGGGACCGAGTCGCATGGTGCTATGAAGGCGGAGGGATTTGGCGGCTTGCAGTTTGAAAATGCAAAGAGAGTAGAAAGGGAAAACAGCCAACCCCACACCCTTCCACAAAAGAGTGTATGAGGAACAAAACACCCTCATGTGCACTCAGGAATTGAAGGAGTTCATAATTACTCGGAAAATTCCGTGGAGTAACCGAAGAAAAGCATATTCATCACAGTTAGGCATCACAGTCTACAAACACATGCGCTGGATATAGTATCCCTCTATGATAATAAATATATGACATTTGGTTATCATTGACAGCATGGATGTCTTGAGTAAGGCGAATACAGGACATTAAGGTCCTCAGAAATTCGTCGGTGCGGGGAGTCGGAGTTTCGAGGTCGCGCAGAGCCGAGCCGGGCCGCGAAACGCGATCGAAAATTGGAATTTTTTCTCAGGGTCGCAAACTTTTTCCACAGATTTTTGCAGAATACTTTATAATTATTTTTACTTAATACCCTGACAAAAAATCATGATATACATTTTTCTAAAACCAGAGATAATGACTCCTTTATGTTAACTTTTGCCTAACAAAATGTCCGCCATTTTATGACCTAATGACCAATACTGCTTTCAAAATATCTTCGATATAGAACCTTAGGGAATCCAAAAAAGTGTTTTTTGCTGGAAAAAGGCAAATTTGAGGAATTTAGGTGCAAACAACTTCAACCATCACACGCAATCGATATTACCGGGGTCCGCCGCGTGGAGCCGGACCGCGACGCGCGGTCGAAAATTCGAATTTTCTCTCAGGGCCGCAAACTTTTTCCCAAACCTTTTGCAGACAAACGTTTAAATATGTTTTGTTAGTATTATTGCGAAATATCTCGACATACATATTTCTTATAAAAAAGATAATGACTGCTTTAAGTGAAATTTTGCTTGAAAAAAGCTTCCACCATTTTGATACATTACAGCACACAAATATCAACAAGAATGTCTGAAACTTATGCAAAGTACTGGCAAGAAACTATAATGACAGATGAACATGTTTAAAATTTCATGAAAATCCATCCACTGCTCTACCATCTGCGTAACTTTTTACATTTTCGAAGAAAAATGATAAATGGCAAGTTTTTCGAAATTTCGTCATGTTTAAGCCTCCGTAACTCCATAACGGCTGAGACTTAATAAAAATGACTTTCTATTTCAAAATCAGCAACTATTTCCCCGTATTTGCGCCAAATTTCAATTGTCTACCTCAAAAAAAGCCATTTCGGACTTTTGTCCGGCGTTTTTCGATTTCCGACCACTGTGCGGCGCTTCCTTCCTTGTCCTTCCTGTCCTTCCCCTCCTGTGGGCAGAGGAAAAAAGCTAGCGCTTAGAATCCCTGCCTTAGGAGTGTAACCCGCCAGCCCGTCCTTGGTGTCTCGTTCCCACAGTATCTCTAGTACATCTAAGGATTTGATCGCTGGATCATTATACCTCATAGAACGGTCCTTCAAGGTCGTTAGAACATTAATGCTTATGCTTGGTTTCGCTATTAAGTGGGCCTTCTTCGCTTCTATAGCGTTGAAGTGTTTTCCCCGTCCCGTCCCTTCCGCACCTTTCCCTTCCCAGAGGCGTCGTCGGGCTCCTATCGCGGTGGCGCTTCTTTCCTTTTTCCTTACTCTCCAGCCCCTGCCCGGGTGATCGGGCGTAAAAGCCATTGGCTTGGTTCCTGGCCCTAAAATGGCCTGTCATCTGGCAGACGGAGGGATAACCAGGATTCGAATTCGATCTCCCGATCAGTATCAGCCAATCAAACCACCAAGCCATCCTCTCAAAGCGTTGGTACTTTTGGATGTCTTTCAGAAGCAGCAGAAGCCTGTCAGTTCCGAATTCAAATCCTGGTTAAGCTATATCTTTTTCAAGACGAACTTCATCCGTCGGTGAATTTAACTTTGCATCCGTGCGCGTGACTGCGTGCAAAGTCACTTCTTCCGTACAGGGGTTTGGAATTATTCGTTGCAGAATTGCGACAGAGTAAGGTTTATTTTGTCGGCAGTGGCTTGGTGAGCCCTGTTTCCGTCACAAGTGCTCTAGTGTAGAGTCGTGACGTCAACACCTTGATCGGTACTATTACTCATCCTGAAGTCCGCTGTCGAGAAGATGGCTTAAGCCAAATATTTTTTCATGGTGAAGTTCATCCTTGGTGAGTGTGTTCAGTTTTATACATCACCATATTAACGCTACAAAAGCCATCAAGAATTGTTCTTAAAATATCACTTATCTACCATTTTTCACCTTAAGGAACGTTTCGAACACACGGAATACGTGATAATAAACTTCAATAAACTTGCACTAACGCGAAATCTAAACAAAAAGACATGGAGGACTGCAAATTTAGTCTTGTTCACTTGTATTTTCCATTACGCTCCGCTTCACATGGTTTTCATTTCGTTCAGCAATATCTGGTTCGCTTCTCTAAAGCTTTCCTCCTTAAAAGAAGTATTTAATGCTACCGCCTGCACTTCAAAATTTTACAGCTAAATATCTATACGGTCAAATGAGAATATAATTGGCATATTTAAACAATGTTAGGTCCACTCATCTGAAGTAATATGACTGTATCAACGAATCATTTTTTCATTAATTAGGGAGGTAGATAAATAATCTCGATTTCTTCGACTACTAGCAACTGCTCAAACATTCATTGAAATAAATTTGATTTCCATAGCCCTTTTCACACAATATATTCACCCTTCGAAAAAAAATGTTTGAATAACGATGTAATCGATAAAAATTTATTCACAAGAGACAGAATTGACAAATAAGGTGTTTCCTCCTGATAACATAGATTCCTACAAGTTGTGAACGCCGGAGTAGGACAATTTGACAAATGTGAAACATGTAGATTGACTAAAATATACCTACGTAGCTCGGTGATCCTGGGTTTGAAGTAATAACGTGAAGTATAGATATATTTCTTCATTAAATAGGTATTTCAAAAAACATTCGCCTTTGAATCCCAACATATTATTAAAATGGAAATGCATGACAAGATACCAGGGGCTGGTGAGCAAAAATATTCCATTCAGAAAATTCCTACTGTTAGATATTTTAAAATAAGAGCATAATGGTATGCACTAACGGTAAGCCATGAAAGCTAGAAACTGTCTGATATGAATTCTATATTCATGATGAAGTTAATGCATCACATATTTGGACATTTTAAAATTAACTTATCTGACTCGAAATCATCAATTTTCCCCTTAACTTTCTGAATATACACATTTTATATAATACTTAGTTAAGTAACAGGTTTTGGTCGGGAGGTGAATGAAAGTAAAATATTTTTTAAGCAAACAATTCCAATTAGCTGAATTTTTCCCGTGTTATTCAGTGCAAACAAACGCGTAGGAGAAGTCTTAATTGGCGTATCCTTTATACGTCGGTATACATTTTTCAAAGGGGATGAAGTCTCCATTTACAACGTCCAGTCAAGTTGCTAATGTAAGGACCGAGAGCTTTTAAAAGGATAAAAGGAATAAAAAAATACTATTTCCCCAAATAGACTGCCTTCTTCATTATTCATTACACGTGGGTCAACCCAAAAGGGCATGGTAAGATACCTCAAGGAAATAGAGGCAAAAAAAGAAACAGTTTTTCCTGTAGTTCTTTTGCTTGATAGCTCCCAGCTGTTTACGGTTGCACAGTTTTAAAGAATGAAATCAACTCCTACACTCTTGTTCACTAGGATATGCAAGTGGAGCATTTAAATAGCATTCATTGTTCCTATTCACTGGTGACTGAACATATGGAGCGAAATACAAGTTGAATCATGTTAAATTACCACTTGTTGATCGTTTAGAAAACTACATTATTTTTCTAATTACACAGCACACGACTCATCGGGAGAAGAGCTCTTTCGAACTCATGAGGCCATTAACGATCCTGCATAATTCATATTAGTTGACGCTTACACGCTACATTTCGAACCATCAAGAATTAAATACTCCAGTAAATTAAATGCAAACTTGGAGGTTGCACGTGGTGGAAGGGCTCCATATTATGCATAAAACACACTTTGTTACTTCCACGATATATTTTTTTTTAATTTCGACCGATTTTGGCTGTTACGCTATTAAAAAGTACATAAAACATTTTCTGTACTTGGTAATGGTGTAACAGCCGAAACCGGTAAAAAAATAGATTAAAATAAATATACTGTGGAAGTAACAGTGTCTTTTATTTATAATAATAGCACTAAATATTGACGTTATATAAAGATACTTAAGTGCGCACTATACAAGGAATTGCTTTCATTATGTGGTACGGACATTTTTCAATCAACAAATTCTTTATTACCAGCATGGTAATGTAGGAGCGTGGTCGAGACATTGAAACCGATGATACTTCAATAACATTTCTTCGGTCAAACTGTGCTCAGAGGAAATTCTTCAGATTGCGACAAAACATACTGTAGCAAACAAATGTGGTTTCTGTCTTAAACATCACCATCATTTGCGACAATAACAATTACAAACAAACATTGAACAAGTACTGGTATCAGCACAAAAAAAAACGTTGGAATCATTTTTAAATCGGTAAACCGAATGAATTGCAAGAATTTCGGAACAGCAGTGGAATGAAATTAGTATTTAATTTCTAACCTTAGAAAACAAATGATAGACCAGAAAAATTACTGATCGCGGGAAACTGTGGTAACTACACCATCAACTTCGTTGAACGGAAGATAAGAAGATTTTAATGGAACAAATATGAGCGGAGTCAGAGGGGTATAACTGTGAATTCGATCGGATATGTAAAGAGCCCATTAACTACACATATGTTAAAAAGGAAAATATTTGCTGAACCCAATCCTTCTCCTAATCCAGAAATGGAGTTCCTAGACATCATAGAATGTTTGACATTAAATTTATAACAAAAAAATTAGATGTAAGGAATGTTAGCGTACTTTCTTACTTTTGAGAGATCACTTACAAAAACGAATGAGTACTATGGAGAAAATTTGAAAGGGGGTTTTAGTAATTCTAAATTACCGCTATTTTTTCCATGAGAGATTTTTCTCCAACTTTAAAATTGTAAGAACATGAAACGATATTCCAAAAGTGGTGAAGGAAAATATAGTTACGATACGCTTACGTTAAAAAATATAATTTAATCACGAAATCTCAGTTATTTTATTCATCATCATTCAGTCTGATTCGTCGCGAAACAAATTTAATGCCTTTTAGTCATACAGTATCTCCATAGCCTAAAAGAAATCGCCCAAATTAGGACAGTGGAATCGTTCCATCAGATTTGAATTCTCACTTCATTAAAAGAATTAGGTTTACGAAATGGAAAGATAGATTACAACCGAAAAACTATTATTTATAGCTCCGCTATTCTATCATAATGGGGTTAACTCATTGTCAAACCCAATTTCGCAATTCATGAAGATAATTTCATTAGAGGGCTGGGAAAGATAAGTCATAACGGGAAAAAAAAGTCTTCCTCATCCATCAGCCATTTTATCATACAGTTCTTGGGGAATGATATCCTTGGGCCCGGGGAGGAAGTCTCTTATCTTGGTCACACAGTTGTATCTGGTGACCACGTCATGCTTTTTTAATATTCTGGCGATCCTCTCTGACGTTCCAGCAATGAAAGGGATAGTGTGAGGATAGCTTCCTTGACGACCAAGAACTGTATGAGGGGGTATACAAGGTGCCCTGCTCTTGCGGAAAATCCTACATAGGGGAAACTTGCCGCTCCATGCATGTGAGGATTAAAGAACATCAAAGGGCGACCAATAACAAGCAGTTTCAGCTCTCTGCCATCGCCGAACATGTATGGTCGGAACCTGGCCACGACACAAAATTTGAGGAGAAGAAACTTTTAGTTAAGGAGTGCCGCTACTTCCCTAGACAAATCAGGGAAGCGATAGAAATTCAAAAAACACCTTTGAATTTCAATAGAGAAGACGGATACTTCCTTCACAGCGCATGGAAAACAGTCATCAAAGAGACAGCCAATCACAGTGCAGCTCCCATCCAGCCTACAGTATATAAGCGAGGCAGAAACCAACAGCCGACACATTCGACCTGAAGACGCTGGCAGGACAGCCAGCGAAACTGTTGTCAATCAACCAACAACCTGACGCGGAAGAAAACCCTGGTGAAATGCAGAGATCAGACCATCGCCGCGAAAACCTACGCTCTAACATACCAACACATTATTCATACATCTGTTTTCTTCGCAAAGAATCAAATACGAAGACAAAATACGGCGACAAAGGGAATCGAGGCGGGATGGGAGTGGTCCGAGTAAACTCAAGCAAGCAATCCCATCCAGAATGATTAGTGATTAATCTATAAATAGGCGAGTCGCCATCAGAGGCGTCACCTCCGTTCTCCCTTCAAGGCGATTTCAATTCTCCGAGGAATGACATCGGATACGTTCTGAGAAAAGATTTATCGGTCTGCCTCCGAAATAGAAAAAGGCCAAATGCCATACATCCCTCTGCATTTTTCAGTTTAAAACCTTCCCCATGTATGCCCTTATCCATCTATCACTAAAAGAATTAAAGGACAGTTTGCTTTAAATAATAGGGTAGTTTCCTCCATCAAAGAAAACGAAAGGTATTGATTGCGATTCGTTACCCACCATGTCCATTAATGTATTCATAAAATCCACATTATTTGGTTTTAGAAATCCCAGTTTAGACGAATGATATCGGTCAATTTCATTCTCATTCAAAAAAGGCCAGATTGGCGCCCATGCGATGCCTTTCCACGTGACGTCACAGGGACTTAGTTTCTATACGAGTAGATAGGAGTTTTACATGGTCTGAGATAACCAATGCATGCATGAGGCACAGAGTTCAGGGAAACATCTCTTAATATTCACTCATTAAAAATACCCAAGTTCGGAAAGTTTCCTTCCTTTGATAGGGGAATAATGATCCTTATTTAAGCCAAGCGTTACCTGCTAGCAGGGTACTCAGCTACCTGCTAGAAGTCTGCATCGGAGCGAAGCACACACCCTCGCTCCAAGGTCACCTCACACGGCGGCAGAGGGAACCAGAATGACGTCACACGGGCTTTATCCCAGCATTCATACTAAGCCGTCACGTGTTCGCGCGCTTGAATATTTTTTCGGTTTATTTCATCGCGAAAAATAGATATTGCAATTTAAAAATCTAAATGCGTGAAATAAGTACTCCAGGAGTAATAGTCTTTTGATTAAGGCAATGAAAAAATAATAGAAACCACCCTATTACCAGATTGTTAATTACAAAAATCTGCGAGGAAGATTAACAAATCATAAACTGGGACTTAAAAAATGATGCTACCTAATTTTATGAAACTAAATTTAAGTTTTATGAGTCAATTCGGGGAGTATGAAAAAGATGCAGTAATCCGGTAATTTCGTAGTTAGTAAAGTTTAATGAAAAGAAAAAAGTTTTATTTTCAAATTACTTAAGACAACTGTTCTAGTTTCAAGTCAACAACTGTTCAATCTGTTCACGCAATCTGAAAGAGGAGTGGTAAAAAAAACCTCATGCCACTAAAAAGGGTAGAACTCGAAGGCGTAATATTTTGCGTCATATCCTGTGCGCCGTGCCAAATTTTTATTCTTTCTTCTGCTCTGTTGATAATTTTGCGTCCTAATATTTTTGATGTTGTTAGAAAATGGACCACAATTGTAAAGCATATAGTTTTGCAAGCTTTCTAGAATGAAGAAGGATACTCACAAATAGATAAGGACCTGGGATTGCTAATAGTTATCGTTTTTACAAGTACAAAATGAAAATATTTCACAACTTTGGAGTAAACTAGACGGGCGTCTAATTTTCAACAGTATAATGGGGAGGAATTAATTCAAAATAACACTGCGGGTTATTCGATTTGATGAAGCGACAGAAATGAGGAAAAACAGAGGCAAAGATAAGTTTCAGACTATTAGAGAGATATTTGATGTGCGGAACTCCTATCTACTCGTATAGATACTAGGTCCCAGTGACGTCACGTAGATTGGAATCGCCTCAATCGCGGTTAATCGCCAATCTGGCCTTTTTCAAATGAGGTTCAAATTTACCGTTGCCATTCGTCTAAACTGGGATTTCTAAAACCAAATAATTTGTATATTATGAATACACTAATGGTGGATACCGATTCGCAATCAATGCCTTTCGTTTTCTTTGATGAAGGAAACTACCCTCTTCCCCTCATAGTTTGCTGACATGGTGCAGTTAATGAAAGCATATAATCAAACACACTAGGCGTGACTACGCGAAATAATCTTGTTTCATGGCGATTTTCTGTTCATTTTCAACAAACGTTTTTTCTACCGTACAACCAGTATCACCGCATAGCGCCACCATTAGGCTCCTAATTGATAATCACTAGATGCTCATGAGCTAGACTGAGAGACCGAATCACAACACATAAATAAAGAAGAAATAACGTTCCATAATTTTCAATCCAACCACGGATCCGCCTTCATGTTGAACTACGGTAGAAAAATTATATTTTGTACCATGCAATAATATAATTTTCATAATTAATAGTCACGGGCGTAACTTGTTGGAAATCCATAATCGCAGGAATAGAAGGATCAACAACTTTGCTGTTTCCATTAGGTGGAACATATCAAGGTGGATGATTTTACAGAGTTGATAATGTTACTCTGTGACCAAAGCATGGTCGGTCTCAATAAATTACTATGAGGAAATTGCAAAGTTGCTGATCTTTCTATTCCTGCAATATAATTTTTACTATTTTTACTGCTTGAGGAGATATCAATATACAGTTGCCGCTGTTGGAAAGCCAATTAAATGTTTAAAAAAGTAAAATATGCCATAAATATATCTGGCGTGAAGTAATGAGGTAAAAATAAAATTAACGATCAATCAGAGAACCTTCTTCGTTTGGCTTGACTTATTTTAAGGGTTTCATGAGAGAAAAAAGCGACTCACCTATTCCTTCACCAGATCGATGCAATCATTGGGCCGACCTGAAATAAAATTACATTTAAAATTAGAAAATAAAATATAATAGCCCTCTTCTTTTAAACGTAAAATTATTGTTTTACGGAAGAGCCAATAACTAGAAATGAGGTATTTAGTTAAAAGATTGAAGTGTGTATGATAATTTTAATCCCATCACTCAGTGCTTTACGCCTATAACTTCATCATTTATCAAACTTCCCACTTCGTAAGAAAACAAAAAATAGCCTCTTTCAACCATGTACTCGGGCTACTGGTTGTCTGATCGCGTAGGTTACAGATGAAAACCCAGATTAAAGCTTCACTGGTTTTATTGCTTCATTTATACACATATCCCCCAAAACATCATAATAAGTCCTTCACATCGGGATAGTTGGCAACTTATAACAATGGACGATCACATACTCGTATGACGTGGAAAACTGGCAATTTACGCAGCCAAGATTCGGACCTTTGTCCTTAGATTTGACACGTGAGAATTTTACTCCAATGCCCCCGAGGTCGACAAAAAAAATTGTTCAGATTGCAGGTCGTTCTTGGTTACTGAGAGTTGTGCAGCGTAACTTTCTTAAGCTTCAGGTTCCTTCAATTTATTACGTGTCGTAATGGACTTTCTGTACAAGTTGTATAGTTTTCTCTGTTTCCTAAGTTCCCTTCTCACGTCGTTGTTGTACCAGCGAGGTTCCTTATTATCACATTTCAATTTTTGCGTAATATGTTCGTTGATTCCTTGGCGCAGAATTTCTAAGAAGTGTTTCCATGTTACGTCTGTGCTTTGGTCCTTCGATGTAACTACAAATTTTTTGCAGGAGTCATTAAGAATCTCGCCAAATTTTGTTAAGTTGCATTTATCAAATAAATAAATATTGCGTCCAGGTTATACGGCTGACGCTACACCAATTTTTAACGTTGCAAATATCACTCTGTGATCGCTTATACCGTCAATAATATCGAGTTGTTTTATCAACTTAGGATGGCTTACTGCTATAAGGTCTAATATCTTATTTCGTCTCGTAGGCTTGTCAACTACTTGGGCGGGAGATTGATTTGCAAGTATGTTGAGTAATACCTCGCTGATTTCACTATTCCTTGAATTCGGTTTTACAGTGTAAGTATCCCAGTTTATGGATGGAAGATTAAAATCTCCCCCGATTACTATTACACTTTTACTATCTCCCTGAGTAAATGCGGATATTTGATTTTCTAGAAGGTACATAATATCGACTTCGGAGTTCGGCGGTCTATAAAAAGAGCAAATATGAAAACTCCTTTTGTTTCGTTGTTTAATTGTACACCATACGCTTTCTATTTCGTTGTCAATTATTTCGTGGGTGGCGCTGTGTAAATGTAATTTAACTGCTATAAAAACTCCGCTACCTGTTCTATTGCGTAGATCGCATCTGTAAATTTTATACTCTGGAGGAAAAACTTCGCTTTCGCTAATATTTTCCGTAAGCCAACTGTCTGTCCCCATGACCACGTCAGCGTCCTGAAAAATATGCTCGATTTCGGACCTATGTTTTTAGAACCGAAATGAACGTCATATGCGAGGAAACGGGAGAAGTCTATATTAAGCAGGCGAATAGGAGAGAAAAAGAATTTTAGGTGCAGGACATAAAAGCCAAGCTAAAAAATACGACATCAAAAAGAATACATAAGGGATGTTCCAGGTATGTGTGGGTCTAATAATCTACCAGGAGCTTCACCCTGCAACAAATGCAATTCATCTAATGCAACAAAAATCCCGTGGATTTTAACTCAACAAATTATTATTTCAATAGGATAGAATATCTCCTAAGATTAAAATTCACAAGCATTCCCTGCTGGTTATTGTATTAATATTTTAACGGTGAAAACCTTGTAGGACTGGACGGAAACGAAAAATTATTCCGGGGAAAATAGGGAGAAAATCATTATGTTTTCTGCATTTCCCACAAGAAATGTACCACACGTAGGTCCCCTTAGCAACGCTTAGAATGAGGCAAATAAGATGAGCAGCCATAAATATATCACTTCTTGTCTTCGATAAAAATCTATGATACACCTAGGAAGAGTAAAAAAATCACCCATAACCGCTACGAACGACCAAATGTGCGTGAAAACGAAACGTAATTACCCACAATTAATTCCATCGCCACTTAATTACGCCATTTGTACCTCAAGCTTCACCCGAGAACAAAGGCAACGACTTCATTAGATCATATCGCGGAGTTCTTGGAGGTCTAAGACAGATTGAAAGCGTAAGAGGATTGGCTCAATAAGAGGCTATTTCTCGGACAAGGCGACCTTATCTGTGCCGTTCAATAAGCCACGAATATACGTCTACATGTTCCAGCAAAAGAAAGAGAGTTAAATCGTTTCATCACGATAAATCGCTCAAGCACACACATAACGCAATTGCTTTCTCTACCGTCCTTACAGCGGATGCTTAAAATGCCCTATAGATTCTCATCGCAGGCATTGACCTATACAAACGGAAGATAAGAAAATAATCTGCGATGTAAATTTAGATTTTTCTGGAAGAAAGGGGAATGGGGTTTATTTCGCTGGCAGTGAGGTAAATGTGGAAGCCGTGATATTGAATAGGAATAAAAGGCAGAGTGTGGGTGGGAAGCAGCATATGGTGGGGTAAGTCGTAAGCGAAGGTATAATTAAAAAGACGACTGAATTGGATTGGATGTTTCTGATGAAATACATGCGCAGACGCCAAAAATTACCCGATTGAGAACTATTGAGTTTGGGCGGCTTGATGTTCTTCCTTCGCTCAGCTCTGCAGAACTTCCGAGGAATTTTCCCTTGAAATGAGGGAGGAGTAGCAAGCCGTGACACATTGCACATGCAGCAAATGGTTAGGGGCCTTGAAGCGGTGCTGGACGACGCGGAAATGGTAGTCAAAATTCACTCCACAGTCAACTGCCCAAATGGTTATGCAATATGGTGGTTGAATTTCAACAAATAAATAAGCGCGTAAGAATTCAATAGCCATGCAACGTCCTATGGACCTATTGATAGATATTGCGAAGTTTTAAGAACAGAAAAATATTTACAGTGTGTTTGTGAGCAGCATCAAGTCATCCGTCACTGGGGCTCGATCCGTGGAACCCCTGATTCGAAGCATGAAGCCTTTACCCACTACACCACCCGAACGATTGGGTGTTAGGGCAGTCTCAATGCCCAATATGTCGGCTGTGTCCACTATGTCCCGACGAGAGTGGATTCCATTGTAGGTGAGTCGAGGGCGAAGCATACTTCGGAGAATATGGCGAAGAATTCGTAGCTGGATCTTTTGCGCCTTGTGATAATGCGACGGGTATGATTATTTCCCCGGTATAAGGGATATATTGCTTTTAAAACTCCCGGTTGTATGAGAGCATTACGAGGGCAAAATATTGGTAGACAAGTAGTTCCTGAACTGGCCGCTCTCAGACGCCAACGAGCTTTGCGTTAATTTTTTCCGCCACTGTACTAGAATATTTATGATTCACACGAATGATGCTTGGTACTGCATTTACATTGGTGAGTCTTCTACAGCAAGCGTTAGACAGGGTAGGCTATGCCAACTGAACTGTTCCTGATTGACTTTCATGAGTCATGATAAGTTTTGACCTTGCTTAATCATTTATAATACGAAGAAAACAATTGTTTTTGTACAAATATAGAGCATACAATAGAGCGAAAAGAAAATCGGTAATTAAGTGCAAGCCTTCTTACTGCTTTAATTTCCGTGACGGAGGTCCGCAATACCCTCACATTTCAAAGCACTGATTGCTTTTCATATTTTAGCAGATGAGATAAATTAGCGGTATGATAACTTTTTTGCGAATTTAATCTAAGTTTTCTACCAGTTAAGGTGGAGTGTTTTGCAGAAACCTGTCTTCCCCCTGTCTTCCCTCCCAACTTTGACTTTCTTCTTCCATTCGGGGTAAGACCCATTCATTTTTTCCATTTTCCAAGTTCCCATTCTGTCTCTCGCTTACCCCACAATCTCACCCCGAACACGGTTTTTAACTTCCCCTCTCCGTTCAGTATTCCCCTGCCATGAAACTTACGTTACAGCTATCATCATTTTACATTAAATTCGAGTGAACCTATCCGTTAATATTTCTTGTACAAATTCATTATTCATCTCTAAAGTCTTATGTAATTACTGCGTACTGGACATTCAAACAATTCGAGAAGAGAGCTTGGTGATCCTAACAATCGTTCTGGCCATCTCTCAACAAGTGAGATGAATAACTTTCAACAAAAATACTTAGTATAGGAGTGGGTGAGAAGCCAAGGGGAACAAATGATTTCTTTTTTAAACAGAGTTATGTGCAGATATCACGCAAAGAAAACAAACGAGTTGAACTATATATTTAGTAGTGTATTTGATTTTCTACTCGATGCCAGCCCAGAATATACACTCACTCGAATCCCTTGGCATCCAAGTTTTAGTGCATTTCTTTTAAAAATTAACTTTACCAAACTTCGACAAGAAATAAATCACTTGTACCCCTTGGCTTCGCACCCCCTCATATAAAAATACTGTCAGCACATGGTTTCAGGGAAAATTATAACGGTTAATTTAAATCCATATGCATGGATTATTGAGAGTACGTACTTAAACAAGGCGGACTGTACAAATCCCGCTCCAGATGTACTTATTTTACCAAATCCGGTCCAATATTTGAGTAAATAATACGACCAATATAAAAAATAATAAAAAATAACCAATTGAAATTCTTTTGGCATCCGACCCCCAAGGTAATACCTTAGTAACAGTTTGTTACAAAAAATGTTGCTGATATACTATTTTTCAATCTCCTCTCTTTTTCTTTCACCAGTTTCATTTAAAAACAGCTCTCGAGAATGATGCGTAAGCATTGAAACCGGTCGTGTAAGATTAAAAAAGTGAGGAAAGTTACCACAGCCGCCTCAATTATTATTAGCCATGGAATTCTACACATTCAACTTGTCGACAGTCTGTCTGATTCGTTTAAAAACGTTGATCCAGAGAACGAGGTTATCTCTTACAAAATTACAAATATCTACACTCAGTAAGAACTTTTAAAGCGCTTCAAGAAACTAAATACAGACGAATAAATGGAATAACATGATTACTTAAACGACAAAATGAAAATAAATGTGACTTACCAGAGTAACGGAGTTGACAGACTATACAAAATGTCCCGAACCACTTGGAGATGATGTATGTCGAAATGTAGGACTGCTTCAGGCCGGAGGGAGGGCTGGAAATTCAAAGACGAGACGAGATATATAAGGTTGTGACAGCACTTGGTGAATCAACTGCTTCATCATTTCAATCACTTGCACAGATCTCTGCAATTGGTGTTCATTTCGTCCATTGTCACTTTAAGGGATAAATTCCTAACTTTGCCTGCTAAGTCACTAATCGCAGCACAGGAGTATATGTCGTTAAACAAAAGCTTAAATCACGACGATTTTAGGCCAAAATCACAGTTTTCTGTAGCTCTACTTAACTTTTTCACCGGCTCGTAAAAAATAAAATAAAGGTTCGCAGTCGCAGCTGGAGTGTCGTGGCTTCAAAAGACCCTGGCTGCAGTCCCCAGCGCCCTCCACTACAAGGCCCGCGACTTGCCGCAGTAGGTTAAAACACACGCCGGTAACATTAGCGAGGAAGAATGTTGAATGGCATTCCTTGCCTTACTAGGATGTCTTTGAAAACCACAATACTACCGAATTCCGTCTCACACGATTGTCTGCGAGACATAGAGAAGTTGGCACAACACCCAAAGACACAAATATTAATATGAGTCATTCACCACGGGAAATATTCTAACGCACATACTTCGAGATGACAGCTGTCATAAACTCTCCCCACTAAGTCGATATCAGTCCTATTTTTCCAGATCCACTCTTCATTCCAGTTTAGGGGAAAATGGGAAGCTTAGGTGCAAAGTGACGTAGTATGGAAGGAGACACTTTGACGAGACAGTAACACAGAGTAGTGGTTGTCTCGCAATATTTAGTGCACGAGGCGATAGATAAGAGTGACGGTCAGAAGAAAGGAGCTGGCAGTGCTGCATAGAGATGCCACGGTCACTGTTGGCCGACAACAATACGCGAAGCGGCGAAAACTCACAGTGCGGTAATCATAAAAAAAACCACGTCCCGGAGAAGTCAGATGGGAGGGAAAACACTCTACGTAGCAGAGTCACTGACTCGAGAGGATAAGTCAAAAATAATGCGGCAGCGGCAGAGGAATCGGTTATCATGCGGGGGCGTCCAACGGCCGGCCGGCGAGTGGCTTCAGGTATTAAGGCGGCGGAGGGTCGCTCGTCATCGCGAATGCATCTCCCTCGGCGGGGAATCGGGAGACACGTGTGAGTCCAACTTCAGAGGGTTGGGGAAGGGGGGGGAGCGAGTGGTAACGCACGGCCGGAGCCGGTCGAGTGAACTGCCGAACGGCGAGAGAAATAGTGGTGATGATGGGAGAGAAAGGAGGTGAGGGGTTGCGATGTGAGGGGCGGGGGAGGAGGGGAAGAGAGGGGTGAAGGGCGGATAAGTGGGGAATGAGACGCAAACGCTTAAAAAATGCACCCCTAAGTAACTCGGCATATTCCCAGGCAGGAGACACGCGTTCACAGGAGAAGTCAAACCCACTTCACCCGTTATTTTTTGCAAAGAGTTCGCAAATTACACGTTTAAAACCTAATGCTTTCGTCTTTAAATTTTCCGGATACCTCGCTAATGTTGACCCAGGTCAGTTTAAATTTTACTCTTCATTTTCTCGTGCGTTAAGCAGGCATAAAAAACTGCATTCATGGACATAAAAATTTCAGTGTTGAAATAACCTAAGATATTTCTACAAGGAATGAGTGAAAGACATGTGTTTATGTAGGACCTGAGTCAGAAAAACTGTTCGGGATTCTCTTTAAGGCATTTCGGGAGAGGTGGATACTTTTTTTTTGAGAGATCAGATTCTATCAGTATCTTCTCATTTTGGGGAAGAAGGTTTCAGCCCCACACCCATTTGGTCTTCGGTCTCCAGGTCCGACAGAAGCGATAAATTGAGAGAGATCCTTTGCCCAACGGATGGAAATGGGAACGGATAGAAAATTAAATATGAGCAGCGGAGCTTCGATTAATTCAGTTTCGTGCTGAGAGTAAAGTTTCGTCCCGGGTCGAAACTAAACCCCTTGGTGATTTTAATTCCGTGCGGGAACGAGACTAAACTTAGGTGTCGTATATTCGTTCGAAACGAGACATTTCCGTTTCGTTTCACTTACTATCCTTGTTCAAAATATTTATTAACTGTCCGATATTTTTATAGTATTTTTTAGAGGAAGCAAAACTAGTATTAACCTGGGTCTTAAAGTTTAAAGTATACCGGGACTAGCCACGGTGATAACTTATACGGGAGTCACCCGCAATGCACAATCGTGCGAAAGATCCACAGAGAAAAAATCATCCCGGTCAAGGCGAATGATTTTTTCTCTGTGGATCTTTCGCACTGGGTCTTAAAGTTTGGGTAGAAAGAGGACAGAGGTCAAATGATAAAAGTGTAGGATGACGCATCCGCGGATGTTCACGATATTTCAAAATGTGTGCGAGCCATCTAACGGATGGGAAAAGAACGGAAAGGGATGAAAACGTATGACTAGTTCTGCTCATACATTTTCATCCTATGAAGTAGAAATGCTCTTACTTTGATAGTTCATTATGACCGAGTTAAATTCCTATGCCGGAATTATTGAGGAAGTTAGAATGTTATGAGGAAAATTTTCTCAGAATTATTCCCATCCTACACTGATTGCATAACATTCTAACTCATGTAGCTTATGATGCCTTGATTAATAATTTAACCCATTTTTATCCATTCACCATTTGTAAGCGCGCTGGTCACCACAGAAAAGACGGCTCTTAACCTCAAATCAACCTTGATTTTCACTAGCTTTGAATGAATTGAATATCATCACACACAACCGAGCGGCTAGGAACAAATATTTACGGACGCAAGAGTCAAATTCATATTTTATAAATCAATTTTTAGAAATAAAAATACTATGAGTAACTTCAACATAATATTTGAAAAATCTTCTAGGGATACCGCGCGAGTAAGATTATATGAGAGCGCCGAAGTTTCCGGATTGCAGTAGCTGCGAGAATGGGTAGCGAGTCGGTACCCGAAACGTCAGCGCTCTCATATAATCTTACCCGCGCGGTGTCCCGAGAAGATTTTTCAAAAGTTATTCGCCGGGAAAGCGTTAAATCATATATTCAACGTAGTAGTTTCCAAAGCGATAACGGATCTTTGCAGGCGAGAGAATTCATGTCAAAGAATTGGGCAGGAGACGGTTATTTCGAAGTATAAATTGAGGGGAATAAAACACTCGTCAACCTCAGTAGAGGGACTCGAAAGTGAGACAATGATTAAAATATTGAGGGGGGAAGATGACGCGTTTGGTTTTGACGAGGAAAGAGTGATTGGAGGTGGGCCAGGGCGGGAGCCTGGGGTCAAATATTTTTCGGGCCATCCATTTGGTGGTGAAAGGGGTTGAGGGGGGGGGTGGAAATGAGGGCCGTAATTGGGGGGGTAGGATGTATGGGTGTGGGGGAGGGTGGTCGAAACTGCCCGTTGGTGTGGTCTGAGGAGAACGCGGTTGTTTGCAGGGAGAGGCCGTTTGAAGTTTGACGCATTCACCCCAAGAAAAGTGAGCAAGGGGTCACCTGGTTCCTACGTCACAGTTTCTCCAATGATTGCATACCACAAGTTCCACCTTTGAAGAGTTTCGATGATACAGTGACAGACAGCTAATAGTAAAACATCAACCATAAAGTACTCCAATCTTCGAAATCAAAGGATTTCAACACTGTTTTTTCATTCAGGATTCAAAGGATATCATTCTGGTTTAGAACGGCCACGTGTATTCTTATAATGTACTCTGACTGTTTATAGTACGATTCTAGCGATTAAGGTCTTCCTCATAGAATTATCCTTTAAAATCGCTGGCACAGAAATGGTTTCCTTGATTCGCTGACGGTAGGACCCGCCCGTTTTTGCAGTGCGGGATTCCTCGTCCCATCCCTTCCTTCCCTATCCCGAATATTTTTACACGACCGGGCGCGTGGCGTACTTATTACATTACGGTCGGCTATAAAAAAAATTGGTTACCAGTAAAAGCGCAGGGAAATGATTATCTTACACTCTTAAAATTTCATTTTCAACTGAGCCGGTTGTAAAACGTAACCGTGGTGGTTGATAATAAATTTTCCTTGGGAAAAGTTGTTTGAGAAATAACTTCACGAAGTCTATCGATGAAGAAAGAAAAAAACGTTTACATTGCGCGTGACATAGTTTATTTTACCTGTGTTGACAAGTTATGACCCAAAATTTCACCAAATATTAAGCATTATGTGGTTGTCAATGTTTTGGTCAAAGTAGGCGTGGCTTATCCTACCCAAGCACCCCCATTTCGGCCATACTTCGCTCCACGCTCGAAACCAGTGGTCCCCCCTCCAGATATTTTAAACACCCTTGCTTAATGACCATATAGAGACTGTACTGCAATCAAAATACTTTTCCCTCTGAGAGAGCTTTTAATACAATCAAAATGAGATTTCCATTCGAAGTACAAAACATGAATTTACGAAAAGGTGTCTGCTGCGTGATAACGATAAATTATACTCAATTCTTCCGGGTATTCACCGACTTCTCACGAGTCGATTACATACTTACTTAATTAGAGATATAGCCCATTCACTCGCTCACGGTGAAATTTTATCGAATGAAGGAACCACTCACAAGACAAAAAGCAAAAAACGCTGGGCTTGCATACAAAATACCAAGAAGTAGAAGAGATACGGTTGCTCCTTCGTCGGGAGTCGGTGACGACATCAACCTACCTGCGAAAGGGTTTGCAAAATCCATAATTCCCCGTGAATGTTTCGAGAAGTATGCGATGAATCGAAAATTGTAAAAATGCGGGACTTTCAAAACCTGCGACCATCGGCAAAAACAAGAACTCGGTGAACAAGCCCAATCACTATTCACGGATAAAGTTTTTTATTCTTACAAAGTACCTAAATTATTTCTCTTCATCAAATACACTGGAAATTTTTAGATAAGCATAGCATTATTTTTAATGAGAGACGCTCGATTCTTCGCCAGCTGAAGATTCAAACACTACTAAGCAATTGGGGAATGAAACACTCAAATGGCCGTAACAGGGGTAATACCGGTTTCGGAATTCAAGATTTCCATCTCAACTCAACTGAGGTTTTAGGCTTCACTTCAACAAAGTTGGGTGATAAAAAAACAATAGACACCGCTGAAATATATAGCTAGAGAGGGAGGGTGAATGGTTGTGGAGTTGAGGGTGGAAGAGGAGAGGGGGGGAATAGTGGTTGGGCGTAAGGACGTAAGACGAGCCCCCTGTTACGGCCATTGGAGCATTTCTTTCCCCAGTTGACCTTGAGACCGTAGAGCTCCCCTTTTTATCTACTACAAAGCTCCTGTTGAATCACTTAAATGGCTTCTGTCGACAAAACCAGATCGCCACCTGAAATGAATCTCAGTTTTCTAAAATTTGCATCCAAATGTTGTCCAACGCAAATGACAAGTATATGCAATGCCATATTTTGCCAAGTACACCGCGTTCGCGGCGTTGTAATTGACCTTAAAACGTAGTGGAAAAAAATTCCCCTCAAGAAGGGATCGAACCACAGACTTCTGTCTTTCCAGGCCACTGCATACACCAATCCATGATTAATACATTACATCATATAATGTATTCTCCATGCACCAATCAGTGACGATGTGGTGGTTCCCAAAACGTGTTAGTATTAACTGATGACTTCAGCCTTAGCTGTGTGAAACCTTTCCATTAGTAATGGATAATGAAAGAAGAAACTTCGTGTCACACGTATAATGGGGAACATGCATGAAATTTGTTCATCATAGTAGTAAGTCTCACTGAATAGACAATTGTCTCACGAACTCAAATGTATAAGCCAAGACTATCCTAGTACTCCAAGCTCGCTTGCACGAGACAATTTTTCGTAATTGTAAATGACGTGTGTTTTCCTTCAAAAATTATGGAGAGTCGTTGCGGTTGTGGAAAAAAAGCCTTTTCTGCTTGTTCGTGGTGCCGCAAATCACTTTGCTTTGCATGGCTTGAGTACCATCCTGAAAATTCCAAATAAAGGATTCACTGGAGTGGTGAGGCAGTGTACTGGCCTTCCACATCCAAATCTTGGTAAAGAATTAAGGGGCATTCCTAAATTCAATCCCTGCGTGTAATGTGGATTATTCTAGTTGTGCAGTACTCCGTCCGTCGGGTGGGACGTTAAGCCGTGGTCCCCTTGGCGCCTTTCGTTAAGAGCAGGCTAATTCCGACGCCGGGTTTCTATCCACCCTTCATCCTCAGTTCCTAATCCCAAGCTGATCCATTCCTGATTTAAATATTTAAAAAAAACTCTTTTAAAAATATATTCCATAGTAGTAACGAAGATAAGAAAACGAACTTTAAAAATTTAAACGGTAAAATTCTGAACAATTAACACAAAAAAAGGTCCTTGAGTGAGCATCGAATTCGCTACTTCTCCTCCACAGTCGGATACCGTATCCCCTGGGCTGTCGCCCACTCGGTAAACATTGGTGTTCAAAACAGGTCATATTGCGTACTTTCATTTTTTACGATTTTTAATTGCTTTTTTCTCGGAATTTTACGAGAAGTGCGTAATATTAATGTTTTAATGTGCTAAAACTAAAGCTAGACCGAGCTGCCGGTAAAAATTTAAAGAATGTAGGATTCATTATGGGAATCTGTCCAAAGTTTAACAATATTCATGCGGTAAAGACAGAAGATATATCGCTTTGCTACGTTCCAAATTGGAATATATCAACTGGTCATATTATTACAATATCAACTCAATCCGGCTTAAACGTGTCCAAAATAAATTTCTCAAATTAAATAATTACGATATAGGGATCTCACTGTCTGATTACAACACTTCATATCTTCAATCCGTTGTTAATATGAAAACTCTTGCACGACATACGATCATTCTACAACGCCTTATTCCTCTATACAATTATCAATGCCAATTTAGATTGTTCTTATCTCCTTTTTATCAACAGACGTCTGGAGCAGCGATGGGTTCCCCTCTCTCCCCAGCAATTGCAAATATATTCATGGAGTACATAGAAGATACAGCCATTCAGAACGCCCCCTACAAGCCGAAGATTTGGGTGAGATATATCGACGACACTTTTATCATTTGGACGCACGGCAAAGAAAAGCTTCAGGAATTTTTTACTTATTTGAACGGGATCAACAGCAACATAAAGTTTACAATGGAGGTGGAGGAAGGCGGAAAACTTCCATTCTTAGATGTCCTCGTGGAAAAGAAGAAGGACGGAACATTGGGGCATGCAGTGTATCGAAAACCTACAGCAACAAATCGGTACCTGCACGCCTTATCTCACCATCATCCAGCGCAAATAAATGGAGTGGTCAACACGTTAATTCACCGCTCCTACAAAATAAGCGACCAGAGCAACTTTGCCGAAGAGAGGAAGAAGCTAGAGGCCATTCTACGGGCAAATGGATTCGACGACAGAGTTATCTCTCGAACATTTAATAAAGTTATCAGAAAGAACAACGATATCAAAATCAACACCGCAGAAGCAGCGAACTCCTCTGTTAATGACCTCAGCGACCAGAAGAAAGCCTTCCTGCCATACATTAAGGGGACGACTGACAGAATAGGAAATATCCTACGCAAATTCCAGATAAGGACAATATTCTCGCCTCACGTACAGATAAAGCATCTATTGAAAACCGTCAAGGATAGAACTCCATTACAAGTCGAAGGGGTATACCGAATTCCTTGCCAGACCTGTGGGAAGAACTACATCGGCGAAACTGGCAGATCGGTTAAAACACGTCTAGAGGAGCACGAGAGAGCAATTCGACTGGGGCAGTCAACGAAGTCCGCAGTAGCCGAACACGCAGCGCTGGGCCACACAATCGACCTTAAGGAAGCAAAAATTGTGGCGAGAGTGAAAGGCTTTAAACAGAGACTCGTAAGAGAAGCAATAGAAATATCTAAAGAGGAGAAAAACAACTTTAACAGAGACACTGGCCTTAAAATCAGCCGTACTTGGCAACCCGTAATCGGCAAAAACAATCGACAACCTACTCCTCCAACCTCTCACTCCCCTCCCCCCACCACCTGACACGTATACCTATATATACCAATTTGAAATCCCACCTCTTCAGATTCCCTTGAGAAAGCGACCAGCATCGGTCGGGAAACGTTGGGGCCACCCAAAATCTGACGCGGCGACATAGCCCAAAAGTTTTAATTCAACATGACTTATCTCCTTTATTAGTAAATTTGAATGGATCCCGTCATAAGTACACAAATCCTCACCTGCTCGTTTTTAATTACCATGGAGTAAATTATGTCTTCAACTCCCAGCTATTAAGAATGATGATATATAACTAACTATAAGTAGTCATAACAGTCCGTGAAGCCTATAAGAATCTAGATTCTTCGGGAGAATACGTCAAAAAATTTAATAATATTCACGCATTAAAGACGGTACACATTGCTCTTAGTATTTAACAACAAAAGGCTAAGATTTCGTCTTAATTCGGCACATGTATTGATTTCTCCATGTCTTCGCCTAAATGTTATAAATATATGTGGCGAATTTTATCGTGAAACCCTGTATACATCGATTTCAATCGGTTAATATTTTGAGTATGTTTGTTATTTTACACCATCTGTGAAGTATAATGTAAGGGTAAATGGTTATGGGTTAACCTGTAAATAAAGAAATACATAAAACTGGTATAGTATAGAATATCCGATATCATTTGCTAAATAGAACAGCAGAAAAAACTTTCCCCACACGTCCTTCCATTACCTGCTCAATAATGTCTTCAATCGTTGTCATATATCTTAGATATATTAGAGTTAATTATGAAATATCAATTATTGTATCAAGATTGCAACGGCTCGAAAGAATCGTATATGCTTCGATCTTCATTTCCTAACTTTTTTTCTTGGCACACTAGCGCTAACCATCGTAAGTTCGGCAGTGTTAGGTACTAAGGCCTACGATGGTAACTCTGCGCGTTTACACGACGTTTTGAGGTTACGATCGTACGGATCAACGTCACGACGATCGTTGTGTAAACGGGGCATAAGCTGACCTTGGGTCCTCTCCCTAACCTCTTTCCCATCCAAAAACAGTCGACACCGTCGACACCTCTGTCCGACGGGAAACGAAATCAGATCGGGCTGTGTGTGGGAGAGAGCTGTTGGGACAAAAGAAGCGTGGATAGGAGGGATTTTTTTTATCGCCAGGCGAGCTGCGTCTTCCACGAATCCTTCCCTCTTCTCTCTGCTTGGCTCTTCCCGTTACTACTGAAAACAATTTTACAACATGCAGCTGTGAATAACTGTTGAAAAAGTCTCATACAGTTCAAATAATGTGGTCCGAAGGCAAGAGAGAAAAAATTTTCATGGCACCGGGACCCCCAATTTGATGGTTACAAGTGAAAAATGAAGCATCCTTCATTATTGAAAACTCAAAATTATGTAATATAACCTTAAATTAATCATCGCTTCCGCAAAAATATTATCCATCAGTCCGAAAGAACAAATTCTTAAATTCTAAATGCTTCTCCATTCCGGGTCATATTCCTCCAGGGAATTTTGTTCTATATTGATAAACTAAACGAATACGCTATCAGTGAGAAAACTTCAGGGAAGTATCCACTCGACCTCCAAGGATTTTGATGAAATTTTGGGAGGAGATACGCACAAATATCGAATGGACGTTCAGAGGATTTCAATATAAGACAAGGTCTCAGGCGTTATTATATGGAAATGCTTCATGTTAAATGAAATGGAAATGAAATGGAAATGCTTCCTCTGTTAAATGAAATAAAACATAGTTATTTTATTTCATTTAACAGAGGATTTAATATTCAGCAATGTGAGACTCAATGAGTCCTTAGACGAAGTTCTGCAGCCTTCCGCAATACGGTACTGGCACAAAGGCAAATTTGAAAGATAATAACGTCTATAGTATTTTGTCGGAAGAGGTAAGCCACTTTGTGAAACTTATTGGGTTCCATTAACCCTTAGGTGCACGCTAAGCGCGGTTTTGCCGCATTTTTCAAAAATTCGAAATAGCGCGTTTATTGCGCATGGATCACTGGTGGTACATTTTGGTATTCTAATTCTGTGCTTTTCCCTCTAACAAGAACATATGTTTGCGTCAGTGTGACGACTAACTATTGCGTTAGAATCTTACAAAGTGAGAACGATGACAACTTCGGGTGATTTGCCGCTAGATGGCGTTCACACGATACTAAGGAAATTATGATTATCTGTCGCTACCGTGGAAACTTGGAAGCATAATTCTTTTTTCAATAATATGTTAATATGTTGTTTCGTATTTATTATATTTTTTGTAAACATTTGCGGTATTATTTTGATGTTATTATTATTTATATAACATATCTCAACCTCAAACCACATGTCGTAATTTAAAAATTTCATCTTCATACTCAAATATGAATTACATTTGTGTAAAAATGCGTTATTTACACTTTACTAGTGACCGAAAAATAAGTTATGCACGTTATTTATAATGTATTATGCATTGGATTTTGAAAGCAAAGAGTCGGCACTTGGTGTATCTACCCGCGGGAAAAGAACATAATGCTGCAAAGGCATTATAAAAAGATTTAGGAATCGTAACCTCCTTATGGGCGTAAATTGTATTATGATTTTATTGAATTCTGAACAAATTGATTCGGTGGTGACTAATGTAGAGTATATGATATTCTGAGGTTAGAACGTATTTATTACCCTGATGAGTTCAAACGAGTGCTTCAAAAGCTTGATAATGAAGATGGGAGGGAAGGGCAGGTCCACCACAATATGGAGAATATTTCTCACATGAAAGTAAAGGGGAGGAAGAATTTTCTTGAAGATGCATTACATTTCAGCGATAGTTAGCAGTCTTATGATAATAATATTGTTAGCCACCCACATAATTTCAACGTCTATCTAGTTCAACGGAAACAGTTAAACGTTTTGGCTGAACTCTTAGATACAATTTGCTAACACCAAAACAAAAGCTAAAGACATTTTTCGTGTTTCACTAGGGCCAACATCATTTCCTAAGAATGCCGCAACTGAACCCGAATTGTTGCCGAAAATGATTTCACTGAACGTGATTGAAAAAAGTGTCGAGAATACCAAATTGTATATTGAAGGAAAACTGGTATCTCATGTGTACTCGAGAATCAGATATTGCATCAATACTGCCCGTGTAGAAATAATATCTTTATTTGGAATTAACACTCTCTCTGTAAATAAAAGTTGCTAGACAGATGCTAGAGAAGAGCCTGTAAAACAGATGGAACAGGCCCAATGATTTGCAGAAGAGCGTTCGGGTTAGCAACGGGAATACAGGAATTCGAATGGGAAAATAACAGCAAAACATTACTATTCAAGCCTTGATTTAGCTATATATTTGCTATAAAATGGTCTAACTTTCTTAGGTACCGTGGAAAAAAAAACCTTAAATCCGCAGAGAGTTTCTACCCTGCAAAATTCTATAGGCTGGAACTTCATTTCTTGGTTTCCAGGATACCTGCACTTGTTTCGTACTTCACTAAACCAAACAAATGTGAAATTCTGCTTTCTATGTTGCACTGCAATGTGGACATCGATCTAGAAACTGCGAAACCTGAAATGATCCTGAGCTACAACTCAACCAAGGGAGGTGTCGATTCCGTGGACCAGAAGTGTGTAAATTACTCACTCCCCTTCAAGACGAACACGAAGGTGGACTCTATCACAATTTCTCCGGTTATTTTATATGGCTACTCTTAGCAAACACGTGATTTTTGTAGCTAATAATATTGAAAAAATCCATCGAAGATCAGGAATGGAGTTCAAGGAAGCTCTCGCGTTAAGCTCTGTAGATGACCGTTTGAAGTCCAGGGTAAAAAGGTAGCATCTTCCAGCAGACATAAAGGCTTTTCTAGCAATGAGACTTGGGAAAATTCCTGAAGTATCTGCTTCTACAGGTGAAACTCAATGTAGGGCGGGTGATTGTTTTAAACGTGGAAAATATAAAGTTTATAAAACAGCAAATATACGAATGTTTTCGATTTATATGCAATAATCATTTCATCTGCGTCAAAAAATGCCATGAATGTCATTACAGAGACAATGATGGTCAATAAGGTTGAAAAAATTAATTTTTTTTATAAAGTTTGTTATTTTTATAATTTTAATAATTGCATCAACGATTTGGCATATCAATTTCCTTTTTTTGTGTGTTTTTTGACTTGAAAGTGTCTAGATTATCGTGTGCAATTCCTTTAAAAAATTATTGTATTTATCAAGAAATTTTCATATAATTATGCCATACTTTTGTTTATAAATGAATGGAAAAAATATTTGAAGTGCTTTGATTTATTAAAAGTTACCCAAATACGTTAAAACACCCTCAAATTTGAATGTATATTTAGAAAAATCAAAAATGTAAAAGTGCGGCAAAAAAGCCGCTAGCGTGCACTGGCGCTATACTTGCAGGTGCATGCACCTAAGGGTTAAATGAGGCAATTAAATATTACCCGCTGATAAGTTGACGCAAAAGTGGAGACACATTTATGAAAGTAGGAATCTTTCGTTCGGAGTTTCTTATTTCAGGAATGAAGAGCATATAAAACGTAAACGTTGGCGCACAACAACATGCGAAAAGAATGACACAAAACAGTTCTCCATCTCAATCCGTTTGATTAACTCAAACATTCTCCTGCGAACAGATGTTTTTTATATACGCTGAAAATAGGGTATTTTCGGACAAATTCTAAAATATACGATCACACACACTCTTACAAAATGTTTTTCCTCTATTAGAAGTTTTTTTTAACGTCTGAAAACATTTTACTAGTTTTCAAAAAAGTCCCTAACAATGGAGGAAATTGAGGGCTTTCCTTCGGGAAAATTATTCACAGATAATGGCCCCCTTTTCTCCAATGTATTCATGAGTGACCTACTCCCGAATTTGCAGTGAAATACGTTCAATCGCTGACGACGCTGTCACCTATTTCGAAATTTTACAATCGGATTAAAACAACGTTCATATGATTAGCTATAACTGGGGACTGGAACTTACTATGAGCGAATAATCAGAGGTACATGTCCTCCGCAGGACGTTGAACAAACTCCATTTATAAGCTGTCGTGGGTGTCAAAAATAAAGCCATGGATTGCGAAAAATACCTCGCAATACATCTACATGATACCCTGCGAACCACCTATAGGGTGTTTGGCAGGGGGTGACCAATCACCAACATGCAGCATGCAAGAGGACCGCCACATGCACACCACACGGTCATAGAAATATTACGCACACTAGAAAAATATACATGCTTATTCATACCAAAAAATCTAATGGTTAGTAATTCCCAGAGCAAATACATGCAAAGTTAAAACTACGAAAAAAAACATGCAATGAGTGATCCTAGCGAGCGTTGCCATTAATCCTTTCAATTGAGACAACGTTGCTATCCTTAATAGTACGAGGGAAGAATGACATTTTAAATCTCTTTGTTTTGCAGTCTATTTCTTTTATTTTTTTCTCATGATCGCGTCTACTATAGTACGATGGTAAACGAAGGATATGATTCACGTCGTATGAGAAAATATCTTCTTCGAGTTTCCTAAGTAGGTTAAGCCTATGCTTACTCATCACAAATCTGGCCGCCCTGCGCTGTACTCGATTGATTTCACCTATTATTCCTACCTCGTAAGGGTCCCACACGCTAGCAGCATATTCCAAGTGAGGCCTCACCGGAGTCAGGTAGCTTATTTCTTTCACCTTTTTTGGGCATTTACCGAGAATTCTTTTAACAAATCCAAGTTAACGGTTACCTTTACCGCATACTTTACGTTTGTGCTAAACTCCTACCTACTCGTATTGAATAAAAACTGGGTCCTTGTGACGTCACGTGGAGTGGCATCGCATGGGGGCCAATCTGGCCTTTTTCAAATGAGGATAAAATTGATTGCAATTCGTTACCCACCATGTATTCATATTATACAAATTAGATGTGTTCTAGGAATACCGGTTTAGACGAATGGCAATGGTCAATTTTTATCGTCATTTGAAAAAGGCCAGATTGGCACCAATGCGATGCCACTCCACGTGACGTCACAGGGACCCAGTTTTGATTCAATACGAGTAGGTAGGAGTTTCACATCGTAAAAGATTACCAATGCATGCATGAGGCACAGAGCTCAGGGAAACATCTCTTAATAATCATCCATTATAAATGATTAAGGTCTGAATGTTTTTTTTCTTTTAATAAGGTATTAATTATCCTTATTTAAGATAAGCGCTACCAGCTAGCAGGGCACTCTGCTACCTGCTAGCATCCTGTGTCGCATCAGCGCTCAAAGCCTTGCCCCAAGGTCACCTCACCTGCGGCTGCGGGAACCATAACCACATACTATACGACGAATTCTCGAAGGAGACATCGATTCTTACGGCCGTTTTACACGGGGCACTGAATAGTGTAGTTTTCTTCATAAAAGAAAACGAAAGGCATTGATTGCGATTCTTTACCCACCATTCCTGCATACATATTATACAAATTGTTTGGTTTCAGAATTCCCAGTTTAGACGAATGACTCATTTGAAAAAGTCCAGATTGGCGCCCATGTGATGCCACTCCACGAGACGTCACAGGGACCTAGTTTTTATACGAGTAGTCAGGATGTTTACAGTCTGGGGTTACCAATGCATGCATGATGCTCAGAGATCAGGGAAAAATCTCTTAATAAACACCTATTAAAATTGAATATGGTCGGAATTTTTTTTTTGTTTGATAGGGTGTTAATAATCCTTATTTAAGCCAAGCGCTACCTGCTGGCAGGGTACTCTACGCTACCGCCATGCTCGGCACAAGCAGCCTGCATTGTAGCAGCGTTCATAGCCTCGCACCTGCGCACAGTGGTCGGAAATCGAAAAACGCCGGACAAAAGTCCGAAATGGCTTTTTTTGAGGTAGACAATTGAAATTTGGCGCAAATACGAGGAAATAGTTGCTGATTTTGAAATAGCAAGTCATTTTTATTAAGTCTCAGCCGTTATGGAGTTACGGAGGCTTAAACATGACGAAATTTCGAAAAACTTGCCATTTATCATTTTTCTTCGAAAATGTAAAAAGTTACGCGGATGGTAGAGCAGTGGATGGATTTTCATGAAATTTTAAACATGTTCATCTGTCATTATAGTTTCTTGCCTGTACTTTGCATAAGTTTCAGACATTTTTGTTGATATTTGTGTGCTGTAATGTATCAAAATGGCGGAAGCTTTTTTCAAGCAAAATTTCACTTAAAGCAGTCATTATCTTTTTTATAAGAAATATGTATGTCGAGATATTTCGCAATAATACTGAGAAAACATATTTAAACGTTTGTCTGCAAAAGGTTTGGGAAAAAGTTTGCGGCCCTGAGAGAAAATTCGAATTTTCGACCGCGCGTCGCGGTCCGGCTCCACGCGGCGGACCCCGGTAATATCGATTGCGTGTGATGGTTGAAGTTGTTTGCACCTAAATTCCTCAAATTTGCCTTTTTCAAGCAAAAAACACTTTTGTGGATTCCCTAAGGTTCTATATCGAAGATATTTTGAAAGCAGTATTGGTCATTAGGTCATAAAATGGCGGACATTTTGTTAGGCAAAAGTTAACATAAAGTAGTCATTATCTCTGGTTTTAGAAAAATGTATATCATGATTTTTTGTCAGGGTATTAAGTAAACATAATTTTAAAGTATTCTGCAAAAATCTGTGGAAAAAGTTTGCGACCCTGAGAAAAAATTCCAATGTTTAAGCCTCCGTAACTCCATAACGGCTGAGACTTAATAAAAATGACTTGCTATTTCAAAATCAGCAACTATTTCCTCGTATTTGCGCCAAATTTCAATTGTCTACCTCAAAAAAAGCCATTTCGGACTTTTGTCCGGCGTTTTTCGATTTCCGACCACTGTGCTGCGGTAAGCTACAGAACTTGAAGGTGGAGATGCGAAGAATGAACCTCGATGTATTAGGCATTAGCGGAATGAAGTGGCCCCAGGAAGGAGACCTTAGGAGTGGAAGCTAAAGAACGATACACACAGGATCGCTAAATGATAATGCTGGAGTATGTATAATGCTTAGATGGAGCGTCGGGATGCGTGATAAAAGCTACCTACAGTTTAATGAAAGGATAATAATGGTGAAAACCCGTAGCTACTGTAGTGGTACAGATTTAAATTCCTACGACAAATACTGAAGATGAAGAAGTAGAAGATGTCCACCAAATAATAGCGGAAGTTATCAAGAAGGTAAGAGGGGAAGCATATCTTATTATTTTAGGCGACTGAAACGCCGTCGTCGGCGAAGGTCAAGACGGAATAATAACTGGGAAATATGGGTTAGGTAACCGAAATTAAAGAGGAGAAAGGCTACTTGAATTCTGCACGGAGCACATGCTAGTGGTTGCCAACACTTCATTCAAAAATCCCCTGCAAAGAAAATACACGTGGAAGATGCCAGGAGACCTTGGAAGATTCCAAATCGACTGCATTCTAGTGAAACAAAGATTCAGGAACCAGGTAGAGGACTGCAAAAGTTATCCAGGGGTAGATATCGATAGTGATCATAACTTAGTTTTGATGAAATGCTACCTTAAATTTAAAAGTTGAAGATAGCCGTGAGAAACATATGGCATTTTGAAAAATTGAGGGAGGTTCAGCATCAACTGGCTTTAAAAGTGGTTGTATAAAATAAAATAGGGGATGATACGACCAACAAACCAATGGAAGAGAGTTGGAAAATCATTACAAGTGGTCGGCAGGCAGCAGCTGAGGAAGTTCTTGGTAAAAGAAGAGTCGTTATGAAAAAACCATGGATCACGCAGGAAGTATTAGATCTCACTGAAGAAAGAAGAAAATACAAGGCTGCGAAAACAGAGGAAGGACAGAATCGTTACAAGAGGATAAGGAACGAAATATGTCGTAAAGCGCGGAAGGCTAGAGAAACGTGGATGAAAAGTATTTGTGAAGACGTGCAAAACAATCTTAAGCATAGAAAAGTAAAGGCCGCCAATAGGATAGTGAGGAACCACTTTAAGGAAAGGGGCGTAAGATGTAATACCCTTAGGGACAAAAACGGAGAAATAATGATTGAAAACGAAGAAAAGGGAGGATATGGAAGAATATCTGGAATATTTGTACAAAGGAAGCAGCCACAGAACAAATGCTATCGAAAACGAGAGGGAAGTGGATGCCGATGACATGGGAGCACCAATTTTAAGATCCGAATTTGATGCGGCGGTAAGAGACCATAAGGATAAATAAAGCGTCTGGCATTGATGACATTCCTGCAGAAGTAATTAAATATTTAGGAGAGAAGACGTTGAACCAGCTATACAAAATCATTATTGAAATGTATACGACAGGTGAGATACCAAAGGAATTTGAGAGGAACATTATAATCCCTATTCCTAAGATGAAAAGAGCGGAGAAGTGCGAAGATTTTAGCAGCATTAGCCTTACTACACAGGCGTCAAAGATACTGCCAAGGATCATCTATAAAAGAATAGAACGAAAAGCGGAAGAGTTCTTGGATGAGGACCAGTTTGGATTCAGAAAAAACAAAGGCACAAGGGAAGCAATATTGGCCCTAAGACCCCATAGAGAAGAGAATTGAAAAGGACAAGCCAACGTTCGTTGCGTTTGTGGACTTAGAGAAAGCTTTTGACAGCGTGGATTGGAGCAAAATGCTTGGAATCCTAAAGGAAATTGGGGTTCTTTATAATGACAGAAGAATCATCCACAGTTTATACAAAAACCAAGTAGCCGTGATAAAATCAGGGCCCAGTTGTGAAGAGGCAAGAATAAGGAAAGGAGTGCGACAAGGCTGTTCATTGTCACCCGTAATTTTCAATATTTACATTGAGAAAGCCATTAATGGAATCAAAGAAAAGGCATTGGGAGTGAATATCCATGGAGAAAAAATTAGCATGCTAAGATTTGCCGATGACATAGCCGTTATAGCAGAAACAGAGACGGATTTGAAAAATATTCTGGTTAATATGGGTAGGGTAATGGGTAGATATCAACTGAAAATAAGCAAGAAGAAAACCAAGATCTTAGTATGCAGCAGAAGAGAAGAAGTCAAGACTAACATTAAAATAGGGAGGCAAAAACTGATAGAGGTGGATGAATTCTGTTATTTGGGAAGCAAGATTACTAGTGACGGTAGAAGTAAGAAAGAAATTATCAGCAGAATAGCCCAGGAGAAGAAAGCATTCCACCAAAAGAGAGACCTGATTACAGCGGGAAACTTAAATATGGAAGTAAAGAAACAATTCATAAGAACCTATTATCTGGAGTATGCTCCTATACGGAAGTGAGGCATGGACAATGACCGCAGCGGAGGAAGAAAGGATGAACGCCTTCGAAATGTGGTGCGACAGAAGAATGATGAAAATCAAATGGATCGACCGAGTTAGTAACGAGGAAGTCCTGAGAAGAATAGGAGAGAAGAGAAGCCTCATGAAAACCTTAATAAGAAGACGGAACAACCTTATAGGCCACATCTTGAGACATGATGGCATGATGAAGACAATCGTCGAAGGACAAGTGGAAGGCAAGAATGGAAAAGGAAGACCCCGAACAAAATATGTAGAACAAGTAAAGAGAGATGTGAAAGAGAAGATATACGTAGGTGTGCAATGATTACCTGATAGGAGAATAGAGTGGAGACCTGCGTCAAACCAATCCTAGGATTGTTGACCAATGATGCCGATGAACCTGCCTTAATTTACATGGCCAAAAAACTTTGCGGAAACCTTTATCTTCGAAAATGTGTAACAAAGTTACGTAAGGGTGACTTCTTCATCGAATTATAGCAAAAAAATCTTCAGAACGAATAATTTAAAGACACAAAATTAATGCAAGGGATAAACTTATACAAGGTTAAAAACTTTGGACATAACTTTCCTCCTTCCATTTTTGTGCCCAAATACTTTCATTTTCGAACTTTTCGAATTTTTTAACCCTTTATCATCGATAAAGGGTTAAAAAAAATTTTATGTATAAATGACTTATCCTCAGAAGTTTTAAAGGGTAGAGAAATAAATATTTTCTGTAAGCCAAGGAATAGATGCAATTTCGTAATCTTTAATTCTCGTTCGACAAATACGTCGTTCAATAAGTCCTTAGAACTTCTTAGAGAATGCACTCTACAGATAAAAAAATATTGTTTTTTTCAGAAAGCAGCACTTTTATAGTCAGCTGTCACTGTTTCAGCTGTATCCATGCGATAATTTTATTGTTGCTGCCGATTGTTGTGAACAGCTTTCGTTCGTTAAGAAAAATGGAGGAAAGCTAGTTTTGTGAGGTGATCAAACAGTTGTTTTAAAAGAGGTTGATGACAAAAAGGATTAAATTCTGAGTATTATAAAGTTCACGCCACATCTGCTCTTGTGCATGAAATTATTATACAAGAGGGTGCTTTGCTATTATTTTTTTCACTGCCTAAATCGAAGGATTTCTTCGGGAATACTTATTTCTTTCTTTTAAATACTTACATGACGTTATCTATTTTTCTCCATTTAAGGAAAAGTGAACATTTTCAAGTGTACGATAACGTGACGGCTAAGTATGAATGCTGGCAAAAGCCTGTGTGACGTCATTTTGGTTCCCGGCATCGCCGTGTGAGGTGACCATGGGGCGAGGATATGTGCGCCGCTTTGATGCAGGCTGCTAGGAGGTGGAAGAGTACCCTGGTAGCACGTAGCGCTTGGATTAAATAAGTATTGTTAATACCCTATCAAACGAAGGAAACTTTCCGACCTTAGGCAGTTTTAATAGGGGCTTATTTAGAGATGTTTCCCTGAGCTCTGTGCCTCATGCATGCATTGGTAACCTCAGACGATGTAAAAATCCTATCTACTCGTATAGAAACTATGTCCCGTTTCTACGAAACGTGGAGTGGCATCGCATGGGCGTCAATCTAGCCTTTTTCAAATGAGGTTAAAAATTCACTATTAACAGTCGTCTAAACTGGGATTTCTAAAACAAAATAATTTGCATTTTATGAATACACTAATGCTGGGTAAAGAATCGCAATCAAGGTCTTCAGTTTTCATTGATGGAGTGAAGCTACCCTATTAATAAAATTAATTACGTCACTCGCTACGACGTAGTTTTTCTTTTACCATTGTCATAACCTTGCATAGATATAATTTAGAATTCCTCCGTTGGCAAGTTTTGCGATTTCGTGAAAGTGAACGTATTTTTTAGTTGTTAAGGCTAGCTTTTTTATTACCATGTGGTGTGCAAGAGGTGGTTATTTGCATCCTGCATATTGTTATTGATCACTCCCTGCCAAGCACCCTAGAGGTGGCTCGCAGGATTTAATGAGGATGAAAACAATTCCACTATTTACCACATGAAAATTAAATGCAATCAAATTAGTAATGCCTTCTTTGCGGCTGAATGGCTTTAATTGTCATTAAAATGTTTTGGCGAAAATAATTTATGGTATTTAATTACCACATAGTTTCCAAGTGATAAAACCTGTTACCCGTTTACCTGTTAAAAAATTTGGTCGGCAGTTTATCCTTTCACAATTTCTCGCATCCTTTGCGAATATAAAAATGTTTAAATTGGAAAGTTACCAGGATTAAATATGCAGAAATTAAAAAGGAATTGGGATAGGTTATATCCAAAAGTATTTATTCTGGAGAACTTTATCTCTTGCATAAAATCTTCGCCTTTCCATTTATTCATCGGAAGTTATTCTCAGACTGTCCTGTTTCGTACGTCATTCCAAAAGGACTCAATTCAATTATACAATTTTCATCCACACATTAATGTAAGTACATAGGTAATCTTCCTGTTTTACTGATAAAGAGAAATGATTATACAATTAATCCTAATCAACTCAAATTAAAGTAAATGGTGATACATATGTTAATATTATCGTCAAGGAAGTCATGTTTAGTTTATTTCAGAGCAAAATTGCGATTTTTCCGTTACAATATTTAGGGGAAACAAATACATTGATGTACACATCTATCGATTTTCAGACAAACCTTAGGGGGTAAAACCGAATAACAACTGATTTTGGGGACAGAACGACCCCACAGGACATAATCAAATACTTGTGTTGAAACAGAGAAGGTAAAAAAAGCTGCTTCAGCGTTAAACTTGGACTTGTAAAAGTAATGCTTGATATTTTCTTCTATTTTTCTAACAAAAATGATTAAAAAATGGAAGTTCTGACACCCAAAAATTACCATCATTAAATAAGAAATGGTGGTAGGTAATGTTCCAAGTTTTCAACCCGGAAAAAATACATCCCTTGCATTATATATTTATTCTTTGAATCATTCGAACGTATTCTATTTTCTAAAGCTGATAATCTCATATTTTCTGCATCTTCTTTCAAAGTGACCCACTGTATATTTTTAAGCCTTCGATTGTACGAAAAATCTACAGAGGAAAAATCATTCGCCTTGACCGGGATACGAACCCAGATCCCTCGATTTCCGGCCGAAAGCTTTAGCCAGTTAAGCTACCGAGGCGTCATTATTCCCTGTGGAAATTTGTGGACTATACCGCACATGGTGATTGATTATTCCACTGTGGATTTCTCGCACAATTTGTGCAATGCGGGTAACTCCGTAAAAGTTATCACCAAGGCTAGTCCCGGTATACTTCAATAAAATTAATCCTCCTTTTTATGTAAGGGACTTGAACGAATGGGATTGATTTCAATGGAAATTTAAGATATTTTATCCATAATGTTGACTTTAATAAAAACATAACACTGATCTACACATCCCATTAGGAAGGATATGGTGTCGCACACACTAATATTAACCGGGTATCAAGGAATTCACATTTCGCTGGTATTAAAGTAAATTTGAGACTTAGTCTGCTAATATGGTGATACTAAGGGAAAATAATGTTTTGATATGCCGTTAGTTTGACTTTATGACATAACTTCAACGGTATAATCTGAACACGAATGCATAAAAATGGACCAATGACCCTGTACGACTTGAAAAAAAGTTGTGAATCAATGTTAAAGATAAATGAAGCTCATCTATTAGTTGTTTTCCAAAGAAAATATATCTTCCCTTAAACAGTTGGAAGAAGAACTCACTTTGCATATATTTCCTACACTTTATAGACGATACAAAGTTGAAAAATGAAAGTTTTTGGAAGTGAAAAGTACCTTAAGTGAAAATAATGAAAGAAGAAACTTAGAGGAATTGATAACTCATGCTTACAAGTCCGCAATTCCGAAAGCAACGGGACAAGAAAAAAAGGTCAGGTGGTGGAACGAAGACCTTGACAGCGAGAGAAGAAGACTGCGAAAAAAATGGAAGCTGGTAGGAAACTTAAAAAATCAGGAGAAACTGCCATGGTCCGAAAACAAAAACTAGAATTCGCCACTCTACGGAACATTTACAATAAAATTATTAAAATAGCGAAAGAAAAATATGGATCGAGACAATCGACGATTGCAAAGATGATCCCTGGGACAGGGCTTATCAAATAATTGCATATAAACAAAAAGCTACCATACCAGCCACTCTAAGGTTGCCTTATGGTGAGTTTACAACAAGTCTCAAAGAAGAGGCTAACTTACTTCTTAATAAACTACTACCCGACGATTGTATAACCTATGAAATGGATTTACACGGTGAAATCAGAGATAGAATTTAAAATTCAACGACGCCGACAGAAATAAATTATGCAACCGAAGCTGAACTGGATGCTGTCGTTCACAATCTTAAAAATAGAAAAGCGCCGGGACATGATGGAGTTAAATCGTAGATGGTATAAAGGGCTTAGTCCAGAATAAAGAATAAGCTATTGAATAAAATAAACGAACTTCTAGAAACGAGCCTAATACCAAAGGAATGGAAAAGAGGAATAGTTAAAGTATTTCCAAAAACAGGGAAGGATCTTTGTAATCCCAAGCCGTATCAGCCAATAACTCTACTACCGGTCCTTGGTAATATCTCAGAAAAGATTATTTGTGACTGAATAACCTTACACTTGGAGGCAAATAATCTACTTAATAAACACCAATACGGTTTCGTAAAAGGCAAAGGCACTACAAACGCCTTAATAAATTTAAACCAAAAGATACTTGAATGGAAAGATAAATCCGTACTTGGATTATATCTGGACATTGCCGCTGCATTTGACAATGCATGGTGGCCCGGCATCTTATTAACACTCCCAACTTTCCCAACTACCTCTTCAACTAAAGTAAAGACTACTTCAAAGATAGAATTGTCTCCTTGGATATGGAAGGAGTAACAGCAATAAAAAGAGCAACTATGGGTTGCCCCCAGGGTTCAATACTTGGTCTTACCTAATGGAACATTTTGTTCAACAAGTTCCTTGAAATAGACTACGGGGAAAACACCTCCACGGCCGCATATGCGGACGATGGTATAATACTCATCACAGGAAATAGCCGAAAAGAACTTAAAACGCAAAATGGTGAAAACGCAATACGAAAACTATTAAAATGGGGCCAAGAAATGAAACTTACCTTCTCCGAAAATAAAACAACTATAATGCTTATGAAGGGAAAACTAAAGCGTAAACCAACCATCAGAATGAATAATCGCAATGTTAAATACCTCGTATAACTGCTTCTAAACTGCTAAAAAACCTATAACTGCTTCTCATGATTATAATCCTTATTCAAGCCAAGCACTACCTGCTAGCAGGGTCCTCAACGCTACCACCATGGTCGGTATCAAGCAGCCTGCATCGCAGCGGCATTAATAGCTTCGCCCCCAGTTGGCCTCACACAACATTAGCCAGACGTCACACGGCCTTTTCCCAGCATTCTTACATAGCCGTCGCGTTTTCGCAGGCTTGAAATTTTTCACTTTTCATTTAACCGCTAAAAATAGATGTCGTAATTTAAAAATCTAAAACCGTGAAATACGTACTCCAGGAGTAATAACCTTTCCATATAAGCAACAGGGTGGTTTCCTATTATTTTTTAATTGCTTAAATCGAAAGGTTATTATACTCCTGGAGTATGTATTTCACTACGAATTTCACGCTCTTAGATTTTCGAATGACGACATCTATTTTTCGCGATTAAATGAAAATTGAAAATTTAAAAGGGCACGAAAACGCGGTGGCCAAGTAGGAATGATGGGAAAAGTCCGTGTGACGTATTTCTGGTTCCCGCTACCTTGAGGCGAGGCTTTGAGAGCTATGGGCGCCAATTTGGTCTTTCTCAAATGCGGTTAAAAATTCACCATGAACATTCGTCTAAACTGGGATTTTTAAAACCAAATAATTTGCATATTATGAGTACATTAATGGTGGGTAACGAAACGCAATCAAAGGCTTTCGATTTCTTTGATAAAGGACACTACCCTATTAAATAGAAATAGGAAACCACCCTATAGACATCGCCGTTATAGAGTTCCCCCTCGGTTTCGATATGGCGTCCACCGAGCCGTTGTTTCAATCGGGAGACGAGGAAGTAGTCGCTAGGTGCAGGATAAAGACTGTACGGTGTGTGGTCAAACAGTTCCCAACGAAAATCTTAGATTTTCTTTTAAGTTTTGACAGCAGTCTGAGCTTGTGGCTGAATCCAATTGCAGAAAATAGAATCGAAGGCGACGCTGAAAGGTATACGGGTATCAACCCTGTTTCGCAAAGTCGAGAAAAAGTTGGAACCGATGTGTCAGCATCTACGAAGAGTACTTCAAAGGTGCCCCACGTTTGTTACACAAAAAACAAAAATTGAAGAACCCTTTCTACAAAAACAAGAACCTTCCAACAGTTGAGAATAGAATCATAGAAGTAAGGAAACAGTTAATCAGATGATACTAATCGATGGCTACGTTCTAACAACACGAATCTCAAATTCGGCCGGTTTGCGGTAGGTATATTAAACGAAGTGAAATAACATTTAAAAAATTAAAATACAACAAAAAAACAACCCTTGGGTAGCAAATGAATGCTTGTTTTTCAGTTTTATGAACTTTTGGTTTTAAATTTGAGAGTACAATTAAATGAAATTAATTGCCTTTTTTGCTCTCCTAAAAAGTTGCCATTTTTGAGATACGTGTCGTTAAACTTAGCCATGGATATGGAGCATGTTTCTCAATGGAAGCGAGGCTTGGACGTTGACAGTAGGAGAGAAGTCAAGAGTGGAAGCATTCGAAATGTGGTGCTATACATAAGAATGATGGAGATAAAACAGATCGACCGTGGAGTAAGTAATGAGGAAGTGCTAAGAAGAATTGGGGAGAAAAAAGAAGTCTTTTAAAGAACCTTACGCAGAAGACGGGACAACTTAGTTGGCCACATTATGAGACATGCTGGCCTGATGGAGATAATCGTAGAAGGACAGGTGGAAGGGAAGAAGGGCAAGGGACGGCCTTGAATAATTTACATAGGACAAGGCATGAATGAATAAGGTATGATGAAATGAATGAGGTGCATTGGTTACCAAGTTGTAAACGGTGAAATAGAAAAGAGATATGTCGCTATGAAAAGACTAGCGGATAGGAGAGAGAATAGAGAGCTACGTCACATAAATCTTAATATCGCTGACTTATGAATATGATGATTTTTTTTAAATTGGGTGGGGTTATTTTTGGGATACTCTTTAGGATATCGTGATACAGATGTAAATTGTATCCTCAGTCTTTGTAAAGAAAATCAATTTCGTCGATTTCAAATGATAATAGAATATTGGTTAACATGGTGATTTTAATGGAAAAATATGGATAGTGAGATAGATAGAAAAATATTTACTGTTCAGGAAACATTTATTTTAGTAATATAAACTTTCAAAAACGACAAAAATTGACAAAATACCAAGAGTTATTAAGTAATTTAAAAATAATCTGGTATGTCCCCAAGCCAGTGCCAACCGCTCAAAAAACCGCGCCAGCAGTTTTATTGCATAACTTTCTTACCTCTTATCGAAGATAAAGATTTCCACAATGAAAGTGTTTTGGGCATAGAAATTGAGGAATGTTATGTAAAAAGTTTTTACCCTGGAATAACTTTATCCGTAGCAAAAGTTATTTGATTTCTTGCAACTATCACTTTTTACGAAATGAAATTTTTATTAGTATTTTACTCCTTACGTTGGAAGAAGAATAGTTAATTTCGATGTAACCGTTACTTTCTTTGTAATTTATAAGTCTTTTCTCAAGCTATCCTAGAGATAGACTATACCATCAGGGCTATTCAGTACCTGTTTACGCGGTCGCGAAGACGAAAGATTTCGTGACGGGATCGCGAAAATCACATTGTTGCTATTCTGTAAGCCATTTCGAACATTCCGCCACGTAAGTTTCGTGCTTCAGTTTACGCGACGAGAGTTGTCAACGAAAACTCAGTTTCCGCCGCGTAAACAGCAGGCCGCGGTAGACGACGGGGCCACATGCTGTTAATATATGTCAAGTATTTGCTTGGGCATGTAAACAGCGGTGTTCATTGTAGTTGTGGACGTAATTTCATTTCGTGCAAGTAATATTTTTGCATATTTAACTGTTAATTTCATGAATTTTAAATTATTCTTGTCTTGTATATGCTTCTCATATTCTCTTTTCGGAATACATACCTATTGGAGTTGGAGGTGTTGTTATCTGTTATTGAGGAAATGTTTTATATTTTTCATATTTATCGTCATCGCCCGCTTAATTGCATATCTCAATGGTACTCTATTTATTTTCAACCGTTTATCAAAGTGAATACTTAAGTTGAAAATGTGTCGTCGCATCTTGTTTTTAAGCCGCGTTTACAAGACATTTTCCCGTCGTCTGTTTCACTATGAGTGTAGATGATGTATGAGCGTAGATATTTTAAATGCTTTGTTCTACTTTTCCCCGGGACGGTTACAAAGTTAGGAAGATATTTGTTGGTTAAGAGGAAACGTATGTGTTCCATTCATGAATTTGCTGCTGCGAGTCATCTTTGTGGCGTTAGTCAGTGCTTTCCCACTTCGGAATGCAGTGTTCCTCTATGAATACTAGTGTATATGCAAAAGGAGTATGTAGCGGGATTCAAGAACTTAGGATAAAGTACAAATGCTACTTTTAATAACCACTAAGAAGGTAAACAACTCGTAGTATGATCATAAGATTATTTTGTTTCTTCTGGTTTGAAAGGGCTCATGTTCAACATCAATGCTAAAATAACGTGAATGAATACTGCGCTCTACAGTCTGCATATACAGTTGTATAAGACATTTTTGGATGATGAAGTTGGAGGGACATAACTAGCAGAAAGACAGCTCCTCTGCTGATCAATGTTTTTACTCAGGCTGGCGATGTGTAAATATTCACAATTATTGCCGTATAGTGGATGTATATTTTTTCTCTACGTTGTGATGGCTATTGTTTTAACTAATCAAATACAAGATATTGGCACTGAAAGGATATAACTGATAGGTGAATCGATTTTGTGTGTTTACATTAGGTCCTCTTCGCAAATGAAATGTGCAGCTGCTGTGGCTGGATCCATGTCTAAACTGTGGATAGGTAGATGCTTTTATGACAGATAGACGTTTGTAGGCATGTTATTTATGTACATAGCATAGTGGGAACAACTTAAATTATTTTACCAAGTAGTCATCATTGAGTACACTACTGTTTTCAGCGTCATCTGTCTTGCGACAAAAGATGACTGTAAGTATTTCTTGGCATAAGAGATTTGTTTTGTTCAAAATGGTTAGTACGACACTGGGGACAAGTGTCGTTTTTGTGATATCTATCATACAGGATGTTTCCTTTCGATTAAGCCTATGAGTCCATCGCATGACTACGATTATTATGGAAGAGAGAGCAAGAGTATTTATTCAATGGCCATTAGTGTGATGGTCCCTATTAACCCTTGAACGGCTAGCGTGCCCATATGGGCACAGCTGCAGTGGTCTAAATAATTTCGTATAAATTCCGACCCAAACATTATAGAGCATGCTGTTTTCTCCAAAAATGATTACAATGTATCACTTTATTCGGTTCGTGAGCTTACGGCCAGCATTTGTACCAGCAGTTGACTGTGGCATAATGGGTATTCTTACTCACTCTGTTCGAGGTGGAAAAAGAGGAAAAATGGCGAAGTGTCTTCAGTAAATGCGATTTTTTTCCTTTTTATTTTTTATATTCGGCTAAGTATTTAATCTTATCCTCATAATGAATGATGTCAACTTCGGTTTCTATTGCCAGTATTGTGATATCTTTCGTATGAAACAAGGAATTTGAATTTATTTTTGGGTGATTCCATATGGGCACGCTAGCCGGTAGCCGGGGGTGTCTTTTTTGGCTGGTGTCCTTCGCTACAAACGTCATTATTGGGTCTGTTATCAAATAATTTCGATGTAAAACGCTAATTTTTTGTCAATCTTTCATTTTTTCTTATATCACTCGATTTTAACGACTTCAATATTTTTTTCTGTATTTTTTTTGGTAATATTTCCATTAATTTTTAGTACAAAAATACATTTTATACTATTCAGCACTTTTATTCATGGTATTGCGTTATACTTTGCTCAACTATCCAGTATGAAGAATGATAGGGCTATTTTCTACCACTGGTATACATACCCAACAATCAAGTGCATGGTGGAAGGGTTAAGGATGAGAAAGCTAAAACATGATGAATCCATGATAAAATATTTTGGCAATCATGGCTACAAACAGTTCATACGGGGTGAAACTATAAGTTTCGGCTTTAAAATATAGTGCTTGAATGCTCCTCAAGATTACTTGGTGGACTTCAGCATATAGCAGGGACTGAGTGCTGAAGAAAAAAATAACTACCATAAATTCGTAGGTAAATGCTCTTCGTATTTGCTTATCATGTTTGACAATTTACTAGAGCAAGCGATAAATCTTTTCCATTTATTTTGACAAAAGGTTTACTAGCTTTCCTCTTATAAATCAGTTAAAATCTCAAGGATGTGAGGCTACTGGAACAGTTGTGATAAAAAGGATACTCAAAGGTCGAAAAAACAGCTAGCTAAGCGGCCCCGCTCCTCCCATGCTTTCGCACGGGAGAAAAAAGGGAATATTGTTGTTGTTAGATAGAATGATTTTTCGGTAGTGACTGTCAAGTCACCTTGCCAATGTGTACACCCACTCACAAATGTCACGAGATTCCCGCGTGTTACCTCTAAAATGGTACAAGTTAGGCAGCCAGCAGTGGCAGAGCAGCTCTATATACAATATTTAGATAGGCGGAACTGATCTCACGGATCAAAATATCAACAGGTACAGGAATGCTATCAGAGGAAAAAATGGTGATGGTCCACATGAAGCTATTTCCTTGATGCTGTCATTGTAAATGCCTGGATCAATATGGAAAATTCTGGTTCAAATATACCGCAGTAAACCTTTAGGCGAGAGATTGCACAAGTGTTTTTGTAACGAAAATGTACCTTTTCCAGAGCTGGTGGTCGTATTTAATATTCCCTATCAAGTGCAACTAATCATAGCCAGTCTGATGACATAAGGTATGATGGCAGGGATAACCAATTTGTCCCGTTTCATAGACGCCGATGTTCTTACGAAGAATATTCTTCCCGCGCGCGCTCAGACTGTGCTACGTGCCCTGGTGTTTGCCTTCAATGAAATTCTAACTATAATACTCGGCAATTGAAAACCCAATATATAGTATTCAAAAACTCTACCAGCAATAAAGGACTAATTTTGTTGATAAACTCATCGATAACGTGATTTTTTATTCAATAACTGTTTTCAAATCTGTGTTATATACTGTTAAGATCTTTGGACAGGCAAAAAAATGTTTAAACCGAAAAAAATATAGTATAATGACTTGAAATTACTTCAAATTGCCAAATAAAAGAAGTACTATAGGTAAATGCGAAAATATATGGCGTATCACGCAGTAAAAATAAGAATTATGATGGTTCGAGCGATTCTTCTGCAGAATGCAGACCGGTGGCCGGAACGGCTAGCGTGCCCATATGGGCACACCCCCTCTAGCAAGTACGAATCCACAGAATTTTAAAATTAAGTGTTTTTCAGAATCCTTAGGAGGTAATCAATCAGTTTTTAACGGAAAAACATAATAAAACTCCGAAAAAAAAACTCCGCTGTTTAAGGGTTAAAGAATTGAGGCAAGTCAATCATCTTATTTGTATTGATTGTGGATAGTGGTGAGAGGATATTGTCTGAGAGCCAGATACCTGTTTGTGCCTGCTGCAGTACCATGATTGTATAAAGGAATTGACTCCCACATTCTAGCCACTCAGAACCCTAGCTAAGGGATTTATGCTTTTATGTGAAATGACTCATTGTAAATCTATGAAATAAGACAGCCAATTACTTCTTAATGTGCTATAGATATATATTGTTCCATATAACATTTTGAGACCATTTATTGTTTCGGTGATTACAATTTTAATGTTCTCATAAGGTGAGGTGAAGCTAACCTATTTTCATTTGAATGTGTATCGTTAATTTATGTAGCGATCGAATCTGATTGAAAATTATTGGTGTGAGAGCCCTAGAAATACTTAGGAGGAGGAGAGAGATGAAAGAGTCAGTCTTGTGTGAGGGAACTAATGAATGTATATGACCCTTTTGTATTAACATAAGAAGTATTTCAGGGAAAATATTGGATAAAGATTGAGCTTGGAAGCTAATAAATATTTTATGTCCCCACATGATTCCAGCTCAAAGAGCTCTTGTAGTACGAATACATTTGAAGGTATATTACTAAACCACATCAACCACTATCCCTATGTAAGTTAGTGAAAATTGTACATGGAATACCTACCTAAATCTAGATATATTGTGCACTGCAATTTTATGGGCGTGGCAGCTACTGGTAGTGACAATAATTTGGGACTTGGCCATCCCTCTGTCAGCAGAGAAGTTGAAGAGGTTACAGAAGCATAGAATTCTCCTCCCATATTGACCAAAGATATATAATTCCCATCAATAGAAAATGGGCAGAGTAGAGTAATGTAAAATTAAGCATGAATTGCTGCTGATGTAGATGCCCATGAATTTTTGGAACAAATTGTGATGAGCCCATTACTGTCTACATAGCATTTTCCAACAAATTTATACTGTTGGAGAATAATCAAACCAACATTGTAATTTATTTTAATAATTTATCATGGATTAGACCTTGACTCCGAAAATTATTCTCTTGAGTGTTTCTAAATCATCATTACCTTACATGCCAGTCCTTCTCAAATTAATTGGTGATAGTCGAGGTATTCCTACAAATAGGCCTAACACAGTTAATAGGTATTTATGCATTCACAATAAAGGATCCAGTTCCTTTCGTTAAATTTCCTGCATTATAATATGGCATGATGTAAGTAACCGATTAATGGAGATGTTGCTCTGGATGTTCATCAACTTTACCTAGGCTGTTTCCATTAGTATGGGATCAGAAATGTAGCATTGAAAAGAATTTGGTGATAATGCCACACTTCTATTCATATTACAAACTTTTACCAAATTACAGCTCACCACCCCCTGTAATTTAATGATTCATATTCACTATATCATGAAACCGATTCTACATCCACAGCTTATGTCTCTTGTAACTACTCTCATTCCATATGCTATGAAAACCCACTCAGAAGCATATTAATAACATGCTTGTGAAACAGGCTCTTAAACAATTTGAAACGTGGTGGTAACTGATACCACCTCCAGAACAACGGTTGCATTTCGCTATTCTTTATAGTTACTAAATAATTACAGGTAAGCTCAAAGGAAATAAAGTAAGAGAGTATCATTTCTAAGTCATTCCTATTTTATTTAACAGAAATTTGCAAGCATCAATTTTTCCAGATTATCAGTTATGTCGATACATATATGGAATCAATCAGCCATGCATTGGGAAATGAAATGTACTTGGGAGAGTGGATATCAGTGTTCGTTGTTTGGTATAAATTTAGAAAAATAATCATCTGGTACATAATTTAGCATACATTATATGATATTAATAATATATTGGAAGTAATGACCTTGATTTTTTAAAAGTAAACTCCTTGCATCGAAAAGAAAGAATAATTTTATATCATATCTGTATCCTTGAGCACCGAATATATTAAAAACAGTGTAATGAATGATAGGTGGCTTAGGTAACCCACACCACCACTGGCCCCAGACTGGAATACTATGTGGCAGGCCAAGTAGGTACCCCTGAAACTTATTAAACTGAAGCCCATAAGGAAATTATGAAGTCTATTGAGAGGTGCATGGGGGTTCTTAACTCTAGGTTCATATAATTGTTGAGGCATTGAGTGCTGGAGTGTACACCAATAAAATCAGGATTGATAGTTAATTCTTGTGTTGTACTTCATAATATGTGTGTAGGGGCTGGTTTTCCCTTCCCAGACGAGGCTGATTATTATGGAGATTCCAGCTCTTGCAGAGTCCCTAATTCTTGGAAGAGGCATATTAAACAAGTCCAGAACTATTAGACAAGCGATTATTAACAGGTTACCTAATGCATTGGTAAATTACCAATTGATACACTACCATTGCTTTTGTTGGTGGTCAAACTACGGTTTTCCACCTTAAAATTAATCATGGGATCCCTCGTAGAAGGGATACCCTGTAGTTGCCACCAACCTCATCAAAATGGACTAAAATGAGAAAAGAAATATTACGAATGGGTCATGTTTCATCCATTATTTTTTCATGCATTTTTCTGTTACTTGCATAAGACATATAATTTCTTTCACTAGGTAGAAATTTCCCTTAACAATTATCTCTGCTTGGGTCTCTTAACCTTCTTGATTGTGAGGTACTTCAGGATAAAAGTATAACAGTCATCACTATAGCTCAGTTCATATCGATTGCCACCCATTCAGGCTGTGCTTCCTTTTTCTTAGGAACGGTAGTAAGAAAGTGATATTTTTAGGTGTGCTGATGACTTTAGATGCTGCAAATTTGCTACCTATATAATATTATAGCGTGATTGATTTTTAAGAAGATCCAAAATTATGAGGTAGAAACTCCTTCACTTGACTTTGTACATAATTTAAAAATTCCCAAGGTAACTCTTAAATTGAAACTACTACAAAATGAAGAAGATTTGAATTTATTCAATAAAAATATGAACTTAATGTCACTTCTATTCTAAAAAGTTAGGTGTACTTCTATACGTTAGCGACAAATGTTGAGGTGCATTTCGTCAGTACCATAACTCTTAAATATTAATGCCAGGATACAAATTGTGAACATTGAAGTCAGGGTTGCAACGTAATGATAGGCAGTCCGTTGTAAATAGATTCTTATTTTTATCAATTTTGAGGGGTTTTGTTCACCTTATTTTCCGTCTTCTTAGCACCCTGTTACCAGCTCTTATCCCGTAAAATTATCCTTTCTTATCTACAGTCTTCCAATAATTAAGTAATCTTAGGACATCGCTTGCGGTTGATAATAATTTTCAAAACATTTTACCACACTCATGAGGACTGTTTACATTACCATTTTCATTGCCTGTAACTAATTATCCGGCCAATTCTGCGATAAACGATATGACGAAACTGACTACTTCAATTCAAATACTTGTATTATCATGAAAATGGGTCCATCAAAGCAAAGGCATAACCAAATCTGGCATAAGCAAATGCATAATAACGCCAAATTCCTCTCATTTACAAGTTTTTATCCCAATTACTCACTGTAATCTTAGGTGTCTAATCGCATACATATTTCCAACGCACTCACCTTCAATATTAATATACACGTTGAGCTCTCACTTGTATTTAAAAGTGTACAACATACTTTTAATTAATCAACGTTATAATTCAATAGCATTGCACTTACCAGCTGAATCTCGCTCTATTTTTGTTTGTCGAGGACAATTGCATGCGGATTTTCTCTGATTGGCTCGCAGTGACGTATTGCAGGAAAACTTCGGGTATCTTCGACTTCCCCACTACCGCGGAGGGGAAGGCACGAAAATGTTTTCGTGAAGCCCACTGAATAGCAAATTACGCGTCTTCGAATGTTTACGCGGCGTAACCACGTAAACGGAATCTTTCGTCTTCGCGACCGCGTAAAGAGTTCCTGAATAGCCCTGCAGGTCCATTATGGTCCGTGACTGTAAGCGGAAAAAAACATCGAATATCTATTGATTATGTAGTCTTATTTCCCAATCTTATCTTACGATTGCTTCTACTTCAAAATCATTAGGTTCCATCTTAAAATAAAGGTAAAATTTTCGTACTAACTAATTGCAGGGAATAACAAATATAAATAATTTTGTCGCTGATTGTTAAGGAAATCATATTTATTTCATTTTAATGTAAATTACTGATTAAGGTCGTGACTTTATGTTAAACCAAAATATTAATATTAAGCTCTAGAGTTTTAAGACAATTCTAACTCGGTAAAAACAGAATACCATATCATTCAACCTCCTATTGTGACTGTGTACGACGAACACAAGAGGATTTATTGAAATATTAAGGATAACAATAAATCATCAGTTCCTTGGTTTTCAAAGAATATATCTCTTTCCTTTAAAAATCGGCGTAGAAGTTTGATTTGCATAATTTTAAACCCTTTATCCATGAGAAAAAGTTCGAAAATGAAAGTTTTTTGGGCATAAAAATTAAGGAAGTTTACGTCCAAAGTTTTTACCCTGGGATAAATTTATCCCTTGCATAAATTTTGCGCCTTTCAATTACTCCTTCATAAGTTTTTTTCCAATGATGATAAACTGCTCTTTTTAATATCTTCTTCCAAAGTGACCCAATGTTACTTTTTATCTTTCTCTCGACTTTTGTCCGGGACTCAAAAAGTTTTTTTTGGGAAGAGAAAGAAGTTACAAGAGGAGTGGTTAGTCAATGATAAGTTCTTTTACACTTCTTTTACTTTCTTTATTACACACTTTTTTAAGGTCAAGGTTCATTGGAGTCTAAGTTCGGCCGAAAATTTGCGATCCATATGGGTGACTTTACTGTCGGAAAATATCCCTTAATGTCGCAATATTATTCCGAACGTTAAAAAATATGGAACAATATTTTATAGTTAACCAGGGTCAAGACCGTTGAAGATTCACTAAACGAATTTTTGCAAAAATATCTGTTGGTTAACTACAACAATTCCAAATATTGTAATTAATATATCACGGTAAATGGCATACATAGAAAAGTAATTAATATTCATGATATTAAATAATAAAGCTAATAAAAAAATTAATAATAGCTAGCCATTTTCTAATAAGGATAAAATTGACAATTACAATTTCTCTAAACTGGGATTTCTAAAACAAAATAGTTTGTATAATATGAATACACTAATGGTAGGTAACGAATCTCAATCAATGCCTTCCGTTTTATTTGATTAAGGAAACTATCCTATTGCTTTATTCCGTAATGACCAAAACTCAAGGACTTTAACGATTAACATTGCACACAAAAACTGTCCTCGGAAAGCTTTATTAGAATTTAATATTAAAGACATGACTCAGAATATTTTTTAAATTCACTTTTGTACACCACTGTCGTTGGCTCTGAAACTTAACCCATCAGCTATATACTCAGAGCATTTGAATTGAAAAATCTTCCAAAGTCTCCTAAGGGGAGAGAAAAAAATTCATCAGATGATTCACATGAAATATGTTTCTCTATGGAAGCGAAGCTTGGACGTCGACAGCAGCACAGAGAAGTCAAGAGTGGAAGAATTCGAAATGTGTGCCACCGAACAATGATGAAGATAAAATGTATTGACAGAGTAAGTAATGAGGAACTAATGTTTGAAAGTTCGGCAGGATGTCGACCACAATAAGACTCAGGTCTAATCTAAAGACTAAGGCATGGAGCAAAATAGAGCAGGCTATGGAAAATGTTACTTTAGGAAAAATATATGCTTCAAGAGGTGAAAGAGTTTTTTTTACCTACGCATAGTAAACGTCTAATCAGTAGCATTACTATGGGGGGGATGAGGGGACGTATTCCCCCCCCCCCCAAAGCCACAGAGAAATCAAAAAATGATTTAAAAATCTTGTCCGATTTAGTATATAATAACAGCATCTGCTAAAATTTAAATTTTAAGTCCCGAAATGATGTAAATTGTATTTTCAGGCATGTTATTTTTCACAAATTTTCCTGAGACTCCTGAGGGGGTAGCCTCCACTCATCCCCCTCTTCCCCCCACCTCTAAAGTCCCGCCAAAGTCTATTCCTAGTTACGCCGCAGACAAGGAGACTTTGCCCAACTGATGTCTAGAACAGAGAAGCAACCTATTTTGTTTGAAAGTAGACACGTAGGTAAAAATACTGCTGAACGGTTTTGTTACTATACGACGGGGTCTGAGAGAAAAAAGCATTTAAAATTTTAAAAATACGGTCACGTTAAATTTAATTTAAATTTTCACCCATTGTTTTAAGGCCGATTGGGCCTAGTAGTACCGCATCGCATTTTCGTTTTGAAAAGCCAGGGTTCGAGCCAAACCAGCACTTAACTTAAGGATTTAAAACTTCCTGAATCGGTATTACTATTTTTCGTTGTTCCTAGGTATCAAATTCTTTTTGCGACCTATAAAAATCTTCCTAGACATTTTCTACTTCATTTTTTTGCAGTTGATCCGCAATTCATCTTATTAGAACAATGTTATTGTCACAACAATATCCTCGATACGTCGCACAGTGGGGCCAAATCCATAAAAGGTGGCCATAATTAGAAAAATAAAAGTTTGGGGTTATGATTTCTTTATACATGGTTGGGAAGACACTTATTTGAGCTGCTGAGAAATAAGTTCATGAAGCAGGTAAGTGCGCACCTCTTCGTAAAAATCACTTTCAAAGTGACATGTGCGATGCTGGGATACATCGCCTCCCTCTCGCTTCGAAATACCCTCATCTTCTAGACTCCTCCTCAGCTACGCGATTGGCTAAATTTAAAAAATAGAATCAACGCAGCAATGTGCAAAGATAAAAAATGTTGGTTTACCATAACATTAAAACAATATTAAAATTATTATTAACATAAATTAACATAACATTAACATTAGCGGAAGTTATCAAGCAGATAAGAGGGGAAGACAATCTTATTATTTTAGGTGACTGGAACGCTGTCATCGGCGAAGGTCAAGACGGAATAATAACTGGGAAATATGGGTTGGGTAACCGAAATGAAAGAGGAGAAAGGCTACTTGAATTCTGCACGGAGCACAGCCTAGTGTTTGCCAACACTTTATTCAAAAATCCCCTGCGAAGAAGATACACCTGGAAGATGCCAGGAGACCGTAGAGGATTCCAAATTGACTACATTCTAGTGAAACAAAGATTCAGGAACCAGGTGAAGGACTGCAAAAGCTATCCAGGGCAGATATCGATAGTGACCATAACCTAGTTATGATGAAATGCCACCTTAAATTTAAAAAGTTGAAGAAAGCCGTGAAAAACATATGGCAGGTTGAAAATTTGAGGGAGGTTCAGCATCAACTGGCTTTTAAATAGGCCGTAGAAAATAAATAGGGGAGGATCCGACAAACAAACCAATGGAAGAGAGTTGGAAAACCATTAGAAGTGGTCTGCAGGCGGCAGCTGAGGAAGTTCTTGGTAAAAGAAGAGTCGTTATGAAAAAACCATGGATCACGCAGGAAGTATTAGATCTCACTGAAGAAAGAAGAAAATACAAGGCTGCGAAAACAGAGGAAGGACAGAATCGTTACAAGAGGATAAGGAACGAAATATGTCGTAAAGCGCGGAAGGCTAGAGAAACGTGGATGAAAAGCATTTGCGAAGACGTGCAAAAAAAATCTTAAACATGGAAAAGTAGAGGCCGCTTATAGGATAGTGAGGAACCACTTTAAGGAAAGGGGCGTAAGATGTAATACCCTTATGGACAAAAACGGAGAACTATTGATGAAAACGAAGAAAAAGGGAAGAGATGGAAGGAATATCTGGAAGATTTGTACAAAGGAAGTCGCCTCAGAACGAATGCTATCGAAAACGAGAGGGAAGTGGATGCCGATGACATGGGAGCCCCAATTTTAAGATCGGAATTTGATGCGGCTGTAAGAGACCTCAGGATAAATATAGCGTCTGGCATTGATGACATTCCTGCAGAAATAATCAAAAATTCAGGAGAGAAGACGTTGAGCCAGCTATACAAAATCATTAGTGAAATGTATACGACAGGTGAGATACCAAAGGATTTCGAGAGGAACATTATAATCCCTATTCCTAAGAAGAAACGAGCGGAGAAGTGCGAAGATTTTAGGACCATAAGCCTTACTACACATGCATCAAAGATACTGACAAGGATCATCTATAGAAGAATAGAACGAAAAGCAGAAGAGTACTTGGATGAGGACCAATTTGGATTCAGGAAAAACAAAGGCACAAGGGAAGCAATATTGGCCCTAAGACTGCTCATAGAAAAGAGAATGGAAAAGAACAAGCCAACATTCGTTGCGTTTGTGGACTTAGAGAATGCATTTGATAACGTGGTTTGGAGCACAATGCTTGGAATCCTAAAGGAAATTGGGGTTCTTTATAATGACAGAAGAATCATCCACAGTTTATACAAAAACCAAGTAGCCGTGATAAAATCAGGGCCCAGTTGTGAAGAGGCAAGAATAAGGAAAGGAGTGCGACAAGGCTGTTCATTGTCACCCGTAATTTTCAATATTTACATTGAGAAAGCCATTAATGGAATCAAAGAAAAGGCATTGGGAGTGAATATCCATGGAGAAAAAATTAGCATGCTAAGATTTGCCGATGACATAGCCGTTATAGCAGAAACAGAGACGGATTTGAAAAATATTCTGGTTAATATGGGTAGGGTAATGGGTAGATATCAACTGAAAATAAGCAAGAAGAAAACCAAGATCTTAGTATGCAGCAGAAGAGAAGAAGTCAAGACTAACATTAAAATAGGGAGGCAAAAACTGATAGAGGTGGATGAATTCTGTTATTTGGGAAGCAAGATTACTAGTGACGGTAGAAGTAAGAAAGAAATTGTCAGCAGAATAGCCCAGGCGAAGAAAGCATTCCACCAAAAGAGAGACCTGCTTACAGCGGGAAACTTATATATGGATGTTAAGAAACAATTTATAAGAACCTACAGCTGGAGTATGCTCCTATACGGAAGTGAGGCATGGACAATGACCGCAGCGGAGAAAGCAAGGATAGAGGCCTTTGAAATGTGGTGCTACAGAAGAATGATGAAAATCAAATGGATCGACCGAGTTAGTAACGAGGAAGTCCTAAGAAGAATAGGAGAGAAGAGAAGCCTCATGAAAACCTTAATAAGATGACGGAACAACCTTATAGGCCACATCTTGAGACATGATGGCCTGATGAAGACAATCGTCGAAGGACAGGTGGAAGGCAAGAATGGAAAAGGAAGACCTCGAACAAAATATATGGAACAAGTAAAGAGAGATGTGAAAGAGAAGAAATACATAGGAGTGAAAAGATTAGCTGATAGGAGAACTGAGTGGAGAGCTGCGTCAAACCAATCCTAGGATTGTTGACCAGTGATGATGATGATTAACATAAATATTAACCAATAAATTGCACAAATTTTATTCAAAAATAAAAATACGAACATCATTAAGTTATATAGCAGTGCTCTGTAGTGCTCTTATATAGTTATATTATTGTAGCCACAACTCTCGGCTATCAAAACAAAAAAAATTAACCGCCCCAACCCGCCCCTTCGTGAATTAATGAAGAAATACGTAAGTAACCTCCAACCGTATGGACGCCGAAGCGCGCAGCTCTTTGACACGTTGCATGCAAGAGGGAGCACTTAATTTATAATCGGCGTAACAAAATCAGTTCTTTTGCAATAAATTGCCGCAACAAAGACTCAAGACAAAGTATGTACAAAGTTAATGCTATAATATCTCGTCCAGTAAAGAATGATATGCCTAATGTAGTTGTACCACGTTGCATGCATGGATTCGTAATTTCGATTGCTGCTTGCAAGTGGCTTTCAGAATGTAAGTTAAAACCTGGCAGATCTGCAATACAAACGCCAAAAAATGGGTGGAGGAGCCGAAGAAGGAGAAGGACTTAAACAGGAGCTTAGTTTTAACCGGCCAAAGCAGGTGTATGGTATTAATAACGACGAGAAAAAACTCGAGAACTCTAAAATTTCCGCCAATATACCAAGCCTCAATTTGGAGCTTATCCAGACATTTAATACTGTTTAACAAGCTGTATTCTGGCTATAGAATAAATTATTATGTAATATAGATATCTGCGAAGTGTATTCTATCTAAACAGCACGGCTATTGTTGAATTATATCACTGGTTTTGCATGCCAACAATGTTTACCCTAAATACTGTTGCACGAAAGGAATGTCATTCAAAATTTATTGTTACCAATCGGAAAAATGTCAGAGGAAGCGCAGTAAGCGTACAACAAATTGTTGAGGAAATTCAGGGAAGATTTTACCCGAAAGAGCTCGAGGAAAAAAATGTAGTGGACTTGGTCGTGAGATTGATGTTACATTCCGACTCGATTATTGTAAGTCAGATTGTGATGCGGTCCAAGTCATCGACAGTTTTATGTTCCGGAGCCATGAATATTTTGTATGAATCCTACCCGATAGAATCAGGATCTTCATCGGAATCGGTAGACAATTCTTTGGATAGAACGAAGTCTGATTGAAATTTGTGTTTACGTTTATAAGCCTGTGTGCGCAGCTCTTTTCATATTCAACGTAGAAAACCTACTATATAATAATGTGTGATGTAAATGTGTTTGTTAACTTGTTATATATTCTTAAAAAGACATTTAAGTTATTAGTTTTCATTTAATATTTAAAATAATAAGTGGGTTTATTCAATAATGCAGTTTTGGGCTTATATAATTATTCATGGGACGAATTAGAGACGGATTATATTTAGTGTTTGCATTTTTTTAAGTGAGTGGTCGCGGGCCTATTCATATTCTACGCAGACTGACTGTTATATAATAATGTTTTATAATTTCTTTGCTACCTTATTATGTTCCAGGATGTATTTTTAAGCCATAAGTATGCATACATGCTTATAAAGTGTACAAACAATAAGATACATGTAACAATATCCGAAATTAATTCGTTTAGAATGTTTGAAAATTAAAAATAGCCATAAAATGATATTCATTTAAAATTATTCGTAAAATTATTTATCGGTTGCCTTTAAGCTTTGAAATGTATTTCATATAATTTTCAAAATCAGTTTCATATTCGTAATATAATATAATAAAAAATATTCCCCCTTTTTACTGGACATATGGAACAATTACTGTCTTATTTTAGCAAAAATTCCAATATTTTGGCAAAATATAAATTTTCTTTATATTTCAATATCATATTTGGAATTAGCGACCTCGAAAACTGTTATATTCCAAATTTCAAGCAAATTACATGATATTTAATAATTATGACCAACTTTTAAGCATTTGGCCCCACTGTGACGCGTCGGCCAAACTGGAAAATTACACGAGCGCCGTCATAAGTGATTCGAGTCTCAAATAGACAGACGTTTCGGAAGACGATTTGTCTTCCATTTTCAAGGCGTGTTACTCAATGAAAGTCCCATTTTCACACAGAACCGAATCGACCGCTTAGCGAGCAAGACAATAAGATTCAAGCGTCGTCCGATTGGCTGAAGGTTTTTTGAAATTCTTTAAATTCCTGATAAATATAATAATTACATTACACTGAAGGCACAAATACGGGAGGTAGTTTTTACATCCGATATCATTATTTGTAAAGTAATGGGAATTTTCAGAGCATTAGGAAGTAAGAGTCTATTCTATCCGTTACTAATAATAAATATAATATGTTATTTAATTGCGATATCTCAAGCGATAATGCATGGTCTTTTCGCAAGGCAGGACAAGAAAACAGCTGACTGCGGAAAAACGAAAAGGGGCAAACATACCCCCCGTAAAAATATGTGAAATTCAGTTCTTCCATCGTCATGTCTAGCCTCAACTACCCTTTCCCCTAAAAAGAAAACCTCCATTTCCTCCATCCAGGGGAACACCTGTAGCATCCTCCCAGCTCTCTCCCGCAGCCCCACCGTGCGAAGAGTGAGTAGCCGCATTTTTAAACCTAGTGACTATAAATACCATAATCATGAGACATTGCTAGTATCTATTTAAGTATAGTTTGATTGCCCGTTTGCCTGTTTTATTGTACACACTATTTCTTTCTTGTTTCCTCCGTCGCTGGTTCATCGGCCATTAAAGTAGCAAAATTTCTTCACTAATTCAAGCCAATGTTTTCTTAGTTTAATGTTTGTCCCAGTCCGCTATTTTTATCATTATTTTTTCGATGAAATTAACCTCTTCGCTGCTATGTCGTCCAACCGAAGGTCCTCCCGAACAAGGCGCGCACTACCCCCCCTCCCGGCAAGCCACACACCTCAGCCCATCCCCCTCGCCCTTCCCCGCATAATATATCTGCCGTCGCCATCATCTTCCCTCCTCGCAGAATCGGGCGTGATTTCATTGGTGGGCTGAGCCCGAGGGGTCGTCGGGAGATTTTGTGGGGGAGAGAGGAAAGGAAATAGTGTAACGCGGCGAACGGAGCGCGATGGCCTCGACATCACGTTCTCCTGTTTAAGGAGACGATGAGAGGGGTTGGGGTGAGAGGTCCAAGGGGTGCACACAGTGGGCGGAATCCAGGATCTAGGCGGAAAAAAGTCCAAAAACCGACTTTACAGTTGGGACAATTTTTGCCGTTAGCCTTATCCTGGGATAGTTGGAGCACCCTTTTTCACCACTAAGGTCACAACCCTCGGCACATAGCGCCGCTATGGCCATTTAGAGGCACACTTTCTACGGAGACGTATTTCCGACCAGGCTCAGATGTGTTTTGACAGTGAAGTGAAGAGCTTGCCGTAAGGTGACCAGTGCACAAGGCATTTATATAGAATTTGGATTATCATTTTTTATGGTATATTTTACCGTTTTTCATGATATATAGTGTTACATTTATCATTTCAAATTTTTCACTTTTTTTTAAAATAAACATTGCAAAAATACTTGATTTTTTGTGATACCAAATGTTTGGTTTGATTTATAAAAAATGTTCTAGGGATGTCAAGCTCATTAAAGTAAAAATGTCAAGTGAATGTATTTAAAAATGAGGCCATAAAGGGATTTGGTGCGGAAAAGTACGAAAATATAGTTTTGGGTTTTTTTCAGGCGACATGGAGAGCGCTGTCGTGACGCACGGAGAGCTATGTAGCCTACTTCACGACAACATCGAGACATAAGATTCATTACCAGATTATTTAATGAAGAAATTTGAGTTGAGTGACAGTGTATAAGTGTAGATATTAGAAATTTTTTAAATAATTACGCCAGGCGTTTAAAAAAAAGTGGAAGAAAATATGAATATTTTCTTACAAAACATAACACGTGGCTTCAAAACCCATTGCTCCTGCCCAAATAAGTGACCGAAAAACGTCTCAGAATTAACTTTAGTGCCGAAGCTGAGTCATCAACCTCCAAGGGAAGACCCAGAAAAGTGTTCGAACACTGCACGAATAGAGCGAAACGGACTAGAGTGCAGCCGTTGATTAAGTTGCACGCAGAGGATGAAATCGTGTTCGCGGCCCAGTATACTCTCCATTCTTCTGGGAACCGAGACGCTGCAGCTATGGTGAGAGAAGTTACCCAAAATACTAAGTAGGGCTAATACAATAAAGAAAGCCTACAAATCGCCCCCATAACCCACAATACCTAGGGAGGAGGCGCTAGCGCTTCTGATTGACACTGGATTGACAAAGGCGCAGTACACGAGAATCAGGACAGGAGCAAAGGACAGATTAAGCAACATTTACCCGTCTTATGATGTGTTAAAATTGTCAATTGCAGTGCTATCCTCCTAAGGTAACTTTAAAAGTAACAGAAAGGTGTGCAGAAATAAAATTACAAGCTCTTTTGGACCACACAATCGAACGCATTGCAATAGAGCAAAAGAATGTTCTCATGAAGTGCACTATTGAGAGAGAACTGCATTTAATATTGAAATGGGGGTGTGATGGTAGCAGTGGTCAAAGCGTATATAAACAGCGCTATCAAAGTTATGAGGATGTTCAGAATGATTCATCTGTGTTTGCCATCTCTATCGTACCTCTAGAATTATACGAAATGCAGGGACTAGGGAGGAATTAAACGATACTGTGGAAAAATCCACAACCGTCGTCCACTAAATTCTGCCGGCCAGTAAAAGTAATACATGATGCTTCCATAATAGAATCAGCCATTCTTCCTATTGGACAGTTGTCAGAAGAGGCACAGGAGCCAAGAGACAAGGATTTTTAAAAATTAGGAGTGGGCATTCTTGGAAGATTTTTCTTTCCGCAAATATTGAGGATGTCTTCATTAGGTTGCTAATTTCTTCAGATCCTCTGATTTCATCCAAACGTCAACAAAGTACAAAGAAAAGTAATGGTATTTCTGTTGAAGTTTTGTAATTATTACAAGAGCCATGTGAGTTCATACCAGGAGAAAGTGAGGTTGATGATAGCAGTGAAATCGAAACGTCAGACAGTGACAAATAATATGATAACATTATTGTGAATATTATCATTCTGCCGCAGAGAAAATTACATGCATAGCAAAATTTTGACTCGTATATTAATATTACCTGTATGACGGAATGAACAGTTTAACAGACTAACGAAGAAAGACGCACTTGGTGTGAATTTTGGTGCATCTGGGGCGTTCGGAGGGTACGCCGGCGGCCTTCAACCTTATTCATCCATTTAGTCACAGCTGTCGCACAATAACGGAATAGAAGTGCATAACCTAAGTTCCCAAACCTTCATAGCCACTCGAGAGGCGTCTTCATAGATCGTAGTCTCCTTTCCTGCGTGCGCAGATCTAAAAATATTTCATCACTTCTCTAAAAGTTGGTAACATCGATTTGTTTAACGCCGACGAGGCGCCAAATAAGGGACAAGTCGTCTCACTACGCATCGTTTTTTACCTTCTACCATCTTCTTATTTATATTATCAAAGATAAAAGACCTCCTAGCAGCATGCGCGGGATGAATTTAGCTGTATTAGAGGCGTGGGAGGGGGAGAAGCGAGCGTGGAGGGGAAGGGATCGGCCTGCGGCTCTGGTATCCGCGACGCTGCGTGGGCGTTGGAATATTTTCTTCGCGGACGCGGACTCAAATTAGGCATTTTGTGGCTAAACGGTAGCAGATACGTCAAAATGCACGAAATTTTGCCCTAAAAGAGCAGTAACTCGGTAAAATCTTTAGGGAATGACCATAAAATATTATATTTTTCGAATTTTGACCTTCCCCCCCTAAATTGCATTTGAGCGAGGGTCAGGGGTTCATGTACAGGTCTAAAATTTTTCAGGCCTTATTTTTGATCGGTCCCACAACTTTTTTCATTGGGCCAGATGGATTTCAAAAAAATCGATTTTTGCGATCCGCCCTACTGCGCAAGTGAGGATAGCGGACGGAGAATCCGGGTGGGCAAGCATTGGCCGAGGTGTGAGGCAAGGCTGTCCTCTATCGCCGCTGCTCTTTAACGTGTACGCTGAAGAGATGGTAAGGGAAGCGTGGGATGAGCTAGAAGCTGGGATAAAAGTGGGAGGAATGATTTTCAAATCAGTGAGATTCGCGGATGACCAAGCGTTGATCAGCCAGTCAGCGAGGGGGCTTCAGGCTCTAGTGGATGCGTTATACAAACGTTGCGAGGAGTATGGGATGAGGTTTAATCACAAGAAAACTAAGGTTATGCGGTTTTGTAAAGCATCACGAGCGAGGAATGTGAGACTCAAGATAAAGGTGGGTGGTGAAAAACTTGAGCAGGTTGAGCAATTCAACTATTTAGGCAGTACGTTAGAGGAAAACGGATACAGTAGTAAGGACATCAGGAAGAGAATAGCATTAGCGAAGGAGGCGTTCATGAACAGGAAGGAGCTTCTGAGAGGATCGTTGTGTAAAAGTTTAAAGAAAAGGCTGGTGAAGAGTTTGATTTGGAGTGTAGCTCTCTACGGTGCGGAAAAGTGGACACTGAGGAAAGAAGACGAGAGAAGATTGGAGGCATTCGAGATGTGGGTATGGAGAAGAATGGAGAGGGTGAAATGGACGGAGAGGAAAAGGAACGACGAAGTGCTGGATATGGTTGGCGAGGAGAGGCAGCTTTTAGATGAGATACGCAGGAGACAGAAGGTATGGATGGAGTTAGTGCTTAGTGGTGAGGGGATGCTGAAAATGGTGTTGGAGGGTAGAATGTTAGGTAAACGAGGGAGGGGAAGGAAAAGAATAGGTTTTTTAGATAGATTGAAAGAGAGTAGGCCTTACAGTGAATTAAAGAAGGCAGTGCTGGAAGGAAAGGGAGGCTCCCAGATCGCTTCTCGAATACTCCATGGAAACCTACCTTAATCGGTAGAATACTATAATATATATTAATATAAATTAAACTTTTAGCCACCTTTACCACTTGTTAAAAACTATTATTTTGCTCTTCTTCGCTTATACTGAGTGAATTTTTTTAGCCTTGCTCTGCTCATATTTGTTTTTGTTTTTTCTTTGGGGAATGCTTTGAATACCTGATCGTATGCAATAAAAGCATTTACATCTCTTTTCTATATTTTACTCCTGCCTCAGTCAAAATCAACAAAATTTGGGCGGAATCGAATTTGTGGAGGCGGGTGATCACGGTAAGTTTCTTTGTTAGCCGCACGTAGGCTGTAGCATTTACTGCCATAAACTGCCTCCCCCCGCAAACAAAAGTGCCATTATTTTCTACGATTTGGAATATATATTTGGAGACGATCAAAATTCCTGGGCAAGTAAAAGGAAATACCATTATCGGATGTGCATGCAAGGTTGCCATTGTCAAACCGCTAGTTTAGGTCTAGTCCCTAAATACCGTTAAATGGTATTGAATGGCTAAAATTGAGTTTAAAGCGAATTTATATATGAAAATATTATTGGCTAATAATTTTCACTAAAAAATTAACAAAAACATGAAGATAGTTCATATTTTGCCCAAATTTAGAAAAAAATATTTTTTTCCGCCTAGATTGGGTATTCCGCCCACTGAGGGGTGGGGTGAAAGTTATCGGCATTGCGGTTGCGCAGGTGAAGGCGGCGGCCGATGCGTGCCTGGCTGGGAATCGTCATTGCAGTTTTTGCTGCGGAAAACGCGATCGAGATGTTCTGACTAGTATGGGTGAGAAATCTGGTGGACATTTTTTTTATGAATGACTTGGATTAAAGCTAGGGTTTCCGGAATAATTATGTGCCAATCTATGATGTTTAACGCAGTGAAAGCACTTGTCTATTTCCGGACTTGAACCACTCTCAAGGGAAAAATGACATCATGTACCCAAACCTGGGTCGGTAGTATTAAAGAAGTGTTTAAATAGACAAGTGCTCTCGTTACTTTAAATTACATGAATTACCTGTTTTATTGAAGTAATTGTGAAACTGGTGTACGGTACAATCTTGATTCTAAAGTTAGCGCATTCGAGGTGGATTTTGCAAAAATGTCATTTTCTTCTCCTCCATGCCCGGAAAAAGTGGGATCCGTTTTATTAGGTATGCAAGTCGTGTTTCTCTCAGAAGATAAATAGTTTCAGAATCCAGCTAACATTTTCATTTATCTCTCATATGAATCATTCTTCTGTTCTAATCAATCTATTTGGAGTGACTATTTTCAACTTGCTCTGTTCCATGAGTGTAGGAATAAACAATTCACGCTCCATTTTGCTGAGCACCGACCGAGTGCGTTCGTGTTCCGATATAACTTCACTTTTTCCCCTTACTTACTTTAATTTGGTCCTTTTTCCTGGAAAATCTTTCCGAAAGTTAGCTAATGTCCCTATAAGACAATCGTCTGAGCATATATACGGCCACTTAATCCTTTCAGATGCTTAAGATTGCCCCAGAGAATGTCGGTTCTACTGCTCCCACAGTGTGACTGAGGTTAGGATGGTCGAGAGAGTCCATTCCCGCGTGGAAATGACCGAGAAGGGGAGAGAAAAGAAAATTGGCCATTTCCCCTTCGTTTTTTCCTCCTCCTCCTTCAACACCTACTACTTCCTGTCCCCGAAGGAGTCTCGGTGCCGCCGACGCCTTCCAGCCGGAGGCACCGACTTGCTTCCCGCCGCGAAAAAACTTCCGCCACGATATTATTCCCTCATTGGCACCCGAAGTGCGGATATATGCAAGTGCCCCCACGACGATGATGATGATGACGACGATGTGGTGGTGGACGGCGGACCGCATTGCCGTCGCTCCATCGGGAGGAAAGGGGGTGTCGTGTTCAAAGAATAATTCTGCAATTAATCTTAAAAAAAGCGTGCCAACGGGGAGAGGACTAACCAAGCAGGGATAGGGTGGGAGAGAGCAAGGCATACCGGAATGGAGAAAGAAATACAACGAGGGAAATTGTATGTTGGTGGTGATCAATAAAGGATGAAGAGTCGCATCACACGTAAATTTAACTTGCTGCTGGGTAAATTGTACTTGTAATTATAAGCAACGGTCCTAAAACATTAATATGTGACTCCAGGTGGAGCAAACGATCCCGTTTTTTCAAGGTTGTGAAGGGAATGAACGTGTGGAAGGTGAAAGAGACTAAGGTGAACCAGAGAGCGAAGAAATAGGAAGAGGAAAACAGAAAGCCAGACTGGCTTTCCTCGGTGGCTCACTGGAGGAGGTGAGGCCGGGTAGGAGCAAGAAGGGGATGGAAGATAAATATTTAATTGTTGGACGACTCACCCTTCCCATGAGACTAGAGGCCTCGTCCTTCCCACGCCCCTTCGCCCCCTCAAACCACCAAGCTCGCACACAAACCTTAGCGTTGGTCAGTGGAATACGGCTTGAGAGGCCACACTCATATCACTCGGGATTCTGGGGCGGTCACAATGGAAGAGGACGACACATTCGAGTGGCATGTTAGACATGGACGGGGTGGGGGAAAGACCAGCTGAAAGAGAGCTAACGTGGCAGCTTTCAAGTCGAACGCATATGTTAAAATGAACATTTTTCCGAGAAAATAACTTAAGAGATGCATTAATATCGGTCATTGTAAAAAAATAAGATGTGCAGATTTAAAAAGCACAGCGGTTTTCCATTTCAATCACCTGCGTATGCACGTCGATTATGTTTTTTCCAATGGATTAGAAAAAATAAAAGCACAACCATAGCAGCAAATCACTAATATAACAAAAACAGTGCCATATCATTTCCGCCTGCTCCGCAAAATCTGGTATGAGAGCATGGATCGGCAGAATTCCAATTCTACATCAGAAATAGTTCATTGAACGCTTTAAAAATGATAGTTTAAAGGGTGGTGTAACACCCACCTGAATGGTTTCATTTGTTTTTATTCACTTCTCTAAATTCAGCTGCTTGTATTTTATGAGCATGGTTTTACAATCTCTAAAAATAGGTGGTGTGCCTTCCCTTATTTTCTTGTTTGAAGTACGACTTTAAAGAAAACTTAAATAGTTTAATCCATAATTTTCGTTTGCTTAATTTTTTTAACCGAGAATGTGTACGAGATGAATGAAGGAGGATGACTATGAAACGCAGGGCGGAGACGGGATACGGGTGTCCTTCCCTCCCGAGTCGAGAAGGAAAGTGAGCGTGCGTGGATGGGCGGGAGGGGAGGAGAGAGTAAAGAGGTAGAAGGGAATTAGAGGGAGCCAATATCTCCGAGGAAACGTCTGCACGGACGGTTAAAGCTCGGTTAGAGAAGGAAGGGAGGGCTGCGACGAGGGTTGTTGGGGGAGGGGGGAGGTTTTGATTCGAGGGAAAAGGGTTGGACGATGGAGGGGAAGAGGAGCACATTTATACGTAAAAAGAGGAGTGATGCAGCAAAGAAACACAATCGAAAAGGAAATCCGAGTGAGGAATTCTGATGGTTAATGGAACAAAAGAGGAAAGATTTCGAGGAGGGAAAAAACGGAGTAAACGTCACGGCGGTGGATATTGAAGGATACGTGCGGTCAAAAGCGATTGAGCGTGACCACCGCTTCGTATGGAAAGAAAGAGGGAAAGTAACTACACATCAACGAACTATGGACGGAACAACAACTTCGTGAAATTAGATAAGTGGAATGGGTATTCAATCAACTTTTGTAAACCTCACTGTTAAAATATTTATGAAAAACAACACTGGTTTTATAACCTAGTGAGTAAGATAGCTTTCTCTGAGGCCAAGCAATAAATTCAACTCAATGGTACCTTCTGACAAATGTTTCTCGGGTTTGCATCCAGGTTAAAGCTTTTATGGTACCTTGCTTGAACAAATTGACATCTCTCGCTATTTCTGAATTAGGACACATTGGAAAAAGTTTGTACCGAAAAATGTCCATGCTTGTAACAGTGTAATACACACAGACTGAATTACTAATATAAAAAGTTTAGAAAGCAAATATAACAGAAATCACCGTGAAAAAACATAAATTACTTTTTAATCAGGAAGAATCCTCGAAATGTAGGTTTTAATTTAAATTAATAAAGGCAAAGGTTATTTCACCATCTTCTGATCGAGCCACTAATTTGCGAATGGAACAGTATGGCTTGTATGAGTATTTTCCACTAGCTTGCACCAAAAACCTGGGTGAAATGGCAATGCCTTTGAACCTATTCATGTCAAAAAGCCAGAATATAAATATCGAAACAAATTTTGAAGAATTAAAGTTTCTCATGAGGCTACTCAAATGGTGAAAGATTCCATCCCATCAATCCATCACCTCCGACAAATCGCTGGTATGTATAGCATTTCTGGGCTGGAAATAAAACGATGACAGGCAAGAGAAGTAAATACCAAAAGATATTGATACTCGACTACATGGGCCTATTTCTTTGGGATCATATTTCGAAGAGGGAGGGGTCACTAGAAAAATAGACCCGAACGGCGTTCTCATCGAACCTGAAGGTGTGTGTGGGGATGGGGAACCTGATTGTCTTTTTACAAGTTGATTGCGCCACAGATGAAAACCAAAGGATGCCCCGAAAAGCATAGGGTCGCTGGAAAAGGACAAAGGAAAAGGTGAAGGGTGAAAAGAAGCAACGGAGGCGAGTGTCTCGGAAAGGGTTATGCGGGCGGGGGGAGGTCGGGTAGGGGGGAAAAAGAGAGAGAGAGAAAGAGAAGATGAGAAGGAAGGCAGACCAGAGGTCTGAGTAGCAGCGTGAAGAAAACCTCGAGAACCCGCTGAATTGAAAGTTGGAAGGGCTACGTCGCAAACAAAGGGGAGTAAGTTCGGTGACGGACATAAAGCCAAGCGCATGGAGTCCCACGCTAGAAAGCGCAAAGGACGACACACGATCGAAGAGTCCAAGCCACGAAACTCGGCATTTTATTCTCTCGTATAGCAACTCGTTTCAATGAGGACTATACCGGAAGTCTCAAACAGCAGCGAAGATGCCCATGCGCCTTATTGTCAACCACGCTTATCAAGGTGTGCTCACGGATGCCTATTTAACCAAGAATAACGACAGGTAACACGACAAGAAAGCATTGAAGAAAGTGTCACACAATTCCCAATGGATTGGGGAAAGTGAAGACCAATAGCATCCGCACTAATAGGGAGAAAAATACTGCAGATTAAGATTAGTAAAGAAAACAAGACTTAAATAATTGTCTCCTTCTGGAACTCAGAGATGTAAGTGGATTATCTATCCCAAGGAATTTATGAAAAAACAACAAGACTAAAACAGAAGCATTGCAATGCACAAAAATCCGAATTACACCTGACAATATTGACAAGAGGGAAATAAAGTTAGGACATTAATGGATATAATTCAAGAATAGGATTTATTTAAAAACCCTGAACGTGGATGAAGCGATAATAATAGACCAAAGATAGGAGGAGAGAAATTGAATTTGATAAAGAGAAGGCCAAGAAGTCGGTCTCTGCAAATAAAACGACCGGGCCCCGGCGGAATGCGGTGGATATTCAAACGAGGATGGGAGAGGGAACCAATAAGTGAGTGGCCAAACGGAAAAAAAGAGAAAATTACTCAAAGAGAGATACAGGCAAAAATGTGATCCAGAAAAAAAATCTTTTGGCTCAAATGGCAAGAGAGGAAAGTGGCGATTAAGAAGCATTTGGGAGCTGTGGGGGTCGAGGGGAAAGACGAATGAGAGGCTATAGCGGAGGAGAGTGAGAGATGAACCCCTATTACAAACCCTTCAGTATCTTCACCCTCTCCCCCCCTCCCCCAAAACACAGCAGAGAGAGGAGAGTATTATTACTGTGGGGAGGGAGGAGGAGAAGGAGGGTGGGGAAAGCAGAGAGGGAGAAATCCTGCGAGAAATCTACTGCGGGGTGTGGTTCAGTTACAGGGCAAGTGAAGCGAGTTCTAAGTAAAAATGTTATTTATCTATTCCATTAATTACCCGTGCACAGTGTTACTTCAAAAAATATACAGGGTAAAATAGGTTTACATCGATAACAATGCACATGATTACCTATAATCACCACCCGTATCCGTCCTCATATGGCCATTCTTTTCCCCAGTTCCGCATAAGGTGTGTTACGCTCCACCCACAAACCATAGAAAGAGGGTTATAATTGTATCTCATTATCCCACGACTGTGAAATAAAGCAAATGTTGGCCCAAGCAATGAGTAAAAATTGATTTGCTTGATGCCGGTGTAATGAAGAGGACATTATAGTTCGACAAAGTATTTTAATAAGCCGCATAATCAATTTCAAAACATATTATCAGAAAAAGTAGCTTCCATTCAGGAAAAAGACGGGAGAATGATAGCAAATCAGAAAGATTTTTTTCTTTGACGGGTAAAAGTAGATAATGGTAATACCTTCATTTAATAAAAGGTTACTACCAAATCCTGATCCGCAAAAGTCCAAGCTGGTCTATTTACAAGCCCGGGAGAATGGGATTTCAGGCCCTAGCTCTTCTGCAAACATCGCTTAAGACACAAATCTCGGTTCTCGGCGATCGATACTGGCAGTTGTTGACACTAAAATATATGAAATGAAGCCTCAATAACTTCCCTCCACGAAGGGGTAACACTCCTCATTCAATCGAGGTCACCCATTTATGCCAGATTAACTGATGTGATATGCAAAAGAAATCGGCAATGTGTGAATATCCCAGACAGTAATAACCACCTCACGGTCACTCGGTGCGCAAACCTACCACCCACCCACGGAGGAAATACTCATTTCTCACGGAGTAGGAAGACAATGGGGATCTGTTGACCAAAGTTATACCCCTTAAATCGATAGATATTGGCGCATCACATGGTTGCACACACAAACGTCAAACACAAAAACAAAGCCACTGCCAAATGACCCTCTCTCCCAGCTGAGCTTTACGCGCGTTCACCTGATCCTCCTTATCACATACCCCACTTTCGATTCTCGCCGCTCCCACCGAGACAATGGTTCGCAGGGCGGAGTGAAGGCAGCCGGCGGGAGATTGGCAGGGGAGGGTTATATTACTGTTCTCTCGGTTAGGGATTACGTCCGTCTGGGATGATCGATCATCGCTCACGCGGACCCCGTTGCCCAAGTATGGGGATAAAAAAAGATCTATCGAGAGAACTGCTGGCTTTGGAGTGAAAACTGTGAAATTCGTCCATTCTAGGCACGTCAAGGACTTTTAAGGCGACACAATAGGGACAAGAGGTCCCGGCTGTCAGACCGATTTGCTCCCGGAAGTGCTAGATTGTACGCTAGTAATTCTTTCGGCAAGCGGTAAAAATACCGAAAAGGATAAATACCGTATATCAAAGCGTAGAAGACAGCGCCGAGGGCATTATATTTCTTCCTATTACGCAACCAAAGTGGCGTAATAATCCGTGGACTGAGCTATTCAAATCAAGCAAATATTATTTTCTTTCGTAAAAGTACTTATCAGGTGTTTAACCTCTTCAGTCCGGAGGTCCACATTTGAGGACCTCATTTAACTATTTTTTCTTCCGAGCATTGTGCTACAAAGTAACAATTTTGACGCGTGTTCCGCTTCGACCAACCTTTTTCCTCAATGTAATAGAGACCGGAGTGCCATTCAGCTCACCGTTTTCAAAGTACAACGTGTTCTCTCAGTCTTGTCCTGGTCAACGTGCAAAATGGCTTCATCTTCCTGACTTCGTCGTGGCAAGTGCTTATTATTCAGCAAAGTAATTCAGTCTTGGTGCTTATGATTTTTATAATTAAAAACTGAATCATGTTCAATAAATATTCACCGCTTATTTATAGTTTAAATTATTTTCACGATCATACCAGCTGTTTAAAGAATGGTCCTCATGTGTGGACCTCGGGTCTCAACTGAGATATCCTTAATTTTTGAAGTGGATTTGTTTCAGGTCGAAAGTTACAAACTGACAAAGAAATACGTGCATTTTAGGACGACAGTGATGCTGATCTGTCAAGTGGCGATGAGATGGAATCTAATAGCATAAATAACAGTACCAGTGGGGAAGAAAATGGAGACGAAGACAATTTTTTAGGACATGAGGAAGTCCAAATTGAGATACCTTCATTACCTCCTGGGCGTAAGAGACCACTTTTATGGAAAAGAGCAAGGTGAGTGAGATTTTGAAATAACCACCGTGAAGATCTAAACACATTTTCACTTATTGGAGATGATTTTCAACTATTATTTACAGCAACAAATTTGTCCGTCAATTTTGAAATTTGAGAACAAGTCGCAGTTATGATATCAATGATATGCAATAATTTGGTTGGATTTCAATATCTGATAATTTTATATCGATTTTGATTAGATATTATTTTCACTTGGGGTGCGGTAATCCAAGTAACAATGGAACATTAATCTTCCTCTCCCTTTTACTCCTCCTTCATTTTCTTTGCTCCAATGTCCTCCTCTCCACCCTTACTTTGGTTACGGATTCATGACCTCTCCTTTGACAGACTTATTTTCCAATATTAATCCCAGGAGTTGTATTTGACAACTACTTTGTTTGTACAAAAACTGTTCTATGGGAATGATTGCCAGTTGAAATCAAATTTGATTAACGCTCTGGCTTCATTTTGAGTTATCAATTGAGTAATGGATGTACGAATTAACTAAATATGTTTTCCCTATATTCTCTCAACTTATTCCACCGATCAATACTCCTTCGCTTATTGCAAAATTTTCTTTATTCCCAGAATGCAAATGAAAGTGCCTCCCGTGGACGAAAGTCTTCTCACAGAACATGATGAAAAGAAAGGAGTATTTTCGTCTTTTCTGGAGTATTTGCCGTTAGAGTTTTGGGAAGATGCAGCAAAAAATACGTGTCTCTATTCTGTGCAGGAAAGAGAACTAAGATCTGTGAAGACTACCGCAGAGGAGTTGATGCATTTTGTTGGGATACATTTAATAATGGGGTGTCTTGGATATCCTCAGGTAAAAATGTATTGGCAGCGGGGCACCGAAGTTCCAGTGATATCTAATTGTATGTCAAGAGACCGGTTTTTTGAATTGAGACATTATTTGCATTTTGTGGACAGTCAAGGTGAGCACGACCACAATGATAGAATGTGGAAAGTGCGTCCATTTTTTGATTTTGTAAAAATTAAATGTGTAGCTTTACCCAGGCCAGCTCACATGTCATTGGATGAACAAATGGTACCATTTTCTGGCAGATGTTTGTTTCGACAGTATGTCCCTTCTAAACCGAATCCACTCGGATTGAAGTGTTTTGTACTTGCAGCCTCAGATGGGTTGGTGTTGGATTTCCATATGTATACTGAAATGACTTGAAAGAAATGGGTCTGGGATCTTCCGTGGTAAAGCTACTTACCCAAAGTGTACCGCAAGATGGAAGGCACTGCGTTACACCGATAGATTTTTTACCAGCATTAAATCCATCAAATACCTCAGGAAAAATAATATCTTTCAAGTAGAAACAGTAATGAGGAACAGAATCGGACCAGTGATAAACAAGTGAAACTGAAAAAAAACTCAAAAGAGGAGAATGGGACGAATTAGTAGAGGAGATGGATAGCACTTGCCTCGTGAAGTGGAAAGATAATTAATGTGTTTTAATGCTGTCATCCTGTGCTGGTAGTCAACCACTCTCTACTTGTAAAAGGTGGAGTAAGGAGGAGAAGAAAAAGATTGAGGTACCCCAGCCATACGTTGTAAAAATTTACAATGAAAAAATGGGAGGTGTAGATTTATGCGATAGGTACATGTCGTACTATAGATGCAATGTGCGCACTAGAAAGTGGCCCGTGAGACTTTTCAACCATTTTGTTGATTTGGTGACTGTAAACTGTTGGATCATGAACCAAAGGCACTACAAAAAGGAAGACACTCCAAAATAGGAAACAACATCGTTATTAGATTACAAAATGCATTTAGGAAGAGCACTGACCCTGTATGGCAGAACTGAAGACACCCAGCGAAGTCGAGGACGACCACGATCACACTCGCCATCACCCAATGTGGAGGCTACCGGCGAAATAGAAGAGCCAATGGCTGAGCTACCGAGAAAGATTGTCTCGCATGCCATTCCAGACGTTCGGATGGACAATATTGGGCATATACCCACTTATATAGAAGCGAAAAATGCCTCCAAATGTAAAATGCCAGGCTGTACTTCTAAAACCAGGACGATGTGCAAAAAATGTCATTTGTATTTGTGTATAGTTAAAAATAATTGTTTTGAAAAATATCACAAAAAAATAAATTGTTATCTAACGCCAGTTTAAAAATTAGTAATTATTTGAAAAACCCTCACAATGAACCATAAAGAAGTGACGCAAAAAATAAAATGGATGATTTTGCTTTGACCATTCTTTGTGTTATTAGAGCCCTGAGGTCCACAAATGAGGACCTACCATTATGCCGAAATAGGCTGGTGAAAAACATTTTTTTGTAAATTTGGTTTTCAGTACTCCTTGCATGGCCATATTTCAGTAAATAATATTTTTTTAGGCGATACTTTGATCTCAGGTCTGAAGAGGTTAAGCGCGCACTGCAAATACGATTGCACAGTTTTGACTAAAAATTAAATTAGCCTACATTTCCGAGAGCAGAGAGCTCAATACTTAAAATCTTCATTCTTTTTCGCATTGCCATCAATATCCTTCTCTTATAAATCAGGTAATTATTTTACATTTCACAACTCTCTCCGACAGAGACCACATTCGGCCTACTATATACGGCTGTTCTACTTTCTTTGAGACTTCTAAAATGAAGCGACTCGCACAGCAATTACTTCCTAACTTCACTATTATTCGACCAAAAAATACAGAACACTTTTTTTCATGACCTCTTGGAAATACCAACACGACGTTCTTGCAAGCGCGTGATGTACACCGTAACTTTGTAATATAATACTGAAGAAAACCTCATAAAAAATCAATATCATTCAAATCGAACAGGAAAGAAGATATAAAATAATTTTTAATATAATATTTTTAATCACGCAATTGTAACGGAATGTCCTCTAAGAATAGAGGTCAGTAAATGCTGAAAATATTTAAGGGCGAAAAAAAAATGTGAGACGGGATGTGCGGTCGTATTCAAGAAACTGCAGAAGACGGGGAGAGGAAATAGGAAGACACAAGGTCAATGGCGGTCAAGTGGAGAGGGGTGGGATGACGATAAAGTGAAAACATGAAGGGAAAAAAGCGCGCGGTGCTCGCATCAAACGCGAGAGGAGGGAAGAGATCGGAATTGAATCAAGTGATGCCGTCGCCGCCGCGGTAATACGAAACCGTAAAATTGCGGACTTTACGGATTAGTCCGGATGTACCCTAAATGTAAAACACTCGCTGAGGCGGCAGAGTCGTTTAGAAGGGTTCTACTTTATCTCTCCTCCCTCTCTTCCCACCTAAATACGCATATGATTCCCAAAATAAAAAAAAGAGAAAAAGCGGAAAGAAATGTGGGCGGTAAAGATTCCGCCGAGGCGGGTGCAGACAGCGTGATTGGCGGCAATCCCTTCGACGCTCCCGGGAGAAAAGTGTTGATCCGGGGAAGGGAATGAGAGAGAGAAGGGTTGGAAGAAGATCATCATTTACCATAATCACTGTGGGCGGGGCTGCAACACAGGAACGCACTTATTCAGCGATATCGGAAAAAGGAAACACTGCATCGATTGAGTTCTCGAGATGGCTGCTTCCCTCCATGCGCCCCCACACTCTCCAGAGATTTCCTCCTTTTTATGCACATATCGTGGAGTACCAAGATGAAAATTTGAAACAATCAACAAAACGAAACATTTTTGCTCAATTTAATGCGTCAGTTCGTCATTTTACTCCGAAAAGTCGAAATAGGTTTCAAAGAGAGAGAAATAAAACAAAATCCAAATAAAAAACTTAAAAGTATAATGACTGGATTGCGGGAAATCCGTCAACGAATGACACGGCAGATTCTTGACGCTCAAGTGTCCTCCTCGTCGTCCATTCACCGAGCGCACCCCCTCCCTCCCCTCCGCTACCCACTCAAACTCCCGATAAGATGGCCGCCCGCGCATTCATCCTCGAAGAGCGAACATTTCTCAGCACCCCGTCGTCCTTCGCCTCCCTCACCCCCCTCCCAAACCCTGTTTTCGCGCTAACGGCTCGCGCATCCGCCTCCAGGGAAAGAGAAAGAGTGGCCCCATCCTCCGAATAAAAGCAAAAGAATCATTCTTGCCGTCATCTTGAGCCCTTTACCCAGCGTCCCCCCTTCGCTCCTCGCCTGCCAGCCGTATCCCCCTCCGACCACCACTCAGCACTAGAGGCAGCACCATCCACGAACCCAGCTTCCTTCAACGAGCCCAAAAAAACACATTCCTCTCGGAGTCGGAGGATCAGCTTAAGTTATAAAATTTGCGATTAACGATTCCTTTCCGAGTGAAAAGTATACACACAAAATTAAAAAGGATTTTATTATGATGGAACCAAGCGAATACCGCCCAAAAAGGAGGCATCATCCCTTTGATATAAGCATAATTCCAACATCCCTTGCTGTGTGAGTAAACTCTTCTCGGGATTCCCACCGGGTTAATTTTTCCATAATGGCCAACTTTTCAAGCTCCGACTCGTTACTCATCCTCAGGGATAAATTACGTTGAATCCCGAGAAGAGTTTACCCACATCATTCGCTAGGAAAGCACCAAATCGCATTTCATCCCTTACAGTGGTCTATTTGCTAATTGCACTACGTTGGATTAGATTTGCGACATGAACATTGGGAGGGTAATCTAGGGTGCGTTCCGAATCACGCATCATGCGCATCAAAGCATGACCTTGATGCAGCCGTTCCGAAATTGCATCAAGGCATTGATGCGCTGATGCTGATGCGTGATTCGGAACGACTTGATGCGATATGAGCGGGAAGTATTCCGCCGTTCAAAATACCCGCAGGCACCAGTGCTGGAAGATAGTTCGGGTTAAGCGATAACACAATGATTGATATGCCGAAATTTAATATGCATAGTACATATGATGATGAAAAACGTTTATTGATGCGTATATTAATACTTTATTATGTTCATTACGGTCGTTCGCAAGTTCCAAGCCGTAACTTGCAACTCATTTTTACTTAAAATAGTGATAGACTGAGCGAATTGACGGGAATTCGTGCAGCTAACTCGAAAAACGGTCAATAAGGAAGCGTAGTGTATAGTATATCTCAGCCATCAATGAGTTTTACGGGTTAAATTGTTTTGAAGAGACGATTTTTACGATCAATAGTACGTAGATTTAGCTGCTAGACATCAATTTATGGCTTTCCGATAAGATATACGACTCGAAAACAAATTTTTCCATAAAAACCGGGAACAAATACTTAAAAGCTCGGTAAAATTTTCACAAACGCTTTTTCATACTGCATATATAATGCTTAAAAATAAACTCCAAGACATTTCTATTTTAGTATTTTTGGTATTAAGGTAGGTTTGCATGGAGCATTCCAAAAGTCCCCCCTGCCCTCATGGACTTCCCTCCGGAATTAACAGCTTCACCCTTTTCATGCTATCTAAAAATCCTATCCTCTCCTTTGTTTACCCAACATTCTATTCTCTAATAGTGTTTTCAACATCCACTCCCAGCTCAGTACTCGCCTAATCCATACCTCCTGTCTCCTTTGAATTCTATCCAGTGCCTCTCTTCACTCAACATGTCTCGCACTTTGACCTTCTTTCTTCTCTCAGTCCACTTCACTTTCTCCTTACCAACATCTCAAACACCTCCAGTCTCTCCCATCCTCCTCCCTAAGTGCCCATGTTCCCACACTGTAAAGTGCTATACTCCAAATCAAAATGTTACAAATTTATCAACCGATGTACTGTCTGTAAGCAAGCTAGTTAAAAAGACACAGCTGTCTTGTTTAATGAATCTGGGTACAGCTTATTTGATGCCAGATCTTTGGAAGTAAAAGGAGTGATCTAGTCACTAGTTTTGAAGAAAATGGCATATGTTGTCAAGATTTGAAACAATTCAGAAAGTAAAGGTAATGCAACTTGTTACGTAGGATTGACTGTCAAAGTAGCAGAGGAATGTTTACTAAGTCTGTGGCACAAGAGTAGCAGACTTGTTACAGAGTAACATGCAGGTTATAATGTGGTTGTCAGTGGTGTGGATTGTCCCCCTAATAATAAATTTCAGCCTTGTGCAGCATATGTTGATGGCAAGTTAGCAAAGAAATGATTCGAGATAAGTGCTAGAATGGAAGCTGTATGTAATAAATTAAGGCTGACCCTCTCATAATTGTGTGGTCTGATGGTATTATAGGTGAAAATATATGTCTACTATTTATGTAAAATATATGCTCACCTTCACCGATTACTGCACAAGAAAGGTTTTTGTTTTCTTTATTAAAAGTAAGGAGTCTCATTTAGTCCTACAATGCTATACAATTTTTAAGACAAGCATGGAGAATGAGACAGGGAACAATATGAAATGCCTGCATACAGATTATGGGGGTGAATATATGGGTCAGGCATAACAGGGAAGGTTAAGGGCATGAGCGATAAAAGATTAAACTATAAAATCTTATAATATTCAAGCAGAAATGATTAGCTGAGCAAATAGAAAGCTAGGTACAAACTCTCTGGCACCAATTTACTAAAATATTATTGGGTTGAAGCTTGTTGAGCAGCTGTATATCTCAAAACAGTACCATCCAAAGCAGGAGGGAATGCATTACCTGAGGAGAGATGGTCTGAACGAAAATTTAATCGAAGACATCTAAAAGTATTTGGATGTATTTTCTATGCTTATGTGGCTAAAGAGCAATGAAAGATGCTGGATGCCAAATCCAAAGAGTATTGGCAATTGTGAGGAGTGGTATCTTTTGGCTGACCCTGATATATCGGGAAGATTCATCGTAGCATGTGATGTAGTATTCTTTGTAAATATGTTTAGGGACCTCAAACTCTTGGTAACTCTTTTATTCTACCTAGGCTCTTAGGGGGATAAGGGATAATTAGGTACTAGCCTCAACCTGACAGTGGAGAGAATGGCAGTGCTGAACTCACAAAGGTGCCCAAGTAGTGAGGAGAATATCAGAATATCAAGTAATGAAGACTCCATCCCTGAATCAAGTTGTGAGGATAATGACAAAGTTCCAACTAATGTAGACACTAGTTTTGAGAGTAATCAAGAAAATGAGTTAGTGTTTGGAAGCGAGGGAGGAGAAGCAGAAGAGATGTTTTCTTTAAAAAAATGGAGTGGCTCGAAAATTACCAGATCACATAATCTCCTTGTCATCTACTAACTTGACCTGCAATCAACCTTTGTCTCATAGAAGCAGGTATTAATGTAGCTCCTGGTGACCCAAAAACATTTCCTGATGTTCCATTTCTAGTTTTGATTGGTTGTCTTACGTATGCAATGATTTGTACAAGACCAGATCTTGTCTTTGCAGTGTCAAAGTTAAGAAGTTTATTGATGATTGAACAATGCAATACTGGGCATATGCAAAGAGTATATTAAGATATTTGAATTCAATTGAATCCCTTAAGGGAACTATAAAGTATCTTATTTCTTATTCTTAATCAAGAAAGTTTTTGGAGGGATACACAAATGCTGACTTTGCCATCGACAAAATAGATTGAGTGTCCTGTACTGGATATACGACAAGTTAGTTCATGGAGCAGTAGCTTGGGAAAACAAAAAGTAGTGCTGAGCAGTGGCCATGTATACAATAGAAGGCGAGTATGTTAGTTAGGCAGCTGGAGCAAAAAATGGTACTGTAATCTCCAGAGAATTATAAAAGAAATCATTGGAAAGAACTGCATTTAAAAACTTGGTACTGATGAGGTGCATGTATGCAATGATGACCAGTCTGCAGTAAAAAATACAAAGTGGAGATGGAAGGTCAAAGAACAGAGGTTAGACATCATTTTGTTAAAAACTCTGTTGCCAAAGGAAAAAATATTTTCTGATTACATGCCAAAATATACGGTAGCAAATTTGCTTTTAATTTTTATAATAATTAAAATTTAAATGTGCTTCCAAATGGGCTTAACAATGGTAAGCATTTGAACTGAATTAATGAATAGAATTTTGTAGCTGATGGAAGCAACTAGTTGAAGGGAGGTTGTTGTGCTTGTAACCTAATGGCAAAGTTAAGGAATAAATAGCTACATGTTAAAATAGTTCTTGGAGTGTAGGTCAATGTCTCATTTTTCAACATAGGTACATATTTAACTGTTCCGAGTCCATAAACAAGCCTAAATCACAATAAAATTAAGTACATTTTGTGGATTGGATAGTTGGGCACTGGCCATTTACGGAGTGGCATTCATCAAATAGAATTTAGCATTTCCTTCTGATCTTACAAAATTTTATATGGTGTAATTATGACTGAAAATTGAACGTAAACATTGAAAACCCGTAATCACTATATTTAGTTATGGCGATTTCCGATTTTCAATAATTTTGTTTACTTTCCAATGCTTGATGATGCAGCTTCTTAAGACAAATACCCAAGTTCAAGCGAGAACCATTTTGAAAACCCATTACTTTTGATATCATTGATAGAAGTGTGCCTTTAGTTGGATAGCATTTAGGAGGACACTGAAAATAAGTTGGCCGCGTCATCAATGCGTCGATTAAAGAGTATTTGGAGCCAATTTATAAACTAACTGCAGTACGTATTTATGCGGGCTTACCAAATCACACGCTATAAAAAAATAATTGCACTGAATACTCAATCAACTCGATGGGATTCTTCAAGCACACATCACTGTAAATCAAGCACACATCCATGATCCTAGCACAAATGCGTAAATAAATTAATTGATGATGTTAAATTTATCACGGCATCACTACCCTGAGTGTCCCTTTACTTGTGGTACCATAACGTGAACTAATCTCTTTAGCAGGGGAAAATAATTTTAGTACCTACCGAGCAAATTCACTTGCAATGAATGTATAGTTTCGCATATTAAATAGCTAATAAACGTTTGGCAAAATAGCAATAATTTGCAACATATATGCCTTCAAATGATAGACCAGTGAGATTCTGCAAAGCGTAAGCAATTCTAATATTCCGACGAACAAAGTCTTGTATAGCTATTTTGAAGATACTATAATACTATAAACCACAGTCTCTGTGCTATAAACACTCCCTGATGTAGCTTTTCAACTAATCTTCTCACAATATAACGTTAAAGTGTCGAAAATTTCCACAAGTTAGGGTACAGAAGCAAAATTACGGTTAAAACTACCACGCCTGCATATCAATGTGTGAAATTATAGATCGTATTTTGCATTTTTTACCACCAATTAAATTAATAACGGTTGTAAACAAGTTAAATACACGCAGACTTCAACGCATCGGATATAGGTTTCACCATTTTCCATTTTATATGGACATATTATTTCAAAAACTAATAACTATAACTCCTTCAACTCTTTCCTATGATCGTAGAAGCACAATAGAGTCGTGTAAACACCCTATACAAACACAAAACAACAGTCACAATTTTAAAAGTTGCGCCCATTTTCGCCTTCGCATCAACTGCATCAAGAATTTCTGATGCGAGCCGATGCGAGTTGATGCTTCCGAAACCTCGAAATATGCTCGATGCAGGGCCGCATCGATGCGCATCAATGCTTAATTCGGAACGGCCTGATGCGCATCGATGCACATGATGCGTGATTCGGAACGCACCCCTAGGGACCCAATTTGCGTTGCTGCAAGGATGCGCTCGGCGACCAATCCGAGATTTTTTTAATTGCTGTATTTTAATATCGACTTCAAGGACTACCCGCTGATGATATATTAGGGAGACACTCCGGTTCCTTCGGCTATATCTGAGCTTAGTGCTGTGGAAATTAAAAATCTATTGATGAACGCTCAAATTTGAATTTAAATATTCCTTTTATTACACATGCGGACAAGAGATTCGCGAAAGAATTTACCAAAACTTTGTTGACAGCAGCGAAAGACGAGGAATGACGCTGACATAAGAAATACAGACTGGAAAGTAGATAATTGAGTAATTCTTTCGTGATTGTTCCTCACCGGACGATGCTAAAACATCAAATAGTAGTAAGACTAACGAAGAAAGACGCATTTGGTGTGCATTTTGGTGCTCCTGGGGAGTTTGAGAGGGGAGGGGGCAGGGGACGCCGGCGGCCTTCACCCAAAATCCATTTCGTCAAAGCTGTTGGACAATACCGGAATAGAAGTGCATATCCTAAGTTCCCACACCTTCATAGCCGCTCGAGAGGCGTCTTCATAGACCGTAGGCTTCTTTCCTGCGCTCGCAGATCTAAAAATATTTCATCAATTCTCTAAAAGCCGTTTTACACGGGACACGTACTTGCACAATCTGACATGCGTACGGAGGCGCAGTCGAAATTGCGTCGTGTAAAGCGGTGAATCGCCAGAACACATGCGACAATGCGTGGATGTGAGACGGCATAATAGCCCCTGTTCTAATTTAGGGGCATAACTTTTAATGCCGTTTTACACGGTACACGGAATTGCGCAGGTTAGAGCTGCATGAATTTGTAAAATGGCGTGGAATTGCGCGAATACATGAACGAAATTAGAACAGGGGCTATTTTGCCGTCTCGCATCCACGCATTCTCGCATGTGTTCTAGCAATTCACCGCTTTACACGACGCAATTTTGATTGCGCCTTCATACGTAAGTCAGACTGCGCAATTCCGTGTACCGTGTAAAACGGCCTTTTAAGGCCATCTCATCCACTCGCGCCGGTGGCAGTTTTTATCTCCTAGAAAACAGTGCGGATACATTTTCATTTTGCCTGATACATTCGCCTCGCTCCGGGGGATATTCAATGGGGAATTTTTCATTGAAGATAACTGCCTCCTTTTCTCTCCCTCGATATAAAATCTTTCCCTTCTCTCCTTCCACCCAAGCGCGTCGCGTCGACCTCCGCCGTAAGTCCCACTAAGTCTTCCAACCAAATGCCCCTCTTATTCTGCCCTAGCCCCGAGCACGAGAAAACGATAATTCATTCTGTAAGGCTACGTGGGTTTAATTTCGCCAATGCCTCCAAGGTTTCAATTTCATTTCAGTTCATCTGAATAAGGTGGAAAAATAGATGTTGCCGTACTAATTTAACTAATGACTTTTGTTACCATCGATTTGGAAGATCAGAGCTCTTAATTGACACGAACCAATCATGACAGTGACGATACAACAGCGCGTGGGTGCATGTAGCCTTATGACGGACAAATCTTCCAAATATATTCAGACATAACTTTATTTAAAAGTAGGAGACACCTGAGAGCAATATAAGTTTTATATCGAGGAGAGTGTCTTGAAAATTTCAATGATAGAAATGGGCGGAATGGCTGGAAATCAATTTCATATTTTTGCACTATTGTACTGTTAACACCTTCAAAATGGTAAAAACTTCACTTACGTAGCCAAATCCATTTAGGTCCCACACACTTAATATCAATCCATACCACGAATGACAAATTAAAGCTGGAGATATAGACCAAACAATCCTTCAGAAGTGAAGTAGAGCAATTCCGAAGTACTGTGACCGAAATTACCAAGCTTTTACCCCCCCTGTCATCTTACTTTCGCCAGTACATTTATTTACTAAACTTTTTCTTCCTCATTCCAGGCAAATCTTCCAAAGCTTTCCCTCTAAACATGGCTGGGTGGCAGCGTTTCCTCCACGCGTCCCCTTGAGACAATCCCTCTTCCGTCGCGGCGGAATCACAAACAAACACGCAGGATAGAACACTCGGAATGAATGTCTCTATGGATTCCAAAAGTTACCCTCAAAAGGATTCAGCAAACTTTATCCACCAATTAGCCCACTACCTCAAGCACTTCAACAAATATTGCACTTATCTTGAGACCCATCTCCCTAACTTACCCTGCCGAGGCAGTTTTGAGGACGTTGAAGATCTCCCTTGCTCTACGGGACTGACTGAAGAGCAGTGAGTGATAGGAGAAATCACTATCGTGGCATGAAATTCCCTGAATAAAAAATCAAAGAGAGCTAAGCCTAAGACCCGAAAAAGAATAGTTATCTTAAATCGGGTAACATGATTAAAACAAGGTTAGCGGGTAAAGATGGGTAAACGAGGGAGAAGAAGAAAGATAATAGAATTTTTAATAAAAAATAAAAGGGAAATACACGATATTGAAAGTTCGCCATGAAAAAATTTGACTTAGCCGGGATACGAACCCGGAACTCCCGTATTGCCATCCAGTTACCCCATGAAGCCATTTTCTCGGGGTTAGCTTCGCGTGACTGCGTACAAAGTCACTTTTTCCTACAGTGCTTTGAGAATAGAAGGGGTGTTAGGTCTTACTATGAATTGATGTGGGAAGTTCAGGATTGAAGGTGGGACTGCCATTGTGCTTCTTAGATACTCCATGAAAACCTATCTTAATCGGTAGAACACTCAAATAATAATAATACTTTTATGACATGACTGAAATAAACTATGATAATGCCATCAACTAGATTATAGCGTCTCACAATGGTAAAAGTACGTATGCGGTTCCCATTTGTTAGACATGTATTAATTTGGGGGTCCAGTACACATCAAACGCACCTGTAGTACTTTGTATCGACAAATAATGGTGCAAGAGGAAATTCTTTAAAAGTAAGATGTGATAATGCGCGCGTGAATTCACGTTGATCACCTTAATCAGAAGAACGGCACTAAGAAAAAAATCAAAACCCATTGCCATACTTATTTGTTTTTAAGATTGAGAGCTCTAAACTACACGATTTTCTCATTCAAAACACACTGACTAAATGCAAAGAAGCTGTAAAAAAAAAGCCGGTGAAGGCCACCACGATTAAATGAAACACGAGGATTTATTTTAACGCGTTTTGTTCCATAAAGCCGCTGGAACCCAATTTGTTCGGCGCGGCCTGGCTTTCACGATTCCGGGGACTTCTCCCCCTTCCCCCACCCCCAATGACCTGCAGAAACCAGTTCGGACTTCAATTCAACCCCTCGCTCCCGTAACGGACACAAACCGAGGCGACCCTTGGCGTATGCACTTGACAAATGACTCGCGCTGACAATAATTACGGACGTGGCCATTACGACGTGCATGGTATCTCTTGCTCCCGCGATTACGACATCGAACCTAATGGAACACAGAGGGAGTTTTTAATATGATGGACAGGCTAGAATGCCGATCACAATCTAATGCTAATTTCCAGCCGGCTCGAAATAAACGGTAGACCAGTGATGGAAGCGCTATGAATATAGACAAATCGAAGATCGTGAGATCACAAATAATCTTCAATTGTTGTGAAAAACTTACTATCACCAGCAAACCCTTGTGATATTCAACCTAGGCTGTGGGCATAATTTTCCCATCATTACTCACCCGAAAAGAAAAAAAAAACATTAGGTCCAAGGTTAAAAATGTTCAAAACACAGAATTTCATACCAAATTCGAATTATTAACGATGTTAACATATCAACCTAATAATTTAAATTGACAATACGTGCGTTGAAATAATAATTCAATGCCAAAAAATGTCTTTTAAAAATGACCTTATAATTCATAATTACGAATGCAACTGCAAGATAACAGATTGAAAAAAGAGAATTGCATTACATACAATACTATGACTTGGCTATGAAGGATATTGAAGTGTATTAAGTTTCGCAGGTTCATAAAATGAAAAACATCGTAAATTATTTTCAAAAGGGAGATAAGGATAAAATGGAAATGAAAATATATGGAAATACGGCAACCAGGTTGAAGATGAAAGATTTAGTGCTTCACCGGCGTAATAACTAGGATTAATTCTCTCAGGTTTTTACCGGGGGATGCTACTATAATTTCCGAAGTCTTAAGGTCCAAACCTATCCTCGTCCTCTGGGTGCTTGTTACCCGATTTGCAAAACCAAGAGAAATACATTAAGTTTTACATTTTGATTAAAACATCAATGATTTCGTTCAAATCAGATTCTTTTCCTTACCTACTTGACAAACATATCCGTCTAGCATTTCGCTGTCCCCTCACAATGACACTCTCTTCCTCACCATCTCCGCCAACCACGCCGAGAACTTTTTCATTCGTCCTCCTTCATCTCACCTTCTCCGTTCGTTCCCCTTGGGGGTGAATAGGATACTAAAAAGGGTCCAGGAGAGCCGCGGAGGATGGTGGGGGAGAGAGAGAGAGGAAGAGAATTGGAATGCCAAGGCAACTGGGGACGGAGGTTCCCAACTTCCCGTGAAGTCGAGGGGCGGGCGGGGGCAACGGACGAGGCAGTGGCTGTGGGGGCGGAGAGGCGGGGGAGAGGAGATCAACCAACCCCCAGGGCCGGCGCTGCACCTGGCTCCTCGCCATGCTAATGCTAATTGTACCTTTAATTTGGACGTTAACGTCATCACCAACAAATCGCCTTGCCATGTTATTCGCCCATTCAACCGTAACGGCCAATTTTTATGTTAACTGCGCCGAAGATTGGCCGGCAAAACCGGAACGCATAATAAGGTATTTAGAGGCAATGAAATTAGCCTTTACGAATATTAGGCCCAATTAAAAAAATATACGGCAGCAAGGCATTAATTATAGCACTGCTCGATAACTAACAAGTAGATGATGCCATTCCTCGAATAAAGAGTCTAAAATAATACTATCAGATGAGAAATTCATCCTTAAAATCAGAATTGCACAGGCACTTGGTATGTCAAAATTATACGGACAAAAGGTTCAATTACTGAACACGTACTCGTACAATACACGTGGATTACTAAGTAATTCCTCCTTCGTTTTGCACTAAGATTTTCAAATGCTTACAGGTTTACATTGTAATAACATCACTAGAGATCTCTTTTTGTATATTTTATAATTGTACCTTTGATAATACATTCTATTTTGTTATTCTATTCTGCGATGAAGTTTGTTATTTTTATGGACGATATAGTTTAACAATCCGGTACATAATTTAATTATCCTAAAGCCTTTGCTTTGTTTCACTTACGGGCCTTACTTCCTTGTTTATTTTTCAAAATATTACTTGAATTTAGCATGATTTTCTTGCTTCTACTCCACCAGCCGAAATGTAAGCAAGTGTACGGCAGGGCATTTTGGTGGAAAAAACATACCCCGCTAAGTCCGTCAAAGCCTCCGCTCCGCGGTGTCATAAAACGACCGTTTTCGCAGTAGGATCCTGGGGGTCAGAGAACGGAGAGTGAAGAAGGTATAAGGGTACCAGCTGGTGTCTTTATGGGAGGTCTTTTTGTATGAGTCCCAGGGAAACAACTCACTTTTTCGAGGTTTGAATGCTTTTAATAGAAGCATGGTCTTCGATCTTATCGAAAGAAAACTAAATGAACTTCAATGAAACGTGCGCTTACGTTGGCTGATAATTCTCCACTGTCTTCACCATAGACTAATTGAGAATCGATGTCTTGAAGCAAAGCTTAAAAACGGTGAATACTGAGCGTTAAAACCCATAAGTACACTTTAAAAAATCTTACCGCGTCGCGCCTATTCCAACTCCAGACGCGCGGAGACAAACCCGGCCGCGTGATCGAAAAATCAATGTAATTTCCGGCGACGCAAACTTAATTCAAAGATAACAGCTTAAAAACCTCAAGAAATCTTCCAAGAATGCTCTCGTATAAGTTACTTTGCGTGACTTTGCCGAAAACTCATTTGAAACCCTACCTAAAAGTAATATTTTGTCTTAAAACAGTGTTCGCCATTTTGTAACAGCATGGTAAGAATTTATGGGCTGTTTTCTTCAAGATTACGCAAAATTAAAGAAAAAACACCATGCCAACAGATTGTGCGGTTTTTTGTTCCGCAAGAATACAACTATAACTTCATCATCTACTTACTTTGGAAGATTTTCAGAGAAAATGGAACACTGGCGTTTTAATAGAAATTTGTTCATGTTTGAACCTCTGTATCTCAGTAACGGGTAAAAACTATGTCAAACGAAGTACATATCTATAAAGTTCAATTATGTTCTAGTATACATGCTAAGTTTAAAGTTTATAATTCCAAATAAGACATTTTGTAATTTTAACCGGCTTTTTCCGATTTCCGCCCACTGTGGCGATGGAAGGAAATATGAAACATAAAAATGAACGCTTCCTTCCCCGCAATCTTTTTCGCCCGATTCTAAACCCTTACTTTCTTGACCCTCTTTAAACAAATGTTGTTCCTAATCAACATCAATAATGTTTAAATTTCAGCTCTATTTAGGACATATCTAAACTAAATATTATTTTGTACTTACCGTGAACTCTAATGACTGACTCTAATTCAGCTGCCAAGATAATTATCATTGAGAGTAAAATTTTCAAGTTTTCAAAATGAAAAATCTTGAAATTTGATTTCTCCCAGAAACAGCTCTGGGTAAGAAAGCGTTAAGTTGATATCATCTCATCACCTTAAAAAAACCTAGCTTTTTAAACTTGAAGATCAGACTAAAAAAAGCTGAAATTTATACGATAAGGTCTCTAGTAATAGCTTTTGAGAAAGATATATCATGCAGCAGACAGCGTTAACGTTAGTCTCCACTGCAATTCGTCCTTTCGAACAAATTTCAAATAAAGAACATGATGTATTGGTTATTAATACCAGAAATTACTAATTATGGATACAGGCGGAGATGTCAATCACAGCGTTACTCTCTCCATCACTTCAAGCAATGGAGGTAGAGATAAAAACGATGCCCAGCTTACGGTTTCAGAGTCCAGAAATCATATATATTCATCCTTTTTTCAACTTTTGACTTACGAGAGGTAGAAATATGATGGAAGGCGAAAACAAAGCCTTCTCTGATTTAAACGCCTACGGAACATGCTCGAAAAGAATAGTCAATTTCTTAGCGCTTGACTTCTGTCTCCAATACTTCGCATTAGAAAGGGCACCGGATTAAACCGGGTTCGTTCCCATAAATCTCTCCCCAATATTCATAGGCGATGAAATATAATCGGCTGTTTTCCCGGCGTAGGTGTTGGATGAAAAGTTCTCGGAGAAGGATTTTATTACCCGGTGGAAAGCCCGAGAACTATTCATCTATTCATAGGCGATGATTACGGCGAAAGTGAAATGAGGGATTAATAATTAATTTTCCTCAATCCCAACCGATTGCAATGAAGAAGCCATTTCTTATCCTATGAACTATGGAAAGCTCACAAATATGAGCATCTTGACTGCTGGCGGTCGAAAAACTGACTATAGAACATTGCCAATCAGGATTGTGTTGAAACAGACACAAATGAAGGGGTCTACGAACTCGGCGGAAACCATACCAAAGACCATCACAATAGCAATTCTCTTAGATTTACGCTGGTGAAAGGGCAACTTCAATTTAAGAAAAGTTCTTCAAAAGTTCTCTACTGACGGCGCACAGTGGTCCCAAATCGAAAAAAGCTGGCCAAAATTAATTACGCCGTTGTTATTATGTATATATTTGACCTAAAGGTCTATTCTTATTGTTTTTGACCCGCTTATTCTGAATTTATAACTATTTTTTATGTATTTGCAATAATTTTATTGCTATTTCACATTTTGTTTAAACAATTAATTTTTTTAACATTGGAATTTGAGATTATACTGGTGATAGCAAATTAAAATTATACATATCATAAAACTGAATTAGGTATTTAAAACATACATAAATGCATATAAAATGACTGCATTGTTTATTTTTGGACAAATTTTGAACAACTTATTTTGAATGAACCAAGAGAACATTTTCTACTTTCTCATTTGTTTGATCGTATTTGATACGAAAAATAAGTTAATATTAATTGGAAATTTATATTATAAGTATATTATTAATATTATTGTACTGCATTAATTGTTTAAAAATTATAATATCTAATTCTAATTAAGTAGACAATTTTATAGTTCCTTGTAACGTGCCAATGGATTTGGAAGCAATTTTAAACGGGGTTCCGTATTTCACAAGTTTCAACGGAGGCATTATTACAATCATTAAAATGTTATAAAACAATATTTCATAACTCCTATAACTCAAGTTAAACGCCAAATTTATTGATACGCTTGCAATAAGCTCTTTACGAAGTGAGGCATCAATTTAACGAGCACATGATTTGGTACGAAAAATTAAATGAGATTTTCCATTAATTTGGGCTTTTTTAATTATCAAAAAAATAAGTTAATATTTCTCCTTATCTTTCTCAGTCATTGTTACGAAAAAAATTTAAATACATTCATGATCACTATCCGACAAATCCTCATCACAGTCGTCATCCACTCAATTCTTCCAGGATTAATAAACTCTTTACCTCGACTGGTAATTGAAGTAATTTACTTCTTTGAGCCTTAGAAATACTTGATATCATTGCATCTGAAGTTAGGAGTAATCTTTTAAACAGGTCTTCATTCGTTGCTATCCAGGAAAATTTCCTTGCATGATGCTCCCTGAATCTTCTTATGTCCTTATTCCTCGCCTCCATTACCTCCTCAGACAAGTGGACAATAGGAAGGGCAGCTTCTTTAGATGTCCGTCGGAGGAGCAAGTACTGATGTTTCGTGAAATTACCAGAAACGATCATGGAAAGGGCTTCTTCGTGGGAGATTTTACTTTGCCTCACATCCTTGGCTCTCCATTTTGATAACACTCGCCGCGCTCTTGAGAGAGTGGTTGTTGTCACCTCATTTATTATTTTCGCCACGAACTCATCACCTTTGCTTCGATAACTCATGGATGCTCTACTGACGATGTGCTAGCTCTAAGATCCTCCGTTTTCCATCTCTAGGCCCTTTCACTGGACTTCTCAAATTGTTTAAATAAAGGCGGAGGAAATTTCAACTTCTCATTTAGGCAGTCAGCGAACTTTCTTCTAAAAAACCTGTAATTTCTTTTTCTTTCCTTCCACCGGCGAAGATAATTTGAGAGAAAAAACACTTCTCCGCAATTTTTTTAGGATAACTTTTGAATTAACGTCCTCATCTAACTCTATCTTGTTGCTCCAGCAATCCAATAAGTATTGGTTTTTAAACGATACGGACCCTTTTCCACTTTCAAGAAATTTTTCATGCATCTCAAGACGCGTGAAAATGTTCAGAGTTATCGAACTAAAATACTATGGGCACTCTTCTTTAACCCCACAAGTCTTCTTTAAAAAGTTCGAGGATACTCGAATTTTTCAAGACTCGATCTTCACGCTTGAGGAAACTAACTTTCACGTCTTTCGTTTGGCAAAATCTGAGTAAAACTGAGTTTTGGCGAGAAAATTTCGGGCAAGCGATGTCTAGAAGTAATTTGGGGGTTCCACAGTGTGAGGTTCGCGATGCTATTATCTATATTTTCTAGTAAATATCACATTTGAAAGGTGAAAAGGCTTACTCCGTTCATCCCCGGTGGCCAAAGTGCAATTCATAACAAGTGTATAGAGAGCGGTGGTTGTGTTTTCCCGATGGGCGCAATCAATAGCCTAGGCCTTTTCGGCCGTCGTTTGCCCTGCATGTGGTTGAGGGGGCCGCTAAGGAGGCGACAGAGGGACAATGTGCCGCGTGAGGGCGAAAACTAACCCGTCTAACGGAAGGAAAGGGTGGAGTAGCATTTGAGGGATTCTTTTTTGTTTTGAATGCATTCATGTTTTTGAGGATTACTATAAGTACAGCTGCGAACTTTCGTTCCATAAATATATCCTTCCGCTCGAGTCGTTAAGCAATTTTTATCAGAGCATGGGCACGCGTAAATAAAAGGTAAGGTCAAATGGAAACTATTAATGATAAAACGTTCTACGTATGACAAGAGATGTTTATTCATAGGGTAAATATTTTTTGTAGAAATAAAATATCCAACAATGTTGAATAACACCCATAAATACTGGATTTCCTCGAGCCCTACCACGCGCCAGCCAGGCCGCCGCCCGCGTCAGCGCATTGCATCATTATAGTTAAATCAATGCTGAGGTCGGAGTAGCAACTGGTAGCAAAAATTTTCTTCACTACTGCGTTGCATATACTTTTCTCTTTGTATTGGTGCAAAAGACACCGTGCATTCACGTGCCTTTCTAAACGATATTGTACATTATATTTGAAAATTCGGGTAAAAAACACTAAAAGTTACAAAATATATATAAAATAGTAAACATAGTAAAATCCGAATAAAATTTATGTCCCACTATGTAATAATGTTTATGTTTGTAGTTAAAAATGTTTTTGGCCAAATATATCGCATAAAGGTTGTCCTGCATGACGCTGAACTTCCTCAAAATCGACCGATTTCACGCAACTGTGATTTTTACGGTGAATGCTCCATGTTTGACGGATCACTGCAGCCGCTCTGATGAACAAAAATACTAACTTAGTAGTGTATTTTGTAGACCATATCCTGTAGAATCCGAAAATAAGGTTCAATCATTCCTTGAAAATTTCCGAAAAAACGACTTTTGGCCAGCTTTTTTCGATTTGGGACCACTGTGCGGCGTCAGATAGATGTGCCGTTTTACTTTACATATTTATAAATGGGCTTGTACGCTAAAATTAATTATGCGTCATTCTAAAGATAATTTTTTCTTAGTCCTTTTTTATTTTTTATGAAAATTTCAAAAATGTGGACACGCCAGTGAAATAAATGACTCCACGCACCGTAAACTTAGTCGCTTTGTCAACTTCATGAAGTTTGCAACTCAACCTAGGGAATACTAATACGTCTACAGCATTCATCTTGCACAATAAGAGGTAGAAATTATTTTATTTTATTTTTATAACGTATGTTTTGTTGCCAATTTAAGAAAACGTTTAAACGTTATCTAGTCCTACAGTTACCCCGAAAGAAAAATAAAACTAAGAGAGACAATTTTTTATTTATTTGCAATTTTTCAATGAGCCATAATGAGCATATAAAAGTAACGATTTGAGTGGATGTTAATAAACTCTATCAACAGGGAAGCTCACTAATTAATTCATTGCCGAATTTGAAAGTTTAGCCTAAAAAAGAAACATAAGTATAGTCACTTTTATTTCCTGCATCTGGGGTAAGCGATGCGTTTTGAAAGTCGGAAAAGACATATTCTTCTTTATTTTAAGACAAATCAAGGTTGATTACATTATTTTTGATACATTTTAAAATTAATATCAGTCTCGATTGTTTACATTCGCTCAGCGCCGAATAGCTGGTAACAGTTTTGAGGTATCGTTAAAACTTATGCTACAGTTGCTCGATAACTGCAAATGTAAAAAATGACGGCTCACACTGCCTCAGAAATAGCATATAAATGTCCTTATCTTCTGGCTTTGATCTATAGCGAACCGGGAAGTGGTTTAATTTAAGCTCAAAGATAAAAAACGCAAGACGAAACAAGCATGCAAGAGACTGACCTAATCAAAACGTGGGAAAAAAACAGAAACTGAAGAAGAATCGGGTGGACACAAGGAAAACGAAAGCCTTTAGTGTTGAATATCAAGCCAAGGGCCAACGACCAAGAGGTTAACAGACAGGAGGGTGCGAAAGGTCATGAAGCGGTGAGATTTCATTAAAAGCTATCGCCAAATGACTAAAGACAGACAGTACGCAATTTCACATTGCTTTAAGAAATTCAACTCGGCTCCATGGGCAAAATGGATAAAAGCAGCAACGTCGACATTGTAAAAATGATAGCAGCGGCACAAAGGTTGGTGAATTTACAAAATGCATTTTATGGCCTTTAACTTCGTCTCTGAGGCATCTGCTTCTTTTACCTATGCAACAGTTGCAGGTGAAATAGTGGAAAATTTATTGTTTAGAATGTGGAATAAATGAAAAATCATAAATCTAGTGACCATCAAACAAGACTTGACGAAATAATAATACGGTAATGAGGATTGTGATATTGCTAGGGAACTGAAGATGACCATAATAATAATAAATTATGCTCTCACCGGTTTCCTGGCTGAAGTTTTCCAAGTATCTAATGGCTGGCCAACAACCAAAGCATCGTCCATGCACTCCCGCGGTATGCAGACTTCCGTCAAGAAGCACAATGCATTAACTCTCACGTGGATAAGTTAAGCACGTAGATAGCCGCAATATGGTTCACAGTGGAATCATCATCAAAGGATATAAGTAAATCCGAATTGCGATGCTGGTTGAAGGGTAACCTCGCTAAACCGAGTAACACTATCCGGAAACATTCACTAGCCTGGTAATTTCACGTTTAAATTTAATTATAAGCGACAGTACCACCAAAATAGTATCATGCTGCAACCAAATTAATGGCCGGGAACGAGAATACAAAATGTTGAACTTGAAAAGTAGCCCATCACTGCACGCGAACAAATGAACGGATAGAAGATCATAAGCGAGCATCTCTACATAGCGATACATGCAAAGCATTTTTTTTCCACGCAAAAAAAGAAATATCCACAAAAAACAAGGTCCAGGTAAGTTGAAGGTATTCTTCTCAGGTTATCCATCGCGTCAGGATATCCGTGACCCACGTTTAGATACACGAGTCGAGCAACAAAAACTAAGAGCTAAGAAAAACCTGACCCGGAGGAGAACCAGAAGAGAATTCATCGGACGAGATCGTCGGGAAAGCTTTTCATCGTAGGTATATTTAAGTGAACACTATTTCCTTAACGGCTTTAAAAGTACTCGCTGTCCGTTCCACTATTCTCCCGTTGTTGAAGCGCAAAGAACACTTATCGCTTATTGTGAACCGTGCAAAATTTGGCACAAATAGCACGGCTGTGCACGAGATACCAAAGCACCGGATTGAAATTCCTACGGAGGCGATCGCGGTGGGTGAGTCTTGTCTCCGTGACAGCGAACCCAACACTGGCGGTCGGTGGAGTCGACTCCCGGGATACGCGTGGCCCATTGAACTCCAAGGCCCCACCCCCCAACGACCTGCAGCAGTAAACAAAACCAGCGAGAGCCGTGGGCTTCCTGCCTTCATGAATCCACAATGGAGGAGTGACGATGACTTCTTTGGGATCACTAGGTACTTGTCGGATTGCTCCGGATTTTGATAAGTTAGCTGGAACCCCCTCGATCAGCAGCCAAGCCATCTACCATTTAGACTACCACACTCAAGTGGCGTAGACATGAATTTCGTTGGGGGTTCCAAAACCAGGGGGGAATTTTTTGAAAAACAGGGTACCAAGAAATGGGTAAAATAATTGTTAGCGCCTTTCATAATCGAAAAAACCTCATTTGTTAAAGAAATATTTTGTAAATTCATGGTTTTTCAATATTTTGATTTCTTTTACGAAGGAAAATACTTTATTCAGGAGGGGTCCGAACACCCCCACCCCCGCCCCGGCTACGCTTCTGCCTCATTTCCCTCACTAAAACTACCTATCCTATTTTTTACGACATTCCTTCGAAAGAAATTAATATCCTTGTGTCTATTTCTTTATTTCATCTTTTTCTTATGAGCCTACACCGACAGTCAGTGTTTCACACCCAATGGGAACTCTGATAATTGAGGGTAGGGCTCAACCTGGAGTAAGCCAGAGGCGTGCGATTCTCTGTTATCCAGAGAAGGCAGTTTACTTCCTTAAGTCGCCTCTAACCGAGTGGATTTTCGTTTGGTTTGTCCAAAGGTTATATCAGGGATTTAAACTATCAGACAGTCTTCCGACAACAAAACGATCTGCCCGTAGTGTAAATACGCCAACCAAATCTTCTGCGTCAAATATTCCACATGATATTCCTGTATGACCAACATTATAAAAGAAATTAAAAGAAATTATTTTTGTACTCTTTAAACAACTCTTAAACCTTGAGAGATAGGCTAGTGCATAGTAAAGCTTTAAAATTGAAGTCATAATCTCAAAGTGAAAAAGTTTCCCCAGCACACGATGAGTGGAGCTAAATTTAATTTCGAGTCTTCCATTTTGCAAGAGTTGGCACAAAGACGCAATGAACGAGCCGTCATGTCAGGATAGTCAGACAGACGTCTGCTTCTGCGTTCGCCGTTTGTAATCTCTTGCAGAAATTAACGTGCAGGAATTAACTGTACGAAAGGTTTTCCTTTCCCGGAATCGGCAACAAGAGCCATCGCATGATCATTTAAAAGTCATTGAAGAGAAAGAGTTTGGCTCTGCGTGTGGCGTGCCTCTGATCCCATGGCTAACACGGCACGCGAACGCATCCACGGAGGTCAAGGAGAGCTTGAAACGTGAATCCCTCTCTTCAGATTTTGGATTCAATACTATGAATTATCTTCTGACAGGCAAAGCTCTATATACCTTACAGTTATTTTGTAGTTCGAATCATTTAAGCACTTTAAGAGCACTTCGAGTGCGTTGGAAGTTGAATGAATAACACAACGCTGAATGAAATTTTAAATTGAGGAATGCAATGGAGGAGAAAAATTCCATCAAGGTCCTGAAAGAAGAGGATTTCCTTTTTCGGAAGATATGAACATAAAAATTAAATTCACGCAATTATCGCTGAGGCAATGTGGAAGATTACCATCACTCAAAGAATTAGGTGTGCAACTACGTTTCTACCATTTTTACATTGCCTTCGAATTCAGCCGGGCGGCCAGAGAGGTCATAATATCCTTTCAGTAATTCGCATAGCAATCTCGAGCCTTTCTTTCAGCTACAGCACCCACTCCATACATAGAAAATATGTTTCAAAAAGCTTCTGTGGCCTTTTATTTTTGATTGAAATCAAAAAGAATGTGTCAAAAATGCTCATTTTTCTGAACTTGACAATCCATTTTATCGATTTGAAAAGTAAAGGAAATTTATCTTCAAAAATCTTAGCCTACATTCCGGGAAAATTTTTCCTTTCAAATTACTTAATATATTGAGCTAAAATTATTTAATGACACGCGGAATGTTACAATTAAAAAAAGGCGGGAATTCAGTTGACAAACTAATAGTAACCTTTCTTTTGTTTTTATCGCATTAAGATTTGGATAAAAGTATATATTTGCTTTCGCAAGCATATCTTGTTTTCGGAGGAGTATGTTTGAGTCCATTCATTTCGTATGTTTAAAGATGTCAGTGAATCTTATCCCGTGGAGTAGAACAGATTAATAACATCAAGATCTAGTCTTCTGCGGTAGGAAGGTATGTCACCGCAAAACCTGCAGATCCACGTTCTGATCCGTGGCTTACAACTCTCAGCCAAATATTACTTTTCCGTCCTCGGCGGCGGCAGGGTGAAGTCCTAGCCTGCTAATTCGAAGGACAAGGGCTCGAGTCCCACCTTACCTCTATCCTGGACATTGGAGTTTGAAATCGTCTTACAATCGTAGCTGTAATGACCATAAGTGCGCTTTTTCGCGGCTGTGAAAATATGTGAATCAATAAAATAATTAAAGTATGCAATTATTCCACTATTTTTTCTGGAATTTTGTATTTACCTATTACATCCCACCTTCCTTTAACATAACATGGTTCTCAGTTATATTAGGGAAACGCCGAAACGAATAAAAGAGGAGGAAACCACTTCGTCAGCCAAAACCTAATGTCGCAGATTATTCCCGGCTTTGAAGGCTAAAATTCTTAAAACGTGCATACAGGCAGTTGAATTTAATAGTGTATCATTATATTTTAACAATGATATCGATATTGGCGTAATAAGTTTATAACTAGTAGAGAAACTGTTTCTGAAGCATAATGAAGTAGTACTCGAAGGAAATGTACGTAAGGGAATACACGATAAAAGAACACGAACAGTATGTTCCACGCTTTATAATTCCAAAACTCAACAACCGACCATGGTTTCAACACATTGTGTCATTTCCAAGTACAAGTACAATGTGTTCAAACCACGGTCGGTTGTTGAGTTTTGACATTAAAAAGTGTGGAATATACTGTTAGTGTTCTTTTATCGACTTCCACCCAATCAAGCCAGAAAGATTTTATGCGTAGAGGACTACCATGAGAAAATAAATCCGGCAATGTAAGTAGGATTTGGGTAAAGAGAACTGTAAGGAAGTATTATGGGAGTGGCACGCTATTTGAGGAAATGGAGTGAACCAGTACTGGGATTGAAGTAGCGGTTACATCTATAGCATTGCTTCCCTTGCGAGAGACGCTAAGTAGTGCACTTGGTTTTGAAGTGAGTGGAGTTGAACTTAAGGGTTGGGTGTAGAAAAAAACGACCGATTAAAAAATTATTTGGATCGAAGGGATGAACACGAGATTAAATCCGCGAGTGATCTGCCGACGGCCAGAACACCAGACGATTATGGCAATGATCACGGCTTGAATTCACATTTTTCTGGCCTCGTTTTCAGTAGGTTAACGTCCTCGCCCTACAAAACAACGATCGCGGGTTCACATCCCATTTGAGCGCTAATTAAGCTTGAATTCGCCAAACTTTTCCATTAGTTAATTTAAACAATAGGTAGGTAAAGCATTCTAATTTCAAAAGTCACAATGGCGTTACTATATGTGTTCATGTGTGGCGAGAGTGGGTGTGTCTCCGCCGCTGTGGGGGAAGGGAAGATGCGGCGGGCGGAATGCGAGGAATGTTCCGCCCCTCTTTCCCCACCCACGCCCTCCCCGTCCCGTCGACGACGCCAGCAGATCGATACGCAGGTGCGGTGCGCGTGGATCTGGGGAGTTCCACGCCCCGCGGTCGGTTGGAGGCAGCGGAGCGATCGCAGGTGGAACACGGCGCCTTTCCATGCGCAAGGCTCGTGCGACGCGAGACAAGGCTCCTGCGTGCGAGAGCCGATCTGACGAACATGCTTCAGCGGAGAGAAAGACAGTGTTTGCTTTCAAAACAAAAAATATCACGCCTGTCACTGCTGGCCCTAATAAAGAATTTGGAATCATTCTACCGGCGTTGCCTGATACGCCTATACATATTTATGTACTAAAAGTGGGAGAACTGCTCGGAGGTGGGAAATCCATCTCGCATGCAGCCCGATTATCTCATCTGCGTATTTGCATCTACTTAAAATCAAAAGATCTGGTAATTTCAATAAACAATAATTGGGTCGAGGCCAGGAGAATGGTCACCAAAACTGAAAAAAATTATTCTCAACAATGTCCCCCCGGAGGTAGGCGATGATGATTTGGTAGAGATATTACGTCAAGCGGTGAGAGTGGTTTCCCCTATTTATCATCTGACTCTGGGTATAAAAGATGAAGGCACATTAACTCATGGTAGAGGATGACTTACGTCGTCAAACGCGATGGTGTTATCCTTGCAGACTCATTCCAGGTCGAGATTGGAGATAACCCGTATCGCATATTCATCGAGTCTAATGATGAAAAATGTACCTTATGCAAGAGACGAGGCCACACCTCGACAGACTGCACTCGCTCCCTTTCTTCTTGGGAGATTTACTCCCTCAATCAACTCAACAAGATCGAGATCACGAGACGATCTGCCCTGGACCGCTACTACCTCCTCCTCCTCCACCACCACCCCCTCCCATCCCAGCATCCTCTGCACTGATTTCGATGCCTCTGCCTAACCCTAATACTGAGCATCAACCCCTTTCCTCTTCACAGCCCATCCAAGCAACAACGATGGATGATACAAAAGGGTAGTTTCCTATTATTTTTTATTGCCTAAATCGAAAGATTATTACTCCTGGAGTATGTATTTCACGCTTTTAGATTTTTAAATGACGATATCTATTTTTCGCGATTAAATGAAAAGTGAAAATGTTCAAGCGCGCGAAAACGCGACGGGTAAGTATGAATGCCGGGAAATCTTTCCGTGTGACGTCTTTCTGGTTCCCGCAGCCACCCTGTGAGGTGACCTTGAGGCGATTCTTAGCGCTGATACGACGCAGGCTGCTAGCGGGTAGCTGAGTACCCTGCTGGCTGGTAGCGCTTGGCTTAAATAAGGATTATTAATACCTAATCAAACGAAGAAAACTTTCTTTTTTCTTTCGTTTTCTTTGATGAAGGAAACTACCCTATTCCACCGCTTAACCCATCGCAAAAACCTTGACTTCTTACGACCTTATCCCCGACTCCCTCAATGAATCATTAGATGGTGACTCTGAGATTCAATCCCTTACCTTTGACATATTACACACCAACAATGACGACATCTATGATAATATTATAGCCGGGCCATCGACACTGGATAGGCAAGGCAACAGTGGCGCCGACTCCATAGGGCCTGAGGGGGCCAGAGCCCCCTCAAAAATTCGTTATGGGTTTGAGAAAAAATGTGTCAGGTTTGTCGACTTTCCCCGGAGTGTCCAGATATCGAGATTCGAGTTATCAGGGTTCTGATGTTCATCATATGACTCTTCTTAAATTCTTAAAAACTCAATACTTAAAAAATTTACCAAGGCAAGATCCCTGATTTGGGCCCCCCAATATTTTTTGCAAGTTGGCACCCCTGCAAGGCAAACGAAAGATCTCCGAAGATGAGCACCACCACTACACAGCTCAGTCACCAGAAAGAAAGAGGGGGACAAAACTTAGATCTTCCGATTTGGACGGGTTACGCCAAACCGATGACTTTCATGCTGAAAAGCCAGATTGTAGCTCGATACCCTTCGCAGTGCTAAAATCCTACTCATAAGATGTTAGATGGACCCACATAGAAAGGCGAAAGAGCTTCTAATAGATTTGCATCAGCTCATTGAAACCCTTTGTGAGTTACATGACAGAAAAGGTTTTAAAATACGGGCTCTGGGAATCAGGTTACAGAGGCTGATGAATGCCCTCCACAAACGGAGAACAGACTCTTCTGACAAAGACTGATTTTAAATATTTTGTAAATAATTATTTTAAGTTCTTCCTCTTTCGTCATAGTGTTGAGCATTTTCTACACGTGTTTTATGGCGAGATTGCCGTCTGACATTTTGAGAATAAGGCTGCATGGGCTTGTGATCTCTTATACAATTATCACATTCATCAGCGAAGGGTTTTATACAATTAACTTTATTATTAATTGCGTTTTTAGCGTCATCTCACGCATATCTTATTGAAGAATTTGGATTTTAAAATCATTTATAGATTATTTTATTGGTTAGCTTATAATAAATTAATTTATTTATTTATAGTTATGAGTGATGTACGGGTGATGACAATAAATGCTTGATCGCTACGTAGCGAGTTGAAATGGGCTCAGATGTCCTTGTTTCTCAGGCGATACGAACCTGAAATCGCTTTTACTCGGGAAACAAATACTGACTCACCTACTATGCGATCCCTACCAATGCATGATTTTTATTTCACCACTCCACACGTTCCACATGGAGGGACCGCTGTAGCAGTGAATAAGAGTGTTCGTGTCTTCTCTGTGCCACGTCAGATAATCACACCGGGCTATGCATTAGCACGTTAAGAGTTTCAACTAATTACCCTGACCGACAAAATTTCCTTGTTATCAACATATATGGCCTTCAAATACAGGATAATGCAGTTGAATTAATGCATTTAGTTAACTTGTACATTAAAAACATCATTTCAACTCAGGGAATTCAAAACAAATAGGTAATTGTTGGTGGTGATTTCAATTGCACTCTTGTTCCCGGAGCTGACAGACGAATGGAGTTGAAAGATACCCAAGGTATGCAGACGTTTTAAGACATCTTGTTAATCAACATCGTCTCGTTGATGTTTGGAGACGCTTGGGATCCAATTATCCTGGCTACACCCACCTGAAGCGCATAGGAATAGCCACTGCTTCGCGTTTGGAGCGCTTTTATATCTCCGAGGAGAAAATTGAGCGTGTCCGATTGGTTGAAACATTGCCTTCATTTTCTACTCATTACGCCATCATGATGTGGCTGGCTGTATCACACGCCACTCGTAAGTCACCTTACTGGCGTTTTGACAACACACTTTTTGAAAATGAAGAATATTGGAAACACGTAAAACTATTACTTTCACCCGTGCTAACATTGCGATCTTGTTGTGACCCTATTTCTTTTTGGGAGGTTATAAAGTCCGAAATTAAAGAACATGCGATTATTTATAGAAGACGTATCAAGATGAATGCTCAACATGATGAGGGCTACTATGCACGAGAGGGCAAAGCTCTGGTGGCCACGGTGGGCTGGGAAGGCATCTTGGCAAATGATGCACCAGCTACCGCTCACTTGTCACAGTGGGCATCAAAGTAAATACCGAAAACCATTACCAGACTTAAAATTTGCGGGAGGTGGGAAAGTGATCCTTCAAAACTTGCGTCTGAGGCTCGCCGACATTTTGCAGATGCTTTTACTCCACCAACACCTTCAAACTGTGAGTAAAAATAAATCCTCGGTTAGATGGCCTGAATCCTGAATTTTACCTCAGATTTAGGGATGTTTTGAAAAAGCCCTTCCTAAAAATGGCTCATACCAGCCTTGAAAGAGGAACGCTCCCACAAACATCATCTCCACCGGCAATACCGCTAATGACAAAAACGGATGTGGTGGAGACAGTTGACTCGGTTAGACATTTATCAATTACTAACGCTGACTACAAAATTTTAGCTAAGGGCCTATCAAATGGACTATCGAAATTTATACCTTCTGTGGTGCCTGAGGAGAAATCCTATTGTATTCCCGGAAGAACAATATATGACTCTAATGCATGCACTCGAGATCGTATTAATCTTCATTAAAATGGCCAAGAACCTTTGGCTGTTATATCCTTAGATCAAAAGAAGGCCTTTGACAATGTAAGCCATTCCTTTGCAGTTTTGAACAAAATGGGTTTTGGTGCGATGGTTAGTGGTAGTTTTGTGGGGCCAAGATATGGTCAGGTACGATGGTCGAAAGGGCGACCCTTTTTCGAACCCTTTCTCGGAGTCTCAGGGATAATCCGGGTGCTCGGGAGACGAGCGTCACAGTATGAGGTAACCGCTGTCGATATGACCTTTCGTAGTACATTTTTTACTTTACTAAAGCCAGTACTTGGAGGTAAACAATTACACCTATCATACTCATTGCCGTTGGGCGATTAAATGCGTCCTTTGTTCGAGGTTCTACGATGAGAAATAAGGACTTTACGAAAAGTGATCAAATTTACGCCCATTGCGTCCGCTGAATTGGCAACGCCGAAATTTTGTGAGTGGATGAGGGAACGCGAAAAGCTCCTTTTTCTCCCCCCACCCCAATTTTTAGCTTGTCCACGTGTTTCAGGAATTCTGGTGACGAGGTTCCTCAAAGGTGTTTGGCAGGGTGTGCGCTTTCGCTGACCTTCAGTACTTCATTTATTCTTCTACATCTGCATAACTCCATGCGAGTAGCCTCTCGGGTATTTGGCAGGGGGTGACCACTAGGGTGGTGCGAAAAAACTCAAGTTACAAATTCAGTGTCGTAATAGTGCGGAAAAGTTGCGATACGTTAGTACTAGAAAAATAAAAAAAGAATTATTAAAATCGGACGTCATATTCCGATCCCGCAAAGCACCTGAAAAATGACAAAAATGAAAAAAATTGTTTTTTTTTGTTGTAAAAAAAATTAAATAAAACTTTATATTTTTAACGCTATAGCTAAAAATGATTACAAATAGGGTAGATTATTAGTAATATATACATATAAATGGCTTTAAACAATTATATCTGATCGCGCAAGATCATTAAAAATGTATAAAAATTGCAAATTAGCCGATTTTTCAGAGTTATGTAATAATTACTTATGACAAATTTTAGTGAAGTTTTAGTTAATCCAGTAGATCGAAAAGAGACAATATAGCTGACCACTAGACTTGAAAGGCAAAATTGTGCTTTAAAAAGGCAGCATTTTAACCCTGTTGAAATCGAGAGTGAAGATGTTGAGGTTTTAAATGACGCCACGCAAAATTTAACAATCAAGGAGCAATTTGATACTTTGAAGATTAAATGTCTAGTACATCCAAGAAAAATTTGTCACCCCGGCAAATGAGGGTAAAATTACTAACAACAGCTTTGCATTGTGATTGTGACCGTGCAGCTGCTGTTATAGAATCAAGTGCACTTGAAGACATTGGTGTTATAACTGAAGGAGATACTTCAAGTTCATCGAATGATGTGATATTAGAAGGGAAAGGAGAAATACTATAAGCGATTTACAGTAAATCAAGAGGGGTAAAATTACAAACTACAGCTTTGCATTGTAATTGCAAATTGATTTAGGTGAACTACACGGGTAATACTTGGAGGGAAGGATAGACGATACCCTAGTAATAGAAATTATTGATTCGAAGGAGTACCGCTGGACAGTTAAAGAGGAACACCATTCCCAAATAAAAGAACCGTTCTCTGTGTATCTAAGTCATGTTTATCCAAGCTCCGGGTCTGCTAAAGACATTTGGCCTTCATATTATCTCATTTCTCTGATCAATGAGTATCGTTGAAGTACTTAGATTTAGTTTTCTGTGATGGCACAACACCAACATTGGATAGAAAGGTGGCACTATGAGAGAGATCGAAGAACACATTGGACATCCGCTGCAGTGGGCAGTTTGTTTACTTCATTTCATTGAATTACTTTTCCGCCATCTTTTTCAGTATTTGGATGGTGAATTAACTGGCCAAAAATATTTAAGTGGGAATTCTAAAACTGAATGATTATGGAAAGCTTCCAATACTGCATTTCCAAACAATTGAATATGAAATTCTACAAGTGGATGGATAAATTTTGAGCAAGGGCCAAAGATACCTTATAAACATAAGTCAAGCAATTATTTGTGGTGGCTTTCCAAATGACTTAGCAAACCGTGATCCAGGACCATTTTCACATGCTAGATGGCTTACCTATCCAAATCGAGTTCTCCGACTTTATGTAAGTACCGAAAACCCCTCAGATGCTTTTAAAGACGTAGTTACTTTTATTTTAAATCTTACATGCCTGTTCGTGTGTACAGAGCAATAGAAACCTCTTGATTCTTGACTTAAGATTAAAATAAAGTAGTTTTCCCGGTTATTGAACGGAACTCTTACTTTGCTCACCCAGAGAACGTATTGATGGCGATGTTTTTTTTATTATAGAAGGCACATTAGAGAGCAAGGGCTAAAAAGAGTATTAAAAGCCACAGACTTAACCAAAAGGCAAACCCATTGGAAACTTCATTACTCCTACCATGGACTTCAAAGCAACTGAAAATATAGAATTGATTGACCGGAATATAGTAAAACTATCTACTCCACCTCTTCTTCGGAGAATGACCAATGAAGAAATAGCTTCCTTCATTGAATCAGGCGATAAAACAGATTGGGATATTAAATCTTCCCATGTCACACGCAAGCAGTGGAGCCGTGAGTGAAATCGGTAACAGAGGCATCCCTTAAGCTTTGTGGTTATCTATCCAGAGATGGATTTATTCGGGCTATATTCAAATCAAGGTCCATTATGTCAGACTTCACCACCAAATCGTAGTATAAAGTAGCGTTCAAAAACTAAAAGCTAAAAGTAGGACAAAAAATGTAAATATTGTAAGTAGCACTAACCCTCATTGGTTGGATTGAGGGAAGGGAAAGGGTTGAACCCGAAGTAAGGCCACCTCCCCCCGGAGAGTTCTGGGATGTTTAAATATTATTAAATCATATCATAAAGGAAGATCTGCATAATCAAACATGTATATTAGACTAAAATATTACCTCAAGTAAGTATTACACAACACTGAAAAATCGGCTAATTTGCAATTTTTATACATTTTTAATGATTTTTCGCGATCGGATATAATTGTTTAAAGCCATGAATATGTATTTATTACTAATAACCTATACTATTTTTAATCATTTTTAGCTATAGCGTTAAAAAATATAACGTTTATTTAATTTTTTGTACAACCAAAAAAAATTTTTTTTTCATTTTTGTCATATTTCCAGGTGCTTTGCGGGATCGGAAGATGACGTCCGATTTTAATAATTCTTTTTTTATTTTACTTGTACTAACGTATCGCAACTTTTCCGCGCTATTAGGACACTGAATTTGCAACTTGACTTTTTTCGCACCACCCTAGTGACCACCCACCAGCATGCAGCATGTAAAAGAATCTTCACTAGCGCGCTCTCCAATGGAGCAATGGATAAATGAAAGCATCCAATCTGCATCATTTTTATATGTGCACATTCATTCGTAGTAAAAGTAGATTTATATCATTGACGCTATTATCGAGGCTCTTCTATGGCCTAGGGAGACAACAGAATGAAGCCAATATCTACTGCTACATATTACTCTGCAGGCGTACTACAGAGGTGTTTGGCAGGGGGTTTTCAATCACACGCATCCAGTAAGCAAGAGGCTACCTTCTGGCTACTTTCGTCGGAAAATAAACTGCCCTTGGATTAACATATTAGGTTTAATCTAGTTTCCAGTCAAGGGTCAGACAGAGATTCCTCTCGAGTTGTTCTAAGAACCTGGCAGGTTCTTAGAACAAATCGTGGTTAGTTACACTAAGAACCTGGCAGCTCTTCTCTCTACGCGTTATAACTCCTATGCTTAAAGCCTATTGTATAAGGATGACAACATTGGTAGTTATTCATCCCCCACTGCCAAACAGCCTAGTGGTGGCTCGCAGGGTATCAATTACATTAAGATGTATTCCGAATGGGATCTAACTAAGCGCATAAGTGGCTTATTTCTCTCACTTAGTCGTCACACTCTCCTAGTATCCCTTTAAAAAACCCAATATACGATTATCTTGGCCTGCCATTTCCCGAATATGTTTACTCCACTATAGATCATTATTGAGTCTAACTCCTTATGTCATCTTTTGAAGTAGTACAGATAATACAATAACTGTTTGAAATTGATTCATGTCGCAATACTTTAACATGAAGAGTATTTTTATTCCCCAAATATATGCCTAATTTTATTAAAATATTCAATTTGCAACACAATGTATCCCACTACCTATTATAAGCTAATACGGCAAAAAACATAGTCGTAACTGTTCATCTCAAATACCGCGGTCCAAATGATGATAGAATAATATTTATTGCGTTAGAAAGAATCAAAGCGGCTTGCACAGCGATTAAATAAAAATATAAAAGCTAAGCTCTTCATCGCAGAAACGTCTACGACATGAGTTTGTGTGTGTAATTTTTTCAACTGCATAATGCTTATGTATTTAATATTATGTTAGGGCATCAGTTTTTTCCAACTTCACGCCTAAAAGGAATGAAATGACACACGGGTGCATAGTCAATGTAATACCTAAAAGCAATATTAACTTATTCGATAAATGCCACTTCATTAAATTTGGCGAGATGCCGAACGACTCCTACACAAAAATTCGTAGCTTAAACAGAGGACAGAAGTTGAGATGTATGATGGGAACACTTCTCAGAAGTTCTGCGCCAAGGAATTAACGACTATTTTCCGCAAAAACTGAAATGTGATAATATATAACCTCGCTGGTAAACAACGATGTAAGGAAGAACCTTAGGAAACAGAAAACTGTACAACTTGTACAAAAAGTCCATCGCACTAGATAAAATATCGAAGGAACTGGAAGCATAGGAAATTTATGATGCACAACGCTCAATTACCAAGAAATTAATGCAAAACGTACTGAGAAATTTCAAGAAAAATGTACTCGGCGAATTACTCCAAGAAAACCCGAAATATTTTTGGCCATATGCGAGAGGGCTTCAGGGAAAATCTTCAACGGTAGATTCGTTATTTGATAAAGATGGTAGCCTTGACACCAAAAATATCGACGAAGCTAACACGTTAAATTCCCACTTCGAATGTGAATTCACTACGGACGTTACTATACAGACGTAACGAACGATTAGACATCCCATTCACTGAGGAACCGATGAGAGAAATCTCTCTTAAACGCGATGAGCAGCTACAATCAATAAAGAATAGTTAATCTCCAGGTCCGGAAAGTATACCCGCGTATGTCCTCAAGGTGTTGTCACCACAGATCGCACCGTTCTCAGAGAAAATACCCAAGAAGCCACTGTCTGAATGAAAGTTACCGCTAGACTGGAAAATTTTTAGCGTTACACCGATATTCAAAAAGAGAAACGGAGATGACCCAGACAACCATTGAAAACATACATTTGATTTGACTATGTACAAAATTAGAAAAGATGGTTCGATAACTGTACTCAAGGTAGGCATGGGAACTAATTTGCATTGGCCTTAGAGCAGGATGCTCGATTAATTAATATTCCGAGAGAGGATGCGAGTGGAATGCCTTTGTTCCAATCGATGGAATCAAAATGTTTCATTAAAAGAGGTTTCCTGCCCCGCTATTGGATTCCCGAGTCCTTCCCCCTCCATTCCCCACGCTCCCCGTGTCTCCGCCAGACCAATTTGCCATAGAATACGTAAAAAAAAGGGGAGTAGAGGTGGCGAAGGAAAAAATACAGCGAGGGAATGAGATAAAAGACGCATCGTACTTCCTCTTTACTCTAAAAAGTTCGAGGAAGTAAGTTGAGCAGCAGGAATGAATACGGGTGACGCGGGGTGAATACATTCGAAGTCATCTAAGTTCCGCTACCCCGAAGCGTTGAGGGAGCTTCCGGTGGACGTAAGGGTAAAAAAAAAGAACTTTAATAACGCCTTTAGCTACCGTTGATTTACCAGTCTCCCGTAAGTCACGGAGAAGTAACATACACCAACGCTACCGAAACGGATAAGTAACCAAGAATGTATATTGGAGCTTCAGGAACGCTTGAAGGTTATTTCAGGTTTATACGAATATATATGCATCTGAAAATTATGCCGATTTAAAAGAATATTATTCACGCAAAACACGATGCATATGAACTCACTTTATTCATAAATTGACATTATGTAACCAGATCTTTTACCGAGTTTAAACTTCCCTCGTCGACTTATAGAATGAAGCTTCTACGGGACGGACTGGGGCCTCCTATCCATGGTAACCCAAGAGAATATGGGCTTCCAAGAAACAAATAACGAAAGGTGAACACCATTCTAGCGTTAACACTGTACTTGGTGGTAAATACGGTTCATTTCAAGCCTACCGCAAGAACGGCGGTGAAATTCACGCAAATTGCCGTGATTATGAAGAAACTACGTGCGAAACTACAATTTTAAGCTACGTGGTAAAATTTTCAAATTTGAGATAAAGAAAATGTTGGAAATGGTCTAATGTATGTTCCATTATAAATTCAAGATATTTTAAGATTCAAAATTTAGATTCAAGATATATTAAGTCCTAAGCGAGTCATATGTCACAAACAAATACCAAAACCATCGGAAGATTATCATCCCCTTAAAATCTATGAAACCGTACCGCCATTATTTCCGAGGTGATGAGCGCCCAGGGAGAACAGGACAGAGTCTAAAGACGTGTACTCCTGAGCAGATGCACAAGGATAGAGTGACTCCTGACGCGAGTAGAGCGACGACTCCGGGCGGGGCAATTTCTTACCAATCTATGCAAATTGTCTTCGGCAGATGCCCCGACCCGCCCCACGGTATCTCCTTTCCTCTCCTGCTCCACACATTACCCGTAAAGCCTTAGCTATCCGCGACTATCTTTCCCACTATTCTCCTCACTCGAGTGCACGAATGCCATCACCCTAATACCACCTTTCCACGGGGGCAGAAGGTAGCCTGGTTCAAGCGATGAATACCACCCCACCCCTCCCCCGATTTCTCTTTCAATTTCCCCAATCGTTACGTTTTGGCTGTTCCCAATTTAAAAAAAATTCTCCTTTTTTTCCTTAAGCCTTCGGAATTTTCGTTCGGCCCATTCATTTATACCCCCACCTCCTTCCTCCTCATACCCCCAAACCCACCACCCCCAATGCTATATCCTCTCCTTACTCAACGTCATTCAATTCTTCTCTTTATCTTGTCTCCTTGTTCCCATCCCAATAGATATCTACACACTCATTCCATCCTCACACACCCCCATAGCTCTCCCTTGCAATTCACTTTTCCATTTTTAACTTCAGTTCAGGTAAGTCCCGGCCCCTTGACCTCTGACCACACACTTGTCCACCCTTCCCAATACCCATGGCGACCAAAGGAAATTGTTCCTCCTCTTGGAGCATATTAGAAGAGTGAACTCACGCAAAAATACTGCGTATAAGGTTACAAGAATCACCCAAGATGATATTAAAATCCTCAATAAATGATAAGGAAGCACAGAATGCTACTTACGAAAAAATATCTAAAACGTAGGATCTATAATGGATACTAGATTGATTTAATAAATTTATTTTATACAGAATATCTATTTGACTAAAACAAGGCATACAAATTCATTATTTAATTATTTTCGTGAGTAAGGGAAAAAATTTGAGATACAACTGATCGTGAGCCTATCATTGAGAAATTACGGATCTTAATTTATCGATAGAAAAACAAAAACATGCCATTTTAAAAACTTTATAATTCACAATCAGCGAGGAAGATTACCAGCTTGAGGGGAAAAATAGAATAAAGAACCCTAGGACACGGGGCACAAACAATTGGAATAGGTGGAGATTGAGGACATGGTTCCCCCAGCGACACCCCTTAAGGCCGTATCACACTAGCGACTGCGGCCGGCGCTGCGGCTGCGACCGCGACTGCGACTGGCCCGTCGACCAATCGGAGCGAGGCAGTCGACGCTGCGACTGCGACTCCGAAGAATAGCCGACCGGCTATTCTTCTGAGTCGCAGTCGCAGTCGCAGCCAATCAGAGAGCTCCATTTCAATCTCGCGCGCTTGCGGCAGACGTGTTTGTTTGTTTTGGTTACCGTAGCGAGGGAAGTTCAAGAAGGTTATAAGATAACGCTGAGATAATTTCGGATTTTTAAAGTGAAGATGGAAGCCCAGTATGTTGGATATTGCACCCGAGTACACAGGTGAATGAAAATGAAGTACGTTTTAACATATTTTAGGAACATTTTCAACAATTGCTGCTCTCTATTCTTTGGGCTTTCGTAAACAAACAAGCCACAAGCAGAAACGTTCATACGTGCTCATGCGCGATCGTGGCGTCGGCCGCAATGTGTGATGGGGTGTAGTCGCAGCCGCAGCCGCAGTCGCGGTCGCAGCGGCGGTCGAAGTCGCTAGTGTGATACGGCCTTTACACAACGCGCCAACCAACAGAGGCGGCTGCCCAGCTGACCCCTTCCCCACGTCGGAAGATAATCTTACCACTAACACACGCGCACTGGTCCACCCAAACCCCTTGAACCCCCTTTCAATTCTTTCGGGAGTATCGATTTTGGTTTTGACGCTGTCCGATTTCGCCCCTTGGCCTCCGCTCCTCCTCCATCAGCAGCAATCCCATTAGCCCCTTCCGGTCCAATCTCCAGAGCACAGGCCACATTCGACTACACCGCCTCTGCCGTCCTCCCCCGCCGCCCAATTCAACTCCCCCACCCACCACTCCTCACTACAGCGGCCCCTCCTCATAGCTCCATTAAGCGAGGCACAAAGGGCAATGAGAAGCCAGGTGCAAGGAAAACTCCGGCGAGGCACCCAGTGGCCTCCATCAACCATAGAAGCTGGTCGCTCAAGACAGGTAAATGTGATTCACTGGCGGCGGAGAGTGTGACGCAGTGCTTCTAACACGGCAGGGAGTAAAAGAAAATGTTCTGAGTAACTGGCTAATGTAAAATGTTTACTGCAGCCGTAGTTTTCGAGACTTAGCGAACTTTAATAAAAGCTACATAGTGTGCATTCTAGATGACGCCGTTCAGTGGTAAAATAGAGTGACGGAGCATGAAGAACTCACCTGTCAATCAGATATGTTGGTAAATATTTAAAATACTGTAAATACTTCTGCCCTTCTGATAATTAGACAAACGGCGTACTCCAAGCAGAAACACCGCGATAAATGAGTTTTAACATTTGCTGCAAAGTAGTTAGTAGGAAGAAAAAATATTTTCAAGCCTTAATATAGCCTTTCAAGCCTTGATATATGATATAGATTTCAAGCAAAGATAAGATAAATAAAACAAAACGCGTAATTTACAAAAGAGAATCCTTAAATTCCTTTACTATGCCTAATAGAAATAAGTTGAATAAAATAATGACATTTCCAGTACGGAATTGGTAAGCAGGCTAAATTCTCAATCGAGACCACGGAAGTCTCAAACTTAACAATACCGCACTTAGTACATGACGAATAACTAAGGCGTATTCAATGTGTCCGAGGATATTGAGAACATAGTTTCATTATTTGCACCAACGAAAAAATGCTATAAACAATTCCCAACGACGCAGACGATGAACGAAGCAGAGTCGAGAGAGAACTCATAGTAAAATATATGCCAGTATTCAAGCGTATGTGAACGACAAATCAACCACGAACCGTGGAAATATAAATTATAGCTTGGAGATTTGTATTCGATTACACGCGCCGAGCGCTACAATATCTCTTGACCATATCCTCCATTTACACTTATCCGAGTCATTTCCACTCCGTGCACCCGATGGATTCACTCGCGGACGAAGCTTACAATTAGCGAAATTCCAAGTCAGAGCCAGTGAGGCGAAACGAGGATCCACTGCCTTGCGGGGATGGGCGCACGAGCGAATAAAAAATATGCACGTTACGATTCCGTTTTACGCACCAAAAACTCAGTTTTCCTTCAAATAAATTTTTCATCGTATAAAAAAATTTATTCCACAAGTATTCAAGCATTCCTGCACGTCACTTTATACATCTGCTCTCGATACAGGAATAGAATCAAGGCTCATATTCTAAATGTTATTCTACTCGATGGAACAGAATATTCAGAGGGAATATTATTTCTGAAAGCCACAGGATTTTTTATTCCTCAGTGTAAAATAAGAGTGATACAACAAGATAGGCCCGGGAACAACTACGCGGGCCCCATAAATGCACGGCGTATTTAAAAAACCGGCACAAATTGGAAAAAAACAAAAGAAGGAAAACGCCGATATCGTTGATTCATTCGTAAGAAACATATATCTGGCAAGAAATCAAGTCTATGGCACGAACTATATAAATTGCGAAGGTAAAGACCTTACCAAACCGATAGAAGGCTGCTAAATCAAGCCCAAGGTGAATGAGCAATGCGTAATTTGGCCACGAACTTTATTCTGTAGCGCAATATAACACAGTATTTTTGATTACAGGTAAAGATAGGAAAACGAGGAAGATATGAAACAGTTAAAAGGTAGAGACAACTACGCAGAATTAGAAATCTACCGAAATACCATCGGTATGGAATCCAAAGATAAACAGAGAGACTTTAAAATCTCAATAATTTTCCTGAGAAATTCGATATCAAAAGTCGGCATCGAAAAATGGAATCCATGGTTATCGATCAACGGCAGTCGTCTACTGGCGATGGAATATAATAGAAATGTTTGCAATGAATTTTCCACCATTGATACTCTCTACAGTGTACATTCAGTCGGTAAGAAGAATTGAACTATCATGGACTTAATAAGCTATGAGACCCCTGAATTGGTCATCGCATAGTTAAACCGTCGGAAATCAATCAATAAATGAAATCGTAGGACTACTATATATTTGACAATAGATACAATGCTGAACGTCGCGCCGAATGTAAGAATACGATCGCCGTTCAGCTAGAGGATGTCGCTATCGAATACTTACATCGATCGAAACGTATCTCACTCCTGACGACGGAAGGACCTTCGAGACAGGGGCAGGGGGAAGGCGAAAGAAGCCATGAAGTGTCCGTAGGCAGAAGGCCTCCGCAACGGTCAAAATAAGTCGATATCAAACCGTATTAGCCGGATTCCTACTCGACCGCTTTCAATGAGGTTTCTTGTAGGAAATTGCCGAAAAAAATAACATCGGCGTAAGGGAGGGATGAAAATAGGGGGGGAAGAGACGAAGTAAGAGGACAGGGGATAAAAATTATCCTTTTTTCGGGAGATGATGATAACACGTGCATAGATATGGGGTGGGGATGGGAACCGTTTGAAATGAGAGCGCGAATTGGAGGGGAGAGAGAAGAGGTGAAATTTGCAGGACGATATGTGTGGCGTGGGGCGGGGGGGAGTGGAAGGGGGAACACTGACGAGGGGAGAGGGAGGACACACAAGAGAGGATTCGGAAGTTATTTTGCGGAGCAGAAGGAATATATTTTCATTTGGCTGGCTCGAAAATCGAGTTTAAAATAAAATAAAAAAAACGATGGAAAAAGGCAATTCATTTATTCTTTGCTCAGTGTTGAATTATGTTACTTAGTGAACGAGCTTCTCTTTCATTATAAAAATTAATTATAAGTACTACTCATTCTCCGACCCAGCCGCGGCCCCGCTCTTACCTTCCTCCTCCACTACGCCCAATATATATATTTCCCAGCCCCCTCCAACTCGGCTGCTATGTCGTTGGTTGGCTGGTCCCAAAATCCTCCCACGTTATTCAATTTTTTTAGTTCGTTACAGAGTGGCGCTGCGAGCCTGTCGCGCGCCCAGTATCGCGTTGCTGTTACATTCATTTCAATGGTGAACCAGCGAAGCTCATCACTTGGAAGATGTGTTATATTGCTAAAAAGCTATTAAATTTGAAGATGGTTCGTGCATCGCGCTTTTGATATGTGTCTAATAATTCTACAAGATACAGGAAAACCAGGAAGGAATGCTGAGCTGAAAATAAAAGTTTTTCCAAAGCAGTGGTAAGTACTCAAAATGCGGTGGGTTACCGATGTTAGTTTTATGGCTCTATTAACGTTAATTTGGTAATTTTTTCGTGGTTTTAGATCTCAGTGACCTCGTTTTTTAGTTGAAAATATGTGTTATTCGCTATGAATAAATTAGCGGTGCAAATAGATAGCGGAAATACTGCAGTATCTGCAATGGCGGCTTTGTTTACTCTTCCATGCATGCCCTTTCTCTTGTTTTTAAAGAGGATATGGCAAAGCATCCGATATTTATTTACGGAAATTTCTATTTTTATCTTCGCGGGAAATCAATGGTTCATGTTTTTCACATAATACCGAAATAATATCATGCCATGTTGCCGTGGAGGCATAGTTCCATCAGTTTTTACTAATTGTGTTATTGTACTTAATTGCAATTGTATAACCTCGGTGGTTTCGTAGCTCGCTTTGCAATTAATTGATGGCTTTAGATATTTAGTGAAGAATTTTGTGTCAGTACAGAAAGAGGAGGAAACATATCGCTCCACCACGAATTGAAAACTTGTATTATTTCATTCCTATTAGATACAGTTGTGCAGTGAATTTATGTTTTTATGATCATGGTGAAAGTGTTAATGTGCATCCTACTCTAGTTTTAGGACTTAATGACAGTGAAATTATAATGGTAGCTTCTGTTATCTGGTGGGATAAGATTTATGGCGCCCTAGCGATAGTTATGCTTGCATCCATGCTCATTTTATGCAAGTATTGATGTTGTTTAGCGTACAATAATATACACGGACTAACGGTGATCCGCCTACGGATGTTGAAATATAATTAATTTCATATTTTTTTTACTTCTGTGGATTTGCTGCCATTGCAGTTTAGAAATTGTTGTAGTTGTAAACAAAGTGCAACAACAGTAATGTGGTCAGGATATTTTTTGCTGAAAAGGGGCAGGGGTTACTATCTGTAATAAAAAAGGAAGTCATGAGAATAGAGTAAATGTTGGTAATATTAAGAATTGAAAGGATGAACTTATCTCTTGATATTTGCAATCGAAAATTTGGCCCCACCCTTTCATTATGATATTTTTCTCGTGCCTCAAAGCCTCACATTTTTGGTGAGACATAACCTCGTGTAACGCCATTATTAGCTAACTGTGGAGATTTTTCGTGGTAAAAGTACTGTCATTCCACATTTATAACTGATACGACCTAGGATTGCAACTCATTTTTTTAAATTTTGCCTAATTTTGAAAAATTTCTATTTCTAGGCGGTCATTCATCTCCAGATCTTTTGGTGGAAGTGATACTGCCACAACCGTGGAAAACCCTCAAATCTTCATGAACTTCGAGATTTATTTACATTTTTCACACTTCCAACCTTTGCCCTTATCCTTTAAGCTCGCCTGTACAGTGTTAATGATAGTGCTTGTGCTTTCATGAATAAATGCATTTTAAATTTAACAACAATCACTTCCTTCAACTACCGTTCCCAGACGTCCCCTTTTCCTTTACATTGGTTGCTGTATCGGTTGATCTTGTGATGTGTATTTCTGTGACTTTCTTGGGTTAAGAATTTAGCAAGGTGTTTTTGTTGTGCCCAAAGTCTTAATTAGGGTTCTCAAACGTACATTTTCCATTTCAGAATAACCATTAAGTCTTAATCTAATCTTAATATGAGTCGTTATGTGAAGCTTTCAGTAATTAATTTTGGGCCAGTTTTTCTCATTGCGGATCTTGTAATTTCTGAATCGGAGATAACCGTATCCTCGTAGCTACCAGTTTAGGATTGCCTGTTTAAGGTGACCTAATGAGAGTTTAAAGGAGATTTCTGCAGCCAAAACTTATTTCCCCATTCAGCATAATTGCGCTGGAGTTCCTTGGAGGAGGAAACGCCGACTCGATTGTCTGTATCGCCAATTTTTTTTGGGGGGACCGATACCTTGATAATTATATGTCAGGCAGTATGCCGTTAGCGATAAATATATGATGATCAGGACGCAAATAACTTCTTTTTTACGAAGTAGAGCTAATAAAATACGACTGCTAGCAGACGACAACATCTCATTTTCAATTTCTTCTAAAGGCAATGTTTTTTGTACATGGACTTTCTAACTGGCTGTCAATGAAATTAAAAGGCTATTAAATTGCTTCTTAGTGTTCAATTCAGTTGAAGGCATTTTAAATTCGTTGTTCCAGCGATCAAGTATTGTATTTGGTTCAATGCAATTTCGTAATGCTGGACGCGCAAACACCCACTAGCACCATCTATCGGCGATTCCCTCGCACGGAAGCTTTAGGGCCACCTAGCGGCCGGGAGTTGGAGGGGGCTGATATTTCCTCTTCCAGCCACTAGCTTTTCTCCACCACTTCCTTCCCCCAACCTTACGACACACATAGAGATACCACAGCACGCAATAAAGTACTCACCTCGTCAAGAAACCTGCTCGCGAAAAGTAAAGCCAAAGACACAAACTTTCAAGATACGGTCATATCGGTGTCCAATGCGTACCTTCAAGTTTCGAATGAAATAAGGTAGTGATTTTTTCATACTGTTTTACTGCCCTTCACCGATATCGACGCAACACCGTTATTTTCAAGAGATAAGATATTTATCATAGCTTCGAAAAGGCAACTTTATGATAACCTCGAAAGGTTATCTTAACTTTTGAAAACATTTCACTCCAAACAATTGAAGTATTCCAAAAAGTAAGCCTGTCCACAATTAAAATTATACGTATCCACAGCTCGTCATTCCTCCCGATGGTAGCTAGTGATTACAACACATGCGTCAAAATATATAAAAACAATATTCATTCACTTATTAAAGTTTAATTTTCGCAGAAACTTGGACCAATTATATACATTTTTCAGCTAGAGCTTCGATACCTCTTCAATTTTACAGCTGACATAGAAGTCAGAGCAACGAAGAACTAAACTGAGACGGTAACCATGTTGCGATAAATGGATTCTTGTAATGGAGGAAATCTCAGCGGTTTTCAGCCATTTTTCTAGGCCCTTACCAAGGGTACGCCGATGTAAGGCAAGGAAAAACCGATAACAGGGAATTGAGAAAGAAAAAAATATTACATGTTCCTTTTTAAATCAAAAGTTGTGATTTCACCAAAGGTAACTATGGATAGGAAAAACGAAGAGGTCAAAACATACATAGGGAAGAATTCTTCGCCTATTATTGGCGTAAGGTAATTAGACAATCAATATTTCGAATGTTGGACCTGCAATCTTAATTGAGGGTGGTGAGAAGCCGATAGGTACAAGTGATTTCTTATTGCAAAGTCATTTCTTATCATAATCAGAGTTAGGTACAAATATTAGGTAAAGAAAACAAGCGTGATCTACTAGATTTTTAATATGTAGTGATTTTGAGTTTTCACTCTATGTCAGCACAGAACAGAGACTCACTAACATCTGACTACCAAGATTTGTCCATTTATTTTATCAATTTCTGTACCTAATTCTGCTCGGAAAGAAAATGACTTGGCTTCTCACCCCATCAATTGAGACTGACAGCAACAATAAAAAAGGAATCATACTGGAACTAAGAAAATTGAGCTTCCAGAATACATTTCGACTACGTAGGAGACCATGAAACATACACAAAAAGATCCCTACAGAGATAAATCCTCAGATTCTTCACATGGAAACAAATTATTGTTAACGCTCCAATGGTCTACTAACTATGCAACACTTCCTTCCTTGACGGCCCGTCGCCACTTTCATCTGACCCTAACAACAACTTTAGTTCTATCATCGCAACCGCAAACCCCGCCTTATTTCGACACAACACTTGGACGATCAACTGGATTCTCGACCGCCCCATTCCGTCAGCTAGAGAAAATTGTGGCATACGAGCTGATGGCACGGCTGGCACGCACCACCGAAGCTGAACCAGCCCAGAGCGGTACAGACCATCTGCCGGTTAGTTTAGCGGACGCGCAAGGCCTGGGGCCCGAATCAAACGCACGGCCGGACTCCGGCAGCGGCACACATTTCTTTCCGCCTCTCTTTTTTTCATTTAATTTTACCACCGAACCTTTGTTGAGCGACAGATCGGTCCTTTTATTTCTGTTTTTATTTAACGATCCCGAAATGGCTGGGGTTAATCCGGCACCCGAGTCCGCTGTGAATTTCAATTGCTTTCAATTAAGTCACACAAGCAGAAAAGGATTTGTCACGTTTGCGATGAACTTATACAGAACTGCAAGCGGGCCGGAGCACGCTCCGTGCATCCGAATAAATTTTTATGAACCTCATAAGTTTTCAAAAGACTCCATCCGATAGAATTAACTTTATAAATACATGCGGCAGAGCAATGCTGAAATTTTGAACGCAACACAATGATGATGAGCTGACTTTCCGCAAAGTCTGTGCGAAATAATTGACCTTGATTTCGACGAATTACCATCCTAAAGATGGATATTTTTATTGCATCAAAGTTATACATATAAATTTCGTTCCGTTATTGTCATCCAGCGCATTAAAAATTTAAAAAACACGCGGCGAATTGGAGGAAATAATGATATTTTTTGCCTCTTCCTTTAGCCGCTCATCTTCGGTCGTAGATTTCTCTTATAAGTATTGGGAAACTATGGGGAAACCTAATTTTATAATGAATTCAGGAGGCTTGCAGTTACGGAAAATATAAAAAAGGAGTTGGAAAAGCAATGTGCGCGTAACTATTTAAAACGCAACCTCAAGCAGAGGAGAAAAAATGGTAGTCAAGGAGAAGATGGGTAGTACTTCGCGGGAATGCAAGTATTACCCACAACGGCTAGCCTGGCTACTTCTAAAGAATACCAAGATTGCCCAAACCTCTGCCAACTGTCTCGGAGCAACATACTTACTTCACCAAGTGTTTCCCGTTGGACCTGTCGACGACAAAGACGCAACATCTCACGGATATCATCCATCAGGGAACACGAACGGATGGGACAAGCATTACAAATAGCAGAATGACTACTATTTATAACATATCCGAGGAGATTCAGAGATGAAAAAAAAATCGCGAAATTAAATTCATCACGAACGCTATGGAGGGATCTGAATTACATGTTATACATTCGCGCGAATCTATGGCCACTGTTAAACCATCAGGAGGGTGAGGAATGGAGAGAGAGAGAGATGAAGGTGGCATTACGGAGGACTCGTTAATGAGCCAAAGGGGTGGCAATGTGTGCGCTGGGCGGGATTAGGGGCATGCAGTGGTGGTGGCGGTGGCGATATAGTAAGCGTAGGGGAGGGGTGGTGAAATAGAGCCGAGGGAGGGGGTATTAAGTTGGTACACGCAAACGCACATGCCGCAGCACACGCCGCCGTTGGAGAGAAGGATGCAGGGAGCACACGGTGGCATTCGGTGGTTTCTCAATGGTGGTGGTCTCAATGTCAGGCGAGTGATTTAGTAGACACAAAAATGACCACGAAATTTGAGAAAAAAGTCGAGATCAGCCATCAGCTACCATACCTGATGATAGCATAAGATGCAGAAACCCGAGTTGTACTATTGAAAATAAAGTGTGGAATAGAACAAAGTATTTTTATTTTATTTTCAGATCAAACTTTCTCCTCGAACTGACAGTTGAATAGCAAATTTTTCTAATCTCATGCATAGTTCCCTTGTGTCCTTACCATACATTCAGAGTTAAATATTTTTTTTAACTTTAGTCAATATTCTGCAAAAGTGTGGAGGAGGGACTAGAAGGGTAGGGCGTGAGACGTGAGAGCAAAAAGGGAAGGAGTTGGAAGAGGCTATCTCCGACGACAGAGGCGAATGGAAATGAAGCACAAATGAATGCGATGAGTGAAAAAATGTGAGGGAGAGGAATGGAATGGCGAGAAATGAAAGAATATCAATTTTCGGGGAGCGGGAAAGACGCGAAATCGGCAGAACACACGTTGGAACCATCACCTTCTAACACACGTGCGACTCGACGGCCGATCCAAGGTGACTTCGCAGAAGAGGCCCAATTCCATCCCATACAAGGACTATTTCTGTCGCCAGTTCGGTCTACTTTTAATCGGCTAGCAAAACTTTACGGAGCGCGGTGATGAGAGCAATGCGACCCAATTTTTCTACATTTTCCAGAAAAATTTTTGTAATTGCGGGATATAGCCTTAAAGTGTTATTAATTTTATAAATAACATCATCATGAGAGTAAATTTCGGTTGACACGATATGCCTTATTTCCCCGTGAAACTCGGATCAATTTGTGAGTCAGCGACGCCAGTGGCGATTTCTGCATAACCATTTGAATGTGCTTAGGGCGACAACACATTATCAGGCCGACTTGAGGATCCTCCATAGTAATATTCGCGGGCCGATCTCTTAGCGCCTGCTCCCTCGTGGAAAAACGTATCAAACGTAATGTTTTTACACAGGGCGGATATGCCTTTTCACGGGAGGAATTGTGCACGAGTCGCCTTCCGCTGCTGTCACGGAGTGAGGGACGCGGGTGGTGAGAGAGTGTGGGGATGGGGGAGGAGGGGAAACACCTCAGCCAATGAGGATATTGCTCGTTTCGCGAATCTACTGCGGCCACGCCTCGTCTCATTGGCGCTCTCTAGATGGGATGGAATCAAAAGAAACCCAAGCGATCATACAACAGCATCCTTCATCCGAGTCCTCCGAACGTTGACGACAGAATACTGATGAATCCTCAATAGGCATTCTATCTGCTTCTATTACGTCAAGGACTTATCGTTTCCCATTTCCGTGCTCGGTTTTAAAGCATTTATCTTTCGTTTTACTTCAGACATTATGTGCTACTTTGGTCACACATGCACTACTTTAGTTATACTAATATGCAATAGAAACCACGCGGAAAAATAAGCTATCGAATGTTTAACACTTGGTGAAATAATAAGTTACTAAGCATTTCAAACACAATTAGAGATCAGCTAGAAAAGAACTCCACTCGAAAAATTAATTTTTAGAATAATAATCTTAACACCACCTGAACTTAATACAAACACGTACAAAATCACATCATTTTCAGCCATTCTCATTAAGAATAATTTAGATTGACATCTATCGCTAAGTTCAACAAAAAAACGTTCTCCTCGGTCTCATATTTGATTTGGTAGATTTCTTAATGCCATGATTATTTCCCATAACATACGTTCACATTGTTTTCCGACCATACTTAAACTTCGAGACGTATCAGAACTCTGCAAGGAAATATGACAGAAAAGACTGAGCCCTGGCCCTGAACTCTTAAGAAGCTGGCGGCATCATCAAGAGAACTTAATATTTGTTCCATTACTCTGGAAGAATCGGGAAAATAAGTAGTTTCCTGCACTCTGATTTTAAGAATAAGCCGTGATTTATTACAACTCGAGACGAATGGGCATCGAGAACTTCTGTGGCCACGTCCCACCGATGCAAAATTACTCATGGAAGCCCTTCTTCGAAGGAATCAGCGCCCCACCGACTCTGTGACATTTCTCCGCCCGCCCATCTGCCAATCCGCGCGCCGCGGAAGGGACGGTGACTTCGTGCTCGTGGGGCGTGCAAACCCGTGCTTTATTGCAAAGATTACTTCGCACAAGGGGAGGTGGGAGGATGTTGCTAGCGGTGGAGACAGAGGGAAAGAAGACCTGCGGTGGAAGGGGCCGAAGCAAGGAACTTGTGGAGGGCACGCGGTCGTAAGGCAATTGTTTCGCTGTTCCTTGAGTCGCGAATTAAGGGAGGTTGGGGCAAGGAAAAAAGATTACGGGAAGGCGGAGGATTACAATGAGGAATTGAAGCTATTAAGAATAAGATTCTAAACAGGCGTCACGTAAATAATTTGGTTACAAAAATTAGTAGACATTTTTTTCGCAAGCCGTATAAGGCTCCTTCCTCGTCGCAAAGCCATGAAATGTATATATAAAACGATGAAAATACTTATGATTACTTCTAAGTCAACACAAAGTGACGCGTTGCTTTCGTATATAATTGAATTCTATAATGCTTCTAGTCTTTAAGTGGTAAGCCAGGTAGCACTAAAAATTAGAAAGTCCTAGAACAGAACCGTTTGACGAATTCATGCCAGTTAACCATGAACTAGCAGGTACGTACACTGCAGGAATCTAATTATGAAAAGTCATCATGATTTCACCACCACTAGTTTTTGAGTGGTGGAACAGTGATCCCATATCAGATTATAAACACCCTCCATAACGGAGTACTCAAGGCAGGTAATTCAGCCAGATCTTTGAATTACGGATATCCGGATTTAATAGATTTTCTACCCCTAACCTGCCTCAAATCTAAAAAAAATACATAAGTACTACTCTATTTCAACAATTACGAAATACTCCTCCGTACTGAAGTCGACATCAACAGCTATACCTACACCTCTTTCCAAATGCAACCAGTCTTTTACTACTCCCCGCGGTAGTGCATGAGGTTATGTGGGCAAGCCACAAAAAAAAAGACATGACAAGAGACAAGGAGAAGAAGCACCTGACAAAGCGACCGGCACGTGGTTGTGTCGGGAGGAAAGGAACACCTCCGAGGCAAAGAGAGCGAGGCAATAAACAATTCACGGGGCAGAAAAATGCGTCTCCGCGACGCTCCGACCGCGACGGATTCCAGGTACGGCGGCTCCGGAATGGCTTTATCAAATGCGCGCGCCGGGGCGAAGGGATCAAGTTACCCTTTTCGCACTCTGGCCGCATTCCTCATCGCATCGCGGGGTCAATTGGAGGGGGAAGGAAGAGAGGAGGGTATAACGCCGCCCGCCACGAAACCTATGAAATGCCATCTCAAAGGCGAGGCTCACTGAAACAATTACGCGAGCGAAAAAAAAAATTGATGTGATGCCACCGCCGGCAGACAACTCGGTTTGCCGTCATCGCATCAGGTGAATGCATATTCAGATGAGCGGCTAATGCATTCCGCGCCACATTTAATGACTATATATAAGTTGCCTCATGACCTGAAAGCGTTTTATGACGTAATTAGCAATTTTATAACGTGTTTACTTTCGCGACTCTGTGCGCGCTCGCCTGCGGAGCAGATATTTGACCCAGAATTGGGGATTACGCGTCAACTCATTGTGACGAGGAAGAAAATAGAGTCACACACCTATTAAGGGGATGAATTAAGCCAATTAACAAAATCACTTCTATGACAAGGCCGATCATCAGCCCGGAGTTGATTTGAAAAATTTACGACAACAAAATTTCATAGACTTAGTTACAAAGGGTGATTTTCTGACAAAATTGGCATGGAGTCCTGTTTGTTGATGAAAAGCTAGGTCCGCTGCATTAGGCACAGGAACAAAGAAAAATGAGACTGTAAGCATGATGACTAAGTCTATGAAATTTTGTTGTCGTAAATTTTTCAAATCAACTCCGGGCTCATGATCGGCCTTGTCAAACGTATATAACGTGTATAATATATAAATAACATTTATTAATTCATTCATTTGTTTTCCTTTTTACTTTTCGGGGGAATCCTTGCACGGCTGGAAGGACAGGCGCGGCTGAAATTATGTCTCCCGTCCCCTCCTTGATGTATCCATAACGAAAAAGGGGGTGACGAAGACCGAGACCTGGGCTGGAGTGGGGTTGGTCAAACGAAATGCGAGTCCCGACGAATATCGACACGGGATTTACATTTCGAAGGGGGAAGTCCCGTACAAAGTGGTCGCCTGGTGACAACGGCGGCGGTGAAAGCAGCGTGAAAGATAGGCATTGATTTACAGGAACAGTAGATTTGCTAGGAGGAGGGGATGGGGTGGGGGGTCTGCGACGAAAAAAAAATGCATAGCCAAACTCGAAAATGACGTCGGCAAGGGAATGTCCCGTTCCCGAAAACGAGTGTTTTCCCTGGACATCCATCCTTGCACGTCATTTTGACGCGAACAAATGGAGTTTGAAATACGATTCTGAGGGAGGAAAGCAAAGAAAAAGTTGGTGCAGCGTTACGAACCAAACAGCGAGAACACACTAAAGTAGGGGCAAAAATTGCCAAAAAAAAACTCTGTCTATAAAACATGTTATCGTTTTATTGAGAAAGTAACGCCTTATTTTCACTGACTTATAGCCTTTCCTTCATAATTTTAGATATCTCCCTGTGTATTTTCCCCTAAGTCCTTCACAAACTCTTAAAGAAATAATTAATGTAATAGTCTCTCCGTTGTTTTCGAGAATAAAAATGGGGCAAGGTTCCATTTTCGGCTCTGTTCGTATGCTCTGCAATGATAAAGAGCCTCACCTCTTCTTCTTTGCTATCGAATTGTTATTTAATTCACCATGTCTTTAGTTATTCTACATGTAAATTCAATTTATACTTCCTCAATAGCCACATAAGAAAATTCTCTCAAGAGAAAATACTTAAGTAGGGTATTCAGGGCACTTAGAAGCCCCGAATTTAATGCAATATCGATCGTGATAATACAACTTAAACAAGGGCCGTTGTGAGATTCTTCCTTTTTAGGAAATTTCCGAATTATCCGCTGACCAATGTTAACTGGTTTCGCGAGGCAAAGCTTCTTGGCTATAAAACGGAACGGAGGAAAAACCAACTTTAAGAAACACGATTTATAATTGTATTCACCCGTCGAAGGATCATTTTATCCCAGACAGTTGAAGCGTAAGACCAGTGTTTTTTCTAGTAATAGGTGATTTTAAATAAACGTTCGATGGATATAAATAAAAAATACCGGCGATGAGAACCGAAATATTTCGCATATACTCTCCTCTTCTAATATTATTTTAGTACAAAAAGACAGTACAAAAATAAATATAGCAAGTAAATTTAAACAAAGGGAGGAGTAAATGAGTTTGGAGGGAAAAGCGGGAGAAAAAAAGATACTAAATCACCTACCGTCATCAAAGTTACATAGGTGTCGCGCCGAAAAAAGTATTTTAACCCCGAGGAAAATATTCATTAAAACATTTTCGCCAGTTTCCTCGTTTTTCAGGCGGAGTGTCGACTCCCTTTTTAACAGAAAAAAGGCCGGATTTTTTTATATTATTTTCCTTCGAAAGTCCCTGCCCTTAATGCCAACCCAATCCAGAGCCAAAGGTGGCGCCTGTACACCTCCCCCACAACCTATCTCTTACTTCCCCACCTTCCTCCGACTCCGTCGCTCCCGGATATATTACATCCTTTCATCACCTGACCTGAAACGCTGCCAAGGTATGGGAGCAAACGAGAGAAAAATGCGAAGCAAGAAATAGATAAATATCCCCGATAATATTGCAAAAGTTCATTCGCGTCCCTCCGCCAGTCGCTACGTACATTAATTCTAAATCACCTACCACTGCACACACGTTCAAGGCATGTATCCGTGCCCAAATAGGGAAGGCAATAAAATCGATTCCGAAAACTTTTTCGTACGTTTCAAAACATAAATCATGAGATACAAGGTTGGAGACAGGGTCCCACAAATGCTCTCTTTCCTATTTCATTCTTCCAGGGACAAAACGACTACGAGGAGATTAGTGGGACAGCAGGAAATTAACTTAAAACGCGCGATTTTATCATATTAGCAATATATACTTCAACATATGAGGGATAATTTTACTGGTACACCTTCAATAAATACCACTAAACGACAAAATATTAGGAAAAGATGACAAAACCTTCAATTTATATTTGCTTGGAATTTTAATAAAAAATAGCAACACTCCACTAAGGTGAAAATAAAATACAATACAGTCTTTCCAGAAGGAAAAATAACAATATAAGTAATTATTGGACTAATTCTATCTCACATTATTAAGGTTTCTTTTCGAGACGTTTTCCACGATAAAATAAAAAAGAATTGTTTCGGAGCGTTATTTAGAAAATTAAAGATAGTATGTTTCAAAACAGGATAAAGAGTATAGCCAAACTTATGAGAAATGAATGGAAATAATATGCAAGATATATCACCAAGATAATCGACCAAATGTTTTCGTCATTTTCAACATGCAACAGTAGCATTTATTTGCCAATTATAAAATAATATTTCACTGACCGCCTTACCTACCAAATATTCATTAAAGGAATTTCATCCTAACGCCCGTTAATGAAATTCGAGGGCCAAAAAAAAATAAAAATCTCTCGCAATATAAAACAAAACAGACTGAAATGAGTACTGAAGTTCTCTCAAACTTTCTCTTTAAAATAAAACCATCAGTAGGTATAATATTCTTCTCGCTGATAAAGGTACAAGATAAAGAAGACCTTGCAAGAGGCACAGAAAACCGCAACGTATTGAAGACACTCCATACGATCTCAGCGCTAGCAGTACGGCGGAGACAATACCGATATACGTGGTGTGATTGTCGAGTGATAACTTTTGCTGCCCGGCTTATTCGCGAAACGCGATCGCTAAGTGGAAAGGCAATGTGTGTGACCACATGTCGACTCGCCGTTAACTGAAAGCTTCCTTTTCCGTCTGCTTGCAAAAATGTAATATAATATAATGAATTTATTCCAACCATAATTTTAGACAATTACAAAGTATTACAGGTATTTGATTGGAATATAGGTGCCCCATTGGTAAAAAGAACCGAATTGGGGTCACCAAGTCCGAGCCACCTTCTCAAAAATAGAGTTCAGTTGCACAGGAGAATCCCATTTGCTGTTTTCATCGATATGAATACCCATACATTTTATATGGCTTACTGTTTCAATCGACAAACCAAAGTGGGAAACCAAACCAAAGTGGGAAAGTAATTGATTGATTGGGTGATTGACACAAATTAGTAGCAAAAACTGTGATATTTGTGGGTATATGGAATATTGGACGTAAAAGTAAAAAAATATTCATCGGGAGGAAAAATCTGAAAAGTTGAAAAATTCGATTAGTTTTCGAGATATATCGACTTGGATTAACATGGCAGCCTTATGGGACTACGACTTTTTCGCTTTAATTTCGTACTTTTAAACGTCCTAGGATTATGATATTCAATGGACATGGACTAGATTTTTTGGTTGATTTTTTGGTGTGGTTGTCATAGCGACGAATTGATATTTAGTATTTTTTATTACTGTTTGAATGCTCTCAATGCTTTTCTTATGGGAAAACTTTAGGAATTTTTTTGACCAACTTGCAATAATCGCACGATAAATTCCTTTGCCAAAAAGGTAGAAAATTCTTTGGTTAATTTTTTGGCTATCTTGGAATTTTCGTACGTCGAAACGATTCCGAGGAATAAACGATTTCGATTTTACATTGTCGTGATGGGCGAATTTTCAAACACGGATTTCAGCCTTGAGACATGTGCCATATGAAAATTTGGAATCTTCTGGTAAAACCGTAGAGGGTACTTTGTACCCTCACGTTTACGGTTACTTTCGCCGTAACCCTCTTGGTTAATTCATAATTAAATTCCGAAAAATATCCTGCACGCGAAAAATCATTGTCGCCATTTTTTTGTGAAGCATACAATCATGAATATCATAGCAACCGTTCCAGCTAGATGAATGAAATTTTTAGGGTAATACTTTTATCAAAATTGTCAACTTTTGCAATGATGACCATTTCGCTCGATCGATTCATATGCGAGTTATAAGGATACCAATCTCCTTGGTTACGCTTAAATTGCTAATAACTTTTTTCAAAATCAAGTTACGAATATGAAAGTCATATATAATACTACTGTTAATGTCATTTCTCCGACAAAAGTTAAATCAAGCGGATCGAGCGATTAGAGTCGAAGTTATGATCGATAAAAGGTTGCATTCGATTGAGCCATTTTTCAGACCTATTTACATAGTTACGGGGATAAAAATTATAACATTATGTAAGGGAAGAAATGAATTATGCGTACACATAAATTATTTAGATGAGTATTGTTTCCTAACGAAGATATATCAATATGAATTTATATCTTTTTGCAATAGGCCCCCGTAAGAAATACACGCATCGCGTCTATCTACGTCATCAATATAAGAACATAGGCTAAATTTTGAAAGCGGGGATAGCTATAGAATGACTCCTAATGCTATCAAAAGAGATTGGGGACATCTCGTACTTGGTTAACACAGCACGCCCTCACCCACGGCTTCGCGCCAGCCATCGTCGCCGCCAGCCCGCGGCAACAGCCTGCGGCAAAGCCGCCACCGCAACTCTGCGACATCACCGCCGGCAGTCGAGGACACCCACGGCGTTCTCCTGCCACACCCTCCGCCATCGTAGGACTTCCTGCGCCTACCTGAAGAGCCGCCTAGGCCCTTAGGGCCTTTGCACACTAGGCCACCAAAGTGGCGCCACCATGGAAGCGCTGCTTTGGAAGCGCGTTTGGTGGCGAGTAACCTCGAGTGGCGAGCCACTTCATCAGCCACCACGCTTACTCAGTTCATGGTTTTCTATTGACCGTGATGAATGTGGAAGAAGCTTGTGGGTTCGCTTTGATGTTTTTTTACTATTGCGTCATAAAAGGAAAAAATACTGGAGAAAATACTGGATACACCCGTTTTTACGCGATCGAAGATCAAGAGGAGTGTTTTTACTCATTATGTGGACCTCAGAAACAACCCGGATAAAATTACACATACGCGAGAATTACTGTTGGTACCTATGACGAACTATTCAGATTGAAGGAAAAGATTACAGGAACCACAACCAGATTCCGAGATTGTATACCGCCAGAACAAAAGTTGCTTGTAACGTTGGGGTAAGTAAAAAGCAAAACAAAAATACACAATCAAAATAATCATAGTTTAATACAATGTACCAGTAGTTTAGTACAATAGTTAAATACAATATGGGTAGTAACAGTGGTATATTTTTAAAACAAAGTGTTAAATTCATAAGTTGATTCATTTGAAAAATCACTTTCTGATTGAGGTGAAAGTACACTTCTTTGCTGGTCCATTTGGTTCTGAAGTGGCTGGAACCTCTGAGAAGTTGTTTGCTGCAGTCCTGAGGGACCTGCTGTTTGTTGTTGCTGGCAAGCGTTTCAACCGACACCCGTGGCATACAAAGTACGCCGTGCGACCGGCCTTGTACCTCGCGCTTTGCTTTTCTTGCATGGCCTTGTGTATTATTACATATCATTTTGACTGTCTATAGCGTGATTTTTTAAAGCACAAAGTATAGTAGCAAATTTTTCTAGATCGGCAAGAGGAGCCAGAAACCCGTGGCGTATAAATTACGCCGCGCGACTTGTCATGATCCACCTATGTAGTGATGGGCTAAGTCGAACATTTTAGTGATTCAATCAATTGATTCAATCACTATGATCGAAAAGACTCAAATGAATCAAGATCGAAAAGACTCAAAGGAAACAAGATCGAAAAGACTCAAAGGAGTCATGATTGAAAAGACTCAAAAGGAATCATGATCGAAAAGACTCAAAAGGAATCAAGATCGAAAAGACTCAATCAATGGATGTAATAAATCACTTTGAATAATCGAATAAATACTGCCTCATCTGCGAAGAGCATTGGTAACGCTGATTGCTATCCATATTATCATTTCATATACTATTTTTATTGTGAATTCCTAGATGAGTAAATTAGATTTCAAAAATGAAGGAAGTAGTGTCATGAAAATATTTGGGAAGGCGAAACTGCCAGTTTATTAACACTAATAAAATAATTTCTAACTATAGTTGATGAAAATATAACACAAAATACACCACACACTATGCATGAATCTTATGTGCAGGATAATTTTATGAACGGCACAATAAAATGTAACCAGCTTTAACTTCTACTTCTTAACGTTCTCCTACAGGAGTCATCTTAATATTTTCCTTTTACGTGTATTGGTGTTATTAATACTGATAACTGCTGGAAAACATTTAAGAAAAAGATTACACAAGTATTCAGTTCTTCATAACATAGTATTTAATTTTCTCACAACTATTTCTGCCCTGAGGAAAAGAGATCAAGCATCTATCGTTCCAAATTTTGAAACAAACCGGAAACCGAGATGATTGATATGAAACCGGAAGTCGGAGTGATTGATGATCGACTTGTTTAACGAAATGAATCATGAGTCATTTGATTCACCTAGTGATTCAATCTTTTTGATCGAATCGTTCATGATCAACCCATCACTACACCTATGTACCTTTATATCTGTATCGCCTATAAATGTACAAGCTTGGACTAATTTCCTGAAATAAAGATAAATTTCAACAAAAATCGAGTGTATCATATAAATTCATATATTGTGGACAAAGTACGCCACGCGCCCGGTCGTGTAAAGATATCACGCGCGCCCACTAGACGGTTAAATTATGTATATCCGTTAAATAATTTAAATTTTAATTCTTTGATTCTTTTTCAGTTACTTGGGAAGTGGGATCACAATGACTCAACTACATATTTACTATCGCTTGGGACAAACAACGGTGGGAAAAATCGTAAGAGAAGTGACAACAGAAATATGGGCATCAATGAAGAACGAATGATTCCTGAAGTACCGAAAAGTGGAAGTGTATTGCAGAAGACTTTCACTCAATCATAATTTTTTCAAACTTTGTAGGTGCACTTGACGGAAAACATATACGACTTACCAAACCGTGGAATAGTGGCTCGATGTACTATAATTGTAAACATTATTGTTCAATTGTGCTGCTTGCATTGTGCGATGCAAACTACTTGCTTACTTTCATCGATGTCGGGGGCTTTGGAAAAGAAAGCGACAGCACTATTTTCAAAGATAGTACCTTGAATGCAGCTTTGAACAGCAATACGTTAAATTTACCTGTAGCAAGACCAATTGGTGATACTACTTCACCGTTACCATACTTGATTGTTGCCGATGAAGCATTCGCCCTGTCAAGTCATGTAATGCGTCCTTACCCAAAGAAATCACTCACAATTCGCTTTTCATCTTTGTCCGAGTACACTTCACTACTCATGTTCAACAACGCTGGCATGGTTTGCACTACTAGGATAAAACGCTCCACGTCAAGCCTCGCCATGATCATAAGTTACACTGGAGAAAACATAAAATACAAAACTACTGGTGTCGCCACAAAGTAGCTCTAGTGTGCAGTGCTCCATATGATTCAATGCTTTTCGGCTGGTGGCGCGTCCGTGGTGGCGAGCAAAGTCGGGGGCTCTGGCCACCGCAATTTTGGCCGCGCTTCCAGGAGCGCGACCAAGCCACCAAAGTGGCCCAGTGTGCTGTTGTACATATACCTCAATGCCTTTCGTGGTGGCGCTTCCATGGTGGCGCCACTTTGGTGGCCTAGTGTGCAAAGGCCCTTAAGAGGACCTTTTTGGGGACTCCAACTTTTTATCTGCAAACCAGCTACACGGCTTCCGGACGTCATTAGAAGAGCAGCGCCCTCAAGGATTTCGGCCGCCGAGGCCCTTAAGAGGACCTTTTCGGCGGATTCCAAGATTTCGCCAGAAGTCATCGGAAAGGCTCCAGCACACCCAGAGGCATCAAGCGCCCTCACGGGTTCAGTCGGCAGACTGCCCGGTAACGTATAAAAACAGAATTTCTGACCAAATTGGCCCTCTTAAGGGCCTTACACGAATTTTACACGTAATTCGCCACACCACTTGCCCATAAACAACATTACCCGACACAACACTACACTAGGTACATTCACCCGGCAAAGGCGCCTGGGGGGAGGCGGGTGCAATCCCCAGGTGGCGTTTTGACCGGTCCTACATTCGGTTGTTCTCGGTCGGCAACCCCAAGGCAGAGGGCAACCTCACTGCACGCCTTGGGGGACCCGCCGGGTCCCCTCGCTAGGCTACAGACACACCAACATGGCTCACGCACTAGACACTGACTCACCTCTCTCTCCGGAGACAGTCCCAATGGCTCCACTCGCCGAAGATCCGCGTTTCCTCGCCCTCTTGAGTGAACGCGGCGCCGAGCTAAAATCATTTTTCGCCGAACAGGCTGCAGCCACTACTGCCTTCACTGCACCGCCCGCCTTTACCGTCGTCGACAGCAGTTCCAAAAAACGCAAGGCGAACACCCCGCCTCCATCGACCTCTGCTTCCCGCCCGACATCGCCCATACTGAATACCAACCGCTATGAGGTACTTAGCCAGGACGGTGACGATATGGAAGAGGAAGCACCGGAACCCGAGCCAACTTCAAAAATCCCGCCCATATTCATTAGGGACACTACGAACTGGATTGCAAAGAGGAAATTAATTTACTCGGTTTGCTCATTCCCGCCCGTTGCATCATTGCGCAGCAAGGACATTCTAATCCAATGTCAAAAAGTTGACGACTTTCGGGCGACTACCAGAATCCTAGCCGACAACAATATTCCGCACTTCACTTATCAGTTAAAAACTGACAAAAAGCCCCATTTTGTCATTAAAGGTGTGCCCGCGGATTCCACTCCGGACACGGTCAAAGCCGAGTTAGCTGCAAAAGGCATCACAACGGAGCATATCGTCCAGCTCCGATCCTCCCGACCGTCAGCAGCGGAAAACAGAAAGCGAACTCAGCTTCGTCAAGCCGACCCTGCCGCGCCTCTACCATCCTTGCCCTTGCGCCCGCTGCCGATGTTTCAAGTACGGCTAGACTGCCCGGACGAAAGGGCCAGGCTGACACAAATGAAGGACATCTTCGGCCTCAGCGCTAAAGTCGTTCCTTTCAAGCAATCCCCGGGGCCAATTCAGTGTCGCCGCTGTTTGAACTTCGGCCACACCCACAAGACCTGCGGCCTAGAACCAAAATGTTTTAAATGCGCTGGCCCTCACTTCTATACTACATGCACAAAGGCAAAAGACGCACCCGGAAAATGTGCCAACTGCAACGGCGCGCACATTGCAGTATATAAAGGCTGCCCCAAATACAAGGAAGTAGCTCGCCTCTTACGTCTTAGAACAACCAACGAAACTCCGGCCGCGGCTCCACCTACTCTAAATGAAGTAAACTTTCCAGCACCGCCTCCGCCAGCAAATGCATGCAACGCACGAAAACAAACTGTTCGCCCTACAGCAATTGTAACAACCTCCGAACCATCCCAACCTTCCACCTCACAATCTATCCCTTGCCACTCCAATCCCCAACCGACAGCTCAGACCGCGCCGAGCACCACTCCACCTGTCAGAAACCTTTCCCAACCATCAACCTCAACACAAAGCCAACCTACTCCGGCTCCGCAAAACCCCACTGCCACCACGGACTCGTGGAAAACCCATTTAAAAGCCTGGTTATCAGGGCTTATCCGGAAAATAATAAACCCAGCCGAAGGCAAATCCAGAATGGATATCCTTTTAGAGGAGATCATCACAGGCGCCATGCTGCTCGTCAATGGCCTGTAAAACATTCAAGACTCTCAACCACCTTAAGCTGCTATCGTGGAATGCGGGCAGCATCAAAACAAAAAAGGGCGAACTTTTAAATATATTACATTCCCATCAACCAGACATAGCCCTCATTCAAGAAACCTGGCTACGACCGAAAGACGTCTTCAACATCCCGAATTACTCCACTCGGCGAAGTGACAGGAAGGAAGGAACCGGCGGCGGAGTGATGCTCCTCTACAAAAAACACCTTCTAGAAACCCCCCTTAAAGCTCCACCCACTGCAGCCCTAGAACTTGTCGGATCCAAATTTGTCACCGCAAAAGGTGACCTCAATGTCTGGAGCGCTTACCTGCCCCCGAAAGGACACGGTATCCAGCAAAAAGACCTGGACGCTATCAACTCCATCCTCTCCTCCACCACGGTTCTGGGCGGAGACTTAAACGCCAAGCACAGCGCTTGGGGCTGCAAAAACACCAACCAAAAAGGACGGAATCTACATCACGCCGAACTTACCTTTCCCTTCACAGTCTTACCCCCACCATCCCCCACCCACTTTACTGCAAACCCAAATCACCCGGCCGACATCCTTGATCTTTTTCTTACCAAAAACCTCTCTCCATTCCTCCTACCGTCCACTTTGCCACTCACAGCATCCGATCATGCCCCTATAATTCTAAACCTCCCGCTCTCTTACCCAACCATTCCTCCTCCCCCGCAAGTAAATTGGAAGAAATTCAAGGATTCAGCAACCATGATCAGTTTTCCGGATCCGCGCTCCAGTTCCACAACGGAGGACGTGGAAAAACACGTTTCCCTGCTCAACGCCAGTCTCAATCACTGCCTAGAAGAAGCATCATTCACCCCCAAACCTACGCCACTGATCGACACATCACTTCCGCCGTCAATTCTTCCACTTATCCAAAAGCGAAACAGCGCACTGAAACAATGGCGACGCACCCAAGACCCCATCGTGCGGAACTTATATAAGGCCCTTAGGAACCGAGTAACGTCAGCCATAAGAACCCACCGACAGAAGCTGTGGGACGAAAAAATTGCATCATTGTCCCACAAGGATCATTCCGTATGGCAGCTTGCCAGATCCCTCCGAAATCGAAAAACCCCTCCCCCCCCGGTGAACTTCAACGGCACACAAGCCACCACGGACGAAGATAAGGCCAATCTATTCGCCAAACAACTGGCGGAAACGTTCCGTGACGCTGAACACTCTGACGCTAATGAAGAATGCGAAGAGTCCAACTCGTCCATTTCTCTTTGCCCTAGCCCAACATTCCCTCCAGTTTCTCCAACCGAACTCCAGTCACTTATTCAACAACTACCAAAGAAGAAAGCCCCAGGACCGGATAACTTTACCAACCATCTGACCAAACAGCTCCCCCCGAACTTTCTCCTCTACCTTCGCCACCTCTTCAATACCTGTTACAAGATGTCATACTTTCCAAAAGACTGGAAATCCGCCAAGGTTATCCATATTCCGAAACCGGGGAAACCTCCAAATGACCCGAACAACTATAGGCCCATCAGCTTACTATCGGTTTTCGGCAAACTACTGGAAAAATCCATCCTACTCCGATTACTCCCAGAACTTCAAGAACATCACCTCATCCGGGACGAGCAGGCAGGATTTCGCTCCAGCCACTCCACCGCTCACCAAATTACCAGGCTCGTCGAAGCAATCCAATTCAGCTTTAACATAAAAAAGTACGTCGTAGGTGTCTTCCTGGACCAGTCCAAGGCCTTCGACCGTGTATGGCACAAAGGTCTCCTCCACAAACTCCACTCCACTCCCATTTCCATGTACCTAACAAAAATTATTCAATCCTATCTATCCGACCGTACCTTCTTCTCCTCCGTTAACCTCGCACAATCCCCACTACAACCAATCTCCTCCGGAGTCCCACAAGGCTCCATCCTTTCCCCATTCCTCTTTAACATCTACATCAACGACATTCCCTCCCATCCGAATACAGAAACCTTCCTCTATGCTGACGACCTTGCCATAATATCCAAATCGTTCGACCCAGACACGGCCGCGGACCGGATCCAGGAACACCTCGACGACATCGAAGACTGGATGTCAACCTGGAAACTGAAACTAAACCCGGCAAAAAGCCAAGTGATGCAGTTCGCCAAAAAGACCAAACGATCACTATCAACCCCGATTTATTACGGCAACAGCCGTATTCCACGCAGCAACACAACCAAATTTCTGGGCGTTATTCTGGATGAAAAGCTGACATGGAGCGCAAACACCAAAGCAGCAGTGCAAAAGGCAAAGAGTGCGTCTGCAGCCATATTCCCACTCCTCAAAAGTCCCCACCTGGGTCTACACACCAAGAAAATACTCTACACGGCCATGATCAGGCCGATACTCACATATGGCTATCCAGCGTGGGGATCCATAGCCAAAACACATTCACATAAACTCACAGTAACACAAAACAAAACACTAAGAACAATCACGGGAGCTCCCTGGTTCGTTCGAAATTCCTACATACACGATAACCTAAAAATTAAAACAATGACACAATACCTAAACGACATAGCAAAATCATTCGAACAATCACTCCATAAAACACAAAACAACCTACTGACTCCTCTATGGAACTACACAGACAATCCACACTTCAAACACCAAAGATCTAAAACAGCACTTACACACCCGATGCAATAATCTCATAAAAGCCACTTAACACAAAACCGCCAACTTCAAAAATAACGCCAAAACGACGATTACCAGCAACGGCTGAACATCGGAAACATAACTGCAATGCAGTTACCAATACAGCGTCAGCGTCAGCGAAAGCGGGGATAGTAGAGAAGGCAGGGATAACGGTGTGACCATAGAATGGAAGGGATATCAATAGGATTGCGAATTTATCAATACAGGTGTCAGTATAGTCGAAATTACGATTCGATTAGTATAGCAAATACGCAAATTGCCATAACTTGATTAGTGTATACGTTGGACCAATGAAATTTAGTGGATGGGTACATCTTGGTATTCCTCACAATGCGCAATGGAAATATGTTTTGTACATAGTCTCACCCTCGATATATATTGAATCTACTTTTTTTTAATATATCGAATTGCTATAACATATAGGATTTTACATCTAAGGACATAGTTGACCAGGAATTTTAAAGAAGATACCCATAGACTGGATGTTAAACCAATAGCGTTGCGGATTTTACAGTACAGATGTCAGTATGATCGAAAAATCGATACGATTCTTATAGCAAATACATAAATTGTAAAAACTCGATTAGTAAATACGTTGGACCAATGAAATTTGATGAATGGTTACATCTTGGTATTCTTCACAATGCCCAATGGAAATATGTTTTGTATTTGGTCTCACGTTCGATATATATCGAATATGATTTTTCTTCATATATATCGATTTGCTATAACACGTAGGATTTACAACCACGGGCATTGCTGACCAGGATTTATATAGAAGATACTCATAGACTGGAATATGAACCAAAAGCATTGCGGATTTTACAGTACAGATGGCACTATTATCGAAAGATTGATTCGATTAAAATAGCAAATACGCAAATTGGACTAACTTAAATAGTATATCCGTTGGACCAATGAAATTTGGTGAATGGGTACATCTTGGTATTCCTCACAATTCCCAAAGGAAATATGTTTTGTATGTAGTCTCACGTTCGATATATATCGAATATGATTTTTCTTCATACATATCGAATTGCTGTAACATATTGGATTTCACATCCAAGGGCATAGTTGACCAGGAATTATGTAGTAGATGACCATAGACCGGGAATAAAATCAATATCGTTGCGGATTTTACTGTACAGATGTTAGTATAATCGAAAGGTCCATTCGATAATTATATAGCAAATACGCAAATTGGCAAAACTTTATTACTATATAAGTTGGACCAATGAAATTTTGTGAATGGGTTCATCGTGCCATTCCTAACAATGCCCAATAGAAATATGTTTTGTATGCAGCCTCACAATCGATATATATCGAATCTTCGTTTTCACTAATTAATATCGAATTCCTATTACATTTAGAATTCTACATCGACGAGCATTGTTGACCAGGAATTATATAGTAGATGACCAATGACTGGAATTAAAATCTATAGCATTGCCGATTTTACAGTACTGATGTCAGTATGATCGAAAAATTGAATCGATTATTGTAGCAAACACGAAAATTGGCATAACTTGATTAGTATACCTGTTAGGCGGATAAAATTTTGTGAATGAGTGCATCTTTGTATTCCTCACAATGAACAATGGAAATATGTTTTGTATGTAGTCTCACATTCGATATATATCGAACTGCGTTTTCACAAATTATATCGAATTGCTATTACATTTAGAATTGTACATCTACGGGCTTTGTCGGCCAGGAATTATAGTGTAGATGACCAATGACTGGAATTAAATCTATAGCATTGCGGGTATAGATTTGTTGGCAATTATTGGGGACAATAATTGAATGGAAAGAAATCAATAGTATATGTCTGTAGTAGATGTCTGTTTAGTTGAAATACCGTTACCATTATCAAGGCCATTTTGCAAATTGTAATATCTTGAAAACTATTTCTTTAAAACTAATGAAATTTGGGGAATGGTTACATTTTAGTATTTTTCATATTGCATGATGGATATATATTTTGTGAGTGGTATATCTTTATATATTTATCTAACGAATCTGCGTTTCATTTTCAATATTCGCCTATCACAACGCTTATGGACTTTAAGAGTTGAATCATAACCACCAAATCGCCACTATCTTGAAATCTCAGTTCAATTATTTCTCAATGCTATACTTAACCTATCCATAGAATGAATTATCCGTCAAATGAAATCCTATTGAACATTCAAAATGTTTTATGATTGAACAATCAAGATCCTTTCCCATTCAAAAAAACGGCGGGAAAATTTGTGAATATTTGAAAGACTTATGGACACAATACTCGACAACACCTGACACAACAATGTTCCCACCCCCCTAATAACCCGCTTGAAGAATTCAAGCACCCATCCACTCGTTACCACAAGACAAATAATTAACATCAATGCAGTTTGTACATCTATAATATATCTAACTGCCAGATTCATCAGTTGTATAGAAGAATGAAGGCGCTGTGTCAACAGCAAAACACAGATTTGCTTCACTGAAGCTGGAGATATTCAAACAAAAAAAAATCCAGTTATAATAACCATGTCATCATACATACATTTATCTTATAGAACGCATAATTATGTACATAAAATATACAATACACCTTTTACTGTCAACTTTTTAAGCCACCTTTCTTAGTAGAAACTCAACTTCCTCACACCTCATAAGCCATTTTTTAATAGCGGATGCAAATCCCCATCTTTTTTCCGAGTTCACTACATTACTCGGCAACATACTAAACAATTTAGGCCCTAAGTAATTGTATGACTGTCGATAAATTTCAGTCTTCGGCCTAGGTATGTGGAAGTTTCTCCAAGATCTGATCTCATAAGTTTGTGGTCTGGTCTTTTCACCACTACGGTTAAAGAAAACTCTAAGGACTTTGTAAATGAATAAATGCCTTAGTGGGAGGATATCTAATTTTTTGAAAAGAGGAAATGAGTGGCTTTGCCTATACGATCGCGTTATAACCCTGATAACCCTTTTTTGCGCCACTATCAATGGTTTAATATTGATAAAATAGGCTCCACCCCAGCAGGCTATTCTGTATTGCAATCTTGAATTAACGAGAGCATAATATACCATTTTTAATACCGATTCAGGGCATTTGTATCTGAGGAAGTAGAATTTTCTTACAATGGAAATCATTTCTGATTTTAATTTATTTATGTGGGACTTCCATTTACAATTTTGGTCAAAGTAAGTATATGCCTAAATATTTTATGTGACTAACCTGTTCGATCAAAATACATTTATCACAGAAAGTGACATTATCTTTTATACAATTTGCACATTGATAGTATAGTTTACTTTTGCTCGAGAGAGATTTAATCAGGCTAAACATAACATATTTCGTTTTTTCACTCAACAACATATAATTAGCCAAATACCACATATTGAGTGTTAAAAGATCACTTTTTATGAGTTCATATAGATCATCAACAGTATTAGCAGCATAACTTAGTGCAGTGTCATCTGCGAATGACGTTAATTGACCTTTAAACCTGCCAGCACATAAATTGTTTACATATATTAAAAACAGTATGGGTCCCAACAAAGAACCCTGTGGCACACCACAGGTGAGTCGAATCTTTTCACTGTAGCAATTTTGGAGACGCACACATTGATCTCGATCACAAAGATAACTTTGAAACCAATCATATGCGGTTCCACGTATACCCGCTTCCCACAATCGTTTCATTAGTATGTTGTGATTAATGGAGTCGAAGGCTTTGGTAATGTCTACAAATAAGCCAGCAACTCTACAGTTCTTATTCAGTCCGTCGCACAGTGGGCTAGAATCGAAAAAAGCTGGCCAAAACCTCAAAATCGATTTTTTTGAGCTAGGAAGTTGAAACTTCGCATACACATTCTCAAATAAATTGTGCATTACTACTCAGATTATTTTGGTCCTGTGTTTTCACTTTAACAGTATATGTGAGGTCAAAGTTGAGCAAATTTAGCGAAAAACGACCACCCTCGAATTTTTCTGAAAATTGCCGACTTTATCCTCGTGCAGTGGTTTTATAAATAGTTTTATCGAATAAACTGTTATACCATCTTAATTGGCACTTCTTATTCTTTCATTTGAAGGGTTTTTAAAGATTTGTTTTCATCAATAACCATAGATACATAACAAAATGGCGGAGCCTGTTTTCAACCCATTTTTTTACATAAACGTAGAAAAAAAGTAGACATTGTCACCGGCTTACACTAAGTAACTTATATCATGTCGTTCTTTGAAGCTTCTATATTGTGAATATAAAGTCAAACCTTGCACCAATTTGCAACCCCGAATTTTAAATCGTTTTTTCGAACGCACGGACGACTCCGGTTCTGGCCGGCGGCGGCGGAGAGTACGGCGACGCGGCAAGCGGGTGGATGCAATATGGTCTCATTCACTTTTATTTGTGGATAACAGATATATTAGTGACAGAAAATAATCACCAGAAAGTAAAATTAATAAATATTGCTACGAATGACTCTCATTATGCAATCGCTGGGCACTGCAAGAGGTGCACTGAAAGGTTTCTTTCTTTGAGTGCATTCCGTGGAGAATGGACTTAAATCGCGTGCTTTAAGTGGGGAAACGGACTCTTTTACTAACTAATAAACTTTTTAACAATACCAATTAATATATTCCTTAAACGTGATGGAAAATGGCTCAATACAGTACTTCATTTTGCCGAATTTTCCCAAATAAAGTAGTGTCTTGGTGCTTGAAGAGTTCATTATTCTTATCCAGTAAGGTTATTTATTTTTTATTCTTGATTCAATGCATTAATAACTATTCCTTATGCAGCACAATTTACATGTTGCTCTAGTTTAGCCAGTGCAGGTGGACGTCAATTAATGTTTTCAGGGTTGTATCGAGAGAACGAATAGGAGGAAAACGAATGCAAAAGGAAGATACAGTGACCATCCTCGGAGGCAAGAAGAACTCTTGCTAAGTGGATAAACATGCAACCCCAAGTATTATGTTATGTCAGATTAAGAGGCCCTCTCACTAAGTAATTGTTTCCATGCAGCTCACACAATTTCGGTGTAAGGGTCTTCGAAAATCTGAAATGCCAGGGATATAATATTAACCCCAGCGATGAGAGAGTGACGCGAGCATATGATTTCATTTACCCGAGTGAAATAATTGTAGCAGAGGTTACATAAGAAGTTTCCAAAAATGGTTCTGCATCTTACTGCGACTCGAATCTTAACGTGCATTTCCACAGATCCATGTTTCGCGTCGAATATAAAGTGCACTTTTATTTGCAAACACGGCTTTGACAGCAGTTAGGACATGCGCAATATAATCGCACGTGAGAACGAGGGCCTATGTCTCATGAATTATTGCTCGTGAGCACCTTTGTGCCTTCTTGTTTAGGTAAAAAATGCTGTTCGTTTGGCGAAGCATGAAAGAGGCACGAGTATTCAAAAGCCATCACAATTATTCTAGATTTCCTCTCCAAATAATTTAATTTTCTCTCTCTCTTACTGGCGCTTTAAAAACAATTTTGCTATGCCACCAACCGTACATAAGGTCTTCATTCACGGAGCTGACATTGCAAAAGAGTCCATTCTTAATTGCGACAACTGTCAGGGGAAGTAATATAGGCACGGTATAAGGACGTGAGAAAGTTCCGTGCATGGTTGACTAGAAAAATGGCACGAGTGGCCACAAATAGGGATTTATTCCGAAGACAACTCCTAATGTCATAACTGATAATGACAAAAATTACGCCAATTAAACTGGAGAAAACACACAGCTTGCCGAAAAATATAATGGATCTGTTTTTGAAAAAGGAAAACTATGCTTTAGCTCAGACAATGAAAGTGATAAAAACTCGTCAGATAGTGAATGAAAAACAGTAATCTTTTATTGCTGACAGTGCTAATTGCAGTATGTTAGTTGGGAAAAGTGTAAATTGTGTTGCTTTTGTTTGTGTTATGTTTGTATGGTAAAATATTTCTGAAAAATAACCATTTTGTCAGCAGCGCAGTTTATTAAGAATAATGACGTCGATATATAGGTAAGAGATTTAAATCAATACTTTAAATTGAGCATAAGACATAGATTAAAATGAACTGTATTTCTTAGAAAGAATACATTATTCGATGTGAGTAATATGCCTTCCGAAACTTTTAAAGCTAGCAGGAGTTCAAACCAAAAACAAGTTCGAAGGGCTCGGCACTACAACAATACTATAAAACGACCGTTGTCAGAAGGCCTTTAAATATGTATGGCAGGTTAGGAAGTGGAGGCCATGGACCATCGAGGGCTCTTGCCTAGAAATAGAGCTTGTTAGTTAGTAAAAGAGTCCGTTTCCCCACTTAAAGCACGCGATTTAAGTCCATTCTCCACGGAATGCACTCAAAGAAAGAAACCTTTCAGTGCACCTCTTGCAGTGCCCAGCGATTGCATAATGAGAGTCATTCGTAGCAATATTTATTAATTTTACTTTCTGGTGATTATTTTCTGTCACTAATATATCTGTTATCCACAAATAAAAGTGAATGAGACCATATTGCATCCACCCGCTTGCCGCGTCGCCGTACTCTCCGCCGCCGCCGGCCAGAACCGGAGTCGTCCGTGCGTTCGAAAAAACGATTTAAAATTCGGGGTTGCAAATTGGTGCAAGGTTTGACTTTATATTCACAATATAGAAGCTTCAAAGAACGACATGATATAAGTTACTTAGTGTAAGCCGGTGACAATGTCTACTTTTTTTCTACGTTTATGTAAAAAAATGGGTTGAAAACAGGCTCCGCCATTTTGTTATGTATCTATGGTTATTGATGAAAACAAATCTTTAAAAACCCTTCAAATGAAAGAATAAGAAGTGCCAATTAAGATGGTATAACAGTTTATTCGATAAAACTATTTATAAAACCACTGCACGAGGATAAAGTCGGCAATTTTCAGAAAAATTCGAGGGTGGTCGTTTTTCGCTAAATTTGCTCAACTTTGACCTCACATATACTGTTAAAGTGAAAACACAGGACCAAAATAATCTGAGTAGTAATGCACAATTTATTTGAGAATGTGTATGCGAAGTTTCAACTTCCTAGCTCAAAAAAATCGATTTTGAGGTTTTGGCCAGCTTTTTTCGATTCTAGCCCACTGTGCGTCGTTCAGCTCTGAACAGAATTTTAATAATGCATCCTCTGTACTCTTACCACTCATAAATCCAAATTGGTTTTTATTGAAAAAACTATGCTGATTTAGAAATTTAAGAAGTCTGACTTTAACAACTTCTTCTATTATTTTAGCAAATACAGATAATAGGGATGTTGGTCTGTAATTATTAACGTTCATTTTATCACCTTTTTTAAAAATTGGTATCACTATTGCAGTTTTTTACTGTTTAGGAAATATTCCAGTATACATACTTAGGTTAGCAATATGGTCAAGGACCTCCGAAATATTTGTATTTACTGCTTTAATAACATACGCAGAAATATTATCAACACCTGTAGATTTTTTAGACTTTAGTTTCTTAATAATGCTGCTTATTTCTTTCGCATCAGTAGGAACAAAAAACAGTGAGTCAGTTAAATTGTAGGTTGGGAATATTTCTTTGTATTTATTCGTATTACATTCAAAATAATTGTTCTGGGTCAATGCTTGAATTACTTTACCATAATGTGAACTAAATTCGTTTACAATTTCCTGGCACTCAGTGATAACGGTACCATCCCTGGCTCTAATTTTTACACAATTCTCATTTCCTTGCTTTCCTCCCGTGAGTGAATCTAAAATCCGCCATTGAGCAGCTGTATTATTGACGTTACTATCAAAAAGGTCCCTGTAATACTTCTCTTTGCACTTTTTAATATCATATTCTAACCCTTGTTTGTACGATACGTAGTACCTATTTAGTTTTTCATTTTCAGGGTGATTCTTCATTTTTTTATACAGGAAATTACGCCTAGAAATTCTGCCGCACAAAGCGTAAGTCATCCACGGCTTTTTTATCTCTCCCGATCTGTTACTGCCTAAGACGTATTCAGCTTTTTCAACGCAGCATTTTAAATAATTTATAAATATTTCGTAGGCTTCATTGACATTTTGCTGTGAATAAACATCATTCCAGTCGCATCTTCGCAAACTATTATTTAGATGGTTGAAGTTTATCCGGCAATGGCTTCGATGACCTCGTTCGTAAATGTTAATGGGTACATTAATATTTAAAGTACATGATACAGCATGATGGTCTGTTAAACCCCAATCGCCCGCTCTTCCCTCATACTTATAGTTATCTCTACTTCTGCAAAAAATATGATCTATACATGTACTACCCATTTTACTAATTCTAGTTGGGACTCGAATAAGCTGGTCCAGTCCATGACTAGCCATAAGGGCTAGATATTCAAAGGAAATATCGCTGGGTTGTAATATACATAAATTAATATCACCAATTACAATTAAATTCCTCTCTCGAGAGATGGTTAGTACATTCTCCAATTCACTCAAAAAATGTTCAACAGGGTTAAAATGAAGTCTATATACACCAATAATGCTTATCCGAGAAGAATCATTTATCACTACTGATAATTAAACCATATCAGCAGTTTTTAATTCACCCAGATCAATAGAAGAACACTCATAAGTGTCTGCTACATATACAATAACTCCTCCAGCCCTGTAGTTGTTATTACACACATCAAAACTTCGATAGCCAGTTATTTGATACATAGATACTTCAGTGTCATTGACCCAAATTTCTGTCAAAACTATTACAGCGGGTTTTATATCGATATTAACTAGATGAAATACAAATTTATCAAAATTAGCTCTGAAACTTCTTATATTTTGGTGCAAGACCAAGAACTTGCCACCATTAAATCCACTATTATTAACAGGACTTTGCATTTTTGAGCTTACTTATTAGCTTATTAATTATTTTTTATTAATTATGTATTACTTATTCCTTATTAATTATAGCTTTCTGATGTCGTCCATGCATAAAACCAGTTTCGCAGGATGTTTTTCTGCCTTTCTCAGATATATTTTACCTACACGTATCCACAAGAAGCCGTAATTTTTTGTCTTCTTTGCCTCCCTCGCTGCACTGAAGAGTCTTCTCCGGCCGGGGCAAAGTGACTCATTGATGTATATCGGTGAGTCTGTCGGTGGAGTTCCTTCCAGAGTTAGATGTCTGGTGGAGAAGTTCCTCTTGACTCTCCGCTTAAGAAGTATGTCCTCTTTAGTGCGTCGAGAAACAAACTTCACGTGAATTCCTCCTGGTTTGTCATTAGACATAGACTTATACCTATAGCAAAAATCAATGGCTTCGTCTTTTATCTCCACTCCTAGCTCAGCTCCAATTTTACACGCGACTTGGGTTAGGTTTTCATGATCACTACAGGGGACACAATGTATTTCCACGCTATTTTCTAGAGCACGTTGTTCTATGCCCGCAGAGCTGAGCCCGTCCGTGACCCTAATCTTGTGACAATAGGTTACTGGTCTCCGAGGCACTTTTATCCCCGCGTACAGCCAAATTTAATAGCCACTCGTTGCTCCAGCCGTATGGTGGTGCGGTGACTGAATTTTACCATGCAGATTGCGGTGAGTACCGAGGAAATATATCAATACGCGACGCAATGAATCCTGGTATTTCCTCAGCTCTTAAAATGCTGACTTAAAATTTGAATACATTACGGCTGTCACCTTGGCCTTTACGAAGAAATAAAGAAATTTCGATTCCACGAGGAAGAATATATCATTTGGCTAAAATTCCTTACAAAGCGCTTGTACAATTCTAGTGACGAAGAACAAGAAAATACGATGAACACCAAGGCAATGAAGCAAAGCGCTTCAATAGGAAAATATATGTTACAAAGGCTGAACATTTCGATCGAGCTGTCACGAAAGTAATCTAACTTATGCGACTTTATAGAGTAGAATTAAATGGTGGCTTTCACTGTAGCGGTAATAAAAAATTCTCAAAAGGTTAAATTCCGAAAGAGATTTAAATACAGGCAGACGCTGGATGAGGTACTGGTGAGGGTATGCCGACCTCAACGATGGAAGAATGTTAGATAACAATGGAAAAGAAGAAGGCAAGCTTTTACAATGGTAATATAGACAAACCTTGATAAGACTGAATAAGAATTGATAAGATATAATACAATGTATAATACTCCCAAAAAGAGAGATAGAGTAATTCTAAACTATGTCTTTAAACCCAAATATCACGAAATAATTGAAATTTAAACGAGTAAACGCATTCATGAACAGAGATGAACACGAAAATAAGAGTTTAAGAGCAAACAAAACCCTTACAACTCAAATAAAAACCTACCACTCCAATACACTTAAAAGCAGGATATAATCCTAAAAATCCAAAATTGCGCCAAGTTATCTGCATACCACTTGATTTATATCCGCAAGAAATCGTGGCATTCAAAGATTAAAAATTTGAAATCAAATGACAAATAACTTCGGCTGGCATTTTTATTGAGAAAGACATTTTTTTTCAGAACCAACGGCTGAAACATAAAGTTGATTACTGAGCCAAAAACTGAAATGCGGAGTTCCGCGTGGGCGAGGATATATTTTCAACTTTTACCACGAACATATCTCAAGAGGTATGGGGAAGAGATGGGCGGAGAGATGAACGGAAGGTTGGACTAAAACAAAAGTGGAAATGACAGAGAGAGAGAGGAATAAACAAAAAAAGAAGGTTAAAGAGCATGAGAGAATGGAAAATACGAGATGAACGTATATATAAATATATATATATATATATATATAGGAAAGTACACGAGAAAAAGAGAGAGAGAGGGAAGTTCCATTGGAGGAGATAGAGTAGGAGGAGGATTGGAGCAGAAGTGATTGGTAAGAAACTTAAAAAATTCAACCGAATGCGTTTATGCGGCTGGAAAATAATTCGTCATCACTTCCGGAGCGTCCCATTGGCGGAGGGAGATGTTGGGTAGGGGGAGGGTACCAACGTAAGCCTGGCCGATATCGTAAGTGACGTAGAATCCGCGTCAAGTCTCCCGATCCGCTCGGAAAGGGAGACTGAAACACCCCCCTGCTCCTGCGTCGTATCAGCGCTAAAAGCCTCGCCCCAATGTCACCTCACTTGCGGCAGCGGGAACCAAAACGACGTCACACGCGGTTTTCCCAGTATTCATACTTAGCCGTCGGGTTTTCGCGCCCTTGAAAATTTTTCACTTTTCATTTAATTGCGAAAAATAGTTATCGTCATACGAAAATCTAAGACCGTGAAATGCGCACTCCAGGAGTAATAATCTTTCGATTGAGGCAATAAAAAAATAATAGGAAACCACCCTATTGGCAAAGGAAAATTTAGTAAAAGATACGGAGCTGTAAGCTTACCTTTCCTGGAGCACTAATAGGCGTGGCTATTAGCGAACAAGTTCCACCTTAGAAAAAGACAATTTCGAGATTGCTCCATAAATTTCGTTCGCAAAGCTTTCTTCTAACATCACCAGCAGAATGTAAATAACTCAAAACTGACCTGACGACGAAGGAGGGAGTCTAACCTCCACACTGTGCAGCATAAAAAAAACCCTCTCGAGAAGCGCTAGAGGAGAAAAATTGAGCATAGAATGTCCCCGCAAACATGACGAAACGTTAGTGCTCTTGAGGAGGGTGAGAATAGTATCCGATGCAGAAACAAACGAACTGCAGCAGGGCGAGAGCGTCCACCGATGAATCGGCCGATAAAAAGGCCGAGGTGTGCGTGTGTGTGTGTGGGGAGGGAGGGAGAGAGAGAGAGAGAGAGAGGGGCGAGGCCACGGGTTGCACGCCTATCGTACGTCACGGCCCCACTCTCCCTCTCTTTCTCCCCCTCCCACCCTCCCAAGGCACGGCCTCGCCACGGGGGAACGCTCAAACACGCATCGAATCGGCACATCACCCGAGCCAAGCTTCCTCGGACAAATATTTCAAAAGAGGATCCTCTTAAATGTGTTGTCACCCACCGCGCATTTAAATCTGTTTACAAAAGTCGCCACCCGCGTAGCTGACGGACAAATTGATCCGAATTTCACGGGGAAATAAGGTGTAATTAGGGGTTTCAACCGAAATTTACATTCATGATGATGTGCTTTATCAAATTAACAACTCGTCAATTCAGTGGCGTAAGTAGGAATATGCTTTAGGAGGAGGGAAGGGATGACCTTGGTGGCCACCCTTTTTTTATTTCTCTAAGATTTTGCGGGGGGGGGATCCCTCGTCCCCCCCATCCATAGTTACGCCACTGCGTCAATGATATTCCTAGGTTCAATTGAAAATATTTGGCAGCAAAATATTGAAAAAAGAGGATGGAATCGTACTCGTCACCGCACAAGCAGACATTTTTGGGAACTGACGAAAATGCGACCGAAGCATAGAAAAAAAACCCTCTGTGGAATGGAGTCGGGCTTCCTCTCTACAGTCCCCTTGCCCGAAACCATCACCTGAGCGATGCTTTTTCACCCCGGGGTAAACATTTACACGGGTGATTCTCAGCCACTATGCACGGGACAAAACTTGAAATGGCGAAACCTGAGATCGCGAGATGGGATTGACTGACTCACTTCAACGATTAGCGTAAGTTTTCTTATAGTTACTTTCCATTCGAAATTTTATTTCCATAAAAGTTAATGCTCTCGGCGGAAAATTATCAGGGTTTGAATGGATTCTATTTATTTTAAGTTTAATTATAATTATGTATAATTAAGTAATTTATCATATATATAAACTATTCATCTGCAACATTTTTCCATCACCCATAATTTTCCAGTTTTCAAGAACACTGAAGGTGTTGTAATGCTCTGCTATTGGCACCTCTAGCGCTCTTGCATAAATGCACTCTGACATCCCTACACCCACGAACACAGAAGCCAAATCATAGCATTTTCCTTCTCCAATGAGTCCAGGATTGAATGAAAAACCAATTACAGCTCGAAATAAACTCATCGCATAAACTCAAACCTGGTATCGACGGTATCGCCAATTAGCTGTCTCTACTGCCGCAGAAAGCTCGAGTAAGAGGAGCTGATGATCGCATGAGTTTTGAGCTTTTCATTTTCATCTTGGCCGCAAGCGAAGACGCTAGTGCTGCCTGCGAGTCGTTTCCACTCTAGTGTGAACGAAACAGGGGGAGGGTGATGGCGGCCTTTCGCGACGCATGTGCCTGAGTTCACATTTGGCCTGCATGCTGATTGTCTCAATTGAGCCCACCATGTGACGTCACCAACCTTTTGGATTATTATACAGCGCTAAGACATATATCCTCAAAATACCCTTCAAAGCGTCCGTGCGATTAAATGATTGGAAAGTTTTTTCAATATTTCACAGGCTCAAATCAGCACTCCTGTGTACACTCAAAAGAGGATTTTCTTGAACATGAACCTATTTTATGCACAAACGAAAGGTTAAAATCGCACGATAAACAATTTAATGCAGACAGGGGAAAGAAATCCATCAGAGTCTAAAAGCATATGGTCCCATAATCCGGATACACTTCAATTCCGTATATCCTTACCGCTCTAAAACCTCATATTTACGCACAAATGCGGGCATATACAGCCTGTGTCAGGAAAGAAACTCAAAAAAAGTGTTGCAATGAAGAACAATGAACCATGCGATTATAGCGCTAACGGAGGGAGGATAGAACTCGTGATGACTCAAACAAAATACTGGCTAAAGCCTCTGATACCTATGCTTTCAAAACGTTGAGGGTGTCATCAAACAGATTTTTCACGTTATAACGATGCCTGGTAAACGATCCGGTACAACTTAACAACGTAATCAGAAGAGATCGTGTAAAAAAACGCAGCGGGAGAATAAAAAAAACGAATCAACTTGGAGTGGTATAGCAGCGATGGCGCTACGAGGGTGCCATTTCTGCAGCGGTCGAATCACCTATGAGAGAGAGCCATCGATAGAAAAGAAACATTAATTGGCGCTGGTCACGCCTCGGAGGAGTGGGATGCAAGTTAATCCAATTTCAAACGACTGCGGTAGGGAGGATGGGAGGAGGGCTCGTATCTGTCGTTAACGCCCGCATATACGGTCGAGAGCAGGTTTGGGTCCCAAAGGGAAAGAAGAGCTACCTCTAATGAAAAAAAACCTCGTACTACCCGATCGGGCGACATTATCCAGGCTATCTGTAAATGAGATTTACCCTCCCCCCACACACAAGCTGCGATTCTATCGAGATGATTCATTACCGAAGCTCACGCAAGTAATGTGATACAGGGAGATGAAATCGATTTTCCCGCAGCATTCGGGATAAAGCGATAGCGGGGATAGGTATGCGGGAAAGAGCGACCGCTATCGGAATGGCTAGATGAATCTCCGTGTTTCAGAGATCGGGTCTCGCTCTCGCGGGCGATAAAAATCTCCGTGAGTGCCGCGGCACTCCGAGAGTTACACACACACGCCGCTTGGTATAATATGATGCCAATCGCGGACACTTCACTTTGCAATCAATGGTCTCGTGCGCGTCATAACATAAAATCTGACAGTGAATCACCTCTTTATGAGTGTTCGCTCACTATGAACTTCATTCGTCAGGAAGGATACATTGGGTGAGATTGCAAATGATACACTGGAAGACAAAATTACAGCTATCAATCGAAAATTAATACAAGGATGAACAGTCACGAGCAATGAATGTTTCTTCCCTCGAGAAGAAAATATACGCTGCGATACTGCAAACGTCTCACGATGAGAGCACACTCACCATAAAATAATTTTTCTTTTAAAATATAATTCAGGAGGAATTTTTATGTACCTTCAGCCACATACGTTTTGGCCTGAAATACGTTACAACCAGTAATGCCCAATATTTGGAGGCGCCACGCTAATTATTCAAACTGGGAACCCGCATCACAGACCACTTGTCTCTGCAGTCATTTGCAAAATAAACTGCGTCCCAATTCATACGGACAAAATGTCTCCAAAAATATTCCTTGGACGAGTAGTAATTAAGTTTCAGAGAGAGATCAACTGGATCCTATATCGGAAAAAACGTATATTTCATCAGCCTATTTCCACATGCAATTTAATTGACCAAGAGGGAGAATTTCTTCCCAAGACCGAGGAAGGAAAATACACACCGGAATGACCTGACATTACTTGCACCCCCTGACGCTGTCTGGGCGACGTAAAATTCTGAACGACCGCTTTCTAAATTATCACAACCAGCGACAACTGTGTTATCTCAGGTACCGGAAAACGTTTCGAGCCGCAAGAGACCGCTAGTGGCAGTTTTAAACTTCAAGAGGAAAGTAGAGCACTCGGTATGAAAAAAATTTAAAAAACGAAGGATTAAAAATTAAATTAGGGAAATCTTATGAAAAAAACTTTAAATTGAGAAGATATAAGATATGCAATCGCCTCAGACAATTCGAAGAAACTAGTTAACTCAATGGGTGCTTTTTAAGATCTCCAAACGCTTGTTTCCTCGCTCTGCTCAGACCATTAGCCAGAGCTAACATGAGGTGGCAATGAAGGGCACGAGAACCCGGTTTTTCAAGAGGGGAATCCACGAACGCACCTTCCGGTAATTATTCAACTGCATTTCGTCTTCAGCACTGATTATGACCGAGCCGACAATATTGCGACCTAGACGACGATTAAAGGTGAAAAATTACCCCCTTAACAGACATTATACTGGGGAATAGCGTACACACAGTGAAGGTAGAACTACATCTTTTAGCATTTTTTAGCATAAACATTAGAATCAACTGAGTTTCTCTCAAAGTGAGTTTAATCTAGGCCGGGTGACTATAGATTTCTCAAGGAATACAATCGCACAAATAAGTTGATGCTTAGTCAAATATAGAGAGATACATAGAATTTCAATGGAAATTGAATAATAGATTTAGAAAAAGTACATATCACTCGATATGATTTGCATCGGCAAAATAAAAATTAAAATAGATGGAACTAAAAGAGAGTATGAAGAGTAGTAAGGGGAGTTCAAATTAATCGCTTAACGAGTAACTACTAATTACCTCTCCTTTATGGAAAACTTGACTTCTTTTAAACGAAGAGCGTCCTTTCGACTACTATACCCATCCATCGGTCTCTTATAAAAATAAAATATCCGTGGTGTAGGCTAGAAATATTCAGCGAGCTGAATGTAAATTTAATCAACATCTTTACATTTACATATTAGTCAAACTGCTTGCAATTTAAGAAAACCTCTGCTGAGAGTAACACGATTAAATGATTTGTGAATTTATTGCAACTTTACCGACCTAACCTAATGGATATCCAACAATGGCAGTCGACTGTAAAAAACAAGCAATCTGTCACTCGGACTTAAAAGTACTCAATACGACCATGCGTGCCTTGCACGGAATTCTATCGATATTGATACATCTATAAAAGAAATCGGTAAAATGGCACGGGGGGTGGGGGAGGGGAGACAAAAAAAGGGAGGTGAGGTTAGAGAAACAACACATGACGAACGCACCTCGATCTCCAATCCGACGCCCGGCCCCTCCTCCACTGACACGCCCATCGCACTCCCCTCCCCCCCCCCCCCCCCAAGCGTTCCATCCGCGATTGACCTCGAGCTGCTGCCCCCCACGCAAGCGGCCGTCGACGCCCCCCCCCCACCCTCCACATCTTTCTCTGCCGCTCCATTTTTCCGTGGTAGAGACGAGAGTAGAAGAGTAAGCATCGAGTTCCATCCGAGTGACGTCCTACAAATATAGTAATATATCTTCCGAGGGATACTTGACTTGAACAACCTTGCATACATTCACTACACACCAAACTCATTTCGCTGACTCGTGAAAGATGGAGAATATTCATCAGAAAGGAATGGTTTAAACAATTTGAAGAATTAAAATGGAAAATATGCAGTGCATTTTAAATAAATGCAATAATTTCGCATCCCTTGACTCACAACAAAGGTATAGCTCGTTTCATGAATTTTACTGCATCTATCGAGTACTCACATCATAGACATATCAAACAAAAAAAGGCAACTCTATGGGTTCTCCCTAGGTGGCAAAAGCATTTGTAGACCATTCATTCCAATCATAGGCGCAAACAGGGGGATTTTGGGGTTGCAACCCCTCTTCCCTGAAACCTGGCTGAAACCTTCAATGCCCACTAATGCCTTTGACATCCCAGGATATAGCCTTTATCGCAATGATCGTGTTAATAAAGGCGGCGGAGGCGTAGGAGTGTTCGTGAGAAATGATCTGAAATGCAAGGTAATTTGCAAAAGTGATCCTATTTATGCTAAAAGACCAGAATATATTTTCTTAGAAGTTAAAATTAATACAACTAAAATTCTTATTGGTTCAGTCTATAGACCACCAAAAACTGGGCATTTATCAGATTTGGATAATGTATTATCAAATTACACAACCGTATTCGAACATATAATACTGATAGGTGACTTCAATTCTAATTTTAATGCAAACTCCCGTGATAAAAATTATCTCCAAGCAATGTTCTATGGCTACAATCTTAAAATACTACCATTAAATGCAACTAATACGACGAAAACTTCTTCAACTTGGATTGATTTGGCAGTAACTGCAAATAAAGAAAAAATTCTCACTCACGGTCAGTTTCCTGTCCCTGGTATCTCTTCCGATGATCTAATATTTCTATTAAAATTACTCTATTAAAATGCCGAAAGCAAAGCAGACTATAATTCCTCACCGCAACTTAAAAGAGATAAATAACGATGATTTGCTTAGTGCAGCATGTACACTACCATGGTCCTCTATTGAATTCGTTGAAAATGTTGAGGACAAAGTTGAAATTTTAAATAATCTTCTAACGTATCTTTTGGATAAATTTGCCCCGGAGAAATTGGTACGTATCTCTAAACCAAATGCACCTTGGTTGAATGCGGAAATTAAACAATCAATGTCAGCCCGAGGCTTAGCCTTTAGAATTTTTAAGAGAACAAATGATATCAATGCATTCAACATGTACAAATGTCTCAGAAATAAAACGAAGCAGCTAGTAACGAATGCAAAAATTAAATTTTTTCAAACTGCTACTAAATCTAAAAATTCACCAACCATTCTCTGGAAGCAACTTAACTCAATCGGCATAGGTAAAAGCAAGAACATTCCCAGCCCAACGAATGTATCCCTTGATAGATTAAATCAAACATTTTCACAGCCACCAAATGAAATTCCAAATGAGGACAAGGAGCGAGTCATACAAACATACTCCATCAAATCAGCCGCGACACATAACCATACTAAGAAGCTTACTTGGAAACCTGTGACTCAAATGCAAGTACACTCTGCGTTTAAGTGCATCAAGTCTAAAGCTCAAGGCTCAGATGGTATTCCCCTTGAATTCATTAAATCATTACTCCCATTAATTCTACAATACCTCACCAACATTTTCAACTCGTCACTATCACAAGATCATTTTCCCATTCAATGGAAATCTGCCCTAATTAAACCCATACCAAAAAAAGGAAACACTCAAGATCAATTAACTTTTCGCCCAATTTCTTTTCTTTCAATCATTTCTAAGGCTCTAGAAAAACTTGTTCACGAACAAATCACTACCTTTCTTAAGCAAAATAAAATACTCAATGATTATCAATCTGGCTTTCGGCACGGACATAGTACCACCACTGCTTTAGTTAAAATAACGGATGATATGCGACGCTCCATGGACAAGAAAGAGATCACAGCACTCGTACTGCTAGACTTTAGTAAAGCCTTTGACTCGTTAGACAAAGACATTCTTGCAACTAAAATCCATTGCATGGGTTTTTTTCCTTCTGTTGTTAAATGGATTACTTCTTATATCTCTGATCGGAAACAGAAAGTAATCGCTAATAATTTGGAATCCTCTTGGATCCACCTTACTAGAGGAGCCCCACAAGGCTCCATCCTCGGTCCACTTCTATTCTCACTTTACATCAATGATTGCTCATCAGGACTAAATTGCAAGTATCACCTCTATGCAGACGATCTACAAATCTATTTGCATTCCACAGTCAATAATTTAAGCAATAGCTTGATGTCTATCAATGATGACTTAGCATACCTCCAAGAATGGTGCAATAATAACTTCCTATGCATAAATCCTAATAAATCTCAAGCAATACTAATTGGTTACCCAAGAATTTTTGCGAGTGCGCAGAGGGATAAACTGCCAAATTTACGTATCGCCGATTCCCCAATTTCTTTTTGCGATGAAGTCAGAAACTTAGGATTAATTATTGATCAAAATCTCTCTTGGGCATCACATGTAAATAAAATCACTAAATCTGTTAATCAATCACTTTATCCCCTATTAAAATTTAAATATGTCATCCCTACATCTCTTAAAGCGCAATTAGTATCTAATTTAATATTACCTTTATTTGACTATTATGACATTGCCTACCAGGACCTTTCTCAAGAACTTAGTCTTAAGCTTCAACGTTCCATGAACAGATGCATTAGATTCATATTTAACTTACAATTATCGGACCATATAACCGATTATATTAATAAACTGTCATGGCTGAAACTTGACTCTCGACGCCGGCTGCATACTCTTTCTCTCCTATATCAAATTCTAAACACAAAAACACCTCCTTACCTATCATGCGAATTCAGGAGTCTTGACACTGTCCATATGACTAACACAAGAGGGAATCACAATCTTTTTATACCTCATCACCGAACTGTCATTTACAACAAATCATTTACCGTTACTGCATGTAGGGAATGGAATAATCTTAACCTTTCAATTAGGAACTCATCATCATTGGCATCTTTTAAGAGGAGGCTACACAAAGCACTTTTCACCTCACAACAAGTAGGTATACATGACACTGAGCAGCACCTGCGACAAAGTGATATGCATCACTGAATGCTTGTATATATATACATGTTATATTTTATATCTTAATTGCTTGTGTAATATTTGTGTATCCTATGTATCTCATGAACTATGTTGTATTTTGCATGTAACATGACATTAGCTTTCACTCAGTAGGTTTTCGCAGGTTTTTCACGCCCCCCTTCTTGTGTGGGCGTTTTCCTGCCGTGGGTTTTTTCGCTGAAGGATATTACACCCCTATCCTCATTTTTTTCCCACCAACTTAAATCTTTTTTACACAAAAATTTCACATATAGTTGTTTATATTTTTTGACATTTCACAAACAGTGTATATTGTATATTCTTGGTACTGTAAACGTTTGTCTAATATTTTATAATATGCTTGCATTGACGTTATCGAGGGGTTAGGTGGAAGAGGGGACTTCCCAGTCTCAACCTCGCCCGAATAAAGGCATTTTATTATTATTATTATTATTCCCCACCTCCAAATTCACAAAATAGCAAAAAAAAAACATAGAAAAAGTTTTAGAACACCTTAGAACCATATTTTAAGATGTACTATCGTTTTCCAAAGTATGTAGACACCCACGAGCCCCACTTAACTGATGTTGTAGGGTCGGTAAAAACTTGGAAGGTTGGCACATGAGGTAGCCTGCACCTCTCGTCAGTACGCCGACAAGAGCCGACGAGGACGGACGCGGGGGCGATCGGGATAGCGAGGCAGGAGTCAAACTACAGGTGCAATAGCCCAAGCGAAAAGTAGCGAATGTAGCAGGAAAAGGTAATGTGGAGCGCGCCGAGCGGGTCGGAATGTTGGTGTTCCCGGAAAGGGGAATGACGGAGAGGAGAGCGGAGAGGTCGGGTTGGGTAGCGAGAGAGAAGCAGCACATTGATGGGCGAACGATTACTTAATTGGGAACGAGTATGGAAAACTGAATGACTAACAATGCCGGGTTGAGGGTTCAATGAGGAATTTTTTAAAAGAAAAGTTACAGAAAAATGCGGACCTTCCAGTAGGTTAAATAGGTAGGTATTATATGTAGGATATGAAGTAAAGATACTGTGCACTTTTTCTTAAAATATCTATTTTAAAATGAGTCAACGTCTTTCAATGCACTTCAGCATGAATCCTGATGATTCTGTAGCACAGCGAAACCTACAAACTAATTTTTAATGATTTATGTGGAAAAGTTAAAAGTATATTTACTGCACGTCCTACAATGGACTTCCACAAAGTTCCAGCCTCAACCATTCATTCCATGAATATTTTTTGCCAGTTGGCGGCAGTGACAAAAAAACTACAAAAAAGTGACTAAAAAGATGTTCATAAATATATGTAGAAAATAAAAGTGAAAAAGAGAGCACACTCACCATAAAATAAGGCACCACGATTCGTGAGCCATGTGCTGGAATTATTTTTTCTAATGAAGGCAGTGCGTTTATAGAAACATGAAAGAAGTAATCACTCACTCGCACCGATTTAATATTTCAAGAATAGACTCGATTAACAACGGGTAAAAATGAAAAAACGCTGGCATGAAGCTGGAATTTAACTTTTATCAATCGATCCAAAAGTAGCGCATCATTGTTCTAGAACACCTAGAAGCTCATTCACAGCTATCGATCTTAATTTATGTCCATCATGAGTATTGAATGAAAAAATTCAGAAAATGACGGCAAATTTTCACCCTAAAACTGGAGTTTTTAGCAAAAAATACCAGAGTTACTTCCCTTGGTGAGCGGATAAAACAAAAAAACTGTCATTTTTTTAAATATAAGTATTACGATGAAATACATCAAATGCATACTATTAAAGTATTCTTCATGGAAAATTTTACATTTATCGATAATTTTCTTTTTATCTATGAGCTGCCATGCTTCAATTTATGTAGTTAATCGTGATAACACATAAACTTACAAGACTGAAAGGTTTTTAGATGACCCTTAGGGTGCATGAGACCCGCATACTTACCTTTATTTTTTTCGCATATATGCCTTATATCACCCTAAATAAGTATTTTGTATATTTAAGTCCCAATTTGCGTCAAGGCTTGCAATTATTACTAGAACATAGGGAAATAGAGGTTTGGGCCAGTTTTTTTTAGATATTCACCCACTATGCGACGGGACGCATGTCTTGACTACAGCGGCGATGTCAGGGCTCAGTCCGGACTTAGCATTACGAGGTTAACTCTAAAAAAATATGGCTCGGGAGGTAGTACCTTACTTTGCACTATCTGAAAAATTATCAAAGCCCTTAATTTTTCATCACACATATTAAGTGTACCGCAAAATATTTGAAAGCAGTTAAATATCCAATACCTATCAAGGAAATTAATAGAATTTAGAACTATGTCCATGGTTGAATTCTCGTCGATATCCGAGAAACCAGGAAGACCATTAATATTCATTTACACATAAAACCCCATAAGAGCCCCTATTATCTAACTGAAATCTTTTTTTGTAGCTTATACCGCCTTCTTGCTACCATTTTGCCACTTGGCAGCACAGCGGATCCATTAAACGCTAATTATAAAACACGCACTGTAATTAACGCATAAAAACCAAGAATTCGCATAAGATGGAAAATATTCTGCTTAAATTCTCAGCCCTACGCACGATCTACCACGCGTTTATTTCCTTGGGTCACATGCGAATATTAATTTCGTTATCCGTTTTTTTTATTGACGTCGTAAATTTGATAGCGGACATAGGACAAAACACTATAATACGGGAATGAATGTAGTCGGCTAGGCGAGTCTTTCCAATGCCGGCGAAATGTCCCCACGTACCGTCATCGTACCGAGCATCGCATTCTGTTGGAAAATCAGTTCTCCACGCACTTAATAGGGCTTTTTTCGGGAAAAATAGCAAAGAATCTGCATTGAAGAAGAAATAAAATAAGCAGCAGAAGAAGTTTTTGGAGTATATTCAAGATGCAATAAAACGGATACCATTCAGTAGTTGCAACAGATTTTTGAATAAAAATTTTAATTCGACGTTTAATGGATTTTTACAACAGAATGTTAGTACACTGCCATTTCCATAACACTTCCCAAATTCTGAGAAGGTTCTTCATTTCTTGAACGGAAAAGCATTTATGATGATGTCTTGAGCGATAAAGCAGAGAGAATTTTTCATACGTTCAATTAAAAAACATATTTACAACACAATAAAAACCACACACAATACGAAAAAGGGTTGATGAACTTGAAAACACACGACATACATAGGGGAGAATATGTCAAGTGTGTTTCTATTGTCAACAGCTCTTTGTAAAAAATGAGCTATTGTCAATAAAGCGTAGAATAATATGAACCATTGTTTTCGATAAATGTTTAAAATCAATTATACGAACTCAAATTATTTTTCCGAAACTAAATCTTCTTCCATTAATGTGAGCATTATGACTACGTATTATGTGTTGCGCTGCAAAAAATTATTTCAAATTTCCTTACAAACATGTTCAATGCAGTGAAATAAACAACAGAAGAATACATTCAATCACATGTGACACCTGTTAAGCATCCCTTCTACGGTATATTACATCATGGGTATTTTTAATTTATGAAAAGTAGGATGTGTGGCGATTGTCGACAGGCAAATAGATATCGGATGAATAGTTTCTTTCTCCCGATTCCCTCTCTTCTCCGTTAACAATCCTACCGCGCCCTCAGTAAAACTCTTCTTTTCTCTCCACTTATGAGGTATGCCCCTCTCAAAACTGTAGAAAGCATCAATGATTGACGAAAGATCACTTTCAAAACGCATTACTCGCGGGGCAAATAAACAAAAAAACGCCCTCTCGCGAAAGCGGCTTCGATTAAGGGAACGTCTTGTCTCTCCCCTCAAGAAGGTCTCCGAGGCATGATCACTTGAAAGATAAAACAACCGGGTGTACCAGAAGGGGTTTCTGGCGAGTGACGGAGAGTGAGAATTGAAAGAAAAAAAAACACAGTCGAGCAGAAAGAATTTAGATCGGAAGCGTTTAGAAAATATCCACCCACGATTATCTTGCATTGTGTTAGAGAAGAAATCTATTGATAATAACCGACCTTCCTATTACACTGGTGCAATCTGATTTATTTGTATAAAAATAGGTACAAAAATAGGCAAGTCATGCTATTATTAACTCTTTAATAAAATTAATTGAAAAAAACATTTTGTTATGGTTTAAAAAAGAGGACGTAGGTTTCAAATGTCAAAATACGCCACCTAATGATTACGGCACTTATCACATTTAAAAACATGAAAATGAGGAAATTTAGATAAAAAGTACGTCATAAAATTACTCGCTCCGTAGGAAATTTGTCAGACTGCATGCGCACACTGATGAGTACGAGTCCTGTCGGCATTATTTAATTTTCAGTTAAATTGATGCAAAAGACAACGGTAATATCTCAATTTCCAAAAAGGGCCATGGTTAAATTTTTATAGAATTCAATGTGGTCAATCTTAAAATTAGATATACTTCAGCTAAACTTGTGATGATGATGAAATGACACTATGAGGAATTTACCTGACAGGCAGTCATTCCATTCCTTCCTCGAATATTTCACGCATAATGGAAACACGTTGAGGGATACTTAATAAAACGCTTTACCGAAATGTGCTCCATTACCATTGAAGCTACAATAGATACTTAAGTTCTTCGAGACCTCACCGTTATTTGAGGATGATAGCCTCCAGTTTCATGAGGAGGTATTCGATGGTGAATATACATGCATTTAAGACCATCTGGGCAAAATATAATTTAACTCCCTCTATTTTCTGAAGGTGATTTACTTGATCATGACCCATTCATACGTTGGCAAAATCAATAAGAGCTATAGATTTCGACGAAAAATGAGGTATTCTGTAGCAAAAAACAATAATATTCACGCGCTGTCCTCATCACAAAAACATGTGGATTTCTTTTCAAACAACTAACATAAATCAACCACCTTTTTTACTCAATTCAGCCAAGTAGTGCTCGAGCGCTACAGATAAAATTACTCTCAGTACAAGAGATTTCGACTTATCTTGAGATACCACCCAAGATGATTATTGGATCACCTAGAGTTACAGAGCAAGAGAAAAAGATAACGCAGAGAAAATTATTTAAGGATTAGTGGCAACAGAACCGTTGCTCCAATAGGGAAGAACGTAAGTTGAATAAAACTTGATTTTGTGGATAATTGCGCTCCCAATTTATTGGAGCAGAGGAGAATCGATTAGTGGAGAGACTAGTGGAGATCAGTCATCGAGAAGAGAGCTGAAAGAGGTGGAAAGGTTATAAATGGCAACTCATTTTCAACGAGTTCGCGGAACAAGTCCAAAATTTGGATAAAACAGGTAGTCCGGCAGTTCCACGAGTTTTCTCCACTTGAAAGGGTCCACCAACATTTAATACCACGGTCACCTGTTATTTTCCACCGCATGGAGCTTGCTAGGACATTCAACGCCAGTCATTTGTGTGAACCACCCTCGATCCTCAAGTAAATACGGTACGGAGGTCATAGAATTTATTAGAACTTAGAAGGAAGCATACTTTTAAGTAACAACATATATTTGAAGTGTCAACTCACTACCTCTTAAAACTATCAAAATCGCTTTTTTAGTCATAGGGGTCTCCTGAAAGCTATGGAACCTGCCATAAGGAAATTTAATGAATGAGCAAACAATGAAATAGGATAAAAGGTAAGATGTTATAAGTTTATTCTCTACTGCCTAAAAGGCTTCATCTTCTACCTAATAGGAACTTCATCACAATACAATAAATAACGGCATAAGATGACAATAGATGTGAACTTCCGGAGTAATAAACCAGAAAAATCGGGAAATAATTTCACTTGCAATAAAACCACGCAACTAAGGCGACATAAAATAAACGTTTCTAGAAATTAAAAATATTAATTTAGCTCGAAATTTCGTAAATTAACGGGCAGTTGAAAATTTTACCCATCAAAATCTACGTAAAACGCACTCTGTAATTTTTATTTAAATTCGCATTTCTTTAAGCTGCTTTCGTATTCCATTTGTTGCGACCCTTTCATTAGATTCGGACGTTACTCAATCACCCGGCCCAAATGGGAATTTCCCAACTCCAAAAACGTCCGCAGAGTCAACTTCAGATCCGTCATCCATGAAGAACCCCAAAAAGAGAAGAAACTCACCGGAATAGCATCAAGTGGGCCAAACGACGGGGCTGACAGTGTCCAACTACCTCTTCAACTATCTCTTCCCCGTCGTTTCGACTGCAATCTTCCATCTGTTGGTCTAGGAGGAAAATCACAGTAATGACAGCACGAGAAAACCACTCGTCCCGAGATACTCCGTCCGCTCAGGCTAGTGGGGGGTCCTTGTCGCTGAATCACACAGCAACACTAGAAACACTTAGTAGTGGTGCTCTCCTGCCACGTGGCACAGTAGCCTCTAACACTTCCGCGCCCAACACGGGGACCCAACGAAAAAAAAGAACCACGCCGCGAGAACAAAAATAACAACAATACGTCGGCGCGTGACGTTCGCGGACGCCGAATGCTTGCTCTTGCTGGAAGCCGCCGGCACAGACTGAGGCGCTAGTGGGAGTGCGAAGCCGTCCCCGGTGAGTTCCTCCCCTTCCATACGCAGTCAAAGCCACCTCCTCCGAGAACCTCTTGGTCCGCCCTCCACTCCCGCGCTTATCCGCCCCCCACCGCCCTTCCCCTCCGAGTCCTCCGCCTACCACCCTCTACCTCCCTGCCACCAGCATAACCCCGCAGCGCAAAACCTTCCCCTCTCCGCCGTTTGCCCAACTTTACGTGCTTCCATATCCCCTCAACCTCCATATTCCTTTACCTCGGGTGTAGCAGATATGCATGGTTCCTTACGGGAAATTCGTCGAAGGACACTCAATATTTTCCCTACTGACAGCCGGGAAAAGCCGTTCCCACCTATGAGCGAAAATTATTTGTTGAATATTAAACCGGAAAATGCATTTTTTGGATGAAATAGATGATTAATCACGGTGCGGCAAATTAAAAATACGACTCACGTCAAGCAACTTTGCGACGACTGCAACTAATTTTCGGCTGTAGGCTGAAAATAACTGATGAATTCGTGTGGAACACAAAGTATATAACTTCTGATATTCACAGTAAATTTTTTAAACCAAATTCAATTATGAAAGTAAATAAAAAAAGGATAAATGGACGAGAGAAGATAGGGAGGATACTGAATGCTACGATAATTATCACGTTTAGCTATTGCTTGCATTGCAAGATTTTATTAAGCTAATCAACATCATCACTGGTCAACAATCCTTGGATTGGTTTGACGCAGCTCTCCACTCAGTTTTCCTATCAGCTGATCATTTCACACCTACGTATTTCTTCTCTTTCACATCTCTCTTTACTTGTTCCATATATTTTGTTCGGGGTCTTCCTTATCCATTCTTGCCTTCCACTTGTCCTTCGACGATTGTCTTCATCAGGCCATCATGTCTCAAGATGTGGCCTATAAGGTTGTTCCGTCTTCTTATTAAGGTTTTCATGAGGCTTCTCTTCTCTCCTACTCTTCTTAGGACTTCCTCGTTACTAAAGAGCGTTCCACATTTAGTTCACAGTACGGGCCTTATGGATAACAGTGTTGCCAAGCTTCCGCTCCGCCGGCAAATATTCTGATAGCGTATCTACATCTACATAATACCCTGCGAGCCCCCTCTAGGGTGATTGGCAGGGGGTGATCAATCACCAGCATGCAGCATGCAATTGGACTCCCACATGCACACCAACATTACAAAAAAGGCACGCATACTAACAAATTATCCTACTATATGCAGTTTGAAATAATAATAAATTTGAGAAACATGCATTAAGTTTTACATAGGTTAGTTGGCTACACCACAAGTCATGCAATCTATTTATGAGTTCTATCTCTGCCGTTATAATCTCTTATTGTTCGTGGAAAAAATGACATTCTGAATCTATCTGTTCTACAATCTATCTCTCTTATTTTATTTATATGATCTGATCTTCCGTAGTATGTTGGCGTCCGCAAGATATGGTCAACTTCCTCAGAAAAGACACTGCTTTTGAATTTATCTAAAAGGTTTAGTCTATATTTCAATCTACGGTCCGACAGAGATACCCATCCGAGTTTATATAAGAGGTCAGTTACACTAACAAGACTATCGTAACGACCTTTCACATACCTGGCAGCTCTTCTTTGCACGCCTTCTAACTCTGTTATTAAGCCTTTTTCATGAGGGTCCCAAACACTGGCAGCGTATTCCAAATGTGGTCTAACGAGGGAAAAGTAGCTAATTTCTCTCACATTGTCGTCGCACTTTCCCAATATTCTTTTAACAAAACCCATTTTACGATTAGCTAGACCGGTTATCTCTCGAATATGTTTATTCCACGATAGATCATTATTGAGTTGAACTCTAAGATATTTCTTGGATTTAACAGTCTCTAATTGGGTACCCCGAATTATATAGCTACGTTGTAGGGAGTTATTCTTCTTCCAGAAATTCATTACGACGCACTTTTTCAAATTAAATTCTAACTTCCATGCATCGCACCAAGCTTACATAGCAGCAAGGTCATTCGTTAGTTCATCTATATCTCTGCTGGAACGGATTTCCCTGTAAACTACATTGTAGTCTGCAAATAATCGTAACTTACTGTGTACTACTTCGCCAATGTCGTTTATGTTTGATGCTCATTCTTGTTAGCAAAATGACCAATTCTTTGGCATATTTTCGCGATGCAGAGTGAATTAGGCCTCAGAGGAAATGTAACCTACTGTCAACCATACTTCTGGTACTAATACAATTTTCAGTTGAACCAAAGAATTATGACACTTATTGCGATTTAGGCGACCTACGAAGCCCATGCTTATATCGAAGAGTAGCATCGAAATGGAATAGAGAAGTTGCTAAAACTGTTCTATATGTATTCTAAATTATTATTGTACCCGCAAATAAATATCCCCTGAGTGCAGAAGAAGAAAATAGAGTGAAAAGCTGACGTCAATGTGAGGTTTTGATTGAGAACCAGTCATTGGTCAAAATGATCCATAGCCGTCGATCCTGGTATAGCATCTATTACAAGACTTACCATTAGGAATTATGATATTTTCTTTCCACACTAGTATCGTATGAGTAAGTTCACACAAATTTACTTATGAGTAAGTTCACTAAATTTCTCAGGAATAGGATAGAAAAGGATGAGTTAAATTTGATATTAAACATGGCATACCGTTCAAAAAGAGCCATTCCATTCCCCTCAATTAAATTATCTCATCCCCATGACGTAGCCCTGTTTTCATTAATCCCTCCCTCTTCTGTGGCTTCAAGTGCACATGGCCAAGTCAATACAATGTTGCTGCTGATTTACATCTCATATAAAAATCTTTTCTAAAGGCCATACATAAAGGCCATTTAAGGCATTATCCTTCCTCCAGTTGTCGCATCGCGTTTGACCTTTATCACTAGCCCTTGACGTCTTACACCGTAGCCTGTAATCGGGCACGAATAATTATAATTTCAGCAAAAGGATCCGTATAAATGACGAGCACCTAAAATTCTTGCAACAGGAAAGACGATTCAAACGCGTCCGATGAATGGCGAGTCGATACTCAGAAAATCAATGAATGAAAAAATATTGTTATACGTTACTAAACGGTGTGAAGCGATACTTTCTTCGACTGCGGACGCGATGATACAAGTATTACGATAAAATGGCTATCTAATGATAAGGATTTAGCGTAGGAGGTGGTTGCATGATATGGAAGAAGACCTGACTGAAATAGGAGTGATGAGATGGTGAGATTACCATGCTGTCGAGAGGAACCCCTGAAGAGAAGTGACCGAAGTGGCACAGACTCTTTCAGGGCTGTTATGCCAGTGGGTAAGGTAAGTTTAGGTATATTAAAGGAAATCGTTTGTCACGGAGCAATAAAAGATTTGAACGTACTCTGGATGGTACTCAATAGTAACATTTCCAAAACGTACCTTCATTGCCTTTATTTGTAAGCGGATGGTCTCCTAACGCCCCCCGCTAAATGCCTATAAAACCGGCTCAATATAGGGTATTTGGTATATATACATTTAAACTGACTTTATTACCCAAAGGGTTGTGGGTAAAGGGTTTATCTATATCCATGGTTATATTTAAATCCCGAATTCGCGAAGTTATCCCACGATATTCACCCCATTATCAGTAATTTGAAACTCTATGTCCACACAGTCGATGACCGATGGCCACCATGCCGGTAAGCACGATCCCCCTCCCCCACTCTCCTAAACTTGTCAACCGGGACTCAACGTCACAATGGGAGCGTAAACGCGAGGTGGGAGGCGCCACGCGAAGATTATTAGCAGAGACATCCGTTCCATTTTGCCGCACGGCCTCATTAGAGCAAGGTTAGGCGCTTCCATTTCGATCCATCCGACCACTCGCCGTTGGGAATATGATACGCGAGCGCCAAAACAAACATGAGCCAACGAACGATACACACGACATGAAGGAGGGCGGCAACTGCCACGCCCATTTCCACCTGGATGAGGACATGGTGCGGGGAAACAGGAGGGTGGCTCGATAGGGGGGTGCACATTAATTAATTCAGCCGTTTTTAGGGCGGGGAGGGGGGGAAGAGGATCGTAAGAATCTTATGTGGGGGATAATGGTCGCGGCGAATGACATACCTTTTTTTATAAATGGTAAAATTGCGAGAAACAGTTAAGCATATTATTAAACTCGATCTTCACAACTTGACACCAGAATACGTTCTCAATACTGTTAAATACTAGTCGTAACTAATTTAAACAAAAATAATTATAGAAAAAACCCATCATTGATTAACGCATTAATACTTAAAATGCACATTTTGAGCAAACTTCACAACTTCCATACCATCTTAGTATTTGCCGCGGGAATTACACATGGAAAGTGACACAAGAATGCGAGAGAGACAAAATAATTGCGCGGGATTTACTAAGTTTATTGCAACTATTTAACCATGAACTCGACTTTCCACAAAGATGATTCGCGAACCATTGCAGAGGGACTACTATTAGAGAATTTCACTCCACTAGACGCAATAATGGCAACATTTTCCAGCAAAAGCAAAAAAAGATACAAAAATGGAATGAGAATAAGCAATCACAAAAAAATTGAAACCTTCAGTTTGAAATGATGGAAGACAAAATAAACAACATACCATGCCTTATGACCTCAAACATAATGATTCCTAGAGACCAGACATAAATCAGTATTACTTAAGATGTGAAAGATAAAAATATGAACCGATCGATATTACCTGTGATGCACATTGATATCGAATTTGGAACAAACGAATAAGCGCTTTTGTTTCCCTTGAGTGAAACTCGCCTCTTTGAGAAAAACATCGAAGTTTAAGAGACACATTTCGCGAGACTTGTAGGACACAAAAATAGGCTAATTTCCTATTATTATTATTTAAAAAATCACACATGTCACTATGCGAGCTACCAATTCATACTGAAAATAAGTTGCCACAAAAACACAAAGCAAACGTACCTTCGTCTTGCACTAAAAAATGCATCATCTCAACTAAAACGGATTCTCGAGACTCCTTTTTTTGTCTCCGAGCATTACTTACTTCCCGATAGGATTTTCGGCGCTCCTGTGAATGAATTCCGGGAGCGTCAGACACAATGACACGACAAAAAATCAATCAGACACATAAAAGAAAATTCCAAGAGCCTCATAGCATTCGTTCACCACCATGCACAAAATAGCATTCCTCCATATTTCTTATCAATAGGCTCTTTCTACAATTATTATTATTTTTTAATCGTATTAATGTATTAAGTCGATTATGTTAATTATTTTTTATTGTGATAGTTACAAAAATAAAGACAACCCGCACTTTTCTTATCTTCGGAATCCATCGCCTATTTCTCGAGTCACTCGCGACGAAATATTGACGGAGTTATCCTTCTTACGAGGATAAGTTGATGACTTTACCGACACTGCATCTCATCTACCTTATTTCCACTTCGTAGTTAGTTAGTAGTTTGTCGTTGTTCACAATTTCTTAAGCGTTTCTTCTCTTCAATGAGCGGTTCTCTATGAAGATATTAATTAACAGAAACTACTAACGAAACCCAAATAATGAGAGGTAGGCGGAAAAAAAATTCGTTTATCATTTTAAAATTACGGGAGAATGGATCAGTAGAGAATGTATTTTTTTCGTTACTTTGCATAATTATTTTTGCATTTGCATAATTATTTTCATGAATCACAATTTCGTGTCGTAGTGAAAAAACGGACCATAGCGACTACTTTCCATGCCACTGAGCATGACACGAATTAGACGCATTTCGCCGTCAAAGCACAGTTAAAGGCTCAAGACTCATGAATAACCTTTCTTAATAGGCGCGAGGTCGTAATCTGCCATCATATCCGCGTAGTGGCGGGCGCGAGGCGTATCGTGTATTGTCAACGACGAGTGATGGGGGGCGCTAAGTGAAGTTTCTCATCATTCCATTCTCACCGTCGGGCAATAGAAGGGAGCCTCAATGAATTATGGTCCATAAAGCGACACGTCCGGAGAGCTGTAAGTAGCCACGGATGAAGGCGATGTACCTGGATGAGGCTAAGTTATGTACGGCGACAAAAGCACGTGCCTCCTCGATGGCGCTTTGAAGATCGTTCAAAACAGAACCCATGTGTGAATATTACAATAAATTTCAAACATATTTTAAAAGCAATTTTTTTATTCGAACTAAAAAGAAGAAAATAAACCAACCTTGCCTTGGCCCAAGGTCCCACTTTGAAAGATGGTGGATAAAAGGCTATTTATACAAATAAGACATGGGGATTCACTTTGCACTAGTCGTTGGAGCGATGTAAATTCAACATAATATATTTCAGATTTTGATTGAACACTTAAAGAGAAAGAATATTATTTAAGACGTTGAATCAATGTGCACCACGTTCTCGGTTTCGAAAAGTTTTATATCCGTACAATTCAAACATGGGACCTTGAGTCAAGGGAGATTTATTTTCCTATTTGCAGGTCAAACAAAAAAAAAAGGTTTTGAGATTGATTTTTCATATACCTACTGTAATATTATCCCTATAATGTCATTTTATTAAATAGAGGTCCATGACGGCATCACAGTGCAAAATATATAATCTTAACTCCATTGAAGATGGGTAAAGACAATTTGCAAAAAAAAAAACCTTTGAAAATATACGTAAACTTCACCAACCCTGCCGGGATTGTTACCTGGATTCGTCTCTTCCGTAAGCATACGCGATATCTGCTGCGCAAGAGGGCAACTTCTTCCATAACGTAGAATTAAATCGTTAAAACTTATTCTGCAGCTGAGACAAATGCTAACAGTGGAAAAAGGTGGCTCATACTGCCTGTGCAGACCCAGAAATAGTTTAAGAATGCATTGTCATTTGGTGGTGATCTGTACTGAAAACATAACACATCATCAATTGTAACAAGTAACAAGTGGATTCAATCTGGGTTGCAAAATTTCGTTCGAAAGGACAAAAAAAGGCTAGATAGTCATTTTATAAATACGAAGTATAAAGGCATAGATTGTGCCAACTTTTCTTCAGGAAGTAATCCCTCACTCACGACCTGTCGTCTTTTTTGGAGACGGATTGCTCTCTTGAGACCTACGCCATCATTTCCAAATTTTTGCAGCACGAAGAGGGCTTCAACTGCTGAGGTAGTGACTAAAATTCAGAGTAAGGGCAGAAGACAAAATGAAGCTCACCGTCCAGTATTTCATGAATTGAATTAAGGACGTAGTCTTTTAAAAAGTCTTTTTTCCTAAAATATACCTCATCATCAACATCATTAGTCAACAATCCTAGGATTGGTTTGACGCAGCTCTCCATTTCTCTCTCCTATCCGCTAGCCTTTTCATAGCTACATATTTCTTTTCTTTTACATCCTTTATAACTTGTCCTATGTAACTCATTCGGGGCCGTCCCTTGCCCTTTTTCCCGAACCGCCATGCTGTGAGTTCGCGCACAAGCGGGTATCCAAGGAGTAAGGCGTGAGATATTCTGGGGATGAAATAACATTAAACAATTCCTCGTGCCATGCTCTACTCGCCGCAGACATTCCTCGTCGGTCGAGTGAAATAGTTCCCCAAGGCCGAACTCCTTAGTGAGCGCACGCGTAAATTGTCTAGCTTCGTTTTTGTATTTTACCGTGCGATTGTGGTGTCTGTCATGAGAGAAATCTTTTGCAAACCTGTCTGACATACACGCAGAAATTCGTTCTGCGGCGCAGACCTCTTGCAAAACCAAGTCAACGAGGATGCCCTAAAATATGTCTTTCACATAAAGTAAATGCGATTGAAAACGAGGAAAGTGCTGCAGACGACGAGCAGACCCCTACGCGATATTTCATTCAAAAATGACACACGAGAATTGCGAGGCCGAAGTAATTAGAGAGTTCTTCTTTACTGCATACTTATACGGCAATGAAACGGTGGGGGTTGTCTGGGTGACCTCACAATGGGAGGTCGAGGTCGAGGTATGACTCGAGAGGCATGAGTCAGGTGTCGCGAGTGAAATGGATGGCGTGAGGGATATCAGCCACTCCATAAAGCAGTGGGGTGAACATCCCGCGCCCGAAATCCTCTACGCCTTTGAGGGAATGGAAACTGTAGACAACGACCTGCAGAAAATATTTATCAAGAATCTTCTTAAAAGACGCCTAGGTATCCGACCATTGAGGAAGTAAGGAGAACAGCGAAGAGCAATGGAGCCGACGACGTGAAAGCGAGCGCGCCCGTGCTCTTCGGACGTGACGCAAAAGAAAAGTAGAAATGTGGAAGGACCTCCCAAGAAAAACGACGGAAGAACCCCGACGAAGACGTAAACAACGCAACGTTGAGCAGCCGAAAGGAGCAGGCTCCAAGGACAGAATAGCCGAAACACCACCCCCAAGGAATACGAGAAAGACTGGAGAAGAATAAAATTCGCTGACGAAGCAAATCAAGGGCTTGAGAACATGCATGTCTCCAGCTCAACAAGTTTTTTTTCGCGATGGATTATCAGTCTAAAACTTTATCTATCATTCTGAAACTACTGACATTTTCAGAGACATGACCAAAGTCAACATTTTCAGGTACCTCAAAATGGAAGATTTCCTTAGGTTGTTTCTCAGATGCGTAAAAGTTTCTAAACTGAGATGTGCGAAAATGTTGAAAAAGATTGATTGTGCATTGATACCACGAGAGTAGGCATGCCTCCCTATCGATCACCCATTTTGTTAATGAATGATTGCTGACTTTAAACTTAGGCTAATATCTAAAAATTTTCGGAGCATATAAAGTGAACCCTTTTCACATTTTTGTGCATCACAAATTTGTAAATTGTGCTCCTGAATTTTTTCAAAATAAATTATAGTAAGCCCAAGGTTCTTGCCCTTACTACAAATGTCTCATTCTATGTATCGCTGTAAACGGCGTCAAGTAGACTCCAAAACTCCACCAATTTAGCGAATGATCACATTTTTATGTTGTCACAGTATAGGCCCATTACAACTACCCCATAAAAAGCCATTTTCATTGACGCATTATTGAAAAAAATGAGTATGCACGACGTGAGAACCAACCAATCAACCACTGGTATATAATAGGGTGGTTTCCTATTATTTTTTTATTGCTTTAATCGAAAGATTATTACTCCTGGAGTACGTATTTCACGCTTTTAGATTTTTAAATGACAACATCTATTTTTCGCGATTAAATGAAAAGTGAAAATTTTCAAGCGCGCGAAAACGCGACGCTCAAGTATGAATTCCGGGAAATATCTCCGTACGTCGTATTTCTGGTTCCCCCTCCCACCCGGTGTGGTGACCTTGAGGCGAGACTTAGCGCTGATACGTCGCAGGATGCTAGCGGATAGCCAAGTACCTTGCTGGATGGTAGCGCTTGGCTTAAAAAAGGTTTATTAATACCTTATCAAACGAGGAAAACTTTCCGACCTTAGCCAGTTTCAATAAGTGTTTATTAAGACATGTTTCCCTGAGCTCTGTGCCTCATGCATGCATTGGTAACCTCAGACGATGTATAACTCCTATCCTCTCGTGTAGAAACTAGGTCCCTGTGACGTCATGCGGAGTGGAATCGTATGGGCGCCAATCTGGCCTTTTTCAAATGAGGATAAAATTTGACCCTTGCCATTCGTCTAAACCGGTATTTCAAAAACCAAACAATTTGTGTATTATGAATACACTAATGGTGGGTAACGAATCGCAATCAATGCCTTTGGTTTTCTTTGATGAACGAAACTACCCTATTCAATGTGCGATAAATTTTCTCGAGAATAATTCTCTGCCTTATGTAGTTTCAATTCACATTACGTCTCTTCAGAACGCATTTCCTACGTCAGAAAAAGGGAACGAATGAGTACGGAATAGCAAAGGTTAATCGGCGCCGGAAAGAAAAACTAACCTCCCAAGGAAGGCACGCCACAGTGCGCCAGAAGGATCGCTGTTGAAGGATAACTTTTGATCCCTTTCACATGAATGCACGCGGAATGTATCTCGGATAAGTGAGTATATAAGAAAGCAACCGCGAAAGAAAAAAAAGAGTTATTTTACACGCCATGACAAATTAAGGCCACTTTATAGTAAAAAAAATTGAAAAATATGCCGAAGAGAACGAGTTCATTAGCGTGTGGTTAAGTTGATTTTGAAATACCGGGAATGTTTCGGAACGAGCAGTGTCTGAGTCCTATCAGTATCCCACGCTCATACTATTTAGTGTTTTGTTAACTTAAACAGTGAATCAAGGTAAAAGACATCTCTGAAGACAAATCGCATGTAGATAATATGAAGAGGAACATTAAACTCCGACAAAGTCATTTCAACAGTTTGTGCAGCAGTTTGCCATTAGCACTTCAGAAGAATGATAAATTGCGACCAGTCCGCGATAATCCAGATTTCCAACGGACCAGAGATAATAAAATAATTTTTCGTGAAGTTCTTCGTTTAATTTTTTGCCATTTTTTCTGTAAACTACCTTTAGGCCAAACTGTGGTGGTTGTCGCGTCATAATTGTATTTTTTTTAATAACCCACCGCCAAACCAGAATTCGACTTTCTTGAGGAGTCTTCGTCAGTGACGTAACTAGGAATATGATTAGGGGGAACGCGGGGACCTTGGGGCGACCCCCCCACCAAGGGAACGGGGGCAGGGGTCACCTCACTTCAAACATTTTGAGTCAACGGTCGGTATTCAGTGACTAGTTTCATTGTCATGATGTTAATAAATGATCTTTGACTTTAAGCATACCTATGCAGTTATTATAAGTCAAAACTATTTTAAATAATTGTTTTTATTTCTCTGAGGCTTTTGGGGGGATCGATCCTTCTAATCCCCCCATAGTTATACGTCACTGTTCTTTGTCAGGTTGAGAGTCAGGTTGATAAGAAAAAACTCGAGAGATACGACGACGAAAAATTCGCGAGCACCTGTAACCGAAGCACTGAACGCCGCTACGGTTTTTCGGGCCACTGCGCAGATATCTATACAACAACCATCTGAAGGAGGAGAAGCAGGGCGCTCTCTAATGGCTCCGTTAATGCCCGTTAGTCGGCGAAGACTCACTGCATTCAGAGAGAGAGAGGCGCACTGTGGCCCGTGTTGCCCTTTGGGGCATGTTCCCTTCACTGCAGAGAGGTAAGCGGCGAGTGGCCACGCGTTCGTTTGGATTCGGTGGGCGGTTGAAGCGGGCAGCACGAAGGCGGAGCCGAGTGCTCGAAAGGAAGTTCATTGCATCGCCGTCGTAACGGAATCACCGATGACCGCATCCAAAGGAATAGCCATCGCATGTTGACCGACCGGAGACCAATTCCCACAAGCGATTTATATGGAAAAGGAGATAATTGCCAAGAGAGGGCCCCGCAGTGGCGTAGCCAGGGGAGGGGGGGTCCGGACCCCCCCCCCCGAAATATAAAAGCACAATTATTTTCCATAATAAAAGGAAAGGATACTTCCCGAACAATTATTGAAAAATCATGAATTTACAAAGTATTCTATTAACAAATGATGTTTTTCGATTGTGAAAAGTGTTAAAATTAGTTTAAAACCCATTAATTACTAATAAGTATCCTGTTTTTTAAAAAATTTCCCCCCTGGTTTTGGACCCCCCCCGGAACGAAATTCCTGGCTACATCACAGCCACACCGCATTCTGTCAGATTGAAACTTGTTTAATTAATGGACGAAGGCAAAAAGCATTGTGGATATTACAACCATTTCATCTGCCCACCCTAATGAATTCGTAGTCATATGGTCGGAGTATTGTAATATATTTTTACTGCAATTGATTCGAGCGAACATTTTGTTGCAAGAATATTTAGCAATTCCTCGTCTTTATAAATATTTTTCTGGGACAATTAGATACTGCACAGCATAACTGGTAATGATAAAATCTATCTGTGGTCATATTTGAAAACCAATTAATAACCTGGGGGCCGTGGCAGAGTTAATTAAGTTTATTGGACCATTAAAAATGGTAAACGAAAAGAATTTTGCACATTTCAAACATATTTGCATGCCTTCTCTCCGATCAAATTCAAGGGGGCTGAAAATGACGTCTATTTATGAAAAGTAATTGAAGAATATACAAAACTGTGTGAAATGTACAAATTTTGTTTCATAAGCCATTATTTATGTTCCTATAAACTTGATTGACTTTGCCGATGCGCTCAGGAGAGGGTTTGTCTTATCCATATGTTTCAAAAAGAGTACCTAATTGTTTCCAAGAGAAAAAGCACTTAAAATGTACGAATTGGAGAGAATGCTTCTTATGGATATTACATGTTGATTAATACCCATGATTTTACACTGAAGTCCCTTGAAATTGCGATCACTGTCTCATCAGAATTACAAGAGGTAACTTTTGCAAATCCATTTAAACGCCCGACGGGTAACAAGGTATAGTAATTAAATAATGCTTCACTAGAATAAGAGAATTATGATGATAAAGTAACAATGTACTAGGTAAAATAATAATATATCAATTAAGAAGCTGGTATCTAACCCTCGAGCGGGCGCGCCTGATATTTTTACACGATCGGGCACGTGGCGCACTTTGTCCACGATACATGCATTTATATGATAACACTCGATTTTTGTTGAAATTTATCTTTATTTGTAGAAATTAGTCCAAGCTTGAACATTTATAGGTTATGCAGTTATAAAAGTATCCAGGCGGTACTTGGCTGGTCGCGCGGCGTAATTTGTAAACCACGGGTGTCGGGTTCCTCTTGCCGATCTAAAAAAATTGCCACAGTACCTCATGCTTTAAAAAATCACACTATAGACATTGAAAATATGACAATGTAAGAATACACGAGGCCATTCAAGAAAAGCGAAGCACGAGGTACACGGCCGGTCGCGCGCCTTACTTTGTAAGCCACCGGCGTTCCACGTGCCGATCTAAAAATAAATTAGCTACAATACTTTGAGGTTTGAAAACACGCACAATAGATATTCGAAGTACATTTTAAGAATACATGAGGCAATTGTGGACAAGAATGTGCGTTAAATGTCAAAATCCTTGGGTTTCGAAGACTGGCGTACTTTATACGCCAGCGCGCCCGCTCGAGGGGTAAAGCAAATATAGGTAACCTCGGGCAAAATAAAACAGTGTTGCTCCAAACTTGACGCATTGTTATGGATTACTCGAATAGTTTCCTGCTAGAGACAACCAGCTGAGAATGTCTGATAGATCGAGACAATGATAATAATTCTAGAATTGTCTTATTATGTTCAGAAGTAATATTCTTGATATAATTTTCCCTCACCACTTGACAGAGCCGCTACTATCGCAGCAGAGGGGAAGTGCTAGACGTGGGTGAGGAGGCTTGAAACATGATCAAAAGATGAAACAATGCGGAGGACCAAACGTGGTTCACAGCCACTAATGAGGTAGCTCAAAACAGAATGTTAGGATTATATGGTCATGCATTGCTCTTTCTGTAGTATAAGAGAGGATACAGTAGAAAGGACATTCATGAAATGAATTGCAATGTGATAGGAGACAGTCATGAACATGAAGGAGATGATGAGACGATCATTACGAGTAAATTTTTAGATAAGGCTCTCGAGTTTCATTTAGAGTGAAGCACTTAACGACGCGAAAAACATGGATGTTGAGAAAGAGGACGAGAAAAGACTAGAAGTGATGAAGAAGCAGGAGCATTTTCCACAAATTTTAAATTTTAAACTTTTTAAATATTTAAAATTAAAAATAAGATTTAAAAAAATTAAAATTTAAAATTGTGGAAATTGCTTCTGCTACTTCGTTGTGTACCGTTTCCACTCCATCTCGCCTGAAACCTCAGAATATAGACTATGAGAGTTTGAAATGCGTGATTGGATGAGAACTGGGGAGTGGACGAAGAGGTGGAGGTACGACGAAGTGCTGAAAATGGTGGGTGAGAAGAGGCAGCTTCTAAATGAGAGACGGAGGAGACATAAGGTATGTATAGTACTGTATGTAGTAGGTAAGTACTGAGCAGGGAGGGGATGCTAAAAACAGTGCAATAGGGTAGAATGCTTTGTAAACGAGGGAGAGGAAGGTTGAGACTAGAATTTTTGGATAGGATGAAAGGGAATAGGTATCATTGTTAACTGAACAGGGATCTCAATGATGGGAATGGTGACGCCCGGAAAAATTAGCGAACGCTCTATGCAAACATACTTTAATCGGAATAAAACCATTATAAAAATTATTCGTTCAAAACTCCGCTATCAACTTAAAACTTTTACTGCTTAGAGATAACACCGTTTTCAAAATTTGCTTGCAATTTAAATGCAAAAAACATTAACTGAGGCAATGTGGAGACAAGATTTTTCAGTTTGAGATAGAAAAAAACAGCATGCTATACTGCCTAAGAATATATAGTTACCGCATTTAATTTAAAAATGAAAAAAAAAATACTCGAAATACACGTCTAAATTATTCTGTGAAAATTCAGAATTCACAAGCACCTAAAAGACGTATATTTGATATAACTCTCCGAGCGTAAGGCTAAGGTGGTGATCTTCCTCAGAAGGAATCGTCACTCCGTCTCAGTCGGTCTTTTTCGGTGACTGATCACCAACGACAAGCTTACGCTATCACCTTGAAAGTTTCGCAAGTCGACTCGCGTGCGGCGAATCGGCTTTGAGGGACTTTGATCCCGGGGCTCTACGCTGATTCAGTGCATTGAATGTAGTTCTTTCATCAAATAGATTCAATAAGTGAAAATTTTCAATTTTATTCACCGCCGTATGCCCTAAGCAACATTCGGCGTTTAAGTTTTAAATTAAATAATTTGGAAAGTATGAATGATATTAATCAGACAAATGTTAGAGGAATACTCAGAGGACGCAAAAGGCAGTTATTCAGGATGAACGGGGAAAGAAATTAAAGAATGTCGTATGACGAATAAGACTTGGTAGAGGCAAAAAATTCATCGCTGAACAGCTATCGACCACAACATTTGGACATATTTTTATATTTTACAACTATACAATTTCCGAAATATAGATGATTTTTATCAGGGAAATATTACAGGAATACTAAGTAGTTGATGGTTTGAGGCGTTACTGAGTGGAACTTACTCACGTTGAAAAAAAAATTTTAACTTGGTTTTTTCACAGAATATTAGAACATATTCTGTGGAAAAACAAAATTTAAATTTTTTTATTCTTCATACTAAGTAGTCCCAAAAGGCATTTAATCTTGCGTAGAAGGGTAAAAGAAATTAATTGTCGAATGGTGACTCAGAATGAGGAGAGGCAATCGATAAATCGCTGGACAGCTAGGTATCGATCACAAAATTGGAAAGGAAAACTCAACTGACACCGCGCAGGGCTATCGTTTCACCCGACTGATGCAACAACGACGACGGCCTCTTCATTTCCAATCCGAGAGATGCGGATTGCAGCGCCAATTATCGAGTGGGATATTGCACAGATTCCCCTGGAAGCCGCGAGCTAATCCCCATCTCCTAATTGCCACGATGCTGCCGCTTCGGCTGCTTCTGCTTTTTTACGGACCGACGTAATCTCTTCCTGCTCGTCGGCCATTGTCCACCCATCGCGCTTGAATGCTTTTCCTGATTCCAGTAATCCAACAATGCACCGCGCTCCAAGCGCAATGGTGGGGGCAACGAGCAAGAGGTTAACAGACAGGAGGGTGCGTAAGGTCATGAAGCGGTGAGATCTCATTAAAAGCTATCGCCAAATGACTAAAGACCGACTGTAATCAATTTCACATTGCTTTAAGAAATTCAACTCGGCTCCATGGATGGGAAAACGGATAAAATGGGCAACGTCGACATTGTAAAAATGATAGCAGCGGCACAAAGATTCGTGAAACGAGATCAATTTATAAAACGCATTTTATGGCCTTCAACTTCGTCTCTGAAGCGTCTGCTTCTTTCGCCGATGCAACAGTTGCAGGTGAAATAGTGGAAAATTTATTCTTTAAAATGTGGAATAAATGAAAAATCATAAATCTAGTGACCAACAAACAAGATTTGACGAAATAAAAATACGGTAATGAGGCATGTGATATTGCTAGGGAACTGAAGATGACCATAATAATAATAATAAATTATGCTCTCACCGGTTTCCTGGCTGAAGTTTTCCAAGTGTCTAATGGCTGGTCAACAATTACAGCATCGTCCATGCACTCCAGCGGTATGCAGACTTCCGGCAAGAAGCAAAATGCATTAACTCTCACGTGGATAAGTTAAGCACGTAGATAGCCGCAATATGGTTCACAGTGGAATCACCATCAAAGGATATAAGTAAATCCGAATTGCGATGCTGGTTGAAGGGTAACCTCGCTAAACCGAGTAACACTATCCGGAAACATTCACTGGCCTGGTAATTTCACGTTTAATTTAAATAATAAGCAACACTACCACCAAAATAGTATCATACTGCAACTAAATCAATGGCCGACAACGAAAATACAAAATGTTGAACTTGAAAAGTAGCCCATCACTGCACGCGAACAGATACAAGATCTTAAGCGAGCATATCTGCATAGCGACACATGGAAAGCATTTTGTTCCACGCAAAAAATAAATATCCACAAAAAACAATGTCCAGGTTAGTTGCAGGTATTCTTCTCAGGTTCTCCATCGCGTCACAATATCCGTGACCCACGTTTAGATACACGAGGCGAGCACTGAAAGCTAAGAGGTAGGAAAAACCTGACCCGGAGGAGAACCAGAAGAGAATTCATGGGACGAGATCGTCGGGGAAGCTTTTTATCTTACATCTAAGTGAATACTATTTTATTAACGGCTTTAAAAGTAAACGCTGTCCGTTCCACTATTCTCCCGTTGTTGGACCGCAAAGAACGCGTATCGCTTATTGTGAACCGTGCAAAACTTGGCACAAATAGTACGGCTGTGCACGAGATACCAAAGCACCGGATTGAAATTGCTACGGAGGCGACCGCGGTGCGAGAGTCTTGTCTCCGTGACAGCGAATCCAATACTGGCGGTCGGTGGAGTAAACTCCCGGGAAACGCGTGGCCCATTGAACTCCAAGGCCCTCCCCCCCAAACGACCTGCAGCATAAACAAAACCAGCGGGAGCCGTGGGCTTCCTGGCTTCACGAGTCCACAATGGAGGAGTGACGATGACTCCCTTGGGTTTGATTAGGTAGTTGTCGGAGGGCTCCGGATTTTGAAAAGTTAGCTGGAACCCCCTCGATCAGCAGCTAAGCCATCTACCCTTTAGACTACCACACTCAAGTGGCGTAGACATGAATTTCGTTGGGGGTTCCAAAACCAGGGGGGAATTGTTTGAAAAACAGGGTACCAAGAAATGGGTTTTAAACTAATTTTATCACCTTTCATCAACGAAAAACTTCATCTGTTAAAGAAATATTTTGTAAATTCATGATTTTTCAATAATTTGTTTTCTTTTGAGAAAGAAAATAACTTTATTTCAGGGGGGATCCAAACCACCCCCCCCCCCCCCCCGCCTACGCTACTGCCTCATTTCCCTCAATAATACTACCTATCCTATTATTTTACGACATTCATCGGAAAGAAATTAATTTCCTTGGGTCTATTTATTATTTCATCCTTTTTTTAATGAGCCAACACCCACAGTGAAATGGTTCACTCCACTTGTGAATTCTGATATCTGATAGTTGAGGATAGGGCTCAACCTGGAGTAAGCCTGAGGCGTGCGATTCTATGGTATCCAGAGAAGGCAGTTTACTTCTTTAAGTCGCTTCTAACCGAGAGGATTTTCGTTTGATTTGTCCAAAGATTATATCATGGATTTAAACTATCAGACATTCTTCCGACAACAAAACGATCTGCCCGTAGTGTAAATACGCCAACCAAATCTTCTGCGCCAAATATTCCACATGATATTCCTGTATGACCAACATTATAAAAGAAATTAAAAGAAATTATTTTTGTACTCTTTAAACAACTCTTAAACCTTTAGAGATAGGTAAGTGCGTAGTAAAGCTTTTAAATTGAAGTCATAATCTCAAAATGAAAAAGTTTCACCAGCACACGATGAGTGGAGCTAAATTTAATTTCGAGTCTTCCATTTTGCAAGAGTTGGCACAAAGACGCAATGAACCAGCCGCCATGTCAGGAAAGTTAGACAGACGTCTGCTTCTGCGTTCGCCGTTTGTAATCTCTTGCAGCAATTAACGGGCAGGAATTAACGGCACGAAAAGTTTTCCTTTCCCAGAATCTGCAACATGAGCCATCTCATGTTCATTCGAAAGTCATTGAAGAGACAGAGTTTGTCTCTGCGTGTGGCGTGCCTCTGATCCCATGGCTAGCACGGCACGCGAACGCATCAAACCTCTCAAAATTTAAATCGATAAACAAAAGCCATTAGCGCAGGAAAACTCAGGTGTCATTCAAGCGATATGGCACTCGCATTGAATTTACAATTTTATCTTGTTAGTGATGGAAAATAAATTCGATTATAGCGTGAAATAAAAAACCCAACATTTTTATCATGATGACCTCGAAAAAAATATAAGCATTTGGGTCTACGAATTGCCGTGAATCCATCTATATATTTAAAAATTTGAAGGCAGCAGTGCAAATTCGAAGTAGATAGAAGGTAAAAACGAGTGTTAAAAATAAAGAATGATTAACATAGATTAAATATAGTCAAAATGAGCTTCCAATGGAAACAATATTTAGTAATCACTCATTCCATCAACTCGCGTTGGAAATAATACGATACGATAGCTGTAGCAATCAAAATGAGATTGCATTTTAAATGTAAATAGTACCACATAGGGAAGAATTCATAATTAATGATCTTCATTAATGTATTCCGATAAGTACTTCTATATTATTGCCCCATTAATTATGCAGTAAAAACAATGTCTTTTTCTTTCACGCAACTTATAAAAACTTTCTTCCCGCAAATTAAATTAGGTCTAGCGTAATTATTTCTTCCCTAGGAATACTCAAATGTTTATGTTAGGTTGCCATGCCCCAATAGATGAGTGAACATGAGGAAGTGGCGAAGCCTGGTAACTTCTCTCAAGAAAGTTGGACAGCGTAGTAGGACAAAGTAAAACCGTTCCACCGTTTGCAAAAAAATACTTGGATACAAGTGGGATAGGCATGGCTGCACACAAATTTGAGATACAGATGTGGAGAATAACGGAGAATATAACGCAGGAACGGAGAGGAAAATGTGGAAATACTATCATACCAATAAAAAAATCGGAAAGTACTGACAACGGCTATTGGCATGACTGGTTAGGAGTCTGACATAAGCGCTGATTATGTGAGCGAGTACATCTGTGAAAAAGGGAAGAATACGACAGATAACACAAATACATTCAATAAATATAAATTAATGATTACTAAAATTACGAAATGCCATGAATGCCAAAACCAAATGCCATGTTCATTGGATGGCCTCGTCCATATTGACTTTCGATAAGAATTATTTGCGACTGTGTTGCCATATCACTGAAGTATAGCATATGAGAAACCGCGATATTTTCTCAATTATTTTTATAAACAGGAGTGTCATGGTCTCCACTAAAAAAGATGTTTCTAGTCGTTGCATAAATTTGCTTTAGAAGAAAGGCATAAACTACGACAAACAATTTTCAGATATTTTCACCACCGAGCGGGCAGGACCCTAAAATTCAATTCCAAGAGGATTCCAATGGCACAAACCTAAGGCACAAACAAACACAAACTAAGAACCACCTATAAAAATATTATCTTCCCATTAATGCCCAGACGTATCTTTAGATACGTCACACTTTAAAAACTCCTAAATACTCTTTTGTTTGTTGTTTATTTATATTTTATTAATATGCAATTTCTTTACGTAATATGACAGAAGAAAATCTTCTAATGGTGTACAAGTGATTTAGATTATTTAAGCCTATATTTGCAATTCTTATGCTAACTTACATACGGCTGGTCATGAACTACTCAGAAACCGCTACGATACGGCCATGTGAAAATTAAATTTTCATATAAAGCATTGAGTTTATGAATCCAGATTTTACCTGTTTTATTTGAAATGTATAAGGAATATTGGCTTTTTAAAGACATTCATTTTTCTTTCAAGCTCATGACAATACTAACCAGTAAAGTTTTGACGTATTTAAAGATACGTCTGAGCACTTGTGGCACTAAATATTCCAGTTTTGACTTATAGGTATGTGTTCATTCTGTTTATTGATTAAATAAATAAATAAATAATTATTTTATAAACCTAATTATGTGATGCATCGAAGACAATTTTATATTTCTGCAATTTCATAATGCATAGCATTTAACAATTAGGTAAATACAGCAAAAACAGGAATTTTCTCATAAATGTGGTGTATCCTCTTTTCAATTGCGATAAAGTACCTTGGTTGTGATGAAGTAATTCGAAGCATGAAATGAATTGGTATTGGATTTCCGGAAGCGCAAATACTCGCGATATCAAGTTGCCTATCCTGGCACAGTAGCGGATATGGAAAAAATTCAAGGGGGGCACAAAAGATATCTTGAGCTACCTTTGCATGTATCTTAATGAAAAATAATCAAGTCACATGCAAAGTTTAGGAAATTTCTATGTGAAATGATTATACTTACATTCACGCCGGCCTCGGTGGCGGCGGGGTAACGCTCTCGCCCGCCAAACAAGAGGTCGCGGGTTCGAGCCTGGGTAGGTTTCCCCGGTCCAGGACATGGTCGTTTGTGTACGTTTACTAGTTACACTTGTTGAACACCCCGGAGTAAAATGGCCAATATGAGCTGTATCCGGTGGTTTGAGAATAAAATTTAGAAAAATAAAATATACAAGGCAATGCCATCTTATGATATGAAAGAGTTACAATTGTAGTTCTGCAATGTTAGGTAATACGGGAGGCCACGTAAGAGAAAAGAGACCGCGCTCGCCCCCTTCGCCCCCCATATGCATCCGCCAGTGTCTTGGCATTATTTGTATCCTGTATGCCCGACGGTGGAATAGATTGATTACTTCGTTTCTCGTTAAACTTTCTGCTGGCAATGATATCCAGATTGCAAACCGGAAATCAGTGTAGGAAATAAGTAACTTTGGTGAACATTGGCAATGAAACTATGTACTACGCTACGTCACCCAAAACTTTGTACATACTTTGTATTCAAGTTTAAGCCTCCGAAGGACACACCTGACATTAGGAGGAACTGACGCTTTAAAAACTTCTCAACCGTCTCTTTAGTAAATAATTTTTTGTTACTTTTGTTGCACACTCCTTGCTATATATGCTTCCCATTTACCGCTGAGAAGAGAAGACGTACCTTAGTAACGGAGCAGAGGTGAAACAAATCTGAAATACTTTTACCATCAACGCTGTTAGCAGAAAAATTCAAGACCAATTTTCTGAACAATTGTAAAAAATGTTAGTACGTTATTCGTACGTACAAATCGAAGAGATTTTTCAAGTGTTTGGAATATTGCTACTCTCAGTTTATCACCGTCTACCTAATAGATGGCTTTATCGGAGGTCATCTCCAGACTATACCATCGAAATAGTTTCTAAGTCAATGCGAAGGGACAGGTTTGAAGAAATTTAAAGGTTTCTGCATCTGGCAGATAATTATTATAATGGGAAGAGTGATGGCAAAGATAGGCTATATAATGCTCAACCTTTGTTTGAGATTTGAAACTTGACTTTCAAAATTGTAAGCGCTGGATGATACCGTTTGGTGGATGAATCAATCAACCCCTATTATGGTAGATATGGCTCCGAGTAATGTATTACAGAGAAACGAGTAAGAGATGGGTTAAAATTATGGTTTATTTCGGAATATAGTCAACCTTTATCATGCTGTGGCCAACCTTCAGAGAACAGATCTTAGTCAAGGAGGATATGTGGTTTTAGGACTCGTTGATGAGTGTGAATTACCACCAGTTACAAACATATTTGTTGGCAATTCGTTCACATCAGAAAAGCGGCTCAGAAATGTTAACTGGAAGGAGCTTGTGTGGCACTGGAACATTTCATGAAAATAGAATCAATAGTGTATATAACCTTCCTGAAAAAGCTGCATTTCAAAAATCAAAGGGGGACCGCTCTAGTTTAATCGAATAGTTTATAACAATGATAAATACAGAGATACCATGATTACTAATAGCATACATAATAAAATGAAAACTCCTGTTTGTTATCCTGTTTCCGAAAAGAAAAAATGGATGTATCAGTTGTACAGGGATGGATACTAGGGTGGTGCGAAAAAACTCAAGTTACAAATTTCGTGTCATAATAGTGCGGAAAAGTTGCGATACGTTAGTACAAGAAAAACAAAAAAAGAATTATTAAAATCGGACGTCATCTTCCGATCCCGCAAAGCACCTGAAAAAATGACAAAAATGAAAGAAATTCTTTTTTTTTTCGTTGTAAATAAATGGAATAAAATTAATATCTTTTAACGCAACAGCAAAAAATGGTTACAAATATCATAGTTTATTATTAATATATGCATATTTATGGTTTTAAACTGTTATTACCGATCACACCAGATCATTAAAAATGTATAAATTTTGCAATTTTGCCGGTTTTTCAGAGTTTTGTAATAATTACTTGAGGATAATTTTTGCGAAGTTTTAAATAGTCCTTCAGATCAAAATGACAATAAAACTGGCCACTAGAATTGAAAGGCAAAATTGCACCTTAAAAAGGCAGCATGTTAACCCTATTGAAACCGAAAGTGAAGATGTTGAGGTTTTAAATGACGCAACGCAAAGTTCAACAATCAAGGAGAAATTTGTTGACCAGGAAGATCACATGCCTAGTACACCCTAAAAAATATAAATCACCATGGCAAATTGGGGTAAATTTATAAACTACAGCTTTTCATTGTGACCTCACCGTACAGCTGCTGCAATAGCATCAAGGGTATTTGTAGACAATGGTGTTATAACTGAAGAATATACTTTTAAGTTCATTGACTGATGTAGAATTAGAAGGGAAAAGAGAAATATTATTAGCGATATACTTAGAAAATCCATCTTGATCTAGGTGAAGTACACGGGCTATACTTTGAGGGAAGGATATACAATACCATAGTAATAGAAATGATTGAATTGAAAGAGTACTGCCGGACAGTTAAAGCGGATCACCAGTCTCTAATAAAAGAACCGGATTTTGTGTATTTGAGTCATGTTTCTCCAAGCTCCGGGTCTGCTAAAGATATAGTGGTCTCCATATTATCTTATCTCTCTGATCAAGGAGTATCATTAGAGCACTTAGGGTTAGTATGCTGTGATGGCACGAACATCAACATTAGATGGAAAGGTGCACTATTAGAGAGCTCGTAGGAAACATTGGACCTTCACTGCAGTGGGCAGTTGGTTTACTTCATTTCATTGAATTACTTTTGTTATATTTTTCAGTATTTAGATGGTGAAACAAGTGGCCAAAAATCATTTAGTGGGCCAATTGGACTAATCTGAATGGTAATGGAAAGCTTCCAATTCTGCATTTCCAAGCAATTCAATGTGAAATTCTACAAGTTGATAGATAAATTTTGAGCAAGGACAAAAGATACCTTATTGACATTAGACAAGCAATCACAAGTGCTGAATTTCCAAATGACTTACCAAACCAGAGCAATGGAAACCTCTCGATACATACCTGAATATTAAAAGAAAGTAGTTTTCCCTGTTATTGAATGGAACTCTAAATTTGACCACGCAGAGAACGTATTGATGGCGATGGTTTTTGATTACAGAAGGCACATTAGAGAGCTAGGGCTAAAAAGAGTATTTAAGGCCAAACAGACTTAACTAAAAGCAAACCTATCGTAAACTTCATTACTCCTGCCATGAACTTCGAAATAAATGACTGAATAGAATTGATTGCCTGGAATAGGTGCTTTCCATTCATTGACACAAGTCGACTTGGGTCGCGGTTTTCGTGTTCCATTCTGTGTGTGTCGCCGACTGTTGTGACACAAGTCAACAAACGGTAACGCACAGGAATAGGAGAGTTATAAACAGTTTCCGTGAGTCGACACAAGTCGACTCGTGAGTCACATGAATGGAAAGCACCCAATGTAGTCAAACTATCTACTCCACTTCTTCTTATGAGAATAATTGCTAATGAAGAAATAGCTTCCTTCATTGAATCTGGTGATAAACAAGATTGGGATATTTTAACTTCCTACATCACAGGCAAGCAATGGAGCCGTGTGTGAAATTGGTAACAGAGGCATCCCTTAAGCTTTGTGGCTATCGATCCAGAGATGGATTTATTAGGGCTATATTCAAATCAAGGTCCATTATGCCCGACTTCACCACAAAATCGCAATACAAAGTAGTTTTCACAAGCTAAAATTTAAAAGAAGGACAAAAAAATTTAATATTATAAATAGCAGTAACCCTCATTAGTTGGATGGATGGAGGGTTAGGGTAGAACTCAAAGTGCAGCACCTCTCCGCGGTGAGTTCTGGATTGTTCAAATATAATTAAATCATATATAAACAAAGGAAGAGCTGCATAATCAAACATGTATTTTAGCCTAAAATATTACCTTAAGTGATTATTACACAACTCTGAAAAACCGGCAAAATTGCAAAATTTATACATTTTTAATGATCTGGTGCGATCGGTAATAAGAGTTTAAAACCATAAATATGCATATATTAATAATAACCTAAGCTATTTGTAACCATTTTTTGCTGTGGCGTTAAAAGATATTAATTTTATTTCATTTTTTTACAACGAAAAAAAAATTTTTTTTTCATTCTCGTCATTTTTTCAAGTGCTTTGCGGGATCGGAAGATGACGTCCGATTTTAATAATTCTTTTTTTGTTTTTCTTGTACTAACGTATCGCTACTTTTCCGCGCTATTACGACACGAAATTGGGAACTTGAGTTTTTTCGCACCAACCTAATGGATACGGTATAAAAAAGTGGGATACAGGGTCACGCTGCTGTAAAATGTCAAAATCAAATTTAAATTGTTCATGTAAAAATGCTATAATAATACTCAACATTATATTATTACTATTAAATTACTGATGAAGGCATGAGTAATTAATTATATATCAAAAACGCGCATCAACACCGTTAAATGATTATGTACATTTTTGACCCCGTAAGTGCCCAGATGTATCTTAAGATACGTATAGGATTAAGTACTACCTATGCAAATGTTAGGGATTTTTAAAACATTTTTTTCCGCATCAGATATGATGTCTAATCATAATTTATGCAAAAAAAGTAAAATGTTTTCAAAAAAATCTTCTGGGCATTAATGGGTTAATGAGGCGTTTCCAAAATTCCTTTCCTTAAACTCACACATTGCTCAGGTGCACCGGTCGGAGAGTCGAAATGGGAACTGAGCCTGCAAGAGAGTGTAACCTGAGCTGAACGATGGGGGGATCGCTCGTACGGAGCCGAAGTCACAATTCATTCCAATAATACGGTACATGGTAAGGATAAATAAATTAAGACGTATTATAACCTTCGCCATTCAGCCATTCCTTTTTAAGTTTACTACAATAACAAAAATCGGAACTTCTAATGCATTTTCGACGACATTAGAGTTCTGGTTCATTGATTCGCATAGAAAAAACTGTTCAACGAGGGATTTTAGAGATGTTGAGGGAGTGGTAACCTGAAGAGTTTCGTCCACTAGAGCCATTAGCGTCAATTTCAGGAATTTTTAATAGTGAGTGCATATCCAGAGGGAATCTTAAGAAAAATATTAGCTAAATCACATAGACATTATAAATAAGGAATTGAATTACATGCATGTTTTTTTTTTGTATTTTGTAATGTTTACCCGAGGATGACTACTCCTTTAATTATAATGACTTCGTATTCTATTCACTTGAGGCCAATGATTTTTTGAACTCTAACACAGATTGTGAGAATAATGACTATTTACCTCCAAGTTCTGAACACTCCGCCTTCTCTCGCATTTTCAATTTAAAATCAGAATGTTTACGTTAATAACATTCATAGTCCAGAGGTAGTTTTTATGAATTCCGCCTGAAGGCGCTGCTAAAGTAGCTTTTGTAGGTCATCTCTCTCTAACAACGGCTCATCACTGTGGTAACGAATCTTCCTCATGAGGGTAAACGACATCGAGCCACGAGAGTTCGGTTCACGCGGCCGATGATTTACATATATGCGAACCGCTATGCAAAAGTTAGTTACGTCATCAACTGATCGGCAAAAGGGCAGTGGCAGTTAGTATTTCGCCAGAAATAGCTTTTAAGAAGACGACGGATCGAAAAATAGATAAATAGAAGTCTTCTCATGTTTCGCACTCTATCAATCACAGCGGGCAATTTTAAAAATATGTGAAAGAGCCAATTCTTAGAAAAGAGCGACCCTTTTCACGGAGGCCGATTCCTTTTATTGGCCGAAAAAAACACCCGTCCACAGGGAGGTCACAGCCCTTTCAACATCACAAGGCACTGACGGGATTGATGGCTAATTAGCGCTTAATTAATTTCTGGAAATCATTTCCACTCAATGCGTCAAAATGCCTGTGTTTTCTCTCGATTCCCACCGTTGATTTATCAAATAGCTGACTCTTCGCCATTCAGTTGCTCTTATTCCCTCTCCCCCATCTTCGCGAGATCTCTGTTTGCATTATATAGGTCGACGATTTCTAGGAAAGGGGTTTGCCTCTGCCGTCCTCGTGATTGATGAAGTTTTTAAGGAGAATTTATATTTTTTTCCTCTAATACTACTCCGCGCCTTCCAATTTCTTCCGAGCTGTCTTCCGGCGATCAAAAAGCGTGCAACACATTACGGCCGACGTAATAGTCCCAGTTGATTAATGTCCTTCAAGGGTTCCAGAGGTGAAAGCGAGAAGCGGACGAAAGTTAGTCACTATACACAAAAAGGGGCTATACACAAAAAATAATAAACATTTCCTGCCTATTTGTTCTCGTTTGAAGAAAATGTACCACCGGAAGATAAGAACCCAAGTCTGAGATGTACACGGACACAATAAGCTTCCTTTCTGGAACTCATCCCGTAAGTACTTATCATACTTCACAAATTATGGTAACTTGAATCCCCTTTTCAGCCGGACTTCAAAAATAGCTAAATACTTCATCGTCCTCCTCAAAGTACCGAATTTCAATTAACTAGCGCGCATAATTACTTATCTCAATTATCACCACACCCTTCGGCTACCAACAGATTTCTCAGGACTTTCCAGTATTCCTTTTTTAAAACGTCCAGCCGCTATGACTTGGAAAAATAGGTGTAATTCAACACATTGGAATTTATTATCTTCATGCGTAACTCTGATTTGAAAACGAAATCCATACCATGAATTCAATAAATGGCTTGAAAAACAAGAGTTAATGCGAATGCATTTGTTCTGAATTTGACCACTACCACCTCGATCAAAAAATTCACACATTAACCCAATGATACCTGCTTTTTTATCTTGTTTCTCGTCGTTTGGATGAGCGGACAAGGAGGAAAATGTATTATGCCTCAGAGTAGGGACATAATAATGTCCTCAAAGTAAAAGTAGAGGCCGACGTAGTCTCTCTAACTAGAATGTAAGTATGGGAATATCTAGGACGAAATGAAAAGAAATAGCATGCAAGCAAGCGCTTTATTTCCATATCTCATTGTCCTACATATGTTGGGGTTATAATGATGGCCTCAGCCTTTTGGCTACTACCTACGAAAACTATCTTCGCAGCTTGCCAATCAGACCTATCACTTGATCTCGGATTTTGCCCCTTTCAACCTTTCTCCCATGCGCAGTACCTACCCTTAAATCGTTCATGTATATGCATATATTTGCCCTGAGGATCATGCTGAGAGAAGAGAAGAATTCGGGACGGCTAGGAATCGTTAAGAGGGGTCATCAGCCTCCCTTGATCTCCCGAATGGTTCGTCAAATTACGACGGGATGTATATAAAAGAGTTGAGAAGGAGGAAAACGGAAAAACGTCTAAAAAGAGAGTTGGCTGTATAACTTAATAACTCGTATACTTTAATAACTTTATAAGTCGGAAATTAATTGAAATACTCAAAATACCCATCCTCCCCACGACCCCAATGCCGACCCGAGGGTAAAAGGAAGCGCGTGAATAAAAAAAGCAAGTCAAGTATGGTCTCTCTAGGTGGGGAAGTAGAGAGGACAACGGGGTTTTTGCGACAAGTTGAACCTTTTTAAAAATCGCAACCCGCCTTGCTTTCACCTGCGTGAGCACCACTGACTGGTGTCGGCGAGGATTTCGAGGAGCCGGAGGGTGCCGGAAAATCCTTTGAAAGCCACCGATACGGGAGCGGGAAAAATTGCACGCGCCCAAGAGGGGTGGGGCAAGTGGCGCTTTATGCCGCACCCGGCTATGTGTGACCCGTCGCACAGTGGTCCCAAATCGAAAAAAGCTGGCCAAAATTAATTACGCCGTTGTTATTATGTATATATTTGACCTAAAGGTCTATTCTTATTGTTTTTGACCCGCTTATTCTGAATTTATAACTAATTTTTATGTATTTGCAATAATTTTATTGCTATTTCACATTTTGTTTAAACAATTAATTTTTTTAACATTGGAATTTGAGATTATACTGGTGATAGTAAATTAAAATTATACATATCATAAAACTGAATTAGTTATTTAAAACATACATAAATGCATATAAAATGACTGCATTGTTTATTTTTGGACAAATTTTGAACAACTTATTTTGAATGAACCAAGAGAATATTTTCTACTTTCTCATATGTTTGATCGTATTTGATACGAAAAATAAGTTAATATTAATTGGAAATTTATATTATAAGTATATTATTAATATTATTGAACTGCAATAATTGTTTAAAAATTATAATATCTAATTCAAATTAAGTAGACAATTTTATAGTTCCTTGTAACGTGCCAATGGATTTGGAAGCAATTTTAAACGGGGTTCCGTATTTCACAAGTTTCAACGGAGGCATTATTACAATCATTGAAATGTTATAAACAATATTTCATAACTCCTATAACTCAAGTTAAACGCCAAATTTATTCATACGCTTGCAATAAGCTCTTTACGAAGTGAGGCATCAATTTAACGAGCACATGATTTGGTACGAAAAATTAAATGAGATTTTCCATTAATTTGGGCTTTTTTAATTATCAAAAAAATAAGTTAACATTTCTCCTTATCTTTCTCAGTCATTGTTACGAAAAAAATTTAAATACATTCATGATCACTATCCGACAAATCCTCATCACAGTCGTCATCCACTCAATTCTTCCAGGATTAATAAACTCTTCTGGTAAACCTCGACTGGAAATTGAAGTAATTTCCTTCTTTGAGCCATAGAAATACTTGATATCATTGCATCTGAAGTTAGGAGTAATCTTTTAAACAGGTCTTCATTCGTTGCTATCCAGGAAAATTTCCTTGCATGGTGCTCCCTGAATCTTCTTATGTCCTTATTCCTCGCCTCCATTGCCTCCTCGGACAAGTGGACAATAGGAAGGGCAGCTTCTTTAGATGTCCGTCGGAGGAGCAAGTACTGATGTTTCGTGAAATTGCCAGAAACGATCATGGAAAGGGCTTCTTCGTGGGAGATTTTACTTTGCCTCACATCCTTGGCTCTCCAATTTGATAACACTCGCCGCGCTCTTGAGAGAGTGGTTGTTGTCACCTCATTTATTATTTTCGCCACGAACTCATCACCTTTGCTTCGATAACTCATGGATGCTCTACTGGCGATGTGCTAGCTCTAAGATCCTCCGTTTTCCATCTCTAGGCCCTTTCACTGGACTTCTCAAATTGTTTAAATAAAGGCGGAGGAAATTTCAACTTCTCATTTAGGCAGTCAGCGAACTTTCTTCTAAAAAACCTGTCATTTCTTTTTCTTTCCTTCCACCGGCGAAGATAATTTGAGAGAAAAAACACTTCTTCGCAATTTTTTTAGGATAACTTTTGAATTAACGTCCTCATCTAACTCTAACTTGTTGCTCCAGCAATCCAATAAGTATTGGTTTTTAAACGATACGGACCCTTTTCCACTTTCAAGAAATTTTTCATGCATCTCAAGGCGCGTGAAAATTTTCAGAGTTATCGAACTAAAATACTATGGCACTCTTCTTCAACCCCACAAGTCTTCTTTAAAAAGTTCGAGGATACTGGACTTTATCAAGACTCGATCTTCACGCTTGAGGAAACTAACTTTCACGTCTTTCGTTTGGCAAAATCTGAGTAAAACTGAGTTTTGGCGAGAAAATTTCGGGCAAGCGATGTCTAGAAGTAATTTGTGGGTTCCACAGTGTGAGGTTCTCGATGCTATTATCTCCATTTTCGAGGAAATATCACATTTGAAAGGTGAAAAGGCTTACTCCGCTCATCCCCGGTGGCCAAAGTGCAATTCATAACAAGTGTACAGAGAGCGGTGGTTGTGTTTTCCCGATGGGCGCAATCAATAGCCTAGGCCTTTTCGGCCGTCGTTTGCCCTGCATGCGGTTGAGGAGGCCGCTAAGGAGGCGACAGAGGGACAATGTGCCGCGTGAGGGCGAAAACTAACCCGTCTAACGGAAGGAAAGGGTGGAGTAGCATTTGAGGGATTCTTTTTTGTTTTGAATGCATTCATGTTTTACTTACTATACTATAAGCATATCTGCGAACTTTCGTTCCATAAATATATCCTTCCGCTCGAGTCCTTAAGCAATTTTTATGAGAGCATGGGCACGCGTAAATAAAAGGTAAGGTGAAATGGAAACTATTAATGATAAAACGTTCTACGTATGACAAGAGATGTTTATTCATAGGGTAAATATTTTTTGTAGAAATAAAATATCCAACAATGTTGAATAACACCCATAAATACTGGATTTCCTCGAGCCCTACCACGCGCCAGCCAGGCCCCCGCAATGTGGGCGGAAATCGGAAAAAGCCGGACAAAATTACAAAATGGCTTTTTTTGAGTTATAAACTTGAAACTTCGCAGGTATACTCAAATATGATTGAAGTTTATTGATATGTACTTCATTTGACATATACCCTACCCGTTACTGAGATACAGAGGCTCAAACGTGAGCAAATTTCCATAAAAACGCCCGTCTTCAATTTTCTCTGAAAATCTTCCAAAGGAAGTGAATGGTGAAGTTATGGGTGGATTCTTGCCGAATAAAAAACCACATAATCTGTTAGCATGGTGTATTTTCTTTAATTTTCCGTAATCTTAAAGAAAACAGCCCATAAATTCTTACCGTGCAGTAACAAAATGGCGGATACTGTTTTTCGACGAAGTTTTACATTTAGGTAGAGTTTCAAATAGGTTTTCGGCAAGGTCGCGCAGAGTAACTTATATGAGAACATCGTTTGAAGATTTCTTGAGGCCTTTATGCAGTTTTCTTTGAAATAAGTTTGCGTCGCCGGAAATTACATTGATTTTTCGATCGCGCGGCAGGGTTCTTCTCCGCGCGTCGGGAGTTGGATTAGCCGCGCCGCGGTAAGGTTATTGAAGCTGTACGGGTTTTAACACTCAACATTCACCGTTTTTATGTTTTGCTTCAAGACACCGATTCTCAAATGGTCTATGGTGAAGACAGTGGAGGTTTTTCATGCGATGTACTTGCACGTTTCATCGAAGTTCATTTCGTTATCTTTGGATACGATCGAAGACCATGCTTCTATTAAAAGCGTTCAAACCTCGACAAAGTGAGTTGTTTTCCTGGGACTCATACAAAAAGACCTACCAGAAAGATACCAGCTGACACCCTATACCTTCTTCAATCACCGATCTCTGACCCTCAGGATTCTAATTTCGAAAACGGTCGTTTTATGACACCCTGGAGCGGAGCCCTTCACCGTTTTAACGGAGGTATTTCCATGGGAACTTCTAGCTTTTTTAAATGTGCATCATACCCTCAGCTCTACTTTGACATACAGATTTTCATATCTTTACACGTTTACCATGTGTTCCTCCCCGTGTACGCATTAGGGCATTGGATAACCATAGGCTCGACAAATTTATTATTTCTAAATTTTACATAGGCTCCATCCGCCATTCCATAGAAAATGCCACCTCACATTATTACATGACTTGATATCTACAAAATAATATTGGAATTGGTAAAAAAATCATTCACTCGGTAAAAAATATTTGCTCCATTATTTATCGCGGAGGCTGTTATTAAGACAAGGCCCTGATGCTCTGAAATTTCTCAATGACTTCCTGACAAAACGCATTCTATGGCCATACCTTAAGAAATGGGTAGAGAGTTCTCGATCTAATGAATGATTTTTGTGTCGATACAAAAGTTGGCTCGCTGACTCTATAACATTTCCAGAATTTGCTATGCATCACTTTCCCGGTACTTCAACGACAGCCGGTTGAGTATTGTATTTTTGTAAAAATCTATTCCTCTCAAATTGATTGACTAAATAAAATTCCCCCTGTAGCTTCATGCTAAAAAATTCATATTATATTTGCCAGGCATTCCAGGGCGGCCAAAAAAATGTCGCACCTAATGTGTTAGATCACGCAGAAGAAAATTCAAACTTTAAAAACTACTGCCACTACTGCTGAGCTTGCTCTCGCGGCATCTGTGAGTTTGAGAGAGAGGGGAGACACTGCAGCAGCTCACCTAATTGCAGAAATAACAACTACGACCCCTACTCGGGCTAAGAGAGTTCTTTCAAAGTGGAGGACGAGTTAAAAGGTCCACCCTGAGATGACAGTGGAAGAGGCACTGTCATTGATGATTGCCTCTGATTTGACCAAGCGTCAACATCGGTCGTTTTGTCCGGCTTTTTCCGATTTCCGCCCACTGTGCGCCGCCCGCGTCAGCGCATTGCATCATTACAGTTAAATCAATGCTGAGGTCGGAGTAGCAACTAGTAGCAAAAATTTTCTTCACTACTGCGTTGCATATACTTTTCCCTTTGTATTGGTGCAAAAGACACCGTGCATTCACTTGCCTTTCTAAACGATATTGTACATTTTATTTGAAAATTCGGGTAAAAAACACTAAAAGTTACAAAATATATATAAAATAGTAAACATAGTAAAATCCGAATAAAATTTATGTCTCACTTTGTAATAATGTTTATATTTGTAGTTAAAAATGTTTTGGCCAAATATATCGCGTAAAGGTTGTCCTGCATGACGCTGAACTTCCTCAAAATCGACCGATTTCACGCAACTGTGATTTTTACGGTGAATGCTCCATGTTTGACGGATCACTGCAGCCGCTCTGATGAACAAAAATACTAACTTAGTAGTGTATTTTGTAGACCATATCCTTTAGAATCCGAAAATAAGGTTCAAAAATTCCTTGAAAATTTTCGAAAAAACGACTTTTGGCCAGCTTTTTTCGATTTGGGACCACTGTGCGTCGCCCTTGGGCGCAGTTCAGTGCAGCATGAATCATCAGTCACCCTGCTAAAGTACGTATTGAGATAATTTCAGGTTTTTTCCACGTTTTACTTCCTTACATATGCTTGTGAAGAATGTTGTTTTTCGAACATTTGCAAACAAAAGAGTCCATCAAACATATTAGTATCGCTAGTAATTTAAAAAAATATAAATATTTATTCGTTGAGAAAAAAATTCGAAAATGTGCATGTGGAAAAATTAAGCATAAGTGCAAAAATTTAGAGTGAAAAAATTTGCGACACAAATTCGCTCGTATTACGCGTTCCAATGCACGCACACATCGTGCAGAGAAAAGGGAAAGCAATGGGATATTGCCCGAAAGCAAATAACTAATTTATGACATGTTAAAAGCTGTCATCGTAAACTTAAAAATACTTTTGCGCCATTCCAGCACGAAAGGCCCTGGAAAATTGAATAAATAGCGTCATTTAACTTTAATGAATGTAATTTTGAGTGGACTGAAGCTGCTATGAGTCTCCTAAATTCCATGTGTGTTGCATTCAGCGTGCAATACTAGCACTATACGCACACAGATATCATTGTCTTGTGGTCGGACTATTACCACCGAATACCCTAAGAAAAAACAAAGCGCCCCCTTATCGGTTGGAGTTATGTGTGTTTGCTTATCCACAGCCGCGCCCACATACTGTCCACACGCGCGTAATTTTCCCGCGAAGGCGGCGTCTCGCGGCGTGGGCCACTCGGCGCCCCTGGTCCTCTCTCTCACCTGGCTGCCCCAAAGGACGCCCCGAAATAACAAGCCATTTCCCCACTCTTCTCCGGGTCATGGGGGGCAAGCAAAGGTGTCGAAATGAATGATTTACAAATTAGAAGCAAGTGCATAAGTTCGCTTCTACGGAGATAGAAAATAAAACTAGCCTACCTGTGGAAAGCGAACTCAGATAAATGGTAGTTTGGAATTCAAAACAAAAACGAAACGACTTTGCAATTCTACCATACCCGAAATTTGCATCTGAACGCCAGAACATTCTTTAAATTCAGGAAACTATTTCCTTCATTGATTTTTCAACTCCTTTCTTATAAGGAGGTAATCCTCCATTCTTTACTTTACTTATAAAATTATTTGCCAAAGCCTTTCCTTTCCATTCATTTCTATGGGCCATTAGTTACAAACCGAACCTTACTGTTTTTACCGCAAAAATTTCTCCCTCTTTAATAACTACCGAATATACCTATAGCGGCTAAAAGATCCCTTTAATATTCTTCTCTGTATCTCTTTCATTCTTACTTTCCGTCGATTGTTTAGCCAGTGGACCACAACTGTCACACTCTCAGATGTTGTTCCTCCATTTCCCCTCGGCTTTCAATATCACTCAACCACTCTTTAGGCTTCTTTAGTCGTTATCACTTTTTACCGAGAAGACATATCTTCAAACAAGCCACTATGTGGATCCATGGTAAATATACCTTCTTTGAAAATATGATTGAAAAGAATCCAAGAAAAACGTTAGTAGAAAATTCTGTCTGGAATAAAGGAATGGTGGAAAAGTATTTGATTCGTCAGAACTAAGAGGCTTCCATCATTATGAAACCGGTATTTTATTATTTGTATCACAACCTGTAAACATTAACAACCGTTAATTAAATCTGGTAATTTATTTCACAAAATATATTTTTTAAACTTTCAAAAAATTTGTAAATGAAAGAGTAAGTCGCTTCAAATTTCGTTCCGGAAAATAACTGTGGCTGCGTAATGGATTCAAAAGACAGACTCAACAACATGAAAGCGATAAAGATGAATTACCAAAGTTATTGTGCTATAATTTGATATTTTTTTTTTAAGTTTTATGGTTTAAGTTTAGATAAGTTAAAAAAAATTTAATAAGTATAATTTAAAGTATTGTTTCCACAGCACATATAGCTCAATGAAAACCTATCCTTTCTTAACACTATATACGCTACTCGTAGAACTTTAACTACAAAAACAGAAGCAAATAATGCCAATAAAAACATGTACTTTTTCCATAATTTAGAGAGCCTCTGCCAACATTAATTCATAAAATATATTACAGTTTTAAATCCTATGTACATAGTGTATGTAAAATACATCAATTACATGCTGTAAAAAGTGCAGAAAACTATGCAAGTAATTGGTTATCGGCAGCTATCACATAAGAGAATAAAAATATTTCAAGTCTCATGTAAACATCTCTGAATGCAAACGTAGTATTATATCATGAATCTTATAATCAGATTGCAATGTACAACGTCGAATAGAAATTAGGTTGTTTTTATGCACCAAATATTAAACCAGAATTTCAGACAGTTCCTCTCTGGCTAAAAAGGACCCCTATCATCCGGGCGGAATCCAAGCGCGCCTCTCCAATGGAACTGATTCCAATATTATTATTATGGTATTCTACCGATTAAGGTAGGTTTCCATGGAGAACTGATGAAGTGATCCGGGAGCCTCCCTTTCCTTCCAGAACTGACTTCTTTAATTCACTGTAAGGCCTACTCTCTTTCAATCTATCTAAAAATCCATTTCTTTTCCTTCCCCTCCCTCGTTTCCCTAGCATTCTACCCTCTAACACCTTTTTCAACATCCCCTCCCCGATAAGCACTAACTCCATCCATACTTTCTGTCTCCCCCGTATCTCATCTAAAAGCTGTCTCTCCTCGCCAACCATATCCAGCACTTCGTCGTTCCTTTTCCTCTCCGTCCATTTCACCCTCTCCATTCTTCTCCATACCCACATCTCGAATGCCTCTAATCTTATCTCGTCTTCTTTCCTCAGTGTCCACGTCTCCGCAACGTAGAGAGCTACACTCCAAATCAAATTCTTCGCTAACCTTTTCTTTAAACTCTTACATAACGATCCTCTAAGAAGCTCCTTCCTGTTCATGAACGCCTCCTTTGCTAATGCAATTCTCTTCCTGATGTCCTTACTACTGTATCCGTTTTCCTCTAACGTACTGCCTAAATAGTTGAATTGCTTAACCTGCTCAAGTTTTTCACCACCCGCCTTTATCTTGAGTCTCACATTCCTCGCTCGTGATGCTTTACAAAACCGCATAACCTTAAATACCGCCGGATAAAATCAAAGCATCCCTAGGAGCCATAAATTAGACACGCTTGCATAAAATTTATTGCCAAATATCACCTCAACGGGTGTGCGATAAGTAAATAAGCGGGAAACATCTTCGCAAAAACACGCATTATTCATATCAACTTGACATAATTATTCCACCGAATTTCCACGAAACTCTGAGCTCATTATTCATTTTCAGTATGTTTGCACTTCATTGATCTCTTTTTTGTTTAGGTACCGCATTCCCGAATGAGACCTTGAACAAGCTATTACTCATCCATGAACCCTCCGAATTTACAGGGAACACCAGGGTAAACAGGGCCAGTTCCTAGCCATTCAAGCGACTTGATTATTCGTTCGTCGAAACTTGAAAAACATTCTGCTATAAATGAATATAGTTAAGTCTATTTTCATTCTTTTATATTGATCATCAGAATGTGAAATGTGTAAAGCATAAATTGATGTAATTGTGTGAATAAATATACAGTAGAAATACGCTGATAACAAAGGTGCAGTAAAAATGAATTTCTAATGTTCTAGAAAAAAGTTCTAATGACCTAAAATCCAATTAGCCAGCCAATTAACCTAAAATCATACTAGAAATCATGAAATATCGTAAATCAAAAACATTGTAAATCTCGAGCTAACATCTTCATAAATAATATCCCCTAGTGAATTTTAAGGGTCACAAAATGTGAAGTATTTCCTTCCCGGCGAGTTAGTTTGCGTTCAGTATTCTAAACCTAAACCGGGGCCGTTCTAGCGCGTATGCCAACTGTGCGTATGTTCTTTATACCCAATGTACTCGATAGACACAGCGTAGATGCGATGCAAAAGCCAATTAGATTACGGAGACGCCAAAGTTTGAAATTGACAGATCCATTAGGCCTAACGATCCCTGGCGCCTACCAGGTTTCCTGCGAATGTGGCCAAATCTACGCAGGAGAGGACGTTACCAACCGGCCCCAAGGACTATGGGAGGCATTTTAGGCTAGGGCAGCCCAATAAGACTGCACTGACTGCATACCATCAATAGGGACTAAAAGATAAGTCGGAATCAATCTGCCCTTCCAACAACTTCTGTTACAAGCTTTTTTTGGAAGACATTGAGATCATACGCAATAGTTTACATTGAGACACGGGGAATACACTTAGCATTGCGTGAAATTCCACTTTATAGAAAATAAAAAATGGTATAACTCCTGCTTTTGATCCGAAATACCCAGATCTTTCCGGCCGATCAGGTTTAACCTTCTTTGTAGCAGACGTATATCGTTACGTACCAACGTCTTATGCTCAATCAAATTTGTCAATTCACCCTGATAACGATGGATGACTCGTTCGATGAAACGTTGGAGATACGCAGCTGATTAAACGGGTGGAAATCCCGAGAAGTCTCCAAACATTTACAATCACATAGTTCATCTGAAGTGTAATCCTCTTTTTCACGCGCGACGGAGGATCACTTTGACTGAATAGATGCACTCACACGCTAGTATGCAAATATGCACATTTGTGCACGGGTTGTTATTTGTCTTTCTCTCTCATTTATTGGTGGCTGGTAAGGTATAATGCTTGTATATATCGCAGTTTAATGCTATGATTAAATGAAATCTAAATAAAAATCAATTAACCTTCTTTCCCTCGAAGGAATACTATTTGACACGAATTTGCTACGACAGACAGAATGACGTCCTCAAGGTTAAGCTTTTTCGCAACCCCCGATTAACATCCTCGAAGTTCGAGTTAATGCAGGGGAAAGGAGCTGGACCCTCTCAATCCTTGATGTGTGAAACATTAAGGGAAACAAGTTGATGCGTAGTTTTCCGCGGCGTTGTCTAGATGATGTCTCCATGTTCCTGGGTTTCACCGCGTAGATTTTCTTTGTGAGGACAGTTTCGCCGGTATTCCAACCGGCGCGGCGTCTTCAGGTCGAAAACCTGTCGTCACAAAGAAAATCCACGCGGTGAAACCCAGGAACATGGAGACATTATTAAGGGAAACATACTTGATGTGTGGATCCAGCTCCTGTGTTCAAACACCTGCGGCTAACAACTCTGGGGTGAGCTCTACCCTAACATATACAAATTTACTTTCGGGCTGAATCACTGACAATGAGTGTATTATATAGAGGATTTTCAGATAGAATCAGCAATAATTCATGAGGCGGTAGGGGAGACAATCGTGAGAATTATTTGTCCGTAAACAAGGGACAGCAACTCCTTAGTTACTTACCCATGGCAACGCAAAAAATGTTTGGATGCACTTCGCAGTTACCATGGAAACCCTGGCTACGGCCACCCAAATTTTTTTATATGCACTTTGCAGCTACCATGGAAACCCTGGATTTTTATGGGCATTAAATAATTAAGGTTGGACGAAAATGTGCATTGTAATTGTCTGAAGCTATTAATCTCAAAATGGGTGAGGTGAGACTGTGCAATATTCTTGTTGATACAAATGGAACGAAACCCTTAGGGCGGGCTCGCGGGTTACACTCCTACTCCTGCCGTGTAGGGCAGGGTCTATAAGCGCGAGCTTTTTACCTCTGCACCCAGAAGGGGGAGGACAGAAAGGAAAAAGGATTGGAGGCATCGCCGCGATGAGAGCCCGACGATACCTCCAGGGAAAGGACGGGGGAGGAAGGGAGGGGACGAGGAGTCCCGCACCGTCACAAAGGCGGACGGGCCCTACTATTAGCGAAACCAAGCATACGCAATTAATATTCTACCAATCCTATTATCTGTTCATTTTATCTCTGCGGGTCATCTTTCGTGAGATCCCGGACACTATCGGAGGGCCTCGCTAAAGGGGTAGGGGCCTCGCTGAAGGGGAAGGGGTAGTATCGAGAGAGAGAGAGCAGGAGCGACCTTAACGTTGCCAAATGTACATAGCCGCCCTTGTGTCTCACCGAAAAGGTGTGACTCACACGTGGCCACAGATATTTTGGGCCCGGCGGCGAAACAATGCATACAATGTATTGAGGATAATCCCATCTCAGAAGCCAGGATATTGTCCGCTAAATGCGAGACCGCTGGTGAGAGGCATACATAGGCGTAACATTCTTATAAACGGGGAGTGCAAGGGAAAAGGATTTGGCAACACAGCTAGCAGATTCACGAAGTTGACACGACGGAGGTCTGAGAGCGACTGACGTTCCGAAGTGCTAGACCACGCCTACTGTCTGCTGATTGGCAGAGGGAAAGTCACGTGTAGATAAACTTTCCCTCCTCTCACCCCAACTCGGTTAAGCCACACCAGCTCACCCGCAAAGATAAAGTGAACAGACTTTAGTAGATTTTCCTACGAGGAAGAAAAATCTATCGATCGAATCGGTAGATAGTCTTGTTGATACACTCTCCAAAATTTCGATCAATTATGCTCAAAGATTGTTTCAGACAATTACAATCGCAATTTTTCGCCCAAACTGAATTATGAAATGCCCTAAAAAATCCAGTGTATAAAATAATGTCGAAAAGGCTGAATACCCAAGAAAAACAGTTTCCATGGTTACTGAAAAGTGTATCCAAAGAAATGTTTGCGTTGCCATGGCTCAATAACTAAGGAATTGCGACCCAATATTTATAAACAAAAAATGTTCGAGAATCTCTCCCCTATCACCATCGGAAGCATCGCACATTCCTCCAGAAAAAAAACCTGTCTTACTGAGTGCCGGGGACCATCCCTTACCAAAATTTATATGCGGCTTCAGAGTGATGTGATTGTTTTTTTAACAATGCAGTGTTACATATTCCAATGCGAGTGTTAGGGCCCAATCAGTGCACAATGGCTTGATAGATTATAAATCAATACGAGCCAGCGGACGAATCAATCAGGCCGAGTCTCTTCCAAGTCGGGCGAGCTCTCTTCGCTTCTCCCATTCTACCTGCCGCGCCTCGCCTCTTTCTCACCGAATCCTTTCTCTTTCACACACACACCCCTTGAGTCCTCACCCAATGACAGAGTCCCAATCGTTCCAATCCAAAGCATCTGTCTCAACCCGTGTTCCCGGAAATGACGGAACTTCCCGTACTGCCAAACCCCACCTCCCATCCCCCAAATGCCTACTTTTCCTTTCTCATCAGACGAAACCTCTCCCCCAACCATAGCAACACCTCAGAAAATTCTGCTTTCTCCGACAAAGGGAGGATAAAAGAAATGCAAGCGGGAAAGGTTTGTTGATATAACTGCGAGAAGGGTACACTTATTGGTTATTACTTTCACAATCCGTACTGTTCAGCGATCTTTTAAGTAAATTTATTTATCGATGTTCTTATTTATATTATTTATCTTCATCGCCCCGAAAACAGCGCATTTAAGGCCTATACAGCGTGGAATTGTAGCAAATAACAACCGATGACGATCATAAACAAAAACAGTGTTCGATCTGCCCAGGCCGGATTCGTACTCGAAAACTTCGCTGTCAGCCTAGTACTTCTCCCAACGCCAAAGAGACCGACGAGAGGCCGAAACACTTAAGATGAGTACTAGGTATAAGTGCACAGAAGTACTCAGCTTAGACCCACGTCCGAGTTTAAAAGTAATAATAATAATAGTCAGTAATAATTGTTTATTACTCCAAAAAATAAAAGCACAGAATAGAATTAATTACATAAATGGAGTAACTTTAGTTAGCCATTAAGGACAACCTGTTTTTTCGCTAATAAAATATCTAACAATTATTCAATCTCCGCTGCTAGAGACTTTCTTATAGTAACGATGATTTTTTATTATATTAATTTATATCATTATTATATTATATTATAATACAATACAAAGCGGTGTTATAATTCTATAAAAATCTGTACACCAGCGATAAAAAAATCAACATTACTCTTAGGAATTCTCCAACACCAGAGACGAAAATGCTGGAAAATATTCAAAAGGTGTTGCGGGTCTACCTAAAATGACAAATAGGCATTCTTATCTTTTTTTAGGCTAGAGGACTTCTTGGTATGATGGTCATTAGTCATGCTTTGGTTATGAATATTTCAAAAGTAACGATATCAGTAAATCATGATAATTTAACAGTTGCAACTGAATCCTAATTACTGAAACGTAGCTCACTAAAAATGCATTTGTTCGTTCAGCCAATTGAAGTTTACAAAAGAGTTTTGCCTGTTGAGAAGCACGGTTCGTATACTACAGTATAATGTGCAACTCATGGAAAACATTGTACCAAAGTTATCTAATCGGGATGTATTTTCTTGCATATTTACCCTACTGAAATTGATGCAATGCCATTTAATATATATCTTTACAATAGCTCTCAACACAGTTAATTTCATTCATATTTAAATGTGTAATTTAAACAATACTTAGCAAAGGTTTAAGAGAAGACAGAACTAAGCAGAAGAATAATTCAAATTAACGCGAAAGTGAACGAAAATCAAATCGTCCGAGCGAGTTCAGAAATTTATATCACGAATTCCACATCTTTCACGGTCCACTACAGCCCAATGAAATAATGCAATCTCAAACATCTATTCCACAATGTATTTTACTTACTCTATCAATGCTAAATACATGTATTTGGGATGTTCTGAGCCCTTCATTGCCAAATTTAAATTATCGTTAAATTGCAACCACCTCATCTCCCTTACGGGTGTCGGCCTCATTTTTTTATAGCCAAAGTTCTTATCTCTTGGCCTTCCTCGGAGAAGTTCTCCTTTATTTTTTCCCATTCATTGCATTTTCCAATTCCTGTGTCTGATTACATTGCCAATTCACAGTGTTCTTTTCATGCGCATTTTTCTCCACACATGAAAACGTTAGAGCAGGTGGTTGAGTGACATATTTCGATGCAATTACTGTATAATTCTCAGACAAACGAAAACCTGCAGATTCACTGGCGCATGATGTCAATACATTTCTGTCACTTTACAGCCGCGTCGAGATGCCAATTGTTGCCAAATAATGCAACGCGGACACGAGCAGCTCGAGCAACAGTGGGTATCCTGACCGCGCTGCAAACACGACAGAAATAAATCGATAAACCGAATGTAGTTCAAGAATTATTCAGCAATGAAGTTGGTATCACTGGAGAAAAATGAATGCAAATACGTGACTGTATCCATAAATTTAGCGCTTTACTAACTTTTACTTACAGTTACCACAAAGTGCTCACTAAAAGACGCAAACTCAGACACGCAGGGAATTTCTTGTGAATCACACTCACCTGGAAAAAGAAAGAGAACATGTTAGTAACTCAAGTACTCGCAGGTAGATAAAAAATATATATTATCGATTCTTAAATTACTTTTAAATACCATGTTCATTGCACAGAGCCTGATGGCAATCCTTCCTCACGTATATGTTTTTAGGGAAACCATATCCTGAATAACGTGAATAATTGTAGTCCTGAGAAGAATCGTGTTGGTGTGGTGGCTAGAGAGTTGGCTTCTCATCCCGTGGGCTCGGGTTCAATTTTCAGACACTGCCTGATCTCTGCTTTAATGTTTTGTGGAAAATATTTCAAGCGCAACGCTCCGTCTGTCGGATGAGAAGTTATCCCGCATTACTACGAGGCATTACTGCAACGTACGAAAATACATGCTTTCTGGCATCAACGCAGACTGATTACTCAGGAATTTACCGCAACCCGGGAAAGAATGGAAGTAAATTAATAAATTTACAGAAAGAAAATCTCCGCTTTATGAAGCCACACTGAATTATGCTACGGGTAGAAAGTAATTATAAAGGAATACATAAACCCCCAATTAGCTAACATATTCGACCGTAATGTCTCTATGACGGAAATATGATATAATTAGAGTGTTAAATGTCACATAATAAACTGGGCATCGGTCTTAAGATTCGATTTCCAAGTGGTTAAGGCATTTTAGTCATAGTTCTTATATGTTTTTGAGTGTTTGACATTCACGCAAGAACTTTGGAAATCAAAGGAAATTAAAAAATAATAATAAACTTGGAGGGAATATTTTTTCACAAAATCACTTTCGAGGGAATAGACGGCTCGAACCACGGAAGTAAAAAAGGGACAGTTCCAACAGTATTTTGTCAGATGGAAATTAATCGGAGAAGAGGAGGATAAAAAAACCGTTTTTTCAAGGCTTATAGATGGCGATTGTCGAAGAAATTGGTGTTTTGCAGTACGCAGATATTAAGACGCCACGGAATGTCGATGAAAGCCGCTATCTGTTCACTCTTAGCGCAGAACCTTACCTTCAAAGTTCCAACTTCACCATTTAACCAGCTCCGGATGGTCACTACCAATTCCATGAAAACTTGAAAGGAACAAGGAAAAAATAACATGTTTCCCTCATAGCTCCCACTTGCTTATGGCTGCTCCTAACCACAACACCTCACTCACACCCCTCACTGCGAAGCAAGTCGACTGAGCCCACGCCATTATTCCTTCATTTTTCCCTCTCTCAGTCTTTAATATTTTTCTCCTTTTTTGCATTTTCCTGGTGGAAGATGTAAAAATCTCTCCCAGCTTGGTTTTTTTACCACCAATACTTATATGAGCGCTTCTTCCAGCCTCTTTTAATTCCCCCCCCCCCCCCCACTAGTTCCCTCTCCCTCCAACATTAATGCACTGCTGTTCTATATCTATAACACACGAGCCTTTTCACCCGCCCAGCTCCACAACCTGCCTACCTAGCTCCTTAAGGAGGAGCTTGTTCCACTTTCCCAGCGTAGCTTCGGATCCGTTACCTCGGGTAGTGCAATACGAAATGAATAGATTGAATAAAGCAGCGGGAGAGTAAGGGAAGCCAGACCGAGGCTCCTCCTTTTGTGGCTGATTATATTAAAATAACTTATCCCTTCCGCCGAACACAATAAAGATAACATACAAGCAGAAGCGAGCAACATGGAAAGTGGAATGAATGAATGTGGATTCTTTCGACGCGAAGGAGGGATGGCTACAATTGTACACGAGACCACAGCATACTGAAAAGACAGGAGAATGCATCAATTTAAAGATTGCTTCGCTGCATCGCTGCAGTCCGTGTATGAAGGCTGATGCTTCCTCCTTATATCGCGTATCCTTCCTTATTTTACATCTCACATAATTATTCATTACATCCTCGGTCTTCGCGAGTGATCATTCTACGCCTTCCCTTTACTTCTGTTGCTGCTTTCAAGATAACTATGTGCAGCAGAACGCTGTAACAATGCCCTCTTTCTCTCATGCCTCACATGATTAAAAAAATAATTTTAATTCATTCTTTCCCATGACTTTTTAGAATCATCGCCTCGCCACCCTCATTCTCCACAAAATTTGAAAATTATGCTAATTTATTCCAATAGAAAATCTGTGTTTTGATTTGAGCTCTTCAATTCCTTAAGTACAAAGGCAACGTCATAGGAAAAAAATTAGTTTCATGCGTTCCCTTCCCCAACAATAGTTGTTTTATGTCAGTTAAGCAAAGCAAAAGTAAATAAATTGACTAGAATTAAAAATTAAATGAAGATGATGTTTGAAATCAATGGGCGGCACCCATAAACCTGGGTGCCGCCCAAATAGGGAATCAGAAAACCTGTTTTATGAGATGTCTTGTGGTGTTGCTTTGCAGTACGAAAGGAGGTGATCCACGTGGGAATATAATGTGCCCTCATACTGACAGAATAAATACATAAAAGACTACATACGACAAAATGCAACCAACCATGTTGACAAACTAAAAAAAGGGGAAAAACAATAGGAATACTTAAAATGATAGGACTGGGAGCTCATAAAATATTACACGAGGTAAAAGTTACACTATTTAAAAAGGGCCTATAATATGGTTTCCAATTTATTTAATTAATTATCATGACATTGACATTATAACTATCATTGACATTATAACCACAACTTTAAACCAAACATTAAAAAAAAACTTGGTCAAACCGTAAATTACTGTTAAAACTGAAGTAAAATCTGATGCTTTCCCGGCGAATATGTTCAAAAAAGGCTATTCGGGCTAAACTACTGTACTGTTAAAACTCTTTGTTGAGCATTGCGCGGCAGTCATACAAGCTAACAATCATAGCAACATATTTGTTTATGCAAACAAGAGGAGCTAAACTGGGAAAGAAGATAAAGGAAATGAAACGAAAAACTGATAAATATAAGGTAGGAAATTAAGAAAGTAATAATTGAAGTGTCTATTTCTTTGCGTCTTCTTTCCGCAAGAACAAACACCTGTTTAAATCAAAGCGCATTCAAATGAAAAGCGGAGAAATGTAAGGTAAGAAATTAGTTGTTGTTTTTGGTATATTACATCGAGAGTGTGGTGGTTATTAATTTCAAAGTTAACAAGTGCTCTAAATGCCATATTTGAAATATGATTCGTGCTGTTGACTATAGTTCGTATCTTGTTGGCGATACACGATTGTAGTAGAAAGACTTTTAAACAAGTCTTACATAATATAGGTTGGTAAAAATGATTTTATTATCGTGTTTTGTGATGGTGATAACTTTTTATTTTTGTTTACGTTCTTTTTTCCGTTAATTTCCTTTTTAATGTACAATGTTATCCGTGAGCTGCAGGAGTGAATTGGCAGTGAATAATACAATATGGAAGATAAGTGCAAATAAAGGTATTTCTTATTCAATTATTTGTCTTGCGAAAATCACGTTTCCTTGAGTGACTAAGTTATTCAACTGTGAAAATTATTGAAATCTTGACATTCACAATGTCTTGTACACCAAAGGCTGTGATCCGTTACTCACCAGATTTATTGCGCATTGCGTTGGATATTAAAGCTGAGATATTTGTGTTACCAGATGATGGCTCAGTGAGCCGAAACGCGTTGTACGCATTAAAAATTCTTGTGGAAAAGTGCTACGACCTTTCATTTACTTAAATATCCCGATTCATTAAAACTTTAAATAGAGGTATTTCTGAAGTGAAATCATTCGCGATCACGATAAATAATATTTCGATAAAATTCATCATACTAGCCCCAATTCATGCTTAGGCGCATTTGTTCTAGATATTGATATTCTGTCCCTACGTAATTCGCTTACGAAGGGGAACAGCTGTTACATCTTATTCGTGTATCAAGAATTTGGTTGAGTTTTGTGGAAAATAATTAATAAACGTGTTTTTCATTGTGATACGTAAAGTCGTTATGTTATGATATTACGTATGCATTAGGTGGTGTTATGTTATGATATTACGTATGCAGTGGAACGTGGTCTCAACGTTTTTTGTATTAGAGAAACTCGTAGAAATTTATTTACTTTTATAGCCCCTCAGAAAAACGTTTCTCTTTATAAATACTTACATTCATAACGTAGCCTACGTACCATGCGCTCGTTTTACGTTAAAGTGGAAATATTGCTTGTACCTAAGCTAGCCAGCTTAAAAGTAAACGATCCTTAAGTAACAAGTAGCAAACAAAAAGTGTAAGACCTCCCACAGTGAGCATAACAGGCCGCAGGCCTTTTCCGGGGGGGCCTAGGGGGGGCAGAGCCCCCCCAGCGAGCAAAGCGAGTTCTTTGTTTAAAGCTCTCCAATTCCATAAGGACAAAGGCACGTAAATTAGATTCCTATACATTCCTGCAAAGGAATTAGATTCCTGCATTCTCTTGTCCTTCTTAGCTTTGGATGGTAGTCTAAATTTTATGTGTAGGTAATACTATTACTATGATCGAGTGAGAATAGTTGCACAATGAATGAATAGTAAATTTAATGTGAAATGCAGGGAGGGGTCATTACAGTCAGGGACGTGAAATAAGGCTTTTATCGTGCGCTGAGTTTCACGAATCGTTGCCTTTGACCGATCGCATCCCAAAGCGATTCACACTACGCCTTAATGCGATTAAACATCGTTAATTTTCCCCAAGAAATTGCACTAAAACAAGAAGAAGCTCATTGTCAGTGCCATGAGACAGTAGCTGCGTTGCACATTTCCCAAAATTCGCTACCCCCTCCCATCCAGCTACCCCCTTCTCTCATCCCCACATCCCCTCTTCAAAACCACCCACTAGACCACAGACGCACCAGATCGTTGCTCGCGCGGGTTTCATATTACGAAGACCGAAAATAATTAGCTACGAAGGAAAATATCATGTTACACCAGAATAGTGGTGAAGCGTTTCACCCCTCCCCCTTTTCTCGCCCGCCGACCTTTTTCAGTCTACAGGCTTCGAAACCCTGTTTCAGGTGGCCAACTGCTACATGAGTCTTATTGGACCCATAAGTATCAAAAATAACTTTCAGCAAATGATATTGAGCCTTTATTGGATTGAAATATTAGTGTCATTCATGTAATTCGAAAAAAGAATGTGACCAGTCGATTCACTCGCGACACTGTTAAATAACGTTAATTAAAGGAAATGGCTTACCTCATGAAAAATCATAAATTGAAGCAGAATGTGGAAGTGGAAGGGAAAAAACTCGGAGCTACGCAGTTCGCTGAAGTCGAGCAAAAGTTTCAAGTTACCAGAGCACTATTTGAAGTGGTATCTTTAGAAGAGTCTCTCTATCCCCATTTCTGGAGGCCAACTGCTACATGAGACACCTATTGGCCCCATAGGCGTCAAACTTAACTTTCGGCAACTGGTTTAGTGCCTTTATTGGATCGAAATATTAGTAATATGCATGTATTTAAAGAGAATGAGACCAAGCACGATGCATTCCTGATATTATTAATTCCTTCCATTGTCACCAGTAGAAATTTTCACGTTGCTCGACTTTCTCCTCCCCGATACACGCAATATGCATGTACGTTATGCAACGAATAAGGAAAAATTGCGACACGAAAATAAATGTTCCCTGTTAGACATTCTCAATGAAGTTCAAAAGATGAAAACGCAAAATTTTCCGCCCAGTTTTCATGTAATTGGGAACGCATTTAGAGCAGTGGTTGATTTACTAATTCAGAGGAGAACAGCCTCTTGATGGAAGGAAGTGCTCAAAAGAGAGCAATGAACCAAACGATACCTACGCACAAGGCTGAGAAGCGGTGACCCTATAGGAATGATTTTGTGACATAATCAACTAATCTTCGAAATGCGTGGGGCTGTTGCTGAATTTGCTAAAGAAGTAGATGTCGCGATGGTCCGGAAAAAGGAAAATACTGGAAAATTCATTTTCTAAGGTTCTATAAAAATCGATATTGTGGGGTTATGGTGTTCTATTATATTTGCTAATTAGCAGTAGTGTCTCTTAGCAGCTGATCGATAGGTCCTAGGTTCAAATGGCAGGTGAATCCCTCGTTCGCCCAAAATAAATGTTCAAAGTTACCCCCGCAAAGGAACCAGTCACCCCACCCTGAATGTGTAAATTTCACACACCTTCAGTTCAGGGTCAGCTCCACCCTCACCAATCCAAAACATCCTTACGGTTGAACCACAGAGTGGGTAAGCAATTAAAATCGAGATTAAAATAAAGTTTGTTTGAGGGCTTCCACGTTATTGCGTAGTGATTGAAATGACCCTCTTCGTGCCAATCTTTCAAATCGTCCACCGCACACGAAATTGTTTCTCCCGCCGCTTGTCCCCAGCAAACTAGTCGCAATTTCCCGCAGCGGACTCCTCAGCGACGGAGCGAATGCACGAGCATAAAATGTTTAAAAGCCGTGCGCGGAGTGGAGTGGCTCTACTCGAAACGAATGGTGAAGAGGCTGCTAAGCTGCCAGCCACCGCTGCTCTCGTGTGCTCGTAGAAACAAATATACGGCCGCACATATATCCGGGAGGCCTCGTCGACGGCTTACGACGAGGGATTTAGTCATTAACCTGCGGCGGGAGTACCTTCCTACTCCTCGAGGCTCAAAGGTCATCGGTCAAACAGAGTCGCGGCGGCGCGGGCGCCCGGACGAGGGCACGTGTCCGCTTGTGTTTTGCGGTCGCCAAATAGGGCCATCTCTTGGGGTCAAGACAGACAGTGAACAAAATATCGACGATAAAAAAATCCATGTCATGAATGGGCCATTAAACGTTACACAGTCCAGCTCGAGGGAAGTCGCTTTAATCGGACCTGTAAGCTCAAGTATGCTTAGCCAAGAGGATTTTGGAATTTTCCATCCGTGTTTAAGGGATATTCCTCCCATATTAACAATAAATAAAACAATCACCGTACGAGCTCTGTTAATTGCCATATCTCCGTCCAATGAGTCTACACTGAGAAAGCCCAAGTCCTTTCCGTTGATGTCTGTTGCCACTCTAAAATATTTCAATTGGTTTAGAAAAATGTCCTCAGCGCGGCGTTGACTACACAGCGATCACTTCACTCCCGTATTAACGTAAATTAGTCCCATGGAGTATAACAAGAAGGCGGAACAACCTTATTGGCCACATCTTGAGACATGATGGCCTGATGAAGACAATCGTCCTCTGGAGAAACCATGGACAAATCACACCTGGTCACTTCAAAAAGAAGAAAACTTAGGGGAATGACCATAGAATTCCACGTTCAATGTTTTGAGTATCTTGGTGTAACATTCTGTATTTAAGAGTTTTCTAAATAAAAATTATTGTTTCCATTGTTTTATAGAGGTTTCCGCTGGATGTAACTCCGTTGGCAAAGTTGCCCCAGATCCAGAGAATCTTTGCCAACTATATTTTCAATTTTTCTAACGTATAAACTTTTACTTAAGTTGTCATTTTTTCACAAATTTTGAAAGTAGAGACCAAGAGTAATGGCTTAAAATGGTTTTAAATTATTTCCATACATGAACTTACAAGAATGTGGTTGAAAAAGAAAAATAAGTGGCAAAATGTTCCCGGTTTACGGTAGCTTAATTCACTGAATGACATCAATTAGCTAAATGCAATGAATAATCTACTTTATGTTCCCGATTGAATAGTTCACCCACAGAGTAATTATATATATGTTATATTATGTGTACAGAGAGCAATGCAAGAATTCAAATGGCTAAATTTTTCATTATAGCAAAGAACAAGCCGTAAAGAATGATCGTAGGCTTTCCCGGCGTATTGAATTGTGGAAGGCTACACGGGATATCCACCGGGTCAGGTTCTCCAACTCCATCTCGGCCGACGTTTCGATGGGCGAGTTGTCCATCGTCTTCAGGGCATGTAGATAAGGAGGACGATTTTCAAGACTCGACATGCCCTGAAGACGATGGACAACTCGCCCATCGAAACGTCGGCCGAGATGGAGTTGGAGAACCTGACCCGGTGGAAATCCCGTGTAGCCTTCCACATCAAGCCGTAACGTTGCCCTGAATTACGTTTCAGAAAAAATTAATAATCTATGTTCTCCCACATTGCCTTTAAAATAGTACCCTCCTAATACTAAACTAAAATCATTACTATTAGGTGAAGGCACACATCTCGCATTTTAGAACGAAGGCATGAGTCAAAAGAGCGTGGGAAATCAATAAAGCTGATCAAAAGGATATATAGGAAAGGATATATACAGCTAAATCTACAGAATAGCTCTAATTAGTTCAAAATATTTAACATTGTCTTTCCGGAGTACCTGAGGAATGAGCCACCATAACTAGCGGCAGTGTACTCCCCGCAATTCAGAGAGAAAGCATCAGCCAACTCATCCGTGGATCTGCGCACTATTAAAGGAAGAAAAAAATCTACTGAATCGTATGAATTACTTTATTACACCAAATCTTCACTTTCTTGGTAATCCAAATTATTATTTCCTAACAGAGTTCATTATCGAAGCATTAATTACCCTTTTTTATTAATTCATGAGTGTTGGGATCCAGGTGCCGGCCGAGAGAGTCAACTGAGGCGGCTGACTAACGGAGGCGGCGGAGCCGGTGCGTCATCACCTGCCGTTGGCATAAAAGGCCGTGGCCCGGCATGACGGGGGCAGTATACAACTCGACGTAAAGCCTCGATGTAACGGAGTGACAATAAATTGTTGAACCCGGAGTTGGTGTTTTATAATTAAAAGAACCCTACATGGTGGCAGCGGTGCCAAGAACGCAGCGGCGAGATCCACATGGCGGAAGGCAACAGCACGTTCGTGCTAACAGCAGGCGTGACGGCGCCCTCCCAATTTTCTTTCGTGGCGAAGGATTGGCCGCGATGGGCGCAACGTTGGGAGAGATACTGGGTTGCGTCTGGGCTGAAGAAGCAGAGCGACGAGGAGCAACTCAACATGCTGGTGTACGTGATGGGCGAAAAGGCGGAAGACGTACTGCTTAGCCTACAGCTGTCAGCAGCGGATAAGAAGAAATACAAGAAGGTATACGAAGAATTCAAGAATCACTACATGGGACGGGTAAACATCGTATACATGAGGGCGAAATTTAACCAACGCTGCCAGGAGGAGGGAGAAGCAGTGGATGAATTCATCTCAGACCTGTATCGCCTCATACAATATTGCGAATATGGGTCACTCCAGGACGATCTTCTCCGAGATCGAATTGTGGTCGGAGTCTACGACGCGAAGCTGTCGCAAGCGTTGCAGATGGATCCGGGCCTAACACTGGAAGTGGCTCTACGGAAGGCACGTCAGGCGGAAGAGGTGCAGCGCCAACAGGGGCTGCTGAGAGGCACCCAAGGGTCAACGCATCGCGGAGTGGCATCAGACTATGAGGTTAGTGAAGTAAAGAAGAGGACTAAACCAATTAGCGGCAAGCGAGCATCACCAGGGGGATGCAGCGGACAGAGCCAGCACCAGAGATGCGGCAGATGCGGGCGTAGTCCTCAACACGCGTTCGCAACTTGCCTCGCGAGACAGTCAACGTGCCACGCGTGCAGTAAGAAGGGTCATTGGAGAAAAATGTGTAGATTGCGGAAATCCGTGGGGACCGTCGTAGTCCGGGAAGAAGACGACGAAGAAGATATTTATTACTTGGGAATTGTAGATACTAATGTAGAGCCATGGTGGGTCACAGTCACGCTGAATGGTGTAGATATTGAATTCAAAATAGACACGGGGGCAGACGTAACAGTGATAGGGTCCCTCGTGGTTGAAGATAAATTGCAAGGAATTAAATTAACCCCTACGTCTAAACGACTGGCAGGCATAGGAGGGACGAACTTTTGTGCGAAGGGAAGTTTCGAGGCTAAGCTGCAGTGGAAGGAAAAATTGTTTGATGAAACAATTTACGTAACTCCCGGGGGCAGAGAGGTATTGCTAGGGAGGCCAGCTATTCAGAAGTTAGGAATATTAAAATGGGTCGGGGTGACTTCCTTACGTAACGGGGCACCGGAGAAAACATTCCCTGCGTTATTTAATGGACTAGGAAAAAAGGATGAAGCGATGGTGAAAGAAGTAATAAAGGCTCTACCAATGTCAGACACCAGGCTGGAAGAAGTCAGAGAAAAGCAAGAAAGAGACGACGTCTTAAAAGAGATAAAGCAATACGTTCGTAATGGCTGGCCTGCGCACAAAGAAGACCTTGAGCTGCCGCTGCGGAGATATTATGAAGAAAGAGGATATCTCAATGAGGGAGAAGGATTGCTTATGCATGGACACAGAGTTGTTATTCCGAAGGAGTTAAGGAAGGAGATGCTCGATAGGTTACATAAAGGTCATCTAGGAATAGGGAAATGTAGGGAAAGAGCACTAGATGCAATTTGGTGGCCAGGAATATCGGCAGACATACAAAATGCAGTTGAAAAATGCGAAGAATGTCTGGAGAGGTGTCCACAGCCCGTTGAACCCCTGATGCCAACTGCAGTTCCGGAAAGACCCTGGATGATGGTAGGAATGGATATCGTAACCGTCCGCAATCAGAGCTTTTTAGTTGTTGTAGATTATTTTTCCAGATATCCGGAGGTGGCAAGGTTAACAAGCACTACCGCAGCAGCAGTCATCGGAAAAATCAAAGCGATTTTCGCTAGGTTTGGGATCCCAGAAGTTGTTAGATCCGATAATGGGCCACAGTTTAGAGGAGAAATGTTGGAATTCGCCAAAGAATACGGATTCCGGCTAATAACGAGCAGTCCATTATTAGCGAGAAGCAATGGCCAAGCAGAGTCAGCAGTAAAAATAGTTAAAAACATTTTACTGAAGGAGAAAGACCCAAATTTAGGATTACTTGTCTACAGGTCAACACCCCTGGAAACCGGATATAGCCCAGCAGAGCTGTTAATGGGAAGAAAATTACGCACAAACCTTCCCATTTCTTCATACTCATTGCAGCCATCGTGGCCGAACCTGAGGGAGCACAGGGAAAAGATGGGAATAAAGAAAGCGAAGGCTGCCGAGAAGTACAATAGAAGACATCGAGCTCAACCGCTGCCCGAGCTGAAACCACGAGACCAAGTTTGGGTGACTGATAGGAAACACTACGGGAAAATCGCCAATAGACGCAACGAGCCGAGGTCATACGATGTGGAAGTTGACGGCGGCGTTGTTCGGAGAAATCGAGCATTCCTCGTAGCGGCCAAATCGGTGGCGCAGAGCAGCGGGTCCGGAGCGGGGGAATTCCATCGGGGTGAAATAATGACAAGAAGCGGGCGGGTGGTGAGAAAACCAATATGCATGTGTGAGAGATAAGAGGCTAACACCTTTCTTTCTTGCAGAGAAGGGAGGGTGTTGGGATCCAGGTGCCGGCCGAGAGAGTCAACTGAGGCGGCTGACTAACGGAGGCGGCGGAGCCGGTGCGTCATCACCTGCCGTTGGCATAAAAGGCCGTGGCCCGGCATGACGGGGGCAGTATACAACTCGACGTCAAGCCTCGATGTAACGGAGTGACAATAAATTGTTGAACCCGGAGTTGGTGTTTTATAATTAAAAGAACCCTACAATGAGCATTGAGAATGATGAATAAATCCAAATGTACTAATATTTGAATGAATAGGTAATGTTTACATCTCTTAAGGGTGGAGAACGCGGCTCTATGTCGATAAATAGCATTTCTGTGAAAATTTTAAGAGTAATGTTTCTTCCCACAGCAAGTTTGAAGTGTCAAGGGTCGAGCATAAGTTAAAATTAAGTCTTCATTAAAAGTAAAAAAATAGCAAAGTAGAACGGCATCAGTCAACATAGCTTGAGAAATTAACATAGTATACAAAATTAGATGGCTAACTACACTGAATCATTTTTATACTTTGTATTCTAATAATTAATGAGTGCAGGTGCTATATTTTGTCCGCTAACGAGCTCAGGTTTAAAGTTATATAGACCAGCATATTATGTTCGCGGAGCATAATGGATAGCCTCAATTGTCAAAAAAAAGTTTACGAAGAACAAGCAGTGCTTTAAAAAAATCCATTGAAATGTAAATGCAGTTTGTTCTACCGAAGGAGGTAAACATCACGAACTTCGAAATTTATGTCAAGCGTACCATTATACCAAGTCAGTAATTTCTATAAAACACCTATGCCAAACAGATGTCACCTAAATTTACATGATTATTCTAGTTAGTTCCTATGTTGATGATATTAGAATAAAGGCTGAATTTCATCGTAGCATTCAAACACTGAAAATTCTTGATGTCACATGGCGTAGGCACTACAAAGTGGTTGGCAAGGAAATGAGCATAACATATACATACTAGGGGATGAAATTCGCTAAAAATATTTTGACACATGCCACATACCTAACTACCTCAGTGCCTACCACTCAAGAAGGATTACAACATGGTATTGAGAAGTTTCTTTAATATTTGGTTTATATTGCTACATTAATGAGGTTACCGACGGCAAGTTGATTTTTTATGATTCAATAAACACTCAAATAACACCAACATCACAACAAACATTTTGTTATTTGCTGTTAAACAAAGTTACTTACCAAACAGTATGTAGTACGACATGTGACGTCAAGAACTAAGTATTGACCTTTGAATGCTACTAGCATTTTAATTTCTTAAATTCATCGTTAGTTCTGAAATCATCAACTAGGGAGTAGTAACAACAAACGCAAGGATATTTTTGATGAGGCATGAAGAGAAATTAGCATTGGAATGACGCAAATATTTTTCATATTTTTAATTTTGTGGACGAAAAAGTGGCGAAAATGCAACGGAAAAGAAAAAAAAAACTGTGAGAGAAACCCACGTAATCGCTTTAGCTCAGAGTGACTTTCATGAAATAAAATGTATTAATTGCAATCGAATCAAAACTTACCAGCGATGCCACACCGCTTAGTTTCGCCTACGACTACGACATCTCATTAAAATCAGTTCATTGATAAAAAATTCACCTAGAAGGTCATTACTACGGGAGAAAGTTTAACTCATCGTATTGGAATGTTCAGGAAAATAAATTTCAATCCACGATTGATAACATATTCTGAAACACTTAGCTAGAAAAATATTACCTTGACTTTTTTATTTGATGCAGTTAGAGATTACCACGGCTTGCAGTAATGTTACTTTGAATAGAATTGAAATCTTATCAACACGTAATCACGGAAAAAAGGGTACCATTCTCACTCGAACGGGGTCCAATTTCTCTCCAAATAGGCACATAAGTGACACGTGCTAGTAATTTATAAATCGAAATTAATTTCTTCGTCGGGTGAAAACAATCGAGAAGAGGGTTAAATAGCACCCGATTGAGACATTTGAAAATCTGAGCTAGAAGGCTACGGCTATATTTAAAAAACAGGTATTTAACATTACAATGCGTTTTTGAAAAATGTAATGAGTTGAGCTATAAATGCACACGTGGCCTGATTGAATGAATGGTCGAGACAAGTCTTTAAGAATCAGTGTTTTCAAAATACACAAAACACGAGAGGCCCAGAAAAAAACCAATGAATGAAAACGAACTGCGACGCTACCTTGAGATAAGTAACCGAATCTGTTAAGTTTGCTTCTTGCACCCGCGCAATATTGACAACATTAAAAAGAATATTATAGTATTCAGTGGTCTTCGGTGATTGCGAAGCAAGTAATAATTACTAATGGAGTCAATTGTTTTCTTTTACGCAAAGAAAATATTTATTTGAAGTGTACAGTATTATTTTAAAATTTATGAATGCGGAAATTTAATACGTTGTTTTATGGCGCAGAAAACAGTCGTGTAAAATGCGATGACTACTATTATATAAGAAGGATAAATGAGAAGACCAGTCCTGGCAGATTACGCTTGCTCACTTTTTATTCCTCCGTCTCTGACTAGAGTAAGGCTTCTATGCTCATTTTATTCGGGTGAATTATTACTGACATTAAGGACCAGTCCCTCGGCACTTAAAAAATTAACCCATACTTAATGGTCCAAACGGTAAATTAGGTGATTTAATTTTACATTTCAAGTTTGCTTCTATTTTCGTAATATTTTAAAATTAACCCTTGAACGGCTAGCGTGCCCATATGGGCACAGCTGCAGTGGTCTAAAGAATTTCGTATAAATTCCTACCCAAATATTATAGAGCATGCTGTTTTCGCCAAAAATGAATACAAAAATGATCACTTTATTCGGTTCGTGTGCTTACGGCCAGCATTTGTACCTGCAGTTGCCTGTGGCATGATAGATATTCTTACTCACTCTGTTGGAGGAGGCAAAAGAGAAAATATGGCGAAGTGTCTTCAGTAAATGCGATTTTTTTCCTTTTTATTTTTTATACTCGGCTAAGTATTTAATCTTATCCTCAAAATGAATGTTGTCAACTTCGGTTTCTTTTTCCAGAATCGTGTTATCTTTCGTATGAGACAAGGAATTTGAATTTATTTTTGAGTGAGCCCATATGGGCACGCTAGCCGGTAGCCAAGGGTGTCTTTTTTGGGGGGTGTCCTTCGCTACTAACGTCGTTATTGGGTCTGTTATCAAATAATGTCGATGTAAAACGCTAATTTTTTGTCAATCTTTCTTTTTTTTCTTATGTAACTCGATTGTAACAACTTCAGTATTTTTTGCTGTATATTTTTGTGTAATATTTCCATTAATTTTTAGTACAAAAATGCATTTTATACTATTCAACACTTTTATTCATGGTGCTTGCGTTATAATTTGCTCATCTACCTAGTATGAAGAATGATAGGGCTATTTTCTACCAGTGGTATACATACCCAACAATCTAGGGCATGGTGGAAGGGCAAAGGATGTTTGATAAATACAATGATAAAGCTCATGGGGAAGCGCTTTGTATATAAAACTTTGAAACAATAAAAAGGAGATTGAACCTTGATCACATCGACCACATTGAACACGTTATCAACTTTTCCAACTAAGTCCAATCCCTGGTTGTAAGTCGCAAGGAGACAATCAAGGCGAAAGTTAACAAGCAACCATTGAGCCGCCCCGCTGCTCCCATGCTTTCCCAAGGGAGAAAAAAGGGAATATTGTTGTTGTTAGATATAATGACTATTCGGTAGTGACTGTCAAGTCACCTTGCCAATGTGTACACCCACTCACAAAGGTCACGAGATTCCCGCGTGTTACCTCTAAAATGGTACAAGTTAGGCAGCCAGCAGTGGCCTCTAGCTACAATATTTAGATGGGCGGAACTGATCTCACGCATCAAAATATCAACAGGCACAGGAATGTTATCAGAGGAAAAAATTGTGATGGTCCGCATGAAGCTATCTCCTTGATGCTGTCATTGTAAATGCCTGGATCTGTACGGAAAGTTATGGTTCAAATATACCGCAGTAAGCATTTAGGCGAGAGATTGCACAAGTAATTGCAAGAGCATTTTTGTAACGAAGATGTACCTTTCCCAGACCTGTCGGTTGTATTTAACATTCCCTATCAAGTGCAACCAATCATAGAAAGTCTGATGACATAACCCAGCAAAGAAAAACTGATTTCCATTAGATTTGACACTGATATCCAACAGGTTGGACACACTGATTTCCTTCTCCTTTGAATCTGTTTTGAAAATTGAAACAGCTGGAAATCAGTAGGAAGACAGTTGGAAATCAGTTGTGAAGGTCCAATATGGCGGCTGTTTTCCTACTCATTTCCATGAATGTGGTTTGACTCTGGTTTCCACCGTTAAACAGATTTGAATCCGGTTTCCCCAAATTTAGCTATTTCGAATCTGTTTTCCACCGTCATACCGATCTGAATCTCGATTCTCACCTCCTATGACCTGCTGATGCATGAGTTATTTCCGCCAATTCCAAGTTTCGCAGAGCTGCACTCAACCAACGTTTCTAACTTCACATACTACATCTCTATCATCAACCTGGATGTAGACTCGGCAGAAAAAAGTTTACAAAATACAGCCTAACAAAATGAACTTCATGTAAGTCTCCTACCACAATGAAATAACACAGGCTCTACTGACGTATTTATTAAGTATGCACAAACCCCATTGCAAGTACATATTCAATTGAAAATACATTGTCATCTAATTTGGTAAATTTCTGAGGCTGAATACACTTAAAATCTCAATGTCATGCATGAGAAATAATTTAGGGAAACACAGAATTTACAGATGAAATCTCATTTGAAGGAGAGTTTGACAAACTAGTAGTGCTTTTCCACACTGTTTATCAGTTCTAACAATCTTGAACACTCATCGAAAGGCACAAGGTTTGCCAAGAGTAAAAGAACAATCATTGCACCAGAACAACAACTTACATCAGATTTCACAATCTTGAATTATCGAAGAACACAAATTTTTCCGTGATTAACAGAAAAACCACAACACTAGAAAATATTTCAGATGCCTTTATGAAAGAAAGACTTCTTTACATGCCTTATGAAAATAATTCTGATTCAGTATTAAGCCAACCACATCTGTGTGTTTCACTACAGAAACTTGCCATACTGTTTATACATGAACACGGTCGTTTCACTTAGCACAAACACACCTGCAAGATACACAATACTCTGAAAATCCTGGTAGGTTCTCGTCGGCGACGTAACGCGCGTACATATTATACATGTTGCATACAAAAATATTAGCAATCGCTCAAAAACTGTAAACAAAAGATAAATTATTCAATGAAAACACAAAAGATCCAAATCACATCAAGAATTTCACTGTCGCTTAAAACCTGAAGAGATGCACGAATGGCTAAAATCAACGCTGCGGGAATTTAGCACTGGTTAAATAATACTGATATGATTATTTTTTTCTCCACACCCTATAACTTTAGCACAAAACAGACAACCACAAGCACGTAAACATTCAAAACGAAATCGGGTGTCAGCGTTGCTACTTTGTCTTGCTATCTTTCGTAGTTAGGTGGCAGCACTATACCGGCTATATTTTTTTAAATGCGAAGTGAGGTTTTTACGTGCTTTCATTCCCAAGTTATGTACCGTTTTGCATATTGGTGGTAGTGAGTTCCAACAGGTGAAATGATGAGCAATACAAAGTGCGGATGATGTACATTAAATTTTTTCATCACCCGTGCATTTTTGCAAGACGGCAAAGTACATGTTTCCTCCTTTATGTCATTATTTTATTTCTGACCATGATTTTGAATTAAATATACTCATTGACACCTCAGAAAAAGTAATTTTCCAATCAACGCAGTAGTAAAGCCTGTGTGAGATGGGTTTCTACAAGACACTCATATCAGGAGAATTTCAAATTCATTCCACAATTCAACTCTGTTGGAAAGCACTTGTGGAAAACACTTTCAAGCCAATAAATAAGGAAAAGAGTTTCAAATGACATTCAAGTCAGTGTCAATACAGTCCATGTGGAAGACGGCTGGAAACCAGTTACAATGGAAATGAGATTCAAATCACTTCCTTCCATTTCCTGTCCGCTGGAAACCAGTGGAAATCAGTGTCAAGACAGAGTCAAATCAGATTTTAACGATTCAGATCAGATTCAAATGAGGTTCAAAACGGTTGGAAATCAGTTTTTCTTTCCTGGGAAGGTATGATGGCAGTGATAACCAATTTGTCCCGTTTCATAAACGCCGCTGTTCTTATGAAGAATATTCTTCTTGCGCGCGCTCAGAATATGCTAAGTGCACGGGTCTTCGTCTTCAATGAAATTCTATCATACTCGGCAATTGAAAATCCAATTTATAGCACTCAAAGACTCTACCAGCAATATAGGACTAATTTTGATAATAAACTCATTGATAACGTGTTTTTTTCATTCAATAACTGTTTTCAAGTCTGAGTTTTATACTGTTAAGTTCTTTGGACAGCCAAAAAAAAAAATGTTTAAACCGAAAAAATGCAGTATAATGATTTGAAATCACTTCAAATTTCCAAATATAAGAGGTATTATAGGTAAATGCAACAATGTATGGCGTATTACGCAATAAAAATAGGAACTATGATGGTTCGAGCGATTTTTCGACAGAATGCAGACCGGTGGCCGGAGCGGCTAGCGTGCCCATATGGGCACACCCCCTCTAGCAAGAACGACTCAACAGAATTTTTTAAAATATTGTGTTTATGTGAATGCTTGGGCAGTAATTAAGCAGTTCTAAACGGAAAAACAAAATAAAACTCCGAAAAAAAACTCCGCTGTTAAAGGGTTAAATTCCCCGCCCCGAAAACAGCGTATCTACGGCCTTTACAGCGGGGGAACCAGTGACCCTCGCTTTCAAAAGACCCTTTGACGCCTGTCGTCAACGATGAATGATTTAAAATTAGAATATCTAGAAATATACTCTATATGCAGGACATAAAGCAGAGAGATTAACATTAGGGTACTGATAGTGGTAAACGTACCTCACTCTGCTCAAATATCGAAATAAAATTCAATTTCCATTATCAAGAGATTAGAAGTTGCTCCCCATATGAAATATAATGCGAGCTACAAGGAGTACATATCGGAACTTAATGCTGCCTAACGTCCAAGGATACAACATCCACCGTTCAGTACGAGAATGGTCATGCAATGGGACAAAAAGTTTTACTCCTTTTAGGAGAAGGAAATAAAAGAATATAATAAAATACAAGGAAAAGCCAGGGAAACCTCAAGGTCATGAGAAAGGTACGTAAGACGCTCATTGAAAGAGTTCTCGTTCTGTATATTGGTTTGAAACAGCTCTCATCCATTGTGATGGTTTGACGCGGAGTGCCAGTTGACAGAGGAAGAACCACGACCGACCACGCCAGCAAAACAACTGCCCCTATTGACTCTGGGAGCCAAGGTTTGGGTGATAAACCGTCGGAAGCATGGAACGGCATTCTATGAGTCCCCCCTGTCCTATCTAATTGAGAGTGGTAGCAAAGGCATCAGGAGGAATCGGTTGGCGCTGACCTTAGCATAACGCCAGCCGATTACTATCGTTTTTGATAGCATGTCGGAACCAGCAAGTCCCACTTATCTGATGAGGCCAGCTCGGTGAAAAATTGACGGTAGGCACATGACGCAACCTGGATCCTTTACTACCGAACGCGAATGAGCTACGACGAAGCTGGCGTCAAATTCCTGGAGCAAAGGCACAATCAGATTCATGATTAGCGGACGGAATTCCCTGAGGAAACTCGCGTCCACGCACACGTTGGGCCGTCGGAGTGTTTTTTTTCATACACCGTGGCGAGTTTTTTCCTCTATTTAGACTTAAACTTGGACTCGACGTTTCTGTAATGCATAGACGTGGCTTCGTAGCCGAGTAGGTCTATTATATGCGCGGTAATTGCAGTGAAGTTCTGGGAGGGTTTGTGCCGAAAGTAATTATACTTTTTTCCATTTTTTAAAAGAGGCATTCTTAATATAAAAAAGTAGATACAGTTGACACAAGGAAAATTTATGCTGGTTTTATTTTAAATACTATTTTTTTTAAATAATGACATCATTGAAAACAGTAGTGCATCGGAAGTTTACGAGTGAATCAATGTTCACAATCCTCGAGACCACATCCAAGAGTGACAACGCAAAAGAGACTGCGTTAATCAACATGAGATGCAGGTGAATCGTGCATCCCTCAAGGAAATATATTTGTTTTTTTTAGTCCTGTTTACCTTTTTGTGTCTTGTTTGAAATTCTTCAGGAGGTTCGCGCGGAGGCCAAGTTAACTGCCACGCCGGAAAAGCAGTGACACACAGGCAAGGATGCGGATTAGGCGATGAGCAACTTTGATCGGTTATAAAAATGCCACGTCTTAATGCAATGAGAGTAGTTTTTGCAACGAACACCAAATAAATAAAGTCGCATAGGCTTGTCGCGAGAGAACCAAAAACAGTCGCTGCAAATTATTTCGAGGCAAACCACATCCATGATAACAGCAAGAATTCTCATACTTCAACGGAGGTAAGAAGATGTCGTCATTCAGTACTAGTCCGTATTTTTATTCATGCCTTCGACCTTTATTTCAAAGCTTTGATGCCCGCCGAGTCCAGCTATTCACAAAACTTAAGCCTACAATATTCGTCCATTGGGTCTCGAATGAATGGTCGACCACTAAATCACCTTGGGTAAGGCCCACGTAAGAAGATAAATAAAAAGGTCAGCTGCGATACAAGCGGTTATACCTACTCGTGTGACAACACTGATTTGTTCTCTAATCCATATTTACTAGTGAGATCGAACTGCAATAACAATCAAGACCTATTCCTCAATGGCAAAGCTAAGGATTAGAATGAATCAATTGATGACAATTTCAAAAAAGTTATTAATGAAATTTAAAGCTAAAGTTTAAGTTCACCAAAATATTCTGATCTTAGGGTCGTATATACTTCAGTTTTCTCTTACTTCTTGCAAATAAATATTCCTGTTTCCGTCAGTATCCTACGATTACTATAAAAATAAAACCCTTACTGGTCGTGGAAAAATTTTGAAGCCTTAATTTCTCATTTATTTAAAATAAAATGCTTAAGGGTACTTATCATAGCTATTCACGAAAAATTAACATGACGTTGAACTGAAGAATGATCTTTTGAGAACTACTTAATGTCTCATTAACACAAAGTCACGGAAAGTCACGTTTAAAGCACGATGCTGGAGGTCGTGACAGTGAATCTATTCGAGTGTCATTATTGCTGTGCATACCATCATAGAGAAGGAGGATTATATCGAGGGGGAGTGCGAACCCTAATTACGAAGGCACCCTTAGCAGGAGATGATTAGAAGGGCAGAGGCAAGCAGGTCGAGAAATGAAGAAAGAGGAGGATGGGAGGAGTAAGAACGTCTTCAGACGATGGATATATGTACTATTCTCGTGAGGGAGAAATGGAGAATGATTCGGAATTCTTGGGAAATAGTGAGGAAATGGAGACACGCTTTTGAAAGAATAAAAATTGGACCACTTCCTAATCGATACGTCATCCATTCGTCCATCTCATTTCTACAGAATCAAATATCCACACGAGTAAGTACACAAGGCAGCAGTAAATCACGTAAAAAAGATCATATACACATTCAAATTCCACGAAACTCCGCACGGAATTCAGGCCACAGATAAATTTCGAGCTAATCTTTTCATGTGTTTTTCAGTACCTTCAAAAGCGTATTTTAGAAAACACAAGAATAATGTAAAATATTTTCCGAAGGTATAGATCGAATGTGGTACGTATGGTTGAAATAATTAAATATAGTAACATAGGGTTTTGGATCAGATAACATAAAATATAATAATGAGAGAGAAAGGTAGCTGAACTGATGGATTTAGAACCACATTTTTCCATGATTGATAAGAGACTACGACGGCAGTGCGAGGAGTAAGAAACCGGTTGGATGAATTTTAGAGTAGCCAGTTAAGTGATGCATTCCTTTATGCATGTTTCTGAATTTTCCCAGTACATCTAACAGGAAATTTTGCTTTTTCTAACTTAATTGGTAAATAGTCTTTACAAGTAGTTGGTCATATCCAGAATGTATTTTTTTCACTATCGATAGGAGACTATAAGGGCAGCGATAGGATTTGATAGTCGGTTAGCTGACGTGTAGTCGAGCCTATTGACAAATGTATTCTTCAATGCATGTTTTTGAAATTCCCTAATGCTTCAAGCAGCATTTTTTCCAGGTTCTAGCTTTATAGGCAGATATACCTAAGGAGTAGTTGAAAAGATTGGCCTTTGCATGAGTGTGGAAGTATAGTTTTAGAATGCGAGATATTTTTATGGCGTGTGGCGCACGCGTGGAAATCCTCTTGCATGCTGGTGATTTCTCACCCTTGCCAAACACCCTTTAGGAGGCTCGCAGGGTATTACGCAGATTAAGACATGGATTACAATTGGAAGCGCTGGCTATGTTAGCCTCGCTCAATTCTCAATTCGAGTCCAGCAGTATTTCATACATAAAATGTACCTACTCGGGGTACCCAATTGGAGACTGCTGAATACGTGAAATATCTTGGAGTTAGACTCAACAATGATCTTTCGTGGAATAAACATATTCGAGAAATAACCGGTCAAGCTAATCGTAAAATGGGTTTTGTTGAAAGAATACTAGGAAAGTGCGACGACAAAGTGAGAGAAATTAGCTACTATTCCCTCGTTAGACGACATTTGGAATACGCTGCCAGTGTTTGGGACCCTCATGAAAAAGGCTTAATAACAGAGTTAGAACGCGTGCAGAGAAGAGCTGCCAGGTATGTGAAAGGCCGTTACGATAATCTTGTTAGTGTAACTGTCCTCTTAGATAAACTCGGATGGGAATCTCTGTCGGACCGTAGATTGAAAAATAGACTAGACCTTTTAGATAAATTCAATAGCAGTGTTTTTTCTAACGAAGTTAACCATATCTTACGGATGCCAACATACTACTAAAGACCATATAAATAAAATAAGAGAGATAGATCGCAGAACAGACCGATTCCGAATGTAATTTTTTCCACGATCAAAAAGAGATTATAACGGCAGCGATAGAACTCGAAAATAGATTGCATGACTTGTAATGTAGACTACTAGCCTATGTAAGAATTAATGCATAATTCAATTATTATTTCTAACAGCATAAGTAGTATAATTTGCTACCATACGGGACGTTTTTTGGACGGTGTGGTGTGCATGTGGGAGTCCAAATGCATCCTGCATGCTGGTGATTGATCACCCCCTGCCAAACACCCTAGAAGTGGCTCGCAGGGTATAATGCAGATGTACTACGTAATTCATATTCTAAAATATCATTGTATGTGATTGAATTAGTAAATCAGGATGGTATAAGTTATAAAATATACGTATTTAATATACGTAGTTATAAAATATATTCAAGCGTAATGGCCAAAGGTTAAGACCGACTTCTATTCGCTATGGACGTCGGGGTAAATACTTGTCGCGCCACACATCTTCATACGGGCCGTGAAGTAAAAATGTTCACCACGACGAGCGAAGAGGAGGATGTTGGGAAGGCATTAACGCCACGTCACGTCAAGTGCCCTCGACTTCTTTCACTTAAAAGGGGAATACACGACCTTCGCATCGCCGATCGAGCTCAAATTTTGCGATTCGGTAGTTTATGGGTACAAATGTAATATACCGAAGCGAGACGACGCACTTCTCGTAAAATTCCAAGAAAAAAGCAATTAAAAATCGTAAAAAATGAAGGTACGCTATATAAGCTGTTTTGAACACCTTCGTTAAACAAGTGGGCGACAGCCCAGTGGATACGGTGTCCGACTTTAGAGGTGAAGGTAGCGAGATTGATACTCGCTCAGGGAACATTTTTTGTTTTAATTTTTAAGAATTTTTTTGTTTAAATTTTTTAAGTTCGTTTTCTTATATTCGTTGCTACTATGGAATATATTTTTAAAAGAGTTTTTTTTTATATTTAAATCAGGAATGGATCAGCTTGGGATTAGGAACTGAGGATGAAGGGTGGATAGAAACCCGGCGTCGGCATTAGCCTGCTCTTAACGAAAGACGCCAAGGGGACCACGGCTTAACGTCCCATCCGACGGACGGTGTACTGCACAACTAGTGTAATCCACATTACATGCAGGAATTGAATTTAGGAATGCCCCTTAATTCTTTTCCGAGATTTGGGTGTGGAAGGCCAGTACACTGCCTCACCACTCCAATTAATCCTTTATTTGCAATTTTCAGGATGGAACTCATCATAAAGACATGCAAAGCAAAGTGATTTGCGGAACCACGAACAAGCCGAAAAGGCGTTTTTTCCACAACTGCAACGATTGTCTATAATTTTTGAAGGAAAACACACCACAAAACCACCCACTTTACGGTTAATAAAATGCCAGATTGTGTCTTGATGACGGACGGAGGTGGACTCATACCACAGAAACGTTTTCAGTCGTAAACTCATTAAACCGATGTGAACCCCGAGGAAGTTTCATTGACACGATGCAGAAAAAATGAAAAAGATGAAAAATCATACGTCGCATTTACTCTGCTACCCATCTAATCATATCATTATCTGATAACGATTTCTATCGTAGAAATTTGATGCAATAAATTTTATGATAAACCTTGCAATCTCCTACAGTATCCTTATTATTTGATCATACCGTAAAGCGGCGGAGTGCGTCAGCCAAATAAAAAGAATAGGATTGTGTTCTGCAGATCATCATGCCTCGTGATTCAACCGATCATATTCTCCCGCCTCCTACTTTGGGTTTTTAGAAGACTTCTCTCGTTCTCGTTGCTGCATTACCGCCTTAAAAACCACGAAAATCGTTGATCAGTTTCAAATGGAGCGACTTTCTGATTCCACGCCAAAGATATGCAGAGTGCAAACTTCTTTCAGGACTAAACAAAAAAACACAAATCCATCAAAATTGAGAGGCTATAAGGTTTATATTGGTGAACAATATCCAATTTAACTAACTATTTATGAGTAAAAATTTAGCAAAGTGTTTATCAAGAAGCTCATAGTCTTTATTATATTTAAATGGTATTTATCTATTTTTTCTGTCTGCTTTACTTCTCGAGTTCAGTGAAGCTCACTGTTCATCATGTGCTAACTCAAATCAATCAACAGGTATTTATTTCAATGGTATTAGGCTCAACTACGTGACAGATTTTATTCGAAAATGAAAAGGAGACTTCGTTGACTTCCACTGTTTTATTTCGTCCGTACGGCCTGTTTCAAACCATAGAGGTCATTATCAAGTACCTTGATAGGGTACTTGATAATGACCACTATGGTTCGAAACATCTCGTTCGGACGAAATAAATCAGTGGATGTCAACGCAGTCTCCTTTTCATTTTAGGTATTTATTTGTTCACTGTGCTTAGAGAACATTTCAGAAGAAAGGAGAAGGAGTGGACGTTCAGACTTCGTCGTGTTGTAGGACTATTTCCGAATGATAAGGTGCTGCTTCGCACTCATCCGACCGCCCCTTCGATATGCAGCGAACGTATGGGATCCGGAGTAGAGACACCTAATCCGTGAACTTAAAAAATTACGAAGGCAAGCTGCGTGATACATCCAAATATACTTCAGACGTAAAGAAAGTACTTCACAGCTGTTAAATGAATTATGCTGGGAGCCACTGGGGACTCGGGAGGCTCCGCGATTGGCTTAGATTGCTTGAGAAATTGACAATAGATATCTTTCATTGCGACACATATAAAATCATGATAGATCCCCACTACTTCCACGTCCGAGGGAACCGATTAACTGAGAGAGATATTTTACCGAAGGGGTTTGGGAATTCGCTTTTCCCCAAAATAATAGTGAACTTAAACAAATGCTAGAACGAAGCTTCATTAGGGGGGATCTATTAATTATGTTACATGATCCGGGCGATTTTTGGGCCCGCCTCCCCCTTCATGAGATATCGTGAGATTTGGCAAGTCCCTCCCTCTTATAATAATAATAATATTTATTGACGGATATTAATAACCCATTTCAATCGTTACAAACATATTTAATATGAGAAATATAAGAAAAAACTTGAAAGTAATTTCACAGAAATATCATACAACATACAATGAAAAGTGATCTCAAAGACATTAATGAAGAGAATAATTACAATTACATTCAGCATATTAAAAATAAATAAATTTCACTCGAGAAACTGAAAACAATTATAATTACACCAAAGTACATTACTCACGTCACTCACTTATCTCACGTTAGAATTTTCAAAATGCGTATTTTCATTTGTAAATACGTTAATCTATGTTCTTCACCGTGTTGGATTTATTAAAAAATTAATTGTTTTTATTTAAGATTAGTTAAGGTCTGTATTGAAGTCTAGAGTCAAATTTTAACTGCTTCTTGTGGAAAAAATTAGGGAATAATTGCCGACACTCCCCCTACCTCACGTGGGATCCGTCACGTATTCTTCAAATACGATGTTCGTATAATTAATCAAATTTAATTTTAGTAAAAGTTTTGGATGAATTTTAATCTTACCAATCATAATGGTTTCAAACACAGTTGAGAATTTGTAGGCGTTAAAATTTTAAAACTATTCTTGATTCCATCACCTGAAACATTTTGTAACTTAATTCCTGGCTCGCCCTTGCCTTGTTATCCTTCAACGGCAAAAACTCTGTGAGGCAAGTGAGGAAATAATTCACAGGATTTTGATACACTTAGAGGAAAATTTGAAAAAAAAAGCTGGTCATCACAAATTTTTGAGCAACAATCCTTTCTCTTTAATGGCTACGATATGAAAAACATGTGTTAATGACCGCTGAAGTTGTAATGAGGACCGCATACGATTCATTTTAAAAACATTCTGAGAACTCTTGGTAGTGTACGCGGCACATATCGGGATATTCTCTTGAAATAACCTGTAAAATCGTGATAATATTTCTGGAATGAATATCTAATGCATCAGCACTCCGAAATTGATTGAAACCTACAATTACTTCCAATTTATTAGAAATTTTCGCGTGATCATATTCTACTGCTCTCAAATAACTTAAATGATGCAATTTTATAAGTTTTTAAATTTATGATTGCATGCTCACACACTCGTAACCACTCCATGAAAATTCCACTAATATTAAGCCAATTTGAATTATAACTGAAATAATTTTGACCTTTGGAAAACATCAGTGATATCGACCCTCAATATTTCTTACATTTAATACACTTAATAGCGTTGGCTAATAACGAAAAGTCAATTAGTCGAATAAACCTTGAGTAAATGGAATAATACTTATAGATAATTAATCATGGTAGTTTCATTTTTTCTCGATAAAAACTTTTTTTTAACTATTAAGCATTATCGTCAGCTGTTAATAATGGTTTTTACTTCAAGCATTTACAACAATTGCATTGATAATAAAAATACATTGTACTGGAAAAGCATGGAGATTTGAACAATATTCCTGTAGACGTCCTCAACAATATAATAATTTTTATATCAACCAACATATTAACTGTTGCGAGAAAAATTCACTTGATTCAACTTAACACGTTTAATATGCCGCTATTTAAATATTTCTACTTTCAATGAACCACTTCAAACGAGAGCACGACTACAGTAAGTTATCCAGCTAAAAAGCAATTTAGATTTCATCATTCCGTTGAGTTGAGAAATAGGAATTCATTCAATACCATCCACATTCAAGTTGAATTGAGTAGAACTTATGTTGCAAAGAAATCTGTATTTCCTCACTGCCCCGCAAGTCATCTCAACAGGAGTGTGACGGAAGACGTGAGCAAAAAAATGAGATGCGCGTGTTAGGTTCCATCCAGCATTTATTGAAGTCCATTTTGCTGATAAATAATGCCTATACCTATCCGTTGGGCAATATATCACTTAATTAGTCATTTAAGTGGGAAATAGAAGCATAGGAAAATTCTAAAATGATTGTAGGATTTCTTTTCAGGGACTCCACCGAGTCTGGTTATCAATGCTCGACGCCTTGATGCTCGACTCGCACATACTTACGGTGGAGAACCCGATCAGAATTCTCATTATCAGTGGACCGCGAAAGCCTACGATCATATCTCTAAAAAGATTATACTCTCCGTGTCGCTCATAGAATTGTTATTCTCTCTAGGGTGGTTTCCTATTATTTTTTATTGCCAAAATCGAAAGATTATTATTCCTGGAGTACGCATTTCATGCCCTTAGATTTATGAATTAAGATATCTATTTTTCGCGACTAAACGAAAAGTGAAAATTTTCAAGTGCGCGAAAACCAGACGGCTAAGTAGGAATGATGGAAAAGTCCGTGTGACGTATTTCTGGTTCCCAATGCCGCCCTGTGAGGTGACCTGGAGGAGAGGCTTGAGCGCTGATACGACGCAGGCTGCTAGCAGGTAGCAGAATACCCAGCTAGCAGGTAGCAGAGTACCCAGCTAGCAGGTAGCGCTTGGCTTAAATAAGCATTATTAATACCCTATCAAAAGGCCGTTTTACACGGTACACGGAATTGCGCAATCTGACGTACGTACGTAGGCGCAATCAAAATTGCGTCGTGTAAAGGCCGTTTTATAGGGTACACGGAATTGCGCAGGTTAGAGCTGCATTAATTTCTAAGATGGCGTAGAATTGCGCGAATGCATGAACGAAATTAGAAAAGGGGCTATTTTTCCGTCTCGCATCCACGCATTCTCGCATTATTATTATAGTATTCTACCGATTAAGGTAGGTTTCCATGGAGTACGCAAGAAGTGATCTGGGAGCCTCCCTTTCCTTCCAGCACTGCCTTCTTTAACTCACAGTAAGGCCTACTCTCTTTCAATCTATCTAAAAATCCTATTCTTTTCCTTCCCCTCCCTCGTTTCCCTAACATTCTGCCCTCTAACCATTCTCGCATGTCTTCTAGCAATTCACCGCTTTACAATGACAATTGCCAGCGAGAAGAAGCACCTGACATCAGCCTTACTAAGAAATGGATACAGCGCCAAGATGGTCCTGAAAAGGGCCGAGAAGGAAGAAAACAGAGGACAAGTGCCCGCGACGCCTGACCCAGAAGATGCCACCAGGCCGGATCCGAAGGCTTATGTCACCATCCCCTTCATCGCAGGGACGTCTGAGAAAATCGCGAGAGTATTGAGGAAGCATGATGTAGTGACCAGGTTCAACTGCGTCACTAAGATAGCTGACATTCTACCCGCGCCCAAGGACAGAATTTCACCACTACTCTCCGAAGGCGTGTACCAAGTGCCATGCTCTTGCGGTAAATGGTACATTGGTGAAACATGCAGAGCGCTGAACACCCGTATGAGCGAACACCGAAGAGCGACCAGAAACAAACAGTTCAAAGCCTCTGCCATCGCGGAGCACGCCTGGAGTGAATCCGGACATTCAATTTTATTTGACGACGCCAAAATAATTGCGAGAGAAGACAAGTACTTCCCGAGAATAATAAGAGAGACCATTGAGATAGTCAAAAGACCAGCGAACTTTAACAGGGAGGGTGGCTATCCTTTGCACAGCGCGTGGAAAAGGTATATTCGACGCAAATACGAGGACGTTCCCTTATTGATCGAAAGAAATCCACCGCATTGGCGCCAAAAATCGACTATATAAGAGACGACTATAAGCTTCACTTAGTGATGGGCAAAGTCGATCATTTTAGTGATTCAATCATTTTGATTCGAGTCACATAAATGATTCAATCAATTGATTCAATCATTATGATCGAAAAGACTCAAATGAATCAAGATCGAAAAGACTCAAAGGAATCAAGATCGAAAAGACTCAAAGGAGTCATGATTGAAAAGACTCAAAAGGAATCATGATCGAAAAGACTCAAAAGGAATCAAGATCGAAAAGACTCAATCAATGGATGTAATAAATCACTTTGAATAATCGAATAAATACTGCCTCATCTGCGAAGAGCATTGGTAACGCTGATTGCTATCCATATTATCATTTCATATACTATTTTAATTGTGAATTCCTAGATGAGTAAATTAGATTGAAAAAATGAAGGAAGCAGTGTCATGAAAATATTTGGGAAGGCGAAACTGCCACAGTTTCTTAACACTAATAAAATAATTTCTAACTATAGTTGATCAAAATATAACACAAAATACACCACACAATGCATGAATCTGATCTGCAGGATAATTTTATGAACGGCACAATAAAATATAACCAGCTTTAACTTCTACTTCTTAACGTTCTCCTACAGGAGTCATCTTAATATTTTCCTTTTACGTGTATTGGTGTTAATAATACTGATAACTGCTGGAAAACATTTAAGAAAAAGATTACACAAGTATTCAGTTCTTCATAACATAGTATTTAATTTTCTCACAACTATTTCTGCCCTGAGGAAAAGAGATCAAGCATCGATCGTTCCAAATTTTGAAACAAACCGGAAACCGAGATGATTGATATGAAACCGGAAGTCGGAGTGATTGATGATCGACTTGTTTAACGAAATGAATCACGAGTCATTTGATTCACCTAGTGATTCAATCTTATTGATCGAATCGTTCATAATCGACCCATCACTAGCTTCACTTCATCCTTCACCTGAGGACGCTGGCAGGAGAGCTGGCGAAACTGTTGTGGTTCTTCGACAACGGACGCGGATGCAGCCCGAAAGAATGCTGAACTCAAGTAATCACCGCGGATACCTGCGTACGAATATTATGCATTTTTCAGGATATAAGGAGCTTCGAGGTAACTGGGGCATGGGTAGATTATTTGCGTATACATGCTAATTTTTAGTTATCCGGTTGGCACACCTACTTGTTCTTTTGATCCTTGAAAAAATTCCTTACCTCATTTGCAGCTATTTTGTGATTTTTGGGTGCTGTGGAATTTTAGTGTGGAGATTTTTCATAGCATATTCCTATTAATAGCCTTAGAAAACCTTTTTCATAGAAACATTTATAATTTAAAATAGCTTTAAAGATAGTAGGCATGCATTCAAAGACTTTTGTTCACGTAAAAAAAATTCGTACGAGCTTTAGGAATTCCTTCCTGTGTTTGGGTGGGCTAACCTCTGCAATCTCAGGGGTTCATAACGCATTGCCGGCAGTTGACCAATTTTTAAACCAACCTAGAAACAATTGCTGCCTCATCTAGGCCCCTTTTTCGCTCATCCAAATACCAGGCTATTGCTAATTTGAATACCATTTCATTGCTCGCGGAGTTTGTGAATGTAAAATTAGAGCTGGCTTTAATTTGAAGTCCCATTAGTCATTAGCAACTACGTGAAATAGTCTTTAAATGCCTTGAAATCTGACACAGTTTTCCTTCCCTGAAAATGAATGAACGAGATTGCATTCTTTTCCGAAACAATATCGTCTCGTCAGCACTAAAAACTAGTTGAGGAAGAAAGGAGCCACTTTTAATCACAGCTTGGAGTTCATCAGAAAATGTTGCGGCGACTCCGCAATCAACACTTGCAGATTCACCTGATATCGCCGCACTGAAAATACCTGCTTGCCGTGTAAAACCCTGAAACCAACCGGAGTTTTCACTAAATGTCTCGGAGAAATTACCAACCTTGCCTTTTCGTACTAATTCAAAATGAACTTTCCGTATGTGCTGAACGCTTGGGTAAAGTGGGTGCGGCTGAGGTCACTAATGTTTTAACTTCGTCTTTATTCAGAATAAGACATCGCGAGTTTAACCTTCCGCGCAATATCGCTTTCACGCTCTCCATTTTCAAAGCAATTTACCTCTTTCAATTTATCTTCTAGGTTTATGGTTTTCCTTGATATCTTCTTGATTTTTCCACCCGAATTCCATTTTTTTCCATTGCTCTCTTGGTTTTTAGTCTGTATGGCTCTATCAAAATCACCTTCTATATCTGCACTGTATTCCTGAGACGCAGAGGGCCTACGACCGCTGGAAGGGAATGAAGCCATTGCGTTTGAGACTCACTAGCGGACCCCTCTATGTTTTGATACTATTCACACGGAACGAGGGCACCGCTCCATTTCTCCCCCGTGAATACCGATGACCTTGAAGGCTTTAGCGTAGACCCTCTACCTGGGAGTCAATCGCCCGATAACCTATGACGGAAAAAATTGTGTTTCAAACCGTATTACTTTCTAAAAACTCATTTCCACTAGCTTCACGCTTAATTGATGATCTAAATTAACTATTGTCATTCTGTTAAGGAGACGAGATAAATTAGTTCGGTAGGCCGGCTAGGAGTACAAAAGAAAAATTTTAAATGCCATCGAAACTTCAATCGTATAACATGGTCAATAAGAATTTTTGAAACTAGAACCAGTAGCAGGATTAAAGTGACAATTTTATCCTATTTTCCCCCAGTTCAATCTATTGTTTAACTTATCCATTTATCTTATATTGTATGAATTTTTCAACATTGATTATAATTAAAATCACGATGTGTTAAAAAATACATTATTTTTAAGTTTGGTGATAATACCTGATGGTGAATAGTGAGGTCTAATTGATAGTATTTGCTTATGTTTCCTATGAATGTTACAACTGAAATTCTGTGGGAAAATGAAATAAATGATTCAAATTTGCCGTACGTGCGTAGTAAAATTATCCTTTCCGATTTTTTCAGGCCTATGTTGAAGTACACCTTTGGAATCTTAAACCAATTAAAAACTAATTCAAGTTCCATCTTCGAGAGTACTTTCATTGTTACGAGTGAAATGTTGCTAATTTGTTCTTTTTGTATACGACAAATTCATTAAATTCGACCATGAATTGAATCCGCTATACGTGAGATTAATAGAACCTTTGGGGTACCATGCTCTAGAAAAAACCAGCTTCATTTTCCAAATAATCCATTTTCTTATAATAAAATAAGACGCATCATCAAATGCGGATGAGATCCTCAGGGAATGAGGCTCTTATTTTTCAAAATATATTTCTATTTCCAGCTGAATAAATTTCGTTCTCTTATGTATATGATGCGTTAGCCTTGGCCAAAGGGTTGCGGAGCCGTGGGAAGAAATGTTTAACTATTCCAAAGAATAAGTTAGTAAAAGGACTAAGAACCAATGCCTCACGAAGAAAGCACTTCGGTTCACAGCCACCCCGGAATTCCTTTGGCTTGCAGATCTACTACCATTGTTACAATGAGAAAAGCGAATGCTTGTAATTCTCGCCAATTATTTTATATCGAAATACAAATGCTAAGAGAGAAAATCTGACGTTAGTGACGAGATCAGAGAGAGAGAGACGAGATCACATCATCATCAGACTACAGACCAAGTATCAGGAGCAAAAATAACAGTGGTACAAGTTTCTATGATTAATGGATTGTAAGTTCAAGTTTCGTGTTTTTTTCTACGTAAGTTAAGGAACAAACAGCTCTTACAAGTGGTTACGTTGGAGCATAATTCCAGAATATCTGACGAAAATCGTCTAACACCCAAACCTGTAGAGTGGTAGATAAAACTGTAGATGCGCCGTATGGAATTACTACATAATCAGACCATGTTACTGACGCTGACATATAAATAAAATGAATCACTAATGTTTTTTTAAGATCGACGTGTTATATGTGATCTCGTATCTCATTAATTTTTAAATTGATATTCACCCAATTTGCTTTTCACTCAAAACACGTGAGTATTATGCGTAGGTACTTGTACAAAATGGACATGAATTACCCAATAAACCTCAAAACCATTGCATAAAATAAAATAAATATTTTGTACCAATCTAGGGGAACCCCTTCCACGCACCCACATTTTTTCCCACGTCCTCCCGCTCTGCCTCCTTCCAACGAAGTAAAAATAGATTTGAGATCCCGAGTCACTCCTCCTCTGCCACCTTCCCTCTCTTTTTGGTTTTATTGTTTTATTCAATCGTCCTGCCTTCTTTTCGTCTGGGAAGCGCTCATATTTCACGTTCCCACGAATATAGCGTTTGTTTTTCGACGCATATGACCTACGGAAACCTCGGGCTCTTGAGTCTCTCCTCTACTGCCCCATCCCTCTGCTCTTTGACTTTCATTTATTTTTTCAATCGTCCTGCCTTCCCTTAGTCTGCGAACCGCTCATATTTCACGCTCCCACGAATATAGCGTTGCTTTTTCAATGCATACGACATACGGGAACCTCAAAATCATGAGTCACTCTTCCCCTGCCCCTTCCTTTGCTCTTTGACTTTCATTTATTTTTTCAAGCTTCCTGCCTCCCTTTCGTCTGAGAATCGCTCTTATTTTGCGTTCCCACGAATATAGCGTCAGCTTTTCGATTCATGAGACATGCGGGGACCTTCAGATCTTAAGTCTCTCCTCCCCTTCCTCCTCCCTCTGCTATTAGGCCTTCTTTTATTTTATTGTAATCAAGATAATATGCGAGTGGTTATATGATTAAGAACATAGGTATCCAATTATACTTTTGGGGGATAGTAAAATCAGTCGAATTCATTATTTCCCTTTATTTTTTGCGCAATATATTAATACTGAAAAGACGGTTTTCCTGATACACTAATCTTTATTTATTTTACTCAAATCCCCCAAAATAATTATTTTTGTGCCAATTAAAATACCGTGATAGTAGTAATGTTGTTATTGAAGTTACCAGAGCGCAAGTCCTTTTAACTGACTTTGGACTAAGTAAAAACTGGAGCGGTAGCGCGGGATGACGCGCACTCGGCTGCCGCGCAGTCCGCCGAGGGATCAAAACTCCTCGAAGGCGCTTGGGCAAGATAAATTCATAGCAGAACCAGGCAGAGCGGTGTTGCCAAGCAGTGGACGCCACTTGCTGCTAAGACTGTACGGAGATATTCGGGGGCTCGGTATTCACCGCGGTCAGCGCCGATCTGCCCGGAATTATGCCGAACTAATAATGTACGAAATTTGCACATATTGCTAACAAATTGGCGTCCATACTAATTTTCGGAAATAGTGTCTACATGATGTAATTAGTCGATTCCAGCGATTTTTACACGTTTGTAATCCGGCGTCCGGTATACGGCCACCAAATTACACTCGGACGCCAGATTGAATGCAACTTGCTCATTAACGGGTGCCAAAATTTTTAACATTCTAAAAACACATCACCAGTTTTTACTCGTTGGGACGTAAGTCCCCAACAATGGAGGAAAATGAGGATTACACCTCGGGAAAATCATTGATAGATGACATTTCAGCCACTCGGAGGAAGTATTTCCGGAAAGGCTCGTCAACAGGTCGGTTGCAGTTCGAAGTTTAGACTTAAAACTTTATGCTGCATTATCTCTGCATTCTCTTCGGGTTTTCACCGCGTCCGTTGCCTTTTGGCGAGAACAGTTTCGACAGAAGCCAACGGACGCAGTGGAAACCCGAAGAGAATGCAGAGATAATCTGATCAACGCCGCGAAAATCTTCGAACCTACTTTATGTTGCATGATTGAAACAAATCCTGTATTAGTGTTGAAAATCAGTATTTAAATGAATAACTTGTTATCAAAGGCAAAAAAATAGGTTTTGGACTGTTCAATTGTGTACGAAAAGCAATCAATATCTACTACACATAGAATCAAATATTTTACAACAATTAATGAATGGATAACTCAAGATTTTCACTCGATAACATATTTTAGCCTACGGATTAGGATTCCCCATGAGGCCTACGAAGCAAATTTTGTTTTCAGTTTCGATTCACAAAACTGCATACATAATAGGAGGTTTAATTCCGAAAAAGGGGAGGGCGGATAGTTTTGAATTGCCATATTTTTCTAGTGCTGCAACAACTTACAATCGGAATATGCTAAAAATACTCCATTTGATAATGCTATATAAATGCTAACCGAGTAAAATGTATCTTTGGATATTTCGTTTTTCGGCCCCTGGGAGAAGGGAATCATTCATATGATGAGGCAAGAATTTAAGCTTTGAGTGAACCCGGGCCCTATTGCAGCCGCTATTTGCTTTACTTTTAAGAACCTCAACTGAATGCTTACACTAAAAACAAAACTTTCCTCAAACAACAATGCGTCTTGTTATTGACGAGACGACGATTACCACAACTATGATCAGAATACGGTCTCAAGGAAAGGCAAAAGCATACATTAGATGATCCCGGCCCCTTACGTAAGACCCGAAGTAGAAACCTGGTACAGCCGAAAGAAACCTTTTCATTTTCGACGTGGAAACAGAATGGGCCATTACTCATCCCGCAATCAAGCAAACAAATCAAGGTCACCGACCACCTCTATTCCCAATAATGCTACTGCTGATGCATACCTCTTTGTGTTCGTTTACAGCTGCGCGCTCATTCGCGCGCGCTCAAGAATTCATTAACAAATACTTTTAAGCTTTAGTTACCAACTGTGGTGAAGAGGCTATGACCGTTAGCGCAAGGCAAGCAGTGCATTGTTTTTCAGTGTAGAGATCCAATCTCGCATTCCTATTTTATTGTAATATTCCGGCTCTTGGTGTTGTTAATAACATTTACACCCCACCAAAAAGAGGTATTTCCGAACTGAAGTTCTGAAGCACACTACGCGAAATGTATTTCATTTGATACATTGATTTGATACATTTCATTTGATCGTTCAACGAAGCGATGAACATCGATAAGATTTATATTGTCTCTTGAAGCGAAAAAATCTTCCCTCACGGAAAATCTCTTTCTCGTCAAAACAACAGCTCACCTCGCCAACCTATCTGATGGCAATACGATCTCCTTGGGAGGCGGGAGCTTTCAACGTAAACCCAGGCCAGTAAGGAAAGCCTGACGAGGTGCGTTCATTAAAAACTCATAACTCCCCATGTAATCGAGACGAAGTTACAATTCTTTCACCAAAAATAAATTTATAGTTTTGTCCAAATTTCATACTCAGCATATATGGACCTATATCGTAAGATACGAAAGTTAGCAGGCGATTGATTTTTACCCTGCAAAATTCCAGATTTTTCGACCGAAAGATATATAAACACACATAACAACGTTGAAACTGAGTTATGAACAAATTACAGTTTACCAATACGGCAAAAAATCTGCTATAAACATTTCCTGCAAGTTTCAACTTTATACTAAGAACAGTCTGCCGGAAAATGGATTAGGAATATAAACTCGGAAACTCGGAAAAAAACTAGTCGAAATTCGAGAAAATATTTTGATAACAATTGTTATAAACAAAATCGAATAATTAATGTCTTCACTAAACGTAGCAACCCTTTCTGCTTCAGAATATGTTTTTAGACATGTGGAACGAGCTAATTAAAAAAATTGCCAAAATTGTTCATAGCCATCTGGTTAATTGTTCTAGAACTACACCAAAAACGTATACGATTTTTGTACGTGTGGTGAGCTCTCTATATATACTTACTCTATGCTTCTATCTACTCGTATAGAAGCTGGGTCCCTATGACGTCACTTGGAGTGGCATCGCATGGCCGCCAATCTGGAATTTTTCAAATGCGGTTGAAATTGAACATTGCCATTCGTCTAAACAGGTATTTCTAAACCCAAACAATTTGTATTTTATTAATACACTAATGGTGGGTAAGTAATCGCCATCATTGCATTTCCTTTTCTTTGATGAAGGAAACTACCCTAAAGCTCCATCAATCCACGGCTACCATCTCGTCTTCGAGTCTCCAGCGGCTTGGCTACCTCGAGAAAAACCGCAGCTATTTTCATAGCACAAGAGCATAGATTCCATGATGACAGATACTCGACTGTGGAATGTCGATGTCATTCGTCAATGTGCATGGGCGAGCAAAGGCACACGGGTCAGCAACCGCAAGAGGGGAAAACCCTCGCCACGTGTGTTTGTGCCTGTTTATTCCTTTTGACGGTCCCTCACCCCCCCGCAGCGCTCCCCTTGTATCTCTCTCCCTGCCCTCCCATTCCATTCGGCAGACATCCTCTCTGTAACCACCCGAGGAGAGAACTCGACCAGTATACACTCGGCTTCCTCATCCATTTCATCTCCCTCCCCTCCTCTCTCGGCAGCTTCATCTCCGACTCCTCCCCCTCCCTATTTCACTTGCTTCACTCCCGACGCTTACCAACAATGGGCTGCGCGACTACCACTAGTACAGTGGTTCCCAAAGTGGGCGCTATTGCCCCTTCGGGGGCGTTGCTGTAGTCAATGGGGGCGAAAAGTGCCAAGGGGGCGGCGGAGGGTCCTGACAATGTGACAAATTTGAAGGTTCCGTAACCTTCCTTTTGTCTTCTTTTACAAGCCTCGTTTCGAAAGTTTACATTGTTTCCTTTATCTGGAAGTAATTTAAATAATGTGTCTTCTTACATTTTAAAGTAAGAACAATTGAAAAATTTCCCAAGCCTTTCTTGCACCATGGAAACGTTTGAAGGGGTGTAGTCTCATGTGTTCTATCGTTGGTACAACTTCACGTCACAGACAACTTCGGCAGTAAAGTTCAGTGCGTATAAAGCGGCTGTGAATGCAGAGAGGAATCAGGTCATCTGATAACTAGATTCGGTAGTTTTACACCAAGTATTTACCAGAGTAATCTTTTTCCAAATAAGTCGGTTCCAGCGATATTATCGAGGCTATTTTGGCAAGTGATTTTTCATTATTCAGATGATATCGTTATAGCACTATTATATAAAATATTGTATAATTTTATGATGGCGAAGTATATTCCAAAAATAAACGGCTAGTATATTGCTTACGTTTTTCATGAAATGGTTAATAAATTATACAACACGAGGACCTTTTCTCTCATACTTCGTATTTATAACATTAAATTTCCCATTTGCTGGATGGACATCAATAAATTCCCGGTTTTCTGGTCTAATTCACCAGATCGCGATTTTACTGATATTGTGCATTTCCTTGTAGCATAGCTTTTTCAAACAATAGGTAACATTCACAATAATTCTTTGAATGAAAAGAACACATTGGAAATAATTCAAGACATCGAACTCGTCGACAAAAGGAATACTGCCTTGATCAGCTTAGGATAAAGTAAAGCCACTAAAGAATATAAATTCGAAGTACGAGCGCCTACGGCGCACAGTGGTCCCAAATCGAAAAAAGCTGGCCAAAAGTCATTTTTTCGACTTTTTACGAGGAAGCTTTGAATTATATATTCGGATTCTACAGGCTATAGCCTATTATATTTCGTACCTGATAGGCCTATGTGATTATTATGTTGATCTGTGTAACCCGTCAAACATGGGCATGTTCAGCCTAAAACGCCCGAGGCATAGAAATACTCGACTTTAGGGTAATTCAACTTAATAAATGACTATTTTAATTTCATAGGATTCATCTGTCAATTTTAATACGGTAATTTTGCATATTTGTTCACAATATTATAGTATTTTTTGTTCGTTTCAGAATTTATTATAACAATATTTCATTATTTATAATGTTAGCTATTTTGGGGCCTATTTTTAGTCAAATGTGTCGATATAGTTTTGTGCCCCTCCGTGCCCCTCGAAGATTCCTATGCTGAATCCTTAGGAAGAGTATGTACAACAAGATGGAGAAAGAAAATCTTGCCTATACTTGCCTATCCGACATATAGAGGGTTTTAAGTTGAGCGGTGCACCGCTCCGCTGAGGGCGGCTGGCCGGCGGGAGACAGTGGCATTGTCGCTCAAATATTCCTGTATCGGTGGTCAAACTTGCATGGTGTATACTTAGCATAATTCTACATCCTGTACGATTACATTAATCAAGTGCTTCACGCCTATCGTATGCACACTTCTCGTTTGTACACTCACCTTCAAATATTCATGAAACCAATGAGGGCCGGTTTTCATGCTCTTAATGAGAAACATTATTAGTGATCAAAACCGACTACTTAAGTCCTTATGCGAGAGCCTTATAGTAACCACAAGATGCTTTTCTCTGCAAAACTTTCCTCATATTTTTATAGAGAAGAGATCCCTTACATGCTGTACAGCGTTGTCAGCACGTTATTCCGAAATAAGGTATTGGAGCTAAGAGAAATAAATGCTCCCTAATGCCAAGATTTGTTCACAGAATCATTTCAACAGCCCATAGACGTAGATAGGATTGAATTCGGGGGGAAAAATTCGTCTAAACCCACCAATGGAGCGTGAATCTTGCAAGTGAATTTTTTTAATAATAATGGAATGAGGATGACGGCCTCCCTCACCATAGCCATTGCATGGATGTGGTGAATATTTCCCACTCAGTTTTACTCAATGATTTTCTTAGTGAAAAAGTGCTGTGCTCCGAACTATGTTAACACGGCTAACTCGAGAAACCTCTCCTTTCCAGATAATTAAAGCACTTGCTTTGGCGATGTTTTGCATTCAAATTTCAGGATACGTCGGAAATTCAGAGGCAAGTCTATATAAGCTTGTATATCTTTTATTCAATGTCAACTCATAATTTCCGGTTTATTATTGGATAAAAAAAGACAACTTTTAGAAATCACATTCATCGTTTCAGCCGTAAATACTCCTGTTAAATTTGAGTTATGGGTGCCGCAAATGCTTTCGTACCTTGCGGTGTACAATAAAAATACAGAGAGAAAAGAATATTAATAAGCGAAGAAGAAGGAATATGTCGTGGAATATTTGAAAACAAGATTTCGACTGAATGAAATCAAGCAGGAAAAAAATATTCTGACGCGATTTATGCGAAGAATGTTTTCTCGAAATACCTGAGAAAGTGGAATCAAAGCTCGAGGACAGATGAGCATTTCAAAGAGATGTTCAAAAGCTGGTTGCAGAAGAAAATGAAATTCCCTCCAGAAGCATATCAATATCTCCCTCTCGCATCTATTGAGTGCAAATGATTACAGTGTATGCACAGTCGGTGAATATATGCAGTGTATAAAAATAATCACTCATTAATCTCAATCATCATATTTTTAAAAGTGAAGTTTCAGACAAGATGAAATTAAGTGTAAATATTAAATTGTAATCAATAAGTAAGAAATATTGGACCCGTTTCCATAATTTTGAAGAATCTACGAATAAATGCTTTATGTGTATGAAATGTAATTATTAATGTGATTTGTAATTTTCCTGGCAGGTATCGATGAAAGACTTATTCATAGGCTTTCAGTGATATTAAAATCTCTGTCCTGCGGCTATGAGATAAATAATGAAGCCTTCAGCCAGTATTGCATTGAAATAGCTGAGCTGTGCATCGATTATGGTTGGTATTATATCCTGCTCATGGTACATAAAGTGCTGATACATGGAACAGCAATTTCCAAAGAATCCTTTCTTACAATTGAAGTTTAAATGGAGGAAGCATTGGAGGCCAGGAACATAGACATGAGGAAATTCCGAGAGCATTGTACAAGAAAATACCCAATAATGTTAAATTATGAAGATGCCTTTCGAAGACCCCTTTAAATATCTGAATCATACATTTTAATTACATCAGGAGTCACAAAAAAACGAGGTCAGTCTATCAGGTGAGGTGAAAATTAGCTAACTTTAAGTGATTCGCAGAGCGACAATGAGTCCGATGGGGTGACATCGGACGACGATTAACTTAAAAAAATTTTCTTTGTGATACATGAAAGCGATTTTATTGCAATTCGAACATTATTTTCCTCAAGTTTTTTATATCAGTCATTTTATTTCAACTTATGTGACTTATCAAATATATGGGAGCCAAAAATGAGTGAGTGTATTTTTTTCCGATTTTGGTATCTCACCAACTACGCTGATGGTCGCGGGTTCGAATCTCACCAATTTCATGTCGTAAATTCTATAATGGGTTTCGACAACAATTTATACATCTTTTACCTTAAAATTATACTAATTTAAACTCTCCATGAACACCAAGTTATCGCCAATCGCAATGACATCTATATCGAGATTTTCTAAAAATTGTTTAAATAATAACAGCTCAAATAATGATAAAATGAAGAGACATCGTAAAAATAATGCCAAAATCAGATTCAGACGATCAAAATCAGTAAGAGACATCCACTTTTGTTGCTGTTTTAGCTAAAATTACGACGTTATTAATTTTGGCCAACTTTTTTCGATTTGGGACCACTGTGCGGCGTTAATTAGCCATTATAACAGAATTCTTACAGCAAATCCAATTTCTAAAAACCGAAGTGATACGATAAAAATTAATCTCCCTTACAATACTTCAGTTCAATGGCGAATAGATGAAATGGCTGAAAATGTGGAAGATATATCTACATCTGCATCTAATTAATACCCTGCGAGCCACCTATAGGGTGTTTGGCAGGGGGTGATCAATCACCAGCATGAAGCATGCATTTGGACACCCACATGCAACCACACGGTCCAAAAAGCGTCACGTATACTAACAAATTATACTACTACATGATGTTGGAAATAATAATAAAATTGAGAAACATGCATTAAGTTTTACATAGGTTAGTTGGCTACACTACAAGCCATCTAATCTATCTACGAGTTTCCTCGCCGCCGTTATAATCTCTTATTGATCGTGGAAAAAATGACATTAGGAATCTGTCTGCTCTACAATCTATCTCTCTTATTTTATTTATATGATCTGATCCTCCGTAGTATGTTGGCGTCCGTAAGATATGGTTAACTTCGTCAGAAAACACACTGCTCTTGAACTTATCTTAAAGGTTTAGCAAACTTTTCAATCTACGGTCCGACAGAGATTCCCATCCGAGTTTACCTAAGAGGTCAGTTACACTTACAAGACTATCGTAACGACCTTTCACATACCTGGCAGCTCCTCTTTGCACGCGTTCTAACTCTGTTATTAAGCCTTTTTCGTGAGGGCCCAACACTGGCAGCGTATTCCAAATGTGGTCTAACGAGGGAAAAGAAGCTAATTTCTCTCACTTTGTCGTCGCACTATCCTAATATTCTTTTAACAAAACCAAAATATATTGTGCACCATACTGAGAACATAAGAATTGGCATCACAGTTGGACGAGTACACTTTGTCAGGTAATGAAACTTCTGGCTTATGTACGCTTTATTAAAGATGAAAATCCATCTCAGGAGTTGTTGTTTGTAAGGCAATTAGAATCTTCCCACGATATTTTAGTCTCTGGAGAAGACAATATTCCAGTTGACGCGATTTTTCTTGATGTCAAAAAGGCATTAGATAAAGTACCCCACGGAAAGTTAATAATAAAATTGAAATCTTATGGTCTAGATGAAGATGTGATTTCCTGGATAAGAGAACTTTTCAGCGACCGTGTCCAAAGAGTAGTATTAGACGGTGCAGTCTCCAATGAGGTTAGAGTCACTTCTGACATTCCTCAGGGTAGTGTCATAGGCCCACTCCTATTCCATCTTTACATAAACGACATTGGCGAAGTAGTACACAGAAAGTTACGATTATTTGCAGACGACGCTGTAGTTTACAGAGAAATCCGTTCCAGCTAAGATATAGATGAACTAACGAATGACCTTGCTGCCATCCAAGCTTGGTGCGATGCTTAGCAGTTAGAATTTAACTTGAAAAAATGCGTCGTAATGAATTTCTGGAAGAAGAATTACTTCCTACAACGTAGCTGAATAATTCGGGGTACCCAATTAGAGACTGTTGAATCCGTGAAATATCCAGGAGTTAGACTCAATAAATATCGGGGAATAAACATATTTGAGAAATAACTGGTCAAGGTATTCGTAGAATGGGTTTTGTTGAAAGAATATTAGGAAAGTGCGACGACAAAGTGAGAGAAATTAGCTACTTTTCCCTCGTTAGACCACATTTAGAATACGCTGCCAGTGTTTGGGACCCTCATGAAAAAGGCATAATAACTGAGTTAGAACGCGGACAAAGAAGTGCTGCCAGGTATGTGAAAGGTCGTTACGATAGTCTTGTTAGTGCAACTGACCTCTTAGATAAACTCGGATGGGAATCTCTTCCGGACGTAGATTGAAAAATGGACTAAACCTTTTAGATAAATTCAAGAGCAGTGTCTTTTCTGACGAAGTTAACCATATCTTACGGACTCCAACATACTACGGAAGATCAGATTATGTAAATAATATAAGAGAGATATTTTGTAGAACAGGCAGATTCAGAATGTCTTTTTTTCCACGATCAATAAGATATTATAACGGCAGCGATAGAACTCATTAATAGATTATATGAGTTGTAGTGTACCCTACTAATATATGTAAAAATTTATGCATATTTCTTAATTTTATTATTATTTCTAACAGCATAAAGTATTATAATTTGTTAGTATAAGGAATGTTTTTGTACGGTGTGGTGTGCATGTGGGAGTCCAATTGCATGCTGCATGTTGGTGATTGATCACCCCCTGCCAAACACCCTAGAGGTGGCTCGCAGGGTATTATGTAGATGTAGGCTGAAATTTAAAAAAATATAAACCTATATTTCTCTTCGTTTAATAATTCTCTGAGCGATAGCATCATAAAGGTTTTTAATTTACAAATTAAAAATGGAAATGAGAAATTTATTTGAATCTTTCAGATCTTTTCGGGGAATTTCTGGTTCTAACGCCACATGGAATAATGTTTTCTATTACGTGACTCCCGTGGTTTGACAGGTAAAAACTTGATTAAAAGCAAGATAAACAGCATCGTACCCAATTCTCCTTTTACGACGAAAGTGCGCAAAATGGTAATATCGCAAGACGACTTCGCGCTCGCGTTCGGGGAAGCTAAGAATTTCGTTTCTATAAAATATGAATCGTGCCGTAAGCGAAGCCTGGTGCACGTTGGACCAAACTATGAAGCAATTTTGTTGGTAAATAGCATTAGATTATGAGGGAATCATTCAATAGCCACTGCTATTTCCACTTAGTTACGTCATGACTTGTGGAAGGGTTGGAGCCAAAGCGGTGATCATGAATATTTTTACGATGTGTGTATTTTTTTCGTGCACAAAAAATGGAAGGTATCTTTTTAAGATATGAAATTCAAAGATTTACGAACGAATGAAAATTATATTCTCTTTAACTATTTAATGCCTTACTTTAGGAAAGCTATACGCAAAAAAATCTGATTCGACGGAAGAAACTGAAAACTATCATTGGAATCAACCCTGAAAATCAATGTAAGATAATAATTATTAGAAACAAAAGTTACACTTCCATCGTATCCTTGTAAAATGAATTACGGTCGTAATGTGTTCATGGCTGAAACGTACAAGAAACACCGACCACCCCAAGACTCTTCCAGGCTTGCATTTAGACACGCGACGTGAAGATTTGGTCTTTCCTTTGCCTTCGTCTCTTGTATCGAGTTGCGTGTTTAAAAAAATGCCCTAAGACGATAGAGGAAGGTGTGAAGGGAGGGGGGAGGCAAGCCACAGCAGAGTGCGTGAGAGGGAGTACAGAGACGGAAAGAGAGGGAGCCGTTGCCAAGAGAACAACGGCAACAGGGCAAGAATATTCCCCTTGAAAATTGACTAAGACCGTGCTGCGGGTCGAAGGCCCTATCGAGGTTGTTATACAATTATCGATTTCGGGGTTTTCTTCATTGTAAATATGATAGATGCGCAATGAAGGTTATTAAAATAATTATTTAGTTTTTGCCGCCTTTGATGCGGGAATGTGGGAAGAAAATCAGTTTCTTTTTCAGTCTCGACGAGACTGACAATATTTAAATTAAATTAGAGGTTTACGAGATTTCTGATGAATTCACTTCCCTCACTCATTTGTCCTATAATGACCTGTCAAAGCTGAAGACTATAGGCTAGGCAGTGAACTCACAATTGGCTACGCCGACTTGGTATGTAAACGCAGCTTTTTACAGGTGCACACAACTGCTGTACGCAGTATCAATGAAATGTATTTAACAACAGCTTAAAATATAGGGGAAGTAATTTTTCACCTCAGGACTAGAAGTATCGCGGAAGAGTACACATCGGTATAATGATTTAAAAATTCAGCGAGAGATATAAATGACTCATGGAAGAGCAGGGGAAGCAGCTGACAAATGAGGGCAAGGGAGCGAATAAAGTTCGCGTGTGAACCATTATAGCTATGGACCTGTGACCTCTGAGTAATAGTGGACGTTAAAAAAGGCAAGGGACGGCCCCGAATGAGCTAAGCGGGCCAATTTATCATGGATCCTCGTCATCGCCATTGTTAAAAAATCCTAAGATCACCTGGACGCAGCTCCCCATTCCTCTCTTCCACCCTATAGCCTTTTCATAGCGATGTATTTCTTCCGCATCCATGATAAAAACAAAAATAGTAATTTCCACACTATTTAATTTAACACTCAACGGCTGACCACGGTTTCAACACATTGCGTCGTTTTGAAGGGAAATTGTCACCTTGAAAATGACACCAAGTGTTGAAACCATGGTCTGTCTTTGAGTGTTCCGTTAAATAGTGTGGAAAGTACCATTTGTGTTTCTATCATGGATATAGCAAACGTCCACAAAATCGAGACTGCGTATTTACTTTATACGCATTTCTTCTGTTTTACATACTCTATAACCTCTTCTATGCAACTTACTCGGAGTCGTCTCTTGCCGACCTTTCCTTTCACTTGTCCTTCTACGATTGTTTTCATCGGTCCATCGCGGCTCTTAAAGAGGTCAACTAAGTATTCCCGTCCACTCTTTACCTAAGGTTTTTTTTAAAGAATGTCACAGAGAAAAAACACGTCAACACGAGAAGGCTAAGAGAGAGTGGATAGTGGTCAGCTGCGTCAAACCCTTGATAGGATCAGTACGGAGTCTTTCGCGGTTATTCAATGACCGAATTCTCATTCATTCTGTGGGGACAAAATGAAGTAACGTGAACAAGCTCTGAAGAACGTACGGTCATCCCTAGGATTGCTGACTGATGGTGATAAATATGGTGCTGACGTCAATGCAGAGAGCGATTGAGAAACAAGTAGTAAGGTAGAATAACATGGGTGCACGAAAGGGATGACAATATTTTACTCCCTTTGGGGGCCAGGTCGCAGAACACTCACAGTGTAAGAGATTCATTACAAAAAATGAAACCTAAAGATGGCATGAATCTGCGCTTACAGTTATTTGAAGCCTGTCATTAGGGTGGTTTCCTATGGCAAAGAAAACGAAAGGCATTGCTTGCGATTCGTTACCCACCATTAGTGTATTCATAAAATACAAATTATTTATTTGGTTTTAGAAATCCCAGTTTAGACGCATGTTAATGGTCAATTTTAACCTCATTTGAAAAAGGCCAGATTGGCGCCCATTCAATGCCAGTCCACGAGACGTCACATGTACCAAAATTCTATACGAGTAGATAGGAGTTTTTTCATAGTCTGAGATTACAAAATCATGCATGAGGCACAGAGCTCATGGAAACATCTCTTAATAATCACCTTTTAAAATTGACTATGTCGGAAAGTTTCCTTCATTTGATAGGATATTAAATCCTTATTTAAGGCAAGCGCTACCTGCTTGCAGCCTCCATTGTAGCGGCGCTCATAGCCTCAAAATAAGGTGGCCTCACACGGCGGCAGCCGGAACCAGAATGACGTCACACGGGCTTTTCCCAGCATTTATACTTGGACGTGGCGTTTTCTCGCGCTTGAAAATTTTCACTTTTCATTAAATCGCGAAAAATAGATATTGTGATTTAAAAATCTAAAAGCGTGAAATGAGTACTCTAGGAGTAATAATCATTCTACTGAAGCAATATAAAAATAAAAGGAAACCAACCTATTGGGCATAGAACATATAACACTAAACTCTCAAAGGTGATAGCGCAGACCGTCATGAAGACAAACCATCAAAGGTCACTGGTTAAAATGTAAAAATAAGAGATATTGGCGCGAAAAAAGTTCTAAGTCACAAAAAAAACGAAGTGGAAATTAAATTTTTTGCCCAGACCTGCAAGCCGTAATACAGAAACACCAGCGCGTAAATAATTTTTCACATCAAACCAGGTTAACATATTTCAAAGATGTGGTGAAAAGGAGGAGTGGATACTAACGCGAATAGCAAAGAATTAGCGAAAAAATATCAGCCTATTTTCATTCTTACATAGCCATTTCAAGGTGAAACGTAGCCGTCATACTATCTTAGAGAAGCATACAAATATAGGCTTTTCGGAGATATCTGTCGTGGAATACACATATTCGGGAAGTAACAGGTCAAGCCAATCGTAAATTGGGTTCTGTTAAAGGAATACTAGGAAAGTGCGACGACAAAGAGAGAGAAATTATCTACTTTTCCCTTGTTAGACCATATTTGGAATACGCTGCCAGTGTTTGGGACCCTCATGAAATAGGCTTAAAAAAGAATGAGAGTGCGTGCAAAGAAGAGCTGCCAGGTACGTGAAAAATCGTTACGATAGCCTTGTTATTGTAATTTACCTGTTAGACAAACTCGGATGGGAATCTCAGTCAGACGGTAGATTGAAAAATAGACCAAACCTTTTAGATAAATACATGAGCAGTGTCTTCTCTGACAAAGTTAACAATATCTTACGAACGCCAACATACTACGGTAGATCAGATCATGTATATAAAATAAGAGAGATTATTATTATTATGAAGGTATTCTACCGATTACGGTAGGTTTCAGACTAGCAAAAACATACTCAGAATGTCTTTATTCCACGATCAAAAAGAGATTATAACGGCAGCGTTAGAACTCACAAATAGATTACACGATTTTGTAGAGTAACCTACTAAATTATGCATACTTTAATGCATGTTTCGGAATTTTATTATTATTTCTAACAGCATAGGGTAGTATAATTTTTAAGTATGCGTAACGTTTACTGGATCGTGTGGTGTGTATGTGGGGATACAATTGCATGCGGGAATATTGATCACCCTCTGCCAAACACCCTAGAGTTGGCTCGCAGGCATTATGTAGATGTATATGTCATTTCTGATTATTTCCACTAGCTACGAATGTAGTGACAGCCAGGGGTGGTCTGGGGTGATTGGGGGCCCTCGGCTGACGCTCATGATGGAGCTCCTCTCAGCGAAGGATTCACCCGCCCCCCCTCCCTCCAGAATTTTTTAGAATTTGCATGCCCGGTAATGGATATTAACGCAATTCTGGCTCTAAAAACAAGATAAAATATTCTAAGAAAAATATAATGAAAAGTAGGAACTTCACAGCTAAATATAAAATTCAATTATGTTTAATGGTTTTATTATCTATTTACTGAATTAGCTCATTTAAAATGCCCTGAAATTTAAGAACCTTTAAAATAACCTTTTCGAATAACTCTTTTAAAGATCAAAAGTAAAAATGTAAAATATTACGAAAAACATTAATACAACCAAATTATACACACTTAAGGAAAGAAATAAAAAATAAGCCGTTATGGTCAACTGTACACAATTGAAATTCTTTAAATATTGCTAATATTTGACGCTAAGCCGAACTTGAACTCAACAGTCTACCCGAAAACCTCCTTCGAGAGGCAGATGAGCTGGGATTTTAAATTTTAACACGGAGAACGCATACGTCAAATAAACAGAAGCAACGCGCCCGCAGAAAAGCCAGAAAAATAGTTCAGGTGACCGGGGAGGAGCGGGGCAGTATGCAGATGTAGATGACCACCATAAAACATTTACTAACAAAACGGCATACTACATGTGCACGGTGGTGTCTTTATTTATCAAATAATTTGCCAAAACAACCGCTTTTTGAGTCTTAAAAACCCCAAATAAGCAGGGGAGAATTCCCCAGACCCCCGGTCCCCCGCCCTTTGCTCCAAAGTTTAATACACGTTTTGCATCAGGCGTATCACTGTAGAAATAGTAGATAGTTTCTTTCCTACGTTTGCGTTCGGCGCTAAACGTTTATTGAAAATAGAAAAAAACACACAAAAAATTAAAATACGCGTACAAAACGAACTAAGAACACAAACGCAATGATGGAGATAAGAAAGAACCGCACAAAAAGTTCACTCGAAGCGCGTCACAAGACGGTATTCTTTAAACTGTTAACATGAAAATACGAATATTCAAACGTACCTGAATCTGCACTTAAACTCTCATTTTGTAGTACACCGATACAGGAACCATTGTTCTTGTTCAGCCAAGCATTGAAGTTTTTTGAGTTATTATTATGAAAAAAGTTTTTTTTTCTTCTCATTTCTTTTCTGCGCACCGCTTCTGTATACACGTTAAATATTAACACTTCAAAGAGGATGAAACTCTCTCACTAACCAAACCAGCATTCACTGAACTACTAAGGTGCACTACGGATTTCGCGATCTATATGAGGAAAATAGAGAATATATGTGTGCGCGCGCAGCTTCCCCCCTCCAACCACGCTTCCTTCCCAAGTTTCAGTCCTGTGAGAACTACCTGGCGCTGATTCCCACGGTACTCTCTGTCAAAAAACAACACACAAGAGAGATGCGTAATTATACTGCGACATTGTAATCTGATATTTTTCTCGATGAATTAATTGGGTTCTTCGCTACTCAGAAACACCTGCGGGGATATCTGGTTTCGCTACAGGAATGGAGGCTTTGGGAAGTGCAGACAAGACTCGTTGCTATGAGATTGCGGGGAGCAATGGATTTGGGATTTGGGGTAGGTGGCGGTGCGTCGCCACACCAGGAGAAGTGAGAGAGGGAGGGGATTGAGGAGGGGCGGGGAGGGAGGAGGGGAGGGGTTTGTAAAGGCCTGGTTACACGATGCATTAACCCTGTCTAAATGTATGAACGCGAGAATGAACGGAAAAATTCACCGTGTAAAAACCCCAAAATGTACAAATGCATGAACGCGTGAACGGAAAATAGAACCTGTTCTAATTTCGTTCATGCATTCGCACAAGTTGATAACAGAGCCACCTGGTGGGAAACAAAGGAAACGACACAATCAGTAGTCATCTGCAGGGCTATTCAGTATGATTCAGTAACTCTTTTCGCGTATTTGTACTGTATCGTACGTACTTGAATCCTACCACAAACTCACCATTTGCATCTACACTAATATTCACACAGAATATCCCTGTATGTATGCCGGACATACCAAGATTATGTCTATGGTAACTCATTGGTAGTATTATGCCGGAACAAAACAATCGATGAGGTTATAACAGAGTTTTCAACACGACATTTGTGATATACAACGGCTATCATACGACTAATAGAACACATTTAAACATAATTTATATCAAACGAATAAACGACAATTCTACCTTTTATACGTCCGGGGTGGGAATGCACTGGACCACCACAAAAAGACGACTTACATTAGCAAATTCATAAATCGACCAGATCTCTAAACCAACATCTTTTCCATCAACAAGAAATATCTTCTTAACTTTATAACCGTCCCGGACAAAAGTAGAACAAAGTATTAAAAAAATCTATTCTCATACACCATCTACACTCAGCGAAACAGATGACAGAAAAATATCTTGTAAACACGGCTTAAAAACAAGATGCGTCTACAAATTTTCAGCCTAAGCATTAACTTTGATAACGGTTTGAAATAAATAGAGTACTATTGAGATATAGCATTAAGCGAGCGATAACGATAAATATTAAATATAAATAAATATTACTGGCACGAAATGAAACAACTTCGGCAACTACAATGAACACCACTGTTTACACGGCAGCGCAAATATATTACCAGTATGTGAAGTTTCCTGGTCCTACAGGAAACAACGAAAAGAGAATTATTTTCTGGTAGGTATCGTCTGATTCCTACCTAATGATACTGTTTACACATTTAAATTTTGCGCACTGTAAAGGGAATAAACAAAAAGTAAACGCCTCGCGATACGAGAAAATGTGTGAAAACTTGTGCGAACGCGCGTACCGTGTAACCGCTCATTCATGCTTCTTGTTCACGCAAACGTCCATGAATTCAGACATGCAAACAGACACGCATTCATACATTAACCCGTACGGGTTAATGCACCGTGTAACCAGGCCTTAAGATATTTCTTTTATTTTATAGATGGCTATGATGATGATGACATTAAGGTATAGGAGGCGGTGGAGGGGAGGGGGAGACGGTATCAGCTGAGAGAGGGGTGAGAGGGATGATGGACGGCCCAGGTTCCTCGAAAGAATAAAAAAAAACTTGAAAAGCGAGCGAGCGCTGAAGTGAAGCCAGTTTGTGCCGCTCCAAGGTACCGCTATACACGGCGAATGATTTCGGCGAATCTTCTGCGCAGAAATGATGCGCACTGGTGCGACTATCTATAGTGTATCTTGATTCTAACGATTTTTCCGACCGCTTCTGACCACATTACTTGTTTTGGGAGCCGCAGACGACGGAATGCTTCGTTTACATGTGCGCTTCGATATGCTTTTTTATTACTTTTACTTTCCGTGGGGTATGACGTACTAATTAATGAGAAGAATTAGAACGGTACGAAGTGATAGCGGAAAAGCACGTTATTAGATCATGCGTTTTGTGATCCCATAACGAAGTACATAATAAGTTGTTTTCGCTGCAGAGCAACGATGATATGCTTCAAGATAGAGCGCTGTTGAACATGATCATAAGGAAACTTACTCTTCAAATGGCTACCCGAGGTCTTTTCCCTTCCGATTCAGTAAATAATAAAGCACATAAAATAATAGGGTAGCTTCCTTCATGAAAGAAAACGAAAGGCATTGATTGCGATTCGTTACCCACCATTAGTGTATTCATAATACACAAATTATTTGGTTTTGGAAATACCGGTTTAGACGAATGGCAAGGGTCAAATTTTATCCTCATTTGAAAAAGGCCAGATTGGCGCCCATGCGATTCCACTCCACGTGACGTCACAGTGACCTAGTTTCTACACGAGAGGAGAGGAGTTATACATCGTCTGAGGTTCATCTACATCTACATAATACCCCGCAAGCCGCCTAAAAGGCGTGTGGCAGGGGGTGTTAGGACAGCAGCCGTTTACAGCTAAAAAAAATTAAGTGCTCAAACGAAGTTGGGACTAGCGTTTATTAAAGTCCTTTATGGTTCGGGGGAAAAACGAATTCGCATATCTATCCGTTCGGCAAAACTTCTCTTTTAATTTATCACTTCTATCGGACCTGGAAATATAGTGTGGCTCTAATATTATGTTCTCTGTGTCGCTCTTAAAGATATCCATTCTCAATTGTTCAAGCAATCTAAGCCTAGCGCGCAGCCTCCGAGTCTCCAACGGCTCCCAGCCTAATTCGCTTAAGGGGACTGGATACCACGCCAGAAAAGTGCCGTTGCAGCAAGCTACCATTTAGGTCGCTAGGGAGCCATTTTTGCATGTAACAAGGAACTGTTTCCACTAAAAAACATAGGATATATGTAGCCTTGGTTTGTATGTCTTCACAGTTGCACACGTAAAAACCTATTAGGAGAAAAAAATTGTAAACTTCCCAAAAAAATCGCCTTTTTCTCGTGAGAATTACTCCGCTCCAAATTGAGACTCAGAGATGATCAAACATTTGAGTCAAGGCTGTGTCTTTCATAATTTCAAATATATATACCGGTAGAGCGTGCATGCAACCAGATTCGCGTTATGTTCTTGAGCGTGATGGATGTTTTGGCCTTTCTACGGCTCAACGTCTATCACAGCGCTGGCGGGGACCTGGCGCTGTCGTCTTCCAGAGGAGGATCCCCCCACCTCCACTTCCCCTCTCTTTGGCGGTCTCTCTCCTTCCCCTCTCTCTCCCCCACTACCAATCCCTTGCCTTCCTTCCCCTCACACTGCTCCACTGCGTCGGGCGTCATATTCGGAGAAAAAAAATATTTTGTTTCGGGAGGCTGGAGAGTTCAAGCGTGCTACGAGAGCAAGATACACCTGTGTTTTTCGACGGGTCAGTGTCGAGATTGATTGTGGACAGCAGATTATGGAAAAACCAACTCCTTACCTGAAGTGGAGATATCGTAAGTGTTATCAGCCAAAGAAGAGGAAATATCACCCTCCAAAACCTGAGGAAGCAGGTAATTTCACAATGAAATTCAATTCATTTTGCGTTTAAAAAATGACTCTCTTGTATTGATAGTGTACCAATTATTTAAGCTTCAAGAAAAATAACGAGAATAAAAATTCCCTCCTTTAGCCTGAAGCCTTATTACACATTTTTTTTGTAGCAGTTGAAACCGGAAGCGTTCATTCCGAAGAATCATCGCCATTGGGTTCCGGAACAGGTGTAGTGGAAAGGTTAATATTGCTGCAAAATAATTACATTAAATATTATACCTACGATTTAGTTGATAATAGTTCAGAAATATTCAATGGAGCGCTAATTGCTAATTATAATTAACGTGTAAATTACATCACCGTCAGCAAATTCGTTTTCTCAAAATTCGTTTTTTCCCCTAAGAACATCATCACCTCAGCCTGGATGCAGCAATTGGCATGGTGGAGATATGGACCCTAAGGAACAGGATGAATATCGACGAGCTGAGCAATCAGACGTAGACGATTGCCTTCTCAGAGTTGAGGGTCATTTGGAAAAAACGGATAGGTAATTGCAATAAGACATTGGTGGATTTGTTGATTCGGTTAGGTTGAATTACTCGGAACATAATTTTGAATACGCAAACTCACAGAATTGAAAAACGCATTTTAATGTAGTTTACCGTCTCCTATTTTGTACGCCCCTAGTTTAATATATAATGTCACCAACAATCCTGTAGATTCATACAACTCTTACGTAGCTAATGTGCATAAAATATTTGTTCATTAGAAGCTATATGCATTCATTTTCTTTCAATACTTTAGTTGGAAGTTAATTTTAAAACTTGAATATTTAATATATTTTTATCATGAAATCATTCACGATCAAACAACATCGCTCTCAAGTAATGAAATCCTTTTTATTACAGGTGATGGTGATAGTAGCATAATGAAAAGGCTGTCTAGGGAAATGCCATATGGGCAGTAGTTACCAGTGCAAAAAGTAGAATGCGTCAACCACCTACTTAGAAATTACAGCAGTATACTGCAAGATATTGCACGACGGCCAAGAAATTCAAAAGGGGCAGTGCCCGTTGGGTACAGGAGAACAATAAACAATAACTTGCCAAGATTGAGGGTAGCTGTGAGTGGGGCAATCTCCTTCAGAGCGAAAATGGCCGGGTCGGAAAGGGTCAAACTCCTACAGAAGGACATAGAGCAAGGATCGAATCATGTTTTTGGTGACCATAATAAATGTGACAAATATTATTGCAAAGGGCCCAAAGAAGGAGAGGAAAACTTGGTCCCTCATTTCATTAGTTGCGGCATATGGGAGGATATCACCTATGCCAACAGTCTATTATCTCGTCACTCCGCTAGTTTGATATATAACGTGACAATCTTGCGGAGTCCTACAACTCTTATGTAGCTAAGTACGTAGGAGGGAAAAGGTTAAATTTATGTTTAAGGGGGGCCTATGAAACTAGGTGTGCCATTGCATCGGTAGCCTTCAATGTGAAAGATGATGTACATGGCATAATTCATAAAGGACTGACGAGCAAGAGCCCAGGAGAATGCCCAAAAAAATTCTGTTTCCTCCAAAAGGAATAGGGAGTACATTAGAAAGCGACGACTGGAATTCTCTGAAACTTCAAAAAAGAAACGTCTGCGAATTGAGGGACCAGACAAACATTATGGGCTTGTTCCTGATGTACAAAGTGACATCGCATTGGCCAGCCAAGATTCCATGAATAATTTCCTATCATCACTAAAAATGGATAAAACCTCAAGGGAAAAGTTGGAGAGGGAAACAAGAGAGCAAATGCTCAATACGACGGGGCAGGCGGAAATGTGGAAAAGGTTGACGGCCTCTTTCTTTGGCCGTATTTGCAATTTAAGGCCCACAACATCTAGGGAGAAAGTGGCAGACGATATTTTGTTTCCTTCCTTCAGAAGAAACAAGGCTACAGATTGGGGAAATGCTAACGAAAAATCTGCCATCAGGGAATATGAGTCTTCAATCAAATATAAAGTTTTACCCGCAGGTCTCTTTGTTGATGAAAAATTACCTTTTTTGGCTGCTAGTCCTGATGGGGTAATATCTGATGGTGAAGGCTTGGTTGAAATCAAGTGCCCCTATAATTGTAGGTATATTACTCCTGAGGAAGGAGTTAAAAATAAAAGAGCTACCTTCATGGAAGTGAAAGATGGAAAATATAAGTTACGCAGGAGAAACAGATATTTTTATCAAGTACAGGGACAGCTGGAAATATGGGATAAACAATATTGCGATTTTATTGTGTGGTCTCCTCATGGGATTATAATTGACAGAATTCAAAGGGAAAGCAGTTGTGGGCCACAGCAATGGTGGATAAATTAAAAGAGTTTTACCTGAACTTTATGTTGCCTAAAATATGCCATAATACACCTGGTTACAATAAATTATTGTACCGGAGCTGATGTTTTTTTTATCAATACTTTCCCTCAACTTTTTACCCTTCATTTCTCTCTGCACACCGGCCTCCTGGAGACTAAATATGGTAATATTTTATCCCTGTATATCGCGGTGCGGCCAACAGCAGCCTTCTGCCCCGGCCACTGGTTTTTCCTGGATTATCGCATATATATTATGGCATGGCTGAGTAAGACGCATTTTTCTTTTCTCGGCCAATTTTATAAGTTAATTAATATTGTAACAAATTTAAGTGCGACTTCCATTAGTGCTTACAATATGCTGTACATACATCGAAATAATTAATAGCTTTCAGCCGCGCGAACCGCATTGTTTATCGAGTCACGCGCGCATCAAAAGTTTCCGGCTTCAGCCTTAAGGCCGTTTTACACGAGGTACGGAATTGCGCAGGTTAGAGCTACATTAATTTCTAAAATGGCGCGGAATTGCGCGAATGCATGAACGAAATTAAAACAGTGGGTATTTTGCCGTCTCGCATTCACGCATTCTCGCATGTGTTCTAGCAATTCACCGCTTTACACGACGCAATTTTGATTGCGCCTTCGCACGTAAGTCAGATTGCGCAATTCCGTGTACCGTGTAAAACGGCCTTTAGAGATGGGATTCTTACAGGGTAATGAGATCGCAATACATGAAGCTACTAATTCCACCTCTGAATACCCTTCACCAATTGTGAACCGAGTCGAAATTTTTCGTGCTGCGGCGCGACATTAATTTTCTCCGGGCATTTTCAAACGAGTAAGATAAAAAAATGAGGATATCATGACTCCTCAGCTTCAGTGCCGATTACAGCGCTACAGACTTCAAAGTTAAGAAAAAATTAATTTTGCATGATCCCAGGGGAGTTGAGATTTAATGACTGTGTATGAATTTTTATAAATGTAATCATAAACACGTATATGTATCATATGAAATAGACCACTTGTAAAATTTTTCGAATTTTAAGACATACTTTCACCTTTCATACTTGGAGTTGAAGCTTTCGAAATAGAGGTAATTTAGGATTCCTCCCAGCTGTACTAAAAATGATGCTGTCGTTGCCATCATAGGAAAAAAATTATAATTGAAGTGGGCAATAAAACGGAGTATTGAAGTAATATAAACGTGGATTTTGTGAAGGATTGCAACAACAAACGGTAGAGAGAAAAATGAAACTGCATTTAACGAAAGTGATACACGATTTCTCGCGTTCTCGTTTCGATTAATTATATTGTGCAATATTGGTTACCGGCGTGGAATAAGTCAAGTCATACGGTCTATTTTATTTTTATATTATAAATTATAAACTGCAATCTTATTTACGATGCATTCATTGAGGTACAGGATGAATAGAAATGGGACACCGTGAAGAAAGCGAACGGAATTCAATGCGGGAACTATCCAGAGAAAAAGAGACCGACGGAAGGGCTGATCAACTAAAGTAACACAAAAAACACAAAAAGAGTTTTTTGGGCCTCCAGAGATTTTTTTGCAACACAAACAACTCCATGGGGTCTGCATAGGTTATCCGAGATCCCGACCGCCAGCGGACCGAAATCTGACACCGCAGAAGGGGAGTTCAGTCCCTCTCCCCAACCATGAATTTTTCTTCGCTCTCGAGTCCCCCTTCCACCCAGTCAACTTCCCCTCCAATTCAAACGCAGCGGTCGCTTTCGGAACTAAATGCCAGCGACCGTTGCAACGGAGTTCTCCCGAAGTATCCTATCCCCTTAACATCTGGGTAACACTGTCTGTACGCCCGTAGCAGTTTTTGACGAAACACGCAGCCTTCCTTTGAATTTTATTTAGTTCGCGGATTAAGTCTATCTGCACCGGATCCCATATGCTCGCTGCATATTCCAGGTGCGGTCGGACGAGAGCGAAATAGCACCTTTCCTTTACTTTCTCATCCGAAAATCTTCCCACAATACGCTTGACGAATCCTAATTTCTTCAGGGCTGTGCCGCAAATATACTTTATATGTGTTCCCCACGTGAGGTTCGAGGTTATCGTAACTCCCAGGTACTTCACTTCGTCTGTTGCCTTTACATTAATGCCATCCACTGCATAAAAATGGTTAGAGTTGGACGAATTCCGCATGAAATGTACCGCCATGCATTTGCTTAGATTAAGTTTGAGTCCCCACTCTTGGCTCCACAAATGAACGTTGTTTAAGTCAGATGATAGAATTTCATAGTCAGAGTGATCACTAATTTCGCGATAGATGACAGCGTCGTCAGCAAATAAACGTATTTTACTGCTAATGCGGGAGCAGAGATCATGAATGTATATACTAGTATATACTACTACTATTAATGTATAGGTTACCAATGCATGCATGAGGCACAGAGCTCAGGGAAACATGTCTTAATAATCACCTATTAAAACTGGCTAAGGTCGGAAAGTTTTCTTCGTTTGATAAGGTATTAATAAACCTTTTTAAGCAAAGCGCAACCAGCCAGCAAGGTACTCAGCTACCCGCTAGCATCCTGCGTCCTATCAGCGCTCGGAGCCTCGATCAATGTCACCTCACAAGGCGGGAGGGGGAACCAGAAATGTTTCGCACGGACTTTTCCCCATTATTCCTACTTACGCGTCGCGTTTTCGCGCGCTTGAAAATTTTCACCTTTCATTTAATCGCAAAAAATAAATATCGTCATTTGAAAATCTAAAAGCGTTAAATACGTACTCTAGGAGTAATAACATTTCGATTTAGGCAATAAAAAAATAATGGGAAACCACCCTATTGGGGGGAAAAACTTCAAAGGAAAACAAGTGGCTTGGCTCGTTTTGAAAATCGGTTTTAGAGGAGTTAAAAAAATTTAAACGCCATTAATACTCCGTTTGTCGATCGATCCTCTATCAGACGCGATAAGTTGATTGAAATAGGGTGGTTTCCTATTATTTTTATTGCCTAAATCGAAAGATTATTACTCCTGGAGTACGTTTTTCACGATTTTAGATTTTTAAATGACGATATCTATTTTTGCGATTCAATGAAAAGTGAAAATTTTAAAGCGCGGGAAAACGCGACGGGTAAGTATGAATGCCGGTAAAACTCCCGTGTGACGACTTTCTGGTTTCCGCTGCCGCAATTGAGGTGACCTTGGGGCGAGGCTCTGAGCGCTGATACGACGCACGAGGCTTGCAGGTAGCAGAGTACTATGCTGGCTGGTAGCGCTTGGCTTGAATAAGGATTATTAATACGTAATCAAACGAAGAACACTTTCCGACCTTAGCCAGTTATGATAGGTGATTATTAAGACATGTTTCCCTGAGGTCTGTGCCTCACGCATGCACTGTATGATGCATAAGTCCTATCTACTCGTATAGAAACTAGGTCCCTGTGACATCACGTGGAGTGGCATCGTATGGGCGCCAATCTGGCCTTTTTTAAATTAGGATAAAATTGACCCTTGCCATTCGTCCAAACCTATATTTCAAAAACCAAATAATTTGTGTATTATGAATACACTAATGGTGGGTAACGAATCGCAATCAATGCCTTTCGTTTTCATTGATGAAGGAAACTACCCTATTCACAGATGAGTTGATGATGTTTCCTATCCACTAATCCTCGCCCCCAGGATGAACCTCACTCAACTGGTCCATTGTAGTCAGCTCTAGTGAGTGGGTTTTCCTTTCCTTCAAGAGTATTCTTTCCTGAATGAGTTCAAGGGCTCCGACGACGTCACAAATTCAAGAAAACTTGGCTGAAATTAACGCGTTTATTTATTTTGAAATCGTCAGAAAAATGTCATTCTTTATTACGCTGGGAAAGATGAAATGATGAGGAGAGTGATGGAATGGGGGGGATGTGTTTCGAGTGCTCCTGTCTTCCCGCTTCTCCTCGGCCGTGCGCATCGCCCAATTGTAGGTAGCAGCTCACGTCATTCCAGGCAGCGATTCTTCTTCTCAATCTGCTGATTTTCCTGAATGAGCTAAAAAATCAGAGCTTTAAAGATGACTCCAACTTGAGAAAATCAGAGCTCTCATAATTTCGTCGGCTAATGGATCACTGCTTTAGTACTCCATGCAAACCTACCCTAATCGGTAGAATACTCTAGTAATAATAATAAATGAAGGGTATTTATGTACTTTCCGGGCACCCGTCTTTTTGCGACTTTTTTTCGTCCAATACATTCATAACAGTGTCCTGATTACGAAAATGATAATTTTTTGTGGCGGAAAAGCCGGCAAATTACCTAAAAAGCGAAAAAATTGGGTCACAAAAATTCCATAAAAAGTGGTGATTTGGGTACTCAAAATGTTTGTAATATTATGGCAAACACAGTCATGCAAATATTTTTTAAATCAAATGTAAAATAAGCTCTTTATTACGAATGACAAGCTGGAACTACTTTCTGGTACAGCACCGCGCGCAGCGATTCCTCGCGTACACCGTGAAATGCAAATATGCCGAGGTGGGTTTGGGTTGGGTCAGGGCAAGGTTTTCACATAGAAATCACCGTATTTCGGACTTGTGTGTAGATTCTTGACATTTCGACCCGTCCAAATAATTTCGCTAATGCCACCATTAACCCGTCTGTCGGAGTCAGTCTACACATAAATAAGAAAGAAGCCGCGCCGTAGGCGTATTCCGCCGTGCGCTACCCAACCCACCCCCATGGTCCGTTGACCGCACACCGTGATTTAGCCAGGAATCGCTACGCGCGGTGCAGTACCAGAGAGTAGTTCCAGTTTGTAATGCGTGATAATGAGCTTATTTTACATTTGATTTTAAAAAATATTTGCATGACTGTGTTTGCCATAATATTGCAAACATTTTGAGTACCCAAATGACCACTTTTCGTGGAATTTTTGTGACCCGATTTTTTGTCACGTGATCACAAACCCCTAAACTCTTCTATATAGAGGTTTCACAATTCTTGGATATTAGGTACTAACTAGGTTGGAAGGCGTGATCGTAAATATTTTCTTCCATTCTTCACGCGAAACAGAATGAGATTCATTCGAGAAGGAGTGCGCATACCCGCCTTTGGAACAGCTTATTACGATTACGGCTACTAGCTCAAAATTAACGAATTCATCTTGGAATATCCAGGATGCACAAAGTAGAGAGCAATTTTCAGGTATCAAATTTTAATATTTTTACCCTTAGTTCTTTTCCCATGGGTATTTTTCATGATTGAGATACGGGGAAATATAAAGAGGGTCACCCTACTTCTGAAATTTTTTCTAAGTAATAACATAGTTATACGCGATAGATCTATCGCCAATAGAACCTGAAAATAATTTCCAATGCCCTAATTGAAAAGTTGTGCATTTATTTTTCTCAGACTAAAATGTTGTATTATTCTAAAAGAGCCAAATATTGGAGATCCTCTTCTTTGAGTACTTAATATATTTCAAAATGATAACAGTCGATATCGAAACACGCGTTCTTTGTACAAAATAATGATACTTGCTGCGTAACAAAGCATTGTATTTTAGATCATGGCTACAAATATTTCTTTTACAGGAAAAGAAATGAAGAAAAACATTGATAACCGACCATGATAATAAGCGATACGTGGCTGTTTGCTCTATTCTATTGTTTCCATTGTAGACTTGCGTAAGTGGTTATGTTCCGATTGCAATTATATTTTCAATAAATTTAGTAATCAAACTTGAAAAAATACCACGGTTTATTTTTTAAACCGTTCGAGGCAGCGAGATTTTACGTTTTTAAGACTTAAAAAAATGAAAATAAGGTTTTCTTGGGCTCACTACCGGGTTTAATTCGCTAGTGCTGCTGTCGTTTCGCTGCGATACCCGAGCGTTTGTAAAATTAAATACATTACTAAAATACTTAATTTCTGAAATGATAAGTTCAAAAAAGATAACATACCCACCGATAGTAAAAATGGTATTAAGCAGCTTATTAGTCACTGAATATAATTTTATGCCTCATATAAACCATATTAAGTAATTTTACACATAGTTATTAATTGTCTTGTTATTCAAGAGTGAAAGGAGTCTAAAAATCTGCAAGCACTGCAATAATTTGGGTAACACAGGAAATTTCCCTCGTCACCAAGTGATCTATCACTAACCACTGCTTTCGATACAGTGCATCAGTGCCTAAAATTTAATCCGATAAACACTGCATACATTGGTCACAAATAATATGCAGCAGGGTGTTTAAACACAAAACTGTAAGGATAGCCCTGAAGGTGTTTCTCCTGGGAGATAAAAAACATTCTCAAACTGATAAAAAAATATCCCCGAGATTATCCCCATGCATTCCATAAAACAAGGATAATTATTTTTCAAGCATTTCACGAGTTATAAATTGGCAGTGGAATTTAAAAGAGGAGAAATTTTGACATCGCCAAGACCAGCAGCATTTTGTGAAGTGCGTACCAATTAGCAGAGTGGACATCATCCAAATAACATGACCTTATAAGTGCATATTTCACCAAGAAAGTTTTAAAGATAGGCTGATACACATTCTCGGAAGAAAGTCGTGGGAAAAAAACACTTTGGCACGGGAATCGATTGAATTAATTGAAAAGTACACATGTCACGCTGCCGCAAGTATTTACTAGATGAGTGCAGCCAAATATTATTATTCCTCACAGCTACTTTTGGCAGCCAAAATTACATTTTTCATTAAAAATAGGACCTAAAACACGAAAACAAGTTTCCAATATTTCTACAGGTTCAGTGACCAAGCATATACCTACATAATGCTTTCAAAAACATATGAAGACATCAACAAAAAACTCAAATTTTAATAATGTTGAATACTGCGCGGAATGGTTTCAACTAACAGCTAGACATAATCCATATCACCCTGAAAGTGAATTAAAATAGAAATTAGCAAGCTTTCTCAACGAAATACCTTGTCCGGAGATGAAGAATGACGTTAACAGGAGACAGGATATCGCCGATGCAGCCACCGAGGTCGGGGGACTCAGGGCGGTGGCCATCCCCAACGTGGTCCGCCGGGATCTCATCCTGATCCCAGCCCCTATTGAGGAACCCGCTCTTCTTTGGCGACGATCGGCGAACAGAACAACCCCTCAATGAGAGCACTCAAAGTAAACCAATCACACACTCACTGCAAGTCTACACACATGGTCTCAACTTCACGCGAAGGAGGAACTATCATCGATAAATATTGGGGAAGCTTCCAGATTCAGGCGCTTGGATTGAAGCGAGGTTAATCCATTTCTTCATCCAGGACATAGCTCACCAATCCTTTCCGTAAGATGTAGGTTCCAGTGATGTACTAGTCGGTTTTCTTGGCAAACAAATAACACTGTTCAACGCTGTGAAAGGACGGGCTAAAACCACCACCACTGATTTGCAATGCGTACTTCACGGACGGAGTTTGTTTGCGCTATCAATAATTCGGGGTTAAAGAGGCCGCTCCGATCCCACGGATTTCTTCGGGAGACTTCTAAAAGAAGAAGAGCACGTCGCAGTAGCCAGGGGTGGATTCTCGAGACGAAACTTCCGAAGTCAGCCACCGCCGGAAAAAGCGAATGGGTCAGAGAGCAGGCGATGAACTTGAGTGGCCGCTTCACGTCGTGCGGGGACTGCAAAAACAAAGGGCCTCCATAAGATGACTTCAAAACTCAGATACTATTCAGAAATTGTCTATAGTATAGTTTTAAAGATGCTATAGACGCAGAGCATTGGCTGTTTTGAGAGATTCCGAAACTCAGGAATCTGCTGGAAGTAATACAAAATTATACTTTCAAGCCACAATACACTTCTCGTACAGCTACAGAAAGATATTAACAGCAGCGCAACTTAAAGAGGGATTACTAGAGCGTAAAGGCTAAAAAGATAAGGCAAGGGAGAGGTCAATCTAAGTTCAACTGTCAACGATGCACACACTGACCAAAACCGTTAGAGCGAGTCCAGTTATTTGGTCAATATTTTGGGGAATTTATTGCTAAGTCACTGAAGGATAGGTTCGCTGTCCTTTGGGTACGTTTCCAAGCACAGAAACGTGTACGTTCGTGAGAGAAGAGTGTGGAGAAGAACAAAAATTTACAGCGTCACATGAAAAGACGGGAGATCACTCACAACAACTGCGAAAATCGCGGCGCCAACAATGGGTTGCACGGCGAAAGAGCCACGGGAGCGGGCGAAACGTGAGTTGGCGGCGGAGATGAGTACACCGTCGGCGAACTAGGGATGGGCAAAAATAAACGGTTTTAATTATAACCGGTTTTTTTAGAAGGTTAACCGAGTAAAAACCCTTTATTTTTCGACGCCGGTTAACCTGAGTACTCGGTTTTTTTTTGGCATAACCGAAAAATAACCCGAGGAAAATAATTTGACTCCTGATTCCCGCACTCTCTCGCGAACCGTTGGAACTACCAGCACTTTTGCCGCTGCTACACGGCTGCCACTGGCTGAGGTTTTCCTGCGCCTCTACCGGCCACAGAGAACATTAAAACCGGTTATTTTTGATGCCATAGAAAAACCTAGTGGACGGTTAAAACCTAAGCGACGAGTACTCGTTGGCATAACCGATGGCAGGCGGGAGAGAAATAACCGGATGAGGGAGTACTCGTTGGGGAAACCTATCGCTGTGGGAAGGTTTTTATCAATGGAAAAACCTAGTGGCCGGTTAAAACCTGAGCGACGAGTACTCGTTGGCATAACTAATGGCAGGCGGTTATGGCAGGTTACAGGTACCTATAGGTTTTTTCAATGCATCTCAACTAGTAAAAACTGTAACGAGTATTTGGTTATTCTCCGGTTATTGCAAAATAACCTGAGGAAAATAAGCAAGGCGTTGGAGTAGCTGTTGCGGAAGTTAAATGGATATGAAGTACATGAAATATTATATTAGTTTGCGAAAGCATGCCTGCCATGTGACCAAATTCAATAACACAAATATGAATATTGAAAATTCGGGGGGGAGCCGGTACCCTCTTGGCTGTTTCTACAATCAGGATCGAAAGGGTCGTAGTTCCCCATAAAATTTCCGGGGGGGGGATAATGGACCCCCTAGCTTTTAATAAACTTATTTATATTCAAGCACAGTCATGGTTAGGGGGTTCTGTCCCCCCCCGGGAGGACCGTAGTCTCGTTAGAAAATCTGGGGGGTTAGACCCCCTTAGATCTCTGTTATAAATTTATTTATGTAAAAGCATGTCTGCGACATCTTAGTAGCTAGGGAGTCTCAGGGGACCCGGCCGCCTATAAAAATTCAGGGGGGGGGTATGATGACCCCCCTAATGTTTTATGTAGATTTAGTTACTTTCAAGCACGGCTGTTTCTGGAGGCGTCCTGGACCCACAGAAGGGGTCATAGTCTCCCAAAAAATTTCGGGGGGGGGGTTATGGCCCCCCAAAAAATTTTTTTTTAGACTCAGCTACATTCAAGCACTGTCATAGTTAGGAGGTCCGGCCCCCCTCTGGAGGACCGTAGTACCGTTAGAAAATCTGGGGGGCGGGACCCCCTTAGCTCTCTGTTATAATTTTAGTTATGCTAAAGCATGTCTGCGACATCGGAGTAGCTAGGGAGTCTCAGGGGACCCGGCCGCCTATACAAATTCTGGGGGGGGGGGTGTCCCGCCCCCCCATATTTTCTAGCGGGACTACGGTCTTACAGGGGGGGCCGGACCTCCTAACTATGACAGTGCTTGAATGTAACTGATTGTGAGTCATAAACGAAAACTTTAGGGGGGCCACAACCCCCCCGCCCCCCGAAATTTTATGAGGGACTACGACCCCTTCTGTGGGTCCAGGACGCCTCCAGATACAGCCGTGCTTGAAAGTAACAAAATCTTCATAAAAAATTAGGGGGCTCATCATACACCCCCCAGAATTATTATGGCGGCCGGGTCCCCTGAGACTCCCTAGCTACTACGATGTCGCAGACATGCTTTAACATAACTAAATTTATAACAGAGATCTAAGGGGGTCCAACCCCCCAGATTTTCTAACGAGACTACGGTCCTCCCGGGGGTGACAGAACCCCCTAACCATGACTGTGCTTGAATATAAATAAGTTTAATAAAAGCTAGGGGGTCCATAATACCCCCCCCCCCTCCGGAAATTTTATGGGGAACTACGACCCTTTCGATCCTGATTGTAGAAACAGCCAAGAGGGTACCGGCTCCCCCCCGAATTTTCAATATTCATATTTGTGTTATTGAATTTGGTCACATGGCAGGCATGCTTTCGCAAACTAATATAATATTTCATGTACTTCATATCCATTTAACTTCCGCAACAGCTACTCCAACGCCTTGCTTATTTTCCTCAGGTTATTTTGCAATAACCGGAGAATAACCAAATACTCGTTACAGTTTTTACTAGTTGAGATGCATTGAAAAAACCTATAGGTACCTGTAACCTGCCATAACCGCCTGCCATTAGTTATGCCAACGAGTACTCGTCGCTCAGGTTTTAACCGGCCACTAGGTTTTTCCATTGATAAAAACCTTCCCACAGCGATAGGTTTTCCCAACGAGTACTCCCTCATCCGGTTATTTCTCTCCCGCCTGCCATCGGTTATGCCAACGAGTACTCGTCGCTTAGGTTTTAAGCGGCCACTAGGTTTTTCTATTGCATCAAAAATAACCGGTTTTAATGTTCTCTGTGGCCGGTAGAGGCGCAGGAAAACCTCAGCCAGTGGCAGCCGTGTAGCAGCGGCAAAAGTGCTGGTAGTTCCAACGGTTCGCGAGAGAGTGCGGGAATCAGGAGTCAAATTATTTTTCGGTTATGCCAAAAATAATTTAACTGTCAGGTAAATGGCAGAAAAACAACCGGTTTTTAATAGGCTTATCAAAGAAAAAACAGGGAAGACTCTACGCTAAACTTCAGCACGAAGAAAGAAGACGAAATTAAAAAATGCGGTAGGTTTTTTAAGAATCGAAGATATGCAACACGCAATGCTTTAGGTTATTTAACCTGAATAAAACCGGTTTTTTTCATCCGGTTATAATACTCAGGTACTGATATCACTCAAAATAACCGGTTAACCTAACACCGGTTTTTTTCTCATAACCGCCCATCCCTACGGCGAACACGACCCAACTAAACACAACTTCGTCTCTGGCCAGGGAATCTCTCCGGAGGGTAGGCGAATAAAGGGGGGGGGCAAAGGGAGCGGAGGCGAATAGGGTGGGGGCAAAGGGAGGGGCAAAGGGAGGGACAAAGGGAGGGGCGGGGAAACGGTACACACGCCAACGAGGAGGGACTGAGGTTGGCGGGTGTGGTGAGGGGGGGAGGAAGAAGGGGCGATTTCGAACAAAACCCACCTTCTCTCCACCACCATGTCGCTCATGAATGAGTCTTTCACGATGAACGATTCATCTGAACGGAGAGAGTGAATGTAGTCGCAGATTGCAATAGGCTTGTTCACCATTAGCATCCCATTGTCTTTTGTTGATAAGAGTGAAAAATAAGGATCTGTCTTTATTAAATTTTTTAATGGGACCCTTATTTCTTTATCTATTCGCCTTGAAATATTTTGGCAGGTGAATTAATGACGCCGCGAACTCACATCCTCGCCCATGCGAATATCTGCATTTACTCACAGAGACAGTAATAGTATAATAGTAATCGGGGGCGATTTTAATCTTCCATCCATAAACTGGGATACTTACACCGTAAAAACGAATTCAAGGAATAGAGAAATCAGCGAGGTATTACTCAACATACTTGCAAATCACTCTCTAGCACAAGTAGTTGACAAACCTACGAGAGGAAATAAGATATTAGACCTTTTAGCAGTAAGCCATCCTATGTTGATAAAACAATTCGATATTATTGACGGTATAAGCGATCATCGAGTAATCTTTGCAACGTTAAACATTGATGTAGTGTCAGCCGTAAAACCTAAACGCAAAATTTACTTATTTGATAAATGCAACTTCACTAAATTTGGCGAGATGCTTAATGACTACTACAAAAAATTCGTAGTTACATCAAAGGACCAAAGCACAGATGCGACATGGAAACACTTCCTAGAAATTCTGCGCCAAGAAATCAACGAACATATTCCGCAAAAACTGAAGTGTGATAATAAAGAACCTCGCTGGTACAATAACGATGTCAGAAGGGAACTTAGGAAACAGAGAAAACTATACAACTTGTACAGAAAATCCATCACGTCACGTAGTAAATCGAAGGAACTTGAAGCTAAAGAAAGTTACGCTGCACAACGCTCAATGACCAAGAAATCAATGCGAACGGCAATGTGAAAGTTTAAGAAAAAAGTACTCGGTGAATTACTCGAAGAAAATCCGAAATCCTTTTGGTCGTACGCGAGAGAGCTCCAGGGAAAACATTCAACCGTAGATTCTTTATTTGATAAAGATGGTAAACTAGTCACCGAAAATATTGACAAAGCTAACACTTTAAATTTCCACTTCGAAAGTGTATACACTACTGACGATACTCAGTTCAATTTAGACATCCCATATACTGAGGATTCGATGGAAGAAATATCTATACAACGTGATGGGATAACTAAACAACTACAATCGATTAAGAATAGTAAATCTCCGGGTCCGGAGGGAATACCCGCGCGTGTCCTCAGGGAGTTAGCTCCACAGATCGCACCTTATTTAGAGATCATATTCAAGAAGTCACTCTCCGAAGGGAAGTAACCGCCAGACTGGAAAATTGCAAGCGTTACACCCATATTCAAAAAGGGAAACAGACATGACCCAGGCAACTACCGTCCGATTTCATTAACATCGATTATAGGCAAGATACTTGAGCATATCGTCGTTAGCAATATCATAACTTTCTTGGACAGACGTAACTTCTTCCATGACTGTCAGCACGGATTCCGAAAAGGTAGATCATGCGAAACACAGCTCGCGCTCTTTCTTCACGACGTTATAAAATCTGGTGAATCGAAAAGACAAGTTGACGCACTGTTTCTAGATTTTAAGAAAGCGTTCGACACTGTACCTCACAAAAAACTTTTATACAATTTACAGTCATGCGGATTAAACGAGACAGTTGTAAACTGGATCCGCGACTTTCTCAGAGATCGTAAACAAAAAGTAGTTCTCGACGGTATTAGCTCTGATGTTGTAAAAGTTACATCAGGTGTTCCACAAGGAAGCGTAATCGGCCCCCTGTTGTTCATTATATACATTAATGATCTCTGCTCCCGCATTAGCAGTAAAATACATTTATTTGCTGACGACGGTGTCATCTATCGCGAAATTAGTGATCAATCTGACTATGAAATTCTATCATCTGACTTAAACAACGTTCATTTGTGGAGCCAAGAGTGGGGACTCAAACTTTATCTGAGCAAATGCATGGCGGTACATTTCTTGCGGAATTCGTCCATCTCTAACCACGTTTATGCAGTGGATGGCATTAATGTAAAGGCAACAGACGAAGTGAAGTACCTGGGAGTTACGATAACCTCGAACCTCACGTGGGGAACACATATAAAGTATATTTGCGGCACAGCCCTGAAGAAATTAGGATTCGTCAAGCGTATTGTGGGAAGATTTTCGGATGAGAAAGTAAAGGAAAGGTGCTATTTCGCTCTCGTCCGACCGCACCTGGAATATGCAGCGAGCATATGGGATCCGGTGCAGATAGACTTAATCCGCGAACTGAATAAAATTCAAAGGAAGGCTGCGCGTTTCATCAAAAACTGCTACGGGCGTACAGACAGTGTTACCTAGATGTTAAGCGAGTTAGGCTGGGAGCCGTTGGAGACTCGGAGGCTGCGCGCTAGGCTTAGATTGCTTGAACAATTGAGAATGGATATCTTTAAGAGCGACACAGTGAACATAATATTGGAGCCACCCTATATTTCCAGGTTCGATAGAAGCCAGAAATTAAGAGAGATGTTTTGCCGAACGGATAGATATGCGAATTCGTTTTTCCCCTGAACCATAAAGGACTTTAATAAACGCTAGTCCCAACTTCGTTTGAGCACTTAATTTTTTTTTTTAGCTGTGAACGGCTGGTGTCCTAACACCCCCTGCCACACGCCTTTTAGGCGGCTTGCGGGGTATTATGCAGATGTAGATGTAGATGCGTGTCACGTGGTTCCAAACTGTTCCCTCTCCAGTGAGCGATTCTCTCTTTACCCGATCAAAAATAAATGAACCGAGTCCGAGAAATCAAAAATTCATCAAAATGAACGCTTTATGGCGGATTGACCTGTCTCGCTGGCATCCGAAACTCACTGTTCCCATAGTATATAAATACCACGCCACACGTTGACTCAACGACGAGAAACCTTGGAGCGTTCGGCACAGAATCTGCATCTGTCATGTGCTAGTATACCAAGTGCCCGATCACACAAATTCCTCGGCGTCTATCTGGACAATAAGCGAACTTTCCTCCCCCACTTGAAATACAGTTCCAAATAAGCCATCAAAGCACGGTAAGCTGTTTATTCACTTTGTTCCCCTTCCTCCCCGCACTCCCCTTGAATCCGACTGTATATTGCAATAGTTCGTTTTCACTTCTCTACGGCTGCGAAATTTTCGCAAATAACAAATCCATCGGAAACAAATTAGAATCCTTCCAAAATAAATCCATTCGCCTTCTCCTTAACCTCTCCCGACTCACCAAAATGAAAGACGCACGCTGCGCTCACGGTGTTCCGTGCAATAATGAATTCATCAATAAACTTGTGAAAAGTCCAGGCTCAGGGGAACAAACAACAATTTACTTACAGACATTTGGAATTATGATTCTACTATCCCAACAACATACAGACTGCCTCAACAAGCTACTCTTCTATGAGTCTTTCCTATGTCTTTCCTTCTCTTAGATTTAAGTATTTCAATGTCTTTTACTTTTTGCCAATTGTCCACAAAAAAAAGAGAGAAAAAAACAAAACCCAATAAAAAAATTATAAAATATGAATAAAGTTATTGCTTTCAATATGAATAAAAACAGAGATAAGAAATGCCATAAACAACAAAAAAAGATATTTAAAAAAAACTAAAAAAAATAAAAATAAAAAATAAAACATATAAAAAATGGAAATATAAGCAATAACAACAAATAAAAAAAGAGAGACTATCATGCAAACGTGGACAAAATTTTGATCTTTTTTCTTCATCATCAACATCAGTCAACAATCCTAAGATTGGTTTAACGCAGCTCTCCATTTCTCTCTCCTAACCACTAATCTCTTCATAGCTACATATTTATTCTCTTTTAAATCCTTTATAACCTGTCCTATATAACTCATTCGGGGCCGTCCCTTGCCCTTTTTCCCTTCCACTTGTCCTTCAACGATTGTCTTCATCATACCATCGTGCCTCAAAATGTGGCCAACTAAGTTGTCCCTTCTTCTGCTTAATGTTTCTAGGAGGCTTCTCTTTTCTCCTACTCTCCTTAGCACTTCATGGTTACTCACACGGTCAATCCATTTTATCTACATCATTCTTCGGTAGCACCACATTTAGAATGCTTCCACTCTTGACTTCTCTGCTGCTGTCAACGTCCAAGCCTCGCTTCCATAGAGAAACATACTCCATAGGTAGCATCTGATGAATTGTTTCCTTACTTATATGCTGGTATTTTCAGCTGTAAGAAGATTCTTCTTTTTGTAGGAAGCCCTCTTCGCCTGCGCTATTCTACTGTGTATTTCTTTCTTGCTCCGTCCATCGCTGGTAATTCGGTTTCCCAGGTAAGAGAACTCGTTCACCTCTTCAAGCTTATGCTGTCCTAGGTTGATGTTTGTTTTAGCCTCCTCTCTTTTACTGTAAACTAATAGCTTAGTCTTCTTTTTGTTGATTTTCAGCTGATATCTGGCCATTACTGAGGAAGGACAGGCTTGCTACAAGAGAATAATCAACGAGATTTGCCGCCAAGCGAGGAAAGCCAGAGAATCGTGGATGAGAAACATATGTGAGGACGTACAAGATAACCTCGTAAAAGAGAAAGTGGAAGCGGCCTATAGAATAGTGAGGAACCATTTCAAGGAACGAACACACAAAATGTAATACCATAAGGGATAGGAATGGAAGCTTTCTGCTTGATTTCGTTGATGGCTTTCTCTATGTAAACATTAAAAATTAAGGGGAAAAGCGCACAACCTTGTCTCACCCCTTTTCTTATTCTTGCTTCTGCACCGTTTGGTCCACATTTGATCACAGCTACTTGGTTTTTATACAAACTATGAATAATTCTACGACCATTGTAGAGTACGCCGATTTCTTTCAGAATTCTAAGCATTGAATTCCATTCCACGTTATCAAATGCCCTCTCTAAATCGACAAATGCTATGAAAGTCGGTTTGTTTTTCTCCATTCTCTTCTCTATGATCATCCTAAGAGCCAAAATTGCTTCCCTTGTGCCCCTGCTTTTCCTAAATCCGAATTGGTCCTCATCCAGGAATTCTTCTGCTCTTCGTTCAATTCTCCTGTAAATTATTCTTGTCAGAATCTTCGACGCATGTGTCGTCAGGCTTATGGTCCTAAATTCTTCGCAATTCTCAGCTCTCTTCTTTTTGGGTATGGGATGATGATGTTCTTCTCGAAGTCACTAGGTAAATCTCTTGTTGAGTACATATCGCAGATAGTTTTATACAGTTGAGTTAAGACCTTTTCTCCTGCATTTTTATTAACTCTGCTTGAATGTCATCTATTCCTGGGGCCTTATTCTTTCGCAGGTCTCTTACTGCATCGTCAAATTCCGATCTCAAGATGCTTGCTCCAATGTCATCCTTTTCAACTTCACTTTCCTCTTCGAGAACTTTTGAGCTAAGTTTGCTCCCGTTGTATAATTTCTCCAGGTATTCCTTCCATCTCTCGGCTTTGTCTTCGTTTTCAATTAGAATGTTTCCATTCCTGTCCCTTATGCTATTACATTTTGTGTTTCGTTCCTTGAAATGGTTCCTCACTATTCTATAGGCCGCTTCCACTTTCCCTTTTACGAGGTTATTTTGTACGTCCTCACATATGTTCCTCATCCACGCTTCTCTGGCTTTCCTCGCATGGCGGCAAATCTCGTTCCTTATTCTCTTGTAGCAAGCCTGTCCTTCCTCAGTATTCGTATTCTTATACTTTCTCCTTTCTTCAATGAGGTCTAGGATTTCATCCGTGATACATGGCTTTTTCTTAACACATTTTCTTATCCCTAGAACTTCTCTAGTGGCCTCCTGAAATCCACTTCTTAAGGTAGTCCAGTTATTCTCAACTGAGTTTTCAGACTGATCTAGTCCTATCTTGCGCTCCACTACTTCTTGAAAGGCCTGTTGATTTTTTGGCTTCTTAAGTTTCTCTAATTGCCAGGTGTTCTTTGCTGATTTCTTCAATTTCTTGAATTTCAGATGGTATTTCATCATCACTAGATTATGATTACTGTCAATATCTGCCCCCGGGTAGCTTTTACAGGCCTTTATGTGGTTTCTAAACCTCTGCTTCACTAAAATATAGTCTAGTTGAAATCTTCTTTTGTCTCCTGGCATTTTCCATGTGTATCTTCTTCGCACGTGATTCTTAAATGGAGTGTTCGCAACCACTAATTTGTGTTCTGTGCAGAACTCTAACAGCCTTTCTCCTCTTCCATTTCTATTTCCTAATCCATATTTTCCGGTTATTCTTCAATCCTGGCCTTCGCCGACGACAGCGTTCCAATCACCTAAAACAATTAGGTTTTCTTCACCCCTTACCTTTTTGATTACTTCCTTTATATCATCGTAGACGTCTTCAACTTCTTCATCCTCGTAGTCTATCGTGGGCATGTAGACTTGTACCACTACGGTATCTACTGGCTTACTCTCTATCTTCACCATAACTATCCTTTCATTGTACTGTAGGAGGCTTTTCAGACGCATTCCGGCGCTCTTTCTGAGCATTATCCCAACCCCAGCATTACCGTTCAGGGATCCTGTGTGTATAATCCTATAGCTTCCACTCCAAAAGTCTCCCTCCTCAGGCCATTTCATTTCGCTGATTCCTAGCACGTCGATATTCAATCTTTCCATTTCCACTTTAAGGTTTTCTAGCTTACCGCAAGTCCTGAGTGATCTCACGTTCCATGTACCTATCCTCGTAACTTTATCACAATTGACCGATATACCCTCTCGGGTAGTCCCCGCCCGGAGATCCGAATGGGGGACTAGTTTACCTCCGGAATTTTTTACCTGAGAGAATTCCATCATGTCAGACAATTTAAAGTTGGAGTAGCTGCGCCTCCTCGGGATAATAATGTGGTGGTTTCCCCTTGCCTTCCACATCGCAGTACTACAACCGTTTAAGTAAATGTTACCACGCCTGAAGTGCAATGAGTGTCGCTGTACTGACCATCGTGATCTCCACCTTCACTCATATGAAGAAGAGCTGCTGCCCTCTCCTCCGGGTGATGTGAGGCATAATTGTTGGCGGCCTCTCATCGCCAAGTCACGGTATCTTCACAGGTTTAGTGTATCATTTAGATGGCCTATCTCACCCAGGGATATACCCATACCACCTCGGATAACCGCCGCTTTTTGTCCACGACTCATTCGCGACTCGGGCTCCCATTGGCTTGACGTCACTGTAGACCCAACTTTCAGCGCCATTTCAAATTCTAGCCTTTCCGCGGGCGTAACTGCTTACCGCAGCGAGTTCTTGAAGTTACCCTCTATCGAACACTACAAGCCGAATTTAAATTGAATGCCGATTTATGAAAATAATGATGTTTAGATTTAAAAAAAGATAAATCTGTGTATTCAGATGCTTTCATTTCCTGATGAAGTGATGAAATGGGAAGGTGTGCGAGTTAATTCCGTGTCCACACTTCCTTCCAGTAACTCTCAAAACACTGTTTTCCTTGCTACTTCTGCAATATAATTTAAACCTAGATTAATATGACTGGGAAGAGAATGCGCCAAAAACGAATTAGTTGCTTCAAAATATTACAGTTCCGCCACTTTTTAAGTAGAAATTGTGCTCGTTTTCATTCCTCGCCGGGCTTTGATAATATATAAAATAAAGAAAATTATGCAAGAGGACATTGAAATCCTTTACTTCAATGGGAAGAAAAAAATAAGCATATAGAATGAAAAGAGTGGTAAATTTACCGTTATTACCAATTTCAAATCATTCGAAATAGGAATTCAAAGTGATCACACGTTAAGCAAAAAATCATACATATGAAACGGAATTAACTTCAATATTATGCTGAGAGAAATAAGGATTCCCCGCTAAAATAATTTCTAGAAATGGAAAATGAACCACCAACAATTGCCGTTATCAAAACAGCACCATAGTTGCCCGCTTTAGTGGAGAACAGCCTTCGAATCAGAGGACTCTTCTCTATCTTACATCCCACAGAAAGTTTCCACTGTAACCTTTGGTCAAAAATTCTAAAAGAAAAATGTTTCATGGCACCAAAAAGCACTGCAGGAAACAAATTCGATAATTTTCAGTGACAATTGCTGAAACAAAAACTTAGACTAATGCATATCAGCTATTTGGTCGATCATGAGTCTGTTGTAGAAATTTAGCTCCACCGTCAAGGTTCATTTTGAAGAGGGTATAAATAATAAGACTTAAGAATTTATGTAAAAGGATTTACTGAACAATTTTTAAAATCTTTTTAGTGGTACCACCAAAGTTGATCTTCCTTGTTGCATTTTTTTGTTCAAACATTTTATTCTTGTGAAGACCCTCTGCTTGGCGTAACATTTAATAATTGCTTTGACCAAGTTGGAGAGAGAGCTCAGAACATTGGTAATTTGTCGAATTAGTCCTAATAAGAGGGTGGAGTCTACTTCATTACAGTTTGCAAGTAAATATAAACGCGAAAGAGTACATAAAAATATTATATCGTTTGACTCAATCAATATTTATAAGTTTATAAAGGCTATTCTTAACCAATTTACTAGTTCGAGAGAAAATATTATGATTGAAATTAACGTAATTTTCTTTTATGTGAACTACGACTTAACACTTGATTCCTGATAAATATTTTTATACACGCTACAACTTTTCTGTCCCTAAATTAATAAACAATTTTGCGCATCCGTGGCCTCGAAAATATCTCAATAGCTCTCAAAGTCATACGAAAGGACTCAAATTTACAGAATTAGTACTAGAAATTTGTTTACCTGAAATCTTACCATTGGCACACGATGCACAGTGGGCTAGAATCGAAAAAAGCTGGCCAAAACCTCAAAATCGATTTTTTTGAGCTAGGAAGTTGAAACTTCGCATACACATTCTCAAATAAATTGTGCATAACTACCCTGATTATTTTGGTCCTGTGTTTTCACTTTAACAATATATGTGAGGTCAAAGTTGAGCAAATTTAGCGAAAAACGACCACCCTCGATTTTTTCTGAAAATTGCCGAATTTATCCTCGTGCAGTGGTTTTATAAATTCTTTTATCGACAAAAATGTTATACCATCTTAATTGACACTTCTTATTCTTTCATTTGAAAGGTTTTTAAAGATTTTGTTTCATCAATAACCATAGATACATAACAAAATGGCGGAGCCAGTTTTCAACCCATTTTTTTACATAAACGTAGAAAAAAAGTAGACATTGTCACCGGCTTACACTAAGTAACTTATATCATGTCGTTATTTGAAGCTTCTACATTGTGAATCTAAAGTCAAACCTTGCACCAATTTGCAACCCCGAATTTTAAATCGTTTTTTCGAACGCACGGATGACTCCGGTTCTGGCCGGCGGCGGCGGAGAGTACGGCGACGCGGCAAGCGGGTGGATGCAATATGGTCTCATTCACTTTTATGTGTGGATAACAGATATATTATTGACAGAAAATAATCACCAGAAAGTAAAATTTATAAATATTGCTACGAATGACTCTCATTATGCAATCGTTGGGCACTACAAGAGGTGCACTGGAAGGTTTCTTTCTTTGAGTGCATTCCATGGAGAATGGACATAAATCGCGTTCTTAAAGTGGGGAAACGGACTCTTTTACTAACTAATAAACTTTTAAAAAATAACAGTTAATATATTCCTTAAACGTGATGGAAAATGGCTCAATACAGTACTTGATTTTGCCGAATTTTGCCAAATCAAGTACTGTCTTGGTGCTTGAAGAGTTCATTATTCTTATTTAGTTTATATTCTTGATTTAATGCAATTAATAACTATTCCTTATGCAGCACAATTCACATGTTGCTCTAGTTTAGCCAGTGCAGATGGACGTCAATTCATGTTTTCAGGGTTGTATCGAATCAAGTACTGTATTGAGCCATTTTCCATCACGTTTAAGGAATATATTAACTGTTATTTTTTAAAAGTTTATTAGTTAGTAAAAGAGTCCGTTTCCCCACTTTAAGAACGCGATTTAAGTCCATTCTCCATGGAATGCACTCAAAGAAAGAAACCTTCCAGTGCACCTCTTGCAGTGCCCAGCGATTGCATAATGAGAGTCATTCGTAGCAATATTTATAAATTTTACTTTCTGGTGATTATTTTCTGTCAATAATATATCTGTTATCCACACATAAAAGTGAATGAGACCATATTGCATCCACCCGCTTGCCGCGTCGCCGTACTCTCCGCCGCCGCCGGCCAGAACCGGAGTCATCCGTGCGTTCGAAAAAACGATTTAAAATTCGGGGTTGCAAATTGGTGCAAGGTTTGACTTTAGATTCACAATGTAGAAGCTTCAAATAACGACATGATATAAGTTACTTAGTGTAAGCCGGTGACAATGTCTACTTTTTTTCTACGTTTATGTAAAAAAATGGGTTGAAAACTGGCTCCGCCATTTTGTTATGTATCTATGGTTATTGATGAAACAAAATCTTTAAAAACCTTTCAAATGAAAGAATAAGAAGTGTCAATTAAGATGGTATAACATTTTTGTCGATAAAAGAATTTATAAAACCACTGCACGAGGATAAATTCGGCAATTTTCAGAAAAAATCGAGGGTGGTCGTTTTTCGCTAAATTTGCTCAACTTTGACCTCACATATATTGTTAAAGTGAAAACACAGGACCAAAATAATCAGGGTAGTTATGCACAATTTATTTGAGAATGTGTATGCGAAGTTTCAACTTCCTAGCTCAAAAAAATCGATTTTGAGGTTTTGGCCAGCTTTTTTCGATTCTAGCCCACTGTGAGACTCATAGCCTACGAGGTAAACGATGAATTTGCAAAATAGTCCCTGCCTGAATGAAAGCGCAAAATATTAAGTTTGATTTGTATTCAAAAGGAAGAATTCCTGATTTTCCAATGCAATAGGGGCATCTAAGTTCTTGATTACGAAATCTTTAGCATATCCACTTTGTCTGACTGATTCACTTTCATCACTTTTTTCACATGTGTGGGGGGCAAGACACGGTCAATTATTCGCTTAGTTAATATATACAATAAAATGATTTTTCAATTTAAGCATTCGCCTGTGATATGAGACATTACGCCCAGCTTTCTTCGTTTTCGACAATCTGTTGGAGCACGTTGCCACAGTACAACGTGAGCCTGGCATATCCGACGATTAAAGGCGCTCTTCACCCACAAAAAGTTCGTATTATGAGTAGTGGATCACAAAGACGATTTCCAGTGAAATTGCAGGAAATGTGTTCAGATTCGCGTTAAACACAAGGCGGCGCAAGGTCTCAGGAACTTATTATCTCTCAATTTCTAGCGTGCAAACAATGAAATGGCTAGGATCAGCTGGGATACAGGGTCTACAGTGACGTAACGGGACTTTGCTGGCGCATGCGCAGTTACGAATGAGGCAACCTTACAGTCTAAGAACCTTGGACCCATACCACCTCGGATAACCGCCGCTTTTTGTCCACGACTGCTTATTCGACAAGTAAACTAGCTTATATCGCAGCTAACCTCTATATCTAGAGGTTGACCCACCATCCGCAACCCGGTGGACGCACTCGGTGGCTTAAAGCTCAGCCGCGAGCGTTTAGGAATACTGTCTGAAAAAAATTGCGCAGAGAAACCTGCATAGTTTTCCTGAGAATAAGTCAGTTTTGAAACTAACGGAATAATTCAGTTCAACGAAACATATCTGAATTCTTCATCCCAATCCATAAACTACCTTTATGGCTTCTCTGACGAACTTTTCTTCTTCTCTTAGTGCCGACCACCTTAAAATCTTCAATCCAGAAAGAATAAGTATTCCAATGGTTACGGATCGTTGGATATACACCAACGATCCAATATATTCCAATATAGTAATATATAATTCCAATAGTATAATATTCCAATGGATACGGATCATACACGATGCTTTCCCATCATCCCACATAATTTCCTCGTCATCCTGCCCATCAAACACTGTTGCTTCACAGTGTGTAAGACCAATAAATACTGTCTGAGGATAGTAATTATGATTCCTTAAATACACCCGCGGAATTATACTCGTTCTTATACACTGCAACGTAGTTCTGGCAACAGAGATATCGCACTTATCAAAATTATTAGCACAATTATATCTATATGCAGCATATGTTCAACGCCCATTCACGAGATGGCAAACCGGAAAAACTCTCCCTCTCTCACACACGCACAAACACAGGAATTTCCGGCCCATAATGCATCATTTCTGCCCCGTGTCTGACATCCTGCTCCCCTCGTCTTAGCGTGGGCCTTCTTTACATCTTCCCTCCGGAGGGAGCGAGCGGCATAAGAAATCCCACCCTCACCCCGCATCGCATCGCATTTGTGGTAACTGTGTGAGCAGTCAATATCACGACCTTCAGCTAAAGCTGTGTGTTCAGCTAATACGGTGTTCGGCATGTTTTTTGCGTTCGGCGGTTCTGTATTTAGATGGTCATTTAGTGTTTTATTGTGTGGGTTGTGTAAGGGCTCTTCTAGATCGGTGGTACTTAAAGTGTGGGTTGTCTTGGTATGTCCTGATTCGTGTGAGAAGTTCGTTTTGTGTTCTATGTAGGGAGTCTTCGAAGGCTGTGGCAATGTCGAGTAGGAAGTCAGGTATAGTTTTGATTTGTAAGTTGTTGTGAATGTAAGTGTTGCGGACGAACCATGGTGCGCCTGTGATTGTTCTCAGAGCCCGGTTCTGAAGGACTTCGAGCCTGTTTAGGTGGGTCTTGGCGATGGAGCCCCAGGCGGGGTATCCGTAGGTAATGATCGGTCTGATCATGGCTGTGTAGAGGATTTTCTTCGTTTCCTCGCCCTGTAATGGAATACCCATTAAAGCCAAGAGTCTCCCCAGCGGTGAAGCACCCCCAAACCCATTCCACCGGCAGCCGTCGCGAAACACGTGCGCCCCGCCCCACCGCCATCTTCCCGCGAAACGAAGAACCTTAGCATGCGAGCCGACGGGAACTGGGAATTTTATGAATCCGCGGAGCGGAAGAATTCGGAATGTGACACTAAGGAGGAGACTAAAACGTTCTAAGCTCCAACAAGTCCGCGGAGTGAAAATATTGTAAACTTTTCGAAAGAGTTTTAATTGAAATTTAATTTGTTGCATGGAGTAATAAAACTTATTAACATTAAATTTATAATTAATTCGATATCAGAGAGGGATTCCATGTCAGACAGAATGAAAGCACGTGTTGGAGAAGTACTTGGAGAGAGCATTTCTAATTTCTCCCAGCCCTTTTCATTCGCCCAATTACCGCCCCAAACCTTTGTCCGCATTCAAGTTCACACGTATTTTTTTATTTGCCATGCTAACTACACTTTTAAAAAGCAGTGATTGAAGGTAAAAGAAGGTATAATTTTTCGGAAATAGACTACTCCAGTTCCAAAATCGTCCACTGAGCAATGCTGTGTGCTTTGAAGGGAATGTACTCATGCCTGCATTATACGGATCTACGACAAAAGAAGAAGAAATTCAATAGCTCCTCAATCAGTTATCGGCATTTTAACGATAGCTTGCTTTTAAATTTCTTTTATTGATATTTTTCACATACTTCAACTGACATTCAGTCTTGTTACGCGATTTCTACCAAGAAAATTTCCCATACGTGGAAAATTTAATGATTGCTCGCGTCGAAAGTGTAGGAGATTGGTTAAAGAGCAGAACCATAACATCCACGGCACTAGCACCTTCGCACACTTCCCACACTCCCCATTCTCTCGCTCTCAATCCATCCAGATAACACAACGCAAATTTAACCTCACAACAACACCCGTTTCACCCCATTTTCAATCCATTTTCAGGGCATTGATCCAATAACCCACCTACCATATGGCCTGCACTCAGGTTAACATGGATTTTTATCATTTACCATATAAACACGTTTGCTAAAATTAAACTCTACGTATTGATGAAAGAATAAAAGAAAACATTTGCCGATGCCCTCATCTTCTTTACTTGGAGAATGCTCTGAAAAACAGAGGAAGAGTTGGGCGTAGACGGTTAAAATCGGACTGGAAGTAGGTTGAAAGGATTATTTCAGGAGAGTGGATCTGTCGATAGTTAGATGTTAATTATTCCCTCTCCTGCGCACACCCCTCTATGGCGAACCAACAACTTCCATGGAAATAATTATCCTTGTCAAGTCCCGATTCATGTGATTCGCTTTTTGTATTTATCTCGCATTTGCCGTACTTCCGTCCATCATTTCAGCAGACATGAATGCATTCTATTTATTCGGAGCTAGGTCGTTGCTCGTTAGAATTATGAATCAATAAACAACAAGTGACTCCGCAGGTCCCAAAGTAGTATACATAAATGCATAATCCTTTTACGATAGGTGAAAATGGATGAATGAACTGCTGCTGAATGCAATTAATCCTAAGTAATCTTAAGTCTCAACCTAACATAGTATTTTCATTACTAGCACATAACAGAAAGAAGTTCATAAAAGATCCAAGCCAGTATCTTTTTTATGATTTTTCACTGATATTAAGTGAACTAATTATATCAGCGGTATTTCGAAACAATGCTACCCTTCAGCGTTAGAATACCACGTTGAAAAGTTATAAGGCAGGCACGGAGTTTATCCGGACAACTTTTCCAATATTAAAATAACAGGTGTAATGGCGAATATCGCAATAATATACGCAATAATAACTTTGCCCTTTTAAACTCACTAATGTATTTCAAATCGATTTCTCCTGAAAGATAATACGAACCTTATTGACCAAAATAATCAAATAGTATCTTGTTAATTCATCATGTTCTTTTCGCTCGCGGTAAAATTAAATTCCGATGGGAACTGGCAGGATGTTGGCAACCTGTGTAAATAGTAAGCAACATTTTTTTAATCATATATAGTCAGCAACAATTGACAACCTGTGTAAGCAAGTAAACTGAGTAGAGCCCATCCTCTTTAAACTCAGAAATACCGCATTACCATCTACTCAAATCTATATTATATCGAAGCCCCCCCTTTTCCCTCGACTCCAAAAAAATAAATTCCCTACTACAACTAGTTACGTTCACTTTTCCCCGTTTTTACTTCTCCCCGTCCATTAAACCTCTTGTTTCTGTCTTCGATACAGTCATTCCCTCATTGTATCCGCAACGGTACGGAACGTGCATGAACTTAAGGTGTACGATACGCCTTCATTCTATTCACTGGTTTATGTGGAACTGCTCACGACTTCGTAATTAATGACCTTGCACGATTTCCGTTACTATTATAAGGGATACTTACAGAAATTTCACCAAGTAAAGGAGTTAAAATTCAGAATGTCACTAAATACGTTGTTGGTACGTTATTATATTTCCTTAGGAAAATAATTAATTCCAGGATCTCTCAAGGTATTCTAGAATTGCGTTCTGGAGAGCGTCAAAAAACCTGAGCTAAATTTATGCTGTAATACCTAAGATTCATTAAGAGTGCTTAAATTTGATCACCAACGTGAAAAAAATCATTTTTGGTAGATATAAGATTAAATACTGTTTGTTTCTTGAAATATATCCGGAAAAATAAATGCATACGTAATTCAATAATTTGGAGTATTATGATAGATCATATCCATGAAGGAAAAAAACCCGACTTTTCCCCAACTTTATATCAAATACTTTTTGGGAGTTATATTAGGGTTTGAATGCATCAAATGCCATAAAAACGTCCAAAATTGGATTTTACCTACGCAGAGAAAGATTAACTACAATTAAAAAAGCAACCAGACCGGCATTCTAGATCAAATTACTGTCATCCCTTTCCCAATTCTCGGTTTGTACAAAGTATTCGGGATGAGCTCTAGCCTCTCTTTTCCCCTGCGAAGGCTTAAGTCACCTCCATTCAACCCCACAGAAGGCTCCAATCTGCACCCTCCCCAGAACAGGGATGGGCCAATTTCCCGTCTTATCGCCCTGGGATATGAAATCCTTATTCAGACTCTCCCATCATCCCAAATCCAGCACTTCTCATTAAAGACACGCCTTTCCTCCCACACGGATATCGGGCCTCCACATTCACTTTTATCACCAGCACTTTTGCCCTATCCTGCTACACAGTACTAGCTTACTTAATGTACCTACCCACTCATTTGAACAGTGTATGGACAAGTACCTAAGATAGGCATAAAAGAAAACTGTGGCACATAATTGTATGCAAACTAGTGTACCACTAAATCTTAAAGATCCAAACTACTTTGTCTACGGCATTATAACTATGAATCACCCTATTCAAAGTGGTCAGCACCTGAAACGGTTTATATCAGTGGTTAAAACTTTCTGAAATTGGTAAATAACGTCAATACCATAATAACAATTTAACCATTACTTAATATGAATATTGCCATATTTTTTTTAAAAGATGGTAGAAAGCTGCTTTTTTAATATGAATATACATGAAAAAATGGGCATCTACTTCTTCCTTCCTCGGAGGGGGTTGGACTGATCGAATGGGAACAATGTACATTAATTCAGTAAGTTTTGGGGTTACACTTGCGAGAAATACCTAAGGTATGTTAATACATTAAAACATCTTCGAGAAAAAATTTCTTTTATGCCACTTATTTTGGCATATTAACATGCAGTTTTTAATATTTTACTCTTATTATATTAATTAAACACAATAATAAATCCCGATTTTTTAGTCAAGTTTTTGGTTGCCGCATAATTATTAATTTGAATAACTAATTACCTCAAGGCCGATATTTCGGCTCATAGCACTTTTCGGCTGAGAATCAAAAGCCGATACATCGGCCCGCGGCACTAAGAGGATTAAATCACTAAAAAGTTTATAATATTTCGATAATAATGAAGCTTGCCTTATCCAGTTTTACTAAAATAATGTAGCATGAAAATGACGTCACTACGAATTATTGGCATTATAAAACCAACAATGTGTTAAAACCATAGATTTATCATTCAAGGAATCAAAGAATGTACCAACTTACCCGCCCCTACAGTAAATTCTGGCTGAACACATGACGATTACGGATGTGTCCAACGACCTTCAACCGCCTCGCCTTTCCCAGCTTCACACAATTTCTCCTTCGCCCCTTTCACACGGCACATTCGTTCGAAACTCAATTTTCCTCGACACCGAGGAAAACCGCGTATGACCAAATGCCCACACACACCCCTTACTCCGGCTGATACGCAATTTCCACCCCACTCCCTGTTCCTCCTTTTTATCCCACAACTAAACTGCTCCGTGCTTGCATTCTACTTCAGTGAACTACGAGAAACTTACAGATTTTTGTTGCATTAAATATAAGGTAATAAAAAAATGAAAATATATCCTATATTTATTGTTATTATGCAAACCCATTATAGAGCATTAATTTGCGGCGAAACACGACAGACAATAAGTAAAATTAGGGCAGGTCCTTTTGGTGAATGGTTTGGCGAATAATATTATGTCCGTCTCAATTAAAAATAATACAGAAAGGGAAGTATGCAAACAGCGGGAGGAACAACTTCCTCCGATAGGAAATAATTTCAATGAAAGCCATACCCATTTGTGACAAATTCTGATAATTTTAGAGATTCTACTCGTATCTATTGCACATCCTCGATTTGACTATTTCTTCGTGATCTTCAGTTGAAAAATTGTTATTATATTGAAGACATTTAAATAAAATACAAAGGACGTAGTGATAGCGAATCATCTATATCACTCTTCAAGTCTTCCCTAAAATGAAGTGTATCATAGAATCCACAGAGTCAAAGTAAACTTTAACCTTTAGCAGTACTAGAACCACATTCCGTATAAAGCAAAGCCAGTATCGTTTTCATCAATCTTAAACTCATAGTCACATTAACTGTGACATAGGTTTTAACTCAGAGTGGATGATTCTGGAATCTTTTTGAATAGAAAGTAGTTGAAAATTACAGATGGTAGTAAACTTTTATTTCGTAAGTGATTTATAGATGGCTGAAATTTTAACTAGGGCTCAATGATTCAGAATAATTGAAATGATATAAGGATAAATGCTCATATGACATAGTTTAGGTATAATTTCGAATATCCATAAAAATATTTTCTAGGGATTGACAATTTTTCAACTGAAGAGGACAAAATAAATCGCCAACGCGCTTCCGAAAGAATCAAAACGTACCACAAGAGTTGGCTAATAACAACCAAATCTAACAAGGGGAGACCACGAAACTTGCTCCTCCTTTTGCAATGCCGTATTTTTTATGGCCTTCGGAATGGTGAACACATCCCTGAACTAGTAGTGGTTCCGTTGAATGGGCCTTAGTTTGGCTGTAATTAATTAATTTTCATGCGGTACTTTTCACAATCCGCGTATAGTTTCATAATGTCGCACTACTTGGCGGGCGGGTCAGTTGGGGTAGTGGTTAGCGTTTACGGCTACCTCTCAGGGGACCAGGGTTCGGGGCTCCGTGATGGCTGAATATTTTGTTGTCTTCATTGTGATCATACGGCGTCCACTTTTTCATTAATTTTAATTGCGACAAACATAGACATGAGACTTTTTTTTATCATCATAATGGCGTTTAGGTATTTAAGCAGTGTCATTTCAAACACGGAGATACGACGACTACACTAGCAAGGGTTGGTGTGCGCCAAAATGTTAATTTTTTCATTGCTTATACTGAAGATGGCTCTTGGAACAAACGGCGGGGGTTTATAAGCATCTTCAGAGTAGTAACACCCAGGGACGCCGACTTGCAAAAAATATTGGGGGGGCCTAAACCGGGGACTTGCCACGGGAAATTTTCTAAGCAGTGATTTTTAAGTTTTTTAAGCATTTTAGAAGAGTCTTATGATCAACATTAGAACCCTTATAACTCGAATCTCGATATCTGGACACTCCGGGGAAAATTGACAAGCCTGGCACATTTTTTCCTCACACCCATAACGGATTTTTGAGGGGGCTCGGGACCCCTCATGCCCCATGGAGTCGGCGCCTATGGTAACACCTAAGTGTTACCATAGAGTGCAAGGCATGTGGAGTTACAACAATAACGAAAAGGTTTACAGGGTAGGTAGTGAGAAACATTATTGACAGCGATTGAATTTTCTATTTTCGGCATTACAAATACAGCATTTCAGGTACAAATTCAAGTAGGTGCACCTGTCTCCTTTAAAATTTAAGGTACTTAAAGAATTCTTACTCATTTATATGTCCTCCAATGTTCTTTAACCAACATTCAGCAATGTATTTGATGCTGCGTAACTGAGTAAATCGCATGCAAGGTTTTTCATTATATGACAGACATGACGATTATATTACAACGACAATAATATTTCCAACGATAGTTAGCCCTGATAAATAACATTTCATTATTTCCAGAACTAACTAAAATATTAATTTAAAAATATTACTAGGAAGTTATCTTTTCGCTTAAGAGATAATTGCGCAATTAATAGAGCGGGAAAATTAACAAAAAATCACAAAGGAAAACAAAAAATTTAATGCGGAGCAAAATAAAATATCTGAGACGAGATCAATGCTGGACTTACAAAGCAGATAAATAAACCAAATGCGATAACAATCAAAAGTACCTATCAAATGCATGAAAGAGCTTTGGGTTACATACGTAAGAGAAAACAGGAGTAGCGCATACTGGGAGGGTAATTAAAATGCTCATTATACGTCTATTACAAAGAGTTGATGAGAGTTCGGATAATGTCACGAGCAAGGAAATGGTAGGTAATAAAATTCCTTTTAGCGCACGAAATGACTAGACAACACACAGAGGTTTTCATCAAATCGTACCTCACCACAAATCTCCAATTTTCTTCCCTTTTAAAACTTCGAAAACTTCTTTTCAATATTAACCACCGCGGAAACTCATTTCTCGTCATACACACTCCCAAAAGCTAATTTATTTCATTTCTTTCTACGCTCCAGGGAGCCAAGTCGTTATCAATATTTCCTTTCTTTCGAGATGCTTTGCAAAGCTCATCCAGCCAAGCAGAATATTCGGTGGAGAATATTCAGTGATCAGACCCCCCTTATCTCTATTTCACTTGCAATTCACTCCTGCTCTCATTCCATTCAACTTCCCATCCACTTCCGACACGCCAATCCTTAGCGTATCGCAAGAAATCGTTGGCCTAAAACCATCTTTTGACGATACTTTTCGAAGAAAATGATTCAATATAAGATACATTGACATCAGCAACGATGCATTGCCATATTCGTTGAAGCATCTTACGATTGGTTTGAAAAAACATTCCACTCAAGGTGATCGTATTGTTGTGGTGTCTTGGAGAGTTGACCTCCCACCTCGAGGGTTCAGGTTCAAATTCAGGATGGCAGATATTATTCAGTTTGCCGATGCCTACTACAATGATTTTAAGTTCAGCACACTGTTGCCAGACCGTGGACGTTAGGCCGTGATCCTCCATTGCTATGGATAATTTGAAACCAACACCTTGACCGCAATTGGTTTAATGCATCTAATGTGAATACTTTCTTTACTGTTACATTTTCCTTCGATTCCTTGTCTTCATCAGACTATCTGATTTATTGTCTCTGTATTTTGTTGATGGAATATTAAAAATTTCCGTTTTATTTTTTTGTTATTATAGAAGTATTTACTATTTTCTTCAACATTACTTTGAAACCGCGAATACTCGATGACTTGCTTCCTCGATGTATTTTATGAACTTATCACTACAGTGATAAGAATGATTACGATACTGGCTATTACAATATAAACGTTATAATCCGATAAGAAGACCTAATACATCTATCTAAGATCATTACTGCGGAAAAATTAATTGCAAAGGATTACATTTACAATAGAACTCAAGCTGTCTCTTCTCCTCACTTTTGAAAGCATCATCAATAATATCTCGGATACAAATGGAAAGTTTGGATCATATATGAAGTTCATAGTCAATGCATTACGACGGACTTATTTTAATGCGGAATGCATTTTGACGTCGTTCTATTAAGAACTATTTACAATATACATTCCGCGCCAGGATGAGTTCCCGCTCTCCTGTGTGATTCCCGCTTGGAGGATTAAAAACTTATGGAGAATTTCATTCGTGATAGATTATTGTCCAAAATTGTCCCGAAATAAAGATTATCATTGAAATAAACCTATAATTATTTACGGATTTAAATAAAAATCTATAATCATTTACGGGTCTACAATCATTTACGGATATGCTTTCTGGATCGAAAAATCGTCAGAAAAATATAAACGTTTGGACGTTTACCTCGCACCTCCCATTATTTTCGTGAACCACGTGTAATGTCATACGCTATCTAAGCCCCTATCCTGAAACTTACCGCTTCTAACTGCCTCTTCTCCCTCCACCACTAACAAAATAGTCCACCTCTGGTTGAATTAATCATTGCCCATCATACATTCCCGACCCGCTTCTGCCCTTGATTCAAAGTTCGATGACTCACATTCATCATTCTCGTGTCGCGCTACATTCAGTCATCCGTTAAACTCCTCCCTGCGGTGAAGAAGAGGGGACACAACAAGTTCACTGTCTCCTACTGTAACTCTTTCCACCACACATCTCTTTGTCCCCATATCCCTAGTCGCTTCCTCCTCAATGTCTCCCAATTTCTTAACTATGTCAACGTATCATTGACAGCTCACCAGACAAGGTCTTTTGTGCCGAAACTGAAATGGCTCAGTTCACGACCGTGCGATTGAAATAATACCTACAAGTCTGATGGACTGACAACGTTTACAGCTTTTGCTTTCGCGATGCTTATTTCATTCTGAAATTATATTTCCTCCAAATTTTGATATCCACGTACAAGAATATTAATCGAGATTTTTTAATGATACTAATAACATAATCTACTCATTGGCGAACTTTTTATATTCCCCATTGTAATACGGAAGTTGGGGGTTCATAGTTTGCCTCGGATTTAGGACATCATACACGACCTTTTTTTATATTTCCTTTGAGGTTTGTAACTAATTGCGTTTTAAATAATTCAAACATATGTACTATCATTTATGAAAGTTTTGTGGGCATACTTTCCATTCACTGATTCAATAAATGGAGAATTCACATCACCGATAGTCAATCACGACGGTATGCGACGGCGTTCGAATACCTGACGTCAAAAAGTGTATTAGTGCCTTAGAAGAAAGAAGAATGCAATGGAAGAGGCAAAAACTGGTGTGCACGCTCAAAGCGATCCGAATTCAAACTCTTGCGATTGCAGACCCAACACACGGCTCTCCCTCCGTAGATTCTCACTCTCTCGCCATTGTCTCCATGGCACTGCGCTGGCACTGGCAAAGCCTCTTGCGCCATTGACATTCGTGAAAATTTGAGAGAGGGAGAGAAAAAAAGAGCTGGATATTAGAAAAGCTTCGCTTATGCCACGTTTCAGTTACGCGATCATAGTCAATGGAATCTAGACGCTAGTTGCATTTTGTGTTGGAAATTGTAGTCGGCGCTGCTGGTGGCTACAATTGTAAACAGGAGTTGACGAGAGTTATGTACTAAGTTATTTTTTTCTATTTCTACTTGTAATAAAGTGATGCTTTCAGCCAAAAATTAATGTATAATCGTCAGGCATAAGAAATAAGACAACTGGGTGAAATATACGTTTAAGGAGACCCATCACACCCGCTCGATAGATTTCTGTCTTTTTTCACTGCGTACGCTCCTATGAAAATCATGCTAAACCATTGAAATTTTTAAGGTGTCAAAACCATCCACGTAAAAATTACTTAATCTTTGGAAAACAAAAACATTCATTCGAGAAAATATTGGGGTGAACATTATAATGATAAATACGGTAGCCTGGAGAAACAACATGAAGAGATGAAGGTTATTTAGCCTTAACGTTGAAGAGGGATGGGGTGTAGTGGCATTTAAAATTATTTCTGAATTTCAGAACAATAAGCCCGCCATCATCCGGGCGAAACGTCAGATGAACTCTTCGCGGAATAGCCCTCTTGCGTGCAAGAAGAAAAAGAACCAGGGTTCGGGTGCGAAGTTTTTTGAGCATGACACGGGCGTCTGGCATCCCGAAATGAGAATAGGGTAGTTTCCTTCATCAAAGAAACCGAAAGGCATTGATTGCGATTTGTTACCCACCATTAGTGTATTCATAATGTACAAATTATTTCGTTTTAGAAATACCGCTTCAGACAAATGGCACTGGTCCATTTTTATCCTCATTTGAAAAGGGCCAGATTAGCGCCCATGCGATGCCACTCCACGTGACGTCACAGGGACCTAGTTTCTATAGGAGAAGATAGGAGTTATACATCGTCTGAGGTTACCAATGCATGCATGAGACACAGAGCTCAGGGAAACATGTCTTAATAATCACCTATTAAAACTGGCTAAGGTCGGAAAGTTTTCTTCGTTTGATAAGGTATTCATCATCACTGGTCAACAATCCTAGGATTGGTTTGACGCAGCTCTCCACTCAGTTCTCCTATCAGCTAATCTTTTCACTCCTACGTATTTCTTCTCTTTCACATCTCTCTTTACTTGTTCCATATATTTTGTTCGAGGTCTTCCTTTTCCATTCTTGCCTTCCACCTGTCCTTCGACGATTGTCTTCATCACGCCATCATGTCTCAAGATTTGGCCTATTAGGTTGTTCCGTCTTCTTATTAAGGTTTTCATGAGGCTTCTCTTCTCTCCTACCCTTCTTAGGACTACCTCGTTACTAACTCGGTAGATCCATTTGATTTTCATCATTCTTCTGTAGCACCACATTTCAAAGGCCTCTATCCTTGCTTTCTCCGCTGCGGTCATTGTCCATGCCTCACTTCCGTATAGGAGCATACTCCAGATGTAGGTTCTTATAAATTGTTTCTTTACATCCATATTTATGTTTCCCGCTGTAAGCAGGTCTCTCTTTTGGTGGAATGCTCTCTTCGCCTGGGCTATTCTGCTGATAATTTCGTTCTTGCTTCTCCCGTCACTAGTTATCTTGCTTCCCAAATAACAGAATTCATCCACTTGTATCAGTTTTTGCCTCCCTATTTTAATGCTGGTCTTGACTTCTTCTCTTCTGCTGCATACTAAGATCTTGGTTCTCTTCGTGCTTATTTTCAGTTGATATCTACTCATTACCCTACCCATATTAACCAGAATATTTTTCAAATCCTTCTCTGTTTCTGCTATAACGGCTATGTCATCGGCAAATCTTAGCATGCTTATTTTTTCTCCATGGATATTCACTCCCAATGCCTTTTCTTTGATTTCCTTAATGGCTTTTTCAATGTAAACGTTGAAAATTACGGGTGACAATGTACAGCCTTGTCGCACTCCTTTCTTAATTCTTGCTTCTTCACAGCTGGGCCCTGATTTTATCACGGCTATTTGGTTTTTATATAAACTGTGGATGATTCTTCTGTCATTATAAAGAACCCCAATTTCCTTTAGGATTCCAAGCATTGTGCTCCAATCCACGTTATCAAATGCTTTCTCTAAGTCCACAAACGCAACGAATGTTGGCTTGTTCTTTTCCATTCTCTTTTCTATGAGCAGTCTTAGGGCCAATATTGCTTCCCTTGTGCCTTTGCTTTTCCTGAATCCAAATTGGTCCTCATCCAAGTACTCTTCTGCTTTTCGTTCTATTCTTCTATAGATGATCCTTGTCAGTATCTTTTATGCATGTGTAGTAAGGCTTATGGTCCTAAAATCTTCGCACTTTTCCGCTCGTGATAAGGTATTAATAAACCTTTTTTAAGCCAAGCGCTACCAGACAGCAAGGTACTCAGCTACCCTCTAGCATCCTGCGTCCTATCAGCGCTCAGAGCCTCGATCAAGGTCACCTCACAAGGCGGGAGGGGAACCAGAAATACGTCACACGGAGAGATTTCCTTACCCGTCGCGTTTTCGCGCGCTTGAAAATTTTCACTTTTCATTTAATCGCGAAAAATAGATATCGTCATTTAAAAATCTAAAAGCGTGAAATACGTACTCCAGGAGTAATAATCTTCCGATATAGGCAATAAAAAAGTAATAGGAAACCACCCTATTTCTCCCCACGGCCACTCACTCACCTTCCTTATCGCTCTCTCTCTCTCTGTGACCCACTCCGAACACCCTAGAGCTGCGACCCGCATGAGTAAATCGTTCACGACGAACGACTCATTTCGATGAACTGAATGGACTATGTCTCGTTATTCGTCTGATACTCCTAAGAGTTATAAACAAGAATGCTGAGTTCTTAGAAACCGAATACTCATTTGTATATTTTATATGAGATTTGTACGACCTTGGAGATTTCTGGACTGAATGATGCAAACCGCATGAATCGAATCGTTGGAATGAAGTTGGCCTACCCTCCTTCTGTACGTCTTCAACCCCTCCCCCATCCACACCACTTCTCATCCCCCCCCCCCCCCCGCTCAAGTGCCGCATTTATCTCTTTCAGAGCTTCCTCCATATGGGGGTGAGGTTTCGGGAGATGAGGGCACTTCTTTCTGAGCGAGCGAGAATCGTAGCGAGGCGAGAGTTATGTGGGACGACTCGTTGCGAGGCGATAAAGCTCCAAGGGTGGATGTCAAGAAGAGCTTGCACGTTTGGTGATTTTTGAAGCTGACGCAGTGAGAAGGGCATGCATTCCTGTGTTTTTTCGACGCATCGATCCGAAATACCTTCAGTTATAATTTAACGCAAAAGATGGTTTGGTTAGGTGAGGGTAGAGCTCGACAATAGCATATACCTTTGGGCCACCTCACACATCGACCGGGATTTGAACAGGCTGGATTAAACTAGTGAAAATTTTAAATATTAAAAAATTAAAATTAAAATGGGAGTTTGATATAATTGAGTATACCAAAAATATAAGCAAAGTAGCGTTTTATGCAACCAAAAGTTATTTCCGAATTTTAGTAAAGATATTCTCATCACACTAACAGAAGCAGATAGCTTCATACCTGTGATAGATCCCAATAAAGGTTGGCCAGGTATTTCGGTGAAGACGCAAATCAGAACTCAAGAAAATGTCTCTTATTTACTTAATCATGTCTTCTTCTTTCATCATTTATTTTACGCTCCAACCCATACTTTAGGCGCCTTTAAGGTGATGCCTAACTCTACCTCGACAGGTGGATTTTGGCCATTTATTCGTCTCACAACTTGATTCCAACTCCCATAAGCTATTTGAATTTGCCAGATTATATGGAACAGACATTTTTAACACTTTGCGTGCTATGGGCGTGATATTACGTCCTGCTAATGTTTCTGGAGATTGCCATGGACGTAATGTTACGTCTTTCTATTTTATCGACGTTGTTTGCGTGAAGCTGTAATATTTCGCCCATATTACTTTTCCAGTTTACTGCTTAGTGGTACTGTTATTTCAAAAATCAACTGCTCGATGGAAAAAGAGTTATTTCAATGTCTTGAGGACGAAAAGTCCTCCGTACCTTCCGGCACCCTTTACTCAGCCTACTTTGTGTGAAAATTCTTTGGAGGAAAGAACCGTTCGTTGAGGGTGCAGTGACCCTTTTTGTCATCCGTGATATTGAATGATTTGCTTGGAACAATGCTTTTGTATGATTTCCATGGTTTAAATAATTCAAATTGAGCGTATTAAAAAAATTATGCATTTTATGGCGGTAAATCATTTGTTGCAACTTTTTATTTTTCAAAATCAGTAGGTTTTCATTATTAAAATATGTATTTAAAAGTTAGCAATAAATGTCATTCAGCTCATTCATAAAGAAGAGCGAAGTCCATTTTTATTAAAATACACATCGATATAAACATATTATTGATGCTACATATTTCCCCTTCTACAAAATGTGAAAATCTCACACATTAGAAAATACCGTGGTAAAATTTTATAACTTAAGAAACAATCATGGTGATCAAAATCAGTTGCGTGTGCCATGAAAATTTCAAGATGAGAGCAAAAGTTTACAATAAATGTGCAATAAGTCAAGAAAAAAGACCGTCGGAGCAGAATTGATGTCTCCTCGTGCCAATGTAAACTCGAAAAACGTTTTCGAAAATTATTAATTTAGTCGTCAGTGGAGCAAACGATCGAATCGAAGCACGTAGACTCGAACCCAAAAATACTCCATCCCCCACTGCAGCACGTGCGGCCTGAATTTTAGATCAGTCCACCGGCACCCTCGTGCGGCAAAATTCGGAGAGTGGGCTGCCGCACCCAATGAAATATAAGCCGGTGCGCGGCGCGGAGCATGTGCAGGAAATTTCAGCGTGCCGAGGATTACCCGTGTTGGTTGCGATAAGACGGCGAGGAGTAACAGAGAGGAAGAGACATAGAGAGGGACGGGAGTGCCGTGTGTGTGTGTGTTTTTATTATTATTATTATTATTATTATTATTATTATTATTTATTCCTGGGGTAGAAGGCTTGATAGTTTTATGCTCTCATCGTCTCCTCATTTATTTTCATCATCATCATCATCATCATTTTTTCTCCATGATCATCATTTGATATTTTCATATTTTCCTTCCCCGTGGCTGCGTGGTCCTCTCCTGACTCCCATTGGGCAGGCACCGGGGGGAGCGATCCCAAGGGGCTGGTTACCGCAAGCTCTCGCCCCCCCAAGCGCCTTTGATAGCCCAACAGGAGAAAAGATTAGGTGTTAGCTGGAAAATTAGAAAGAGATGGGAACTATTCTCTCCTCACTTGGAATGAAGAGAACCTCGTTCAAACCCCAGAAGGAATCAAAATGTTTTTGGTTGCCGTTTATTTTACTGAAGTTTTTCTCTCTTTCAATTCTTTTCTTTATTTTTGAATTTAGTTTTTCTAAAATGTTTAGATCAGTAATAAAGAAGAGAGTAATTTCCCTTAAAGAAGAGAGTAATTTCACTGTAAATGACGAACTTCGTTGTGGTGATGACAAAATTAGCTAGCCTGATGGCGTTATTTGTACTTCCAGTTTTTGTGGGTTTCAATCCTGCATATATTTCTTGCCTAAGAACTTTAGGTCTTCCTGTGAGTTTTTTTATTATTTTCGTTATGATCTTCCAGATGTCTATTGTTTTACTGCAGTCGAAAATGAGGTGATATGTTGTCCCTTCTTCTCCCTCACACCATGGACAGTCTGATGACTCCCTCATACCGGCTTTTTCCAGGAAGATTGTGTTGGCCACCGCTCCGTGTGCTATCCTCCAAGCGACATCACTTTCGTGTCCATATGACGGCCATTTTCGAAACTCCCTCCATAGAATTTCATCTTCAGTGTGATTTCCTTTGTGGGGCCACTCACGGGAGCGGCTTCCGTACATAACTTCTCTGTAGACATCACTTTTCTTGACTGGGAGGTCGAGTAATTTCTTCTGATAGGTGCTATATATAAATAGACTTTTTGTCGGAGTTGATTGCGTGTTGCATCTGCGTTGCGTTCTTTGCTCAGAGAGTATGGGTGCATTTTTCCAAAAGGTTAGGAGATTTTCGTAGTACCGGTCTGTTTTTTTGCTAACGTCATAGGATCGAGTTAGTAGGGCTTTAATTACATTCGTCTCTTTCAAGACTTTCTTTATCCTTAAGGACGCACATGCATGCCAGGGAGAGGTGTCATCTCCGTATATTAATCGCTGCACCTTTTGGAAAAAGAAACCTTGCAGTCTGGTGTTGACGTCGACCAGACCTAATCCTCCTTCCCTAACTGGGGCGGTCACAGTTCTATTGTTCACCCAGTGCTTTCTTCCTGACCAAACGAAGTTCGTTAGTGATGACTGGATAATTTTTAATGTTTTGTCCGACGGGCAAAAGGAATGGAGAGTATGCCATATTCTCGGGGCTATAAAACCATTGCATACCAATGCCCTTCCCCTGAGTGACAGTGCAGCAGATCTGGGCGTCCACAGGTTGACTCCTTTCGTAATGGCTTCTGAAATGGATTTTTCATTGACCTCGTTCCCTTTGTCGACATCATTGAAGATCTCAATACCCAACACTTTAATGGACTCATTGCTCCATGAGAAACCTAGAGGGGAGTCAGACCTTCCCCGCCAGGATCCCACCCAGAGTCCTTTCGATTTTTCTTCATTCAGGACGGCTCCTGAGAAACTAGCATATTTGTTGAAGGCGGGTAGTATTTTTTTGAGGTCTTCATCATCCTCCATAAATACCACCAGATCATCGGCATACGCACTGATGGTTAGCGATAGCGATGGTGGTAACTCTGGGTCCAGTGCTGGCATTCTCACTCCGTGGAGTGTTTTCTTCAGCGAAGTTAACAGGGGCTCCAAAGCAATGGAGTACAAGGGACCTGAAAGAGGGCAGCCTTGTCTGATCCCCTTAAGGAATGGGATCTTTTTCGTCAGTGAATTGTTAACATTAATCACGCATTTGGCTCCACTGTAGAGAGATTTGATATATTTGATGAATTTCTCTCCAAATCCCATACTTCTCATCGTTCTAAAGAGAAAGGAGTGGGATATTCGGTCGAAAGCTTTGCTTTGGTCGAGGGTTATTATAGCTAGGGGTTCATTTTCTTCGTTCCAATGTTTGACACTATCTCTCACAGTAGCTATTCCATCGAAAATTGATCTACCAGGTACGCAATAACTTTGTTCCGAAGATATCACTTTATCCATTACTGCTGAAACCCGCGTGGAGAGAGCCTTTGCTATTATTTTATAGTCTGTGTTGAGAAGTGAAATAGGCCTCCAGTTACATAGATCTAGAAGATCGCCTCCTTTATGCAGCAAGGTGATGACCGCTAAGGTGGTGGATGGAGGAAATACACCTTCTTCGAGGGCGTTAACCACCATATCGTGAAAGGGGTCCTTCAGCTCGTGCCAAAATGTTATATAGAATTCTGGTGTTAGGCCGTCAAAACCCGGAGCCTTGTTTTTATTTAGGCTTCTCATGGCGACAGCAAGTTCTTCAATTGATATTTGGTCTTCCAGGGCCAGATTTTCTATATCAGGCAAACGGTTTTCAACTAAATCTTCGTTAAAAGTATCCTGAGTATTCGTGGGCACCTCCGAGTGTATGCCGCAGAACACTTCGTGTGCATATGTGAGGAGTTCTTTTGCGTTATTAGTGATCTTTCCATTAATACGCAGGGAGGTTAAACGCTTGGGCAAACATTTTGTAGCCCATCTGGCCAGCTTTCCTTTTATAGGGGAGTCCATTTGAACTATTTGCTGCCACCCGATAGAACTAATAATTTTTTCAGCTTCGATGTCCATTTGTTCTTTTGAGTAGAAGAGATTAAGGTATTTTTTTAATTTTCTCTTCTTATAGTCCATCGTATGTTCTCTTATCAGATCCTTTATTCTCGACCATATCGAAGATGGTTTCAAAGTTTCACCCAGTTGAGAGGCGTAAATTTTCAGAACTGATTTCATGCTCTCTACGTATTCAGAGTCCAGGAGAAAGCTATTATCAAATCTCCAATACGGTCTCTTAGAGATAGGTTTTGAATGTCGACACTGGAGTGTAACGGCTTTATGGTCAGAAAAACTCTCAATTAGTTTTATATTTTTCACCCAGTGTAGCTGATTGGCTTTAACATAAATTCTGTCTAGCCTAGAACTGGAGTTGGGACCATAAAAGGTATGTCCTTTGTCGGTTATATGCATTGTCGGCCAAATATCTACAAGGTCGTGCTTCTGGATGATGGCACGCAAAGTTTTTTCCATTTTAGGTCTTCTTTCGTGATGGTTAGTTCTGTCCTCCTTTGAGAGTACAACATTGAAGTCGCCAGCTAAAAATATTTTGTCTAGAGCTCTTAAAGGGGAGTCTGGTATAATATCTAAATAATCGTCCAGAGCGTTCAATGAATTCTCCATTTCTTCGTTTGAATGTGCGCCGTAAAACACTATCACCGTGATGACGCACAGTGGGGGAAAAACTTTTCTTAATTCGATCGCTTGCACGTAGCCTTCATAGATCACAGTATTTACGGGTTGAAAAAGATTGAGAAGGCTTTTTCTAACACCGATAGCTGTCCCGGAATATTGGGACGTAGGTCCGTTAAAGAAAAAAAGAAAATCTAGATTTTCTACGTGAAAAGGAGGTTTTTCGGTGTTTACTTCTTGGAGTAGAATGATGTCTGTATTATTTCGATCGAGAAAAGTGATTAAGTGGGCCCACTTGATGCTGCTTCTTATAGATTTTACGTTCAGTGTGGTGATATGAAGACTTTCCATCATTTAGAAATTGGATAAGTTAGACCAAAATCTGTCTCTTCAATTGTTCTCAAGATTGTGGCTAACTACGCGCTGAAAGTTTTTTCCTTATATTGGCGTGCAATCTCGCAAGACGCACACTCAGTGCTCTAGACACTTGAGATTTTTCCGCTACCGTTAAAAGGTGAAGGATCTCTGGTGTTGATTGTGAAAATTCTTCACTGCATTTTAAGGGATCCCTCCTCCTTTTTGTTTGGTCTAGGAAATTGAGAAACTGGGAGCAGGAGATGGAGATTGAATCTCCTGCTTCGTCAAATATACTTTTTATGACGTTGACGTCCTCTGGGGCAATCGATATCTCTTGCTTATCCTGATCGTCTGAGTTGTTGCCTTGATTACCCAGCCGCGAAGAGTCGATTGAGACTTTGGATTCTTTTCCCAGTTTCCTTTTCTTCTTGGAATTCTTAGCGCTTCCAGTTTCAGATGAGGAGGAGTAAGGAGAGGATGGTCGTGAAGGTGGTAGACTGAGATTGGCAGCATTATCAATGAGTGAAGATGTTGAGGGAGTCGGAAATGAGAGTAGCATGGAATCGGCGTCTACGAGAGGGAAGTCAGAAGGGGCAAAAGGCTCAGAGGTTATGTTCCGAGGCGCTGGTTCTTGGGTGGAGGTGAACTCAGTATCTGAGAATAACAGCGGGGTGGAGGAAATGGAGGGTGTTTCTGGTTCTTGAATGATATTCATCGCCATCGATGGAGTGAGGTGTGGGGAAGGGTCAATGGAGGGTGAGGGCGACACGTGAGTGACATCGCTCACAGGTGAAGGTGCCAAGGCAGAGGTTTGGGGGGATGGGCGAGCGAATGCGTCTTCCAGCCGTTGCCTCTCCGCTTGCGTTGACTCTATGGAAGTGGGCCTCGGTTGTTTCTGCTGGGGCTGAGGTTGAGAGGATTCCTCCGTTCGACTGCGCTCCTGTTGCTGAGAGGAAGGCCTCTCAAGAAACGTGGGGCACGCAGCCGCATGGTGGCCTGTTCCCTTGCAATGATAGCAGGCGTCGTCGTCAAAATTTAGAAAGACTCGTAAATACTTTCCGTCAAGCGTGACGAGACAAGAGTCAGGGAGCCATGTGTTTGGTTTTCTGACTACATAAATTTGTCGTCTGAAGCTTTTGACGTGTTTGTATCCTTCCCTTTCAGCTCTAATGTGAAGAGGGGTCACGCGACTAACTGGTTTTGCGGCATGTGCTATTAACGATATTAGGTCGGCATCTTTCACCTCTGGTGGCACATTACTGAATACAAGCCTTACGGATGGGGCTACCACTCGTGTTGCTTGGATAAATTGTTCGTTTACTGTTAATCCTCCATGCTCTAAAAGTTTGTCAACTAGATCTTCCGTTCGTAAATATACGCATATTCTGTCATGGGAAAGTTTGGTGGCGTGAGTAATTGAGTGTCCACCACCGAGAAGATCGCCTACTGCATAAACATACTCGGAAAGTGGCGTGTTAGGAACTGCGGGGAGAATGATAGCAGTTTTATTGCTCGGCAGCATGGGGTCGGCAAAGAACCTGGGCGGATTTTGAGGGCTGTTCACGGCTTGAGTAACGTGACTCATGGCGTGGGAGTGGTTGACGGAGGTTGTGGTCGGAGCTGCGACCTTGGACGCATACGTGACGGGCTGGGAAAGTAATTCATCCCTAGCTGAAGTTGACTGGCGAGGTTTTTCTTCTTGTACTAGGTGGCGATTAATGTTGGTTAGTGGTTCGTTTATTACCTGAAGTTTCCCTCTTGAACGCCGTAGAATTGTGGTGGATGCGGAGTTGACATCTCGGGAGTGATGAGACCCCCCTCCGGATTCAGCGGTGACAGAGGAGGGGTGCTGGCTGGTCCAATTGGCGACAGGAGATTCGGTTATGGGAGAGGTAGGTGTGATAATTGAATCTAAGTCAGTCGTGGTGGATGTGGTGATGACCCCAGGGTCTTCCGGGGTCGTGACCCGCTCTTGGAGGGCGTCCATGCCGCCCAGGCCGTAGGGACCGGCCGGGGCGAGCAGCAGTGCACCGACGACAAGAAGTGGAAATCACACAAGTATTGGCCCCTGTTGTAAATCGGTGGATATGATATAGGATCCAAGTTACGGCGCTATGTAGACCAGCAGTAGTTGATCTAGTAGGCTGCAAATCAGTGTTTAGGCGTGAAACGCCGGTAAACAGCGAAGGATATCACACAGTGAAAAAGAAACGGTCGGCAGCGCTGCGAAGGCACGTCCGTTCGCCACGAAATCCTGTGTGTGTGTGTGTGTGTGCGGTTCGGCCGAGGAGTTCGATGTTAAACTCGGCCTAATTCGCACAGAGAGAGAGAGAGAGGGAGATAGAGGCATAATTCTGCAGCGTAAGTGCAGCGGAAGAGAAGTGGAGTGGGTTTGTGTTCCGTCGGATAAGACGACCGGTTAAGGCAACCAACTACCTTTCACGGAAATCTCGACGCTCTAAAAGTAATAACCACGATTGTTTGCCTGCTTTTGTACGAAAATTCATGGCAACGTAGCATTTACACACATGATTGATTAGCGATAGATTAGCATTAGCGACCATAGCGATAGATTAGAATTAGAAAAGGACCTCGTTGCCGTAAATGACTGGTGCAGTACTTGGGAGTTAGAATTAAATCTTGAAAAGTGCATGGTGATGAATTTTTGGGAAAAGGATATTTATTTATTTATTTATGTCACACCAAAAACAGCACTAAGGCCTTTACATTGGGCTTATAAACAAAATGAATTATATAAATATAATAATGAACATGTAAAAAATTAATATCATAAGTAACAATCATTTTCAGCTTATACAACAGATACAAAAGGTCAGTGTCAGAAAGATAAGACTTTTCACTTGGTTATTAAAATTAGAGCGGGAGGCGAAGATGTCAAGAGAGGAAGAAGTATTGGAGACTGAATTGAAAATAGAAAGTAGGCGGGAAAAGAGGGATCGTTGAGATATTGCCAGACGGAAGTTGGGCTGGTGTAGAAGTTCAGTATTGCGGGTTTTGCGAGCAGGAATGCGTAGTGATAAGAAGGATAGGAGATCACTGGATCTGAAGGACCCATTTAAGATGCGGTAAAGAAATTTGATGTCTAATGTCAATCTGCGGTGGTTGGGGTGTAATAATCCAAGTGAAAGAAGTATTTCGACACGTGAAGAGAATCTGAGGTGAGGTATGCGGTGTCGAACTATTGCTAAGAAGAAATTGAGTGGACGGTTGATTAATTTTAGTGTGGTGGGAGAAGCAGTTGACCAAATGGGGGAGCAATATTCAAGGATGGGTTGCACACATCCAATGAAGACGGATTTTAAGGCACTCGGTTCGGATATCTCGCTCAGACGATATAGGGCCCCAACCACTGCCATAGCCTTGTTAACAACGATTTTTATATGTTCGTAAAAGGTTAACTTTTGGTCAAAAGTGACGCCTAAATCGGAGGGGGAGAAGACAGAGGGAATGGGTTGATTATTTAGTGTATAAGTGGAGGTGATTGTGCTCTTCTTCGGCGAGAAATACATCGCAGTAGATTTTCCAGGATTCACACACAACTGCCATTTATTGCACCATTTCTCTAGCGATTGAAGAGCAGTTTGTAAAACCAGGGAATCAGCCGCGGTGTTAACCCTTTTAAATATTATACAATCGTCGGCATAGAGGAGAACACCACAACTAGAGGGAAGAATGTCATCAACAATGTCGTCAACGTAAAGAGCAAACAGAAGTGGGCCTAATACACTGCCTTGAGGCACGCCAGAAGAAACGGGTAAGTAATTCGACGAAAAACCTTCTATTAGAACTCTTTGGCTGCGGGAACTCAGGAAATTAGAGATTAAACATAAGAGAGTGCCATGGATATTAAAACGCGACTGGAGTTTGTGGATGAGGAGGGTATGATTAACAGAATCAAAAGCTTTAGAAAAGTCAATGTAACAGACATCCAGCTGGGACCTGTTTTCGAAAGCAGAAATTATATGATGGTGCAGTATAGAGAGATTGGTCAGGCAGGACCCCCCAGGAAGAAAGCCATGCTGCGAAGGCGATATGTAAGGGAGAGTGAAATGAAGTATGCGGTTATGGATAATGCGTTCAAAGATAATAGATAAAATTGGTAATATTGAAATGGGTCGATAGTTCTCAACTATGTCCCTAGGGCCAGATTTCAAAATGGGGGTTACATTTGATTTTTTCCATTGAGTAGGAAAAATTCCAGATGAAAAGAAATATATCTTCAGGAAGAAATATATCTTCAGGAAGGAGCTACACCGCTGACGGGATTCCACTACCAAATACCGAATTCGTTAAATACTTGGGGGTCGCCATTGCCCGGGATCTTTGGTGGGGTAAGCACATACGTGAAGTATGCGGGAAAGCTAACCGTAAACTTGGATTTGTAAAAAGAATTCTCGGTAAATGCCCAAAAAAGGTGAAAGAAATAAGCTACCTGACTCTAGTGAGGCCTCACTTGGAATATGCTGCTAGCGTGTGAGACCCTTACGAGGTGGGACCAGGGATGTGATCCGATACGAAAAAGCACTTTAAAGCACGAAATTTCAATAGTTTCGGACCGCTGCCACTTTAAGGCACTAAACCGAAAAGGCACGAAACCGAAAAGGCACTAAACCGAAATTGCACGAAACCTCCTCAAGCCCTTAATGGCACTTTACGGAAAAAAGTGCCGATCCGAAAAGGCACCATAGTTTCGTGCCATATAGTGCAATATAGTTTCGGATCTTACATCTCACTCACTCAAAGGCGGAGAGGGGCTGGAGAGGGAGAACATTTATCTATAAAAATTTTAGGAAAGAGAAGGAAAGGTCATTGGCCACTCAAATGAGGTGGCAATCTGGGGAATTCGGGAGAAAAAGGGACGGGGCGGGAGAACGTCCGTTTTCGGGACACTATTGAGGGATTATACGGCATATGCTGGGGTTGTCCACTCATGAAGAAAGGTTCAAGAAGTTGTTATAGAAGGTTTGGCATTTTTGGCATTTTTTTGCATTTTGAATTGTTTGAGAAGGTTTGGGCATCGGGTGAAGACATAGTTAAAGAGGTAATTGAAGTGGTCAGGGTTCTGTGGCGTCTGGGGATAATGAGACAGAATATATTAGGGGTTAAAGGAGAGACGAGAAGCGCAAGGGAAGGATAAAATAAGGTGGAAGGGGGTTGGGGGTTGGGGTTTCCAACGCGAGAAGTGAGCGGCTACAGATGGGAGAAGGCGAAAAATAAACCAAGAATGAGAATTGATGTTGGACACTGTTACGGAAGGTAATGGTCTGGGGAAATATTATATTTATTTGAGAATGGAATGCTGAGAAGACGTGGATGGTTTTCAAAAAGTTGACCATTTAATAAATTAATTTCATGAGACTGTACAATGCAATATTCCTCTAGAACGTCCAATCTTTTTTTTCCTTTCTATCTAGATGAATTACCTCTAATGCTTATTGTGGATATCATTTTCTGCATTTTCTAAGGCAGGGATAAAAAAAAGTGCGATCTTTTCGGGGATTCCTTCATTTTTGTATTGGCATATATGAAAAATTAAATAAAAATTAACCGCTTTTCTCTAGAATTACACCAAACATACATGTGATTTCGGCCCCAAAATAGAAATATCACTTAATAGCTGCAGTTATTCGTTCATTATCGTCGAATGTAAACAATGTCCATTATTTCATTTATGATTGAAAGGCTGCATCACATCAAATGCTTAAGCTCATTTCGAAATTTTTCAATGATGAGAGACAAAACTCAAAATATGCGTACAAATTTAGCAGATTGTGCACTTCGCATCGTGCATCATCTACATCTACATAATACCCAGCGAGCCACCACTAGGGTGTTTGGCAGGGAATGACAAATCACAAACATACAGCATGCAAGAGGACCGCCACACTCTTGTGCCTTTGTTTTTTCTGAATCCAAATTGGTCCTCATCCAAGTACTCTTCTGCTTTTCGTTCTATTCTTCTATAGATGATCCTTGTCAGTATCTTTGATGCATGTGTAATAAGGCTTATGGTCCTAAAATCTTCGCAGTTCTCCGCTCTTTTCTTCTTAGGGATAGGGATTATAATGTTCCTCTCAAAGTCCTCTGGTATCTCACCTGTCGAATACATTTCACTAATGATTTTGTATAGCTGGTTCAACGTCTTCTCTCCTGAATTTTTAATTAGTTCTGCAGGAATGTCATCAATGCCAGACGCTTTACTTAGCTTTCAAACTTTTCAAACTTAGTCAAACTTTTTTTTACTTTTTAAAAGAGACATCCTGAAAATCAGCATAAGCTATGCAGATGACTCAAGAAAGATTTCGTACTAAATTTTTTTAACGACTAAAGTTATTAAAATGATGACTTTATCTACCTTAACACATATCTAGACCAATTCATTTACGGAGAAGAAATAATTGGGGAGGGGGTGAGAGTACTTGCATCTTCGAGTCTTTTCGGCTAATTACTGTCAAATATGCGTGTAATTCCGACATTCCACAGTAACTTACATTCTCAAAAAATAATAAGATGCACTCGTATCTGAAATCTATTTGATGACCCTAGATTTAAAAAAATAATTGTAATCTGATCGACAGTAATATTTTTTAAATTTCTTGTTCTTGGTCACAAAAAATGTGGAAAATGACGTGATTAAAAGCGCCAACGCTTTCCTTTCAGTGGGTGAGCGAACAACAATTAGTGTAAGGACCAAGTGGAAATAAATTGGTTTATTTCATTTAACCTTTGGCAACTTAAGAAAAACACCAAAGTCGGTTCACTCACCCCACCTAAATACATCACAGCAAACTCTGGGGTGAGTGCGATTAATAAGTTTGAAAATATGGGTGATAACTTGCGTTCATAAGTGTAAAATTATTAATAGTATTTCATCATAATTTTAATACATAAACATCTACATACTACCTTGCAAGCCGCCTCAATAGGTGTTTGGCGGAGGTGTTAGGACTCCTGCCGTTCACACAAAAAGAAATGCTCTTAAAAAATTACCCTGATAATTTAATAAGATCCTTAGTTGTGCGAGTGAAAAACGAATTCCCATACATATCCGTTCGACAAAATATCTCACGTATACATGGTATCGGATCTGGAAACGTAGTGAGGCCCTAATATGATGTTCTCCGCGTCGCTCATAATTATATCCATTCTCAAGCCTAGCGCGTAGCCTCCGAGTCTCTTGTGGCTCCCAACCAAATTTGTTTAACATCTGTGTAACGCTTTCTGTCCGCCCGGAGCAGTATTTGAGTGCGAAATAACGCCTATCTTTTACTTTCTCATCCGACAATTTTCTCACATTGCGCTTGAGTAATTCTAACTTCTTCAGAACTTTATCTTTACTTAATCTGTCGCTTTTATGTTGAAACTATCCAATGCACATACATGGGGATAGTCATACGACCTTCGCAAGAAATGTAGCGCCATGGATATTTATGTATATAATGAACGAATCATGTCTAGTCCGGTAATAATGAATATAAATGACCTTTTGAGTACGTTTTACAGTTTTCTCTGTTTCTTAGGGACCCTCCTAACATCCTTGTTGTACCACTGAAGTTTTTTTATATCAATTACAGTTTTTACGGATTATATTAGTTGACGTAGAATTTCAAAGAAGCATTTGCATAATGCGTCGGTGATATTATTATCTTCTTTAGCTACGAAATCCGTGTACGATTTATCAAACTTCTTGCCAAATTTAATGAAGTTGTAAGTATGAAATAAATAAACATTTCGTTTTGGTTTTACAAATGAGTCCGATTTTTAAGGTAGCAAAAATTACTCTGTGGTCACTTAAACCGTCAATAACATTGTTTTGTTTTATCAGCTTATGGTGGCTTAATCCTAAAGAGACTAATATTTTATTTCCTCTCATACACTTGTCTAGTAGTAGTGTGAGTGAATTTCTTGTGCGTTGTAACATCATGCTAATTTATTTACCTATTATTTGAATTCGATTTGCAGGGTAAGAATCCCAATTTACGGATGGGAGATTAAAATTTCCCCTAATAATTATTACACCTTAGCTGCCTCTCAAAATAAACGAAGATATTTGATTATCTAATTGGTAAATAATATCAATTTCGGAGTTTGGAGGTCTATAAGAAGGGCTAATATGTAATATGCTTTATGCTTGATGTTTGCGCTCTTGTTTTTGATGCTACGACAATTAACTACGGCAAACTTGATGTCATATTTTGTAGATTGACTTTCGGTATATTCTTTTCCACGCTTGTAGTCTAAGTGGGCGAATTACGCTGGAAATCCTTATTGCATTGATTTAATTGTTTTCCTGGATACGCGTTTTGGAATTTTCGTTTTTTCAGCATTACCGCCATTAGTTAATTTGACTGTAAAGGTTTCGTAGAGCGGATTGCTTCGGAGGCTACTTTTAGTTACATAAATCCAGTCGTTTACAAAAAAAATCAGTGATACCTTTTTCTTGAGTCATCTGCATAGATTATGTTGATGTTCAGAATGTCTCTTTTAAAAAGTAAAAAAAAGTTTGACTTCGGATTCGAATACTTCCAGAACTTGACCGAAATTATCGCGCACAATATAGACCTACTCGGCCACGGAGCGACATATTGGTGAGAGGTAAACGGTTAGTCCGAATTTGAATCTAAGTATAGGAAAAACCTCACCACGGAGCCCGAAAGAAAACACTCCCACGGCATAAGGTTAGCGTAGAAGTGAGTTACCTCAGTGATTCCGTCGTCTAATCTTATTTCCAATTGGACTTATGCTCCTGGAGTTTGACTCCAGCTTCGGTGGCTAGGTCGCGTCCACCTCCGTCCTCGTCGGCTCTTGGTGGCATACGAGAGAGGGATGCAGGTCACTTTATGTGCCAACCTCACAAGTATTCACCGACACGGCTCCATCAGTTAAGTGGGACTCCTGTAGGGGCTTTCTCTAACTCGATAGCAAGTCTTATCGACGTTGCTACGTCGTTAGCTTATCGAAAATCTTAACTAACGACAATTGGTTTTCTCTACGCTTGCTTAACGATATTTTCTCGGTAGCACTAACGAAAATTGTCGATACCTTATCCGGGTGCTTGAGAGCACGTCTTAAGCTTATCGACGCCCGCTATAATGTTTTTCGGTATCGGTTTTAAAGTTTTAATTCTGCTACAACAAAGCGATAAAGGTATATTCACTTGAAAAATTGTAGGAACACTTTTGCGAAGGAGATGGAAAGCTTTAAAACGTTTTGCTGTAATCAATTAGTATAAATAGTGGCAACAGAGACATTAGTTTTTGCGGGGGCGTAAACGTGCAGTTTGAAGTAGATTTGAGAAAGTTTGTAAAACCTTGTAAAAATTGGTGTGAAAATAATATTTACACATCCCAATTTTGGTGCTTAGATTATTTTTAGTCGGTAGTTTCTTTCGGCTCGATTGATGGGACTTCACTTTTTAGGTAGGGAGCTAATCACTCTTGAGGATAGAGCAAATATAATCAAGCATCTAGTGCAGAGAGAACGACTTAGGAATACTCAGAATCCTAATTTTCGAAGGACTTTTAATTCGGAACAACCGTTTGAATAACCCCCGATATGGCCCTAACACTGACAGATCTTTGATACCTTTTTTGGCTGGCTAAAGCCACCGTTCGCAAAAAAAATAACGGTTTCCCTCTTTTACTCAGAACTCATTAGTCGTCACTTTTAACTTTTGCAATGCTGTTAAACTAAGTCCCAACGAATAATATGCCTGTGTTTTGATGGGTACATGCTTACACTTATTTTAATATCATTTGCAGTTGCTGATTGCAGTGATTTTCTATGCCTAATTGTGGCTACCAACGATTAACTTATGCTACGTTTTGCTTTTGTGTGAGTTTAATTAGTAATTCGATGCCTCAACATGGTGAGTGACTATGAAAATATTATATTACTTCCTTAAATGCACATTTTTTTCTATGTTTACTTTATTGTGTTTATCTTCGCTTTGCGTAGAATATAATTATAAGTAACAACAACACCAACAACATTAACACTTCCGTAATCTTTATTCAAGAAATTGACACTAAAAAACGTTAAGTTTGTGACACGAGTTCACAATCACAACACTCGCGATGATTCCTTCCATGACATCCGCGTAATCTCGGTATTTTTTATCAACGAATTGATTTCAAACATCCCAAAATATGATGAACGCGTCAATAAGTTTTTCTGATTGAATAACTACCACTGTGGAAGTTGTGGACTTATAGCGGAAATAAGGCAAACGATGTAAACAAGCCGTGGCTGAAGATGCACTCCGAAATTTACATCGTTATAATACTAATAAAAATAATTTTGTCACTACTATAACCACGAGAGTAAAATTATTATAGGCGTAGGTGAACGAGTAAGTAGCAGACAAAGTCCTCTTCAAGATAATTATACTTGAAAATTACGATACATAATGCACCAAAAGTTGCCGATATTCTTCCATCGACGACTGTTGAATACTTGAATATACACGCTTACTTACACTAATTTCCCCCTTACTTTATTTTGTTCTTCATGGAAATATATTACGACACATTATAAAAACAGTAAATGAATCCACTACTAAAATGATACTCATCAGTTTTCTCCATCATTTATTATTCTTTTCCAAATCGACCGGTGCGTTCTTTAGCAGCTTCTTGTTTATTTATGGTGACTATTTATCGTTTATTAGTTACCGTAGTTAGGCACTGCTTCTTAATGCTACCGAACGAATAAATCTAGGCATGTGATTGGTTGAAAATTCTAGCCTCACTCGCAGGCGCCGACGGTGTATTGTTTGCTATCGACGAGCCGTGGTCTTGTTTTGCAACGACGAGCTGTCGTTAAGGTGAGATACAGAAATACACTTTCGATAAGAGGGTGTCGTTGCAAGAGAGGACTTTCGTTAACAACCCGTTAACAACAAAACGTTAACGAGTTAGAGAAAGCCCCTACTGGGTGTCTACATACTTTTGAAAACGATAGTACGTCATTCACCAAACAGGCCTTCTCATCACCCACGCAGCGAGCGGGAGCGATACGACAAGTGAAGAAAAAGAGCCAAGGAAATGAGCGTATAAGATAAAGCCAAGCGTTGATGTCGTCGCATTGTAGGAGTTACTCTAGGTAAGTAAGAGGCCCTGTAGTCTTCCACCCTTATTTACGGTACAAAGAAGGGTTTCAAAATTTCCAAATACCGTTATTATACCGCAAAAGTAAAAAGATATCCACATACTCAGACTGGATGCAGTAGAAAATACTCAATAGTAAAATGTAGTAAAAATAAAAAAAATGAAATCCTATCAAGATTTCAAGCGTGTCATTAATTGAATAGCAATCCCTACTTAAGAACTTGGAGCGACATGTCGTTATTTTGCCCACAAAAGAAGGCTTTAGCCTAAATCTCCGGATGTAGCTGAAACACGTCCCTATCTCTCAATATCGCCTACAGTTACGCTCTCAGAGTAAGGATGGGGGAGAGTGCGCTTTGGCTACTGCGCATGTAGTCAAGATCCCGCATATACAGCATATACATCCCACACTTCCCACAATTCTTCCCACAGGGGATTCCCGCACTACTTCCCACGATCACGTGGTAACCATGTTGACTACAAGAATCTGCTACTGCGCAGCCTGAAAGCGCCCTCTACCCCAATCCTTACTCTGAGGTTACGCTTGCCTCTTTCATTCAAGATCGTCGTCGAGTATGCCCGCTCCTCAATCGAATAGTCCCAAATTTGGTTGGCAACCTGTCCATATTGTTACGAGAGCAATATAAGGAGCTAATGTAAAATAGCGCAATGTATTTTTTGCACTCTCAATTAAAGCCTGGGGATAAATCTTCGTTTTCAAGTGAAAATGACATCCGATTCAGAGAGCTTTTGGACCTTCAAATTAATAGCTCATGTAGTCATTCAATGTTTGTGGCAACAAAGATGACGCGATGGAAACGGACCGGTCCCAAAGGAATCGGCTTTTAACTGATCCAATGCTCGCGCACCTTAGGAAGTTTGCAAGGCAAGATAAAGAAATGTGACGCGTATTTCGCATGGTGTGGCAGTAACGAACAGTAGAAAAACCCCTTATTTATCAGAAATATCATAGCATAAATTATTCTATGACCGTCAGGTATAATCCGTAATTGTCATAATGATATAATCGTAAAAAAATTGTGAGTGCATTATTCGAATGATGTTTAAAGAAAAAAAATTCCACTCGTCGTGAGCTCTCAAATTTTACTCAGGATCTTCAGCAAGGCATAACAAATGAATGTAATGGACATTAGATAGACCACAATATTTTTGGTTTTCAGAGCTAATCAACAAAACATCCAAGAATTTTTAAGGCTATATTTTCTCATCGTGAAGGCAGGAATCAACTCTGGAGTTGTTAAAGATCTATTTATATATAATCTTAGCCCTTGAATCAATAATAACGCCTAAAACATATCTCAGCATTATCCACTCAAAGTGTTGAATGAATTCGAACAGCAGTTACTTGTGATATCTGTGGGGAAGCACCAGACAAGATCATGGAACAAAGATTGCATTCACCAGCCCTTCGCTTGAAATAAATGTTAGCATGGAACAAAGAGCAGACCGATTAATTTCCTCTAAAAGCTTCAGCGTGCATTGAACGATGACAAGATTATGCGTGGGAGCAAAACATATTTTACTTGATATTAAAAACCATCATGGCTAAATTAGCAAATGTCTCCACACCATGCAATTATTACTGTCACTAGAGCAGCTATCAGTCTGCCAGAACTTCTTTTTACGGCGAGGCGTCGTCATTAAAGCCCTTCGTAAGGCTAAATGCAATTTAGATCTCGTAAAAAACTCATGCCTTGTGTTACACATTACCCGGGAGTAATTTTGGAGAAAAAAATCAAAGAAATGTGTAGGGAGCGTGAAAGTATGAATAAAATCTTCGCACGAGTGCTCCGCTAATGCAAGATGTACAATTTAATGGAAACGGAACCCTTAATCAAGAAAGGAGATGCCTTGATTGTCCAGCTCTTTAGCGGACGTAGTCCTACGATATGCTGAAATCAACTGAATTGCCATCTCGAGATCCTGGTTTCTTTTATTGTGTAATTCAAACAGACAGCGTGTTCTTCATTGAATCTTGAAGTTTGATCGTTTATTCCATAAAAAAACTTTTTGATTCATTTGAAAATGGATACTACTCTACCTGTGAATTAAATTCCTTGTAAAACGTTCCCAATTCTTTAATCTTACGAGTGTTTCCAATTTTAAAATTTTCTCTATGTGATACTTTGCTATAAAAGATCCCTCAGCTCATCATGCTTTAATTCAATCAAATGTTATCAAATACTTTATTAGTAAATTTACTTATTTCTTGCCTACACCATGCTACCAACAAAAGTCATGCACAAGCATCAAGTGGCAATCAATTTCTTCAAACCACGGGTTAATGCTCTACGTCGTTGACAGAAAAATTGAAAACCTGGGGAGTTGAAAGCATAGTTTTGCGCTTGAAGTAGTTTGAAGCTTGGCGCGATTGTAAAATAATCACATACTGTAAGGAAACAGGTTTATTATCGCAAACGAAATTTTACCTTAACACGAAAATAAGTAAATAGGAATGCAAAATACGAGATGGCAACTCAGAGCAAATATTTTAGAAAGCTGAAAAAATGTTTCAAATGTTAAAGAAATAAATTCTAGCGTTAAAAATAGTTATAAATTAGAGGGATGCTGAAATACACATGATCACACTAGATAGCATTAAAGCAGATGATTCGACGGAGCGGATATCAGTTGCTAAAGGAATGTCAAATAAATGAAGGTATCATTTTTGTAATGTAAAATGGTCGTGAAAAAACCATTAGAAAATAGGAAAAGTATTGGGGGTTGGGAGTGGAGAATCGCTCGGTGCCATTATGAGGAAATCTGGTTTCATTCATTAATTTTATTATGAAATGAATAATTGCGTGAATATTTTTCATTATTTCAACGAATGAAGTACCTTTATTAGAGTGGTCCAACTTTGATAGCTTGTTCTAAAAAAACAAAACTCAGCTAATGTCATATGCGCATGTTTGCCATACATGCCCAAAGTTTCTAGGAAGATTATTATGGAGGCTTCCGCGGTGATTAAATTGATGATTAGTTTCCGGGTTAATACCGCGTCGACTCATTTTTATCGCCAAAAATTATTCGACGCGGCATTAACCCGGAAACTAATCAAGAATTTCTAGGAAGATCTTTGTAATTCGAGGTGGCATTGGGAAAGAAACTCCCCCTTCCCCTTGTCCCTTAGTTCGTGGAATTCGCTGTCCTGTGGCTTACACTGGGTTCATTCTCCACCCTAACTCACTGAAACCATCTTTTGGCTCGAATCACTAAAGAGAGTAAATTTACCTTGCAAATCTCCTTCGATTGAAATGAAGCTCTTTTAAATGGACAGCCTGAAATTTGCTCGAATCTGAGTGCTAAATCCTTGAAGACTTCATTATCATTGGGGAGGCTTCAGTTCTTCACGGACAATTTTCAGTTATGTCCTCAATGAGGGCGGGTTTTCATCGGTTTTTTCAAAAATGCCCGCAGGGCGGCGATGAATGCTGATCGATCCATTTATTCTCAATATTTGAACTTCTCCTCGCGAGGAATTGGGTTAAAAAGTAACGAATTCAACGGATCGCATTATCACGAACACTAATTCCGGCTAGCAGCCCCGAATACTACTTGCATTATTTCTTCGGCTTAAATTCGGATAGCTCTGCCGCCCAATGAAAAGGCCGCTCTCTCCGCCGTGAGTCCGCTGTCTCATTCGTCACGGAGGGAGGTGGTTGGAAAGGTCGCCATTAGAGGGGGGTGGGAGTTTGCTCGTGTAGTCGCTGAGAGCACGGCCGTGTGTTGTCGTCACGCGAGGGGTCGGACAGGTGGGGAGTGCAGTGGACGTGGGGGCGTGAAGAATGCACGGGCGTGATTGTCGTTGCGGTCGGAGACGCGCACGCACGGGGGAAAAAGGTCGCTCGTCCGAAAAAAATCGTGTCGCGTGATAGCGATGGATCAAAAAGAATCAAAACCTAACGCAAAAGACTGCGGAAGTGATTTTTTAACCATTAGAGTATTTATATATTATACCTAAAAGTTTCTTCTTTAATGCAGTGTTTACCTAAGGTTTTTGGTTGACTATTGCTATAAACCTTCCAATGATAGATACAATTATGTTCAAAATACTTATTTTTTTGTAGTTACATTGAAGGCAGTGGCGTAACTATTGTGGCGTAACTATTGAAGGCAGTGGCGGGGTATAACGGGAGAGACCCCCCCGGAGCCTCAGAGAAATAAAAAATATTTAAAACTATTGTCTAGTTTTGACGCATAATAACTGCATCTGCTTAGGGGTGTATTATACCTCCGCGAAAAACGGCTTTGCAGACTTCAGTTTGCTCGCCATTTGCTCGCTTATTATAAACTCTGGAGAGAACATGCTTTGGATATGGTTAGCTGCTATGATTATGGTTATGAAGCTAAGATTATTGTTCTCGGCAAGCGAATAAAAGTTATTTGAAAAGCATTTGTTAATTAGTTATTGGCGCTCAAAAAAACATTAAACGCCTGTTTTCTCGATGTAGTTCTACCATATAGAAAACGCGATTTGAATTTTTTTTCGGTAGATGAGAACATTCATCCTTCTCGGAAATAAGATACGTTTCATGAATGTCATCTTTGTAATAACGACGCTCTAGCTCAAATTCCCGAGAGTGTTTTCTCAACGTCAAGCGCTTACGATTTTTCTTCCATGGCGCTGCTGTGTGATCCCCCACTCTCGGTGAAAGATCTTCCCACCCCACAACAGTTTCCCTCACTACCTCCCCTCCAACGTCTCTTGAGTCCCCTCCGTGTTTTTTCCCCACTATGCTTTCGTCGAAATAAGAAGACCTTCTGACCAAAGGTCGGTCCCCAGCAGGTCAACAGTTTTTTTCGTTATTATCCGAAGCCCTGAGTTCTTTTGTTGCGAGCGGCATGATTGAAATGGGGCTAGTGCGAGTTTTCAAGTTTTCTGTTCTTACGCATGGAAAGTGAAAGGAAATATAAGAGGAAGCATATCTTTTGTGGGAAGGCGGAAAAAAAGTACTTGGAATAATGGTGAATATATAAATCCTTTTTAAGTGTGCTACATTACTAAAAGTTTGTATATCTTCAGACGCGTATTTTCATCCACGTAAAATCTGTAAAAACGTGATACAGCTACCAAATAGACTATCAAATTATTTTAACTATTTAGTAATTCCAAACCTGCAACAAAAGATATTATGTACACTGTAGAAGGAGAAACTGCTTTTAAGTAAGTACCTCTCGATAATGTATTGGCTATGACTATAATATATTTAGTTTTTGTAACCAAGCATTGAAAATAATATTAATATTGAGAATATACTGCACACTATCAGTTAGGTTATAGGTTACACCATTGCCTTTTAAGTTCTTGCTGACGCTAACCAAGAATAAATATTTATAAGTAATATAATGTGTATATATCTTCATTTCGTGTCTAAATATTTTCAAAAGTAACCGTTATGTCATCAAAACGCGACATGAAAAGTATCACGTTGGTTTATTTTTCTCGCATTTACGACATATATGTTTCTCGATAATTTGCAACCGAGGGAGAAAACTACGATACGTTATTTTCTTATAAAAATATTCTTATTATTAAAATTACTATGATTAATTATTACGTGAGTCACCCTAAAGAAAGAATTTAAATTTGAACCACCGTACCACTAAGCAAGGGTTGATGTTAATTCGATGTAATATAGCGATGACGTCTAGATGACCAAATTTAATCTTTAACTATCTCCCATTTGCGTAAATATGCTTGTTGTACGCAAAAAATAGATACACGAGATCGAATAAACCTGCGAACCAGTTCTACAAGTATAAGACAAGAAATTTACTTATGTAGCATCAGTGACGAGAAAACAAACGATACACACGGATCAAAATCGAATGTGGGATATTTATTTCGCTCGAGTGAAGTTATGAAAACTAACTTAGCGTTATATCTCTCACTAACCTGTTTCACGCGCTGCTTACACTCTTCTTCAATGAATGGTTCTCACTACAGGTCGTAATGAACCGAAACTCATATGATGAATGCAACTTTTCTCGGAAGTGGGCGGCAACTTCCGCGATTTTTCAATTCTAATTTTTGTAAGAATGACTGAACGAGGTAGTTAGTTTATTTTACCCATCCATCGACAGAATTATGCGAGACTTCATGTAAAATACTAGTGCGAAGGATCATGTAGACTCATTATATTTAACTGTTGATATTCTTCGGCATAATAATACGCCTAGAAATTTATGACAACTTAATGTAATTTCATGAAAATTTCTTTTAGTTTAGAATGATACTAACATCACCGCAGCGCGGTTGTGGTCATTGGGAAGAAACTAAAATTTCTCAGGAACATCACCCGATCAATTTTCCTCTACCCCTCACTACACTGTATGACCCTCCCGTGATGGCACCCTGCACTGAAGTTACGTCTTGTACTTGGTATGTTTCCCATTTTTTTATTAATTTCGAAAGGAATTATATATTTTATAGTCCACTCTCACTTAACATGAATGAGAATACTATATATACCAAGACCGTTATTTGCCACGAGAAAAAACATTTCGCTTATGCTAGCCACGATTCAAACCCAGATCCTCCCGATTTCCGGTCAGCTACATTACCAAGTAATTTTTTTCTAGGCGAATCTTAGACACAAGTAAAAGGAGAATTTCATATTCAAGGAAAAAGGTTTCTTCGAGGTATAATTGGTAGCATATTTGACCGGCCATCGGGGATATCCGGGTTCGAATCCCAGGTTAGTCAAATGATTTTTTCATGTCGATTATCATGCTTATTTAACTATGTACAAGTGTATTTAATTATGCACTCGGGCGCGTGACTGGGCATGAAGTTGCTTGTTCGATGCAGTACTTTGTATGAGTGAGAGCACAAAACCTTTTGCATGCGACGCTGGAATATCCTCTTTCACAAATAACTCTAACCTATGTACGGTAGATAATAATTAGTTGCCGTTCCATGCTTAACAAACATTATTTGGTAGAATGATTATTGATTTTCAAACGCCCTATATAAAAGCATATACTTTATTCCATTTACAAATAAAATCGAATATTCAAACGCGATGGAGCGGAATTTTTCTATATTGAAAGAAACATTTGCAAATTTCCACGATTATAAGAAAAGTTATAGTGACCTAGATTTCAATGCTATAACAACATCTTCAACGCACAAATGGTGTGTAATTCATTCAATGTATCTTCTTGCGACTAAGCTATGTCTGATTACGAACTAATGGATTCAACTTTGCCAACATTTGGCCCGCTTTAATTTCGTAGGGGATAAATTATTTCTAATACCCTTACTAAATTACCTTGAACAACTGCGAGAAATCTTCCTCCTTCAGTTAATTATGTAAAAGATAAGGAGCATACGATCGAAATTCAGGGAAAAGGTTCCGCCCTTAATAAAAGGAAAATTATGGTAAAGCTAGAGACTAAGCCGGTAGATACCGTAGGGGTACAGGTTTACATACCTAAGACGGACTACTAGGATGAAGAAGTAAACGGCGTCTACGAAGATATCATATCTAATCAAACATGTTAGAGGTGAAGAAAGCCTTATAATTTTAGGTGATTGGAATCCAGGAGATGGCTTTGGGTGTCAATATAAAAAGAGAAAAATTAGTATTCAACTATTTGCTGACGGCATAGCAGTCATAGCCGAGACAGAGAAGAATTTTAAGAAGAATTTGAAAAATATAGAAAGGAATATTGCCAGATATCATATGAAAATCAACAAAAGGAAGACTAAGATATTAGTATGCTGTAAAAGAGACGAGGCTAATACAAACATTAAGCTAAGAAATCAAAAGCTGGAAGACGTGAATGCATTTTCTTACTTGGGAAGCCGAATTACCAACGATGGACGAAGCAACAAAGAAATAGTCAGTAGAATAGCGCTGACGAAGAGGGCTTACTACAGAAAGATGAATCGCCTTACATCTGAGAATACGAGCATAGAAGTAAGGAAAAAATTCATCATTTGCTACATATGGAGTATGATTCTTTAAGGAAGTGAGGTTTGGATGTTGATAGCAGCAGAGAAGTCTAAGAGTGGAAGCATTCGAATTGTGGCGCTACCGAAGAATGATGAAGATAAAATGGATTGACCGTTTGAGTAACAAGGAAGTGCTAAGGAGAGTGGGAGAAAAGAGAAGCCTCCTAAAAACCCTGAGCAGAAGACTTGACAACATACTTGTACACATTATGAGACCTAATGGCCTGATGAACACAATCATAGAAGGACAGGTGGAAGGGAAGAAGGGCAATAGGACGTTCCCGAATGAGTTACATTGGACTGGTTATAAAGGATGCAAAAGGGAAGAAACATGTCGCTATGAAGAGGCTAGCGGATAGGAGAGAAGAATGGAGAGCTGCGTCAAATCAATCTTAGGATTGTTGACTAATTATTATGATTTCATACCTACAACCCCTTGGTAGCTAGAAGAGCAGAAATATTCAGAAGCATACTTGTCTAACAACGTGTACTATTGCCCAAACGTAGCAGGATGAATTTTGTCAACACACTGGCATTAATATCTGCTATTTGAGTAAGACAGGGATTCTTCTGTAGGATAATATTGGATGTAATTTTTTTAATTGAAACTACATTTTGGTAGAATTACAATTATTTTTCTCTTTCATTTCACAGGCCTGTATTGTCGGCTTTCGAACTCAAAAGGTCTTGTTTATTGAAGTGAGGAACAGATAATGCAGTATTTGTGCGAGAAGTAGAGATACAAAATCGGAGGTGAAAGAGCTATGCTACAAAACTTGGAGCAAATCCTCGACAGCAATGGAAGCTGATATATTAGTCGAAGGGTTCAAAACAGGTATAAAGATGCGCGAATTAAAATATCATTGGATAATTGGTATGATAATAAAAGGCACGGAATAATTCAGGGCTATTGTTCTGGAAGATACTATAATACTGTCATTTCATTCGTAGGTGTTGGCGACAGCAGCGTTACGAATAAATTGATTGAAGTACTGCCCTAAGGTATCAACTGCCCAGTAGTTAGACTGCATTAATCCTTTATTGTGCAACTACTGCAAGAGATGGAGGGAAATCGCAAAGAAATCAAACATAATACGGGAAGGTTATCAGTCGCTTTTCGTCAGAAAAGGGAGACAATACCACGGAAAGGGACACATTTTCGTTCTTCGGCCGATACTGTAATAATTTGAGGGAATAAGTTCAACAGATTCAGGCTTCAATTGGTGGAAGTTAGACATATTTAAGTAAATGAAAGGTCGTAGCACTTTTCCACAAGACTTTTTTATTCGTACAACGCGTTTCGGCTCACTGAGCCATCATCTGGTACAAGACGCTTGAACACATGTGAAGATCCCTTTTATACCCTTGAGAGAGGAGAATATTGGAGAAGGAGAGGATTTGACCTCTTTGAGGATTGGGGGGGGGTGGGAACGGGTGTACAGAGTATAGACAATGGGGAAAGATACAACTACGGGATGTGGAGAACCCACGTTGGAGGGAGGGTTCTGGTCATAACTGTAAAATGACGACACGTGCGGAAGACCACAGCAAAACAGGAGGAGGGGGTGTTGAGAAGAGTGAACAAAGGGGGGGCTTAGGGTAAAAAGAGGCCGCGTGTCTTTTGAAAGTGAGAGGAGTAAGTAGCGACGCAGGAAAAAAAGGCGGGGTGAGGAGTCCCTTTGGGTTAGCTGAGAAGGAGTGAAAGTTAGCGGGGGTACAAGGGGGTGGAAATTGCCAGCAATAGAAAATGGTCAAATGCGTAGAGAGGATGGGCGGACGGGAAACACCCCGTGGATGTTGGGGCACTTAAGGCGTGGGTGAGGAAAGAATTTCACCATTTGTTTTGGTGAAGGGTATCTTTAGGAGAGGGGAGTGGGTGAAAAACACTTGCTCATTCATAAGCGTATTCAAATCACTTTGTACAATTTCGAATTGCTCAAAAACATCCAGTCTTGTACCCTTACTTTCTAAATGTAGAATTTCAGGTTTAAAATTACAATAATGTAAGGTGTGATTGCATAGATTGGTGAATTTACCGTTAAGTGCTGTGAATTTCAATAGTGAACTTTCTAATATCAAGTCAATTGCAGTTTCAAACGGCTATAGTGTAAACATCATTACCAAAATGCTTCAAAGAAAGTTAAAAACGCGAGCTATTTCACAGCTTTGCTCCCTTCCCCTCATCACTGAGAAATCCAAAAAATGGTGCCGGCTATTGTTTGTAGGGGATCTTTCAAATAGGCTTGCTCGCAAATTCCCCAAAAATAAATTCTATGTCTCTTTTTATAACCCCCACACTCTTGGTAAATTTTTGTGCCGCAACAAAGACAAAATAGATTCATTCAATCAATCTGGCATTTACAAGGTTAATTGTGAGTCATGCAACATGTGTTACATCGGTCAAACAGACAGAAGTTTCATTACCAGAATGAAAGAACATAGAAGGTGCTGGAAAAATGGGGATGAAACGTCACTTCTCGCTAAACACCTTCTTCAGACCTTACATTATTGTAATTTTAAACCTGAAATTCTACATTTAGAAAGTAAGGGTACAAGACTGGATGTTTTTGAGCAATTCGAAATTGTACAAAGTGATTTGAATACGCTTATGAATGAGCAAGTGTTTTTCACCCACTCCCCTCTCCTAAAGATACCCTTCACCAAAACAAATGGTGAAATTCTTTCCTCACCCACGCCTTAAGTGCCCCAACATCCACGGGGTGTTTCCCGTCCGCCCATCCTCTCTACGCATTTGACCATTTTCTATTGCTGGCAATTTCCACCCCCTTGTACCCCCGCTAACTTTCACTCCTTCTCAGCTAACCCAAAGGGACTCCTCACCCCGCCTTTTTTTCCTGCGTCGCTACTTACTCCTCTCACTTTCAAAAGACACGCGGCCTCTTTTTACACTAAGCCCCCCCTTTGTTCACTCTTCTCAACACCCCCTCCTCCTGTTTTGCTGTGGTCTTCCGCACGTGTCGTCATTTTACAGTTATGACCAGAACCCTCCCTCCAACGTGGGTTCTCCACATCCCGTAGTTGTATCTTTCCCCATTGTCTATACTCTGTACACCCGCTCCCACCCCCCCCCCCCCCATCCTCAAAGATGTCAAATCCTCTCCTTCTCCAATACTCTCCTCTCTCAAGGGTATAAAAGGGATCTTCACATGTGTTCAAGCGTCTTGTACCAGATGATGGCTCAGTAGGCCGAAACGCGATGTACGAATAAAAAAGTCTTGTGGAAAAGTGCTACGACCTTTCATTTACTTAAATTTGAGGGAAGCTGATTATTTGAATCCACACCCCCTTGATAGTATTGTAAAATGATATAATGTCAGGAAGCATATTGTTACCACTTGAGGCAGCAATACTTGCGTCATGGATAATGGCAGAAATAAGTACTACATGGATTTTATTGAAACGTAGGTATTACAACGCGGAAGTGTCGGGAGTAAAGCCAAAAAGGGAAGGATGTAAGACAAGGGCGTACCCAGGGTCATAACTAGGGGGGGGGGGGAGCGAGCCAAGTTGTGACATTTTAGCATGGAAAAGGTGAATGAAATAAATATTTTAAGAAAATTACAACAGCGCTAGAAAAAAATATTTTTATTTTAGTAACATATCTTATACCTACTAATGCATATGATTTTTCGTGGATTTAAAGAAAATTTGTTGAATACTTTCGACTGAATTCAATTGATTTTGCTTAAATACTTTTGAGATTTTTGCTTCTGGAGAGGGGGGGCAGCAGCCCCCCCCTGCCCCTCGCCCATGCTGTAAGGTTCTATTTTTCTTGGGGGAAATTCAGGAGGAACGTCTGCTTTGTTCTTACTCATCGTCCTTACTATAGCCAATCTTTTTTTTTGATAAAGTGCTACTGTTAAAGGCATGCTGGTACACCAATTGTCTCTGGCAATATTTCTGCATTCAATGTGCTCAGCTAAGCGTTTGAAAATTTCATGAGGTGAATTGGATTCTTTGAAAGGGCATCTGGCTACGTGCCCAGATAAATTTCAATTTTTAGGTAAAATTTCCTAGCATCCACCGCAGCAATGACTTCAATACCATATTTCTTTGGCTTTTGGATAGATACTGCGTCTAAGGACATCGGCCTCGAAATGGTATATGTTGCTCAAGGATCGTAATGTATTTCTCCGATGGTGTATTTGCAAATTCAAATTTGTAGGATATTTTATAAATGAACTCAGTAACTATGGCTTACTAGTCACTTTTCTTACTTTCTAGTCTAGTCTATGACTTTTTAGGTCATAAAAATAATGCACCGTAGAAAAAAATCCGACAGCTCAATGTAAGGGAAAAATTTGATAAACTTCTTAGCTCCAAATCTCCCCAATATCAACATGCGAAATTTTATACGCACCTTAGAGAAAAAGGAGACTAATAAGAGCCAGTAAATTATCTTCGTTCAACTACCTAGTATCACGATCTCTTGCATAACTTCCACAAACAGAATTGAAGTAGAGATTTGTGATTTTCACAATTATATCTAATAATTGGCGAAATGCCTCTTTTTGAAAGAGGCAAAAATATTGTATTCAGCAGGCGCCCTCCATTTCGGCCCTGTCCTCTCCATCACCGCATCGGAGGAGAGATGTCACACCACTTCATGGCCGTCACATTTATTGCTCGGAATTCGCGCATCCTTCAGAATAACAGGGGAACTAGGCCTTATTGCCAATTGAGTGGGAGGGTGGGGATGACATGCTTGGTTCATTAACAAAATGTTGACTTTATGAGTATTATACCTGTAAAAATTATAGTTAAGTGAAGAAATTGGAAAATAAACTTAAGCCAGAAATGTAAAATGGTCGTGAAAAACCATTAGAAAAAAGGGAAAAGTATTGGGGGTTGGGAGTGAAGAATCTCTCGTTGCCATTATGAGGAATTCTGGTTTCATCCATTAATTTTATTATGAAATGAATAATTGCGTGAATATTTTTCATTATTTCAACGAATAAATTACCTTTATTAGAGTGGTCCAACAAAGCGCCAACTTTGATAGCTTTATCTTAAAAAACAAAACTCAGCTAATGTCATATGCGCATGTTTGCCATACATGCCAGAAGTTTCGAGGAAGATTATTATGGAGGCTTTCGCGGTGATTAAATTGATGATTAATTTTCGGGTTAATACCGCGTCGACTCATTTTGTTCGCCAAAAATTACTTGACGCCGTATTAACCCGGAAACTAATCGAAAATTTCTAGGAAGATCTTTGTAATTCGAGGTGGCATTGGGATAGAAACTGCCCCTTCCCCTTCTCCCTTAGTTCGTGGACTTCGCTGGCCCGTGGCTTACACTGGGTTGATACTCCAACTCATTGAAACCATCTTTTGGCTCGAATCACTAAAGAGAGTAAATTTACCTTGCAAATCTCCTTCGATCGGCATGAAGAAATTTTAAATGGACAGCCTGAAATTTGCTTGATTCTGAGTGCTAAATCCTTGAAGACTTCGTATCACTGGGGAGGCTTCACTACTTCACGGAGAAGTTTCATTAATGTCCTCAATGAGGGCGCGTTTTCATCGGTATTTCAAAAATGTCCGCAGGGCGGCGATGAATGCTGATCGATCCATTTATTCTCAATATTTGAATTCCTCAATGTGACATTTTAAACGCCTTTTTTGTTAGTTGTTCAAAATTTGCCTCCCACCCTAAATCTTTCATTAAATACGCCCCTAAGTATTTACATCGGTCGCTTTTTGGGATAACCGTCCCTGAATATAAATATTCTCCCCTATTTCATTTAGTTTCTGCTAAAAGTTATAAATTCACACTTTTTTACATTTATATCAATTCCATTTTTGGCACCCAAACTGTCATTTTATTTACGTCATTTTGAAGCACTTCTCGATCGCTCTTCCTTTCTATTTTCCTGTACATAATGCAGTCATCTGCGAAAAGCCTAATATGGGAGTTAATGCTATTTGGGAGGTCATTTATAGAAATTAAGAATAAAAACGGTCCAAGGACGCTGCCTTGTGGGACACCCGACGTTACTTGTGCTTCTTCGGAGCACATTTCACCCACTTAAACCTCTGGCGTTCGACCCTTCAGGAAATTTTCAACCCAAAAATAAAGTCTACTGTCTGTTTGAGGTGATGATTTTCTCATTTTTTCTAAAAGCATATCGTGCTCTACTTTGCCAAATGCTTTTGACTGGTCGACAATTATTGCATCCACTTCTATCCCTTCATCCATGGAGTCCGCAAGTTCTTGGCAAAACCCAGTAGTTGCGTTTCACCGGAGTGCCCTTTTCTATACCCTTGTTGAAAATTGAACAACCAGTCTGTGCTCTCCCATAGTTCCCAAAGATAATCAGCAATTATCTTTTCTATTAATTTGCACACTGTTAATATCAAACTAACCGGTCTGTTGTTTTCGACCAATCCCTTATCTCCTCCTTTAAAGATGAGTGTCATGTTTTTTTCCAATCCTTGGGTAGGACTTTGTTATTTATCTTAGCATTGAATGAATGTTTCACATATTTGAAATTTCACTGCCTCCCATTTTGAGTAGATCTATTGATATGCCATCTGGCCCAACTGATTTATTCTTCCTCATTTTACTAATTTTTTTATAGATCTCAGAATTCGAGGTTTTAATGCATTTTACATTTGCATTACAAGTCAAGCTAATCGTAAAATGGGTTTTGTTAAAAGAATATTAGGAAAGTGCGACGACAAAGTGAGAGAAATTATGTACTTCTCCCTCGTTAGACCACACTTGGAATACGCTGCCAGTGTTTGGGACCCTCATTAAATAGGCTTAAAAAAGAATTAGAACGCGTGCAAAGAAGAGCTGCCAGGTACGTGAAAGGTCGTTATGATAGCCTTGTTATTGTAATATACCTGTTAGATAAACTCGGATGGGAATCTCTGTCAGACAGTAGATTGAAAAATAGACCTAACCTTTTAAATAAATTCATGAGCAGTGCCTTCTGTGACAAAGTTAACAATATCTGACGAACGCCAACATACTACGGAAGATCAGATCATGTACATAAAATAAGAGAGATAGACTGTAGCACAAACATACTCAGAATGTCATTTTTTCCACGATCAAAAAGGGATTGTAACGGCAGAAATAGAACTCGTAAATAGATTGCATGACTTGTAGTGTAGCCTACTAACCTACTTCCTTTAATTGCCCTTCGCACTTTCCTCCTGGCCTTCCTCAGCAGAATGTTTATTCTTTCCAAGAAGTTTCGCTCTAAAATCCCCCATCGGCTAATATTGTATGACTAGTTAGGATTTTTGAATTCTCTCGCGTGGCGTTGATTCCTGAGGAGTTTATTTTAGAGCCACATACATTTATTTCCATGCCCTAGCCTCGACACCACTAGAGAATTCGCTCCTCTCGTGATGTCTCGCGGGGGTTAAGACACCCTCCCCCCCTTACCCCCCCCCCCCCAATCCCTTCGTCTTCGTAACGGATCATCGGAATGACCGCGCCGTAGGCGCGAACTTGTCAGCTGTGCCGGTGAGATATTTCTCACCCTAACCAGCCAGTTAACAAATGAAAGCAGTAAATGGCGTGCGTGTATCGTTGTCGGTGTAGTGATTTGTTCGCGAGAAAGAGAAACTTAAAATTAGACTAAACTTAGACGATTACACTGTAATCTGAACAATAATATTTTACATGGCATTAAATTGAGAAAGCGATGAGACAATATTTACATAGATTTTTTTTTTCTCCTGCAGTGGCTTAATTCTTTTATGTATTTTTATTTTTTTTTTAATATTTTTTTTATAAACATATATATATATTTTTTTTTCGATTTTTTTATAGTACAATGTGTACTATCTTTTGTCATTTTTTTGATTGGATATAATTTTTTCTTTATTATTCTTTTTTTTTATGTTTTTTTTTAATAGTTCATATTTTTTTTTCAGGGTTATTTTTTACCACTGCAGTATATACATTTTCTTTGGGCATATGCATACTAGAGTTGTATGAGGGAGAGCCAGTTATTGACAGTTGGCTGTGGAACAAATACATATAAATGCAGTTACGGAATGAGTTCATAATTAATTAAAGTACCTAAAGATTAGTAATAGATGTCGGTCTAAAGCTAAAAGATTTGCAAGAAGATAGGAAAGACTCATAGAAGAGTGATTTGGTGAGGCAGTGTATACTTTGTCGGGATACTTGGGTCGTAATCCCATATGTCTGTAAGTAGTGTATTATTCGTGCTCTTCAGCCTGGACTTGAAGTTATTGACAAGGGCGGAAATGAAGTCGTTCATAGTGGGAATGTTGTGAGCGGAGAGGACGTCGGACATACGAATAAGACGACTGATACGGAGAAGATGCCGGAGAGACTTATTTTGAAAAGTTTCCAGTTTCTGACGGATGCTCTTATTTTTCGCATAGATCTCACACGCGTACAGTGCAATTGGGCGAACAATTGATTTATACAATCTGGCTATTGACTGATGGGAAAGGGGAGAGGTGGGGGAGCAGAGGCAAGAGATTGCCTGTCGGACTCCGATGGCTTTGGAGATAACGGATCGTAGGTGGTGGGTAAAGGTAAGCTTGCCGTCAAGAATGACGCCGAGAAATTTGTGCGTGGTAGCTCTTGGAATCTTTAGCTTGTTGATGTGTAGTGTGGATTGCGGGATGTGTTTACGTCGGCGTGAAAAGTGTAGGTGAGTACTTTTTGTTGCGTTTATTGTGATTTTCCAGGTTTTTGTCCAGGTATGAATAAGGTTTAAATGTCTATTGAGTTTTCTGATGTTTGCATCTCCTGTACGAGACGACGCTGCTATGGCAGTGTCGTCAGCGTACATGTGTAGTGATGTTTTAGGTGTACTTCGCATGTCGTTGACGTAAAGTGTGAATAGCAGCGGACTCAGCAATGAGCCCTGTGGAACGCCAGCTTCCATAGGCCTAAGGGAAGAGTTGACCATACCTTCGGCGACACAGAATTTTCTATTGAGGAGGTAGTTGGCGAGGAAATGAATGTCGGAGGGAGGGAATTGGAGAAGGTTTAGTTTGTAGAGGAGTCCCTTGTGCCATACTCTATCAAATGCACGCGCAACATCAAGGAATACCGCGTCCGTCGTGTGTCCTCGATTGAATGCATGGCTTATTTTCTCCACCAATCTCAGGATTTGGTGAGTAGCCGACATTTTACGGCGAAAGCCGAGTAGGTCTGGACGAATTATTTTTTTCTGAGTGACAAAGGATTCCAGTTTTGCCAGGATAAGAGCTTCAAATGCTTTGGATAAATTGGACAGCAGGGAAATAGGTCGGCTGTTGCCTGGGATTTTTGGATCTTTTCCAGTTTTTGGTATTAAGATTACTCTCGCGTGTTTCCATTTTGAGGGAAAATGGGAGAGGGAGTAGATGTGATTGAAGAGATCAGAAAGGAGAGCATTGAAGTGGTTGCTGCGGCTGGCAAATCTCAACTGGAGGTTAGTTATTTGATCTAGGCCGGGGGCCTTTTTGGCAGGGAGAGTGGCAAGAATAGTACGGACAGATGAAGGGGAGGAAATCAGAATGTTATTGTCAGATGCTGGAAGGCGATCACAAAACCAATTTACTTTGAATTCAATGGGAGAACGTGTGGAATCTAATGAAGTGACTGTATGTAAGTGATCAGCTTGGAGTTCGACTTTAACTTCAGCATCAAAGATTAGGCCTTGGTCTGTGGAGATTGGAACGTGTGGATTTTTTTGTTTATTTTTTAGGCCTTTGATTGTTCTCCAGATTGGTAAAGAATCGTGGAGTGAGTTGTCAGAGTTTTCTGGTTTTTGGTTTTCAAAGGTAAGTTTGGAGATATGATTTTCCCAGTATTGTTGGTTGAGTTTAACTATGGACGTTTTGACGGAGTTGGCAAGTTTGTTATATGCTGCTTTGTCGGTTTTGCTTCGGGACTGTTGCCAGACACGACGAGCGGCGTTGCGGCGCTTGATAAGTGACACTAGGTACTCGGGGAATCTGCGGGCTTTTTGGACACGGGCAGGAAAGGACTTGGTGGCGCGCTCTTTGGCAGAATTGAGAGCGGTGGTAATGAATTCAGTTCTGTTCTCGATTGCTTCGGGGGAGGGGTCGGAGATGAGAGGTTGGCCCTCGAGAGACTGGTTGAGAACTGAGAGGAATTTATCCCAGTCGGTAACAGCAACAGAACGAGGCGGAGAATTTAATTTAGAGAGAGAGAGAGTGAGAAGAGTAAAGGCATATGATCAGAAGTGAAAGAATAAACGATTGACGGATTGAAAAGAAAGGGAAGGTTGAAAGAAATACCGAAATCTATTACGTCACACGAGCGTGGGGCGTAATGAGACGGTTGTAAAGGAGCGAGAATGGCGAAATCCTTTTTGCGGATGAAAGAGTGGAGAGTTTTACCGTTCGCGTTCGTTCTGTTGCTGTTCCAACTAGGGTGTTTGCAATTCCAGTCACCGAAGAACAGCCCATTAGGACTAGCAGAAAACAGGCGCTCAAGGGACTCAATGGTGATACGTTTGCTTGGCATGTGGTATACAGAGTAGATGTTGAGGGGACCGGCTTTAGTGTTGATTTGGACTCCAAGAGCTTCGAAAACTTCGGGGTTGGGAGAATTGAGAAGGGAATGGGTAAGGTTTTTGCTGACTAGAACTGACACTCCTCCGCCCCTGGTGATGCGGTCCAATCTGTATATGTGATAGTGTGGTGAATAAAAAGAATGATGCGGCTTCAAGTGGGTTTCTTGCAAAAGGATTATGTCTATGTTGTTGTCTACGGCATATTGAAGGAGTTCGTGTTTTTTATTCAATATGCCGTTGCAGTTCCATGAAATGACTTTAAGCTCGTTAGTTTGCGTGAAGTGCGTGTTCATTGTCCGGATTGGAGAAGCATCAGTTCCTTGAGAAGAAATATTTTCTTCTCATTGTCGGAGGTGAAAGAGGAAAGGGAAGATGATTCCAGTGAACCAGGTGAGTAGATCACTGTTTTCATTGGCTGCTGGAGTAGACGGAGCGGAAGGTTGAGGCTGGGAAGCGAGAGAAGGATATTCGGAATTGGAGTTGACATTGACAGTGGCGGCGAACGAACGAGTAAGAGGCGGGGGGGGGTGGGAGTTTGGTTGTTGGCAGTCTTGCGGCGCGCAAAGAAGGCAGCCTTGGCTTCCTTATACTTCTCGCAGCCGCGGAAGGTGGCAGGATGCGGGCCGTCGCATAAAGCGCATTTAGCCGGTAAGGAAGTTGGCTTGGTGCATTCACGCCAGTAGTGGTTGAGCCCACATTTGTGGCAGCGGACTGGCATTGAGCAGTGGTTTTTGGAGTGACCGAATCCCTGACAGCGATGACATTGATGAGGTTGTGCCGGTTTTTTGTAATCACTCATGGTGACACTTAGGCCAGTGACGTATTTAACTGCCATGAAAAGGGTGGCATTTATTGTTGGTTCAGTGGTGACGTGGCAGACATTGGTTTTATAGCGTTGTACGGAATTGTGTCCGTTTTTCCGCTGAGCGGGGGAAGGGCGGGTGGATGTAATGCGGGTAACGGATAGCACAGGAAATCCTTGGTTCTGGAGATCTTTAAGAATCCGTTCGTCCGCCACTGACGGGAAGACGCCACGCAAAGCAAATTCTCGGCGCTTGTTCTCGGCTAGTTGGTAGGTGGAGAAAGGGATTTCGAGTTCAGTCAAAGCCGTTTTAGTATTGACGAAGTCGTCGATGGAGTGACACTTGATTATTGCCGAATTCAAACCGGTCGCGTGTGAGATCGGTGGCGAGGAGCAAATTGAATTGATTTTCGAATGTATTTCCGGCCATCTTTCCGTATCAGCAATCTTGATCGGGGGAATTTTGGGAAGTCTAGGAGCAGTAGATGAAGCAGGTTGTGCAATTGGCGCATTCGGCTCTGATGGAGCGTTATCGGAAGAAGGTTCTGTTGAAAGAATTTCATACTGATTCGAAATCGGAACGGTTGCGGAGTAGGAATGATTTTTTGATTTATTTTTTGAAATCATTGGCGTGACAGTGCGTGCTTTGTTGACATTTTTTGTCCGAATGTAGACTGGGGGAACTTTTGGCGCAAAATCGTCCAGGCTGTTACAATTTTCAGAATGCTGGCTGGCAGGGGGAGATTTGCCCAATGGAACCGACGATACGGAGAGGTTGTCGTCGGCGTCTGATGAAGAGCCGTCTTTAATTGAGTATCTTTTGATGCGCCGAAGGGCTCTGGTGAGCACTCCCGCAGCTCTCTCGGATCTCGTCGCAAGTTTGTCAGAAATGGAGCGCAGTTCGGCTAGTATTCGCTCCGTTTCGGGATCTTCGTAACGGTTTCCCTCCGTTATTATATCCGCCGAAGGGTGTAGTGCCCCCCCTGCTACCCCCCCTTGGTCCATCCCATCTCGGTGCGGTCGGGCGCCAGAAAGCCGCTCTGCACGCCTCTTCACTTACCGGAAGCAGGCATTCCCCCTCCAACACTCGTGCGCAGAGGACGCCCAGCACACACCCGCAAACATGAATATTGGCAAAGAGGAATCTTCAGTCGGCCCACGAATATTTCAAAAGAGGATCACCGAGTCGGACTCTGAATGAATACGCTGTCACCACCCACAATGCATTTGCATGGGTTTGCGAAAGTCGCCACTCGCGTCGCTGACGGGCAAATTGATACGAGTTTCACGGGGAAATGAAGTACAATTAGGCGTATTAACTGAAATTTATATAATGGTGTGATCTATCAAATTTATAACTTTTCATAGGTTTTTTTTCTCTCTCTATGACGAACATTATGATGTAAAATATTGGAAAAAAGTGGATCGCATTGCACTCATCACCGCGTCGCGGACATTTTTGAAAACCGATCAAAATGCGACCGAAGTGGCCACAGGAATCAGCCTTCTTACTGGATGGAATTGGGCCCCTCTATGTAGCAGTCTCCTTGTGCCAGCTTCTACATTTGCTGTCTTCCGCAGCGCATTCAAATGGGCTTTAAACTCCAATTCTCCCTCGTGGCGCTGACGGTGGCGTGATACTCTTTTCACGGGGAAATTTACCATAGTAACTTTAATTGAGAATATTAACCAAAACTGGATTCAAGATGATATGATTATCTTGAATTAATATTATGATGAATTATTAACCATCAGGACTCAAGATGATACACACATGTCGCATTTTGATTGCGCGTGGTGGTAATGACTTTAACTGTCGACGCACCCGTGGCCCTAAACCTACTACTGCGATCATCTTTCCAAAGCCACAATGCGAGACACTACCTTTAGATTCCCGAACAATGACATGAAGAAAATGTGCATTGAAGAAAATCAGGTAGCCGTACCAATGAGTGGTCCTGACTTGAGATGATTCTCTATTCGGTCTTCACATTGGATCAAGTGTCGCTCGCCTCCTCCCAAAGGGACACTGGCTTCACTCGCATCGCCTTTAATCACGTCCGCTCGAGGGCTCTCGCCACCCGTGCACCCCTTCCAAGGGGAGGGGGGAAGAGGGTGGGGGGGTGGGGCAGTAGGGGTGGAGGTGTGTGCATCCGATCCATTGCAATGCGCGCCATAAAGGACCACTGTTGTAATCGTCATCTCTAGTCGACTATCCTAAGGGCCGTATTTCAGGTCGCAACTCAAGCCTTGATCCCGACTAAAACTCGATTTGAGTCGCGCAGATCAAAGATATCCACCGTAATATACTCTTGTTTTCAAAATGTTCAATATCTCCACAAACAATACTTCCGCAAGTGATATTATACTCTAATAATGCTAGTGTTTCAAGTGCGGAATACCATGAATGAAATAATATTGGTAGGCAAATGCATTATTTTATAATTTATTACAAATAAAGGTAACTCAAGTGTGTTGAAAGAGGTTACTTTCTAAAATACGAACTCTTCAGAAGTCAAATTCAACTTTGTTTGTTTGAGATGCGAACCGCTGAGGCAGAGTGAGAACTTCACATCGAGTCAGGATGTGGATTGCGGCCCTTGGCTTGCTCCGACCCACATATCCCTCAATTCTCCCGTCAGCCAACATCTCCACTTGCATCTCCCACCATCTAATCTTTTCACACCCACATATTCCTTCTCTTTCAAATCCCTCTTTACCTGCTCCGTATATTTTATGTGTTGCATTCCTTTTTCGCTCTGGCCATCTCCTTGTCCCTCCACGATTGTCTTCATCAGGCCGTCATGTCTCAAGACGTGGCCAATTGGGTTTTTTCGTCTTCATATCCGGGTTTAAACTAGGCTTCTCTTCTCTCCAATTGTTCTTGGAACTTTCTAATTATCCACTCGATCGATCCGTTTCATCTTCATGATTGTTCTGCAGCTCCACATTTCGAAAGCCTCCATCCTCTATCTCTCCGCTGATGTCATTATCCTTGCCTCGCCTACGTAAAGAAGTAAATGTGAGTTTCGAAAGGTAGACGTTTCCTCACGTCTACTCCCGCTGCATGTAGATTTATATTTTGGTGGAATGCCATCTTCGTCTGTGCTATTCTACTGAATATTTCTTTCTTGCTCCTTCCGTAGTTAATTTTTCTGCTCCTCAAGTAACTGAGTTTAACCTGATTCTCAGTGCGTGCGTCGTTTTTAAGAATTTGTCATCATCCTCATATCGAGTCACATTGTCTAAGTAAACTGATGTTGGCCAGCATCCTTCGACTGAAGTCAACCAATATTTTGATTCCGATCAATTAATTAATTAAATGCGGTATAAGCGATTACTCGTCTGCAGGAGCGTTTTCTTTCGCCGAGTATGTGCTTCGTGCTGTCGAATTCAAAGGTGCAAGTGCCAAAATCGGTTCACTGTATAATCCCTAGTGTGTATGATTACAATGTCACCGTTGCTCCCTTCATGTTGGGACGATGTTGTCTTTCATTGGCTATATTCGCACGCACACGTTTCCCAAAAGTCTCTCAAAATATCAGTGGAGAAAGTGGGTGAGAGACGACCGAGGGAGCGGTGAGCGTATTCCCCAAATCCTCCCCTGTGAGGCGGCGGCACCCGGCGCGACAGTGCGGCCCGCATTCAAATGAGCCGCTCCAGCCTTCCCTCCTTCCTTGTGTGCATCGAGGGAGATTTGGAAAAGCGTGAAGCGTGAATTGAAACTCGCGGAGCAAGGATTTGGCGGAGGACGCGAGGATTTTCGAGGGGGGGGTTTCACCCCTCCCAATGGGGGTGGGGGGTTAAAACCCCTTTGAGGGGAGGGCTTATGGGGGCCCTCCTTTCACTTCTCACCCCCCCCCCTTCGACAACCCAGTCCCTCCAACACATCGCACTACGAGGCCAAACATCAATGCATGAAGGACAACAGAAATTCGATTTTTCGCTTAAACTTGTGCAGGTCACATTGACACAAATACTCAACATATTGATCAAGAGAATACTCTACAAAATCAAGTAGGTTTCGTACAACTCTTGATTTGCATAATAAGTTTCACCTATCAAAGATAAATAATTACAATACATAATGACCTGATTTCGTTCATAAGCACAATAGATACACTTAAACACAATTTCGAATGCCACAATACGACTCAAAAACATATGGAATGAATGATTTTGATTATTTAGGTGCAAAATATAATTTTGATTCAAATTATTGAACTTATTACAAACATGCTTAAAATTATAACCAATAATTTGCTGTACCAACCGGAAACCAAACTAAAATACTATGTCCTTTGTCGTCAATGTAAGTTCAATTTGGGTGTTCGAGCGTTGTTGTTGGGGAGGTTGGCCGTGTGCAGGGGGCGTGGCGCGTGATTGATGCGTGCGCCCTCTCCTTCTTCTTCTTGTGTGTGCGTGCCTCCCACCCCTTTCCCTCCATCGAGATATAGGGGCGGTTGGGCGTGCGGGTGGGTGTTATTTCGGCCCAATCTTTTCACACGCCTCCCGCCCCACTCTCCCACATTCAAATCGGGGAGGACGAGGAGGTGGGCATGCGCAGCGGATATTACCACGCCCCCTCCCTCCCCCTCTCCACCGCCCCCTCCCTCCGAATCGGAATTCCCCCCACCCCCACACGAGATACGTCCCTCCCCTCCGTCCTGCCGAGACGACCGCCGTCTGCGCACCCAATAAATCGCCACCCACTAACTCTCTTCGTGTCATCATTACATGCTTTTGCATGGAATCATACACTTACCGATTATCCTAACGGTTTAATTGCCCTCCTCCGGTTTTGAAGAAATGGTGGCATTTACAATGTAGTCGTTCACTAACATAACAAATGAGGAATCGTTTTAAGATTTCGGTTGATGGAAAAAAGTCTTTTATCCGCCGATTCTTTCATACTTTAGTTAGCAAGAAAGCGCAAAATTTGCCGTCCATTATTCATGAGTTGGTGATGTCACTTCAGTTTCAGCTCACCAATTCCTTAAGAGAGAACTTCACTCAACGAGTGTAAGCAACAACGAACTTAAGCAAGTCAAGAGCGGGGACGAGGCGTTTCTGAGACTCGGTTACCCGCTGGGAAAGAGTGGGTCACGTAATCAAATCATTTGCAAATGGGTTGACGTCGATTTTTCATTGCGATTAGCCTTAGAAGACGGATCTAAGATTGGAATAATGAAAGGGATTCATTATTTTTCGCTCAAAATATTCTGCAACTATCCTGAGTAAATCTCTCTTCAATACGTATACGAACAAAGATAACTGGATACTATTAATATGTATTTTTCATTGCTTGACAAAGGCAATCGTTAGCCATTATGTCGATGAGATCTTTAACATACCCTTTGTATGATTCGGCAGCTTCGGATTACAACGGACTTGACAATTCGTTTGATACATAATCGATGGATCATTAGGACAGACGTTTCGATCAAGAGGCTTCTGCTGGCTTCCCTTGAATGCACTATCGCACTCTGCAGAAGCTTCAACAGGCGAGAAAAGCTGAAGAAAGTGACGAGTGAAATGGAGCAAAGTGAGGGCAGCTGATGTTGAAATTAAAAGATCTGTCTATGAGAGGGGATGTGAAAGGGAAAATGTATGAACTGCACTTCATCTAGCCTCTCCTATCGTCCATTCAAAGAGGAATGTGGGCATCTTCCACTCTGTAATCGCTATGTCGTGAGAACAGATTCAACATGCCAGTGACATTGCATGGCGCACTTATCTCTCACATATATCTCATATGCATTTTATCTCCAAATATATACTATAAACAGCATTGGTTATACGTGTACAAAAATCTCTAGGGTACCCTGTAATTCCAGCGAACATTAATGGTACAAAAATATAACAAATAACTCACATTAAAGAAAAGCTAGCTGGAGAAAAAGGGATTGAATGTGGTAAAAATAGTTTAAATATATATTCTATAGTTTGATTTAAATTTTAAAATAAGTTTTCCAGAAATTAATAAACGAAAAAGGGTTAAAAGCGGAGAACGTTCTTTCTAAAGAGAGATGATGAGTATGAATTGGTACTACATATGGGGCACACAGGGTGAGGCAGGAGGGGGCAGCTGTCCCCCCTTCCCTAGAAGCAAAAGTAAATGTGGTCGAAAACGAAAATTTTGAACAAATTTTATTTAAATCCAATAAAGGTACTATCAGTATAAAACATGTAATTAAAATAAAAATATTTTATTTCTTTTGGCAAACAATTTTGAAAACTAATAAAGCGCTGTTAAAATTTTCTAGAAATGTTAGTTTCCTTAACCTTTTCTAAGTATCAGCTTGAACGACCAAGGCTTGACCCCCTCTTCTTTTAATCCTGGGTACGCCCTTGAATTGATATCTACAATTTCGAAGCAACGCTGGATAATAGGCATTACTGATCAAATTCTGTGAAACATTGACGCATTACCTAAGCAAGCAAAGACCTAACTTAGACGTGAAATAACCCAAATATAAGTGCACAGCCATCGCTACATAATCATCAAAATAAGTTACACTGGAACCTATGACAGATGTATACATAAAATTTAAGACTTTTTCTTTCGAAAGAGGGTTTAATTCCATTTGTGCCAAGGGATACGGTATGCTGTGTGTCATTGATTCAACGGACTTTCCTGTCCGTCGTATTCAAGCAAACACTCAATTTGATAACAATTCCCCCACTCCATGTCACCCCAGGATATCATTAAAAGGCAGTTTACGTACTACAGAGACCGTCACCGCATTCGTTCAAATAGTTACAGCAGCAAAATGCGCGATTTAAGTACCAAACATTAGAAAAGTTTTTACCATTTTCTAAAACATTATGACAATTTTTACTGGGCGACACCATACTTGTGTCAACATTTGATGACCATTTACATAAGCCTCTAAAAAGGCCTCTTTACATAAGCCTCTTTTGTTTTATTCACGGTCCAACTTCACTGGCACTTAACATGCAAAACCAACCTCTCATATATATTCCATTCAGGGACACAAACCAGAATGTATTCCGATGGAAATGTAGAAAAATGCTAGACTGTTTTATCAAATTACACAAATACATTACCTGTAATTTTAATTAATAGTTATTACTACTTTCCCCGTGTAATACTGTATTCGTGACCAAGGCAGAGGTGGTTTATTTCATCCTCAAGGAAAAATTATTGCTTTGAAATCAATGAGAACCATCTACGAGTAAACAGCTGAATGAGACGTAACGATTTCTACCAAAGAAGAGCTGTTTCAATAGCTTTTTGAAGTAGAAATTTTAGTAAATATAAATCAGTCTGCTTCCTTTTTCTATCACAAAGAGTTTTCAACGCAATAAGCAATAAAAATCTAGGAGTTGTGCGTTTGAACGTTTTCACCAGAAGATTGGGTGTTACCAGATAAAAAATTAATATTCAATCAGCTTATTATTCACAATTTAGTTTTCAGTTAACTGTAGAAAAACACGATATCTCCAAAGTAGAAATATAATTTTATAAAAACTAACTTAGAAGTTATTAGTCACAGCTCTAATAAAATGGACATTTCTATACACCATCACCCATTATTCAAATGATTACAATTTTGCAATTAAAATTGAAAAAATTAACATTCCTTCGTCTTGAAAATCCGCGAATGATAAATGCAGGTTTCCCAAAAACATATTAGTTTTTGCACGGAACTTATCAAAATATTTTATCCCAATTAGGCAAATTATATTCATAAATACAGCCTTTAAAAACTTAAGGTTTAGGTACTTCCCACTTTCCATCAACATTGGCCCCTGATATGCATTGCAAACCACTCTCACATTCATTTATGTCCTTAATTTATTTATCTCAACGTACAACTCATGCTAGCGTTAATTTATCTAATTTTGTGATCACCTTACAAAGTGATAGAGGTGATTATAATTGGTCGAATAATAAATTAATGCTGCCTCGGATTCCTGACTTCATGATCCATCGCCAAGCGAAGGACATAATTGGTGACTACATCAGCTGATAATGGATAACAATTCAGCAATCGCAAACATCCACCGCGAAAGGACTAAATCAACTCGCGGTTTGAAGTTATGGATAAGGGCCGACCTTAACCTCCACACTAAGCCGATGGGATTCGGTCAACGAGGCCTAACCAAAGAGGAAGAAAGGGAAGAAGGGTTTGATGCCAATGGGAACGGATGGCAAGTCATCCGGGTGCAAAAGGAAATGAGGAGTAATGAAGACTGTCAGGGAGGAAATATCTTGGCTTCGCCTTTCACTGGATACGTTCAAAACTAAAGCGACGCCAAAGCCTTGAGCGGAACATCTCAAGATTGTGGGTGGGATGGGCTAGACACAGCGCTGCCCTCTCTATAAAAAAGAAGGAGGGGGTGGAAACTGAGCGACAGACCCTCACCCCCCCAATACCACATACCATTCATCCCTCAATGGAATCCCCTCCCACCTTCTACCACTTCCCCGTTTACCCATTCCAACCTTCCACTCTCGTTCGAATATAAAATCCGTCCATAGGATGAAAAGGACGAAATTTTCGGGGGGGGGGGGGGGGGAGGAGGGTGATCGCATCTTCTCTTGGGAGGACCCCTTTTTCGTCGAATCCGAGAAAAAAAGCGATGGGGAGTGAGAGGGAGGTGAAAGGGTCGAATCCTCAACATCCATGATGAGAGATCTGAAGGAGGGCGAATATAATAATAATAAAAATATCTCGGGCGGTAAACAAGACCGGAGAGTGTGCGATACGAACGAAAGAAGCGCCACAACTGAGGTCACGCCAGAAATTTGAACCGACGGACGGAAATATGAAAGAAACATAAGAATGAACGCTTCGTTCCCCGCAATCTTTTACGCCCAATTCTAAACCCTTACTTTCCAAACCCTTTATAACCCAATGTTGCTTCTAATCAACATCAAAAATGCTTTAAATTTCAGCTCTATTTTGGAGATATTTACACTAAATATTATTTTGTAGTGTGAATTTTAATGACGACATATTTAGCTGCCAGGATAATTACCATTGAGTGTAAAATTTTCAAGTTTTCAAAATGAAAAATCTTGAAATTTGATTTCTCCCAGAAACAACCCTGGGTTAGAAAGGGTTAACTTGATATCGTCACATCACCTTACAGCTTTTTAAACTTGAAGATCAGGCTAAAAAAAGCTGAAAATAATACGATAAGGTCTCTAGTAATAGCTTTTGAGAAAGATAAATCATGCAGCAGACAGCTTTACCGTAAGTCTCCACCGCAATTCGTCCTTTAGAAAAAAATTATAAATAAAGAACATGATGTATTGGTTATTAATTACAGACATTACTAATTATGGATACAGGTGGAGATGTCAATAGCAGCGTTAACCTCCCTATCACTTCAAACAATGGAGGTAGAAATAAAAATGATGCCCAGCTTACGGTTTCGGAGTCTAGAAATCACGTATATTCATCCTTATTTCAACTTTTGACTTATGAGAGGTAGAAATATGAGGGAAGGTGAAAACGAAGCCTTTTCTAATTTAAACGCCTACGTAAACTCTTCTCAATAGTAGAGTCGTTTCTGACTTAAACGCCTACGGAACATGCTCGAAAAGAATAGTCAATTTCTTAACGCTTGACTTCTGTCTCCAATCCTTCGCATTAGAAAGGGCACCGGATTAAACCGGGTTCGTTCCGATAAATCTCTCTCCAATATTCATAAGCGATGATTACGACGAAAGTAAAATGAGGGCTTAAGAGGGGAGCTGGTAAGTAGCATTATCGCGATGAAACATGAAGCGAGGGGAGAAGGAGTGAAGGTGATTGTCCAATGTTGATTGAAAAGAGGCTTCACTCCGAGGAAAAGGTAGACAAAAAGGCGGGCAGAAGGAAAAGGGATCCGGTTGTTGAAAGGGTTCTTGAGAAATTCCAGAGGAAAGCCGGAAAATATAGTTATTTGAGTTTTCGAAGGTTAGTGGGATGCGAGCCACACCTCACAAACAGTCGGCAGTGATGGTGAGTTCTGGCGGTGGCAGAATAGGGTGGTCTCCTATTATTTTTATTGCCTAAATCGAAAGTTTATTACTACAGGAGTACGCATTTCACGCTTATAGAATTTTAAATTACGATATCTATTTTTCACGATAAAATGAAAAGTGAACATTTTCAAGCGCGCGAAAACGCAGCGGCTAAGTATGAATTCTGGGAAAACCCCGTGTGACGTCGTTCTGGTTCCCGCTGCCGCAAGTGAGGTGACCTTGGGGCGAGGGTATTTGCGCTGCTGCGATGCAGGCTGCTATAGAGCGTTCCACATTTAGTTGACAGTATGGGCTCTTATGGATAATCGTTTCCCATGTTAATCTCCATAAGGCCAGGAGCGCGGTGTTGTCAACAACAGCACGAAAATTAAAGTTGCGTTATGCACTGATTAAAAATTTTATTCTAATGTAGAAAAAGGTGCTGCATTCATTGGCACCAATAGTTTTTCGATAAAAATTATAACAAAAGCTATAAAAAACATTTCCGTAAATTTCCGTCAGAAACGTGTATTTTTTTACTTCATCTTCTTCTCGCAATTTCTGCCTGACCGTTGTCTTTATTGATTTGAATTTTTTTGCAAAAAATTCTTCACGCTATTTTCTGCTTGAAGGTCTTCACCAATTGTACAAATATTGAGTTTTAATGTTGTTATGCCGACGTAACACACTTTAGGACAAGAAAATTATGATTTTTGCAAGGTAAAAAGTAGTCGCTTACTAACTTACGTTTCTTACGTCGTAGGTCCCTATATGCTGCATACCAAATGTGAAGAAAACTACAAGGGTATTTTTGGTGAAAAATCATTAACTTACATCAATTCTGAAGCGAGTTACAAGGTTTTTATCCTAAGAAAAAATATTACGGTGCCGCTGGGCGGGCTTCTTGCTTTTTCTTGCGCGCAGAGGGAAAATTCTCGGGCGGAAAAGGAGTTTTTTGTCAATGCATACTATGAAATGTATTTATGTATTCGTTTGATATCCTAAACAGAGAATACCTACTCATACGTCGTAACAGCAGTGTTTTTATCTGAATACATTGATACACGAAAGTAAGCAAGCGGCTTGGAAGTAAGACTCTTTCGTCTTGGTTGTTTAGGTCCCATCGGGGAAACCAAGAAAAAGAATATCTCATAATCTGTACCAAACACTACCCCATCCAGTGCACGCATTTACAAAAGGGGGCTTGGGTTTTTTCTGAGTTCCTTTCATAGGGTACCATAAAACCTGCCCCAAAAGCGACCCAGGCCGAAGGGGCCGAGGGAAGAATTTACGAAGGCGTTCAGTTTGTCATTGCATTTTTTTGGAGTGAACAAGTGTTGTGTGGTGCATTGAACTTGAGAATTGTGAAGTGTGTTTTACACTTATCTTTGCTGTAACACGCCCAATCAATATGTCCGATACAAAGAAGAGGAGAAAAGGTGAGAAGCTCATATAGCCGCGAAAGACGATTGGTGCTCAAAGTCTTCTCGTACATAAGGAAATCTCTCAGCATTAGTGAGGCCTGCCGAGACGCTTCGAAGGCTACTAGGTGCTAGGAGTTCACTATTTACAGAGTGAGAAAGGAAAGCTCCCATGGTCCATTGGTAACTCCTTCAAAAACTAAAGAAATTAGACAGCCTTACAAAAATTCGAGAGCAGTGATTTTCGACGGTTTGGTGAGATCGGGAATTAGAAGGAAGGTACATGAATCCTTCGTGAAAAATATTCCTCCGACTTTAAAATCCATCTGAAACCCGGTGAATATGGATAGTATTCTCCCAGATTACAAAAGGACAACACTATATCGTCTTCTTTTGGACATAGGCTTCGTGTACGAACGGAGGGGGAAAAGAATCATCCCTATCGAAAGGGATGATATTATTAGTTGGTGGCACAATTAAATATCTAAGGTAGCTAAAAAAATATCGTCGCGAACACAGGACGAGTGTATTTACAGGCGAAAGTTGGATTAATGTTGGACAAATAGTGAACATTAGTTTGCGAAACAAAGAATTAGAAAATCCGCGTCAAGCTTTCCTTGCTGGACTAAATACTGGGCTTGGCCCCCACTTCCCGAGGAGGACGATTTGCAATTATACACGCAGGAACGGAAAATGGGTTCATAAAAGGAGCATCGCATGTGTTTCTGTACAAAAAGAACTCAATGGATGAGCATGAAGAAGTGGGTGGCGAGTGTTACGAGAGATGGTTTGAGCACTCACTTCTTGCAAACTTACCCGAAGGATCAATTATAGTGGTAGATAATGCCTCTTATTACTCAAGGAAATTGGAATCCTTGCCTACTACAAGGTGAAGGAAAGAGAACATTAAGGAAATTAGCTTTGAAGATGTCAGCTTGAAAAGAGATCTTTAATTTACAATAAACCAAGTACGGGAAAATTTTGAAAAATTAAAGATTGATGATGTCTTATACAACATCGCCTTTCATGTAATACTAGCTAGAGCATAATATGGAAGAAATAAAAATTTTGCCTCATTCAGGAGCGGCTATAATATTTATTATCCTTCAATTTATTGTTATTTTTTACATTACAGATTATTCATTATTCAGTTTGTGCATTGAATAAGTACGTACATGAAATAACAAAAGACTTTTCCTTTTATACTGCAGCAAAGGTATTGTAATATACGCTAAAAAATTCCTTAATTTACGCAGTCTTTCGTGCGATCCCTAACTCCTTTTTGAACTAAACCGTTTTGGCGCCAAATTATGTGTGGTTGCATACGCTGTTAGGATGCCTGCCGGCGGAGCGGAAGCTTGGCAACACTGTTATCCATAAGGCCCGTACTGTCAACTAAATGTGGAACGCTCTATAGCAGGTAGTGCTTGGCTTAAATAAGGATTATTAATACCTTATCAAACGAAGGAAACTTTCCGACCATAGGCAGTTATAATTATGGCGGTGATTATTAAGAGATGTTTCCCTGAAGTCTGTGCCCAATGCATGTATTGGTAACCTCAGACGATGTAAAACTCATATCCACTCGTATAGAAACTATGTCCCTGTGACGTCACGTGGAGTGGCATCACATGGGCGCCAAGCTGGCCTATTTCAAATGAGGATAAAATTGACCATTGCCATTCGTCTAAACTGCGATTTCTAAAACCAAATAATTTGTATATTATGAATACACTAATGGTGGGTAACGAATCAATCGCAATCAATGCCTTTCGTTTTCTTTGATGAAGGAAACTACCCTACTGTTGAGCTGGATAATATTCCAGATGGGCATGGTATTCCTGTTTTAGATCAAAATATGTTAATGTGCATTTATTCCACAAAAAAAACGATAATTTTCTACTCTCACCCATTTCCGCCCACCGTAGTCATAAGGCGCTACATGCTACCAATCTGAGCAGATCTTGGAGAGAACCCGCACCCCTTCGTTCGAATTATCACAATTGTGTTGTTAAAGCTTGTAAGAGAATAACTTAATCCACTTATTATTTTACTTTTAAGGCCCATCAAAATAAGCCCACTAAGGGAAAAAGTGGGATATGTGCAAAATGGAAATTCAATATGTACCCCTATTGTGCCTGTAAATTACATGCAAGTATTGTAAAAGTAAACAGGTTATGGCATGGTATAGATTATTTTAGCTTTCCTTCATCCAAAAATATGCTTTCTCTGAAGATTCATCCTTTCTATCAAGGTCACTCATAGAAAATGAGCTATTGAGAAATTGAACATCATTATACCTCGTTACCTCTCAGTATAGCTAGATGGCTACAAGCCAGTCTGGAGAGAAAAGTTTAACTATCGCCAAAATATTTCACAGAATTACTGGAGACAACCACAGGATCAACGTGCCTAAATATCTTCGCAATCGCAAGCAGAAAGTATTCTGTGTGGAAATGGGTTAAGAAAGTTTCAAATTTTAACACTCACTAGTGAGAGGTACATAAAGGGTAGGGTATAAATAAGGGTATACATAAGGGTATAAAAAAGTGCTTGTTGGCCTATTTACACGATACATTAACACATACTAGTTAACGTTTGTTTGCGTGAATGATTTTTATGGACTGGGAGGGAACATGCATGAATCAAATTAGAACAGGTTCTATTTTCCGTTCATACATTCACGCAAGTTGAGTGGAATTTAAATGTTACACAGGACATTTTCGTGTTCGTTTTCGCGTTCATACATTTAGACATTAACTTGTACGGGTTAATGTACCGTGCAAAAAGGCCTTAAGAAATGGAGTTGCCCCCAAATGCTCTCACATGAAATTTGAATTTCTAAACTCTTTTATGTCATTCTAACGCAACAATCATGAAGATCATACCTCTGTCACCGTATTATAATTCGTTCTTAGCCGAGATTCGTAACAGATTCAAGATTGCTTAGTACGATCGAGGGGGAAAAATATTTTCCATACTCTTTCCAATTTATTATTTTAAAGAGAGCTATCGAGCACGATTGATTAAAAAGGCGTACTCACCACAAGCACCTATCTAGATACCCTTTTTTCTACGTCCTACTATCCTAAGATATTGACCTTATCGAAAACTCGCCGCGAAGGATCGATTAAAAAGCTGCTGATATTATTTTGTAGCCAAACCCTTACATGAGAGTCGGTGAGTCAATTACGTACATTTTGGGAGCCTAAGGTAATATATTCACGCAATCAACTTTACAATAATACAAATAATACTTAACAACGAGACTAAAATATTACACGACTAGAGAAGAAGCCTAAGTTTCGACGAAAGCGATGGCAGTACCTCCAATTTGTAGGAAAACGTTTTTGACCCATTGTGCTAATCAAATAGCAGTACTAATTAAGATTTTAACATTTCAACCTGAATAAAAAAAGTAAAATTTGATAGCTTATTTAAAGTGAGGCCTCGACGAGTAAATTTCTTCAATTTCGAGTGCGATGAAAGCAGAAATATCGGCACATGCATTTAGGATTGCGCGCTGTGCCAAATGGATACTCCCGTCGATGGAAGCGGAATAGATTTCCAGGGTAGAGCCCTTGGCTTTCAATGAATCCCAGGAGTAATTCCATGCCTATTTCTGACTTTCATGGGGTAAACTCAAGAGTCAGAAATAACGAACTGTAATCTGAAATCGTAATTTCCCTCTCCGTTCCCTCAAAGAAAAGTATTTCACTAGCAGGCGTCTGGCGACTCATATTATAGCTTTTTTCGTAACAGGAAAACAATTTTGGCTTAGCAACCCGCTCTTAATTTTCGTAACGATAGTTACAAACCTTTCCCTTGGGCTACAACCTTGTCGCGGTGGAAAGGCTTGCGCGTTCCTATGACCCTAAGAGCTGCACTGGCGGGATTAATTCGCAATTATTCCCTGTAGGGCCACCCATGCCAGAGAGGTCGAAGGGTAGGAGCCAGACGAAAGGTAGTCCACGTGATGGTGTCACGTAAAAAACACTGTTGGAATGGAAGTGGGAAACCCTACCAACTATCTATTCCCTGAAAACATGGAGTTTGATCAAACTAGCCTCGGATGGTCTAATCGCGAGACCCAGCCCTTAAGGGCGGGTGTCGTAGGTGGCAACGAGATCGGTAAGGTCCTCGGGGTCCGCATCATGCGAAATCCTTGCAGAGATATATCATCATCATCTTTTTCAGCATCAGCAGCAGCATCCCAGGAGCAGGACAAGAAGACCAAGAGGATGGGGAAGAAGAAGGCATCGATGAATATAGGGACATGGAATGTGAGGACTATGATGAGGGCGGGGAAGTTAGAAAATATCAAAAGGGAAATGGATAAAGGGAGGATAGATATCTTAGGATTATGCGAGGTGAGGTGGAGGGATGGCGGGGACTATTGGAGTGATGGGTATAGGGTTATATATAGTGGAGGGGAAGAAAGCCAGCGGGGGGTAGCTTTAGTACTAAACGGGAAGATGGGTAAGCGTGTGGTAGGTATAGACCAGGTAAGCGATACGATTTTGGTGGCCGAAATTGAGGCGCGGCCCACCAACCTTGTGGTGGTCCAAGTTTACATGCCCACTAGCAATCATAGGGAGGAAGAAGTAGATGAGGTGTATGAACAGCTCGAGGAAATAATTAGAGAAACACCGGGTAAGAAAAATCTGGTAGTAATGGGGGACTGGAACGCGGATGACCAGGCGTTGATCAGTCAGTCAGCAAGGGGGCTTCAGGCCCTAGTGGATGCGTTATACGAACGTTGCGAGGAGTTTGGGATGAGGATTAACCTCAAGAAAACTAAGGTAATGCGGTTTTGTAAAGCATCACGAGCGAGGAATGTGAGACTCAAATTAAGGTGGGTGGTGAAAAACTTGAGCAGGTTGAGCAATTCAACTATTTAGGCAGTACGTTAGAGGAAAACGGATACAGTAGTAAGGACATCAGGAAGAGGATAGCATTAGCGAAGGAGGCGTTCATGAGCAGGAAGGAGCTTCTGAGAGGATCGCTGTGTAAGAGTTTAAAGAAAAGGTTAGTGAAGAGTTTGGTTTGGAGTGTAGCTCTCTACGGTGCGGAAACGTGGACACTGAGGAAAGAAGACGAGAGAAGATTGGAGGCATTCGAGATGTGGGTATGGAGAAGAATGGAGAGGGTGAAATGGACGGAGAGGAAAAGGAACGACGAAGTGCTGGATATGGTTGGCGAGGAGAGGCAGCTTTTAGATGTGATACGCAGGAGACAGAAGGTTTGGATGGAGTTAGTGCTTAGCGGTGAGGGGATGTTGAAAATGGTGTTGGAGGGTAGAATGTTGGGGAAACGAGGGAGGGGAAGGAGGAGAATAGGATTTTTAGAAAGATTGAAAGAGAGTAGGCCTTACAGTGAATTAAAGAAGGCAGTGCTGGAAGGAAAGGGAGGCTCCCAGATCACCTCTTTAGTACTCCATGGAAACCTACCTTAATCGGTAGAATACTATGATAATAATAATAGGAGAAGCCGGTTGCGGTACGATTTTCAGATATGCTTGCGCGCCGAACATGCTGTCTTCAGTGACCAAATTTCAGTCATAAATTATATCCCCAAATCTAAGCTAAACCCTCTCTCATAATACGCATTACAATTTTTTTAAGTATTAAGGGAAAGAACAGCTATTCCTTCCATGCGGATTTTGCTAATCTTAGCGACCATTGTTTTCACATTCTACGTCATCTTCAGATCCCAAAACACATGCCCGATATAGTTTTGATTCACGTAATTTTTCCTTTCACATCATTGATAAATTTCGATTTATCCATGAAATCTTACAATTTGCGTTATAAAATGCCATTCAACTCACTGAATGCGATGACTAGTTAGCCATCATACGCCAGTTATGCCAAACCATCTCAATTGGTTGTGTAAAACTTCACCCATACCGTAAGTCAGGAAAGCGTTAAGTCTTACGTGTATTACGATTTTTAATAGCTATTAACAGCCCGCATAAAAGCATGTGATTCTAGAATTTTTATAAAAATGTGAATTACTGTCTCTTTTCTACTATCTAACGACTTTTCGACTATCTAGATTAATTATCAGGGTAGTGCAATTCCCACCCAAGCGGAATACGAACCTGCGACCGAGTCAGTTGTTATATGATATCAAGATAAGACTACCATGCTGCTATCAAGTCCAGCATTGTTTCGACCATGAATATTACAAAAGAGGAATCATATGCCGGCCTATAGATGTCCTTTCACCGACCGCGCATTCAAATGGCTTTTGCGAAAGTCGCCACTTGCGTCCCTGCCGGGCAAAGCAATTCGAATTTCATGCGGAAATGAGTTACACTTAGTGGTGTAAACAGAAATTGACAGCCGTGATGATGTTATCTATCAAATTTATCACTTTTAAATTCTATTCAGCGCAATTGCAGATACTTTACTGCAAAATATAGGAAACTGGGTGGAATGAAAACACTCATCGCCGAGCTGCGTGAAATACATTCCTCAGTCATAATATATTTCGTTCTTTAATGTGTAAACATCGATTATTCGTGAGTGTCGATACCATAGGGTGAAATTACACATGATTTCATATACCAAAATTTGATTTTGAAACATATATATCCCAGAGTTTTTGTCATCCCCTTAACCTCTTTTATGGTGTTCTAAATCCTTAAACCCTTAAATTCCACAGTAAAAGTTAAAACTCCTCTCACATACCAACTCAAAGAACCTATTGAAAATATCTACCGCAAAAAATTGGAAGAAACTGGCAATGTGTTTGGTCAAGAAAATATGCTGCTTCGGTGAAATCGAAGAATCATGAAATTTTTTACGGGTTACACAAAATTCAGCACAACAGATTTGAAAATTGAAAAAAATTACGTATTTAATGGTTTGCATTCACAGATTCGTAAAATAAATGGTACTTTCGTAAAATAAAATAAGCGGTACTTTCAAAATAATCATGAAACAGAAATTTCACCTGTAACTCATTATTTTTGGGGCTTTATAGTTTTGATGAACGAGGTTTCATGGCTTTTGATTCATCCATTGGGTTGACCAAACGATTTTATGCCCCCATAACATATAACGGAAATGTATCATTAGATATGATACTATGAATTCTATTTCGCCAAAACTATAAAATGAGAGTCACAAAATTTATGAGTAACTGGTGAATTTTTTTATTTATTTATAACACACAGATGAAAGCATTCGTAAATCATACCTAATATACTACGTTCCTAAATCGCTATACATCGATTATTCGTGAGTGCTGATAACCTAGAGTGGAATTATACATGAGCTCAGAAAACAATGAAGCTGAAGAAATTTAAACATTGACATCCCTAATTATTTGTCACCTGCTTCATCTCTTTTACGGTGTTTTCAAGTCTAAAATCTTCAACTTACCCAGAAAGCGACAAACATTTACTCACTAGTAAACCCACCAGAAAACCTCGTATCAAATCAGAAGCTGGCGATGAGTTTGGTCAAGGAAACGGGTCAAATGAAAATGGGTGCTTCGGTGAAAACGACAAATCGTTCGATTCTTCGGGCTACAATCGCGCAAGCGCAATGGGTTTGAAAACTGTAAAAACACGCATTTCACTCACGTGACTCGCCTTTTCTTTAAACGTTCACATAGCGATCTTTTCAAAAGCTCCTTCCTCTTCAAGAACGCCCCCTATGATATTTCTAATTCTCTTCCTGATGTATCGTATCGTAAAAATGTCTCATTGTCAATATCAGCGAAAGGTACTTGAACACAAACCTAATGGGTCGGCTTACGGGGCAGTATACCGCCTGCATGGATGCTAACGCAGGCTTAGGGCACAAAAGAACTAAAACAAATGATTAACCAGTAAAAGTTGCTCCTTGAAACTAAAAGTAAAAGAAGAGCACTAAATATTTCTTTAATGAAAACAATTGTAAGAGCAGTTTCATTTAGATTATTATAAGGTGCGAGACGACGAGGGTCGCCTCGAACGGACTTCCTCTGAGACCCAGCCATTAAGCACGTTCCTGCTGTCATCGGAAGAGTCGCCTGACAAACGATTCCTTCGGTGACTCCAGGGCGTGGGCTTGTGGCTGCTAGGGTCGGCAGTTGGTGTTGCGCAGCGAAACAAGGTGTATGGCTTGGGACTGAATAAAGGAAGTTGCTTGTGTGACAGAATTTGGACTTGTTCCCTGCTCTGTTTCCCCCGAACCCCTTTATCGTCGGCGAAGACGACTTACATTTGGTGTCCGAAGTGGGGGATCTTTGCTAAATATTAGGGGAAGCAACTGCAAATCAAGTCACAAATAAATCAAGGATGACGGGTCGGATCAGCTTATCGGGCCGCGAGATGGACCTCCAGCAGGCGGTGGATGAGCTATCCGCGCAACTGAGGATTCTCAAGGAAGAGAACGAAGGTTTTCGGGCCCGCGCGGATAACACGAAGGGGGAAGGACAAATCACGGGGAAGTCATTCTCAATGGTATCCTCCATTGAGTATTTCTCTGGCGCCGCGGGGGAGAACGTGGAGACGTTCTTCTCGCAAGTGGAGCAGGTGGCGAAACTTAGTGGTTGGAGCGACGACGACAAGCTAAGTGTGATCACCTTACGCACCCGCGGGGGGGCACTAGAGCACCTGCGGGCGAAGGAGAGAGCAGGGGCTGTTAAAACATATGATGACGCTCGGAAGTCTCTTGTCATGTCCCGACAACTCGGTACACACGACTGAAACGGAGAGATTGATCCGAGTGGCTAGATCAACTCTCTGAGAGGGTTGCTGGTACTTAAGAATTGAAATTCAGAGTGATGCTAGTGGGAAAGAGACATTTATTTCAGAAAATCTTACAGACTCCAGAACCCTGGAGTAGCGTAGCCTTTGGCAGCGAGCGAGGTCTCTTCCCGCGAGGTCCATGGATGCAAGGGTTTATATACTCTTATTCCTAGATAAGGGAGGGGGGAGATCAGTATACGTTTCTGAGGCAGGGGAAGGAGAGTGGGAGAGCTTCTCCCAAAATGGGCCTTTTAAGTTGTTCCTGAGGGTTCCAGCTGCCACAATCCCTTTAAGCTGCACTCGTCTATCCCCCTCTAAAAGCAGTGAAAATATCTATGACCCTTTTTAAAACAGGATGCGTCTATTACCCCTTTAAAAGTAATGAGGGTATCTAGAACCCTTTTAATAGTTTCTGTCTTGACAGGCAAATGATCCCTCCAGATGTGCACGTGGTAGGCCGTCGCGACGAACCCTTTTAAAGAAGTGAGAGTGATACATTTAACTGTCACTCTTCCCAGAACAGCTGAGGGTGGCCCTTAGTGTTTTCGTCTAGGCATGCACGTGCTGCAATTCATTACACCTCCCCTCATACCGAGAGAAAGCAACAAATACCTAGTTGCTTTCTCGACATCTTAAGCTTAACGCTTAGAGACAGCGCCTCTCGACCCTGGGCGACGGCCTGGTCCTGGAGAAGACATTATTTCATTTAAACAAACCCCCTCTTCACATTGGTCCTTATTATCTGCCATGACCTCGTTGGAAGTGTGTACCTTATTAACAATTTTTGGTCTGAATATAATAGTAGTGCACGAGTCACCGTTTTCACAAGACCCTAGAAACCTTGGGAAATAGACCTTACAACATTTACAGCAATAGCAACACAAAATTAATACAATTACAATTAATCCAATAATTGACATAAATGAGAGATTATATACTCTCTCGGTCTGTTTTTGCTTCCATTCTTCTTCAGACAATAAGTTCTCTACCTCTTGCACCTTATGACTTGCGTATTTTAAGTCCTCTATATTATTCACAATATGATTCAGGTGAGTATCAATTTTCATAGAATTCACCGTTTCTACAACGTTCCCATCGAGACAACAGTCATATGACAAACTCAACGGCGGAATCACATCCTTGTTGCTATAGTTAGAGTTGAACACAAACTGTGATTGGATTAAAACTTTCGGTCCGTAGCCTTTACACTTCTTAAACAACCTTAGCTTTCCAGTTCCGTTAATAAGTACGTCCACTGGGTCTTGTTTCTCACACAAAATGGTAATTGATTCTGGTCTCCCGGACACATATAACCATTCATTATTGTCCAATTGAGTCCAAAGTGTTTGGTTAAGTATGGCTACTCTTACAGAACAATCAGATGGAATTTTTCTAATTGGCTGAAGCATCTTGGCTTCGCATTCTTCATGCAAGTGCGTAGACAGAATAGGATACACTTGTTTACATACCCTCCAATACATATTAATTTTCTTACATTTAGATAAATCACTCTCAGTAAGCTTAGAATAATATCTTTTTGCAATATCCATAAAAATGTATGGTTTCTCTGGTTGAATAAATAAAAATTTAAAAGCATTCAATTCAGTTCTTATAGGAAATGGAAACACTTGATAAACATTAAATTTTATGTGATCCGTTAATGGTACCTTAATCACATACACAAGAACATTGTGGTTAATAAACACATCAAATTCCATAACATTTAATAAGGCACTATTGTATGCCACACTCATAGGGAATGGAAGGGATAAGTCATTAGGTATCTCATCCCTGCTCCTTTTCATCATCTCAATTATTTGTACCGGAGTAATTACGTGTGGTTGCAATATGCCCTGTTGAGCATTCACTATAGCGCTGACTATCAAATCGTAATCCTGTTCGATTTCATGAATGATGCGGTTCAGTTGCATCATGTGTTTTTCAAGAATTAAGGTGACTGACAATAGACGGATTTTGCCCTTTAACTCTCCATCCTTTTGATCTAAGTGATCCTCTACAAGTTTTAAGTTTCTTAACAGCGCGTCTTCGTTCTCTTGTACCTCCCTAATGGTTGAGTTTACCGTCTTCAATGTGGCTTTAACTACGGTCATTTGTTCCCTGGTTAGTTTTAATATACCAGTCTGTTCCGTTTCCAATCTATTAATCTTTTCAGTGTAATATTTTGCATCTGCCTCGTCCATCGTTCCGAACAAAACCTTGCTTAATTCCCCTATAAAATTAAGAGCACCTCTTTTCATTCTCAGAGGGCTTTCTTGATTACGTGCTAATTGATAAAGTAATTGTTTTTTATTACTAATGTCCTTAATCTTAATTGGTACATAATGCAACATCTGGGTGCAATCTGTGACATTAGTCCACGTATTATTAACATAAGTTTGGCAAAAACCTATCGTAAAATTAGCGTACTTAAGTAGACTTTCGTACTTAACATCTATATCTGACAAATTCACATATGTAACAACTTTCCATTCAGAGCTATATAATTGTGCCTCCCCTTTGTGTTCGTAGTACAGCCCGGGTGAGTCCTCTATTTTCTCAATTGAAAAATCAATCTCCTTGGCGCTATCAATGCTGGTAAACAGCAGCAGGAGTCCTAGCGCTACCTCCATTTTCATTCCTGCAATGGATTAATAGAATAATTTCAGCCTATTTGCATGAACCTTCATGAGTTTTCTTTTCATTTTAATAGTCACATTGACTCCATTTACGCTAATTATTTCATAAGGTCCAACCCATTGAGTTGATAACTTCCTTGACCTCCCTCTTCTAACAGATTCGTCATAGAGGAGTACTTTGTCCCCCTCTTGAAATAATTCTGCCTTACTTGTCCTATCGTAATACTTTTTTGACTTGACTTTTGATTCCAAGAGACCTTCTCTGGCCTTCTTATAGCAGGTTTGCATCCTTAATTTGAGGTCGGCCAGGTAGTCGTCGTATGTGTAACACCTGTCCTTTGGCTCCACCTGAAAGCATCCAGGTATATTCGGTTTCCTACCGAACATCACTTCATGAGGGGTGAGCTTTGTACATGTATGCGGTGTTGTATTAAAGACAAATACCGCGAATTTGACCCATTCATCCCAATTGGATTGATCACTAGCGATGTAGTGACGGAGGTATTCGGTAAGCGTTCTGTGGCTCCTTTCCAGAGCGCCATTGCTCTGCGGGTGAAAAGCTGTCGTTTGTATCTTTCTTATTTTCAAAATTTTGCACGTTTCTTTAAATACTTCGCTAAGGAAATTTGCTCCCTGATCAGTTAGTACGGTTAATGGCGTACCATACACGAGGACGATTTTTTCTACAAAAGCTTTTGCAATTGACGTGGCGTCCTGCCTTTCCAACGGAATAGCCAACGTGAACTTTGAGAGTTCATCCTGGAAGGTGAGAAGATATTTAAATCCGCGCTGCGTTACAGGTAGCGGTCCCACGATGTCCAAACTGCATTTCTCGAAGACAAACTCGGGTGTTGAAGTTATTTGCATCGGCATTTTGGTCTTCCTTCTCGTGAGTTTATTCTTCTGGCATGCCACGCACCTGCGGATGTATTCTTCCACATCTTCCTTCATTCCCGGCCATGAGAAGAATAATTTCATCCTCTCATACGTCCTCTTCATGCCTTGGTGGCCTCCCACCGGCGAATCATGGAATTCCTTCAATATTCTCTTCTTTCTCTCTTCCGAAATCCCGTCCTCTTCTTTTCTTCCTTCTTCCCCCTCGGGCAGCTGCATAGGTCCTTCAGATTCCTCCCTTGACTTCTCCCCTTCATCCTCCGTGACGTCATCTTCACCCGTGCCGTCTTCCTCCTCCCTTTCATCGAGGAGCGACATCTGGTGCACTCTGCTGAGGGCGTCGGCGTTGGAGTTTAATTTTCCTTTCTTGTACACCACTTTGTACTCGTACTCCTCCAACTTGAGTCGCCAACGCATCAATCTTGACGTAGGGTCTCGGATGTTAAAAATCCAAGTGAGGGGCTTGTGGTCTGTTACAATCGTAAATTTCCGACCGTAGAGGTAAGGTCGAAAATATTTTGTCCCCCATATTATAGCCAACAACTCCTTCTCTATTGTCGAATAGTTCTTCTCTGCCTTATTGAGGGATCTGCTTGCATAAGCCACAGGCAAATCCTTCCCAATTTCACCTTGCGACAATACGCAACCCAATGCTTCATTACTTGCATCGGTCGTCAGGATGAATTCTTTTGAGAAATCTGGATATTTGAGGATCGGCTCCGTGGTCAGAAGAAATTTCAATTTTTCAAAACTCGCCTGTTGATTACGGCCCCATTCAAATTTAACATTTTTCTTGAGCAGCTCATGTAGTGGCTTCGCTATCTTACTGAATTCGGGGATAAATCTGCGGTAATATCCCGCTAATCCAAGAAATCCCTTCAATTGCTTAGTGGTTTTAGGCAATGGGAATTCTTTTACCTTCCTGACCTTTTCTGGGTCAGGTTTGACCCCATCTTCTGATATTACATGCCCCAGATAATTCACCTCTTTTCTCAGGAACTCACACTTATCCGGGTGTAATTTCAGGTTATTTTCTCTCAATCTATCTAAAATCTCCTTGAGCTTTTCGTTGTGATTCTGCAACGAATTTCCATGAATCACTATATCATCTAAATAGATGAAACATTTGATGCCCTGTAGCCCTGATAAAACAGTATTCATCAAGCGCTGGAATGTCGGCGGCGCCCCTTTTAAACCGAACGGGGTTCGAACGAATTCGAAGTGCCCGTAAGGACAGCTGAAGGCAGTCTTCTCCCTGTCTTCTCTTTTCAAGGGGATTTGATGGAATCCGCTTGCCAAATCTAGCGTGGAAAAGTAGCGTGCCTTTCCCAGCTGGTCAAGAATCTCATTAATGTTCGGAAGCGGATACGCATCCCCCACCGAGACGTCATTCAGCTTTCTGTAGTCCACGACAATCCTCCACTTTTTCTCTCCGGAGGCATCCAATTTCTTTGGGACGACTAAAATGGGCGAATTCCACGCGCTTTTGCTCGGGACGATAATTCCATCTTGAAGCATTTTCTTCACTTGCTTGTCAACTTCCTCCTTATGTGCCTCAGGTAATCTGTATGGCTTCACGTTGATTGGTTTGGCGGGATCAATCAGAGGAGTCGGTATTGCATGGTCTATAGCGTTGGTGCACGAAAGGGTATCACCTGGCAGGTAAAATACGTCTTGGTATTTTTCCAATATATTAATGAGCTCATTCTTTTCTTCCTTATTTAAATGTCCAATCCTCAAGGAATCCAGCAAGAGTTGCTCTCTTTCCAATTCTGAGCCATCCTGATATCCTTCGAGTGCGTTTACCTCTCTAGGATTAATTTTCTCATTGGCAACCTTTGAACTAAAGGTATCACTCTCACAATTAATTTCATCACCATTAATTGGCATCAATTTCACGCAAGGCACCTCTATCTGCAGGTCCTCCTCATTTGAATTTACGAGACTCGTGATGCACTCGTTTGCTACACTGACGGTAAGTGATGCCGCCATGTGTACTCCTGGGCAAATCTCCCTCTTTTCTACTATGCCCTCGCCGTCTTTCTCTGAATGACACTTGACTATTACTTCACTTCTAGCGGGTAGTGTTATGTGGGTCATTCTTCTTGCTGGCGGGCAAATTTTCTCATCTGGTCGGGAGTCAAACTTGACGATAACGTCCTGCATGGTTATCATCCTTTTCTCATAATCAATTTTTGCCTGCATTTCGCACCAAAAGTCCTTACCCAAGATCCCATCATGCTTAAGGGTAAGATTATCATCTGCGATTTGAAATTTATGGGAAGTCTCTCGGTCCTCCGTCATTAGGGTGAGACTCACGGAACCTAGAGTGCTCACTACCTCCCCCGTCACTCCCATAACTTTCATCTTTTCCCTCGGGAAGTAGTCTGTTCCTCTTCTCAATAACGATGCCTTTACTATGCTGACATCTGCTCCCGAATCCACAAGGAAGGCAAGGCATTCCCCCTCACATTCCTTGACGAAAAACGACACCGTGTCAACGGCGTCGGCCTGAAGGGCGTTCACCCTCTTCACTGAGGCAACATTTTTACCCTGCCCGTTTTCCCATTTTTTCTTCCACCCCCTAGGTCCCTCGTTTCGACTCTTGGGGCGATTATCTGGGTCACTCTTGAGCATTGGGCAGTCCCTCTTCAAGTGGCCTGGGCGATTGCAACTGAAACATCGCATTTCGTTCAACGCCCTCACACCCCTTGGTTCATCTACGCTTTTCTTCAAATAGCACTTGGACAAGGTGTGGCCTACCTTATTGCAGTTTTCGCACCTAATTTTCGGGCCTGTGATTAACCCTTTGCTGCCCCTTTCTTTCTGCGATAATATTGCACTTTCCTCTTCCAGCGCAATTTCAATAGCAGTTGAGAGAAGAATTTTCTCTCCGCGGCTTCTGACAATGGTTTGTATCCTATCATTACTCAGCCCCTGTATAAAACACGCCTTAGCCAAATGATTGACGAGAGCAATTGCTCCATTTATTTCTTCATTTGTCAAATCCCTCCTAGCCGCGTCTCTCAATTCAGTTTGCATCGTGTCGATGCGACTTCCCCACGAAGCTATTGACTCAGCTACGCCCTGTTTCGAGTTAAACATTTTACATGCGTAGTAGTCTAATGTTCTTTTAGTGGAGTAATTTTCCTCCAAAACACTTTTCACTCTATCCCAAGTGTCTGTTAGATCCCTTACGATCAATTTCGACCTGGCCTCGCCAGTTACTTTAGCCTTTACAAATTTTAACAGTTTTTCGTGGTTATCGGGATGGACGAGTTCAAATGCAACATCGACATTATCTATAAATTCCCGTAACTTCCTTTTATCCCCATCGAAAGGCTGGGAAATCAATTTAATTGCCTCCATAATTCCGCAGTATTCACTTGAACCTGCTCTGTTGCTACTCTCGGCCATTTTCTTGGATTTGAGATACCGAACGACAAAATAACTAGGGCGAGGAGAAAGGAATGAGTGTGACTCACCAGTAGTCTATGGGTCAGCGATCCTGCGACAGCTGTTCTCACAGCTGATTCCCCTCTGCGGCGTCTGCGGCGCTCCTCCTCCTCGAATCCTCTTGTCGTCTCTGGCTCCTGCCTCTCTCTCTGCGGCGATCCGGCCTCCCTGGCGGTGCGGCGTCTAGGCAGTCCTTTCTCGTCGGCGGCAGCGTCTCAGCTCCCCGGCGAATCTCGGCTCCTCTCAGTGACGGCAGCGGGCCTGCTCTCCGTCGTATCTCGGCGACCCACGGCAGCAGCAGCGTCTCTGCTCCCCGTGCAACCTCTGGCGTCTCACGGCGACGTCAGCTCTCCTCCGCTCGCTTTTTCTATTCGAATCTACGTCAGTCTTCTGAACGCAGAATCTACCTAGCAATCACTGTACCACACCCAAGCACCTGACACCAATAACGTTTCTATGTCATGTCCCGACAACTCGGTACACACGACTGAAACGGAGAGATTGATCCGAGTGGCTAGATCAACTCTCTGAGAGGGTTGCTGGTACTTAAGAATTGAAATTCAGAGTGATGCTAGTGGGAAAGAGACATTTATTTCAGAAAATCTTACAGACTCCAGAACCCTGGAGTAGCGTAGCCTTTGGCAGCGAGCGAGGTCTCTTCCCGCGAGGTCCATGGATGCAAGGGTTTATATACTCTTATTCCTAGATAAGGGAGGGGGGAGATCAGTATACGTTTCTGAGGCAGGGGAAGGAGAGTGGGAGAGCTTCTCCCAAAATGGGCCTTTTAAGTTGTTCCTGAGGGTTCCAGCTGCCACAATCCCTTTAAGCTGCACTCGTCTATCCCCCTCTAAAAGCAGTGAAAATATCTATGACCCTTTTTAAAACAGGATGCGTCTATTACCCCTTTAAAAGTAATGAGGGTATCTAGAACCCTTTTAATAGTTTCTGTCTTGACAGGCAAATGATCCCTCCAGATGTGCACGTGGTAGGCCGTCGCGACGAACCCTTTTAAAGAAGTGAGAGTGATACATTTAACTGTCACTCTTCCCAGAACAGCTGAGGGTGGCCCTTAGTGTTTTCGTCTAGGCATGCACGTGCTGCAATTCATTACACTCTGTTAGAAAGGTACCGGGGGGTTAAAAACCGACGGTTCTACAGAGAGATGCTTGCTTGCGTCCGCATGGCACCCAGGGAGCGGATCGAGGAATTTGCGGACCGCATTCGTGAATTGAACAGCCACACGTGGAAGGAGGAGGAAGATGCCGCAGCGGCCGCGATACGCCAATCCGAAGCGGATGAAAGGGCTTTGGACGCGTTTTTAAACGGCCTGCCGGGCAGAGTGGGGGAACATACGCGTCTTGCGATGCCGGAAACCTTCGACGCAGCCGTTAATGTGGCCGTGCGTATACGCGAGGCAGAGAGGAGGGCTCATCCGGAGACGGAAGAGAGAAACGTTTTCACGATGCGTGAGGGAGTCTGTCATGCTTGTGGGCAACCCGGACACTTTGCGAGAGAGTGTGCAAACAGGGGTGGAATGCGGTGCTTTAATTGCGGTGGACAAGGACATTGGGCGAGGAATTGCCGAGTGGGGGGGCGGATGCGCGTCGGGGGGCGCGTTGAGCCGTCTTTAAACGGTTCCGGGGCCGAGCAGGCCGCCCGCCGAGGCCCCCGGTAAAGACTTTGATTCCATGTGTGCACCGTGAAGGGGGAATGGAGGACTTAGCGGTGATTGTCACGTGTGAATATAAGAGGCGGCGTATGTTAGTGGACACTGGGGCCCAGGTGAGTCTAGTGACTAAGGAGTGCTGTGGGGGACAAGTTCCACGTAGGTCTCGTTTTAGGATAAAGGGTCTGACGGGTAGATGTATTTGGAATTACGGAGAGGTAGTGCTTCCGGTATGGTTCGGAAGCGATGTGCGTAATCTTCGGGCCCAAGTAGTGGACACCTTGGGCGGGTATGAAGGCCTTATTGGTATTGACTTCCTTCGTGAGACGGGGGCCGTTATTGACGTGAAAAAGGGGGAACTCTCAATTGGGGGGTCAATAATTCCCTTGACCGAGAGAGGAAGAGCGGGATCCGGAGAATTCGCACTGCGCACAGTGGGCGGAAATCGGAAAAAGCCGGACAAAATTACAAAATGGCTTTTTTTGAGTTATAAACTTGAAACTTCGCAGGTATACTCAAAAATGATTGAAGTTTATTGATATGTACTTCATTTGACATATACCCTACCCGTTACTGAGATACAGAGGCTCAAACGTGAGCAAATTTCCATAAAAACGCCCGTCTTCAATTTTCTCTGAAAATCTTCCAAAGGAAGTGAATGGTGAAGTTATGGGTGGATTCTTGCCGAATAAAAAACCACATAATCTGTTAGAATGGTGTTTTTTCTTTAATTTTCCGTAATCTTAAAGAATACAGCCCATAAATTCTTACCGTGCAGTAACAAAATGGCGGATACTGTTTTTCGACGAAGTTTTACATTTAGGTAGAGTTTCAAATAGGTTTTCGGCAAGGTCGCGCAGAGTAACTTATATGAGAACATCGTTTGAAGATTTCTTGAGGTCTTTATGCAGTTTTCTTTGAAATAAGTTTGCGTCGCCGGAAATTACATTGATTTTTCGATCGCGCGGCAGGGTTCTTCTCCGCGCGTCGGGAGTTGGATTAGCCGCGCCGCGGTAAGGTTATTGAATCTGTATGGGTTTTAACGCTCAACATTCACCGTTTTTATGTTTTGCTTCAAGACACCGATTCTCAAATGGTCTATGGTGAAGACAGTGGAGGTTGTTCATGCGATGTACTTGCACGTTTCATCGAAGTTCATTTCGTTATCTTTGGATACGATCGAAGACCATGCTTCTATTAAAAGCGTTCAAACCTCGACAAAGTGAGTTGTTTTCCTGGGACTCATACTAAGAGACCTACCAGAAAGATACCAGCTAAAACCCTAATACCTTCTTCAATCACCGATCCCTGACCCTCAGGATTCTAATTCCGAAAACGGTCGTTTTATAACACCCTGGAGTGGAGCCCTTGGCCGTCTTAACGGAGGTATTTCCATGGGAACGAAAAAATGAACGATTTTTGTGTCGCTTCAAAAATTGGCTCGCTGAATCCATAACATTTCCGGAATATGCTTTGCATTACTTTCTCAATACTTCTACGGGAGTTGGTATATTTATAAAAATCTATTTCTTTCAAATTTATTGAATAAATACTATTCCACATTTAGCTTTACGTTACAAAAGTCATACTTTATTCATACGTACCGACGGATCAATATTGACATAAATGGCGTGAATAAATTATTCTGCGACAACGTTGCGCTTGATAAAGGAAACTTACCCATGCGGGACTCGAACCCGACACTTCTTTGACAGGCGAGCATTTTACCCCGCCGCCACCCAAGTCGGCAAATTGAACAAATAACGAACTGCAAAAAGCGTCATTAAATCTAATGTTTTACTCTTGAGATGAAGAGAATAATGTTCAAGAAGATGGCTAATAATGCAGTGTTCAGTGAGTTAACATTACTAATCATGAACATAGATTACTGATGGCAACTAAATAATCAAAATTTTATGGACGAAAATTATGGATCGCGTGACAATCTCATGTTCTGCACCTACAGTAAGCGCTAGAAAGTACCAGGATGAAGACAGGGTAGTTTAGGTAGACAATTCCACGGGAACTTCTAGATTTTTTAAAACGTGTATCATACCCTCATTTCTACTTTGACTGTGGTGAAGGAAAGTTAAGTTCTCTTGAGTGCGCAGAATTTGTGAAAGTGATTTTAATTTGCTTGTGGAACGTAGAAATTTCAAACTTCCACTTGCCTGTAAGTACGTTTATGAACAAATCCCCGAACATCTTTTTCAAAATAGTTATTTTAATTTATATTGTCAATTTTAGCTGAAAATTTTCTTAGCATTCCTTTCCTAACTAAAATAAATTAAAATTTAAATTATCAAATGCCACTGTTTAAATTCCAATCGATACGACATATCCAATATTCATTCAAAATATCATATGTGGCAGTGCAGCGTACACAAACCAACAGAATATTTATCGATATCAGGTGAACGATATTTTTACATCCCCTAAGTTATTCATACCCGACGCTATTGCACCGCAGATTTAGAACCCAATGATTCAGCTGTCCTTCAGTGTGTTGCAAACTAAAAACTATCGTTTTTCTTAATTTCGAAATGACTATACTTCCCTGTAGGATAATAAATTATATGGGTTTTAAGATTAAGAAAAAATTAGGAAAATAAGGTAAGCAATGTAAGCATTTCTTTTCCGTTGATCATGGTCAGTAGTAAACAGAACTTGATCGTGTAAAATCCAGAGTTGAAATCATTAAGGCCATCCACCTGCCTTTCGATATAGGTAATGTCTTTCTGATTTTTTAACTTCTTTTTCTCTCGTCTCTTTTTTTCACCTAAAGCGGATGGGATGACAAAATCGTGTCGACGTCGGCAGTGGATTTTCCCAGATAGTGACATCTGAAATTGTAGAGCCTATATGTGAGAAGTGCCTCCGATGCAATTTAAATTCTTTATAAAAAGTTTAGAGATAAATGTAATTAACCAAGAGAAAGTGGAAACTTCAGTCGTTACCTGTAGCGCCTTTGTTACCTGCTGCTTTTTAATCAAATTAAGAGATACAAGGGAACTCATGAATAGGAATTTATCTAAAGCATCCACTTGTTGCCACATTTGCTTATATTGAGAGTGGCCCGAACTGCCATCAAAACGGTACTTAGAGATTAATGTGTAGTTCACCTCACATTTTAATTCTTGAGAGGTGGAAGTGGTGGCTAAGTAGGCTATTGTTCCCAATATGGTGTGGTTCAGTGGTGCTTGAAGGTTTACTTCGCACATGGTCTCAGTTATTTTAATTCCTTCGTTATAAGCTGCCTTTTTTTGCTATCGCTATTCTATCATAACTGGTATACAATTCGTGTCCATGACTCAGAGCTGTCCTACGAAACGACCGATGTTGACGCTTGGTCAAATCAGAGGCAATCATCAATGACAGTGCCTCTTCCACTGTCACCTCAGGGTGGACCTTTTCACTCGTCCTCCACTTTGAAAGAACTCTCTTAGCCCGATTAGGGGTCGTAGTTGTTATTTCAGCAATTAGGTGAGCTGCTGCAGTGTCTCCCCTCTCTCTCAAACTCACAGATGCCGCGAGAGCAAGCTCAGCAGTAGTAGCAGTAGTTTTTTAAGTTTGAATTTTCTTCTGCGTGATCTAACACATTAGGTGCGACATTTTTTTGGCCGCCCTGGAATGCCTGGCAAATATAATATGAATTTTGTAGCATGAAGCTACAGGGGGAATTTTATTTAGTCAATCAATTTGTGAGGAATAGATTTTTACAAAAATACAATACTCAACCGGCTGTCGTTGAAGTATCGGGAAAGTGATGCATAACAAATTCTGGAAATGTTATAGAGTCAGCGAGCCAACTTTTGTATCGACACAAAAATCATTCATTATATCGAGAACTCTCTACCCATTTCTTAAGGTATGGCCATAGAATGCGTTTTGTCAGGAAGTCATTGAGAAATTTCAGAGCATCAGGGCCTTGTCTTAAATTCAGCCTCCGCGATAAATAATGGAGCAAATATTTTTTACCGAGTGAATGATTTTTTTACCAATTCCAATATTATTTTGTAGATATCAAGTCATGTAATAATTTGAGGTGGCAATTTCTATGGAATGGCGCATAGAGCCTATGTAAAATTTAGAAATAATAAATTTGTCGAACCAATGGTTATCCAATGCCCTAATGCGTACACGGGGAGGAACGCATGGTTAGCGTGTAAAGACATGAAAATCTGTATGTCAAAGTAGAACTGAGGGTATGATGCACATTTTAAAAAAGCTAGAAGTTCCCATGGAAATACCTCCGTTAAGACGGCCAAGGGCTCCGCTCCAGGGTGTCATAAAACGACCGTTTTCGAAATTAGAATCCTGAGGGTCAGGGATCGGTGATTGAAGAAGGTATAAGGGTTTTAGCTGGTATCTTTCTGGTAGGTCTCTTAGTATGAGTCCCAGGAAAACAACTCACTTTGTAGAGGTTTGAACGCTTTTAATAGAAGCATGGTCTTCGATCGTATCCAAAGATAACGAAATGAACTTCGATGAAACGTGCAAGTACATCGCATGAAAAACCTCCACTGTCTTCACCATAGACCATTTGAGAATCGGTGTCTTGAAGCAAAACATAAAAACGGTGAATGTTGAGCGTTAAAACCCATACAGATTCAATAACCTTACCGCGGCGCGGCTAATCCAACTCCCGACGCGCGGAGAAGAACCCTGCCGCGCGATCGAAAAATCAATGTAATTTCCGGCGACGCAAACTTATTTCAAAGAAAACTGCATAAAGACCTCAAGAAATCTTCAAACAATGCTCTCATATAAGTTACTCTGCGCGACCTTGCCGAAAACCTATTTGAAACTCTACCTAAATGTAAAACTTCGTCGAAAAACAGTATCCGCCATTTTGTTACTGCACGGTAAGAATTTATGGGCTGTATTCTTTAAGATTACGGAAAATTAAAGAAAAAACACCATTCTAACAGATTATGTGGTTTTTTATTCGGCAAGAATCCACCCATAACTTCACCATTCACTTCCTTTGGAAGATTTTCAGAGAAAATTGAAGACGGGCGTTTTTATGGAAATTTGCTCACGTTTGAGCCTCTGTATCTCAGTAACGGGTAGGGTATATGTCAAATGAAGTACATATCAATAAACTTCAATCATTTTTGAGTATACCTGCGAAGTTTCAAGTTTATAACTCAAAAAAAGCCATTTTGTAATTTTGTCCGGCTTTTTCCGATTTCCGCCCACTGTGCTGCGGTCAGAGGAGGCATTTGGAGAGGGGCCGGGATGTGCGGTGACGACCATGAGAGGATTTACGACGGGGGGCGTGGCTTCCACCGCCAGAGGGGGCGGACCCGGAATTATGTCATGGGAACGACCGAGGGACGTGTCGACAGCCGGCCCGGAAGGGAAGCCAGAGGTCGCCGAGAGATATTTTGACAGCCCTGGGGCGGGAAAACCAAGGAGGAGAGCTAGGCGGCAGCGCGGAAGGAAGCGGCGGAGGGCGGGCGGAATGGCTATCCTACCGACGGACTCTTCGGTGGGACAGGCGGAGGGGTTGGAGGGGCTGGAGGGGCCTGATTTCGTGGGTCATGAGGGACCTTGGAGCCGCCGGCCACGTGTGGATGTGCCGGTTCGACTCCCAGCGGCGGAAGTAATCCCAGCCCGTTCATCGAAGCTCGTATCCCTCCCCTTACCCGGGCGGGAGTGGACGGAGGGAGAAGAGTGCGTGTTGGAGCCGGCTCTCGAGATGGAGGAGTGTTTAGTTGCCCGGTGTTTGTGTCGAGTGGACGGGGGAGGAAGCGCGAAGGTGCGCGTGAGTAATTATGGGGAGTCGGCAGTAAATCTATGCAAGGGCACAGTGGTGGCGACAGTGAGCGATGTAGATTTTGTTTCAAATGAAAGATTCTGCGGGGATGATGTTGAGGGTGCATGCGATAGGAATGTTCGCTCTGTGGAGAGTACGAGTCTGTGCGAGCTTTCGGATAGTGACATTGAAGGGAAATTGACGCACCTGAATGTGGGGGAAAAAGCTGTTATGCATCCCCTAATAGGAAGGTACAGGCATTTGTTCTCATTAACGGTTACACCCCCTGCGACCCACTTGGTAGAGCATCATATTCCTACAGGTGACGCCCGTCCTATTTATCGGAGACCCTATCGCACTCCGCATCATTTAAAGCCTTTAGTGGAAAATTTTGTGAAGGAACAGTTGGAAGGGGGAATAATATCGCCTAGTCACAGCCCTTGGGCCTCACCCGTTGTGATCGTGCCAAAGAAATCTGAGGACGGAAAGCCTAAGTACCGGTTCTGCATAGACTACCGTGCTTTAAATGCAATTACTAAACCGGATGTATACCCACTTCCAAACATTACGGAAACCTTGGACTATTTGGGGGGGTGTAGGTATTTCTCGACCCTCGATCTAACGGCAGGTTATCACCAAATTCCCATGGCCCCTGAGTCACGCGAGAAGACTGCCTTTATTGTAAATAGCGGATTATACGAATACCAACGTATGCCAATGGGACTAAGAAACGCGCCAAGTGTATTCCAACGTATGATGGACGGAGTCTTCAGGGGAATGACCCCCACAGAGTGCTTGGTGTATCTCGATGACGTTATTGTATTTGGCGGGTCGATTGAAGAGCATGCAGCGCGGCTGGGCCGAGTGTTTGAGAGGCTCGAGTCGGCCAGGTTGTCCTTGAAATTGACAAAATGTCACTTTGCCCTTTCTCAAGTAAGCTATCTAGGCCACATTATCAGCGGAAAGGGAATTCAACCGGACCCAAGTAAGATTTCGGCGGTAATGGACTTTCCCACTCCCAAGACGGTAAAGGAGACACAATCGTTTTTAGGAATGACTAATTATTACCGTCGATTTATTAAAGATTATGCCATTCTCGCTCGCCCGCTTACAATGTTACTGAAAAAGGGAACTGCATTCGTTTGGGCTCCGGAGTGCGACGAAGCAGTGGAAGGGCTAAAACGGGCGTTGACGAGCAGCCCAGTGTTGGTATATCCAGATTTCTCCTTGCCTTTCATCATAGCGACGGATGCAAGTAATTTCGCGATAGGTGCCGTCCTATCACAGGTGGTCAATAATGAGGAGCACCCGGTCGCATTCGCATCGAGGCAATTAAAGAAACCGGAAGTGAATTATACGACGACGGAGAAGGAACTTTTGGCCATTACGTGGGCGGTGGGACACTTCCGGTGTTACATCTACGGCCGGAAATTTACCATTTTGACAGACCACGCCGCGCTCACTTGGCTTTTTGGATTAAAGGACCCCAGTAGCAGGTTAATGAGATGGACTTTGAAATTGAGCGAGTACGATTACGAAGTAATTCATAAACCTGGTAAGACCCATGCAAATGCGGATGCCTTAAGCAGGAAGATTCACCAAGTATCCGTGGAAGAGGTTATAGATTTTCGGAAGGAGCAGGAAAAAGATTCCGAGTGTATTGAATGGAAAGGAAGAGAGGGATTCGTGGTCGATGGGGGTATACTATGGAAGGAAACTATAATGGGAAAAAGAGTAGTAGTGCCTCGCAGCTGCCGGGAGAAAGTGCTCCGTCAGTGCCACGACCATATACTGTCACGACATTTAGGTGTACAGGCAACAGGAAGTAGGGTTAAAAGGGACTTTTGGTGGCCATCCTATTCGCGAGATGTCAAGAAGTATGTAAAGGGCTGCATTTCCTGTAGTCAGAGGAGCCCTTATGGTAGGTGCAAGGCCCCATTACAAGCACTACCAGCAGCGAATAGGCCTTTCGAGTTTATTGCAATAGACATTGTGGGTCCCCTTCCGAAGACAGAGGAGGGTTATAGGTATATCTTGTCGATACTTGATCATTTCTCGAGATATTTAGTGATGGTACCATTAACAGATCAGAAATCTGAATCCGTTTCAGTGGCACTAGTGAAGCAGTGGATACTGAGGTTCGGAGTGCCGGAAACACTTCTTACTGATCAGGGAACTAATTTCATGTCAGAACTTTTTAGACAGGTCTGTAAGTTGTTACGAATAAATCAGTTGAGGACGTCACCCTTCCACCCAGAATGCAACGGGCGAGTGGAGAGAGTTCATAGAACTATTGCGCAGATCCTCAGTCATTACGTCAATGTAAGAAACAACGATTGGGGGCGCCATATTGACTTTGCCGTCGCGAGCTACAACTGTAGTTATCATCGTAGCACAGGTTTCACCCCTCATGAATTGGTATTTGGACGTCAAATGGTATCGCCTTTCCAATGCGTCGAAGATGGCGTGTTAGAAAAAGAGCACCCTGGGGTGTCTGGGTTAAGGGATAGATTAAAGGAAATGTGGTTAAAGTGTGCGAACAATGATCGCATAGCAGAAAGGAAACGGAGAGAGGCCGTGAAGGGGAAGGGTAAGCGTTGGCAATACAAGGAAGGAGATTACGTATTTCTAAGTGATCCCTGTATGAAGGTAGGGCAAGTGAAGAAATTTCACAAACCATGGAAGGGCCCATACCGCATATCAAAAGTGTTGTCGACATGCAACCTAGTGCTGGAGCTCCCATTCCGCAGCGTATTGGTACACAGGAATCGCATTAAACCCTATTTTGGCCCCATTCCCCCTCCTAGTTTAGGAACAGCTGATCGCAGGCCAGGCAGGCCGAGGAAGGAGCGGGCATCGCCGCCCTCCCAGCCGTCCGAAGACGCCGCTGTTACTTCTGAGGCCGAATGGGAGTGCGAGGGAGTGGGCGTGGTCGCCCCGGCCGTCGGGTCCGACGATGGGTGGGACACAGCTGAGGAGCAAGGTCGGTAAAAGCCAGGTCGTGACACGCTCCCATCTTGGTTCCCGCCTGTCTGTTGTTTACATGGTGTTAGCATAGGCCATGTGAATTAATTTCAAAAAATTGTGTTGCAGTGCTCCGCATTGCTCCAATTCCACGAGAAACGGAGTAAGAATATTTCGTTTTCCTTCTGATCCAGGGGCGCCGACTTATAAAAAATATTGGGGGGGCCCATATCGGAAGTCTTGCCCCAGGAAGAGGTTAAATTGAAAGTGTGTCGCAGCACCGAAACACTACCATGATTCACAACACTTGATTCAGTTAACCTGCTTAACCTTATAATTATTTTTTTCAACACTCATTGTTTAATTTATTTTAAAAGGTAACTATCGTCAGGGGTGGCGACTTATAAAAAATATTGGGGGGGGCAATCCGGGGGCCTTTCCCGGGAAAATTTATAAAGAGTGAGTTTTAAAGTTTTTTAAAGCATTTTAGATTCCATCTGATCAACATTAGAAACCTGAAAACTCGATTCTCGATAACTTGACACTCAGAAGATAATCAAAAAGCCATACACATTTTTGCTTCTACCCCATAACGAATTTTTGGGGGGACTCGGGCCCCCTCAAGCCCCATGGAGTCGGCGCCACTGACTATCGTCAAGCATGGGAAATAAAAATCGCCAATATATTTTTGTGATTTCACAAGGCATAATATAACTTAATTATTTTCTTGAATTATTGAGGGGGCTCCGCCCCCCCAAACGAATCTTTGAGGGGGCTCAGGCCCCCTCAGGCCCCATGGAGTCGGCGCCACTGTTCTGATCCTAAAAGAATGGCTCTGTGGTCGATAGATTGCAGAAGAAACAAATGGAAATGTACAATAACATCGCGCTTTTTGCTTCAGTTATTTACATCCATGATTGTCTTGTCATTGTTAATTGTCTGAGTCTAATTGCTCAATTTGGAATGCATTTCCTTCGTGCAGCATTTGCTGCCTCAATATCAGTGATTGAGTTTGGAATCCATCCTATTCTAATTAATGCTCTGATGTGTATTCATTTATTGCAGTTATTTGTAAAATCTTAAATGTACCTAAAGGCTCACCTGAGTGCACACTGACATTACTGTGTCACATTATTTGCCATGATTCTTGGAATATTTGCATGCGGATTATTCTAGTATTACATTTATTATTGGGATTGGCAATATTTACAATTTCTAACTAATCAACATAGGCCTCAACTTAAGACAATTAATAAGCATTCAATGAGAGTATATTATTATCATTTGGAGAAATCATATTATTTTGAGTTTAAAAAATGTACAGGGACCTTGTATTACGAACTAACAAATAATATTACAGTAGAGTTATCAGTCTGGCGAAAAACCTGACCAAAATATCATGGTAAGTAATAAAAACCGATCCCATGCAAATGGCAGTGTTTGCCAATCAGTACCTCGCCAATGTGCCCCTATGCATGCAGAATTCAATAATATGTTGGGACAGCTTTAATACTGACCCCTGTCAACATATAAGGTCCTGGTATGGTATGGTATGGTATTTTGAGGAGGCGACCGACAGCTTAGGTCATTTGCGCCATGAGGGAAGGGTATGGAAGGAAGGGTGGAGAGAAACCCGGCGTCGGCATTAGCCTGCTCTTAACGAAAGGCGCCAAGGGGACCACGGCTTTACGTCCCATCCGACGGACGGAGTGTTGCGCTCGAAATGTCCTCCACACAACATTCAAGCAGGGATCGGGCAGTCTTTGAAAATTCTCTGCCGCTGCCGGGATTTGAACCCGAGCCCGCTGGGTGGGAAGCCAACACTCTAGCCACCACACCAACCCGATCCCCCATATAAGGTCCTCAATGGCCCTCTTTCCGGTAACAGAAAATGAGGTATTGAAGCACATACATAGCCTAACGTTGCCTTCTACGTATATATATTCATATACCTACCCAGGTCTGTAATGCCCTGCCTTCATGCTTAAAAAATGCTCCTACGAGGGCAAATTTCAACTACAATCTGAAACTCTTCCTTGTTAACAAAAGCTATTTTAGCACAAATAAGCTTCAAATGTGTATGTATTTTTTGTATTGACTTGTACTATATTTGACAATGTAAAGTCATGGGACCAATAAGAATAATAGGGTGGTTTCCTATTATTTTTTTATTGCCTTAATCGAAAGATTATTACTCCTGGAGAACGTATTTCACGCTTTTAGATTTTTAAATGACAATATCTATTTTTCGCGATTAAATGAAAAGTGAAAATTTTCAAGCGCGCGAAAACGCGACGCTCAAGTATGAATGCCGGGAAATATCTCCGTACGTCGTATTTCTGGTTCCCCCTCCCGCCCGGTGAGGTGACCTTGAGGCGAGGCTTAGCGCTGATACGTCGCAGGCTGCCAGCGGGTAGCTGAGTGCCTTGCTGAATGGTAGCGCTTGGCTTAAAAAAGGTTTATTAATACCTTATCAAACGAAGAAAACTTTCCGACCTTAGCCAGTTTTAGTAGGTGATTATTAAGACATGTTTCCCTGAGCTCTGTGCCTCATGCATGCATTGGTAACCTCAGACGATGTATAACTGCTATCTTCTCGTATAGAAACTAGGTCCCTGTGACGTCACGTGGAGTGGCATCGCATGGGCGCCAATCTGGCCTTTTTCAAATGAGGATAAAATTTGACCCTTGCCATTCGTCTAAACCGGTATTTCAAAAACCAAATAATTTGTGTATTATGAATACACTAATGGTGGGTAACGAATCGCAATCAATGCCTTTCGTTTTCTTTGATGAAGGAAACTACCCTATTATTATTATATCTATGCTGAAACCCTAATATATTAGTAATCAATCCGGAAAAAGAAAGTAATTAGTGAATCCTAGAACCTATGCGGTAGAGCAAAGTGTATAATTGCCGATGGCCATGAAAAATTCCATGCACCTTACTTTCAAAATAAAGTAGAAAAATCTAGATACATTAGAAACTATTCACACAGAGCACTATGATGGGAATGTTTTGTCGCGTGAGTTGGACATTTTTTCAGGGTTGAAACAAGGCCCCGAGACTAAACAACCGCCCAGATTAGGAAGTATACTATAATTCCCTATGGCCGTGTAAAATGTCATTAACCTGAGTTCCTAAATATGGAAATGAGACATGGTTCCTTATACCTATGCACCCGGTGTGCTGTAGGGCGAAATTTTTTTTTCTCATGGGTTGGGGATTTTTTCAGAGTCGAACCGAGATCCTCAGGGTCAAAAACCGCCCGTATTATGAAGTATACTATAATTCCATACGACCATGTAAAAATTTCATGCACCTGAGTTCCTAAATATGGAAATGAGACATGGTTCCTTTTACCTATGCACCCGGTGTGCTGTAGGGCGAAATTATTTTTTCGCGTGGGTTGGGGATTTTTTCAGAGTCGAACCGAGATCCTCAGGGTCAAAAACCGCCCGTATTATGAAGTATACTATAATTCCATACGACCATGTAAACATTTCATGCACCTGAGTTCCTAAATATGGAAATGAGACATGGTTCCTTATACCTATGCACCCGGTGCGCTGTAGGGCGAAATTTTTTTTTCGCGTGGGTTGGATATTTTTTTAAGTCGAACCGAGGTCCTCAGGGTCAAAAACCGCCCGTATTATGAAGTATAGTATAATTCCCTACGACCGTGTAAAATGTCATGCACCTGACTTCCTAATTAAGGAAGTTAGACATGGTTCCTTGTACCTATACACACGGAGCGCTGTAGAACGAATTTTTTTTCGCTTGATTTGGGCATTTAAAAAAAATCAAATCAAGGTCCTCAGACTAAAAGCTGCCCGTATTATCAAGTATACTATAATTTACTATCACTTTGGAATATTTCATGAATCTAACTTCATAAATAAGGGAATAAAACATGGTTCCTTGTACCTATTCACCCGGAGCGCTGAAGTAAGAAAATGTTTGTCGCGTGGGTTGGAAATTTTTTCAGAGTCGAACCGAGGTCTTTAGGGTAAAATGCCGCCCGCATTATCAAGTATACTATAATTCCCTATCTTTTTGGAAGATTTCATGAATTTAACTTGATAAATAAGGGAATAAAACATGGTTCCTTGTACCTATGCACTCGGAACGCTGAAGTAAGAAAAATTTTGTCGCGTGGGTTGGGAATTTTTCCAGAGTCGAACCGAGGTCTTCAGGGTCAAAAGCCGCCCCTATTGTCAAGTATACTATAATTTCCTATGACCATGGAAAATATCATGCACCTGACTTCCTAATTAAGGAAGTGAGACATGGTTCCTTGTACCTATACACACGGAGCGCTGTAGAGCGTATTTTATTTCGCTTGGCTTGTAAATTTTTCCAGAGTCAAATCGAGGTCGTCAGACTAAAAAACCGGCCGTATTATTAAGTAAACTATAATTTTCTATAATATTGGATTATTTCATGAATCTAACTTCATAAATAAAGGAATAAAACATTGTTCCTTGTACCTATGCACCCGGAGCGCTGAAGTAAGACATTTTTGTCGCGTGGGTTGGCAATTTTTCCAGAGTCGAACCGAGGTCTTCAGTGCCAAAAACTGCCCGTGTTCGCAAGTATATTATAATTTTCTATAACCATAGAAAATTTCATTTACCAGACTTCCTAAATAAGGAAGTAAGACATGGTGCCTTACAACCCATGCATCCAGAGCGCTGCAGTGCGAAATTTATTTTTCCCGTGAGTTGACAATTTTTCCAGAGTCGAACCGTGGACCATAGACTCAAAATACAGACGTATCATAAATTTTCATTTTATTAACTATCTATAACAAAACTTTCACTTCCCTGCATTGATTACGTTGTGAGAAAACCGTGTTTCCTTTTACCTATGTCTCCCGTTTAAATGCACGTAAAATTTGAATTCCCGCCGCGCTAGAGACTCAAGATGGCGGATTACATTGGTCAAATGCGTGACACGACCTGGCTTTTACCGACCTTGCTGAGGAGGAATCATCGTGCAGCACGGAGCCTCCCTACATCCCTCCCCCCCAAGTGCATCCATTGCCGGCCGAACGTTCTCCCTACTACCTCAGATCGTCGGAGCCAAGTGTTGACCCTCCTCCCTCCCCCCTTCCTGAGTCGGCGGGAGACCCCTCAGTGTCCCCTCCGCCCCCACAGCCTTCGCCGTTGGGACGCTCCCCTTATTTCCTTCGTCCACGGGCAGCTCGACCGTCGGTGGAGGGGGTGTAATTTGGGCAGTGATGATGGAAGAGGGTGGTGGCTGGAGGAAACGTAGAACCCAAGAGCTATCGCTGTGTCTGGTTTATGTCTCTCATTTGTTTTAATTTTTGTAATTTCTTTTAATTTGGATTATTTTGGGTTTGGGACATGTACTTATTATATTCTGGATGGGTTGATTTCTTTGGTTTAATTGCTTCGGGAGTGTTAGCAACTCACTTTGAGGGGGGATGTGGATGTAAGAGCAGTTTCATTTAGATTATTATAAGGTGCGAGACGACGAGGGTCGCCTCGAACGGACTTCCTCTGAGACCCAGCCATTAAGCACGTTCCTGCTGTCATCGGAAGAGTCGCCTGACAAACGATTCCTTCGGTGACTCCAGGGCGTGGGCTTGTGGCTGCTAGGGTCGGCAGTTGGTGTTGTGCAGCGAAACAAGGTGTATGGCTTGGGACTGAATAAAGGAAGTTGCTTGTGTGACAGAATTTGGACTTGTTCCCTGCTCTGTTTCCCCCGAACCCCTTTATCGTCGGCGAAGACGACTTACACAATATAAATTTGTGAAGAAAAGAGCCTCCATAAAATAAACCCTCCGAAACAGCTCTCCAATTCGATGAAATGTTCTTTCCTGCTTTAGAGATTAGGGGATTGGAACGGTCTTTCTAAGGTAGTTATGGAACTATTTCCGCGAAATATTAAGTTCATTATGATAACGTTAAACATGGTTGAATGGTAAGGGTCTTTTCATTTTGTATATTTCACTATATTTGGATTTACGTTTATATTGTATTACTTGTATATGTGTATTTATATATAATTGTATCCAGTGGCGCCGACTCCATGGCGCTTGAGGGGGCCCGAGCCCCCTCAAAAATTTGTTATGGGTGAGAGGAAAAAAGTGTCAGGCTTGCCGATTTCCTTCGGACTGTCCATATATCATTATTATTATAGTATTCTACCGATTCGATATTCGAATTATTACGGATCTAATTTTTATCACATGACTCTTCCAAAATGCTTGCAAAACTTAAAACTCAGTACTTATAAAATTTCCCTGGGCATGATCTCTGGTTTGGGCCCCCCCGATATTTTTTATAAGTCGGCGTCCCTGATTGTATCTACGTTACCACCCGACCGAATGGTCGACTTGAAACTGTACTTTCAAAATAATAATAATAAATTGAAAATGAAAATATTGTAAAGAGCACTACGAAATCAATTATTAAAAAATTCGATTCATTTCTCAATGTTCAATTTTTAATCTTCCGCTAACATAAAGAACACACTATTCACGCGATACTAACACTTCGGCAAATGCGTGTCAAAAATTATTGTATTGTCAACTGGCTGGTTTTTGTGAACATAGTTAAAGGGGACAGCTTCTGTGATTGCCAGCGGCGCTACAAGCGCTGAGAAAGAGGTATCGGGTGCGCCGACAACTTAGTTCATGATCCTCGCTCACAGCCTAAACACTGACCATTATATCCTTGATGTAACTAAGATCATATGAAAAAAATAGAGCAATCAGGCATTCAAAATATTATTTCTTACATTTTATTTACTAAGCCATTGAGCTTTAATAGCAGTACGACATGGCGAATAAAGTGTCCGATATTACCCGACAGGAAGGTTTTATTCAATGGCAAAAAGTGATTTAAGTAATGGATATTAAACCAAAAAGCCTAGGGAGGGGTAATAGCGATAAACGTTAAGGTTTTGTTGATGTATTTTTATAACTGTACGCACAATCCTTAACGTAGAACATATCATTTAACTTGAAGCACCATGGCAACATAATTTATTTAGGATTAGTATAGATTGGGGAGTGTGGTAGCCGAGTGGATTGAGCATTTGGGTGCTATCGAGGGGTCCCGGGTTCAAACCTCAAGTGAAACCTTCGGACATCCCCAAACAACTGATGCCCTGATAGTACGAAATTCTCTTTCATTCAGCCCAGTAGAGGGTGAGCTCTACCCTCATCTAACCAAACCATTCACCAACAATCAACGAATCGATCTAAAAAATTTCAATCGCCACACCATGGCCGGAGTTTAGGGGGGTCAAGGAGGAGCCTGGACCCCGAAACTTAATTTGTCCACGGTAATTTGTCCGGAAAAAGTATATTAAACCTAAATATTCAAGTACCATGAAAACAAAAACATCAAAAGCTTAAATAAATTTTAGTTTAAGAGAGTACTTAAACTGCTGTTCTGAGGAGGGCCCTGCCCTGGGGTTTCTCCCGTTTCACTGGAGGGCATTCCGTAGCCCATGAACCCCCGGCAGGATTGCTGGCCCCCCTAACATAAAACTCTACAAACTCCGCCCATGATGTGAATTTCGCACGACTTCGGTCTAGTCAGGGGTGAGCTCTACCCTCACATAACCACACCAACATTCGGGTTCAATAACTGAGTGAGTGAGTTTGAAAACTCCATTTAATTTGAATGTGTAATAAAGCTGCCACAAAAATGCGTCAAGCGATCACCATTCCCCATACAAGGCAAAGAATCGATCTAAGAATGACAACTCTGCGCAACACTCCGCTGAAATATCACTTTTATATAATATACTCAAGTTCCTAGCCGAATTTGCTGTCTACTCAGAGTATCTCATTTATTTAGTTGTTGGATACCAAAAATAAAGATAGAGTCAGGACGTATATTCTGCATAAGGGCTAAGGGAGGTTTCGAGGACTTGGCGCTAGTTCGATGACGACGGGGTGTAATCCAAAATGGGTTGTCAACAATTCAATATTGGTGGAGTTAAAAGAATTGGAAAAACGAGTCCGTAATGATTACAAAGTGGTCAAAAATGGGGTTTACTTTAAGTCTTTTCCCATGTTTTTATTGCCATTGAAGAATGGGGCACGTAGGAATTTTCACTCACCGTGTTCACACCTGGCAGCACGTGTCTAAGGTTTTGACCCGTGGTTGAATAATTCCGCGGTCTTCCACACGCGGCCAACGAGAACACAACCGCTCAGGAGGGCAACAACAACACAGTGGAAGCAGCCGGGAAAAAACACACTCTCCCTTCTCGGGATCACCACACACACGTTCGAAGCGAACACCGGCGCAATTGATCGCCGACTGTGGCTGCAGCCGCAGGAGGGAGACGGGACGGCGGAGGATATAGGGGAGGAGGAAGGGGTGGAGTGGAGGGGTAGGGGCGAGGACGCAGCCATGCAGGAAGGGGAAACGAGCGGAAGACTTGTTGCCATGTTGTCATGGGAAAGAGCCCCTGAGAAATTAAACCCATTCATTGTGTTAATCAGTAAGTTGTCGCAGTGGTACTTTACGAAAAAGTTAAAAGTCCGTGTAACATATTTCATGAAACATTGTGTACTAAAACAAAAATTCGTGTGATAGAAATGCAGTAACGCTGACCATAAATAATTCATCAGCTAGCCGCCTGCTTCGCTCGTGAACAATATCCTCGGCCACCAGGATCGCCGACCCTAATCACTCCAAGGCACTCGTTCACGAGGCAAAAAACTATCAATACGTCAACCAACCTCTTCTCGTTTCCCGTCACATCTCCCGACTGGATAAAGACAATCATTCTCTTCACTCCGCCAAAGCATGGACGAAATGACGACCGCTTACTATACTTTCCCTTTCAATCTACAGACACAAAGAGCACATTTGAAAGAAAATAAATTCCCCAAGGCCGAACTCTTTGCTGGAAAAAGGTGGGGGGTGGGAAGTTGCAGGGCTGACAGTGGGGTAATGCACGAAAATTAAGCTAGAACGGAGAAACTGAGTGTTTTTGAGACAATCGCGGAAATTTGTTCCTCAAAACAAATCTGAGAGGTGAGTGAGTGAGCTGCGAGATTGTTTTGTTTCATACGGCCGTATTCATAGTTTCCTTAGTAAGCTACTAACGCCCAAGTAGCGTTCTAAGTAGTAGCATACTAGCAAAATGGTATTCATAGATCGTTAGTAAGGGCTACTAAGGTTAGTATGCTACTATCTTAGTAGCCGGTTCTTAGTCGCCCTCCGGCCTTGTTTAAGGGAGCTACTAAATATGGCGGACCGTTGTGGATGATCGAACTCCGGTTTTATTTCTATACTGTCATAGAGTTTTTATGCATTTGTGCCAAAATGGAATACGAGAATCCATTCTTCAAGTAAGGCAGGCAACGTATGTAGTGTAATTGTTGGCAGGAATTGAAAGTTTTTCGTAGCTGCGAGGAAGCTACGACTTGCAGTGAGCTTGTACCTCTAGTGTAAGTGAACACAATTTGTACATTCAATGCGCCCCTAAGTGAATTGATTGCATATAGACGATGAAGTAAAGAGTGAAGCGACAAGTGAAGTGATTTGTGAGTGTATGAGCTTCGACAAAATTATTTATTTATTTCATACTGGTTAAACCATTTTGATCAAAGGTATCTACTAGCTGTTGCGAAGGGGATATGTTTCATATTTGAAGCAGTTGTTCTTTAGGGATACAGCAAACGCTTATAAATTTTCATTCGTTTGTACGCTTATAATTTGTGTTTGATTATACTACTTATTCTAGTCACTTTATCGTGAGCTTTCGGCAGTGTTTACATTTCGCGTATTTCGTTGCGCTGTTGTTTTTGTTTTGGTTACGGTACGAGTGATAGTGGAGAGTGAGATTGGAAGTTTGTTGATGTTACAATTTCTGGTTTAAAAATTTGTTTCAGCCTATTTATTTCATTGTCTACGTAATGGTAATTTTAAATAACATCAACTGATTCTAAATCATTAGTGATGAGTGGGAAGTGAGATGTGAAGAATTCTTTCGAACGTCAACGAGTGCAAATTCTTTTGGTGTGTGCAGAGTGATTGGAAAAAAGATTATCATTGTTTACTAGAGTTACGTTATAGTGTTTTAAATTAAGTGTGAGTCAAGCTTTTCATTGAACCAGTTGATTCAGAATGTACGGATTATAAGTGTCATAAAGACAGCTCGTGAAATGTGAAGTGAAATGTTGTGTGTGTTGTAGTGCTATTTGTGATATGATCAGCAATAAATAAGTAAAACAAGTTACGTTAATTATGCTTTGTTTTTTACATTAACCACCTCTAGTAAACTATATGCCGTATATTTCCGCACGCTGTCAATATTTGAAATATTTTAATGTAGCGAAGCAGATTGTTGTTTCCTTGACTAACATTTTAGGAGTTGCAAACATATGTTACTTATTGCTCGCACGTAGGTGTTTCTAACGTAATAAATGTGTATCATTCACACATTTATCTCAACGTTATTTTCTTAACGATTCATTTCTGCATTGCAAAAGTTTTCGTTTCTACTCCGACATTGAGGTGTATTTCTGCTTTCCGAATACATATATGTATAGTAATGACGTTGCTAGTTATGTTTTTCCATACTAATAACGCATACACTAATAGAAACAAACATCAGAAGTGCAAACAATACGCAATGTATATGATCAATAAATATACGGCCGTTTGTAAAGCAATAACTGCATCTCAAACATACAAATGCTTCGGTATTACTCATAAATCTACCCTTTCCCAACGGTATTGCATAATTTTTGTGTACAGCAATCAAAAAATACGTCTGAGATGCGATATCACATCGAATTATCCATTATGAAGTAAAAATTTCAATGCATTTTGCTGAATCAATTTCTTTTGTTTGATAGTATTACGAATTTTCCGCGCCGCGGAGGAGTCAGATGCAGTGTTGTCAAGCGTAGCCTAGCGGGTTGAACCCAAATCGCTACCGAGTATCGGCTGCCGAGCTGGCTAGTAGCATACTAAGTTAGTAGCTCACGTAATACAATCCATGAATACCATATCTTAGTAGGCGACTAAAAGGTCTTAGTAGCCGACTAAGTTAGTCGCCCTACTAGCGTGTTTCAGCGGAAATCTATGAATACGGCCGATAGTGTTTTAGCTTAATTTTCGCGTATTGCCCCACTGTCAGCCCTGCAACTTCCCACCCCCCACCGAACGAAAATTAAGAGTACGGCCTTGGGGAATTTATTTTCCGTCGGCTATTCAACGGCCGTAGATCGTTCAATCACCAATACAAAGAGCACGTAATTATTTTTAAATCGGTACGAATGCAAACGAGCCCGTGTAATGAACACAAGATCTCAATTTCTGCATCAAATTGTTAAATAGCTCGAAATCAACTGGAAAGATGTTGGATGAATGATATATCACCAGGGTGTTTGGCAGGGGGAGGCCAATCACCAAAATGCTTTAATTTTCACGGAAGATAGAGAGAGGGATTATCCCATTTTAATGCTGGCAAAATCGTGTTCCAATTTGTTTCCATCGAATCCTTGTTCACTCAGTTTCATCTGAAAGCCTCGTTTCAACTGCAAGAGAACAATAATTCCCTCTCTAATAGTCTCTTCGAAGACTTGACCATTGACTTTGGAATCCAATGCCCATTTAGAATCTTCATTTTAATTACAAGTGACTTGACATTGATATATTAAGTTTAAACAGAGAATAAGCCTACATTATGCTCAATCGCTAAAAAGAGTTACAGTTCTTGTCCAGATAACATTCCCACATTCCTGACCACCTGTGTTGACCAAACTTTTCATTCTACACCTGGAATATTCTTTCGGTTTCTACAAAACCAATGATCAATTATATGATGAAAGATGTTATTATATGGGCATTATTAATTCCTATTGTTGCAACTCTTTTCGTAAGGTCTGAGAATGAACTTCAGCATTGCACCTTATTCTTTTTGAACGATTTTCACAGGTGACTTTCACTTCGTCAAACAACGTATGAACGCATTGATATATTTTTCGTATCGATTCATTTGAATTTAGTGCCGTGATATTTTAGTGGCTACCATCTTCTGGTCCAGCAGATTGGACAGGGCTAATTTCATCGTGCACTTGGACATATTCAAACGATTAATTAACCACATCAATCCGATTAATTAATATCTACATCTACATAATAACCCGCAAGCCGCATAAAAACCGTAAGGGAGGGGTAGGGTGTTGCTTATTTCCCCCCCCCCCTTCCGGAGGGGGTTTTAGGTCACTAGCCGTTGACAAATAAAAGCATAAACACACCTTGGTAATACCTGCCCTTTCAACGGCATAAACAGCCAAAAACTACATCAAGAATCCAAAAACTAGCGATTTGGACGCATTGAATGGAACAATCTATATAGACGAACACAATTGAACCAAATATATCGCGAGCTTCAGAGGTATTCGGCGCGAACCCACACGGTTACCGTATTGCTATTATTTTGCAGACTCGTGATATTTGGCGATTCATTTTCATCCAAAGTTTACTTTAATATCTTCACATCACTCTCATTCATAGGAACGTTCATGTGTTTAACCCTATATTCACTTTTAATTCTTTTTTCTGCCAGCGTCAGTTTTAAATCATCAACAACATGACAAATAACTGAGGTATAGCAGGAAGTTGACATGGCTATGGGTCAAGATGTGGCGTCTTAATCAAGAAACTCTCGACCTGAGCAACATGTCACTTCATTATTATAATCCGTTCACATTTTCACTTGCTCTTGTCTCTTTTGAATTCCGTGAATAATGTTCATTTTGAGATGCACGCATTTAACTATTGAGATAAAAAATACACGCCGGGTAACAGCAATATTACAACAAATGTTTCAGGACAGTAGAATCACGACGTCGTTTTCCCGCGATAGTTGCTCACCTATTCGCTTAAATTAAATTTGACGATTTTAAAATGAGAATCACTAATCAAATTCAACAGGAACATAACGTTTCTCGCTATCTCGTTAACATTCCTGTGGACGATATCATCACTAAAGAATTTCAGTATAATACTGAAACTTTCCTGGAAAAGTGCTTTAATCTTTTATTTATTTAAATATGTCTACCTTCCACCAAATACAGGCTGAAACTGTTGAAATTAATCAGTGATTGAATAAATACCAATCGCAGCCCAAATGTAGTTTAAATACAAACGCTAAATAAGGCTGACTTCCATTCAGGGATATGCGAACTAACCTTTTCAAGAGAAATGTATTTCTCTTATATAAGTAAAGTATAAGTAAAGTATATTTATTAAAAGTATATAAGATTTTTATGATTAATGTCGCATAGTTTATGGTATTATTTACTGGTTATAATTTGTTCCCAGCTCGTCACGGGGATCCACTTGGGGCCGGGACCCCCAGCGGCGCGAAAACTGTGGGGCCTTTATCGCAGCCACTGACTGCTCTGTTTTTCGACCCGAAAGCTGATAGGGAAAGTTAATAGTGGAGCTCATCCCTGACTAGCAACAGTGAGAATTTCACACATTCACGTCAGAGGCCGCCGAATATTTCCCGAAGCTACCCTACACCAAGAAAATCATAGTTAGACATGGCCAAAGCCGACGCCCGAGATTAGAACCACGAAATATTAGGTCAGCAGCCAATATCCAACCCTTAGCTAACACCCTGTCCTAACACCATTTAACAATGAAAAACACATTTTGGCTCGCCTCCATGCAACTTCTCAATTAAGCCAGGAACCCACATCTTGTACCACGGCGCGAATGCACCCAGTTATTTGCTTTTTAAGATATGTTTAACACTGAAAGAGGGAATATATATGTAAGAATAGAGGAACCCCAAACGGTCAGTGCAAGAGGCGCGGGCGAAAATTGTTTCCGCAGTCCCTTACTCCCATTGTTCCACTTCGAGGTGGCGGAGTTTAATTCCGCTCACCAGTTCCGTCCATCGGGATTTGAAGCTTCGCTCTGCGCGAGGAGAGTGAGCCGTTCCTCGGGAGCGTAAATTACGAGTCTATTGCGCAGATGGGAGTCCTAACCGGGGAAGAGCGTGGCCGTGAGGAGAGGTAAAGAATCCATTGCACTTTCGGGGAACCAACTGGCGGGAGTGTCTCCTAACTAGTCAAAGGAGCGGTAATAAATGACACACAGATCCTCTATATTATTTCTACAGTATAGATACCTTCTTCCCAACTTATACGCAACCAAACTGCAAATGAGGTGCCAAAAAGCACAGAATTTATCAGAGAACATGCGACGGCATGACTTACTTCCTAAATGCTGCTATTCTTTCCTAAAATTGGTTTATAGAAATAAAAATTCGATTCCGGCAAGATTGTCCTCATCCCAAGAATACAGTTAACGCCGTCGGATCCCACCATGCCTTTTAATTTGACTCGCAGACAATTTCCCATTAAGGTTTCCTATGTGATGACTATTAGCAAGGCTCAGGGTCAGACTTTGCAAAGAGCTGGCTTATTCCTGCCTGGTCCTGTATTCAATCATGGCCAACTTTATGTAGCATTCTCTAGGGTAAGATCTTTTCTAAATATTTTTGTAAATATAAAGGAAAACGCTAAAGAAGTATTAACAGAGGATAGTGTAATTACTTCAAATGTTGTGTTTTAAGAAGTCCACTGGCCTCAATTTATACATGAACATTCCAATTACATTTGTACCTAGGACTTTGCCTTTATTTCTACATTTTAAAATTAGAAACGCGCCTATCCCTCAGTGGTCCTGCATTGAAAAGAGCGGGGGAAGGCCGCTGTGAGCGGGCGCATCACGCTCGTATATACTTAAATAGTGCAGGAGCAATAACAAAACTAATATATGCAAAGTGGTACCATCGGCACACACGGTTTTATGATCCGAATCATGGCTACTTAATTTAGAACAAATGTATCGCAGATATTATTAATTAATATCAATAAATGAAGATTTTAAAAAATTCTGGAAACGTATTGGCTTCATGGGATGAACTATGAATTAGAATGGGGATTAAATTTACGGGAAATGCTATTGTTACTTTGGTTGCAAGCAAAAAATTGGCGATGTGACTTTGTGGAAATACATTTCATTACGAATAAGGCTCGAGCTTTGCACATGTAATTTGTAGTACAATGCAAAAGTGTTTAATATTAGCGGCGTTGGTATATTTGAACCAATTAGTCATTTTCATAAACATGTCATTCTCTATCAATGTTAGTTCCTCTTGATTCTAAAAAATGATTTTAGTATGATTTTCTGCCAATAGTTTCTCTGACAAATAGATGTGTAAGTTGTATGTTTCTTTAACCCTCTCATAAATGTATTTTTATGTTTCGCTTGTAATTTCCATGCCTCCGTAACTTAACCAACGTTTACTATAATGAATGTCATTAAAAACCTCTGCAAGGATTATTTAATGTTTATTAAATTCCTTTTCATCTTCGTCTTCAAACTAATTAGAAAATATTACATTCAAATTCATGCGGGAGTTACCGGGTCGCCATCTGGATTGTTCTTCTGAAAATGCGTTTTAGACCTATATGATTGATTAAAAAAGCCAATTTTTAATCTCTAGGTTCAATTTTCATTACATTGCACCCATTTAAAATATCAAAAATGGTCATTCTTGCGAGCTTTAGGGAAACATTCAGTTAGGAAATGCCCATAATTCGAGCAAGAATACGATTGGAATTTTGAAAATTCCAATATTTTGTAGTGATTGCTTATCGTTTTCTCTATAGTTCACTAAATATCGTAGAGTTTAAAGTTGACTATGCATGCCTCTGTATTGGCCAAGTTCACGTAACAAGGAAAAAGGGTAAGATGCCAGATGAGAAGAAAGCATTCTATTTCCTTAGGAAAGGTTTAGAGGGAAGAGGGGACCTTTATGTGTGGAAAGGGGAATAGCAAAAGAATGGTCAGAGAGGGAGAGAGAGACTTCCGTCGTTTCCTTTCATTGCCGACGCAGCGTCCGCGCGGTGCTGCCCGCTGGCGGCGGATGGGTTGTACGGGCAAGTGAAGGAAGGGGGCATGGTGTGATGCATTGGCCTGGTAGGACCAGCCCTGCCGCCGCCGCGGTCTTCAGGCGCAGTTCTGTCGCATGACAACGCCTTATGACGCCATCAATATCTCATGGGTCGCGGTAGATGGGATGAGGGCGAATTTCGGGTGGAGAAGATTCAAATGAACGCGGCTGCTGTTGCTCCACTAAATCGTTCTCCTATGCGAACATGAATGTGTTGTATTAATATATTCTAAGAAAAAATCATATTACTATACATAATGCCGCGACAGGGGTTTTACGTCCATACCCAGTTGATTTTTAATCCGAAAAATGTGCTTACAATTAGTACTACCGCATGACGAGTCTGGCGGAAAATCTGGGCGGATTCCAGACCGCCAAAATCATGATTTAAGAGTATTTCTTCTGCGTAACATTATTTTGCAAGGCCGATCGAAATGTGCTTCACCTTACCCTGATCTGAATGCAAAAATGCTCCGTTAAAAGTCTAGCTTAGAAGCTTGACAGTTTCCATTCCGCCAAAATCATGACAAATATTAAAGTCGCACATTTTAGGAACAATTTATTCCATCCTCTCAGGGGCCTTTCTTATTACATAAAAAATGTGCTTAGTACCCAACAAGTAGTCTATCCTAAAATTATAATAGTTTAGAGAGGGTAAAAATCACGATTAATGATGTTATTATACATACAGTGTGCAATTCCGTGCAGTGAGTTTTTCAGTTTATTTTATTTATTTCTTGGATTTGACCCACTGATGTTTATCCGAGATACTTACATTCAAAGCTTTACAGCATGACAAGCATATACTAAAAGCAGATACCATTTCCAGTCACTCAATGTCTCGATTAAGGTACACATTTTAGGCATAATGCCATGCCAAAGGGTTTTCAGATCACCTACCTTTATAACTAAAAAATATGGCGAGCTGGTACTTAATGACAAGTCTAATCTAAAATATGGACGATGCCACTCTATCAAAATTACGATTAATGAAAAAATGTCCATATATGTTTGAAACTTTGCATAAAACTAGCCTTCATAGAAAAAATAAAATTCATAACCATCAGATTTCATTTTGGTTGAAGTTTCATAGCTTGATTTAAATGTATTGCACTGCAGATAAGATAAAGCAATAAATATAGGCATTGCGCGAGGAAAACATGATTATCAGCTAAAATGAAATTGAGATCCAACGGAAGAGACGAAAAAATATTTAAAAATATGCATATCGGTCCGAAATGAAAAATGAAAGCCCTCAGCGACATTAGCACGACATTATAATCGGTAAAATTAGAAGAATCATAAATTGACAAATCGGTCTGATATGATATTCCTATACAAATTTTTTGGAAAGATTAATGATTTATTTGATGAAACTATGAATCAGAGTTTAACCTATTTCTCACTAACGCTCACGTGGCTCTATCTAATTTATCGAAATTGTGCGAAAAATCCGGAAAGAAAAAAAGAATTTGCCTTGACCAGAATTCGAACCCAGATACGCCCAATATCCATGCGAATGCCTGTGGAAGTTCCCTGTGCAAACTTGACGCCTTAGTAGCTTAACATGCTAAGGCAATCTACCGGAGATCGGCGGGATCCAGGTTCGAATTCTGGTCAAGGCGAATGATATTTTCTGTGGATTATTTGCACTATTTTTGAATTGCGGGTAAGCCCTTTAGGTTATCACCGTGGCTAGTTCTGGTATACTTAAATTATTCGAAGTTCTTTGAAAAATTATAATATCCCGAGTAAATGCGCCAATTATTTTCCCATTTGTTAAGTACGTATCCTCTTCCCAAATTTTGGTTCGAGTACGTCACATTTGATTCTTGTCGTGCACGTACCCATGTCGTGAACACCGGTTATTTACGTGCTCGGATTCTTAAAAAAAAGCAAAGCCGGGTGATTTAAAGAGTAAAAATTAATGATCATATCTGTATCATATCTGTAAGTGTAATATTACATTTTTCTTTGCCATCACGACAGAAAATGAATTACGGAAGGTTTCCCGCTCTCATCCATATTCTTGTCATCTTCTTTCAAGAAACTCCCTCCCTCTCTCTCTACCTCTCCAGCTTAAAAATCCGTGAAGATGGAATGGAACAACTGAAATCGAGGAAAATCTCGAAACCGATTACAAGGGCTAACACAGTGTTGTGAAATTTTAATATGTATTGAAAGGGACTGATAATGACGCGGCAGAATCTCCTGGAAGAATTAAAAACTAAATCGTTGGTTGGATGCTTATTGCACATAAGTACTTCAAAAAAGGCTGAGAGCCAAATTGTAGCAATACCAATAGGTACGCATTTTATAATTTTTTTCCAATTCAAGTTGGAGAATTAAAATGGTGCTTCCGAAACACTTGGATGTATCTCTGGTTTGGAGCCGAGTGGAAGACATAAACCAGAGGCTTCGTCATTTCTGCACGGACATTTGAGCCTCCTTCGTGGACCTTAGGCCGGCAATCCGATCGTGTCGGATCCCTCTGAACCGTTCGGGAGTCCATTACACGGCCGAGTCGGCTAGTCGTGTAGCGAGTAGCATATTTGAGCACTGTAGGTCTTTTTTAGAGTAGAGAGTAGGGCAGATTGTAGATATAATAGTGGGTTGAAAAATAAAAGGGTAAATTCAAAACTTTTCACAGACAAAACTTCTTCCAGAAATGAGAACAGAGTAGTAGAAAGGAAAATCAGCGTTTCAGAATCAGCATTACCGATTTACATTAATACAAGTATTACATTTAAGCACGAGAAGCGTCAGTCGAGCAATACTTTCAAAGGCAGTCAAGGCTCCAGTCATTTTGATAGTGAGACAATAACTCATCCATTTCCATTTATCAGCGGCATAGAGCCTGTGAATAGTCTATTCGACAAAAGCAAATCAGAATTATTCCCGAATCGCAATAATACTACTTCCGAAGTTTTAATCGTGGCTGTGGTTAATTGCCGTAGTTTAAGAAATAAGATTCCCGAATACCACCATTTAATTCATAGTACGAAGTGTAACGTCATTTTAGGAACAGAAAGTTGGCTAACAGATGATGATTCAGACAATGAGATCTTCCCAAAATCGTACACTGTTATTCGGAAAGATAGAATCAATCGAGTTGGGGGCGGAGTTTTTATAGCTGTAAAGAATTAAATCGTCAGCGGAGCGATAACCGTAACTGAGACCAGCGTTGAATCTGTGTGGTGTTTAATTAAATGTCCAAAATTCAAAACTATTTTATTATGTTCGTATTACAGACCACCTAACTCAGACACAACGTCAATGTTGGATTTTCAAAATCAAATAAACAGCGTAGCATCCAAGTATCCTGAAAGAAACTAGGTGGAGATAGTAGATGGAGAGGATAATGTAGGTGGAGATTTCAACGTACATTCTATAGATTGGGAGACTTTTAGCTTCATCCGTGGTGGGAGGGATAAAGTGATCTGCGAGGCTTTATTACACACTTTCACATCTAATTCCTTGTTTCAAATAGCATCCGCGCCAAACAGAGGAGAAAGCATTCTGGAATTATTAGCGACAAATATACCACATCAGGTAATAAACGTTGGCACTGTCGAAGGAATAAGTGACCATAGGGTAGTAACTGCAAAGTTTTCTCTAAATACAGCTGTAAACTTAAAAAAGAGCGCAAAGTTTTCGTTTTTAAAAGAGCTGATTTTGATGGGTTTAAGAGTCATCTGAAAAATGCTTTCCCCGAGTTTCAAGGATCAGTATTAAAGTTAACTGTAGAGAATAATAGAAAATATATTGAAATCGCTCAGTCCAAATAAATCACCTGGTCCAGACGAAATCCCTTCTCGCGTATATAGAGAACTAGCCTCAGAAATTTCACCCTACTTGCAGTTAATATTCAGTAAATCCATCAAATAACAAAAAGTACCTAATGACTAGAAAATCGCTAATGTAACGCCAATATTTAAAATTGGAGACAAGGAAGAGCCATCAAATTACAAGCCGATATCTTTAACGTCCATCTCATGCAAAGTCCTTGAACACATCATAGTCAGCTCGGTAATGAAACACCTACACGCGAAAAACTTATTAATGGTAACTCAACATGGATTCAGGAAAAGCAGATCGTGCGAAACTCAGTTAGCGCTTTTCGCCCACGATATTTTAGTCTCCGGGGAAGACAACATTCAAGTAGACGCGATTTTTCTTGATTTCAAAAAGGCATTTGATAAAGTACCCCACGGAAAGTTAATAATAAAACTGAAATCTTACGGTCTAGACCAGGGGTCTCCAATTAACTAGGCCACGAGGGCCAAATTCCAAGTTCCGAGTCGTCCCGCGGGCCGGATAGGAAATTTGCCAATGATTGAAGTATTCGATACCAACGTCTACTGAAGAATCAGGTGGAGTATTTCTTATTAACGAACAGTTGAAGGCAACTTCGACGTGCAGTACAGCGCTGCATGCTTCTAGCGGCGTCTCACAGAGTTAAACGAGCGAGAATTGCGCGCTACTTGAAACGAGTGTGCGGGCCGGATGAAAGCCCTCCGCGGGCCGGATCCGGCCCGAGGGCCGTAGTTTGGAGACCCCTAGTCTAGACGAAGATGTCATTTCCTGGATAAGAGAATTTTTGAGCGACCGCGTCCATAGAGTAGCATTAGACGGTGCAGTCTCCACGAGGTTAGAGTCACTTCTGGCGTTCGTCGGGGTAGTGTCATAGGCCCACTCCTATTCCTTCTTTATATATACGACATTGGCGAATTAGTACACAGTAAGTTACGATTATTTGCAGACGACGCTGTAGTTTACAGAGAAATCCGTTCCAGCAAAGATATAGATGAACTAACGAATGACCTTGCTGCTATCCAAGCTTGGTGCGATGCTTGGCAGTTAGAATTAAATTTGGAAAAATGCGTCGTAATGAATTTCTGGAAGAAGAATAACTCCCTACAGCGTAACTATATCATACGGGGCACCCAGTTAAAGGTAGTTGAATCCGTGAAATATCTAGGGGTTAGACTCAATAATGATCTATCGTGGAATAAATATATTCGAGAAATAACCGGTCAAGTTAATCGTAAATTGGGTTTTGTTAAAAGAATATTAGGAAAGTGCGACGACAAAGTGAGAGAAATTAGCTACTTTTCCCTCGTTAGACCACATTTGGAATACGCTGCCAGTGTTTTTGACCCTCATGAAAAAGGCATAATAACAGAGCTAGAACACGTGCAAAGAAGAGCTGCCAGGTATGTGAAAGGTGGTTACGATAGTCTTGTTAGTGTAATTGATCTCTTAAATAAACTCGGATGGGAATCTCTGTTGGACCGTAGATTGAAAAATAGACTAAACTTTTTAGATAAATTCAAGAGCAGTGTCTTGTCTGACGAAGTTAACCGTATCTTACGAACGCCAACATACTACGGAAGATCAGATCATATAAATAAAATAAGAGAGATAGATTGTAGAACAGACAGATTCCGAATATCGTTTTTTCCACGATCAATAAGAGATTATAACGGCAGCAATAGAACTCGTAAATAGATTGCATGACTTGTAGTGTAGCCTACAAACCTATGCAAAATTTATGCATGCTTCTTAATTCAATTATCATTTCTAACCGCATATAGTTGTACAGTTTGTTAGTATACGGTACGTTTTTTGGACGTGTGGTGTGCATGTGGGAGTCCAAATGCATGCTGCATGCTGGTGATAGATCACCCCCTGCCAAACACCCTAGAGGTGGCTCGCAGGGTATTATGTAGATGTAGATGAATTGCTTTAAAAATGTGTAGATAAGTACTCTCCTTCATCCTCCGGACGCGATAGTCCAGGAGATTTGTGCTAGTGGATCTTCGCATTTATATTTTTGCCATATATATTTTTGACACTTCTTACTGTTTTACTTGGGACGAACGAGTATAAACTACTTCATTTCTTCATACTGGTTTAAATGTCCCATTATATCCCTTGCCCCTTTATGGAATGGAGTTAATAATAAATAATTTCATGCGAAGGATTCAATGAATGCAACAATAACAGAAGTGTAACCCACAAAATCTAGGAATATCAACTCAGAACTAAATTTAATCATCATCTCCATTATATTGTTCGTTATTGTATTATTAAAAGCCAATAGAAGCAATAGGTTAATCAATATTCAAAGTATGTAGATTGCAAAGAATGCATCATTTATCAAAGGTAAAATTTTCATCTTTATCTAAAATTAACAATTATTCGTTAGGACGCCAAAATTTCATCCATAATCTGGTCCTTAATTGGATATTTTTACGTTGGAGTCCCTCGAATAGTTCACTTGCATGCATAATTGAGCTGTACAGATGCATAATATTTCAAAAGTAGAATCTAGTCCATGATGTCGTCGTATTTTCTCGAGTTTGAATGAGACTTTTATGATAAAGGTTATCAAAAATTCCTGAATTTGTAAAGCTATCCCATGAATCCGAGTCCGCGAGAGAGTAACGGGATGAATCCAAGGTTGAAATATAACAATGAGGGATACTACATGAAAGTAACATCCTGCCGATAAAGGGCCGGTGCATAGACTACATTACAAATTTACTACATTTTTAACTCATTGAGAGCTCGGTCGAGCGTGTGTTGCGACATTGTATCGGAGTTGCGTCCTCTTAATATTCCAAAAGTATGCTGCAAACACTACTCAATCACTCTGCCTGAATCAAGGAATGTAATGCTGTGGTGCAAGCCGAAATCGCCAGCTTGACGAGTTTTACATTGGAGTAGTAGTCGACTTCGTGGTAATCCCTGCCGCATTCTCGTTAGAAGAGCATCGCATCGAGTCCAAATGCATGCTGCATGCTGGTGATTGATCACCCCTGCCAAACACTCTAGAGGTGGCTCGCAGGGTATTATGTAGATGTAGATATGTAGATTTTTGAGTATTGCATGCTGTATTTAGAAGAAAAGCCAACACCTGCCATACCTCAGAGCAACAATATGCAAGAAATGTCCAGGTTCATCGAGTCAAAATGCTGTGACCAAGATTGAAACCCCTCGTTTAGTATTGATATGGAATAATTAGGAGAAATTCGGACGTGAAAGTGCTCAAGAAAAAATAAACTTTATACCATTCCATAATGATTCCACTACCTAAATGATTTCATCACTTCCGTCCTAGTTCCTCCCGAAAAACGCACCTAATTATTTTGAAAGCGTTACCTCGCGCCTCCCTTCCTTCGCCTCCCAATGATGGTCCGGTGTGGATTAGAATAGGTTGGGTAGAGGAACACCACGATAATTGCTTAATGCATGCTGCATGTAGGTGAAGAGCCAACACCTGCCATGAATGTGAGCAAAAATATGCAAGAGCGCTCAAGGTGCGCGGTAACTAAATACCGAGACTAACCTTGAAGTTATTCAGCATTGTCATGAAATTATGAAGAGAACTCCGGCCAGCACTTTGTGAAAGTATACCTAAACAAAAAATAAAATTTTTAATATTCCATAACGATTTGTTAGATTTAACTACCCAAATGGATTCAAAACTACCGTCCTGCCTTGTTATCCCCTGATTTCAGAAGTTATCAGAATGATACCATTTTTAAAAAATCGTGCTCACATTAGCCATAATCTGCCATGTCAATCGCTAGCCTCCGAATTTTCCACGCTTAGGAAGCATTAAGAGGGCATCCCTTAAAAACCATGGACTGACGCCCCATTGTATCACGTTATCTGAGCATCTAAGACTCTTGTATCGTTTCCTTATATTTTTTATTGCAAGAAGATTTCACTCCAGCTTTAGCGAAGTGGACTGAAAAACCTAAGGAATACTTAAATCTTACCAAGTATTTGAAACACAATGGCAAAGCAATAAGTAGGTATTTGAAATTTGCACTCAAAATTGTTTAGATGAATCAACCCACCTTTCCAGCAAATCAAGGCAACATGAAGAGCATATATTACTTCACTCACTTTCGTATCTCTCTGGTATTTACCTAGAAAAAAGGAAATTTCATTAATAGTTTCAGTGAACTTTAAATAAAATAACGATTACAATAATGCCATACCGTAGAAGTTACTATAAAGAATTAAAATTCAAGGATAATATCTCAAAACTGAATTGCGTACACTTCAGGCGATCAAAGGGAAATACTGTATCTATTTTTGGCATATAAACTGTTTCCCCATGTGTGTCTATTAGAATAGAGCTCATCCAACCCTCACCAAACATTTATCTTCAAAATCTGAAAAATTTTCAAAAAATATTTGGAGTATATATTTCAATAAATAATGGAATCCCGAAAAAATTATAAATGTATACGTTTGAAATTTGGAAAGATAATAAAAATGGATTTGAATATGTTAAGCATTTACTTGCCACTAACTAACTCAAAACTTAACTTCTTCCGCAATTACCATCTTACGTCAAAATACCTTCAACCGAACCTTGAATAACGCTGGTTTGGAATATATCCATGCAATAATAAAAAAATGAACTCTTGAAAAAGATTACTCTTTTTACGTTGAATATTTACGATATGAATCCAGCTCCTTTAACTCCACCGTTACGCATTAGGTAGGCTTGAATATGAAATCGAAGAAGACACGATTCAAACGCGAAGATGCATGAGTTAGCCTTTAGTAAGCTACAGTATACCTCTCTCCATATAAATATTTACTCTCCAATGATATTCTGCGAGGATAATGTTTCTTTAGAACGCGCATAAAGTTCAGGGGCTCCAATAAGCTGACACAGATTGTTGTTCCTTCCCTTGTCGCTACTGAAAATGGGGTTAATGTCGCTCTCGTGGGGACTACCGACGGTCAGTCCCTCTAATGAGGGTTTTTTGTTGCAAAAAATTTTTGTAAAAAAAAATTAAATAAACGTTAAATTTTTAAACGCTATAGCTAAAAATGATAACAAATAGTATACGTGATTATTAATATATACACATACATGGCTTTAAACAGTTATTTCTGATCGCGCAAGATCATTAAAAATGTATAAATATTGCAAATTAGCCGATCTTTGAGAGTTGTGTATAATAATAACGTAAGGCAAATTTTAGTGAAGTTTTAGCTAGCCCAGTAGATCAAAAAGAGACAATATAGCCGACCACTAGACTTGAAAGGCAAAATTGTGCTTTATAATGGCAGCATGCTAACCCTGTTGAAATCGAGAGTGAAGATCCTGAGGTTTTAAATGACGACACGCAAAGTTCAACAATCAAGGAGCAATTTCATGACTATGAAGATAACACGTCTAGTACATCCAAGAAAAATTAATCACCATGGAAAATGAAGGTAAAATTACAAACTACAGTTGCATAGTTAGTGTGACCGTGGAGCTGCTGTTATAGCATCAAGTACACTTGAAGACATTGGTGTTATAATTGAAGGAGATACTTCTAAGTTCATTGACTGATGTGAAATGAGAAGGGAAAGGAGAAATACTATAAGCGATTTACAGCAAATCCATTGATTTAGGTGAACTAGACGGGTAATACTTTGGCGGAAGGATAGACGATTCCCTAGTAATAGAAAGTATTGAATCGAAGGAGTACCGTTGGACAGTTAAAGAAGAACACTATTCTCTAATAAAAGAACCGTCCTTTTGTGTATGCAAGTCATGTTTATCCAACCTCCGAGTCTGCTAAAGACAATTGGCCGCCGTATTATCTCATTTCTCTGATCAAGTAGTACCGTTGAAGTACTAAGATTTATGTTGCTGCGATGGCACGAACACCAACATTGGATGGAAAGGTGGCACTTTGAGAGAGATCGTAGAACCTGTTGTATGTCCACTGCAGTGGGCAGTTTGTTGACTTCATTTCATTGAATTACTTTTCCGCCATCATTTACAGTATTTGGATGGTGAAATAAGTGGCCGAAAATCTTTAAGTGGGAATTCGGACATAAACTGAATGCTTATGGAAAGCTTCCAATACTGCATTTCCAAACAATTGAATATGAAATTCTACAAGTGGATTTATAAATTTTGAGCAAGGGCCAAAGATACATGATTGATATTAGCCAAGCAATCACACGTGGTGACTTTCCAAATGATTTAGCAAACCGCAATCCTGGACCAATTTCACATGCTAGATGGCTTATCTATGCAAATCGAGTTCTCTGACTTTACGCAAGTACCGAAAACCCCTTAGATGCTTTTAAAGACATGGTTACTTCTTTTTAAAACTAACATGCCTGTTCGTGTGTAAAGAGCAACAGAAACCTCTCGATACTTGACTGAAGATTAAAATAAAGTAGTTTTCCAGGTTATTGAACGGAACTCTAACTTTGCTAACCTAGATAACGTATTGATGGCGATGGCTTTTGATAACAGAAGGAACATTAGAGAGAAAGGGCTAAAAAGAGTATTGAAAGCCACAGACTTAACCAAAAGGCAAGCCTATCGAAAACTTAATTACTCCTACTATGGACTTCAAAGCAACTGACTATATAGAATTTATTGACTGGAATATAGTAAAAATATCTACTCCACTTCTTATTCGGATAATGACCAATGAATATATAGCTTCCTTCATTAAATCAGGCGATAAAACAGATTGGGATATTAAAAACATCCCATGTCACACGCAAGCAGTGGAGCCGTGAGTGAAATTGGTTACAGATGCATCCCTTAAGCTTTGTGGTTATCGATCCAGAGATGGATTTATTAGGGCTATATTCAAATCAAGGTCCATTATGTCAGACTTCACCACCAAATCGTAGTACAAAGTAGCATTCAAAAACAAAAAGTTAAAAGTAGGACAAAAATGTAAATATTGTAATTAGCACTAACCCTCATTGGTTGGATTGAGGGAAGGGTGTGGGTGGAACCCGAAGTAAGGCCACCTCCCCACGGCGAGTTCTGGGATGTTTAAATATTTTTAAATCATATCTTAACAAAGGAAGAGCTGCATAGTGAAACATTTATTTTAGACTAAAATATTACCTCAAATAATAAAATAGCCCCCGTTCTAATTTCGTTCATTCATTCGCGCAATAACACGCCATTTTAGAAATTAATGCAGCTCTAACCTGCGCCATTCCGTGTGCCGTGTAAAACGGCCTTAAGAAATGCGTCTCATCCATGGTACAAAACGAGAATTTCTATTATTACGGAAAATAAAGCGATTGAAAAGCTAGAAAAATTACGCAAAGAATGGATGAACGTGCGACGAAATAAAAAGAAAGCGCGAAATACAGTGGATATGAAGAGAATCTTTCGTAACAAAACTTGATGATTTGTTTGACATTGCAAGGAGCGGTACCATTAAGTTTTTGACGCACGAGGAGGAAAGTGCAATTAATCTCTCGGATAACTGTGCCTGGGCTGAAGAAGTAAAGTTCTTTTCCCTAGGTCACCTTGCACATCGAGGATTTTGAAATAGGGTGTACGAAGGCTTCACAGGGTCTTGAACCCGGGACTCATGCATCAGCAGCCACGTACCATCCTATCAAGCTCCTCACTCTATTTTCTCCGAAATTTCTCCCGAAACACTCGGTACAGCGCATCTATTTCGCCCGTGGATACTTGACGAACTGTTATGAGAGAAAAGGGCCAGGTGGACGGTGTGGCGCAAATGGAAAGAAAGAGATTGGGGATAAACGGGCGAGTGTGTAAAAAAACCGAGCGATAATAAAAGACATACAACGGATCTCTCTCGACCAGTTGACGCGTGGCGCGCAGGGAAGGGTTTTTGGAGAGGAGCAGGATGTTTAGGAGATAGGCACACGAGACGGACGACCGCGATAAATTCAAATTCAACTGAGATAATGTCGGCAATACTCCACGGGAAACAAGCCCAGCGTCCACCGCTCACCTCCTAAAATACACCTCATAAGGTCCACTTTCGCTATCCTTCCTCACGCACTAATTTTCCACGAGCCACGACGAGCACATGCTTTACTCATAAAACTATCACATATCACCAAAATTATCAATCCCTTTTAATTGCTTTCACGTCTTTTGCTTTTGTTGATTACGGCCACACCAGATATTTTTTCGCTCACCAACTGGGCCGACGTCAGCGCTGTCATATAATGCGATGCTTACTTCCAACCAATACAAATTTCATGCCATATTCATTCGACCATCCATTTATCATGGAAAAGAATGCGCTTTAAATCACTCCGGCAAGGATCCGCCCACGTGATTATCAGGGTGAAGTATTCTCATGCTACGGTGAAGCCTGTAAATCCTCTTACCTAGAGAGTGTAATGCAGACCTTGAGATTGTATAAAACCCAGTCAAAATAGTCTAGAAGCCACCTGTTATAGAATTTTGTAGATTTAAAAAATTTTAGCCGTTTATCTCACCCAAATTACGCATGAAAAAATTGGATTAAATTTTAACTTCATGAAATGAATTTATAAAAACTGAGTTGGTTCGCTAATACGTTTTGTGGGACTTAAAGTCCAATCAATAAACCAGGAATTCGATTCAAACATTCTTTGTTACAGAGAACTCAATTGAATTCTCCTTCTATGAGTATCTAATGTGCTAAGACATTCGTTTTTATTTAATATTGACAAACATTAATGGGGTGATATGCGAGTTTAGACTTTAGACGGTGATTTAATTTTCAAATTAGACAATTTTCAAATTATGAATACAGCAGCCTCCGTAGTAAAAATGTCGATAGAGAGGATTTCAATAGCTTGCGAGGATACCTTAGGAGTTCAATTACCATAGCTGTCGCCCTGTCCCACGTCGATAGTTAATTTTCACCCCTCCTTCATTTCCGGCAAAACCTCGCGACGGTCCCATTGCAAGTCATTGAAACAAACATCGCCCCAGCATTTGAATCAACCAGCGTGCGTATTTTGACGCCGAAATACGCAGGTAAATAACCGCTTCAACCTGTGGAATTTCGCATTTTTCGCGTTTCGCAATAAATCGCCCAAAAGTGAGCTACTTTGCTACTTTGTTTTTTTTTTCGCGTGTGTTACGTCCCCAATCCTCCGACCCCTTCCACCCTTGTTCCACCGCTCCCATTCCGCTCGCCAATTTATTCCTTTGTTCACGGTCCTTCGCGTCGCTCTCCCGCCCACCGGCTGCTGCCATCCGTGGAGGAGACCAGATCTCTTGAATCCATCATGACGGGTGACGGCAAGAAAATGGAACGGTTCGTTGGGAGAGAGGACGTTGCCGAGGTGGCGCTGCTTGCGCCGGCGGAAGCGCCACCCCCCAACCGGGAGTCAGAGAGGTTCTACGTGCGATACATATTCAGGCATCGACGTTTCGTTTGTACGGCATTACTGCATTTATTGCGATTAATCGACTACAACATGGCCGGGCACGTAGATGAGAGAAGGTGTTAAACGAATTAAATAGCTAATAATTAAAATACAAAGGAACGCTGAGCGATTCATCAAAAACTTCTACGGACGAACAGAAAGCCTAAAAAAATGTTTAGAGAATTTGGCTGGGGCATGTTAGGGACTCGGAGGCTGCGCGCTAGGCTTAGTTTACTTGAGAAAATGGATAGATATCTTTAAGAATGACACCAAAAACATCGAGATAGGACTCCACTGTTTCCAGGTCCGACAGAAATAATAACTTAAGAGAGATATGTTCTCGAACAACAAGGATAGATATGGGATTTCATATTCTTCTCCTTAACATAAAAGACTTTAATAAATTCAAAGCACAACTTTTCCTTTGGAGTATTTTTGATTTTATCTGTGAACGGCTGGTGTCCTAACACGCCTATTTAGCCAGCTTGAGGAGAAGTATGTACATAAAGTGTAGTCAAGAAGGGGGTGTATAATAATGCTTCCACAGTGACTTAAAAATTATTGTTTCTCACGTGAAATAAGAATTTGGTAGCTAATACATTTGGAAAAATAGCTTGAAATGCCCAAATCCGTACGCTTGGACAAAAAACTTTTCATAGAAAAAGTAAAAAACACACTCATACCACACCAGCAAAACCTGATGATAGCTGAACATCCATCCGCATTGCGGTGGATCTCCTCAAGGAACTGGAATTTTTGTTAAGTGTTCTGGTTCAGAATTAGACACTTAATATAAAGAAAAATATTTATGAAAAAAAAATCTTTTTCGAAGTAAAATTCTGCTTTAGCTATATTCCTTCTAAAACGCCTAGTTAGTGATAAGTAAGCACAATTGCCTCCTTAAATTTTTCCTCCTGATAAAAAATTGCTATTATAACTTTGAAGCTATGACATTTGGTAGTTCGAAATCTTCAATTAACATGCATAAAAGCATAATGTGATAGGACTTGGGGGTATTCAGCCCCCGCTAATTTTTTCTCTTGTAGTGACTGCTCGCCGTACATACAGCTCGGAGACATCTAGTCCTGGGTCATTTATCCTTATCCCGGTTTTGTTTTCATTATATAAAATTATGGACTGAGGTCAGGGTCTCAAGTCCAGAAGTTTATCAAAAAGGATAATAATCACTAACAATGCAAATATCCTTGTAGATTTTCTTTTTAAATGAAGGGGATTTAAAAAATTAACCCCTTTGGAGACCAAACCAAAATACCTCCGGCCAATTTGGCAAAAATTAATAATAACTATGCTTCGTATAAAATTGATGGTTCGCGAGTTCGCAAAATCGCGACATGAGAGATTCAAAAAAAACATTGTCATATTTCGCAGAGTATTTATTGAAAACTCTTCCGGTTTCGACGTATTACGGTCATCATGAAGAGATAACTTTGTGTTCTGTCATCTTTTGATAATGATCTGGTGCCTGCTGCAACATTGTCATATTTCGCAGAGTATTTATTGAAAACTCTTCCGGTTTCGACGTATTACGGTCATCATGAAGAGATAACTTTGTGTTCTGTCATCTTTTGATAATGATCTGGTGCCTGCTGCGCAAACAGGCATAACTTTTTAAAAAATGTGAAGCCGCGAAAATTGACCGATCGAGATTTGGAGTGATATAGTCTGTTACAAGAAAACACACCCCATAGCAACAACCGAATGCCTGAATCTAGGCAGTGCTTGGACCAAAGCTCCATTCTCTGCACTCGAGAGCCAAATTTGGAGAACAATCATTAGCATATTAAAAAAAGCATGAACGGGAAAGAGTGGAAAATGACATCTGGTCTAGCCCAGGACGTCACCAAAGCCAAAAGTGAACACAGAAAATTGACTTCTCAATTTATGCTCTTCACAGCGGGAATGCAATGGGCCTTCATCTAAGCCCGTGGCCTCCACTTATGCCTTTCATCCCGCTGCCCACGCTCGTCGTCAATGAGGACCACAAAGGATAGACAGATGCCGATCGCAAAGCTGTTGCAATTTGTATTGAACTCTAGGGTATGTGATTCCAGTCGTTACATATTTATCAAACGTAATCGTTTATATTCTCCGAAAGACAAATAGTTGATGGAACATCACCAGCACAAAACAAGGGATTTGCCATGGAAACTAACCAGTGCCAATATCAGACTTCTTCGGATTGGAATATCTCTGAGTAAGGGGGAAATGTCAAACCATGAAAGTACTCCGTACTTTTTTGCGTGTTCTGGGGATACCCACGTATTACTGCTAAAAAACCACAAGAATGCTCCAACGGAGAGTAGCCATTAATTAATAAATCATTTTAAACATTAAGGTGAGCATGCTAATAAAATATACCCTGGCCTATATTGACGCAAATTAGCAGTAAATGTTGGAAATAAAACTGGTAAAATTCGTGAAATGAGAGAGAATTGTACATTTTCGATGTCTTCTGAATCATTCAATCGAATAATTTGATATTCCCAAACCTGATGATCACACAAAAAATATAAAGAAGGATTTATGCAAATTAAAAAATATATATATTTCAGAATGTGGTATCCAGTTGCAACAGAATTTAGTCGAAATCACACAATATTTCTTATAGTTCTCGGCAAGCATAAACAACTCATCAAGTTGCTAAAATTATTGATGATGTTATTATAAGTGATGACTATGTGATTACAATCATGTACCTTCTAACTGTGAATGAAAATTTTTTTAGATACCGACGTGTAACTTTCAAATATTTTTAAGCACAATTTTAACTATTAAATCTCTATTGCTGAATGTCAGTTTTTACTCACAGATTTTACGCACCTCATAGCTGAGAGAATTCTCAACCACGGAGGAAGGCTTACACTGGCAATGGCTCACTTACCTGGAAAAAGAATAAACGTATAATTATTGCTACATAAAATTGAAATATACCACTTCCAAATACTACTCATTCCAATCTAATTCAGCATTTACAAAAGTGTTACTCAATATTAGCAAATGAAAACTTTGAGTAGTTATGAATGAATAATGCATACGTTGAAGAATTATTTAGCAAGAATGCATTCATGATTGCATGAGGAATATTGCTTGTATAAATTCCACCTTATGCTTATTGCTATAAATAATTTTGAGTGCAAACGTTTTATATCAAAATAATCAATTATGAGTCATCAAACCACAAACAGACATAAGATATAACAATAGATATTAATGAAAAGTACAAATTAACTAAGTTTTCATAATGTAATATCATAAAGACCAGAGAAATACGGGTGGTACAGCCTGACGTAGCAGCGCCGATTTTATTATTCGGCACGTAAGAATAAAAGATTTCCAAAACATTATTTCAAACCGTAACGTATAACCTGAAGATTACCAATCGGAATAATATTACATGCCCCAACATCAGAATATCTACTGCAGCATATTTTTTCTCCTAAAAGTGCTCATTAAAACCCTTTTGAGCCCGTACACTACGCTCTGTCGCAGCAGATGATTAGCTAAGTCCTCTCTCGTGATCTACACTGCAGTATGGACCTTCAAAGGAATCAATCTCAAAAGGCCTCGTGGATGAATTGAGGAAAGAAAACGAGCAACACGGTGTTGCACAGATGCTATTTCTTTCGATCCATGGAGCGCCTTCCGTAATGCCACCGCAGATATAGGAACTTTGATCAAGCCAACCTCGCGGGATAAACGGAAAAGTTGGGACAAGGAAAGGAAAAAAAATTGGCCGAAGCAAATGAGAGCGGCGAAAGGCGAAAATAAAAACAAAGGAACGAAAAATGGAAAAGAAGACCAAAACCCCATCCCCACCACCACTGCTGCTGCGGCCGTGCTACCGTCGTTTGTTTTTTTTCGCGCAGGGGGCACACACACGCAAGAAGAGGGTAGGTAGGTACGTACATATTTCAGAGGCGCATTTCAATCGTGGTGTCGGACAAGGGACGCCGAAGCGGGCCGTTATTGTTCCGTTGGAAGGAGGGAGGGGATAAGAAAAGGACGCGTAAAAAACGACCGAACGGCAAAGAAATCCCGAACGTTCGGATAAAAACCCAACGTCCTTCATTCGCCCGAACCTTCCCTCATTCCTTCCTTATGCATCTCTCCTCTTCCTGCGAGCCGACATGGGCCGCTCTCTCCCCCCCTCTACGCGAACCCTGTCATTGATATGTTTTCCTTCTCTCTCTCCCAAACACCCGATCCTGCATGGAACAAGGGTCCCCCCTTCCCTTGAATGCTGAGAATGCAGAGATGACCTATTGCATTAGGAACCGATATCGATGAGGATCGTCAATTGGATTCACAGCCCAATTTGGCATTTTCATCCCTCAAACGAATCCATAATAAATCAACAAATCCAGATATGAAAGCTTCAAATGCCATGAATGCTAAATTTAAGAAAGAGAAAATTTGATGAAAGACAATCCCTCAGGCGTCGCTTAATGGAAAAAAAATTCTAATTGAATTGGATAATACGATGAGTATTCGGCAGATGCTTATTCAATATCAGACGCGTATTAAGAACTTCCACCAACATATTGAAACCGCGGTAAGAACTGAATGAAAGTCTATAAATTATAGAATAATTAAAAAATTCAGTGTGTGCATTTGGTCTTAAAATGGTTAGACGCCTCAAGAAAAGAAGAGGAGACCTATTATCTCCAAAACAATCCTCCCAAAACCGAAGAATTCATGCATGCATGTAGACACTCATTGTAATAAAATAATTATTATAAGAAATCCAGAAATTAATGAAACATAAAGAATTATAAATGATTCCTAATTCATTACATTTGGAAGTTCGTTAAAATGTTGACTGATAAATAGTCAGGACCACCTGTACAAGGGCATGCAATGCAGGGCCTAAATTTCCAGCCTGTACATTTAAGCCTTTCACAATTGACAGGCTGGTATATGGGCGTTACTTAGAACATGATCAAATCACTGACCCCCAGTCCTGCAGTGGGCATAATGTGATCGAGCTAAATTTACAAAAATTTTTAAAATACGCTAAAAGAAACAACTAGCCTTCCATCTCCCTTTCCTCACGGTTTAAAGGAGTAAATGTTCCTATCATTAATCTCCAAAGCTATGACCCATTTAGTATATTTTCTCAATTCCTGGTGGTAATTATATGTGTATCAGGAACTAAATACGGTTGTTCATGCCTCATCATGAATACAAAACTTTACAAGATTTCGCGCTTATTTTACTGAATAGACCGTATCATACTACGATAAAAGAATAAATCATTAAAACTTGAATAGATTTATTTTTACACTACGCGAGCAACAACGTAACATTGTCATCAACAAACGTGTAACAGATTTCCAAGAACCAACATAGAAAGGATATCTCTACTGAAGTTCTAGCTGCCTTCGTATGTTCCCCTTCATCTACATCTACATAATACCCCGCAAACCGCCTAAAAGGCGTGTGGAAGGGGGAGTTAGGACGTTTACAGCTTAAAGAAAATAAATAAATAAACGAAGTGCTCTAACGAGGTTGGAACAAGCGTTTATTAAAGTCCTTTATGGTCCGGGGGAAAAACGAATTCGCATATCTATCCGTTCGGCAAAAAATCTCTCTTAATTTATCGCTTCTATCGGACCTGGAAATATAGTGTGGCTCTAATATTATGTTCGCTGTGTCGCTTTCAAAGATATACATTCTCAATTGTTCAAGCAATCTAAGCCTAGCGCGCAGCCTCCGAGTCTCCAATGGCTCCCAACCTAATTCGCTTAACATCTGGGTAACACTGTCTGTACGCCCGTAGCAGTTTTTGACGAAACACGCAGCCTTCCTTTGTATTTTATTTAGTTCGCGGATTAAGTCTTTCCGCGCGGGATCCCATACGCTCGCTGCGTATTCAAGGTGCGGTCGGACGAGAGTGAAATAGCACCCTTCTTTAACTTTCTCATCCGAAAATCTTCCAACAATACGCTTGACGAACCCTAATTTCTTCAGGGCTATACCGCAAATATTCTTTATATGTGTTCCCCACGTGAGGTTCGAGGTTATCGTAACTCCCAGGTACTTCACTTCGTCTGTTGCCTTTATGTTAATACCATCCACTGCATAAACATGATTAGAGTTGGACGAATTTCGCAAGAAATGTACCGCCATGCATTTGCTCAGATTAAGTTCGAGTCCCCACTCTTGGCTCCACAAATGAACGTTGTTTAAGTCAGATGATAGAATTTCATAGTCAGAATGATCACTAATTTCGCGATAGATGACACCGTCGTCAGCAAATAAACGTATTTTACTGCTAATGCGGGAGCAGAGATCATTAATGTATATAATGAACAACAGGGGGCCGATTACGCTTCCTTGTGGAACACCTGATGTAACTTTTACAACATCAGAGCTAATACCGTCGAGAACTACTTTTTGTTTACGATCTCTGAGAAAGCCGCGCATCCAGTTTACAACTGTCTCGTTTAATCCGCATAACTGTAATTTGTATAAAAGTTTTTTGTGAGGTACAGTGTCGAACGCTATCTTAAAATCTGGAAATAGTGCGTCAACTTGTCTTTTCGATTCACTAGATTTTATAACGTCGTGAAGAAAGAGCGCGAGCTGTGTTTCGCAGGATCTATTTTTTCGGAATCCGTGCTGACAGTCATGGAGGAAGTTACGTCTGTCCAAGAAAGTCATGATATTGCTAACGATGATATGCTCAAGTATCTTGCCAATAATCGAAGTTAATGAAATCGGACGGTAGTTGCCTGGGTCATGTCTGTTTCCCTTTTTGAATATGGGTGTAACGCTTGCAATTTTCCAGTCTGTCGGTAACTTCCCTTCGGAGAGTGACTTCTTGAATATGATCTCTAAGTAAGGTGCGATCTGTGGAGCTAACTCCTTGAGGTCACACGCGGGTATTCCCTCCGGACCCGGGGATTTACTATACTTAATCGATTGCAGTTGTTTAGTTATCCCATCACGTTGGATAGATATTTCTTCCATCGATTCCTCAGTGCATGGGATGTCTAAATGAAATTGAGAATCGTCAGTAGCGTATACACTTTCGAAGTGGGAAAGCCCTCTTTAACTGTAGGTGCGTAATACATTTTATCGGACGTGAGGTATAAGCAGAGATCTTTCATTTATTTAATGCCTTTGTTTTGGGGAAAAGAGGATTGATATCTGCAAAGAAAATAATTTTTTCATCACCCAACCCCTTTTTTCCCCCCCTTTAATCCCCTTTGCCCTCTATAACTTTTCCTGCCACAGCTGTCCTCTTTTCTCGTTCCTCTCCGATGGTACTTTTTTCCTCTTCTGTCCCTTTCCCCACGGACAGTTCACCCTACCCTTTGATTTCCATTTTTTATCGCCAAACAAGTCACACGGAGCCTGGAGAAAGCTCCTGAAATCAACCCACATACATCTTGCCAATAAATCCAACTTCATGCACATACATCTTGCCAACATCGTGCTCCTGAAAATACCCATTATTAATGACGATTGAGTGATGAAAAAATTATTTTCTTTGCAGATATCAAACCTCTTTTACCCAAAACAAAGGCATTAAATAAATGAAAGATCTCCGCTTATACCTCACGTCCGATAAAATGTATTACGCACCTATTATTCCAACAAGGTCATGAATGTACGCTTCTTAATTCGAGTTTTTCTTATTAATATCAGCGGAAAACCAAGTGTTGCACTGAGTGCCACGCGTGCCCGCTAGTGTCAGAGAATATGGCGCGCCTGCTGGAGGGTTAAATTTTACGTCGTTAAAAACTACGGACAGCTAAAGTGCAAACAAAAAACACTTCAATCGGTGGACAGCCTATACAATACCACTAGAGATTTTAAAATGGATGGGATCTGGCGGAGACCAGGGGAAGATTGCAAAGGGCTATTGATTGTTGTTGATCGATCTATCGATGGACATGTTCATAATACATTATATAAAGTATTATCATTCCCCCACCACCCATTCTATCCATACTCCTTCTACTATCATGAACTTGCTTATCCTCTATTGCTGTGCTAATTCATTTTCCGTATCATTCACTGCCAGGGGTGTCATGGAGCCGGACCGCCGCGGCGTCTGGCAAAGCATCTGGTCAAAGGAATATTGTGTTTTTTATGCCATAAAAATCTTACAACTGCAACACCACCTGCTTATGTTCAAAGATTTTCGGAGACAAATGAGACCTCGCGCGTTTTTCAAAAATTGGTCATGTTTGAGCTGCTGCATCTCAGCAACGGATTAAATGTATGTAAAATAGCATACAAATCCATAGTTAGCCATCATTTATGCTACGTTTTAAGTCTCTGTCTCACAACAAGCCATTTTGGACTCAAGTCCGGCTTCTTCCGATTTCAGACCACTATGCGCCGTTCCGGCACAGCTTAACAAAAGACATATTAGTCAAATAAATGGAGGGCTGCGTTAAACCAATCTTAGGATTGTTGACTAAAGCGGATGATGCTGAACACTTTTATCATTAATTTCTTTACCCTATAATTTCTCATGTTCACATTTGCAGCCAAAACGAAAATGTTTGTAATAAAATGTAAATAATTACTTGTAATAAAAGAACACACAAGAGTAAAATTTCTCTCAAAAAAAATTAAGAGAAGTGCGTTCCGGCACTGCTAATTTTTCCATGACGTCACTGTTCATTCATCTCAGCGTCACCATTCTCCTGTACACTCATATTGCAAAGGCCACCAACCTATTTCTATTTCCAACCCTTATTGCTCAGGTTTTCGGCTTAGCTTCAGAATCCGAGTCAGTATTTTCGCTACACAAACAAAAATATTATCTCATCAACTCCTTCCTGCCAGTAAACACCTCTTTTGCTGACGGATATCAATTTTCTGAAATCACAAGCTACTGCGACAGTTTTGCATTAGCACACTCCTATTGAGAAAATTGATTCATACTGATTGTCTGATTATGTACACATGAAATAAAATACGAACCTCTACTTCAGACAAATTTTCTGGAAAAAAAATTTTCACTCCACATCGCCAAACTCGCTCACTAAAATTATCATAAGCCACAGACGGAGACAATGAACCCACCGTCTCCTCAGTCATGGTGGGGTTATGTCACGTGACTACGGGGTTCCCAGTCTTGTTCACAAGCGCAAAGGCCAATGATCGCTCTTTCTTATCCTCTGCCCGGCTAGATCGAGAGTGGCGAAATTGGGGGACAGGAAAGAGGCGATAGGGTTGGTTTGGGAAGGGGTGGGGGCAGAGGAAACGTCATCAACCTGGCGCCAATCGTTCCAAAACGCGAACGTGGTAGCTTTATCTGGCCGTGGAAAATCTTTATCGCTCCCCTTGGATCTTATTTTGGATAGGACTGAAATATGCTGGACAATCCGACCCACACATACCCCAGCCCGACTAACGTAGACCCTCTAGCGTAGACCCCCTTCCATTCCTCCCCCCGCCCCCTGCATGCACTAGCACACTCCATTAGAAGTAGCGGCTGCAGAGTTCGGCAGTTCGCAAAAGGGAAGCGACCGACCGAAAGAGAGCAGGTCAAACGAAAATGGCTGCTTCAGTGAAATCGACTAAACGTGAACTTTTTTTTACGGGTTATACACAATCGACCACAATGGATATGAAATTTGAAAGAAATTACATTTTCAATGGTTTATCTTGACATATTCGTAAAAAATAGGCAATGATATACGCCGAAGAGCGGTACTTAAAAAAATAATTATGATACAGAACTTAAAACTATTTTGTGCTCACGTAACATACAATGAAAATAGATAAATCAGAAGCCACGAATTCTAGTACACCACAACTGTAAAATGAGAGCCCCAAAACTCATCAATAACGAGTGAATTTTTTTATTTCTTTATGATACATAGATTAATACATTCCTCATTCATAATATATTTCGTTCTTTAATGTCTAAACATCGATTATTCGTGAGTGTCGATACCATAGGGTGAAATTACACATGATTTCATATACCAAAATTTGATTTTGAAACATATATATCCCAAAGTTTTTGTCATCCCCTTAACCTCTTTTATGGTGTTCTAAATCCTTAAACCCTAAAATTCCACAGTAAAAGTTAAAACTCCTCTCACATACCAACTCAAAGAACCTACTGAAAATATCTACCGCAAAAAATTGGAAGAAACTGGTGATGTGTTTGGTCAAGAAAATATGCTGCTTCGGTGAAATCGAAGAATCATGAAATTTTTTACGGGTTACACAAAATTCAGCACAACAGATTTGAAAATTGAAATAAAATACGTTTTTAATGGTTTGCATTTACAGATTCGTAAAATAAATGGTACTTTCGTAAAATAAAATAAGCGGTACTTTCAAAATAATCATGAAACAGAAATTTCACCTGTAACTCATTATTTTTGGGGCTTTGTAGTTTTGATGAACGAGGTTTCATGGCTTTTGATTCATCCATTGGGTTGACCAAACGATTTTATGCCCCCATAACATATAATGGAAATGTATCATTATCATTATATCTCATTTTATCAATTTTTAAAGTAAAGTGTTCCAAAAAAGAATTTTCAAGTGTATATTCAAAAGTATGCGTGTTAATAAAATGTTTTATCAAGGATTTTTGACCGGCTGTTTTCCTCCTGTTAAATATTATATTTCCTCCCATAACTTTTTGGGGTTATTTTTGATGTCTCTGAATTTCTTAAAGTTGTATGATGACTTGGCTTTTCTAATTTCATTATAAGTGAGATTTCTATATTGGGTATACTTTTTTCCTATGCGAAATATTTGAGGGCAGCTTTTGAAAGCGTCATATAATTTATCTCTAACTCTAATCATATTATAAAGCCTGTTTGACATCCACAATTTTTTTAATCTAACATTCGGTTTAGCTGAAACAGAAGTAGCCTATAAATATGAATTATTAAAATAACCATTTATCAAAACAAGCTGCTTGCTTAATAGGTTCCCTCTCAGCTAGAATAGTGTCAATATTTTTCTATAATAACAAAGAATTTTTTATATTACCATCAATAATTGTTCTATGGGGATACCCAAACTGAAGATTTAAGAGGGGGTCAGGATAATTGTCATGTTTAAGGTTTATAGACACACCTGTGACATAATGGTCAGCCAACCTTGATTGGACAATGAAACCATTCACTAACTTTGTGTTACCTCTGAAAAGTATATGGTCTATTGAAGATTTTGTTAGTAATTCTCCCTCAAGCTCTTCTCTGATTTTTCCTTAAATCACATTAATGAAACCCAGAGAACTCAGAGTATCTTTATGTTCAGAGACGATATTACTTTTCCCTTCATAATCAATATTTATGTCACCTAATATAACAACTTTGTTATGAGCAGTCATAAAAGAGAAATTAAGGGCTTCTTCTAATTCATGTATAAAGTCTGTTGCCTTTAAATTCGGAGGTTGGTAAATGCCCATGACATTGGCCGAGGTGTGAGGCAAGGCTGTCCTCTATCGCCGCTGCTCTTTAACGTGTACGCTGAAGAGATGGTAAGGGAAGCGTGGGATGAGTTAGAAGCTGGGATAAAAGTGGGAGGAATGATGTTCAAATCAGTGAGATTCGCGGATGATCAGGCGCTGATTAGCCAGTCAGCAAGGGGGCTTCAGGCTCTAGTGGATGCGTTATACGAGCGTTGCGAGGATTATGGGATGAGGATTAATCACAAGAAAACTAAGGTAATGCGGTTTTGTAAAGCATCACGAGCGAGGAATGTGAGACTTAATATGAAGGTGGGTGGTGAAAAACTTGAGCAGGTTGAGCAATTCAACTATTTAGGCAGTACGTTAGAGGAAAACGGATACAGTAGTAAGGACATCAGGAAGAGAATAGCATTAGCGAAGGAGGCGTTCATGAGCAGGAAGGAGCTTCTAAGAGGATCGTTATATAAGAGTTTAAAGAAAAGGTTACTGAAGAGTTTGATCTGGAGTGTAGCTCTCTACGGTGCGGAAACGTGGACACTGAGGAAAGAAGACGAGAGAAGATTGGAGGCATTCGAGATGTGGGTATGGAGAAGAATGGAGAGGGTGAAATGGACGGAGAGGAAAAGGAACGACGAAGTGCTGGATATGGTTGGCGAGGAGAGGCAGCTTTTAGATGAGATACGCAGGAGAGAGAAGGTATGGATGGAGTTAGTGCTTAGCGGGGAGGGGATGTTGAAAATGGTGTTAGAGGGTAGAATGTTAGGTAAACGAGGGAGGGGAAGGAAAAGAATAGGATTTTTAGATATATTGAAAGAGAGTAGGCCTTACTGTGAGTTAAAGAAGGCAGTGCTGGAAGGTAAGGGAGGCTCCCAGATCACTTCTTGCGTACTCCATGGAATACTACATATCAATGTTAGACACATGTAATACACCCATTACAAACTCAAAAAATACAAAGTTATGATTCATTTGAGAAAAACCTAATGAATCTTTTATAAAAATAACAGCTCCTCCTCCTCTTCTATTTTAAGAAAAGGAAATTTTCCACGAAAAGCACATAGGTACGGCCGTAACGAGATAATAGCCGTGATAGTTCTGATAGCCGTGGTAATCAGTGCGTTAAAAACTACATACTGCTGCCCTGAACCGTCCCAAGAGGTTGGGTTGATGACATACCAACGGGTGAGGGTGGTTTAAGGCGGGTGGGGATGGTTTAAGATGGGAGGGGGATGGTTTAGGGCGGGAGGGGGTGATATGGAGGGGTGGGGGCGGTAGGGGTGGGGGTGGGTGCCCCAAAGAGTCCCACGAGGGTTGGGTTGGGTCACACCCATGGCTAGGGGGTGGGGTTACGTCATCTGGGTAAAGGTGCCCCAAAGGGTCCATATTAGTAGTGATAGGTCAACGGATAATATGATCCTTCGAAAAACAAGAATAATGAAAGAATTAAAATGATGGGAAAAATTGTACCAATTTCAGTATTTGCAGCTAGCATTCGAATTTTGATGCCAAAAAAACGTGGAAATCTTCTTGCCGCGGCTCCAGATGTGGCATTTCCCCGAATGGCCCACTGAAACAATGAAATGAATCCCTCTTCCACGATCCGACCCCACCACGTAGGTAAATATTTTCATTTCCCTCGGGAATCACACCAAAGAAATCATCGAACCCCATCTGATGGAGGAATCCCTTGTTCGCTCATTGACCGCCTTAACTCGACAGTGCACACAAGGGGAGTCGGGGTGCGAGGCCGCTTTGGCGGTCGAAGAGGAAATAAAGAGAAGGACGGCGCTCGCGTGCATGGCGGTGCATCGAGCGGTGGAAGCGAGAGAGAGAGCGAGCCTGTGGTCGCGGCGTCTCCCTCGCGAGAAGTGAGTGAGACAAAGTGCCCACGGGGGCGTGAGGAGCAGGTTCGCGCCCCTGAGGCCTCGGAAGTGCGCGCCTCTGAGCTGCTGCTCTCTCAAATTGCATTTCGAACCCGATTTCGCCCCGCTGAATGCCCCGGGGGCGGGCCAAGGGTCTAAAGGGATGAAGAGGCAGGGCTCCGGCAGGAGGGCCGAGTGGAAAGACGGAGGAGTGGTTGGGGAGGGAGGCTCACCACTGCCTTTGCCACTGCAGTTCAGGGAAGCACAATGTGCGCTTTGTGGCCGCCGAAATGGTGGTATCTAGCCCACAACGGCGCGTGATTAGGACGAGTGTCCTCGTGCGATTGTGATTGCCTGCATGACTGGGTCTATTCAGTTGGCTCTTATATATCGGTTTAAATACTTAAACTTCTAGCCGATGCGCTTAGATACATGCGATCCCTGCAATCCTTCCCTACCCAAAATCTGTGTTATTCACACTCACCCTAGTGGCTAAATCCGAGGCAAACTCTACCTTCACCCATTCAAACAACCTTCATTTTGATGTACTAAGCATGTCATTGAGTGAATGACCACCCGGAATGGGTTCATTTTGGCTTAGAAAACCCAGAAAGTTATGAAAGTATTGAAGAGAGCGGAGAGTCGGTCAACGAATTCGAGCCACGTCCCGGCCACTCCGGACCACGCTCCTTCCCTCTGCACCTCGTCCACTCCCTGGCCGGGTGCGGCTCCCGCTCCCCTTCACGCTCCGCCCTCCACACCCACCCACCTCTTTTCATCTCCATATTTGCGCGCTCAATGGGACGACGGACGGCTTGGGACCAGGAATCTCTCGCGGCTCGAATAATACAACCGCTCGCTCGCTATATATATAGGAACGACCCAAATCCTCTTCCGACCTCACGCATGAGTTTCCGGGGCTCCCCCTCCCTCTCCACCCTACGTCGTTTCCACCTCTCGATTTCCACCCCCGCCCCTCACACTCATTACGCTTGCCCACCCTTGAAAACACGTTCGCCGCGTCCCGCAGGAGAATGCATACAATGCACGGCTTCATTTCTCTCTCGTGAGGGAATGAACATTTTTATGGAGCACGGTCACGGTGCGCCGTCAAAATCGTACTCTTGAACTTTTAGCACTTTAAATTGGGAGAAGACTCGAACAAAGCATACGAGTTTCTCCGTGAATACTCTGTTGCAATGCAATGCTTGCAGGTCAAACGACAGCCCAGCTGCAACTTTGACCCAAATTAGTGCGGAGTCAATTGCTTTCGTTCAATCTCGGAGTCTTCTCTCTGCGCAGAAATTGGTTGGATATAATTATTTGAAACAGCCAAAATTAATCATTGGTTAAAAGAACACTTGGTTATGCTTAAGATAGTTTAAAAATATGTAGTAAGCATTTGCTATATCCAAGAAATTGAATAGGTACCGACAGCAGATGCCATGTAAACTTTTTCTGATGTCCAAGAACATTTTTGACATGCATATCGATAAGACGCGATAAGAAGAGAAAAAAATAAAGGAAGACAGAGAGAACAATTGATCGTGGGCACATCTGACAAGAGTCTCACCGCCGCCTCCACGCAACATCCTCAATTGGAGAGCTGCCGAACGGAATTTCCACCTTCATTTTTCGATGATTTCTCCGTACTCCACATCCACATACCCATAGGCGTTCTTCTTGCCATCTCAACTGCCACCCTTCCTTCATATGTACCACTCATACAAGGGTAATGCTAAAGGCCAGAAACCATATTCCACCCCGCGGTACAGAACAGCTACAGTATGAAGACTTCGCAAAGATTCGAATAAGAACCATGATTTGAGCAGCTTCATCAGTGAGTAAAATGAAGCATCATTACAACTCAATTTTACATTGAGTAACCCCCGAATGATATATTCCTGTGTTATCAGGTCCTATTTTACCAAGTGTACAGCATTTCAATAACCCTAAAACTCTTACAATCAATATAATTCGTTCGTATGAATAATGGAAGTTCTCCAGGTGGGGCAAATTCAACATACCGGTCAGTCCGGCAGCCTTATCTTTTGAGCCTAAAAACAGTCCTCCTCTACAGATCTCCCATTCCCTCCCTTCCCTTCCACCCTCTTCTCCTAGGAGACACGCCTTCTGCACAGAGCCCATCATCGGTGGCTGCGACCGGAATTCCGCCGACGCTGTCGCCGCTGCCCCCGGGAGGGACAGGGCTGCTTGCCCCTCGATTGTCGTGACCGTGCGGGCGGAAGACGGATAGACGACCCCTCGGGACGCTCGAACTTCGGGTGTTGCTTATGCCTTCAGTGCCTTGAATGGGCCACTTTGACTTACTCTTACCATCCGCAAAATCTTACCGAGACATTCTTCTTTGTTCCTAGATTCTACCTATCCGCCCTCCCCAACTCCCGGTGCCAGAACACAGTCGAAGCAAGGAAGAAACGAAAATCGGAATTTACGTCTGAAAGAGTATTCTAACAGTTGCCTCCAAAATAACATTCTTTCAAAATAACATTTCACCTTTAACATATTATTACCAAACACGATCAATGCATATTGTTCTACATATTAGTATTTTAGACACACTGATAGGCGCATTCATCATTCCTAAACATTTTCTTGGGATATATATTATCCTACAGATTTATACACGTCTCATCATACGAGAAATAAAAATACTTATGTGCGCCAAATTATTACGTTGAATTCGTTATGATATTTATTCCAGTCGTTACTAAAATTTCCCTAAGAAAATATTTAAATAATGCTTCGTGTATTCGAGGTATCAGTAAGTAATTAACACATTTCTTCGTGTTCATCGAAAGTTGGAATGTCTAAATAGTTGTCATAAATATATTTTGGATAGATAAAAAACCTTCGGAAACAATTATTACATAACTTGTTTGCCTCTTTCTTACCATTTTAAGGCACATTTAGTACATGTTTTATCTTTTACCCTTTCACTGAGAGGTCAAACTAAGTCTTTCCCACTTTTTGTTTCTTTTTTCAGCTAGAATCAGTCGTAATTGGCGCCTGGTGATATCATGCATGTCAATGTCCTCTACATTATCATGTATAAGTGTTTTCGCAACAATAATAGAACTTACATTCACATAATGAATACCTTGTGGCAGTCTTACGGGTGAACAAATACTGATCATTATCCTACAAACAAAAAACTACGCATGCATAGTTTTCATCCGATAAAAATATACCGTGTCGGGTACCTGATGACTATTTCTGCGTAATTAATAAAAACAATATGTATTAGCTACCAAATATAAAGCTTGTGATTTAGCGATTTACGGTGCGGAAACTTAGACGAAGACGAAAGATGGATAAGGAAAGAATGAAGGCAACCGAGATGTGAGTATAAAAAACAACGGAAAAGGTGAGATCCACGGAGAGGAAAAGAAATGAAGAAGTGCTATCCATAGAGGAGAGATTTGAGGAACGGGGGGAGGAGAAGGATAAAGGTAAGGATATGGATAGAATGAAAGGGCTCTAATGCGAATGGGCGTTACTGTTAATTTAAGTGGTAAGTTCAAGTTCAAGCGCAGGCGGAGTGATTCGTGAATTCTTTCATGTATTCCAGCATTATCAAGATACCTTTCATAACAATCAAATATACTCCCTTTTTCATTTCAGAAGGGCAGGTAAATTTTGTTTTTTCATGACCACCGTAAATGGTTGACTCACAATCATAATGCCACGCTGATATTGCTCGCACTATTTTCTTAAAAAACACCGAACAATACTAATGCACGAGTATTCCACAGAAAGAAAAGGACAACATTTCCTGCGACGCATTGCGGCCTGAAAGCTTGCCATTTTTCTCAATGTCCATAAATATCTCGCTACTTCTTTCACTGAAAAATTATATTTATCTTCAAAGCGATTTTAAGGCAATCCGATTGCTCATCTGAAAAATATAATTCAATAATTATCTTCTTTCATAAAACAATTCTTTTGCCGGTGGTTTTTCTAGGTAAAAAATTACAATACTTCTTCTTTTATATTAACAGGATGGGAATAAGTTACGGTATTTAAAATGTAGGCACCACTTGTACTTCGAATAAACTTAAACTTGGGGAGTAACTGATATTTCACTAGTAAACATTGAAAAATGTCTGAAAATCCTTCGCCTTCGACACGGGTGAACGCGAGCATGATAGTAGCCGTGACGCAAACGACAATATTAAATTGGCGTAACATATTTTCGTATTTTATCAAGACCATGTTGAGAAAAATATATTGGACTATTATGCTCGAAATGTTGTGAAAATTTTATTTCTACTATATGTGCTGCATAAATTCACCAAACGATACGGATGTCCTTCTCACTTCCTCTCACGATGTGTTAATCGCCAGAAAAATCCTTAAATTCTTCTCCACTTTCTTCGATGGTGGAATTGTTTGACTGTGGGGGGGAGGGTATGTAGGGGGTAGGGTCCACCGAGACCTTCCTACCTTTGAAATCGTGCTTGGCGAGGGTTAAAGTAGTGAACTTGCACCATTTGCACAACCCGATCAAATCAAATCGGTCCCAAGGGGACAAGGAACGCGTAAGCAATACGCGAAGGTCGACTTCGGAGAATAACAGAGACGGCTGCGCCAGGTATGTGGACCGACTTTTGAAAGTGACTGTACATTCTACCCCGCAAGCAGCCTAAAAGGCGGGTGGTAGCATAGATCACTTTACTCTTCAGCGGTATCTATACTTATTTCATCTAGCCCCACATAACCAGTACATATATACGTATCACCATAAAGACCTACAGAATTTTATTATATTTTCATATTACTTCCAGAAAATAAAGTAAAATTTCTATCCACGCTCGGTTGGGTACGCTAAAAGCCACATTTAGAAATACCATATTTGTAAATTTAGACGATAATGACTACACTTCCTTTCTCGAAGCATAACACTCAAAAGAAAACGAAAATTAGATGAATTAAACGCATAATGCTGGATCAAGGTACCTATAGTGTGGGCCACGATACCCTGTAACTTATCTCTATCATGGCTGTCTGCCGCGATGTTCAGCCAGCCACTGAAGCGAAGACTGCGAGCACGGGAGGCGTGCATATTGAGACGCGCTCGACGGAGAGCAGTTGACGATGAGAAGGGGAGTGAGTGAGTAATTGTGAGGACGCGGAGAGCATCCGGGAGGCGCGAGGGGGGGGGGGCGGGGGGCGATGATACGGCAGTCTTGATACAGCGGGGAGTAGTGCGTGCGGTGGAGCTCTCCGTTCAGAGGGGGGAGGGAGGGGGAGGGGGACAGGGGGAGGGGAGGCATAGCGTTGGACTCACAGGGTTGGCTTAGCAGTTCATCGGAGTGGCGTTAGGGGGGGGGGGCATCACATCACTCGGGACAGACTGACTGCACTCGCCTCTTTATCCCACCAACCATCAATCCATGCATACATGCGTGCATTTACACATCCAGGCAAGCACGGGGTCCTTTTGAGTCTCCTCCCACCCTCCCCACCTCCTGTCCCGCCGCCAATTGCGTGTAGAAGCCCAATGACGCCATCCGCCCAATCAATAATGGATGGAGAGAAATGAGTGGGAGGAGAGAGAGAGAGAGAGAGAGAGAGAGAGAGAGGGAGAGAGAGAGAGAGAGAGAGAGAGAGAGAGAGAGGGAGGGAGGGAAGGAAAGAAGGCGAAGGGGAGAGGAGAGAGGAATTCGCATCGCACCAAATTATCATCGTGTTTCCCTCTCCCTCTTTTGCGGGGCAGTTTCGGGTCACCGTGAAATTATTCAGACTCCCTGAGGGAATAAATCCACGACTTGAATTAGCAATTGAAGGTAGGAAGTGCATTTTTACTTTGTGAGCCCACAGTTAAACTAGAAAGAAAGACACTTTACACTACTTTTACTATCCCAATGACCATGCTCTCAACGAGTTCTCGTCGCTCCGTCATTGAAATTTTCCACAGCAAGGAACCGTTCCATTTCCTAGTTATCACATATTCGCATTAGTTCCTCATAGTTATCACAGATTCGCTTTATTTTCAAGCGAAAAAAGAGATACAATTTTGACTCTCCCGGAACTTCTGGAGATTTCCCTTTGAATGGAATCAATTCAGGGGTTATTAAGTCAGACCTTTTTTTGGTGGTGTTACAGTAAAAGTTGAGTTTGGCTAAAACAGCGTTGTACAATATTCATCGACCTCATCAACAGAAAGGACACTAAGATTCCAGTTTTTTGTTTGAACATAATCGCGACTTAAATGCTGCCTGGTAAGGAGGAAAACATGGGCTAAAGGAGAGAGAACCATCTACACAGATGAGAAACATTCTTATGAAAATGTCTTCCGACTCGGAGGCTCGGTATACGTGAGGCCCTCATTTTGCATGATGCGTCGTAGGGTCTGTGAATGAAATCAATGAATAATAATAATAATAATGACAATGATAATATAATAATAGTAAGTAATAGTTCTATAATGATCATAGGTTCCCCCAATTACGATCATTTTTGTAAAACTGGACTTAACTTACTTACTTCTGTTTCTTGAGGATCGATAAGAACTACTTGTCATTTGCACCAAACAATTCCATCACTACAATGGCCATTCTATTTTCTAAATTTTCCCAATATTTATAAATATCCCACTTTTCGACTGGGCCATTCAAGTTTCTTTTTCCCATTGTTATCCGTAGCATTTTTTTGTTCCTCCTCATACTTAATGGATTGGCCCCAATGTTTACCTCATTCTGCACAAAATTTAGCCAATCTTATCCTCAACTCAAATGGGATTAAAAATCCGTTAGTAACCCTTGGGATTTTTCGCATGCTGGTTTGCTTCAGCGCACTCTACTTCTGTTATCCTCCGTGCCATTATAGTTCCGTCTAATTAAACTTGCAAGTTTTTTCAAACATTTCACAGGATTAAATTTCTTTCCTGGAGAAGAGTACTCAGAGCAAATTGTGGAGCGTAGTGACATGAGGACAGAGGAGATGATTTTTGCTCCATGAAGTTTCTGCGCTTGCGAATGACTCCGCGATGCTTCAGCGCTGTCTCACACTTGGGCTTTTTCCATTAAAGTTAATATCTATAGATATTATAATGACTTTCCTTGGTTTGAACCGAAGACGTTACAGCAAAATTACATTACCATCAACTAATTAGCTAAAAACCTCTGTGCGACATCTCAGTATACAAATAGAACATCAAATATGCTTAATGCATACAAATTATCAGATAAAATTCGAGGAATCCAGCGAGATGGAGTGAAATTGATTCATAATGAAACACCGACTTGCAATTTTCCACGAAAATTAAATTTTATTTTTGTGGAAAATTGCAAGTCAGTGTTTCATTATAAATTATCAGATGTTTGTGCGTCGCTGCCTCCATAAAAAATTAAGAGGAAGTAACTCGATCTCGGACAAAATGAATGTTTTCTAAAACCTCAGAAAAATAAACAATGGACGAGGGCATAATTTTGCAGTTGACAACTCTATGCATAAAAGAGATTTGTTTTCTTGGGTTAATTAATCAGGAGAGGAAAAAAGTTTCCACGACGGGAAGCTGTGCGAGGAAGGTGAGGGGGGGTGAAGGGAGGGGGTGTCATGTGCGCGAAGCGACGAGCGTGGATGACGACGACGCGGCCCTCTTCCCTGACACGCTTGTTAATAAATGCCGCGAGAGGTGAATAAAACATGAGCGATAAGGATGAAATTGCTTTTTAAAGCGCTTCCTTTTTTCTCTCCCACACCTCGCCATATTGTCATTAATTGCTCAATTCGGGAGAAGAGATAAGGTGCACCAGCACGGCAGAAGTTTCCCAATCACCCCCTGCCCCGTTCGCATGATCTCGGTCGGTAACGACCAACCAGCATTCACACCACCGCGGTGACTCAGTGCTGCCTTCGAGCGCCCAAGTTTTAAAACTCGTCTGAATATAAATGTCCACTGGAAAAATTATTCTATTACCAATAACTAGAGGTCCGTGAATTTCGCGAGACGCGATATCGCGAAATAACGCGAAATAACACGAAATAACGCGAAATCGGTCAGTTAAAACGAAATTTCGCGTTATTTGCGATTTTAGGTGGATTAGCGAAAAAATCATATCTAATGAGTCGTAATCTATTAAAACATAAGCCTTCATTGTTTAACGCTGCCGACGTTTATTTACTCTATCTCATTACGATTCCCAGGTCAATAGGCTCGTTTAGTCTCGCGCATAACGCATCCGCGTAATATCACGCACTGTGGTGCTTTATCCGACAGAATTTGCCGTTAAATTTATCACTGCCTCTTTCTTATCTGAAGAATTAGATATTATGAATTAAAAATGCGCGGAAAGAAATTTAGCGCGGCCGCGGAGGAGCGGAAATACAAGCTCACGCGCCCGATACGCGTCAATGCCGAGCAGTAATTCCGGCGACTCACCGCGGTGCATTAGACTGCGTTGTTGGATAACTTGTTGCAGGAATACCTTGAGTATGGGTCTAATGTAACAATTTCGTTGACTTAAACACGGCCGCTGGCCGGCACGGCCCACAGCGTGGCAGAGAGTCGTCTCGTCTGAAAGCGGCCTGAATTTCACGGCGTCGTGACGTGAGCGGCGGCCGGCAAAAAGTCGTTTCGTCAGAAAGCGGCCTCATTGTAGCACTGCCTTATTTCACGGCGCACCGCCGGGCCGGATTGAAATGGGCGCCGTGGTGACCACGGCGGCCGTCAACGGCACCGTGCGTCAACTGCGCGATTTGATTCGTTTTAAGACATCCATAGACACGTAAGGTTATTTGAAAGCACGAAGCGCTAGCAGTTGGGAGAAGGTAAGGAAGGAACAGAAAGGATAAGAGGATAGAGGATTCTCCTTATTTGCAGACGGATCGTCGAATATTCAGCTCTCCACTGAGCTACAATGCAAAAAAATCATTTGGACATTGGCCAAATCTAATACCTAATTCTTCAGGTGAGAAAGCATCTCATTCTAGATGCTTCAGGATTGATAAATGGGAAATAATTTCTCAAGTTTCTTTGAATCCGATTATGTTTTGTTATGTGCGCTTCTTTCCCTGCCTTTCCTGACCGATTGGCAACAGCTGTAATCAAAACTAAGCGACTTTGTTGTATCTAGCTGCTGTCCCACCTTCCCTCAGCACCTGGGTGAGGGGTATCGAAAGGGAACCCACGACATGAAACATTTCAGACAATTTGTAAGTTATACGGTACTGCAGCTACCCAGCACTCAGTTTGAAAACACCACCGTGACAGGTTGTGTTTTGGGGTTAGACTGTTTTTTTATCGTAGTTCTAGCTTTAAATATTGAACGAAGGATAGGAATTTTAAAATGCCAAAAGCTAGTGATACTCTTCACACCTTCTCGACTAAATTCACTGACCCTGCAGGGTTGAGAAGGATTTTATGTGAAAGACAGAGTATTACTGCGCAAAGTTTGCGATAAAACGATTTTAATTCAAAAGATGTGACACTTTGTTAAAGCACATCAGTAGCGATACACATAAACGTGCGAAAGAAAGGGGACCCACAAAACGACAGCTATCATTTGAACATACAGTCACTCAGTCAAAGAAAGGAAAGGAGGAGCTTGTTGTTGCTACTACAAAAGCATTTTTAAAGGCTTTATTTAGTGTAGAGAAACTTGACAATGCAAAAATCCCGGAATGGCTCTCGAAGTATACACATATAAGGTAGTGGGGATTTTGCCGTTTGCTGATCGTATTAGCCAAGACTACATACTTGAACCATTCATATACCTTGAACCAATATAAATTGAACCACTTCTTTCATGTTGTTTTATCAGAAATTTTGTGCTATCGAAATTGTGTTAAATGTTAAGTAAAATGCTTAATAAAAGTATAGGTATTAATGAAACGTGTACCATAAAATAATAAAACGCCTATATACCGGGAAAAATGTAACATTATAATAACACCGCCAAAATTTTCTATAACACCGAAATCATATGGTTTTAAAACGAATTTTAGCAAAAAATAAAACCACTTTCACGGACCTCTACCAATAACTCCACTCACCCGTTTTGAAAATCATCTTCACTACGCTGAAGCTTATTCCCGATTCATATTCGCTCTCAACGTCTCAAAATGATCACATTGTTCTCATCCGCATACTTCATTTCCAGTTTTGGCGAGCAACGCGACCGCAGGTAAGAGCTTAAGATAACCAACGCACGTGTTCAAGACGGACGACGCGCGGTACGGACCAAGGTCGCGAGTGAGCTTATGTGAACGGGGTGTCATGCTTAATTTTAGTTTTTCACACCGCAGCGCGCTTCTTTCAATATGGGCTGCATCGGCTATTTCATTTCATTGCCAATTAGAATTATAGAGTTCGAAAATACGTGAACCTGGATTTTTCGTTTCCCTATTCTTCGATTAGTTTTCGAGATATTCGCCACGAAAATTCGATGCCTAAAACCCTTCCAAAATAAGTTTGCAACGCGATGAACTCTGAAAGCGAGATGGTCGCCACTTCACAAACCCTCGGCCTTGAGCACAGACCTCCGGAGGTTCGTTGTTGTTATTCTATTTTGTGGCGTTCTCAAATAAATTAGACAGACGGAAGGGGAGAATATGCTAGATGAGGACGTTCGTGTGTTTTTACAACTATTTTCATAAACATTATTTTTTCATTCTATCTAAACAAATTACGAAGTCATTCAATATAAAAAATTATTAAATTGCACACAAAAATCATAACACTCTAAACAAGCTTCTATACACAAAAAGAAAATCAGAGACCCCTAAAACTCTGAGAGGACGAATATTCAAACGTACCTGAATCTATATACTCTCATTGTGTAGTAAACCGATACAGGAACCACTGTTCTTGTTCAGCCAAGCACTGAAGTTTTTGAGAAATTATTAAGATAAAAGAGTTTTTTCTTCTTCTCATTTATTTTCTGCGCACCGCTTCTGCATACACGTTTACTATTAACACTTCATGGAGGATGAAACTCACTCACTAACCAAACCAGCATTCACTGAACTAGTAAGGTTTTTAGGAGAGATGACCTACGTATTTCGCTAGTTTCAAAATCACAAGCTAGATATGCATTCTAAAATTTATGATAAAACCTTTCAATAAGGAATTTAACAGGTAATAAACAACATACCCATTATGAGCAGCTACCACCACTATCCTTTAATTGAACACAAGCTGATAACTTTGATTGCTAACGCAAAATATTCACAATTTCATAACAGAGCATCAGAATTTCGGTGCACTTCAATGGAATTTGAACCGATTGGAGAATGAAACGTGTGGCGCCAATTCCACGGGGCTTGAGGGGGGCCGAACTCCCTCAAAAATTCGTATTGCTTGTGAAGAAAAAATGTGTCAGGCTTGTCGATTTTCCCCGGAGTGTCTAAATATCAAGATTCGAGTTGTCAGGGTTCTAATGTTGATCCTATGGCCCTTCTAAAATGCTTAATAAACTTAAGTCACTACTTATAATATTTGCCGGGGAAGATCCCCGGTTTGGGCCCCCCAATATTTTTTGCCAGTCGGCGTCCCTGAATGAAACTAACAGCAATAAGTATTCAGAGGGGTCGCGGACAATACGCAGCATTTCAGCAGGTTAAACATTCTGAAAATATCACGTGTTGCTACGACTGCATTACATTCGCGTTCATCAACGGTTGCTACTTTATATTTAAGCATATTTTTTTAAGAGGACGGAATAAAATAAGCGATTGAAACTAAACTCCCTAATCTCTGGATGAAAGTAAGAAAATGCAAATTAGTGATATGAAAGGGTGAAATATCAGCATGTAATGGGAACAATAATAATTTTTATTTATCGATCAAGGATCGTATATTACTGTGAGCCACAGAACAGAGACATTGAACACGCCTAGGAAGATAAATGATTCATAACAATGTATCGAAAGAACGATAATATATGCAGAATAAAATATCAATCATAAGACAAACGCTTGAGGAAGCACAAACAAACACTAAGTTCATGCGAGGATATCGTTTGCAAAAATGGACATGAAAATTCCGTAAACATTCACATAAAACAAGTATTTTCCTTACCTTTCCACAGCTTTCGGAAAGCGAAACAACCTCCAATCCGAAATATGGGTATCACACCCGGAAACACAGCATTAGTACCTCATGTTCAAAATCACACACACGCGGATTACAAAGACGTGTGACTTGCTGCTATAACAGTCGAAATATGTGCAGTCACCGGCGTGGGCAGGTAGGACCACATGAGTTCCACGAAAACCCTCGCCTACTTCCTCCTCCCTCGCCGTCACCTCCCCTACCGCTTGTAGTAATACTCCCAGATGGCGTGAGTGTCCAAGCTACCCGGAAGCCCCAGCCTTCCTAAAGGCTGTCTAAGGTGCACAACGGATAACACAATCTATATGACGAAAATAGAGAAAATTTGTGTGCGCGCGCAGCTTCCCCCTCCAACAACGCTTCCTTCCCAACTTCCAGTCCTGAGAGAACTACTTGGCACTGATTCCCACGGTACCCTATGTGAAAAAAACAAACAAGAGAGGTGCGTAATTATACTCCGACATTGTAATATGATATTTTTTCCCGACGAACGAATTGGGTTCTCGACTACTCAGGAACACCTGTAGGGGCTTTCTCTAACTCGATAGCAAGTCTTATCGACGTTGCTACGTCGTTAGCTTATCGAAAATCTTAACTAACGACAATTGGTTTTCTCTACGCTTGCTTAACGATATTTTCTCGGTAGCACTAACGAAAATTGTCGATACCTTATCCGGGTGCTTGAGAGCACGTCTTAAGCTTATCGACGCCCGCTATAATGTTTTTCGGTATCGGTTTTAAAGTTTTAATTCTGCTACAACAAAGCGATAAAGGTATATTCACTTGAAAAATTGTAGGAACACTTTTGCGAAGGAGATGGAAAGCTTTAAAACGTTTTGCTGTAATCAATTAGTATAAATAGTGGCAACAGAGACATTAGTTTTTGCGGGGGAGTAAACGTGCTGTTTGAAGTAGATTTGAGAAAGTTATTAACCTTGTAAAAATTGGTGTGAAAATAATATTTACACATTCCAATTTTGGTGCTTAGATTATTTTTAGTCGGTAGTTTCTTTCGGCTCGATTGATGGGACTTCACTTTTTAGGTAGGAAGCTAATCACTCTTGAGGATAGAGCAAATATAATCAAGCATCTAGTGCAGAGAGAACGACTTAGGAATACTCAGAATCCTAATTTTCGAAGGACTTTTAATTCGGAACAACCGTTTGAATAACCCCCGATATGGCCCTAACACTGACAGATCTTTGATACCTTTTTTGGCTGGCTAAAGCCACCGTTCGCGAAAAAAATAACGGTTTCCCTCTTTTACTCAGAACTCATTAGTCGTCACTTTTAACTTTTGCAATGCTGTTAAACTAAGTCCCAACGAATAATATGCCTGTGTTTTGATGGGTACATGCATACACTTATTTTAATATCATTTGCAGTTGCTGATTGCAGTGATTTTCTATGCCTAATTGTGGCTACCAACGATTAACCTATGCTACGTTTTGCTTTTGTGTGAGTTTAATCAGTAATTCGATGCCTCAACATGGTGAGTGACTATGAAAATATTATATTACTTCCTTAAATGCGCATTTTTTTCTATGTTTACTTTATTGTGTTTATCTTCGCTTTGCGTAGAATATAATTATAAGTAACAACAACACCAACAACATTAACACTTCCGTAATCTTTATTCAAGAAATTGACACTAAAAAACGTTAAGTTTGTGACACGAGTTCACAATCACAACACTCGCGATGATTCCTTCCATGACATCCGCGTAATCTCGGTATTTTTTATCAACGAATTGATTTCAAACATCCCAAAATATGATGAAAGCGTCAATAAGTTTTTCTAATTGAATAACTACCACTGTGGAAGTTGTGGACTTATAGCGGAAATAAGGCAAACGATGTAAACAAGCCGTGGCTGAAGATGCACTCCGAAATTTACATCGTTATAATACTAATAAAAATAATTTTGTCACTACTATAACCACGAGAGTAAAATTATTATAGGCGTAGGTGAACGAGTAAGTAGCAGACAAAGTCCTCTTCAAGTTAATTATACTTGAAAATTACGATACATAATGCACCAAAAGTTGCCGATATTCTTCCATCGACGACTGTTGAATACTTGAATATACACGCTTACTTACACTAATTTCCCCCTTATTTTATTTTTTTCTTCATGGAAATATATTACGACACATTATAAAAACAGTAAATGAATCCACTACTAAAATGATACTGATCAGTTTTCTCCATCATTTATTATTCTTTTCCAAATCGACCGGTGCGTTCTTTAGCAGCTTCTTGTTTATTTATGGTGACTATTTATCGTTTATTAGTTACCGTAGTTAGGCACTGCTTCTTAATGCTACCGAACGAATAAATCTAGGCATGTGATTGGTTGAAAATTCTAGCCTCACTCGCAGGCGCCGACGGTGTATTGTTTGCTATCGACGAGCCGTGGTCTTGTTTTGCAACGACGAGCTGTCGTTAAGGTGAGATACAGAAATACACTTTCGATAAGAGGGTGTCGTTGCAAGAGAGGACTTTCGTTAACAACCCGTTAACAACAAAACGTTAACGAGTTAGAGAAAGCCCCTTCTGCGGGGATATCTGGTTTCGCTACGGAAATGGAGGCTTTGGGAAGAGCCGACTAGACTCCTTGCTTTGAGATTGCGGGGAGCAATGGATTTGGGCTTTTGGGTCGGTCGCGGTGCGTCGTGGTGCGTCGCCACAACAGGGAAAGTGAGCGAGGGAGGGGAGTGAGTAGGGGGGAGGGGGGGAAGGCGGAGGAGGGGAGGGGGAGACGGTATCAGCGGAGAGAAGGCAGGGAGGGATGATGGACGGCCGAGGTTCCTCCAAAGAATAAAAAAAACTTGAAAAGCAAGCGAGGGCTGACGCGAATGATGATTCGAAAGATCATCCCTACACGGTGAATGATCATTCGAAAGATCATTCGAATGATCATTCGCAAGAAATTCATACGCCGGTACCGCTATACACGGTGAATGATTTCAGCGAATTTTCTGCGCAGAAATGATGCGCACTGGTGCGACTATCGATAGTGTATCTCGATTCTAATGATAATTCCGACCGTTTCTGACAACGACCAAATTTGTTTTGGAAGTTGCAGACGACGGAATGCTTTGTTTACATGTGCGCTTCAATATAATTTTGTATTGCTTTTACTTTCCGTGGTGTATGACGTTCTAAGTAATGAGAGGAATTATAACGGTAGACATTGATAGCGGAAAACCACTTTATTAAGGGCGCGTTTCGTAATTCACTGGCAGTACTGCTACTGCTGCTGCAAAACGGAACGGAAAACAGTATTGCCACTGTAAGCAAATTAGTGATTTTGGAACGGTCAACAGTAGCTGCTGTTGATAATTTCGCGGGAAATAGTGGACATAGCAACCCCTTTGAAAGAGATTAATTCTAGATATAATTGGGATTTTATGGATTTCAAAATACGGGTTTAATACAGATTTAATACTTTCTGTGTTTGTAGGGAATGAATCGTGCAAATACCATTTTCAAAATAAATTGAATATATATACGTAGTAAGCATGAAAGTTCGAAATTGATCGATTGCAGCCTAAATAAATATTTTTAAAAACATCCATTGCAATTGAGGATAGACATGTAAAACTTTCAAAATTAAAAGTACTTCAATCTCAGGTTGACAAATGCCTTCAAACAGTGCGTAAACATAATCAAGAACAATTTACAAGGCACCAATACAGGAATTAATTAGGTGTACCTCTATATTCATGTTTGAAGAAAATTTAAACGTAATACACGCTATACACTTCACATATTCGTACTTCAAGCAATGGCACAAAACAATTAGGTCAGTATCCTGAAGCTTAAGCAGACGATAACATACGTACAGTTAATATGGTAGAATAATGTAGTATAGAGAGACGAATTTCCAACGTGTAATTAAAATTGCTTTTGCCATTACTTATGTTATTATTACGCTCACACATTAAACGGTACGGTGGAACAAGAAAGTATACGTAGATATTGCATTGCATTGATAAAAGAAATCAACAAAGTTTATGCATGCATTTATGTAACACACGATACCGATACATACATTGAGAACGTAATTTTAATAATGATACTTTCTTGCATTGAAGTTTTCAGGAATTTCTTGTACCACTGGAATTTACGAGACACTATCGGTAAATCACACGAAGTTAGCAAAACAAATATTTCATATAGGTAAGTAATCAAACACTCATTCGCGCACAACTTGCCATTTTCAATATCAACAATATATATTTATAATTTAAAATTGGAGTTCTTATTCTCAGTTTACGTGAATATATTATGAATTATGTACGCCATACTTCATTTACTTGCGTACCATATGTTATTAAGCAAAGCGGTTGCTGTGTTCCAAATACAGGTGAACATCGCCTTTCGTCTGCTTACTGCCGCAACTGCTGCTCTCGGCTTGCAGCAGCCACAGTAGAGTTCACAGTAGGGAACGTCATCAAATGACTGACGTCATCGGTTACTGTACCGTACTGCCAGTTGATTTTGGAACGGTTTGGCAGCACTGTCAGTACTGCCAGTGAATTTCGGAATGCGTCCTAAATCGTGCGTTTTGTGATACCGTAACGAAGTACATAATAAGTTGTTTTCGCCGCAGAGCAACGATGATATGCTTCAAGATAGTACACTCTAGAACATGATCATGAGGAAACTTACGCTTCAAATGGCTACCCGAGGTCTTTTCCCTTCCAATTCAGTAAATTATTAAATACGTGAAAAAATAATTGTGGGCAAAACTGCACGTTGTTTCTCGCTCAGAAAAATCCTACCTTATGGAGACGAGTCCCGTTTTGACGCCGCAGCGCCCAGCTCTAATAAAAAATACACAGTAAGCTTAAAGCAAAAGCTCCACTAGGGTGAAGGCCGGTCGACAAGGAGTTTTTATGTTTGGGGTCCCTTCGGGTACACAGCCTTCACAATACAGTCGAGCAAAGGTCATCTCTGCGCGAGAGAAGAAAGGTAACGGGAAGATGAAAAAATGAAGGGACCTGCTCTATTTTCCAAGGAGTGCGCTTCAGCATCCTCATACTTTCTACTATGAAGTTGGCTCTGTGTTATCTCATTCTTTGCTACTCCCCCATTACCGTAAAACTACGAATGCTCTCAAGATATCTTGTGCGAAATTTGCGAAATTGCAATTGCGCGAAATTACAATTAAAGGCTATATGAGTAAGTACCTCAATTATTCACCACAGAGAAATCACTATATTTTAAATATCGATACTAGGGAAGAATGTGGACTGTGACATTCATGGACTAGTTTATGGGGCTTGCTCCTTGACTTATAATTTGGAGTCTCACCCCAAACTTAAGCGTTCAAATCTTTAATAATGTTTAATAATTGTAAATTAAACAAAATATCGACGTAATCGAGGAGAAAAACGACGTTTTTATTCATTAAATATCAGAAATTTTATTTCCGTATTACCCTATTTAGAAGAATGATGTTAAGAAAAATTTTTACTGCGGTTAACGCGTTTCGGCTCACTGATCCATCATCTGGTACAAGACATCGTTAATTCAACCTAAGATTTTAGGTTGAACTAACGATTGTATAGTTAAAATGGAGGGAAATTTTTATACATTCGGATTACATGAAAATTATCTGGGATAAAAATAGTATCAGCGGGCGAAAAAAGATCCAAATAGATCTTAAATCAAAGACTAGTCTAAAATTCAGGTTGAAGTATTCTTTGCAGTTAATTTTTCATATATATTTCCTCATGATTACCTATAACCCCTCAGCTCTCGAAAAATAATTTTACAAGGAAAAGAAATGAGATAACCTTACAGACACGCCACAAACACCATTTCGTACTCCATGAGTCGGCGTTACTACGAACCTGCAAAGAAATAGAAAATATTTTATAATAAAGAAAACAGGAAATTACATTCTATACCCAAATCTGAAAAATATCGGCCATATTTCGGGACAAAATTAGTGGCTTTAAATTATCATAAATTCATGAGTTAACATTCAGAAAAATCATTGCTGGTTATTTAAATAAAGTATTATATTTAAAATTACAATAGATTCTACTGCTTGAAATGAGTTTGAATTATAAAATGACCCAAGTGATTCAATGAAAATCATTTGGTGAAATTAGAATATTTTATTTATTTCAACCATCCAAAAAGTTCATTAAATCACCTCTCAAAACGTACCATTTATTAAAGATTATAAAATAAAATGCCGCTATAACTATAAGAAATTAATTTTATTAAAAAATACGTAGGCTTTCCTGAAGAAATATATTTGTGAAATTTCCCCCTTCGTCACCAGGGCAGTCACCAAGAGTCTAAGTGTCTTAGAACTTCAGAACGTTAGTCAAGTCTTGATCCTGACTCAAAATCGACTTGACTAACTCTTTAGAATAAAGAGATCTAAATTGAGCCCTGAAGTTCATTCCGACTTCTCTACAGCGGAGAAGTTGTGTCTAAGCTGTAATTGAGTGGTCAATTTCCAAGATGTCCGCCGCCGTCGCCTTAAGTTTTTAAAATGAAAAATCTCTCGTAAAACAATTTCACGAGTGATATTGTGCTCCAGTAATGTGAGTTATTGATCAGCGGGATGCCATGAGTGACAATAGATTAGGTTATTTCATATTATTTAAAATGTTGCTGAACTCTAAAAAAAATGAAAATTTTTAACTGATCTCCACCATAATTACACTAGAACAAGTTATTTGGACGGAAGTGAATTTCTAAAATACAACATTTTCCCTGCTTTGATTGAACACAGCTTTTAAGACGTCCGGTAGGTAATTGATCATGAAATCCGAAATACTGACACTATTTTTGAAAATTGAATATCCAGGGACACAGGCATTTAGTACAAAACCTCAGAATGGAGGGCTAAGAAATAAAAATATGCACCATATTCCGTGGGCGCGCCCACCTCCATCATAGAACAAGAGGGAGAATAGTTATTCCAGCCCACCTCCTTAATCAAACAGATTTCAAAAATTAATTTCTCTATATATCACGTACCTATACTACTAAAGCACACTCTGTTTTGACATTATAGCCGTACTATGCTGAGGAAGTATCTCGCTTTAGATATCCACACTGAGAAGGAAGACAGTGATTATGACATTTACGAAATTGAAATGAATTTAATATGAAAGTATAGATACAATGTGATATGTATGTGTATGATACAGAATTTTCCCCCTATATTGCAAGATGCGAATGTAACAGAAATGGCTGAAGGTGAGGATATCGTGTGGCGGGGGAAAATAGTGCGTGAGAAAGGAAAAAAAGGAATATTACAGTAGATTTTATTAATATTTATGACGCTGTTATAATGGCATCCTAAAATGGCAAAATGGGCTCTGGGAGTTAAAGTCATCTTTGGGATGGAGAAACAAGACGGGAGCCCCCCTGCTGAAAACCCTCCTCTCCCCTAGCTCTATGCGTACATGCGTGAACATCCCCGCCACTTCTACTAGAATACTGCCATAATTTTATGGCTCCCACGAAAGAACGGCCCCAGGAATGGGTGAGCCATATTAATATTCGCTACAACATCTAGTAGAAGGAAGGGCTCGCGACCAAAACAAATCATTAGACCACTTAAAGGAAAAAAAAAAATATTAAGCAAAACGACTTGAACATTCATTCAAGTGCTATGGTGACAAAAAAGAACTACTAGCGGGGACTATCTCATAGCTTCCGTCAGGACACTATCGCTTGGACATTCCTGACGAAACAGCGGCCTGTGGCTGTGGTAAAGGTAGATTAGCGGTTGAAGGGGAGGGATGGGTAAAAAGAGGGATGAATTCATACGGCCACATTATATAGATAAGATTATATGACCCAAGTTCATAAATGGAGCAATCTTTTTAAAATTCCGGCCTCGATTGCCTGCCTGCTATAAAAGGATAAGCAATTTATCGCTCCAATTTCCCTCCACGACCCCTGAACTCTTTCTCGGGCAATCGAGCATCTTCCCTTCCCACAATTCCTGGCTCGTAAACACCACCAGAGCTTCCCATAACATTCAGAGCACGCGCCCCGCATTTTACAACAAAAGGCACGCCAGGGAGCGACCAGGCGCGGCCTTAGAGCACGCGCGTCTTGAGAACCAGTATGTTAAGCTGCGCACGGAGATCGGTAGAGAGGTTCCTCACGGAGGTAATGTTGCTCACAAATTTAGAGGTACTCACAATTCGCGTGGGTTAAAAAAAATATTGGACGTGTTGAAGCAATAAACTCATCACGCAAAAACTGCAACTTGCAACATGCAACTTTTACAAGCACACTATGATAACCAAAAGCAACAAGTGAGACCGATCTCATTGCTTCCGTCAGCAAAATGTCACTGCCTGACTGTAGTCAACTATTACGCTAGACAAACACAAGTAAACATCTACTGTGAAGAGATCAAGAATCGATAGGTAACGTTCTCGATCCTGATCCGATTTTGGCGAAGTTGGAAGAATCGAAGGCTCTGGATGCATCGCGAGCGGGACAAGTTGATTTCATAAAAAAAAGCACAGAGTATAGCAACCGCTCGCATTTTTCAATATATAAATTATTACGTATCAATGGCAAGCAAAAATTTAACTTATTTTCTCAGCATGGATATGAACATAAGCCATAGCCATATCTTTATTTTTCTCCTCCCGCCATCAAAAAGCGAAGAGACACTCAAGAACACTTCTATTTACAGAATAACGGCGAGATAACGCTCTTGACTCTCTAATATCATTGCAGCGTGCCTCGACGAGCACACCAACGACATAATGACTGCTATGTGATCATGGCGCAGCGCAACATTATATATGGCTAACACGGTAGCACCAGCGTTTGGCTTCACATGTGACTACACCGGCTACACTGGTTAACTTGTGGTAACACATGATAAACAAAATGATTCAGAAATTAACCAAGAAAAGTTTTGGCTCAGGACGAGAAGTTCAGTGTAAGAAAAAATAAATAGTTTCTTCGCATATATATTCGAGAATTTAAAGGAACTAAAACATAACAAAATGGTGTATTCATCATCATAATTAGTCAGCAATCCCAAGATTGCTTTGACGCAGCTCTCCATTCCTCTCTCCTATCCGCTAATCTCTTCATAGCTACATATTTATTCTCTTTTACATCCTTTATAACCTGTCCTATATAACTCATTCGGGGCCGTCCCTTGCCCTTCTTCCCTTCCACCTGTGTCCTTCAAAGATTGTCTTCATCACACCATCGTGCCTCAAAATGTGGCCCACTAAGCTGTCCCGTCCTCTGCTTAAGGTTTTTAGGAGGTTTCTCTCGCTCTTCTTAGCACTTCTTCGTTACCTACACGGTCAATCCATTTTATCTTCATCATTCTTCGGTAGCACCACATTTCGAATGCTTCCACTCTTTGACTTCTCTGCTGCTGTCAAGCCTCGCTTCCATAGAGAAACATACTCCATATCTAGCATCTGATGAATTGTTTCCTTACTTATATGCGGGTACAGTCAGCTGTAAGAGGATTCTTCTTTTCGCAGAAAGCCCTCTTGGCCTATGCTATTCTACTACATATTTATTTTTATCGTTAGTAATAATAATAATAATAATAATAATACGTCTTTCTTTGGCGAGATTGGGACTAGGAAGTGCCATCATCCGCCTAACCCCTCGTCAAACATGAAATATATGCAGTTAAATACATCGTCAAGTTGCTCATGAAATTACATGCAGAGAAATTACATAAAAATAAATAGAAGTTCCATTTTCAATCAACAAATAAAATTATAAGTTAACAAAGTTACTATTGACCAAGTGTAAAAAGATGTTAGTGAACGTGGGAAAAACCTAAGGATATTGACTGTCGTCCTTATTAGAAAAAAAACCCACGGCAGGAAAACGCCCACACAAGAAGGGGGCTTCCCAGGTGAGGGTTTATTACTTCGATGAAAATATTTCAGCCAAGCACCGAATAGCAAAAGAACCAAGAGAACGCAGTCTCTCGTCAATCGTCGCGGGGATGTCAAAAAAATGGCCGGCGCACTTTTATGGTCGCCTAAATAAAACCTTTAAGACTTACGCATGATACTTGGAGCGCAGAGAGAGAAACTATTTGCCATAACTGAGTCCGGTATTTACATAAAAGGATAGGAGAGAAGGATATTGCCTCTGCATCTGTATTGATGAGCATCGCAGCATTCAATCAACTGGTGCCGTAATCATTCTAGGAAGCATGGAAGGAATCTCTGTGCAACACTAGGAGTGTAACACTCGCATGCACTAACATTCCAGTCGAATACGCAATCTCATCTGCATAAATCTACTCAAGGACAAAACGCATGAACAGGCACGACTGCCGTGCCTCCATGGGAGTGAATACTCAAATGGGTGAGAAGTTGGGAAAAATAACAACTTCACGGGAAATGCACTTAATATTTAACTTTGCCGGCCGCTGTGGCGGCGGTGTGAGGTCCTCGATTGCAAACCCGAAGGTCGCGGATTCGTGACCCGCCTAAGATAAGTTGCCTCTACCCAGGGCATGCGAATTTGTACTCATAGAGTTGAAACTTTGGGACCCTCTAAGTAAAGATCACCACGAGCTATTTTCGGGGTATACGGAAATAAAAAAAGGAAACATTAATTAACATACAGAATGGTAGACTTCTCTCAACAATCATGCATATGACTTTCTTTGATATAAATGGCCTCTTTCAGGCAATAGCAATACAAAAGGACGCATTTCATGCTAAATAAACGTACTCTCATCCATTATATCCATCAAAGGAATCGAGTAATTGGATAAAAGGACAATTTTCACACAAATATTCACCGTGAAGGAAAACAACTAAGAAATAATCTTACCCGCGCGGTATCCCGAGAAGATTTTTCAAAAGTTGTTCGCCGGGAAAGTGTAAAATCATATATAACTAAGAAATATGTTAAAAGAAAGCGGCGAGTTACGTTCTGAATAAACACAAAGAGAGGAACGAAAGCATAACGGAGATTATGGCAGTTTTAGGATTGGGGAGTCTACAGAGCGGATGGAAAAGAAGTAAAATTGGGGGGTCTTATGGAGGAACAATTAAGAATGATAGAGTATGGGGAGGCTTCGAAAAGGACCGGAAGTGCCGCCCTCCATCGGGAAAAAATTACCGAACGTACATTCAAAGTAAAACGCAGATGCACTAGAATTAATTTTTTTTTAATTTCCATTCCTCAACAGGTTAATTATTGAATGGAATCACTCACTTGGAGATTTGTCAAAACCATAACCTCGCATTACTCATTCATTTAAAAAAAACAAGACAAATTCATTCAGGGCCATTTATGAGCACCATTTATCAATTAATATCGGATGTATTAAACATTTTGTACGCTATTGTTTCATGCTTGGTCCCATGTTTATGTATAATGATGCATAATTTTGCTTCCTACGTTCTTCGTTTCATAAAATATAAACAACTAAGCGTACTTGAGTAACCTTACTGTGTCATCTGACCATTGTCAATTCACACTCACTATGAGTAAGTAAATAAATGTTACTCATTCACTACTGTGAAGCAAAATAAGGTTTACTGTACGCAGTACGAAAAATAAATATTATCAAGAATACAGAAAGTATAAGTTAAAAATTAAACGAAAATACGGCTTGCTTGCATTTCTTCACGTTTAATCAGCACTAGTCACCTCTCTTCAGCGTAAGGCAAATCTAGGGTTTATACAATGACTTACGGAAGCAATCTATGCAGTATGATCAGGGCGAGTGGGCGAGAGTCCCAAGTGGAATCTTGGGCCCAGCGAGGGCCCGGGCCCTGTATCTGTACGGCGATTTGGAGCTGGCCGTCCATGCAACCGAGTATATTGCGAAGGGTTAATCGATAAATTCAAAAGATTAGATCCTGAGTTGTGTTACTCTTCGTCGCCATTACATTTGAGAATTTTCCACGGGACAGGCGTTGACAGGCTGTCAGATCTCAACCTCTCAAGCGCGATGGACATTTAATTTTATCCCATCTTAGAGACCGGATGATATTTAAATGGTTTCACCTTTTGGACATGCTCTCATTTAATATTTTTTCATGATATTCAATCAGTAGTCTGAGTAAAATAGTGCTTTACTGTATTTTCATTTTTCCTGATTACATGCTAATTAGTTTTAATTTAAAATGTAACGTCTGACGGAGAAAGAGTTTTAGATAGGTACAGAAGTTCAGGAAGCGTTTTGTGTACGCATGATGACGTTGAGGTCGACAGGACCGTGGGGATATTACCTCCAGGATATTGGATTTTCTTGAACTGGAGTGTACCAGCATGGTCGATTAAATAAGTACGGAATTTCAGCTTGGACTAGAGATTGAAGAGTAAATATCGATGGACATTTGTTTTTTGGGAGAGCGTAGCCAACAATTTAATTCTGGAATACAAAACAGTGAAATAAAATTGACATAGGAGTCCATTTGCTTTTTGCGTTGTTTTCTGACCCTCGTGCTCCACACGGACGCTCCAGAGAAGGAGAGGGGATGGCGGAGGGGGGGAGGGAGGGGTAATGGAGGGGAGGGACATCGCGGGCACGTCGTTTCATTTTTTATTCACGCCGGCGAACGCGATAACTCGCTTTCCGAAGTCACCCCGTCAGGGAGACAATTTCAACGCTCCTTCTCGACCCTTTTTCACGTTTATGATTCCCGCGCGAAATACATTTGCAGCCAAAAAGTCGGATAAAACCTCGCATCGCATCGCATTTTTGGTCAACTAATAGTTAATTTCTCGATATTCAGCATCAGCTGGTAATCGGCGTGTTGGTTGTTATTGTATTATGGCTTTTTTGTGTTTGGTGGTTAATTATTCAATTTTGTTCAGCGGTTTGGGTGTGTAATGGCTCTTTTGGGTCTGTTGTATTTAAAGTGTGGGTTTTCTTCGTAGTTCCAAATTGGTGTGAGTAGCGTGTTGTTTGTTCTTTACCTCACTTCGGCATATGCTATTTATTCGCAGGGAATCGCACGTGCACTGGCTGGTGGTCCGAATGTTACGCATTGGACAGTGGAGTGGGAGAATGTTTTTTTTATTAGTGGAACGGGTGTAGAGCAGAGTGTGACAAATAGATGGCTCTGTCGTCCATTCCATGTCAAAACTAAGTTCATCTGAAAATGCAATTGCAACAATCAACCGTGTGAAAGCACATTGGGGAGACAATTTTTCATCGTATTTTTTCTCGTTTTAAACCCATTCTGAATCCTGAAAGGTCGGAAACCAGTTCATTTCATATTTATCCTCAAAGAGCGATCAGTAAGTTTAAGGGCAGACGCATACTAGCATGCCGAACACGGTGATTACAAAATTGAAGTACTCACCATCATAATGTTCTCAGGCGATTGACACCAGTTTTTCGTCTTGTCGCACTCGCAGTTTTCTGAGCGTATTGACCCTTGCATCCAGTGATTTTCGGTCCGGGACAGGGTCTGACTAAAGGGACTAAATTGAAGCGATTACAAATATCCCGTCGAAAAATAGGCCTCAATAGCAAACACGCGCTCCTCATTACGAGCTCCTCGTATTCAAACACAAGATGGCGACGGACCTTTATTGGAACAATACTATATTATCACGCCTCAGGAACGAGATCACCAACAAACTCGACATTAACCGACGAAATGGCGCACAGTTAAACAAATAAGGAATCATGTTTCAATTTTATTTTCGATCCCATCTATGAATTAGCGTAAACGCTTGCGTAATTCACGAAAAACGTAAAATAAAGTCGCACATAGAGGGAGAAACTCACCCCGCCCTCACCCCCTATGAGTGAGGCACTTAAGTGGGTTGTTCTTGAGACTCGGCTCGCCATTTTTACGAATTATTAAATTGAGGGATGAAAGAAAAGAATATCAAAGAAAATTGACCCCATCCTAAAACACCCCAAGGCTTCGTGAGATGAAATGAAAATTCTTACAATAATCATGAAATGCAATGGATTATCTCGAGGCTCGTTCGAGAATTAAAGGGAGTCTGAGAGGAGGAGGGGGTGGAAGAGGGTTAGGAAAGGGGGTGGGCGCGAGAAGTATGGGTGGTGGGTCGGAGGTGAGTGAGGGGAATTCTCTGATTAGAGGGCAACTATCTTCTAACGTACTGTAACAAGAGTTTTTATGTTGTGTTTTTCTACTTCGTGTTATCATGCCCCACGTCGTGGATAAACATTAACACGAAAAACTATTGATTATTTTACCTGAGAAGGAACTACGATTGCGATATCTTTTCTTAACTTATATTTTTATTCCTTCGCCCCGGCTTGCTCGTCGGAAAAGATTGCAATTTACTTGACAAAATGAAATATTCCAATTTACAGACAATTAAAATATTCAAAATAATTCATATACCCTTAGGTCATGACCAACTGTATATACTAATTTAGACAGCAATTTGGTATATGAATGATTATTCCTTCTTTTAACTATATCGTCTAATTATTTGCCACACTTCACCACTTAAACTTTCCACAAAATCCCATTACTTGATACAAAAGGATACCAGTCAAAAACTTAATTCTTTGCCAATTAAAACCTCTTGCCTCATGGCTTTTCGCATCGTATATGAAAATAAAAGTTTATAGTAACAACACAGTTGTTCGACGACACAGGTTGGTTTGTCCCTCTGTGGTCTGGAAAATCCTATCAGCCTGCGTGGTGTTCGTCCTTGGCGAGCCCTCAGCTTGGTCCCGTCCTGTTGTAAAATCTCCCGTTCCCCTCCTTAATTCCAGCTCCTTTATCAATTCTCCTTTTCTACGTGGGCCATGTCTCGCACGATACCACACAATGGAACTTCCCTCTACCAAAAAAAAAACTCGCGTGCTCTCTCTTTGCACTCCGACAGTTTGATCTACAATTCCCTTTGTTGCCAACGCCTCCACTCCTTAGGTCTATTGTTTATTCTCTAATTTCACTTTATGGTGGATCTCTTATTGTTATTTTAAACCATTAGGTGGTAAGAGAAAAAATGGCGAGGCCAGCGTTACATTACAGTGTGTTGAGATGGTATCGCCTTCGAAGGCTACCCACAGCCGCGGGTAGACGGAAGCAGAGAAAAATCATAAAAAAAGGAGAATTGTGCGCCAGTGCAAAGGAGGGGTGAGGGAGGAATCCTTCCACTTGCACGGACATGAGACACACGGAAATGAGAAAAGGGGAGGGATTCCCTTAGAACACTTGTTGCTAGTGTCGATAATTCATTCGTTGTAAGTGTCACCCTTTCATCACCGAGAGTCGGAATATAGTAGTGAAGGAATTTATTGAGAAGGGCTGTGAAGGAAGGAGGTGAAGCCAGTATGACTTCAGGAAGTGCAAAGAGAGGAAAAGAAACGAAAATAACGGAACGACTAACTTACATACCACCGATTTGGAGAGGCAAATACTTCCGGCCAAGTTGCTAGACGACCTCTCACGATGATCACTCCGCCTGGAACGACCCCTCGTCCGACGCGTCCCCTTGGCAGGACGACTCATCGCCCGCACAAGTCTGCGACAGCGGCGACCTCCCCTGTCGCCCAGCTAATTAACCCCTTGCGCCGTAATAGCGAGACTAGCTCGTCATGAACTTTCGACGCCAAATCGCGCGACGACGAGTGTATCTCGTCGTCGGATTTTCATAATTTTAGCACTATTTAGAGGAACGATACACTTATTTTGAAAGCTTAAAAATGATAAAACATGCATAGTAAACATAAATAATTCATATTTCATGAAACATAATGCATTGGAAGGATTAAAATGATTTTATTCGAGTAGCGATAGCTGTGTTCTCCACGCTTAGTAATCACATTTTATTTCACGGTTGTACGTTGATTAAAAATTACAAAATATCATTTCATCACCTACCATTTAAAAGAGAACAATAGGAAAAAAATACATAGTTAATAGAAGCACGGTATTCGGAAAATTAATCGAAGGCCTTAGAAAAAAACCTATTCAGCGGATGCAGGTGACCCGTCACGGTGTGTCGAAGACTAAAATTTTTGCCCCTCTGACGAAATAAAATAAGATGCGGTAACTTTGTGATTCTACATGCATTTATTCATAGATTCATTTGCTTCCATCGCCCCGAAAACAGCACTATTTGTCCTTAAAATCGGAGGGTTTTCAACAATTAAAATAGGACAATCACAAACAACCACGCCCTAGTTAGGAGTAACCTCTCCAGGCGGGCCTCGAACCCGCGAACTTCAGTGTGGCAGGCGAAGACCGCACCCCGCCTACATCGAGGCCGGCAAAATTACTCAAATTACCTGGGTTACGCAGAGAAATTCCATCACAATAAGAAACAAAGTATACCAGTGCGTCTTATCGGAATACGTGTAATTGATAAAAGCTTACTACTTCAAATTCGAGATCCTCTGAATAAATTGACATGCAATTGGAGGGTCATTGCTTTTTACTCAATGCGATTATCAAAATTTACGAATTCAATTCTGGGACAAACGGAAAGTAGCAAATGCTCCTGCCAATTTCGGTATCCATAGTTGCAATGTAATAAGGGAAGGGATGAGACAACGATGGCTTTCGCAATTAATGGCCCCAGCAGGTTTTGCTGCCATGCGTGAAATTAGTACCAGGGCTTCACCCATCGCCTGATTCGATCTGCGTGCAAAAGCGTCCGCGGCTAATAACGTGATGACCCTGCGGATAAAGCTTTGAGCTACTGACCGAATGCGCTGAGGCACCCATTCCGTATGAAACCTTTGGACAACAACAAATAAATTATTCCGAGAGCGAGATGGCTCAGGAAAAAGAAACTTGACCCCCTATCCTTAATAATTCAACGTCGCACGCGTGCAGCTCATTTTTGGATGGCATTTACCCTCACATATCCCTTCCAATTTGTAAAATCAGCAAAATTTCTCAATTGACAACTGTGATAGTGACTGATGAGTAAAATATGAAGTAATTCTTCTCCGGCGAATCAATGTACGTTAATTCTTCTCGAGATTTCGACCGTTTTAATTCGTTTTGTATCACCAACGTTTCAATTTACGACTCGCTCATCGTCATCAGGGTTCTCAATATCTAGTCATTAGCTACAGCTCAGATGGATAATTAATAATCCAGTCATTCTTAAAGGTAGTAACATCAAACCAAATGATCCGTCAAAAAATGTGCATTTTCCTCTTTCATACAGACAATCTGAACTAATTGCCATTTTATGCTGCAAAATGAAATTTTCTTCATAATGCTGCTATTTTAATTATGATTAGGAATAAGGAATAGTTATCTTTTAAACAACAAGTATTTAAGTTGTATTTTTCCAAGATATTACGCTTAGTTAGAAGGTGTTAACAACAGCAAAACCTTCCGTATTCTTGTCAAGTCAAAACTCGTTATTGCTTATGGCGACCATTTATGGCATTTAAAGTTAGTGGGTTTTCCTTCGATTGGTCTCATAGGCAGAAGGCGTAAAGCGGATATGAATTGTGACTTTATCTCTCCCTTCTCATTTTGAAAAATCGCAGAGAATCCCGCATACCTTCCCCTCAAAGAAGGACGCCACAGGGGCACGGTTCCAAGTCCAATTCGACCGACGTAGAAGTGCAATCTAATTTATTCTTCGGAGTACGGGCCTCTAAAAAATCCTCCGAAAATTTTTTACCTTCAACCTAGTCCAGACAAATTCAGCTAAGAGTTTGAGGGTGGAATGGACTTCACTATTAAAATATAGCAAACGCCCTAAAAATCGACACATTTTTTCGGATGATTTGCTCCTTTTATTATCAACACCTCTTATTGAACTATACACAAAGTTTTTATTAAGTACAAATTTATTATTTCTACGTCTTTGAAAACATTTTTTGCATCTTAAATATCCGTTGTAATATTGATGAACATTTACTAGCTTTATCGATCTCGTATCCATAACACATGTTAATGAGGGAAAAGTGTTCCATTTGCCTCTAATTTCAGCTCCGAAATCCTAAAAAATATAAGTTAAATAGCTATTTTGCGAAAAAAAGTTTTATCGAGCTGTAATATGCTAGCTCTGTAATAGTCCTGATGCACAACTGAAATGACAAATTTAAAAAAACAGAGGAAACTAACTTATAGTTCAACAAACCCCCAAAAGGATTGTGACAAAATGAATTTTATTTGTTCACCCATTATAAGCCAACGTTGCTTCTAAGTAACATCAAAAATATACATATTATCAGCTCTATTCAGGAAAGATTTCAACTGCGTGTTACTTTGTGCTGTAAAAATCAATGGCGAAATATGTAACTGCCACAATAATTGTGATTGAGTAGAAAATGTTCACATTTTTATAATGAAAAGCATTGAAATTTAATTTCTCTCATAAGCAACAATGGGTACGAAAGGGGTAATTCTTCTATCCACATCGTTACCAATTATTACCCATAAAATCTCTCTTAACCCATTAACGGCTAGCGTGCCCATATGGGCACAGCTGCAGTGGTCTAAAAAATTTCGTATACATTCTAACCCGAACATTATAGAGCATGCTGTTTTCACCTAAAATGATTACAATGTATCACTTTATTCGGTTCGTGTGCTTACGGCCAGCATTTATACCAGCAGTTGACTGTGACAGGATAGGTATTCTTACTCACTCTGTTCGAGGTGGCAAAAGAGGAAAAATGGCGATGTGTCTTCAGTAAATGCGATTTTTTTCCATTTTATTTTTTATACTCGGCTATGTATTTAATCTTATCCTCATAATGAATTTTGTCAACTTCGGTTTCTTTTGCAAGCATTGTGATATCTTTCGTATGAGACAAGGAATTTGAATTTATTTTTGGGTGATCCCATATGGGCACGCTAGCCGGTAGCCGGGGGTGCCGGGGGTAGTTTTTTGGCGGGTGTCCTTCGCTACAAACGTTGTTATTGGGTCTGTTATCAAATAATTTCGATGTAAAACGCTAAGTTTTTGTCAATTTTTCATTTTTTTCTTATGTCACTTGATTTTATGGGCATCAATATTTTTTTGTAATATTTCCATTAATTTTTAGTACAAAAAATACATTTTTTTCTATTCAACACTTTTATTCATCGTGCTTGCGTTATACTTTACTCAACTATATATGAATAATGATAGGGCTATTTTCTACCACTGGTATACATACCCAAAAATCAAGGGCATGGTGGAAGGGGAAAGGATGTTTGATAAATACAATGATGAAGCTCATTGTAAACCGCTTTGTATCGCGTATAAAACTTTGTAAAAATAAAAAGTAGATTGAACCTTGATCACATCGTCCACATTGAACTCGTGGTGAAATTTTCCAACTTAGTCCAATCCCTGGTTGTAAGTCGCAAGGAGACAATCAAGGCGAAAGTTAACAAGCAACCATTTCAAGCTCCGTCAGTTTTAGTCCTGAAAAGGATGGAGGAGACAGTAAAATGACCGAGACGTACACATAAGCACAAAATGAACAGTCATCCGCTGAGAATATATTCCTAGAAATGAATTTCGCTGAATTTCCGGTAAATTCCTAGTTGAGGTTTCCGAAATGTTCATGACGGAAGAAATTTATTTTTCTCTATTCTATTCAATTCTTTTCTGAGTGGTTATTGCTGTCTGCAGGAAGAGAATTTTTGGGAGAGTGGCGATGATGTCCGAAACACAAGTGTATAATGCCATTCACAAGGTTTCAAAATATAATGAGGGTTTTTCACTGTGCAGCTAAAAATCACTACGATAACAGCGAAAAAATGAGCACACTTAGGCCATTCATAAATATGATGCAGTACGTTTGTTCAGAAAACTATGTGCTAACCCCCGAGCTAAAATACCATAAATCCATGATAATAATTTTGGCAATCATGGCTGCAAACAGTTCATACGGGGTGAACCTATAAGTTTAGGTTTTAAAATATAGTATTAAATGCTTGAATACTCCTCAAGATTACTTGGTGGACTTTAGCATATAGCAGGGACTGAGTGTTGAAGAGAAAAATAACTACCATAAATTCGTAGGTAAATTCTCTTCGTATTTGCTTATCATGTTGGACAATTTACTAGAGCAAGCAATAAATGTTTTCCATTTATTTTGACAATTGGTTTACTAGCTTCCCTCTCATAATTCAGTTAAAATATCAAGGATATGAGGCCACTGGGAGGGTTCTGAGAAAAAGGATCCCATTGATCGAAAAAACAGCTAGCTTAGCAGCCCTGCTGCTCCTATACTTTCGCACGGGAGAAAGAAAGGAATATTGTGGTTGCTAGATAGAATGACTATTCGGTAGTGACTGTCAAGTCACCTTGCCAATGTGTACACCCACTCACAAAGGTCACGAGATTCCCACATGTTACCTCAAAAACTGTACAAGTTAGGCAGCCAGCAGTAGTCTCTAGCTACAATATTTAGATGGGCGGAACTGATCCCACGGATCAAAATATCAACAGATACAGGAATGTTATCAGAGGAAAAAATTGTTAAGGGCCACATGAAGCTATCTCCTTGATGCTGCCATTGTAAATGCCTGGATCTGTACAGAAAATTCTAGTTCAAATATACCGCAGGAAGCGAGAGGCGAGGGATTGCACAAGTGTTTTTGTAACGAAGATGCACCTTTCCCAGACCTAGTGGTCGTATTTAACCTTACCTATCAAGTGAAACTAATCATAGAAAGTCTGATGACATAAGGTATTAAGACAGAGATAACCAATTTGTCCCGTTTCATAGACGCCGATTTTCTTATGAAAAATATTCTTCCCGCGCGCGCTCAGAATATGCAAGTGCCCAGGTATTTGCCTTCAATGGAATTCTGACTATCATACTCTGCAATTGAAAACCCAATTTATAGTTGTCAAAGACTGTACCAGCAATATAGGACTAATTTTGTTGATAAACTCATTGATAACATGTTTTTTTCATTCAATAACTGTATTCAAAACTGAGTTTTATACTGCTAATTTCTATGGACAGCCAAAAAAATGTTTAAACCGAAAAAAAATAAAGTATAATGATATGAAATTACTTCAAATTGTCAAATAAAACAAGTACTATAGGTAAATGCAAAAATATATGTCGTATCACACAATAAAAATGAGAATTATGATGGTTCGAGTGATTCTTCTGCAGAATGCAGACCGGTGGCCGGAACGGCTAGCGTGCCCATATGGGCACACCCCCTCTAGCAAGAACGAATCAACAGAATTTTAAAACTAAGCGTTATTCTGAATGCTTGGGAAGTAATTAAGCAGTTTATAACGGAAAAACAAAATAAAAACTCCGAAAAAAACTCCGCTGTTTAAGGGTTAAGAAACGAGAGGAATTCTTTAAAACAAATCAAGACGGAGAAATACTTTGAAAGAGAAAGGAAAAATACATTGAAGGTAAATGAAAGCAAACATATTGTGCGAATATCATAAGAAAGAACCACTCGCTTCGGAGTCAAGGGACAGAGACGGGTAGGAGAGGAAGGACTGTCCGACTCAAAAACATCTTCTCGTGGGAATATGGAGCGGAGGAGGGGAAGCGGTGGAACCCAAGGGAGAGACAGCTCTTCTCATGCCCGGAAGAAATCCACTCGTGAAGAAATTCGAAACGACGATCCGACGCTATGTGAAAGAACGGGCAGACGGGGAGAGAGGGAGAAACAAGAGATAAAATCAAAGAGGGAATGCTCACTCGAGTCGTCGTTGTTTGAGTGAGCAATGGAGTGGTGGTGGATATGATCGGAGGTACGGGAACAGAGGATGTGCCCAGGGGAAAATAGTGCTCGGAGCCGCCAGACTTGACAGAGCAGACCTTGGTGTGGCTAATAGAAGTGCTTTCAAAGGCTTTCCACGATAATGAAACAATTACGCAGTGCTACTCTAAAAGTTTCTTCAAAGTGATATTAGTCGTCATGGAAACTGGTATGGCGTTCTAACCGCAGCATTTCAATCAATCAAACATGGCGACTGCATAGAGGAGGCTACATAATACATAATTTGCCAAATAAGGTTGCCACTTGGGGTTTAATATAAACGGATTTCAAACCTGTCCGCATCGCGGCGATGATGTTAAAACGATCCTATTATTCATATTCTATAATAATTAAAATAAAGAAAAATAGAATTTAACATTTTACGAATTTGATCGATCACACCATCACGAAAATGAATCCCGGTTAAAAGTCCTAATTATAGCTTACTCCTGCATGTAATTTGGATCGCTTTGTCCGTCAGCGCCGCGGGTGGTAACATAGGTGTACCTACCTACTTAAATTAGTGGTGGGTGGATACATCTTCAGAGTCCGATTGGAGATTCCTCCATTAAAATATTCCATTAGATGCAAGCATATCGTGGAAATGAAAACCCGACTCATTAAAACATCCTCAAATGAATTGAAGTAATTAGCTAAATTGCGTGTTTCTAATGCTCCTGAAATTTTTGACAACAAATGAATTGACATCACGATCATTATCATCGTCCTAAAAGGGCGAATAAAACAGTACAGCGCTTCCTTCCCATTCAGGCGTAGAGTTAAACGCAATTTTTTATTCTTTCCATTTTTTGGGATTCATTGCAAGTAATCAAAACGCAAACGCCAAGTAACGAGCCAACCGTGATCGTGACGCTGTTCTCCGAGCAAATTTGCGCATGCGATTTGTGCTGAAGAGCAGCTTAACTATTCACCTGAAATGCCATTACTCCACCACACGAAGACCATAACGATCTTTAAATCCATATATGAAAACAAGAAGTTTACAGAAAATTCTACTTCGAAAGAATTTAAAAGAAAAAAATAATAACCTTTTTCAACGACAATCTTTTAATTTATAACCATCGCACAAACATATTTGGGATTAATGAACTTGAGCAATTGAAGGATTCAATAACTTATCATTGAAAGCATTCAGCGAATTAACCGGGAACCATTAATAGCGATAGAAACTGTGATCAAGACATTTGTTAAAGATACGCGTCCTACTTTCATGGCGATTCGTAACGGTAATGCAATGGCAGTGAGAAACGAAAAAAAATTCAGATTTTACATGTTTATCAAATCACCTTAGACCTTTCTCCAGAAAGATAAACCGTCTGAAACAATTAATGGTGAAGCTTAAATATACGAGAGATTTTAGTTAGTATAAGCAATACGATTGCGCAATCTCACCCACTTTGTGATTGTTTCCGAGAGTTGTAATCGCACATATTCGTCCAACCTCAATTTTGCCCTTAAAAATCCAAGGTATTGAATAAAATGTCGAAAACACTGGATACCCTATAAAAACCGTTTTCGTGATAACTGCAAAGTACATCCAATAACGTGATTGCGTTGCCTCAATAACTAGCTCAATAACTAAGGAGTTGCGACCACATATTTTTGGACAAAAAAATTCTTAAAATTGTCTCCCCACCACCTCTTGAAGTGTTGTCAATTCCTCCTAAAGCAATCTATATGGTATGTAAAACACCTCGGAACTTTCCGAAGAAAGAAATAGCGAGCATGACATTACCTCCGTGCCGATTCGCTTTATTTTTTCATGCTATTGCGCATTAATAGGCGAATAAAAGTGGTGATGAATTAATGGGTTCATAAAAATCGGATCTAAAATTTTCAGTAAAGCCACAAATTGTCCGAACTCTTCTTTGAAACCTAAAATGTGATCACGACATTACCTTCATGATGCATGGCGCGTATATTAACATGGCTATTAATTCACAGCTTTGCCGATTCCTTTCACGAGAGAAAAGGAAGTAACAGAAAAAGGCAAGAGATCTAGCCACTAACATGAGTTTTTGCGGCTGAGGGCGTCGAGCTTGGAGGGGAGAGTATGAAAACCTTGTCCCGAGGGGTGAATTCGCTCGAGAGCGAAGGTGTAATGGGAGGATATTGTCGTTACCCAAGTAACTTCCCTTCCACCAACCCTCCACCCCTTCCCTTTCCACTTTTTGTTTACCGTGCACAGGAGCGTGTTCTCCCCCTGCGACCCCCTATTTTCCCCGAGCAGCACCACTGTCCTCATGTTTTTCTCAATCGCAGAGCTAATTGCTTCGGACGCTCAAACAAAGAGACCGCGGACGTCCCTCGCGCTGAAAAATCCTCGCCTTTTCTTCAGCTATTATTTTCTCAGCGCCCATTCTTGCCGCCATTTCCGCTGTTTGTTGACACTTGGGCGTGTTTTTATTTCCAGCCCGCGTCGAAAGCCTCGCGGCCCTCTTGTTCATGAATCGAACACATATCAAATTGATTCGGATTCTCAAAACAACCTCCCGACACTCCCCTCCACCCCCAAACTCCAAGCCTCATGTCTGAATAAAGAGTCGCCATACAGTTTAATTTTCCCTTTTCGTGATTTTTGGGAACCAACCCCAGCTTCCCCACCAATTACCCTCGGAGCTATTTTGTTTCTTCTCGAGTTTCATTTTTTTTTGTCACATCGCTCCATGAATTCCGGCCGATACGTCCGATTGCGAAACTTGGCAGGCAAAACTCAAAAAAAAGCACCCGACTATTTGACTAGATAGAATGGTCTCTTCTGTAATCATGAGGGACGTTCGGACAAGCAAACACTTGGACAGTGAAAAGGTCTTTTTGGAACTGAATGCTCCCCTTCCGAGTTACCTGTTCTAAATGATTACCATTATTTAAAGCAATAAACGGTTAATTTATTATCGAAGTACTCACAACCAGTCAATCAGCCTATTTCTAAATCCCAACGCTGCCATCATAGTTTGCAATCGATTGCGCAAAAAATGACATTCTAAATCTATCTGTTCTACAGTTTATCTCTATTTTATTTTTATGATCTGATCTTACATAGCATACTTCGTATTGTATTTCTTCTATTATCTAAGGTGGATTTAAGGAGCGTTTGGATGGTAAGCTCAGCCAGCCCCTCCCACGTTGAAGTTCCGTCTATAATCGATAGTAAGGCCTATTCCCATTCTTTCTATTTATAAAAAAAACTTCTCTCCTCCGCTCACCCAGCATCTCTCAATCGTGGTACCCTTCCCACCCCGTATTGGACCCAACCAAACCTTGTCTCCTCATCTCCAAGGTAGGTTTACAGACAAACGCACCATTCCCACAATTCCTATTACTCCTCACAGAATTTAAACGGTAGCTTTTCACGCGATCACATCCTTCCACTCTAAGAATTCGAAGCCTCCTTCCATCCCATCCAAATATTTCATTCTCTTTATCTCCTACATGGCCAGAGTCCTTCCTTCTGAAGTTAGAACTAATGCTTTCCCGGCGAATATGGTCAAAAAAGGGCTTCCATTCGGGTTATCTCTTTCACCATGCCGCCACGACGCGACACTTCGGAACCCGAGTCGCGTTCCATCAGACGAGGTAAGCCCTGATGATGGATCGCGACTCGGGTTCCGAAACGTCGCCGACGAAACCGACGCGTCGGTCGAATGGAGACTGATAACCCGGCTAGAGGCCCGAATAGCCTTTTTTTACCTCCTACTGTTAATTATTCCGGCATACCCTCCATCCAACCTCCACGCCCTCGAAAGTTTGGTATTGTATTTGGAGGAGACGACCGACAGCTTAGGTCATTTGGGCCATGAGGGAAGGGTACGTAAGGAAGGGTGGAGAGAAACCCGGCGTCGGCATCAGCCTACTGTTAAAGAAAGGCACCAAGGGGACCACGGCTTTACGACCCATCCGACGGACGGAGTGTTGCGCTTTACCCTCTTCATCTTTTTTCCAAATGTTTCCTTTCCTTTCCTATCACTTCCAGTACCTTTGTAATTGCCACCTTCCCGCTCACGTTTAGTCTCCAAAACTCAACCTATCACCTCCATCTTCCCCAATCGAAAGCGAAACATTTCCAATTAAACGGTAGGACTCGTAAAAATGTTTATTTCGCGAAAATAAAAGGAAACGTAGCAGGAGTGATTCTCCGGAGATCCTTTGCCGTGGGAGCGTTTGGAATAATTTCAAAATAGCTTTTTCACAACGGTCTGCATTAAGATATTGCAATTATTTATATTCATCAGCCCGCGAACAGCACTAGTTGGCCTTCACGTCGGAGGGCTAGAATGAATAACGGCGGACGGCCGAAAATTTCCACGTCCTGGTAAGACGGCACCTACCAAGGTGGGACACGAGCCTGAACTTATCGTCATTTTGACAGACGAGGACAGTACCCCGCCGCCTATGTAGAAAAAACAACGTTTAAATAATTTTAAAGGCTCCAGCGTCGGAATTTTCACGCCAGTGGTTGGTTTTAAACTGCAACTTTTCGTTTATTTTTTAAAATCTCTTATTCGGTAATCTTGTCATTTATGTTTTGTAGCTATACTTTAAACTTCTCTTTTATACCCTTTGTTATCATGTAACAGTTTCACTATAAATTGTCATAAATGCTGTATGTGATCAACTTAGATAAATAAATACCTTTCTGAAGGACAAATGAAATAATATTGACATAAAATGGCGGAGAAGCGACTCTTTACGCTTGAATAATTTCTTCATAGAATGAACAACGCAAGAAACATCCAAGGGGAGAAGACGCCGCTGTCATATCAATAAAATATGATTCTCCCACATCAAGCTTAAATCCATTAGCGCTTATCGATCAAATGGCAGAGCGCTTGCTCGGTTTAACTCACCCAACTAGGGCTTCCTTTTTCATTCCGTAAATAGCCGCAAGGTGAAAAGGTGGCACTTTATTAAATTTACATAGAGGCTTATGGCCAGATAGAATTCATACTTTATAGGTATTGTAGGAATGTTTCCATTTCTATTCCAGTTGGCCTGGAATCGCAAAATCTCTACCCTCTAGTAATGAACAATAAGAGACTAAATTAAATGAAACCTCGGGAGTTGTAAAGTAGGGTATCGACAGGGATAGAGAAGAAAATGTCGTTAGTACGTACAGACATGTTAAGCTCTGGCGAGCGTTGCAAATGGCTGATATCCAGTGTGTTCAAGGCAAGTTCCATACAGCACAAATATAATCAATACTTACTAATTGTGTAAGGCCAGAAAAACTATATCCTTAACAGAAATGCGAACACTGGAACTCGACTATTGAAACGCCAGAGATGAAAACTGCACCAATACAAATATTATAGCCAAAAGGCCCTCAGTAAATTCCCAGATAAACTATTTCATATATACGCAGTTATTTCCATGTTAACCGAGGGAACAGATTTGTTATTGAGTTGCAATAAACAAAGCTGTCATCTCACCACAACAGTACCTATCGACTCCCTTGAAATGAGGAGGGGCAAATAATTCATGCATCATTCTAGCCTGAGTAGACTCGTAACGAATAAAATGTAAGTCGTGCGTCACAAGTAATGTTTTGACAACTTATTACAAAGAAATCTGCACATGCATATTTAAAAACAAGCAGGGAAATAACACCTTAAACTCGAATTAATCTTTTCTCATCGCCATTCCGCGAATGATACATTTAGATACAAGAAGCAGGATGCGGTAAGCAACGCCAGCGGCGAGGGCGAAAGCCATATACATACATAGCTTAAAATATACATAGTTCTTTCTAAAGCTTCCACATTCTTCTATCGACAGCCTACTTGGAAACCACACTTACCGATCAAATAAAAGCAAAGTCTACATTGACATGCCACTAAATAACTCTATACTCACCTGCCACACTTTCCTTCATACACATACTACTTAACTTCCGTATCCAACAATTAAATAAATGAGTAATCTATAACGGCATGTTTCATTATGAAAAAGCCAAATAAATACCCGCCATTTTGATATGCTTTGTCATTTGGCGTATGATGATTGCCATTAACACGGAAAATGGACAAACTATGATGGAAAAACTAAACAAAACGATCGAAATTAATTTAATTCGTTCAATCCAGAAAAAGATAATAATAGCAATCGTATTCCATGCTTGCATCACGGATTTATTTGCCTTAAAACAGGGTTCATATGGTAATGGTACCTACTCAGCGCTTTAAATTTTCCTTGCTAACAAATCTTGCAAGCAATAATTTGTTCCAAATAACTTTTCTCAATACTATTCTTTTTGTCGGCCACGTTGGCGGCGGGGTTAAGTACTTGCCTGCCAGATCGAACGTCGCGGGTTCGAGTTCCGCCTTGGTAGATTGTCCCTACCCATGGAATGAACCCAGTGTGTGTAAATCGTAGTTTCATTTTATTTCCTCCGATGGAAAATGCCTTAAATGAGCTGTTTTCGGGGCGATGAAAATAAATAAATATACCAATATCTCTTTTCCACTCTGAACATAAAATTTAAGAACATTCCGACATTCCTCTGCTGATGACAAGAAAAATGAGAAAAACCTATTTCGTCATTCAATTGCCAAATTGGTCAATAATGATGCCATTAATGTTGGTTCACAGAGCACCAATATATTTATTCAAATATACGGAAGTAACAAAACGCAAGGTATAATCACAATAGTTCACTAATTGTAAGTCAATTTTTTTGGGCAGTTAAGCTATAAAATATCAAGGGAAAAAAACCACAACATAAGTGATCCAAGGACACTTTTCTTTAATCATGCATATTCGGCAAATGAGCATCCAGTGACTCGTACAACACATTAAAGTTTCAATACAGTGGCGTAACTATGGGGGGCAATGAGGACATAGATCCCCCAGCCCCCAAAAGCCTCAGAGAAATAAAAAAAATAATTAAATACATTTTCCAGTTATGACACGTAATAAATGCAGGTGCTTATAGGAAATCTTTAGCGCCAAAATTATGTAAAATTTCATTTCCAGGCATGTCATTTCTCAAAAATTTGCCGTTACCCCATCCTCACCCCACCTCCCGTCGCTAATACTGGCCATCCAATCCCCCCCCCCCTTTCAAGGATTCCTTGTTACGCCACTGGTACAAAATTTGCATACATTAAAAAACTTATCCATAATTAAGATGCTTACTTGGATAAATCATCATTCAACAAAGAAAACAGCTGATTATGGGTTAAACACTCTGTAAAAACTGAAAAATTAATCGCCAAGTCCCTTATAAAACATCGTCATTTTAATACTGCTTAAAATACAGAATTATTCACAAAACTAATATACACTACAGTACGAGATTGCTACATGAAACGATAATGGCAATTCCGGGAGTATATCTCCTCGGAAGGATGGGAAAACAGGAAAGGGTGTTCCGCAAAACCCTCCACGCTACCTTCGCCGAGAGAACACCTTAAATAATAATGTCATCTCCGCAATTTTTATGACCGACTCTCGCCACCCAGCTAGATATGCAGATGGCGATGTCTGTCTCCGCACGCATCTCAACTCTCTCTCTCTCTTTCTCTCCCTCTCCTCATTGCGCATGCGCAATAGGTCTGGTTCAAAAACCGGCGAGCCAAGTGGCGCCGCGGAGCCAAGGGCACCGCGGCGCCTCCCGGGGAGCGGCGGCGGCCGCGGAGGATGAGGGCGACGACTATTCGGGTGGAGAGGAGGCGGACGAGGCCACGCCCCCCGGGGGCGGCGTCGCACAGTGGTCCGGATCGCGAAAAAGTTGGACAAAAATCAGATTTTCGTTGGATGTCTTTAAAAATTGCTCCCTACATGTTTTTTGGCAAGCTATTTTCATTTCTGCTGTTGTTTTTACGAAAAAACTATTATTTTATGCGATATCGTGGAGCTTAAACTTATCAACTGGCTAATTGTAACGTTGACTGCATAGATAAACGGTTATGATGATAAATTTATGTAAAAAAATGATAATTAGTTGCGTAGAATGAGTTAATGATCTTTCAAATTAGTCAATAAACAAAAAAACGGCTAAAAGTAGGGTTGTTGGGTTCATTGACTTACGTTAAAGAGGTGCGATTTCCAGGTTTCGTGAGATTCTTCTCTATGGACTAAAAAGTAATTATTAAATAAGTGTCAAAATAGTATTTAAGTGACTCTTTTATTCTCATAAAATCATGGTTAATTCCTCATAAATTTAAAATTGTGTATTATAATTGTTCAGCATCAGATTCTTCCCAATCCCACCCATCCCTCTCTTCGCATTCACTCGAAGAATTTTGATACTCTTGCAAGACCAAGAGATCACGAACCTCCTGTGGAAGATCTTTAAGGCCCGGCACACAGTGGTCCCAAATCGAAAAAAGCTGGCCAAAAGTTTTTTCGAAAATTTTCAAGGAATTTTTGAACCTTATTTTCGGATTCTACAGGATATGGTCTACAAAATACACTACTAAGTTAGTATTTTTGTTCATCAGAGCGGCTGCAGTGATCCGTCAAACATGGAGCATTCACCGTAAAAATCACAGTTGCGTGAAATCGGTCGATTTTGAGGAAGTTCAGCGTCATGCAGGACAACCTTTACGCGATATATTTGGCCAAAAACATTTTTAACTACAAATATAAACATTATTACATAGTGGGACATAAATTTTATTCGGATTTTACTATGTTTACTATTTTATATATATTTTGTAACTTTTAGTGTTTTTTACCCAAATTTTCAAATAAAATGTACAATATCGTTTAGAAAGGCACGTGAATGCACAGTGTCTTTTGCACCAATACAAAGGGAAAAGTATATGCAACGCAGTAGTGAAGAAAATTTTTGCTACTAGTTGCTACTCCGACCTCAGCATTGATTTAACTATAATGATGCAATGCGCTGACGCGGGCGGCGGCCTGGCTGGCGCGTGGTAGGGCTCGAGGAAATCCAGTATTTATGGGTGTTATTCAACATTGTTGGATATTTTATTTCTACAAAAAATATTTACCCTATGAATATACATCTCTTGTCATACGTAGAACGTTTTATCATTAATAGTTTCCATTTGACCTTACCTTTTATTTACGCGTGCCCATGCTCTCATAAAAATTGCTTAAGGACTCGAGCGGAAGGATATATTTATGGAAGGAAAGTTCGCAGCTGTGCTTATAGTAATCCTCAAAAACATGAATGCATTCAAAACAAAAAAGAATCCCTCAAATGCTACTCCACCCTTTCCTTCCGTTAGACGGGTTAGTTTTCGTCCTCACGCGGCACATTGTCCCTCTGTCGCACAGTGGTCTGGGGAGCGCTTTTTTCCGGACAAAAGTCGACTGTCCCATTTGTAGAGGTATATGATGGTGTTACACAACTTAAATATATCTTCTAATGCATGCATAATGACTTTCTCAAAAAATAAATACGCATTCGCTATTTTTTCTGAATAATTATACTACAACGACGTGTGATGCAATGGTGGTCTGAAAAACACCTACGCATTTATAAGTCGCCAAATCCAGTTTTACACGAATGAATGGATGTTTTCTCACTTAGAGATAATTACATGACCATTATTCTTTGGGGGGAGATATCTTTGATGAAAGAATTTCGTAGAATAATTAATTAATGAATCAATAATTAAGGGAAGCAAATGGATATGAGGAAGTAAAACAATTACTCCTCATCCGTAGTTTCTTCACTGTCTTTGTACACGGGTGCCGAGTCTACGTTTGGGGATGAAAGAAGTCGTAGCACCAAAAGGATAGCACAGGTTTTTTTACAGAAAGAATTTCTTCTTAGGGAGGATAAAGACTTGCTGCCATTAGAGATCTGGCCCCTTTCCTGATGGACATAGTATACTGATGTTTAGTCAACTTTGCCTCAATCATTAAGCCTAATGCCTCGTCTGCATTGTAGGGAAGAACTACCTTGGTGTCAGATCTATGGATATTCCACGCTTGCCTTATATTTCTGGCTATACTGGGGCTACCATGAATTGCCTCATCTACCAAATGAGCTGCATCGCTTTGTTTGTTTGCCCGAAGACTTGCGTTCGTCGCATAAACCAGCTCTTCAGTTGTTTTTTTGTCGAGCAATTCCGTGGTTCTCCTCCGCTTTGATCCCTCGCACAACGTTTCAAAATTCTTACACGGACGACTGAAAGGACTACACACCTAAATAAAATCAATCTTTTGATAGGTAATACTCTCATTTACGTAAATGCTATAAAATGTCCCATCGATAACATTGAACTAACCCGAGGAAGAGGGTTGAGAAGTTTCCGAGCTCGTTATCTGGGGCTCGATTTTTTCCCGCCAAAAAAATCAATATCTGAATTAAGCCACAGATTTTTATTCTGCAAAAACACGTTTATTGTTCTACGGCTCTTTTCCTATCTCAGTGTCGCCCGAGTAATGAAAGAAAACAGCTAGTTTTGAATTCTTAGCTTCCTGTCATCTTTCACGTCCGACCTTCTTTGTGACCTTAGAATAAGACACAAAAATGATATGATACGCAAGCTATGGGTTAATGAATCCACTTAGTACGTTGCACCTCGGAATTAAATCACTTCCACCTACCTTAAAATGTACTCATATAGATGCTTGTAACGAACGCTGTCCTTCTCGGCCCACTTCTCTCGTAAATTGAAAAAATATTCCTTCACGAGTGCCATATCCGAAGACTGGTTCACAGAAAATAAGTATTCAATTTTCACTGAACAATAAGAGGAATCTTAACAATAGCTGGAGTTGTCGCACACTGGGAGAAGCCTAGTGGCAGCCGAATTGTTAGTTTAAGCCGTGTCAAATAGGCTATATTGTTGCTCATATGGTCTCTGAATCATGTAGTATTTAGGCATGGATAAAATTTTTTCTGATAATGCTAATAAATGAACCAATTGCGTCTGATAGAGAGACTCAAAACGGAGGATTTTATCAGCGAAAGCGACTTGCCGAGAGATAGCGCGCCATGGCGTTAGGATAGCCAGGCGTCTCTGTAACACATTTCGGCTTATAAATTTAAAAAAGGCAACTAAAGGCAGATAATTCTTTCTAAATTGCTTCAAGGATAGTATTTTCTTTGCATCCTATTACATGAGAACACAGTGGTAGAGCGTGGTTTTTTTATATCTCTAACTGTGCATAATTAAAAAAAAATATTTGCTTATGATATTATAGCGCGCTATCCTGAGACCCCGGACACTTTCATAACATTAATAATTAGGTTTATGGATCATAAAAAAGGTGAGTTTGCTGAAATAAACTCAAAAGAAAACAAAAAGTGGCAATTGGTTATGGTATTTATAAAGTTAAAAAGCCGTCAAAAATTTGAGAAATTACACTCAAACAACTTTTGCTAAAAACCACTCCTGTAATTCGAAAAATGGGCAGTAAAGGAAGATATAAAGATCTATTTACAATGGAATGATGTTTTAGCTTCACATAATTAGCATTTTTGGATAGTTAGAACGCAATCGAAAAATCGACTTTTGTCCGCCGAAAAGGGCATCTCAGACCACTGTGCACAGTGGTCCCAAATCGAAAAAAGCTGGCCAAAATTAATTACGCCGTTGTTATTATGTATATATTTGACCTAAAGGTCTATTCTTATTGTTTTTGACCCGCTCATTCTGAATTTATAACTATTTTTTATGTATTTGCAATAATTTTATTGCTATTTCACATTTTGTTTAAACAATTAATTTTTTTAACATTGGAATTTGAGATTATACTGGTGATAGTAAATTAAAATTATACATATCATAAAACTGAATTAGTTATTTAAAACATACATAAATGCATATAAAATGACTGCATTGTTTATTTTTGGACAAATTTTGAACAACTTATTTTGAATGAACCAAGAGAACATTTTCTACTTTATCATTTGTTTGATCGTATTTGATACGAAAAATAAGTGAATATTAATTGGAAATTTATATTATAAGTATATTATTAATATTACTGTACTGCATTAATTGTTTAAAAATTATAATATCTAATTCTAATTAAGTAGACAATTTTATAGTTCCTTGTAACGTGCCAATGGATTTGGAAGCAATTTTAAACGGGGTTCCGTATTTCACAAGTTTCAACGGAGGCATTATTACAATCATTAAAATGTTATAAACAATATTTCATAACTCCTATAACTCAAGTTAAACGCCAAATTTATTGATACGCTTGCAATAAGCTCTTTACGAAGTGAGGCATCAATTTAACGAGCACATGATTTGGTACGAAAAATTAAATGAGATTTTCCATTAATTTGGGCTTTTTTAATTATCAAAAAAATAAGTTAACATTTCTCCTTATCTTTCTCAGTCATTGTTACGAAAAAAATTTAAATACATTCATGATCACTATCCGACAAATCCTCATCACAGTCGTCATCCACTCAATTCTTCCAGGATTAATAAACTCTTTACCTCGACTAGTAATTGAAGTAATTTCCTTCTTTGAGCCTTAGAAATACTTGATATCATTGCATCTGAAGTTAGGAGTAATCTTTTAAACAGGTCTTCATTCGTTGGTATCCAGGAAAATTTCCTTGCATGGTGCTCCCTGAATCTTCTTATGTCCTTATTCCTCGCCTCCATTGCCTCCTCGGACAAGTGGACAATAGGAAGGGCAGCTTCTTTAGATGTCCGTCGGAGGAGCAAGTACTGATGTTTCGTGAAATTACCAGAAACGAACATGGAAAGGGCTTCTTCGTTGGAGATTTTACTTTGCCTCACATCCTTGGCTCTCCATTTTGATAACACTCGCCGCGCTCTTGAGAGAGTGGTTGTTGTCACCTCATTTATTATTTTCGCCACGAACTCATCACCTTTGCTTCGATAACTCATGGATGCTCTACTGGCGATGTGCTAGCTCTAAGATCCTCCGTTTTCCATCTCTAGGCCCTTTCACTGGACTTCTCAAATTGTTTAAATAAAGGCGGAGGAAATTTCAACTTCTCATTTAGGCAGTCAGCGAACTTTCTTCTCAAAAACCTGTCATTTCTTTTTCTTTCCTTCCACCGGCGAAGATAATTTGAGAGAAAAAACACTTCTCCGCAATTTTTTTAGGATAACTTTTGAATTAACGTCCTCATCTAACTCTATCTTGTTGCTCCAGCAATCCAATAAGTATTGGTTTTTAAACGATACGGATCCTTTTCCACTTTCAAGAAATTTTTCATGCATCTCAAGACGCGTGAAAATTTTCAGAGTTATCGAACTAAAACACTATGGGCACTCTTCTTTAACCCCACAAGTCTTCTTTAAAAAGTTCGAGGATACTCGACTTTTTCAAGACTCGATCTTCACGCTAGAGGAAACTAACTTTCACGTCTTTCGTTTGGCAAAATCTGAGTAAAACTGAGTTTTGGCGAGAAAATTTCGGGCAAGCGATGTGTAGAAGTAATTTGGGGGTTCCACAGTGTGAGGTTCGCGATGCTATTATCTATATTTTCTAGTAAATATCGCATTTGAAAGGTGAAAAGGCTTACTCCGTTCATCCCCGGTGGCCAAAGTGCAATTCATAACAAGTGTACGGAGAGCGGTGGTGTCGTTTTCCCGATGGGCGCAATCAATAGCCTAGGCCTTTTCGGCCGTCGTTTGCCCTGCATGTGGTTGAGGAGGAGTTCAGTTCTTAATGTGCTAATAAATGGATCCGATATTAGGATCAGTCTCCGGAAAATATCCTCATTAGTGTGAAGTCGAAGTATTTTTTCTCGCGTGATGCTCGCGATATATTCTAATGTCTTTGTTGGGAGATTCCTGGGCTTCCTCCGTCAGTTCTTCAATCGGAAGAAGAGCCGGTTCGATGACATCTGCACCATGTACTAACACTTTGTGCACAGTGGGTGGCATGTAAAACCAACCATAATGTCTCACAATATTTTCCGCTGTATCCATGCAGAACTTATTAAATTTTACTGAATAAATCAAAACTCCGCAAGACAAAGACATTAAAATTGTTGAGAATTGAAAGATTAACTCTTCCTCTACTCCTGAAAATTAATTAACTATGTCATTTCATTTGAAAAGTGCTGCATAAAGCAGTAATAAAAAGATGTTTTATTGCAACAATGAAAAGAAAGCAATCAAAAATATTGATCCTCACCAACTATTTCAATCGATAGGCGAGAATTTTTGAAGAAGCGCCTAGCTGTGTTTCCATCACTGAATATACCATATTTTGGCTTCGGGTCATCAACTAAAAGGCCCATTCTCTTTTTTAATTCGTAGGTACCGATTAAAAAATAATAATACTAGAACAATATCCCAGTGGACCCCATATCACCATTAGAATACAAGGAAAATACGAACCAGAGGTGCTTTGAAGGTTGCGAAATACAACATCAAGGAAATCAACAATTTTGTCCAACCAAGTGCAATAGGGTGGTTTCCTATTTTTTTTCAGTGCCTAAATCGAAAGATTATTACTCCTGGAGTACGTATTTCACGCTTTTAGATTTTTAAATGACGATATATATTTGTCGCGATTAAATGAAAAGTGAAAAATTTCAAGCGCGCAAAAACGCGACGCGTAAGTAGGAAAGTCCGTGCGACGCATTTCTGGTTCCCCCTCCCGCCTTGTGAGATGACCCTGATCGAGGCTCTGAGCGCTGATAGGACGCAGGATGCTAGGGAGTCCAAATGCATGCTGCATGCTGGTGATTGACCACCCCCTGCCAAACACCCTTGAGGTGGCTCGCAGGGTATTGAGTAAATGTAGATGATGCTAGAGGGTAGCTGAGTACTTTGCTGGCTGGTAGCGCTTGGCTTAAAAAAGGTTTATTAATACCTTATCAAACGAAGAAAACTTTCCATCCTTAACCAGTTTTAATAGGTGATTATTAAGACATGTTTCCCTGAGCTCTGTGCCTCATGCATGCATTGGTAACCTCAGACGATGTATACCTCCTATCCTCTCGTGTAGAATCTAGGTCCCTGTGACGTCACGTGGAGTGGAATCGCATGGGCGCCAATCTGGCCTTTTTCAAATGAGGATAAAATTTGACCCTTGCCATTCGTCTAAACCGGTATTTCAAAAACCAAATAATTTGTGTATTATGAATGCACTAATGGTGGGTAACGAATCACAATCAATGCCTTTCGTTTTCTTTGATGCAGGAAACTACCCTATTCCTCTTCAAAAAAGAAGAGTTTAATCGCGAACTAGCTCGCCATCTTCTCTCGTAGGAATAAAAAAATTCATGTTTAAAAAATTATTAAGCTCAAGTTTTGCCTCATCATCTCCGTGTATTCTGAAACAACTCTCTAGATATGCATTCAAACTCCTTTTTTGGAGAATCCATGGTTTTCTCTTTTTTCTCCAGCATTTTTTCGTGCAGTTTACGCCGCGCAAATGCCCATGACATTGCGAAATGCCCATGCGAGATCACTGTAAATCACAATAACTGTCGCCAAAATAGTACTTCGCAATTAGTGATGGGTATGTGTTCACATCGACAGAAAAGTTGAAACTGAAGGGGACCAAAATGTTACGACCGGAATTTGGATGGGCTTTAAAAGAGGAGTAATCTTTACCCATGGAAATTTGGGTATTCCCCTGGATAACCTGTTGGGGTAGGGTTGGAATCCGTAAAGAAAATGTGAAATGTTTGGATTTTGAGCGAAAATGCATACTAGCGGCATGCGGCTAGCGGCGGACCTGCAATAAAATCCGTCCGAAAGGAAGCGGGTGAAGGGTAAAGACCTCATCTATTAACACGTGCAGCTTCACTTGCAAGCCAGACCGCCCTTATAAAAGCAATAAACTCAAGTTGGGTGGTGCACCAAGTGGCAAAATAGCAAAATGGCTAAAGATGGCAAAATGTCCCGGTAGCAGTGCATGTAGCCTGTCGTATTTACTTCAATATATAACCAAATGCTATTGAAGTCGTTCTGAGAAGCTCCTCTCCCAGCGTCCCAACTTAACCTAATTCAAATTGTTCCGAAATTATTCTACTCGTCCACACACAGGTAAAGTTTGGAGGATTACAAAGTATAAAATAGGTTTTAAAATGCTCAAATTCTTATTTTTGTGATTCTGACCAATGAAGCATTGGGAGACGCAATATACCATGCGCCTACTCTGCGCTGATGCTAGCGTGTTGAAGCTCACGTCTACTGCGGCTAGGAACATAAATCGTTGTTATTCGCTGACTCGCACAGATTTGCAGCTGATTTCTTCACTAATATCATTATAATACTGTATTTTATTGTCACAGTTAAGCACGTATAATTGAAAATTAGACGCGCCGGAAGGAAAATGAGCCACAAAACATCCTTATAAAATACAATCAATACAACCACCTAAAAATCACACTCAAGTAATTAGTTCAGGCTTATATTCGTCGGAGTGTGCGGTATTCATAATTAAAATAACTTTATTTCAGTCCATAAAAATTCCATAGAATCACCTAATACGGTTAAAAGGTGGAATGAATATGACGAATGCGGGTTTTTAGTTGATTATGACGTCCCTTTCACGCTCTTAGGATACATCTGCCACAAGTACAGGTCAGTGGGTCTAGAACAAATAGTCATTATATAAAGCATGCGGGCAGTTGACCATTTGAAATTGTTCTAAAAAAATCAAGTTTATCACCCATTTCATTAAAATGAAAAATTTCAAAATCAAAATCACTAAAATATTTAAAATTAAAGACATTTTCAAAGAACTAATAACTTCCTCCTCCGCCCACATAAAAGTTTCTGTGATCTTTGCTTTCGTATTTCAATTTTCTTCCCGTTAGACCAATATACACCTCACTACAATCATTGCAAAAAATACTTTTTACCCGCAATTTTTATCCTCATCCACATTCTGTAATTATAATAAATTTTTTTTGGACAAAAACCAAGTAAATTTAATACGATATCCTAACGCCACGTCGATGGGAAAGCCATTTAGATGCTCGTAGTAATTTACGGTTTTCAAATGAAACCTCAAGAGCCACACAATCAGTCACTCCGCCTCCTAGACGACGAATATCTTTTCGATAGAAGGGTGGAATTTACATTCCCGCCTGGGCCCATGTACATCCGAAATTACCTCCCCAAGATTCCTCGGAAATTTTTGGACCAGCACAGTTCCCACTCCCCATGCGACGCAGTTCTTAACCCATTATTCCCCAGACTGCATATAGGGCTTTTACCTTCGGTTTTTTCCTATTTTCCGGTTTATTTTGGCCTAATTAAGATTAATTTTCAGAAAAAAATATTATATTTATCATAATATATGATTTGCATAATGTTGCGTTTACGCAACGCTGGGAAAACTCCGGTAAATAAAAGCAAAAAAGGACTTTTCAAAATTTAGGTTGCATATTTTATTTTTCATCGTCTTTTATGATGTAATGTTCGATAATAATCAGCGTGGAATTAAACGTAGTAATTTTAGCAATATAACTTATATTTGATTTGCACACTCGAATTCTTCGCCAGGAATTATAAGTATGATTGCGGATGAAATGCATTATTCTCCCATGACGGGCAAGCTGGGGTATGCCATTTTTCCTAGGGTGTCCTGCATGTGGGTACCGATTTTTATGCTAAATGTCATCAGCAATTTTATTGGAAACGATTTATTGCCTCACAATCAGTAAAATTGTATGATCTCGGATCGAAATTCTAACAATTGAATTGATTGGCCCGTGACTTTGGCGTAAAATCACCACGTATTCACCGCTGCACTATCAACCCCTTTTCGGAATAGAGTTTTTTTGCCGTTAATCTGGATACGGTAACATGCAACAAAATTATCGAGCAAATCTACCCCTCCCATTTCCTGATTGTAATCGTTGATGATATTTCGATTATTTTCGGAAATCTTCGTGCCTTTTTGTCCTTACTATGGGTTCCATATTCCCGTAATTTGAGGCAACAGCAATGACTTATTATGCCATCGCACTAAGAGAATATGTTTTGACCCGTCAAACGAATAATAGAAATCCCCGGTAGGTTTTTTTGTCAAATCTCTCAAAGACATGAGTGCGCAGTTTTCCGTTCGATTTTCTCTTACTTTTTCCGTTGAAAAATAACAATTATCACTTAAAAGTTGCTAACAGATTGTAACTGGTGAAGAAATTTTAAAAATACGCGGCATGATATTTTGTAGAATTACAAAAATTCAGCAAATTTAGAACATCCCTTTCTCCCAATGAACTTAGAGATCCTAGAAATATCAATTTCAAGTTCCGCCTCTCCATTTGGCAAAAATTGATAGAGATGAGACCAGACACCACAACTACCTACTCTAAATTTTCCCCACGAATGAACATTTTAGCTGCGTGCCACCTGGAATATGGAACCATTTGTTGGGAAAATTCCTAACTGAATGGAATTTTGGTATAATCTATTGAGAAATGGTCCGACTTTCAAAAATGTATTACTTTGTGTAGTTGAGAATTACTGAAGAGCTGTCGATATTTTTTCAATTCGTCAAACCGAATCCGCGTCATACATTGCCTCACGATGCGACATACATCTCCTCTTGGCTTGTCCAGTGCAACTTAGTGCGCGGTAATATATGATACCCCGACAACATTATGGTTATTTATTTGTTAGGTTATTTGAGTGGCTCCAAATTAATTCAATTAATTGGTGAGTGGCCTCCGTACTAAGTAATAAGTGTCTCCATTACTTTTTTCACGCAGAAATTCGAGACTACTACGGAGGTATATTCCATTTTTTCACATTAAGGTGAACCTGTTCGTTCCCTGCATCTTTTACCTGGGTATGCGCGTTTACTGGAATATTTGTCTTTAGATACTACTTGAGTAAACTGTGATTTTCCTTGCAGCACCTCCGGCATTCATCCATATTTGAAATACTGAGAAGATGTAATCCCCATTGTAGTTCCAAAAATTAGAAAATTTATTCATCGCCTCTTCTGTTAATTTATATTTTTCAATTACCTTCTTGACGCTTCTTCTTAAGTAAACGTCTGAGGCGTAGAAATAAGCTTGATTATGAGCCTTACATCACCTGAGTGATAGAAGAAAAATATAGGTAACTCAGGATTGCACGGAGAAAATTCCAAAGAGCGACTAGAGGAACGCTCCACCTTCCATTACAATCCTGATTCCACTAATACGTTTCTCACCCTCTCATTCTACCATCTCTGAAACTGAATGCATCTGAAGCTGACTTTAACGTCTACGAAGTAATGCTTCCACTCAACGACATGGGAATAACATAGCCCTGAATCGACTCCACGTGTGCGTGCAAGAGTTTGAAGAAGTGCCGGAGTGTTCGATTTAAAATTCGTACCGATGGCCATTTAGGAATTAAAAATGTCATACACCCTCTACTATGTAAACTCACAACCTGTGAGTCCCAAAAATGCAGCTAAACATGCCTCCAAAACACTACGTTGTCGATTAAAAGCCATGCTGACAAGTTTCGTTATGCTTTGAGAAAATCCCTCTGGTCTACCAGAGAATTCCCATCGTTGCGTAAACGCAACATTATTTACAACGACCATATTTATACCAGTAACGACGAAAGTTTGTGACAAAAATAAACATGATAAATAAAGAAACTTAGAACTAAGATAAAACATTACCACTAGTAAGATTACTCAATAAATCTCGGTAAAAAAAATCATTTACAATTTGTAGTACTTCAGCGCTTCGAAATAGGCAAATTTCGAAGTAAAATAAATACTATAATTTTAATGAAATTTTTTACAAAACCAACTGAATAAGAACGAAAGGAACTTCAGAAAACCTGAGAAAAAATTATTCTGACGCAAAGATTTGTTCTAATAATTACGATTCAATAATGTTGCGTTTACGCAACGCTGGGGATTAATGGGTCATAATAATATACTTACTCTACGCCAGGATGTACGGTATAAGCACTAAAACTTTCAATAAGATAGCGCAAGAATTATGCGACCAATACGCCACGATAATGCAAACACGACCAGTTGAAGGGGAGGGAAACGTCTTCTAAACAAAATCCGGCTTGCTGATTAACACCACTCGAGGAAGTGGACCAGTTCTCGCTGTCAAAGGATATTTCATTTCTGAGGACGAATGTTCGCGCACGTGCTTAAGACACGAATGCACTCGCAGCTAATCTGGCGCCTATGAGCGCTCTGACAGCTCACTCTTTGGCCGGGCTCCAATATCTCTCCCGCAAGAAATGAGAAGACGGTGAACGCACGTGATCAGCAATTTAAAGCGAGGCGTCTCGAGGAGCGCCCAACTAACTTCACGGTCACCTACCCAAAGGGAGCCAGCCACTGCCCCACATTCGCCCGACAAATGAAAACTTTTCCAAAACCCTCTTGTTTGACGGTCAATTATTTCCTCGATGAAATATGCAGGCTTCTCCCCATGCCAGGAGAGTTTCTCCTACGCCTTCCGAAGTGCCATATCAAAACAGCGAGCATTTTGGAGAATATTTGACGATGCATTCAGCATTGGCGGCCACGGATCCAGCCAACTTATTTCCTAGCCTTTCCCGCAGAACGAGGGTTCGAGCCCCAAGAGGGAAACATTTTTATACTTTGGGTATAGGCATTCATTGGCAAGGCTCAAATATACTGTTTTCGGGTGCAGGTAGACATTGAAAATTAATTAAGGGAAAAAGTTTCAATTACGTCGATATAGAGATAAGAAAAGAAAATTTAGCACACAAAAAAATGGCTTTTTTTCGAAATATAACAAACAGAACATTAGCAACCGGAGCACGTCAAACCAATAGTTTCATCCTCTATAATTGTACTCGCGAGGGATAGGTGCTAATAACGAGAGGCAATTGAATATATTTTCAAATCGTTTTACATATTTGCTATTTGGTCGGTCTGAGAAGGACGCTAATTTGACAGTCACACCTTTATCATAAGGTAGATCCGCATAGATTCATACTTTACATTTTCCGTGGTAACGAAGGTCCAAAGACAATCAGCACTGCAACATTTAGTACAAGCATTTAAGAATAAACAGAGGCCTTAAAATTCTATTGCCAATCATTGATAAAATATGTCAATTTATTCTATTAAAAACAATCATTGAAACAAAAAAATAACAAAAGTTTTAAGTCACTATTTGTTTCTATAAATTGCCAGACCAATTTCGTGAAATGAGTTGATTGTAATAGCGTCTATTGCGGCACTACGAATAGGCAATTACAGTTTAGTGAACGCATTCACGTGTTATGCATATGTTCCTTTTTTAGATCATTCAAACCAAATTCCGCCAAGCCTTGGACAAAATTGACTCTTGTGGTTAACAATATCAAGAAAATTTGGAAAAGCGTCTTAATTTCATTATAAAATGAAAAATACATAGATGAATAGATTACAATCAACTATTTTCCTAACAGCTTTTAATAGATTTTCTTTTTTCTCTTATCTTAACCTTCTTTAATTAATAATCAAAAATTCCTGTAGTATAGGTCATATATCATTAAATCATAAAAACAACAAATAGATATTTTTTGACCATTGACCAAAGTTATGAAGAAATCAGTAAGAAATAAAGAGCAAAACTTGTCCTCATCTTAATGCTATTATGACACAAAAATCCGTGAATGAATGATCATGCGAGTAAGTCAGGGTCACCGACATAAAAAAGTGAACTTCATGACGACGCCTATGATCTTCCCGTAGAGTAAATGATATTTTCAAGTCGATTGGAATACTCGACGAAGCCAAAGTCTCCAAAGCCGTCCCTGCAAAGGAGTATGTACAGCCAAGCGCGTTATTGGATTAGGAGGGAGTTTTTCCATTCACCCCTTCAGTTCAAGAGCGAATGTAATGGAGGAGAAAGCGACCCGAACGAAGCTCGTTTCGGAACACAGTAAAGCCTTTAGCGGCGCCGAGTAAGATAGGGCGGCAAACCGTTTGCAAATTTCTATCTCGTTACACTTTCTAAGCATCCAATCCCTTCTAAAAACATATCCATTCCACACCAACCAACTTGGAACCCAAACTTTTTTAACACGCGCTAAAGAATATGTCACTGTAGCAACATGTCGATCAACTCAAATGTGTCACATATTAGGCAATCACATAGTTACTATTGACAAGTTGGTAGCAATGTGTTGGTAATCCACCATGAAAATTTTTCGTAAAATTTAAGTGAAAGCAATCCGTTTCATTTAAGTACATAAAATAATTTTGTTACAATAAAATACCTTTCATTCACCTTAGTTCTATTAAAATAAAAACGGAAAAGAGTAGTCATCTGTACCTATCGTTCTCTTTCATAGGTAATCGGAAGAGCTGAAAGTACTTCCAGTGAGGACGAATCGTTTTCAACTATTTTTTCCCATACAGTCATTGGTCCGTCTTTGTGGGACTTGCTTTTTTGCCACTGGTAGATGTCCTTTGAATCCTCATCAGCCAATTAGTGACGAGTAAAAAAGGGAGGATAAAATTTTAGTGCAAATTCCAATACACGCTCTCCTTATTTATTAAAAACTGAACTCCATAATATCGGGTGTTCACAACCGAATTTCTACGAAAATATAGCAAATACTGGAAAATTTCTTTGAATACTCCCCCATGCAAGCAGAGAATTTTAATTCAAACATTAAATTAATGTCGTTAAACAAAGGAATGCATGTTAAAATATTCATGATTAAAAAAGATAAGACTCTCAGCTCAACCTCTTCCTTTTCAGTGAAACATAACTTAGGAAGCAGTTGCAGAAAAATATTTATCCAAACAAAAACGGAGCAAAATATCGAAGATTGAAGAATTTCGTATGATGTTAGAAAAATGTCATTCTTTTACCTTTTCATCTTTACACTACCCCGCCTCAATACGCATATTGCGGGAGGTGCTAGGAGACGAGCCATTAGCCAGTTAATGTAACAGCAAATCAAGTCGTAGTTAAGGTGATTAGACTGACTTCTAACTTTTGCTCAAGTGTTTCTTTTATTTTTCCACGGGAAAACGAATTCCAATAATATACCTTAGGGAAAGTGTTGAGGGAAATGAATGAGCCTTTTCATATTACGATGTACCAATTTCGTATGCGTAGATAAAAAAATCTTACTTTTAACAAACTAGTAGTAAGTGGAAATATAACTCAAAGTAGATCGATGCTAGGAGAAAATAGTTCACGTAGGGCTCGAGAAGGAGAGTTCTACTATCTAGTCGTGCTAGCTCACCAATGACCAGGTAACGATCAGAGTAATTACGATCTGAAATGGCCACGAGGGTGGCTTGGTCGCCTTGACTCCACATGCAGATGTTCACGAAAGCGATGGCGAATGGGGGGCGGTGGATGAGAAATCCTCGAAATGGTCACCGCTGAGGGCGATGAGATAGACAACGAATGAGCCCACGAGGCGGAAGGAGTGAGCAGGACTTGAAAAAACAGTAAAAATTGAAAAAATGTTGCGTTAAAGGCAATGGTTATCGGTGCTCAGTCATTTATACAGATTAAAGATAAATAAAAAAAGTCACGGGTTGTACTTTGAGTAGGTGAACTCAACGACCGAATGAAAAATACATGAAGAAGACTCGAAAAGGGGTGAAAGGAATCCAAGCGACAAAAACATAAACTTCTTGCAGAAGCAGCTAGACGAAGTGAAAAAATAACGGGACTAAATCACAAAGAAAATAGAGAAAAATTTCATTGCAGGATTGATCAACTTCAATAATGCTCTCATATTTAGGCGATAATAAGAAAATCTTCGACTACGGTTCACGAAAAAGTATAAACATAGTAATTGATATAGGGCTTCATTGCAAAGCATACATTTCTACATTAAAGGACCTTACAATGAGTCCGGTTATTAGAGCTGTCTCGTTTGAATGTCTCCTTGAATTACTAGGGAGTGCAATTTTTATGACCGGGGAGTTATTTTTCCGTTATTTGCCCTTAGGACAACCGGTTAATCAGGTAGATTCACGCTTAACGCCGCAGGGGAAAATTACGTTGACCTTCAGAAGTATTCATGTAGCTTAACCGCTCAAATTTTGAATTTAGGGTTGAACTAACAACTATACAATTCACCGATTCTTTGGCTAATATCCAATGAACGCGCAAAAAAGGAAATTACTTGAAGAGACTGTTTTTTATGTCAAGAAATCCATGCAAAAACAAAAATGTCCTCAAACTCGCATGGCGATACATTTCTTATTCAGAAAACTTATGCCCTGATTAATTTATATCTAGCGAGATTAGCATTCATATCTAAACTTCTCGTTTTTCATCTTCCTGTGCACACATTCTTACGGCTGACGACAGAGTTTAAATGCAAATCCAAAATTGAAATAAAACAGTTTACCACCGGTAGCAGGATATCACAGATCGAATGAAAATATTTCTCAACCCCTGGTCGTGACCAACCTTGACTAGTCATACAGATTCTTTAAATATTCCAAATTAAACTAAAAAACCATTCACATTAAAACACCAAATCCGCTACTACAGCGCGCTGCAGCGCCTCAGAACTAGAATCCAAATTTACGCTGACCGATTCTCAAAACGAGGTGTAATATGTGGCTACCAATTTAATAGAAGCTGAACCGTATTTTTAACCTCGACAGACGTGCAAAAATTAACGTGGATTATTATCTATACTTGGTAAAAATTTAAATATACTCAATATAAGACATCCATTAAACCGGCCATGGAAATTCCACTGATTATATTTTCTAACTTACCATTCTACAACAAAAAGTTGTGTTATTATCACTGCATGTTATATTAATTATCCATAAACGCAGTCTCTTCAAAAGAGTTACTAGCAATCCCCGCCAATGTACACAATTCAACTTCATATCAAAGCATCAGCCGTTACCAGCATTAATGCCTGAAGCAAACGGGGACCATTAAGACCCCGACCTTGAGGTGATAAGGACATAAAGAACAGAAGAACACATGCAATGTGAAAATAACCCTGTAACAACGCTCGTAGGATTTTTGAGCACTGTAGGTATTTTTTAGACTAGAGGGTAGGTCATCTAGCGGGACTATCAATGATTTAATTAAACGTAGCCTCCGATGAAATCCGCAATGCGACAGATACAAGAAAGTAAGCTTAGAATCGGTCATGACGGAAAATAGCGTTATTATTCCCAAAACGCGTGCTCCAGAGAAAGAAAAGATGTCAAACATTATTAATACTGCCAATAAAATTCAATCGCTGAGTATGCAAAAGCTTGGAAAAGAACCAACCGAAACTCTAACTACAAAATATGACATTAACCTTGTTGTAGATAATTGCCGTAGCGTAAAAAACAAGCGCGCCGACATCGAGCATATTTTTCAGAACGCAGACGTGGTCATGGGAACAGAGAGTTGGCTTACGGAAGATAGAAGCGATAGCGAAGTTTTTTCCTCCACAGTATAAAATTTACAGATGCGATCGACGCAATAGAACAGGTGGCGGAGTTTTTATAGCAGTTGAATCACATTTACACAGTGCCGCCCACGAAATAATTGACAACGAAATAGAAAGCGTACGGTGTACAATTAAATAAAGAAACAAAAGGAGTATTCACGTTTGCTCCTTTTATAGACCGCCGAACTCCGAAGTCGATAATATGTACCTTCTAGAAAATCAAATATCCGAATTTACTCAGAGAGACAGTAAAAGTGTAATAGTAATCGGGGGGGCTTTTAATCTTCCATCCATAAACTGGGATACTTATACTGTAAAACCGAATTCAAGGAATAGAGAAATCAGCGAAGTATTACTCAGCATGCTTGCAAATCAATCTCTTGCCCAAGTAGTTGACAAGCCTACGAGAGGAAATAAGATATTAGACCTTATAGCAGTAAGCCATCCTAAGTTGATAAAAGAAATCGATATTATTGACGGTATAAGCGATCACAGAGTAATTTTTGCAACGTTAAAAATTGATGTAGTGTCAGCCGTAAAACCGAAACGCAATATTTATTTATTTGATAAATGCAACTTCATAAAATTTGGCGAGATGCTTAATGACTCCTACAAAAAATTCGTAGTTACATCAAAGGACCAAAGCACAGACGTAACATGGAAAAACTTCTTAGAAATTCTGCGCCAAGCGATAAACGAACATGTTCCGCAAAAACTGAAATGTGATAATAAGGAACCTCGCTGGTACAACAACGACGTCAGAAGGGAACTTAGGAAACAGAGAAAACTATACAACTTGTACAGAAAGTCCATTGTCGCGACTGGACGACACTGCTACCGACTGGTAGGTCTTCTGCCTGGATAAGGTCCCGAAGGGAGAGCGAATCAAATGCTCATTGGGAGTAATTAACACAGCTTTTATTGTTCGTTCTTATTCAGTTCTTGCACTTGCACGGGGGTGGGGATTTGAGGCTGGCGCGCACGGAGGTGGAATGCTTGGGCAGAGAACTTACGTGGCGGCGAGTAGGGAGAGGCGTTGCCGATGTACGTGGATCTTGTTGTACCCGGCTCGATTCCCACTCGAGTCGTCGTTCGAGATCTACCGCAGCTCCCGCGTCTAGGTCCCGAAGAGTCCCCCGAGGAGAGTCGTAGCAGTCCCCGAACGACGAACTCGCTCTGCCCAAGCACTCCGCACTTGCTGTACTCCCACGAAAAACTGTCCACCGCGGGCCACAATTTCTGCCCTATATAGCTATTTTCTTGGGGTGCGGGTGGAGGGAAAGGGGTCGCAGCGGGAAAGGGTAGAGTACCCTCGGGCGTGGTCCGAATTCTAAGAAATGCTACTTGGACCCACGCACCCTAGGGCGGGAAAAGTAGCGTCCCGCCTCCTTTCCCGCCACGCAGAGTATCTTCCGATTACCACATCACCCCCTTGGCAAATAAATCTACGGGGGGGTGATTTGAAAAGGAGAGGGGTAGGTTTCATTGCGCTCCAGCCTCAAGTCAACATAAATATTTCATATAAGAACTCATACGAAAAAAAAAACAATTCGCAACACAATTGACAAAAATAGACAATTACAACATACAAAAAACATTGAAAGAAACCACATGAAAAAATTCACAAAATTTTCAACGAGGGGAAAAAACAATTTACAATGCAAATATCAAGAATAAACACTTAAACAGAAAAAAAATACCTTGGAAAAAAAACACGAACATTTTTTTAAAATCACTGAATGTTGCACTTAATGTGTCCAATGTAACTGTTTAGTCTTAAAATAAAATATAAAAAGCTCTACAACTTACGCTAAAAAAGAATAACTGTGTCCATCGTCACTATAAACTCCTAGAATAAAATATTTAAAGAAAACACTGCACTGCATTTAATAAAAAGAATCTCTAAAATCACTGCACAAAAATATCACTTGTGTGTCCAAAGTCACACTGAGGAAAAAACAAATAAGCATAACATATAGAGCATAAAACCGAGTCTCCTGTCCTTTCACACACAAAAAGAATTGACGGCTCGGAGCACTGGGGGGGGGGGGGGGGAAATTGTCCTGGTGTCCTCGGGCGTCCGACGTGTCAAATCGGTGGATCCTTCTCCTCCAACGCGTACCTCCGAACGTTCCCACCAAAAGGGTGGTGAGTCGGAGTGCAGGGCGTCTCCGAGGGTGCGGCATGGTGAAGGGAGTAATTTCTAAGGGTGGATTCCACGACCTGGTAAGGGTCGAAGATTATAAGGATGACTTCGGGGGGTCGGGGGAGTGGGCAGCGACGCACTCTCTTCTTCGAGAGGTCTCGGAGAGGGCGTCCGGCGAGGCTCACAAGGGGGGGAGGGGCATGAGAGATCACTGCAGTCGGCACGGAAAGTGGGTTGCGTTGGCACAGGATCAGGAGGTAGGGGTAAAAGGTTACGGCGGTGGGCAATGAGGGTTCTACCGTGCTGAGTGCTTTGAATATCATAGGTGACTGGACTTCTCACCTTAATTACTTCATATGGCCCAATCCACCGAGAAGCGAGCTTTTTACTCGCGCCACCTGGAAGCTTCATATTTCTCAGTAGGACCATTTGTCCGACCATCAGCGGGGGAAGAGATATCCCTTGATTATTCCTCTCCCTGTCGCTCTCTAAGTTCTCTTTACTGAATTCTGCGGGTTGCGAATGCGCCATTTGCAGCCTTCTTTTTATTACCAATTCGTAGGGGGGTTCCTCGGCGTAAGAAACGCTTGAGGGTTCTAATACGGCATCCCACGGCATTTTAAGTTCTCTTCCGTACATTAAATAGGCAGGGGAATACCCGGTGATCCTATTTTTGCTATTCCGGTATACAAAAAGAGCAAAATTTAAATGGTCATCCCAGTCTGTGTGGTCCTGCGAGACATAGTGGGAAATTACATTCGCGAACGATTGATGCGCTCGTTCTAGGCGACCGTTGGTGGCGGGGTTGTAAGGGGAGGTAAATATCGACTTAATTTGCAAAAGTTTACAGACATTTTTCATTAGGTTGGAGGTGAAATTCGCACCACGGTCTGTCAAAAGGTATTTCGGTACTCCGTGACGACAGATAACATTTTCCACAAAAGCTCGCGCGATTGTTTCCGCGGATTGGTTGGGAATGGCCATGGCCTCGGGATACCGGGTGAAGTGGTCCTGGCAGGTTAAGATGTACTGATTTCCGCGGGAAGATTTCGGAAGAGGCCCCACGATATCCAATGCTAATTTTTCGAGGGGGTAGGAGGTTTCTTCTGTGGGCTGAGTCGGTATCCTTTGGGTTCTTGCCTTTCTCTTCTTGCACGTTAGACAGCCGTTAACATAGTTAGTCGTATCGACCGAGGATCCATCCCAAAAGAAGTGCCTGCGAACAAGTTCCAAAGTCTTCGTCACGCCTAGGTGTCCAGCTAATGGATTGTCATGACATCGCTCCATGATGTATCGACGCATAGCTTTTGGTGCACATAGGGAAAATTTAGGATCGGGTGTGCCGGGGATAACTTTATAAAGGAGTCCATCTTCATCGTAGAAAAAGGATGGGTCATGAATTCGGGCCAAGTCATGGAGGGATTTTAAATGGGGACAGTTTTGTTGCTCATGCAGTATTTTCTCCTTATCCCACGTTGGCTCGTGAGTGACCATATCCACCTCGAGGGCGTTAATCCCGGGAATTATTCTGGATAGCGCATCTACGTGGGGCAGTTGTTTGCCAGGTCGGTGTTGGATGTCGAACGTAAATTCAGTGATCTCCATGATCCAGCGCGCCAATCGCGGTTTCGGCTCTTTCTGCGTTAGCAGCCATTTTAGCGGCTTATGATCTGTATAGAGGGTGAAGGTTCGTCCGAGCAAGTATACGCGAAATTTTTTAATCATTTCCACCACTGCTAAGCACTCTAGTTCTGTTGCGGAATATGACTTCTCAGCTTTACGCAACTGCCGGCTGGCACAGGCCACAGGGTGCTCACCATCTTCAAAATTTTGTGCCAATATTCCTCCCAAAGCTTGAGTAGAGGCGTCCGTGTAAAGAAGAAATGGTTTCGAAAAATCAGGAAATTTTAGAACGGGTTGAGTGCAGAGAGCCAATCTTAATTTCTCGAACGCCTGTTGCTGTTCCTCTTCCCAAACAAATTCGTTGCCTTTTTTAATCAGCCGTGTGAGATGGCAAGAAACGTCCGCGAAATCCGGTATAAAACGTCTATAATATCCGACGAGACCGAGGAAGGATTGTATTGCCTGAACATTCTTAGGTATAGGGAAGTTTTTTATGGCTTCAACTTTCTCTTTGTCCGGCCGTATTCCATCGACCGACACCACATGGCCCAAAAATCCTACTTGCTCCTTGAAGAAGTTACATTTTTGCGGCTTAAGTCGTAGGTTTGCACTACGTAATCGGCTAAAAACTTCTCGGAGCCCATTGATGTGGCCTTCGGGGGTAGAATCATAGCGTATGATGTCGTCCAGGTAGCAGGCGCAGCCATGGTTGATCATTCCACGAAGTACCTTCATCATTAAGCGCATGAACGTGGAGGGTGCATTCGCGAGTCCGAAGCTCATGCGGTTGCACTCGTAATGCCCGTCTGGTGTACTGAAGGCCGTGTATTGTTTACTTGCTTCATCCATCTCCACCTGCCAATACCCACTGCAGAGGTCCATCGTAGAAAAATATTTTGCCCCTCCTAATTGATCAAACGTCTCCTCGATATTTGGCAGAGGGAAAACTTCCTTAACGGTGACATTGTTAAGCGCCCGGTAGTCTACGCAAGGACGGTACTGCGGGATACCATTATTTGACGATGACTTCTTTTTCACCAGAATGAGAGGCGCAGCCCAAGGACTCGTAGAAGGTGATATGACACCTTGAGCGAGCATCTCATTAATTTCTTTCTCTAGAATAGGTCGAAGGCCATGGGGGACGCGATAAGGTTGTTTTTTAATCGGTCGGGCATCACCAACATTAATAATGTGCTTCACTTGATTTGTGCATCCTAGAGGAGTGGATCCATGAGTGAATATATCTGAATATTCACTGATTAAAATTTTCAAGGAGTCTCTCGCGCCTTCCGGTACGCTATCAAAGTTAAATAGTGATAACAAATCACCATTTATCGCCTCTTCTGGCCAAATTGGTGGTTCTTCCTTTCCCTCCTGAATGGATAAGAACATAATTTCCTCATTTTCTTCTTCCACACAAATCCCTGTTCCAGCTTTCAAGACTTGTTCGGAACTAGTAAGATTACTGAGGAGAACGTTCACGGCTCCATCGTCGGAAACTTTAGAGACAGAGGGGATTACAAGTGTCTCATTGTCCGCTGCCTCCACTGACACGACTTTTCCAGCTAATTCTTCATTCCAGGCGGCGATTAATACTGCAGAATAGGGGGGAATTTTTTCTCGTTTCTTTAAATATGCATACGTTCGAAACTTTTCTTGTCGGAGATCAGCGTTTTTATCATACATGTCGCATATCTCTTCCTTGGTCACAAGGTCATCTTGTAATTGCCTCTCGGCGGGAAAGATTGCGGTGCACGCCATTTCATCGTCAGTACTCCAAAATTTTCCTGGTAGAGTCCCTGACGGCCCAAAATAATTCTTTAGAGGATCAGTGATGCTTTGCTCATACCCATCGCATATCTCTTCCTTGGTCACAAGGTCATCTCGCGATTGCCTCTCGGCGGAAGAGATTGCGGTACATACCCTTTCATCGTCAGTACTCCAAAATTTCCCTGGTAGAGTCCCTGACGGCCCATAATACTCGCCAATCTCTCCCATTTCTCCAAGATAATCCTGTTCTTGCCTTTCGGCCGGGATGATTTCGATAACCTCACATTTATCCTCTCCATTTGATTCGTCCACTGGCGTTTTCTCGTATTCCTCTCCACTTTCACTAATTCTCCTTAAAGGTCCTGAAAATTCCTCAAGCATTATATCATTTGTCTCCCGAAAATTACTCAATCTATTTTGCGTTTCTGTTTCAACCGACCAGGATGTGTCGATGTCGATCAAATTTCCTACTGCGATGGAGGCCTGTTGGGGTAATATCGGTTCCGGTAAGTCCTTATGTTTTTCTTCTTCCATAAAGAAAAGTAAATCCGTATCGTTAATTGGAATATAGTTTGATTTATTTTCCTTGCCACCACAAGTCTCTTCGAAAGAAATTAATTTTATCTCTTCCAAAGGGGCATCTCTCGAGAGCAACTCCACGGTGTGATCCGGTGTAATTTTGAAGGTGCCGCTAGCGAGGCATATTTGACTTCCATACTGCGTCATAAAATCTAATCCTAGTATACCATCATACTCCGTCTCTCCCAAGTCAACAATAAGAGCATCATGGGGGTATGGTATTCCACCTATTAAGCATGGAAGGTAGCTTTGGCCAAAAGTTTTTAAACAATGCCCCGAGGCGCTCTTAATTGGTCGATTGTAGGGCAGAACCTGGAGAGTATGAAACGGAAAATTTTTCTCATTTATAATGGTAACTGCTGCTCCGGTGTCCACTAAAAAACGGTACGGCTTTCCCAATATTTGAACTCTTACTGCCATACCCGATACTGGTGATACTGCCAAAATTACTTCGTCCCCGACCTCGCGGCCGGGGTTATCCCATTTCCCGGTTTCTCGGAGGTCTTCTTGATGGGGCAATGGAGCGGGCGATGGCCGATTTCTTTACAAATTCCACAACACTGAAGTGGACATTCCTTGGAGAAGTGTGAATTTTCCCCACAATTATAGCAGCGTTGGGCTTGCGAGCGACAGTACTTAGAAATATGACCTGTCTTTCCGCAAGAATAGCAGCTTCGGTTGTCATTTGTTGGGCGATCTTGAACGACAGGTTTATGGGCAGGAGAGGGTCTAGGAGAAGGGTGTGGGCGAAGGCCTTGTCTGTCAGGGATGTGGTTCACTTGAGGAAAGCTGGACGAAGAAAGGGAGAGTGAGGGTATTCTCCCGGCTTGGGGTGAAGGGATGTGGAAGGCAGGGTCATAGGGAAAGCTATCCAACATATGCACATACTGCGCGTCTATTTTTTTGGCGGCGTAACTCTTCACAGTCGCTTCCTCCTGCAGAGCATACTCTTCGGCCTCTAACATACTCTTTGGGTGTCTGACTTGCACAAAGCGACCTATTTCTTCTCTTAATCCCGACAAAAATTGCAAAAGAAGCCTGTTTCCTATCATCGCCGTGGCCACTTCCGAGGACGGATCCGCGAGTGTTTCAATCAATTGCCTTGCAATTTTCCGAAGCCGTGTTGCGTAGTTTGCTACTGTTTCCAAAGGCTGCTGAGTGCAGCAGGAAAATAAGCGCTCGAGAGACAGAGGTGAAATGCGGGCGGAAAATCTCTGTTTTAAATACCTAAGGAAATCACTGAAGCTTTTGACTACGTGTGGATTAGCCGACACATATTCAGCAGCGGAACCTGCCAAGCGTAAGCGCGCGACACATAACGTTTGATGTTCGGTCCAAGCACTTAAATTGCGAATTAATTCTAATTTTTCGAAAAAAGTTTCTACCGATATGTCATCATCCCCACTGAATAGCGGAATAAAATATACTTGTCCCCCAAGAGTGTGAGGGATGGCGGAGTTAGGTGAAGTGGATGGCGGATTAGGTAAATTCTCAGAATGATTTGGGGTTATAGTATTAACTGATGGACGAAAATCAATTAAATCCGAGCTATGCTCCGGCCGAAATAATGGATTCATGTTTCGATTGAAAAGGAAATTTTCCTGCGACCAGTCCATAGTGAAGTAATACCAAAATTCAACACAAAAAAAGTAAAATAAAGCACGAAAATAACAAAAAATCGGAATAAATGTCCTTTAGATTATTCACTGTAAAACTAGCTCCCGAAAATTACAATTAATTTTCCACCTGACACCAAAATGTCGCGACTGGACGACACTGCTACCGACTGGTAGGTCTTCTGCCTGGATAAGGTCCCGAAGGGAGAGCGAATCAAATGCTCATTGGGAGTAATTAACACAGCTTTTATTGTTCGTTCTTATTCAGTTCTTGCACTTGCACGGAGGGGGGGGATTTGAGGCTGGCGCGCACGGAGGTGGAATGCTTGGGCAGAGAACTTACGTGGCGGCGAGTAGGGAGAGGCGGTGCCGATGTACGTGGATCTTGTTGTACCCGGCTCGATTCCCACTCGAGTCGTCGTTCGAGATCTACCGCAGCTCCCGCGTCTAGGTCCCGAAGAGTCCCCCGAGGAGAGTCGTAGCAGTCCCCGAACGACGAACTCGCTCTGCCCAAGCACTCCGCACTTGCTGTACTCCCACGAAAAACTGTCCACCGCGGGCCACAATTTCTGCCCTATATAGCTATTTTCTTGGGGTGCGGGTGGAGGGAAAGGGGTCGCAGCGGGAAAGGGTAGAGTACCCTCGGGCGTGGTCCGAATTCTAAGAAATGCTACTTGGACCCACGCACCCTAGGGCGGGAAAAGTAGCGTCCCGCCTCCTTTCCCGCCACGCAGAGTATCTTCCGATTACCACACCATTACGACACGTAATAAATTGAAGGAACTTGAAGCTAAAGAAAGTTACGCTGCACAACGCTCAATAACCAAGAAATCAATGCGCACTGCAATGCGAAAGTTTAAGAAAAGAGTACTTGGAGAATTACTTGAAGAGAATCCGAAATCATTTTGGTCGTACGCGAGAGAGCTTCAGGGAAAACATTCAACCGTAGATTCGTTATTTGATAAAGATGGTAAACTTGTCACCGAAAACATGGACAAAGCTAACTCTTTAAATTCCCACTTCGAAAGTGTATACACTACTGACGATACTCAATTCAATTTAGACATCCCACATACTGACGAAACGATGGAAGAAATATCTATACAACGTGATGGGATAACTAAACAACTACAATCCATTAAGAATAGTAAATCTCCGGGTCCGGAGGGAATACCCGCGCGTGTCCTCAAGGAGTTGGCTCCAAAGATCGCACCTTACTTAGAGATCATATTCAATTAATCACTCTCCGAAGGGAAGTTACCGCTAGACTGGAAAATTGCAAGCGTTACGCCCATATTCAAAAAGAGAAACAGACATGACCCAGGCAACTACCGTCCGATTTCAATAACATCGATTATTGGCAAGATAGTTGAGCATATCATCCTTAGCAATATCATGACTTTCTTGGACAGACGTAACTTCCTCCATGACTGTCAGCACGGATTCCGATAAGGTAGATCATGCGAAACACAGCTCGCGCTCTTTCTTCACGACGTTTTAAAATCTGGTGAATCGAAAAGACAAGTTGACACACTATTTCTAGATTTTAAGAAAGCTTTCGACACTGTACCTCACAACAAACTTTTATACAAATTACACTCATGCGGATTAAACGAGACAGTTGTAAACTGGATACGCGACTTTCTCAGAGATCGTAAACAAAAGGTAGTTCTTGACGGAATTAGCTCTGAGGTTGTAAAAGTTACATCAGGTGTTCCACAAGGAAGCGTAATCGGCCCCCTGTTGTTCATTATATACATTTATGATCTCTGCTCCCGCATTAGCAGTAAAATAGGTTTATTTGCTGACGACGCTGTCATCTATCGCGAAATTTGTGATCACTCTGACTATGAAATTCTATCATCTGACTTAAACAACGTTCATTTGTGGAGCCAAGAGTGGGGACTCAAACTTAATCTGAGCAAATGCATGGCGTTACATTTCTTGCGAAATTCGTCCAACTCAAACCATGTTTATGCAGTGGATGGTATTAACATAAAGGATACAGACGAAGTGAAATACCTGGGAGTTACGATAACCTCGAACCTCACGTGGGGTACACATATAAAGCATATTTGCGGCATAGCCCTGAAGAAATTAGGATTCGTCAAGCGTATTGTGGGAAGATTTTCGGATGAGAATGTGAATGAAAGGTGCTATTTCGCTCTCGTCCGACCGCACCTTGAATATGCAGCGAGCGTATGGGATCCCGTGCAGAAAAACTTAATCCGCGAACTGAATAAAATACAAAGGAAGGCTGCGCGTTTCGTCAAAAACTGCTACGGACGTACAGACACCGTTACCCCGATGTTAAGCGAATTAGGCTGGGAGCCATTGAAGACTCGGAGGCTGCGCGCTAGGCTTAGATTGCTTGAACAATTGAGAATGGATATCTTTGAGACCGACACAGAGAACATAATATTAGAGCCACACCATATTTCCAGGTACGATAGAAGCGATAAATTAAGAGAGGTGTTTTGCCGAACGGATAGATATAGGAATTCGTTTTTCCCCCGAACCATAAAGGACTTTAATAAACGCTAGTACCAACCTCGTTAGAGTACTTCATTTATTTATTTTTTTAGCTGGAAACGGCTGGTGTCCTAACACCCCCTGCCACACGCCTTTTAGGCGGCTTGCGGGGTATCATATAGATGTAGATAATTAAAGGTTAACAAACAGGGGCCTCCAGAATATATTACTTTGCCCCACGAATATTACATCCCTCGACTATTTAACACTTAATTTAAAGAGAGTTATAATGAAGATAATGCTATTTAGATTATTGAATCTTTCCATTACTGATTTGAATACGTACCACTGATATGATGGAACGGAAACCGACTACTGCTCCCAAGTATCAATAGTCAATAAAAATACGCGTTCATTAGCACGAGTAGAAATGCCGCATCAACTACACAACCGCACTGAGTCACTTGATTTCGTCACATACCACATTTAAAAATATGAAAATGCGGAAATTTAGATAAAAAGTACGTCATAAAATTACTCGTTCCGTAGTTAATTTGTCAGACTGTATGCGCACACTGCAGAGTACGAGTCCTGTCGTCATTATTTAATTCCAAGATAAATTTATGAAAAATACAAAGGTAATATCTATACGCAAAAAAGATACATGGTTAAATTTTTAAAGAATTCAATGTGCACAATCTTAAAATTAGAAATACTTTATCTAAACTTGTGATGGTGATGATATGGCTACATGATGAATTTACCTGAATTTAGAAGTTAAACCCTGGAGTATTCGCGCCCCTAGGCACAACGGGCGATCGGGAACTGTCTGGCGGGAGGGAAGCCTCCGTGAGCAGGAGTCTTCTATCTTACGGAGGGTTCACACGCAGGGGTTACATAGATATGGTTTATGCCGTTCTTGACGTCTTCGAGAGCTTGAATTTCACCAAACACAAAGAGGTGTCACAGGAATAAGGCTGAGTCACAAAGCGGCCACGCTTAGGTTCAAAGAGGCGAGGGACAGTCACAACAAGATAAGGCCGACATCAAGTACCTTATTAATCCGTCGCCGACATCAAACAAACCTGACAGCAAAAACTTCCCGTGTTTACCCCAACGATATCGAAATGGCACGAAAGATCTATTTTTTCCTATCTCACTTCCACGAAGAAAAATGTCTCATAGGAAGTTCGCACACCACTAGTTTCCTATCCCTTCCCCGTCGTTTAGACTGCAATCTTCCAACAGTGGGTCCAGGAGGAAAATCACAGTTAATGACAGCACGAGAACACCACTCCGATACTCCGTCCGCTCAGGCTAGTGGGGGGTCTTAGTCAATGAATCACACAACAACACTCGAAACACATCGTGGTGGTGCTCTTCTCCCAATCGGCACAGTAGCCGGTAACACTTCCGTGCCCGACACGGGGACCGAACGAAAAAAAAAGAACCACGCCGCGAAAACAAAAACATCAACAACACCACGGCACCTGACGAACAAGCAAGTCCGCGGACGTCGCTTGCTCTTACTCGCGGCCGCCGGCACAGACTGAGGCACTATCTCCCCTTCCCTGATCCCTCCGCAGTCAAAGCCACCTCCTCCGAGAATCTCTTCCTCCGCCCTCCCCTCCCGTGCTTATCCGCCCCCCTCCGCCGCCCTTCCCCTCCGAGTGCTACGCCTACCTCCCTATACCCCTCCCGGCCACCTGCGTAACCACGCGGCGAAAAACCCACCCCTCCCCGCCCTTTGCCCCCCCCTCACGTGCTTCCCCGTCCCCTCAACCAGCCAACTCGTTCCCGCCCCCCGCGCTACCCGCCCTATACCCTCATCCCCTACGGTCCTCACCGCTGGCGTTTACCCTTGTTGAATAGACAAGAAAAAGTACCGGTATTTTTGTGACGAGTTTTAAAAAGCAATAATAGTACTGTCTCGGTAGTACCCGCGAAAAAATACCGGTATGCCGGTACTTTCAGAATTGATAAAATATGTAAATAAGTTGAGATTTAACGTTTGATTTACCCTAAATGTCCGGTGTTTCGGCAAATTAGCGTAACATACATGAAGAATGCACCGAAAAAATCATTAATTGGATTTTTTACGAAAATTTGTCGGAAAAATACATGGAGGCTAGATCTCTAATAGAGAGAAGGGTGATAGCGATGAAGTTTTTAATGGTGATGATTTTGGTGCATACCATTAAATTTGGTGTTTTCCTTGCGTGCATGAGGTGTGACGTTCTCTCGGGAACTCTATCAGATGACTTGTTTTCCTAGAGCCACCGGTTTTTTTCGGACTCGAGACCAACATTAGAAACGTCTTCTGCCAAAAACTTATGTTGAAAAGTCTTCTTATTCACAGAGCTTACGTTTGCAGCCTGAGATTACCTAGAAAAAGCTCCTCTAGTATTAAGACATTTAATTTTATGACTTTACACTACAAGAATCGGTGTTAGTTATGGCTAAAATACTGCGATCGAATAAAATTTGACGTGTAGGTCGCTGTTCCATTTTTGTCAAGGAAGAAATACATGAGTGGACTTCCATAACTTTGACTTTTCTTGCCTTATTTGAGTAAATAAATATCGTCTATATCAATAATTATAACATTTGTGTCGAACTCAGTTTTTGTAGAAGTACCGTTAAATCATAAGAAAACAAGAAATAAACTAAGGAAGAAGTGTTAATAATAGGGAAGTGCACTAATTTTTTTTTATTGCTGAATTTGAAAGTTTAGCTTAAAAAAGAAACATTAGTATAGTCACTTTTATTTTCTGCATCTGGGGTATGCACTTTAAAACGTTTTGAAAGTCGGAAAATTTCATGTTGCGCTGAAACACAGTGCCTCCATCTTGATTGAGATGTGACGTCACAAGGCAGTAGTCACCAGTGGAGTATCGCTGAATTCTGTCGCCTTCTTTAGCGCGGCGAGAGTTTCCGGGAATCGATGGAGTTTGCTTCCTAAAAATGTCGTCTAGTACCGAAAACATGAATTCAAAATAGAATTATAAATGAGTTTTTATTCCCAATTTCATCTCGACGTCGAAACAAAAGCCTGGAGAAGATATTCATTCCCGTGCCTTAAGCACAGGCTATACGGAATAAATGGTTCAAGGCTGCTCCTGACTCTTACCTATCGATGATATTCTGTTTTGAAGATCATTTGAAGGTATTGTAAGATCAAATTGATATTTATATTATAATAATTTACTTAATAGGTACCTCAGTCACATCAGAAAGTGTGTTGAGTCAAAATATAGCATCTTCCGCGTAGACCTACGTAATTTATAAACTGAAAGTAGTTTGGTTAAAGAATTATGGCGCGACTGTTTTTTTACACGACCGGGCAAAATGCGTACTTTGCCCATGATATGTGCATATATGATAACAAACGATTTTTGTTAAAGTTAATCTTTATTTGTTGAAATTAGTACATTTATAGGCGAACAGATATAAAGGTACACGGCAGGTCGCGCGGCGTAATTTGTACTCCACTGGTGACGGGTTCATCTTGCTGATCCAAAAAATTAGCTACAATACCTCGAACTTTGAAAACTCGCAATATAGGCAGTCAAAGTACATTGTAAGAATAAACGAGACCATTATAGCCCAGAATGTACGTACAATGTCGAAATCCTTGGTTTTCAAAGATTGACGTATTTTATACGCCAGCGCGCCCGGTCCAGGGTCATCAACTTTTATTTCATCCTATTTGTTAGTTGAAATTATATTTCAGAATGGTTCTTTTAGCACTGCTACTGAGGTAAACTGGTAGGTACTGAGTACAAGGTACTGAGGTGTGTACTGAGTAAGTAAACTCCCTTTGGAGTAATGTGAATTACAAGTGTTCGAGATATATGGCAATTTATATTCGCTTTGTGTTCTTATTAATTATGCCTGTACGCATATTGTTGCTTGCCGCGAGCCTTTAATGGTATGTGCTCTTGCAAGAGTGGTTTTCATTTTTAATGTGGAAGTTGGTCAGTATAAGCAAAGAAAAAATTAACATTTTAGCGCACACCAACCCTTGTAGTCATCGTATCTCTGCGTTTGTAATGACACTGCTAAAATACCTAAACGCCATAATGATGATAAAAAAATTGTCTCATGTCAATGATTGCTGCAATTATAATTAATGATAAACTTGATGCCGTATGATCACAATGAAGATAACAAAAAATAATGCCATGACACAGTCTTGAACAATGATCCTTCGGGTGATATCTATCCTTCCATGAATCGTGCACGCTACCACTACCCCAACCGACCCTTTAGTCAGCAGTGGACATTTTGGATTTATATATATAAATTGTAAAAAGTAACGCATGAAAATTAATTAATTACAGCCTAACTAACGCCCTAATTGAAAAAGATGCAGCAAGGTACGCGGTCTCCCCTTGTTAGCCTTAACGTCTCGCATTTCTATGGAGCGTTGAACCTGTCCTCCTTATTCAAAAATTCAGTAACCATAAATACATCAAAGTTTGGTATACAATTTATAAATCGTTGGAATTTTCCTTCTCCCAACCAAGATTATCTTTTCTTGAACCCATCCTGGACAGCGAACCATTGCAACAACCAGCCAGCTCGGAAATAAGGCTAACATCCCATGATTCTAGTTGCGAAGGGCGAACGTTCCGGCCGGCGTGAATACATACACGCAACGAATAAGTCTTGCAGCAAACGTCTGAAATAGGTTTATTAGTTTGACTCGGTTCTTACAAAAAAAGTTTTGGCATGATAAACGGCATTGTGTCAAAATATACCCAGCGAAAAATAAATGCCTTCATGCATTTATTAAAGATTCAATGTGCTATTCGTACTACTCTTTCCAAACTTGAAGTTGACACGTAAATGAATATTAATATATTACGCAATGATGAAGTCGTTTACTCAAAAGAGAAGCAGCCACATATATATTCTGAAGATATTTTATGACAGCAAAAAACGAATACCCTCAAATTCTGTAATTTTTCTATGCAATAATAGTGGTAGAACTAAAAGGTGTAGAAGCTGCCTTCTGCTACTGCCTTGTGACGTCACGGCCAATATTCAACATGGACACCCGTTTTCGCGGCCTTTGAATTTTTCCATATTTCAGACGGTCATCTAGAATAAAGTATTCACTATTAGGATTTAAACTGTGGTTTTACGACATTATGTTATTCTGAACTCTAATTTAAAAAATGTGTTTGGTGCATTTGAAACACTAGTGCACTTCCCTATTGAGAGGCAAAATTAATTTGGCCTTCTTTTGGTGGTTCACTTGACTGGTTGTATGTACAAAAACGAGAAACGGATGAACATTGCTAATATATTAAAAAATGTTGATAACCAGTGTAAACAAGCTTAAGCTTGATAGAAATGCCTATATCATTAGAACATCGCTATTTTTCAGTCTCTTCCTACGTTGACCAATTGTATTATTGCTTACATTATCTGTTGAAATTAAAATAAATAGATGGTATTATTTTTAGTGCGCTTAAATACAAGCTTGATATATTATCCACACTCAATTGTTTAAGTAGCTGGGTAGGTAGTTGATTGGTAACACACAAGTTTGCAGCGCCGTCGAAGTACCGCTATTTCTAGTACCGGTACTCCGGTGGTACCGCTAAAAAAATACTGGCCAGTACTACCGAAATAGAAAAAAAATAGTACTCGGTACTACCGAATACCGCTATTTTTGCCCATGCCTATTGTTGAAGTCGTTTGCTTTTACCATAAGTCTTCTTGAGAGGGCGTTATCTACCCCTCCCACGATAGGAAAGTGAAGGCGGGGGGCGTGGCACTTTACCCCGTCCGCCACATTCCTGTTTAGCAGAAATACATGGTTCCCTAGGGGAAATCCATAAAAGGATACTCAATATTTTCCCTACTGACAGCCGGAAAAAGCCCTTCACACCAATGAGCGAAGATTATTTGTTGAATATGAAACCGGAAAAATGTATATTTTGGATTAAATATACGATTCAACCACGGTGCGGCAAATTTAAAATATGACGAACGACAAGTCACTAGCGACAATTGAAACTAATTATCGGCTGTAGGCTGAAAAATAACTAATGAGTTCATGTGAAACACAAAGTATATAAAATTTTATATTCACAGCAGAATTTGTTAAACCAAATTCAATTATGAAAGTAAATAAAAAAGAATAAATGGACTAAAGAAGAATTAGAGGATACTGAATGCTACGATAATAATTACGTTTAAATGCTATTGCGTTCATCACATGATTTTATTTGGCTAAATATCCGTCAAAAATATACATGATCGTGATTCAAGGAAATATGGTTTAGCAAGACATAATAACAACAATTACATCGGGAACCATGCCTACCATTACTTATCAATGCTCTACAAAAAGAAGTATTGACGAGAAAATTGTAGCACACCGAAGTCAAGCTTCGATTTTCATCACCAGACATTTTTACGGATATGTAACTTCAATATCTAAAAGTTGCATAGTGTAAATCATTTCCGAAACTACTGCCAATAACCTCATGGCCATCAAATCGAAAGGGCTTCCTCATCAAAGGAAACATTTGAGCACCAAACCAAATCCACATATACCTTGCCAACCACCTTCAGAGTGTATCGCAGGCGGATCTAGGGGGGCACGTGACCCTCTCGGAAACTTAGAAAATATGCAAAATTTTTAATACGGTCCTAAAAATCCTGGAACCGCCACTGAGGAGTATGGCATGGGGTGATGAATCACCAGCATGCACCTACGAATTGTCATCAACATGTCCTAGAGATTGGAGATGACCGAACGCCACGCCTGTATTTTAGTGTGGGGATATTAAAAACCTAGTAATTACTCGCCTACATTACTAACCTCCATTTTTTGGACTCAGCAAAGGCGAACGCCTTTTTCGAAAGAATTTGAAAAATTTTGTTACAGTATCGACAAAAAATTCACATAAACCATTGGAAAACCACTTTCCGAACGGAAATTAAGATTCTGGTGCGCATATATAGCAAATTAGAAATCCTGTGATCTATCCATGGGATAAGGATAGTTACTGCTCATTCGAGAGTTACTAGGAAAGATAAGGGCCTTCTTCGCTGTCGCTGAGGGTTCACCCCCGCCGTCCACGCCTCGCGTTCAGGGATCCCTCATTAACCACCGTCGGCAACTTCAAAAGACATTGACCACCAGAGGGAATGTGTGAGAGCCACTTTCGCAGGCATCAGCGAAACCGTTATCGAGAAAATCCAATGCGATTCCTTTTTGGTCATCAGGGGAAAACCCAATTAGAGAAACGGCGTGGAGAAATTACCACAAGAGAAACAGAAGGCACGAAAAAATCTCAAGGTCGCGTTTGGGGAAAAAATAACAACGAAACGTTCAACAACGTGAAAAAACTCAACTTGCGTCAGTAATGCATAAGGAAAGGATAAGCTTCATTCCACAAACCATAATGTTGGTAATATGTATTATCATTAGGAAAAAGCATAGGGATATCCTGACCATGAAGTGATCCCATTACCTTGTTGCTGCAGGCTCGTGATCATGGGATGGATCTCTGGGGGTAACGACACAGTTGTATTGGATTTAGGATTGCCGCTAGCGGTGCCTGTGGCAAGTGTGTGATGCTGAGTAATTGAATCAATGGCCTAGAGGAAATGCTTTGTTTACAGAGCAAACATTTGTTCATTCCAACTCAAGCGGCATCGTAATGGTCGAAAATAAATTCTGTTTGAAGGAAAGAAATGTTAGCTCAGCTTTGAGAGCCACCACAGACATCGACTATACCCTAAAACTAGATTGCTTGAACACTAAACAAAAGACATTATTCGGAGCGATTTGGAGAACTTCAACTATGAATTTGGCTCTATTTTTTGGTCCTACAGAGCCAAAAAAATGCGAGGGATAATCTTTTTCCCGTGGTCCGACCATTATAACCCCAGTAAACATTTTAAAAAACTTGTAATTTGAATATTAATATATACACCTCCCAGCTAATTTCCTTACAATCGGCTTTCGTACTCAGAGATTTGCCGTGGTCTGCTGACAAAGTTACCTCCGTCACAGAAGATACCCAATGCTCTCTGCCAAATCTCCACTTAGGGTCTGCACTGCCTGCAGTGCGTTGCATCTACCAAAATACGTGCTAAGTAATAATACCACATTAGAGCAAATCCATGTCTTTCACGAAACATGAGGACTTAATTTAATTAAAAATTCAATTGATACGTAAAATCAACTCGAAAAATAAAAAAAATATAAAGTTTAAAAACATAGTTGTATTAAATGACTTGAATCATAAGATATAACTCGTACATTAAAACTGCACTTGCGTGAATTACACAGAGGTAAAATTATATACTTCGATTGGGATTTGAGCTCAGATTTCCCACAATCGTGTCTTATGATCTTACCGGAAAAGGAATAATGGATCCAATCCAGATCAGATCCAGAAAAGGATCCAATGAAGTAGCTCAAGACCAAGAAATCCGGATTTTATAAAGGTCAAGGAAAGCGATTTCCCTTTTTTGCTGAAATTTCCCACACATAAATCGGTTTATCCGTAACGGTAGACCTCGCTAATCAGTATGCGGTTATTTCCATGAAATCAAACTTTAAATTTGCAAATATTCGCAAAAAAGAGGTTTATTAATACTTCCCAGTAGCAGCCACCATAAAATTCTCATTAAACTTCCGCCAAGAGCCCAGTAACAAGGTCGCATCGGCCTCTTACAAAGCTTTTTCACCGCCTTCAACCCCATCTATCCATGATAGTCATAAGTACATGCAGCCTATCATGCATATATGTGCTACTTTCATCACATACCCTTAGGAACCCTATCCTCCGCATGAAACCCTTTTTCTCCCACGATCACCCGTATATAATTAATGGTGCCCGTGGTGGGTCACGGGGAAATACTTAACATGCGGTTTTATAAACAGAATTTAGTGTTTCCAATGTAGGAATAACTCCCCTTTTCAATAAATTTTTATCCTAAATCTTTTGTGTAGCGCAATTCATTAGCGCTTGTTCGAACAGCTTTTCATGATTGTTCAATGAACAATCACGAAGGAAGAATGCTTTTCCCTTCAGAGGTATGGTGTAAATATCCGGGTAACGTTTGATTTCGCCGAAGCTATTAATAAATTAAGGCTTAAATAAGCTCAAAGGATTTATCTACCCCTGATTTCTCAGCAGAACCCCGGTAAAACACTAAAGAACACCTTTCTTTTGTCCCAACTCTTAAGCAGTGAATTTGCATTCAACGGCATGAATTTTGGAAAATCGAAGCCGGAGCAAAGAGATCCATTGGTCTTTTGTACTCAAGAAGAGTGAGTAAACGTAAAAAAGGAGATATAAAAAACCACCCCCATTGCTTCCTAAAACGATCTTCTCCTTTAGAGCTTATATAGCCAGTAAGGGAGGGACACTGAATGAGCCCGACCATTCGGAAGAGATCGCTCCCCAAGAAAACGCATTTGAGCTCCACGCGGGGATGAAAGAGGACTCTTTTTTTTTTTCTTCTGATTCGAATGATTATTCAATGCTTGTTGGGGTAGCTCCATTGCTTATTTACTGATTATTCTCCTCTGCTTGGTCACGGCTTGGGCTCTTGGACGCGGCACGCCGCCAACGAGGGAGCATCAGCGAGGGACAACGTCGAGGGAGCCGCGTCAACCGGCGCCGAGTCGCTCGGGCCGCCGAGACCGCGCCCGGCGGCTTCCAGTCATCGGCCGACACCATCTGCGCGTCGTCTTCCCATCGCCGGCGTCCGTCATCACCGTAGGAGGCGGCAAGAGGAAAGGCCGTAGGACCTAAAGAGGGCCATTTTCGCACTTCAATCAAAATCATCGGAGAACTCTTCAGTCCCTTCCCGTTGCCATAAGGGATCAACCGGGGGGCCGCGGCTGGCCGAGTTTGTACCTAATTTCGAGCTCGGCCACTGCGGTTCTCACCCTCGGGTGTCGCCCCCTCTGCACGGCAACCATCCCCGGTCGCTCTCGGCCGCTACCCCGGACACCCTTCTGAGCCGTTAGCATCGCTCATTGCAGAGTCCGGGGGAAACGGCCGGGTCCCCTCGATAGGGAATTAGGCCCCTCCCCTGCCCTCCCCCGCCAAAGAGGCCGCAATGGCGGCCAAAACCGACGTCGCCGACTCCCCCACGGAATCGGCGGCGCCGGAAGACGATGATACAGCGGCAATCCTCGCCGAAATCACGCGCCTAACAGCCAGACTAGGGCAAAAGTCATCGAAAGCGGCCGCGGTCCTAAAGAGGACCATTCCTGAACTCCGCCTGGCAGTATCCTCCGCGGGACCAGAAGCCGCTCCACAGCGCGTCTCTTCCAAGACGCCAGCGCCATGCCCGGTTATAACAGAGAAAAACTCCAATAAGTTTAGCCCCAGAACTACACGGCATAAAACAAAAGTAAAATCTACTCTTCAGCCTGCTGCCTCACAACCCGGCCCCTCAGGCCCATCAAAAGCCATCAAGCAGTCTCCTGCTCTCGAGCAAACAGAAAGCCGTGCTACTCCTGCCAGCCAGTTCAGTCATGCGCACTCCCAATGTAAGAGCCTGGACGAAAATATCTCTACCAGACGTAAAGTCACTTCAGTTACTCCTATCATTGCAGTCAGCAATAAGTATTCCATTCTGGCAACGACTTGCGAAACGGAAACTGATCAGATAATCCAGCCTGCACTCAATAGTACCGAACCTAATGAAAATACTGTTATTCCATCTGCACCTTCAACCAATTCCATTCCCGCTGCCATCCCGTCAACCTCTACTCCATCTGTAAACATCCCCTCTCCTCCTACCAAAGCCAAAATTCCACCAATCATTATCTCTGATACCACTAATTGGTCCGCCCTTCACGCAAAATTGCTTAAATTCTGTAAATCTCCACCAATATCTCATGCTACCTCAAAATCTGCTGCCGTCATTAAATGCAGCTCTGTCCCTGATTTTAATGAAGCCAAGAGGATTCTAAAAGAAATGAACATTCCATACAATACCTACTGCCTGCCAGAGAACAGACGCCGAGAATTCGCTCTGCGCGGTACCCTCACCTCCGTGGCGGACGAGCAAATCAAATCAGATCTTTTGAACCTAGGCTTCCCCATAATATCCTGCAAACGTATCTATTCAACCCGGCCCTCTGCCACACAGCGCGACAGGGGAGTGCCGTCAGTCCCGAAATACCCTACACAAGTAGTCCACGTAATCACAGACTCCTCCATCGACGCTGCCAAATTCATTCAAACCAGATATGTAGCCGGACTGAAAATCAGCATTGATAATTTTAAAAAGGCAATTGAACCTGTGCAATGCCATCGATGCCAGGCCCTCGGCCATACAAAAAACTTCTGCAATCAGCCGCCCAAATGCGTACGATGCGCCCAAGGACACTTCTCCTACGAATGTCCAAAGACAGACACACAAACTCCGGCTACTTGTGCTCTCTGTGGCAGTGATCACACCGCCAGCTACCGCGGCTGTGAAAAATTTCGTGCGGCAAAAGCAGCCATGGCTGCCCGCCGCAAAAACTTAGAAACTGCTCCGCAACCCGCTCCACTAACCCGCTCGTTCGCTGCTGTCACCAATCCAAATGAATTCCCTTCACTAACATCCACCGACCAACCCGAAACCAATGACCTATTCTCATGGTTCAACAGCATCAATTCCCACCTGTCTTCTCTCCAAACTATTGAGGAGAGAAAAACCTACATTCTCTCCCAAATGCTTCTCCTCCAGCCCTCGCCATGAACCAACACCATACCACCAAACACTCTTTACAGGTCATCTCTTGGAACTGCAACGGCGTACTGACTAGAAAACACGAACTCCTTCAGTACGCCGTAGACAACAACATAGATATCATACTCTTGCAGGAAACACACCTAAACCCAACTCGTTCTTTCTTCTCTCCACACTTTAACATATACAGACTGGACCGCAACACACGCCGAGGCGGAGGAGTTGCAATCCTAATCAGAAGTAACATTCCCCATTCCCTCCTGAACTCCCCCACTCCAGAAGTGTTCGAAGCTCTTGGTGTATCGGTACACACTCAAGCCGGTCCCTTAAACATTTACACAGTATATCACATGCCAAATAAACTTATCACCAAAGACCACCTTGATAACCTGTTCTCCGCTTCAAACGGAATATACTTCGGCGATTGGAATGCCAAACATCCGTACTGGAACAGCAATAGAATCGACAAAAATGGAAAAATCCTGTACTCTTACGTCAAAAACAGAAACCTCCTTCCTCTCTCTCCACTCCAACCCACACACTATGCTCCCCGTTCCAGCGATGTAATCGATTTCGGCCTCTCCTCCAATCTTCCCATCCAATTCACTCCCTCTCTAATCTATTCTTTCACTTCCGATCATCTACCTCTTTCATTTTCCATTCCCTTAACGAATACTACGCTACTGCCCTCCGAATTTACTGTCACAGACTGGGACAAATTTGTCACGTTTCTAAATGACTCTCTCTCTACTCTCCCCCCAATATCCAATCCCACGCCGGAATTGATAGAAAAACAAACAGAAGCCATCACCACTGCACTTCATTCGGCCAAAACTTCCGCCTCCCGTACATTTATTCCCCGCGCCAAAAGGCCAGACAGATTTCCACAGTACTTAGTCAACCTCATCAAACGCCGTAACACCGCTCGTCGTGTATGGCAGCAGTTCAGGATCCCTTCCGACAAAACCATCTATAATAACCTCGCAAACTCTGTGAAAAAAGAAATTAAAAAATATAGCATAAGACTCTGGGAGAACCACATCTCAACACTTACCCTAGAAAATCCGACTGATCCCCAAAAGAAACCAATCTGGAATACCATCCGCGCTCTCAAACGCACGGACAAACAGTTATTCCATCCAATCTCCTCCAACTCAACCTTGATATTCGATCCCGCCCAGAAGGTCGAAATCCAAGCTGATCATCTTCAACAAACAACATCCCTTGATTCCTCACTTTCTCCAATAGAACCCCAAATAAACTCATTCTACAATAACCTTCCCCCCTCCTCCACTTTCACTACCATCGCCAATCCCTCTCAAGTCCGCAATATTCTTAACACTCTTCCTGTCAAGAAAGCTCCCGGGCTGGATAACATTTCCAACTCCCAGTTGAAATATGCCAGCCGTTCCCCAAATTTTCTCTCTGCAATCACTGATCTTTTTAACCACTGTTACTCTGCCCCATATATTCCCGCTGCTTGGAAACAAGCCAAAGTCATCCTCATCCCAAAGCCAGGCAAAGATCCAAAAATCCCCGGAAACTCTCGTCCCATTTCCCTACTCTCTAATCTTTCAAAAATTCTCGAAATTCTTATTCTGTCCCGCCTCGAATCTTTCTCTTCCGCAAACAGCCTCATCCGACCTGATCAGCTTGGTTTTCGGCGCAAAATGTCTGCGCCCCACCAAATCCTCAGACTAGTGGAAAAAATCAGCCACGGTTTCAACCGCCGCTACACAACTGACGCGGTCTTCCTCGACGTTGCAAGAGCGTTTGACAGAGTTTGGCATAAAGGCCTCCTGTACAAACTTCACCTCCTGAAATTCCCTCCCTCAGATATTCTTTTCATCAATTCCTATTTGCACAACCGTCAATTCCGAGTCGCCGAAGCCAAAACGTTATCATCTCTGCGACCCATGGAAGCTGGAGTACCTCAAGGCTCCATCCTCAGCCCGTTCCTTTTTACAATTTATGTAAACGACATGCCATCCACACGCAAAACATCGCTCCACATGTACGCCGATGATACAGCAATTGCCGCTACATCATGGAAGGGAGATACAAACATAGGCAAACTCAACACTCACCTTAGACTAATCCATAAATGGACGAATCTCTGGAAGATTCGCATCAACGCCTCCAAAAGCACACACATACACTTTTCACGCAGAAAAAAATTCGGCCCACAAACACAACCACACATCAACAAAATCCGTATACCAAGAGCCCGATCACACAAATTCCTCGGCGTCTATCTGGACAGCAAACTCACCTTCCTACCCCACTTAAAATACAGTACTGCTAAAGCCATCAAGGCACGGCAAGCGGTTTATTCCCTTTGCTCCTCATCCTCCCCGCTACCGCATTCTTCTAGAATCCGGCTTTATACTGCAATAGTCCGTCCTTCATTACTCTACGGCTGCGAGATTTTCGCTAACAATAAATCCATCAGAGATAAACTGGAATCCTTCCAAAATAAATCCCTCCGCCTTCTACTTAACCTCTCCCGACTCACAAGGACCAAAGATATTCGCTGCGCTCACGGTGTTCCGTCCATTGGAGAATTTATCAACAAACTAGTAAAAAACTTTAAGTCCAGGCTCAGGGAAACAAACAACACTCTCCTTACAGACATCTGGAATTACGATCCTACAATCCCAACAACATACAGACTGCCTCAACAAGCTACTCTTCTATGAGTCTATCCTATATCTTTCCTTCTTCTAGATATTAGTATTGCTAGGTTAGCATTGTTTTGTGCGTCCACAGTAAAAAAGAAAGAAAAAAATATATATATAAAAAAGAACAAAAAGAAAAAAATAAAATAAATAATAATAATAACAAAGCAACAAAACCAATATGAAAAAAAAAAAAAAAATTAACTAAAAAGAAAAATAAAGGGGCCAATAAAAAAAAAATATATATAAAAACTATTAAAAACAATGAAAAAATAAAACGTATTCAACAGAGGAGGAAAAAAAAAATCAAAAGAGCCCATTACAAATGTGGACGTTCTTTCCAACTCCGTTTTAATTACCTTGTACTCATCATTCTTCTGTAAAAGAAATTGCAATATGTATGTAGCTTAGTGTATTTTGATGTTTAATATGTAAGTTTCTGCTAACACAAACAACACACTACCCCGACAACATATACAACTGCGCCCAAAATTATTGTATTGTAAACTGGCTGGTAGGGGTAAACATCGCTTTACCGGAACGGCTTTAAACGCGCCTTCGGCGCGCAATCTAGTGAAAAGAATGAAAGAGGACTCCCTTGCGGTTCAAATTTTTATTTCATTCTACAATTTTTTATTCATGTTATCATTTTGTAGAGTGGGAGAATACACAATATTATGATTATTATCATCATTTTAACGAGAGTAGAACCAAATTGGTGCTCCGAAAAGGGATTCATCTTTCTCTTCCGTGGATCCGAGTTGATGTCCCGTCAGTGGCAGAGTTCCTCTCAGTGCCACAGCCGAAGAGCAGGCCCGGACATAGAACACATAGCGGTGTTCGCTCTTGACTAGTTTTTAAAGTATCGCGGGACTAGCCGCGGTGATAACTTTTACGGGAGTCACCCGCAATGAGCCACAGAGAAAATAATCATCCGCCTTGACCGGGATTCGAACCCGGATCCCACGATTTCCGGTCGAGCGCTTTAGCCAGTTAAGCTACCGAGGCTGTGGCGCTGAGCGCACGACTTGGACTGCTAGTGGCATCATATGCCCAACAGTCCAGCCACACCTTGTCCCGAAGTGTCCGCAAATATCCACAGGGAAGAATGACGCATATGTAGCTTAACTGGCTAAAGCACTCGACCGGAAATCGGGGGATCCGGGTTCGAATACCCGTCTAAGCTGATGATTTTTCTGTGGAACTTTCGCACGATTGTGCATTGCGGGTGACTCCCGTAAAAGTTATCACCGCGGCTTGTTCCGGGATACTTTAAAAACTAGTTTGGGCATTGGCAATGCTGTGAACACCACATGAAAATGCCACCAGCCCAGGCTATTTGACACTGGTGCTTTAGTTAAATTTCTCACAAAAATAATTCGAAGAACTTTATACTTATGCATGTGTCTCGAAGGGAGCATTTTCAAAATTTTACAAGAGCGTAAAGGATGGCTCATAATAACTTTCTTAAAAGGCTCTTTCATAGTGTCAAAGATGGTTTAATAGAGATCGGGTTAACAGCTTGCCAAATTAGAGCTTACCAATGAATTGTAATATAACCTCAGACCATCTTATGAACTTCACGAAGGCGATAAAATTTAACTACAGCATGTCTAGTCTATGTGCTGTCTAATCTAGTAACCACCCTTGATCACAGTAAATTGAAATAAATTCACAAAACCCGATTGTCGAACGGATTGGCATTGGATTCCAGAAATCCTGAGGAAGACATGCGGGTCACTCATCGAAACGTTAAGATGTGGAGAATCTTACCCAGTATGAAATCCGAGAAATCTCCACAGCCACTGTTCCCAAGAAAAGATAGACATTCCATTCCAGTGGAGGTTGACTGAAGGTCGCCACCAACTCGGAGCTAAGGTTAGTAGGATGAAACTCTAACTAGAAACTTACTCTCGCCGATGTGAGATACAGGAAATTCAGAGGATGGAGTATGGGTGAAGGGGTGGACATCTAAACTATGCAACGCTATTTTGGGACCAATGAAATAAATAAAGGCTCTATTAATGGGTCGGAATTAAGGAAATTAATTAGAGGCTCCATTAGATCGGAGAGAAAAATAGTAAGCCTAAAATAAAGATTTAAGATCATAAAACAGCAACAGATTTTTTTACGGAGTAAAGAATTTCACTTATGTTCTCCATGTGTGAGAGAATCACAAAGGACACCTTAACAATTCATCCCGTGAGCCTTTGTGCTTTCGAGGATTTCACTTCATCTGTTGGCTTAGCGAGAAGATATTTCAGCTAAGACGCACACTTAATGCGCTGGGCTCAAAACCACTCTCTGCTCCAAATCCCATCTTAAATTAGGACTCGCAAAATAAATCCAAAAGAGCTCTGCTATCATCCGAGATAGCAGAAAAACAGGTTACACCTTTGCTTTATTAAGGGTACCATTAAACGAGGCGATATAAGGTTATAATAATCACATAATCAATGACGCAAGGCTCTATACAACTGGGTGAAAACCCTGGAAACTTAATCATTTCTCTGTAAACTCGTTTTCCAATCAAACTGCGATAACAAACATCGTCGACAAAATGGAAGAGACCGTTGAAAAATTGTTTTTCCCTACATGTTTCAATTCCGAAAATTTGGACATACTCGGTTGTTAGCTTTTAAAAGTATACTTTTCATTTTTATCCAATAAAATGGTTAAAAAATGGTGACTTAAAAATTGCTCTATCAATTTTTTCGGCAACCGTTCTCTGCAAAAGCGTGAACGAGAACATCCAATGGGAGGTCTTGTGAAGCAAGCGCCTTCGTCCATTTAAAGGGCTCTCTTGAGTCTCAGCAGTGGCGCGTGTTAATAAAGCCCAAAGGTGTGTCCTTACAGTTCCAAAGGTCGGGTGAGGTAACAACACTCGACGCATTGATCTCGTCGTTGTTATTGTGGTGTGTGCTATGGCAAAAGCGGCAATGGACTCGATATTGGATCGACGATATGGAAACGCAGCATCACAGCCTTATCCCAAGGGCGTGTTCGGCCTTCCGAAGCGAATATGTACTCTCTATTCTCCACCAGAGTTAAGGCTCTATTCAACATCCAGGGTAGTCCGAAGGTGTTTAAATTCCCATTAACAGTATACGTGTAGGCCTATTAACCTTCAAAATAAAAAATAAAAAACTCACGCGGAATGGAAATGAGGGTGGAAATATCGAAAGTGTTCACTTTCACGAATGTAGTAAAGAGAAAAATGCTTAGAAAATTAACACAACTGCGACGTCCAGAGGCCGTGAAAAAAGTCCCAGATATCGATGGCCATTAATCGATATCAACACCTCGCCCTCTAAAGTGTCAGGAATACATACATTATATCGCTATTCTGGTATGGAAAACTCAATTTAGACATTTCTATGGAATAAAACCGAAAGATACAATCCAAAGGAAGTGGAATTATTCCATATTGAAATAATTCTCCACGATTATAAAATGTATTTCAATATTACTATGTCATTTTCTTGAATGTAGTAACATTAAAATCTAGATTGCAATAAATTTTAATATCGTGGGTAAATGCAAGTATTTATTTCAATGGGATCATATTGGGCAGGTCAGCTACCAGAGGTTATTGGGTTCAACCCCCCTGTGAAGCATACGAACACCCCAAATGAATATTCTCGAAGTGCGAAATTCACACGCCTGTAGATTAGTTCGGAGTGAGCTCTACCCTCACCAGCCAAAACTAACCTTAGGGTTGAATCACTGAGTGACGAGCATTACAGAAACATGCAAGTCTTTGCACATCAACGTATTGCCACAGAGTATATACATATAGTCTGCGGTATTGCCCTCAAAAAGGGTACCATTTTCACTCGAACGGGCTCCAATTTCTCTCCAAATAGGGATATCAAGTGACTCGTGCTAGTAATTTATAAATTGAAATTAATTTCTTCGGGTGAAAACAATCGAGAAGAGGGTTAGATAGCACCCGATTGAGAAATTTGAAAATCTGAGCTAGATGGCTACGGCTATATTAAAAAAAAGGTATTTTACGTAACAATGCGTTTTTGAAAAATGTAATGAGTTGAGCTATAAATGTCGGAACCAACGAGTCCCACTTATCTGATGAGGCCAGCTCGGTGAAAAATTGGCGGTAGGCACATGACGCAACCTGGATCCTTAGCTACCGAACGCGAGTGAGCTACGACGAACCTGGCGTCAAGCTACAGGAGCAAAGGCCCAATCAGATTCATGATGGCGGACGGAATGCACTAAGGAAACTCACGCCCACGCGCACGTTGGGCCGTGGGAGCGTTTTCTCATGCACCGTGGCGACATTAACTAAATAAAACGAATGGCGATAAAATGCAACAGTGATTTCAAAAATTAGAAGAGAGAAAAACACGGCCGTAGTTAAGAGGTAGCGATTGCTCAAGGGATGTCATGCTGCTCGAAATCTCTACAAGCGAATATTTCTCGAACCCGGACCTATGTGGAAGAAAGCCGTGACACTTTTTCTACCTAACCTATTTAGTTTCGGTTAATAACATCCGCATGCAGATCCCGAACATCACTTTGGCGATGTCTCCTTTTAGTAGTGTTACATTTTATCAAAAATGATCGAAATAAGTCGTCACGCCCTATATTATTTATTGCTTTTTAAAGATTTTTTTGCCGTCTTCTACATAGATGGCGCTCGGATCTGGCGAAGGGAAAAGACTGCGGCGATCGCAGTATTATTACGCAAATCGCACGCGGCAACATTTTGGAGTTTTTTTTCAAACTAATTCACATTTTTTATCTATAGAGTTGATTTACAAGGTTACAGGTTATACATTTAGGCATTTTTTTAGTTTTTAGTGGGGCATTTGTTTTGTTTTTCATGCTTATCTATTATGCTTTTTTTATAATTAATCGTAGCGGGCGTAACTTGGTGGAAATCCATAATCGCAGGAATGGATCAAAAACTTCGCTATTTCCACATAGCAATTTATTGAGACCTACCATGGTTTCGTTACAGAGTAACATTATCAAGGTGAATTTGTTTTTGATAATGACGAGCCCTTAATAATGTTACTCTGCAATGAAACCATGGTACGTGTCAATAAATTACTAAGTGGAAATAGCAAAGTTGTTGATCCTTCTATTCCTATGCTTTTTTACATAATATTTTTATACATACGATGATTAGTTTTACCAATCTCTGGTGAGATAAAGCAGCTTTTAATTTCACGCTACTTCCTAACCAAGACTATATGCAATGCGTCTTAGAAATGTTTATATATAGATGACATATTTTCGTTCTTCCGAGAGGGATTTCACTGTGTCAAGTTCAGCGGTGATTCGGATGAGCGTTTTCTGATTCGTAGTGCCGCTGATTGTGCTATTTACGCGAAAACGTTTATTCAGGAACGGAAAAATACCTTGTTAGTCACGAACATGTGCCCGATTTGTACCAACTCCGTACCTTCCGAAGAGAGGACCTAATGCACTAGTCTCCCGACGCGCACTCGAGAAATTAGGATGGTTTCCTATTATTTTTTTAATTGCCTAAATCGAAAGATTATTACTCCTCCAGGGTTATTCCACTACGTATGGCCGGCCGTAAGTTTCTTATAGCCTGACCCGAAATTACGGCCTATACCCACTCCACTCTCGAGGGGCCATATCGTATGGCCCGGCCATAAGTCTTAACGCCCTTTTTTAGGTGGGTATGAGAATTATAATTGGTGCTATAAGTTGGGTTCACTTTTTATTTAACACTTGTGAGTTTTTGAGAAGGACGTTTGTTCTAACGTGGATAAAAAATAATTCTATGTTCCTTAACGGAAATAGGCTTTATCAAAGGATAATTTTGGATTTTCTTTAAATACTGACCTGGCGGCAGACGCTGGAGATCTTAAAAAAAGTGAAGAACGGAAATCACGGACGAGAAGTAGCAGAAGAAAATTTACCGCAGGGTATTATAATATTATAGAATTGTACATGTAATGGATAGAGTTAGAACATGACATCCTACTGTGGTTCTAATCCCCTTCCTCTCCTTCCAATGGTGTAACTATTGTCCAATGGCTGCAATACTTTGCCCTCAAAAGCCGTAGAAATCCAGCCAATGCACGAAATCTAAAGATGAAATTGAAACTTTAACTTTCATTAATTTTATTATCAGAGGCTTATGTTTAGGTAGCTGTATAAAATAAAAACATCAATATGAGACTATTCTTTCCTTGATTTGTGGACGACATTTGTCCTTTACGCATCGACTTACTGAAGATTGCCTTACTGCCAAAACAATGTCTTGCCCTATGTTTCTTAGACATCCTCCCTCATGAACTGTAATGCAACGAGAATCTTCAAATATAAAACATTAAATAGCGGGTATTTCAAGCTACCTACTGCTTTTCGAAACAAGTATTAAGAAATCTGCTAGCAAATGTAGCACAGAAACCAAATAAAAGCCCGTTCCTCCGTTCACTTTAACAGAGCATCCATTAAAAAATTATTTCTAAATTTTTAACTACAAGCGAACTTTTAGTTCATCCACTATATCTACTTAAAAAGTAAGTTACAACTTTTGACGCACGGAAATATTTATTTAAATATCATCATCGTATGCGAACCGATTACCTACACCTATTCCGTATCCTCCTTATGAAATCGACGTCTTTCTTTCATATATCTAGCCAATGCCCATTGTATCCGTATGTGCTCCCCCAAAATATTCATAAATTTCTTGAAACAATCGCTATGTAATCGATGACACTTCGTAAGTTTATTTTATAACTCCTTAGGCGAGCAATGTTATTTCGTATGGCCCGTGTTATGACCGCCTCCTAGGCAGGCCATAGTATTACGGCCTTTAGGCCATAGCTACCGCCAAACTTATGGCCTTTCGCTCCGAGTAGAATCGCTCGAAGCCATACGTATGTCTCGAGGCCGTAGATATGGCCGATTTCGACTTATGGCCCGGCCATACGATTAGTGGAATAACCCTGCTGGAGTGCGAATTTCACCCTATTAAATTTTTAAATGACGATATCTATTCTTCGCGTTTAAATGAAAAGTGAAAAATTTCAAGCGCGCGAAAACGCGACGGCTTAGTATGAATGCTGGGAAAAGCCCGTGTGACGTCATTCTGGTTCCGGCTTCCGCCCTGTGAGTCCACCTAAGTACGAGGCTATGTACGCTGCTAGCAGGTAGCAGAGTACCCTGCCAGCTGGTAGCGCTTGGCTTAACTAAGGATTATTATTACCCTATCAAACGAAGATACATACCGACTTTAGGCAGTTTTAATAGGTGATTATTAAGAGATGTTTCCCTGAGCTCTGTGCCTCATGCATGCATTGGTAATCTCAGACGATGTAAAACTCCTATCTACTCGTATAGAAACTAGGTCCCTGTGACGTCACGTGGAGTGGCATCGCATGGGCGCCAATCTGGCCTTTTTCAAATGAGGATAAAATTGACGATTGACATTCGTCTAAACTGGGATTTTTAAAACCAAATAATTTGTATGTTATGAATACACTAATCGTGGATAACGAATCTGAATCAATATTTTTCGTTTTCTTTGATGAAGGAAACTAACATATTGTTCTGAAAAGACCACGACTCAAGGACAATATCACGGACTCCTTCTGCACTCCTTCTCTTGGCTGCACAAGTCTCCCGACGCGCACTTGAGACCGTGGCTGCGTATTTAAGACGTCGAAAACGACTTTCTTTCTTAACGTACCGCTTCTTGGCGCTCCGAAGCAGGGGCGGATCCAGGATTTCTTTTTGGGGGGGGGGGGGGGGACACAAGCAAGGTCGCATCCAAGATTTTGTTCTGGGGGGGGGCTCGAAATACAAAATGTACGCAATGATAATGGGACCGTATTAAAAATCTCGCATATTTTTAAAGGGTCCGGGGGGAGGCACATCCCCCCGTACCCACCGTTAGATCCACCTATGTATCTACATATACATAATACCCTGCAAGCCGCCTAAAAGGCATGTGGCAGGGGGTGTTAGGACACCAGCCGTTAAACAGCTAAAAAAATGAAGTGCTCTAACGAAGTTGGGACTAGCGCTTATTGAAGTCGTTTATGGTTCGGAGGAAAATCGAATTCGCATATCTATCCATTCGGCAAAATATCTCTTAATTTCTGGCTTCTATCGGACCTGGAAATATAGTGTGGCTCCAATATTATGTTCTCTGTGTCGCTCTTAAAGATATTCTCAATTGTTCAAGCAGTCTAAGCCTAGCGCGCAGCCTCCGAGTCTCCAGTGGCTCCCAGCCTAATTCCCTTAACATCTGGGTAACACTGTCAGTGCGCCCGTAGCAGTATTTTTGACGAACCGCGCAGCCTTCCTTCGTATTTTATTCAGTTCGCGGATTAAGTCTTTCTGCACCGGATCTCAAATGATATCGCTGCATATTCAAGGTGCGGTCATTGAAACCATAGCTACCACACACAGTATTTCGGCCAACCAGAATTCACGTCCGCTAACAGCGGTCGTAACGTCACGATTTGCGCTTTCATTGAATCGCGGTTGTATCTACGGTAAGTGACTGATTACGAGATGGTAAAAGGGACGGTGGGAATGAGAATGACACTGATTCGGAATATCATGGGTCGAGTAATAACTTTTTTAGTTGCTTAGAATCTACCGCCGGAGTTATTACCCTGAGATACTGAAAATGTGATCAAGTAATTTAGGATAAAAAACTATGACACTTATGCCGCAGTATCGTAGCCAGGGGGAGGTCGGGACCCCTCCTCCTCGAAATCAGGGGTGCAGACTTTGAAAAAATATTTGGGGGGGCCCAAACCAGGGATTATGCCCCGGGAAATTAGAACCCTGATAACTTTAATCTCGATATCTGTACACTCCGGGGAAAATCGACAAGCCTGACACTGTTTTTCCTCACACCCATAAGGAATTTTAGAGGGGGCTTGGGCCCCCTCACACCACATGGAGTGCAGGGGCCACTGCTCGAAATGTAATACAACGAAATAATACTTTGCATCAAACAAAAAAATTATTGATCATGAATTTACAAAAAAATTCTTTACCTGAAGTATTTAGATAATAAAAAGTGTTAAGAGTAGTTTATATCTCTCTACTGAGTACCCCGTTTTTCAAAAATTGCCCCCCTCCCTAATTTTGGACCCCCCCCCCCCTCCACCTGAACAAAATTTCTGGCTGCCCCACTGCTCTGCCAATCACGTTATGAACAGGCATCCTTAAAAAATTAGGGGAAAACTCACCGAAATCTTTTTTTCCGAAGCTGTGCAGAGACTTCTTTTTATCGGCTGAGGCAATTTCGCAGCTACGATGAATGCCTCGGCCAAACTTTGGTTCAGTCAAATCTCGCGGTAACCGCTATCAGCCACTTGAAATCGTGGAGCAGCTACGATGTCAGCGGAATACTCTTTTCAGGAACTTCTCCCGGCCAACGGAAAGATCCCACGAGCTAATTCACGCCATCAAGTTGCTCCCAGTAATCTCATCGCACTAATACTATAATTCTTACTTCGACTGGGGTCTGAAAATGTAAAAAAAGATAACGTAAGCACACAAAATGAAAAATAGAAGAAAAAATTGCCTCAGTATTTAAAAAATTACTACGAATCAAAAAAATTAAATTAAAAAATGGCTTGCAACTCATTAATCATCAACATAATGTTCAAATACTTACCCAAATACGGCACCTTTTTGGCCACACCGTAACGAAGGCACGTCTCGTGAAAAAGCGAAAGATTTAAATCCGGAACTCAAATTAGATAACTCATCATTAACATCGTTAAATGAACTATGCAAGCCAGCTACACGAACGATGCGGCATCGTCAATGCACTGCGACTGAATATAGTTTCAATGAATGAGCGAAATCACGGCTGTGAAAGAAAGCGAACCGAAGTCGGCCAGTACAGTGCAGATAGTAGGAGCTCCCGACTGAAGACCTATATTGTCAGTGGGACTCGCATTGAAGAACGCCGCCCAAATGACAGGCGTCACGCTGAGCAGCTCAATTTACGCTGAGGTTCAGTGGCGATAGGGGAGGGTTGGGAGGGGAAGGGGGGATGGCCACCACCCCTACCCCGCCTCCTCCCCCTTCCCTGATTCACAGTGCAGCGATCGCCAGGAACAGTCCCTCCCGGGCGACGTCAATGCCACCTTCCGCCGTCAGATTGCGCCCCCACGCGGGAGATTACAACGACCGACTCGCGAGTAAAATAGGAGATATTGCTCTACGGAACGAAGAGTGGATCCAGGATTTTGTTCAGGGGGATTTGGGGCACAAGGATACCTCGTAATACAAAACGATCCCAATGATAATGGGACCGCATTAAAAATTTCGCATATTTTTAAAGGGTCCGGGGGGGAGGCACATCCCCCCGTACTCCCCCCCCTTTAGATCCACCTATGTATCTACATATACATAATACCCTGCAAGCCGCCTAAAGGGCGTGTGATGGAGGTGTTAGGACACCAGCCGTATACAGCTAAAAAATGAAGTGCTGTAACGAAGTTGGGACTAGCCCTTATTGAAGTCGTTTATGGTTCGGAGGAAAAACGAATTCGCATATCTATCCATTCGGGAAAACAACTCTCTTAATTTATCGCTTCTATCGGACCTGGAACTATAGTGTGGCTATAATATTATGTTCTCTGTGTCGCTCTTAAAGATATTATCAATTGCTCAAGCAATCTAAGCCTAGCGCGCAGCCTCCGGGTCTCCAGCGGCTCTCAGCCTGATTCGCTTAACATCTGAAAAAACGCTGTCTGTACGCCCGTAGCAGTTTTTGTCGAATTGCGTTGATATCCTTTGTATTTCATTCAGCTCGCGGATTAAGTCTTTCTGCACCGGATCCCATACGTTCGCTGCATATTCAAGGTGCGGTCGGATGAGAGCAAAATAACACCTTTCTTTTACTTTCTCATCCGAAAATCTTTCCACAATACGCTTGACGAATCCTAATTTCTTCAGGTCTATGCCGCAATTATTCTTTACATGTGTTCCCCACGTGAGGTTCGAGGTTATCGTAACTCCCAGGTGCTTCACTTCGTCTGTTGCCTTTATGTTAATACCATTCATTGCATAAACATGGTTAGAGTTGGGCGAATTCCGCAAGAAATGTACAGATCCATGGTCGAACCAATTTCAACGCAGACTCCGCTTTCATTCATAGCCCTGATGAGAGTTCTATATGAAGTGAAACGTTGGCTACAACTTTTTTGCATCATATACATTTGACCTATACTCCAAGAGTTATTTTACCATTAATTAATCGAGGTCAAGAAAAGAAGAAAAAAGTAAGTATCCATTATTTTGTTCTGGGGGAGCACAAGGATACCTCGTAATACAAAACGAACGCAATGATAATGGGACCGTATTGAAAATCTCGCATATTTTTAAAGGGTCTCGGGGGGGTACATATGCCCCCCTTAGATTCGCCTATTTACAGAACCATGGTCAAACCAATATTAACGGAGACTGCGCCCGTTCGACTAATGGCTGCGAAATCACACTAGCAGAAAAGACAATCTAATGAAAAGTCCCTCATTAGAAAGTTGATGGTTGCAACGCCATGGTTAATATGAAATAAAGATGCACGTAAACAGTTCTGAGGGAGAGGTACGTGGGGTCCGGACCCCCCGAAATAAAAAAAAACCTATTTCGTTCCTTAATAAAAGGAAACAAAATATTGAAAAATCATGAAACGAGAAAATATGTCTTTGAAAACTGAAGTTTCATCGATTATGAAAGTGTTACAACTAGTTTAAAAACCCTATATATACTTAGTACCCTGGTTTTGGACCCCCAACCCCCCCGGCAAACGAAATTCCTGGCTACCCTAATATTCGGAAAGAACTCCAAATCATTCCAACCCTTACGGAAATGAAAGAGAGTTTACTAGTCTTCAAATAAATCTTTGAGAGAAAGGACCCTTTAAATTTCAACTTTATCCCCTCCCTTTAACTATCAAGAGGCGTTACCGTTTCTTCATTCCGATCGACTAAACTGAGTTGACCCTTATCGATATTAACCGCAGACGGCCTTTGCCCTCGACTGGTTAAAAGGGTAAACATAAGTGATGTTCCGGCGTGGAGTGGCTGGACACGCTATATATGCTTCAAAATTCGATTAAAACGGAAAAGACACCCTAAACCTTCTTTCAAAAATTATCTTCGAATTCAAACCATTTCTTTCGGGTGAAAATTTCAGAATTATAGACGATTACTACTGTCTGTAAAAAAAAGGCAACATACCCGAGTCTGAGGAGCTCTAGCGTTTAAACGAAGCAATCAATTTCAATGCAACAAAAATCATACGAAAGAGAAATTATTTCTACGTTGTGTCATTTACTTTTAAAAACTTTTGGCTCAATAGTGTTTCCCGTACTTAATTTTTCGTCAAAAAAGTACCCGATTGTTGCGCGGAAAATCCAGTTGTACAAATTTAAGCGCTTGGCATTCCCGTAGTTTTTGATTCTATGACTTTCAATTTTAATATAAAGAAACAATATCTATTGTTAGCAGTTCACCGAATACAAATTGTTTATACCACTAAAGTTAACGGAGTTGTCGTAAACAACGCAAACCTCTGCTAACTTCGAAACCAGTGGGTCAATTGAAAATTGATTGGTACTGCTGTCTTCAGTAGAATGTTAGTAATGCAAGTACATAGAGAATGTATATAAAATATCAATAATAACGTCAATATCACTTATTATTTATCTAGATGTTTCTATACGCGCACCGGCAGCTCCGTCGCGTCGTGGGAGGGGGAGGCGAAAAGAGACGCGTGGTTGCTACGGACTCGCCAGACGGCGCACTTCCTTTAAATGACCGGCTCGCGATTCCTTTAAATGACCGACTCACGCGATGAAAGTATCGTTGTTGCACCCTTCATGTAAACCTAAGGTCAGGTTGGGCTGAGCTTTCATCAAAGTGCTTTTCTGCGACGTAAATTATAAGCCATAATAGCATAAATTTTCTCGTATGGTAAAAAACTACTTGAATCAATTGCCATCAGCATTTCCCATGTGGGATTTGGAAACGTAGGACACTCATTCCTCAAATAGAAACCGTGGTCCTAAAATTGCTTTAGGACACTAGTTTATTTGATGTGGGGGAGGGGGGTGGATGAATGGGGGCCTCGGCTGGGGTTCATGCGGGGGCACCCCGAGATAAAAATTTTGGAAATTACATCCCACGAAATGGATTTTGACGCTTTTTTTGCTCTAATAAGCAGTGGCGGCTTGCCTATTAAAGGACTCTCGGACGCCGCCCCACCCAAAGATTCGAAAAAGGAAAAAAAAATTAAATACCCATTCAATTACAATTATACATCTAATTAACCAAAGGGTTTTTTCAATCGCACATATCGAAAATGTCGGAAAATCACTCAAAAATAGTGCGGTAAGTTTTAATTTGTAGTCGTGGGGCGCTGGCCAGAACGTCCCAATCCATATTAACATGCAGTCATATGAAGAGTGGTAGTGTTGGGGGCTGCTGGTGCTATGACGCGTCTAAGCTTGTGCCTTGTGGAAGTCTTGGGACGCCGCCCGACAACGCGGAGAACGACGTATCAGTGAGTTGTCATCGCCGCGCCGGCCGGTGGCCGTATAATCTTGGCGTTGCAGTGTTGCAGAATACATTGTTTTGGTGACCAGTTGACTTATTATGTGTAAATTGTTTTATCGAATGAGTGATTGGTATGTAAATAGGCCTAGTTTTAGTTGAGTTAATCGAGTTAGTGATTGTTAATGCTATAGTGTTAGTGATTGCTTGGTGTATTAAAGAGTCATAATGGTCTCGTCTCTTTCCGACGATGTGAATTTTATTGTTAGTAATGGTATTAAGGAACTGCAATATAGGATTGAGCTCAAGAATTTAGGCCCCCCTAGGTCTATAGTAAAAGAAATTCAACAACAAAAAGTCTCCAAAGCACGAAAGTTTCGTTCGAAAATTTTAAAATACTTTGTACAACTATGCGCTCATTGGTTGTGTGGGTGCGTGGTCAATCATTCTTTTTTTTCTATCCTTTTTTGTAATGAGAGTTACAGACCGTGCATGGGCGGTGGATGGTGTCTCGGATTTAAAACATTTGAATGATTAGTAAGTCAGAAAACATAAATTGAGTGAAAAACATGATAATGCTTATTGTTGAGTATGCCGTGTTAGGCAAAGTTGACATTAGTCCAATTAGATAGTGCGTGCAGATTAAGAATTGAAAAACTAAATGAAGAAGTCTAAAAATGCCTAAAAACCTTTACGTACTAAGTAAATTGATAGATGTCAATAGTATATTTTAGCCTTAGAGTATCTAATAGTATATTTTAATCTTCTATATTATTTCTACTGTATAGATACATTTTTCTCAACTTATACGCAACCAAACTCTACAAATGAAGTACCAAAATGCACAGAATTTATGAGAGAACAAGCGACGGCATATCTTAATTCCTAAATATTGCTATTGTTTCCTAAAATTCGTTTTTAAATAATAAAAAAAACAAAAACCGGTAAGTATTCCTGACGTTAACGGCGCACAAACTGATACTTTTGTTCATTTGCGACAATATCTCGTATTCCTAAAATAACTTTTATCAACATGCGGCTGATTCCACATTCAAGTCTCCTGATGATACGAAAGTGTGTGTCATCATGTGCGTTTAACAGAGGATAGTGTAATTACTTCCAATGTTGTGTTTAAAGAGGTCCTCTGACCTGGGAGCGGGTGAATCACGCTCGTCAAGTTTTATTTGGATAACTAGGTATTTTTGTTGAAAAAAAACGGAACATATGGCATCAAATTTAAGACCTAGATTGCCTTAAAAACTAACTAAAGATACACAAATTATATAAAAATTTTGACCCCTCGATGGAGTGTGCCCCCCCCCCCCCCAAGCATTTGACTCACGAGCCGCCACTTCTAATAAGAGGATAAAAGTTTTTTGAAATATCCATTTCGTCAGAAACAAAAGACTGTAAAATTGAAACACATATTAAATTGTATTTTTTTTCTTTTCGTTGTTTATAAAATCATGGTGGTGAGGCCGGTTTCCATCCTGAGACTCTGGATTTCCCCGGTTTTGCTTGGATGGCGAGCTTTCACGGTACGGAGGTGTGGTGGTGGAGATTGCAAAGGTTTTCGTTGCGAAGGGAAAGTAAAATTTCATTAAAAATTTTAGGTTTTCCTGGCGTATAGATTGATGAACAGTTTCTCAGGATTCAAAACCTCGGGAGTGTACAGCGGCCCGTGTGAGTGCGGTCACGTTTACATTGGGGACACTGGCCGCACAATCGAAAAACGTCTGACGGAGCATGAAAGATGCATACGCCCGTGTTATCCGCTAAAGTCGGCGGTAGCGGCACTCACTTTCGCGTGCCAACTCTTGGCAAGCAGAATGCGTGGCGCGGCGCCGACGCTTCCCGCCCGCCCGCGCCGCGGAGACCTGCACCCAAGAAGCGGTTGGATGTCTCCTTTCTTTCCGCTGCTGCCAACACCCGCTCCTGCACCGCCCGCTGGAACAGCGGAATCAATCAAGATTCCGCTGACAAAGCGGGAAAAGAAGCAGCGCTTGCAAGCCGCCGCTCCCTCTAAATCTGCCGGCTTCTTTGTCTTCTCTGTCCATCCACGATTCCATGGAGGCCATGAGTACAATTGCTGCCAATCTTCAGGCAACTCTACAACTCCTGGCGTCCACCATGGCGCAATTACCTGATATCATTCAGTACATCAACAATGGCCAATAAATTACAACGAAAGCAACTCACAGTCGTCTCGTGGAACGCGGGCGGCGCCGTGGCGCGGAAAACTGCAGAGCTCATCGCATTTTTGGCTCGGCAAAAATGCAATGTGGCCCTCATTCAAGAGACACAGCTGAAGCCGACAAGCCGCTGGACTATTCCCAAAAGTGCTCTGCGATGATCGCAATACCGGCGCCAACGGCGGCGGAACGGCGATCATCGTCGCGGATCACATCAATGCACAGAGATTCTCTTTAGATACTTTGCCATCATCGATCGAGACAACTGCCATCGCCCTGGAGATGGAAGACGGCCCGCTGCGACTCATCAGCGTTTACTGTCCGCCGCGTAATACCTTGCGTGCGGAGGACATAAATGCGTTGTTTACATCTGACGAGCCGACGATCGCAGCGGGCGATTACAACACCAAACACCCCGCTTGGCACTCCAGAGTCGAGAATCAGAAAGGACGCCACCTTTTGAAGATCATCACGCAGCGAGGGATTACCGTCAGCGGGCCGCGGACGCCGTCTCGTTACAACACGCAAGGGGAAGGCGATGTGCTCGATATCGCATTGCACAATCTCCCGTCGGCGTTGTCTGCGAAATCTATACACGCGCTGGACAGCGACCACGTACCGGTTCTATTCCATCTAAACCGGCGCCCAGTCGCGCTGCTTCAACGTATCATCAAAGATTACCGAAATGCCGATTGGGAGATATATCGTACCGAGGTGACGACGGGTATGGAGCACCGCCTGCCACTCACCCCTCTCATCACACCGGAGGACATCGACCGGCAAGTGGCTACGCTGACGGAAATCGTCACGGAGGCGATCGAGAAATCGGTGCCGACCAAAACAGCTCGAAGCTGGAATTATCTCGCTCTTCCTTTCCACATTCGATGTCTTATCCGGACCAAAAACTATCTTCGTCGCACATTCCATCGGCAGAGACATCCAGAGGCAACGCAGATAAGGCCCGGATGAACGACGCGAGACATCGAGTGCGCGATGCCATCAAAGACTTCAGGTAATCATCACGGGATTCAAAGATCAGCTCTCTGGATCTCGCCGACGCGACGGCTCACTTTGGCGCATGGCGAAAGCTTTGCGCGATACATCGGCGGAATGAGCACCACTTTGAACGGAAATCGGCCCGATCTACTCGCATCAATCATAGGCGGACGCAATGGCTGAGTATCTGGAGAGAATCTTCTCCCCCCTTCCACCAAAGGCTGGCATTCTATGCCCACTGCAACAACCTGTCTCTTTCCGCACGCTTAGCAGAGAGAAATTGGGGCTTTACGGACAACCAGCGGCAGAGGAGGTGGAGGATTCGGGGGGGGGGGGAACCGGAGCTCCCCGCCCCCACTCAGGCAGCGGCGGAGCCGGCGGCATGGGAGGAGGGGGAGGTTATAAGCCACCGAAGCTCCCCCTTCCCTTCCCAGCCGGCTGCGGGCGGCCTACCGGCCGTTCACCCACTGCAGACAACGACAACAGCACAACGCCACGCACGTCCTAGCCTTTGCCTGTACTCGACCATAGATCTTTCATATAGGTAGATGGCGCATGACGTCACGCAAGCGTGGTCAACATAAGCGTGGTCGTGTATCACGTGACTCGGGTCAGCGTTATGGTGAATACGCGTAGTGCCTTCGGTTGCGATGAGAGATTCCTGAAAGGAATTTGTCTTTCTTTTCACTGCTAAGTTTTTCCCTGTTAAAATTAAGCCGTGTTAGCCATGGATATATTTATTACTGAGTAACGATGCGTGTAATGCAATGCATGCGCTATTTAATAAGAAAATAAAAGCATTTAGGGTAGCTCAGGCATCCGGCAAGTTATGGAACAAGGATATTTCCCTTGTATTGACGATGGAAGTATTCACAGCTATTACTTCCCTATTTCTACATTTAAGGGACCATATTCTGGAGCAAGATCTTGAAGAAAATCAAACAGATTACTTAGTTCGTGAAATAATATTCGAACACCTAATTAATCAATCAAGATTGAGAACAAGTAAGATTTATTTTCAATCTATTTTCAACTCACTCGGCTACCTGAACAAAATGTATTTTACGGAATCTGTATGGCTTCCAATTCCATGCATGTAACTGTAACGACTATTTTTGGCCGGAAAATGCCTATTTGAGTGTGAGCTGAGGCTGAGCCCTCAATCAGTTCTTCAGGTTTCTCTTTTTTCTATTTCCTTATGCCAACTGAATCTCGTTTAGACTGTATGGTTTCTAATTACTATTATGTTATTTCTAAACCCTTTTTTTCTTGTAGATTCTGTTTGATGGATGCTCTCTATCCTCATTTTGTAATTCTATGAAATTGATATATGGGGGAACACGGGGCGGAACGAGGTAAGCGGTTTTTTTTAACGCGAAAAAAGGTGCTGCGCAAGCGGGAATAACTATATCTAGCCCAGATTGGGGTTGCTTATATGTTAAAAACAACAATTTTGACTAGTTATATTTACTCCTGCTTTATTTCGCAATTAAAAATCGCTTACCCCGTTCCGCCCCGCCACCCTGTTGCGCACCGGGTTCCCCTATGTTCTACCAAATATTTGGACATACACACTGTGGTAATTTAGAATGTAAAATTTATAGTCTTCTTTGATGGAGTGAAAATTAAGCTTCACTTTTGTATTCAAACCTTGTTTTCCATTGTCGGCAAAACATCATTATTATCTGCGATGTTTTCATCACACCTCCAGCGGACGTATATTGTTAAAGGTTTCTTTAATAAACAAGGATTTATTACTAGTACATGTTGAAGGATATTTAATCATTTTATGCGAACTGAATTACGTACGAGAGATGTTCACGCATAAAATTTCATAAAATCAATGCTAGCTGCAACACTGTGACTATTGTGGGTACTTTTGTTAATTAACATTCTGAGGAATCTTAAATTATATTTTCATCAATTTGCCCCGAGAAACGAGAGATAATTACCAGATAGGAGGAATAATCAGCTGGTTACAGCTCCTAATGTTCTTCTCTGGCTTTGAAAGTCATGCAACATTGGAAGTGTCTTTCCTTTAATGATGACATTCTATGAATGGCGTATTATTGAAAAAAAGATAGTAATTATCATTTGTGAAAGATTACTTATTAATGTAGGTACTGGATTGGTGGTTGAAATTCATAGCCTATGGTTGTGTATACATTTTTCTCAAACCATGTAATCTACCTTTGTGTTATTGCTAACTTCATTTACGTATAAAAACGGAGTCTTTGGACGCAGGTGTTCCTCTGTAAAGGACACAAACGAAACCAAACATGTATTCCTGAAGGCTGCTTCAGTTGCGCATAATTGGGGAAACTAATTCAGTTTTACTATAGTTCTTCCTAAAACTGAATTGAAATGAACTCTATTTTGCTATGAGGTTCACATATAATACAGCAAAACGTAAATAAAAATAAATAGCAAAATAGACACGTACTTCTCTGGCGCTGTAAGTAAAAGTAACATGTCTTTTACTGGAGCGGGAACGGTATTCACAACAGAAAATTCAAACGCCGCCATTAATTTTGACCCGAACCACGTGACTCCGAGAGCGAAAGGGGGGGCGGTATGTTGGCTACGCGCTCCGGCCGTAAGAGGCTAGGGGAAAGCGCCATCTACTGTATAAAAGATCTATGTACTCGACCGGGTCTCCGATCACCTCCCACAATCCTCCCTTTCCCCCCTCAGCTATGAACCACTCACAACATCGGCCACGCGACCAGTGGCGCCGACTCCATGGGGCCTTAGGGGGCCGGATCCCCCTCAAAAATTCATTATGGGTGTGAGAAAAAAATTGTCAGGCTTGTCGATTTTCCCCGGATTGTCCAGATATCGAGATTCGAGTTATCAGGGTTCTAACGTTGATCACATGATTCTTTTTAAATGCTTAAAAAACTTAAAATTCACTACTTATAAAATTTCCCGGGGCAAGATCCCCGGTTTGTTCCCCCCCCCCCCCCCGCCAATGTTTTTTGTAATTCGGCGTCCCTGCACGCGACTCCCATGCACTTGCATGCGTGGAAGACCACAGGCAGAGAATATAGAAGCGGCGACGACCAATGCACTTGGTTCTCGCCGGTTAACTCATCCCGCCTCCCACCACTCTCCCACGCGCCCCCCAAAGCAGAGGACAACGTCATGTGCACGCGTGGGAAGCCAAGGACTTCGAAGCGGCTAAAAATTCCAATGCGGCGAACAATACCGACTGTTCTCGCCGCTATGCACAACCTGCGATACACCCGGCGACTAGCATCCCATCTACGAAGAGGAAGAGGCGAGTTCGAGACGGAGGAGAGAAAGCGCCCGATATTTTGGTATCCCATCTTCTCCAAGCGGTGAAAAACACCAAGGCAAAGAAAGCACCACGACCTGACGGCATCACCGGCGCCGCCATCCGAGCCATGCCGCGCTCAACGGCATTCATTCTGCTGGGCATAATGAACGCGTGCGTCTCTATTGCAATCTTCCCATCTCAATGGAAGCGCGCACGCGTCATTTGCATAGTTTAGCCTGGTAAATCGCCCAGCCGCTTGGAGAATTATCGGCCGATTTCTCTCCTCAATTCGCTGGGGAAATTATTCGAGATCGTCCCATTACAGCACCTTCGCAGGATGAGCTGGATCTTCTCCCGGACTACCAATCCGGCTTCCGGAGCGAGCATTCAACAACTCATGAAGTCGCACGTCTGCTGAACTATGTCGTTGAGGGCTTCCACTGTAATCCACATACAGCTGGAGGCTTCTTCGACATCAGCAAAGCTTTCGATAAAGTGTGGCATGAAGGCTTGCTCTGGAAGCTGATGTGCTTCGGTTTTCCGCGTTGGTGTCTTCGCATCATCGCGGCCTGGCTCCGGGAAAGAAGCTTCTCCGTGGCATGGGGTCCGGCGACATCGATGCAGCGGCGAATAACAGCAGGCGTCCCGCAGGGATCCGTTCTTTCGCCGCTGCTATTCAGCATCTTCACGGCTGACTTTCCGAGCAACTTCGGCCCGAACGTGATGGCGGCACTGCCCGCCAGATCGTCACAGCAGTAGTGATGGGCAAAGTCGACCATTTTAGTGATTCAATCATTTTGACTCGAGTCACATAAATGATTCAATCAATTGATTCAATGATTATGATCGAAAAGACTCAAAGGAATCAAGATCGAAAAGCAGTGGCGCCGACTCCATGGGGCCTGAGGGGGCCCGAGCCCCCCCAAAAATTCGTTACAGATGTGAGGAAAAAATGTGTTAGGCTTGTCGATTTTCCCCAGTGTCCAGATATCGAGAGTCGAGTGATCAGGGTTCTAATGTTGATCTTATGACTCTTCTAAAATGCATAAAAAACTTAAAATTCACTACTTATAAAATTTACCGGGGCCAGGTCCCCAGTTTGGGCCCCCCAATATTTTTCGTAAGTCGGCACCCCTGTTGAAAAGGCTCAATCAATGGATGTAATAAATCACTTTGAATAATCGAATAAATACAGCCTCATCTGCGAAGAGCATTAGTAACGCTTATTGCTATCCATATTATCATTTCATATACTATTTTGATTGTGGATTCCTAGATGAGTTAACTAGATTGCAAAAATTAAGGAAGTAGTGTCATGAAAATATTTGGGAAGACAAAACTGCCACAGTTTCTTAACACTGATAGAATAATTTCAAACTATATATCTCAAAATATAACACAAAATACACCACACACTATGCATGAATCTGATGTGCAGGATAATTTTATGAACGGCACAATAAAATGTTAACAGCTGCAACTTCTACCTCTTAACGTTCTCCTGCAAAAGTCACCTTAATATTTTCCTTTTCGTGTATTGGTGTTATTAATACTGATTAACTCTGGAAAACATATAAGAAAAATATTACACAAGTATTCAGTTTTTTATATCGTAGTATAAAATTTTCTCACAACTATTTCTGCCCTGTCGAAGAGAGATCAAGCATCGATCGTTCCAAATTTTGAAATAAACCGGAAACCGGGATGATTTATATGAAACCGGAAGTCGGAATGTTTGATGATTGATGATCGTTTAACGAAATGAATCATGAGTCATTTGATTCACCTAGTGATTCAATCTTTATGATTGAATCGTTCATGATCGACCATCACTACACAGCAGTGCAAAGCTGTCGAATACCTACAACGTGCCACTGACGATCTGCTGGAGTGGTGCGAGCGTTGGCGCATGGCAGTGAACGAGACAAAGACGCAGGCGATCGTCTTCTCTATAGCTCGGAAAGAGCCCGGCGAACTTCTCGTCGGCGCTTCGGAAGTGTTATGGAAAGACATCGTGGAATATCTGGGCGTTTTTCTAGATCGACGCCTCACCATGCTGCCACACGCTAGCCGCAAAGCAGCCATCATGCTCTCAAGAAGGAACCAGATTGCTTCAATGCTAATCGTTAAAAGGGTTTTGTTAAAAGAATATTGGGAAAGTGCGACGACAAAGTGAGAGAAATTAGCTACTTCTCCCTCGTTTGACCACATTTATAATACGCTGCCAGTGTTTGGGATCCGCATGAAAGAGGCTTAGTAACAGAGTTAGAACGCGTGCAAAGAAGAGCTGCCAGGCACGTGAGAGGTCGTTATGATAGTCTTGTTAGTGTAACTGACCTATTAGATAAACTCGGATGGGAATCTCTGTCGGACCGTAGCACAGTGGGCGGAAATCGGAAAAAGCCGGACAAAATTACAAAATGGCTTTTTTTGAGTTATAAACGTGAAACTTCGCAGGTATACTCAAAAATGATTGAAATTTATTAATATGTACTTAATTTGACATAGATCCTACCCGTTACTGAGATACAGAGGCTCAAACGTGAGCAAATTTCCATAAAAACGCCCGTCTTCAATTTTCTCTGAAAATCTTCCAAAGTAAGTGAATGGTGAAGTTATGGGTGGATTCTTGCCGAATAAAAAACCACATAATCTGTTAGCATGGTGTTTTTTCTTTAATTTTCCGTAATCTTAAAGAATACAGCCCATAAATTCTTACCGTGCAGTAACAAAATGGCGGATACTGTTTTTAGACAAAGTTTTACATTTAGGTAGAGTTTCAAATAGGTTTTCGGCAAGGTCGCGCAGAGTAACTTATATGAGAGCATTGCTTGAAGATTTTTTGAGGTCTTTATGCAGTTTTCTATGAAATAAGTTTGCATCGCCGGAAAGTACATTGATTTTTCGATCGCGCGGCAGGGTTCTTCTCCGCGCGTCGGGAGTTGGATTAGCCGCGCCGCGGTAAGGTTATTGAAGCCGTATGGGTTTTAACACTCAAAATTCACCGTTTTTACGTTTTGCTTCAAGACACCGATTCTCAAATGGTCTATGGTGAAGACAGTGGAGGTTGTTCATGCGATGTACTTGCACGTTTCATCGAAGTTCATTTCGTTATCTTTGGATACGATCGAAGACCATGCTTCTATTAAAAGCGTTCAAACCTCGACAAAGTGAGTTGTTTTCCTGGGACTCATACAAAAAGACCTACCAGAAAGATACCAGCTGAGACCCTTATACCTTCTTCAATCACCGATCCCTGACCCTCAGGATTCTAATTTCGAAAACGGTCGTTTTATGACACCCTGGAGCGGAGCCCTGGACAGTAAGCACTAGAAAGTTGTTGAAGCAGATACAATGAAGACAGGGTAGTTTAGGTAGACAATTCCACGGGAACTTCTAGATTTTTTAAAACGTGTATCATACCCTCAGTTCTACTTTGACTGTGGTGAAGGAAAGTTAAGTTCTCTTGAGTGCGCAGAATTTGTTAAAGTGATTTTAATTTGCTTGTGGAGCGTAGAAATTTCAAACTTCCACTTGCCTGTAAGTACGTTTTTGAATAAATCCCCGAACATCTTTTTCGAAATAGTTATTTTAATTTATATTATCAATTTTAGCTGAAACTTTTCTTAGCATTCCTTTCCTAACTAAAATAAATCAAAATTATCAAATGCTACTGTTTAAATTCCAATCGATACGACATATCCAATATGCATTCAGAAAATCATATGTGGCAGTGCAGCGTACACAAACCAACAGAACATTTATCGATATCAGGTGAACGATATTTTACATCTCCTAAGTTATTCATACCCGACGCTATTGCACCGCAGATTTAGAACCCCATGATTCAGCTGTCCTTCAGTGTGTTGCAAACTAAAAACTATCGTTTTTCTTAATTTCGAAATGACTATACTTCCCTGTAGGATAATAAATTATATGGGTTTTAAGATTAAGAAAAAATTAGGAAAACAAGGTAAGCAATGTAAGCATTATTTTTCCGTTGATCATGGTCAGAAGTAAACAGAACTTGATCGTGTAAAATCCAGAGTTGAAATCATTAAGGCCATTCACCTGCCTTTCGATATAGGTAATGTCTTTCTGATTTTTTAACTTCTTTTTCTCTCGTCTCTTTTTTTCACCTAAAGCGGATGGGATGACAAAATCGTGTCGACGTCGGCAGTGGATTTTCCCAGATAGTATCATCTTAAATTGTAGAGCCTATATGTGAGAAGTGCCTCCGATGCAATTTAAATTCTTTATCAAAAGTTTAGAGATAAATGTAATTAACCAAGAGAAAGTGGAAACTTCAGTCGTTACCTGTAGCGCCTTTGTTACCTGCTGCTTTTTAATCAAACTAAGAGATACAAGGGAACTCATGAATAGGAATTTATCTAAAGCATCCACTTGTTGCCACATTTGCTTATATTGAGAGTGGCCCGAACTGCCATCAAAACGGTACTTAGAGATTAATGTGTAGTTCACCTCACATTTTAATTCTTGAGAGGTGGAAGTGGTGGCTAAGTAGGCTATTGTTCCCAATATGGTGTGGTTCAGTGGTGCTTGAAGGTTTACTTCGCACATGGTCTCAGTTATTTTAATTCCTTCGTTATAAGCTGCCTTTTTTTGCTATCGCTATTCTATCATAACTGGAATACAATTAATTGTTTGAGGCGTAACTTGGTGAAAGCGATTCATAATTAAATTAAGAAAGAAGAACTTTGTACTTTCACATTAATATGTATTAATGTGAAAGTACAAAGTTCTTCTTTCTTTCTTAATTTAATTGGAATACAATTCGTGTCCATGGCTCATTGTCAGAGCTGTCCTACGAAAAGACCGATGTTGACGCTTGGTCAAATCAGAGGCAATCATCAATGACAGTGCCTCTTCCACTGTCATCTCAGGGTGGACCTTTTCACTCGTCCTCCACTTAGAAAGAACTCTCTTAGCCCGATTAGGGGTCGTAGTTGTTATTTCTGCAATTAGGTGAGCTGCTGCAGTGTCTCCCCTCTCTCTCAAACTCACAGATGCCGCGAGAGCAAGCTCAGCAGTAGTAGCAGTAGTTTTAAAAGTTTGAATTTTCTTCTGCGTGATCTAACACATTAGGTGCGACATTTTTTTGGTCGCCCTGGAATGCCTGGCAAATATAATATGAATTTTGTAGCATGAAGCTACGGGGGGGATTTTATTTAGTCAATCAATTTGAGAGGAATAGATGTTTACAAAAATACAATACTCAACCGGCTGTCGTTGAAGTATCGGGAAAGTGATGCATAACAAATTCTGGAAATGTTATAGAGTCAGCGAGCCAACTTTTGTATCGACACAAAAATCATTCATTATTTCGAGAACTCGACCCATTTCTTAAGGTATGGCCATAGGATGCGTTTTGTCAGGAAGTCATTGAGAAATTTCAGAGCATCAGGGCCTTGTCTTAAATTCAGCCTCCGCAATAAATAATGGAGCAAATATTTTTTACCCAGTGAATTATTTTTTTACCAATTCCAATATTATTTTGTAGATATCAAGTCATGTAATAATGTGAGGTGGCATTTTCTATGGAATGGCGGATGGAGCCTATGTAAAATTTAGAAATAATAAATTTGTCGAACCTATGGTGTTCCAATGCCCTAATGCGTACACGGGGAGGAACGTATGGTAAACGTGTAAAGACATGGTAATCTGTATGTCAAAGTAAAACTGAGGGTATGATGCACATTTTAAAAAAGCTAGAAGTTCCCATCCCAGAATACCTCCGTTAAGACGGCCAAGGGCTCCGCTTCAGGGTGTCATAAAACGACCGTTTTCGAAATTAGAATCCTGAGGGTCAGGGATCGGTGATTGAAGAAGGTATAAGGGTCTCAGCTGGTATCTTTCTGGTAGGTCTTTTTGTATGAGTCCCAGGAAAACAACTCACTTTGTCGAGGTTTGAACGCTTTTAATAGAAGCATGGTCTTCGATCGTATCCAAAGATAACGAAATGAACTTCGATGAAACGTGCAAGTACATCGCATGAACAACCTCCACTGTCTTCACCATAGACCATTTGAGAATCGGTGTCTTGAAGCAAAACGTAAAAACGGTGAATTTTGAGTGTTAAAACCCATACGGCTTCAATAACCTTACCGCGGCGCGGCTAATCCAACTCCCGACGCGCGGAGAAGAACCCTGCCGCGCGATCGAAAAATCAATGTACTTTCCGGCGATGCAAACTTATTTCATAGAAAACTGCATAAAGACCTCAAAAAATCTTCAAGCAATGCTCTCATATAAGTTACTCTGCGCGACCTTGCCGAAAACCTATTTGAAACTCTACCTAAATGTAAAACTTTGTCTAAAAACAGTATCCGCCATTTTGTTACTGCACGGTAAGAATTTATGGGCTGTATTCTTTAAGATTACGGAAAATTAAAGAAAAAACACCATGCTAACAGATTATGTGGTTTTTTATTCGGCAAGAATCCACCCATAACTTCACCATTCACTTACTTTGGAAGATTTTCAGAGAAAATTGAAGACGGGCGTTTTTATGGAAATTTGCTCACGTTTGAGCCTCTGTATCTCAGTAACGGGTAGGATCTATGTCAAATTAAGTACATATTAATAAATTTCAATCATTTTTGAGTATACCTGCGAAGTTTCACGTTTATAACTCAAAAAAAGCCATTTTGTAATTTTGTCCGGCTTTTTCCGATTTCCGCCCACTGTGCGTAGATTGAAAAATAGACTAAACCTTTTAGATAAATTCAAGAGCAGTGTCTTTTCTGACGAAGTTGACCATATCTTACGGACGCCAACATACTACGGAAGATGAGATCATATAAATAAAATAAGAGAGATAGATTGTAGAACAGACAGATTCCGAATGTCATTTTTTCCACAATCAATAAGAGATTATAACGGCAGCGATAGACCTCATAAATAGATTGCATGACTTGTGGTGTAGCCAACTAACCTATGTAAAACTTAATGCATATTTCTTGATTTTATTATTATTTGTAACAGCATATAGTAGTATAATTTGTTAGTATGCGTGACGTTTTGTGGACCGTGTGGTGTTCATGTTGGAGTCCAATTGCATGCTGCATGCTGGTGTTTGATCACCCCCTGCCAAACACCCTAGAGGTGGCTCGCAGGGTATTATGTAGATGTAGAATGCTCGGAAATGTCAGCCTGCCGCTACATCGCCGGATCATGCTGCACAGGACCATTTTTTGGCTGATCATAGAATATGCCGCCCCAGCGTGTATCGGACTCGCCTCCAAGACTGCTCAGCGCATACTCTGTGTTGCCGATCGCAAGAGTCTTCGAACAGCACTACGCCTAGGTGTCATGACACACAATGACGCCCTATGGCCTGTCTCGAAGTTGCCGCCGCTGGAAGATGTCTTCCAGTCCCGCGCGCAGGATTTCTACGAGAAATTCACAACACTCAACCACGGCGAAATTCGGCATTTTGCTGACTTTCACGTCATGCCGTGGGATCGATTTCGACGTCCGCGCGCGGGGACTGGACGACGAGAAGACCAGCCGCCACCGCCGTCGTAGCGGCGGTGACTTCGACTCACGAGAGCACCGCTCAAGCCTGCTCCGCCAATGCGTGCGTGATGGCCCAAAGTCGGAGCCCGTGCATGATTTTTCACGAAATTGCTGTTCGAAGACTCAACGACTGTGCGCTGAGCAGTCGAAAAGGATGGCCAAGATGCTGGCCATCTGTTCACGTTCGGCAGCATTGCTTGGACCTTGGTCTTTCGATGGACTTCAAAAATACAAAGGTTTTGTGCCGCACTAATAACTATTGGGTTAGAATTGTAAAGGAGGCAATTGCAATTAGCCTTGAGGAGAAGAGCTTAGACAAAGGTAAAGGCTTCCTACTGAGCAGTGCCTGGAATGCCATAATTAATCGTTACATCCGCACACAACAGTAACCGTAACCAGGGATATGAATGAATAAATAAGTACCGTAAGAAAGTACTATTAAGAGTAAACCCCTGAAGACGATGGCAGACTCAGACATTGAAACGTTGGGAGAATTGACCCAATACCACACCCAAATAAATGGGAATCCCGAGAAATTTTTTATCAATTAAAATGTCATTGTTGCTCAAAGTGCAAAACCAATTTAGATGCGTCGACCAGGTGGGGGCGATAAATGAATCTCATCATGTTCACAGCACTAAATTAGTGCCATGAGGCGTCTCCCTATCCGAATGTATACGAGACGATGGTATTAACATTATTGTGTCTAACGAAGTCAAATGTCTAGGATTCGGGATAAATTTACCGATCTGGTAAGATGAAGCAGCTTTTAATTTATCGCTACATCCTATCCAAGGCTATGAAGTGCGCCATAGTAATGTTTATAAATAAATTATATATTTTCATTCCACCGAGAGGGATTTTACTGCGTCAAGTTCAGCGGTGACTCGAATGAGTGTTTTCTGACTTATGGTGCCGCTGATTGTGCTATTTACGCGCAAAAGTTTATTCGGGAACGGAAAAAAATATAGTCAGCCATGAACACGTGCCCCATTTGTACCAACTTCGTACCTTCCGAAGAGAGGACCTAATGCACAAGTCTCCAGACGAGCACTTGAGATTTTGGCTGCGCATGTAATCCGTCGAAAACGCCTCTCTTTCTTGTGGAAAAAGGTTGGTGGATAGGGTGGTTTTATATTATTTTTTAATTGCCTAAATCAAAAGATTATTACTCCTGGAGTATGCATTTCACCCTTTTAGATTTTTAAATGACGATATCTATTTTTCGCGACCAAATGAAAAGTTAAAATTTTCAAGCACACGAAAACGCGACGGGTAAGTATGCATGCTGGAAAAACTCCGTGAGACGTCGTTCTAGTTCCCGCTGCCTCAAGTGAGGTGACCTCGGGGCGAGCCTTTGAGCGCTGATGCGACGCAGGATGCTAGCTGGTAGCGCTTGGCTTAAATAAGTATTATTTATGCCCTATCAAGAATAGAAAACTTTCCGACCTCAGGTAAATTTAATAGGTGATTATTACGACATATTTCCCTGAGCTCTGTGCCTCATGCATGCATTGGTAATCTCAGTCGATGTAAAACTCCTATCCACTCGATTAGAAACTAGGTCCCTGTGACGTCACGTGGAGTGGAATCGCATGGGCGCCAATCTGACCTTTTTCAAATGAGGTTAAAATTGACCATTGCCATTCGTCTGAACTGGAATTTCTAAAACCAAATGAATTGTATATTATGAATACACTAATGGTGGGTAACGAATCGCAATCAATGCCTTTTGTTATCTTTGATGAAGGAATCTACCCTATTTACAAAATTCAATGCAAACTCTTCCGCCATCGTCTCTGAAACCATTGCTTAAATATATGCACTCTATTTAGAACGCACGGCTGCTAAAGCCGATTTTAACTTCAAGTTTGTATTTCAAAAGAATGAGAGTTTTAAATACGGGAACCGATGGAAAAAGAGACATCGGATTGACCGTGTGAATCAGAATAAGATGGGCCAATGAGCGATCTTATATTTGGTCCCTGGAAATTAGGGTGATCCTTTAGTTTTTCAAGTTTTTAAATTTCTTTTTAAACCCTAGAGTTTTTCCATTTGGCTAGAAGATAATTTGTGAAAAAAATGGACATTTTGGTTGCAGCGTAAGTTTCGATATTTTGGTATTTAAAGGCTTCCGTGTCTCTATCGTCGGATGTTTTTCTTTGAAAACGCCTGGTCGACCCGAAAAAGGTAAACAAACGTCCATCATTAAGGGGTAGGAGTCACAGAGGCAGTGTGTGTCACTCCGATCCCCTTATATAGCCGTGGTGTGTCTCCGACCGGAGGCCTCTCTTTACAGATCGGGGGCGGCGAACGAACGCGCTTTCGGACGGTAGGACACACCGTATCTATCGGAGTCTCATCGCAGGCTGTGAGCCGTTCGTAATAGGCCCAATAGGCCAATGTTAAGCGTAATCATTCGTAACAATGATGATTAATAATGTGATGAAATACGTCGCACTAAATCCAATTAATACCAAGAATCTCACCCAGGAAGTTATAGTCAAATTAATTCAATGAAAAAAAAACATGCAAATGAAGCATTCTTGCGCAACTGTAGTAGATATTGTTATTGAGTGCCTACGAATCCTATGGTGTGCATCAAGTATTCCTCTTAAGCTTACGAAGGGAAACTGCAGTCACGCCTTATTAATTTCTAACAACTTAGGTTGGGTAGGTATTTTGAATAATAATATACGTTCCTGTTCCCGTACATTTCTATTGAAACAATCGATTCGAAGCATTATTGCGGTTGTTAAAGTCTATTACTGCCACGCGGGGTCCAATGTTCTATAGTTCATAAAGGCATATTTTTTATCTCCACTCTTTTGAATTTCCCTAATGAGAACTTACCATAATCACCAACATTTTTTAAAGATTTTCAATCAGAACAATTTTCTTCTGGGTGGAAAATCTTTCGCGTGCTTGCTTAGCGCCGGTTTCATTATCCATTTGATCTTGGTTCAGTTTTTATCAGACTGCTACAACCATTTTGATAGTATTTATCAAACTGAATTTAGGAAAGTGATTGTGTTATCTATACAAAAATGTTCAATGTTCCATATGAAACTAAAAGTTCGATGAATTTCATCAGAAACTGTTTTTTTAACTACACATTTATTTCAGTGTGGTACATATTTTGGGTGTTTTTCGGGCATACCTGACCATAATGTCACTCTCGGATTTTTCTATCGTTCTTATGTATTTTACAACGACACGTTAGACGTATTTATAGCATCACCTAAAATTTCTTTCATTTCTGTCAGTTGGTTTCCGGGACATCGTACCGGGAGTAAACAAACGCCTATCGCCCCACACGCGCCCTATCGCGACAAAGCTCCAATGTACTACTGTCTGTAAAAAAAAGCAACATACGCGAGTTTGAGGAGCTCTAGCGTTTAAACGAAGCAATCAATTTCAATGCAACACAAATCATACGAAAGAGAATTTATTTATACCTTGTATCATGTACTTTAAAAAATCTTCGGCTGAATAGCATTAGATACCTATACTTAATTTTTTCTCAAAACAGTACCCGTTTTTTGCGCGTAAAATCAAGTTGACCAACTTTGAGCGCTTGGCATTCCCGTAGTTTTCGTTTCTTTAACTTGCAATTTTGATATAAAGAAACCACATCTATTATTAGCAGTTTGCCGAAAACAAATTTTTTATACCACAAAAATTAACGGAGTTGTTGTAAACAAACCTCACAAACGCAAACCTCTGCCAACTTCGAAACCAGTATGTTCGTGCCGCGACTCGCGTTTTGTGTTTCATTTTTTTTAAGGACAATGAAGGACCGACATAATGGAAGACCATCGCAAGAGCTATAGCACTGTGTACGGAAAAGCGACCAAGTAATGAGCGCTTAGGCAATAAATTTCGTTTTTCTAATGATATTTACAGACATTGTTGATTAATATTGCACATGTGATCACGATGACTATTTGGTACCCAAATATTTTCTATTTTCACCCCTACATTTACCTGTATATAACTCAACAAATGGAACTCCATTATTAAAAATCTCTCAAATTTATGTTTCTTATAATATCCAATTCACCCAGTATACAGGTACGACATTTCAAACCAATTTTTCTAAAGTTATATATATGTATTCTCCGGCAAGGGCGCAGCTAAGAATTAAGGCTAGGGGGGTTTAGGGTGTTGAATTGATACCAAGGGGGTCTGGGAGGTTTGAAATGCCCGCTAAGGCAAGCAGGAGGTATGGGGGGGCACTCCCCCAGAAATATTTTGAGGTAAATGATTCAAACTGGTGAGTTTAATGGCTATCTGCGGGAGAGTTTTAATCCACTTCACTATTCTATAATTAATTACGTAGAGTAAGTACTTACTCTATAGTAATATTATTCAATTAAGTAAAATGGATTAAAATTATAAATTCTGAGCTCTAAGTGATAAAAAATTATTATTTCGGTAATCCGTAGACGTAGTCTTCGCGCAACTGAACAAGCTTCGGCAGTTAGTCCGGAAAAATAAAAAATCTGGTTCCACTATCTTACTTCGTTTTTTTTTTTTAATTCTCCACCATTAGTAACAGTCAACTCTCAACAAAGTAAGTCAACAAACCCTTGACTACCACAGTACATAGTAATCTTTCCGTTGATAAAAACGGCATTGCCCACGAAGATACGAAATTACGTATTTCGTAGAAATCTTAACACTAAGGGGAGGTTTATCCCCCAAAAACTTCCTCATCGCTGCCCCACTATTCCACAGAATTTTTAATATTTATTGGTTTTAATTCCATTGCACAAGGCCAATTTTACGATTTTTAACCAGAGTCTTACTTATATTTAATTACTTATATTTTACTTATATTTATTTTTTTACTTATTTAATAATGTTATTAATTCCAAAAATCTATTACATCTACAATGCCCGCGGTTGCCTGGTGATACTGCTGCAATTTTTGCACGGATGATTGAGTAATTCAATTGGCTGTCCTCATGGCTCGAATCCATCAGCTGCAAAGTGAACTGAAATTGGCCCAATGTGCTAAATACCTCATTTGATGTGTGCCAATAACAGATTCAAGTGACTGATACTCTGTAAAATATCCGTGTCACAGGTGAAGAAGGGGCCGGATTTACTCTGGGTCAGGTAAAATCAATCCTAAAGTCATGTCAAGTCTATAAATATTTTGCGACTTTTATGATGATAGATTATAGTTTCAGATCACCTTCAACAAGGTTGTCGATATAACCTCAGTATTTTTTCGCTTACCTCCAAACTTCTGTCCATAACTATGTGTACTCCAGGCCATAGTACTTACATTTATTGATTGCAAGGACAACTCCCTCGTTCACACTAAATTAAATATTATGCCAACATTCACACAAGAAATATGCACAAACTCACGCAATATCATTCACACCTAATAATAGCGTCTCATTACTTCTAAACAACACTAATGGTACTAAATTTAATAGCCTCATTCATACTTGATTATTTACTCTCAGGCACAAAATAAAAACAATTAACTTTTTCCAGTTAATTTCCACACACCTTCAACCATACTTAACTACATACTCACATTACAATAAATTAAGTGCACTCATTCAATTTAATAAATATATAATATCATCTCACCAACTTGCATTCACACTTTAATATAAACTCTCATTCATACTAAACAACAGTCTTAATAGCACTAAATTACAAGCTCGCACTCACACTAAAAAATATATATACTCTGATATCAGTAAGAGACGCACACTCATTCACGCTTAATGTAATCTCATTCACACTAATTAATAACACTTCATCGCACTGAATTACACACACTAAAAGTATATAATACCATCTCAATTATACTTACATTCAGTGGTTAATAATTAATCACAGGATTCTAATTTATACATAGCAACACTCAACATAAATTAAGTGCTCCAATCAGTACTAACAAATACAATGTCATCTTCCTAATTTTCATGCATCCATATTCTCACTACATCATTAATATTCATTGCACACGCTTAAGAAAAACCTTACATTAATTTAGGTTAACGTAGAAAATAAAAAAATGAGATTTTATTTCTCACAGAAACGCATATAAACTTAGTTAACATTAAAAGAAATACAGTGACATATACAAGGTCTAAAAATTAAACAATGAATAAAATTTTCCGTATATAATTATAAAATATAATATACTATAATTCACAACTATTATTTCTCACTCTAGCAAATGAAACAGGCAGGTTTTTAATCTCATGCACGAATGTTAACATTTTATTGAATATATAAACACCCAAACACGGACAGAAAAAAATACGATATTTTCCGCAGAGCAGATATAAAAAATAGGTAATTTAAAAGTGTTATCTCCCTAGTCAGACATGCAGTAAAACAAATTTTGAAATTATATTTTGGCGCAACATTAAATTATATTGATAAAAACAAAGAAGGCAGAGACACTGAATAATACCAAGTACAATGGTTTTTGTCGACGAACATAAGTACTTAAATTAGGCAATTTAAAATTATTTATTACTGAAATAAACACTTAGATTAAATAGATAATTACCGAAGTGAAATATGGCTGTTTGATTACTTTTTCTCGAATACATTATGATGCAAATAAAAACATAAAATACATGTACGCATTGTTTAGACTGTAAGGCTTACATAATAGTAAGGCTTACATAGGTAGTTTCAATTTTTTCCGCAGAGCGAATGAAGTTAAGATACATTTGAAGTGAAATTTTTATAAATCATGAAATTTTATTGAAAATAAAAAAGTTTACACTTTCAAAAAAATGGATTGCACATTGAATTGATATACATTAAATTACATTCTAATTTTACAATATGAATTAAAAAATATTAATGAAATGGAATATAATGGATAGTTTAAAAAACTGAAACACTTACAACTGTGAACAATATAAATGAATTCGTACACATTCCGATACATAAGTCACCAACTGCATTAGCCAGCGGAAAGCCATGTAGGAAGCATCTAGTTCACCGGGTTTTACATTTTGAAACCATCAATGTAGCTTGCAAGAAATCAAAGAAGTCGGCTAGTTCTGTGAATGAAAAATTAGCAGGAAAAACTGCCGAGAAAAATTTCGAAAGTTTGTTTGAAATCACCATGGAAACCTCGTTGAATCATGGCTGTCCGCTGTTACACCCCCTCTCCACGTTGAGGACGCAGTTGGATTTGAGGGGGACATGCACTACTCTACCATCTACTATCTACGCTACCCAAGTTCTACGATAAAAAAAACAAGCAATACTTCAGCCATCTCACAAAATGGCTTCCTCCAATGAAAACTAGATTGCACTTTCATTCACACCAAATAACATACATTCACTCCAAATATATTAAACCTTCATTCACACATAACGTAACACAAGGTCATTCGCAATATAAACAACATACCATCATTCACACATACATCGATAATAAACGCTTAATTATAATAAACAATTACTTCTCATTCACACTCAATAACGCACTCTCGCTCAAACTAAAATTACGTACTAATAATCGCACTCATTCACACTTAACATCATACCATCATTCACACGAATAAAATACCTCATTCAGACTACATAATATATATACCCTTATACTCTCGAAAAAACACACCTCATTCACACATAATAAGATCCGTCATTCACACGAAATAGTATACTTAACACACATCATATAACATTCCACATTCACACAAATTAACATACATCATTCACACGAAAAAGCATTCCTAATACGCATAATATAATAATCCACATTCACACAAAATAACATACTTCATTCACACGAAATAATATACCCTCATTCACACGATATAGCATACACCATTCACATCATATAACATACCTCATTCACACGATATAGCATACACCATTCACATCATATAACATACCTCATTCACGCGAAAGACATACTTCATTCACACAAGAAAACATAGCTCATTTACACGAAATAGCATACGTCATTCACACGAAATAGCATACCTAATACACATCATATAATATTCATCATTCACACTAATTAACAAGCCTTATGCACTACAAATAGCATACCTCATTCATACGAAACAAAACATACCTCATTCACACGAAATAATACGCTTCACACAAAGTAACAACGCCATTCACAATTAATAGCACACATTCATTCACCATTAAGCACGTTCTCTATCGCACACTGACTCAATTACTCTCATATACAGACATATATACTAAATACCATTCTCACACACAAACTAAATCCCATTCACTCATTAAAACACAAATTAAATCAAATTATTCAAAAAATACATGAGGCATATACAATCGAAATATGCAAAAAATACGAAAAAAAAATAATCTAAATCTTCAGACTTCGGATCGCCGCCATTCTTCATCTCTTGAGTCTTAAAATGGGTCATATGTTCCTATCATGTCTTAAATTCTTCACTCTTCAGTTCTTCAATTCTCAATCTACACAATTTGTTTCCTTCTTCATAATTGCTGAGTTCCTGAGTCAATTCCATTGGTCAATGTAGAGGCATTCCACGTTTATTTAATCCCTAAATCTCCTTCTTCAAAGTCCATCATTGCAAGCTGCCTCTCTCTGTCCCTGTTGATAAAACAAATTATCCAATATACTCATCCATGAGATAGAAAGGTCACCTTGTACGGCACAAAGGTTATTATTCTTGATATGACCAAGTAGAAAAAAATAAGAAAGGATACGATTGAAAATAAAAATGGATTCGACTTCCTAGATTAAGCTTTATAAATAGTGGAATAGTATATTAAAAATTAGAAAAAAAATATTCAGTGTCGTTGCTGAATATTAGATCCCAGCCAAAAGCTTATATTATCTAAAAATATTAATTTATCATCTTTGAAAACACAATTTAAACGAAGACAAGCTTAAAAAAGGATAACGAAAATTAATTGAAAATGAACTATAGTTTTTATGTAATGGGGCTTACAGGATATCTGTTAAGAAACGTAAAAAATAAATATCTCCAGGAATAAATGAAAATGCATGGTACCATTGGACGGGGAAATTCAGCGATGATATTAGATTCGCCAAGCCTTTAGGGTCCATGTGGTGAATTAGCAAATGATATTGACGTATGCAAGGATTAACTGACATTTTTAAAGCTTGAAAAAATAAATAATTTGCACTTGTCTAAGTACTTAACCACAAAAATTGGAGCGTACCTATTTGAAAAATTAATATTCACCGTTACACATCGGAAAATGTATAGAAATCAATACATTCTGACGATGAAAGTACAGAAAATTCAAATTAAATGAAAAAAGACGTATAAATAAAAGGAATGTGAGTTTACTGTTACTTTCAAATTTTACCTGTATTCTCGTGAATGGCGTAAGGGTCAATTTAATCAAATCGGATTTTGTGCACGAAAAATCGTTTCTTCCTTATGACACATGGCGTAAATCATCATTTTTGGTTCAAACCATAGTGTAAGTATATAATTACTCTATGTTCAAACTGATATGAAAAATATGGCTTTCTTGAAAATGAATATTAATTTCACTGTCCAGCCACAGTGCAATTATTAATATTATTCGTTAAAAATCTCTGGAAATCCGTTATCAATGTAATGCATATTCATTTAGATTTTGTCAAAAATTGCATGGTGAGATAGGTATTATAAAATATTTTCCTCCCCAATATTTTATGAAATAATATTAATTTTTATACGTCATTTAGAGTTTCATGGTACATAGTTATGTACCCTTCATGTGATTTAAAAAAAATTTACATAGTCATACTAATTTTTAATGCATCAAATTATGTCCATTAAGTGCACCATTAAAGAATTTGACGCCAAATGAAGCCAGAATGAAATTTCTTTTCAACCACAACAAAAAATCTATTAATGGGCACCTTAAAGTATCGATTCCGAAAAAAATAGACTTTTCGGCTCAACTCTCCGTGGAAATCGATTCTCCAGATCAAATTACAATCACGAATACATTTTTCGTCATTTTACTTTCGCAGAGGTGGAAATAATACTCTCATGACTGAACGAGAATTGAGAAAAATTGAGCCGTTTAATGAAAATTCGTACTACTCATCGTTCAATGCTCATTTTCAGCAGTAATTGACTCAGCTGACAGAGTTAATACCAAACTTATGTTGGGCTGAATTTCGGATATCCGCCCTAGGTGAATGAAAAATAGTGGTGTTAACGGTAAGCGTAAGGGATACTACAGAAGAGTTGAAGAAATCGGAAGAATGATTCAAATTCTTTTACTATTATTGTAATTTCATTCTAATACTCCTTTCAATGCACTCTATAAAAACGGCAAAAAATGAGGAAGTTATTAGGTCTCCGAATAAAAAACACACCATTGCCTGAAGCTATTTACGTGTCGCTACCAAGGCCCAATCAAAGCAGATCAATTGCGATGTACCACAACGAACAAGTCAAAGAAAAATAATATTACTGAATTTAACGATAATAAAATTATCCTCTCTCTTTTTTTTAGAGTTATTCACATCGCACACTTTTAAAATAATCAACGGACACAGAAAAAATGTAACTGAATGATTTTCTTACCTTTTGGCGTGATGTCACTGCATTATCACATTCCGGATTAGCGCCATTTTTTCCGACAGCGCACTGCCATAATCCTCTGCGATGACTTGCAGCTGATGAGAGAGAAACGGGAATTGAATTTACTTCCGTGGACTCACATTAACTCCATATAAATGTAATTATAATGAATGGGACGCGAGAATTGACTTTCTATTCAGCCATGCGCTAATTGTAATTGCCTATAAAGTGCATATATTACCTCTTCACGAAAATTTTAAAAGGCGATTCCTTTCGACAGAGAGGAACGAGAAGAAAAATCTAATTTTTAAAAGAATATTGAGGGTTTTGTTCAGAGTGGTTAACCAAATTTTAGAATGTATGGTGATTTCTAACCTGAAGATAACTTACATTCATGTTTCAATGCTTTAAAGTAAAGTCTCTGCAAAATTAATTTTGAATTATTTCCATTGAATCTATAATTCAGTAACAGAATAAGTGTTATATACGCATAGAGAGGTATTCAAACGTATTCACAAAAAAGGTATATTCCGAAAAAAAAAAACTTTTGGAAATGTTTTCGGAAAGATTCGAACTCAATCATAAGGAATTGAAATAAATCACCAATATGAATCAATCATCGGACAGATAAATGCAGCGATTGCATATTAAAAAAGGCTTCAAAATAATAATAAATAAAACTGATTAGACGCAGTGATCATAACGTTTCCGCGTGCTACGAGGCAAAAAGATCTTTAAACAAAAGGAATGCACTTATATGTATTATTAAGCTCAGAGAATATAAGATGTATTTAACAGACACAGAAAAGACAAAAAATGAAGTAGCTATTCTAAATAATATAATGTGCATCAATAATTTGAAAAATATAAACTCAATCGGATGCAGTAAATTTAATAATAAAAGCTTAACAAAACGTACTGAACAATCCATTCCATTTTAAATCCATTTTAAATTCATTATCAAACTGAGGTTCTAAACTTATTATGTTCATAGGAGACATTGTAACATCTACTTGTCCACAAAACATAATTACATAAACCTAACGATGCGATGAAATATAAAAACCAAAACAGCATCCAAGACATCAATGGCGAAATATATTTAAAAATTTATTCTTACCGATTTCCATGTAAGGAATATCCTGGCTGATTTTTCTTCAGTTCCTGCTTCAGTAAACTGATTATCTCATTCTTCAGATGTCTTCATATCTTCGGCCACTGGAATATCTTCAGCCTAAGGAGAAAGCGGGTTAGTGCATACAAGGAAAATAAATCACCCTTCCCCCGAGGAATCGCATACACCCCAATGCAACGCACGGGAAGTCATCGTGACACAAGGAGGAAATTACCACTTTTCCATCCAAGTGACACAGTTTCATCCCCGTACACTGCAATGGTTTACAGCGCATGCGAACCCTCGGTTCGACACAAAAAAAAACTAAAATTAACGCCAGCTAAAAATCCTAGCCTTACTCGACGCAATGATTCATAGCCATAATGGCCCAAAAGCTAACCTAGTTTTGAAGCTGGGGTCCTCTTCACGTGAAGTTCTGATGACCTAGACCCTGGGGAGAGAGGGAGAGAATACATACAAGGAAAATAAATGACCCTTCCCCCGAGGAATCGCATACGCCCCAATGCAATGCACGGGAAGTCACCGTGACACAAGGAGGAAATTACCACTTTTCCATCCAAGCGACACAGTTCCATCCCCGTACACTGAAATGGTTTACAGCGCATGACAAACCTCGGTTCGACACAAAAAAAACTAAAATTAACGCAAGCTAAAAATCCTAGCCTTACTCGACGCAATGATTCATAGCCATAATGGCCCAAAAGCTAACCTAGTTTTGAAGCTGGGGTCCTCTTCACGTGAAGTTCTGATGACCTAGACCCTGGGGAGAGAGGGAGAGAATACATACAAGGAAAATAAATCACCCTTCCCCCGAGGAATCGCATACGCCCCAATGCAATGCACGGGAAGTCACCGTGACACAAGGAGGAAATTACCACTTTTCCATACAAGTGACACGGTTTCATCCCCGTGTAATGCAATGGTTTACAGCGCATGCAATACCTCGGTTCTACACAAAAAAAACTAAAATTAACGCAAGCTAAAAATCCTAGCCTTATTCGACGCAAAGATCACGGCCCTAAAGGCCCAAAAGCTAATCTTATTCACTTGCTTTCTTCTTAATGTGGTCCTCTTCTCTTGTTGTCTTCTTTCTTCTCCTCCCAAATTTGGAGGACACACGAATCGCACTCGTATCTTTTCGCCGTTCATTCGATCAAAACGCAATTTTCGCTCAAGCGCGCAACGCATCGTATAAAACGCAACGTTCACACGCATATCGGGTCGCTAGTTTTCTTCGAGGTCTCATTGCTGTCTTTTCTCTACAACATCTTCCTGTAACAGAGCTGGTTAGTGCACATGAACATGAAGTACAAGTATGCAAGTCACCCAAAAAATGCATCACAAAACAAAAAAATCATAATAACCCACTAAAAATTAATAAACACGGTACCTTTTTGCATGCCAACTTAAATTTTGTATTTTTGGCTTTTTCCGTCTACACTTTTCTACCTTTTGGTATTTTTGGCGCCTTTTGTAAATGTGATTTTTTTCACCATGGTCTTGTGCGAATTTTCTGTTCGCGAGAATTCTCATCCTAAAGACTCATTTATTTTATGAGTCCATAACCATATAATAACGTCATCGGATCCGATTTTACCAATAGATTAATGCAACTCATACCCTATCACACCAGTTCGTCCCTCTTATTACAAATATCAAAGAGAGGCCATATTGAAACCTTCATACTTTGATATGTACCTCATCCTGTAATGGAGCTGGTTAGTGCACATTTATATAAAATACACATTCGATGTCACCCAAAAAATACATTACAAAACAAAGAAACCATAATCACACGCAAAAACATGCTTAACTTTTATGTACCTTTATGCCTGCCTACTTAGGTTTTGTATTTTAGGCCTATTTTTTGCCAATTTTGATACCTTTTGTATTTATGGCGCCTTTTTAATATTTCACTCTTTTCACCATGTGTGAACTTTCCGTCCACGAGAATTCTCATAATAAGACCCATTCACTTTATGGGTCTATAACCATATAATAACCTCATCGGATCCGATTTTTTACCAAGAGCTGAATTCAACTCATACCTCATAATACCAAGTCGTCCCTCTTGAATTACACTCATCAAAGAGAGAGACTTCATTTTACCATCATACCGCGGTACATATAACAGTGCTAATTAGCTTTTCTTCCGATGAACTCTGTTGGGAAAGACACAGTATATTAACAGCATGAAAGAGAAATCACTGAATTGTATTAAAAACCTCAGCTATAAAGGCCTTCTGCTCATCACTGAAAACCATCCACTTGATAGGAGATCCATCAGCCGCAAACACGACTTCCGTAGTCATAGAAACACCTTGTATCTTATTCCTTGTGTCAGTTTCCTTAATACTTAAGATAACCACACGAAATATTTACTCCTGGTAAACGGCTGTCTTTGTCCACCCTGAAATAAATAAAAATGATATTGTAATTTTGAAGTTTATTTGTAAACTATCCGTAAATATCAATATTAATCAACACATTTAAGTTATATGCCAAATGTTTATTGCCATTTCATGCTAGTTAGTTACATATCAATTTGTTTTCAATATTTGATATGTGTTCTCGTAATTTTAATTAGGTAACAAAACAGATTGCTGTAATCCATCAAACGATGGAAAAAGTCAGCACCACGCGTTCAAAGTCCCCTTGGATAAATATTTCATCTGTTGGCTGGTTACCATTCAATTTTTAACAAAACTTGTAATGAATTGCGGTAGTAATAGATTAATTGCACAAATTTTAACAATTGTTGTGTAAGGTTTCTTAGGGAATATAGAAGTTAATACTATGATTTGTAAAAAATAATATTACCGTAAGTATTTAAAGAGGGTTTAAAATTCGGGTTTGCGAGTTGGTGCAAGATTTTACTTTAGATTCACAATGTAGAAGCTTCATAGATCGACGTGGTATAAGTAACTTGGCGGAAGTCGGCGGAAGTATCTACTTTATCTCTACGTTTGTGTAAAAAATTGGCTGAAAAAATGCTCCATCATTTTGTTATAAATCCATGGATATTGATGAAACAAAATCTTTGCAAACCCTCCAAACGGAAAATAAAGGAGTTTAAATTAAGATGGTATAACATTTTTGTCTATAATAATATTAATTAAAAACCACTGCATGAGAATAAATTAAGCTCTTTCAGAAAAAAATCGAGAGTGGTCGTTTTTCGGTAAATTTGTTCAACTTTTGCCTCAATGAAATTGTTAAAGTGAAGGAACAAGGAAGAAATAATCTTGAAGGTTATGCATAATATATTGGAGAATATATATGCGAAGTTTCTACTTCGTAGCTCAAAAAAATCGATTTTGAGGTTTTGGCCAGCTTTTTTTCGATTCTAGCTCACTGTGCTTCTGGGCCATTTACATTACATCACGTAGAATACACCCGTATGTCTCTCTTTAATCACCGTGAGCTAAGAAAGTTTTCATAAAGAAATTAACGAAAGCAAATTATAATAGTCGAATCGTAATTCATCTTCCCATTGCAAAAAATTATTAATTCTAATCATCATTCCATTTTCAATACGTTGGTGATACGTAATAATTGAAAAATAAAAAGCATACTTTCTTGTATGCTATGTACTAGCAATGAATACAATTTTTTTCACTGCGGTTGTAGAAGGTTTCTCAGGTAAAATTAAGGCTATTTCTATGGTCTATAAAACCATAAAATTACTGTAATTATTTCATCAAATTCTATAAGGTTTGTTGCAGAAGATGTTTCCGGAGAAATTTATCATTTGTGGAGCCCAGAGTGGGGTCTCGAACTTAATATGAGCAAATGCATGCCGATGCATTTATCGCCGAGTTTGTCCAACTTTAACCATGTTTATGGGGTGGATGTTGTGCACAGAAGGGCAACAGTCGAAGGTAAGTACGTAGGAGTTAAGATAATCTCGATCTTTTCGTGGGGAACACATAGGAGGAATATTTGCGGCATAGCCCTGAAGTAATTAGCATCCGTCAAGCGTATTGTGCGGAGATTTTCGGATGAGAAAATAAAAGAAAGGTGCTATTTCGCACTCGTCCGACCACACCTAGAATATGCAGCAATATCAAATGTTATCCGGTGCAGATATACTTAATCCGCGAACTGCATAAACTATAAGGCTGCGCGGTTCGTCAAAAAAATTGCTACGGACGTACAGACAGCGTTACTCAGCTGTTAAGCGAACTAGGCTGGGAGCCGCTGGAGACTCGGAGGCCGCGCGCTAGGCTCAGATTGCTTGAACAATAGGGTGGTTTCCTATTATTTTTTATTGCGTGAATCGAAAGATTATTACTCCTGGAGTACACATTTCACACTTTTAGATTTTTAAATGACGACATCTATTTTTCGCGATTAAATGAAAAGTGAAAATTTTCAAGCGCGCGAAAACGCGACGGCTAAGTGTGAATGCTGGCAAAACTCCGTGTGACGTCGTTCTGGTTCCCGCTTGCGTAATTGAGGTGACCTTGGGGCGACGGTTTAGCGCTGACACGACCCAGGATGCTAATAGGTAGCAGAGTACCCTGCTAGCTGGTAGCGCTTGGCTTAAATAAGATTATTAATACCTTATCAAACGAAGGAAACTTTCCGACCTTAGCCAGTTTTAATTGGTGATTATTAAGACATGTTTCCCTGAGCTCTGTACCTCATGCATGCATTGGTAATCTCAGACGACGTGAAACTCCTATCCACTCGTATAGAAACTAGGTCCCTGTGACGCAATCCTGTGGATTTTCCGCATCAATTCATAACTTTTGATGAAATATGGATTTATCACTACACTTCAAAGACAAAATAACAGGTAAAACAATTGAGTTTTGAAGATGAACGGGCTCCAAAGCAGGCGACGATGCAGAAATGGGCAAGTCAATTCATGGCGACGATATTTTGGAATTTGTGCTGAATTATCTTCATCGATGAATGGGATGAGGGAAAAACATTAACAGGAAAGTATTATGCATCGTTTTTGGAACAGTTTGTGGGATAAATCAAGAACAGCGCCCTCATTTGAAGCAGAAAAATGTCTTCCTTCAATGCAGAGTTGCACAACTGTTCAGAGTCAATAGCCAGAATTAGAGAATTTAAGTTTCAAGTATTACACAATTCACCGTATTCACCAGATCTGACCTCTGGTGATATTAATAGTTTTACAACTTGAAGAAATGACTTTGCTGACAAAAGTTTGCGTATAAAGAGGAGATCATCCCTAAAAACCAATGACTATTTTGAAGAGATCTCTAAATTATTCTTTTTGAACGGCTTAAAATGTCTGGAAAAATGTTTACAAACTTTTTTGTGGGTGAAATTAAGAAGGCTTTAATGAAAAATGAGGCAATATAATTTGTTTTTATACCTTTTTCTAAAGATTTATTGAACGACCCTTGTAACTACCTAGAGAATGCTGACTTTTCGGAGAAAGAGAATGAGTTGTGGTTGTGATATTCCAGGATTCGCAAGAGAGAAAAGAGAAGAAGGGAAGCATTGGAAGAGATAAGGAAAGTGAGAAAGCGACGATACTGAAGTTGAATAGAACAACAGTTTGACAGTCAAAGGATACCACCAACATTCTAGAGACCATAACGAATTCAACGAATAACAGCGGGCGGACATATTCCGTAACAACCTTCGTTCTTGAAGGAAGACCTCATTTGAAATTCCCACATCTCTAAGGGCTTGTTTACACGGAACAGTGACCCTAACGAGTTAATGTATGAATGAATGAACGCGAGAATGAACACGAAAATGCATCGTATGTATAACCACACAACTTGTGTGAATGCATTAACGGAAAATAGAGCCTCTTCTAGTTTGGATTATTCATTCGGGGAAGTTCTTTTTTAATCAGACGAAGTGAAACATGGGGGTGTTTCAGAGTCTCGTAGGATTGGCGGCGTCGGAAACGGATTCATTCCGAGTCGATCGGGAACCTATCCTACGCTCGTCTTCCGTGCGTTTCACACATACTATCGGAAAGCGTTCCGCTTTTGGTATGACGTCAACAGTCATCCTCCTCCGGGAAACGAGAAAACGTCACAATTTTCAAGTGACAAGTGAGCAGCGAAAATAACCTCCCGCAAGATTTGATACTTCAAAAGGGAGGCGAAAGGTATATACGGGCATAAATAAGTGCTAATTGATACATTGTCACATAATTGACGCTGTTGCCGGGTAAAATAATTTTAGAATTGTTCGTATATAGTTTTTTTTAACGTAATACCCTGTCGTTTTGAGTAAATTACGGGAATGAAGGAAAATTTGGATCGAGTTTGTTCTGTCATTCTCGTGAGAGCATAGTTGATTGTTTTTAAGAACTAAACTACAGGCAGTCACGAAATCCATAATTTTTTCCAACAACATATGGTTTACTTACTCAATTGTTTAACCAAATTGTCATATTTTCATTCAGTATCTCAATTAAATATGAATATTGATCATCATAAATGATGTTATGGCCTTCATGATATGCCGTAAACGTCTTACAAATTTTCCGTGAAAGTGGAGCTACGCTGGAAGAAAATACAGTGATTACATTAGGTTGAATAGTGTCCATTAATAGTAATGGCTCGAGTTATGTACGCTAAAATGACGCAAAATAATTTTGTTAGTTTGTATTCTGTTTTGCTCGTTCTCGGTTATTTTTATAACACCATTTTATTTGGTACGAAAATGACAAATTGTTGCTATTGATGCACCTTAAAATACATCTTCCAAATTATATTTCAGTGAGCGATAATTCCACAAAGAAAAAAATATTCGCTGCAAAAGGGAATCGAACCCATATTCTTTACCTCGCTGCGTACTGCCTTAACCCGCTGCGCCACCGTAAATTGTTGATAGAAGGCTGAAATTTGTTAATTATAAATAAAAGGATGGCATGAGGGAGCTTCGGTATAGTTGTTATCGTGGCTATTCCCGTTATGCTTGAACTAATATTTCGTATTAAAATGAATATTTAGAATGTACATGGAATGTACTGAAACCATGTACCATGGAATCAACTGAATTAGGTACATAACCACGTCTAATTTCGATGTGACTACGATGCCAACTCATACACACAATCATTTCAAACTATACAAATTGTTATACTTCCTAACCCACGGACACGTATTCAATGCATTATGCTACCTGCATATTTGTAAGTCATTACGCCATGCATTCCAATTTGTTTCACGTTCTTTTTGCCAAATTACTCGTCCAAATAACAACGCAAACGAACTTGTACCGTCAGTGATACGGTCTGCCTAATTATCGCCTAATTCACACGAGAATTAAAGTCACTTGCACTTATATTACTCTATCATAATATCCACATATATCAGCACTCATGAAATAAAGTGGTATGATTTTATTATAGCCAAATACTTAATAAAAAAAACAGCAATATAACATATCTCCACTCGCCACCGGAATGAGTTTCCGGCACCTCTAGCCCACTCGACTTCTATCCGATAGGAAAGCCGGCCTTGAGTCGATAGGAAGCCAGTCTGAAACGCACGGATTGCCTGGCCGATAGTAAGTGACGTAGAATCCGCGTCAAGTCTCCCGATCCGCTCGGAAAGGGAGACTCTGAAACACCCCCCAGATCCTTTGTTTACCGCGTTACTATGGTAGATGCGACCACGAGAAGAAAATATAGGAAATTGACTGAAAAACAGAGAGATTTAAAATAGCACGCTTTCCTCGTACTATTAATGATAGCAACGGTGTCTCGATCAATAAAATTAATTGCGTAAATCGCTAGGACGACTCATTTAATGCTTATCCATTTTTATACCCTTGAATGGATATGTTACGTGAATAAATAGCCGTTGACATGGTTTTCCCTTTGCGTGACGGCGGACTTGCATTTTGTTTTGATGCGTAATATTTTTATCACCGTGTGGTGGGCATGTGGAGATGTCTTGTATGCTGGATATTTGCGATTGGTCCAATAATCAATAACAAAAACTAATTGGGCTTGGATCGCGTGGATATTCCGTCTCAACCTTGGTAAACGACAGACGGCTTCTCTTGAATGTCTTCATATCATTCCTCAGAAAGATTTACCGTCAGAAGGGAAATCTTTCGATTTTACCACGGAGCGATGATGGCGGTACGGATTTTGCAGAGATACTTTATTTTCCACAATAGTACACAGCGTATAAGGCCGTCAGGGTAGGTGATAATGAGGAAGTGTTATGATAAGTTGGAAATAAGAGAGGTCTTTCAAAAACGTTAAGGAGAAGACGGGATAATGTTATTTGCCACACCATCTACATCTGAATCTACGCACTACCCCGCAAGCCAACTAAAAAACGTGTGGCAGGGGGTGTTAGTACACCAGCCATTTGCACATAAAAAGGAAACTTTCTAACGAAAGTACGACTGGCATTTATTAAAGCCCCTTATGGTTCGGAGGAAAAACGAATTCCCATTTCTATCCTTTCGGCAAAATATCTCTCCTAATTTATCGCTTCTATCGGACCTGGAAATATGGTGTGGCTTTAATAATTATTATGTTCTCCGTGTCGCTCTTAAATATATATCCATTCTCACTAGCTCAAGCAATGTAAGCCTAGCGCGCAGCCTCCGAGCCTCCAGCGGCTTACAGCCGAATTCGATTAAGATCTGGGTAACGTTGCCTGTACGTCCGTAGCGATTTTTGACTAACCTCAAACCCTCTCTTTGTATTTTATTCAGTTCGCGGATTAAGTCTTTCTGCAATAAATCCCATACGATATCGCTGCATATTCTAGGTGCGGTCGGACGAGTGCGAAATAGCACCTTTCTTTTACTTCCTTCTCCGAAAATCTTCCCACAATATGCTTGACGAATCCTGATTTCTTCAGAGCTCTGCATATGAATCCTGAGGGATGATGGCCTGATGAAGAGAATCGTCGAAGGAAAAGTGGATGGAAAGACATGAAAATGAAGGCCCCGAATGAGTTACTAAAGACAAGTAATTAAGAGAAAGTAAAAGAGAATAAATACGTAAATATGAAGTGAAATACTAGACTAGTAAACGCAGTTGAGAATTGAGTCATCCTAATGCTTGGGTCCCTAAGGATTTTTCACAACGATACTCATTATATAAATGTTCATTGGTGATATTATTATTATGATCCCTGAGGTATTGAGAATATTTCTTCATCCTTCCGTATTCTATGAGAGAAATGTTTAAGAATAAATCAGAAACCACTCTGATAACATCTCGCTTCGGGGACTGTTCTATTTTATATCCGATTCTACGTTCAAATATCTGTCAAAAATCATTTCTCGTTACGACGACGTCTAAATTTTGGGATTCTATCCCTGAGGACTTAAAACAGAGAGGTTCCAATCATGCTTCCAAATATGAATTATTAATTACTTATAAATTATATTAACACATTGCTCTAATCAAAGCAGTTCTACATTAACCTCTACTTAACAAAACACAGCCTACAGATCTCATGCATGTGGCTAAATTATAATTATTGTCTCTTTTTTATGTCATAATAATTTATTTATCATACTGTCATATCGTCATTACTTCTACGGGCTCTTACGAGAGTTCTTCATTAAAAATAAGATATTTAAATAACAATGCCTACTTTGTTCAATGCGATGTGCACTCTAATGTCGCTAAACCCCTAATGTCTGTTTATTTATATCAAACGTAATATATCGCATAGCAACAAAGCAAAAGGACCGATATAATATACAAATGCCTATAAAGCTACAAAATAACTATACCAAAACAATTAAAAATGTAATTAGCACGCCACACTTGTGTCTGACTGTTCATGAATGTACCTAATGAGCTTTTTTAGCCTATCATTGTAAATAGAGTTTTGCTTCAAGGGTGAAGGCCGGAGCATAAATAAGATATTCTATTCTATGCTCAAAGGGACTCATTGCTATCATCTGTCTAAAGACTGCTTTTCGTCTTCGAAACCTTTCAGAGTGGATAGATCGAAGGAGTTGGTTTGGACTAGGAGTGAATTTGCACGAAAGAAAAGAGAAAGTGCGAAGCATCGAAAGATGTGAGCAGAGCGAGAAAGATATGAAATGGAACCGAATAGAACGCCTATTTTACTAATAAATACATCGACAACACCTGTATTGCACCGACTATAACACGAATTAAGCTTGGAGCGGGTAGCACATTCCGTCTCAACCTTAGGTGGCATTGACTGCATTTGAACTTCCTTCATCTCGTTTTAATAGAAATAAATAGCGTCCGAAGGGAAACCAATTTTCCCACACAACCGTGTTAGCGGTGGAACGAATTTTTGCGGGATACGTTTTTTCCTCAATAGTCCATAGCCTATAATAAGGCCGTCGCTGAGATCGAAGTATAGCAATCGCTAAAGGAGATGATATTCCAAAGAAGATATAATTTGTATCCTCAACTAGAGGATTAACTGGTCTATATTAATGGGACTAATGCATGTAGGAACCCTATTACAAGGTTCTGCAGTAAAAAAAACGAGAAAAATAAAAAGGAAATAGTCTGCAAAACAGTGAGACAGTTCACAAACGGCACGTAAAGAGTTGTTTTGGAAGAAAATTGTAGAATATATATTATAATCGTATCAACAATTGGAAATCAATCGCTGTTCTCCACTCTTTCTGACTCCATTATATTTACTCGCAAAGATAAGGTAAGTGAATATTCCATTTCATTAAAATACATTTCACAGTATATGGACGTTTTTCAAAAACGCATTTAACGAATGTCAATTTTCATAAATTCCACGCATGAGCCTTAAAAATGTTGGGAAAGATTGAGTACTTCGTAAAAATTCAAAGGTAAAAAAGCGGTCAAAAAAGGGACTTAGCCTCAAACAGTGTGCGTATATAATCAAGTATTCTATTCCTTATATCGCCTCCAATTTATAAAGTGAACATGAAACTATTAATTCTTGATTGTCATTGAAGTTAACCGATCGTTCGTCATACTACTGTGAATATTAAACTGTGCATACATTAGTCATATCGTGGTGATAATATATCGTCGTGAACATACTTTCGTACTATTATTGCGACCGGTCAGCTGTCGTAAGATTTCCTTTGGCTGTAATCTTATTAATTACCTGTAGAAGTGCTTGGGAATGGATATTTCACACTTGTAAAACGTTATTTTCGTCTAGTAAACTAGTTACACGGCGGAACTGTGGTGATTGGAAACAATTTTTCCTAGGGAAAAGATATTCGAGGCATATTTTCACAAAGCCTTCGCATAGGGATAGAAAAAAGGTTTGCTGTGTTCGTTTGCGATAGTTTATTTTAACGCAACAACGATCATGACCTAATATTTCGCCAAATAGTTTTTTAAAAATGAAGCTATAAATTTACAGGTTTTTGATATTTTTCGGAGTCACGGGCTTTTCCGGAGATCCGGACGATCATCCTATTTTTCATTGAGCGGTCGCTCAACTGTTAACAAATCATCAGTACCTATCTAAAGGCTCCCGAGAAGAATCTTGTTGGTAAGTTATGCTTATACTTCTCCCCGAAAGTGAATAAGCAATTCTTATACGTAAAACATATTGCTTCGCGGTCATCATTTTCCTTTCCTAATCCGTGTCGTGCCGAATTTTCCACTAATATCCAATTATAAAAATTAGGATGGAATTGCAAGGAATGAGTTCATATTGCAACATAAAAGTGAATGTACTACGTAAAAGTGCTTCATGTTGCAACACCAATAATCACGTAATTGAAACTAGGCTTCCGTGTGAAAAATGGAAAAAACATCCGACGCTTCCGAATTGCAGAAAAATATTTCCACGCAGAAAAATAAAACTGTCATCGGAAATCATGGAAATAATGAAGAACTCCAGGATTTTGTAAAACGAAAGGTGGAAACAAATGATGAAAAAAATTTGCCCCTTCCAAGAGTTGAATATACGACCACCGGGCAGGACTCGAATACGGTAAACACGGAGCCACCGCTCTTAGTTAGTGAAATGTCTCTGCTAAGGGAATATAATAGACCTTTAAATGTTTAACTTTGTCTTTTGTTTAAACTATTAATTATATAACCGCATGATGGGGGATGATTCAAGAACAGCTCTCGAAGGACTACAGCACTACAAAGTTTTATCGAAATCTGAGACCCACTTTTTTGACAATACCCTTGTAATAGGGCTATTTACTTAAATATTGTTTCATAAAATGTATAGACAGTGCTAACCCGCTATTAGGAGTTGACCACTTATGCTTCTGTACCCAAGTTAGTAACTAGCGTCAATGACACAACAACGATGCAACTTATTAAGGGTTGTTACTTTTGAGAAAGAATAAATTTAGAGCCTTAGACTTGCTAGTTCTTACTCATTTCGACCCTTGATAATTAAAGAATAGGTTTCGCGAAGTAGCGGACGAATAAAGCCCGTGGAATATTTGCTACCATTAGTTGATAAATTCCCTCCGTTTTCCAATACCCCGTTAAAATTAACTCTGAGAATATTCCCATATAAATTTAGTAAATGCAAAAAAAATCATTGTGTTCTATTTACAGAGGACACGCCGCGGCTGAAATGGCATGATCAATTGAGAATAGGATATCTTTTAGAAATGTTCACATCAGAATCCCTCTGCGCTTCCACGTCCAACAGAAATGATAAATTAAGAGATATATTTAGCCGAACGGATAGACGTGGGAATTCGTTTTACGCCGATAACCGTAAAGGACAAATGAAATTATAAATAAATAAAAATGCTATATAACTCAAGTAAATGGCAAAAAAACATAGCGTTCCAGTTGTAGTGGCAATACCTAGGCTTAGATTGCTTGAATATTTGAGAATGGATGTCTTTAAGAACGAAACGGAGAACATAATATTAGAGCCACACTATATTTCCAAGTCCGATAGAAGCGATAAATTAAGAGAGATATTTTGCCGAACAGATAATTGTGGGAATTCGTTTTTCCCCCGACAACAATAAATGATAAATCTATATATATAAAAGAAAGTCGAAAATCGTGTTAGTTAGAACACTTATAACTGGAGAACGGCTGCACCGATTTTAATGATATTAGGCTCTTTGGATTCGTCTCAGCCCCGGATAACATATAGGATATTAAAAAAGCATAGTTTTGCAAGAAAAATTCATCTCTTTCATAGCGATATGTTCTTAGGAGTTAGTAACGCAACAACAATTGATAAGTCGGTCAAAACTACAAATTAAATTATATGTTTTGTTTTTACCAATTTAATAACTGAACTTCGTGACAATATATTATTTTAATTGCTAGATATACTCAAAATATTGAAATAGTATTTAAAAATTTAATTCTAGCTAATTGTAAGCCCAGCTCGAGTTGACTCTTCACTACCGTGTTTGTAAACAAATCTCCAAGCAATTGTTGACAAACGGTAATGTCCGTATTCCTGTCGAGAAATCGAGATGTTTGATTTAACTTCCTCGAATATTTGCAAATTAGTTTCATCGGAAGGTGAGTTCATCAACTAAGTGTTCCAGAATATTATTGATCACCACAAAAATCAGAAATGATTGATTGAGCGAACAATTTTGACGGCCTAGAACGAAGATGTGGATGACCTAAACGAGGTAAATAAAGATCTAATAGTTGGTACTCTGCATGAATTCAAATCTTTTAAGTGTGTAACAAACGAAGACGAAATCACCAACTGTCTATCTGAATATTTTAAGTCCTTGGGCGATTTACAGCTATATGTAGGCTCTGTGTTCATTATATTTCGAAACCTAAACCAACCAAAACTATCCAACAGAACGCGTTTGGGGATTTAAAAAAATTGATAATGAATGTGATTCACGCGACTTTACTCAAAGGAAAATCCAAAGATGACGAAGTTCTCATTCCGAAGATTCCATGATCTCAACTTATATGCCCTTTTGAGCTTAAACGTATTCAGTTTCCAATTCGTATTGCATTCGTGATAACGATAATAAATCGCATGGTCAGTCTTTCAGTTTTTGTGATGTTTGTGCTCATATGCTAATGAAAACCCATGCTTTTCTCATGGTCAATTAAACGTGATATGTTTACGAGTCGGTAAACCATCTGCTGTATTTCTTCCTTCGCTTCAAGTGCGTAGCCAGGATAGGGGGTTTTGGGCGCAGCTAATACCACGGGTCTGTAGGGTATAGAAAACTCGCTAAGGTAAGCGGGAAGTGTGGGGGCACTTCCCCCAGACATTTTTTAAGATAAATGGTTCAAAATAGTGGGTTTTGCGGCTATGTGAATAGTAAAATATTTTTTGTTTGTCACTTAGCCGTTCCCCTAATATTAGTAACAAAAGTTTTTATCAAAAAACTCTCTGAGCTCTCGGGGGGGATTTAGCCACCAAAAACCTTTTGCTATATTTATTTAACTTCATCCGCTTTATCTTGCGCCTGATAGCGAAACACAAACTGTTGTTTATCAGAAGGTGCTTGATGCAAGACATTAAACCCGAATGTGTAGGGCACACCGTGGTGCGTTCACGCATGCAACACGTTTACGCAGTGCATTTTTTCAAAACAGAGATACTATAACTGGCGCGAGTAAAGTCATTTGATACGAACGCTGCTTCATAGGGGCTTTTCTTACACGATTTAGAGCATCAGTCAAGCGTCGGTCGGGCGTTGTGTTAAACTGCCCCGTGAAAGGGCCAAGTTTACGCAACAGACTTGGACCTAAAAACATTTTTTTACGGTTAATAATACAAATAGCCAAAAACTGAATGCGTATAATTTTTATTTAATTAATTGTTTTATAAAACCACAATGCCCAAAATATCTTAAGCTAAAACGTAAGAAAATACATTGAAAAAAATCCGCGTAAACGTGCTCCGATCCACCCTATGTTGATTCAATAAAGAAAATGTCTTTCTGACAAGCAATTTTGATACTCATTTACGTAGTTTTATTGAATTTGTATCCTTATTTTATTATAATAAATTAAATATGATTAAAAACGATACAGCCGCTCTTGATTCATAAATGGTGTAACTAAACTGTAAGTTCATTGATTCTTAGGCGGTACGAAGTTCGCCGGGTCAGCTAGTAAACAATAAATGCAAGGCGTAAATTCGTCGGAGCGATTCCTTGTTACATGTTACCTGCTGCTGTCATAACAGCCCATGCCACAAACCTAGAGAGGCGGCATGCGGGGTAGAATGTAGATATTGCTGCTATCCAAGCGTGGTGAGATGAATGGCTGTTAGAATTAAATTTGAAAAAATACGTAGGATTGAATTTCTGGAAAAAGAATAACTCCCCACAACATAGCTATATCATTCGGGGTACCCGATTAAAGACAATTGAATCCGTGAAATATCTAGGAGTTAGATTCAATTATAATCTATCGTGGAATAAACATATTCAGGAAATAACAGGTCAAGCTAATCGTTAATTGGGTTTTGTTATTACGATATTAGGAAAGTGCGACGACAAAGTGCGAGAAATTAGCTACTTCTCCCTTGTTAGAACCCATTTAGAATACGCTGCCAGTGTTTGGGACCCTCATGAAAAAGGCTTAATAACATAGTTAGATCGCGTGCAAGGAAGAGCTGCCAGGTATGTGAAAGGTCGTTACGATATTCTTGTTAGTGTAACCGACCTCTTAGATTAACTCGGATGGGAATCACTGTCGGACCGTAGATTGAAAAGTAGACTAAACCAATTACGTAAGTTTGAGGGCAATGTTTATTCCGATGAAGGTAGCCATATCTTACGGACGCCAACACACCACGGAAGTTCAGATAATATAAATAAAATAAGAGAGACAGACCGGACAAAAGACAATAGGGTGGTTTCCTATTATTTTTTATTGCCTAAATCGAAAGATTATTATCAGATATTCCGCGTCGAAGGCGGTAAATCTGATTCTTGCAGCACTTGGTGCGACTTAGACTGACACTTAAGTGTGACTTCGCAAGATGCAGATAGACTGACGACACGCTGAAAACGAAATATTGTACGCATGATCTTCGGCTTGGCCTGTAGGTGTAGGTTGATTAGGATTCTCAACTTTTTCCGAAATACTCAAGATTATGTTCGAGTTATGCAAAAAAATCAATTCAAACTTGAATGTTAAGAACAAAACTTTGTTTGAAGCGCCTCTATCGACAAACCTGAAATATCGTATCGAGGGATTTGATCGTTCAGCGCAATGTGGAATAATATGTTCGTATATCCAATATAATCAGAAAACAACTCACTTGGGCAACTGACGAATTTAAAGAGTAGAGGAAGAAATGTCTGGAGCTTTCCTGGCGAATTTTCTGGATTAAGTTCTTTCGGGCTTTCATTCGGGTGAGGTAATTCACCTGGTCCAGCGATTAGAGGACCATTACATTCTCCTTCCTCATGGAATGATCCGTGAATACCCCAATTCATCATCAAAAGGGTGGTCTCCTATTATTATTAGTCGAATTGCCTAAATCGAAAGATTATTACTCCTGGAGTACGTATTTCACGCTTCTAGATTTTTAAATGACGATATCTATTTTTCGCAATTACATGAAAAATGAAAATTTTCATGCGCGCGAAAACATGACGGCTATGTATGAATGCTTTGAAAAGTTCGTGTGACGTATTTCTGAGTCCCGCTGCCGCTGTGTGAGGCCACCTTGTTGCGAGGCTATGCGCGCCGCTGCGATTCAGGTTGCAGAGTACCCTGCTAGCTGGTAGCGCTTGGCTTAAATAAGGAATAATAATGCCCTATCAAACGAAGGAGACTCTGACCATATGCAATTATAATAAGTGATAATAATTATAATAATAGGTGATTATTGAGAGAAGTTTCCCAGAGCTCTGTGCCTCATGCATCCATTGGTAATCTCAGACGATGTAAAACTCCTATCTACTCATGTAGAAACTAGGCCCCTGTGACGTCACGTGGAGTGGCATCGCATGGGCACCAATCTGGCCTTTTTCAAATGAGGATAAAAATTGACCATTGCCATTCGGCTAAACTGGGATTTCTAAAACCAAATAATTTGTATATTATGAATACACTAATGGTGGGTAACGAATCACAATCGACGCCTTTATTTCGTTTTCTTTGATGAAGGAAACTACCCCATTGTCAAACCAAGGAATGCAGCACTCATCCTAGCCTTGATCAGAAACGCTCACATACAGAACCCCCCCCCCCCCAGACGCTAATAAAATAGACATGATTTTTAATGCAGTTATCATTTTGTCCGTGTTTTATTTTGTGCATTACGTATTCTCAGTACACAATGTTAATAACTTTCATATTAAAATTAAGAGAATATTTCCTTTCCCCTCGGCAATGCATTTGACAAAAAAGGTGGACAACAAAGGCATATTATGAATACACTAATGGTGGGTAAGGAATCGCAATCAATGCCTTTCGTTTTATTTGATGAAGGAAACTTCGCTATTGTGAAACCAAGGAATGCAGCACTCATCCTAGCCGTAATTAGAAAAGCTCATATACAGAACCCCCTCCCCCAGACGCTTATACAATAGACAAGAATTTTAATGCGGTTATCATTTTGTTTTTTTTGCACATTACATAGCCTCAGTACACAATGTTAATAACTTTCATATTAAAACTAAGAGAATATTTCGTTTTCCCTCGGCAATGCATTCGACAAAAAAGGACGGACGGCGAAGAGACACGCAATTTCTTCAAATTAAAAAAAATACTATTTAGAAAATCACGTTAAGGTATGTTTTGAATATATCGTTCAAAATTTCTTGTTACTTTGGTGGGCCTGAAAAAGGCACAAAGGATACGAGAATCAAGCAAAGGGAAAGTAGTACTATTATATCAGCATTAGTGTGGATTCTAGGAAGAAATTCCTGAATATTTTTGCGTGGACAAATGGATGTGATAATGTACGCTAAGGGAAAGCGAAATGACGAAATTCAAAGTGACAGAAATGTGGTTATGGAAGAGGGTCACAAGAACAAGGTGGGCCGGTAGATAAGTAATTGAGAAAATTCCACACGATGTCCAATATGGAAGAAAACGAATATAAAAAGATGAAAATGAGAAAGTATTTGATTTTACGCAATCACCGTCTGAAATAGTGGAGGACACAAATATTGACAGAACCGTCTTCATGAAAATATCAACAGAACAGAGGTATCCATGGGCCACTAAACAAACAAAAATATCTAAACAAATTAGTAAAGATCACTTGTATATGATAAATATGGGAGTATATACACATGTCCCCAAAGAAAGCAATAATCATCTATCACTTAATACGAAAACAAATCTTAATGTAGAATATTACGGAAGAATAAGTTCGTAGAAAAAGACAAATGACAAGGTGGTCCGACAGATAAGTAATTGAGCGAACACCACATGATGTCCAATATGGAAAAGAATCAATGGGAAAAGTTCAAAGTGGGAGAGAATTTGAGTTTACGCAATCACCGTCTGAACAAGTGGAGGACACAAATATTGACAGAACCGTTTTCATTACGATAGTTACCATACACATGCGTCTATGGAACACAAAACAAAATAATATCAAAACAAAGAAATAAAGAGCACTCATGTAAATAAATATAGGAGTATGTTCACAAATCCCAAAAGAATGCAAAATTCATCTGTCACTTAATACGAAAACAAATCTACGAAATTGCTTTTTTTAATAACTTCAATCTAGTTTTGAAGATTCAATAAAGAGTCATAACAGCCTTCAAAATCCAACTGTGAAACATTACGCACAGTCGCTTTCAAAAGTCGGTCCCCACGGACAGTGCGAGCAACCTTGTCCTCCGCTGAGCTACAACTTCAGGTACTGCCTACGTCATCTGTGCCTCGAAAGGGCCAGTTTGACTTAGTCTCCTCACCGTCCGCGAAAGTCATACCGAGGCATTCTTCAGTATTACTAAATTCTTCGCAACTTCCCCAGCTCCCGGTGCCAGAGCACAAGGCGACGCATAAGTTCTCAGTCAGGCGATTCTCACCCTGATAATATTCTTATATAGATGATCTGAGTGATCTAGCTTCTATTAAAAAATACCGAGACGTATTAACGCCACAACGCAAATACAAAAAAGAAACGAAAATCGGAATTGACACCTGAATGAGTATTCTAAAATGACCGTCTAGATTATACCTTTAACATCCCATTGCCAAACACCATCAAAGCATATTGCTCTATATTTTAGACACTCTGTTAGGCGTATTCATTATTTCTGAGCATTATCTTGGGATATGTACCATCCTGCAGTTTTCTAAGTGTCTCATTGCACGATAAATCAAAAATACTACTGTGCGATAAATTATGGTGTTAACTTCGGTATTATATTTGTATCTGTTACTAATAATATTTCCCTAAGAATATAATGGGATGTAGCGCCTTACTGTGGGGAAGCTTAGACGACGACGAAAGATGGACAAGAAAAGAATGAAGGCATCCGAGATGCGAGTATAAAAAAGAACGGAAACGGTTAGATGGACGGAGAGTAAATGAAACGAAGAAGTGATATCCATAGAGGAGGGATTTGAGGTACGGGGTAAGGATGAAAGTACGGATAAGGTTAGATTGAAAGGGAGCAATGCGAATGTGCGTTACTGTTAATTAAAGTGGAAATTTCAATTTGGGAGGGGCGCAAGCGATGTGATTCGTAAAATCTTCATTGTAATCCAACATTCCAAGGATACGTTAAATAATACTCAAATACACTTCCTTTTCGATTTCAGGAGGGCAAGTCAACTCCGCTTTTTCCATGACCATCATTAATGGTTGACTGGCAGTCATAATGACGCGCTAAATTTGCTTGCATTTTTTTTTCTTAAAAAAAACAAAACACTGAACGATACTAATGTACGAGTATTCCCCAAAACGAAAAGGACAACGCACCTATGATTGGACACAGTGTCGTCTAAAATATTTACTCATATACACACAGATATCTCTGTGCTCCTTTCATTGTAAAATATATATTTATCTGAACAACAATTCAAGCCAATCCGAATGCTCATCAGGAAAATACAGTGCAAAAGTAGTCTCCTCTCATGGAAAAATTGCCTATCGTAATAAACAAACTTGGAGAGTAACTGCTATTTCACTTGCAAACATTGAAAAATGATTAAAAAATCCTTCGACGCCGGTAATGGCGAACTCGAGCCTGGATGGTAACCGTGACGCAAACGACAATATCAACATTGGTGTACATATTTACGTATTTTTCACATGACGATGAGGAGAAACATAAGTATTGAAGTACATGCTCGAAACGCTCCGGAAATTTTATTTGCACTATATATGTACTGTGTAAGTTTACGACTCAAGACTCCCTTCCTCGCGGGACGGGTTAGTCGCCGGAAAAATCCTTATTTCCTCTCCGCTTTCTTCGATGGTGGAATTGTTTTGCTGTGTCTGGGGCCTTCCTACCTCTGAAAGCGTGCTCTGGGCGAGGGTTAGAGTAGTCAAGTTGCACCGTTTGCACGATCCGATCCAGTCTAATAGATCCCCAGCGGACAAGGGACGCGTAAGCAATACGCTAAGGTCGTCTCCGGAGAATAACAGAGACAGATGCGCCAAGCATGTGGACCGACTTTTGAAAGTGACTGTACATCGACAGCACCTCCATTGCACCGACTATACCACGAATTAAGCTAGGAGCGGGTAGCATATTCCGTCTCAACCTTAGGTGGCATTGACTGCATTTGAACTTCCATCATATCGTTTTAATAAAAAGAAATAGCGTCAGAAAGGAAACCAATTTTCCCGCTATAGCTATAGCGGTGAAACGAATTTTGTTGAAATAAGTTTTTTTCCGCAATAGTCCATAGCATAAGTCCGTCGCTGAAGTCAAAGTATAGTTGTCGTTCACGGAGATAACAGTCGAAAGAACATATAACTTATATCTTCCACTGGAGAATTAAAAGGTCTTTATTAAGGTGACTGATGCATGAAGAAAGCCGATTTGAAGGTTCTACAGTAAATAAACGAAAAGAATTTAAATGAAATAGTCTGCAAAACTGTAAGGCAGTAAATAAACGGCGTGTAAAGGGCTGTTTGGGAATAGTATAATAATAAAATTGTATAATATTACGTATATTCGAATAAACAATTGAAAATCAATCTCAATTCTCCACTGTTATCGACTTGAGTAGCGAATACAGAAGAAATTCAACGAGAGCAAAAGATATCTTGAGCTACCTTTACTGTTAACGTAATGAGCAATACTCAAGGCAAATGAATTTATTTTATTTTAACTGAGAGTACACATAAACAAGACGAAGCCATCTTGTGATATAAACTAATTGAAATTGTGGTTCTGAAATGTTACGCAAAGCGGGCGGCCCCGTGACGGGGGAGTTTGCCTTCCCCCCCCCCCACCCCCCCCCCCCCCGTGCACCCCTGCATATGTATATCCGCCACTGATCGACCCCATCATATATACTTGCAAAGATAAGGTAAGTGAATAAAAAAAGATTTCACAGTATCTCAACGTTGTTCAAAGACGCATTTAACGAATTCCAATTTTTAGAACTTCCTCGCATGAGCCTTCAATAATTTGGGAAAGATTGAGTACTTCGTAAAAATTCAAAGGTAAAAAAAGCAAAACTCTGACGCGTTGTTACGCTAAAAAATTAAAACATCGGCTTCAATTAATGATAAATGGCTCAAGGTTTTCGGAGTTTTGCTAAAATCATAGGAGCCTTCAATTGTGGTTTGGTCCATCATTTATCAATTAGGAGCTCATATCGCTTTCAAGACCATCGTAAGGTAACTATAAGCAACAGCACAGGAATTATTCATTGTTATTTTATACTAACCTTTTCCTCCACAATATAATATTGTTTCATAGAATGATGAACTAACAGTTCTTGCACGCTATAAGGAATTTACCACTTATGCTTCCGCACCCAAGTTTATAACTACGCTTAACGACACAAAGACGATGAAATTCATTAAGGTCCGTTACTTTTGGTTAGAGAAGGAAGACATAAATTTAGAGCCTTAGATTTCTTTGTTCCTACTCATTTCTACGCATTATAATTAACCCTTTCGCTGGTGTTCGATCTCCGAAAACCCTCTCCTCACATGCGGTGAAAAGGTTAAAATGCGTTTCGTGGGCCCATGGAGCAGGTACTTTTAGGATAGGCATGGCACACCCTCCGAAAGGTTGCTAATCAGGGACCCGGAATCCTCGACCAGCTCACCCACGCAGGACCGCCTCAGCGACCCTACCAGCGGGGGGCCTACCTCCCGAAAAGTGACCGCTCTGACTCTAATTCGAAAATCAATCAATAAATCCGATCATTAAAAAATGATTGTTTTCTTCGCATTCCTGCCAATCAAGCAATCAAGTACGTCTCTGAACCGTGTTTTATGCGATGAAATATAACGATTTATTTTAACATTGCTAAAATGGCCATTTTTCCGGTTTTCCGCAGCCACGTTTTTAGCAAATTCACAAAAAAAATTTCGTCGTTGCAAACAGCACTTGATAATGTTGTTTGTACGCGCTGTGTAATAATAAAACTAAGTGGAAATATTGCAATGTCTTATTTTAGTAATTCAATCTTCATTCATTGTTTACTTTTTCTTTTTAAGCCGCAAAAGGGTAGACATGTCTTCATGAGCTCGGCGATTTTCCGTTTGCACTTGATTGTTTGTTGGTGATGTATTTCGCCAATAGGAATGTAGCTATATGAGCGTAGGACCAATCAGCTGACCTTTAGTACGGCAACCAGCGTGACCCTAAAAGGGGTTTGACGCGCGGCTGTATTGCTGCAGCGGAAAATTACTGTATTATTCCTATTAAAATGCTGAGCGGACGTAATAATGGAACGAAATTTGTCCCCGATATTCTGTAAAACTGTGCGTTAACGCTGAAATTGACATTTCTCTAAAATTAGGGAAATTGAATACTATTTCATTTATGCTCTGTGAGTGACCTCTGAATGTTAAACAATAAGGCAACATTTTTTTAGGATATCCATTCTGCACCAAATAGCATATTTTAAGAGGTAGAAACAAAAAATCCGAGAAATGATAAAAATAAATAACACCCTATCCAGCCCCTAATTCGCCAAATATGGCTCTGAGTGACTTTTTCCCATTTCCAAAAATAAAAAGAATCTAAAAGGTTTGTCGTTTTACAAGCATGAAATGGCATGAAAACAATCCACAAGAGGAGCTAAAGGCTAATCCGAAAGAACAAGTTTACCAAGGGTCGAAAGAAAATTTCATACAAGTGTATTATATTTAATGAGAAATATTTTGAAGGCGACAGCATTAATGTAGACGAATAAAGACACAATCTAATCTTTCCCGTTATCTTCCGAATACACTCGTATGTTCACGAATCGGCGTGTGACTCAAAGCAGTAGCGATAATCGTTGGCGCAAACTGCAGCTGACGCAGAAATCATGACACCGAAAAGACAAGGTATTGGACCGGAATTATTTACAAAGGCGGCAAAAGAAGATGTTAGCTAACGTGAAAACAAAAAGAGATGAGACAAAGAGCGCGACGTAAAATTCGTTTCGTGGCTTTTCGTGTTCCTTTCCCGACCGCTGGAAACTACTAAAGAATCAGGGGGGAGGTATTTTGCATTTTTAAAGATATTATCAAAGAAATTTCGAAAAATCGACGACATTTTTTTCAAATCCACGCATTTCTATACTACCCAGCTCCTTCCAATGAATGTTGACATACGTTCCCTTGCATGGTGCTGCCATCATACGGCATTCGATGAAGTAATAAGTTCGCTGAAATCATGTAGCGGAACCCAATGAAGTAATTGATGGCAGAGCAAGATGTAAACAGTATGTCGTCAGGGTTTAAGCCTTAATCATCAACAATCAACATTGCCTCCCGATATTGACTGACATAGACTTTGCACCGATCAGCAGTATCTTTAGTGTAAGTGTTCAATGCTGTGTCTAAAGCAAAGAAATACACAGGATCAAAGCTAGGGGGGGTTGCAAGCCATGGTCTGGGGGGGAGGGGCAAACCAAGTTGTGACATTAGTTCATGAGATTATTTCCTTGAAAAAATAGTTATATTTTAGTTACATATCTTATACTAATGCATATCATTTTTTCGTGGGTTTGAAGAAAATTTGTTGAATGCTTTCGTTTCAATTCAGTACTGATTTTGCTTAAAGGCTTTTGCGATTTTTGCTTCTAGGGGCAGCCGCCCCCTCTGCCCCTTGCTGGCTACGCCCATGGTCTAAAGAAATTTGATTCGAAAATTTGGCCGAAAAAAAAAACAAGATAAAAGTGGCCTGTTACCGCTAGCTTACTTACAATGGCCAACGGCTTTGCGTGACCACCAAGAACTTAAATAGTTTAATACTTAGACAACTGAATAAATACAATAACTTTCGTTAAATAAGTGCACACGCCCGCCTGGTTTTCAGTAAAGGACCACCAGTATATCCACGATAGTGCTATGAATTCGAAGAGACTCTACAACTGGTTAAACTAAAAGATTTTCGGATGAGAAAGTAAAAGAAAGGTGCCATTTTGCACTCGTCCGTCCGCACCTAGAATATGCAGCGATATCACATGCGATCCGGTTCAGAAAGACTTAATCCGCGAACTGAATAGAATACAAAGGAAGGCTGCGCGGTTCGTCAAAAGCTGCAACGAGCGTACAGACATCGTTATTCAGATGTTAAGCGAATTAGGCTGGGAGCCGCTGGAGGCTAGGAGGCTGCGCGCTAGATAGCTTGAACATTGAGAATGGATACATCTTTAAGAGCGATACAGAGAACTTAATGCTAGAGCCATACTATATTTCCAGGTCCGACGGAAGCGAAAAATTAAGAGAGACATTTTGGCGAACCATATGAGAATTCGTTTTTCCCTTATCAATAGAAAGGCTTTAAATAAATGCTTGGCGTAATTTCGTTGGAGCATTTCCTTTATTACGTGTAAAAGGCTAGATTCCTAACACCCCCTGCCATACCCTTATTGATGCATTATGTTAAATATAAGCTTTTGTCCAATGTCGCCGCGTCCATTTTTGGGCGAGGTTTTCTTTGAGAAAGCGACCATTATCTGTCGGAAATTGTTCCGTTCACCCAAAAATTGACCTTGCACGAAAGTTATAACGAGGAATTATCTTAATGATTCGGTTTGCGGAGCACAGTCGAATTCAAGAATATCGCAACGAATTGCTATAGCGGCTCCACTTTCATCGCATTTCGGAAATGGAGTTCTCTGCTGCTCCACTGGCTCCGCTGTGTCGGCGTCTACTAGTAGTGTCCCCACAAACCGTGCGAAACCAGCAGGGGTGTCTTAACGCATCGCAATTCGCATGCAGTGTAGAGTTTTAAAAGCATAAAATACGATTCTGTTCCGCCTCGTCCGACTTCTCTGTTCGCGCCAATCTGAAATGCCTCCTATACTCTTTCAGACTCGCCTCAATAGTTCGGCTTTTCTCTCACACGTACACAAATATGTAAAATATTTAAAAATTAATTTAATGTGCGCAATGTTAGTAATTAATAAAATTGCAGTGCACATTTTGACTGATTTTATTTCTTTCCAACAAATCATTTGGTCAATTTCGGATGAAATACAAATATTGTGCGGACGCCCGAAATTTCAAAATGGAAAGCTGGGGGTTTACGAGGCTCTATCTTTTAATTTTCGCCTAAATTCAAGGAATTAGCCCTTGAAATGGATGAGGAGGATTAAACCGTGATGCATCGCACGTGAAACTAATTATAGTTATAGTGGTACCGAAATAAGGGAAAGAAAAATGTGAATTGTGAGTTGAAGTGCTCCAAAAAGCCAAGGCGAATTCCGCGTGTCCATTTCACGCCGTTCGTCCTTGAACCAAACCGCCTTGACCCACTTAAACGAACACTCACAATTTACTCTTGATTTTAAAGGATGAGCAGAGTTTTCATCTCGGGAAGTGACCGTCTCATAGCAACTCATTCGAAAAGTATCATTTCTTCAGCTCAAAGAAATAATTATTGAGAATAAAAAGACTTTTAGCAGATGGAAAATAAGTTGGATAATTCGCCAGTCACGCCGGAAGATGACGAGAGACCATTTCTCACGTTATTTTATCCAACTGTCATAATTCATGCCTGTATCCCTTACCGCGCTAACATTTCGTAATGCCATTGCCAATGAACTACTATCAGCGCCAAAAAGGTAAAAGGCTTAACTCAAAGCCTTTTTTTCAATTCTGGCGAACCTCCACAGGGTCTTGTCACACATTGTTATACTCATTGTTTTTTCGAATACAACAATGATTTATTAAACATTGTTTAGACGCAATCGTTCAGCTTCTACAGTCGAACAAGTGAAGACGAACACGCGAAAAACGATGAGAACGGCGAAACAGTCGTCTTCATGTGGGTAAACTTTTCTCAATAGAACCCGGTGGGATTCCCGAGAAAAGTTTACCCACATTATTATTCTCCGGGAAAGCATAAAATAATATTTTAGTCGTCTCATTCATCTCGTCACGGGCAAAATATTTCATTCGTACTAAGGGGGGTAAAAGTATCCCGACAAAATTTGTGCCGCCGCTATCGCTCCGCGGGTTAGTGGAATTCCTTTCCAGTGGGTTACTGTTCTTTGGTCAGTGGGGGAAATTCAAACAAGGCAAACCATTTCCTATATTCGTTGTCATAACACGCGATTGACTACTGAGTCTCCCGCAACCCAGAGCATGATTGGCGATGAACTCCTTAGAATTGAGGCGCATTCGACGGCACAAGGTGCGCACATTGGGAACGCTCCTCTGAATTTTCCTTCGCATATCTGAACGAAACTACAAAAATCACCACGGGCCATAGCAAGCGTTCTCTTAAGGTAAACAAGACCGTCAACGAGAATATTCGATGGGCCACGTATTTGAATGCAGTTGGTTTTGAAAAAGTTTTACCTTAACCGGAAGGACTGCCGTGCACATTTCCAGGACGCGTTTTTCTTTCGATCGAGAAGGATATGTTCCTATCTTGATTTAAGATGCCTTTGTCAGCAGGCGAAAGAGCGAAAAGTAGTCACCTTGTTGGAGGCAGGCTTATCAGTAGCGGACACATAGCAAAGGATGAATAAAAATTCAAGTACCGTGTACTACTCGGGGAAACGCAACAGGGATGGTAGTGAGTCATTGAACAATCGGAGAAGACCTCCACCTGAGATGTAACCAATTAGGACGTAGGTGTACAACCGGAGATGTTGATGCTGACATATTATAATACATTGAAGTGCTGCTGAGATTTCGAATTTAATAAAAGGAGAGATATTGTCCCAAGAGAAGTGTGAATTCACTGGAGTATATATTTCTTTCTTCATTTCACAGTAATTTAGATATTTTATTTCACCCTAAAATACTGTCAAAAGTAATTTGACCGCAAAATGTCGCGCGTTCTTTTAATTTTACAAAATTGGTTTTCAAAGAAATTGAAAAAAGTAAGGTATCAAAATGCAGAAAATAATTTTTTTGTCACTGTCTAGGAAAAAATTTAATGTTAATTTTGTTTCATGATTTATGGAATTTAACTCAAAAATTGCGTGTTGTCAATTAAATTTGTAGCAATCATGTCCATATCATTGAGAAAATTTTCAATCGCAATTGACGCACTAAAACCTTTCAAAGTGATAATTGTTTACGTCTCACTGGTCAACATAGGTTTTGTTCTAGAGACGTTGTGAAGTGATCTTAGGAGTATTTTTCACGCTGATTCAGAATACGTGCTTAGATTCTTTCCATCACATCTAGTTTCTATAGGAAAGCTTAATGTATGTTTTTGCTTTTACGAAAGTAGCAATTTAATTCATTTATGTATCGTGATAGTATGAGAAAGTGAAAATAAAACTTTCCTGCAAAAAGATGTTGTCCTACGATGTAATGCCTTCTTATACTGTAAAAATATGTTTAAAATTGTACTATCTTATCGTTTTGTTCAAAGCAATGCTGCTTCAGCTGCCCTTTCACATCAGCATGTGACCAGCTGTAGGAGCGAGAAGACGTTTGCTTTCTCTGAAGATAGTTAGAGAATAGGGTGGTTTCCTATTTTTTTTACATTGCCTAAATTGAAAGATTATTACTACTGGAGTACGCATTTCACACTTTTAGATTTTTAAATGACGACATTAATTTTTCGCGATTAAATGAGAAGTGAAAATTTTTTAAGCGCGCGAAAACGCGACAGGTAAGTATGAATGCCGGAAAAACTCCGTGTGACGTCGTTCTGGTTCCCCGCAAGTGAGGTGACCTTGGGGCGAGGATTTGAGCGCTAATACTACACAGGATGCTAGCAGGTAGCAGAGTACCATGCTAGCTGGTTGCGTTTGGCTTAAATAAAGATTATTAATACCTTATCAAGCGAAGAAAACTTTCCGACCTTAGCCAGTTTTAATAGGTGATTATTAGGACACGTTTCCCTCAGCTGTGTGCCTCATGCATGCAATGGTAATCGAAGGCGATGTAAAACTCCTATCTACTCGTACAGAAAATAGGTCCCTGTGACGTCACGTGGAGTGGCATCGCATGGGCGCCAATATGGCCTTTTTCAAATGGGGATAAAATTGACCATTAATATTCGCCTAAACTGGGATTTCTAAAACCAAATAACTTTTATATTATGAATACGTTAATGGTAGGTAACGAATCGCAATCAATGCCTTTCGTTTTCTTTGATGAAGGAAACTACCATATTTTGTTGCTCGCAGGAAATTACAGCTTATATCGATGTAATCGCTGATAAGTGGCTTAATATTTAGGGAAATATGTTTCCCTGAGAATTTAAAGAAACGCAAGGGCGAATGCTCATGTAGCAGTATTATAGAATTAGCATGGTGCTTTTCAATTGTTTGCTTTTCTTGTTTTCGCTCGCAGGAGGCACCTGGGAAACTCTCCGGAGACAGTATGTTTAAAATCTTTTCCTTCGGAAATGAGTTCCCTTCACTTCGATGCCAGCACCACAGTTTTATCACCCCTGATTTGAGGAATCTTGGCACGGAAAGAATAATTCGAAGCAAGGGTTAGCAAGCGACATAAATGTCAGTTTAGGGGTTATTCTCAAAAAGCAGTTAAGTTAAAAAAATATAAAACGTTCTAAAGGAACAAATCTGAAGAAGTAAAAAACAGATCATAAAAAAATGGAGGAGGTGGCAGACTGGAAAAAATTTACACTCCCCCAGTCTCGAACCCTGGCTTTCATAACAGAATCGCGGCACGCTACCACTCGTCCAAAGCGACGTTAAACAATGAACGAAATTTTTAAAATTCAATTCACTGTGACCATATTTTTAATTTTTTAAATGCTTTTTTCTCTCAAACCCAGGCGTATATGGACAAAACCCTTCAACAGTTTTCCTATCTAAGTGTCTACTTTCAAATAAAAAGAGGTTTCATCTTCTTTCTTGACATCCATAAGGCTAAGTCTCCTTGTTAGCTTTAACCTGGCCTAGATAGTGCGTGAACCATCCTGATGACTTTTATTATGCATGCGGTGAAGTTACTTGAAACGGCTCAAAGGTGGAAAATTACTCCCACTGTCAGACAGGGTTATAAGCTTTATTTTGGCTGCCTATTGGGTGGCCAAGATAAAGGATGGGCTCCCCATGTGTTGTGTGGCACCAGGCAAGAGCTTCTTACTGGTTAGACTAAGGGAAAGCGTCATAAGGAATTTACCGTCCCCATGATTTGGCTGATCATTTTTCAGACTGTTATCTTTGTTGAAGAAATGAAAGGAATTACAACGTAGTCAAAACGCACGGTAAAATATCCAGACAACTTTGAAACAGCGACACTACCGTTCAATCACTCCGAAAATTTAAAAGTGCCGAAACCAATGGAGTATGTTAATCTTATCAAAGATTCAGAAAGTAATCAAGAACGTGATAATGAAGGATTCGGAAACTCGAAGGACCCAAATTTTGGACCGAGTAAATCTGCTTGAACTCATTTCATAACGCAAGAGAATTTAAATGATCTACTCCACGATTTGAAATTTATCCAAAAAGCAGGGTAAAATCTAACCCTGCAGGATCACAATTAAAGGGTTGAAAATTGTTGGATCTTAATTCGAAACTTTTGAAGTCCCGCTCCTCTCCATGACGAATTTGATTTGGTTTCTTCTCTAAAAAACTATTTGCTTTTTGCAATGATGTTCTCTCTGTTATGAATACTCTTAATTTTAAATTAAACACAGATGATTAGCGTTTGTTCATTTATTCCTCGTAGGCTAATCACTTACATAATGGCAACGAGCTCCCATCAATACATTTAACTCATGAAACTGATATGAAAGAATCTAACTAGAATTTGCAGTTACTTTTAGAAAAAATCACTACCCAAAATATAAATGGAAAATTTGTGGCCCCTTAAAGTAATTGCAGTGCTACTATAATTACAGCTTGGCTATACGAAATGTTGTTGCTTCTTCTGTGAATGGGATATGAGAGACAGAAAAAATATTACTTGAAAAAAATTTGTCCAGAACGTAGAGAACTCGTCCCTGAATTCAAAAATGTCCCTTTTAAGCTTTTGGTCGATCCAAAAAACATTCTTTTTTCACCTCTACATATTAAGTAAGGACTTTTTTTTTATTTTCTTGAAGCCATGGACAAAAATGGTGCTGGTTTTTCTTTATTTGAAACAAAAAGTCCTTCAATTAAGTGACGCAAAGATCAAATAAGGAATACGTATTGGGCCACAGATTAGGGATTAAAAGATTCAGATTTTCAACAGCAAGTGAGGTGAATGGAGAAAAGCGCGTGGAACGCATTAAGAAATATATCTCAACATTTTTAGGAAATATCATGGCTGAAAATTATCGTGATCTGGTGGCTATATTAACATAATTAAATCGTACCAAAATATGGGCTGCAATATGAATTTTAAAAACTATTTTCTCGGCTCTAACCCTGCCTTTTTCCACCAAACCTCGGTGCTTCTAGAGATGAACACAGTGAGCGTTTCGACCAAAATAGTTTACATTTGGAAAAATGGAACCAAGGAAATTTCAGCACCATGTTAGCAGATTACTGTTTGACACTGACACAGGGACCTAGTTTCTATACGAGTAGGTAGGAGTTTTACACCGTCTGAGATTACCAATGCATGCATGAGGCACAGGGCTCAGGGAAACATCTCTTAATAATAAGCTATTTAAATTTTCTAAGGTCGGAAAGCAGGGATGCCGACTTACAAAAAATATAGGGGGCCTCAAACCGGGGATCTTGCCCCGGGAAATTTTGGAAGTAGTGAGTTTAAAGTTTTTTGAGCATTTTAGAAGAGCCATGTGATCAACATTAGAACCCTTATAAAGTTATAACTATAATCTCGATATCTGGACACTCCGGGGGAAATCGACAATCCTGACAAATTTTTTCCTCACACCCATAACGAATTTTTGAGGGGGCTCGGGCCCCCTCAGGCCTCATGGAGTCGGCGCGGCGCCACTGTCGGAAAGTTACTTTCGTTTGATAAGGTATTAATATTCCTTATTTAAGCCAATCGGTACCTGCTAACAGCCTGCATCGTAGCGGCGTTCATAGCCTCGTACCAAGGTGGTTTCATACGGTGGTAGCCGGAACCAGAATGACGTAACGCGGGCTTTTCCCAGTATTCATACTTAGCCGGCGCGTTTTCGCGCGCTTGAAAATGTTCACTTTTCATTGAATCGCGAAAAATTGACGTCGCCATTTAAAAATCTAAAACCGTTAAGTATTTACTCCAGGAGTAATAATCTTTCGATTCAGGCAATTAAAAATAATAGGAAACCTCCCTACTATGGAATGGGCACTACACGCAACTTCGAAGAAAATGTCCTTCAAATGGTGGAGGAAGCAGAGGCCGTGGTGCATTGCATATGAACCGTTAGTTAGAACCGTAATAAGGCCTGAAGATGCAGAAAAAGGTGGTCTAAAATCACTCTACAGTAGGCCGGCCCTTATTTTTCAGAATTGCGAAAAGCTATGTTTTCCTAGTCTCAAAATGATCCAAATGAGGTCTATATTCAAGTGTTAAAATTTGGTTACTTTAAAATAACGGCAACCCGTGCCCCAAAAGCCCTAAGTACTGAGGACCCTCAATTGAGTTTTTTGGAGCAGTAAAATAGCTATTCCTATGTACACGGTGAAAGTAATGTCCTTCATGACCGATTTTCTGTATATTTTGACCTATCTCTAAGCTTTTAGGAGATATAGCCCGTCGTAATGTAATCCACCCCCCCAGGGCGCCACCCCGCACCGCGGCGCCGCTGAGTTACGGCCCGCACCACTTACTAGAGACTTCACCTCCACCCTCTCGACAAAGTCTTTCCTCCTCATGACAATATTTACATGGTAATGGTATAGAATTGAACATGCTGATCCTCTTGTGTCATGATTAATGTTGTTTAAGCCCACAATGTCAATTTTAACCCTTCAGTGCCATCCTATGCACTAGGTACCGACCCCTTAAACCTTAATTTGTTGCCACCATACGACCGCGAATCAGTCTAGCAAGTTCCAAAATGCTCTTTATGTACAAAATACTATAAGTATGTGATAAAATTGTGTCTGTGAATCATAAAGGAAATAAGGAGATGAGCAAGGCTTCCAAGGCTCCAACAGTAGATAGAAATATTCAAGGAAGAAGAAACGAGGGTTCACGGACAGTGGACATATAGTTCTAGTGTATAGAGTGCAAAGGATAGGAAGTGCTAAGTTTTTAAGGATGTAAGGAGAATAATGGCGAAATAACTAGCTTATGATGAATACACGTGACGTTCATTTTAAGAAGAGGCCAACAGGGAAAGGCATGAAATCAAGACCCAATCCAGGCATTCAACTCGCTGGAAAAGAAGTGAAGAAAAACTTGGCTGAAAGTTACCTACAGTGAGAATAGTACTGTATGTTTTCGCTATCAAGTAATGGGTTCAAAATGCATGAGACTTAGTACGAGAAAAACCGTAAGAAATGAATTTCATCTATAGTACAAAACGAGAATTCCTGAATTACTACGGAAAATAAAGCGATCGAAAAGTTAGAAAAATTACGTAAAGAATGGATGAACGTGCGACGAAATAAAGAGAGAGCGCGAAATACAGTGGATATGAAGTCGTAACAAAACTTGATGATTTGTTTGACATTGCAAGGAGCGGTGCCATTGAGTTTTTGACGCACGAGGAGGAAAGTGCAGTTCATCTCTCGGATAAATGTGCTTGGGCTGAGGGAGTAAAATTCTTACGCAATCAAAGAGGAGCACGAAATGCAGGTGTTAGTGGAATAGATTTCAATATATTCAAGAAGGAAGAAAAAGATTCGCTTCTACGCTCCTTGTGGTGCATCTGCTCCCAACAGTGACCCGCAGTTCCTAAAAAGATTTGTTAATTACGCAAGTGTTAACCTGGACATAGCGAAAGCAGTACAAAAGATGTTTTCAAACCACTTGTGGTACCTGAGTGAGGAGTTGTAGGCCTGGCATTCTTTGACGGATCCTTTTATAGGTATGAAAAGGAAAACGTGATACTCCGTATGAGGACATGTGAGGGAAAATATGATCCACCGAAGAAGGCATTCTATAAACATAAAGACATGACTAAGGTATCTTTATCAAATTTTGTCACCACTCATTCGAGAAAGCTATTTAATACATTGTAAATATGCACTCCATTCTTTGATGCGCACATGCGAGGATGGGATGAACAACCAAGAACGATTTGTAAATTATTCGCGGTCCACAAGTGGTAATTGATTGTGCAGAGAGAGGTGTGAAACAAATTCAAGTTTTCCAGTCAGTTAAGGAAGAAACTTTCAAAATTTATTACTAAGTGCGAATTTTCATCGCAGCACAACCCCCAACGTGCGCAAGGACACTTAAATTGCCAAATATGGGGTGTCAGTGAAAGATTAGAAGTACTCTGAAAATTGATTTTATTTTGGTTGATATCTACTGAAATTCATTACCAGCGTGAAAATAAATTGATCAATTGGATTGGAAATATTGTCATAGCAATTAAATTCTTTCTAGCGCAAGCACATTTTTTCAGAGGCTAGATCTTGACCCCACTTTGACACTACGTGTCGAAACCGGGTCGGTATTTTGTTAATAAAAAAGTGTGTGGAAGTTAACCATTTTATTTGATCCTCATGAATGTAAAACATTTCCACTATATATCGCCGGACACTGTGAATTATAATGTGTAATTAACTCGGACTCCATCACTCTAAGAACTCTTCCGCAACTACTACTCAAAATATAGACCCAATCGCCTAAGGAACTAAGTATTAGTGATACATAAACAGCAAGACGTAATACGAATCAATAAAGATAGGAAAAAACCTCGCCACGGAGCCCGAAAGAAAACACTCCGACGCCCCAACATGAGTGTGGAGTTTCTTCAGTGCATTCCATCCACTAATCTGAATTCTGATTGGGCTCATGCTCCTGGAGTTTGACTCCTGCTTCGGTAGCTCTGTCGCGTCCGTCCTCGTCGGCTCTTGGTGTCACGAAGGCTAAGGATGCAGGCTGCTTCATGTGCCAACCTTTCACGTTTTCACCGACCCGACTACATCAGTTAAGTCGGAGTCACTGCTGTCTACATATTATTGAATACGATAGAACATTCGCATAGTACGAAAAAGGACTAGATGGAAATGAAAAACTGTATGGATAATTTTCCAAATTCTTCATGAAATGAGATTTTGTTTCGAAAATCGATATCAGTGGAAAACAAAATAAATTTACGCAATTCAAAATTTTATAACGAGAGCAGTGATTCATTTGCGTTAGAGTGGATAACAAAAATATGGTAATGCCATCATATGCTTCGGGAAAAAAAATTTTCGTAGAGATCAGAATCCGTGACTTCAAATTGCTGCCGTGAAAAATAATTTGCTTTGCCACTAAGCCAACTCACTCACTGATTTCAATATTGCTTCATTACGGGCTTTCTGAAATCATGCAAGAGAACGAAACAGTCTTCTAGTGTCATGAAACCAAACTGAATTGGAACTCGCTGTGCCAATATTTGCCGTGATATTGCGGCGAATATTTTATGCGTGTGCTTTGTTCGTTATTTCTCATCTCAAAATCTACGCAGTTAATAGTAATAAAAATTACTTCCACGGATTGGCCAATTTACGAGATAAAGTGATTTGAAGTTATGGAGGTGGATTCATGCATGAGCTGCACAGTTTATGTAGCATTAAAGATTGCTCACATCCCGTGTGCAAAATTCTCTTTTAAGGTGTAATAATGATGAAGATATTGCGGGAGATGGGAACGTTGATCAAATTTCTCTCCTATTGGTCAGTGGCGGCTTGCCCATGAGGACGCCGCCCCTCCCAAAGATTTGAAAACGGAAAAAAATTAAATACCCATTCAATTATAATTATACATATTATTAACCAAAGTATTTTATCAATCGCATACATCGAAAATGTAGAAAAAAAGGAAGAATAGCGCGAGAAGTATTAATTTGTAGCCGTGGGGCGCTGGCCAGAACGTCCCAATCCCTTTTAACATGCAGTTATATGATATAGTGGTAGTGTTCCGATCTGCTGGTGCTATGACGCGTTTAAGCTTGTGCCTTGTGGAAATGGAAGTTACTGACAGTGCAAAGGTGGTGTCTCGGTTTTAAACATTTAAAGGATAAAGTCAAAAAACCAATTTAGCGAAAAACACATTAATGCTTGCATTGAGTACGCCGTGTTAGACAAAGTTGACATAAGCGTCCAATTAGATAGTGCGTGCAGATTAAGAATTGAAAAGCTTAATGAAGAAGTGTCTAAAAACCGTTACACAAGCCTCACGAGCTGCCGCTGCTACTGGTACTATAGAAAATAATGAAACTCAATTTCCAAACTGCGGCGAAAGTCTTTTTTCTCAAAAGCTCAATTCTTAGCAGTTCTTTTGAATCCCACTGTGGACAGGACTTAGTTTTGTGAAGTTTCCCCGAACATAATATCTAACTATTCCTCTGAGGTCAAAAGAAGCATATATTGTCAGCCAAGAAATCGTTTCATCTAAAAAAAATGTCTCTCAGTAAATGTCAGGGTTTGCGGTACTTTAGTAGGCCTTCAACAGGCCTAAATTACGCGAGACTAAAGCCAGGTGATCAAATTAGTATGGCATTAGCTGCACGAGATATATCACGTAAGTAAATACCTTAGGAGGGAACGCATTTCTGTTATACACGACGCACTTTTTAGTTGTATACATTTGGCGGGTTGCTGGATAGTATTTTATTGCAAAGAAATTAGCAAAATTCGAATAAACACAATTCAAGAGCTAATTAAGTAACTCAAACGTACCACTTCATTGGATGGGGATCACTATAACCTCAAATAAAAATACAGATAAATGACCGCAATGGAAGATAATTCATCGGATCACAACAATATAATAAATGCAATTCTCCGATAGATATACTATGTAATACGTCACTCATTTCTTATTCGCAAGATGTTGACTCGTACTAAGTCTTTTGAACTTAAAAGGACACAAAATTAACACGAAAAGGCACAAAATATAGACATATGTAGAGCGTTACTCATTTTTATTCGCAAAATGTTGGTTCGCAACTGAGTCTATCGAACTTAAAACGGCACAAAATGTACATCACAAAGGTAGATGTAATAAAGTTACACGCAAATTAGCATTATTATTTTATGACCGCATTGTAGACACAAAAATCCCGCGTACGAAAAAAGTCGAGAATAAAAAATCATTTCAATCTAAAAATAGGGATTATAAAAAACAACAGAAAACGCCCACGCTATAATATTAATCAGATTTCCAAATAACGTACCCTCCATCATAATAATATAGTCTTCATATGCACATATGTATATATAAAATGTATGTACTTATAATACTTATCTCCTCGCAAAAAAAACACATCACTATGATTTGTCCACTTTCTATGAAGAATTTCCTGAATAGTTTTTCATGTAGTGTGGATGCTGATGCATGGATATGATTGCGGTCAATAAGATAGAAATGGATAACATAAGTGACCAAATTTAAACTTGCAGGAATGTAATTTTGGAGGAGAAGTACAAGTACAAGGTGGACCTACAGAAAACTGATTCTGAAAATACCATATGACGTCCTATTATTGAAGTAATCGATGGAAAAACACCAAAATGAGAACGTATTTGGTTTTACGCAATCACAGCCTAAAAAAGTGGACGACGCTAAATAAGCCGGAACCGTTTTCATAACGATACTAAACAAAACAAAGGTATCCATGGGCTACAAAACGAAACAATAAATATATAAACAAATTAATAAAGAGCATTCATGTACGATAAATGCGGGAGTATAAGCACATACCCCAACTGAAAGCACAATGCATCTGTCACTCACACAGGCAGTATATCACGACAAAGAATATTATAGAAGAAAAAACTAATAGAAAAAGACAAATGACGATGGTGAACTTCATTCGTAATAGTCTTGGCGGTATGAATTAAATGAACTTCGAAATATAAAATGAAAAAGGAGACATGTTTGAAAATGAAGTTATGCTGGCTGTCATGGCCTATAAATAAGGTCAACCTTTAAAATAACAAACAAATACCAACAGCAAAGCTTCGTGAAAAACCTGAAGGTCAACGTGTCTCTATCAAAGAAATGTAAGTAAACAAATTAGAATAATTTGATCGTATTTTCAACCACCTTTGGCAGAAATTGTGTTTTCTTAGCTATGCTTAGATTGCTTGAACAATTGAGAATCGATATCTTCAAGAGCGACACGGAGAACATAATATTAGAGCCCCCACTATATTTCCAAATCCCTCATAAACGATAAAATTAGAGAAATATTTTGCCGATCGGATGGATATGGAAATTTGCTTTTGCCCCGATTCATTACGGACTTAAATAAATTCCAGGCGTAATTCTGTTTGAAGATTCACTTTTCATATATAAGCGGCTGGTGTTTTAACACCCCATGCCACACGCCTTTTTAGAATGACAACAAAAATAATAATAGTCCAAGAGAGAGGAAAATTCATCTGTCAATTAATACGAAAACAAATATTAATGCAGAGTACTAAGGAAGAAATGATTCATAGAAAAATAAAAAATGACGATCGAGGATTCCATGCGTAAACGTGTTTGCGATGTAAGTGAGATTCACGTCCAACAATGACATCAAAAAGAGATGAAAATGCAGTTAAGTTTGAAGTCTTGTCTGCAGCAACAAGGTCGACCTTCAAAAGAAGAAGAACCCAAACCAACCAGTCTTTCGAACCGGCGAAGCTTTTCGAAACACGAAAATTCAAAGCCAATATATCTGAAGGTCATCGTCTCTCTCTCGTCAAGGAGTAAGCAGCCAAGTTATCTTAATTCCCTCGTACTCTCAACCATATATTTTGCTGAACATTATGTTGCCTATTTTATTGTGGAGACATTAACTCCAAATCTGGCAATGTGCGACGAAAGATTGCCCTTTAAATGACTTCGTAAAAATATAAAGTGACGGTAGGTGTCTCGTGGTGTAAATGAAAACAGCTGGATAGGTTATTCAGTCGTTAAACTTGAATACCTATAGCAAGGATTTCCCAATGACAAAGAATTCATTAACTTATTTAATAAGTAAATGCATTACGAAGAAATGGACGATTAAGTTAGGAGCCTTTCCCATGCTTTCAAACATACAGTAGAGATCGACGCAAGATCTTATCAAAATGTATATCCGTTGCAAAGTAGGCAGTTCATTAAAGGCTTATGAGTAGGTTTTCAGTAAATGCCAACTAGAAAACACTATTAACATTCTTCGTTAAAACTTTCGCGGGTGCTCGTCATGTTGAATTAAAACTTTTGGGCTATGTCGCCGCGTCAGATTTTGGGTGGCCCCAACGTTTCCCGACCGATGCTGGTCGCTTTCTCAAGGGAATCTGAAGAGGTGGGATTTAAAATTGGTATATATAGGTATACGTACCTATATATACCAATTTTAAATCCCACCTCTTCAGATTCCCTTGAGAAAGCGACCAGCATCGGTCGGGAAACGTTGGGGCCACCCAAAATCTGACGCGGCGACATAGCCCAAAAGTTTTAATTCAACATGACTATTAACATTCGTTCATCACGTTAAAATATAATCGAATAACAGCAACAATCGAATAAGGCCAATCCTTCACCAAATGCAAATACAGACGGAAGAACACTCGTAAAGCCTATTCACAAGGCGCTAATATCCATGACGAATACTCAGGTGTAGGTAAAATTTTAGAATCCACTAAGTGGTAAAATGATTAATTTTGAAATATTAAACTATGACAGGGAAATTTAAAAAAAATCGTCACCTCCATCTTGAGATCTACGCAAAAAAACCTAAACGCATACGAAGCTCTATCGATCTTATTTTGTATTTTCCCTGCATTGTTTCTAATAATTCGATTAACGGAGGAACAAGACAAAGAAAAATAAAATCTTCAGTTCGTAGACGAAAGCATATAACCCCGCACATGTAAATAAATAATTACTTCCATTTGAAGTAAAGGTTAGCATATTAATGGCAACATTTTGGCATTTAACATAATGAAATAATGTATAATATTAAAAAATGAAATCCACTTACCATTTCTCCCCTCAGGATATCTCTCCGACGTAATATAATTCCCAGAAATTCCACACTCGTATAACTGACACAGAACTATTTTTACACGGACAAAATTTACTGGAAATAATAAGAAATGGACACACATTAACATAATGCTATCATCAAGCAGAAACCAAGAGTACAAAACCCGAATGATTAAATATTACCGATGCAACGTCCGGCTATTGTGAACACGGAAAAGTGTACATCGGAAATTAAAAAATAGTGAAAAATGATAGTTAATCAACTTAACTATTCAATGCAATTCTTATAATTTGCAACAGTCGTGTGATTCAACGGTAAAGAAGAGAAAGTTAGCGAAAAAAAATGAGAAGTTTTTTTGGTTGAATTCAGACGAAATATCCGAATAACTGCGATAAACTTAAGCGATCACAACTGCTTGCCGACGACAGAAAGGAGATAGACGTCTACTTCAAATATAAACGCGAATTATATTAAGAAGTTAGTCCAGTAAGATCTCCGCATAACTCTCGCGACTGAAAACATCTGGGTGTAACAAGCGATGGTCAAATGGGGCAGTCTTGCGAGAATTCCATCTCTTTGGTGATAAGGCCCATAAAACTCGGAATATTCTTGCGGCAAGAGCTACCTCCGAATACGAGAATAATACGAGATAACAATCGCTTAAACCAAACGATGGGGGACGAATTCCTTCGAGTAAGCTGTTCTCAAAACCTCTTAAGGAAATCGTCTCACCGGAGGAGTGAGTTCGTATGACCTTAGGGAAAAAGTACTTGGCAAGCAATTCACATATTATCGCAATCATGTCTTAGTGATCAGAATCCGCCTTACATTAGTGAAAATAAGATCGCAATATGACCAATGGATCGCTGCAACGGACAATTTACCAACATCTGATATGCGAGACATTCTGACGACATTACTGAAACTAGATCACTAGACATCGAACTCAATTTGTGAACAATGTAGACTCGCAATAACTCTCGGATTCGTGAAAGCGAAAAAGCGGTAAGGAATAGGGAATGTATTGAAAATCGAAAAGAGAAAATATATCCCAATATCGTCCTATCTTTGGCAGGAACAATGGAAACACAGTAATCACTCTCTAATATATCACAATTACGCTACCTTCAAACATTTGAGGTTCTTTGCCAAGGGTAATACAAAATAATCAAAGGCGGGATAAATCTCAATAAAGTAGAGAAAATCACGAATTATTATAAGCACCAGGCAAAGCAGATTCACTGATATATTAAACACTAAAATTTTATAGCAATGACATATGTATGACACGATAAAAACGTGAACTAATGAATGGCTTGTTTACTTACGTCTCAACTCCACGGTGGTTAGCAGGACACTGAGAAGGATTGGGGCTCCGTGGATGCGATTCGTCACCTGAGTGAAGGACGTTTGTGACGTCACGAAAATTTGAGTCTCATTTATTTCGTAAAAAATGAAAATAGAGTATCAGTGTTCAGCTAATAATTAATATAAAATTTAAAATAAATTTTAAATGTAATATTTTTGAATACATTCTTTTAAAATAATTTTAAAACTATTACGCCACTTTTTGATTAAAGATTTCGAACACCGATTGGCTTTTGTTTTCCTGACGTCACGTCTGCTTTCCTTGTGCGCGGAACAAGTTCGTCTGTCTCAGTGTCTGGGCCCTTTTGACTCTCCGACGGTTTTTAAATGCTCTTTTCAACTTCCATTTTCGTATCCTCCCCACCTCCCTGACTTTCCTCCTCCACCCACAACTCAACGGTCTTCTTAACCGTCATCACACCATATGACTCGTTATCTTTTGTCTCATTTCAAACTGCTTGCACACCGCTATAGCGTAACATTGTCTACATCAACAGACGGCTGTTTCTAACTCCATTGACGTCTGTATGACGACCCAATGGATACACGGATGCAGATACGTGATTATTTTTCGTGCACGCGGAGTTTGCTGGAGAAATTTAAAAACAGTGAAATAGCGTGTGCACGAGAGGTCAGAATTGGAAGAAAACCTGGTGCAAAGAGCGGCTTGCTGGGACGACATAAACGTGATTGGCAGTATTTGGGTCCGTGAGTAAAATATTATTATTAATGTGTATTATCATTATAATTGCCATCGTATAATATGCATTTCATTGCTTGATTCGTCGTTGTTTGGCTAATATCCATCAAAATACAATAACATGGTCAACTGCTGGGATCTTATGATTCAATTTGCTGCACTTTTTGACTCGACAACTCATCACAAACATCTGGCCGCCCTGCGTTTTATCAGCGGGAAAATCGGTTTCCCTTCGAACGGTATTTCTTTCTTAAGGCATAATTAAGCGGTACATTAAAACGTACGGGTTAATGTGTGAATGAATGAACGACTTTGGTGGATATAAACGGAATATTTCACGAATGCATGAACAAAATTAGAACAGGTTCCATTTCCTGTAGATGCATTTGCTTAAGCTGGGTGGTTACACGCAGGGCCGGCCTTAGGGCGGGGCGACCACCACGGGCCCCGCGCTTTGGGGGGGCCCTGCGTTCCTGAACAAAAAATAAAATATGCGATAGTTTTGAAAACCCAATTCCAACTATTACTGTATTGTTAAGTCCAGGCTAGACAAAAATTAATATCATGAAAAAGGTATAATAATGCAGTAAATTTATTGTGCAATTGCGTTTGTCAGTACAGTACTGTGGCGTGTGAGTGATAACAACGAACTCAACTGCGTGATGGTATCATAACGGCGTAATTACGAAGTCTGAATTTGGGAGGGGAACGCATACTTAGCCAGAGAGTGGTAGGGATTAAAAATGCTCGAGTTTGTAGATGGGGTATAGAGTTTAATATTTTAAGTGAACGGCCCCGCACTGAAAGTTCGCCCCTGGCCCCGCACCTGCTGGGGCCGGCCCTGGTTACCCGGTGCATTTTCATGTTCATAAACGCGTTCGTACATTCAGACATTAAGTTGTAAATGGTTGATATTCCGTGTAAACAGGCCGTAAGTGACGGTCTCTTCTGTGTATTTTTACAGGTAAATTCTTCATCGCCGTTTTGCTGGGAAATGATCCTACGGTACACGTGCTTTACTGCTTACAGAGAATGGGGGTACGGAATGTCCTCCCCATGTTTACGTCTCTCCATAGCAACATTCCGTTTGATGCAGCGATCGAGTGAGTGATTACAATATAATTATATTTTCGTAAATCCCCTCAAATATAGTTCCACGCCCCACCGCAATTGTTCAATGGCGCCCTTTGTGTTGTCTTTTCAACAGGAATCCCTCATTAATATTCCATAAACTTATCGGGTTGCATAGGATGGGTTATTGACATTGTTTTCACAGTCCCATAATATATTACAAGTACTTTTTTCAATTTCTCGGATAAACTACCTGTATCTCAGCAATATTTAATGTGGTCACTTATTGATATTTATGATTATCATTTGTTTGCTTAATCACCCTATCAATAGAATCCCTACAAGTCCCATACTATAACGATAATCCCATAATATTTATTCAAACTATCGGATTCATGCAATATATCTATTTAAATCTACATCTACTTCCAAAATCTCTTACATATACTTCCAAAATCCTTTCTAATGCCGTATTTATTCTTCGGTGTAATTTTACAGTGATGCTGTTCCAATCGTTTTCCTGGGCATTGATCCAAGTGTTATTCGGAACTGCTGTCACGGATATGAGAAATAAGCAAGGAGAAAATGCAGTGTCGATATTTGGTACGAATATGGCATCGGAGAAGAACTTCACGGGAAAAAATTTTGAACACGTTAGTAAAGAAAATGAATTTTCATATGAATGGAAGTGCTATTGCAATCTACACAGGGGTGCCAACTCCCCCAACCCCATGGCTGTACTTCAGCTTACCCTCACTGAAGACCTAATCCTGCGAAAACAGATGCTAATAACCACGGATGTGGGGGGGGTAACAGGGGTCATAAACCCCACATTTTATCTAAAAGAGTTTATAATTAATGGTCCAACAATTTTTGTATCCTTGTAAAGAAGTAGTGAGAGTGTTTATAGGGGAGTTAGTTATATATATTACGAACGCCAACATACTACGGAAGATCAGATAATAAAAATAAAATAAGAGATATAATAGACACATTGATTCAGAATATCGGTTTTTCCACGACAGATAAGACGAGACTACAAAGGCAGCGTATTTTCAAATGCTTCATTCCTGCAAACCCGGGCGTATATGGACAAAACCCTTCGACAGTATTCGTACCTAAGTGTCTACTATCAAATAAAAATAGTTTTATTTCTTTCTTGACATTACTTACATAAAGTCTCCTTGTCAGAAAAAATACGTCATTTTTTTTTTATCGTTCGTTCATCTGCAATCGCTTTCTCTCGTTGTAGGGTGGTTTGGGTCCCCCAAATACCCTCCCCTCGAAAAAGGCCTCTGGTCTTTTCCCGTCACTCTTAATAATATCGTCCAGAAATAACGCCCCCGGCTTGGCTCGAGCCACCAACCTTTGGGTTAACAGCCGAACGCGCTAGCCGATTTCGCCACGGAGGCGATGTGGGAAAGATGATTTCTATTGGTCTAAGGATTTGTGTAGGTGATACCTAACTTTCACTTGATTAAAATTAGATAGAGAATTTAGTGTTTCTACAAATTTCAGTAGGGGTGGATACCATGATTTTTTCGTATTCCGGTTCGTTCACACGAAACATTATTATGACTCTGTAAACCAGAGGTGGGCAGTGGGTTTTAAAGTATAATAATGCTACACCTTGGCGATAAATAATTATAAATACCTACAATCAGTGTGATTAAAAAAGCCAAAAAAACTTGATTCCCACAAGCAAAGGTATAAATAAATGTAATACAATTAGTTTAATTAAATATGAAAATTATCCTTACTTTATTTTTTCCTTGTAATTGGAGCCGTTAGACGCTTTCCACAAGAAAGAAGCCAAATCGTAAGATCCGATAATCCTTGTTACTCTTCTTCGGTAACTTATTTAATGTTAACCCAACAAGCTACACAATACAACACAATCACTACAAGGTGCTTCCCCACTTACACCATAGAACACACTTGACACTATGCACCAGGGGCTAATCCAGTGATTTCCAAATTCGGATTATTTTATTAATCCACATTCACCAATGCACTTATTCACTTTGCACCACGAAAGATTAACATCTTAGATAAGTGTAAAACACTTCTTTCATATGTTGTCAGAACACGGGAATAATTTCTTCACTAGACAGAAAAGGCACACTCGGGAATAAAATTCAACACTCTCGTCACTCGGTTACCCAGCAACTGAACGATATTCAGAGTCACTTCGCATAGTCGATGCGATATTTTTTCTCCACCCTCAACTCTGAATTGCGTCATGCCGAAGGCCATATAGACACGAACTCTTCCTACGGTTAGTGCGTGACACAGTTCGCTGCATCTTAAGCCCGTAAACATTGAAGAAAATGCGGCCAGCCGAAAGGCAGTAGTTCGCCATGTTCACAGCGAGAGTGAATGATATTAGCCATCATTCACGATGACTCCGTACGGGATCCACAGTTATTCTTTGGGTATGTGTAATGCTAATTTACGCTCCTCAGTGATTGTAGTCTAATCTAGGGTTAAAATGTTTAGTAAAGATTAGAAATATCAATGGCTTAAAACTTGGAATTAATAGTGAATAATGAAATTAATAGCATTCGTCATTCCCATTAGAGCCTCCCCTGCATATTTGCACACCTATAAGCTCCGCACAAAAAAAAACACAAATTCGAAATCGCAGGAGTACTGCCGCCTTCACGAAGAGTAAATAAAATTCACGAACGGATTTTTCTTGGACGACGCAGCGAGCTAAACGACAGTGATGCATCGGGTGAATGATAGCGATCATGCACGATGCCTTCGTATACGGAATCCAGAGTAATCTTTCCCATAGAGCGCATTGGCAAATAGGTATAATATGGAAAGAAGGATGAAATATTAGACCTCGCTGCGGCATGCGATAGCGTAGACTCAAATACAAAAGCATAAATGAGAGACGAGGTCTCATGAATACAAACAATTGAATAGCGATCGCCACATTACGGCATCAGATGAATCATATAGTTTTAATTACTTTTTTAATTACTGAAATACTTATTCTCCGTGCTTTTAACAGCACTGATTGGGGATTATAACAGAAATTTACATCCAAGATGACATAATGCATCAAATTTATCTCCTTTCCACGCTATTCCTCGCGTTTGCAGATATAATCCGTTGCAAATATAATTAACATGGACGTACCTAGCAGGAGACAAGTGGTGTTCTGTTCGGAAAATCTCAACACCATATTACGTCCATCCACTTTGATATTTTAGTTAGCACATTTATGCATTAGAAGTGCCTTATTACTTTTTGAATTGAAATAATCTGTATATCTGCCATAGTGAGTGGTGATGAGGGTAGTTGAACAGAAGCTTCGTGACCACTGTTAATTTTAACGTTTTCATTGAAGAATTATTTGTAAAAAAAAATACTCAGTTTTATTGATAGTTGAAGGAAGATTATTTAATGAAGCAATGAATTCATTTTAACATAAACAAATGGATATTTAAAATCATTAATACCCGCAAAATGAAGAGTAATTGTAATTCTATGTATGATGCATAGCGATGAATTTCTGGAAAAAGAATAACTCCACAAAACATAGCTTTTTCATTCGTGGCACCCAATTAAAGGCAGTTGAATCCGTGAAATATCTAGGAGTTAGACTCAATAATGATCTATCATGGTATAAACATATTCGAGAAATAACCGGTCAAGCTAATCGTAAAATGGATTTTGTCAAAAGAATATTAGGAAAGTGCGACGACAAAGTGAGAGAAATTAGCTACTTCTCCCTCGTTAGATTCCCATTTAGAATACGCTGCCAGTGTTTGGGACCCTCGTAAAAAATTCTTAAAAACTGAGTTAGAACGCGTGCAAAGAAGAGCTGCCAGGTACGTGAAAGGTCTTCACGATAGTCTTCTTAATGCAATTGACCTCTTAAGGTCACATCACACTATAGCGACCACCATTTCGGCTGCACTCCATCACACATTGCGCCCGACGCCACGGTCGCGCATGCGCACGTAAAGCGCGTCTGGTTTCGCTGGGGCGGGCGTCCCGCGGCTGCCTCCGACTGCCGCGTTGGGTCGTCGCGGTTGGACGCTGCGGCAGGGTGTTTTGTTTCTTTGGGCGTCCCGGTCGCAAGTCGTCTGCTGCCCGACAACATTGTTTAGAGCAGAGAATGCATTTCAGTTTCAGCTGTTTGCCTCTCAAGAGGTTGGCTTGGAACAAGGTGGAAATGGACGACGATTTTCTCCTGATGCATTGAGCCTTCGCAATTAACTTTGGGTATATTTTTTTCATTTCTAAAGCCGTGATCTTCACTAAATGGTGAACTTCGTCTTCTTATGTCTTTAATTATTTCCAATCCCTTTTTTGCTCTCTCTTCAAAATATTCAGCCATCCTTGAAGTACTACTCATGTTAGCTGCCTTTGAAGTCTTCCTCAATTTCGTACACTTCTGTTTACAATCGGAGTCTGGGGTTAACGCTCTTGAATCGTCTGAATTTTGTTTCTTCTTCACAATTTTTCTAGCAATAATGATTCAGAGGTTCTTGGTCTAACAGCTCAATGTCGATGCCATTTTGACGTTTTGACAGAAGCAGGAGAGCCTGTCCCGAGCTTTTGCTTTCAATTGTATTTTCATCTACATCTACCTAATACCCCGCAAGCCGCCTAAAAGGCGTGTGGCAGGGGGTGTTAGGACACCAGCCTTTTACAGCTAATAAAAAAATGAAGTGCTCTAACGAGGTTGGGACTAGCGTTTATAAAAGTCCTTTATGGTTCACGGGAAAAACGAATTCCCAAATCTATCCGTTCGGCAAAACATCTCTCTTAATTTATCGATTCTATCGGAGCTGGAAATTAAAGGTATCCATTCTCAATTGTTCAAGCAATCTAAGCCTAGCGCGCAGCCTCCGAGTCTCCAACGGCTCCCAGCCTGATTCGCTTAACATCTGGGTAACACTGTCTGTACGCCCGTTGTAGTTTTTGACGAAACGCGCAGCCTTCCTTTGTATTTTATTAAGTTCGCGGATTAAGTCTTTCAGCACCGGATCCCATACGCTCGCTGCATATTCAAGGTGCAGTCGGACGAGAGCGAAATAGCACCTTTAAAGTAATTGTCCCTTTCATTCTTCTACCTTTTTTAGTCATTTCCTTTATGATAAAAGAAAAAATACCAATAAGTCAATTAATAAACAGATAATCTTTTTCAAGTGTCTAGCTACAGGAGAAACCTTTCGGTCTCTGAGCTTTGCTTTTCGTATTTCATACAGTTACTAAAGTGTGATACTTAAAGAAACACTGAAAGCATTGTGTAGCCGTTTATTACCTTTGTGTACTTCCCCACAAAATCATAACACTTTGAAGAAGAATGCTTTGGATTTTTGGGAGAGGTGGAACTTTCCAAATTGTGTGCCCCCCGTTGACGGAAAACACGTTAGAATATTCTGCCCAAAAGCCAGCGGATCTTTGTTCTTGAACTTCAAGGAATACTATTCTATTGTGTTATTAGCCATGGTTGGCACTAATTGCAATTTTTTTGCCAGAGATTGTGTAGCACATATAATGAGTCAGTGACGGCCGGCCGCGGCAGTCGGACGCAGCCGCGGGACGCACCAGCGAAACCAGACATTAAGAACGTTTCTGCTTGTGGCTTGTTTGTTTACGAATTCCCAAAGAATGGATAGAGAGCAGCAATTGTTGAAATTAAGGCAGTTGTACTGGCATCGTAATAGGAAGTTAATAGAAGTCCAATATGTTGGGCTACCTGCGCCCAACATATGAGGTTTCAGGTCCGCTCTTTTGTAATTCTCAATGGTCGGATCCCACAGTATTGGCCGACATTCTACTTCGTGTAATATACGGATATCTTACGCCGAGGAGAATTTTGATCGTGCTTTTCCTTGATGCTGGGCTTCCATCTTCACTTTAAAAATCCGAAATTGTCTCAGCGTTATCTCACAACCTTCTTGAACTTCCCTCGCTACGGTAAACAAAACAAACACGTCTGCCGCAAGCACGCGAGATTGATATGGAGCTCTCTGATTGGCTGCGACTGCCTCGCTCTGATTGGTCGACGGGCCAGTCGCAGCCTCAGCGCCGGCCGCAGTCGCTAATGTGATACGGCCTTTAGATAAACTTGAATGGGAATCTCTGTAGGACAGTAGATTGAAAAATAGACTAAAGCTTTTAGATAAATTCATGAGCAGCGTCTTTTCTGACGAAGTTTGCCGTATCTTACGGACGCCAACATACTACGGAAGATCAGATCATATATATAAAATTAGAAAGATAGACTGCAGAACAGAGAGATTCATGATGTCCTTTTTTCCACGATCAATAAGAGTATAACGGCAGCGTTAGAACTCATAAATAGAATAGATGACTTGTAGTGTAGCCTAATAACTTATGTATACTTTAATGTATGTTTCTGAATTATGTCATTATTTCTAACAGTATGTGGTAGTATAATTTGTTAGTATGCGTGACGTTTTTCGGACTGTGTGGAGTGCATGTGGGAGTCCAATTGCATGCTGCATGCTGGTGATTGATCATCCCCTGCCCAGTGGCGGCTAGTGAGTCAAATGCTGGGGGGGCGCACTCCACCGAGGGGTCATAATTTTTTAATAATTTGTGTATTTTATTATGTTTTTACGGCAATCTAGGAATAAAATTTTGTGATGCCATATGTTCCGTTTTTTTCAACAACAATACCTAGTTTTCGTAATGAAGCTTGATTAATAAATACTAAATGCAGTAGACTCTCGGTCACACGGATCGGCTTAGTCCGGACTCTCGATTATACTGATCAATGATCTTGAAGAATAAAAATATATTTGCTGCGATATTTTGCAAATACAAACGAAAATACGTAACTTTAGGTTTTAGCGCCTACATTCTTCGTGCGGATATGCCCGCAATACACTTATGTTGTTCGTTTTGCAATCATAATGCGTTATTTGTCAAATCTATTCAACATTTACAATGATTTAGGTAGCAATGACATTTGTAACACCTGAGGAGGGAGGCGAGATGTAAACATTGCATTGCGGTGTTCGCATTGCTTCTTGAATACAGTGTGATTTAAAATCAATAATTAAATGTTTCTCACACATTTTTAACAAAATCTAAAATGCTCACATGCCTTTAGTTATATTGCAGAAGTCCATCCTTCTTTCCTTTTGTCCAGCAAAGTGATCAATTACACGTTCGTTGAAATCAGCGCCGGACAACAATTTCTTTCCGATTGAACACATGGAAAGGGCACTAGTCCATAAATATACAAGGGACTTAATAAACAAGGGACGACACAAAATGGGCCGACGAAAAATACGACCAAAAAGAACAAGGTGCCTGGACACAGAGTTGGGGACAATTTTCCCCTATATTTCCCTAAAACAAAAACAAGCACTGTTGATTAATTCAAAATTGTCTTCTTGAATGTACACACAGCACTAAGAAACTTCTTAATCGGCAATTAAGCACAGTAAACTCCTCGAAAATGATGTCTGAACTCATTTCACTCCGTTCTTTCCGAGAGTCTTGCCGTTACTATGAGGAAGACTCAAGGGAGATAGAAGTCGTGGTCCACTAATGCTGATTCAGCTGAGGGACGAATTTATTGAGTGCAACTTGCTTTTTTCGTTGCGAAGCAGAAAAAATTATGGACAAAAGATATCCTGTGTATCAAACTGTGTCTGATTGTCTTGGTATCAGCTTGATATCAGTGAAAAGAGTCGCGGCTAAACAGAAGGATTGTGTAAAGGAGAACACAAGTGGTGAACTTCCTACTTCCTTTTAAAGCAGCCTTTAGTGGTCCAAAGCCCACATGAGAAATGCTGATGGGAATTGATTCAAATAGTTTTTTTTACCATCCAATAAAATTTACGCTATTATGGCTTAGAATTTACGTCGTAGAAAAGCATTTTTATGAAAGCTCTGCCCAACCTGACCTTAAGTTTACCTGAAGGGTGCTACAACGATACTTTCATCGTGCGAGTCGGTCATTTAAAGGAAGCACGCCCTCTGCTGAGTCGGTGGCAACCACGCGCCTCTTTTCGCCTCCCCCTCCCACGACGGAGCTGCCGGTACGCGCATAGAAACATCTAGATAATTAATAAGTGATATTGACGTTATTATTGATATTTAATATACATTTCATATGTGCTTGCATTACTAACATTCTACGGAAGACAACAATACCAATCAATTTTCAATTGACTCACTGGTTTCGAAGTTAGCAGAGGTTTGCGTTGTTTACAACAACTCCGTTAATTTTAGTGTTATAAACAATTTGTTCTCGGCAAACTGCTAATAATAGATGTGGCTTCTTCAATTCAAAATTTCAAGTTAAAGGAACGAAAACTACGGGAATGCCAAGCGCTCAAAGTTGGGCACCTTGATTTTACGCGCAAAAAACGGGTACTTTTTTGAGAAAAAATTAAGTACAGGAAATACTATTTAGCCGAAAAATTTTTAAAGTACATGATATAACGTAGAACTAAATTCTCTTTCGTATACTTTTAATTGCATTGAAATCGATTGCTTCGTTTAGACGCTAGATCTCCTCAAACTCGAGTATCTTGCTTTTTTTACAGACAGTAGGGCTGTGCGAGATTCTCGACCACCCGAGAGTCTCGGCGGTCAAGACGAGAATTTCGTTTCTCGGCATTGTCGGGACGAGACTCTCGGCGCGGCGAGACTCTCGCACCTTCGAGATTTCTCGACATCCGTCGAGACTCCAGGCTCCTCGAAAAAATAAAACTATTTCTACTTTAGACACTGGAAATAACTTCACAAGCAGATTATTTTAAGACATCTTATATATTTCCAAAACTAAAAATAGTTGTAATATAAAATCGATATTGACACCTTAAGCATATTTTATTATTTAACTAACCAAAATTGACAGGTAACCATGAGCCTTAGTTACCATAAATAAACATTGCAAAAAGATGTGCCGGGGTGTATGGAATACCCACCAGGATAAGCGGTAGGTGCGAGATTAATAAAGTACGTAATTTTAAGATAAATGGTTCAAAATGGTCAGTTTGAAGGCTATCTGAGGGATATTTTATTTATCCTTACACTATTCTATTAGTAATATCAATCCAATTAAGTAAAATGGCTTAAACTTAAAAATTTCCTGAGCTCTTGGGGGGGGGGGGGGATTATTCCCCACAAACCCCCCCTCACTGTCTCCAGTGATAGGTTCTCAGGGACCAAAAGAGTCATCACTCATTGAGTTATAATTCTATATGTATCACTCGGTCATTCCCAACTTCTCTTTTTCCATCGCTGACTCTGTCACTTCCCACATGTAACATTCAATTAAAAACCGAGCATGGAGCAACGTCAGACACTTCTTCCTTCCAAATCCTATTTTATTTCTTTTCAAATATAATTAAATTCCCTCCTCTTCTCAATTACAGATCTTTTATTCAATGGCTTCTCACGCAACAATTACCCTCTCATAACCCAACAAACCCTTAGCAACTTCCCATCCCTCTTAAACATCCTCCCATTCCACATAAACATCAATTTCAACACAGACGTCGAATTAATAAAAGTATTAATTAAGCATTAACATTAACATCAAATGTTTCGATCGCTGCAAGCGGAAGGGCGTTCTGATTGGCTGTAAGGCGGTATCAGCGAAAGTTTTTATCAGTGGGAAAAGGGACAAAGGGTCGAGTGATGGATAAAAGGGATGGGATTCCCATCCCTGGAGTCATAGCGAAAAATGATCAAAGTGAAACGGTCATTTTTCCACTATAATTTTAGCCTCCCCCTCGAAAATTATGAAAAAAATTATGCTATTCAGGCTTTAGTAAAAAAACAATAAGAATACTAAAAAAACTAAGAAAGAAATCCTAAAATAATAAATTTTCACCGGCGAATATCAGTGGCCTCCATTTGAATCGTAAACATTTTGAGGAAGTTTTTTCGTGATAACGACGCGTTGACTCATTTTTGGTGGAAAAAGAACTTTTTCAATGATTAATTTTATGAACCATAAAAACCTTCATCAATTTCATCATCGGGGAGGCCTGAGTAAAAGTTAACTCTTTGCTACGTCACGGCGCGGCGTACCTTCCACTTTCAAAATTGCCTGAAAGAGAGTGTTGTAGTACAAATATTAGCCTTTCCTTTTGAATTCAGCACCTTTTACCAATAATTGGAATGAAAATCAAAGCGGCGGAAAGTTTATTTGCTATCAATTGCAGCAACAATCAAATTAGGAAACTTCCGTGGCTTATTATCGGGTCGGGCGGCTGCCAATATATATCCCATTCTTAATGGAAAAAGAAGCAAGTTGAAGCAAGACTTTTCTCCTGAATTATATAGCAAAGATCTTTCTTGCCGTATATATTTTTCGATCGCGTCTCGTCGCCCTCCGAAAGATTTTTTTCCACTTTATGAATAAACGAGTCGATGGGCGCTTGAATTCATCAAGCGGGTTTTGGAGGGGGGTGGGAACATATTTGTGTCACGTGTGTTCAAGTATTGGGTCCATAAGTTTCTTAAAAAGCGAAAAAAAAACACTCAAAGTATCGTTGAAATGGGCGGAATGTACGAACAACACGCTCATTCGCCCTCAACAATACTTAAGGTCGTCTTAGTTACCACGATGATATAAGCGTTGAGGGAACGTTTGGAATTGAATATTTACGTAGTGGAGTGATTGATAATAGATATCGATATAAAATGAAAAATATGGTTGGCAAGGAGACGTAATTTTCACTAAATAATCATATTGTTAATAAGGTATGACGCTGAAAATTTCAGACGGGTAAGGTCAATATCATAGGAGAAAATGAAACCTATTGATATAACTTCATATCGATATATCTTCATAAGGAAACGAATCGCATGAAAATAATTTATATTTATGAATAGTACATTGCTTTCTTAAAATAATGGTTACAGTTTTATCCTAATTACTGTTGAAATTTTTCTGTAGAAGGGATCTATCGAATGCTTACTTGTATCGATCATAACTTCGACTGTAATAACTGCATTAGTTTCCTTTTACTTTTATATTATTTTGTATTATAATATTATAATTCAGCAAGGGTTTCAGTCTCTTGCCTTAATTAATTAAAAATATATTAGGTAAAAATCGAATTCCAGGATTTTCGATATGATTTTTCTTGCTGGTTAATGGGTAAAGCGGAATTTCTATCATTTCTAATTATGACCCCTGTGATAAGGATTATATCCTTAAATCTTTGTTCATCTCGCAAAAGAGGAAACGTATATAGAACGATTTGAGTATATCCTCATTGACTTTACATTTAAAATAATTATCGACATAAAACGAAAACTATGGTGTCATGGAGCCCTCATTATAAAGAAACATTTATATTGCCACTCAGGTACTACCCTGAAAATTACGGACAGGTACGGTCAATAGCAAGGGAGAAAATGAGACCTATCGATATAAATTCATATCGATATATTTTCATTAGGAATCGTTACCCATCAAAATTATTTACACGCGTGCATAGAGCTTTTCCGTATTACCATAATATTATAATTTATATCCCCGTAACTATGTAAATAAGTCTCATAAAGGGATCTATCGAATGCACACTTGTATCGATTATTACTTCAGTTGTAATCAATTGATCCGCTTGATTTAACTTTTATCGGATAAAATACATTAGAAATTGTATTGTGTATGACTTTCAAATTCAAAACTTGATTAACAATAACGTTATTAGCGATTAAAGCGTAACTAAGGAGATTAGTATCGATGTAACTCGCACATGAATCGATCGAGCGGAATGACCATCATTGCAAAAGTTGACCTTTTTGATAAAAGTATTGCCCTGAAAATTTCATCCATCTAGCTTGAACGGTTGCTAAGATATTCAAGATTGTATGCTCCACAAAAAAATGGCGACAATGATTTTTCGCGTGCAGGATATTTTTCGGAATTTTATTATGAATTAACCAAGATGGTTACGGGAAAAGTAAGGTAGATCGTGAGGGTACGGAGTACCCTCTACGGTTTTTCCAGGAGATTCCAAATTTTCATATGGCACATGTTTCAAGGCCGAAATCCGATTTTGAAAATTCGCCCATCACGACAATGTAAAATCGAAATCGTTTATTACTCGGAATTGTTTCGACATATGAAAATTTCAAGATAGCCAAAAAATTGACCAAAAAATCCTCCACCAAATAAGTCAAGGAATTTGTCCTACAATTATTGCAAGTTGGTCAAAAAAATTCCTAAAGTTAGCCCATAAGAAAAGCATTGGAAAAGTTCAAGCGTAATAAAAAATACTGAATATCAATTGGTCGCCATGACATCCGTTTCAAAATATCAATCAAAAAATCTAGTTTACGTCCATTGAATATCATGTTCCTCAGACGTTAAAAAGTACGTAATAAAAGCGAAAAAGCTTTAGTCCCATAAGGCTCCCATGTTAATTCAAGTCGATATATCTCGAAAACTAATCGATTTTTTCGAGTTTTCAGATTTTTCCTCCCGATGAATTTTTTTTTTTTACTTTCACATCCAATAAGCCAAATATCCACACCTATCACAGTTTGGGCTGCGAATTTCGACGAAAATGTGGTTTTGCAGCTTTATATATGCGCAGCGTAACTGCAATATAGTAAACTTTTCAATGTTTAATTATTTATTATATGGAAAAAAATAATTAAAATCAATATGTTTTTATGTATAATTCTTATGAAAAGTTAATTTTTTCAGCAATTATGCTCACAAATTTATAGAAAACAAGCTGATCGACTAACGAGCGAAAGTAAAGACTTGATTTGTGCGAAAATTCAGATTTGAAACTTAGATTATTTTTTCTCATTTTTAAAAGCTTCTGGTGACTTTATGGATGAACCAAATATTAAGATAGCCATATAGTTCCTTAATCTTCAGTCATTATACTCTCAGACTGTACAATTTTTGTTTTCCAAAAAGAATAGTGAAAATTTAGGGTTTCGTTTAGGGTTTTTGATTTCCGCCCACTGTGCTCCGTAGAAGGGTGGATTGGCATGAATTATGGTAAAAAATTATAAATGTATCTCGGGCGATAGTAACTCGACTTCTCTGATGCTGTCAACGTCCAAGACTCGCTTCCATAGAGAAACAAGCTCCATATATAGCATGCGATTAGTTGTTTCCGTAATTCCTTGAAGCATCGCCGAATCTAAAATAAAAGTTTCTTTTAATATTGCATTCCTGCAATAATGCAACTTCTTTTAATAATGCATTAAACTTCTTCGCATAATTCTCTTCATACCTTCTAGGTTTAATTCCTCGAAATATCGCAGCAAAGGAAAGGTTAGATCAGAATGCGAGGGCAGTTTCTTTCTTTCAACCTCCGATAGCTCAACAAAAACAGTACACAAGCGACAGGCGTGTACTGCGCAGGTAGGGCAACTGCACTTCCTCCGCACCACACGCTCAAGTCATTTCTCACTGTAAGTAGTTAGTTTAAGGTTAGTGGCAATTTAATTAACTACACTGCCTCAATTGATTCCTCCGCCAATTGTGCACTGCGGAGAGAGAGACAGAAAACTCACCGAATACCTTCATCAATGACATGTCTTCACCTTTGTGCCGATAACAGAGAATTTCAACTTTAATGCAGCTTCTCGTGTTAAACAATTACGTCCATTTTCATCCTAAACAAAAGAAGAGACACGTTGACTTATGTAAGTGTTCTGATCCATTTCAACGACCCTCATCTCAACGCTGATGCAGCCCAACTGCTCCTGGAGCAATTTCATTGGGACATTTACGATCACCCGCCGTGCAATGCCGACTTCGTGCTGTGTAACTTCCATCTTTACGCTGAGTTGGAGATGTGACTAGGACGGAAGCATTCGCAACGGAGCGATGAACTTCAGGATAAAGGAAAAATTCACTCGAAGTCACTCAATTCATTTGAAGTCATCGGCGGCAACATCCTATGAAGGAGGTACTCATATAGTAAAGCTTGACCACAAGCACGACCGATTCCTCAATCGCCGATGCGATTATGTCGAAAGGACACCACTCATAGTGTGCACAATATTTACGAATGAAATAATTTTCAATCAATCCCTTCGCCTTCTGTTCATGGCCAATCGGAAGTTGAAATAAAACGGCCCACGTACATTCCCACAAAATTTGAGTTTCAGTTATATGAACCTCTAAGCTGTCTGACATTCGATGGCGGTGGATCGTTTTTTTTTTCTTGGCCTTTACTTTTTTCAAGCCTGTACGACACTTTCCAATTTATTGGCGCGCAATATTGTTTAAAATATTGGGCTTTGCGTAACGTATGACACGTATCAATATTTGCACCAATATTGGTCATAATATGGTGTTCAAATGTCCCGCTGGAGAAAGGCCATTGTATTTCAATGATTTAACGTTGCATGAGTGCCGTCGTATTGTGAGTTTTACGCTTCAACCAACACACAAACAACTTCTTTAATCATCTGGCTATTTTCGTCCCTCAGATTTGGGACGCAACTCAACCGTCCACTTACCACTTCCCACTAGAATACACCCGCATGAATCCGTGGTCAGATTATTGCATTATCAGAGGTTTTTTAAAGCCAAATATTACAATAGATTTCCGATAATTTTCTCTACTATTGGATTAATGCGTTACCAGAGGTTTTTTAAAGCCAAATATTACAACAGATTTCCTATAATTTTCTCTTCTATTGGAATCACTAACATTTTTAAGCATTGTGGAATTTTAAACGGGTTTCCAGCGTTAATAACGACATAGTCAGTAAACACAAGGTAATAAATAACCCAGGCGAAACTACGGAAGCGTTGATGAAGTGTTGTTGCGGAAGCGTAGGACGGAGTGTTCTGGAAGTACTAGCGGTCGATTATAGAGGGAGAGTTTAGGAGGTGTCGCGGAAGTGTACGGGAAGCAGATTATGGCCCACTTGGAACGTCTCCGGAAGCGTTTTGGAAGCATTCGGGAAGTGTCCATCCGACACCTGACGCTGCCACATTGTAGAAAAAGATTTCCACGCAGAAAAATAAAATTTTAACTGTAAATCATGGATATAATAATGAACAGCAGGCTTTCGTAGAATGAAAGGTAGAAAAGCTTTACGAAAAAATGCCGAGTACAAGAATCAAACCTATGGGTTTATGCGTCGGATACGGCAACCACTGGTCTACCACTGCTGGTCTGATGAGGATAATGAGGATAATGATGAGGATGTATGTCTAAGGGATTACAACGAACCTGTAAATGATTAACTGCGACCCTCGCTGGCGGCTGTGGGGCTCAGAAACTCTACGACGGCACGTCCATCCTCTTCCTAACCATACATTGCTCTGCGTAGAGCAGTAGCGGATAGAGAAAAAAACTCAAGAGGGGGGGCACAAAATATTTATTGAGCTACCTTTTGTTTGATTGGAATGAAAAATAAGTCGCATGAAAAGTTTGAGAAATTATTTTCATTTAAGTTGATTTTACAATAGGGTGGCTTCCTATTATCTTTTATTACCTAAATCGAAAGATTATTACTTCCGGAGTACATATTTCACGCTTTTAAATTTTTAAATGACGATATCTATTTTTCGCGATTAAAAGAAAAGTTAGAATTTTCAAGCGCGCGAAAACGCGACAGTTAAGCATGAATGCTGAGAAAAGCCCGTGTGACGTCATTCTGGTTCCCGCTGCTGCAATTGAGGTGACCTTGGGGCGAGGATGTGTGCGCCGCTGCGATGCAGGCTGCTAACAGGTAGTGCTAGGCTTAAATAAGGATTATTAATACCCTGTCAAACGAAGAAAACTTTCCGATCTTAGGCAGTTTTAATAGGTGAATATTAAGAGACGTCTCCCTGAGATCTGTGCATCATGCATGCATTGGTAATCTCAGACGATGTAAAACTCCAATCTACTCGTATAGAAACTAGGTCCCTGTGACGTCACGTGGAGCGGCATCGCATGGGCGCCAATCTGGCCTTTTTCAAATGAGGTCAAAATTGACCGTTGCCATTCGTCTTAACTGGGATTTCTAAAACCAAATAATTTGTATACTATTATGAATACACTAATGGCGGGTAACAAATCGCAAATCAATGCCTTTCGTTTTCTTTGATGAAGGAAACTACCCTATTATACAAGATAATGATATCCTATGATATAAAAAAGTTACAATTCTGCAATGTTCGGTGGCCCCGCAAGGGGGGGCGCGCGCCCCCTGCGACCCCCAAATGTGTCCGCCACTGGCGTAAAGCCGTGGAGCGGCCTAAACGTGGTGGTTTTTAGTGCACTACCGTGATAACATTTAAAATGCTCCCACAACACTCAACCGCTACTTCTTCCACTCCCGCAATACTTCATAGTCGCTCCGATGAAATGAGAAATTAAAATCTTCAAATTTCGTGGAAAGTATAGGCAAAGCATGAGGTCAAAGAAATATTGCGTTTTTATTCCATAAAAATCATGCCAACACAACACCACCTGCTTAAATTCAAAGGTTTCCGAAGAAAAACGAGATCGCGCGTGTTTTAAAAAAATTGTCATGTTTGGGTCACTGTATCTCAGTAACGGGTCGCATTGATGTAAAATAGCACATACATAAATAGTTGGTAATCATTTATAAGTATTTACGCCAATTTTGAAGTCTCGAAAAACGTCATTTTGGACTTTTGTCCAGCTTTTTTCGATTTCAGCCCACTGTGTGTCGAATAGTTTCGTTCTAGGCGTCTTTGTAAATCCCTAGGTCGACAACGTGACTGATTCATAATTGGTAATTAAGTCATCAATAGGTCATCCTTAGTTTATTTTCTATTCTAAACAAATTGAGCGTTTAAAGCATGCGATAGGTGACGCTGTGGACTTATACACGACGACGCTAAAAACAACGAAATTGCATCCGTATATAAATATAGTTTCAATTATGAATCCCACTAACAGCTGTTGTAATTTCCCATGCTAATTCAATCGCTCCACAACAATTTCAACGTTGACACGTCAGTATCAACAGCTGTTCTGTATAAGAGTTTACTACGCGATAAGATACAAATAACAAAGTGGACACGAAATCATACGGACAATAATTTATGAAACATTGAGAAACTATTAAATATTTCGAAAAATAAGTACCCGAACTGTTATAACTATAGGAGAAATTGGGTGGCATATATATTACTTTAAATAAACAACTTCATTCATTCACACGACGCCTTAAGCGCAAACATGCGTATGAATTCATAGGTACGGAAAGAAAGGGATAGGAACATATAATAGAAAAAGGACCAGGTGCTGTGGTAGATGGAAAAAGCCAGAAATCAGCGGGTAAAAATGCGGCCTGACTGGGACTCAAATCCAGAACCTCCTGGTTGCCGGCCAGATGCTCTACCAGTTGAGCTACCGGGACGCTTAGAATTATTATGATTTCGGCGGGGGTTTATGGTTTATCCGATATGTAAAATATCTCTCTGAATTTTATCGTTTCTGTGGGGCATGGAAATATCTTGTTCTTCTAATATTATGTTCTCCGTGTCGCTCTTAAAGATATCCATTCTCAATTGTTCAAGAAATCTAAGCCTAGCGCGCAGCCTCCGAGTCTCCAGCGGCTCCCAGCCTAATTAGATTAACATCTGGGTAACACTGTCTGTACGCCCGTAGAGGTTTTTGACGAACCGCGCAGCCTTCCTTTGTATTTTATTCAGTTCGCGGATTAACTCTTTCTGAACCGAATCCCATATGATATCGCTGCATATTCAAGGTGCGGTCGGACGAGAGCGAATTAGCACCTTTCTTTCACTTTCTCATCCGAAAATCTTCCCACAATAAGCTTCACGAAGCCTGACGGTTGATGGCCTGATGAAGAGAATCGTGACAAGTGGATGGAAAGAAAAACAAAGGAAGGTCTCGAATGAGTTATATTAGGCAAGTAAAATAAGAGAGTAAAAGTGAAGAAATACGATAATATGAATTGAATTTTATTAGACAAGTAAGTGCAATAGAGAATTGGGTCAAACTATTCTTTGGATCACTAATGATTGTTCACAACTTACTTACAACTTCATGCTTAGTATGTAAATGTTCATTGATTATAATATTATGATCGTTATTGAGGTATTCTGAATAATTCTTCATCCTTCCGTATTCTCTAACGGAACTGTTTAAGAATAAATCATAAACCACTCATATATCATCTCGCATAAAGGACTTTTCTATTTGATATCCAATAGGGTGGCTTCCTATTATATTTTTTATTGCCTAAATCGAAAGATTATTACTCCTGGAGTACGTATTTCACGCTTTTAGATTTTTAAATGGCGATATCTATTTTTCGCGATTAAATGAAAAGTCAACATTTTCAAGCGCGCGAAAACGCGACGGCTAACAATAAGTATGAATGCTGGGAAAAACCCGTGTGACGTCGTTCTGGTTCCCGCTGCCGCAAGTGAGGTGACCTTAGGGCGAGGCTTTGAGTGTTGATACAAAGCTGGATTCTACGAGCAGGTAGCAGAGTACTCTGCTAGCAGGTAGCGCTTGGCTTAAATAAGGATTATTATTCCCATATCAAACGAAGGAAACTTTCCGAACTTAGGTATTTTTAATGTGTGATTATTATGGGATGTTTCCCTAAGATCTGTGCATCATGCATGCATTGGTAATCTCAGACGATGTAAAACTCCTATCTACTCGTATATAAACTATGTCCCTGTGACGTCATATGGAGTGGCATCGCATGGGCGCCAATCTGGCCTTTTTCAAATGAGGTCCAAATTGACCATTAACATTCGTCTAAACTGGGGTTTCTAAAACCTCGCTCGGACAATCGTTATCTGAACCAGGCAACTTCTGCTTGGTTACCAAGTAAATAAGTACGATACATTTTCACCTATCAATGGATCTATAAATCTTTCTGGGTGGTAAATAAATGAATGTTGAAAAACGTTCGTAGTATAATATTTATTAACCGCATAATTATTTACCTGCTTGCTTCTACTCCACGCATCGCTTCAATGACGAAGCAATCACTGTTTATTCAGGAAATCGGTCGCCTTAAGGGGGACGACCAAAGGTAATCTGTGTTATTGTGCCTTATTAAATCCCTCTTAAGTCAATTTGTCCTTATAAAAACTACTACAAAGCTCGAAAATGATTTTTACCTGTATCTCTTGCATTCGAGGCCCTACCCCTCCACTGTCTTATATGCTCCACTGTCACTTTTTTCTTTGTTTCACGAAAAATTCTAATGTAGACACGCGAGTGCATTAATGACTCGGCGTGCCGTAAAATCCTTTCGTCGTTCTGTCAACTTCATGAACTTTTGTAACTCAAACCTAAAGAAAACTAATACGTCTACAGCATTCATCTTCCACAATAAGTTGCAAATATTTGTTGGGATAAGTAGAATGACTTTGTCGTATTTTTAGAACGCATATTTTGTTGTTGGTTGGCGAAAATTTTTAAACATTATTTAGTCCTACAGGTTACCCCGAAATAAAAAAAACATTGGTAGGAAGGCTTATTAATTTGTGTAATTTTTATATGAACGATAATTTATAAAAATATTGATGTTTATGAATGTAAATAACTTCTTTGTATGCCATGTTGCCAATCCGCCACAGTGGTCCGCGCCTGGCCAGTGCCAGTAACCGGGAAGCAAAGTTTCGTGCACCAGACGTGGCAACGCGGCTTTCGTTCGCTCCGGCGTATTTCTTTAATGGCCATATATAATCTTTAATACCTAAAACTCATGTACTTTCGGATCATATAGAAATCAAAAATAAATTAAGAAGTTTTTCCATCGATTTCATTTTTGTATTTCTTGGTATATTCTATGACTAGGTAGTGTTTAGAATTTTCGTTATTTTACAACAAAATATACGTTTCGCAAATACGCAACAGCCATTTTATTAACTTAAATTGATGTTTGCAACTTACTGTGGAAGATGAATGCTGTAGACGTAGTAGTTTTCCCTGGGTGGAGTTTCAAGTTCATGAAGTTGACGAAACGGCTAATTTTATGGTGCGCGGGGTCATTTATCGTACTCGCGTGTGAATTGTATGCGTGGTATGAACTATACAAATGAAAATTATGAGAATTCGCCGAAGTGAACGAGTGCTGCGTTGCCATGTCGTGTGCGCGAATCTCGGAGTGTTGTGAGACTGAAGTATTTTCATTCGAGATATAGGAAGCACATTGACGTTCAATAAGTCAAACTATTCATCAAATCATTCCTAAATGGTTAACACTTTGAGTGCCGGACACTACTTTTAAAGCCCTACTGAAAAATCAAGCCATTTTTACAAAATTCGCAATTTTTTTTACACATTGGCCTATAGGGAAAAACCTATAGGGAATATCATTCCCTATAGGTTTTTTCAATGGGGACTAATGGGTAATTTTTAACAGGGATGCGTATGTCCTCGTATGAAATGGCTGTGTTCCTTGGCGATTAAGGAGTTGACCACTAAAAGGAGAGGCCACATTAAATAGTGTACACTAGTGTTGCTATTGCATTTCATGCCTCCGTGTTCGGAATTAGGCTTCAATATATTATGTCAAATATAACTTTTTTTAAATATTCCCCTGCCTGTTAGGATCTGCTGCAACAGAAAATTTGAAAATGAATTCAATCTAGACTCCAAAAAATTGAATGCAAGTTTATGTTAAGACCTCAACCCTAACTAAAATTAATGATGTAAAACTATAATTTGTTAATTCTCCTATTTTGATATTGGAGTCATGTATGAGACTAATATTTTTCGTACTGTTCCTCGTAGGGGATCCATTGTGCTTGAGGCTTTTACATAAGTATTGCTGTAATTCTATAATTTCCACTTGAAAATGATCATGCTATCTGCTGGTTAGCAATATCTTTTGTTTTGTATTGATGGAGACCTGTCTATTTCTTTCCATTTTGGGTTATGAACTACCTTGTAGCTCATTGTTTTTTCCAACTGTCATTTCCCCAGGTGGGGCTGTTCTGATTACAAAATCAGTTGCTCTGTGGTGTTTGGTGCTTGTGATATCATTGCTGTTGTGACCTCTAAATACCGTTTGCTTGAATATACCTATAATGGATTTTAATGCTTGCAGCGAAAATAAAAGTTTATTTTCAAAATTCTGTCAATGGTTGATTTCTCTATTAAACCCAGACCTAGAAATTATTTGAATTTAATGGAATACCCCGCCATGGTAGCAGTATCAACGTGATATCTAAAAATCCCGATAGATGGCGCCACTGTCGCGATGTTGCTCAGTTAGTTCTCGATAGTGCCGGTAGGTGTCCCTTGCGTCTGTGACGTCACCGAAAAGAAACTGTTGCCTTATCGTTGGCGACATTTAACGGTGTTTTTGCCCCTTCGTTGCTGGCTCGTTGCCGTCATGTTTATAGCAACGTATTCGGCCGTTTCTTTATCGTTGATAGAAAGTTGCCGTAATTAACGGGGCAACGTCCTGTTCTGTGCTGGCTGGGTAGTGTGAATGAGGTTCTGATAATTTGTGTGAGTGAGGGTATTATTTCGTATGAGTGACTGAATGTCATCTAGAGTGAATGGTGATATTTATTAGTTGATGATGGTTATGTTATAAAGTATGAATGAGAGTAATTATCTAGTGTGAATGAAGTTCTGATAATTTGTGTGAATGAGGGTAACTATTTAATGAGAATGAGGTTATGATATTTAGTGAGAATGTGAGTGATTTATGTGTTGTTGTAGTGTGAATGTGGGCAATTATGAAGTGTGAGTGAGGTTATGATAAATTCTGTGATGAGCGTATTTTATCTTAGTGTTAGTGTGAATGATAGTGATTACGTTACAGTAAAATGGGGCACAATATTTGGTGTAAATGATATACTATGTTGTGTGAATGAGGGTACATTAATTTAGTATGAATGGGAGGATGTCAATTAGTGTGAATGATGTTAGCACATTTTATCTGAATGAGGGTTTTGTATTAAGTGTGAATGATGTTATGATATTTTTTGTGAATGATAGAATGTTGTTTAGTGTGATTTGGATTATGAAATTTTGTGTGATTGAGAGTATAGAATATAGTGTGAATGAGTAATTAATATTGTGTGAATGGGAGTTTGTATGCTATTTAAAATATGGAATGTTACTTAACGTGAATGAGTGGACATAACATAAGGTAGATAATGGTGTATTATTTATTGCGAATGTGAATATTAATTCACTATGAATGAGAGTGTTCACGTTATTTTGTATGAATGAAAATGTCATTTACTTCGACTGAAAGTATTTTGTCTGAATGAGGGTACGTTATGTTGGATGAATGAGTGTGCTATTTTAGAGCGATTATTATTTGTTATTTAGCGTGAGTGCGGGCATGAAAAAATGTGGAATTTAGTGGGAATGAAAATTTTCGTACTCTGGTGGTGTAGTGTTGCATAGATAGTAATGTAGTGCATGTCCCCCTCAAATCCAACTGCGTCCTCAACGTGGAGAGGGGGTGTTACGGCGCACAGTCATGTGTCCACAAATTTTTGAAGGAAACTTATACCAAACTGCCACATTTTGTTCGGCTGTTTTCTTGTTTATTTTTTTCACGGCATTAGCGAAGTTATTTGAGTTAATGCAAACCTCGTATAAATAACTTTTCAACTACATAACTAGTTTCCATGCATGACTTTCCGCTGGCTTATGCAGTTGGTGACTTATGTGTATGTACTATGTGTAATAATGTCTGAGAATTTGTTCGCATTTGTTATATTTGAATTGCCTCAGTTTGTTCAATCTTACAAAGGTTCCAATTTTAATCATGGAATTTGTGATTCTGGATGTAAAATCCGCCTGTGATAACTAATATATCGATATCTGCAATAAATAATACTTTTATTTCAGTATACACATTGTTTTTTCAATAAATTTGCATGATGAATCAATATTTAACTTAAGAGTATCTTCGTACTTCATGTGCTAACATGAGAAATTAAAGTTTAAAATTACCTAATTTCATTATGCACCCCGTAGAGAAACATTGCATATTCATTTTTCTATTAAGTGTACAACTTGTCATTTTCAATAAAATTGAACCCTACGCCTATAATTAACTGGTATAATTATGTGCTTCAGGTGCTAATGTGAGAAATGCATAAGTTAAAATTGTCACTGCATAAAATATGTATTATTATGTATCTACCGCTGCCAAAAGCTATGTATTACGTATTGTTTTCAAATTCAGAGTTTGCCCTATATTAATCAGTAACAATGTAATAATATCCCCATTTTTATTTCAAATATCTTCTTTGTGCATATTTAGTGTGGTAGAAAAGTTTCAAATAACTTAATGTTGTGTATTTTCGCTTTGTGAATGAATTTACTTTCACTATTAACGAATATTTTGTAATTATTATTTTTCTTAACATATATGGTTACACTATTGTAGTTATTTATTTCCAATTAAATTACTGATGCACCCTTATACAATTTTGATTAGCTGCTTGGACCATTTGCTACTGAGGGAAATTAAAATTAAAAATTACTTATTTTTGTAATTTACATCTTCTGGAAACAATGTCTTTTTCATTTTTTGAAGTGTAGATCTCGTTACATTCAATTTATTTTACTTTTACTGCATACTTAGTTTACATGCAACCATGGGAAATAGAAACGTGAAATTTTTTATTTTTCTGCTGCTGCAATAACCAATATTGATTCCATTTCAATTAAACACTGGTATTTTTTATTACCTTGGTATTTTCACTGAATAAAAGTATACATCCTTGCATAACTTCAAAAAACCTACGTAAATAATGTATTCTTGTAAAAATATTAATTTTTTACAGCCAATTTTTTTAATCTTTGCCTTTTGGACAAATTTCTTTTAACATGAGAATAGGTTTTTCAAATCCAGTATAATTATATGCTACATCCGTTTACAACTTTTATTAACTGCTACGTTCATGTACTACTGAGAGAAATGCGAATTAAAAATTATATGCTTAATTTTCTAATTTACACCATCTGGAAATATTTTCTTTTTATTTGTTGAAGTGTACATCTTTTTATATTAAATGTATTTAGCTATTATTGTCTACATAATTTACAAGTAAATGAGAGAAAAAAACTCTTGAACTTGCTTAATTTTATTTTTCAGTGGTTTTTTGAAATCAATGTTGGTTTCGCTTCAGTGTAACTTTGCCTTTGTATTTTCTATAGAATAAAATTATACCTCCATGTTTATTTTAAAACATCTATTACACTTTAATCTTGTATTGCTGTAAAACATAAATTTCAATTAGCCTATTTTTATTATGTGTACTAAGCAATGCATTGGTATTTTCTACTTGTATTTTAATTTTTTTGATTGGTAACATTGTATTTTTTATTAACCTTGAATGGCATACCCTTGTTAAACTTTTAGTACTATCAGAGATGGAACTTGGTAAACTTACTCAAAATGAAAAGTAAGCCTTAATCATCCTGTCAATATACCCAATACTCATGCTCCGAAAACATTGTCTTCGGTCGGCATCACTCCCCAAACGAGTACAAAGAAAATTTATGTTGGGTAGGAAAGGCCCCAGAATCAAAGGTCACCTCATTATACGATCTACCCTATTCTATCGCCACCCATTATTCAGCAGAGCGCAGCGGAGTGTGGTTGCCCCGACGACGAGAGTCAAATGGCTCGCGCGATTGGAGCTGTGAGCCCTATAGAGCCATCTGAGCCACAGCTCCAGAACTACGTCAAAAACGCATACGCTCCGATAACATGGGCGTGGTCCTCCTCTCCTCGGTTATACGTGATCAATCATATTGACTTCCATTTTTTTATAATTAAGTTTAGCGGTGTTAAGTGTATTTTCCCATTATTTTTAGTGGTGTGAATGCCATTAGTCACCACAGAGAATTCACTGATCTTTAAATATCGATGCGGGGAAAGAAAATCTGCGGTGACATTCATGGGCTAGTTTATAGGGTATGCCCCTTCACTTAAGGGCTATATTGTGACTTCATTGGTGAGTCAATATGATATAATGACTCGTTTACGTTGGAATGTGTTCACCAAAGAAACTGATTTTGTCATTAATTAGGACTATCACCCCAAACTTTGCCGTTCAAATCATGAAATATAGTTTAATTATTTCAAATTAAAAAGAATATCGATCCAATTTTGGAGAAAAACGACATTTTTATTCATTCCATATCCCGAATATTACTTCCGAATTATGTACCCACTTAAGAGAATTGAAGTTTGTGAATTTACGTTCTCTCAAAGTGCATTTCAATTATTAGACCTATCGCGTGGGTTCCTATGCTTCCCAAGTTTTTATATATGATCTTAAAATTCCCAGGTGGTGCTAGTGGCAAGATGGAAGCCGTGCGCTCATATCATTCATGGAAATCATTCAAGCAAACAAGAACATCCTTGAAATTTCATTTGAATGCAGGGAAATTCCGTTTTACACGGTGAATGATGGTCATTCGCAACATCATTCGAATGAAAATCCATCTTGGAAAACGAAAAGGATAGTTCAAATGTAGGGTGTTTTATTATATACAGTGAAACCTCGATATAACGACACCCCACGGTGCACTAATAAACACTCGCTATAGCGAATTGTCGCTTTACTGGAGGTGGAGCAAATAATAGCCAATATGCCTGTTGCGAACAGATATACTGGAACAGGAGTGGTGCGGCGACAGATAAACATCTATCCGATGAACGCAAGCATAAATCCAGACGAAAGGCGATGTTTTTTTGCATCACTAAATTTCCTTACTCAAATAACGACTAACTATTCAAACAATTTATAAGCGCCGCACTGAAAAAAAATCATGCAAAGCATTGTTTCGTCATCATTATATTTATTGAACGACAGTTTACCACATAAATTTGAGACTGAGCACTCCATTAACTTCATTTCTAACAGATCGCTATCAATTATTAAGGAGTCTTCATGAAAGTCTTCCGGCGGTGAAACCCTCGCTATGGCGAGAGCCAACACCGAAAGGGTCTCGTTAAAACGAATTTTTAACACGCTTATTATAGGGTCAATTGACGGTGCATCGGCTATCTCTCGTAATATCGGGGGTGTCGCTATAGCCCGTACTCGCTTTAACGAGGTTCCACTGTATACCATTTTCCAAATACAATAAGTGGTTAATCCAGTTAATCCTCTAAAAAAATTGGAATGTTCTAGAAAACTTAGGTATAGGCCTTTGTAATACTTCTTTATGTAAAGCATATGAATGTGAATTAGCAATTCAACTCGTTTAAGATTTAATGATATTCTTCCATTATGCGATACTATCTATTTTCGGGGAAATGACTCCAAATATTGCCATGATGTTTTCTACTGAATTTGGACCATGTGTGGGTGAATTCTTATTTAGCATTCCAAAATTGAAAAAAAAGTTATATCCTGCCTTTATCTCTCAACATGTAAATAAGTAATGAGATGAATTAACTATTTTTAGCATTTATTATCTGAGCATCAATTTAGCACATACATTAAGCACTTAATTTCTCTGCCAACTTATGAGCAATGAAGAAGAATGACTTGAGAGGAAGATTTAATTGGCAAAGGAATTTTTCAGTTTTAGACCTCACAAATAAAAGTTATTCAGGGTCATTATTACAGTAGAGGATCATTTAAGCCTTTTTCCGTAAGCAAGTGTCATTACATAAATAGTAGGTGTGGAATTAGCTTTTTCTGCACATGATAAGATGAGTCGTTCGTGATATGACCCAGATAGGGGGGGCACGGACCACCTCCCCCCCCCCCAGAACCTTACAAAATATGTAAGATTTTAATTAATTCCCACCATCATTGCGTTCGTTATATATTACGAGGTATCCTTATAATAAGAAACCCAGAACAAAATCCTGGACACGGCCTTGCTTGTGCCCCCCCCTCCCCCAGAAAGAAATCCTGGATCTGCCCCTGAGCCATATGGTATGTCCCTACAAGTATGCAGCAAGTACGACACTGCAATTATGCAGAAGGTAAGACACAAGAAGTTTGCAGTAGCTTTGACTCGACAACTTTGCAGCAAACTAGAAAAAGCATTACTAGATGCATTTTCACAAATCTTCATTTTCCTAAATTATATCGATTTGCCATAACATTTAGGATTTTACATCCATGGGCATTGTTGACCAAATTATAAAGTAGATGACCATTAACTTGAATTAAAATCTACAGCATTGCGGATTTTACAGCACAGGTGGCAGTTTAATCGAAAGATCGATTCCATTATTATCTATGATATATATGCTAGCAAATACGCGAATTGGAATAACTTGATTAGTATATATGTTGGACAAAAGAAATTTGGTGAATGGGTACATCTTGGTATTCCTCACAATGCTCAATGGAAATATGTTTTGTATATTGTCTCACGTTCGATATATATCGATTCTACTTTTTCTTAAAATATATCGAATATGCTATAACACAAAGGATTTTTCATCCAAGGACATAATTGACCAGCAATTATGTAGTAGATACCCATACACTGGAAGTTAAACCAATAGCAATGCGTATTTTACAGTACAGATGTATAAGATCGAAAGATCGATTCGATTATTATAGCAAATACATAACATTGGCATAACTTGAATAGTATATCCGTTGGACCAATAAAATTTGGCGAGTGTGTACATCTTGGTATTCCTCACAATGCTCAATGGAATTATGTTTTGTATGTAGTCTCACCTTCGATATATATCGAATATGCTTTTTCTTCAAATATATCGAATTGCTTTAACATATAGGATTTTACATTCAAGGGCATAGTTGACCAGGAATTTTAGGGTTGATGATCAAAGACTGGAAGTTAAATCAATAGGATTGCGAATTTTCAATACACGTGTCAGTATACTCAATAATTCGATACGATTATGGTAGCAAATATGCAAATTGGCGTACCTTTATAACTATTGATGTAAGTCCGAAGATATTTGATAAATATGTTCATCATAGCATTGCTCATGCTGCACTATTGAAATATATTTGCTTACTACGCTCCCATTCGAAACATTTCGAATCGGCGTTTTCGTAAAATATGCCGAACTGCTATTATCAATAGAGTTTAACATCTACGGGGATAGTTGAGCATTCTTTGGTTCTTTCTCCAATTCAAGTTTCTTAACCGTATTCGTATATTTATTGTGATCAATTCCGTTCGTTGTTCAAACCTTCCTCAGATATAAAAATGTGACAGCATTAATAGACATACGTCGTCAGTGACATCAGAACATTACTTCATTATTCGAGACATATTAATTCCGATAGTCATTTCCGAATTGGTCTCTGTGTGTTTATTTTCTAAAAATGATGTTTTTAATTTAATTCAGTTTGGTGCGTTCAAACGCTCATAACAAAAAATGGAGATGCTACAATCCTAGGGTAAGGGCTAAAATACGAAAATTGGCTATATTTCACAAGTACATCCGTCATTAAATATAAATTTCTCTCCATTACGTAAATATTAAGTTCAAATCGTTCTCCTGACATTCACATCATCATGGTAACTAAGACGACCTTAAGTATTGTCGAGGGCAAATAAGCGAGTTGTTCGCCCATTCGGCCCATTTCAATGACATTTTGAGTGTTTTTTTTTCGCTTTTTTTTTAGCAACTTATGGACCCAATACTTGAACAAAGGTGACACAAATATGTTCCCACCCCCCCAATTACCCGGTTGATGAATTCAAGCGCCCATCGACTAGCATTTTCACAAATTCTGCGCACTTCACAGAACTTAACTTTCCTTCACCACAGTCAAAGTAGAACTGAGGGTATGATACACATTTTAAAAACCTAGAAGTTCCCGTGTAAATACCCCGTTAAGACGGTCAAAGGCTCCGCTCCGCGGTGTCATATAACGACCGTTTTCGCAGTAGAATCCTGGGGGTCAGGGATAGGGGAGTGAAGAAGGTATGAGAGTCTCAGCTGGTGTCTTTCTGGCAGGTCTTTGTATGAGTCCTAGGAAAACAACTCACTTTTTCGAGATTTGAACGCTTTTAATAGAAGCATGGTCTTCGATCGTATCCAAAGATAACGAAATGAACTTCAATGAAACGTGCGCTAACCTCGGCTGAAAAACCTCCAACGTCTTCACCATAGACCATTTGAGAATCTGTGTCTTGAAGCAAAACATAAAAACGGTGAATGCTGAGCATTAAAACCCATAAAGTTTCAATAACCTTGCCGCGTCGCTGCTAATCCAACTCCCGACGCGCGGAGACAAACCCTGCCGCGCGATCGAAAAATCGATGAAATTTCCGGCGACGCAAACTTATTTCAAAGAAAACTGCATAAGCACCTCAAGAAATCTTCAAAGAATGCTCTCATATAAGTTACTCCGCGTGAATTTGCCGAAAACCTATTTGAAACTCTACCTAAATGTAAAACTTTGTCGAAAAACAGTGTCCGCCATTTTGTATTGCACGGTAACAATTTATCGATGATATTCTTTAAGATTACGGAAAATTAAATAAAAATGCCAACAGATTACGTGGTTTTTTATTCCGCGAGAATCCACCCTTAACTTCACCATCTACTTACTTTGGAAGATTTTCAGAGAAAATTGAAGACGGGCGTTTTTATGGAAATTTGTTCACGTTAGAGCCTCTGTATCTCAGTAACGGGTGGGATCAATGTCAAATAAAGTACATATCCATAAATTTCAATTATTTTTTAGTATAATCGCAAAGTTTCAAGTTTAAAACTCAAAAAAAGCCATTTTGTAATTTTGTCCGGCTTTTTCCGATTTCCGCCCACTGTGCGCTGGGCCGGGTTTCTTGCTTTTTCTTGCGCGCAGAGGGAAAATTCTCGGGCGGAAAAGGAGCTTTTTGCCAATGCGTACTATGAAATATATATCTATGCATACTATGAAATATATATCTTGAACAGAGAATGCTCATACGTCGTAACAGCAGTGTTTTTATTTCACTACTTTGATACACGAAAGCAAACAAATTTTAACGGCTTGGAAATAAGACACAAATTTCGCCTTGGGTGTTTCGGCCCCGCCGCAGAAACCAAGAAAGAGAATATATCATAATCTGTGCGAAACATTACCCCAGGGGTGTCAAACACGCAGCCCGCGGCATCTGCACCAGAAGCGACGCTAGCGGAAGGGGCCGGGGGAAGAATTGGTATTATTTTACAAGAGGTACAATCCGGATTTCGCCTTCAAACCTTCACTTTCCTGTAGTATTTTTGCCTCCTGATTAACGTGGTGACATTCATTCCTGGCGGAAATTAATAGTTTTCGAGATATTTTAACTTTTATGGATAGCGATTTTCGGGTTCTGCGCATGCGCCGCCATTTACGATCTTCACTTACTCACCCTTTACTTTACGCACTTCACCTTCTGCGCATGCGCAAACATTACCATCATAATAAAAGAAGAGTCATGGGAAAGTGATTTACCCACTTTACCAACTGGACCAGCTCGAAGGATATTTTTTTCTAGTTGACCAACTCGTACATGTGCCCGGAAAGTGATTTACCCACTTTACCAACTGGACCAGCTCGAAGGATATTTTTTTCTAGTTGACCAGCCCGTACATGTGCCCAGAAAGTGATTTACCCACTTTACCAACTGGACCAGCTCGAAGGATATTTTTTTCTAGTTGACCAGCCCGTACATGTGCCCAGAAAGTGATTAATCCACTTCTACCTCCCACTTTGTTATGTATTGGACCATCACTAGGGATATTTTTCTCTTGTTTACAATTTCAAACATGTGCCGTGAAACTCATTTACCGCCATTCCAATATGGCCGCGCATGCGCAGAACCCGAAAATCGCTATCCATAAAAGTTAAAATATCTCGAAAACTATTAATTTCCGCCAGGAATGAATGTCACCACGTTAATCAGGAGGCAAAAATACTACAGGAAAGTGAAGGTTTGAAGGCGAAATCCGGATTGTACCTCTTGTAAAAATTTACCGAAGAATTTACGGAGGCGTTCAGTTAGTCGTTGCATTTTTTGGAGTGAACAAGCGTTGTGTGGTCTTTTTTCATCGTGCTTAATTACTCCGAAAAAAAATAAAGTATTCCGAAAATCACCGAAAATTACGATTTCCAAAAGATTAACACAAGGTTTTGTCAATTTTAACACGACCGATTTCTTTCAAACTCCGTAGTTACATACATCTATGCATTTTCTTTCAGAAAACATAAATATTTAATAAATGATTTAATGCATTTAACCGCGAAAAATAAAAATGGCGGGCACTAATCAATTTTTTGGGGACTGGTTTGCTTTTTATTTAACTACTCTCGAAATATGGTTGTCATAGGGCACACTTCTTTTAAATATGACAGTAAATGAATTTGACCATATAGTATCGTCAACTTTAAACCCCCCGAAAGCCCCTAAAAAATTAAAATTTGCATATAAGTAGCCTTTTCGGGTACTTTTCGTCACAATTACGCCGCTTTTCCAATCCTTACCACTCATCGCTACGGAATTGATGTGGACGATTGATGACCCCTGGCAGTAAAAACCTATAAACCCCCGGTAAACCGACATACACCCCCCCCCCCCCAAAAAAGAAAATTTTGCATATAAGTCTACTTTTTGAGTACTTTTCGTGACTATTCCACCGCCCCCAACGACTCATCCCCACGGAATTTATGTGAATGGATGGTGACCACCAGGAGTACACACATTAAAACCCCCGGTATCCCCCTGAAATCCCCCCCAAATGTAAAATGTTTCATTTAGTCTCCTATTTGGGAACTTCTCGCAAACATTACGCAGCACTACCCATCCCCTCTGAGCTTAGATCCGGAATATTTGGTGAGGGCAAGCCACCGTAAACCATACGGGAAAAAATACCAGAAAACCCCCGATCACCTCCTGGAACATCGCCGAAAAAATAAAAAAATTTAAACTCGCCTTTCCGAATAGTTTTCGTCACAATTTAACGGGTGCCCATACCACTTATTAAAACCCCCGATAACCCCGTGAAACCTCCCAAAAACATTTCTGATAAATCGCCTCTCCAGGTAAAAGAATCGTCAGACCACTGTTCCTGACCCCTAGGACTTATCGGCACGGAATTCATGAGAACGATTTGTGACCACTGGTTTAACTCAAGTATAAAACCCCCGGTATTCCGTTGGAAACCCCCACAAAAAATGAAAAACTCGCCATTAAGACTTCTTTTATGGGTACTTGTCGCCACTATTACTCCGCATTGCACTACCCTTTACATCATCGCTAAGTGAGCACTGTGGATGATTGGTGACCGCATGCATAACACATTAAAACCCCCGAATCACCCTGGGCACCCCTCTCGGTGGAGAAGAGCATTAATGAGGACTAAGCGGAGCAGCCGTGGGGGGGGGTCCTCAACCCCAAGGCGGCGAAGCCGCCCCACAACGAGGAACGGCGAAGCCGTTCCGAGGACTAACTGGCGTAGGCGAGGGGGAGCTTCAGTAACCCCCGGGGGGCGAAGCCACCCCGATGTTCAAGCGGCGCAGCCGCTGTGGACTCCCCCCATCTCTGGGCGGCGAAGCCGCCCCTTAAACGAATAACGGTGAAACAGTTCCGAAATGCCTCGCCCTCTGGGCGACCCCAGACGGGGAACGGCGAAGCCGTTCCGAGCATTAAGTGGGGTAACCCGGGGGGTACACTCAACCCCTGGGCGGCGAAGCCGCCCTTCAGCGAGGAACGGTGAAGCCGTTCCGAGGAATGAGTGGGGCGCATCCCTACCCCCTGCCCGGCGAAGCCGGCCAATAGCTGAGGTGAGATTATTCGAACTTCAAAAGCCTTCGAACGACCACAAATGTATACGGCGAAGCCGCAACCGTGGTTTTTAAGGGGCGGAGCCCCTTAACAAGCGCGCGGAGCGCAGCGAGTCCATCAGTATCATTATGTTTTTTCTCGGAATTTTTTAAATCCCTCATTTTGTTTGGAAAATACGCTCCACCAAGGGCTGAAATAACTCATGAAGACCTTCTCTGGAATTCCACCCAACAGTATAGAAACGTATTTCTCAGAATGGGTAAAGTTCATTCTAGTTCACATACCCACAATTCTTTTTGATTATAAAGTTTCCCTTCACTTCTGTCTCAGTCGTTCTTGGGTTCAGACGTTTGTGGTTCTCATTCTGCGAGTGATAACTTTACTGTATTCGTCGTGAGAAATTGGCTTATTATAATATATTAAAATATATTAAATATAATATCTATATATATAAAATAAAGTCGAAAATCGTGTTAGTTAGAACACTTATAACTCGAGAACGGCTGCACCGATTTCAATGAGATTTGGTTCTTTGGATTCGTCTCAGGCAGGGTTAACATATAGGCCATTAAAAAAGGATAATTTCACAAAAAATTCATCTCTTTCCTATGGACATGCTTTTAGGAGTTATAGTAACACAACAATTGATAAGTCGGTCAAAACTACAAATTAAATAATTTGTTTTGTTTTTACCACTTTAATAACTGAATTTAGTAACAATATAACATTTTAATTACTAAATATATTCAAAATATTAATTAAATTGAAATTACATTTAAAAAATTTAATTCGAGCTAATTGTATGCCCAGCCGTGGCCCAGCTCGAGTTGACACTTCACTACCGTGTTTGTAAACAAATCTCCAAGCAATTGTTGACAAACGGTAATGTCAGTGTTCCTGTCGAGGAATCGAGTAGTTTTAACTCATTTCCTTGGAATGATTGCAAATTAGTTTCAGCGAAAGGTGAGCTCATCAACAAAGAGTTCCAGAATATGATTGATCACCAAAAGAATCAAAGATGGTTGATTTAGCGAGCAAGAACGAAGATGTGGATGACTAAAACGAGGTAAATTCAAATAGTTCGTACTCTGTATGAATTCGAATCTTTTAAATGTGTAACAAACGAAGACGAAATCACCAACTATCTATCTGAATATTTTAAGTCCTTGGACGTACCTGGCTTACCAAGGCACGATTTACAGAAAAATGTAGTTTCTGTGTTCATGATCTTTCGAAGCCTAAACCAACCATAACTATCCAACGGAACGTGTTTGGTGATTAAAATAATTGGTAATGAATGTGATTCACGCAACTTTACTCAAAGGATAATTCAAAGGTAAGGAAGTCGTTATTCCGTAGATTCCATGATCTCAACTCATATGCCCTTTTGAGCTTAAACGTATTCAATTTCCAATTCGTGTTGCATTCGTGATAACGATTAAATAATCGCATGGTCAGTCTTTCAGTTTTTGTGTTGTTTGTGCTCATGTGCTAATGAAAACCCATGATTTTCTCATGGTCAATTTAACGTGCTATGTTCACGAGTTGATAAACCATCCTCTGTATTTCTTCCTTCGCTTCAAGTGCGTAGCTAGGATAGGGGGTTTTGGGCGCAGCTAATACCACGGGTCTGTAGGGTATAGAAAACTCGCTAAGGTAAGCGGGAAGTGTGGGGGCACTTCCCTCAGACATTTTTTAAGATAAATGGTTCAAAATAGTGGGTTTTGCGGCTGTGTGAATAGTTAAATATGTTTTGTTTGTTAGTCATCCGTCCCCCTAATATTAATAACAAAATCTTTCATAAAAAATTCTCTAAGCTCTTGGGGGGGGGGGGGTTTATCCCCAAAAATCTCCCCTCGCTGCGTCACTGCTTTGCTATATTTACTTAGCTTCATCCGCTTCATCTTGCGCCTGATAACAAAACAAAAACTGTTGTTTATCAGAAGGTGCTTGACGCAAGACATTAAACCCGAATGTGTAGGGCTCACCGTGGTGCGTTTACGCATGCAGTACGTTTACGCAGTGCATTTTTTCCAAACAGAGATACTAAAACTGGCGCACCTTAAGTCATTTAATGCGAATGCTGCTTCATAGGGGCTTTTCTTGCACGATTTTGAGCATCAGTCAAGCGTCGGTCTGGGGTTGTGTCAACCTCCCCCCTTAATGGGCCAAGTGTATGCAACAGACTTGGACCTAAAAACATTTTTTTACAGCTAATAACGCAAATCACCAACAACTGAATGCGTATAATTTTCATTTCATGAACTGCTTTATTAAACCACAATGCCCAAAATTTCTTAAGCTAAAACGTAAGAAAATTTGTTGAAAAAAATCCGCGTAAACGTGCTCCGATCCACCCTATGTAGATTAAATAAAGAAAATGTCTTTCTGACAAGAAATTTTGGTACTCATTTGCGTAGTTTTATTGAATTTGTATCCTTATTTTATTATAATAAATTAAACATGATTAAAAACGATACAGCCGCTCTTGATTAGTAAATGGTGTAAGTAAACTGTAAGTTCATTGATTGTTAGGCGGTACAAAGTTCGCCGGGTCAGCTAGTTATAAATATATATTAAAATATTTTTAAATTCGCCAATGCCGGTCCAAAGCCCGGATATGAAAGAAGGATGGGAAATACTATTTTGTGGTGGCAAATGGTGGAACAAGAAAATGGAAATTGACTTTACAGAAAGTATTTCACAAGAACATTTGAATAAAATTCAACAAATTACGCAAAAAAATAAAAAAAAATTCCGGGTAAGAATTATCAGTCGTAATATGATAATTACACTGAAATCGAGAAATAAGTCAATATTTATCGTAGAATTTCGTTTAAAAATTGTAAATGCTGCTCAAAAGACAAACAATTCAATTCTTAGTTTATATTTCTTGAGAAATGAACAAATATTTATTTCGAAAATTGACTCTATAAACAATTGTATGACCGCTGTCCCTTACCGCTGAGAGGGGTTATAAAAGACGAAGGGTCCGGGTACCTGCTCCCGGATTCGGAGGGTTAATCCTAAACCCCGAAGCGTTGGATCCCGAGACAAAGGGGACCTAAACCCACGACTGTCCTGAAAGGGGGAGAGCTAGAAAACTTATATATACAGGTTTCGTTTTCTTGACCGGGAAAATCTCACACGTACATATACGCCCGTCGTCTCCCGGGTCAGGAAACGTCCACACGTATATATACGTGTACAGTAGGGAAAAGGTTAAATACCTACTCTGCCTCGGCTGAGATCATCATTTGAATTTCTTTATTTTTGAGCTAGAGTCAGCATTGGACATTTCCGTTTCTTTCCACACCATTCTCCACAACGGTCAAGTAGGCGTCTTAATACCTTGACTTGGAACCATACATTCAAGTCAAAGCACTTCCCTCACTGAAAGAAATCAATTATCAGAAAAATATCCCTCAAATTAAATTAATTCATACATTCTTTTTCAGAATAACTGATAACTGGAGAACCATTCCATTGAAAATGTTGAATCTTATTCAAGGTATTACATATATGAACAATACAATTAACGATGATAATATTTTGTGTGTATTATTACAATTTTACAATTTGAACATTTAGAATAACAATATTTACACATAAGTTCATCTCTATTAAAATTAATACAACCGTCTTTGCCATTATTGGAAAGCAAAAATATATTAAAAATAATACATACTATTTATACATTTAAATACTTCTCTGATCAAAAATTTTTAATATAAGATAAATATTAAATGAAAATGCTGTGGAAATGGTTGCTACAACCACTTATGAGATTTATATACATAACATCTTTCCTTAATTACATACATTACCAAAGGATTATGCCCATTGACACATTATTCTTTCCTTTTCAAAACCATTAATGGGTCTTCAAAAATGGAATCGTCACAGGCCGATGCTACTTTAACCAGAGAGGATTTAGTTGGCTGCAGTTGAGATGTTTTGGCTTGATTGCTCTTCTCCGTTAACTTTGATGCTTTCCTTGGGGCTGAAAATAAGGCATGAGATCAATCAACTCACAATCAGAGAAAACCAACAAATGCTGGTGGTACATACATGCTTGGGCCTAATTACTAGAGGTCCATGAAAGTGGTTTTATTTTTTGCTAAAATTCATTTTAAAAACATGTGATTTCAGTGTTATAGAAAATCTTGGTGGTGTTATTATAATGCTACATTTTTCCTAGGTTTATAGGCGTTTTATTATTTTATGGTGCATGTTTCATGAATAATCATACTTTTATGAAGCATTTTACATAACATTTAACACAATTTCGACTGCACAAAATTTCTGATAAAACTAAATGAAAGAAATGGTTCAAGTTATATTGGTTCAAGGCATATGAATGGTTCAAGTATGTAGTCTTGGTGAATACGATCGGCAAACGGCAAATCCCCACTACCTCATATGTGTATACTTCGAGAGCCATTCCAGATATTTTGGATTGACCAGTTTCTCTACACTAAATAAAGCCTTTAAAAATGCTTCTGTAGTAGCAACAACAAGCTCCTCCTTCGCTTTCTTTGACTGAGTGACTGTGTGCTCAAATGATAGCTGTCGTTTTGCAGGTCCCCTTTCTTTAGCATGTTTATGTCTATCGCTACTGATGTGCTTTAACAAAGTGTCACATCTTTCGAATTAAAATTGGCATTTTAAAATTCCTATCCTTCATTTGATATTTAAAGCTGGAAATACGATAAAAAAACAGTCCAACCCCAAAACAACCTATCATGGTGGTTTTTTCAAACTGAGTGCTGGGTAGCTACGTATAACCATAGTACTGTATAACTTACAAATTGGCTGAAATGTTTCATGTCGTGGGTTCCCTTTCGATACCCCTCACTCAGGTGTTGAGGGAAGGTAGGACAGCAGCTAGATATAACAAAATCGCATAGTTTTGATTACAGCTGTTGCCAATCTGTCAGGAAAGGCAGGGAAAGAAGCACACATAACTAAACATATTCAGATTCAAAGAAAATTGAAAAATTATTTCCCATTTATCGATCCTGAAACATCTAGAATGAGATGCTTTCTCACCCGAAGAAATAGATATTAGATTTGGCCGATGTCGAAATGATTTTTTTTGCTTTGTAGCTCAGTGGAGAGCCGAATATCCGACGATCCATCCCCTAATAAGGAGAACCCCCTCTCCTCCTATCCTTTCTGTTCCTTCCTTCCTTTCCCACAACTGCTAGCGCTTCGTGCTTTCAAATAACCATACGTGTCCATTGATGTCTTTAAAACAAATCGAATCGCGCAGTTGACGGCACGGCACCGTTGACGGCCGTCATGGTCACCTCGGCTCCCATTTTAATCCCAACCGGCGGTGAAATACAGGCAGGTGGAACGAAACCCTTAGGGCGGGCTCGCGGGATACACTCCTGGGGCAGGGACTGTAAGCGCTAGCTTTTCTCCTCTGCCACCAGAAGGGGAAAGACGGGAGGGATCAAGGAAAGGAGGCGCCGCCGCGATGAGAGCCCGACGACGCCTCCAGGGAAAGGACGGGGGAGAAAGGGCGGGGACGAGGAGTCCCGCACCGTCACAAAGGCGGGCGGGCCCTACTATCAGCGAAACCAAGCGATACGCTATTAATATTCTACCAATTCTAGTAGATTTTCCTATAAGGAAGAAAAATCTATCGATCGAATCAGTAGATGGTGAAATACAGGCAGTACTACATTGAGGCCGTTTTCTGATGAGACGACTCTGCCACGCTGTAGGCAGTGCCGTGTACGGCAGCCCAGTCCCAGCCAGCGGCCATGTTTAAGTCAACGAAATTGTTACATTAGACCCACACTCAAGGTTTTACAGCAACAAGTTATCCAATAACGCTGTCTAATGCGTCGCGGTGAGTCACCGGAATTACTACTCGGCATTGACGCGTACCGGGCACATAAGCTTGTATTTCCGCTCTCCCGCGGCCCCGCTAAATTTCTTTCCGCACATTTTTAATTCGTAATATCTAATTCTTCAGGTGAGAAAGTGCCCTATTCTAAATATTTCATGATTGATGCATGGGAATCGAAGAGAGAGGCTGTGATAAATTTAAAGGCAAATTCTGGCGGAGAAATCACTACATTATGTGATATTAAGCGGATGCGTTATGCGTAAGACTAAACGAGCTAATTGACCTTGGAATCGTAATGAGATAGAACAAATGAATGTCGGCAGCGCTAACAATGAAGGCTTATGCTTTAATAGATTATGACTCATTAGATTTGATTTTTTTCCTAATTTACTAAAAATCGCAAATAAAGCAAAATTTCGTTTCTAATCACCGATTTTGTGTTATTTCATGTTATTTCCATTATTTCACGATATTGCATCTCGCGAAATTCACAGACCTCTACTAATTACCAATACTCAAGGCAATGATCTTTCAAAACAAGGCTGCAAATGGTGCAACAAGGTGTAAAGAGACGGCACTTTTGGCTGTAAAGCATCAAAGACATCTTCACGGGAAAACATCATCACTATCCCACGGCACAACAAGGAACAACAGCAGCATTCACTGTTCCCAACATTGAGGCAAATGAAAAATTAGTCACTTAAAATGAAGCACTCTGTGAATACTTCAAAATAAACATGGAAATGTAAGGTAAACACAGGGATTAGGCCAACTAGCAAGCACATAAAAATTTAAAGTGGTGACTATTCTCTCAAAATCGAGGAGCTGGAAGGAGAATAGTACATGCATACCCCTCTGCCTGAGCTGCCTGGGTCTGAGCTTCAACTTATTTTACCCCCCAAATGGTGAGGTACCTACCCTATCTGGAATATGACTAATGCAACTTCATCTGTGTGCTTGCAACTGAAAACAAATAATTAAGTACTACGGGAGAAAAAGTATCCCGACAAAACTTGAACTCAGTGGTAAAGTACATTTCCTTTACTGTGGGTGATTGGCCCCTAGAATTAAAAGAACAAAAAATTTGGTTCTTTGGCCTGTGAGCATAACTCAGATAAGGCAAACCATCTCCATTTTTTCATTGTTTAAATACATGACAAATGAATGGATGTCCCCACACCAGAGTCTCTCCTCCAATGGCCCCAAATCAATGTGTGCAGCAGATGGCATCATGAGCACATGAGAAGCATTCCCTCATTTTCCCCTTCACAATTCTAAGCAAAACAACAATACCAATGGATTTTCATCTCAAAATACCCTAGAAAAGACCAAAGAGTGCATTTGGGAGAAACAACACAGTCAATTAACAGGAATGGGTCAATGGGCATTTGAATGTAGTTGAGTAAGTAGATATTACAACGCTTTACAATGAGGACAGACGAGCATTGCAAAGGATATCATTGCTTACTTAGGGATGCCACCAGCATGACAAGTGGAGAAAAGTAGCAGGCTAAATAAACAGAAGCTGAAATATCCAATAAAATGAATTCAATAAGGAGAACCATATACTACGGGAAGGAATGCTACAGAGACAGTGATGGAATACAAAAACATCTAAGAAGAGAGAATCTGGCATTGTAAAGTTTTGTTCTTGGTGCCTCAGTGCCCTTTCAGTGATGACGAAAAATGTTCCTCACAAGATTCATTTAACAAATTTTATGACTATTTCCGAATGTTATGATTTACTAGTTCACTAGTCAACAATCCTAAGATTGGTTTGATTTAGCTCTCCATTACCATAGAGTAAGTATATTCTAGAGGGCTCACGGCATAGGGGGAAATCGTATCGACAGTTTTAATTCTCAAAAAGCGGGAAGATGGCACGACAGTAGCTATCCAGAGGCGAGAGAGATCGCTTCAAGGTCAACTTGCCTATCCCCTTTCCTTCCCGCTCCCCCTTTTCCTGACTCAGTCCCCCGAGCCCCAAGCATCGAAGGAAGGGAACAAGATGTTTATATCGGCCTGAAAGAGCATAGGAGGACAGACGGCGCACAATGGCCCAGATCGCGAAAAAGTTGGACAAAAATCAGATTTTCGTTGGATGTCTTTCAAATTGCTCTTTACACGTTTTTTGGCATGCTATTTTCATTTCTGCAGTTATTTTCACGAAAAAATATTATTTTAGGCGATACGTGGAACTTTAACTTATTAACTGGCCAATTGTAACGCTGACTGCATAGACGAACCCAAATCATGATAAAACATGAAAATAAATGATAATTAGTTATAAAGTATGAGTCAATGATCTTTGAAATTAGTCAATAAACAAAAAAGGCTAAAAGTAGGGTTTTTGGGTTCATTGACTTACGTTATTGAGGTGCGATTTCCAGATTTCGAGAAGTTCTTCTGTATGGACTAAAAGTAATTTTTAAATAAATGTCAAAATAGTATTTAAGTGACTCTTTCATTCTCATATAAGCATGGTTAATGATTTATAACTTAACGAATTATGTATTATAATTATTCATCATCAGATTCTTCTCAATCCCACCCATCCCTCTCCTCTTCGCATTCGCTCGCAGAATTTTGAGACTCATGCAAGACCAAGAGATCACGAACCTCCTGCGAAAGATCTTTAAGGCCCCGACATTTGTTCAGTCAGTTCCTCATGTGCTAATAAAAGGGTCCGATGTCAGGATCAGTCACCGGAAAATATTCTCATTCGTATGAATTCGAGATATTTTTCTCGCGGTATTTTCTAATATCTTTATGGCGAGATTCCTGGGCTTCCTCTGACAGTTCTCCATTAGGAAGAAGAGCCAACTCGATAACATCTGCACCATGTAGAAATACTTCGTGCTCCAAGGGTGGCATGTAAAACCATCCATAATGTCTCACAAAATTATCCGCTGTATCTAAGCAGAACTTCTTAAATTTTACCGGATCAATCAAAAATCCGCAAGACAGAGATCTCAAACTAGTTGAGAATTGAAAGATTAACTCTTCTTCTACTCCTGCAAATTAATTGACTTCAAGCAGCTTTGTTTTCCTAATTTTGGAGCGCGTAGTAACATCAGTGAATTGGTTACTTGGCCTACCCCCTTGTATATCGGAAGTACCTGTTAAAAAATAAGACTACTAGAACAATATCCCAGGGGACCCCATGTCACCATTAAAATACTAGGAAAATACGAACCCGAGGTGCTTGGAAGGTTGCGAAATACATCAGGGAAATCAACAATTTTGTCCAACCATTTGCCATTCCTCTAAAAAACAAAAGAGATTGATCGTGAACTAGCTCACCATCTTCTCTCGTCGGAATAAAGAAATTTCATGTTCAAAAAATTAATAAGCTCAAGTTTTGCCTTTCATCTCCGTGTAATCTGAAACAACCCCCTAGATATGCATTCAAATTCCTTTTTCGAGCAACTATGGTTTTCTCTTTTTTCTCCAGCATTTTTCCGTGCAGTTCTCGCCGCGTAAAAGTCCATGAAATTTTTGACAGTCAACAATAATTACACAGATTTGTAAAAAGCTACACAACAGTCTTCTTCCTACAAAGTTTAAATATAAAATAGAAGGGAAAATATGAAAAATAGTGCTGTGCCTCGTCTCAGACCAATTTAAAAAAACGGAAACTAGAAACGGAAATAAATGAAACATAGTATGCCTACTCGTATGTGGTTGTCAGGAACTAATAAATCACTGAATCATATTTCTTTAGTTATCACAACACTATAACTTCTGTGTGAGATCACTGTTAAACACAAAAACTGTGGCCAAAATAGGACTTCTCAATTAGTAATGGGTATGTGTTCACATCGGCAGAAAAGGAGAAACTGAAGGGTAACAAAATGTTTTGACCGCTATTTGGACGGGGTTAAAAAGAAGAGCCATGAAAATGTGGCTATTCCCCCAGATAACTTGTAGGGGTAGGGTTGGACCCGTAAAGAGAATGTGAAATGTTTAGATTTTGTGCGAAAATGCAATGCCATGAAATAGCGGCGGACCTGCAATACAACCCGTCCAAAAGGAGGCGGGTGGAGGGTAAAGACCTCATCTATTAACAAGTGTAGCTTCAATTGCAAGTCAGACCACCTCTAGGAAATTAACTCAAGTTGGGTGGTGCTCCAAGTTAAGATAACATAAGGTCCCGACTAAGGACCACTTCCCACGTCCCTAAGGTCCGGCATGTGTTCGGGTGACGGGTCTCTTGCCACTTCGGATTGAAAGAAAGGGAAGCCGGTAGTAGATTTTCCCATTAGCAGTGCATGTAGCCTATCGTATTTACTTCAATATATCACCAAAACGCAATTGAAGTCGTTCTGAGAAGCGATCGAATACAATACAATTAACGCTAAAGACCTGAAAAGGAGGAAACCGGTTGGATTTTTAATGCATACTGTGTGGAATACAACAAAGTTTATTTTTGTGTCCATAATATATATTTTATTAATTAAAATGCTCATTTGCAAACTTTGTTGTATTCCACACAGTATGCATTAAAAACCCAACCGGTTTCCTTCTTTTCAGGTCATTAGCGTTATCGTAAACCTCTAGATAAATACCTGAAAATATCGAAACCGGTTGAGTTTTTTCATTAATACTGTATTGAATACTAAATGGCTTAGTTTTGAATTCATAATGTCACCATACCGCGAAGTGAGTTCACAAAACATTATTTCAAATGTATATAAACGTTCGTGATCGTCTATTTCATCGACTGGTGTGGTCCTAAAAGTAAAAATGAGCAAAAATTGGTCTCGATAGGCGATGGAAACTCTCAACCAGGAAATCCGTAATAATGAGTTGATCTTTAATAAGAAGGAAGCTATCTTTAGAATCGCAATACTAGGAGGGGAGTTTTGGAAATAATAAAAGATTTACTTAAGGTATCGAGACCGAATTCTACAGGTTATCTTTGTGGCGGGCATGCAATCCGAGCGAGCGAGCAGCTGGAGAAATGACTAATATGAAATGACGATTATACCTGTGAAACACTACAGCTGCCCGTTTCTATCACTATTATTTTAGGATAAGGGCCTTATTTTAGCAACTGCTAGATTAGGAGAAGAAAAATGTGATTTAAATGCACGTTTACGGCACTAATCATAACATCTTCTCAACCACAATATCCATCTAATTATTAATAATATATTCACCACGGGAATAAACTGCGTCACGTTTGTATCCTGCCGTTTCATTCTGCCCCCAACCTTGCTGATAAGGGACATGCAAATATCCTCACTTATCGTCAATTATTATCGAAAATATACGGGAACATCGGCGACCAACTCCTTCTCCATCATGTTTAGCATGCTTATTCCAACCATTCATACCCCCTTTTCCAGCCAATGCCAAGCTCAGCATTTCTTCTGTTTTCTTTTTTTCGCCTCTTCAATATTCAAGAGGCCTGTTCAGACAATTTCGCTTGCTAAAAAAGACAGAATCCTTCACTTCCATAAGCTTCCAAATTTGTTTACATAAATATCGTCTTTTTCCTTTTCGTCCAAATGATATGCATCGTGGGATACCCCCGTCCAGTTGCATCAAAATATTTGCACCGTTTGACCGTGGGACACCGGCTTAACCTATGTGGCCTCTGTTTCAGCGCTAGGCGATGCTTTTTGACAAGGGCCCTGTGAATTGTTGATTTCATCCTATTGGATGAAAATTTAGAACCTGCCCTATCCATTTGGACAAAACGGTGTTTTGTACAAATGATAGTACCAAAAACCAGTTGGATGAAACTTTGACGGTGGGACAGGGTGCGCGTTAGTTGCATTACATTTTGATGCAAATTTGACCGTGGGATATCGCACAGTGGGCGGAAATCGGAAAAAGCCGGACAAAATTACAAAATGACTTTTTTTGAGTTATAAACTTAAAACTTCGCAGGTATACTCAAAACTGATTGAAATTTAAGGATATGCAATTCATTTGACAAAGATCCTACCCGATTCTGAGATACACAGGCTTAAACGTGAGCAACGTTCCATGAAAACGCCCGTCTTCAATTTTCTCTGAAAATCTTCCAAAGTATGTAGAAGGTGAAGTTGTAGGTGGATTCTTGCGGAATAAAAAACCACATAATCTATTGGCATGGTGTTCTTTCTTTAATCTGCGCACGTCGGGAGTTGGATTAGCCGCGACGTGGTAATGTTATTGAAACTGTATGGGTTTTAACGCACAGCATTCACCGTTTTTATGCTTTTATTCAAGACACCGATTCTCTAATGGTCTGTGGTGAAGTCAGTGGAAGTATTTTAGCCGAGGTGAGTGCACGTTTCATTGCAGTTCATTTCGTTTTCACTGGATACGATCGAAGACTATGCTTCTTTTAAAAGCGTTCACACTTCGAAAAAGTGACTTGTTTTCCCGGGAATCATACAAAAGACCTACCAGAAAGATACCAGCTGAGACTGTTATACCTTCTGTACTCTCCAATCCCTCACCCCCAGGGTTTTACTGCGAAAATGGACGTTTTATGACACCGCGGAGCTGTGCCTAAGACCGTCTTAACGGGGTATGTCTACGGGAACATCTAATAAGAATATTTGTATAAATTTGTACTATTTCAAATTTCTCTAAAACATCAAGCCTTGTGCCATTACTGAAGGGGCGAAGAAAATTATGGTTGAAAATGACAAGAATGAAAAGTCTGTACCAAATGTTTGGCGAGAAGTGATGTTTCATCCCAATTTCCTGCACTTTCTATGTTCTTTCATTCTGATAATAAAACTTCTGCCTGTTTGACCAATGAAACTCAAGTTGCATGATTCACAATTAACTTTGTAAATGCCGGATTGATGGATGGGTTCTATTTTGTCTTTGTCACGACACAGAACTTCACCGAGAGTGCAAGGGTTGTAGAAAGAAACATAGAATTTATTTTTGGGGAATTTGTTTGCAAGCCTGTTGGAAAGGTCTCCCACAAAAAATGACCGGCACCAATTTTTAGAATTCTCTGTGATGGCGGAAGGGAGCAAAGCTGAGAAATAGCTCGCGTTTTCATCTTTCTCTAAAGGATTTTAGTTTAAGTATTTAAGCTGTAGCCATTTGAAATTGCAATTGATTTCATTGTGGAAAGTTCACAATTGAAATTGACTGCATTTAAAGGTAGATTGACCTATCTATGTAACATTAAATTGAATGTAACATTTTGCGATGCATGAGATCGTATTACGGATTAGCACAGTTCTTTTTTTCTGCTTTGGAAATAATCAAATCTCCTTCGTTTATCTTCTAATTGATTGATCAAAATCAACTTGTTTGTGATTAATTTTCATACGGTGAGATTTACTTGGATTAGCAAAAGTAATATAATTATATATATCGCACAATTTTGTTTTCCTACATTCTCGCACCGGAGGGCTACTTTCACGTCGACTCCGTCGAAATTTTTTTACATCAGATGGAAGTCTTTTAACCTTCTAAAAACACATCACTAGTTTTTACTTGTCAGGACATGAGTCCCCAACAATGGAGGAAAATGAGGATTACACCTCGGGAAAATCATTGCTAGGTGACATTTCAGCCACTCAGAGGAAGTATCTCCGGAAAGGCTCGCCAATAGGTCTGTTACAGTTCGAAGTTTGGACTTAAAACTTTATGTTGCATGATCTCTGCCTTCTCTTCGGGTTTCCACCGCGTCCGTTGCCTATTGGCGAGAACAGTTTCGACAAAAGCCAACGGACGCGGTGGAAACCCGAAGAGAATGCAGAGATAATCTGATCAACGCCGCGAAAATCTTCGAACCTACTTTATGTTGCAAGATTATAATAAATCCTGTATTAGTGTTGAAAATCTGTATTTAAATGAATAACTCGTCATCAAAGACAAAAAAATAGGTTTTGGCTTGTTAAATTGTGTACGAAAAGCAATCAATATCTAATATACATAGAATCAAATGTTTTATAACAATTAATGAATGGACAACTCAAGATTCTAACGCGATAACATATTTTAGCCTACGGATTAGGATTCCCCATGAGGCCTACGAAGCAAATTTTGCTTGCAGTTTCGATTCACAAAACTGCATAATAAGAGGTTTAATTCCGAAAAAGGGGAGGGCGTATAATTTTGAATCACCATATTTTTCTAGTGCCGCAACAACTTACAATCGGAATATGCCAAAAATACTCCATTCGATATTCCTGTATAAGTGCTCACCGCGTAAAATGTATCTTTGGATATTTAGTTTTTCGGCCCCTGGGAGAAGGGATTCATTCATATAATGAGGCAAGAATTTAAGCAATGAGTGAACCCGGGCTCAATTGCAGCCGCTATTTGTTTTACTTTTAAGAACCTCAACTAAATGCTAACGCTTAAAATAAAACTTTCCTCAAACGACAATGCGTCTTGTTATTGACGAGACGACGATTATCACAACTATGATCAGATTAAGGTCTCAAGGAAAGACAAAAACATGCATTAGATGATCCTCTGCCTCATACGTAAGACCCGAAGTAGAAAAATGGTAGAGCCGAAAGAAACCTTTCCATTTTCGACGTGGTAACAGAATGGGCCATTACTCATCCCGCTATCGAGCAAACAAATCAAGGCCACCGACCACCCCTATTCCCAAAAATGCTACTGCTGATCCATACCTCTTTGTGTTCGTTTGAAGCTGCGCGCTTAAGAATTCATTACCAAATACTTTTAAGCTTTAGTTACCAACTGTGGTGAAGAGGCTATGACCGTTAGCGAAAGGCAAACAGTGCATTGTTTTTCAGTGTAGGGATCCTATCTCGCATTCCTATTTTATTGTAATATTCCGGCACTTGGTGTTGTAAATAACATTTACACTTCACCAAAGTGAGGTATTTCATAACTGAAGTTCTGAAGCACACCACTCGAAATGTATTTCATTCTATATGTTGATTGTTCAATGAAGCGATGAACATCAATAAGATTTATAAGTCTCTTGAAGGGAAAAAATCTTCCCTCACGGAAAATCTCTTCCTCGTCAAAACAACAGCCCACCTCGCCAACCTATCTGATGGCAAAACGATAACCTTGGGAGGCGGAAGCTTTCAGCGTGGACCCAGGCCAGAAAGGAAAGCCTGACGAGGTGCGTTCATTAAAAATTCATAACTCCCCTTGTAATCGAGATAAAGTTACAATTCTTTAACCAAAAATAAATTTATAGTTTTGTTCAAATTTCATATGCAGCATATATGGACTTATTTCGTAAGATACGAAAGTTAGCAGGCGATTGATTTTTACCCTGCAAAATTCCATATTTTTCGTCCGAAAGATATATAAACACACATAACAACGTTGAAACTGAGTTATGAACAAATTAAAGTTTACCAGTATGGAAAAAAATGTACTATAAACATTTCCTGCAAGTTTCAACTTTATACTAAGAACAGTCTGCCGGAAAATGGATTAGGAATATAAACTCGGAAAAGTCAAGTAACTAGCTGAAATTCGATAAAATATTTTTTATAACAATTGTTATAAACAAAATCGAATAATTAATGTCTCCACTTAACGTAGCAACCCTTTCTGCTTCAGAATATATTTTTAGACTTGTGGAACGAGCAAATTAAAAAAATTTCCAAAATTCTTCTAGTGACATCTGGTTAATCGCTCTAGAGCTACACCAAAAACGTATACGATTTTTGTACGTGTGGTGAGCTCTCTATATATACTTACTCTATGCCATTACTCTCTGATATCCACTAGCCTTTTCACAGTGGTGCATTTCTTCTCTTTTACATCATTAACAACCAATCTTTTGTAACTAATTTGAAGCTGTCCTTTGCCCTTCTTCAAGCTGCCAATTTTACGAATACATAACGCCGACAATATCAGTTTTGTTAAGCTTTCGAACATTTAACCAGTACGTCAGTCAGTTCGAAAAGTAGCAGGCTAAATTGACGCTGGATAAAGAGTAGCTGAAATATCCAATAAAATGAATTCAATACGGAGAACCATATACTACGGGAAGGAATGGTACAGAGACATTGATACTCAGCGTAACTTGTCCAGATGGACTTATTCACTCTCTGTTGCGGTTACAAATAATAGTCACGAAATCAATGTACTATTCACAAGGGTAAACTATTCGCGTCAGTGGTCGGAGTCGTACTGGCGCTCTCTTCCGTCACCCAGGCGGCCGAGCATCCCCAGGTGGCCGCTGGAAGACCTCACCGAACAAATGACTCTCATTTGGCGCCATGTCGTATGCATTCGGCGGTGCCACAGATGGCATTTGTGAAGAGCTCATGATGTGCTTGTCGTTTATTTAATTTAAAAATTCTGCATTCCTTTTTCATGTTTCTCAGTCATTATTGAGAATGTTAAATTAATAAATTCATGCTCATAAGTTTTTTTGGCCATCGGGTCCATCAGATGCATATGCCTTTCCGTTTCTTTGCCACAAATATTACCCATGTGAGTTATATTCGTCACAGTTTCTTGTATCTTGCTTTTGTTTTACTTAAGTGACATCAGCATAATATCTGTGTTATAGTTTTTCGTGAAATAATATCACGTTAATATCTTTTCTTATATCACCAATTTCAATTCAAATCGTTGTTATTGCAGTGCCGTGGTAAACTCAGTGTATTATTTCAAATAAATTGCGAGCGTAACACTCAAAAAGGAACTTTTTTTCAACAACCGCAATTTTAATCACATTATTTTGCATGCATAGCAAACTTTTTACCGTAGATATCGAAGACATTACATTATATGATAGAAAAAGTCTTCCGAGGCAGGATCATTAGACAACCTTCCGCCATTTTCGTCTGCAGAAAACAAATGCAATACGTTACTTCACTTAACTGCCGCTTAACGTACAGGAACAATAAACATACACCAATGGAAGCATTTGAGGTATTAAATAATGGCGATACAGTTTTATCAGTTATTTTTTGAATTTTCGGTTAAAAATACCAAAATAATAGAATGATCACGTAAATGCACTCATTAAGTACATAGAAAAATGGCTTTGTCGGTTGTGCATTGGCATAATGATTGACAAAACAATGCTTTGCATGGTTTTTATTCAGTACGGTGCTTATAAATTGTTTGAATAGTTGTTGTTTAAGTAAAGAAATTTAGCCATGCAAAAAACATCGCCTTTCGTCTGGATTTATGCTTACGTTTATCGGATTGAAATTTCTCTGTCGTCACACCACTTCTATTCTTGCTTAACTGTTTACAATATGTTTATTGGCTATTATTTGCTACACCTTCGGTAAAGCAACAATTCGCTATAGGGAGCATCTATTTGAGCACAGTGGGCTCTTGTTTTATTGAGGTTGCACTGTGGTTGATACAGTAAAACCTCTTTACATCGTAATGGAGGGGACCAAAATTTGGGCAATTTGATGTATGGAGGTTCACTATAGAGAGGTTTTACTGGTAGGCACCATTTTTTCATATCCTTGGGAAATGAAAGGTGCTACTGTCTTTTAAGCCATTATATTAATATATTTAAACATATAGGTATGCATAAGTGAACATATATTTACAATTTAATGATTACACAGAGGTAAAAGTAAATTGTTCAAGAGGCCTTTTTAGAAAATAAATTAGTTAATGGGTTTGCTTAAAACTTTTTCAAACTCTTTCGAAATAATGTTTTCAATTCCACGAGCACTTTTTAATGTCATTTTCACTATAAATAAATCACTAGCTGTTTTCGTTAATGCCTTTTGATCTAAGAAATAATTCCCTGATCTAAGGGTAATCTACTAATAGTGTTCGGAGGAAAGAACAATAGTTTTATATTTCTAAGTATAATTTCTTCATCCTCGTATTTAACTGCCTGAGTTTTTTTATTTGTGCAGCCTAGATATACAGTTTCTTCTGTTTTTCCTCGGTTGTTTAAAATAGATATGAGGGTCAATGATGGTATTCCAAAGGTTACTGCCTTCTGCCTGTCCTTGTTGATGGCTAGGAAAATTGCTAATTATGTGGTAATGTCAAGCAGTCGCCTTCTTTTACTTCTCGAATCCATCATCAGCCTATGATTAATTAAGTAATTTTCATATTTTTTCATATTTTATGGCAAATAATTGAAAATACTCCTTATTATATCTTTTAGAATTGATTTATCATTCTTATAACATGTGACTTGTTAAATATTATAAAAAAATAAATAAACACGTGACTACTGCAAAAAATAGACAAAAATTGAGCGAAATTTTGAAAATTTTGTTGAATTCCCTCTCTCCAAAATACAATGCACGTAGCGTTCCGAAGAAAAACTCTGTCGAGGGCACACAGAAAAGCTAGGTCTGCGAAAGGACATCATTTCCCGGTGAAAATGCTGGGCGAATGCAGAATGCGGCGGCAACGGTAAAAAATTTCATTGCCCTACCGCGTATCAGCTAATTAGCTGTCTCCTACACCTAACACTGTCGCGCATGGATTGATGTTTGTTCAGTATTGCTAGAAATTGACGTCCCGGACCCCCGATGGAAGAGTCAGATTTCGCGGCAAAAATACGCAGGCAAGACATATGATTGTCGCTGAGCGCAATAAATTTTAAAGTACGATCGTTCACGAAAGCATCGAAAAAATTACCAAGGCGGTAGTAAGAAAGTGCTATACCGAGAAAATGTGGGAATAAAATAATTGCAAAACTGTATTTGATTTATTTCAAGTCGCGGAAAATTCATGAAATATTTTCATTTTAGAAGCGGAATTAGCAATGCGGTCGAGTAATTCTGTCTCCATGGATGGGAGTGAAGTTAGTTGAAATATTTCCGTCAGCAAGTGATTATCGGCTGCGCTGGTCGCCTCTTTTATTAACTGAACATAGTATGTAGGCTTTTACAAGAAAATAAAGCCATCAGTAAAAGAATGCGAGTGCTATCGCGCGATTTTGACCATAATTTGAGAGAAAACGATGTGTTCTGTCTTCATTTACAGTCACCTATATGATTAGGATAGTTGGATGCCCTAACTAATGGTTAACGTGAAAATTATTAAACGTGTATAAGAAAAAAATAAGCGTGAAACATTTATCGCTGAAACTGTCATTCCATGCAGGTAATCGCGGCTGCAATAATGGTCTCTAGTTGTCTCGGTACGATTTGCGGAGGTAGTTAGGCCGTCTTGGGGCTGTCTTGTTGGTACGATATATGGAGGTTTTACGAGATAAAGAGGTTCACTATATAGAGGTTTGCCCAATGTAAATCTGACGGGGCCATAGGGTTGGTACGAAGTATGGAGGTTTACGATGTAAAGAGGTTCACTACATAGAGGTTTTACTGTGTTTGTGAATGAATAGTGAATCATACACTTGAGCCATTTCCCACAATTGGTAAGTAGTAAATTTAGCAAAGAAACTGATTAATCTTTAACTTGTGAGGCCAAGATGAGATGAGATGGAGCTCACCCGTTTGATTGGAGGGCAGGGAAGAGGAGAAGAGGTCCTCTGCCTCGTCACCATCGTCATCACCAAACAGCGACACTGGACCTCCCCTGGATTTGGAATCCAGCTTGGAGAGGGACTTCCCCATGCCTCCTCTCCCCAACACACTGTTCCCCCGGAATGTTTGTTCCTTCGTCTGCTGCGAGGACACACTGCCAAACAGATCTCCCTCTCCTCCAAATATGTCATCCAAATCAGCCGCTCGCGATGGCTCAAAATCCTCAGAAAAGATGTCATCACCCTTGTTCCCCTTGGTGGAACTGGGAACCCCATTGGCCCACAAGTCCCCGTCCAACTTGCTCTTCTTGGCCACCTCCCCACTCCCTCCCCCCCCCTTGCAGAACAAGTCTTCTGCGTCCAAATGACCCTTTACCACTGCAGCAGACGACGACGTGGGGTCACACATGGGGCTGCCTGGCCCCATGGCCTGCGCATCCTCAAACAAAGCACCATCGTCCCATGCAGCGTCACCACCCACGGCATCCGAGAAGGGAGAGGATGGGGTGGGCGGCTCAATGGGAGGCGGACCGACGACGGGCAGCACATCAAAGAAGTCCTGCTCCTCGTCCGTGGATGGCGACAGTGGGTTGCTGGGGGGGAGGGGAGGGGCGGGGGAGGTCAGGCCACCTGCCTCTGGCGTGCTCCACTCCTCTGTTGTCATCCCCTCCCCCTCCACCTCCTCCCCCCCTCCACCCACCTCCACCACCGCTGCTGCTGCTGCAGCCAACCCAGGTGGTGGTGGCTGGGCTGCTTGCTCCACACCCGTCCCTTTCCTGACCTTCCTTGAAGGTGGTCTGCGGTGACCTTGGATCTTCACCCTTTCCTGAAAGTTTTATTTGAACCAGTCATTTGAGCATCATACATACAGAATAGTATGAAGAAAAACCAGAGTCCACAGAGGAACAGAGCAAGCAACTTCAAATTTGAGCCACGTTGAAGAAGAAAACACAACTTGACCAATTTTTCTGAACTTTAGTCAGTAACGATGAGTTATCCAATTCAAAGGCACTGGTTGATCAATAAACAGTGCATTATAATAATAACAAAAATGACAACAATGATATTATTCATAATAATTGGAGCTTTATTAAGTAAGTTGATAAACCTATGCTAGTTGATAAAGTTCCAATAGGGTAGTTTCCTTCATCAAAGAAAACGAAAGGCATTGATTGCGATTCATTACCCACCATTAGTGTATTCATAATATACAAATTATTTCGTTTTAGAAATAGCGGTTTAGACAAATGGCAATGGTCCATTTTTATCCTCATTTGAAAAGCGCAAGATTGGCGCCCATGCGATGCCACTCCACGTGACGTCAAAGGGACCTAGTTTCCATACGAGAAGATAGGAGTTATACATCGTCTGAGGTTACCAATGCATGCATGAGGCGCAGAGCTCAGGGAAACATGTCTCAATAATCACTTATTAAAACTGGCTAAGGTCGGAAAGTTTTCTTTGTTTAATAAGGTATTGTAAGAGACAGAAATAGCAGAGTCACTTCCGTTCCCACCCTTTTCACGCCCCAACCCATCACCTACACTCTCTTTCATATTCCTTCCCAAGTTTCTGTCTCTGCAAAGAGTCGGACGCGTGGTGGCGTAATGTAAACGAGTAGAGTAATAAAATCATCTCTCCGTAGTGTATGAGTTTCCTTTCAAAAATCCCTGCCAATTGATCGGCGGCACCCCTTAGAGCATCGGGGGTCTTACACTGGTGTCAAGAAGTGGGATAATTGGCATATTTTTGGAAGGACTCATTGATTACGATGGCGGCGAGCGTGAGCCTGGGAGGCCAGGAGATGGTTTGCAGCAGGCCATCACCGAGATGAGCAAGAAATTACGCGAGCTCGAAGCGGACAACGAGAGACTTCGGCGGACGGGGACGGCTAGCCGCGGCTGCTGGAGAGGAAGGCGGGCGAAAAAACTTCGGCTTGCTCTCGGCGACTGAAGCGTTCTCGGGAAGACCGGAAGACTCCGTAACGGCATTTTTAGACAAAGTGGAACGCGCAGCCGATTTGGGGGGCCTCTCTGACGCCGACAAACTGAATGCAACGGTCCTGAAGTTGAACGGGGAAGCGGCCGAATTTTATCATAGCAAGGAAGAGTGCCGAGGGGCCGCGACGTTCGAGGAACTAAAAGCGCAGCTCTTGCAGCGGTAACGAACGAAACGGAGTACCCTTTTTTTCGGGAGCTGTTAACCAACATAAGAAGGGGCGCTGGAGAAGACTTGGAGGCCTTCGCAGACAGGGTGCGAAAAATCAACAGCCAGACGTATGACGTGGCCGGGCCCGCGGAGCATGCCGCCGCGACGCGCTATGAGGCAGATCAGCGCCCTTGATGCCTTCCTTAATGGTCTCTCAGGGGAAGTGGGCAGACAGTGCCGGCTGACGTCGCCTCAAAATTTTGACGAGGCGGTCGAGGCCGCCATTAGGATCGAGGAGGTGGAGAGGCGCCCCTTGAGAGAGGAGCCTGCGAGCCGCCATGTCTTCCGGGCTCCAAGGGAAGGTAAATGCTTTAACTGTGGCGAGATGGGGCACATGGCGAGGGAGTGCCGAAATCGTAGGCGCTGCTTCAACTGCGGAGGTGGGGGCCACATCGCCCGGGAATGCAGACGGAGGCAGCAGACTACGGAGTTAAACGACGGCGGGGCCGGCAACGCCGCCAATTCCGGCCCCTACTAGATGTCTTCCTTCCGAGGGTGGAGAAAAGAGGCGGACCTATGGATTTGGTGGTGGTGGTGAGCATCGGGGGAAGAAGGGCCAGGTTCCTGTGTGACACCGGCGCTCAGGTATCCCTCGTGTGCAGTGATGTGTGTGGGGATGAGGGTATTAAACGGTCCCCTTATCGCGTGAAGGGCATTACTGGTGATGTGGTGAAAAGTTTTGGGGAAAAGGTTATTGAATTTTTTGTAAACGGTGTTCAATATAAGTGTTGCATGCAAGTTGTGAGTGAACTAGGGGATTACGAGGGGATATTAGGTTTAGATTTCCTAGAAAAGTTAGGTTGCTGTATAAACATTAAACAGGGAACACTCTCCGTAGGGAATGAGACCTGGGGTTTGAGGGGCAACCACGGGGAACAAGCGAACGTAGGAATAATGAAAGAAATCAGAAAGCGGAGTGACACGGGGTTTTTAATCCGGTCAATAGAGACAGAAATATTGCCGGGTAGATGTGAAAAACTAATTAGTGTCAATGTACCTGACCTACAAATCCCTATCGGCGCTGATATCCTTATCGAACCAAACTTTGAGGATCTGGAGGGCTGTGTAGTGGCTAGAAGCATGTCAAGAGTGAATGAAAACCGTGAAGTAATTGTTCAAGTAGCTAACTTCAACGAAGGAGAGGTAACGCTAAGGAAGGGAACGATTTTAGCTTCCGCTACACAATGGGAAGATAGAGGGGCGGAAGAGGAAGCTGATTGGGGTCCGCGAGTGCATGCGGTGCGGCGTTGCGAGGGCGAAGTCTGTTTTGCGGATAAACTTGTGCATTTAAACTGCGGGGAACGTGACGCTCTATTGCCAATTCTTGAGGAATATAAGGATCTGTTTGCCGGTAAGGGTCTTCCACCGCCGACAAAATTGGTGACACATCATATTCCAACGTCTAGCGAAAGGCCAATCTATAGGAAGGCATACCGCACGCCATTCCACCAGAAGGAAATAGTCGATAGGCTAGTGAGGGAGCAGTTAGAGGCGGGTGTCATAGTGCCTAGTACCAGCCCCTGGGCCGCCCCAATTGTTGTTGTCCCTAAGAAATCGACTGATGGGAAAGATTCGTATAGGTTTTGCGTAGATTACAGGGCATTAAACGCCATTACGACTCCTGATGTTTATCCCCTGCCGAATATAGTCGAGACCTTGGACTATTTAGGGAATTGCCGATACTTTACTACGATGGACTTAACAAGCGGCTACCATCAAATTCCGATGGACAGAGAGTCACAACCAAAAACGGCATTTAATACGGAGAGCGGGCATTGGGAATATACGCGAATGCCGTTTGGGCTACGCAATGCCCCCGCCACTTTCCAGCGGCTTATGGACAGCGTTCTGCGCGGGCTGAAACCGGCCCATTGTCTCGTCTATTTAGATGACGTGGTAGTGTTTAGCTCCACAATTGAAGAACATGCAGAACGACTGAGGGGCGTTTTGGAGAGACTGAGAATCGCAGGTTTGACTCTGAAATTTGATAAATGCCACTTTGCCCACGACAAGGTGAATTACTTGGGTCATGTGATAACGAAGGACGGAGTTTTTCCCGATCCATCGAAGCTTTCGGCAGTAAATGAATATCCCACGCCCAGTTGCACGAAGGAACTACAGTCCTTCCTAGGTTTAGCCAATTACTACCGGAGGTTCGTGAAGGACTATGCCAGTATAGCAAAGCCCCTGACGAGACTGCTGAAAAAGGGGGCAACTTTTAGCTGGTCAGACGATTGCGAAGTGGCGATGAGGGAGCTTAAGTCAGCGCTTACTAAAAGCCCTATTCTAGTGTACCCAGATTTCAGAAAAACTTTCATCCTTTCTACGGATGCCTCAAATTATGCCTTAGGCGCGGTTCTATCGCAGGAGATAAACGGAGAAGAGCATCCCGTCGCTTATGCCTCTAGACAATTGAACAGCGCCGAAACAAATTACTCAGCCACGGAGAAGGAACTCCTAGGGGCCGTATGGGCTACGGGACATTTCAGATGTTATTTATTTGGTCGAAAATTTAAAATCATAACAGACCACGCGGCCCTCAAATGGCTATTGAGTCTTAAGGATCCTAACAGCCGCTTGGTAAGGTGGACGTTGAAATTGAGCGAGTTCGACTATGAAATTATACACAAACCAGGGAAGCTTCATTCAAACGCCGACGCTCTCAGTCGGAAGGTACGAACGGTTGAACGAGGGCTACGTGACGATATAATTGACTATCAGAACGACGACGCCGAATGCAAACGGTTGCGAACGCTGATAGGATTCTTTGTGAAAGGGGGCGTTCTCTATAAGAAAACCAAAGATGGTGAGAAAATAGTGGCCCCCGAGAAATTGAGGAAAGATATAATTAAAAACTTCCATGATCATCCATTATCGGGGCATCTAGGGATCCGGCCTACACTCGAGAGAGTGCGGGCATCATATTGGTGGCGAAATTTAGCGAAGGACATTAAAGAAGCTCTTAGAGACTGCGTCGCATGCCACCGTCGAAGCCCTTACGGGAGAACAAGGGCACCCATTCAGGAATTACCCTCTTCCGATAGACCATTCGATTTCGTTTCTTTGGACACCGTCGGGCCCCTTCCATGTAGTGAGTATGGTAACAAATACATTCTATCTATTATTGATAATTTTTCCCGTTACCTAGAAATGATTCCTTTACCGGACCAGAAGGCGGAGACGATCGCCTCGGCATTCGTGAGAAGGTGGATTCTAAGGTTTGGGGTACCGGTCAAGGTTCTCACGGATCAGGGTGCAAACTATATGTCCGATTTCTTTAAAAAGGTGTGCGAACTAATGAAAATTTCCAGACTTCGCTCTTCTCCTTACCATCCAGAATCGAACGGGAAAGTGGAGAGGGTACATAGAACAATTGCTGGTATACTTAGCCATTACGTTAACGACAAAAACTCGGACTGGGATACGTGGGTCCCGTACGCTGTCCTCTGCTACAATACAAAAATTCATCGCAGTACAGGCTTCTCGCCTCATGAAATCGTTTTCGGGCACGTCATGCGATCTCCCTTCGAGTACTTTGAACCGACATTGGGACAGTTTGACAATAAGTATCTTCAGGGATTGAAAGAGAAATTGGAGACATTACGGAGTAGATGTAAGATCAATGACGCGCGCGCTCGCCGAGAGAGGGCGGCGGTTTTTAACAGGGGGACGAAGGACGTGGCATATGAGTGTGGTCAATACGTCTACCTGAGTGACCCGTGCACGAAGACAGGCGGAGCGAAAAAATTCCATTACCCGTGGAAAGGGCCCTACCTAGTGACGGAAGTGATTCCCCCGTGCAACGTGCGAATTCAACTCCCCTACAGATCTCTTTTGGTGCACAAAAATCGCTTAAAGTTGCATTTAGGTAATTTGCCAACTCTAGGTTTTCCCCCGTGTGGAGAACGTCGTCGAGGAAGACCACGGAAACACCCCCCCACCAAATCAGCGGAAATTGTGCGTGGCCCAGCAAGCCCAATAGGAGACACTCCCTTTTCCCATATTCCCCCTTGCCCTGGTGTCATGTCCCCCCGATCCCATATATTGGCCGAGTCGGAGAACGAAGAACGGTGGGAGGAAATGAGTCAGGTGTCGACATCGTCATCGGAGGGCGGAGAGAGGCAGGAAGCGGCGATCCAAGAGCCCGGATCGCCAATAGCCGAGAGAGAACGAGCAGAAGAGGCCTCCACGCCGGAGAGCACGGAGGAGCAGAGATACCCGTCGACGACCGAGTCGCAAGCAGCTGCCCGGCAAAGGAGCCCTTATCTCCTGAGGCCCCGACCTACCCCTACGCCTCCAGAGCCGTTGGGTGTACGAGAGGGCACTCCCCATAGAACCCCAGCGAGCTGCCTACCCAGCGAGAGCAGTACTCAAAGAGAGTACGCACATTCCAGTGAAGGCCGTGAAGAAGACGCTAGTGCCCTTGCTTCTCCCATTTCCACACCCCGTACGCCAGCACATACCGCGGAAGGCCGCGGAGACAGCAGGAGTAGCGACGCAGATGACAACATCCTTATCTCTCCAACCCATCCCGCCCGCTCTCCCTATCTTTTGAGGTCGCAAACCGGACCGTCCTCAGAAGGGAAGACGTAAGTGTTAGTGCTTCGGCAGAGAGAATTGTAAGAGAAGAGAAAGCGTAGAGTTCGCATTAGAGCGTAGAGAGAAGAGAAAGAGTAGAGCTGTTTGTTGATATCGTGTGTTGTTATCGTGTGTTTGTTAAGTGGGGCCGCTGTGTACTTTTTGAACAGCTGGCCGAGAAAGTCATTTAAGATTTGTGAGTAAATTATGTCTTTTCGTGGAACGAACAGTTTTTTTTTATAGTATGTTACGGAATTTTGAGTTTTCAGTATAATCTACTGGTTGTAATTTTTATGGAGCTGAGCATGTTAAAAAGTGAAAAACTCTGGTTATGAGATGAATTCTAATTAGTGGGAGAGAATCAGGATATTTTTATGCTTCTGATTATGTTGGGTAGAATTTCAATGAATGAACATTAACGAATGGATGCATTTGCAATGCAGTGTTTGTCAATTTTACTTATAAAACCTTATTTCTCTTTCTCTCTTTGTATTTGCTATTTTAGTGTTTTGCTGGAGGATTTTGTTTTGACTAATTAGTGCCTTGGGGACATATAATGTATTTAGCCTCTGTGTCATCACCGAGTCCACCCATTCCAAGGCCCCTTGTATTTTATTCTTTGTGTTCTCCATTTCCATGTACGGCTTTTTCACAGGATTCAATGGGTGAAGCAGACGAGGCCTATAATCAATTAGATTAAAGGCAGTTTGAGGGGGGAGTGATGTAAGAGACAGAAATAGCAGAGTCACTTCCGTTCCCACCCTTTTCATGCCCCAACCCATCACCTACACTCTCTTTCATATTCCTTCCCAAGTTTCTGTCTCTGCGAAGAGTCGGACGCGTGGTGGCGTAATGTAAACGAGTAGAGTAATAAAATCATCTCTCCGTAGTGTATGAGTTTCCTTTCAAAAATCCCTGCCAATTGATCGGCGGCACCCCTTAGAGCATCGGGGGTCTTACAGTATTAATAATCCTTATTTAAGCCAAGCGCTACCAGCCAGCAGGGTACTCAGCTACCTGCTAGCAGCCTGCGTCGTATCAGCGCTAAGCCTCGCCTCAAGGTCACCTCACAGGGCAGCAGCGGGAACCAGAAATACGTTGTACGGAGAGATTTCCCGGCATTCATACTTATGCGTTGCGTTTTCGCACGCTCGAAAATTTTCACTTTTCATTTAATTGCGAAAAATAGATATCTTCATTTAAAAATCTAAAAGCGTGAAATGCGTACTCCAGGAGTAATAATCTTTCGATTAAGGCAATAAAAAAATAATAGGAAACCACCCTATTGGAACCCATCTCGCTCGTATGTCAAATAATAACTGTATATGTACATGATTCAATCGTAAGACCACTTTCAGACGAAACGATTTTCCCCCGGCCGCCGTTCATGGCACGGCACATGGCGTTGCAGAGAGTAGTATCCAGTCGTCTCGTTTGAAAGCCGCCTAAATTTCACATGAATGGCAACCGACAAAAAGGCGTTTCGTCTGAATGCAGACTCAATGTATTTCACACCGTAGACAGTGCATCGCCGGGCCAAATGGGTGCTGTGCCGTCAATGACGTGATTAGACTCGTTCGAAGACGTCTAGTCTAGAGACCAATAGTTAGTTGAAACAACAGTGCCGTGCCGTGGACGGCAGCAGGAAAAAAGTCAGCTCATTTGAAAGCGGCCACGACTCTATGCCACGGCTATGGAAATGTTACCATTTTGGCGAGAGCGACAAACTGACCAACCCTTAAATGCGCAAGTTAGTGAGCAACTCTCAAAAGAAAAAAATGTGGAAGCCATGCAATTGGAAAGTAATGTATGCGTTCTTAAATCCCTTTTCACTTTTTGGCCTTGAATATGCTGCAGAGCATTTCGGCTTTGGGTGCCAAATTCAAATCCTCACGACCGTTCCGAGCCGGTTCCAAAGTACCGACTCTATGCAACTGGCTCTCAATACCGGTTCCACAGTCAAGAACCGGTAGTACTGAGAACCGGGAACCGACTCATCTGTAGGTTTTACCTATATTATTTGACCAACTCCCGCCTTTGGTTGAGCGCCACCATTGAAGTGCACCCATTCAGGTGCTTTTTGTGTTTACGTTAAGAGGACGCAGTACACCCCTATATTGCATGCTTCTACACGTTCCGTTCTCATACAGTTGATTTTGCTTGTGCAGGCATGCGGTTTTCGATATATTCAACGAAAAGTATGTAGCTAAGTCGGCATCTTATTTTTATTTTTTTCAAAATTATACAACTATGCAAGGCGCTATTGGAAATAATGGGTATTTGAGGGAATCTCTGTGGAACATTGAATCCATTAATGACGTTTATGCTTACGCATCACCTTTTAGTTAGATGTTTATGGTTAACACAACAACTCTCGTGGCCAATACTTTTCAGATAAGTGCGTAATTAAGGAATGAAAAACGAGAGTTTTGAGGGATTTCAGTCAAAAAACGGGCATCAACGACAGCGGCTGCAGTCATCTTAGTTCTCACTTCTCTCGCCCCGAGCACTCTGTCAGAAATAGAACGGATTACTTTCATACGCTATTCCCCGAGTCTAGACTGTTGCTAAAGACCTTGAAAGAGGTCCTAGAGGGATGGGAGGGGAAATTTTCCCCTCCGTGGCCGGTGTGCATGAGGGACACAAGGAACGAATTGACGTCTTCTGTGTCTGCCACCGCATTCGTGCAACAGTGCTTGAAATCATTCAAATGCCGACTGCCAAACAACGCCAAAAAAAGGGGCGAAGTGATAAAAAATTAAATATGTCTGCCCCAAGAAAACGAAGAAAGGGTCAAAACCTAGCCAAGTGGAGGGAAGAACGAAGGTAAAGTATAAGTTCTTGCTATGAGGAAAAAAGTCGCGTTCATCGTGATTGAGGAATTATACATGTTTATTTAATCCCGAATAGAATTACTAGTTTAATTTTCTGAATTATTTTCTATTTCAATCATAATTACAGAAAATCAAATAACAGTGAAATGGAAGGAGACTCACAATCAGATGTTGGCGATTATCCGCCAATCCATACGGCAACATCCTCGGCGGCTGATTTGTACTCTTCAAAAAGTTTGATCGAAGAAGCAAGCGATTTCATCAAGCCAAATGCGATGGAATGAATTTTAATCGTCTTCACGATGAATCAGAAGCGAGAATAAATTGTAACACTTTTGATCGCATCGGGTCAAAACTTCGGTTGCAGCAAAACTAGGGAACACTTTGAATATTAAACGTTACTTATGGTTAGAATTACAAGAAATTAGAGACCAGAAAAACTCTAGTTCGAACGGCATCATTTTATTAAAAAAACATCGAAGAAAAAGTCAATATGACCCGATGCGATCTATTCAGATTTATTTGCCTTATTAAAGCTGTATGTGATGTCTGATGCAATATGCAATTTATGATGTTCTTACCATATAAATCAATAAATATTAAAGATGATAGAAAATCAATTTTCGTTCATTCATTATTTGTCATATGTCTCATTAGTGTTCTCCCTGCTGCGCTATGATTACTGAATAAACATGTTCCGGAAAGTAACTGTATTGAATACAAGTTTTCAAATGGACGTGGGTGATTACTATTTCATTCATACTGAAGAATAACGTAAAAATGTAAAGTTGTACTTTTAAAAAAAGTTTCACGAAGTACGCGCATTTCGGTTAGCGTAATTGACTTTTACGTTGCTTTGAATAGCACTTAACAATTTTGTGATATGAACGTTGACTAGCTCTCCCCTTCGAGGAGAGTCGAATAAGGAGAGAACGATACAAGTAATCGCCTTTCTTCATAGAAGCCGGCCGTACTTCCCAGCCTCGTCGAGAGTGTGCGTATTTGGATTCTTCCAAGAAACGGCAACCGAGTGGCTGAGGTGGGACTAATGCCGCCAGAGAGCAAAAATCAACCTCCGAATCCTGACCACTCTCAATATTGACCCTCCGCAGTGAAACTTGATACAGCGTCGGGTGTTTTTTTCGGTCGGAGCGAAGCTCGACCCCTCCTCCTTTCCTTTTTTTTCCTTCGATCAGCGACTACTCCCCTCCACCCAAGGAGGCTTCCCATTCAACTGGCCGTAGCGGCCGACTTCGCAACTAAAATCCGGCGACGGTTGCATTTGGATTTTTGAATTAGGATAGAACACCCTTAAGGCAAAATCCTCAGCCGAAGATCTGCATTCTTCATTGGAAAGTTTAGTCGAAGCAGATAAACTGCTCGAGGAACCGCTGGTTCCATCAGTGTTGGGTCGAAGGATCGTGGATTTGCATTATTTTTTGAGTCAAATACAATCAATAGATCACTCTCCTTTTAAGTGCTCTTTTAGTGATTTGTTACTTGTTGGGGAACGTCGTCTAGGGCTGAGAACATGTTTAAAATTTGTTTGCCGAGTATGCAACGCCAACGAAAATATATGGACTGGAGACAGTAAGCCCAATTTTATTGACGTTAACTTCGCTGCTGTGTCTGGTGTGATGTCTTCAGGTGGTGGCTATTCCCTACTAGACGACATATTTTCTGCCATGGATATACCCGTCATGTCAGAGAAAACTTATAAAAAATACCACGATAAAGTTTGCGAAGGATGGGAAACGTCCGCTGCGAAAGAAATGGAGGCGGCGGCGAAGACGGAAGCATCGAATGCAATAATGAATGGGGACGTGGACACGGATGGTGTACCCCTCAGTACCGTGATTGCTGACGGGAGATGGTGTAAGAGGTCTTACCGCAGCAACTACTCGTCATTGGCTGGAGTGGTGAGTATTCATTGGTTGAAGCTATACATGTGTGTTTAGCTAAGACATTTTGAAACTGAAATGATAAATGCATGGACCTTTGCTCAATTTCTGATTCTTCGTCATTCAATATATCTCTAAAGCGGAAGAAATCAATCATAAATTTAATTCTAAAGAATTTTCTCTAGTTCTACCATTTCTCATGTTTTTAAGAATTTAAACTTGGAGTCGGCGAGAAATCGCTCACGCAATATAACCCGTCATATAATATTGGTAGAATCAACAGGATAATAATAATTCAATAATTGCTTGGGGTTTTCTTTCTTAGGTTATTGGTCGCAAATTAAAATACTGCGCCTTGCTAATGTTTCGCGATATTTTTATAGCTCAATCTTCAGAGGCTGATTCACTAATGAGTAAAGATTAAGCTATGAACAAAAGGCGAAAAGTTGGCCAGGCATATTATTTAATTTTGAAACCAAAACCTCAAGAAAGGAAAAAAAACATGAATACGATGGCCAACAGAACTAATTCATTTCAAGAATAATTTCACCCAAGTTCAATCGCATGATCTAGTATATCTATTTCTGTCACATATATTAATCAATGAAGACGCTCCCTCTAAAGAATTCTTTGATGACATTAGTTTTTATTTATTCTTCGGAATTTGTTGCGCTAGGTGTTAACATAAGCACCACTAACCCCCCTTTGTATATAAATTTATCTTGATTCTGTATAATAATTCCTGTAATTGTAATCTTATTTTACATAAAAATCGTCGGTAACCGGCGTAGGTAGAGTTTGTTATAAGCGCATGAGCAAAGTAAAATTTAAAAAGGAATTTGCGGAAATACATGCTTAAGATTAAGGATTATTATTTATATAGAAAACATAATGATAAGTTTAATTTTCTCACCAAAATGTTCATTGCTTTTTCTGCTAAAAAGTTGTGAGGTTCATGCGCGTGGAGGCAGGGAACATTTTCGAATAAAGTTCATTCTATCGCCCAGTGCGTACATGTAAAAATAATTTTTCTACATTTCAGAGCGCCATCGTCGGATACCACACCAAAAAGGTTCTCTTCATAGCCGTGAAGAACAAATACTGCACAACTTGCGCCCGGGCTGATTATAAGGGTAAAGAAGCCCCAGAACATAACTGCTTCAAGAACATGGTGTAAGATATGCGCGACTCATTGCAGATGGCGACTCCAGCATTTACAAAAAGGTCCTCGATGCGAGACCCTACAAACTATTGTCAGTGGAGAAAATTGAATGCCGTAATCACTTGCTCAGAAACTACTGTAACAAGATAAGGGAACTTGTGACAACATGTAGCAAAGGAATCTGTGACAGAGTTGAGAGGAAATTGATAGCAGAAAATGTTTTGCGCTTTAGAACTGCAGTGACAAAAGCTGTTGAGTTCCGAAAATCTCAGGATATACCCTTGCCTAAAAAAACTCAACTACTCGAGAGGGATATCCTGAATAGTCCGAGCCACATTTTTGGAGAGCATGAGAAATGCAAAGAAATAGGGTATTTTTGCGATGGCAAAGACAAAAGTGATCAAAAAAACTACATTCCAGAGTTAAAAAGAAGTGGGGTGTATGAAAAATTGATGTGTATCGTTAAAAACATAAGTCGTCATAGTCGAAGCCTTATTTACGACGTGGATAATAATCCAGTTGAACACTACAACGCTGTTATAGCAAAATACATAGGTGGAAAGAGAGTCAATTATGCCCTCTCCCGTTCATATAAGGGAAGATGTGACGGAGCAGTTGTGAGTTTTAACTCTGGCAACCCATTGCGCTCGCTTTATAAAAATGTATGCGACGTAAGTCCAGGGTACCACTGCAAAAAGTCCCTTCAGAGGAAAAGTGATAAGGCGCTTTCAACTTCATTCAGAAGGAAAGGTGTGCCAAGATCGAAGAGAAGTATATTCAGTCGTCTGGGAAAAAATCGTGACCCTGATTACGGGCCGTTTTCTGAAAGACCGGACATGCCAGACCCCCAATTTGAAGATGAGTGTCGGCTTTTCCTCAAATCCCTCCAAAGGACCAAAAAAGAAATAGAGGACATTGAAAGACAAACAGTGGGGCAAGGAAAAAACAATCAGTGGGTCACAATGCGGCGAAAGATGCTCACTGCTTCCAATTTTGGCCGCGTATGTAAAATGCTTCCGCACACTGGCTGTGAAAACTTTATAAAATCAGTTATGTACAGCAATTTTGACTCTCCTCACTTGGAATATGGAAGGATAAATGAGGAAAAAGCTCGCACAGTATTGGAGTTAAAGGAAGGTATTTCCATTCAACCATGCGGGCTGTATGTCGACAAAGAATTTCCTTTCCTTGGAGCTACTCCCGATGGAATTGTAGGTGATCGTGGAATAGTCGAAATAAAGTGTCCGTCATCGGCAGCAGAGATGACTGTAGAAGAGGCAGTCAACAAAGGAAAAGTAAACTTCTGGATGAAGAATGATAAAATGAAGATTAACCAGAAGCATAATTACTTCTTCCAAATTCAGGGCCAGCTTCACATCACTCAGCGAGACTTTTGTATCTTTGCCGTATGGACCAAATGTGATTTAAAAGTGGAGAGAATCGAAAGGGATGACGATTTTTGGAGAAAATTTATGGTGGAAAAATTGAAAAAATTCTACACTGAGTGTATGCTTCCCGAAATTGTTGATCCGAGATTCTCCCGATCAATGCCGATTCGGAATCCTCCTGGAATTTTGGCAGCTCAAGAGAGGAGAAATTCAGCGGGGAAACGAAAGAGGGGGAGAAGGACGGGGAAGGACAGTTGCCTAGTAAAAAAGCTAAAAATAAATAATTTAAAAACAGATATTACATACTCTTTTCTTTAACTCTGGTGCAGTATCCCAACAATTACCAGGAAACTACTAACCTGTCCCCATCGGATAACTCTCCATACGGAAAAGCAACCAGAAACTGTTAATTACCTCGAACGAAAAGACCTGCGAGTGAAACAGGATTTCATCAGGACTTTTCAAAGCCCATAAGGGCAGCATTTTCGTTGTCATTCGTGTGACATATCCGATATAAGCAGAAATTGAACACAAATGAAAAAACGACTTCGTTTTCTTCCACTAATTTATTTTCACGGTACGACATGTTTCGACCTTGAGCGGTCATTTACGAGTACATACTAGTTAGCTATAAATTAGTGGAAGAAAACGAAGTCGTTTTTTCATTTGTGAATTTCAACTTCCACAAAGTTGAGCCTGACACCATTGAACGCAGAAATTGAAGTTGTATCTTATATTCAAGCCAACATTATTTTGTAATCCTCATTGGTATTATTGATTATACTGCAATATTTACCTTGTCGCCAAGGTTTTCCAATCACTACAGCTGATGCAACTCCACTACGAAAGCTTTTCGGATTCCTAACGTCTGAATAAGTAAGTACTATACAAATAAAAATTCAATAGGAAAATAGAATATTATTTTTATGCTACAAAAATGATATTTTTCGTTCCCAAGTTTCTTTTCTGTGGTTTTATTTAGGTATCTAAGTATGTCAGATTCACAGCATGAGTGCGATCTGGCCCGAGAGACCAAAAAATGTGCACGTGGGGCTGAGGGCCACCGGTTACGAAAAGGCGAGGACACCTTCCAGCGAATGCGGATTTATTTCCTACGTGACTTCCGCGGAAGCGCACTGCAAAATTCTGCGTCCATACGCTCTAAGCTTTCCATGAATACGGATAAAAAAACTCAAAGTGAAACCCATGCTGAAAGTAAAGGGCTCTGATGAGAAAGGGTAACTGACCCTCGAGTATCGATACTGTCAGGGTGCACACACACCCAAGGGTGCGAGTGAATTCCCGTTGGCGACGGCCACAGAAGAAGTGAGAGAGAGAGGAGGAGGTGTGAGAGCCAGCAGAAGCCACGCCCGCCTCATTCCCTCAAGGAGGAACACACTGAAGATAATACACCCTAGTCAAAAACGCCGAGGCAAGGGTGGATTGTCTGAGATGACTCTACCGGCCGACAAGAGAACTATCTCCAAACTCAGACGGCCTCGAGGGAGGAGAAAAATTTATGTCCCACGTCCTCTTAAGTTGCATGCCATACTATCCTTAAAGATATTTTAAACTATAAATCTTAATATAAATAAGGTTTTCCTTAGCTATTGATAAGACTATACAGTAGACTCTCATTAATACGAACAGCGTTATTATGAAGTTCTTGTTATTACGAAGCAAATTGTTGGTCCTAACAAAATTGCCTATCGAAGCTGTAGTAAAAAAATGTTATCACGATATTTTCGTCTTTACAAAATTACATACCTCAGTCCTGGCGGTTACAAAATGAACTTTATTACGAAGTTCCACAAATAACCAACGGCATTTAGGTGGATATACACTATGCTAAGTTTTAATAATCTCGCCACATTTAAGTTCTTCTCGTGTATTGTGACCAAGAGAGTCAATTATGGTTCCTTCTTCAGTGCACACGCAACATCATATAATAAGCTTCATTCCTGTGGAGTCATGGAGACCCACTAATAACCACTCATCAACTGGACGTACAGTTTGTCCTCTACCTACAGACATTCGATTTACGAACCACAGACACAAGAATTCAAAAATTTCAAATTTCGAATTTGGCACCTTTCGATTTGGCCCATGCTACGCAGTGTGGCATTGAGGAACTTGCACTTTGGGCACAATCTGATCAAAGTATCATTGAATCCGGTGTGAATTTAGGAACTTTTCAGCATTTCGTCCATTCTTCCTTACTGAGGGGAGCTATTTTTTTTCGGCTCTGGCTGCGTCGCACGCCCATTTAGATCAGTTCATCACAATCATGAGTTTGCGCACGATTGTGATGTGGTATTGAATTCTGCAGGATAACCGTACACCTCGATTCCTTGCATACAGTTCGGACGGTAAAAGTTGTCCGATGGCAGCACAAAAGAAGGGGTGGAAAACCCTGTGCCAGCACAGTTTGCAGCCAATCCCTGTCCCCCAAACGCACCTCACACCCTCGCCTAGTTTTCACATGCATGTGGAGCACCGAAATAAGCCTGAACCACCAAAACAAGCCCTTTCTTCGAATCACCAAAGCGAGGGATTCTTCCACTGGGTCCTTAACACTCGTCGTCCCTTCTGGTTCCTTTCTTCACGGAACCCTTTTTTTTATAAGTGACATCGGCGTTTCGCTTTCTTACCACGCAACCTTGCCCCCTTCCTCGAACTAGACCCTTCCGACTGTCATCGGACAACTCTCGGCTGCCAGACTGCTGTAGCTTCATCAACTCATGAACAAGGTCTCGGAATTAGAGGAGGGTTAAACTGTTCATTTTTATGAACCGTTCACTTTGATCCTGTTCAGTAAAAAGAACAGTTCAAAATATCGGTTCATAGTGAACAGGTAGGGTCATTCGGTAGAAAATATTGTTTATCATGCGTTTAGAGTACATGAAAGCTTAGTGTGGTATCGTAAGGTTTGTGGAGTGTTATGGTAATTTCGAGCAAGAATCGCGTTTTAAACAACATTTTTGGAGATGCATCCACATTGCACAATACAGCGCATTTAAAAAATTAAAATTTTATCGTAGGCACCAAAAACCAAAGTCCAAAGATCATCTTGGTAAAGGGACCGAAAAAAATGTTCCACAATCATGAGTTCAATCATTTCCTAAGTTCATGAATCGCGTTTTAAACAATATTTTTGGAGATGCATCCACAAATCCACAAATGTTCAAAATACGAAATCAAAATGAATGCGATATCCCAACTGAAAGCCCCGAGGAAACTAATATTTGATCTAATATTTCGAACTGATCGAAAAAACTGATATTTTAAATACCAGTTCAAATATTAGTTATTTCGAATGGTTCAAAAGAACTAATACTTTAAATATCAGTTCAAATATTAGTTAGAACGAACCGTTCAGTGGCTATCCTGTTCGTTTTCGTCGACGGAGGGGAATAGTAGAGTAAGAAGGGGAGGGGCTCGGTCGTCTACGACGCACTTCGGCGGCTTTGGATGGCCTCCCTCGTAACCCCCATCTGATGTTCCCACAACGCACTTGCTCGAGTAAGCTGCAGTTCAAAATGCCTCCTGATGATCATACCTACTGTACCGAGTACGCCGCAATTGTGCAGTGCCGACATGAACAGTGAACAGGGTGTTTTAGAGAACGGTTCATTTTCGAACCGGTTCATTTCAGTGAACAGTTCGTTTTGGCAGTTCGGTTCTTTTTTACCCATCTCTACTCGGAATGCATCTAGTTTGTATATTGAAGACTTACTGTCATCGGGAAGATATCAACCCTTGATTGCAGTATGCCACATTCTTCTATTGAGAAACTTTAACGAATTTTCCTGTTAATGTAAGTTTGCATGTCCTTTAATCACATTTATTATATACTGTTTTTTTTTCTACTACTCCTAAAAGAAACATTCATACGACCTTCTTTATTACAAACCTCCAGTTTTTCGGTCCTGTGAACTTCATAATAACGAGTCTACTGTTAGGGGAAATTCGATACTCAACACTTGGGAATGCATCTCCTCAATGTTAAAATGGTCTCCAATAATGCAAGTTCGATTAGTGCAATGACCCCCAAGGAGTGCATGCCTTGCGCTAAACGAGGCGTACATATAAATACATACATGGATCTTACCTTCCCATGGCTGTGAAGCAAGGATGCTGACGGAATGTCAGCAAAATATGATGAGTTGACCTGATGCTTGTTGAGCAGCGCATCAGAGGGCGTTGGGGAGGCGGTGGGCACATTGGAGCCATCTGCATGCAGGGTCGGTGGTTGCCCTTTCATCCACGCCTCCACAACCTGATCATCCTCTGCCTCCTCCACCGCAACTGCTGCTTTCGGCCACCCTATCACCAGGTCCAATGTCTTGGGTGGAGACTTGCGAGCACCACGGGAAACATGCTCCCCCTCAATGATACCCCCCTCCTCTTCTTGCTTCACCACTTCAACATCAGACGCGAGTGCATCGGCCATCTTCGGTGGTTTCGTACTCAAGAATAAATCATCGCCCAAAGGATCAAGTGGCTCCTTTGCCTTTGCCTTCACTCCTTTTGAGGCGAATAATTTCCCATCGTCACCATCACAGCTAATTTCTGAGAAGAGGTCACTGCTGTTGGTTGGTTCAGAGGAGAACAGTGAGTCTGATGGCTGGCTTGGTTTTCTTAGATTGTGCCTTCTTGTGGAGTTCAAAAAATCATCTTCATCATCACTCGTAAAATCATCAAAGAGGTTTGTGAGCTTTGATGTCTTATTAGCTTCACTGCTTTGCTTGTTGGCATCCATACTTTTTGCAACATCATCACATATTCTTGGTGAGGCATCAACACTCTTGATAGCACCCACCACCATTAGTTTATCATCTGTGTCCCCAAATATGTCATCAAATTCAATTCTAGCACTTTTTGCCGAATAAGTGCTGCTAAATTCTTCAACTTTACCAGATGATTTGGAATCATCCCCCTCCACCTTTTGTACACCAAACAGCCTATCAGAATCACTACCTTTCTTGTTTGATTTCTTAAGATCATCTGTAAAACTACCTTCATAATCGTTGAACCAAGGGACTTCAGACTTAATTTCTTTCGAAGGCTCTTCTTTTCCATTTATAATGCTTTCACCCCCTTCCACATCATTAAAATCTGAGAAGAGATCATCCTCGAGTTTTTTTTCAGAGAACATACTTTTCTCATGTGATCCAGGAAACAATTCTTCATCTTTCCCGAGAACATCACCAAAGAGAGGATCAGGAGACACGCTGAGCGTTTTTTGTCCTTTGTTGGATATTGATTTTGATGTTGAAGATGGAGGCCTCGCCTTAGAGCCAGCAAATATATCCTCCCCATCAGAATCGAAATCATCAAATAAGTTTGTCCTTTCTTTACCAGCAACACCAGAGGAAATTGTTTTTGGCAGCTTCCTTTGAATTTCTTCCACTTTGGCTGAGATAGATGCTGATTCAATTGGAGCAAACAAGTTTTTATCAGTCACATCACATTGTTCACCAATAGACGTATCCTTGGGTTTGCTGCTTGCAAAGGCAAAGAGGTCATCAGCATTGCCCATGTCATCAAACAGAGATCCCGAATCTGAACCTTTGTACTTTGGTCCCTTTTCACTGAAAAAAACCATCAAAATTAAATCAAAGGAGGAAGGGTAAGGCTTTAGCGCCATAAACCAACTCAACAGGAGATGATGATATTTTGTGGAACCATGTAGCATAATTAGACACACATGTGCATGGTTCACAGATTTTTATTTACCCACCCAGGTTTCAACAAACTACAGTAAAACCCCGTATTTGCGTTATCGGAATTTACGTTTTCCCGCAAATTGCAAGTCTTTTTCTGGGTCCCGTCATATTTCCTATCTCTCCAATGTAAATAGAACCCTGTATTTACGCCGTGTTTTTTTCGTTTTCCCGCCATGTGCATCAGGACGTGCCGACTAAAAAAAATTTTTTGCGTAGTAAAACAATTAATCGCGCATATCAGCCCTTAAAACTGTCTTTTGGCTTCATTTCGCGCATTTTTATTTAAAAATCTAAGAGAGAAAGACGAAATGAGAACTATTTTCGGGAAGAATTTGAATGTGGCGGGACAGAACGCCACTAACGTGGGAAAGTTGAACTACGTCATCTCGTTTTCTGTCAGCGGCGAAAAGATTCACGATATGAAAGTAGGTGTATTGAGCAATCGAGCTATGTATTAATTATAATGCAAGAACTCCTGAAGGAATGTTGACAATAATCATGTAGTCGATAATTTGATACGAGAGTTTGAAAGGAAACCAGACGTGATAAGTGCCGGAACTAAATAACTTGACCGACAACATTCGCGCTGACTACATTCAACAGTTGCGTAGCAATTATGGGTTAATTAAATACTTTTTAAAAAACTTATTTAAACTTGAATTATCCCATTCAAATAGCAGTGTATCGCAAACTATTGTAACTTTCAAAAATTATGAAGTCCCATGACAGTTTGTACTACGCACTTGATCGCCGAGGAGTAGGTCAGATACTCGTGTGTTGCCGAGTTACCCTCAATTCGTACGGGAAATAGAATTGATCCGGCTTGAAAATGGAAATTCGAGGTGAAAAACGGACATTTTTAATTAACGAGGAAATGAAAATTATAGAGATAGTTGATTCCAACACCGGAACCCGCATCGATTCAAACGCTGGCGACTCGAATGTTGGGACTGGCAATCCGTTCGGATTCCCAGTCTCAACATTCAATACCGTGGTGAAAAATCGCGATGCCATTGTAAAATATGCAAAACAGTGCGGACATATATAAAAAAAGAGAATATATGTGAAGAATTCCTGGTAAGAATAAATAGAACGAATTCTAAAAGAGTAGTTTTTAGGTGCAAGATCATCAAATGTCCCAGCAAATGGTGTCATCTAAAGGCCTGTTTACATAGTACATTAACCCGTACAAGTTAATGTCTAAATTATGAACATGAAAATGCACCGTGTATTCACCCAACTTGTGCGTATATGCACGAACAGAAAATAGAACCTGTTCAAATTTGGTTCATGCATTCATAGTCGGATTTAGGGGCAGGGGACGTGCCCCCCCAGATGCTTAAAAAAAAAGACAAAATTTGAATACGGTTATCATAGGAGGATCTATGGGGGGGGGGGGCACGTGCCCCCCCAGACACTTAAAAATATGCAAGATTTTTAATACGGTCCGGTTATCATTGCGTTCATTTTGTATAACGTGGTATCATTGTGCCCCCTCCCTCCCCACTCCAGAACAAAATCCTGGATACGGCATTGCTTGTGCCCCCCAGAAAGAAATCGTGGATCCGCCCCTGATGGTCATCATTATGTTCTCTTTGTTTTGTGTATTACTCAAGGAGGCTCAATCATTTAATTCAATAAGAATAACTTTGATATAAAAATAAAGAGAATTTTGTATAGTCATTGTTATATCTTGTTTTTAATCTCAACTAAGACAAGATCTTTTGCCTGTCAGGCCCTCTGTGCCCCTCCCAGAATAAAATCCTGGATCTGCCCCTGCCTACATTCGTACATGTCCCGTTCCGGTCCACAAAAATCATTCATGCAATTTCATCATTCATGGTTGGTTGGACAGATTCAAAAATAGGTTCAGTCTTGTATATAAGATGGTGAGTGGTGAAAGCAAAGATGTTAACATAGTGACAGCAACTCAGTGGAAAGAATCTGAATATATTAGAGTTCTGGAAGGTTACAGCCCAAAAGATGTTTTCAGTGCAGACAAAACAGGATTATTTTTAAATTTTTGCTGCCAGTAAAAATACTGTGCTTCAGAGGGAAACAGTGTTATGGAATAATGCTTAGTGAACAATTAAAAAATTAACATTTCCAAAGCCAGTACATGAATAAAAGTGAAAATTCTCTTTTCCCACGATTTGCATTTTCCCGCAATTTACACTTTTTTTCTTGGGTCCCTAGAAAAGTGTAAATAAGGGGTTTTACTGTATGTCCTTCATCTTGAAAATTAAGTAGTTCATCGAATCCAGGATTGGTAAATAAAAATATGCAGACCATACAAATCTTTGCTTATGATTATGTCACCCAGCACCACGAAGTTACACCACCAAGAGAGACCCCTCAAGACCTCACAGCTACTATAGATGCCAGGTACGAAAATACAGTGGAACTTGGTTAGTACGTTTCTGAAGGGACCACGAAAAATGAACGTACTAACCAGGAAAACGTACTAACGAGGAAAGTAAATAATAGCAGTCGGGGTTATTGCAATCAGTGAAAAAGTCGTCATAATTACAATTACTATCGGTAGTTCTCATAGGATCGCCTTCCTGAACTCTTTTCACATTTAAAATCAAGAAAATGAGCGCTACCATGAAAAACAATACCATGTGAATAAAAATCGCAATTTTTCATGGACATCCCGGAGACGATTTCATGATTACGGCGTCTATCTCCCGTGATTTATCCTATATATATTTACAGAACGAGGACGAGTGAAGCTCAGACAAGCGAAGACAAGTCATTTTTCTTTCTCACAGCGTACTCGGAGAATATAACAACAACCCGGAGTAAGTCAAAATTATATTGACTTTCAAATTACGGCAACAGCCGTAGACATTCGCTTCTGGAATGATACCATTTCGATTGTAAAATCGATCGATATATCGACTGATGACACGCAAGATAATTAGATTACGACATAATTACAAGAAAATTTTATATTAAACAGTTGAAATTTACTTGCAAAATTTGTCTAATGTCGTCTGCTTTCGTTCCGAGATCAAGTATTTTTAAGCTAAGCTTCGCGTGGAGATCCAGAGGATCGTCTGCTCCCGCAACAGTAGTCAAGTAAATACGCACGACGTCGAGTTTATGGAGCAGTACTGCTTTAGATAATGTGGGAATTGTCTAATACCGTTAAGACTCATTTCTTCATCATGATAACTCGTGCAATAGCAACAATTGCCCACTCACGAACTTTGTGCGCAGCAGTGGGCACTCCCAAGCGCTCCAAAGGCAACAGAAGGTGAGGAGCTCGGGGTGGGGAAAATTGGGGCTTCTTATTGGCTGTAGTTTTTCATAGTCAGACATTCCCAAAAAATGGCCGCGTTTTATTATTCAGCACGTCACAAGAATTCAGAAATGCATTTGGATAAATTACGGTAGAAGAAAGAGATGTGGAATGAATGGAAGAATGTTAATGGCTAATAATAATAAATTAAATCATGAATTCAGACGTTTGCGACCCTTAAGAAGACACTCGAGAACGAATTGCGGGTTGCGTCACGGCAAGCAATTGAGCGTACTAACCAGGAAAGCGCAATTTTTTCAAACGTACTAGCCAAATTCTTTTACCTGTATTTTGTTCGGATGGTACCGGGACCGAGGGAAATCGCCGTACTAAGGAGGAAAACGTACTAAGGAGGAACGTACTAACCAAGTTCCACTGTATGTCATGAAAACTCAAACAGCAGTGCACCCTTTAAATAATTATCATAAGTTTAAAATTTTCCAAGGTTTCCAAATGGAATTGATTCCACTTGGACCAGCAGCACATACATAATACCAAGCAATACCACTGAGAGCCAGTCATCAACATAATTCAGAAGAAATTGGAAATCCAGTCACAAGGTGAGCCCTTTCTGAGTATGCATGAGACTTTCAATTAAAGCAGAAATAGCAAAATGAATCACCTCTTTTCCTTGACGGCCACACCTTTGTGGTCTGAGTTGGAATGAGCAGGGACGACCATCTTCCCTGAGGCATCTTCACCTTCCTGTTCCTTCATTTTCCTCTTGCCTTCTAGCTCTTTGGTCAGCTTCTTACCAAGAGCCAATGGATCAATGCCACCAGCATAGAATGAGCGAGCACCCACAGGTAACTGGAATGCAATCAAAACATCACCCATCACCACCACTATTCAACCATATAGTCTGCTTTGTTCATGGTAGTCACTGGTAGATTTAGGGATGACTTAGCATGATTTGACCAGATTTAATGCAAAAGGTATTGGGATCAGAAGGGGAGCGAATCATCAGAAGGGGAGTAATACATAAGCGGAGGAATACAGATGAGGATGAGTTACCCGGAGGATTCAATCGGCCACTCCAAAATTTCATGTGAATTTTCTTGTTCATGAGCAGAAATTCAAACATTTGGATAAATCTACTAAGGATCTGCACAAACCTACCTGGAAAAATCGGTACTTTGCAATTACAATAACATGAAATATGGCCTTAAATGACACAAGCTTCTATAGACTTCTTCCTCTAGAAATACTGCCTATTTCTAATATCACATAACAGATAATGAGGACTTAAATGTACTATCCCACTGAGCTTCTCCCAACGGTACTTTCATCTCGTGTGGAAGATTCAAACTATGTGCCTGTCATTATTAGCCATAAATGACACATTGTATGTAATTCGTCTCATTTTCGTCCAACGATGGATGTGGGAAAATTATATGTCGGGACCATTATTCGACGCTAGTATTCGAGCTATGATTTACTATTCAAATTCAATATTCAAGATGGAGAAATCTGGTATTCGACCCGGCTCTAATTTTTAATGATTCTTTGTTTTAATGTTATTTTTAATTACGGTTTTAATGATGTTATTGATGCAAATTATTTCATTTAATTTGAAATTAAAAGTTGATTTTTAAAATGTAATTGTTTTATACCTATTTATTTATATATTCATCAAGTGAAATAGATGAATGACATTTAATATGCTTTGTGCAATTCTAGTATTCGAGGCATTCGAAAATTGAGATATTCGAGTATTCCAGCCATGATTTACTGTAGAACCTCACTTTTACGCCCCCGCAATTTACGTTTTCCCGCAATTAGCAACATTTTCTTCGAGTACCGATGATTTAAGTATCTCCACAATGTTAAGTCTTCCCCGCATTTACGCTGACGAAATTTCAATTGACCCGCTATTTACGCCAGGCCGCCAAAGGGAACATGGCGGATAGCGTACCGTAATCAAGAAGAATGAGTTTTAGAGATCAGAGGCACGGATAACCTTTTACAAGAAGGTTGCAAATATAGGAAAGGAAGTTGTATTTGCAGCCTCCTTGCCTTTTTGGCATACCTGTCACCAGCGCCACTATCATTAATACGGCGTCTTTGAACCACTACAATAATTCCTTCTTCATCTGTTTCTGACCACTATCGCGGGGATCGCGGGATTTCCTGAGACAGGTTGTTTGCGAAGTTTAAATTTCTTTTCAAGTATTGTAGGTTTTCCACTTCACTTGTAAGCATTGTAGTTACAAATATAGACGCTATGTTTATAATTGTAGTCGTTATCGTGATGATCCACGCACTGGGCGTTCTCCTTCGCCTACATTATTACCAAGTTCTTCGTTTATTTTTAAAGTCGTTTTAATCGTTATCTCCTTTTCCCTGCTTTTTTCGTGACAGCGTCAATAAACACGAATCAAATACTGAATGGCCTAAAAAAGAGAGGAAAAATTTTTCAATAGAAGATAAAGTAAAAATTTGGGAAGAGTTGACTCACATGTATAGGTTCACGCGTTTCCCCTGCCAAAGAACTTTGGATTCCAGTGTCCACATTAAACACTGTTATTAAAACTCGCAAAAACATAGAAACCAGTGCAGTGGATTACGGACCCGTTGCAAAGAGGCAAAAATATGTTAAGTACTCGAAATATGATAGACTATAGAAGAAATTTTAAAAGAATGGTTTCAGTGCACCAGGTCCTCGAACATACCCATCAGCGGAGTTATTTTGAAGGAAAAAGCGCAACATGTGGCAATGAGGCTGGGAATTGAAGACTTCGAGGCTTCAAAGGGATGGTTAAGCAGGTTTAAGACTAGGCATAATGTTGTATACAAAACAATTTGTGGTGAGTCCAATAGTGTTGTTCCCCAAACAGTGGCACAGTGGAAGGAACATTGTTTAAGTGAGCATATATAGAAGGGTATGCTCCAAAAGACATTTTCAATTTAGATGAGACGGGCCTTTTTTCAATACACTTCCCCATAAGACTTTAAGAGTTTAGAGGTGAATCTTGCCATGGTGGGAAGCATAGCAAAGTGCGTTTAACAGTATTTTATGGTGCTAATGCTAATGGTAGTGAAAAGTTATGGCCATTTGTCAATGGAAAATCCAAAAGTCCTAGATGTTTTAAAAATATCAAGACAAGTGAGGAGGATGATGATGATGATACAGAAATGCCAAAAGAAAGCGCAATCAAGGCTATATCTGCTGTCAGTGCACTAAGGCTACATTTACCAACTGTTGCAGGAAATGAGAGAGAATTAGAGCTGTTGGACATCATAGAAAAAAAGAGTATAAATAATTTGCATAAATAAAATGACCAATCAAACAAAGATAATGGAATATTTCCAGAAGAAGGCTAATTATAAGAGCATATTGCAATGGTGCTTCTTTTTTCATCACTGAATTCATCCCAGAATATTTAATTTGAATTCGACGATATAAAATTATTTGCTTTCAATTTTAAGAAGACTTCTTGAGAGTTAAGGTTGATACATATTGTTTTTAATTAAATATTAAATGGGTTTAAAGTCAAATATTTTTTTTAGTTCGTCCAAAGATAAAAATATTTTTACTTTAAAAGATTTTTTCAATTTTATAGAGTTAACGGAATATGTTTATCCGTTTTACTTATTTATCAGCAATTATCTGTGTTAAAGGATCTCTTTCAGAAGACTGATGTTTTGTATGATCTACCTCACTGAGAGTTCAGTACTAGTAAAGAATTTTTTGTTATCATAATTAAAGGTTTTTATACTTACTATTCATTTAGAACACGATCCATATGAAAAATAGAACATTTAACTATATTTAAAGGGGTTATTTTTCATTAAATTGAGCCTAACCTCGATTTTACACTTTCCCGCGATTTACACTTTTTTTTCTTGTCCCCCTCAAAAGTGTAAAAGAGGGGTTTTACTGTATTCGAATTCGATATTCGAGTTCAAGAAATCTGCTATTCGACCCATCTCTAATGAAAATGCAATTTTCTGATGGGAGGAAAACTGGAACCTCATTTTTGTTGTTGTCAGGTGGGCATATGTTCTTTAGAGGTTTGTTCTAAGGATATTGTATAGAACTGTATTCAATATGAATGCACTAGTAAAACTACACTAGGTCACTCAATAGGGTAGTTTCCTTCATCAAAGAAAACGAAAGGCATTGATTGCGATTCGTTACCCACCATTATATACAAATTATTTAGTTTTACAAATCCCAGTTTAGACGAATGTTAATGGTCAATTTTAACCTCATTTGAAAAAGGCCAGATTGTCGCCCATGCGATTCCACTCCACATGACGTCACAGGGACCTAGTTTCTATACGAGTAAATAGGAATTTTGCATCGTCTGAGTTTACCAAATGCATGCATGAGGCAGAGAGCTCAGGGAAAAATGTCTTCATAATCACCTATTCAAATTACCTAAGTTTGGAAAGTTTTCTTCATTTGATAGGGTAATAATAATCCTTATTTAAGCCAAGCGCTACCTGCTAGCAGGGTACTCTGCTACCTGCTAGCAGCCTGCGTCGTATCAGCCCACAATATCTTCGTCCCAAGGTCATCTCACACGGCGACAGCCGGAAACAGAAATACATCACACCGACTTTTCCCAGCATTCCTACTTAGCCGTCGTGTTTTCGCGTGCTTGAAATTTTTCACTTTCCGTTTAATCACGAAAAATAGGTATCATCATTCAAAAATCTAAGAGCGTGAAATACGTTCCAGGAGTAATAATCTTTCGATTTAGGCAATAAAAAAATAATAGGAAACCACCCTAGTGAGAGCTTACTTTTGGCTGAGCAGTATCTGCTTTTCCATTTTCATTGAAGTTGCCTTTGCTTGATTTTTCAGCCTCCGCCCTATCACCACGACGGGAGGTCTCCTCCTTTGCAGCAATGCTCCACAGAGGGTCATCTTGTTCTGGATCATCAAAACTCCAGCCATCCTCCACACCTACCCATAATACAACAAGAGGAAATTACATAAGACAGTAAAATAAAATAAATAAAATGTACACATCAGGAAGGATGCATTGCTCGTTTGATGCTCTGGTTTACCAAGTTGGGTTAACATGAAATGGAGGAGATTTCTGATGTAAAATACACCTTAAAAGGTGCATTATTTACTCATTCACTGCAATATCTCACATTTTAAGTACATGCTTATGAGCAAACATTTGATAGATTTCTCCCTTATTTGAAACAGTAAAGATGGCATGAAAATGTATTAGAGATGGGTTGCTTCCGGTAGCTGGCTCTCCATTCTGCCAGTTCTTGGCCCCAATATCGAGAACCGATCGCATCAAGTTGGTACTTTGGAACTGGCTCAGAATGGTGGAGAGGATTTGAATTTGGCACTCAAACCCGGAATGGTCTGCAGCTTATTCAAGGCCAAAAAGTGAAAAAAGCATATACAGTAGAACCTCGGTGATACGACCCTCAGTTATACGATGACCTCACTTATACACAGATTTTTTTTGGTCCGGTGAATAACCCCATATGAACCCAAGTATTTCCAACCTCGATTATGAAACTTTTCACTTGTACGACTTGTCAGAAAACTGCACTACGAAAAGATTGCAGTGCACACGCCAATTTTAGTCACAGGAGCGGGAATAATATGTGCATTGCATAGATATGTCAATAAAGAATAATAAGTTTTAAGAATGAGCGATGCTGTTTATTAGATGCATATTAATTTTAACTATTGTAGATGATAGTCAATCCGGAATTGTGGGCTACGGAATACCGATCTCAAATGGAAGATTTTCTAGAATTTTTCCAAGGTTATGTTTTCCATCGCCCCAGTGAAAAATACAGTAAAACCTCACCTTAATGAACTCCCGCTAAACGAAGAACTCCGTTCAACGAACAAATGCTATTGGTCCGGCCAATTGCCTATGTAAACACAGTAGTGAAAAACCCCGATGAACGAACTCCTATTCAACGAAAACTCACCGCTAGAATTGAAAACTCTTGAGCAGTCTTCCATTTGGCTATACCAAGCTTTCAACCCGCCTGGTCTTAACAGGGCCCACTGATCTCTATCTCTATAGCCTTCTCCTCTATCCCATCCCCCATTCCCCACCCTCTCCCTTCCCCTATCTTATCCTAATCCCCTCAGCCTTTGGGCATCCTCTGTCCTCGTCCTCAGTATCTCCTTGTCTCCTTCCCGACGAAGGCCCTAAGAGGTCGAAAATTTGAAACTAACGTGTGAGTTCTCTTTTATTTGTGTCTATGTTTTTGTGGCCTATCATGGCATTTATTTATATATAATATATATATATATATATATATACACCCATGTCTCGTATAGCGCAAGGGATGCGTTCCTTGGGGTCTTTGCGCTATACGAATTTGCGTTATACGAGAGCGTTTTAACATAGGGAAGATAGGGATGCGTTCCTGGTAGCATAGGTCTTGGGTATTGAATTTCCTCTAAAACATCTATATTCCCATAAAAAGCCTTAGAAAACATTATTTCTATAAATATTTATAGTTTAAAACATCTTTAAAGATAGTATTCACGCATTCAAAGACTTTTATTCACGTTAAAAAAAATTCTTACGTGCTTTCGAAATTCCGTCCTGTCGTGCGGGTGGGCTAACATCTGCTATCTCAGGGGATCGTAATGCGTTGCCGGCAGTTGATGATTTTTCAAACTAGTCTAAAAACAACTGTTGTGTCACCCAGGCCCTTTTGTCGCTCATCGAAATGACAGGCAAATGCTACTTTGAATGCCATTTCATAGCTAGCGGAGTTAATGAATGATAAATCATTTTAATTTGAAGTCCTCCGAGTCATTAGCAGCTACGTGAAACAGTCTTTAAATGTCTTGAAACCTGACCCAGGTTTTCCTTCCCTGAAAATGAATGAACGAGAATGCATTCTTTTCCAAAAGAATATCGTCTCATCAACACTAAAAACTAGTTGAGGGGGAAAGGAGCCACTTTCAATAACAGCTTGGAGTTCATCAGAAAATGTTGTGGTGGCTGCGCTATCAACACTTGCAGATTCACCTGATATCGCCGCACTGAAAATACCTGCTTGCCGTTTAAATTCTGGAACCAACCGGAGCTTTCACTTAATGTCTCGGAGCGATTACCACTCTCGTCTTTTTGTACTGATTCACCATGAACTTTCCGTATGTGTAGACCGCTTGGTTGAAGTTGGTGCGGCTGAGGTCACTGATATTTTAGCTTCGTCTTTATTCAGAATAAAGCATCGTGAGTTTAAACTTCCGCGCAATATCGCTTTGACGCTCTCCATTTTCAAAGCAATTGACCTCTCTCAAGTCCTCTTCTAGGTTAATGGTTTTTCTTGATAAATTCTTGATTTTTCTACACGCATTCCAATTTTTTGCCATAATCTCTTGGTTTTTACCCTGTATGGCTCTATCTAAATCACCTTCTTCTGCTGAACTGTATTCCTGAGACGCAGAAGGGCTATGACTGCGGGGAGGGAACGAAGCCATTGTGTTTAAGACTCTATAGCGGACCCTTTTATGTGTTGATGCTATTCATGCGCAACTCGGTCACCGCTCCATTTCTCCCCCGTGAATACCGATGACCTTGAAGGCTTTAGCGTAGACTCTCTACCTGGAAGGCAATCGCCCGGTAACCTACGACGGCAAAAATACCTCTCAAACCGTATTGCTGAAAAAAAAACTCTAGACCCAATGACGAGTAATACTTTTGGCAATTGCGCAGCAATGAATTTCGATTAATATATAAACAAAAAAGAAGATTTGAGGCAAGAAATAATATTAATATGCGTAAATTGATAGAAATTTCTTGTGTACTTAGCGCAAGTTCACGTTTTATCACGAGAGCGTTTAAGATTTTTGATTAGGCTACACTGCGTTGCAATGTTTCCCCGAGGAACGAATTTGCGCTATATCGAAATTACGCTATACGAGACATGGGTGTATATATATATATATATATATATATATACAATCATAATAACACATAATAGAAATTGAAAGAAAGAGATAGAAACATAAATGCAAGACGATGACACACTGTGGCGTGGAGATGGAATGAAGGCCGAAAACACATGGAAAAAAGTTCACCTGAACCGGGAATCGAACCACGGACCTCCAGCAGAAGGTCCGTGGTTCGATTCCCGGTTCAGGTGAACTTTTTTCCATGTGTTTTCGGCCTTCATTCCATCTCCACGCCACAGTGTGTCATCGTCTTGCATTTATGTTTCTATCTCTTTCTTTCAATTTCTATTATGTGTTATTATGATTGTATATTCGCCTGTGGCGACCTGTGTGAATGTGAATTTGAAATGTATATGACCTATATGGTTCGTTTCCTCTTCTTGGGATCAGCGTTCCCCGAAACGCATGTTCTATATCTATCCTGCTGTGTGTGTGATTGTGACCATCTTTAATTCCATTTCTTCTTCTGTCCGCGTTGAATTCTTCGTTCGTGGCGGGACCTACGCCCAGAGCCATCTCTTGGCCAAATGATAGGGCTAGACCTCGGGGGATTTGGTGTATAAACCCCCGCCGAAAACACTGGAGATTAGATTAGCCTGGATAGCTCGGTGGTCTGAGCATCTGCCCGGAAAGCAGAAGGTCCGTGGTTCGATTCCCGGTTCAGGTGAACTTTTTTCCATGTGTTTTCGGCCTTCATTCCATCTCCACGCCACAGTGTGTCATCGTCTTGCATTTATGTTTCTATCTCTTTCTTTCAATTTCTATTATGTGTTATTATGATTGTATATTCGCCTGTGGCGACCTGTGTGAATGTGAATTTGAAATATATATATATATATATATATATATATATATAAATAAATGCCATGATTGGCCACAAAAACACAGACACAAATAAAAGAGGACTCACACGTTAGTTTCTTTCAATATATATAATATATACAATGTTTTGGAAAATATGATATGCACGTGGCACGTAATATAAATAGTTCAAGTTAATATCGATAAACACAGAGACATAAAAAAGAAACACTCACATTGAATAAATAAACTCGTCGAAGCTATCAAAGCACTTCAGGCTTCTTCGTCAGCTGAAGTATGAATGGTGAGGAAAGGAGAGGGTTGGAAGAGGGAAAGAAGAAAACACTCACACGAAAAATAAAACTGAAAGACTTTCGCGGTTGTAGCCGCTTCATCAGTCAAGGAGAGATTGAGTGGGGAAGGAGTGTGTTGGAAAAAGGAGTGTGTTGGAAAAAGGAGTGTGTTGGAAAATATATATATATAATCATAATCTTCTCCTTATATATAACATCGCATGTGTAACCACTCACTCACTCATGTATACTAATTCCCGACCACTTCCAGAAGAGCTGGAGAGCTGAAATTTGTTGCACAGGTGGAGAAAAAATATTCATCGGGAGAAAAATTCCGAAAACTCGAAAAAGTCGATTAGTTTTCGAGATATATCGACTTGAATTAACATGGGAGCCTTATGGGACTAAAACTTTTTCCCAATTTTTGCGTATTTGTTGATGTTTCAGGAAGATGAGATTCCTGTGACAAAAACTAGATTTTTTAGTCAATTTTTTGATGTGAATGCCATTGCGATATTTTGATAAAAAGTATTTTTTATGATTTTTTGAAAATTTCCTATGCTTTTCTTACGGGCCTATCTTTGGAATTTATTTTGACCAACTTGCAATAATCGTAGGACAAATTCCTTGAAACGCAAGATACTAGATTTTTTGCTTGATTTTTTGGCTATCTTGGAATATTCACAAGTCGAAAGAATTCCGAGGAATAAACGATTTTCGATTTTCCATTGTCGAGGAGACGAATATTAAATTTCGGATTTCGGCTTTGAGACTTTGGCATATGAAAATTTGGAATCTCCGTGAAAACCCTTAGAGGGTACTCCGTACCCTCACGTCCTACCCTGTTTTTCCGATAACCCTCTTGGTTAATTCATAATAAAATTCCGAAAAATATCCTGCACGTGAGAAAATCATTGTCGCCATTATTTTGCGAAGCACACGATCTTGAATAACTTAGCAACCGTTCAAGTTAGAGGAATGAAATTTTCAGGGTAATACTATTATCAAAAAAGACAACTTTTGCAATGATAACCAATCCACTCGATCGATTCATGTGAGAGTTATATCGATACCAATCTCCTTGGATACGCTTTATTCGCTAATAACTTTCTCGTTATTCGAAGTATGAATACGAAATTCAAATGTAATACTAAAGTTGACGTGCTTAATCTGCCAAAAGTTAAATCAAGCGGATCGAATTATTATAAGCGAAGTTATAATCGATCCAAGGGTGCATTCGATACATGTCTTTTTCAGACTTGTTTACATAGTTACGGGGATAAAATTTTTAATTATTTGCTTAGACAGCAACGTACTATACGTACATGTAACATATTTTGATGAGTAATGATTCATAATGAAGATATATCGAAATGAAATAATATCGATATGCCTCATTTTCTCCTTTGTTATTGAATGTAGATGTCTGAAATTTTTAGGATAGTACGTGATTGGTGATATAAGATTTCTGTTATCTTTTGGTCTCCATGGCAACCATAGTTTCAACTTTATGCCGAAATATATTTTCAATGTAAAGTAAATGGGGATATATCAAAACCGTTTTATACAAATATCCTCACAAGCACACGATCTTGAATAACTTGGCAACCGTTCAAGTTAGACAAACGAAATTTTCAGGGTAATACTAATATCAAAAAGGACAACTTTTGCAATGATAACCAATTCTCTCGATAGATTAATGTGTGAGTTATATCGATACCAATCTCCTTGGATACGCTTTCTTCGCTAATAACTATTTTGTTATTCAAGATATGAAATCGTAATTCAAATGCAATACCAAAGTTGACGTGCTCAATCTGGCAAAAGTTAAATCAGGCGGATCGAATAATTAGAAGCGAAGTTATAATCGATCCAAGGGTGCATTCGATACATGTCTTTTTCAGACTTGTTTACATAGTTACGGGGATAAAATTTTTAATTATTTGCTTAGACAGCAACGTACTATACGTACATGTAACATATTTTGATGAGTAATGATTCATAATGAAGATATATCGAAATGAAATAATATCGATATGCCTCATTTTCTCCTTTGTTATTGAATGTAGATGTCTGAAATGTTTAGGATAGTACGTGATTGGTGATATAAGATTTCTGTTATCTTTTGGTCTCCGTGGAAAACCATAGTTTTAACTTTATGGCGAAATATATTTTCAATGTTAAGTAAATGGGGATATATCGATATCGTTTTATACAAGTTTCCTCTTTTGCGAGATTAATAAAAATATAAGGACATGATCCTTACCATAGAGGTCACATTTAGCAATGATGAACATCCCGCTCTACCCGTTTTCCAACAAGAAAAATCGAATCTAAAATGCTGGAATTCGATTTGTCGCTTACATATTTTTTTATTTAATTATGAAAGGGACTTAAACTCTTACCGGTAGATAAAGAAAGGTACAAAACAAGATAAAAGTTTCAATAACCCAGTAAACACGTATGACTCATGCATGAGGTCATAAAGAAGTCTGACGAATTTGTAGGACTCCTACAAAAGAGTCCCAAATGGCCTCATAATGATGTCTCCGTGAGGTCATATGCACTCGTATAGGAATTCTTTTCGCGGTCTCACACGACTCTGAAGGAGCTCATACAAGAGGTCTTATAGGACTCCTATAACAGTTCCAATATGATATAGGCGCAAATGTGGCGCCTCCAAGTGTGTGACGATGGAACTACCTGGAGAACCAGAAAAATTACCCACTTCGTAATAATTCCGATAGACGGCTTTGAAATAGCCTACAAAAACGCCGGGACCCCTACCAGCCCATTAATTAAGATTTCAAAATACTTTACGCACCTTTATTTAAGAATACTCTCCGATGACATAAGTACCCGACGTATCCAATTAAAATAAAGCAAAATAATACATCTAATGAGAACCATAGGTGGAAATAAGGCAGAAAAACAAAATGGAATAGACAACTTCATGATATTTATAAATTTATTCTTCATAATATTAAGTCAATAAGCAAACATAACGAGTTTTTGAATTCTTCCTCTCTGCATACTTTACGCGGTCTCCGCTTGATACAGCCACTGCCTCTCCACTCTCTCCAAGGCGACACTACTTGCTGATGTCGGATTCCATTTCATACCAGAGGCTGAAAAAAAAAACATTGAACTTAAGTTTGTTGAGAGTTATAATTGATAACATGATAACATCAAATAAACCAGATAAAGACTATTTATCTCATTAGCAGTTCCTAAGTACTCCCAGGGCCGGTTTTAGCACCGAAGATGACCGTTTTAACTTGGTTAATTTTAGGAGTAACCGAATTAGTGAACTACTTTTGATTAACTCTTACACTTAATTACATTCCTATTGCATTAGAATGCACTTAGAAGTTAACTTAAATACATGGTGAACGTTATTTCCATGCTTTATCGTTCCATAAGTTACATTACGAAGTGAAATCGAGCAAATTATAAATCGGTTAGCACTTTTGTTTGTTTACGTCATGATTTTGAGAACTGAGAAGTTTATAAACTTCAATGATCTTAGGGAAAACTGTTTTGTGAACCCGAGATAATAAAAACACTGCTTGAACACGTACTAGATATGATCGAGATAGTGTATATTAGCGGAGATAATTTAAAATGCGATAACAGCAAATTTATAAGGATACGATGAATGGATGAAATGAAACATGAACAACAACAAAGACACGTTACAAAACGTGTTCCATCTAAAAATTTTACATGAATATTTACCGATACTCAATGATAAGCATGAACTTTACCAGCTTGGAAAATAGTATAATTAATGGATTTTCTCATTAACAAGTGGATAAAGAATCGTACACACAAAATCATTGAAACTTACCTTCCAAGTCTCCGTGCACGTAACACATCATGATGTCCAAAACCTTGCAAGGTTAGTGCCGATCTCAGATCCGATGGAATTCTGATTCACGTTCGTAGACACAAGGAAAAACACGAGCAAGAACTAGACCATGGAGTACAAACGATATTAATCATAAACTAGACGTCTGAGCTCAAGGCAGTAGAATAACACGACAACACAATGGCGGACCTAGCGGAAAGTGGAAGTGTCAGCTTATTTAATAGAATCGGAGGGAGAAGTTTACGAACCCATCTCTTAATATAAAGAGTTAATTGAAGGAAGAAAAAATATTATACACGCAGAAATATATAATTACGATTGAAATTTTAATTCATTAACATATACATGACTTGATTTTTCAGGCCTCGTGTGTGTGATCTTGAAGACCCCATGAAGTGTGAGGTCTTCAAGACTTCATGAAGTATGCGGTCTTTAAGACATCATTCATGTGACCTCATGAAGTGTGAGGTCTTAAAGGCCCTTTCATGACTCTTAATGTGGAATCTTAAAGGAGTCCAACGTATGAGTTCATATAAGACCTCATTACGAATACTGTGTTGACTGGGAAACTAATGCAGTCGTTATAGTTGACGTTATGTTCGATAAAATTGTGTACTGTAGAGATTCCTTTTGCAGACCTTTTACTATAGTTGCTGGGATAAGACTTTTAACGGTATGCTAGAAGGTAACTTACGATTCATACATATAAAATATTTTGCAGAAGTGCATCCCCTTTTCAAGATATGTCGATATGAAATTATATCGATAAGTGTCATTTTCTCCTACCATATTAACCGTACCTACCCCATATTTTCGTCTTTTAGTACGGTATTTATATTAAGGCCATCTTCAGCCAACAGAAACAAAACTGGATGGTTTACTCACGCGATAAAAGATGTCACGTAAAATTGTTTCGTTGTAAAAAACACGGTTTCCCATATTTAAGCCACGAACAGAGATACTTTGGTCTTATTTATTGTCATTGCGATTGCCAATCTAATTAGAAATTGAACCCGTATGTATTCATTTGGCACATCTGTCGGAATAATAGGGATTCGTGGCAGTAATACATCTCCTTGGAACATGCTATTTATATCTTAGTGTGATGGGAAAATATTTCAAACGGCATAAACAATATTGACGGTCGTCAAGGGAAAGGTAAGCGAAACACGCTAAACTTGAACCTTTTTTTGGATGTTTATTTCTAAATTCAGTGTAAATCAGGTATAAAACGAAATGGATCTGCAGCATTAAGAAGGTGCAATTCTTTTCCTTTCGAATGATATATGGCTTAACTTAATGTGACCATTTCCACTAATTTTAATGTGCAAATACAAATACGTCTGCAGGCATTAAAAATTTGATTTACATGTATTTCTTATGGAAATGACTCATGGCACATTCCAGGGACTCATGAGCCCAAGAAGCTCAATAAGAAACCAATCAACTCTTCTTAATCATAACTCCCGATCCCCGTTACGTAATATCAGGTGAAGGATAACGAAAATGATATTTCCTCATAACATGTTCTACGAAATGAAGTTAACAGTTTCTTACAGCGTCGTTGATTACTCAGAAAAAAATTAAAATATTCCGATACTCAGAAAATGACGATTTACAAAGGATTAACACAACATTTCGTGAAACTATTCCTGACCAAGCGTTCGATTTTTACCATCGAGCGGGAGTGAAAGTGACTTTGTATCAACGATATAACTCTTCGCGGGGAGTTTAATTAACTTAATTCAAATAAAGTAGTTAAATAACACACTCATTTAAATGAAATGTGCACTCTATTGTCGTTCCGACCAGAATAACAGCCTATTTATGTCACCAAGTTATAGCCAACGTTTCGAATTATTTTAAATAATAATCAGGGCTATGAATAAGATTAATAGATACACAGCAGGTATTTCTCCCTTATATCTGTTTTATTTATTTAGGTTAGGGACTGAAACTCTAGTTGGTAGATAAAAATAAGGTACAAAACGAGATAAAAGTTAAAGATAAGTAATGCAGCAGTTACAGTTGAAGTTTTAATCGAAAAAATTGTGCGTTTTATACATCGCTTTCGCAGACCTGTTACTGTTTTGAATTCTGCTGGTTTTTCCGGGTATTCTTCCGCGTTTATCCATTTGTAGGACGATATTTCGCCAACGTTCCAGTTGGCTTCCTCAGGTCCACTGAAGTGTTGATGCAGAAATACGTTCATCTTATATACACCCCGTTTGCCGCCTTATTTCTCGAGGTGTGCCCTGATTGGCCAGGATCTTTGAAGACCCTTTTCCACGCGCTGGCGAGATTGTAGCCGTCTTCACGGTTGAAGTTCTTTGTCGTTTTGGTGATTTCAATTGCCTCCCTGATTATTCTCGGGTAGTAGCGGCCTTCTTTGTTCAGAAGAGAGGCGTTGTCAAAATCAATATTGTGTGTCGGTCCACTCCATTGGTGTTCCGCCACCGCTGACTGGGTGAAATGTCTATTTTTTACTGCCCTTCTGTGCTCTTGGACTCGGCATTTCAGTGCTCGTGATGTTTGGCCGATGTAGGACTCACCGCAGCTGCATTTAATTTGATATACTCCTCCACAGATGTCATTAGGGTGGTGGTCTTTCGTGTTGACGAGGATATTTGACATCTTGGTGACGCATTTGAATCTGGTCATGATGTTGTGTTTCTGGAGAGCTCTCGCGATCTTTTCCGTGGTACCGGCGACGTAAGGTAGGATAGCGTGTGCCCTCGCCTTTTCTGTAGTAGGGCTCTCTTCATTGGTCCTTTTTGGGGCCATCCGCGACTGCTTACGTTCCATTTTGTGGAAAATCTTCAAGATGTTTTCTCGCCGGAAGCCGTTCATCTGGAAAGTTTCCATTAAATGCCGTTTTTCTTTTTCGATGGAGGCAGCGTCTGAGATGGAGCATGCTCGGTGGAATAATGTTTTAATTACTCCGAATTTCTGTTGTGGGTGGTGATGGGAGTCTGCATGGAGATATCGGTCCGTGTGGGTATTTTTACGAAAAACGGAGTGTCCCAAAGTCCCATCTCCTTTCTTCTCGACCAGTACGTCTAGAAAAGGTAGGCGATTGTCCGTTTCCATCTCCATGGTAAATGTTATGGCAGCATTTTGTACGTTCAGGTGGTGCAAGAACTTCTGGAGTTCATCTTTTCCATGGGGCCATATCACAAATGTGTCATCCACATACCTCACAAAGAGTTTTGGTTTTTTGTTGAAGGACTGCAGGGCTTTCCGTTCAAAATCTTCCATGAAAAGATTGGCGATTACCGGGGAGAGTGGGGACCCCATTGCAGCACCATTTGTTTGCCTGTAGAATTTTCCGTTCCACGTGAAGTAGGAGTTTCTCAGGCAAAATTCCACCATCTTTGGGATGTCTTCTGGGAGGCCGTCACTTGTGAATGTCTTGATAATCTCTACGGCTTCACCAATTGGGATGTTTGTGAAGAGAGACACTACATCGAAACTCACTAAAATATCATCCTTGCTTATTTTGGCCTTTTTTATAATCTCAATGAAGTGAGCGGAGTTCTTTACATGCGTAGACGTCTGACCGGCGAACGGTACGAGTTGCTGGGCCAAGTATTTTGCAAGTTTATGAGAGGGAGAGTCTATTGCACTCACTATTGGTCGTAGAGGGACACCTTGCTTATGGATCTTGGGTAGACCATATAATCTAGGTGGTTTGGGCGCCGACTCGATGATCCACTTTCTTTCTTCTGGAGGGATCGAAGACTGGTTGATAATGTGTTTGATTCCTTTTTGAGTCCTGGAGGTGGGATCCAGTTTTTCTTCGGAGTAAGTATCATCGTTCAGGAGATCGTTGATTTTACTAATGTAGTCTTCTTTATTCATCACTACAGTTGCGTTCCCCTTATCCGCCGGTGTGATAATAATGTCGTCGTTCGTCCGAAGTTCTCTCAAGGCTTTTTTCTCCTCTCGGTTGACGTTGTTTACAGGGGTTTTGGAGTTGAGCAACAACGTCAACCGAGAGGAGAAAAAAGCCTTGAGAGAACTTCGGACGAACGACGACATTATTATCACACCGGCGGATAAGGGGAACGCAACTGTAGTGATGAATAAAGAAGACTACATTAGTAAAATCAACGATCTCCTGAACGATGATACTTACTCCGAAGAAAAACTGGATCCCACCTCCAGGACTCAAAAAGGAATCAAACACATTATCAACCAGTCTTCGATCCCTCCAGAAGAAAGAAAGTGGATCATCGAGTCGGCGCCCAAACCACCTAGATTATATGGTCTACCCAAGATCCATAAGCAAGGTGTCCCTCTACGACCAATAGTGAGTGCAATAGACTCTCCCTCACATAAACTTGCAAAATACTTGGCCCAGCAACTCGTACCGTTCGCCGGTCAGACGTCTACGCATGTAAAGAACTCCGCTCACTTCATTGAGATTATAAAAAAGGCCAAAATAAGCAAGGATGATATTTTAGTGAGTTTCGATGTAGTGTCTCTCTTCACAAACATCCCAATTGGTGAAGCCGTAGAGATTATCAAGACATTCACAAGTGACGGCCTCCCAGAAGACATCCCAAAGATGGTGGAATTTTGCCTGAGAAACTCCTACTTCACGTGGAACGGAAAATTCTACAGGCAAACAAATGGTGCTGCAATGGGGTCCCCACTCTCCCCGGTAATCGCCAATCTTTTCATGGAAGATTTTGAACGGAAAGCCCTGCAGTCCTTCAACAAAAAACCAAAACTCTTTGTGAGGTATGTGGATGACACATTTGTGATATGGCCCCATGGAAAAGATGAACTCCAGAAGTTCTTGCACCACCTGAACGTACAAAATGCTGCCATAACATTTACCATGGAGATGGAAACGGACAATCGCCTACCTTTTCTAGACGTACTGGTCGAGAAGAAAGGAGATGGGACTTTGGGACACTCCGTTTTTCGTAAAAATACCCACACGGACCGATATCTCCATGCAGACTCCCATCACCACCCACAACAGAAATTCGGAGTAATTAAAACATTATTCCACCGAGCATGCTCCATCTCAGACGCTGCCTCCATCGAAAAAGAAAAACGGCATTTAATGGAAACTTTCCAGATGAACGGCTTCCGGCGAGAAAACATCTTGAAGATTTTCCACAAAATGGAACGTAAGCAGTCGCGGATGGCCCCAAAAAGGACCAATGAAGAGAGCCCTACTACAGAAAAGGCGAGGGCACACGCTATCCTACCTTACGTCGCCGGTACCACGGAAAAGATCGCGAGAGCTCTCCAGAAACACAACATCATGACCAGATTCAAATGCGTCACCAAGATGTCAAATATCCTCGTCAACACGAAAGACCACCACCCTAATGACATCTGTGGAGGAGTATATCAAATTAAATGCAGCTGCGGTGAGTCCTACATCGGCCAAACATCACGAGCACTGAAATGCCGAGTCCAAGAGCACAGAAGGGCAGTAAAAAATAGACATTTCACCCAGTCAGCGGTGGCGGAACACCAATGGAGTGGACCGACACACAATATTGATTTTGACAACGCCTCTCTTCTGAACAAAGAAGGCCGCTACTACCCGAGAATAATCAGGGAGGCAATTGAAATCACCAAAACGACAAAGAACTTCAACCGTGAAGACGGCTACAATCTCGCCAGCGCGTGGAAAAGGGTCTTCAAAGATCCTGGCCAATCAGGGCACACCTCGAGAAATAAGGCGGCAAACGGGGTGTATATAAGATGAACGTATTTCTGCATCAACACTTCAGTGGACCTGAGGAAGCCAACTGGAACGTTGGCGAAATATCGTCCTACAAATGGATAAACGCGGAAGAATACCCGGAAAAACCAGCAGAATTCATCATAATCTCCGCGGAAGTCTACTTGGAAACTGTTACTGTTTTTGCTGCGATAAGGCTTTTAATGGTATGATTGAAGGCAAGGTAGTATTCATACAAATTAAGTATTTAGCAGAACTACATCCTGTTATCAAGATGTATCGATATGAAGTTATATCAGTCGGTGACATTTTCTCCTACCATATAAACCGTACCTGACCGAAAGTTTTGTCTATTAGTGCGATGAAATGTACGATATTTATAGTAATTCAATCTCTAGCCAACACAAATAAACTGGATGTTATACCGCACGCGATAAAACATGCCACGTAAAATTGTGTCTGCGTGAAAAAACAAAGTTTTCCAATATCTAAGCCACAAACAGACATACTTTGGTCTTATTTATTGTCATTGCGATTCCCAATCTAATTAGAAATTGAACCCGTATGTATTCAATTGGCACATCTGTCGGAATAATAGGGATTCGTGGTAGTAATATATTTCCTTGGAATGATGATAAAATAAAATAAAATGGTTAATTTCCACACACTTTTTTCATTAACGAACTACCGACCCGGTTTCGACACTACGTGTCGAAACCGGGTCGGTAGTTCGTTAATAAAAAAAAAGTGTGTGGAAATTAACCATTTTATTTTATTTTATCATCATGAACATTAAACATTTCCACCATATATCGCCGGACACTGTGAATTATATTTCCTTGGAACATGCCATTTTTAATTTTGTGTGATAGAAAGATATTTCAAACGGCATAAACAATATTGACGGTCGTCAAGGGGACAGTAAGCGAAACACGCTAAACTTGAACCTTTTTTGGATGTTTATTTCTAAATTCAGTGTAAATCAGGTATAAAACGAAGTGGATCTGCAGCATTAAGAAAGTGCAATTCTTTTCCTTTCGAATGATATGTGGCTTAACTTAATGTGACCATTTCCACTAATTTTAATGTGCAAACACAAAAACGTCTGCAGGCATTAAAAATTTGATTTACATGTATTTCTTATGGAAATGACTCATGGCACATTCCAGGGACTCATGAGCCCAAGAAGCTCAATAAGAAACCAATCAACTCTTCTTAATCATAACTCCCGATCCCCGTTACGTAATATCAGGTGAAGGATAACGAAAATGATATTTCCTCATAACATGTTCTACGAAATGAAGTTAACAGTTTCTTTCAACGTCGTTGATTACTCAGAAAAAATTAAAATATTCCGAAAATCACAGAAAATTACGATTTACAAAGGATTAACACAAGATTTCCTGAACTTATTCCTGGCTATATAGTTAAAACTCTTCAATAATATACAACTATGCATATGATTTTAGGAAAGGCAATCGTTTCAGAAATATTTCATTCGATATATCCGTGAAAAAATAAAAATGGTGGACACTACTCATTTGTTTCCCGGGAATGTCTTACTTTTTACTGTATTACTCTCAAAATATGAATGCCATATGGGCATCCTCTCTTACATATGATAGTAAATAAATGTGACCATATATCTTCGAACCCCGGAAACACCAACAAAAATTAAATCATGCATATATGTCTCCTTTTCGGGTACTTTTCGTTACAATTACCCCAATTGTCCAACTCCGTACCATGTCACGGAAATTATGTGGACGATTGGTGACCCCGTTTCCCCAATACACCCCGAAAAAAGTTGAATTTTTCATTTTGAAGTCTACTTTTTGGGTACTTTTCGTCACAATTTCGCCGCTGATCCCTACCCCCACGAATCATCCCTACGGAGGTCACGTGAAATACTGGTGACCGCAAGCAGTACACCCATATAAACCCCAGGTATCCCCCTGAAACTCTCAAAAATGTAAAATGTGACATTAACTCTCCTTTTTGGGACTTTCTGGCCGACATTACGCCGCACTGCCCGTCCCGTCACAGCTCTAGATATGGAATATTTGCCAATAAAGGGCCACCGTAAACCATACGGGAAAAAAACCTGAAAACCCTCGATGACCTCCTGAACCCCCCAGGAAATTTTAATTTTTTAAGGTCGCCTTTACGGGTAGTTTTCCTCACCATTCATCAGTGTTCCCTAAACCTACGAGTTATTAAAACCCCCGACAACCCCGTTAAACTTCCCAAAAAATAATTTTAGTAAAGGTCGCCTATTTGGGTATTTATCTCCAGAATTCCGCCACTGTTCCGGATCCCTACGACTATCGGCACGGAATTTATGAGATCGATTTATTACCACTGGTTGACCACAAATATGAAACCCCCGGTATTTTGTTGAAACCTCCCCTTAAAAATTAAAATTTCCAAATAGGTTTTTCTTTGATGGGTACTTGTCGCCGCCACTACGCCACATTACCCTACCCTTTCCAGTCATCGCAACAGAATTAATGTGGATTTTTGTTATCCGCACGTATAACACACATTAAAACCCCTACATTCCTCTGGAGCCCCTGTCGGAGGAGGAGTCCCGTCTAACCACCGAGGCGGCGAAGCCGCCCCTCAACCATTACTAATAGATTTGACTTGACGAGGTCGGTCGTAGGGGAGAGTCGCTACCCGCGGTTGCGCCGCGGCTTCGCCGAATCTCGTTTCGAAATATGCAAAAGTAAAAACGTCTGCAGGTATTAAAAAGTAGCTTTATCTGCATTTCTTATGGAAACGACTCCGGACCCTTTCCAGGGCCTCATAGGCCCAAGAAGGTCAATGAGAAACCAGTGAACTCTTCTTTACTTGGTTCCATTTTGGCGAATCTAGGCAAAAGAAAGATAAGATCAAAAGCTATACTGTACAGGGAAAGATATGAATGCAAATATGTACTGCTATGAATGCCAGTGGCGCAGCGAGGGGGAGAGGTTATGTGGGATAGGTTCAAGGCTCTAAATAAGTTAAATATATTTTACTTACTTGGGTTAATATAACTTTCGGAATAGTGCTAGAATTAATAAAAATATCCCTCACAAAGCCGTAAAAATCACCATTTTGAGCCTTTTACCTTAATTTTTTTTTCCGGCGGAAGGCCTCCGCACCTCCCGCTTACCCTGGTGGTAATGCAATATACCTTCAAACCCCCCAGTATTAGTTGTGCCTGAAACCCCTCCTAGCCTTATTTCGTAGCTGCGCCCCTGCCACCAATCATGCGGTTAATGAATATGGCGAATCTCGGCAGATGAAAGATCAGATCGACAGCTATAGTAAACAAGGAAAGATACGAATGCAAGCATGTACTGTTTTCAATACATTCTCAAAATATATACTTAAGGGATCTTAGGGGAGTTTTAATAACTCAATTAAAATAAAAGAGTTGAATAACACACTGAATTCAATGCAATTTGCACTCTATTGTTGTTCCGTCCCGAATAACTGTTTATTTATTTTTATTTATTTATTTATTTATGCAACGCCTTACTTCATAGCAACAATGCAAAATGACCAATCTGGAAAGCGTAAGCGGTGGTGAAAGGTACCCTCCGTGCACTCATGCGTAGGAGTTAGGGAAGAGTGTTTGGGGTACAGGAATCCCGGAGACTGAACCGATTATCAATGGAGCCACAGGAAACGTATGGTGTTCTTTGTTGACGGTACCTCTACGCTCAGGCAAGCGATCGATTTCAACCATGGAGTGGAAGTGAAAGCGACTTTGATGTAGCGATGTAACTTTTCGAGGTGAGTTTAAATAACTTAATTCAACTAAAGTAGGTAAATAACACACTGATTTCAATGCAATATGCACTCTTTTGTTTCAACCAGAATAACTGCCTATTTATTTCACGCATTATTACATAACAGAAAGCCTAAGCGACCAATTTCGACCACAATATTTCGCGCTGCGGCGATGAAAATGGTTTGAATTAAAATTATTATTGTTAATATTGTAGAAAAATAACCCTCCTGGTTGTCGCACCCATGTACTTTGCTTTACCTTCCTGGCACAATCTCTCGCGTAGCAGTGATGAATGTTGTTTTGAATGTAAATTTATGCGGAAAATGTTTGTGAAAAATCTTTAGTTAGTGGTTATGGGTGTCATCTAACCCTGATTTTCCTTAATGTTGCCCTCTCTCGCGTAACAGTAATGAACATGTTTTAGAATTTAAATTTTTATGGATAATAATAGTGAAAATACCTTGCGCAACTGGTTGTTACCAAAGTCTAACGCTGATTTGCGTTCGTGAAGCCATGCATCCCGTAAGAAATAAAAACATATTTTAGAATACCTATTTTTATTTATAATGTTAATGAAAATAACTTACATGCCTGGTGATAGTTTTTTTGTCTCGATAAGTCGCGTTCCTATTGCCATGTCTCGCATAACGTATAAGAAAAAGTTTTAGAATTGCTAATTTTAAAGATGTTAGAAAACATTAAACTTACAGGTCTGGTGATATTTCTGTTTCACTTTATTCCGCGTTCCTATAGCCAAATAGTAGGCTGCATAATCAAATACATCTGTGGAAGTTAATCTGTCATGGAAATGGAATTGAAGTTATTACGGCCTATAAAATTATGCCTTATGCAGATGCACGCAGCAGCGTTATTATTATTTCGACAGAAAATTAATTTACATAGCATCATTCAAACGCAGAATTTGTACTTTTTACAATACTTTGTGCTCCCTTCCTCGTATTTGTGACAGTAAGACGAAGTAAAGTAATACCTTATGCATTCCTAAAATGTTCTCCACTTAACATGAATAACAATTTCTTTCCGTCAACCTTTGTTGCAGTGAAAAGAAATAAACCATCTTTGAATTTTACTATTTTCCGAAAATACGCATGCTATTAATTTCATACTCCCGACCCTGGGATACTATACGGGTGGTTACAGTTTACTAGGAAAGTTAATGAATGTTTTCAGGCTCTCTTCAATTTACTTTACTCGTTTTTTAAGTAAGTCATTTCGAAAAGCTTTCGAATCGTACACATAACGGGAGAAAATATTTCTCTATATTGTCATGTTTAGTCGCATTTTTGAGGTAAAAGAACACCAACATTTTCGGAATCACTGTACAGCTTTCATGAAATGAATAACTCTTATCACCTTCTATTTACGTATATTTGTATTTGGAATCTTGCGTTAAACCCGCATTTTAAATACAAACACTTAAGCCATACTTTACGTTCCAAGAACGGCAATTCCGTGTATGTACACTATGATCATTGTTTGGATAACTTACAATTTAACGTAACGCAGTATAATACTATCCAGACATTATTATAATTCACGAAATATTTCAATTCACGCATTTTGTACCGCGTACTACTATACGTCATTTCGGAGTGTGCTGGCGAAGCTGGCTGCGGCGGGCGCTTTACTTTCCCCTGGCCGGTAAAATTGGTCCCTGGGACTTAGTGGATAGACGTACGAGGAACGGCGTTCCGAGGAGTTCACCGTCGATGGCGGTCGTGGCACATCCAAGGGTCCGCTTCCCTCCCCTCTGCACAAGCACTTTTCGGTCACATTACTCGTATGAAAATTCTTCAAACACCCACAAAATTAGACGGCGACGGCCGTTACGAGGACTAACAGAGGTGGGCGCGGGGGGCGTCAGTAACCCCCGGGCGGCGAAGCCACCCTTTACTAGAAACTGCGAAGGCATCCGGAAGAAGAAGTGGCGCACCGGTGGGGGCTTCTACCCCCCCTGGGCGGCGAAGCCGCTTCTTAACGAATAACGGCGAAACAGTTACGATGACTAATCGGGGTACACCCGGGGGGGCACGCTCAATCCCTGGGTGTGGCGAAGCCCCCACTAAGCGAGGAACTGCGAACCCGTCCAGGGGAATGAGCGCGGCAGCCCCGGTTAGACTGCTTTAATCTCCGGGCGGCGTGGTGCCCACAATGAGGAATGCCGAAGCCGTCTAGAGGTCTAGGCAGCGCAGCTTTGGGGGATTCCTTACGAAGCGCAGCCGCGGTTAACGACTCTTCCCTCCGACTGACCGTGGCAGGGAACGGTGAAGCCGTTCGGGGAGGCGGCCGACCAAGCTGGCCGCGAAGTGGGTTCTTCAGGTTCGAGCCCTATATCCCCCGAGGACTTTGTGGACAGCGGTAGGAGAATGAGCGATAACGTTCCGAAGACTTTGCCGACGATGCCTGTGGTGAAGCAGCCAAGGGTCCGCTTCCCTACCCCCTGGCCGGCGAAGATGGTGCCTCTCAATTTTTGGTCATATTATTCGAATAGAAATTCTTCGGACAACCACCAACTAAGACGGCGAAGCCGAACAAGGGGATTCTATATTAAAAATTGACGCCTATCGTACGACCGATCTCTTACAAAGCTTGCAGTTACATGAAAGTATGCATTACAGTTCGGAATAAGTCAACTTAGCCGCGCCCCCCAAAACCTTCCGCTCTGATCAGCGGGGATTTGGGAGCGGAGGATCAGGAAACGGCGAAGCCGTTACTAGGAGTTCGCTGGCCACGACGGACGTGGCGGGTGCTAACCCTACCCAATGGCCGGCGGATCCGGTACCTAGAACTATATGGACAAGATACAAGGAACGGCGATCCGTTCCAAGGAGTGTGCTGGAGAAGGTGGGTCGGTGTGCGCTATCCTTCCTCACTGGACGGCGAATACGGCCCCGAGGACTTTGTGCACAGAGATTCGAGGAATGACAAAGCCGTTCCGAAGAAATTGCCGGTGAAGCAGACCGTAGCGTTGTAGAGGGTGCGTTTTCCTTACCCACGCCCTTCTCTAACCCGGTAATTTTGGGAACTAAGCTTCCAAGTGGTGTTTCTGCGAAGCCGGCAGATAATCCGTTTGTGAATACCTTTTACGGAAAAAAAGAATACGTTCCATTGCCCTCGACTTATTTTCGTGGGTTGAATAATGAAAATGATTACCATACATGCTGGCAATATCTTCAACCGGATGTTGGCAACAGATTGTTTTAATCTCCCTTTGCTACAGAGATGTAAGTAGAACAATTCCAAAAATCACATAAATTTCGATAAATAAAAGATTCGGAAAACATATATCGTACTTTCGGCCGACCGAGTCCTTACGACGGCGGCTCAAGCGGGAGCTAACGTTCCCCCTGGACGGAAAAGGGGTTTTTGAACTAAATGGAAAGAACTTCGACGAATCAAGAGGCCGTTGCGAAGATTGCGACGCCGAAACCGGCAGTAGCATAGCCGAGGGTTGGCTCTCGTTCTTCATTCGCGGTGAGATTATTCGTAAAAAAAATTCACCAAACACACACAAAATTAGACGGCGAAGCCGGATCCGGGGGTTCTAAGGGGGCGGAGCCCCCTAGCGAGCTACAGCGAGTCCCGTATATATACAGCGGGATGTGTGACTGACTCATCTACTCATGGATACAAATTCACAGCCAAAACGGTGATAGGCGTGGGTATTTGGCTTATTGGACGTAAAAGTAAAAAAAAATTCATCGGGAGGAAAAATCTGAAAACTCGAAAAAGTCGATTAGTTTTCGAGATATATCGACTTGAATTAACATGGGAGCCTTATGGGACTAAAACTTTTTCGCTTTTATTTCGTATTTTTAAATGTTGTAGGAACATGATATTCAATGGTCGTAAACAAGATTTTTTGATTGATTTTTTGGTACGGTTGTCATAACGGTGTATTTATATTTACTGTTTTTTATCATTTTTTAAAAAATTTCCAATGCTTTTCTTACGGGACTACCTTTGGAATTTTTTTTTGACCAACTTGCAATAATCGTAGGACAAATTCATTGAAACGCAAATTACTAGATTTTTTGCTTGATTTTTTGGCTATCTTGGAATATTCATTCGTCGAAAGAATTCCGAGGAATAAACGATTTTCGATTTTCCATTGTCGAGGAGACGAATATTAAATTTCGGATTTCGGCTTTGAGACTTTGGCATGTGTAAATTTGGAATCTCCGTGAAAAACCGTAGAGGATACTCCGTACCCTCACGACCTACCCTGGTTTTCCGATAACCCTCTTGGTTATTTCATAATAAAATTCCGAAAAATATCCTGCACGTGAAAAATCATTGTCGCCATTATTTTGTGATGGACACGATCTTGAATAACTTGGCAACCGTTTAAGTTAGATGAATGAAATTTTCAGGGTAATACTATTATCAAAAAGGACAACTTTTGAATGATAATCATTCCACTCGATCGATTTTTGTGTAAGTTATATCGATACCAATCTCCTGGGATACGCTTTATTCGCTAATTACTTTTTTGTTAAGCAAGGTATGAATACGAAATTCAAATATAATACTAAAATCGACGTGCTTAATCAGAAAAAAGTTAAATCAAGCGGATCCAATAATAAAGAGGCGAAGTTATTATCGATCCAAGTGTGATTCGATACATGTCTTTTTCAGACTTATTTACATAGTTACGGGGATAAAAATTTTTATGAATTTGCTTAGACAGCAACTTTCTATTCTCACATGTGAAATATTTTGATGAGTAATGGTAGCTTATGTAGATATATCGAAATGAAATACTATCGATGGGTCTAATTTTCTCCTTTGTTATTGAGAGTACCAGTTTGAAATTTTTAGGATAGAACGTGAATGGTGATATAAGATGTCTGTTATCTTTTGTTTCCATGGCAACCATAGTTTTATCTTAATGCCGAAACATATTTTCAATGTAAAGTAAATGGGGATATATCAAAATCGTTTCATACAAGTTTCCTCTTTTGGGAGATTAATAAAAATATAAGGACATGATCCTTACCATAGAGGTCACATTAAGCAATGATGAACATTCCGCTTGACACATTTTCCAACAAGAAAAATCGAATCGAAAATGCTGGAATTCGATTTTTCCCTCATATCTTTTTTTATTTAATTAGGTAAGGGACTTAAACTCTTACCGGTAGATAAAGAAAGGTACAAAACAAGATAAAAGTTTCAATAAACTAATGGAGTTATAGTTGAAGTTATGTTCGATAAAATTGTGTACTGTAGAGATCTTTTTTGCAGAGCTTTTACTATAGTTGCTGACGGTATGCTAGAAGGTAACTTACTATTCATACAAATAAAATATTTTGCAGAACTACATCCCCTTATCAAGATATGTCAATATTATATTATATTGATAGGTTTCATTATCTCCTACCATATTAACCCTACCTACCCAAAATTTTTGTCTTTTAGCACGGTATTTAAAGTAAGGCCATCTTCAGCCAACAGAAACAAACTGGATGGTTTACTCACGCGATAAAAGATGTCACGTAAAATTGTTTCGCTGTAAAAAAACACGGTTTTCCCATATTAATTTTTATTATATGTGCATTCCATTGACAGTTGAATGTGATGGCCAATGTTGAGACCTAAGTAAATACATTATCACGTGTTGAAGCTGAGGTTAATTTCACGGATAAATACCTTTGGCAAGTGTGATGAATGTCAATGTAAAATGAATCAACCCTCTTTCCTTTCTTTCCTTGGCACACCTTCGACTTTTTGTGTCTTCCTCCCCAAAGACACCTACTGAGAGGGAAATAGCCCTGTCCTCTTCAGTTACCATACTAATGTTCGCACATTTGGTGCATCAAACCACTGCCAAGGAGTACCACCAATTATGCGGTCAATGAATATAGCGAATCTCGGCAAAGGAAAGATTAGATCGAAAGCTATTCGCGATTCCAGCCCGGAAGACGCCAACTACCGGCGAAAAATGTAAGCAGCGCGATGGTGATGGAGTGGACTGTTTACGTGTAATTCATGTGCCGAATATAGGCTGCGTAGTGCCTTATAGTAATCCCTGGCACCTGTTGGCTTCTTTCCTGACAATTATCCCTCTTTAATAGATCTTTCGCTTATCTCACATTTCAGTGATACCTCCAAAACTGTATATTTTATGTAACTCTTAACTGTAACGTAACTGAATTTTCTGTTCTCACAACTCAGCCTCTCACGTATTCGAACTTCGCTTGCAGTCATTTCCATTATTTTTTCTCGGAAATTAACTGTAATAACCTCTTAATAAGTCTCAAGTATTTATAGTTTAATTCCTTTCAGTCCTCCTTCTTTATTTTACTTTCGTCGTACATTTCATATGTATCCTATATTTCATTCAAGAGGAAAATGATCGGCAAGGTGATTGTCTCTCGGCGTCATGGACGCGTTTTTGGTGGAAATTCTTCTTCAAGAAATATTATTTAGGGAGAATGTGTCCTCTAAGCTAGGCGTAGGTATAGTTCCTGTTGGCGCTAAGGTGAAGAGAGAGGATCGCGATCCAAAACAATTTCATTGTATTTTGATATCCTAATTGGAGACATGGTGCAGTGAGTTAAATTGAAACAGTTCATTAGATTAATAAATTTTCTTACTTGATAACGTTCTTCGTTTGAGAACTCAGTGTTAACTTCACCTCATAAAATCAAAGATTCCTTATAGTTTTCAGCACTTAATCAAGCAGGATCATTAAATTATCTACATTAAGGTTAATATCCCCATCTGGAGTATGATACATACAGATGACAACAACATATAAATAAATAAACTTAACAATCGAAATATCAAAAAGATTGTGCATGGGAATCACATTTTTACGGCTAATTGATTGAAAAAAAAACACCATTTCTAACTGATGCAAACTTTCTTCCATTTTTAATCCCAGTTCTGCAGAAGTAGCTTCCCACAGAATAGCCAAGTGATATTACTATAGTATATTACTATCACCTATAGTTGACTATCCTTTAGGGCATTCATATTCTCTTATTCATTCTTTGGAGCTCCTTAGAGTATATGATATTTGATGTAGAAATCATTTATATAAGTACCTAGTTGAAATATTTTCCATTTGTTACTCTCCCTACTATCTGAGCAAAATAATAAACCACCACCTTTGATGATAATAATGTATCTTATTGTAACCATACGTCATGTACCATTTGGTTCACTATGCTTCTTATATATGCTCCTACTGCCTAGAAGAAGCATCTCAGTATCAATAGGTACTCATATAGCTCTGATAGTTGTTCTGTAGACACTCTACTGATAGTTGTGTGTTGGTTAACATACTCTCAAACGATGACTTGAGGTCAGGTCTATTCTTATAAGGCCAGCTGGATGCCTTAATATTATTTATGTCTTTTTGATGAGAAGTGCTTATCTATAAGTCTCCAATGAAGAGTAAGGTGGATTAGAGAGGTTAAATAAGGTAGAAGTGCAATATGGATATGGTGACTGAATAAGCCAATGCAATCATTTCTTCCAATTGCACCTTCTCCTTCATCACTCCCTCCACTTATAGCTTATTTTACCTCTCCACCTTGAGATTTTTTGGTTTTTCTCCAGTAATTAATAACTAAACATCCAGTTGGCATGCTTAAGTACAGACCTGACCTAATGGTATCATGCAGCTCCTGTACTTGTGAGCAACCATTCCAGCCCACTTAATTCTTTCTTACTTCCTACTCACTGACCGCTTTCCCTAAAAATAATACTGAAAATAGACTCAACCTGAACGATTTTACTCTCATATGTTGACTAAGCAATTTTGACGTGATGCTTCCTACCATTGGTGGTGAATACAAGTTTCAAGTGGGGATGGCAATAAAATATTTATAGAGAGTTTACTGTTAGAGAGGGGTCTGAGAAGTACAGAATTTTTCTGATTATTGGTGGGCAATCCTTATCCCTAATTCCTACAACTGCTTCACAGAGGAAAAGCCCTCTTTTAAAATGATGTACTGAAATTGGTAAATTAGAATGCAACAAACCCCAACTGTACTGATAATACATTCCTAATTATAAAACTTAATGGCACCCCTAAAAAGCCTATTTGGACCCATTGGGACATTGAGTATTTTAGAAATTAATTTTGTACAATAACAACTACCCATGCACTGGAGAGGATAACCATCTCAGGCAGTTCTTGAACCCATGACCTTCAGCTTGCAAAGTGAGGCCTTTGCCCCACCACAACAAGGCCAGCATTATTGAGTTTAATTTACAAATACCCCTCGATGACTATCACTTGGTGTGACTGGACTCTTATAAAGTGATGGTGGAGTGGATAGATTAAATAAAGTTAAGGTGCAACATGTAGACAATAAACTATATTGACTCAGGATCAACTGTGTGAACACAACTTATTTTAACATTAAAAGAATACAAAAAAGTTTTTCTTTTCATCTACGATACAGTTGCAATTGCTAAGTTGGAATAAATTCTTCTCCATACTGCAACAATTTGTTTACTAGTACTTACCTTAACACCTACTTTTTTACCACTCCACTCCAATGTACTTTTCATCATCACAGCCCACTTACTACTTTGTGTCAATGTCCTCGACTCTTTCCCCCATTATTCATCAAAATTAGCTAAGAACAAGTAACTAGGTAAAATAGATTCCATGAGCTAAGGTACCAGCAATACCACAGAAAGTTAGGATGGCCTTAAGCAAAATTGATGAAAATTTTATGTGAATTCAATTTTTTATTATACTTTTTGGACATTTTGAAAACACGATACAAGAAAGAGGTAGGTAGAGAGTATCAAGGTTATGAAGTTTATAAGAGTGTTGACTATTACTTAAGTGATGGGTTTTCTACTCAGATCAGGGATGTAAACTTGGGAGGAAAGAAAAACATTTGTGGTACACTACATAGAGAAGTGGCGGGTGGATAACATAAAGGACTTTTAAGTCAATATAAAATAGGTTCAGTTAGCAAGCTGGTTCATAAATACAAAGCCATTGAAGTCAACAACAGTGAGGACATTACAATCACAGTTCAATCATGGGCCTAATCATCAAACAAGTGATTTCTTAGGAGGAGCAATGATAAAATGTTTATGAAGTAAGGTTCAGTTGGCATGCAGGTTCATAAATACAAAGCCATTGAAGTCAACAACAGCGAGGAAATTAAAATCACAGTTCAATCATGGGCCTAATCATCAAACAAGAGATTTCTTAGGAGGAGCAATGATAAAATGTTTATGAAGTAAGGTTCAGTTGGCATGCAGGTTCATAAATACAAGGCCATTGAAGTCAGCAACAGTGAGGAAATTAAAATCATAGTTCAATCATGGGCATAATCATCAAACAAGTGATTTCTTAGGAGGAGCAATGATAAAATGTTTATGAAGTAAGGTTCAGTTGGCATGCAGGTTCATAAATACAAAGCCATTGAAGTCAACAACAGCGAGGAAATTAAAATCACAGTTCAATCATGGGCCTAATCATCAAACAAGAGATTTCTTAGGAGGAGCAATGATAAAATGTTTATGAAGTAAGGTTCAGTTGGCATGCAGGTTCATAAATACAAGGCCATTGAAGTCAACAACAGTGAGGAAATTAAAATCATAATTCAATCATGGGCATAATCATCAAACAAGTGATTTCTTAGGAGGAGCAATGATAAAATGTTTATGAAGTAATGTTTAGTTAGCATGCAGTTTCATAATTACAAAGCCATTGCAGTAAAAATAAGTGAGGACATTAACAGCACAGTTAAACTATGGGTATTATAAGAGGAAGTTTATGGAGAAACCTGTTTCAAAAAAGGAATCTGAAGGGAATGTATGGGAACGGAGTTCCTATTTCAGAGTTCGATAAGACCACCGAATAACATTGAGAAACGCTTAATTTCTCCTCATCGTCGTTTTCCTCGGTGGGACCATCGCCTTGTTAGTGTTTTCCATGACGCTTTACAAGTTGAAAATTACGATAGAGCTCTAAAATGAAGTTAACAATGAACCAGCGGAATAGATATATGTGCACCAATGTAATGGAGAGTGGTTCAAAAAACGATATATATTGAATGAAAAAGAGCACTACATACGGAAAATCCTCTGTACTGTGACGTGCAAATACGATACTTAATAACTCGATAGATATTAAGGAAAAATATAGCAGAAGATGGAGCAAAATAGCCATATAACGCTCGTTGCGATCTAATCTAGCAACATACTTTATCACCAGTGTGTCCGCCATCTTGGAAAATTACGTCACCGACGCTAGCGCCGCTAGTGGTGATTTGAGTCGCCAATACTGTATAAGGAAAGATATGAATGAAAATAGGCGGATCAAGGGAGCCATTGGGGCACGTTCCCTCCCTCCAGACTTAAAAAAATATGCAAGATTTTTCATACGGTCCCAATATCATTGCGTTCGTTTTGTATTACGAGGTATCCTCATGCCCCCCCAGAACAAAATCCTGGATACGACATTGTTTGGTTCCCCCCCCTCCCCCCCCCCCCCCCCGAAAGAAATCCTGGATCCGCCAATGTGAATGCAACTATGTACTGTTTTGAATACATCCCCCTTAAATATACTTTAGGGTTCTTATGGGAGTTTTAATCACTCAATTAAAATACAAGAGTTAAATAACACACTAAATTCAATGCAATGTGCACTCTATTGTTGTTCCGTCTCGAATAACTGTTTATTTATTTAACGTCTTACTTCATAGCAACAAGGCAAAAATAGCTGTCTGGAAGGCGTTAGCGGTGCGGAAAGATACCCTCCGTGCATTCACGCGTAGGAGTTAAGGAAGCGTGTTTGGGGTACAGGAATTCCGGAGAGTGAACCAATTATCAATGAAGCCACAGGAAATGTATGGAGTTCTCCGTTGACGTTACCTCTGCGCTCAGACAAGCGTTCGATTTTTACCATGGAGCGGAAGTGAGAGTGACTTTGAATCAACGATATAACTCTTCGAGGGGAGTTTAATTAACTTAATTCAAATAAAGTAGTTAAATAACACACTGATTTAAATGAAATGTGCACTCTATTGTCATTCCGACCAGAATAACTGCCTATTTATGTCACCAAGTTATAGCCAACGTTTCGAACTATTTTAAATAATCATCAGGGCTATGAAAGAAAAAAAATGGACAATATAAAATACAAAGATTAATATATTAACAGCAGGTATTTCTCCCTTATATCTATTTTATTTATTTAGGTTAGGGACTGAAACTCTAATTGTAGTAGATAAAAATAAGGTATAAAACGAGATAAAAGTTAAAGAAAACTAATGCAGCTGTTTGAAAACTAATACAGTTGAAGTTTTAATCGAAAAAATTGTGCGTTTTATACATCGCTTTTGCAGACCTGTTACGGTAGTTGCTGCGATAAGGCTTTTAATGGTATGATAGAAGGCAAAGTAGTATGCATACATATTAAGTATTTTGCAGAACTACATCCTCTTATCAAGATGTATCGATATGAAGTTATATCAGTCGGTGTCATTTTCTCCTACCATATAAACCGTACCTGACCGAAAGTTTTGTCTATTAGTGCGATGAAATGTACGATATTTATAGTAATTCAATCTCTAGCCAACACAAATAAACTGTATGTTATACCGCACGCGATAAAACATGCCACGTAAAATTGTGTCTGTGTGAAAAACAAAGTTTTCCAATATCTAAGCCACAAACAGGCATACTTTGGTCTTGTTTATTGTCATTGCGATTGCCAATCTAATTAGAAATTGAACCCGTATGTATTCATTTGGCACATCTGTCGGAATAATAGGGATTCGTGGTAGTAATACATCTCCTTGGAACATGCTATTTATATCTTAGTGTGATGGGAAGATATTTCAAACGGCATAAACAATATTGACGGTCGTCAAGGGAAAAGTAAGCGAAACACGCTAAACTTGAACCTTTTTTGGATGTTTATTTCTAAATTCAGTGTAAATCAGGTATAAAACGAAATGGATCTGCAGGAATAAAAAAGTGCAATTCTTTTCCTTTGGAATGATATGTGGCTTAACTTAATGTGACCATTTCCACTAATTTTAATGTGCAAACACAAATACGGCTGCAGGCATTAAAAATTTAATTTACGTGTATTTCTAATGTAAATGACTCATGGCACATTCCAGGGACTCATGAGCCCAAGAAGCTCAATAAGAAATCAATCAACTCTTCTTAACTGGAAAATTTTCATAACTCCCGATCCCCGTTACGTAATATCAGGTGTAGGATAACGAAAATGATATTAGCTCATAACATGTTCTACGAAATGAAGATAACAGTTTCTTTCAACGTCGTTGATTTCTCAGAAAAAATTAAAATATTCCGAAAATCACAGAAAATTACGATTTACAAAGGATTAACACAACATTTCGTGAACCTATTCCTGACCGATGTAGTTAAAAATCTTCAATAATATACAACTATGCATATGATTTTAGAAAAGGCAATCGTTACAGAAATATTTTAATCGATATATCCGCGAAAAAATTAAAATGGTGGACACTACTCATTTGTTTCCCGGGAAAGTCTTGCTTTTTACTGTATTACTTTCAAAATATGGATGTCATAGGGGTAACCTCTCTTAGATATAATAGTACATAAATGTGACCATATAATACCGTCATCTTCGAACCTCCTGAAACACCCACAAAAAATTAAATTGTGCATATAAGTCTCCTTTTCGGGTACTTTTCGTTAGAATTCCACCAATTTTCCAACCCCTACCATGTCACGGAAATTATGTGGACGATTGGTGACCCCTGGCAGGGCAAATCTATTAACCCTCCGTTTCCCCAATACACCCCGAAAAAAGTTGAATTTTTCATTTTGAAGTCTACTTTTTGGGTACTTTTCGCCACAATTCCACCGCTGATACCTACCCCCACGAATCATCCCTACGGAAGTCACGTGAAATACTGGTGACCGCCAGCAGTACACCCATATAAACCCCAGGTATCCCCCTGAAACTCTCAAAAATGTAAAATGTGACATTAACTCTCCTTTTTGGGACTTTCTGGCCGACATTACGCCGCACTGCCCGTCCCCTCACAGCTCTAGATATGGAATATTTGCTAACGGAGGGCCACCGTAAACCATACAGGAAAAAACCTGAAAACCCTCGATGACCTCCTGGAACCCCCCAGGAAATTTTAATTTTTTAAGGTCGCCTTTACGGGTAGTTTTCCTCACCATTCAGCCAGTGTTCCCTAAACCTACGAGTTATTAAAACCCCCGATAACCCCGTGAAACTTCCCAAAAAAATTATTTTTTGAAAGGTCGCCTATTTGGGTATTTATCTCCAGAATTCCGCCACTGTTCCGGATCCCTACGACTATCGGCACGGAATTTATGAGATCGATTTATTACCACTGGTTGACCACATATATGAAACCCCCGGTATTTTGTTGAAACCTCCCCTAAAAATTAAAATTTGCCATTAGGTTTTTCTTTTATGGGTACTTGTCGCCGCCACTACGCCACTTTGCACTACCCTTTTCCAATCATCGCAACAAAATCAATGTGGATTATTGTTGACCGCACGTATAACACACATTAAAACCCCTGCATTCCTCTGGAGCCCCTGTCGGAGGAGGAGACCCGTCTTACCACCGAGGAGGCGAAGCCGCCCCTCAACCATTACTAATAGATTTGACTTGACGAGGTCGGTCGTGGGGGAGAGTCGCTACCCGCGGTTGCGCCTAGGCTTCGCCGATCCTCGTTTCGAAATATGCAAAAGCAAAAACGGCTGCAGGTATTAAAAAGTAACTTTATCTGCATTTCCATATTTTTTCAATTTCCAATTTCGGAGAGTGAACCGATGATCAATGAAGCCAAACGAAATGTATGGAGTTCTCCGTTGACGTTACCTCTACGCTCAGACAAGCGTTCGATTTTTACCATGGAGCGGAAGTGAAAGTGACTTTGAAGTAGCGATGTAACTTTTCGTGGTGAGTTTAAATAACTTAATTCAACTAAAGTAGGTTAATGACACACACTGATTTCAATGCAATATGAACTCTTTTGTTGTTCCGACCACTATAACTGCCTATTTATTTCACGCATTACTACATAACAGAAAGACCAAACGACCAATTTGGACCACAATATTTCGAGCTGCGGTGATGAAAATGGTTTGAATTAAAATTATTATTGTTAATGTGGTAGAAAACAAACCCTCCTGGTTGTCGCACCCATGTACTTTGCTTTGCCTTCCTGGTACAATCTCCCACGTAGTAGTGATGAATGTTGTTTTGAATGTTAATTTATGTGGAAAATGTTTGTGAACAAATCCTTGGTGAGTGGTTGCGGGTTTCGTCTAACATTGCGTTTCCTTAATGATGCCCTCTCTCGCGTAACAGTAATGGACATGTTTTGGAATTTAAATTTTAATGATATTGATAGTAAAAATACCTTGCGCAACTGGTTGTGACTACCATCTAACGCTGATTTGCATTCGTGAAGACATGCATCCCGTAACAACTAAAACATGTTTTCTTCTGCATAATGTTAATGAAAATAACTTACATGTCTGGTGATAGTTTTCTGTCTCGATTAGTCGTGTTTCTATTGCCATCTCTCGTCTAACGTGGAAGAACAGGTTGTAGAATTGCTAATTTTAAGGATGTTAGAGAACATAAAACTTACAGATCCGGTGATATTTCTGTTTCACTTTATTCCGCATTCGTATAGCCAAATAGTAGGCTATATAATTAAATACATCTGTTGTCGTCTTGGGAATGGAATTGAAGTTATTACGACCTATAAAATTATGCCTTATGCGGCTGCACGCAGCAGCGTTAGTATTATTACTGCAGAAAATTAATTTACATAGAATCATTCAAACGCAGATGTGTACTTTTTACAATACTTTGTGCTCCCTTCCTCGTACTTGTGGCAGTATGACGAAGTAAAATAATACATTATGCATTCCTTAAATGTTCTCCAATTAACATTAATAACAATTTCTTTCCGTCAACCATTATTGCAGTGAAAAGAATTAAACCTTCTTTTTCCTAAGAGACTCATGCTATTAATTTCATCCTCCCGAACTTGGGATGCTATACGGGTGGTTACAGTTTACTTAGAAAGCTAACGAATGTTTTCAGGCTCTCTTCAATTTAGTTTACTCGTTTTTTATGTAAGTCATTTCAAAAAGCTTTCGAATCGAAAGCATAACAGGAGAAATTGCAGTATTTCTCCATATTGTGATGTTTAGACGTATTTTTGAGATAAAAGAACACCAACATTTTCCACATCACTGTACAGTTTTTATAAAATGAATAATTCTAATTACATTCCATTGAAGTATATTTATATTCGAAATCATGGATAGAACCCGCAATGTAAATACCAGCACTTTAGCCATACTTAACGTTCCAAGAAAGTTCATTGCCTGTATATACACTATGATTATGGTTTAGATAACTGACAATGTAACGTATCGCAGTATAATACCTTCCAGACATTATTTTAATTAACGAAATATTTTATTTCACGCATTTTGTACCGCGTACTTCTATACGTCATTTCGGAGTGTGCTGGCGAAGCTGGCTGCGGCGGGCGCTACACTTTCCCCCTTGCCGGAAAAATCGGCCGCTGGGACCTAGCGGACAGACGTACAAGAAACGGCGTTCCGAGGAGTTTACCGGCGATGTCGGTCGCAGCTCATCCAAGGGTCCGCTTCCCTCCCCTCTGTACTAGCACTTTTCGGTCAGATTACTTGTATGAAAACTCTTCAAACACCCACAAAATTAGACGGTGACGGCCATTAGGAGGACTTACTAACGTAGGCGCTGGGGGCGTCAGTATCCCCCGGGTGGCGAACCCACCCTTTACTAGATACAGCGAAGGCGTACCGAAGAACAAGCGGCGCAGCCGCTTCGGGCTTTTACCCTCCCTGGGCGGCGAAGCCGCTTCTTAACGAATAACAGCGAAACAGTTACGAGGACTAATCGGGGTACCCCCGGAGGGGCGCACTCAACCCCTGGGTGGCGAAGTCCCCAGTAAACGAGTAACTGCGAAGCCGTCCCGAGGAATGAGCGTGGCGGCCGCGGTTAGACTCCTTTATATCCGGGCGGCGTGGTGCCCCGTAGGAGGAATGGCGAAGCCGTCCAGAGGTCTGAGCATTGCAGCTTCGGTGGATTCCCTTGCCCCTGGGCGGCGATGCCATCCCTTAAAAGAAGATCGGTGTAGTCGCGGTTAGTGACTCTTCCCTCCGACCGTCCGCGGCAGGGAATGGCGAAGAGGTCCAGGGAGGCAGCCGATCAAGCTGGCCGCAAAGGGGCTTCCAGGGGTTCGAGCCCTACTGCCCCGAAGGACCTTGTGAGCAGCGGTAGGAGGATGGGCGATGACGTTCCGAAGACTATGCCGACGATGTCGGTGGTGGAGCAGCCAAGGGTCCTCTTCTCTACTCCCTGGCCCCTATCACTTTTGGGTCAGAAATTTTGAATAGAAATTCTTCGCACAAACACCAAGACGGCGAAGCCGAACCAGAGGATTCTAAGTTATAAATAAACGCCGATAGTACGACCGATTTCTTACGAAGCTTGCACTTACAAGAAATTATGCATTACAGTTAGAAAAAAGTAAACATAGCCGCGGGGGGCCTCCCTTCCCCTCTGGTCAATGGGAACTTGGGAGCGGAGCTTCTAGAAACGGCGAAGCCGTCACGAGGGGTTCGGTGGCGACAACGGACGTGGCGGGTGCTACCCTTACCAAATGGCCGCCGAAGCCGACGCCTAGAAACCATATGGACTGAGTTACGAGGAACGGCAAACCGTTTCGAGGAGTGTGCTGGAGAAGGTTGGTGCGGTGTGCGCTATCCTTCCTCACTGGACGGCGAAGACGGCCCCGAGGACTTTTTGCACAGAGCTTCGAGGAACGACGAAGCCGTTCCGAAGAATATACCGGCGAAGCAGACCGTAGTGTGATAGAGGGTTCGTTTTCCTCCCCTCCCCCCCTTCCCGTCCCCTGTAGTTTTGGGAACGGAGCATCCAAGGGGTTTTTCTGCGAAGCCGGCGGAAAATTCGTCTGTGGATACATTTTATGGAAAAATAAAATACGTTCCATTGCCCTTGACGTAGTTGCGTGGGTTGAATAATGAAAATGATTACCATATATACTGTCAATATCTTCAACCGGATGTTGGCAACAGATTGTTTCCATCTCCCTATGTTATAGAGATAAAAGTATAACAATGCCAAAAATCACATAAATTTATATTAATAAAAGATTCACAAAACATATCTAGTACTTTCGGCGGACCGAGTCCTTACGAAGGCGGCCGCGGGGGGTGCCAACATTCTTCCTGGACGGAAAACAGATGTTTTGGACTTAGTGGACAGAGCTTCGACGCATTACAAGGCCCTTACGAAGATTGCGACGCCGAAGCCAACCGTGGCGTAGCCGTAAGTTCGTTTTCGTTCACCATTTGCGGTCAGATTATTCGTAAAAAAATTGTACGGACACCCACAAAAATAGACGGCGAAGCCGGATCCGGGGGTTCTAAGGGGGCGGAGCCCCCTAGCGAGCTACAGCGAGTCCCTAATATATACAGCCCTTGTGGTGACTGACTCACTGATGGATACAAATTCCCGACAACTTCCAGACGTGCTGGATAGCTGAAATTTGGCACGCGTGCGGGGAACCGGATATGATCCGGAAGAAAAATCCGAAAACCGGTTGTTTCCGCCACGTGTCCTCGCTAGGACGACAAAATGGCCGAAATCGCGCTTTTTCCGGGGACCCTCTTTCGGTTTTAATTGTACTGCGCGCGAACTATGCGTGTTTTACGGATTGTTATTGCATTTTTTGAAAGCTGATGAACGTGAGCACGTAATTAAGTAAATTTATTAGTTTCCATTTGAGATAATATCAGCCAAAATGGCGTCCAAAAATTGATTTTTCAAAAAATATTTCATACTTTCCCCTCCCCTCGACTTAATTTAGGGTATTGAATAACGAAAATGATTTTTTTATATGCTCATAACATTGTCTACGAAATGTAGGAAACAATTTTCTTTTATTGTGCTTGGTTACTCAGAAAAAAATTAAAGTATTCCGAAAATCACCGAAAATTACGATTTCCAAAAGATTAACACAAGGTTTTGTCAATTTTAACACGACCGATTTCTTTCAAACTTTGTAGTTACATGCAGCTATGCATTGTCTTTCAGAAAACATAAACATTATATAGATGATTTAATGGATATAACAGCGAAAAAATAAAAATGGCGGGTACTACTCACTTTTTCCAGGGACTGGTTAGCTTTTTATTGTATTTCTCTCGAAATATGGATGTCATAAGGCACACTTCTTTTAGTTATGACAGTAAATGAATGTGACCATATAGTTTCGTCATCTCTAAACCCCCCGAAACCCCCTAAAAAGTAAAAATTTGCATATAAGTAGCCTTTTCGGGTATTTTTCGTCACAATTCCGCCGCTTCCCCAAGCCTTATCACACATCGCTACGGAATTGATATGGACGATTGATGACCCCTGGCAGTAAAAACCTATAAACCCCCGGCAAACCCACATATACCCCCAAAAAAATAAAAGTTTGCATATAAGTCTACTTTTTGGGTACTTTTCGAGACTACTTCACCGCCCCCAACAACTCATCGCCACGAAATTTATGTGAACGGATGGTAACCGCCAGGTGTACAAGCATATAAACCCCCGGTATCCCCCTGAAATCCCCCCTAATTTGGTGAGGGCGGGCCACCGTAAAGTATACGGGAAAAAATACCAGAAAACCCCGATCACCTCCTGGAACCTCGCCGAAAAAAAATTAAAAAACTTTAAGTCGCCTCTCCGAGTAGTTTTCGTCACAGTTTAGCCCCTACTGCTTATTAAAACCCCCGATAACCCCGTGAAATCTCCCCAAAAAAATTCCTAATAAATCACCTCTCCGGGTAAAAGAATCGTCAGAATTCTGCCACACATTAGAACCCCCGAATCGCCCTGGGTACCCCTCTCGGTGGAGAAGACCATTTATGAAGTATAAGCGGAGCAGCCGCGGGGGGCTTCTCAAGCCAATGGCGGCATAGCCGCCCCACATCGAGGAACGGCGAGGACGTTCTGAGGAGTAACTGGCGCAGGCGAGGGGGACCTTCAGTAACCCTCGGGCGGCAAAGCCGCCCCGATGTTCTAGCGGCGCAGCCGCTGTGGGCTCCTCCCACCCCTGGGCGGCGAAGCCGCTCCTTAAACGGTATAACGGTGAAACAGTTCGGAAATGCCCTCGCCCTCTGGGCGGCTATGCCGACCCAAAACGAGGAACGGCGAAGCCGTTCCGAGTATGAAGCGGGGTAGCTCCGGAGGGGCACACTAAACCTCTGGGCGACGAAGCCGCCTCTCAACGAGGAACGGCGAAGCCGTTCCGAGGAATGAGTGTTGCGCTTCTCTAACGGCGAAGCCGGCCCCTAGCCGAGGTGAGATTATTCGAACTAAAATTTTTCGAACGACCACAAATGTAGACGGCGAAGCCGGAACCGGGGTTTTTAAGGGGCGGAGCCCCTTAACGAGCGCGCGGAGCGTGCGAGTAACATATAATAGAAGTGGAAACAAAGAGACAGAAACATTAATGCAAGACGATGACACACTGTGGCGTGGAGATGGAATGAAGGCCGAAAACACATGGAAAAAAGTTCACCTGAACCGGGAATCGAACCACGGACCTTCTGCTTTCCGGGCAGATGCTCAGACCACCGAGCTATCCAGGCTAATCTAATTTCCAGTGTTTTCGGCGGGGGTTTATACTAGGGATGAGTCGATTCCACTTTTTTTCGAATCCGATTCCTTCAAATCGATTCCCAATTCTCGATTCCGTTTCCATCGATTCTTGTTCCTTCTAACACCTGATCGATCGATTCTTGATTTTGATTTACCTGTAGCATTGCTGTCATTAAAATTTAAGAATTGAATATAATAAAATAACTAGGGATGGACGGATCCAGGATTTTTGGAGCTTGATCTTACGAATCGGATATTTTCGATTCCAAATGCATTTTCAAATTCCTGCCATTAAACAAAGTCATTATTCAAGTTTATTCTGGGTACATACAATTAATGGAATGCTTTTTAGATTTTCATACACATTTTAATATTTTCATAAATTAAAAATATTTTTTATAGGCTTTCAAGTTGTTTTTTTTAAACATCTTTACATGCTCAGGACCTAAACTGTTATGCTTGAGTTTGGAAATGAAAATAGGAAAAATCTTAGGATGAACCACTGACCAGTGGCATAGCAAGAGGACCCCCAAAATATAAAAACACAATTACTTTCCTTCATTAAAGGAAACAAAATATTTAAAAATCATCAATTCATAAAAATGGAAAATGAAAAAAATGAATCTTTGAAAAATGAAGTTTTTTCTATTATGAAGGGTGTTAAAATTAGTTTGAAACCCTCTTCTTTGTACCCTGTTGTTTAAAGATTTCCCCCCCTTGTTTTTGGACCACCCCTTAACAAAATTCCTGGCTATCCCCCTGCCATCGACTGAATTCAAATTTTCCTCAAGCACGTTTCCCCCTAATTTTATTTTCTCATTGCATACCGACTTGTGTTTTACCCGAAAATGCTTCAGTATGGTGAGGTGGATTTAGCACATCCTCGCGATAATTTACGCCACAGTGCACGCGCACGGCATTCATTGATTCTCCTTATCTCAATGGAAATGTTTATACACAATGAAAGACATTTTTATCGGTGTGTCATTAAATTAAATTGCAACTGCGCAATCAGCAACACAATTAACAGTATTTAAAACGGCATTAACGTCATGTGCGACGAGGTGCTCAACCGCTCAGCATGAGGAAGGGGTGGGCAGCAGAAGTGCGTAAAGGAGAGGTGGAGAGGAAGGAGCAGTAGTGTAGCCAGGAATTTCGTTCAGGAGGGGCAGAGCAAAAACAGGGGGAAATATTATAGAAAAAAACCGGCACTAAATAATAGGTTTAAAATAATTTTAAAACTTTTTATAATCGAAAAAAACTTATTTTGTTAAAGAAAAATTTTGCAAATTCCTGATTTTTCAACATTTTGTTTTCTTTTGTGAAGGACAATAATTGTGTTTTTATATTTCGGGGAGGGGGGGAGGTCCGGACCCTCCCCCTGGATATGCCACTGGGAAGGAGTGCCTAAAGGAGAGGTGGAGAGGAAGAAGCGTGCCCCTCCGTATTTCAAACAACAAGGCTACAAATGAGGGAGTCAAGGACGAACACGTCAGATCTTGCTTCAGTGACGTCGTTGCCTTCAAAGCGAAGTCGGGCGCGCTATGTGATGTATGTAGTTAGCGTTTCCAATCCATCTCTAATTGTTTGAGGGGTTAATGCTGTGCTTGTTTCTTTGAAAATTGTGCTGTTTGGACAATATTGCATATCAGTAAAGTCTAATTGTAGAATTGTAGATAGAAAACTGAGTGGCTATCAATAGGGAAGTACACTAGTGTTTCAAATGCACCAAACACATTTTTTAAATTAGAGTTCAGAATAACATAATGTCGTAAAACCACAGTTTAAATCCTAATAGTGAATACTTGAGTCGAGATGACCGTCCGAAATATGGAAAAATTCAAAGGCCGCTAAAACGGGTGTCCATGTTGAATATTGGCCGTGACGTCACAAGGCAGTAGCAGAAGGCACCACTATTATTGCATAGAAAAATTACAGAATTTTAGGGTATCCGTTTTTTACTGTCATGAAATATCTTCAGAATATATATGTGGCTGCTTCTCTTTTGAGTAAATGACTTCATCATTGCGTAATATATTAATATTCATTTACGTGTCAACTTCAAATTCGGAAAGAGTAGTACGAATAGCACATTGAATCTTTAATAAACGGATTATGGTAATTATTTTTCGCTGGGTATATTTTGGTACAATGCCGTTTATCACGCCAAAACTTTTTTGTAAGAACTGAGTCAAACTAATAAACCTATTTCAGACGTTTGCTGCAGGACTTATTCGTTGCGTATGTATTCACGCCGGCCGGAACGTTCGCCCTTCGCAACTAGAATCATGGGATGTTAGCCTTATTTCCGTGCTGGCTGGTTGTTGCAATGGTTCGCTGTCCAGGAAGGGTTCAAGAAAAGATAATCTTGGTTAGGAGAAGGAAAATTCCAACGATTTATAAATGGTAGGTATACCAAACTTTGATGTATTTATGGTCACTGAATTTTTGAAAAAGGAGGACAGGTTCAACGCTCCATAGAAATGCGAGACGTTAAGGCTAACAAGGGGAGACCACGTACCTTGCTCCATCTTTCTCAATTAGGGCCTTAGTTAGGCTGTAATTAATTAAATTTCATGGGTTACTTTTCACAAGTTATATATATAAAGTTAAAATATCCATCAGCAACTAATTGGTCGGATGGGGTGGTGGTAGGGTGTACGATGTTCATGAAAGATTCCCACGCAGAAGACCGGGGTTCAAGACTTCGTCATGGCATTATTTTTCGTTGTCTTCATTGTGATCATACGGCGTCAAGTTTATCATTAATTATAATTGCAGTAATCATTAACATGAGACAATTTTTTTATCATCATAATGGCAAATAAATTTAGGTATTTTAGCTGTGTCATTACAAACGCAGAGATACGATGATTACAAGCATTGGTGTGCGCTAAAATGTTAATTTTTTCTTTGCTTATACTGACCAACTTCCACATTAAAAATGAAAACCACTCTTGTAAGAGCACATACCATTAAAGGCTCGCGGCAAGCAACAATATGCGTACAGACATAATTAATAAGAACAAAAAACAATTATAAAATGCCATATTTCTCGAACACTTCTTCAATTCACATTACTCCAAACGGAGTTAACTTACTCAGTATGCGTCCCACTTCATCTCGGATGTCGTCAGCTCTCTTACTCCACTCAGGCCACCCAAGTCGAATATTCCCAAGGATGAGAGAATCGCAATCAAGGAACTGAGAGAAAACGACGACCTGATAATACTGCCCGCAGACAAAGGAAACGCAACCGTCGTATTGGACAAGAGAGAATACCAGAGCAAGATACTCGCCCTCTTGAATACGGAAGTCTATGGAGTATTGAAGTCTGACCCGACGTCAAGTATACAGCGAAAAACGAAAGATATCATGTACCAATCATCAATCTCAGTGGAAGAGAGGAAAAGACTCATTGAACCGGCTCCCAAACCACCTCGGCTGTACGGGCTCCCCAAGATCCACAAGGCGGGCGTCCCTCTTCGCCCCATTGTTAGTGCCGTTGACTCACCCACGCACAAATTGGCAAGATACCTCGCGAGTCTCCTGAAACCCTTCACCGGTACGACGTCGACCTTCGTAGGGAACTCATCGCATTTCGTGCAGATTTGCAAGGACACGGAGACCACAGAGACTGATCTCCTAGTGAGTTTCGACGTGGAGTCCCTTTTTACAAGCATACCAGTGGAAAAGGCGGTGCAGGCTGTGCGAGCACTCGTATCGGAAGGATTACCGCACGACATCCCGAAGATGGTGGAGTTTTGCTTAAAGAACTCATATTTCCTTTGGAATGGGAAATTTTATGAACAAAAGAAAGGTGCGGCCATGGGATCTCCTCTCTCGCCAGTCATCGCCAACCTTTATATGGAAATGTTCGAGGAGCAGGCGCTGAGTACCTATAGGGTTGTACCTAAACTCTTCCTAAGATACGTAGACGTCACTTTCGTCATTTGGCAGCACGCAGAGAAAGAGCTGTATCTATTCCTACAGCATTTAAATCAGCAAGACGACTCCATCAAGTTTACGATGGAGATAGAAAAAGACAATTGCCTACCATTCTTAGACGTCCTCGTGAAGAAGAAGACCGACGGGAGACTAGGCCATGAGGTCTACAGGAAATTGACCCACACGGAGCGGTACCTACAATATTCTTCACACCACCATCCACTACAGAAGAGCTCTGTAATCAGGACCCTATTCCACCGAGCCCTAACTATTTGTGACGACAATTCCCTAGATAAGGAGAAAAAACACCTGAGGAAAGTAATGGAGAAAAATGGATATTACCGAGACATCATCCGGAGGGAAGAAAGGAAAGCGAATATGGCCCTTTTAAAGACCAGTGACCAACTTGCAGAAGAAAAATCGAAACCTGCCGCTTTCGCAATGATCCCCTATGTTGCAGGAACCACAGAGAGGATTTCACGCGTTCTCGGCAAACGCAATGTAATCACAAGGTTCAATTGCGTCTCCAAGACCAGAAGCCTTCTCGTCAAAGTAAAAGACCGAGTTCCTACGCAGTCGAAGAGCGGAGTGTATGAAGTCAAGTGCAGCTGTGGGAGTAGCTACATAGGCCAGACCTCCAGAACCCTCAAGTGCCGCCTAATGGAGCATCAAAGGGCAACTAAAAACAGACAATTTCGACTGTCTGCCATAGCAGAGCACATATGGACAGGCCCAACCCATAACATCAATTTTGACGAAGCGAAGCTTATTTCCGAAGAAAGGAGATATTTTCCACGCCTGATACGGGAAGCCATCGAAATAAGCAAGACTCAAGATAATTTCAATAGGGAAGACGGCTATCCCCTTCCACATGCCTGGAAACGAGTTTTGCGTGGAAAAAGACACAGCAGCGACAGCCAATCACAGATGACCTAGCCTCTACAGACAGATATATAAGGCGGCCAATTCACTGCATCATTACTTCACTGACCTGAAGAAGCCGACTGTAACGCCGGCGAAACTGTCGTCCGAGAACAATGGACCAACGCGGTGTATTACCCGAAAGAGACGTATCTTCATACCTACCTCAGTACCTTGTACTCAGTACCTACCAGTTTACCTCAGTAGCAGTGCTAAAAGAACCATTCCGAAATATAATTTCAATTAACAAATAGGATGAAATAAATGTTGATAACCCTGGACCGACGCGCTGGCGCATAAAATACGTCAATCTTTGAAAACCAAGGATTTCAACATTGTACGTATATTCTGGGCTAGAATGGTCTCGTGTACTCCTACAATGTACTTTGACTGTCTATATTGCGAGTTTACAAAGTTCGAGGTATTGTAGCTAATTTTTTAGATCAGCAAGATGAACCCGTCACCAGTGGAGTACAAATTACGCCGCGCGACCTGCCGTGTACCTTTATATCTGTATCTCCTATAAATGTACTAATTTCAACAAATAAAGATTAACTTTAACAAAAAACGTTTGTTATCATATATGCACATATCATGGGCAAAGTAAGCATTTTGCCCGGTCGTGTAAAATAACAGTCGCGCCATAATTCTTTAACCAAACTAGTTTCAGTTTATAAATAACGTAGGTCCACGCGGAAGATGCTATATTTTGACTCAACACACTTTCTGATGTGACTGAGGTACCTATTAAGTATATTATTATAATATAAATATCAATTTGATCTTACAATACCTTCAAATGATCTTCAAAACAGAATATCATCGATAGGTAAGAGTCAGGAGTAGCCTTGAACCATTTATTCCGTATAGCTTGTGCTTAAGGCACGGGAATGAATATCTTCTCCAGGCTTTTGTTTCGATGTCGGATGAAATTTGGAACAAAAAATCATTTTTAATTCTATTTTGAATACATGTTTTCGGTACTAGACGACATTTTTAGGAAGCAAACTTCACCGATTCCCGGAAACTCTCGCCGCGCTAAAGAAGGCGATGGAATACAGCGATACTCCACTGGTGACTACTGCCTTGTGACGTCACATCTCAATCAAGATGGAGGCACTGTGTTTCAGCGCAACATGAAATTTTCCGACTTTCAAAACGTTTTAAAGTGCATACCCCAGATGCAGGAAATAAAAGTGACTATACTAATGTTTCTTTTTTAGGCTAAACTTTCTAATTCAGCAATAAAAAAAAATTAGTGAACTTCCCTATTAGAGCTGAAAAATAAACTGTAATATCGTAAGGTATGCATCTCATTTGGTCTAATTCCTTTTTCAATCTCGTGCATTTCATTTAATTGTCGAAAATATCGAGATATCTTCGGGCCCAGAAAGTCACTCTCCTAGCATTTGTCGTCTAGAAACGGAGAACTGAAGCAGGTAGGCCAAAAAAGGTCAGTTGGTCAGATGAGGTAGAGATTAAACACGCTTCAGTTGTTTTCTTGTGATTTGATATTTTCCTTAGAAGACAGTGATTTATGGTCCGTATGATTTCGGAAACGAAAAAAAAAACAAAAGAGGTACGAGCTAATGGACGGCCGAGGGTGGTTTTCTGAAATCTGCGACGTAGTTACTTTTGACGTGATTATTATCCTACGGCGCTGAGGTTCCCCCGATGATTGTTCAATCTCTTGGGAAGAGTCACACTATGAGCTAGTTGCATTTTTCCTTTTTTATTATCTGGCTGAAATTCTACTCGTAACCTCTGCGAGAGATTTCAAACAAAACGGTTCATGAATAGGACAAGAATCGCATGCGACGGTGCATTCGAAGAGAGAATCGGAACTCTTTCCACCGTGATGGAGCGTTGCATTCACTGAAGCTATTATTTAAAATTTCGGATCCAGATCCGATGTCTTCCGTGACTTTAGATCCGATGAAGGGCAATATCCGCGGATATTTGGATCCTAGGTATCCGATCTGACCATCCCGAAAAACAACAATAGCCGCGGTGGCTATATTCTCGTTTGGCCGCGGTGGCTAAACAATAATGTAGCGTTCATTGCGTCCATACATACCAGAGCAGCCTGGCGGTTGCGCGGTGGCGGCCGAACGCAACCTGTCGAGTCCGCCCGGAGGCCACGGCAGCTAATGCCAAGCACGTATCAACTTTCTCAAGGGTTGCATTGATAAAACTGGGCTATACAATCGTGAATGTGTCTAATTTTTTTATTATTGACGCAGACGCGTGTTAGTCTAAAAAAGTTACTCATATAAAAAAAACAGCTCTCTGCGCGTATTTATAAGAAACTTTTTTTCACAGGAAAACTCGCTCTCTGCACGTTTTTATTTTCATCAGACTTCAAAAAACATTCGAAAATAACTCTTGCCGACATTTTCATGTTTCCCGCGTGCCAGGCGTATTCTCCACGCGGGCAAGGCTGACACTGCGGCCGCTTAGGTGTGTGGCAGCCTTTATGCCCCAAACTTATAGTCTATGCTCATAACATTTATCTTCCTGGAATCGATGGAATCGGAATCGACTTTAGGCGATCGATTCTCAATTCCGATCCCGTGCCCGAGAATCGTTGGAATCGAGAATTGACATTTGGAATCGACTCATCCCTAGTTTACACCAAGTAATGCGTAAAGTGCGTCCGGGAAGGTTGGAGGTCGAAGAGCAGGTGGGAGAAGTTAATGTATAAAAAAAAAAAATATATATATATATATATTATGTATTGAAATAATGTAAAAAGATTATTAATTGTAACTATGTATATGTATGTTCTTTTTGGGACTTCAATCCACTAACTTTGTTTCTTTTGTTCTTTGGTATCGTCTCGCGTGTCCCAAAAGGGGGGGAGCATTGAGGCCAGATAGCCACTTACGTTACGTGTGTGATGTGTGTTAATGTGTTTTCTTTGTTTTCTTTTATGTGTTTGTGGAGCATGAATGTTGAGAGGAGAGGGAGATGAATTGGAAGTTTACAGGCATGCCGCAGGACAGCAGCGAAGAGATTGGTCCTCTCTGAGGGCAGTCTTGAAGAAGATCGCCACTTTACTTCCGCGGCTAACCACGGCGGAGTAACTTGGACGACGGGCGGCCAGCGGCCCAACTGCGATGCCAGTTTAAAGACCCGCGCGTATGGAGAGGAGCGCGCGCGGGCCGAGCAGACGACAAATTGTGTCGTCTGCTACGCGGTGTTGAGAAAAACGGCAACACTGTGGGTGCTAGGTAGTCGGTGAGGCGAAGGAGATCGCTCTCTCGGTCTGCAACCTTCCCGCTGGACGCACCTAACTTGAACTCTCCTGACGTGAATTAATTCTCAGTGTTGAAGCATGGACTTCGGAGTAGGTGGGTTGTATGATTGTGTGTGTGTTAGCGTAAGGTATGTGGCTGTTGGTTTTATTTTGGTTTAAAGGGAAAGATCAATTTATTGTTGTAATTTTGGGGGCACCCATATTTGGGACTATTCAGGGGAAATTTGTCTCCAATTTATTTATTCATGTGTGTGAGGTTCGTCGAGTGCAGGGGTATTTGTGATGTTTTGGGGGTCAGTGGATTGGAGTCGTTAGTGTGGATCAGGGAAAATCTTATTTTGTTTAATGGAATTGTCATTTTGTAGAAAACCCAAAAGGTGCAATTGTCAAATAAATGCCCAAGTTGTGGTACGATTTGTTTTATAGAAATGATTCTCTTTTTTTTTGGTTTATTGATCCCTTGCGGGAGGTGTCCCGGATGAATCCTCGTGGTTCTTTTAGTTTTAATTAAATGATTTCTCCACTGCTAGCTAGTCGCGAGCAAATTTATGTAACACGGTACTACCCTCGTCTTTTGGGTTCTGAGATTTAGCATGGGTAGTTGTTAGAGGGGTACAAATGGCGTTACAACCATACTTGCCAACATCAACATATACTCATGATGGAATCACTGCCCATTTGTTCATTACCGAACGACTCTTAAGGCCTGGTTACACGGTACATTAGAATGTACAACTCTCTGTATATTTTTGAATGGTTTTCTGAACAGTACAGATTCTTGTACATTCACATGGACAAGATCCACGAGTAGGTGGTTACACGGTAGATTTTTTCGTACATTTTTTCAAATATTTTTAAATGCACAACAAATTATTTCAACTTTAAATATGAGGATCATGCATACTTTTTAAAAGTACTAGAATAAGAAGATCCCTACCTCAAATGTGCTCGCCGAGATTTTCACGGATGAATAATGTTTTTAGCTGAGGTTAGGGTCTATAAAAAATAATCTTCATCGACTGCTTGAAAAAACGTGACGGATCATGCGCGCGTTACATCACGGCACGGTATTCACTGATGACAGACTGAGGAAGTGGATAGAAAAACTGTCAATGAAGGAGCTCAAATGCAAATTTGGCAAATATAATTGCTGTTTTAACGTCAAACTTCGGATTGTGAATATATTAGGCTGCCAAGGCATTGTTGAAATATAAAGGGGATTGTTTGTGGAGATTTGGAAAGATTAAATTGACATAAGTTGATTGCAGATTGTGATCTACGTTACACACCTACATCACTTGCTTAATGTAATAAGTGTATTGCAGCATGGATCTTCAATAGAAAAATGGGTAAAAACAATATAAATCGTGTATGTCGTGTATCCCATACATATCAAGTGCCCCGTCATCTAGTACCTCTATTTACTCACCGGAGAATTGCTTGTGTTCCGAAGGACAAAAATAAGAGGAATAAGTGGTTGGTGATCAACAGAATGGAGTAAAATACATTATCTATATTGTCACTGGGATATTCTCAACGTAAGTACACTCTCAAATCAGGGTTACCGCGGAGTTTTATCGAGTCGCCAGTTTTTCTCGGATGACCACCAAATTTAGGATGTATCACTTATTTCACTTTGTAAACAACCCCATAAATCTACCTATTATTCTGCCCATTGTAGGATCAAATTATAAGGAAAGTGGCTGTTTACGAGAATAAATACTGATTACGATTAAACCACGGGGAAAAATAAGGAATGCAATGGGCGGCCAGGAGCCCCTAACAAGGAACATTCACAATGTGTCTTTCGCCGATATCGTTCAATTTTGGTGGGATAGTAGTGTTCCATAATAAAAGCACTTTTTCGAAATATCTCGTGTCCTAAAGCCTTGTGACATAATAAACAGGAAATAATAAAGGCAGTTGAGTTTTCGACCTGAAAGCGAGTGTGTTGTGATTTCTCTTCATCCTTCTCCTGTGAATCGGTGCTAGCTACGGGAATATACGAGAAATATGAGGCTTTTGGCAAGGTAAATTCAATATTTATTACAGTGATGCCCATAACGTTCACTGCATGTCAACGGAAAACCTAAAATGTTGACTAATTTTTGCAGTCGGTCTCGGCTCAAAAACAGGAAATCGAGTAAGTACAGCGTAATTACTGCCTGAAACTTATTTCTTTGTCTATCAAATGCTTTTTTTATTAGCTTTTAATGATCATTTGGATCTCAATCTTGGACCATACTCGCAGTTCATACATTCTGTGCCTTTCCATCTGATCCTTCCTTTTCCCATCCGCTTTTCTTATGATCCATCCTTTCGCTACCCATATCCAATCAGTGAAATATCCAAGCCAAGCAACATGTCAAAATCAAAATAATTATCGGAGCCATACGTAAACAGAGAAGTCGGCAATACAAGCCAGATGAACTGAATGTGTCGTTTTCGTAGTCTGCCACCAGATGACTCTGAGTTCAAATTGTATGATTGTCTGAACGAAATTAGAACACATTTTAAATTTCTATTCAGAAATTCATGCATTCGTACATTTTTGCGTGGTTACACGGTGCATTTTCGCGTTCATTCTGAGATTCAGACATTCTCACATTTTATTGTACATTCTAATGTACCGTGTAACCAGGCCTTTGGAATGGAGAGACAAGAAATTTTGGCTAGGTATATTTTTTTGCAATGATTCCTAAAAGAAACGTTCTAACAAACTTCAGATTTTTCAGTCCCCATGAGCTTAGAAGAGTTTCCTGCATGACATTGAATCCCTTACCTCTATTCGCACGTCACCTACCACAGTGAACACATACTCGTATCTTTCTTCACCTACCCTTCAATGCCTGCTTTAGAAAAGTTTTCATGGATTTACAACCAAGCATCGTAGCATTACAAGAAACACAATCACCTATGAACTACGTGCCAATGAAGATACGTCAGTGATAGTTTCAAATGTAAGGTTCAGTACAAATCATATATCATTCACTTTCACAGTTTATAATGAACATGAACCATATTTTGAAGACTGAATGGATTGGGGCACACGAGATTCCACACACCTTTCGAGTCCTTTTCTTTCCTCACAGTCTCCTCTCTCTCTTCTCTCAGCTGTTGCGGTCCTGGAGCCTTCGCTCGGCTGCTGCTAGCAAACACATCTTGCTCCTCACCATCTTCCCCAAAAATATCCCTGCTTCCTTTGCTCAACACAACACCATTCCCATCTGCTCCTTTAAAGGCAGGAGGTTTGTCTGAAACAGCCATATGGGATATGGGACAAAATTACATAAAACACAGATGATATGATAAACAGTGCTACACATTTTCATGGAAGAAAGTCACTCAGTACAAAGATCCCTAAAGATAATATAGTATAATACTAATTTAAGGTGACTACGTAGATTTCCGCGGTGTTCAGGTTCCAATTTCTCCATATTTCCGGTGCAACCGCGTCGGTTTGTTGGTGATGACAACAGTTTCGCTGGCACTGCTGCCAGCGTCTTCAGGTCGAAGATGATGCCGGTCCACGATTTTTGTCCTCCTTATATAGGGGCATACATCAGTGAGACATCATCTTCGACCTGAAGACGCTGGCAGCAGTGCCAGCAAAACTGTTGTCATCACCAACAAACCGACGCGGTTGCACCGGAAATATGGAGAAATTGGAACTAATTTAAGGTTTTTCAGGAGGGACAAAATTTTAAACTTTATACAGAAAAACACTAAATAAGGACCTGCCATTTTTCATGGTTTTGGGAGCCTCTAAAGATTGGAATACCTTATTGTGGAATACCTTATTGGAATAAGTAAACAGTATTAAATCCACTTACTGGTGTAGCATGCACCAAAATAAATTCATCATCGATCACATTTGCTCCTCCCAAAGACAGTACGAAAATATTTTCAGAAAACAGTAGAAACAATGGGTAGCAAAATTACATCTCATGAGCAATTTCTGCATGATATTTATTTTAAGAGAATTATAACATTACTTAGATACATTAACATACCATTTGGAATGTCATTGTGGATGATTTTCAATGCTCATAATTCCAATTTTATGGTATTCTCAGTGGTCTTGATGCATTGCTTTCAATTTTGCCTTGTAAAACTGAGGTACAGGTAGCAGTGTTCTTACAAAACCATTATCATTTCTAGAGATGAGTCGATTCCAAATGTCGATTCTCGATTCCACCGATTCTCGGGCATGGAGTCGGAATCGAGAATCGATCGCCTAAAGTCGATTCCGATTCCATCGATTCCAGGAAGATAAATGTTATAAGCATAGACTATAAGTTTGGGGCATAAAGGCTGCCACACACCTAAGCGGTGTCAGCCTTGCCCGCACGGAGGATATGCCCGGCACGCGGGTGCTACGACGAACATGCCTAAGAGGCCTCGGACTCGGAGGCTCCTTCCCCTCCACCTCTCCTTTATGCGCTTCTGCTGCTCACTCCTTCATCATGCTAAGTGGTTGAGCACCTCGTCGCACGTGACGTTAATGCTGTTTTAAATACTGTTAATTGTGTTGCTAATTGCGCAGCTGCAATTCAATGTAATGACACACCGATAAAAATGTCTTTCATTGTGTAAATACATATCCATTGAGATAAAGAGATCTAATGAATGCCGTTTGCATGCTTTGTGGTGTAAATTATTGCGAGGATGTGCTAAATCCACCTCACCATACTGAAGAATTTTCGCGTAAAACACAAGTCGATATGCAATGAGAAAGTAAAATTCGGGGGGAAACGTGCATGAGGAAAATTTGAATTCAGTTGATGGCAGGGGGATAGCCAGGAATTTTGTTTAGGGGGGGTCCAAAAACCAGGGGGGGGAAATTTTAAACAACAGGGTACAAAGGAGAGGGTTTCAAACTAATTTTAACAACCTTCATAATAGAAAAAACTTCATTTTTCAAATATTAGTTTTTTTTCATTTTTGTAAATTGATGATTTTTAAATATTTTGTTTCCTTTCATGAAGGAAAGTAATTGTGTTTTTATATTTTGGTACGCCACGGGTTAGTGATTCATCCTAAGATTTTTCCTATTTTAATTTCCAAACCCAAGGGTAACAGGTAAGAAGAGTATGTAAAGATGTTTTTTAAAAAACAACTTGAAAGCCCATAAAATTATTTTTAATTTATAAAAATATTAAAACGTGTATGGAAATATAAAAAGCATTCCATTGCTTGCATTAACCCAGAATAAACTTGAATAATGACTTTGTTTAATAGCAGAAATTTGAAAATGCATTTGGATCCAAAAATATCCGATTCAAAAGATCTGGCTCCAAAAATCCTGGATCCGTCTATCCCTAGTTATTTTATTCCATTAAATTCTTAAATTTTAATGAAAGCAATGCTACAGTTAAATCAAAATCCCAGCTGTTAGAAGGAATAAGAATCGATGGAATCGGAATCGAGAATCGGGAATCGATTTGAAGGAATCGGACTGGGAATCGGAATCGAAAAAAAGTGGAATCGACTCATCCCTAATCATTTCATCATTAAAAATGAGTGAAATAAAGACAATGGTTAAGATTGCTTATCAGGAATTCTAAACTATGATGTATGAACAAGGGTTGCCCAGAAAATAATGCACCATATATATTTCTTCAACATTTATTTGTTGCACACAATGAGAATTACTCACACGAAAAAATGGCGTTTAGACTACACACCCTATTTTCCGACATGATCTTTGTCCTATTCTATGGCCTTCCTCCACAGCGAAACAAGGGCATATTTGCCCAATTGGTACCCATCCTTTTTCTGGTACCCGACCACTGAAAATTTTGGAACACCGCCAAACCGCCTTCAGATGTACTATTCCTCTAAGCACAATGACTAAAAGTACACCTAAGGCTTTGATACTCCACAGACTTTGCACGAACGTTTTTGAATATCCTCTGCAGTTTCTTTCTCTGCAGTGAGACATTCAATGACGGCATGCCGCTTGCAACATATATCACTCACAAATGCCATTTGAAACAGTCTTCCATTTACACTTTCTGTCAGAGGAGCCACCAGGAATTTTGCATGTGCACACATCAATCTTCAGACAATGTATACGAGACGTTTCGCATTTGCACCATTTGTACCAGCTGTGAAAAAAAATTGTGGTGCATTACTTCCAGGGCAACCCTCATATTTGATAGAAGCTATTTTTAGAATTTTGCCAACTTCATTTTTTCTGTTACCCCAGTTAAACGAGGGCCAAATAAGCCGTTAAAGAGCCTCCTGTGTGCACATTTAAGGTTCCAAGGTCATCCATAAAAGAAAATCTCATTTCTAGTTCACATTAGTCAATGGTGATGCAACACAATCGTAACACCAACATGCATTGTCTTATGCTGCGTACTTATGCAGGACCAATGCAACCCGGAAAAAGTATCTTACATGGCACAATGATCACAACTGACTCACCTTGTTTCTTGGCAGGTCAAATTGAAATATGGTTGATCCTTGAATAACTATTAGCTTGACTCCGCAAAGTGAAAATTTTTATCTTTAACTGAACTGGAGGCAATGTGAAAATTTTTCATTTTATCTTGTGTATGGCAATTTCGTCACTGTTAGGATGTCAAAGTCAACCACCAAGGAATTCCTACCAGATTTTTGTATTTTTCATTGCTCATCCATTTAATTGTGAATATGCCATGATTTTTTCCAGCATAAGCAATTATTTATAGTCCTGGATGATGATTCAGCCATCAAAATTTTGATTGATATTCTTTTTTAGATAACATAACATTTTAACATAAAATAGTAGCAAATAAATATTCTTTGACTGACAACGATTCTAACAGCCACCTATATGCAATCCATGCATGTCCCTATATGCAATCCATGATATGTACCTATATTACGATGTCACCTGATGTTGTTCTGCAGAGAAAGAATACTCTTATTAACCATCAAAGACATAACAGGGGAAACTCTTTCTCAGTTCTTCCATGGTCCCTGACCTTGGAGTGGTTTATTTCCATCATTTTTCAAGGGGATGGACGAAAAAAATGATGAATGTGGGAAAACACAGAAAGTGGTTAAGTTTGACATGGTTGCCTGTGGAGCAGAATAAAGCCAGTTTGAAATTACGAGCCTATTCTTTGGTTTTGATAACCCACTATAAAGATGATCAACAAACTTAAACAATGCTTTAAATATGTCATGATTTGGGCTGATTAGTTTCTATAAACTCGATTGTTTCTGGCTTAAACAGAGCACTCAACATCCCCCTGTCTGCTGAGAACCTCGCCATGGAAATCAAAACCATCAAACACATTGCCGTTAAAAACGGATACGAAGAAAGTGTCATAGATAAATTGTTAAAAAAGAAATGCTCCCTCCGGGCACAGAAACTTATATACCAATCATCGAGTCATAATGAGCATAAGAAACGCTGGTGCAAACTCAGTTATTACGGAAATATTTCACAGGCAACCGCAAACCTTTTTCCCAGAGAAGAATTTAAAATTGCATATTATAAAACATCTAACTTAAGGGCGTTATTATGCAATACGAAAGATAAAATTGACATAAATGATAGAAGTGGCATTTAAAGACTCAAGTGCAGTGACTGTGAGACCTGTTACGTAGGCCAGACTGGACAGAGGAACACGGAAGGCATTTGAGAAACAGGGAGTTAGACAAATCGCATTTCGCAAAACATCTATGAGAAAGTGACCACAGGAGCGATTTTGTTCCGGAAATTCTCCACCTTGAGAAAAAGGGGAAGAAGGATGGACTGCTTGGAGGAGTTGGAGATTAGGAAGCATATCAAGAATGGAATTTTAGCAAATGAAAATATTTTTGTAAACTATTCCCCCCTCTTGGAAATTCCCCTGAAACTGAGTAACGCTCCATCACACACACAACCCTCCCCTACCAACGCGTAATAGCAACCAGATAAACAACAACAAAATAACTGTTATTGTAACGATTTCTGTACCTGATGATGTCGCCTCTGCGACGAAACCAGTCATATTGAATAAATCGTGTGAAAAAGTACCATAACTTTTTATTGATTATTTTCTAAATATCGTGTGCATTTAAAATTTTACAATGTTGGTTTCTTTTGTTAACTCTTGAAAATTATGCCTCAATATCTTGACCTTCTTTGGTTTTCGGGTTTCATTCACTGTATTTAAAATTATGCTATGTAACGCTGATATAGAAAAAAGATTTTTCAGTTTTAGCACTAGAAATAGGCGCACCATAAATGGAAATAAATATTAGTGCCGAAGGTAGAAAGAAAAAATTAAATAATGATCGCATTAAATTCTACTCGCCTGTCTTTACGGGTAAGGCACACCATCAACCTCTCAGCCGACGATTCAATCAAAGACTTTTCCTTCATCATCAATGCCGTTGATACCTTCCAGGTAAGAGGTGCTGCAGTTATAAAATTGTCTCTCTTCTTCTTTGAACACTTTTCAATCCAAATTAATTATTTGCTTTGCCCTTTCTACGATGCTATTTATTTTACGATAATAGCGTGACTAATTTTTTGTGCTATCATCAAGAAAGGTTTTGACACCAATATAATTTTCAATTGCAATAATCATCACAATAGCATCGAGAAGGGAGTGGGGAGAGGACAGGATCGGCCTGCCACTCTTGTATCCACAATGCTGCGTGGGCATTGGAATGATTTCTTCACTGACTCAAATTTGGCATTTTTTGGCTAAACGGTCGCAGGTACATCAAAATGCAAGAAAAATATTTGCCCTACAATCACAGAAACTCAGCAAAATCTATAGGGAATGACCATAAAATCTTAACTTTATCAAACTTTGACCCTCCCCCCATAAATTGCATTTGAGCGAGGGTCAAGGGTTCACCTAGAGGTTCCAAATTTTTCAGGCCTTATTTTTATCAGTCCCACAACTTTTGTTTATTGTTCAGATGGACTTGAAAAAAATCGATTTTTCTGATCCACACCCCAGCATTTGGAAGATCCTTTGAGGATGAACAGCAAGTCGCTTCTCGAAACATGGGGAGACATGGAAGACATCAACCAGTGGAACACCCAAGAAACTTTTCTGCTTCTAATCCAAAGTTTGTGAAGGAAGGAATCATTCATTTCCAACAGAAGCATTTTGATCTAATGAAAGACCAGGCAAGTGATACCAGATACAGGCATCCCCCGAGTTACGTATGCCTCGACTTACGTAAATCCGTACTTCAAGTGACTACGTTAATTTTCGAATGCGAGCGCGTTGAAGTAGATATTCGCTCGTATACTCAATGGAAGAAAAAATTTCGAATAGTTATCGAGTTTTTTACGTGCTAAACAAAACAAAGTAACCCATTTTTATCATTCCTCGAAGGAATTCATTAATTTCTGTAGAAAATCGCTTATAAACCCCAAGTCAATAAATAACATTAAAATTAGCAGTTCTAGTGATGGAAGTGGTTGCGCCCACTTCTGTACGATACAGCTTGTCACGCAGCGTACACACCCGAACTCCGACTTTCAAATATTTAAAAATTGTATACTTAAGCTACATTTCCATCTGTGGAAATAAAAGAAAACAAAGTTCGAGCCGAAATCTTTTTGCGGAAAGGAATTGGTTAGTACCCGCGTAAAGGCATTGAAGTTTTTGGCAAAGAACGCTACGAAAAAGTGAAGAAAAAGTTGACAGACGATATTAATTGCGTACTTGTTTACATATTTCTGGCGATTGGGTTGCCGTATTGTATTTTGCAAAGATTTTATTAAGCTGCATTTTCTCGTTCTCTCATATTGTGTGCCAATATAAATGAATACTGCATCATTGAAAGCTTTTCCCCACTAACTTTGTTGCAAGTTAATGACGGAGTTAGCTGAACAAAAGCTCACTTTTAATTAGCTTCATGCATTGGAAATACTCTTCTATATTTCCAGCGAAGTAAATATTCAAATGATGATATTTTCACGTCATTTTATTGAGATGTGAGAATATGAAAGTACGTTTGCGTGCGTGAAAGATTACTGTGGCAATGAAACCGCCAGATTCATCAATCTACGTAATATATAAAAGGCAGAGGATATAATGATTATAAGTAGAGAATACAAAATATGGGCCCTTAGTTCGCAGTATAACATAATGAATCAATTTAAGTATTAAGTTTAGTAATGTAGCGTTGAGATACCGTACTTTCCCGAATCCACGCGATCGGTCAACTCTGGGAATAATATTACGCATTTTGATTGGCAATGCTTGAGAGGCAACTCTCATACTATATTAATGTTATTGATTTTTTATCTAATAACGTAAGAATACGCGGAAGAGTTAATGAATATCGCAGTGAATTGAATGAAACTCCACCGAGAATGTACCGCAAACTTCTCCGCTGAGAATTTCACCACACCGATCGAAATCTCTGGAGCACTAATGCAAATGTTCGACTTACGCAAAGTCTGCCGGAACGCATCCCTTACGTAACTCGGGGGATGCCTGTATTCTATTACAAAAGTCACACTGACGGTGGCTCCATAAACTCTTGGAGAGGGGCAAACTCATTCCCAACCATTCTGATCACTACGCTACAACCACTGTTCTCATGTTCCCATAAAAATTTCTCAGTAATTATGAAATATGTTATGAATCCTTAAAAGAAAAAAAAAAAGAATTCATACACCATGAACTAAACCTCAGCAGCAAATCATACCAGGTAAACTTGGAGGCTGTAACTTGTTACCATCATGCTGATTCCCAGGTCTGAATGGATCTTCCAGGTCATCAAATAGCCCTCGGCCACCAGAGAAAATGCCATCAGAGCCAGCAAATATAGAATCATCCCCTTCATCGTCATCATCTTTCCATTCATCTTGAGGTGGTCCAAAAAGGTTATCTGCCAATTAGATATGAAAAATAATATGTTATCATTTCATTTATTTCCAGATGTTCAGAGTAATTTCAGCCAACTGGATCTAAAAAAATCATATCAGGTTAAATTAATAATAAGAGAATCTTCGATGACAAAAGTTTTCAACAGAAAATCATTTCAATATTGATCAATGACCAAAACGTTTTCATACATAAGGTTAAAACGTTTTCATACATAAGGTTAGAACAGTTTGTTCCCCAGGCCAAGAGCAGGAAACCTCAGTCCAACACACACATTCACTGACTCACTCAAAGCACAGCACGACAACAGCTGAGTACAGTGTACAGCCTTCACCTACTTGACTGCTTCAGTCACTTGCTTAGACACACCCATTGGCTGTCCAAGTCGTGTTGCTTTCATCAAACTAGGGGTGTAAAGTGCATTCAAACTTACATGGGTCAGAGGGAGAGAGGGCTGGAGGTGAGTGGGATTGTATCCAGAAAGCAGGACTGCGCTAATCTCCAATTTTGGAGCAAGATAGAAGTATGTACTGGTTGACTCCCACTTGCTAGATTTTTAGATAACCCTTTCAACGCACTGTGACATGATAACAACTGCGGTAGTGGAAAGTTTTTTCTTGTACAACATAATTATTTTATTTATCCCAGTCCAAAAACAGCACAAGGCCAATTACAGAGGGCTCACAAAAACAGGAGAAACAATTTAATAATATTAAGCAACCTAACCAATAATGAACAAAAAATATTCAACAGTATTTACAAATAAATAACAAAGAATAGTAAATTTCATTGCATGGTGCGAGTTGAGTGTGAGGTTTGAGTCCTTATTGTCCTCCAAAATAAGTGCCTTGCCCCCATCCCCCCAACCAAAACAGCGTCTCTCCCACTTTCCGGCGATAGCTGGTGCTGGGGCAAAGGGTAAAAGACCTCAAAAAGGGTATAGTGTGCCACTCAAAGGGAGTGCGAAAATCAGTTACAGTAGAACCTCGGTTATACGACCCTCAGTTATACGATGACCTCACTTATACGCCGATTTTTTTAGGTCCGGTGAATAACCCCATATGAACCCATGTATTTCCAACCTCAGTTATGAAACTCTTCACTTATACGACGACCTCGGTTACGAAACGTATTTTTCCAGTCTAATGAGATAAAATACCTCACTTATACGACTTGTCAGAGAACTGCTCTACGAGAAGGTTGCGGTACGCGCGACTTTAGTCATAGGAGCGGGGGTAATATGCGCTCAGTACATAGATATGTCAATGAAGAAAAATTAGTTTTAATAATGAGCGATGCTGTTCATTAGATATTAATTTTAACTGCAGTAGATGATCGTTAATCCGGAATATCTATCCCTAACGGAAGATTGTCTAGAATTTTCCAAGGTTATGCTTCCCGTCGCCCCAGCGAAATAACACCCAAATAAGCCGTTTAAAATCCTCGCGTACCGAAATTTTGGCTTCCAAGGTCATCCATAAAAGATTATCGTATTTGCAGTATGGACGTAAGTCGATGGTGATTCAACACGATGGCAAAAACAGCATGCGAGGTCTCATTCCGCGGGCTAATCCCTCATCCGCGGGACGAATTGAGCCGGAGGAAAGTTGCTTACGCGGCGCGTACATCAAAACTGACTCAACTTGTATCTGTGGCTTTAAATGAAATATAGTTTGACCTTGACTGCCTGTGGCAAGCGTTTATTTTTTAACTGAACGAGAGTTAGTACGAATGCCCTCGGAGAATAACTCGCGTCGTTAGTAGTAACGTAATCATTAAAGTCAAATTCAAAACGCGAGAGATAAGGCAGTTCCTTTCTACTCAGGAATGACTTATAACCATTATATCGAAGTACAAAAACAGTCTTGGTGTTTTTTTTCAGATATGGGGAAGCAAAATATTACGTAAAGATGAGTCACACGGCTTGGGAGTCGAAGTTCCCGGCGCTGAAATCGCGGAAGATTGCCGGCAGAGAAGCTATACCCGGTAGATTCAATCTATTAGTGCTAAAATGTCATGGGAAAATTCTTTTTTAGTGTGTAAACAATATTGAGAGGGGAGATTTTTCCGGGCTCTTAATCTATTTTTGTCCATTCATTACTGACAGCAGTTGTGCGATTATTTCAAATGCTCACTTAAAATAAGTGATCTAAGCACCGGAAAAGTGAACTTAGTCACGGAATATCCCGGGTACCAGTGGCGTAACTAGGAATATGCTTTGGGAGGGATGGTAGTACCTGGGGGGTGGCTTCACCCCTTTCCTTCCCCCACCTCCCCCCCTCCGAGGCAACGGGGATTCCCGTAAAATTTAAAAAAATGGCATGCCTGTAAATATGTTCTACATCATTTTGGCACATAAAATTTAACTTTAAGTAGATGCAGTTGCTGTTTATCAAAGCTAGACTTGTGTTTTAATTTTTTTTAAATTTCTCTGAGGCTTTGGAGAGGGATCTATCCCCTCATCCCCAACCATAATTACGCCACTGCCAGGTGCTCCATATTATCTATGGCATGGTATTTAGAGGGAGAAACCCGACAGCTGGGGTCATTTGCACCATGAGGTAAAAGAGGGAGTATAGAAACCCTGTGTTGGAATTAGTCAGGTTGTAACGATAGGCTTAACCAGGGCTTAATGTCCCATCTGCCGGACAGTGTGTTGCACTGGAAGTTCCGTCCACACTACTCTCAAGCAGGGATAGAGCCATCTCTGAAAACTTTCTGCCTCTGCCATTAACCCGGGTCCATAGGGTGTGAAGCCTTCGTGATGCATTAGTGAAATTTTGCTCCCTAATTACGGGGTTAATTTGGATGACTTTCTTCAGGTATTTCATTTCTTCAATCTCCAATCTTGGGTTTACCTATAGGTGGTAAAATGAATTTCCTGAAAACTGCTTTTAATGAGTCAACTTTTTTCAAAAATTGGCTTCTCTGTGAACATTTAGTGTCATCATTCCGAAATCTCTCCAGTATGATAGCCTTGCAGCTTAGTACCAGAAATGCTAGACGTTCAACCATGGGTAATGTTGTTCAGGAATGTAAAATTATGTTTCTCTTTAAGTAACACATCATCTGGGGTGTTTCTTTTGAGAAAATAAGATCATTATGCTTCAATTTCTTGCCTCCAAATGAGTAATTGCATCCTGGAAACAAACCAGCCCCTATAGGAAAGGATTTCATGCTAAATACCGAAAAACCTCACATATGAAACTTCCTCACTTATGAAACTTTTTTTGGTTTTCCGCTGAAAGTTTCATAAGTGAGGTTCTACTGTATTTGCATCTGCCCTGACAGCAGGGTGAGCCTGGACTTTGCTTGCACCCTTGCTTCCAGGAATTTCACGAAGGGTATTAAATTTTTCATGTTTTACAATTAGGAAAAAATATTTCAAGGTTTTTTTTTTATTTTCACTGTACATATAGTGCTTGTTTTTTTTTTTGAGTGATTTTAAACCTGTAAATGCCAAACGCTTGCTGATATTTAAAAAAAAAAATAAAATACTTTTTTCCACAGAATTTCTTAAATTTCAAAATTTCTTGTACCAAAGTATTGTTTATTAGGGTGGGCCGAAAGAAGTTTTTTTTCCAGATCAAATAAGGCCTAAGCGGGAAAGTTGCAAAAAGATATAAGGGTCTCACAGACATAATTTATTTCAAATTTGATGATATTAACCACTGCTGTCTGAGCTCTAAAGTTTAAAATTTTGCAAAAAATCAGGCTGATTTCAGATTCAAACGGCTATGAAGATGAATTTCATGAAAATATGGGATAATGGATAAAATTAAAGGGTGGATACATGTTTATAGTTTATAAAAATGAAATTTGAAGTTTATTTGACAAAATCTATGGTTCAAACAATGTCTATGATTTAATAATAAAATTATAGTATAGACCACCCACACAACACAACTCATTTTTGCCTACGTTTCTTAAATTCCATTTCAGGGCTAAATCGCAGATAAAGTAATATTTATTTCGATTGAATTTAAGTTTTTAGCATATAGCCAGATGAGTAGATGAATTTGGATTGTTAGTAGGGAGAAACAAAATATCCTGAGAAGATATCCCTTCATCAGCAACTCTGACAAGTGAGCCTTATAACTTGTAAATTAAAATCTGTTACAAAAGTTATCCATATAAAAGGATTCGCCACAGCCAAAATGATCCTCAGTTATTTTTTTACCATCTTCTCCGAATGCCCTTTTCCAGACACTTCTGAGTTGGAAGATGCTTGGTATTCAAGTACGCCAAACCCTTTGCTTCCATCAACATACACAGCTTTATTGCATATCTGTCTCGCTTTCCCCTCATATAGTCACTATATCCCAGCCTAGCACTCGATGGAACCATAGACTCTTCCAAACTCAGGTCACGTGAGGGGGTCACTACTTTGTCCATTGTTTCCTTGATCGTGTCTATAACGGGACTCATTTTGCAGTACACATTCGCTTCTGGAATAAAACCATATCGATTGTGATATCGATCGATACATCGATTAATAACACGCAAGAATATTAGATGAAGACGTTATTACTAGAAGATTATTATAGTTGAAATTTACTTTAAAAATTTGTATAATATCGTCTGCTTTCGTGCCGAGATCAAGTATTTTTAAGCTAAGCTTCGCATGGAGATCCAGAGCATCGTCTGCTCCCGCAGCAGTAGTCAAATACGCATGTACTCCATAGCCTTGACGTCTAGTTTATGGAGTACGTGCAGTACTGCTTTAGATAAAGTGGGAATTGGATAAGACTCATTTCTTCATCATGATAACTCGTGCAATAGCAACAATTGCCCACTCGCGAAATTTGTGCGCAGTGGACACTGCAGAGGCAATAGAAGGTGAGGAGCTCGGGAGGGTGAAAATCGGGGCTTCTCATTGGCTGCAGTTTAGTTAGTCAGACATTCCCGATAAATGGCCGCATTTTATTATTCATCACGTCACAAGAATTGAGAAATGCATTTGGATAAATCACGGTCGAAGAAAGAGATGTGGAATGAATGCAAGAATGTTAATGGCTAATAATAATAAATTAAATCATGAATTCGGAGGTTTTTGACCCTTAAGATACTAGAGAACGAATTGCGGGTTGCGTCATGGCAAGCAATGGGGAACATGCATGACCTTTGTTTCTCCCGTTATTGTAGCCTATCTTATAGAGAAGTTTCTCACCAATCCGAATATATAAGCCAAAGTTGTCTACGTCAATCACAAATGCTGTAAAGTGCTAATGAAATTCTAAAAAAAATCGACGAAAGTCACGTGACCCGAAACGCTTTCTCATTGGCTTGACGTCACCGAACAATATTCAGTCTCAGTTGCCTCAGTTCTCCGTAAAATTCGTTGTCTAAATACTGCTGTTTTTCAATGAATACAGATCTTTAATGTCGTTAGGGAGTTGTTGATGGAAAAAGAGGGGGATTGTTGGAGGAATGAGGTGAAAAGAAAACTGATTGACAAAATGACTGAAGTGGGAATTTTGGAAACCGCAGTCAGACAATTTACCTATGGTTGACTCCTTTATGGTGGCCACCTTCCTTAAAAACAGTGATTCTTTCGTCGCCGCCGAGATGCGTGGAGTGAAAGCAAGCAGGTAAGCAAGCTATTTAATGCATAGGAAAATTTTTAAGTTTTAACATTGTTTTCTGTTTATAAATACTTACTTTTGAAATCAAATAAACTAACCTTCATCAGAGGTTAATAATTAGTTATCCATAAATTTAATACCAAGCTTATCATGCGGTTCTCTTATATCAGCTCCATAGTCGTTTGCATATAAGTAATGAAATAATATACTAATGTACAAATATGTTTCAGGTATGATTAATGCCTAAATAATTCTGAATTATTACAACATCTTCACTCACCAAAAATACGATTCGGCATTTAGGAAACTAAATGTGTCTCATAATATGACACTATCTCTGAAAAAAAGAAAAAAGAGCTGCAATTTGTGTTGCTGCTCCTGATTTTGAGAAGACAAAGAATACTTCTTGTCTATGGATTGAGTATGACCATGATTTTGTAATGAATTTTGTGGCTCCCGCCACAAGGTTTTGGGAGAAAAATATTTTTCCTATTCTTTTCAACAGCTGTAAACACGATTAGTTTTTTTAGTTACCCCAGAACTGGCCCCATATCCTTCTTGTTATATTTTCGTAATAAATTTATTTTGCACTCCCTTTCACTGTAGGCATTTTTTCAAGGATGCTACTTTATTAATGGAGCCTGAAGATTAATTAAGCCACAAGATATAATAATCACATCATCCATCAAGGTAATAAGATTGTGATCTATACAGGCATGAGGTACTAACATTTTAAATTCCCTAATGCGTCTGATAACACGCTCAACATGAATCCTCAAGCTGGCAATTTTTTTCGTCTCCATTACTTCCTTTTTGGTGCTCTTAACTTCAGACTTAACACTGGGGGGTGGAATTAATGTGCAGCCTTTTGTACCAAGAAAGCTATCAATGTGTTTGAACCCCCGATCAGCCATCACAGCACAATGAGAAGGCAAGTATTTAAAGTAATCACATTGTTCTACAAGCAGTGAATCAGATATCCGACCTCCAAAGCCCTTAGATATGTATTTTTTTAATCCATCAGGTGTGCTAGACACCAATTACTTCAGAGTATTTGCAGACTTGTATTCCGACCATGTTAGAGCTTGTTTTACAGGGTCCGATGGTTTTTCTATCTCTACTTCTAAGCAATCAATAATTGATTGTACATGGCTATACCTTGATCGAAATGGTATGTGCAGTAACTCTAATATCTTTTTCTTGGCTGGCCATATAATGAGCTGTTTCATACATTGGGATATTTTTGGAACAGCATCATGGAACACCCTACTAGCTGTGCTGAATGATATGCTAAACTCATCAGAGAGAATAGTAAAGCATTCATTAAGTCTAATCTTTTTTAGAGATAGCATGATCATGGACATATGTAAATTTGCGTTTCTCTGAAGAGTGCCCAGAATGAAGCTACAGTTTTCAGGTACACCCATTTATAGCTTAGGGTTTCTATTAATTAAATTTATTCCTGCAATTGCTACTTGCTTTCTTTCAACTGAGTCATTTTCATTAAGATATTCAGCTTCTGAGTCATTAGATGAATTATCAGAAAAACTGTACTCATCTTCTTCACTCATATCCTCCTCAGAGCTCGACTCCTCACAAGTTTCACTGACTTTCCTTCTCTTCAAACTTTGAATGGGGGATGTCTGGGTATTTACAGATTTTAATTTTTTTGTGATGTCGCCCTATCAGAAACACATGTCTTTATTTGCGTTTGTTTACTCCTGAATTTAGTGCGTACTTGAACCCCAACACTTGATGTCACTTGAGAGGAAATACCTGAACTACTCTCCCGGTCATCCTCTGACTCAGCTTCAAGTTCACATAGTTTGTCAGCTTCATTGCCACTGGAACATGTGCTAAATTATCTATATATATGAATTGAAAAATGCAAGTATCAAAGCTCCATGCACACGTACTTAAACCGGTAGAAAAATGCGCAGCAAGGTCAACCCGAAAACCTTGCTGCGCATGCTGCACCACCCCGCGAAAGTCTCCATCAACACGGTAGAAAAATCTTATAATAATACTTTTCTTGAAATATAATAACTCTTTTTCCGTTCATAATTAAGTTTTTCCTTTGATGTGATTGTTTGTAACTTTTCAATTTATATTACGTAGCAATAACATCCTTTGGCTCAATTCAATCTTTTTTAACTCACAAAAATAAGACTTGCAACTGTACTGGCACGTACGCTGAAATGATCCTCACAACAGAAAGCTATTGATAATTTCGATATAGAATTTACGTATCTTTTGCAGGCTCTCAACCATTTTAATCCCTTCTTCGAATCTTTCGGGACATAAATGAAAACCTCCTTCGGCGTGGAATTTGAAGTATTTGAGCAACAGGGCACGACACAAGATTTGTAAACCTTTCTCTCTTTTTTCTCGTTTACATCCATTATGCTTGTTATGCTTGAATGAAATAATCAATTAAGGTTAGTGAAAATCACTAATTAATAAACAAAAGCAATAATTTACTCTAAATGCCGTTCCATCATTAGCATCCACTTACTTTCTTGTCAAAATATAAACAATAGTCTCTAGCAATATCGTTCTGTGACGTCACGCGTCCATTGCCCCATGACGCAGTGTTTTCAGGCTGCCGAGAAAGAATTATTTTTAAAGAGTGATATCTCAGTAAAAAACCGCAGGCCACCTGTGAAATTTTTACCAAATCCATTTTAGATAGTGGTCTTCCGATTCATCTGGTTATAAAAAATTGTGCATGTTCCCCATTGAGCATACTAACCAGGAAAGCACAATTTTTTCAAACGTACTAACCAAATACTTTTACCTGTATTTTGTTCGGATGGTACCGGGACCGAGAGAAATCACCGTACTAAGGAGGAACGTACTAACCAAGTTCCACTGTATTTCCATCTATCGATTTTTCTTCAGGACACACATTACCCATCATATATCCTCGGGCCGGATCAGTTTCTCTGAGCTCGGCGGCATGAGACTGGGTTAGGGGAAGTTGCTCTCAGGCATTTTTTTGTTGCAGAGGATGACAAATAAAATGCTTGTAAGGATTTCGAATATTATGTAAAAAATCAAGTAATAAGTAGAGGTCCGTGAAAATGGTTTTATTTATTGCTAAAATTCGTTTTAAAACCATGTGATTTCTGTGTTATAGAAAATCTTGGCGGTGTTATTTTAATGCAACAATTTTCCCATGTTTATGGGCATTTTATTATTTTATGCTACATGTTTCATGTATACTTATACTTTTACTAAGCATTTTACATAACTTTTAACACAATTTTAACAGTACAAAATTTCTGACAAAATTAAATGAAAGAAATGGTTCAACTTATACGCGCGGACTGCGTGCGGTTCAAAACATCGATTTTTATTTTTCTTGATGCTAATGGTCGTAGTTAATTTTTTTGGATGAACTTTCTAAAACGTTTTATTTAATTCAACGTAAATATCTCGAGGTAACTAGGTGATCCTTTTTTTATAATCCTACAAGAACGCAAAATTTCGACGAAAAACAGGGTCCGCCATTTTGTATCGTATCCGCCACAAATAATACAACTGAGTCATGAAAGTTGCCAAGATTTAACAATAATAAACCACATAATAATATTGTAAATTTTTGTTTCTATTAAATAACTACAGAAGGTGTGGCATTAGTTTTAACATGCTGAATTTTGATAAAAATTCAATGAGGGCAATTTTTGCAAAATTTGTTCCACTTTGAGGCCAAGTAATTTGTTTAAAAAAATTTCCAATGAAAAACGGCTTGCGTCAAAAATTGCACTAATGTATTGACAACATTTTTGCAAAGTTTCAATTTCCGCACTCAAAAAAATCGATTTTGAGGTTTTGTCCAGCATTTTTCGATTTCAGCCCACTGTGCGGCGGTATGCCGCCTGAGGCGTGAAATACAGTCAGTGCTACATTGCGGCCACTTTCTGACGAGACGACTTTTCGCCGCCCACCGTTTATGTCATGACGCCCTGAAATTCAGGCCGCTTTCAGACGAGACGACTCTCTGCCACACTGTGGGCCGTGCCGTGAACAGCGGCCCGGTCCGAAGCCAGCGGCCGTGTTTAAGTCAACGAAATTGTTACATTAGACCCACACTCAAGGTTTTCCTGCCACATGCTATGCAATAACGCTGTCTAATGCGGTCTAATGCGTCGCGGTGAGTCACCGGAATTACTGCTCAGCATTGACGCGTAACGGGCGCGTGAGCTTGTATTTCCGCTCTTCCGCGGCCGCGTTAAATTTCTTTCCGCACATTTTTAATTCACAATATCTAATTCTTCAGGTGAGAAAGCGCCTCATTCTAAATATTTCAGGATTGATACATGGGAATCAAAGAGAGAGGCTGTGATAAATTGAACGGAAAATTCTGGCGGAGAAATCACTACAGTGCGCGATATTACGCTGATGCGTTATGCGCGAGACTAAACGAGCCAATTGACCTTGGAATCGTAATGAGACAGAGCAAATGAATGTCGGCAGCGTTAAACAATGGATTATGACTCATTAGATGTGATTTTTTCGCTAATCCACCTTAAATCGCAAATAACGCGAAATTTCGTTTTAATTGACCGATTTCGCGTTATTTCGTGTTATTTCGCGTTATTTTGCGTTATTTCGCGATATCGTGTCTCGCGAAATTCACGGACCTCTAGTAATAAGCCTCTAATACAAATGTTAGTGAACATAAGGATGGGAAAATCTAGCTATATGTAGTGCATAAAATGTGAATAGTAATAAATGAATTGCAATGTGGAACCAGGCCTTCACTTAAGTTTGTCAGGAGTAAATTACACATACCTGAAGTACATTCAAAATTAGGCAACCAGCCAAGCAATTTACCACGTTAGCGTAAATTTACAATAAAAATAACAAAAAGGGTAAAATATTTTCATTCTCTCTCGAAAAACCAATTAAATAAACAAACGTTAATAATTGCGTGAAAAGTCATAAAGAAAGTTGAAATGCCTTGTAATTAAGTATTTAACCTCTCCTCGTCAACTGCAAAAGGATATTTTTTTTATTTCGCTTTGAATATTTGTAAAAGTTTTTTATTTTATAGGTATGAGAACTATTGTGAGAATATATTACTGTGTTCTGCATTATGAAGTGAAAGTAATAATGAAATACACTGTAAAAACCCACCCCCAAAGACGTCCTTGCAGAGTAAAACCGGGTAAAATAGAAAAACAGAAAAAAATCAGAAAAAATTTTTTTCGGAGCTTTCCGCATGGCAAACAGGCGAAGAGTGGTGGCTGACCCTCTCCCATACCCTAACACCGGTGGCTGGCGCTCAGGGCGGAATATAATGCAAAAGGGAATCACGACGTAACCGTAACATCATCAGCCACTCAGTAGCGACTGCCATAACGTAGACGTTACGTCATGAGCACAGAACGTGTTAAAATGATTAAATAATGTTAGGAATACGTCGTGTTTGGTCTCATTCTTTTTTGAATCACGTGAACATTATAAATATTTCAATCTAATAGAAGTATAATACCAATATGCCGAAATTCATTGTTAGATACCTTTTGGGCTAATAGATGATTCATGCAGCAGTTGACCTCCAGAAACTGGGAACTTTGAAGAAGGTAGGCTGAAAAAGGTCAGTGGGTGAGAAAAGGTGGGGGTGCGTGAAACACATTTTTATTGTTATCGTGTCACTTGATTTTCTTTTTGAAGCTAAGGTCCTCGTAATATGATCCCTGCGCAACCTGGGACCTTTTGTTTGATTTTGGAGAAGAGGAAAGCATCAAAGCGGGTGAGGTGAGTGCTGAATGGAGGGGGATAGCAGATTGTGGGAAATGCGCTAATGTTACTATCCCAGGGCACTGAGTTTCTCCCTAAGGCAGTTTCATTTCCTGGGGAAGATTCAAACTAAGTGCCTGTCATAATTAGTCATAAATGACACATGGTAAACACCTAGTCTCATTTTTGCCAAACGATGGATGCGGGAAAATTATATGATAGGACCGTGATCTTCAAATGATCAATGCCAGAAAACGATACTTCTGGGAACGATGGATGCGGGAAAAAATTACGTTGCCTTTATGGAACTTTATTTGGGACCAGGAACGGCGAACGATGAATGCTGGAAAAGGATCAATGCGGGAATGATAGATTGGGGTTCCACTGTAATTGTGTCGGGAGACCTATGGTGGATGTGATTGGGTGGTGTTGGAAGAGCAGGAGGATGGGCGGCAATTGGAAAGCTGTTCACCCATGACGGTGACACACACGTAGGCCACATGTGACGGCAACACACGTAGCCCTCCCACCACAACTCATGTCAACAAACCACTGCAACAAAACGAGGGGTGTGTGAAAACCAATGACGACAAATGACAAAAAGCACGACTCACCAGATGGATCAATGATGGCTGAAATGTCCACTCTCTTCACCTCACTCACTTTCTTGTCCTCAGACTCAACTTTGCGCTTCTCTGGAATGACCTTCACAACTTTCTCATCATCAAAATCTTCCTCCTTGGTTTTCTAAGGTGAAAAAAACATAAATTTAAATTAATGGCAAAATATTTTTGAAACTTACAAGGTTTTATAGGTACAGCATGTCTCAATGAATAGGCATGAATAACAGGAAATAAAGATGCACAGTAGAATCTCATTATACGAAGTTGATGGGACTAGAAGACCCATAGTTCGTAATAATGAAATCCATAACAACCTTCCTATTCGGAGACATCACCAAAAAAATACCTCGCCAAAATTTCTTGCTAAATATCTAAAATACCAAATAAGTAGCTAATACTACTCACCATTATACGTCAATTTCGCCTGTGCAACGATAACCACTGCTGGTATGATAGATTTTTGGTAAAACACTTCAATATGTAACTAAAAATATTTACTTTTCAGCGTCAAAAACTTCAAAATAGCGCCTTCTTTGTAAATATATTACCGAAATTAACTCAAATTGACCTATGCTACTCTCTAGCACATCTTTCACGTAATAGCTTAAATTAAAGCCCCTAGGTTGATGCACTTGCCGATAGTTCCTAGTGTTCCTAGGTAAGTACACTATGCCCTACGTACACCACCCTCCCCTACTTTGTAACAAATTAGTTACGATGGCTAATGAGTTAATACTAACACCTAAAAACTATAATAATTTTATAAGTATTATAATACTTTTTAACCACTAAAGCAAGACAATTAATTTATAACTAAGCAACCACTACAAATGAGTAAGAGACTTGAATAAAGAGAAAATAAATTACAAGCAAATAAGATGGTCAGCAACTACTAATCCGCTTCATCGTCATGTGGCAGGCACACCAACCGCTACAGGACCAGGCTGCTTCACAATACGACTTCACTACTCAACTTTTCTACCCTTAATACTTTGCAAAATGCAATTCCAACACACAACCTCAACCTTCCAGAGCTGGTGAAAGAGGACAAATAAAGTTCATGATATCCTACAAGCTCATGTTACCTCTTCATCACCAATTCTTGCTACTCTTGCCTGGCACACATACATACGTACAGGCAGGGTGGGCCGTTGTTGCCTCTGGATGGATTCCATGAATTCCTCGTCCCCGGAAGATGAATCCTTGACACCAAAGAGGTCACCTTCGTCATCTTCATCCTCATTTCTAAAGGGACTACTTGCCCCTCCATGGGAAGCCACCATCACCTTCGGCTTCTTCCTCATGATATTCTTTTCAACCACCAAATCATCTGAGGCACTGCTTGAAGATGACTCCTTCCATGGCAAATAATGCAAAAAAAGTTATTGTATCAATTTTTGCAAACCACAAATCACAAGACTAGACTATGAAAAATAAGTCTGTGGCTATGCATAATCACACGCACGACACATTTATCCAGTAGGTTAACAACCTTACCTGCAGTGAAAACTCGATCAAACGATACCCCATGGTGCCTAAATAAACCCTCACAATGGCAAATTATTGTCTTACCAGGGAAGAAGCAATTAATGCCAATGAAATCTATTGTCAACATCTTTTAAAGAGGAGGGTTGGTTTGGTGGCTTCCATTAAAGGAACTCATGCCAAATGAAGTGGAAATTTTTCATGGAAAATCTTATCCTTACATGATTTACCGACTAACCTTCAATGAGTAAACTCTGTAATTACTCCAAAATATGCAAAAATTATAACCATTCCTGTTTTTATCCTTGCACCAACCAACCAAGACACACTTATCTATTTAGTAATGCATTCATTTGACCATTCCATTATTTTCATCGGCATGATGAAAAAATCAAATATAACACGGTCGAGGAATGAAAAAAAAATTAAAGGAATGCAGAAGTGTTGAAACTAAATCTAATTAAGGCTCAAATTCTCTGGCATTGTACAGTCCCAGACACAAACATTTTACCACTCACAAGCTGAAAATTTTCCAAGCCCTGAACTGATGCTGAGTTGGGAATGCAGCAGGCCGACGCCTCCAGTTCAAAGAACAACAAACACTCTGATATGCGTCACGCAATGGCCTCCTCCATTGCCGGTCTAAAAGAGTACTGAAGCTCATGGAAGAGGACATTTTGCTTTGAGATTTTTTACTATGGGGTACAGGCCAAAAATCTCAGCTCCCGCAATGGTGAGAATTCTTAATGGACTTGAGTGACCAAGTTTTCTGAAGCCGTCCTTTCATATGCAAAAAGCACTTTTTTGCTTTGGTGCAAAGGATAAGGCAAGAGATAGTTGGTAGGGCTATCGTATTTTACTTTTTTTTAATTTGGCCACTGAAATCCTATGAAAGGAGAGGATCAAACAAAGCCTCACATAAAAAAAGAGCTGCACCCACCCATGCTTGCTTCATCCCTTGGCCCTTGCTAGGCATTCCATCGTCCACCTCATCAAAGATGCCTTCGTCTCCACCAACAAGGGACGAACTGCTGTCGTCGAGGGCTTGCATGGCTTGGTCTTGGTCCAGAGACAAGTGAGCATCATCCTCTTCCTCTTCATCATCCTCATCCAGTCCTACACCCAGCCCCACTCGGTCGTCTTCCATGAACTCTTTCGAGCCTATCAGGTGGGGAAGTGGCCACGAAGCATATGGATTTCGGGGCTCCAGAACCAGTGCAAAGCTGCAATGAGAGTGCAAACCAGTCCTGAATCCATATTATAATTAAGTAGAGATGGGTCAGTCCCAGTACTGGGTCGGTTCTCGGTACTGCCTGTTCTTGGCCAGTGGAACCGGTATTTTATATTTTTATTTATTTTAATAAAGAGATACACATACAGCAATACAGCCCATTTAAAGTGCACTTATAACAACAAATATTAAATAATTAAAGAATAATTATTTCTTACAAATTTAAATAGAATAAAAAAGAAAAACAAACATTTATCCGGCTATCTAGTCATTTATGCGATAAATATGTTGATACCCGATGAGTAAAATTTTTAAGTGCCAGACCAAACGGATCAATATCACCGGGTAGAGTATTTATTAAAAGGGAAAGCCTATGGAAATGTGATCACTTAATTACAGATAGCCTGGGTGTAGGAATGTGGAGTAAAGAAGTAGATCGGGTGTGGCGGGAAGGTACTCTAATGTTGAGGAAGGAAACAACATCAGGACTGTTGAAGTGGGAGTTAAGGGTATTATAAATGAATTTGATATCTGATTTTAGTTGGAGAAGGGATAGACTAGGGACGGATAGAGAGGACAAAACTGCACTAGTAGGTGACTCGCGGAGATTTGGGTTTCTAAATTTTACAATTTTTGCAAAAAAAAGTTGTAACACTGTTAAGGGTGGCAAGGTAGAGTAGTCCTAAGAGTGACATGGCTTTAGATTTGATCGCATGAATGTGTTCAGAGAACAGAAGTTTTTGGTCCACAATAATTCCAAGATCTTTCATGGATGACACACGATTAAGAGGCAAGGAGTTAATTGCATAATCAAAAAGGATAGGAGTTTTCTTCGCAGATATTGTCATTGTGGTGCACTTTTTAAAGTTCAATTGCAGCCTCCAGAGAATGCACCACTCTGTGGTCTTTTTTACGGCATCCTGTAGCATATTACAGGCTGCGAGATTATTTATCTTTTTAAATAGTTTGCAGTCATCAGCATAGAGTAATGTATTGACTTGGGAAGAACGGACAATGGGGGCAAGGTCATCAATAAATAGGTTGAAGAGGTAAGGTCCAAGAACGCTACCTTGAGGCACTCCAGAGGTAACGTTAGACCAGAAAGATGAGATACCAGCGAATATTACTCTTTGGGATCTATCACAAAGGACACTGGACAAGAGACTGAGTAAGTTGCCATGGGTATTAAAGCGGGAGGCGAGTTTATGTAGGAGAAGTTTATGGTTAAGGGTGTCGAAGGCTTTGGAAAAATCAAGAAAGATGGCGTCAAGTTGGGACTTTTCGGCCATCAATTGTACGGCATGTTGCTGAAATATGGATAGGTTTGTAAGACAAGAGCAACCCGGAAGAAAGCCATGCTGATCAGGGGAGAGAAAGGGAGAAGTAAATTAGTAAAGTCGGTTCAGGATGATCCTTTCACAGACCGAGGAAAGAAGGGGATGCATTGAGATGGGCCGATAATTAGAGACGTCATTTTTAGGGCATTTTATGGATAGGAATAACATTTGCTATTTTCCATTGTGAAGGAAATATGCCATAGTGGAAGCAGCGGTTTAAAAGGAGGGCAATGGGAACTGAGAGAGTCTGAGCACAGTTGCGAACGAATACAGGACTGAGACCATCAGGGCCAGGTGAGCGGCAGAGGGGAATCTTAGATAGATATTTTGCAACTTCCTTGGGATCTGTTCGAATTTCTGAGAGGCAGTGGCTGTTGACAGGGGAGAGGGAAAAGTTGTCTGTAAGTGAGAAATTTGACATCGGTGCTTGACTTCCGGTGAAATATTCGAGGAAGAAGTTTGGTCTGTCTGTTCCAACAGCACAGGAATTATTGAGTAACAGGAGTAATAGGGATATTACGGCGTTTATTGAGAAAGGTCCAGAATTATTTTTGGATCTGAGGTTATGGAGGATGACAGTTCAGAGATAATCTCCTTACAGTCACGGCGTATTAGGGATTTAGATAGGCGACGAAGGTCTGAGAACACTTTGTAGGTGTTTTCACTGGGGTAGTCTCTATATAGATACCAAGCTCGATTTTTGTTCCCAAGGGTATGAATTGTGTCGGGCTTGAACCACGAAGGGAATCTGTTAGTCGTTGGGGTCACAAAAGGAACAAAGTCTTCTATGGCACTGTCGATAACGGAGTAGAAGAAGTCCACTGCTTCATCCGGAGACAATGAGCTGAGGATAGACCAAGGGATTAACTCGAGTGCGTGGTGAAGGTCGTTCCAGGAAACCTTCGACCAAGCAGGGAAGGGTTTGTGGGGTCTGGAGGGCGCCCCGCGGCGTTTCCGAGAGCCTTGGAAACAAAACATAGCGTCGAGGGACTCGTGGTCGGAGTCGTAAATGTTTTGGCCAGGGGTGATGGAGATGGGGGGGACTGAGGAAATGAGGAAATCCAATGTTGCCAGGTTTCTGGTGGCATGAAGATTAAACTGCGATAAGCGGAGTGCATTAATGAAGTGATTAATGAAGGAATCATCATGGGAATTGAGCGGTGAGCCTGAGGTGGGAGAGTCCCAGCGAATAGACAAGTTAAAATCACCAAACAGAATCACATTGCCGATGTTAACAGCCTTTAGCACAGAGTCAAAACACTTTTCTAATACAATTGAGTCACTTGCTGGAGGGCGATAAAAACAACCAATGAGTGTTTTACTCGACTTACTCTTGGGATATTTATGAGAAGAGAGAGACACTTCACTCCAAACTATGAACTGATTGCACAAAGCTGGTACTTTGGGGCCGGCTTGGAACGGTGGCGAGGATTTGAATTTGGTGCCCATGGCCGGAATGGTCTGCAGCGTATTTAAGGCAATAAAGTGAAAAGATATTAATGAACGCATATATTACTATTCGATCGTATGGCATCCACGTTTTTTTCTCTAGAGAGTAGCTCGCTAGCACGCAGATCAGTTCTTGCCAACATTGTAACATTTTCATTTCAAACGAGCTGACTTTTCGCTTGCCGCCGTCCATGGCACGGCGCCGTTCTTTCAACTTACTATGGGTCTTACTATGTCAAACGAGTTGAATCTTGCCTTTGATGGCACAGCACCCATTTCAATCCGGCCCGGAGATGCACTGTCTACGGCGTGAAATAAAGACAATGCTGCATTGTGGCAGCTTTCAGACGATAGGAATTTTAGCCAGCCACCGTTCACATGAAATTCAGGTGGCTTTCAGATGAGACAACTCTCTGCAACGCCATGGGCCGTGCTGTGAATGGTGGTCGGCAGAAAATTATTTCGTCTGAAAGTCTTAAGACTGAATCGTGTGCATAAACAGTACTTCTTCGACATAAGAGCAAGATGCATTCCAAGAGCTTATTTGTAAGTTGATGCAAGGCGTCGAAAAGTGTGGTTATCCTGCAGAATGCAACACCGCATTACATTTTGTGTTAACTCATGGCCGCTCAGTTTATCCACAGTGGCGACTTGCCCATAAGGACTCTCGGACGCCGCCCCTCCCAAATATTTGAAAAAGTAAAAAAAAATATCCATTAATTTGTAATTCATCATCATCATTAGTCAACAATCCTAAGATTGGTTTGACGCAGCTCTCCATTTCTCTCTCCTATCCGCTAATCTCTTCATAGCTACATATTTATTCTCTTTTACATCCTTTATAACCTGTCCTATATAACTCATTTGGGGCCGTCACTTGCCCTTTTTCCCTTCCACTTGTCCTTCAACGATTGTCTTCATCAGACCAACGTGCCTCAAAATGTGACCAACTAAGTTGTCCCTTCTTCTGCTTAATGTTTTTAGGAGGCTTCTCTTTTCTCCTACTCTCCTTAGCACTTCCTGGTTACTCACACGGTCAATCCATTTTATCTTCATCATTCTTCGGTAGCACCACATTTCGAATGCTTCCACTCTTGACTTCTCTGCTGCTGTCAACGTCCAAGCCTCGCTTCCATAGAGAAACATAGTCCATATGTAGCATCTGATAAATTGTTTCCTTACTTCTATGCTGGTATTTTCAGCTGTAAGAAGATTCTTCTTTTTGTAGAAAGCCCTCTTCGCCTGCGCAATTCTACTGTGTATTTCTTTCTTGCTCCGTCCATCGCTGGTAATTCGGCTTCCCAGGTAAGAGAACTCGTTCACCTCTTCAAGCTTATGCTTTCCTAGGTTGATGTTTGTTTTAGCCTCCTCTCTTTTATTGCAAACTAATATCTTAGTCTTCTTTTTGTTGATTTTCAGCTGATATCTGGCCATTGTCCTTTCCATGTTTGTCAATGTCTTCTTCAAATCCTTCTCTGTCTCAGCTATGACTGCTATGTCGTCAGCAAATCGCAGCATACTAATTTTTTCTCCGTGGATATTGACACCTGAAGCTTTCTGCTTGATTTCGTTGATGGCTTTCTCTATGTAAACATTAAAAATTAAGGGGGAAAGCGCACAACCTTGTCTCACCCCTTTTCTTATTCTCGCTTCTGCGCCGTTTGGTCCACATTTGATCACAGCTACAGGCGGTCCCCGACTTTCGTACACAATGCGTTCCCGAAAACTTGTACGAAAGTCGAACCATTGACTTCCATACTAATTAGGGGTTACGTTCCAAAAGAGCGGAATATACGCACTAAAACCTTTTTTTCGCGGATTTTATTTCAATTGACTTAATTTTAATAATACGTCAATAAAACTCCTCAAATCATCTAATTTCAGTCGAAAATACGCTGAAAATGCAAATAAAAGTTTAAAAAACAAGAACTCCGTTGGCTATCGAGTGAAACTTCCTCTTGGCGTTCAAGTTGACATTCTACTAGTTACGTCCACTATAAATAAAAAGACATATCAAGAAGCATAACAAAATGTAGTTGTTGAACCCGCACTCTGGATACCTTTTAATTTTTACACCAAAATTCGACATTCGGCAGGTGAAATTCGTGATCGCGTATACACATTTCGCAGGTTATTCGAAAAAGACAAACGGAATTCGGCTGATATTTCGTGCAATATCGTTTCTGAAGGTGTACATGTATTAAACAGCACTCAAACGAAACAAAACAATTAAAAAGACGATATATAACTAGTTTTATTGAAAGCTATTCGATGATGTCTAGTCAACTTCTTTTGAAAAATATCTGCAATGAAGGCTTTCTTCTTCTCTTGATAAAGGAGCCCATTGCAGGCAGTCTCTCTCCCTCCCAAATAAATCACCTAGATTAGTCTACTACCAACAATTCCCTTCATTATATACGTTCTTTTTGTTCGCATATGCTGCCATTTGAAACAATTGAATGTTGGGTTGCGCAATAAACATCGCGGGAATTTAAAAAAAATTACAGACCAACGTCCGAAAGTCCGAATTTAGCGTACGAAAGTCAAGTAAAAGGTGTCAATTTTGAACGTACGAAAGTGCGAATTGTACGAAAGTCGAGTGTACGAAAGTCGAGGACCGCCTGTACTTGGTTTTTATACAAACTATGAATAATTCTACGATCATTGTTGAGTGCGCCGATTTCTTTCAAAATTCTAAGCATTGAATTCCATTCCACGTTATCAAGGGCCTTCTCTAAATCGACAAATGCTATGAAGGTTGGTTTGTTTTTCTCCATTCTCTTCTCTATGATCATCCTAAGAGCCAAAATTGCTTCCCTTGTGCCCCTGCTTTTCCTAAATCCAAATTGGTCCTCATCCAGGAATTCTTCTGCTCTTCGTTCAATTCTCCTGTAAATGATTCTTGTCAGAATCTTCGACGCATGTGTCGTCAGGCTTATGGTCCTAAATTCTTCGCACTTCTCAGCTCTCTTCTTTTTGGGTATGGGAATGATGATGTTCTTCTCGAAGTCACTAGGTAAATCTCCTGTTGAGTACATATCGCAGATAGTTTTATACAGTTGAGATAAGACCTTTTCTCCTGCATTTTTTATTAACCCTGCTGGAATGTCATCTATTCCTGGGGCCTTATTCTTTCGCAGGTCTCTTACTGCAGCATCAAATTCCGATCTTAAGATGCTTGCTCCAATATTATCCTTTTCAACTTCACTTTCCTCTTCGAGAACTTTTGAGCTAAGTTTGCTCCCATTGTATAATTCCTCCTGGTATTCTTTCCATCTCTCGGCTTTGTCTTCGTTTTCAATTAGAATGTTTCCATTCCTGTCCCTTATGCTATTACATTTTGTGTTTCGTTCCTTGAAATGGTTCCTCACTATTCTATAGGCCGCTTCCACTTTCCCTTTTACGAGGTTATTTTGTACGTCCTCACATATGCTCCTCATCCACGCTTCTCTGGCTTTCCTCGCTTGGCAGAAAATCTCGTTCCTTATTCTCTTGTAGCAAGCCTGTCCTTCCTCAGTATTCGTATTCTTATACTTTCTCCTTTCTTCAATGAGGCCTAGGATTTCATCCGTGATCCATGGCTTTTTCTTACCACATTTTCTTATCCCTAGAACTTCTCTAGAGGCCTCCTGAAATCCACTTTTTATGGTAGTCCAGTTATTCTCAACTGAGTTTTCAGACTGATCTAGTCCTATCTTGCGCTCCACTACTTCTTGAAAGGTAATCAAAAAGGTAAGGCGTGAAGAAAACCTTATTGTTTTAGGTGATTGGAACGCTGTCGTCGGCGAAGGCCAGGATGGAAGAATAACTGGAAAATATGGATTAGGAAATAGAAATGAAAGAGGAGAAAGGCTGTTTGAGTTCTGCACAGAACACAAATTAGTGGTTGCCAACACTCTTTTTAAGAATCACATGCGAAGAAGATACACATGGAAAATGCCAGGAGACAAAAGAAGATTTCAACTAGACTATATTTTAGTGATGCAGAGGTTTCAAAACCAGATAAAGGACTGTAAAAGCTACCCGGGGGCAGATATCGACACTGATCATAATCTAGTGATGATGAAAGGCCATCTGTAATTCAAGAAATTGAAGAAATCAGCAAAGAACACCTGGCAATTAGAGAAACTTAAGGAGTCAAAAAATCAACAGGCCTTTCAAGAAGTTCAATTTGTAATTATACATCTAATTAATCACAGTGTTTTTTCAGTCGCATGCATCGAAAGTGTAGGAAAAACATGAAAAGAAATAGCGCGAGAAGTTCGTATTTGTAGCCGTGGGGCGCTGGCCAGAACGTCCCAATCCATCCCCATGCAGTTATATGGAGAGTGGTAGTGGTGGGGGCCGCTGGTGCTATGACGCGTCTAACGTAGTGTCTTATGGAAGTCTTGGGACGTCGTCCGAGAATGCGCAGAGCGACGAGTGAGTTGACATCACTGCACCGCCCGGCGGGAGTATAATCTGGCGTCTACTTGGTGCTGCCACAGAAAAGGGACCAACGGAATCAGAATGGTCACTGTACTTGGTGTAGTTATACGATTTTAATTTTTAATTACTGGCAGGTATTGCTACAGAAAATAAATTATCTCATTATGCTTGGGTTTTTGGGTGTTTGAATTCCGGAACACACAAAATCCAACCACTTAAAGGCCCTATTGACGTAGGAAAACTATTTTCGAGTATTTTCCACAGTTCTGTTATGATTACGAATTTCAAGAACCTTGGGGAAACTAATATTATAATATTTAGGCCTTAACAATGTATTCATATCTTCCCGATGATTAGAAATGCGGAACCTATTTTCAGATAAATTTATATAAAGACCTGCAGTATTGGGAAAAATCAGTTAACATTCCCCACTGATTTATAATTTAAGAAATAGGTGCGTGCGTGATAGGGTGAAGGATTGAACATGATTTAACCCGTAAAACGTGACTTTAAATAGAGTCATTCAATGAATGTCAAGAAGAGCCGCGTACAATGCACCTTTTGTGTGTAGGTTCATCATTTTTCTAGCCGTCCTTGTTCTATTAGTTCATGTTCACCTAATTCCTCCGCGGCAAAGCGGTAGCTGTCTGACGGAAAATGTCCACTTGGGTCTGATTTAAGTGGCTTCGAAGAGTTCATATCATGGTGCGGAGATCCTTACAGCTCCCATCTGTGGCTCAGAGTCGTCTTCTTTTACGATCTACAATTTATTTTCTATTATATCATGGCAATGATTTCGAAGACATGGTTATTCCAAGTGCGACCCGTTGGCGTTTCGTGTGTTCACATATGAATCTTAGACTCAAGGAGATGCTCCGTGACGTCTTATGTTTGCTTGAATGCCTTTGCTGACCTTAAATTCGTCCCTCAGCTGAATCAGCATTAGTGGACCAGGTCTTCTATCTCCCTTGAGTCGTCCTTATAGTAACGGCAAGACTCTCGGAAAGAACGGAGTGAAATGAGTTCAGACATCATTTTCGAGGAGTTAACTGTGCGTAATTGCCGATTAAGAAGTTTCTTAGTGCTGTGTGTACTTTCAAGAAGACAATTTTAATTAATCAACAGTGCTCGTTTTTGTTTTCGGGAAATATAGGAAAAAATTGTCCAAATTCTGTGTCCAGGCACCTTGTTTTTTTTGGTCGTATTTTTCGTCGGCCTATTTTGTGTCGTCCCTTGTTTATTAAGTCCCTTGTTTATTAAGTCCCTTGTTTATTATAGACTAGTACCCTTGCCATGTGTTCAATCGGAAAGAAATTGTTGTCCGGCACTGATTTCAACGTGTAATTTATCACTTTGTTGGACAAAAGGAAAGGATGGACTTCTGCAATATAACTAAAGGAATGTGAGTATTTCAGATTTTGTTAAAAATGTGTGAGAAATGTTTAATTATTGATTTTAAATCATATTGTATTCAAGAAGCAACGCGAACACCACAATCAAAATTTATATCTGCCATAGCAAAGCTCGTGCATTCTAGTAGTGTTTGTTGCCTAGTGGAAGTCCGTGACACTCCCCTCCCTCCTCAGGTGTTACAAGTGTCATTGCTACCTAAATCATTGCAAATATTGTATAGATTTGACAAATAATGCATTATGATTGCAAAACGAACCACAAAAGTGTATTGCGGGCATATCCGCACGAAGAATGTAGGTGCTAAAACTTTAAGTTACGTATTTTCGTTTGTATTTGCAAAATATTGCAGCAAATATATTTTTATTCCTCAAGATCATTGATCAGTATAATCTAGAGTCCGGACTAAGCTGATCCGTATGACCGAGAGTCTACTGCATAAAGATTTATTAATCAAGCTTTATTGGGAAAACTAGGTATTTTTGTTGAAAAAAACCGAACATATGGCATCACAAAATTTAATTCCTACATTGCCGTAAAAACTTAATAAAATACACGAAATATTAAAAAATTATGACCCCCCCAGCATTTGACTACCGAGCCGCCACCGTTATCCATGTTGTCACTGTACCGGCGTGTTGAGCAGTTCATTGTTGAGGTTATAAGAACTGTGACAGTCAAGCATGCACATAAGTTGTCAATTAAAGAAACAATTTAAGCTACATCTCAGAATACATTATAAATTTTCAACTTATTCACAAGTTATAACAAATTAACGGATGATGTCGTCAGGAGTAGGGGGAGTTTCAGTATTGATCCTGATGCTATGCTGTATGTAAACTGTGCTCCTAGCATATTCTGCACGGCCCTTCAAAATCAACATCGACCTCCAATGTTTTCAGTGAATGCCTGTTCAGCACAGCAGGCAATATTTCTACCAAAAAAAAGAATAAATAGGGTAAAATGCTGAATTTTTTTAATCAAAACCTGGAGAATGAACCAGTGGCTGCCTGATGTAATGTGACACACAGGCATCCCCCGAGTTACGTATGCCTCGACTTACGCAAATCCGTACTTACGTAAGTGATAACCGTACTTCAAGTTTTTACGTTAATTTTCATATTCGAGCGCGTTGAAGTAGATATTCGCTCGTATACCCAATGGCAGAAAAAAATTTCGAATAGTTATAGAGTTTTTTACGCGATCGGTCAACTCGGTGAATAATATTACGCATTTTGATTGGCAATGCTTGAGATGCAACTCGCCGACTATTACAATGTTATTGATTTTGTATCTAATAACGTAATAATATGCGGAAGAGTTAATGAATATCGCAGTGAATTGAATGAAACTTCACCGGGAATGTACCGCGCATTTCTCCGCTGAGAATTCACCCCACCGATTGAAATCTCTGAAGCGTTAACGCAGAATGTTCGACTTACATAAATTTCGACTTATGCAGAGTATGCCGGAACGCATCCCTTACGTAACTCGGGGGATGCCTGCATTGGTCTAATATGCATTTTTAAATGATGTTTTATTTAAACTATTTTAAGTGGAAAATAAAATTATGGGGTTGACCTTAAGTTTTTTTTTACAGAGCTTTCCCGCTAATTTACATATTCCGTGAAATTATTTTCATTCACTTCTTGTGGTTTTTCATTTAAATTTGCCATTAATTGAGATAGCAAGAGTTCATCATTGGAACCGATGATCGATGATCGAGAACCGATCATCGATGTGGAGAGCCGGACCAGAACCAAGAACCGAAAAAATTTAAGAACCGACTCATCCTTACAATTATGATAAATTAATAGTTCAACAGGTCATATGACACAAATCTTATCATTAAGATTCACTGCACACATAAATAATCTAAATTGTGACTAATGACACTAACATTACCTCTGCCACGGGTCATGTATGCATGGTAGTCCTTGTTTGTTGGGAACCAACATGGAGCACTGTAAGATGTAAATAGAAGTGAATGGAAGGACAGCAAGAGCTTTGAATAAAGGTCCTCGTGGCATTCTAACTTAGGCACCCCAAATGGCTTTGACAGATATTTTTTTTGCTATAAGAAAGCTTTGGCAGCGACCCTTATGTTTCCCCAGAGAACAAATCCATGCGCAATGTGGGAGCATAATAGACATTAGCGCAGCACACTAATTTTAGAGAGGAATTTTTTTCATTGGTCTTAGCTCTCTAATCATATTGATACCAGCAGGTGCTCCATTGACAAGTTGGTCAATATGAGGAGTCCAATCAGGATCCTCTGCCAAGTGATGATAGCCCAAGAATACCGTATTTGCACGAATCTAAGACAAGGTTTTTTTCCCTCCTAACTCCTGCAGAAAAGAGGGTTCGTCTTATAATCAGATGCAAAATTCTCCACGTCAATTGGGTTGCATAATTTACTTCGGAAAAATTATGGATACCAGAGTTTGCCACCTGATAGCTATACAATGAAAAATCAACGCCAAAAATAGCTGAACAGTAATTTTGCTTTCAAGTAAAAGAAAAACATTTTCCATTTTTAGGCAGCGGGCAAAGATTCGGTGCGTTCCAATCAGTCACCAGGTGCACTTCTACCGTGTCCGTGAGATTGCCTGCTTTACCCTGGGTTCAGCTCCATTCAAGTTAAAGCTTGATCAACTCACAAAATGTTCGTGTGACTGGTTACAATTTACCTAAATCATAACGTTAAAGTCTCGACACCGTTGCGGAATAAACTGCGACAAAGTCGTTGCATTTTTCTCAGAGCAAGGGTAAGAAGGCAACATGATTTTCCTATGTGTAGAGAGATTGATTCAGTTGTGATTCCGTGCCTTTGAGGGTATTACGATGGCAGAGAAAAGAAGTCACTACACTGCTGCTTTCAAAAGAAAAGTTATTCAGTGGAACCCCAACCTATCATCCCCGCATTGATTGTTTTCTCGTATTCATTATTCGCCGTTTCTGGTCCCAAATAAAGATCCATATAGAAAATATAATTTTTTCCCGCATCTATCGTTCCCCGAAGTATCATTTTCCCACATTGATTGTTTGAAGATCAAAGTCCCGACGAAAAATTATTCCCACATCCATCATTTGACGAAAATGAGACGAAATGACTACGGGTCATTTATGGCTAATAACAAGTGGCGCATAGATTGAATCTTCCCCAGGAGATGGAACTACCATAGGGAGAAGCTCAGTGCCATGGGAAAGTAACATTAGGACATTTCCCAAGATCCGTTATCCCCTCCATTCAGCACTCTCCTCCCCCCTCTGACGCTTTCCTCTTCTCTAAAATCAAACAAAGGGTCCCAGCCCTTGCAGGGATTTTATTGCAAAGACCTTCGCTTTGAAAGAAAATATCAAGTTACAGGAGAATAATAGAATCGTGTTTCACCCTTCCCTCTTTCTCCCCCCCTGACCTATTTCTGCCTACCTGCTTCGAAGTTCCCCATTTCTGGAGGTCAACTGCTGCATGAGTCATCTATTAGCCCCACAGGTGTCTAAAAATGACTTTCGGCAATTGATATTACACCTTTATTGGATTGAAATATTAGTAGTGTGCGCGTAATATAAAATAGAATAAGACCAAATACGATGTATTACTGACTTTATTTAAGCATTTTACGCAAGGAAATAAATGTCAAAATACGACGGAGACTTAGCATTCTGGCGAAACTCGATTTCCTCGCAGCTGAGCTTCTCAGAAGTTGATGCGGTATTTTTTTCCGAAAACATATATCAAGTTACAATTTAAGAGTTATGCTATAAATCTCTATTGTCACAGTCACAGACGAAGGGATATTTTCTCAGGATATTTGGTTTCTCCCTGCTAGCAATTCGAATTCATTTGCCCTTCTGGCGCTACGCTAATTAGAAAAGAATGGGTATCTTTACGGCAAAATATTTCATGGCGCATTGATATGTTTATGCTTCACCCTCTGCAGTATGCTCTGCATACGCCATACGCGATAGCATCAGTTCCGAACTTCACCTCGTGCGAGTGGTTCCCAGGGTGGCTTGACTTCAAACCACCGAGTGTTTTCCGCGTGAGTTTAATGAAGTCAGGTTTCATTTTCCCTACTTTAATTTTATTCATCTTCGGACCATGGCCCCTTCGAGGAAACTACTGAGAACTTTAAAAGATGGACTGAAAATAATTGAACATGAAGAAAAGACTGGGCTAGAAGCTCGTGAATATTGCAGAACGTCTTGGGTTCTCTGCTAGCACATGACGGTAGGGGTGGGGTAGAGCGAGCTACCTGGTGAAAACAAGTAGAGAGATGAAGCCGAGGATCCAGGTGGGCGTGCCGCTGACTATTATTGCAAACTTTGTTCACTTTTTCCACGCTGCCTCAATTATATTAAAAATATATTTATTAGACAGGAACAATAGGGTAGTTTCCTTCATCAAAGAAAACGAAAGGCATTGATTGCGATTCGTTACCCACCATTAGTGTATTCATAATACACAAATTATTTGGTTTTTGAAATACCGGTTTAGACGAATGGCAAGGGTCAAATTTTATCCTCATTTGAAAAAGGCCAGATTGGCGCCCATGCGATTCCACTCCACGTGACGTCACAGGGACCTAGTTTCTACACGAGAGGATAGGAGTTATACATCGTCTGAGGTTACCAATGCATGCATGAGGCACAGAGCTCAGGGAAACATGTCTTAATAATCACCTACTAAAACTGGCTAAGGTCGGAAAGTTTTCTTCGTTTGATAAGGTATTAATAAACCTTTTTTAAGCCAAGCGCTACCATTCAGCAAGGTACTCAGCTACCCGCTGGCAGCCTGCGACGTATCAGCGCTAAGCCTCGCCTCAAGGTCACCTCACCGGGCGGGAGGGGGAACCAGAAATACGACGTACGGAGATATTTCCCGGCATTCATACTTGAGCGTCGCGTTTTCGCGCGCTTGGAATTTTTCACTTTTCATTTAATCGCGAAAAATAGATGTTGTCATTTAAAAATCTAAAAGCGTGAAATACGTACTCCAGGAGTAATAATCTTTCGATTAAAGCAATAAAAAAATAATAGGAAACCACCCTATTCAAATACAGCAAAACCTCTTTACATCGTAATGGAGGTGACCAAAATTTGGGCAATTTGATGTATGGAGGTTCACTATAGAGAGGTTTTAGTGATAGGCACCTTTTTTTCACAACCGTCGGAAATGAAAGGCAGTACACTATCTTTTAAACCATTATATTTATGTGTTTTAACAAACATGCATGCATTAGTGAACATACATTTATTATTTAATAATTCCAGAAAGGGAGTGCTATCGCATGATTTTTACCATGATTCGAGAGGAAATGATGTGATCTCTCTCAATTCAACAGTCACTTAAAATGATTGGGATAGTTGGATTCCTCTTTTCTTATTTACTGTTAGGATTGCTGTCATATTGAATGAAATGCCCACAACTAATGATTTATGAGAAAATTACAGCATATTAAAGGTATATGTATTAGAAAAAAAGTGAAACATTTATTACTGAAAATGTCATTCCATGTACATAATTGCGGCAGCATTAATGGTCTCTTGTTGTCTTGGTACGATTTGCGGAGGTAGTTAGGCAGTCTTGGGGGTGTGTCCTTGGTATGATAAGTGGAGGTTTTACGATATAAAGAGGTTAACTACAAAGAGGTTTGCCTTTAAATTTACATGTAAATCAGACGGGACCGTAGGGGTGGTATGAAGTATGGAGGTTTACGATTTAAAGAGGTTCACTACATAGAGGTTTTACTGTAATAGACTATTTTTGGCCTTTTTGATCCCTCTCACAACCAATCACTGCGCCGGTGAAAGCTGTTGTTTTAGGCACAACATGCACATTGCTCTCGTGAATATGTGTACTGGAAATGGCGTTTGATGGATAAGAATTTATACATCAGACAGAAATCCATAATAGCGTAAATGCCGAATGGCGAAACATTTTTTAGCGAGGTGGCTTGTTTTTTGGGATATTTGAAAGAGATATTAGTCGAATCAGCAATATGACCTAAGTGTCTTGATAAAGTACTAGTATTCATGTAATTCGCTAAAATTTTGTTTCAATTGTTTCATGAATATCTTAATTAATCGCCAAAATCCTTAGTTTCCTAGGACATAGGCAACCTAGCTAAACATCACCGAAGTAAGCGTTCTCCCGCATTTATCATTTATTCGTATCGTTATTAGGAAAAAAAATTTTTCCCAAGTGGAGTTCCAAAAAAGGGGGGGTCGTCTTAGAATCGTGTTCGTCTGAGATTCCTGCAAATACGGTATATACATATATATAATTATGTATCGAGGAATGTTGCACTCAGGGGTTGTTTAAGGTTAGCCGTGGACTATGTGCAGGAGGAGATATTTTGCAGTGAAATTGCATAAAGGATGTTTCACTGTCAGGCTGGGGCACAGCTAGGAATTAAGGCTGGGGGGGTTTAGGTGCAACTATGTAATACCGGGCTGTGTGGAGGTATGGAATACCCACCAGGATAAGCGGTAGGTGCAAGATTAATAAATTGCGGAGTTTTAAGATAAACGGTTCAAAATGGTGAGTTTTACGGCTTTTAGAGGAATATTTTATTAATCCTTACACTACTCAATTAGTAATATCAAACCAATTACGTAAAATGGATTAAACTTAAAAATTTCTCTGAGCTCTGATGGGGGGTTTATCCTTCAAATCCCCCTTGCTGCACCACTGTCACTGTCAATCAACGATACATTGTTATGATGACACCACAGATAAGGTGGAAGTCAGAGAGGCATTAATTCAGCCTGGTGATTAAGGCGGAACTTTGATTGTAAAGACGGTAAAAATGAATCTGGGCATCATGTCTGGACATGATATCATCAAGTGAGGGTCAGCAGTGAATATGTCTCACATGAGACAACCTTGCAAGAAACAGGAATAGATAACAGTAAAAGTAAAAACATAAAATGTAAACAACCTCTCTTTGTGCAGAAAAGATTCTCGGGTTTTCCACCGGTTGATGTTCTCCATGTCTGCCACTGACGTTTTGAGCAGTGACTTGCTGTTCATCCTCAGGGGATCTTCCAAATGAAGAATTCAGATCATCCCCTGACTATGAACAGCAAGTCGATGCTCAAAACGTCAGTGGGAGACATGGAGAACATCAGCCGGTGGAAAACCTGAGAAACTTTTCTGCACCTGATACACCGGGAAAATCATACAACCTCTCTCTGAACAATGCACACTGGCAGAAGACTAACCTCTTTGCATTGCTGGCATTTTGCCCAACTTCTTCTTCACCTTCACTGTCACTGGCGGGCACTTCCACGCAATCAAACTTTGTGTCAATGACACTCATTCCAAGCAGTATGGCTTCAGCTGCCTTGGCTATCAGCAAGCTATCACTGTTGCCAACAGTTGTAGACGATGACGAGGCCACCTTTACACTACCGTCATCGCCAGTCCCTACTTCTTCTTTCTCATCCTCACAATCGTCATACACCCGATTCTCCACAAACTGGTTGTTAGAGAGCATGAGAAGTGCATTGGTGGCATTCTGAACATCTACTGTCGTGTTCCTCATGTCTTCTAGCAGTGAATCCAAAGCTACTTCTGCAGTATGAGTTTTCTGCATTAGGTTCTAAAAAAGAAAGAATTCTTATCCATTGAACAGGAACACTGGAAACTAGAAATATTACAGTAAATGGTGAATGTGATTAAATAAACACTGGACGTAACTCATATCAGGTCTTTATTAAATGGAGTAGAGTACATACTTCCACCACTGGTACTTGAGAAGAGCAATGCATTGCATTTTCACCTCCACTGTTATGCATTTTTCTGCACTGAAAATTATTTATACATCAATTTCTAAAGAATTAGGCCACAATGAGACATTTTAACAGCCCAAAATTTAACCATTAGCTTGGATTCCTAATCTAAAAAAACATAGGGGTCTTCAGAAAAAAACATGAATTTTTAAATTTTGCTGGTTTGGAGAGTACAATTGCCAATTTTTTATGCCCCTGAAGTAAGATAAAATTTTCAGCCGTATTCATTATTTACTTTGTCTGTGGCAGCTGTTAAGGTCAGATGTGTTTTTATGAACTCAGTGATTTTCGCTGGTTAAAATAAATGGATAATAAAGTAATGATTGCAAAGCAAACATTGATCAGCAAATAAATTGTAACAATGAACATGAAAAGTTAACAAAGGACTATGACAACTCTATTATGAGTAAAACTAGAATTTACGAGTTGTATAAGCTTTACCAAGATGGCCTTGAAGATATTGAAGATGATGGATACTCTGGATACAACACATGATGACAACATGGACACAACAACTGATGAAAACGTGGAAAAAGTGAAATAAATAGTTACGAACATCTAATCTAACGAATATCTAATGGGGATGGAAATGGATTTCAAGGTGACAACATTAATGTGGATGAATGAATTTATAATATTTTCAAAAAATGAAAATTCCCATTGTTATCTGAACACACCTTGCATACAATGCATATAGAATTAAAATAAAATGAAGCGACTTCATAGAAAAATGTTGAGAGGGAATTAACCTGGGAGAATTCCTGCAAATGCTTCAGGAGGCCAGCATCCCCAGCGAGGTTCCAGCTGGAGCACTGCCTGCGCATCTCTTCTGTGCTCCATGGCCTCTCCCACGCCTTCTCAACACTGCTGTCATCCTGCCATGGCCGAGAAGAAAAGGGAGAAACAAATCCAATGCAATTACTCCAACAATTATGTGGATTCTTACTGGGGCTACAAAAAATGCTCAAAGACGGAGAGTACAGTAGACTCTCGTTAATACGAACAACATATTACAAAGTCCTCGTTTTTACAAAGCAAATCGTTCGTCCCGACAAAAAGGCCTATCCAAGCTATAGGTAAAGAAACATTATTATGAAATTTTCGTTTTTACGAAATAACGAACCTCAGTCCCGGTCCTGGCGGTTACCAAATGAACTTAATTACGAAGTTCCATGCATAAGCTATGGCATTTAGAAGTATATTCACTACGCTAAGTTTTAATGATCATGCCACGTTTAAGTTCTCCTCATGTACTGTGACCAAGAGCGTCTTCACCATACGCGCAACGTCATATAATAAGCTTCATTCCTAGGGAATCATAGTGACAGACTCATAACAGCTCGTAAATTTGATGTACAATTAGTTCTCTTCCTACGCACATTCGATTTAAGAACTTTCAGAGATGGCAGCATTCAAAAATTTCAAATTTGGAATTTGGCACCTTTTGATTTGGCCGTTGCTACGGGGTGCGACGTGGAGGGAATTGTACTCTGGGCATAATCTGAACAAAGTATCATTGAATCCGTTGTGAAGTTAGGAACTGTTCAGCGTTTCGCCTTTCCAGAATTGTTTCTTGCCGCGAAGAGCGATTTTTTTCGGCTCCGGCTGCATTGCGTGCCCAGCTAGATCAGTTCGTCACAATCGTGAGTTAGCGCATAATTGTAATGATGTGGTCCATTCTGCAGGATAACCGTACTCCTCGATTCCTTGCATACAGTTCGGACAGCGAGAGTTGTCCAATGACAGCACAAAAGGAGGTGCGGATAATCCTTCGCCAGCACGGTTTACAGCCAATCGCTGTCCCCAAAACGCACCTCACACCATCGCCTAGTCATACAACGTTTTCAAATGCATAAAGAGCAGCAAAATAAGCCTGATCCATTAAAACATGACCTTTCTTCGAATCCCCAAAACAAGTGATTCTTCCACTGGGTCTTTCACGCTCGTTGTCCTTTCCGTCTCCTTTCTTCAAGGAGCCCTCTACAGGCATTTCACTTTCTTACCCGGCAACGCTAGGTCTTGGAACGCATCTAGTTCGTAAAATCGGATTTACTGTACTCGGGAGGATATCGACCCTCGATTATGTCATGCCGCACGCCGAAACAAACAAATTTTTCTGTTTAAATATATTTCCACGTAATTTAATCGAGTTTATCACACACGATTTTTTTCGACAATTCCTAAAAGAAACGTTTATACGAACTTCTTTATTACGAACCTCCGTTTTTTGGTCCTGTGAACTTCGTAATAACGAGAGTCTACTGTAATAATAATAATTTTTATTGCTCCCAGGACGTAATAACTCGTACAGGACAAGTCACAACACATGTATGGGATTAAAATACACAATACCTACTCTGATAGTAAAAATCCATTTACAGAAACAGGGCATTTTAATTTTACCTTAAACCTTGGGAGACTCTTAGTTCCTTTAATCTTTCCTTAAATAAAAAACTTGCATCCCGTATATGAGGATCCTTTGTGGTACAAAGAGAAATTATGAGCCACGATTCTGAAGTCACAGTTACCTCTGGTGTCATACCTGCCGGCGCCTACTACTGGAAAATGTTTTCCATGGTAAGAGTAGCATGACGATGTAAACCTCTCTGTATGGAGCTCTTTTTTGGGGTGGAGTTACCATAGTATTTTTATCCCTCAACTTTGGGACCCAGCTCAATGGGGTGCATGTCCCTTACCCCGGCCACTCCACTACACCCCTTAACCCTATCATAGCATGAATCCACGGCCAACGTATTGCATTACCACTGTATTTTTCAACCAAACATTGCAATTGATTTTTAATAATTTACTCTTCTAAAAGAATTACTAACATTTTTTACGAATTGTGGAATTTTAAATGGATTTCTAGCGTTAATAACTACAAAGCTAGTAAATAAAAAGTATTTAAGGCTGTAATACCGGAAGTCCGTTATTTTTAACACTGAAATTTCATTTAAAAATAGCTTATGCACAGAAAAAAAAACAAACAATTCATTTCAAAGAATAAAAAAATTGCAAAACATTACATTGAAAAAACTATTGACAATATATCCACTTCGCAACAGATTCCTGCTGTAATGTTTTTTATTTTCTCTTCATCGGTTCACAAATATTGTTTTCACACAGTAAAAACAAACTCGGGAGCAAAAACACATTCGCACGCCACAACTTTTACAATCCAACTCCTCTTACTCTCCCTCCCGCACCACGCCATTCTCACTTTCACCCTTCAAAACACTGGGTTATTAACAGGCCATCAAACACACACCCTTTCTCTTCACAGCACTTCTTCAAGTTCTTCATGCGATCTAATCTCCCCCCCTCCGGCTCAATTTATGCTCACGAGCCCATTCACGCATAAGCAAACACGAATCAAATAATGGCAACAAGACACTGAATATACACACAACTGAAAAAAGGATAGAATGAGACGTACTTAGTGAGCAAATCCACACATCTCTCACTCTCGTTCATAAGCTCCGCTCGAATGCCGGGCGCTGATGCAATGAATAATATTGGTTAGCAGTTCTCTCTTGATAAAACGGATCAAATTATAAACTTGCGGCAACGGCTTTCTCAGTTCAAGTCAGTTGTGCTTCAGTCCTCTTCTCGTGTGCATGTGTGATGTGAGTGTTGCCAAGTGCTGTGCTATTATTCTCTATACATGTAGTTTAATATTGGTGAAGTGGAAGGTGCCTCGTATTTCGATCGTTTGTGGATTAAATACTACACACGTAGCTGGCCCTCGGAATTCTGAAATCTCATCTGGACCTTTGCATAATGCCAGAAAGCCTCCCCTCTGAGTATCGGATACCAGATTAGTACGTACTAAAACCTTATCCCCTATTTTAAATTTCGCTCTCTTCCTCTGTTCTTTCTTCCTTCTTCTCTCAGTCCGATTTTCGTTCTTTCTTATGTTATTTTTGCTAAGCTTAAATACCCGTTTCATCAGCGTTGTAAATGTCTTCAGCACAAAAACTCTCGTGTAACCTGGTCAGTTTGTTCAACTTCCACTCCTCTGCACTCACAACATCAGCATTTTTATTCCTCATGAGCTCTCTTGAATTTTATTTCGTTTCAGGTCTTCCATAAAGACAGCATATCTGTTATCTGTTGCCTTAAAATGGTCATGATCAAGTGTCAAGCTAGTTCCTCTGACTTCTTGTTTAACATTGGACTGCTGACGCAAACCCCTCGTTCGCTAACAATGGAAAATCATTGATTTAATGAGTCCTCAACATCTGGATCCTTACCTTGACTTTTGCGTTTCAGGGGCGGTGCTAGTTTTGAAAGGCTTTCCATTGTGGTTCCATTCTTCTCTAAGTTTATCCTTTTGCTTCCATAACCGAGCTATTGTCGATTTCGGCACCTCTGTTATTTCAGACAAACGGTGATGACTGGATTGGGGATAATCTTTAATTTTGTCCAGAATAGCAATTTTTCACACCAAATATGCACACCACTGACACTGGTTTTTTACTGTTAGTTCACAAATGACTAGCTATGAGTAAAGAGAAACGTGACTTCTGTGCCTGCATCAACTACTGAGTTGGGGATGGGAAAAAGAGAATCGAACAAAGAAATGTTTCAGTCTTCCAATCGTGATAGCTCAGCTGTACAGTGGAAATGAGGTAAGGGGATATACCACATGAGGTATTTGAATTTTGTTCAAGGTGTCGAAAACAAAAAGCACTCGGTAAGCAAAACTGTTCATCTCGACCAGTCTCCTCTGCTCGATGTAAGCCTGTAATTTCTAGACATTGGCCTGTACCCACTCATTTACCCTCATTTTAGGTGTCGATACTTCTCTCTCAATATACCGGGCCCATGCCCTCTCCTCCATGGCCCATCCACCACCAAAGGAGTCCTCTCCTCTTAAACACCACACTATATTGAATGAGATCTCATAGTCGGGAAACAGAGTCCGTACCATCTTACGGATAGTATAACAACAAGAGCTTTAAGAATAGGATCACTTGCGAAAAATAAGAGTAAATCAAAGAAGAAAACTAAAAAAAAAACAGTATTCTGAAACTAAAAAATTTTTAATTCTTTGCGAGTATACAGTCAATGTTGCCGATTAATGGCCCAACAAAGCGGCATGATGTCCCAATTAAACAGAGAATACTCTAGGATATTCCTCTATTGGGTTCTGTTCTTCAAGATCTGTCCCAATTAAGCGGTTGCCTGAAATAACCGGTGGACCCATTAAACAGAATTTACTGTAAATTGAAATGCTTAGTTGTCATGAAGAGAACATGCATAGGCCTAAAAAGTAACACTCTACCCATATATTCTTGAGTGGCTTAGAGAAGTCAGGACACAGTGTAAAATCCTGTCAAAGGAATGTCACGAATGCCATTGACTCATACAGCTGTAAACCCTAAGTTAAACCCTAATTTTCGAACCACATACAACGCCTCAAGAAGGACAGTTCACAGCCTGACAGTATTGCCAAAATAGGCAAGTTGCATAGGATCTGCACAACATGAGTGAACTTTTTTCTGAATTCTTCTCATCCATTTACATGCCACCATCTGATGATGGACACACTTGCAATACCGGTAGTTGCTTGTCTTCCTTATTTATTTCCCCCACTGAGTTCGAAGAGAAACTATGCACTCTTGACGGCTCTAAAACACCTCGGATAGATGAGATTCCAGCTACTGTATTGACAATTTGTTGCATTTATTATCACATCTTGCCCTATTTTCAACTAACTCCTGAAGAAGGGTGTCTCTCCCGCAAATCTCAAATCTGGCTTCCTTGTGCCATTACCTAAAACTAGCGATCAATCTATAATGTAGAACTACAGACCCAATGTCATCCAGTGTACCTTAGCGAAAGTGTTTGAAAGTATTATAAGCGATAATATCACCTTCACATTCAAAAATATCATCCTCCCAAAATACCATGGCTTTCAACATGGAAGGTTGACCACAACCAATCAAATTGTTTCCTTGAGTTGAGTGTTTGACGCTTTCACCAGAGGGTCCAAGTTATACTTCTTATTGGATTGGATTGTTCTAAGGCCTTTGATCAGATCAGCAACCCACATGTCTAAAAGATGCTGGATGCGTTGCGAATTTCAGGTCCATTGCTTAAATGATTTAAGAGTTACTTATCTGGTCATTCTCTCCAAGTCAGATGCGGATCATCACTAAGACCTTTCCAAGTTAGTAATAACTGAGACAACTGTTGTATTTTTCCACAATTTTCTCGCGAGTTTTTGAACAAAGGGTTTACGTTTTCCTCAACTCTACCGCTATCAAGAAATGCAATGATTAACCTGTTGGCTGAAATACTAAAAAAGTGTGGAAAAATAGAAGTTTTCTCAATTATTACTATCTATGGACTTCCACAAAGTCAACTCATTGACAATCAGTCTGACATTTCCAATTATTATCCGGAGTTCTTTAGTGCTCACACATGGGGCCCTCACTCTTTAGCCTATATGCCAATGATATGAGTGAATATATATAGGGGGGATTGCTCTTACTCACAGATGATATAACGTTCTAGGAGGTACAGCTGGTGCACAGGATCAGCTCACGCAACAAGACGATCTCCACAGTGTCAAGGGCTGGTGCAGGATCAATAAGATGTACCTCAACGCCAACAAGTGCGTAGTCATGACATACACCAGATCAAGAAATATCCTGAATCCTAACTATGTGCTTCTTAATGCTTAAGTGAGAAGAGTGGAACTGATCAAGGATATAGGCATCTCTCTATCAGTGATAAACTAAGATAAGGTACTGCCCACTAATTGTATTTAACTGCTCATAAAACGAGTTTCGATTGCCATACCGGGGGAGATGGATCTGAAGGAAGAATGTGAAGTGTAGGAGGAGGCACAGAAACAAAGTTGAGAAGATTACATCATGCAGATAACCAAAATTCCGGACATGCGTCAAGTCACAAGGTAAAAAAGTTACTAAGATGGCATGTTGGTATAATTTGTAAGCAAATTATTGCCAATATATATTGCAGTCTGTCATTAGAACGCAACACTTTGTTATGTATGTCGCCCCCTCTTCTAGATGTAAGTATGAGGGTGGAAGCTGTCATTGTGCTTAATGTGTCCTGGAGGCTGGCGTGGGAGCGTCAGGGGTCACGCTTAGAGTGAAGGGGAGATTTTAAGGTCCAGCTGCCCTTTCCAGGTGGTCTGGTCCACTCGTAAGGCGTCATAATTTTGGAAGACGTCCTCCCAAACCATGTTGGGGCTTAAATGTTAAAACAGAGGTTTCGCTTATTGGGCCACCGGCACACTGGCCGAATATTGCAGTTGCTCTCCCTGGGAAACTGTTTCCGTGGGAATCCTTCGCAAAGGACCCTTCTCACGCCACCCACTGCAGCCTCCTGGTCCAGGGTAGCGTAAAAATACCCCAGAATTTTGGTACTCGGGGAACAATCTCCAAGGTGCAGCCGGAGGCTCTGCTACGCTCCGGCCAGGGCTAAATAAACACCTTTTAAAGCCAACGCTTGAATTTCTACTCTTTGGTGCCTATACCCACTCTTCGAGACTTCGGCCTAGCCACTCGGGTCGGAGATCTATATTGTTTATTCCATCTTGCGTTCTGTCTTTCGGGACACAACATACGAAAGGAAAAAACTGGTGTCAGGTCCGGGGTTGGCACAGCGTAATTTCGCATGAGATTGTTTCGTAAGTTCAGCGAAAGAGAGGCCACCGAAGCGCCTTCCGTGAAGCAGCAGTCTTCAAAGCTGCATTGGCCATCGTCGTAGAGAGGGGCGCGGAGAGAAACCGACGCTGCCCAGATTCGACGCCGTTATAGTCGCCGAAAGAAAAGATTGGCCACCGAGGCGCCTTCCGAGAAGCAGAGAGCTTAAAGGTGCATTGGCCATTGTCATAGAGAGGGGCGCGGAGCGATAGTTCGACGCTGCCCACATTCGACGCCGTAGCTGTTTAAAACAATGTGTCTTTCTTCAACTGATAATTGAAAGTGTATTTTAGCAAGGAAATCATCTTTAACAGGTACTTCAATCAAATGCTCGAATTCGCGATTCCCATTTCTAAACAGGAAAGTTCAATTGCTATCATAAGTAGTGTCATAGATTCAAATGGGGTTAAAACTTAGCAACTTAAATCCTTTAACCATGGTAGGTCAAAACACAGCAAAAGAACAATGATGAAGAGCAATAGTGATAACGTATAGAACTCGTAGAAGTGGTAAAATGTAAATTCTTAAAAATGATACAACTGCAAAAATTGCAGGCAAATCACTAACAGGAATTTGAGCACTCACAATTGTGACAATTCATCAAAGCCGACGAATAATCGTGCTTAAAATTACATAAAGGCTTCCGCTTAAAATTTAAACTTAGGAACTCACCATTTTCTGGTGTTAACATGTTTCCTGCCCCAGATGACGAGTTGACGACCTGTGAGTGCGCTTCGACCACGAATCTTCCTTCATTTGTTGACTACTAAGAGCTTAGACCATATAAGAACTAGACCCGCCATTCCCCACCCCTACCCATGTCTCGCCGTGTGGCCAACATCTCCCCTCCGCTCCCTTCCTTCCCCGCCCTCTTTTAAAGGGGCGTGACGTAACGGTTGGGACACTCATCGTCGTAGCGCATGGCAACGAATGGGGATTCACTGTATCACTGCGGTATTTTGACCATTTTCTTCACGATTTTTCAATTAAAAGTACTAATATATATTGCGTTATGTACGAGAAGTATTCTCTCAGCCATGGTAGGATTGGTGAACTTACAATTAATAAACAGTGGCCTTTTTCGGCATTGGCAGCGACGAAAAAATATTGTGGCAGTAAAATGAAGACAAAGCCCTTTGTAAACTTCCGCAGATTTTTTTCTTATCTCGTTAGCGATCTAGCATCATTCGGAACATCGTTATGAAAACATGAAATCTTGCACAAAAGTTGTAAACGGGGGAATTTTAGAGAGGAAAAGGGTCATGGTGTAAAGAATTTGCCGGTCGTCCACGAAGTAACGCGGCAACGCCTTCGCATATAGTAATTTTTAAACGGTCGATTATGCGATGCAAATTGAACTGCGCGCTAGTGCTATTAAAAAGTGATGTCAACAAATCAGCATTCTTATGATTTAGGTAAGTAATTTAGTTATTTCATAAATGCATATTTTTTTACTTAGCAGACAGCTCTCGTGCTATTTATATTTTGCGATGGTGGAAAAAGGTCTAGCGCCGGCTTTGCAAGTGACACCTACGATTTAAGTTCGCTACGGATAATTCTGGGAATAAATAATACCTATTAACATATTTATAATTAGAAAGAAAGAGAGGATTGGATTAAAATAATTTTAAAAATAAATTTGCTATAAAACAATCAATTATATGTAATTCATTGAATAACTTATTAAATATTTTCATGTAATGTTGTACGTAAATTCGTACATATGTACTTACAGAGTTTTCAATTAAATTTTTTTAAACTATTTACGACATAATTTAATTTTTTATATTCTTGTCACAATACATAAGAAAAGAGGATGCGGATTCAAAAATCATCTAAGAAGTGATTCTCATTTTATTAAAAAATCCAGAAGCGATTACTCTGTCAAATGTGTGAAATATAACGGATAATTTTCTATTTTTCACGGCAGTATGATATTTCGAAGCACTTGGAGACGCAAGAGCATAAAGCCGTGTCCCAACTCGTTAGCCATTAGGCATCATGTATTTAGCCAGCCAGATTCTGGGCAGCCAACCACAAGGGAGCATGAATTGGGACATCCTTACCTCCTTACGCAGGTGCTGCCATCTACTGGGCACTAGGCCAATGCAAAACAAGAGATAATCGGAATGATTTGAACAAATGATGAACAAAACCCACCCTAAATTGTTAAAATGTGATGTGTCAAGTAATTTTGAGTACTAGATGTCGGAGAAGAGTATTTAATCATAATTTTAGTATCTTAGACAACCTTTTTGTAATAGTAAAGTAGGGGTATACTTTCAAATTCGTATTTTTAGTTCTGTATGGTTTTGTTAAAGAGGTTTTAGCTAAGTTTGTGGCGAAATGTTAGCGTATATTCCTTTTAATTGGTTTGTAATATTTCAATCGTCTCTCAACCAAGTACTTTTTCGAATTCCTTATATTTTAGAAATTTAATTTAATTTCTAGTTTTGTATTATTAAGAACAGGTCTATTTAGTCTATTCAAAACGGTTACCGTCTGACTTGGGAATTATTTTCAAAATTTATTTAAAGTATGGTTTACGTACATAAATCAGGTTTCGGTATCATCTTATAATCACTAGATTTTAATTTTTGTCACTTATTCCGATTCCAATTTCGGGACTTTGTCCAATAACATAATAATAATTGTTTATTCTTATGGGTGTTAACCTAATGCAGAAAAAGTGCTACATAAACAAGAATTTAGACAGTGTTACATAATAAAGTATATATTAGACGCATATAAACATCAACAAGCATTATTTAACACGTTAAAAAGGTAAACGGTAGTAAAATATAACATGTGATCGGTATAAAAAGTTATAAAATAACATATACATACATAAGAAGCATATAAACATTAATTAGCATTAACGTTAACGCCGTCTTCTCTTTAAGTAATTTATCCGTAATTCTTACTCTTCCATTAACGCAATTTAATTATTATAAACAAAATAAAAATTAATAATTATTCGAACAAGTCTCAAAATATCAACACTACTTGCAAACAAGTACTATCCCTTGTTGACAGCCATGATGCCCTTTCTCCTGAAGACGCTTTGCACGCTTTGAATCATGGGAAAAGTGGGGCGAAGGATGCACTCCTCGATGCCTAAATCTGGCGGCCGCGTTAGCTGCCTAAATTCCCTCCCTTATGGGGTGCGGTCCGTTGAACGCTACCAATGCTTCGGAGCGCCACCAAGCGGTCCGTTATTCGCTACGGAGCGCTACAGGTTAGGCTGTGACGTCACGGCAAACGTCATACACCCGTTTCCCGCCTCGCTCCGGACCAGCTCCAGACGCTCCCCTGAAAACTTGGGTCAGCGGAGGAGCGAGTCAATTTTTGGCGGAAATTCGAAGGGAATGCACTGAGGCAATGGAGAGTTTACTCACGTTGCAGATGATGGACGCTGAATGTGGACGCCTTTCTCCTATATAAGTGACTACAAAGTAACGGAGTAGACGCACTTAGTAAATAGATGTAAATTTAATTGTGATTTAAATAAATATATAGCAAGAACTAAATATCGACAAACATTCTCGTATCTCCCACAAAATGAACTCAAATGTCTTTGGAAGCAGCCTTTACATACAAAAGGCAACAAAAATTATTAAAAGGGGCATGTAATATAAAGAAAGGATTGTAAGAACATATATCGACAAATTTACTCATGCCATAAATTAAAATCTGAAGAAAAATAGGATATACATGAAATAGATTAATGTTTTTTAATAGTCGTTAGCCATTATAAGTTAATATGTTTCAACTGGGAAAACGGTAGAGTACCTACTTTTTCCTTTACTAGGGTAATGAGTTTCATTGAGAAGGGTAGGCGAGGGTTGGTGTGATAAATACAGTCCAAAGTTTCTTCCTATACTATGTGGAGCCTCGGTATTGAAAAATAAAATTCATTTTAATGATATTCAAATATATTTATTAATATTCAATGATCATAGTCACCTCGATTCGCAATTAAAACCACATCTTCGATTTCATAATCCTAGTTTGCCCACCCTCGTTCATTTCCGCCATCTTGACTTCGCTCCTGACCGGTCCGAAAAGAAATTCTCGTAGCGAACGTAGCGCCTATGGACCGGTGCTCCGGAGCACTTCCGTCTGTAGCGTCTGGTAGCGAAAGTAGCATTCATTGGACCGCACCCGCTGGCTAACGAGTTGGGACATCCTTCCAAGATGGCGTCGTGGCTAAATCCTGGAATTGGCATAGCCAAATGGCCAATTTGGACACGGCTTAAGAGCTTAGACCATTTAAGTAGACCTGCCATTCGGGCGGAACGCTGTGGCCAACATCGCACGGCGTGGAAGTGGGTGGGATGAGGGAGCGTGACGTCACGGTTGGGACTGCAGACGATATTCATATTCCGTATGCGCGCTTGAGATATTTTAACGCTCATCCGCTGCAAAGTCGCTGAAAAGTGACGATATTGGGCACGCAAAATGATTATTCACTTAATAAATATATTTTTACGATGAACTAAGGCATTTTATAACATTGACTGTGCGCAAAAAGCTAAGTAAATCAAGATAAAGCGAGAAGCAATCGTATTAAATAAATTGATTAAGAATGTCATATGTAAACATGATCGTACCCAGCGAAGGGCAGGGGGAGCAGCTGTCCCCCTAGAAGCAAAAATCGCAAAAGTCTTTAAGCAAAATCAGTACTGAATTAAAACGAAAGTATTCAACAAATTTTCTTCCAACCATGAACGAAAAATGATATGTATTAGTATAAGTTAAGTAACTGAAATAAAACTATTTTTTCAATGAATTAATCTCATAAACTAAAAAAGCGCTGTTATAATGTTCTTATAATGTTGGTTTCATTCATCTTTTCCATGCTAAAATGTCACAACTTGGCTTGCCCCCCCCCTCCTAGAAAAATCGAGATTGAAAAATGTCTGAATTTCATTGACCAAAATGTTAATTCTTGGGTTTTCGGACACAAGAAACCCGAAAAAATCACTTTCATTTACGAAAATTCAGCCGTTGACCCAGTAAGGTCACCGTCAAGGGCATAATGCCTTGTTTCCACTACGCCCTTCTTACGCGGGTTAGCGCTGACCCGGGTTACATATCGTTGTGGAAACGGCAGTTAGCGCCAACCCCGGTCAGAATTGTAACCCGGGTTGGCTGACGCGGGTTAGCAGGTAACGCGGGTTAGAAATCGTAGTGGGAACGCTAGTTTCCTGATCTAGTGAGCAATTGACGAACGTATTTCGTCTAACAACCACGAGATCAGGCAATTATTGAAGGCAGGAAAAACGTTGCGAGTACACATTTTTTTTTAATAAGAGCGGGGATGGCCAATCCTGAGAGAAAGAATTTTTTAGACGACGAGACGGAGATCTTGCTCTCGATTTATGAAGAGGAAAATATCCAACGGAGGTTTCGGGGTACATTTAAAGGCCACAAACAGGTGTGGGCAGACTTAGCTGCTCGGGTATAAAAGCGGCCTATGTTGACATCGCAGAATACCTCCACCACTGCAAGATCTGACCCAAACTTGAGGTAGTACAGTGCAATCGCTATCCTTTAGGGACGAGAATAGCTTCTCGCGTGCGCGTACTTATTTTAACGATGCTAGTCCTTATTCTATTGCACAGCATTTGAAATGTATCCCGCTGAATACGATATGTTTTTTGAAAAGCATCTGGTCATTTGGGAACATCTCCATCCCAAAACCCGTGACTGCTAACAAACCGTCAACTTCTTCTAATGTAATGCCGGGGTTTTCTTCGTAACCTATTTATAATATAGGCCCTCAGGTTCCTCCTCCGTCGCATTTCTTCTTCCATTTGTTCCGGAGGCGGATCCAATTTCGCCACAGCATTAAATAAATGTTGATCAAATGCAACAATCTAGCTACTTGAACCTACATTTTCATCACACGCTATTTCGTTACTCAACTATTTACCTCCCCCAAACTTCTGTTCCCGGCAGGGTATTCGGACAAACTTCCCGTTGGAACGCTGGTCAGGTTACCCATCATCCCCTAACCGCTGTAGACCCTTCGTAGTGGAAACAAGGCATTAGTCTTAGACCATATAAATTACTTAAATGGTCTAAGACTAAGAGCTTAGACCATATAAGAACTAGACCCGCCATTCCCCACCCCTACCCATATCTCGCCGTGTGGCCAACATCTCCCCTCCGCTCCCTTCCTTCCCCACCCACTTTTAAAGCGACGTGACGTCACGGTTGGGACGCTCATCGTCGTAGCGCATGGCAACGAATGGGGATTCACTGTATCACTGCGGTATTTTGGCCATTTTCTTCGCTATTTTTCAATTAAAAGTACTAATGTATATTGCGTTATGTACGAGAAGTATTTTCTCAGCCATGGTTGGATTAGTGAACTTACAATTAATAAACAGTGGCCTTTTTCGGCATTGGCGGCGACGAAAAAATATTGTGGCTGTAAAATGAAGACAAAGCCCTTTGTAAACTTCCGCAGATTTTTTTCTTATCTCGTTAGCGATCTAGCATCATTCGGAACATCGTTATAAAAACATGAAATCTTGCATAAAAGTTGTAAACGGGGGAATTTTATATAGGAAAAGGGTCATGGTGTAAAGAATTTGCCGGTCGTCCACGAAGTAACGCGGCAACGCCTTCGCATATAGTAATCTTTAAACGGTCAATTATGCGATGCAAATTGAACTGCGCGCTAACGCTACAAAAAAGGGATGTCAACAAATCAGCATGTTATTTAGGTAAGTAATTTAGTTATTTCATAAATGCATAATTTTTTACTTAGCAGATAGCTCTCGTGTTATTTATATATTGCGATGGTGGAAAAAGGTCGCCGGCTTTGCAAGTGACACCTATGATTTACGTACGCTACGGAAAATTCTGGGAATAAATAATACCTATTAACATATTTATAATTAGAAAGAAAGAGAGGATTGGATTAAAATAATTTTAAAAATAAATTTGCTTTATAACAATCAATTATATTTAATATATTGAATAACTTATTAAATATTTTCATGTAATGTTGTACGTATGTACTTACAGAGTTTTCAATTTAATTTTTTTAAACAATTTACGACATAATTTAATTTTTTATATTCTTGTCACAATACTTAAGAAAAGAGGATGCGGATTCAACGATCATCTATGAAATAAATCTCATTTTATTAAAAAATCCAGAAGCGATTACTCTGTCAAATGTGTGAAATATAACGGATAATTTTCTATTTTTCACGGCAGTATAAAATTTCGAAATCTTGGAGACGCAAGAGCATAAAAAATATTTAAATACTGCTGCATCTTCCTCCAAAATACAGATATTTTTAGTAAAAACAATTTATGGAGACGAAGAAAAGAAACTAGCATTAGCATTAGGATGTCTTTCCATGCTATTTTTATAGTCATTCCTTCAGATCAAAGGCATGTACATCACAAGTTATCAGATCGGTTTTGCAGCGCACATGATACATAACGCCGTTCAAACAGTTGCTGTGTTTTTGCCCGCAGATATGAAAAATATTGTCATTAAAATATATTTCTATTTTTACATTACACTGTGCGTCTTCAAATGCTGAAAGAATTTTTTGAAACTGCGGAAGTCGCATGTATAAGAAAATACTTGGTTACTGAAAAACGAGCTAGTTACCTCTTTCGTCAGCTGTAGATAGAATTTTTAAATTATACCACACCATGAATTCCTACTTTCTATATCAGGCTTAATGCCCTACAGTTGTAGAAGATAGTTTTGAAAAATAATCCTCAAATTTAGCTAGAGTTTAAAAACAATCAATCACCTTTTTTTAAAATGCTATTGAAGTTATTGAGGGTGATAAAATTTTGGTAATCTAAGAGGTGAATGAAGTTTAAAATATCTGAATCAAGTCAGAAAGTCAAAGCGGTCGGCTAAAATCTCTATGACCTTTGACCCCCATTACGACTTTCGGAGGTCAAAATAAATTGTTGTACGGATGAATGAACTGCGTAACAGACTTTGGCACCCTTCAAAACCTATGGTTTGACACGTTGGTTGTCATGATGGCCAGACATTTAACTCTATGACCTTTGAGACCTCGGTGGTCAAAAAAATCAACAATACGGATCTATTAACTGAAAAATCGACTTTGGCACCTTCAAAACATATGGTTCGAAACCTGGGTGTCACGATGGCCGGACGTTTACCTCTATGGTCTTTGACCTCCGTATTAACCTTGGAGGTCAATTAGTGAATAATACGGGTATTTGGACAATACCGCAATGACTTGGGTGCCCTATAAAATCCATGGATCGACACCTTTGTCGGTATGCTACTCTTTTTGCCACCCTTATGACCTTGACGGTGACCTTACTGGGTCAACGGTTAAATTTTCGTAAATAAAAGTGTTATTTTCGGGTTTCTCTGGTCCAAAAACCTAGGAGTTGACATCTTGGTCAATGAAATTCAGACTTTTTCTATCTCGACTTTTTAAACATTTAAACCCCATAGGGCAAATTCAAGTTTGGACCCACATTGTGAGGTCAAAAGGTCAAAATTGTAAAATATTGCTTACACTCAAAAAAATCTTGGGCAATTTCCCCATAAGTGTGCCAATTTTCATGAATATTGCTCCATGCAAAGTTATTAAAATTACATGCTTAATAAATGTATTTAATGCGATCGCTTCGTCTTGATTTATTTAGCTTTTGGCGCAGAGTCAAGGCTATAAAATGCCTTAGTTCATCGTAAAAATATGTTTATTAAGTGTATAATCATTTTGCGTGCCCAATATCGTCACTTTTCAGCGACTTTGCAGCGTATGAGCGTTAAAATATCTCAAGCGCGCATACGGAATATCGTCTGCAGTCCCAACCATGACGTCACGATCCCTCATCCCACTCACTTCCCCGCCGACATATACGACACAAAAACGATGTCGAACCGAAGTCGGGCCGACAAAAGATGCTACTGGGGAGCGCTATGAATTTGTTATTGAATACCTTTATTATACGCAACCAAAATTCTCGGTACGTAGTGAAGATAATCTTGTCGCATTTCAAATCGGACCCAAAAATACGATTTAAGCCACAAGGAAAATAGAATAATTTTTAAACTAATTCGAGTGATTATTTGGGAGTTCCGTTTCTATTAACTGACTTGCGATTATTTCTTATTAAACCACTAATGCATTTTTATTGCATATATATATTAAAGAATTTTCGTTTTCTCGACCAAACGTATCAGACTGAACCTGGCCATGGTATGTTGGCGCGTAGAAGACAGTTCCAAAACAAATTATGACGTATATAAATCGCATGGATTTGTTCACAAAGAATTACAAACGTATGGAAAGCCGTTATACATGAATCTTCTCAGTACACAACAGTTACAATACGAATGATGACGCCCGGAAATCCTGTCATCTCGTTCAAAGGGAGTTCCAAATGAATTTTCTCCGTACACAGCAGTTATTACAATACGAATGATGACGTCTGGAAATCCTGCCGAATCGTTCAAAAGTAGTTCCAAATGAGTAGAAAGCAGTTCCAAACGAACATACTCTGTACAAAGGAGTTCCTAAGGGGATCACAAATGAGTTACAAACGTCTTCATATTTCTAATTTTTGGTACAAATGAGTGAAAATGAGTTTCACACCAGTTCCAATGCAGATTTTGGTGTTCCAAAGCAGTTTCAAAAGGGTTCCAAAGCAGTTGCAAAGCAAAAATTTTTCCCTGAGTATGTTCTATAAAAATATTATTCATTTCCCAGACGGCACAGGAAGTTTTCGTACCTAAATACGAGGGTGGACAATCAAGATACAAAAATCGCGCTTAGGAAGTTACTTAGAAGGTTTTGTTTCTTTATTTCCTTTAATGACGAAAAAAGATGCAAGAGGACTGGCAAATTCATATGCATCGATAAAATTGTATCTCATCGATAAAACTGTATTCGGTCTGGGACTATTTTCTTTCGCGGGTGGTGCCATCGTGCCATATCCTCCTAGAAAGATCACATGTCTTCACAAGCTAGCACAAGGCGTTGGAGATCGCGTCGTTTACGTAACGTCTTATCACATTTCAGGGATTTTTGTGGTTAAGTTTGTGAAAAATAGAGTGTCTGGTAATAGTGAAGTTTCCCTTATTCTTTAATTTCATTCACTGGGCTTCAGAAACGTGTTTGTGAGATATTTTTGTTAAAAATGCCTTTCGTGTGTTTATTGTCGGGATGACGTAATGGAAACTCCGGGACATGGTTCAAGGTTTTAGCTTTCCAAAAGATCCTGAGTTGAAGAAGAAGTGCATTTGGGCGAAAAGAAGAAAACATTTCACCCCTACGAAAAGCTGTGAGGTATGTACTCTTTCTCGCTGTAATTATTTGGATGTAATTTTAAGTTATAGAAGTGGCTTCGGGATGTTGATGCATCAACATCCCGAACTATTCAGTACTGAAGTACTATAGTACTATTCAGTACTAAAAATGGTGATTCAAAATATTGTAGCAGCAATTCTTTTGAAAATTCTTGCATTTTAGTTGTCTTTTTTGTATTAATTCATTCGGTAAACGTGTGGTTAAAGAAGAAACTAGGAATAAGCTGCCAAGTTTATAGGATCGAATATTGCTTCTTAGCTTGCCCTATGGCGTATTACACGTCGGCTTCCATCATTTCAAATTATCTTATGCTATAGTTTAAAACAATAAAAATATCAGGCATAAAAATATTTACTATATTTACGAGCCTAGTAATTTGATTTCTCATGCAGAAATACCAAAAATTGGAAATGATTTGACCTAATAAGTTACATGGTATTTTATTATTTATTAATTTTAGGTGTGTGAGCTTCACATCGCACCTTGTGATATCAGAAAATAATCTGTGGCCTTGGACGAGAAGACGAGGAGAAAATTCTTGCTGAATTGGAGGTGCCCAGATTGGAGGAAGGTACCATTGCTTCACTGTTACCTGTCGCCAAGAAGACAGACATTGTGGCAGAAGTGACATATTTGTGGATGTGGATTTGATTTGTGCAAGTTGGTGCAGTGATAGTGGACGTTCATCGGAGAAAGTATTGACGATAGTTTGTAGACAGTCCTCTTTTAAATAATTTTCTATTCGAAAGAGAATAAGAGTAATTGTTTCGCTAAATTAGATGTGGGATAGAAGAGAAAATTGGAAATATTATTGTGGTTGACAATAGAAAATACATAATATATGTATTGTATTTCTGTGGGTTTTTTCTTTCCTGCCTCTTTAAAATTTCTTGCGGTGGTGACTTCATGCAAAGTAGGTAAGTATAAAATCGGAGGTGTGATCTAAGAGATAACATGTTTTATTTTACAAAGTGTTTATGCTGGTGATTTGGCAGGACTTTCATATTTTTAATAGGGTGATACATTTACTGCAGTGACCTAGGGACTTTTACTCGTCCCAAATAATTTTTCAAATACTTTAGCGCCTGATATGGGTAAGTTTTAGTAGCTGAGACTGAACTATACGTTAATTTTTGCTTGCATTTTGATGAATTCGATCATACTAATAGCAGATGTGTCAGCAATCCTGTTTCATCGGCAATTTTTATTTAAAAATTTTATTTCGTTAGGCTTTAGGGTAAGCTTTTTAATGCTCGTGGGCTATGTGATGTCTTATTTAGTGTCAAAATTAATAAGAATTTACTCTCATTAACATCTCAAGGTTTCCAAGTAAGTACGAGCCACTTAACAATGCTGGATGCTGGGGGTGCGTGAATTAGCCATGAGAATCTCATTTTTCGCAGAGTTATTTAAGTGGCCGAGTAAGTTTTGTAAGTTCTCAATGGGTAGATAATACTATATCATGAATTCTAATTACCATGAAAAACTCACAACCGACAAAACTTTGTCGGTCGTGAGTCTTTCATGGTAATTAGAATTCATGATATGGTGTTATTTACCTATTGAGAACTTACAATTCATAATGATTCGTATCAAGGTTCTCGCTACGGTCGGTAGCTATCGATTGTGTTGCGTTCGATACATTTTTCGATCGTTCGAGTTACGATATATCTAATGTCGACCTAATCGATTGAGATTAGCCTGAGTGCCGTGTTCCTGCGCGCTTCGTATCCAATCGTACGTGCTTAGTAGCGGACATTCACATGCTGCGTACGCGCTTCGTCGACAGCCCGCGAACGGAAATTATCCATTGACGAAAAGCGACGAAGCGGCATAGTATCCCCTTAGTCAATGGGTACTATGTACATACGAATTAGATACGGAGGGTTCTGTGCCGTCTGGGTTGGTTATGACTCATAAGAGAGAAATAATACAACAACAATCACACATATATAGACAATAATTATAAGTTCTAACTGATTGTGTTTATTTTATCACAACCACAAAAATATTTCCATCATATAAATAACAGAGGCACATATATTTAGCCAATTAGGCGAAATGAGAAATTAACATAAGTTAAGACAATATTATTTGGTAAATGAAACATGACTAGAAAAATATCAATCTTCCACAGATCTTCAAGAATGTTTCCATGCTCACACACTTCAGTATCTCATTCAATAAATCTTTTAGGAAGATGAAAAACATCCTACATAGTACCATTTGACTAATTTAAAAGTATAAAATAATCCCTCTAAATGAACCATCAGCTGAATGTATTTAAAAAATCAGATGAACGACAAAAAGATCAGAAAGAACCTGAGGTACCGTTCAACAATGCTTCCCTCATCCTTCAGACCGCTTTAAAGAATGCTTCCGAACCAGCCATTGCAAGTCGTCAGTCACTCTAGATGGTGAGAACACTTAAACCGATCAAAAAGAGAATAATGCAAGTACTCTAAATATCAAGTCTAGAGAGCAGTGGCGCCGACTCCATGGGGCCTGAGGGGGCCCGAGCCCCCTCAAAGATTCGTTTGGGGGGGCGTAGCCCCCTCAATAATTCAAGGAAATAATTAAGTTATATTATGCTTTGTGAAATCACAAAAATATATAGGTAATTTTTATTTCCCATGTTTGACGATAGTTACCTTTTAAAATAAATTCAACAATGTGTTAAAGCAAATAATTATAAGGCTAAGCAGGTTAACTGAATCAAGTGGTGTGAATCATGATAGTGTTTCGGTGCTGCGACACACTTTGAATTTAACCTCTTCCCGGGGCAAGACCTCCGATATGGGCCCCCCCAATAGTTTTTATAAGTCGGCGCCCCTGCTAGAGAGGGACATAATCAGTAATTCTGCCCAGTCAAAAAGTACACGCGAAAGGTTATAACTAAATTAGACAGGTGATTTAACCAAGAAAAGGGAGGTTGTTGGAGTAGAATAACCTGGATTCTAACAATTCTATGCTCAAAAATGGAATGCATTGAATGACCACTGGGTGAAATATTTAACAGAGCAGAAATTGTGAAAATATTTTTGCTTCTTCAAATTATGCATTTATGGCAAATGGGCCAATGATATTTGTTCATGGTATAATTTAAAGAAAAATGAGCAAAGGAATTAATGCTCAAAAGTAACCATGTAATTAAGATTATTCAGATTTTACAGTCTAATCTTCAGGGGTGGCTGTTGGGGAAGCAATTGGTCTGCCACAGATTCTTACGAAAAAGAATTGAGCATGAAATTATGTAGCTAAATAATGCATATCGATGGCTTAGTTCTAACAACACGTATCTGAAATTCAGTTTCAGATGGGTATCTTAAACAAAGTGTAATAACATTAAAAAAATAAAATACATGCAAAGAACAACTCTTTATTTGCAAATGAATGCTTCTTTTCCAGTTTTATGAACTTTTGATTTTTAATTTCAGTGTGCAAGTAAAAGAAATTAATCGTATTTCTGCTCTCCTGAAAAGTTGCTATTTTTGAAATATATAAGTTGTTAGAACTTAGCCATCGATATGCTATACATCCACTTACATGTCGATGAAAATATTTCTCAAGGCAATTGGTGCTCCAAGCAATATTAGATAACCAAATGCCTATTTCAACTTCTTTAGGAAGAAATAGCATTAAGTAGTTTATAACACTCACTATTTCAATATAAAAAGGTAAAAAAATAGACCTTAATCTCAGGTCAAAAAATCAAAGCATTCATTGCTTCATGGTGAAGTAAATGATTATTTTCTAGTAATTTTTCCAAGATAAAAAGCCTCAAAAAGCTGAAAATATTTTAGGGAAAATATGTTCAGCACTATTTTATTTAATGCAGTCATTAAAAATATTGCATTACCACTAATTATCTAGACCAATAATTTTTTTTAAGATTTTAAAAGCTACACCGTTGAATTTACATCTACATAATTCAAATTCAAGAGATGCCTGACTGGATCAGGAGGAAATTGCTACAATGAACACAGATACATTGACTTTTGACACTGATTCAAGGCCAAGCAATTGGGTAGAAGAGATGGCAAAGATCTTTTCCTTGAGTTTAGTTGAGTACCAGAAAAATGCACCCGCTGTAGTACAAATTATCCACTAATTTTGTACACAATATCACAATTGGGAGAAGAGCAGCACAAGATTGTCTATTGGTCAAAGTATGTGCAACCACCAGTCCATGTTACATCACACCTATCTCGTGTCTAGGAATATCCGTGGATGATGTTTGTTTCACAGCCATTTGAGCAGTCACACCACACGACCACCGCTTCTGTTCACGCCTGCTCCCTCAATGACACCGTTTCCGTAGCCATTGTGTTCACACCAGAGGCTTTCTTGCCCTTCTCTACCCCCATCATCCTGACTTGTGGCAAGAAGAAGAGATAGTCGAGGTAATTTGGGCGTTGCTTCGCCTTGGCACTGTCAGCCAGGAGTTGCACTTTGGCACTTGGAGCATTAGATGCACTGAGCGTGGGGTGGTCATGCAAGAGCAGCCTTTGAGTCCGAGTGCATTGAAGGCCACCCTCATCCCACATGGCAGAGCGATTCCACGGCGCTTTCTCCTGCTTGTTCCCTCCTCCACGCTTGAGCTTCTGATCCTCTGAGTCGCGTCGCAGAATTTTGAACGCTACGAAGATGAGCATGATGAGGATGAACGAGCCGCAAATGGGAACCACAATGGTGGCGACGCGGAACCAGCCATCGTGCCCACTGTAAAGGGCTGGCGCAGCACCATTTTCCACGGCCCCAGCATGCTGTGAGCCTGATGAACCTGAGAAAGACAAAAAACCACTCAGGCATTAAGAGCCAATCACAGAGACCACATTCCCACAGGTACCCATATCAGTAACCAAAACAGTTATTTATAGCTGATTTCAAGGTGCTGGAGTTGAAATTATGTATTGTTAAATTTTATTTATCATTGTCTGTTACCTTTAATACATAAAAAATAACTCAATTCTGCGTTCATGACACCTTCATTCGCTATAATGTGTCCTAGTCGTTTTGTTTTTCTTTATTCAGAGGGCTATACATACATCTTTGTACAAATAAATTTTTGTTTAGCATATAAAATTTAAGATGGATAACACCTGATCCTTATGTTTTAATATTGCTTACTTGTTTAAGTACTACAGCACATCCCTGTCAACACAACAATTATGGCCACAATGTGGCCGTACTGTGGTCATAGTGGGTTGCCATTATGGCCCCACAATGGTTTTCAATATCTAGTGCAAATTCGCAAGATGGAGATCCTTAGCATGAATTGGGGCTAGTATGACGAATTTTATTGAAAGATTATTTATCATGATCGTGAATGATATCACTTCAGGAATACCTCTCTTTAAAGTTTTAATGATTTGGGATACACAAACATCTCCAAGCAGCTTTAATATCCAATGTAATGCGCAATAAAATCATCTGGTGACTAGCAGATGATAGCTTTTGATGGACAAGACATTGTAAATTTCAAGATTTTGATAATGTTTACAGCTAAATAACTTAGTCACTCAATGAAACGTGATTTTAGTAAGACAAATATTTGAATAAGAAATACCTTAAATTGCATTTATCCTCCATATTGTATTGTTTACGGCCTTTGATGCACCAGCTTACGGACAACATTGCACATTAAAAAGGACATTAACGGAAAAAAAAGAAAAATACAAAAGTAAAAAGTTATCGCCATCACATACAATGAAAATAAAATCATTTTTATCTACCTATCTTTTATGTAAGGTTTGTTTAAAAATCTGATCACTAAAATCATGTACGTATCAGCAACAAGACAGGATCATCTTTTAAAAATGGCATTATGTGCCAACGTTGACTATGAAATTAATAACAACCACACTTTCTATTTTGATAGCACTGAAATTTCTTGTACAGAATGTAATTTATCAAAAACAATAAGTAATTTCCTACACTATATTTCTCTACTTTTCAAAACAAATTGATGTAAACAAATTTTTGTCCGTATGGAAAGAAAATTACTTTCTAAATTTCCTACCTATCCTGTCAATTTATGTTTAAAATTGTAATACCCTATCATTTTGTTCAAAGCAATGCTGACTCAGCTGCCACTTCACATTAGCATGTGACCAGCTGTCAGTGCATGAAGTATGTTACTCTGAAGATACATAGTTTGAGATTTTAGATGATTGCAGGAAATTGCAGCTTATGCAATGTAATCACTGAGAAATGGATTAGCCTTAATAAGGCATAGATAGTGCGTGAACCATGCTGATTACTTTTGTTACCTATATATGTACGGTGAAATTACTTTTAAGGCTCAAAGGCAGAAAATTACTCCCTTATTCAGACAGTGTTATAAGCTTTATTTTGACTGCCTGTAGGGTGGCCAAGATAAAGAATGGGGTCTTCATGTGTTGTGTGGCATGAGTGCAGGGCTTCTTACTGGTTGGACCTAGGGAAAACGTGATAAGGAATTTTCCATCCCCATGATTTGGCAGATCCTTTTTCAGACTTTTTTTTTGGTTGAAAAAATGAAAGGAATTACACCAAAGTCAAAACACACAGTAAAATATCCAGACAACTTTGAATTAGCGTTACTACTGTTCCCTCATTCCGAAAATTAACAAGTGCCCGAAACAATGGAGTACATATGTTAATCGTTACGAAGATTCAGAAAGTAATCAAGAACGTGATAAGGAAGGATTCGGAAACTCAGAGGACCCAAATTTTGGACTGAGTACATCTGATGGACGTCATTTTATAATGCAAGAGGATTTAAATGATCTAGTGCACGATTTAAATTTTATCCAAAAAGCAGGGTGAAATCTTAGGACCACGACTAAAGGGTTGGAAATTTGTGGCATTTTTTAGTGTTCCCCCCCGCCCCCCAAAAATTTCTGGTACCCCTCCCCCCCCAGAAATTCCTCGAACTTCCTCGAACTTCCTCCGAACTTATCCACATAACTTCTCCCGCCAAGGACTTTTCGCGCTAAGGTTTTTCGCGCAAAGGATTTTCGCGCAAAACGGCCCTGTAGCAAAATGCCCTGTCTCGCAAAATCCTGTCTCTGGAAAATCCTGCCTCTGGAAACCCTGCCTCTGGAAACTCAGCCTCTGGAATCAGCCTCTGAAACAGCCCCGAAACAACCCCGAACCAACCTACCTGCAATCCAAGACTTATATAGGACTACTGCGGAGGAATACTTACTCCTTGGCAAGCAAGGGGAAATCGGTGCTAAGGCCTTAGTATTGCACTTTGGAGTGAGAAGTTTTACCATTGTCCTATCACAACTCTATCTCCCTCCAACACCTCACCCCAGTATCTCCTTCCCCTCCATGTGTTCTAATGAATTATCCCTCTGATTCGACTGATGTCTCAAACCTAGAAGTTGAGGGGAAAATTCTGGGTGGTATGCTGTTGTCTCAAAACCAGGGAATGATGTTTTGCGGAGCGGCCCTTCTACAGGGGCAGTGACGCACCAGTGGCGCAGTAGTTGAATTCGCCTGGAGTACCCCCTCCGCCGCTTGGAAAAACCCCTCCCCTCAAATCCTGTCTCGTCTTGCTTAGGCAACCTCTCTTCTGCTCGTGGCCTGGTCGTGGACGCATGTCTAGTGAGACATGGCAAATTTAGAGCAATTATTCTGCTGGTATTTAGCTGGTAATGTTTCCTTTGGGATCATGAATTACTATCATTGTTTTCTGTAATACTTCTGATTTTGAATACTCTACTTTGAATAGATATCGAACGATAATAACTCGTAAATAATTTTTTGGAATTTTTTTCTTGTGAGCTGATTTTCTTGTTTGTGGAGTCTTTCCCTGATCCAGCATGTGACCGACGGTTGGAGTTTTTCCCTATGTCTGGGCTTACGTGAACAATCAACTAGATTTTACGACGTAACGCCACATATTGCTGGATGCTTTTGATGTCCCGATATCGCCACTGTTTCTCCTTTTTCCTCACTCACTGTTTGCTTTTTGCGATGATGTTCTCTCTATACCCTAAATTTTGAAATCAACATCAGATGACTAGCGTTTATTCATTTATTCCTGCTAGGTTATTTTAAAGGCTAATCTCTTACATAATGCCAATGAGCTCCCATTAATACTGTTAACTCATGAAACTGAAATGAAAGAATCTTACGAGAATATGTAGTTACTTTTAGAAAAATCACTACCAAAAATATAAATGGAAAATTTGTGGCCACTTAAAAAGTTAAAAGTAATTGCAATGCTACTAGGATTACAGTTTATCTATACGAAATGTTGTTGCTTCATCTGCGAGTGGGATATCAGAGAAAAGAAATATTATTACTTGAAAAAAAAAAATTGTCCGGAACATAAATAAGACATTCCTGGATCCAAAAATGTATTGTCTCTCAAAATTGACGGGATAAATATTTGGTAGACGTAATCAAGGCAGCAATGGCAAGCAGTGAATTTGAGCATCAGGAATTACTCTAAAAATCTTTTTTTTCTGTCTTAGAGATGTTGCTGGGTGACAATTTGTCAGCCTTCGATCGATCCGAAAAATATTCTTTTTCCACCTCTGAATAATAATTAAGGACTTTTTTAAATGTTGTGAAAGCCAGGGACAAAAATGATGCTGGTTTTACTTATTTGAAACAAAAATTCCTTCAATTAAGTGAGGCAAATATCAAAGAAGGAATTTGTATGGGGCCACAGATTAGGGAAGCACTGAAGGATTCGGAATTTCAACAGCAATTGAAGTCAACGGAAAAAAGCGCATGGAACGCATTCAGAAATGTATATGAACATTTTTTAGGAAATATCTTGGCTGAAAATTATCACGATCGGCTTATCTAATTAAATTGAACCAAAAAATGGGCTGCAATATGAATTTAAAAATTTATTTTCTCGACTCACACCTTTCCTTTTTCCACCAAACCCCAGCCCCGTTAGAGATGAACACAGTAAGCGTTTCAACCAAGATATTTTACATTTGGAAAAATAGCACCAAGGAAATTTCAGCAACATATGTTCCTGAAATTAGCTTGGAAAAACATATGTTACCAGATTACTGATGGACACTGAATAGGGAGTTACCAGATGCTAAATATACGAGAAAATCCAATGAAAGTAACCAATTTTTCATATTTTTTAAAATCATGATTTATTTGTTTATATATCCTTGAACCCTTATTTAATTTGGTTGTCCTAAAGAAACTAGACACGATAGACAGGCAAATTCACCGTAATGACCTTTTGGTGGCTGAAAAAAGATCGTATTTGAATTTCCCTCATCTCGTTCCACGGATTCCCTGATAAAAATAAACTCCTCCATTAAGGAGAGGTTTACCCTCCATTGAGGGTACAGGAAGGATAGGTGTACCCTTCCTGTACCCTTCAGCAAGGGTACACGAAGGGTATTTTAGAACATCGGTGGGTACGCCCTCTCCTTCCTGGAGGGTACGGGAAGGGTTTGGCCAGCCTCGATGAAGGGTACAGGAAGGACAAGTGTACCCTTCGGCAAGGGTACAGGGAGGATAGGTGTACCCTTCCTGTACCCCTCAGCAAGGGTACACGAAGGGTATTTTAGAACATTGGTGGGTACACCCTCTCCTTCCTGGAGTGTACGGGAAGGGTTTGGCCAGCCTCAATGGAGGGTACAGGAAGGGTAGGATTAACCTCTTCCCTACGCAGGGCGTGATTTCACGGCCTGAATTTTCTGATGCTAAAGAAGGAAGGCCGGATTATCACGGCTTGACGTTTTCGAAGCAAAAGGCCAAAGGCCGTGTTTTCACGATTTCGCGGTCAAGCATGCCAAGTGGGTCCCAGCCGCAATTAGGGTCTCTCAGCGTGAGAGGTCCGACCCTTTCCTATTGTCCGCATGGGGATTATCTCGGCCCATCCCGGCACTAAGTGACCCACTCAAGGAAGGTGCTCATGGTCACTTATTTGTTTATAAGTTAAAATAACTAAAAACGTTCATGTTGCATTTATTGAAAATCAATGCGAGGAATTACATTCTGTATGTTCTGCCGATTGGTTCCAAATTTTAAACGGAATTCTAGCGTTCATATTAACGGAGTTGATCATCACCTAGAACAATTTTTGGAGACGCTAAGGTTCGATGTTTAATTGTTATTTTTATAACTCACTAGCAAGTTTGTAGGAGCGATATTGTAATGATTTACATCTAAAAATATACGTTATTTTGTTAGCTACATTCTAGATGTACATTTGCGGTGAAATTCGATAGAATATTCGATTTAACTTCTATGAAAAAAAAAAGCCCTCGTAATGTAATAAAATATGATTCTCTCAGTTCTTTGTCGTGAGCCAAAATTACAGCGACTATTTTTAATAACCTCTTACCAACATTTGAATACAAAGGTATTATAAACGAATTTCGCTATAAATACTGATTAATGCATATCCTAAAAATTCGTAAATTTAATGTACGATAATGTATGATAAGGAATGTTTTACGTAGACACATGTTGTGAGAAGCATTCCATACCATTGCAGGAAAGACAACTGCTCTACCCAGGTAGTTACTCTCATATCTTTGATCTCTGGTCAGGTTGCACCTCACAGAGTTAGTTCGGGACACATTAGCGCATTAATGTTTTCTTGGAAAAACTTATTATCCTCCAACTGGAAGACCCAAGAGTATATTGGTGTAAGTATTCTCCCACTGAAATATGTACGTGGAAGGTGATAACCTCACTCTTCTCGGAATAGCTCATTTTCTTTTCAAAATTTTCTTGGCCTGTATTCAAATTTAGCCGTTATATATCTGTACGCATTCCGCTACCTATACCAGGGATGGTTTCTGTGGAACCCTGCTGTGCGATGCAGCCCATACCATGAATGAAAGAGAACTGCACCACCCAGGTAATTACTCTCATATCTTGCTTCTCTGGTCAGGATCCAGGTGGTCTGCTTTGTGCCCCTCACGGGCTTATTTCGGGACACATTAGCGCATTAATGTTTTCTAGGAAAAACTTATCCTCCAACTGGAAGACCCAAGAGTATATTGGTGTAAGTATTCTCCTACTGAAATATGTACGTGGAAGATGATAACCTCACTCTTCTCGGAAAAGCTCATTTTATTTTCAAAATTTTCTTGGCGTGTATTCAAATTAAACCGTAAATGTTCTGTATGCATTCCCCTTCCTCCTCCTGCAAGGATTTTTTTTCAAATGATGTTTCGGTGGAATTACATTTTTTCTTGGAATTATACAGCCAGGATTTTTTTCTTGAAGTGCCTTTCGTTTCGCTTTCGTTAGTTTTGCTTACGTTCTCGACCTGTTCGGAGTTGCTTGGCCGAGAGGAGCGTTAGGCAAATTTCCTGGACTTAACTTGCACTGGGAAAATGTCCGGGCTAGTAACGGATCAATCGATCCTCGAATCGAACGGATCGAAGAAGGATTGGAAATTTATTCTAGAAACAGTGTTTTGTATTTTTTCTTATTTCGTGCGTAATATGAATTTATATTTATACAAGCAAATTTGCTTTCAAATAATATTGAAAGGAACATTGAAAGATTTCATTCCCTTTAAAGTATTTGTTGGTCTATGATATAATGCCGTTTTGCTGAAAGCCCTAAAAATAACCGTAGAACTTCGTTCAAAAGTTCTACAGGCATTGCAAAATGAAAGGAATACATTGATGAACTGACATTTAATGCAACAGTGACAATATAAAAAAATTAAAATTGCACTGGTAACAATTAACTGACCGCAAAAGTACGCCGGGATGGGCTGCTCTCGGGGAAAAGGGTCGAGGATTATCCCCACTAGGAAAGGTCATTAAGGGGAAGAAGCGACTACCTGGTCAGTCCCGAGCCGAAAAAAAACTCCGTACGGAGCGAAAAAGAAAATCTCAAACCCTTTGTAGAGCCAAAAGCAACATCCCGCGAAGGAGCTCGGCTCGAAAAGGTTAATATAAAAACTAAAAATTCATAAATTAACATAAAAATTTAAAAAATCGCTAATAAACTAAATAAAACGAATGGGGATGAGTTGCAACAGTGATTTCTAAAGTTATAGGGCAGAAAAAAAATTAGCCTTCACGTGGTCTTGAACCCGGGACCTACATATTAGAGGATCATGAACTAGTGATATAACAACCATGGCTATCGAGGTACTTGACAGAATTAGCTTCTCAACCGAACTTATACTACAAAATCTTTCTGTCAAAGACTGCTTACGTTCTTGTACGGAACTCAATACTCTTTAGCAGGTGAAAGTAGCTGAGGAGACACTCTCACGATATGTTTTCCTCAGTTATAAATGCTAAGTCCCAAGGAAGGGTAGACTAAGGATTTTTCTCTCCTTCCCCTACCCTTAATGGTGGGTAGAGGAAGGGTTGACGGATGGTAAGGGAAGGAGTTCCAAGGAAGGGTACACGAAGGATTTTTCTATCCTTCCCTTACCCTTAATGGTGGGTAGAGGAAGGGTACACGGATGGTAAGGGAAGGAGTTCCAAGGAAGGGTACACGAAGGATTTTTCTATCCTTCCCTAACCCTTAATGGTGGGTAGAGGAAGGGTACACGGATGGTAAGGGAAGGAGTTCCAAGGAAGGGTACACAAAGGATTTTTCTATCCTTCTCTTACCCTTAATGGTGGGTAGGGCGTGGGTCGTGCAAGGGTAACTACCCACCATGAAGGATGCTACCCTTCCTGTACCCATCATGGTGGAGTTTATTTTTATCAGGGTTATAAACCGTAAGAAAGGTAATTCATTCTCCTGTGAAGCGATGGTGGCAGCACAAACTCTGTTGGGATACTTTTTTCCCTCATAGAACATATTGGCAATGTAGGAGGATGCATCCGAATTATTAGTTTATTTTCATCATCAGCACAAAATTAATGAAGTCAATCATTTAAATATCAACACTTGAAAGTGTATTGTATGCCATTAATATCTCTAACTCGCTTGCGTACGATGTAACGCAAGGAAAGGTCATATTAAACAAATCAGCAACTCACCCACAAACAAGGAGTCATTGGTGAGCCTGAGGCGGATTTGAGGGCTGTCAATGTGGTTGCACATGTCCGAATGGCAGCACAACAACAGCATTTGGCTTGTGTTTGGCTGCCGGACCCTCCCACCACTGCCCAGATCAACCTCACTATTACCACCACAGTCGGTGCAGTTGCGTGGTGCAGGCTCCTCCCTTGGAGTAGAGGTCGTCACGTGGCACACACCCCGCCTCGAGCTGCAGGTAGGGTCAAATGAAAGCATCACAATGGAGAGAGTAGAAATATGTGCTTTGAATGAAAAGTACATGTTGAGAATACTTTAATATCCACAGAGACGTGCATGTGCAACATAGGCATGGTATGCATATAAGGGTGGGCCGAAAAAAGGTTTTTTTTCCTGATCAAATTTGCCCTGTGCGGGAAAGTTGCGAAATGATATCAGGATCTCGCACACAAATTTTTTTCTAATCAGATGACATTAACCACTGTTGTCCAAGCTCTTCAGTTCATAATTTTGTGAAAAATCAGGCTTATTTCAGAATCAAACGGCTATGAAGATGCATTTTTATGTAAATATGGGATAATGAATGATATTGAAGAGTGGATACATGTTTATAGTCTACAAAAATGAAATTTGAAGTTTATTTGACAAAATCTATGGCTCAAACAATGTCTATGAATGAACAACAAAATTATAGCATAGACCACCCCCACAATACAGCGAATCTTTGCCTACGTGGAGCATCGTTTCGAAGATTCCATTTTGGGGGCTAAATTGCAGAAAAAATAATATTTATTTCAATTGAATTTCATTTTTTAGTAAATAAGTCATCATGTAGTAGTAAATAATCACACAAAAGTAATAATAAGGTAAATTATTTCGAATTGACTTCCATCATAATGACAAATAATGTACCTGTGGAGCTACTTTCAACAAAAAATTCAGCCAAGGCTGAGAAAGAGCAAAACCTGAACACCAAACATTTCACTAAAGCCGTGTCCCAACTTGTTAGGTATTAGGCATCATGTATTTAGCCAGCCAGATTCTGGGCGGCCAAGCGCAAGGGAGCATGAATTGGGACATCCCAACCAGTGCGATCTCTTACGGGGCTTCCGGGTAACTTGCACTCTCACGCCATCTGAGAGAAGTATTGAAGTTGTAGGGGAGGTGAGAGAGGGAGGGGGAAGTAGGGGAGGGTTTTCGTGGAACTCACGTGGTCCCAGCGCCGTTATAACCACGTGACCACGTTTTGAATCTGTTCTCATGGCAAGTTAGGAGCTCTCGTGATCCGTGTGATAAGTCTTTATTTTTATAAAGTGAAAATGAAGCACTACCGTAGTGTTTTGGAGTGTGGTGCCCATATTTCGGATGGGAGGTGGTGTACTGCCTTCTGCTTCGTATGTCAGTGTTAAAGCCAGTTCTCTGATTTATATTCAGTGCTCACGCGCCTGTTAATGCATTGGATTCACAACTGTCCTTTGCTGAAGTGTTTGTGTTGTGTTGAAGTGCCTCCGACTGTTGGTTTAATTGTCTTGCATGGTTATGCTGTGGTGTACTGCCTTTTGCTTCGTATGTTAGTGTTAAAGGTAGTTATCTGATTGCTATTCAGTGCTCATGTTCCTATATTAATGCATTGCATTCACAACTGTCCTTTGCTGATAGTGTTGATTGCCTCTAACTGCGTGTTGGTTTAATTGTCTTGCTTGGTTATGCTGGGTTGTACTGCCATTGGCTTCATATGCAAGTGTTGCGGCGAGTTATCTGATAAGTATTCAGTGCTCACGTTCCTATTAATGCATTGCGTTCACAACTGTCCTTTGCTGATTGTGCTGAAGTGCCCCTGACTGTCAGTTGGTTTAATTTTCTTGTATGGTTATGCTGGGGTGTGCTGCCATTTGCTTCATATGCATGTGATAAGCAAGTTGTCTGATTGCTATTCAGTGCTCACGTTCCTATTAATACATTGCGTTCACAACTGTCCTTTGCTGATTGTGTTTAAGTGCCTCTGACTGCCTGTTGGTTTAATTGTCTTGCATGGTTATGCTGTGGTGTACTGCCTTTTGCTTCATATGCAAGTGTTGTGGCTAGTTATCTGACACTATTCAGTGCTGACGTTCCTATTAATGCATTGCGTTCACAACTGTCCTTTGCTGATTGTGTTGATTGCCTCTAACTGCGTGTTAGTTTAATTGTCTTGCTTGGTTATGCTGGGTTGTACTGCCATTGGCTTCATATTCATTTGATAAGCAAGTTGTCACATTGCTATTCATTGCTCATGCCCATATTAATGCATTGCATTCACAACTGTCGTTTGCTCAATGTGTTCGAGTTAGCAATATTTCTTTCCTTATCCCTGAATGTGAGGTTATTTAAATGCCTTAGTATTTTTTCGTGCTTTATAAAATTGTTTCGAACTTAAGGCATTGAAGTGGTGATCTATTGTTTTTCAGTGATCTTTTTCAAATGTTAATGTTGCCTTGTTTTATAAATGTATTGCTGTTTTTTATCAATAAAAATGACTTAATGTTTAATTACCATTGTTTTTTTATTTAAAAGAAACAAAAAGTTTTGTTTTTCAGGAAATGCGAGTATTAATATTACTGTATATACTGGATGACATATTTGAATACCCAGTTTTGCCGCTAATTGTCAGTGCTGCCATCTATCGGCAGTCACATACACTTTTTTCGGGCTGCCATCTATAAATATCACTGTACTACGTCGAGTAAGGAAAAAGCGGGGGGTGGGTAGGGGAGGCAAGGTACCTCCTCTTAACATGGCAGTTCGCAAAGCCTGGGACATCCTTACCCAGGTGCTGCCATCTACTGGGCACTAGGCCAATGCAAAACAAGAGATAATCGGAATGATTTGAACAAATGATGAACAAAACCAACCCGTGTTCCAATCCACGCACCTTGGTTCCAATCCACCGTAAATGCGCTCTTGCGCTGCTTGCGCTCTTACCCGCACTTTTGGATCGTCACATTTCGGAAGTGACGTCACGTAGTGCGATTCCAATCCGCTCTACGTTCTGCTCTGAAGAGCGCATAGTCGAAGAGCACGAGAGGGCGCATGGATCCACCCTTATTCGCTCTTCAGCCCTTCGTCTACCGCCGTTGAGGTGGAATTTTCGTGGATTCGGATGGGATTTGATTCGGAGCAATGATTCGGTTCTCTAAATCGTTTATAAGGAATCGAGTGAATATCGAATCCGAATGAATCTTGAATAGATGCGAATTTAAGGGTGTCCAGCGACCGGGAAAGTCGGGAATTATGCATGAATTTTTTATCCAACCCGGGACTGTAAAAACGTTTATATCAAATTCATTTCACGGATAATTTTTCCAGTTCAACGCCCATTATCTGGTTAAAATCTAATTGTTGTAGATATAGGTGCAATAGCTAAGAAGAGTTTTTTCAGCCGCAACGAAACGTGCAATGTCAGACGAGACAACAGAACCGAAATATACTAATATATGTACTCTATCTGAATGAATGTAAATATCTAACTATGAACTCAAGTAAGACTCAAAAGAATGCCAGGTGACGTCGACATCTAGTTACGAGTTTGAAGCAGCTCGTCAGGCTTGCTTTGAATAATGTCAATGCTAACAAACGGATTTCTTTTCCTTGTAAATATATTAATATGATATAACATGAAATCACTTCAATGGTTTAAAAATCATGTAAGAGATTCGGGTGTATTAAAATTCGAATATATCGCAGTAATCACGTAAGATTAATCTGGGAATTTGTAAAATTTCCCTGGAGAAGCTGGAATTATGCATGAAGTTTTCTGCTTTGGCTGGATGCCCTATATCTGCCGTATTTCAAATATTATGACGGGTACCTATTTACAGTGATAATTTTTCATTTTAACGACATCTTTAATAAATTGTTTCCAGATATAAAAACCACTTAAATTTGTCTGAATATACGAACACTACATGGTTGCCTACACGAAATTAGTAGCCTACAATTGATAAATCTCGCCTATGCCGTATTTTATTCGTTTTAACTTCTGCAATTCCATTTATAAGTTACATGTAAGCATATATATAAGTACATATGTTTATAAGGCATTAAATTATTGCAACACTCACTCCATAACAACAACAACATTGCACTATTTTCTTACCCTCCAAATTTGTTACTCAACTTTTTTCAGTTTCGAAATCTGCCACTTGACAGTGGTGGCACTACTTGCAATAAGAGCAGGAAAGAGCGAAAGAGCCGTTTAGAGCGTAAGAGCGTAGAGTGCACCCTATGGATTGGAACACGGCCATTGTTAAAATGTGAAGTGATTTTGAGTATTAGATGTGGGAGAAGAGTATTTAATCATAATTTTAGTATCTTAGACAATCTTTTTGTAATAGTAAAGTAGGGGCATACTTTCAAATTCGTATTTTAAGTTCCGTATGGTTTTGTTAAAGAGGTTTTAGCTAAGTTTGTGGCGAAATGTTAGCGTATATTCCTTTTAATTGGTTTTTAATATTTCAATCGTGAACATATAATTAGTGAATAAATTGTGCACCAGGGGAGCAGCCAGGAATCAATGGTTTTAGGTGCAACTAACACTGGGGGGTCTGAGGGTCTGGAATACCCGCTAGGGTCCCACACAGCACACGGACACCTTTCGGACATCCGGTGATTGTCCGCCAAGTGGCCTATGGACATCCTACGGACAGCCGAATTCATACAAAATGATGTCCGCTGCAAGTCCGCATGTCAGTAAAAAAGGTGGCCTATGGACGACCTGAAATTGTCCGCTCTGGACACCTTCAGGACACGTTTAGGTTAGGATTGCATTTTGTTCGATACTAATAAATAATAGGTCCAGACAAGAATTTAAATAAATAAGGCATCAATTTCATGCACAATATTTATTTGGCTTCTTAAAACAGTACAATGCCAGAAACTACATACGATTTATTTAACTTTCTTCTTCCCCTGTAACCTCTCCTTGGCGTGCCTTAGCCAGCTTTGGATGGCAACCTCCACATCCTTTTCTGGGGCTGTCTTGCTCTCCTGCACTGCTCCTGTAATAATGAAGTATATAAACATTTCATTGTAGCAAGAAATTGTATCTTGTACGTAACAAGCAGATTACATAAGACAGGACGCTACAGTCTTATTAGTCACATGTTTAACATTCTTAAGGTTTCAAAATTAGGAAACCTGTCCATTACAGGCTGAATACATTTTACAAACTTTTCTTTGACTTTTTCTTGTTCTTAAATAAGAAAAGAATTTGAGTAAAATTATTAATGTGTTAGTAATGTATATATTATGATTAAGAACATTTTTCATAGAACAATTGTTGAACTAGATTTTAATCCCAAATATGAGAAGACTGTTGCCTGTTAGACCCTGGTGCACCATCTAGAAAAAAATTCTTTGATCCATCCTTGCCAGACAGCTTAGTAGAGGTCTCGAAAAAGATATTGGAAAAAGCATTCAAATGGAGGATAATATTTCTGAACAATTGGTCTCCCCTTGAAGATTATGACTACACTAGAGTGAATTGTGGAGGTGAAGAAAAGTGTTACATAAGCTGGAGCTAAGGAAGACTAATGCAGAAGAGCTGAATATGATATAGGAGTAAAGGAAACTAGAAAATTTAAAGGAGGAAGTTTAAGTGAACTAGATCTCTTGGGATTAGTGTGAAAACAGCCACACTGATTTGGCACACAAACCACTTAGCTGCATTGGCCGAGATGCAACTTAAAAAAATAGAAACTTTGAAAAACTAGCAAAAACTTGCTGTAGTTAAGGCCATTCCATGATTTAGATCTCCGAATTCTTCCAATCTTAATAATTAAAATAGATCTTCTAATGTAGTCTGGTATCAAGGCAAAAGTGACAACCTAGCTCACTGGCAATATTCACATTTCGACAGAGACATAACAGGGGAATAGCAGCTAAGGCCTGCTGTGAGCTACTGAAATTTCTATAGCTCCTACAAAAACACCTACTTCAAAACATCTTAGTTAGCTAGAGCTACTAGAAAATAGTAGCTTCTGTAGTACTGTGCAACTACCATCCCTGTTGAATAAGTTATCCCATTCTTAAGTTCTACAGGTGCTATACATCGAACTTTTAAAGAGCATGAGATCCTTTTCAACCACGTTTTTGGTAATTATACCTCCCATATGCAGAACAAAAATTGTTTTCAAATGTTTGAATTACTTGGTAGTGGAATCTGCATCTGAAAATAATACATAACAATACTATTTTCTCTACCTTTAGCATGGAAGGGTGAACCTTGTATTACAAGATGTTTAATAATTATTTAAATTTACTTTATATGAGCTCCCTTTAGAGGAGCAACTTGTCAAAAAAGTATCCAGACCAAAATTATTCCTCCTTGCTCAAACCTATATAATAATCAAACGAATACTTACACCTCTCTCACATGCCTCGCTTTAGCATGTTCCAGCCAACTCTTCACTGTAACTTCCACACTAGAATTGGTGGCTGTATCGTCCTGGTTAAATGCAACATCTGTAAAGAATGAAGACAAATAAGTATACAGACAATTATAAGAAGAGAGACATACAAACTTATAAATAGAGATAGGAAATAAATAAAAATACAGATGAACTATTTTTATTCAACTCCACTACATGAAAGCTATAGTCAGTAAATGCCTCCAGGTAAATATATCAGGTTCACGATACTCTACACCAAAATGTGTACCGATGGCTGTACGAAAAGATGCACAAGTTCTATTTTCTGGGTATAAGATTTCATGCAGCAGTTTGAGCAAATAAATGAACCATGAAACATAGCCTTAAGGTTTGTTTACACAATATATCACTTACAATTAGACCTTGTTTAGATTCATCCCGAGTTTCTTACAGTCGTCCTATAGTTTCCACTAAATTAAATGCATGGATGACTAATAGCACAGTTACTTAGTTTGTAGTTAAATTAGTTTATATTTTATTAGGTTAGCAAAGTTTGGCAGAAAAAATATAATAAACGCTATAAAAGTTACGTCGGCATTGTAATTTTTCAATCCCTAAGCCTTATCTTTACTGACATAATAGATCATTTATTTATTTAGGACCTAAAATTTTTAATTATTAACCTAGTTCCATCAAACAGATAAAGAGTATAAAAACTTTTTGTAAAAAGGCTAAACATTGGTGGTTATCCTATCATAACATTATTGTTCTTTTTCGATGCGTGCGTAACTATACATATCGAAAGAAATCACACGGTGTAGTCCGATTTCAAAGAATTAATAATTTACGTGAAACCTATTAATCATACATGCGTGTTGCAAAATCCCCCGGTTACACGTAAGTACAATTCCTAGTTATATTTATTGCCAAGAACCCTACTTGATTTGATTTAGGAACGGAACCAAACGGACCGTTGGGACTTCCAACAAATTCAGCCGTAACCTACGCTATCAAAACAACAGGTTCTATTTTAAGCGCTAGCACTTACATTATTTCCTATACGTTCTCGCGTACAGAGACTATAGTACAAGAACTTCCACTTTAAATTATATCATGTAAACAAGGAACAAAAGCGAAAATTTCACCATGAACAACGGAAAAAGACGCTACCTTTAGTTGCCAAGTAACGGTTTTACCAAGACGGTAATGTTGTTCCAAGCAGAGCCATATTTTTCCTCGAGATGTTACAGGCTGAGTTATAAGAAATATAAGGAGCATGCGGAAACACTATACTGCCGCCAGTGAACGCCAAGAAAAAATTATTTAGAAGTCACATCAAACTTACTTGCAGCAGCATCTTTGTAACCGCCAAACCACCATGCTGTCTCCGGTGTTCCGTTCCGGTTCCTCTGTTGGAAAGGAGGAACGGAGGAATGTGGAGAACCATGGTAGAACACCTGAATCGCGGAGTAGCGGTAGATTCAAAATTCGTTCGCCACCAAAAAAACTAGAATTTCGATATAAAGTAAAGGTACGGCAGTACTTACCTTCTATCTTCTACTACTTCTTCTACTTGCCTATCCTTAAATTGGACAATTACAATTTCTAATCTGGGAATGAGGCCATCGATGCCGTGATAATTTTAGGAGAATTCTTACCATTAAAATTAAAATGAATTTAAAGCGTTATGTTTCATTAAAATACTTTCCAATCAATCGCCTCTGAGATTTTTTAATCCCTAGAGAGTAAATATTAATTAATCAATAAGTTGAAAGAGTTCATTTAACCTGTAGGAATGGAATGTCCCCGAGACGCGAACGTCCGCAGGACATTGGTACATAATATAAAATTTCAGTAAAAATCGATAAATTCCATTATTCCTGTTGTTAATTTTTGTAAAAGTTGCTAAATTTGTTTAAATTTAAGTAATTTTTATAATCATGAAAAGTACGGGTTTATTGTTCATCCAACGCTTCTCAACCGTACAACATGCGGAAATTTTTAATTTTTTGAAAGTTTCTAAAATTGTTGCTAAATTTATTTAAACTTTAAAAATTGTTATAAATAATGTAGAGAGTCATAAGTTCGTTCAATTGTTGTTGTTTAACCCGTGAGGCATGTAGAAATTTTTAACGCTCGTAAATGTTACTTAAATTGTTGCTAACTTTGTTAAACTTGATTAATTGTTATAAACAATATAAAACTTAAAAATAGCGTACATTTGTTGTTCTTAAACTATAGAAGCGGTAAAAATGTCAATTTTTTTTTCGTTAAATAGTTTATAATTTCCTCCGAGTCCACACTCCAACAAGAGGATTACATTTGGTTACCTAAAATAATCCTCAAAATATCTCTTCCTCCACGAAAAATTTCCTCTTCCTCGATCGGGAGGAAGTATTCTGGCTTCAGAAACGAGAGAGAGTTTTTTTTCTTTCTCCCTTCTCCTATACTCCCTACTCGGAGGAGGATCACGAGACTTTCTCTCGGAGTTCCTCCTTGAGGAGGTGAGTGTTTTAAGAGGAAACCAAAACTCCCAAACCCTGCGTAATGGGACACTAGCTGGACGTCCGCTGGACATCCGAGATAGGACAGTGTGCGGACGGATGGCCAGGACAGCCAGCGGATGTCCTCTGGCTGTCCTGAAAATCCGCGGACACTGAGAGGACGCGACGGACGCGCAGCGGACGTCCTCTGGCAACGATGTGCTGTGTGGGGTAAGTGGGATATGCGAGGGCCCTCCCCTAGAATAATTTTCAGATAAATGTCTCAAAATGGTGAGTTTTACGGCTTTCTGAGGGATATTTTATTGATCGCTCACACTATATATTCTGTCAGTAATATTAATCAAATTAAAAGAAATGGATTAAACTTTAAAATTTCTCTAAGCTCTAAGGGTAGGGTGGTTTATCTCCCAAACCCCCCTCGCTGCGCTAGTGATGTATACTAATTTTAAGTATGGTTGCAATGAAAGAGGAATGCAAATATGTAGTAAATTGAACAAAATAATTTAGGCAACAAAAAGTGAAAACAGGGACAAGCAAGTATTTTCGTAACTTTTGGTAACTATGGGAAATATATATTTGGCGTTTTAAATACCTAAGTTACATATTTTGCCCAATATATTACGTAATTATTTTTTAATATAACGGATTAAATATCGTATTTTGAAACTTGCGCCATAACGACCGGCGGCCATCTTGCATTGCACGTGACCCAACTGCCATCGCAAATGTCCGTGAAACTGTCCTTGTTTACATTCGTAGTTATTGTGTTTTGTGACTTTGAGAATTCAGCTATGCTGTAGAATCTTATTTTACAAGCAAATTTACGTTGAAATACGCGAAGGAAGACGAAAATAATCCGTGTTTCGCTGTGAATACTGGCAAAAAGGAATTGGAAGAATAATATTTCAAGCACTCTTAGCGGCACGAAGAAAGAAGATACCTTTGTCAGCACCAACACATATCTGCTGATCTGACCATGTGTAACCTGACAATGTAAGTAAATGGAACATTTTTTCGATTCGTTAGTGAATCACCGAACTTGTGCCCTTGTACCCTTTCGTATGTAATAATACGATTAATGAACCGCCTATTTATATCCAATAAGTATTTCAGATTATTAATTACTATGTTCACAGTGTAATCACTTTTTAGCATGATCTTTGCTTTCGCGGCCATAGTTAAAATACAATCTATTCACCGATTAAGTTGAAATATCAGGTTTCTCGCAGAAGAATCCACTTTGTTAGCAGTTCGTTATGGTATTAAAGTATCAGTCTCAATCTCAATTAACTCGTATACGAAGGGTTTTTTCATGAAAATGAATAACCAATTAAAATATGTCGAAGAATTGTAGTAATTAATAAGCTGTTCAAAACATAGCCATCAATTTAACTCTCTCCGATCATTACCCAGTGAGAAATGGGTGGTGGAATCCACGTGGAACCCACGTGGAGAATTAACGTGGATACCACGTGTTTTTGGTCGTGGAATCAACGTGGAACCCACGTGGAAATTTGGTGGAAAACTTAAAACAGCAGTTGGTGCTGTCCTAAAACCATTAAAACCTCAACCACTCTATATCTAAACCTTCTATATATGTGTCTACGATTTTTCATGTGCTCTCATGGCTGCCTTTCCAAGAATTATATAAAAATAGAATGTGCGATACATTATCACATAACTAGCGTGGTTTCAGGATGATAAATGACGCAATGTTACCAGAGAGTTAAGTTCCACAAATTAGAAATTCTGTTTAACATTTTATGCTAATCACCACAAATCCACTTGAAATCAACGTGGATTCCACGCGGGTCCAACCACTCAATATCCACCACCACCAAATATCCACCACTCAACGTGGATTCCACGTGGGTTCCACGTGGATTCCACCACCCATTTCTCACTGGGTATCATCTAGGTATTGATTTGTGCTTCAGTTCATTTTTCACAAATGCCTAAATTCCAATGAAAGTCATAGAGTTATATCGTTATCAATTTTCACAATTTGCTGGCAATTTCTGTAGAATTTGGAAATGAGGCAAAAATAATATCTTCGCAAAATAATATCTCAACTGGTTTTAATACATATTGGATATCAGTTTGTGAATGCAATGTAGTACAATAAACAGGACGTAACTGAATTGCCAATAAAACCTGAAGAAGCTTGCAATAATGCTGGTGAAACTATTGTTAGACAAAATGTCTCATGCGACAGATTCCGATAAAATTGTATCATCATGAATATTTGCCATTCTGTGAAAGACTTGACACATCTACCTTTGGAAATGAAGATTAACATGTATTTACTTTGTTAATTTCATTGCAGATTTCCGAGTTGGCCCTCATTGGAGGCAACACTTCTAAGGAAATGATTGTACGAACTTTCCGTTATGTCATGAAAGACAACTTGTCAGCAAACTATAGCTGGATAGGCTACAAAAAGAAAAGAGTATTTTCTGAGCTTGGCCTGGAAGCAAAGCAAAAGTTTTGGTAAGTTTTATATTACATTTTTTTATCATTAGATGAGAGGGTAGATAGTGGGGCAATTCTAAATCAAGAGGATATTTATTTGTGAAAACACCCCGAACAAACATCTATCCCTTTCTTCAGTAAGGCTTATTTCTTAAGCTCTTCATCCCCACTACATAAGTTATTGTTTTACTTATCCTTATTTTCCAATAAATTGTTCCTCCAAAAATTTTATAAATTACCTATGATGATTAATTGGACTACATGTTGTTGATATCATTGTCATAGGGAATACCTCTTCTTTTGCAGATGCAGTTCGACATTACCACCTAAGTGCTTCATCTAAGGATTGACTTAGACATGCCAAATTTAGGGATGCCTAGAAGAAAGGCCATCATATTGATCATCCTAATCAATAGTGCAGTTCTCACTTATTAGTAGCAATAGTGTGGAATTAATTTTCCCATATTACGTCAATTGGTGTTTTAGCTTTTAAGTTATATTGAATAACAATGTTAAATGTCCTTTTTAATGTTAAATTTGATATCTTTTTGGAAGTCTTCTAAAGCTGTTTATTAGTGTAGCTTGTTTTAAAATTCTGTTAGAAAATATTTTTTATTTATTTATTTATTTATTTATTTATTCGCTCCAGGACATGCAGTTACATGTATAGAACAAGTCAAAATAGAGGAAAATAAAATATACATAGGTCATAAATATATATACAAGTACCAGTCAAGTATTCCACTTCAACGAAATAAATTCATCCACAGAATAGAAGGAATTACTAAGGAGGTATTTATACAGTTGGGATTTGAACAGTGAAAAGGGTTTTGTTTCCCTTAATTTATGTGGAAGGCAGTTGAACAATTTCACCCCCGCATAAAGGGGGTTTTTACTAAAGAGGGTGAGGCTATGAGTGACCACCCTAAAATCCCTGGACGCTCTGGTGTTATGATTATGTACATCAGCATTAATTTCAATTCCAAAGAAACTTTTATGGAGACAGACAAAAATAACAGTAGAATATATATACAGACTAGGTAACGTTAGTATTCCTAGGGATTTAAAGTGTGTCCGGCAACTACTTCTCCCTGGAGTGTTGCTTAAGATCCTGATGGCCCATTTTTGAAGTTTAAAAAGCCTCATAGTATGGTGAGAATGGCCCCAAACTACTATTCCATATTTCAATCGGCTATGAACATGGGCATGGTAGACCAAAAGGGCTGTTTTAATATCTGAGAGAGCTTTAATTCTTCTTAATAAATAACAACCGGTTGCCACTTTGGTGCAAAGATTGTCTATATGCACTTCCCAAGATAATGTTTCGTGAACATATAGACCTAGGTACCTAGTTTCTGCCGAAGAGCATAAAATTTTACCATTTAGCCTGAGAAGAGGAGTACAAATTCTTTCCCTCTGAGGAGTACGAAATTGTATAAAAGTAGATTTTTTTTCTTCATTGATAAGAACTCTATTATCAACACACCACTTATTCATTGAATTGATATTATGTTGCACTTCATCATGGTTGAAGTATTTAGAGAACAATAAATGTGCCGTATCATCTGCATACATGACCACTGTCCCACCATTAAAGTAAGAGGGGAGATCATTAATGTAGATGAGAAAAAGGAGAGGACCTAAAATGGAGCCTTGTGGTACACCTCTAGTGACTGCCAAAGGAGTAGATGATGTGTGAGAACCAATACCAGAAGAGTAGATACTTACAACTTGGGATCTAGCACTTAGGAAAGATTGTATCCAGGTATTGGCAATTCCAGAAATCCCATAACTATTGAGTTTGAGAAGTAAGATTCCATGATCAACTGAATCAAACGCTTTTTTAAGGTCGTAAAATACACCTGTAACAGAGTTCTGGTTGTCCAATTCAGATATCAGTACATGAATGAACTCCGCCAAGGCAGTTTCAGTAGACCTATTTCTCATGAAACCAAATTGAGATTTTGAGAGGATGTCAAATTTTGTTAAGAATGATAACAATCTGTTGAAGATGACCTTTTCAAAAACCTTAGAAAATACTGAAAGGACTGAGATCGGTCGGTAATTATTTATATCTTGGGGGTCAACATTCTTAAATATAGGAATAACCTTAGCCACTTTTAATTTATCAGGAAAAATTCCCAGAGAGAGAGACTCGTTAACTAAATATGTTAATGGGGGTATTATTGCCATTTTTACATTTCCTTTCCACAGAGAACCTGGAATGTTATCAATGCCAGAGGAGCGTTTACTACTTATTTTAACAAGTATATTATTAATTTCCTTCTCGTCAGTGGGGTAAAGAAAAATAGAGTGGGCTAAATATCCCTTGGAGCGAACAGCGTTGGCAGGATACTTAGATTGGTTATAGGGAGTAAGCATGTTATTATTGACATTCAGAAAGTTAACATTGAACAGGTCAGCTATAGCAGTTTTTCTGATATTATTGAACCTTCATGAAGAACAGCACTAATATTAGATGAAGAAGTTTTAGAACTACTACTGTTTTTAATGATATTCCAGGCAGCTTTGCATGGGTTAGTAGCAGAACTAATGATGGACATATTGAATTTTCTTTTTGTCTCATCAATCAAAATTCTATGTTCACTTTTTAGAGTTTTGTAAGCTCTTTCAATTGACTGAGAGCCACTTGATTTTAATTCATTAAAAACCTGCCTTAAACGAGTAGATGAGGCTCTAATTTCATCTGAAACCCACTTTTTCTTTGAGTTGGAACAAGTCCTCACAGCTTTTAGTGGAAAAGATACATCAAAGCAATACAAAACAGTAGATAAAAAGTTATCAAATTTAGTATTAAAATCATCCCCACCATATACTGATTCCCAGGACTGCTGTTGCAGTAAACATTGAAAATGTGCTTGGGATGAAGGTGAGAACGATCGTTTATGATAAGCATGAGGGTTCTTAGGGTTTGACCAACATTGAGTATTGATCTCAATCATTTGGGCTTTGTGGTCAGAAAAGTGTGTATCTATGATAAGACTTACAGTTGAAGGCATATCTAAGAAAATATTATCAATAGTTGTGGATGAAGATTGAGTTACCCGAGTAGGACAAAACACAGTAGGGACAAAATTGAATGATCTTAGCGAATCAAGTAACGTCCTCGACTGGGTAGATTTCAAGCTGAAATCAATATTGAAGTCCCCACAGAGAATTGTGTTCTTAGCATTCTTTACAAAGATTGGAATAAAATTACTTAACAAATCCAGAAAAATAGAAAAATCACCACTAGGAGATCGATAAACACATACAATTGCAATGGCAGTGCCACCAATGTCAATTAGGATTCCACAACATTCAAAGTCACGCTCAATACTTGGATTTATAAATCGAATGTTTCGTACACTAATAATTTGTTTAACAAGAATCAATACACCACCATTTTTGCAAAGAATATTACTTTAGTTGTTCCATTTTGGGCATTAAGATGCATTAGAAAATAAATAGATTTGTGATAACATAAATGCATGAAGGTATTAGAATTTATTGTTCTGTTAATAACCAAATGAGTTTCATTAATGATAGATTTTTTCTAACTCCTGCTATGAAATGAATCATCTAAAATTAACCATGCCAGTTTCTAATAACTTTTTCAATGAAATTGATCTTTATATTCTCTTGATTGGGTTCATTACTTAATTTCTTGTGAATTTCCCATTTGAATATGAGCATATAATAACTGTCCTCAGCATTTCCAGTCAAATTCTTTCCAGTGAGAGAGTTAAATATATATTTTCAATCTCCCTCTTGAAAATGCATTACACACTCGCTGTAAAGAATTTAGACTTTAAAAATTAGGTAGAGCAATTACCTAAACGCACAATTTGTATGGTTGAATATTGATTGCAACAATAGGAGGAGTTCATCAGGGGGGCAAGACCCCCAGTATGGGCCCCCCAATATTCATACAATATTATTGGATGAAAATTGGATATCTTTTGGATATTATATGTAGATATTGTATGGATATTGTATAGATATCAATTGCTACTAGGGTGGCTTATGCCATTTCCCAGCTATTGGAGGCAAATTGCTAAACGAATCATTCAATATCATGGAACCAATCGCAATATTCCTCGATCTCTCAACAAGAATGCTTTCATTGATCTGAAGCAAGGCTTTCTTCGTCATGCATGTCAGCTTTTCGATGTAGCGGCATGCAAATGCTCGAGTGGGACTGATTGTGTTTGTGATATTCCTTCGAAAGTGCCTACTTTAGAACGGCAATTCCCTAAGGACAAAGAGGAGACAGGAAAATGATTATAGGCGCCATCGATGTCCAGGTAGAGGAAGCTGTGCAGGTTAGAAGAAAGAAAGAGAACACACAAATGCCTCATCCTGTTTTGTCATAACACTTCTGTTTGGGAAGACTTAGATGATGAAATGATAGTGAACAAAGAGTTATGTGATACAAGTGAAGGAGAGGATTTCTTGGAAAAAAAGGTTAGTGTAAATAATTTAAAATTTTCGAATTTGCCTCAGCCTGTGAACGATTCTGCATATCAAACCATGCTTCTGCAGCACTTGCATATGTGCACCTAGTATATATCGGGTTGGTTACTAAAGGAAACAATGTACTAGTTGTTGACAAGAACAAAGTTAGAAGGGAAAGGGAAAGATTGCGCATGTCTCTACGGAGGAATGTGGGAGCTGTTAAACTGCGAGCATTTTACTTCGACGAGAAGAAAGACTCTGCTTTCGTTTGTAGTCAATCCAAGTGAAAAACAATAGTGGAGGAGCATGTAACTCTCGTTCAAGACCCCGGTTCACACTACTTAGGGCATGTCACCCCATGTGTCAGCAAAGCTGTTGGCCTCTAAGATTCCATCATGAATTTTCTAGCGGAGGAAATGATCAATATCGATGGACTACAGGCAATTGGGTGCAATGGAATTGCGGTTAACATGGGATGCCATGTCGGAGTAAACAGGAGAATGGAAATGGCCCTAAGAAGACCTTTGCATTGGTTTGTTTGCCTGCTTCATTACAATGAACTTACGTTGAGGCACTTGCTAAATATGTTTGACAGCCCAACCGTTGGCCCTAAAGGTTACTCAGGCCCAATTGGGCAATCTTTGAGCAAATGCGACAATCTACTAGTTGCAAAATTAAAAAAAAATTAATTTCACTATTCCTATCATCAATACAGATGAATTAATTAGTGACCAAAAATACCTATATGATGTGGCATGGGCAGTTCCAAGCGAAGAATGACCAGAGAATATTTCATCAAGAAATCTGGGAAAAATGGTTCATTCCAGATGGATCCCTACAGCAAACCACAATTAGACAAACGAAGACTTAGAAGACCTTGTTACAGAAAGAGCTGTGTTAGAAGAACCTGCTTTTCCCTGCCACTCACAAGCAGTTTAAAGGATGGTACCATTTAAATGATAACGGTGGCATTAAAATCCATGTGCAGTAAAGAACGCAGGCATGGATGGGCATTATCATGCATCATAGACATAGTAATTCAGCCAAAATTTGAAAATAAATCACAATATAATTTTGTCAGAGCAATTGATGTGCTTTCATAAACAATCGTGTCCTTTGAAAGGTTGGTTGGAGGGATACGGGTGGAACTCGATGGTAGCCATATTGAGAGATGGAGGAATATTGCGATTGTTTCCATGATATTGAATGATTCGTTAAGCAATTTGCCTCCAATAGCTGGGAAATGGCATAAGCCACCGTCTCCGCGATTCCCGGCACAGAAGTATCGGCATTTTAACTTTCTTCTTCAATGTACTGAGAGTACAAAAACATTTTCATGATCTCTTCATAAGTGGGCAAATCATTACCCCTAAACTTTTAGGGTGCACCAAATATCATGCACTCCACTCCCCACCTGGTACTCTTTTTCTCTATTTTCACCATTGCGTCAATCCTCCCGTAATCCTTTGAATGGTTGGCTGGGGGACACGGGTGGAACTCGATGGTAGCCACTTCCCTGTGGTGAGTTCTGGGTAGTTTCTTCAAGAAACTAGCAGAGAGATTCTTAGTGAAATGTTTGGTGTTCAGGTTCTGCACTTTCTCAGCCTTGGCTGAATTTTTTGTTGAAAATAGCTCCACAGGTACATTATTTGTCATTATGATTGAAGTCAATTCGAAATAATTTACCTTATTATTACTTTTGTGTGATTATTTACTGCTACATGATGACTTATTTACTAAAAAATGAAATTCAATTGAAATAAATATAATTTTTTCTGCAATTTAGCCCCCAAAATGGAATCTTCAAAACAATGCTCCACCTAAATTCAGAGCTCGGGCGGCAGTGCTTAATATCAACCAATTTGAATAAAAAGTTTGTGTGCAAGATCCTGATAACATTTTGCGACTTTCCTGCACAGGGCAAATTTTATCAGGAAAAAAACTTTTTTCGGCCCATCCTAATGCGTATTTCCTTGTATAGGATATCCCTCCTCAGTTCAACAAACAACTGATCCTAAGGGTTTCAGATTTTGATTGAGAAATGTATGGATAAACTCAAAATGAACATCCAGGGATAATTTTAAAAATTTTTGCAACTAATGAGCACTTTAATTTTTTTCGGATTGTTGCCAAAATTGTCAAGAATAATATGATTTTTCTGCTTTAAATAGTTGTAGAGTCATGAGTCTCTTATTTTTGTTTCAGTTGAGTGAAATACATATAGTTTACTTTCATTACTTTACTTAATACTTTCATTTATTGATATAATTTTATTTCAATTATAAAAAACAAACAACTTTCATAAAATATTGCACCTCAGAATTTGGTAAAATTTAGTTTTCATTATCTATGCACAATGTTTCTGTACATAAAATTTAGTAGCAACTAGTACATTCATTTTAAAAATACGTCAATATTTACCTTATTTTACCTATTTACATATAAACATGTATCCCCTGTGCTGTGCTCCTGCAAGGGCATGACCGAGAAATAGCAATGGCATAACTTTATTTTTAAGTGAGTGCAAGCAATTAGCAGGGTAGAATACGCATTGTGAGTTATTGTTTGGTAGTTTATGATTAAACATTCAAACAATAATTATTTAAAGTCAATATAATAGGTTCCACCATAAAGGTTGTCCTTAAATTTCTTGGTGTGATTGACTATTTCAACGATGAACGTTATTCACCTGGGTAGAAGTTCTATGCATCCATGGGTTGCCAGCTCCACATCTGCACGGTCAGCCAGATCCGAGAAGCAGGCGCCACTTGCTGACTTGCACATGTAGCCAGTGGTGACACACCTTGGAAGGTTGCAATAGCAGCGTATGTCAGCTGAGGATAGAAATTAAAAAATTGAAACCTAACAACTATACGTAGATGACGATACTCATTCCATTTGTAGATTTATGGTTTTTTGGGAATATCCCGCGTCAGGTTATTAAAATGGCCGACGTTTCTTCTCCTATGCCGGAGACCTCATCAGGGAAAATGACCGTGTTGTCTTTATTTCGCATCAATTTATAGGTGGTGGGTGGTCGTGGGGAGTTTTCTGGAAATGACCGGAAGCCATGTGTCACTGATCTTCTGTCCGTTGTCTCTGTTGAAGTTGTTTTTATGTTTTTTGATTTCTAAGGCTTCCCGGAAAATCCTCGTTTTAAAGTATCTCTCAGGGAGAAATACTTTAAAACGAGGATTTTCCGGGAAGCCTTAGAAATCAAAAAACCATAAATCTACAAACATGGACCGCGAAACCTTTAGTAATTTGACTCATTCCATTTGTTTTACATCAAGGGAGATGACCTACAACCCAGATCGTTGTCTTGGAGGTATATCACTTTCCACAGTACCTCGGTGGTGAGCTATACCTCTCATCGTTAGCAATAATTCATTTGAGGTCAGATAATCCGTGATCATACGTACTAGGCTGTTTAGCAGCCACTACTAACTGGCAGCTGGTAAATGTCGCCTTCAGCCAGCGCCAGTGGTCTGAAATCGGAAAATGCCGGACAAAGTCCAAAATGGCTTTCATTGAGATAGAGACTTACAACTTAGCATAAATACTCATAAATGATGGATGATTATGGATGTGTATGCCATTTTACATTAATCTGATCCGTTACTGAGATACAGCAGCTCAAACGACCGATTTTTCAAAAACGCACGCGATCTCGTTTTTCTCCGAAAATCTTTGAACTTATAAGCAGCTGGTGTTGCAGTTGTATGATTTGTCTGGAATAAAACGCACAATATTCCTTTGACCAGATGCTTTGGCTATATTTTTCACGATTTTTGAAGATTTTGGTTCACATCTGCATGGTTTTACAACACAAAATGGCGGATCCATTTTTCGCATGAAATTTTAAACAAAGTAGACATTATCTTTCGTTTACGAAATATGGTAATCGGGAAATTTACATCACAGTGTGAAGTAGACGCTTCTTAAGAACACTACAAAGAAATCTTGGAAAAAAGTTTGCGACCAAGGAAATGAGAGCCATTTTTCGATCGCGCGTCAAGCCTGAGCACACGACGCGGGACCCTGAGGCTCGGCAATAGCGGTCGATTTATAGTTTTTTGCTGAATTAATTCTTGAAAATCTTCATTTGAAGCATGGCACATAGTCAGCATTGACCTAAAACACTATTACCAGGTTAATGGATCGATCGACTTGACCGTTTAACGCATTACTCTAGTGAAGATAGTAAGGATTAGATTCTTGTCCGAACCATTCTACGTTTGTATGCTTCGGATATTGAAGTATTGATAAGAGATTAAGTCGGCATACGAAAAAGAGAGAGAGAAATAAACAGTTTCTGGAAAAGGCAGCAACCTTTACTCTTTGTCCTTACCCTACTTTTTCAATCCCGCCGAAGAGGGTCGCGCGGAAAGGGGTTAGATCCTGGATATTAAGAAGAAACGGAAGAAACGATTGGGTCAAAGCTTATTTTATTCCTAATACTTGAAGTCTTTACAATAATTTATTATAAGCCGAGTCTTTGTATTTCCGTTAATATGTCTGCAGATGAAGCGTCCCACAGGCAAGGATAAATCCGGAATAAATCTTGAAATTTTATAATGTCTTGGCGCGGCCACTTGTTGGTGTCAACCATTTTCACTGTTATTCACAAAAAGAAGTACAAAATACTGTATAAAGAAACTAAATAACACAGCATAAAACCAAGAACACACGTCTTTAAATAAAAAACATCATGACTTTTTTAAATTAACAAGCGGATAGGAAATTATTTTCTGAATTTAACAAAGAATATCATATGTAAATCTGAGTTTTCCTTCGCAGGATATTGAATGATAAATATAACGAATTTTAAAGCGCTCCAAAAACCACCCTCCCCCTCAGCCACTTCTGAAGAACTACGTCATATGTCGCTCATCGCTCGAACCACAGAGTATACTAGAACCACTCTGTGCTCGAACCGTCTACCGCTGGCTTATAAGTGCTCCAACACAGGTGATTCAAACGTGCCCACTCAGCCCAAAGTGAGCCCAACTCCAATACTTAGTAGAGTATACATATAGGTAATCATTAAATGGTATACAGCTGATATTTCACGTCAATTATGAGAAATATGTAGGACAAATAGTTAAAATCCCGAAATTTCATCTTAATTTTTAGACGATTGAAGTTATTTAACAAAAAGTAGCCTCCGATGTAAACCGCATTAAGAAACTTTTGCGCATCAAATTAACTTAGGAGCGGTAGTGTCGGGAAAAAACGAAAATTCCAAAACGCTTACTCCAGGGAAAGCACTAGGCACTTCCAGGGTAATGGGGAATTTGAATGGGTCGTCGATTGCTCTAAATACTATTTTGAATGAGTAAAATTGATACATTAGCTCGCAAAAATACCTTAAGTGTCTCCATTCATCATCAAAAGAGATAAAAGAATTGACATTAAAATCAAGGAAAATTTCTCTGCAGCCGACCACTGAGCGAAGACACCCGAGCGTTGCCGAGGCCAGGCGTGACGTCATAGGTGCCTAAACTATTAGATATTCACTCCAAATTTAGGATATCGGTTACGAGGAAAAAGAAATAAACCACGCCATTCTCCAATCGTTTCCGGTTGCATATCCAAGAAACAAAAACGAAACACTTTATTCGTCACAAAAGGAAACAAAACATAATCATAACCCGCACACATAATAATGACACTGCATTAGCATGAATCCAAAAGCAATTGAGATCGCATATCCAACATAAACAACCATAGGGAGTTGGTAAATACGCTGAGCGCATGCTTTAAAATTTGTTTTGAGGGAGTATTTAGCCGCTCATCGTCACTTTATTTTGTTCTGTTATTCTTGGGCAAGTTTTCCTATTGCTATTGTGCCACGATTATTACTTGGGGTATTACCCTACAAACACAGAAAGTATTAAATTTGTATTAAACACGTATTTTGAAATCCACGAAATCTCAATAATATCTAGATTTAATCTGTTGCAAAGGTGTTGCTATGTCCTCTTTTTCTCATATTATATCTAGATTTAATACATGAAATATCTTGCCCCACAATACAGATTTTTCGGGGATTAAATACAGATTTCAGTATCTAGATTTTCCAGGGATACATTATAGCACTGCTTTTCATTTGAACTTTTATCAAGGAACCTTTGCGTTACAATTAATGAAATATATTGAGGAAGCTTCCCTAAAGAGAAAACCCTCTGACCACCACAATAAGATCTCTACCTATTCACCCCTTAGCTCCAACAAGAATTATATCATCAAGCACCCAATAAGCAAAATCTTTAAAAATTAAATAACCACTATGCAATAATAAACTGACTTGAAGGAAAAAGATTGTTTATTTGGATTGAGAAAACATGACTCATAATAATTGATATTTTATTAAAAAGGTACAAATATCTATTTATATCACATACAAATTCCAAGCATTTCAAATTACAGTGAAATTAATAATTTATTAATTCAACTAGCTTTTAATGTGCCCTTATCAATGTCATAGATTTTTAGGTGGAAAAATACATTAAGTAACCACTTCGCAATAATACACTGACTTGAGGAAAAAGGTTGATAATATGGATTAAAAAACATGAGATAGAGTAATTGACGCTTTATTAAAAAAATCACAAGTATTTTTTATTATCATTATATATGAATTCCAAATTACTATGAATCTAATTGATGTTGAGCATCATTTGCCTCCTCCTGCCCCTTGCACTGGCCTGCCACAGCCAGAAAGGGAGGAAAGATAAACACAATATACTACATAGAAAAGTGGCAGGTGGATAAAGTGAAAGGCTTTGCAGTCAATATAAAATAAATGTTTAACGTACTAGTTCAGGGAGAAAGCAGATCAATAAAAACAAAGGCATTGAAATCAACAAACATGACGACACTCACGGCAGAGTTAAATGCTTATAATACAAGGTTAAGATAGAAAGCAGATTCATAAAAACAAAGCCATTTAAGTCAACATAAGTGAGCCCATTGAAGTCACAGTTTAACCATGGGCCCAATAACGGTCACTCTAGTGAATTTTTAGGGAGAGAAATGATAACATTTTTATATTGCAAGGTTCAGTTTGAAAACAGGTTCATAATAACAAAGCCATTGAAGTAAACATACCTGAGGACACTAAAAGCACAGTTCAACTATGGGCTAAGTAAGAAAAAAGTTAATGGAGAAACCAGGTTCAAAAGAAGGAATCTGAAGGGAATTATGGAAACGGAATTCAAACTTCAGGGTTCAATAAGCCCACCGAATAACATTGAGAAACGAAAAATTTCTCCTCGTCGTCGTTTTTGTTGCCAAGACCATCCCTCGTTACTATTTTCAGAGGCACTTTACAAATTGAAACATTACGATACAGTCATAAAATGAAGCTCATAATGAACCAACGTAATAGATAAATGTGCACCAACGTAATGGAATATGGTTTACAAAAAAAAAAACTATGCATGTATATTGAATGATAAAGTTCACTACATACGGAAGATCCAGGTTACTGTGAGGTGCAAATACGATACTTATGCAATCGATGGATATTAAGGAAAAATATAACAGATAATGGAGCAAATAAACCATATGCAGCTCGTGTCGGTCAAAACTAGTCGTTTAGTAACAATAACAAAACACACTTTCACAGTTCATCACAAATTTTCGGCCATTTTGCAAAATCACGTCACCGACGCTAGCGCCGCTAGTGGCGCAGAAACTTCGGAAACAGATTTAATCCGTATTTAAAAAGGATTTGGAAATCTAGATTTGATGTATTATGAAATCTCCCTAAAATACAGATTTGATCCTTTTTGTGTTTGTAGGGTAATAATGCGACATCGGGATGATGAAGTACAAGCATTACATTCGTATGTTTCAGTTATCAGAAAAATTGATGATAACGTTACCGCTCTTTCGAATAGTACACTTGAAATTCATCTACATAATACCCCGCAAGCCGCCTAAAAGGCGTTTATCAGAGGGTGTTAGGACATCAGCCTTTTTTAAGGACACCAAAAATTGATGCAACGACCCTTATGGAATTTGTTATGACAAATTATTGCAATGCGTCGGCGCAAAATCGAGATGTAAAAGAAACTTGTAACACTGGAGGATAACGATCGCAAGCTTACGAGCTGTGCTGTTGAATTGGAAAACGCCGTGTTAGCGGAGAAGGTTGTCCTATCCGGTACGAATTCACAGCAAAACAGTCAACACACAATCCACAAGTGAGATCGCGAATCGGTTCCGCTGCCAAAACATGCACACAAGATACAACCTATTTCAATAAAATAGGTAAATCCATAAACAATATACTACCATATATCATAAAAATATAGTGGGAAATTGCCAAATACAATTATCAAAAACTGGAAGTCACTACCATTCTTGTATTCATCACGTATAACTTACGATAACAGAGCTCGTTATGATGAAAACAACTATTTATTCACTGATTTAAATTAGCCCACGCATGTGACACAGGTCACTTTTCTCACTACTATTCGTTGAAATGATAGAATAACAAACTTCACATACAGTTTTGATCTTGATAGCTTGATCGTGCAATGTCATATCTACGGTTAACAACGAAGGTGAACACGCCACTGACAATTTTTAGATTACTGTTAGACATTTATCGATAGCGTAATAGCACACTTTACGATTCAATCACGATGGAACACTGATAACTCTTGGCCGATATTTTTCAATCTTGTCAAACTTTGTGCATTACAACCACTGGCACTGTGATTATTAGCAGTAGCATAACGGGAGATGTCACGTTGAAAATAACACTGGCACAAAAGTTGCAAGTGTTATTTTCTTGAGTCATTTGCATATGTTATGTTGATATTCAGTATGTCTCTTTTAAAAAGTGAAAATAGTATTATAATGACGGAGTCGAACCCTCCCAGAACTTCACCGCAACTACCGCGCACATTGTAGACCTACTCGGCCACGAAGCCATACGTTGTTAAGCGATAAACGGTGAGTGCAAATACAAATCTAAAGATGGGAAAAACCTCGCAATGGAGTCCGAAAGAAATCGCTCCGGCGGCCCAACGTGAGTGTGAACGTGAGTTACCCCAGTACAATCCATCCGCAAATCTTAATTCTAATTGGGTTCATGCTCCTGGAGTTTGAAAGATGTTGATGCGGATATACATCGAAATGCTGCTAATAATCCTATCAGCGTCGGCGGGGCGGCTGCAATACAGAGGCAGTTCAACTTTCGAACTATGAGAAACCGTCTCTAGGAAGCCAGTTTAAGAAACTGCCACTCCTAACCAGCAAGAAAACCAGCAACGAGTGAAGCTCACACGTCGTCAAGGTAGGAGTTTGCCCGTGCCCGTTATGTGAATATGGATCCTACATGTTGGGATCTAATCATTTCTAGTGACGTAAGTGGACATGTTCAGCTGTGGAGGACGAGCATTCTAGGTTACTATAACTTAGTTAGAGAGGATGACTTTATGCAGGGGACAAACCTTTTTTCTGTTATATTTCAGGTATCACCAAAAAAATGTTAAGGAGTCATAAATTAGCCCATGTAAGCCTTAGCTTTTGGGGCGCAATATCCGCTGCTGGGCCAGGACCATTGGTTAAAACAACACCGCAAATGACATCAGGTGACTACAAGCAAATCCTTCGATATTACTTGCTTTTATGGGTGAAGAATGTAGTGCCTGAGGGTGAAAAAATAATATTTGTGCAGGGCAGGACACAAGGCGAACACTAGGGCCGAACACACCAATTTCTCGAATCGTAGCGGCACATCAATGTCTTACCCCGGCCATCTAATTCTCCGGACCTCAACCGTATAGAGAATATTTGGGGCCTGATGGTTGTATAATGCCAGCGATAGGAGCTTAGAGACTCTGGAACTGCGTGTTCGAGAGATATTCATGGAATCTTTGGGTACGCGCCCGATATTGTTATAGGGCCAATGAGGAAAAGGCTTCAAAGAGTCAGTGGTTGTGATGGGGGTGATACTAACTATTGACCTCAATGAAGTGTAAATTTGTTCGAGTATGTTTTTCGTACATTGATTTTTTGTCCGCAGTTACTTAGAAAATTTATTTTACCTTTATACGATGTTAATAGTAATTTGACAAAAATAAATGACTTTTATTGTATTAATTTCACAAAATTGTTTTACAAAATAATTGATTAGAAAGTGATGTATCAAAATGCTAAAAAAAATTTCTGTTTTGGATACTGGTTAGAAAAAATTAAATGTTTAGTTTTTTCCTATTTATTGAATTTTCCTCGGAATACCGTGTGTCGTAATTTAAATTTGTAGCAATAATGTGCATTGAGCAAATATTTTCATTCACAATTGAAGAAAAAATCTTATACAGTGATGATTGTTTCGGTATTTAGATCCTTATTTTCCTGATCTTAACTGATGCCCAAAATTGTTCTTCGCAACTGTTGCCTTACAACTCGTTCGAAGCAGGCAAGTTCTCCGTCACACCATAAAAGACAGAATTCGAACTACCCTCTTCTCGTTCCTAGGACTATATACCGTCAGAAAGGGAATCCATTCTCTTGCGAAACGATGGTGGCGCCACAAATCCTGTTGGGATACTTTTACTCGCGTTTAGTTGATATTATGGGCTCTTATAGAAATTATTTTCCTATGCTAATCTCCACAAGGCTGGGAGCCATAATGAAGGTTGCCATTAGGATCATGACAATTAGTACTACCCTATTCACAGTTTAAAAATGTATTTAAATGTAGAAAGAGACGCTGCATTCATTAGTGGCAATAGTTTTTCAATAAAAATTATAGCAAAGGCTATTAAAAAACATTTCCTTACATATCCGTTACAAAGGAGATTTTTTTACTTCATCTTCTTTTCATAACTGTCGCCTAACCGTTATTTATGTTAAATGTAATCTTTTTAACAAAATTATTCCACTTTGTCTTTGTTGGCTTTCATCAATTTTACAGTAATTGAGTTAAAATGTAGTTATACCGATGTAACACCATAGAGGACAAGAAAATTTGTCTTTTTGTTAGTTAAATAGTACTACTAACTTGCGTCTCTTACGCCGAAGGTCCCCATATGGTGGGTAACAAATTTGAAGAAAACTACAAAGTTATTTTTGGTGAAAAAAATATTTTACTTATCTCAACTCTGAAGGGAGTTACAACGTTTTGATCTAATGGAAAGATACCATGGCGCCGCTGAGCCAAGGTTCTCGCTTCGTCTTGCTAGCTCCAAGGGCCTACACCTAGAGGGAAAATTCTCGGGCGGAAAAGGAGCTTTTTATCAATGCATACTTCTTCTTTGAATATCCTGAGCATAGAATATTCATACGTTGTAACAGAAATGTTTTTGCGAAAGATCCACAGAGAAAAAAATCATCTGCCTTGACCGAGATCCCGCATCTTTCGCACGATTGCGCATTGCGGGTAACTCCCGTATAAAGTTATCACCGTGGCTAGTCCCGGTATACTTTGAACTAGGAATGTTTTTATTTAAACACATAGATAGACGAAAGCCAGCAAATTTTGATGACTTGGAAATAGGAGGCAAATTTCGCCCTGTCTTTCGGTCTTGCCGCAGAAACTAAGACAAAAATTATTTCGTAATCCGTGTGGAGGAATATTCCTTCCAGCCTTTAAAAAAACTGGGTTTTTCCTAAGATTTCTCTCATCGGGTACCTACCATGAAACATCTGCACGAGAAGCAATCCCATCCGAATGGACCAGCGGAAGAATTAGCGGAGGTGTTCAGTTTGTAGTCGTATTTACGGAGTGAACGAGTGATGAGTGGTCTGCTGATTTTGTGAGCTGTGGCCGGTTTTTTACACCAATCTCTGCTGTAACGTGCCCTATCACAAAATTCGATACGAAGAGAGTGAGTAAAGGTTAGAAGGAACTCAGAAGCCGCGAAAGAGTTGGTGATCAACTTCTTCTAGTACTTCAGAAAATCTCTCAGTATCAGTTATGCCTGAAGAGAAACTTCGAAGGCGAGTGGGTGCTCGGAGTCCACTGTTTGCTGAATGAGAAAGAAAGGCTCCCATTGATACACCTTAAAAAAAAAACTAAAAATAAGACAGCCTACCAAATTTCGAGAACAGTGATTTTCGACGATATTGTGAGATCCGGAATTATAGTCTGTCCAAACAGGGAAGGCGGGTAAGGAAGAGATTGAGGCACCGCTCCAGAGCCGAGCACTAGCTGAGTAACCGGAAAACAATAGCCGGGGTACTTCTGTTCATATTCATGCTTCGCGATATTTCGTTGCTGCTAAGCCTGCCTCAATCAAACAGACTGCTTTTCCCCTCCCCTCCTGGGAACAATAGCTCAAATCAAGATAGGAAGATGTCCTTCTCGGTCCAAAGAAAACGCGTTCTGGAGGTCGCGTTCCGTGTGGGAGACAATTGGAAATATTTTCTAAAAATCCATGCACGAAAGGGCGCTAAGTTTTATTATTTGGAATACTACGGTGTGTGTGAGTGGGTGTCTTTGTTATAAAATAAAAGTATAAGCTAATTCTGAGATGGAGCTTTGAGAACAATTAATTACAACTTCTTATACATTTAAATATAACAATAATGGGAGGAGATCAAAGAAAGCCGCATCCTTCTTCCGTCTGTACTTTTATGCACCAATTACTGCCCATTTTATATACACCCCTATAAAGTTAAGCTCTCTCAATGACTAGGAACTTTTTTGGCTCCAAAGAGACAAGGTAATGCTTCAGGCGAAGGCAATTGTCGAGCGGAGATTCTATTGCTCCACCAAAATAATATACTCTTGAAAATCGTACCCTTGAAAAGAAAGTGAATAAGCATGTGTATACTAACAACGGAGCACTCGCTATACAGAAAAAAATCGCCTTTAAATTATCCGAACGGAGCAGTTGGCGTAAGTAGCAACCCTTGGGTTCAGCCACGGCCGTCTTTAAACAGGCCGGAGGGATGATATTTGGCAACAACGCGGAGGAGGCCTGTTTATTAAATGTTTATCATTCTACAACAGTGGACTCGTGGTGAATAAGATACTCGACATGACTCGTTTGAAGTTAATTTTCTTCCTCTAAACCCTATTTTTGCAGGAGATGACGTTAGAAGATTCATTTTTTAACCTATCATATTAGTTGTAGTCGAAGGTAAGTTATTTATTTGTAAGTTGAAGCGTTGGAAGATGATGAGCTCATACTCAATCAGTTCGACCTCCTGGAAATTATGAACAAACCAATATTAATCACTGCCGAGGAATATTCGGGTCCCAATTACGTTTGTGGGTATGCTGCCAGGAAGGCATTGCAGCACTTAACCATTGATATATGTGCATGTTCATTTATTTCAAATGAGGGTAGTGAAGATGCTTATTTCATAGACTTTACACGGCACACGGAATTGCGCAATCTGACGTACGTGCGAAGGCGCAATCAAAATGCGTCGTGTAAAGCGGTGAATTGCTAGAACAGATGCGAGAATGCGTGGACGCGAGACGGCAAAATAGCCCATGTTCTATTTTCGTTAGAACAGGGGCTATTTTGCCGTCTCTACTTACTACTTCCTCGGCCCGGTATGGGCTTTGGCCTCCGTCAAGACGCCTGTCCATTCTCTCCTGTTCTGCACTTTCTCCCACCATCTGACAATCCTCATAGCCTTTTATGTCTTCTTCCACATCCTGCATCCATCTTTTCCTCGGTCTTCCTCTTTTTCTCTTACCATCCATATTTTCATGTAGAATCTTCTTAGGCATCCTTTCTTCACTCATTCTTTTTACATGACCTAGCCAAGCTAGCTGTTGGGTCTTCACAAATCTCACTATGTCTTCGCGTCGGATAATATTTTCTATTTCCTTGTTTGTTCTTATCCTCCAAGTTACCCCATCTGTCACGGGACCATATCTTTCGCAAAATCTTCCTTTCAAATATCCGCAGAGCTTGCTCGTTTCCAGCGGAGATGCTCCACGTTTCTGCTCCATATGTCACGACCGGTCTGATAAGTGTCTTATAGATCTTGAATTTCATCTCCATAGATAGAAGAGTTGACTTCAGGAGCTTAATATTAGCAAAGTAAGCCCTATTTCCAGCCATTATCCTCTTGTTGATCCCTTCTGTCATTGAGTTCTTAAAGTTTAAATTAGTACCGAGGTAGCTGAAATATTTTACATTTTCAAAGTTGTACTGCCCAAATGTAACGTTTTGAGTCCATCTTCTGCCTTCCGTGGTCGACATTTTCATGTATTTCGTTTTTCTCTCATTGATTCTGAGCCCTATATTCTTACTCTTCTGTTGTAAGATTTTGAATATTTCTTTCAGAGATTCCATATTCCGTGCCATTAGAACTATGTCGTCGGCATGGGCACATGCCTGAGTAGATTTATGCACAATTGTCCCCTCTAACCCCAGTTCTTTCATGGCTTCATGTAGTACTGCTGATAGAGAATCTCCTTTTCTTACTCCAGTTGTTATCTTAAAGGCTTCACTAGTCTTGCCCCCGATATAGGCCTTAGCTTGAGATCCTTCCATAGTCATATTTACCAACTTAGTTTTTTTGGTATTCCAAATCCCTCCAATGCCTTCAAAATTTTAATTCTATTGGCACTATCAACAGCTTGCTGGAAATCAATGAAAAATATATGTAGGTCAATGTTGTACTCATAACATTTCTCCATGCATGCATGTCTCAATCCAAAGATTTGGTCGGTTGTTCCTCTTCCCGGCCTGAAGCCACATTGGTATTCACCAAGGATTACTTCAGCATACGTGTTAAGTTTCCTCTGCAGTATACAAGAAATAAGTATCTTATAAGTGACATTTAGTAATGTGATTCCCCTATAGTTGCTGCATTGCAATTTATCTCCCTTCTTGAATATAGGGCAAATTAAAACAATCTTCCATTTCTCAGGCATCTCTTCTTTCTCCCATATTTCACATATCAGTCTACGTAGGTTCTTTGTTAAATTTTTTCCTCCATACTTGATTAACTCCGGTAAAATTTGATCTTCCCCGGGAGCTCTCCCATTCCGCTGCCGTTTCAACGACTCCTCCACCTCCTCAATTGATGGCCTACTAATACTGGTGTCCACCCTCATGTCCAACATTTCTCCATCCTCCTCATCTTCCTCATCTATCTCATTGACATTCAGCAATTCCTTAAAGTACTCGGCCCATCTTCCCATTGCTTCTTCCTCTGTTCCAACCAACCTCCCATTCTTATCCTTACATGCGTTTGTTCTTGGTTGAAATTTATTTGTCATCCGTTTGATTGCCTGGTATAACTTTCTACTTTCATTTTGTGCGTTCAGTTCCTCAATCTTTTCCACATACCCTTTTAAGTACTGTTTTTTTTTTTCTTTTTTCGTAGTATTTTATTTGCTTGTCTTCTGCTTTCTTTATATCTTACGACATTTTGTCTTATCTCTTTCTGGATGGTGTTCTTCGATCCATATTCTTCCTTTCTATAGCTTTTCTGCACTCATTATCAAACGATTCTTCATTCCTTGTTCTCTTTCTTTCTCCTATGGTCTCCTTTGCAGCCTCTTCCATAGCCTTCTTTATATTAAGCCATTTTCTCTCTATCGAGTCATTTACACTCAGGTTCTCTGCTCCTTCTTCTAGTTTCTTACCCAGGATTTCCTGATATTGGGCTACAATTTTGCCGTCTCGCATCTGTTCTAGCAATTCACCGCTTTACACGACGCAATTTTGATTGCGCCTTCGCAGGTACGTCAGATTGCGCAATTCCGTGTACCGTGTAAAACGGACTTATTTCTCCTTGTATGTCTGTAATAAGTGTTGGTCTTCATGCATTGGTCATTATGATGACTCTAGCAGAACCCAAGTATGAGGCTACATTTCTTAAAATTATCCTCCTTGACGATAATTTAAGAGGAATTTATGAAGACAGCTGTTTTCAGTGCAACGTACCGAACAGTTATTTTTTTGCAAGATTTATTAAAACTCTGACAAATGTATTTCTAAATAATTATACTAAAGTGAGGAATAACAGATTGGATGTCGCTAGACACACTTCCAATAAGAGAAAATACTTTACAATAGGGTAGTTTCCTTCATCAAAGAAAACGAAAGGCATTGATTGCGATTCGTTACCCACCATTAGTGTATTCATAATACACAAATTATTTGGTTTTTGAAATACCGGTTTAGACGAATGGCATGGGTCAAATTTTATCCTCATTTGAAAAAGGCCAGATTGGCGCCCATGCGATTCCACTCCGCATGACGTCACAGGGACCTAGTTTCTACACGAGAGGATAGGAGTTATACATCGTCTGAGGTTACCAATGCATGCATGAGGCACAGAGCTCAGGGAAACATGTCTTAATAATCACCTATTAAAACTGGCTAAGTTCGGAAAGTTTTCTTCGTTTGATAAGGTATTAATAAACCTTTTTTAAGCCAAGCGCTACCAGACAGCAAGGTACTCAGCTATCCGCTACCATCCTGCGACGTATCAGCGCTAAGCCTCGCCTCAAGGTCACCTCACCGGGCGGGAGGGGGAACCAGAAATACGACGTACGGATATATTTCCCGGCATTCACACTTAAGCGTCGCGTTTTCGCGCGCTTGAAAATTTTCACTTTTCATTTAATCGCGAAAAATAGATGTTGTCATTTAAAAATCTAAAAGCGTGAAATACGTACTCCAGGAGTAATAATCTTTCGATTAAAGCAATAAAAAAATAATAGGAAACCACCCTATTATGTGACTTTTCAATTCGGTGACTATATATTTCAATAAAATCATCTGTTTTATACATAACTAATTTGTATCATTCCTGTCTGCTCCTGCTTCACAATCAGCAATGGATGCACGATTATGCCGAGGTAAGTAAAACAGCAGTTTTTTAGTGGATTTCCTTGCCGCAAAGCGATTTCTTTTGCCGATATTCTACGCCGAAACAATAGACTTGGTCGCAGGTGAGAGCAATCCCGCAGGCCTCCTAGATGACGGGCGCGCGACGTTGCCACATCGGTCACTCCGGCCTGTTTAAAGACGGCCGTGGTTCAGCCGTAGCCACCGACTCGGTGGCTACGGTTCAGCACGGTAGGTAGCGGGTTAAATAACCGCGAAAATGGTGAGGTCGATTATGAATAGGCATTACATATTGGGAAAGAGTAGTACATACACACTTGCTTCACACTCTTTCCTCCCTTCATATAAATGAAGCAATGACGAAGAGCAGACCTCGGACCGTAAAATCATATCGAAGCAAACCTACTCAACCCAATGCCAATACATACATGCAGCGTGTGAGCTAGGTTGCCATTATTCCAAATAAGATTGATGGATGCGCGCTAAAATGTCCCCGAGCCAGCAACATAACTCTTCGCTAAGTGCTTAATTTAGTTTTTTTCGCTATTATTCACGCGTAGCTGTCCTCTCTAATAATTTCATCTTCGGCGATTGTTATTACAGATTCTTCTTCAATTGATATCCATTTATTCCATCGTTAGGTCGCTCCCCTCCAACACGCAAATCAAACACGAATAGTGCACAGAGAAAGATGCCATTGGTGATTGGTTATGAATGGGAAAATCTATCATAAGTTGGCGCTTGGGAATTTAAACTTACGACCAATACTATTCCGGCTAGCACAGCGTCTTCGGTCGTGGCAGCCGTCTCGTAGCCTCACGTGCGATGGGTAGTGTTTGAAGTGATTTTTTTTAACTATAATCATTATTATTCATTCAAGCCAAGCAAATACCCGTCTAAGTAAAGCAAGACTACCAGTTGCATTGATGCTCAGCAAAACAACCTAAAATGTTTATTTTCTTTGAATGAAGCGGAAACAAATGACTCAAGATACCATTCACGATACCAGACATAATGCAACGCAATAAAAACAGCAAACGGTAAAATAAATTGAAAACATTGAAATTACACATAAATGAATGAACATTGGACATCATAATCTTACACGATGTGAACCTGTAAGTGTACACATAGCAAAGTATCTTCGATTTTTAAGAACATATATGTAATTGAACCGCCCAATAATTGAAGTTTCATCGGAGCTATGGGAAGTGTTTCCACAACTGGTTATTGTCAAGCTAAGGAGGAAATACGGCATTTCGGAAATTCAAGAATTTTCTACCATTAGTAATATATTCTTGTAACAGCAAAGTTAAATACGGGAAGTATACTTACGTTGAAATACCTTGCAACGCAACCTTAAATGTGGTCGTCTTCATTACCTACGCGTAAATACATCACAACGTTTTAGCGGCCATGTAAAGACAACGTAAAAATGCAATGTTCTTATAGTCAATACCATGAGAAAGATAAAACTGACACACTTTGACGAAATATCACTGCTTTCCCGATAAATTAACGGAAACTATATGATGTTGACATCGTCACCTGATTTAAACGAAAGTTTCCGCAAGTGAAACACACGGTACCCCAACCACAATCAAACGCTTTCACTGATTGGCTGACTGTTTCACGGCCAACTGCCATCTGAGGACGGACAGACTGAAGGGGCATCAAAAGCAAATGAATTATCCCAGCTCGTTTACAGTGATTTACAATGACATGATGATCAACTTACATGCGATGCTTACAACTTGCAAGGAGAGTGCCATATAAAAAGAGCAACACAGGAAGAGTTATCGGGATTGCGGAACACAGCGTCCTACTTATCGCCCTGAACATGTTGGAAGACTCCGCCCACGACACCTGGGTGCGAGTCGAGCTCTTCCTGCTGTCGTCAACACGCCGGGAAATCCGATCGCGATTTCTATCCATAAGTCTAGATTCACCTCAAGGCATGTTATAGACGCCATGATACACTTGTGAGGGCAATAGGGTGGTTTCCTATTATTTTTTTAGTGCCTAAATCTAAAGATTATTACCCCTGGAGTACGTATTTCACGCTCTCAGATTTTCGAATGACGATATCTATTTTTTGCGATTAAACGAAAAGTGAAAATTTTCAAGCGCGCGAAAACGCGACGGCTAAGTATGAATGCCGGGAAAAGCCCGCGTGATGTCATTCTGGTTCCAGCTGCCGCAAGTGAGGTGACCTTGGGGCGAGGCTTTGAGCGCTGATACGACGCAGGATGCTAGCAGGTAGCAGAGTACCCGGCTTGCTGGTAGCGCTTGGCTTAAATAAGGATTATTAGTACCCTATCAAACGAAGGAACCTTTCCGACCTTAGCCAGTTTTCATAGGTGATTATTGAGACATGTTTACCTGAGCTCTGTGCCTCATGCATGCATTGGTAATCTCAGACGATGTAAAACTCCTATCTACTCGTATAGAAATTAGGTCCCTGTGACATCACGTGGAGTGGCATCGCATGGGCGCCAATCTGGACTTTTTCAAATGCGGTTAAAATTGACCATTGCCATTCGTCTGAACTAGTATTTCTAAAACCAAATAATTTGTATACTAAGCCGATGTCCCACGGTCAAATTTGCATCAAAATATTTGCATCAAAATTTGATGCAACTGACGCGCACCCTGTCACACGGTCAAAATTTCATCCAACTGGCTTTTGGTCCTATCGTTTGTACAAAACACCGATTTGTACAAATGGATAGGACAGGTTCTAAATTTTCATCCAATTGGATGAAACCAACCAATCACAGGGCCTTTGACAAAAAAGCATCGCCAAGCGCTGACACACTGGCCACATAGGTTAAACTTATTTATCGTCTGCATGAGCATTTTAATTAATAAATAAATATAAAAATAAACTTTGTTGTATTCCACACATTATGCATCAAAAAGCTAACCGATTTCCACCTTTTCAGGTCATTATCATTATCGTAAACCTCTAGATAAAGACCTGAAAAGATCGAAACCGGTTGAGTTTTTTTCACTAGTACTGCATGGAATACTAAAAGGTTTAGTTTTGAATTTATAATTACACCATACCGCGAAGTGAATTCACAAAACATTATTTCAAATATACGCTCGTGATCGTCTATTTCATCGCCTGGAGTGGTCCTAAAAGTAAAAATGAGCAAAAACTGGTCTCGATAGGCGATGGAAACTCAACTAGGAAATCCGTAATAATGAGTTGATCTTTAATAAGAAGGATGCGATCTTTAGAATCGCAATACAAGGAGGGATATTTTGGAAAGAATAAAAGATTTACTTAAGGTATCGAGGCCGAATTCTACAGGTTAGCTGTGTGGAGGGCATGCAATGCGAGCGAGCGAGCAGCTGGAGAAATGACTTATATGGACTGCCGATTAACCTGTGAAACACTTCAGCTGCCCGTTTCTATCTCTATGATTATAGGATAAGGACCTTATATTAGCAACTGCTAGATTATGAGAGAAAAAATGTGATTTAAATGCACGTTTACAGCACTATTCATAACATCTCCTCACCCACAATGTCCATCATTTATTAATAACATTTTCGTCGCGGGAATAAACTGCCTCACGTTTGTATCCTGCCGTTTTATTCTCCCCTCAACCTCGCTGATAAGAGACATGAAAATATCATCACTTATCGTCAATTATTATAGATATCATCGGGAACATCGGCGACCAACTCCTTCTCCAACATGTTTACCATGCTTATTCCAACGCTTTCATACCCCCTTTCCAGCCTAGTTCAAGTTCAGCATTCCTTCCGTTTTCTTTTTTTCGCCTCTTTAATGTTCAAGAGGCCTGTTCAGACAATTTCGCCTGCTAAAAAAGACAGAATCCTTCATTTCCATAAGCTTCCAAATTTGTTTACGTAAATATCGTCTTCCGTTTGTTTTTCGTCCAAATGAGATGCACCGTGGGACACCCCCGTCCAGTTGCATCAAAATATTTGTATCAGAATTTTTGTCCAAAAATGTTGATGAAAATTTGATCGTGGGACATCGGCTTAATGAATACACTAATGGTGGGCAACGAATCACAATAAATGCCTTTCGTTTTCTTTGATGAAGGAAACTACCCCATTATGGTTTGAGACAAGCATGGTGTTGACTTTTTCAGGTAAGAGGGCGTCAGGGGCGGCAGATGGCCCCATGGAACAGCTGTGAAACGTCGGCAGGCAGCTGCGAACCTCCCCTCCCCCCCTCCCTTAGGAAGCGACCCTCACTCACGGGAGAGCAGTCGGGTCATGAAATGCCAGTTGGCGAACAATGACAGGGAGGATTTCACGGGTTACTCACCGGGTGATATTATCCATTCCTGACATAGGAAATGAGGAAAGGCAAGGAAACTTGATGGTCCCACTTGGACCTGAAGACGCCTCGAGGAATCCCAGCGAAACTGTCGTCGCCTCTGACCACGAATAACCCGGTCGATAATCCGGAAAATGGAGAAATCCACAAAATATAAAATTCCTTGCTTAATCAATATTTACGTTCTGGATGTGATAATTTTTTGCTCACAATTAATATTACTATTTTCTAAAGCAGTGCCGAAATGGCGCTCGGGCACCATGACAACACTGATGGGAAGGTAAGTCAAACGGGGTAGTTTTAGGGTTAAACGGGAAGATGGGTTAGCGTTTGGTAGGCATAGACCAGATTTAAGCGATAGGATTCTGGTGGTAGTAATGGAGGCGCGACCCACCAATCTAGTGGTGGTTAAAGTTTACATGCTCACTAGCAAATCAAGGGAGGAAGAAGTCGATAAGGTGAATGAACATATGAAGGCTAGGAAAAAAGTGGTCGTGGACAATATCCCACGTGATCCTGTGAAGAATCTAGGGAGGGATGGTAAGCAAAAGTTTTTCGAGATAGTTCGCGGGATCTATGAGGAGGGGTGTTGACCGGATGAATTCGTGAAGGCGGTTCTAATTCCGCTACCCAAAAAGAAGAAAGCTGTTGAATGTGGAGATTATAGGTCTATTGGTCTAATATCGCACGCAGCGAAAGTGGTACAGCGGATATTGAACAGAAGAATGGAGGCGAGGGTAATCAGCATGCATTGGTTAAATTATGTATCTACTTAAAAAGCTACATTAATTAAAATGCTAACGCGATAATTTAAACTCACGTTTGCAAAGCGAAAGCATTAAGCATGTGTATATGTATGTGAGCATATTTTTATATTTTGTGTGCCATCATCTTCTAAATTCTCACATGAGTGCCCTCCGCTCCCTGACTGAGCGGAAAAAGGCAGCAGGGCCGACAGAAGTGAAAACTTGAAATAACGCGAGCAATTTTGAATGTAAGGAAAAATTACAATGAAATAATTTTTGAATTCACCGTGTAAATTTTTAAAAAATTACAAATGTATTTTTGAATATTTGAAATTTACCGCATAATACATTTTTTCTATGTACCATAATACAAAATAACAATTTTAAAAAATGCCAATAAAAACATACATTTTGAATTTACCGAGCATAATTTGGTCTGTGTTTCTGGATTTGAAAGCACAGACGAGACAGCTATGTATACATTAGCGATTTAAAAAATTTTATCCGCGTGTTTCCTTTTTTATATTTCTACGATATATAATTGTAAACACTTCACATTTATAAATTAATTTTATGGCACAACATTCGAATAAGCTACTCAAATTGATCGTATTGAATGAAATTGAGTTAATATATTAAACTTATAACTATTCTTGTATCGAGTACCTACACTTACAATTAGAAACGCTGCAGTAACATAGTGGTAACGTAAAAATTGGGTTTTTCATTCCATAAAAATCCAACCAAAGCAACATCACCTGGATAAAGTCTAAGATTTTCGAGGAAATCGAGATCGCGCGTGGTTTTTGAAAAGTTGGTCATGTTTGGGCAAGTAAAGGGTCGTATTTACGTAAAATGGCATATTAATCTATATCTGGTAAAAATGTATGAGTATTTACGCTAATTTTCAAGCATCTATCCACATAAAGGTAATTTTGGACTTCATTCCAGCTTTTTCCGATTTTGGGCCAGTGTGCGCCGGGTCGGAAGACGATCGGTCACCGCGGCTGACGTAAAGGTATTCCGCACACACGTCGACAACTATAGTGTAGGTATACAGCATGCTGAAACTACCGGGCCAAGGCATTAGAATGACTTATCGGCTTTAAAAAAACTGTATTACAGTAGATTCCGGTTAATGGGGACATATCGGGACTTGTGCATTTTGCCCCAATTAAGCGGCTGCCCCAATTAGGAGAACTCTCTTGTACTTGGGCATAAAAAAACGTTGAAATGATGGAAATAAACCTAAATAATGTTTATAGCGCAACATAAGTTTATTAAACTATTATTTTGATTAATAAATCAGCGAGTTTAGTTAATCATTTTTAAGAATTATAACAATTTAGTTAAAAATATTTTACACAGCCTCGGTCGACGCTGAATGAATGTCCTTTACTAAGTCCAATTAAAGAGAAGTCTTATCCTCTTGCGGATAGTATAACAACAAGAGCTTTCAAAACAGGACAAGAATAGGAACATTTGTGAAAAACAAGAGTAAATTAAAGGAGGAAAATATGAAAAAGAATATTCCGAAAACAAAAAAAATTAATTTCGTCGCGAGTAATAGTCTATGTCGCCGACACATGGCCCAATAAAGCGGCATGCGGTCTCAATTAAGCGGAGAATACTCTGGGATATTCCTCTGTTGGGTTCCGTTCTTCAAGATCTGCCCCAATTAAGCGGCTGCCCCAAGTAACCGGTGGACCCATTTAACGGATTCTACTGTATTACCTGAGTTTCATGATATCGCTTCCCGTCGGCTGAATGCTGGACCCACTATCCTCGAAAGCTCTGTAACCGTAACTACTCGACTCGACATTCGTAAAGCTACTCGTAACGCTCGAGTCGAGTACCGACTCGAGTAACGACTCGAGTACCGACTCGAATTTTCGAGTACTCGCACATCCCTAATAAATTGGTAATATCACAAAGCGAAATCGCACGGTCTCTTAAGGCCTGGTTACACGGTGCATTAACCCGTACGGGTTAATGTATGAATGCGTGTCTGTTTGCATGTCTGAATTCATGGACGTTTGCGTGAACGAGGAGCATGAATGAGCGGTTACACGGTACATGCGTTCGCACAAGTTGTCACACATTTTCTTGTAACGAGAGGCGTTTAGTTTTTGTTTATTCCCTTTACAGTGCGCAAAATTTAAATGTGAAAACAGTATCATTAGGTAGGAAGCAGACGATACCTACCAGAAAATAATTCCCTTTTCGTTGTTTCCTGTAGGACCAGGAAATTTCACATACTGGTAATATATTTGCGCTGCCGTGTAAACAGTGGTTTTCATTGTAGTTGCCGAAGTTGTTTCATTTCGTGCCAGTAATATTTATTTATATTTAATATTTATCGTTATCGCTCGCTTAATGCTATATCTCAATAGTACTCTATTTATTTCAAACCGTTATCAAAGTTAATACTTAGGCTGAAAATTTGTAGATGCATCTTGTTTTTAAACCGTGTTTACTAGACATTTTTCTGTCATCTGTTTCACTGAGTGTAGATTATGTATGAGAGTAGATATTTTTAATACTTTGTCCGGGACGGTTATAAAGTTAAGAAGATATTTGCTGTTGGTGGAAAAGATGTTGGTTTAGAGGTCTTGTCGATTTATGAACTTGCGTAATGTGAGTCATATTTTTGTGGTGGGCCAGCGCATTCCCACCTCGGACGTATAAAAGGTAGAATCGTCGTTAATTCGTATGATATTAATTATGTTTAAATGTGTTCTATAAGTCGTATGATAGCCGTTGTATTTCACAAATGTCGTGTTGAAAACTCTGTGACAACCTCATCGATTGTTTTGTTCCGGCATAATACTAAACTTGGTATGTCCGGCATACATACAGGGATAATCTATACGAATATTAGTGTAGATGCAAATGGTGAGTTTGTGGTAGGATTCAAGCACTTACGATGCAGTACAAATGAACAAATACGCGTAAAGAGTTACTGAATAGCCAAGACGGCCGTGGAGTAGCCCTGCAGATGACAACTATATGTGTTGTTTCCCACCAGGTGGCTCTGTTATCAACTTGTGCGAATGCATGAACGAAATTAGAACAGGTTCTATTTTCCGTTCACGCGTTCATGCATTTGTACATTTACGGTTGGTTACACGGTGAATTTTTCCGTTCATTCTCGCGTTCATACATTTAGACATTAACCCGTACGGGTTAATGCACCGTGTAACCAGGCCTTAAGGCAAGGCACACAGTTCTGTTGGCTCCTCTCAGCGAACATCACTTCGCCATAGCCCAACAGACATGCGCCACCAAGCACTCAAGGATACATTAGTGCCAGTGGTGTAGCCAGGAATTTCGATTGGGGGGAGGGGGGGCTCAAAATCAGGGGAAATATCTTGAAAAACAGGTAACTAAGGAGGTTTAAAAATAATTTTAACACTTTTCTTTATAAAAAAAACTTCATTTGTCAATGAAATCTTTTGTAAATTCATGATTTTTCAATATTTTGTTTTATTTCATGAAGGAAAGTAATTGTGTATTTATATTTCGGGAGGAGGGGGGGGGGGGGTCCAGGCGCCACTGATCTGTGCTAACGTGCTTTTTATTGAACCGCAGACTTCCCAGTCGCCCAAAATTTACACTTCAAACGCATGAGTCTGGATGTCTAGAGGCATGGCAACACGATTCGTCAACATGCACGAGTTCATGTCTTAATGTATGAACGCCAAAATGCACCGCTTAGCCATCCAAACTGCACGAGTGCATGAAATTCTCATCTGGTTCACGCATTCGTATATGCTCCGTTCCACCATGCATTTCGAAATCAACTCGGCGGGTTTATGAACCCCGTAAAACAGGTCTTCAGACCATGGTTCAAAATCGATGCTGGACAAAAAATAGTACGTGCATTTGTGTACAGGGATCACAGCAGGAAATGACGTAGCGTGCGAGTCGTATGATGAGGAATGAGGATACTTCCTGCGGGGGCTTTGGTGGCGAACAGGCGCCAATGCCTAGCGGTAGACGGCTTCTCTTTCTGCCCTTCCGGGTAGGCGGAAACTTGAGACAGGAAGCGAGGGGGCCTCCCTCGAACGCTCGAATATTAGCCAAGCGCGAATCCCAAGGAGAAATAAACAGATCCGTCGGGTATGTGAACAAGTGACGCGAGATGAACGCCACCTGCAGGAAAACCAGGGCCCGACCATCCATTAATTGTCGGCCAACCCCTCCATTTAAAAGGTTTAAACAATAGTCGGTAAGCAAAATTGCAAAATATTAAAAGGGATTACTTCAACACCAAAAGTTTTATTGACAGACCTACAATATCTGAGTAAATTGTACCTACTTGAACACGATTCCCCAATGAATAATAGCTAACGGCGAACATGCAGAATACGAATAGAAAACTGCCGCTCACACTACGCTATAATACACGAATTAGTTGTTCATCAGTCGACTTGCCCTCCAGATCTTAACCACGACTTCGCACACCCGTCGACTTCAATTTCAACTGATTAATCACTTGTTCCCTCTCACCCAATCGCCAAGAGGCACAGAAATGGGAGCAATAGGATACCTATCAAATTAAAATGCGGATCCGAGGTGTTACGACGTTTTAAGTCAGAAAGCGACAAAAAGCAATGGAAGCGAAATTGAATAAGGCACGTGCGACTCTTACGTGCGAGAAAAAATAATAAATTCGAGAAGAATGATCGTAGGCTTTCCCGGCGTATAGAATTGTGGAAGGTTACACGGGATTCCAGCAGGGTTATTCCACTAATCGTAAGGATGGATATTTTCATAAGTCGAAATCGACCATAACTACGGCCTCGAGACATACATATGGCTTCGAGCGATTCTACTCTGAGCGAAAGGCCATAAGTCGGGCGGTAGCTATGGCCTAAAGGCCGTAATGCTATGGCCTGCCTAAGAGGCGGTCATAACTCGGGCCATACGAAATAACATTGCTCGCCTACGGAGTTATAGAAGAAATTTACGGAGTGTCGTCGATTATATAGCGATTGTTTCAAGAAATATATGAATATTGCGGGGGAGCACATACACGGATTCTACGGGCATTGGCTAGATATATAAAATAAAGACGCCGATTTCATCTGGAAAGAAGGAGTATATGGGATACGTGTAATCCGTTCGCATACGATGATGGATATTTTCATTAAATATTTCCGCACGTCAAAAGAAGTTGTTACTTCATTCCTAAATAGATATAGTGGATGAACTAAAAGTTCGCTTGTAGTTAAAGAGTTAGAAATACTTTTTTAATGGATGCTCTGTTAAAGTGAACGGAGGAACGGGCTTTTATTTGCTTTCTGTGCTACATTTGCTAGCAGATTTCTTACTTATTTGTTTCGAAAAGCTGTAGTTAGCTAGAAATATCCTCTAATAAATGTTTTATATTTAAAGATTCTCATAGCATTACGGTTATTGAGGGAGGATATCTAAGAAACATAAGGCAACACATTTTTTTGGTAGTAAGGCAATCTTCAGTAAGTCGATGCGTAAAGGACAAATGTCGTCCATAAATCAAGGAAAGAATGATAGTCTCGTATTGATGTTTTAATTTTATACAGCTACCTAAACATAAGTCTCTGATAATAAAATTAATGAAACTTAAAGTTTCTATTTCATCTTTAGATTTCGTGCATTGACTGGATTTTACGGCTTTTGAGGGCAAATTATTGCAGCCATGACACAATAGTTACACCATTGGAAGGAGAGGAAGGGGGTTAGAACTACAATAGGATGTCATGTTCTGACTCTATCCATTACATATTCAATTCACGAATATTTTAATACTGTAGGGTACAAATCGTGTACAAATTTCTTCTGCTTCTTCTCGCCCGTGATTTGCGTTCTTCACTTTTTTTAAAGATATATCTACAGCGTCTGCCGCCAGATCAGAGTTTAAAGAAAATCCAAATTTATCCTTTAACAAGAGTCCATTTCAGTTGAGGAACATAGAATTAATTTTGTATCCATGTTGGAACAAACTTCCTTCTCAAAAAATGACTAGTGTTAAAAAAAGTGAACCCAACTTATAGTACCAATTATAATTCTCATACTCGCCTGCAGAAAGGGCGTTAAGACTTTTGACCGGGCCATACGATATGGCCCCTCGAGAGTGGAATCGGTATAGGCCGTTATTTCGGGTCGGGCTATAAGAAACTTACGGCCGGGCATACGTATGGGCCCGTTTAGTAGAATAGCCCTGCAGGGCATGCCCTGAAGACGATGGACAACTCGCCCATCGAAACGTCGGCCGAGATGGAGTTGGAGAACCTTATTCCGGTGGAAATCCCGCGTAACCTTCCACAATAAATTCGAGAAACTCATAAAAAAAGGGAGAGACAGACTACTCCTACGCAGAAGTAGAATAAAGTGGAAGAGCGAATATGGAACTCTCTTAGAAATTAATGGGAAGGGACTTGGTACGCTTCAAGGTAGGTCCGGTATTATAACTCGACATTTTATGAGCAACAGTTGCGGGCCCGTTCCCCACTACAGCCACAGAATACGTGAAAAATGAAGAAAAGAGGTGTGGATGGTTGATCATTATGAGTGTGTTCTTATCAAGCATTGAACTTAAGCATTTTATTCTCGCTAACAGTCAGTATGTATTATTTATTCCCATTGAAGCATACGTAGATACTAGAATGATAATGTATTAGTATGTATTGTGGACTCCTCCCATGGCTCTTGCTGCTTCCTTCATTCTGCTGTGACTGCACTGTATTTTCTTTCTTGCGCGATTGCGGGGCCTTCGTTCAAGGCTAAGGCCAGGCCATCCCTATCAATATGACGCCCAATGTTTGCTTTCCCTCTCGGCCACCAGGAGCGCCACCTGTCAGTCACGGGCCAAATACGGTGGACAATGCCAGTGGAGATTTCTCCATTCATTTTTTAGTTTTGTTTAAACTTAAATCAGGCCTAATTTCTACTTAGTGGCCCGAGATCCGTCTCAATAGGGGTGAGGTAGGGGGTGTTAAAGCATCGGCCATTTAAACATTAAAAGGAAATGAGGGTACCAAGTTCCCCCAACCATTTACTACGGTCCCGTGGGAAGAAAGAATCCCCAACACCAATCCGTTCGGGAAAAATATCTCTCTTAATTTATCCTTTCTTTTGGATCTGGAATTATAGTGAGGTTCTAACATGAAGTTACCGACATCTAAATCAACATAATACCCTGCGAGCCACCTTTGGAGTTCTTGGCACCGGGTGGCCAATCACCAGCGTAGCACATGAAGGACATGCACAACACACGGTCATAAAAATATTAAGCATAATAAAAGTGCACAGTCATGCAAAAGACAAAAAAAATTTCCACCGTTAGTAATTCTTACAGCAAATTCGGTGGTGCAAATTACCTTTCCTTGGCTCCCTGTCTTGCAGTGTTCACAACCTCATACCCAAAGACAAATACCGAGTGTGTTTTTACTCCCCGACCTCCCTTGGTAAGGTGATTTTTAACTCTAAGGACAAAGTGCATCCTGAAGACAATAGTGGTGTCTATGCCCTGACATGCGATGAGTGCACCGGTGTGTACGTCGGTCAAACGGGCCGCAAGTTTAAAACTCGTATTGATGAACACAAAAGAAGTGCTCGTTTGAAAGACTCCATTTCCCATTTTTCTAAACACCTGTCCGAATCCGGCCACAACAGTGATTTTAATATTAAAATTTTACATGTACAGGACAAAAGTGTAAAACTGGATATTTTAGAAATTTTAGAAATCACCAAATACACTCTTGCACGTAACATCGAAATTCTTAATGATATGACTGTATTCAAATGTTCTAATTTTTTATATACCGTTTTAAAATCTGACTTCTTCCTTGACAATCCTTCCTCCTCCCCTTCCCATTAACCTCGTTACCACCTGACTTTCTATCTGCCTGCCCCACCACCCACCCCCTCCCCCCAAGCTTTTATACTTTGTGTTTTGACCCTCCCATCCAACCAACAATGCTCCTCCTCATTTAGTTCCCCCCCCCCTCCTCCTTCCCTCACACTATTGTTGGATAAATAAGGATGGACGTTGTACGCTATTGCTCAGTAGGTCTTGATAATCTACATCTACATAATACCCTGCGAGCCACCTCTAGGGTGTTTGGCAGGGGGTGACCAATCACCAGCATACAGCATACATTTGGACTCCCACATGCACACCACACCGTCCAAAAAACGTCCCGTATAATAACAAACTATACTACTATATGCTGTTACAAATAATAATTGAATTAAGAAACATGCATTAAGTTTTACATAGGTTAGTAGGCTACACTATAAGTCATGCAATCTATTTACGAGTTCTATTGCTGCCGTTATAATCTCTTATTGATCGTGGAAAAAATGACATTCGGAATCTGTCTATTCTACAATCTATCTCTCTTATTTTATTTATATGATCTGATCTTCCGTAGTACGTTGGCGTCCGTAAGATATGGTTAACTTCGTCAGAAAAGACACTGCTCTTGAATTTATCTAAAAGGTTTAGTCTATTTTTCAATCTACGGTCCGACAGAGATTCCCATCCGAGTTTATCTAAGAGGTCAGTTACTCTAACGAGACTATCGTAACGACCTTTCACATACCTGGCAGCTCTTCTTTGCACGCGTTCTAACTCTGTTATTAAGCCTTTTTCATGAGGGTCCCAAACACTGGCAGCGTATTCCAAATGTGGTCTAACGAGGGAAATGTAGCTAATTTCTCTTACTTTGTCGTCGCACTTTCCTAATATTCTTTTAACAAAATCCATTTTACGATTAGCTTGACCGGTTATTTCTCGAATATGTTTATTCCACGATAGATCATTATTGATTCTAACTCCTAGATATTTCACGGATTCAACTGCCTTTAATTGGGTGCCCCGAATGATATAGCTACGTTGTAGGGAGTTATTCTTCTTCCAGAGGTGTAAACGTCGAAACTAGTTGACCACTAAAATTATAAGTATGTGGAATAGTACTGTGTTTTCTTTCACCATGAATTCATGTGAGGTTACAACAATGGAACAAGATAAACATGGCGTGACGTTCGCGGTTTTCCAATCTTTAGGGATAATGTGTACTGTTACGGATTTTACAAACACTACCTTCAAATAAGGCGCTACCTCTGATGCTTTTCCTTTTACAAGGGGCACGTAAGTGCACAATCCAAGTGTGTACGAAGGCGCGGTCAAAATTGCGTCTTGTGTAGCAGAGAATTGCTAAAACGCAATGCATAAGAGTGAGTTGGCAAAATAGCCCCTGTTCTAATGTCGTCCGTGCATACGCCACATAGTGATAAATTAATGCAGTTTAAACCAAGCATGGCAAGTAAAACGAAACGAAAATGTTTCGTTTCGTCGCGGGGAAAAAATTACGAGGCGTAGCGTAGGTTTAATTTCGTTCCCGCTAGAAATTAAAATCACCTAGGAGTTTAGTCTCGACCCGGGGCGAAACTTTACTTCCTAGAACGAAACTAAATTAATCGAAACTCCGCTGCTCATCGTTAAGTTTCGATCCCAAAAGTTGAGTGGAGGGGGATAAGAAAGGTGTGATACTGGTTATAGCTGTGAAGCAAGTGAGCACGACCAATCACCCACTATCGCCAGCGTCATGTTAAGTTGTTGTAAGACAAGTTGAGTGATATTAGAGTTGAACAAGACAATTCTTTCTTTAAGTAAGGGATATCTTGGCTTAACTGTTTATTTTATTACTCGCGAACCATACCTTTCCAACACTTATAGTGGTGTCCCTGGCTTATTCTGCCTTTATCGACCACAATCGTTACAATTAATTTGGTTATCTAACTTGACTCACACCCTCAGCAGTAGAGAGAGTTGACGTCGCTATGTATTCAATTTCAAAATAATACCAAATATACAAATCTTTCCGTGCATTGCGTACGTTTTCGATAATCCGACTGCGCCATGCCAGCACATAATACCCTACGAGCCACCTCTGGGGTGATTGGCGGGGGGTGATCCATCACCAGTGTACATTTGGATTGCCACACTTCACCAGTCACTACCGAGTCGCTCACGATCATGCTTTGTTATACATTAAAAGAAAGGAGTGACGATTGAAAGTGAGGCGGCTCTACGGTTGTCGTGTTTTTCAGCTCTGGATGCTCCGCCCGCTACTGCTCGGGGCGATGGAATTTTTGGGAGGGCAGTAATGAAGGTTGGCCTTCCTTCCTTTCTCTTCCCTTGGTGTTCCATTAGTGGACGGCGCTGCCCTCCTCGCCCGCTGTTATTAGGGGACCGCATTCCTCTCGGGCAGGCCTCTTTTCTCTTTTCAATGCCTCTTCCCGATTCCACATGCCCCAAGCATCGCAGGGAACTTCATTCCCTGCGATAACATACCTACTATTATGCTACTTTATGCATTCGGTAGACCTCACCGCGTGCATTCAACATCGCTTTGCTCATTAAGACTACAGGAGAGACGTGCAGTTAAGTCAACATAAGCGCGTATATTCTGCTTTCCATCTATTTCTTTTTAAAATTTCGCTAGCACTGGGGTTCTAGATTAATGCCCTCACACATTCAGTGCGCGAAGAACCCACTGTCACGACCGCATTCCGAAGACCAAGAGTCACTGATAGTGATGGGTCGATCATGAACGATTCGATCAAAAAGATTGAATCACTAGGTGAATCAAATGACTCATGATTCATTTCGTTAAACAAGTCGATCATCAATCATCAATCACTCCGACTTCCGGTTTCATATCAATCATCTCGGTTTCCGGTTTGTTTCAAAATTTGGAACGATCGATGCTTGATCTCTTTTCCTCAGGGCAGAAATAGTTGTGAGAAAATTAAATACTATGTTATGAAGAACTGAATACTTGTGTAATCTTTTTCTTAAATGTTTTCCAGCAGTTATCAGTATTAATAACACCAAATACACGTAAAAGGAAAATATTAAGATGACTCCTGTAGGAGAACGTTAAGAAGTAGAAGTTAAAGCTGGTTACATTTTATTGTGCCGTTCATAAAATTATCCTGCAGATCAGATTCATGCATAGTGTGTGGTGTATTTTGTGTTATATTTTGATCAACTATTGTTAGAAATTATTTTATAAGTGTTAAGAAACTGTGGCAGTTTTGCCTTCCCAAATATTTTCATGACACTACTTCCTTCATTTTTGCAATCTCATTTACTTATCTAGGAATTCACAATCAAAATAGTATATGAAATGATAATATGGATAGCAATCAGCGTTACCAATGCTCTTCGCAGATGAGGCAATATTTATTCGATTATTCAAAGTGATTTATTACATCCATTGATTGAGTCTTTTCGATCTTGATTCCTTTTGAGTCTTTTCGATCATGATTCCTTTTGAGTCTTTTCAATCATGACTCCTTTGAGTCTTTTCGATCTTGATTCCTTTGAGTCTTTTCGATCTTGATTCATTTGAGTCTTTTCGATCATAGTGATTGAATCAATTGATTGAATCACTTATGTGACTCGAGTCAAAATGATTGAATCACTAAAATGATCGACTTTGCCCATCACTAGTCACTGACCGATCCCCCGAACCCTGCCTGCCTGTGACATATATTTCTAATTAGTAAGTAGCCTTCACTACAAAGGTTTGGTGGGTGAAACCATAGAAACCATTGCTAAATAAAATCATCCAAAGAGGCCGGGAGAATTAAATGCGTGAGGCTGAATAAGGGGAAGTCCGTTGTTTATGAGAGGCGCTTCCCTGAATTACAATTTACACAGCTCCCACCGCTAATGCTTCTGAGGTCTGATTGGTGCGCAAGTTGCTTCCAGATATGATATTTATCAACTATCTGGAAACATTAGCGGGTGAAATTTAAACTTCTACTAGAGGGCCAACTTACAGATCACAATAGTTTCAAAATTTCGGAGGAGGGGGGGCCCACTTAATCTGCCTCATCTATCTCAACTAACCTTCGGGTAATTGAATGATTCGCTGATATCCATGGGCAACATTCGCCCTCGACAGACCGTCGCTCCCCAACTGCTGTGATCCATTACATCCGTGCGTCGTTACCAATCCACTAAGGTCTATATGCTGCTCGAGACTAATGTCGCCGTTATTTACGAGCTCTTCTCTTGTTGTAACACACGGCTGCAGACCTTCCGCTAAGGCAAATTACCTCGTCACGTTAACTACCCATTCTTTTACAGTGCCACTGATTGCGCTCTTGATTTCGCATATTTCTGGTTTCTTGCCACACGGTAAGACCACCGACTTGACTCGACATTTCATTACACTGTATGATGCGATGCACTGGGGCGGATCCAGGACTTTTTCTAGGGGAAGGGGTCATAATGGTCAGACAGGCAAACGGCATTCTCATATTTGAGATTAAAAAAACACACAACATTTACTGTGAGAAATATTATCTTTTTGTTAACATGAAAGTTATTATTATGAAATGAAATTATTGAGACTCGTAATATACTAAACAAACGTAATGATAACCGAATAGAAAACCTTATCAATTTTTTAAACGTTTTGGGGGGGGAGGTACGTGCCCCCGATCCCCTCCCCTTAATCCGCTTATAATGATACAGGCCATTTGCCTAAGTTCTATCTGACCAAGTATTTTCAGTACATGCAGATGAAGTATTTTCTTGATTGCCATGACTAGAGCGAAGGGTATGTATACATATAAGCATAGGCTTACCTAACGAGCCAATTCGGAGCAGTTTTCTCCAATGCTCACCTACACGATAGTTTATAAAATTGGCACGCATTTCGCATCCGCACAGTAAATTGTACGTGCTAATGCATCGTGTAACTATGACTTAAGGCCTGTTTACACGGTACATTAACACATAAGAGTTAATGTCTGTTTGCATGAATGATTTTTGTGGACCGGAACGGAACATGTACGAATGCATGAACCAAATTAGAACAGGTTCTATTTTCTGTGCATGCATTTGCACAAGTTGGGTGGTTACAGGGTGCATTTTTGTGTTCATTCTCGCATTCATACATTAAACACTAACCCGTACGTGTCAATGTACCGTTTAAACAGACCTTTAGAATAAGCGAAATATCTCACGCGTGCCATAATATTGAGGAGCAGGGAATAGGGAGAAGTATAAAAGTAAAACACTGCAGAATGAAAAAAATGCTAGAGATCAATTCCTGAGACCATCAGGGATATTTACAACCGGGATACCTACTGAAATGATAAGATCCCTCGACAGAACGATTGAAGACGTTTTAATTATCCCTTATAATATTATGATTCCTATAATAATCCCAGTCCTCTTAGTGTTCAATTCTACACAGAAGCATCTCTCTTATATTGCCTACCGTCCGTAGGTGTTCAAGAGAGGAGCGCGATTTCAGTTGAGGGGCTACTAACCCGCCGGCCGCAACACTAGGATCCGTCGACTGCCGTCGGCGTCTCTGAGAGTCGTCTGCAGGCGCCGGGCGGGCGCCGTCGCGCGGCCTCGCTCACGGGGCGCCAGGAGGAAGACGTCGTTGGCATGCTGAGGCGAAGCACCAGCCGCGAGCGAGAAGAACAGAGGGAAGAAGAGAAACGCCGTGCGCAACCGCTCACAAATGGATCCCATTCTCATCACTACGAGGGCACACGGAAAGACATGGCACCGACACACAATGGCAACTCGCTATCACAACCAAGAGCAACCAAGCAGCCCCCTCGGCCAACTGCCTTATCGCCACTCACGCACGGCAGCAGCAGACACCGACTGCGCCCCTCCCCTCCTCTCCCCTCCGTCGCCCGGACGACTGGCGCCGATCGCGGTCGGCTGGCCTCGGAAATGGTCCCCCCCGCCCCCCAAGCCACGCAAACTGCCTCCTCCGGCGTGCTTTGCACTCGGGTGGAGAAGGGGTCCCTTTGAGTGATGCGGTCACCTCGCTACGGCCCGAACTGCGTGCATGCATCTACATTTACATAATACCCTGCGAGCCACCTCTAGGGTGTTTGGCAGGGGGTGATCATTCACCAGCATGTAATTGGACTCCCACATGCACTCCACTCGCTCTAAAAAACGTCACGCATACTATCAAATTATATTTCCATATGCTGTTAGAAATAAAAATAAAATTAAGAAACATGCTTGAAGTGTTACATAGGTTAGTAGGCTACACTATAAGTCATCTAATCTATTTATGAGTTCTATCGCTGCCGTTATAATCTCTTATTAATTGTGGAAAAAAAGACATTCTGAATCTGTCTATTCTACAATCTATCTCTCTTATTTTATTTATATGATATGATCTTCCGTAGTATGTTGGCGTCCGTAAGATATGGTTAACTTCGTCAGAAAAGACATTGCTCTTGAACTTATCTAAAAGGTTTAGTCTATTTTTCAATCTACGGTCCGATAGAGAATCCCATCCGAGTTTATCTAAGAGGTCAGTTACACTAACGAGACTATCGTAACGACCTTTCACATACCTGGCAGCTCTTCTTTGCACGCGTTCTAACTCTGTTATTAAGCCTTTTTCATGAGGGTCCCAAACACTGGCAGCGTATTCCAAATGTGGTCTAACGAGGGAAAAGTAGCTAATTTCTCTCACTTTGTCGTCGCACTTTCCTAATATTCTTTTAACAAAACCCATTTTACGATTAGCTTGACCGGTTATTTCTCGAATATGTTTATTCCACGATAGATCATTATTGATTCTAACTCCTAGATATTTCACGGATTCAACTGCCTTTAACTGGGTGCCCCGAATGATATAGTTACGCTGTAGGGAGTTGTTCTTCTTCCAAAAATTCATTACGACGCATTTTTTCAAATTTACTTCTAACTGCCAGGCATCGCACCAAGCTTGGATAGCAGCAATGTCATTCGTTAGTTGACCTATATCTTTGCTGGAACGGATTTCTCTGTAAACTACAGCGTTGTCTGCAAATAATCGTAACTTACTGTGTACTACTTCGCCAATGTGGTTTATATAAAGAAGGAATAAGAGTGGGCCTATGGCACTACCCTGAGGAACGCCAGAAGTGACTCTAACCTCATTAGAGACTACACAGTCTAATACTACTCTTTGGACGCGGTCGCTCAAAAATTCTCTTATCCAGGAAATGACATCTTCGTCTAGACCATAAGATGGATTTACTGAATATTAACTACAAAAAGGGGGCAATTTCTGGGGCAAGTTCTCTATATACGCGAGAAGGGATGTCGTCTGGACCATGGAGGCACTGTCCCTAATCATGTGAGCACGCAGTAGGCCAGTGATTACAATAACAAATGAATGAACATGCATTCACTCCTTCGAAAAATGCTTTGGACATGCAAATGACGTCGTTCTATGACTTCTCAACACTTCTAATTCTCAAACTCAATGGCTTTTCGCCTCTGGGCAGACTTCCACGACACATAACTACTTTGCAGCTGTATTTTGACCATTCATTCGGCCAATAAACAGTCAAGCAGTTGGTGAAAACCTTATAACCCGATTGGATCAAGATGGATCAAGAAAGTGCCGTAGGGACGAAACTAATGCGTGGGATTTTGTTTACATGAAGTGGAAATCCACGATGTTTTAGCCAGCATCTGTGGCAGTGGTCTTCGCCTGCTACACCCACGGTCGCGGGTTCGAGTCCCACCCGGGAAGAAGATCTCTACCCAGTGCATTGTTGATTGTGGTGTGCATTAGAAAGATTGGGATCCCCTTTGAAAAATCCGTGATTTGCATTTAATGGGGAAGATTCAAATTAAACAAATGATCAAAGCGATACGTTTTAATAGTGGTTTCCTATTATTTTTTGTTGCCTACATCGAAAGATTATTACTCCTGGAGTACGCACTTCACGCACTAAGATTTTTAAATGACAATATCTATTTTTTGAGATTAAACGAAAAGTGTAAAATTTCAAGCACGCGAAAACGCGACGGCTAAGTATGAATGCCGGGAAAAGCCCGCGTGACGTCATTCTGGTTCCAGCTGCCGCAAGTGAGGTGACCTTGGGGCGGGGCTTTGAGCGCTGATACGACGCAGGCTGATGGCAGGTAGCAGAGTACCCTGCTAGCAGGTAGAGCTTGGCTTAAATAAGGATTATTAATACCTTATCAAACGAAGAAAACTTTCCGACCTTAGCCAGTTTTAATAGGTGATTATTGAGACATGTTTCCCTGAGCTCTATGCCTCATGCATGCATTGGTAATCTCAGACGATGTAAAACTCCTATCTACTCGTATAGAATCTAGGTCCCTGTGACGTCACGTGGAGTGGCATCGCATTGGCGCCAATCCGGCCTTTTTCAAATGAGGATAAAATTGACCCTTGCCATTCGTCTAAACCGGTATTTCTAAAACCAAATAATTTGTATATTATAAATACACTAATGGTTGGTAACGAATTGCAATCAATGCCTTTCGTTTTCTTTGATGAAGGAAACTACCCTATTGTTGAGCGTTTATGCAGTGGAGGTATCGATTATTTCCATTTACTTTACATTGTAATAGGTATCGTTATCACATGAACTAAAAAGAGGACACGCAGCATCGCGGACGGCTATTTATGAAACTTTGACAGCCTTATAATATTCTTTTAACTTAGGATACGTGCCTTTTATACTATGCCAGAAATTCGATGCTATCGTTGTAATTGTAAATCGATATAATTTCACGTTGAAGCAACATAGATAATTGTAAACTATATGTAGCATGAATCCATTGTTGTCCAAGTAAACAAAATAAATTTAATTTCCGCAACAACAATAATCACGCTGGCGACTGCTTATTTCGAATTAATAATTATATCGATTATAACTTCGTCTATATGAACTGGATTATTTAGCTTTAAAATTTATCGTGAGTGTAAAATTTTCAAGTTTTCAAAATGAAAAATCTTGAAATTTGATTTCTCCCAGAAACAGCTCTGGATTAGAAAAGTTAATGAAATAGATTCACTCGATGTCCTAGGTTTACACCAAGACCAGAGGCAGTCATGGTATACCCGTATCGATTAAATATGTAATAAAATCAGTAAAGTTCTCTATCTTCTCAGAAAACTGTAGCCTATTGCATCAAAGACAGTATTGATGAATGTTTATTATGCATTTTTTCAAAGTCACATCTGTTACGGAATTATATTGCGGGGTAATGCTCCCAAGACAAGTAAGGTGGAGGCAGGCAAGGCTGTTACAAAAGGAAGCCAGAAGGACACTATTCACTTTTCACAAAGACGCAAATTTGCACCACAGACCACCTTTCATAAACAAGAATCGAATACCAATAGCGTCCACCCACAAATTCTTAGGAGTTCTGCTAGACGAAAAACTGTTCCACAAACCTCGTTTACGTTACTGTACCGGCAAGGCAATAGCAGTTAGGCAGGCAATTGCCTCACTATGCTCCCAAACCTCTCCTCTCCCTCACAGCTGCAGAGTCAAACTCTACACATCCACTACCGACTACACATCTACTATCCGACCTACCCTCCTGTACGGCTGCGAGATATTTGCATTATCCAAAATTATAAGACATAAATTGGAAGTATTCCAAAATAAATCTCTACGTCAACTCCTTAACCTATCCAGATTAATCCGAGTCGCAGACGTGCTGTCAACACACAAGATTCCCACAGTAAATCAGTTAATTTCTAAATTAGCAAACAACTTCAAGTCCAGGCTCGGGGCAATCCAAAACACACTACTTTTGGGATTATGATCCAACTATCCCCAACACATACAAACTGCCTCAGCGAAGAACTCGACTATGAGTCTATCCTATGTATTTCTTTCTTGTAGATATAGTCATAATCACTAAAAGGTAATATAAATGTCTCAATTTAAGAAGGTATTACAAATGTTTATTTCCAAACATTATGAGTTTTAAAAAATGATGAAAAATAAAAGAAAAAATGAAAAGAAAACACAAATCGATGAAAAAATACTTAAAACAAATGAATAAAAAAAGAAATAATGAAAATAAAAATTATACATATCAACCAAATATATATATATATATATATATATATATATATATATATATATATATATATATTCAGCACCTCCATCCACAAAAAACCCACCAACCATGAACAATACTTGCACTACACCAGTTGCCATCCACCTCACACCAAACACGCAATCCCCTACTCCCTATCAGTCCGTGCCCATCGCATCTGCAACAATTCACCATCTCTTCAAAGAGCCACACAGAACCTCCATCATGCTCTCCTCAAACGAAAGTATCCAGAACCCCTGCTTAAAAAGAAAATACTCTCTCCCTCCGAACAGTACACCCCACGCACCAAAAAAGAACAAAACCACAGGAAACTGAATCTCACCACCACATTCTTCCCGGGCTCTCAAAAAATTAAAAAAATATTAAAAGATCTGTACCCTATCATCAGCAAAAACAAAATCACGGCTGCTCTTCTTCCATCCTGCCCCTCCATTGCCTACAGAAGAGCATCCAACTTAGGTAATATTTTAAAATCCACCCGCCCCCTCCTACGGCACGCTCTGCCCCCACCTTCCTCCCTGACTCCATGCAACCGCCCCCGCTGCAAGTGCTGCCCCCTGCTACGCCCCACCACTTCACCTGTCATCAATAGATCCTCCTCCACACCATCTTGCACCTCCTTCAACGTTGTATACAGGCTATTTTGTAATTTTTGCCCCGCGTACTACATAGGAGAATGCACCACGCCCATATCCATCCGTATGAATAACCACAGGCACTCCTGCAAAACTCCCCCCTTTCATGAACCCATCCCCATTCACACTTCCTCACACAACAGTACCTTCGACCAATGTTTTTCCCTAACCTTCATTGAAGTTTTGCCAGAGAGGGCAACTATCATCGAGGTGAGGACGAGGGAGATGGCCCACATCTGGGTTGAAAAGGCGTTTGAAACGCCCGGGCTAAACATCGCCCATTAAAAGCCGAAACAAACCCTACCCTCCCTTTCCCCCCCTCTCCCCTTCCCCTTCTTCCACCCCCACTACCTCACCAAGGAGGGCGACTGGAGGAACTTACCCGGCCTGCAGCAGTTCACCTTCAGCACTGAGGATAGCGGATCAATCCGCTGAAACGTCTGAACGTTTATTTGTGAGTGTCCCTTTTTTACGTGTGTCTATGTTTTTAGTAGTACAATTTTTGTTCGTTCGCCTCGATCGGTCACATTTATATATATATATATATATATATATGTATATTGGATTTAATACATTGACAATATTTGGGTATATATATTAATAGGTTTAGGTTACATTGAAATATGAGTTAAATTTACATTTTTATTATAATATTAATGATAAATATGTATATTATATTTTTTTCTCTTTTTCATTATTTATTTCTTTCAATAATGCATTGTGTCTAAGTTAAGAAATGAATAATGAAAAAGAGAAAAAATATAATATACATATTTATCATTAATATTATAATAAAATTGTAAATTTAACACATATTTCAATTTAACCTAAGCCTATTAATATATGTACCCAAATATTGTCAATGTATTAAATCCAAAAAAATGTTATTGTTAAATTACTCATTTATTAGTTACAAGTTTCTGCTCACACAAACAGAACACTACCCCCAAAACACAAATAATTGCGCACAAAACCAATCTCATGTCATCTGGCTGGTTAGGGTGAACTGGTTCACCGGGACAGCGGGACAGAACGCGCCTAAGGGCGCATCAATTAGTGCGCGGTTTGCCAAAGACAACTTTACAACTTTGACGTGTAAGTCTGATGTACACACACACACACAGGATGTACAATCTTTTTAAAGGATCGCTTGACTCCCTCTATACATTTTGGGGTTACAAAAACGTTATATGTCACGATAATAGTCTTTTTACATTGCGGGATTTTAAATTGTATTGACCTGGCCTTGTTATTATTTATTGATTTTGTCCTTCTGTTCGATTATTTTGTTTATTTTATTTTTATTATTTTATTTTATGTTGTTTCATTTACCCCTGTCCCTCCTTAAAGTGCCTACCATGTGGGAATCAGGGCTTATCAACATTTCTTGTGCCTCACCCAGGACTGAGTGTGCTGCATCTAATTCGTGGGGCGTTCGTTGGTCATCGTCGAAAAGCGGTCTTTTCTCGTATACATGGTGGATACACAAGATCATAATGAATAAACGAGGGAGGGAAGATTGTAAGCAAGGGTACCAACCCCCTGGGCACAAACTATCCCTCGAATGACCGCTTTATCAAGTCTTGACTAAGAATGTGTAAACATTTATCTTTTTCTGTAAACTTTTCTTGATTTACCGACCAATAAATAATACTAATTATAAAAAAACACACACACACCATACCAGGCATAAAAAAGACCTGGATACACCATTCTATAGACTGTCAAAGATCAAAAATAATTTTAAAAACATGGCTATAAAGGCATACAACATACTGCCAAGGGAGGTGAAATTAAAAGGTACAAATAATAGGGAACTTGCATATATTTAAGATATAATCAATAGCCCCAAAATTATATAAAAATATATGTTTGTATACTTCGGTGAAAGTTTTTTTATTATGCCCGATGATTGGCTGGTAGAAAAGTGACGTCATGGTTTAGTACGAGGAGGCACAGCCATAGTAGAGGTTGCATAGGCGGATCCAGCGGGGGGGCACGGGGGCACGTGCCCCCCCCCAGACCCTTAAAAATATGCTCGATTTTTAATACGGTCCCATTATCATTTCGTTCGTTTTGTATAACAAGGTATCCTTGTGCCCCCCCCCCCCTCCCCCCGAACAAAATCCTGGATACGGCCTTGCTTGTGCCCCTCCCAGAAAGAAATCCTGGATCCGCCCCTGAGAGGTTGCATACTTGAATATAAGCGACGGCGTGGTTATGATTCATTTATTGAAGTGCAGACGTATCGGAGTTGTTCATTGTGACTTCAGGGCTATTATTTGATCTGTTTCTACTCCATTGAAAACGAAAGATTGCGTAAAGATGAAGGAATATGGGTATTCCTAGGCTGATCCTAGCAAGCTTCCTGTTACTGATTCCATCATGATAACAATGTATTTTAGTGAAACTGTAGACTTCGTCGGCGCCGAAAGTCGATGCCGAGAAATGGAAAGGTAGCTGATGTGCATCTGAAATGTTTTATAGTTCATAACAAAGTGAGACATGCGTATAATTTTCGTCTGAAGACTTTCACAGCTTCTTTTATCTATGTTGCTGGTGGTTTTCGGGTAAACCCGAAAACCACCAGCAACATACATGCGTATAATATTGGCGAAAGCGTATACTCATGTGAAATGTGTATTCTTTTGGCAGTCCGGTAGAGTCTTATGGTGAACTTATTTCCACCTCGAAGCTGTCGATGATACTTTCAACTTAAAAATGCCTTGCCTGGAGGGCGACAGGAAGCTCTGAAGAAACCAGACTATTAATGCTTCAATTTAGTAGCGATAATATAGACGAACTTCCAACACAATCTACCATCTTGTGACTCAAAACCCCGAAGCCACTTCCTATTCTGCAGAAAGAATCGGTCAATCGCTCTTCGATCAATATAATAAACACAACGTCTTCAGGTGTTAGTTACTTTTGTAAAATGTAAATCCTTCCTAATTTAGCATTAAAATGTGAATGTTTTCCAAACAAGTATTTAATACATTTTGGGAGCTTTTCTCACGATATATCTTAAACCTACTCTAAAGGCGAGCTCATCGTCATTGCGATCGGTTGTCACTTAAAAATTACGAATCGGAAATCCTAGAGGGATGATCTTCGACGATGACCATGATCACCTGCACTCTCACTATCACTGGAACCCGTGGTGAAAATATCATCCCAATCCAATTTCTATTTGGTTTTAACTGGGGAAAGAGCAACATAGAACTGCACATTCTTTGGGCAATTTTGGGTTTGACTTTCCCTCAAACACCCCATTTCCCCTGTGGTGCACATCAGTCCTATCTTTATACGGTGGCCTGACAACCTTTAAATGGATCCTTGGTTTATCCTGGCAACCAACTAAATGGAAATTGCTGATCCATACGTCTTCCTCTATCTTCACAGTTTCCAAATCAAGGGCCGCGGAACATTCCTCTTGTGACTCATTTTTTTCTGAAAAGCAAGCAACGGCGTAGAATAAAATCAAAGAATGCTGCCATTCATTTTTTGTGACCACCTCTGGATTCCATTCTTTTTCCATCTACAACTTCCTTTATCTTTCGGGGTAAACTATGGGACTAGATAATGTTTAAATATTTTCATTAATTTATAACAAAATATAAGTTCTAAAAATACCCAAAAGCCATTTTATTAATCCGCACTGATGAGTGTAAATTAATGTGGAAGATGAATGCTGTGGACGTAGGAGTTTTCCTTAGGTTGAGTTGCAAACTTCATGAAGTTGACAAAACGACTAATTTTTCGGTGCGCGGAGTCATTTATTGCACTGGCCGTGTCTACATTTTTCAATTTTTTTGTAATAAAATAAATCAGAATTTAGGATAAAATTTCCCTTAAAATGACGTAGAGTTCATTATTATAGCATGCTTTGAAGCCAGGATATAAATTTGAAAAGTACAGCAGCACATCATTTTGACGCCGACAGTAGAAGAAAACGCTGTCTTCTTTGCTGTCACTCGAATGCATGAGGATCAGCGTTAACGCAATTGCTCTATATTTTCATATATCCTCCCTTGATTTTAAACATCATGGAATTTTCTATGTCCTTCTGTAACTGAAATTGAACAAGTGCCATAAATAATTTGAGTCCATCGTAACCATCGAGAAACACCTATCTCGATTTTTGTTGAGAAGTTGAGTTTTTATTCTCCGGCGGCCGAATTATCGAAAAATCTCAGTTTCAAGTTATTCAGTCAATGAAATATGGAAATATTATTAATATTAAAGTTATCTTCGCTCACATAGCACACGGGTTTATCATTCCGTTTATTATACTCTTATTTTTCCGTAACGCTCATCCCGACAGACGGCATGCATCCAGGCTTTTCTTCTAATTTCCTCCGTGGGAATGCAGACGAAAATTTTTTCTGGAGTATTATTGCACAGAGGAACAATGCACCACTTGTAATTTTTCCTTATTTCACCCATGATCTCCTTTAAACGCAACGTGGCTCTTCCAAACCTGCAGTTACTGGGCTTGGATCTTGGGCTCCTACTGAACAATGACGTCACGGCCTAAGATTAGTGGGGGCGGTATTTTTTAGCCCGCGAAACTCGGGAGACTTTTGGGAGTCATTTTCTAGTGTATAAACTGAATTTTAAGCGGAAAAATGTATATTGCGGTACTAAGTGTTTACTGTAGTATATCAGCATACTGTTTATAAAAAGAATGAATTTCCCTATTCCTCCGCGGGAGTGCACGGAGAGTACCTCTCAGCCCCGTTGACACTTTCTCTGACTCCTATATCGGTCGTTTTGCATTGTTGCTATAAAGTTATGCTTAAAATAAATAAACAGTGATTCGGGCCGGAACGACAATAGAGAGCACATTGCAGTGAATGGGAAACATGAACAATTTTTTTGAAGTACTTCAATGAAAAGATCCCTACCTCAAATGTACTCGCCGAAAACTTCGCGGATGATTAATGTTTTTTAGCCGAGTTATGAGTCTTTAAAAATTAATCTTCATCGGCTGCTTGTAAACACGACGTCATCGGAGCGTGGTGTCACGGCACGGTATCCACTAATGACAGACTGAGGCTGTGGATAGAAAATCGGTCTATGCAGAGGCTAAAACGCAACTTTGGCGAAAAAAATTGCTGTTTTAACGCCAAAATACAGATTATGAATATATTGGGTTGCCTAGGCGTTGTTGAAATAAATAAAGGGGATTGTTTGGGGAGAATTGGGAAGATTAAATGAAAGTAAGTTGATACCTAAGTATAAAGATAAGATAAGAAAGTATAAGATGAGGTATCAATAAGTATGTACAAAGTTAGGCCTTGATGATGGTTTTAAATAAACAGAAACGTTGGCTATAACTTGTTTGCATAACATACGTTGACCTAAACCCCAGGAAATATTTTAACGTGTATTAAACGAGGTCAAGATAAGAAGAAAAAAATAATTATGAAAATAAATTGATTGCACATTGTGTTCTACGTTGCACACCTACATCATTTGCTTTGTGGAATAAGTGTATTGTAGCATGGATATCCATGAGAAAAACGTGTGAAATCGTGTATAGTGCCCCGGCGCTCAAGTACCTCTATTTTCTCGCCGGATAAGGTTTTTGCTTGAGTCCCAAAGGACAAAGATAATATATTAAAGCGGTTGACGACCTACAGAATGGAGTTAAATACTTTATCTTCATTGTCAACAGAAAATATTTCTCAACGTAAGTACATTATGGAATCAGAGATACAGTAGGGTTTAATCTAATTGCCAGTTTTTCTCGGATGGCCACCAAATTTAGGATGTATCACTCATTTCACTTTTTAAACAACCCTAGAAGTGTACCTTATAGTCTACCATTTTTAGAATTAAATGTAAAGGAAGGCGGCTATTAACGAGAATAAGTACTGATTACGATTAAACCACGGAGAAAAATAAGGAATATACGAGACATATTTGAGGCTTTTGGCAAGGTAAACTCAATATTTACCACTTTCATGCCAAAAAAGTCATGCCACTTGCATGTCAACGCAAAACCTATAATTTCGACTCGTTTCTGCAGTGGGTTTCTATTCAGAAACAGGAACTTGAGTACAGGGTAAATACTATTTGGAACCTATTTATGTGTCTAGCAAATACTTTTTTTTCTTTTCACGATCATTAGGATCTCAACTCCGGCCGATTAGGGAAGACTATATAAGTTACGCATGGTAGGTAACTAAGTAAATACATAAGTTAGATTTTCAGCTAGCAATGGATATGTTAAATTTTAATGGACAATAAATAAATATTTAAAAACGTTCGTAAAATAATTTTCATTTATCGCATAATTATTTACCTGCCTTATTTTACTCCCGCATCGCGCTAGTGTCGAAGCAATCACTGTTTTTCAGAAAATCAGCCGCCATAAAGGAGTCGGCCAAAATTAAAATGTCGTATTGTGCCTTCTTAAATCCCTCTTAAGTCAATTTGTCCTTTGAGAAACTACTACAAAGCTCGTTGATGATTTTTTACTTCGATATCTTGCAATCAAGGCTCTACCGCTCCACTCTCGAAGTGAATGTTGCACCGTGCGATGACGTCAGAAGGCATTACAGGTCACGTGATTTCAAGTGATATTCGAGAACTTTTATTTAGAATTTACTGACGTTTGTGGAGTACTTACTAGGATAGTTTTGGCTTATATATTTGGACTCATGAGAAAATTTTCTATTCAATGAGACTAACTAGCACGATGAAATAATTTCATGCATGTTCCTCATTCAGTGTTATTTTTTCTTTTAACTTAATTAAGTTATTAGAATTCACATAAGAACCGTTAAGTATAAATTAGAAAGATATATTCATAACAGTACACAGTTCCATTAATATATTTCCTTGCTTTTGATCTAATCTCCCCTTTGCCGAGATTCGCCATATTCATTAACCGCATGATTGGAGGAGTGTACCTTGGCAGTGTATTTTTCCGTAGTCTTACCCTCAAAATAATGTCGTAGTCAGCACAAGTATTTTTAAAAAGATCAGTTTCTGCCGAGAAGTTAAGGTTCGGAAGGCTTTACCGCATCGACGTAGTTATAGAAATAGGTGAAAGGAATTCAACATAACCTGGCAACATTCATTAGCTCTCGAAATGAACTATAACCATAGAGTCGTGAGTATAAAAGAACAGACATCCCAACGGAAAAAATGTGACATTCGAAAAAGTTTAATTTTTATCTCACAGTAACCAAGGGTGATGAAAACAAACTGTATCCTACATATAATGAATCACCTCGTGAGCATATATATTAATCATTTTCGTAATCCAACTTACGAAACCACGCCGAGGGCAGATGAGAGTATGAAATTTTTCCGTAAAATCTATTTTCGGACGGGTTTTTCGTAAAGTTCCACGTAAAAACTCACATAAAAATACCATAAGTACGTGATTCCATTCAATATCGTTGACAGAAAAGAGGAATTACCCAAATGGCACCCATATTTCCGAAGTAGTAGAGTAAATAGTAAAGGTCTGTCCGGAAAAAATTGGAAGATTCCGCCATTTTTATGTTTTCGCTGGTAAATAGATGACTTCTTTTAAATGTTTACTTTTTCTAAAACAAAATGCATTTTTTATGTAATGGCAACGTTTTAAAGAAATTGGACTTGTAAAAGTTGACGAAATCTTGAGTTAATCTTTTGGAAATTATATTCTTCGGTGATTTTCGGAATACATATTTTAATTTTTTCTCGGTAACCAAGTTCGAAAACAAACTGTTACCTACATACAGTAGACGATTATGTGAGCATATATAATAATCATTTTCGTCGTCCAACTCACAAAATCAGGTCGAGGGCAGCAATGAAGTTAAAATTAAGATGAAAAGATTCTATAAGTTCGTTGCTAGATTCTTCATCTTTCGAAATGTACAACAACCATTCTCATAGCACGAACGGTTCGCGTGCATTAGTTAAAAACCGGAAAACCGTCCCAACAAAATGCGTAATTTCGGCCATTTAGTTTTCCTAGTAACGAAGTGTGACCATCAACTTCCGGTTTTCGAAATTTTCCTCCCGATCATTCATGGTCCCCTTCCTTTGCACCAAATTTCAGCACTCCAGCCCTCAAGGGCGTACCCAGGACCATAACTAGGGGGGGGGGGGGGCAAAACAAGTTGTGACATTACTTCATGAGAAAATTTGTTGAATGTTTCGTTTCAAATCAGTACTGATTTTGCTTAAAGACTTTTGCGATTTTTGCTTCTAGAGGGGGAGCTGCCCCCCCTGCTCCTCGCTGGGTACGCCAGGGTACGCGCATGCCAGCCATTCTGGAAGAGGTCGAGAATTTAACACGGAGGCAAGTGCGCAGCTGCGGTTGAGGTGCCTCAGTGTCAATGGATGCTATGAGCTGAGATCCGAGCGCCAGCAGTTCTGAACACGAACTGATTAGTTGTGTACCAAGAACCAGAGACGAGAAGAAAGAACGGAGCCCATACTTGGGGTTCGACTCACCAAGGCCACGGCTCCAACGATAATTATTTTATAGCCTCTCTCTCTTCTCCAAATGCCATGAATCCAACCATGCCTCTCTAGACCATGCATAACCATCTCACCAATGTCTCTTGTGTTTTTTTTTCCTTGCCCAACATCGGTGCTCCCCGACAGGGGCGCAGTTAGGAATTAAGCGAAGGGGGGGGGGGGTTTAGGTGTAACTAATACCGGGGTGTGTGGGGGTATGGAATACCCACCAGGATAAGCGGTAGGTGCGAGATTAATAAATTACAGAATTTTAAGATAAATGGTTCAAAACGGTGAGTTTTACGGCTTTTTGAGGGATATTTCAATAATCCTTACACTATTCAATTAGTAATATTAACCCAATTAGGTAAAATGGATTAAACTTAAAAATTTCTCCGAACTCTGGGGGGGGGGGGGGGTTTATCCCCCAAACCCCCCCCCACCTCGCTGCGCCACTGCTCCCCGGCGTCTGCACGTATTTCGTCAACGAATCAGACGCTTGCATTTCCCAATTTCAGTCGAGTAACTTGTGTATCTTGCCTCAACAAACTCAATGCCATTTCACTGCTCACAGGCGAACCAGACCAGAACGTATACGCAGCGAAATCGTCATTCCAAAATGGCTCAGCTCAGTCGAAGAGGAGAGTCGCTTCTTCGGAGAGGCATTTCCTCCACTGTCCCGACGCCAGCGATTACATTTGGCGTCGTTGGGCCAGCGATTATTTCATCCTGCCCCCCTGCCATTATCTCTCCGAACATAAGAACCCACTCTGCCGCCACAAGATTGCGTTCCATTACGGCGGCGTGCCTGAGGGGACCGACCCTCCCCGGCGCTAATAATCACCCTCTCTCTGCCTCTCGAGTGGGGCGGGCGGCAGGTAAACCTCAGAGCTCTACAAAGCTCTGCCCTCCGCTTCCCGAGTGCCCCGTGGACGCTGGTAACACAAAGCCAATCAAAATTCTCTCAATCAAAAGTATATGGAATATGGTTTCCCCGTGTGAGTGTTTCTTTTTTTGTGTCTCTATGTTTTTTAATTACAACTTGAACTATTTATGTTACGCGCATTTCATTTTTCCAAAACAGAATGCATCGCTATGCGCGCGCGCATTGTTATTTAGACGATTGGCTAATGGTTTTGTACAAAGAACAGCTTAATCTCATTGATAGTGTTATTGATTTTGTGTGTAATGATTTGACTGTGCAGTTAAACGACAAGAAGTGCAATTTATTTCCCCAAACTGTTATTAAATGCCTTGGTGTTCGTATTGATACTGTACGTATGGAGCTGAAGCTCACAGCTTCCACCCTGCAGCGGGTGCATTATATTATTTCAGTGTTACCCTGAGTTCGGGCAAAAGACATGCCGAAGGCGCTTGGGTTTCTTTCATGGGTTGTTTACATTAGGAATCTGCCCTTATTTCTCATTAAGGATGCCGCTCAGAGGCGGACTCAATGGGGGAAGAGAGGATCTTCCATGAATCAAGACGCTTTGCTAATTATAATATACGTTATAGTGGACGTTTATAGTGATGCGACTCCGTGGCAAGTTGCATGGACCATCCATCCCATCACTAGATGTTTGTGAAATATGGGTGCTGCCACGAGAGACCCCTATCTATTTATAGGGCAGAATGTTTAGCGGCCACCATGGCAGCAAACCACGCTACAACTGTGACCCCGATGGGGTCGAATATCAATGTTTTCTTAGATAATACCGCCGCTATGTACTCCCTCCAAAAGGGAAGTCCCGGTAGCTCAGCTTTCGACCAACTGCCCGCCTCAGGCTTCGTCCCACCTATATACCCAGCCGGCGGTTTGCGAAAAGGCCGCCGACTTGGCATAGGACCGTCCGAGACGGACAGTCGGCCGGGTTTTGAGCCGTCGGGACGTCGGGACGCCAGGTCACAACCTGTGACTAGCGAAAGGGTTAAAACAAATTCGAAAAAAAAAAACAAAATCGACTATTTGGACCGCTTTAGTAGAGAGGGAACATTTAATTGAAATTAATAGTTAGGAATAAAAAAAGTAGTTTTACTTTAATAATTTAAATAAAAATTTCATATTGAATACATAAAATAGTTTTTTAACACTATTAATGATTTAGTCAATTAACTTTTCGTCAACATTTTGTCTGAAAGAACACACATAAGAAAACACCTAGCAAACAATTTATACCATAAACCAAAATGCCACAAAATTATTTATGTACCATAATAAATAAACATAAATAAATAAAACATAAGAAAACTAAAGGGATAAATTAACCAGCCCACTAACAGTTTTCATCGGATTCCCAGCTGTTACTGTCCTCATCAGAAGTTGGCTCTACCAATACAAGTAAGTTTCGAATATCCTTTGAAACATTTCTTTTTAAGCATTTATACAAACATAATTATTGGATATTAGAGGATCCGAATTAAGGAGGTGCCTTAGGAAAAGATCTCGCATTTCAGCTGAGCGCGAAATTTTTCGCGTGAGTTACGCTCGCAATCTTCTGATATCTTTGTGGCGAGATTCCAAAGCTTCCTCCGAAAGTTGGCCAATTGGAAGCACTGCTGCCTTGGCAATTGATGCTCCATGAAACAGTACCTTGTGCACTGTGGGAGGCATGTAATACCACCGATACAAATCCACAAAAAGGGATGCAGTTTATGAGCAGTACTCGCCGAAATTGGCGTAATCATCTCAAGTCCAGATATCAGAGCTTTAAAATTGAGGCAAACCTCGAGATGAGTTCCTCGTTAATGCCTATTTGAAAAGGCAAAAAAGTCCTCACCAAATCCTTCTTCCAAAAAAATCTAAATATTCATAACAAATTTTGGAATTAATAAATAAAAATGAAATATGAGTTTTTGATGGTAAATATACCGATTTTCTGATGTTAGCTTAGGTTCAGAAAAAAACATCGGGCAGTGTTCCCATCATTAGTCATGCCTGAGATGAAGTACTTGGAAAACGTACCTTTTTATTGTTACGAGATATTCTTCACTACTGTCGGCGTCAAAATGATGTGCCGCTGTACTTTGCAAATTTATATCTGGACTTCAGTGCATGCCATAATAATAAATAATGCGTCATTTTAAGGAAAATTTTATTTTCAATTCATAATTATTTTTTGTTTTATGAAAATTTCAAAAATGTAGACACGCGAGCGCAATAAATGACTCCGCGCACCATAAAATTAGCTGTTTTGTTAACTTCGTGAACTTTGTAACTCCACCTAGGGAAAACTATCACGTCTATTCATCTTTCACAATAAGTTGCAAACATTAATGCAGATTAATAAAATGGCTGTTGCGTATTTTTATAATTCATATTTTGTTATAAAATAACGAAAATGTTTAAACTCTATCTAGTCCTAAATTTTACGCCGAAAGAAAAAATAAAATTGGTATAAACACTTCCTAATTTATTTTCAATTTTTCTATGATCCGAAAATACGTGAGTTTTATGTAGTGTAGATTATATATGGACTTTAAAATATACGACGGAGCGGACGAATGCTGCGTTGCCATGTATTGCGTGCGAAACTTTACTTCCTGGTAACCGGTACTAGCCCCACGCAGCCCCGTTTGGCAATATGACATTGATAAAAGTTATTAACATTCACAAATATAAATATTAGATCATAGAAAAATTGTAAATAAATTAAGAAGTGTTTCTATCTTTTCTTTCGGGGTAAAATGTAGGAGTAGATAGAGACAAAATATCCGTTCTAAAAATACCCAAAAGCCATTTTATTAATTTGAATTAATGTTTGCATCTTACTGTAGAAGATGAATGTTATAGACGAAGTAGTTTTCCCTGGGTTGGGTTACAAAGTTCACGAAGTTGACAAAATAGCTAATTTTACGGTGCGCGGAGTTATTTATTGCACTCGCGTCTCTTGATTTTAGAATTTTTCAGTAAATAAAAAATATATCAGAATGAGGAACTTGCATGGGTCGTAGATTGCTCTAAAAACTATTTTGAATAAGTCAAATGGATACATTAGCTCGCAAAAATACCTTCAGTTTCTCCATTCAACATCAAAAGAAATAAAAAAATTGCATTTAAAATCGAGAAAAATTTCTCTGAGCCGACCACTGCGCGAAGACACCCGAGCGTTGCCGAGGCCAGGCGTGACGTCATAGGTGCCTAAACAACCGTAGGGAGTTGGGAAATACGCTGAGCGCATGGTGTAAAATTTGTTTTGAGGGAGTATTTACCCGCTCATCGTCACTTTATTTTTTTCTGTTATTCTTGGGCAAGTTTTCCTATTGCTATTGTGCCTAAATTATTACTTGGGATATTAATAATGCGGCATCGGGATGATAAAGTACTAGCGTTTCACTTCGTATGTTTTAGTGATCAGAAAAATGGATGATGACGTTGCCACTCGTTCGAATAGTACACCTGAAATTCATCTACATCTACATAATACCCCGCAAGCCGCCTAAAAGGCGTGTGGCATGGGGTGTTAGGACACCAGCCTTTTTTTAGGACACCAAAAATTGATGCCACGACCCTCATGGAATTTGTTAAGACAAATTATTGCTATACGTAGGCGGCAAATCGAGTTGTAAAGGAAACTTGTAATACTGGAGGATAACGATCGTAAGCTTTGCTGTTGACATTAGAGTAAGCTGTGCTGTTGAATTTGGCAACGCCGAATTAACGGAGAAGGTAGTCCTATCCGTCCTACGGTACGAATTCACAGCAAAACAGTCTGCACACAATCCACATGTGAGATCGCGAATCGGTTCCGCTGCCAACACACACACAAGCTACCTATTTCAATAATATAGGTAAATCCATAAACAATATACTAGCATATACCATAAAAATATAGTTGGAAATAGGCAAATACCCTTATCAAAAACTAGATGTCACTGTCACATTCTTTTATTCATCACGTACAACTTACAATAACAGAACTCGTTATGATGAAAACAACTATTTATTCACTGATTTAAACCCTTAAATTAGCCCACAAAAGTCACATAGGTGACTTTTCTCACTACTATTCGTTGAAATAATGGAATATCAAACTTCACTCACAGTTTTTATTTCAATAGCGTGATCGTGAAATGTCATATCTACGGTGAACAACGGAGATTAGCACGCCACTGACAATTTTTACACTACTGTTAGACATTTATCGATAGCGTAATAGCACTTTTTACAATTCAATCACGATGGAACACTGATAACTCTTGGCCGATATTTTTCAACCTTGTCAAACTTTGTGCATTACAACCACTGGCACTGTGATTATTAGCAGTTGCTTAACGGGAGATGTCACGTTGAAAATAACACTATTTTGGCCCAAAATTGTTCCTAGATGTCTCCAATCAGCGAGCAAAAGTTGCATTGACTGGAATTCACCCCATAATACAAGCACAGACAGTACTAAACGACGAATTCTCCGGTACCTACTAATAAACGGATGAAGTTATTGTATATAAAAGCTAATCGGACATTAGTAAACATCAAAATCGTTCTAATTACATACTTAAATGAATGATATGCCGTCGATAACATCAACTTACAATTAACGTATCCCCCTTCCAATGGCCGTGGCTCAGACTCCTACAACGATGTTATTTAGGTATTATAAAATTTTTGGTTTAACTGCTCCAGTTTTATATTTTATGCCCTTACTCAGATATTAATATTATAAATAATGCAAAATATGAGGGCTTCCAAGCCTCTATCGTCGGATATTTATCTTTAAATATAAAATAATCAACACGTCTAACAAACGAAGCTCTCACAACTGCTGGCAACTATTACAAACAATCACAACAATAGCTTCGCGTGATGTTTAGGCACCTTTGACGTCATCGAGGCTTCGTCGGCAGTGGCTTGGGGGGTGAGGGAGTTTTTTCCCGCGCTTTAAAATTCGTTATATTTATCATTAAATATCTCGCGAAGGAAAACTCAGATATACATGCGGTTTTCTTTATTGTATTCAGAAAACAATTTTCTGTCCGCCTGTGAAATAAAAAAAATTCATGCAAGTTCCCCATTTAAAATTAAATTTTCTTTAAAATGACGTAATATACATCATTGTGGCAATCACTGAAGTCCAGATATAAATTTGTAAAGTACAGCGGCACATCATTTTGACGCCGACAGTAGTGGTAGTTCGGTCTCAACGCTGACATTTCACGATATAGGGAAATAAATCCTGGTTCTTCGCTCCCGTATCACAAGCACTGAGATCCTTTCGCACTCAAGAAGACAAACTGACTAATTTTCTCGGTAAAATCGTGAAAGAGAATATTTTTCAACCAATTGGAAAAAAGCCTTTTTGGAAAACCCCGTAAGAGCTACTTCGTGGAAACGTTTGCGCGGATATCGAAGGCGAAAGCGATCCTCAACTGTCCAAAAACCCCTTCATAGACCGAGGCAATAAAGCAATAAGCGGTATTTCTAAAAAGGGACAGTTATGAATCGAGTACAGAACTTCTTTAACGCTAGATAAGAATCATAACACGGTGGTTGGGTTTTCGGGTACAATAGGGATTAACGCAGTCGGCAGGGTAGTGCCCACCACCACGGCGGCGCTCCGCCACACGTGTCCCGTTCCCAGTGTTTGAGCTGATGGGAGTTATATAAGGCCTAGGAGGGCTCGGAGAGCAACATATGCGAGTGCATAGTTTGGGATTGGGTTTTCCAAGAATTTATATATAATGCTTTGCAGCCGCCCGCTTCCGATGACAAGAATCTGAGTTGCCGACGCAATCGTTGAGTACATTATATGTCTTATGAAGGAAATCATAATGTGCCCTTGGAAAAATTGGAACAATAAGACTAATGTGGCATGCTAAATGTCAGCAGTGTATGTAAGTGTAGACAATTGTAATTTCGTCTCACTTTTAGCGAATTATCCTCGACTACAGCTGAGTCTGAACATATGTTCGCATCTAACCACCGCCCGTGTCGGGCGGTTGGACATTCACGCACATAACTGGATAGGAGAGGCGGGGTGGCAAATTGGGGCAGGATTTTTCCATAGGTAACTAAAGTTGACACTTTATTTATATAATTTGGTGCTAAACATTTCGTGAAGCAAAGTGAAAAACAAAGTTTTTCTATACATTATGTTAAAAATAGTACATAATAATTGTACATAATTATGCGAAAAATCCACAGAGAAAAAATCATTCGCCTTGACCGGGATCCCTCGATTTCCGGCCGAGTGATTTAGCCAGTTAAGCTACCGAGGCGTCATTCTTCCCTGTGGAAATTTGTGGACTATACCGGACATGGTGGTATTTCCCAATGGACAAATTTCCACAGGGAAGAATGATGCCTCGGTAGCTTAACTGGCTAAAGCACTCGGCCGGAAATCGAGGGATCCGGGTTCGGATCCCGGTCAAGGCGAATGATTTTTTCTCTGTGGATTTTTCGCACAATTGTGCATTGCGGGTGACTCCCGTAAAGTTATCACCGTGGCTAGTCCCGGTATACTTAAATTGTACATAATTAATTGTACATAGTACATAACAATTGTAGATAATAAAAATAATAAAAAATTATCGCACAATTGTGCATTGCGGGTGACTCCCGTAAAGTTATCACCGTGGCTAGTCCCGGTATACTTAAATTGTACATAATTAATTGTACATAGTACATAACAATTGTAGATAATAAAAATAATAAAAAATTATCGCTACAATAAAAAATTTCACAACTACGGATTCAAACAATGTTCATTTTTATTATGTAATGATTTAAATTTAGGCATTTAAAACATAACGCAACAGTAGCAAAAAACTTCAGCCAATTTTTTCATAAAAAGGGAAAACTATTTTGAGATCATGTTTCATTAAATTGACAGACGTCTCCCGCTTAAAAAAAATGAGTTGTAAATAAAATAATTTCAGTAATGTGGTCACTGATCATTCTATAATTTGAAAATATAATAGTTTTTTCCAAATTAAAAAGTGAAAAAAGTCATTTTTGGCCAGCTTTTTTCGATTTCAACCCACTGTGCGACGTGTAGCAATAATTTGTCATAACATATTCCATAAGGGTCGTTGCATCAATTTTTGGTGTCCTAAAAAAAAGGCTGGTGTCCTAACACCCTCTGATAAACGCCTTTTAGGCGGCTTGCGGGTTAATATGTAGATGAATTTCAAGTGTACTATTCGAACGAGCGGTAACGTTATCATCAATTTTTCTGATAACTGAAACATACGAATGTAATGCTTGTACTTCATCATCCCGATGTCGCATTATTAATACCCCAAGTAATAATCGTGGCACAATAGCAATAGGAAAACTTGCCCAAGAATAACAGAACAAAATAAAGTGACGATGAGCGGCTAAATACTCCCTCAAAACAAATTTTAAAGCATGCGCTCAGCGTATTTACCAACTCCCTATGGTTGTTTATGTTGGATATGCGATCTCAATTGCTTTTGGATTCATGCTAATGCAGTGTCATTATTAAGTGTGCGGGTTATGATTATGTTTTGTTTCCTTTTGTGACGAATAAAGTGTTTCGTTTTTGTTTCTTGGATATGCAACCGGAAACGATTGGAGAATGGCGTGGTTTATTTCTTTTTCCTCGTAACCGATATCCTAAATTTGGAGTGAATATCTAATAGTTTAGGCACCTATGACGTCACGCCTGGCCTCGGCAACGCTCGGGTGTCTTCGCTCAGTGGTCGGCTGCAGAGAAATTTTCCTTGATTTTAATGTCAATTCTTTTATCTCTTTTGATGATGAATGGAGACACTTAAGGTATTTTTGCGAGCTAATGTATCAATTTTACTCATTCAAAATAGTATTTAGAGCAATCGACGACCCATGCAAGTTCCCCATTAGGCGGTTTCAATTTTATATTCGCGAATTGTAATCTCAAGTCCTGCATATTTATCTTTAATAATTAGCAGACACCCTTAAGAAAAAATTAGAGATATTGTTGACATACACGGTGCGAGTGCAAAGGTATTAAAATGAATTAGGCGTAGTTACAAAGCCAAGTTAAGCATAATGTCATACATCACGCAGGAAATACTGAGAACAGTGACATAAGTAGAAGGTCCGGCGTATCTGAGGCAAATGTGTGAACATGGAAATCTGCACAAATCTGTACCGCACAAATTGCGGACACGGCACCAACAACGACCGACACAGGTATCGACCGGCTTTTTGACTCTTTTTTTCTACAGCAACTGCCTTCAAGCTTGAACGCCACGCGCTTCCTGTCGAGTGACTGAATGAAAAGGAATCAACGATTGTTCTCCGGGATTGTGGCTAATGTACGTCAATTAACAAAATAATTATTTGATTTTTGCTTTCTTATTTTTGCCAGATATGTTATAATAGCGTCTCTCAGTTAATTTTAAGACTTCAACACTACATCACTATGCCCCCCCTCCACCAATCAACCGCCGACTTATCAGAATAACACACGGAAAAATCGTCGATTGAGATAATAAATTCTACGTCGACCACAGAACGATCTATAGACGTAGAATCAACGTAGATTCGATGATCCATTTCTCAATGGGACAGGTGATATAAATATAAAAAAATGCCAAGAGAGGCCACAAAAAACTTAAACACAAATAAAAGGACACTCACACGTAAGGTTTCGAATTTTCGACCGTTTCGGTCTTCATCTGGAAGGAGACAAGTGGGCACTGAGGAGGAGGACAAAGGATGACCAGAGGCTGAGGAAATTAGGATAAGAAAGTGGTAGGGAGAGGGTGGGGAATGGGGGATGGGAAAGAGGAGAGGGCTATAAAGATTTGTGGGCCCTGTTAAGACCAGGCGGGTTGAAAGCTTGGTGTAGCCATGTGCATGATCATTCCAAAGTTTTCAATTCTAGCGGTGAGGCGGTGGGTGGGAGGGAGGCAAGTATTCCTATGTGGAAACAATCATCGAAGTCTAAATCCTCAACTCCCCTTAACCTAAGGATCAACAATCACAGGGCATCATGCACTTCCTCTGACTTTGCGTCCTTCCCGGTGGCGAAACATGCGGCCACTCATCGGCGTCAATTCAATGATTGCTACAATGTATCAGTTTTTTCCTCCCTTCCCCCCACAGACCACCCACTCAAACTTAATTCCATCGAATTGACGTACATTTTGCTATTCAAAGCATTTCTTCCTCCCAGCTTAAATATTAACCGTCGCTATGGTACAGTAAGCGAAAGGTGTGGGGCCCTCCCCCCGACATTTTTTAAGATAAATGGTTCAAAACAGTGGGTTTTGCGGCTGTGTGAATAGTTAAATATGTTTATTCGTTTCTCATCCGTCCCCCTAATATTAGAAACAAAAGTTTTTATAAAAAGTTCCCTGAGCTCTTGGGGGGGGTTTTAACCCCCCAAAACCCCCCTCGCTGCGTCACTGCTTCGCTATATTTATTTAGCTTCATCCGCTTTATCTTGCACCTGATAACAAAACAAAAACTGTTGTTTATCAGAAGGTGCTTGACGCAAGACATTAAACCCGAATGTGTAGGGCACACCGTGGTGCGGTTACGCATGCAGCACGTTAATGCAGTGCATTTTTTCCAAACAGAGATACTATAACTGGCGCGCCTAGAGTCATTTGATACGAATGCTGCTTCATAGGGGTTTCACTTACACGATTTTGAGCATCACCCAGACGGCACAGGAATTTTACTTATCTGAATACGAAGGTGGACCATCAAGATATAAGTGGATACAAGAAATCGCGATTAGGAAGTTACTAAAAAAGTTTTGTTTCTTATTTCCTTTAATGAAGAAAAAAGACACAAGAGGACTGGCAAATTCATATGCATCTATAAAAGTGTATCTCATCAATAAAACTGTATTCGGTCTGGGACTATTTTCTTTCGCGGGTGGTGACATTTCCTCCTAAAGAAGGCCCGATCACAAGCCAGCACAAGGCTTTGGAGATCGCATGGTTTACGTTACGTCTCACCACATTTCAGGGATTTTTGCGGTTAAGTTGGTGAATAATAGTGTGTCTGGTAATGGTGAAGTTTCCCTTTTTTTTTTAATTTCATTCACTGGGCTTCAGAAACGTGTTTGTGAGGTATTTTTGTTTAAAATGCCTTTCGTGCGTGACAGTTTCTCTAGGTGGCTGTGGTATTGTCGGGGTGTAAAGGATCAACTCCGGGACATGGTTCAAGTTTTAGCTTTCCAAAAGATTCTGAGTTGAAGAAGTGTATTTGGGCGATAAGAAGAAAACTTTTCACCCCTACGAAAAACAGTAAGGTATGTACTCTTTCTCGCTGTAATTATTTGGATGTAATTTTAAGTTAGTGGCTTCGGGATGTTGATGCATAACTTCAGTACTGAAAATGGTGATTCAAAATTTTCTAGCAGCAATTCCTTTGAAAATTCTTGCAGTTTAGTTGTCTTTTTTGCATTAATTCATTCGGTGAACGTGTGGCTAAAGGAGAAAAAAGGAATAAGCAGCCGAGTTTATAGAATCGAAAATTGTTTCTTAGACCAATGGTTTGTTATACGTCGGCTTTCATCATTACTAATTATCCTATGCTATAGTTTGAAAAAATATTCAGGTATACAACTATTTACTATATTTACGAGCCTAGTAATTTGATTTCTCATGCAGAAATACCAAAAATTGGAAATGATGTTGTTGGAATGTATTTTAGGTTGGCAATAACCTCAGTGGATAATTTTGTATAAGTAGGGTTGGTAGTACTATTCTAGTGTGTGTTTTGTTTTACAATGTTTATCAGTGCGTTTTCTAATAAGGAAGTACAGTAGTGAGTTGTTCTCTATGAGTGTGTTGTGACTATTGCCCTACCTTTATACAATAACTGTGACAATTATCAATAATACGACAGATGTGACCTAGTAAGTTACATTGTATTTTATTATTTATTAGTTTCAGGTGTGCGAGCTTCACATCACGCCTTGTGATATTAGAAAATAATCTGTGGTCTAGGACGAGAAGACGGGGAGAAAATTCTTGTTGAATTGAAGGCGCCCAGATTGGAGGAAGGTGCCATTGCTTCGTAGTAACCTGTCGTCAAGAAGAAAGACATCGTGGCAGAAGTGACATATAGATCTGAAGTGGGTGTGGATTTCTTTTGTGCAAGTGGATGCAGTGATAGTGAACGTTCATCGGAGAAGGTATTGAAGATAGTTATTGTGTATCGGCCGGTCCTCTTGTAAATAATTTTCTTTTCGAAAGAGAATATGAGTAATTGTTTCGCCAAATTAGATGTGGGTTAGAAGAGAAAATTGGAAATATTATTGTGATTGACTAAAGAAAATAAATAATATCAGTAATGTATTTCTGTGGTTTTTTTCTTTCCTGCCTCATAAAAGGGCCAAGACTGTAAAAGGGCCATGGTAGGTAGTTATCGATTGTGCTGCGTTCGATATATTTTTCGATTGTGTCAGTTACGATATATCCAATTTTCGACCTAATCGATTGAGATTAGCCTAAGTGCTGTGTTCCTGCGCGCTTCGTATCCTTTCAAATGCGCTTCGTAGCGGACATTCACATGCTACGTACGCGCTTCGTCAACAGGCCGGGAATGAATATTATCCATTACCGAAAAGTGACCAAGCGGCCTATACCATATTCCCGAACTGAAGGCGGCTGACCTTGAGCGTGCTCGCAACCCACCCACTCTTCTAGCCAATCACAGAAGAGCGACAGGAGAAAGTGTGGAAGATCCCGCAGTCTCTCTCCGAACTCCGAGCAGTGAACATCGCTCTCCAGCTGGCAGTGTTGCCAAATCGAATAGCTCAGCGTTCGTCTGAGAATCTTCCGCCGCCCCCGAAAGTACCGTTATTCTCAAGCCTGGCAACGCCAGTCGGCCGGATGGAGGGGAGCGGAGCGGAAAAGGGAAGGGGATGGAGGGGAAGGGAGAGGTGGAAGGGGCAGCGCTTATGATTGGCTACTTGCTATTTTCCACCCAGCCGCCTTCAGTTCGGGAAAATGGTATAGTATCCCCGTAGTCAATGGCTACTATAGAGCGTTCCACATTTAGTTGACAGTATGGGCTCTTATGGAGAATCGTTTCCCATGTTAATCTCCATTAAGGCCAGGAGCACAGTGTTGTCAATAACAGCACGAAAATTAATGTTGCGTTATGCACTGATTAAAAATTGCATTTTGATGTAGAAAGAGATGCTGCATTCATTGGTGTCAATAGTTTTTCGATAAAAATTATAACAAAAGCTATAAAAAACATTTCCTTAAATTTCCGTCAGAAAAGTGTATTTTTTTTACTTTATCTTCTTCTCGCAATTTCTGCCTGACCGTTGTCCGTATTGAATTGAATCTCCTGCACAAAATTCTTCACGCTATTTTCTCTTTGAAGGTCTTCACCAATTGTACAAATATTGAGTTAAAATGTTGTTATGCCGACGTAACACCCTTTAGGTCAAGAAAATCTTGATTTTTGCAGGGTAAAAAGTAGTCGCTTACTAACTTACGTTTCTTACGTCGTAGGTCCCTATATGCTGCGTATCAAAAGTGAAGAAAACTACAAAGTTATTTTTGGTGAAAAAAGCATTAACTTACATCAATTCTGAAGCGAGTTACAAGGTTTTGATCTTAAGAAAAAATATGCAAGAAGCCCGGCCCCGCTGGGCCGGCCTTCTTGCCGGAGGAGGAAATTAGCTTTGAAGATGTCAGCTTGAAAAGAGATCTTTAATAAATCAAGTACGGGAAAATTTTGAAAAATTAAAGATTGATGATGTCTTATACAACATCGCCTTTCATGTAATACTAGCCAGAGCCCAAAAATTTACTATTTATTAAGTCATTTAAAGTTATTAAATTTTTTAAATTGGTTGTTGTGTCATTAGTTGTGCATCCTTTAAAATGTAATCATATTTGATGGAGATCAGAGGGTATTTCAGTGTTAAGGTTTAGACAAATTGGTTTTAAATGATTAAGAATTAAATTCTCAAATCAATTCAGTACTTCGATGTTTTAAGGCGAATAATACTTATCATTTTTTACATATAGGACTGATGAGGAATTTTTACGAAATATCCTTTGTTGAATGTTGGTATTTATATAGCTTAATGGAAAATCCCATGAATAGAGATTACTTTTTAACAAAATGACTTACTTTAACTAGAAAAATTAGATGTATCACTAATAGATTCTAATAAAGTTTATGGGATATTATTTAAAGGTGTAGTAAGGAAGAATTTTCCAAATTGCCAATGATGAAGAAATACGAGGAAAAGTGAGCTTGTTCTTCATGGATTCTTGTGACCTTAAGGAAGGATAATCAGGCAAAAACATTGATATTGATCCTATTGGCCTTTATTTTCGTTTACATTGAATAAAGGTTTTCTAACGGTATTTGTTATTTATCAACACTCATCAAAATATTCAGAAAATATTTGTCTAGTTATATTTGACATCTAAATTCTTACTACTTCTTAAATTGACTTTTAACTTACTATGCTTAGTGAATTTACTCATGCGATAAGATGTTTTTTTTACATTGGATGAATAGACTGATTAAATAATACTGTGAGAGGATCTGCTAAAACCTCTTGACGATAATTAAGCACAAAATGTGGTTTACCGTCCGGGATTAGCCCCTTTATTGTGTCTAATGGATTCAATCTCTTATGAATTTCTGAGATTATGGTATATTTGCAAAGATATGTGTAATATTTAGTTAAATATAATTAATTTGTTATAACAGCACACATGTGTTTTCCATTTCCTCCTTAGACCCTGTTAGACCTGAATCTCACTGATTTTTTTTCTTTATTCAATTTATTGTCAGCAAGAAGTCGCAAACAAACTGGTAAGTGTTCCCACAGAACAATGCAAAACACACTAGCATGTTACATTATGTTTATAAACGCTCTCTGCTGCTTAGACAGGATGTTCTCAAATGTATGTAAACACTCCGAAATGCTGGAGATGTCACTCACACTAAATGACAAAACGGATGTACTAGTACTTCCATGCTTGCACTAAATACACACTGGCACCAGGGGCCGTATTCTGTATTTCGTCGGTGCCGCACCGGTCGGTTTCCCTTTCAAGCCCACCGACTGGGCATCAAACCGTACCGACAACGGATTCCGCACCGATGACGACACTTTCAGCGATTCTGTAAGGTCGTCGGTTTCAAACCAGTACGGTTCCCTCTCCTTCCCAAACAGGGAAAATCCGAATATATCCGAAGTTTCACGTGTATCCACCAATGAAAGAAGGGTAAAAACAAGTGAAGACTCATTGGCAAAGTTTGTTGTCGTCATTCGCAATCTTTTTATTTGCGGAAATTACGACTTATTGCTAGATATTGGATAAGCTGTTAACAATGCTTATATAATGTGTGGTAGTAATGCTGTACCTACAGAATCGAGGGAAACAATATTACAACATCACAATAAAGTTTGTATGTGATGGAGATTGTTGTTGCTGGAATGAATTATTGAAACTATCCTTGAGATCGTAGTTTCTTTTTTTAAATATTGGTTCCGTATATTGCTATTTATTCATGATTTGGTAATATAGTTGCCATTAAGTAAGTTCCGTCTAAATGTTATCAACGGAAGGTTATGCCATTGGCACCGTAGCAGACGAAAATAACATACCATGAAACGTGAACGTAGGATTCAAAAGCAAATGTAAATGTCATATTAGAGGAACAAGTTAGGAAATTGTTATAAAATATGGAGCTGGGTGTAATTAAAATAAGTGTAATGACGAGGAAGAAAAGAAATTGTGATTGGGTGAAATACATATAATGGTTATATTTATGTTCACTGATGCGTGTTTGGAATTTCCTCCCTGTTTGCCCAATGTAAAATTTTTGGCAAGTATTGCACGTGAGTTTATACACTCCGCTCTTGAGTAGTGGGTCTGTTTTGTCTTTTGCGTGACTAATGAAGTGACGTAGTGAATTTTTGTTGTAGAAGGCCGGATTTATTCTGTCTTTGGGAAATAAAGAGGTTATTTTATGGGAAATGTTTCCCAAAAATTGGATACTACGCCATTTTTTGCTATTTTCTTCTGGAAGGAGGGATGGGAAGATGTTTTTCATTGTTAATTTACGGCGTTTCTTTTTATAGAGGTTTTCAACTAGATTGGTGGAGTATCCGTTGTTGGCGGCTATTAGTTTAATGGTGTTGAGTTCTTTTTGTATGTTGGCCTGTGACATGGGGATGTTGAGCACGATGTCATTTTCCTTTCCCACTCCCCATTACTCAACCTACCTCTCACACCCGTCATTACTGACCATAATCCTAACCCTTATCCCACCCCCCACCTAACGACTTAGTGTGACACACCGCACCGCCTTCCCAGCCTTCCTCTTCCTGGGTTTTTTCCCCCCACCTTCCCTCGCCCTCACTCAACCACCCACCTCTTGTCCAACACCCGTTCCCTTGTATCCCAGGGTATTTAACGCCGTGCTCTCCTGTATATGCACCTGATGATGTCGCGCAGCGATGAAACTGGTCGTGCCAATAAAATTCATGTGAAATTTACAAAGTTTTTTCATTCCATTATGAGGAAATTTCACGAAGTTACGCCGCAAACCATTCAATTGAAATACATATGTTTAAGTTGCGCATTCCAAGTGAGAGAAAATGATAATATTGCGGATAACCTCATACTTATTAACAAATATCTTCTTTTATCGTCAAGGGAATCGATTGCTGACGATTAAATGAAATATAGTTACCTGTTACAAATGAAAGAAACTGATACCGTTGTGGCAAACTTCATACTTAAATAAAAAGATCTTATTTCTATGCCGAGAGAAACGCCAAATGATGATTGAGTGAAATAATAGTCGCCTATTCAGAGTGAGATAAAGCGATAACATTGCGGCAAAACTCATATCTAATCAAAAATATCTTTTTTATGTCAAAGGAGCAAATAAATGATGATAGAGAGAAATAAAGCATATTACAAGCGAGTGAAAGTGGTAAGATAAATGAGAGAAAGTCATTATATGTTAGCAAACCTCATGTTTATTAACCAATATGTTATATTTCTGTCAAGGTAATCAATATAGATGATGACACAGTGAATTATAGAGGCGTATTCTAAGGGGCAGAAAAAGATAACATTGCAGAAAACCTCATTATTTACTCGGTGATGAGGTAAAAACAAAATAAAACGTACAATGCGCACCGGGGAAGTCCATGAAACCCACTAGTCGGTGGCCGTACCGACACCTTTTTGCTGTCGGTACGGCTACCGACGATCTCCCGTCCTCTAGTCGGTGCCGCACCGATTGGGTTCGTACAGAATCGCACGACTTCATACCGGGAGTTGGTGTGACGTCGCACCCGACGAATCGGTGCCGCACCGATCGGTTTGGAGTTACAGAATACGGCCCCAGAACAGCCCCACCTGGGGAAATGACAGTTGGAAAAAACAATGAGCTACAGGGTAGTTCATAACCCAAAATGGAAAGAAATAGACAGGTCTCCATCAATACAACACAAAAGATATTGCTAACCAGCAGATAGCATGATCATTTTCAAGTGGAAATTATAGAATTACAGCAATACTTAAGTAAAAGCCTCAAGCACAATGGATCCCCCACGAGGAACAGTACGAAAAATGTCAGTCTCACACATGACTCCAATATCAAAATAGGAGAATTAACAAATTATAGTTTTACATCATTAATTATATAGTTAGGGTTGAGGTCTTAACATAAACTTGCATTCAATTTTTTGGAGTCTAGATTGAATTCATTTCCAAATTTTCTGTTGCAGCAGATCCTAACAGGCAGGTGAATATTTTTTAAAGTTATATTTGACATAATATATTGAAGTCTAATTCCGAACACAGAGGCATGAAATGCAATAGCAACACTAGTGTGCACTATTTAATGTGGCCTCACCTTTTAGTGGTCAATTCCTTAATTGCCAAGGAACACAGCCATTTCATATGAGGACATACACATTCAAGCTTGTGGTGACAGGGAACATCAGCATATGGTAATTAGGAAATGTTATTTTTAAAGAAGTTTTCTTCATACAATTTATACATTCAGTTGTTCACTGCCATAGCAAGCACGATTATGAATGCCCTATTATGAAATTGCTGTGTTCTATGACGATAAGGAAGCTGATCACCACAAGCAAACACACCCTAGCGTTCCTGCAGCATTCTATGTCTCCATATATGGAATAAGCCGTAATCTTCACCACTTCACCAATGGAGCTGTTTAAGGGTAGGGCATTCTATAGCATTTGAGTTAGGTTCATAGGAAAGAAATGAACTAAAATTAATTTATTTCAGCTATACGAAAGGCTATTCAACCAAACTTGGACCTATTCCTAGCAGCATTTGGCATTCTGAAAATCATAAAAAATAGGGCATTTAAGAAGGCAAAGAATCATTCCTACTCCCTTGTGAGACAAAATCAAGGAGCATTAATGACATTTCTAGCTGTGTCTGTCGTAACAGTGATAAGTCGCTGACCTCACCTTATCCAACAATCATGTTATGAGACAACAAGCATAACTGCCCTTCCACACTAGCAGGTTCTGATATAGGCAAATTGGAAGAATCATGTTTCTTCGAGACCCCCTTTGAATTGCCTTTCAGAACACTTTCTCGTTTCTTATTACCTTTCTCTACTCTGTATTTTGAGGCCTGGAATCATACCCTGATGCTTCTTTTCAGACTGATAGTATCAAATCAGGCTTATTTTGGCTTTTACACTGCCTGCAAAGTATTCATAATTGGATTAGATATTATGCTGAAAATGAAATATGCACATATGCTGAAAAGCTCTTTTCATTCAACTGTATTCCAAGATAAGGGAAGAGTAAATCGAAAGCACCAACGATTACAAAGTACTTACCAAATGTGACATTTATAATGGAGCTAAAATGCACTTCTAAGGCTATCTTGTTTTCTGAGTGGCCCTTCAAACAGAAAGACACAGCTAACTCATTCTGTATTAGGTTAGAACACTTGTTGTTGACTTTTGTTAAGCCCAGTCCTCATTTGATAATTCTGACTGCTCTTAAACATGATGTTCGAAGATCTTTCCTTCATGAAATAAAATCTGAAAAATGAGATGACCAGATAATTAATTATCTATGAGTACCATTGAACATAGTGACAGAGCATTTTTAATTTCTAAGTACATCCCAGAGTTATCATAAAATTAAATATCAACAAGGAGGTAATGATGGTATCATAACTTAAGTTTAAGACTCAAAGTGATAATCAATATAAAGTACCATGAGCATATTAATACAGTGGAACCTCGTTAAAGCGAGTACGGGCTATAGCGACACTCCCGCTATAACGAGAGATAGCCGATGCACCGTCAATTGACCCTACAATAAGCGTGTTAAAAAATTCGTTTTTACGAGACCCTTTTGGTGTTGGCTCTCGCCATAGCGAGGGTTTCACCGCCGGAAGACTTTCATCAAGACTCCTTAACCTCTGTAATTGCTAGCGATCTGTTAGAAATGAAGTTAATGGAGTGCTCAGTCTCAAAGTTATGTGGTAAACTGACGTTCGATAAATAAGTAGTTAATTTTGGTGAAAATATTGTGGCATTAGCATTCGCGAATGCTTAATCTTCTTTTGTTCCTCGGGCGGCAGAAAGCAGTCGGCAGCATACCCGCACGTCCGTGAGTTGCGTGAATAGAAAGCATTTGATGGCAGTCACCATGGCCAAAAAACACCAAACACGTCTAAGCGAGAAAATAAAAATAAAGGAGTAATATGAGTGTCGAAATTAATTCATCTTCCTATTCGCTCTGCAAAATTTAAAAAAAAACAAAAGCGCCCAAGGAATGCAGACGATGAAGAGTTATAAGGAGCTTTGTTCGGGTGGTTTTGCCCATTCAAATCTGCGGGAACTTCTGAGAAAGGGGCTACGCCCAAGCCTGAAGCGGAGTATTTTAGGGATAGATTGCGAATCGAGAATTTTAAGAGTGCGGAAGGTTGATTATACTAATGCGAAGCACCAAAGCGTTATCTCCCCTCACAACTCCCCTGGTGATGCCTGCGGTGTAAACCTGAAGTCGTGGAAGAGAGGACTCCGATCATAAGTATCTTTAGAAGTATTCCCCGCGTCATATAACATAGACGAAACGGAACTTTTTTTTACATACAACTCCCCGACAAAACCCTTGCAGTATGAGGTATTTCTTGCAATGATGCCTCTAAAGGTAGGTAGTGCGCCTTAGCGATGATGTAGGATGTACGAAGCAATGATACTCAGCGTGAATTGTCCGGATGGACGTATTTATTCTCTTTAAAGAAAATTAATTCCCCAAGGCCGTACTCTTTGATGGGCAGATGGGAGTGAGAAGTAATAATGCTAACACGTGAGTCTGGTGTTAGTTTGGTTGAGCTTAGTGTCTTATCTTGCCATTACCTCCCGTGTTAGCATTATTACTTCTCACTCCCATCTGCCCATCAAAGAGTACGGCCTTGGGGAATTAATTTTCTTCAAACTGTTTAACGGCCGTAGTTCGTTCAATCCCTTATTGTATTTATTCTCCGTTGCGGATTTACAAGGGTGAACTATTCGGGTCATTGGTCGGAGTCGTACTGGCGCTCTCTTTTGTTACGTGGGTAGCCGAGCATCCCCTGGTGGCCGCTGGAAGAACTCACAGAACAACTAACTCTCGTTTGCAGTGCCGTGGTAAACTCGGTGTATCATTTCAAATACGTCGCGAGCGTAACACTCAAAAAGAAACTTTTTTTCAACAACGGTAATTTTAATCACGTCATTTTTCAAGCTTAGCAAACTTTTTACCGTAGATGATGAAGATATTACATTATCTGATAGAAAAAGTCTTCCAAGGCGGGAACGTTATACAACCTTCCACCGGTAGAAACAAATGTAATGCGTTATTTCACTTCACTGCCGGTTAACGTACAGAAACAATAAACATACACCAATGGAAACCTTTGAGGCATTAAATAACCGCGATACTGTTTTGTCAGTTAATTTTTGAATTTTCAGTGGAAAATACCAAAACAATAGAATGATCACGTAAATGAACTAATTAAGTGCATAGAAAAATGACTTCGTCGGTTGTGCATTAGCATAATGATTGACGAAACAATGCTTTCCATGATTTTTATTCAGTGCGGCGCTTATAAATGGTTTGAATAGTTAGTCGTTGTTCGAGTAAGGAAATTTAGTGATGCAAAAAACATCGCCTTTCGTCTGGATTTATGCTTACGTTTATCGGATAGATGTTTATCTGTCGCCGCACCACTCCTGTTTCTGTATATCTGTCCGCAACAGGTATATTGGCTATTATTTGCTTCTCCTCCGGTAAAGCGACAATTCGCTATAGCGAGTGTTTATTAGTGCACCGTGGGGTGTCGTTATATCGAGGTTGCACTGTACTTAGGAGGCTATGAAGTCAAACAGTTGACAATGTAAATGAGATACCAACCAAATACTCCTCTTTCAGGTTCTTTCCCAGCTAACAAAAGCAGTGAAGATTTCTCATGATTTGCACCGGATAAGGTCCTCCAGATCTCATTCAAACGTTTCGACAAGCAGCTTACCCATCGTCTTCAGGGATTCAGGAATCACACGATTTAGGAATCCAACCTTGGATTCCAGAATCCCCGAAGACGATTGGTGAGTTGGTTGCGGTAACATTGGAGGGAGAAATGGAGGACCTTACCCGGTGCATATCCCAAGAAATCTTCCCCGATACCCCTGACCTCATTGGGTGCACCAGGTGCTAACAATTGGACTTCACTGATTCTTCAGAAATAACACTACAATTCTATAGAAAAGTTTCAGGCTCCTTTACTCCAACATAGTTTAAGTAATCTTTAAGTGCAATCTTTCCTTCTTAGGAGGCACTCATGCAATTGAAAACAGAATAGATAAGCTTTACACTTATATTTGCACATGATAAAGCACTCAAAATAGCAAATTCTTATATGTAAACATTTACCAGGTGATGGTGGCTTCAGTATTCTGTCATCATCAGTCTCCATAGATGAAGAATTACTTACATCAGGATACTTTCAATTCTTTTTTGTCCTTTTCCTTTCCCAGAATTTTTTTAATGTCAGTGATTAAAATGCCTCCATGTCTGTTCTCCATCTTCACAAGTAGCCATCTCTGTTCAATAGCAATGGCTGCCACTACAGTCTCTGGAAGATAATTATTATAAAATTTCATAATTAGCCACACATTTCAAAGCACGCAGTCAATGTCAAAATTTACTAAAATAAAAATATTAAATACTTGGCTTAGAGAACTAGTTTAACATGTACAAACAAGTCAGTGCTCTCTCTCACACACACACCATGAAACAACCCCTTTGAATACATTTAAAAGGCACCCTGCCCTTGCAAGTCAAAGATGTTAATCCTCCCTTTAATCTAAACAAATGTTCACAAATATTGTTGCAAACTCACCAAATGGAGGCATGCAGAACTTCACGCCCAAGATACCCCATTCCTCACTGAGTCGAGAGCCATTTTATGACCTGTGACACTGAAGACCAGTTATAGGCTAGGGTAATATTCAATATATAATCTTATCTCCATCCAATTTCACCCATGACTATGCAAAAGCCTGCACTGTGAGGCCAGTAAATTTTTTTAATGTGGAAGAAATATTAACACTTGCCAAGGCATCCTGAAAAAAAGAGGAAAAAAATCATGACTATGAGGCGTTCACTCTTCAGTTACTTAAAAACATGAGATCATAAAATTCCATTGAAAGTAAAGTTAATTATTGTATATGAAGACTATAGTCTGCTATCACTATAGTCACTAATCACTATAGTTAATAGTGATGCATTAAATGATTGCACACTCCAGTAATTGAGGAAAAATCTCTGCGATTCTGCTAAATTTTACTGCTCAACTCAATATTTCAAGAGTGTTTGGTAGGGGGTGAGTTCTCACCAACGTGCAGCACTGAACAGTTGCACTCCATCGAATGAAAAACTTAAGCGTTCCATCGTGCACCCACAAACTCGCAGTATGAGCACCCACCAGACATACATCGATCCATACAATAGAAACACAACAGAACTAACTCAATGGTAATGAAAACTTAAGTGTACTGTTAATGAATTTCATAATGAACGACGGTAAACAGAGTCTAGACTTACCTTTCACGAATCCTGGCGGAATACGGTGGTTGAACTCTCGAAGAGGCTTCTAACTTGCACTGCCCTAGCCAAAGCCAAAAAAACTTGTAACCACTGAACACTTTTTCTCACTAAGAACACGATTTAACAAGAGTTAAAATCACTCGCGAAAACTTACGCTAGTGAAAATTACAAACGAAAATTCACGTCAGTGAAAATTAGGAATACAACAAGGTCAGAGTACGACGGGTGGACATGATAATCGGATATGAAGGTGAAATGAAATGAAAAGTGATAATGGAGAAGCTGAAACCACGTTAAGTTTGACGGATGAAGTAAATGAACAATTTATGTAAAATTAAAATTCTTGAAAAAATCTATTTACTAAAGGTTTGGTGTACGAAAACCGTCCCTCGACCATTCAAAAAGGAGAAAAGCATCACGACGAACACAAAGCATGAATTCACATATCAACAAAGTTACAAATGGCTACCGGCAACGGCGGATAACGGGTTTTCCCAAAGTGCATTTCGCGTTGCGCGCACGATGATTTCGCATGGCCTCGCTGTCGTGAGCAGACGATATGATCGAGCGTAAAATTTCATGCGAAGGAGGAAATCGTAATGGTACAGCCTTTAATTATCAATGGTATTTTAGTAATTTCACTTCGCACATTCACACAAAATGAGACATGAAGCAGCCGTCCAAACTGAGCAACCTCACGTCAACGCGTTGCCATCATGTTGATATCATCCACGGCGCAACGTCGAAGGATATGTTGTAGAAAATGTAAAAGTTTTCAATTGCTGATTTGACTTGTTTTACGTTTTTCATTGCTCTTTTGTTTTTTTGGCTGACTGGGTTTTTTCATCGTGATAATTCCCTGTATGAGTCTAGTCTTGTTCTGCGCTGCGAAGAAGCAACAAATAAATTCATGTTGAGATAAGTCGATCTTTCATTACGGAACCTCAACATGGTAGCAGAACGTGGTTTCTTGCGTTCCTTGGTTACTTAAATAGTCTTCGTTGCTTTCAATCGTGTTTTTTCGCGAGTTAAATAACGTTTTCGCGCCACGTTCTCGTTTGGACATTTGCTTGGTTGCACTTGTGAACGAACTGTTTGCTGTTAAGTGTAAAGCATGGAGCTCCATGGAATCGAGAAGTTACGCGGTAGTGAGAACTGGACAATTTGGAAATTCTCGGTGAAAAATGTACTACGAGGCATTGAAAATGCATACGAGGTCTGCACTGGAGAGGTCTCAAAACCAGAGGTTGAGGGAAGCAATTCATCCTCTAATGAGCGCACTTCCTATGATGCAGCGTATAGAGTTATGGACAAGGCGGATCGAGCGGCATGCCAAGTCTTGGTAAGGTCTATTGAATCTAAAGTGGCTGCTCTTCTCGTCGCGTGTGACTCGGCGAGAGACATGTGGTGCAAATTGCATGCTGTATTCGAACAACAGACTAAACAAGCTGCTCACACTGTTCAAGCGGAATTTTTTGGCTTCAATATGAGCCTCGCCGACGATATGGTCACTCATATCGCGAAGTTTGAAGGGTTAGTCTTACGAATGCAGCAGTTAAACGTGAAGCCGGATGAGTCATCGTTGATGGTTAAGTTACTGGACACATTGCCCGACGAGTACGAGAGTCTGAAACAGGCATGGTGGGCGAGACCTGAAGATCATCAGACCTTCGCAAATTTGGTGGCAGTGCTGACTTCTGATGAAATACGTCGTTTGAAACGAGCTGAAAGAAAGGAAGAGGCAGTAGCACTGATGACTGTAAAATCTAAAATTCCACTTATGCCGCAGGTTCAAGTAGAAAGAAAGGGGAATCTTCACGAGAGAAAGTAAAAGATAAAAGGAAAATCAAGTGCTATGGTTGTGGTGGACAAGGGCACATGAAAAAGGATTGTCCTAGTTGGAAACAGAAGAGGGTACAAAATAAATATAGTGCGCCAGACCGTAATGATGAGGCTTATCAGGCTTTCATTAGTGAACTTTTGAATGCAGAGACTGTTGGTGATATGTGGGTTGTAGACACCGGTGCCACCGATCATATATCTAACCAGAAAGAATGTTTCTCTTCTTTTGAACAGTTTTCAACGCCATTGAAAATACATATTGGCGACAAATCCACAATGTATGCACTAGGTAAAGGGACAATCAAGTTTGAATCCTGTGTTAACGGTAAATTGCTACCGTGTCGCACGGAGAATGTACTATATGTACCCACTGCCCGGAGAAATTTGTTCTCTGTTGTTTCCGCCCTTGATAAAGGCTTGTCTTTTAAGTCGTCGAAAACTAAGTGTGAATTTCTTAAAGACGGTGTAGTGAAAGCTTGTGGCGTCCGGTATGGACAATTATTCAGACTCCACATCCGTGTGCTGAAGTTAGATGTAACGGGTGCCAAAGAGATGAATGTAGCATCGAAAGACACACTACAAATTTGGCATGAGCGTCTTGGTCATCAAAATAAAAGACATGTCCTGAAGTTTCTCAAACAACGGGGAATCGAAGCTACTGAAGGTGAAAGTTTTTGTGCCGCTTGCGTTCAAGGTAAGCAGCACAGGAGTAGCTTTCATTCAAGAAGTCAGCGAGCCAAAGAACCTGGGGAGTTGATACACGCTGACATCTGTGGGCCGATGGAGTGTGAGTCTCTGGGTGGAGCACGTTACTTTCTATGCTTTACATGCGATTACTCGAGGTTTCGCATGGTCTACTTTCTGAAGGAGAAGTCAGAAACTGCACAGAAGATTACAGAAGTGTTGCATATCGTGAGGAATCAATGCAGACGACCTGTGCGTGTATTTCAATGCGATGGTGGTCGAGAGTTTGTCAATCATGAGGTAGAAAAACTGTTAAAGTCAATGGGTGTGGATTTCTGTGTCTGCAATCCATATACGCCAGAGCAAATGGTTGTGCAGAGCGTAGTAACGGGACTGTGGTTGAACTCGCTCGCACTATGCTATTAGCAAAGAATTTGCCTAAAACATTGTGGGCAGAAGCAGTTAATACGGCTGTTTATGTTCTAAACCGAACAGGCCCAAGCAGTGTGGATGGAAAACACCGTATGAGATCTTTACAAGGAAAGAGTTTCATTTAGACAAACTTCGGGTTTTTGGTATCAACTGTTACATTCACATACCAACAGTCCGTCGGAAGAAATGGGACCCAAAGAGCCAGCGTGGGGTTTTTGTGGGGTATTCTCAGAATATAGATGGATTTCGAGTGTGGATAAAACCTGGAAACAAGATAGTTCGGAGTTGTGACGTCGTATTTGAACCTGAGACTTGTGGGGGGCTGCTGACGTTATTTCCAACTGACGTGCATGATGAGCTGGAGCCTTCAAATGATCCTGAAGAGGACTGCGTTACTGAACCCACTGATAAATGTGAGAGAAACCTACGGGATCGTTTGAAAATCAAACCACCTGAACGCCTCATTGAGTCAATGTTAGCTGAGGTTGATGAGCCAAGCAGCTACTCGGAGGCAATGAAATCTGATCAGCGATTACTCTGGGAGAAGGCTATGGAGGAAGAGATGGCTGCCTTAAAGGAAAACTTGACCTGGACCCTCACTACGCTACCAGGTAATCGCAAATCCATCTCTAATCGATGGGTTTACAAAGTAAAACGTGCAGGTGATGGTCACATTAATAGATACAGGGCTCGACTTTGAAAGAAGAGGAAAGGAAGGATGCTGAGAAAACAAGTGCACCTTATCGAGAGGCTGTGGGCTGCTTGTTGTATCTGGCTGTTGCTACTAGGCCAGATATAGCATTCTCGGTGAACTATGCATCCCAATTCCTTGATAACCCAGAGGTAAGACATTGGGGTTTAGTTAAACGGATTTTGAAGTATTTGCAGGGTTCAATGTCACAGGGGATTCTCTACAGTTCATCTGAGAATGGTGGGGAACTAGTTGGTTACAGTGATGCTGATTATGCCAGCGACCCCACTACGCGGCGGTCAGTCAGTGGCATTGTGTTTATGCATAGTGGTGGTGCCATCACCTGGGCCAGCAGGCGGCAACAGTGTGTGTCGCTGTCAACCACAGAGGCTGAGTACATTGCTGCTAGTGAAGCCGCAAAAGATGCTGTCTGGTTGAAGAGACTCTTTGACGAAATTTCCCCATTAAAGTGTCCCCCGGTGTTGTTCTGTGATAACATTAGTTCTATTAAGCTTGCTAAAAACCCTGAATTTCACAAGAGGTCTAAGCACATTGATGTACGTTATCATTTTGTTCGTGAACAACTCCAAAAAGGACAATTATCAAATGAGTATGTTCCAAGTAAAAATCAAGTTGCAGATGTTTTTACTAAGCCTGTTCCAAGAGTACCATTTGAAAATTTGCGTTCTTTATTGGGCATGTGTGAACTTTAATTTGAAGTTGAATGCGAATTATTTATTTGGAATGTAAGGGTTTTCTTTTAATTTTGCTACTGATGAAGTAAGAGTCATTTTGAGCAAAAGAGATGTTATTGATATTTGATGTATTTCTTTTGTTTGTTATTACAGCAATGTAAACTTTTTGGGGGAGTGTTGTAGAAAATGTAAAAGTTTTCAATTGCTGATTTGACTTGTTTTACGTTTTTCATTGCTCTTTTGTTTTTTTGGCTGACTGGGTTTTTTTATCGTGATTATTCCCTGTATGAGTCTAGTCTTGTTCTGCGCTGCGAAGAAGCAACAAATAAATTCATGTTGAGATAAGTGGATCTTTCATTACGGAACCTCAACAGGATAAACTGTTGCCGCTTCGTTGTCTTGGACGTTTACATAAACGTCGGCGAGTGTGCTGGCTGGGTTCTGTTATCTGGTGGGATAAGATTTATGGCGCCCTAGCGATAGTTATGCTTGCATCCATGCTCATTTTATGCAAGAATTGATGTTGTTTGGCGTACAATAATATACAGGGACTAACGGTGATCCGCCTACGGATGTTGAAATATAATTAATTTCATATTTTTTTTACTTCTGTGGATTTGCTGCCATTGCAGTTTAGAAATTGTTGTAGTTGTAAACAAAGTGCAACAACAGTACTGTGGTCAGGATATTTTTTGCTGAAAAGGGGCAGGGGTTACTATCTGAGGGAATAAAAAAGGGAAGTCATGAGAATAGAGTAAATGGGGGTAATATTAAGAATTTAAAGGATGAATTTAGCTCTTGATATTTGCAATCGAAAATTTGGCCCCACCCTTTCATTATGATAATTTTCTCGTGCCTCAAAGCCTCACATTTTTGGTTTGACATAACCTCGTGTAACGCATTTATTAGCTAACTGTGGAGATTTTTCGTGGTAAAAGTACTGTCATTCCACATTTATAACTGATACGACCTGGGATTGCAACTGTCATTTTTTATATATTTTTTTTTAAATTTTGCCTGATTTTGAAAAATTTCTATTTCTAGGCGGTCATTCATCTCCAGATCTTTTGGTGGAAGTGATACTGCCACAACCGTGGAAAACCCTCAAATCTTCATGAACTTCGAGATTTATTTACATTTTCACACTTCCAACCTTTGCCCTTATCCTTTAAGCTCGCCTGTACAGTGTTAATGATAGTGCTTGTGCTTTCATGAATAAATGCATTTTAAATTTAACAACAATCACTTCCTTCAACTACCGTTCCCAGACGTCCCCTTTTCGTTTACATTGGTTACTGTTTCGGTTGATCTTGTGATGTGTATTTCTGTGACTTAATCTTGGGTTAAGAATTTAGCAAGGTGTTTTTGTTGTGCCTAAAGTCTTAATTAGGGTTCCAAAACGTACATTTTCCATTTCAGAATAACCAACACCTTGTGTTAATCTTTTGGAAATCGTAATTTTCGGTGATTTTCGGAATACTTTAATTTTTTTCTGAGTAACCAAGCACAATAAAAGAAAATTGTTACCTAAATTTCGTAGACAATGTTATGAGCATATATAATAATCATTTTCGTTATTCAACACCCTAAATTAAGTCGAGGGGAAAGTATGAAATATTTCTCAATTTTTGGACGCCATTTTGGCTGATATTATCTCAAGTGGAAACTAATAAATTTACTTAATTACGTGCTCACGTTCATCAGCTTTCAAAAAATGCAATAACAATGCGTAAAACACGCATAGTTCGCGCGCAGTACAATTAAAACCGAAAGAGGGTCCCCGGAAAAAGCGCGATTTCGGCTATTTTGTCGTCCTAGCGAGGACACGTGGTGGAAACTTCCGGTTTTCGGATTTTCCTTCCGGATCATTTCCGGTTCCCCGCACGCGTGCCAAATTTCAGCTATCCAGCACGTCTGGAAGTTGTCGGGAATTTGTATCCATCAGTGAGTCAGTCACCACAAGGGCTGTTGGGGTTTTCCTGCACACAATTTGTTAGCCTACCGTCAATAAAAATTCCAGCTCCCTAGCTTTAGGGGAGCAATGTGTTTCCCCCTATTACTCACATATAGATGACAAATTCTGTGTTCTCCACATAGCGGTGCATAGGCCCTGTAATAAGGCATTACTCACGCGAATTTCGTGGCCGTACCTTGTTGGGAAGCGGTTTTAAAAAATGCGTTTAGGTGTACATGGGCCAGAGTCATCATTTTCCCTCTACTATTTTGTTAAGAAATGCACATTTAAAATTTTGATGTTTTATTGCGGGTGTGTAAATGGGCATGGATAATATAACATAACGGGTAAATATAGCCGACAAAATTCGCGAATTTCGTGGCCGTACCTTATTGGGAAGTGGTTTTAAAAAATGCGTTTAGGTGTACATGGGCCAGAGTCATCATTTTCCCTCTACTATTTTGTTAAGAAATGCACATTTAAAATTTTGATGTTTTATTGCGGGTGTGTAAATGAGCATGGACAATATAACATAACGGGTAAATATAGCCGACACAATTCCCATTCCGAATGAATGAAAACGATGCGACTGGGATGAATGGTACACGAAATATGCGACTTATTAGGTAATTTTTATTTTTTTGGGGGGGTCACAGGGGGTTTTCGGGGGACCTCAAGTGCTTTTCCCGTTTAACGCGACATCGTTTACCTTCGATAAAAATTTCGGCTCTTTAGCTGTAGTGCAAGCGTGGTTTTTCGATGGTGTCACACGTTAAAATTAAATATTCTGCGTTCATCGGGTAGCGGCCCTTAGGGGCACAAGATAGGCGTCACTCACGTTAATTTGGTGGCCGTACGTCGTCGGAAAGTGGCAGAAAAAAATTCCGAAAAATTTAAAATCGTGTGTTGAGGGAATGCAAACTTCACGGCGGATGTGTTGTAAGTTACCAAACGTTGTAGGAGTCGCAATTTCAATGGAAATACATAATCGTTAATTACTCGAAATTATTTCGTCTTTTGGATACATGAAGATAGACGAAAAATTGAATAAAAAATCTAGTATCCTGCATTTAAGTGAATTTTTCCTACGATTATTGCAAATTGGTGAAAAAAATTCCAAAAATCATTGAAAAGAATTGAAAATTTGAAAAAGTTAAAAAAAATACTTTAAATCAAAATATTGCAAAGAAAACGAAACTAAAAAATCAACCGAAAAATCTAGTATCTCATACGTTAAGGACTTATTCCTACAACGATTTGAAGGTGGTTTTAAAAAAATCCAAAGATAGGCCCATAAGAAAAGCATTGGAAATTTAAAAAAAATAAAAAAAATAATTATAAGCAAAATATGGCAAAATGTTTCACATCAAAAAATCGGCCAAAAAATCTAGTTTTAGTCAGTGAAATTTCATGTTCCCTAGACATTTACAAGTAGACAATGAATGGAAAAAGTTTTAGTCCCATAAGGCTCCAATGTTAATTCGGATCGATATATCTCGAAAACCGTTCGACTTTTTGCAGTTTTCGGACTTTTCCACCCAATGAATATTTTTTCTCCACCCACGGTGAAAATTTCGTCTTCCCAGCACGTCCGGAAGTGGTCGGGAATTTGTATACGTGAATGAATGAGTGAGTGAGCTATCTGTCACACAGGGTTGTATATAATATAGAAGATGTATATAATATAAATAAGGAGAGAACTTGGCAAGTAATCGCCTTTCTTCATAGAAGCCGGCCGTACTTCCCAGCCTCGTCGAGAGCGTGCGTATTTGGATTCTTCCGAGAAACGTCAACCGAGTGGCTGAGATGGGACTAATGCTACTAGAGAGCAAAAATCAACCTCCGTATCCCGACCACTCTCAATATCGCACCTCCGCAGTGAAATTTGATACAGCGCCGGGTGTTTTTTTCGGTCGGAGCGAAGCTCGACCCCTCGTCTATTCCTTTTTTTCCTTCGGTCAGCGACTACTCCCCTCCACCCAAGGAGGCTTCCCATTCCACTGGCCGTAGCGGCCGACTTCGCAACTAAAATCCGGCGACGGTTGAATTTGGATTTTTGAATTAGGATAGAACACCCTTAAGTGTATTCTGCATTGGCGGATCCAGGCGTATACCTCGACGAGGGGCAATAATTGCCAGTATGTTGTATGAAGTAATGGTGGTCTTGTATGGTGTTTTGTATCGGGTGCGGTGCACGCCATCAGGCTGCAAGTTTTTCTTGGGGGGTTCAGTGGGGCCGTTGCCACCTGGTTCTCCCTCTTTGTCCGCCACTGGTATTCAGTGGTGCATCTACGCATATTAACAATAGTTTAAATATAATTGTAGCTTACTTATGCTTATGGAACTAACAACGTGGTTCATATGCTTGCTTTTCTTTAGCGATCATTTTTCTTTTCTTAAATTTTGACTAGATTTTGCGTCCTTAACTTTTGTTTGCATGGCATCTAGTTAATATTTGGTGTTAATTCACTTCCTACCATACCCCTTGACGGTGGCTGGCAGATCATTATCTGAATGTACATGTGGATGCAAATTAATTAAGTTTGGTCACAGACCTGGAAAGTGGGCTAAGACCAGTAGAGAAATTTCTTAGAAAGCGTGAAAGTTAAGGCATATCTACCATTGCAAAAAGGTAATGACAGAATTACATTGGGAATCTCAGTGAAGAATAATGACCATATTTAAAGTCCTTCAGTCAATTCCAGCTTGAGCTTACAATTACTGTTTTCCATTGCTTGTCTTGGTCATGGTACAACATCTATTTAATGTAAGGCTAATATAGTTGACTATGATATTTAAATGATGACCGCCGCATTAAATCACGAATTGGCCTCAGGACAGAGTAGAGGTTGTGGGTGTCTCAATCATGAAATTGATGTGAGCCATTGTTTTACTTGCTAAAGATGACATGGATCATTTAATACATTTATTTTAACCTTTAATTTATTATTTATTACTACCTACCATTTTGGATTAGTAATTCTTTGTTTGGTTGAGGTGTGAAATTGTGCATTGCTATATCCTTTCAGATATATCTTGAGACAAGAACTCTTCTCTTACTCTTGCAATGAGTGAAAGAAGGTATCCTCTAGCTGCATTGTCTAAAAGGCAAAGACGACAACATGTAGTCAATGAAGAGAGTGCTCTACTTGAAAGGGATGATATAGTATTCCCTAATGATGACCATGAAACTATCGATGATGACCATGACTCCAATGATGACCATGACACCATCGACGATGACCATGACACCATCAATGATGACCAGGATAACCCTCATCATATCCATGGGGATGACATTCTGGATTTGGCTTTACACAATGGTATAAAAATGTATACAATTATATACAGGATGTCCTGTATAAAACTGTATACAAAATGTGTAAATTTTATACAAATTTGGCTTTACACAAATGTATAAAAATGTATACAATTGTACTCGCCGCGCTGCGCGCGCTCGTTAGGGGGCTAAGCCCCCTAAATCCCCCCCGCATCCGGGTTCGCCGGCTGCCCCCACCGGACGGCTACGCCGTCCCGCCCCCGACTCCTCGGAACGGCTTCGCCGTTCCTCGTCCGGTGTCGGCTTAGCCGCCCAGATATCGAGGTAGCCCTCTGACGGAGACCCGCTAGTTCCTCGGAACGGCACCGCCGTTCATCGTGGGAGGACGGCTTAACCGCCCAAGGGCCACCCGAGTCCCCCCGAAGGGTCGACTCCTGGGAACGGCATCGCCCTTCCTCGTGTTGGGGCGGCTTCGCCGCCCAAGGTTTACCTGGGTCCCCCCGAGCCGTCGACTCCTCGGAACGGCTTCGCCGTTCCCTGTCTGTGGGCGGCTTCGCCGCCCAAGGGTTATCGGCGCCCTCGCCCCGTAAGCTCTCTGGTGATGGGGCGGCTTCGCCGCCCAAATTAACATATGTCCCCCCGGGACGTCGACTCCTCGGAACGGCTTCGCCGTTCCTTGCCTCTGGGCGGCTTCGCCGCCCAAGGTTTACTGTGTCCCCCCGAGCCGTCGACTCCTCGGAACGGCTTCGCCGTTCCTCGCCTGTGGGCGGCTTTGCCGCCCAAGGGTTATCGGCGCCCTCCCCCCTCGTAAGACACCCATTCGGCTGCACCACGTGTTGGAGCGGATTTGCCGCCCGAGGGTTCTCGGAGGTTTTCCGCGCCTCTGACTCCTCGGAATGGCTCCGTCGTTCCTGGGGCGGGGGCAGCTTCGCCGCCAGGGTTTTCACTCCTCACAGAGCAATGCGTACTACCAGCTATCCCCCATCGTTTACAAATGCTACCGGGGGATAATGAGGCAGAATCTTGACGCATGCTAGCCGTGATTGTGGCATTTTAGCTTATGACGATGTTTTGAAGGCGGTCCGGGGGTTAACAGGTTTTTTTTAGTGTAACGGCAACGGTCACAATCATCGAAATAAATTCCTTAGCGATGAGTCATAGGAGAAGGGAATTACTGCTAAAATATGCGAAAACACCGAAGAACATGCTATTTACAGAAAAAAAAAGAATTTTTTCCCCGGTGTTATAGGAAGCCACTTGAAATTTCGAGGGGTTTTCTTGCATAAAAGGTCTTTGTTTACCTACAGTAGAAATTCCAGCGATCTAGCTTTAGGGGAACAAATAATTTTCCCGTAGTGCTCACATTTATATTACCAATTCTGTGTTCTCCACATAGCAGTGCATAGGCGCTGTAATAAGGCATTACTCGTGTGAATTTCGTAGCCGTACTTTATGGGGAAGTGGTTTAAAAAATCGCTTTTAGGTGTCCTTGTCCTGGAAGCCCTTTTTTACCTCTACTATTTTGTTAAGAAATGTACATTTAAAAATTTGAAGTTTTATTGCGGGTGTGTAAATGGGGCAGGATAATTTAACATGACGCGTAAATATAGCCGACACAATTCCCAGTCCGAATAAATAAAAACGATACACCTCGGATGAATGGTACAAGAAATATACCACTTATTAAATAATTTTTATTTTTTTTGATGGGGTCCCAGGGGGTTATCGGGTGACATTTTGTGCTTGTCCCGTATAACGCGGCATTGTTTACCTTCGATAAAAATTTCGGCTCTTTAGCTGTAGTGTAAGCATGGTTTTTCGACGGTGTCACCCGTTTAAATTCAATATTCTGCGTTCTCCGGGTAGCGGCACGTAGGGGCACCAAAAAGACGTCATTCACGTTAATTTGGTGTCCGTGCGACGTCTGGAAGTGGCGAAAAAAAAATCCGAAAAAGTTAAAATCGTTGTGTTGAGGGAATGCAAACTTCACGGCGGATGTGTTGTAAGTTACCAAACGTTGTAGGAGTCGCAAATGCAATTGAAATACATAATCGTTAATTACTCGAAATTCGTTGAATCTATGGATATAAGCATATTCCCAAAAAATTAAGAAAAAAAGCTAGTATCTTGCATTAAATTGAATTGGTCCTACGATTATTGTAAATTGGTCAAAAAAATTCCCAAAGTGAGCCCATAAGAAAAGCATTGGAAATTTTAAATTGTTAAAAAAAATACTTTTAAACAAAAAAATGCAAAGGCGACCACACCAAAAAATCAACCAAAAAATCTAGTGTCTCATACGTTAGGGACTTATTCCTACAACGATTATAAGTTGGTTTTTAAATATTCCAAAGATAGGCCCATAAGAAAAGCATTGGAAATTTAAAAAAATTATAAAAAATACTTTCAATCAAAATATGGCAAAATTTTTCGCATCAAAAAATCGGCTAAAAAATCTAGTTTCCGTCAGTGAAATTTCATGTTCCCGTGACATTTTTAAGTAGGCAAATAATGGAATATGTTTTAGTCCCATAAGGCTCCAATGTTATTTCGGATCGATATATCTCGAAAACCGATCGACTTTTTCGAGTTTTCGGACTTTTCCCCCCGATGAATATTTTTTCTCCACGACCTGTAAAAATTTCGTCTTCCCAGCACGTCCGGAAGTGGTCGGGAATTTGTATACGTGAATGAGTCAGTGAGTGTGCTATCTGTCACACATCGGGTTGTATATAATACTCGCCGCGCTGCGCGCGCTCGTTAGGGGGCTACGCCCCCTAAAACCCCCCCGCATCCGGCTTCGCCGGCTGCCCCCGCCGGACGGCTTCGCCGTCCCATCCGCGACTCCTCGGAACGGCTTCGCCGTTCCTCGCCCGGGGTCGGCTTCGCCGCCCAGATATCGAGGTAGCCCTGTGACGGAGACCCGCTAGTGCCTCGGAATGGCTTCGCCGTTCATCGTGGAAGAGCGCCTTCGCCGCCCAAGGGTTGCCCGAGTCCCCCCGAGGCGTCGACTCCTGGGAACGGCATCGCCCTTAACGTGATGGGGCGGCTTCGCCGCCCGAGGTTTACTGTGTCCCCCCGAGCCGTCGACTCCTCCTAACGGCTTCGCCGTTCCTCGTCTGTGGGCGGCTTCGCCGCCCATGGGTTATCCGAGTCCCCCCGAGGCGTCGACTCCTGGGAACGGCATCGCCCTTCCTTGTGATGGGGCGGCTTCGCCGCCCGAGGTTTACTGTGTCCCCCCGAGCCGTCGACTCCTCGGAACGGCTTCGCCGTTCCTCGTGTATGGGCGGCTTCGCCGCCCAAGGGTTATCGGCGTCTTCCCCCTTAAGCCTCCTCGTGATGGGGCGGCTTTGCCGCCCAAGGTTTACATGTGTCCCCCCGGGAAGTCGACTCCTCTTTACTTTACTCTGTTTCCCCCCGAGCCATGGACTCCTCGGAACGGCTTCGCCGTTCCTCGCCTGTGGGCGGCTTCGCCGCCCAAGGGTTATCGGCGCCCTCCCCCCGTAAGCTTCCTCGTGATGGGGCGGCTTCGCCGCCCAAGGCTTACCAGTGTCCCCCCGAGACGTCGACTCCTCGGAACGGCTTCGCCGTTCCTCGACTGTGGGCGGCTTTGCCGCCCAAGGGGTATCGGCGCCCTCCCCCCTCGTAAGACACCCATTCGGCTGCTCCACGTGTTGGAGCGGAATTGCCGCCCGAGGGTTCTCGGAGGTTTTCAGCGCCTCTGACTCCTCGGAATGGTTCCGTCGTTCCTTGGGCGGGGGCAGCATCGCCGCCAAGGTTTCCACTCCTCACAGAGCAATGCGTACTACCAGCTATCCCCCATCGTTTACAAAGGCTACCGGGGGATAATGTGGCAGAATGTAGACGCATGCTAGCCGTGATTGTGGCATTTTAGCTTATGACGATGTTTTGAAGGTGGTCCGGGGGGTTTCCAGGGTTTTTTTTATAAGTGTAGTGACAACGGTCACAATCATCCAAAAAAATTCCTTAGCGATGAGTCATAGGAGAAGGGAATTACTGGTAAAATATGCGAAAACACCGAAGAACATGCTATTTACAGAAAAAAAATAATTTTTTTCCCCGGTCTTATAGGAAGCCACGTGAAATTTCGAGGGGTTTTCTTGCATAAAAGGTCTTTGTTTACCTACAATGAAAATTCCAGCGATCTAGCTTTAGGGGAACAATGAATTTTCCCGTATTACTCACATTTATATTACGAATTCTGTGTTCTCCACTTAGCGGTGCATAGGCGCTGTAATAAGGCATAACTCGTGTGAATTTAGTAGCCGTACATTATGGGGAAGTGGTTTAAAAAAATCGCTTTTAGGTGTCCTTGTCCTGGAAGCCATTTAATACCTCTACTATTTTGTTAAGAAATGTACGTTTAAAAATGTGAAGTTTTATTGCGGGTGTGTAAATGGGGCAGGATAATTGAACATGACGCGTAAATATAGCCGACACAATCCCCAGTCCGAATAAATAAAAACGATACAACTCGGATGAATGGTACAAGAAATATACCACTTATTAAATAATTTTTATTTTTTTGGGGGGGTCCCAGGGGGTTATCGGGGGACATTTTGTGCTTGTCCCGTATAACGCGGCATCGTTTACCTTCGATAAAAATTTCGGCTCTTTAGCTGTAGTGTAAGCATGTTTTTTCGACGGTGTCACCCGTTTAAATTCAATATTCTGCGTTCTCCGGGTAGCGGCACGTAGGGGCACCAAAAAGACGTCACTCACGTTAATTTGGTGTCCGTGCGACGTCTGGAAGTGGCGAAAAAAAAATCCGAAAAAGTTAAAATCGTGTGTTGAGGGAATGCAAACTTCACGGCGGATGTGTTGTAAGTTACCAAACGCTGTAGGAGTCGCAAATGCAATTGAAATACATAATCGTTATTTACTCGAAATTCGTTGAATCTATGGATATAAGCATATTCCCAAAAAATTAAGAAAAAAATCTAGTATCTTGCATTAAAATTAATTGGTCCTACAATTATTGCAAATTGGTCAAAAAAATTCCCAAAGTGAGCCCATAAGAAAAGCATTGGAAATTTTAAATTGTTAAAAAAAATACTTTTAAACAAAAAATTGCAAAGGCGACCACACCAAAAAATCAACCAAAAAAATGTAGTGTCTCATACGTTAGGGACTTATTCCTACAACGATTATAAGTTGGTTTTAAAAAAATCCAAAGATAGGCCCATAAGAAAAGCATTAGAAATTTAAAAAAATTATAAAAAATACTTTCAATCAAAATATGGCAAAATGTTTCACATCAACAAATCGGCCAAAAAATCTAGTTTCCGTCAGTGAAATTTCATTTTCCCGTGACATTTTTAAGTAGGCAAATAATGGAATATGTTTTAGTCCCATAAGGCTCCAATGTTAATTCGGATCGATATATCTCGAAAACCGATCGAGTTTTTCGAGTTTTCGGACTTTTCCCCCCGATGAATATTTTTTCTCCACGACCTGTAAAAATGTCGTCTTCCCAGCACGTCCGGAAGTGGTCGGGAATTTGTATACGTGAATGAGTGAGTGAGTGTGCTATCTGTCACACATCGGGTTGTATATATTATAGACTCGCCGCGCTGCGCGCGCTCGTTAGGGGGCTACGCCCCCTAAAACCCCCCGCATCCGGCTTCGCCGGCTGCCCCCACCGGACGGCTTCGCCGTCCCGCCCGCGACTCCTCGGAACGGCTTCGCCGTTCCTCGTCCGGTGTGGGCTTCGCCGCCCAGATATCGAGGTAGCCCTCTGACGGAGACCCGCTAGTTCCGCGGAACGGCTTCGCCGTTCATCGTGGGGAGGCGGCATCGCCGCCCAAGGGTCACCCGAGTCCCCCCGAGGGGTCGACTCCTGGGAACGGCATCGCCCTTCCTCGTGTTTGGGCGGCTTCGCCGCCCAAGGTTCACCTGGGTCCCCCCGAGCCGTGGACTCCTCGGAACGGCTTCGCCGTTCCTCGTCTGCGGGCCGTCGCCGCCCAAGGGTTATCGGCGCCCTCCCCCCGTAAGCTCTCTGGTGATGGGGCGGCTTCGCCGCCCAAATTAACATATGTCCCACCGGGACGTCGACTCCTCACAACGGCTTCGCCGGTCCTTGCCTCTGGGCGGCTTCGCCGCCCAAGGTTTACTGTGTCCCCCCAAGCCGTCGACTCCTCGGAACGGCTTCGCCGTTCCTCGTCTGTGGGCGGCTTTGCCGCCCAAGGGTTATCGGCGCCCTCCCCCCGTAAGCTTCCTGGTGATGGGGCGGCTTCGCCGCCCAAGGTTTACATGTGTCCCCCCGGGACGTCGTCTCCTGGGAACGGCCTCGCCGTTCCTTGCCTCTGGGCGGCTTCGCCGCCCAAGGTTTACATGTGTCCCCCCGTGACGTCGACTCCTCGGAACGGCTTCGCCGTTCCTCGCCTGGGGGCGGCTTTGCCGCCCAAGGGTTATTGGCGCCCTCCCCCCTCGTAAGACACCCACTCGGCTGCACCACGTGTTGGACCGGTTTTGCCGCCCGAGGGTTCTCGGAGGTTTTCCGCGCCTCTGACTCCTCGGAATGGCTCCGTCGTTCCTGGGGAGGGGGCAGCTTCGCCGCCAGGGTTTTCACTCCTCACAGAGCAATGCGTACTACCAGCTATCCCCCATCGTTTACAAATGCTACCGGGGGATAATGAGGCAGAATCTTGACGCATGCTAGCCGTGATTGTGGCATTTTAGCTTATGACGATGTTTTGAAGGCGGTCCGGGGGTAAACAGGTTTTTTTTGAGTGTACTGGCAACGGTCACAATCATCGAAATAAATTCCTTAGCGATGAGTCATAGGAGAAGGGAATTACTGCTAAAATATGCGAAAACACCGAAGAACATGCTATTTACAGAAAAAAAAAGAATTTTTTCCCCGGTGTTATAGGAAGCCACTTGAAATTTCGAGGGGTTTTCTGGCATAAAAGGTCTTTGTTTACCTACAGTAGAAAATCCAGCGATCTAGCTTTAGGGGAACAATTAATTTTCCCGTTGTGCTCACATTTATATTACCAATTCTGTGTTCTCCACATAGCGGTGCATAGGCGCTGTAATAAGGCATTACTCGTGTGAATTTCGTAGCCGTACTTTATGGGGAAGTGGTTTAAAAAAATCGCTTTCAGGTGTCCTTGTCCTGGAAGCCCTTTTTTATATCTACTATTTTGTTAAGAAATGTACATTTAAAAATTTGAAGTTTTATTGCGGGTGTGTAAATGGGGCAGGATAATTAAACATGACGCGTAAATAAGGCCGACACAATTCCCAGTCCGAATAAATAAAAACGATACAACTGGGATGAATGGTACACGAAATATACGACTTATTAAGTAATTTTTATTTTTTTGGGGGGGTCACAGGGGGTTTTCGGGGGACTTAAAGTGCTTGTTCTGTATATCGCGGCATCGTTTACCTTGGATAAAAATTTTGGCTCTGTAGCTGTAGTGTAAGCATGGTTTTTCGACGGTGTCACCCGTTAAAATTAAATATTCGACGTTCTCCTGGTAGCGGCGCGTAGGGGCACGAGAAAGACGTCAATCACCTGAATTTGGTGTCCGTACCACGTCGGGAAGTGGTAAAAAAAATTCCGAAAAATTTAAAATCGTGTGTTGAGGGAATGCAAACTTCACGGCGGATGTGTTGTAAGTTACCAAACGTTGTAGGAGTAACAAATTCAATGAAAATACATAATCGTTAATTACTCGAAGTTTGATTAACATGTGGATATCAAAGGGTAGCCAAAAAATTAAGAAAAAAATCTAGTATCTTGCGTTAAATTGAATTGGTCCTACGATTATTGCAAATCGGTCAAAAAAATTCCCAAAGTGAGCCCATAAGAAAAGCATTGGAAATTTTAAATTGTTAATAAAAATACTTTTAAACAAAAAATTGCAAAGGCAACCACACCAAAAAATCAACCAAAAAATCTAGTATCTCATAAGTTAAGGACTTATTCCTACAACGATTATAAGTTGGTTTTAAAAAAATCCAAAGTTAGGCCCATAAGAAAAGCATTGGAAATTTAAAAAAATTATAAAAAATACTTATAAACGAAATATGGCAAAATGTTTCACATCAAAAAATCGGCCAAAAAATGTAGTTTCCGTCAGTGACATTTCATGTTCCCGTGACATTTTTAAGTAGGCAAATAATGGAATATGTTTTAGTCCCATAAGGCTCCAATGTTAAATCGGATCGATATATCTCGAAAACCGATCGACTTTTTCGAGTTTTCGGACTTTTCCCGCCGATGAATATTTTTTCTCCACGACCTGTAAAAATTTCGTCTTCCCACCACGTCCGGAAGCGGTCGGGAATTTGTATACGTGAATGAGTCAGTGAGTGTGCTATCTGTCACACATCGGGTTGTTTATAATACTCGCCGCGCTGCGCGCGCTCGTTAGGGGGCTACGCCCCCTAAAACCCCCCGCATCCGGCTTCGCCGGCTGCCCCCACCGGACGGCTTCGCCGTCCCGCCCGCGACTCCTCGGAACGGCTTCGCCGTTCCTCGTCCGGTGTGGGCTTCGCCGCCCAGATATCGAGGTAGCCCTCTGACGGAGACCCGCTAGTTCCTCGGAACGGCTTCGCCGTTCATCGTGGGGAGGCGGCATCGCCGCCCAAGGGTCACCCGAGTCCCCCCGAGGGGTCGACTCCTGGGAACGGCATCGCCCTTCCTCGTGTTGGGGCGGCTTCGCCGCCCAAGGTTCACCTGGGTCCCCCCGAGCCGTGGACTCCTCGGAACGGCTTCGCCGTTCCTCGTCTGTGGGCGGCTTCGCCGCCCAAGGGTTATCGGCGCCCTCCCCCCGTAAGCTCTCTGGTGATGGGGCGGCTTCGCCGCCCAAATTAACATATGTCCCACCGGGACGTCGACTCCTCAGAACGGCTTCGCCGGTCCTTGCCTCTGGGCGGCTTCGCCGCCCAAGGTTTACTGTGTCCCCCCAAGCCGTCGACTCCTCGGAACGGCTTCGCCGTTCCTCGTCTGTGGGCGGCTTTGCCGCCCAAGGGTTATCGGCGCCCTCCCCCCGTAAGCTTCCTGGTGATGGGGCGGCTTCGCCGCCCAAGGTTTACATGTGTCCCCCCGGGACGTCGTCTCCTGGGAACGGCCTCGCCGTTCCTTGCCTCTGGGCGGCTTCGCCGCCCAAGGTTTACATGTGTCCCCCCGTGACGTCGACTCCTCGGAACGGCTTCGCCGTTCCTCGCCTGGGGGCGGCTTTGCCGCCCAAGGGTTATTGGCGCCCTCCCCCCTCGTAAGACACCCACTCGGCTGCACCACGTGTTGGACCGGTTTTGCCGCCCGAGGGTTCTCGGAGGTTTTCCGCGCCTCTGACTCCTCGGAATGGCTCCGTCGTTCCTGGGGAGGGGGCAGCTTCGCCGCCAGGGTTTTCACTCCTCACAGAGCAATGCGTTCTACCAGCTATCCCCCATCGTTTACAAATGCTACCGGGGGATAATGAGGCAGAATCTTGACGCATGCTAGCCGTGATTGTGGCATTTTAGCTTATGACGATGTTTTGAAGGCGGTCCGGGGGTAAACAGGTTTTTTTTTGAGTGTACTGGCAACGGTCACAATCATCGAAATAAATTCCTTAGCGATGAGTCATAGGAGAAGGGAATTACTGCTAAAATATGCGAAAACACCGAAGAACATGCTATTTACAGAAAAAAAAAGAATTTTTTCCCCGGTGTTATAGGAAGCCACTTGAAATTTCGAGGGGTTTTCTGGCATAAAAGGTCTTTGTTTACCTGCAGTAGAAAATCCAGCGATCTAGCTTTAGGGGAACAATTAATTTTCCCGTAGTGCTCACATTTATATTACCAATTCTGTGTTCTCCACATAGCGGTGCATAGGCGCTGTAATAAGGCATTACTCGTGTGAATTTCGTAGCCGTACTTTATGGGGAAGTGGTTTAAAAAAATCGCTTTTAGGTGTCCTTGTCCTGGAAGCCCTTTTTTATATCTACTATTTTGTTAAGAAATGTACATTTAAAAATTTGAAGTTTTATTGCGGGTGTGTAAATGGTGCAGGATAATTAAACATGACGCGTAAATATAGCCGACACAATTCCCAGTCCGAATAAATAAAAACGATACAACTGGGATGAATGGTACACGAAATATACGACTTATTAAGTAATTTTTATTTTTTTGGGGGGGTCACAGGGGGTTTTCGGGGGACTTAAAGTGCTTGTTCTGTATATCGCGGCATCGTTTACCTTGGATAAAAATTTTGGCTCTGTAGCTGTAGTGTAAGCATGGTTTTTCGACGGTGTCACCCGTTAAAATTAAATATTCGGCGTTCTCCTGGTAGCGGCGCGTAGGGGCACGAGAAAGACGTCAATCACCTGAATTTGGTGTCCGTACCACGTCGGGAAGTGGTAAAAAAAAATTCCGAAAAATTTAAAATCGTGTGTTGAGGGAATGCAAACTTCACGGCGGATGTGTTGTAAGTTACCAAACGTTGTAGGAGTAACAAATTCAATGAAAATACATAATCGTTAATTACTCGAAGTTTGATTAACATGTGGATATCAAAGGGTAGCCAAAAAATTAAGAAAAAAATCTAGTATCTTGCGTTAAATTGAATTGGTCCTACGATTATTGCAAATCGGTCAAAAAAATTCCCAAAGTGAGCCCATAAGAAAAGCATTGGAAATTTTAAATTGTTAATAAAAATACTTTTAAACAAAAAATTGCAAAGGCAACCACACCAAAAAATCAACCAAAAAATCTAGTATCTCATAAGTTAAGGACTTATTCCTACAACGATTATAAGTTGGTTTTAAAAAAATCCAAAGTTAGGCCCATAAGAAAAGCATTGGAAATTTAAAAAAATTATAAAAAATACTTATAAACGAAATATGGCAAAATGTTTCACATCAAAAAATCGGCCAAAAAATGTAGTTTCCGTCAGTGACATTTCATGTTCCCGTGACATTTTTAAGTAGGCAAATAATGGAATATGTTTTAGTCCCATAAGGCTCCAATGTTAAATCGGATCGATATATCTCGAAAACCGATCGACTTTTTCGAGTTTTCGGACTTTTCCCCCCGATGAATATTTTTTCTCCACGACCTGTAAAAATTTCGTCTTCCCAGCACGTCCGGAAGTGGTCGGGAATTTGTATACGTGAATGAGTCAGTGAGTGTGCTATCTGTCACACATCGGGTTGTATATAATACTCGCCGCGCTGCGCGCGCTCGTTAGGGGGCTACGCCCCCTAAAACCCCCCGCATCCGGCTTCGCCGGCTGCCCCCACCGGACGGCTTCGCCGTCCCGCCCGCGACTCCTCGGAACGGCTTCGCCGTTCCTCGTCCGGTGTGGGCTTCGCCGCCCAGATATCGAGGTAGCCCTCTGACGGAGACCCGCTAGTTCCTCGGAACGGCTTCGCCGTTCATCGTGGGGAGGCGGCATCGCCGCCCAAGGGTCACCCGAGTCCCCCCGAGGGGTCGACTCCTGGGAACGGCATCGCCCTTCCTCGTGTTGGGGCGGCTTCGCCGCCCAAGGTTCACCTGGGTCCCCCCGAGCCGTGGACTCCTCGGAACGGCTTCGCCGTTCCTCGTCTGTGGGCGGCTTCGCCGCCCAAGGGTTATCGGCGCCCTCCCCCCGTAAGCTCTCTGGTGATGGGGCGGCTTCGCCGCCCAAATTAACATATGTCCCACCGGGACGTCGACTCCTCACAACGGCTTCGCCGGTCCTTGCCTCTGGGCGGCTTCGCCGCCCAAGGTTTACTGTGTCCCCCCAAGCCGTCGACTCCTCGGAACGGCTTCGCCGTTCCTCGTCTGTGGGCGGCTTTGCCGCCCAAGGGTTATCGGCGCCCTACCCCCGTAAGCTTCCTGGTGATGGGGCGGCTTCGCCGCCCAAGGTTTACATGTGTCCCCCCGGGACGTCGTCTCCTGGGAACGGCCTCGCCGTTCCTTGCCTCTGGGCGGCTTCGCCGCCCAAGGTTTACATGTGTCCCCCCGTGACGTCGACTCCTCGGAACGGCTTCGCCGTTCCTCGCCTGGGGGCGGCTTTGCCGCCCAAGGGTTATTGGCGCCCTCCCCCCTCGTAAGACACCCACTCGGCTGCACCACGTGTTGGACCGGTTTTGCCGCCCGAGGGTTCTCGGAGGTTTTCCGCGCCTCTGACTCCTCGGAATGGCTCCGTCGTTCCTGGGGAGGGGGCAGCTTCGCCGCCAGGGTTTTCACTCCTCACAGAGCAATGCGTTCTACCAGCTATCCCCCATCGTTTACAAATGCTACCGGGGGATAATGAGGCAGAATCTTGACGCATGCTAGCCGTGATTGTGGCATTTTAGCTTATGACGATGTTTTGAAGGCGGTCCGGGGGTAAACAGGTTTTTTTTTGAGTGTACTGGCAACGGTCACAATCATCGAAATAAATTCCTTAGCGATGAGTCATAGGAGAAGGGAATTACTGCTAAAATATGCGAAAACACCGAAGAACATGCTATTTACAGAAAAAAAAAGAATTTTTTCCCCGGTGTTATAGGAAGCCACTTGAAATTTCGAGGGGTTTTCTGGCATAAAAGGTCTTTGTTTACCTGCAGTAGAAAATCCAGCGATCTAGCTTTAGGGGAACAATTAATTTTCCCGTAGTGCTCACATTTATATTACCAATTCTGTGTTCTCCACATAGCAGTGCATAGGCGCTGTAATAAGGCATTACTCGTGTGAATTTCGTAGCCGTACTTTATGGGGAAGTGGTTTAAAAAAATCGCTTTTAGGTGTCCTTGTCCTGGAAGCCCTTTTTTATATCTACTATTTTGTTAAGAAATGTACATTTAAAAATTTGAAGTTTTATTGCGGGTGTGTAAATGGGGCAGGATAATTAAACATGACGCGTAAATATAGCCGACACAATTCCCAGTCCGAATAAATAAAAACGATACAACTGGGATGAATGGTACACGAAATATACGACTTATTAAGTAATTTTTATTTTTTTGGGGGGGTCACAGGGGGTTTTCGGGGGACTTAAAGTGCTTGTTCTGTATATCGCGGCATCGTTTACCTTGGATAAAAATTTTGGCTCTGTAGCTGTAGTGTAAGCATGGTTTTTCGACGGTGTCACCCGTTAAAATTAAATATTCGGCGTTCTCCTGGTAGCGGCGCGTAGGGGCACGAGAAAGACGTCAATCACCTGAATTTGGTGTCCGTACCACGTCGGGAAGTGGTAAAAAAAAATTCCGAAAAATTTAAAATCGTGTGTTGAGGGAATGCAAACTTCACGGCGGATGTGTTGTAAGTTACCAAACGTTGTAGGAGTAACAAATTCAATGAAAATACATAATCGTTAATTACTCGAAGTTTGATTAACATGTGGATATCAAAGGGTAGCCAAAAAATTAAGAAAAAAATCTAGTATCTTGCGTTAAATTGAATTGGTCCTACGATTATTGCAAATCGGTCAAAAAAATTCCCAAAGTGAGCCCATAAGAAAAGCATTGGAAATTTTAAATTGTTAATAAAAATACTTTTAAACAAAAAATTGCAAAGGCAACCACACCAAAAAATCAACCAAAAAATCTAGTATCTCATAAGTTAAGGACTTATTCCTACAACGATTATAAGTTGGTTTTAAAAAAATCCAAAGTTAGGCCCATAAGAAAAGCATTGGAAATTTAAAAAAATTATAAAAAATACTTATAAACGAAATATGGCAAAATGTTTCACATCAAAAAATCGGCCAAAAAATGTAGTTTCCGTCAGTGACATTTCATGTTCCCGTGACATTTTTAAGTAGGCAAATAATGGAATATGTTTTAGTCCCATAAGGCTCCAATGTTAAATCGGATCGATATATCTCGAAAACCGATCGACTTTTTCGAGTTTTCGGACTTTTCCCCCCGATGAATATTTTTTCTCCACGACCTGTAAAAATTTCGTCTTCCCAGCACGTCCGGAAGTGGTCGGGAATTTGTATACGTGAATGAGTCAGTGAGTGTGCTATCTGTCACACATCGGGTTGTATATAATACTCGCCGCGCTGCGCGCGCTCGTTAGGGGGCTACGCCCCCTAAAACCCCCCGCATCCGGCTTCGCCGGCTGCCCCCACCGGACGGCTTCGCCGTCCCGCCCGCGACTCCTCGGAACGGCTTCGCCGTTCCTCGTCCGGTGTGGGCTTCGCCGCCCAGATATCGAGGTAGCCCTCTGACGGAGACCCGCTAGTTCCTCGGAACGGCTTCGCCGTTCATCGTGGGAAGGCGGCTTCGCCGCCCAAGGGTCACCCGAGTCCCCCCGAGGGGTCGACTCCTGGGAACGGCATCGCCCTTCCTCGTGTTGGGGCGGCTTCGCCGCCCAAGGTTCACCTGGGTCCCCCCGAGCCGTGGACTCCTCGGAACGGCTTCGCCGTTCCTCGTCTGTGGGCGGCTTCGCCGCCCAAGGGTTATCGGCGCCCTCCCCCCGTAAGCTCTCTGGTGATGGGGCGGCTTCGCCGCCCAAATTAACATATGTCCCACCGGGACGTCGACTCCTCACAACGGCTTCGCCGGTCCTTGCCTCTGGGCGGCTTCGCCGCCCAAGGTTTACTGTGTCCCCCCAAGCCGTCGACTCCTCGGAACGGCTTCGCCGTTCCTCGTCTGTGGGCGGCTTTGCCGCCCAAGGGTTATCGGCGCCCTACCCCCGTAAGCTTCCTGGTGATGGGGCGGCTTCGCCGCCCAAGGTTTACATGTGTCCCCCCGGGACGTCGTCTCCTGGGAACGGCCACGCCGTTCCTTGCCTCTGGGCGGCTTCGCCGCCCAAGGTTTACATGTGTCCCCCCGTGACGTCGACTCCTCGGAACGGCTTCGCCGTTCCTCGCCTGGGGGCGGCTTTGCCGCCCAAGGGTTATTGGCGCCCTCCCCCCTCGTAAGACACCCACTCGGCTGCACCACGTGTTGGACCGGTTTTGCCGCCCGAGGGTTCTCGGAGGTTTTCCGCGCCTCTGACTCCTCGGAATGGCTCCGTCGTTCCTGGGGAGGGGGCAGCTTCGCCGCCAGGGTTTTCACTCCTCACAGAGCAATGCGTTCTACCAGCTATCCCCCATCGTTTACAAATGCTACCGGGGGATAATGAGGCAGAATCTTGACGCATGCTAGCCGTGATTGTGGCATTTTAGCTTATGACGATGTTTTGAAGGCGGTCCGGGGGTAAACAGGTTTTTTTTTGAGTGTACTGGCAACGGTCACAATCATCGAAATAAATTCCTTAGCGATGAGTCATAGGAGAAGGGAATTACTGCTAAAATATGCGAAAACACCGAAGAACATGCTATTTACAGAAAAAAAAAGAATTTTTTCCCCGGTGTTATAGGAAGCCACTTGAAATTTCGAGGGGTTTTCTGGCATAAAAGGTCTTTGTTTACCTACAGTAGAAAATCCAGCGATCTAGCTTTAGGGGAACAATTAATTTTCCCGTAGTGCTCACATTTATATTACCAATTCTGTGTTCTCCACATAGCGGTGCATAGGCGCTGTAATAAGGCATTACTCGTGTGAATTTCGTAGCCGTACTTTATGGGGAAGTGGTTTAAAAAAATCGCTTTTAGGTGTCCTTGTCCTGGAAGCCCTTTTTTATATCTACTATTTTGTTAAGAAATGTACATTTAAAAATTTGAAGTTTTATTGCGGGTGTGTAAATGGGGCAGGATAATTAAACATGACGCGTAAATATAGCCGACACAATTCCCAGTCCGAATAAATAAAAACGATACAACTGGGATGAATGGTACACGAAATATACGACTTATTAAGTAATTTTTATTTTTTTGGGGGGGTCACAGGGGGTTTTCGGGGGACTTAAAGTGCTTGTTCTGTATATCGCGGCATCGTTTACCTTGGATAAAAATTTTGGCTCTGTAGCTGTAGTGTAAGCATGGTTTTTCGACGGTGTCACCCGTTAAAATTAAATATTCGGCGTTCTCCTGGTAGCGGCGCGTAGGGGCACGAGAAAGACGTCAATCACCTGAATTTGGTGTCCGTACCACGTCGGGAAGTGGTAAAAAAAAATTCCGAAAAATTTAAAATCGTGTGTTGAGGGAATGCAAACTTCACGGCGGATGTGTTGTAAGTTACCAAACGTTGTAGGAGTAACAAATTCAATGAAAATACATAATCGTTAATTACTCGAAGTTTGATTAACATGTGGATATCAAAGGGTAGCCAAAAAATTAAGAAAAAAATCTAGTATCTTGCGTTAAATTGAATTGGTCCTACGATTATTGCAAATCGGTCAAAAATATTCCCAAAGTGAGCCCATAAGAAAAGCATTGGAAATTTTAAATTGTTAATAAAAATACTTTTAAACAAAAAATTGCAAAGGCAACCACACCAAAAAATCAACCAAAAAATCTAGTATCTCATAAGTTAAGGACTTATTCCTACAACGATTATAAGTTGGTTTTAAAAAAATCCAAAGTTAGGCCCATAAGAAAAGCATTGGAAATTTAAAAAAATTATAAAAAATACTTATAAACGAAATATGGCAAAATGTTTCACATCAAAAAATCGGCCAAAAAATCTAGTTTCCGTCAGTGACATTTCATGTTCCCGTGACATTTTTAAGTAGGCAAATAATGGAATATGTTTTAGTCCCATAAGGCTCCAATGTTAAATCGGATCGATATATCTCGAAAACCGATCGACTTTTTCGAGTTTTCGGACTTTTCCCCCCGATGAATATTTTTTCTCCACGACCTGTAAAAATTTCGTCTTCCCAGCACGTCCGGAAGTGGTCGGGAATTTGTATACGTGAATGAGTGATAAGTGAGCTATCTGTCACACATCGGGTTGTATATAATATAGATACAGGATGTCCTGTATAAAACTGTATACAATTGTATACAAAATGTGTAAATTTTATACAAATTTGGCTTTACACAATTATATAAAAATGTATACAATTGTATATAGGATTTCCTGTATAAAAATGTATACAATTGTATACAAATTGTGTACATTGTATACAAATTTGGCTTTACACAATTGTATAAAAATGTATACAATTGTATAAAATGTATACAATATTGTAAAATGTATACAATTGTATACATTTTATACAATTGTACACATTTTTATACAATTGTGTAAAGCCAAATTTGTATACAATTAACACATTTTGTATACAATTGTACACAGTTTTATACAAGAAATGTGTTAATTGTATACAAATTTGGCTTTACACAATTGTATAAAAATGTGTACAATTGTATAAAATGTATACAATTGTATACATTTTACACAATTGTATACATTTTATACAATTGTATACATTTTTATACAATTGTGTAAAGCCAAATTTGTATACAATGTACACAATTTGTATACAATTGTATACAGTTTTATATACATTTTTACATACAGTTTTGTATACAATTGTATACAAAATTTTCATTGGGGCGATGAATGTTTGGTAAACCATCTATAGATCTAGGAGGGTGAAATTGCATGTATTCCCTCTCAAGTAACCTGTAAAATATTTCAGACTTTTTGATTTTCACACCAAATTCTCTCTTGATATCTTGAGATGGTTTCATTTCATCAAATTTCGTGCCTTCAGTAAATAAGTCTGTGCCTAAGGACTGATTTTCGTTTGTAATTTTCCGCTTTTATAATTAATCTCAATGATGATAATGTTTGGTAAACCATCTATAGGTCTAGGAGAGTGAAATTTTATTCCCTCTCAAGTAACCTGTAAAATATTTCTGATTTTTTGATTTGCATACCAAATTCTCTCTTGATATCTAATTATGGTATCATTACTTCAAATGTCGTGCCTTCAGTATATATGTCTGTGCCTAAGGACTGATTTTCATTAGTAATTGTCTGCTTTTATAATTTATATCTCTGATTATTGTTTGGTAAACCATCTGTAGTTCCAAGTGGGCTAAATTGTATTCCCTTTCTTGTAACCTGTAAAATGTTGCCTGCCTTCTTGAATAGGGAACTTGCATATATTTCAGATATATTCAATAGCCCCAAAATTATATAAAAATATATGTTTGCATACCACGGTGAAAGTTTTTTTATTATTTTATGACGTGGTTTGCGATATTTAATGCATCAAAGTTCACGAGAATTTTCAAATGCAAGTGAGAAGCGAAAACGCCCGATGATTGGCTGGCAGAAAAGTGACGTCATAGTTCAGTACGAGGAGGCACGGCGGACGGCGGCACGGCCATAGTAGAGGTTGCATACTTGAATACATGCGACGGCGTGGTTATGATTCATTTATTGAAGTGCAGACGTATCGGAGTTGTTCATTGTGACTTCAGGGCTATTATTTGATCTATTTCTACTCCATTGAAAACGAAAGATTGCGTAAAGATGAAGGAATATGGGTATTCCTAGGCTGATCCTAGCAAGCTTCCTGTTACTGATTCCATCATGATAACAATGTATTTTAGTGAAACTGTAGACTTCGTCGGCGCCGAAAGTCGATGCCGAGAAATGGAAAGGTAGCTGATGTGCATCTGAAATGTTTTATAGTTCATAACAAAGTGAGACTTGCGTACAATATTGGCGAAAGCGTATACTCATGTGAAATGTGTATTCTTTTGGCAGTCCGGTAGAGTCTTATGGTGAACTTATTTCCACCTCGAAGCTGTCGATGATACTTTCAACTTAAAAATACCTTGCCTGGAGGGCGACAGGAAGCTCTGAGGAAGCCAGACTATTAATTTTTCAATTTAGTAGCGATAATATAGACGAACTTCCAACACAATCTACCATCTTGTGACTCAAAACCCCGAAACCACTTCCTATTCTGCAGAAAGAATCGGTCAATCGCATTTTAATTAATATAATAAATACAACGTCTTCAGGTGTTAATAAGTTACTTTTGTAATTAGAAGGCCTTCCTAAAGTAACATTAAAATTTGAATATTTTCCAAACAGAGTCTTTAATACATTTTGGGAGCTTTTCTTACGATATATCTGAAACCTACTCTAAAGGCGAGCTCATTGTCATTGCGATCGGTTGTCACTTAAAAATTCCGTATCGGAAATCCTAGAGGGATGACCTTCGACGATGACCATGATCACCTGCACTTTTACTATCACTGGAACCCGTGGTGAAAATATCATCCCAATCCAATTTCTATTTGGTTTTAACTGGGGAAAGAGCAACATAGAACTGCACATTCTTTGGGCAACTTTGGGTTTGACTTTCCCTCAAACATCCCATTTCCCCTGTGGTGCACATCAGTCCTATTTTTATACGATGGCCTAGCAACCTTTAAATGGATCCTTGGTTTATCCTGACAACCAACTAAATGGAAATTGCTGATCCACACGTCTTCCTCTATCTCCACAGTTTCCAAATCAAGGGCCGCGGAACATTCCTCATTGTGACTCAACTTTTTCTGAAAAGCAAGCCGGCGTAGAATAAAATCAAAGAATGCTGCGATTCATTTTTTGTGACCACCTCTGCATTCCATTCTTTTTCCATCTACAACTTCCTTTAACTTTGGGACAAGATAATGTTTAAATATTTTCATTAATATATAACAAATTATAAGTTCTAAAAATACCCAAAAGCCATTTTATTAATCCGCACTGATGAGTGTAAATTAATGTGGAAGATGAATGCTGTAGATGTAGTAGTTTTCCTTAGGTTGAGTTGCAAAGTTCATGAAGTTGACAAAACGGCTAATTTCTCGGTGCGCGGAGTCATTTATTGCACTGGCCGTGTCTACATTTTTCAATTTTTTTGTAATAAAATATATCAGAATTTAGGATAAAATTTCCTTTAAAATGACATATAGTTCATTATTATAGCATGCAGTGAAGCCAGGATATAAATTTGCAAAGTACTGCGGCACATCATTTTGACGCCGACAGTAGAAGAAAACGCTGTCTTCTTGGCTGGCACTCGAATGCATGAGGATCAACGTTGATCTATAATTTCGTATTTCCTCCCTTGATTTTAAACATCATGGAATTTTCTATGTCCTTCTGTAACTGAAATTGAACAAGTGCCATAAATAATTTGAGTCCATCATAACCATCGAGAAACACCTATCTCGATTTTTGTTGTGAAGTTGAGTTTTTATTCTACGGCGGCCGAATTATCGAAAAATCTCAGTTTCAAGTTATTCAGTCAATGAAATATGGATATATTATTAATATTAAAGTTATCTTCGCTCACATAGCACACGGGTTATCATTCCGTTTATTATACTCTTATTTTTCCGTAACGCTCATCCCGACAGACGGCATGCATCGAGGCTTTTCTTCTAATTTCCTCCGTGGGAATGCAGACGAAAATTTTTTCTGGGGTGTTATTGCACAGAGGAACAATGTACCACTTGTCATTTTTCCTTATTTCAGCCATGTTCTCCTTTAAACGCAACGTGGCTCTTCCAAACCTGCAGTTTGGGCTTGGATTTGGACTCCTACTGAACTATGACGTCACGGCCAAAGATTAGTGGGGGCGGTATTTTTTAGCCCGCGAAACTCGGGAGACTTTTGGGAGTCATTTTCTAGGGTAAAAACTGAATTTTAAGCGGAAAAAAGTATATTGCGGTACTAAGTGTTTACTGTAGTATATTAGCATACTGTTTATAAAAAGTATGCAATTTCCCTATTGCATTTCAAATTCTCGCTGGATTTCATTTGATGGTACATGACTTCAAATTTCGTGCGTTGAGAATATAAACCTCTGTTGTGTATAAAAATGTCTTCTCTAATAAAATTTTTACAATTTAATGTGTGAAAATGTTGTTTTAAAAATTTATTTGTACACTTTTTTCATTAAATGAGATTGCAAAAATACCTGAATTTCCTTTATTATCCTCACAGTAGTGTATTATGGTGTTGTATGTATGTGAAATGTATAGGCGAATAACATTATCAATTAATTCATTTTCTAGGTATTCACCGTGAGGTACATGTGTTTTTACGTAAGTATTCCAATAAAATCCTGGATGTCAGCCTCAGTGTAGCAGTCCAACACAGTTTAGTAGCTTAATTTTGTATATTGTCTTAAGGATGAGTGATGCCATTTATTACATGTCTTAGCCCATGAGGATCGTGGCCAACGGTGACGACGTCCCCCATTAAGGGTATGAAAAAGCGTATTAAGATGAGAATATGGTAAAAATTTAAAAATCCCGGGCCAGCCGTACCGTCGGTTGTACAAGTAGTGCGGATTCTGAGCAATAGGTGGCAGTACTATAAATAAGTTTAGATTTTGGCCGTCAGGCGGCAGCACATTCGTGCAGCATCCTCTCGGCATCTCTCTACGTGCGGCGGTTCATCTCGTCCGCATCCTCTCGGCAGCAGACCGGCATATGGATGTCATCTGTATGAAAGGATGCACTCATACTCTCTGCATCTGGATGACATCCAGCTGCCAAAAGGAAATTTGATGGTTTGTGCCGGCTGGGTTACTATTCATGCATATAAAATATTTTGCAGAACTACATCCCCTTATCAAGATATGTCAATATAATATTATATCGATAGGTGTCATTTTCTCCTACCCTATTAACCCTACCTACCCGAAATTTTTGTCTTTTTGTACGGTATTTATAGTCCATCTTCAGCCAACAGAAACAAACTGGATGGTTTACTCACGCGATAAAAGATGTCACGTAAAATTGTTTCGTTGTAAAAAACACGGTTTTCCCATATCTAACAATAAGCCACGAACAGAGATACTTTGGTCTTATTTATTGTCATTACGAATGCCAATCTAATTGAAAATTGAACCCGATAGTATTCTATTGACACATCTGTCGGAATAACATGAATTCTTTACCTCCAACCCTTAACCAACTTCGCTTTTCCATTCGGCTTCTTTTTAATTTTTATTATATTCATTCCATTGACAGTTGAATATGATGGCCAATATTGAGACCTAAGTAAATACATTATCACGTGTTGAAGCTGAGGTTAATTTCACGGATGAATACCTTTGGCAAGTGTGAGGAAGGTCAATGTAAAATGAATCAAACCTCTTTCCTTTCTTTCCTTGGGCACACCTTCGACTTTTTTGTGTCTTCCTCCCCAAAGACACCTACTGAGAGGGAAATAGCCCTGTCCTCTTCTGTTACCATACTAATGTACGCAGATTTGGTACATTAAACCACTGCCAAGGAGTACCACCAATTATGCGGTCAATGAATATAGCGAATCTCGGCAAAGGAAAGATTAGATCGAAAGCTATACTGTACAAGGAAAGATATGAATGCACATAGGCGGATCAAGGGGGCCATTGGGCCACGTGCCCCCCCTCCAGACTTAAAAAATATGCAAGATTTTTCATACGGTCCCAATATCATTGCGTTCGTTTTGTATTACGAGGTATCCTCATGCCCCCAAGAATAAAATCCTGGATACGACATTGCTTGTGCCCCCCCCCCCGAAAGATATCCTGGATCCGCCCCTGTGAATGCAACTATGTACTGCTTTGAATATATCCTCCTTACATATACTTTAGGGTTCTTATGGGAGTTTTAATAACTCAATTAAAATACAAGAGTTAAATAACACACTAAATTCAATGCAATGTGCACTCTATTGTTGTTCCGTCTCGAATAACGGTTTATTTATTTAACGTCTTACTTCATAGCAGCAATGCAAAAATAGCTGTCTGGAAGGCGTTAGCGGTGCTGAAAGGTACCCTCCGTGCACTCACGCGTAGACGTTGAGGAAGCGTGTTTGGGGTACAGGAATCCCGGAGAGTGAACAGTTTGTCAATGAAACCACACGAAATGTTTGGAGCTCTCCGTTGACGCTACCTCTACGCTCAGACAAACGTTCGATTTTTACCATGGAGCGGAAGTGAAAGTGACTTTGAATCAACGATATAACTCTTCGAGGGGAGTTTAATTAACTTAATTCAAATAAACTAGTTAAATAACACACTGATTTAAATGAAATGTGCACTCTATTGTCGTTCCGACCAGAATAACTGCCTATTTATGTCACCAAGTTATAGCCAACGTTTCGAATTATTTTAAATAATCATCAGGGATATGAAAGAAAAAACATGAACAATATAAAATACAAAGATTAATATATACACAGCAGGTATTTCTCCCTTATATCTATTTTATTTATTTAGGTTAGGGACTGAAACTCTAATTGGTGGATAAAAATAAGGTATAAAACGAGATAAAAGTTAAAGAAAACTAATGCAGCTGTTACAGTTGAAGTTTGAATCGAAAAAATTGTGCGTTTTATATATCCGCTTTTGCAGACCTGTTACTGTAGTTGCTGCGATAAGGCTTTCCATGGTATGATAGAAGGCAAGGTAGTATTCATGCATATTAAGTATTTTGCAGAACTATATCCTCTTATCAAGATGTATCGATATGAAGTTATATCAGTCGGTGTCATTTTCTCCTACCATATAAACCGTACCTGACCGAAATTTTTGTCTATTAGTACGATGAAATATACGATATTTATAGTAATTTAATCTCTAGCCAACAAAAATAAACTGGATGTTATACCGCACGCGATAAAACATGCCACGTAAAATTATGTCAGTGTAAAAAAAAAAGTTTTCCAATATCTAAGCCACAAACAGACATACTTTGGTGTTATTTATTGTCATTGCGATTGCCAATCTAAGTAGAAATTGAACCCGTATGTATTCATTTGGCACATCTGTCGGAATAATAGGGATTCGTGGTAGTAATACATCTCCTTGGAACATGCTATTTATAATTTAGTGTGATAGAAATATATTTCAAACGGCATAAACAATATTGACGGTCGTCAAGGGAAAAGTAAGCGAAACACGCTAAACTTGAACCTTTTTTGGATGTTTATTTCTAAATTCAGTGTAAATCAGGTATAAAACGAAATGGATCTGCAGGAATAAGAAAGTGCAATTCTTTTTATTTCGAATGATATGTGGCTTAACTTAATGTGACCATTATCACTAATTTTAATGTGCAAAAGCAAATACGTCTGCAGGCATTAAAAATTTAATTTACATGTATTCCTTATGTAAATGACTCATGGCACATTCCAGGAACTCATGAGCCCAAGAAGCTTCTTGGGCTCATGAGTTCCTAGGTCATTAAGAAACCAATCAACTCTTCTTTACTGGAAAAATTTCATAACTCCCGATCCCCGCTACGTAATATCAGGTGTAGGATAACGAAAGTGATATTTATATATGCTCAAAACATGTTCTGCGAAATGAAGTTAACAGTTTCTTTCAACATCCTTGATTACTCAGAAAAATTAAAATATTCCGAAAATCGCAGATAATTACGATTTACAATAGATTAACATAAGATTTCGTGAACTTATTCCTGACCGATGTAGTTAAAACTCTTCATAATATACAACTATGCAAATGGTTTTAGAAAAGGCAATCGATTCAGAAATATTTCAATCGATATATCCGCGAAAAAATTAAAATGGTGGACACTACTCATTTGTTTCCCGGGAAAGTCTTGCTTTTTACTGTATTACTGTCAAAATATGGATGTCATAGGGGTAACCTCTCTTAGATATGATAGAACATAAATGTGACCGTATAATACCGTCATCTTCGAACCCCCTGAAACACCCACAAAAAATTAAATTATGCATATAAGTCTCCTTTTCGGGTACTTTTAGTTACAATTCCGACAATTTTTCAACCCCTACCATGCCACGGAAATGATGTAGACGATTGGTGACCCCTTGCAGTGCAAATCTATTAACCCCCCGTTTCCCCAATACACCCCGAAAAAAGTAGAATTTTTCATTTTGAAGTCTACTTTTTGGGTACTTTTCGTCACAATTCCACCGCTGATCCCTACCCCCACGAATCATCCCTACGGAAGTCACGTGAAATACTGGTGACCGCCAGCAGTACACCCATATAAACCCCAGGTATCCCCCTGAAACTCTCAAAAATATAAAATGTGACATTAACTCTCCTTTTTGGGACTTTCTGGCCGACATTACGCCGCACTGCCCGTCCCCTCACAGCTCTAGATATGGTATATTTACCAATGGAGGGCCACCGTAAACCATACGGGAAAAAAACCTGAAAACCCTCGATGACCTCCTGGAACCCCCCAGAAAATTTAAATTTTTTAAGGTCGCCTTTACGGGTAGTTTTCGTCACCATTCAGCCAGTGTTCCCTAAACCTACGAGTTATTAAAACCCCCGATAACCCCGTGAAACTTCCCAAAAAATTATTTTTTGAAAGGTCGCCTATTTGGGTATTTATCTCCAGAATTCCGCCACTGTTCCGGATCCCTTTGACTATCGTCACGGAATTTATGAGATCGATTTATTACCACTGGTTGACCGCAAATGTGAAACCCCCGGTATTTTGTTGAAACCTCCCCTAAAAATTAAAATTTGCCATTAGGTTTTTCTTTTATGGGTACTTGTCGCCGCCACTACGCCACACTGCCCTACCCTTTCCAATAATCGCAACAGAATCAATATGGATTATTGTTGACCGCACGTATAACACACATTAAAACCCCTGCATTCCTCTGGAGCCCCTGTCGGAGGAGGAGACCCGTCTAACCACCGGGGAGGCGAAGCCGTCCCTCAACCATTACTACTAGATGTGACTTGACGATGTCGGTCGTAGGGGAGAGTCGCTACCCGCGGTTGCGCCGCGGCTTCGCCGATCCTCGTTTCGCAATATGCAATAGCAAAAACGTCTGCAGTTATTAAAAAGTAACTTGGGTTTATATTACTTTCGGAATAGTGCTAGAATTAATAAAAAATATCCCTCAGAAGGCCGTAAAAATCACCATTTTAAGCCTTTTACCTTAATTTTTTCCGGCGGAAGGCCTCCGCACCTCCCGCTTACCCTGGCGGTAATGCAATATACCTCCAAACCCCCCAGTATTAGTTGTGCCTGAAACCCCCCCTAGCCTTATTTCGTAGCTGCGCCCCTGCCACCAATCATGCGGTTAATGAATATGGCGAATCTCGGCAAATGAAAGATCAGATCGAAAGCTATAGTATACAAGGAAAGATGCGAATGCAAGTATGTACTGTTTTCAATACATTCTCTTAATATATACTTAAGGGATCTTAGGGGAGTTTTAATAACTCAATTAAAATAAAAGAGTTGAATAACACACTGAATTCAATGCAATTTGCACTCTATTGTTGTTCCGTCCCGAATAACTGTTTATTTATTTATTTTTATTTATTTATTTATGCAACGCCTTACTTCATAGCAACAATGCAAAACGACCAATCTGGAAAGCGTAAGCGGTGCTGAAAGGTACCCTCCGCGCACTCACGCGTAGGAGTTAGGGAAGAGTGTTTGGGGTACAGGAATTTCGGAGAGTGAACCGATTATCAATGAACTCACACGAAATGTATGGAGTTCTCCGTTGACGCTACCTCTACGCTAAAGCAAGATTTTTACCATGGAGTGGAAGAGAAAGCGGCTTAGAAGAAGCGATGTAACTTTTCGTGGTGAGTTTAAATAACTTAATTCAACTAAAGTAGGTAAATAACACACTGATTTCAATGCAATATGAACTCTTTTGTTGTTCCGACCACAATTACTGCCTATTTATTTCACGCATTACTACATAACAGAAAGACCAAACGACCAATTTGGACCACAACATTTCGAGCTGCGGTGATGAAAATGGTTTGAATTAAAATTATTATTGTTAATGTTCTAGAAAACAAACCCTCCTGGTTGTCGCACCCATGTACTTTGCTTTGCCTTCCTGGTACAATCTCCCACGTAGTGGTGATGAATGTTGTTTTGAATGTTAATTTATGTGGAAAATGTTTGTGAACAAATCCTTAGTGAGTGGTTGCGGGTTTCGTCTAACATTGCGTTTCTTTAATGATGCCCTCTCTCGCGTAACAGTAATGGACATGATTTGGAATTTAAATTTTTATGGATATTGATAGTGAAAATACCTTGCGCAACTGGTTGTGACTACCATCTAACGCTGATTTGCGTTCGTGAAGACATGCATCCCGTAACAATTAAAAACATGTTTTAGAATAGCTATTATTATGTATAATATTAATGAAAATAACTTACATGTCTGGTGATACTTTTCTGTCTCGATTAGTCGTGTTTCTATTGCCATCTCTCGCCTAACGTAGAAGAACAGGTTTTAGAATTGCTAATTTTAAGGATGTTAGAGAACATAAAACTTACAGATCTGGTGATATTTCTGTTTCACTTTATTCGGCATTCGTATAGCCAAATAGTAGGCTACATAATCAAATACATCTGTTAACGTCTTGGGAATGGAATTGAAGTTCTTACGACCTATAAAATTATGCCTTATGCAGATGCACGCAGCAGCGTTAGTATTATTTCTGCAGAAAATTAATTTACATAGCATCATTCAAACGCAGAATTTGTACTTTTTACAATACTTTGTGCTCCCTTCCTCGTACTTGTGACTGTATGACTAAGTAATATAATACATTATGCATTCCTAAAATGTTCTCCAATTAACATTAATAACAATTTCTTTCCTTCAACCTTTATTGCAGTGAAAATAATTAAACCTTCTTCCTGAAGCTGGCTGCGGCGGGCGCTACACTTTCCCCCTGGCCGGAAAAATCGGCCCCTGGGACCTAGCGGACAGACGTACGAGAAACGGCGTTCCGAGGAGTTTACCGGCGATGTCGGTCGTGGCTCATCCAAGGGTCCGCTTCCCTCCTCTCTGCACTAGCACTTTTCGGTCAGATTACTTGAATGAAAGCTCTTTAAACACCCACAAAATTAGACGGCGACGGCCATTACGAGGACTTACTGACGTAGGCGCTGGGGGCGTCAGTAACCCCCGGGTGGCGAAGCCACCCTTTACTAGAAACAACGAAGGCGTACCGAAGAACAAGCGGCGCAGCCGCTTCGGGCGTTTAACCTCCCTGGACGGCGAAGCCGCTTCTTAACGAATAACGGCGAAACAGTTACGAGGACTAATCGGGGTATCCCCGGAGGGGCGCACTCAACCCCTGGGTGGCGAAGTCCCCAGTAAACGAGTAACTGCGAAGCCGTCCCGAGGAATGAGCGTGGCGGCCGCGGTTAGACTCCTTTATATCCGGGCGGCGTGGTGCCCCGTAGGAGGAATGGCGAAGCCGTCCAGAGGTCTGAGCATCGCAGCTTCGGTGGATTCCCTTGCCCCTGGGCGGCGATGCCATCCCTGAAACGAAGATCGGTGTAGTGACTCTTCCCTCCGACCGTCCGCGGCAGGGAATGGCGAAGAGGTCCAGGGAGGCAGCCGATCAAGCTGGCCGCAAAGGGGCTTCCAGGGGTTCCAGCCCTACTGCCCCGAAGGACCTTGTGGGCAGCGGTAGGAGGATGGGCGATGACGTTCCGAAGACTATGCCGACGATGCCGGCGGTGGAGCAGCCAAGGGTCCTCTTCTCTACTCCCTGGCCGGCAAAGCCGGCCCCTATCAGTTTTGGGTCAGAATTTTCGGTATTATTTTACAAGAGGTACAATCCGGATTTCGCCTTCAAACCTTCACTTTCCTATAGTATTTTTGCCTCCTGATTAACGTGGTGACATTAATTCCTGGCGGAAATTAATAGTTTTCGAGATATTTTAACTTTTATGGATAGCGATTTTCGGGTTCTGCGCATGCGCCGCCATTTACGATCTTCACTTACTCACCCTTTACTTTACGCACTTCACCTTCTGCGCATGCGCAAACATTACCATGCCGCCAAATTTAAAGTTTACCCACTGAGGAAGACCTGCCTGGGACATCTGGGCAACCATAAGCACTGGAAGGTAAGCACATTTTACCCACTTCTACCTCCCACCCTACCAACTGGACCAGCTCGAAGGATATTTTTTTCTAGTTGACTAACTCGTACATGTGCCCGGAAAGTGATTTGCCCACTTTACCAACTGGACCAGCTCGAAGGATATTTTTTTCTAGTTGACCAACTCGTACATGTGCCCGGAAAGTGATTTACCCACTTTACCAACTGGACCAGCTCGAAGGATATTTTTTTCTAGTTGACCAGCCCGTACATGTGCCCAGAAAGTGATTTACCCACTTTACCAACTGGACTAGCTCGAAGGATATTTTTTTCTAGTTGACCAGCCCGTACATGTGCCCAGAAAGTGATTTATCCACTTCTACCTCCCACTCTGTTATGTATTGGACCATCACTAGGGATATTTTTCTCTTGTTTACAATTTCAAACATGTTCCGTGAAACTCATTTACCGCCATTCCAATATGGCCGCGCATGCGCAGAACCCGAAAATCGCTATCCATAAAAGTTAAAATATCTCGAAAACTATTAATTTCCGCCAGGAATGAATTTCACCACGTTAATCATTAGGCAAAAATACTACAGGAAAGTGAAGGTTTGAAGGCGAAATCCGGATTGTACCTCTTGTAAAAATTTACCGAATTTTCGAATAGAAATTCTTCGGACAAACACCAAGACGGCGAAGCCGAACCTGAGGATTCTAAGTTATAAATGGACGCCGATCGTACGACCGATTTCTTACGAAGCTTGCAATTACATGAAAGTATGCATTACAGTTCGAAATAAGTAATCTTAGCCACGGGGCCCCTTCCTCCCCTTCGGACGGGGGAATTTGGGAGCGGAGCTTTTAGGAACGGCGAAGTTACGAGGAGTTCGCTGGCGACGACGGACGTGGCGGATGCTAACCTTACCCAATGGCCGGCGAATCCGGTACCTAGAACTATTTGGACAAGATACAAGGAACGGCGATCCGTTCCAAGGAGTGTGCTGGAGAAGGTGGGTCGGTGTGCGCTATCCTTCCTCACTGGACGGCGAATACGGCCCGAGGTCTTTGTGCACAGAGCTTCGAGGATCGACAAAGCTGTTCCGAAGAAATTGCCGGTGAAGCAGACCGTAGCGTTGTAGAGGGTTCATTTTCCGTCACCCCGCCCTTCTCTAACCCGGTAATTTTGGGAACTGAGCTTCTAAGGGGTGTTTCTGCGAAGCCGGTAGATAATCCGTTTGTGAATACCTTTTACGAAAAAAAATACGGTCCATTGCCCTAGACTTAGTTTCGTGGGTTGAATAATGAAAATGATTACCATACATGCTGGTAATATCTTCAACCGGATGTTGGCAACAGATTGTTTTAATCTCCCTATGTTATAGAGATAAAAGTAAAACAATGCCAAAAATCGCATAAATTTCTATTTATAAAAGATTCACAAAACATATATAGTACTTTTGGCCGACCGAGTCCTTACGAAGGCGGCCGCGGCGGGTGCCAACATTCTTCCTGGACGGAAAACGGGTGTTTTGGACTTAGAGCTTCGACGCATTACGAGGCCGTTACGAAGATTGCGACGCCGAAGCCAACCGTGGCGTAGCCGTAGGTTCGTTTTCGATCACCATTTGCGGTCAGATTATTCGTAAAAAAAAACTTTTCGGACACCAAAAAAATAGACGGCGAAGCCGGATCCGGGGGTTCTAAGGGGGCGGAGCCCCCTAGCGAGCAAAAGCGAGTATTTAATGTATACTGTAGCATGTGTGCTGTCTGGGCTATGTCCAAAAGAAGCCGATATAGTGTTGTCCTTTTGTAATCTGGGAGAATACTATCCATATTTACCGAGTTAAGATGGATTTTAAAGTCGGAAGAATATTTTTCACGAAGGATTCATGTACCTTCCTTCTAATTCCCGATCTCACAATATCGTCGAAAATCACTGATCTGGAATTTTTGTTAGGCTGTCTTATTTCTTTATTTTTTGAAGGAATTACCAATAGACCACGGGAGCTTTCCTTTCTCACTTTGTAAACAGGTGGACTTCGAGCACCCAGTAGCCTTCCAAGCTTCTCGGCAGGCCTCACTAATGCTGAGAGATTTCCTGAAGTACGAGAAGACTTTGAGCACCAACTGTCTTTCGCGGCTTATGAGCTTCTCACCTTTTCTCCTCTTCTTTGTATCGGACATATTGATTAGGCGTGTTACAGCAGAGATAAGTGTAAAACACACTTCACAATTCTCAAATTCCGCAGGCTACACAACACTTGTTCACTCCAAAAAATGCAATGACAAACTGAACGCCTTCGTAAATTCTTCCCCCGGCCCCTTCGGTTAGGGTCGATTTCGGTGCAGGTTTTCTGGTACCCTATGAAAGGAAAAAACCCCAAGCCCCCTTTTGTAAAAGGCGTGCACTGGATGAGAAAAAACCCAAGCCCACTTTTGTAAAAGGCATGCACTGGAAGGCGTAGTGTTTCGCACAGATTCTGAGATATTCACTTTCTTGGTTTCCGCGATGGGACCGAAACACCCAAGGCGAAAGCGTCTTATTTCCAAGCCACTTGCTTACTTTCGTGTATCAATGTATTCAGATAAAACACTGCTGTTACAACGTATGAGTGTTCTCTGTTTAGGATATCAAACGAATAGATTAATACATTTCATAGTATGCATTGACAAAACACTCCTTTTCCGCCCGAGAATTTTCCCTGTGCGCGCAAGAAAAAGCAAGAAGCCCGGCCCAGCGGCGCCGTAATATTTTTTCTTAAGATCAAAACCTTGTAACTCGCTTCCGAATTGATGTAAGTTAATGATTTTTTCACCAAAAATAACTTTGTAGTTTTCTTCACATTTAACACGCAGCATATAGGGACCTACGACGTAAGAAACGTAAGTTAGTAAGCAACTACTTTTTACCTTGCAAAAATCAAAATTTTCTTGTCCTAATGGGTGTTACGTCGGCATAACAACATTTTAACTCAATATTTGTACAATTGATGAAAACCTTCTATGAGAGAATAGTGTGAAGAATTTTGTGCAGAAGATTCAATTCAATACAGACAACGGTCAGGCAGAAATTGCGAGAAGAAGATAGAGTAAAAAAAATACACGTTCCTAAAGGAAATTTAAGGAAATGTTTTTTATAGCTTTTTTTATAATTTTTATCGAAAAACTATTGGCACCAATGAATGCAGGATCTCATTCTACATTAGAATGCAATTTTTAATCTTTGCATAACGCAACATTAATTTTTGTGTTGTTATTGACAACACCGCGCTCCTGGCCTTACGGAGATTAACATGGGAAACGATTCTCCATAAGAGCCCATACTGTCAACTAAATGTGGAACGCTCTATACCTACATACGAATTAGATACGGGGGGTTCTGTGCCGTCTGGGAGTGATTGATGTGAACAAAAATATGATTTATGTAGCTGATCTATGGTAAATTTTGAGTAAAAGAATACATAGCTCACCTTCTGGAAGCGTCTAGAAGGCCGACAATCAGCAACTTTTTACATATAAACTTTAGTACCACAGAAACACCCTCCTCACAAAATCAACAGCACCCTTCACTAAAACGTGCAAGACTACTGGAAAAACGTTTTTAATGTCTTGCAGTGTTGCCAAAGAATCCAAGAAAAATAAAAAACCCCTACCAATCGACAACATAGGATCCGTTTCTATGAAATGAAACATTGTTTACGGGGTGGGGAAAAGTCAGGACGTTTTACGGTAGTTTTATTGAATTTGTATCCTTATTTTATTTTACAAATAAATTAAATATGATTAAAAATGATATAACCGCTCTTGATTTATAAATGGTGTAACTAAACTGTAAGTTCATTGATTGTTAGGAGGTACGAAGTTCGCCGGGTCAGCTACCCAGACGGCACAGAATCCTCCGTATCTAATTCGTATTGGCCATGGTTGGTAGTTATCGATTGTGCTGCGTCCAATATATTTTTCGATTGTGCCAGTTACGATATATCTAATTTTCGACCTAATCGATTGAGATTAGCCTAAGTGCACTTAGGCTAATCTTACAGCATGCTGTGTTCCTGCGCGCGCTTCGTATCCTTTCGAACGCGCTTCGTAGCGGACATTCTCATGCTCCGTACGCGCTTCGTCGACAGTCCGGGAATGGATATTATCCATTACCGAAAAGTGACGGAGCGGCCTAGTATCCCAGTATAGTCAATGGGTACTACCTACATACGAATTAGATACGGGGGGTTCTGTGCCGTCTGGGCTAACAATTAGAGGTAATCTTTAAAACTAAACCCTTTGTCCCGATTGTTGGCGGATGGTCAGGCGAGAGCTAGCAACCAATATGCGAGTTACGCGTCCAATAATGTTCGGATGGAGCGCAACAATATAGTCATGCATATTACGGAAAATACACTTCCAGCTAACTTTCGAATGTCTTTTTCTCAGAAACGGTAAATCTTAGAGAAAAAAGTGAAATGACAATTTTGTAGATAATTTTTCGATCTACAATTTTGGTCTGAGCAATTTTTATCATAAAACTAACCGTTTGGCCAAAAAATGCAAAAAAAAAAAAACATTTGTGACCTTTGACCTCGAATAAAATATTTCACACACACGGGATCGATGGGGACTTTTCAGGATTTCATTAGAGCGGTATCCTGAAGTTCATGCAAATTTTCAGCTTCTTGGCAATTTATGCAAGGGTCAATGTCTATTTTGACCGGGCTAATATGTATACAAACGATTCAGTAGGATGACCCACTATCGCCCACTATGCTCAATGAGAGAGATGATATGAGAAAGGTCACGTGGTCACTCATTCCGGCGACACGGCATTTGGCGAGTGCCTATCCTCGCGTGTTCGCGAACAAAACACGCGCGATGTGCAGTGGAAACGAGATCGGGGAGGCAAAAACAAACGCGCTATTTCGAAATGCAGAACAACAGTTGCGGCGGGTGACTAATGACATATTCGGACACTCTGGACTTTGTATCGCCGACCCGTGGCATGGGCGAGGGGGTGACAGTTGTTTGGATGAGCGGATTTCGACTACTGATCACGGAGGAACTAGGTCGTCGTGAGCGAAGATGTTCGGTGAGTTAACGAATGTAATGTATGTTCTAAAGTGATCAACGCCTTCTCTCGGGCGCGAATAGAAATGGACAGTTAAGGAAAGGAATCTGTTTCGCGGTTTTATAACCTTAATTGACAACGAATCTCACGTTTCATCGTGAAAACATTCGTGGGTTCCCTTTGTCATTATTTTGGGAGATGTCATTTTTTGATGGCCCCGACTCGCTAGAAAAAGCGACCAGCATCCGCCCAATGGAACTCTAATACCGCATCTGATAATCGCCATTGGTCAGTAGTAATCCCGCATTTTAATTGTTTGACGTAGTTCCCTTGTCCACAAAACCTTCACGCCTCCGTGCCTCTTTTTCATCCCCCAACCCTTTTCCTCTCTTTCACTTGACAGTCATCATATATGAGAATGCATTGCGGCCGCGATATGAGCGTTTCTACGTAACTGTCATACTAGGGTTCAAAAATTCAATTTGAGGTAAATGGACCGTTCAAAGTCCTGACATGGTGTAAATATTCCAAATTTCAATAATCCGTACCTGTTTCTCCCCATACTCCAACCATTTTTTACGAAAACGCCGCGGAATTGAGCTCTCGTATAACAATAGCAAATGATTCCGTTTACAGAGCCATTATATTACTGAAGATTTCGCAACTAAGATAAGATTTTTCTATGAAAATTTCCAGTTAACCATTCTCCCCAATCATGACTGTGTCTTACCAATCCATTTCATCAATACTTGAAAGCCACATGGTCATGCAGAGGAATGTAACGCAACAGTGCGTCGTTTTGGTGTCAGTCAGTGACGATTGACATACATTTTTTTCCGCTGACCAAAATCGAGGGATGCGGGAGATAAATCGTTTCGTATCCAAATCAAGTCCATCCCAAGGATGAAAGATCAGAATAAAAAAAATTCCCCAGCATTCACCGTTTTTGTTCCCGAGGGCCGTCACTGACTGACATTTTAACTTGTGGTATTGCTCAAGTTTCAAATTTTGGTGCGTGCGCTTCATTGGCCCCGACTGGTACACTAAATTCGTGGCATAATATGTTCCTCGAGTAATAATGTTATATCAGTTTTATTTTTCTTGGTAAATTGTTTGTTTATGCAGCGGAATACTTTATTTTTTGCCAATTGTTGACTTCTGCATGCCGCGTATCACCGTCACCTTCATTGTCGTCGCGTCGCTTCGGTACGTTTGTTGTGAAAGCGGGACATAGGAGCAGAATGATTGTTAAGATCTGAAATCCTTAATTGTAACATATGTCAGGATTTATTAAGATGGCAAAGACGGGAGCAGAGAGACAGCGCGAGCATCGTGAGAGGAAAAATTAAAGAGGTGAACGCGAGGAATTAAACAGGAAGAATAGAGAGCGGCAATGAAGTCGTAACAGATCATGGAAAGGGTGGTGTTGATGTAGTTGGGGGCAAAGGCAGAAACATGACCTGGGAAGCTTTAAGTCGGGTTCTCCTGTAATAAATGCAGTATGAGTGTGTAATTAAAACAGCATGAAAATAAAATTTGCAGAGATCCCTGTACACGGCATTTTTGCCTTCAATGAAATGCTGGACTTACAGTGGTACGGCATTTAACCCATACGGAACACACTCTTTGTTCACCATGTGGAGTTAGTTGCTATAAATATAATTAAGATGTCTCCCTACGCAATAGATCATAGTGCTAGGAGTACTCACCATTTTAAGCGAGAATATAGAAATCGAAGCAAAATTACTGGATAAAATACATACTATGTGCTTATGTTTCAGTCGGGTAGCCAGGAATTTCGTTCAGGGGGGTATAACACAGAAGGAAAATGTTTTAAAAACAGGGTACTAGGTAGAGGGTTCTAAACTAATTTTAACACTTTTTTCTGAAGGAAAATAATTGTGTTTTTCTTTTGTGAAAATAATTTCGGGGGGGGGGGGGTCCGGACCCCCTGGACATACCCCTGGCTATGCAACTGTATTGTTTCTTTTAAATAAATTTCTGTGTTCAATATACATATATTTTGCAATGCTCATTCCATGAAAAAGAAAAGTTAACACGCATCAAATCACATGTGTCAGTCAGTGACAATTCCCGTCAGTCAGTGACGCTCCATTTTTATGGCCAAAGAGAGGAAACCATTACTTACACAAAGTCACGATTTTGCATACGTTTGGGCAACACTTAGAACTATTTTACGTATTTCGTGGATTTTCTTTATCTTGCATAATTTCAGAGCAATGCGAAGAAATGTGACAACGTCACAAAACGGAGTTTCATTTTTGTCAGTCAGTGACGACGACTTTGAGGCTTAAAATCTCCGGTTCTACTGGGGTCACAGGGTGGTACCATAGCCAGTGTATGCTTTCACTAACTTGTTTTTGGTGTAATCCTCCAGAAAGTTCCTAAATTGATTTGTATTAAGTCAAAGGGGAAATACATGAACAAAAACAGGGTGTAACGGTCAGTCAGTGACGCGTAGAAACGCTCATATGCTAAATGGAATGCACCACACACGGGCGATTGGGGGTCCTTCCCCGGAAATTTTAGGAAATTGTACACCTGGAAATGGATTTTGACGCTATTCTGACTCTTAAAAAAATAGATAAAAGTTAATTAAAAATGGCAATCATTATGGTAAAATGGCAAATATTATGGTTCAACTATCAATTTAGAGAATTTCTTCCTTTAAAGTGCAATGAAACCTAAAAACCCTCCACAATATGTACCCATTTCGAACAAAACTTTCAAAAAAAAAACATCCGCATCTCTTTTATCTTCTGACACCTTTATTACATTTATTTTCTCATATAATCTTTTCGCAAGTGTTGTAAATGAAGCAACTAATGAAAAATAGAGTTTTATTATTGCAAAAATATACTTTGGTTAAAGTAACCTTAGTATTTTCTTATTACACCTGTCATATACACTCCACTATAAAAGGGAGAGTTGTGGGGGGCCCCTAAGGCCCTCGGCGATTGCCAACCCAATCAGTTGGCCACAAATGATTTCATGACGAAGAAATTTATAGCTGATGTATGTCACTCTCTAATCCTCATCAGCTTTAATCAAGAAATGAAAAGTTGTTGGCCTGTCTGTCTGTGGCAGGGATAGGATAGCTACAGGAGGGGGATTTCTGATGGAATTATCACGTCAACTGAATTTCTCTTAATGATGGAGGTGAATTTCAGCTTCTCATGGGGAAGATGTGATTAGTGAAGTTACTTTGTTGACCATTCCTAATTTTCTTCTTAGATGCTGAACACAAGTCTCTCTTTATAAGGGTGCTTGATTAGTGAAGGTATGGATTTTGTTACCACAGCCCTTTGAAATTCTTAACTCTTCACTCTTTCAACGCTTAATTAAAAGTTAGGTAAGTGGTGAGGAAATATCTTACTTATTTGCTGAATACCGCATTTAATTTTGAACTTGGGTAGAAATGTGATTTATAACTTTGGATGAGAAAAAACTCACGCATGACTTCCAAACCTCTTCTTGTGAGGTAAGGCCCATTAAACTAGCGGAGTTATGAATGTGATGCTAATTGCCACTAAAATACTTTGTTCTCATACAAAACCATTTCCCAGGATAGGAAATTAAGTGAGTGTTCACCTTCTAGGGAGATGAGGGCACCTAATTCACCAACATGATTTGGATACTTAATGAGTATTACTTATATTATGCACAGGATACCCAAAACTAATCTAAAGATATACCAATTAATGGCTGACTATAGAACTTTCTCTCCCCAATTACTGAAACAATCTTGTTTGAACTACTAGCCACTACTCATCAGGGATGAAAAAAATGAACTAATTTCAATGACAAGGGTCTTTCCCATGGGCGGATCCAGAGAGGGGCTACCCCCCCTCCCCCATACCCCTTAAGTATCCAATTTAAACTAGATAAATGGTAATTTTGTATACCTGTTGAACATTTAGAGGAGAGGAGAGCCCCCCATTGTCCCTATCCTAGATCCTCTGCTGCATGAGTCATGTCCCAAAGTCCACCATGATCTACAGGTACATAGCCCAACCAATGTTAGAGCCCAACTTATGAAAAAGATTAGGAGGTCCACAATTTCCATTTACCAGCAAACTGCATAACTTTTCTTCAAACGTATCATAACAAAAACACAGGTATATAAAATACGAGGGCCATATTTTACGTTAACCAACCATGAAAAATGTGAATGAGTGACATTGTGGGTGCATTTCCTCTTGCAAAACTATTGGCCAGTGGGTGAGGGTCAGCTGCAATGACATTGTGGGGAATGAAGAGCCATGACTCATGGTTATATGGGAATGCTAAGGAAAAGGCTGAGCAGCAAAATATTCCTCAACATTGAAGTGTTAACAATCAGCAGAGACAAATGCGCAGCAAAGATTGACAACCCAACACCCTCACAACCCACTGGAATGTTGAAATGTCTTATAGCTGATAAAATAACAAATGGAAGAGCATGAAATTTAATGGCTGCTCATTTTGATTCCCCACTGGCAGCGTCATCAGGAAACTGAATGGCATGGATCTGTTTTCATCTAATTGCAGCATTGGAATACCGAATAAGCAGAAACTTCCACTTGCACATGACTAATTATAAACAAATAGAGATAAATATTTATGAGTATGTGAAAATATATGGAGGGCCTTTAAGTTTAAATAGGGATGATTGTTATCACTTAAGTAGTGAGTGGAAAAGATACCTTTCACAAAATATGGGTGTAATAACCAATTGTTGGTGTATTTTCTAAATATTTGACTTGTTATACAAGTATTGGCTGTTAGTTTATTTTTTAAATTTAAAACAACGATTACCAGTATGTATTCCAAAGGCCCATCCAGATAAAAATGGGTAGGTACACCTCATTTAGTCCTGTGATGACGTTCCCAACAGGAGGAACTTAATGCCGACCAAGTAAAGAGCCCATTCCACCCAAAAATGGATTGCAATGCTGCATCTAATTTCTGCAACAATCTAAAAATAATGACATACACATATGTATTCTTTCATTATTCTGATCCCATCACGAGTGTTCATGTATAAAATCAGCGCCTACACTACAAGAAAGAAACAAAGCTCAAGTGAAATTCATTGGTGAAAGGACGCAAATTGTGTAGTTAAAAAACCAGCTATTTTTACATTATAAAAATAAACATACCACACACAAGAGGCTGGCCTCAAAAAAGTTTAACACATAAATTATTTCTGAACACCAACTTATATGTGTATTTCATTTCTTCAAGTAGTCAGACTTAGCAACGCAACCTCCTCAAGTCACATGACAGGTACTGCAAATGAAACTGGTGTCAACACAACTGCTGTCTATGTGATAAGACATTGGAATACGACGGGGCATCCAAGATGGGCACGGATATTACGAGTCAACGGCATCCTCACCGAGGAATTTCTTGAGGATGACAGCTTTGATTTGGATGGGGTTATCTACCCAGGTGAGTCAACACATTTCCATTACCTTTGCACTGAAATTATGCACTACCACCTCTAATTAATCTAACCTCAATCAATGGGTGCTCCTAGTTCTTAACACGTATAGTATACAAGAGAACTAACTTCCTATCGTCATCCTGTTCCAACAGCACTTAGCTAATTACGAAGTAATCCCCTTTAAAATTACACTCGTGCAGGCTTTCTATTTCTTTTGATAAATTTTACAAATTAACCAAAACATCCTTAGCCACCAAAATCCTTAAAAAAATGTTCGCCTTTAAAAAGCAGAGTACATAATGCCCATTTCGCACAAATGTATTTTTTTTAACTTTGTGGCTAACATATGGGGTATCCAATTGGATTATTACAGTGATCTGCCTGAATTAATAACAATTTGAGCAATTTTCCTAGCCATTCACAAATGTCTAATGCCCATACAAACTAGTGATTAAAACTATAAACTTAGGAGTAGGGGAACTTAAGTCTTAAGTGATGTGTATAGGGGTTGGAAAATACCTACATTGTATAGCCTAAGGTCTGACTGAATGACACTACATACATACGTGCAGTGCATATTGCAATGGATGTGCTTGGCACTTTGCAGTGAAGAAGGACGGCCTCGTGCCCATGATCCTCGTCCTGCCTCTCGGAGGAATGCTGCTCTTCCTCTCCCTCATCGCCCTCGTCGTCCTGTTCCGCAGGCATCCCGCCATTGTCATGGCCGTCACAGCGTCGTCCCTCCTTGCAGCTGGCGCCTACAACCTGGGACTTGTCCTCTGGACCTCTGAGGAGAGTGCATACCGCACCACTTTTGACCCAAGGGCACCACCAAAGTATGAGTGAAACACGTGCATCCACCACAAGTGAACTTTGTAAATACCAGTTAACTCTCGAACGATGCACTGTATTTAATTTTAAGAGAATATATTAGCCTAAAAATTAGCTGTCAAGGCTATTTGCTTAAATTGTTCCATAGCAGTGCCTTAATTATGCACCAGCAACAGCCTGCTTATCTACAGTTTAATAGCCTGCTTAGAAGAGAATCTCCTTGAGTGTCTTTCTGTTTCATTCCACAATTACAGTCATGAGGGAAGAATAATTCCACAATTTACATAATATCATGAAATCTTCTGTAGCGATTAAGTTTGAGTGTTGCTATTAGGAGGAGGTGACTTACGGCCAAGGTCATTTGTGTCATAATGGAAGGCAAGAGAGAGAGGCCGGGTGTGACAGCATTAGCCCACCCTCAACAAAGGAGCCTTCATGTCCCATTTGACAGACTGAGAGCTTTTTCCCCCACACACAAACCAAGGAGGCTAACAATGAAATTTCTCAATCACCACCAACACTATATACAGGTCCTCGTCCATGGTGATTAAGATCCAATAGGATTTAAACCTAGAATAATGGGATGCAAAGACCACACATTCTAGTCACTGCACCACCTGATGAAGTTCTGAGTGGTTGGTTTGACTATGCTGTCATTGCATTTAGGTGTGAATTTCCTCATTTCCTATCCAATTGCTCTCATATCCAGTGAGGCCTGTCCCCTACCTTGACAGTCTCTTGCCCCAATGAGGCAGTGAAAGTTCTGCTTAATCTGGATGAGTCTCACATCTGAAACGTTTATTCAAAATAGGTATCATATTGTCACAGGCCAATTCCATTGAAAATCACCTCAAATTAGATGCAAGAACTATTTAAAATTAATAATATTAAGGTTAAGCACATCAATACATATTTGAATAAAAATTGAAGTTGAGATGTATTAATTAAATGAAATTACAGAGCATATTATGCCAGTTTCCTGTGTTTTTTTTTTTTGAAAATGCAGATTCATATTGCCAATAATTGCCTTTTTCACTTTAATATGTTTTACTTGATAAAATTACATTCCTCAACTTTATTTAAAAAGGAAATATTTTGAAATGACCAATAATTGATTTAAATTCTAAAGGTTTATTCATCATTATATCCTATCTCAGTGGTCTGCAAAATTCTCAGTTTGAGAGCCCCTTCTATACAAGTGAACAAGCCACTAAACTGAGTAAACCCACATAACACTAACAAGGAGACTTTGCCTAACTGATGTCAAGAAAGAAGATGAAACCTTTTTTATTTGAAAGTAGACACTTAGATAGGAATACAGTTGAAGGGTTTTGTCCAAATACGCCCGGGTTTGAGAGAAAAAAGCATTTAAAAATTGAAAAATATGGTCACGTTGAATTTAATTTAAAAAATTTCGCTAATTGTTTAAAAGCGATTTGGTCGAGCGGTAGTGTACCGCACTTCTGCTGTGAAAGTCCAGGGTTCGAGAATCGGTGAGAGTAAATTTTTTCCAGTCTGCCACCTCCTCCATTTTTTGTAATCCGTTCCATCCTCTTCTAATTTGTTCATTTAGGACGTTTTACATTTTTTTACTTGACTGTTGTTTGAGAATAAGCCCTAAACTGACATTTTTGTCGCTAGCTAACCCTTACTTCGAATTATTCTTTCCGTGCCAAGATTCATGAAAGCAGGAGTGGTAACACTGTGGTGCTGGCTTTGAAGTGAAGGGAACTCATTTCCAAAGCAAAAGATTTTAAACATATTGTCTCCGGAGAGTCTCCCAGGTTCCTACTGTTGTAGTATTTATAATATACAACAATTTTCACTCGTCTACCTGTATGATCAATTTGGAGTATTCCAAGTGCTAAACGTCGCTATTGCTCTTCTGACTGTTGTTGCTCTCCTCTAGTCTATTTTTTTACCTTGGTAATCGTCAGGAAATGCCCTTATAACTTAATTTATTTTGCTGAATAACTTTTGCCGTATGTATTTTGTTGCCAAGAACCTATTCAAGCGAATTCGATTTACCGGAGATATTGAGTTCAAAGTTAAAAGTAGGGATGGGTCGAATAGTAAATTTCTCGAATTCGAATATCGAATTCGAATATTAAATCATTGCTCGAATATTCGAATACCTCGAATTTCGAATACCTCGAATACTAAACGATGAATGTGAAAATGCTTGACTAGGTTGCCTATGCAGCAGGAAACACAAGATTTTGGCGAGTACATAATTGTGATTGCCTTTAAAGGATTCAAACAGGAATTTAGCTGATTAATGGAATATTTTAATTTTATGTAAACAATAGGGTAGTTTCCTTCATTAAAGAAAACGAAAGGTATTGATTGTGATTCGTTACCCACCATTAGTGTATTCATAATATACAAATTATTTCGTTCTAGAAATACCGGTTTAGACTAATGACAATGTTCAATTTTACCTCATTTGAAAAAGGCCAGATTGGCGCCTATGCGATGCCACTCCACGTGACATCACAGGGACCTAGCTTCTACACGAGAGGATCGGAGTTTTACATCGTCTGAGGTTACCAATGTATGCATGAGGCACAGAGCTCAGGGAAACATGTCTTAATAATCACACAGTCTGCTTGATAAGGTATTAATAATCCTTATTTAAGCCAAGCGCTACCAGCTAGCATGGTACTCGGCTACCTGCTAGCATCCTGCGTCGTAATAGCGCTCAGAGCCTCGCCCCAAGGTCACCGCACTTGCGGCAGCGGGAACCAGAACGACGTCACGCGGAGTTTTTCCCGGCATTCATACTTACCCGTCGCGTTTTCGCGCGCTTGAAAATTTTCACTTTTAATTTAATCGCGAAAAATAGATATCGTCTTATAAAACTCTAAAAGCGTTAAATACGTACTTCAGGAGTATTAATATTTCGATTTAGGCAATAAAAAATAATAGGAAACCACCCTATTTGAGCATTACGCCTCCGTCGTATTTCTTCTTCTTCCCGGTATTTATTTTCCTGCGCAAAATGCTTAAATAAAGTCAGAAATATGTCGTGTTTAGTCTTATTCTTTTTTAAATTACGCGCACATTACTAATATTTCAATCCAATAAAGGTGTAATAACAATTGCCGAAAGTCATTGTTAGACACCTTTCGGGCTAGTAGATGACTCATGCAGCAGTTGACCTCGAGAACGGGGGAAATTCGAAGCAGGTAGGTAGAAAAAGGTCAGTGGGTGAGAAAAGGGGGTGGGTGCGAGACACGTTTTTATTTTTCTCGCGTAACTTGATATTTTTTGAAGCTAAAGTTTTTGTAATACAATCCCTGCGCGAGCTGGGATCTTTTGTTTGATTTCGGAGAAGAGGAAATCTTCATGAGTGGGTGAGGCGAATGCTGAATGGAGGGGGATAGCAGATCGTGGGAAATGCGCCAATGTCACTATCCCACGGCACTGAGTTCCTCCCTATGGTAGTTTCATCTCCTGGGGAAGATTCAAAATAAGTGCCTGTCATTATTAGCCACAAAGGACACACGGCAAACACCTCCTCTCATTTTATCAAAAGATGGATGCGGGAAAATGGTCAGTGGGGAGAAAGAGGGAAGGGTGAAACACGATTCTATTATTTTCCGGTAACTTGATATTTTTTTCAAAGCTGAGGTCTTCGTAATACGATCCCTGCACGAGCCGGGACCTTTTTTTTTTGTTTTCGGGGAAGAGGAAATCGTCTGAGGGGGTGGGGCGAACGCTGAATGGATGGGGATAGCGGATCGTGGGAAATGCGCCAATGTTGCTATCCCACGGAACTGAGGTTCTCCTGATAGGGGACACCTGGGATTTTCGGATTTTTTTCATCCGATCAATTTCGGTTCCCCACGTCGAACTCTTATCACCGCTCGAACCCGTGAATTTGATGTATTTCGTCAGCTTGCCTAAAACGGCGCTGCATGCACTAGACGACTAGAGTTCTCATTTTTCCGAGTCAACTACCAACGACGTGCGAGCGACAGTGTATGACGCGAAATTCAAAGTATTCGAGGTATTCGAGACGGTACCTTTAGCATAACTATTCGAGATCTCGAATATCGAATACTTTCTATTATTCGAGGTATTCGAGTATTCGCGGATACTATTCGCACATCTCTAGTTAAAAGGCTAAAATGTTTGTGTATAATAGGATTTTGGAAAGGAAGAAAGAAATTTTGTCCTCAACACCTGAATAGTTGAAGGGCTAGACGATTAGAACGAAGTTTTTTCAACACATAGTAACCTGGATAGGAGGTTGAAGTACCGTATTGTAAGTCTCCATAAAGCCATTTTTGGGCACCCTGCCGACCATTATTTTCGACTCCTCTCGCTCTAACCGATCGATGTGCGAGGTATGCTTTCCTCCCACAAACTTACTCTCCTCTCATTGTCAGAGTCCTTATTTCCGCGTATTTAGGTGCCTAGAGATTTTAAACAAGCTGTATAAGCTGGGGAATGAAATGTCGTTACATGTGAACTTTTGATTACCTGGAATATACTACTCGGCCAACTTAAAATTGGTTCATGGCCTGCACCTGTTGAGGTCGATGTCGATATGATAGTAGTGTTTTAGTTTGGCTTGTCGGCTCGTCCCTTCCCATTTCTTTTTTTTTTCATGGCCTCGCCAGACTCCCATTTTCCTGCACTTCTTTTTCCCGTAGCACGATATTATTCGGTTTTCTCTTGCTCTCATGAGATCTTATGCCTCTGAGATCTTATGAAATCTCTGTCGCGTAAAGGACCATGAATTGGAGGAAATACCTCCATAATATAAAGCACAAATATATAAAATTGAATAATCTGCAATTGCCACTGCCTTCTCCAATTTTTCATTATTTATTTATTACTTCGCTTCTTTACAGTAATTTGGATGATAATTGTAATAAAACAAGAAAAGCAATTAATTGAAAAGCACCATACTCTTTCTATAAAACTGCTAACTGAGAATTCGCCATTGTGTTTCTTTACAACTTCAAGGAAACATATTCCCCTTAACTTTTTTGAACAATTCAATTCTCTACTAACTTCGAGGCATATCATGCATACCTCAGCACATCATTGAACGCTGGTTAAGACAACTAATGATGCACGATTGAATGGATTTTATTCCATCCTCATGTGAGAATATATCTCTCTTTTCCCTTGAAGGAGGAAGGTACAGTTCTGGTTTCGTGCAATAAACTGCTTTACTTTCCTGTAAAAATAGACATCGCACGGTTGGCTTACGGATGTGACCATATTTTTCAATTTTTAAATGCTTTTTTCTCTCAAACCCGGGCGTATTTGGACAAAACCCTTCAACTGTATTCCTATCTAAGTGTCTACTTTCAAATAAAAAAGGTTTCATCTTCTTTCTTGACATCAGTTAGGCAAAGTCTCCTTGTAAATATGTATTGACAATATGTATCTTGTCATGACTTGTCTCTCCATTGTCCAATTTTCCAGCAAAAGTAGAGCTTGTATGTGTGGGTGCGGTCCACAAGGAGAATAAATAGCCAAGCAATCAGTCACGTGATGTGGTTGATAACATGTTCCATCCCACCTTTGGGACTTCAAACTGCAAATATCCAGGTTTTGCAAAATATTTGATATGTACTTGGTAATACACCATTTCATGATGCCATATGTATGCAATACCCAGTCCTTGAAAAAAATTTTTGCAAATAATTATCCAATTAATACCCTGCAATCTACAAGTCGATTAATACTAGGTATGTATATCGTTCTTTGTCCCCCACAATCAGACCAGCTATCCAATCAAGGGGTGTACTATTGAAATAAAGTACAATTATTCTTAACTTCACATACTTATTCTGTACAAGGGCCGCCCACAGGGGAGGCAGATTGCCCTGGGCCACAGAGTTAAGGGGATTATTTCTCTTTGGGGGATGAAGGCCTCAGACCCAAACTCTACCCAGAGCCACAAGAAGTCTGTGGGCAGCCCTGTTCCCTATTGATAAAATATTTGTCACAAGCTTTATTTGGGATTGTGATTTACTAATATTACCATCTGACGATCTGAATTTTTTTACTCAAACAAAATATTACTACTGCCGTATCTACTTTATTAGGTTCCAAATCTGCCCATGATTTCCAGGAGCTCCCATAAGAATTTAATTTTCCTCCTCCTTCCTCAAAAGTCAAAACCTGTTAAATATTTTCCATATCATTCGTGCATTGAGATTTTGGTAAAAGCGAATTGTGATATCCGGGGAAACCAAAAAATGAATTTTCACCATTCAAAATTTTATAACGACAGCAGTGTTTAAATAAGTTAATATGCGTTAAAGTGGATAAGAAAAATATGTTAATGCCATACTATGTGCCTGAAAAAAATTTTTTCGGTGAGGTTCAAACCACCAAATTTTTGATTGCAATCGTATTCCTCTTCTTTACCACTATGCCAACTCACTCACTGATTTGAACGGTGTTTCATTATGACCTTTGCTAAGTCATGCAAGAGAAAGAACCTGTCTTCTAGTGTCACTAACTGATTTTTAACACATAGTGGCATTATTTGCTGTGACATTGCAGTGGATATTTTATACATGTTATGTTTGCTATCTGGCATCGAAAAACTTAAGCGTTAATTGTAAGAAAATATACTTCGATGAATCGGCCAATTTACGAGAGAAAGTAAATTGATGTTCTGGAGTTGGATTTATTATCTTGCATGAGCCACACAATTATTTTGGTATTATACACTGCACATATCCCGCATACATTTCCCTTTAATGATGTTGTAATAAAAACATAATTGCAGGAGGTAGGAATGTTGTTCAAATTTCTCTCCTACTTGTATGTAGAAAATACCGAAACTTAATTTCCAAACTGTCGCGAAAGCGGTGCCCCTTCCTTTGTTGCAATACTTTGAATCCGACTGTAGATTTAGGGCCGAAATATACAGCGCTCATTTTGACTGGTCGGTGGTTTAACGAGGAATGAGAAAAATTTCGTAAACGCAGACTCGCCGATGAGAGAAAATTTTCAAGTAGTTTCCTTTCATTAAGTTTGGAAAAGTCAAGTACATACATAGGTCAAAATGACTGCTGTTGACACTTTCTAGGGTTAAACAGACATATCTCACCAAACATCTTTTGTACAGAAAGTATGGATACCCAAAAGATAATCTATGAAATTATGGAAGCTACAATTGGTTACCCCAACATTTCCTCGTATCTCCAGTATTTTCAGAGTTTTTTGAAAATAAGAGGATTTTCTCCAAAATTGTAGATAATAATCATTTTTCACTTATAGCTCCAATATTTTTCAAAAATATGGATTTTAAATTGATCAAACTTTTATGATTCATTGATAGTACATGAATAAAGGGAGCTGCTATATGAAAACGATCAATATTAGTTAGGTTGGTAATTAGGGTATTGTTTTCCCTGATTTTTTCATAGAAAAAGTAGGGCCTGACCTTATTTTTATCATAACTTGCTCAAATAATGCTCAAGTCTTCCTTTATATTTCTCAAGAAAGGTTTTTGAAAATAATTTCAAAATGAATGAATGATGATGAAAAGTTTTCCAAGAAAAATGCATAGTTTTCCTGCCTATTCGATATTGAATCTCTAAAATTTAGCATATGACAAACAAAAGCTACCCAATAAAAAGCTGTATCTTGGTTCGTATTGGTTGTCAAGAGAACAAGAAAAATAATTTTCTTCTTTGTTTTATAATTCAGTTTTTTTTAAATACATTTTTTCAAGTTATAAGCAAAAAACCAATTAAAAACATTGACTTTTTGTTGAAAAACTATAACTTTCAATCACAAAAAACTCGAAAAATATTAATTTTAAGAAAAATTGTTAATGGATATTTTTTGCTAAGAATTACTCTCTCCATTGATTCCTGTGGTCAATATGTAATAAAATATTTCCACCCCCGAGATGGGGTGAAAACCACAAGGCCCGTCACCATGATACATATAGATTTTGATCCTTGGTCTATTCCCTACCTCCTGTCAAAGTTTCAGGTAAATCGATGCAGTTTGAAAAAATTGCAAGCCAAAGTGCTTCATTTCATGAACCATGAGTTCAATCAACAAAATTATGATTAGCATTGCATTTTATTTCCATATAAAACATTATCATACAAAACATGGTAAATTTGACACTTGATAAAAAGTTTCCTAACTTAAAATGTTATTTGGGATAAATTACAAGGATTACATCACTCAGAACTGCAAGGAAACATTAACGATAATGTGTTCTCACAGATGCACAAAAACTGAAAAAGTACGACATTTCCTAAACTGCCACAGATAATCCTCTCGTCTTTCCAATCTGCAATTACATCTTTACATGCAGCCAACAGGATCGATTCAATTTCCACTTGAGCGCAATAGTCCACTTCACCCAGAGGCAAGTTTAGCTTTCTGATTCGCCATTTCAACAGAAACCTGAGTGACTGTCCTCAAATACAGAGTTAAAACATCCTTCAAGTCTTTGTGCAGCTGCAAAAATAGAAAAGAAACAGATATGTAATGGAAATGAGAATCTTAGAGGCAGCAGTACATAAAAAATAAAACGGTCTGTAACACTCATTATACACTTTATACCACACTACACACTGACAATGATGGACAACACAGAATCAAGGAAAAGTGAAAAGGAGGAGATGCTAAGAAAGAGGCATGCTGCCCTCAACCGCACTACATGCCCATGCGTGTCTCCCGGCGTAGAGGATATGGAGCTTGAAGCCTTTGTTCTACACGGGGCACTTCATTGCACAATCTTACATATGCATGAATGCGCAATCAAAATCGAGTCTTGTAAAGTGGTAAATTGGTACAACACATGCAAGATGCCGAAATAGCCCAGCCAGCTCTAATGCCAAGCTCACACTCTCACAATGTCAACATGTTTTCAGTGCTAACCTGTTCAATGATATGCCCTGTGTCAAACGCCCTCTTAAGATTTTAGGAAGCCAAGGATTAGAGCAATATAGAGAGAGCCAAAAGAGACCTGTTGAGGGTCAAATGAAATGATCCCTTGGGTGTAAAAATAACAAAAAATACATATTGTAGATTTTTCAATTCAATGTATCAAATGTCAAAGGAGGTATTTCACCATCAGGATAGAATTAATGACAAGGGCCTTGCAAAAGAGCTCAAAAGAAGTGGTTGATTCAGTGTCTGCTGTGGGTGCCATATAGTGAATAAGAGCTTAGGGGGCGTGGGGCAGGCTGAGTTCATGGCTGGACAGTTTCAACACTGCTGCAGCAGACACTGCCAGTTTCGTTATAATCTTTCACTTGGGCAGGGCACACACTTAGATAACCTGTGAATTTAATACAAAGAAAAAATTTTCCTTCTGACCTGAAAATACAATTGGGATTGCCAGAAAAACTGTCATCTAAAGACATTAAACAGCAAAAGCCTTCACAAAAACATCCACTGATGATGGTAGCAATAAACATTTTTCTCATGATGAAACCAGCATTGACATGAGAGTGCAGCATTCTTTCAGAAGGAAAATAGCACACAGAGATCCAAATTTATTTGAATGTCAGTCCATGAAGTACAAGAGGGCAGAATACTATGTGGAAATTGCAATACCTTCATTTCATAACGTATGAATCTCCTTGAAAACAAGAACTGCATAGGCCCTTTGACCACTGGACATCCACTACTCAACAATGGTGAAACAGCAATCGGCCCACACAACAGAGAAGAAAAAAATCCCAAAAATGTATCAATTTAACCTTGGGTTTTGCAAATTAAGCCTTTGCTACGAGAATGGAGGCGGTGAGGTGGTCAGAGAAGAAAGGCAAGAGATAAGGAGACCATGCAATGTAGTGGAAGCGTGGACACCATGATCGCATCGACCACTCACAGCAAAAGCCTTCACAAAAACATCCACTGATGATAAAAGCAAAAAAGGGGCACACAATTTTTGGGTAGTTCAAAGTTAGTATTTTCATATAAGAGGAGACATACTCGTAGCAAAGACTTAATTTGCAAAACCCAAGGTTAAATTGATACATTTTTGGGATTTTTTTCTTCTGTGTTGTGTGGCCTGATTGCTGTTTCACCATTGTTGCGTAGTGGATGTCCAGTGGTCAAAGGGCCTATGCAGATCTTGTTTTCAAGGAGATTCATACGTTATGAAATGAAGGTATTGCAATTTCCACATATTATTCTGCCCTCTTGTACTTCATGGACTGACATTCAAATAAATTTGGATCTCTGTGTGCTATTTTCCTTCTGAAAGAATGCTGCACTCTCATGTCAATGCTGGTTTCATCATGAGAAAAATGTTGATTACTGTTCGAATATAACTTTCGTTGAGACAAAAAAATGTAAGATTTGTTGTTTTTTAAGATTGGGGATCTTAATGATGAATCCAAGATGATGAAAGTTGTCACAAACACAAAAAAGAGAGACACAACACATCCAGGAAACATTGGGCTCGTCAACTAAAATAGCACACATGCAAAGCACTTCAATCACCGAGCCCCAATCAATACACACCTGTTCATACTCTGGGTCTGTAGGCGTTGCATCCCCCAATTCCAGGAGATACAAGTGAAATGTGCCGTGTGGCAGGCATAGCTGCGGCTTGTTGGCGTGGATCGCCGACTCCAGCCCCCAACACTCCGTCCCCTTGCCTAGGGCTGCCCACACGCACTCAATGGCCAGCGACCCACCCTCGCTCAAGCGGCCAGCCTCCAGGAATATGCGCAACAGCTCACTCGGGTCCCTCCTCTGCCCAAGTACAACACATGTTGTTCATCAACGCAAGGAACTCATGCATGGACAAAGATTTTTAGGGGGAGGATTTTTCTCTAGTTGATTAGAAAACATACAAGCAAGTTAAATGACTTCTACCCAACAGTCACTCTTAGTTTTGAAGAAACCCTAGAATTAGGGTTTCTGAGGAGAAGCACCAGTGTCACCCAGATTAAGCAGCATGAGAGCAGTCAACTTGTGTTTTCATTCCATTAGAGATCTTTCCACTGTGGGACATTAAAACAATTCCCTACTGAGATCCATTTCCAGATGCTTTCAAATTGGGTATTGCTCCTTTACCATTGATGCGCTATCCAGGCCTAAACACATGCCGCCTTTTGACCTAAAATATGTTATGGGGCAGAAATTACCAACCACAACACAGCTCACAAGGGGAAAATAGAACAGGAATTATAACATTATCGTGATCTTCACAAGTGATGGGGGATGAATCCAAGATGGCAAAAAGGCAAGCCGGGGCCTGCATGTCTCTCCTCAGTTTTATTTTATTTCTGTGGTTCATGTGTGTGTTTCTATGTTTTGTACGTGTTTTTTTGTGAATCCTCCAAATTTTAATGTAAGCCACATTTTTCCTCAAATTCATATCCTTTATTTCTTCAGAGAAACTAGGAAACCTTCGCAGGAGTTACATTTCTAACATTATTTAACCTTATTAATGATGGAAGCGTAAATTTATCATGGAGCCTGATTTTTTCTCTGTGGATTTTTCGCACATTTGTGCACTGCGGGTGACTCACGTAAATTTATCTCTGTGGCTAGTCCCGGTATACTTAAATTCGTCTAGAGCGAACACCTCTTCGTGTTCTAAGTTCGGGCTTTGCTCTCCGGCTGTGCGCACGACTTGGACTGCTAGTCGCATTATATGCTCAGCAGTCCATACCACCTTATCCGGTATAGTCCACAAATTTCCACAGGGGAGAATGACGCCACGGTAGCTTAACTGGCTAAAGCACTCGGCCGGAAATCAAGGGATCTGGGTTCGAATCCTGGTCAAGGCAAATGATTTTTTCTCTGTGGATTTTTCGCACATTCTTTTCCATACTACTAAATCACACACAAAAGCAACAATTCAAGTCAAAATACTGTTACAAAGATGTCTTAAACTTAAACACGCAACAAATCATGAGTTCCTCACATTAGACTGCACCCAAAAAGCGTTAAGAAGTTTTTTTTCCTCACCAGCATCCAGCCCAAAAGTGGGGGTGCACGGGATAAATGAGGGTGCGGCTTACACACGAGTGAATACATTATTTTGGGATTTTTTTGCCGAAAATTCAAACAATTGCTGATAAAACTGTATCGCCGTTATTTAATGCCTCAAATGGTTTGGTAATACACCTTTCTTTGGTGTATGTTTATAGTTCAGATGGAGAATATCTACTACATCCACTTCTCATCAAATTTTCAGATGTGATCAAGTCGGGAAGAATGACGGAGGTGTCCTTGTAGGTGTTGATAATCGTTTCCTGGTGCTATCGTAGGATAATAACCCCGTCTCATCAACAGACCTTTTTTGGCCTACCTACTTCAATTCTCCATTTCTATACAACAAATCCTAGGTGAGTGACTTTCTGGGCCTGAAGATGTCTCGATAGCTTTGACCAGGGGTCTCCAAACTACGGCCCAAGGGCCACATCCGGCCTGCGGAGAGCTAGCATACTTGAAAACTCCTTTTAGAGAACATATTTTTTATAGCAAATTAAATTTAGTTTACTGAAGTATTCTAATTTTATGTTGAATAATTATTAATATGACATCTACACTGATATGGTCATGGGCTAACTACTCATAACATTGTTGTAGGCTTATTGTTATTGTTTTTGTGATAAGTTGGATAAAGAAACACAGAATTGTAATGAGTAAAGACATGTATAATATGCAGAAAATTTAACTTCAGTGTATAATAACTAACAAATTATTGAAATGAATCCAACTAACATTTAATACATTTTAAATAAAAACATAACTTATAACAAGCATAATGACATATGAAATACTAATGAGATTTATGTAATTGAGATTTTACACTGACAATAGTTTATTTGCGGACTAATTTTACTTGTACCAATTATTAAAAGAGATTTAAGATGCTTATCAGTTAATTTAGATCTGTAAATATTTTTTGTGTACTTCATTTTGGAGAAGGTCTCCTCACACAAATAAGTAGTACCAAAAACAGAAAACAGCCCACAAGCAAATTTATGCAAATTATCAAATTGTGTCAGTGGAAGACTTATAAAATTCCAACAAAGATGAGTTTTGATATTTCTTCTTAATGATATCACTGCACTGTAGATCAATCATTTCCATTTGAAGTTCCGGGGCTAGGATTTCAATGTCAGTATCAAAAGGATTCTGAAAAATCTTAATTTGATTTGCAATGGCATCAAAGTCCGAGAAATGAGTATCAAAATTTATTTTCAAAGCACTCACAGTTTCGATTGTAAAATCGATAGCAAACTCAGTCTCAGTGGTGTGGCTGAACATTTCACATGTTTTAAAATGTGAAAACATTTACTTCGTAGTTGTGATTGAAACAGTATCAATTTCTTCCGGAATGATTTGATATTAGTGTATAAATCAGGAAGATGCTGGTTTTCTCCTTGCAATCTCAAATTCAGTTTGTTCACATGTTTTGTCAAATCAACATAGAATGCTAACTTCCACAGCCATGCCACAGTTGTTTTGTAATTCAGTGAGAGGGCGATGCTTTTCATTCAAAAAAATTTCGATAACTGCTCGAAGTTCAAAAAAGCACTGAAGGACTTTCCCACAACTAAGCCAACGTACGTAGCGTAGTATGATAAGGTAAGTCATTTTCTCCAATCTCTTCAATAAATTGTCGGAATTGTCGGTGATTCAGCCCAAAAGATCTGATAAAATTAACAGTTGATATGACTGGTTTCAGAACTTCAGACATATCCAAACATTTTCCACACAAAGACTGTTGATGAGTGATACAATGTAAGACTAATGGTTTTGAACCACCGTCATTTTCTACAGCCTTTGACACAAGAGCGACCACTCCTTCACCTTTCCCACTCATGTTTTTGCTTCCATCAGTTGTAATACATTTCAAGTTTTTCTATTGAAGGTTCTTTTGATTAATGGCCATTTCAACTCCTTAAAAAATATCTCTACCAGTAGTTGTACCATGAATACTATACATATCAAGAAGTTCTTCATGCACTTCATAGCTTTTATCTACTCCTCGAATATAAATCAACACCTGAGCAGTATCTAACACATCCGTTGACTCATCCAAGGCCAAAGAAAACCACTCAACATGTCCATTTTTGTCGAACAGTTGAGAGGATATATTTTCAGCGATGTTTTCTACCCTTCGATGACATACTGACAGTTTTTAATAAATTTACCTTTTCAGGGCACATTTCTTCAGCTACTGCAATTATGCATTCTTTGATCATTTCTCCATCGGTGAATGGTTTTCCACGTTTTGCAATTTCAAGAGCCACACGAAAGCTGGCACGAGTTGCAGCCTCCTGTTCAGTTTTGAGTTTTGTAAATGAAGATTACTGCGATTTCAATCCGCGCTTCATAGCTTCGAATTTTTCTGTCCGCAAACTTCCTGTATATTTTGAGTAATTTTGAAAATGTTTTGTTTCATAATAACTAGTGATGGGTCGATTCCAAAATTTTATCGATTCCGATCCCGATTCCGATTCTGACATTTCGATTCCGATTCTACCGATACCGATTCCATCGATTCTGATGCCATAGGCTCCAAGAAAAATATGACTTAATTCCAGGCAACAAGAAAACCACTTTAATAAATATCACTCTATAAAAGAGTCAGTAGACAAAAGCATCTTCCATATCATCACTATGTAATTAAAATATAATAGCTAAATTTCAAAACAGAAAATACCTGAAAAGTGGTGTTACATGATAGGTATTACTTTAGAATATTGGCACTCATAATATGTCGACCATATATATATGTATCCAAACTACAAGGGAGAGCCCTGAGTACAGAAATTTTCATAGCTGTAATAAAGATTACATACTACATAAATGAATCATGTAATATTTGGCCCTTTCAAATTCTCAAGCAGAAAAACCAATTATTCTACATACTCAGCCAGCAGGTTTTGACATCTCCACGTTTCAGTATTACTGCCTGCAGAAAATTGCCTTTTGCTACTCACTTGTGTGATTGAGCAAGTACTTTCCTGCCAAAATTGCAAGATTATGGAGACTTTGGAATTTTTATTAAAAATTATATCAACGATTTTTTTGGATCTTGAATCTTCTTAGAATTCAAGTGGACGAAGCGAACGAACTAAAGAACTAAACTTTAGTTAGAAACTGTTGTCATCACCAACAAACCTACTCGGTTGCACCGGAGACATGGAGAAATTGGAACCTGAAAACCGCGGAAACCTACGTAGTCACAACTAAACTTTAGTTTTGTAGATCTAAAAAAATTCTATACTTCTCACGTCATTTAATCAACCTTAAAATCTCTTGCTTTTTTTAAGTTCAACAAAAAAACTAAACGCTACAAATTAATATCACATCGGACGGACGCAGTAATAAAAAAGGCTAAAAGAGCCTTGTGGTGTGAAAACTCCCCCTTCCGCGCGACTCACCTCGGCGAAGTTGGAAAGGGAAAAAGGGTATCGGTTGTTGCCTTTCACGGAAACAGTTCATTTTTCTCTCTCTTAAGCATGCTGAAATAATCTCTTCACTTTACTTCAATACCCAGGGCGTATTTCTTATGCGTGGGATAGTTCCGAAAAATATCCAATCTTTACCCGGACGGCACAGAATCCTCCGTATCTAATTCGTATGCAGATAATATCCATTGACAAAAAGCGACGGAGCGGTAGTCAATGGATACTATCTGCATAAGAATTAGATACGGAGGATTCTGTGCCGTCTGGGTAGTATTTTCACTTGAGTAATGCACTAATTGTTCAAGTCAATCTATACATAATCCTTTTTAACATCCTCAGTTTAGTGTTTTAAGTCAATGAAGACGATTATCCATGCTTTAAAATACGATTTTCAAGACTAATGTTTTTTTAAACTTGAGAAATCGGCCTCAGTTACCGAGCCTTAGAGTTCCGCGGCGTGTAGCTGAGCTTTGACGCGCGATTGAAAAATCGCTCTTGTTTCCTTCGTCGCAGACTTTTTTTCCAAGATTTTTAATTAGTACTCTTTAGAAATCTCTACTTTATATTGTGGTCAAATTTTCCGAGTTATATTTTTCGTAAACGAAAGATAATGTCTACTTTATGTCAAATTTCATGCGAAAAACGGGTCGGCCATTTTGCATCGTAAAACCAGACAGATGAGAGCCAAAATCTTCAAAAGCCATTGAAAGTATAGGCAAAGCACCATATCAAAGGAATATTGCATTTCTTACTCTGTAAAACTCGTACCAACGCAAAACCACTTGGATAAATTCAAAGATTTATTGAGGAAAAACGATATCTCGTGTGGCATTGAAAAATTGGTCATGTTTGGGCCTCTGTATCTCACTAAAGGTTCGTATTTATGTAAAATGGCATATAAATCTATATCTGGTAATGATTTATGAGTATTTACGCTACGTTTCAAGCCTCTATCCCCAAAAAGGTCATTTTGGACTTTATTCCAGCTTTTTCCGATTTCGGACCAGTGTGCGCCGGGTAGGAAGACGATCGGCCGCCGCGGCTGGCGTAAAGATATTCGGCGCCCACGTCGACAACTATAGTGTATTCGGCAAGCTGAAACTACCAGGTCAAGGCATTGGAATGACTTATCGGCTTTAAAAACTGCATTATTACATGAGTTTCATGATAGCGCTTCCTTTCGGCAGATTGCTGGACCGACTAGCCTCGAAAGCTCTGTAACCTTAATTACTCGACTCGACATTCGTAATGCTACTCGAAACGCTCGAGTCGAGTACCAACTACTCGATCGACTTGAATTTTCGAGTACTCACACATCGCTAGAAGATGTATTTTGTCATTACGATTACGTGGCGCGAAAATTCAAATGACTGTTGGAAACGCGGTCGTATATTTTGTTGTTTGAAGTACTGCTGGAATCGGAATCGATTTTTCACCGTGGCAAGTACTCGTTTTCGATTCCGGTTCTTGGTCGAGAATCGAGGAATCGAACCGACCCATCACTAATAATAACGTTTAATGTTATATTCCTTGAGAACGGCTATGCTTTCATTGCAAATCAAACATAGCGCATTGTTACTGGACTCAATTACGAAAGACTGAATGTTCCACTGATCTTTGAATTTTCTGCATTCACAATCAATTTTTCGCATCTTTTCCATTAATTTAAGTATACCGGGACTAGCCACGGTGATAACTTTACGGAAGTCACCCGCAATGCACAAATGTGTGAAAAATCCACAGAGAAAAAATCATTCGCCTTGACCGGGATTCGAACCCGGATCCCTCGATTTCCGGCCGAGTGCTTTAGCCAGTTAAGCTACCGAGGCGTCATTCTCTCCTGCGGAAATTTGTGGACTATACCAGACAAGGTGGTATGGACTGCTGATTTATCACCGTGGCTAGTCCCAGTATACTTAAATTCGTCTAGAGCGAACACCTCTTCGTGTTCTAAGTTCGGGCTTTGCTCTCCGGCTGTGGCGCTGTGTGCACGACTTGGACTGCTAGTCCCATTATATGCTTTGACAATTAGAAGACATGCACGAGATTTAAAAAAGAATTCGACCAAACGCCATGCATTCCTGATGATATTTCTGTTTATTTTTCAACTTTTATTGATTGCCACTAAGTTTTCTATTTACTATCTATAATAAATTCTTGATTTTTCAATATTTTGTTTCCTTTTATGGAGGAAAGTAATTGTGTTTTTATATTTCAGGGGGTCCGGACCCCTCAGACTTCCCCTTCTCGCTACGCCACTGGTCAGAGGTTTATCAGAAGATTTTTCCTATTTTCATTTCCAAACCCAAGCGCTACAGTTTAGGTCCTAAGCATGTAAAGATGTTTTTAAAAAACAACTTGTAAGCCTATAAAAATTATTTTTAATTTATAAAAATATTAAAATGTATATGAAAATCTAAAAAGCATTCCTTTGATTGTATGTACCCAGAATGAACTTGAATAATTACTTTGTTTAATAGCAGAAATTTGAAAATGCATTTGTATCCAAAAATATCCGATCCAAAAGATCCAGCTCCAAAAATCAAGGATCCGAATCTGGATCTGAAAAATTCCGGGATCTGTACATCCCTAAAAAATGGTAAATAAATCAAAAATTTATAACTTATTTGTAGTGATGGGTCGATTCCAAAATTTTATCGATTCCGATCCCGATTCTGGAATTTCGATTCCGATTCTACCGATACCGATTCCATCGATTCTGATGCCATAGGCTCCAAGAAAAATATCACTTAATTCCAGGCAACAAGAAAACCACTTCAAAAAATATTATTCTGTGAAAGAGTCAGTCAAACAAAAGCATCTTTCATATCATCACTATGTAATTAAAATATAATAGCTAAATTTCAAAACAGAACATTCCTGAAAAGTGATGTTACATGATAGGTATTACTTTAGAATATTAACACTCATGTTTAAATTTAAAATAAAAGTATCTCCTTTAACACATTCAGTGCGGATGACATATATATATGTCATGAGGGCTTTTCCACTCACGCGGATGACATTAATGTATGTCTTTTGGAGTTCGTTTTTCCGCTGGTCGCCAGGGTGCACCGAGCGCGCGTACCGTTACTTTTTCACCCTGCCGCAGTTCGGAAGTGACCTTATATTAGTGCGGAAGTGTCCGTTTCGAGTTCTACGTGTTCCATCATTTTTTGTGTTTTTTTGTTTACTTTGGTGCTGTTATTGGAACAATTTGGTAAGTTGATATTTTTCTTTTCATTTTCTTCACCTCTTATTATTATTATTTTCGTACATATCCAGTCATATCTTACATATGCATTTTTTTTCTTGAATTGTTTTTTTCTGCCATCTTTTTTAATTTATTCATATCTTATGTGCTATTTCAGAAATTATGATCAGACTTGCTTTTTGTTAAAAATATTTATCTCCGTTTCAATACTCACTATGTTATAAAAATGATCTTAGTATGGTGCTTCAATTAATGTTATCATATGTTATTTTTAGAAATTTTTTTTTACATTATAATTGCAAATTATGTTTTTCCTTGGTATTCATTTTGCGTCTCTTTCCTACTTTTATGGATTATTTTCGTATTCGTTTCTCTGCGTCAATTACTAATTATCTATTAATTACTATTTTTTTCCTATAGTATTCATTACTATTTTGGGTTATTTATACGTTCTGGGGTTAGTTATATATTTTCTTTATTTTTAAAAATAACGTATTAATGACGTATGCAACACTGCACTACATAAAGTGTATTATTCAGCTGTATAATTTTTACTTATGTTTTTGTTTCCTTAGTTTTGCAAACGAAATTTGGGAATTGGATAGAGAAATTCCTAAGCCTCTTTAAGCATCACGGCATTTAACCATTTATTATTCTCTTGAATTAGTATCTTTACCTTCTGTTTTTAAATTCATGCATATTTTATGTGTAGCCGCAAAAATTATGATCGGATTTAGTTTTTGTTAATAACGTATATGTCCGTCTCAATACAGACTATTCCTTTCCAAAATGTTCCCAGTGCGGCCCATCAATTAATATTTGTATAAGTTAATATTTTTATCAACAATTTTTTACATCATTATTGCAAATTACGTTTTTTTATTTATTTGGGTCTTTTTCTAATTTGACGGCATATTTTCTCATTCGTTGCTCTAGATCAATTACTTGTACTCTGTTCATTACAGTGTTTCTATTTATACGTTCTAAGGTTAGGTACAGATACTGTCTTCCTTTTCATAAAAACTAGCATACCAATCACATACGCAACACTGCATTGCATGAAGTGTCATATTGGGCACGATAATTTTTACTTATTTTTTTGTTCCCCTAATTCTGTAGACGCATTTACAATTCTGGAAATGGATAAACAAAATCCGAGACCAAAGAAGGGAAGTGGACGTGGAGGCAAGAGAACAACTAGTTCAAATCCATGTAAGTAGTCGTACAAACGTTAAATTCATGTATACCCAATTTACTTTTTTTAATAAGTCATATCAAGTGAAAATATTATTTCTAATAAATAAGTGACTGAATATGATTATCGTCAACACATCTTTTCTTATCATAACTATTCTTTTACAGTATTTGATGCATCCAGTATGGTGGGAGAAGGATGCGATGAGCAATTGCCAGGCCCTTCCGGACTCTGCGGTTAGTATTACTCTTGAATTCTCGGTTTGAATGAAACTAGTGCCAATATAATTTATTAAAATTTTTTAGTGATATTGGAAATTAGAAATTTATATATGTACTTCATTTCAGATTCTGATGCCAAGAGACTGAGAACTGGGAGGCAGTTAATGTCTGAAAGAGACATAGAAATGATGCTTGGAAGTTCTGAGGAAGATGATTCTAGCGAGGAATTTTTCCCGTCATCGTCTTCTTCCGATGAAGACGCCGAAGAAAACATTGAGGACGGTTCTGGCATTTTGGGCCTTGCAGATGAGTGCGAAATTCCACCCCCTCTCCAACTCCCGGCGCGTGGGTCTACTACCGTTAGACCCTCAATGACCTGGGTCGGCACTCAGGATAAATTTCCCACTGAAATACCCTTTGTCGGGTCCTCAAGGCTGAAGACCCTCCCTACGGGTGGCACTCCGAGGGATTATTTCAACTTGCTGGCGAACGATACTTTCTTTGAAATAATCCTTTCGGAGACGGAGAAAAATGCAGAAAGCATTTTTCTCCGTAACCCCTCCCCAAGGGCCCGCATAACGGATTGGAAGCCGTTGGGCAGAGAGGAACTGGAAATTTGGCTGGGTCTTCTTCTCCACATGGGCACAATAAGGGTAAATAGAATATCTGACTATTGGAGGAGGTCAGAGTTAGTGCGAGTGCCAATATTTGGGGAGAGAATGAGCCGAGATAGGTTTCTCGGAATTATGCAGGCACTCCATTTCTCCACCAACCCTGGAGAAAATGAACCGCTACCAAGCGATAGGCTTTATAAAATTAGACCCCTGCTTGACTGCTTCCAGCAGTCCATGAAAGACGTTTTTTCTCCGGGTAGGGAATTATGTATTGATGAGTCAATGGTGCTTTGGAGGGGTCGGCTTATTTTTAGGCAATATGTACAGGGTAAAAGGCACAAACATGGAATTAAAATTTATATGCTTTGTGAGCCATCTGGCCTTGTTTTGAGACTATTAGTGTATGCTGGGGCTAGTGATGTTGATGTTGGGGGTCGGGGCCACACAGAAAATGTGGTCCATAAATTGATGAGTGATTTCAAGGGGATAGGTCATAGTCTATACATGGACAATTTTTATAATAGCGTGAAGCTGACTCAAGACTTACTTGAGGCCCAAACGTTTTCCACTGGTACTCTGCGGGCGGGTAGGAAAAATAGCCCGCTTGATGTCAGCAGCGCAAAATTGAAGAAAGGGGAGATCATTGCCCGCTACACCAATGATGGGATTTGTGTTTTCAAGTGGAAAGACAAGAGGGACGTCACAATGATCTCTTCTGAATTTGGCTGCAAACTTGTGGATGTGCCTAGCACACGAGGGCCTAAGAAGAAGCCTGAGGCGATTGCCAATTATAATATCAACATGAGAGGAGTTGATCATTGTGACCAACTCTTGTCTTACTACCCTTGCGAGCACAAATCCCTGAGGTGGTATAAGAAGCTGGCGATTCATTTGATCCAGATAATGGTCATAAATAGTTTCATTCTATTCAATAAATTCAGTGGCTCTAAAAAAAGCCTGCATGAATTTAGGCTAGAGTTAATCGAATCTCTAATAAAAATAGGGTCACAGCCGGCCCCTCCTAAGCCCATTGCTACATCCCACTTCCCTGCCTACACTTCATCCGGGGAAAAACATAAAAAACAGAAAAGATGCAGAGAGTGCCATAATAATGGCATCCGTAAGGCAGTGACAACAGTTTGCCCAGAATGTGAAGGTCAACCAGGGCTCTGCCTAAGGCCTTGTTTTCAGATTTTTCACAACAAATTGTAAGAATTTTAAAGAAATATGTTTCAATTTTTCAAATACTCTAACATAGATTTTGTATTTTTGAAAAACTTTTACTCTTTTTTGAAAATGAAAATTTTTGTTTGCATGTTTTGCATTGTGTGAAATTTTTTCTGTTTTGCATACTTATGTGATTTTAGATTAACCTTTACTAGGCATTGATATATATTGTTTTGTGTAAAGTTTATTGTTCTAAAGTGAGCATTGATCATTTGTTTTTTAACCCTTATTTATATTATACAATGTATATTGCATTATAATTACGCACAGAAAAGATTATGTTTTGAGTAATTATATTTATTATGTATTTTCATAGAAACAAAGACATTATGTAAATTTTTTACATCGTTCGATTGATTTTTCTCTGTGTATTAACTAAATTTTTGAACTATAATTAAAACACTTAATTTTCTTACTAAACAAAGCGTTATAATAAATAAATATTAATCAAGGCGGTGTTTTTATTTCTTGGATTCACTCCGCGTATTTATCATAATATATTAGTCTACCTGCAATCCGATTGGCATTCTCAGTTGATCTTCGTCGCTGGCAAAATTTTATTGATAAGGTACTTGGAATAAACCCCAAAAAATATTAAAAAATGATCCTGTAAAATCATTTGTGCTAATAAATGATTCGCTGAGCTAAGACATCCTAGGCCGGTGCTTTCCATTGCAATATCAATATATACATTTAAAAAATGAAATTACGGCCTTCGTTAAAAATTTACAGGTAAAGAGAAATTCCAAGAAATTTTCATTAATAATCTAATACATCAGCAGTAGAATAAAAGGTCTAAATGGAAATATGAAAGGTTTACCACTTCATTCGCATAAAATAACGTTTGTGTTATGCGGGTTGCGTGAATTGTCAATTGCTGGTGACGGATGGCATATATGTATGTCATTACGGTTTTTTGCAAATTGCGTAAAAAGGAAACAAAAAATTTCGCAATTTCTGTTGTATTACTTCACACACCACCGTTATGGAGGTAAATCACCCATCCGTCACTGGAGGTTACCGCGATAATTTCATCCGCATTGAATGTGTTAATATCTATCTTTTATTGATAATATCTTATCATTATCAATAATGTCTCACCTATTTAGTCTCCTTTTACAGACTTTAAATTTTTGCTCAGATATAAAAGCATCTTCATTCTGTCAGCTGACAGAGTGAAGATGCTTTGCTCTCTAGGATAGCCTAGGATATCTTAAGATAAAGCCTGTTGCATTTTACATCACATATTTTTCCTGCAGAACTAAATGTCTTTCCCTGAACACAGTGGATGGCGGTATGGCAAGAAACCTCTTCGCTTATACTTTCAGCCTTGGGTAGGAGATACAAGTCTTTCAGTATTTCCCAGGGAAGGAATTTGGTGGTGCATTCATCTATGATAAATAAGCTCCACTTCAGCTTCAACAGTGTTTGCTATGGTGACTTTGGGTACTTTTCCAAATGCATCACTGTATCTTGACTATATACCTGTCACAGGCTCCTTAGTCTGCATTTGCTCCTTTGGAATATAAAAGGGATTTCCAAGTAGCACTTTTTGATCTCGAGTCGAGTTGAAAATTACTCTCAAGTATCGAGTCAAGTATGATAATTTCTGAACCAGGCAATACAGCAATGCATACTACAATATATTCTACTCCAATTTTCTATGATGAATGTCTAGCCTAGTGTAAGAAGGAAAATATATTGAAGATCGTGCCCTATAATGAGCCCTGAGTATAGTAATTTTCACAGCTATAATAAAGATTACATACTAAGTATATGAATCATGTAATATTTGGCCCTTTCAAATTCTCAAGTAGAAAATCCAATTATTCTACATGCTCAGTCAGCAGGTTTTGACATCTTCATGTTACAGTATTACTGCCTGCAGAAAATTGGCCTTTGCTACACACTTGTGTGACTGGGCAAGTACTTTCTTACCAAAATTGCAAGATTTTGGAGACTTTGGAATTTTTATTAAAAATAATATCAACGATTTATTTGGACCTTGAATCTTCATGGAATTCAAATGGACGAAGCGAACGAACTATATAGAACTAAACTTGAGTTTTGTAGAGCCAAAAAGATTCTATACTTCGCACGTCATTTAATCAGGGTTAAAGTCTCTTGCTTTTTTAAGTTCAAGAAAGAAACTAAACGCTACAAATGAATATCACATCGGACGGATGCAGTAATAAAAAAGGCTAAAAGATGCCAATTGTGATATGAAAACTCCCCCTTCCGCGCGACTCACCTCGGCGAAGGTGGAAAGGGAAAAAGGGTATTAGTCGTTGCCTTTCGTGGAAACAGTTCATTTTTCTCTCTCTTAAGCATGCTGACTCAATTTCTTCACTTTACTTCAATACCCGAGCCATATTTCTTATGCGTGGGATGGTTCCGAAAAATATCCAATCCTTAGTATTTTCTTTCGAGTAATGCGCTAAATGGCCTATTCGATCTATACATAATCCTTTTTAACATCCTCAGTTTAGTGTTTTCAGTCAATTAAGACGATTATCCATGCTTTACATGACGATTTTCAAGACTAATGTTTTAAAAAACTTGAAAAATCGGCCTCAGTTACCGAGCCTCAGAGGTCCGCGGCGTGTAGGTCTGTCTTGACGCGCAATTAAAAAATCGCTATAATTTCCTTCGTCGCAAACTTTTTTCCAAGATTTCTACGTAGTAATCTTTATAAATCTCTACTTTATATTGTGGTTCAAATTTTCCGAGTTATATTTTCCGTAAACGAAAGATAATATCTACTTTATGTCAAATTTCACGTGAAAAACGGGTCTGCCATTTTGCGTTGTAAAACCAGACAGATGAGAGCCAAAATCTTCAAAAGTCATTGAAAATATAGGGAAAGCACCAGGTCAAAGGAATATTGCGTTTCTTTATTCCATTAAACTCATACCAACGCAAAACCACCTGGATAAATTCAAAGATTCTTTGAGGAAAAACGATATCTCGCGTGGCATTGAAAAATTGGTCATGTTTGGGCCACTGTATCTCACAAAAGGGTCGTATTTATGTAAAACGGCATATAAATCTATATCTGGTAATAATTTATGAGTATTTACGCTAAGTTTCAAGTCTCTATCCCCAAAAAGGTCATTTTGGACTTCATTCCAACTTTTTCCGATTTCGGACCAGTGCGCGCCGGGTAGGAAGACGATCGGCCGCCGCGGCTGGCGTAAAGGTATTCAGCGCCCATGTCGACAACAATAGTGTATTCGGCAAGCTGAAACTACCAGGCCAAGGCATTAGGATGACTTATCGGCTTTAAAAACTGCATTATAACACGAGTTTCATGATAGCGCTTCCTGTCGGCAGATCGCTGGACCTACTATACTCGAAAGCTCTATAACCTTAACAGGTTAACTGCCGAGGGTTTTTTTTAAATATGTCCCCTTAGGCCAAGTTAATATTTAAATGTGTTTATTGTGACTAATAGAGTTGAGCAATATTAAAATGCACATAACATTAATTTTTTCATTATAATGATAAATTTAATTAGCGGACACCGGTGTCCGCCACGGTGTCAGCGTCACGACCACCAACTTATGCGCTGGCGGATACCTATAAATTTACGAAAATACGGCAATTACTTCATTTGTAGTGCAGTAAAATATTCGTAGTGATAAATAACACCTACATTCATTTTATATTCAGTATTACACTTCTTAGTAGCAGTTTTCTCTCCAGTCCGCCCCCCCTCCGCGGACACAGCTGTCCTCCGCGGAGCTAACTTTGTCTCCTTCCCTAGCGTATACTCAAGTCCGTTCCTGCCAGCAGGCGCTGCACAGACACTAAACAACAAGTTATACCAGGAGACCCTCCTTCCTTCTACATGTAGTGCTATTATGTTTATGACGGAGAACTCTTTTATTCGACTAATGTAAAACATTGTGTGGAACTTCATATCACATCATCAACACAATGTATCCCTTTCTACTTGTTGAAGGAATACGTAGCATTATATATAGGGCGCTTTTATGTCTTGAGACGACAGAACGTTTCGAAAGATCAGTGCTGTCACAGTGACATGAAAAGAGGCTACATTTTCTTCTATAATACGATTAGTAGAAGAAATGTGAAGAGTGCTCGGTGCCACTTTGTGCGTCCTGCGCTGAATTCTACTTTGGTGCGTCATCGTCCTTTTGGTAAGTTTGGTTTACATATTTAGTTGCATTTTTCTACTTTTTGGTTCACTGAATATTTTCATAATCTTTTTCATTATATAAGAAATGTTGAACCAAAATCTACTTTTATCATTAGTGATTCCACATGGATAAATTCACCCCGCGGACCAGATTCATTGTTGAAGCGGCTAAGAGGAAATACTTAGAAGAGTCATCTGATTCTGAAAGTGTAACGGGAAATGATGAATATATCCCTTCCAGTGATGAGGACATCAGAGTGAACTCTTCAAGCGACGATTCCTTGCAGGATGGACAATTGCTACGAGGGGCAACCTCCGATACAACCGACGGAGAGCTAAGTGAGAGTGAAAATGTGCAGCTAAATAGACCGGTGCCCTCATCACCATCTGACTTTTGGACTGAACCAGTGAAAAATCATCCGAATTTTCAGTTTACGGCGCAGAGTGGATTGAGTGCTGTAGTTGCAGATATGAGTAATCCTTCCCCTTTTGGAATATTTTCTAACATTATAGACAATGAAATTCTCGAAATGATAGTGGAACAAACTAATATTTATGCCAATCAAGTGAAAGGTCTGACTACTTCTAGAAAATCTCGTGTGGTAGATTGGAAACCGACAACTCTTCACGAGATCAAAAAGCTCTTTGGGATTCTGATTTATATGGGTGTGGTAAAAATGCCAAAACTTTCTGACTACTGGAGTAAAAACTTCATATATCGTAATGATGTAGCTCCTTCTCACATGAGCAGAAATCGTTTTGAACTCTTGTTACGGATGTTGCACTTCTCCAATAATGAAGAAAATTCAAACAAAGACCGTTTGCATAAAATTCAACCACTCTTGGATAAAATCATTTGTAATTATCAGGAATTATATACACCTGGGGAAATTTTATGCGTTGACGAATCAATTATTCCATTTCAAGGCAGGTTAGCATTAAAACAGTACATTCCTCAAAAAAGGCATAAGTACGGTGTCAAAATTTTTAAATTGTGCTCTGGTAAGGGCTATGTATGGAATATGAAAATTTATGCAGGACGTGAGCGCGATGCCAGGCGATCTGTTCCAACAGCTGTAGTTATGCAGCTCTCCGAGAAGTTACTAGATGCTGGCAGAACGATTGTTACAGACAATTATTACACGAGCTTAGAGTTGGCCAATTCACTTCTTGATCGTAGGACACATTTACTAGGTACCCTGCGTAAAAATCGGAGGGGAATACCCAAAGATGTAACGGCCAAAAAACTTAAGAAAGGGGAAATAGTAGTCAAAGAAAATCAAAGAGGTGTGTCAATAATGAAGTGGAAAGATAAACGCGATGTTTTGCTATTGTCAACATGCCACTCAAACGAGATGGAGGAAGTGGAAAAATATAGGTCAAGGGTTTTGAAACCAGTAGCTATCCTGAAGTATAATGAGGGGAAATCATCCATAGACCTTTCTGATCAACTTTCCTCTTATTCAACGCCATTGCGTCGGTCTTTGAAATGGTACAGAAAAGTAGCGTTAGAACTATTATTAGGGACTTCTGTGGTGAATGCTTATTTCATTTTCAACCAAATTTGTGGCAGTAAGATGCAGATAGTAAAATTCAGGGAAAACCTTATCGGATCGCTTTTGGGAAATGAGTCACAGGTCGATAGATCTCCGACCAGTCTTACATTGCCACAAACATCACGGAAAAGAATGGCTACTCATTCATTCAAAAAGGAGGAAGGAGGTGCGCGAATCAATCGGAAATATTGCCGAGGATGCTACGAAAAGAAACAACTTGGGGAAATTGAAAAAAACAAAGTGAAAAAAGTCACTACCTACTGTGATGACTGCCCTAAAAAGCCACGGTTCTGTTTGGATTGCTTTCATAAACATCATCTGTAAAAATATGAATAATTGTCCATTATTGCAATAAAAAGTGATTATTTGAAAAGGATATATATTATTTATTTCACCTTTCTGATATTTCAGGAGCAAGGGAAAGTAAGAATAAATGTCGGTGAGAGGAGGGCTCTAAAGACCTACAAAATTACTGCGGTAAAGTTAATTTGAATTATAAGGTAAAGCTGGGAAAGATTTTGTTATCCTTCTCTTCAATTTCTTTTTATAGATGTGTTTACCAGTTGAAACTATCTGAAGGATGCAAAACACCGAGTAGAAAATATTATTCGTCTCCTAAAGAAGATATATATTCTTTCTCAATTAAATCTGAAAGCATACTATAGTATGCTTTCAGATTTAATGTATATATAGCAGCCCTGGATTACGAACAAAGAGTATGTACTCCCTGCTCATACAACATCGTAGTTTATGAAACATTTAACACGGAAAAAGCGTCTCCGGAGGTCTACTTCGAGGGATAACGGCTTCCAATGTGCCAACCGGTATAAAAAAATACGTAAGTAACATTCAAGACAGCAAAAAAAATTTTATAAACAATTAGCAAAAACCAAAGGAGTGACAGTTTAGCTGAGGCCGTTGCGGAAAAGATATCTATGCAAAAGTACGTAAATGGCGGTCACCCGGCGCACGAAGACGAACTTTTTTCCGCGGACACCGGTGACCGCCACGGCGGGAGAAGAAGATACCACAGCGGACACCGGTGTCCGCCACGGCAGTCAACCTGTTAACTACTCGACTCGACATTCGTAATGCTCATGATTAATACATTACACATATAATGTATTCTCCATGGTAATGCTACTCGAAACGCTCGAGTCGAGTACCAACTACTCGACTCGACTTTTCGAGTACTCGCACATCCCAGGAAGATATGTTTTGTTATCACGATTACGAGGCGCGAAAATTCAAATGACTTTAGGGAACGCGGTCGTATATTTTGTGGTTTGAAGTACTACTGGAATCGGAATCGATTTTTCACCTTGGCAAGTACTCGTTTTCGATTCCGGTTCTTGGCCGAGAATCGAGGAATCGAAGAATCGAGGAATCGAACCGACCCATCACTACTTATTTGATTTTTACTCAGACTTCACCAAGTTTTTCCAAAAGAATGTAATTACCTGAGTACTCCAGGTTAGTAGGCAAACTGCTCCTTTAAGTTACGAGCACAACAGAGAAGTATCCATGTACTTGGCCATGGTTATCTCAGGCCACTCGGAGGGAATTAATAAGAACTTGCCTTACATCCCTACTCTCTTCCATGATCATAACTCATTACATTTTAAAGTTATTTCCAAGTTTAGTTAAAGAATTTTCTGGCACAATAACGAATTTTATTCGACAAACTAAAGTGTAAGAGCTTGGTTTCACATTTGGCACAGAAATTAAAGTTAACATGAAGAGACACATGTATTAATAATGTATTAAGTTGACTATACTGCCCACCAACCAATGTACTATACCTTGTAAGATGCTAAAAGCCAGTGAGGTAGAAATGCACCCATAGAGAGAATTTTGGTGGCGACAGCCTTGTGGAGTATTGTCTGTCCAGGGGTCTCATACTTGTTGACAAAATGTTCCAGAAGCTTCCATGACAGGGATACAGCTGGAGCATCTCCAACTCCAAGCACTGAAACGAAAAGACAAAAAAGGAGAAGATACAAAAGTGTACCACAGCACAAAATGAACATTCTGAGATGAACTTCACACCTGAACTTGCATTTCATTGCAATGCCATTTTCTATAGACTAGTAAGAACACTTCATTGTGCTAACTACATTGAAACATATTCATAAATTGTACAGCATACTTTCTTTCTCCACCTCTTTCCTGCAGAGCATGTGTGTTGCTGTGCCATATTAACTGTGATAAGCTAAAAATCCCAAACATCAAGACTCCCGCGGCCTCCTCACACTTTCCCACACACACACACATATATTGAGGTCCCCTAGCATGTTTTAGCGCACACATAAAAATTATAAACCCAATGACTGTGCATGGAAGCCTTTCCTCAAATACATAGAGCAACACAAAAGAATTAATTACACGGATGCGTTCAAAAGAAGAACACATGTACAAGCAAACACGGAGAGTGGTACCCCAGCTATTTCCTCAGGCATTTTTAATAATAACTATTTACTTCCGAAAGGGCCAAAAAAGAACAAAAATAAATATTAGGGGGGGGCAGCTAAATTCTCGCTCTTTTTAAAAATGAAAACGCATCTTAATTGTGACGAAATGGTTATAAATGAATTATTTAAAATATCATCCATCACTAGCTACAACTTTTGCCTATCATTGTGGCGGAGCTTGAATACCATAACAGTAAAAGTATTCATCTTTTGATGCTATCCACCAATTAAGCCATTTTTTAATGTCTATGTAATAGCGCAACTGCTGATCAGCCAAGATAAGTACCTTCAAATGGAACAAGTAACAATTGGACTGCACAATATCTGGGGAAGGTAGTGGGTGAGTAAAGATTCCCATTTGAGCGTTTTGAGATAGGTTTTAACGGGTTTGGCAGCATGAGCTCAAGCAGTCTCATTCAGTAAAATCACTTTGTGGAATCATAAGGAACTCAAGTTCCTTGCTATTGAATGAAACGGCTTGGTGGGTAACTCCTAATGCACAAGAAAGCTCCCCTTGATTTTGACATCGCGTAATGCCTCCAATTCCGCGTCTTCAAAGGCTTTTGGTCTTCCTTCACAAGGACGGTCATCAACATTGAAATGAGAGTCTTTGAAGCAATGCAACCAATCATGGCATGCTGTTTCACTTTGAGCAGCATCTTCATAAACTTTTTGGAGCTGTAAATGTGCTTCGGTCACCGTTTTCTTTGAGTAAAAGAAAAAAATGAACACTTCTCACAAATGTTGGTTACTAGGCACAAACTCAGACATATTCACGCAACAATTAGGACACTACACCATAACAAACTCACCATTGTCATATAGCGATTTGTATGATCTTAGATTTTCCCGGCGTATCAGTTGCAGAAAGGTTTCTCGGGTTTTCCACCGGTTGATGTCGTCCATGTCTCCCGACGTTTCGATCTGCGACTTGCTGATCATCCTCAGGGGATCTTCCGAATGCCGTTCTTCAAAAATTTTCAGTATATATACACTCCATCCGAGTTCAGGTGTAACCTGATTGGTTCACGCTTGTTGAGGTTTTCCCGCCATTTTTGTCGTATATAATAGACTTCATTATTGGTCTCCAAGCATTGCTGATTTGGAAACCAGTGTCCCTGTTGTAGTTGTTGCGGTTGACGCGGATCTGAATGGCTTCCTTGACAAGGCGGTCCCAGTAGCCATGTGCTCGGCATAGCAGTTTCGTCTCCTTCCATTGTATGGCATGATCTTCATTGATGCTATGCTCCGCCACTGCAGACTTTTCCGGTTGGGCCAGCCGTAAGTACCTCTGATGTTCCTTCGTTCTGGTTTCAATAGTCCGACTGGTCTCTCCAATGTATTTCTTTCCGCACTCGCATGGAATTTCGTAGACTCCTGGTGTCTTCAGTCCGAGGGGATCCTTTACTCTCACCAGTTGATCCCTGAGCTTTGGAGGTGGTAAATGAATTGTCTTAATATTGTATCTGCCTAGAATGCGTTGTATCTTTCCGGATATTGTGGAGACATAGGGAAGAAAGGCTTTTGCGGTCGGCTCTTCTTGCGGCTCTCTTATGCCCCTGAGGATGATCAGCAAGTCGCAGATCGAAACGTCGGGAGACATGGACGACATCAACCGGTGGAAAACCCGAGAAACCTTTCTGCATATAGCGATTTGTTTGCCAATAGTGTAAGAAATGCTTGGCTCATAACGTTTCCAGTAGGTACGTCAAAATTGACCAGCAATCACTCCTAAAGTCATCTATTAAAAACAGCAGGAACTTAGCAGTGCACCCAATAGAATAAAATAAGTGACAAAAAGCAAAATACATACATACATAGAGATGGCTCCTCCATAATGAATCACGAGTGAAAGACCTCACCTTGTGACGTAAATAAGCACCAAAAATCCATTAATGAAATCGGTAAAAAGATCCATTTTGTGCTAAAAGCAGTAAAATAATGAAAAATACAACTTTCCTAACAAAAATGAGCTTTAAATGACCCAAATGTACTTCAGCAATATAAATCAAAATGGTAAATGCCAATCACAAGGGAATGCAAAAGTTGATGTATAAATGACGACTTCATAAGAAAAATTATTACAAAAATTCAAACTTACAAAGTGACTGCCTGGAAAAAAAAATAATGATCACTCTAAAAATTCATGCAACTTAATAGCATACAACTATTCCTGCAGATTAAACAATGCTATCAACATGGCTTTTAAGTTTTCAGGCTTTACACGTTTACACAGACCTTTCAAAACATTTCCATTCTGAGAGAAGGTCCTTTCACAATCCTGTTCGAAGTTGGTATCCAAAAGACCTTGTACACCCATGTCTCGTATAGCGCAAGGGATGCGTTCTTTGGGGTCTTTGCGCTATACGAATTTGCGTTATACGAGAGCGTTTTAAAATTGAGAAGATAGGGATGCGTTCCTGGTAGCATAGGTCTTGGGTATTGAATTTCCTCTAAAACATATATATTCCCATAAATAGCCTTAGAAAACATTAATTATATAAATGTTTATAGTTTAAAACATCTTTAAAGATAGTATGCAAGCATTTGGAGACTTTTATTCACGTTAAAAAAAAATTCTTACGTGCTTTTGAAATTCCCTCCTGTCGTGCGGGTGGGCTAACATCTGCTATCTCAGGGGTTCGTAATGCATCGCCGGCAGTTGACGATTTTTCAAACCAGTCTAAAAACAACTATTGTGTCACCCACGCCCTTTTGTCGCTCATCGAAATGACAGGCAAATGCTACTTTGAATGCCATTTCATAGCTAGCGGAGTTTAAGAATGATAAATCATTTTAATTTGAAGTCCTCCGAGTCATTAGCAGCTACATGAAACAGTCTTTAAATGCCTTGAAACCTGACCCAGGTTTTCCTTCCCTGAAAATGAATGAACGAGAATGCATTCTTTTCCAAAAGAATATCGTCTCGTCAACACTAAAAACTAGTTGAGGGGGAAAGGAGCCACTTTCAATCACAGCTTGGAGTTCATCAGAAAATGTTGCGGTGACTGCGCTATCAACACTTGCAGATTCACCTGATATCGCCGCACTGAAAATACCTGCTTGCCGTTTAAATTCTGGAACCAACCGGAGCTTTCACTAAATGTCTCGGAGCGATTACCACTCTCGTCTTTTTGCACTGATTCACTATGAACTTTCCGTATGTGTAGACCGCTGGGTTGAAGTTGGTGCGGCTGAGGTCACTGATGTTTTAACTTCGTCTTTATTCAGAATAAGGCATCGTGCGTTTAAACTTCCTCGCAATATCGCTTTGACGTTCTCCATTTTCAAAGCAATTGACCTATATCAATTTCTCTTCTGGGTTTATGGTTTTTCTTGATAAATTCTTGATTTTTATACCCGAATTCCTATTTTTTGCCATTTTATCTTGGTTTTTACTCTGCATGGCTCTATCGACATCACCTTCTACTGCTGAACTGTATTCTTGAGACGCAGAGGCCCTACGACTGCGGGGAGGGAACGAAGCTATTGTGTTTGAGACTCTACAGCGGACCCTCTTATATGTTGATGCCATTCATGCGCAACTTGGCCACCGCTCCATTTCTCCCCCGTGAATACCGATGACCTTGAAGGCTTTAGCGTAGACTCTCTACCTGGAAGTCAATCGCCCGATAACCTATGACGGCAAAAATTACGTCTCAACCAGTATTGCTTAAAAAAACTCATTTCCACTAGCCCCACGCTTAATTAATGATCTAAATTAACTCATTCTGTTAAGGAGACGAGATAAATCTTCGGTAGGCCGGCTATCTGGACCCAATGACGAGTAATACTTTTGGCCATTGCACAGCAATGGATTTCGATTAATATATAAACAAAAAAGAAGATTTGAGGCAAGCAATAATATTAATATGCGTAAAATGATAGAAATTTCGTGTGTACTTAGCGCAAGTTCACGTTTTATCACGAGAGCGTTTAAGATTTTTGATTAGGCTACACTGCGTTGCAATGTTTCCCCGAGGAACGACTTTGGGCTATATCGAAATTGCGCTATACGAGACATGGGTGTACACTAGCTTCAGCAAAAATTTAAGAGATATCGTTTCAACTAAGGATGACTCGGTTCTTAAATTTTTTGCTAGTCGTTACCGGTCTGGTTCTTCCCCATCGGTTCTTGGTTCTCGATACTCGGTTCAAAGGATTAACTCTTATTATTTGAATTAATGGCAAATTTAAATGAACAACTGCAAGAAGTGAATGAAAATAATTTCACCAAATATGTAAATTAGCAGGAAAGCTCAGTAAAAAAACTTAAGATCATCCCCATCATTTTATTTGCCACGTAAAATAGTTTAAATAAAACATCATTAAAAAATGCATAATAGACCAATATGCCACATTACATCAGGCAGCCACTGGTTCATTCTCCAGCTTTTGATTGAAAAAATTCAACATTTTTACCCTATCTGGGGCTAATCTATTCTTTTTTTGGCAGAAATATTGCCTGCAGTGCTTAACAGGCATTCACTGAAAACATTGGAGGTCGATGTTGATTTTGAAGGGCCGCGCTGATATGCTAGGAGCACAGTTTACATACAGCATAGCATCAGGATCGATAGTGAAACTCCCCCAACTTCGGACAACATCATCCGTTAATTTGTTATAACTTGTGAGTAAGCTCAAAATATATTCTGTATTCTACAATGTAGCTTAAATTGTTTCTTTAATTGACAACTTATTCGCATGCTTGACCGTCACAGTTCTTATAACCTCAACAATAAACCGCTCAACACGCCGGTACAGACACAATGGAAAAACTGAGCGGCTCTGACAAGGAGAAGTCGCCAAAGTGCTGTTCAGGATCTGGATGCGGATGTTATTTTCTAAAACTATATAGGTAAGGTAGAAAAAGTTTCACGGCTTTCTTCCACATAGGCCCCGGTTCGAGAGATATTCGCATGTAAAGATTTCGCGCAGCATCAGGTCCCTTGAGTAAGCGCCTCCTCTCATCAGCGCCTCCTCTCGAATTAGAGGACGTACAGTGGAAGCCCCTTATAACGAGTACGGGATATAGCGACAAGCTCGAATTAGCGACAGCTACCCAAGGAACCATTTTAAACCCTATGATTTAAATGTAAAATAAATTCGTATTAGCGATAATGGCTCGATTCCTCTCTTGCGCCATTCGTAATTACGACAGGTTGACTTTTTGACCACGTGCCACATCTCTGGAATTCAATGCTTTTAAAACGGAATTTTTTCCGCCAACGTTGACGTCTACATGTTCCGTATTCTCCTATTCTTCTTTCCTTAATAAATTTCTCGAGTACACATTTCATTGCTCTTTTGTCATCTCCCTCCCGTGCCTCCGCAGTGAGGTTAAGAATTATTCCGGCCGTCTGCTAGCACCATGGCTGGTAAACGCAAGTCCTTGGATTTAAAAACCAAAATGAGAATTATTGCAGATTGTGAAAGTGGAGAGTATTCAAAGAGTGAAATAGCGAGGCGATTTGGAATTAATACATCGACATTGTTCACTATTTTAAAGAAAAAAGAACAAATTCATTCGGCAGTGCTTAAAGAAGGGCGTCCAAGCACTCAAAAACACCTGCGGCCCGGAGAGCATCCGCAGCTAGAAACTGCTCTTTTCTCGTGGTTTTGCCAGCAAAGAGCCGCAGGGATTCCTATCACCGGCCCAATGATGAAGGCTAAAGCTGAGTATTTTTGTGAGAGGCTTGGTGAAGACAATTTTAAGTGCTCGGATGGATGGTTTACATGATTTAAAAATAGGAAGGGGATATCCCTTCACAAACTATCCAGTGAATCATCACGTGTTGACGTTAATGCTGTGGAAGGCGGGGCTCCGGTCCTTAAAGACTATTTGGACAATTACAGCCACTGCAATATTTACAACGCGGATGAGACGGGCATATATTTTAACCTTCTCCCGGACAAAACTCTCGCCACTCGAATGGACCCCTGCAAAGGAGGGAAGAAAAGTAAAGACCGCGTAACTGTTCTTTTATGCGCCAATATGGATGGTTCAGATAAGTTAAAACCGTTCGTGGTGGGGAAATCCGCCCATCCCCGATGTTTTAAGGGAGTTAAAACTCTCCCTTGCACTTACGAAGCAAATAAAAATGCTTGGATGACGGCTGCTATCTTCACGCAGTGGTTACGAGTGTGTGATGCCCCAATTGGTGGAAGGAATAAAAAAGTACTATTATTCATTGACAATTGCCCAGCCCACCCACCAATAGAACTAAGAAACGTTAAAATTGTGTTATTGCCGCCTAACACTACGAGCTTCCTTCAGTTCCAGTCAGCATTCCTATCAAAAAGTGTGCGCTACTGCCGCTAGAGGTCTCTACATCCACTGATATTGCGTCTGATTGCGTGAATCTCTACGAAACATAAATATTGCTAACAGACAGACAAAGAGTGGACTTCATTTATCATTTGGCCTTCTATTTATTTGAAACAGTTTTTCACCCTTTCCATCGAAGATAATTGATATGACTAATATGCTTTTAGATGCCGTAATGCTGTTCGGTTTCGTGATTCCGATAGCATTTGAGTCGGCTGTTTTGAAACACGATAGTAAACCATTCATACAGGCAGACTTGAAGCATAAGAAGATTACTTCCACCTTCATTCCGCCGTTAACCTGAAAAAGATAGAATTGCAATGCTCATGTGGAACCCTAAAATTTTATCACTCTCCTTTCGTCACCCAATTGCAGCAGCCACCCATCATTTTCAGTACTACTCGGAAAGATAGAAGGTATGAATTTTTGAACAGATTCCGAAGTTTTAGCATTTAGTAGTCTGATGCATAGCCATAACTGGTACGTAGTTATGACATGTATATTTGGATCATCCAAGAAATAAGGATAATAACAGCTCATAATGCACAGTTCAGTACGAGTGAGTCAGAAGCTGGGACTTTTAAAATCGACTTCTTAATGCCTCGGCATATAGCATCCTGCATAATTACATATGATTTGATCATAGATTGCAAGTGAATATGATCATTAGTGAATTAAATGTTCAAAATAATGATTTAAAACGGCTATCATGCTGCAATTTTCGCCTCTCAGCAGAAACAGCCGTGGTGATGCCTGATGAGTGATTTTTTTGTGACGATGTAATTGCATTCGGTAACAACGACAACTCACTATAGCGACAGATTTCTCTGTTCCCAACAGCTGTCGTTAAAAGGGGACTTCCACTGTATATAATTACGTACACGCAAATTTCTGGGGAATTTAATCATCCTCGCCCTAGCCATTGCTCCCACAGCCTCTTCGTATACTCGTAATCTCAAGTCTTTCTTATCAACAAATAAACACCATTGCCTATCCTCACAATCAGTTACTGACCCTAGCTAGTTTCCTCTTCCACCCATCCAGCACAATGATCCTGCTTTCCAGCAGCCTACCCAAGCCGTTTTCGAGGCCTTCTTTGTTTACCTTTCGCACCCGCTTTCACACAATTGGGCCTCGGCGCCTCATTCAGGGATTATCGAGGGTCAGTTGTGGACGCAGGGTTGTTGGGACGGAAGTCTTTGAAGGATGCTAGAAGGCAGGTCATAAGGGACGTATGGTGAGTGGAAGGACATTTTGTTGTAAAGATCGAGATTCGTTGGGAAGACAGTGCGTGGGCGGTTAGAAATCTAATGGAGGGAATGCCTGGTGGAAATGAAATTTTGAATAAAAAACGTTTAAGCTGGAAAATACTGGTGCTTCAGGAATGTAAAAAAGGCATTGAAAGTGGAGGCACACGCATCAAAAACCGGGGTACGATTCACGAATGGATGTACAATCGGTTAATTGATGCGAGGCAGAGGTGTGCATCGGTGCACATGATGAGCGTCCATGAGAGAGTAATTATATACGTCCTCTAATTCGCGTGGTAAGGCACAATTCGGAGTTTCGTTTAAAATCCATAAATTGATATTAAATTTAAAAAATCGCGAAGTAACTGATTAAAACGAATTGGGGTAAAATGTGACAGTGATTTCAAAAATTGGAAGATAGAAAAAAATAATGGCAGTGCTGGGTCTCGAACCCGGGACACCAACTAAAGGTTACAGGACTAATACCCTAGACCGCACCGCCACAGCCGTAGATGAGAGGAGGCGCTTACTCAAGGGACCTGATGCAGCGCGAAATCTTTACATGTGAATATCTCTCGAACCCGGGCCTATGTGGAAGAAAGCCGTGACACTTTTTCTATCTTACCTATATAGTTTTAGAAAATAACATCCGCATTCAGATCCTGAACATCACTTTGGCGACTTCTCCTTGTGAGCTAACGCAAAATTGTAATGCAGTATTGTATTCTGCAGGATAACCACACTTTCCGATGCCTTGCATAGGTTTACCATTTCCGAGCACGCTCTCGGGACACATCAAGCTCATATGTTGAAGAATGATTGTAAATGTACATGATTCAATTGTACGGCCGTTTTCAGACGAAACAATTTTCTGATGGCGGCTGTTCATGGCATGGCACATGTCGTTGCAGAGAGTCATTTCGTCTGAAAGCCAGCTGAATATCATGTGAACAGCTGCCAGCAAAAAGTCGTTTTGTCTGAAAGCAGCCTCGATGTCGCTTTGTTTGTATTTCACGCTGTAGACAACGTACGGCTGGTCCGGGTTGGAATGGGCACCGTGCCGTCAACAGTGCGAATCGACTTGTATGAATACATATATAGAGACCTATGATAAGATGAAAGAACCCCAATGTGCCGTGGACGGCGACAGGCAAAAAGTCAGCTTGTTCGAAAGCAGCCGCAAGTATGGAAATGTTACAATGCTGGCAAGATTGATGAACCCTTAAATGCGCGTGTTAGGCTCGTTCCGCATGGAAGCGGACTGCATTCCGCACTACTTGTGTGGGGCACAGAGAGTGGTTGGCATTGCTCACATAGGCGCAGATGAAATCCGTCCACATCTGGCACAATGTCAGCTGTGTGTATCTTGCCAATGTAGAAGAAAGTCACTCAGCCAAGTACATTTCAATCTATTGCTGTACAAACAGGTTGGAAAAACAAAAAAACGGAAGAAAAGTGGCCGTCATAGGAGGTTTAGGGTGCACCCCATTGTGGCACAAAGAACAGTAAAAGCCATGTCAGTGACCATATTCACTGAACTACGCGCTCATGAATATAATTTTTTCAATTATTTTCCTATTGTCAATCAGACTATCCATGGTGAAAAGAGTATTCCCTTCTTAAAACGGAAGCGATCACGTGCTAGCTGCATTCACGGGAGCACCGTGTGTTGCCGTTTTCCAAGCCTCGCAATGCGCTCTGTGATCACGGACACACATCCCACAGCAGTCGCAACCCTGGCAATCTGTGCGATACGCGACTACGTGGCATGACGGCTGACAGTGTAGTTTCGGACGTCAAGCAGTGGTTTTGAAGGATTCATGCAAACCACTTTTCTGCATCTGTGATCACACAGCCAAGAATGTGTGGTTTTCGAAACCAGGCTTTACATGGAGCATTAATAATACGAGTACAACCATATTATCGCCGCTAAAAAGATTGCAAACTGGTGAAGAAAGCTCTCAATGACTCCGGGAAGCACTCTTAAATAACAGAATAACTGCATAAATAATAATAGATTGTTTGTTTTACATAAATTATGAACATTACAAGACATTAAAGTGAAAGTTTGGTTTAACTGTGTGTTCCGATTATTCATGCTGTCTCTCCCCATAATTAGCCCATTAGGATAATTGGGAGTGTGCAGTACGTACTACAGGGGGTATTTTCACCAAGAGTGGGAATTTTTTCTTTTCGTACTTCAACCAGCTATTAGCTTAATACAAATTTTCGTACAATTATGAGTTGGCACAATGAATAGGTGCATGATAGGTGCACTTTGTCGTGTGAATGATAGAACGTGGCTTTTCTTAACATTTATGTGAAGGGCATTTCCCAAGAGACCATGCTGAAAGCAAATCGAAGTCAAATTGTAAATTAATGGTATCATTTAGACTAGATACAGTAGCAAACAATTTGACATCATCATCATACATTAGACAGATCAGAAACTTAAAGCAGGCAGGCAGTGAGGTCATAAGACCGGAAGGGGCAGAGGTAGGAGCCTTGTGGAACACCAGAGGTAACATTAAAGAAATCAGATTTAAACACACCAAATATCACAGCCTGATCTCAATCACATAAATATGACGATGGCAATTTTAAAATAAATCAAGCACACCTAACAAATAGAGCTTATTCAAAAGAATGCCATGGTGGACCTTACCGAAAGCCTTGGAAAAATCTATATGAAATGCATCTACTTGTTTCTGCTCTTTTAATGTATTTGAAAGACAGTTATAAAGAAGTATATTTGTGGAAGTGGTGCAACCAGAAAATCCAATCTGTTTTTTTAACAATAAGCCCCAGATATCTATGTATCAGTTAAGCGTTTAGCCAAAATTGCATCCTACAATTTTGAAAGCATGCTGTTTAATGATACAGTAGAACCTCACTTATGAAACTTTCAGCGGAAAACCAAAAAAAGTTTCATAAGTGAGGAAGTTTCATATGTGAGGTTTTTCCGTATTCAGGATGAAATCCTTTCCTATAGGAGCTGGTTTGTTTCCAGGATGTAATTACTCATTTGGAGGCAAGAAATTGAAGCCTAATAATCTTATTTACTCACAAGCAACACCACAGATGATGTGTTACTTAAAGAGAAACATAATTTTACATTCCTGAACAACATTACTCATGGTTGAACGTTTAGCATTCCAGGTACTAAGCTGCAAGGCTATCATACTGGAGAGATTTCGGAATGATGACACTAAATGTTCACAGAGAAGCCAATTTTTTTAAAAAGTTGACTCATTAAAAGCGGTTTTCAGGAAATTCATTTTACCAACTACAGGCAAACCCCAGATTGGAGATTGAAGAAATGAAATACCTGAGGAAAGTCATCCAAATTAACCCCGCAATTATAATTTTTAATAACCCCGGGAGCAAAATTTCACTAATGCATCACGAAGGCTTCACACCCTATGGACCCGGGTTAATGGAAGAGGCAGAAAGTTTTCAGAGATGGCTCTATCCCTGCTTGAGAGTAGTGTGGACGGAACTTCCAGTGCAACACACTGTCGGGCAGATGGGACATTAAGCCCTGGTTAAGCCTATCGTTACAACCTGGCTAATTCCAACACAGGGTTTCTATACTCCCTCTCTTAACTCATGGCGCAAATGACCCCAGCTGTCGGGTTTTCTCCCTCTAAATACCATGCCATAGATAATATGGAGCACCTGGCAGTGGCGTAATTATGGTTGGGGGATGAGGGGATGGATCCCTCTCCAAAGCCTCAGAGAAATTTAAAAAAAATTTAAACACAAGTCTAGCTTTCATAAACAGCAACTGCATCTACTTAAAGTTATATTTTATGCGCCAAAATGATGCAGAACATATTTCCACGCATGCCATTTTTTTTTTAATTTTACGGGAATCCCCATTGCCTTGGAGGGGTGGGGGGTGAAGCCGCCCCCCAGGTACTACCGTCACCCCCAAAGCATATTCCTAGTTACGCCACTGGTACCCCGGATATTCCGTGACTAAGTTCACTTTTCCGGTGCTTAGAAAACTTTTAAGTGAGCATTTGAAATAATCGCGCAACTGCTGTCAGTGATGAATGGACAAAAATAGATTAAGAGCCCGGAAAAATCTCCCCTTTCAATAATGTTTACGCACTAAAAAAGAATTTTCCCATGACATTTTAGCAATAATAGATTGAATCTACCGCGTATAGCTTCTCTGTCGGCATTCTTCCGTGAATTCAGCGCCGGGAACTTCGACTCACAAGCCGTGTGACTCATCTTCACGTAATATTTTGCTTCCCCATATCTGAAAACAACACCAGACCGTTTTTGTACTTCGATATAATGGTTATAAGTCATTCCTGAGTCGAAAGGAACTGCCTTATCTCTCGCGTTTTGAATTTGACTTTAATGATTACGTTACTACTGACGACGCGAGTTATTCTCCGAGGGCATTCGTACTAACTCTCGTTCAGTTAAAAAATACACGCTTGCCACCAGGCAGTCAAGGTCAAACTATATTTCATTTAAACCCGCAGATACAAGTTGGGTCAGTTTTGATCTGCGCGCCGCGTAAGCAACTTTCCTCCGGCTCAATTCGTCCCGCGGATGAGGGATTAGCCCGCGGAATGAGTCCATGCATGCTGTTTTTGCCATCGTGTTGAATCACCAACGGCTTACGTCCATACTACAAATACGATAATCTTTTTTGGATGACCGTGGAAGCCAAAATTTTGGTACGCGAGGATTTTTAACGGCTCATTTTGGTGTTATTTCGCTGGGCGACGGGAAGCATAACCTTGGAAAATTCTAGACAATTTTCCGTTAGAGATAGATATTCTGGATTAACGATCATCTACTGCAGTTAAAATTAATATCTAATAAACAGCATCGCTCATAATTAAAACTTATTATTCTTCATTGACATATCCATGTAATGAGCGCATACTAGCCCCGCTCCTGAGACTAAAATCGGCGCGCCTACCGCTATCTTCTCGTAGATCAGTTCTCTGACAAGTCGTACAAGTGAGGTATTTTATCACATTGGACTGGAAAAATACGTTTCATAACCGAGGTCGTCGTATAGGTGAAGAGTTTCATAACTGAGGTTGGAAATACATGGGTTCATCTGGGGTTATTCACCGGACCAAAAAAAATCGGCGTATAAGTGAGGTCATCGTATAACTGAGGGTCGTATAACCGAGGTTCTACTGTATAGGACGACCATTATTTTATAGCCTGCTTCTTCCAATCTTTTTGTATGGGTCATAGGTATTTAGACTGCAAAAGTTCAGGAGTTTAAAGTAAAGATGGGTCGAATAGCATTTTTCTCGAATTCGAATACTGAATACGAACAGCTAATTTTTTCCCGAATACCTCACTCGAATATCGAATACTGCATTACCGGATATGCATTTTTCCACCAATTTTCCAACAAATGAAAATAAAAATTAAAAAAAAAAATTTTGAAAACTTTCATTTTACTTCAATATAGCTCCCAAATCCCGACACAACTGTCACTCACGATTATATCAAACTTGCGCGCATGAAGCACCACAATGCTTTTGTTTTTTTCTTATACACACATTGAAGGTTACATTATTAGAATTGCTTTCCTGCATTCTTAGAAAACCTAAAATTAAATATAAATTGACAAAACTATAAACTTAGGATATGTAAAACGTAAATTTGATCATGCGAAAGGAATTCAGAAAAGGAACAGCCTTAGCACGTGCATGTGAAGGTATATGTAGATACATTCTTCTTAACGTTGTTCTCGTGGAGTCATTGGGATTATATGTATACTTATGTTTATTTTCAATGATAAGTTTTCTTAAAAATATTATTAAAGAATTGAACGAAACAAAATGTGCAAACCTTCTTGTAAGACCTGACCATTAGGGCGGATTGCAAAAATCGATTTTTTTCAAATCCATCTGGCCCACTGAAAAAAAGTTGTGGGACCGATCAAAAATAAGGCCTGAAAAATTTGAGACCTCTACGTGAACCCCTGACCCTCGCTCAAATGCAATTTAGGGGGGGAAGGTCAAAATTCAAAAAATATAAAATTTTATGGTCATTCCCCATAGATATTGCCGAGTTACTGCCCTTTTAGGGCAAAAATTTCGTGCATTTTGACGTATCTGCCACCGTTTAGCCACAAAATGCCTAATTTGAGTCCGCGCCCGCGAAGAAAATATTACAACGCCCGCGCAGCGTCGCGGATACAAGAGCTGCTAGCTGATCCCGTCCCCTCCTCGCTCGCTTCTCCCCCTCCCATGCCTCGAATGCAGCAAAATTCATCCCGCGTGTGCTTCTAGGAGGGCGTTTATCTTTGATAATATAGATCGGAAGATGGTAGAAGGTAAAAAACGGTGCGTAGTGAGACGACTTGTCCCTTATTTGGCGCCTCGTCGGCGTTAAACAAATCGATGTTACCAACTTTTAGAGAAGTGATGAAATATTTTTAGATCTGCGAACGCAGGAAAGGAGCCTACGGTCTATGAAGACGCCTCTCGAGTGGCTATAAAGGTGTGCGAACTATGGTGACGCGCTTCTCTTCCATTGTGAATGTGACTAAATGGATTTAGCGGTACCACAGGAAGTACTATAACGATTACGTCGTGGCAACATCAAATATTAGTAAGACTAACGAAGAAAGACGCACTTGGTGTGAATTTTGGTGCATTTGGGGAGTGGAAGTGGCGAGCGGGGAGGGGACGCGAGCGGCCTTCACCCAAAATCCATTTAGACACAGCTGTCGGACAATACCGGAATAGAAGTGTATATCCTAAGTTCCCACACTTTATAGCCACTCTAGAGGCGTCTTCATAGACCATAGGCTCCTTTCCTGCGTTCGCAGATCTAAAAATATTTCATCACTTCTCTAAAAGTTGGTAACATCGATTTGTTTAACGCCGACGAGGCGCCAAATAAGGGACAAGTCGTCTCACTACGCACCGTTTTTTACCTTCTACCATCTTCCGATCTATATTATCAAAGATAAACGCCCTCCTAGAAGCACACGCGGGATGAATTTTGCTGCATTCGAGGCATGGGAGGGGGAGAAGCGAGCGGGGAGGGGACGGGATCAGCTAGCAGCTCTTGTATCCGCGACGCTGCGCGGGCGTTGTAATATTTTCTTCGCGGGCGCGGACTCAAATTAGGCATTTTGTGGCTAAACGGTGGCAGATACGTCAAAATGCACGAAATTTTTGCCCTAAAAGGGCAGTAACTCGGCAATATCTATGGGGAATGACCATAAAATTTTATATTTTTTGAATTTTGACCTTCCCCCCCTAAATTGCATTTGAGCGAGGGTCAGGGGTTCACGTAGAGGTCTCAAATTTTTCAGGCCTTATTTTTGATCGGTCCCACAACTTTTTTTCAGTGGGCCAGATGGATTTGAAAAAAATCGATTTTTTCGATCCGCCCTACTGACCATTGTCAACGGATTTAAATTGAATCACGGACTATATGTGCTGTATATTTGAAATTCGAATACAGTGAGTCCTCGTTCTACGTCACCCCGTTTAACGTCATTTCGCGATAACGTCACGAAAATTTTGAGACCGTCATTCGTTTATCGCACCTTTGCTTCGCGATAACGTCAGGTCTGGTCAGGTCTTTTAAATTTCGCGCGAGAAAAAATGCGAAGCGGCGGGCGTTGCATGTTGTTCGTTTTGTGGGCGGTAATACAGTCAGTCTAAACGAAGTGTAAAACGGTGTGTTTATTGTCAATTTCGATTACGTTTATAGCAAATTTTCTGCAAAATGAATTCTTAGGTAGGTGCGCAAATGTTAAGTGCGTGAATGTCAAGTACAGTTTTAGCAAATTTTACTAGACATAACGGTTTTCTGGAACCTGAAAAGTGATTTCTAGGAATTTTTCCGGGTAGAAGTCGGAGTATTTGTCATCACTTTTTCGCCGTGTTCTCAATAATCTTGGTTCCTGTAACTGCGACGATGTTTCAGCGATGATGATGCCCAGGTGACCACCATAGCGAAGCCGAAAAAACAAACGCGGGAAGATACAAAAATGGAGAAGGATGTACGTCGCTGCTGGTATTGCCGTCAATGAAGACAGGGACTCGTGTTTATGCCATAGTTTGGCATTCCCATCGTAAGAAATGGCCCAAATATGATACGATAAAATTTTTTCGCTTAGGAATTGTGAGGTCTAGGAGCCGATATTCACTTTTTACATTGTTTCTTATAGGACATTGTGCTTCGATTAACGTCATTTCGTTTAACATCACATTTTTCAGGAACGGTAAGTGACGTTAAACGAGGACTCACTGTAATTGATAACTTTATGCCATCGAATATTGAAAAGTGTAAAAAGCATTATTCGAGTTATTTGGTGATGCAACTATTCAAACGTCCTGTCTCTAGTTCAAAGATTTATCAACGAGTAGTGCCAACCTGTCTGTTCCTCAGCCAGGTTAACTCTGCTTCTTTACAGGTATTAATAGAATATTTTCAAAGGAAGAAGACACGAGAGCTTCTTACTAAAAATAAACGTGTTCACTGTATTTTAGGTGGATAAGTATTGCAGTAAATGCAATTTCTGCTTCACTCTGTTCATACCATAATACTGGGAAGAATAATTTTTCTGCTTTTATGTATTACCATGAATTCTGCTTGTGCATTGAGAATGTGCATGCACTCTGTCAGAGGTAAACTATGAAATGCATTTTTGATAGTAAAGTATTGTGTCATGTGAGCACAAATTTACTCGTCCCACAATGTGCACCGATAGGCAAGAATTTTTTGTTTCAGGCTTCGTGGCCCAATGCCTCACACATGCAATGGCAAGTGCTGAGAGCAGCTGGAAGTGATTTTGTGGATTGGAGTTGAAGTGGACCGCTCCATGGAATGCAAAAATAAAATGCAGTCTGCCGACGGAAGATAGAGCGATGTTTGAACGACAGATGTTCACCAGAGGCAGGAAGGTAATTTGTGGCTGGAGTTGAAGTGATCCGGTGGCATTGAATGTGATAATGAAATGCAGCATAATTTCGTACATTCAATAAGTAAATGTAAGTAAAATACGATGCTTTCCCCGCATTTGCACAATTTTTGACCACAACTTTGAGCATCGAGGTATAGTGCTGGGACCAAGTCTAAAATGTGTGTGCAGATATTCTGCATCGAATTCACCAAACCCCATCCTTGTAGCACTTTGTACGACTAGGATAGACCCTAAAGTGTGACTGCACAGACTGATACACAACAAACTTAATATCTATAAAAAAAAAGGGTTAGTATAGGTTGCTCGAGTGCAGACCGGCACTTAAAAAAAAAAACACCAATTGGGAAATAGTTTCAGCAAATAGTCAGGAATGCAAATCTCATCACAGAGTCAATGGGAGAATGGGTGGCAGGAGAATTACGTACTCGAGAGATCATTATCGGCCAGCATATCCCATGCTGACATGGAATCCCGAGATCCACCAATCTCAGTGCCGGCACATGCAAACCCAGATGAAGGTCCATTGGGCAGGAGCCGGACGCAAGCGGATGCTGCAGTTTCCAGGATGCCCACGGCCCACTCACAGTCCGTGCGCCCCTCAAACAGGAGAGCACCAAGTCGAAGAGCATTGTCGTACATACCAGCCTTTGCCAACTCGCCCAACAACTCTTCTTCCGATCGGGCTAAGCCTACAATGAACACATAGTCACAATTATTGCACTACTATTGCTAATGATGCAATAAACCTTTCTAGGTACATCCTGGTATTTGTATTACCGATAAGAAGTGCAAAAAAATGCATGCCAACTTAACAGTGCCTATAAATGGAAGGTGGTCCAAAAAATTGTTTGGAATCTAAAAAGTATTAATGAAGAACTTCTACAAGAATTGCATGAAGTTTATTGAGCAACACAGTATAACAGTTAACTTTTTGATTGATATCATCCTTCTACATTTGTTAGTTTTTAGTTGAGCCATTTACTTACTTTAGTGATTACAGTCAAACGCTGATAAATTCCCATAGCTATTTCAATGCCAAGTAGGCTGCAAACACACTGCTGAGATTTTGAAGGTATCGGTGTATCAATTTTAATAAAAATCCTTCGTGATTCTTACCAGTGGTGGATCTATGAGGGAGGCTAAGGGTTAAGGCTATACCAATATATGGATATCCAATTTACACTAGATGGAATGATAATTTGGTTCGGACCCCCACTACTGCTGGGAGATTACTTAGCCCTCTCGTCCCTGTCCTACATCCGCCACTGATTGTTAAACGTCAGAAAATAAAAGCTACAGAAATTTTATCGAGTCCAATTGCCATTACAAAATGCTTATCACATGATTTCACAATGATAACATACTGAGCATTGTGTTTTAAAGCCTGGCATGACTGTATGCCTGGGGTTTCAATGCCTGTCAATTAAAAAAAATGTAAACCTTGAGTTTTAGAGGTAAACCTTACAAATGTCTAAAATGTTGCCTACAAAATGGAATGCATTAGTACTTCTTTTTGCTGACTCAACTGTTGCTCACAGGTCTCAAGGGATACCAGCACAGGGCTTAGTACATATGTCTGTACTTGCTCCTGTTTGAGCCTCCCCTCGACAAACATTAACCCTTTTGCATGGTCATTCGAAAGGAAAGTAAAAAATAGCAGTCGGTACTAACCAGGAAAGCGCAATTTTTTCAAACGTACTAACCAAATACTTTTGCATGTACAGTAAACTCTCGATTATACGAAGCAGGATTTTACGAAGTTTTCGATTATACGAAGTGATAGTGCGGTCCCGGCGAAAAGCCTTTGGTAAATACATGATGCTATTCGATTATACGAAGTTTCGATTTTACGAATTTTTTTGAATTTACGAACCCCTGATCAGTCCCCAGGAGCGAAAGGCATTCGTTTATACGAACTATAGCGAAATATTTGTCAACAAAACTAGTTACGCCGGCGTAGGTAGCTAAAAAAATCAGCGCTTCCAGCTGTGGTTCATCAAAAGTGTGAAATCGTAAATGATAGTGCAACTTTGGAGAGAAAGTGTTCGCCTAAAACCTCACGGTGGGAAATAAGGGGAAGTAGGAGTTAAGTAATATATCGCGACTGACATAATGCCTCTATTTACGTGCCTATTCGTAAACATCGCATCGACAATACTTCGTAGTTTAACATGTCAAGAAGGTCGCGCGGGGTATTTCGTACACTCCTAATTAACCCTTTGCACTGCTGTGAACGTACCTGGTACGTTCGCAAGGCAGGCTGCTGTGAACGTACTTCGAAGACTACTTGACTACTTTTCGCCGAAGCACTTCGAAGGGTCCCTAATCCGGGACCCTTTCCTCGACGAGCTCATCCTAATAACGATTTCGTTAACTTTGCTAAAATGGCAAAGTTAATAAAATTGCCATTTTTCATTGCAGGAACACGGTTCCAAGACGTACTTTATTTCCTCCAGTACAATCGCAAATTGCTGGAAATCGGCCGGATTCCCTTTGATAGTGCATCATGAGGATGTTCTCGAGGTTGGTAATTGATAGAACTAGCCTACTAGAAATTCTACTGCTATAATATCGCGGCTATAGTTGATTCGTTACGTTGTACCTTCAGGAAGCTGCAGCGGATAAAATCACGGAGGGTATTAGAGGCTTAAAAGATAATTTTGAAAAATTCTTGGAAAAAGCAGGAAGAGCACAGCGCGCAACATCAAACGATTAATATGCCATTGACGATGATCTCCGGGCTTGCGACAATGGGACGCCGATTCATACGTCGGAAGAAGCAGCGGCCGGGACTAGTCAGAATAGCAGTGACGACGAAGATGAAAGTGAGGAAGTATGTCACCAAATAAAAAAGAAGTACAAGCTGCCCTCCAAACATTAAGATATTTTTATCTGGCTAACGAGTTAGGTCCCCAATTTCATTCCCATTTATGCAAGTGAGAAACCATGGTGGAAGCGGCGATGGAGAAGGGCAAAAAGAAAAAAATAACAGATTTTTTAGTAGTATCTTTTCGTGTATACAATAGCCTTCCTGAGTAAACAACTTAAATATCTTAAGTATTGGGCTCTATTAACCACAAACTTATTTTTCAGGCTACTTGTAATGAAGACGCACTTCTATACCATTTTCCCGAACTGAAGGCGGCTGGGTGGAAAATAGAAAGTAGCCAATGGGAAGCGCTGCCCCTCCACCTCTCCGTTCCCCTACATCCCCTTCCCTTTTCCCCTCTGCTCCCGTCTATCCGGTCGACCGGTGTTGCCAGCCTTGGGAGTAACGGTACTTTCGGGGGCAGCAGAACGAGCGCTCGGCGATCTCCAAAGATTCGGCTTGGCAACACTGCCAGCTGGAGAGCGATGTGCACTCAACAGAGTTCGGAGAGAGACTGCGGGCTCTTGCACACTTTCTCCTGTCGCTCTTCCGTGATTGGCTAGAAGAGTGGGTGGGTTGCGAGCACGCTCAAGGTCAGCCGCCTTCAGTTCAGGAAAATGGTATTACTCTAACCATGAACTTTCTTCTCGCGCGTCTCCCCGTTTTCCCAAGCCGAGAGATCTTTCTTTCCAAAGTCTTTGTTTACTTCCTCCCGCGGCCTTCTGCTGATCTTGCTGACACCCACCTTACGCATCCCAAACCCCTCCTTCCCCATCATTTCCCATTCATTCCCCCCCTAAGGTTACGGAGCTTGAGTACGTCGTAGAAAAATACGCCCCCCAAAAGTAGACTGAGGCAGAGCTGAAGGCCCTTTCCCCACCCTTCTTTCTCCTGCCCCCTTCACCCCACCATACGCTGACCGCTTCCCAGGCAATCCCCCTCCCACTCTTATTCACCCCACCCACTGGGAACGTTCCCCGATTGTGGAGAAGGGCATGGTTCATATTTACCTGCAACGGGGGTATGTTATTAACCGGAGAGAGGCTGAAGAAGTATCTTCCACTGTGGGGGAAATGGAGCCGCGCGTATCTTCTCTACTGACGTTTCAATTGAAATTATTTTCTTTGTTCTTTCCTCACTATATTTATTTAAGATTATGGCACGACTATTTTTTAGTGCTATAGCTAAGAAAATCTTTTCTCTACGTCAATGATTCTTTGCATAACTTTCAATACGGCGGAGAAAGAGCACGAAAACTAAATGAGGTGAATGTACAGGTTTTTGCGTGTCATTTTTGGGAATTCACGCAAGTGAACCAATACTTCACACACGTTGAGAAATGATGAAACATCTCTTGTAGGAAAACAATCAATGCGGATAATAACGATTCTCTCTTTATTTCTCCGATAATGGAAGATGTTTCTCCTGTCGTTTTCCGGTTGGAACCTTGCTCCTGTCGGCATAAAAGAAGAGAGAAATACTATATGAACATAGCACTTCACACCCGGTATGAAGAATATGGTCCTGATGAAGAATAAAGTCTTTCGTAGCAATGTCTGCAAAGATGACGGAGCACAGTATCCGGACAGAGAACTCAAACAGAATTTACTTCAAATATTCGCCAGAAGATAACCATATCCTACGTAATTTATTATCATAACTGAATGTCAATGAATATAACTAATGGAAAAGATAGCACATTCAACTGAAAATACGGAGTAACTCGAAATATTAACTTACGAAGGTTATTTTGGAAACGGATGGAGGCCCTCGTTTTTCTTTTTTTTTCTCGTCACTGAGCGATAGAGGGCATAAATGGCGGTTAGGTCGGCTGCCGCTAAAATTCCGTGGGTGCTGGAAACAAATATATATCTTACGCGAACTTAATAGTTGTTATTCGCTCCTAACCACAAATTTAAAATATTAAATTCTTATAATAAACTTTGCAATTCATTATTTGATTACGTTTTCTAAACTGGTTGGGAATTTCTTAAGCGATCGTTGATGTTGAAGTATGAACGAGAAATGAGAATTTTATGGTGGTATAATTATTTAACGATCTTTCACAGCATAAATCGATAACAAAAAGCCTTTTCTATGAATAATACCGAGAATAACCACCGAAAACATTTAAATAAGACCACTAAAGACAAAAAACGGCGGAAGAAACAAAAGCGAACATTTTTTCGTGACTTATGAAAAAGATTTGAATTTACAAAACTCGATTTTACGAAGTGCCAATTTTCCGGTCCCACTGACTTCGTAAAATCAAGAGTTTACTGTATTTTGTTCCGATGGTACCGGGACCGAGAGAAATCGTCGTACTAAGGAGGAAAACGTACTAAGGAGGAACGTACTAACCAAGTTCCACTGTACATTAAAAAATCAGCATGTTCCACATACAACACAGCTATTTTGAAAACAAATGAATTGCATGATCCACACAAGAAACTCTGTAAAAAATATCTCAGTTCAGCCATTCTCAAGAACCATAGAAGTACAGGGTTCATTATGAAAGCAATGCTAATGATTTTCATTGTGACGCCAGTATCCATCATAGTGGGGTAAAACGGGCGGAAAATAGGGTGAGGGGTCTGCCCTCCCAATGCAGCCAGTCACCAGATTGTTCCAAGCATTCTGCTTGACACGAACCCCATTCTAGATGCCCAACAATGGCCAGAGCCAATGAAAACATGAATCATGTGTGCAAATTTTTGTGTCCCAACCGTTGATTGAGCATTCAGCAAGTCGCTGACACCCTAATCATGTCCACATTTCCAGTACATGGGATAGTGACCTAGGATCTGCAAATGCGCAAGGTCTGCGCAAAGCTTGAGCTGAAAGAGAGGACGGATGACCAGAAAGAACTTTGAATTTTGCACTGTCAAGAATTGTTGGAATAGATTCAAAGCAAGCTGGACTTTCTTAACTTTGTTGAAACCAGAGACTAACCTCGGATGTTCAAGAATGACCCAGTATCGAAAAGGCAGAGCGCACAAAATCATCCCCCACCCCCAAAGAAAGAGCAAATGAGCAAGTATCGCATAAAGACGATGCTCATTGCCTTTTTTGATATCCGAGGAATCATCCATTTTGAGTTTGTAGTGAAGGGAGAAACTGTCAACTCAGCCTTTTACCTGCAGGGGCACAAGAGATTGAAATGCCGGGTCGAGTGCATGAGGACTGACATCAAAGACACTTTCAGCCTCCGCTAAGACAATAGGGTAGTTTCCTTCAGCAAAGAAAACGAAAGGCATTGATTGCGATTTGTCACCCACCATTAGTGTATTCATAATATACAAATTATTTGGTTTTGGAAATCCCAGTTTAGGATAATGGCAATGGTCAATTTTAAACTCATTTGAAAAAGGCCATACTGGCGCCCATGCGATGCCACTCCACGTGACGTCACAGGGACCTAGTTTCTATACAAGTAGATAGCAGTTTTACATCGTCTGAGATTACCAATGCAAGCATGAGGCACAGAGCTCAGGGAAACATCTCTCAATAATCACCTATTAAAATTGCATATGGTCGGTAAGTTTTCTTCGTTTGATAAGGTATTAATAATCCTTATTTAAGCCAAGCTCTATCTGCTAGCAGGGTACTCTGCTACCTGCTAGCAGCCTGCATCGTATCGGCGCTCATAGCCTTGCACCAAGGTGGCCTTACACAGCAGCAGCCGGAACCAGACTGACGCCACATGGGCTTTTCCCAGCTTTCATACTTAGCCGTCGCATGTTCCCGTGCTTGAAAATTTTCACTTTTCATTTAATCGCAAAAAATAGTTATCGTCATATAAAAATCTAAAAGCGTGAAATGCATACTCCAGGAGTAATAATCTTTCGATTTGGGCAATAAAAAATGATAGGAAACCACCCTATGCTCCCAGACCGGTGGCCACCATCACAAGCAGTTTCCAATGAGAGCACAGAGCATCCGGAACCCCATTACAGTCCTGACTCTGCTCTGTGCCACTTTTTTTGTTTCTCCCGACGAGAGCTGAAAAGAAAGCATTTTGAGTCCATAGAAAACACCTGGAAGCATGTTACAACAATTCCTAAGAGACATTCCCTGCGAAGAGTTTCAGGGTGCCTTCCAGGCAGGTCAGACAGGTCCCACTGGGGGAGTTTATTTTGAAGAATTTTAAGCACGATTAAATTAAATACGTGTGAAAGTATGATCAATACAATACTTTTCCTAGATTACGCTTATTACTTTTATAATGGACCCTGTATTTACCAGTTTTTATTTTTATAATGAGCTACTTACTTATACCTGATTACTATCTGAATTGATTAAGAATCAATCCAATTTAATGCAATTAAATGATTCATGAAAATTTTTTCCAATCTTGCAATAAACACAGACTAACCTGTGACAGTGGCGTGATCTGGGTTGTATTTAATCAACTTCAAACGAGCAATCACAACTTCATACTCCTTCTTGATGTCTTTATACTCCAGGACTTCCACTTGTCTCTTCATTCTGCTCTGCAAAACCTAAGAAAAAAAGATGAAACACTTAGCAATGAGCCTGCGGATATGTCAGTGCTTTCATTATGATATGTACATATTCTGTTAAAGAAAGGTTCTCACTTTGAACTCTACATTCTTTTCACTAACATGAACGTTAAAGATTTTATGGTTCCTATAAGAAGTAACTAATACATGAGGCAAATTTCATTTCCAAAACTATCACAAAACTAAGTCATGATCCAAAAAGCAAGTAGGAGACTAAATCCAAGGCATTCTACTGGATGGTTTCCATGCGTGCGTTAGCCAATGGAGAACGGAGGATTAAACGCAGCAGGTTGAGTCATGCAGCAGCGCAGAGGCGAGAGGGAAGAAGCCTGGAAGATATGTGTAGTGAGGGGAGTGGTTCAAGAAGGCTGTGTGTTTAGCTATTATGATATGTAATGACAGCAGCCTGGCACAACGTCCACAGCAGCAGCAACCCAGCAACACCACTGGCTGCAAACACTGGATGGGTGTGCTTCTCTGAATGCTCTTTTACCTGAGACCACCAAAGCTTACATGCATAAAATGGAGAATGCAAGAGAAGCAAAGAATGATTTACCATTCTCTTTTGCACCAACAGTGAAGGGTCAAAAAAGCTGGAATCTTTCCTGATTGGTAACTTCGAGTACCCAAGGTGCTACAAGAATGTCAAAAAATTGCAAGCTGTAATGGGAATGAAAAAAATGCGTGGCTGACAGCCATTTTATTGCTTGACTAAGAATGGCTAGCATGATGTGTGATGAAATCATAGGAGGTAAAAATAGACAAATTCTTCTATTCCTTGACTCTTAGAACTTCAGCTTTGAAACTGAGAATGCAGATTTTACCCCAAATTGCATGAGTCGAGTACAACCACTTGATCAGGGAGTTATTTCCCACATCAAGAGGGCAGTTAGTCAACTTTCTTCTAACTAGACTCGGAAATACTGAAGAAATCAAGTCACTGAAGTGGAACATCCTGCCAGTCATTCAGTCTTGGGGTGGAGTAGAGAGAAGCTCTATCTCGAATTGCTTCAGGAGGGCAGGCTTTCCTGGAGAGATGGTTGCCCGAGACAACCCACAGTCCAAGGAGAGGTATGTGAAGTGAATGGGGTGGTTATATTAAACAATGAGTACGTGGGTATCTTTCAAAGAGTAAGTGGGTATTGATAATGATATCACTGACAAAAAGGATCCTGAAACATTGGCGGATGCAGATGCAGGATGTGAGAGATGAAGAGAGAGAGAGAGAGAAGAGCCCAAAGTAATGTGCACCCGGGTTGGAAGGGAGTGGTGGACGCAACAGATATTTTGGAGCAAGTTCTTTTAACATCAGCAGATGGAGCAGAGAATTTGAAGATTCTGCAGCAGGTTCAGCAAGCATCCAGCAAAGAAATGAGACAGACGACTTCAGAAAACCATTTTAATTAGAAGAATTTAGAATTATAATGACTTCCAAAACAGCTATTGCTTCTTGTTTACAAAAAAAAACAATAGCTCTAAACCTCTGCAATTTTCCTAAATTTGTTCTTACTTTATACCAGAATTCTCATTTTCAAGTAGTATGGAATTTTTCTGCCGAGTTGGGTCACAAAACGAAGACTAAGTAAGGCGAGGATGGTAGATGGTCCTGTATTTACATTTATAAGTAGGTAAGTGAAGGAGAGGTAAATCAAAAACCAGATTAGTTTTACAGGAATTTTTGTACTTCTTCCGTGTGGGTGCCAAACCAGTTGGGTTATTTGAAGAGTGGCAAACCACTGGGCCACTTTGTATCGAAAACACATGCACTTTCGGTTGGGGGTAAGGAGAGTTATTGAGGAGAGAAATGATTGAGGGAAGCCTCCCCAAAGGAACGTGGGAAGAGGTAGGGTGATAAAAGCAGCAGTGTAGAGGAAGAGGTGAGAAAGGGTAGAGCAATTCTTTCTTTCACATGGGGATGGATATTGAATAATAGAAATATTGGTATGGAATGCTTTGCTAAGTATAAATTAGAAATCTACTCCTTCCTCTTCCTCATTTCAGTGCGTGCACCAAATTAGATTTCTTGCTGCTTCCAACTCAAAATGTCTTCATTCCAAATTGTTAGCATGAAATATTACCAGTGCAACCAGAGTTTTCGGAACAGTGATCTTTGCTGGTCTACTTCGGTTGGATAGTGGTTCTTCAAGTGTCATATAGTATGTGAAAAGGAGTGAGATCAGATTCTTTTACATGTTTTTATTCTCTGAATTATAGACTTATGACATAAGTAACTCACGTGACTGAGATTTAGGGACTAATTATTCCACTTTAATAGTTTTCGCCTGCATTTTAAATTGATGGTTGCTCTGCTAAGGACAGATAAAAGGGCAAACCTGGCTTAAAACTTTAAAATCAAGTGTGAGGAGGCAATTACTAAATGAACAGTGACAATGTGTGGATTCAAATATTATACGGAATACTCGAGGACGGCATAGCGTTTTGATACATAAGAAAAATGTGAACTCTTGATTATACGAAGCAGGATATTACAGAGTAAAATTGTGGTCCCGGCAAACAGCCTATGGTAAATACATGGCTCTTTTTGATAATACGAAGCATTTGAAATAAGAAATGTTTTGAAATTACAAGCATCAGGCTCAGACCCCAGGAGCAAATGGAATTTGTTCATACGAACTAAAGCAAAAAATTTGTCAACAAAACTAGTTATTCCGGATAAAGCAGCAAAACAATCAGTGCTTCTGACTGTGGTGCATCAAAATGTGAAATCTTAAATGATAGTGCAACTTTGGAGGGAAAGGGTTTGCCTAAAAATTGTAACGGTGGGGATTAAGGAGAAGTAGGAGTTCAGTAAAAATATTATGGCTGAAACAATTTCCCTATTTACGTGCACACTCGTAAACATCGCGTTGGCAATACTTCATAGTTTAACATGTGAGGAAGGTCACACAGGGTATTTCTTACACTCCCAATTAAACCCAACCTAAATGAATCATATCCAAGAAAATGCTGCAAGTCCATAAAATTGCTCAAATTTCAACGTTCTTGCCGTTAAATACTCGTGACACCACTCTTCAAATCAACAGTTTGGATCAAAACTCAATGATAGAATAAATATTTTTCATTTTAGAGACAACGTTAGATTTCGGAGGGGGGAAAGGTCGTGGAAATACTGCGGTAGTCAACGACTAGGTGGGGAGGTGTAGTAAGGATATCACTGATGATATAAATCTTAACACAGGAGCCCATATTGAGGGTGAAATGGCTCTTCTATTGTCAATTTGAATGAGGTTTTGACGATCCTGTGCATTAAATGTTTGCGTAATTATCTTGCTATCCATCCACGAGAGAGGTGGTGTCTGGCTGTCTTTCGTCCTGGAAGCGCTGAATCATAAGGTATGGGCTTAAACTAAATTCAAGAGAGAATTTGCAAAGGGCTTCAGTTGTTGGGCCCAGTGAGTATCTACGCAGCAAACAGTGGAGTAGAAGCAGTGGCCGTGACTAGACATAACAGCAATGACGATGAAGATAAAAGTCAGGTGTATCTTAAATATTTGGCTCAATTTATCTTCAATTTAATTTGCAGGCTACTCGTAATGAAGAGGCACTTCCAACTCTAACCATGAACACTTCCTTGTAGCACTCCTACCTGTTCCCCATTCCGAGAGGTCTTTCTTTCCTTTTGTTTACTCTCTCCTACGGCCTTTTGCTGATCTTCCTGACACCCAGATCTTTCTCAGCATAAAATAAATAAAAAAAGAGCATTTTTTAAAAATTCCATCTTAATTAGCCACTGAAAATGTTAAACAAGGTCAATAAAGACAGAAAAAGGGCCGTGGGAACAAAAGCAAACATTTTTTCGTGACTTATTAAAAATGTTTGAAATTACGAACCTCGATAATACGAGGTGCCTATTTTCTGGTCCCACTGACTTAATATAATCAAGAGTTTACTGTATGTGAGTCAACAGAGTACCGATCATGTTCAGCTTCTAAGAGGGCATTATCAATACATTATCATCTGAGATGGCCATTGTGCATCGTTGACAGCCACCTTTACACTCGTGGTAACTAGCTTGCCATGACTAACTTCCGTTGTTGTTGATCCATGTATAGTACATGGATAAACAATGGCATCATCTGTTCCAAGATTCATTTTTCTTACCTGTGTTCTCACCCTTAATTTGTCTATTTGTAGTGCTGTATTCTATGTTACTCCTGTTATTTTCCTTTTTCAAGTACATGTCAAATACAGTTCTTTCTTTCTTTGTATTTTTCCCCAATTTCCTTGTCCCGCCAGTATAGTTTATTTTCTCTTTTGTGCAGACCTAGTGCCCCCTTTACACATCCTCCTCTGTACATCCTTAGTGATTTCAATTTTCAATTTAAATCCTTAGTGATCCTCGCACGGGTGCAAAGTTAAATACACCAACAGATGAAGTTCACCATGAAAAAATATTTGACTTAGCCGGGATTCAAACCAGTGCTTTGAAATTTTTCGTTGCAGGCCAGCAACAAAATAAGGGTTTTTCACCCCGACAGTGGCTCAGTACGCACAACCCTTGCCACATGTGCCGCAGTGTGGACTTGTGACGTCAACATCTTGTTCGGTAAAACCCATCCCGAGGTTTGCTCTGAGAAAATGGCTTGGTGGTGTAACTGGCTAACACACCTGACTGGCAATCAGGAGATCCAGGTTCAAATCCCAGCTAAGTCAAATATTTTTTCATGGCGAACTTCATCCGTTAGTGTATTTTACATAAATTTTACCTGAAACCGTTCAAAGGCCTAACTAATTGAATCTCTCTAAAAACTGAACCACTCTAGTGCACCAATACTTACTTCCTCACCATCCCTGTGGCGCTTTGGGGTGCGGCCCTCAAAGGAAGACCCATCTTGGAAAGGAGACGCTTCACCACGGGGAAGTGGCTTGACAATCCAAGCGTAGCGCTTCTGCACCAGGCACAAGGCATTGAGGCAGGCGAGCAGGCAGCGAGCCCTCTTGTCCAGAGCCCAGCTCCAGCTGCGCCCCCCATCTCGGCACCCCATCACCTCCTGCTCCAGCCGCATCGCTTGCTCGTACATCACACACGCAGCTGCGTAGTAAACAAACAAGTCAACTCACACACGCACATCCTCAAGAGACACATGTCCCAATAAGAAAGAGTATGGAATACACCATTTTGGAATCATTTCTGAGCAATAATTTTATTTGTTATCTTTATGAAGTTTCTAAATTGTTTACTAATTTTATGACACAGGAAAACTCAATTATAATGCAAGCTAATCTCCATCATGGATTAGCAATGGTGTTAAGTAACATTCATAATGTTTAATTCAAGATTATGTTTCATTTCATGAGGAAATACCAGAATTTTCTGCAAATGTTCAACTGTCATGACCTGCCCTCCATGGCTGGCATTTTAAAGTAAACTGTGAACATAGAACAAAACAATACTATAGTTTACCACTTTCCAAAGCAAAACTTAGTAAGAATGACTATAGGAATCTTAATATGGAAAGTAAACCCAATGAAATGTATTCCCTTGCCTCTAAAGATTTGACTTAAATTTTGCAAACAGCAAAAATGCAGCAAATGGCATGAAATTTCTTGATTTTGCAAAATAAAGTACAAATTTTGGCACTTTTTCCTGCAAAACTTTGACTGTTCCCAGAGTTTTGAGGACGAAAGGGATTTGATACACGCAATTGTGAGCTGACATCAACAGATTAATTTTATGAAATTAGAAGATTTTACTCAGAGTTAATTTTCATCTCCCCAGAGACACTCCCAATTTCAGCTTAAATAAAGTACACAATGAAAGGAGACTTTTGAAATAATTCTCATTACATGTGGATTGACTAAGCCTTTAGCGGGAACCTGAATAATACTCTCCTCTCATTGGATATTCAAATTTACATTCTAAATTAAATGAACTATGTAACAATTAAAAAATGAGGACAAAATCACACATGTGAAATACATTTTCTCGCATTTTTGATAGTTTCACTTACATGCATGTAAAGTAGACTCTAGTTATTGTGAAGATTATGGAGGTTCAAACTCATCAGGGTTCGTAATGAAGAACTCTTTTACTTATTGAACACAGTATGTGAGCACTTATAGGAAAATAGAGCCGTAAATAACAGAAAGCAAGTACTATTGCAAATTTTTACCATGATTCGAGGAAAACGACGTGTTTTCTCCTAAATAAATAAAAGATAGTAGCACTTTTCCAATTTTTTTTTTTACTGCGTTCAATGTGTTTCAGCTCACAGAGCAATCATCTGGTGCAAGACACTGACCAGTGTCTTGACAGACTGACTTAAGTGTCTTGATGATGGCTCTGTGAGCCGAAATGCATTGAATGCAGTAAAAAAAATTTTTGGAAAAGTGCTACCATCTTTTATTTATTTAAAGATGTCTAACTTCCACCAATTGAAGCCTGGATCTGTTGAACTTGTTCTCTCTGAATTCCACAGTCACTTAAAATGATTGGGTTAGTTTGATACCTTTTTCTTATTTACTGTTTGGTATACTCTCATATGGAGCAAAATGGCCATAACTGATGGTTAACCTGAAAATTACAGCATATTAAAGATGCATACGAAAACAAATAAGCATGAGACATTTATCGCTGAAAATGTTTTTCCATGTATGTAATCATGGCCAAATCAATGGTTTCTAGTTCTCTCGGTACGATTTGCGGAGGTAGTGAGGCCATCTCAAGGGTGTCTCCTTGTTATGATAAGTGGAGGTTTTGTAAGATATAGAGGTACGAACGATGAGAGGCTTGCCTATAAATTTACATGTAAATCTGACGAGACGGTAGGAGTGGTACGAAGTATGGAGGTTTATGATGTAAAGAGGTTCACTACACAAGAGGTTTTACTACAATAATTTTTTCTATTTAACAGCCTTAAGTTTTCAATCGATTAAGTAATTTTTTCAACATATTTTACTGCCTCCTATGTATGAGATAAACAGAACCAGAATGCAATGTAGGCTTGAATGTGTGATGGGCACAAACCCTTCCTCATGTTTCCCTTGGTGATGTGAAACGCGTAGAGGAAGTCGTAGTAGCTGTGTCCTGCCGAGGTGCGGCTGCCGGAAAGGTCGATGGCGCGTGCCCTGGCCTCCAGCACCGTCTCCACCTCCTCCTCCTCGCCACGGATCGTGCCCCCGCGCCTCCAGCCCCCCCCCAGCCTCCCTTTGGCTGCGCTCACTCCCGAAGGAAGGTTCACCAGCGTCCTCAGCTCACCACGTTCCCACAGAGCCGTCACCAGCTGGCGCAAGCAGTCTCTGCGTCTGTCCCCCTCTGGGTTGCTCACCAGTGCCTCCTGCGCCTCACTCCAGTGCCCCAGCCGCAAATGCTCACGGAACATAATAGAGTGAAGTGTTGGCTAGAGAAGGAAAGAAGATGCCACTTCCAACAATAATACTTGGAAACGAGAACATACCATTTTCCACCTTGTATTAGTAATCCACAATCTCTGCATAGTCAGAATTCCCACATAGTTTTGAAATTTGAACAAAAGGTACATTGCCCTAGTTTATGTAGTGCATGAAATTTCAGAACCCATGGTCAGGTACAGAATTTATATCCGTATAAAAAGTTTCACTTTGACTCCAAAAAAAAGATAACACCCCGGACACAAAATTTTCTCAAGGCATTTGTAGATAAAATAAACCATCATTGTACAAGGGCTATTCAAAAAATAAGGAACGTAATGTAATGAGAAAATGTAATGAATGAAAGTTCTATCCTGAAATGTTGCATTATGTTTAAAAACGGCCGAACCAACGTTCACAACAAAGAGAAGAGAAGACGTCCGAGCATGGTGACAGATGAATTGGTCACTAAAGTTGATGAAAATGTTCGTAAAAATCGCCGTTTAACAATAATGGAGTTTTCGCTTTGTTTCCCACAAATTTCAAGAATTTCCTTGATTGAAATTGTCATGCAAAGGCTACCACAAAGTTTGTGCAAGGTGGACGCCGAAAATTCTTGGAGACCACCATAAAGGTGAGAGTATTTACACTGCACCCAAGAACTCCGTATCAATGCTTTCAAATGGGAGCTTTTCCCTCAAATCGCGCTATGGTCTCCATCTTTCACCATGCAAATATCACATTTTTCCAAGAATGAAGACCTGGCTAGCAGGACAGCACTTTCACGAGCACTGGATTCGCATCACTGGGTGGCTGAGATTGCTGGCAGCAAAATTCTATGAAGAAGGAATTTCGAAGCTTGTCCACCGATATGATCAATATCCCAATTTGTTTGGTGGTTATTTAGAAAAGTAGTACCGTATAAGCGCGTGTAAGAGGCGCACCTTTATTCCCAGACATTGCAGCCGAAAATGGGTGTGCGCCTCTTACACAAACTTCTTATCTTCCCCCCCTCCCCTACCCGGTCTCAAGTTCAAGGGGAACTGAGTGGCCTTGGTTTTCAGCGTCAGTCATCTGAAACACTGGGTCAAAATCAAGCGGCAGGTAGGGGAGTTTCTCCCTTAGTGACGTATTTTTAAAATGCTCCTGTTTGAATTTCTTGTAAGCATCGCGCCAACACGTCGGTACCCCAGAGGTAAGCATTGAAAAGATCGTGCGGGGTGATTCGCTCCGGAGCGCGTGCTAAATTTACTGCCATGAGTGGGCATCCCACGGCATATATACTGCATATAGTAATCGCTTATCAAACGTATAGAAACGCGTAGTTTTGAAGGACATACCTGGTTAATAGCCAACATCCATCTTGCCGAGCAATTTCCATTACGCTGAGCACCGGATTTTTCAAAAATTATCTTCAGACGCTAATATGAGGATTTTTGCAACTGAAAATTATATTGGTGTCTAAACCTGCGGTTTAAAAAATTCGAACGAGTGTGTTCATTGTTGGACTAGCGCTGAAGGAGAGGTCGAGGGGAAGGAGCGCGCTCCATCCCCTCCATATTTCAAGCTACGAGGCTATGAGCGAAGGAGCAAGGGAAGAACAAGTCCAATCTTGCATGTGACGTCGTTGCCTTTAAAGCGAAGAGGCGAAGGTGCAGCAATGTGATATACGCAGTTAGCTTTGCCTGAAGTTTCCAGTCCGTCTCGTCTTGTTTGAATGCGCTTATGCTACGCTTGTTTCTTCCGAAATTGTGCTGTGAGGACTAAGTTGAACATTAGTAGCCTTGTTTCAGCTATAACTCTTTGTGTCAATCAATTAGAGCTCAAAAAACTTAAATGCTGTCAGATATAGGTCGCGTCAGGTCTAATTCTTTTTAGAACCTCGTGCGTGTCATACAATTGCTGACAGATATCGAGATACATTTTCAAGCTCAGAAGGTGACTCACCTAGCATTTGACCTCCAGAAACTCGGAGAATAGAACCTGGTAGACCGAAAAAGGTCAGTTGGTGAGATGGGGTAGAGATGAAACGCGTTCCCATTGATCCCCTGTAACTTGATAATCTATTTTCCTGTGGAGTCCCGGAAAGGAAAAAAACGGCCCCTTGCTCACACACCGATTTTGGACGGCCGGTAAAATATCGGCCGATATTTTACCGGCGAAGCGATGCTTGCACACATGCCGGATTTTTACCGGTCAAACGATAAGTTGCTATGTTTTTGAGCCGGCGACAGCAATCCACAGTGACAATGGCCGGCTGCTAACCGGCATTTAGCCGGTGCCGGCGCAGTTCAGTACATGTGCAAGCTCCAATGCTCTCCCATTGTTCACTATTGGAATGTGGACGGCCGATTTTTTACCGGCCGTCCAAAATCGGTGTGTGCAAGGGGCCTTAAATCTACGACGTGGTTATTATCCTAAGGCACTGAGATTGCCCCGATTGTTGTCTAATCTCTTGGCAAGGTTCATGCTATGTGCCTGTCGTGTTTTGCCTTAAAAATTTCCACGGCTGCAATTCTATTGCAATACTCCTGCGAGAGCTTTTAAACAAAATAGTTCGTGAGTAGGACAAGCAACGTAGAGCGATGGCGTATGTGAAGAGAGGATCGGAACTCTTTTCACTCCCTCTTATGCCGCTATTACTGCCGCAGTTATCAAAATTTCCTCTTTCAAACAGTACTGAAAGAGGAAATTTCGATAACTGTCGAAATTCCAGGCATACATCTGCAACACCGCACGATAGGATAGAAAATTTTTTTTCTTTATAGCTTCCCTCCTCAAAATAGGGGTGCGCCTCTTACACACGCTTATACGGTACTTTGTCGCCCTTTCAGATGTACATGATAAAATCTTTTTACTATCCTTAGTTTTTTCTTTAACCCAAAACCTTCCTTACTTACAAGGGGAGACCACGAAACTTGCTCCTCCTTTTCCAATGCCGTATTTTTTATGGCCTTCGGAATGGTGAACACATCCATGAACTAGTAGTGGTTCCGTTGAATGGGCCTTAGTTTGGCTGTAATTACAGTCGGATCCGGATTTAACGTCTTCGCATTTAACGTTTTTCCGCATTTAGCGTTTATTTTTTTGGGTCCCGATTCATTCCCTATTAGGACAATGTAAAAATTATCCGTATTTAGTGTTTCCGCATTTTGCGTTTTTCCGCATTTAAGGTCGTAAAAATTTGTCCCGCTCAAGATTTTTTTTGCCCGATTTAACGTTTTTTCATGACGGTTCATCCAAATCTTCGAATTTATGCTCATCAACAAGAACAGTCTCATGAAAGGTTACCAAGAGTCGATAGAATCTACCGGGGAACGCTTCTTCAACTGCTTTCTTCCGCGAGCGCAGCGCTGCGACCTTCAACTCGCAAGCTGGGTGATTGGTCTTCTCATAATGTTTCGATCCCCTTCTGATCCAAACACCAGACACTTTTTGTATCAGATCCGATCTAATGGAGCAATGTCATCCCTTAATAACCTCGAACTACCTTATCCTTCACTTCTTGAACTTGACTTCGATGATACGTGACGACTGATGACACGAGTTATCCTCCGAGGGCCGCTACAATAATGGTTTTCTCGTTATGTTTTCAATTGATGGCTTATGCCCCTTTCAACTCTACTACCTACGGGCAGTCGATTATTAGCCCAATATTTTTTCAGTCGGCTACTTTTTCTTTTCAAAAGATATCAATTTTCAATATCAATTGCGCAGTTCACTAGAGGATTCTTTCTATAATCCATTCCAAGGTCAGTTTCCACGGAGGAACAGTGAAAGAATAGAGGAAGTGTTTCCCCTGTCATGACCGTGAGTGACGGCATTCTTTCCCTGCGGAACAACATTATTTTACATCGTAATTTAGCTATCCCGGAGCCAATTTACCGACATGCGGCTGGTTGATATCGATGTCGATTCAAAAATATCTATCTGGTGCTAATTAATGTCAAAAGATAATGACAATCGGAGTTTTGACGAACTACCACGGTCCATGACTCAAAATAAATCGCTCATGCTGGAAAAAAATCACCGCATACTCACGGTAGAATAGATGAGCGCGGAAAAATACGAAAATCCGGCAGGTATTTCTTGAATGGAAACTTGGTGGTTGACTTCGACATCATAACCCTGACGAAATTGCCAAACTCCAGAGGCACTGACAATTTTTCGGATGAAATCCAGTTCTGTTGAAGATTAAACCTTTTCACTTAACAGAGTTTAGCTAATCGTCATTCAAGGTCCAACCAAATTTTATTAAAACTTGCCGAGAAACAAGGCGAGTCGGAGTCAAGGTGATCAGCGCGCCGCGTAAGCAACTTCTCCCGGCTCCATTCGATCTGCATGAGGCCGCAGATATATGACAACGAATCTGGTGTTATCATTGTGTTAAATCACCATCGACTTGTACGCATACTAGAAATAAGATTCTACTTTTTTGGATGACCTCGAAATCCAAAATGTGCGCATAGGAGGCTTTTTAAAGGCTCATAAATCCCTTGTTTCGCCGAGGCAACAGAAAACGTTAAGTTGGCAAAATTCCAGAAAACCTCCATTTTACTAGATATTCGGTAGTTGAGAATTCGGGATTAGCGATTGTCTGCTGCCCCTTTATTTCACTCATTCCTCATGATTTTTCAAGTACCTACTTACACCTTTCCTTATTATATTAGAAATGCTATAGTCACCTACAAGTCACTTTTACAGAAAAAATTCTAAATTTCATCGAGATCACTGAAATATGCATAAAAATGGAATCACTAATGTCCACAATAATAATCCGTGTGGGAATGCTTTTAAGTTGATGTTTATTAGAATTTCCTTAAAATATTTCATTAAAACAATTGTCATCCTCTCATTACTTATTTTTACTACCCATTTTGTTAGCCGATTTCTGGAAAGTATTATCCAACCTTCATAGGGCAGAGAACATTTCATTAAAGAATTTTTTGCTGCATTCAGCACCTTTTAGTTACTTAAAATAATATTTTTTATAATAATATTTTTTATTCATAAAAAGCCATTCCAATAATTACAGACCCTAAAACCTGAAAAAAATGGCAGGTCCTCATATAGTGTTTGTCCGCATTTAGTGTTTTAAATTTTGTCCCCCCTGAAAAACCTTAAATCAGGATTCTACTGTAATTAATTTTCATGCGGCACTTTTCACGATCCGCCTATAGTTTCATAATGTCACATCACTTAGCAGGCGGGTCAGGTAGGGTAGTGGTTAGTGTTTACAGCTACCACCTAGGGGATCAGGGTTCGGGGCTCCGTGATGGCTGTATATTTTGTTGTCTTCATTGTGATCATACGGCGTCAACTTTTTCATTAATTTTAATTGCGACAAGCATAGACATGAGACTTTTTTTATCATCATAATGGCATTTAGGTATTTAAGCAGTGTCATTTCCAATGCGGAGAAGTGAAGGCTCCACTTTCTACTCTCCTCAAAAACATACCGAAAGATTAGCGGGGGGCTAAAGCAGTGGCTTTTTTTCCGAAGAAATGACATTTGTTGGTGGGCATCTTGTTATTATATTGGAAGGGCTACGGAAGATTTTGGGAAGCGGCAAGCACAAGACACATTTGGTGTAATTGTTGCTTTTAACCCTCTAGCGGGCGCGACTGTTATTTCTTCACAACCGGGCGAATGGCGTACTTTGCCCATGTTATGTGCATATATGATAAAACTCGATTTTTGTTAAAATTAATCTTTATTTGTAGAAATTAGTAAAATCTTATACATTTCCAGGTGATACAGATATAAAGGTACACAGGTGGTACACGGTCGGTCACGTGGTGTAATTTATAGGCCAGTTGTGACGGGTTCCTCTTGCTGATCTAAAAAATTAGCTACAATACCTCGAACTTTGAAAACTTGCAATATAGACAGTCAAAGTACATTGTAGGAATACACGAGACCATTCTAGCCCAGAATGTACGTAAGATGTTGCAATCCTTGGTTTTCGAAGATTGACGTATTTTATACGCCAGCACGCCCGGTCCAGGGTCATCAACTTTTATTTCATCCTATTTGTTCATGGGAATTATATTTCGGAATGGTTCTTTTAGCACATAGGCACTGTGTAAGTAAACTCCCTTTGGAGTAAAGTGAATTACAAGTGTTCGAGAAATATGGCATTTTATAATCATGTTCTAATTAATTATGTCTGTACGTATGTTGTTGATTGCCGCCAGCCTTTAATGGCATGTGCTCTCGCAAGAGTGGTTTTCATTTTTAATGTAGAAGTTGATCAGCATTAGAAAGAAAAAGTTAATATTTTAGCGCACACCAACCCTTGCTAGTGTAGTCTTATCTCCGCGTTTGAAATGACACTGCTTAAATATCTAAACGCCATTATGATGGTAAAAAAATAGTCTCACGTCTATGCTTCCTGCCATTAAAATTAATGAAAAAGTTGACGCCGTATGATCACAATGAAGACAGCAAAATATACAGCCATCACGGAGCTCTGAACCCTGGTCCCCTGGGTGGTAGCCGTAAACACTAACCACTACCCCACCTGACCCGCCTGCAGAGAGGTGCGACATTATGGAATATATGCAGATCGTGAAAAGTGCCGCATGAAAATTAATTAATTACAGCCAAACTAAGGCCCATTCAACGGAACCACTTCTAGTTCAGGGATGTGTTCACCATTCCGAAGGCCATAAAAAACACGGCATTGAAAAAGGAGGAGCAAGTTTCGTGGTCTCCCTTTGTTAGTGAATATCCCTCGGAAATAAGCCATGATCAATAGTTTCATTGTCAAATTTCTTGCCCTTGTTTGTAAAAATAAATATTACTTATTCGTAGGGACTGTGGTCAAAGTTTGCAACTTTAAAAAGTTTTATACTTTCGAAACTTCGTATTATTCAGTGTTGTAAGTTAAGGATTTATTGAATAGGTATTTTGCTATTACAGCATAGGATATTCAGTGAGCAGCTAGCATGAAGTTCTTACCAAATCAGGATCATGTGGGTCAGCAACAGTGATTGCAGTTTTTGCCAAAGCGATCACTCTATCATGATAGCCAAGTTGGTCAAACAGCTTAATGACCTGCAATGTTACAAGGAAAAATAATTGTAAGCATCAAAGTAACATGTGATCAATTAATAAAATAACAAATTTGGTATTTACCTGTGGTATTTCACTTATCATTATTTAAATTAATTATGTAATCTTGGTTTTGATTGCATGACTGTGCAAAAAAGACATATTAGGACAAAAATGTATGGAACAGATTTTATTACAGCACACCTAACACGTTAATAACTGAAGAAAAATTGACAAGTAACTTTCTTGCAATCCCACCATTAGATGGCGTGGACATTTGGAATAATCAGGTGAATAATATGCCAAATACTAAAACCAAGATAATAAAAAGCAAAACTATTTTTCAACTCACAGCAGCAATATTTTTTAAACTTGCAACTTGCTCAAACAAGGCCTTTTGAAGTGAACTATACAGAGGCTTTAATTATCAAGGGGCAAAATTATCAAAAATCACCTTCACAGGCAATAAGCCTAAGGAAATTTTAGTTGGCTTGGCAATGAGATGTATGCCAGATAGATGCAGCAGCAAGTGGCAAACAGTGAGCATAGGTTACACCTGGTATGCATGAGAGCCAAGGTATGTTCGTTTCCCACACACTGAGGCACGCTCCTTTGTCACTCACCCCACAAATCGCCCATTCAAGTCCTCGTCATGATACTTCTTACAAAAGATGAAGACAGGTCGTATGGAACACCAAGTTTCATATGGGATGCACTACAGATTGTCCTAGTCCAGACTGAGAGTGCACGTGCCTATTGCTGACTGGTCCCCATCCCCTAGGCATGGGAAGGGGGGTGAGGTCTTTCAGTGGTCCACAAACATGCGTTTCAAAGTGCTGGAAAGGGTCGGCCGTCTTCCCCATTCATGTTGAATGGCCTTCTGGATACATCCGCTGCTTCTCTTATTATTCAAGGGAAATATTGATCTCTTTGGCCACGATTTTTGGTTTATCTAAGTTGATTACATGACCTGGCTCTGACAAGACATGTAGAGCAATTGCTGATTTATCAGGGTTCCCACTCTACCTGAATAATGAAATTCATGACTTTTTCCAGGTTTTCACGGTTATTTTTCAGGTTTTCACGGTTTTTTTCAGGTTTTCACAGTCTCAATTTCGCTAAATTCACTGTCCGTTAATGAGCCAACAATAAGAAAATCAATGGCCGTATATCAACAGAAAATTAATGTACGCGACAAACGCCGTGAATGTTTACACCGCAATGAAAAGTGATATCTGTTATGACGTGATCTATCGCTTGCAAAATTCAGGGCCGACTGAAGGACCAGCCCAACCGCGCTCTTCCCTGGACGCCGAATACCCTTCGGACCTTCTTCCGTCCGGACACCCGAGGTCCTTTTTTAATTCCTCGCCGAGAGATTGTTTTTTGCGCACGTTGTTATTACCGCACAGTAACCGAATTTACCCCACCCCAATATTTCTTATTTAACGGAAAATATTTTATTTAAATTGATTATAGAATATAATAAATTGATTCTTTCTTATTTAACGGAAAATAATTTCTGAAAATTGTTATAGAACATAATAAATCGAAAAACAATTTCATACACCGTATTAGCACAAATCTAAGATGAACACAATTCTAAGACTACCCTCCGTTTTTGGAACTCCACTAGGGGAAAAAATTTATTTCCTAATAACGATACGATTATAAAATGAATGAGGAAAAATGATCAATGCTTTATTTTTTTTGCTAGGTTGCCTATGTCCCAGGCAACGCAGGATTTTGGCGAGTAATTAAGACATTCATTAAAGGTTTCAAACAATGTTTAAGATAATAACAGGAAAAGTAGTACTTTATCAAGACACATAGGTCATATTGATGATTCGACCCATATCTCTTTCAAAATTCTGAAGGAAAACGCCACCTCACTAAAAAAATGTTTGCTCTCCACTCGGCATTTACACTGCTATTATGGATTTCAGTCTGATGTAAAAATTCTTACCCATCAAACACCATTTCCAGTACACGTATTCACGAGAGCAATGTGCATGTTGTGCCTAAAACAACCGCATTCGCCGGCGAAGTGACTGGTTGTGAGATGGATCACGAAGGCCAAAAATAGTCTATTACTTGAATTGTTCGGTCTAATGAATATATTTTTAATATAATTGAGGTAGTGTGTAAAGCGTGAACAATGTTACGTTAATCGTCAGTGGCACGCACACCTGGATCTTCGCCTTCATATCTCTACTTGTATTCTCCAGGTAGCTCACTCTACCCCCATCCCTACCATCATGTGCTAGCGGACAACCCAAGGCGCTCTGCAATATTCACGCGCATCTAGCCCGGATTCTTTTCTTCGTGTTCAATTATTTTCAGTCCATCTCTTAAAGTTCTCAATAGTTTCTTCGGAGGGGCCATGGTCCGAAGACGAATAAAATTAAACTAGTGAAAATGAAACCTGACTTTATTAAACCCACATGGAAAACACTCGATGGTTCGAAGTCCAGCCACCCTGGAAAGTAGGGAACCACTCGTACGAGGTGAAGTTTGGAACTGATGCTATCGCGTACGGGGGTACGCAGAGCATACTGCAGAGGGCGAAGCGTGACCATATGACTGCGCCATGAAATTTTTACCCTAAAGATACCCATTCTTTTCTAACTATCGCAGTGCCAGATGAGCAGATGAATTTGGATTGTAAGTAGGGAGAAACAAAAATCCTGAGAAGATATCGCTTCGTCAGTAACTCTGACAAGTGAGACTTATAGTATAGCTCGTAAATTGATGACTGATAACAACCTGATATCATGTTTTCGGAACAAAATGCCGAATTAACTGCCGAGAAGCTCAGCTACGAGGATATCGCGTTTCGCCAAAAATCACCATCGTATTTTTCCATCTATTTCATTGCTTAAAACATGTCGTGTTTGGTCTCGTTTTTTTTAATTACGTGCAAATTACTAACATTTCAATCTAATAAAAGCATAATAGCAATAGCTGAATATCATTTAGATACCTTTTGGGCTCATAGGTGACTCATGCAGCAGTTGACCTTTAGGAACTGGGAACTTTGAAGGAGTTTGGCTGAAAAAGGTCAGCGGGTGAGAAAGGGGGGGAGCGCGAAACACGTTTCTATTGTTCTCCTATAACTTGATATTTTTTTCGAAGCTAAGGTCTTCGTAATACAATCCCTGCACGAGCTGGGACCTTTTTTTTTATTTTGAAGAAGAGGGAAGCGTCAGAAGGGGGGAGGCGAATGCTGAATGGAGGGGGATAACGGATCTTGGTAAATGCGCTAATGTTACTTTCCCACGGCACTGAGCTTCTCCCAATGGTATTCCATCTCTTGGGGGAGATTCCAACTATGTAATTGTCGTTATTAGCCATAAATGACACATTGTATTTATTTCGTCTCATTTTTGTCAAACGATGGATGCGGGAAAGTTATGCGCCGGGACCGCGATCTTCAAACGATCAATGCGAGAAACGATACTTCGGGGAACGATAGATGCGGGAAAAAATTACATTGTCTATAAGGAACTTTATTTGGGACCAGAAACGGCGAACGATCAATGCGGGAACGATAGATCGAGGTTCCACCATATAACTTTTCTTTTGTAAGCGGCATTCGTTCCCACGCTTTTCTGACCCATGCGACGATGCTCGCCACAATGAATATAAGTGTGCTCACTACGAACGAAGCTGAAAATTTCTGGGAAGGTATTATTATCAATATTGAGAGATTTTTATGGTTTAAGGACGAAATTCACGGCTTTTTCCAGCTTTTATCACGGTAGACGAAAATCACGGCTAATTCACGGTTTTAAGGTTTTCACAGTTGAGTGGGAACCCTGTTTATCTTCGATTCTATTCTTCAGTGCTCGAGCACGTTCTGTTAGTCTGCATTGTATGGCCCTCTTGGTTCGTCCTGCATATGATCTCCCACAGCTGCATTGGACCTTGTAAACACCCTCGTGGGAGGGAGTCTTTCGCTGGCCTGAGTAAACTGGCCATTTTAATTCCATATCCAAACCTGATTAGAATATGATGTTTAGCAAGGACTTGTGATATCCTCTTTGTGGTTCCACTAACGAATGGAATGAATGCACAAGCGACTGGATCAGGATTCTCGTCCGTAAGAGATGGATTCTTCAGTGACCCTTTTCTTATTGTCTAAATGACAACGGCAAATGAAAATGACAATCCACTCAGTATTTTTGCAGAAGAAAACAAGCATCTTTACTCTGACAGGTCGAGTCTACTTCTTTCTACATTGCATGTACTCCCTGGTGTGAATACTGAATAGTATTTTACTAAATGTTGTGCTAGGAGGAATACATTGATACTTAAATGCTACATTTTTAAATCTTATAAGTAAACTGTTTTCCCAGTAATGGGAAATGTTTTCACCATCTTCTGGATCTAGGTTATTTTCTCCAAGGTATTACAGCTGTTCATTTGAACAAGAAGAAGCAATATAATCAGCATTCTTTTTGCAGTATTCTTTTACCAAAATAGTCTTTATAATAGAGCAACAGCCCATGACTATCGTTATCACCAGGAGTGCCTAAGGTGGAGGGAGGTTGTACATATTTTCAACTGCTGGTTCATCAAGTGAGAATCAGTCTGTGACAAGGTCATCATTTCTTCCATTGTGGTTACCTTTGCAGTTTCAACAGCAGTAGGGTTTTGAAAAGATGAAGCTGAGGAAACTGAGGATCCACTATCATTTCCCAAGTCAGATTTGCTTCCACATGAGGGTAGCAGCCGTGGCACTTGCATTGGCGTGTGCAGTACAGCAGTTGAAAGCTGTGATACTTTTTCTGCATATCACCATTTCAGAAAATAACATCGGCATTGAGATCCTGATCATCATTCTCATTATGTCTCCTTGTCAGCCTGCGTGCTGGGCTGCCTTTCATCAATCAGAGGCAGTGTCAAGAGAGAGAGAGACACACACACACACACAAAGACACGCAGGGCTCCTGAATGGCTACGACCAAAAACTATGCATCCTCATTATCAAGAAAAATTCAACATATCCTTAAGGCCTTGGTGTGAAAAACCATGGAGTAAGTATATATAGAGAGCTCACCACACGTACAAAAATCGTATACGTTTTAGGTGTAGTTCTAGAGCAGTTAACCAGATGTCACTAGAAGAATTTTGGCAATTTTTTTAATTTGCTCGTTCCACAAGTCTAAAAATATATTCTGAAGCAGAAAGGGTTGCTACGTTTAGTGGAGACATTAATTATTCAATTTTGTTTATAACAATTGTTATAAAAAATATTTTCTCGAATTTCGGCTAGTTACTTCACTTTTCGGAGTTTATATTCCTAATCCATTTTCCGGCAGACTGTTCTTAGTATAAAGTTGAAACTTGCAGGAAATGTTCATAGCACATTTCTTTCCATACTAGTAAACTTTAATTTGTTCATAACTCAGTTTCAACGTTGTTATGTGTGTTTATATATCTTTCGGACGAAAAATCTGGAATTTTGCAGGGTAAAAATCAATCGCCTGCTAACTTTCGTATCTTACGATATAGGTCCATATATGCTGCGTATGAAATTTGGACAAAACTATAAATTTATTTTTGGTGAAAGAATTGTAACTTTATCTCTATTACAAGGGGAGTTATGCATTTTTAATGGCCGCACCTCGTCAGGCTTTCCGTACTGGCCCGGGTCTACGCAGAAAGCGCCCGCCTCCTAAGGAGTTCGTTTTGCCATCAGATAGGTTGGCGAGGTGAGGGTTTTGTTTGGACGAGGAAGAGATTTTCCGTGAGTGAAGATCTTTTCGCTTCAATAGACAATATAAATCTTATTGATGGTCATCGCATGGTTGAACGATCAACATAACGAATGTATGTAATACATTTCGCGTAGTGTGCTTCAGAACTTCAGTTAGGAAATACCTCATTTTGGTGACGTGTAAATGCTATTTACAACACCAAGTGCCGGAATATTACAATAAAAAGGGAATGCGAGATTGGATCTCTACACTGAACAACAATGCCCTGATTGCATTTCGCTAACGGTCATAGCCTCTTCACCACAGTTAGTAACTAAAGCTTAAAAGTATTTGGTAATGAATTCTTAAGCGCGCAGCTGCAAACGAACACAAAGAGGCATGGATCAGCAGAAGCATCTTTGGGAATAGGGGTGGTCGGTGACCTTGATTTGTTTGCTCGCTAGCGAGATGAGTAATGCCCCATTCTGTTACCACGTCGAAAATGGAAAGGTTTCTTTCGGCTCTACCAAATTTCTACTTCGGATCTTACGTATGAGGCCGGGGATCATCTAATGCATGTTTTTGTCTTTCCTTGAGGCCTTATTCTGATCATAGTAGTGATAATCGTCGTCTCGTCAATAACAAGACGCATTGTCGTTTGAGGAAAGTTTTGTTTTAAGCGTTAGCATTTAGTTGAGGTTCTTAAAAGTAAAACAAATAGCGGCTGCAATTGGGCCCAGGTTCACTCATTGCTTAAATTCTTGCCTCATTATATGAATGAATCCCTTCTCCCAGGGGCCGAAAAACTAAATATGTAAAAATACATTTTACGCGGTGAGCATTTATCAATGAATCATTTAGCAATATCGAATGGAGTATTTTTGGCATATTCCGATTGTAAGTTGTTGCCGCACTAGAAAAATATGGCGATTCAAAACTATCCGCCCTCCCCTTTTTCGGAATTACACCTCCTATTATGCAGTTTTGTGAATCGAAACTGCAAGCAAAATTTGCTTCGTAGGCCTCATGGGGAATCCTAATCCATAGGCTAAAATATGTTATCGCGTTAGAATCTTGAGTTATCCATTCATTAATTGTTATAAAACATTTGATTCTAGGTATATTAGATATTGATTGCTTTTCGTACACAATTTAACAATCCAAAACCTATTTTTTTGTCTTTGATAACAAGTTATTCATTTAAATACAGATTTTCAACACTAATACAGGATTTGTTATAATCATGCAACATAAGGTTGGTTCGAAGATTATCTCTGCATTCTCTTCAGGTTTCCACCGCGTCCGTTGGCTTTTGTCGAAACTGTTCTCGCCAAAAGGCAACGGACGCGGTGGAAACCCGAAGAGAAGGCAGAGCTCATGCAATATAAAGTTTTAAGTCCAAACTTTGAACTGCAACCGACCTGTTGACGAGCCTTTCCGGAGATACTTCCTCTGAGTGGCTGAAATGTCATCTATCAATGATTTTCCCGAGGTGTAATCCTCATTTTTCTCCATTGTTGGAGGCCTATTACGAACGGCTTACCGCATGCGGTGAGATACCGCCTGCGGTATCATACCGCCCCGAAACGCGTTTACCGCCCCCGAGCGATTACGAGTGGCCACCGGTCGGTATCATACCACGGCTTAGGGGTCGGTATGATACCACGGCCAGCTACCCCGGTGGTGAGATACCGACCCCCTAATGGCGGACGTCTGTTTACATTTTTCGGGTCGAGCTGGCGTTTTTAAAACAAAATATCCGACGATAGAAACTCGGAAGCTATCATATTTTGTGTTATTTATAATATTAATGTCTGAGTAAGCGTATAAAATATAAAGCTGGAGCCGACTGGAGCAGTTGAACAAAAAATTTATAATACCCATGTAACAACGTTGTAGCCGTCTGAGCCACGGCCGTAGGAGATGGATACGTTGATTGTAAGTTGACCCTCATTCATTTATTTAATTAGAACAATTTGGATGTTTTTTAATTTCCGCTGTGTTTTTATATGCAAAAACATCTTCCATTTCTTCATAGGTGCCGGAAAATTCGTCGTTAAGGACTGCCTGTGCTTGTATTGTATGGTGAATACAGCTGTTGCTCGCTGCTTGGAGATTTCTACGAACATCTTTTGTGGCAAAATATTATTTTTTCAACGTGACAACTTCTTGTATTGCAAGGTGAATACTACTTTTTCTCGCTGCTTGGAGATTTCTACGAACATCTTCTGTGCCAAAGTAGTGTCATTTTCAACGTTATAACTGCTTGAATTGTAAGGTGAATGTAACTTTTGCTCGCTGCTTGGAGATTTCTACGAACATCTTTTGTTTCAAAATAGTGTTATTTTCAATGTGACAACTACCGTTAATCACAGTACCAGTGGTTGTAATGCACAAAGTTTGACGAGGTTGACAAACATCTGCCAAGAGCTGTAGTTATCACTGTTCCATTGTGGTTGGTTGTTAAACAGTGGTTTACGCTATCGAGAAGTGTCTGATAGTAATGTAAAGATTGTCAGTGGCGTTTATACCTTCGTCATTCACCGCAGAGATAACATTTCACGATCAAGCTATCAAGTTAAAAGCCATGTGTGAAATTTGTTTATACTAGAATATCAATTTCGTACCAAGGAGTTGTAGTGAGAAAAGTCACCTGTGCCACTTGCGTAGGATAATGTGAGGCTTAAAATCAGTGATTAAATAGTTGTTTTCATCATAGCGAGCTCTTGATTGTAATGTTTACGTGATGAATATAAGAATGGTATTGACTTCCAGTTCTTGATGATCGTATTTGCCTATTTACCATTATTTACAATGGTGTGAGCTTGTATCGATTGTGGATTTTACCTGAAATATTGAAATAAGTTGTAGCCTGTGTGTGTGATTGCCGCGGAACCGATTCGCGATCTCACTTGTTTATTGTGGGCAGACTGTTTTGCTGTGGTTGTGTATCCGTGATTAAACCAAAGAAATGGTGAAACTCTGTCACATTATATTGAAATAAAATTTTATTGTAACCAGAAGTGAATATCTTGTGTTTTTTAATTCTCCATTGCTTTTCATAGATAAGAGCCAAAAAGTTATTTTTCATTATTTTTAAAAGTGCCTTTCTTGTTCTCTGAATTTGCATTTGGTTTCCAAACCCCGTTACTAACACGAAAGGAATGCAGAGCAACAGATATTTTGTCATTTCACAGATGTTGAGTGTCATATTGTCTGTGATTAAGGCTCTCCAGCTAAGTATTCGTGGTGGATTTTCATATATTTTTTAAGAATGGGCATTTCGGTCAAAGCTCTAATGGAATTGGTGGTTCACCTTGCCCGTTGGCCCTAAAAGTACTTCTATCGTAATTTTTCGATGGTCTGCAATGCAATTTGTCACGACCTGCGTCTGCTCATACGTGATTTTTTGATGATATCTTCCGCAAGTCACTGCTAATTATTGTTTTATTCAACTTTTATCCTATAAGTAAGAATTGAGGAGCAAAATTCGTTCATTTGTCAAACTTTTAAGGTGAATTAACGAAGGACACATCCGTATTAATCCATAAATACCACTAATTGTCTTTATCGACTGCCAACAACTCTTGCCGAAATATTCGTCTGCTAGGAACAGTTGCCGCAGAATTGGAACACCGCACGCCCTAACCATTGGCTACACCATTTTCGGGCTGAAGGAACTCAGAATTTTTCATACAAACGTCACTTCCGCCGCATCGCTCCTTACCGACCCCCTGACATGTACTCTCCGCCCGGCGGTGACTTTCCGACCGTCCCACTCGTAATCGCAAGGGGCGGTATGATACCGTATACCGAACGAAAACTCCGCCCGGCGGTAGCGTACCGCCCGCTCGTTCGTAATAGGCCCCTTGGGGACTTATGTCCCGACGAGTAAAAACTAGTGATGTGTTTTTAGAAGGTTAAAAAACTTCCATCTGATGTAAAAAAATTTCGACGGAGTCGACGTACAAGTAGCCCTCCGGCGCGAGAATGTAGGAAAACAAAATTGTATGATATATATAATTATATTACCTTTGCTAATGCAAGTACATCTCACCGTATGAAAGTTAATCACAACCAAGTTGATTTTGATCAATCAATTAGAAGGTAAACGAAAAAGATTTGATTATTTCCAAAGCAGAAAAAAGGAACAGTGTGCTAATCCGTAATAAGGTATAATGCATCGCCAAATGTGATGATGTGTTGGAGGATACCTCATTCGTGATTCCCCCCGTGATCCAACGGATAGATTCCAAAAAAGTGCCAAAAAAGCTTTATCTTCCTGCTGTAATTTATAAATTAGCCACTAAATTAAATATCATCTTTAGGCAATTGCCTGGTTTTTCACCAAAATATAATATTAACAGCCCCATCATTTTGCCACAGAAACTTCAACACCTCATACGTTACCATCCAACTCCAAGCTAGTTTCTTTTGACGTAAAAAATCTATTTACTTCTGTACCTGTACAAACAACTTTGTTACTTATGAGAGACTTACTGAGAGACCACAACATTAAAAACAGTGTGTCTTGTGAACTTCATTGTCTAATGGAACAGCATGCCAGCCAAAATTATTTTTTGTACAGTAAGAATATTTATCACCAAACAGACGGCCTTGCAATGTGGTCCCCCCTTTCACCTGTAATAGGCGAAATATTTACGGACAATTCAGAACGCCAATTATTTGATTCGGGCATTCTATCTTATCCAACATCTTCTAATACCGTTATGTTGACTACATCATTTGCCGCTGGACCGGAAGTGTCAGACAATTAGATAATTTTCTGAATCTTTTAAATCCTCGACATCCTAATATTACCTTCGTAGTAGAAATAGAATCCAAAATGCAACTAAACTTTCTCGATCTCTCCATATCCATAGTTGGTGACAAACATGAATTTGGTGTATACAGAAACCCTTGCTATAGTGATACAATCATTCCGAGTTACTGATGCCATCCAACCATCCCAAAGTTATCCTCCTTTCATTCTATGTTACATAGATTGATCTATCAATCCGGCATTTACAAAGTTAATTGTGAATCATTCAACTTGTGTTTCATTGTTCAAACAGGCAGAAGTTTTATTATCAGAATGAAAGAACATGGGAAATTGGGATGAAACGTCACTCTCGCCAAACATTTGGTACAGACTTTTCATTCTTGTCATTTTCAACCAGAATTTTCTCCACCCTTTCAGTAAGGTCACAAGGCTTGATGATTTAGAGCAATTTGAAATAGTACAAATTTATACAAATATTCTTATTAGATATAAGATGTTCCCGTGGACATACCCCGTTAAGACGGTCAAAGGCTCCGCTCCGCGGCGTCATAAAACGACTGTTTTCGCAGTAGAATCCTGGGGGTGTGGGATCGGAGAGTTAAAAAGGTATGAGTCTCAGCTAGTATCTGTCTGGTAGGTCTTTTTGTATGATTCCCGGTAAAACATGTCACTTTTTCGAAGGTTGAACGCTTTTAATAGAAGCATGGTCTTCAATCGTATCCAAAGAAAACGAAATGAAATTCAATGAAACGTGCACTCACCTCGGCTAAAATACCTGGACTGTTTTCACCATAGACCATTTGAGAACCGGTGTCTTGAAGAAAAACATAAAAACGGTGAATGCTGTGCGTTAAAACCCATACAATTTCAATAACCTAACCGCGTCGCGGCTAATCCAACTCCCGACGCGCGCATACAAACCCTGCCGCACGATCGATAAATCAATGTAATTTTCGGCGTCGCAAACTTATTCCCAAGATAACTGCATAAATACCTCAAAAAATCTTCAAAGAATGATCTCATATAAGTTACTTCGCGTGACTTTGCCGAAAAATCATTTGAAACTCTACCGCAATGTAGAACTTTGTCGCAAAACAGTATCCGCCATTTTGTAACTGCACGGTAAGAATTTATCGATGATATTCTTAAAGATTACGGAAAATTAAAGAAAGAACACCATGCCGACAGATTATGTGGTTTTTATTCTGCATGAATCCACCTACAACTTCACCTTCTACTTACTTTGGAAGATTTTCAGAGAAAATTGAAGACGGGCGTTTTTATGGAACGTTGCTCACGTATAAGCCTGTGTATCTCAGAATCGGGTAGGATCTTTGTCAAATGAAGTGCATATCCTTAAATTTCAATCAGTTTTGAGTATACCTGCGAAGTTTCAAGTTTATGACTCAAAAAAAGTCATTTTGTAATTTTGTCCGGATTTTTCCGAATTCCGCCCAGTGTGCGATATCCCACGGTCAAATTTGCATCAAAATTTGATGCAACTAACGCGCACCCTGTTCCACGGTCAAAATTTCATCCAACTGGCTTTTCGTACTGTCATTTGTACAAAACTCCGTTGTGTCAAAATGTATAGGGCAGGTTCTAAATTTTCATCCAATAGGATGAAACCTACCATTCACAGGGCCCTTGACAAAAAAGCATCGCCAAGCGCTGACACAGAGGCCACATAGGTTAAGCCGGTGTCCCACGGTCAAATTTGCATCAAAATTTTTGTCCAAAAAGTTTGATGCAAATTGTAAATATTTTGATGCAACTGGACAGGGGTGTCCCACGATGCATATAATTTGGACGAAAAGGAAAAAGACGATATTTATGTAAACAAATTTGGAAGCTTATGGAAGTGAAGGATTCTTTCTTTTTTAGCAGGCGAAATTGTCTGAACAGGCCTCTTGAACATTAAAGAGGCGAAAAAAAGAAAACAGAAGGAATGCTGAACTTGGCCTTGGCTGGAAAGGGGGTATGAAAGCGTTGGAATAAGCATGCTAAACATGATGGAGAAGGAGTTGGTCGCCGATGTTCCCGTATATTATCGATAATAATTTACGATGAGTGAGGATATTTGCATGTCCCTTAACCCCTTAACGTCCAAGGGACATATATGTCCCAAATTTTTGAAATTCTCTCAAATCCAATTGATACGGTCTATTATTGTATGGATTGGAATTATTGAAGAATAGGATCTTGGCTTCAAGTTTTATATTATTTTTTTGAGATCCTTTAGATATTGCACTTTTCACATTGTTATAAACTTTCACTTGAAATGCTGTTTACGAAACGGAAATTTGATATTTTATAAAAAATTAATGATGAGATGAATTGGAAAAGGACTTTCGGTTTATCCTTTATATGTATCTGGTCTGTGGAACTATAGCCAAAAACTTCGCATTTGTGCTTTAGTTTTGACAAAATTAGTGTTTTTATGCAATGGGACATATATGTCCCTATGGACCATAAGGGAGCCCCTATGGATTATAAGGGAGCGAGACTTGGTATTCTTTCATGAAAACTAGTATATAGTAACTGAATGGCTAACGATGTTAGCACCCCCTGAACGGTAACTGAGGTTGAACACAATGCTCCACATATGGAGAAGGGTTTTAATTTTTGATTTTTTACTGTTCTGGATATGGAAACTTGTTTGCTGTGTCCCAAATAAGAAGTATTGTTTTCAAGTATTTCGACTGTCGCTGGTATGTATTATTATAAACTCCTCTCGGCATCATATTCGCTGGCAGAAGGGAAATGCCTTGTATTATATATATATATTTCCATGTTTTATTTCATGGCGTAGATAGTATTACTATTAATAAAAGTCTAGACGTTGCCCCTTAGAAAAATAGATGTATGCTATACTGACTTGCCGGCGCTGACCCCAACTATCCTCCGTGGTGCAGAACTTCTGCGCCATTCCAACGGGGGTAAAGACCCTCGAGGTTGTGGCTGTGTTCGCCTTCTAGAAGGCATACAGTGAATCTCGTGTTTTTTCTTACTTTGTAAGCGCTATGACGTAGTTTGGGAAAGACACATTCGACCAAATAACGCATTAGGCCTGGTATAAGGAGCGAGAAAAGAGGGAGGGTAAAAAAAGTACATTGTAACAGGGGCTTGGGGTTCCTCTGAAGAAAAGGTACACCATACCGCTTTGCTGGTGCCGAATCCCCCCTTTCTTCTGTGTCAATAGTTCTCCTCCCACTCTAGTGGGACGGTCAAGGTTCTCGACTTTTAGTCTGCCCCCTGCTGTGTTTTGATGCAGTTCTGTGCATAGAATACCTTCCTACGACGCAACAGCATCTGCTGGTTGAGTGATTCTCTTCGTGTTACTGTGGCCTGATACTGAGAGTAACAAGGTGAGTAAATATACTTTAAGTATTTATCCCCTTTTGCGAATGTAGTTAATACATTTTACAATAATTGCGGTGCTAATACGCTTGTGGACTGCTTCGTTGCAGTGGTTAGCCAACTGAATAGAATGCCGATAATTGATTGCTTATTCGCCGTATCTGACAATGCTATCGAGCATATTCTGCTTGCTGATGAGAGCGATGATGAAGACAATCTTCCGCTTGACGAAGAAGCTTTAGGCTTCCTTGGTGAAGATTCTGATAACGTGGGCGTTGAAATAATCATCGAACGCCCAATTCCAGAATTATCACTTGCTGGTCCCTCTTCTACGCCGCAACCATTCTCATCTGTGAAATCAAAATTGATACCGACTTCTGTCCCACCTGCTATCATTTCAACTTTGCCATCACCTGACGACCCACCTGAAGCAAAACGAAGCAAACGCCATTCAAAAATAATCCCAAGCAAAGACATTAAAGCCCCGTAAATCACATTTCCAAATGAAAAAAATTGATTATGAATATGGAGCGGTAAACCTAGATGTAGACTTGAGTTTAGAACCCAGTGCTTATGATGTATTTAGGAAAGCTTGCGGTTTTGACGAACTGGTTGCTCTGATCGTTCAACAAAGTGAACTTTATATGAAACAAAAGGGGGTATCTTTTCATACCACTGCCGAAGAGATTAGCGCGTTTTTGGGGATGAATTTCGTGATGGGGTATCATGTGGTTCCGAGTTTTAGGGACTACTGGTCCTCTGATCCTGACATGCAAGTGCCGTACATTGCCAATATAATTTCCAGGAGGCGTTTTGAAGTCATTAGGAATGCTTTGCATTTAGCAAATAATGAGGATATGCTTCCCAGAAATCACCCCAATTATGATCGAGCTTTCAAAGTACGCTTCAAAGGTCACAACATCATGAAGCAGTATATTAAAAGTAAACCTATAAAGTGGGGTTTTAAGATGTGGTGCAGATGTGATTCAAATTCTGGCTATTTGTATCAATTTGACTTGTGTACAGGAAAAAAAACTGACCCAGAGTATGGTCTTGGAGAGGGAGTTGTAACGTTGCTGAGTAAATCCCTTGAGTACTTGTGCTGCGAAATATATATTGACAATTTCTTCAAGTCACCATTGCTTCAGTTGAGATTACTAGAAAAAAATATATACCTATGTGGCACGGCTCGAAGTGACAGAAAACATATGCCAAAAAACCTCAAGCCAGATAAAGAATTAAAACGTGGAGAAAGCCACATGCTATCAACAAATGGTGTCACTTGCGTGAAATGGATGGACAACAGATCAGTAATAATGTTGTCAAATTTTATTAATTCAAATAAGTCGAGCACTGTCTCCAGGAGACAACAAAAAATTGCAGAAAAGATACAAATTCCTTGTCCGGAGATAATAATAGCATATAACAAGTTCATGGGTGGGGTCGATCTAATGGATCAAAAAAAAAAAATTACGTATGAAATTGACAGGAAAGCAAAAATTAAGTTCTACTTGAGAATATTTTTCGATCTATTGGACATTGCAGTGAATAACGCACATTGTTTATACACGCAACTTAATGAGGGCGCAAATCCTGATTATAAGGCAATTTCGCCTCTTCAATACAGACAAATCATTGCGAGGTTCCTCATAGGAAACTATTCTAATAGAAAGAGAGGTGCCCCGGCTGGCCCTGTCCGTAGTAGTAGGAACAGTATGCCTGCACCACAGCCTGAACATAAATTGGTGAAAATGCCAAGCCGGAAAAGGTGCGCAGAATGCGCAAAAAATAAAATTGAAAATCGAACAGCAAATATGTGTGGAATATGCCATGTTTATTTGTGTTATACAACAGATAGAAATTGTTTTATCAGTTACCACTGTGTGTAGGGGGACACAGTCGCAAAAATGATGCATTATGTTTTTTTTGTATTTTTGACATGTTTATCTATCAACAAAAATATGTATAAAACAATTTTCTTAATCTCATTAATAAGAACAATATAATGGAAATTTTAATATGTTGGATGTTGATTGATGCCCTGAAAAGCTTCTGAATTCTCATTTATTCTGTTTTTCTTTTTGTTTATTTGTTATTTTTAATAATTTTTGGACGAAATTTATGTTGCAATAAGTATAAAATGTTAAAATTTAGAATAAGACTTTATTTAAAATACAGGATAACATAATTCACTCGCCAAAATTATGAAAAAAAACCATTTCCTAATCAACACACATGATTTTTTCATTTTGAACGAATTTTACCCTTACCGTCCATAGGGACATATATGTCCCAGACGATATCTCATAAACTATTAGAGATATCACTTTGAAATTGATATTTTTGGAATCTACGCACCAATATTAGCCTAAAAACGCAATTTTTGTTTTAATATTATGGCTACATTTCTTATGGACCTTAAAGGGTTAACAGCAAGGTTGAGGGCAGAATAAAACGGCAGGATACAAACGTAAGGCAGTTTATTCCCGCGGTGAAAATATTATTAATAATTAGATGGATATTGTGGTTGAGAAGATGTTATGAATAGTGCTGTAAACGTGCATTTAAATCACATTTTTCCTCTCCTAATCTAGCAGTTGCTAAAATAAGGTCCTTATCCTATAATAATAGTGATAGAAACGGGCAGCTGTAGTGTTTCACAGGAATAATCGTCATTTCATATTTGTCATTTCTCCAGCTGCTCGCTCGCTCGGATTGCATGCCCGACACAAAGATAACCTGTAGAATTCGGTCTCGATACCTTAAGTAAATCTTTTATTATTTCCTAAACATCCCTCCTTGTATTGCGATTCTAAATATCGCTTCATTCTTATTAAAGATCAACTCATTATTACGTATTTCCTAGTTGAGAGTTTCCATCGCCTATCGAGACCAATTTTTGCTCATTTTTACTTTTAAGACCACACCAGGCGATGAAATAGACGATCACGAACATATAAATATATTTGAAATAATGTTTTGTGAATTCACTTTGCGGTATGGTGACATTATATATTCAAAACTAAACCATTTAGTATGCAATAAAGTACTAATGAAAAAACTCAACCGGTTACGATATTTTCAGGTCTTTATCTAGAGGTTTACGATAACGCTAAAGCTCTGAAAAGAAGGAAACCGGTTGGGTTTTTATTGCATACTGTGTGGATTACAACAAAGTTTGCAAATGAGCATTTTAATTAATAAAAATATATATTATGGACACAGAAATAAACTTGGATGAAATAAATAAATAAATGAATTGTACCAGATGATGGGTCTGTGAGCCGAAACGCATCGTACGCATTAAAATGTTGTGGAAAATTGCTACCAGCTTGTATTTAAATAAATGTGAAATCTTTTGTATATTTATTCGCATGTTGTTGTTCGATTACTTTTACGTTTAATATGTCCTTTATTTCTGAAATAAGATTCTCCAAACCAACAATTCCTATTATCATAAATGTTTCTCCGCATATATATTTATAGGGCCCGGGACCCACCGAAAATTCCCTTTCTCTCCTACTTGACTTTCGGAGAGCAATCTTTGAGGTGCATGAGACAGTTTAAACACTTATTTACAGCTGCATGTTGTAAAACTGTTTTCAGTTGGAATGAGGAAAGCCAAGCATAGGGAAGATTCGTGGCAGACGCAGCTCACCAGGCGAGAAAAAAATCCCCTATAGGATCCAGCCTATTGCCCAACCTTCTCTCAGCCAGCGTCTTCCCTTTCTTCGATGCGAGGGAGACTGTGAGGCAGAGTTCGGGAGAGAGGAAGAGGGGAGGGCGGGAAGGAAAGGGGAGAAGCTGGGAAACTTGAAACCTGACTCTCTCGCCCCTAGTTCGTCACTCCAGGGGCCATCTATCGGCTGTTTGAGAATTAAAACAGTCGATACGATTTCCTCCTATGCCGTGAGCCCTCTAGAATATACTTACTCTATGGTAAAACTAATGAATAACAAAATAACGAGCCTTGAAAATTTAGCTTTTCAGTTATGATACTAAAATCCCACCATGAGGAAATTCCTCTGTTGGAAAAAACTGCTGCAGATACCCACGTCACATAACAGGAGCAACATATAAGTGAGAGTTTATAATAAATAGAAGTTTTAAGAGTGACTTTAAGGAGCGCCATGAAATGGCCAGCACCCTGGAGGGCATTGAAAAAACATGATGACACTGAATATTATTTTTAACAATCATAGAATAACTCAGTCACTCGAGGTGAACCTCAAGGTCGAACTCAAGGTCCAACAGTCAACCGACAACATTGCACCAATATATCCTGACTCCTGCCCTCCACGAGTGATTGATTGATTGAGTTCATAGGAGAGCAATTTTTTAGTGAGGCAACTCACCACCTCACCACCTACTACACTAGACACCACTCGCTTTGAGGAGGCCTCGTCATTTTAAACCACCTCATGTAAATATGCATTTGCCTGATTTGGCTCAATTTGACATTTAGTTTTTTTTCATTTGAAAGGGAGCACAAGGAGACAAGAATTCATATGAAATTGAAACTGAAGAGTGGAATGATTATGTAAAAGCAAAAGAGATGGAACAAGAGACAAATGAATCCCAAGAAAGCTAATGCAGGTACACTTCCAACATACTAAGAATAATAGAAAAAGCCAACAGGGTATTGTATTGATTGGCTAGTAGAGTACATTTAAGGCAATTGTCTCACACTAGAGCGCTAATCCATCAAATGTTTTAGGCCAGGTCGAGAGCTTTTTGAAACCTCACCTGCAAATAATAGAGGACAAGAAGCCTTGCACTTGGAGGGGGATCCTCCTCTTCTGCAGACAAACCTCCACACTCCACCTCCGTCCTTAGGTTTGGATAGAGGCCTTTCTGTGGCTTTGAAGAGTGCTGCAGCAGAGCACTGGCCATGAAATGATCAGTGCCCACGCCCTCGGCAGCCTGCACCACGAGGTCGTACGCCTTGTCACACTCGCCACCCCCAATCAGGAGAGCCACACCCAACATGAACTTCCCTGAATAAGATAAATCATAACCCTGGCTAATAAGTTCATCATGCTTTCAGTTTGCAGTGAATTTCAGTCAATTTTCAAGTGAAATGAAAATGACAGTAGAACCAGGAATGAAAATTCAGGAAAACAAATGATTAAAACCTGAGTGAACTATACCACCGAGTGCCACGCTATCAACTGAAAGAGGGAAAGAGGTGCACCGGTAAATAAGTAACGGCTGAAAATGAATGAATGAGGGAGTGAGTGCAGCCTGCCTCTGCCCTCTCTCAAATGAGCCCTGGAGCTGAGTGACCAGTGTCGAGGGAGGGGATAGTTCAGTCATTAGTTATGGGGTGGTGCAGCACACACAGTCACCCATTAACCTGTAAAAAATTATCATTGGAGAAGGCATGGGTGTGAGATGCAATAGGGGAGCAGTAATTAGCCACATATGAAAGTGAAAGCACCAGAATTTTCCAAACTTTCTCTTCTTCAAAGCACTGCAGGAACCAGTGACTTTGTATGCAGTCACGCACGCGCACGGGTGCAAAGTTAATAACACACCAACGGATGAAGTTCGCCATGAAAAAATATTTGACTTACAAGGAGAATACACGACCTTCGCGTCGCCGATCGAGCTCAAATTTTGCGATTCGGTAGTTTATGGGTACAAATGTAATATGCCGAAGCGAGACGACGCACTTCTCATAAAATTCCAAGAAAAAAGCAATTAAAAATTGTAAAAAATGAAGCTACGCTATATAACCCGTTTTGAACGCCAATGCTAATCAAGTGATCGACAGCCCTGTGGATACGGCATCCAACTGTGGATGTGAAGGTGGCCAATTTCGATGCTCGCTCACGGAACTCTTTTTGTGTTAATTTTTAAGATTTTTATTGTTTAAATTTTTAAAGTTCGTTTTCTTATCTTTGTTACTACTATGGAATATATTTTTAAAAGATTTTTTTTAAATATTTAAATCAGAAATGGATCAGCTTGGGATTAGGAACTGAGGATGAAGGGTGGATAGAAACCCGGCGTCGGCATTAGCCTGCTCTTAACGAAAGGCGCCAAGGGGACCAAGGCTTAATGTCCCATCTGACGGACGGTGTACTGCACAAATAGTGTTATCCACATTACACGCAGGAATTGAATTTAGGAATGCCCCTTAATTCTTTTCCGAGATTTGGATGTGGAAGGCCAGTACACTGCCTCACCACTCCAGTTAATCCTTTATTTGCAATTTTCAGGATGGAATTCATCATAAAGACATGCAAAGCAAAGTGATTTGCGGCACCACGAACAAGCAGAAAAGGCGTTTTTTTCCACAACCGCAACAACTGTCCATAATTTTTGAAGGAAAACACACGTACACAGCCCAGTATGGCATGACTCTGTCAGGAAAGCTATTACCCAAGGTGTTTTTGTGCCTTCAAGAACCTGGTGGAAAATTTGGACCAATAGTGAAAAGAAATGTCGATCATTTGACCGAAAGATTTAAAAATGTGGTAGTAACGTGCTCAAAATCGGGAAAAATGACGACAAATATTTATTAGACCTTTTTAGAAAATGTGACGACACCACATGTCAACGGAGAGAAGTTTCTACTTTTCATAGATTCGTGGGGAGGGCAAACGAACCCCGCAATCTACGATGACATTTTTGCGGATGACAATGGAGAGGCATCGTGAACTCTGAAAGTGATACCTCCAAAATGTACCCCATCATGCCAGCCATGCGACGTGTATTTTTTCAGGCAGGTGAAAATATTTATAAAACATTCACAGAATTCCTCGATTCTATTGGAGGAAAATCGGGATATTGCGTCCAGAGAAGACGCAAATAAAATGCAAGTGTTAATTCATAACCAATTGAGTGCTCCGATTTTCCAAAACATGTTAAAATATTCATGGTTTGCTTCAAAGCTCGCTGGCACGAGACATTTTTTCGTAAATGTGAATGACGTGTGTTTGCAGCATTTAGTTTCCTTTTTGAAATTACAAAACAAGAGTTAAAAAGGCTGATCAAACGCAGAAAGAGAAATAAAGAAAAAAAATGTTGGTCCATTTTTGAAGATTCAATCCATAAAAATCTTTGACATTATTTTTAATAAAAATTCCCAACGTTCCCCATTCTTGCAATTTTGGCAAGAAAGAACTAGTTCGACCACACGTGTGAAATGAAAGACAATTTTTGGCAGGCAGTAATACTGTAGCATGGAGAAGTTAAAACGTGCTGCTCGAGCATGTGGAACAATTGGTTTTCCTGCATGAGAATTTAAAAGGATGAAATATGATTCATTTAGGTGTATTATCTTTATTACAATTGGGCAAATGCATACTCAGGGCTCTTCCTAGCAGTTAGGATAATTAATTGCATTCATTAAATGACCACATATTACTTCAGGTTAATTCATTTCAATTGTGCTTATGGACGCATTAATTTACATTCATCTCATAATTCTGACAAAATTACCATCAACGTTCCATATTATCTTTTCCTTTTTACGACAAGCTAAGCATTCAGAATAGAAAATTCACATACGGATAGGAAATATGAGAATTTGTTGAAGCATGCATTGATGAACATATTGCCTAGTTAAGAAATTACTAGATTCAACTCGACTTGAGTCAAATACTTGCGAGTAATTATCAACCCGACTCGAGATCAAAAAGTACAATTCGCACATCCCTATGCATAATTTATTCAGATAAAGGGTTTATCCACATGGACGTGATTGGATATGCAATATCATACTGCCTTACTGCTACAATCATTTTACTAGTCAGCTGTTTTCATATTAACAATGCAATTTTTTATTTTGCAAATAATTGAAGATTTTTTCAGCCATAAAGTAAATATTAATGCCCTAAGTTCCCTAGACAGTTAATAATTTTTTCAGGTTTTGATGTCATATCTATCCTTATGATGCCTATCTCTACTATGCTCAGCCAACGCAGGTTTTTCTGGTTGGCCTAGTTGGATGCTCCATCATCCAAGTCGCGATGATCTCAGCAGCCTGTTTCTCCAATACAGACTTCAAGGAATTCTGTAAACCCCCGGAGTTTTAAGCCCTTGCACACGAGCAACGCCCCAGCGCATGCCGGTCATTTCATGACATACGCAAGCGTTGTTGGGGGTGCCAGAGTCCTCTGGATGGTAATTCCATACACTACTCCCACATAGGGTTATGATGGTTACAAACTACATATGTAGTGTATTATGTATCAACAATCTAGAGGACTCTCGGGATCGGCGATCGCTGATCAGCCAACCTGGCCTCATTACTCCACTCATTGCAAAAAGCAATAAACACTTTAAAAATTATAAGGTTAAGACTACAACTGAATCCTCACTACAGATCCTTATGCCTACGATATTTCAGTTGACCATGAAATCAATTAAATTTTTAAGGCTAAGAGTTTGAAGCATGAGTAATTAAAAACTCTTTGTTTTGCAGTTAGGCGCATTGCACTAGGAGGAGAAGAGCTGCAAATTCTTTCTCCAATTTGACACATAAAAAAAGGGGTGCACCTTGCACACATGTCACATGCATACGTATTTAACACTATACCATAAAAAGTGGCCCACGGCCCTATTTTACTTACTTGAGCAACTGTTCCATTCACACCAAGACTGGAGTAGCCGAACATATTCTTGGATCAAAACATATTGTCGAGATGACAAAAGAAATTCAGGGAAGATGAAGTTTCTGCTGATTGGCCATCTATACTGCAGTTATGGAGAATAATATGGTGGGTCCTGAATATTGCAAATAATTTGAAGCCCTACATCTAGAAATTGATGTAAGGACACCCTACAAATAAATGAGAGTATTTATTTGGCGTTCATGAGCAGCTTGGTATTTTCATTTATCATCACTGTAATTATTAATTTTTACAACAAGTTTACTCTAATGAAACTATAATATAATTACCAAGGATACGAAAGAGTGGTGAAAAAATTGTAAATTACATGTTCTGCATGTGAATAACAAAATATGCTGATAGTTTTCCGCATCATTGTCTTACAGGGACACTTTTTCTAATCAAAAGCATGACACCTTTCATGAGTAGTGACACTAAGGGCCGGTTTTATAATGTCTGGTTAAACCTCACGTTAACTAACGTGGAGATTACGGTAACGTGGAGTTTAGCGAGAGGTTGTGTTTTATAAAGCAAATCCTACCGCCGGTTGGCTGATGGGAACTTTAACGAGAGGAAAGCGCAGCTACTGTAATTCTCATACCAACAATTGATCGCGAAAAGTGAAACAGACGAAAGTCAAAATTGAAAAAATCGAGTTGAAGTATGGTAAAAGGTTTGTTTACGTTTGTTTTGAAGTGATGGTTAGCTTTGAAAACGAAGATGATGCCAATATTTTCGGTTTTAATCGTTGACGATCTTATGGTCAATCATCAGTGTGTCGTTAAAATAGAAATACTCGCCTCGAATTATGAATATTTGGCAAGTACTAGCGTTAATTTGAATGAGTTCTGCTATACGTGTAAACCATAAATTACACGGAGATAATGAATGACTATTTGTGAATAGATTGAATCAAGGTGGAGTCCCTTTGCAAGAAATAGTGGTAAATTAACCTTGTTTGTGCTTATTAAACGAGAGCGAAGATTCTCATTTGTATTGTTAAACCAATCGAAATGGTTTTCTATTGAGTAGGCCACCAGAGCGATTTTACGAACATTTTGAGGCTACAATGTAATCATAATGACGATAAATTTTAATCATACTTTTGCAGTAAGATATATCTTCTTAGCGTTAGTATGGCCCCTACGCTAATTTATCATAATCTCTGCGTTCCCTACGGAATGAGGAACAACTTGTTAGTTGTGAATAATCAAAACCTTTCCCGTTTTCAAAGTACTCACCATGGCCATAATTTAAATAACAGAATTTATAACCAACCACCGTCTAATAGAAAAATTCATCAGTGTTCATTAAAACGATAACGAGGCTCCTGTCACAATGATGTCATTGTTATGATTAATTCATGGTGATTCCTTTGATGATGTTTGTGTTTTTATAGAAGCATTTTCAGTTTTATTAAAATGTTCACAATAAGGAGGTTCAGCCATGTGGCACTCGTGTAACAGACACGAAAAGAATTGAGCCATATAATTGTCAGCTAGCAGCAGATATTTCATAACTTTAAATTATCTCATCTTATTTATGACTATATATATATACTAGTGATGGGTCGGTTCGATTCCTCGATTCTCGACCAAGAATCGGAATCGAAAATGAGTACTTGCCATTGTGAAAAATCGATTCCGATTCCAGTGGTACTTCAAACCACAAATTTAAATATGACTGCGTTTCCAACAGTCATTTGAATTTTCGCGCCGTTTTATCGTAACAACAAAACACATTATCTTCTAGGGATTTGCGAGTACTCGAAAGTTCGAGTAGAGTCGAGTAGTTGGTACTCGACTCGAGTATTTCGAGTAGCATTGCAAATGTCGAGTGGAATAAGTTACGGTTACATGCCTTTCGAGGCTAGTAGGTCCAGTAGTCTGCCGACAGGAAGCGCTATCATGAAACTCATGTAGTGATACTGTTTTTAAATTCGATAAGTCATTCCAATGCCTTGGCTTGGTAGTTTCAGCTTGCCGAATACACTATAGTTGTCGATTTGGGGGCCGAATATCTTTACGCCAGCCGCGCGTCCGATCGTCTACCGACCCGGCGCACACCGGTCCGAAATCGGAAAAAGCTGGAATCCAGTCCAAAATCACCTTTTTGGGGATAGAGACTTGAAACTTAGCCTTAATACTCATAAATAATTACCAGATACATACTTAAATGCCATTTTACCTAAATACGACGCTTAAGTGATGATACAGTGGCCCAAACATGACCACTTTTCAAAACCACACGCGATCTCGTGAACCCTAAAAAATTTTTAAATTTATCCAGGTGGTGTTGCCTTAATATGATTTTTATGGAATAAAAAACGCAATATTCCTTTCACTTGGTGCTTTGTCTATACTTCCAATGACTTTTGAAGATTTTGACTTTCATCTGTCTGGTTTTACAGCGCGAAATGGTCGACCCGTTTTTCACTTAAAATTTGACGTAAAGTAGAAACTATCTTTCGTTTACGAAAAATATAACTCGGAAAATTTGAACCACAATATAAAAAAGAAATTTCTAAAGGGTACTAAGCAAAAATCTTGGAAAAAAACTTATGCGAAAAAGGAAATAAGAGCGATTTTTCAATCGTGCGCCAAGGCTGAGGTGCCAAGGTGCTGTAAGGGTGAGCCACACGCCGCGGAACTCGGTAACTGAGGCCGATTTTTCAAGCTTTTTAAAATTTTAGTCTTGATAATCGTAATTTAAAGCACGGATAATCGTCTTCATTGACTTAAAAAACTAAACTGAGGGTGTTAAAAAGGGTTACGCATAGATCGACTTGACCATTTAACGCATTACTCGAGTGAAAATACTAAGGATTGAATATTTTTCGGAACCATCCCACCCTTAAGAAATATGGTTCGGGTATTGAAGTGAAGTGAAGAGATTAAGTCGGCATGCTAAAGAGAGGAAAATTAACTGTTTCCTCGAAAGGCAACAACCGATACCCTTTTTCCCTCTCCGCCTTCGCAGAGGTGAGTCGCGGGGAAAGAAGTTTTTTCACATCACTAGGCATCTTTTAGCCTTTTTTATTACTGCGTCCGTCCGATGTGATATTCATTGGTAGCGTTTAGTTTCTTTCTTGAACTTAAAAAAACAGAGTTTTTAAGGTTGATTAAACGACGTGAGAAATATGGATATTTTTGGCTCCACAAAACTAAAGCTAAGTTCTTTAGTTCATTTGCTTGGGCAACTTGAATTCCTTGAGGATTCAAGATCCATAAAGATCGATGATATACTTCAAGTTTCCGAAATCTTGCAATTTTGGGAGGAAAGTACTTTTCCAGTCTCACAATTATGTAGCAAAAGGCAATTTTCTGCAGGCAGTAATACTGTAGCATGGAGACATCAAAACCTGCTGGCTGAGCATGAGCATGTTGGTTTTTCTGCTTGAGAATTTGATAGGGCCAAATATTACATGATTTATATAAGTAGTATTTCATCTTAATTAAAACTGTGAATATGACTTTACTCAGGGCTCTCCCTTGTAGTTATAAGTGGTCTTTTTCTTGGAGCCAATGTCGTCGGAATCGATGGAATCGGTATCGGTAGAATCGGAATCGAAATGTCAGAATCGGAATCGGGATCGATAAAATTTTGGAATCGACCCATCACTAATATATACTGTTGAGAAGCAATATGTTTCATGAAATCCATAATCTCTGGCAAATAAATTTTCAATAAGGGACAGAACTAAGTTTAAATTTCTTCATTAGAGAGATCAAAACCTATTGCATGACACCAAGTAGCCCTTACCATTGAAGAATAAAGTGAAACATATTTTGATACTGGCTGTCAATAGTGTAGTTGATACTGTAATAGGGATGACTGTGAGTCTTTATGGTAATGCCATTGAGAATGTATTCATTGCCATCATAAAATTGAATGGGTGTTCAGAAATCACTGATTATGAACATAACTTCACAGTCTAAAATTAAAATTAGAGAAGAATGAATAAAGTTTGAATAACTTATGCATAACCCTACCACAGTTACTTCAAGGGCTCATGCCATCCAATTATTAAATAAATGTACAGTTTGCAGCAAACCTTACATACTTTACAAGTAGGCTGCATGTTATTATGACAGTATGCATCTGTAACAAAATATTGCAACTCTTTTTGGCTCATAGCTTATGATGGGGGATCTATTCTTTATGTAAAAACTATTTTTGCAAACCTTGTGTGAGAATAAGTTTTAAGTGCTAACGTAACTAACTTCATATCTAATCAACAGCAAAGGCTTGTATTGTCTTTAAGATTTAAGGAAATGAGATGGGGTGCAAAGATATTAAAGTTGCTGGGTTCAATTTGTAAAAAATCTGTTGAAAAACATATCTAATCAGAATGAAAGCATTAAATTTCAACTCTCAGTGGTGTTTATGAATACTATACTATATATTGTAATAGACATTTTCTTTTATTCTCAGACCACAAAATAAGAAGCTTTCATTGAACATGTTTTAAATATTTAGCAGAGTACTAAATTATACAAAGACAGAAGTGGATCCAGGATAGGGATAAGGGGGTGGGCTAGGTGAGGTTAAAATTCCAGCTGAAGTGGGGGTGGGAAATAAACCACCATTCTATCTAGTGTAAATTGGATACCCAAGGGGAGTAAATTGGATACCCTCCATAGCCCCCAACCCCCCATGGATCCGTCACGGTACAAAGATAACAGTTATTTATATAGCATTTAAAGAATTTATTTGTATCAAATGCAAAGCATAAGGATTCCATCATGATGACTCCTTCATTGCAACTGTCTTTTTGGGATATGGGTTTTCAATGGAATTATGTTGTTACATGTTGTCACAGTAAGTAATTTTTTTTACTACCTACTTCTGGGGTAATCCTTTTGAATGCTGTACCAAGTAATCTCTGAATGCACCACACTTACATCACTCACTTATAATTAACGTATGTGCTTCCATTATCATAAATGCAATAATAAGACTTCCCCACAGAATTTTATCATACCATGTTCTATTTATGAAGTGATTATAGAAGCAATTTCCCTTACATCCACTCCACTTTCATAAATCTATTAAGAAATTTGCCTTCGTGACATGAACATTCTCATAGACTGTTTCTCATTACATACGTTGCAGCTATGCATGTTAAAATATATCTCTAGTGATGCAGATTGGAGCGAGATAGATGAGACAGAGATAATCCTTGGAATAAATAAAAAGAGGAGAATTAAAGGGAAAATCATAGTACCAAAGTGCAAATAGAAGTCTGGTTAAGATACATGGAGTAAGCTTTGCCATGGAACTGGTATTTTTGACCCAGAAGGAGGATAAGAATAGAGGTACACAGGAATGTATAGATAATATTGACAGAGGAAAAGGAAGTAGGAATTGCTAGACCTGTTAAGTGAGGTGAGGGAATTTTTGCAGGAGATGAATTAGATATAAATGATGTAGATGAAGTGTATATCAAGCTTGAAATGCCGACAACAGTGATTAAGGTAAGGATTTTGAGTAACAAGCAAGGGCAGGGAGACAATGGTTCTGGAATAAATGGAATAACCATGTATGTTACAAAGAACTACGTCAACCTTAATGAGTAGATCACTTCTAACAGTAAGAATTGGAATGAGATATCTAGTCATGCATGATTATAAGTGTTGATGATATTATACCTAATTGATTTTTTGAACGTATGTACTCATTAGTGACAGTTCAATGGATGGAGCATGAAAAAATTAATAAAAGCTACGTATGGGATTGAACTCCCAAGAAACTAATGAGTGTACCAGATATGTGATGTAAATTGGCTGTTATAGGAATATGTCCTCACTTATCCTTTGAATACTTATTAAACATATTACAGTAGAACCTCGGTTATACGACCCTCAGTTATGCGATGACCTCACTTATACGCCGATTTGTTTTGGTCCGGTGAATAACCCCATATGAACCCATGTATTTCCAACCTCAGTTATGAAACTTTTCACTTATACGACGAACTCGGTTATGAAACGTATTTTCCCAGTCCAATGAGATAAAATACCTCACTTATACGACTTTTCAGATAACTGCTCTACGAGAAGATTGCGGTACGCGCGCCGATTTTAGTCACAGGAGCAGGGGTAGTATGTGCTCATCACATAGACATGTCAATGAAGAATACTAAGTTTTAATAATGAGCGATGCTGTTTATTAGATATTAATTTTAACTGCAGTAGATTATCGTTAATTCGGAATATCTATCTCTAACGGAAGATTGTCTAGAATTTTCCAAGGTTATGTTTTCCGTCGCCCCAGCGAAATAACACCTAAATGAGCCGTTAAAAATCCTCCCGTACCAAAATTTTGGCTTCCAAGGTCATCCAAAAGAGATTATCGTATTTGCAGTATAGACGTAAGTCGATGGTGATTCAACACGATGGTAAAAACCGCATGCATGGTCTCATTCCGCGGGCTAATCCCGCATCCGCGGGACGAATTGAGCCGGGGGAAAGTTGCTTACGCGGCGCGCCGATCAAAATTGACCTAACTTGTATCTCAGTGGGTTTAAATGAAACAAAGTTGGACCTTGAGTAGCTATTAGCTTGAGTCTGCCTGCTGGCAAGCGTTTATTTTTTAACTGAACGAGAGTTAGTACGAATGCCCTCGGAGAATAACTCGCGTCGTCAGTCGCAACGTAATCATTAAAGTCAAATTCATAACGCGAGAGATAAGGCAGTTCCTTTCGACTCTGGAATGACTTATAACCATTATACCGAAGTACAAAAACAGTCTGGTGTTGTGATCAGATATGGGGAAGCAAAATATTACGTGAAGATGAGTCACACGGCTTGTGAGTCGAAGTTCCCGGCGCTGAATTCGCGTAAGAATGCCGACAGAGAAGCTATACCCGGTAGATTCAATCTACTATTGCTAAAATTTCAGGGAAAAATTCTTTTTTAGTGCGTAAACATTTTTGAGAGGGGAGATTTTTTCGAGCTCTTAATATATTTTTGTTCAATCATCACTGACGGCAGTTGCGCGGTTATTTCAAATGCTCACTTAAAAAAAGTGATCTAAGCACCGGAAAAGTCTTACAATTAGTCACGGAATATCCCGGATACCAGTGGCGCAATTAGGAATATGCTTTGGGGTGATGGTAGTACCTGAGGGGGGGGCCCCCCTCCCCCCCCACCCCCCAAGGCATCGGGGATTCCCGGAAATTTTAAAAAAATAGCATGCCTGTAAATATGTTTTACATCATTTTGGCACCTAAAATTTAACTTTGAGTAGATGCAGTTGTTGTTTATCAAAGCTAGACTTTTGTTTTAAATTTTTTTTTCAATTCTCTGCGGCTTTGGAGGGGGATCTATCCCCTCATCGACCCACCGTAATTACGCCACTGCCGGGTGCTCCATATTATCTATGGCATGGTATTTAGAGGGAGGAAACCGACAGCTGGGGTCATTTTCGACATGAGGTAAGGGAGGGAGTATAGAAACCCTGTGTTGGAATTAGCCAGGTTGTAACAATAGGCTTAACCAGGGCTTAACGTTCCATCTGCCGGACATGGTGTTGCACTGGAAGTTCCGTCCACACTACTTTCAAGCAGGGATACAGCCATCTCTGAAAACTTTCTGCCTCGGCCATGACATGAACCCTGGTCCATAGGGTGTGAAGCCTTCGTGATGCATTAGTGAAATTTTGCTCCCTAGTTATGGGGTTAATTTGGATGACTTTCCTTAGGTATTTCATTTCTTTAATCTACAATCTTGGGTTTGCCTATAGGTGGTGAAATGAATTTCCTGAAACTGCTTTTAATGAGTCAACTTTTTTAAAAAATTGGCTTCTCTGTGAACATTTAGTGTCATCATTCCGAAATCTCTCCAGTATGATAGCCTTGCAGATCAGTACCAGAAATGCTAGATGTTCAACCGTGGATAATGTTGTTCAGGAATGTAGAATTATATTTCTCTTTAAGTAACACATCATCTGTGGTGTTGCTTGTGTGAAAATAAGATTATTAGGCTTCAATTTCTTGCCTCCAAATGAGTAATTGCATCCTGGAAACAAACCGGCCCCTATAGGAAAGGATTTCATGCTGAATACCGAAAAACCTCACATATGAAACTTCCTCACTTATGAAACTTTTTTTGGTTTTCCGCTGAAAGTTTCATAAGTGAGGTTCTACTGTAGTTAGTTAAACGTCGACAAGTAGTAGTAAGGGTTAATATTTTATGAAGAAACCATACCAAGGATCCCACTTAAGGCTTTGAAAGAGTTATTAGTAAAATTAGACATTGCAATATTTCCACTGATTTTATTATAATAAAACTCAGTGGAAATACTGCAATGTCTAATTTTACTAATATGAAGAACTTCCACCTTATCTAGCCCAACATCATACAAGATACTTTGAAAGAGCTTATCGATGAAAAAATTTCAGTGGTCACTGATAAGCATGGAAAATAACGAATGGAATGGTGGTGAATGCAGTCATTTCCTGTAAATTCAACCTCATGAGCAAATACATATGTACACAGACAACAGCTTTCCCCAATTGCAAGCTAGAGTAGCCCAGCTGGCTCGATGTTATAAGAAATACAACTGACTCTGATTGTTTCAAACATTCCCTTAGCAGACAATGCTTGAGAACCTCAATAAATATATTCCCTTAGCAGGCAATGCTTAAGAACCTTAAAATAATATTTCTTTGATTAATCTGGCTTTGATGTTCCATGAGTCTTCAGGTGCAAGGGTCCAAATTCTCTCCTTGAATTAAGGCTCAAATGTGTGGAATAAAACCAAACTTTTTCAGGATGAAGTATCGAATTGTTAACTTTCACTATATTAAAATATTCAAACCTGAAATAAGATAAGTATTGGTAACCAAATTGGCACTCTTATATTTTAACATGAGGTTCTAGATGGGCACCACTGATTCTATGGCTCTGAAACAACTTTTGATGGTAGATGCACCACTGATTCTATAGCTCTGAAGCTACTTTTGATGGTAGATAATTTGCTAGGAGGTTTTAATAGTACATAACCTGTGTTTGGCTACGAACAGCACTTAGGCAATAAAGTCACAATTTTTTCCGTTGAAGGCTACACATTAGAACACTCAGAGACGAGAAGACTTCTCTTGCTTACGGTGCCTTTCCAAATCTTTTTCTATCAAAATAATGAGAGGTCATTACTTAGTCACAAAAAGTACAATAATTAGTAAACTTCCACACTCTAAAGGCTCATTTGCCTAACAAATTCATTAATATGTCATACCATCTTATGAGCTAATCAGTCATTCTTACTTTTTTACCCACACGAGCTGTATTGGTTGCATCAATTTGCCTTTCTCAGCTTCCAAAGAAAACTCAAACAGTATCTTGTATACATTACGTATGAAACGTGCAAAATCCTTTCTTTTTCACGCAATCTTTCACTTGCCTCACTTATTCCTACATATTTATCTCCAAGAAATACCAAGCCGTACACCAGATATTGTTAATGGACTTACCTACAATTTTTTTTGTAGTACTTTGACAAACATATCTTTTGGAAAAGGAAATACGAAAATACTTTCACCTCATAACATATATCCTCACAATTAATTATAAATTCTATAGTGACATCAAATGCTAGTAAATCAGAATGCAATCAGTAAGTACGATCTTTTTCTCTCTTTCGATTGCCAAATACGAAACTTGGCTGTTCTTCTAATTCAAACTGTCTTTGTAAACACCGACACATTTTAAATTCGTTGATGAAGTCAGCAAAACCAGGTAATAACAGATTTCTATACCTACACTCCTGTTACACCTCCTTCTTTCTCTCCGATATGTAATTCTAATATTTTTCATCAACTCACTTGGCTGGCACAAATCATAACAAACTCCTACACCGGCACAAATATTGCATAACTTCAACATTTTCAGGGGTTTGGCACACGATCTCCGACTGCAGTCCATAGAATAGACAATATTATTTATTGGATGGCGATTATTATCAAACTTGAGATGTTTGTAAGGATTTCGTAGCCTATACCGTAGAATACGTCGAATAGCATGAAAACAGTGGTCCGTTCCGGATATATCACCGGTCTTATGGAAATATTTCACTTATTAAATTGCTAGTATGGTGCTAAAAATATTGGAAATTGATTGCTGATATCGTAGATACGGATAAAAACGGAGGATGCTGCGCTTGGTCGATTATTTCTTCCGTATATTATCGTAGGGTACTTCAGCATTTCAAAACATCCGCCATTTTCAACAATTTAAACTTCACGTTAACCTTTTACCCAAGGGAAATCCATGGTTTAGCTTGACTACCACTTTAACCCTCAGATTTGACTTAACCATCGATTATAAAACAGAATTTTGGGACTTAACCGACGCTTAGCTTAAACTCCAGTTTAACCAGACATTATAAAACCGGCCCTAAGTCAACCTGTGATGCTGAGATTTACAAATATTTGCCAACAAAGTGATCATGACAATTTCATAGTTTTTTCCATTTTATTGTTGGGCATTTAGCACATCAACCAGCATCATGGGGGCTAGTTTTCCGCTGCATATTGAGGGAATCAATTGTAATTCCTTGAACATATGGAACCACAGAGACAATTAGATAATGGATTACTTTTCCTCCATCAAGGAAGATCAAGTTAAATCTTTATCAATAGCAGGCAAGTACTCCCTATCACTTGGATTTGACAATACCCTCTGTACAAAAGAATATTGCTAATCCACTCTGTTCTACAGGATGAAAAAATTTTTGAATGACTTTTACTATACACATTATTAAAAGCAATCATTAAACATTGGATAATACAATGGTTTTTAGGAGGCATTATTTGAACACACAACAATGCATTAGACAGCTTTTGAAAATTGCTATCAAACCAAATCTCCACAAGAAGCCATACTAACGCCAACTAAATGTGGAACATAAAATAGCAAATCATCACCAGGGAGAAATTTTGCCAAAAACTCAAAATTTTTGCAGCATTAGGAAAATTTTTCACCTATAGTCCTTGAAAGATGTTCCTGCAAACTTAATACCTCAATCTATGATATATTTTCTTACTGTACAGCAGACCATGGCACTAAATCCCTACACAGAGAAAATAACAGGCACAAAAAAGTAACAAAATAATAACAGTGAGACTGAAAGCATTCAGTCGCAACAATCACAGCTTGCAGTCATTGTCATGTAATCGCACATGAGGTCAGGGAATCAACCATCACAGAATAATATGGGATACATAAAGGCTTTTCCCATTATTAACCCAGTCAAATTAGCCCAAAAAAAAGGTAGTCTACCATAAATTCCCAACAATGTAAATATTTACAGGAACGTTACACCACTTTAATGAAATCCTGAAAAGTCCCCATTGATCCCGTGTGTGCAAAAAGTGTGTTATTATGCATTACAGTAAAAATAGCTTAGACCAAAATTGTAGATCAGGTAATTATCTACAAAAATTGTCTCTTTACTTTTTTCTCAAAGATTTATGAGACCATTTCTGAGAAAAAGCTATTGGAAAGTTAGCTGAAGCATATTCTCCATAAAATGCACGACTGCCCTGCCTCTGAACACTATCGGAAGCATAATATGAGTAACATTTTCAGCTTGCATGACTAATACATTTATATTGAATAATTCTGAGAATTCCACCCAAAAAAGAAACTCGATTCTTCATTTGATGTGACCACATGACCTTGAGCAACATCTGCATATGTTCAATTGTCTACTCAGGTATAGAGAGGTGGGCTAAACTGTTCATTTTGATAAACCATTCACTTTGAACCTGTTCAGTAAAAAGAACAGTTCAAAATATCTGTTCATGGGGAACAGTCAGGGTATTTAGAAGAAGAAAGGTTTTTAATTGTTGCTATAAGCAATTTAGATTTTAATACACAGCTACCTGTTCTTTATAAATATTTTTAGAATAAACGTCATTTGTGAATCTCTCTCTTAGACTCCATGGTAAGATATCAATTTTTTTCTCCTCGTTACAGCCTGCTTCAGGTACCAGTCCATTCTAACAATGCAATTATGTACTGTCAATAATAGCATGCTTAAGACGCTGAGAATAATCAGTTTCATTGCTAAATTTGTACTTTTGGTAGAATGTAAAAAAAATAGTAGAATATGTTACACCCATGGAATTCTGCAACATATTTAAATATTAAACATGGAAGGCAAAGAAAGAGTAAGCACTTTGAGGTGTATTTACGTGCAACTAAGCTAAGTGGTCACGATAAAATACATAAAATATAGTGACTTGAAAAACCTAATATCATCAAATAAAATTGCAGTCGGTAAAATATTGTTTTCATTCCTTCGAAAATGATGGATATATGCCTCCGTAGACTTTCTCCGGAAGAGTACCAAGTGCTTCCTCTTCCATGTCTAATTACTAGGGGCACCGAATTTTCGCGAACCGCGAAACGCGAATTATAACGCGAAATTTCCAAGGCTGCACGAAATTCACTTGGTTCCGCGAAATTTCGCGTTTAAGCACTTTTTCTGCGAAATTAGCGCGATATTTTCTACCATTACCGGCAAAAAATACCCCGTCACTTCAAGATCTATTTAAAAACCGGTATCAAGAAGGGATCGCATAAAGTCGGTGATTTGCAACCGGCTCGGAACTGTGGCGAGGATTTGAATTTGGCGCCCAAAGCCGAAATTGTCTGCAGCATATTCATGGCCAAAAAGCTAAAAAAAAATGCATATATAACCTTCCAATTACATGGCGTCCATTTTTTTTTTCTTTTGAGAGTTACTTGCTAACTCGCGCATTTAAGGTTCGTCAGTTTGTCGCTCTCGCCAACATTGTAACATTCTGTGGCCGCGGGCATGGAAGAAGGAGGAGGATATTATCTCCTCCTTCTTCCATGGCCGCGGCCACGTAGTCCGCTTTCAAACAAGCTGACTTTTCGTCTGCCACCATCCACAGCACGGTGACGTTCTCTCAATTGACTTTAGGTCTCTATGGATGTCTGCTAACAAGTCGAATCTCGCCGTTGACAGCACGGCGCCCATTTCAATCCGGCCCGGCGATGCGCCGTCTACGGCGGGTGCGGTCCGTTGAACGCAATATAGACTACAATACATTTGGGCCGCTTTCTGACGAAACTACCTTTCGCCGGCCGCCGTTCACGTGAAATTCAGGCGGCTTTCTGACGAGACGACTCTGCAAAGCCGTGTGCCGTGGACGGCGCCCGCGGAAAATCGTTTCGTCTGAGAGTGGTCATAAGATTGATTCATTTATATATACAGTGTAAAGGGTGGTTATCCTGCATAATGCAACACCGCATTACATTTCGCGTTAATTCATGGCCGCTCAGTTTATCCAGTGTCGCTGTACCGGCGTGTTGAGCAGTTTATTGTTGAGGTTATAAGAACTGTGACAGTGAATCATGCAAATAAGTTGTCAATTAAAGCAACAATTTAAGCTATCTTCATCACATAATGTATTTTGATCTGACTTACAAGTTATAACAAAAAACCTGGTGAAAGAACCAGTGGCTGCCAGATGTAATGAGACATATTGGTCAATCATGCATTCTTAACAACGTGTTAATTAACTTTTTACTTGGTAAATAAAATTATGGAGACTTTTTTACAGAGCTTTCCTGCTGATTAACATCTTTCGTGAAATTATTTTCATTCACTTCTTGTGGTTGTTCATTTAAATTTTCCATTAATTCAGATAATTAGAGTTCATCCTTGGAACTGAATATTGAGAACCGGTGGGGGAAAACCAGACCGGTATCTATAGAGAACCAAAAAAATTTAAGAACCGACTCAACCTTAATTTATTGAATTCCTTTACCCTAGTCAGCAATGCACAGTTTGGAAAAGAAAGTGAATCTTCCCTTAATAGTCTCAAAAAATCTGCGCAACTTTCCATGTGTGAGGTCCTGAAGCAAATAGGTGGAAAGACTAATACGAAGTTGTCATGCCTTGTATACAGTGACCCAAGGAGGAACATTATTACAGCCATGGGAAGATTATTCAACACAAGGTGTATATTGACAACTGATGTGAGGGTCTTAAGCACAATTGTAGCTAATGTCCTCATATTATCATTAACAGAAACTCAAGAACTTCTTGGCTATTCTGCTTTGAAGGATTCTGTTAGATCAGTTCAGGAAGAAGGAAAAGAATTTTCAGTACTTCCACTAATTCTTGCCCTTTAAAATGATTTTTCTCATTTTGTAGAAAATAGTGAGAAAACCCTGTGGATACCTGTGGCAAATGTAGATGTAGAAAGAGGCTTTTCCATGTATGGAAATATAAATATAAGAACCTCTGAACTTCCAAAAAATGCAGAATTAGTCAAGTTTGACCAATGGATCTCAATTCCAGTAAAAGAAGGATTCTGCCAATTTTAAAGTCCAGAGTGTGAATAATTTCAGATGGCATATTCCAAAAATACTTTTATAGATAGAAGCAACCCATTAGTAGATAAATACAGTGGAAGCCCCTTATAACGACAGCTGTTGGGAACAGAGAAATCTGTCGCTATAGTGAGTTGTCGTTGTTACCGAATGCAATTACATCGTCACAAAAAAATCACTCATCAGGCGTCACCACGGCTGTTTTTGCTGAGAGGCGAAAATTGCAGCATGATAGCCGTTTTAAATCATTATTTTGAACATTTAATTCACTAATGATCATATTCACTTGCAATCTATGATTAAAGCATATGTAATTATGCAGGATGCTATATGCCGAGGCATTAAGAAGTCGATTTTAAAAGTCCCAGCTTCTGACTCACTCGTACTGAACTGTGCATTATGAGCTGTTATTATCCTTATTTCTTGGATGCTCCAAATATACATGTCATAACTACCAGTTATGGCTATGCATCAGCCTATTAAATGCTAAAACTTCGGAATCTGTTCAAAAATTCATACCTTCTATCTTTCCGAGTAGTAATGAAAATGATGAGTGGCTGCTGCAATTGGGTGACGAAAGGAGCGTGATAAAATTTTAGGGTTCCACATGAGCATTGCAATTCTATCTTTTTCAGGTTAACGGCGGAATGAAGGTGGAAGTAATCTTCTTATGCTTCAAGTCTGCCTGTATGAATGGTTTACTATCGTGTTTCAAAACAGCCGACTCAAATGCTATCGGAATCACGAAACCGAACAGCATTACGGCATCTAAAAGCATATTAGTCATATCAATTATCTTCGATGGAAAGGGTGAAAAACTGTTTCAAATAAATAGAAGGCCAAATGATAAATGAAGTCCACTCTTTGTCTGTCTGTTAGCAATATTTATGTTTCGTAGAGATTCACGCAATCAGACGCAATATCAGTGGATGTAGAGACCTCTAGCGGCAGTAGCGCACACTTTTTGATAGGAATGCTGACTGGAACTGAAGGAAGCTCGTAGTGTTAGGCGGCAATAACACAATTTTAACGTTTCTTAGTTCTATTGGTGGGTGGGCTGGGCAATTGTCAATGAATAATAGTACTTTTTTATTCCTTTCACCAATCCTGGCATTAAACGCTCGTAACCACTGCGTGAAGATAGCAGCCGTCATCCAAGCATTTTTATTTGCTTCGTAAGTGCAAGGGAGAGTTTTAACTCCCTTAAAACATCGGGGATGGGCAGATTTCCCCACCATGAACGGTTTTAACTTATCTGAACCATCCATATTGGCGCATAAAAGAACAGTTACGCAGTCTTTACTTTTCTTCCCTCCTTTGCAGGGGTACGTTCAAGTGGCGAGAGTTTTGTCCGGGAGAAGGTTAAAATATATGCCCGTCTCATCCGCGTTGTAAATATCGCAGGGGCTGTAATTGTCCAAATAGTCTTTAAGGACCGGAGCCCAGCCTTCCACAGCATTAACGTCAACACTTGATGATTCACCGGATAGTTTGTGAAGGGATATCCCCTTCCTATTTTAAAATCGTGCAAACCATCCATCCAAGGACTTAAAATTGTCTTCACCAAGCCTCTCACACAAATACTCAGCTTTAGCCTTCATCATTGGGCTGGTGATAGGAATCCCTGCGGCTCTTTGCTGGCAAAACCACGAGAAAAGAGCAGTTTCTAGCTGTGGATGCTCTCCGAGCCGCAGGTGTTTTTGAGTGCTTGGACGCCCTTCTTTAAGCACTGCCGAACGAATTTGTTCTTTTTTCTTTAAAATAGTGAACAATGTCGATGTATTAATTCCAAATCGCCTCGCTATTTCACTCTTTGAACACTCTCCACTTTCACAATCTGCAATAATTCTCATTTTGGTTTTTAAATCCAAGGACTTGCGTTTACCAGCCATGGTGTTAGCAGACGGGCGGAATAATTTTTAACCTCACTGCGGAGGCGCGGGAGGGAGATGACGAAAGAGCAATGAAATGTGTACTCGAGAAATTTATTAAGGAAAGAAGAATAGGAGAATACGGAACATGTAGACGTCGACATTGGCGGAAAAAATGCCGTTTTAAAAGCATTGAATTCCAGAGATGTGGCACGTGGTCAAAAAGTCAACCTGTCGTAATTACGAATGGCGCAAGAGAGGAATCGAGCCATTATCGCTAATACGAATTTATTTTACATTTAAATCATAGGGTTTAAAATGGTTCCTTGGGTAGCTGTCGCTAATTCGAGCTTGTCGCTATATCCCATACTCGTTATAAGGGGCTTCCACTGTACATATTTGTGAGTGTTGATATTATATTTTGTGTAAGACCTTAAAGACTTTTGTTATCGACGTGTTGAGTGAAAACTATAAATTTTTTACATCATGCAGGCCGATGAGACAGTGAAATTTAGACCAATCAAAAATAAGTCTGTACAACTCCCACATCTTCTACTCCCACTTCTCTAGCGCTATGAGGTTGAAATACATATGTACATACATAGCAAAGAGTTTTTATGGTATGAGTATCTAACAAATGCTTAACTTATTCCTTTAGCATTTGCTTTGACCCTTCTTTATCAAGGTTTTTACCATTAAAAATATATTTATTATAGTAATAAGCATTTTTATTGTTAAAATTATGTCCTGGGGATAAAAAAAGGAATATTTATGACGAGTGAATTTTTATGACGAAACTATTTTTTGTGACGAAATTGAAATTTTATGACGAAATTTTAAACCGAAATTCACAGATTTTTATGACGAAATTCACAGTTTTTATTCACCGATAATCTTTGCCTCTACTAATTACTAGAGATGTGCGAATAGGACCCGCGAATACTCTAATACCTCGAATACCAGAAAGTATTCGATATTCGAGATCTCGAATAGTTATGCCAAACGTACCGTCTCGAATACCTCGAATTTCGCGTCATACGCTTTCGCTCGCACGGCATTGGTAGTTGACTCAGAAAAATGAGAACTCTAGTCGTTTAGTGCATGCAGCGCCGTTTTAGGCAAGCTGACGAACTATATCAAATTCGCGGTTTAGAGCGGTGAAAAGAGTTCAACATGGGGAACCGAAATTGATAGGGTGAAAAAATCCGAGAATCCCAGGTGTCCCCCGTCAGGAGAAACTCAGTGCCGTGGGATAGCAACATAGGCACATTTCCCACGATCCGCTATTCCCTCCATTCAGCATTCACCCCACCCAATCTGACGATTTCCTCTTCTCCGAAATCAAACAAAAGGTCCCAGCTCGTGCAGGGATCGTATTACGAAGACTTTAGCCTCGAAAAAATACCGGAAAGTACCGAAAGTACCGGAAAAATACCCAAGGTTACCGGAAAATAATAGAATCGCGTTTCACCCTTCATTCTTTCTCCCCCACTGACCATTTTCCCGCATTCATCTTTTGATAAAAATAACACGAGGTGTTTACCATGTGTCCTTTGTGGCTAATAACGACAGGCACTTATTTTGAATCTTCCCCAGGAGATGAAACTACCACAGGGAGGAACTCAGTGCCGTGGGATAGTGACATTGGCGCATTTCCCACCATCTGCTATCCCCCTCCCTTCAGCATTCGCCTCACCCACTCTGACGATTTCCTCTTCTCCAATATCAAAAAAAAGATCCGACCTTGCGCAGGGATCGTATTACGAAGACCTTAGCTTCGAAAAAAATATCAAGTTACGCGAGAAAAATAAAAACGTGTCTCGCACCCACCCCCCCTTTTCTCACCCGCTGACCTTTTTCTACCTACCTGCTTCGAATTTCCCCCTTTCTGGAGGTCAACTGCTGCATGAGTCATCTACTAGCCCGAAAGGTGTCTAACAATGATTTTCGGCAATTATTATTACACTTTTATTGGATTGAAATATTAGTAATATGCGCGTAATTTAAGAAAGAATAAGACCAAACACGACATATTTATGACTTTATTTAAGCATTTTACGCAGGAAAATAAATGCCGGAAAGACGAAGAAATACGACAGGGGCTTAGCATTTTGGCGTAATGCTCAAATAGGGGGCTTTCCTATTATTTTTTATTGCCTAAATCGAAATATTAATACTCCTGAAGTACGTATGTAACGCTTTTAGATTTTTATTGGACGATATCTATTTTTCGCAATTAAATTAAAAGTGAAAATTTTAAAGCGCGCGAAAACGCGACGCGTTAGTGGGAATGATGGGGAAAAGTCCGTGTGACGCATTTCTGGTTCCTCTTTCCCGCCTTGTGAGGTGACTTTGGGCGAGGCTCAGAGCGCTGATACCTTACCAAACCTTACCTTATCAAACGAAGAAAACTTTCCGACCTTAGCCAGTTTTAATAAGTGATTACTAAGACCTGTTTCCCTGAGCTCTGTGCCTCATGCATGCATTGGTAATCTCAGACGATGTAAAACTCCTATCTATTCGTATAGAAACTAGGTCCCTGTGGCGTCACGTGGAGTGGCATCGCATTGGCGCCAATCTGGCCTTTTTCACCTATTGTTTACATAAAATTAAAATATTCCATTAATCAGCTAAATTCCTGATTGAATCCTTTAAAGGCAATCACAATTACTTGGGTTTCCTGCTGCATATGCGACCTAGTCAAACATTCTCACATTCATAGTTTAGTATTCGAGGTATTCGAAATTCGATGTATTCGAATATTCGAGCAATGATTTGATATTCGAATTCGAGAAATCTACTATTCGACCCATCCCTACTAATTACACTTCAAACAAGTAATTTGAGGAAAATTGAAGCCAAATCTTTGTCTCCCAAAAAATAAGTTCAGACCTCTTAAAGCAACGCATGGTAAAATATAGATTAACCCAGTTAAGGTTAATTCCATTAGGGATAATTTAATAGCAAATATATAGTGGATTTAACATAGTTTAACAATTTATGTTTAACTTTTCCATTGGCTGAAATACATTTGTGCATTAATGTAACTAATCAAAATAAAGTTTTAACCTAATGTTTAAATTAACTTTGAACCATAGCAAAAATTACAAACAGATGACAGATTCGTAAATTGACCGCGAACCAGAACCATTGCATCCTGTTCATCAGGAAATGAATACCCTCCAAAAAAGTGAATGTCCTCTGAGAAAAGAATACCCTCCACAAAATGAATGCCATGGGGAAAAGAACGGCCTCTGAGAAATGAATACCCTGAGAAAACGAGCGTAACGGCTAAAACGAACCTAAAATTTTGAACACCCGTTCGTAACTGTTCAGCAGCTAATCTGTTAGTTTTCGTGGACGGAGCAGAATAGTAGAGAATGAAGGAGAGGGGGTCAGTCCTCTACGACACACTTCAGCGGCCTTGGATGGTCTGCATTGTAACTGCCATCTGTTGTGACCACTACACACTTGCTGGAGTAAGCTGTTACCTTTTTCTCAGAAATGGTCTCCAAAATCTTAGAGAAAAAAGTAAAGAGACAATTTATATAGATAATTACTTATCTACAATTTTGGTCTCAGCTATTTTTATTGTGAAACAAGCTGTTTGCCCAAAAAATCCAAAATAACTATTTTATCAACCTTTGACCTTGAATAAAATTTTTGCACACACTGGATCGATGGGGACTTAAGGACTAAATTACAGAAGTGTCCCTAACATTCATGTAAATTTATAGCTTGTTGGGAAATTATGCAAGGGCCAATGTCTATTTTGACTAGGGTATTTATTGACTGCGTCTAAAAAAAGTGTGATTGGAGATAAGCAAATGATCATAAGTACATATCCAACAAAGGATGCAGCAAGGAGCTGAGAAAATCAGAAGGAACAGTGCAGCACAAGAGTGCCATTGCAAGTTAAAACATGCTCTCATACTGACATGAATGCGTTGCCAAAACATAGGTATGTCTTTCGGACTTCTACGCATAGGGTCGGAATAGATGATTAAGTCGATACTTTAGATAACTAGAAGCACTAAGCAACACACTATAGTGAGTTCATAAGTCAATATCTAAAACCAAATGTACACCAAAGAGGATTTCAATCTCAACAGCATCATTGATAAGGAATTTTTCCCCAAACCACCATGAGAAATCAAAGGATACATGAGCTGCCCAACGAGCGTGATATACGGCAGCATGGCCGTGTGCCACTGGCAGCTGAAGAGGCTGGTGCTCGGCTGCCCACGATCCAAGAGGCGCAACGAGAGCGCATGGGCGTGCTGCCCCCCCTCACACGCCAGGAACAGCTCAGCCAGGGTCCACGCTCCCCCCCTGCCCTGGGCGGCATGCACCATCGGCACGCGGCTCCCACTCGGCCGGCTCTCCCTCAGCAGCGTCATCTGCTCAAGGCTGTTCTCCCTAATCAGACAACACCACGCCCATGAGAGGGATGAAGAAGAGCAGTGAGTGGAACGGCAGAGCATCCATTACATCACTTTCATTCCCACAACTCACAGAATCATCACCTGGCACACTTTCAGCCAGTTGTGACACACTGTGAATTTGAATAAAGTTGTGGAAAAAAGCAGCAATATTCCAATCCTGGGTGGTGCCTTGGCCACCACTGACTAAAATCCTCAACACACCCAGAGGAAAAGATCTTGCCTCCCTTCAAAGGGGATTGGTGGATCAAGCAGAGGTCATTTGGCTCTAATTGCCTTAACCCCTCAAGCGCAGCGGGCATTTAATTAAATCCCATCTCAGCGGCCGGATGAGATTTAAATGACTTCGCCTTTTTGGCATTGTATCATTCAATAATTTTTATCTTTCATAATATACGATCAGTATCATTGAAAATTTTAGTAAACTTGCGTAATATAATGCGCTACAATAAAATAATTTTTCGAGCGATTTGAAAAAATATTTATTGTTTTATGTATCTCGTTTTATGAACTAATTAATAAATTTTCAATTTCGAAAGATTTTAATTTGGTTTCGAATAAGCTACGAGATCTCTAACATTCCATGCATTGAAAAATGTAAGTACATGATGTAATTTAGATATTTGGGGTTGAAAATGTCATAACAGATTGGATACTTTCGATAGGATTACCCGTTTCGCCTACTTAAAAATGTACCACTCCGCCCACTTCTCTGACTTTGTTCCATTATTACCGTATCATTTCATTTAGGTAATCACGTGCTAATGTTTCAAACGTCAATATGTGAATAATGAAATGATTTACCTTAGAAAATCTGCTTTGTGTGACATGATTTGAAGCAATCCAAACATTATCCCACTGCACGTTTTTCACAACAGTACACGCAGTCTCTTCATTTCCCACATTAGGCACAAACTGCACACCTCCTTTGAGACTTTGATTTCTTCCCAGCTGCAGGAATTGTCTTTAGGAAATGTATTTCTGTGAGTCTTGGTACTTAATTGTGTAATGAGTGACGGCCATGTCCAAACATATGAATTTAGGACTGCCGCATTCAATAGTCTCCTAAATAACTTCATACACCATTTGTAATGGCGTTTTCTTTCCATTAGTTACGAATGCAATAACAGGTCCTTGAAATTCACCCCACCAATGAATTTACTACATATAACCTAACACACAAACAGACTTCCGAGTCCCTATTTTGCCTTTCAATACTATTCCCATTTCGTAGGATCCCCAATTATAAAATAATACCACTCACAGGCAGTACACCCGATGAGAATTTCAACACACTGCCTGAAAGAACACCACACAGTATGAATGACTCTAGTGGACTGAAGCTCGTGGTTTAGAAGCTCCCTCAAGAGACGAGAAAATATCTCGAAGGGGCCCTGGTATATGCTGACTGTTTAGATGGAATCCTATCTTCGTTGATTACTGTCCAGGAGAAAAAAATTTTAAAAATGCAGCGAAAAATTAAGCGAAGCACATGGCCCCTTCGCCTAGGACGCTAAGGACTAACGAGGCGGGCCTAACACACTTGGGGCTCGAGGTGATGACAAACAAGGAGAAGACGGAGAGAAGGCATTCAGCTTAGAAGATACCAAATCTCAAGCTAAAGTAGCTGACCCTTCTTGACGTCTCTCAAGCAGAATAGGCGGAAGTTTTCATGATAGAACAGTTGAAGGAAGGCATTGAGTTTTTGGACCGTAGTCGTCAACGCACTAGTTTAAAACGGAATTTTATTGAAGCAATTTAAAAACATCTTGAAGGCATAAAGCCGTTATGAATATTTTATTGGAGAGGAAAAACATTTCTTCAAATGATAGAGTAATTAGTTTTAATTTAACATGCAATATCTGGCGGAGAAAAAATATTATATACAGTAGGTCAGGAAAGGTACTGGGTACGCATGACGGCGGCATACGAAATTTAAAGGGTGCATACTGGGTACGCATGACGGCGTTCAGGGGTTAATTTTGAACAATAGAATTTAACAGTAGGAATAATTATAATATAGAAGTTAAAGCAATTTTACACTTAGGTTAAATTTATTAGTCTTTGGCCTATGTGGTGAAGGTCAATTTTAACATCAACAGCACCATCTTTACAAAAGGTGGTGTATGTGTATTTTCTGTTTGTTGAAATACATGTCAAAAACAGTTCGATGCTGAGTACAGGATCCAAAACCATTAGAGGATTCAGTGCCTTTCCGTCTGTAACCTCCAAAAAAGTGAATCCTACACTCGACATGATACATGCATAGGCATTTACAGTTGACGAGGTCTAATGTTAGAAAAGCACCATCATCATTAGACACTCACCTCCACCTGAAGATGGTGTGGACAGGCAACAGTAGAACTCACCCTAGACTAAGCTGCAGGTATGTGAAACTAAGCCCTCAGGGTAGGGGGCGAGTTCCTTATCCCCAGGACACATTGAACTTGAGGATTTGAACTCACAGTCTATGTGAAAGTTTCATTTGAGGCATTGAACCAGGGACCCTTGGGAGGGGAGAGCTTACTCCCACCACATTCCAATTCAACAAAAGACTAGCACACTCACTCACATGAAATTGTTCAAATTAATGAGAAAGTTCTTGATCTCTGAAAACTATAGGTGGGTTAAACTGTTCACTTTGAACCAGTTCAGTAAAAAGGACAGTTCAAAATATCTGTTCATGGGGAACAGTCAAGGTCATCCAGGTAGAAAATACTGTTTATCGGTTTTGAGTAAACGAAGGCTTAGTGTGGTATCATATGGTTTGTGCAGCTTGTCATAGTAATTTCAAGCAAATTCTGTCCAGGGCCTTTACTTGGTCATACGTGTGCAGGATATTATCTGCTCTCCACTTGTAGAATAACCCAGAATTAATATTTATCAATCCAGTGTCTTATGTTATTCGCAAATATAGCACCAGAAAAGTTTTAAAACGCTGCTCTTATGAGCGATTTAGTCTTCCATACACAGCTAACTGTTCTTTATAAATATTTTTAGCATAAACGTCATTAGTGAATCTCTCTCTAAATATCTTAGGTATCTATCCACTCTAACAATGCATTTAACTGTCAATAATAGCATGTGTAAGATGGTGAGAAATAATCAGTTTCATTTTCGTCTGAAGACTTTCACAGCTTCTTTTATCTATGTTGCTGGTGGTTTTCGGGTATTGCTGTGTAGAAAACATTTTAACTCGACGTTTCACTCCTCCTACTGGGAGCGTTATCAAGAGAATGGAAGGAATTTATACTCATCCCGAGCTTATATATGTTTTTTCGCTACCCATTGTTGTGCCGGATTTGAATTTTAGCCGATAGCCGTTGGCCATTATATTGTGCTAGGAACCCTCTCCATATACGGCTGAGGTTATACCCATCCTCCCTATTAAAGTTATTAGGTCTTTTCGCAATCTCGATGGATTCACGTATAAGACGCGGATGGTATTCTTCCGTCTTCGCTAATACCCGTGTAGCGTCAAACATTATTCTATGCCCAGGGCTGGAGGCAAAATGTTCAGCAACAGCTGATGCGTCCCACTGATGTAATTTTAACGCCCTTTCGTGCTCCTTAAGCCTTTGGGAGATTGAACGCTTGCTCTGTCCCACGTAGCTTCTGCCGCAGCAGCAGGGAACCTCATACACTCCCATAGATTGAAGGGGAGGATGGCTATCCTTCGGTGAAGGTAGGATATTCTGAATCTTCTTCACGGTGCAGAAGCGAGTCTTAATGTTGCCTTTATGGAGGATTCTGGCGATTCTATCGGTGACCCCGGAGATGTATGGAATTTTAGCGTATGTATGTGGCTTCTTCCCCTTGTGGCCATCATGTTGAGGAGGGTGTTTTTCTTTCATTGCTCTTTTAATGAAAGAGACACTATAACCATTGCCTTTCAGTGCCCACATAAGGTGTTGCATTTCATCACTGATATGCTCAGCATCACACACGATTTTGGCTCGGTGGGTTAGCGTTTTAATGACGCAGGCCTTTTGTTGTGGGTGGTGATGCGATGTTGAATTCACATACCTGTCTGTGTGGGTCTTCTTTCTGTACACTGAATGGCCTAGGCTTCCATCCATTTTTCTCTTAACCAGTACATCTAAGAAAGGGAGACAACCTCCTTCTTCGAGTTCTTTTGTGAATTTTATGTCTGGATGTACTGTATTAAGATGTATGTGGAATTATTCAAGTTTTTCTTTTCCATGTGGCCAGATCACAAAAGTATCATCCACAAATCTCAACCAGCATGATGGTTTCTTCTCGCTCGTCTCAAGTGCCTTCTTCTCGAAAAACTCCATATATAAATTGGCAATCACAGGTGAAAGTGGGGAACCCATTGCCGCACCACTTTTTTGTTCATATATTTGCCCGTTGTAAAGGAAGTAATTGTTTCTAAGGCAGAATTCTACCAATTTTGGGTAGTCTTCTGGTAGTCCATCACCTGCAAGAGTTCTTAAAATTTCCACTGAATCGGGGACAGGAACTTTGGTGAACAGCGACGTGACATCAAAGCTGCCTAAAGTATCTCTTTCGATCACTCGAAGGTCTTTCAGGATCTCTATAAAATGCGCCGAATTTTTTATGAAGGAGTCTGTTCTACCGACGAAATCCTGGATGCCTCTTGAGAGATAACGGGCTAACTTACAGGTCGGCGAACCAATGGTATTTACAATATGTCTCAAAGGTGTACCTTCCTTATGGATTTTTGGTAGACCATATAAGCGTGGAGCTCTGGATGCGGAGGGCATCAATTTCCAATGATTTTCCTCGGGAATTGAAGACCTCTTGATCAATTCTCTCACTTTGCGCTCGATTCTGGCTGTCGGGTCTTTATTTAGTCTCTCGTAAGTATCGTCATCCAAAAGGGAGAGAACTTTCCTGCCATATTCTTCCTTATCCATATGTGTTGATCGTTCTCACCCATCGTAAAACCGTCAAATTCTTTATGTAAACTTTGTAACTAGGTAACTTTGAACCATAGCATAAATTACAAACAGATGACCGATCCGTAAGTTGACCGCGAACCTGACCATTGCATCCTGTTCATCGAACGCAAATGTTCAAATGAACATGAAATTAAAATGAATGCGAGATACCAAATGAACAACTAGAGGAAACGAAAGGCCTCCAACAAAAGAACCCCCTCCGAGAAATGAACGACATCCAAGAAATGAATACCCTGCAGTTCTGCTATGAGCTGCTGTACAAAATTCCTCTTGGTGAGCATACCAGTTGGACTGAATACCTACGTCATGATTTTATCAACCATTTTTTTTCTTAATTTAAAAAAATTGCATTAGCTTCAATGAAAGCGTATTAGCAATGACAGCGAAATTGTGAATACAAAAAATCTGTAAATAAGAAAGACAACGAGAGAAAAAGCTGAAAAAATTATGAAAGACAGTCCCGATCCTTCAACACAGGGCCGGCCTTAGGGCGGGGCGGCCACCCGGGGCCCCGCGCTTTGGGGGGCCCCGTGTTCGTGAAAATAAAAATAAACGATAGCTTTGAAAATGCAATTTCAACTATTACTGTATTGTTAAGTCCGTGCTAGACAAAAAATAATACAGTGGAACTTGTTTAGTACATTTCTGAAGGGACCACAAAAAATGAACGTACTAACCAGGAAAACATGCTAACGAGGAAAGTAAAAAATAGCAGTCGGGGTAATTGCAATCTGTGGAAAAGTCATCATAATTACAATTACTATCAGTAGTTCTCATAGGATCGCCTTCCTAAACTCTTTTCACCTTTAAAATAATGAAAATGGGCCCTAAATTGAAAAACAATACCATGTGAATAAAAATCACAACGTTTCATAGATTTCCCGAAGACAATTACATGAAAACAGCGTCTTTCTCCTGTGATTTGCCCTATACATTTTTATAGAAAGAGGAAAAGTAAAGCTAAGTCATTTCTTTTTTGCCACAGCATAATCGGAGAATATTATAACAACAACCCTGAGTATGTCAACTGGTTGTTTTTAAACATCATAAAAATTGGACAAAATTATATTAACCTTAAATTACGGCAACAGCCGTACCCAGTCACTTCTGGAATAAAACCATATTGATTGTTATATCGATCGATATATCGATTAATAACACGAAAGATTATTAGATTACAACGTAATTACAAGAAGATTTTACATTACACAGATGAAATTTACTTTAAAAATTTGTTTAATGTCGTCCACTTTCATGCGGAGATCAAGTATTTTAAAGCTAAGCTTCGCGTGGAGATCCAGAGCATCGTCTGCTCCCGCAGCAGAAGTCAAATACGCACGTACTCCGTAACATTGACGTCGAGTTTATGTGGTACGTGCAGTACTGCTTTAGATAAAGTGGGAATTGGATAACACTCAATTCTTCATCATAACTCGTGCAATAGCAACAATTGCCCACTCGTGAAATTTGTGCGCAGTGGGCACTCCAGAGGCAACAGAAGGTGAGGAGCTCGGGGTGGGGAAAATTGTGGCTTCTCATTGGCTGCAGTTTTGCATAGTCAGGCATTCCTGATAAATGGCAGCATTTTATTATTCATCACGTCATAAGAATTGAGTAATGCATTTGGATAAATCACCGTCGAAGAAAGAGATGTGGAATGAATGCAAGAATTTTAATGGCTAGTAATAATAAATTAAATCATGAATTCGGAGCTTTACGACCCTTAAGAAGACACTAGAGAACGAATTGCGGGTTGCGTCACGCCAAGCAATTGAGCGTACTAACCAGGAAAGCACAATTTTTTCAAACGTACTAACCAAATACTTTTACCTGTATTTTGTTCGGATGGTACCGGGACCGAGAGAAATCGCCGTACTAAGGAGGAAAACGTACTAAGGAGGAACTTACTAACCAAGTTCCACTGTATTATGAAAAAGGAATAATAATGCAGTTATTTTTATTGTGCAATTGCGTTTGTCAGTACAGTACTGTGTTGTGTGAGTGATAACAACAAGTGAGAACATTATTTCATGTTTTTCTTATAACCCACTACATAAGAGTGATTAAACTTCAATGCAATGGTAAGTTCATTTTTATTAATTTATTACCATTTTGATCTGCATGTAAAATTAAAACTATCTTTTTTCATTTTACAGTAATTGCTTTAGGCTTACAACTAATTAACTTTCATAATCTAACTTATAAAAATACGTACCTATTAAAAAGCGTGCTTTTTATGTTTATTTTAAGTTATAATTTTATGAATAAATATAATTATAAATTTTATTTGTATTATACTATTTTGAACTCAACTGCGTGATGGTATCATAATGGCATAATTACGAAGTCTGAATTTGGGAGGGGAACACATACTTTGCCAGAGAGTGGTAGGGATTCAAAATGCTCGAGTTTGTGGATGGGGTATAGAGTTTAATATTTTAAGTGAAGGGCCCCGCACTGAAGGTTCGCCCCTAGCCCCGCACCTGCTAGGGCCGGCCCTGCTTCAACCTTTACTAGCACAGCCCAAATCGATGGCCACTTGACCGCCTCGGTAACATAAAATTACTCAAAAAATAAGTATTATAAAAAGTAAGGGTGAAAACCGATTCAAGTATGCAGTAAATGCATATGAAATAGTCATTACATCCAGCATAAATAGAAGTGGAATGATAAATTTCCAGTATAAAATAATTTATCCCTTTCAGTGCATATATATATATATTCACTCACGAGCGGAATGTTAGTCGAGCACAGCAGAAAACTAAGAAAGTAGTATAGGATACTAAATTTTCTTTAGAAGCATAAGTGGTGCCACAAACTTTGTCCTAAAACTTTTGAAAGTGACTGTACGTGTAACTCAGATGTAAATATAAGGGAACCAACCGATATTTTCACGTAAAAATCCCCATCTCTGAGTTACCCTTTCATTTTGATGACAACTGCTTACCATTTTTTATAGTACGAAACTGACCTGAAGAATTATCAGGAGCAGAGTTGACCAAAGAGAGGCCTCTCCTTTAAAAATTCTGTTCCAACAAAAGTTGAATGCTAATCCTAAAAGAAACGGAGAGAACCCCGAACTTCCTCATTTCAGAGAGCAAGAAAACAACTATAACTATAGCACATTTTTTAAATTTATTTCATAATTTACATCCAGAAACTAAAAACCATCAATAAGTAAAGGATTTTACGATGGTATGTCCACAAATTAAAGCATCCACTATAATTGCCGTGATTACTGTCTCTATCAAAACTGTAAACATTTCATCTTAACCTTTTCCCTACCGTACACGTATATATACGTGTGGACGTTTCCTGACCTGGGAGACCACGGGCGTATATGTACGTGTGAGATTTTCCCGGTCAAGAAAACGAAACCCGTATATATACGTTTTCTAGCTCTCCCCCTTTCAGGACGGTCGTGGGTTTAGGTCGCCTTTGTCTCGGGACCCAACGCTTCGGGGTTTAGGATTAACCCTCCGAATCCGGGAGCAGGTACCCGGACCCTTCGTCTTTTATAACCCCTCTCAGCGGTAAGGGACAGCGGTCATGCAATTGTTTATAGAGTCAATTTTCGAAATAAATATTTGTTCATTTCTCAAGAAATATAAACTAAGAATTGAATTGTTTGTCTTTAGAACAGCGTTTAGAATTTTTAAACAAAATTCTACGACAAATATTAACTTATATCTCGAGTTATGTATAAACATCAACATGGAAATTGTTGCTGCGTTAAATGCTTTGATAATGGCCTTAGAACTTCGTTTAAAATTTGACAATACTCAGATAAAAATGAGGAATTATATTCTATGTCTGTAATTTACGTGCAAGCAACAATTATCCATTTGCTAAATACATATAAGCAATACATAAGTTGACCGCGAACCAATGCCGCAGGTATGGTCGTAAACCCGGAAAGGAGGGAGCATAACTACTCTTGGAGTCCGAGATAATGCGGAGTCCCACCGGGGAGGGGTCAAAAAAGGTTCCGCGAGACCCTTCTTAACGAATGCCCTCCAAAAATGCTCCGTACCACGAGAAAGAAGAGTGTCTTGGGGCTCGGTACAGCAGTCAAGCTAAGACGAAAACTCCGCGGTCTCGAAAGGGTTAATAAGTTTCATTTCAAATAAATGATTTGTTTGAAGAAAAAAAAAATTGTTCATCAAGCCTCAGTTGATAATGTCAATACATTTCGATAATCAGACAGAACAAAATTAACGGTTTTTTTTTCACCATGATGATAAACTTTTGGCCATTATTTCCATGAACCCAATGTCTTTACGGCTTCTTCAAGTGTTACTTCCACGGCATTCATGAGGTTCACACGTCACACGGCGTCAGCCAATAGAAATACGTTTCGCGTCGTGGGCCTGGCCAAAGCTCCTAGCGGACATTTAAAGCTACTTATCTCTGTTAAAAATAAATTTGAGCTCTGAAATTTAGCGTGTGTGTTTTTCATTCATATGTTTTTGGTTTAAAATAACAAAATCCAATTTCTAATTTTGAGTGTTCCCTCCTATTGCATGTAGTGTCAATCAATTCCAATTTGATAGCAATTTCATACATCTTGACCTGAATCATCAAGGGCAGGTTCACATCGTCATTTAAACTTGGCCAATCACTTCTCCACAGAAAATATAAACAAATGGTCACCATACACATTCCTCATCACAGAAATAAGTCAAATCTCCAGTAGAACCACCCTCCACAAAGCATTTCATCATAAATGAAATCTTGACAGCTCCAACAAAATATGCACATCAACTGACACAAATTACTGCCTACAATCACTTACTGGCCACAATAGATTGACTACATAGCATTTTACATATTACAATCACTCTACTGTGCAAACACAAGAAATAAATAATGGCCCAAGTCGTTCCATCAATGAGCAGAGATACCAAGAACTCATCAGACCACCCACATACAACACTTCCAAATAAGGCCACATTATGAGAAAATAACTCAAATTAGAAGTGACGTTGGGGTTGCGTTTCAATACTCACAGGGAGTTAGAGGGAGGGGGGTTGGGTGCGCAGGGTGTCTCGGTGACCCACTTGAGCAAGAGGTACGCCTGCGTGAGCAGTGTGGTGCGCGGGATCAGGTCCGAGCGGACACCGTTCACGTGTTCCTCGTCAATGAGCGGTCCGAGGCTTCCTGCGCCACTGCTCCCACCAAAACCAACACCGTCTCCACTGCACTCCAGTATCAAATGCTGCAGGAGAAGCAGGTTGCGGCACATGGAGAACCTGCAACAACCACAACAAGGACCATCGGCACAAGAGCAACACACCTTTAACCCTTTCATTGCGTAACATTTTCTCAGAGTTGTTTCACATAGGCGGAGAATTTTTTTTCACTTCATTCACTTTGTTTTTCGAAAATATGTAAACAATTTCAATACAAAAAAGATTTTTATATTCATTTCACTATTTATTAAACAATTTGTTAATGGCATCACAGTGATGCCATCCGCACCCATGTGAAAAAATGCTCCAGATATTTATGCAACCCGTTACACAAAAATTAGGTGACGACGGGCAACTAATCTTTACGTAGCAACTAAGAAGCTTAAAATAATTTCTGAAATGATGGCGGAATTGAATTATAAAAGAAGATAAATATATTCTCAGTTTTCATCCACTTCCCATGCATCAAATTTTGGGAAAATAAAAGTTTTCGAAGTTTAATTTTCACATTTATAAATTTTTAAATTTACCAGTAACTTAGATTTGCATGCAAACATATGAAAGTTATTTTATCTTTTTGACATTTTTATTTGCGTTAATGCTATAAAAACTAACTAATTGTGGAATTCTTTGAAAAAAGGCTTCAAACACAGCCCTGGAGCTTCTGCACATCATATATCATCAGAGCCACTTTTTAGTCGTTCTTAGAACGTGAGGAGTATTATTTTTCTGTTTGTCCTTAGAGTTTCAGAGGTGTGTCTTTTTTGAGTAACTCAATAGATATTTCAAGGATTATTATAATTTTCCATGCGTAAACTATGCAGTGTTTCCACGGAAGGGAGGGTTATGGGTTACAACCCCCGTTGAGGCGCCAAAAACGGGTAAGATGGCCCCCGCACCCTCCGGAAGGGCCCTAAATTCTCCGGCAAAAACCCCTCATTTCAAAATCGTGGCTTCGCGACTGTATAAACTGTGTCCACAGAGATGAAATCTATCGATTAATTTTCACACGACTTTGTTTGCATGTCCCCTGCCTCCAACATCCTTCGCCCCTGTGTAAATTATAGCATCTTGCAAGACGCCATTAGGCCCTGAAAGCATATATAATGTTATGCCGTGTTTGTGGCGCCAAAGCAACATGGACTCATGAAGCAGAGTTCTTTACCCGGATAGTAAATTTATTTCATTCTTTGAGTGAATAAATTCAAAAGGGGTCGAATTTTATGCAAGGGGTCTCTTGGTATCGGATCATCTACTCCAGGGTCCCTGCCAAATTGCATGCAACGGAAAATTAGTTGAAATCGGTCTCGGGAAAAAGTGGTGTGAAGACAAGAAACATCGAAGATATTTTCCTACATTTTCCAATAATCTGGAATGGATGGCCATCTTGTAATACTTAATACAATCATAAATTAGGTATACCAGATTTAAAATATCTCCCATTCCCCACGAGTAAGATCCCTATGCTCGGTCTTTTCTAATTACAGTAGACTCTCGTTAATACGAACAACGTTGTTACGAAGTTCTCGTTATTACGAAGCAAATCGTTGGTCCCGATGAAAGGGCCTATCCAAGCTATATTAAAAGAAACGTTATTACGAAATTTTCGTTTTTACGAAATTACGAGCCTATGTCCCGGTCCCGGCAGTTACAATATGAACTTTATTACGAAGTTGCACGCACAAGTCACGGTATTTAGGTGGATATTCACTACACTTAAGTTTCAATAATTGCGCCACGTTTAAGTTATTCTCGTTTACTGTGCCTAAGAGCGTCAATTATGGTTCTTTATTCAGTTAACACGCAACATCATATAACTAGCTTCATTCCTGTGTAGTCAGGGTGCCCTACTCATAACCGTACGTAAATAGGATGTACAGGCAGACCTCTTCCTATGCACATTCGATTTACAAATTTTCAGAGATACGAGCATTCAAAATTTTCAAATTTCAAATTTGGCGCCTTTCGATTTGGCCGATACGACGCGGTGTGGCGCTGGGAAACTCTCACTGTGATCATGATCTGAATAAGGTATCAATGAAAATGGAGTGAATTTAGGAACTGTTCAACGTTTCGCCCGTTCTTCGTCACCGCGGGGAGCTATTTTTTCGGCTCCGAATGCATCGCAGGCCCCGCTAGATCAGTTCGCCACAAGCGTGAGTAAGCGCATACGTGTAATGCAGTGTTGCATCCCGCAGGATAACCTTACTCTGCGATAAATTACATACTGTCCGGCTGGCGAGGGTTGTCCGATTACGGCACAAAAGGATGGGCGGATAATCCTGCGCCAGCACGGTTTAAAGCCAACCGCTGTCCCCCAAACGCACCTCACACCCTCACCTAGTCATACAACGTTGTCAAATGCATAAACGAACACCGAAATAAGCCTGATCCACCAAAATAAGCCCATTCTTCGAATCACAGAACAAGTGATTATTCCTCTAGGTTCTTGACGCTCGTCGTCCCTTCCGGATCTTTTCTTCACGGAACACTTTGTAAGCGTTTCTTTTTTCTTACCTGGCAGCCTTGCCCCCTCCCCGGACCTAGACCATTTGGTCTGTAATTGGACAACTCTCGGTGGCCGGACTGTAATTTTATCAACCTAGGAACAAGGTCTTGGGACGCATCGAGTTTGAATATCGGAGTTCATGTATTCGGGAAGATATCAACCCTCGATTGCGCCATGGCGCAGTCTTCTGTTGAAAAACTGAAACGCATTTTCCTGTTTATATTTCTTTCCGCGTAATTCAATCGCGTTTATAATACACTATTCCTTTCGACGATTCCTAAAAGAAACGTTCTTACGAACTTCGTTATTACGAACCTCCGATTTTTCGGTCCCGTGAACTTCGTAATAACGAGTCTACTGTATAATAGCTCTATTTGGTTGAAGTAAAATATGTGAATTGCTACAAAGTTAAAAAATCCTTTGCGGAGAAGACCCAATGCAGTTTTCCATGCATATACTTAAGTAAATTGTGCAAGAGGTAGTTTAATTGCGAGGAGATATTCTAAGCCTAGTTCACCAAAGGCTGATACATAAACGGTCCTTGGGGTTTGAGAATAGGAATAAAATTAAAAATAAATGTTTCTCCCATATTCCACGTAAGTGGCTAAATATATGTAAAATACTAAAATTTCCAATAGAAAAAGGCTATACGGTAATATTATAAAAAAATAAAATCTCTGTAGGGGAGTGAAAATGCACGCAATCGAAAGATGTCCGAAGTAGAGACTGTACTAATGGCGAGAGTCGAAAAAACTGAGCAGGAAGAGCTCACCTTCTCCACCACATGCACATAACAGAATACTCATAAGAATGGCAAAAATACTTCTAAAAATAGAGATAACAGGAGACACAGAGTGACTTGTAGTCTATTCCGCGGTGACATAAAACGACTTTTTTTTTGAGCCCCGAAATTTGAACATTTTTTCCCCAAAGGTTTCCCCAATTCTAATTTCTCATTCAAAATGAAATAAATATAAAAGTTTTCCTAGAACCTTCAATATTTCCCTTGAATAACGAATTGGTCGACGTAATTATTCGAGCCTAGTAACTTTAACAAACTCAAACGAAATAAATGAGAAAAAGTCGAAAAAATCTATTTCTTTTTCCGAAACCAATATAATCAAACCCCTATTGAAAGGATCGTTTAGAAAATGAGTTGCAAATATGTTATGGAAGTATGTTATGAGTTAAAACGGCATTATGTAAATATTAAGTTTAAACAATAATAAAAAGAAAAATATTATTCAACTGTGATTAGCTTGTGTATTTTGACTATATATTGAAATACGAAAATAATTTTCGTCGGTGAGATGAAAGGAAGATTATGACTAAATATTGTTTACAAAAATTTTAATACAACTAAAACGGAGATAATAACCTTCAAATCTGGCAACATTTAGTACAAATATTCAGAAGAGTAAATAAAATATCACATTTTAATTTTTTTGTAATGGTGAAAAATCTTACAAATTAAAAAGTACTCCATAAATGTAAAAAAAAATGTACTAAAAAAATATAAACTTTTTTCAAAAACGGAAGGCATATCAAGGTAGCCTAATCCAATGTGCGTGCGGGAAACCATCGTGGGAGTAGAAAGAACAGAGTGGAGGAGCGTAGGGAGCGATTGAAGGACATAGGCCGGCATGGCATCAATGTGATGCCACCCGCCCGTTGGCAGGACCTATGCTGGGCATCAATGCTATGCCATCCGCACTCAAAGGGTTAAACAACCCACGGATATTGCCTTGAGAAACTTCCTTAGCTAGGAATAGAATTCAGCTCAACTGCGCAGGACTCCTTCCTCCTAATTATTTGTCAATAAAAAAATGGAGGTGGGTTTGCAGGTATGTACATACATGATTTTAAAAATTTTCATCATAATCTTGTAAGTGCAGCGGAATGGGGCTTCCTCTTCCCTCCCTCGCCACATGCCACCGAGTCTGCAGTTCGTTCTCTGAATTTTTCCTCCCTCCCCCCACTCCTCACATCACCGCAAGCGTGAGACCCAAGCGCAGAAAAACACATGGAGGGGCGACGGAGTGGGGAAGATAGAGAGCATGCAGACAGGTAGACATGTGGACTCTTTCAACAGAAGCCCAATCAAAGGAGACCAAGGATGGCATTCTTATTTTAACGTCTCCTATCCCTCCAATGGTACCATATCAAACCTTACGATCTTCTAATATATAAAATTCTTGTGTCACACTTTTTGTGACCAAACTCCTCTGAAACCGCATGACCAATTCCTATGAAATTTTGTGTGTATGCCCATGCCTCACTTGGTGCAATTTCGATTAGTGTAATGGGGAACTTGCATGAATTTTTTTTATTTCACAGGCGGACAGAAAATTATTTTCTGAATACAACAAAGAAAACCACATGTAAATCAGAGTTTTCCATCGCGAGATATTCAATGATAAATATAACGAATTTTAAAGAGCGGGAAATACTCCCTCACCCCCCAAGCCACTGCCGACAAAGCCGCGATGACGTCAAAGGTGCCTAAACATCACACGAAGCTATTGTTGTGATTGTTTGTAATAGTTGCCAGCAGTTGTGAGAGCTTCATTTGTTAGACGTGTTTATTATTTTCTATTTAAAGATAAATATCCAACGATAGAGGCTCGGAAGCCCTCATATTTTGTTCTGTTTTTTAATATTAATATCTGAGTAAAGACATAAAATATAAAACTGGAGCAGTTCAACCAAAAATTTTATAATACATAAATAACATCGTTGTAGGAGTCTGAGCCATGGCCGTTGGAAGAGGGATACATTATTTGTAAGTTGATGTTAGCGACGGCATATCATTCATTTAAGTATGTAAATAGAACGATTTTGATGTTTACTAATGTCCGCTTAGCTTTTATATACAATACCTTCATCAGTTTACTCGTAGGTACCGGAGAATTCGTCGTTTAGGACTGTCACTGCCTGTATTATAAGGTGAATTCCCGTCAATGCAACTTTTGCTCGCTGATTGGAGACATTTGGGAACACTTTCGTGCCGAAATAGTGTTATTTTCGACATGACATCTTCCGTTAAGCTACTGCTAATAATCACAGTGCCAGTGGTTGTAATGCACAAAGTTTGACAAGGTTGAAAAATATCGGCCAAGAGTTATCAGTGTTCCATTGTGATTGAATTGTAAAAAGTGCTATTACGCTATCGATAAATGTCTAACAGTAGTGTAAAAATTGTCAGTGGCGTGTTAACCTCCGTTGTTCACCGTAGATATGACATTTCACAATCAAGCTATTGAAATAAAAACTGTGTGTGAAGTTTGTTATTCCATTATTTCAACGAATAGTAGTGAGAAAATTCACCTGTCACTTGTGTGGGCTAATTTAAGGGTTTAAATCAGTGAATAAATAGTTGTTTTCATCATGACGAGCTCTGTTATCGTAAGTTGTACGTGATGAATATAAGAATGTGACATTGACTTCCAGTTTTTTTATGTATTTGCCTATTTCCCACTATATTTTTATGGTATATGGTAGTGTATTTTTTATGGATTTACCTATATTATTGAAATAGGTTGTAGCTTGTGTGTGTGTTAGCAGCGGAACCGATTCGCGATCTCACATGTGGATTGTGTGCAGACTGTTTTGCAGAGAATTCGTCCTAAAAAAAGACTGGTGTCCTAACACCCCATGCCACACACCTTTTAGGCGGCTTGCGGGGTATTATGTAGATGTAGATGAATTTCAGGTGTAGTATTCGAACGAACGGCAACGTTATCATCCATTTTTCTGATAACTAAAACACACAAAGTGAAACGCTTGTACTTCATCATCCCGATGCCGTATTATTAATATCCCAAGTAATAATCTAGGCACAATAGCAATAGGAAAACTTGCCCAAGAATAACAGAACAATATAAAGTTACGATTAGCGGCTAAATACTCCCTCAAAATAAATTTTACAGCATGTGCTCAGCGTATTTCCCAACTCCCTACGTTGTTTAGGCACCTATGACGTCACGCCTGGCCTCGGCAATGCTCGGGTGTCTTCGCGCAGTGGTCGGCTCAGAGAATTTTTTCTCGATTTTAAATGCAATTTCTTTATTTCTATTGATGTTGAATGGAGAAACTGAAGGTATTTTTGTGAGCTAATGTATCCATTTGACTTATTCAAAATAGTTTTTAGAGCAATCTACGACCCATGCAAGTTCCTCATTGTGATTAGTGCAATTTCGATAAATGTGCAAATTTGTTCCATGGGGAAACACTCCAATGCTGCTTAGCCTAATCAAATACCCTTTAACACTCTCTCGATAAAATGTGAATTCGCACCAAATACACTACACTCATTTTATGCATATTTTATTCTTTGTTTATATATTCGTTGAAATCCATTGCTCCGCAATTGCCAAAAACATTACTCGCTATGCATCCGGACAGCCGACCCACCGAAGTACTTTTTCTCTTCCCCTTAACTGAATAACATCCGTTAATTTAGATCATTAATTAAGTTTGGAGCTAGCGGAAATGAGTTTTTTTATGCAATATGGTTTGAGACGTCATTTTTGCCATCATAGGTTATCGGGCGAATTGAATACCACGTAAAGAATCCACCCATCCAGCCTTCAAGGTCATTGGGGAGCAGAAGCCCAGCTGCGTATGAATAGCATCAATGCGTAAAAGGGTCAGAGTCTCAAACACTGCGCTTCATTCCTTCCCAGCAGCAGTAGGCTCAGCATCTCAGGGATACAGTGTGGCAGTTGCTCACCAGTAGAAGGTGATTTCGATGGAGCCATACGGAGTAAAAATCAAGTGAACAATGGCAAAAAATTGGTAAGGGATAGATAAGTAAAGATGCTATCAAGGCATCGACAGTCCGCACTACGATTCTGAATTAAGATGAGGCACAAAAGTCAGCGACATCAGCCACACCAACTTCAGCCAAGCGGTTAACACGCACGTGAAATTCTATGCTAAAATGCTATTCACAAGGGAGATAACTTAAGAAACTGTGACTACACTTCCACTGGCAAGAAATGTTGCTCCTTCGAAAACATCCAGAACATCAATCTATTGCTTGATAGCATCGTACTGTGGTTGAGTTATGTCCACATTAAACTCAGGTTAGAGGCAGCTAATGTTATGGCTTGCTTCTGCTCTGGAAGACGCCTCATCATTTGAAAAAGGGAGTTCCATCTTGTGGGTTCATCCTGGATGAGTATAGAATGAGAAGTGGTGAAAAAAATTTTTTCAATGTTGGTGTATTGATGCATTCAGTCAGGGGACTGAGCATAAGCCATTTTTTACTATTATTTTAATGAAAATTTAGAACCTTTATATCAACTTTGAAGCATCATTGTGGAGCCGTCGTTTGGCATAACGAAACAAAACTGACGTCAGGGGAAGCCCGCATCCTAGCAGTCTTCAAATTCGTGATGATCTTTCCAATGAGTGGTACGGTTCAGGAGCAGTAGCTCCTGAACCGTACCACTCATTGAAAAGTAATGGAAGGTACCCCAAAAGTCAATATTTTTTCCTGCCATTTTTAATTTTTTTCAGGGTTTTCATGGGGGAAACCGAGGATTTTAGGATTTTTTACTTCGAACATTTTCGGTTCCCCACGTCTAACGATATCTTTTCACCACTCTAACCTGTAAATTTGATGTAGTTCGTCAACTTGCCTAAAACGGTGTTGCATACACTGAATGACTAGAGTCCTATACGCTTTACTGAGTCAACTACCAACGATGTGTGCAACAGTGTATGGCACGAAATTCAGGGTATTTGAGGTATTCGATATGGTACTTTGAGCATAATTATTCGAGATCTCGAATATTGAATACTATCAAGTATTCGAGGTATTCGAATATTCACGGATACTATTCGCGCACCTCTAATAATAATTGTATTTCATCGTGTGGAAACATTATTATTATTTATTATTGAGATAAGGATGTCTCAACATAAGACATGTGCATGCACTGTGGCGTGACACTATCGCGAGGGGGTGCAAAATCCACCTCACCACAACTGAAACACAAGTTCATTTTTTTTTGACAGGGGTCCAAGGTAAAAACAATTTGAAATTTTTGGTGAGCAAGTGTTATGGGCATCACAATACCAAAGTATTGAGTTTATACCTTGCCTAAAGCCTGATATTTCTCTTATACAGTGGAACTTCCAGGGTTAGTTACAGCTACAGGTACAGGGTTAGTACGTTCCTCCTTAGTACGTTTTCCTCCTTAGTACAACGATTTCTCTCGGTCCTGGTACCATCCGAACAAAATACAGGTAAAAGTATTTGGTTAGTACGTTTGAAAAAATTGTGCTTTCCTGGTCAGTACGCTCAATTGCTTGGCGTGACGCAACCCGCAATTCGTTCTCTAGTGTCTTCTTAAGGGTCGTAAAGCTCCGAATTCATGATTTAATTTATTATTACTAGCCATTAACGTTCTTGCATTCATTCTACATATCTTTCTTCGACCGTGATTTATCCAAATGCATTTCTCAATTCTTATGACGTGATGAATTTATCAGGAATGTCTGACTATGCAAAACTGCAGCCAATGAGAAGCCCCAATAAAGCTACGGGGTACGTGCGTATTTGACTACGCGAAGCTTAGTTTAAAAATACTTGATCTTGGCACGAAAGCAGACGACATTAAACAAATTTTTTAAGTAAATTTCAACTGTATAATGTAAAATCTTCTTGTAATTACGTCGTAATCTAATAATTTTGCGTGTTATTATTTGATATATCGATCGATATAACAATCGATATGGCTTTATTCCAGAAGCGAATGTTTACGGCTGTTGCCGTAATTTAAGGTTAATATAATTTTGTCCAATTTTTATGATGTTTAAAAACAACCCGCTGACATACTCAGGGTTGTTGTTATATTCTTCGAGTATGCTGTGACAAAAAAGAAATGACTTAGCTTTACTTGTCCTCTTTCTATAAATACATATAGGATAAATCACGGGAGAAAGACGCCGTTTTCATGTACAGGCAGTCCCCGACTTTCGTACACAATGCGTTCCCGAAAACTTGTACGAAAGTCGAATGTACGAAAGTCGAACCATTGACTTCCATACTAATTAGGGGTTACGTTCCAAAAGAGCGGAATATACGTACTAAAACCTTTTTTTTCACGGAAGTCAAGTAAAAGGTGTCAATTTTGAACGTACGAAAGTGCGAATTGTACGAAAGTCGAGTGTATGAAAGTCGAGGACCGCCTGTAATTGTCTTCGGGAAATCTATGAAACATTGTGATTTTTATTCACATGGTATTGTTTTTCAATGTAGGGCCCATTTTCATTATTTTAAAGGTGAAAAGAGTTCAGGAAGGCGATCCTACGAGAACTACTGATAGTAATTGTAATTATGATGACTTTTCCACAGATTGCAATTACCCCGACTGCTATTTTTTACTTTCCTCGTTAGCATGTTTTCCTGGTTAGTACGTTCATTTTTTGTGGTCCCTTCAGAAATGTACTAAACAAGTTCCAATGTATTCCTAATTTTTCCTACATGATATCATTGCTATCAGTATTTACACTGGTGAATAGCCACCTAAACCTAAATTCCTCGATATCTAATCCTACAATGGGTAGATAATAGGTACATTTCTAGAAATGTCCAGAAATTGAAATAAGTAAAATATCCCATACGCGGTGGTCATTGGACAAACACTGGCGATTCGATAAAACCCTACTATAAGCACTACTGATGTAAGTGTATTAACGTAAAACTGATCTTAACAGAAATAGCCCGATGACATCGTAGATAAAGTATTTAACAACATTCTGCAGGTGAGCAACCACTTTCTTGTCTTAATTTTGGTTTTTGGGACAAAAAATAAAAACCTCCTTTGGCGTGGAATTACAGGCACTAGAACAAAGAGGTAGTATACACGATTTACACTAAACTCTTGATTATACAAAGTCAGCCGGCAGGAATATTGGCACTTCATAATTTCAAATTACGTTATATCAAAGCTTTTTAACAAGTCATAAAAAAATGTTTGTTCTTGTTTCCACTACCATTTTTTGCCTTAAGTGGCTTTTTATTGACTTTTTCGGTGATTATTTATGCTAGAATTCTTAGAAAATGCTACTGGTTATTGATTTTATGGTGGGAAACGTCATCAAATAATTATACCATCCAATTATTTATAGTTAACAGGGTTCCCACTCTACCTGAACAATGAAATTCACGGCTTTTTCCAGGTTTTCACGGTTATTTTTCAGGTTTTCACGGTTTTTTTCAGGTTTTCACGGCCTCAATTTTGCTTATTTCACGGTCCATTAATAAGCCAACAATAAGAAAATCACTGGCCGTATATCAACAGAAAATTAACGTACGCAAAAAACGCCGTGAATGTTAACGCCGCAGTGAAAAGTGATATCTGTTATGACATGATCTATCGTTTGCAAAATTCAGGGCCGACTAAAGGACCAGCCCAAACGCGCTCTTGCCCGGACACCGAATACCCTTCGGACCTTCTTCCATCCGGACACCCGAGGTCCTTTTTTAATACCTCGCCGAGAGATTGTTTTTTGCGCACGTTATTATTACTGCACAGTAACCGAATTTCCCTCACCCCAATATTTCTTATTTAACGGAAAAGATTTTATTTAAATTGTTTATAGAATATAATAAATTAATTCTTTCTTATTTAACGGAAAATATTTTATGAAAATTGTTTACAGAACATACTAAATCGAAAAACAATTCCATACACCGTATTAGCACGAATCTAAGACGAACACGATTCTAAGACTACCCTCCTTTTTTGGAACTCCACTAGGAGAAAATTTTTCTTTCCAAATAACGATACGATTATAAAATGAATGAAGAAAAACGACCAAGGCTTTATTTTTTGCTAGGTTGCCTATGTCCCAGGAAACGCAGGATTTCGGCGAGTAATTAAGATATTCATTTAAGGTTTCAAACAATATTTTAGATAATAACAGGAAAACTAGAACAGGCGGTCCCCGACTTTCGTACACAATGCGTTCCCGAAAACTTGTACGAAAGTCGAATGTACGAAAGTCGAATGTACGAAAGTCGAACCATTGACTTCCATACTAATTAGGGGTTACGTTCCAAAAGAGCGGAATATACGTACTAAAACCTTTTTTTTCACGGAATTCATTTCAATTGACTTAATTTTAATAATAGGTTAATAAAACTCCTCAAATCATCTAATTTCTTTCGAAAATACGCAGAAAATGCAAATAAAAGTTCAAAAAACAAGAACTCCGTTGGCTATCGAGTGAGACTTCCTCTTGGCGTTTAAGTTGACATTCCACTTATTACGTCCACTATAAATAAAAGGACATATCCAGAAGCATAACAAAATGTATTTGTTGAACCCGCACTCTGGATACCTTTTAATTTTTACACCAAAATTCGATATTTGGCAGGTGACATTCGTATTCACGTATATTCCGCATGTTATTCAAAAAAGACAAAAGACAAACGGAATTCGGGTGATATTTCGTGCAATATCGTTGCTGAAGGTTTACATGAATTAAACAGCACTCAAACGAAAAAACACAATTAGAAAGAAGGTCTTACTAGTTTTATTGAAAGCTATTCGATGATGTCTAGTCAACTTCTTTTGAAAAATATCTTCAATTAAGGCTTTCTTCTTCTCTTGATAAAGGAGCCTATAGCAGGCAGTCTCTCTCCCAAATAAATCACCTAGATTAGAGTCAATTACCAACAGTTCCCTTCATTATATACGTTCGTATTGTTCGCATATACTGCCATTTGAAACAATTGAATGTTGGGATGCGCAATAAACATCGCGGGAATTTTTAAAAAATTGCAGACCAACGTCCGAAAGTCCGAATTAAGCGTACGAAAGTCGAGTAAAAGGTGTCAATTTTGAACGTACGAAAGTGCGAATTGTACGAAAGTCGAGTGTACGAAAGTCGACTCGGCATTTACACTGCTATTATGGATTTCAGGCCGATGTAAAAATTCTTATCCATCAAACACCATTTCCAGTACACGTATTCACGAGAGCAATGTGCATGTTGTGCCTAAAACAACTGCATTCGCCGGCGAAGTGACTGGTTGTGAGATGGATCACGAAGGCCAAAAATAGTCTATTACTTGAATTGTTCCTGTCTAATGAATATATTTTTAATATAATTGAGGTAGTGTGTAAAGCGTGAACAATGTTGCGTTAATCGTCAGTGGCACGCCCACCTGGATCTTCGCCTTCATATCACTACTTGTTTTCTCCAGGTAGCTCACTCTACCCCCACCCCTACCGTCATGTGCTAGCGGACAACCCAAGGTGCTCTATAATATTCACGCGCATCTAGCCCGGATTCTTTTCTTCATGTTCAATTATTTTCATTCCATCTCTTTAAGTTCTCAATAGTTTCTTCGGAGGGGCCATGGTCCGAAGACGAATAAAATTAAACTAGTGAAAATGAAACCTGACTTTATTAAACCCACATGGAAAACACTCGGTGGTTCGAAGTCCAGCCACCCGGGAAAGTAGGGAACCACTCGTACGAGGTGAAGTTCGGAACTGATGCTATCGCGTACGGGGGTACGCAGAGCATACTGCAGAGGGTGAAGCTTGACCATATGACGGCGCCATGAAATTTTTTACCCTAAAGATACCCATTCTTTTCTAACTATCGTAGCGCCAGATGAGCAGATGAATTCGGATTGTTAGTAGGGAGAAACAAAAATCCTGAGAAGATATCCCTTCGTCAGTAACTCTGACAAGTGAGACTTATAGTATAGCTCGTAAATTGATAACTGATATCAACCTAGAATCATGTTTTCGGAACAAAATGCCGAATTAACTGCCGAGAAGCTCAGTTACGAGGATATCGCGTTTCGCCAAAAATCACTACCATATTTTTCCATCTATTTCCTTGCTTAAAATACGTCGTGTTTGGTCTCGTTTTTTTTTAATTACGTGCAAATTACTAACATTTCAATCTAATAAAAGCATAATAGCAATAGTTGAATATCATTTTTAGATACCTATTGGGCTCATGGGTGACTCATGAAGCAGTTGACCTCCATGAACTGGGAACTTTGAAGGAGTTGGGCTGAAAATGCTCAGTGGGTGAGAAGAGGGTGGAGCGCGAAACACGTTTCTATTGTTCTCGTGTAACTCGATATTTTTGTCGAAGCTAAGGTCTTCGTAATACAATCCCTGCACGAGCTGGGACCTTTTTTTTATTTTGAAGAAGAGGAAAGCGTCAGAAGGGGGGAGGCGAATGCTGAATGGAGGGGGATAACGGATCTTGAGAAATGCGCTAATGTTACTTTCCCACGGCACTGAGCTTCTCCCAATGGTAGTTCCATCTCTTGGGAAGATTCCAACTATGTGCTTGTCGTTATTAGCCATAAATGACACATTGTATTTATTTCGTCTCATTTTCGTCAAACGATGGATGCGGGAAAATTATGTGTCGGAACCGCGATCTTCAAACGATAAACGATACTTCAGGGAACGATAGATGCGGGAAAAAATTACATTGTCTATAAGGAACTTTATTTGGGACCAGAAACGGAGAACGATCAATGCGGGAACGATAGATCGAGGTTCCACCGTATAACTTTTCTTTTGAAAGCGGCAGTGTAATGACTTCTTTTCTATGCTATCGTAATACCCTGAAACCACGACTGAATCGATCTTTCTAATATGAGGTAAATCATGTTCCCTTCATACTGTTGTTCTGGGAGAAATGGAACGACTTTGTAGCAGTTTATATCGCGACGGCATTGAGGCTTTAACGTTACGATCCTAGGCGGATCTAGGGAGGGGCACGGGGGCACATACCTCCCAGACACTTAAAAAATATGCAAGATTTTGAATACGGACACATTATCATTGCGCTCGTTTTGTATCATGAGGTATCCTTGTGCCCCCCCAGAACAAAATCCTGGATACGGCTTTGCTTGTTCTCCCCCACTCCCCAAAAAGAAATCCTGGATCCGTCTCTGGTTAAAATTTAGGTAAATTGTAATCAATCACACAAAAATTTTGTAAGTTGATCAAGCTCCAACTTTAATGGAGCAGAACCTAGGGTAAAGCAGGCGATCTCGCGGACACCGCAGAAGTGCACCCGGCGATTGATTGGCACGCACGCTTTACCTGCTGCCTAAAATGGCAATAGTTTTTCACTTAAACACAAAATTAAATAAGCTTCATTACTGTTCAGGTATTTTTGATGTTGATTTTTCGTTGTATAGCTATATATATTAGGTGGCAAACTCTGGTATCCATAATTTTTTTCTGACGAAAATTATGCAGCCCGATTGACGTCGAGAATTTTGCATTCGATTGTAAGACGAACCCTCTTTTCTGCAGGAGTTAGGAGGAAAAAAACCTTGTCTTAGATAGGTGAAAATAGGTAAATTATAATTCACTTGGTTTGAAATATATAAAGACATAATAAATACCTGCTGAAACATGTTATTTTCACTTTCACTTTACTTTATCACTCGTCAAATATTTCCACTCAAACTTTCCGGTTGCGACGTAAAACTGGCAAGTCCCAGGTCAACGCATGCGAAAATCGTGTAATGCTGTGTTGCCATAAGAGGAAATCTTCTCTCGTTTTCAGGCCGCAATGAGCGAGAATTAGTAACGTCGCGCCGAAAGCTTGCTGTCACCCGGTTCAAATGCAGGGAGCGTAGTGTCCACAGCGCATAGCAGGTTGTCAAGGTTAGCGGTCTTCCAATCACAGGATTGAGGGTGTTGAATAAACGTTCAAATTTTTCGACACAAATGCCATCTAGATTTAGTTTCGAAAGAGGTCGCTGCAGCCAGTGGGAAGCCTAATTGGATGGAAGGGGGACTAAGCAGTGACCGAGGGAGGGGAAACCAAGCCAGTCGAGGAAAGTAAACAAGCTGATGAGAAGTGGTGTCATATTTCAGGAGGGGGGGGAGAGAAAAGGCTTGCCCTGGGGAAAGATGTTTTTTTTTTCTTCAGGCAACATTTGTTCCCACGCTTTTCTGACCCATGCGACGATGCTCGCCACAGTGAATAGAAGTGCGCTCACTACGAACGAAGTTGAAAATTTCTGGGAAGGTATTATTACCAAGATTGAGAGATTTTTAAGGTTTAAGGACGAAATTCACGGCTTTTTCCAGGTTTTTTCACGGTAGACGAAATTCACGGCTAATTCACGGTTTTAAGGTTTTCACGGTTGAGTGGGAACCCTGGTTAAATATCAACGATCTTAGAGCTAAAGAAATTCTCATCCATGAGATAACAAATTGAAATTATTTTAATAAGAACTGAAATCTTTTCTAAGTATTTAATCTTAGAACTTTCTAAGATTTATAACAATTGGGTGGAGAGAAAAATATTCTGATTTTCCCAGGCTTTCCAGACACTCTGATGAAATTTTCTTAAAATAGACGACAGTCACCTTGTGTGAATGTGAGTGAATGGGAGGGGATGGCGTTACACCCCAAGGGAATTAACTGGTGGCGTAGGAGGTGGGTCAATAACATTAACAGCCAACAACAACTTCCTTCAGCACAAAAACACCACCGGCACTGACCTCACAACAGCAATCTGATGGAGTGATTCAGCAATCATACTGATTCCTAGTTGGCTGCTGAAGAGGTAATTCACAGACATCATCACACGTGAAGAACTCGGATCTGGAAGTGAAAAGAAAATTGGTTCAACCAGTTCATGGTACACAAATCCTAAGCATATAGTACACAAGAACAGCACGAAAAGGTGTCCCACAATCCCTAAAGCAAGCAAGGGCATGCTTAAACATAATTATTTTCACGAATAATATTTGGAAGAGGAGCTTTCATTAAAATGATTCAGATTTTTGGGAGATTTATAAATATTAAGTTTATTGCTTTGCTCTGTGTGTGCAGCTAAAATTCAACCCATTAAACTACTTTTTGCCAGATGATTTATGCGTGAAAAACTATTTTCCCAGGGTATTCACCAAATTCCCTGAGTTTTTCTAGCAGACCAAAATTCTCAGCACATTCCAGGTTTTCCCTGGTTGGTGGACACCCTTCCTAATCCATAAGTATTTCATTTCATCATGGCTTCACACCAAACACTCCTATCTTCAGAAATACTTCCTCAGGCCAATTATTAAATAGGAATCTCCACTCGTTTATAGGTACAAGAACTGCCTACACTAAACCGATGGTAGTAGTCAAGTCAGCAGACTCTCACCAGTGAGTGACCGGTTTCAGTGATCTGCTACACAGTTAAAAAAATGACTGCATAAGCACTGGTAATTTTAATTGTAGGAGACAATGAAATTATGAATTATTTGTTAGGTTTATTTCAACATGAGGCAGGATTTTTAAGAAGAAATGTGAAAAAGGAGCAAACATTTCAATCTCATTATTATAACATGGAGTACTACATATTAAGACTTCACTCAAAATCATAAGAAAGAGATTAACTCACATCCGTCCGTGCCTGTTTTTGTTCATAGAGTCGAGAGAAAATTCTCGGATCGAGAAAGAAAAAGTGGAAAAGGTTCTCAAAGTTGAAAAAAATTTTAAATACAATTCATGAACTCGGCTATATCTTATTAGTTAGTATATTTCTAGGGATGGCCAGATCAGATACATCGGATCCAAATATCCACGGATATTGCCGTTCACTGGATAAATGGGATTCAAAGTTGCAGAAGGCATCAGATCTGGATCCAAAATTTTAAATTCAAGCTTCAGTGAATGCAATGATGGAGATATAAGATGGATTGGAAAGATTTCTGATTTTCTCATTGCATGCACCGATACTCTGCAATATTTGTCCTACTGTGAACAAGTTTAAAAGCTCTCGGGTGGGTTATGTAACAGGATATCAGCAGTAGAAAATTTTACAGAAAAATACGGCAGGCACATAGAGTGAATCTTCCCAAGAAATTGAGCAACAATAGGCTGAGGCTCAGTGCTGTAGGATTATAACCAGGTCAAAAATAACTACATCTCAGATTTCATAAAACCACTAACTTACATTTTAATACAAAATACGAAAAATTTACATTTTAGCACACACTAACCCTAGCTAGTATAGTCATCATATCTCCACGTTGGAAATGTCACTGATTAAATACCTTAACGCTGTTATGTTAAAAATAATGCTCGAAAATTAATTAATTACAGACAAACTAAGGCCCATTCAATTGAACCACTATCAATTCAGAGATGTGTTCGCCATTCCGAATGCCATAAAAAATACAGCATTAAAAAAGGCGGAGCAAGGTACGTGGTCTCCCCTTGTTAGTGTAACAGTTTAAATCCAGAGTGAGTAAAGATGTTAGTGTTTTTAAAAAATAACTTGAAAGCACATAAAAATGATTTGTAATGAGTAAATATATTAAAATGTCTACGACAAATAAAATAGCATTCCTTTTATTGTAAGTACCCAGAAGAAACTTGAATAATTACTTCATTTAATAGCAGGGAATTAAAAATTTATTTGGATCCGAAAATATCCAGCTCCAAAGATCCGGCTCCAAAAATCGAGGATCCGAAAAATATTCTTGATCCATCCATCCTTATACATTTTAAATGGTCAACTTAAGTAACTAAGTCTTTTAATTAGCTGATGAAAAATTTGAAGCCAGTTTTACATTTATGCACAAAATATCTTCAAAATATTGATTTCAAAAGTCACTCCCCCATAAACATATCTGCTCACGACAATGGCAGAATATGCATTGGGTGCAGCCATATTGCTTTTCAACGAGTTCCGGATCGCAATCGGAGATTTTCTTGGGCGGAAAAAATGGGGTCAGCAGAAAAGGTCTCACCAGTTCTGCAATTGTTGAACACAACCAATGCTTAAATATAAGAAAAAAATCTTTGATTATGTGATGAGAATTCATCATCATCATACAAGAATATGGAATGATTGCCAAATCAGTAAGGCTTTTGCCGAAGGAGTCACTGGGGGACATTTTTTTTTTTTAATCTGAATTAAATTAATCAAAATCTATTTTTTTAAATCTTGATTTATATGTTCACCAACCTTGGTAAAACAATATTATTTTTGTAAGATGTATCCACACAAATTTGCTACCATTCTTAATTCTGTAGCTACTCAGAAAATGCTTCATTTATTTCCAAATGCAAAATATAATTTTAAAAAATTTACCTGGATCTTCAAGGATTAGGTCATTGGGTTGATCATGGTCCAGAGTCAAAGCCTTCAGCAGCATCAACATAGCAGCATACATATTTTTCACATCCTCCAAGCATTTCCAAAAGCTATCAGGTGCACAAGGGTCAAGAACCTAAACAAAATTAAAAGTTGACAAGAATTTATTCAAAAACAAACTATCACCGCAGCCAATTAACTTTCTTCAGAGAAAATAATTAGAACATGGAACAATTTGGAAAAGATTTGAATAACTAATTTTCTGAATAGGTAAAACAAAAATGGAAAGTAAGATCACTGGGCCTATACACTCAACCGGACACTGCCAATGTTACGTAAGCTGTTTTGGGCTTACGAATTAAGCCCAGTAGATAATGAGTTTGACAAGTAAACGGTAGGCTGAGTGATATGTTTTTTTCTCTAGAGCTCGGGTTGACCTTATGCAGATTCCTACTTTGCAAATAAGTTTAATGTAACTAACACAGAACAGCATGCATTGATAAATTTTTACTCACATTAATCTGGCTTTCAATGTAAAAAAAAGGCCTACTGATTATGGGGCCTGTGTATTTAATTAATAAAACTATGATTATGTAAGCAATTCAAAATTCAAATCCAGTTGAAGGAAAAAACTTGATTCAATGATTCTGTCACCACTCAAGTTAGTTCAATAAATGTGATACCGTAGACTCTCATTCATACAAACAACTTTATTGCAATTTTTTTGCTATTACTAAGAAAAGTCCTGGTTTCAGAGAGAGGAGTAGAGAACATATAAACTTGTGTAAGAGATGCATCCATGCAAGAGACGAATACCATTATTTAGAGTACCATAGCCAAAGAAAAAAATTTTAGCGGCATTTTCCTTTATGCCATTGCACAGTGCTGCTGACGTATGCCTAGACTCTTGACAGGGCCAATGCCTGCCTCCCACATGTTTATGACCTACGATTTCAGAGGACTGCCTCACGCTGGAAAAACCAAGGGCACTCAGTTCTCCTTAGGACATTCGACAAGGGGAGGAGTGTGGGGGATCCAAGCTAGAGACGCACTCCCATTTACAGCTGCAATTCATGGGAAAAAATGTTGGTCTCCTACATACGTTCATACAGAATTTTAACATACAGCAGAAGAATGATACTAAAACATTTTTGGCATTTCGAAACTATAACTTAAGTCATAGTCCCTACAGAATTGAATAAAACTAGGGGTGGTCAGATCGGATACATTGGATCCAAATATCTATGGTTATCACCTTTCACCAGATATATCGGATCTAAAGTAATGAAAGACATCGAATTTGGATCTGAAACTTATCCCTACTTGAGTGTAATGTGGAGGGCACTTCCAGTGCACCACTCTGTCCACCAGATGGGACGTAAAGTCCTGGCCCCTTTGGAGCCTGTCATTACAACCTGGCTAATGCCAACATAGGGTTCCTATCCCCCCAGCCCTTACTTCATGGCGCTAATGACCCCAGTTGTCTGTTACCTTCTTCCAAATAGCATACCATAGATAATACGGAGCACACAGGACCCGGGATATTCGGAAATTTAGATTTTCCGGTGTTTAGATCACTTTTTTAAAGTGAGCTATTTAAATAACCGCGCAACTACCGTCATGCCGCCAGTGATGAATAAAAAAATGATTAATAGTTCGGAACAATTTTTCCTCTGTATAATTTTTACGCATTAAAAAAGCATTTTCCCACGAAATTTCAGCATTAGTAGATTGAATCTACCCGGTAGAGCTTCTCTGTCAGCACTCTTCCGCGAATTCAGCACCGGGGCCTTCGACTTACAAGCCTTGTGACTCATCTTCACGCAATATTTTGCTTCCCCATACCTGATAACAACACTGGACACTTTTCGTATTTCGATTTAATGGTGCTCAGCCATGCCTGATTTTATAGGGACTGCCTTATCACTCACGTCTTGAATTTGACTTCAATGATTACATGATGATTGACGACGCGAGTTATTCTCCGAGGGCATAACTCCCGTTCTGTTAAAAATAAACGCTTGCCACCTAGTTAAGTTAATAGCTGTTCAAGTTCCAACCATGTTCCATTGAAACCCACTGACAATGAGATACAAGTTGAGTCAGTTTGATAAGCACGCAGCGCAAGCAACTTTCCCTCGCCTCCATTCGTCCCGCAGATGTGGGGTTAGCCCGCGGAATGAGACAATGCATGCTGCTTTTACCATCGTGTTGAATCACCATCGACTTGCGTCCATGTACAAGAAGTATGACTATCTTTTTTGGATCACCTTGGAAGCAAAAATTTTGGCGCGGGAGGATTTTTAACGACTCATTTCGCCGTTATATTTCGCTGGGGCAACGGAAAACATACCGTTGACAAAATTCTAGAAAACCTTCGGTTAGGGATAGATATTCCGTAGTTCATAATTCCGGATTAACGGCCATCTACTGTAATTACATTAAATATGTTATAAACAGCGTCGATCAATAAGTCGAATAATAAACGAAAGGTGATAATGTTAATATCTCTGGCGATCATCTTTCTTAATAAAAAGTAGTTACGCATACACGGCGATTGCCGTATGTTTTAGGTTTCGATATCCTTCTATGGCAAATTTGAACTAAGAGCGATATTCCCCTTCGTAAAGGAGCCTGAAATATTACTGAGAGGGCGCAGGGGGAAGCAATATTTAGAGTCGCAATGTTTTTAGTTTCACGCTCAACAACACAATGTCATTTCAACCGTTCCTGTATTCATTTTTGCAAGTCATTGAGACGAATATATAACCTAACTTCATATTGCTCCAGTCGAGATTTCGATGATATGATATTCGCGATCGCTACTTTTCTCAGTGAGCGCAGAGTAGTAGGAAAGAAAAGGATAAAAAGGTAATGCTGACCGCGACTCTTCCGTTGGCCCTTCACGCCCGTCGTCCCTTCCGGCTCCTTTCTTCACGGAACCCTTTTGTTTACATGTGATGTGGGCGTTTCCCTTTCTGACCTGACAACATTGCCCCCTACCCCTTCTAGCTGTCAACGGACAACTCTCGGCGGCCGGACTGTAGACTTTCTCTGACACAAGCTTTCCAATCCCCTGAAATGATAACATTCTCTTCCACTGTTACCTTTTTGATTACTTGTACAATATCCTCTCATGTGTCTTCTTACACCACCTTACCTTCATCATCCGCCGTTGGCATGTAAACCTGTACACTGACGCCTCATATAGCACAATTTCAATTGGGGCAAATTTGTTCCTCGTGGATCATCGCAACGCAGTGCAGCCTAATCAAAAAACTTTCACTCTCTCATGATAAAACGTGAACTTGCGCTAAGTACACACGAAATTGCTATCATTTCATGCATATTAAAAGTATTGCTTGCCTCAAATCTTCTTTTCTGTTTATATCGTGACATACCGTTCGTATATCCATTTCTATTTATTGGTTGTTATCCCCATGAATGTTTACGCTAGTAATTGTCGGAGAGACGACTCACTATATTCTTTGAACTATTGGGGGTTTACCTCAAAAACCTATAAATACCGGTGTCGACGTGGCAAGCTCTCTCTCTGCTATCTGACCTCTGATTACTTCGACCCTGAGGAAGAAAGTTTTTGGAGAACGCTGTGTGTGACAACTGGAGAGGAAGGTCAGTGATGAGACCGACGGAACGACACGTGATTCAAGAGCATGTGGTCGGACGACGAGATGTACGGAGGCATACATAGACATCAGCCATTTGGAAACGAGTATCCTGTGTTGAGTGTCGGCATCTGTTACGACCCATCCGTGAAGCGATGTCTACTAGTTGCCGAGCCGATGTGCATCAAAAAGAATTAAGTATTACGGCCACGTTCCCATTCCCTCCATCATCTCAACAGTAACTGTTGAGTGTTTGCCTTCTGTCACCTCAGCCGCATCACAAATCAGTCCATTTGTCTCCATGAAAAGGTGAAGTAATTTTGATTTCAAAGTAATCGTAAAAAAATCGCCACCTGGTGTTGAGCAGGGCAGTGTGATTTCTAGTTCTCAATGCTCAAAACTACGATCAAATAAGTTCTCACGAGTTGAAAGAAACTGAATTCTGTGATAGAAAATTTCTTCACATCAAATTTCTTACGTGGAGTTCAAACTCCCTATTGTATCATTTATCTCCCATCATTTGTCCAATTAAAGACAGTTACTTTAAACGATAAGGAGCTTGTAAATAGTGTTTAAAAGGGTTAATATTGCTTTAATTGCTGTATTTTGTGAATAGGGCTATTACTCAGTGCTGTAAGTATCACGAAGATGGGACGTGACCTCCTTTTTCCACCTCTCGCCACCCACCACCCACGCGCCGCTGCATTGGCGGTTTGCTTCTCGTCTTATCACCCTTCCTTTCACGCACCCCACTCCACCTCGCCTTAGGCGTGAGAACCGTGCAGCATCAGCAGAAGGCAGCCTCTTGAGTGGCCGCGAATGGGGAAATAGAGATATCACGCGGAGAGGCGTGCTATGAGAACGGCCGTTGGAGTTGCGTCCACGAAGAGCACGAGTGTGTGTGTTTGGTGACTGTAGAGCACGGACGTGCCTAATAAAACCTGCTTTGAGGAATGTAGAGTTTCCTTTTAACTAACCCTGCCTTTCCCTGATGCTATCGATATACTGAACCTTAAAAGTGCTTTATTTTATTCATTTTTGTCTCATAAATCATAAGTCATATCATCCATCTGTAGTTTTTAGAAGGTAATTTTCGAATTGAGGAGTATTTTATTACGTGCATCAAAGGTTATTCAATTTACTTTAATATTGTGAATAAATTGTTCATGCCATTTAAAATAATTCAGAGTCGTCTCTCGACACGCCATCCCCATTTTTCTAAATTCAAATCCCGTGTATATAATCATCAACGCAAAAAGTTCATAAAGGTCCCTCCCTTTGAAGATATTTTCTCAGTTGTCTACTCACTGGTAGCTAGGTCACGGTTTTGGGTTGGAGCCCTAAGTCGCTCTAATTGTTTGGGGTGTGTCACTTTCCTTTCTCGTCTCTCTTTGTTCGGCATTATTTTTTGCGAGGTGGTCGCAGGGGAGCGGGGAGGAACGTGGGGGTCGAGTCCACGCCGTAAGATCTGTTTGGCGAAGCAACCAAGACGGCGATACACAGGTAAGCCGCACTCAACGTGTACTGCCATAATACATTAATAATTCGAAATACATTGCTGTGCAATGGCCAAAAGTATTACTCATCATTGGGTCCAGATAGCCGGCCTACCAAAGTGATTTATCTCGTCTCCTTGACAGAATGACATTAGTGAATTTAGATCATTAATTAAGCATGGAGCTAGTGGAAATTAGTTTTTTGAAAGCAATACGGTTTGAGACATAATTTTTGCCGTCATCAGGCGATTGACTTCCAGGTAGAGGGTCTATGCTAAAGCCTTCAAGGTCATCCATATTCACAGGGGAGAAATGGAGCGGTGGCCGAGTTGCGCATAAATTCCATCAACACATAAAAGGGTCCGCTATTCGTGGTTCCAGCCAACTACACGCCAACTACCGGGCGAAAGTAGAATCACTGGTCAGGGTATACTTTTGCGCACGGCTCATTCAGAAAAGGTTCTTCTGAGAAGTAGTGTGGTTTCCTTGCTATGGAGAATATTCCGATGACTTTTTCTCCTAGAAAAGGGAAATCTAACAAGAATTGCTGTGTGCCACAGTGTTCTTCCAAGGCCTGTAGGGATACCGTAGTTCGATTTCACGAATTTCCAAAGCCAGGCGATGTTTTCTATCGCAGGAATGATTGGGGTGAGATGGAGAAGGTCGATCGACGGAATTTGTGGATCCACCGGCTGAAAATCGGGAAAAAGGTGACGAAGAGCATGCTGGTGTGTTCTTTGCACTTCATAAAGAACAATTATATATTACCGGGTACGTATACATTTTTCTATTTCACTTTTTTTCTCTTAATTTGTTTCAACGTGGCTGAGTTCACGTTGTGAAGTCGATGCGAATGTTAACCTCCTTGTAGTTATCTATGTTTTAACGTGTTCTTTCTCAATAGATTTTCCAGCAAGACATCGATTTTTGAAGAGATGTGCTGTCCCGTCTATGAATTTACCAATATCGTCGATAGAAAAATCTCCAGTTTGAGTACACAGACGGCATGGACGACGAGGAGTGTTTCATTTAGTGTTTTTCCGCATTTAGTGTTTTAAAGTTTATCCCCCCTGAAAAACCTTAAATCAGGATTCTACTGTATTTCTTATGGTCTCTATGTAGCTTACTGTGAATAACATCTTTTCACTCCATACTCCTTTTGAGGGAAGAAGGTACGTATTCCATGCAGGGACAATGGGCGTACATGAAATATATGAATTTCTTTTTATCTGCACATATTTTTTGAGAAACAGATGCCATTATGGAAAAGCATTGGTCTAACCTTTGGGGGTATAATTGGTCTTAGCTTAAGGGGCTGCTGGTATCTCATGGGTCTGGGGAGGGAGGGGATAAATCCGCTTATGAGTCAGTATGTGGTTGTATTGCTGTCATCTATGATGAATTGATGATTTCATACAGGTAGGTTAGTTCTGTACATTTTTCAGTGGGCCCAATTTTAATCCTTAATCTAAGTATTTACATGTTTAATTGCAGTCATATACGACCAGTGAATTGTTTAGGTAATACCTAACTAACTAATTATCTTTCGGCTTGATTATAGTTTTTGATCGAAGCTGTAACTCCATTTATTTTTTTATTCGAGGCATAGGATAGAGAATTGAAGGATATGTACCAGAAAAATAGGTCAGTGTAGCCCAAAGTGGTCGTGGTCTATGGTTAAAACAGCTCCTCTTTAAGGTACCTGACACAAAAGTTTTCTCCATTCAGTTATATCCCAACAAAAACAATTTTAATGTAAATTTAATTTATTTTGAAATTAGTAGGAAGCTTGAAATTTCTCCTATATGACTGCTTATTTGTTAAATTTCTTTCCTTCATGTTAGCTTTCTTCTGCCATAATTGTATGGTACTCTTGCCACTGACTTGATGGACTCTGCAACATCCACAAACTAGTATTAAATGATCGGCGTTTTTAGCATTATTATTCATGAATACTAAAGGTTAAATTAATGTAGCATAAAATGATTAACCATTAATAGTTACTAATGTAACTGGGCTGTCTACGATTGGTTTCTACCTATTCTAAACAATTCCCGCTTTGCGAGAACAATCAAACTTCCGGATCTTGATTTTTTCATCAATTGTTAGGCTAATGAGACCATTTATTTGAAGCGGTTCCTTGGTAAGGCCACTTGTTTGAAGAACGAGAGCCATTATTTTTAATTCACAGCCATTTCCTTGGTGAAGCCCCTCAGTGATCACCAAACCCGCATTTAAAACGCTCTCCCCTTCAAAGATATTTCGTTGGCTGCAATTTCCACCCAAATATCGCACAATTTCTTAGTAGGTCAAAAAAACTTTGCTACTCATGTTCCTTAGAATACAATTTAGTCTGAAAACTGAAACTGAAAACTGAACGGTGCCGATATGCGCAATCGAATCCACAGCAATAACGAGAATCACGGAGATTGCAATTGAAATGTCTTGTTATTCACGAGAAGCATACCCGGACTGACGGCCATTTTGGATTATGATGTCAGCGACGACAGCGCCGCTAGTGGTGATTTGGTTTCCGAATAGAGTCTCAAACACAATGGCTTCACTCCCTCCAAGCAGTCGTAGGGCCTCTGTATCTCAGGAATACAGTTCAGCAGTAGAAGGTGATTTCGATAGAGCCATATAGAGTAAAAACAAAGAGAACAATGGCAAAAAATAGGAAATGAGGGTAGAAAAATCAAGAAGAAATAGAAAGAGGTCAATTGCTTTGAAAATGGAGAGCGTCAAAGAAGTTTAAACTCATGATACCTTATTCTGAATAAAGACGAAGTTAAAATATCAGTAACCTCAGCCTCACCATCTTCAACCAAGTGGTCAAGACATATGGAAAGTTCATTGTGAATCTGTACAAACAGATGAAGGAGGTAATCACTCCGAGACATTTAGTGAAAGCTCCGGTTGGTTCCAGAATTTTAAACGGCAAGCAGGTATTTTCAGTGCAGCTATATCAGGTGAATCTGCAAGTGTTGATAGTGCAGTCACCGCAACATTTTCTGATGAAGTCCAAGCTGTGATTGAAAGCGGCTCCTTTCCCTCTCAACTAATTTTCAGTGTTGAAGAGACAATATTGTTTTGGAAAAGAATTCAATCTCGTTCATTCATTCGGTAGCATTTAACAATAAAGGCTTAGGCTTTAATAGATTATGACTACTTACAAGGGGAGACCACGAAAGTTGCTCCGCCTTTTTTAATGCCGTATTTTTTATGGCCTTCGGAATGGTAAACACATCCCTGAACTAGTAGTGGTTCCGTTGAATGGGCCTTAGTTTGGCTGTAATTAATTAATTTTCATGCTGTACTTTTCACAAGCCGCGTATAGTTACATGATATCCCTCCCTTCATCAGGAGGGTCAGTAGGGGTAGTGGTTAGCGTTTACGACTACCAACCGGGGGACCAGTGTTCAAGGCTCTGTGATGGCTTTATATTTTCTTCTCTCCATTGTGATCATGCGGCGTCAACTTTTCTATTAATTTTAATTGCGACAAGCATAGACATGAGACTATTTTTTTATCACCATAATGGCGTTAGGTATTTAAGCAGTGTCATTTCAAACACGGAGATACGACGACTAAACTAGCAAGGGTTGGCGTGCGCCAAATTGTTAATTTTTTCATATGCTTATACTGATCAACTACCACATTAAAAATGGAAACCACTCTTGCTAGAGCACATGCCATTAAAGGCTCGCGGCGACCAACATCATGGATACAGACATAATTAATAAGAACAAAAAACAATTATAAAATGCCATATTTCTCGAACACTTGTAATTCACTTTACTCCAAAAGGAGTTTACTTACACAGTGCCTGTGTGCTAAAAGAACCATACCGAAATATAATTTCCATGAATAAATAGGATGAAATAAAAGTTGATGACCGTGGACCGGGCGTGCTGGCGTATAAAATACGTCAATCTTCGAAAACCAAGGATTGCAACATCTTACGTACATTCTGGGCTAGAATGGTCTCGTGTATTCCTACTATGTACTTTGAATGTCTAAATTGCGAGTTTTCAAAGTTCGAGGTATTGTAGCTAATTTTTTTTAGATCAGCAAGAGGAACCCGTCACACGTGGCGTACAAATTACGCCGGGCGACCGGCCGTATACCACCTCTGTACCTTTATATCTGTATCACCCATAAATGTACAAGATTTTACTAATTTCTACAAATAAAGATTAATTTTAACAAAAATCGAGTATTATCATATATGCACATAACATGGGCAAAGTACGCCATTCGCCCGGTTGTGCAACAATTAAACCAAATGTGTCTTGTGCTCGCCGCTTCCCAAAATCTTCCGTAGCCCTTCCAATTTAATAACAAGATATCCACCAAAAAATATCATTTCTTCCAAAAAAAAGCCACTGTTTTAGCCCCCCGTTAATCTTTCGTTACGTTTTTGAGTAGAAAGTGGAGCCTTCACTTCTCCGCATTGAAAACGACACTGCTTAAATACCTTAACGTCATTATGGTGATAAAAAATAGTCTCATGTCTATGCTTGTCGCAATTAAAATTAATAGAAAAGTTGACGCCGCATGATCACAATGGAGAGAAGAAAATATAAAGCCATCACAGAGCCTTGAACACTGGTCCCCCAGTTGGTAGTCGTAAACGCTAACCACTACCCCTACTGACCCTCCTGATGAAGGGAGGGATATCATGTAACTATACGCGGCTTGTGAAAAGTACAGCATGAAAATTAATTAATAACAGCCAAACTAAGGCCCATTCAACGGAACCACTACTAGTTCAGGGATGTGTTCACCATTCCGAAGGCCATAAAAAATACAGCATTGAAAAAGGCGGAGCAACTTTCGTGGTCTCCCCTTGTTAGATGTGATTTTTTCGCTAATTCACCCAAAATTGCTAAAAATAGCAAAATTTTGTTTTAATTTACCGATTTCATGTTATTTTGTTTTATTACGCAATATCGCATCTTGCAAATTTCACGGACCTCTAGTCAAGGGTTAAATACCAATAACAAGGAGTTCCATGCAGAAATACTCACAAGGTCGCTTACATTTTCTCCGGAGGAGTCACACAGCAGTGCATGGGCAATGTGTGCCATGGCACTGTCAGGGCTGCGAAGCCTATGCAAGTCACACTCAAATGCTGCTTTCAAGCCATTGGGAAGCCTCTTCTCCAAAACGGCAAGGGCACCGACCACCCGGCACATGTCAGAGCAGACCTGAGGATCTGCAACAACACAAACATCACTCCAATGATTGAGAAAAGTCCTCACAATAGGTTACTTTCCAAAATGTTTAAATCAAGCAAGCAGTGCACAGTCAAAATGTAAAATTAAAATTTAGGAAGCCAGTGGAGCAAAAAAAAGTTAAAACTGGTTCGGTGGTAACTTAAATATTAAGCATTAAAATCAGTCTCATTTTATCACATAACCAAGCAAAATTGTAATTGGTGCAATATCAAACTGCTGATCACTTGCAGACAAAATGAAAGTGAGGCAACGGAGACAGGCAAGACCTGCGAGGAAAGTTATAAAGCCTTTTTTTCTCCCACACCGACAACAAACTACAGAGATTTTATGAAAGCAATGGCAGATAATTCACCTCAACTGGACATTCAAGGTTGAAGATTTAGTGAAAGGGTGATCGGTTTGATGTAACAGCAATTCACCGAGACTTATATACAGTAGAACCCCGATTTATCGTTCCCGCATTCATCGTTCGCCGCTCCTGGTCCCAAATTTAGTTCCATAAAGACAATGTAAATTTTTCCTGCATCTATCGTTCCCCGAAGTACCATTTTCCCGCATTGATCGTTTGAAGATCGCGGTCCCGCCGTATAATTTTCCCGCATTCATCGTTTGATAAAAATGAGACGAAGTGTTTACAACGTGTTATTTATGGCTAATAACAACAGACACATAGTTTGAATCTTCCCCAGGATATTGAAATGCGATAGGGAGAAGCAGAGTGCCGTGGAATAGTTACATTAGCGCATTTCCCAAGATCTGATATCCACCTACATTCAGCACTCGCCTCCCCCCCCCCCCGGTTGAAGCTTTCTTCTTCTCCGAAATAAAAAAAAGGTCCCAGCTCGAGCAATGATCGTATTACGACGACCTTAGCTTCGAAAGAAAATATCAAGTTACTCGAGAACAAAAGAAACCTTTTTCATGCCTCCCCCTCTCTCGACCGCTGACTTTTTTTAGCCGACTCGCTTCAAAGGTGGAGGTCAACTGCTGCATGAATCACCTATTAGCCCAAAAGGTATCTAAAAATGAATTTCGGCAATTGGTATTATACTTTTATTATATTGAGATATTAGTGATGTGCACGTAGTACAGTAAAGATTGATACCAAACACGACGTATTTCTAACGTTATTTAAGCATTTTAAGCAAGGAAACAGTTGGAATAATACGATGGTGATTTCTGGCGAATAACGATATCCTTTCAGCTGATAGTGAGCTCCATGGCAGTTGAAGCGATTTTTTTTTCGAAAACAGGGCGTCTGGTTACAATTTACGAGTTATGCTACAAGTTTCACTTGTCTGAGTTGCTAACAAAGCGATGTCTTCTCAGGATATTTTGTTTCTCTCGACTAGCAATCTGAATTCATCTGCTCATCTAGAGCTACGCTACTTATTGTTAGAAATGATTGGGTAAGTTGCCTTCTCTATAGGATAAAAAATTTCATTGCGCAGTCATATGGTCATGCTTCACCCTCTGCAGTAAGCTCTGCCTACTCTGTACGCGATAGCATTAGTGCCGAACTTCACCTCGTACGAGTGGTTCCGTACTTTCTGGGGTGGGTTGACTTAAAACTAGCGAGTGTTTTCCGTGTGGGTTCAATGGAGTCCGGTTTCATTTTTATTAGTTTTATTCTTATTCGTCTTCGGACCATTTGCAAATAAATTAAGAATTGTTTCTATCAATTTTATTTTTTCTTTCGGAGTAAACTGTAGTACTAGATAGTGTTTAAACATTTTCGTTATTTTACAACAAAATATGCATTATAAAAATACGCAAAAGACATGTTAGTAATTAACATTAATGTTTACAACTTACTGTGGAAGATGAATGTTGTAGACGAGGTAGTTTTCCCTAGGTTTAGTTACAAAGTTCATGAAGTTGACAAAATGGCTAATTTATGGTGTGCGAAGTCATTTATTGCGCTGGTGTGTCTACATTTTTTAATTTTTCAAAGTACAAAAAATACGTCAGGATTAAGAATAAAATTTCCTAAACACCTTGAGTGTGGCATGACGTGATATCACGTCATGGTGTGCTATTCCCTGGTGCTGATGACGTGATATCACATCATGCGTACCCCGAGGGTTCCGGCCCTCCGAAAGTGCTCGGTTAAGTTCTATTATGACATTTTGCCCCCCTAAGTTGCTCAGCAGGGATCTAGCAGCGCATTTGTGAACGCCGTTTCAAGCAGCCTTTACTGGGAGGATCGGGAGAAATTTTTTCTTTTATCTTAAGGTAAGCCAATTTCCATTCATTTTCCCCCTGTATTTTATGCTTTTATTTTTATTTATTTCTATTAATGCGTGAGTATGACAAATTTTATTTGAGTTATATTTTACAAATAATTTGTATTTACCATCTGGAACTTAACTATGTGTGTTTATTAATTGTTTATTACGTTTTTATAATATTTAGCGATAATATAGATATTTTTCCATCCTTCCTTTGTTTAGCTCTCTGCCTTCTCTAGGCGAATGTACATGAAGAAGGAATTGCGGGAGCTCCTAGAAGAGATGGCCATCAGGCATTCTCTGAAGACTCCGAGCTAGAAATTTAGAGAGGAGGAGGGTGGGGAGGAGGTTGAACCCTCACAGTCAGGTACTCCGTTGCCTCTTTCTACGCCCAATCCCTTCATGTCAATCCCTGGCCCAACCCCTTTGTCCTATTCTTTCCCTGAACCCTCTAACAATACCGTCAGTCCTTCTCCATCTGAATGTCCTTGTCCTTTTTGGTGGACCCGTAGCTCAGTGACCCCTCAAAATATCACTTTCATAGAAAACCCAGCTCTCACCATTCCACCCCCTTCCAACGACCCAAGTGTTTTTGCGTCTCCTTTTCCCAGACACCCTCTTTCGTATACAGATATACTTTCTTGTAATCTCCGAAAGAATAGGTTAGGAATTGGAAACAATGACCTATGAAGAGTTTTACCTTCATAGGCCTAATATTTCACAAGGTAGGTATTCCTATAACCAATATACCCGACTAATGGAGCATTGCTATCTTGTTTGACCTGGTTTGCTTTCATGAGTCGTGATTGATTCTTTAGCATTCTTCAAGCACTTAATTTTTCACCGAACACTGGCCAAAACGATTCAGAGCCTGAGTGTTTCCTCTAAAAAATATCCGTCAATTTAGATTCATTTCACTCCTCCATTGATTCCCTAATAATTCCTTCTCGAAACTATGCACGCTTTTTCATGTATCGTGAACCCACCGAAAAGATTTCACTTTATAAATTCTGTCTTTCTGTCATTAGATCCTTTATTCTTCCATCCTACATTCCTTATATCAAGACACTTTTACCATCAATATCTCAATCTCACTTTCCTGAACTCATCCAAGAGGAAGGTGGCAGAAAGAAGTATCGATGGTGCAAGTATTGCACTATTGCGGTGCAAGCACTCTCGGGCGTAGGAAAGAGACCGCAGATATCTACACTGGCTGCAAGGATTCTCCTCTACTCTGTCCCGAGTTTTTTTTCTTTCTTTCATAAGAAGGCATGAATAGTATTATATATTTTTGTATCATATATTGCAAATAGCATTATAGGTTAAATATATTGTTATAAAATTTGTGAGAGAGGTATTTCCTACATTGGTAAAACATACATGACTGTACGTAGTTGTTTATAATATATAATTTGAAAATCGTCATCATTTCGATTGTATTGAATTTGTTTTGGGTAAATATAATATTTTTTTCATGTCATGTGATTCATTTTTTCAATAGACTAGGGCTGCTTCATAAATAAGTAACTAGAGATTTCTAAGCACGATGGAAATAGTTTTTCCCTCGTGTAATTAGAAAGAAAACGTTGCTTTCGGTAATTGGGTGCGTAATAATGGGCATAGATGCTGAAAAGCTATTCCTAGCAATACGTGTTATTGAATGGTTTACTCGAATTGATATTATTATGCACCAAATGAAAAAATATTATAGCTGTAAAAATTTACATCATTTTCAGATTTTCGCAGAATATTCGTAGTTAGAACCGCGATACGTGGCCTAAATGAAGATTACTTGTGAGATATTTGCTTGCAAATAGGTACTATTAGTTCCAGTTTTTATGTATTGACTTTTAACTCGGTCACATCATATTGCATAAATGTGTCATTTGCTTGAGTTCAGAAGATAGTAATGAGGAAGTTATGGGTTCATTATTTCTGTTTCCACATCCATTAATATTTCGGTACCGGAATCTCCACCCCAACGACCCAAAAAGGACACGTGTCAGCAAAATCTTTCCTCATACCTTCCTCATCTTTTTGATGTGCTGATGGCATTCCCGAAAAAGCTATTCCTAGTTCTTACAAGCGGACCGACTAAATTTTACTATCACCCCTCGCTTCATCTCCGTACCCCCTCCAACCTTAGAACAGCCGGCAGGAGTGGTGCACATCAAGAGACACGCCAATACACCGTCGGAAAATAATCTCGAAAGCAGAGTGCCACCCATCTCAAGCACCTGCAGTGAAGGGAATACATAATGGTATGTGAAAACCATTTTTGTTAAATATCTGATGCTTACAGGTAGTCGTATGTGAAGAAAGGAATTGGAGCTGAAAACATGAAACGAGTAAAGGAATTTGTGACGAGAATAGTGGCTTCAGAAGAAAATGTAAAAATTATTCAATATTATAGAACCCTACCCCGATACATAGGATTACTAGTACAAGGAATACGCCAAAATATCTTGTCTAGAATTACCATCACAATCAAACAGCTGTTAACGGCGACTCCTTGTACTTATAACTTGCATTACATTCATCTAAGCCAAAAATTTCCCTATGGCAGTGGCAAAATACCAATGGCAATACCAGTAAAACATTACAAATTCATTTTCCTTGTATTTTTTGGATACATAGCGCAGGAAAAAAATTGAAAGAAAACGGTGGCGCGGGGAAAAAGCCGACAGTATGCAACCCGCATCACATTTATATCCCACTGTGCGGGTGACGTGATATCACGTCATAAATAAAAAAATTCATAGCTAACAAATTAGGGCCAAGAAAATTTTTTCATTATTTTTCCCAGCTTTTTTGGCACCCATGCGTGCGTTTTGCATTAAAACACGACAGCCGCACCGGGGGTCGATTTTGAGTTTTACATGGTCAGCATTGAAAGTGTTAAAATGACGTATTATTCATTATTATGGCATACACTGAAGTCCAGATATAAATTTGCAAAATACAGCGGCACATCATTTTGACGCCGACAGTAGTCCCATGGTCCTTGACTGCAGTGGGCCTGCCTCCACTTGCCTCTGCCACATTTGGAGCCGAAGGCCTCCCTCCACCTCTGGCAACCACCTCTAGGCAATGGCTAGAGTTAGTGCTGAGCTGTATCTCCTTTCCAAGGAGACTGGACTCAGCATGAAATCTAGGGGAGAGAGATTGCTCTGCTCCGCAGCAATCATGCTACTCACTATCGTAGTTGGTTGCCGATTCTGGAGCATCAAATGCCTTGAACCATCAACTCGAGTGCATTCCTCTCTCTCACACACATCACACCCCTTCCTCATTTGCCCTCCCACAAATAATTCACATGTTGCATACTTATTAAGAATAACAAACAATTTTCTGCTCCATCACATAATCAAAATTGAAAAAAAAGCAATAACAGAAAAATGGCGCAATGTTTAATCCACTTTCATTCCAACGTCTAATCAATTCATTCCGGAAGACAAAAAAATTGTGAGGACTTTGAAAATGAAGGTAAAAGTAGAAATCAAAGTATTTACCTTAATAAATATTGATGAATATACATTTCTCTGAAATTTGTTTACCATCAAATTATGCATAAGCCATTAAGTGGAGGATATGCCAGATTTTTAAAGTTCATTTTCAAACTATCCTTCTTTTGAATCTAAACAATACTTTCCAAACTGACATGGGTATCATTAAAAAGTGTGTTGAACTTTGAGGAGTGGATATAAAACAAAGTCACTTTTGCTGTGAATGCAAGCAACTACTTCAAAGGTTGATTGACGTACCTTTGCCCAGTATTGGAGTGGATGCAAAATATGCAGGGGGCACACTGGCTGGCTCATCGAGAGACGCAAGGTATTCTAGTGCATCAGCCGGCCGGAAGAGGGAGAGCTGTGAGCGCCTGATGAGAGCCAGGGGTGAGCGCAGGCCCCCATCACCAGGCACCAGCCCCATGGGGCGAGCACCCGCCTCCTGGTACTGCTCGCAGCAAAGCAGCAAGCGTGCCCAGCAGCGCATCGACACCTCTCGATACTCCTCGTCCCCAGCCACATACTCCCCACACTCACCACTCAACTCCATGCGAATGTCCGAGTCTACCGCCATGCTCACCCGGTCACGCAACACAGCCGCAGGAGGGATCGACTCTTGCGGCTGCCCCACCAGGCCACCCCCCGGCACACGCCGATACACCTGCAATGCACTTGCCTTAAGTTGCTGCCCTCATCAGAACGGAATACACATCATCAGATCCAACTCTCACATTTCCTCTGCAGCAATGTTTCCAAAATCTATGCCACAAATGAGAGAATATGTTTGTTGAATGAAATTTAGAAACAATTATTAAAATGAACTCAATGATGAATACAGTAAAGGATTAAATATTTGAACCACTGCCATCTTCTTAGCAGCATAATAATTAAGGGTCACAAGAAGTATCCGTACCCTATAAATACACCATAAATCCCATCAAAAACTAAATTGAGGGAATTAACTGTTTGCTATGTTATAACCACTATTCATTAAATTTTAAGGACAAGTTTGAAGCGGGCTACAGCAGTGGTTGCCCACAACCAGAATTAAAGAATGGCACTTGACACCATATTGTGATGGTCCGAGACCATCACATGCTTTCCTAAGTTCATATTCTAGAGAGACGATCATTGTAAGTTTTGCGATTTTGGCAAAAAGGGTTTATTTTTTATCCCTTATCTATATTTTTTAAATACATATGTATATTTTATTATGCAATACCACGGAATGTATTTTTGTGTGTTGCCAAATGTTATGTCAGTGCCTAGTGACACCCTAGTGAAGTGCATCGTCTGTATTTTAACTCCGCGGAAAAAAAGAACATCGAAAAAAACAGATGACAGAAAAAGTGGGGAACCATGGGAGACCCTCGTGGGGATATAAGGAAGTGAGATGAGAGAGAGCAGATAGCATGGCACACTGCTGACTGGTTCTACACTCTCATTGGGAGTCCACCTTCATAGTGGGACTGAGGACACCCAGTCAAGGCACGGGAAAGCATCTTTTACCGCAGCGAGCCGAACCCAGTGGCATAGTGGTGTTCCGAGCCACATTGGGAGCAGATATCACCATCGCCTCTCCGGCCCTTCGTCCGACACACCCACGGTTCCTCGAGGATTCGCTCGCACTCAACAAAACTTTGTGAGAATTCCTGCCACGCCACGTGTTCTTATCCTGTTCCCACATTTTAATCACCATTAACTCCACACGGTTTTTTTTTTTGTCTGGTGATTTAAAAAATTTGAAACCATTCTCAGTGTCTTGTTACCCTGGGCATTAAATTCTAAAGAAAAAAGGACCGAATTTAGTGGACTAATAGTGCAACTTTCTATCTAAAAAGTGTATCAATTACAGGCATTACTTGAAGGTAATGTTCTGTGCCTCGTCCCAATTTGTTATTTTGCCTAAATTATTTTGTTGGAGGTGATGCCGTAGTGAGGATTCCTTTTTGTTGTATTAGAGGTGATGCCATTTTTTTTTAAGGGTTAATTTTTGCCTGTTGAAGGTGATGCTGTACGTGGAAAAGGTTTTTTTTTCCTATCTTCTTTATTTTTTTATTAAATAGTGTTGTTAAAAAGGACCTACAGTAAACTCTTGATTTTACGAAGTTTTCGATTATACGAAGTGATATTGCGGTCCCGGCGAAAAGCCTATGCTAAATACATGGCGCTATTCGATTATACGAAATTTTTTGAATTTACGAACCTCGGCTCGGTCCCTAGGAGCAAATGGCATTCGTTTATACGAACTACGGCAAAAAATTTGTCAACAAAACTAGTTACGCCGGTGTAAGTAGCTAAAAAATCAGCGCTTCCGACTGTGGTCCATCAAAAGTGCGAAATCGTAAATGATAATGCAGCTTTGGAGAGAAATGGGTCGCCAAAAACCTCACAGTGGGAATTTAGGGGAAGTAGGAGTTCAGTAAAAATATCGCGGCTGACATTATGCCCCTATTTTCGGGCCTGTTCGTAAACATAGCATCGACAATAATTCGTAGTTTAACATGTCAGGAAGGTCACTCAGGGTATTTCTTACACTCCTACTTAAACCCTACGTAATTGAATCATACACAAATATGACACAAGTCCATAAAAATACTCAAATTTCAACGTTCGTGACAACACTTTTCTCATCAACAGTTGGAAATATGAGGAAGGAAGAGAAATAATGCACTCAATGATAGAGGAAATATATTTCATTTTAGACGCTAAAGTTATATTTCGGAGGAGGGGAGGTCGGGGAAAATACTGTGGTTGTCAGCGGCGAGAGATGGGGAGAAGTAGTAAGGATATCGCTGATGATATCATATTTTATACACGAGCCTATATTGAGGGAGAAATGGCTCCTCTATTGCTAATTCGAATGGGGATTTGATGATTCTGTGCATTAAGTTTTCGCCCAAGCACATTGGTATCTATCCACAAGGGGGCGTCTGACTGTCTTTCGTCCTGAAAGCGCTCAATCGTACGGGATGGGCTTGTGCTAAATTCACGAGGTTGCGAAGGGCTTCAGTTTGTGTGCCTTGCGAGTGCGTAAGCAACAACCAGTGCTTCTCTGGATCTACAATAGTAACGTTTTCTTTGCGAGTGTGTTTGAAAATTGGGAATATGGAGCCTTCATAGCTAAAACGAAAAATAAGAGTATTACCTTTAGAAATAAAAATGAAAATTATTGAAGAGGCGAAGAGATTAACTAAAAGTGAGATAGCGGAAAAGTTTGGAATCCCACTGTCGACTTTGTCGACAATTCTAGCAAACAGCGGCAAACTACAAGAAAAGGTCGGGTCGGGTGTTTCGCTGAAAAGGAAATATCTGAGCTGCGCCAAGTTCGCGGAGGTTGAAGAGGAGCTATACACTTTCTTTTGTAAGTGCCGTGAGCAAAATCTTCCAATTAGTGGACCAATATTACAAGAAAAGGCCGAATACATAGCCTTGCAAAAGAAAATTGATGATTTTACATGTTCTAGTGGGTGGTTGACCAATTTTAAATCAAGATTCAACATTGTATCTCTGAAGATAAGTGGGGAAGAAGGCTCTGTTAATACTGAAATTATCGATAAATGGCACATCGATAACAATGATATACTTCAAGAATATAGTCCCAGAGATCGCAACAATTTTGATGAAACTGGGCTATTTTTTAATGCATTACCTGATGTAACACTGGGTTTCAAAGGGCAAAGGTGCCATGGGGGGAAAAAGAGTAAAGTGGGTGTTACTGTGGGGCTGTGCGTCAACCAATCGGGCACGGACAAAATCAAGCCCGTTGTCATTGGGAAATTTGAAAGGCCACGGTGCTTAAAACATGTAAAATTGGAAGCCCTCCCAGTTTTTTACCATGCAAATAAAAACAGCTGAATGACCCGAGAAATTTTCCAGCAAACGGTTATACGTCTACAGAGCAAAATTGCTGGAGAGAACCGCAAAGTTGTTTTAATAATGGATAATGCCACCGTCCATAAATACGTGGAAGATCTAAAGTTGGCTAATGTTCGAGTCCTCTTTTTACCTCCGAACTCGACTAGCAAGTCCCAGCCCTTGGACCAAGGCATTATCCAGAATTTTAAAGTCCTGTACCGGAAGAAGCTTGCATGGTATTACTTGCGATGGATCGGTATGTACACATTCATCTATTTTGCTCATGTGCGTTTGGATATTGATTTAGATATTTTTATTCATGATTATCAGTCTTTCAAATCTATTTGCTACTTTTAGAAATGGGAACAGAAATGAATAACATCCCGAAATGGACGTTGATACATGCAATCCGTGCCATAGCCAAGTCCTGGAGAGAGATTTCCTCCACAACCATCGCAAATTGCTGGAAATCGGCCGGATTCCCTCTGATAGCGCATCATGAGGATGTTCCCCAGGTTGGTATTTGATACAATGAACCTAATAGTAATTTTACTGCTTTAATATCACGGCTTTGGTTGAATCGTTACGTTATACCTTCAGGAAGCTGCAGCAGATGAAATCGCGGATGAGATTAGTGGCTTAAAAGAAGATTTAAAAAAATATTTGGCAAAAGCAGGAGGAGCACAGCGCGCAACATCAAGTGATTATATTGCGCTAGATGATGATCTCCAGGCTTGCGACGATTCGACGCCGGTGCCTGTGTCAGAAGAAGCAGCGGCCGGGACTAGTCAGAATAGCAGTGACGACGATGATGAAAGTGAGGAAGTAATTCCACCTAATAAAAAAGAAGTATACGCTGCCTTCCAAACATTAAGACATTTAGATCTGGCTAACTATTTGGACCCCCAATTTAATTACCACTTATGCAAGGTAGAAACCATGGTGGAAGCGGCGATGGAGATGGGAAAAAAGCAAAAAAATAACAGATTTTTTTGGGTAATATCTTTTCGTGTATATATTGGCCTTTGTGAATAAACAACTTAAATATCTAAAGTATTGGGCTCTATTTACCGCCAATTTATATTTCAGGCTTCTCGTAATGAAGACGCACTTCCAAGTCTAACCATGAACTTTCTTCTCACGCGCTTCCCCGTTCTCCCATGCTGAGAGTTCTTTCTTTCCAAAGCCTTTGTTTACTCCCTCCTGCCGCCTTTGGCTGATCTTGCTGACACCCACCTTTTACGCATCCCAAACCCCTCCTTCCCCATCATTTCCCATTCACTCCCTTCCTAAGGTCACGGAGCTTGCATGCGTCGTAATAAAATACGGCCCCCAAACGTAGTCTGAGGCAGAGCTGAAGGACCTTTCGCCACCCTTCTTTCTCCTGACCCCTTCACCACTCCTAATGCTGACCACACTTCTTTCCTCAGGCAATCCCCATTCCACTCTTATTCACCCCACCCACTGGGAATGTTCTCCGACTGTGGAGAAGGGCATGGTTCATCTTTACCGGCAACGGGGGTAAGTTTTTAACCTGAGAGAGGCTGGAGAAGTATCCTCCATTGTCAGGGAAATGGTGCCGTGCTTATAAAATTGTCTCTCTTCTTCTCTGCTGACTTTAAAATTGAAATTTAATTATTTTCTTTGCGCTTTCCACTCTATATTTATTTACGATTATGGCACGCGTAATTTTAGTGCTAAAACTAACAAAAATCTTTGCTCTATGTCAATGATCCTTTGCATAACTTTCAATACGGCGGAAAAAGTAACACGAAAACTAAATGAGGTGAAGGTACATTTTTTTGCGTATCATTTTTGGGAATTCACGCAAGTGAACCAATACGTCACCACGTTGAGAAATGATAAAACGTCTTTTGTAGGAAAACAATCAATGTGGAGAATAACGTTTCTCTCTCTATTTCTCCGATACTGTAAGATGTTTCTCCTGTCGTTTTCCGGTTGGAACCTTGCTCCTGTCGGCATAAAAGGAGAGAAACATACTATATGAACAGGTCACCTCACACCCGGTATGAAGAATATGGTCCTGATGAAGAATTAAGCCTTTTATGGCAACGTCTGCAAAGATGATGGAACACAGTAGTCAGACGGAGAACTCAAACAGAATTTACTTCAAATATTCGCAAGAAGATAATCAGATCCTACGTTATTTATGATCGTAATTGAATCTCAGTGAAAATAGAGCACATTCTGCTTAAAATACGAAATAACTCGAAATATTAACTTACGAAGGTTATTATGGAAACGGGCTAAGACCCTTGTTTTTCTCTTTTTTCTCGTCACTGTACGATAGAGGGCGACATAAATGGCGGTTAGGCCGGCTGCTGCTAAAATTCCGTGGGTCTCAGAAACTAATATCTATCTTTAGCATACTTAATAGTTGCTATTCGCTCCTAACCACAAATTTATAACATTAAATTCTTATAATAAACATTGCAATTCATTATTTGATTACGTTTTTTAAACTGGTCGGGATTTTCTTAAGCGATCGTTGATGTTGAAGTATGAACAAGAAATGGGAATTTTATGGTGGTATGATTATTTAACGATTTTTCACATCATAAATCGATAACAAAAAGCCTTTTCTATGTATTATACAGAGAATAACCACCGAAAACATTTAAATAAGACCACTAAAGACAAAAAACGGCGGAAGAAACAAAAGCGAACATTTTTTTCGTGACTTATGAAAAAGGTTTGAATTTACGAAACTCAATTTTACGACAGTGCCAATTTTCCTGTCCCACTGGCTTCGTAAAATCAAGAGTTTACTGTACTTCTTTTTATCTTGCCGAATTCGCCAAACTTCCTTAGTACGATTGTCTCTCTCAGAATAGTGGTGTGGTTGACATGGAACTACACCTGTGCCCTTATTCATTTTCGCAACAGAAGTCTGGTTGTGGTGGGGCATCACTCGCCCTTCAAACGTACAGTTTTTAACCATCAGTCACGGCCAAACAGCAACTCATTTATCTATCTAGCAGGACTCCAACTCATGATCCCTGATCAAATGTCAAATGGGGATCAAATGGGAAAGCCAAGGTCTGAATCCAAAGGGAAGGGAGTGAATTGGGACAAACACTACAACACTATAAATTTAAAATAACAGTTTTCAGGTAGTTTCCAAATCCGACACGTGGCCAAGGCCCCCACCCAACAGCTCAGAGGACTCGTGGTGTTGGTGACTGAAAGAATGTAAGCACCACACATACATATTAGTTTCACCAGTAGTCCTCCACAAGCTCTCTGAACGCTGTAGTTATTGGCCAGACTACTTATCGTTAGGTCGCACACAGGGTACATTATTGTCCAACTTTTTTTCCTATGTTGCATTTGCTGTTTATTACATAAAATGCCACAAAGAACAGATCAACAAATTTGCGTCAAGTCTCGCTTCAATCTTGGCAAGGGTCGCAAAGAGAGGACTGAAGTGGTACAGAGGGCCTTTGGGGTTGAAAGTTGAAAGGCATAACACATATAAAGGAGTGGTGCAGGCAATTTAAGGTGAAAGGTGATTGCCCCATTAACGATTTTTCTAATTGGAGTGGTGAGTACGATGCTATCGACAAGAAACCTTCTCTGATATTAGGTTGGGGAAAAAGAAATCAATTATTTTTGCACGAACTTCAAGACATTATTTGACATGCTTCGGATTTAGTTCAAATATGCACCATTTTGTTTGATAATTCATTGTGGTTTTAATGGTAGCTTCATATAAATCTTTGGTGTTTAATTGGTAAATTTTAGGTGTATTTTGACAAAAAACTCTAGTACCCATTTATCTCTATCTTCTCTTGATGCCAATTTCTTAACACCCAGGAAGTTTTGCAATGAGAGAAAAAGATGGTAACCACTTGGTGTGATGGTAACATACTGCATTTCTGGTCAAGCGATGACTGGCTTCTTCATCACAATAACAAGCTAGTGCATTCATCAAAGCTTGAGAAGCAATTTTTGGCAAAACACAAGATAGTACAGCTTTGCCAGCCTCCATTCAGTTCCGACATAGCTCCCTACAACTTTTGAATGCTCCCAAAATTGAAAATGGTACTCAAAAAAGCAGCAGCCGAGGACATCGAGATGATTTAGAGCAATGTGACACGTACACCCATGTCTCGTATAGCGCAATTTCGATTAGCGCAATTTCGCTATAGCGCAAATTCGTTCCTCGGGGAAACATTGCAACGCAGTGTAGCCTAATCAAAACTCTTAAACGCTCTCGTGATAAAACGTGAACTTGCGCTAAGTACACACGTAATTTCTATCAATTTACGCATATTAATATTATTTCTTGCCTCAAATCTTCTTTTTTGTTTATATATTAATCGAAATTCATTGCTTTGCAATTGCCAAAAGTATTACTCGTCATTGGGTCCAGATAGCCGGCCTACCGAAGATTTATCTCGTCTCCTTAACAGAATGATAATAAATAATTTAGATCGTTAATTAAGCGTGGGGCTAGTGGAAATGAGTTTTTTTTTCAGCAATACAGTTTGAGACGTATTTTTGCCGTCGTAGGTTACCGGGCGATTGACTTCCAGGTAAAGCCTTCAAGGTCATCAGTATTCACGGGGGAGAAATGGAGCGGTGACCGAGTTGCGCATGAATAGCATCAACACATAAAAGGGTCCGCTATAGAGTCTCAAACACAATGGCTTCGTTCCCTTCCCGCAGTCATAGGCCTTCTGCGTCTCAGGAATACAGTTCAGCAGTGGAAGGTGATTTAGATAGAGCCATACAGAGTAAAAACCAAGAGAATATGGCAAAAAATAGGAATGCGTGTAGAAAAATCAAGAATTTATCAAGAAAAACCATAAACCTAGAAGAGGACTTGAGAGAGGTCAATTGCTTTGAAAATGGAGAGCGTCAAAGCGATATTGCGTGGAAGTTTAAACTCACGATGCCTTATTTTGAATAAAGACGAAGCTAAAATATCAGTGACCTCAGCCGCACCAACTTCAACCAAGCGGTCTACACATACGGAAAGTTCATGGTGAATCAGTACAAAAAGACGAGAGTGGTAATCGCTCCGAGACATTTAGTGAAAGCGGTTGGTTCCAGAATTTAAACGGCAAGCAGGTATTTTCAGTGCGGCGATATCAGGTGAATCTGCAAGTGTTGATAGCGCAGCCACCACAACATTTTCTGATGAACTCCAAGCTGTGATTGAAAGTGGCTCCTTTCCCCCTCAACTAGATCTAGTGTTGACGAGACGATATTCTTTTGGAAAAGAATGCATTCTCGTTCATTCATTTTCAGGGAAGGAAAACCTGGGTCAGGTTTCAAGGCATTTAAAGACTGTTTCACGTAGCTGCTAATGACTCGGAGGACTTCAAATTAAAATGATTTATCATTCATAAACTCCGCTAGCTATGAAATGGCATTCAAAGTAGCATTTTCCTGTCATTTCGATGAGCGACAAAAGGGCCTGGGTGACACAATAGTTGTTTTTAGACTAGTTTGAAAAATCATCAACTGCCGGCAACGCATTACGATCCCCTGAGATAGCAGATGTTAGCCCACCCGCACGACAGGACGGAATTTCGAAAGCAAGTAAGAATTTTTTTTAACGTGAATAAAAGTCTTTGAATGCGTGAATACTATCTTTAAAGATGTTTTTAACTATAAATATTTATAGAAATAATGTTTTCTAAGGCTTTTTATGGGAATATAGATGTTTTAGAGGAAATTCAATACCAAAGACCTATGCTACCAGGAACGCATCCCTATCTTCCCTATGTTAAAACGCTCTCGTATAACGCAAATTCATATAGCGCAAAGACCCCAAGGAACGCATCCCTTGCGCTATACGAGACATGGGTGTATACTGAATTTCAAAATCTCTGTTTGATGACTGCTTTAAGATGTGGAAGCACCACTGAAAGTAAGTGGTTCAATCAAATTTCCTCTGCTTTAAAGGATGCCATGGCCCGAATATGAATGCAGGCTGGATACTTTTCAGACACACCTCGTATACAACTTAAAAAGGGGTTGATATTGCAAATGTTGTGAGACAGATTCTCGAATGTTTGGAGGTGAAAATGGCTCCCCACAGCAAAAGTCCACCACATGATATTTGGAATGCATGGGATGCAAAACTTTGGAGGTAATATACTCACTGCCAATGCCTTGGCGATGACAGCCAGAGGGAAGCGGCCAGGGTGGAAGATGTGGGCGAGATAAGCATGCCTAGGGTCAGTGGTGGGGTCCACGCCCTCCTCATTTGCCGGTGACCAAGGGAAGAGAAGCCCTTGTGGCGGAGTCTCCAAGATGGCTGGCTCCCAATCGTCCTGGCTGCGCTGTGCAGATGCTCTCCCCTCCCCCAGTTCCATCAGGATGCTGCTCACGAGCATCGAGCCATCTGAGACGGTCCACACAGCCCACAAGCGGAATTGGCTGAATTGGAAATCTACTAGGTCGTGCTGGGAACAAAAAAAAAAGTCAACACAACCCAAGTGAATTGAGAAGGAAGTGTTCCTTAAGCGACTCACATACACAGCAAAACAATAATACTCAACAGCAAGAAGCAATTTCTATGAATAAAACTCGAAACTTCTTTGCGTCAGAGCACATATCACCTTAAGGAAAAAATGGACACAACTGTGAGCTTATATATTTTGAGCAAAACATTAAAAAAAGTAGTACACAATTTTTCACAGAAAGTTGTTTGATTTGTTTTTCATATCATCTTCTCTGTGGTATGTTCATCATTTTGCAATCAATTGCGGAAAAATTTTTGGTATCAGCAGGTTCGTCCCAAAAACATGGTTTACCAATGCACCAACTCCTTCTCCTACCAATAAAAATTGTTACCAATATAATTTATCCTCGATGTTTGGGGACAAAAAGAAGTCATTGGGTGCCAAATCCGTACTGTGCAACAGATGCCAATCCAATATGCCTCTTTTAAAATTACTGCTGTTTTTTCCCTACCTAGCCCAGATTACTGGGGTCATAAAATACAGCAGGGCCATTTCATCTCAAATCAGGCAGATAGTGCAAAATTATGTCAGGTGACCATCACCCATTTCTGTGAAAGTTATATACATGAAAGCAGTATGATCCTTATGATGAATAATGATCACTTTATCCCAGCTCAGAAATGAACCGTTATAAAGTTATCCTCCTTTGAACATTGCTGAGCCAGGCCTCAGAGTAAAAAATGAAAAATCACATACATAAATGCTGATTATGTACTAAGGAACCATGGCCCATAATGCAGTGGTTAGTGTTTCATTTTGAAGAAAATTCATTTATGCACATACTGACATAACTTGCAAGTCATTTGAAGCAATAATAAACAAATAAAAACAGTAAAAATGAGTCGTTATTTAACAATTTATTACAAAAAAGGCCACCTTTTATTTTCTTTAAAATTTCTCAGTGGGTAGTTTAAATGTTCTGCTATCAATTAAAAGAATTAAAAAAGGTTCCAACATCAACTTCTCTGTCTCCATTGACTCGAGGCCATGAATTTTTTGTCTTTAAGTCAGGGTTCATGTCTGTAGTCGGAACTTCTTGGGGATCAAAAAACAGATTTTTTCAAATACCTATTTTTCTGCTTAGGTCTTCTATAAGAGAACTAAGTTTGGTTGATGCCTTTTCAGCCATCTGCATAGGTACTGACTTTACAGAGGCTGCTTTAGAGGTTGTCATGTTTTGCATATGTAATTAGTAGTTTTATAAAAAAAAAGTACTCTTATGAATATTCTCGAGGCTGGTTTTAACTCTTTCAAAACAGTGGAGTTATCTCCTTAGCATGATTGCAGGACTGCACCCCAAGAGACTCTTCGGTCTTCTCCGTATGGAGCACTTATGTTGGACATCTGTTAAGAAGGGTCTTGCCAATAATCACACACTGTCAACATCAACCTTTTTTGATCCTTTCTAGTCGGGATTTTGCATTACCTTGGGCTCCGAGGGTAATTGGTCTCTCTCCGTTTGCGGTAAATGACCCTACCAGCGGCATTGGTTTCTGTCAACTCATGCTTTGTTTTATATGAATTAGCCTTACGGATGATTGTTGCTTGCACGTAAATTAAAGACTTCCAATTGAATTCCTCATTTCATTCTGAGAATTTAAAATTTTAAAGCTCTACCGTCAGCATTAACGAATTCAATGCATTAACAATTTCCATGCTGATTTTATACTAAAATTGAGACATAAGTTAATATTTATGATAGAATTTCGTTTAAAAATGGTAAACGCTGCTCAAAAGACAAGGAATTCAATTCTTAGTTTATATTTTTTGATAAAGAAGCATATACAGTAGAACCTCGCTTTTACGCCCCCGCAATTTACGTTTTCCCGCAATTTGCGACATTTTCGTCGAGTCCCGATGAATTAAGTATCTCTACAATGTTAAGTCTTCCCCGCATTTACGCTGACGAAATTTCAAATGACCCGCTATTTACGCCAGGCCGCCAAAGGGAACATGGCGGATAGCGCGCCGTAATCAAGAAGAAAGAGTTTTCGAGATCGGAGGCAGGGATAACCTTTTTGCAAGAAGGTTGCAAATATAGGAAAGGAAGTTGTATTTACAACCTCCTTGCCTTTTTGGCATACCGGTCACCAGCGCCTATATCATTAATACGGCGTCTTTGAACCACTAAAATAATTCATTCTTCATCTGTTTCTGACCACTATCGCGGGGATCGCGGGATTTCCTGAGACAGGTTGTTTGCGAAGTTTAAATTTCTTTTCAAGTATTGTAGGTTTTCCACTTCACTTGTAAGCATCGTAGTTACAAATATAGACGCTATATTTATACTCGTAGTCGTTATCGTGATGATCCACGCACTGGGCGTTCTCCTTCGCGTACATTATTACCAAGTTCTTCGTTTATTTTTAAATTCGTTTTAATCGTAATCTCCTTTTCCCTGCTTTTTTCGTGACAGCGTCAATAAACGCGAATCAAATACTGAATGGCCTAGAAATGAGAGAGGAAAAATTTTTCAATAGAAGATAAAATAAAAATGTTGGGAAGAGTTGACTCGCATATATAGGCTCACGCGTTTCCCTTGCCAAAGAACTTTGGATTCCAGTGTCCACATTAAACACTGTTATTAAAACTCGCAAAAACATAGAAACTAGTGCAGTGGATTGCGGACCTACTGCAAAGAGGCGAAAATATGTTAAGTACTCGAAATATGATAGACTATAGAAGAAATTTTAAAAGAATGGTTTCAGTGCACCAGGTCCTCGAACATACCCATAAGCGGAGTTATTTTGAAGGAAAAAGCGCAACGTGTGGCAATGAGGCTGGGAATTGAAGACTTCGAGGCTTCAAAGGATGGTTATAAGCAGGTTTAAGACTAGGCATAATGTTGTATACAAAACAATTTGTGGTGAGTCCAATAGTGTTGTTCCCCATACAATGGCACAGTGGAAGGAACATTGTTTAAGTGAGCATATATAGAAGGGTATGCTCCAAAAGACATTTTCAATTTAGATGAGACGGGCCTTTTTTCAATACACTTCCCCATAAGACTTTTAAGAGTTTAGAGGTGAATCTTGCCAATGTGGGAACCATAGCAAAGTGCGTTTAACAGTATTGTATGGTGCTAATGCTAATGAAAAGTTAAGGCCATTTGTCATTGGAAAATCCAAATATCCCAGATGTTTTAAAAATATCAAGACAAGTGAGGAGGATGATGATGATACAGAAATACCAAAAGAAAGCGCAATCAATGCTATATCTGCTGTCAGTGCACTAAGGCTACATTTACCAACTGTTGCAGGAAATGAGAGAGAATTAGAGCTGTTGGACATCATAGAAAAAAGAGTTTAAATAATTTGCACAAATAAAATGACCAATCAAACAAAGATAATGGAATATTTCCAGAAGAAGGCTAATTAAAAGAACATATTGCAATGGTGCTTCTTTTTTCATCACTGAATTCATCCCAGAATATTTAATTTAAATTCGACGATATAAAATTATTTGCTTTCAATTTTAAGAAGACTTCTTGAGAGTTAAGGTTGATACATATTGTTTTTAATTAAATATTAAATGGGTTTAAAGTCAAATATTTTTTTTAGTTCGTCCAAAGATAAAAATATTTTTACTTTAAAAGATTTTTTCAATTTTATAGAGTTAACGGAATATGTTTATCCATTTTACTTATTTATCAGCAATTATCTGTGTTTAAGAATCTCTTTCAGAAGACTGATGTTTTGTATGATCTACCTCACTGAGAGTTCAGTACTAATAAAGAATTTTTTGTTACCATAATTAAAGGTTTTATACTTACTATTCATTTAGAACACTAGGTTGGGACAAGATCTCAATTTCCTCCCATCCTGACTTTTCCTGACTTTTTCCTGACCAAAATCTTGATATATCCTGACTTTTTCTAGCGTTCGCCATAAGTTTTAACGCATGAAGAAAGATGTCATAAGAGGTCATATACAAGGAAATAGCTCAAAATATGCAACACTTCAGTATTTTTTAATTGTAATATCAGAAAAACTTACAAGAAATGTTACTACTGTACAGTACTACACGTTAGGTACTTTGGTACTTTCCAAACAAAATATGGCCACTGTGGACTAGCAATCATTGTGACTTAATCATTAGTCAAAACAGTAAAAAAAACAAGGTGAACAAAACAATCACAATTTACTTATTTTAAGTACACTTCACACATAATAATAGTTCTTTCATAGTGACTTTCCAAACAAAAAATGGCCACTGTGGACTAGCAATCACTGTGACTTAATCATTAGTCAAAACAGTAAAAAAAAAACAAGGTGAACAAAAAAATCACTATTTCCTTATTTTAAGTACACTTCACAAATTATCATAGTTCTTTCATAGTGACTTTCCAAACAAAATATGGCCACCGTGGACTAGCAATCATTGTGACTTAATCATTAGTCAAAACCGTAAAAAACAAGGTGAACAAAACAATCACAATTTACTTATTTTAAGTACACTTCACACATAATAATAGTTCTTTCATAGTGACTTTCCAAACAAAAAATGGCCACTGTGGACTAGCAATCACTGTGACTTAATCATTAGTCAAAACAGTAAAAAAAACAAGGTGAACAAAAAAATCACTATTTCCTCATTTTAAGTACACTTCACAAATTATCATAGTTCTTTCATATTGACTTTCCAAACAAAATATGGCCACTTTGGACTAGCAATCACTGTGACTTAATCATTAGTCAAAACAGTAAAAAAAACTTGGTGAACAAAAAAATCACTATTAATTTAAAGTGCACTTCACAAATTGTCTAAGTTAGAAACTCCATTGTTAAGTTAGAAAGTACCAGTCAACTTTTTTATTTCTTCATCAATGGCATCAGCCTCCTTCTGGCTTGATGCTAACACTTTCATCTTTTTGGCTTGAAGCTCCTTAACTTCAGTTCCAATCATCTTCTCATGGGTCCTTTTTTTTTCGACCTCAGCGTCCTCAGATCGGCGCTGCTTCTTTGCTTCTTCATACTCGGAGCGCGCGTGCCGAAATCTGTTGATCATTTCAGCAGATATTTTTATGTTTTCTACGCCACCAGCAGCGTTGACTGAGTCGTACACTTGGCGCTGAGCCACCAAAGACATATCTAATTGGTTCTCTACTATTATCTCCTTATTGATGGAGAAGCCACGCTCGATGAAAGCTTGGCCATGGCTTATGATCAGAGCCATTTTAATCACTTTCACTAAACCATCTGAGCACTTATAACGATCCCAGATACCTCTCCAGAAATGATCTAGTCTCTGCCTCTGACGATCATATTCTTGACAGGCGTTAGCAAATACTTGTTTGTCACAGAGCACCTTAAAGTCAGACAAAATAGTGTCGCACTCACTTGCAGGAAGCCAATTGCGGCTGTGCAGTTGTTCCAAGAAGCCGTTCAGTCGAGTAGAAACGGCAGTTTTGGAATGTGAAATCAGTTCTGGGTCACAAAAAGTTATGGCTCTGCAGAGTTTGTAATTCAAGGGAGCCTTTTCAAGAATTTTACTAACCATAGCCTTCAGCAGGAGCACACACTCCTCCTTGAACTTCAGCATTTCTGGAGTAGATACTTGTACTTTTTTGAGAGCGTCCTTTACAGAAAAACTAAAATTGAAGTTCTTCACAGGAATCAGATTGTCTTCATTGGTAATGTCAACTTTACATACATCTGACTTTCGATTTACATAATCATTCTTGACAAAATGTCTAAGCAGGTTCGACACTAAGTTCGACAGGTCCGTGTGCAAGAACGGCGCCATTGGGTCATTGGTTTGATAAGTAGTCAAGAATGGCTCAACAAGTCTTGCAACATATGAGAAGAAGGCTAACTTAGGCCCCAACATCTTATCTTCAACAGCTTTTGCAACATACAAGAAGCCGGCAGATTTTATTTTATCCTCTTCAGGTCCAGTTCTCACTTTTTCAATAAAAGTTTTTACGTTTGGCAATATTTTGATGCAATTATCGGCACCAGGTGCATTATTCAACCACCTCACTGCACAATACTTATTTGGGAAAGTAGTAGAGCCTGTCCACTCTGTATACTTACTGCGACGGGCAGGCACATTCTTAAATATATTGTATAAGGCCCTGAGAAACATGACAATATTCCAGCCACACTTACTAACCCCCTCTTTGAAGGAATTATGAACTACGTGCAAACCACAGGACCCCATGAGCAGCAGCAGTGGCTCATCCTCACCAAACTCTGTTTTCATATAAATCTGGAGATCTTTCAGGAACTTGACATTAACATTCGGGCCATCCATGCCAACCATAAGCACATGAGACTGCACACTTCTAGGAATTGCTGTGCAGTATGCCGATATGAGATCAGTCGCCCTTGAGCGACCCAGGAACACTGAATCATAATATTTCGTCACCGTTTCATTTTGATCATCACACCAAAATTTAATGGCAAGATCCATTTGAGTCTTCTGGCTACACTTATTGAGACTCTCGTCAAATAAAACTACCACAAAATCCAGTTTGGTTAACTTAGATGTGATAACATCATGGAAATGTGGGGCTAAACCATGTACAAGTGAATAGGCGATTTTGTTCCGACCCAATTCCATTTTTGCAGCAATCATACTATCTGGGAACATTGTGGGAAATAACTGCACTGCCTTGCCCCCAGAAGACAAAGAAGTATGGCTCGTTACACAATAGATACACCACAAAATCTCAGCTTTGGTAGTATCTTGCTTCATTAACCAGGTGTTAAGACCTTGCAAACCAGCAGTCTTCGGGACGGCGATAACTTCGTTGGTACATCGCGCACATGGGCATGAACATGTGCAGGCAGGTGAAGCTGGTGTGGGGTCATCGGGATCGTCCCGAGGGTCTTCTGCAGTCCCACCCGATGCTGAGGAACCAGGTGCCGCCGCCGTGGGGTTCACCGACGCGGATGTAGAGGTAGAGGGAGTTGCTGTAGTCACCTACAAAAATCAGGCTGGGGTAGAGAACCAGAAAACCCCGAAGATTTTACAAATAACTCACCATCACTTACCTTCTTAGCGGAAGGCAAACAAAATATCTTGATCCCGTAACAGCTCTTCTTGTTCTCGACGGCAGTATTGTGGTGGGTTGATGACAGGTGTTTAGTCAGGGCACCGCGACCCATGTTGCCGAGTTGATTCGTCTTGCAGCACACCGAGCAGTAGAAAGATGTTGGTTTTCCTTCTGGCAATCCATGCTTTAATGCAGTCGAAGTCTTTGGTGAGAAGCAGCTGAAATGAAGCTCCTTTGACCAATCCTCGTTCCAATACGTCTGCTTTCCCCCGACCATGACTAGAGACGAAATGGGCCTCAGCATTCGGGTCTGAAAATAATACAATCTCATTTTGAACTACAGCACCATTAAGTTTCAATGAATAGTCGAATGGAGTGGATAAAATAACACGACAGTGAGTTTGCTAATATTCGTGACAGCCTACCTTCAATGAAGAAAACGCAACCTCCGCTGCTCTCCAGGCACACCGACTCGTCCGGACTCGTCACCGTCGCACTGTTATTGTTGACCCGCCGCGGGCGTAGACCCGGGGAGCGCGTGGGATGGCGGGGGGTGTGGGGGGAAAGGCGCGGAAAAGGAGCGACCGTGGAGCCAAGGTTTAGAGCCTAAGGTTGCCTCACTCGCTTCTGCGCATGAGCCTACCAAGCCGCTACTATGTCACAGACGACCCAATGCAACTTTGCTATTGCATTGTCGTATGGTAGTACAGAATTCATTTAAGGTTCCTGAGACGCTGCGTCGCCATGCGTTCAACACAATGTAGTCAATATTTCCTGCGCTTTCTCCGTTAATGGTCTCAGTAGTCCACAAATGATAAAATGACTTTTTGTGGAAGAAGAGCGCGTTACACTGCCGTGTATGCCGGCCTCCCGCTATACAGTGGCGACGTGCTCAAACTGTCAGAAACGAAGAAAGCTGGACGAAACGTCTCATACTACACGTGGGCACTTGAATTTAGGAATCCTTTTATTTCATGGATATACAAATCGGCACCAACAACCTCTTAATACCCCTCACACGTTAAAAAAATATCGCTGAAAGTGAATCGGTCAAAATTAATATGTATATATACCAAAGAAGTGATGTACAAGATTTGCGATGCTCCTATCACATGTGATAAGCTAGATTTTTTTCCACTTTTGAGATAAATTACCTAACATACTTATTCGTGCAAAGACAATTATGTTTTTACATCATCAACCCGAAAGGCATGACCTCCACTGTATCCCCATTGTAAGAAATCATTCAACCTCATTTCTAGACGTGAGACTAAAAACTAGTTGTAATTTTATTATTTTGTACGCCATTAAATAATACAGAGCAATTTTCCAGGCAATGGCTGAGCAGAATAACCCATAACATGTGATAATTGAAGTTCAAAAATATTTTAGCGCATTAAAAATATTTCTCAGGCATCACGGGAAAGATCGTAAATCGCATGATAGAAACCTATATTTTTTATGGTAATTATTCCTTCACTCGAACAAGCTATAAATTGGTAGTCTTGCTAAACTTCTAAGGTAAATTAGGATAAACCGTTTCAATTTTTTTTCTTTTCACGTCATATGTACTTGCAACTGTATTGAATCAGAACCTCTTCCAAGTGAAGGATTCTTTTTACTTTTGAGATTTTAGCCTGGTTATCCGATCAAAAGTCATTAATTCAGGTATTGATACTTTGCTCCAGATTTATTGGTAATCTTCATTGCGTTCAGACTTTATACTTTTCTCTATTCTCAATTATCAACTAATTTTTCCAGAGCATGATAATGAACGACAAGACGCATGGTGAGAAAATAGCGTTTTGCAATGACATGGTCATCCTTAGTGAAAAGCATATGCATATATGTGTTTTAGTTTTATTTAGCTGATAGCATACCTGACGGGTGATCGAGAGGAGCTTTAAAAGTAGGCATATGAATTCAATTATAGTGCATCTGAATTAGCAATCGGTAATTTCAAAATTTATTTTATAATCAATGATCGTTATTTTTAAGTGACTCACATTGCTGAATGTTTTCTAGAAATTTTCTAAAAATGCTTTGACTCTTCTGAATTCTCTCTGAGCTCAATATTGAAGTTGGTTCCTTTTCAATAGTCTAAATTATTTGCTAAACGTTTGCCTAATTGGAACCGCTGCAGCAAGCGATGTAAAATTTCAACCCTTTTCACTTTTTGCACTCGTCACATGTTTATTTTATTTTTTGATTACTCCAAAGGATTTCATGCATGCATGCATGCATGAGAGGGTTAAGAGTGTCTAAAGGCCGTTTTACACGGTACACGGAATTGCGCAGTCTGACGTACGTGCGAAGGCGCAATCAAAATTGCGTCGTGTAAAGCGGTGAATTGCTAGAACACATGCGAGAACCTTGCCATGCAGCGGCAGGCAGAGCGACGCCAGCACTCCTTGCTTCGGCGGTGAAGGCGGCAGCCCAGTTCGGCACGGGTTAGCACGAGGGGAAGGGAGGCGGTGAGACAGCGCGGCGCGGGCGTTCTCGGCTCATCTTGCGGCTGTCGCTTGCCGCCAGTGCGGCGTGCGGTGGCCGGCGGCACAGCAAAAGGCACACAATCCGATCCATCCTGACTCTTCGGGCGCTCATCCTGACGATTTCCTGATTTTCCTGACCAAAACTTTTTTTCCTGACTATTTCCTGACTTTCCTGACTTTCCTGACTTGTCCCAACCTAGAGAACACGATCCATATGAAAAATAGAACATTTAAATATATTTAAAGGGGTTATTTTTCATTAAATTGTGCCTAACCTCGATTTTACACTTTCCCGCGATTTACACTTTTTTCCCTTGTCCCCCTCAAAAGTGTAAAAGAGGGGTTTTACTGTATTTTTTTCGCAAACTAACTGAATGAACAATTGTATGACTGCGGTCCCTTGCCACAAAGAGGGGTAATATAAGATGAGGGATCTACGTTCATGCTCCCGGATTTCGGCAGTTATGGCCTGTGCTGGGTGCCGAAACTAAGACTCTGCAAACCCACGAATGTCATAAAAGGAGAAGATCAAGGAAATGTGTGATTTCAGCATTCGTTCACTTGCATAGGAAAATCTCTGACGAAAATTTTCGCCTTTGGTCTCCTGGGTATGGAAATGTCCTGACATATATTTTCGTCATTGGTAGTGAAAGGGATAACTCTTTATAGAATGCGAGCATTTGGTTAGCTTGAACCCTCCAGTAATTTTATCAAGTCAACCATCAGATTCAAATAGCATTTTGGCTACTTTGTAGACATCGTGAATGCGGTTTAGACACCCTGCAGACAAACAAGTTGCCTTATTTCCTAAAATAAGTTTCTTTGAGGAAATCATGAATTTTCTCCAATTCATGGGTGATTTTCACCAACTCAGACGCAATGAGGAACTTGCATGGGTCGTAGATTGCTCTAAAAACTATTTTGAATAAGTCAAATGGATACATTAGCTCACAAAAATACCTTCAGTTTCTCCATTCAACATCAATAGAAATAAAGAAATTGCATTTCAAATCGAGAAAAAATTCTTTGAGCCGACCACTGCGCGAAGACACCCGAGCGTTGCCGAGGCCAGGCGTCACGTCATAGGTGCCTAAACAACTGTAGGGAGTAGGGAAATAAGCTGAGGGCATGGTGTAAAATTTGTTTTGAGGGAGTATTTAGCCGCTCATCGTCACTTTATTTTGTTCTGTTATTCTTGGGCAAGTTTTCCTATTGCTATTGTGCCTAGATTATTACTTGGGATATTAATAATAAGGCATCGGGATGATGAAGTACAAGCGTTTCACTTTGTGTGTTTTAGTTATCAGAAAAATGGCTGATAACGTTGCCACTCGTTCGAATAGTACACCTGAAATTCATCTATGTCTACATATTACCCCGCAAGCAGCCTAAAAGGCGTGTGGCATGGAGTGTTAGGACACCAGCCTTTTTTTAGGACACCAAAAATTGATGTCACGACCCTCATGGAATTTGTTAAGATAAATTATTGCTATACGTCGGCGGCAAATCGAGTTGTAAAAGAAACTTGTAATACTGGAGGATAAAGATCATAAGCTGTGCTTTTGACATTAGAGTAAGCTGTGCTGTTGAATTTGGCAACGCCGGATTAGCGGAGAAGGTAGTCCTATCCGTCCTACGGTACGAATTCACAGCAAAACGGTCTGCACACAATCCACATGTGAGATCGCGAATCGGTTCCGCTGCTAACACACACACAAGCTACAACCTATTTCAATAATATAGGTAAATCCATAAACAATATACTACCATATATCATAAAAATATAGTGGGAAATAGGCAAATACTCTTATCAAAAACTGGATGTCACTGTCACATTCTTACATTCGTCACGCACAACTTACAATAACAGAACTCGTTATGATGAATACAACTATTTATTAACTGATTTAAATTAGCCCACGCATGTGACACAGGTCACTTTTCTCACTACTATTCGTTGAAATGATAGAATAACAAACTTCACATACAGTTTTGATCTTGATAGCGTGATCGTGAAATGTCATATCTGCGGTGAACAACGGAGATTAGCACGCCACTGACAATTTTTACACATTTATCGATAGCGTAATAGCACTTTTTACAATTCAATCACGATGGAACACAGATAACTCTTGGCCGATATTTTTCAACCTTGTCAAACTTTGTGCATTACAACCACTGGCACAGTGATTATTAGCAGTAGCTTAACGGGAGATGTCATGTCAAAAATAACACTATTTAGGCACAAAAATGCTCCCAGATGTCTCCAATCAGCGAGAAAAAAGTTGCATTGACTGGAATTCACCTCATAATACAAGCACAGGCAGTCCTAAACGACGAATTCTCCGATACCTACGAATAAATGGATGAAGTTATCGTATATAAAAGCTAAGCGGATATTAGTAAACATCAAAATCGTTCTAATTACATACTTAAATGAATGATATGCCGTCGATAACATCAACTTACAATTAACGTATACCCTTCCAACAGCCGTGGCTCATACTCCTAAAATGATGTTATTTAGGTATTATAAAATATTTGGTTTAACTGCTCCAGTTTTATATTTTATGCCCTTAATCAGATATTTATATTATAAATAATGCAAAATATGAGGGATTCCAAGCCTCTATCGTCGGATTTTTTGCTTTAAATATAAAATAATCAACACGTCTAACAAACGAAGCTCTCACAACAGCTGGCAACTATTACAAACAATCACAACAATAGCTTCGCGTGATGTTTAGACACCTTTGACGTCATAGAGGCTTCGTCGGAAGTGGCTTGGGGGGTGAGGGAGTTTTTCCCGCGCTTTAAAATTCGTTATATTTATCATTGAATATCTCACGAAGGAAAACTCAGATTTACATGCGGTTTTCTTTGTTGTATTCAGAAAATAATTTTCTGTCCGCCTGTGAAATAAAGAAATTCATACAAGTTCCCCATTTTCATCATTTTTTTCCTTCTGCTCATGCTTCTCTTACCAAATTGTTTTTCGAGGAGTATATTTAAGCTGTATTTTTTTCACTACATTGGCAGCTCACCGACGCGACGAATCGTCAACAGCACGGCACCGTGCTTTCAAATAACCATTGGTCTCAATGGATGTCTTCAAACAAGTGGAATCGGGCAATTGACAGCACGGTGTTGTTGACGTTCAGCAAGGCAAGGTTCAATGCACCCCGGCGGTCCGCCGTTTATGGTGTGAAACACACACCGTGCTACCTTGAGGCTACTTTCAGATGCGACGACTTTTTGCCGGCCGCCGTTCACGGCACGGTGCCGTGAAAATCAGGCCACTTTCATAAGTGACATCTCACAGCACTGTGCCGTGAACGGCAGCCAATGGAAATTCGTCGCGTCGGAAATCAGCCAATGCAGTGAAAAAATTAAGGCTTAGATGTACGCCTCGAAAAACAATCTCATTAGAGAAGCATGAGCAGAAGAAAAAAATGGTGAAAATCGCATGAGTTGGTGAAAATCGCCCATGAATTGGAGAAAATCGCAATAAACACAAAATTCGCTTATTCATGGGAAAACCCCGGAATTTGCGTTAACGCATTTGCAACTTTTGCATGTCCATACTAGTGATGTACTTTTACATAGCTACCATATGCATTTCTTACTCATAAAAATCATGCCGTTGTACCTCAGAGGTGAACATGGAAAGATTGCGCAGGGTTTTTACTCCAGAGGATGTGTTAAATTTACTGCCATGAGTGGGCATCCCATGGCATATATACTGCAAAGAGTATTGCATATCAAACTTAGAGAAGCACGTAGTTTTGAAGGATATAGCTGGTTAATAGACAACATCTGTCTTGCCGAGTAATTTCCATTACACTAAGGGTCTGATTTTTTCAAAAATCATCTTCAGACACTATTATAGGGATTATTGCAATTGAAAATTACTTTGGTGCCAAAAACCTGTATAGACTGCATAGGATAGCCTGCATGCTACACATGTATCCCATTATATATGACAGAGAGTTAAGCCTTAATCAGCATTCTCACGCTTGGAGCAGCTTGGATGGCACGCTACTGGCAGAAACCATGTCTGAACAACCCATAAGTTTGCATTCAATATGAAAACCCAGCAGTTCCACTGACCCGATCAGTTTCCATGCAGAACTTACTAGAAAAAATTAAGTTTCATTCTCACTCACTTCCAGCCCTTGGTGGAATAGACAAACATTACTCACCTCAGGAGCATAGATGGTAGCCAGTCGAATCAACTGATAAATTCCAGACTCCAAGACAGGCTTGAGGACACAAAAGGCACACTCATTAGAGAAACACATGTATGCCCCCAGGAACACAGTGTTTCCATCACTACTGACAGCTTTCCTCAGCATATGGTTCTGGGCTGCAAAATAATTGATGGATAAGCTTAGGAATAGATGGAGAGAGACATATATGAGCTGGAACTACAGTCATTAACATGATGAGCCAATGGGCAACCCATCTTTTCATGTGTGATTGGTATGGAGGATATGTACTATACTGCAAAAATGGAGTCACGCAAGACAAGAGGAGCAAATGAGGTGTCTGAGCATGAAGTGAGGTACGTACATATGTCCTACAACACTGATCTATTTAGTGCTAACCGCCCAATGACAACAGGAGTGCAACTACAAGCTTATAATAAAATACTACAAAGGGTCATGGCAGCCAAAAGTACACTAATTTCATATGTTTCACAGCCCAGCAAAATTAGCTCACCAGGGCTGAGAAAATCTTGCATTTTAAAGGAGCTCGACCCACCTTCCTCAGAAGGATAAATTGCAACGTCACAAATTGCCAACTTTAGGTTAGACACATCAACATGCACATGGATAATACAGGCACAGCCAAAGTCATTAGCTGCGGGTGAAACTATCTTGGCTGCAACCCTCCAACCACCCATCTACTCTGCCACATCTCAGTGAACTAGCCAAGGCCAACACTATTTCCAGATGCAAAGCTACACTCATACTGGGTCCATCCCAAAAACCAAGGGTCTTCTGGGACCCATATTTCATCAAATGCATTGTGGAGTGAGCAAGTCCTCTTGCCACCTCACAAAGTGAATCTTCAGACACTTTTTCTCTTCTCAATCTGACGATAAGTAGACGCCTGAACCTTCCACTAACTTGGATGCCTTGTTCTTCTAATGCAATGCATCCTATCACAAATTGTCCAAAATTTTAAACAGTTGATATTACCAACAAGAACTTGCTTAACCTTTCCCTGAGACAGTGCAGGGAACTTTTGGGTCCCAAAATAATGAAATTATACATAGAAGAACTATTTTAACCACATGTTTCTTATTAAATGCATTAATATATCTTTCAAATGATGGAGTGGAAGAACTTGATTTCATCTATTTTTCCTAAAATTTACATTGCATGAGGAGCCAAAATGCCCTGCAAAGCTATTTTCCCTTGGACAGCAATTCACAATGTCTAATCGCATAACTGTGACAACTCATTCACCCCACTCATTGATTTTATTACTTATCCATAGCATATTGTACTTACAGTAATTGAATCAAATTATTTCACCAAGTCCTATACACAAGGATGTTTAATTGGATGTATCAGAGGGCATCTAAGCCCTGAGCAGAGATCCAATGGAGATTCTACTCAAAGCAAATTTCAGTAGCAATAAATTTTTCTCTCATTTTTCTCTAATACAATTAAAGGTCTACGGTGCATTCAAAATTTGGCAACTTTAAATTCATACAATTATAAGGGAATTCTTGATGCTAAGCCATCTGGTTGGCATGATAGGAATATTGCCATTCAAAGATAATATGTAATTTGTAGTATTAATAGTGTATTCATAAAATACTAATTACTTGGTTTTAGAAATCCCAGTTTAGACGAATGGCAATGGTCAATTTTAACCTCATTTGAAAAAGGCCAGATTGGCGCCCATGCGATTCCACTCCACGTGACGTCACAGGGACCTAGTTTCTATACGAGTAGATAAGAGTTTTACATTGTCTGAGATTACTAATGCATGCATGAGGCACAGAGCTCAGGGAAACATCTCTTAATAATCACACATTAAAAATAATTAGGTTTGGAAAGTTTCCTTCGTTTGATAGGGGAATAATAATCCTTATTTAAGGCAAGCGCTGCCTGCTAGCAGGGTACTCGGCTACCTGCTAGCAGCCTGCGTCATATCAGCGCTCATGGCTCGCCCCAAGGTCACCTCACACGCCAACAGCTGGAACCAAAAATACGTCACACGGACTTTTCCCAGCATTCCAGCTAAGGCGTTTTCGCACGCTTGAAATTTTTCACTTTCCGTTTAATCGCAAAAATTAGATATCGTCATTCGAAAATCTTAGAGCATGAAATGCGCACTCCAGGAGTAATAATCTTTCGATTTAGGCAATAAAAAAATTATAGGAAACCACCCTATTATGCATAATATACATGGGTACTAAGTAACTCAAAGACAGTCTCATTTTCAAGGAATGTAAACAAGCATTACATGGACTAGAACTTACATTTTAGGAGGCACAGATAATTCTATAGTTATTTATTTGTAGCCAAGCAGCTGGTGTGACTCTGAACACTGCATAACTAACTGGCTTCACAGAAAGCAACTCACTTCCTTGAAGGAGTCTGCGGCCAGACTCAGCTGTCCCCTCCAATACGTATGTGGCCAGCTTGCACTCCTTGTGCGCAGTGGACCACATCCTCAAGCGGCCATCTCGACAGAGGCAGAAGAGGAATGTCTCGTTGGCGATGGGATGCATCACCATTCCCATAGCCACCTCTCCCCCACTTCCAAAATTCACCCCAAAGTTTCCACTCGCGCCAGCACGACTCCTGCAACCAAAACAAACGACTCAACACTCTTCAAGTAGGCCCAGAAAACATTTACAAAACTGGGTGTGCTCAAGGAGGAATGCCCAAGAGCATTTACACGGCACACGGAATTGCGTAATCTGACGTACGTGCGAAGGCACAATCAAAATTGTAAAGCGGTGAATTGCTAGAACACATGCGAGAATGCGTGGACGTGAGACGGCAAAATAGCCCATGTTCTAATTTCGTTCATGCATTCGTGCAATTCCACGCCATTCCATGCAGCTCTAACCTGTGCAATTCCGTGTACCATGTAAAACGGCCATTAGGGATATGTTTTTAGGAGTAAGTAACACAACAATTGATAAGTCAGTCAAAACTACAAATTAAATTATTTGTTTTGATTTTACCAATTTAATAACAGAACTTCGTAACAATATAACATTTTAAATACTAAATATATTCGAAATATTGAAATTTTATTTAAAAAATTTAATTCGAGATAATTGTAAGCCCAGCTCGAGTTCGCACTTCACTACCGTGTTTGTAAACAAAGCTCGAAGCAATTGTTGACCATCGGTAATGTCCATGTTCCTGTCGAGGAATCGAGCAGTTTGATTTCACTTCCTCAGAATGTTTGCAAATAAGTTTCATCGGAAGGTGAGCTCATCAACAAAATGTTCCAGAATATGTTTCCAATTCGTGTTGCATTTGAGAAAATGATAAACAAATCGCATGGTCAGTCTTTCAGTTTTTGTGATGTTTGTTCTCATATGTTAATGAAATCCCATGATTTTCTCATGGGGTACGTGGTATGTTTACGTGGTATGGTACGAGATACGTGGTATGTTTACAAGTTGGTAAACCATCCGTTGTATTTCTTCCTTCGCTTCAAGGGCGCAGCTAGGAATTAAGGATAAGCGCAGCTAATACTGGCGGGTCTGTAGGGTATAGAAAACTCGCCAAGGTAAGCGAGAGGTGTGGGGGCCCTCCCCAGACATTTTTTAAGATAAATGGTTCAAAATGGTGGGTTTTGCGGCTGTGTGAATAGTTAAATATGTTTCGTTTGTGACTCATGCGTCCTGCTAATATTATTAACAAAATGTTTTTAAAAAAGATTTTCTGAGCTTTTGGGGGGGAGGGTTTATCCCCCAAATCCCCACTCGCTGCGTCCCTGCTTCGCTTCGCTATTTTTATTTAGCTTCATCCAATTTATCTTGCACCTGATAACAAAACAAAAACTGTTGTTTATCAGAAGGCGCTTGATGCAAGACATTAAACCCAAATGTGTAGGGCACCGTGGTGCGTTTACTCATGCAGCACATTAACGCAGTGGATTTTTTCCAAATAGAGATACTATAACTGGCACGTCTAAAGTCCATTGATACAAATACTGCTTCATCGGGGCTTTTCTTGCACTATTTTGAGCATCCGTCAAGCGTCGGCCTAGCATCGCATTAACCTGCCCCGTGAGCGGGCCAAGTTTACACAACAGACATAGACCTAAAAACATTTTTTTACGGTTAATAACACAAATAGCCAACAACTGAATGCGTATAATCATATTTATTTCATCAATATTGTCACATTTAATTTATAATAAATGAAATATGATTAAAAACGATACAGCCGCTCTTGATTTATAAATGGTGTAACTAAACTGTAAGTTCATTGATTGTTAGGCGGTACGAAGTTCGCCGGGTCAGCTAGTATACATACACATATATATATATAAGATAATACACTAAATAACCATGGAAGAAATAACCTCTAAGGCCAAATGTTACCACAAGATCCACTCCTTTCTCCTCTTCTTCCATGGAACTTGTAAAATTGAGGCTTCATCAAGTCCACTCATTAGAGATTAATCCAATAACTATCATGAATAGAGATATAGCATGGAAGCACTGTATTCTTATAAAATCTTTGAATTCAAAGATTCAATCAAATCCATGTATTTGATCATCCATCAATTCACTTAATGAATAATACATCTGGTAGAGCTTCACTAGCAAGAGGTTTCAAGATAAAATACATACATAATAGCACATCCATCAAAATCACGATAGATCGGTGATATGACATTCCTCTTCTGTGATTCACCTACCAAAACGGTACAAGCGACAAGAAAAAGAACATCCTGATGTTGACAGGTAAAGGTATAAATGTAGGCCAAGGCAATTATGACAAGGTGGAGCAATAATATCATGATGGAGGAAACGTTAACTGCGCCAGTCACAGTGCAGCAGTGCAATGGATGGCAATCCATAATTTGCTTCCAAATATAAATTCATTGAAAGAGACCAAATGGCATAAGCATAAAAAGGAGCTTCAAGAAGAACCTCATTCGTATGGCTGTTGGACAATGCCCGTAGCTGCTTGTAGAAAAGAGAATGAAGAAGAACAACAAACATACATTCATAACATTTGTGAACTTAGAAAGGACTTTCGATAACGTAAATTGGAATAGAATGCTCAAATCCTGAAAAAAGTTGGGAGTGTTTTATGGCCAGAGAATTTTTCACAATTTATATAAAGGCCAAGTGGCTGCAACACCTGGATTCAGCAACAAAGAAGCAAGAATAAGGATAGGAATGAGACAAAGGTTTCCTCTGTCCCCCATGATTTTACACATGTTCATTGAGAAAGCTACTGCCAACAAAATAGAAGACAAAGGGCCAGTGTCGAAAATCCACAATGAGAAAATTTACAGACTGCGATTTGCCAATGACATGTCAGTCAAAGCAGAGTCGAGGAGACCTGAAGAAAATTCTTTTAACTTAGGAAAAATTACATAAACTAGATATACATACGCTGAAAATCAATGCAAAGGAAACAAAAGTATTTGTCTGCAGTAAAACAGAAGAGGCGAGGACCAACCTGAAGCTAGGAAACCATGAAGGGTCTAGCAGGTTAAGATGGTGAAAAGTGCCCCAAGAACTTTTGAAAAATAAAAATATACACTTAAAGTGCATAGAAAATTATGCGTTTCCCCAAAGTTTCAGGCCTTAACAATGGCAATTAACCCCCAAAAAAATTGAAACACGATTTTTAGTTTTTTAACCATATCTCCAGTTTTTATTTTTGTAATATCATTTTTTTTATATATACAATAGTATGATATACCATCATGATTTCAAAATTTTTTGGCTTAAAACTAAAGTTTTACATAAGTTTGAATTTTTAAAAATTAAATTAAAAATTTTAAGAAACAATAGACACGCCGAAAAAAAATATATTGTTACCCATACATCCAAGCATAATTATAGTTTTTTTCAGATTTTAAAAATTGGTGGACAACAGTCAAAAACACGAATAACTGCTTTGCACGATTTTCATCCATGTATTCCAAGAGGACATTTGATTTGAATGTTGAGAGCAACAATTGTTGATCAGTTTGTAATATTATTGATTAAGAATAAATGTTAACATAAACAATACCTATCACATTAATAATAATAATAGTAATTAATTATGTAGTATACATAATTAATTATGAATACAACCATACTGCTAAGCTTCAAGTTAGTCTTCAAGCCTCGAGAAATACAACGTCAGCCGAAAATGTTTTTTTTCATTTCTCCTGACAGTAAATAACCACATCTCACCAACTGACCTTTTCCAGCCTATCATGTTCAATTCTCCCAGTTTCAGGAGGCCAAATGCTAGCAGGGTTCCCACTCTACCTGAATAATGAAATTCACGACTTTTTCCAGGTTTTCACGGTTATTTTTCAGGTTTTCACGGTTTTTTTCAGGTTTTCACGGTCTCAATTTCGCTAAATTCACGGTCCGTTAATAAGCCAACAATAAGAAAATCAATGGCCGTTTATCAACAGAAAATTAACGCACGCGAAAAACGCCGTGAATGTTAACGCCGCAATGAAAAGTGATATCTGTTGTATCTGTTATGAAAAGTGATATGACGTGATCTATCGTTCGCAAAATTCAGGCCCGACAAAAGCAGCAGCCCAACCGCGCTCTTGCCTGGACGCCGAACACCCTGCGGACCTTCTTCTGTCCGGACACTCGAGGTCCTTTATTCATTCCTCGCTGAGAGATTGTTTTTTGCGCACATTGTTATTACTGCACAGTAACCGAATTTCCCTCACCCCAATATTTCTTATTTTACAGAAAATATTTCATTTAAATTGTTTATATAATACATATATTAAATTGATTCTTTCTTATTTAATGGAAAATATTTTATGAAAATTGTTACAGAACATACTAAATCGAAAAACAATTCCATACACCGTATTAGCACGAATCTAAGACGAACACGATTCTAAGACTACCCTCCTTTTATGGAACTCCACTAGAGGAAAATCTTTCTTTCCAAATAACGATACGATTATAAAATGAATGAAGAAAAACGAACAATGCTTTATTTTTTGCTAGGTTGCCTATGTCCCAGGAAACACAGGATTTATGCGAGTAATTAAGATATTCATTAAAGGTTTCAAACAATATTTTAGATAATAACAGGAAAAGTAGTACTTTATCAAGACACACAGGTCATATTGCTGATTCGACCCATATCTCTTTCAAAATTCTGAAGGAAAACGCCACCTCACTAAAAAAATGTTTGCTCTCCACTCGGCATTTACACTGCTATTATGGATTTCAGGCTAATGTAAAAATTCTTATCCATCAAACACCATTTCCAGTACACGTATTCACGAGAGCAATGTGCATGTTGAGCCTAAAACAACCGCATTCGCCGGCGAAGTGACTGGTTGTGAGATGGATCACGAAGGCCAAAAATAGTCTATTACTTGAATTGTTCCTGTCTAATGAATATATTTTTAATATAATTGAGGTAGTGTGTAAAGCGTGAACAATGTTGCGTTAATCGTCAGTGGCACGCCCACCTGGATCTTCGCCTTCATATCACTACTTGTTTTCTCCAGGTAGCTCACTCTACCCCCACCCCTACCGTCATGTGCTAGCGGACAACCCAAGGTGCTCTATAATATTCACGCGCATCTAGCCCGGATTCTTTTCTTCATGTTCAATTATTTTCAGTCCATCTCTTAAAGTTCTCAAAAGTTTCTTCGGAGGGGCCATGGTCCGAAGACGAATAAAATTAAACTAGTGAAAATGAAACCTGACTTTATTAAACCCACATGGAAAACACTCGATGGTTCGAAGTCCAGCCACCCTGGAAAGTAGGGAACCACTCGTACGAGGTGAAGTTCGGAACTGATGCTATCGCGTACGGAGGTACGCTGAGCATACTGCAGAGGGCGAAGCGTGACCATATGACTGCGCCATTAAATTTTTTACCCTAAAGATACACATTCTTTTCTAACTATCGTAGCACCAGATGAGCAGATAAATTCGGATTGTTAGTAGGGAGAAACAAAAATCCTGAGAAGATATCCCTTCGTCAGTAACTCTAGACAAGTGAGACTTATAGTATAGCTCGTAAATTGATAACTGATAACGACCTGACATCATGTTTTCGGAACAAAATGCCGAATTAACTGCCGAGAAGCGCAGCTACGAGGATATCGCGTTTCGCCAAAAATCACCATCGTATTATTCCATCTATTTCCTTGCTTAAAATACGTCGTTTTTGGTCTCGTTTTTTTTTTAATTACGTGCAAATTACTAACATTTCAATCTAATAAAAGCATAATAGCAATTGCTGAATATCATTGTTAAATACCTTTTGGGCTAATAGGTGACTCATGCAGCTGTTGCCCTCCAGGAACTGGGAACTTTGAAGGAGTTAGGCTGAAAAAGGTCAGTGGGTGAGAAGAGGGGGGAGCACGAAACACGTTTCTATTGTTCTCGTGTAAGTCGATATTTTTTCGAAGCTAAGGTCTTCGTAATACGATCCCTGCGAGAGCTGGGACCTTTTTTATTTTGAATATGAGGAAAGAGTCAGAAGGGGGGAGGCGAATGCTGAATGGAGGGGGATAAAGGTTCTTGGGAAATGCGGTAATGTTACTTTCCCACGGCACTGAGCTTCTCCCAATGGTAGTTCCATCTCTTGGGGAAGATTCCAACTATGTGCTTGTCGTTATTAGTCATAAATGACACATTGCATTTATTTCCTCTCATTTTCGTCAAATGATGGTTAAGGGAAAATTCTGCGTCGGGACCGCGATCTTCAAACGATAAACGATACTTCGGGGAGCGATAGATGTGGGAAAAAATTACATTGTCTATAAGGAACTTTATTTGGGACCAGAAACGGTGAACGATCAATGCGGGAACGATAGATCAAGGTTCCACCGTATAACTTTTCTTTCGAAAGCGGCAGTGTTATGACTTCTTTTCTCTGCTATCGTAATACTCTGAAACCAAAAATGAATCGATCTCTCTAATCAGAGGCAAATCATGTTCCCTTCATACCGTTGCTTTGGGAAAAATGGAACGACTTTGTAGCAGTTTATATCGTGACGGCATTGAGGCTTTAACGTCACAATCATAGGCAGATCCAGGGAGGGGCACGGGGGCACATACCCCCCAGACACTTAAAAAATATGCAAGATTTTGAATACGGTCACATTATCATTGCGCTCGTTTTGTATCATGAGGTATCCTTGTGCCCCCCCAGAACAAAATCCTGGATACGGCTTTGCTTGTTCTCCCCCACTCCCCAGAAAGAAATCCTGGATCCGTCTCTGGTTAAAATTTAGGTAAATTGTAATCAATCACACAAAAATTTTGTAAGTTGATCAAGCTCTAACTTGAATGGAGCCGAACCCAGGGTAAAGCAGGCGATCTCGGAAACACGGCAGAAGTGCACCCGGCGATTGATGGGCACGCACGCTTTACCTGCTGCCTAAAATGGCAATTCGCGATTCCAGCCAAGGGAGACACCACCTGGCGGAGAACACTGGAAACAGAGGAACGATGGTCATGACGCGGTAGTGCTCTGAGGAATAGTGGAAATGAGAACTTTACACTGTTTTATTGACTAGTTTCGGGGTGATACCTACTTTTTGGTTTCAAAGCAGTTATTACCGTTACTTGAGGTTGAGATATTCTTTAATTCTACGACCCTGTAATAACTGCAGCACAAGTGGAATTGTTTCAAAGCGAGGCGACGGCTGTTGTTCCCGCACGTAGGTAGGAGCAGAAAGCTCTTGCTTAGGACGATTTTAAAGGAGATACGTTGGTTTTACATGTTAAAGCTATTAATATTGTGTTATTTAAATTGAAAATCGGTCATGTGTCAGGTTACGAAGTAAAAGAAGAAAAATAGCATATATCCAATGCATCAAAGTATCCGATATCCGTGATCGCTGTTTTCGTGATTTTCAATATAACATACTCAATATTTACATCGCCATTATTATGAGCGGGATGGTATTTGCCCCTGTTAGTCTGATAAATATGTTTTTTTCTTCTGTGCGCGATGTGCTATTGAACAATTTACCTAAAGTTGCTGAGTATAGTAACTCAAGATAGACATTAAGTTTCAATAGCAAGGAGGATGAACTTACTGAACCATTGAACCAACGATTTTTAACAGCGTCCCACGATGTAAATTAGTAATATATGCATTATGGTAAACATTATTAGCTTACTTTGATTGATTCCAGGTGTCAATTCAGTAGGCAATTCGAAGTCATACATAGTCACAGAACATACTGCTTTCAGACAAGAAATGTACGACTTTCACCTATTCAAGACAATGACAAGTTTCATTTCGACTTTGAAATGTAATAGTGGGCAAAGAAACTTAGTCCCCAAATTCCTTTCCCCGTAGACAGTTACAATAACTCATTCAACGGATTATTATTGAACTGTGACACCCAATTTAAATTCAAAGCCCAGCCAATTTCATGTGATGCCCTGTCGAATAACCATAAACTGGTGTTAATTACCGTATAAGCGTGTGTAAGAGGCGCACATGTGTAAGAGGCGCACCCCTATTTTGAGCATCTATGAGGAGCTATGAAGAAAAAAATTTTGCGGCATTTTTTTTATACTATCGCGCGGAGTTGCAGCCAGCAGTCGAACTTTCCTCTTTCAATTAATATTGAAAGAAGAAATTTTGATAACTGCGGCGGTAGTAGCGGCATAAGAGGGAGTAGAAAGAGTTCCGATCCTCTCTTCGCATATGCCGTTGCTCCACGATGCTTGTCCTATTCACGAAGAATTTTGTTTAAATGCTCTCGCAGGAGTATTGCAATAGAATTGTAGCCTTGGAAAATTTTAAGGCAAAACACGACAGGCACATAGCATGAACCTTCCCAAGAGCTTGGACAACAATCGGGCAATCTCAGCGCCGTAGGATAATAACCACGTCGTAGATTTAACGGAACCACACTCGGCCCTCCATCAGCCAATGCCTCTGTCGTTTTTTTCCCTTTCCGAGACCCCACAGGAAAATAGGAAAACATCAAGTTACAGGGGAGCAATGGAAACGTGTTTCATCCCTACCCCATCTCACCAACTAACCTTGATCGATCTCCCAGTTTATGGAGGCCAAATGCTAGGTGAGTCATCTACTGAGCCCGAAGATATCTCGATAGCTTTCAATAATTGTATGACACGCACGAGGTTCAAAAAAAAGAAAGAGATCTAACGCGACGCTTATCAGACAGAATTTAAGTTTTTCAGCTCTAATTGTTTGACACAAAGATTTACAACAAGGCTACTAATATTCAAAATAGTCCAAACAGGACAATTTCGGAAGAAACAAGCGTAGTATAAGCGCATTCAAACAAGACGAGACGGACTGGAAACTTTAGGCAACGCAAACTGCGTATATCACATTGCTGCTCCTTCGCCCCTTCGCTTTGAAGGCAACGATGTCAAATGCAAGATCGGACGTGTTCTTCCCGTGCTCCTTCGCTCATAGCCTCGTAGCTTGAAATACGGAGGGGAGAGAAATACGGAGAGGTCCAGGGGAAGGAGCGCGCTCCTTCCCCTCCGTATTTCGTTGCTTGCTTCGAAGGGGAGGGATAGGGAGGGGAGGGATTGCGCTCCTTCCCCTGGACCTCTCCCTCCGCGCTCTTTACTTATAAGCATTTCTGATTTCTTCCATCCACAATTTAGTCCATCAATGAACACACTCGTTCAAATTTTTTAAAGCGCAGGTTTTGATACCAATATAATTTTCAGTTGCAATAATCCTCATATTAGCGTCTGAAAATGATTTTTGGAAAATCAGGTCCTCAGCGTAATGGAAATTACTCGGCAAGACAGATATTGACTATTGACCAGGTATGCCATTCAAAACTACGCGTTTCTCTACGTTTGATAACTGATTACTATATGCAGTATAAATGCTGCAGGATGCCCACTCGAGGCAGTAAATTTAGCGCGCCCTCCGGAGCAAAAAACCCCTGCGCGATCTTTTCTATGTTCACCTCTGGGGTACCGACGTGATGGCGCGATGCTTACGAGAAAATCAAACAGGAGCATTTTAAAAATACGTCACTAAGGGAGAAACTCCCCTGCCTGCCGCTTGTTTTTGACCTAGGATTACAGATGACTGACTCACACTGAAAACCAAGGCCACTCAGTTCCCCTTAGACTTGCGACCGGTGAAGGGGAGAGGGGAAGATAAGAAGTTTTTGTAAGAGGCGCACCCTCATTTTCGGCTGCAATTTCTGGGAAAAAAGGTGCGCCTCTTACACGCGCTTACACGGTAGTTTATTATTATTACCATATTAGTTTAAAATTTGCTTTGTACCCTTTCAGTTGTTTCATTTACACTTTATAATAAGGATGCCATATAACTCTGTTAAATTCGAGAATAGGGCATACGAGTTCTAAATGCAATACTTTGAGCAAATGAATGTGTTTTTGTTATTCAAAGCAGACGATTTATAAAACCTAACATACACACGAGCCTTTTGCAAATTACCTATTAATTACACCAACTTGTATATTTTCATCTGAGGAACTATTAAAAAAATTATTAAATATTGCTAAATTAGTAGTAGTAGACATTATTTATCTGAAATCTTGCTGTTCAGTAACTCGTATGTACATACTTAAACATGGGGATAAAGAATGAAGAACTATCGTCTCCACGATTTTACCAAGAACAGGGAATCAACAGTAAAGATCCTTAAGTCGTCCTTAAATTTCTAAATCATACCAAAAAATTTCATTTCCCAATGGTAAATAACATCACATAACTATTTAGTTCATTTCTTATCAGGAATATAGGTGAACACAGCAATCCACATCAGTGAAGCAGATGGCTGTGGCACCAAAATACAACACGAAAACTGCCTGAAATGGTTCTATGTATTGAAGCGGCAGGTTGTGTATGAAATACTATTAAGTTCTTTTGTAGTGTATTCCATAGAAATGGGTAGGAAGTAACACGATACGAGTCGGATAGATGCAAGACGAGAATCAAACCTGACTCGTAATGATTAGGTAGTACATTATAAACACCTTTAGTTACATCGTCAAGCAGTTTTCTTCAGTTCTAGATCTTCTTACGGACGAAAGGAGCCGAGAAATACATCGTACGAAGGTTTTAAAAGAATATTTCTAACTTATTAGCTCTTGATATTATGGTTTATGTTCTCTCCGTACGCCAAAGCTTTATGATTGTTTTGATTTTACCATCACTCTGGCGGCCATATTGGAAATTGACGTCACTGACAGCAGCGCTGCCATCGGTCATTTGAGTCTCGAATAGTTTTTCACTTAAAAACAAAATTAAATAAGCTAAATTACTGTTCAGGTATTTTTGACGTTGATTTTTTGTTGTATAGCTATATATATTAGGTGGCAAACTCAGGTATCCATAATTTTTCCCGACGAAAATTATGCAACCCGATTGACATCGAGAATTTTCCATTCGATTGTAAGACGAACCCTCTTTTCTGCAGGAGTTAGGAGGAAAAAAAAACCTTGTCTTAGATAGGTGCAAATAGGTAAATTATAATTCACTTGTTTGAAATATATAAAGACATAATAAATACCTGCTGTAACATGTTATTTTCACTTTCACTTTACTTTATCACTCGTCAAATATTTCCACACAAACTTTCCGGTTGCGACGTAAAACTGGCAAGTCCCAGGTCGACGCATGCGAAAATCGTGAAATGCTGTGTTACCATAAGTGGAAATCTTCTTTCGTTTTCAGGCCGCAACGAGCGAGAATTAGTAACGTCGCGCCGAAAGCTCGCTGTTGCCCGGTTCAAACGCAGGGAGCGTAGTGTCCACAGCGCATAGCAGGCTGTCAAGTTTAGCGGTCTTCCAATCACAGGATTGAGGGTGTTGAATAAACGTTCAAATTTTTCGACACAAATGCCATCTAGATTTAGTTTCGAAAGAGGTCGCTGCAGCCAGTGGGAAGCCTAATTGGGAACTTGCATGAATTTTTCTTATTTCATAGGCGGACAGAAAATTATTTTCTGAATTCAACAAAGAAAACCGCATGTAAATCTGAGTTTTCCTTCGTGAGGTATTTAATGATAAATATAACGAATTTTAAAGCGCGGGAAAAACTCCCTCACCCCCCAAGCCACTGCCGACGAAGCCTCGATGACGTCAAAGGTGCCTAAACATCACGCGAAGCTATTGTTGTGATTGTTTGTAATAGTTGCCAGCAGTTGTGAGAGCTTTGTTTGTTAGACGTGTTGATTATTTTATATTTAAAGATAAATATCCGACGATAGAGGCTTGGAAGCCCTCGTATTTTGCATTATTTATAATATTAATATCTGAGTAAGGGCATAAAATATAAAACTGGAGCAGTTAAACCAAATATTTTATAATACCTAAATAACATCATTTTAGGAGTATGAGCCACGGCCGTTGGAAGGGTATATGTTAATTGTAAGTTGATGTTATCGACGGCATATCATTCATTTAAGTATGTAATTAGAACGATTTTGATGCTTACTAATGTCCGCTTAGCTTTTATATACAAAAACTTCATCCGTTTATTCGTAGGTACCGGAGAATTCGTCGTTTAGGACTGTCTGTGCTTGTATTATGAGGTTAATTCCAGTCAATGCAACTTTTGCTCGCTGATTGGAGACATCTAGGAACATTTTTGTGCCAAAATAGTGTTATTTTCAACGGGACATCTCCCGTTAAGCTACTGCTAATAATCACAGTGCCAGTGGTTGTAATGCACAAAGTTTGACAAGGTTGAAAAATATCGGCCAAAAGTTATCAGTGTTCCATCGTGATTGAATTGTAAATAGTGCTATTACGCTATCGATAAATGTCTAACAGTAGTGTAAAAATTGTCAGTGGCGTGCTAATCTCCGTTGTTCACCGTAGATATGACCTTTCACGATCACGCTATTGAAATAAAAACTGTTTGAAGTTTGTTATTCCATTATTTCAACGAATAGTAGTGAGAAATGTCACCTGTGTCACTTGTGTGGGCTAATTTGAGGGTTTAAATCAGTTAATAAATAGTTGTATTCATCATAACGAGTTCTGTTATTGTAAGTTGTATGTGATGAATATAAGAATGTGATAGTGACATCCAGTTTTTGATAAGAGTATTTGCCTATTTCCCGCTATATTTTTATGGTATATGCTAGTATATTGTTTATGGATTTACCTATACAGGGTTATTACAAATGATTGAAGCGATTTCACAGCTGTACACCCATGTCTCGTATAGCGCAAGGGATGCGTTCCTCGGGGTCTTTGCGCTATACGAATTTGCGTTATACGAGAGCGTTTTATCATTGGGAAGATAGGGATGCATTCCTGGTAGGATAGGTTTTGGGTATTGAATTTCCTCTAAAACATCTATATTCCCATAAAAAGCCTTAGAAAACATTATTTATATATATTTTTATAGTTTAAAACATCTTTAAAGATAGTATGCACGCATTCAAAGACTTTTATTCACGTTAAAAAAAATTCTTACGTGCTTTTGCAATTCCCTCCTGTCGTGCGGGTGGGCTAACATCTGCTATCTCAGGGGATCGTAATGCGTTGCCGGCAGTTGACGATTTTTCAAACTAGTCTAAAAACAACTATTGTGTCACCCACGCCCTTTTGTCGCTCATCGAAATGACAGGAAAATGCTACTTCGAATGCCATTTCATAGCTAGCGGAGTTTATGAATGATAAATCATTTTAATTTGAAGTCCTCCTAGTCATTAGCAGCTACGTGAAACAGTCTTTAAATGTCTTGAAACCTGACCCAGGTTTTCCTTCCCTGAAAATGAATGAACGAGAATGCATTCTTTTCCAAAAGAATATCGTCTCGTCAACACTAGATCTAGTTGAGGGGGAAAGGAGCCACTTTCAATCACAGCTTGGAGTTCATCAGAAAATGTTGTGGTGGCTGCGCTATCAACACTTGCAGATTCACCTGATATCGCCGCACTGAAAATACCTGCTTGCCGTTTAAATGCTGGAACCAACCGGAGTTTTCACTAATCGTCTCTGAGCGATTACCACTCCCGTCTTTTTGTACTGATTCTCTATGAACTTTCCGTATGTGTAGACCGCTTGGTTGAAGTTGGTGCGGCTGAGGTCACTGATGTTTTAACTTCGTCTTTATTCTTAATAAGGCATCGTACGTTTAAACTTCCGCGCAATATCGCTTTGACGCTCTCCATTTTCAAAGCAATTGACCTCTTTCAATTCCTCTTCTAGGTTTATAGTTTTTATTGATAAATTCTTGATTTTTCTACACGCATTCCTATTTTTTGCCATATTCTCTTGGTTTTTACTCTGTATGGCTCTATCTAAATCACCTTCCACTGCTGAACTGTATTCCTGAGACGCAGAAGGCCTAAGACTGCGGGGAGGGAACGAAGCCATTGTGTTTGAGACTCTATAGCGGACCCTTTTATGTGTTGATGCTATTCATGCGCAACTCGGCCACCGCTCCATTTCTCCCCCGTGAATACCGATGACCTTGAAGGCTTCAGCGTAGACGCTCTACCTGGAAGTCAATCGCCCGATAACCTATGACGGCAAAAATACGTCTCAAACCGTATTGCTGAAAAAAAATCATTTCCACTAGCCTCACGCTTAATTAACGATCTAAATTATTTATTATCATTCTGTTAAGGAGACAAGATAAATTACTTCGGTAAGCCGGCTATCTGGACCCAATGACGAGTAATACTTTTGGCCATTGCACAGCAATAGATTTCGATTAATATATAAACAAGAAAGAAGCTTTGAGGCAAGCAATAATATTAATATGCGTAAAATGATAGAAATTTCGTTTGTACTTCGCGCAAGTTCACGTTTTATCACGAGAGCGTTTAAGAGTTTTGATTAGGCTACACTGCGTTGCAATGTTTCCCCGAGGAACGTATTTGCGCTATATCGAAATTGCGCTAATCCAAATTGCGCTATACGAGACATGGGTGTACTATAACTTTATTATTTGAGATATTTTCACAAGACTTTGCACACACATACAAAAGCTCAAAAAGTTTTTTTTGGCATTTACAAATGTTCGATGTGTGCCCCTTAAGTGATTCTGCAGACATCAAGCCGATAATCAAGTTCCTCCCACACTCGGCGCAGCATGTCCCTATCAATTAGCTCGAAAGCATCGTTGATGCGAGCTCGCAGTTCTGGCACATGCATACCATCGCCGAATGGAGTTAGCAGTTAGTGGATCTTTGTTGAACTTTGTCCTGAAGTGTCGTTGCACTGTTATGGCTGACTGATGTGAGTGCAATTCAAGCATGGCATACGCTTTCTCGGCTCCTGTCGCCATTTTGTCTCACTGCGCTCTCGAGCGCTCTGGCGGCAGAAATCTGAAGTGCGGCATCAGCCAAACAAAACTTTATGAGTTTTTCTACGTATCTGTAGTGTGTCGTGATCATATGTCAGTGAAAGAAGCTACAGTGAATTTATGAAATCGCTTCAATCATTTGTAATAACCCTGTATTATTGAAATAGGTTGTAGCTTGTGTGTGTGTTGGCAGCGGAACCGATTCGCGATCTCACATGTGGATTGTGTGCAGACTGTTTTGCTGTGAATTCGTACCGTAGGACGGATAGGACTACCTTCTCCCTTAATCCGGCGTTGCCAAATTCAACAGCACAGCTTACTCTAATGTCAACAGCACAGCTTACGATCGTTATCCTTCAGTATTACAAGTTTCTTTTACAACTCGATTTGCGGCTGACGTATAGCAATAATTTGTCTGGCATCAATTTTTGGTGTCCTAAAAAAAGGCTGGTGTCCTAACACCCCATGCCACACGCCTTTTAGGCGGCTTGCGGGGTAATATGTAGACATAGATGAATTTCAGGTGTACTATTCGAACGAGTGGCAACGTTATCATCCATTTTTCTGATAACCAAAACACACGAAGTGAAACGCTTGTATTTCATCATCCCGATGCCGCATTATTAATATCCCAAGTAATAATCTAGGCACAATAGCAATAGGAAAACTTGCCCAAGAATAACAGAACAAAATAAAGTGACGATGAGAGGCTAAATATTCCCTCAAAACAAATTTTACACCACGCGCACAGCGTATTTCCCAACTCCCTACGGTTGTTTAGGCACCTATGACGTCACGCCTGGCCTCTGCAACGCTCGGGTGTCTTCGCGCAGTGGTCGGCTCAGAGAAATTTTTCTCGATTTTAAATGCAATTTTTTTATTTCTTTTGATGTTGAATGGAGAAACTGAAGGTATTTTTGCGAGCTAATGTATCCATTTGACTTATTCAAAATAGTTTTTAGAGCAATCTACGACCCATGCAAGTTCCTCATTGGATGGAAGGGGGACTAAGCAGTGACCGAGGGAGGGGAAACCAAGCCAGTCGAGGAAAGTAAACAAGCTGATGAGAAGTGGTGTCATATTTCAGGAGGGGGGGGAGAGAAAAGGCTTGCCCTGGGGAAAGATGTTTTTTTTTCTTCAGGCAACATTCGTTCCCACGCTTTTCTGACCCATGTGACGATGCTCGCCACAATGAATAGAAGTGCGCTCACTACAAACGAAGTTGAAAATTTCTGGGAAGGTATTATTACCAAGATTGAGAGATTTTTAAGGTTTTAGGACGAAATTCACGGCTTTTTCCAGGTTTTTTCACGGTAGACGAAATTCACGGCTAATTCACGGTTTTAAGGTTTTCACGGTTGAGTGGGAAACCTGGCTAGGTGAGTTACCTACTGATCTCAAAGATATCTCAATAGCTTTCAACAACAATACGTCACGCATGAGGTTCAAAAAAGAATGAGACCCAACGCGACTCATTTCTGACAGCATTTATGTTTTTAGACCCTGAATGGTTTAGACAAAACTTTCTAGTTACAATAAGGCTACTAATATTCAACATAGTCCAAACAATACCATTTCGGAAGAAACAAGCGTAGCATGAACGCATTCAAATAAGATGAGACAGACTGGAAACTTTAGGCAACGCAAATTGCATATATCACATTGCTGCACCTTCACCCCTTTACTTTGAAGGCAACAACATCACATGCGAGATCGGACGTGTTTGTCCCTAGTTCCCTCGCTTGTAGGCTCATTGCTTGAAAGATGGAGGGAAAGAGCTCCTTCCCCTCTACCTCTCCTTCAGTGCTCTTCACTTACAAGCATTTCTGATTTCTTCTATCCGCCATTTGTTCCAACAATGTACACACTCATTTGAATTTTTTAAACCGCAGGTTTTAACACTTTTGCTTTGAAGGCAATGACATCACATCCAAGATTGGACGTGTATGTCCTTTGCTTCCTTGCTCATAGCCTCGTTGCTTGAATGATGGAGGGAGCACGCTCCTTCCCCTCCACTTCTCCGTTAAGTGGTTAGTGTTCATGTCTGGTAATGTTATCTGGAAACATAGGGGAAATCCTTCGATAGGCGCACGCAATGCAAATTGCCGCAAAGTTCAGTTTCTGCGCTGTAGGTTTGGAGTTAAAATTTGCAAGTGCTCTTCAATCGTAAGCATTTCCGATTTTTTCCATCTGGCAGTTATGTCAACAATGTACACACTCGTTTGAATTTTTTAAACCACAGGTATTAACAACAATATAATTTTCAATTGCAATAATCCCTATATTAGTGTCTGAAGATGATTTTTGAAAAAATCAGACCCTTAGTGTAATGGAAATTACTCGGCAAGACAGATGTTGACTGTTAACCAGCTATATCCTTCAAAACTATGTGCTTCTCTAAGTTAGATATGCAATTACTCTTTGCAGTATATATGCCATGGGATGCCCACTCATGGCAGTAAATTTAGCACACCCTCCGGAGTGAAAAACCCTGCACAATCTTTCCATGTTCACCTCTGAGGTACCGACACAACAGCACGATTTTTATGAGAAAGAAATGTAAACAGGAGCATTGTAAAAATGTGTCACAAAGGATAAAACTCCCCTGCCTCTTCCCAAGCTTGTTTTTGACCAAGGGTTTTAGATGACTGCGTCACGCTGGAAACCAAGACCACTCAGTTCCCCTTTGGACTTGCGACAGGAAGAGGGAGGGGTTAAGGGGAAAGATAAGAAATTTGTGTAAGAGATGCATCCCCATTATCGGTAACAATTTCTGGGATAAAAGGTGCGTCTCTTACACACATTATAAGGGACTTACCTAGATTACACATTTAGAAGCATCATCGCAATGAGTTAGTGTATGACAAAGGTAAATGATAAATATAAAGGTAAATGATAAAGATAAAGATTGAGACTCACCTCAGCCAAGTGAAAAGCTGTGGAACACATTGAGTGACATGAGTCCGTGTTACTTGCCACTCATTACCACAAAATACCCCCAAAAACATTTGGTTGCATTGTTCCACTTCCAGCAAACCCTGACACACTCACCTTAATGCTTCTGGCATGAAGCCGGACCAAAGTCGGTTAATGACAGACGTCTGCTTGAGCTCAGCTGACGTGACGAGGCCAATGTGGGAGGAGCCCATGCTCAAGAGGAGTACAGAGCCCGAGGCGTATGCAAGCGCAAACAAAGCATCATCGTTGGCCGAGAGCCATGAGGCAGACGTGTGAGGAAGCATCGAATCTGCAATTGCAAGCAAGACAACATGTGCAACAGTTAGACATGAAAAATATTCCCTTGTAAATGCTAACACTGTACGTTCAATGGTGTCAGGCTCAACTTTGTGGAAGTTGAATTTCACAAATGAAAAAACGACTTCGTTTTCTTCCACTAATTTATTTTTACGGTACAATATGTTTCGACCTTGAGCGGTCATTTACGAGTACAAAATTTTGTCAAAAGTCAGGTAAATTTATACCAGGAAGGGACTTGGGAAGGTTGGAGGGGGAAGTGGGTGCTAGGAGTAATGGGTGGCGGTTATGGTGAGGGATGGGAAAACCACTGCGAGGACAGTGTTGATGACTATATTCAAAGGGTCATAGCAAAGGATTAGGGTGGATGTGGGTTATCAGTAGGTGTGGGGTTGAGTGGGAGGTTAGGGTTTTTACGTCCTTCAGTGTAGTTTAGAGATACTTTTAGGAGGGGGGAAAACCTTTCAAATAGGATATCGTTGAGTAAGGGACATTTTCCCATATTCTTCCTTATTTCAAGCTCTTCTTTCTTGTCCATCTTTTTTCCTTTGTTCTCGAAGTGAAGAATCTCCGGTATGAAGTCACTTCCATGTTTTTCTTCCCAAAGGTGTTTTGCGAAGTGGGACTGTGAAATATTGCAGTAACTAGTGATGGGTCGGTTCGATTCCTCGATTCTTCGATTCCTCGATTCTCGGCCAAGAACCGGAATCGAAAACGAGTACTTGCCAAGGCGAAAAATCGATTCCGATTCCAGCAGTACTTCAAACAACAAAATATACGACCGCATTTCCAATAGTCATTTGAATTTTCGCGCCACGGAATCGTAATAAAAAAACACATATCTTCTTGGGATGTGCGAGTACTCGAAAATTCAAGTCGATCGAGTAGTTGGTACTCGACTCGAGCGTTTCGAGTAGCATTACGGATGTCGAGTCGAGTAGTTAAGGTAACAGAGCTTTCGAGGCTAGTAGGTCCAGCAATCTGCCGACAGGAAGCGCTATCATGAAACTCATGTAATAATGCAGTTTTTAAAGCCGATAAGTCATTCTAATGCCTTGGCCTGGTAGTTTCAGCTTGCCGAATACACTATTGTTGTTGTCGACGTGGGCGCCGAATACCTTTACGCCAGCCGTGGCGGCCGATCATCTTCCTACCCCGCGCACACTGGTCCGAAATCGGAAAAAGCTGGAATAAAGTCCAAAATGACCTTTTTGGGGATAGAGACTTGAGACTCAGCGTAAATACTCATAAATCATTACCAAATATTGATTTACATGCCATTTTACATAAATGCGAACCTTTAGTGAGATACAGAGGCCCAAACATGACCAATTTTTCAATGCCACACGAGATATCGTTTTTCCTCAAAAAATCTTTGAATTTATCCAAGTGGTTTTGCGTTGGTATGAGTTTTGTGGAATAAAAAACGCAATATTCCTTTGATCTGGTGCTTTGCCTATACTTTCAATGACTTTTGAAGAATTTGGCTCTCATCTGTCTGGTTTTAAAACACAAAATGGCCGACCCGTTTTTCACGTGAAATTTGACATTAAGTAGACATTATCTTTCGTTTACGAAAAATATAACTCGGAAAATTTGAACCACAATATAAAGTAGAGATTTCTAAAGAGTACTAATTAGAAATCTTGAAAAAAAAGTTTGCGACGAAGGAAATAAGAGCGATTTTTCAATCGCGCGTCAAGGCTGACCTACACGCCGCGGACCTCTGAGGCTCGGTAACTGAGGCCGATTTTTCAAGTTTTTATAAAAACATTAGTCCTGAAAATCGTCATTTAAAGCATGGATAATCGTCTTCATTGACTTAAAACACTAAACTGAGGATGTTAAAAAGGATTATGTATAGATCGACTAGACCATTTAGCGCATTACTCGAGTGAAAATACTAAGGATTGGATATTTTTCGGAACCATCCCGCACGTAAGAAATATGCCTCGGGTATTGAAGTAAAGTGAAGCGATTAAGTCAGCATGCTTAAGAGAGAGAAAAATGAACTGTTTCCGTGAAAGGCAACAAGCGATACCCTTTTTCCCTTTCCACCCTCGCCGAGGTGAGTCGCGCGGTAGGGGGAGTTTTCACACCATAAGGCTCTTTTAGCCTTTTCTATTACTGCGTCCGTCCGACGTAATATTCATTTGTAGCATTTAGTTTCTTTCTTGAACTTAAAAAAGCAAGAGATTTAAAGGTTGATTGAATGACGTGAGAAGTATAGCATTTTTTTTTGGCTCTACAAAACTAAAGTTTAGTTCTATAGTTGTTCGCTTCGTCCACTTGAATTCCATTAAGATTCAAGATCCAACAAATCGTTGATATAATTTTTAATAAAAATTCCAAAGTCTCCGAAATCTTGCAATTTTGGTGGGAAAGTACTTGCCCAATAACACACATGTGTAGCAAAAGGCAATTTTCTGCAGGCAGTAATACTGTAACATGGAGACGTCAAAACCTGCTGGCTGAGCATGTAGAATAATTGGATTTTCTGCTTGAGAATTTGAAAGGGCCAAATATTACATGATTCATATACGTAGTATGTAATCTTTATTACAGCTATGAAAATTCCTGTACTCAGGGCTCTCCCTTGTAGTTTGGATATATATATATATATATTATATATATATATATTGTCGACATATTATGAGTGCCAATATTCTAAAGTAATACCTATCATGTAACACCACTTTTCAGGTATGCTCTGTTTTGAAATTTAGCTATTATATTTTAATTACATAGTATAATGATATGAAAGATTCTTTTGTCAACTGACTCTTTCACAGAGTAATATTTTTAAAAGTAGTTTTCTTGTTGCCTGGATTAAGTGATATTTTTCTTGGAGCCTATGGCATCAGAATCGATGGAATCGGTATCGGTAGAATCGGAATCGAAATGTCAGAATCGGAATCGGAATCGGGATCGGAATCGATAAAATTTTGGAATCGACCCATCACTAGCAGTAACGGTAACATCTTTCATGTTCTTTAATTCTGCTCTCGAATGCGCGTCCGGTCTGTCCCACATACGCCGCTTCACAGTCGTTGTATTGTAATTTGTCGATACCACTTCTTTCGAGAGGTTGTACTTTGTCTTTAGTGTTCACTAAGAATTTTTTAAGGTTATCACTGTTATAAAAAGCCACTCTATATTTATCTTACGGAAAGAGGTTTCCTATTTTTTCCGAAATCAAGCCATAATAAGGTAATTTACACCATCGCAATTTTTCACTGCTCACTTTCCCTGGATTGAAGAGTAACTGTTGAGCTTTGACGGAACTACTCTTGAGGAGCATCTTTTCAATTGAGTTCACATTGTACCTGTTTGAGATGGCTATTGTTTTAATTGTTTCAAGCTCTTTGCTGTAAGCGTCCTTGGATAGGGGGATGTTCAATAACCTGTTGAGAAGGTAGTGAAATACGGACAGTTTTTGAGAAATGTGATGTCGGGAGTCTGAGGGGATGACCTTGTCGGTTGCGGTGGCTTTACGGAAAATTTCAAATTCGAAATTAGACGGAAAACTAAACTTCCTTGATGTGACAGTGTATAAAAAGAACGATAATAAGACGCTTACACGGTTACATTCTACTCTGTGTCATCTTAATTATACGCAGTGTACCTCTGAACAATGCGTGCATAAAAGGGTGAGAGGGAACTCTATTCTTGTTGTTGCAATATTTGTTGATGATATTTTTGTTTTTGGAAATGACTGTGTTGAAAAGGAAATGCTCAAAAGTAAACTTATAACTATGTTAGAATTGAAAGACCTTGGAGCAGTAACGAATATCCTTGGTACGAGAGTACGTAACAACTACCAGTGATGGCATTTTGGTAGATCAAAGCAAATATATTAATAAAGCGTTGACCAAATTTCAAATGTCAGACTGTAAACCAGTTGATACAACTATGTCAATGGGAGCGAAATTATCAAAGGGTAATTGTGATACTAATTTCCCTTATCAGTGTTTAATTGGATGTTTGATGTATATCATATATATTGGATGTTTGATGTATCAAAAGATGGCGGACAGCCACAGTACGTTGACTTGTGGTTCTTGCAAATTACCGGCTGAATTATCGGGAAATATTATTCCCTGCGTTTTGTGTGATAATATATTTCATCACAAATGCACCAGCCTTAATGATATTTGTCTGAAAGTGCTTAACGATCACCATTTCATGAAATGGAAGTGTTTTTTATGTCGCCTACGGAAGTTCCCGATCGAAAAAATGGTGGCCGATATTGAAACACTTAAATGTGAATTTGAAGCTCTCAAAAACGATATTGCCCAGGATAAAACCCGAATCAAGAAAAAAGTGAAATTTTCTGATATAGTGAAGGCTGACGAAGAAAATGTGGCGAGTGATTGTGCCTTGTCTGAGAAGTCGATGCAATCAGTCGGCAGTCTTGTTGCCCGGTGCTCAACACCCATACAGGGTGCAAATTACCCAAAAACCACAACAGGTGTTTCCCCAAACTCAATCCTGAACTTGGAAATTCGGGGGTGTCCCACTCTTTGTCACACGATCCTGGAGTTCCGGTAAAAGTTGCCGTGGAAGTGAAACCTGATCATGCTGACGACGATACTAGTGGCTACATTACTGTACGTCGCCGTAGTAAATCCAAGAAAAAAACTTTCTTTGTGTGCGGGAATAACGTTGAGGATAAGGAAAATTCTTTTGGTTTGCCGCGAAGAGCGTGGTTCTATTTAAGCCGAATCAAGGTGGGAATGACGAGTTCACAGATAGTTAAGTACCGTATATCTCCGAATATAGTCCCCCCCCGAATATAGTCCCCCCCCCCAATTTTGAGACCTCAGTTTTGGGAAAAATTTTAAAATGTAAAGGAAGCCAATTTTTCTGTGGTTAGCAAGTTAAGATTCTAGATTCGATAAAAACTATTATTTTCTGTGAAGATTAAGAACAAATCTGTTCACATATTTTCCATCACAACAAAATAACTATACCTAAAACATGTTGTGATCCATTGCATGTATCAGTAATTTATAGTTCCTTAACCAGATGTAATGAAAAAGAGAAATTTTTTTAAGTATCCAAGGCTATTGTATTTTTTAAACCTTCACAAATTATTAATATTTTTGATTTCCAAATGACTACAGACAATGTCAATATATAAGCTTTAACTTAAAGCCCATAAACAGTATTGCATTTGGCCCTGAAACTTCCTTAGATCCAGTGTAACACACCCATCAAGTCATCACAAATCCAAGTGACCTGAAGAATTTAGGAAATCTAAATAAAATTGTGTTAAATAAATTATAAATATCATAAAAATATTGCTATCAAATGCCTGCTAAGCAAAACAATTAAACTACAGGACTTACAATTATCAAAGTAATAAAATTAAGAAATAAACTTTTTCCAACAAACATTAAAACGGAAAAAAAATTATATCAATTTTCAATGCCTCGTCGCGAATCATTGCATAAGTTACACAAAGAGCTTCTGCTCTGCATTTGCGCACAAATTCGACGATATTTTCCTCTAATTCTTTGAATCTGCCGCATCGAGACCCCCGAAATGACTTCCGCGATGTATTAGCGCTTTGCTAGCGCTGTAAATACTATGATTTACGGCGTATTCTGCAACGGCTATTTTTAAATTGGCATCGAAACTCCGTCTTTGAAGGCCTCTAATCTGCGGCAGGATTGATCCTCATCTTTCTACTTGATCCATCACCTCACTGTTGAACGTAAAATTATTTTTAATAAAGAAAATATCGCGGAAATAATTGCGAAACGTTATGCGACGTAATTTATCGATCCTATTTACCCTGACGAATTGAAGATATTCCTCAATAAATTGATTACACTTTCGATGCTGAGTCGCTGTATTTCGATCAAATGCAGTAATGCCGGCGCTTCTGGTTTAAAGTCGTCGATTATTGCGCCTTTTCAGAAACAAATGCATCACCTATTGCGCATTCTTGTTCTGTGAAGGCGGTAAAGGCAGTGGTTGTAAACACGAACCGCACGGACGTATAGTAGCTACGGACGCAATGAAATGCTAAATCGTCACGAAAGGTTCACTTTATCTGTTTATTTTTCGCAATTATTTAAATCGTGTAGTTATTAAATGAGCGACGGGTACATATACTATTGATTCAATTCTAGTGTTCGATTAATGTAATGATAGTGTGTGTTTAGTTTTCATTTTAATTATTTACTGTTTTGCGTCATTAAGTGATCAGTGTCGATTGAATTATTCTAACAATACTTTTCCAAGAAAAATTAGCGGCTACCTGATGGATTCCGTGAAAACGCATATTCGATATGCTATTTGAATCGGAATAATCGTATCTGTACAACATTTGTGGTAAAAATTGTCTTAATTTCCGGTAAAACGTGGCAGTATTTACTAATATCTCCGATTATAATCCTCATAAATATACTCAAATAGAAAGACTACGAGAACATTAGCCATTATGCCGTTATTTATTACTTTATGGTCACCTTTAGTATGCTAAATTGGATTACACTTGATTATAGTCCCCCCCCCTTACTTTTCCGCGGCCATTTTTGGAAAAAAAAGGGGGGACTATATTCGGAGATATACGGTACTTAAAATCCAAGTTCCCTGAGCATGAATTTTCTTGTGATGTGATATCCACGAATGAAATAGGCTGTACCTTTAAGCTTGGAACTGATTATTCACTGATTAATGTTATGTATCAAAAATCTACTTGGCCGAATGGTGCGAAAGTTAGTAGATTTCATTTCAATCGTAAAGCATCGATCGAGATGACTAATCTACCCAACGCCGATATTGGGCTAACAAGTACATCTGATAAACAAACAATAAATAAACTATCAAAGCCCCCAAGCAATGAGAGGGTTTTGAGATCAAACTCTGGAAACTTGAACCATAAAACTGCTACAAACTGCTCTTGACTAGAAAACCATAATTCCCAGAATGACTGTTGTCTTGATATACATGGTAGTCATCCCAGAGGATCGAGTGTTAACTCACTAACTGTATACAGCCATAATGTCCAGTGCGTACGAAACAAAGTACATTTACTTGACTCTCTTTGCTTAAATAATAAATATGACATCCTTTGTCTTAATGAGCATTGGCTTAAATCTCCTGAAGTAAACCTATACAATATCTCTGGCTACCAAATAGCAAGTGTATTTTGCAGGGAAGTTAATAAGAATGGAGGTGTGGCAATATATGTGAAAAGCAGCCTTTGTTTCTCCGTAATCGATGTATCTAGCTACTGTATGGAGCTTGACTTTGAGATGGTTGCAATCTACGTTAAAAAATATAGAGTAATTGTAGCTTCATTGTACCGCTCTCCCAATGGAGACTTCCAAGTTTTTTGTGATAAACTGTATCAAGCTCTAGAATTATTTCTGTGTAAAGGGAAGAATGTTAATATAATTTTATGTGGTGATCTCAATGTTGACATGTCTCTAGCCTCCAATAGTGCCCGTACATTGTCTAATCTTCTTAGCTCATTCAACCTTCACTGCTCTAACTATAAACCTACCAGACTTGCTGCATGCCTAGACAACATTATGACTGATCTGGATGTTGGGAAATATGATTTAAAGACAATTGATCCAATTTTCTCAGACCATTTAGCTCTGGTATTTGAGTTGCACGTTTCCTCATCTGACAGCACCTCTATAAAAGGCTCTTACTGTACTTTAGTCAGACCCATCACACCTGCTGGTGTTCTAAATCTTAAAAGTCTTCCATCTAATATCAGCTGGTTCTCTCTTCTAAAACATAATGGGGAGGAAAATTTTAAACTCTTCTTCTCTGAATTTATGGGTCTTTTTGAGATGTGTTTCCCAAAGAAGTTTATTAATACTTGTGCAAGAACACCTAAGAGGGCCTGTTTCACTCCTGCCATCCTCCAAATGAAGGAGAAACTTGTCTTGGTCCATAAGTCATATAGTTTGAATCGTAACAAACTTAATAAAGAACTCCTTACCAAAGCACAGAATGAATATAATATGCTTGTAACCCAAGCAAAAAGAGCAGCAAACCTTGAATACATTTCCAATTCTGGCAATAAACTTAAGGCAGCATGGACGGTCATTAAAAAAGAGGCTGGTATAACAAAAACTTCTCCTCATCTCTCAATCTCTCCAGATGACCTCAACAAATTCTTTATAGAAACAGTTGAGAACATTACTTCAACCACACCCTCTGATAACATTAAAGCTATGTCTCTGTTAAGCAAACACACAATTGATAAAAGGTACTTTAAGTGGAAATGGGTAACACCATATGAGATCTTTAAAGTAATAAAATCTCTTAAAAACTCAAGCAGCAAAGACATTTATGGCCTCTCAAATAACCTCTTAAAGACCTTAAATGAATCTCTCATTGAGCCTCTCAGTATAATAATCAATACTTGTCTTCAATCTGGTGTCTTTCCGCATCATCTCAAATACTCAAAAGTAACTCCTGTATACAAAAAAGGCCCTAAAGAAGATCCTAACTCATATCACCCTATTTCTGTCATACCAATCATTGGTAAAGTCTTTGAGGTAATTATTAAATCTCAGCTATATGACTATTTAGAAAGTAATGGTTTTTTCAGTTCATCTCAGTATGGTTTCCGTAAAGGTAAAACCACCACAAAAGCTCTACAATTTATCACCAATATCATCCACAATTCTTTTGAAGATCAATCATCAGTGGCTTTAACCCTATGTGATCTTACCAAGGCTTTTGATTGTGTCTCTCACTCCATATTACTTGAAAAATTAAAATACTATGGTATCTCAGGAGTTGAGTTGTCTCTTTTCCGATCATATCTAGTTAATCATCAACAATTTGTTGAAATGGAGGGAGTGCAGTCCTCCTCCCTCCCTACCCAATACGGTGTTCCCCAGGGGTCTGTCTTGGGACCCATTTTATTCTTAGTAATGATAAATGACCTACCATGCAGTATACCTTCAAAATCCATTCTTTATGCTGATGATACGACCTTAATAGATGTCTGCAAAACTACTACCTATGCTGCTCAAAGTGCAGACAATCATCTAGTATTGGCCAATGATTGGTTTAGATTCAATGGCTTTATACTTAACATAGAAAAAACTCAAAAGCTTATCTGTAACCTGAAGCCTGCCAACAAAGTCAAGCCAACAAAGTTACTTGGGTTTTATCTGGACTCTAAACTCAGTTGGAGCTATCACATCACTGAGGTTAATAAAAAGCTTTCCAAAGCTCTCTTTATTTTAAGAAAGCTAAGTCCGATAGTCCCTTCTGATTATATGCAATCTATATATGTATTATGCTTTTTTTAACAGCCACATAGATTACGGCCTAGAAATATGGGGTAGTGCCCCTGATATAAAATCAGTGTTTCTTTTGCAAAAAAAGGCAGTTAGAATACTAACTAATTCTCCATCTCGTGAACACTGTCGCCCACTATTTATTAGATTGAACATTTTAACTACATATTTACAGTATGTACGTGTACAGAGTTTTACTATATATGAAAGAAAACCTTGATCTTTTCCCTATAAGAAGTACAACTCATAACCATAGCCTAAGAAATAAGAATTCCTTATCACTAAATCAGTGCAGATTAACCAAAACCCAATTCTCCATACATAATTTAGGTATCAAGCTATTTAACCATCTCCCTATCTCAGCCAGAATGGCTAGCTTGACCAAATTCAAGAGTGTGATTCACTCATGGCTAGCCTCACAGCCATTGTATTCTGTCAGTGAATATTTTACTCTTAACACATGTGATATTGTATTCTAATCTATTCATATACTTTCTATTATATTTCATTTATTTTTATTATTTTTATTAATTGTACACTGCCTTTGAACTGCGACTATCTTTTCTTGTACATTCTATATGTATGTGCAATTGAATTGCAATTGTATTTTTCACTGTAAAATATCTCCACCAACATCTACCTTATTATTAAGAGTCAATAATAAGAGTATTCACCGCTCTACTTCCACTGATTTTCTTGGCTTCCACCTTAGAGAAGATCTTGACTGGTCTTTCCATATTAATAAAGTTATACAGAAAATCTCAACCGGTATCTTCATGTTAAGGAAACTAGCCTCGATCACCTCCACTGACACTTTGAAATTAGTCTATTATGCTGCAATTCATTCCCACCGGTCTTATGGAATTATCTTCTGGGGTAACAGTAGTGCTGCAACTAAAGCCTTCTCATTCCAAAAAAGATCAATTAAAGCCATTGCTAGGGTATCTATCAGAGCACCTGGAAGACCTCTCTTCAAAGCACTAAATATACTTACTCTACCCTGTTTGTATATTTTGCAATGTTGCACCTTTGCAAAAAACAATCCCTCTCTGTTCCCACTAAGTTCCACCATTCATCAGCACTCCACTCGCTCCAAGAACCACATTCATCTGCACAGTTACAACCTGACTGCTGCTCAACATGGACCGCTTCACTCTGCTTCCCTTATATACAATAAATTGCCCCAATCAATTAAGTTAATTATATCTCCCCACACATTCAAATGTCAATTAAAGAAAATGTTGCTCAATAAAGTTTACTACTGTGTTAATGAATACTTTTGTGACCAACTCTAATGCTATGATTAGAGTATCTTGAAATATAATATGTGTCTATATTGTGTAAAGTGTATATTTTTATGTTTTCATGACCATGTTCTATGTCAAATTTCCTTGACCAACGGAACAATAAATAATAATAATAATAATAATTTCATCTGTGACGAGGTCTGTGTATCTAATGAATACTATCGACCAATAAAGATTATTATTATTATTATTATTATTACTATTATTATTATTATATTGCTTTTTGCACTGCACCAGATATTGCTCACGCTGTTTATGTATTATCCCAATATAATACATGTTACATTAAACTCTCGATTATACGAAGCAGGATTTTACGAAGTTTTCGATTATACGAAGTGACAGTGCGGTCCCGGCGAAAAGCCTATGGTAAATACATGGTGCTATTCGATTATACGAAGTTTCGATTATACCAAATGTTTCGAATTTACGAACCTTGGATCGGTCCCCAGGAGCAAAAGGCATTCGTTTATACGAACTATGGCGAAATATTTGTCAAAAAAACTAGTTACGCCGGCGTAAGTAGCTAAAAAAATCAGCGCTTCCAACTGTGGTTCATCAAAAGTGTGAAATCGTAAATGATAGTGCAACTTTGGAGAGAAAGGGTTCGCCTAAAACCTCACGTCGGGAATTTAGGGGAAGTAGGACTTAATTAAAATATCGCGACTGATATAATGCCCCTATTTACGTGCCTATTCGTAAACATCGCATCGACAATACTTCGTAGTTTAACATGTCAGGAAGGTCGAGCGGGGTATTTCGTACACTCCTAATTAACCCTTTGCACTGCTGTGAACGTACCTGGTACGTTCGCAAGGCAGGCTGCTGTGAACGTACTTCGAAGACTACTCGACTACTTTTCGCCGAAGCACTACGAAGGGTCCCTAATTCGGGACCCTTTCCTCGACGAGCTCACCCTCGCTGCCCCCTCTCTTCGACCCTCCGAGCGTGGGGCCTTTTCTCCCCAAAAGTGACCGCTCTGACTGCATTTTGAAAATCTATCAATCAATGCCATCATCAAAAATAATTGTTTGCATCGCACTCCTGCCTATCAGGCATTCAAGTACGTCTCTGAACCGTGTTTCGGCGATGAGGAATAACGACTTTGTTAACTTTGCTAAAATGGCCAAGTTAATAAAATTGTCATTTTTCATCGCAGCAACACGGTTCAAAGACGTACTTTATTTCCTCCAGTACAATCGCAAATTGCTGGAAATCGGCCAGATTCCCTTTCATAGCGCATCATGAGGAAGTTTTGGAGGTTGGTAATTGATACAACTAGCCTACTAGTAATTCTACTGCTATAGTATCACGGCTATGGTTGATTCGTTACGTTATACATTCAGGAAGCAGCAGCGCATAAAATCGCGGAGGAGATTAGAGGCTTAAAAGATGATTTTGAAAAATTCTTGGAAAAAGCAGGAAGAGCACAGCGCGCAACATCAAACGATTATATTGCCCTTGACGATGATCTCCGGGCTTGCGACAATGGGACGCCGGTACATGCGCCGGAAGAAGCAGCGGCCGGGACTAGTCATAATAGCAGTGACGACGAAGATGAAAGTGAAGTAATTTCACCAAATAAAAAAGAAGTACCCGCTGCCCTCAAAACATTAAGATATATTGATCTGGCTTACGAGTTAGGTCCCCAATTTCATTCCCATTTATGCAAGTGAGAAACCATGGTGGAAGCGGCGATGGAGAAGGGCAAAAAGGAAAAAAATAATTGATATTTTAGTAGTATCTTTTCGTGAATAAAATAGCCTTCCTGAATAAACAACTTAAATATCAAGTATTTGGCTCTATTAACCACCAACTTATTTTTCAGTCTACTCGTAATGAAGACGCACTTCTAACCGTAAACTTTCTTCTCGCGTGTCTCCCCGTTTTCCCATGCCGAGAGATCTTTCTTTCCAAAGTCTTTGTTTACTTCCTCCCGCGACCTTCTGCTGATCTTGCTGACACCCATCTTACGCATCCCAAACCCCTCCTTCCCCAGCATTTCCCATTCACTCCCTCCCCACTAAGGTGACAGAGGTCGAGGGCGTCGCAAAAAATACGGCCCCCAAACGTAGACTGAGGCAGAGCTGAAGGCCATTTCCCCACCCTTCTTTCTCCTGCCCCCTTCACCACTATTCACCACTCCTTTGTGCTGACCACACTTCTTTCCTCAGGCAATCCCCATCCCACTCTTATTCACCCCACCCACTGGGAACGTTCCCCGATTGTGGAGAAGGGCATGATTCATCTTTACCTGCAACGTGGGTAAGTTATTAATTGGAGAGAGGGAAGTATCTTCCACTATCAGGGAAATGGTGCCGCGCTTATAATTCCCTCTCTTCTTCTCTGCTGACGTTTCAATTGAAATTATTTTCTTTGCTCTTTCCTCACTATATTTATTTACGATTATTGCGCGACTATTTTTAGTGCTAAAGCTAAGAAAATCTTTTCTCTACGTCAATGATTCTTTGCATAACTTTCAATACGGAGGAGAAAGGGACACGAAAAGTAAATGAGGTGAATGTACAGGTTTTTGCGTGTCATATTTGGGAATTCACGCAAGTGAACCAATACTTCACACACGTTGAGAAATTATGAAACATCTCTTGTAGAAAAACAATCAATGCGGATAATAACGTTTCCCTCTTTATTTCTCCAATAATGTTTCTCCAGTCGTTTTCCGGTTGGAACCTTGCTCCTGTCGGCATAAAAGAAGAGAGAGAAATACTATATGAATATAGCACTTCACACCCGGTATGAAGAATGAAGTCTTTCGTAGCAACGTCTGCGAAGATGATGGAGCACAGTATCCGGACGGAGAGCTCAAACAGAATTTACTTCAAATATTCGCCAGAAGATAATCATATCCTACGAAATTTAGAATCGTAACTGAATCTCAACAAAAATAACCAATGGAAAAGATAGCACATTCAATTGAATATACAGAGTAACTCGAAATATTAACTTACGAAGGTTATTTAGGAAACGGGTGGAGGCCCTCGTTTTTCTTTTTTCTCTCGCCACTGAGCGATAGAGGGCGACATAAATGGCGGTTAGGCCGGCTGCCGCTAGCATTCCGTGGGTGCTGGAAACAAATATCTATCTTCCGCGAACTTAATAGTTGTTATTCGCTCCTAACCACAAATTTTTAACATTAAATTCTTATAATAAACTTAGCAATTCATTATTTGATTACGTTTTCAAAACTGGTCGGGAATTTCTTAAGCGATCGTTGATGTTGAAGTATGAACAAGAAATGGTAATTTTATGGTGGTATAATTATTTAACGATTTTTCACATCATAAATCGATAACAAAAAGCCTTTTCTATGAATTATACCTAGAATAACCACCGAAAACATTTAAATAAGACCACGAAAGACAAAAAACGGCGGAAGAAACAAAAGCGTACATTTTTTTCGTGACTTATGAAAAAGGTTTGAATTTACGAAACTCGATTTTACGAAGTGCCGATTTTCCGGTCCCACTGACTTCGTAAAATCAAGAGTTCACTGTATAGTGATGAACACGTAAAAGGGGCAATAAGAGTGTTGCACTATTTAAAGGGAACTTATGATTACGATTTGTTTTTAAAAAGAGGTAATCAATCAATGCTAAATATGTATGGTTATGTAGATGCATCTCATGCTAATGATATTGAAGATCGAAAATCATATACAGGGTTTGTATTTATGTTAAATGAAAGTGTTGTATCATGGGAAAGCAGAAAGCAAGACTGTAGCTATTTACCTATTTCCAGTACTGAAGCAGAATACTTAGCTCTCTCTGAAGGTACCAAAGATGTACATATGTACTTAACTAATTTTCTGCATGAATTAATTGGAAAGATGAATACACATTATCTTTAATGATAACCAGTCTGCTCAGAAACTTGTGATGAATAAAAGGGTAAGCCAAAGAACTAAACATATTGATGTACGTTATCATTTTGCAAGAGAGGCTGTAGAATGTAAAAAGGTTGAACTTAGGTACATCCAAACTGAAGAAATGATAGCCGATATTTTCACGAAGCCTTCAAGTGCATTTAAGGTTGCAAAATTTAGGCAAGGGTTGAATGTAGCACAAAATATTATCATATGAACATTGTTTTTTCTTTTGGCTGAAAAGTGTGTTTTGGTTACGGGGTGATGTTGTGTTGTAAATCTGAAAGATGTCGTAACCAAGGACACACTTCTAAGGGTTGGTAGCACTGTTTTTTGTTTTTCTAATCACATATGTTCTCATGTGGCCATACCGTCTGTAACCCGGCTTGCCAGGCAAGACTAAGTTATGGTCCCACCAAGCGATTTATTACATTCTCACTATTAAACAGAAAGGAAAGTTCACTTCTTTGGAAGAGATTTTCATTGAAAGATAACATGGGGTGGGAGTTTTTCACCATCTGTCGTTCTTGTCAACATCACTGTACAATGCTGGTTTTCATAACCACCACTTCGCAAGTGAACATACTTCTGGCCAATTTCATTTACACTTGTTTCTGACGGCATCTCGAAGTACATTGGAGTTTGGTCAGCATTACCAATTTAGATCACCTCAAATGCAAGAGGTGAAACCAATTTGGGCTGTCTTTCATAACAAGGGCTACAGACGTTTCTTTGGTGGTGTCTTTTTTGATCATCAAAACAAGAATGTAATGTCACTACAATTCATGGAACCCTTGGAACAGTGGAAAACTCAAATAAGCATAGCCATAATCGATGTGTACTGGTGTTACAGGACTAGGTGACATTCAAATATAACAAAATCTCAATTAATTATTTACACAACCAAATACTGTTCCACTCCATTGACTGAACATATGAATATGTACTACCAAAAACGACAATCAAAGAAACATGACAAAGAACTTACTTGTAGAGGCGTTGTTAATCACATGGAAGGTGGCAGGATCACGAGCCGCAGACTGAGATGCTTCAGCAAATATAGAAGGCACGCTCATTTCAGGGTGATGTGATGACAGATGATCCTGGCACATTAAATATGAATTCATCATGTAGCAGCAACATTGAATTTCTCCTCCACGTAATACATTTACGACAGAAATGCAGCACAATAAACTATTACCCAAGAGCTTCCACAAAACTGTTGCCACAATGGATTGAAATGCTCATTCAATAACAATGCACATTAGAAATAGCATTTCACAGAATCCATTCACACCAAAATCATTGAAATGACAGCTCTAATGATAATGCAGATGCGAAAAATCCACAGAGAAAAAATCATTCGCCTTGACCGGGATTCGAACCCGGATCCCTCGATTTCCGGCCGAGTGCTTTAGCCAGTTAAGCTACCGAGGCGTGGCAATGGCAAAAAATAGGAAATGAGGGTAGAAAAATCAAGAAGTTATCAAGAAAAACCATAAATCTAGAAGAGAAATTGAAAGAGGTCAATTGCTTTAAAAATGGAGTGTGTCAAAGCGATATTGCACGGAAGTTTCAACTCACGATGCCTCAAAACCAACTGTTCACTGAAATGAACACGTTCGAAAATGCACAGTTTTCTAAAACCTCCTGTTCACTGTTCATTTCTGCACTGCAAATGCACGATGTATTTGGTCCTGTAGGAATGCTCACCAAGAGGTATTTTGAACTGCCGCTTACTCCAGCAAGTGCATTGGGGTTACAACAGATGGCGGTTACGATACAGACTATCCAAGTTCATCATAGGCAACCTCTCCCCTTCCTTATATCTCCCATTCCCCTCCATCCACATAAACAAACAGTTTAGCTGGTCAACGGTTTGAACGCCCTAAATTGAACGGGTGTTCATTTTTCTGAGGGCCTTCGTTTCCCCAGAGCACTCACTTTACTTCGAGGGGCCGTTTGCTTCCTCTGGCCATTCATTTGGGACCTCGCGTTCATTTTGATTACATGTTCATTTGAACATTTGCCTTTGATGAACAGTATGCGATGGTTCAGGTTCGCAGTCAATTCATGGGTCGGTCAATTTGTTCATAAGAGGATGACTTTAAAAATTTTCTGGCACTAAATACTTGAATAACATTAGATACTGGGTTGATAAATACATATTCATTCTGGCTTATTCTACAAGAAGACAGCATATATTTTTTGGCACACTGATAACCAAGTAAAGGCCTGGGACAGAGTTTGCTCTTAATTACTATAACAAACTGCACAAACCATATGATACCAGCTTTCATGTATTCTAAACGCCCGATAAACAGTATTCTCTACCAGTATGACCCTGACTGTTCGCCAGGAACAGATATTTTGAACTTTTCTTTTCAATGAACAGGATCAAATTGAACGCTTCAACAAAATGAACCAAGTAACCCACCACTAGCCACTTGTGTACATATCATGAAGAATTCATGGATACCAACATTAGAGAAAGAGGGGACATGAATGCAGACTGTATTCACGTACCTTTTTGTGTATGAGATCGGGGTGAGGGAAAGTGAGGCGATGGACGCTGGACACGGTGGCCACCAGTAGCACCACGCTGGTCCCCCCACCAGCTTCGTGAATGCCAAGCCCTTCAAGAACAGCCGTGTCTTGGAACTTGTAGCGAACATGGTTACCAGTGAGATTGATTTCCAAACTTTGTTCCACAAGTTCCAAAACATCCCCTGTGATTCGCCTGAGATAATAAAAGAACAATGTAAACACAAGAGTGACAATTGCAGTTCATGATGGAGAAAAAGTAAAACTATAAGAAGCCCAAAAGACAAATGCCATGGAGCACCACATCTCGAATTCCAATAAGGTATGAAAACAAGTGCCTTGATAAAAATGGTGCAATACAGCCACATCAACAGAACATAATGATTGGCAACAGAAATTATTTGGGAGACGAGGTCCTAGTTGTGGTTTTGCTAGTCTTGCCCACTCTTACCCAAAAACAATCACATTTTTAGATCTTCTATTATGCGATCATTGACTCCATTGTCATACGCATTATGCCAAAATTTTCTGATAATGATGCTCTATTCAATCTGCCAAGGATTTTGCAGCAGTCTCTCCAGAAGTTTGTTCAAAGACAAGTTGTATCGTATTGTCGTTCAATATTTGTTTGTTCAAGGTATATTATGCTGGAGAAGATTATATAAATGATACCATAATCGAAGTGAAGCCTTGGGACAAAGTTGAAGGAGCACCAGATATCCTTAGCTTTCACATGATATGCAACCCGAATGAAAGTTTTTCAGGATAGAAACATGTTAAAGATATCAACTTCAATTTAGAACTATTTGTTGAAGTAAAGACAGAATTTAGAGGTCAGTGGGTTCTAGAGCAATATAATGGCAATTTATTTAGAGGAAACAGAATTTCAGAAATTGGTTCAAAGAAGCAACTGTAAGTTGCAGTCATGGTACCCAGTGGCACAGCAAGGGGGGGAGACGTTTTGGGGATAAACGTCCCCCCCCTAATCTAATTTAGTTAATGGGATTAATATTACTTATAGAAAAGTGTAAGGATTAATAAAATATCCCCCAGAAAGCTGTAAAACTCCCCATTTTGAACCATTTATCTTAAAAATTTTCTGGGTGAGGGCCCCTGCACCTCCTAATTGCTTTAGCAGGTATTCCATACCCCCCAGATCCCCTGTATTAGTTGTGCCTAAAACCCCCTTTAGCCTTAATTCCTAGCTGCACCCCTGATGGTACCCACCGGTCCTCCAGGGCATTATAAATGGTCAATGCTGCCCTATTGTATTTTATACAATAAACAGACAGAGGCCATTAAAGTTATTTCTCCTCCTACAGTGATGAACAACAAAAGACAATGTAAATTTAACCTTAAAGACCTTAAAATATGAACTCTGGTACCTTTCCTGTTGTCTTTTTTATTTAATACCATGGTGACATGATTTTAGTAGTTTTATAATATTTTTATACCTTAAATGTACTATAATTAAGCTAAGCTAAGACAAGTTAATTTATCAGGAGAATAATGCTTATAAACATATTATCTTCTTCTATTGTAATTGGCTTCACAACCTTTTCTGATAAATGTATTTTTGACCATGTTAACTCTGCCTGATTTCAATAACTTTTAACCCCAAATGTACAATGTCCCATATGTAACAAAAGGTAAAAAAATTGTAACTTAGTTTAAAAATTTTAGTTGACAAAGTTAATCATATGTACCTGAAGCATCCTTTTTAAGGTATATGAAAAAAAATATCACAGCATTATGAAAATTCTAATTGAGCTGAAATATAATTTTTCATAACATGTGCCAAATAAGTGGTTGACCCAGCTTGTCCCATACGTAACAGGCACTTATTTTTTCTTGCAACAGATAAAACAAAGCGTTAAAGCCAAAGCTATAGCTCGAAAAATAGTTCAGGCCTACACCTAACAATTTATAGCCGTTTCAATGAAATACAAAAGATATTAGCAGCAGAAATAATATTTTAAAGTTGTAAAATTTAGTACAAATGTCCCGTACGTAACGGTGGAAAGCCCCCAAATGACAAATGGGAATGCATAAAAGCTACCCGAATCAAGGAACTACCGCTTGCACTCTTATGATAGGAATGCAATGGTTACTCATTGATCTCTCTTATTTACCATACACAACATTGGAGTAATTATTAACATAAGTAGCCACCCAGTCAACACAACAATTATGGCCACAGTGTGGCTGAACTGTGGTTTACCTGTGGCAACTATGGCTATGGCTAGCCACAGCTTGCCATACTATGGCCAGACTGTGGTTGCTTTGTGGCAAGCCATAGTGTGGCTTGCCAAACACATATGCAACTATGGCCACACTTTGGAAAGCCACAACTGCCACAGATGATAAAGTTTGTTTACGGTTGCTATAGATGCAGACTTGTTGATGAGTTATCAAAATGAGAGTTGGCTGATTTCATTGATATAAAGAAATTGTGTTAAAGAAAGAATAATATGTATTTATTTCAAGAGAAAAGGCTTCCACATTATTTATTGATTTAATCTATTTTGGCGTCTTTCCGTGAGTACTGTGATGTTGAAATGTGGAGATGATTAGATAGACTACCGTAAATGTTGTAATGACTAAATATGTGATTTTACCTGTTACAGATTGGTCCATAAGCCTAGCTAAAATAACTTGAGGTGGATGTGTAACATGTTATTGTCTCAAATCCAAGGCAATATTGTAATACTAGCTTATCTGCAATGTTGTTATGTTTTTTTAGTGGCTAACCTAGGCGATCATTAATGGTTATATTATGTTATTTACGGTGAATTTACTGCAATAATAAAGTACTTACAAACATCATTTACTAAGTAGGAACTTTTATTTGCATTTACCTTTCTGATACTCTATATCGCAAAGTGCTACTTGGGGTATGGGGTGCCAACCAGAGGGCATTTTATCGTATTTATTATTTAAATTGATGGTAAATTAAAATTTTTGGTTCGCATCTAATTTTCCAAAAAATCATTATTTTTACATTGATGGGCATAGCTAGGATTGAAGGAGGCATAATAATACTAGTAAAAAATAATTATTATATGTATAAATATTAATATATTAGTGGTGGAGCATTGTGGCTAGCCAAAATGTGGCCATAGTGTGGCTATCCACACTAAAGCCACATTATGGCTAGCCACACTGTGGCCGGGGGTCAAAACCATTATGGTGCCATAATGGCAACCCATTATGGCCATAATGCCTTGCCACAGTATGGCCACATTGTGGCCATAATTGTTGTGTTGACTGCGCATGCATTACACAAAAAAAATAATCTATCTCAAGGGAATGAAATGGTAAATAAACGGATCACGAAGTCCAAGAAGAATGATAACTACACGCAAAATACAGAATTACTAGCACATTTGAGTAAATATTTTAATATTACCAATAAATGAAGCGATTCCTTGTGTAGTGCTTCGAAGAGTCCTTGTAACTAAAACCTCCTGCCCTCTCAGGCACCTTGATATCTTGAAGTGTGCTCTGAGTACCACCTAAAAATAAATCTCTCAGTAAAAACAGTGTTTATTTATTCAATACGGCAAACAACCATTTCCATATCTTTTAACTTTTACAATACCTGCATTAATTATAAACTCTTTCCATTTGGACGGATACGTCTGATCTGGAATGACTTCCTTAAAACCCATAGGCATATCATCCATTGTGATTGTATGAGATAGTCAGTCAGAAGTATATTATGAAACCTTTAGAGTAAAACAATATTATAATGATCTTGATAGGTACATTCTCTCCCGCCTACACCAAAGAAACGCCGGCTTTAAACGAAATGACACGTGAAGCGAGAAACGCGTGAAGTGAGAAATGCGTTTCCCTTCGCGCCTTTTGCTGTTTGCAGCTGTTTCCTTCCTGGTACGTCGCCGTGGCATGTTCGTCGTTTATACCTCGAGCGCCAGTTTTAAACTTTTAACTGTATTGAGCATCATATCCCCATATACAGTCGAGGAAGCCATTCCCCCACACAGCACATCTTGGCCATTGTGCCAAAGATCATTATTAGAAGAATAGAACAAAGAGTACTTGGATGAAGACCAATTCCGATTCAGAAAAAGCAAAGGTGCAAGGGAAACAATAATGGCTCTTATGCGGCTAATAGAGAAGAGAATGGAAAAGAACAAGCCAACGTTCGTTGCGTTCGTGGACTTAGAGAAGAAATTTGAAAACATGGAATGGAGCACAATGCTGGGAATTCATAAAAGAAATCGGAGTTCTTCACAATGACAGTAGAATCATCCACAGTTTATACTAAAGCCAAGTAGCTCTGATACGATCAGTACCCAACTGTCAAGAAGCAAGAAATGTGGAAGGAGTGAGACAAAAATGTGTGCTTCATCACCTGTTACTTTCATCATCTACATCAAGAAAGCCATAAATGAAATCAAAGAAAAGGCCTTGGGAGTGAATATCCATGGAGAAAAAGTTAGCATGCTATAGTTTGGCAATTACATAGCTGTCATAGCAGAGGCAGAGAAGGATTTGGATAACATTCTGGTCAATATGGGTAAGGTAATGGGTAAATCTCAAATGAAAATAAGCACAAAGAAAATGTAGGTATGTATTAGTGTGCACAGAAGTCAAGACTAGCATAGCTGAGCGATATGCTAGTCTTGACTTCTTCTAGTCTAGCTGCAATGCAGAGCTGGAGTAGATAATGTACTTAAGTAATAGACTACAGTGGATACTATACATAGCACAAAAAGCCAGAGGGAGTGGGCAATGCATCAGAAGAGTAGGATGCTGGGCTATACGTATAACAATGCCAAGGACCACCTTAATTGGCACCCAAAAAAATGACCTTTGCTAAAAATTATTAAAATTACAGTATGTTTGGTGAAAAAAATCAATAAATGACACATTAGACTTACTAGGACAATCACAGCATTGATCCCACCCTCCTACCCTTTCTTCATAATTGTACATGCAAAACACTGCAATGCATGATAGCCTTTCAACACACACTTTTTATAGCTTCCATATTTGGCAATACTTGGTTGATAATAAATCCAATGAAACAACAGAGATGAAAATATATATCTTTATTAAATTTTATAAATTTGCATAAACTTTAATCTCCATAGTTCATCTATTGAGCATACGCTTGCGATCTTCATCACACATGCATGAAATTTACCCTTAGTTACAGTATGAATTACAAACAAAATATTCAATAATTTTGTGTACAAAATAATTAACTAAATGCATTATTTCTTCACGAAAGAAGTTGTAAAAAAAAGTCATGAGATTTCAAACAAGAGAAGTAATATGTAATTCTCCTTTCATAGAGAGGGAGATACATTTCCATCAATTTACAAACATCATGCTTAAATAAAAGAGACATTAATTGCCCCCAAAGAAAATACGCATCACCCTGAAATTTGCCATGAAAAATAACAAAATCTACCAAAGGCACATTGATTTAGCCATTTCCCCAAATGAATTACTCGAATCCAGCAAGACAAAATGGTCAATGGGGAAAGAATCATCCAGAAAATGAGCCGGATTTTTGTGTTGCTACCATGCTTGGACCAAGTCCTTCCTAAGCCCCTTGTTATCCTGAAAATGGTCGTTTTATTGCTGTGGTAGAATGAACCATAGCAAAAGTGAAGTGGGTGCAGAGTTTACACATCCTCTATTGCAGGCTTTTTCTGAGGAGTTCAGACTTTTCCTATCTTTCACTGTACAAAGGTGGTTCATTGTTCTTGTGAAAGATAGAACTCATCAGGAAAAGCCTGCAATAGAGGATGTGCAAACTCTGTACCCACTTCACTTTTGCTATGGGTAATTATACCACAGCAACAAAACGACAAAAACATTTTCAGGTTAACAAGGGGCTTAGGAAGGACTTGGTCCACGCATGGTAGCAACACAACAATCCAGCTCATTTTCTTTCCCTAGTCATTTATTTCTGCAGCCATACTCTTACACATTTATTTCAACGAAGAATATCTCTGGCAAAATTCAGAGAACCAAAATGAAGACACTGCTGTGAGACAATACCTTCGCTTCATGATATTAATCCACAGCGGAAGACTAATAGTAAAGCAAATTCCATGATATGTTAAATCAGAATCATTTTCAAATGAGAAATCACTTTTTAGAACATCAGTCCATGTAAATTTTGCTATGTCAAAAAGGTCTCGTTAAGGCAGATAATTATGCAACTGAAACATACGGTAAGTGGACACAAAATCAGTACATATATTCCTATGCTCTTAAAAGAGTGCGCTAAGTCAGCTCAGAATCCATTGAAAGTTCAACCCATTGTAAAGTGTGGGTCTTCTGTAATGACATAGAAATTGATGTAGAAGTTTTTGAGTCACGCTGTTAAAGGCAGAACATGAATGAATCAAAATGAAAGATCCAAGATATATGATGGCTATAAAACCTAATTAGGAGTGACAAAACTTGCATCATAAAGACATGCCCAATAATAGGAGAGGTATAAAACTTGGAAAATCAAGTGAACCTGGCAGAGTGAAATTCTGTAAACAGCCCAGAGTGGACAAATGAAAGAACTACAAATCCACTATATATAGATGAAACTGTATTAGGAACATTCATCGAACAGCATCTTATCAGTGAAGAATAAAATATAGAAGTGCTGCTCTCAGCTTGATTGACATATACATTTGCCACCACACTTACTTTCTCTGAAAATTAAAAACAAGTCACATACCTGATGACTTTTCCTTGGGGTCAACAATAGCCGATAGGATTCTTATCTAACAACATTACACATTTTAAAAACTTGTTCTCATTCCTAAATTGTTAATTAATTTGTATCACTTTTAGGCCTGATTCCAACTAGCCATTAAAAATGACCAACAACTGAGATCAGAAAATTACCTCCTCCTCACGAGGCATTCAATGGAGCAGCAGGAGGAGAGGACAAAGGGTTCCAATCCCCCGGAAATGTTTTGGTCTTGAGTATACCAAGTGAACCCTCAAAGTGACTACATCATCATCCTTCCAGCACTTCCAACTTTCTCAATTCAACTTCCTGCCAACCCAAACATCCTGACAATGGATTCAAACACATACATACTAAATGTCAGCAGCACCACCTAAATTGCAGTCAACATTTCTTTTAAGTCTTTTAGTGGGGAATGTTGGTTCCATTTTGGCACCAACTGCACCTTGACACAATTGATGGTGTCTCTCCCCACAGAGCACACTTCCACCCACTCACCACCAACAACAGACACTTGGTCTTCAACACACAAAACATTCATACATACTTAAAGTACCAGAAAGCTATTACCACTGCATTCAAGTGACAGAAGGAAATGAAGTATCAAATATGAATGGAGATGATGAGCTCAGAATTTCTCTTTGTTAATCAGTATGATAACCTAACAGTACCGTGACTGATTTCAATTACACTCAATTTCTGGCCATTCATGCCACATTGGAAGTTCATCCCTAAAGGAGAATTAATTGCAATGTCAGTGAAATGGTATTCACCCACAATCACTACAGGAATGCATTAGTGTTTGTAAACAATAAATCACTATGAACAACATGGTAAAAGGATGAGCGACATATGAAAATCATATGTTAACCTAATTTTAAAATGAGGAATTTTTTCAAGAGTTGAGGCATCATTACAAATCAAAACTGCCATGTTAAATTTTGTCAATTGCATATTGAATGAAAATTCTCTAACCCTATCCACACAAATAATTGGAACATATTACATATTCAAAGGGGTGGCATTCCCTTATCAGCACATAGCAATAAGGAGGAAATGTGAAACTTGAATTTAGGAAATACCTTCCTGAGAAGCAGTGGCATACAGTCCGACCGCCGAGAGTTGTCCATTGACAGCTAGAAGGGGTAGGGGGCAAGGTTGCCAGGTAAGAAAGGGAAATGCCCACGTCACATGTCAAGGGTTCTGTGAAGAAAGGAGCCAGAATAGACGACGAGCGTGAAGGATCCAAAGGAAGAATCCTTTGTTTCAGTGGTGATTCGAAGAAAGGGCTTGTTTTGGCGGTTCAGGCTTGTTTCAGTGCTTCATATGCATGTGACAACGTTGTATGACTAGGCGAGGGTGTGAGGTGCATTTGGGGGACAGCGATTGGCTGCAAACCATGTTGGTGCAGGGTTCTCTGCCCCTTTCTCCTTTTAAAGTGCCATCGGACAACTCTCGCCGGCTGGACTGTAGACAGGGGGGGATCCAGGTCCAGACCCCCCAAAATAAAAAAAAATTATTTTCCTTCATATAAGAAAACGAAATATTGAAAAATCATGAATTTCAGAAGTATTTATTCAACAAATGAAGTTTTTTTGATCATTATAATAATGTTAAAATTAGTTTGAAAACCATAAATTGGCCATTTGTACCCTGTTTTTCACACATTTTCCTCCATGGTTATGGACCCCCCCTCTCCCCTCCCCTGAACGAAATTGCTACGCTACGGCTGAGAAGGAATGGTAGCTTCTGCCAATTCATAGGCCAATGGCAAACACATAAATGCTTCAAATTGTCTAAGACCACTGACAGCATCAACAATGCATACAGGTGAGTAGTACTGAAGCTAGTGAAAACATGATTTTGCAACAGTTATTTTGGAATGTGCACACAAAGGCCAGCATTAACTAACCCCCTGTCCGTATTTATAAAGAATAAAGAGAAATAAACCAAAAACAGGAGTAAAAAATAAGCTACTACACTTCAGAAAGTGATATTCAACTATCTCGAGCAACAACTAAGACTGGAGTTCCATACCTGAAAATTTCTGCTTTAATATAATTTAAAACATATCTGGTTTAATGGAGAGCGTTAAAATAATTAATGCCAACAATACGTCCATTCGTGTTATTACTTGAGCATTTTGAAAGAAATGTTGAGTATTCAAATTTTTCTCATCATGATGGCTTCAACCATAATTTAACAAAATGCACTGACATGGCTCAAATAGATATAAAATTCACTCTTCAACAGGTTTTCCATCATCCAAAAATATATATTTATCAAACACTGTACGTTTTAAAACATATTGCACACAAAATGACATACCAAGAAGAGAAAATTGTAAAAGAATCTCTTCTAGTATTCCAAAGCAGTAAAGTAATCCAATACATGATTATTATTATTATCATAACAGATAAAAATATCTTTATAGAAAATAAATATAAAAGAAAAAATATTTAAAATCATGTGATGGAGGGTTTTAGAATAAAAAAATCGAGTAATAGAAACTGTGCAAGTTGGGCATCACATTGATTGGTTCAGTATTTGCACACTCAACTCCTGATGAGAAATGATGCAAACGACAGAGTAATACATTTCCATTCAATCTCCTTTCTCATCATCATAAATCCCAGGATTGAAGAAGAATGTTTTGAAGCCTCTATTCTCAAAACAAGTCGTCTGCATGGTTGATCTCTCAGACACCAACTTTTCCAACTTTTCATCTACCTGAAATGAGAAAGAAATTTACACAAATTTAACACTTAGACCTAAATTTTTTGAGCAGAGGGCACTTTTAATCTTATTCGCATTACTAGGCATTTTCAGCTTTTCCAAGAGTACTGGAGGATATTCCGAAAAGATATTCTGTAAGATAAGTGGGGCCACACGAAGTTTGGTAGTAAGTAAACGTCCAGCTTACTCAACTTCATCATGCACAGGTTCCAGTGCATCTTCAGGTAACTTCTTCTCAAAACATTTTTTTAAACCCCTGGAGGTACAAATAGAGTAAGAGGAGGGAACGCTAATATTGACTAAGAGCAGGGAGAGAGATTTGAGGGATGAGGACGAACTTGGTTTCAGAAAAAAAAGAAAAGTTGGCTACAAGGCAGATCATTGAGAAGTGAATGAAAATGATCAAGCCCACGCTTATTGTTTGTGGAATTGGAGAAGGCATTTGACAATATGGATTTGAATTCAATACTTGGAATAATCAAAGAGACTGATGTGCTTCACAATGACCGATTACATCTAGATCCAGCTGTAAAGAAGCAAAAGTTAGGATGCGATGGAGACAAGAATATGTTTTGTGCCTGTTATTTTCAACATCTACATCAAGAAAGCCATTAATGAAATCAAAGAAAAGGCCTTGGGAGTGAATATCCATAGAGAAAAAGTTAGCATGCTATAATTTGGCAATTACATAGCTGCCATAGCAGAGGCAGAGAAGGATTTGAAAAAGATTCTGGTTGACATGGGTGGGGTAATGAGCTGAAAATAAACTCAAAGAAAACGAAGATATGAAGATGCAGCAGAAGAGAGGAAGTCAAGACTAACATTAATATTGGGAAACAGAAGCTGGAAGAGAATTATAAGAACAAACCAGCCAAACTTTTTTCCACTACCTTGTGAAGTACGTAGATGTTTTAAGATTATCATCTATTTGTGCTGTAAGATCAGAAAACATAACTTTCATCATCATCACCAACACTGGTCAACAATCCTGATACTGTAGGTTCGAAGATTTTTGTGGCGTTGATTAGATGATCTTTCCATTCTATTCGGGTTTTCAGCGCATTTGTTTTGTTTTAGTGACAACGGTTTCGCTGACATTGCAGTCAGTGTCTTCAGGTGGAAGGTGAGGAAATTGGAAAATTTTTCCGCCTTTTATAGGCATAAAATTTTCCACCTTATATAGGCGGCGGCGGCTGCTGATCCGCTGCTGCTCTCTCATTGGCCGGTTGTCCATCTCTCATTATTGGTGGTCGGAGAATCCTCTTCCATGCGATATGCAGGCTGTAGCCTTGATCCCTGTTGAAATTCGCTGGCATTTTCGCTATCTCAATTCTCTGATCAGGCGAGGGAAGTATTTATTTTCTTTAGCTATTATCTTGGCGTCTTCAAAGAGGATGTTATGTCCAGGTTCACTCCAAGAATGCTCAGATATGGCTGAGAGTTGGTGCTACTTGTTTTTAGTAGCCCTTTGATGTTCCTGCAATCGGACTTTCATTGATCTGCAAGTCTCGCCAATGTAATATTTACCACACGAACAAGGCACTCGATATATTCCCTCGTAAAGGTCCATTGGGAGTTTGTCCTTCGCTCCGGATAGCGTGTCTGATATCTTTGTCACGGAATTGAAATGTGTTATTACGTTGTGCTTTCTGAGCATTCTGGCAATCTTTTCTGATGTACCCGCCACAAAGGGAATTGTGGCGTATGCTTCTGGCTCCAGCCGGCTCTCTTCCTCAGAGGTCCTTTTCGGGGCTGCGTCTTTGTTCTCCTGCTCCACAAATCTTCTATTCAACATGCTACTGCTGTAGCCATTCCTTACCAGCACTTCAATGAGATGCTTCTTCTCCGCAGATAGTGACTCGGTGTCTGAGATGGCATAGGCGCGATGTATTAACCAAGGGGGCCGCTATGGGGTCGCCACTATATTCCACTCAATTCACTTAACAGCTTATCTTTTCACAACTAAAAATATGTCTGTCCTCTTTCACATCCTTCTTTACCTGTTCCATATATTTTGTTCATGGTCTTCCTTTTCCTATCTTGCCTTCCACTTGTCCTTCGACGATTGTCTTCATCAGGCCATCATGTCTCAATATGTGGGCTATAAGGTTGTTCCGTCTTATTATAAAGGTGTTCATGATGCTTCTCCACTCTCCTACTCTTCTTAGGACTTCCTCATCACTAACTCGGTCGATCCATTTGATCCTCATCATTCTTCTGTAGCACCACATTTCAAAGGCCTCACCCCTTGGTTTCTTCCATATTTAAGTTTCCCGCTGTAAGCAGGTCTCTCTTTTGGTGGAATGCTCTCTTTGCTTGGGCTATTCTGCAGATAATTTCTTCCATGCTTCCCCCATCACTAGTGATCCTGCTTCCCAAATAACAGAATTCATCCACCTCCACCAGTGTTTGCTTCCTTATTTTAATGCTAGTCTTGACTTCTTCTCTTCTGCTGCAAACTATTACCTTCATTTTCTTTGTGCTTATTTTCTGTTGATATTTACCCATTACCTTACCCATATTGACCAGAATATTATCCAAATCCTTCTCTGCCTCTGCTATGACAGCTATGTAATTGCCAAACTATAGCATGCTAACTTTTTCTCTATGGATATTCACTCCCAAGGCCTTTTCTTTGATTTCATTTATGGCTTACTTGATGTAAATGTTGAAAATAGCAGGTGATGAAGCACACATTTTTGTCTCACTCCTTCCCTATTTATTGCTTCTTGACAGTTGGGTACTGATCTTATCAGAGCTACTTGGCTTTAGTATAAACTGTGGATGATTCTACTGTCATTGTGAAGAACTCCGATTTCTTTTATGAATTCCCAGCATTGTGCTCCATTCCATGTTTTCAAATGGCTTCTCTAAGTCCACGAATGCAACAAATGTTGGCTTGTTCTTTTCCATTCTTTTCTCTATTAGCAGCCTAAGAGCCAATATTGCTTCCCTTGTGTCTCTGCTTTTTCTGAATCCTAATTGGTCCTCATCCAGATACTCTTCTGTTCTTCGTTCTATTCTTCTATAGATGATCCTTGGCAGTATCTTCAACGCATGTGTACTCAGGTCTAAAATCTTTGCAGTTCTCAGCTCTTTTCTTCATAGGAATTGGGATTATAATGTTCCTCTTGAAGTCCTTTGGTATCTCCCCTGTAGAATACATTTCAGTAATGATTTTGTACAGCTGGTTCAACGTCTTCTCTCCTGCATTTTTAATTAGCTCTGCGGGAATATCATCAATGCCTGACGCTTTATTTATCCTAAGGTCTCTTACAGCCCCATCAAATTCTGAACATAAAATTGGGGCTCCCATGTCATCGGCATCCACTTCCCTCTCGTTTTCAATAGCATTTGTTCTTAGGCTGCTTCCTTCGTACAAATCTTCCAGATATTCCTTCCATCTCTTCCCTTTGTCTTTGCTATCGATCATTAGTTATCCGTTTTTGTTCCTAAGGGTTTTACATCTTAAGCCCCTTTCCATAAAGTGGTTCCTCACTATCCCACAGGCGGCCTCTATATTTCCATGCACAAAATTGTTTTGTACATCTTCACAAATATTTTTCTTCCATGCTTCTCTAGCCTTCCTCGCTTTACGACATATTTTTTTCCTTATTCTCTTGTAACAATTCTGCCCTTCCTCTGTTTTCACAGCCTTGAATTCTCTTCTCTCTTCAATGAGATCTAATACTTCCTGCATGATCCATGCTTTTTTCATAATGACTTTCCTTTAACCAAGAACTTCCTCAGATGCTGCTTGCAGACCATTTCCAATGGTTTTCGATCTCTCTTCCACTGATTTATTTGTCACATCCTCCCCTATTCTCTTTCATACAACTTCTTTAAAAGAGGGTTGATGCTGAACCTCCTTCAATTTCTCAACCTCCCTTATGTTTTTCTCAGCTTTCTTCAATTTTTTAAATTTTACGTGGCATTTCCTCATAACTAAGTTATGGTCACTGCCAATATCTGCCCCTGGGTAGCTATTGCAGTCCTTCACTTGGTTCCTGAATATTTGTTTCACAAGAATTTAGTCGATTTAATATCTTCTGAGGTCTCCTGACATCTTCCACGTGTGTGTCTTCTTCCCAAAGGATTTTTGAATAAAGTTTTGGCACCACTAGCGGTGTTCAGTGCAGAATTGAAGTAGTCTTTTCTCCTCTTTCATTTCGATTTCCTAATCCATATTTCCCAGCTATCATTTTGTCTTGACCTTTGCCGACAACGATATTCCAGTCACCTAAAATAATAAGATTTTCTTCCCCTCTTACCTGCTTGATAACTTACGTTATATCTTGGTAAACATCCCCTACTTCTTCATCTTCATAATCTGATGTAGGCATGTAAACCTTCACCACTACAGTAGCTATGGGTTTAGTTTCTATCTTGACCATTACGAACCTTTCATTAAACTGTAGGTAGCTTTTAGCATGCATTCCGGTGCACTTTTCTAAACATTATCCCTACTCCAATATAACCATTTAGCGATCCTGTGTGTATCATTTGTAGCTTCCACTCCATACGTCTCCTTCTTGGGGCTACTTCATTTCGCTGATACCTAATACGTCGAGGTTCATTCTTTGCATCTCCACCTTCAAGTTCTCTCGCTCACTGCAGGTAGGAAGCGATCTAACATTCCATGTTCCTATCCTTTACATTCTATCATCTTTGACCGATGTACCCTCCAGAGTAGTCTCCGCCTGGAGATCTGATTGGGGGACTAGTTTACCTCTGGAATATTTAACTCGAGAGAACTTCATCATGTCACGATATGAAGAGAGTGGAGTAGCTTCAACTCCTCAAGTATAATTTGGTGGTTTCCCCTTGCTTTCCACATCGCAGTACAACAGCCGTGATAGTAAATGTTAACACAATGGAAACGTGTGCCACTATACTGACCAATATGGTCTCCACCTCCGCACATATGAAGAAGAACCGCTGCCCTCTCTCCCGGGTGATGAGAGGCATAATTGTTGGCGGCCCCCAGTTGCTGAGTCACGGTATCTTCATAGGTTTCAGTGTAATTTAAATGGTCTACCTTACCCAAGGATAGACCAATACTCCCTCAGAACACCATTGTTTTTTGTAGAGATGGGTCAAATAGCAGATTTCTCGAACTCGAATGTTGAATTTGAATATTAAATCATTGCTCAAATATTCGAATACCTTGACTACTAAACGATGAATGTTTGACTCGGTTGCCTGTGCAGCAGGAAACACAAGATTATGGCGAGTAATTAAGATTTCCTTTATAGGATTCAAACCGGAATTTAGCTGATTAATGGAATATTTTTATTTCATGGAAACAATTTGGGCTTATAGTTGATTCAACTAACATATCTTTCAAATATCCTAAGGGGACACACCACCTCGCCAAAAATGATTGCATGCCGTCTTGGCATTTACACTGCTACGATGGATTTCTGTCTGATGTACAAATTTTTCTCTACCAAACGCCATTTCAGCGGCACGCCCATCTGATACTCGGCTTCATCTAACTTCTTATTTTCAACAGGTAGCTTGCTTTACCCCCACTCCTGCTGTCAAGTGCTAGCAGACCATCTGAGGCGTTTTGCAAAATACACGCACTTCTCCATCGCATTTTCTTCAATTATTTTCAGTCCATCTTTGGAAGTTATCATGAGATAAGCAGATGAATTCGACTTGCTAGCAGGGAGAAACCAAATATCTTGAGAAAATATCCCTTTGTCTGTGACTGTGACAACAGAGATTTATAGCACAACTCATAAAGTCAGTCACTCAAATTCATTCACTCAAAAGTCTGAAATGCATCACGTTTGGTCTTATTCTTTTTTAAATTACACGCACTTTACTAAAATTTCAATCCAGTAAAGGTGTAATATCAATTGCCGAATGTCATTGTTAGACACCTTTTGGGCTAATAGGTGATTCATGCAGCAGTTGACCTCCAGAAACTGGGAACTTTGAAGCAGGTAGGCTGAAAAAGGTCAGTGGGTGAGAAAAGGGGGGGAGAAATGGGCGCGAAACACGTTTCTATTGTTCTCGTGTATCTTTATATTTTTTTCGAAGCTAAGGTCTTCGTAATATGATCCCTGTGCGAGCTGAGACCTTTTTTTATTTCGGAGAAGATGAAAGCCTCAGAGTGGGGGCTAGTGCTGAATTGAGGGGGTTAGCGGATCTTGGGAAATGCGCTAATGTAACTATCCCACGGTACTCAAACAGCAGTTGACCTCCTGAAATGGGGAACTTCGAAGCAGGTAGGCAGAAAAAGGTCAGTGGGGGAGAAAGAGGGAAGGGTGAAACACGATTCTATTACTCTCCTGTAACTTGATATTTTCTTTTGAAGCTTTTCATTTATGGTCTTCGAAATACGAATCCTGCGCGAGCTGGGACCTTTTCACCTTTTCTTTGATTTCGGAGAGGAGGAAAGCGTCGGAGGCCAAGGGCTGATGGATGGAGGGGGAAGCGGATTTTGGGAATTGTGCTACGCAGTTACTATCCCACGGCACTGAGGTTCTCCTGGTGGGGGAAACCGGGGATTTTCGGATTTTTTCACCCAATCATTTTCGGTTCCCCCGCGAATTTGATGTAGTTCGTCAACTTGCCTGTAATGGCACTGCATGCACTAAACGACTAGAGTTCTTTACAATTTTCCGAGTCAACTACAAACGACATTGTATGGCATGAAATTCAATGTATTCAAGAACTTTCGCATAATTATTCAAGACCTCGAATATCGAATACTTTCTAATATTCGAGTATTCGCGGATACTATTCGCACATCTTTAGTTTTTTGTCAAGAAGAGAACCAGCTTATCTCACAGCTAACCCTTATACCTATAGGTTGACCCACCAACTGCAACCCAGTGGCTTTAAGCTCAGCCTCAAGAGCATAACTTTATCTAGGTTTAATTCATTTACATTCTTAATTGCCACTGCTTTTATCTGATAAGCAGAGGCAAATATTTCTAATGAATAAAATCTGAAAATTTTACAAAAGAAATTTGTTGATTTTTGTTAATGATGAGGTATGAGTTAACATTTGGCTATTGAGCTGAAATCTCTTATTTTAAAGCAAATTTACAACTTTTAGGAGGATTTCTAGATATAAAATTGAGCACTGATTTCTTGCAAAAATCCTAACAGTATTCACAAGAAATCTTTTCCTGATTGCGTGAACCCTTGTGTACAATGCACCTCTGATCTTGATGACCCATGAGTGAGGAATATACAATTTCAATAAAGTCAATCAAAATATTTTACCTACCATTTTAAGCATTTCCATAATTTCTGTATCACAGGCATTTGTCATGAAAACTTCACAAACAGCTTGGATAAACCAAGTACCAATGAAGTAATCACGGTGGGCCTCATATCCTGAAAAAATCACAAACATTAACAAACTAGGATAAGATTTATTAAAAATATAAATTAAGATATATAGGAATAGAAAAGTCCTAGCACAGAAATGGATGCAGCCCAAGAATGAATGCTATCGAAAACAAGAAGGAAGTGGATGAAGATGACATGGGCGCCCCAATTTTAAGCCTTACACTTTTTTGTCCATATTCTGTCTCCTTGTAGACATGATTGACCCTTATAACAGATACATTGGCTTTAACGTAATACTCTACCGATGAAGTTATAAATGGTCCATATTTGAAAAACCAAGAAATACAATGGGTTTGCAATTTAAAAATGAATTCACATGTTACCGTACCTCAACTTTATCGAAAAATGATTTATTTATGTTACATTTAAAAAATAATTCTAAAAAACATCTCCATTATAATACGTACCATTCATAGAAAAGAGCAATTATTTAATGAAAAAAAAACTCTCTAGATATATTGCTACGATGAAAGTTTCATTATACTATCATACACCACCATCTCTAACCCTGTCAGTTATTTACTATAGGAAATCATATCTCTTCGCATTCCTCAGCTCGGAATGGGAATCCTCTATAACTCAACTTTGTGTGGTACATATAGGGCTGCTGTCTGGTTCCTTAGGAGCACAATAATTGCACATTTCTCAAGCTCAAACGCCAAATGCTCCTTCCAAATGTGGTGACTCTGGCATCTTTTCCGTCTCAGCGGATACCAGGTATCAACGGACTAGATCCTTCAACTGCCCCACTTACAGTAAACTCTTGATTATACGAAGTAGGATATTACAAAGTTTTTGATAATACGAAGGGATACTGTCGTCCCAGGCAAAAAGCCTAAGGTAAATACATGGCAGTTTTCGATGATACGCAGTTTTGATAGTACCAAATGTTTTGAAATTACGAACTTCAGGCTCAGTCCCCAGGAGCAAATGGCATTCCTTTATACGAACTACGGCGGAGGCAACTTAGGAGGAAAAGGGTTCACCTAAAAACTTACGGTGGGAATCGAGGAGAGGTAGGAGTTCAGTAAAAATATTGTGGCTGACACAATTTCCCTATTTACTAGCATACTCATAAACATCGCATCAACAATACTTTTACATTTTTACGTCAACAATACATTTTTTCGTGACTTATTAAAAGTGTTTGAAATTACGAAACTCGATAGTAAGAAGTGCCTATTTTCCTGTCCAGCTGACTTCGTATAATCGAGAGTTTACCGTATTTCTACTGAGTTGGACTAACCCTTACAATGTACACGCATGTAGAATTTTATATGCAGATGAACATTCATGGAAAGCAGCCTCTCACCGGGCAATTCATCTTAATAATTTCTCTCTCAGTGCTGCATGTGACTTGTCTGTATTATTTAACTCTCACCGATTAATAAATTTAGCATCAGAGAAAGCCTATTGTACTGGCATCAGCAATGATGATGTGTCATCGCTTTGTCGAAAACTGGTTCACCAATATTTAGTCATACAGTCGCACTACACCCATGCCTTGTATAGTGCAAGGGATGCGTTCCTTGGGGTCTTTGCACTACACGAATTTGTGTTACATGTGAGTGTTTTAACATTGGGAAGATAGGAATGTGTTCCTGGTAGCATAGGTGTTGGGTATAAAATTTTATCTAAACCTTATATATTCCCATAAATAACCTTATAAATTCTTATTTATACAAAATTTTTATAATGTAAAATATCGTTAAAGATAGTAGGCGCGAATTTAAAGACTTTTATTAACATTAAAAAAAAATTCAAATGTGCTTTTGAAATTCCTTCCTGTCATGCGGTGGGCTAACATCTGCTATCTCAGGGCTTCGTAATGTATTGCCGGCAGTTGACGATTTTTCAAACCAGTCTAAAAACAACTATTGTCACCCAGGCCCTTTTGTCGCTTATCAAAATGACAGGCAAATGCTGCTATGAATGCCATTTCATTGCTAGCAGAGTTTATGAATGGTAAATCATTTTCATTTGAAGTCCTCTGAGGCATTAGCAGCTATGTGAAACAGTCTTTAAATGCCTTGAAACCTGACCCAGTTTTCCTTCCCTTACATTGAATGGACGAGATTGCATTCTTTTCCAAAACAATATTGTCTTGTGAACTACAGTGAATTCCGGTTATTACGCGCCTCACTTTACCGCGGTTTCGGGTATACCGCGGGTCTCACCATGTCCCCCAAAATGATTACATTGACCTTTTTTTTGAGGTAGGTAACTTTGTGGCGAATTTTATCTCGGCGTGTCTACCGACGCGTCGCATCGGCGCTACTTCAAGCGACTGTATTAACGTGGTTGGCGACGTATTCCATACATTGTTTCGTAGCCATAAAAAAAACTCGGTAATTCCTGATCGGTCATTGCGTCTTGTGAACTCGAGCTGAAAAGTGTGTTGCACGGCTATAATAATTTTCGAGATTCAGGGAGATTGAGATAATTCTCTTTCGTACGTTCGCACCGCGGCGCTCAAACCAAGGTAGGTACTCAATGCCCACAGGCTTCGAGCATTTAATGATGAATGAGCTGTTTTACCTTTGTCTTAGGCTTAATATTAATATGAAAATTACTTTCTTACGAAAATTTTCATTGATTTTAGGGTAAAAACGATGTCTGCCAAAAGGAAAACTTACACAATTAAAGAAAAGTTGGGCATAATCGACAGAGTGAAACGCGGTGATTCAAAATCAAGTTTATTCAGGGAGTTTGGTGTTCCTGAAGGAACTATTCGTGGTTGGATGAAAGAAGAAGAAAAATTACGATCATTTGTTGATAAAGTGGATGACGAAATAGGACTTGATAGAAAAAAGGCCAGATTGAGTGCTGCTGGTGATGTGGATGAATGTTTGTTTACGTGGTTTGTTCAGAAGCACAGTGAAGGTGTTCCATTATCCGGTCCACTTTTACAAGCACAGGCAATTAAATTAAATAAACAAATAGGGGGTGCTCATGATTTTGTAGCTTCTGCTGGCTGGCTATCGAGGTGGAAAATTCACCACGGGGTAGCGCAAGTTAACATGCAAGGAGAATCTCGTTCCAGTGACAGTGAAGCAGCTAGGGAATTCTGTGGGACTTTATGCAAGATGATTGATGAACGTGAGTACACTGAAGAGCAATTGTATAACTGCGATGAAACCGCTCTCTACTGCAGATTGCTTCCAACAAAATCACTTGATATTAAGAAGTCGGCAAATAAATCCGGAATAAAAATGAGCAAAGAAAGAGTGACTTTATTACTGTGCGCTAACAAATCAGGAAGTCACAAGTTAAAACCTCTATGTATTGGTAAAAATCGAAGTCCTCGGTGCTTCAAGCACGTTAATATGACAGCACTACCCATAAATTACAAAAACAGTCAGAATGCCTGGATGACTCGAGACATTTTTTTATCTTGGTTCAATGAAGATTTTGTTCCATCGGTTAAGAGCCACTTAAGATCAAAAAAGTTTGAAGAGAAGGCACTACTTCTGTTAGATAACTGTCCGGCCCATCCGTCTTCTGAGCTCTTGATATCGAGGGATGGCAAAATAGTGGCTTCGTTTTTACCAAAAAATACGACAGCTCTTATTCAGCCCATGGACCAAGGGATAATCAGAGCATTTATAGCCCACTATCGGCGGGAATTGCTCACTAGTGTCATAAATTCAGAACTGCAGGTACAAGAATATCTGAAAACAGTCACCCTGAAGAACATGGCTTATGATATTGGTTTGGCATGGAAGAAAATAACTTCAGCTACAATCCTAAATTGCTGGTCAAAGTGCGAGTATACAGCGGGCGATAGCATGGAAGACGAAGACTTTTTTGGGTTTCACAGAAGAGGACGCACGTGAAGCTTCAGATGTTCTTTGTAATAAACTATTTTTGAGTGATCTCGAGGCCTGGGTTTGCGAAGACGAGGAAACTCTTGTATCTGCTTATAAGAGTGACGAAGAAATTGTGGCTGCAGTCCTGAGCCGCGCAAAAACAGCTGCATCATCGGAAGATGAGAGCGAGAATGAAGAAGACGAAAGTGAGGTCGAGATGCCAAAAATTGGCCATTTATTATATAATATAAGTGAATTGATGAATTGGTAGGAGGGACAAAGTGATTGCGATAGTATTCATCTGTTGCACTTGCAAAGCATTAAATTATTACATGACAAAGAAACGCCATCAACTATCGCGGCAAAAGAAAATATCCGAGTACTTTAGTAACTCCCGTTAAAGTAGAGCGTCTAAATCATAAAATAAATATTTTAATAATGTATTACGCAAATAAATTGGCTATAAAAATTACCTTTAAGGGTTTTTTTATTGCTTCCCACGCGGTTTCCCGTAATAACGCGGTTGTCCGATAACGCGGGTGTAAACTATGTCCCCCTAGACCCGCGTTATAACCGAATTTTACTGAATTAAAAATAGTTAAGGGGGAAAGGAGGCACTTTCAATCACAGCTTGGAGTTCATCAGAAAATGTTGCGGTGACTGCGCTATCAACACTTGCAGATTCACCTGATATTACCGCATTGAAAATACCTGCTTGCTGTTTAAAATTCTGGAACCAACCGGAGCTTTCACTAAATGTCTCGGAGCGATTACCACCTTCGTCTTTTTGTACAGATTCACAATGAACTTTCCATACGTCTTGACCACTTGGTTGAAGATGGTGCGGCTGAGGTTACTGATATTTTAACTTCGTCTTTATTAAGAATAAGGCATCAAGAGTTTAAACTTCTTTGACGCTCTCCATTTTCAAAGCAATTGACCTCTTTCCATTTCTCTTCTAGGTTTATTGTTTTTCTTGATGACTTCTTGATTTTTCTACCTTCATTTCCTATTTTTTGCCATTGTTCTCTTGGTTTTTACTCCATATGGCTCTATTGAAATCACCTACTGCTGAACTGTATTCCTGAGATGCAGAGGCCCTATGACTGCTGGGAGTGAATGAAGCCATTGTGTTTGAGACTCAATAGCGGACCCTTTTATGTGTTGATGGTATTTATGGGCAACTCGGCCACCGCTCCATTTCTCCCCTGTGAATATGGATGACCTTGAAGGCTTTAGCATAGACCCTCTACCTGGAAGTCAATCGCCTGATGATGGCAAAAATTATGTCTCAAACCGTATTGCTTTCAAAAAACTCATTTCCACTAGCTCCATGCCTAATTAATGATCTAAATTCACTAATGTCATTCTGTCAAGGAGACGAGATAAATTACTTTGGTAGGCCGGCTATCTGGACCCAATGGCAAGTAATACTTTCGGCCATTGCACAATATTTCGATTAATATATAAACAATAAAAGAAGATTTGAGGATTTGAGGCAAGCAATACTATTGATATGTGTAAAATGATAGCAATTTCATGTGTACTTAGCGCAAGTTCACCTTTTATCATGAGAGCGTTAAAGATTTTTGATTAGGCTGCACTGCACGAAATTTCCCCGAGGAATGAATTTGCTCAATATCGAAATTGCGCTATGCAAGGCATGGGTGTACTAGTAAATTCGCTCAAATGCTGGTGATACCTTCATCATTAATTTGAGTCATGAGATATAAAAAAAATCATTTTTGGCAGACGTTGTATTTCTCCAAGCTTGAAGACTAACTGAAAGTTTAACAGTATGGTAATTATTACAGTGGAACCTCGATTTATCATTTTTCAGGGGGATGGATGAAAAAAACGATAAATGCAGGAAAGCGATCAATGCGGAAATGTTTGTCCGGGTTGCCAATGTCCCAGGAAACGCTGGATTTTTGCGAATTATGACATTCATTAGTGGATTCAAAAAAAGATTTTAGCTGATTACAGGAATATTATTACTTTATCGAAACACTTTGGTCATATTGTTGATTCGACTTATCTCTCTTTCAAATATCCTAAAGGAACACGCCACCTTGTTAAAAAATGTTTCACTCCACTCGGAATTTTCACTGCTATTTCACTGTAAAAATTCTTATCCATCAAATGCCATTTCAAGTACACGTATTTACAAGAGAAATGTGTGTGTTATGCCTCAAACAACTGATTTCACCGTCGCAGTGATTGGTTATGAGACGGATCAAGAAGGCCAAAAATAGTTTATTATTTGAAATGTTCCTTTCTAGCAATTAAATTTTTAATATGATTGAGGCAATGTGGCGTTAATCGTCAGCGGCACGCCCACCTGATCCTCGGCTTCATCCCACTTCTTGTTTTCACCAGGGATCTCGCTCTACCCCCACCCCTGCCGTCATGTGCTACCGGACATACCGAGGCGTTCTGCAATATTCACGCATTTCTAGCCCGGATTCTTTGCTTCATCATCAATTAATTTCAGTCCATCTTTTAAAGTTCTCACTTGTGTCTTCGGAAGGGCCACGGTCCAAAGACGAATAAGAATAAAACTAGAGATGTGCGAATAGTATCCGCGAATACTCGAATACCTCGAATAATAGAAAGTATTCGATATTCGAGATCTCGAATAGTTATGCCAAAGGTACCGTCTCGAATACCTCGAATACTATGAATTTCGCGTCATACACTATCGCTCGCATGTCGTTGGTAGTTGACTCGAAAAAATGAGAACTCTAGTCGTCTAGTGCATGCAGCGCCGTTTTAAGCAAGCTGACGAAATTCATCAAATTCACGGGTTCGAGCGGTGAAAAGAGTTCGACGTGGGGAACCGAAATTGATCGGATGAAAAAAATCCGAAATTCCCAGGTGTCCCTTATCAGGAGAACCTCAGTTCCGTGGGATAGCAACATTGGCGCATTTCCCACGATCCGCTATCCCCATCCATTCAGCGTTCGCCCCATCCCCTCAATCGATTTCCTCTTCCCCGAAAACAAAAAAAGGTCCCGGCTCGTGCAGGGATCGTATTACGAAGACCTCAGCTTTGAAAAAAATATCAAGTTACCGGAAAATAATAGAATCTTGTTTCACCCTTCCCTCTTTCTCCCCACTGACCATTTTCCCGCATCCATCTTTTGATAAAATGAGAGGAGGTGTTTGCCGTGTGTCCTTTGTGGCTAATAATGACAGGCACTTATTTTGAATCTTCCCCATGAGATGAAACTACCATAGGGAGGAACTCAGTGCCGTGGGATAGTGACATTGGCGCATTTCCCACGATCTGCTATTCCCCTCCATTCAGCATTCGCCTCACCCACTCTTGACGATTTCCTCTTCTCCGAAATCAAACAAAAGATCCCAGCTCGCGCAGGGATTGTATTACAAAAACCTTAGCTTCAAAAAATATCAAGTTACGCGAGAAAAATAAAAACGTGTCTCGCACCCACCCCCTTTTCTCACCCACTGACCTTTTTCTACCTACCTGCTTCGAATTTCCCCCTTTCTCGAGGTCAACTGCTGCATGAGTCATCTACTAGCCCGAAAGGTGTCTAACAATGACTTTCGGCAATTGTTATTACACCTTTATTGGATTGAAATATTAGTAATGTGCGCGTAATTTAAAAAAGAATAAGACCAAACACGACATATTTCTGACTTTATTTAAGCATTTTGCGCAGGAAAATAAATACCGGGAAGAAGAAGAAATACGACGGAGGCGTAATGCTCAAATAGGGTGGTTTCCTATTATTTTTTATTGCCTAAATCGAAATATTAATACTCCTGAAGTACGTATTTAACGCTTTTAGAGTTTTATAAGACGATATCTATTTTTCGCGATTAAATTAAAAGTGAAAATTTTCAAGCGCACGAAAACGCGACGGGTAAGTATGAATGCCGGGAAAAACTCAGCGTGACGTCGTTCTGGTTCCCGCTGCCGCAAGTGAGGTGACCTTGGGGCGAGGCTCTGAGCGCTATTACGACGCAGGATGCTAGCAGGTAGCCGAGTACCATGCTAGCTGGTAGCGCTTGGCTTAAATAAGGTTTATTAATACCTTATCAAACAGACTGTGTGATTATTAAGACATGTCTCCCTGAGCTCTGTGCCTCATGCATGCATTGGTAACCTCAGACGATGTAAAACTCTGATCCTCTCGTGTAAAAACTAAGTCCCTGTGATGTCACGTGGAGTGGCATCGCATAGGCGCCAATCTGGCCTTTTTCAAATGAGGTAAAATTGAACATTGCCATTAGTCTAAACCGGTATTTCTAGAACGAAATAATTTGTATATTATGAATACACTACTGGTGGGTAACGAATCACAATCAATACCTTTCGTTTTCTTTAATGAATGAAACTACCCTATTGTTTACATAAAATTAAAATATTCCATTAATCAGCTAAATTCCTGTTTGAATCCTTTAAAGGCAATCACAATTACTCGCCAAAATCTTGGGTTTCCTGCTGCATAGGCGACCTAGTCAAACATTTTCACATTCATCGTTTAGTATTCGAGGTATTCGAAATTCGAGGTATTCGAATATTCGAGCAATGATTTAATATTCGAATTCGATATTCGAATTCGAGAAATCTACTATTCGACCCATCCCTAAATAAAACTAATAAAAATGAAACCGGACTCCATTGAACCCACACGGAAAACACTCGCTAGTTTTAAGTCAACCCACCCCAGAAAGTACGGAACCACTCGTACGAGGTGAAGTTCGGCACTAATGCTATCGCGTACGGCATAGGCAGAGCTTACTGCAGAGGGTGAAGCATGACCATATGACTGCGCAATGAAATTTTTTATCCTATAGAGAAGGCAACTTACCCACTCATTTCTAACAATAAGTAGCGTAGCTCTAGATGAGCAGATGAATTCAGATTGCTAGTAGGGAGAAACAAAATATCCTGAGAAGACATCGCTTCGTTAGCAACTCAGACAAGTGAGACTTGTAGCATAACTCATAAATAGAGACATACAAAAGGTGGGGTTATTTTATAGCCAGAAGTGGTGTTATTTTTCTACAAAAGCGATGTTATTTTGCCCTGAAATCGGTGTTATTTTAACGGCAAAATAATTGATGTTGATTGAGAGCCATCCTTCCAGTGGCCCACCCATTGCCCTAAATTTAGGATATTATTGACCGAGAATAATTGAAGTAATAATATACATGGAGTATTGACTGAATTCACCTATTTTACATATTTATCCTTCGCGTATACATATATCTAGCTGACATAGAGAGAAATTACTTTTAAATGTCTGTAATTTCAAATGAAATATTGCTATTGTGATCAAGTTGTCATCTTTTACATTTGTTCTCTTATCTGTTAACAAAGTGCTATAGCAGGAAAGAAATCTTTCTCAGTCCATGTTTGCAGAAGGGATCCAAATTAGAGGCACTTAGATGCAAACGATGTCTCAGGCATTTGAGCTCCTGCATTGCTTTAATTACATCCAATGAACCCCGGGAATTTTGCTTTTGTAGTAATTTCTGTAATTTTCCCAACCCCAACATCAACTTCTCTGTCTCCATTGATTCCAGGCCATGACTTTTTTGTTTTTAAGTCAGGGTTCATGTCTGTAGATGGAACTTCTTGGGGATCAAAAACTGAGATCTTTTCAAATACCTATTTTTCTGCTTAGGTCTTCTACCATAAGAGAACTAAGTTTGGTTGATGCCTTATCAGCCATCTGCATAGGTATCGACTTTACAGCAGCTGCTTTAGAGGTTGTCATGTTTTGCAGATGTAATAAGTATTAAGTGTAAGATGTTTTATCAAAAAAAGTACTCTAATGAATATTCTCGAGGCTCATTTTTAACTTCCTTAACCCTTTCATAACGGTGGAGTTCTCTCCTTTGCATGAATGCAGGACTGCACCCCAAGAGACTCTTCGGTCTTCTCCGTATGGAGCATTTACGTTGGACATTTGTTAAGAAGGGTCTTGCGGATAATCACACACTCTCAACACCAACCTTTTTTGATCCTTCCTAGTGGGGATTTCGCATTACCTTGGGCTTCGAGGGTAGTTGGTCTCCCTCCTTTCGCGGTTTATAACCCCACCAGCTGCATTGGTTCTCTGTCAACTCATGCTTTGCTTATATGAATTAGCTACATGGATAATTGTTGCTTGCAGGTAAATTGAAGACTTCCAATTGAATTCCTCAATTTATTCTGTGAATTTTAAAATTTTGAATGAAGCTCTACCGTCAGCATTAACAAATTTAATGCAATAACAATTTCCATGTTGATTTTATACCAAAATCGTGATAAAAGTTAATATTTATGGTAGAATTTTTGTAAAAAATTGCAAACGCTGCTCAAAAGACAAAGAATTCAATTCTTAGTTAATATTTTTTGAGAAAGAAGCATGTATTTATTTTGCAAACTAACTGAATGAACAATTGTATGACTGCGGTCTCTAGCCATATACAGGGGTAATATAAGACAAGGGGATTTCGGCAGTTACGGCCAGTGTTGGGTCCTGAAACTAAGACTTTGCAAACCCACGAATGCCATAAAAGGAGGAGAGCAAGGAAAAGTGTAATTTCGGCATTTGCTTGCCTGCGTGGGAAAATCTTGGACGAAAATTTTTGCCTTTCGTCTCCCAGGTCAAGAAACGTCCTGCCGCATATTTTCGTCATTAGCAGCAAAAGGGTTAACTCTTTATAGAATGTGAGCGTTTAGATAGTTTGAACCCTCCAGTAATTTTATCAAGTCAACCATCAGATTCCCATGGCATTTTGGCTACTTTGTAGACGTCGTGAATGCGGTTTAGACATCCTCCGGACAAACAAGTCACCTTATTTCCTCGAGTGTGTTTCTTTGTGGAAATCATGAATTTTCTCCAATTCATGGGCGATTTTCACCAACTCAATCGCGATTTTCATCATTTTTTTCCTTCTGCTCTGCATGAAATTGTTTATCGAGGCGTATATATATATATATATATATATATAATATATTTAAGCCGTAGTTATTTCACCACATTGGCCGCTCACCGATGCGATTAATTTCCGCGGGCTGCCGTTCCCGCCTCAGCGCCGTGAAATCCAGATAGTCGTCTTGTCGGAAAGTGGCCTGAATTTTACGGCGCTGTGCCGGGAACGGCAGCCAGCGATAATTCGTTTCGGCTGAAAGCTGCCACAATGTAGCTCCATGTGCATTTCACAGAATAGACGGCGCACAGCCACTTTTTGCCGCTTTCAGACTTATGCTTTGTTCCGGCCGTCGTCAACTGCACTGTGCTTTCAAATAACCATTGGTATCAATGCTTGTCTTCAAGCAAGTCGAATCGCGCAGTTGACGGCTCTGCACATTGACGTTGTTGACGGTCAGCAAGGCAAGGTTCAATCTGGCGCGGCGGTGCGCCGTTTATGGCGTGAAATACACACCATGCTACATTGAGGCTACTTTCAAACGCGACGACTTTTCGCCGGCCGCCGTTCACGGCACGATTCTGTGAAATTCAGGCCACTTCCAAATGAGACATCTCTCTCACTTTCAAACGAGACATCTTACGGTGCTGTGCCGTGAACGACAGCCCATGGAAATTCGTCGCGTCGGAAAGCGGCCAATGCAGTGAAAAAATTACGGGTTAAATGTACGCCTCGAAAAACAATTTCTAAAAGAAGGATGAGCAGAAGAAAAATATGGTGAAAATTGCGTCTCAGTTGGTGAAAATCACCTATGAATTGGAGAAAATCGAAATTAATACGTAATTCGCGTATTCGCGGGACTATCCCGGAAATCCCGTATTTCGCGGGAAAACCCCGGAATTCGCGTTAAAATTCGCGTTATCGCATTTACGACTTTGGCATGTCCCTACTCATAAATTGTAACTAGACGCCCTGTTTTAAAAAAAAATCCGCATCAACTACCGTGAAGCTCACTGTCAGCTGCGAGGATATCGTTATTCGCCAGAAATCACCATCGTATTATTCCAACTATTTCCTTGCTTAAAATGGTTAAATAGCGTTAGAAATACGTTGTGTTTCGTACCATTCTTTTTTGAATTACGTGCACATCACTAATATCTCAATCTAATAAAAGTATAATACCATTGCCGAAATTCATTTTTACACACCTTTTGGGCTAATCCGTTATTCATGCAGCAGTTGACCCCCAGGGGGTCTATTCTCTAACTCGAAGCGCGGTAGCTTTCTGGTGGAAAGATGCTTAATTAAGCTACTTGCTCCCACTTGTATTCTCTAACGCTGAAGCTCCGGCGAAGGGAGCTTGCAGAAGCTACCGGTAGCTTATTAGGCTCCAACCCTTATTCTCTATGGGATTTGAAGCTACTTCCGTAGCTTCAAACTAGCTACCACGGTAGCTTCGCGAAGCGCGCCCTCGAACCCCGCGCTTCAGCTAGCTACCATCAAAATACATAGGGAATTCCCATAGGGCCATGGGAATTCCTATGAACCGCCGTGAACCAAGTGGCGCGTGTCGCTAATCTTTTGTTCTATCCCATCAGTCTTTCTTGACACGGCTAGCGATTGAGTGGTAAACAAGAAAACTGTTGACTATTTTTGTAGTTTTGCGTAATTATTTTCTTTAATGAGGTCGGGAATGCTGCGTAAATTATTTGAAGCCTTCAATTATTGTATTCTTAACAAAGTAGTGGGCATGAGTGACAAATTTCGTGACTAATCATATATGTTTCGGAGTGAACTATCGATCGCGTTAACATAGTTGATTTCATTATTTGGAGAAGAAAAATGTTACTTTCAATCATTTTATATCACGTGAAATCTTATTTTGCATGAAGTCATTACTAGTGAGAAGAAAAACCCCGAAAACAGTGATTATTATTGATGTTGCGAGAGACTGTTGTAGTGACGGTACAAATTGATGCGTTGAAATCATTACCAATGCCAATGTATCCACTGCACAGAGATGGATGTCTTATTTTTGCAAGTGTTTATACATTTATGATAAACTTTACCGTGCATTATTAGCAACGATCTTTGTTGTGAAGTGATTGTGTGAAGAGAGTTTAGTGTTACATAGATGCAGACCGGAGAGAGGTGGATATATTATTGTGTTATAATGCAATGTAAGGTGTTTCATGATAGTTATTAATAAATTTTTTGCTCTTCCAATGAATAAATGTGTTCATGATATCATTCTGCTTTCATTTGTGTGTCTTTGGCCGTATATACGCATTTAATTTCAGTGCCGGTAGTTAAGTTGGTGTATTTGTTTTGAATTTTGAGAAAGTGTAGCCATGGATATTCCAGAAGCCCACGAAGGAAGTCATCACAAAAACAATAATGTAATATGACTTTAATATTGGGAGAAGGAACTACGTTTAATAGGTTGTTTTTTGACAATGATGGTCAAGTTCTAATGAATCGCCCTCGCTTGCAATAGTGCAAGCTTGGCGGTTGGCATATAATACTTATTCATAAAACCATTTAAATATTAATTTAGCCGTCGTGAGAACGGCACGACAGTAGAGTTTTGTGTAAATATCGATTGAAGCATATTGTGAGCCTAAAATGATTGCTTAGGCCAATCTGAGTGAAATGACGTAACTTTCAAACATAATTTTCTCCGCCTTCCCATTAACTTTGTTGAAGATATTCCCGAAATAATATACACTTATCGTATGCACATGTTATTGCGATATTCTCTCGCAGTGCAAGAAGGAACAATCTCTGCACAGGAACAGTTGGTCATCAAAATATTTGCATCAAACAGGCAAAAGCATAAGGAGCGCTGAGTGTAAAGTTCTCGGGAATTAGAACGACAATGTGATAGCATTGGTTTAATGTGTTGGTGGTTTATTAACATTTTCTCTTCATTATATTTACATGGCCAACATGATTATCAATCGTGACATAAACTGCTGCATCGATCGAAACTATTGAATTGATATAAAAGCCGCTTAGCCAAATATAATTATTTCTACGTATTTCTATTATTATGAAAGCTGAAGGCACTCAGCATTTCGTAATTTACAAAGCACATTAATTTCAACTAGAAGAAAAAGTCAGCCGAGAACGACTACATTATGATTTTCCCGCAGGTTACGAAATGAAACGAGCGATTTCATTGGTTCTAAGAGTAAAATCTGAGTTCGCACGAAATATTTCTCATACCCCATATCCGGTCTGAGAAAGCTACCAGAAATTCTCGGTCTGAGAAAGCTACTCCCTGTTAGAGAATAAGGTTGGTAGCCAATTCTGGTAGCTAGTTCGAAGCTACCACGACGGGAGCTTCGAGTTAGAGAATAGACCCCCAGAGGTGGGGATCTTTTAAGCGAGTCAACTAAAAAAAAGTCAGCGGTCGAGAAAGGGGAAAGCGTGAAAAAGGTTTCTTTTGCTCTCAAGCAACTTGATATTTTCTTTCGAACCTAAGGTCTTCGTAATACGATCCCTGCTCCAGCTGGGACCTTTTTTTTATTTCGGAGAAGAGGAAAGCTTAAGACGGGGATATAAGTGCTGAATGGAGGGGGATACCGGATCTTGGGAAATGCGCTAATGTAACTATCCCACAGCACTCAGCTTCTCCCAATCGTATTTCAATCTCCTGGGGAAGATTTAAACTTGGTGTCTGTAGTTATTAGCCATAAATAACATGTTGTAAACACTTCGTCTCATTTTTGTCAAACGATGGATGCGGGAAAGTTATACAACGGGACCGCGATCTTCAAACAATCAATGTGGGAAAATGATACTTCGGGGAACGATAGATGCGGGAAAAAATTACATTGTCTTTATGGAACTTAATTTGGGACCAGGAGATGCGAACGATGAATGCGGGAAAACGATCAATGCCGAAACGATAGATCGGGGCTCCACTGTAATAATTATGGTTAATCTAAGTGTGACAGGCATTGTTTACGCCATTCTTTATTCTTAATCAATAATATTACAAATAGATCAAAATGTTGCTCTCAAAAATCAAATCAAATATCATCCTGGAAGTTTAGATGCAAATAGCGCAAAGCAGTTATTCGTGTTTTTGACAGTGTTCCCCCAATTTTAAATCTGAAAAAAATTAGGATTACACTTAGATGTAGGATAGCTTAGATAGGATATGTAGGATCACTTACATGTAGGTATGCTAATAGCGAATATGGCGACCTCGCTGGACGCGTCAGTTTGTGGCTCTTGCCAAATTGGTATTAATTTGAGCGAAAATATCGTCTCGTGCGGCTTTTGCTCTACTATCTTTCACCATAAGTGCTCTAAATTGAACGAACTTTATTTTAAAGCTTTAAACGAGGCTAATTACTTTTTTTGGAAGTGTTTTAGTTGTCGTATAGTCAAACATTCTCTCAACAACATGGCCGACGACATCAAATATCTTAAAACTGAATTAGTTGCCCTAAAAAACATAGTTGGGTCGTCTAAAACCAAACCTTTGACTAAAGGTAGTAAACGTGTGTCTTTTGCTGAGGCTGTTACTCCCGCTGCATCTCATGTCTCGGATCTTCGTGAGTCTCCTCGAGCCTGTGAATCTACGGCGCCTGTTGTAGCGTCGGCCGATGCATTATCATCTCCAGCTCCGGAGACACTTGACTACGACAAAAACATCTTGTGTGCCAACACAAACGGGAGCTGTGCTGATGGATTTACAGTAGTTACATCCAAGAAGAATAAACGGAAGCGGGTGAAGCCAGTTGTCGGCAACAACTCGGAAGCAGGCTCAAACTTGCTTGTTGGTGTTCCTCGTCGTGTTAATATTTTTGTTGGACGAGTTGCCTTGGGCACTTCTCCTGGGGATATTCTGAAATTCCTAGCGGTGAAATTTCCTGAGAATGACTTTACCTGTGAACAATTCCGTTCGAATGACGCTCAGTGTTCTTTCAAACTGAATATACCTTCTACCTTACGAAATGAGGTACTGAATTGTTCACTATGGCCCAGCGACATTATCGTTGGTAATTTCTACCCCCCTAGGAAGCCTCCTAACGCTCCTAATGTCAGTGAAACCACGGTCATGTCTCCAAATACCTTCACAGTCCCATGTCAGGATGTTCCTGTTGATTCAAACTCCTCGGGAACAGGTACCAGGGGGCCTATTACGAACGAGCGGGCGGTACGCTACCGCCGGGCGGAGTTTTCGTTCGGTATACGGTATCATACCGCCCCTTACGATTACGAATGGGACGGTCGGCAAGTCACCGCCGGGCGGAGAGTACGTGTCAAGCTGGGTTCACATGCAGCGGAAAGCGTGCGGAAAGCGGACTGCGGAAACGCTGCGGAAAATGGTCTGGGGGTGGGGGAGGCTGCGGAAAAGCGGACGGCAGTTCACATGGACACGGAAAGGTTGCGGAGTGCGGAAACATATTTGCGGGAAACTTGATTCTGAAGCCGTGAAACGCTGACGATAAGTATTCTATTCTGCAATTCAGTCTCTCTATTTTCGACCCTGCATTCTTGGATTTACTCTATTTGATATAATAATTTGTTGGTTGCCGTTCGATCTCATTACGTTTATTTTAACTCTGCAATTTATTGGACGACGATTTTTCTGGATACGGAACATAATTGACCGCTGTCAACTATGCCCTTTTTTTTGGAAGGATTATCATCTAAAAGGTAGGTTATACAATATGAAATCAAATTTTATCATAGTATTTGAGATATTTGAGACTTGATACTATTCGTCAAAAAGTCGTCTTATGCCGTAATTAACGTGAAACTAAATGAGGCCCAATCATTAGTGCATGCATTAATTTGCAATATTGCATAACTTACCCAATCTTTGAAGCACAAAAAAGACCATGGGATTCATAACAACGTCTTTTAGATACTGTAACCTGTACACTTAAACGCCTTCTAAAGCTTGTTTCTTTTGTGGAATTATTTCATATTTAGGATATGGAGGAGGAGTTAGAAATGCTTCTAGTTAGAAACTCAAGCCACACCTTCCTAACGTGGGACATATCATGGTGCTTTGGGTCTTGCAGGTCCCACAAGCACCTTCTCTCTCCAACCAGCTGAGCCAAGAGCTCATTGGAATTTTCTTCGAACGCCATAGTTGCCTCCATTTGAAATTTACCGCTTGTTTGTGTTTTCAAGAGCGCTGACTGTGACGGATGGCGTCTTTCTACTGTTTATGACGTCACCTTCCGCATGCGGAACGAGGAAAATATCAAATAATTTTATCCGCATGGTCCCGCAGGGTTAGCTCCGCCTCTTGCGGACAGCTATCTCAGCTAGCTCCGCCCACCGCCTGTGATTGGCTGGGTGTCTTTCCGCAGTCCGCTTTCCGCATCCATGTGAACCCAGCTTCAGGGGGTCGGTAAGGAGCGATGCGGCGGAAGTGACGTTTGTATGAAAAATTCTGAGCTCCTTCAGCCCGAAAATGGTGTAGCCAATGGCAAGGGCGTGCGGTGTTCCAATTCCGCGGCAACTGTTCCTAGCAGACGAATATTTCGGCAAGAGTTGTTGGCAGTCTATAAAGACAATTAGTGGTATTTATGGATTAATAAGGATGTGTTCTTCGTTAATTCACCTTAAAAGTTTGACAAATGAACGAATTTTGCTCCTCAATTCTTACTTATAGGATAAAAAGTTGAATAAAACAATAATTAGCAGTGACTTGCGGAAGATATCATCAAAAAATCACGTATGAGCAGACGCGGGTAGTGACAAATTGCGTGGCAGACCATCGAAAAATTACGATAGAAGTACTTTTAGGGCCAACGGGCAAGGTGAACCACCAATTCCATTAGAGCTTTGACCGAAATGTCCATTCTTAAAAAATATATGAAAATACACCACGAATACTTAGCTGGAGAGCCTTAATCACAGACAATATGACACTCAACATCTGTGAAATGACAAAATATCTGTTGCTCTGCATTCCTTTCGTGTTAGTAACGGGGTTTGGAAACCTAATGCAAATTCAGAGAACAAGAAAGGCACTTTTAAAAATAATGAAAAATAACTTTTTGGCTGTTATCTATGAAAAGCAATGGAGAATTAAAAAACACAAGATATTCACTTCTGGTTAAAATAAAATTTTATTTCAAAATAATGTGACAGAGTTTCACCATTTCTTTGGTTTAATCACGGGTACACAACCACAGCAAAACAGTCTGCCCACAATAAACATGTGAGATCGCGAATCGGTTCCTCGGCAATCACACACACAGGCTACAACTTATTTCAATATTTCAGGTAAAATCCACAATCGATACAAGCTCACACCATTATAAATAATGGTAAACAGGCAAATACGATCATAAAAAACTGGAAGTCACTACCATTCTTATATTCATCACGTAAACATTACAATCAAGAGCTCGCTATGATGAAAACAACTGTTTAATCACTGATTTTAAGCCTCACATTATCCTACGCAAGTGGCACAGGTGACTTTTCTCACTACAATTCCTTGGTACGAAATTGATATACTAGTATATAAACAAATTTCACACATGACTTTGAACTTGATAGCTTGATCGTGAAATGTTATCTCTGCGGTGAATGACGAAGGTATAAACGCCACTGACAATCTTTACATTACTATCAGACACTTCTCGATAGCGTAAACCACTGTTTAAAAACCAACCACAATGGAACAGTGATAACTACAGCTCCTGGCAGATGTTTGTCAACCTCGTCAAACTTTGTGCATTACAACGTACCACTGGTACCACTGGTACTGTGATTAACGGTAGTTGTCACATTGAAAATAACACTATTTTGAAACAAAACATGTTCGTAGAAATCTCCAAGCAGTGAGCAAAAGTTACATTCACCTCACTATTCAAGCAGTTATAACGTTGAAAATAACACTACTTTGGCACAGAAGATGTTCGTAGAAATCTCCAAGCAGCGAGCAAAAGTAGTATTCACCTTGCAATACAAGAAGTTGTCACGTTGAAAAAATAATATTTTGCCACAAAAGATGTTCGTAGAAATCTCCAAGCGGCGAGCAACAGCTGTGTTCACCATACAATACAAGCACAGGCAGTCCTTAACGACGAATTTTCCGGCACCTATGAAGAAATGGAAGATGTTATTGCATATAAAAACATTGCGGACATTAAAAAACATCCAAATTGTTCTAATTAAATAAATGAATGAGGGTCAACTTACAATCAACGTATCCATCTCCTAAGGCCGTGGCTCTCTCTCTCTCATCTCAGACGGCTACAACGTTGTTGTTATATGGGTATTATACTTTTTTTGTTCAACTGCTCCAGTCGGCTCCAGTTTTGTATTTTATACGCTTACTCAGACATTAATATTATAAATAACACAAAATATGATAGCTTCCGAGTTTCTATCGTCGGATATTTTGTTTTAAAAACGCCAGCTCGACCCGAAAAATGTAAACAGACGTCCGCCATTAGGGGGTCGGTATCTCACCACCGGGGTAGCTGGCCGTGGTATCATACCGACCCCTAAGCCGTGGTATGATACCGACCGGTGGCCACTCGTAATCGCTCGGGGGCGGTAAACGCGCTTCGGGGCGGTATGATACCGCAGGCGGTATCTCACCGCATGCGGTGAGCCGTTCGTAATAGCCCTCCAGGCGTCCAGTTGTTGCCAACAACAAAAGTACCTTATGACAAACGGCGTCTCAAAAAGGTCTTTCTTTCCTTCAACTGAATATTCAGTGTATTAGAAATAAAGTTCCCGAGCTGGAAGTTCTACTAACCACGCATGATGCTGAGGTGGTTTGTATCTGTGAACATTGGCTGTTAAAGGAGGAAGTATCGACATTTTCATTACCCGGATACGATCTCGTTAGCGTGTATTGTCGTGTCTATACGAAAAACGGTGGTGTTGCATTATTTGTAAAAAATAACCTCATTACGAGTGTTCACGAAATTTCGTGTGATTTCTGCGTTGAACAGGTTTTCGAATGTGCGATATCCAGGATTGTTACTGGTTCCAAGTCCATCATTTGTGTTGCAACGTATCGTTCACCACTTGGTGATTTTCAAGGGTTTTTAAAAAATTTGGGTTGCCTCCTTTGTGAACTTGTTGACTGTCATCCCGATGATATTATTATGCTAATGGGGGATTTTAACTGTAATATGTTGAGTGATAGTACTGAGAAGAAGGACTTTATGAACTTATTGTTGTGTTATAATTTACAGGTTGTTATCTCCGATGTACCCACTAGAGTCACATGCGACACATCAACCTTAATTGATAACATAATTACAAATGTTGATGTTAACTGTTTAGATGCAACGGTATTGAAATGTGATATATCTGATCACTATCCAATACTTGCTGTACTTCCCCTTGATAAATTATCCAGGCCCAGAACTTTTAAGCGGCTAATTAGTGAAGTAAACATTGCTTCTTTCCTGAGTGATATTAGGCTTGAAAATTGGCAAGATGTGTACCATGGAGATAACTTTGATTCTAGTTTTGACCTGTTTTATGATAGGTTTCTATATAAATTCAACTGTTCTTTTCCCCTTACATGCATGGCACGCACCAATCGTTGCGCAAAAAAGTGGGTAACCAGTGATATTCATCAGATGTCTGTCAAGCTCAAGGAACTAGCTTTCAAGTGTAAGGTATCAAATAACCCGGAAGCTATGACTGAATATAAACTACAGAAAAAGGTCTATCGTAAAACACTAAACAATGCTAAACGTTCATTTAATGATAATAGGATTTTAGCAGCATCAAATAAACCAAGAGAAATTTGGAATATTATCAACAGTAATAAAAACATTACTAAAACCTGTTTGCCTAACCCACTAGATACAGGTGGTAACCCTACCTCTAATTTTTCCTATCTTGCCAATGCATTTGTGCAACACTTTTCACCACCAGCAAATACTGTGATACCTTCATCCTTCGATGTTCTGGCAACAGTTCAACACAACCCTCATTCTTTCTTTCTCACCCCATGTACAGTCACTGAACTCAAAACCATAATACTTCGGTTGGGCTCTAATCACAGTCCTGGTAATGATGGTATTCCTGGTAGAATCATTTCAGCATCTTATCCTTATATTCTGGACCCCTTGTTGTTCCTAGTCAATGAATCTCTTCGATTAGGTATATTTCCAAAGGCACTAAAAGAATCCAAAGTCATTCCAATCTTCAAACGGAAGGGTAATACCAATGATTTGAGTAACTATCGCCCAATTTCTCTGCAGTCACTGTTTGCCAAAATATTTGAGAAAGTTTTCTATGCTAGACTTGTGTCATTTCTAGAATCACATAACCTAATCTCATCAAGCCAGCATGGTTTTAGAAAAAATAGGTCCACCTCAACAGCTGTGCATGATGCTGTGGATTTCATTCTTGCATCAATAGATAACAAATTAGATACCGTGGGCTTATTTATTGACTTCTCACAGGCCTTTAACAATGTTACTTTTAATGTAATTTAACAATGTCACAGGCCTTTAACATCACTTACTGTTAAAGAAACTGGAAAAGTTAGGCATTCGTGGTATCCCAAATAACTGGATTCAATCCTATTTATTTGATAGATCTCAAAGAGTTAGTTTGAATATTGAAGGTTCTGTGTACAACTCCACGCCTAAAGATGTTTATTGTGGAGTCCCTCAGGGATCTATTTTGGGCCCTATATTATTTCTGATATATATTAATGATCTCCCTCATAATCTACAAACAGACTGTTCAAAGATTGTCCTTTATGCTGATGATACTAACATTCTAGTTTCATCCACATCACTACAGTGCACAATTGAGAAAAGTGAAATACTTCTTCAGCAGTTGAGTGACTGGTGTTCTTTAAATTGCTTAGATATAAATGTTGATAAATCCCTAGCCATGCACTTTAATCTCAGGAGAAAACATGGTGTTGACCTTAATCTTGCCCATGATGGTCAATTTATGTGCCAAGCGCAAGTTGTTAAATTCCTAGGACTTACAATCTCGTCAAATCTATCTTGGGATGAACATATCTGTTATCTACTTAAAATTCTATGCTCCACTTGTTTTCTTATACGTTTCATTAGATTTTCTGTTAGTTCTGACGTGCTGTTAACACTTTATTATGGCCAATTTTACTCCCGCATCATTACTAGCATTATTTACTGGGGATCATCACTTGCTTCAGTTAAGCTTTTTAGGCTGCAAAAGAAAATTGCACGACTTATGGTCTTTGCTCCTTATAATGCCCCATGTCGACCTATTTTTAAAAGACTCAATATTCTCCCACTCCCATGTGTGTATATTCTTTCTGTCCTCATGCTTATCAAAACTAATTTCTATGAGTTCCCTAAAAACTGTGATGTCCATGATTATTACACAAGAGGTCATGATACCATTCATTATAATTATGTCAGGACTAAATCAGCCTTTCTTGGTCCAAAAAGTATAGGGTTACGCCTGTACAATAAATTACCATCCAGTTTAAAAAATTGTAAAACTTCTGGTTCATTTAAAAGACAAGCTAAACGCTTTTTACTAGATAAATTATATTATTCTGTAGATGAATTTCTTCAGGGTAATAGTGCATAATTATTTGTCTTTTATATTTTTTTATGAACCTGTGTTATTTTTTTTTATGTACCTGTGTTATTTTTTATGTTACCTGATGACTCCTATACCAGTGTAATCTGGTCTTTGGATAATAAAATATACTATACTACTACTATACTACTAGGGGTAACAACATACATTTTTTTTGGCATGTCTATTGTTTTCTAAAATTTTTAATTGAATTTTGAAAATTTCTCCACACCCTTTTAACATTAACTCATACTGGTTGATGTGCCGTGCAGTCAGGCCTTAATAGACTTCTACTGTAACATATATATGTAATATCAATAACGTGGAAATAATGGAAAATGTTCATAACCAACACAACATGTTATCAATAAATTGATTTAAATTAAGTTTTAGCGGAACACTCTCTTAAATACTTTGAAAAAGTAGAGTTTGTGTACAATAAACATTGAGGAGGCATATTTACCTTTCACTGTTGCATATGCAATCAGCATGTCAGAGTATTTACGCAAAACAGCTGCCTGTGGATGTCCATCCAATGCTGTCCTGACATGGTCTTCTTTGATGCCATGAACAATGCCATCACCTCTAACACAAAATGGAGAGCAAAAAAATTTTATAAAATGTTCCATCAAAAAATAAAACACTGTATGATGATACATAGAGCAATACCCTACAAAGAATGTAGCTAAAAGAGTTTGAACAAAGCAAGCATTCCAAAAATTTCAGGATTGGAGTATGAACCAAGTAGGTGTGTTCGAACTTCTTCATTAGCAGCAAATAATAATTTTTCCTACCAATTAAGGCAGATTTACATAAATGTCACATTGGTATGTCCTGCATTAACGTGCCTTCCTTCTTTAGAAATGCAAACCATGTACAATTATATGTAATTGCACCATTTTGGTCTACAGGGTGAAGTCCACATACCTGGCTGACATTTTGTGGCTGATACAGCACTTCAGAAACATTGGCCAGGTATGAGGAGTAACCCAGAAGACAGTGGGAGTGCAATTATTAATTTTAACTGCAGAAGCCTACCTTTTATAACATGTACAGTAACGTCAAATGTTAAGTCTCCTGGTACAACTTTCCTCAGCTCAGGTAAAGAGGTTAAGAGGTGGCATGCATAGCTTTGGGATTAGGCTGCACAAGGATTACATATACAGTATAAGCCCGGTTTAATGAGTGCTCATAATCCCTCAGAAATTAATCGCAAAACCGAGCGCTCGTTGTATCCGAAGGTGTTGAATAAACCCACCAAAGTCTCATAATCGTTCGTATTTACATTTTTTCTTTTGTTTCCACAGTATTTATTGAAGTTAAATAGCTTCAGAGTCATTATCAGGCACAATCTAGTTGAGTATCAACATATATAAAGAAAGAAACAGGAGATTTTCAATTTTATAAAATATTAATTCCCCAGCTTGGGTGATTTTATTCCCGTTCTTGTATTTTTTGATCACCGAAGAAAGCTGTAAAAACAGCATACCTAGTCTGAATCAATATGTTTGGTATGCGGTCGAAGTTTTTGGATAATTTTGCAAATACATCATGCCGAATATCAGTTTTGGCGAGTTTTCGAATGTTTAACCTTTATGTCTGTCAATTCGGAAAATTGGCTGAAAGGTTCACTGAATTACGGCATGATTTGGAGTTCGAAGACATTTCTCCCCATTGGAAATGTAGTCAGCTTTTGTCATTAATATCGCACAGTTTATGGGCAGTCCTGCAGACCTTTGTCGACAAAACCACTTGAATAGAGCAGATTCCATTTGCGGTCCCATGCTGCAAATGTTCTTTTATTGCTGCTAAGTGTTCCTAGTATGTTCACTACTGCACAAATTAAACTTTCTTTAATAATGTGTACAACGTAAATGACGAGACACCAAACCACCTCCCGATATCTAGCTACTTTTGCACTTGTCTATAATTTTAATTTTGGTATTAAGGCCCAAATATTTACGTTTCCCGAACATAATGCACTCGTGCAAACCACCTGACACTACTACGCCACTGAGTATGAGTACACTCCGCCCCTCCCAGTTAGTAAAATCCACCCCTTACCCACACCCCAACTCTCTGTTGTCATGCGATTGGGTGCATCCAGTCATCGGGATGGTAGGAGTTTTTCAATCGTTCTCTTCTGCTGAAAGCTGAGGCCCCATAAATCAGCCATCTGCCTTGGAACATGCTCAATGGATCGGGTGCATTGAGTTCACCCCTCTATACAGTCTGGCCACAGAGAATTGTCTGATGACAGCCATAAGTGCCCAGTTCGGGCTAGGGGGTAAGGTTGCCAGCAAAGACAGGGAAACGTCCACATTACATGTAAACAAAATGCTTCCATAAAGAAAGGAGCCAGAAGGGACGACGACTTTGAAGGACCCAAAGGAACAATTCCTTGTTTTGGTTTTTCAGGCTTATTTCTTTGCTTCATATGCATGTGACAATGCTGTGCGACTAGGTGAGGGTTTGAGGTGCATTTTGGGGATTACAGTGATTGGCTGCTATCTGTGCTCGTGAAGGGTTCTCCGCCCCTTCTTTTGGGCTGTCACCGGACGACTCTTTACGGCTGGACTGTAGTCTGAGGGTGGTCTGGAGAGCGATTGTGATGATATAAATATTTTACTTCATGTGCAAAATCTTCAGTTCTCAAAAAATATAAACCTGGGCAGTTTACATACCTATGATAACAGTGGAGCGGAATATTATTTTGGACGTAGGAGTCTGTACATAGGGAATTTTAATCATTGCCAAGAGATTCAAAGGACCTGGTATAGGAAATAGCAATTTTTAATTGGGGTCGCATTGTACATAGCCCTACAGGGTAACCTGCATCTAAGTTAAGCCATTCGTTTAAACAAATTTTAGGGATTGCACGGAAGTACATCACAGTTTTGCTGATATGATGTGAAATTTTGAATCATACAGAATTTTGGAGATTATGAAGAAGAGATAATGAAGATTCACTATGATTGGTCACTAATAAGAGGATTTCTACTCTCAGCACAGTAATTCTGCTTTCACAAATTTTTTTACAATTGATTGCTCAGCAGTGCTGAGTCCTCTTTCGCTAAGCTAAGGTTGATTGTTATTTTGCCGTCCTGGTAATAATTGTGATTTTCCTACATGGCCATAGTTAAAGATACATTGATCGACTCACAATCCTATGCATAAATGAAATGTTGAAATATCCATCGCAGGATAGCATGCAATAGCAGGTAATGCTGCTCTAGCTTTCCATAAGTCGAAAGTAAATGTAAGGGTGCCAATCTAACTATGACAATGTTCTGCTTAAAACTTCCATACCTAACACGTGAAAAGATGGAGGGGGTTTCACTACAATGCAAGTTTCCACGCTTAAGATGTAACCTATTACAGTAAAACCTCTATGTAGTGAACCTCTTTACATCATAAACCTCCATACTTCATACCACCCCTACGGTCCCGTCAGATTTACATGTAAATTTATAGGCAAGCCTCTATATAGTGAACCGCTTTATCTCGAAAAACCTCCACTTATCATACCAAGGCGACACCCCCGAGATGGCCTAACTACTACCGCAAATTGTACCGAGACAACTATAGACACGATTTATGCAGCCGCGATTACGTGTATGGAATGACATTTTCACCAATAAATGTTTCACGCTTATTTTTTTCTTATACACCTTTAATAAGCTGTAATTTTCACATTAAGCATTAGTTATGGCCATTTTGTTCCTTATGAGAGCATACCTAACAGTAACTAAGAAAAAAGGTATCCAACCGTCCTAATAATTTTAAGTGACTGTTGAATTAAGAAAGCTCACAATGTTTTCTCTCGAATCATGGTAAAAATCATGAGGTAGTGCTCGCTTTCTGTTATTATGAAATAATGAACACATGTTCACTAATGCATGCATGTTTATTTAAATACATAAATACTATGGTTTAAAAGACAGCAGTGCCTTTCATTTCCGAAGGATATGAAAAAAATGGTGCCCATCACTAAAACCTCTCTATAGTGAACCTTCATTCATCAAACTGCCAAAATTTTGGTCCCCACCATTACGATGTAAAGAGGTTTTATTGTATATTATTATAGCAACAAAGCCAGCCAAAGAGGATTGGGGGGGGAACTAACTCCCTCTCCCACTGTCATCTTTCTCCCATTCCCCTCCCACTGATAACTGCGAATAACAAAAGAATGGGAACACACAGAGAGTACTCAAGGCCGTAAATTACACAAATACTTGGATGCTTTGGGTGTTATAGATCTGACACAAATCTTGTATTTTTGTTTAATAAACAGATAATACAAAACATAATAGTTAATGCTTGCTGAGCAAAGCACCACCCTTGAGAAATATCTGGCATAATACTGAGCGTACACCGTGGAAGGAACTTTTTGACCTCTCTAAATCCGATTTATTTTACATGTAAATCGTATGCCATTTGGTGGTACAAAGACTATCACTCACAAAAACATGATTCTCGTAAAATGCTGTATTCACTAAACCAGGCTTCTACTGTACAGAGTGGGGAAATTACGCGTTTCCAAAGATTCCTCATGTATGTTTGGGGTCTCCTCTTCCCTCCGAGTGCTCGGGCTGTGGTGGAGTATGAAATGAAGTCCTCAAAGAGTGTACAGAGGAATACTAATAATTCTAGAACAAAATGTAAGAATAATGCTAGAACAAAATCCATACAGAGGGTGGGTGGTAGGATGGATCGGAAAAATCGATTTTTTTCCATGAAAACTTCCGCAGTAAAAAAAAAGTTGGGGTCGAAATAAGGCCCACAAAATTTGAGAATTCTAGGTAAATCCTTGATCCATGACCTTTTATGGGGATGAGGGTTGAAAATCTAAAACATCATACTTTTTAATTCATTTCCAACAGATTTTTCCAAGTTACAACCACCAGCAAATCAATTTTGTCCATTATCTGCAACCACAGGACCACCAATTGACTGAAGGGTGTACAAGAACCCACAGCAACCTAGATACAGCATGGTGCAGCTGACTGTGGAGAGTCAATGCACTTCTAACCAAGATTCTACCTTCAGGGAAACAATAACAGCAGAAGGATTATTTGAAATTACTTAATGGCTAATAAGTACAAGACTGTACCACAACATGAACGCAGTGGAAATTTCTAGAGATTTCTGAGAGGCAAATTCTTTGAGCGTGCTATCCATAACTTCCTTGTATTGAGAGCTTTAAAATTTCATGTTACCATCCAAAGGGGAGCGAGAGAAAGGAATCTTTTTATGTTTAAGATACCTAGAGTTGAAATGTTGCAGTTGATATCACTGATGGTATATTACGGTGCAATTTTAGTTGAGAAAAAAGGTTAAGAACTTCAAAGAAATGTCTTTGTTCCTACCACTCTTGATGCAATTCAGACCGCTTGTTTTGGGATTATCTACTATTGTGTATCATGCTCTTATTATGATGTGCACCCCAAAGGGAAGGCTCAAATTTTTTAGGCCTTATTAATAATAATCATTCGTAATTCATAATGTGGAGAAGCTCATGCCGAGTTTTTTGACTTATTATCGCCGCAAAAAAGGCAGAACACTGAACTTTAAGCATTGGTATGAAATTATACCAAAGCTCCATAGGGTCATGTCATGTATTGTTTCACTCGTTGTTTATTTGACTTCAAAAACGAGTCACTAAACATTGTTCAAATAATAATGTGTAGCTTCAATGGTTGAAAGAGTAAACAAGAACACACGAAAAACTGTGAAATCTGCAAAAAGGTCGTTTTCTTCATCTTCTTACGAGCAAAATATTCGATTGGTACATTTTATTGTATTTTATATAGAGAGAACAACATTTTCACATAATAAAGAGCTTTTTAAAATTAAATTTTACCCATTCCTTGATGTTTTGAATGGCCTAAAGGTAGATTTCTATTTCCGAGGTTTAGAAGAGTGCATAAATATCGAAGTTATGTATGCTATATGTAAAAATATATTTACCTATGAATTTTTCATGTAAGGAAATGTTTTTGTTCCTCTTACTTAAAATATACCACAAAAAAAAACTGCCCTGAGGAAATGCACTCCATAAAAATGGCGATTTTCATCTTTGAGAGTTACTTAAAGGAATAGGACCAACATTTCCTTACATGAAAAGATTGGAAATATTTTTTTCATAAAGCATACGTAACTTTGATATTCATTTACTCTTCTACACCTCTGAAATTGAAATCGACCTATGCTCCATAAACGCCAAATTCAACAGATTGTTCTATCATTGACTAGGCAATATTTGGTCTGTCTCAACCATTGACATTGCTCCTTTGCAAACCGTGAAAACCTTTCCCCACTCGCGCCTTTGCTGAATAACATTCTTGTTCCATTGCCAAGGGTCGCCATTTCATGCATAGCCTACACTTTTGTCGTCATTTCCTCGAGGGGAATGTGGCAGGGTGGGTGCATGCATATTTTCGATCCCCTTCCACATTGGGTGCGTGAGCCAGGCTCCCTTCTTTCCATACAAACCTCCCTCTTCCCTCCTGCAGATGACTCATTAGAAGGATTTTGCATAATGAGCCAGCCAATCTGACACGAATAACACACTCCTGTTTGGGCCAGATATTTCTATTTTCCCATTCTTTTCAGTTTTATAAGTCCCTTTTCCTGCCTGCCTTTAATTCAGGGGTTCCTTTGCTTAGTGCATGTAGAATGCACTTTATAAATTCCAAGGATAGAGTACTCTATGGAAGGGCATTCTCTTGCCGCTTGCTCAGGCTTTTCTTTCTCTCATTAACGTTCAAATGGGAAGGACACCCAACCGAGTGCGGAGATCGGTGGAGCCAACACTGTCAGTGCAGCTTCCCGGAAGATGGATCATGTGAGACACAGCTCACACTTTTCATGTCATGACATTCTTAAATCACGTGTATTGAAAAGACAAGTTGACACGCTATGTTTCGATATTAAGAAAGCTTTTGACATAGAACCTCACAAAAAACTTTAATACAAATTGTAGTCATGCAGGTAAAACAAAACAGTAATACACTGGATAAGTGGTTTCTGAGTGAATGTAAGCAAAACGTTATTTTTGATGAAATTAGCTCGGGTGTAGTGAGAGTGACATCCGGTGCCCCACCAGCGAAGCGCAATCGGCCCCCTTTGGTTCAGTACACACATTATTGACCTCTGATCCCTAATTAGCTATAAAATTCATTATTTGCCGACGAGTCATCCTTCGCAAAATTAGTGGTACCTCTGATTTTGAAATTCTACCACCGAATTTAAGCAACATTCATGTGTGGAGCCAAGAGCGGGGACTAGACCTTAACCTTAGCAAATGCATAGCCTCTTCACTGATGCATGACTGACACAGAGATCCATTTACCTGTTTGTTTGTGTAGAGCTGAAAATAAATCCTCTTTCCATCAGCACTCACCGCCTCACTAGACAATCCAAACTTTTCGTCCCAATATCATGCATCGATTTCATCCTCACTTTGGCTAAGTCTGTCTGTATGAATAACTGCTCTCTCTCATCCCACCCCTTAACCTTTGAATATTGTAACCGATGCCACTTGGCGCGCACGGTTCATGGGCGTCTAAATCAGCATTTACGAGGTAGCGAAGGCTTATGTAATTTTGTGTGAATGTATGCGTGTGTATGTGAAGTGAAGCGTGAATGACCTAGGTGCCATGTTTTTCCATCCCCCCCCCCACGATTCTTCCGTCTAGTTCAAGAGTGGAAATTTCCTATGTGTACGTGATTAGCAGCAAGTTTACCCCACCCTCCCCCCTCGAGAGAAGAAAACCTGCCATCCCGAATCTCCCCTCCTTACCGCAACCTCCAGAAAGTGGCCCACAGGGCTATAATTGCGGAGTACAGCAGGCGAAAAAGACACTATTCAGCATGGAGATGCAGCCGGAGGCCCTGGAAGTCATCTGAGGCATTCCCGTAAACCTGTGGAGGAGAGCGAGAGAGACGCAGCGAGACGTGGAAGTTGACTTTGAATTTAATTACGGCGGTAGCAAGGAAAGTGGAGACGAGAGGGAGATTTCCAGCACGCAAAATAGATAAACGTCACTCCACGACGCCCAGTGAAGAGATTCTCTCATCCCACAGCGAGAGGAGACGCAGCAATGTTGACCAGAGCCAGCCAAGGAGGCCATCTCCATCCGCAACTCAGAGAGAGCGATAAGTACTCCTGCCACCTATATCCCCCCCACCCCCTGAATTCTGAAGATCCCCGAAGAGCCCCATTTCACCCCCACTATTCAAGACAAGAAGAACTGTGAAGCATTCCCGTGCATTTTTTTAAATATTTTTTTTACGCCATCCCCTTTTTCCCTGCGTGTGTGTGAACCGTCAATTCCAGTAATTAGGACAATGTGATAATTTGATATTCGCATTTGTCATTATTCAAATATTCCGTTTTCTTTCATTTACACCAACATTTGTTAAAACAGTTTCTTTTCTTTTATTGTTTGATAATTGTTGTCAAATAGTATTTAACTGGCCAGTAGCAGTAGTTTTATTTTTTTTATGCAGAAGAATAATCCATTTATGTGTTTTGTTGTTCATGTCAAAGTTGAATTTCAAAGTTGAATTGTTATTAAAAGTTTTGTTGAAATTGTAAATTGTCATGCAAGCCTTCATTCAGCAATTGAAACCCACCACACACCCACTTTTCCATTTTTGTTTCCCCCACCTCCCCTTTCTCCCGAACCACGACCTGCTCGCCTTGAGCGAACCCTCCAAACAATCCTCCCCCACCCCCAAAACCTGACGAGACGGATTACAATATATACTATCGGAACAGGTCCATAACCTGTATTCATGTGGGGAACGATTCCAGATAGAATGGGATCAAGCAAATTGACCTGCCAATTATCCCCTCTGTTCGCTTCCAATATTTCACGACCACTAACCCATGTCCCCACAGCCCTCCAACCATTCAAAGTGCAGCACGGCAAACCATAGTGGAAAGAAGTACATACAGCCTTAAAACTAATCAGTAAAAAAGAGATTGGTCCAAATCCAGCAATTTTTACGATTTAAAATTTCATGCATCTAAAAAATTATTCTATTTTTTCTCCTACATTACCTCATGTTTGAATTTATTATAGCACTTTACACAAAGACTAGAATACGTATATGCATTGTAAAGAAAAATAATATCCACACATATGCATCAAATGGGGGACACAATATCTGATTTTGCAAAAGCATTAACATTTCTATCGAACTAATAAGTAGATTTGTAAAGGAACTAAGATAAGAATTCAGATATAGACTCACCTGCAGGACTGAAAAAAGAATAATTTTGGTTTCTTTCGAAGGTATAAGCTTTTCTCATTGGTAAACAAATCCAGGACACGATTCACAGGAATGGTCTTGCCATCAGCAGCAACAAAATGAGTTTCTCCGAGAATCTGTTCACCATGGCAAAGAATTGCCAAAATACAAGAATCAACATGCTTATGTTTCGTGTCCAAAGAAAATGAAATCAATTCTTGGGTCATTTTCTGAAATAGCAACCAATTATGCCTTGTTGAATTAAAACCAAAGGTTTTAGGTGAGCACTCAACTATTTTCGATATCTTTATAATACATATATAACCTACATCACCAGACAGGTTAGTGTGCACAGTGACGTCATAGCCAAGTCCTTCAAAAAGACTTTTCAAATTCTTTTCATCTTCTTCAGCACCATGTCTTTCATTTTTTATGTCATTTGTGTACTTTTTGATGTTAATAATCATGGCGTAACCTTTTGGCCTCGATCCCATTGGGTATATCTGAGAAACAATAATTAATATTACAATCACTTGCATTACTGAAGCAAGTACTACTGTACAGAACAAATTTAACACTTACTGCTGTTTTATAATGGGGGGAACGTTCAATTGCAGCGGTAGCTTTTTTTACCACCACATTCAGAGGCTCAGTTCTTAAATTAATTATCACATTTGGATTTTGAGAGGCCATATCTTTAATGTTCTCAACTATACCTGGTGAAACTCCCGTGGCATAATCTGGTAGACGGAAAGGATGAACTCTGAAAATTTCACACAAACAAAAAATTGTAAGGAAATGTCATCTGTTATTCGGTCTACATGATACATAATGCTACACTCACTTACTTTTTATTGCTAGGAAGAATTGGCTTGATATCAGGCTCTAGAAGAAGAGCTAGATTACCATGACCTGATTCGTTTAAGGCTGACACAAGATTTTGGAAAGCCAATGGCCCTCGGGTTAGGATTTCAAAATAGAAATCCCTTCTCAACTTTCGGTCAAAAACAATATTTCTCTGTAATAAGAATATTTATTTAACAACGTGAGGTTAATCAAGGGATGGTGAATAGGAGAAGGGCTGCACGTCGAAGTGCACTTTACCTGATATTTGATCACCATGTTCTTTAAAAATACACCTCTGTCCAACAATTTCGGAAGGAGCACTGCAACATCGGCACCATCCACAAGTTTGTCCATATTTTCTAAAATTTTTCGTCTGTGTTGATCATTCATTTTGTGAGCGTTTACTACCTGGTATCCAAACGTTTGATAAAATAGAAACTATTCACGTTTATTTAAGACAAATGATATTATCATGCAAAACATAAATCAGCCAAATATACGCACACGTACACATACCTCTCATGAACGATGGGTAGCAGTCAAATCTGTAATCTACCTAGTCCTCTTCGTCTTTCTTCGAAAAACAGTCATCCGAAAACATAAACGGCAGGAACATAAAATTACGCTAAATAGTAGATATATATATCGTACGTTAGAGAATACGTCCAAAAACCTCTATAACGACTATGATAATCTTGGACCAAGGTTTCTTGCATGACCTATGTTGGCAACTAATATCCGTGTTTACAATTTACAGCTTGCTCCATAGAGCATGCTCTATGGCTTGCTCCGCTCGCTCCACCACAAGTCATTTATTTGTTTTGATAAAAACGGATCAGGCGCGTGGGGCGCATGAGAATTGGGATGGAGGCTGAAACAAACGGCTCTATTTTCATTGAGAACGCTCTATGTAGTATTACGGCCAGTGTCAGATGTGTTGAAACTTATATTTAGCGTCTAAAAATGAATCGATTTTCGTAGTGAAGGTGTGGGAACCTAATGATGATGAATGTGTATTTATGGTAGTGTAATTGTAACAGGATTTTTATTGAAAATTTGAAGAGGATGCCACGACGTGGGACTTCTCTTCGGGGATCCCTTTGGATATTTGTGTTGGGTTGCATTATTGGTGCAGCACTTGCCTTTATTATGCATCATGTCGAAGAGAAACTTGCGGCCATTACTACTATGCCTATTCCGAGGAAAAAGTACTCGAACGTCGGTCATCGAAGATGTTTTCCTAAAGATTTATTTGATTATGAGGATTTATTATATGACTCTCCGAATTTAAATAAGACTGAGGCATTTATTTTGTCCCAATCAGTTCATGTCATTTGTGTCGTATTTATTCGAGACGAGAGCAAAGCTTTAGCTGCTAGAAACACTTGGGGATCACGATGCAATAAGTTGCTTTTCTTTGGGCCGCGTAAAAGCATTAATATACCAATAATTGAAATCAAGGCGAAATCATCATGGCATTTTTTGTGCGAAACAATACAAATTGTATGGAAATCTCACGGGTCCAGTCTGAATTGGGTCTTGTTTTTACCTGAATCTCAGTTTGCCATTCCAGAAAACTTGCGTTTTTATGTGGAAAAACTTAATTATGAGAAGTCTTATTATATGGGTCATGCCGTCAAATTTTGGGGCGTAGATTACAATTTAGCCCAGGCAGGATATGTACTCAGTAAAGGTGCAATTAGGGCAGTTGTGAAAAAGTTTTCCTCTCCTGGAAGTTGCATTTCTGGAGGGAAATTTTGGAAAAATGAAGATTATTATCTTGGTAAGTGCTATGAAGTTTTTGCTGGATATTTTTATTTTTTATCTTTCTGAACTTCATATTGCCAAATTTTAGGCAAGCATTTAAAGGAAATGGGAATATATCCGGAGGACACCAGAGATTCGTTTGGAAGAGGAAGATTCCATGGCTATAATTTCAACCAATTACTTTTTCCCGGTAAAATATCATCTCTTGCCAGTTATTGGACTAGAAGCATTCATCCTGTGAAGGAGGTAAGCACTAACATGTTGAGGGTATCAAAGAGTATTTTTCTCTCAGGTGCTGATAGGTAATGATGATATTTTAGAAATACAAAGGTTCAGAGAAATATGGAAGCCGTGCATTACAGTCGAACAACAATGCCCAGACTGCCCGATACACACCTATTGAACCTTTTTATTTATTTTGGAAACGTCTTAATGAATAGATAGAAATGCATACATTCCAACACTCCAGCAATGTCCAAAAAACAAAAAAAAATCAAGCATTCAAATGTAGAAACACACGTGACACAGTCTTTTAAATGTATACACAAGAACATAAATATCTTTCTTTCCAAAGAAAAAGAAAAACAACAATAAATATAAACAATTTAAACAAGATCTAGTTCAAACTATTTGCTTCATACCCAAACCAGTGCAATGATTGAAAAAAGATTCAACCACCTGTCCTTTAGTTAATTCATATGTCATCCTTCTGTTGAGCAGTTGGTATATATTTTGCTGAGAGAATTTTCTTCTTGACTAAGTCTCTCACAAAATGATACTTAATATTCATTCATATTGTTGTATATCTATATTTATTTATGTTGCTATGTATCTCTAGGTAACTTGCCTATGGGCAACTGTTTTGTTTGTGTTACTAATTACCTGATTGTTATGCCAAGGAGGCTGATGTGTGCAATAGTAAATATCCATATATACAGATGGAATTAATAAATAATGAGTTGCATCCAGATTAATAACTGAGATACTTGATTTACCACATATTTGGCGACGAGGATGAACTTTAATATTTTGTGAGAAGTTTCTAATACCTGAACATAACCAAGATGAGTAATCCAGTCGGAAGTAGTGTGAAAGTTTTTGGGAATATCGGAACTATGCCTGAATTCAACACAAAGGGTGATTGGAATATGTACCATGTGATAAAAAAATATTTGTTTCGGTAACCAGTGGACGAAATCTTCGTGCCACTATGAAAGCTTCGACAGTTAGTCCGGAGAAAAAACAGGATCAACTATCTACTTCAAGTTTTATTCTTCAACCATTTTTAAAGAGACACAACAAAGTAAAAAAACAAACCCTTGACTACAAAAAAGTACATAGATACTTTTTTCTGTTGATAAATAAAATGGCATTGTCCGCGAATATACGAAATATACATTTCATGGAAATCTTAACACTCCCCCTCGGACAATACCTGTTTTGAAAATGCAATAATCATTTCACCTTCAATCTCTGAATGAGTACCAAACAACACAAGACATTATATTTATAAAATATTCAAACATCTTAAATTCTATTGTACAGATCCTTAAGTCCTATCATCTTTGATAGCACTTTGATTCTTGTCCCTGGCAGTCTTTTAGTAAATATATCCGCAGTATTCTTGTCTGATGGTACATATATAAAATACACCATTTTTTCTTTGACTTGTTCCATGATGAAATGGTATTTAACAAAGAAATGTTTGTTTCCTTCAGTTATAACATCATTTTTGGCAATGGCAATGGAACTCTCATTATCACAATAAATAACACAAGGTTTAGGCATTAAACATCCTTGATTAATTTCTATTAACAACTCTGATAACCATACTATTTCAGTTACACACTCATACAATGCAATAAACTCTGCGTGAGTTGATGAGGTTGCCATGCATTTTTGCTTCCTTGCTCGCCAGATAAATGGAGCCCCTGCTAAAGAAATATGATATCCTGTAATGGACTTACAATAACCTTTACTGCCTGCCCAGTCTGCATCAGAGTATGCATTAATTTTACTTTGACATTTTTGATAACATAAAGCATAACCTCTAGTCTTAGACAAAAATCTAAACATATGCTTGACATTTTTCCAATCAGTTTGACATGGCTCCTCCATATACTGACTTAAAATACACACTGCATAGGAAATGTCTGGTCTTGTATTTCCAGACAAATGCAACAAACAGCCTATTGCTTTTCGATACAAATAATTGCTTATTTGGTTTTCGACATCTCTCTCTTGAAAATCTACTGGTAAAGGAGTATTCACCCCATGACAATCTTGCATCTCGAATTCTTCCAACATATATTTTATATAATTCTCCTGATCAATATATACCACACTTCTTTCAGGTCTCTGTATTCTTATGGACAAAATATTATGGGCTGAACCAAGATCCTTGACTCCTACATGCTTACCTAGATAACTCTTAAACTGTGATATCTTGTCCTTCGTTCCGACAAGCAACATATCATCAACATAAACCCCTACTTTAAGGTCAGACATGCTAAAAATACATGGATCACTTAAACACTGTTTTAATCCATACACAGACAAAATTGAGCTTAGATGCAAATACCAATTTCTACCTGATTGCTTTAAACCGTATATACTCTTGTTTAACTTACATACATAAAACTTTCTATCAACTGTTATATTCTCTCCGAGATATTTTGGTATCTCCATGTACACATCCTCTTCTAATTTACTGTTTAAATATGCCCCTACAATATCCAACTGATCCATTTCTAAATCTGTCTCAACAGCAATAGCTATCAGAAGCCTCAGACTTTTCTTTTGAATAACAGGACTAAATGTGTCATGGTAATCAACTCCATGAATTTGACCATATCCCTGAGCAACTAACCTTGCCTTGAACTTTATAATTTCCCCTTTATCATTACGTTTCAAAGCAAACACCCATTTTGAACCTACAATATTTAATCCCTTTGGTCTTGGCACTATTTCCCATGTCCCTTGGTCTGACAAAACTTTTACTTCTTCTTGCATTGCCTGTTTCCAAAACTCAGAACCTTTACTATTTAAAGCCTCTGTTACTGTCCCTGGAATGGAAGTACACTCAATACTTGCATGAGCATAGTTGCAGCTTTGACAAGATGTTGGCTTCCTAACACGCTTTGACCTCCTTGGAATGGACTGGCTTGGTACCTCACCTGCGACCTCACCAGGGTCAAGGTTTGTCACTGGTACCTCTAAATTAGTAACTGTGGGGTAGACCACCAAGACAGGCTGTTCGACGTCATCCTCCAAAACTGCAACACGAGGCGCTGCCTCCTCTGGTATCTCAGGCACTGCTCCCCCTGAAACTGAATCTGGCACCACTGGAGTCAGACCTGGGATCACCACCGGGTGTGATGAAATTTGGTTTGATTTAGTCTCCTCAGCTTTTCCATCGCCTGTGAAAACATAGCCTTGTTCCACAATGTCTTCTCCTGGATCAGGTTCGCCATCGCTGTCTAGATCGGGAAACTTGATATCATCTCGGCTCATCTTGAAAGGAAATTTTGATTCGTTGAACCTGACATCTCTGCTGATTATTACTTTCTTCTTTTTCAGACTCCAAAGTCGATATCCTTTGATGCCCTCTTCATATCCTAACATGATGCTTTCTTCTCCTCTGGGACTCAATTTTCCATCTCTTGTCTCTCTTGGCTGCCATGCCCATGCCTGGCATCCAAAAACTCTTAGATAGTTATAATCTATCTCTTTTAGTTCCCGTCCTTTCCACAAACTCATTGGAATATTGCTATTTCGTGCAGAAGTAGGAGACAAATTTCTGAGATGCACAGCAGTCATGAGAGCTTCTCCCCAAAATCTTTTATGAAGACCAGATTGTATCAGTAAACATCTCGTTGTATTCAGAATAGTTTCGTTGTACCTCTCAGATAGCCCATTTTGCTGTGGAGTATATGTCACTGAGAAACGATGTAAGATTCCACATTCTTCCAGGTGTACTGAGAATTTTTTATCTGTGTATTCTCCACCATTGTCACTCTGAAATTCCTTAATTTTCCTATCGTGCAGGCACTCCACTCTACGTTGAAATTTCTTGAAATTTTCAAATACTTCTGACTTCTTTTTCAATAAGTAGACCATAGAATACCTTGTAAAATCATCAATAAATGTGACAAAGTACTTAGCTCCATTGAAAGTCTTGGGTGTAAATGGACCTGCCACATCAGAATGGATTCTATCCAAGACCTTGCATGTATCTTCTCCACCTATGTTAGGAAATTTTAACCTTTTCATTTTCCCAGCATTACAAGTGTCACAATCAAAATGGTTAATTCCACATTTTTTATCCAAAGGAATTCTCTTCATATCATCTTCATTTAGATGCCCCAGTCTATCATGCCATATTATGGTAGATACTATGGATGCTTTCTTTGTCTCAGAAATAATCTTGACATCTTCAATGCTGACTCCTCCTACTGTAGTGATGTAATATAAATTATTTACGAGAAATGCCTTTAAGAAAACTTCTCCTTCATCTGATATCTCGTTCACCCCTTGATAACATGAGAACTTCATTCCCTTCTTGTCCAATACTCCTTGTGAAAGCAAATTATCTTTCAAATCAGGGATGTACAGTACATCTGAGAAGTCTATAGTAAAGCCACCACATTCAGTGGAGATCTCCAATTTTATGGTGCCAATTCCTTTGACTTCCAAAGCATATCCATCACCCACAACAACTTGACCAGTTATGGGACAAAGATTTATGAATAAATCTTTTCTATTAGTCATGTGGTCTGATGCTCCACCGTCCAGTATCCATAATCCCCCACCTCCTATACTTTTCTCTTGGTGAGTACACAATGCTTTATATCCTCTTGTGATGACAGAAGCTCGCCCCTTCTTCACAGATTCAAAATTCTGATTCTTCTCAATAGAATTTTGTTTCTTGTCGGGGCACTGGAAAGATAGATGTCCCTCTGTTCCACATACATAACAGATGGGAGGATGGCTTTTCCTTCCACCTTTACCTTTGTTCTTTCCTTTCCCTTTAAATCTGTTCACTCCATGCTCAGAAAACTCTGATTCCTTTGTGACCTTGTAAACTTGATGTGCATCGCTATTATCTTCAGATTTGAGCTCTTTCTTTTCTCTTGACATGCATAGCATCTTCTGCTCTTCCACAAGCATGTCACCCAATACTTCTCTTGAGACTAATTTCCCTTTCCGATAACTCTGGACAAAAAACTTCCAGTCAGATGGAAGGCCGTTTAGATATACATTAGCTAGCATATCATCATCAATTTCCATACCACATTTCTTGATTTTCCTGCGATAATCGTTTATTATGGCAACATATTGATGAATACTCATCTCCTTAGTCTTTTGTGTGTTCCACATAGCTCGATTGAAGCTGCATAGCTCAGAGCGGCCGTAACTCGTGCACATGGTCTCCAACGCTTCCCACGCTGCCTTAGCATTATCGCAGGCGTCCACATGCTCCAGAAAAGTCTTCTGAACGTTACAATAGATGAGTCCCAGACATGTGTTGTCCAGCCTTTTCCTCCGTTTCACCTCATAATCCGGCGGATCTGCCGCGACTAACACACCGTTCTCTTCTATCGTCCACTCTTCAAAACCTTTGATAGCTTCAATACATTGAGCTTTTAAGAATAACCCCTTCATTCCTAGTGTCCACTCGTAATAGTTCGGCCCTTCAAGTTTATCAGCCACAGGTAACTGCCCCTGGGCTGACTCGCTATCCATCATTTGATTTTGCCGCCGTCCGGACATCGTTCCTCTCTTTTTCTTTTTACGAGTTCGACGAGTTATTCCAAGCCAGACACTGGTTGATTTGTACTCGAAGTTTATCACCGTTTGCTCAAACGATAGTCTTCTTCACCAACACGTTTAATTCTCCGCACTTATGCCTGCTGGGCCCATAACCTGATAAAAAAATATTTGTTTCGGTAACCAGTGGACGAAATCTTCGTGCCACTATGAAAGCTTCGACAGTTAGTCCGGAGAAAAAACAGGATCAACTATCTACTTCAAGTTTTATTCTTCAACCATTTTTAAAGAGACACAACAAAGTAAAAAAACAAACCCTTGACTACAAAAAAGTACATAGATACTTTTTTCTGTTGATAAAAAAAATGGCATTGTCCGCGAATATACGAAATATACATTTCATGGAAATCTTAACACCATGAACGCTTGGAAATGTATTTTTTAGCAAATGGTATTGAGGAGGAGCGTAAAGTGGCAGTGCTGTTGACTGTTATTGGTGAAGAGGCTTTCAGAACGGTACGTAACCTATGTGATCCAGTATCTCCAACAACAAAAACTTATGAGCAGTTATGTTTAACATTGAGAAATCAGTTTTCACCGTTTGTATCGGTTTATCGCAAACGGATTGAGTTTTACAAGATGCAAAACTCACCTGAGTCGGTGGTGGAGTGGTTTGTGCGTTTAAAACAACAGGCGATGGACTGTAAATTTGGAAATGAGCTGAATAATATTTTAAAAGACAAATTCATCTCTGGACTGTTTCCTGGGCCTATTCTGGATAGAATTTGCGAGGAAGAAGAAAATAAAACACTACAGCAAATCGTAGACATTGCTATAAAGAAGGAAGCAAAATCAGAATTTTTTGTTAACAAACTTTCAGAAGGCAGAGTAGCTAGGGTAGTTTCTAAAGAGAAAATTGAAGCTGGAGTGCAAGTTAGAAGTGATAATTCTTTAAAACAACAGGTAAATTTTGCAAAAGTTTGTTATGCTTGTGGCGAAGCTAATCATGATTTTACAAAATGTAAATATAAGGCTTATAAATGTAAGAAGTGTGGTAAAATCGGTCACTTGGCAAAGGTTTGTAAAAGGAATAATGGTAAAGAAACTAATTTCATTGTAACTAATCAAACATCAGGATATTCAAATAGTGAAGAATTTTCAAGCTATGAAAGTATTGAATTATTTAATGTTACTAATGTGAATATTAATCCTATATTGGTACATGTTGATATTGGAGGTACACATATTGAAATGGAAATTGATACAGGTTCTGGAATCTCTATAATTCCTGAAAACATTTATAAAGCTTTATTTACCAGATTTATACTGCTTCCAACTGGTGTTAAACTCCAAACTTATGTGGGTTCAGAAATCATTCCCATAGGTAAATTTGTTAGTTCAATTACGTTTAATGGTTTGATAAGGAAAGGTACATTCACTGTGGTTAAAAAAGGTGTCAGACCATTACTTGGTAGGGATTTAATATGTTTATTCAAAGTAAATGTTTTTGAAATTTGCAATGTAAATTTTAATGAGAAGAAAGATGAATTGATAAAAGAGTTTAAGGATTTATTTGAGAAAAGTTTAGGTTGCTACAAGTTGAGAAAAATACAATTGACTTTAAAAGAGGGTGTAAAACCAATTTTTTGTAAGCCACGGCAAGTTCCTATTTCATTTAAAGCTAAGGTTGAGAAGGAACTTGACAGGCTAGTTTCTGAAGGTTGTATTACCAAAGTAGATACATATAATAATGAATGGGGAACACCATTAGTTCCAGTTCTTAAACCTAATTTTAATGTTCGGTTATGTGCTGATTACAAGGTTACAATTAATCGTTATCTTGATGATGTTAATCATGTCATGCCCAGAGTGGAGGAAATATTTCAAGCAGTTCAAGGTGGAAAGAAATTTTCAAAACTTGATATGTCAAATGCTTATAATCAATTAGAGCTAGGGGAAGAAACAAAACCTTTGTTGGCATGGAGTACACATAAAGGTATTTATATTCCTAATAGATTGCCATTTGGTGTGAAGCCAGCTTGTGCTATTTTTCAAAAAGAGTTGGAAAAGGTGTTGCAGGGTTTGGATGGTGTAAAAAATTTCTTGGATGATGTCATAGTCACTGGTAAAAGTGATGAAGAACATTTACATAACTTGAGGTTAGTTTTTTCCAGGCTTAGAGAAGCTGGATTTCGATTGAATTTTGATAAATGTAAATTTTTTGAAACAGAAATTTCATACTTAGGTCATATTATTGATGCTGCGGGAATTAGGAAGGATCCTTGCAAGGTGAAAGCTATAGTTAAGGCCGCCAGGCCTACTAATGTGACTGAGGTTAGATCTTTCGTTGGTACCTGCAATCACTATGGGAAATTTGTTCCTAATATGTCAAAAGTATTAGGTCCATTGTATAAATTGTTGCAAAAAGGAGTAAAATATGAATGGAATGATGATTGTGAGAGAGCTTTCATTCAAGTTAAAAGAATTATGTCATCAGATGTGATATTAGTGCATTATAATCCTGATTTACCAGTAAAATTGATTTGCGATGCCAGCAGTAAGGGAATTGCTGGGGTGTTGGTGCATATTTTTGAGAATGGTGAGGAAAAACCTATATGCTTTGTGTCAAGAGTTCTATCACCTGCTGAAATGAATTATTCTGTAATTCACAAAGAAGCCTTAGCAATTTATTGGTCAATAAAAAAATTTTCTCAATACTTGTTGGGAAGAAAATTCATTTTGGAGACAGATCACAGGCCTTTGATAGCATTATTTGGTGAACATAAAGGTATTCCACAAATGGGAGCTAATCGGTTGCAGAGGTGGGCGTTGTTTCTGTCTGAATATGACTATACAATAAAATACATTAAAGGCAGCAGTAATTTGGCAATGCATTTTCTCGACTACCAGTTGATGAAAATGACATTAAGGATGAAACTGAGAATTTTGTATATGATTATATAAACTTAGTTAGTAATTGTGTACCTATTGATAATGATCAAATAAGAATTGCTACAAAAAAAGATAAGGTTCTTAGTAAGGTTTTGTATTACATACCTAGAGTACTTCGACTATTGCTTTCCCATCTTGCCAGTAAAAAGTAGAAGTTATTCAAGGACAAGCTACAAAAAACCTTGGGTCTCGCAAGAAATTCGTAACTTATCGAGGTACATGAAAGACATGGCTCTGTACTTCAATGGTAAAACGGACCCCACTGATAGACGCGAGTATACTGTCTTGAAAAAGAATTATAGGTATATCCTTCAGAATGCCAAGAAGACTTACAATAACCAAAGAATTAATAATGCAGCAAATAAAACTAAAGAAATTTGGAAAATTGTTAAAGAATCGAAACATAGCAAGAGTAATAGGTCAGACTTTAAACTCTTGAACTCCCAGGACAATACCATTTTGGATGATAATTTTCAAATGGCCTCTGCCCTCAATGATTTTTTTCTGTCACATCAACTACCCAAATTGAATCAACATACTAAATATTCCCGAACAGTAACACCTTGTAATTCCTTATTTCTTCAGCCTTGTTCTGATTCAGAATTAAGGAATGTTATCCGGAAACTAAGCAATAAGTTTACTGCTGGCCTTGATGAGATTCCAATGGTTGTAATAAAGCGTTCTTTCCATGCAATCATGTCCCCATTATTATTCTTGATCAATGAATCTTTACGGTTAGGCATTTTTCCAGGTCCACTCAAAGTAGCAAAGATCATCCCTCTATACAAAGGTAAGGGCAGTCGACAGAGGATGAATTCATATTGTCCAATCTCTCTACTGAATCAGTTCAGTAAGATTTTTGAGGTAGTATTTTATTCACGTCTCATAGCTTATTTGGAATCTCAAAAATCATTATCCACCGCCCAACATGGCTTTAGGAAATCAAGGTCTACTACTACTGCCACTTACCAGGTTGTGAATAAAATATTAGATGATCTGGATAACAGACTAGAATCACTTATTCTCTCCTTTGACTTTTCTAAAGCGTTTGACTGTGTCAATCACGGTCTATTACTGCAAAAACTTGAAATGTTTGGAATTAGAGGTGCAGGCTACAAGTGGATTGAGTCTTACCTGAGTGATAGGCGACAAAGTGTTGTCCTTAGAAGGGATGGAACCAATTTTATGTCCCCTGAGAAAAAAATTGTCATGGGCGTTCCCCAGGGCTCAGTTCTGGGACCAGTTCTGTTCCTTTTATTTATAAATGACCTCCCAGATATGTTTAAATATGTACCAGGTGTACTTCCAGTATTGTACGCTGATGATACCAATGTTTTAGTGTCTGCCACATCAATGGAAAGCCTGACCTTAAAATCTAATGATGCAGCACGTGTCTTACAAGAGTGGTGTAATCAAAATTCTCTCCTCCTCAATATGGAGAAATCTAATTTAATTTACTTTTGCAACAAGAATAAACAGCAATCACAGATCTCTGTCAAGACTGATGGTAAACCTATTCCACAAAACCTCAGTTCCTCTTTCCTGGGTGTAACTCTTGATAATCAAATATCTTGGGAGGAACATATTCAGAAGCTTCGCAGTAAATTGAGTTCTGTCTGTTTTTTGATCCTGTCTATCCGAAAAACTGTAGATATTGATGTACTATTATCAATTTATTATGGTGAATTCTACTCACATGTAATGTTTAGTATACTCTTCTGGGGCCCTAGACCCAATTCCAAAATAATCTTCAAAATTCAAAAGAGGATACTCCGTATTATCGGCAAGGTGCCTGTTTATGCTCCATGTCGCCCTCTTTTTAAGAAATTCAACATTTTACCTCTCCCCTGTGTATATATGTATGCTGTAATTGTCTGTGCAAAAAAGAATCTTTCGAATTATGCAACAAATAGTGATTACCACTGTCATTATACAAGGAGTTCTACAAGCCTCCATCAAACATTTACAAGAACCAAGAACTCAAGTTATGCACCTTGGCACATGGGCCTACTGCTATTTAACAAACTCCCACCAGAGGTGAAGGGAGTCAAAAACATATATCTCTTCAAATCAAAGCTTCATGAGTTTCTTTTGAAAAAGTTATTTTATTCTGTGGATGATTTTCTTCATCCATAACACCTTGCTTTTTACATGATGTATGGTAATACCTTGTAGTTTTTTGTATCTATGTATTTTTGTACCATAATTGACGTGTCCTATATTTGTAAGAACAAATCGCCGGACAAATAAATTATTATTATTATTATTATTACATTAAGTCAGGATGGTTAGATAATTGCGATTCATTGGAATTGAAGCCTTATTTTGTACGGAAAAATGAATTGTGTATTGAAAATGGAGCAATAATGTGGGGTTATAGAATAGTCGTTCCAGAGAAGTTTAAAGTTCAGTTATTAACTGAGCTGCATTCCACTCATATGGGAATGTCAAAGATGAAAAATTTAGCCAGAGGTTATTTTTGGTGGCCAAATTTAGATGATGAAATTGAAAGGTTTTGTAAAAGTTGTAATGTTTGTATGACTAATAGCATAAACCCAAAGAAATGTGAAGTGATCAATTGGCCAGAAACTAAAGAGGTATTTGATCGAATTCATGCAGATTTCCTAGGTCCAATTAAAGGTAAGCAGTATCTCATCGTAACAGACAGCTTTTCAAAATGGCCTGAGGTGTATGAAATGGCAAAGCTAGATTCAGAAACAACTATTGAAAAATTGAGAGACATATTTGCCAGGTTTGGAATTCCAAAATTGCTAGTGAGCGACAATGGAAGGCAGTTTGTTTCACAAGAATTTGTAAACTTTTGTACTGTGAATAAAATTAAACATGTTACTTCTGCTCCATTTCATCCAGCAACCAATGGTGCTGCTGAAAATGCTGTTAAGACTTTCAAATATTCTTTATGTAAACTGTTAAGTGATGATAAACACAAAGGTTGCTCATTAAATACACTGATAAATAGATTTTTGTTTAGCTATAGAAATACTCCACACTGGATAACCAATGAAAGTCCTTCTTATAGGATGTTCAATAGGAAAGTTAGAAGTAGATTTGATTATCTGAAAGAAACTACATTAGATTGCAAACCTTCTTGGAAACCAAGTGGTAGGAAGGGAAAACTTTGATGTAGGAGAAATTGTTTATGCTAGAGATTATCGGAATGCTAACAGAAGAGTATGGCAAAAATGTAGGGTGGAAGAAGTGTTGGGCTGCAGAAATTATATTGTTAAACTTGAAAATGAAGATTTAATATGGCGTAGACATGCTGATCAGATGATTAAAACGTGCGAGTTCAATTCAGGTTTGGAGCAAGGGCATGTTATGAATAGTGACTTCGAAGAAATTAACACTAAAAATGAGTTGTACAAGGAACCTTTTTATGGTGGAATTGAACCTTACTCAAGTCCAATTGATTGTGAAACTAATGACTAAGTGATGAACCCAATTGAGAGTAAAAGTGGTAGAATATTATTGAAACCTGTTGATGTTAAGGGTAATGAAGGTCCAAGTAAAGATTTGGATTGCAGGATTGAGAAAAATATTGGGTGTAAAAATAATGAAGAGATGACAACAACATGTAGACCAAAAAGACTTATAAAACCACCAGATAGGTTAAATTTGTAATGCATAATTGTATTGTCATGTAATATGTTATTGTGATTTAAAGGTGTGAATTGAAATTTTATTGTAAAGTTAATTGGAACTTGATGTGGGAGTGTTGTATATCTATATTTATTTATGTTGCTATGTATCTCTAGGTAACTTGCCTATGGGCAACTGTTTTGTTTGTGTTACTAATTACCTGATTGTTATGCCAAGGAGGCTGATGTGTGCAATAGTAAATATCCATATATACAGATGGAATTAATAAATAATGAGTTGCATCCAGATTAATAACTGAGATACTTGATTTACCACACATATGTTGAAGTCTTTGTTAAGATTTCCATGAAATGTATATTTCGTATATTCGCGGACAATACCATTTTTTATCAACAAAAAAAATTTTCTATGTACTTTTTTGTAGTCAAGGGTTTGTTGTGTTACTTTGTTGTGCTCTTTAAAAATGGTTGAAGAATAAAACTTGAAGTAGATAGTTGATCCTGTTTTTTCTCCGGACTAACTGTCGAAGCTTTCATAGTGGCACGAAGATTTCGTCCACTGGTTACCGAAACAAATATTTTTTTATCAGGTTATGGGCCCAGCAGGCATAAGTGCGGAGAATTAAACGTGTTGGTGAAGAAGACTATCGTTTGAGCAAACGGTGATAAACTTCGAGTACAAATCAACCAGTGTCTGGCTTGGAATAACTCGTCGAACTCGTAAAAAGAAAAAGAGAGGAACGATGTCCGGACGGCGGCAAAATCAAATGATGGATAGCGAGTCAGCCCAGGGGCAGTTACCTGTGGCTGATAAACTTGAAGGGCCGAACTATTACGAGTGGACACTAGGAATGAAGGGGTTATTCTTAAAAGCTCAATGTATTGAAGCTATCAAAGGTTTTGAAGAGTGGACGATAGAAGAGAACGGTGTGTTAGTCGCGGCAGATCCGCCGGATTATGAGGTGAAACGGAGGAAAAGGCTGGACAACACATGTCTGGGACTCATCTATTGTAACGTTCAGAAGACTTTTCTGGAGCATGTGGACGCCTGCGATAATGCTAAGGCAGCGTGGGAAGCGTTGGAGACCATGTGCACGAGTTACGGCCGCTCTGAGCTATGCAGCTTCAATCGAGCTATGTGGAACACACAAAAGACTAAGGAGATGAGTATTCATCAATATGTTGCCATAATAAACGATTATCGCAGGAAAATCAAGAAATGTGGTATGGAAATTGATGATGATATGCTAGCTAATGTATATCTAAACGGCCTTCCATCTGACTGGAAGTTTTTTGTCCAGAGTTATCGGAAAGGGAAATTAGTCTCAAGAGAAGTATTGGGTGACATGCTTGTGGAAGAGCAGAAGATGCTATGCATGTCAAGAGAAAAGAAAGAGCTCAAATCTGAAGATAATAGCGATGCACATCAAGTTTACAAGGTCACAAAGGAATCAGAGTTTTCTGAGCATGGAGTGAACAGATTTAAAGGGAAAGGAAAGAACAAAGGTAAAGGTGGAAGGAAAAGCCATCCTCCCATCTGTTATGTATGTGGAACAGAGGGACATCTATCTTTCCAGTGCCCCGACAAGAAACAAAATTCTATTGAGAAGAATCAGAATTTTGAATCTGTGAAGAAGGGGCGAGCTTCTGTCATCACAAGAGGATATAAAGCATTGTGTACTCACCAAGAGAAAAGTATAGGAGGTGGGGGATTATGGATACTGGACGGTGGAGCATCAGACCACATGACCAATAGAAAAGATTTATTCATAAATCTTTGTCGCATAACTGGTCAAGTTGTTGTGGGTGATGGATATGCTTTGGAAGTCAAAGGAATTGGCACCATAAAATTGGAGATCTCCACTGAATGTGGTGGCTTTACTATAGACTTCTCAGATGTACTGTACATCCCTGATTTGAAAGATAATTTGCTTTCACAAGGAGTATTGGACAAGAAGGGAAAAAAGTTCTCATGTTATCAAGGGGTGAACGAGATATCAGATGAAGGAGAAGTTTTCTTAACGGCATTTCTCGTAAATAATTTATATTACATCACTACAGTAGGAGGAGTCAGCATTGAAGATGTCAAGATTATTTCTGAGACAAAGAAAGCATCCATAGTATCTACCATAATATGGCATGATAGACTGGGGCATCTAAATGAAGATGATATGAAGAGAATTCCTTTGGATAAAAAATGTGGAATTAACCATTTTGATTGTGACACTTGTAATGCTGGGAAAATGAAAAGGTTAAAATTTCCTAACATAGGTGGAGAAGATACATGCAAGGTCTTGGATAGAATCCATTCTGATGTGGCAGGTCCATTTACACCCAAGACTTTCAATGGAGCTAAGTACTTTGTCACATTTATTGATGATTTTACAAGGTATTCTATGGTCTACTTATTGAAAAAGAAGTCAGAAGTATTTGAAAATTTCAAGAAATTTCAACGTAGAGTGGAGTGCCTGCACGATAGGAAAATTAAGGAATTTCAGAGTGACAATGGTGGAGAATACACAGATAAAAAATTCTCAGTACACCTGGAAGAATGTGGAATCTTACATCGTTTCTCAGTGGCATATACTCCACAGCAAAATGGTATCTGAGAGGTACAACGAAACTATTCTGAATACAACGAGATGTTTACTGATACAATCTGGTCTTCATAAAAGATTTTGGGGAGAAGCTCTCATGACTGCTGTGCATCTCAGAAATTTGTCTCCTACTTCTGCACGAAATAGCAATATTCCAATGAGTTTGTGGAAAGGACGGGAACTAAAAGAGATAGATTATAACTATATAAGAGGTTTTGGATGCCAGGCATGGGCATGGCAGCCAAGAGAGACAAGAGATGGAAAATTGAGTCCCAGAGGAGAAGAAAGCATCATGTTAGGATATGAAGAGGGCATCAAAGGATATCGACTTTGGAGTCTGAAAAAGAAGAAAGTAATAATCAGCAGAGATGTCAGGTTCAACGAATCAAAATTTCCTTTCAAGATGAGCCGAGTTGATATCAAGATTCCCGATCTAGACAGCGATGGCGAACCTGATCCAGGAGAAGACATCGTGGAACAAGGCTATGTTTTCACAGGCGATGGAATAGCTGAGGAGACTAAATCAAACCAAATTTCATCACACCCGGTGGTGATCCCAGGTCTGACTCCAGTGGTGCCAGATTCAGTTTCAGGGGGAGCAGTGCCTGAGATACCAGAGGAGGCAGCGCCTCGTGTTGCAGTTTTGGAGGATGACGTCGAACAGCCTGTCTTGGTGGTCTACCCCACAGTTACTAATTTAGAGGTACCAGTGACAAACCTTGACCCTGGTGAGGTCGCAGGTGAGGTACCAAGCCAGTCCATTCCAAGGAGGTCAAAGCGTGTTAGGAAGCCAACATCTTGTCAAAGCTGCAACTATGCTCATGCAAGTATTGAGTGTACTTCCATTCCAGGGACAGTAACAGAGGCTTTAAATAGTAAAGGTTCTGAGTTTTGGAAACAGGCAATGCAAGAAGAAGTAAAAGTTTTGTCAGACCAAGGGACATGGGAAATAGTGCCAAGACCAAAGGGATTAAATATTGTAGGTTCAAAATGGGTGTTTGCTTTGAAACGTAATGATAAAGGGGAAATTATAAAGTTCAAGGCAAGGTTAGTTGCTCAGGGATATGGTCAAATTCATGGAGTTGATTACCATGACACATTTAGTCCTGTTATTCAAAAGAAAAGTCTGAGGCTTCTGATAGCTATTGCTGTTGAGACAGATTTAGAAATGGATCAGTTGGATATTGTAGGGGCATATTTAAACAGTAAATTAGAAGAGGATGTGTACATGGAGATACCAAAATATCTCGGAGAGAATATAACAGTTGATAGAAAGTTTTATGTATGTAAGTTAAACAAGAGTATATACGGTTTAAAGCAATCAGGTAGAAATTGGTATTTGCATCTAAGCTCAATTTTGTCTGTGTATGGATTAAAACAGTGTTTAAGTGATCCATGTATTTTTAGCATGTCTGACCTTAAAGTAGGGGTTTATGTTGATGATATGTTGCTTGTCGGAACGAAGGACAAGATATCACAGTTTAAGAGTTATCTAGGTAAGCATGTAGGAGTCAAGGATCTTGGTTCAGCCCATAATATTTTGTCCATAAGAATACAGAGACCTGAAAGAAGTGTGGTATATATTGATCAGGAGAATTATATAAAATATATGTTGGAAGAATTCGAGATGCAAGATTGTCATGGGGTGAATACTCCTTTACCAGTAGATTTTCAAGAGAGAGATGTCGAAAACCAAATAAGCAATTATTTGTATCGAAAAGCAATAGGCTGTTTGTTGCATTTGTCTGGAAATACAAGACCAGACATTTCCTATGCAGTGTGTATTTTAAGTCAGTATATGGAGGAGCCATGTCAAACTGATTGGAAAAATGTCAAGCATATGTTTAGATTTTTGTCTAAGACTAGAGGTTATGCTTTATGTTATCAAAAATGTCAAAGTAAAATTAATGCATACTCTGATGCAGACTGGGCAGGCAGTAAAGGTTATTGTAAGTCCATTACAGGATATCATATTTCTTTAGCAGGGGCTCCATTTATCTGGCGAGCAAGGAAGCAAAAATGCATGGCAACCTCATCAACTCACGCAGAGTTTATTGCATTGTATGAGTGTGTAACTGAAATAGTATGGTTATCAGAGTTGTTAATAGAAATTAATCAAGGATGTTTAATGCCTAAACCTTGTGTTATTTATTGTGATAATGAGAGTTCCATTGCCATTGCCAAAAATGATGTTATAACTGAAGGAAACAAACATTTCTTTGTTAAATACCATTTCATCATGGAACAAGTCAAAGAAAAAATGGTGTATTTTATATATGTACCATCAGACAAGAATACTGCGGATATATTTACTAAAAGACTGCCAGGGACAAGAATCAAAGTGCTATCAAAGATGATAGGACTTAAGGATCTGTACAATAGAATTTAAGATGTTTGAATATTTTATAAATATAATGTCTTGTGTTGTTTGGTACTCATTCAGAGATTGAAGGTGAAATGATTATTGCATTTTCAAAACAGGTATTGTCCGAGGGGGAGTGTTAAGATTTCCATGAAATGTATATTTCGTATATTCGCGGACAATGCCATTTTATTTATCAACAGAAAAAAGTATCTATGTACTTTTTTGTAGTCAAGGGTTTGTTTTTTTACTTTGTTGTGTCTCTTTAAAAATGGTTGAAGAATAAAACTTGAAGTAGATAGTTGATCCTGTTTTTTCTCCGGACTAACTGTCGAAGCTTTCATAGTGGCACGAAGATTTCGTCCACTGGTTACCGAAACAAATATTTTTTTGTCAGTATTTTGTGTTCCCACTTTGCTAAACAGGCAATACATGAACTATCATCCTCATAGACAGTAGTTGGGTCGTCTACCCTTACACCCAAATCATCAAGAAGATATTTCAACCATAAAAATTCTTTACATGCCATTGAAAGAGCTACATACTCAGCCTTAGTTGTAGAAATTGCAACAGTGGTTTGTTTACAAATGGCCCAGCTTATAGTTGCTCCAAACCCTGGCGAAAAAGAATGGTAACATTTGTGTAACCTAATGGTAACTTTTGAGTGTACCATTAGTGTAGGAAAATGGTAAACTCTGTGAAGGCTGTGTGTAACCATAGTGTACATAGTTATAACTTCAGTGTACAATCTGTGTAACTTTGTGGTAAAGTGGCCCAATCTGTGTAGGTTTTGGGTGTAACTTGTGTAACAATTTGCGCTGAATTGTGTACAGTGAGTACAGAGTCTGCAGTGGTACATGATGTACACTATCGTACCATTTAGTACACAGGTGTACAATAATGGTAAAAAAGGTACCATTCAATTAGGATTAAAATTAAAAACATAAATGCAGGAATGTTTAAAAATCAATCTTTATTGCTGTTTGAAGAAGAACTATATATCATCAATTGTTGCCTCCTCTACTCCCTCTTGATGATCTTGATAGTTCCTGTTAAATGAAAAAGTAAAATTAAGAACATTTGTCGAGCAAAATTTTATAACTTGATAAAATGGACAAAAATTTGGTTTAATGCATAACATTACACTTTCTGTCAAAACAATCTTTCTTTTTTTTTTAAATGAAATGAAACAGTGGTTGAGAGGACCTTATTTTTCACAACATTTTCATAAATAACAACCCCTTAAGTTACTGCTCTTATTTATTTTACCTCATACCATGTTGATTCCAGCCAACTTATATTAAGCCAATAGGTAAAATAAAATTTGAAGTAACTTACGAAGCCAGGCTCCTGAGATTTTCTTCTTCCCCAAGCCAGTGTTATGTCTTCCATTTAAATCGCTGGCCAGCTTTGACAACATGGTCATCACCTCTGCGGACTTTTGTGCAACCATTAATCAAACTCATTTGGTTATTAACAGAAAAATAAATTCTAGTAATTTTATGCATTTATGTTATCACAACTCTATTTATTTTCTAACAGAATTTTAAAAGAAGCCACACCAATAAACAGCTTCAGAATACTTCCACAAAGATATCAAATTTAGGAAATTTAATATTGTTATTTAATATAACTTAAAAGTTAAAACACCAATTGACATAATATGGGAAAATTAATTACACACTAATGCTACAAAGAAGTGAGAACTGCACTACTGATTAGGATGATCAATATGATGGCCTTTCTTCTAGGCATCCCTAAATTTGTCATGTCTAAGCCAATGCTTTGTGTAATTTTCTAATTCCTTAGATGAAGCACTTAGGTGATAAAGTCGAACTGCATCTGTAAAAGAAGGGGTATTCTCTATGACAATGATATCAACAACATGTAGTCCAATTAATCATCATAGGTAATTTATAAAATTTTTGAAGGATCAATTTATATGGAAAATAAGGAAGAGATATTGTTGAAGTTTATTCGGGATTGCCACCAGGGCTGATGACGATGGACGACTCGACCATCGAAACGTCGGCAGAGATGGAGAACCTTATCTGGTGGCAATCCCGAATAAACTTCAACAACATCATCCGCCGGGAAAACCTCAGATCTTTTTTCAAGGAAGAGATATGTTAGACAATAACTTAGGTAGTGGGGATGAAGAGCTTAATAAGAAATAAGTCTTACTGAAGAAAGGGATAGATGTTTTTTGGGGTGTTTTCACAAAGAAATATCCTTTTGATTTAGAATATCCTCAGATAGTATCTCTCCTCTAATGATGAAAAAATGTAATATAAAACTTACCAAAAATTATTGTTTTCAGGCCAAGCTCAGAAAATACTCTTTTATTTTTGTAGCCTATCCAGCTGTAGTTGGCTTCCAAGATGTCTTTCGTGACATACCGGATAGTTCGTTAAAATCATTTATTTAGAAGTGTTGCCTCCAATTAGGGCCAACTCGGAAATCTGCAATGAAATTAACAAAGTATATATGTACATTGTAATCTTCATTTTCAAAGGTAGATGCGTCAAGTCTTTCACAGAATTGTAAATATTCATGATGATAATATTTTATAGGAATCTGTCGCATGAGACATTTTGTACAACAATAGTTTCACCAGCATTATTGCCAGCATCTTCAGGTCTTATTGACAATTCAGTTATGTCCTGTTATGTACCTACTGCATTACTGCATTCACAAACTGACATCCAATATATATTAAAACCAGTTGAAGTATTATTTTCCGAAGATATTATTTCTGTCCCAATTACAACTTCTACTGAAATTGCCAGCAAATTGTGAAAATTGATAACGATAATAACTCTTTATGACTTTCATTGCAATTTAGGCATTCGTAAAAAATGTACTGAAGCACAAATCAATACCTAAATGATAATGTTCGGAGAGAGTTATATTGATGGCTATGTTTTGAACAGCTTATTAATTATTATAATTCTTCGACGTATTTCCAATGGTTATACATTTTCAAGAAAAAACTCTTCGTATACGATTTAATTGAGATTGAGACTGATACTTTAATGCCATAACTAACTGCTAACAAAGTGGATTCTTCTGCGAGAACCCTGATATTTCCACTTAATCGGTCTGAATGGATTGTATTTTTACTATGGCCGCGAAAGCAAAGATCATGCTAAATTGTAATTAAACTGTGAACATAGTAATTAATAATCTTAAATACTTATTGGACAGAAATTAGCGGTTCATTAATCGTATTAGTACATACGAAAGATTACATGCACAACCTCGGTGATTTACTAACGAATAGAAAAAATGTTCCATTTACTTACATTTACATTGTCAGCTCAGCAGATATGTGTTGATGCTGACAAGGATATATTCTTATATCTCTCTTCGTGCCACTAGGATCCACTTTACCCGGTAATTCAGTACACAGAAACAGACAGGAACTTAATCCGGCGTCGATTTAAAAAGTCCCTGAAATAGTATTCTACCAATTCCTTTTTGCCAGTCTTCATTGCGAAACACGGATTATTTACCTCTTCCATTGCGTACTTCAACGTAAAATTGCTTGTAAAATAAGATTCTACAGCATAGATTAATTCGCCAAGTCACAAAATACAGTAGCTGCGAATGTTTCAGCGCGACGGCTGTTGGGACATGGTATGCAAGATGGCCGCCGGTCGCTTTGGCCTTTGGCGCAAGTTTCAAAATACGATATTTAATCCTTTACATTAAAAAATAATAATTACATAATATAATGGTATCGCGACACAGTGGTAAAATTGTGATGACATTTGTGTCCCCAAAAATAGTGATTGATGTGTATATATTGAGTACACTTCTGGTGCATTACATCTTGCAGTGTGACATGTTTGAAATTAAGGAGGATTTCTTTGAATTACCTCTTAGAAGTGGTACCATTGGTATATTTGTAGTAAAAAAATTAGTACCTGGATGCAAATTGAACAGTCCACCCAGATTTTATCTAAGTGTGTTTTGTTGCCCTACAAAGAAGATGGACAGTTTTTGTGTGTGCCATATTGTAATATGGAAAGGTGCTGTTGAAATTTTCCTAATTTTGTCCTAATAAAAAGTGTCCTAATTTGTGAAAATAAAAGTTGGGGACCTTCTGAACTGATATTGATTTTTTGTTTTCCACTTTTAACCACTGTAACCTTACTTTGTCCTATAGCATTGATTGTTAATGTATTTAATTTCATTTTGATTTATCGGGAGTTAAAGGTAAAGATTCTATCTATGTACCGGTATCATATCAAGTGAGAAGGTAAATTAATTTAACTCTCATTCTATAAAAATGAGGAATGCCAGTAAAATATAGCTTTAAATTAATTTACCTTCTCACTTGATATGATACCGGTACATAGATAGAATCTTTACCTTTAACTCCCGATAAATCAAAATGAAATTAAATACATTAACAATCAATGCTATAGGACAAAGTAAGGTTACAGTGGTTAAAAGTGGAAAACAAAAAATCAATATCAGTTCAGAAGGTCCCCAACTTTTATTTTCACAAATTAGGACACTTTTTATTAGGACAAAATTAGGAAAATTTCAACAGCACCTTTCCATATTACAATATGGCACACACAAAAACTGTCCATCTTCTTTGTAGGGCAACAAAACACACTTAGATAAAATCTGGGTGGACTGTTCAATTTGCATCCAGGTACTAATTTTTTTACTACAAATATACCAATGGTACCACTTCTAAGAGGTAATTCAAAGAAATCCTCCTTAATTTCAAACATGTCACACTGCAAGATGTACACCCCTGAGTTATTTGATTCAATTGCCTTCACAATTCCTATTCTCTGGTCTTCGGTAACGAAATTGTTAAGTTTAGTCCATTTTACTTAATTGGATTAATAAGTGCAAGATTTAGGGATATTAATAGGTATCACAGAAACACTGATTGAGTATAATATAGTTGATATATTTTCCATAAAATAATAATTGTGCAGTTGTTATTTAGGTTTACTCCTACAAATTCAATCTCATTCTCTTCAGAGAGGACTAAATCACTCACTTTGTCCATTGAAACACTGTTTTCATTAAAACTTCCACTTGTACTAGATATGCCACAATCTGAAAAAATATACATATCGATCTATCTAAATTAATGATGAAAAGTTTAAAATTCCACGAAACTATCTGTTTAAGGTAACATGATTTTAGGAATGCCAGTTTTGTAAGACTTACCAAATGAGGTCAATGCCTTATTTTTGTTAGAAGCACTCGACTTATTTTATTTAACTGCTATCACAAAGACATAGTGAATGATTAACATATAAAAGCAATCCCTAACAACCAAACAAGTTTTGGTTGTTAGGTCGCTAGGGAACCATGTGAACCGTATCCTGCAACTTATGCAATCGTACTATAATGTTATGATGTCCCAACAGTGGCCCAATGATAATCCATTTCCTAGGGCCATCGTTGGGGATTTCCGTTGGGCCAACAGCATAAACCGTTTCGTTGGGCCGACGAACAATATCTGCGTTGGGCCAACAGTGGAATTTGGTAGGCATATCCACCCACAATGAGCCAACCGTGACTACGGTTCCCCAACCGAGGCCCAACGGTCAATGTTACTTGGGTACCCAGGTTGGATGGTTACCTCCTCCTCCAAAATATCGTCATCTTTATCACTCCTACTATCACTAACATTAATGTTAACGTAAACATCATCCAGATACTCAGATGCACTTTCATCTTCGCTCTCTTCTAAAATGTGAGCCATTTCTTCTGCACTAGGTTCAGATCGTTTTCTTTTACTCGATGAAACCATATTAGAAAACGTGAGCAAACTTCATAGGAATTATTCCTATTCCAAAATCGAGAGCACTTCAAAACATTTATAATAAATTCACTAGTTATTCACTCTATAAAACCCCAAAAACACGAAAAGCCTTCCACTCCAATGCTCAAAGACGAACTGAGGACAACTTAGGCAGATATGTAAATACCGTATAAGCGCGTGTAAGAGGCGCACCTTTTTTCCCAGAAATCGCAGCCGAAAATGAGGGTGCGCCTCTTACACAAACCTCTTTATTTCTTTCCCCACCCCCCCTCCCCTTCGCTGGTCGCAAGTCCAAGAGGAACTGAGTGGCCTTGGTTTTCAGCGTTAGTCAGCCATCTGAAACCCTAGGTCAAAACAAGCGGCTGGCAGGGGAGTTTCTCCCTTAGTGACGTATTTTTAAAATGATCCTGATTGCTTTTCTTGTAAGCATCGCCCGTCAAGTCGGTACCCTAGAGGTGAACATGGAAAAGATCGCGCGGGGTTTTTCGCTCCGAAGGGCGCGCTAAATTTACTGCCACGAGTGGGCATCCCGCGGCATTTATACTGCATATAGTAATCGCTTATCAAACGTAGAGAAACGCGTGGTTTTGAAGGACATACCTGGTTAATAGTCAATATCTGCCTTGCCGAGTAATTTCCATTACGCTGATTGTGAGGACCTGATTTTTCAAAAATCATCTTCAGACGCTAATATGAGGATTATTGCAACTGAAAATTATATTGGTGTCAAAACCTGCGCTTTAAAAAATTCGAATGAGTGTGTTCATTGTTGGACTAAATTGTGGATAGAAGAAATAAGAAATGCTTCTAAGTGAAGAGCGCGGAAGGAGAGGTCGAGGGGAAGGAGCACGATCCCTCCGTCTTCGAAGCAACGATGCTACGAGCGAAGGAGCAAGGGACGAACACGTCCTATCTTGCATATGATGTCGTTACCTTCAAAGCGAAGGGGCGACGGCGCCACAATGTGATATACGCAGTTTGTGTTGCCTGAAGATTCCAATCCGTCTCGTCTTGTTTGAATGCGCTTATGCTTCACTTGTTTCTTCCGAAATTGTGCTGTTAGGACTATTTTGAATATTAGTAGCCTTGCTGTAACTATAAATCTTTGTGTCAAACAATTAGAGCTTAAAAAACTTAAATTTTGTCAGATCTCTTTCTTTTTTTGAACCTCGTGCGTGTCATACAATTATTGAAAGCTATAGAGATATCTTCGGGCTCAGTAGATGACTCACCTAGCATTTGGCCTCCAGAAACTGGGAGATCGATCAAGGTCAGTTGGTAAGACGGGGTAGGGATGAAACACGTTTCCATTGTTCCCCTGTAACTTGATATTTTCCTGTGGGGTCTCGGAAAGAAAAAAAAAACCGCAGAGGCATTGGCTAATGGAAGGCCGAATGTGGCTCCATTAAATCTACGACGAGGTTATTATCCTACGGCGCTGAGATTGCCCCGATTGTTGTCCAAGCTCTTGGGAAGGTTCATGCTATGTGCCTTTCGTGTTTTGCCTTAAAAATTTCCACGGCTGCAATTCTATAGCAATACCCCTGCGAGAGCATTTAAACGAAATTGTTCGTGAATAGGACAAGCATCGTAGAGCAACAGCGTATACGAAGGGAGGATCGGAACTTTTTTTACTCCCTCTTATGCCGCTATTACCGCCGCAGTTATCAAAACTTCCTCTTTCAATTAGTATTGAAAGAGGAAATTTCGATAACTGTCGAAATTCCAGGCGTACGTCGGCAACACCGCGCGATACTATAAAAAAATGCCGCAAATTTTTTTTCTTCATAGCTTCGATGCTCAAAATAGGGGTGCGCCTCTTACACGTGTGCGCCTCTTACACACGCTTATACGGTATATCCAAATCAGTTACCCTGCTCACAGAGAATAACTTAGGAGGCCACCATCTGCAAAGGATTACAAGGATAGAGAAACAATAATTCCTTTTGGAAAAAAAACATGCTGCTAAGTAGAGAAGAGTACCTATGCAATAAAAAGAGTCTGTCTTGTGGCTCAAGCCGTCGAGATGGCATACAATTTTCCTAACCAAGGAAAGAGGCAGTATTTGTATACAAGTGAAAGATTTTTAACACGTTCCTTGCCGTCATATTTTCGCCGAATTCTCCCACTTTGGTGCCGCTTCAGTCATTATGACTGATGCAGAGGAGGCTAATCTAGAGAGAAGGCTGGATTACAATAGTAAGTCTCTCACTTTGAAAACTTCGTTCCCAGATGGTTGCACTTGCAAGCTAATCGTATTCATAACACTATGTAGTTAATCCTTATATACGGTATGCTACAAGTGGCGAAAAAAGTTACTACCTTTGATCATAACGACTGAAGCTGCGTGAAGAGAATGGGCACGGTAATTATGACCAAAGCGGCAAGGAGCGTTTACAAATAACAGAGCTTTCAATAAAATGCCTGCAGGAGAGTGAAAATAATAGATACATTTGCATGGAAATCAGAGAAAATATAGGTATAAAAATACGACAAGGGGCAATTAGAATGCAACTCGCAATGCAGCGACATAGCTACGCTACGAGGTGCATAAGTGCATACAAAAATGTCTGAAGTATCATCTACCGGGCAGAAAGTGACCTCAACGGAGCCATCTACGAGTTGGTGTAGGTGTGTGACGGAATATCACGGCATATCCATTGCAAGTGAAAATAAAATCGGTGTGGCGTGTATATGTATATATGGCATACCCACTGAGGGTTAAACCCCTCATGACGAATGTACACAGCATATCCAGATGATGAGTGGTTAAAGGACTAGTGCCCTAGACCACTACACCACCGTGGTAATTGAGAGGGAATGATTACTAAAGGGAAATCATGGTGCATGAAATCTTTACATGAGAATACCTCTCGAACGTAGGCCTATGTGGAAGAAAGCCGTGACTCTTTTTCTACCTTACCTATTTAGTTTTAGAAAATAACATCCAGATCCTGAACATCACTTTGGCGATGTCTCCTTGTGAGTCTGCATATCCTACTAACATTGGTGTGGAGCTTCGCTCAAAAACAAGGCCATGGTCAATGGTTCCCAGTTCCAAGTAACATAGGATTCGCATAGGAGTCCCACCCATTGGGCCCCTGTGGTTGTAGTTTGATACCTTCTAAACACATTGACTCAAGCACTAAGATCTGGCCATGTGGTGTACATCAAATACATAAGACATCCAGTTGCTCTGCATGGGGTCCATCTTGATTGCACTTTGCTAGCAGGATTTGTAAAGTTACAAGGCTTGCTACTGGTGAATAGGTTTCTTCATAATCATACCCCTTGCGCTTAGCACATCCTTTCGTAACAAGACGAGCCTTGTATCGATCAACATCCCCATTTTCATCCCGCTTTACTTGGAAAAGTAGTGGAGTTAAATACCAAGTTTCATTTTCATGAAGAGCCTTCATTTCTTCATTAACTGCATTGTACCACTTGTCTTGATCCTCTCTCCCTTTGATACTCGAGAAATTCTCTGGTACATCATCAAGAAATGCTTCAGCACTCAAAGCACAAGCTATTCCATATCCTGTGTCATAATCTTCTAGATAAGCAGGTCTTTTCCTTTCTCTGACTGACCTTCTGACTTGATCGTCTACTTTCCATTCTCCATCTTAATCCTGTTCTTCACTTTTGAACTCCCTCTGCTGGGTCGTGTGCCATAATGGGCACTTTCTCAATCCCTCCGAGATCTCAATCCCTCTGAGACTTAACCCCTCTGAGACTTGCCCCCTCTGAGACTTGACCCCTCTGAGACTTCACCACGAGGAGACGATTCGCGAGCTCCTGAGTACCAATCTCGCGAAGCTCCTGAGTACGTCGTGCCTGCCTGATCCACGCGTGCCGCTGATCCTCGCGTCCTGTGAACTGCTCACAATTTATAGTGAATTCACCAACGGTGTCGGCCTCTTTACGGCATGTGTGAACTTCAATTACTTTCCGCCACCGTTTACCCAATTGTAAGGTGAATCGTCAGCGTGAAACCTGTTTCCCCTCCTCTGCCTACACCTCCCCTCTCACGCCTGCTTCAAGCGCGGCCGCGATCTTGTAAGCCGCCTGGCTGGCTCTCTCTGCTACTGACCTCAGACAAGGAAGGAACTCTCTCTCGTGCCCGGCTTCTTCCCAACGGCAAGAGTACATTATCCTCAGGCAATTTAGTATTTTATGTATTGTGCTCCTAAAGCTTACTTCGGTTATTAAATGTATTATTACTGTTGGAAATCAACCATATTGTTTGTTAATTTTTTACTCCTAACCACCTATTTCTCGTCAATTCATTCTCGCGACGTGTGTGCGTTGCAGTAGTACTATTCATTTTTAGTAATACCTTGATTTTCATTCCAGTATCCTAATTCCCTCTTAGCTTGGAACTTCTTGTCATCAAAAATTACACCTCTTCCTCATCTTTTTTAGTTCTGGATCCCAAAGTCTGTACCCATTAGTGCAGTACCCTACAAAAATGTACTTTTTTCATCTGGATTCTAGCTTACCACTCATTTATTGTTTAGGAGTATGCAAGTAGGCTGTACAACCAAAAATTTTCGTTTTATTTAGATCTGGTTTTTTTCCATACCAGAGGTGAGCTGGAACTTCCTTTACCAGGGCTTTTGTGGGAGTCCTGTTGATTAAATATACAGAAGTAAGGGCTGCTTCTGTCCACAAAGCTTTTGATAAACCAGAGCTGTGTATCAAACATCTTGCTTTTTCAAGCATTGTTCGATTCATTCATTCTGTCACCCCATTTTGCTGTGGCATGTATGGTATTGTGAACTCAAATTGTATATCTCATTCTTCTAAGTAGGCCTTAATTGCATTGGTAACATACTCCTTGCCATTATCACACCTGAAACGACTTAGGTTTGTACTAAAATGAGTTGTTGCCATTTTCTCATAAATCTTCAGGTAATGAAAGGCTTCCTACTTTGTTTTCAAGAAATACATAGCAGTAAAATGGGTATAATTATCCACAAATGTCATTATATACTTCATCCCATCATATGACATTGGAGATTCTGGTCCAATCAGATCACTTACGTAGTTCATAGATCACTGCATATGCACAAGTTGTAATGGATGTTTTGCTCTGGGTCTTTTGTGCAAGTGTGGGAGTTTTGTTTGTTTTCCAGTCACGTCATGCTCACATATACTCTTGAACTTTTCCTTAATTCCATCCACCAGTGTGGTTAATTTCTTTAACTGCTACAAACTGCTCTTGACTAGAAAACCATAATTCCCAGAATGACTGTAATCCCCCCAGCATAAGAGTGAACGTTTACTACCATAATGTGCAATCTCTACGGAATAAACTTCATGATCTTAGTGTCCTGTTGGAATCTGATTTCGCCAATTTCAATATTTTATGTTTAACGGAACATTGGTTGAAGGCGGGTGAGATTAGCTTTGCTTGTGTTTCTGATTTTTATTTTGGGAATTACTCCTGCAGAACTGATATGAAAAATGGTGGAATGTGTATATTAATAGAAATGGTATTCCTTCTCAAGCAATTAATACTAAAAATGTGGCTCCTATGGACAAACATCTCGAATTCTCGATCGTAAAGTTGACGTCATTCAATGTCGTTGTTGTTTGTATATATCGTTCGCCAACTGGGGATATTAACCTTTTCGTACACAATTTGACGATACTACTTGAATCACTTCTGAAAAAACAAGAATCCTTGGTTATATGTGGTGATTTTAACATCGACTTCTCAAATGAAGGATGTCACAAGGTTAGAAAAGTAGTAAACCTTTTGAACAGTTTTAACTTATCGCACTGCATCACGCCCCCCACCAGGATATCTAAATACAAAGAATCTGTCTTGGATCAAATTATAACCAACATTGAAATAAGTAATTTATCAGTTAACATCTTTGACCCTGGTTTCTCAGATCATAAAGCCATTAACGTAGAAATAAACTGTGATCTAATAAACCACCCACAGACCTTTTGGATACAAAAGCGGTGGTATAACGATGAAAAATTGAATCTGTTTGGTTTTTTGCTGCAAAATGAAAACTGGGAGGAGATCTACCATGCAGATTCGTTCAAAACAAAAATTGAGGCTTTCCTAAGTAAATATCAGTATATGTTTGAGACTATTTTCCCGAAGAAATTATGTCGAATAAATAATTGTAGGTCAAAAAAGGATAGTTGGCTAACTTCTGAAATAATTCACCTGAGCAGAGTTAAAAGAGAGTTATACTCTAAATACAAGTGGTGCAATAATTGTGAAAATAGAACGCAATACTTACTCTTTGCCAAATATGTCAGGAAAAGGGTTCAGTTCTCCAAATTATCATATAATAATAAGATACTGGAAAATTCTACCAACAAAATGAAAACAACATGGTCAATCATAAATAGGGAAAGCAATAAAAAGTCAGAATTCCAACATAGCAATATCTCTTTAATTGACTCTAGTGGCTTGGAAACTAACCCTTGTAAAGTATCCAATATTTTTAACAACCACTTCATTGAAATACCTGAAAAAATCCTACAGTCTTTTAACAATACTCACAAAACTTCAACCTATATTAACAAATCTACCAATTTCAAACAGTGTAATTCTCCTTTTCTCCATCCTGTCACCCCTCAGGAAATCCTGCAAATTGGAATGTCTTTCCAAAATAAATTATCCTCTGGCTTTGATGACATTCCAGACAAGATAATTAAGTTTTCTATTCCTTTTATAACTTCTGTACTTTTCTACCTAGGAAACCTATCTATATCAGAGGGTAATTTTCCTCAACAGCTTAAAACGAGTATAGTATATCCACTTTTTAAAAAAGGGGAAAAAAATGATCCTGACAATTACAGACCTATTAGTCTTCTCTCAGGCTTCTCAAAGATTTTTGAAAAAATTATGCACAGACGTCTCATCAATTTCCTAGACAAAAATGCAACCATCACTTCCTCTCAGTTTGGCTTTAGACAAAATAAGTCAACCACTGATGCATTGTATGAGTTTCTTAATGATACCTTAAACAGTATTGATGACAAAAATCAAAGGCAGTTTTCCAATTCGCAATTATTCACCCTTCGTGCACTTTTCGATCGTCAACTTACGGATGTGACGACAGCAAGGGTGGATCCAATCGGCGAGGGCGCAAGGGAACGAAGGGTAAGTGAGCAAGGGAGCGCGGATGCTCCCTCACTACCTTCCCCTCGTAGGAAGTGGACGTCAAAATGGCGGCAATGGAAAACTCGGAAATCTTGAACTGGAGTTGTAAGTAATTTTTTGTTTATTATGTGAAGAGAGAGCGTCCAATCGGTGCCAGAAAAGTCAAAATACTAAGCAGTCTAAATTACAAACGTAAATAAACCGAGTAGTAGGGTGAAATTAATTCTTAAATCAACCACAAGATGTCCTAACCCGACCCTGCACTTCACATTTCGTTACTGCCAATAGTTCGCATTATTTCCGTTCACACTTTATGGCGCCAGTAGAGCATTTGTAAGGGAGCAGGGTGCAAGGGAGAAAGGGAGCGAGGGAATGAGTACATACTACGTGGATTGGAAAACGGCCAAACTTTGGGACTCTACATAAGTCTGACAAAAGCTTTTGATACAGTAAAACGTGATTTGCTGCTTGAACGATTAACAAAATATGGCATAACTGGACTTGCACACAATGGGATAAAATCATATCTAACTGACAGAAAGCAATGACTCAAATTTCTCACTATGATGCCCATACCAACTCTATTAAAATTTTTTCTTCAAGCTCAAAAATTGTGAAACATGGTGTCCCTCAAGGCTCAATCCTTGGGTCTTTACTATTTAATCTATATGTAAATGACTTGCCAGATAATCTTCCTTATGTAAAAACTATTTTGTATGCTGATGACACCAGTTTATTAATACAGGCTCAAAACTACCTTTCTTTACAAGAAAAAATAACCAGAACGACTGATAGTCTTCAAGAATGGCTACAAGAGAATATGCTCTCTGTTAACCTAAAGAAGTCAGTTTGTATTAATTTTAATTGTCATTTTCAACCAAATGTAAAAATAATGAACTCAGATCTTTCTTTTGTAAATAATGTAAGTTTTCTTGGTGTAGTTGTTGACAAATCCATGAAATGGAGTCCACATATTGAAGGGCTAAAATCAAAGTTATCCCGTGTTGTATTCCAAATTAGATACCTGAGGGCCAGTACCTCTTTAAATATTCTAAAATGCTTGTATTTTGCTAATTTTCAGTCTCTTATTTCCTACGGAATTATTTTCTGGGGGAATAGTAACCACAGCTCTGAGATCTTTACGATTCAGAAAAAAAATTTGCGAACCATGTTACGATTACCTTACAGAGAATCATGCAGAATTCACTTTAAAAATCAAAAAATATTGACTTTATCCTCTTTATACATCCTTAACATACTGGTATTTATAAAAAGAAACATAAATTGTTTTGTTAAAAACAATGAGTACCATAGCTATAAAACTAGATCTAGTGATAAACTACATGTCTTAACTAGAAATACAAAACTATGCAGTGATGGTCCGTACCATAATGGAAAAAAATTGTACAACATTCTACCCCAGAGTATCAGGAATATCACATCCCATGGGCAATTTAAAAGGAAAGTAAAAACCTTATTACTCAGTGAAGTTTTTTATACTCTCTTCGCATACGCCGTTGCTCTACGATGCTTGTCCTATTCACGAACAATTTTGCTTAAATGCTCTCGCTGGGGTATTGCTATAGAATTTCAGCCGTGGAAATTTTTAAGGCAAAACACGAAAGGCACATAGCATGAACCTTCCCAAGAGCTTGGACAAAAATTGGGGCAATCTCAGCGCCATAGGATAATAACCATGTCATAGATTTAACGGAGCCACACTCGGCCCTACATCAGCCTATGCCTCTGCCATTTTTTTTCCTTTCCGAGACCCCACAGGAAAATAGGAAAATATCAAGTTACAGGGGAACAATGGAAACGTGTTTCATCCCTACCCCATCTCACCAACTGACCTCGATCTCCCAGTTTCTGGAGGCCAAATGCTAGGTGAGTCATCTACTGAGCCCGAAGATATCTCAATAGCTTTCAATGATTGTATGACACGCGCGAGGTTCAAAAAAAGATAGAGATCTAACGCGACGAATATATGACCAAATTTAAGTTTTTTAAGCTTTAATTGTTTAACACAAAGATTTATAGTTATAACAAAGCTACTAATATTCAAAATAGTCCAAACAGGACAATTTCGGAAGAAACAAGCGTAGCATAAGCGCATTCAAACAAGACGAGACGGACTGGTTACTTCAGGCAATGCAAACTGCGTATATCACATTACTGTGCCATCGCCCCTTCGCTTTGAAGGTAACGACGTCACAAGCAAGATCGGACGTCCATTGCTCCTTCACTCGTAGCCTCGTTGCTTCGAAGACGGAGGGATCGCGCTCCTTCCCCTCGACCTCTCCTTCCGCGCTCTTCACTTAGAAGCATTTCTTATTTCTTCTATCCACAATTTAGTCCAACAATGAACACACCCGTTTGAATTTTTTAAAGTGCAGGTTTTGACACCAATATAATTTTCAGTTGCAATAATCCTCATATTAGCATCTGAAGATGATTTTTGAAAAATCAGGTCCTCAGCGTAATGGAAATTACTCGGCAAGGCAGATATTGACTATTAACCAGGTATGTCCCTTAAAACTACGCGTTTCTCTACGTGTGATAAGTGATTACTAAATGCAGTATAAATGCCGTGGGATGCCCACTCGTGGCAGTAAATTTAGAGCGCTCTCCGGAGCGAAAAACCCCGCGTGATCTTTTCCGTGTTCACCTCTGGGGTACCGAGGTGACGGCGCTTAAAAGAAAAGCAAACAGGAGCATTTTAAAAATACGTCACTAAGGGAGAAACTCCCTTCTCTGCCGCTTGTTTTTGACCTAGGGTTTCAGATGACTGACTCACGCTGAAAACCAAGGACACTCAGTTCCTTTTGGACTTGCGACCGGTGAAGGGGAGGGGGGGAAGATAAGAAGTTGTGTAAGAAGCGCACCCTCATTTTCGGTTGCGATTTCTGGGAAAAAAGGTGTGCCTCTTACACGCGCTTATACGGTATACAAGAATTGCCATGAGAAAAAATTTCCCTGGACCACGGATCGGGAAAGCCAAAGGTCCGGGAATTGAACCACAGACCTTTGGCTTTCTGGGCCACTGCTCAGACCACTACGCTATCCAGGTTCTTTATTTCCAATGGCAATTATACCGAGGCTCATGGCACTAAGTGTTAGGCCCTCACGGTCCATCAAGGATGGCAATGCTGGGAATATGAACAAATTTGACTTCTTTGGAATTTAGCCTGTGCAGAGTTACTCATTCAAAATTAATTTGGTAGTAATCTTTGATTAGCATGATTTCTAGGCCTTGAAAGATACATTATCATGGTAAATGGCTAATGTTGCCATTCAGACATTTTTGCTATTTAGATTTTTTAATTTGATTCTTAAATAGCATACAATTCTTTAAATGGTTAACATCAATATGTTATAGTGAGAATAATTTATTCTCGAAAGGCTTTAAAATGTTGGAGAAGGATTTCTATTTAACAAATTAATCTGCTCTTCTTAATTATTTTTTGTGATTTTTTTACATTCAATTTGTAAATGCTTCTTTTATATTTGATAAATTATATTTCATATGTGTTAATATGCAAGTGCTTCTTCTCTTATTAATAGAATGAAATTCCTTCCTTTGCAGGGCAGAAACTGTTGCAGTGATTACTCCATAACCTTTCATGGCACTGAGCCAGATAAGGTATATCAGCACAATTACCTCATCTATCAGCTGAAAGTCTTTGTGCATGGTGGCCACATTGGCAATCGACCTGCGCCAACACCTTTTCCTGAGGATTTTGTTTGGAAGAAATTCTTGTTAGAAGAGGGGATAAAAGGTAAGAACGTGGACAAGGTCTCTTCGGAGGAATTCTTCAACATTTGGAAGGAGAAAATCTCTGTCCCCACTCACTTCAGCCGAAAACTCATTGGAAGTGGTCGGAGGCAAGCTGTCCACTCAGACAAGGTCTTGGCCAACATCCTCTCATGGTCAGCCGTGGCATCTAACACTTCGTCCACTCACAATGCTCATTGAGTCTTTGTGGTGATACGTCCAACTGTGCCTTCTCTTTCCCTGACAATTTCATCACATTTATTACCTTTATTTTGATGCTTTTATCTTTTTATGGGTACATGTTTCGTATTTGAATGTATGGTGTTGGTTGAACTGTGGCTGACATTATGTGTGCATTGCTGTTGAAGCTCCACACTGTTGGCTACTGGAGCCAACCATGGCTTTTGGTTGTGCTGGTGGTTCTCACTGCTTGTGTGCTATGAAGTGACTGCCTGCCGACCCCTGTCCAAAGATTTCTGGAGAGTGTTTGCAATGTGAGCTCAAGATTTCCCTGCAGACAACCTAGCCTGCACCTCTACCCCAAAGGGTTGTCTGCTGCAGAGGTGCAGGCTAGACATTTGAAAATGGGGCCTGGGGCCTTAGTTCTGAATCTCTGATTTTTTAATAGATAAATTACATTGACTCTTGACATATGCACGAATTGTGTCCTCTGGAAGTGAAGAGCCATTGCATGTGTTCCTTCTCGTACTCATTTTACATTTGATGGTTCTTCCCAACTCCTCTCTACTGCATTGGTGGGTCAAGTACCTGAAGATAAATGTTGCTCATAGCAGATCATGTGAGATGCTGGTGGGAGTGTGAGATTGCCTTCAATTTTTTGCCTTCTGGATATTTATGTTTTGGTTCTGCCCTTGTAATAATGAAGCTGTGCAATTATGATACATTTTTTCAGGTTGTGGTATTAAAATCAATTATAAATGTAAATAATATAAATATGGTTTTTATTACATAATTTTGTGTGATATGGTTGATATTCTAGAAATTGGTTTTATAGCGTATGCATATAAGATATTTTGGATATTTATACATGTTTCATATTTTTAATGTTTTATGCATAGTAATTTTATAAATAATTTATAGTTAGGGTCCTAATGATTTTGTTGGTCAAATTATGAAACTTTTGGCTTTTGGTTGTGCTGGTGGTTCTCACTGCTTGTGTGCTATGAAGTGACTGCTTGCCGACCCCTGTCCAAAGATGTCTGGAGAGAGTTTGCAGTGTGAGCTCAAGATTTGCCCTAAAATCCCTTTGGGGTTGTCCGCTGTGGAGGTGAAGGCTAGGCATTTGAAAACGCTGGGGCCTTAGTTATGATTCTCTGATTTTTTTAGCATGGCCATAATATCTGTGATAATTTTATATGTTGTCCTTGGAAATAAAAATTTCTGGCCTTATATTGAGTGTATTAATTTTATGTGTAGCTTCAGAGCCATTTGACATACTTCCGTGTAAGAAGTACCTTTTCATTGATTTTAATGAGACAATTTTTTTTTATTTTTTGCAACTTTGTGCCAATTTGAGATTGAGGGCTTTCAAGTGTAAGAAATGGTATTTCTTTTGTTGATTTTTTACATATCCGTTGCTCTGTTGATTTTAATTTTAATTTTTATCGCTGATTAATTTTATTCCCTCATCATTAACTTTAATATTAAATACTTAATGGTTTTTACCTATCAGAAAAATGTAAAATTATGTCCTTGTATGCATTCTGCATAATAGTTGTGTGAATATGGTGGAGGTAGTGTCAAAGATTTGTCACTGATGTGTGGTGAGCACTCCAGATCCAATATTAATTCCTGGAATAATTTCTCTGCATGCAACCATACCTCACCTGTCCTCTGATCTATTACAAATTTCAAATATAGCGTTCGAGAGTTGTGCTCCTCACACACACTCTGGTCTGAGAGAGGACTTATTGCAAAGTACATATATTGCAGTACAGGAATTATGTTCTAAGGTTTCCCTGCATCCCATAGATTTGCATTCAGAATTCTCTCTGCAGAGCACAATGAATCCACTGGCTTATTTCCCTGTTTGTTTTATAATATTTTTTAAGGCTAGCAATTTCTCTTTAACTCCAGAAATTATAAATGATTAAGTAAACACCAGAGTATGATTATGACTATTACCTAAACTTTTAAAAATTCAGTCGGTAACCTCGCACTATTACTTTCAATGGAGGAGTGAATACATAATGTGGAAAGAGAGAAACGCTTGTATGAACGGTGTTCATGCAGTATTCTTATTCATTTTCATCAGTTATACTGCTTCAGTTTACAGCGCTATTAAAATAAATCCCATTTTTTAATGTTCACTTGTGGGATCATGTTTTTTAAATGGCCAGTTTTAACTTCATCAACATCAAAGAAAATTTTGTAGTATAAGCCCTAGCAATGGGTATTCAAATCCATTCCTTGGTTTTTAGTAAAGTATAGTCATAATAATTCTCAGGGAATACTCTAGATTCAACAAAGAATGTAATTCTTCCTTTCTAAAACACCTTATTTTCACCCACAACACGTATGTCGTCCAAGCATCTCCTCAGCCACTACCCTCTCCTCTATCATTTGTCCTCCTTCCCCCCACCACTCCACTCAGACTCACGTTCAGCATTAATGTCCTGGCGTTCCATGCTGCGTGATACCCTACAACAACCGCTAGTTTTATCAAACATGGTTATGAAAAGATATTTAGTTTAATATGCTGTAGGTTGGCATTTGGATTTTAGTGTATGCTATTGTTTTAGTTTTACTTTAACACTTTCAATGCTGACCATGTAAAACTCAAAATCGACCCCCGGTGCGGCTGTCGTTTTTTAATGCAAAACGCTTGCATGGGTGCCAAAAGAGCTGGGAAAAATAATGAAAAAATTTTCTTGGCCCTAATTTGTTGGCTATGAATTTTTTTATTTATGACGTGATATCACGTCACCCGCACATTGGGATATAAACGTAATGCGGGTTGCATACTGTCGGATTTTTTCCCCGCGCCACCGCTTTCTTTCAATTTTTTTTCTGCACTATGTATCCAAAAAAATACGAGGAAAATGAATCTCTAATGTTTTACTGGTATTGCCATTGGTATTTTGCCACTGCCATAGGGAAATTTTTGGCTTAGATGGATGTAATGCAAGTTATAAGTACAAGGAGTCGCCGTGAACAGCTGTTTGATTGGGATGGTAATTCTGCGCAAGATATTTTGGCGTATTCCTTGTACTAGTAATCCTATGTATCGGGGTAGGGTTCCATAATATTGAATAATTTCTACATTTTCTTCTGAAGCCACTATTCTCGTCACAAATTCCTTTACTTGTTTCATGTTTTCAGCTCCAATTCCTTTCTTCCCGTACGACCACCCATTAGCATCAGATATTTAACAAAAATGGTTTTCACATACCATTATGTATTCCCTTCACTGCAGGTGCTTGAGATGGGTGGCACTCCGCTTTCGAGATTATTTTCCGACGGTGTATTAGGGTGTCTTTTGACGTGCACCACTCCTGCCGGCTGTTCTAAGGTTGGAGGGGGTATGGAGATGAAGCGAAGGGTGATAGTAAAATTTAGTCGGTCTGCTTGTAAGAACTAGGAATAGCTTTTTCGGGAATGCCATCGGCACATCAAAAAGATGGGGAAGGTATGGGGAAAGATTTTGCTGATACATATGTGTCCTTTTTGGGTCATTGGGATATAGACTCCATTGCCGAAATAGAAATGGATGTGGAAACAGAAATAATCAACCCATAACTTCCTCATTACTATATTCTGAAATCAAGCCAATAACATATTTTTTTGCAATATGATGTTACCGAGTTAGAAATTAATGCATAAAAACTGGAACTAATAGTATTTGCAAGCAAACATCTTACAAGTAATCTTCATTTAGGCCACGTATCGCGGTTCTTACTACGAATATTCTGCGAAAATCTGAAAATGATGTAAATTTTTACAGCTATAATATTTTTTCATTTGGTGCATAATAATATCAATTCGAGTAAGCCATTCAATAATACGTATTGCTAGGAATAGATTTGCAGCATCTATGCCCCTTATTACTTACCCGATTACCGAAAGCAACAATGGTGTTTTCTTTCTAACTACACGAGGGAAAGACTAATTCCATCATGCTTGGAAATCTCTAGTTACTTCTTATTTATGAAGCAGCCCTAGTCTATTGAAAAAAGGAATCACATGACATGAAAAAAATATTATATTCACTAAAAACAAATTCAATACAATTGAAATGATGACGATTTTTCAAATTATATATTATATACAACTACGTACAGTCATGTATGTTTTACCAATGTAGGGAATACCTCTCTCACAAATTTATAACAATATATTTAACCTACAATACTATTGCAATATATGATACAAAAATATATAATACTATTCATGCCTTCTTATGAAAGAAAGAAAAAAAACTCGGGACAGAGTAGAGGAGAATCCTTGCAGCCAGTGTAGATATCTGCAGTCTCTTTCCTACGCCCATGAGTGCTTGCACCGCAATAGTGCAATACTTGCACCATCGATACTTCTTTCTGCCACCTTCCTCTTGGATGAGTTCAGGGAAGTGAGATTGAGATATTGATGGTAAAAGTGGCTTGAGATAAGGAATGTAGGATGGAAGAATAAAGGATCTAATGACAGAAAGACAGAATTTATGAAGGGAAATCTTTTCGGTGGGTTCACGATAAATGAGAAAGCGTGCATAGCTTTCGGGAAGGAATTATTAGGGAATCAATGGAGGAGTGAAATGCATCTAAAAGGGACAGATTTTTTTAGAGAAAATACTCAAGCTCTTAATCGTTTGGGCCGGTGTTCGGTGAAAAATGAAGGTCTTGAAGAATGCTAAAGAATCAATCACGACTCATATATTTCCGAAAGCAAAGCAGGTCAAACAAGATAGCAATGCTCCAATAGTCGGATATGTTAGTTATAGGAATACCTACCTTGTAAAATATTAGGCCTATGAAGTTAAAACTCTTCATAGGTCAATTGTTTCCAATTCCTTACCTATTCTTTCGGAGATTATAAGAAAGTATGTCTGTATACGAAAGAGGGTGTCTGGGAAAAGGAGACGTAAAAATCATTTGGGTCGTTGGAAGGGGGTGGAGTGTTGAGAGCTGGGTTTTCTATGAAAGTGATATTTTGAGGGGTCACTGAACTACGGGTCCACCGCAAAGGACGTTCGGATAGAGGAGGACTGACGGTATTGTTAGAGGGTTCAGGGAAAGAATAGGACAAAGGGGATGGGCCAGGGATTATAATAATAATAATATAATTTTATTATCCCCAGTAGACAATATACAGAGTAGGTTATAAAATAGCCTACAATTAGTAATGTATAGGGTACGTCAAAATTTTGGCATACAAAAACAATGCAAGGATAAAAGGCACAGGAATGCAAATTAAAGGAAAAAAATACCTACATATCTCAAAAAAAAAAAAATCTCAGTTTCAGGTTACGATAAACAAACAATTCATATAGGCAACTTGTCTGGCAGAAATTCACTTATTGTGTAAAAAGATTTCATTAACAAATATTTTTTCACTTTGTTTTTAAAACTAATAATACATCCAGTAGATTTGATGCTCTCTGGGAGTGAGTTGTATATTTTTGTCCCCATTGCAAATACGCTGTTGCTGGATATCTTTGACATGTGGTGTTTTGCATGGATTGCATTTTTGTTTCTAGTACCATATGCATGTATGCTGTTATTGAACTTAAGAAGATGAAGATTATTTTTTACGACTACTACAGTGCAGAAAATATACAAACTTGGGACAGTTAAGATGTTTAATTTTACAAATAGAGGTCTGCAGGGAGCGGTGTAGTGGACTCCCATCATGCATCTTATCATCTTTTTCTGAATTAAGAAAACTATTTAGTAGGCTCACAGATACTCCCCAAAATATTATACCATAAGACACTTTGGAGTGAAAATTGGAGTAATAAATAGATTTTATGGCACCTATGGAGAGAGAGTCATGCAGAAATTTTGCTTGGTAAATAACAGAATTCAGCTTAGTAGTTAAATCACTAACATGGAGGCACCAGCTGCCTGAATGCTGTATGTGTAGTCCCAAAAATTTAGTATGCGAGGTATAGGATATATCAGAGTTATTCAGAGACAAGGTTTGTAAATTATGAGTGCTAAGTTGGTTGAAGATGAGAGCCTGAGTTTTGCTGCAGTTAAGGTTCAGTTTATTGTCATTACACCATTTCCAGATATTGTCGATTAAATGTTGGGAATCATGCAATAGGGAGTTTAAATTTTTGTTTGATAGAATAAAATTAGTATCATCTGCATATAAAATACATTTCACATTCTCAGTTACGCTGATAGTTGGCAAATCATTGACAAATAACAAAAAAAGGAAAGGACCTAAAATTGACCTTTGAGGTACTCCAGTAGTGATCTTACAGGGGTCAGATATGTATTTATTGTTCCTCAGAGTAATTTCCACTTTTTGTGTCCTCCCTGTTAAATAGGATGTCAGCCAGCTTAGTGCAACTCCTCTGATGCCAAACTTGTAACATTTGTTATAAAGGATAGTATGATCAACCATATCAAAGGCTTTAGAAAAGTCCAAGAAAAGTGCAAGAACTTTATGTTTCATGTCCAAGGAATCAGAAATGAAACTAAAGCTATCCAGGAGTGCGGATTCAGTAGATCTGCCTTTCCGGTATCCCCATTGAGAGTTCGTCAGAAGTTTATGCTTCTCTAAGTAAGAAATTAATCGACGTAAATAAACTAATTCAAATATTTTGGAAAGTTGTGGTAGGAGTGAAATCGGTCTGTAATTGTCCAAGTCATTGATGTCACCTTTTTTCTTAAAAATAGGGACAACTTTCATACAGTTGGGATTGACATAAAGGGTTCGGGCTTAGAAGGAGGCAACGGAGTACCTGACTGGGAGGGTTCAACCTCCTCCCCACCCTCCTCCCCTCTAATTTCTAGCTCGGAGTCTTCAGAGAATGCCTGATCCTGCTCTCTGCCAGGAGCTCCTGCTATTCCTTCTTCGTGTACATTCGTCTAGAGACGCAGAGAGCTAAGAAGGAAATGTTTGTGTCCTTGCGGAGGTTTCCTCCCTCGACGTCGATGGCTGCAGGTCGTGATGGATGGTCAAAGACTGCTGATCATCTGCAAAAGCTGATAAATAGAGAATTTCACCTCTTTCAGGCGGCATCGACTACCGGCCAGCATGAAAAATTTTCCGTTTTACTCCTCGCTTCCGTACCATCTGCAATAAATACAATGTATTTTTTTGTAAAAATTCCGATAAATAACAGGATCAAAATAAACACTCTCAGTGAAATAGGCCAAAGCTGAAACGCTACAAACAGCTTTACTAATGTAAAACTATGTTTAGGAACTAAATATTCGCAATGGCGAGACAAAGAATTGAGAGCACCCATATGCCATTGATTTCACAGTTATCGAGAAAATAAAAGCATTTTTATAAAGCAACTCCTCAGCACTTCTTCGCCAATCCATGGGATAATGTGCAAACAGTTATTTGCAATTATAATAAGAATGTTTATATGTGCATAATATACATATATAAACAATAAATATTATAAATAACTTACACTTTTTCCGTAAATAACTTCCTTCACTCTCGTAATATTGCCGATTGTCGATCCCCTTCCTGCATAGGAGTTGCACTGATAAACAAAGGAAGGGTGCAAAAGTTAGAGATATGTTACGTTGCATAAATAAAATGTAATGGCATTTTCAAATTTCCATTAAGTTTAACTAATCACAGTACTTCATGTATTGATTGAATAAAACTTATTAACATCAGACAATAAAGGTTCGAAAAATACTAGGCTCGCTAGAAAAAAAAGGAAGGATGGAAAAAAAAATTTATATTCTCGCTAAACATTATTAAAATAGAATAAAAAATTAATTAACACACATAATTAAGTTCTAGATAGTAAATACTTATGATTTGTAAAATAAAACTCAAATAAAATTTGTCATACACACGCATTAATAGAAATAAATAAAAATAATAGCATAAAATACAGGGGGGAAAATGAATGGAAATTGGCTTACCTTAAGATAAAAGAAAAAATTTCTCCCGATCCTCCCAGTAAAGGCTGCTTGAAACGGCATTCACAAATGCGCTGCTAGATCCCTGCTGAGCAACTTAGGGGGGCAAAATGTCATAATAGAACTTAACCGAGCACTTTCGGAGGGCCGGAACCCTCGGGGTACGCATGATGTGATATCACGTCATCAGCACCAGGGGATAGCGCACCATGACGTGATATCACGTCATGCCGCACTCGAGGTGTTAATAAAGCATTTATGTATTATATTTTTTTGTAAATACATGTGTAATTTAGCTGTTGTCTTTGAATATAAAGTTCTAGCTGTCCCTTAGACCTGTTTAATTGAATACATTCCAACTATTTCATCTTTTATCTCCCTCTCTCCCTGCATTACAACAGTGAAAGTATTGTGTAGTATTGCTAATTGCCATACAATTATTTCTCATCTATCTTTGTCACGACTACATTTGTGTTACTTCTACTTCTCCATTGGTGTGGAAAATGTACAAAGTGCCTTGTTGATGTCCATATTTAAAATTTTTACGAGTGAAATACTTAATACAATAAACATTAAATGCAAATATGAAAAATTAATTCTTTAGCCAATCATTCAGCCCTTCACTGCTTTCTGGCTTTCAGGTATTGGAGATAATTTATCTCTTCTGGCTTTTTTTTTGTACCCATTCCTCAAAGAATGCACGCATTCCATGAAATGACTTGCGTCGTCATTGCCTTTGAGGTGAACAATTTGAACTTGATGACTTAGGGCTTATGAATCGCTCGCAGTGCAATCTTCCAAAGAGCCTTCCCTGAGCTGCTCATTGGCCTTGTGTGGCCTCTCTCCTTGGCAGTGGCTGCTCTTTGCGACTATTTGTATGATTGAGCACTTCTCAAATAAGATCTCAATTTTTGATTGATAATCTCTGCAGTGTTTCAGTTTTGGTGCATTTTCATCTGCATCTTTAAACAGGGTATTCTTTTACAACGTTATGTTTAAACTTTTTTACCTGGCAAATGAAGTTATGGAGATGATATTAAGTCTTTTTTTCAGAGCTTTCCTGCTAATTTAAATCTTTAGTGAAATTATTTTCATTTATTTCTTGTGATTGTTCATTTAAATTTGAGATTAATTGACATGATAGAGTTCATCCTTGGAAGCGAGTACCAAGAACCGAGAGCCTTTGGGGAAGAATTGGACCAGTAACGAGGACCAAAAAAAACTTAAGAACCAACTCATCCTTCGTAAAAAAAACGAAAAGTTTGCCCTGAAATTTTCAGTCTTTTTTCAACTTGTGTGGAGAGTTTATGGGAATGCTTTGATGATAACTAATCCATCATTGATTAAACCTGGAGGTTGATATGGTAGGTGAGGGTGGAGCTCCCCCAGACTCAGATACATACAGGCATGGGAATTGCATGGATCCAGGGCACCAGATCCTCTGGGCAGTTCCACCTTGCACTTGGAGGTTTTTGGCTGTCCAATGTCTTCATCCAGGATTTGAAGCCAGGACACTCAAATCAGCTGCCTATTGCTCTACCCACGCTACCCCAGAAGTGGTGCAGGAGAGCCTCAATACGGGAGCTTTATGTCAGGCACCGTAGCATCTGGGGTGCTGCAAGTCGTTATTACTACAATAAGTTTTTTACCCATAAGATTCCCCCTTTTTCTACAATCAACTCAATGAAATTGAAGGTTTGAAAATCCCACTCCCAACTGAATATTTTTCTGAAGAATTTGTGATCCGATTTTATAATTTTGTAGGTAACTCTTGGATATCTATTACTCCAGTATTTAGCAAAAAAGTCCTTTAAGTATCACTATCAGTTATGAGTATAATCTACTATGTATTGCCTTTGAAAAAATGATATTTTAAGTAATGTTTACATGGATACAGTATTAATGCATAAGTCTTTTCTTTCTGTCCCTAAGAGGAATTTAAACTTTTAAGTTGGTCAATTCAATTGATTAACAATTTTGCCATTGCCAATCACCTTAATTTTGTTGCAGCATTATTAATTTCCAGCAGTTATACGTGTCTACAGATAAGTGAATTACTCGTCTCGCAAATTTTAAAAATTGGAGTGGGGCTGATAATGCTATCACTTCCTACTTCCTGTTTTCTCCGCGCGCACTTTGGAATGGCCTCTTTTGCCCTAATCACCACTGACTGTTGGACTTTTTCTCACTGAGCATTCAATTGCCTCCATTGGTGCACCACAGGGCTGCACCACCATGGAGCTGACTCGGGCGTGCCAAATTACGTGCTGGCTGCTACTTTCCCTCGCATCTGAAACTTTAAGCTATGCACCTGACTTTAAACTAAATGGGAGGAGGTAAATATTGCAGTAATTATCAATGAGGTATGTCATGGTTAATTTCTTTCACCGCACTTTCATTTTTCACCAGGCCAGCATCAGATTTACTGAAGGCGTCTGAAAAGTACCTTGGATCCTTTAACTGGGGCACTCCTCTTTCTTCTGGGAAAAGTCATTCATCTGATGACTCAGAGGAGTAAGTTGACGTGATGGAAGTATGTTATAAATATTTACATGAATTCTCTAACTTTATAAATGCTGAATTACTGTAAGGTGTTGGAGCTTTTGCGTTGCTCTTGCATTAAAGTAAGTATGTACACATTGGAAAGTGAAAATTAAGGACTTGCTGTTATTGTTGCAAAAAAACTACCGTAATGTTTTAAATGATTGCTTTTTGTTTGGAATATTTTTTTTCTCGTTTCATTTTGACTTTCACATTTTGGTGTTACTCTCATGTACTGTTTCTTGGACTGGTATTGAGTTCTTACATCCACTAGTAGCTTATATCATGCATGGCTAGTTTTTATGTCTTGAGTATGCAAATTAAGTTATTAAAACCTAAGGTAAATCAATGTAGTTTTATGTGAAGGATTATGTTTTTATTATGTTGTGCACCTAATTATTATAATATATTCTAGGCTCAGGGGCATGTGGTTAATATGAATAGGACTAATAACTCACAATAATATACCAAATAATTCACCAATAATCATAGAAATATTCCAATCAGTGCATATGTAGGATTCCTTTTCAAAGAAAAAAATTAATCAACTGAATAGAATGAATTGGTTGCCAGATGTGGTGCAGCTGATGCTTAAACACTTATGTGGAGAAGTTTTCTGTGTCCTAGTGTAGTTAAGCAGCCTCACATCAGCTAAAATGGGACATTTTTACTTAATAGGATGAAACTGTGTGAGGCCACCTTAAAATCTTTAGAGACACATGCATTTGAACTGTGCTCAACAGCATTCATTTCATTGTCAAACAAACTTTTTCATAGATTGACTTGAGCAAGAGTTGAAAGTGAGAATTTGTAAGGGTTGAAATGCATGAGGCAGCTACTCCTCCCTCGAATGTTTAACAGAATTGGGATGGTCAATTCTCGAGATTTAAAACCTCACAGCGTGGTGCATAGGGCCATACCGTAAAATTCCACATGACCTCCTTCCATGAACATGGCCATGGCACGCTCTAAGAAGGGGGCAGCTTTGGTGCCTGTGAGAGCTTTCCATCAACTCTTCTTAACACATTAAGTGTGGAGCACGTCAATTGACATGGTCCCGTCCAAGCCGAAATATGGAGCACATCAGCTGATGTGCTCTGCCGGGTTGGGCCGGGAGCCCTTTCTCCTCCTCCGTACGTACGTGACTAATATCATCCACTTCCAATTCTTCCGATCAAGTGTATGGCTTTCAGCAACCTCTTTCCCTCTTTCGCACTGTGTGCGCCGTTTGTAAAAAGCAGTATAAGAATGTAAGTTATGGTGCAGAAACCTCCCTCTAATTTTCTTTCTTATTTAACTTATTACGATTTTGACGGCTTTGAATGAAAATAGGGCCCGCATTGAATGTGTTAATGCATATAATATGTATCAGCTGCCTCATCATTGCGTGGTGTTGCTCAATTTATTTACACAATATTTCATTGTTTAACTAGAGTTAGTAAAATGTGCTGAATTTACTCTTGTCTAGGCTTCCGCTAAGTGATTATGGACATGAGGCTGTGATGCGTGAATTTAGTGGTGGTTCTGACGTGTCCTTCAAGAAGTCGGGTCGATATGGAGGATATGGTGGTTCTGCTTCTGGGAGTTCCTCATCCAGCTCAGTCAGCCGAGGATATGTGGGAGGCAAGTCCTAGTGATTTTATTTCTAAGGTCAATTGTAACGCACCCCATAGGATCTGATCTTCAATCGCACTTCATGTGTCATCCAAGCATAACAATGAAGCAGGGCTGCTATCCTTGGTATTTGAATGTGCAGGGTTATTTCTTATCTCTTTTAATTCCCACCCATTCATTTTACCTTCTAATGATATGCCAAGGATGAATTTCACCATGAAAAAATAATTAGCCGGGATGAGGGAAATTGTGCCATTGGTAGAAAATGAAGCTGCGGAAGAAATGTGGCAAACATCAGTGCAATCTTATCAACTCTCCAGAAACCTCTTAGAAATTTGCCGATTTTTAAATTTAATACTTAATCTCAAGTAGGAACACAACAAATTTTAACTAAACTACAGTAAAACCCCTTATTTACACTTTTCTAGGGACCCAAGAAAAAAAGTGTAAATTGCGGGAAAATGCAAATATGTAGTAGGAAATAGAGAATTTCACTTTTATTCATATACTGGCTTTGGTAATGTTAATTTTTTAATTGCTCACTAAGCATTATTCCATAACATTGTTTCCCTCTGAAGCACAGTGTTTTTTTCTGGCAGCAAAAAGTAAAAAATAATCCTGTTTTGTCTGCATTGAAAACATCTTTTGGGCTGTAACCTTCCGGAACTCTAATATATTCAGATTCTTTCCACTGAGTTGCTGTCTCTATGTTAACATCTTTGCTTTCACCACTAACCATCTTATATACAAGACTGTACCTATTTTTGAATCTATCCAACCAACCATTATATGTAGATGCCGTGGCATCTTGGATTCCCAATCTTGTGGGGAAATACTTTTTCTCAAGGGTCTTTGGGCCTGTTTACACGATACATTAACACGTACGAGTTAATTTCTGCTTGCATGAATGATTTTTGTGGATCGGAACTGGACATGTACGAATGTAGGCAGGGGCAGATCCAGGATTTTTTCTGGGAGGGGCACAGAGGGCCTGACAGGCAATAAATCTTGTCTTATTTGAGATTAAAAACAAGATATAACAATGACTTTACAAAATTCTCTTTATTTTTATATCAAAGTTATTCTTATTGAATTAAATGATTGAGCCTCCATGAATAATACACAAAACAAAGCGAACGTAATGATGACCATCAGGGGTGAATCTTTCTGGGGGCACAAGCAATGCTGTACCCAGGATTTTGTTCTGGAGGGGTGGGGCAAAATGATACCACGTTATACAAAAGAACGCATGATAACCAGGCCGCATTAAAAATCTTGAATATTTTTAAGTGTCTGGGAGGGCACGTGCCCCCCTCCCCCATAAATCCTCCTATGATAACCGTATTCAAATTTTGTCTATTTTTTTAAGCATCTGGGGGGCGGGGGGAGCATGTCCCCTGCCCCTAAATTTGACTATGAATGCATGAACCAAATTTGAACAGGTTCTATGTATTTTCTGTTCATGCATACGCACAAGTTGGGTGAATACACGGTGCTTTTTCGTGTTCATAATTTAGACATTAACTTGTACGGGTTAATGTGCAATGTAAACATGCCTTTAGATGACACCATTTGCAGGGACATATGATGATCTTGCACTTAAACACTACCCTTTTAGAATTCGTTTTATTTCTTCTTACCTGAAATTCTTCACATATATTCTCTTTTTTGATAAATGTCCGCACTGGTTTGCATATTTTACATTGCGATTTTTACCACGGTCGTGTTGAGACTGGGAATCCGACCGGATTGCCAGTCTCAACATTCGAGTTGCTTCGCCAGCGTTTGAATCGATGCGGGTTCCGGTGTGGGAATCAACTAGCTCTAAAATTTTCATTTCCTCGTCAATTAAAAATGTCCGTTTTTCACCTCGAATTTCCGTTTTCAAGCCGGATCAATTCTATTTCCCATACGAATTTTGGGTAACTTGGTAGCACACGAGTATCTGAACTACTACTTGGCGATCAAGTGCGTAGTACAAACTGTCATGTGACTTCATAATTTTTTAAAGTATCAGTAGTTTGCGATACGCTGCTATTTGAATGGGATAATTCAAGTTTAAATAAGTTTTTTTAAAAGTATTTAATTAACCCATAATTGCTACGCAACTGTTGAATGAAGTCAGCGCAAATGATTCCAGTCGTCGGTCAAGTTTTATAGTTACGGCATTTATCACGTTTCATCACATCTGGTTTCCTTTCAAACTCTCGTATCAAATTATCGACTACATGATTATTGTCAACATTCCTTCAGGAGTTCTTGCATTATAATTATTACATAGCTCCAGGGGTGGATCCAGGATTTCTTTCTGGGAGGGGCACAAGCAAGGCCGTATCCAGGATTTTGTTCTGGGTGGGGCACAAGGATACCTTGTAATACAAAATGAACGCAATGATAATGGGACCGTATTAAAAATCTTGCACATTTTTGTGGGTCTGGGGGGGGGCACGTGCCCTCGTGCCCCCCCCTGGATCCGCCTATGCATAGCTCGATTGCTCAAAACACCTACTTTCATATCGTGAATCTTTTCGCCGCTGACAGAAAACGAGATGACGTAGTTCAACTTTCCGACGTTAGTGGCGTTCTGTCCCGCCACATTCAAACTCTTCCCGAAAATAGTTCTCATTACGTCTCTCTCTTGGATTTTTAAATAAAAGTGCGCGAAAGGGAGCCCAAAGACAGTTTTTAAGGGCTGATGTGCACGATTAATTGTTTTAGTACGCAAATAATTTTTTTTAGTCGGCACGTCACGATGAACATGGCGGGAAAACAAAAAAACACTGCGTAAATACAGGGTTCTATTTACATTGGAAAGATAGGAAACATGACGGGACTCAGAAAAAAACTTAAAAACGTAAATTCCTATAACGCAAATACGGGGCTCTACTGTAATTAAATCATGCATTCACAATATTTGTTAGTTTCTTCTTTTGATAATTTTAGATGTTTGTTCTTTACCATGATAGTCTGAAAATGGAGATGATGTAGCAAATAGTTTCATAGAAGGCTGTCTTTTGGGTTGTCCTTAGGAAATGTTTTGAAACCCCTGTGGTGAGCTTCCTTCAATTTTTTTTGCTTAATTTGAAGCTCTGTAATTTTTTTTCATTTTTAAAAATCGATTTATAAATGCCAGTCATCAGTGTTCAAATGGTTAATGGTTTTAGACCTGGCAAATCCACTATCTCTGCCTCTTTTGAGCTAGTTGATAACATCTTACTTGGCCTAAATGACAAACTCCTAACTGTAGGAATTTTCTTTGACTTAACTAAGGCCTTTGACCTAATTGATCATAGTATCCTAAAAAACAAGCTCATTACTCTTGGCATCACTGGTCCTGCCCTAAAATGGATTATGTCCTACTTAAGTGACAGACAACAAGTTGTTTGTTATCCATATGGATCCTCAACTATAAAATCTGGTCCCTTGAAACTAACCAGAGGTGTACCTCAAGGATCTCTCCTTGGTCCACTGCTTTTTTTACTTTTTATTAATGACCTTCCGAATCACTTGTCACATGGTAGAACCATTCTTTATGCAGATGACACCTCCACCATTGTCACAGCCAAAAGTGCTCAACATTTGATGGACATCACTAATTTGACCATTCAGGAAATGCATCAGTGGTGTAAAAACAACAACCTCATTATTAATGAAGATAAAACTCTCTTCATACAATTCCTCATTAGAAGCTCTAACAAGAGAGTTCTTCTCCCTCATATTAATAATATTAATCACTCCACAAATGTAACTTCAACAAAGTTCCTGGGGTTCCTAATCTCAGATGGCCTTGATTGGTATCCTCATATTCAGGCCATAATCAATAAAATTTCTGTGGGTACTGATATGATCAGGAAATTATCTCCTTTTGTGTCATTTGAAACCCTGAAAATGGTTTATTATGCCAAAGTACATGCTCATATTTCCTATGGAATATTGCTTTGGGGAAATTCAACTGCTGCCAAAAAAAGCCTTTTCTGCTCAGAAATGCATCAAGTTCCTATCCGCACCCCTGGCAAGCCCCTCTTTGCTGCATCAAAAATCCTAACACTCCCTTCTCTCTATAGCCTGACATGTGCCAACTTTATTAAAGCAAACCTTGATAAATTTCCTTCTAATGCCACCTTCCACCATCACCACACAAGATCAAGTAATAATATACACCACAAGCAGTACTCCAGCTCCCTCTGTTTAAAGGGTCCCAGGCATTCAGCCTCTGCTATATTTAACAAAATCCCTGACAAAATAAAAGATTGCACCTCAATTTATGTATTTAAGAACAAGCTGAAACTTCTTCTCTCTAAAAAGTGCTATTACAGCATTTCCGAAGACATATATGGAAGATAATTTGTAAATATGATGATCTCCATGATGCTAGTTGTGACATCTTATTTTGTCCATACTATTGTATTGTACTTATTTATTTCATCAATTCTTATGTATTTAGAAAAATTATTTTATTGTTTCTATGTAAATTGTAAATCTTGATGACACATCATCATTGTATTTTTATTTGATATTATTATTAGCTTTTTTATGACGTAGCCATGCAATTGTACTCTTGCCAATCGGTGAAATAAATTATTATTATTAAATTATACCAGCAAGTATTATGATGGATTAAGCACCTATTTATGAAGTACATAACTATATTCACATCATCTATCTGATACACTCTTGGGAAATGAATTGTGTGGTGTAACACCATTGCCAGAAGGCTTGACCGGAATCAGTTAGAGAAATTAACCAACCCCTCTCCATTTCATGATTAAAAACTTTTTTGTTTTGCTGCTGATAACTTGTGATGCTTTCGATGGATAAAATGGAAAAATATTATTCCTTTTTTTAATTTCTCATGCTCGAATGCAGACAGCATTTGAATTTTTTTAAAGTAGTCCATCCCACAGTGGAGTGAGAGTTTGAGTTTGGTGTGTTCGTTCCTCATTAGTGGCAGGGTAAGTGTACAATGAGGTGGAAATGGTTGTCTGGAGTCCAAAGGTTGTTTTACTGTAATAGCTCTCCAATCCTCAATCCTCCTGTCAGCTAATCTTTCAACACTTAGCAGGTACACACTTCTGTTTGATATTCAAGGCTTCTGTATGCTGTTCTTGTCCTTCAACAATTGACTTCATCAGCCCATTGTATCTCATGTTGTGGTTGACTTATGTGTCCCATCTTCTCAGTAATGGTACTGTCATCAATCAATTGCATGTTGTCTGTTGTGTATCTTATAAAATATTTTTTCTTGTCATCTAAATAAATTTCCTGAAGTTGGGTGTTGGATTGAAGCAGCATTCAGCCTTTGTCACAATCAGCATGCCATGCATGGTAACCAATTCTTTATCATCATCTATTTTGATCTAGTATGTATATGTTGCACATTTGCTCTTCACCATTGAAGTAATGTGTTTCATTTTTAATACTCACTGAACAAATATGTTTTGGAGGAGGCATGGGAAGGAAGAAGTTTTGGTTGAAAATCAATGATGGGGGTGAGTGCTCACATGGCACACCAATCCTGGGGAATATGGTCTTCCAGAAAAACCACTCTGGGAAAACTTGGGGAATGGGAAAGATTTACGTGGAAATATCAGCTTTGGTTGTGTGCAGGGTCCGGGAAACATGTTGCATCTCAATGCATTAAATCCTTGTGATGCATCCAAAATAAAGTAATAAATAAAATATTTTATTTAGCTTTTTCTTCTGATATTCCAAGAAATACAAGTCAACTACTTTTCAGTATCCGTGATCACACAGCCATGGATGTGTGATTTTTGAAACCATGCCTTACATGGAGCCGTAATAAAACGAGTAAAACCTAGTTATCACTGCTTAAAAGGTCGCGGCCTGGCAAAGAAAGCTCTCAATGAGTCCGGGAAGCACTCTAAAATAACATAATAAGTGTATAAATAGTTACAAATTGTTTGTTTAACGTAAATTATTAACATTACAAGAAATAGAAGTGAAAGTTTGGGTTATCCGTGTTTTCCGATTATTGGTGCCCTCTCTCTCCCCATCATTAGCCCATTGGGATTAAATGGGAGTGTGTTGTATTAATATTTTCACGTTTGGTGCCTGGTATGCTTTTGAGAAACCTATACTTCGTTTACGTATAGCCATAGAAAACCTATTTTCATGCCTCTATTTGTCACATAATAAACACCTACGGGAGGTAAAAGTTAATGACGAACTTTGATGATGCAATGTAAGTTCCCACTGATCATATTTGCCCCGTACTTATCACTATCTTGAACAGACTGCTTTTGAAGTAATTTAAAGACAATATATTTCTACTTTTAGCTCTATATGAGAGTATTTGTAGCGATAATTAACATACCAACAAGACCTGGCGGACGACACTGATTGTTTTTTTACCTTGAGCCGTTGCCTTATCAATATGCCCTAAAATTTGTCATTATTCCTTAGTTTCATAGTTAGGTCTCATTATGCAACTAGAGAGGAAAATCGGTGCTGTGCCATCATCTATGTCATTTCAGAGAACTTGACAACAGAATCACCATCCACCAGATGTTGGGTCAATTGAGAAACGCATGTAGGGGCCTCTTGTTATGTAGGGACGACTAAGAATATGAGCCTTAACCTGACAGTGTATTTACACTGGTTGCCCTGAAAATTTCCTGTTTGAACTGATTGAATGTTACTCTTGCTGAGTAATAGCATACTAACAAGATACATATGTACCAAAAAATAGTCAACACAAATGCATGACAACTCAGGTTTATGTGTTGAACTTCACTTTCTCCATTTTCCAGTCTCCAGTTTAAAAATCCATTTTTCATCATCCTCAGTGCTTAATCATGTCATTTATTATGATTTATATCTTTTTTATACCTTTATGGTTTATTAATTTTTAAGAAAAAGGTAATAATGAATAAGTTTGTTTTATAAAATATGTATTGACCTATTCAATCCTTCTTAAAACTATTGTGTTAAATGTTCCATCTTAAACTTTGCTATCTATGTTTATATTTACATTATTATTTCAAATAATAAAATCATCAGATAGGTAAGTAAACCATTGAACTTTCGCTCAGCTTGGCCTCTAAAATTCATAATAGTGCATGCCATTTGAATAGTACTTAAATGAACTCGAACTTGAATGAGTGGCTTATATAATCTGGGTTTTATTTATCGTTGACTTGGGCGTGCCCCATTGCCATTGCAGCTTAGCATTTAAAAATCTCTCCATTTATTACGTACATATTTGCCCCTCCGAGTTGTGTGAATGTTATTTACTTGATTAATGTGCTGTATGAGTGGGGCTACTGGAGTGGTGTGAGCCATTCTCTTTTTCACTATCAGCCAGGGAAAAAAAAAAGAAGACAGCATTTTGTGTGTGTGTGTGTGTGCCTTTATCTTTTGTTTTTGTATGCAAAGTGCTCTGCCTGCACTCTTGATAATGGAGAATGTGGAATTCTGGGAAATTGCTCATTTCCCACATCTGGTCCATATTATATGATAACTCATGCTGCTTTTCCCAAAATTTGTTTTAATCAAAATCCTGCTCATTGTTTGATGCCCTGTTTGCATGGCCATAAGTGGGCACCAAGAGCGTTTGAAGGTTATTGGGCCATTCATTTCCGTTGGGCCTAGATTTTACAAGTAATTGAGGAGCTTTCCATTGCATGAAATAACTTTTTATTAATTGTCTCATTATACTTTAGGTTGTGCAAACAAGCCAGATACTCCTGTTAATGCTGTACTTCGCTGTTCCATGTTCAGGTGAATTTTAAAGTTACTTTTGTAATAAAATAAAAAATGTAATTGTAATGCAAATTGTAATTTCAACACTTCAGCCCTTTGGTGCCGAACATTGGGTATGGCATGTGGCGTAAGCAGGAATTTCATACGGGGGGGGGGGATTTTTTAAAACAGGACATTAAGTAACTAATTTTAACACTATTCATAATCGAAAAAAATATTTTTTAAATTCATGATTCACAATATTTTGTGAATATCCTTTATGAAGGAAAATAATTGTGCTTTTGTATATTGGGGGGGGGGGGGGTCAGGACGCCCCTCCTGGCTACGCCTCTGGGTGTAGCCAACAAGCCTTTTAACATGCAGAAGGCCTTACGTCAGATATAGCTGTCATGGATTTTTCAACGCAAACGGCTGGGTGTGGGCCTACACGAGGGAAGGGATCGCTGTGGTAGCAATTGTCCAATACGTTCAGGCCTTGCCTGAGACCCAGCTTAACGAGACCTTAGGATCACTCCCCATGCAATTAAGCCCAACCCTCCCACTCATTTATAATCATCCTTGCTGCAGGAATCCGTTAGAAGTTTTTATGTTGTCACTGGTTTTTGCAATGATACATTTTGTTGCATACTACAATTTTTTATACTTTGAAATGAATTCTTCATTTTGTTCTGTGCATAAGCAATTTAAAACAAAATTTTAGTGTTACACATAACGGACTTCTGGACTTATATAGTCTTGGTATCTTATGTTCACTTACTTTGTTGATATTAATGCTAGAAATCTGGTTAAAATTCCACAGTGCTTAAAATATGTTTGTAATTCTTTTAGAAGAGTAAATTATTGATAGAGGCAAAGATTATCGGTGAATAAAAACTGTGAATTACGTCATAAAAATCTGTCAATTTCGGTTTAAAATTTTGTCATAAAATTTCAATTTCGTCACAAAAAAATACAGTTTCGTCATAAAAATTCACTCGTCATAAATATTCCTTTTTTTATCCCCAGAACAATGATTTTAACAATAAAAATGCTTATTACCATATTAAATATATTTTTAATGGTAAAAACCTTGATAAAGAAGGGTCAAAGCAAATGCTAAAGGAATAAGTTAAGCATTTGTTAGATACACATACCGTAAACACTCTTTGCTATGTATGCACATATTTCAACCTCATAACCGTAGAGAAATATGGGAGTTGTACAGACGGGGAATATTTTTGATTGGTCTAAATTTCACTGTCTCATTGGCCTACATGATGTAAAAAATGTATAGTTTTCACGTAACACATTGATAACTAAAGTCTTTAAGGTCTTGCACAAAAATATAATACCAACACTCGCAAATATGTATGTATTTATCTACTAATAGGTTGCTTCTATCTATAAAAGTTTTTTTTTTTTGGAATATGCCATCTGAAATTATTCACACTCTGGAATTTAAAATTGGCTGAATCCTTCTTTTACTGGAATTGAGATCCATTGGTCAAACTTGACATTAATTCAGCATTTTTTTTAAGTTCAGTGGTTCTTTTATTTATATTTCCATAATGGAAAAACCTCTTTCTGCATCTACATTTGCCAAGTGTATCCACAGGGTTTTCACACTATTTTCTACAAAATGGGGAAAATCATTTTAAAGGGCAAGAATTAGTGGAAGTACTGAAAATTCTTTTCCTTCTTCCTGAACTGATCTATCAGAATCCTTCGAAGCAGAATAGCCATAAAGTTCTTGAGTTTCTGTTAATGATAATATGAGGACATTAGCTACAATTGGGCCTAAGTCCTTCACATCAGTTGTCAATATACAACTTGTGTTGAATGATCTTCCCATGGCTGTAATGATGTTCCTCCCTGGGTCACTGTATACAAGGCATGACAACTTCATATTAGTCTTTCCACCTATTTGCTTCAGGACCTCACACATGGAAAGTTGCACAGTTTGCACTATTAACCCTTTCGCGCCGGACCTTCGTTGAAGGAAATTCTTCCTCAATACGAGTGTCTTGAAAGTTTTCTTTACTCCTCTGTACGAAGCCTTTCCGCGTCGACTAAAGGCAGTGGGTCCCCCCTGAAACATTTTTGGACCCAACTCAGAGGGGCGCCGATCCTTTTCCTCGGCCTCTGTCCCAGACCATAGAGGGATGAAAAGCCCCTTCCTAGCACAAGTCCTCGGTCAACTAGCTAAAATATTAACGCAGAATATATGCAAATACTTGTTGTTCATATCGATTTTTTTAAATTCAAAATGAATTTCGTGTTTTTTTCTGAGCGTGCAGAAATTTTAAATGAAGTTCTAACATTTATATAGACGGATTTAGTATATTTACTAGTTGTTCTATAACTCTGTTGATATTAACGTTAGAATTTCGTTTGAAATTTACATGTGGTCAGCAAAAAAAGGTGAATTCATTTCTAGCATTGGATTTCAAAAGTAAGCAACAAATATATTTTTGGAAAACACACTGCAAATAACAGTAGTTGACCGCGTGGAGAGGATAGGAAAGGGTCGACCTGAGCGGCCGAAGAAGGGACTCGGCTCGCGCTAAGGCGGATCACGAGGGGCGACCGCGTCCGTGGGTCTATTGTGTCTGCCACGGTCACTTTTTTCGACCTGTGCCGCACAGGCACGGCATTCGTTGGTTAGGGTAAGAACATTCAGGACGCACTGGTGTGGCATTCGTTGTTTAGGGAAGAAAATTCTCGCCGCAAAGGTGAGGCATTCGGCGCGAAAGGGTTAAGAGAAGATTCATTTTCTTTTCCAATCTGTGCATTGCTGACTAGGGTAAAGGAATTCAATAAATTATGGTTGAGTCGGTTCTTAAATTTTTTCGGTTCTCGATAAATACCAGTCTGGTTCTCCCCCACCGGTTCTCAATACTCAGTTCCAAGGATGAACTCTAATTATCTGAATTAATGGCAAATTTAAATGAACAACCACAAGAAGTGAATGAAAATAATTTCACGAAAGATGTTAATCAGCAGGAAAGCTCCGTAAAAAAATGACTCCATAATGTTATTTGCCAAGTAAAAAAGTTAAATAACATGTTGTTAAGAATTCATGATCGACCAACATGTCTCATTACATCGGGCAGCCACGGGTTCTTTCACCAGGTTTTTCGTTTTAACTTGTAAGTCAGATCAAAATACATTCTGTAATGTAGCTAGCTTAAATTGTTGCTTTAATTGACAACTTATTTGCATGCTTCACTGTCACAGTTCTTATAACCTCAACAATAAACTGCTCAACACACCGGAGCAGCGACACTGGATAAACTGAGCGGCCATGAATTAACGCAAAATTGTAATGAGGTGTTGCATTCTGCAGGATAACCATCCTTTTCCACGCCTTGCATAGGCTTATCAAATTACAAATCGGCTCTCGAAACACATTTTGCTCGTATGTCGAAGAATTACTGTATATATACTTGAATCAATCTTAAGACCACTCTCAGACGAAACGATTTTCCGCGGGCGCCGTCCACGGCACGGCACACGGCGTTGCGGAGTGTCGTCTCGTCAGAAAGCCACCTGAATTTCTAGTGAACGGCGGCCGGCGAAAATCGTTTCATCTGAAAGCGGCCTCAATGTAGCGTAGTCTATATTGCGTTCAACGGACCGCACCCCCCGTAGACGGCGCATCGCCGGGCCGGATTGAAATGGGCGCCATGCCGTCAACGGCGCGATTCGACTCGTTTGAAGACATCCATATAGACCTATAGTCAATTGAGAGAACATCACCGTGCCGTGGACGGTGGAAGACGAAAAGTCAGCTTGTTTGAAAGCGGCCTATGTGGCCGCGGCAATGGAAGAAGGAGGAGATAATATCCTCCTCCTTCTTCCATGACTGCGGCTACAGAATGTTACAATGTTGGCGAGAGCGGCTAACTGACGAACCCTTACACGCGCGAGTTAGCAAGCAACTCAAAAGAAAAAAACATGGGCGCCATGCAATCGGAAAGTAATATATGCGGTTTTTTTTTTACTTTTTTTCACTTTTTGGCCATGAATACGCTGCAGACCATTTCGGCTTTGGGCGCCAAATTCAAATCCTCGCCACAGTTCAGAGCCGGTTGCAAAGCACCGTCTACATGTGATCGGTTCTTAATAGCGGTTTTTAAATAGACCTTAAGTGACGAGGTGTTTTTTATCGGTAATGGTAGAATATATCGCGCCAAATTCGCAGAAAAAGTGCTTAAACGCGAAATTTCGCGGAGCCAAGTGAATTTCGCGCAGCCTTGGAAATTTTGCGTTATAATTCGCGTTTCGCGGTTCGCGAAAATTCGGTGCCCCTAATTATTGAATATCAGTTGCAATATTAAATTTAAAAAACGCTGATAATGCAATAAATTCACTGTGATTGCATTCATTGATAAATGGACTTGTGCTAAGATGGGGTTAGAGAGTCAAGTGGCTGGATTAAGGGCTGTGTGCCAAGTTGAGTTGGATCCCAAATCAGAGGGATGAGAGTACCAGGGTAACTGCACCTCAAAAAAGAGCTCCATGCCTAGAGGTTTAAAATATTCTTATACTTCTTGTAGAACAGAAAATGTTTTCCTTTCGTGGGCACCGGCAGGAAAGGGTTAACATAAAAGTCATCTACCAACCATGGTTTTGACACGTTATGCTATTTTCAAGGTCAACTTGTTTCGACATGTTATGCCTTGAAAATGGCTCAACATGCCGAAGCCATGGTCAGTAGTTGAGATTTCTATTTAAGTGTGGAAATTACCATTTGTAGTTTTTATCATGGTTCCTCAAATTTTTCACAATTCATTCTTGATTTCTCATTTAAATCATTGAATTATGCTCTTTATTTTGGAGATAAATTAAGAAGGTGTATAATTGATAATTCTATGAATTGCTGCTTGTATGATCAATATGCTTTATTTAGGGATTGCATGTATTGGCCACCGAATAGAAAAAAATCTGAGACTCCTTTCTACATTAATGAATACTTAATTATATGGCCTAGGTGACTTGAACTCTGAGCTTCCTCTGCTCATAAAACCTTTTGTGAAATCTGACCCACAGTTATGCCTTTATTATCTAATTATTTTTCATGAAAGGTTGACTTTTATTCCATAAGTACTCAATTATTTTATTTCTGTAGTAAAATAAGGCTTGTGTACTTTTTTGGTATTAATGAAAGAGTACAAAATCTGTAGATTTTTGTGACTCTTTGTTTTTTCGATGCATGTTTTTTCCAGATTTTATCACAACAGATCCTCAGTCTTGAGATGAGGGTAGGGATGGGCAAGGCTGATGGGCTATCCTTTGTTCAGGAATCCACCCAAGAAAATTAATTTAATATTTCAATGCATTTTCTCTGTGAAGCCACAAAGGTTCAAGACTTTATAACTTGTAAATATCTCCTAAATTTAAAAATGGATGATCCGGAATTTAAAATCCTTTTAAGATTGTAAAACTAACTTGTTTTTTTTTTAGTAGATCATGGAAAGCTTCCATGATTTTGCCTATTTCTTGCCCTATTCTTTTTTACCTTAAATTTTAGTCCAAGACCTGTACTTTTTTGGCACGAAATAGCTGCTTATTAATTTTAAATATTTTTTAGGGTTATAATGATACATACTTGTTGTATTCTGTTATGTGGTGAGTTAAGAAGCTAAGAAATGTGTCTTTTGCTTGGAAAGTGGCTGCCACGCATCGTGTCAGAAGAGCTACCAATTCCCAACCGGAGAGACGCAGCTGTACATTGTTTGCAAGGAAGGCAAGTGGCAGATTGAAGGAGGGGCTTGGGAAACCATTCCCAGCTGTGAACGTAAGTGATTCTCCACGGTGCCCCGCTTCCGTCACATTTGTTCCCAGCCTCCAGTTGCCAACAGGAAGAGGTACTTCCTGTTGAGATAATTAGCTGGTCCATCTGATAGTGATTATTTCCCATGCATCATAATAGGCTCATGCATTACTACTCTCTTTCATGGGAAATTTCTCTTAATTGCTTGCTCAATTGCTGCTCTTATCTTAGCAGGATGTGAGATAGTAATTAATAAGGCTTTTAATTAAGTGTCTCTGTCTTTGTGGGAAAAAGAGGGGCTGCAAATGAAAGGGAGGTGATGCATCACGCATAAATGTATATGTATAGACTAGTACTGGAGGAAGGATAAATGTGATGCGCTGCAATTGTTTACTTGTTTATTAAAGGCAGTCCAAAAACAGCACAAGGCCAATTAAAAAGGACTCATTATAACAATGAAAACAATTTCCATATTGTTAAAGTATAAAAAATAAATTTTTTTATAAAAAATCACATGTTTTTTAAAGAAGAAAATTACCGCTAATGGCCCCTTAAAGTATTGAAAATTTCAAATTTGAGTAACGAGAAAATTAAAATAAGTTTTAGAAGAACATTTCAAATGTCAGAAATGAAAAATGAGGGATGCATGTAAGATTACATTCTCTTTAGCTGGGAGATAAATCTGATATACATTGACCAACAAGTATTACAGTAAACTCTCAATTATACAAAGCAGGATCATGATATTTTAGTTTAAAAGTTTTAACAGATCTGCAATTTTTTATATAGGTTGGCATCTTATTCCAAATACTACGAGCGGTAACAAGAAAAGATTTACTATAAACAGAAGTGCGATGCCCAGGGAACTATAACATATTAGGATCAGGCCTAGTGTACATTGTAAAGACAGAGGGACAACTAAGGAACAAATCATACGGATACCTGGGTGATTTGTTTTTAAATAGAATAAACAAAAAGGATGCCAGAAGGTATTCTCTACAGTTTTCGATGTTCAGCCATCTTAGTCGCTTATAATATGGTGTGATGTGTATGTCCTCTGCAAAGGTCAAAAATGAACATAGGGCAGGATAAAAGATACAGTGTCCAGCGTGATGCGGTGGAAATCTTTGATATTCAGCTTAGTAAAACCATTGTCTGTTTCCACACACTTCTATTTAAACTGACCATGGTTTCGGCAAGTCGTGCCATTATCAAGGTACATAGCCTTAAGTTTTCCCGTAAGCACCTTGTCATCTATCCATGAGAGACGTGGTGTCTGGCTGTTTTTTGTCCTGGATGGGCTGAATCATAGATAACCCAAAAAATCACAGATTTATTTTGGTGATAAATTTTCAATTATGTATATGGTACTTCACCAGAATAAACAAGTTAAATATTTTAAACATTGGGCTCTATTTACCACCAAATAGGGTGGCTTCCTATTATTTTTTTATTGCCTAATTCGAAAGATTATTACTCCTGGAGTACGCATTTAATGCTTTCAGATTTTTATAAGACGATATCTATTTTTCACGGTTAAGCGAAAAGTGAAAATTTTCAACCGCGCAAAAATGGGAGAGCTAAGTATGAATGCTGGGGAAAGCCCGTGTGACGTCATTCTGGTTCCCGCTGCCGCAAGTGAGGTGACCTTGGGGGAGGCTTTGATCGCTGATACGACGCAGGATGCTAGCAGGTAGCAGAGTACCCTGCAAGCAGGTAGCGATTGGCTTAAATAAGGATTATTAATACCCTATCAATCGATGGAAACTTACCGACCTTCGGCAGTTTTAATAGGTGATTATTAAGAGATGTTTCCCTGAGCTCTGAGCCTCATACCTGCATTGGTAATCTCAGACAATGTAAAACTCCTATCTACTCGTATAGAAACTAGGTCCCTGTGACGTCACATGGAGTGGCATCGCATGGGCGCCAATCTGGCCATTTTCAAATGTGGTTAAAGTTGACCATTGCCATTTGTCTAAACCAGTATTTCTAAAACCAAATAATTTGTATATTAGGAATATACAAATAGGTAATGAATCGCAATCAATGCCTTTCGTTTTCTTTGATGAAGGAAACTACCCTATTATTTTTCAGGCTACTCGTAATGAAGAAGCTCTTCCAACTCTAGCCATGGACTTTCTTCTAGCACTCTTCCCCTTTCCCCAATTCCGAGAGATCTTTCTTTTATTTATTTTTTATTTATTTATTTTACATTTTCCCCATAATACAAGAGAAAACTTTTTCAAAAAACTTTTTCAAAAAACTTATGACAAAAACACTTTGCAAAAGATATACCAAAAAACATAAAATTAAGTTATAAACACACTCTTATTTTCAACTATTAAAATAATCTTCCAAAGAAAATATTAAGTAAAGTTCAACAAATCATACTTTGCAGGTAACAATGGCACATTATTCTTAATTATGATACTTATCTGAGTTACAAATACATTTTTATCCCATGATAAATCTGGCCTCTTTCCAAAACCTTTGCGTAATCTCTCCTACCCTCTTTTCCTGATCTTCCTGGCTCCTAACTTATGCATCCCCCCCTCACTACAGTGACGGAGGTTGAGTGCATTGTAAAAAAAACACAGCTCCCCAACATAGTCTCAGGCTAGGCTGAAGGTCTTTTACCCGCCCCTCTTCCTCGACTGCCCTCTGCACCTCTCTTTATCCTGCCCCCTCTTCCTCGACTGGGCAGTACCCATCCCACTCTTATTTACCCCACTCACTTGAAGTGTTCTCCGTCTGTGGAGAAGGGTTTATCTCTACCTGCAATGGGAGATAGTTTATAACTGGAAAGAGGCCGGAGAAGTATCTTCTATTGCTGGGAAAATGAAAAGGAAAACTTTGTTGTCTTCATTCATTTTATTGGCTACGACATGTGTCTTGTCATTTCTCAACATACAGAAGAGCTTCGTTTATACGACCCTAAGTTATACAATGACCTCACTTATGCACCAACTTTTTTGGTCCCGTGAATAATCCCATATGAACCCATGTATTTCCAACCTCAGTTATGAAACTTTTCTCTTATATGACGACCTTGGATGCGAAACGTATTTTTCAATCCAAAGAGGTAAAATACCTCACTTATATGACTCATTGTCAGAGGACTGCTCTACTAGAAGGTTGCGGATTTTAGTCACACAAGCATGAGTAGTGCGTGCTCTATACATAGATATGTCAATAAAAAATAATAAGTATTAATAACTGTATCTCAGTGGGTTTAAATGAAACCTTTAATATATTGGACCTTGAATAGCTATTAGCTTAACTCTTAATTAAGTATAAGTTTAGTGTTATTGTGGAAAATGCGCTCAACGTTTTTCATTGATCAAGCCTCAATTTAGAGACTCTGTCAGGCTCATAGAAATTTATTTTACTACTTTTAGTCCCTTAGAAAAGTTTCTTTGTTGTACAAAAATTATTTTATTTTTTACCTATCTACTATACGCTCATTTTAACTGTGAAAGTGGAAATATTGCTTACCAATTGAAAAAATGATCCCTAAGTAAGAAATGGCGGAAGACTTAGCAAAGTGACCATATGTGAGCGTGCTTTTTGGGTAGAGGCCCAATGAGAGAAGTGAGTGTGATTGCCTCGTTAAAAGTCAAGTTAATTCCATTGTACATAAATTGGTATAAATGGAGTTTTAATTGCAGTTGATTGGGGAAAAATTTAATGATTTATAGGATACACTGTGCCAGTTTATCTTTACTAATTTGTGCACACTTTCAAAAGTACTTAATTTGTGCTTGTGTCTATTTTTTGCAGCCATTTGTCTGCCTGCCTGCCAGAATAATGGAATCTGTATTGCTCCAAATCAGTGTAACTGTCCAATGAATTTCCGGGGGCCTCAGTGTCAATTTGAAAACAAGCCATGCTTGAATCTTCCACCCTTGCCGATGAATTCAATGAGACAGTGCAGTCCAACGTAAGTTTACTCATTAATGATATCTATATGCATGATGAGGCTACATTCCTTGAAAATTAAAAAAATGTCATTTGTGTATGAAAATGTGAGAATCTCTCAAGTATCCACATGAGAGATTCAATTCTCATATAAAAACAAGTAAAACAAGTACACGTATAAAAACAAGTCCCAGGATCAATAAAGAATAATAATTATGATAATGATAATACGTGCCAATGCACACGCCCAACTATTCTATTTTCCATTATATGTAGTCCATGGCATGTACTTTGATTTTCAACAGGAGTTGCTCTGTGAAATGTGCTCCCAATCATCAGTTTCCAGACGGTACCACGATCACCAGCATGACTTGTAAAGAAGGAGTGTGGATCCCCAGCCGCCCCGAATGGCTCTCTGTTCCAGACTGTGAAGGTTCCCTCCTTAATTTAAATTATTCATTTTGCCCCTGTAGATATCACATAAAGTTTTATTACTGTGATAGAGAAGTTTTTGCATGCATAATGTGGATATATATTGACTGCATTTATAAGTAGTTATTTATTCATACAATAGCGTTTTAGGCACCACACCTATATATATTACAGTCATTCATGAGAGACTTCTTCATTTTTCCTGTATTTCATCTAATTATCTCATGAACATGCATGAAAATTTTAGATTTTTAGTGCGTGTGATATGTGGGAAGATGTTCAAGTAGCTACATATATCCATGGGATGGACATTTTCTGCCTCAGTTCTTTTTTCGCATCCCAGTGAAGTTAATGAAACATTGAATATTATTATTTCTGAACAATCCAAATATTCCATGTCTTTTATTGCATAAGAAATTTTGAAAATCATTGACAAATATCCATTATTATGAATTAATAGTTTGGTTTTTAATTTATGTATCATTCAGTGTATTATCTCTTTATGTTTTTAAGTGGTCTGTCACCCTCCTTGTCAAAATGGCGGCATTTGCTTATCGTACAACATGTGTCAGTGCCCTGAGGATTTTCGTGGTCCCCAGTGCCAATATGGTAAGGTGCATTTTTTTTTCATTTGTTGTTCATCAATTTTTACATTTAATTATAATTATAATATTTTTTATTCTTCTGTTCGTGTGAGGTAGAACTCGTCTTTTTCACTTTACAAAAACATTGGTAGTACACGTAAACTCAAGTAACTCACAGTAATGTTATGAAAACAAATGGATTCATTAGACTTTACATGAATAACCTAGAATCAGTCTAAAACAAACCCTCAAAGATTATCGTCTTTGTACTTCTGGAAATATGTACAGTCGGATCCGGATTTAACGTCTTCGCATTTAACGTTTTTCCGCATTTAGCGTTTATTTTTTGCGGTCCCGATTCATTCCCTATTAGGACAATGTAAAAATTATCCGTATTTAGTGTTTCCGCATTTTGCGTTTTTCCGCATTTATGGTCGTAAAAATTTGTCCCGCTCAAGATTTTTTTGCCCGATTTAACGTTTTTTTCATGACAGTTCATCCAAATCTTCGAATTTATGCTCATCAACAAGAACAGTACCATGAAAGTTAACCAAGAGTCGATAGAATCTACCGGGGAACGCTTCTTCAACTGCTTTCTTCCGCGAATGCAGCGCTGGGACCTTCAACTCGCAAGCTGGGTGATTTGTCTTCTCGTAATGTTTCGCTCCCCTTCTGATCCAAACACCAGACACTTTTTGAATCAGATCCGATCTAATGGAGCTAAGTCATCCCTTGATAACCTCTAACTACCTTATCCTTCACTTCGTGAACTTCGATGATACGTGACGACTGATGACACGAGTTATCCTCCTAGGGCCGCTACAATGATGGTTTCCTCGTAATGTTTTAATTGACGGCTTATGCCCCTTTCTACTCCACTCTCTACTGGCAGTCCATTGTTGGCCCAATATTTTTCCAGTCAGCTACTTTCTCTTTTCGTAAGAGGCCCAATATCATTTGCGCAGTTCACTAGAAGATTATTTTTATAATCCATTCCAAGGTCAGTTTCCACGGGGGAACAACGAAGAGCCGAGGAAGTGTTTCCCCTGTCATGATCGTGAGTGAAAACATTCTTACCTAACGGAACAACATTATTTTACATCGTAATTTAGATATCCCGGAGCCGAGATATCGACATGCGGCTGGTTGATATCGCTGTCGATTCAAAAATATTTATATGGTGCTAATTAATGTCAAAAGAGAATGACAATCGGAGTTTTGACGAACTATCACGGTCCATTACTCTACATAAATCGCTCATGCTGGAAAAAAAATCACCGCATACTCACGGTAGAATAGATGAGCGTGGAAAAATACGAAAATCCGGCAGGTTTCCCTTGGTGGTTGACTTCGACATCATAACCCTGACGAAATTGCCAAACTCCAGAGGTACTGACAATTTTTCGGATGAAAGATGAAGATTAAACCTTTTCACTTAACAGAGTTTAGCTAATCGTTATTCAAGGTCCAACCAAATTTTATTAAAAGCTGCCGAGAAACAAGGCTATTCGGAGTCAAGGTGATCAGCGCGCCGAGTAAGCAACTTCTCCCGGCTCATTTCGAGCAGCATAAGGCCGCGGATATATGACAACGAATCTGGTGTTATCATCGAGTTGAATCACCATCGACTTGTACGCATACTAAAATAAGATTCTACTTTTTTGGATGACCTCGAAATCCAAAATGTGCACATAGGAGGCTTTTTAAAGGCTCATAAATCCCTTGTTTCGCCGAGGTAACAGAAAACGTTAAGATAGCAAAATTCCAGAAAACCTCCCTACCAGGTAATCGATCCCTAATCCCAAATTCTCCATTGAGAATTCGGGATTAGCGATCTTCTGCTGTCCCTCTATTTCACTCATTCCTCATGATTTTTCAAGTACCTACTTGCACCTTTTCTTATTATATTAGAAATGCTATAGTCACCTAAATGTCACTTTTACAGAAAAAATTCTAAATTTCATCGAGACCACTGAAATATGCATAAAAATGGAATCACTAATGTCCATAATAATAATCTGTGTGGGAATGCTTTTAAGTTGATGTTTATTAGAATTTTCTTAAAATATTTTATTAAATTAATTGTCATCCTCTCATTACTTATTTTTACTACTAATGTTTTTAGCTGATTCCTGGAAAGTATTATCCAACCTTAATTGGGTAGAGAACATTTCATTAAAGAATTTTTTGCTGCATTCAGCACCTTTTAGTTACTTAAAATAATATTTTTTATTCATAAAAAGTAGAGATGGGTCGAATAGCAGATTTCTCGAATTCGAATATCGAATTCGAATATTAAATCATTGCTCGAATATTCGAATACCTCGAATACTAAATGATGAATGCTGGTATGTTTGACTAGGTTGCCTATGCAGCAGGCAACACAAGATTTTGGGGAGTAATTTTGATTTCCTTTAAATGATTCGAACAGGAATTCAGCTGATTAATGAATATTTTAATTTTATGGAAACAATTGGGCATATAATTAATTCAACTAACATCGCTTTACCACCACTCCTGCTGCCAAGTGCTAGCTGACAATCTGAGGCATTTTGCAAAATACAAGCTCTTTTCCACCGGATTTTCTTCAATTATTTTCAGTCCATCTTTGGGAGTTCTCACGAGATAAGAAGATGAATTGGAATTGCTATCAGGGAGAAACCAAATATTCTGAGAAAATATCCCTTCGTCTGGGACTGTAACAATAAAGATTTATAGAACCACTCATAAATTGTAACTTGATATATGTTTTCGGAAAAAAATACCGCATCAACTTCCGAGAAGCTCTGCTGCTCATATCGAGTTTCGCCAGAATTTATTTCTTTGCGTAAAATGCTTAAATAAACTCAGAAATACGTCGTGTTTGGTCTTATTCTTTTTGAAATTACGCGCATAGTACTAATATTTCAATTCAATAAAGGTGTAACATCAATTGACGAAAGTCATTCTTAGACACCTTTTGTGCTAATAGGTGACTCATGCAGCGGTTGACCTCCACAGAAATGGGGAACTTCGAAGCTGGTAGGAAAAAAAGATCAGTGGGGGAGAAAAGGGAGGGCCCGAAACACGTTTCTATTGTTCTCGTGTAACTTGGTATTTTTTCGAAGCTAAGGTCTTCGTAATATGATCCCTGCGCGAGCTGTGACCTTTCTTTTATTTCGAAGAAGAGGAAAGCCTCAGAGGGGGGGCTAGTGCTGAATGGAGAGGGATACGGGATCTTGGGAAATGCGCTAATGTAAGTATCCCACGGTACTCACACAGCTGTTGACCTCCAGCAATGGGGAACTTCGAAGCAGGTAGCCAGAAAAAGGTCAGTGGGTGAGAAAAGGGGGGAGGGCGTGAAACATGTTTTTATTGTTCTCGTAACTTGATATTTATTTCGAAGCAGGGGTCTTCGTAATGCAATCACTGCGCCAGCTGGGACCTTTTGTTTGATTTCGGAGAAGAGGAAAGCGTCAGAGTGGGTGAGGCAAGTGCTGAATGGAGGGGGATAGCGGATCGTGGGAAATGCCCTAAGGTTGCTATCCCACGGCACTGAGGTTCTCCTGGTGGGGGGAATCGGGGATTTTCGGATTTTTTCACCCAATCATTTTCGGTTCCCCTCGTCGAACTCTTTTCACCGCTAAAATCCACGAATTTGATGTAATTCGTCAACTTGCGTAAAACGGCGCTGCGAGCACTAAATGACTAGAGTTCTCTTCATTTTTCCGAGTCATCTACCAACGACGTGCGTGCGACAGTGCATGACGCGAAATTCAAAGTATTCGAGGTATTCGAGGCGGTACTTTTCGCATAACTATTCGAAACCTCGAATATCGAATACTTTCTAATATTCGAGGTATTCGAGTATTCGCGGATACTATTCGCACATCTCTAATAAAAAGCCATTCCAATCATTACAGACCCTAAAACCTGAAAAAAAATGGCAGGTCCTCATTTAATGTTTTTCCGCATTTAGTGTTTTAAATTTTGTCCCCCCTGAAAAACCTTAAATCAGGATTCTGCTGTAATTGATTTCAGGGCTCTTGGTAGGGAGCTTATTGAATATTTTCTCGGCTTGATGAAGCGGCCCTCACTTAAAATACTGCACAAGTACTCCCAATTAATCCAATTGGGCTAATGATGGGGAGAGGCAGAAAACACGAATAATCCAAACGTTCACTTTAATTTCTGTTAATTTCAAAATTTACATAAAACAAACAATCGATTATTATTTACCCACATCTTCTGTTATTTTAGATTAATTTCCGGAATCATTAAGAGCTTAGTTTTCCGGATCGCGATCTTTTTAGTGTCGATGACATGATTTCACTCCTCTTCCTACTGCTCTGTGTGATACGTGATTTCCGAAAACCATGTATCTGTGGCTGCAAGATCATGGATCACAGAAAAGTTGCTTGCACATAGGCTTCAAAACCACTGCATGAAGTCGACAACTACTCTGTCAAGCACTACCCCGCGTAGTTATGTCTGGCACGAGTTGCCCAGGATGCAACTGCTGCGGGACCTGTATCCGTGATCACCGAGCGCCATCGTGCACCCCAATGCTTGGAAAATAGGAACACGGAACTCCTGTGAAGGCAAGGGGCGCACGATCACGCCATCGTGCAGCAGGAGTTATAGGAAACCATGACTTAAGGCAAATTGTCTACGTGGCGAGTGCCTTGCTATGACTCATGCTCTCTCTACTTCCACTTCCCCCGCTGCTTTCACTTCTCCTATTCCATCCCTCTACAGTTTGACATTGGCTAGTCGCGGCGTAAACCTGCCCCAGTGAAAAACCTCCAGTTCCCTTGGGCCATATTCAACTGCATGCGAGGCCACAGCAATAATTGCTCATTTGCGATGTGAAATATATTTAAATTAAAATTTAAGATCGTTGATAACATTTCTCTTAATTTAAAATTGGTTAACCGATGAAAAATCGTCTAAAATTAATCAAGAGTCATTTCCCGCCACTAATCGTCGTCTGCGATGCTAGAGCAGACGTCCAGATAAACTTGATACATTCCTTGTGAGCAAGTACACCCATGCCTTGAATAGCGCAAGGGATGCGTTCCTTGGGGTCTTTGCGCTGTACGAATTTGCGTTATACGAGTGCATTTTAACATTGGGAAGATAGGGATGCATTACTGGTAGCATAGGTGTTGGGTATCTAATTTCCTCTAAACCATATATATTCACATAAATAGCCTTAGAATACTTTATTTACCCACATAAAATTTATAGTTAAAATATCTTTAAAGATAGTAGCATTAGGCACACATTAGTAGGCACACATTCAAATACTTTTATTCACGTTAAAAAAAAATTCATATGTGCTTTTGAAATGCCCTCCTGTCGTGCGGGTGGGCTAACATCTGCTATCTCAGGGGTTCGTAATGCATTGCCGGCAGTTGGCGATTTTTCAAACCAGTCTAAAAACAACTATTGTGTCACCCAGGCCCTTTTGTCGCTTATCAAAATGACAGGCAAATGCTGCTATGAATGCCATTTCATAGCTTGCTTATGAATTGATGTTTGTTTATGAATGTTAAATCATTTTAATTTGAAGTCCTCCGAGGCATTAGCAGCTACGTGAAACAGTCTTTAAATGCCTTGAAACCTGACCCAGGTTTTCCTTCCCGGAAAATGAATGAACGAGAATGCATTCTTTTCCAAAACAATATCGTCTCGTCAACACTAAAAACTAGTTGAGGGGGAAAGGAGCCACTTTCAATCACAGCTTGGAGTTCATCAGAAAATGTTTCGGTGACTGTGCTATCAACACTTGCAGATTCATCAGACATCGTTGCACTGAAAATACCTGCTTTCCATTTAAAATTCTAGAACCAATTGGAGCTTTCACTAAATGTCTTTGAGCGATTACCACCCTCGTCTTTTCATACAGATTCACCATGAACTTTCCATATTTGTTGACCGCTTGGCTGAAGATGTTACTGTTGTTTTAACTTCGTCTTTATTCAGAATAAGGCATCGTGAGTTTAAACTTCTTTGACGCTCTCCATTTTCAAAGCAATTGACCTCTTCCAATTTCTCTTCTAGGTTTATGGTTTTACTTGATAACTTCTTGATTTTTCTACCCTCATTTCCTATTTTTTGCCATTGTTCTCTTGGTTTTTACTCTGTATGGCTCTATCGAAATCACCTTCTACTGCTGAACTGTATTCCTGAGACGCAGAGGGCCTACGACTGCAGGGAGTGAATGAAGCCATTGTGTTTGAGACTCTATAGCGGACCCTTTTATGTGTTGATGCTTATAATATGCAACTCGGCCACCGCTCCATTTCTCCCCCGTGAATACCGATGACCTTGAAGGCTTTAGCGTAGACCCTCTACCTGGAAGTCAGTTGCCCAATAACCTATGATGGCAAAAATTACGTCTCAAACCGTATTTCTTTCAAAAATCTCATTTCCACTAGCTCCATGCTTAATTAATGATCTAAATTCACTACCCACACAGCACAAAGTGAATAATATGCACATAATATTCAAATATTATGCGAATATTATGCCACCACAATGGTATAAAACGTGCATAATATGTACATAATATGTGCATATAAATGGTATAATGTCCTCATAAATTGCGATATATGCGCATAATATGCGGAATATATGCACTGATGGAATGGCATAATATTTGCATATATACGGAATATATGCACCTTTTATGTACACATAAAAGGTGCATATAAATGGTATAATGTCCTCATATATTCCGTATATATGCAAATATTATGCCATTCCATCAGTGCATATATTCCGCATATTATGCGCATATATCGCAATTTATGAGGACATTATACCATTTATATGCACATATTATGTACATTTTATGCACAATTTATACCGTTGATGTGGCTATATATATGCACATATTATACCCATATATACCATTTATATGCTCCTTTTATGTACATATTATGCACAATTTATACCATTGATGTGGCTATATATATGCGCATATTATACCCATATATATGCACCTTTTATGTACATATTATGCTAAATTTATACCATGGATGTGGCCTAAAATATATGCGCATATTATGCCTATATATACCATTTCTATGCTCCTTTTATGTACATTTTATGCATTGATGTGGGCTGCCATATAGTTGCATATTATGCACATATATACCATATCTACGTACCTTTTATGCACATTTTATACCGTTGATGTGTGATAATATGCAGTTACATTATATTCGAAAATTACATAAATAAAAAGTGATTTCTGGAAACGAGGCGAAATTTAATAAATCATTCATCTAGAGACACCATAGGTACATTGCACTAAAACAGGGCACAATCCTCCTACCTTCAGCGTTGTATCACAAATTTTCAAACATTCAGTTAGGAGTCCTATATCATCGCAAATTTGGTTGAAATAACATGTAAATGACATCTAAAGGCAAACATTCACCCTTCCATAATCGTTACTCATGAAATTGAGATTAAAAAGCACAAAGTATGTCACACGAATTCACTATCACAACACTCGCGATGATTCCTTCCATGACATCCGCATGGTTGAACATCTACGGTCTTTTCTTAACGAATGTATTATAAATGGTCCAAAATGTGATTCCAAACCACAAAAAGGTCTTCTCATCGCATAATTGTCTCTGTAAGTCATAGAGTTGTGGCGAGCAATCACGCAAACGATGTAAGCAAGCCGTTCTTGAAAATACACTCAGAAACAATAAAGATCATATTGTCACTAATAATCACAAATTAAAATAATTATATGCATATATCATCAAGTATGTGATATCTTCAGGGCGAAAGTGCAGCTCACAACCTGGATCAGTACCTAAGTGCCATAACTTCGTCTTTCCTTGGAATAGCCTTCCTTCACTTTTCAAGCTGGGACTCTGACTGAAAAAGTACCGTCATAATATATACATTTAGGTAATTAAAAACTGGGAATAACTCTCAAAATTAGGAGGTAATAATTTCAGATTTGCTTGCAAACCCTATGACAAACGACAACGACTCACGTGTACTTACTTTGATTTTAAATAAAGTCCTGTTCTTCATACCATGAAGTTTATTATTCCTTATCGTATATGCGTTACCAGAATAGTACTGTGACATAAAATAGCTCCTTAAACCCATCTTTTCCTCATTAATCTTAGATTTTTCAATATACGTTCAATTCACCCAACTACGGCAATATGGCTACGGCAACAACAATGACTAACAACTGCTAACAACGACGCAACGTGACGCAACGGCAATATGGCTACCAAGCTGCCTACCTCGTCAGACCGGAGTATGCCGGTGTGGAAAATAAAACAATAATAATAATTGCGGAGTATTCTGCGAACGATACGAAATTGTTAGTGATATATTAAAACATAATTTTTCACATTTTTTGATATAGAGGATGTATGATCATCGATTTTTACGGATACAATCACAGTTTACGATGGCATAATATTTAAATATTATGTGCATATTATTCGCATATTATGTGCATAATCGACGGAATGTTATTTGCATTTTATGCGTATCCATTTATGCAACTTTTATACTGAAAAGAGTTTTGAGTTTGCTGGGTGGCCGATAATTAATGATTCTTATAAGAATCATAATTAACGATGAAATGTTACTAACAACGAAATAATATACATATTATGTCAATATTATTAATAGTTTACGGCGGCATAATATTCAAATATAATGTGCATATTATTCGCATATTATGTGCATAATCGACGGAATATTATTTGCATTTTATGCGTATCCATTTATGCAACTTTTATACTGAATAGATTTTGAGTTTGCTGGGTGGCCGTTAATTAATGATTCTTATAAGAATCATAATTAATGATAAAATGTTACTAACAACGAAATAATATGCATACAATGTCAATATTATTAATAGTTTACGGCGGCATAATATTTAAATATAATGTGCATATTATTCGCATATTATGTGCATAATCGACGGAATATTATTTGCATTTTATGCGTATCCATTTATGCAACTTTTATACTGAATAGGATTTTTGAGTTTGCTGGGTGGCTGCTGATTTATGATTCTTATATGAATCATAATTAACGATGAAATGTTACTAACAATGTAATAATATATATATTATGTCAATATTATAGTAATAGTTTACGGCGGCATAATATTTAAATATTATGTGCATATTATTCGCATATTATGTGCATAATCGACGGAATATTATTTGCATATTATACCTATCCATTTATGCAACTTTTATACGGTATAAATTTTGAGTGTGCTGTGTGGGTAATGTCATTCTGTCAAGGAGACGAGATAAATTACTTCGATAGGCCGGCTATCTGGACCCAATGACGAGTAATACTTTTGGCCATTGCACAGCAATGGATTTCGATTAATATATGAACGAAAAGTAAGATTTGAGGCAAGCAATACTATTAATATGCATATAATGATAGCAGTTTCGTGTGTACTTAGCACAAGTTCACCTTTTATCATGAGAGCATTAAAGTTATTTGATTGGGCTGCACTGTGTTGCGATATTTCCCCGAGGAACGAATTTGCACTATATCGAAATTGCGGCATGCGAGGCATGGGTGTAAATGAAATAGTCCGTTTTTACGAAGAAATTCTAATGCAAATAATAATAAGTCTGGAGTAGCCTTGCATCAAAATGCAAATATGCTGGTTAATAAAAAATCACAGAAAACATTGAAGGAGCATGAACTCATACATGGATAATCCAAAAACCAGATAAACTGCAGCTGGATAATCGGCAGTCTGCTCTATTCCAGATTGTGGCAAACAACATGAATATTATCTCTTCCACGAGCCGTGTGTGTAGGATATTCAGTATTTGCTGGATTATTTATTTCCAGCATACCACATTGTATGATATACATGCAAGGAAGTGGAAGAATACCAAGAATTTCAAATATTCCTTTCCTACAGGTCTCCTAATTCGCACACCCCAATTGGCTTTATCAGCTTTTTTTATGAAGGGAAAGGTTGGCCTAGCATTTCCCAAAAAAAAATTTATCCATGTATGTGTTATGTGGGAGTGGACATTGGCATAGTACACCATTTTTAGTGTGGTAATAATTGTAGTTGGTCTTAGTTTCCTAATCATATCAATACCAATTCTGACCTTGCTGGCTAGATGTTCAACATTGCACTCCAGTCATGGTCCTCTGTAAAGTTGAGGTCCAAGTATTGTACTGTTGGGGAATGCTGAATAATTATGTTCGCTAAAGTTAGCCATGGACTATATGTAGGTGGAGATATTTTGCGATGAAATTGCATAAGGAATGTTTTATTGTCATTCAATGACAGATTATTTTGGAGACAAGTTTTGTTTTTTTCATTGTTTATTATGGAGTTTGTATGTTTAAATAAGAAATTTCTGCAGTTGCTGTACAGTTAAGGGAAGAAATACTATCTGCAAACAAAACTGCATTACTGTTTGGTAGTGAGAAAGGCAAGTAAAGTAAGGGTAAAATATTAGTATAATTAATAATAAGGGTCCTAGGATTTAGCCCTGTGGTAGTTTTGATCTTAATGTTTTTCCCATATGGGATTTGTATTTCCGTTGAACAATTTGTTGGTCATTTGGCAAATATGGCATAACCCAAGAATCAGAGAAGAGTTGGAGTACATTAAAATTGTACCTTAGATTCCTGGTACTTTTTGTTCCTTAAATATGTAGATACATATTTATTCATTATAATCTTTTGGATTCTTTGTAATATGAATTGTGTACTTAGTATTCTTGACAGTGGTTGATTCACACAGTATATTTCATACTTTGCAATGTACATATTTTATATGAAGTCTAATTAATACACTTTTTATGCCCTGACAGTAAATGACAGAATTTTGGCATACATGTGTGTTATTTTTTAATCAATAAATGCAGGCAGTACTCTGGAGGAAAAAAATTGTCTTGTTCAGATTTCGCTCGAGTTCGAAGAACTTTTTGAAATTCTCGCTTGATCCTTGTGGACTTAAGTTTGTGGCCGCTGGCACAGGCCCTTCATCTTCTCCTGCTCAGGAATGATCAACTGCTGGGATGGGCAACTCCTCAGCTGAAGGCACCCCAAAGTAAACTCCCTCCTCATGTCATGTAAACCCCACAGTGCATGAGCAGTAGGCCGGCACTCAGTTTTCAGAATCGAGAAGAGTTGTTTTAAAGCTAGTCTCAAAATAATCCAAATGAGGTTTATATTCACGGGTTAAAATTTGGTTATATTAGAATGAACACTTTTCTCCTCGTGTTCAAAAACTCAATGGCACCGCTCCTTGCAGATGTAGTGTTGAACAAGTCATCAAGTTTTGATGTGATAGATTTTCTTCGCTTCATCTCCATGCAGTTCCTGCTCTCTGTTTTTTGCTGTCACTCGTTCCTCCAATATTTGTGTAATTTTTCTAACTTTTCAATCGCCTTAATTTCTGTGATAACAGGAATTCTCGCATTGTTAAAAAAGAAACACATTTCTACTGGTTTTTCTTGAACTAACAAGTCTAACACATTTTAACCCCTTAAGTGACAGAAAAAAGAATACATTACTTCTGTCATTGGAGGTAACTTTAATCCAAGCATTTCTTCACTTTCGTGTCTAGCCAGTTCAATTTCTGAATTTAGTATGAATTTCATACCTTTCCTTGTTGGCCTAATCATAAACTAAACGTCACGTGTATCCATGATAAACTAGTTATTCCACTACTTTTCTCCTTCAACCGTCAAAAACTTAACACTGCTTTTCCTTCGCACTCTGTGCACAAGAACTTAAGCTCTCTACATTTTGATCTACATCCGTGAACTGACTGCCTCATTTCTTAGTTCTTGAATATTCTATCTACTAGTGGAGCACTGGAAGCCCCACTGAATTTCCTTCATAATTCACTTACACAATTGTATCACATGCTTATAATATTTTGTGAATAAAAAGCACTTTGAAGCAAAACTTGCTGGAATGTTGCACAGCCGTATAACAGCAACAAAGTAAGGTTAATGGGGTCGGTACCCAGCACATAGAGTGACGTTGAAGGGTTAAAAATGATGTTGCAAAGCATTGTGGGCTTAAAAAATATTAATCAATATACAGGAGCAGCAACCTGTTCATGTCTGTACCACTTGGATGTAAATCTTTCCATCAGGAGCAAAGACTTTGTCAATTGCATTAAGGGGGTGGAGGGAATATCTCTAGCAAGTGGTGCAGGCCGTACCTCAGCGGTGCCACAGTGCGGGGTAGCACCATGGGGGGTGGATCGCATTGCGATGGACAATATCTCATAAATGATTAGAGATAGGTCGAAACAAACAGAAATTCTACTTTAGCGTTTTACATATGGAAAGTACATTATCTGTCCCAAAAAACTCAATCGAGGGTCCTCGGTACAGAGGGCCCTTGGGGAACGGGTTCCCGTTATTTTAAAGTAACCAAATTTTAACATGTGAATATAAACCTCATTTGGATCATTTTGAGACTAGCTTTAAAGCATAACTTTTCTCAATTGTGAAGAATAAAGGCCGGCCTGATGAGGAGGCCCTCTCCTCCAGAGGGAGTGTTGATTGTGGTGGGTGGGGTGGCAGTACCAAATATGGCATCAAGCCGGGAAACTTGGCTCGTGGGTGGAAAAAGTTTTCTGCCTGGGACTGCGCTATCATCCGTCGATTGCATGTTATGGGCAACCGAGGCTGTGAATCCTTTACTTACATTCACCATCCTCAACCATGTGGTAGCACATATCTTTTTAAGTTTTTCTACTACATACTTGTACTTGCTGGTATTCTTTTTTAAGTTGATTGAATGTATTCTGTGCATTATTTTCAGATGCAAGCAGCTGTAATGCTCAGAAATTGCAGTTCAATGGAGCATATAATTGCACCGGAAGTGGGATGTCCTTCTCGTGCTCTATATCCTGTCCAGTCGGCATTGAGTTTGAATTCCCACCTGCCGCCATCTACACTTGCAGCTATGAAACGGGTCTCTTTTCCCCATCACCCATCCCACAATGCAAGTTGGGTATGTGCTCGTGTTATATTTATCTGGCTATAATATATTTTGCTAATATTGAAATTGATTGCTCTCACTTCCATAAGTGCCCAAGGGCATTCTGTCTCATTGCCTCTCTGCCTGATTCCTATTTACACTTCTGTGGGCCACAGGAATTGCTTCAACTTCATAGGAGTTGTTTAATATTCCCTTGCTGAGGATTGCAAGAATTGTACAACATTAATGAAGCAAAAGTTTTCTTAAAATTGTTTTAATCTAATGTACCCTGTGAAATGATTGATTTGTCCTCCAAATTAATCTCCTGAAAAACAACATGTGTATTAGTCTTGAGTTGGTGTTGTTTATCTGGCCGTGAATGTTTTTAAACAATGTCACATTTGGAATCTCTCCCTTTGCTTTCTCCAGGAGCTGGCAGATTCACGGCATACTCGACAGGCCACTCATCAATGAGCCAGTTGTCAGGAATGAGCCACTCTTCCCATTTGATGGCTGGGGGTGGGCTGCAGCAGCAGACAATTGGAGGCAAAGGGGGTTGGAGCCGTAGCACTGCTTACGGCACCATCCCACACAGCCTCACCCGCCACGGTGTGGTCATTGAGCAGAAAAAGCCCTCGCCTGGGACGTGCTTCACATGGGGACACTCGCACTACAAAACATTTGACGGGAAAATTTTTGAGTGAGTTATTTCAAGGAAGATAGGGTGGGGGTGACCACTTTTACTTTGGAAGGAAGAGTCTCAATGGCCAACAACAACACCAGTCTCTAGCTTAGAGATACAATTGGTTTAAAGCATGCTGTGCAGTAAACAAAGTTGTTAGCCAACATTAGATCACATGACCAGATATCATGGTGATGTGTCATCTATTATTCTGTTCGTGGCTTACACAGCTTTGTTCAAATTTCGAATTTCTTGTTATAAAGGCATAGGTACTAACTGCACAAGCAAAGAATGAGGCAAAAAAATTTCCAGGAAGATTAAAGCAAAATTCAGGAAAATTAAGATATCTTGCTGGTAAAAAAAAACTGAATCACAAGTTTTATTGTATTCCATGTGAGATTAAAATCCTACCAACTAGTAAAAAATAGTTATTGCAGCTTTTCTGAGAGTAATAGTGCATTAGATTTAATATGCGGTGAAACAAGCTGTGGGCAAGAGCAGTTCAATGAAAATAATTTTGAATTAGAATTTTTTGTGCGCAAGATCCACAGAGAATGGATCTTTCGCACGATTGTGCATTGCGGGTGACTCCTGTATAAGTTATCACTTTGGCTTGTCCTGGTATACTTTAAATTGGAAATTTTATTTGTCCACATGATATAATACACTAGTCACATACTAGGCAGTTACCTATATAGGACATGTCAAGTTATCAAGTATTAATTTAAAGTATGATATACACATCGAATGTAAAATATTACAATGTCAGGCCTTACAAGTTACAGACTTAAATACTCATTACTCCTCCATACTACATTAAATACTCATACTATTGAAGCACTTTTCGATAAGGTAAGTAAAGAAAATTTTTTTAAAACACTGGTATTCTAAATTAAATCAAAACTTGAAGCATTTACGTGGTGGAAGGGCTCCATATTAATAATGAAAAACACTGTTACTTTCACAAAATTTTTATTTTGTGGAAGTAACAAAGTTTTTTAGTGAATGAAAGTGTTTTTCATTATTAATCTGGTATTCTATCTTCACATTTTATGTAGGCAGGCAATTGCCGATTTACTTTTGTGCACATTGCACGGGGTCCTTTGATGGTATGGGTAAATTTTTTTGTGTAACATGTAAATTATTACTCTTTCTGGTGTTGTAGGAGTTTATACTATTATTTTGTGTGAAGTCGCTAAAGTAGTGTTTAGCATAGATTGCAGAATTATATATGTATATTCAAGGCAGAGTTAACAAATATTGATTTTTAAATAGAGGTCTATAGCGAGCTTGATGATGCTGTTTAAACATTACCCTCAACAATTTCTTTTGAATTAAAAAAAACATTGTGTAACTTAGGTCAGGAACCACAGAGCATAACACCCTATGATATCCTGGAATAGAACAAACCATAGTACAGCATCTTCAACACTCAACTGACAGTGTATTTGATCATAGACATCAGATAGAAAACAGTATTTGATTTTTTACACAAGAAGTCAATATGTGAAGCGCATTTTAGGCATGAACCAACATAAATGCCAAAGAATTTTACGTTTTTAACCACACCGAGATCAAAGTCATCATTTAAAAGAGAATGTCTATGTGCGAAGATGGAAACTTGTGTTTTTTCAGTATGTAGAAACAGGTTGTTGTTTGGACACCATTCAGTCATAATTTCTATTAATGGTTTTCTGAATCTTAATACTTCATTCTATGTTTTGCAAGATGTTAGAGCAATCACATCATCAGCATATAAAATACATTTATTAAAATAATAATAATTTTTATTTGCCTGGAGATCATTGGTACATACATGTTCCATGATATATGGCACGTCAATGTTTAATTACAAAAAAAAAGACATTTAAGGAAATAATTATAAACATAACCCATAAAGAACGTATTTACATAGTTAAATATTCGTCAATAGAATAAAATAAATGTGTCAAAAAGAACTCCTTCACCTTGAATTTAAAACTAGACATTTTTTCCAAGCTCTTAATGTTTCTAGGAAGCTTGTTGTATAGTAGTAGGCCCATGTTAAGGGGGGAGAGGCTGGTTTTACTGGTTCTGATGAACTTTACATGTAAATTGCTAGAGTTCCTGGTGTAGTGGTCGTGAATACTATCGTTGGTAGCATACAGACCAAGATTGCGAATAAGACTCCAAAAATATATATTTTGTGGAATAGTACTGTGTTTTTATTTCACCATCAAGACCAAGATTGCGTTTAGCACAGATGATTGCACTCAACATGTAAACACACGGAATTGGGAGAATGGAGAGTTTCTTGAAAAGAGGGCGACATGGAGCTCTAAGGGGTGCACTACACATCAGTCTCACTATCTTCTTTTGTATTTTAAAAACAACATGAGCACAGGGAGAAGGGCCCCAAAAAAGGATGCTATAAAAGGGTTTTTCATCAGCTTATTGGGTTGGTCATTAATAAATACGTATTGAAAATAACAGTGGACCTAGTACTGACCCTTGTGGTACACCTTTGTCAATCTCCCTGAGTGTGGATGAATAATTTATGCCATTTTGCCGAATGGTTACCCTCTGTTTATGTCTAGTTAGATAGGTTTTCAGCCAATTTGGTGAGATACCTCTGATGCCTAGAGATAAGCATTTTAACAGTAATAAGAGTTCATGGCTCACAGAGTCAAAGGCTTTTCTCGTATTAAAAATATCCCCATTATTTTTTGGTTTTTATTCAATTGTTCAATTATAAAGTCAATTGCATCTAATAGTGCTTGTACAGTAGATTTCTCCTGACGAAAACCAAACTGGTGGGATGAGAGCAAGTTGATCTCAAGGTAATCAGTCTTTTACAATACACATATTGAAAAACTTTTCTAAAATGAGAGATTATAGATATTGGTCTATGATTCCTAATGTCATCTCAGGCACCTTTTATAAAAATTGGGGCAACTTTAGATGTTTTTAAAGCCTCAGGATAAAAGCCTTCTGTCAGAGATTTGTTCACTAAAAAGACCAAAGGCTTCGCAATAATACCCCACATTCTTTTACTATCTTGCCTGTAAGTAATTCCATCAGAATCAGTTGACCTTGTCCTTCCCGCCTTCATCAGATAGGAGTTTAGCTCATCTTCACTGCAATGTTTCAGGTATATTGACTTAAAATTTTGAATATAATATTTTATATTGTATCTTAGGGGAGTGATGTTAGTAACTGGCGGATTCAAAAATGAGTGATTAAAGCCAATAGGTATGTCAAAGAAACACCAGTCAATAATAATAATAATCTTTATTGGTCGATAGTATTCATTAGATACACAGACCTCGTCACAGATGAAATTCAATTGCACATACATATAGAATGTACAAGAAAAGATAGTCGCAGTTCATAGGCAGTGTACAATTAATAAAAATAATAAAAATAAATGAAATATAATAGAAAGTATATGAATAGATTAGAATACAATATCACATGTGTTAAGAGTAAAATATTCACTGACAGAATACAATGGCTGTGAGGCTAGCCATGAGTGAATCACACTCTTGAATTTGGTCAAGCTAGCCATTCTGGCTGAGATAGGGAGATGGTTAAATAGCTTGATACCTAAATTATGTATGGAGAATTGGGTTTTGGTTAATCTGCACTGATTTAGTGATAAGGAATTCTTATTTCTTAGGCTATGGTTATGAGTTGTACTTCTTACAGGGAAAAGATCAAGGTTTTCTTTCATATATAGTAAAACTCTGTACACGTACATACTGTAAATATGTAGTTAAAATGTTCAATCTAATAAATAGTGGGCGACAGTGTTCACGAGATGGAGAATTAGTTAGTATTCTAACTGCCTTTTTTTGCAAAAGAAACACTGATTTTATATCAGGGGCACTACCCCATATTTCTAGGCCGTAATCTATGTGGCTGTTAAAAAAAGCATAATACATATATAGATTGCATATAATCAGAAGGGACTATCGGACTTAGCTTTCTTAAAATAAAGAGAGCTTTGGAAAGCTTTTTATTAACCTCAGTGATGTGATAGCTCCAACTGAGTTTAGAGTCCAGATAAAACCCAAGTAACTTTGTTGGCTTGACTTTGTTGGCAGGCTTCAGGTTACAGATAAGCTTTTGAGTTTTTTCTATGTTAAGTATAAAGCCATTGAATCTAAACCAATCATTGGCCAATACTAGATGATTGTCTGCACTTTGAGCAGCATAGGTAGTAGTTTTGCAGACATCTATTAAGGTCGTATCATCAGCATAAAGAATGGATTTTGAAGGTATACTGCATGGTAGGTCATTGATCATTTACATACTGTGCATATTCAAATGCTGACTTCAGCAAGCGAGCTTGTGAATAGCTGGTCCTTTGGGTTATTTTCAGCATTTTTTTGCTATAAATGGCCTTGAGGAATGCCTGAGAACGAGCATGCTTTGGAAATTGGAATATTTCCAATGCATACATGATATCATCCACCACCAAATAACCAGGAAGACCAGTTTCTTTCAATGCCAGGAATTTTTATCAACTATTATAGGTGATTGCTTTGTTTCAATTTCCAGCTTTACAAGTTCGTGCCTTTACACTCTGGTCCGTGATGCAGTTGACAACACGTTCAGTGTTAGTATAAGCAACGACGAAGGATGCACTCAGGGCAGGCAATGCCACAGAACTGTGTCAGTATTTGTGGAAGAAAAGGAATACCTTCTGTCTCTTGATAGTAAGTTGCCTTTGCAGTTGTATGCGTGTGCAAGCTTCTTATGAGCAAGGAATCATATGAGTTCTTCTCTCTAATCAGCTGAAGGAGATGCCATGATGGCACTGAATGGATTCCAGCGAATTGCTATACCAAGCACAACGAGAGAGTTTACCATTGAAAATGTTGGGAATTTTGTGGTGCTGAGTATACCATCATGCGGTATTACTGTGAGGTGGAATACCAAGGTAATTAAATTTTGTCCTATTGCATGCATATTTCAAATCGGTGAGCGCACATTAAGGTGCCTTGTCAAGCTGCTTTTTCCTCTACAGCAAATTCTGATACCATTCAAAAGTTGCCAACCCAATATGATGTTATGTACTGATGTGATTTCTTCCTTGTTAGCTAATACATATATTCTTTCCAATTTTTTTTCCTGAAAGTCTTAAAATTTTACTGCAAATAATAAGTTGTCTCCTATTTTTCACTAAAATTTGGCTGTATTTTTAGGCTGAAACATGCTTATTGGAAATTGACATTTGCACCTAAATATGGCATTAATGGCCTATATACATGGTAACCCTCGCTGTAAAAAATGATTGAAACTTTTTTGTTGTGGTAGAAATTTCAAAACTTTAAGGCAAAAATAATGAGAGAAGGCAACTCTGCTACATATTGATATGGTTTGCCAGCAGGGCATTTGAAATGTTCTTGGAGTTTTGATGCGAGGCGAAGGTAGCCTGACACTCAAACTCCGTAATACACATTCATGCACTGATAATTTGTCTCTCAAGTGTCTGTGAGCACTCATGATTCATGTGTTACACTTGTTCTTACCTGTATGTGTATGCATATATGTTTTTAATTGGTTACAAACCGTTTTCCCGCAGGACTTTGTGCAAGTGGACGTTGGTGAAAGTTTGTGGAATAAGACTTCTGGGCTGTGTGGTCTCTTTGATGGCCATGCCAACAATGACCTTGTAAAGAAAGACGGCACCATCCCTCAAAGTCTGCTGGAATTTGTGAATAGCTGGGAACAAAATGACCTGGAGGGTAATTTTAGTGGGCTACGAATTTTCTAGAGAGTAATGCTCTATTGAATGACCTCATTCTACGTATTTTATGTAACATGCACATTTTCTTTGATGTCAAAGCCCGCTGCAATGGCGCCCCATCAGACCTAGACGCATGCTCAAAGGAATTGAGCTCAGTGACAGAAGCTGAACATTTCTGCCAAAAGCTGTTGACTGACCCCAAGTTTGCACGATGCAGGAAGGTATGAGTTATTGCAGATTACTTTTGAAAGTGGTTTATTGTTTATTTTATCTAAATTGCAGAATTTGATGTTTCGAGTTGTACTCAGAAAATGCATGCCAAGCAATTGAATGATATTATTTGAGGAAATGTTGTAAATCTATTGCACCTTTTTAGCTCCCAGTTCTCAGATTGCCCTTCATCGGATACATAATATTCAAAGTCCCGGAAGACATCGGATCTGGATCTTAAATTTTAAATTATAGCTTCAGTGAATGCAACGCTCCATAAGGGTGAAAAGAGTTCCAATTCTCTCTTCGAATGTGCCGTCGCATGCGATTCTTGTCCTACTCATGAACCGTTTTGTTTGAAAGCTCTCGCAGATGGTACATAGTAGAATTTTAGCCATGGAAAATAAAAAAAAGCAAAATTTGACTGGCACATAGAGCGACTCTTCACAAGAGATTGAGCAATCATCGGCGGAATCTCAGCATCGTAGGATAATAACCGCATCAAAAGTAACTATGTCGCAGAGTTCACAAAACCACCCTTGTCCCTCCATCAGCCCGTGCCTCTAAGGTTTTTTTTTTTTGTTTCCGAAATCGCACGAAACCATAAATCATTGTCTTCTAAGGAAAATATCAAATCACACGAGAACAATTGAAGCGTGTTTCATCCCAACCCCGTCTAACCAACTGACCTTTTTTGGCCTACCTGCTTCAATTCTCCATTTCTATACGACAAATGCTAGGTGAGTGACTTTCTGGGCCCGAAGATATCTTGATAGCTTCAAAAATTAGATGTCATGCACAAGATTTAAAAAAGAATTAGACCAAATGGAACATATTCCTGATTTATATATTCCTAATATTTCTGTTTATTTTTCAGCTCTACTTGATTGCCACTAAGTTTTCTATTTACGATTAGACTTTACTGATATGCAACATTGTCCAAACAGCGCAATTTTCAAAGAAACAAGCGCAGCATTAACCCCTCAAACAAGCAAAGACAATGGAAACGCCAACTACATATATCACGTAGCGCACCAGGCTTCGCTTTGAAGGTAACGACGTCACCGGAGCAAGATCTGACTTGTTCGTCCTTGACTCCCTCATTTGTAGCCTCGTTGCTTGAAATATGGAGGGAGCATGCTCCTTCTCCTCCATCTCTCCTTTACGTGCTTCTGCTACGCACCCCTTCCTCGTGCTGAGCGGTCGAGCACCTCATCCCCTGTCATGTTAATGCTGTTTTAAATACTGTTAATTGTGTTTTTGATTGTGCAGTTGAAATTTAATTTAATGATATACGGATAAGAATGTCTTTCATTGTGTATCAACATTTCTATTGAGATAAGGAGAACCAATGTATGCCATGTGCGTGCACTGTGGCGTGAAATTATCGCGAGGAAGTGCTAAATCCACCTCACCATACTGAAGCATTTTCGGGTGAAACACAAGTCAGTATGCGATGAGAAAGTGACAAAATTCGGGGAGAACGTGTGTGAGGAAAATTTCAATTCAGTTGATGGCAGTGGGGTAGCCAGGAATTTCGTTAGGGGATTCCAAAACCAGGGGGAAAAATTTTAAACAACAGGGTACAGAGGAGAGGGTTTCAAATGATTTTAACACCCTTCATAATAGAAAAAACTTCATTTTTCAAAGATTCATTTTTAAATTTATGATTTTTCAATATTTTGTTTCCTTTTATGAAGGAAAGTAATTGTGTTTTTATATTTCGGGGGGGACCAGACCCCCCAGACTTCCCCCTCTCGCTATGACACTGGTCAGAGGTTTATCAGAAGATTTTTCCTATTTTCATTTCCAAACCCAAGCGTAACAGTTTAGTGAGAATGAAAAGATGTTTTTTAAAAACAACTTGTAAGCCTATAAAAATGATTTTTAATTTATAAAAAATATTAAAATAGGTATGAAAATCTAAAAAGCATTCCTTTGATTGTATTTACCCAGAAAAAACTTGAATAATTACAGTAGAATCCTGATTTAAGGTTTTTCAGCGGGGACAAAATTTAAAACATTAAATGCGGAAAAACACTAAATGAGGACCTGCCATTTTTTTCAGGTTTTAGGGTCTGTAATGATTGGAATGGCTTTTTATGAATAAAAAATATTGTTTTAAGTACCTAACTAAAAGGTGCTACATGCAGCAACAAATTCATTGATTAAATGTTCTTTCCCCAATTAGAGTTGGATAATACCTTTCAGGAATCGGCTAAAAAATGGGTAGTAAAAATAAGTAATGAGAGGATGACAATTGTTTTAATGAAATATTTTAAGAAAATTATAATATTCATCAACTTAAAAGCATTCCCACACGGAATATTATTATGGAAATTAGTGATTCCATTTTACAGATATTTCAGTGGCCTCGAAGAAATTTTAAATTTTTTTCTGTAAAAGAGACATGTAGGTGACTATAGCATTTCTAATATAATAAAAAAGGTGCAAGTAGGTACTCGAAAAATCGTCATTGCATCAATAAAGATGAGTGAAATAAAGGGACAACAGAAGATCACTAATCCCGAATTCTAAACTACCGAATATCTAGGAAAAGGGAGGTTCTCTGGAATTTTGCCAATTTAACGTTTTCTGTTGCCTCGGCGAAACGAGCGATTTCTGAGCCTCCTGTGCGCACATTTTGGATTTCGAGGTCATCCAAAAAAGGAGAATCTTTTTTCTAGTATGCGTACAAGTCGATGGTGATTCAACTCGATGATAACACCAGATTCGTTGTCATATATCCGCGGCCTCATGCAGGTCGAATGGAGCCCGGAGAAGTTTCTTACGCGGCGCGCTGATCACCATGTTTCTCGGCAGCTTTTAATAAAATTTGGTTGGACCTTGAATAACGATTAGCTAAACTCTGTTAAGTGAAAAGGTTTAATCTTCAACAGAACTGGATTTCATCGGAAAAATTTCAGCGACTCTGGAGTTCGGCAATTTCGTCCGAGTTATGATGTCGCAGTCAAGCACCAAAGGATTCCTGCTGGATTTTCGTATTTTTTCGCGCTCATCTATTTTACCGTGATATGTGGTGATTTTTTTCCAGCATGAACGATTTATTTAGAGTCATGGACATGCCGGGGACTGCCGAGAAATATGGTGAGTCGGAGTCAAGGTGATCAGCGCGCCGCGTAAGCAACTTCTCCGGGCTCCATTCGACCTGCATGAGGCCGCGGACATATGACAACGAATCTGGTGTTATCATCGAGTTGAATCACCATCGACTTGTACGCATACTAGAAAAAAGATTCCCCTTTTTTGGATGACCTCGAAATCCAAAATGTGCCCACAGGAGGCTAAAACTGTCAATTAAACTAAAATTGTCAAAACTCCGATTGTCATTCTCTTTAGACATAAAATAGCACCAGATAAATATCTTTGAATCGACTGCGATATCAACCAGCCGCATGTCGATATCTCGGCTCCGGGATATCTAAATTACGATGTAAAATAATGTTGTTCCGTTAGGTAAGAATGTTTTCACTCACGATCATGACAGGGGAAACACTTCCTCGGCTCTTCGTTGTTCCCCCGTGGAAACTGACCTTGGAATGGATTATAAAAATAATCTTCTAGTGAACTGCGCAAATGATATTGGGCCTCTTACGAAAAGAGAAAGTAGCTGACTGGAAAAATATTGGGCCAACAATGGACTGCCAGTAGAGAGTGGAGTAGAAAGGGGCATAAGCCGTCAATTAAAACATTACGAGGAAACCATCATTGTAGCGGCCCTAGGAGGATAACTCGTGTCATCAGTCGTCACGTATCATCGAAGTTCACGAAGTGAAGGATAAGGTAGTTAGAGGTTATCAAGGGATGACTTAGCTCCATTAGATCGGATCTGATTCAAAAAGTGTCTGGTGTTTGGATCAGAAGGGGAGCGAAACATTACGAGAAGACAAATCACCCAGCTTGCGAGTTGAAGGTCCCAGCGCTGCATTCGCGGAAGAAAGCAGTTGAAGAAGCGTTCCCCGGTAGATTCTATCGACTCTTGGTTAACTTTCATGGTACTGTTCTTGTTGATGAGCATAAATTCGAAGATTTGGATGAACTGTCATGAAAAAAACGTTAAATCGGGCAAAAAAATCTTGAGCGGGACAAATTTTTACGACCATAAATGCGGAAAAACGCAAAATGCGGAAACACTAAATACGGATAATTTTTACATTGTCCTAATAGGGAATGAATCGGGACCGCAAAAAATAAACGCTAAATGCGGAAAAACGTTAAATGCGAAGACGTTAAATCCGGATCCGACTGTACTTTGTTTAATAGCAGGAATTTAAAAATGAATTTGGATCCGAAAATATCCGATCTGAAAGATCCAGCTCGGAAAATCAAGGACTCGATCCAAATCTGGATCCGAAAAAAATCTGGATCCGTCCATCCCTAGTAATTTTATTCCATTCAATTGTTAAATTTTAATGACAGCAATGCTACAGATAAATCAATATCCCACCTGTTAGAAGGCACAAGAAGCGATAGAATCGGAATCGAGAATCGGGAATCTATTTGAAGGAATCGGAATTGGAATCAGAATCAAAAAAAAGTAGAATCGATTCATCCCTAATTCACGTTAAAAAAATTCGTACGTGCTTTTGAAATTCCCTCCTGTCGTGCGGGTGGGCTAACATCTGCTATCTCAAGGGTTCGTAATGCATTGCCGGCAGTTGACAATTTTTCAAACCAGTCTAAAAACAATGACTGTTTCCCAGGCCCTTTTGTCGCTCATGGAAATGACAGCAAATGCTACTTTGAATGCCATTTCATTCATGCTAGCGGAGTTTATGAATGATAAATGATTTTAGTTTGAAGTCCTCCGAGGCATTAGCAGCTACGTGAAACAGTCTTTAAATGCCTTGAAACCTGACCCAGGTTTTCCTTCCCTGAAAATGAATGAACGAGATTGCATTCTTTTCCAAAACAATGTCATCTCGTTAAAAATAAAAACTAGTTGAGGGGGAAAGGAGCCACTTTCAATCACAGCTTGGAGTTCATCAGAAAATGTTTCGGTGACTGCGCTATCAACACTTGCAGATTCATCAGATATCGTCGCACTGAAAATACCTGCTTGCCATTTAAAATTCTAGAACCAATTGGAGCTTTCACTAAATGTCTTTGAGCGATTACCACCCTCATCTTTTCATACAGATTCAGAATGAACTTTCCGTATGTGTTGACCGCTTGGTTGAAGATGGTGCGGCTGAGGTTACTGATTTTTTAACTTTGTCTCTATTCAGAATAAGGCATCGTGAGTTTAAACGTATTTGATGCTCTCCATTTTCAAAGCATTTGACCTCTTGACCAGTTGAAACTTCAAACTCTTATAGGGGCAAAATAATTCAGTGCTCAATGGTAAAATTTGGTGGGAGCCTTTCTTACACCCATTGCTTTATAAATCAAACATAATGCATATTTGGTATTTCATTCCCTTCAATTCCTGTGACAGAGATGGAGGAAGTCAGGCTAATGAAGTTCATTTGGGGATTCTCTCCATATTAGAATACATGTATGGATGCTTCTTCATTATTGGACAATGAAGCCACCAACCTCGATAATATGATATGCCGGTGGGGGGGAGAAGTGTGTTGATTTGTTAAATGGCTTTCTTCCTTCCTCAGGTGCTGGATGTAACTCCATATTACAGTGCATGCCGATGGGATTATTGTGCTTGCCACAAATTAGACCCTGCAGAGTGTGCCTGTGCGGCCATGTCTGTTTATGTGCAAGAGTGCAGCCGTCTTGGCGTGAAGGAGATGCCTAATTGGAGGGATTCAACCACTTGCCGTAAGTACTTGCTACATTGTACTCATCACATGTAAACGTTTCTATATTTCATACCACTTCAAATGATTTGTGTTTCTGTTGATTTTGACTGACTCTAAATGCAAAACAGTGAGCAGTACTCTTTCAAAGGTGATTTTCCCCAGTGAACTCATGGAAAAGGGTTGAAACTAGAGATGGGTCCAATGGCATTTTTCTTGAATTTGAATATCGAATATGAATACGTGATATTTTCCGAAATACCTCACTTGAAGATCGAATACTGTATTGCCTAATATGCATTTTTACACCAATTTTAAATAAAAATGAAAATTAAATTTGAAAGAAATGCTGAACACTTTGCAAGTCATTCTGCACGACTGACTACTCCTAAATCCTGACGCAGCTGTCACCCAAGGTCACATCATAGGTCATCAAGGTCAAGTCACACTGTGGCAAGTCGGGTGAACACCCGCGCAACTACGGGCAACTCTAAGCTGAAAAGAGTAGGTGTCATCTCTTGACTAGGCTCTCAGCTGTCAGACAATTAAAAAAAATGTTTGTAGAATTTGCGTATTATTAATCAACATTCAGTGCATCAGTAACAAAATACATGTGTTTAAAGTGCTGTTACATGGAGAGAGTATCAATATTTTATGTCTTTGTGAGTATGGGCTGCATTCTAGTGTAAGTGTACCCATCGTTGGATACGAATGTGTTAGTGTCTACTGTCCCTCAACCCACAGGAATGGTGGAGAAGCCATTTTTGTAAAGGAAGGCATTGACCGAGATAATTTTTCGTTTGACTTTATGAGTGTTAATCTCATTTTCGAATCTGCTGGTATCAGAATCAAATATTTTGACCATTATTTTCATGTTATAGTTCTGTATCGATCACCGCTAGCTTATTTTGATTCCTTCTATGACAAACTGGATAACATTCTTTTTTCTGTTCTTAATCAGTCCCCCAGAAATATTGTAATTATGGCCGGTGACCTCAATGTTGATCTTTTGGTGAATTGTCCTAACCAGAAGCATAGCTCACATAATGTTATCCCATCGGTTAAAAATCCAACAAGAATTACCAGCAATTCTGCAATGCTCATTGATAATATATTCACAAATTTAAGTGACCAGAATGCTTCAGTCTGTCTTCAATCCTTTAGTATCCAATCATTGTGCAGTGAAAGTAATTTTTGGCCACATAGCATATCTGCTTAAAGCAGACTCCTCTTTTTATGAAACTAGAATCTTTAGTAAATCTAATTACCAATTGTGTACATCTTTGCCGTCATTGTGTACAACAATTCACTGTGACTGGTACGTGATTAGGCGGATGGGGAGAATTGCTAATTTCTCGGACTAATTTAGGGCAGTACCACGCTGTGGTCTGGGTGTAACAATGTTACGTGACCCGGTGGGTCACCAAAATATTCTGCTCCCTGGTGCTGCAGTCTGAGCTGGACTCCAGCTTATCTATTAGATGGGGTCCCTCCTATTCTGCAGGGAATGGCAAATCTACAGCTTAGATGCCCCTGGAACCCTTGTGGCACCATTCTGGGATATTGGAATTGGATGTCCGGCTTGCCTTGCTTTCTTTCACCTTGTGCAAGGAGAATTTTTTGCAGCCTGGCTCTTGTTATCTCTTTCTCTGCCTTTACTCATGTGTACCTTCAAAGTATTTATCAAAAAGCCTCTTTCTTGATTCACTCAGCAGCTTTTTTCTTCATTTAGGGCCTCAGATTTTTATTAATATGTTGTTCAATTAAAGAGTTAAAGAGTATAAATAATTTTTATAAACAGGCTTAAGATTGATTACTATCCCATGATAATATAAATATTCTTTTTTGATGTGTTTGTGAATTCATACATATTTATTTTTCAGATTTTTTGTGAAAGGGGAAAAAGAAATTTATTTTGTTCATAAGTTATCCTTTGTTCTTTGTATATTGCAAGTTTTCAAACGAGCATGTATTTTAAAAATATCTTGTATGCTCATGTATTTATCTCTTCAGATTAGTTTTCACTTTGTTTATTTTGTCACATATGAGATTCAAAGCAATAATGTTTCAGAAAATTATTTATATTATATTTGTTTTCTGACTTGCCTCTTATTTAATATTTAAGGATGGTAGTTTCCATGCTGGTTTTTTTAACCATTGAAGCTACCTAAAGCTCCTTTTTATTTATGTTGTTAAAAAATGTGTACATTTAAGTTTGGAGTAATAAATTCATTCATTCATTTGTTCATATTCGTGCCGAGGTGGAGTGGGTATGTATTGCTGTTCAGATGAAAGGGGGAATGAGGAATGAACACTCACTGCACAAATGGGCTCTTTGCAGTCAAACACGGATGGGATAAGATGCTCGCGGGGACATTTCACCCTTGTTATCCATTCAAACTGTCTCACTCATGCATCCTCACTCCACCGGTGCCTTGTACTTGCGTAATTTTCATATGTAAAGCTTGAATTACGAAGCAAGTCTGGAAGAAAATAATCACTTTTCCTCATCTATGTTTGGCTATGTATCAGTTGTATTAAATGAAAAATATGACATTTTGTATTACATATCCTAAAAAAAAGTGATCTGGGAAGCAGTTAAAAAAAATGCTTTGCCCCCTCTCAGTATGAAAGTGACTTTTCGTCTTATCGTCTTCGGAGTGATTTCTTAGAATTGAATTGTGCACTTTCTTACTATTGTGAACGAAAACCAGTGCCTTAGCAATCCTGCATGAATTTATTAGTATGACGTGGGTTTTGACATTGCACACGCTCATTTTGGTAAGTATAGACTAACATTTGGTTTCTGGGCAAGGTAAGGTACGAGGCCATGACACCTGTGTGTTTGTATGCTATTATGATGTGAAGCACCAAAACCAGTGTCATTCCAATAAATCCACGTAGAATCATCAAATCATTGCCTTTTATACTCTCCATTCTTGTAGCAATGCAGCTGAGGCAATCAAATGGATCCAAAGTTAATTTTTCATCCTCTTGTTACCTCTTCTAGCCATGCATTGTGCTGATGGCAAAGTTTATTCAACATGTGGCCCAACCATGCAGCTGACTTGTGGATCAGCAGTGGAATCAGCGGTATCCCCATTGGCAAAGCCTGTTTTCTGTGTTGAGGGCTGCTTCTGTCCAGAGGGAACCCTTGCGCACAACGGGAAGTGCATTCAGCCGTCAGAGTGCCCGTGCCAGCTGAGAGGGAAGCTGTTTGCTCCAGGCGACACAGTGCCCAGTGACTGCAACACCTGCAGGTGAGGGGGAAGTGGCGATCTATGCACCATCATTCAATGGGTGCCTACCCTGGTTCATAGTGCACTTGGATGCATAGTGCTTACCAATGAACTTAGCATCACTGCTCATTGTGTGGTAGTGAGAGTGACAGGGAGTATTTGTGTTTTTTCAGTGGGATGTATTTGTGTGCACTAGGAGCAGCAGTACCCAGGTCATCAACCCTTGAAGCTTTTTATCCTCCAATAGCTTCTTTGTCTTCTCTCTGCTCCTCATAACACGAATACAAGGATCAAGAACTTGCTCCTCATAAATTTCAGTGTGTAGCATTAAAAAGGTCTTATCAGTGTATGTATTTGAGGCAGCCAAAGTAATTTTTTGGTCCAAGTATTTTTACTATGCATAATGGTGTATCAAGTGATTGAATGAATATTGCCTCGGATTTTTCTAGTGTAATTTTCAATAAAAGCTAATGAATTTTATTTTTTTTCAAAATGCATGCAAATTGGAATTCAGGAATACCACAAATATTGAAGAATCGGATTTGAATGAAATCAAAAGTTTTCAATTGCTTATTATTGTATAAAGACATTTAATTAGATTACATAAGAGCTAAAATAATATTTAGGGTATTCTGCTGAAAAAAAAGATAAAATTTGACTTCAGTGCAGGCTATGCTGTGCTTATGTGAAGTGAAGTCATTATAGGTATGACATAATTTTTAAAAATTGCCATCAGCAATTACAGAATTTTGAAGTTATGAATTCGATATGAGTGGGAGTGGTAAAATTCAAAAACTTGAGAAAGAAGTAAATGATAAATCAGTTGTTAAATATAAGTTTAAACACTGTGTTAGGGATAAAATGACCTTTGAAATTTGAATCCTTTTTAACTAATTTAATGTTAAAAACTCTCATATGGATATCTTTAAGAATACATAGCTTTCTTTTTCTCCTAAAGAGGGGGGTGCATATTTTTTTCTTCCCACTCCTGACAGTTGCATTGCATTGCAAGTTGATTGATTGATGTGTTTTAAGGTGTGAGAGTGGCAAGTGGTCTTGCACTCAGGCCAAGTGTGGTGCTCGGTGCTCATCCATTGGTGATCCTCACTATGTGACGTTCGATGGTCGCCACTACAACTTCATGGGAAAGTGCTCGTATCATCTCGTCAAGGGCGACAACTTCAGCATCGAGGCAGAGAACGTGGCCTGTGCCGGCTCTATCTCTGAGGTACAAATTTTTCTGATGCACATCATATTCCTCATTTTCCTGTTGGTCAGTGAAGGTGTGGAAAGTTTTCTATGGGCTTGTAACAAATTCAAAAGCATATTCAGTGGGTTAATACCGTATATGCATGTGTAAGAGCCGCACACGTGTAAGAGACGCACCCCTATTTTAAGCATCGAAGCTAAAGAAAAAAATATGCTGCATTTTTTTATCCTATCACATGGTGTTGTAGACATATGCCTGGACTTTCGACAGTTATCAAAATTTCCTCTTTCATTACTAAAAATATACGCATCATTTTTCCAGCTAAATTTACACAATATGCATGGTGCTTGGAGATATGTAGGTCTATGTAGGCTAGGGATGGTCGGATAGGATACCTCAGATACTAATATCTACGGGTAATGCCCTTCACCTTGTACTCCGGATCCAAATTCGTCGAAGAAATTGAATCTGAATCTGAAATTTTAAATCAATGCTTTTGTGAATACAACATCCTATAAGAGGGAGTAGAAAGAGTTCCGATCCTCTCTTCGCATACACCATTGCTCTACGGTGCTTGTCCTAATCACAAGCAATTTTGTTTAAAAGCTCTAGTAGGAGTATTGCAATAGAATTGCAGCCGTGGAAAATTATAACGCAAAATATGACAGGCGCACAACATGAACCTTCCCAAGAGATTGAACAACAATCGGGGGAATCTCAGCACTGTAGGATAATGACCACATCGTAGATTTCATGGAACCACACTCGGCCCTCCATCAGCCAATGCCTATGCTGTTTTTTTTCCTGTCCGAGACCACACAGACCATAAACTTGCCTCATAGGAAAATATCAAGTTATATGGGAACAATGGAAACGTGTTTCATCCCTACCCCTTCTCACCAACTGACCTTTTTCAGCCTACCATGTTCAATTCTCCCAGTTTCTGGAGGCCAAATGCTAGGGGAGTCACCGTGGAAAACTCTGTGTGATGTCGTTCTGGTTCCCACTGCTGCAAGTGAGGTGACCTAGGGGCGAGTTTTTGAGCGCTGATATGACGCAGGATGCTAGCAGGTAGTGGAGTACCCTGCTAGCTGGTAGCGCTTGGCTTTAATAAGGATTATTATTACCTTATCAAACGAAGAAAACTTTCCGACCTTAGCCAGTTTTAATAGGTGATTATTAAGACATGTTTCCCTGAGCTCTGTGCCTCATGCATGCATTAGTAACTTCATACGATGTAAAACTCCTATCTACTCGTATAGAAACTAGGTCCCTGTGACATCACGTGTAGTGGCATTGCATGGGCGCCAATCTGGCCTTTTTTAAATGAGAATAAAATTGACCAATGCCATTTGTCTAAACTGGTATTTCTAAAACCAAATAATTTGTATATTATGAATACACTAATGTTGGGCAACGAATTGCAATCAATGCCTTTCGTTTTCTTTGATGAAGAAAACTACCCTATTATTAACCCGCCGTGACTCGCGCCCTAAATACGAACGTGAGAGCTCGCGTGGGGTGTTTCTGACACCCCACTCGTTTTTTTCGCTTTTTTCAATTGTTTAATTGTATTTTGCCTTAATTTTTGCTATTTACCTATCCTTTCATAACTCCTGATAATATTTGTTTGTTTGATATGAATAATTGTCGCATAGGAATATTTTGTTGTAATTTTGTTAATTTTCAAAAGAATTTGAAGTACAAAAGATGCGGACGTTGATACAATTTGTAAACATTGTTACATATTGGCTGTATTCTAATTAAATCAATAATAATTTTGTTCACATAAATTAACAAATTGCATTACCTGGCTAAATAATTTTATACGTTACTTCGTTTCAATATTTTATATGAATTGAATTTTGATTATTTGATGGAAAAACCGGCCGCGAGTCTTGCGATTTGCCTGCTTTTGAGCTAATGGAAATGATTTGATGATCAGGGTTTTTTACATTTGTTATAACGATCAAATAGTATTCTAAGTTGTTAATAATGATTCTGAAAAGTATTTTTGAAGAATTTTATCTCAATCACTGGCTCTTTCAAGTGGGAAAATTCTGAATAATCTTCTAGTCTATAAATTCCAAATTTGCCTGGGAAATGCTGTATCTTTTCGGAAATCGAGGGTGGACCTGTAGTCTGTTCAAATAAGGAAGGATGGGTAAGAGATTTGGCATGGATCGAGGGCCCAACGATAACCGCGTACCTGCTGTCAGCCAAAACTTACCCGGGGTCCAGTCGATCACGCTCGATATAATGAGTCACGAATTGCACTCCACTCGGAAAAATTATCTCATAAAGTAAGCGTGATATGTAATTTTTTATTATATCTTTGATTTCTACGTGTAATTTCATGAAGATAGAGTCTCTATACGACGGAGCTACGTCCATTAGTTATGTAACACTTACATAGCGGTTGCAAAAAAAACCACTAAGTGTTGCATAACTACTTGGCATAGCTCCGTCCTGTTTACACTCTTTTTTCATGAAATTACACGTAGAAATCAAAACTGTAAAAAAATACAAATTACGCTTATTTATATGCAGTAATATTTCAGAGTGGAGTGCAATTCGTGACTAATTATAGCAAAAGCGGTCTACCAGACCCCGGCTATTGTTTGGCGGATGGCAGGTAGGAAGCTATGGTTGGACCTCGAGCGGTGCCTAATCTCTTACCCGCCTTCCCTGTTTGGATAGACTATACCAACGATCGGAAAATCTGGACTACTCCTTCCGTTGTTTATTTCTCACGCACAAGAACCCCCTACACGGGTTCTTACTCACGCCATTCTTTGTGCCCTAGTATGTCATGTTATGACCGACTATCTCGAATTTTCGTCATGACTCACGCCAGGCTTGGGGAAGGACAGGGTATGGCAAATACCGCAGCAAGAAGTGTGAAAACCCCCCTACGCACCCAAGACTGGAAGCAATAAAAAGGTTTCACAAATGAAGCGGCGGTAGACGGAGGGGGAAAGATTCTCTTTCCTTTGTACGCAGCTGAGTCAGGGTCATTCGGATTTCGGAAATGTTTTGGGCTTAGGCCGGAAAGGATCTGGGTGAAGGTCTTCCCTACTCTCTTTGCTGAGAGGTTTACCCTGCAATAAATCCTTTTGCTCTGGCGGTCTCTGTATCCCAGTAAAAGAGAAGTTTGCTCTCCATTCGGCAATTCAAATATGAATTTTTACTTCTCTAAACAAGATTTGTCTTCGTTACTTTGTGCATGCAGACATCACGATAGTTACCACAAAAATTTCCCTGCGAAATCCTCGCTATTATTGATCAATATTCATATGCTCCTTTGGGATAGTTGCATTTTGATCAACTTTAGATATTATTATGTGTAAAATGAGACAGAAAATATTTACGAATTGTAGCAAGTTGGTATAGCCTCAGTTGACATTGGAAGGGCTGATGAATGACACGAAAAAATCATTTACACGAATTCCTTCATGAAACACTTTTTTAATATTTTCCAAGCACTCACTACATACTTTCAACATGTGCGATGCACACATATTCCTTTCACAAATTTCACAAAACAGTTTAGTTTTTATGTCTTTGGCTCTGGGGCAAATTACACACCTTCCACTTCCTCTTCTCCGCTTTTCCTGTGGCTCCGATATTGATGGCTCTCCGTATTTCTCTAACGTTTTCCTAAATTCTTTTGGCAAATTTTTTTGTGTACTTCTCTGGGCAATAAAAGGTTTTGTTAAGCCTTTAGCAATTTCTCGGAGGAATGTTCTTCTATTTGTCTTAATTTCAGGATGTAAGTTCCTGAAAATAACGAACGCATTGATGCCCAATGTATTCATCAAATGATAAAAAACCACCATAGGCCATCTCCTTGTGTTTCTGGCAACACTATAGGTAGCGCACATTTCATCTACCGTATCTACACCACCTTTCGTAGAGTTGTAAAAGGATATCATTTCCGGTTTTTTTTTCTCACCTGTGGTCGGATCAATGCTAATATCGCTGTGCATACTCGAAATCATGAGGACGTTTTTCTTCTTTTTAGGAATATATGACACAAGAGTCATATTTTTCCTGAAGAGAAAAATGCTACTATACTCATCTCTATTTTTGACAAAAACAATTTCAGGGGGAAGCTCTGCCTTATTCTTCCTAATGGTCCCCACAATAGTAAGTTTTCTTAGAAGTAGATCTTCCAAAAGTGGCACACTCATGAGCCAATTGTCCACTGTAATGTTCCTCCCCGTTCCCAAAATTGGACTGACAATCCTTTTTACAACCTCCTTTGGGCTGTTGTCTACTCTAAAAGGACCATCTGGCTGAATACCTAGGTAAACCTCCATTTTTTGCGTGTAATACACTGTAGCATCTACAAGTGCAAATATTTTTATGCCGTACTTTGCGGGTTTATTTGGTAAATATTGGCGGAAAGAACATCTACCCCGAAAAGGAACTAATTGCTCATCTACTGTAGCAAACTCACCGATGTTGTACAATTGTTCAACTTTACGGATAAACATTTCAAATACCTTTCTTATCGGAGCCAATTTATCAGTTTTTCTCCTATTTTCTCTGTCTCTGATGTCATCAAATCTTAGACATTGAAGCAGCAATTTAAACCTCTGGTAATTCATTGATGCCCTAAATATCTCCACACCCAAACCATCTTGATCCCACATATCTTTCAAGTTCTGGCGACCTGATTTGTTTGCCCCTAAATAAAAAAGCAGACCAATGAGACATCTGATTTCAGATTCGTCTGTTGGCTTAGCATCTCTTTCTCGAGAATAATTTTGCGCCTTTTCTGCAAGTTTGATATTTGTACTATTTACAATTATGTGACAGATGTTCTCATCAAAAATTATGTCAAAACTATCTAGCGGAGAATTTATATCATTCTTATTTCCCTTGAAGCCAGCTGCCTGAGATACAATGTTATGAACTGGTGTTCGAACATTACGTCGTGGCTCAGAGGTACTCCATTTTGTCACTCGATCTTTGCCCGTTAAAAAATTATCGTTAGTCACAGTTGTATACTCAGTCTCTGAATCACTGATGTCCTGATCGCTACATGTGTCGTGCTCCGATTCCTGTGCTGAAGCTGAAGAGAATTCAGTGTCTGAATCAAATTCTTCCTCTTCGGATAGTCCACTGGAAAGCAGAAGAGCAGTTTCTATGTCCCTCTCTGATCGTAAATAGGTCATCTAAGGGAAAATATAGTTTATATAAGTTTCTGAATGATTTTCAGTGATTCCTAAAATTTAAATTTTTCATTTATCAGAAATTGAAAATGACATGAACTTACCTTGAGGTCTCTAGAGAATTTCTAGGCTTCCCACTAGCAATCACTTCTAAGAGAAAAAAGTTATACGAATTTTGGGATGAAATTCTTCCCTAAAATGGAAAAATAAAAGAAATATTGCGTATAGTCTCCTTTGAAATAATGAAGTAACGAAAAATAATGGTGAAATAAGCGTTGAAAATTTATAAAACGTAATGAAGCATTGGGTATCGAAATAATGATTGTAAAAATAAGATAAATTTTATAATTGTAAGTGAAAAGACTCACCAAATAAAAGAACGAAGTATACTTCGCGGCAGTATTCAGTAGAGGATCCAATGAACACAAAAACAAGTAAACGCAAAAAAGTTTACGGCACACATTCAAGCATGAAACCAACACTCGAAAATTTCGCTCCGACGGGATGCGCACTGTCTTCACAAAAGCGTCTGATCTCGGCCGAAAACGGAAAGAAACTAACCAATTTTCCAGGACAGCTAGGAAATATCCCTAAACTCAGCTACTGAAAAGATGAGACCATAAAACTAGACCCGAAACGAACTCTAACCAAAACAAGACGCTGGGGTGCCTGGGACACCCCGCGCGAGTCACGGCGGGTTAAAGGATATTTCAGTTTTGTCGAGTAATACTGTATACTCTTGTGGTTGTGTTCCTGTAAAATATTTCTGCAAATGTGTCGTCCTCTTTTTTTATTCAGCAGTTTCTTTCTTTTGATTACAGGCTATGAATTTTCCAGTGTCCATTTCCTCAGGTCTCCCATCCTGTACAAAGGCATTAAAAATACAGTTTGGTGGCCATATTATCAAACTGAAGCAGAACAGAGAGGTGATCTTTAATGGTGAAGAGATCACTGAAGTACCTTATTCTCATGATGGAATCAGAATTCGAATGGTATCTTCAATATTTTTAATGGGTAAGATATATCTTTCACTCTGGTGGCATGTGTAGTATTTTGAAGTATGCTGCGTGAACGGCAGTGAAATACATATTAATTACCATGTGAAAAAATTCTCCTGGACTGGGAATCGAACCACATACCTTTGGCTTTCCGCTGGGGCACTATCTAGGTTCCTGAATTCCCATGGCAATTGTACCTGGGCTCATGGTACTAGTGTTTAAGCACTCACGATCCATCAATGGTGGCAACACAAGGGAGAAAGGACTTCAAAGAAGCCACATTCGGTAGAGAGCCACATTTGTCAGGGAGAGTTGTCATACCTGAGGTAAAGCTATGCATGGCATGAATTGTAATGCATATTTTGAAGTTTGCCATCTGAAAGACTTTGAAATACAGTGAGTCCTCGTTTAACGTCACTTACTGTTCCTGAAAAATGTGACGATAAACGAAATGACGTTAATCGAAGCACAATATCCCATAAGAAACAATGTAAAAAGTGAATATCGGTTCCTAGACCTCACAATTCCTATGCGAAAAAATTTTAGCGTATCATATTTGGGCCATTTCTTACGATGGGAATGCCAAACTATGGCATAAACACGAGTCCCTGTCTTCATTGACGGCAATACCAGCAGCGACGTACATCCTTCTCCATTTTTGTATCTTCCCGCATTTGTTTTTTCGGCTTCGCTATGGTGGTCACGGTGGTCATCAGTAGGGCATCATCGCCGGGGCATCATCATCGCTGAAACATCGTCGCAGTTACAGGAACCAAGATTATTGAGAACACGGCGAAAAAGTGACGACAAATACTCCGAGTTCTACCCGGAAAAATTCCTAGAAATCACTTCAGGTTCCAGAAAACCGTTATGTAAAGTAATATTTGCTAAAACTTTACTTGACATTTACACACTTAACATTTGCGCACCTACCTAAGAATTCATTTTGCAGAAAATTTGCTATAAACGTAATCGAAATTGACAATAAACACACCGTTTTACACTTCGTTTAGACTGACTGTATTACCGCCCACAAAACGAACAACCTGCAACGCCCGCCGCTTCGCATTTTTTCTCGCGCGAAATTTAAAAAACCTGACTAGACCTGACGTTATCGCGAAGCAAAGGCGCGATAAACGAATGACGGTCTCGAAATTTTCGTGACGTTATCGCGAAATGACGTTAAACGGGGTGACGTAGAACGAGGACTCACTGTACACATGAATTGCTATGAGGAAACATCTCGTACCATGAGCCTAGGTATCGTGCAGGTAAGCTTAGTCAAGCAGTGCACTTCACATGTGGCATTTTCTGCATATTCATCTTTCAAAATTTGCAATGATAAAAGAAATGTCAGCTGTGTCACAGCTACAACTGCCGAGCATATATGCAGTCAACCTCAGCTTCCCTATATATCCTAGAGAGCTGTCGAGAGAAGCCAAACAAGCAGGGACTCATTGGCCTCAGCGATCACTAGCCCACCGAAATGCCATCTTCAGTGGAGGGGAGGGGCAAGGGTGGGTAGGGCCGGAGCAGAATTGCCTCCAACAGAGATTGTCCAAAACGAGTAAACCGGTGACTTGGTTTTTATCATTATTTGTCACTTTCTTGGCTGGAAACAGAACAACTGCTATTGCACCCTTACTCTAAATCCTTTTCTGACCTTATGTTAAACCTTCTTGATATTTTTTATTTTAATTTATTCATCGGCAAATCCAGAGATGACTAGATGTTTTGCCACTGATGCCAATGTTCTAACTTGCCATGCATGTATGCTGGCATTTTTGCGTTTCCCTTTCATACAATTTCTTCATACCGTGTATTTACAATTTAAGAATGAAGTTCATGATTTTAGCAAATTTAAACAGTATAAATTGTGGTAATGTTAAATGTATTTTCACTTGATTATGTAGGTAAAATGTATTTAACATTGCCGCCACATGTTGCTAAATGTGCTTGCTCTTACCATTTTGAAATTTGGCCCCAGGAACTCTACTTGGATGAAAATATAACTGCCTCAAATTTTGGGGAATAAACATTGTACCAGGACTAATAAATGACAGTCTAACTAAAATTTACCTTGTGTAACATTCTTATTTTTCCATATTCAAGGAAATTTTGATTACAGTTCACCACATATTTTTTGGTGTAATTTCCTTGTAGAATGTCATCAAGCATGATGAAACTCCTTTTTTTTTTTTTAAGAAAGTTGCCCAGTCATGGAAACCATTACTTTAGGCATGCAGTCAGAAGATTAAAACTTTTCTCTTATTTGTATCATTATCAAGATATCAGATAGGATCGTCACAGCCAATACAGTACCTCTTTTCACTGCTGATTTTGAATGGCTAATCAATCATGCTGATGAGCTAGCTTTTGAAATATTCTCTCCTATCGGAAGCGTGATATTTTTCATTTGTTTTCTTTCCGCCAGTTGAGTTGCCCATTGGCCTTGAGGTGTGGTGGGATGGGGCCACTCGTGCCTATGTTGATGCCGCTGCAAGTCTACAAGGTCAAACCAAGGTGAGAGAGAGTACGTGTGTGTGTGCACTTATTCCCCTCTATTCTCTTAGTGAAGCTCTTTTACGTACAGCTCCTACCATTTTACCCAATCCTCCTCAAATTGCTCTCTGAACTGAAAGATGCGTTATGCTGTGGTAAACAACTTAGACTGGGAAACAAATGAACCAACTCGTCCAGATGAAATCCTGAAACAATACATGTAGTTAATGCCCCCTGGGAAAGCACCTGGCGTAAATTTATGTGCTTGCTGTTGACTACATTTTAGGAAATTAACATGTAATTGAGGAGTATGTTCATCACTTTGAATGAGGCCCTTGATGTAGTAAATGTAAAAATTGAAAAAAATCTTCCTTGTGAATCATCTTCACCCACAGTATTGTGTAATGAACATCCGGGTGTTGGCCAAATTCATATCCTCATGCAAGGAGTGCATCTCTGCCATTCCATTTGCTCTCCACCAGTTGAAGTTGAAACTTGCTACCTTCAGATTGGAATTTGAGAACGTGAACTATCAAACAAAAGTGGCTCCTCCTATTCTGTGCTGCCCAAATAGCTGTTCTACTCATCCTACTCAATTTTATGCGTGCGCATCTACTTTAATGTTAAGCACTACATTCCCACCTCTCTCCTAAGGCTTTCGACATTTTTGTTTGTGCACAGGGGCTCTGTGGTACTTTTAATTTGAACCAGAGGGATGACTTTCTCACGCCAGAAGGTGATGTGGAGCAGTCTGTTTCTTCATTTGCAAACAAATGGAAAACATCTGAGACGTGTGAAGATGTCCCGGACAAGTTTTTGGAGAGTCCATGTGATGTGAACATTCAAAAGAAAGCTTTGGCCGAAAGGCATTGCCAAAAGTTAAAAGGGAGCATCTTTCAGGGTAAGTTGTGTCTTATTGTTCGACTCCAATCACATACATAGTCAAGCAATGTAAATCCAGATTTATGTGTCAAAATCACCGTTTCACCTCTCTCTATCTTTATCTTGATGATAATTTACATGCAACACAAATGATTTTCTTATCAAAACTCGTGTGAACGTAAGCCTTGACACATGAGTTGATTTCACTAGTTTGTGGACATGTTCTAATTATCTTTGTGTCTAAACATTTCAGCTTGCCACTGGTTTGTGGATCCAGAGCAGTATTACCAGGACTGCATGTACGACATGTGTTCATGCGAGGGGAAAGTCGGTGAATGTCTGTGTCCAATTTTGTCAGCATATGTGAAGGAGTGCGCTAGGCAAGGGATGGATCTTGACTGGCGCAAACAAGTCAGGGAGTGCGGTAAGTATGAGGGGATGATTATCTTTTGTGAGAAAATCATTCCAGCAGATCCCATTAGTTGATAATCAACTGCCACTTGGTCTATAACATGTTATGGCAATTATTGCTTTATAATAGGGTTATCAACTTTTCCGAAAATGGCCAGTCAGGGACTGGGAAATATTTCACTATAAAGTGCAATGTAATTTTTAGAGCTGTAAATAAGACTTAAATCATTCTAGATGCACTTAAAGACATACTATGCTTACATTCCCTAACAAAGTTCCCTAACAATTAAAACATTCCCTAACAATTAAAATATTCCCTAACAATTAAAATTGATGGCAGGAAAGGTGCTTACATAATTAATAGTAAAAAAAAAATAATTTAAGAAATGTGGTAATTGTTAAAGATGGATCGAATAGCGGATTTCTCAAACTCAAATATGTATTGATTTTGAATATTAAGTCATTGCTCGAATATTTGAATAACTCGAATACTATAATTGCACAAAGCATATTAAACGTTATTCTTCTATTTCACTTGATAAATTTACAAATAAAAAAGTATGTATCAAATACATTTTAAAAATCAACTTTTTTATTTTAAATAAATTCCCCACATTGATTGTTGTTGCTCTACATCTGCTATTTTTGGTTACACTTTTCCCAAGGTATCTGTTTTTGTTGGGTGACTTTGTTTAGACAGACTTATCATCTCCAAAGCCAACTGATTTTTTATCATCTCAACTTAATGGAACCTTTGAAATCACTGATTTTGAATCATAAATCAAGAATTGTGGCATGAGTGAATAATTGTTCTTTTTCCAGAAATTCATGCCAACTTTTACTGGAAAACAGCAAATCATTGACGAAACCTTGTAGATGACCATGCGAAAACTTCTTAGTTTCTAGGATATTAATAACGCTATTCACAAGGGGGATAACTTAAGAAACTGTGACTACACTTCCACTGGCAATAAATGTTGCTCCTTCGAAAACGTCCAGAACATCAATCTATTGCTTGATAGCATCGCACTGTGGTGGAGTTATGTCCACATTAAACTCAGGTTAGAGGCAGCTAATGTTATGGCTTGCTTCTGCTCTGGAAGACGCCTCATCATTTGAAAAAGGGAGTTCCATCTTGTGGGTTTAGCCTGGATGAACATTGTATGAGAAGTGGTGAAAATAGTTTTTTGAATGTTGGTGTATAGATGCGTTCAGTCAGGGGACTGAGCATAAGCCATTTTGTACTATTATTTTAATGAAAATTTAGAACCTTTATATCAACTTTGTAGCATCATTGTGGAGCCGTCGTTCGGCATAATGAAACAAAACTGACGTCAGGGGAAGCCCGCATCCTAGCAGTCTTCAAATTCGTGATGATCTTTCCAATGAGTGGTACGGTTCAGGAGCAGTAGCTCATTGTGCAATGGAAGGTACCCCAAAAGTCAATATTTTTTCCTGCCATTTTTAATTTTTTTCAGGGTTTTCATGGGGGAAACCGAGGATTTTAGGATTTTTTACTCCGATCATTTTCAGTTCCCCACGTCAAACGATATCTTTTCACCACTCTAATCCACGAATTTGATATATTATTATTATTATTATTATTATTATAGCTAGTCAACTTGGCTAAAATGGCGCTGCATGCACTAAACGACTAGAGTCCTCTAGGTTTTTCCGAGTCAACTACCAATAACGTGGGTGCAAAAGAGTACAGCGTGAAATTCGAGATATTCGAGATCGTAGTTTGAGCATAATTATTCGAGATCTTGAATATCAAATACTTTCTAGTACTCAAGGTATTCCAGCATTTGCGGATACTATTCATGCATCTCTAGTAATTATGCTTCTTGAAAATAAGGAATACTGTCTGCTCCACACCTATGTACCAATTTTTTCCAATATATATGTATCTGCAAATGGTGCATTGAACTAATTGCTCTTTATTTTGAAGTACATATGTAATTCTTTCATGCTGAATTAAATTTATTCAAGCTTTGGTTTTGTATGGATTTTCAGCAAACCTTATATTATTTTCTATTGCTTCATATGTTTTTGGTGTGCACTTTTGACAGTTGTTTTTTTTTGCCTTGAGCCTATTCATATGCATTTTATTTCAGCAAAGATTTATTTCTAGTGAATTTATTTAAATGCACATCGAAGTGAAGGGTTTAAGTAATATCATAGAGTAAGTATATTCTAGAGGGCTCACGGCATAGGAGAAAATCGTATTGACAGTTTTAATTCTCCTACAGCAGATAGATGGCATTGGAGGGGCTCGCAAGCTGCGAGAGAGAGCGCGTTCAAGGTCTTTCCCTTTCCCTCGCCTGTCCCCTTTCCTTCCCGCCCTCACCTCTTCTTAACTCTCCCAAGCATCGAGGGAAGGGAAGACGATGTTTACATCGGGCTGAGAGGATAGGCTGAGAGGACGGAATCGGGTCCAATAGGAGATTTCTTTTTCGCCTGGTGAGCTGCGTCTTCCACGAATCTTCCCTCTTCTCTCTTCTTGGCTTTCCCCATTACTACTGAAAACACTTTTACAACATGCAGTGTGAATAAGTGTTTTAACTGTCTCATGCACTTCAAAGATTGCTGTCTGAAAGCCAAGCAGGAGAGAGAGGGAATTTTCAGGGGGGTCCCAGGCCCTATAAATATATATTCGCAAAACTAAACGAATAGGTTATCAATTAGACAGGGTTACGGAAGTATTCACTCCACCACCACAGATGTTGATGAAATTGTGAGAGGAGATATGCTCGAATATCAAATGGACTTTGGAGTGGTTTTACATTTAGCAGTGTAATAAAATGCGACAAATTGGCAAATTTGAGAGATAATATCGCCAATGGTATTTTGTCGGCAGACATGATGCTGAGCCACTTAGTGAAACTTTCTGAACTCCTTTTAATAAGCCAAGGAAATATTACCCGTGAATTAGTTCCACGCTGAAAATTTGTTGCAAAAGCGGAGACACATTTATGATAATAGGAGTTGTTGGTTTGGAGATTCTTATTTCAAGAATAAAGGACATATAAAATGTAAAGGTTTGCGAACAACAACATGTGAAAAAATATACAAAAGAATCCACATTTATTTAAATAAAAGCTGGTAGCAATTTTCCAAAAAATTTTAATGCCTACAACGCGTTTCGGCTCACAGAGCCATCATCTGGTTCAAGACAGTGTCTTACATATAAACATAACATTTTTACCTTTGAGAAAAGGGGTTGGTGAGGATTTGACATGTTTGAAGAAGGGTTGGGAAACAGGCATACTGAGTGGAGAAAGTGGGAAAAGATACAAGTGAAGAGTTACGTGAAATCCACGTGGGGCTTGAGAGGAGTTAAAAGAGGGTTAGGGTAAAAAGAGATGTGGCGCACAGTGGTCCCAAATTGAAAAAAGCTGGCCAAAATTAACAACGGCGTAATTTTACCTAAAATTGCAACAAAAGTGATTTTGATCGTCTGAATCTGATTTTGGCATTATTTTTACGATATCTCTTCATTTTAGCATTTCTTATCTTTCTACAACCAGCTTTTGAACGTCTCTTTGAAATGCTCATCTGTCCTCGAGCTTTGATTCCACTTTCTCAGGTATTTCAAGAAAACATTCTTCGCCAAAACGTGTCAGAATATTTTTTGCATGCTTGATTTCATTCAGTCGAAATCTTAGTTTAAAATATTCCACGACATATTCCTTCTTCTTCTCTTATAAATATTCTTTTCTCTCTGTATTTGTATTGTACACCGCAAGGTACGAAAAAATTGGCGGCACCCATAATTCAAATTTAAGAGGTGTTTTTACGGCTGTAACGATTAATGTAATTTCTAAAAGTTGTCTATTTCTAACGAATAACAAACCGGAAACTATGAGTTGACACTGAATAAGAGATATACAAGCTTATATAGACTTGCTTCTAAGTTTCCGGCGTATCCTGAAATTTGAATGCCAAACATTGGCAAACCAAGTGCTTTAATTATCTGCAAAGAAGAAGTTTCTCGAGTTCGCCGTGTTAAAACAGTTTGGAGCACAGCTCTTATTCACTTAGAAAATCATTAAATAAAACTGAGTGGGAAATATTCACCATATCCATGCAATGGCTCTGGTGAGGGAGGCCGTCATCCTCATTCCATTATTATTAAAAAATGCACTTGCAAGACGCGCGCTCCCTTGGTTGGTTTAGGCGAATTTCTCCCTCCGAATTTCATCCTATCTACATCTATGGGCTTTTGAAATGATTCTATGAACAATTCTTGGCACTAGGGAGCATTTTTTCTCTTTGCGCATAGACCATAATTCGGAATAACGTGCCAACAACACTGTACAGCATGTAAGGGATCTCTTCTCTATAAAAATATGAGAAAAGTTTAGCAGAGAAAAGCATCTTGTGGTTACTGTAAGAGTCTCGCATAGTGACGTAAGTAGTCGCTTTTGATCACTCAATATGTTTCTTATTAAGAGAATGAAAACCGGCCCTCATTGTTTTCATGAATATTTGAAGGTTAGTGCACAAACGAGAAGTGTGCATACGATAGGCGTGAAGCACTTGATGTATGTAATCTTACAGGATGTAGAATTATGCTATGTATACACCATGCAAGTTTGACCACCGATATAGGTATATTTGAGCGATAATGCCACTGTCTCCCGCTGGCCAGCCGCCCTCAGCGGAGCGGTGCACCGCTCAACTTAAAACCCTCTAGATGTCGGATAGGCAAGTATAAGCAGGATTTTTTTTCTCCAACTTGTTGTACATACTCTTTTCAAGGATTCAGCATAGGAATCTTCGAGGAGCACGGAGGAGCACAAAACTATATCAACACATTTGACTAAAAATAGGCCCAAAAATAGCAAACATTATAAATAACTTAATATTGTTATAATAAATTCTGAAACGAGCAGAAAATACTATAATATTGTGAAAAAATATGCAAAATTACCGTAGTAAAATTGACAGATGAATCCCATGAAATTAAAATAGTCATTTATTAAGTTGAATTACCCTAAAATCGACTATTTCTACGCCTCGGGCGTTTTAGGCTGAGCATGCCCATGTTTGACGGGTTGCACAGGTCAACATAATGATTACACAGACCTATCGGGTACGAAATATCCTGTAGAATCCGAATACATAATTCAAAACTTCCTCGTGAAAAGTCGAAAAAATGACTTTTGGCCAGCTTTTTTCGATTTGGGACCACTGTGCGTTGTGTCGTTAGAAATGGAGTGGTGGGAGTAAGTAGCGAAGCAGGAAAGAGGCGGGGGAGAGGAGTAGCCAAAGGGAAGCTGAGAAAGGAGTGAGAATTGGCAGAAGTACTAAGAAGGGATTGCAGGCGGATGAAAATGGTCAACACAATACTGGAGAGAGGGTGGGCGGACGGGAAAAAACAATGTGGAGGTTGGAGTTGGTTAAGGAGTGGGCGAAGAAAGAATTTGACCATTTTTTTTCGTGAAGGGGCTCCTAAGGAGATGAGAGTGGGTGGCAAACACTTGTTCATTCATTAGAATATTTGTATCAATTTTTACTATTTCAAATTGTTCTAAAACATCAAGCCTTGTGCCCTTACTGAAGGGGCGGAGAAAATTCTGGTTGAAAATGAAAAGAATGAAAAGTCTGTACCAAATTTTTGGCGAGAAGTTACGTTTTATCCCAATTGTCCTGCACCTTCTATGTTCTTTCATTCTGATAATGAAACTTCTGCCTGTTTGACCAATGTAACGCAAGTTGCATGATTTACAATTAACTTTGTAAATGCCGCATTGATTCCGGATGCCGGGTTCCATTTTGCCTTTGTTACGACACAGAACTTCACCGAGAGTGCAAGGGTTGTAGAAAGAAATATTGAATTAATTTTCGGGGAATTTGTTTGCAAATCTGTTGGAAAGGTCTCCCACAAACAATGATCGGCACCAATTTTTAGAATTCTCTTTGATGGGGGAAGGGAACAAAGCTGTGAAATGGGTCGCGCTTTCTGCTGGTCGCTGACTGCATTTAAAGGTAGATTGACCAATATATGTAAGAATGAAAGGAGGATAACTTTTGGGAGGTTGGATGGCATGAGTAACTCGAAATGATTGTATCACAATAGGAAGGGTTTATGTGTACACCAAATTCATGTTTGTCACCAACTATGGATATGGAGAGATAGAGAAAGTTTAGTTGCTCTTTGGATTCTATTTCTACTGTGAACGTAATACTAGGATGTTGAGCATTTAAAAGACTCTGAAAATTATATAATTGTCTGACACTTCCGATCCAGCGGCAAATGATGTAGTCAACATAATGGCACCAGAAGATGTTGGATAAGATAGAATGCCCGAATCAAATAGTATTTGGCGTTCTGAATTGTCCTCAAATATTTCGCCTATTACAAGTGAGAGGGGAAACCCATCGCAAGGCCGTCTGTTTGGTGATAAATATTCTTATTGTAAAAAAAATAATTTTGGTTGGCACGCTGTTCCATTAGACAATTAAGTTCACAAGACACACTGTTGTCAATGTTGTAGTCTATCAGTAAGTCTCTCATAAGTAAAAAGTTTTTTTGTACAGGTAGAGAAGTAAATAGATTTTTACGTAAAATGAAACTAGCTTGGAGTTGGATGGTAACGTAAGGTGTTGAAGTTTCTGTGACAAAATGATGGAGCTATTCATACTACATTTTGGTGAAAAACCAGTCAATTGCCCAAAGATGATATTTAATTTAGGGGCTAACTTATAAAATTAGAGCAGGAAGATAAAACTTTTTTCAACACTTTTTTGGAATCTATCTATTGGATCACGGGGGAGAATCACGAATGAATTATCCTCCAACTCATCATCACATTTGGCGATGTATGAGACCTTATTACGGATTAGCACACTGTTCCTTTTTTCTGCTTTGGAAATAATCAAATCTTCTTCGCTTAGGTTTTAATTGATTGATCAAAATAAACTTGGTTGTGATTTATTTTCATACGGTGACATGTGATGACATTTCAGCCACTCAGAGGAAGTATCTCTGGAAAGGCTCGTCGACAGGTCGGTTGCAGTTTGGACTTAAAACTTTATGTTGCATGATCTCTGCCTTCCCTTCCAGTTTCTACCGCGTCCGTTGGCTTTTAGCGAGAACAGTTTCGTCAAAAGCCAACGGACACGGTGAAAAGCTGAAGAGAATGCAGAGATCATCTGACGAACGCCTCAAAAATCTTAGAACCTGCTTCAAATTGAATGATGGAAACAAATCCTGTATTAGTGTTGAAAATCTATATTGTAATGGATAACTTATTATCAAAGGCAAAAAATAGGTTTTTACTGTTACATTGTGTACGAAAAAAATCCATATCTTATGTACTATCGTTTTCAAAAGTATGTTGACACCCACGAGCCCCACTTAACTGATGTGGTAGGGTCGGTAAAAACTTGGAAGGTTGGCACATGAGGTAGCCTGCATCCCTCACCAGTACGCCAGCAATAGCCGACAACGACGGACGCGGGAGCGACCGGGCTAGCGAGACAGGAGTCAAACTACAGGCTCAAATGCCCTAGCGGATAGAATGCTCTGAGGAAACTCACGTCCACGCACAGGTGGGGCCGAGGGAGTGCTTTCTCGCGAGCTCCGTGGCGAGGATTTCCTCTCTTCAGATTCATATTTGGACTCACCGTGAACACGGAATGTGTATGTGGCCCCGTAGCTGAGTAGGATTACTTCACGCGAATTTGATGCACTAAAGTTATGGGGGATTCGGATCTGAGCCGATTGTATTTTTTTATATTTTGTGAAAGGTCAATTGATATCATCAACATAATAGATATAGTTTACTCAATAATAAAATTAACACCGATTTTTTTGGCGACTAATTTTTTAACATAAATTACTCAATCTGCCATAACACATTTATTTCAAGGCAAGTTTATTCAAAGAGTGGAAATAAGCAGGGAAAGTGGTAGAGGTTATATTTTATCCTTGCTACTGTCAAATTTCCATTGATAAAAATCTCTACTCATATTATGGACAATACTCAAGAAATAGATACACTCGTTGTTGAAATCAGAATGATATCCCTAGAGCATGATGTTTGCAACTCAATCGATAACACTGATCAACCAAAAATAAAATTATTTCTGTTCTAGCCATGTTTTTGAGTGATCCTCTGGTATTTTTCGGGCTGATTCCGAATCTGGGCCTAGGTGTTTTCTATCACGTTAAGTTTTTTTTTAGGACAATCGGATTCAAGGGAGTTTAACTAAATAAATTGTTAGTTAAAATAATGGGAAAAAATGGTACTTACTCGGAATTTTCTGGCATATTTAGCTTCTGACGAATCCCTTTTCAGTGTCCACCACTAATCTGATAACATGTTGCTGAACTTTTCTTGGTGCCGGTCGTGCATTAGTAAAATATTCTGGTGGAAACACCTATCGTGTTGATCACTAACGGTGCCAAGGTTTGTAGGAAAAAAGTCCAGGTGTGAGCCGATGAAGTGATTTGTTTTGAATACGTAGAGCAGCCCATTTTTGTGCAATTTTATTACATTTACCACCAGATCATGATGATATTTAGCCATGCTCTTTCCTAGAAAACCTTCAAATGCATTTTTGAATGCCATCCACGCGCTTTTTTTGTTGAACTCTTGCTGTCGAAATTCCGAATTCTTCAGCGCTTCCTAAAAAGAATCTGTGGTCCAATAAAAAAATCCTTCTATCATCTGTTTTCACTGATTTTTGGGACATTTGTTTCAAATAAGTAAAATCTGCACCATTTTTGCACATATCTTTTACACAATTTTTAAAAACCCCTAATTTAATACTTAGAGGCGGCAAAATAATATTTTTAGGATTCTAAAAAAGTTGATAGGGACATTAGGAATCCAGGAACGAGTGCTTACGTTATAGCCAATCTTTTTTCAAGTAATGATTTTTTTTCTGTCTCTGGTATCCCAATCGCAGAAGAAGCAGTAATATTTCGCGTTGGCCAACTGTATGTCTAGTAAAAATGCAGCTACTTTTAATTTTTCACAAATTTTACGTAGAGAAAAATTTACTGCATATTCTGGTAAGATTCCTTCATGTCAGTGCTATGAGCTAATGCTTTCGAGGGGAGTTCAATTCCATTTTGTTAGAAATCAGCCTTTAAACTGACGTTAAAGGAATCAATGAACCTAGTCATCTGTGTTGTATTCAAAACTAAGAGTATCCATAACAGAGAGAACATCATTGCAAAAATTAGGATTGTTCTCATGAGAATGTACACGTGATGTACAATGAGTGATTTTTTTGTATTTCGATTTAGCAAAATCCAACCCTTCAACTAAGGCTTCACTCTGCTCTTTAGACAACTTTAAATTGCCCAATAGGTCACTTAAATCCTCTTGCGTCATGAAATGAGGTCTATCAGGTATGTTTGGTCCGAAAATTTGGTCTTTCGAGTTTTCGAATCCATCATTCTCACATACTTTCTGAATATTCGCTAAGATTAGTTTTGTGTGGTTCCACCACTGGTAAAATTTTCAAGTGTGGGGCTGATTCTAGGTTGTTTGGATCTTTTACTGTGTGTTTTGACCACGGTGTTATTCCTTTAATTTCTGTTTCATAAAAATAGTAGTCAGAAATATGATCCTTAGCTTCCCGCCGAATCATGAGGACGGAAAAATTCATATGACGTTTTCCATCAGTCCAACCAGTGAGAAGCCTTTCACACCTGCTACGTATCACAGAAGGCTCCAATCTTGTATCCAGGTCACCCAACGGACAGTCAAAATAAAGTCTAAAACACTGTCTCAAAAGGTAATATTCCTCCTCTTAGCCTTGAAAGTAATTTCATCGCACACGTAACAAAAGTCATCGTGGTAGTTCACGCTCTGTTTAGGCCCATTCGCCCTTTTAAAAATGTCTGCCAAAAAAAGTATGTCTTGTAAATTTATTTCAAATGGTGTTTTGTGATTTTCTACTTGAAGGGAAACAAATATAAAAAATTCAGGATAATTAAAAATACTGAGCAACATTACCTTGGTGATTTGAAATGGATTGACCCCCAGGATGAAAGCTAAGACACTTCACAACGATTACAATGTAATAAGCTGACATTTCCTAGAAGCAACAAAATTCTCAAACCACCTGCAGATGAAAAACACATGTCTTTACGCGCCTGCAATCACATACTTATTGGAATGGAAGCTGATTATGCATAGCATCGAAAAAAACGATAGGTTACTGCAAGTTTAATGATATATTTTGCTAGGATAGGAAGGCATGCCATCTTAGGACAACATGTTATGAGAGGAAATTATTATTTTTACCTGTTCATGCTATTATGTTGTTCATGATATATAAATGAAATAAATTACTACTTTTGTAAAAGGAAAAACATACATTCAGCTGTCCCAATGAAACTAGAGGTGATGGAAATAATTTAAGCCCAAATTCCGAATCAGCAAAAAATACGTCTAACGTCATCCAAAGACGTCTCCAGGACAAAATCTTTGTTCACCAGTGTAGGAAGTTATGTAAGTAAAAGCACCAACTCTTTGCTTCCAATAGGAGAGCGAAATACAAATATCTCCAAGGATTAAGTGGAAGTAAATTGGTACATGAAATCTTTCACCCTTAAAAACAGACAAAGGGGCGGCCTGGGGTGATTGTGTGACCTCGGCTGGGGCCCTAGGGGAAAATTTTGGGAAATCGCACGCCCAGAAATGGATTTTGACGCTATTCTGGCCCTTAAAATGTAGGTTAAAGTTAATGAAAGGTAGAAATTTCGTAAATAAAAATACTAAGATAAATGAAAATTACATAGCTTAAAAATTTAGATAGATGTGATGGTTCTATAATATATTTGGTATATTTGTACCTTAAAACCGCACTGAAATCTAAAAACCCTCCAAAATAACTTTCGAATAACCCTTTCAAAAAGCATAAGGTTCTCTTTTATCTTCTAAAACCTTTATTTCATTAATTTTTTTACAAACTTTGTGTGCTGATTAAGCTGTAAATAAATCAAATAATCAGAGCTTAGAATTTTATAATTGATAAAAATAATTTGGTTCAAGTGATCTGAGTTTTTTATTACACCTTTCATATACACTTCGAGATAGACGCGAGCATTGTGGGGGCCCTATAACCTCGAGGGACTCGGAGATAGCCGACCAACCAACCTGACCAGACCGCACCGATCGGACCACAATAAATAATTATAAATTTATCACCGAATGGATGTCATCCATTTCTTCAACTGAAATTTGACAGCAGCAAGGATAAAATACAACCTCTGCCACTTTCCCTGCTCAATTCCACTCTTTGAATAAACTTGCCTTGAAATAAATGTGTTAAGGCAGATTGAGTCATTTATGTTAAAAAAATAGTCGCCAAAAAATTTGGTGTTAATTTTATTATCAAGTAAACTAGGTATATCTATTATGTTGATTTTATCAATTGACCTTTCAAAAAAAAAATACAATTGGCTCAGATCGTATCCCCCCCCATAACTTTAGTGCATCAAATTCGCGTGAAGTAATCCTACTCAGCTACGGGGCCACATACACATTCCGTGTTCACGGTGAGTCCAAATATGAATCTGAAGAGAGGAAATCCTCGCCACGGAGCTCACAAGAAAGCACTCCCTCGGCCCCACCTGTGCGTGGACGTGAGTTTCCTCAGAGCATTCTATCCGCTAGGGCATTTGAGCCTGTAGTTTGACTCCTGTCTCGCTAGCCCGGTCGCTCCCGCATCCGTCGTTGTCGGCTATTGCTGGCGTACTGGTGAGGGATGCAGGCTACCTCATGTGCCAACCTTCCAAGTTTTTACCGACCCTACTACATCAGTTAAGTGGGGCTCGTGGGTGTCTACATACTTTTGAAAACGATAGTACATAGAATCAAATATTTTGTAACCATTAATGAATGAATGACTCAAGATTTTAACGCGATGACATATTTTAGCCTACGGATTAGGATTCCCCATGAGGCCTACGATGCAAATTGTATTTGCAGTTTCGATTCAAAGAACTACATAATAGGAGGTTTAATTCCAAAAAAGGGGAGGGCGTATGGTTTTCAATTGCCACATTTTTCTAGTGCCGAAACAACTTACAATCTGAGTATGCTAAAAATACTCCATTTGATATATAAATACTCACCGCGTAAAATATACCTTTGGATATTTCGGTTTTCGACCCCTGGCAGAAGGGATTCATATCCCGACGGCAAGAATTTATGCAATGAGTAAACCCGGGCCTAGTACCAGCAATATTTGTTTTACTTTTCAGAACCTCAACTAAAAGTAAACAGACTCAGGCTTAAAACAAAACTTTCCTCAAATGACAATGCGTCTTGTTATTGGAGGTCTTAATACTATATTTTGGTGAAAAAACAGACAATTGCCTAAATATGATATTTAATTTAGAGGCTAACTTATAGGACGGTAAGCCGATGCACGAAACCACTGGGCGAACACGCGTTATCTTTATGAATCTTCGGAAGACCATAAAATCTTGGTGGCTGAGGTTTCATCTGAAGTAACTTCTTTTTCCCACTGTCGCTGAATAAATTAGAGCAGGAAGATGAAGCTTTTTTAACACTTTTACATCGCATGTAATGCTAACGAGTGTACAGCTGGCACACTTGCATGACAGAAGCCCATCAGTGTACGATTCGTCCAATAGGCCGGAAGAGAGTGCAGATCAAGGCTGGCGACTGCAGAATTTAGTTCTTGAAAACATTTTTAACAATCAAAAGCTATGAATTGCCATATTTTTCTAGTGCCGCAACAACTTACATTCTGAACATTCTAATAATACTCAATTTGATATTGATGTGTAAATGATCACCACGTAAAATGTATCTTTGGATATTTCGTTTTTCGGCCCCTGGCAGAAGGGATTCATATCCCGACTGCAAGAACTCAAGCAATGAGTAAACCCGGGCGTAGTAGCAGCCGCTATTTGTTTTACTTTTCAGAACCTCAACTAAAAGTAAACCGACTCACGATTAAAACAAAACTTTCCTCAAATGACAATGCGTCTTGTTATTGACGAGACGACGATTATCACAACAATGATCAAATTAAAGTCTCAAGGGAAGACAAAACCATACATTAGATGATCCCCGGCCCCATACTTAAGACCAGAAGTAGAAACCTGGTGGAGCCGAAAGAAACCTTTTCATTTTCGACGTGGTAACAGAATGGGCCATTACTCATGCCGCTATCAAGCAAACAAATCAAGGTCACCGACCACCCCTATTCCCAAAAATGCTACCGCTGATGCATACCTCTTTGTGTTCGTTTGCTGCTGCGCGCTTAAGGATACATTACCAAATACTTTTAAGCTTTAGATACTAACTGTGGTGAAGAGGCTATGACCGTTGGCGAAAGGCAAACAGTGCATTGTTTTTCAGTGTAGGGATCCAATCTCGCATTCCTATTTTTTATTATAATATTTCGGCACTTGGTGTTGTAAATAACATTTACACTTCACCAAAGTGAGGTATTTCATAACTGAAGTTCTGAAGCGCACTACTCGAAAGTTATATCATTCGATATGTTGATCGTTCAACGAAGCGATGAACATCAATAAGATTTATATGTCTCTTGAAGCGAAAACATCTTCCCTCACGGAAAATCTCTTCCTCGTCAAAACAACAGCTTGCCTCGCCAACCTATCTGATGGCAAAACCTTGGGAGGCGGGAGCTTTCAGCATAGACCCAGGCCAGTAAGGAAAGCCTAACGAGGTGCGGCCATTAAAAATTCATAACTCCCCTTGTAATAGAGATAAAGTTACAATCCTTTCACCAAAAATAAATTTATAGTTTTGTCCAAATATCATACGCAGCATATATGGACCTATATCGTAAGATACGAAAGTTAGTAGGCGATTGATTTTTACCCTGCAAAATTCCAGATTTTTCGTCCGAAAGATATATAAACACACATAACAACATTGAAACTGAGTTATAAACAAATTAAAGTTCACCAGTATGGAAAAAAATGTGCTATAAACATTTCCTGCAAGTTTCAACTTTATACTAAGAACAGTCTGCCGGAAAATGGATTAGGAATATAAACTCGGAAAAGTCAAGTAACTAGCCGAAATTCGAGAAAATATTTTTATAACAATTGTTATAAACAAAATCGAGTAATTAAAGTCTCCACTAAACGTAGCAACCCTTTCTGCTTCAGAATATATTTTTATACTTGTGGAATGAGCAAATTTAAAAAATTGCCAAAATTGTTCATAGCCATCTGGTTAATTGTTCTAGAACTACACCAAAAACGTATGCGATTTTTGTACGTGTGGTGAGCTCTCTATATATACTTACTCTATGGTAATACGTACAGATGATTGGATCGGATACCTTGGATCCAAATTTGCTGAAGATATTGAATATAGAGAAAAAAATTTAAATTAATACTTCAGTGAATGCAGCATCCCATAAGAGGAAAGAGTGGTAAGAGTTCCTATCCTCTCTTCGTATGAACTGTCATGCTTGTCCTACTCATAAAAAATTTTGTTTAAAATCTCTCGAGGAAGGGTTATGCAACAGAATTTCAGCTGTGAAAAATTTTGAGCCAAAACATGAAAGGCACATATTGTGAATCTTCCTCAGAGATTAAACAACCATGGGAGGAATCTTTGTGCCTTAAGATAATAACCACATCAAAATTAACTATGTCGCAGTCACGAAACTACCCTCTTCAATCTAGTACAATCTTCCATCAATATATTCCTGTGACAATTTTTTCCTTTCCGAGACCACACAGGCCATCAGTCATTAGCTTCAAAGGAAAATATCAAGTTACACAGGAACAAAAGAAACATGTTTCATCCCTATCCCGTCTCACCAACTGACCTATTACAGCCTACCAGCTTACAGTTTCTGGAGGCCAAATGCTATGTGAGTCAACTACCCGGACCAAGTATCTTGATAGCTTTCAGCAATTGGATGATATGCACAAGGTTCAAAAAATAATGAGACCAAAGGCGATGCATTTCTGGCAGTATTTAAGTTTTTAAGCTCTAATTGATTGACGCAAAGATTTCGTGTTACAACAAGGCTATACCAATATTCAACATAGTCCAAACAGCAAAATTTTCAAAGAAACAAGTTTAGTATGAGGACACTCAAACAAGACGAGACGGACTGGAAACGAAGCTTGCCCACCTTCACCTTAAAGGCAATGACGTCATATGCAAGGTTGGACGTGTTCGTCCCTTGCTCCCTCGGTCCTAGAAAACGGATCCCCTCCTCTCTTCTTCGTTATATATTACGAACCTCTGATTTTGCGGTCCCGTGAACTTCGTTATAACAAGAGTACTGTACATATTCACCTTTTTAATGGCCTCTATTTTGGGTTCTATACATCTACTTTGTGTTTTATAGCCATCACTGTGGATTAGAGAGGAAATCAGCTCATATATCTAATACAATTTATCAAGAACTACAGTGGAACCTTGATCTATCGTTTTTCAAGGGGATGGACGAAAGAAACAATGAATGCGGAAAACGATCGATGTGGGAATGTTTGGCTAGGTTGCCGCTGTGGCAGGAAATGCATGATTTTGGTGCGTAATTGTGATATTCTTTAAAGGAATCATGCAGGAATTTAGCTGTTTACAAGATGTTTGAATATTATGTAAACAGTTTGGGCATATTTTTGATTAGACTAATATCTTTTTCAAATATCTTCAGGAAACACGCCACCTCGTTAAAAAATGTTTTTACTCCATTTTGGCATTTATGCTGGTACGATGGATTTGCATGTACATGTCATGCCTAAAACAACCGTTATCGCTGGTGCAGTGATTGGTTATGAGATAGATCTCATGGGCCAAAAATAGCCTACTACCTGAAATATTCCTTTCTAATAGTTGTATTTTTAAGATGATGGAGGCAACAGTGTAAAGCTTGAACGATTATGAATTAATCGGCAGTGGCACGCCCACCTGATCCTCAGCTTCATTCAACTTATTGTTTTCCCTGGTAGTTCACTCTTCCCCCACCCCTACCATCATGTGTTAGTGGACAACCAGAGGTTTTTAGGTACAATTTTAAAGCTCTGATTTGCTTCCTCGGAAAGTCCATGGTCTGAAGACGAACACAAATAAAACTAATAAAAATGAAACCTGACGTTATTAAACCCATACTGAAAACACTCGCTGCTTTGAAGTCAACCCACTCTAGAAAGTATGGAATCACTCGTATGAGGTGAAGTTTGTAACAGATGCTGTGGCATTCGCAGAACCGAATGCCCAAGGTGAAGGTCGACCACATGACTTCACGGCAAAATGTTTTGTCCCAAGGAGAAGGAAACTTATTCATTTCTATGTAACATTGTACCAGATAAGCAGATGAATTCGAATGGCTGGTAGGGAGTCACAAAATAACCTGAGAAGATATCCCTTCATCAGTGACTCTGACAAGTGAGATTTATAGTATATCTGGTAAATTGTAACCTGATATTCTTTTTTTTTTTAATATATCGGATCAACTGCTGAGAAGTTTCTTCATAGTGCTTAAGTCTCCGTCGTATTTTGCTAACTATTCCCTTGCTTGGAATTCTTAAATAATGTCACAAATATGCCTTATTTGGTCTCATTCTTTTTAGAATAATGAGCACTTTAATAATACTTTAATCCAATAAAAACCGATGAGCGAAAGTTATTGTTAGACACCTTTTGAGCCAGTAGGTGGCTCATATAGCAGTTGACCTCCAGAAACTAGGAATTTTGAAGCAGGTAGGGTGAAAAAGGTCAGCGACCGAGAAAGGGGGAGGCGTGACACATGTTTCTTTTATTCTTGCGAAACTTTATATTTTCTTTCGAAGCTAATGATTTAAGGTCTTTATAAAATGAAACCTGCACAAGCCATGATATTGAGTGTCTGGGGCCTTTTACCTGGTTTAGGAGAGGAGGAAAGCATCAGAGGGGTGGGGGGGGGGGGGGGATTCAAGGACTTATTAGAGTTTTGCCAAATGTTGGATGCTGGAAAATAATGGATCAGAATCATGACCTTCAAACAATCAATTCGGGAAAACAATATGCTGGGGAATGATAGATGTGGGAAAAAACTACATTGTCTATATGGAACTTTGTTTTGGACCAGGAACTGCGAACGATAAATGCAGGAAGACGATCAATGCAGGAGCAAAAGATTGAGGTTCCACTGTAATTGATGATTTTTTACTGCACAAGCAGGAAATTTGCCATTAATTCACTGCTGAGGCTGTGATTAACATGCCATTTCCTTTGGCTTGACATTATATCTTAATTAAGTACATTAATTAAAATTACTTCAGTTTAAATGATATTATTTCTTGGTCTCAGGGATTCACTGTCCAGGAAATCAGAAGTACCAGGTTTGTGGGAATAGTTGCACGCGCTCTTGTTTTGACATCTCTATGAGAGAAGACGGAGCCCCATGCAAGAGGAGATGTGTTGAAGGGTGCAACTGCCCTGAAGGAGAAACCCTTGATTCCCGTGGACAGTGTATACCAGTGTCAGAGTGTCCTTGCCTCCACAAGGGGCTCAAATTTGGTGCTGGCCATAAAATTGTGATGCCTGGTGCTCGAGAGCCTGAACTATGGTGAGTTTCTCTCGTTTGCTGTTATGTATGTTGGTACCTATGTTATAGTTAGCCCATGGTTTCCCTGGAACCGTGATAATGAAATAGAAAGTTTTAAGTTCAGAGAATAAGTTTCATTAGCTGCCAACATCAGAGCTTGCTAATATGTTGGTGGTTATTCCACGGAAGCACTCATATTGCAATACAGGAGCCGGCAGCCTCCTCCAATATCATCCCTATGGTATGAGTTTTCATGATGAAAAGTAAAGAAATTTTTGTTATTCCACATAAATAATAATTCTACTAATATTTATGTGGAATAACAAAGTTTTCTTTACTTTTCATCATGTCAAGTAGATTCCATAAAGTTACGCCGGACACAGCTAATGAGTTTTCATTTCGAGAGATTGGAGTTAAACGGGATTCCCCCTTTCTAGCATAAGAATTGAATCATTACTATTGTATTTGTATGTATAGGAAGGCTACAATATGTTGCCCTCTGTGTCACTCTTAGCTATGTCTTTTATTTATTGCTCAATAAATATAAACAGTTCATACCTTCTGAGGCTCAGGTGGTTCCTGGCCTTATCTTAATTATGTATTTTATCTATTGCTCAGTAAATATTAACCCCTCAGCACCATCATGCGTACCAGTACGCTTCCTGAACTTCTGCATCTAATGTTTTTTCTCCGTCAGATATTGTATTTTTAATTAAAACTAATTAATCTGCTTTTTGAAGAAATGTTTTTCCTTTCAAAGAAAATATTCATAGTGAATTTTAGCCTTAAATTAAAAAAAGTGCAAGGTAGCCCAAGGAAAGGAATTGGTCCTGAATGAACGATGAATGCACCACATTCACACACCTGTGGCTTAGTCTGAGGTGAACTCTACCATCACCTATCAAAATAATTTTTCGAGTTGAATCACTGAGTGAGTGATAATTGATCACTTGTTTATTAAATCAATGATTGAATAAACAAGAGAGGTAGTTTCCTTTCACTTGATGATCTATCTCTGATATTTCTCTATTATTCCTCACATTCATAAATTTTAAATGGACTGTATTAATGATATTGTTTCTAAAAATGTCTCCTTTTCATAATAAATTACTGATTCTGTGTGTGATGATTAAATTTTATGTGAGCAGCACTTGCACCAATGCACTGTGGGACTGTCACTTTGCTACAAAAAGGGATTTGAAGGAATTTCCATCGGCTGAGGAACTACGAGCCAGCTGCAGGGCTGCCAACAATGAAGAATTCACCCACTGTGAACCCATGGAGCCAATTACGTGCAAGGTATTGATGCTGTCTTGTTGAAATTCATTTTGGCTCTCTTTGGCTCTATCCTTAGGGGTAAGATTTTACCTGAAACGTAGTCTGTGCCATTAAGGGGAATCATGAAACTGGTAATCTAAGACATAGATATATGTGTATATAAATTTATAAGACATAGATATATATGCATAAATTTAAATTTAAAATGATTCGAAGTGTATAAAGAAATACAAAACTAGTGAACGACATGAAAAAAAAATGATGAGCAAAATTCTCCCCACACGTCGGGGACTCGACCTTACAATCACCATATCACAGTCGTGTGATTACTCCACTTGGCCACCGCAACTGGTTGGAGGAAGAGTTTTATAATACCTAAAATATAAACCAACAGTGAAAACCAGGGAATGTATGCAGTAAATGCACAAGAAATGATCATTAAATCTGACGTAAATCGAAACAGAAGGATCCATTTGCAAGTAACATCTCCCTCTGTGTGAATATATACTCATGCGCAAAGAAATATTTTCAGTGAGTTACCGAGGAAATCAGAAAGAGAAAGGGAAACTAGAATTCCTCGAGAAGCAAGTGTGGTGCCACAAACTTTATCCTAAAACTTTTGAAAGTGACTGTACAAAGGTTCTTTTGGGGAGGAGTACATACATAAATAGCGGCAGTGGTGCAGCGAGGGGGGGATTTAGAGGATAAAACCCCCCCCAGAGCTCAGAGAAATTTTAAGTTTAATCCATTTAACTTATTTGGATCAGTATTACTTATAGAATAGTGTTAGGATTAATCAAATATCCCTCAGGAAGCCGTAAAACTCGCCACTTTGAACCATTATTCTTAAAAGTTTTCTGAAGTAGGGCCCCTGCAACTCCTGATTACTTTGGCGTGAATGCAGCACCCCCACACCCTCAAGTATTAGTCGCGTCTAAAACCCCCCCAGCCTTAATTCTTAGCTGTGCCCCTGCACAGCGGGGTTTCTCTCCAGGCTGCATGGCACTCCCTAGGGCAGTGTTGAGATCTTGTAGAGAGGTGTGCTGGACAGCGTGTGGAGCAGTGGTTGTCAAGGTGGGGCTGAGGGGTGATCGGGGCGGAACAGGGATCAGAGCTCAACTCCAACTCTTGGCATGTTCTGGCAAGTTTATTGTTTGTCAACTGCAAAGTTTGAATATAAGATTTGTATCCATGTCTACATTAGAACTGTTGAAACATCACCGTGGTGTCTAAAACTAGTCCAAGCAATGCCATTGTAATCAAATTCTGACTGGTACTTAAAAAATCAATTCATCACCAGGTCATTAATTTTGCTTTCCTCTTCTTAATTACTGGAATTAAATTCTTAGCTGTCCGCCACAGATTCTTCTTCTTACTTTGCAGCTGTTGCTGTTAGGGGTTTGCTGTTCCTCATTATGCAGTTGTCACTCTAATATCCTGGGAATCCCTTTCACTCAAACCCATCTCCCTCAAATCTCTCTCTCGACACATTCCCTTCATCCTCTCTTCCCCTCCTTCTCCTTCCTTCTACCAGCAAATTTTGAATTCTGATCCCCACACACTCCACATCATTTCTTAAAATATGACCATTGCATTCTTTCCTCATGCACCATCCTTGAGACCTCAACCATTCCTGCCGCCATCTCCCTCATTGTCTTATTCCAAATCTTATCTCTTCTTGTTTTTCCCATCATCCACCTCAGCAACATCCATTTTCTTTTCTTGGGCTTTGTCAGCAGGCCTCGTTTCACTTCCATACAATGTGAGTGCTGGTTTTATACACTTTTCCCTTGATCCTGTTCCCAATCACGCAACACTCCTGATGCTACTTTTTTCCAGTTTTTCTCCACCCTGCTTGGATTCTGTGGTTCATCTCTCAGATGGATAGAAGCCAAGATATTTTACCTCCTATGCTCTCTTCAACCCCTCTTGTAATATCTTCACGTCCCCAATGCTGCCTGTTCCTCCAGACCACATGTACTCAGTCTTCAACCTGCTAATCTTGATCCCTCCACCTTCATCAACTGCTGCCATCCATTTCTCTCCTTTTTCCTGGGCTACCTCTCAGCTCTTTCCCGCCAACACTATGCTCCCCCACCTCCTCTTTGCGGACATCCGTAGCGACGTGAAAGAGATTAGAACTGAGGCTAGATCCGTGGTCACTGGAAATCGCTCCCTCTCCCCCACCCAAGGATGATCTAACTGGGTTGTGTTCTCCCTCACACATGACCATCACCTACTTATCAGCCACTCCCTGCTTCCTCCTCATACATCACCTCAATATTCTCTGAGGAACTGCGTCGAATGCCTTTTGCACATCTATGAAGATGAGATGTCAGCCATGTGGTGGTGCTTAAATCATGGTGGGGATCACAGAATGCCTTCTCATGCACAGAAGAACACGTCCAAACATACTGACTTATGTTGCATTGGATACACAGGTCTGGGATGTAATTCACTTACTGATAATGTGCAGCCTTCCATGTTTTTTGCATGAGATGGTACATAGTTTTTTTTTAAATTATTTTTCAAACTGAAGTTAATGTAGGAGTGGAATGAGTGGAAAGTGGACAAGTAGCATCTGGCCAATCACTTGACAGCAGTGGTGCTGGGGTTAAAGTTGGAGTTTTAAGCGGCTTTATGCTGGGTTCTCATGGGGACAGCTTTAGTCAGTGGTGAGATTCCAAAGAAGAGTGGATGTTGGAGAGATTGGTTGCTTCTCTCAATATCTCATAAGGGTGGATTATGGGATAGGCAACCAGACCACATTACCTCACCCAAACCACCTCTCTCTGCCATTGTTTGACTTTACTGCATGCTTTCCCTCCGTTCCCCTCCCAGGTGAACTCAGCGTATGTCACTCTTGGATCTAAATAAATCCATGGTAGCACCATGTCTGGGAATGTCTTTGGACTTGTAAACAAAGTAAAAATGATACATGAGTGGGAAAATGGCATCTTCAGTAATTGATTTCAGGATGTTTTTCCATTTCTGATGGCCTGCATCATTCATAATCTTGATTAACAAAGGAAAATTTTGAGCAACACTTTGTGAGCATGGATAATCTGGCAGCTAAAGCTATCAGCAGATTTAAGCACTTATTTTCCAAGAACCAAGTATCAGTGGGTACAAGATGTTCGAATGCCCAGCCACATTCTTGTTGCCTTTTGTATAATTTTGGTTTTCAAGCATTGCTGGTGCTGCAAAGGTGTGATTGCACAACATGCTGATCCACATTTTGCTACTACATATTGCCTCTCGGGCAACAAGTTGAAACAAAAACACATAATCTATTTTTGTGAAATTGCACAGTTACAGAAGAAAATTGGAGTAAAGATGAATGACAGCGTTTGATTCTTCACCTGTCAATATAACCAGCATCTGATAAAATATCCAGGCATTTAGAGCACTTGTAATACCAAGCTTCCACTCTATTTTCTCTTGTAGTTATAATTGACATATTTTCTTTTTCCTTTATGAGTTTTAATATCTTTGGGGATTTTAAGAATCCATGTCAGAGTATTTCACTTACCTTAAGTATCATCTATTGTATCTATTAAATGTGGAAAGGAGGAATTCCTATGAACAAAATTGCTTGAAACTTCAATGTGTCTCAAAAGTGCATTAAAAATGCCATATGGAAATTAAAAAAATAAAAGCCAGCACCTGAAAACCGCAGCTTATCTCACCAAACGTCTTTGCGTTCAGATCGATGGGTTTGCTTGGAGGTAGGAAAGAACCCACATATGTCTGCATCACATCTAATGCAAAAATTATCCAACACACATGATATAAATGTATTTAAATCAACCGTGCAAAGAAGACTCTGGGTTGCACAATTTCACTGCTACATTACTAAGAGAAAACCACACATTTCAAAAGTGAGCATATCTAAGAGACTGGCCTTTGCTAAAATGCTCAAGAGACAAGGATGTTTTTTGGTGGCACAACATGCTGTGGTCCGTTGAATCAAAGAGTAATAGAATAGAATTTTTCTTTGATGAAACAATATATACTAGACATCCGCCAAACCAGGAGAACAATCATGGGTACACAGTTAAAACTGTGAATTATGGATAGGGCATTGTCATGGTTTGGGGCTGTTGGTCGTAGTATGGTGTGGGTCCACCGCATTATTGGCACAATGAATGCTCAAATATACAAGGTAACTTTACAAGTTGTTATGATACCATATATGTACAGAGTAAGAGATGCACTCAAATGGAAATTCATGGCGGACAATGGTCCAAAGCATACATTAAGGTGGTGAAATAGTTTCTTGACATGAATAAAATGCTGCTCCTAGCTTGGCCACTGCAGGCACCTGATCTGAATCCTATTGAAAACGCATGGGATAGCATTGATAGGAAAAATGATTGCTCTAAATTTACTTATCAAAAATAGGAGCAAATCAAAAAGACGTGGTACTCCGTCACGGAAGAAGAATGTAGACATTTAGTTGAGTCTGTGGGTGGAAGAGTAAGGGCTATTTTGAAAAAAAAATGGTTTTCCTGCAATTACTGAAGCAGTAATGCAATAAAAAGAATTTCTTTTGCTTATTTGTTTGAGTTTTCTAGAATTTTTTTGAGTGGCTCTATTTTTTTGACTCTGGTGATAAGTGCTCAGTTTTCTATTTGTTGATTTCATTTTCAAAGGATGACTTTTATTTTCAGTGCCAGTATTTGTCAAAAGATATATTGTGCAATTTAGAAAGTACTCATTAGATAGAATCATGCACTTTAAAATGCATAAATTTTCATTTTTCATGAAAATACCTGGGTGGCTAAGTATTTTTGACTGCCACTGAAAGTGAATGGCTTGTAATGGGTTTGTATGTATCTCTATTACACCTGTTAGAATATGCACAAGAAGATTCCAGCTTTCAGCCCAGCAAAATGCAAACCAGGTTGCCAGTGCAAGAAGGGCTACGTGCTGGACACCTATAGCAAGAAATGTGTCCGGCCTGCAAGCTGCCCGTGTCACCATGGAGGCAAGAGCTACTCTGAGTTGCAGGTGATTCAAGAGGATTGCAATACTTGGTGAGTGAGTCCTCAAATGAAATTTATTTGATGGAATTTTAAAGTGGTTCATCTCTTGAGTAATCAAACCATTACTCACTTGATCATTAGTCTGTTTTTGTCATGTAAATGGCCATTGTTATATGCTGACTGGCAGGAAAAGTACCCAGTGAAATTGAAAGCTCTTTCTTCCTTCCCAGACTTGCTCTACTTGACTGGGTAGACTTAACTTGTGCAAAATAGTCTGGCCTAGCAAATTACGATTACATCCCAAGTAACATTGACCGTTGGGCCTCGGTTGGGGAACCGTAGTCACGGTTGGCTCATTGTGGGTGGATATGCCTACCAAATTCCACTGTTGGCCCAACGCAGATATTGTTCGTCGGCCCAACGAAACGGTTTATGCTGTTGGCCCAACGGAAATCCCCAACGATGGCCCTACGAAATGGATTATCATTGGGCCACTGTTGGGACATCATAACATTATAGTACGATTGCATAAGTTGCAGGATACGGTTCACATGGTTCCCTAGCGACCTAACAACCAAAACTTGTTTGGTTGTTAGGGATTGCTTTTATATGTTAATCATTCACTATGTCTTTGTGATAGCAGTTAAATAAAATAAGTCGAGTGCTTCTAACAAAAATAAGGCATTGACCTCATTTGGTAAGTCTTACAAAACTGGCATTCCTAAAATCATGTTACCTTAAACAGATAGTTTCGTGGAAATTTAAACTTTTCATCATTAATTTAGATAGATCGATATGTATATTTTTTCAGATTGTGGCATATCTAGTACAAGTGGAAGTTTTAATGAAAACAGTGTTTCAATGGACAAAGTGAGTGATTTAGTCCTCTCTGAAGAGAATGAGATTGAATTTGTAGGAGTAAACCTAAATAACAACTGCACAATTATTATTTTATGGAAAATACATCAACTATATTATACTCAATCAGTGTTTCTGTGATTCCTATTAATATCCCTAAATCTTGCACTTATTAATCCAATTAAGTAAAATGGACTAAACTTAACAATTTCGTTACCGAAGACAAGAGAATAGGAATTGTGAAGGCAATTGAATCAAATAACTCAGGGGTGTACATCTTGCAGTGTGACATGTTTGAAATTAAGGAGGATTTCTTTGAATTACCTCTTAGAAGTGGTACCATTGGTATATTTGTAGTAAAAAAATTAGTACCTGGATGCAAATTGCACAGTCCACCCAGATTTTATCTAAGTGTGTTTTGTTGCCCTACAAAGAAGATGGACAGTTTTTGTGTGTGCCATATTGTAATATGGAAAGGTGCTGTTGAAATTTTCCTAATTTTGTCCTAATAAAAAGTGTCCTAATTTGTGAAAATAAAAGTTGGGGACCTTCTGAACTGATATTGATTTTTTGTTTTCCACTTTTAACCACCGTAACCTTACTTTGTCCTATAGCATTGATTGTTAATGTATTTAATTTCATTTTGATTTATCGGGAGTTAAAGGTAAAGATTCTATGTATGTACCGGTATCATATCAAGTGAGAAGGTAAATTAATTTAGCTCTCATTCTATAAAAATGAGGAATGCCAGTAAAATATAGCTTTCGTTGGGAAACGGATGGCAGAATTGAAAAGGGCCAACGGTGTATCGTTGGAGAGGGGTTGGCCTATAGTTGGGAATACGAAGGCCCGACTGTAATGCTCTGTTGGCCCATCGTTGGGGAATCGTTGGTTGGGATACGGTTGGCGAGGTGGCCAAATCATACCATGGGCCAACCACTGTGTCCCACCATCTGCCAACAGAGGGCCAACCAAAAATGTTACTTGGGATATTATTATAATAAAATTTGCCTCATGAGGAGACGTAGTGAAGCAATATCTGAATTGTCTGTGGAGCACACAAATGTGGATCTGAATTTTTTTAACAATGTTAACCTCTACTGCTATAGCACTAAAGTTCAAAAATTTGCATAGATCGGTAGGAATTTATAAACATGCATTTATGAAGGAGATTCATTGTAGGTAAGGTCATTTTGGCTATAACCAATGGTGTCTGTAACCTCCAGCATAAATGTTAAAATTGTTTAAAAATTATTCAATTTCATTTCAATTTTTAATGATCGTGATAATAATAATAATAAATTCCTCAACAAATATGGAGCACTGGCAAATTGGCTGTCAGTAGTATCACTTCACATTAAAACATTTACTAGTTCGTTAACCAGTGCAACACTCATAATAGTAACTGTGGAATTAATTTATAAATGAAATCTAAAAATGATTAATTTATTTTGCTTTACTGAATAATATATACTTACTCTATAATATACCGTACGTATACTCTTTAATATATATATGTACTTACTCTATGGTATGACCATGTGTGACAAAATCTCCAATTCCTTTGGCCCATGTTCAACCGCATGCGAGTCCACAGCAATAATTGCACATTAGCAATAAGGAATATACAAATATAGATTGTAGACAACATTTCTCTGAATTTTTGATCCGTTAATCATTGAAGAATCTTCTCAAATTAATAAAGAGTTTTTTTTCCCTGTCGCTGATCGTCATCTGCATGCTAGAACAAACGTCCAAGTGAAACATTCCTTGTTAAAAAGTGAATAAAATAATTTCGTTTGTGAGGAGGACTCAAATGGAAATAATGATGCCATTGTAGCTTTGCATTAAAATGCAAATCTACTGGTGCTTTTTCGTCCGATTAATCACCTTTGAAGATCGTGGAAAATATTGAAGAAGTGTAAAACTCACGCACGGATAAGCGGCAACACGGACAAACCGCAGTAGCTGGATAATCGGGAGTCTGGTGTACATATACACGTGGTTGTACCAGGTGCAATGTCAATCAATCCCAAAGGTTATTGTATGATGTTGGGGATGTTAAGGGTCCCCTCCTTGCAGTCTAAGCCTAAGTCTTCCTTTTCCTCTTTCTTCCAAGCACGTGCTCCTCTGGTCGATGGAATTGCACTGAGCGGGTGTGCGCCGGCATATGCGCTGCGTGGGGAGAGTCACACTTCAAGACCTTTGACGGAAAGATCTACGACTTCCATGGTGCTTGTGATTACATGTTCGCCAAGGGCAAGCTAAACAGTCATGATGCTTTTGATGTCACAATACAGGTAAATTATTATTCAAATTTCTTCTTCTTTTCTTGCTTTAGTGAACGTATCTGAAGGCAAGAAATCTAAGTGCCAGTTGAAGTTGGCTGTTAAAATATCTCCACTTATGGCAATAAAGAAATCTATCTTTCTGAGATCTTTTCACTCCAACTTCAATTTCAATGTGGATTTCCAGTCATTGCACTTAATGACCATACTTCTTCATTTATACAATTATAAATTTCCACTCTGTGTCCAGAATGTGCCTTGTGGGTCCGGTGGGGTCACCTGTTTTAAGTACGTCACGCTTAAGGTTGGATCAAAGGACAAATATGAATCTATAACATTTACAAAGGACTCACCGCTCAAGTCTGTCTCTGGGCTGAAGAGGTAAGTTCAGCACCAAAGTGATGAATGAAGATTCACCCATGTTTGTTTTAGTGTTTGAAATGGCATCTCTATGCAGTATTTTATGCTCTCCGAATGTGTGCATGCCGCTACCTGAATGTTATTGGCTTCTCAATCAAGGTTTGCCAATTTGCAGGATAGCTGTTCGAGAGGCTGGTCTTTTTATGTTTGCCGAGGTGTTTGATCTTGGGTTGGTGCTGCAGTGGGACAAAGGGACACGCCTCTATCTCAAGCTGGATCCATCGTGGAAGAACAGGGTTCGTTGGATTCATTTTTGGTGTACTTCTTACTGTGCTTTCTTTCTCAGAAAGAGAGACCCTGCAAATATTAAGTTTAATGCTCTTTATGAATGAGGCCCCTGCAGATACTACTGTAGCATCAGGGCCTCACTTTCCAAAACTGGGCCCCAGTGATTCATTTTTTTTATATTGTTCACATTACTATATATTTTTCTAAATATTTATCTTTTGAAGCACTTGATGAATACATGACATTTGAGCTTTTCTTATGGATTTTCTACTGTAGTTGCATCTCTTATTCGTCATATCTTCCATGAGTATTAGAAGTAATTAAGGCACTGAAAAATTTTAGAACAGTATTGTTCTCCCTATTTTGTCTTTGAAATCTGATTTTGCCAAGAAGCCTGAATGTGTCAGTTAGACCATTAGTGCTTGTGTCACCATTATGTACTTCTTAATTATATGATTAGCTTTTATTCCTTTTGGGAAATGTTACCTGCAATTCATTCTTTTGCCTCCTCGAGGGAGCATGATCAAGAGAATTGAGTTGATTTATCTCACTGTTACGTGGGAGAATCTGTGCATTGTGAGAATGTTTGAATTTTGGGTAAATTGCATTTGCTCTCAATCGAAATATTTCGCCTTATGTAAATCCACAGAAAAAAAAATGAATAACACTCAGCATTTCCAGAAAAAAATGATAATTATTGATAAATGAAGCTGCAAGAATCTGCTTAACATTAACCTCTGAATTGTATAACAGTTAATATATGCAAAATGGTGCTACAAGTGTGTATTAAATTTACCTATACAGGTTCATGGTCTCTGTGGCAATTATAATGATAATGAGCGAGATGATTTCCAAACTCCATCAGGTGGTGTTAGCGAAGTCTCACCTGTTGTTTTTGGTGATTCATGGAAAATACAAGATTACTGCCCAGAAACAATCGAGGTGAAGGTGAGTACCATCCATACCATTAAATATGTATGTGTTTATTTAACTTATAATTTTATTGGAAGTAAGGAAATAAAACTTTGTAAGGTTCACTGTTATTTAATTATGGGCACGACCCGGGTTTCGTAACTTGGTTACATCGTCTGCTGACTGATCTTGCATGCATCATACATCAGTCACCTGACGATGTAACCAAGTTACGAAACCCGGGTCGTGCCCATAATTAAATAACAGTGCACCTTACAAAGTTTTATTTCCTTACTTCCAATATGGAGAGGTTTCACAAAGTAAAGCCTGAAGTTATTAGTTATAATTTTATGTTTAGCAATGATTAATAAGTTTCTTGCATGTTGTTTACCTCTGTATGTTTAACCTAATGTGTCATTTATGTATTGGGGTAACTATTGTAACAGCTTGATCACTGGACTAATAAAGCATTATTACTATTTGTTTGAATCAACCTTCATGTGATTTTCAAATGCTTTTCTGCTCCAGGACACTTGTGCTACTCACCCCAATAGAAAAGTTTGGGCTTTGCAAAAGTGTGGTGTCTTGAAAACTGAAGTTTTTCAACCTTGCCACTCTGAAGTTGCTCTTGATCCATACTTTGAAAGGTATGTTTGCTTATTCAATCGCTGTCCATATGATCTCATTTTCATGTCATAGTCTTAGTTAATGACTTACATGGTATGATGCTTTATTCAACCTTCTGTGAGTTAACGTGGAGGAAATTCATTTTGTAATGAATGAAACGCAAACTTGGTATTTCCTGTTTTCGTTTCAGTTTACCTTAATCAATGCTAATGCCTTTGTGTCATTCTGAAGAGGTCATTGAAGTCAACTCCTGATAACTTCAAGACCTCTTGACAATGATGCAGATGCATTGAACTGGGTCAAGGTTAAGTATAAGAGAGTGGAAAATACAAAGTTTTCATTTTATTCTTGGTATGATGACCACTATTTTATTAGGTGCACTTTCTTTGACTGTCAATGCTGAGTAAGTAATTGTGGATACTAAGGATGAGTCTGCTCTTAAATTTTTTTGGTCCTCGGTTCTGGTCCGGTACTCCCCCATCGGTTCTCAGTTCTCCATACTCAGTTCCATGGATGAACTCTTATTATATGAATTAATGTCAAATTTAAATGAGCAACCACAAGAAATTATTTAAAATAATTTCACTAAACACGTAAATTAGCAGGAAAGCTCTGTAGAAAAAAAACATAAGATCGTCTCCATAATTTTATTTGCCAAGCAAAAAAAGTTTAAATAACACGTTGTTAAAGAAAGCATGATTGACCAATATGTCACATTACATCAGTTAGGCACTGGTTCTTTCTCCTGGTTTTGATTTTAAAAATTCAACATTTTTACCCTATCTGGGTATAATCATAGAGTAGTTTACTCTAATATATATACTTACTCTATGGTGTAATCTATTCTTTTTTGGCAGAAATATTGCCTGCAGTACTAAACTGGCATTCACTGAAAACAGTAGTGGTCGATGTTGATTTTGAAGGGCCACACAAAATATGCTTTGAGCGCAGTTTACATGTTGCATAGATTGTTAGCATAGCCTCAGGATCAATAGTGAAACTCCCACAACTTCTGACGACATCATGTGTTTATAGTAGGGATGGGTCGAATAGTAGATTTCTCGAATTCGAATATCAAATCATTGCTGGAATATTCGAATACCTCGAATACTAAATGATGAATGTGAAAATGTTTGACTAGGTCGCCTATGCAGGAGGAAAGAGATTTTGGCGAGTAATTGTGATTGCCTTTAAAGAATTCAAACAGGAATTTAGCTGATTAATGGAATATTTTAATTTTATGTAAACAATAGGGTACATAGGCGGATCCAGGGGGGGGGCACGGGGGCACGTGCCCCCCCCAGACCCTCAAAAAAATGCAAGATTTTTAATACGGTCCCATTATCATTGCGTTCGTTTTGTATTACGAGGTATCCTTGTGCCCCACCCAGAACAAAATCCTGGATACGGCCTTGCTTGTGCCCCTCCCAGAAAAAAATCCTGGATCCGCCCCTGATAGGGTAGTTTCCTTCATTAAAGAAAACGAAAGGCATTGATTGTGATTTGTTACCCACCATTGGTGTATTCATAATATACAAATTATTTGGTTCTAGAAATACCGGTTTAGACCAATGGCAATGGTCAATTTTATCCTCATTTGAAAAAGGCCAGATTGGCACCCATGCAATTCCACTCCACCTGACGTCACAGGGGCCTAGTTTCTATACGAGTAGATAGGAGTTATAGGTACATCGTCTGAGATTACCAATGCATGCATGAGGCACAGAGCTCAAGGAAACATATTTTAATAATCACCTATTAAAACTGACTAAGGTCGGAAAGCTTTCTTCGTTTGATATAGTATTAATAATCCTTATTTATGCCAAGCACTACCAGCTAGCATGGAACTCTGCTACCTGCTAGCATCCTGCGTCGTATCAGCGCTCAGAGCCTCGCTCCCAAGTTCACCTTAGCTATGGCAGCGGGAACCAGAACGACATCACACTGAGTTTTTCCCGGCATTCATACTTACCAATAGCGTTTTCGCGCGCTTGGAAATTTTCACTTTTCATTTAATCGGGAAAAATAGGTATCGTCTTATAAAAATCTAAAAGCGTTAAATTCGTACTCCAGGAGTATTAATATTTTGATTTAGGCAATAAAAAAATAATAGGAAAGCACCCTATTTGAGCACTGCGCCAAAATGCTAAGCCTCCGTCGTATTTCTTCGTCTTTCCAGCATTTATTTTCCTGTGTAAAATGCTTAAATAAAGTCATAAATATGTCGTGTTTGGTCTTATTCTTTCTTAAATTACGCGCATATTACTAATATTTCAATCCAATAAAAGTGTAATATCAATTGCCGAAAGTCATTGTTAGACAACTTTTGGGCTAGTAGATGGCTCATGCAGCAGTTGACCTCCAGAAATGGGGAACTTCAAAGCAGGTAAGCAGAAAAAGGCCAGTGGGTGAGTAGAGGGGGGGGGGGGAGGGGGCGTGACACACATTTTTATTGTTCTCGTGTAACTTGATATTTTTTCGAAGCTAAGGTCTTCGTAATATGATCCCTGCGCAAGGTCGGATCTTTTGTTTGATATCGGAGAAGAGGAAATCGTCAGAGTGGGTGAGGCGAATGCTGAAGGGAGGGGGATAGCAGATCGTAGGAAATGCGCCAATGTCACTATCCCACGGCACTGAGTTTCTCCCTATGGTGGTTTCATCTCCTGGGGAAGATTCAAAAGTGCCTCTAGTTATTAGCCACAAAGTGCACATGGTAAACACCTCGTCTTATTTTTATCAAAAGATGGATGCGGGAAAATGGTCATTGGGGGAGAAAGAGTGAAGGGTGAAATGCGATTCTATTATTTTCTGGTAACTTGATATTTTTTCGAAGCTAAGGTCTTCATAATACGATCCCTGCACGAGCTGGGACCTTTTGGTTGATTTCGGAGAAGAGGTAATCGTCAGATTGGGTGGGGTGAATGCTGAATGGAGGGGATAGCGGATCGTGGGAAATGCGCCAATGTTGCTATCCCACGGCACTGAGGTTCTCTTGATGGGGGACACCTGGGATTTTTGGATTTTTTTCACCCGATCGATTTTGGTACCCAACGTTGAACTCTTTTCACCGCTCTAACCCCCGAATTTGATGTAGTTTGTCAGCTTGCCTAAAACGGCGCTGCATGCACTAAACGACTAGAGTTCACCTCATTTTTCCGAGTCAACTACCAACGACGTGCGAGCGACGTCAGTGTATGACGTGAAATTCAAAGTATTCGAGGTATTCGAGACGGTACCTTTGGCATAACTATTCGAGATCTCGAATATTAAATACTTTCTAGTATTCGAGGTATTCGAGTATTCGCGGATACTATTCGCACATCTCTAGTTTATTGTTATAATTTGTGTGCGGTTTCAAAATATATTCTGTGATGTAGCTTAAATTGTTACTTTCATTGACAACTTATTTGCATGCTTCATTGTCACAGTTCTTATAACCTCAACAATAAACTGCTGAACATGCCGGTAAAGTGACACCATGGATAAACTGAGCAGCTCTGAGCTAATGCAAAATTGTAATGCAGTGTTGTATTCTGCAGGATAACAACACTTTTTGATGCCTGGCATCAACTTAGGAACAAGTTCTCAGAACGTATCTTGCTCGTATGTTCAAGAATTACTGTATATGTACATGATTCAATAGTAAGACCACTTTCACACCATACGATTTTCCACCACACAGCTTTGCAGAGAGTCTTCTCATCTGAAAGCCGCCTGAATTTCATGTGAACTGTGGTTGCCAAAAAGTTGTTTCCTCTGAAAGCGGTCTCAATGTAGCATTGATTACATTTCATGCCGTAGACGGCCCATCGATGGGACGGACTGAAATGGGCACCATGTCGTCAACGGCACAATTCGACTTGTTTGAAGACATCCATAGATACCAATGGTAAATTGAAAAATGTCACCGTACTGTGGACAGTGGCAGGCAAAAAGTCAGCTCATTTGAAAGCAGCTGGGGCTACAGAAATGTGACAATGTTGGTGTGAGCGACAAATTGACTAAGCTTTAAATACACAGGTTAGTCAGCAACTCTCAAAAGAAAAAAACGTGGACGCCATGCAATCGAAAAGTAAAACACGCATTTTTAAATCCTCTTGCTTTCACTTTTTGTCCTTGAATACGCTGCAGACCATTTTGGCTTTGGGTGCCAAATTCAAATCCTTGCCACCGTTCCGAATCGGTCCCAAAGTATGTACCAGCTTTATGCAATCAGTTCTTGATACTGATTCCACAGGCTCAGAACCGGCAGTACCGAGGACCGACCCAGTACTGGAACTGACCCAGTACTGGAACAGACCCATCTCTGGTGGATACCATGGACACTGGTGAGCCTTTTAGGGTTCACCCATGAACTAGCTCTCAGTGAAACTCAATTTGAATCAACGCTTCATTTTTCTTTCATTTTGACATTTGTGCTTTTGCACTGAATCTCAGCTCCATGCTAGATAAATAATTTTTACTCAGGGTCATCCTTCAGTTTTTTCTTCGGTAGACGTATACATAACTGCATATTGCCAACAATGCTATAATAACTGAACTCACATACTTTTACCTGACAAATACAAGATGTGGTATTGTCAATGTTGCTGCAGTCAAGGAGCATAGGTAATGAAACACTGACTTGCAATTCTCCACAAAAATAAAATTTAATTCGACTCGAGTTTCGATGTTACTACATCATTTTCAAGGTACAACTGAGAGAGGAGAAATGGGGTGGAAAGTGCTCCAGCCACCTCCTTGAGGACTTTCCACCCCATTTCTCCTCTCTCAGTTGTACCTTGAAAATGATGTAGTAACTTCGAAACTCGAGTCGAATTAAATTTTATTTTTGTGGAGAATTGCAAGTCAGTGTTTCATTATGAATCAATTCCACTCCATCTCGCTTGATTCTTCGAATTTTATAAGGAGCATAGGTGTGCTTATAATCCAGGGTTGAAAGCCATTTTCTTCATTTTGTTCCCCCAAAAATATATTCAATACTGTGGCTCTACTCTTTACATTAGGCAAGCAAAAATATTGTCTGGGCAAGGAAAGCGTTTATTTTATGAGCACTGATTTAGGATTTTACCTGCAACTTAAGGAGATGAAATGGTGTTTGGAGTCTAATGGAAGTTTAGTTGTATAAGAGGAGGCTTTGAAGGGTGCTCTCTAATTCCAAAAGAATATGGAAAACTTCAGTTTACCATGAGTCAAGGCAGTCAAGAAGACTTTTTCACTATTTTTGCATTATTTTGTATGGCAGTAGTAGTTATGGACTAACCAAGATTCTTGGGTAAATGGCAAAGGTTGTCCCTCCTCTCTGAATTGGTATAATGTTATGTTTTGTGATTACTGCAGTTTTACTTGTCTAATTGTAAGTGTTGGTAAGTGATGCATAGTGTGATTTGTTGACATGAATAGGTGCATCTTTGACACTTGCGGATGTGACATGGGAGGGGATTGTGAGTGCCTGTGTACTTCACTTGCAGCGTATGCTCATGAATGCAGCATTAGGGGAGTTCCCATTAAGTGGAGGACGCAGCATCTTTGCCGTAAGACTCTCTCTATCCCATTGTTTTCTCTTTTGTGGTTCCTATCTATTGATTGGAGATTTTTACTTCTTCTTCTTCTTCTGATGGATGAAAGTAGTAAAGATCAAAACTTGTTATTTTCACAGCAATGCAGTGTGATGAGTCCTGCTCCCATTACAGTCCTTGCATTCAGACATGCCCAAGGAAAACGTGTGACAACCAGGTCTACAGCCAGAAATCATCTCACCTGTGCAATGAAGATGCATGTGTGGAAGGTATTCTACAATCTAAAGACCATTCCACTCACAAAGGCAGCAGTCCTGCATGTTTATTTTTGTTTTCTTCTTCTTTGTAACTGAGGGTTATTTTATGGAAAATCTGTGAAAAAAATTGCATATCTGAGCAAAGTACTCCAATTTCCTAGCCCATAAGTGACACTTTTTTCCAAAACAAATAATTTTATCTGGATTTTGCCTGCATCGTACGACCGGTTCTCCCACAAAGGTGTTCTCCATCCAGGTGGGTCTCCATGGTTTAGAAGATCAGTGCTGAATTGTTTGGCTGGCTTTGGAATTTGGTATTTGGTTGAAAGTTGGTAGATAAGGAAGTGAGGCATGTAGAGAGAGGATGATGAGGAGGGGGGTGGCCAATCCCCCTTGCATCTCTCTCTCTCTCTCTCACCTCTTCTGCTCCATTGTTTCCCATCATATTTTGCCGCTGCGTATAACACGGTGCTGATTGCTAACTCATTTTTCAACTCAGGATGTGAATGGAAGCCGTGTCCCGAAGGGGAAGTGTACCTGAGCGTGGAAGACTTGACATGCGTACCTCTCAAGTCGTGCAGCAATGATTGTGTCATCAATGGCACTGTGAGGTATTCCGAGGGAGAAGTGATCAAAGAGGATGCTTGCCATTCTTGGTACGTATGAATCAATGTGTGCTAAAGGTGATTCCCCATCCACAATATCACAAAGCTGATCCTCGGGGGTCTGTTTGTGAAGGAAATAGAATAATAGCTTTAATCACCCAAAAGGTATGCTATGAGTGGTTAACAACAGTATGCATGACTATATTAGGTATGCCATAAAAAATGTAGACTTTTGCATATCATTGAAGGGTAATATGTACATAAAATAGTCACTAAAGTTATTAAATAACAAAAAACTAATTTTTTAAATGTCATCAATATTGTTTATTTTATATAATTATTGACAAATCATGGTAAAATTTGTGCATGAGGCCCTTTCACTGTTGTGCATATGCACTGCATCTTCAAGCTGCCTCCATGGATGTGCGGCAAGAGGTGTTGAGGCACTGGCCGTTTACATGTGCAAACAAATTCAGATCTGCACTGCGAGAGATTGGACTCTCTGAAGCTGTGAAAGATAACTGTTCTTTATTGCACTTGCAATCAAACCATGCATGTGGCTCTATAGCAGCTCCTAGCCTTATCCTTGTAAAAGTTGTGTAACACTCTCTGTTTGCTTGTAGTAATTTTTGACAAATCGTGCAGCTGGACAGATAGAATGATTACAATTCACCACTTTAAAATTGGCTAACTTAAAAGAGTGGCATGCAGTTTTGGCAGTGTAAGATGGCACAGTATCCCACCATGATTATATCATCATTTCCTTTAATTTACTGTTCTTTGGGAAAGGATTATTCGAAAACTGGATGAAAACTGTATTAAAACAGTTCTACCTGCATTACTCCCTATGATTCAATGAAACTAAATGAGGCCGCTCCGTCGCATTTGAGTATGTCAAAATCCACATTGAAACAGAGAGAGGTGGGGAAGGGATGTTGAGGGCTTGCCTGGTAGTGAAGGAAGGTATCTCTAGCATGTCTACTGACAGTGAGTAGTCACTCAAATGAGCATCAGCATTGAAGACGACGAGACATATCTTTGAGCTATGTCAGAATTCAGATCATAGAAATCATATACCCAGTCGTTTAGAATAGCTTTAAAATAACTGGTGAGAATCACGTTTTAGCTTATTGAGTGTGAGTGCTTCAAGTGGCCTGCATTTTCATGTGCAAATGTTGTGCGTCCATTGTTAGTGCATAGCCGAGGATAAGGCTCTGCTATCTTCTAGATTCTTCATCTGAGCCAGAGATTTCTCAATATTTTGAGGCGTAACATTGTGAAATTGTCTCACAAATGCAAGGGGATTATTTTTGTTGTACTATAATGGAAAATATTACAAGGCTCAGAACAATTACGACCATTACGAGATAGGTCTCAAATCATCTTAAGACAAGCTCAAGATTCACTTTCCTTGAGTATGGTAATCACAAAATCAATGGGGATTCGAGAAGTACTTGTATCAAGTCTAGACCTGCAAAGCCCTGTTTATGTCATTTTCAAATTGTCCTTATAAGTACCATAATCATAGTCTGCAATTAATTGTCAGTATGGAGCGTTCAAAGTGAATTTGATCTTCAGTTCACATTAGGATTCTGAAGCTGAGAAAATGGGACAAACTATAAATTTTCACTTACCCTCAAATTATGTTGGCAGCATTTTATACCATTTATCATTGTCTTGCCAATTTACCCATTTAGTTGCCTGATGAAATAAAATGCATAATGCAACAGCTTTGGCTAGATTTGTAGATCTCTTCATCTTCTGGGTTTTTGCTGCATTGCATGTCAGAGGTTGATGACAGTTTTGCCGGGATTCCACCAGGCATCTTCAGAGCGAAGTGCCAATATCGGCATTTTGGCTGTGCTTACATATATGTACCTATAGTTGTCTGCACTTTGATTTGTAGATTTCTGAAACACTTTCTTCCAAGCATTGGTCAGATGGTCTTCCCTGTTGAGGTTTCTAGGTGTTCTGGTGATCTCAATTTCCTCTCTTGTCAGCCTGGGATAATAAATATCTCCTTTCCTTGTCGATGATTTTGACTTTGTCAAATTTTATGTTGTGTCTGGGATGCTCCAGGCATGCTCAGCAACGGCTGAATTTCTCATTCTGTGTTGCACTCTTGTGTTCCTTCATGGACTGAATGTCTCATTGATATATGTCCACAAATCCAGAATGCCATGGAAAACTACTGGCCAGCAGAGTCAGCTGCTAGAGTTTAAATTCTCACATTAGGTTGAAAATGATCGAAATGCAGATTAGAATTGCTTTTTTACCATCTCATAAATGTAGACGCCTGACTCTTGCATTAAAAGAGTTAGTCTGTCTTTTTATGAATATCGATTATTAGCTAGTTATCTTGTGTTTTTTATTTAGAATTTAGAATTTTCATTAGTTCATGATCCATTTAAAAACTCTCTGAAGTGGAATTTATTCATAGTGATGTATGATATTTTTTCTCACACCAGCATTTGAATCACTAACTGCAGAAAGGCATCATGTCCAATTTGGGCGATATATATGTATTTGCTTTATTTAAGTTGCTGCTAGGTGCAAGACTTAACGTTTCCTACTAAAAGGAAACATGTCATGCTAATAACACCAAGCATATGTTTCCATAACATGTTTCCTTTTAGTAAGAAACGTTGAGTCTTGCACCTAGCAACAACTTAAAGAAGGAAAAAGAAAAATCGTCCCACTTGGACATGATGCATTTTTGCAGTTAGCAATTCAAATGTATGTCACTTCCCACCTATTCCTATTGCCTCTTCTTTGCAATGATCTTTATGCCAGAATGTAGGAATGTGTGTAGGAATTCATAATTAGCTAACTCAAGGGACTGCACTCATAAAGTATTTCATTATGGAAATACCCTGTATATTTTCAACTTTGGGGCATAATATGCCACCAATATTAGCTACCAAATTACTCGTGGCAGTGAGCTGATTCCATTTATGTATTTGGTGGAAAAGACCTGCTATGAAAGATTGGTGGCATGTGGCATATGTATCTGGCTCAGCTGATCTCACAAGCCTTCTGCATCAGAACCTATATTTTCTGAGTATTGCTTTAATTCAGAGTTATCTTTCTATCTCAAAGACCTATCTGGGTAATATGAAATTTAGGATGATGAAGTGACGTATGCTCAGTATTCTTTAAGGCAATTTATCAAAAAGCAATTTTAATGCAAAAAGCATTTGAGGGATAGTAATAACATTTATCGAATTACTTAGTAGTTTTGACTAATTTTGTAGCTAACTGGAATGCCATGCCTCTGTGTGATGATTGTTTATTACTTGCAGTTATTGTTCTCGGCATGAGATGTTGTGTTCAGGGAAGCCATGTGCACCAACAACAGAACCTGCCGAGACCCCAACCACCACTGTCAGTGCTCAAGAAGACTCGATGTGTGTGAGTGGTTGGAGCCCTTGGTTCAGCAACGACAAACCCATTGGCTCAAAAAAGCCCACTGATGTGGAGCCAATATCTGGCATCCCAAGACACAAGGTAGGGGAATAGCAGAGCACACTTTTGTCAGTTTACTTTTAAATCAGGCCCTTGTATGGGTTATTCATCACCTGGGATCGGTTAATACAGGATTGTCCTTAATTTGGCATCAATTTGTTCCTTTTTCTATTTGCCATGTACTTCTTTTGAAAACCATAGTGGATAGTGTAATTTTCTCTTGTGTTTCATTTTCAACATGTGTATTTAAGTTAACATATGGGCCATCACACTATGTTCCTTTGTAAGATACACACTTTCATTTTTGCCGTAAACATTGATCAATTCCATCCCTCAGTGAGAAACATAGCTTTATGAAGGGAGAAAGCCTGAAGAGTTTCTGCTATTGGAATTACCTTTGCTACATCTTATCCTTCACACATTTCCTATTTGTGTTCTCAAGTCCATTTCCCTCCCCTCCATTATCTTATTTCTATTCATTCCAACTGTCTTCAGCTGGACAATCTGTTATCAACATTGTGGATATTTTGTTGAGGCTCAAAATAGAACTGAAGCTTCATCTTTCTCCTCGAGATATCATGAGTGGCCAAACAAACATTCACTAATAGGGATTGGGTGGTGGCAAGGGTGTGCCCACGATCATAACAAGGGGGGGGAGCAAGAATCCATGGTCTTAGAAGGGGTGGGGGAGGGCAAGCCAATTTGTGACATTTTAGCATGGAACAGGTGAATGAAACCAACATTTAAAAAAATAATTGTGCTTTATTAGTTTATCAGATTTTTTCCTTGAAAAATAGTTTTATTTTAGTTACATATCTTATACATATATTTTTTTGTGGTTTTAAAGAAAATTTGTTGAATACTTTCGTTTCAATTCAGTCCTGATTTTGCTTAAAGACTTTTGCGATTTTTGTTTCCAGGGGGGGCAGGCTACCCCCCCCCCCCCCCCTCCCCCCCTGCCCTTCGCTGGGTACACCCATGGGTGATGGTGAATACTCTTCAGATTATTCATAGCATGAAGACTGTAGTATGCAGTGATTCAAAGTCTTGAGGATGTGGGAAAGAAATGGAAGTGGCTGAGGTTCATTGAAGGAATTCCCCTATTCAGATTAGCAATTACATATAATGGTGAGATATAGGTATCTAGGGACCCTGGAATTTCACAAATAGGTTTTTTCGCTAATTGTTTTTAAAGATGTTAGAACGCAGGTTTCCGCGGCAATGGTTTGATCTCTGCATTTCTTCAGGGTTTCCTTCCACGTCAGCTTGTTTGCGCTTGCGCTTATGAAAGATGATTTCATATAGTCTGCACATAGCATTAAGGGAACCAATAACTTGGCTAGACAAGAGTATCTCAAATGTCTTAGCAGTTGAGTGAAGAGACAAATAAAGTTGTCCATTGGAAGTAATCATTTTATTCAGAGAGCGCTCCACCGAAGCTGTGACTGACGGGTTGTAATTTCTCCTCAGGTATACAAAAAGACTTATTTAAGGCTAAACTATCGAATTCACTGACTGATGTTGAGTATAAGTTGCCGACTTTATGATATGACTCCGGCACAACAGCATTCATGCCGCAGTGAACCTATTCGGTGCCTGTGGCAGAGGGTCTCTGGCAAGAGAGTCGCCAGCATGGCGGGGAGATAGAAAGTACAAGATGGGGACACTCTAATCTTTCCGTACGATGCGGTGCATTATTTGTCCCGAAAGAAATTTTAGACAAATTAAGTCAGGCAAGCCGGCATTGTCATTTTGAATAAGCTGTCACTGGTGCGGTGGGGAGGCACCAACAAAAAACAAGCCTGGGCTTTAGGCTGATACGTATTTCCGATTCTCGGTAATCTCTGGATGAACTATAGTGTCACCACATGTTTATAGTTAGATTGGAGCTACTGATGATCAGAAAGAGTATCTCTATAGACGATAATGCCGAAAACTGTCAGCATGTTTGATCGCCAAAAGGAGTTTGAAAGCGATGGTTTATATATATTTGACGCACAAATCAAAATCATGATGTGCAAAATTTTTAACACTGGAATTGACTGGACCAGAAAAGATCCCATTATGAAGCACATAAAGGGCAGCAGCAAGCACGTCAATTACGTCCAAAGATCGAAAAATGTTGAAGGAGGGATAAATGACAATAAGCAACAATTGTCCATATTGGACACAATGAGCAATACAAAAAAAAGTAAAGCAAGAAAAAGAGGAAGTGATATGTGACACAGTTGGCACTCTGATGAAAGCTAGCATGCCTTTGGAAAAATTAGACGATCCAAACTTCAATGCATGGTTGAATAAATAGATTCTATGTAAGTTTATGTTTATGCATTTTTATGTCTATTAATTTTCTGAGGGATTTTTTATGTCTACATATTAATTTTCCTCCATAACTCCAGATTCATTAAGAGGCATTGCATATTGCTTACTAAGTGTTGAAAATTTCTGAATAACTGCAGGAGACATTCCTGGTGCTCATACCTGCAGAGCAAAATATGCTCCACAAGTTGCCAAGAAAAGAAAGGAGCAGATAAAGGCATCAGTTGCAGGCCATCATAAGTTGCAATCATGTGTGATGAGGCCACTGACAGGAAGGGTCAGTTGGAATTCATTGTTTTGCCAAGGATAATGTCCTGCACTGCAGAGCGGAAGTTATTTGTAGGGGCAGTTAAGATGCTACAACAGGCAAATGCAACTGAATGCTCCAGAGCTGTAATGTCTGGAATAAAAGAATTTGAAATTTCTTATGACAACGTCATAGCTTTGGTAACAGATTCAGCAAGATACATGACTTTTTGTGCCCAAATGGATAATGTTCTCTGCCCTGCAATGACACACATTCACTGTTGGGCCCATGAGCTGAATCTTGTAGCCAATTTGTTTTCTACTGAGCTTCATGACTTGAATACGTTTGCGTTTAATAAAAAATGTTCTTTCTCAATACTAGAAAGAAGAAACAGATACCGTATAAGCATGTGTAAGAGGCGCACCCCTATTTTGAGCTACGGAGTTGTATGAAAAAACTTTTCGGTATTTTTGTGTACTATCGCACAGTTGGCAGACTTGTGCCTGGACTTTCGACAGTCATCAAAATTTCCACTTTCAATACTAATAATTCACGCGGCATTTTTCAGCTAAATTTACACGGTATATATGGTGCTCAGAGATGATTAGGTATTCACTTGTAGTCAGGGATGCCGACTTACAAAAATATTGGAGGGGCCCAAACTGGGCCCTATCTTGCCCCGAGAAATTTTATAAGTAGTGAGTTTTAAGTTTTTTAAGCAATTTAGAAAAGTCATATGATCAACATTAGAAACCTGATAACTCGAATCTTGATATCTAGATATTCCGGGGAAAATCGATAAGCCTGACAAATTTTTTCCTCACACCCATAACGAAATTTTCTCGGGGCTCGGGCCCCCTCGAGTCGGCTTGTTATTGACAAGAGAGATATTGACATCAAGGAAGGAAGAAAAATTGGGCATAGGCAGCCCACACAACACCATCCTCACTGGCTGGGTGGCCATTGAGTCATCTGTGGCCTCTATTATGGCGTATATCAAAGTGTACTTTGATAACTATCAATAAAGATTATATAGAATAAGTTAGAAAAATCAATTTAGGTCTTCAAGAAAATTCTTCGTTTGCTTAAATTGAGAAGTACATAAATATTTTTTCACCGCCGGAGCATGAAATTAGCGATTTTTGAAACACTGGGGCTATGATTTTTACACAGCTTTCCCTTGAGTTTATTTACCACTTTTCAGGGTCCCTAGGTATATCCTTTCTTACTAGGTAAATAAATTTCAAATATTGGTGGCCATCACTCAATCTGCTGTGGCGATACATTCTAAATGCAGATTCTGATGGCAAGCTCGTCAGCAAACAATGGAATAATGGCAAATTCCCAAACGAGCATCAATGTTTTGGCAAAACTACTGGCGGCTTGTTTTTGTTTTTTTTTTCATCCGGCCCAGTGTGTATGATCTCAATCATGTGGAATGAAATAAATGGCTCATGAAAACACTAGTAATGCTCATAAATATTATATGTAATTTCACTAGCCTCTATTTTATGTGCATGGATATGTGGAGATGGCTTGGAGGGGATCAATTTAATGCCCTATTGGACTATTGAAGGGGAAGAGTAATGTGCAATCAAAGAGATGTGGTTTTACTTAGGTAATTTATCGTGTTGATATTTTCTAAATTCTGTATATCTTGTGTGGCTTGACACCCTGCGGAAAGAAGTTATGCCCATGAAAGACCCAGGAAAGTACATAAGTGTATACGTTTTTTACATTGGGTGGTGAAATTTCCAAAGCAGTCAGCTCTCCCATGTGCCATGAAGTGCAAGTGATGGCAATGAGCAATTAAGTATGAAATGGTAGAGAAACTGTTATTTTTGTTGAAACTGTCATAATCGTTATACAGTAAACTCTTGATTTTACGAAGCAGGATTTTACGAAGTTTTCGATTATACGAAGTGATATTGCGGTCCCGGTGAAAAGCCTATGCTAAATACATGGCGCTATTCGATTATACGAAGTTTCGATTATACGAAATTTTTTGAATTTACGAACCTCGGCTCGGTCCCTAGGAGCAAATGGCATTCGTTTATACGAACTGCGGCGAAAAATTTGTCAACAAAACTAGTTACGCCGGCGTAAGTAGCTAAAAAATCAGCGCTTCCAACTGTGGTCCATCAAAAGTGCGAAATCGTAAATGATAATGCAACTTTGGAGAGAAATGGGTCGCCAAAAACCTCACTGTAGGAATTTAGGGGGAGTAGGAGTTCAGTTAAAATATCGCGGCTGACATTATGCCCCTATTTACGTGCCTGTTCGTAAACATAGCATCGACAATAATTCGTAGTTTAACATGTCAGGAAGGTCGCGCGGAGTATTTCGAACACCCCTAATTAACCCTTTGCACTGCTGTGAACGTACTTCGAAGACTACTTGACTACTTTTCGCCGAAGCACTTCGAAGGGTCCCTAATCCGGGACCCTTTCCTCGACCAGCTCACCCTCGCTGGCCCCTGAAACTGAGCTATTTTTTAATGCATTACCTGACGCAACCCTGGGTTTCAAAGGGCAAAGGTGCCATGGGGGGAAAAAGAGTAAAGTGCGTGTTACTGTGGGGCTGTGCGTCAACCAAACGGGCACGGACAAAATAAGCCCGTTGTCATTGGGAAATTTGAAAGGCCACGGTGCTTAAAACATGTAAAATTGGAAGCCCTCCCCGTTTTTTACCATGCAAATGAAAACAGCTGGATGACCCGAGAAATTTTCCAGCAAACGGTTATACGTCTACACAGAAAAATTGCTGGAGAGAACAGCAAAATTGTTTTAATAATGGATAATGCCACCGTTCATAAATACGTGGAAGATCTAAAATTGGCTAATGTTCGAGTCCTCTTTTTACCCCCGAACTCGACTAGCAAGTCCCAGCCCTTGGACCAAGGCATTATCCAGGATTTAAAATCCTATACCGGAAGAAGCTTGAGCGGTATTACTTGCGATGGATCGGTATGTATACATTCATCTATTTTGCTCATGTGCGTTTGGATATCGATTTAGATATTTTTATTCATGATTATCATTCTTTCAAATCTATTTGCTACTTTTATAAATGGGAACAGAAATTAATAACATCCCGAAATGGAGGTTGATACATGCAATCCGCGCCATAATATCTTTTCGTGTATATATTGGCCTTTGTGAATGAACAACTTAAATATCTTAAGTACTGGGCTCTATTTACCGCCAATTTATATTTCAGGCTTCTCGTAATGAAGACGCACTTCCAAGTCTAACCATGAACTTTCTTCTCACGCGCTTCCCTGTTCTCCCATGCTGGGGTTCTATCTTTCCAAAGCCTTCCCTTCCCTCCTGCCGCCTTTGGCTGATCTTGCTGACACCCACCTTACGCATCCCAAACCCCTCCTTCCCCAGCATTTCCCATTCACTCCCTCCCTAAGGAGACTGAGCTTGTGTGCGTCGCAAAAAAATACGGCCCCCAAAAGTAGACTGAGGCAGAGCTGAAGGCCATTTCCCCACCCTTCTTTGTCCTGCCCCCTTCACCAGTCCTTGTGCTGACCACACTTCTTCCCTCAGGCAATCCCCATCCCACTCTTATTCACCCCACCCACTGGGAACGTTCCCCGATTGTGGAGAAGGGCATGGTTCATCTTTACCTGCAACGGGGGGAAGTTATTAACCGGAGAGAGGCGGAAGAAGTATCTTCCACTATCGGGAAAATGGTGCCGCGCTTATAATTGTCTCTCTTCTTCTCAGCTGACTTTTCAATTGAAATTAATTTCTGTGCTCTTTCCACACTATATTTATTTACGATTATGGCGCGACTATTTTTTAGTGCTAAAACTAAGAAAATCTTTTCTCTATGTCAATGATCCTTTGCCTATCTTTCAATACGGCGGAGAAAGGAACACGAAAACTAAATGAGGTGAATGTACAGGTTTTTGCGTGTCATTTTTTGGGAATTCACGCTAGCGAACCAATACTTAACCACGTTGAGAAATGATAAAACGTCTCTTGTAGGAAAACAATCAATGTGGATAATAACGTTTCTATCTATATTTCTCCGATACTGTAAGATGTTTCTCCTGTCGTTTTCCGGTTGGAACCTTGCTCCTGTCGGCATAAAAGGAGAGAAACATACTATGTGAACAGGTCACCCCACACCCGGTATGAAGAATACAGTACTGATGAAGAATTGAGTCTTTTATGGCAACGTCTGCGAAGATGATGGAACACAGTAGTCGGACGGAGAACTCAAACAGAATTTACTTCAAATATTCGCCAGAAGATAATCACATCCTACGTTATTTATGATCGTAATTGAATCTCAGTGAAAATAGAGCACATTCTGCTGAAAATACGAAGTAACTCGAAATATTAACTTACGAAGGTTATTTTGGAAACGGGCTAAGACCCTTGTTTTTCTTTTTTTCTCGTCACTGAGCGATAGAGGGTGACATAAATGGCGGTTAGGCTGGCTGCCGCTAAAATTCCGTGGGTTTCAGAAACAAATATCTATCTTTTGCATACTTAATAGTAGCTATTGGCTCCTAACCACAAATTTATTACTGTTAATTCTTATAATAAACATTGCAATTCATTATTTGATTACGTTTTCTAAACTGGTCGGGAATTTCTTTAGCGATCGTTGACGTTGAAGTATGAACAAGAAATGGGAATTTTATGGTGGTATAATTATTTAACGATTTTTCACATCATAAATCGATAGCAAAAAGCCTTTTCTATGAATTACACCGAGAATAACCACCGAAAACATTTAAATAAGACCACTAAAGACAAAAAGCGGCGGAAGAAACAAAAGCGAACATTTTTTTCGTGACTTACGAAAAAGGTTTGAATTTACGAAACTCGATTTTACGAAGTGCCAATTTTCCGGTCCCACTGACTTCGTAAAATCAAGAGTTTACTGTATTTTATGCTTCATTTATTGTAGAAATGAAGCTGTTCTCTTGGTTTTGATGGCCTAAAATTAGAATCGAGATGTCATCTCAAAGCCTCTGCATTTTTATTCACGTACACATTCATTCACTGGGCCTTTTTATTCATTACATGCCCATTAGAAGGCACATTTGTGTACCCCCTCTCCTCCAATGGGCTGAATTCTGTGTTGTTATTATTGTCTTTCCTTAGATGGATTTGGTGGGCAAATATTGCAGAATCTCATTGTGTTTCACCAGAATTAAGAGGAAAGGTACTTTATGACTCAAGAATTTTTGTCATTGAAACCCCTTTGGCTCATTCCTATGAATTCATAGGTTTTTCATTTTTTTACTTTTATTTCAGATCCTCAAGGACCAGCCATTTTGTGATCCCCATCATATGAAGGCAATTGAATGCCGAACCATTGGATCTCATATTAATTTTAAGGAAACTGGCCAAGATGTTGAATGTAGCTTGGAGAGAGGCCTTCTTTGCAATCCTCTCGTTAAAGGCAGGAAAGTGAAACCGTGTCATGACTATGAGATTCGTGTCCATTGCGCTTGTGGTGAGCTTGTTTCATTGCAGTGTTCTTTTTTATTCATTTTCAAAAGTATGCCTTGTCATACCTTTGTGTGAAATTTTAATGCATCCAAAATGTTGTGCCTGGACTGTGTATATATTGAAAAGGTCATCTTGCTTGCAGAGCCAGTTGTGGAGTCTTCTACCCAACCTGTGGAAACGACAACTACGACACCGCTGACAGAAGTGTTTCATGAGTGTGTAGATGGACTTGGAATGGAATCCGGAGCTATCCTGGTAAGATCTGTCAATTGCAGGTATTGAAAATCTGGACATCTTCCATGTGTGTAATTGCTATCATAAATGAGAGTGAATAGTGTAATGCCAATGAATAGTTTCAAATTTCATTTGAAAACATTCCAAAGAGGAAATTTTTTTAGTATTTAAAAAAATCTATTTGCATTATTGTATTCCAAATGAGATGAATATTCTTCTGAAGTTCTCAATGTGGCAGTTAGATTCCATCAGATGTGGGTCTTTTCAGTTATTAGGGCTTGAGATATGGAATGAAAAAAATTGATTTTTATCTGTTCTACCTTAGATTCGAATGTAACTGCTGCTACTCATGTTTTTATTATTTGTAGCTTATTATAAGGAGTCCAATGGTTAAGTCTTAGAGAGGGTCATTCTATGAAGGTGATGAACACTTAGCTGAAGAAGAAAAGGGGAAATTTTTGGAATAAATCTTCCCACATTAATATGCATTTCCATGAAACATAGTACATACATACAAGTTTCAAATAGGAGATTAAGGTGGTCAGAATGGAAATAACTAGGTTGGCATTGAAGTCCTGATTTTGATTTGCCACTTTTAGATAGCAGTGCTCTCTGGTGATTTATTTCCATGACTCAGGAAACTCTCTACTATGTACATTCATTCATGGCATTCAGTCATCTTGTTGGAGAAGGCTGCCATCACATAAACTTCCATTTCCATTGGTGTGATATGTGTGAGGGTGATCTCAAAACTTCTTGAGTTAGAAGCTGAGGTGTTGTCATGTAGTGGAGCAAATGATGGAGGGCAGTCTCACCACTGATTACCATCGTGTGATGTGAGTGTGAATATGTAGTGAGGTGCTATTGGGTAGTTTCAAGCAGGGATGTGATCCGGTACGAAACTTTACGTTTAGTGCCCGGTCCGAAAAGGCACGAAACGATTTCGTGCCTTTTCGGACCGGGCACTAAACGATCCGATTCATTTCGGACCAGGCTGGCACGAAACTTTTCACTTTTAAAATTTTAGGATCCCATACACTTTATTTTCCGCCTCGTATAGTTTCGTGCCGGGTGGCACGAAATTATCCGAAAAAGTGGTTAAAGTGCCAGACCGCGTGTATGTGCCGCGCGGGGTTTAAGAAAGGGACCGATGCGGACACAAAAGACCAGCTTAGTGGATGCCCTTCTAGCCCAGGCCCATCCTCGAACTGAACGACCCTTTTCTATCCCCTCTGCGCGGTCATCCACTGCTATTTGCGTTGTTTGTTCCAAAAATATATTCGTAGCTTACCTTATATTTCTGAAGTTAGAAATGAATTCTTCATTTTTCGCTCATCACATGGAAATTTCAATCGGAGTTCTAGCGTTAATTTCAACGGAGTTCATTTCAGTTGCAAATCATCCTATATGGAATAGAAATATTCTAAATCCGTCAATATGATCGTTAGAACTTCGCTTAAAATTTCTTCACGCTCAGAAAAACCCAGGGAATTCATCTTACATCAAATAATCGATGGGAACAGCAAATACATGATTCTATAAAACACGACTATTTCAGTCAGTTGACCGTGACTAGCACTGTGAAGCAGTCTTTTAATCCTTCGAGGGTCTGGGACTGGGGCAGAGGAGAAGGATCGGCGCGGCGCCCCGCTGAGTTGCGTCCCTGTCTTAGGGCAGTTGAGAAGCTTTGCTTTCCTTCGACGCGAGAGTGCTCGTTACAGAGGAGTACAAAAGATTTTCAAGGAACTCATAATGCCGGAACCTCCATGGGGCTCCGGCGCGAAAGTGTTAACAAATAATCCCAAATTTTAATTTGTTCTGAAAACATTATTATAATAAATATCAATATAATTTAATCTTCTTTTATAATATACATGCTATATTTCAACCATGGATGTCTACTACCGTGTGAGACGATTCAGTCCATTAATTTTTTTTATTTAAAGAAAATAAAAAATGCTTTTATCGCAGATAGAATCCATAAACGTTAATTTTTTCCCGTTAATTTACCCGATTTCCGAGCTAATTTTCTATGAGCGCTCACTATGTCACTAAGGCACTGTAATATCAGGATTGATTTTTCATTATGTAAACTATTAATTAGTGCTCTGTCAAACGGTTAGAAGAACTTTCATTAAAGGTGTCAACAATAATGACATCACGCTTTTTGATAGTTCACGATCCGCTTTCGTACGACACAACAGCATCCCAGTTTAAGTTTTCGTCACCTCATAATATTTAACTGGGAAAGCAAAAGAATAACTTTTTGCATATAATTTTTTGATGTAACTATTATGAGAGATGACATCAAGATCGGGATACTTTCTTCAAGAAAGGGTGAAAGAGAAGAGTTATTTTTCGTCATCAATTTGTTGGTAACTTGTCTACAACAATAAAACTGTTTGCAATTTCCACAGTATTTATTTACCATACAATGCATTTCAACTCCGAGAACAACTCTCGGAAATTTACTGTACAAAAATACAGACATATTCCCACCTTCTCCGATGGGGTGTTTACTAAGTGAAATGCTCAAATTTATGATCTACTTAGGACAGGTAAGAAGAAAGGTGACCACCTGAATAAAATAATTAGAGTAGGTATAACAGCTGCTGGCAATCACAAAATGATTCATTTCTCCCTGCGAAATACCTGATAAACTCGTAGCATACATGTGAATTTGCAAAGGAGTGCAGTGCAAAGTCACATTCAGAGTTTGCATTAGAGGTAATTCAAAAATTGTCCATTTTCAATTCTCATACTTGGTTTATTTTTCGCCTTCTCCTATCTGTAGCCGCTCACTTCTCGCGTTGGAAACCCCAACCCCCTTCCACCTTATTTTATCCTTCCCTTGCGCTTCTCGTCTCTCCTTTAACCCCTTGGATATTCCGTCTCATTATCCCCAGACGCCACAGAACCCTGACCACTTCAATTACCTCTTTAACTATGTCTTCACCCGATGCCCAAACCTTCTCAAACAATGCAAAATGCAAAAAAATGCCAAAAATGCCAAACCTTCTAAAACAACTCCTTGAACCTTTCTTTATGAGTGGACAACCCCAGCATTTGCCGTATAATCCCTCAATAGAGTCCCGAAAACTGACGTTCTCCCGCCCCGTCCCTTTTTCTCCCGCGGGGAATTCCCCAGATTGCCACCTCATTTGAGTGGCCAATGACCTTTCCTTCTCTTTCCCTCCATTCCGTCTTTCCTAAAATTTTTATAGGCAAATGTTCTTCCTCTCCAGCCCCTCTCCGCCTTTGAGTGAGTGAGATGTAAGATCCGAAACTATATTGCACTATATGGCACGAAACTATGGTGCCTTTTCGGATCGGCACTTTTTTCCGTAAAGTGCCATTTCGGGCTTGAGGAGGTTTCGTGCCATCGCATTTCGTGCAATTTCGGTTTAGTGCCTTTTCGGTTTCGTGCCTTTTCGGTTTAGTGCCTTAAAGTGGCAGCGGTCCGAAACTATTGAAATTTCGTGCTTTAAAGTGCTTTTTCGTATCGGATCACATCCCTGGTTTCAAGGGGCTATATTGCTACTGCCAGGTCAGGTGACAGAGTGTGCAATTTCAGCCTGTCCTCCATGTTTTTCTATCTTACCGGGAGACATCACGAAAATGATGTTTGGGATCTGGATGTGGAAGTTATTTTCTAAAACTATACAAGTAAGGTGGAAAAAGTGTCTCTGCTTTCTTCCACAGAGGCCCGGGTTCGAGAGATGTAAAGATTTTGCGCACCATGCCTTCCCTTGAGTAATTGCTCCCTCTCAACTCAACCACGGCAGTGGCACAGTGGTTTGAAGCTTGGGTTCTCTCACTCTTACTGCCTTCATCTCGAGTTCGAGTCGCGTTAGTGACAAATTTTTCTCTCTCTTTTAATTATTTAAATCGCTGTTACAACTCTCCCCATTCTTTTTACTTAGTTACTTCGTGATTATTTTTATTTTCATATTAATCTTTCATTTAATTTAATTTCATATGGATTTTAAATGGAACTCTGAATTGTATCTTAACATGCGAATTAGAGGACATATATAATTATTACCTTACACATGAATTTCCAGGTAATTTGCTTATCTGTGCCCCTGCCATTGCTCCCACAGCCTCTTCGTACATTCGTAATCTCAAGTCTATCGTCTCACCAAATCAGCACTATTGGCTATCCTCACATTCAGTCACTGTCCCTAGCCAGTTTCCCTTCTCACCCTTCAAGTACAATTCCAGCAGCCTACTTGTGGGAGATTAGGCACCTGTACCATGAATAGAGTCCTTCAAAGGTAACCCTGACACACACATCAAAATCGTCTGGGTAATGATGAAGATTGGGCTCATAAATGAAGGATCCAATGAATAGAGCTTTCTCTAACGTCTGAGGCTAATGTAGTCTAAAAGAAGCTCACGCTGTGTTGAAATTTGATTGGGATAGCTGTTGATCACACAGAAAGAGTATAAAATTCCGGTGAATTAGTGTTTCATTGTTGATAGTGATACCCTTGTATGCATGCGTTTGTCAAAGTTGAAAAGTCATCATTTTGGATCCCATTGATGATGGAGAACTGAGGCAATGGCCGGACATCCATTTGTTAAGGTGGGCACTGTTTCTATGTGATTCATTATTCTGATATGTATAAGCTATGAAAAAGTGGTCTTAGAATCTGTATTTATTTTTTCCTTGTTAATCAATTTTAGTTGTTGAATTTCTTGGTCATAGTTGATTTCAAATGAAACAATGGAGTCATATTGGAGTGAATTTTTATTTGCCTTTTTTTTTTTTGATGGATCTTGCAATTAAGGTACATATTTCATCAGGAGTGGCAGATGTTTATTACTTTCCTGTGGCCTGATTACAACTTGTTTTCTTTTGTTAAGTGCCCTATCGATTGCACCATTTAGCATTCCTCTCTTCCTTTGTGTAGGATGACCAAATCAGTGTATCAAGCTTCAGCACGCCAGGCACCTTGGGAAATCACGCTCGGTTGAATGGCGGAGGGGTTTGGGTTGCTGGGAAGTTACTCAATGCTCCCAATGAATGGATACAGGTGAGTTAAATGAGAAATACCACCTGTAGAGTATCAAATTGGAAGTCTGAGGAATTGCAGAGGAAAATAAACTCACTGTTTATTGTTCCAGAAAACTTATTTTTACCAACCTAGACTTCAATATGCCTGAATATCATATTCAAGGTAGACATTTGCTTAAAATATTATATTAATTTTGTGACATAGGTTGGTAAAAATGATTGTTTGTGGGACAGTACCTGGGTATTTTATTTTCAAATGTGGATAACATTATTATGTAGAGAACACTGTCAAATAATTGCACGGAGTTCATCTCCCCTGGAAAATTGGTTACCACTGGTGTACCCCAGGGGCCCAGTCTGGGCCCTATCTTATTTTTGTTATACATTACCTAATGGCTTACCTGAAATTATTTAATTATTGCCTGTTGTTGAACGCATACTCTATGCAGGTGAAACCAATATTATTGTATCAGCACCCTCTGTTGATTATTACAGAAGGCAGATAGCGTCACAAACATACTGTCTGATTGGTGCCACCAAAATTATTTGAAACTGAATGTTAATAAATCTTGTCTCATACATTTCACAAGGCCCTAAACACAAAGCTCCTGTCACTATTACTGTGAATATAGATGGCAATAGTATTCCACAAATTACAGCTATAATAATAATAATAATAATAATAATATAATAATCCTTTCTCAGAATAACTTTGTCCCCCACCAGATCTTGGAAAGAACATATCTGCGACTTTAGGAGTAAATTAAGTTCTGCAGTAGACTCTTGTTAACCCCTCAATCGCGGCAGGCATTTAATTAAATCCCATCTCAGCGGCCGGATGAGATTTAAAAATCTTCGCCTTTTTGGTATACTATCATTCAATAATTTATATCTTTCATAATATACGATCAGTATTGTTGAAAATTTTTGTAAACTTGCGTATTATAATGCGCTACTATATAATAATTTTTCGAGCTATTGGAAAAAACATTTATTGTTTTATGTAGCTCTTTTTATGAACTAATGAATAAATTTTCAATTTTGAAAGATTTTTATTTGGTTTCGAATAAGCTACGAGATCTCTAACATTCCATGCATTTAAAAAATACAATTACATGATGTAATTTAGTTATTTGGGGTTGAAAATTTCATAACAGATTGGATACTCTCGATAGGATTACCCATTTCGCCTACTTGAAAATTTACCACTCCGCCCACTTCTCTGACTATGTTCCATTATTACCGTATTATTTCATATAGGTAATCACATGCTAATGTTTCAAACGTCAATATCCAAATATTCAAATGATTTACCTTAGAAAATCTGCTCTGACATGATTTGAAGCAATCCAAACATAATCCCACTGCACATTTTTCACAACTGTACACGCAAACTCTTCATTTCCCATGTTACGCACAAACTGCACACCTCCTTTGAGACTTTGATTTCTTCCCAGCTGCAGGAATTGTCTTTAGGAAATGTATTTCTGTGAGTCTTGGTACTAAATCGTGCAATGAGTGACGGCCAAGTCCAAACAGTTTGTATGACGTTGGATATTTCAAAAATATTATCTCGCCCAATGGCAAGCGAAATGATAAGTCAAATTTTTATACGTGTTTTTCCTGTGAACAACATATGAATTTAGGACTGCCTCATTCAATAGTCTCCTAAATAACTTATACATCACTTGTAATGGCGTTATCTTTCCATTACGTACGAATGCTATAACAGGTCCTTGAAATTCACCCCACCAATGATTATACTATAGCCTAACACACAAACAGACTTCCGAGTCTCTTTTATGCCTTTCAATACTATTCCCATTTCGTAGGATCCCCAATTATAAAAAAATACCACACACAGGAAGTACAACCGATGAGAATTTCAGCACACTGCCTGAACGAACACCACACAGCATGAATGACTCTGGTGGACTGGGTGGACTGAAGCTCGTGGTTTAGAAGCTCCCTCAAGAGACGAGAAAATATCTCGAAGGGGCCCTGGTATACGCTGACTGTTTAGATGGAATCTTATCTTCGTTGATTACTGTCCAGAAAAAAAATATAAAAAAATAAATGCAGAGCGAAGCACATGGCCCCTTCGCCTAGGACGTTTAGGACTAACGAGGCGGACCAAACACACTTGGGGCTCGAGGTGACGACAAACAAGGAGAAGACGGAGAGATGGCATTGAGCTTAGAAGATACCGTATCTCAAGCTAAAGTAGCTGACCCTTCTAGACGTCTCTCAAGCAGAATAGGCGGAAGTTTTCATGATAGAACAGCTGAAATAAGGTGATGAGTTTTTGGACCGAAGTCGTCAAGGCGCTGGTTTAAAATGGAATTTTATCGAAGCATTTTTTTTAAATCTTGAAGGCATAAAACCGCTATGAATATTTTATTAGAAAGGAAAAACATTTCTTCAAAAGATAGAGTAATTAGTTTTAATTTAACATACAATATCTGGCGGAGAAAAAATATAATATACAGTAGGTCAGGAAGCGTACTGGGTACGCATGATGGCGGCATACGAAATTTAAAGGGCGCGTACTGGATACGCATGACGGCGTTGAGGGGTTAATACGAACAATGTTCACTGTTAGCAAAGAAGCAATTAGGAAGAATGCACAGAAATTTTTTCACTCCATTCTTTGAAAAAAATTTTTAATACAAATTTTTAAATAAATTAATATTCTTCGTTAAAACTTTCGCGGGTGCTCGTCATGTTGAATTAAAACTTTTGGGCTATGTCGCCGCGTCAGATTTTGGGTGGCCCCAACGTTTCCCGACCGATGCTGGTCGCTTTCTCAAGGGAATCTGAAGAGGTGGGATTTAAAATTGGTATATATAGGTATACGTGTCAAGTGGTGTGGGGAGGGGAGTGAGAGGTTGGAGGAGTAGGTTGTCGATTGTTTTTGCCGATTACGGGTTGCCAAGTACGGCTGATTTTAAGGCCAGTGTCTCTGTTAAAGTTGTTTTTCTCCTCTTTAGATATTTCTATTGCTTCTCTTACGAGTCTCTGTTTAAAGCCTTTCACTCTCGCCACAATTTTTGCTGCCTTAAGGTCGATTGTGTGGCCCAGCGCTGCGTGTTCGGCTACTGCGGACTTCGTTGACTGCCCCAGTCGAATTGCTCTCTCGTGCTCCTCTAGACGTGTTTTAACCGATCTGCCTGTTTCGCCGATGTAGTTCTTCCCACAGGTCTGGCAAGGAATTCGGTATACCCCTTCGACTTGTAATGGAGTTCTATCCTTGACGGTTTTCAATAGTTGCTTTATCTGTACGTGAGGCGAGAATATTGTCCTTATCTGGAATTTGCGTAGGATATTTCCTATTCTGTCAGTCGTCCCCTTAATGTATGGCAGGAAGGCTTTCTTCTGGTCGCTGAGGTCATTAACAGAGGAGTTCGCTGCTTCTGCGGTGTTGATTTTGATCTCGTTGTTCTTTCTGATAACTTTATTAAATGTTCGAGAGATAACTCTGTCGTCGAATCCATTTGCCCGTAGAATGGCCTCTAGCTTCTTCCTCTCTTCGGCAAAGTTGTTCTGGTCGCTTATTTTGTAGGAGCGGTGAATTAACGTGTTGACCACTCCATTTATTTGCGCTGGATGATGGTGAGATAAGGCGTGCAGGTACCGATTTGTTGCTGTAGGTTTTCGATACACTGCATGCCCCAATGTTCCGTCCTTCTTCTTTTCCACGAGGACATCTAAGAATGGAAGTTTTCCGCCTTCCTCCACCTCCATTGTAAACTTTATGTTGCTGTTGATCCCGTTCAAATAAGTAAAAAATTCAATTCAATTCAAATTAAAATCAGCCGTACTTGGCAACCCGTAATCGGCAAAAACAATCGACAACCTACTCCTCCAACCTCTCACTCCCCTCCCCCCACCACCTGACACGTATACCTATATATACCAATTTTAAATCCCACCTCTTCAGATTCCCTTGAGAAAGCGACCAGCATCGGTCGGGAAACGTTGGGGCCACCCAAAATCTGACGCGGCGACATAGCCCAAAAGTTTTAATTCAACAAATTAATATTGTTGTTTGCATAGTGTGTAAATTTCACTGTGATAAATTTTATATGCCTTATATCCTATATGTACTGAGTGTATTATGATTTCTGGGCAAATAAACCATTTTTATTATCATGAGTCAAGGGTTGCAATTGAGACCTCAGTTTTGCTGACCACTCTGCCTCTGTAACATACTGCCTCAATGCTAATCAGTCATGATGGAAAGGTCATTCCTAAGGCACGTATTTTTAGATTGTATATCTCACCTGATATGATAATTGTACTTCTCTCAATGAAGTAACATTTAGAAAGTATTCATTTTGTGGGCTTGTAAAATTTTGACCTTTTGGTTATGGGAAGAGGTCTTTTTGTGACAACTGCCTCAGTTGTGGTGTCCAGTGAATCTCGTGAAAATCTCCTTATGGTGTGATGAGGAGCAGCTGTGTGTTCTCATGCAAAGATAAGATGAAGTGTGTGCAGGCTGATTTCAAACTACTCAAAAACCTGCAATTCTCGAGCAAGGCATGTGGAATTTGTGTCTTTTAGAAATCAATTTTTGAAGCCTAAAGCATTCTGTGAAATCTATCCCAATGAATTGAATTCTCACGAAGCACATGCAGTAATCACCTGAAGCAAAACATTAAGTAAAATAATTTTCATTAGAACTAGGTGGTAATTTTCCCGGAAATAGATATCCCTTTGTTGGAAGCTCCTTTTTCTATATGTTTTCTGAAAGAGAATTTTCTATTACTATACACTGCATGCGTGCCCATTGAGAGAGCTCCATTGGGAAAGATGTCAGAGCATTTCTCTGTCTTTTCATTTTGTCTATGTACAGAGTTTATAATTTTTTATCATAGTCTTTTACAGAGCTCTCAGATATTTATTTATTTATTTATTTATAATGGTTTTCATTGAGGTGTTTCAAATTTATATTAATCGATTAGTACTTGACTTAGGATGAGAAAATATTGAGGGAATCTTTTTCTATTTAATGAGGTGGATCTTGTGGACCAGAAAAAAGTCACTGGTTTGGTGCTTCAAGGAAATCCTCATCAAGAGGAATGGGTGAGCCAATTCCAAGTGGGTTGGAGCCTTGATGGACATAACTGGAATGCAATCCATGATGATGGAAAGGTCGTACCTAAGGCACGTATTTTTAGATTGTATATCTCACCTGATATGATAATTGTACTTCTCTCAATGAAGTAACATTTAGAAAGTATTCATTTTGTGGAATGAGTGTGCTTGTAAAATTTTGACCTTTTGGTTATGGGTAGAGATTTTTATGTGACAACTGCCTCAATTGTGGTGTCCAGTGACCATTGTGTAGGTACATGACGTAGAGATTGCTATCCAGATTAGCACCCATTTTGGGAAAGCAAGCTGAGAAGGAAAAATGATTTTGTTGAATTTTTGTCGTTTAATTGTCTGGCTAATGTTTACCCCCTGGATGTGTTTCTTTTCTCCAGGTATTCGAAGGAAACAGTGACTCCCAGACTGCAAAAAGAGTATTATTTCCTCATCCAGTTTTTGCCCAGTTCATCAAGCTTGTTCCTGTTGCATTTCATCAAAGAATTGCTCTAAGAATGGATATCTTAGGTTGTGATATTAAAGGTAATGATATTTTTGAATGGATCCAATCATCCATTTAAAAATAATGCCGTGTCCCTTCTGTAGTGGTGGTCAGGAAGTAATTTTTAATACAGAATAATGCCAACATTTTGCTGAATTTATTTACCTACACTGGGGCTTGATCTATTTTTTTTTACAATAAACTCATTGAATTATTGTGAACAGTCTAACTGATGTTTGAAATATTTCTTGTCATTACTGTTCAGTACAAACAATTGAGCCTCGGAAACTCATTCAATGGGACCTGTCCTTAAAGGACGGGTGTTGTTCACTGCTACGCGGTCGGCAAGAAGGACAGTGATGAGGATGGAGAAGCCAGAAAATATCAAAAGGGAAAAGGAGAAAGGGAGGTTATGTATCTTAGGATTATGTAAAGTGAGGTGGAAGGATTGTGAGGACTACTGGAGTGATGGGTATAGGATTATGTATAGTGGTGGAGAGGAAAGTCAATGAGGAATAGTGAGTAATAGTATTAAACGGGAAGATGGGTAAGCGAGTGGTATGCATAGACCAGGTTAGTTGTAGAATTGTTGGGGTAGAAATTAAGACACAACCCACCAACCTTGTGATAGTTCAAGTTAGCATACCAACTAGTATTATGGGGAGGAAGAAGTACGTGAGGTGTATGAAGAACTTTGAATAAATAATTAGGGACATCCTGGGTTATAAAAAATCTGGTAGTGATGGGGGACTGGAATGCATCAGTTGGGGAATGGAGGGATGGAAATGAAATGGGAGAATATGGGTTAGGAATGTGGAATGACAGGGGAGAGAAAGCAGCAAAATTTTACCAGAGGAACAAGTTATTCATTACAAACACATGGTCAGATCATCATAAAAGGCAAAGGTACACATAGAAAAGTCCAGCTGATATGGGGAGATATCAGACTACATCATGGTAAGGGCAGAGGTTTAGAAATGGTGTGAAAAACTTTCATAGATACCTTGTGACTTATGCGGATTCAGACCACTACCAAGTGCTTATGAAATGCAACGTAAGATTCAAAAGACCTATGAAAGTTTGGAAGGCAAGTAAATGGAATGTTGAAGTTCTGAAGGGGAGTATGAGAAGAGACTACAGTAGACTCTCGTTATATACAAACAATGTTATTACAAAGCAAATCATTGGCCCTGACGAAAATGCCTATCCAGTCTACAGTAAGAGAAACTAAATGTTAATAGTTGCGCCACATTTAAGTTCTCCTCATGTACTGTGCCCTAGGGCATCAATTATGATTCTTTCTTCAGTAAGCATGCAAAGTCATATAACAAGCTTCATAATTGTCAATCCACCCACCTTGAAACTATAACTTCATCAGCATTGTTTTTTTTTTAATGCTAGTATCAGATTCTCAGATTTTACCTCTATTAGATTTTTTACTCAAGTTGCTTTCTTTCAAAGGACAATCTTTAGGCAATCTATCCTTTGTAAGAGTGCCAGTTGCACCACATCTGCAGGAATTGTAATGATTAATGAGGCTTATTCCTTCAAATTAGTTGTCAAATTATAGCCAAAATGGTAATGCTGATCGAGATTACGTGGCATTTTCGAAAATGTATTTCATATACATGGTTTGAATGAGGCTTTTTACCTTGATAAACATCACATTCAACCCAAGTACCCTCTGGGAGTATTCAAACACCAGACCTTGAAATCAAAACAGATTGACTTCCACCGAATGAATTGAATGCAACTTTCATTTTCATTATAACAGATGTAGAGACATCCTAGAAAGAAACGGTTCCTCACTTTATTCTTCTATCAGCTTTAATTTACACTGTTTGCCAAAATTCTTCTTTTTTACATCTTTCGACACCTTTTCCATGTCAACATTTCCTCTGACGTCTTCCGTGTCATTCCTGCTATCCATGGGTTTACTGTATCAGCTGTGATTGCATGTCTTTTGAAATCAAGTCTTTTGATTGCTTCATATTTGGTACTCTTTTTATGACCATTTATATCTCGTAGCTGGGAGGATTATTTGGTGCATTTCAATTGATTTGCAGGCTCTATGGTGTTGACCACAACTGTTTCCGAAAGTCAAGGGTTCACAATGACCCCAGTTGATGCAGTTACTGTGGTCTCAAGCAGAAATCTGACGGAGCGTTGTGATCCTGCCCATCCCAACTTCCCTCATGAAGCTGACTGCCTTAAATTCTACCAGTGCGAGGACACGTTTGAGGGCATCCGAATGGTGCCAAAGACGTGTGGATCGCACATGATGTTTCACCCTGAGAAGCTTGTGTGTGATTGGCCTCATGCAGTGCTGGAAGTGCGCCCTCAATGTGGAGGTAATACCATTTTGTTGCATTCCCAGCGGAAATTATTGCTTTTATTATTATTATTATTATTACAGTAAACTCTTGATTTTACGAAGTTAGGGGGACCGGAAAATTGGCACTTCATGGAATCGTAATTTCAAACCTTTTTCGTAAGTCACGAAAAAATGTCCGCATTTGTTTCTTCTGCCGTTTTTTGTCTTTAGTGGTCTTATTTAAATGTTTTCGGTGGTTATTCTTGGTATTATTCATAGAAAAGGCTTTTTGTTATCAATTTATGCTGTGAAAGATCATTAAATAATTATACCACCATAAAATTCCCATTTCTCGTTCATACTTTCACATCAACGATCGCTTAAGAAATTTCCGACCAGTTTAGAAAACGTAATCAAATAATGAATTGCAAAGCTTATAATAAGAATTTAATGTTATAAATTTGTGGTTAGGAGCGAATAACAACTATTAAGTACGAGTAAGATAGATATTTGTTTCCAGCACCCACGGAATTTTAGCGGCAGCCGGCCTAACCGCCATTTATGTTGCCCTCTATCGCTCAGTGATGTGAAAAATAAAGAAAAATGAGGGCCTTAACCCATTTCCATAATAACTTTCGTAAGTTAAAATTTCGAGTTACTCCGTATTTTCAGCTGAATGTGCTATCTTTTCAATTAGTTGTTTTCATTGAGATTCAGTCACGAGCATAAATTACGTAGGATATCTTCTGGCGAATATTTGAAGTAAAGTCTGTTTGAGTTCTCCGTCCGGATACTGTGCTCCATCATCTTTGCAGACGTTGCTACAAAAGACTTGATTCTTCATCAGGACCATATTCTTCATTCCGGGTGTGAAGTGCTATGTTCATATAGTATTTCTCTCTTCTTTTATGCCGACAGGAGGAAGGTTCCAACCAGAAAACGACAGGAGAAACATCTTCCATTATCGGAGAAATAAAGAGAGAATCGTTATTATCCGCATTGATTGTTTTCCTACAAGAGATGTTTCGTCATTTCTCAACGTGTGTGAAGTATTGGTTCACTTGCGTGAATTCCCAAAAATGACACGCAAAAACCTGTACATTCACCTCATTTAGTTTTCGTGTTCCTTTCTCCGCCGTATTGAAAGTTATGCAAAGGATCATTGACATAGAGAAAAGATTTTCTTAGCTTTAGCACTAAAAAATAGTCGCGCCATAATCGTAAATAAATATAGTGTGGAAAGAGCAAAGAAAATAATATCAATTGAAACGTCAGGAGAGGAGAAGAGAGACAATTATAAGCGTGGCACCATTTCCCCGATAGTGGAAGATACTTCTTCAGCCTCTCTCCGGTTAATAACTTACCCCCATTGCAGGTAAAGATGCCCTTCTCCACAGTTGGAGAACGTACCCAGTGGGTGGGGTGAATAAGAGTGGGATGGGGATTGCTTGAGGAAAGAAGCGGTCAGCATAAGGAGTGGTGAAGGGGGCAGGAGAAAGAAGGGTGGGGAAAGGGCCTTCAGCTCTGCCTCAGTTTACGTTTGGGGGGCGTATTTTTCTACGACGCACTCAAGCTCTGTAACCTTAGGGAGGGAGTGAATGGGAAATGCTGGGGAAGGAGGGGTTTGGGATGCGTAAGGTGGGTGTCAGCAAGATCAGCAGAAGGCTGCGGGAGGAAATAAACGAAGACTTTGGAAAGAAAGATCTCTCGGCATGGGAAAACTGGGAGACGCGCGAGAAGAAAGTTTATGGTTAGAGTTAGAAGTGCGTCTTCCTTACGAGTAGCCTGAAAAATAAGTCGGTGGTTGATAGAGCCCAATGCTTAAGATATTTAAGTTGTTTATTCAGGAAGGCTATCATATACACGAAAAGATATTAATAAAAAAAGCTGTTATTTTTTTTCTTTTTGCCCTTCTCCATCGCCGCTTCCACCATGGTTTCTCACTTGCATAAATGGGAATGAAATTGGGGACCTAACTCGTTAGCCAGATCAAAGTATCTTAATGTTTGGAGGGCAGTGTGTACTTCTTTTTTATTTGGTGAAATTACTTACTCACTTTCATCTTCGTCGTCACTGCTATTTCGACTAGTCCCAGCCGCTGCTTCTTCCGACAAATGTACCGGCATCCTATTGTCATAAGCCCGGAGATCATCGTCAAGGGCAATATAATCGTTTGATGTTGCGCGTTGTGTTTTTCCTGCTTTTTCCAAGAATTTTTCAAAATCATCTTTTAAGCCTCTAATCTCCTCCGCGATTTTATCCGCTGCAGCTTCCTGAAGGTATAACGTAACAAATCAACCATAGCCGTGATATCATAGCAGTAGAATCACTAGTAGGCTAGTTGTATCAATTACCAACCTCGAGAACATCCTCATGATGCACTATCAAAGGGAATCCGGCCGATTTCCAGCAATTTGCGATTGTAGTGGAGGAAATAAAGTATGTCTTTGAACCGTGTTTCTGCGATGAAAAATGACAATTTTATTAACTTGGCCATTTTCGCAAAGTTAACAAAATCGTTATTTCTCATCGCAGAAACACAGTTCAGAGATGTACTTGAATGCCTGATTGGCAGGAGTGCGATGCAAACAATTATTTTTTGATGATGGCATTGATTGATAGATTTTCAAAATGCAGTCAGAGCGGTCACTTTTGGGGAGCGAGGCCCCCCGCCTCGGAGTTTCTTAGAGAGGGGCCAGCGAGGGTGAGCTCGTCGAGGAAAGGGTCTCGGATTAGGGACCCTTCGAAGTGCTTCGGCGAAAAGTAGTCAAGTAGTCTTCGAAGTACGTTCACAGCAGTGCGAAGGGTTAATTAGGGGTGTACGAAATACCCCGCGCGACCTTCCTGACATGTTAAACTACGAAGTATTGTCGATGCGATGTTTATGAATAGGCACGTAAATAGGGGCATTATGTCAGTCGCGATATTTTACTGCACTCCTTCTTCCTCTAAATTCCCACCGTGAGGTTTTAGGCGAACCCTTTCTCTCCAAAGTTGCACTATCATTTACGATTTCACACTTTTAATGAACCACAGTTGGAAGCACTGATTTTTTTAGCTACTTACGCCGGCGTAACTAGTTTTGTTGACAAATATTTCGCCATAGTTCGTATAAACGAATGCCTTTCGCTCCTGGGGGCCGATCCGAGGTTTGCAAATTCACAACATTTCGCGTATTCGAAACTTTGTAAAATCGAATAGCGCCATGTATTTACCATAGGCTTTTCGCCGGGACCGCAATATCACTTCGTAAAATCGAAAACTTGATAAAATCCTGCTTCGTATAATCGAGAGTTTACTGTATTAGATGTGGGTCGGTTCTGGTACTCAGTTCTTGGCCTGTGGAGCCAGTATCGAGAACCAATCTCATAAATTCGGTACTTTGGAACCAGCTCGGAACGATAATATATATGTAATATAATCCTAAAACAAAAACAGGAAAAGAATATAAACCTACACAGCTGCTTTTTAGATCACAATAAACCCTTTTACACTGTCTCCCAATCCTTGCTTAGAGAAGTGCTAAATGAGTGGCGCAGCGAGGGGGATTTTTGGGGGATAAAACCCCTCCCCAGAGCTCAGAGAAAGTTTTAATTATAATCAATTTCACTTAATTGGATTAATATTACTTATAGAATTGTGCAAGGATTGATAAAATATCCCTCAGAAATCTGTAACAGACACCATTTTGAACCATTTATCAGAAAATGTTTCTAGGGGAGGGGCCCCCTGCACCTCCTGCTTACCCTGGCGGGTATTCCACACCCTCAGACCCTCCACTATTAATTCCACCTAAAACCCCCCAGCTTTAATTCCTAGCTGCACCCCTGTACTTAAGACCTATAAAATTCACCCAGACATAATCAACTGTCTCCATACCATGATGCGAAAATTCTGTAATGGCTGATATCTTACAACCAAATATTATATGGTGAAATGTTTCTGGTATTTGAAAACATCTTATTATCATTATTATTTTATCTGTTTTGAATATTATTATTATAAGCATTTAGAATTGCACATTCCAGGTCGTTATCATTAACAAGTTGAGGGAATGATACATTACTTCTCAAGCTGTGTCCTTGGATTGCCTGTTAGTGAATGTCTTTATGCATGACTGATGTTCTGTAACATAATTTTTTTTATACATTGATATTGGGATGTTACTTGTTTTTTTTGTCTTCTTATTACAGAAAGGAGCAGGGTTCTTGCATGTGAGGATCGCTGGACTAACTGGTTCAACATATCTCATCCTGACAGTGAGCCTGGAGACTTTGAAACGCTATCAAATATTAAGCGCTATTCAAACAATTCCCTCTGTAGAGGTGCATATGTTAGTGATATTGAATGCAGGTTCAAGCAAGTTCGACCAAGGTAATTCATCGTTTGTCACATCCACTTTATCCAAGATTAGTTAAGCACACGAATCACTCTACCTTAAGAGGAAGCATCATTTCAATTTTCCTTTGCATTTTTTGGTACATATTGTGTCAGAAGGATAAATAACCATGATTTAGTGTTTTTAAAAGAATTTTGCATTATTTTGCACTAATTATGTGATTTTTTAATTTTACTTTTCTCAGCAAACTGACGAAGACTGCCAAAAAATCTTCAAAAAAAGGAGCAAAAACTGTGTTTGAGTATGAGATGCTGGATTATAAATTGGCAAATCAACATGTGACATGTGACAAAGACGAGGGATTAATTTGCAAAAATATTGATCAGGACTCAGGCATGTGCATGGACTATGCTGTCAGATTTTTCTGCAGTTGTGGTGAGTTAGTTGTTTTGATTATGGGGAAATATACACATTTGTCTTTTGATTTTCCAATGATGATTCCCTTGCACTGTATAAACCTATTCCCTGTAAGAGACGAAGCCCTATTTGAGCAATTGGAGCTAAAGAAAAAAAATTTTGCTGCATTTTTTTATCCTATCACACGGTTTTGCAGATGTATGCCTGGACTTTCAACAGTTATTAAAATTTCCTCTTTCAATACTAACAATTTACGCTGCTTTTTTCAGCTAAATTTACACAGTTTGTATGGCACTCTGAGATAAGTAGGTATTCACTTGTAGTCTTAATGCTATGGTGCTTTCTAGGGATGGTCGAATTGTATACCTCGGATCCAAATATCCACGGATAATGCCATTCATTTTATACTTCGGATCCAAATTCATTGAAGAAATTGAATCTGAATCCGAAATTTTAAATTAATGCTTTCGTGAATGCAATGTCCCACAAGAGGGAGTAGAAAGAGTTCCAATCCTCTCTTCGCATACGCCATTGCACTGCGATTCTTGTCCTTCCTTCTCATGAACAATTTTGTTTCAAATTTCTCATAGCAGTATTTCAATAGAATTTCAGCTGTGGAAAATTTTAAGGCAAAACACGATAGGCACATAGCATGAATCTTTCCAAAAGTTTGAACAACAATAGGGGGAACCTCAGTGCCGTATGATGATAACCACGGCATTGATTTCGCAAAACCACCCTCGGCTCTCCATCAGCCCATGCCCCTAAGGTTTTTTTTCCTTTACGAGACTACGCAGACCTTATTATTAGATTTATAGATTATCTTTGAAGGAAAATAACAAGTTACATGAGAGCAATGGAAACTTGTTTCAACCTTACCCTTTCTCACCAACTGACCTTTTTTGGTCTACCAGCTTTATTTCTTCCAGTTTCTGGAGGCCAAATGCTAGGTGAGTAACCTGCTGAGCCCGAAGATATCTTGATAGCTTTTAGCAGTTGTATGACTTTCCCGAGGATCAAAATAGAAGACCTAACGCGATGCATATCTTACAGCATTTAAGTTTTTTAAGCTCAAATTGATTGACACAAAGCTTTACAGTTATGACAAGTTAACTATTATTCAATAGTCCAAATGGCACAATTTTGGAAGAAACAAGTGGAGCATGAGCACATGCAAATGACTGGTGGGTGCAAGACGAGACAGACTGGAAACTTCAGGTAATGCAAACTGCATACATCACATTGCTGGGCCTTTGCCCATTCGCCTTAAAGGCAAAGAGATTATATGCAAGATCGCACGTGTTTGTCCCTTGCTCCTTCGCTCGTAGCCTCGTCGCTTGAAAGACGGAGAGAGTGCACTCCTTCCCCTCAACCTCTCCTTCAGCGCTCTTCACTTAAAAGCATTTCCGATTTCTTCCATCCACCATTTAGTCCAACAATGAACACACTCGTTTGCCTTTTTTAAACCGCAGGTTTTGACACCAATATAATTTTCAGTTGCAATAATCCTCATAATAGCGTCTGAAGATGATTTTTGAAAATCAGGTCCTTAGCGTAATGGAAATTACTCGGCTAGACAGGTATTGACTATTAACCAGGTACATATTGTCCTTCAAAACTACACGTTTCTCTACGTTTGATATGCGATCACTACTTGCAGTATACATAAATACTGCAGGATGCCCACTCATAGCATAAATTTAGCGTCCCCTCTGGAGCAAAAAAACCCAGTGCGATCTTTTCCATGTTCACCTCAGGCTGAGGTACAGATGCGATGTTGCAATGCTTGCGAGTAAGAAACGCAAACAGGAGCATTTTAAAAAATATGTCACAAAGGATAAAACTCCCCTGCCTCTTCCCAAGCTTGTTTTTTACCTAAGGTTTTAGATGACTGCGTCACGCTGGAACCAAGTCCACTCAGTTCCCCTTTGGACTTGTGACAGGGGGAGGGAGGTTAAGGGGAAAGATAAGAAGTTCATGTAAGAGACGCACCCCCATTTTCGGCAACAATTTCTGGGAAAAAAGGTGCGTCTCTTACATGCGTTAATTCTGTTATTCAAGTTTTGACTTCCTTTGCGTTTGATTTTCCATTTCTTCTTTCGGGATTGTACCCTATCCAGCTTTGCCATTGACAACAATGTCGCTGGTGATCCTCAAGATATCTTCAGTTCAAAGGTGCTGCTGCTCCTTTTTTCGGTCTAAATTAGTCCTTCCTCACTGCCTTCCTTGTCTGTTTGCTGATTGGTTGACTCACTGAGTGCTCTCTTCTGTGATTGGTGGAGAGTATAACCCACGCCTCTGTTCATGTTGCTTTGAGTTATAGCAATCTCAATAGCAACATGAACAATAGCTTCTTGTATCCTTCTTGGGTAAAAGCATTTCTCTCTATGTATTATTTTTGCCTTCTCAAAGACTATGTTGTGGCCATGTCAACTCCCTGCCTGCATGCCCTGGGCTGCTTTTGCTGCTGTTGTTTCTTAGGGCTCTATTGTGTGTGCTCATGCAGGAATATATTTTAGGCTCTGCACATTCGAAACTTAAGAAGCAATATTTTTTGCATTTATCAAACTTATAGTTTTCCAATAAATCGTAAGATATCATAATAAATCGTAAGCTCTCCCAGAGAATACTATTAAAAATGCTATTTAAACCCAAGAAGATTTGATCAATTTTTAGTTTTCCATCGCATAATGTTTTGCAGTGGCTTGTTTGAGATGAGAAATCTGTCCCCAGGGCGTATTCTTTGAAAAAAATTTTATGCTCTTAAAATAAAGTGATAATTGGGACAGTAATGCATTACTCAGTTATAAACTCTATGTGTGATCATAATGTGTTTGGCTGATTCTTGCTCTCTTACAGTAGGTGCTTGCAAACTTATGTTCCATCATTTGAGCGTTACCTTGTGATTTGTTTACAGCTCTAAGGCACCAAAATATTTCAAATCAATTCGGTCTGTCATAATGTGTTATCAGTTTTGGGAATTTTAAGACTCAGTTGAGTGTATAGAAAATTTAAACCGTGAGCCTTGAAAATTAATTGTTGCCAAAATTAAATATTATTTCAGGTTTTTTTAAATAACTATGAAAAGGAAAAGCTTTAAAGAGAATGTTTGGAGATAAGCACCATGGCTTGAGGCAAATAATTGCATTCAAAATCCACTGATTTCAATCTTTCTACTTTCTTTCCAGCTCCTCCGGAGACACCACCTCCAACGACACAAACTTCCCCCATCTCCACTCCCAAGCAATCTGGTAATGACTGTGCCATATTTTCTAGCTGTATGTCTATTGTTGTTGAAACAGTTCCTTTTTGTGCAAGGTTTAAACTTTTTATCTAAATATGCAATGCTAATGGAATGGAGGATTTTGCGGTGATAGAATGGGTAAATGTTTTCAAATAGTAGTAGAGGGTTTTAAACTAATTTTAACACTTTTCACTATCGAAAAACTTCATTTTTAAAAGAAATCTTTTGTAAATTAATGAATTTTCAATATTTTGTTTTATTGTATGAAGGAAAGTGATTGTGATTTTACATTTTGGGGAAGAGGGGTGTCATTTTCCATGATTATATCCAGTGTTGGTAAAAGAACTGAGAAAAAGTAACAGGGCTCAAATACAGTTTCTTCGTAAAAAAAGAAATCGATTACGAGTACAAATTACTGATTTTTAAAAGTTATCAGTAAAATTACTTCTTGTAAGATTGTCCACTCTTGAGGACACCAGGCAACTGTTGAACATTGCTGAAAAAAATGGAATAATTGAGTCATAGAAATTGATAATTACAATAGGGTTGTTCACCATATTTTTTTTATATAAGAAATCGAAAGATCGTGCTTCAGAAGGAGCAATGACAATAATATTATGCTATTTTCTTCATTGTACATGTTTAGAGAAGGCTTTAAACAGTGACAAATTTTACGTTACGCCAAAAAGCCCTACTTCCATCTTGAATTGGTGTGTGACGTCACAAGCCTGTAGATGCCCTACTGCAGTGTTTGAAGTGGCTCAGCAGGGTTATTCCACTTTTTTTTAAAGATCTCCAGCGTCTGCCGCCAGATCAGCGTTTAAAGAAAATCCAAATTTATCCTTTAATAAGAGTTATAATAAGCAAAATTACCCTTATTTGTACACATTTATTGCTCATCATATCACAAATAGCACTACAACGCACACATTTCACGAGCTGTCTTTTTGATACGTATAATCAGTATATTCCAAATCAACTGATTCAATAAAAAATTTGGCTCACAATAAATATAGAACACTAGTATGTAACACTAATAAAACATGACAATCGGTTTTCCAATCACTCTGCACACACAAAAGAATTTGCACTCCTTGAAGTTCGTAAGGATTCTCCACTCCTCACTTACCACTCATCACTAACGACTTAGAATCAGTTTACGTTATTTTACATTGACATTACGAAGACAATGAAATGAATAGGCTGAAACAAATTATTAAACTAGCTAAACCAGTTGTTGTAACATCAAAAAACTTCGAATTTCACTTTCACTATTACCGTAACCCAAATATGACCAAAACAAACAACAGCGCAACGAAATTCGTGAAAAGTAAACACTGACGAATGCTCCAAATGAATTAGCAATAGGTAATAAAATGAAACAGAACTTAGAGGCGAACAAACGAATGAAAATTAATATACGTTCGATGTATCCTCTAAGTACAACTAGCTCAAATATGAAACATATCCTTCGCAATTATTAGATACCTTAGATCGAAATGTATAGGGATGATTGAACCAGCATGGAAGAAATTTCGTCGAAGTTACATTCACAACTCACTTCACTTGTCGCTTCACTCTTTACTTCATCGTCTATATGCAATCAATTCACTCAGGGGTACATTAAGGGCACAAATTTTGTTCACTTGCACTAGCGGCAAAATGAAAGTTCACTGCACGTAGGTAGTTTCCTTGCAAATGCAGCTATACAAAACTTTCAATTCCTGTCAACAATTACACTACATACGTTGCCTGCCTAACTTGAAGAATGGATTTTATGTCGCCTTGATCCATCCGGAAGCTTCATGCACAACATAGGCCATTTCAAAATAAGGAATAACCTTGGCAAATGTCCAGTCGGCATGCAGAGTGCTCAGCTTGGCATCGAGGGTACAGGCCAGCCGTACAGGCTTGTTTCGTCATCACCTCTATTTCAAGATGGCGGACCGTTTTTGGCGGCGTTTAAAATTGTTCGAATTTTGATTGCTAATAATTCCATCATTACTTTTTCAACGCATCTGTCATTCATCCCAATCAAAATGAAATTACATCAGAAGTGATATACATTCGTTTTTTTAGACCGTTCTGATAGGCTTGAACAACCCTATTTCACTAGTGATACATACAATTACAACTACTGTAATCACACCAGGGGTGTCATATTTTGTACCCATCAGAAGTGGTCCACAACATAAAATTGGCTGAACCAAACAGGCATATTATATATGGTACTCAGGGTCTCGAAGTTGGCTGTAGGCCAAGGAAAATCTGTAAAGTAAAATGGGTCAAGGCAGCCACAATTGATTCATTTAAGTGGACGACACTTTGGGGTGCATTCCAGCTCCCACCTTTGGGTCCTATATTGGGACCAGTGGGCAGGAGCTGGAATTTTATCCGTGTAGTGATATTATGCCTGCAGCCCTTTTTAGGTGTGATCATTGATGAGCTGGGGGTTCTGGTCAATTTTTTTTAAATTTCATAGTTGAATTTCTGCAAATGGCATTTCTAAATTTGTCCATGGGAGTGTACCTCAGAGTGCATTTATTTAGCTTCTGCTCGAGTATTTTACCTCTGTCAAAACTCTTCTGTGTTATTGTATTAGTTGCATTGGCTCATTTTACTAATTTTCATGTGTGTATTATTTTAAGTATTTTATTAGAGATGTGCGAATAGTATCTGCGAATACTCGAATACTAGAAAGTATTCGTTATTCAAGATCTCGGATAATTATGCTAAAGGTATGATCTCGAATACCTTGAATACTTTTAATTTCGTGCTATACACTGTTGCATGCACGTCGTTGGTAGTTGACTCGGAAAATGTAGAAAACTCTAGTCTTTTAGTGCATGCAGCGCCGTTTTAGGCAAGTTTTACGAACTACATCAAATTTGCGGGTTAGAGCGGTGAAAAGAGTTTGACGTGGGGGACCTAAATTGATCTGGGTGAAAAAATCCGAAAATCTCCGGTTTCCCCCACCAGGAGAACCTCGGTGCCATGGCATTGTAATTACGTGGCACAATTCTCAAAATCCGCTACCCCTACATCCATCAGTCCTCGGCCACTCCTCCCACACTTTCCTCCTCTCCGAAATCAAACAAAAGGCCCCAGCTTGTGCAGGATTTGTATTACGAAGACCATAAATCAAAAGCTTCAAAAGAAAATATCAAGTTACAGAGGAGTAATAGAATCATGTTTCACCCTTCCCTCTTTCTCCCTCACTGACCTTTTTCTGCCTACCTGCTTCAAAATTCCCCATTTCTAGAGGTCAACTGCGGCATGAGTCAACTATTAGCCCAAAAGATGTCTAACAATGACTTTCGGCAATTGATATTACACCTTTATTGGATTGAAATGTTAGTGATGTGCGCGTAATTTAAAAAGAAATAAGACCAAACACGACGTATTTCTGACTTTATTTAAGCATTTTATGTAAGGAAATAAATGTCAAAATACTACAATTACTTAGCATTCTCCCAAAACTCAATATCCTCGCAGCTGAGCTTCTCCGAAGTTGATGCGGTATTTTTTTCCGAAAACATGTATCAAGTTACAATTTATGAGTTATACTATAAATCTCTATCCTCAAAGTCACAGACGAAGGGATATTTTATTCAGGATATTTGGTTTCTCCCTGCTACCGATTCAAATTCCTCTGCTATCTCATGAGAACTTCTAAAGATGGACTGAAAATAATTGAAGAAGAAGGAAAAACGGTGGAGAAGCTCGTGTATTTTGCAATACACCTCGGATTGTCTGCTAGCACTTGACAGCAGGAGTGGGGGTAAAGCGAGCTACCTTTTGAAAATAAGTAGTTGGATGAAGCCGAGTATCAGATGGGCGTGCCGCTGAAATGGCGTTTGGTAGATAAGAATGTATACATCAGACAGAAATCCATTGTAGCTGTGTAAGTACTGAAATGGCATGCAATCATTTTTTCACGAGGTGGTGTGTCCCCTTAGGATATTTGAAGGAGATGTTAGTTGAATCAGCTATATGCCCAAATTGTTTCCATAAAATTAAAATATTCCATTAATCAGCTAAATTCCTGTTTGAATCATTTAAAGAGAATCACAATTACCGTATAAGCGTGTGTAATAGGCGCACACGAGTAAGAGGCACACCCCTATTTTGAGCATCGAAGCTATGAAGAAAAAATTTTGCGTAATTTTTTAATACTATCGCGCGGTGTTGCAGACGTATATTCGATAACTGTCGAAATTCCAGTACGCCTTTTCGAAATTTCCTCTTTCAATATTAATTGAATGAGGAAATTTTGATAACTGCGGTGGTAATAGCGGCATAAGAGGGAGTAGAAAGAGTTCCGATCCTCTCTTTGCATACGCCGTTGCTCTACGATGCTTTTCCTATTCACGAATAATTTTGTTTAAATCCTCTAGCAGGAGAATTGCAATAGAATTGCAGCCGAGGAAAATTTTAAGGCAATACACGACAGGCACATAGCATGAACCTTCCCAAGAGCTTGGACAACAATCGGGGCAATCTCAGTGCCGTAGGATAATAACCACGTCGTAGATTTAATGTAGCCACATTCGGCCTTCCATTAGCCAATGCCTCTGCCGTTTTTTTCCTTTCCGAGACCCAACAGGAAAATAGGAAAACATCAAGTTACAGGGGAACAAGGGAAACGTGTTTCATCCTTACCCCATCTCACCAACTGACCTTGATCGATCTCTCAGTTTATGGAGGCCATATGCTAGGTGAGTCATCTACTGAGCCCGAAGATATAATAATAATAATAATAATTTTTTATTCACCGAACTGGCAATATACATTGCATCTCGATAGCTTTCAATAATTGTAAGACACGCACGAGGTTCAAAAACAGAAAGAAATCTAACGTGACGCATATCTGACAGAATTTAAGTTTTTTAAGCTCTAATTGTTTGACGCAAAGATTTATGGTTACAACAAGACTACTAATGATCTCTGCATATCTCCAGGGTTTTCTTCCGCGTCAGGTTGTTGGTTGATTGACACCAACCTGCGTCAGGTTGTTGGTTGATTGTCAATCAACCAACAACCTGACGCGGAAGAAAACCCTGGAGATATGCAGAGATCTGACCATCGCCGCGGAAACCTACGCTCTAACAAGACTACTAATATTCAAAATAGTCCAAACAGGACAATTTCGGAAGAAACAAGCATAGCATAAGCGCATTCAAACAAGACGAGACGGACTGGAAACTTTAGGCAACGCAAACTACATACAGTGCAACCTCGATATAACGACACCCCATGGTGCACTAATAAACACTCGCTATAGCGAATTGTCGCTTTACCGGAGGTGGAGCAAATAATAGCCAATATACCTGTTGCGAACAGATATACAGGAACAGGAGTGGTGCGGCGACAGATAAATATCTATCCGATAAACGTAAGCATAAATCCAGACGAAAGGCAATGTTTTTTTGCATCACTAAATTTCCTTACTCAAATAACGACTAACTATTCAAACAATTTATAAGCGCCGCACTGAATAAAAATCATGCAAAGCATTGTTTCGTCAATCATTATATTTATCGAACGACAGTTTACCACATAAATTTGAGACTGAGCACTCCATTAACTTCATTTCTAACAGATCGCTAGCAATTACAGAGGTTAAGGAGCCTTGATGAAAGTCTTCCGGCGGTGAAACCCTCGCTATGGCGAGAGCCAACACCGAAAGGGTCTCGTAAAAACGAATTTTTTAACACTCTTATTATAGGGTCAATTGTCGGTGCATCGGCTATCTCTCGTAATAGCGGGGGTGTCGCTATAGCCCGTACTCGCTTTAACGAGGTTCCACTGTATATCACATTGCTGCGCCTTCTCCCCTTCGCTTTGAAGGCAACGACGTCACATGCAAGATCGGACGTGTTCTTCCTGTACTCCTTCACTTATAGCCTCGTAGCTTGAATTCCGTTGCTTGCTTCGAAGATGGAGGGATCGCGCTCCTTCCCCTGGACCTCTCCTTCCGCGCTCTTCACTTATAAGCATTTCTGATTTCCATCCACAATTTAGTCCAACAATGAACACACTCGTTCGAATTTTTTAAAGCGCAGGTTTTGATACCAATATAATTTTCAGTTGCAATAATCCTCATATTAGCGTCTGAAGATGATTTTTGGAAAATCAGGTCCTTAGCGTAATGGAAATTACTCGGAAAGACAGATATTTACTATTAACCAGGTATGTCCTTCAAAACTTTCGTTTCTCTATGTTTGAAACGCGATTACTATATGCAGTATAAATGCCGCAGGATGCCCACTCGTGGCAGTAAATTTAGCGCGCTCTCCGGAGCGAAAAACCCTGCGTGATCTTCCATGTTCACCTCTGGGGTACCGAAGTGACGGAGCGATGCTTACAAGAAAAGCAAACAGGAGCATTTTAAAAATACGTCACTAAGGCAGAAACACCCCTGCCTGACGCTTGTTTTTGACCTAGGGTTTCAGAGGGCTGACTCACACTGGAAACCAAGGCCACTCAGTTCCCCTTAGACTTGCGACTGGTGAAGGGGAGAGGGGAAGATAAGAAGTTTGTGTAAGAAGCGCACCCTCATTTTCGGCTGCAATTTCTGGGAAAAAAGGTGCGCCTCTTACACGTGCTAATAGGGTACTCGCCAAAATCTTGGTTTTCCTGCTGCATAGGCAGCCTAGTCAAACATTCCTGCATTCATCGTTTTTTTTTCGTCCATCCCCTTGAAAAACAGTAGATCAAGGTTCCACTGCATACCTTTTTATTTATACAATCATTAAGTCAAATATAAGAAGAAACGTATGTTATGCTTTGCGCAATTCTAGTATACGAGGTATTCGTAATTCGAGGTATTTAAATATTCGAGCAATGATTTAATATTCAAATCTGATGTTTGAGTTTGAGAAATCTGCTATATGACCCATCTCTATATTTGATCTTAATTATGGTCGAATTATACTCATAAACAAATCTCTGGGTTGGAACTGAGTGAGAATTTTTTTTCAGCAGGACAGACATCCATCACCCTCAAAGCTATGTTATGATTTGCAGGAATATCTCTGTTACATTTTTGAATCAATTGCAATGGAGGATCCAGGATTTCTCTCTGGGGGGCACAAGCAAGGCTGTATCCAGGATTTTGCTCTGGGGGGGGGGGCACCCCCAGGATACCCCGTAATACAAAATGAACGCAATGATAATGAGACCGTATTAAAAAGCTTATTTAACACATATTTTTTAAGGGTCTGGTGAGGGTGGGGGGGCTCGTGCCCCTCCCCTAGATCCACCTATGATCAATGGTATCCATCCCATGTGAAGGATGTTGGAAAAATTTTCATGGGTGAAAGTGTTTGTTTCTGTCAAGTGTTAAAATTTCCACATTGTACTCCATTATACTGTCAGGTCATTAAGATACGAAGTGGGTAGTTTCCTTCATTGTAGAAAATGAAAGGCATTGATTGCAATTCGTTACCCACCATTGGTCACCAAAAATATTGACAAAGCTAGCACGTTAAATTCCCACTTCGAAAGTGTATACACTACTGACGATACTCAATTTAATTTAGACATACCATTTACTGAGGATCAATGGAAGAAATCTCTATTATGTGTGATGAGATAACTAAACAACTAGAATCGATTAAGAAAAGTAAATCTTCGGGTCCGAAGGGAATACCCATGTGTGTCATCAAGGAGTTAGCTCAACAGATTGCACCTTACATAGAGATAATATTCAAGAAGTCAGTATCTGGAGGAAAGTTACCGCTAGACTGGTAAATTGCAAGCTTTACACCCATATTCAAAAAGGGAAACAGGCATGACCCAGGTAACTACCGCCCAATTTCATTAACATCGATTATAGGCAAGATACGTGAGAATATCATCGTTAGCAATATCGTGACTTTCTTGGACAGACGTAACTTCCTCCACGACTGTCAGCACGAATTCCGAAAAGGTAGATCATGCGAAACACAGCTCGTGCTCTTCCTTCACGATGATATAAAATCTGGTGAATCGAAAAGACAAGTTGACGCACTATTTCTAGATTTTATGAAAGCTTTCGACACTGTACCTCACAACAAACCTTACTGTTGGGAGGCATGGTGAGTGAGGAGAGGCAGCTTTTAGATGAGGTATGGAGGAGATGTAAGGTAAGGATGGAGCGAGTACTTAGCAGGAAGGGGATGTTGAAAACATTGTTAGAGGGTAGAATGTTAGGTAAACGAGGAAGAGGAAAGAAAAGAATGGGATTTTTAGGTAGAATGAAAGGGAGTAGGCCTTATTGTGAATTGAAGAGGGGAGTGCATGATGGAAGGGGAGACATGCCTGAATTCTTCTCAAGTACTCCTTGGAAACCTACCTTAATCGGTAGAATACTTTAATAATACTTAATGTATCATGCATGACTTTTTGTGTTTCTTAACTTACGCAATGCTTTGATCAGGGGTAAAAATATTTAAATATTTATTTTGGCTGTAATTTATCCGGTGGGAGAGTGTTTTTCATGTGTATATTCTTTGTTAACTTCCTCTTCAGTGTGCCCACCTGGTCAAGAATGGAGGGATTGCCACATCCGGTGTGATCAGCTCTGCCTTCACTTTGACCATATCCTCTCCCACCAAGGCCTCTGTTCTCGAAAGCACGACTGCATTGCCGGTTCGTATAATAAAAAACACATATTTGTTCAATTATACATATATCCTTCATCACTTTCTGTTTGTGCAGACATTTGAATTTTGTTTTATTCATAACAAATAGATGATTGGATTTGTTTCAGCAAAGAAATGAGTGGCACCATGCAGATGAGGCTGAAAGCAGATTTTAATATCCGCTAAGGAATAAATTATGCAAAACAACATTTTTCTTTGTATGATCATAAAAGAAAGAGGTAGTCTTAAATTAACTTAGTCTTAGATTCATAGAAATATGATGTATAAATAAATTAATTAATTTACTGCTTATTGTACATAGTACTTATGAATAAATTAAACAATTCAGTTGGCAAATGACATAAGGGTAGCAAAAGAATCAAACAGCAACATGAAAAAATTGAATTTCTTTTTCTATCATAACGTGTCCATAAACAAGTAAATAAGTAAACTCAGGGGACAATAGACAAAAAGATAACAAAATGAAAAAAAAAACAGAAACTTAATTTCTTCTTCTGATACTATAACAATAAACAAATAAATCAATCAACTTCTGTAACAATTAACTAAGTCAGTATTACAGGTAGCTGGAAAGTAAGTAAGTGATGGTTTCCTTCTAAATGTTTCTATGGAAGCTCAGTCTTTTGTCTGTTTTGGCGAATCGTTCAACAGTTTTGAGGCAACAGCTGTAAAAGATTTTTTTATTGTATTGGTGCGGAACTGGGGTCATATAAAAAACACAGGTCTTGTCATAGTACTACATTCGTATTTTTACAATTTGGCAGAAAAAGGTCAAATAAATACATCGGGCTTCGATATTCGAGGAGATTGAACATGAAACAAGCCATAAAGTATTTTTTTCTTTAATTAAGATTTAGCCGGGAGACCTTTTAAAGTATGGCATTATGTATGTCTTTATCTTGCCATAGATTAAATATAAATCTCACAAAGGAGTTCAAAAAGGTGCTGATAGCTTGATATTTAACTTCTCAGTTAAGTTTATGCATACAAGACTGCGGTAGTCTAACTGAGGAAGAATTAGTGAAGTAACTGGTTTTGTTTTTTGATGAAGAGGCAATAGATGCTTATGTTTTTAAATTGATGTAAAATTGCATTTGTTCTGTTGGATACCCTTGTTGTGTATTCTTTCTAGGAAAGATTCGTAGTTAGTATTAGCCCTAAATTTTTTGCCCTGTTACTGAACGGTATGCTTACTTCTTTGACAATTATTCTTGGTAGTATAGTGAAATTTATATTCAGTACTGTCTTTTTGTTACCAATGATTATGGATTTAGTTTTTAAGTAGGTTAACACAAGGAAGTTTTGCTTGGCTCAGGATGTGATGGTGGATTCGTCATCATTTACTTTATTGATAGTATCACCAAGTTTATTTGGAAGACAATGGCAGTAGAGAAATAAGCAGAAAACGGGAAAGAGAGAATAAATCGGAAAGACCTGAGTAAATCGCAAGTGAAGGAACGAGTTTTAAACAAAATGTGGATTCTCACTGCTACAAAATAAGAGCTTGTGGATAAGAGATACCAGTAGAATTCCTCTTTATGATGGTTGGATGAATGAAAAAGTGAGCAATCATATTTCAAGGAGGAATATGAACAAATATGATTTATGTGCCATGCATTTTTCATCTCAGAAACTGCAGATCTCATTGGATAGATTTTCAGTAATTTTGGGTGTGTGGCAAGCACTAAATAAACTTAAACTCCTTTTCCATTCCTCTCCTTGTCCAAGTCTGCAAATTTCAAGAAATAGACATCACATGTTGGTGCTGTGAATTCTGTTGTGTGAAATCACCACATCTAAGTATCCCAGATCACTTAATAAACTATTTTGCAGAAGAACACGGCAAATTAGTTGACCAACTCTCACAGAATTAGCGTGAAGACGGGCAGACTCCGAGATGGCTATAAAGCTACTTATATATGAGGCTGTAATTTCGGCGATGCAACTTAAAAAAGATAGAAATTTTGAAAAACTCATGAAAGACTTCTGCTGTGTAGATTGGAATGATATTTAGATTTCCAGATAACCTCTCATCAGACTACCTCTCATCAGACAAACAGAATGGCATATATCAGACTAATAATTTGATTTGTATCAAGTTTGGTTTTTATTTCAAATATCATTTAAAATTTACTGTTCACACCGTTCATTCAAACAAAATATTCATTTCTTGAGTTGGTATGAATTTTAATGTGTGTTTGTTTTTCACCCAGGATGTGTGGATGAGTTAGAGGCTTCATGCCCCGTGGGCATGCTATGGAGGGACCGGCAGACGTGCCTCGATCCCCAGCACTGCACCTGCATCTCAAAGAGGAGTGGAGAGCCAGTCAAGGTGCTCGCATTCATAGTTGGGTCACTCTTTGGGATTGCCATAGACTATACATTTTCAAAGAGAATTCTTTTTAGAGTGTGATTGAAGTGCCCAGTGTATTTATTTGAATCTGGGCTCACTCGCTCAGCAAACCACTTGAGTTTTGCCCTTTTCCAAGCTGCTGGATATGTGGAGGAAGAGTTCTTGGGTTTCCAGCCGGGTCCAAGGGTTTTTCTGCATCGATGTTTCAAAGGCTAAGTCTGCCATTGTCTTCAGGGTCAATGGATTAGTCAAGATGTGTCCGTCTTATATACCTTCGCATTGGGTTCAGGTGGGCTCTGATTGGTCGACGGTCGGGCCAATCTTACCATGTCCTCTCCCCCTTCAGTTTTTTCAGGGCTGGTTTCCTCGCATTGCTCGGATGGAAGCCCGTGTCTCTGTTTATTTTTCTCTTCTCAAGTCTGATGAGACGGACACATCTTGGCTAATCCATTCACCCTGAAGACGATGGCAGACTTAGCCTTCGAAACGTTGGTGCAGAAAAACCGTTGGATCCGGCTGGAAACCCGAGAACTCTTCCTCCAGTCTATTCGCTGGGAAAACCTTAGATGCTGGATATGTGGCTGCAAATTTGGTCAACAATTTTCCACTCTTTATTTCCAATCTGTGGGATAATGATACTACTCTGGGGCCAGGGGTCCTTCTCAGCTGTGATGTGGTCGACTACAACTGTGGAGAAACTCTTCTCTGTTGTTTCTGCAATTATCTCTCTCTTGCAAGCAACATTTCCCATTTTCATCTTGACTCTGGGATGTTACTTGTTACTGCATCTGTTACTCTCTGAGATTGTATTGCCTATTTAACTGTATTGGTTGTAATGTTGTGAGTCACCCCAGTTTTTGCATTTTTTTTTAAATTTAAGCTGAGCTAAATAATTTGCCCAAAGAGTTGCTTTTGTCTTATATCTATTGTGAAGTTAATTTAGAGATATGTAATAGCAATCCTCGAATGATGTCAAAAGATTATCTAATCATTAATATGTAGCTTGCTAAATTCAGTTGCTTTCTTTCATCATGGCATTCATTTGCCTTCCAGCCTGGAGCGATATTCTGGGAGTCAAAGTGTGAAGCGTGCCAGTGCATCAACAATGAGTATGTGTGTGACGCAACTTCATGTCACGCCAAAGCCACTCCGCCCACGCCCTCTATCAATGCCTCAAGGGCAGTTGCACCTGACGTGTACACAGTGATCCCTACCACTCAGCGTCCTCCTGACCCAGACAGCCAGGTTGGTCCTTTAATCTTCTATCTATGCATTATTTTTTTTAATACCTAGTCACATTATCAGCTTATAAAGTTCTTGCTGATGCCTAAGAATATCTGAGCTAAAATTTATTTGTTTAATTCTTTTGCCGTGGGACAGTGGCGTAGCAAGGGGGAGGGGGTCTGGACCCCCCCAATACATAAAAGCACACTTACTTTGCATCTGAAAAGAAAACCAATTATTGAAAAATCATGGATTTACAAAAGATTTTTTCGAAAAATGAAGTTTTTTCGATTATGAAAATTGTTAAAATCAATTCAAAACCCTGTACTTAGCACCCTGTTTTTCAGACATTTTTCCCCCTGGTTTTGAACCCCCCCCGAACGAAATTCCTAGCTAAACCCCTGCTGTGGAGGTTGATTCACTAATTTTTGTGCTCTGCCCAATAGTTGACTCAACTCTCGAATAAAAAATTTCATTTCAAGTTGCAAGAATTGAATTCAACAAATTGTTTGTGCACTGAATGCAATGATCTCTCGAGTTTTGAAATGTTCTCTCAAAATGTCACTGCTGGCACAAATTCAAGCAGTAGGATGGCTAGTAGATACATATGTACATTGCTGTGTGCTGTTGTGGGGACTCTTCCTTCCTTCAGAAGCACGAGTAGCGTGAATTCATTGTATCTATCCCTTGCACCTCATTCACATGCTGCAACGGTGTGTCTGTGGTAACCAGGAAATTGAGAAATTATTTATGAATATTCATAACTGGAAAATTTATATGAATTTCTGTTTAAAAAGGTAATTTTTTATTTCATAATCACATGACATTTATGATGCAGTAAAACTTTGATTTTACATCAAGTCGCATTTTTACGCAGCGACCCTCAAGTCTGGCAATTTTTTCAAACGCACTAACCGAATACTTTTACTTGTATTTTGTTTTGATGGTACCGGGACCGAAAGAAATCGCCGTACTAAGGAGGAAAACGTACTAACCAAGTTCCACTGTAGTAGGAGAGAAATTTGAACAACATTCTCATCTCCTGCAGTATTTTTATTAATATGTCATTTAAGGGAAATGTCTATGGGATATATGCAATGTTAAATACAAGATAAATTGTGCAGCTCATGCTAGAAAACAAATCCACCCCCGGAACTTCAATTTACTTTCTCTCCTAAAATGGCCGATCTATCAAATTATACATTCTTGCAATTAATGCTATAGTTTTTTGATGATGGATGACGAATAAAAATATATAAAAGGTCTGCTGCAAATGTAACCGTTGTGTGCTAAAATTCAGTTTTATTTAGTTACACCGAAAGGCTTATTCGGTCTCGTGTATAACTTTAGAAAACTCAAAATGAGACCCCAATTAGTGATTGAATTGGCATAGTGGTAAAGCAGAGGATTTCCCACTCTAGTTATGGGAATTTGGTGGTTCGAATCATACTGAGGGAATATTTCCTCAATGAATTATTATGGAAATTACATACTTTTCTAATCCACTGTAACACATTGAACCATTGCTGTCGTTATAAAATTAGTATGGCGAAAATTCATTTTGTTTTTTTGGGAAATAATTATTAATTTGTCTTGAAATATTATTTCATAATGAATATGGAAAAAATTTCTTTCTTGTTTCTTATGTTTCTTTACCTTATTATTGAACAGCTAAACATCAGTGTATTTATTTTCTGTTGGTAAATTGACTTTTTCTTTCTATTATCCAAATAGCAGAAAGTTAACAAAAAACTCATCTAATCTGAGTTCACTATCTGAGTTCACTATCCTAGCCTATCACGTCATCGCGATAAAGAAGGATGTCTGGATATATCTTCCTGGACATCCTTCAGGTGCATTACAAGATCTTCTTCTTCTCGCTAATGTCCAATCCCTAACCATGTATTTTCAATTGGATTGAGGTTTGGAGAATTTGAAGGCCAGGCCAATGTTGCTATATGTTGATTCTCCCTGAAGAGCCTCTGTGTCAAGGCTTCCCTGTGCATGGAGTAGTTGTCTCGAATGAAAATTACTTCCTCCCTGTCAGGGACAACTGAGGATACAAAAAGGAATTAAATTTTTCCCTAAAATGCGGACTTAAATTTGGGAGTTTTTACTAGAAGTCCAGGTCCTGCTGCCTCGCCTCCTAAAAACATAAACTAATATGCATGTCCAAGTCTTCACAAGTTTCCTGTCGTTTGCCGTGGAAAATGATACAAAATGAAGGAAAACTATATTTCGTTTGTGGTGAAAAAATTCTTTTCGGTAATATGGATCATTTTTAATAACTTTATTGTGCAACATAGAGAAAAAAAATAAAAAGGAAAAATTGACTTCCAATTTATCTTCATGATTGAGTTTTTCCCTCTTTCAAAATATTTTTACCTCCTTGAAATTTTAGTCTAAATTTTAATTCATGTGTAATTACACATTAATGCTCATAGGTACTTCATTTTCCTTTAAAAGCATTTCTGCAACAGCAGATCAAAAATACGGCCAAAAATTAATGCACTCAATGTTGAAAAGTTCCAAAACAGAAAATACAGTGCAACCTCGATATAACGACACCCCACGGTGCACTAATAAACTCTCGCTATAGCGAAGTGTCGCTTTACCGGAGGTGGAGCAAATAATAGCCAATATACCTGTTGCGAACAGATATTTAGGAACAAGAGTGGTGCGGCGACAGATAAACATCTATCCGATAAACGTAAGCATAAATCCAGACGAAAGACGATGTTTTTTTGCATCACTAAATTTCCTTACTCAAATAACGACTAACTATTCAAACAATTTATAAGCGCCGCACTGAATAAAAATCATGCAAAGCATTGTTTCGTCAATCATTATATTTATCGAACGACAGTTTACCACATAAATTTGAGACTGAGCACTCCATTAACTTCATTTCTAACAGATCGCTAGCAATTACAGAGGTTAAGGAGTCTTGATGAAAGTCTTCCGGCGGTGAAATCCTCGCTATGACGAGAGCCAACACCATAGGGTCTCGTAAAAACGAATTTTTTAACACGCTTATTATAGGGTCAATTGACGGTGCATCGGCTATCCCTCGTAATAGCGGGGGTGTCGCTATAGCCCGTACTCGCTTTAACGAGGTTCCACTGTAACTGGTGGAAGGGTGGAATATTGCCACCCACTATTAAATTCTCTGACAAGGTGAGCAAGTCAACCTGTAACAAAATGTTACTACAGAAATTATTTGCTTTAAACAGTAGCATTCTAATATTAATCACAGTGAGTACTCAAAAGTAATACACGATCATCTATTGCCCATTAGTTTCACGATACTCTATCGGTCATACTTACTGACACTGTTTATCAAGTAACATTTTGGAATGCGTATCCCCAAATGTAAATATCTTTATAAAATATAATATATTTAACATTTGCTGCAGCAAAGAATTTGTCAAGTATGCATTAGGTCCAAATAGCAAGTTCCTCCCCCATTGTGCATTGTGAAGGATTAATGTGTTGTGTTAAATAAATCAAGGACTGTCAGTTTTTCTTCATCAGGTGTAGAATGAAGTTAGTAAGCACTGTTTAAGACAATTGATTTTTACTTGCAGAATAGAATACATTGGTTTCATTATCCTTTAAATGAGAACTGTAACACAAAACACGACTCGCGGCACGAACATAGTACATTGGAACTTTGGAGAGGTGGATCTTTACACATGCTATTCAGGCACAGTTTTACTTTGAAGGAGTGGAGTCTATGTGCTACAGTGGAACCTCGATCTGTCGTTTTTCAGGGGGATGGATGAAAAAAACGATGAATGCGGGAAAACGATCGACGCGGTAATGTTTGTCCGGGTTGCCTATGTCCCAGGATCCGCTGGATTTTTGCGAATTATGACATTCATTAATGGATTCAAACGAGATTTCAGCTAATTATAGGAATATTATTACTTTATCGAAACACTTAGGTCATATTGTTGATTCGACTTATCTCTCTCTCTAATATGCTAAAGGAACACGCCACCTTGCTAAAAAATGTTTCACTCCACTCGGAATTTTCACTGCTATTTCACTGTAAAAATTCTTATCCATCAAATGCCATTTCAAGTACACGTATTTACAAGAGAAATGTGTGTGTTATGCCTCAAACAACTGATTTCACCGTCGCAGTGATTGGTTATGAGATGGATCAAGAAGGCCAAAAATAGTTTATTATTTGAAATGTTCCTTTCTAGCAATTAAATTTTTAATATGATTGAGGCAATGTGGCGTTAATTGTCAGCGGCACGCCCACCTGATCCTCGGCTTCATCCCACTTCTTGTTTTCACCAGGGATCTCGCTCTACCCCCACCCCTGCCGTCATGTGCTACCGGACATACCGAGGCGTTCTGCAATATTCACGCATTTCTAGCCCGGATTCTTTGCTTCATCATCAATTAATTTCAGTCCATCTTTTAAAGTTCTCACTTGTGTCTTCGGAAGTGCCATGGTCCAAAGACGAATAAGAATAAAACTAATAAAAATGAAACCGGACTCCATTGAACCCACACGGAAAACACTCGCTAGTTTTAAGTCAACCCACCCCAGAAAGTACGGAACCACTCGTACGAGGTGAAGTTCGGCACTAATGCTATCGCGTACGGCATAGGCAGAGCTTACTGCAGAGGGTGAAGCATGACCATATGACTGCGCAATGAAATTTTTTATCCTATAGAGAAGGCAACTTACCCACTCATTTCTAACAATAAGTAGCGTAGCTCTAGATGAGCAGATGAATTCAGATTGCTAGTCGAGAGAAACAAAATATCCTGAGAAGACATCGCTTCGTTAGCAACTCAGACAAGTGAGACTTGTAGCATAATTCGTAAATTGTAACCAGTCCCTGTTTTCGAAAAAATTCTGCATCAACTGCCGTGAAGCTCACTATCAGCTGCGAGGATATCGATATTCGCCAGAAATCACCATCGTATTGTTCCAATTATTTCCTTGCTTAAAATGCTTAAATAACGTTACAAATACGTCGTGTTTGGTATCAATCTTTACTGAATTACGTGCACATCACTAATATCTCAATCTAATAAAAGTATAATACCAATTGCCGAAATTCATTTTTAGGCACCTTTTGGGCTAATCGGTGATTCATGCAGCAGTTGACCTCCAGAGGATCTTTGAAGCGAGTCAGCTAAAAAAAGTCAGCGGTCAAGAAAGGGGGAGGCGTGAAAAAGGTTTCTTTTGTTCTCGAGTAACTTGATATTTTCTTTCGAACCTAAGGTCGTCGTAATACGATCCCTGCTCTAGCTGGGACCTTTTTTTATTTCGGAGAAGAAGAAAGGTTCAACCGGGGGGAGGCGAGTGCTGAATGGAGGGGGATACCGGATCTTGGGAAATGCGCTAATGTAACTATCCCACGGCACTCTGCTTCTCCCTATCGCATTTCAATCTCCTGGGGAAGATTCAAACTATGTGTCTGTTGTTATTAGCCATAAATAACACGTTGTAAACACTTCGTCTCATTTTTATCAAACGATGAATGCGGGAAAATTATACGGCGGGACCGCGATCTTCAAACGATCAATGCGGGAAAACGATACTTTGGGGAACGATAGATGCGGGAAAAAATTACATTGTCTTTATGGAACTTAAATTGGGACCAGGAGCGGCAAACGATAAATGTGGGAAAACGATGAATGCAGGAACGATAAATCGGGGTTCCACTGTACTTTAATAGCTGTGATGAAAATATCTCACTCTGTACATAGATCCGTTATGTCTGTAACAAAATGAGATTGCAATCTTTTGAGGCTTTAGAGATATGTACGTGTACCCCACAGGTCACCTGAAAAGGTGCATGGCAGGGGTGTGATCGACTGTTTTTTTGGCAGATGTTGGAGTGCAACGAGTGGACCAGATGGTACTCCCAGAACACCCCTCACTCCTCAAATGGCGACTTTGAGTCCATCCACTTTGTGCAGCAACGCAATCATTTCTGTCAGCACCCAACCTCCATTGAATGCACTACTGTCGATGGTGAGTTGGAGCAAGGATTATATTTCTCTTGACTTGATTAGATACCCATAGGCGGATCCAGGGGGGGGGCACGGGGGCACGTGCCCCCCCCAGACCCTCAAAAATATACATGATATTTAATACGGTCCCATTATCATTGCATTCGTTTTGTATTACGAGGTATCCTTGTGCCCCACCCAGAACAAAATCCTGGATACGGCCTTGCTTGTGCCCCTCCCAGAAAAAAATCCTGGATCCGCCCCTGTAGATACCTATAATGCCTTGCCACCTTAAAATTTCATAATTTGTCTTTATTGATGAACATATTAATAGAACTGAGTTACTCCCGAGGGCAATGAGATGTTGTCGATTCGCTGTCATGGGGTCTGCTTGCACTGTGTTTGCTTTGTTTGCTCTTTTGGTGGTATGGCTTTGCATTTGCAAAATTGTTATCACTGCTGCATTTGAAAAATATTTACCCTTTTAATAATTTTGCAGATGAGACCGCTTTTAGTGACACTGGGGATGAGGTGACATGTAGTCTGGAGAGTGGACTCAAGTGCTACAACAAGAACAATGGGAAGAGAGGGTGCAGAGACTACAAGGTTAGTGGTTGAGGTGGTCCAAAATTTACCTCAAAAGACTTGTGAGTGAAAAGTCTTATTTAGGAGTTATATTGTTTGATTTAGTGTGGCCCTAACCTCAAGGATTGCTGGTTGAAATCATGTGGGAATGACACATAGATATGTGCTGAAATCTATTGTGAACATACATCATCAGTATTGCCTCTCCAACCATAAGTTACATAATTACAATTTGGTATCATTAAGAGCTCCTCCTGTTTGGTATTCTTGCTACCTGTTTCCACCTGAGCGTACATGATGCCAATCTTTACTGACATGGTCCCAATTTTGGTCTATTTTTCTAATTGCCATCCATTTTTTTACACATTTATGTACGCTGCCCTGCTAAAATTTTTTGCAATTCATTTCTTTTTGCAGATAAGAATATTCTGTTCGTGTGAAACCACAACAAAATCACCTATTGCATCAACTTTTGCAGGTATTTTAGTTGTAATCAGTTTATTTCTATTTAGCCATTTAATTCTATCCAATACAAAGACTCTGATATTTATTGAGTGCTTTGAAAGAGGTAGTGTAATTATTAGCTCTGTGTTTGCAGGTAATCATCTACAAATTTTTGTGGTAAGATTTTTTAAAATGGATATTTGGAAATTTCTTGTCATTTTATCAATCATTGCTTATTAAATGCTTTAAAAATTTATATTTATGCCTGTTGTTCTAAAATTAAGTTTTAAAAACTAGAGTAGTAATTTGGACTTCATATTATTGAGAAAACCAGATTTAGCAGTTAGTTTACAACCTCTGTGCTTTTAGTTCCATGAATGGTCGATTATTTATCAGCCATGTGTCTCCTAGTATAAGTTTTGAGGCTGGCTACCACTTTAATCCTGAGGGTTTTTTTGTCTGTAAAGTGTATTTACCCACAATGTATTTTTTAAAGATTTTGGGCTAGGTAGAGGAAACAAGGGAGGAATGGGACAGTTCCAATTTCCCTCTTTTAATTTAAGTTTTTTAGTTCTTGCTTTTCTCAAATATATGACAAGCTGTAGCAGCATTTTCTCCTAAAATGGCTCCTGGCTCAGTTCTCTGAATGTGAATAAAGAAGAGGATATTGGTTTTCACACCAATTTTGGTAACTTTCGTGAGATGCTTTACCTTTAAATTTCTATTATTTTGATTATGACTTTCTCTTGCTGAAAGCACTGATGAAAATGCATGTCTTGTGGGTTTATTGCTGGTAATTTTAACAACATCTAGTTGCTTCTTAACACGTTCGCTGCCGGGCCCGAATTCTGCTGTCATTCCGCGTGTGCCAGGCGAATATTTTCGAACCTATTACCAAACGGCAATAATGATATTGAGCCTATCTCCGGGTTTTACTAATATTTCTCGGTATATTTAAACTCATTACGTGATGCGCTATCGCTTGTAACTTTATTCACGTGCGACGCCATAGGGCATCTCCCCACTTTTGACAATGCCTAAAATTTGATGAGACGCCATTTCGCGGCTCAGGCAATTGGATCTGCGTTCCAACTTTTTAGTGTACACTCAAAAGCTATGATTGAAAATAATGTTAAAGAAATTTTAATTGTTGATTATGCTTTTAATAATATTTCATATCGTATCCGGAGATGATTAGTACAATGATTTAAATTTGGGAGGCTTAGGTACGGCTGATCTGGACAGATCATAAATTTTTGTAGAAACACGTTTGGCTTTACTGAGGGCAACTTTGCGTCTCATCGCCTGCAAGAATTCTTTGTAACATCCGCGACAGCCAACACGGGCTTTTCTAAAATGAAGAAACAGCGCTAAAAATAGTGCGAAAAATACTAATTCTCGATTTTATGTAATGATAATTTTATCCTCTAAATTACCAGACTTCGAAGACTTCCTTCAGTGTTATTTGCATTTACCAGGTAGTGCGTCAATTTTTTTAGACCCTATCAACGGAATCCCGAAGAATATGCAGTCATTCTTCTATAATTTAACGTCTTCACTGCTAAAGAGAAATCATGTGGGCACCTAGATTCCGTGTTTCATTCCACAGTTTAAAAGCATTAACAGTGCAAGTCCCGAAAAGAGCATCATCGGCCACCTTCTGGTACCACCTCACTGTTTTTCGATAAGTGCAGTGATACAACGAAAGGGTGTCGGGCAACGAAAGGGCAATGTCAATTCCTCCCTTTATTTTATTGTACTCAATCACCATCTTTGGCTTAGTAACCACTTCCCCTCTTCGATTTCTTTCCCCGTTGGGATTATCTCCAATCTGATGGTGGTGGAGATCATGAATACGTCGCGCTGATCTTTCCATTTCTTTACCGTTGCTCCACAAGTTTTTCATTGCACTGAAATGCCTTTCTTTAATTTAGCAGTCGTTATTTCTCTTAACAGCCCTTTCCTATTTTTCCTAATGGTTCCCACAAAATGAGACTTATCTCCCAAGATTTCTTTCCATAAGCGTGGGATGAATCACCTCACTAGAAGTATCTAAACATTACAGCAGGAGCAGGGGTGCCGACTTACAAAAATATTGGGGGGCCCAAACCGGGGACCTTGTCTCTGTAAATTTTATAAGTAGTGAATTTTAAGTTTTTTAAGCATTTTAGAAGAGTCATATGATCGACATTAGAACCCTGATCACTCGAATCTCGATATCTGGACACTCCGGGGAAAATTGACAAGCATGACACATTTTTTCTTCACATCTGTAACGAATTTTTGGGGGGGCTCGGGCCCCCTCAGGCCCCGTGGAGTCAGTGACACTGAGCAGGAGTTATTAGAAGGTGAATAAAAAAAGTGGAATAAGTAATCATACCTGTATTAGAAGAAGAAAGATTACCTGACTCTGAGGATTCATACGACTCCTCAGACACCCTGAATTAGCGGTGTCACCTTCAGAAAATCCTTCAAGGTCGTTGGTGGAAGCCGAATTGTCAGAATGAAACATATGCTCGATTTCTTCTTCGTTAAAACGTTTCTTTCCCCCAATAATGCGTGACGGAGTACACATGATATATTCACTAAACTGATTATCACTTCCGTATCGAAGGCACAGACACAGAGAATAATTTTGGTATACTGATGCGCTCCTCACTCGGTTAGGTATGAGCGACAACTGAGGGAAGGAAAAAAACGAAAAAAAGCTCTGCAAATGTAATTTGAAACATTGTGTGGAGATATAATACCTCAAGCTTCCACTTGAAACATAGAATGATATAGCCATTGAAATATGCCACTACCGAAAAAAACACGAGAAACCGAAGGCGAAAAAAAATGAAATTCGAGCTGAAATGTGTTACCAATACCCTCCCTTGACAGAAGATAACATTGTCCCGTCAGTGCATTAGGAAATGTAGCTTAAATTTCAAGTTCTATACATCGCTTGATGATTCAACGAAAACGCTACTTTGATGCCCATTGGCGTCTCACTAGTTGCGTCCAGCAGCAATGCGAGACGCCATATGGCGTCTCACTAACTCGGATTTGAAGTTATGTGAGACGCCCTATGGCAGCGCGTGGCAGGGAACGTGTTAATGCCTAATAATACATGTGAAGTACAAAATGGCCCATGAGGGAGGTCTGGGTCATCAGATATGTGGAAGTAAAGGTATAGTGTCCCATTCCTTCCAGATACTATTATTTTTTTAAATTTCATTTTATAAGGCATTTTAATTTTCAGAATTAGGTAATTATGCCTCATAAGTGATCCAGAATGGTAATAGTGAAAAAATCCAGATGTGGTATTATTGCCAAATTGAACCATTCTGGAAGCTGTGAAGATGGTTTGTGATGAAGGCAAAAGTGTTATAGAGGTAGCAAGGGTAAAGATTTCATCAAAATATGCATTACTAAGAAATGCACTGAAAGTATTTGCTTACAAGGACAATGATAGTGTAATTTTTCAAAGTAATCTGATATGTGAAATGGTTTTCCTCTTTTGTACTACACAGGGAAAGGTTGTAGTAATGAGCATGATAATGGATATAATGTAAAATTCATATGAAAAAGGGGAGCCAATTTAAAAATTTTCTTCTCAACCAGAAGACATTTCAATATAGCATTGTAGCCTGAACTCGTCTCAAAACACATGAGTTTTAGCTCATTTCCTCATGAGCTGGAAATGTGTTGTTTACTAAGCTCTAGTCATAATGTTTATGTGAAGCTAGTGGATATATTTTGTAATTAAAGGAAACTCTTGCATGCAGTGATCTTGCAAGACAAGGTAATGATGAATAAGTCCAGTTTTATGAGATTAAGTCATTATTGTAGCCTATCTTCAAGGAATGTTTGAAAAGAGAAATCTTTGGCTTTCCCAAAGTAAGAAAGTTAAGTCGTAAGAATTTTGATACTCCAGGGCCATATGTCATTTAAGGGTTTATTAGCTCACCTTGTCTTTCCCGGGCATCACTTACTTTCATTCAAAATTATTGATTCTATGCATGGCTACTATAATTAATTAACTATAACTAATTAATTCATGTTATTTTCTAGAGGTAGGTATGCAAATTGTTTAAAATATTCCTGGAATTTTATTATGTATGCCATTTATTTAATCATTGAGTCCTGGATATTTCATGTCGTGGCTCCTTTTTGTACCACTGAATGCTCCATCATTAATGTTCTGAAGTCTTGGCTTCGTCCAACTCAATTGTGGGTCACTAAATGACAGGAGTCACATTTCAGTCAGCTCTGCCAGATGAATTAATATCGTAAAACATACTTACTCTGTGCCTAATCATGTGATTACTATTTTTGCAGATATTACGCCCAGTAGCCCAGGCCTCACAACCACTCCAGTGCTTTGTGATGGATGGTCTCCATGGATAAACGACAATGAAAACCCTAAATCTCTTCGTGGAGATCATGAATATAAATCAGTAGAGCAGTTGCACAGCATGGGTTTCTGCAAAGAGGTGTGTTTGTTTGTGATATCTCCTCTTGCATTGCTCTTAGTTGCAGTACCTGCTTCTTTTTATATACTACCTATGCAACCTGTGTTAGTGTGAACATATGGAAAATGCCATCACCTACTGCATAAGTACCTCTCGTATGTTTGCATGTTGACACCAGATTAAGTGATAAGATGTCATGGAGGAGTTCACTCTGTGAACAGAGTGATGATATGAGATGGATATATTTTTGTCAACATTTTGGAGGTAGTAGGTACATGAAATGCTGCCTTTGAAATTAAAATATGAAGGCCATTCTATAAGAAATGCCCCAAAGTCATTAATATGCATAGATCAATTCTCTTGTCAGTGCTTCACATCTGATGTTGGTTCTCTGCACTGGTGGAGTTTTGCACCATTCCAGCAGGAGGCTGAATCGTAGTGCAGTAGGGTGGTCCTTATTTTTAAATTTTTCGAATTACTTTTGGGACATCGCCCAGTTTTGTTCCATTTGGTGAGAAAATTAATTGTGAAAATTATTTTTGCAATCGGATTCCTGGAAAATGTGCTGCATCATCAAATTTTTTTTTTTTCAGAGATAACTGAAGATGATGCTACCGTCCGATTTTTGTATCACTTTCTTGTTTTTTACAACAACTCATAAGACATTCGTAGCCCATCGCCTCAAATATCTTTCATTTTTGCTCTTAGATTCCCGGGATATCATATCAAGATTGATCACGCCAAACCCAGGCAGGCATTTTGGGTGGCATGCGGGTTGCATACTAGGGGGGGGGGGCTGAAAAATTGCTTATTGAATTACCCTCATATTTATATAATTTAAACATATGAGAAGTATTGTATATATTTTTTCTAGTTTCATTTTGATTTGAATCAAGGTACAGTTTTTATCTATCTATTAAACGTAACTAAATAATATGTTCAATATGCAAACTCAAAGGATAGACATTTTTTTATCCATAAAACACTATGGTACTTGAAATTGATTTAAGTGGAAATATTTGGTCAAAGTAATGGGTAAAACATGTTAGAGAATGTTTGCGGACACATTTTAGATGCATGTATAATTTTTTAGTCAAGACACAAGGTCCAATGAAAAACTTAAGTCAAAATATATCTTTTCTTGAAGTTAATACCTCTTGACCAGTAAGCATGAGTGTTTACTGCTTTCCCAAGATCATAATTTTAATTATAAAAATAGTTAAGGATGAGTCAGATCTTAAATTTTTTCAGTTCTCGGTATCGGTCCGGTTCTCCTTAATCGGTTCTCGGTTCTTGATACTCGGTTCCAAGAATGAACTCTTATTATCTGAATTAATGGCAAATTTAAGTAAACAACCACAGGAAGTGAATGGAAATAATTTCACTAAAGATGCAAATTAGCAGGAAAGCTCTGTAGGAAAAAACTTAAGATCATCTCCATTTATTGCCAAGTAAAAGTTTAAATACCACATTGTTAAAGAATACATAATCGACCGATTTGTCACATTACATCAGGGAGCCACGGGTTCTTTCTCCAGGTTTTGCTATAAAAATTCAACATTTTAACTCTACTTATACTTTTTTGGTAGGAATATTGGCGGCAGTGCTTAACAGGCATTCACTGAAAACAGCAGTGGTCGATGTTGATTTTGAAGGCTCGCACGAAATATGCTTGGAACACAGTTTACATACTGCATGGCATCAGAATCAATGGTGAAACTCCCCCAACTTCTGACGACATCATGTGTTTATTGTTGTGCCTTGTATGTCAGTTCAAAATATATTCTCTATTCTGCGTTGTAGCTTAAATTGTTACTTTAATTGACAACTTATTCGCATGCTTCACTGTCACAGTTCTTATATTGTCAACAATAACCGCTCAGCACGCTGGTACAGCGACACAATTGATAAACTGAGCAGCTGTGAGCTAATGCAAAATTGTGATGTAGTGTTGCCTTTGGCAGGGTAACCACACTTTTCGATGCCTTGCATCAACTTATGAATAAGCTCATGGAACGCATCTTACTCATATGTCAAAGAATAATGTATATGTATATGATTCAATCATAAGACTACTTACAGACGAAATGATTTTCCACCGGCCACCATTCACGGTGCGGCACACGGCGTTGCAGACAGTCGTCTTGTCTGAAAGCCACTTGAATTTCACATGAACGGTGGCTGGCGAAAAGTCGTAACATCTGAAAGCAGACTCAATGTAGCATTGTCTGTAGTTCATGCCATAGATGGCGATTTGCCGTGCCGGATTGAAATGGGCACCATGCCGTTAACAGCGCAATGCGACTCGTTTGACATAGAGACCTATGGTAAGTTGAAAGAATGGCACCGTGCCATGGGTGGCGGCAGGTAAAAAGTCGGCTCGTTTGAAAGTGGCCACAGCTACGGAAATGTTACTATGCTGCTGAGAGCAACAAATTGACGAGCCCTCAAATGCGCATGTTAGCTCAAGCAACTCTCAAAAGAAAAAAAAACGTGGAAGCCATGCAATCAAATAGTAATATACCTATGCATTTTGTAGTCTTTTTTTTTCACTTTTTGGCCTTGAATACACTGCAGACCATTTTGGCTTCAGGTGCCAAATTCAAATCCTCGCGACTGTTCCGAGCCAGTTCCAAAGTACCGACTTCATGTGATCGGTTCTCGAGACCGGTTCCACAGGCTCAGAACCAGCAGTACCGAAAACTGGGTACCGGAACTGACCCATCTCTAATAATAATATACGTAGTATACATATTGGCCCCATTAGTTTGTGTACAAACATAAGTCAAGTCAAATAAAAGTAGCAATGCAGAATTAAGTTAAGTATGAAACATATTTCGTTATAGTATAATTAAAATGTACAAATATTTAAGTTTTACCTGTATTTAAGTTTCCAAGTAATGTGTAATGTTGTTTCTAAGTGACTCTATATAATGTACTGGTGTAATTGGCTGTGTTCAGGGAGAGGTGGCTGAAATTGAATGCAGGGACAGCAAGGCAGAAGTTCGATTTTCTGAGACATTGGATTCTGATGTCATTTGTTCCATCAGTGACGGTTTAATTTGCAAGAATGAAGCGCAAGTTAAAGGGCGACACTGTAAGGACTACAAAATTCGATACTACTGCAGTTGTGGTGAGTCAAATTTTTTTGGAGCATTTTTTGGAGTTTTTGCAATTTTAAGTGGGAGTCCCAGTTGGTTTGTCATCCTCTGTTGAATTTCTTCTGTGAGTTATCAGACTTATCTTTTTTTAAGACCTCTTTTAACCCTTAGAGTGTGAGAACTTTTTCATACTTTGTGCATGCTGAATGTGGCATTTACCTAGAATTTTTATTGCTTCCTATATATCTCGCTCTTGGCACTTTCCCCCAGTGGCATAGCGAGGGGGAGTTTGGGGGATAAACCCCCCATCAGAGCTCAGAGAAACTTTTAATTTTCATCCATTTTACTTAATTGGATTGATATTACTAATAGAATAGCGTAAGGATTAATAAAATATCCCTCAGAAAGCTGTAAAACTCACCATTTTTTAAAAATTCCGAAATTTATTAATCTCGCACCTACCGCTTATCCTAGTGGGTATTCCATACCCCCACACACCCCAGCATTAGTTGCACCTAAACCCCTTCCCCAGCCTTAATTCCTAGCTGCGCCCCTGGTCTCCCCAGCCATAAGAATCGCTAAGGGGCTTAACTGTACCAGACCAGCCCTTATGGCAGGGGGTACCTCCTGCATAGGCTGGCAATTAACATCGTGAACTCCCACAGCCTGAGGGTTAAAGCAGGGAGACAAGTCACCCTTTGCCACACGCCACATGTGAGACAAGTCACCCTTTTTAAAAATATCAATTGCACTTTTGTGACTTGTGTTAACAAATCAATATTTAATTGCTTTGTATTGCTTATATTTAATTGCCCCTTTTATGTATTAGTTTTTGAACAATTAATGCTACTTTTCTTTTCAGGTGTTGCCCCAATAGAAACTACTGTATCCATAGTGCATTCCACGACCTCCCCGCCTCCCGACTGCCACCTCAGGTATTGTTTCAGGCATATGTACTTCTCAATTCTATTTTCTATTGTGCAAATCAACTAAGTGCCCTAATCCTTTGGCAGAGTGTTTGAAGGATTGCTCACACAGTGACCTTTGCGTGCATGTGTTCTTTGAAGATGGAAGAATTTTAAGGTAGTTTTTTAAGTCCATAGTAGCTGCCCATTACACTTGTTCCTTACAATAGGGCAGTTTCCTTCATCAAAGAAAACGTAAGGCATTGATAGCGATACCTTACCCACCATTAGTGTATTCATAATATACAAATTATTTGGTATTATAAATCCCATTTTAGACGGATGGCAGTGGTCAATTTTAACTGCATTTGAAAAAGGACAGATTGGCGCCCATGCGATGCCACTCCACGTGACGTCACAGGGACCTAGTTTCTATAAGAGTAGATAGGAGTTTTACATCGTCTGAGATTACCAATGCATGCATGAGACACAGAGCTCAGGGAAACATGTCTTAATAATCACCTATTAAAACTGCTTAAGGTCAGAAAGTTTCGTTCGTTTGATAAGGTATTAATAATCCTTATTTAAGCCAAGCGCTACACGCTGGCTGGGTGCCTTGCTACCTGCTAGCATCCTGTGTCGTATCAGCGCTCTAAGCCTCGCCCCAAGATCACCTCACTTGCGGCAGCGGGAACCAGAACGACGTCACATGGAGTTTTCCCAGCATTCATAGTTAGCCGTCGCGTTTTCGCGGGCTTGAAAATTTTCACTTTTCATTTAATCGCGAAAAATAGATATCGTCATTCGAAAATGTAGGAGCGTGAAGTACGTACTCCAGGAGTAATAATCTTTTGATTTAGGCAATAAAAAAATAATAGTAAACCACCCTATTATGCCCTGGTAGCTAGCTTAACTGGCTAATGCACTCGGCTGGAAATCAAGGGTTCCGGGTTCGAATCCCTTTCAAGGTGAATGGTTTTTTCACTGTAGATTTTTCCAGGAATTTCCACTATATTACAGAAATTATACACCCAAATCCCGCCACTAATGTGATCTAGAGACTCTTACTTGCAGATGTCATGGTCACATGCACCATCAAACTGACAATAGCATTAATACTTTAATTATAATGAAGTGTTTGTTTCACTCTTTAAGTAGGTAAATGTTATATGTGTGACATTATATTTCTTTGTGGATATTTCGTTACATTCATTTATCACTTCTCATAATCAAAGTATGAACAAAATTGCAGTTTGCTCTTATTAGGAAATTCTTGTGGCTTCTTGTAGCAAAAGAAGAAAATTGCCAGTTCTGAATGTGTGGATTGGATGGCTTCTCAAGCTATAAGCTACCAAGGTCAGAATTGGTTGAAGTGTTACGCAAAATAAATTTTTATGCTATTGACAATTTCCTGCGTTTCAATTTTGGTGAGTGGCTGATTGCATTTTGACATTGAAGAAGAATACACACTGGAGGTTGGGATGGCAAAGTGATAAAGAGGACTCTAATGCTTTACGTCGTATGTGTACAGCACACTCCCAATTAATCCCAATGGGCTAATGATGGGGAGAGAGAGAGAGGGCACGAATAATCGGAAAACACGGATAACCCAAACTTTAACCTCAATGTCTTGTAATGTTCATAGTTTATGTAAAACAAACAACATATTATTAATCTCTATCGTAACAGGCTAAACTTTGTGGAGGTTCATTCTAATAAATAAAAGCGAACAAACTATGTGTAAATCCACCAATTTATTTATGTGGTACTACTAGTTTCGAAGCAGTGGGGTCATCATCAGGTACAAAGGCTACAAAGAAACAAACATCCTTATATATCATGTGGTATCGGGAGGAAGAAGGTGGGTGGAAGGGGTGGCTGGGAAATCTGAGGTATGTGATTGGGCGTTGTGGGAGGGTGGTGAGAGTTGAAAGGTTGTTGGTAACAACCTTCTGTTACTCCCGACCAACGGTCTTCCACACCCCGCCCCTCTCCAACTCTCACCACCCTCCCACAACGCCCAATCACATACCTCAGATTTCCCAGCCACCCCTTCCACCCACCTTCTTCCTCCCGATACCACATGATATATAAGGATGTTTGTTTCTTTGTAGCCTTTGTACCTGATGATGACGCCGCTGCGTCGAAACTAGTAGTACCACATAAATAAATTGGTGGATTTACACATAGTTTGTTCGCTTTTATTTATCAATAAATTATTATTTATTCAGTGATTCTGTTATTTTAGAGTGCTTCCCAGACTCATTGAGAGCTGTCTTCGCCAGTTCGCAATCTTTTTAGCGGCAAAAACATGGCTTTACTCATATTATTTATGCTGCATGCAAGGCCTAGTTACAAAAACCACACATTTGTGATCAAGGATACAGAAAGTGGTTTGCATGAATGCTTCAAAACCACTGCTCGACGTCTGAAATTACACTGTCAGGCACCACGCCACGTAGTCGCCTCTCGCACTAGTTGCCCAGGTTGCAACTGCTGCGGGACGTGTATCCGTGATCACGGAGAGCGGTCGCGTGATGCGAGGCTTGGAAAACAGGAGCATGGTGCTTCCATGAATGCAGCTATCGCGCAATCGCTTCCGTTTTTCCGGTGATTTTATGTCTGATTTTATTTTTTTATAAAGATCGCAGAAAGTATTGAGCAAGAGTGAAAATCATGCATGGACAACCCACAACACGGTTCCACATACAGGACAGCTGGATAATCGGGAGTCTACTGTAGTAACTATTCAGTTTGTTAGCATCAGAGTGCCTTTCTACTTGATGAAAAGCGTAAAATTAACCTTAAAGAATATATTCTTACACCAACCAGGTATTGAGATCATTCATTAATCATCCATTGTCTTGCCAGTGAGCTTATGTAAATTATAGGTTGCAATTATGGGCTTTGCGTAGTAATATGGGGCAGTTGTGATGTGACATATTTGTGAAATCATCTGTCTCGATTGTTTCATTTGTGATTATGATGGCTTTTTTTGGAATTTTTGATGGCTTTCATCATTCATGCTCCCTTGGGAAATTGCTTGGAAGTTCTGCAATATTCATAGCAATTTCACTTTCTCATTTCAGCTTGAAGCCATTGGTGAATGGTGCTGAGCCCCTTGGTGATGATGCATTCTCTGCAAGTAGTTCAAAAAACCTAAAGCATGGTCCACACTCTGCAAGGATGACAACTGCTGATCATGAATCTGGTGATTATTCTCTCTATTGGTTTGATAGTATGTTATTAGCTGCTATGGATGATGTCTGAATTTTTTGTAACAAACCTGTGGTGATGTTCCTGAGGGAGTGCTGTATGGAATGCTTATTGAGTGCTTTTGGTGAAGATGCTCTGTGATTATGTACAGTGGAACCTCGTTTAAGCGAGTACGGGCTATAGCGACACTCCCGCTATTACGAGAGATAGCCGATGCACCATCAATTGACCCTATAATGAGCGTGTTAAAAAATTCGTTTTTACGAGGCCCTTTTGGTGTTGGCTCTCGCCATAGCGACGGTTTCACCGCCGGAAAAACTTACATCAAGACTCCTTAATCTCTGTAATTGCTAGCGATCTGTCAGAAATGAAGTTAATGGAGTGCTCAGTCTCAAATTTATGTAGTAAACTGTCGTTAGATAAATAAGTAGTTAATTTTGGTGAAAATATTGTGGCATTAGCATTCGCGAATGCTTGATCTTCTTTTGTTCCTCGGGCGGCAGAAAGCTGTCGTCAGCATAACCGTACATCCATGGGTTGCATGAATAGAAAGCATTTGATGGCAGACACCATGGCCAAAAAAACACCAAACACGTCTAAGCGAGAAAATAAAAAGAAAGGAGTAATATGAGAGTGTCGAAATTAATTTATCTTCCTATTCGCTCTTCACAATTAAAAAAAAACAAAAGCGCCCAAGGAAAGCAGACTATAAGGATCTTTGTTCGGGTGGTTTTGCCCACTCCAATCTGCGGGAACTCCTGAGAAAGGGGCTATGCCTAAGCCTAAAGCGGAGTATTTCAGGGATAGATTGCCAATCGAGAATTTTAAGAGTTCGGAAGGTTTATTATACTAATGCAAAGCACCAAATCTCCCCTCGTATTTGCTGGTGATGCCTGCGGTGTAAACCCGAAGTCGTGAAAGAAAGGACTCCGATCATAAGTATCTTAAGGATTATTCCCCACGTTATATAACATAGACGAAACGGAACTTTTTTACATCCTACTCCCCGACAAAATCCTTGCAGTACGAGGTATTTCTTGCAATGATGCCTCTAAAGGTATGTAGTGCGCCTTAGCGATGATGTAGGATGTGCGATGCAATGATACTGAGCGTGAATTGTCTGGATGGACGTATTTATTCTCCGTGGCGGATTCACAAGGGTGAACTATTCGCGTCAGTGGTCGGAGTCTTACTGGCGCTCTCTTCCATCACGTGGGTAGCCGAGCATCCCCTGGTGGCCGCTGGAAGAACTCACAGAACAACTGACTCTCGTTTGCAGTGCCGTGGTAAACTCGGTGTATTATTTCAAATACGTCGCGAGTGTAACACTCCAAAAGGAACTTTTTTTAACAATGGCAATTTTAATCACATCATTTTTCAAGCTTAGCAAACCTTTTACCGTAGAAATGAAGATATTACATTATCTGATAGAAAAAGTCTTCCAAGGCAGGAACGTTATGCAACCTTCCACCGTTTTCGACTGCAGAAACAAATGCAATACGTCATTTCACTTCACTGCCGCTTAATGTACAGGAACAATAAACATACACCAATGGAAACATTTGAGGCATTAAATAACCGCGATACAGTTTTATTAATTAATTTTTGAATTTTCAGTGGAAAATACCAAAATAATAGAATGATTACGTAAATGCACTAATTAAGTGCATAGAAAAATGGCTTTGTCGGTTGTGCATTGGCATAATGATTGACAAAACAATGCTTTGCATGATTTTTATTCAGTGCGGGGCTTATTAATTGTTTAAATAGGAAGTCGTTGTTTGAGTAAGAAAATTTAGTGATGCAAAAAAACATCACCTTTCGTCTGGATTTATACTTAGGTTTATCAGATAGAAATTTATCTGTCGCCGCACCACTCCTGTTCCTGTATAACTGTTCGCAACATGTATATTGGCTATTATTTGCTCCACCTCCGGTAAAGCGACAATTCGCTATAGCGAGTGTTTATTGGTGCACCGTGGGGTGTCGTTTTATCGAGGTTGCACTGTAATTTGCTGGTAAACTTCTCCCTTCTCACTTAGAGACAATACTACACTTAGTCATTATGCTACTTTTTCTTAATATTATATTCAAGTAATTTGAGAAATTTCTTTTGAATCCTTTCCAGAGCATTGATGTGTGTCTCATAATATGGATTCCATATTCCAGAATAGATCTCACTAGTGTAGCATAAAGTAATGACAAATAATTTACATTTTTTAAATCTCTACAAATTCGGTTGATAAACCCCAACATTTTGTATGCCTTAATACTTTTTTGTATGTTCAATGTGCACTTTAAAGCGTAAATTATTTTCAAATAAAATTCCTAAGTCAAAGAATCAATTTACTCTCTTCAAGGGGGTACTAGCTATACCATAATGACCTAGGGAGGGGGCATTATTTTTGCAAAAGGTCATTACTTACCTTGTACTTATCAAAATTCAATTGCATCTGGTTAGAACCACACCAAATGATTGAATTGTTGAGGGAATGTTGTAGTTCCTTGACATTCTCAGTGCAATTCATAGGGTGGTAAATTTTTAGATCATCAGCATACAGAAGACATTTTGTGGAATGAATATAAGAACATATATGGTTAATAAATAAAAGAAAAAGTAAAGGCCCTAGGTGGGATCCTTGAGGTATTTCCGAAGTTGCAATAAAATCAAAAGATTGTGGGTTATAAATTTTTACTTGGAGAATTCTGTCTGAAAGGTAGCTTTTTAGCCATGACAATAGGAGGCCAAAAATATCGGAAGCCTCTGATTTGGAAATTAAAATGAAGTACATAATTCACTCTGTTGAAGGCTTTAGATAAGTCACAGTAAATGGTATCTATTTGATAAAGTGGAGTGTCCCTTCCTGAATCCGTGCTGTTCATTAGTTAGTACATTTTCCATTAAAGGGCTTACCTTATTAGTGACCAGGCTTGCAAGGACTTAAGCCAATGCAGACTGTATTACTATGGGTCTGTATTTACTCACATCATGCTTATTTCCACTTTTGTGGACAGGGACCACATATGAAGTTTTGAATGAATCCGGGAATACTCCCTTCTCTAAAGACATATTGAAAAGAACATACAAAGGGTATAATGAGTTACAACATGCTTTAAGTAAAATTAGGGGGAATACTATCTGGTCCCATACTTTTTGAGATGTCAAGTTGCTTCAATTTAATAAGGATCTCATTGTTAGAGAGTTTTACATGCTTAAAAGTATCTGAGAATTGAAATGAAGGTATATTACCTGGGACATCAGTAGAGTAAACTTTTGAGAAAGGGGTAGCAAACAAATTACTTATTCCTTGGGGATTATCACATCTTTCATTCTGTAGGTACATACATAATTTTTGGTAACATATTTGATTTTTTAAGATTATTTACATGTGACCAGAAATATTTCACATTGCCAATTATATCATTTTGGGTAGTGTCAATGTAATTGGCATAACATGATTTAGTCAAAATTTTAAATTTTTTACGGAGACGAGCTAATTTTTGATAATCTTGATCACCAGTAATTTTGTAGGCTTAATGAGACATTTTCTTTTCCTCAATCAATTTTTCAAATCAGAGGAGAACCATCTGGGGTACATACTTTATCCTACACAAACTATTGGCGTATGCATAACAATTGCATCATACAGAGTGCAGTAGAATTTGTTGGCGGCAATATTACAGTCAGGTACAGTGAGTAAGCTAACCCAATTTATATCATGTAAGAATTTGTTTAGGCTATCGAAATCACAATTTTTAAAATCATATATATTTGGTGGTTTGGTATTAGAGTATGAGCTTTTCATAAACATAATATCAAGGTGAAGAGGTGGATAGTACGTAGATATGTATCACAGTTTATCATTGGCATAGGGTAAGTTGTGACATTAACATTTTCACAGCTAGAAAAAACTATTTCTAGTTGGTTACCTTAGCTGTTGCATACCTGACTAGCTTGTTTTAAACAGAGAAATGAATAATGTTCGATTTAAATTTTGGCCTGAGCATGAGCATTTGATACAGGAAATTCTTCATTAATGTTATACCTATTTGCAACCGGTAAATTCTAATGCAGTGTTGCATTCTGCAGGATAACCACACCTCTCGATGCCTTGCATTGGTTTATCAGTTATGAAAAAGGTCTCAGAACGCATCTAGTTTGTATATCGAGGACTTACTGTATTTGTGCATAATTTAATGTTAAGGGCGCTTTCAGAAGATACGATTGAAGAGACGAGGAATTCTTCATCTGTAAGAAAATAAAATCACAAACATAAATGAGGAAAGGAACATGAGAGTTATCCATAATTATTATGAAATTAAAGTTCACTTATGGCAAGTTCACTTATTCTACAAGCAATCATAGGAACCTTATCTTCATGCCTTCTGGGTATGCCTTTGCTTTCCTAAACGACACCAATGGCCTTGGCTGTCGCCCCTCAAAATGCTGATGCTGATCATGTGACTTGGTGGACACAAATTCAGAATCTAAAAAATTCCTAATCAATAATAACAATGGATATTTTTTGAAATTCCAAAAGTTGATGAGGACAAGATTGAATCCTGCATGCATGCTGTGATTTGATGTTTAAAATTTACATAATTTCTGTAATGACACACAGGTTTCCCTGGCTCTTAGGAAATACACATTTTTACTTATTTATGATTGTGTTTTCATTTAGTGTTTGCATAAGAAAATGTTTACTGCATTGCTTTACAAAAATGTATTGCTTGTGCATGGTTTTTATTGCCTTGTATTTCCACGCAATTTTTGTTTATCTTTTGTTTATCTTCTTGTGAGCAGGTTTGGGGTGGATCGCTAGGCATCAGAATCAGAATCAGTATCTTCAAGTTGACCTTGGGAAGGTTGAGCCTGTGTATGGCGTCCAAGTGCAGGGCACCACTGGCCCACCGCCCATGTTTGTCTCCAGCTTCTTTCTCCTCTTCAGCGATGATGGCCTCAAGTTCAGCTATGCCACAGATGCAGATGGCAAGCCCAAGGTGACTATACTAAGCCAGTTTCCTTGTGGTACTTGAGCTTTACAAATTATATACACTGTGGAACTGTTTTAGGTGCTTAGATTTTTCTTAGTGGCCATATAACTGAGAGCCCAGAAGTACTGGCGTTTGCAATCAATATTCTTAGAACCAATAGGGAAATAGGAAAGGGGAATACTTTAAAGGGAATACTTTAAAGTAGTGGTATGAGTGAAAGTGAACTATCTAAGAAGCTAATCTATTCTATCTAGAATAGAATACTACATAGTTAAGAATGATTTAGTGAATTTTGTTTCAATTGGGAATTACTTTCAGGTGTCCATTAGTTTCAACATTACTAGACATTTTGGGGAGGGGACAAAGGCCAAGACTTTTTTTTTATTTTTGATGTTGTAATTCAACAGTGTGATGCTGGATGGCATTCTCCTGTCCTTTTCGTGAGTTGATTGATTTACTTAAAATCTAATATTAATTTTCCATTCCCAGCGTGCGGCCGTGCTTAAGTCTACAAAATTGTTACGTTAGACCCATACTTAAGGGGGCGCCCTAGCACGGTCGCCGAAGACGATGCAGACCCTTTCTATTAACCAGTTTGTGCTTCGCTCATTATAGGTACATAGCGGTTTCTTGACTCAGAATATTTTAAAGCTTAAATCTGGGCCTTGAGACAAAGACGGGTCTTTTACCAGGTTTCCTACAGGAGATACTTGACGCTTAATTTCATGAATTTCGATTTTTTTCAATGACTATCACCACGGCGCAAATTCACGTATAGACAATCCGACCAGCCAAAGCATAATATAATCCTTCAACTACAAGCAAAGGCTGCACGTATGCCACACGTCGTAAATCAAAGTTTCAATTTGGGAAATTGTGAGACCTTGCAGCCAGTTTTTCGATAACGCGCAGTCGTTTCGAGTCGTCCTAAACACCTTTCCTCCTTCCGCGAGTCATCCTTCACTTCTTTTCCTCCCCTCCTGGCCTTCCCTTCCGAGGCACGCAGGCCCTCCCCTCAACAGCAACACCGGCAGGTTTTCTTAGTTGCTTGATTTTGAGGTCGCATTGTCGTTCTTATGTTTTGCGTAATTCTTTTTGTGGTGCGATGGAAGTGTCTAGCAAGCCCCAAGGGAAACGACGCCGTCGAAAAGAATGGAAGCCTTGGAAAAGGAAGACGCGCAATAAACAGAGACTTCTGTCAAATTAACATAAAATGATCTCAACAATGTTTTCTTATCTTTTGATAAAATTGTCAGAAGTATATGTCTGCAGTTGCGTTTTGTTTTAAAATGAGTAATTTTTAAGGATGCCATAGCAAGAATGGATATGGTTAGATTCCGTAGTAGTGAAAATTTCTTTTCTATTGATAGTTTCTATCGTTTCTATTATTTTTTATGAAACGATAAAAATGTTTTATTTTTCACGTCTTGATAACATGGTGAGAGAAAAACTTCATTTTTATTCACAATGCTACGCATAAGATCTTACACCGCATAACAAAATAATTATCAACTTTGATTCTTAAAAGAGAAATCTTGCACCAACCTGCCACCCCACCTCTCCTATCAAGTTATGTGCCTGAGTGTCCAACCACCCAACGCGGTGATTAGATGCGGAAATTTGTTCAGCATTAGTTATAGTTGATGATATTTCGCTAAAGATGAGACGACATTAAAGTTTTCTACACTTGCATCCATTATAAATTCCATATAAGTGTTATTTTTTGATTTTTTTAATGTGATAATGGAGAACTTGCAAGGATTTTGTACAGGCAATTTAACTCATGCATCGTATAGAACATCAAAAATCTTTAATATGTATACTTCTCTTTAACCTGAGTGACGCATATTAACTGAACAATAGCGCCCTGAAAATAATGAAATCGTTTTACGGAATTAATGACGCGTGACGTCATATATGCCGTTCCGTGGCATGGTAACCAGGCATAACAAAGTGTTTATCAGTTCGAGACGCTGGGAAGTGGATTTACCTCTCCTGCGCTGTAGCACAAGTTTAAAGAAGTACGCTATCTGTTTTTATTTTACACTTAAGAGAATTATCGGCATGGAAGCTGGATATATTCGTGCGGAGTCCGGAAATCTGCCCGAAGTCGATTCTCCCATAATGATGGAGTACTTATTGAGCTGTGACAAGTAAACATCAGCTGAAATACGGAATGTAAAGGCTTTGCGGTAAGTATTTTATGTTATTTACAAGATAAATGAATATATAAATTGTTTTCATGTGAATTCTGTTGCAGTAGGTCGTCATTATTAGCAAAGTTGTGATAATGCATGTGACCTTTTCGCAATGTTTACATTATGAATCTCTATTTCAGATCTATGAGAAAAGAATACATTGAGAGGGCGACTTTACGTGTGCCATTACAAAGATCTAATAACTTATGCCGGGTGAAGTGTTTTTCTGAAACGTAAAGTTACGGCCAAAAATTATAATGCCACCATGGTGTTCGACGAAGCGTCGAAGACGATTTTGAACATTGCCTGTCACGATTGCACAGCGTCGTCGGGTAATTATAATGCTTCGGCGTAATGATCCATTAGTACTAGTTATTTACTAATTCATGCATATCTTTATTAGTAGCTGCGACCACAGTTAATGGCTTTATAAGTACCTTTATGTTATGATGTTTATTTGTAATGGTTTCAAGTAACCCTTAAATTTATTGTAATTTCATCAAAGTTTAGACGTATACCGACGTTTATATAGACGAAATATGCAAGTAGAATCGATGGTAATATGTAAAATAATAATTTGTAAAAAATACAATGTGAATTATTTTTCTGGAAGATGACTAATGATGCAATGTTTACCACTTCTTGTTTTAAGGGGAATGCAAGCATGCCTTCCTTAACTTTCCTAGAGTGGCTCCACAACAAGAGCTTCGAGCCTTCCCCAACTGAAGTTGAGTGCTATTGGCGCAAACCACCTTTGTCTGGTGTGAGAAACCAACTCCTTATGGCCACTGATCTAGGAAATTTGAAGCCTGTGGACCCAATTCTTGGAATTGTTGATTTCAAGGACCGGGTATAGATGGAAAATAACGATCAATGTGTTCTGTTGGCTTACAACTCTCCCTCTCACTCCCTTGAGCAGTTGGACTTCTCTTGAAACTCAAAACTTCTCTTGACTTGAAACTCAAAATTTGACCCATAAGCTCTATGAGGATTCAGCAGACAGGTTTTCGGAGTTACTACCGCGTAGATTCATCTCTGCAGACGACAGTTTCACCGGCATTACAGCAGGCTTCTTCAGGTCAATGAAGTGGAGATCCGTGGTATCGCCCGTCTCTTAAACACCCCGTCGGAGGCCGGTGCAAGAAGCCTGCTGCAATGCCGGCGAAACTGTCGTCTGCAGAGATGAATCTACGCGGTAGTAACTCCGAAAACCTGTCTGCTGAATCCTCACCACACCGCGAAAGCCTACACAAGGAGCTCTATGAGGACTTCATTCAATTTGCTAAGTCAAAAATGACCCTGCCCCTCTGTTTACAAGCATCATCATTGACTGTTGGGCAGGCATCATGTCACCTGTGGCATAAGTTGAGGTATGCACGATTGGGTGCCTCAATGATTTATACAGAGGCTAACTGTAAGATGGATGGTGGTGGTGCCCTGGCAGAGCAGCTGTTGGGTGCTCGACCCTTTAAAATCACAGGGCCAATGAAGAGGGGGAAAGACCTAGAAGGTGATGTAATTAAGTCATTAAGACGAGAGTTGGGTGTTAGTTTTGAAAATACAGGACTTTTATTGAAGGCTGAACTCCCTGAATTTGTGGCATCGCCTGATTAGTTCTGAATATGTGGTAAAGGTGAAGTGTCCCACATCTGAAACATGCAAGAATTGTATTAGCAAATGTGGGAAAGTGGGCGTTAGATGCCATGCACAACTGCAACTCCAAATGTTGTTTTATGGGAAGGAAAAAGGAATATTTTGCGTTGCTGACCCTAAGTACGAAGTCATTTCCAAAATTGAAATTAAAATTGTCAATTATGATACAAATTTAGCGAAGACACTGGTTGACTGGGCCAGAGAACTCTGGAGAAAAAATATATTCCCACTGTTAATTAAAGCCCTTTGATTTCAATAAAATGTTTTGATGTATTTTACTTTACAATTTCTTTTAAAACCTTAATCCATTTAAATTTCACCAGAAGTCAACTGTCTATGTTAACAACCTATCGCTGTATTCCATAATTGGAATGGTTGGATTCTGGATGGCAAAATGTAAGTAATGTGAATATGAAAATATGAGTCACCTGAGAAAATATGAGGTGCTTCTAAACTTATGGTAAAATACTGATTTCAGAGGTTTGTAGAATGTTTTTAATGCTTTTATTTACAAGTATTTCTATAATAATAGACAAGCTCTCACTGACTCATTAAATTTCAATAACTAATCACACGTCTTAATTATCTTATTTTCTAAATTTATCAATCCTGCAGCTATTTTATTGACATAAATTTTACGCATTTTTCTGACAACTTGCCATTTAAGTTACATTTCACTAAGCTATTATAAATTACCATGTAAGGCTCCGCTGCCCTCCCCAAAACTCCGCCCGTGCACCTTTTCCCCGTTAGTGCCGTCCAGAGGCCCGAAGGAAGCGGCTGGAACGGCGGCCCTTGCTGCAGTACTACCTCGGAGTACTCGGAACGGCATATATGACGTCAGACCCTTGGAAACAACCACGCCCCCTTTCGAACGCCGTTTTTCGCGCCATTGGATTTTCGACAACTTTGAGAATTTTTATCTCGGGAACGAAGCGTTACCTAGCCCTCGGGTTTTTTGCGTTGTGCAAGATTCAACGTCCTCTATCTTCTCTATTTTTTTCAAAAAATGTGCAAGTTCTCCATTACGATTTTATTCATGAGGTATATGTTACGGACTCCACGATTGCGCTGGCAAGTCAGAAGCTTGTCTCGGAAAGGGCGCGGCTGCAAGGAAATAGTTTCTTATTCTAGGAGAACCCATATCTTACCGCAATGCACCCGCATTTTGCTAACCACATTCTCCTAGGTCTTTCATAGCTCCCATCAGCTCAAACATTGGAAAGGGCTCAAGAGTGGCGGCGGGCCCACCGCGGTAACCCCTATTGTGACCGTAAACCCTACCTCAGTCTTACGATTTTTATCTAGCGTTTAAAAAGTTTTCTACTAAAAGCATAGCTGTCCGTTTGTAGAAATGCCGCTAACTGCTTTATTGCCTCGTTATATGAAGGGTTTTTGCCATTTTGAGGATCGCTTATCTTCGATACAGGTGATTTCTACGAGGTGACTAGCACGGAGTTTTCCACAAATGCTTCTTTCCAATTGATTGAAAAGCATTCCTTTCACGATTTTACCGAGCAAATTAGTCAACTTTTACTAGTGTGAAGTGTCAGTGCTTGTGCTACGGAAGCGAGGAACCAAGGTCTATTTTCCCTAGAGCGTGAGATTTCAGCATTGAGGACGAACTACCACTACTGGAGGATATCTCGCAACGATAAAAAGGTTCCTATGTTTTCCAAGATAAATATCTCACCGATTTCGTGTGTTGTATTAAGCAGGGTATTATATTCTAATATTGATTTTCATCTTTGATGATTCAGATTGTTGATATTTCGGATAATAAAAATTGAGCGAATGAAAGTAACACGAGAAGAAATACATGACGTTATTGTTAATGGAAGTGGAAATTAGTTGTCCTCAAAACGTAAATTTGCCGTTCAATATCTTCTCAATAAGTTTAACTGGGAGCAGAAAGTAAAGACGAAGGAAGTAATTTAGAATGCCATGAACAAATACTTTTTCAATATGTATTTCCAGAAATGGGACGAAAGCAAGAGAACCAGCGACAGGTTTGAAATAAAACGTCGATGTTGGTTAGAGAAGGGTATACCCACCTGACATGCATAATAATCTCCTTGAAACTCCTTGCACAGTTTGTAACCTATTATTCTTTAACGTATTGGTATTGGCTTTACTTTCCTCCTAGGCGATTTTATGTCACTATTGCTATCTAATTCCTGGTTTTTCTGGGTAAAGCAGCAAAGAAAGGCCTAAGAAAGACTTGAAGAGGTCTAGTGATAGGTCTAACAATAAGAGCAGAAAAGTGACTGGTTTGAGAAAGCAACAGCAGCTGAGCTATCGCTAGCCACATCTGTGACACTGCGTTCGCAAGGGAATGATGCGGCAGCGAAGATAACCACGGAAATGACCACGACCACCCCCACCCGAGGGAAACGGATATTACAGAAATGGAGGAAAATACCTACAATTCAAAATGAACTGACGCCAGAAGAAGCTATTTCGCTGATTGCTGATGGCAATTTTACAAAATTTTTATCCAAAATTATTCGTAAGACTGCCAAGATCCGTGGGTGCTTTATTGTGGTTATGAAAGGGCTAGACGAAAAAAATCTTCATACCCAGAGGGGGACATCAGTGAAAGAAAAAAATTTAAAGTGGACCTTCAAGGGCTTCTGAACCACACAGCCTCGTGCATCATAGCATCAATGCCAAAATTCAGTGATGGTCACGGGGTCAACTTTTCCCTTGAATGCAAATGAAAACTAGTTGTGGAGCTGGTGAACTTATTCTTGATGTTTTCTTATGATTTAAATACTTTTGTTAATTTACAATGGTTCATATATAATTTCATGTTTTCCAAATATGTATATGCAAACTTTTTATATTTTGCATTTTCAAAATATAAAAAGTTTGCGAGGTGATTTCTGATGAGTGCTATATCAGAAAAAATGATGACCCAAAGTTCAACTATTAATTAAGTACTACTTTTGTCTTGAAATGCTGAGTTCGGCTCTCCCACGGAGTTTTTTCATCATGTTCTGTTTTATTGCTTCTTTTCATCGGTGTTAATAAAAAAATATTTCTAGCTCTAACTTAAGTAACCATTGCTTTTCGCATCCAAGTGTGATTTTCAAGCAAGCTAGCTGACATATATTGTTACATTTTATTAATAATTAATTATGTTAGTTGAATATATTTCACGTAAGTATATATCAAATGAGAAACCTCTCCACTTTTCGTTTTCCACCCGTTTTTCCCTTCCGTTTCGAAAACTGCGTGCAATGATGTCTTCATTACGTAAAATGACTCTACATTCCGTTAAAATAGCATTATAAACCACAATTCAATGCTGAAATTTAATTTTTTAAATTTTGTTTTATTCCTAAACCACCGAATACAGCTCAAATTGAGCCATTTTGTATCTAGTATTCAAAATGTTTAACAATTATTTACACGAACAACCAAGCCCTGGATAGGGGAAACCTACCCAGGCGGGACTCGAACCCGCGACTTCTCGTTTGGCATTACCCAGCCGACACCGAGGTCGGCGGTGTTATGTTGACGACATGCCTGTTTACGTAATGAAGATATCATCGCCAACAATTTCGAAAAAGGTGTTAGCTCAAAAGGACCTTCGCATTCACAGGCCTATTTTTTCAGTGCATGAGAGAGGAACCAGAAGTTGGCTTCTAATATTTTTCATTGGCTCGCCGCCACTTAGATATCACATATCAACTCCGACTGAGAACCCTGTTCCAACGACCCGTATCAAGTTTATCCTGAGTATCAAATTTCTCCTCGGAGTCGTCGCGGGTGAAGTTGGGAGGGGAGTTGCTTTTTCCCCCCCCTTTCTCTCCCTCGAGGCGCTTCGGCTTCCGTCTGCATATCCCGGCACTGCGGCTAGAGGCCTTCATGAGCCGTTAAATTGGGAAATTCAATCGCTAGGGCGCCCCCTTAAGGTTTTCCTGCAACAATTTATTTAATAAGGCTGTTTACTGCATCACGGGGAGTCACGGGAATTACTGCTTGGCATTGATGCGAACGGAATGCGTGAGCTTATATTTCCTTTCCTCTGCAGCCTCGTTAATTTCTTTCATTTCATTATTGATTCTGCACATCTAATTCTTCAGGAGAGAAAGCGTGACCAGGGCATCAAGGAAAGGGAGACAACCTCCTTTTTTGAAAGTTATGTTTGGATGATGTTATTGAGATGCTCTTGGAAAGCTTCCAGTTTGTCTTTCCCATGTGGCCAGATCACAAAAGTGTCATCTATATCCACCAGCTTCATAAACTGGCTGACCAAGTTCATCCTAGCTAAAAATGCTATTCTGTTTGAAAACAACACCTATTTGCAAAGCCCGATGCCTATTTGCAATGGACAAGGAGTGCCAATGAATACAAGAATGGCCATATTCTAAACAATCTTTTCATATGTCATCTTGAAACCACCTTCTCCAATTCCCAATCACTGAAGCCCGTTCCCTGGGTCCGCTTCATTGATGTTATCCTCCTGCTATGGACCCATGGGCACAATTCCTTACTTCTATCCACAATAAGCCTCCCAAGCATGAGCAATATCTCCATTTCATGAGCTCTGTCATCTGCCACACACTAAACACTCTATTCCCTACTCTCTCTCCATTCACGTTCACTGCATTTGTAATAATTGACCCTCCCTGCATCAAGCCACACAGCTCCTTCACCAATCCCTTGTAAATCGTAGCTATCCAGCTCCTCTTCTCAAAAAGAAAATTCTATCACTGTCTCATAAACACACTCCACATACCAAAACAAACCAATCCAGCCGGCTGAACCTCACCACTACAGTGGCACCCAAAAAATAAAAATATATTGAGAGACCTCTACCTAATCGCCTGCACAAACCATACTACATCCAGTCTCCTCTCTTCCTGCCCATTTATCACATGTACACAGAAAGGCACCCAGCGTGCGCAACATATTCAGATCCACCCACCCCTCACTCCCCCTTCTTCCTCCTCACCATCCAACTGCCCAACATGCAAATCCTGCTTCTCCTTTCACTCCACCTCCCCACCCATATTCAGATCCACCCACCCCTCACTCCCCCTTCTTCCTCCTCACCATCCAACTGCCCAAGATGCAAATCCTGCTTCTCCTTTCACTCCACCTCCCCACCCATATTCAGATCCACCCACCCCTCACTCCCCCTTCTTCCTCCTCACCATCCAACTGCCCAACATGCAAATCCTGCTTCTCCTTTCACTCCACCTCCCCACCCATATTCAGATCCACCCACCCCTCACTCCCCCTTCTTCCTCCTCACCATCCAACTGCCCAAGATGCAAATCCTGCTTCTCCTTTCACTCCACCTCCCCACCCATATTCAGATCCACCCACCCCTCACTCCCCCTTCTTCCTCCTCACCATCCAACTGCCCAACATGCAAATCCTGCTTCTCCTTTCACTCCACCTCCCCACCCATATTCAGATCCACCCACCCCTCACTCCCCCTTCTTCCTCCTCACCATCCAACTGCCCAAGATGCAAATCCTGCTTCTCCTTTTGCTCCACCTCCCCACCCATATTCAGATCCACCCACCCCTCACTCCCCCTTCTTCCTCCTCACCATCCAACTGCCCAACATGCAAATCCTGCTTCTCCTTTCACTCCACCTCCCCACCCATATTCAGATCCACCCACCCCTCACTCCCCCTTCTTCCTCCTCACCATCCAACTGCCCAAGATGCAAATCCTGCTTCTCCTTTCACTCCACCTCCCCACCCATATTCAGATCCACCCACCCCTCACTCCCCCTTCTTCCTCCTCACCATCCAACTGCCCAACATGCAAATCCTGCTTCTCCTTTCACTCCACCTCCCCACCCATATTCAGATCCACCCACCCCTCACTCCCCCTTCTTCCTCCTCACCATCCAACTGCCCAAGATGCAAATCCTGCTTCTCCTTTCACTCCACCTCCCTACCCATATTCAGATCCACCCACCCCTCACTCCCCCTTCTTCCTCCTCACCATCCAACTGCCCAACATGCAAATCCTGCTTCTCCTTTCACTCCACCTCCCCACCCATATTCAGATCCACCCACCCCTCACTCCCCCTTCTTCCTCCTCACCATCCAACTGCCCAACATGCAAATCCTGCTTCTCCTTTCACTCCACCTCCCCACCCATATTCAGATCCACCCACCCCTCACTCCCCCTTCTTCCTCCTCACCATCCAACTGCCCAACATGCAAATCCTGCTTCTCCTTTCACTCCACCTCCCCACCCATATTCAGATCCACCCACCCCTCACTCCCCCTTCTTCCTCCTCACCATCCAACTGCCCAACATGCAAATCCTGCTTCTCCTTTCACTCCACCTCCCCACCCATATTCAGATCCACCCACCCCTCACTCCCCCTTCTTCCTCCTCACCATCCAACTGCCCAAGATGCAAATCCTGCTTCTCCTTTCACTCCACCTCCCCACCCATATTCAGATCCACCCACCCCTCACTCCCCCTTCTTCCTCCTCACCATCCAACTGCCCAACATGCAAATCCTGCTTCTCCTTTCACTCCACCTCCCCACCCATATTCAGATCCACCCACCCCTCACTCCCCCTTCTTCCTCCTCACCATCCAACTGCCCAACATGCAAATCCTGCTTCTCCTTTCACTCCACCTCCCCACCCATATTCAGATCCACCCACCCCTCACTCCCCCTTCTTCCTCCTCACCATCCAACTGCCCAACATGCAAATCCTGCTTCTCCTTTCACTCCACCTCCCCACCCATATTCAGATCCACCCACCCCTCACTCCCCCTTCTTCCTCCTCACCATCCAACTGCCCAACATGCAAATCCTGCTTCTCCTTTCACTCCACCTCCCCACCCATATTCAGATCCACCCACCCCTCACTCCCCCTTCTTCCTCCTCACCATCCAACTGCCCAACATGCAAATCCTGCTTCTCCTTTCACTCCACCTCCCCACCCATATTCAGATCCACCCACCCCTCACTCCCCCTTCTTCCTCCTCACCATCCAACTGCCCAACATGCAAATCCTGCTTCTCCTTTCACTCCACCTCCCCACCCATATTCAGATCCACCCACCCCTCACTCCCCCTTCTTCCTCCTCACCATCCAACTGCCCAAGATGCAAATCCTGCTTCTCCTTTCACTCCACCTCCCCACCCATATTCAGATCCACCCACCCCTCACTCCCCCTTCTTCCTCCTCACCATCCAACTGCCCAAGATGCAAATCCTGCTTCTCCTTTCACTCCACCTCCCCACCCATATTCAGATCCACCCACCCCTCACTCCCCCTTCTTCCTCCTCACCATCCAACTGCCCAACATGCAAATCCTGCTTCTCCTTTCACTCCACCTCCCCACCCATATTCAGATCCACCCACCCCTCACTCCCCCTTCTTCCTCCTCACCATCCAACTGCCCAAGATGCAAATCCTGCTTCTCCTTTCACTCCACCTCCCCACCCATATTCAGATCCACCCACCCCTCACTCCCCCTTCTTCCTCCTCACCATCCAACTGCCCAACATGCAAATCCTGCTTCTCCTTTCACTCCACCTCCCCACCCATATTCAGATCCACCCACCCCTCACTCCCCCTTCTTCCTCCTCACCATCCAACTGCCCAACATGCAAATCCTGCTTCTCCTTTCACTCCACCTCCCCACCCATATTCAGATCCACCCACCCCTCACTCCCCCTTCTTCCTCCTCACCATCCAACTGCCCAACATGCAAATCCTGCTTCTCCTTTCACTCCACCTCCCCACCCATATTCAGATCCACCCACCCCTCACTCCCCCTTCTTCCTCCTCACCATCCAACTGCCCAAGATGCAAATCCTGCTTCTCCTTTCACTCCACCTCCCCACCCATATTCAGATCCACCCACCCCTCACTCCCCCTTCTTCCTCCTCACCATCCAACTGCCCAACATGCAAATCCTGCTTCTCCTTTCACTCCACCTCCCCACCCATATTCAGATCCACCCACCCCTCACTCCCCCTTCTTCCTCCTCACCATCCAACTGCCCAACATGCAAATCCTGCTTCTCCTTTCACTCCACCTCCCCACCCATATTCAGATCCACCCACCCCTCACTCCCCCTTCTTCCTCCTCACCATCCAACTGCCCAACATGCAAATCCTGCTTCTCCTTTCACTCCACCTCCCCACCCATATTCAGATCCACCCACCCCTCACTCCCCCTTCTTCCTCCTCACCATCCAACTGCCCAACATGCAAATCCTGCTTCTCCTTTCACTCCACCTCCCCACCCATATTCAGATCCACCCACCCCTCACTCCCCCTTCTTCCTCCTCACCATCCAACTGCCCAACATGCAAATCCTGCTTCTCCTTTCACTCCACCTCCCCACCCATATTCAGATCCACCCACCCCTCACTCCCCCTTCTTCCTCCTCACCATCCAACTGCCCAAGATGCAAATCCTGCTTCTCCTTTCACTCCACCTCCCCACCCATATTCAGATCCACCCACCCCTCACTCCCCCTTCTTCCTCCTCACCATCCAACTGCCCAAGATGCAAATCCTGCTTCTCCTTTCACTCCACCTCCCCACCCATATTCAGATCCACCCACCCCTCACTCCCCCTTCTTCCTCCTCACCATCCAACTGCCCAACATGCAAATCCTGCTTCTCCTTTCACTCCACCACTCATCAACAAATCTTCCTCTTCTCCCTGCTGCACATCCTTCAAAGCCGTCTATCGACTGTTCTGTAATTTCTGCCCTACCCACTACATTGGAGAAAGTACCTTGTCAGTATCCATCCGGATGAATATATTACCACCACTCAAAGTCATTTGTTGAGCCTGTTTCCAAACACACTGCCTCCCACAATAGACCTGTGCTTTTCCCTTTCCCTGATAGAAATACTTCCTCAAAATGTCGCCAGCATTGAGGTGAGAACTCGCAACTTGGCTCACATCTGGGTGGAAAAGCATTCAAACCACCTGGGCTGAGCATCGCACACTAGTCACCAGCCAACCCTTCCCCATCACCTCTGTCCTCCCCCAACCTTAGCCCCCCCCCCACTTCACCGAGCACTGCGTCAAAAGAAGACGGCAATGTCAGTCCATCCTCTGTCATTGAGAATAGTGGGTCATCTCATGGAAACGACTGAGAAAAAATAAATTGTCTGTGTTCCTTTTTTCTGTGATTCTATGTTTAAAAATCTTGTTGTTATTATTATTATTATAACCCAGGTTGGATAAGACACAGTATAAAATACAAAATACACAATAAAAATGTCATTTCATTGTCTTTTATACTGTGTCTTACCCAACCTGGGTTATGTTTATTTTACACTTGTCAGAAAAGAATAAGAAATCTGAAAAAGAAAATGTGGGACCTCTCAGGTTGAGCTAAAGGTTAAGAGGTTGGAGGCAAGTTTCTTCCTGAATCAAGTGTTCATTGCTTCATTAGTCTGCAGAATTAAAATTATACATATGCAGAAACATATACCCGAAAGAAATTGACTTCAGTGGACACACAACTTACTGCCAAAAATGTTCCTTTTTTTTAATAAGTTCTCTCAATGGGTTCTGATTTCAATCGATGGATGTCACTCACTATCACAATTGTATACACCGTGTACCTGAAGGGGAATGAGGGATTTGTTATGTCAGTGTTGATTGAAAAATGCTGTACAGATGATCTGTATTGTGTGTTTTCGATCATATTTTTTTGGCAAATGACATGTTTCTTAACCTTTCAGTTATTTCGTGGCCCTTTTGATGAGAATTCTGTTGCTAAGGTGACATTTGCACGGCCATTTGAGGCTCGGTATTTACGCTTTAACCCTGCCACCTGGAAGAATGGCATTTCCCTAGTCGTGGAGATATTTGGATGTGGGGACGAAGTGACAACCACAGAGATTCCTACTACACCTATAGTTGAAGGTATGTCAAATGTTTTTTTTACCACTTGGATATATATTATTATGTTTATAAGCACTTAGTTTAATCCTTGACTATTTGACTAACGTTTCCTGATTGAAATTTGCATGTTTCTGTGATTTCAATCTCTCTCCTCTCTCTTAGGGGATTTTGTTTTTAATTGTTAATGTAGCTGATGCAAGCACTAAGATATCCATCATCACAATGAAATCAATTTAAGTGATTTTGTTAAAGAAATCCATGCCCAGTGTGTTCCTTCCAAGCCTTAATCAAATGAATTTTGAGGTGTAAAATTTGATATCATTTAACATCTGCACCCCTTCCTGAACAATGTTTTCATGAAGTCATATTTATGCCGTGAACGGCGGCAGGCAAAAAGTCAGCTCCTTTGAAAGCAGCCTTAACAGCCGCAGCTGCGGAAATGTTACAAAGTTTAAAATTCGAGGAATCAAGCGAGATGGAGTGGAATTGATTCCTAATGAAACACTTACTTGCAATTTTCCACAAAAATAATATTTTTACTACGACTCGAGTTTCAATGATACTACATCATTTTCAAGTAACAACTGAGAGAGGAGAAATGGGGTGGAAGGTCCTCCAGGAGCTGGTTGGAATGGATAGGGGTGCAAGGCGGGGGGGAGGGGGGGAGAGGGGAGAGTGGAAAAAACCAGAGGAGGTAAAAAGGTTGGGAATTGAAGGGTTTTGAAATCAATTGAAATCTCGTGTTGATTTCAACACGAGATTTATTGAACATAGGAAGTGCATCGCCCACAGTAACCCAACTTCGATGGTGGCCAAACACATCATTGAGAGCGGGCACAATCCAAACTTCACAACCAAAGTGCTCCATAAACATATCAAAGGGAGGAAATTAGACGCCTTGGAACAATTAGAGATCCACCAACATAAACATTCCCAGGTTTCCCTTCTCAATGACCACCTCTACCTTTCAAAATCGCCCTTGCTTGCCATTAAGTTCCAATAGTGTGTTTCCCAGAAGTGTTAAAATCCCTTCTCCCCCCCCTCCTGTCGCCCACTCGACGTGAAAGAGATCCCACAAGAACCATACAGTGAACCCTAACCGCCGACCCCCCCCCCCCCCACCTACACGCCCTCAGAAGAACGCACCCCCGAAGACCCTTCTAGCACAGAAGACGTCTTTCCCCCCCTTCCACACCATTCACGGATGGCGCTCGGAAACACCCGAAGACAAGAAGACCGCCACGTGTTTTCAAATGCATTCATTTCTATGTTCAAGTTTGTTAACCCCGAAAAAACCCTTCAATTCCCAACCTCTTTACCTCCTCTGGTTTTTTCCACTCTCCCCTCTACCCCCCACCCCCCACGCCTTGCACCCCTATCCATTCCAACCAGCTCCTGGAGGACCTTCCACCCCATTTCTCCTCTCTCAGTTGTTACTTGAAAATGATGTAGTATCATTGAAACTCGAGTCGTAGTAAAAATTTTATTTTTGTGGAAAATTGCAAGTAAGTGTTTCATTATGTTACAAAGTTGACGAGAGCGACAAACTGATGAACCCTTAGGATGAAAAGTTCTCGGGCTTTCCACCGGGTAGTAAAATCCTTCTCCGCCGACGTTTCGATGTCCATCAGGGGCATCATCCTCAGGGCAACTGAGTGTCGAGACAAAAATTCGAGCTTCATTTATAGGGACGGCCAGGTGGTCAGGTGCCATGTGATTGGTCGGCGACGCCACGTCGGGTCATCGTGCGCTCCGATTGGTTCTTGCCATCTCTGGTTAAGCGAATGGTCTTCAACACAGGTTTCCACGAGCTGCTTAGGTTGAAACCACTATCGCGATTGAAATTGTTGGGCTCTAGCCAGATCTCGATGGCTTCCTTAACAAGTCGGTCCCAATAACCATAAGCCTGGGCGATGACCGCCGTCTCCTCGAACCGGATAGGGTTATCGCAGCTGATGCTGTGCTCCGCGATGGCAGACTTTTCGGGTTGTCCTAGTCTGAGATGGCGATGGTGCTCTTTCAGACGTGTTTCAATCGTCCGGGCCGTCTCACCCACATAGACCTTACTACAGCCGCAGGGCACCCTGTAGACTGCAGATGTCTTGAGGCCTCTCGGGTCCTTGGCTTCCACAAGAATGTCCCGTATTTTAGAAGGTGGCTTGTTTGGATGTTGTGTCTCTTCAGTATTCTCGAGATCTTCCCAGAAACTGAAGAGATATAGGGAAGACAAGCCCTGGCAATAGGTGGATCAGCCGTCTCCTTCGTCATGCGGTGTCGTGTACCAATGGTCCTTTTTAGGGCCATCGAGAACATCCTGTCACCGTATCCGTTAAGTCGGAAGGTTCTTCTCAAATGTTCCAACTCAGAAGGTAGACTGTTTTCATCTGAGATGAATGTGGCACGGTGGATCAAGGTGGAAATGACGGCCGCACGTTGAGAGGGGTGGTGATGAATACCTCTGTGGAGGTAGAGGTCCATGTGTGTAGCCTTCCGATATACACTGTGCCCCAGTGTTCCGTCCAGTCTCCGGTGAACCAAGATGTCGAGGAAGGGCAGCCGACGGTTTTCTTCAACTTCCATGGTGAAAGATATGTTGGGATGTTGGCCATTCATGTGATTCAAGAACGCATCCAAGGATTCCCTACCATGGGGCCAAATGAGAAAGGTGTCGTCAACGTAGCGGAAAAATACCTTGGGACGGAGTGGAGCAGAGTTCAACGCCTTCTCTTCGAAGTGTTCCATGAAGAAGTTCGTTATGACGGGGGATAATGGTGACCCCATGGCAACGCCGTCTGCCTGCTCGTAAAATTCTCCACGGTACTGGAAGTAAGTGGAGGTCAGGGTATGCTGAAACAGCTTCACTGTGCAGTGGTCAAACTTACCAGCCAGGAGTTTCAGTGTGTCTTGCAGAGGGACCCGGGTGAAGAGGGATACCACATCGAGACTGACCAGCAGGTCATTCTCGTCTGTACGAAGTTCCTTCAGTGTTCCCACAAACTCCGCAGAATTCTTGATGTGGTGCTCACAGCCTCCAACATAGGGGGACAGGATGCCGGCGAGATAGCGTGCCAGGTTGTATGTGGGGGCTCCGATTGCACTCACGATGGGTCGCAATGGAGTCTCTTCCATATGAATTTTCGGGAGACCATACAATCTAGGAGGTGCGGGGGCCTGCTGGCGGAGATTCCTGGTCACCTCGTACGGAAGACCCGAAGAATTCAGCAAGGCAGCGGTCTTCCTAGTGATGGAATCGGTAGGATCTCGAGGCAATTTCACGTAGGCTGTGTCCTGGAGGATCCACCTCATTTTCTCATGGTATTTTCATCTTTCACTTTTCTTTCATCTTTCAACTTTTCATCCAACACCTACGCCGGGAAAACACCCGATTATATTTGACGAACCCTTAAATGTGCGAGTTAGCGAGCAACTCTAAAAAAAGAAAAAAAATGTGGAAGCCATGCAATCGGAAAGTAATATATGCATTTTTTGAATCTCTTTTCACTTTATTGCCTTAAATACGCTGCAGACCATTTTGGCTTTGCTCACCAAATTCAAATCCTCGCGACCGTTCTGAGCCAGTTCCAAAGTACCGACTTTATGCGATCGATTCTCGATACCAGTTCCACAGGCTCAGAACCGGCAGTACCGAGGACCGACTCAGTACTGGAACTGACCCATCTCTACTTTGTAGTATTCTAGGTATTTGAGTATTCGCAGACACTGTTCTCTAATAAAAAGCAAATGCTCAAACAAAATTACAACCAGTATTTATCTATCTGTTTGGTAAATTTATCTCTCGTAATTTATCGCTTCTGTCAGACCTGGAAATATAGTGGGCTCTAATAGGATGTTCTCTGTGTTGCTCTTAAAGATATCTATCTATATGTATCTCACATATGGATATGCCTGTCCCTGGTACTACAGGCATGTGTGTGGCTGCTTTCATTCCTATCTAGAGGTGTGTGTTGGTATGGCATCAATGATGTAAAGATTCAGTATTTGATGTTGTATTTGCATTTGTGCGTGAAATATTTTCAATTTTAGTTTAACTAATCGGAAAGATATTCAAATGAACTCGATCATCGGTAATCAACTTCCATAATTTTATGAAATACGTAATTCTTGCATTGCGGGTTGCCTATCCGTCGATTAAATGTGTTTAAAAAAATTCTAGTTGTGTTGCGTGTGAAGTTCTCATTCGTATCAATTCCACAGGCAGTTTTATGAAGTTTATGCAGTAATAAAAGTAAATAAAGAATATTGCAGTCATATTGAAGGTAGACGAGAGCTACATGTAGTTGATTCGTTATTGAGCCATTATTTTCTATGACACGGGAATCTCTAGACGTAAATTTTATGTTTTGCATCGTCTATCAAAAGTATATCGAAATATAAATAAAGTTGGTTTGGCTTTATTTACATTTTACGACGAAGATAGGTTAACTAAAATATTCCTACTATTTACGTGGCATTATGCATCGCTAGAAATGCTTTTTTCGTTTCCAATAAGACTTTAAGATGGCCCTACAAGAAGGACGATTACCTTCCTTGATTACACGTTGAAATACTACTACACTCACCGTTTCAATTACATGGCTTTACATATCGAAGATGTTCCACTTCCGTAGATATTTAGAGGGTAGCACACACCGGAAAAATTATTTAGATCGAAAACAAAAATGAAGAAAACATTTCAAAACTATAATAAACGTCATTTTCAGTTTGGATATCCTAATTGGGTCAATGGAAACAATTTGGTAAATTGGGAATACAAATGAGCACAACGAAAACTTGCCGAATCTCAAATATAATTTCAAACTATTTTCATTATAATCACTTATTTACATTATTTTCAATATATTCACTTATTTTCTTTGACAATGTCAATGGTGAATTTTGTTGAAACCATCCAAGCACATTGTAGGGTGTCCATCACATTCCTCACAAAATGTGTTCACTTTTTTGCCCTCTTGCTTGCCTCTTTCGTTCCCTTTTCTTTACGTATTCTCTCGTAACAATTGAGGCAGCTCTTCCTACTTATCCTTGCAGTAGCTTCATTTTTACTTAGGTTGTGCAAGGACTTCCACTTCTTTGAAGCTGGAACACCTCCCCCAGCCACATCGCTAAAGACGACATCTTCTTTCAATAATCCATCAATAACTTTCTCTCGAAAATTCAGCATGTCCATTTTTTTATTTTGGCCATAATTATTATATAAAACCCATGAATTCACCATGCATATCCCAAGAAGCAGTTCTAATGCCAGTTTCTTATACCACTTGAGAGATCGTCTGATGCAACTATAATAAGCAGACATTTGGTCGGAAATGTCTACCCCCTTTTTCGCGCTATTGTAGACTATGATGGCTTTTGGTTTCATTATTTCCCCTCGCTTAGATTTCGACGTGGTTGGTTGCAAAATCTCACCAAGGCCGGGCTTAGAGGATATCATCATAAGTGGTCTTTTGTCCTGCCATTTCATCATTCTAACACCTTTTCCATTTTGCCTTGCAATAATTTCCCCCCTTTTCAACTTTTTTTGACGAACCTCTGGTGGATTACCTTTCCGATTCGCCCGCATTGTGCCACAAACATATGTCTCCCTACCCAAAAGGTCTTCAGCTAGGTCCATACTTGTATAAAAATTATCAATGTACAATGTTCGCTCAGCGTCAAAAAGTCCCTCCATCAGTTGCAGTACAACTTTGTGTCCATGTCCAACCTTCTCCTTCGTGTTTGGCACTTCACTTTTCCCAGGGTACACTTGCAAACTATGCGTGAATGAGTCAGGGCTACACTGTTTGTAGCATTTTATTCCATATTTATGAGACTTTCCAGGCAGGTACTGCCTAAAATGTAATCGACCTCTCCAAGGTACCATCTGTACGATTGGTGCAGTCTCCCCATTCATCGGAACTTGATAACGCGACATGCTCTTCCTCTTCAGGTGAATCTTCTCCAATTTCGTCCTCTAAATATAAAGATTCACTGTCTTCTTTGAAATCGGATGAAATGTATGAATCATCGGAGTCAGAACTAAATTGAGATGCATCTGAGTCCGCCATCTCCTCTAATTTTTCTTTGCCACTAACACAAAAATCACTGCTCCACAAAAAGACAAGGAAATTAGACTCGTATATCTAGTGGCACTCGTTTATTAGTCAAGACTGAAAGTTCTTCTCTTACTGCAAGGAAAATTTTGTCACCATTGTACATGTAAGGCCCTCCGCTCGGCTCGACTAATTTGAAACTCGACGTATGGATTGCGTTGTTGCGACAAGGCCACTCTGTGAGAAGCGATGCCGCACAAGATTAGTCAAAAACAAAACTGTCGGGGAATTAGCCTCGTAAGGGTTACTTGCAACACCCAATTGGGGGTAAGCTTACGATAATAACTACACCCACGAGTGGGTCTGCCTGCAATAAAACTGTAAACAAAGCTTCACCTATGCCAATAATAATTTGGTTTCTTATCCGCAGACTATGGAAATAATAGATTCAAAGGTTCCGCCCCAACCACCACCCCTCTCCTAGGAGGCATGAGGTTGGGTGCGGAATATCGTCAGCCCTAGCCTTTTCTAAGCGCCGGACAAGTGCGGTTAGGCCCCTCTTGAGTCTACGAAATCCCATGGAACGTCCACTCCGAAAGGCGATAGAAGGGGAAAGCCATTGTTTCGTATCGGGTGCTACGGACTGAGCGGTTGGTCGCCAGCGTCACAAAGGTAGAGGTTTTCCCGGTTCTTTCGGGGATAATCATTTTCGCGACTTTCTGAAAGCATAGAACCTCTAACAATGACAGCAGGAATGAGATGTATGATTTCCTCCCGCTGCATTTAGTTCCCAAAGCAATAAAACCGAAGCAAGGCATCACAGCGAAATAGAAAGAATGTAATGAAGGCTCAGAAGATAAATTCGAAACAGTTGCAAAAAAACTATGAAATATCGAATTTTTTCCGTTTCTTATAACTGAATGCTTTCATTCTGGGCTTATAAGAAGAGTAAATAAATTATTTCATCGTTTTCATACCTAAAAGCACGTCTTATTTGTTCATTTTGAAGGTATTTATGTGACAGTAAATAAATATCGAAGAAAAAAAACGTGTAATACGTTGTTGCATGTGCAAAAGGGGATTAATTAATAGCTAAATATTGCATTCTGGGCTTATAATAAGAGTAAATTATTTCATTGTTTCCATTTTGTACATTTTGAAGGTATTTTAGGTGACAATAAATAAATACAGAAGAAAATAAAACATGTAATGCATGGTTGCATACACAAAAGGGGATTAATTAATTAATTAATTACTAAATATCGGTGCATAGGTTTTCCAAAATTTATTGCAATTCATCATTTTCAACTATACCAAAGAAGTGTGAATTAATTTTAACATGATTGGATCGATTTAATTTTTACGAAAATTGACGCCCACGGGGAAGAAACAGCAAATTTCACGATAGCCGCGAACGTGTTAAACGGCCCTTTTGCATGACAATGTTGGTGCCAGTGTGGGTGGATGCATGTATTCACATATACATACTTAGTGTACTTCAAAGTTTCATTGAGAATTTTCTCAGAGGGACAAATATGTATAGTGATGTAATTTTTTTTACTTAATCTCATCAAGCCTAATCTCTGATATTGTCTGTGTGTATTAGTGATGTGCAAGGATGAGATGGGTTTAGAGAATGGACTGATGAGTGATGGGCAGATAGAGGCATCCTCTGTTCGTGACAACAGTGACATCTTTTCCCCAAAGAATGTTCGCCCTAACACACCAACGGACTATGGTCACGGAGGTGCTTGGATTCCAAGCACCAATTCATTGCATGAGTGGATTCAGGTACGTCTGCAATTGTTTCTTTTTAACTGCCTGTTTTAATATGGATGCCATGAGCTTATTTGTTTCATGAAAGTACTGTTTGCAAATATTATTTGTAAGTTGTGTTTCCCTTGTTCCAGTTTGACTTCTTAGAGCCCCGGAATCTCACTGGGATAATCACTAAGGGGCAAAATCATGGCAACTCGTGGGTGGAATCATACAAAGTTATGCACAGCTCTGATAGAAGAGATTGGAATCCAGTCATTGAGAGGGATGGGTCTATAAAGGTAAACTTTTAAACTTACAATGGCATTCATGGAATTGTGAACTTTAATCTGGATCCGTCCCAAATATTTTTTTTTGAGATTAGTTGTTGATATGTTAGGGGAATGATAAGAACTTCTTTTTTACTACACTCGGAAAATATTACAGTGGTCGGTTTTGTGGTTTCCGAGATACAGGCTGTGACATAAATGTTACATTGGGTGGATCTGTTGTCTTTTGGTGCAAGTTAATGCATATTTTCCCAAATAAAGCAAATATTTTTGCTACTGAGTTCATTTAAATGGTCAAAAATATTTTAAACATTTTTATTTTGCACAAATTATTATTTATGTGCATTATGATGATTTTATTTAAATTTGAAGTATTTTATCGAAAATTTAGCAATAATTTTCAGTGTTTCACTGCCCACAATTCATGAATTCTCTTAAACCTAATATTACATATATGAAAGATGAGAGAAGAACATAATCTTTGATAAAGTGATGATCGATAATCTTTGACATGGTGCTTTAAAATGTTATCAGTTTTCAACTACATATACATTACATATACATTACATTTATGGTTGGATGTTCATTCTTCGCATACTCCTCCTTAGCTATAAGTTACAGGAATGAAATTTGGTCATAAGTCCCTACATGCTCTGCTAATGTCTATTTGAGGAATATCTTCACAGTATCCAAACTAGAATATCTTATTGTATCCATTCAGTGTGTTATTTGTTAGTATATTTTTCATCACCTAACACGACATGGGATTTTTTCATTTTTCAAAGATATTCCCTGGGAACTTTGATGCCAACACGCCACATGAGAATTTATTTGACCGTCCCATCCAGACAAGGTTCCTGAAAATAATGCCTCAGTCATGGCACAATGCTATTGCCCTCCGTGCTGAAGTGTTAGGATGTTTTCATCCTTACCGTGAGTACCATGCATACTTCTTTCTTCAAGCTTTTTAACCTCATGTGATTTAATTTCTTCAAAAGTTCTTTCACTTTTTGAATCAATGCCAATGGTGAATTAGTGGATGTTGAATGAGATCACTTGCAGTGGCTGGGGGGGGGGGGGGCTCAGGCCCCCCCCTCCCCAGGCCACTGAGCCCTGCTGTGAATATGCACTGCACAACATTGCTGTTAGCTATTGTGATAGAGTTCCATTTTATTCTCTCCATGCAAGGAATTTGCTCTGTGAAATGTTTTCATCATTTGTAATTACTGCCTGTGTGAAAACAGTTTTTAGATCAATTTCAGGTAGAATAGACTATGTAAATTTGAGATATTGTTGGCAGGAGGTGTCGTTAGTAAGTTAAAGCTCGAGGAAGTGAACTTTTTGTGGCCCACAATTGAACATTCCAGCTCCAGTCACAACGGTCATAACGGAGGTGCCAACAACTCCCCCTCCTCCCGGATGTGAGCCATGTCCAAATCTCCCCCCAGAGGTCTTGGCTGAGTGTTTGTCTTGCCCAGCTGGCCTCTTCTGGGATGGCTCAGCGTGTGTGAGGAAATCTGAATGTCAGTGCTATGTCGGACACATACCGTGAGTACTTCTGAGTTGATGGTGTAAAATAAAATGTCATTTGCTGATTGGGTCATTTTGTTGGAGATGTCACATAAAAAGGTGGCCCATCCACTTTGACTGGCTATGCTGCTATAATTTTATAATAGGCTACGTCTTAATCGTGGGAACTTACATTGTAGTGAAACCTCCTCCATCTTTTCCCATGTTAAGCATGGAAGTTGGAAGCGCAACAATTTCGTTACATTGACTTCCGACTAGTGATGGGTCGGTTCGATTCTTCGATTCCTCGATTCTCGACAAGAACCGGAATCGAAAACGAGTACTTGCCATTGTGAAAAATCGATTCCGATTCCAGTAGTACTTCAAACAACAAAATATACGACCGCGTTTCCAACAGTCATTTGAATTTTCGCGTCACGTAATCGTAATAACAAAACACATATCTTCTAGGGAGTACTCGAAAATTCAAGTCGATCGAGTAGTTGGTACTCGACTCGAGCGTTTTGAGTAGCATTACGAATGTCGAGTCAAGTAGTTAAGGTTACAGAGCTTTCGAGGCTAGTAGGTCCAGCAGTCTGCTGACAGGAAGCGCTATCATGAAACTCATGTAATAATGCAGTTTTTAAAGCCGATAGGTCATTCTAATGCCTTGACCTGGTAGTTTCAGCTTGCCGAATACACTATAGTTGTCGACGTGGGCACCGAATACCTTTATGCCAGCCGCGGCGGCCGATCGTCTTCCTACCCGGCGCACACTGGTCCGAAATCGGAAAAAGCTGGAATAAAGTCCAAAATGACCTTTTTGGGGATAGAGGCTTGAAACGTAGCGTAAATACTCATAAATCATTACCAGATATAGATTTATATGCCATTTTACATAAATACGAACCTTTAGTGAGATACAGAGGCCCAAACGTGACCAATTTTTCAATGCCACACGAGATATCGTTTTTCCTCAATAAATCTTTGAATTTATCCAAGTGGTTTTGCGTTGGTACGAGTTTTACGGAGTAAGAAACGCAATATTCCTTTGATATGGTGCTTTGCCTATATGTACTTTCAATGACTTTTGAAGATTTTGGCTCTCATCTGTCTGGTTTTACAACGCAAAATGACCCGTTTTTCACGTGAAATTTGACATTAAGTAGACATTATCTTTCGTTTACGAAAAATATAACTCGGAAAATTTGAACCACAATATTAAGTAGAGATTTATAAAGAGTACTAATTAAAAATCTTGGGAAAAAAAATTTGCGACAAAGAAAATAAGAGCAATATTTCAATTGCGCGTCAAGGCTGAGCTACACGCCGCGGAACTCTAAGGCTCGGTAACTGAGGCTGATTTTTCAAGTTTTTTAAAACATAAGTCTTGAAAATCGTCATTTAAAGCATGGATAATCGTCTTCATTGACTTAAAACACTAAACTGAGGATGTTTAAAAGGATTATGTATAGATCGACTAGACCATTTAGCACATTACTCGAGTGAAAATACTAAGGATTGGATATTTTTCGGAACCATCCCACGCATAAGAAATATGGCTGGGGTATTGAAGTAAAGTGAAGCGATTAAGTCAGCATGCTTAAGAGAGAGAAAAATGAACTGTTTCCGTGAAAGGCAACAACCGATATCCTTTTTCCCTTTCCACCTTCGCCGTCGAGGTCCAGAAATTCCAGTCTTCGAAATCTTGCAATTTCGGTAGGAAAGTACTTGCTCAGTCACACACATGTGTAGCAAAAGGCAATTTTCTGCAGGCAGTAATACTGTAATATGGAGACGTCAAAACCTGCTGGCTGAGCATGTAGAATAATTGGTTTTTCTGCTTGAGAATTTGAAAGGGCCAAATATTACATGATTCATATACGTAGTGTGTAATCTTTATTATAGCTGTGAAAATTTCTGTACTCAGGGCTCTCCCTTGTAGTTTGGATACATATATATGGTCGACATATTACTTGGGGTTAATTAATTTCAATTGTCCCTATGAAACTGTTGAAGACATTAATTTTCATTCATCTCCTACTTCTGACAATAACCATCAACGATCCTCATTATATTTTCCTTCTTACATTAGGCTAGACATTCATCATAGAAAATTGGATTAGAATATTTTGTAGTATCCATTTCTGTATTGCCTGGTTCAGAAATTATCATACTCAACTCGACTCGATACTCGCGAGTAATTTTCAACTCGACTCGAGATCAAAAAGTGCTACTTGGAAATCCCTATTATATTCCGAAGGAGCAAATGCAGACTAGGGAGCCTGTGGCAGGTATATGGTCAAGATACAGTGATGCATTTGGAAAAGTACCCAAAGTACTTTGGGTACTTTTCCAAAATGTCACACCATGCCAAAATGTTACCTCACCGTAGCAAACACTGTTGAAGCTGAAGTGGAAGCTTATTTATCAGAGATGAATACACCACCAAATTCCTTCCCTGGGAAATACTGGAAGACTTGTATCTCCTACCCAAGGCTGAAAGTATTAGCGAAGAAGTTTCTTGCCATACCGCCATCCACTGTTTTCAGTGAAAGACATTTAGTTCTGCAGGAAAAATACGTGATGTAAAATGCAACAGGCTTTATCCTGACAGATTGAAGATGCTTTGCTTTCTGAGCAAAAATTGAAAGTCTGTAAAAGGAGACTAAATCTTGTGAGACATTATTGATAATGATAAGATATTATCAATAAAAGATAGATATTAAAGGAGATACTTTCATTTCAAATTTAAACATGAGTGCCAATATTCTAAAGTAATATCTATTGTACGTAACACCACTCTTCAGGTATGTTCTGTTTTGAAATTTAGCTATTATATTTTAATTACATAGTGATGATATGAAAGATGCTTTTATCAACTGACTCTTTCACAGAGTCAAATTTTTTAAAGCTGTTTTCTTGTTGCCTGGAATTAAGTGATATTTTCCTTGGAGCCTATGGCATCAGAATCAATGGAATCGGTATCGGTAGAATCGGAATCAAAATGTCAGAATCGGGATCGGAATCGATAAAATTTTGGAATCGACCCATCACTACTTCCGACTTATGGGAAAGCTAGAGAAAAAAATCAAAAAATACAAGAATGGGAATAAAATCACTAAAACTGGGGGAAATTAATACAGTAAAACTTCGATTTTACGCACTTTGATTTTACATCAAGTCTTGTTTTTACGGAGCGACACTCAAGTCCGGCCGGAAAGCATAGGGAATTGCAATGGTGAAACTTCGATTTTACATCTTTTCTTGATTTTACGCAGTTTTTTCGATTTTGCGCAGCATAACCCCATCCCCAAAGAGGCCGCTAATCTTGATTTTACGCAGTTGTCTTTCGACTTGTTTTGAAAATCTGACTGGATCAATATGAAGTTGGGTTCTTATTTCGTCTTAATGAGTTGCAAAACTGAATACAGGAACGGTTGAAATGGCGTCGCGTTGTTGAGCGTGAAACTAAAAACATCGCGAATCTAATTATTGCTTCCCCCTGCACCCTCTCAGTGATATTTCAGGCTCCTTTACGAACCCGAAAATTGCTCTTAGTTCAAATTCGCCATAGAAGGATATCGAACTCAAAACCAACGAAAAACGCATACACGGCAATCGCTGTGTATGCGTAACTACTTTTATTAAGACAGATGATCGCCGGAGATATTAACATTATCACCTTTCGTTTATTATTCGACTTATTGATCGACGCTGTTTATAACGTAATAATTGTAATTACAGTAGATGGTCGTTAATCCGGAATTATGAGCTACGGAATATCTATCCCTGACGAAAGGTTTTATAGAAAAATTGCCAACGCTATGTTTTCCGTTGCCCCAGCGAAATATAACTGTGAAATGAGTCGTTAAAAATCCTCCCGTGCCAAAATATTTTCTTCCAAAATGATCCAAAAAAGATAGTCGTACTTCTAGTATGGACGTAAGACAATGGTGATTCTACACGATGGTAAAAGAAGCATGCATTGTCTCATTCAGCAGGCTAACCCCACATCTGCGGGACGAATGGAGGCGAGAGAAAGTTGCTTGCGCGGCGCGCTTATCAGAACTGACTCAACTTGTATCTCATTGTCAGTGGGTTTAAATTAAACATGGTTGGAACTTTATAGCTATTAGCTTAACGCCGCTAGGGTGACAATCGTTTATTTTTAACGGAACGGGAGTTTATGCCCTCGGAGAATAACTCGCGTCATCAATCGTCATATAATCATTGAAGTCAAATTCAAGACGTGAGTGATAAGGCAGTCCCTTTAAACTCAGAAATGGCTTAGTAGCATTAAATCGAAATACAAAAAGTGTCCGGTATCAGATCCGGGGAAGCAAAATATTACGTGAAGATGAGTCACACGTCGGGTAGTGAGTCGAAAGCCCCAGCGCTGAATTCGCGGAAGAATGACGACAGAGAAGCTATCCCCGGTAGATTCAATCTACTAATGCCAAAATTTCATGGGAAAATGCTTTATTAATGCGTAAAAATTATAAAGTGGGGAAATTGTTCTGGACTATTAATCATTTTTTTACTCATCTGTGGCGGCATGATGGTAGTTGCGTGGTTATTTAAATAGCTCACTTAAAAAAAGTGATCTAAACACCGGAAAAATCTGAATTTCCGAACATCCCGGGCCCTGTGTGCTCCGTTTTATCTATGGTATGCTATTTGGAAGGAGGTAACCGACAGCTGGGGTCATTAGCGCCATGAAGTAGGGGTTGGGGGGATAGGAACCCATGTTGGCATTAGCCAGGTTGTAATGATAAGCTTAAAAGGGACCAAGACATAACATCCCATCTGATGGACAGAGTGGTGCATTGGAAGTGCCCTCCACATTACACTCAAGTAGGGATAGGGCCATCTCTGATAGGTTTCTGCTACTGCCAGGACTTGAACCCAGGCCCACAGGGTGTAAAGCCTTTGTGGTGTATAAGCGAAATTTTGCTCCCTATTAATGGGGTTAATTTGGATGACTATCCTCAGATATCTCATTTCTTCAATATCCAATCTTTGTTTGTCTGCAGGTGGTTAAACGGATATCCTGAAAACTGCTTTTAATGAGAATATTTTCGAAAATTAGCTTCTCTGTGAGCATTTAGTATCACCATTCCGAAATTTCTCCTGGGTAACAGAAGTAATCTTAGTGCCAGAAATGCTGGCAATTCAACCATGTTGTTCAACCATGGGAAACATTGTTCAGGAATGCAACGTTGTTTCTCTTAAGGTAACACGTCATCTGTGGTATTGCTTGTGAGTAAATAAGATTATTAGGCTTCATTTTCTAGACCTCAAATGAATTATTCAATCCAAGAAACCTATATCTGATGCGATTGTAAAGGATTTCATGCTCATTTACCATAAAACCTCACATATGAGACTTTCTCTGGTTCCGGTTCTGGCTTGAATCAGAACTGTAGGTACAAAAAGGTATGACTAAGCCTTCTAAAAATAATGAGCAAGTGTTATCCTGAAAACTATACTCCTCCTGAATACCAACTCTTGACAAAAAATATTTGTTTCGGTAACCAGTGGACGAAATCTTCGTGCCACTATGAAAGCTTCGACAGTTAGTCCGGAGAAAAAACAGGATCAACTATCTACTTCAAGTTTTATTCTTCAACCATTTTTAAAGAGTCACAACAAAGTAACCATAAACAAACCCTTGGCTACAAAAAAGTACATAGATACTTTTTTCTGTTGATAAATAAAATGGCATTGTCCGCGAATATACGAAATATACATTTCATGGAAATCTTAACACTCCCCCTCGGACAATACCTGTTTTGAAAATGCAATAATCATTTCACCTTCAATCTCTGAATGAGTACCAAACAACACAAGACATTATATTTATAAAATATTCAAACATCTTAAATTCTATTGTACAGATCCTTAAGTCCTATCATCTTTGATAGCACTTTGATTCTTGTCCCTGGCAGTCTTTTAGTAAATATATCCGCAGTATTCTTGTCTGATGGTACATATATAAAATACACCATTTTTTCTTTGACTTGTTCCATGATGAAATGGTATTTAACAAAGAAATGTTTGTTTCCTTCAGTTATAACATCATTTTTGGCAATGGCAATGGAACTCTCATTATCACAATAAATAACACAAGGTTTAGGCATTAAACATCCTTGATTAATTTCTATTAACAACTCTGATAACCATACTATTTCAGTTACACACTCATACAATGCAATAAACTCTGCGTGAGTTGATGAGGTTGCCATGCATTTTTGCTTCCTTGCTCGCCAGATAAATGGAGCCCCTGCTAAAGAAATATGATATCCTGTAATGGACTTACAATAACCTTTACTGCCTGCCCAGTCTGCATCAGAGTATGCATTAATTTTACTTTGACATTTTTGATAACATAAAGCATAACCTCTAGTCTTAGACAAAAATCTAAACATATGCTTGACATTTTTCCAATCAGTTTGACATGGCTCCTCCATATACTGACTTAAAATACACACTGCATAGGAAATGTCTGGTCTTGTATTTCCAGACAAATGCAACAAACAGCCTATTGCTTTTCGATACAAATAATTGCTTATTTGGTTTTCGACATCTCTCTCTTGAAAATCTACTGGTAAAGGAGTATTCACCCCATGACAATCTTGCATCTCGAATTCTTCCAACATATATTTTATATAATTCTCCTGATCAATATATACCACACTTCTTTCAGGTCTCTGTATTCTTATGGACAAAATATTATGGGCTGAACCAAGATCCTTGACTCCTACATGCTTACCTAGATAACTCTTAAACTGTGATATCTTGTCCTTCGTTCCGACAAGCAACATATCATCAACATAAACCCCTACTTTAAGGTCAGACATGCTAAAAATACATGGATCACTTAAACACTGTTTTAATCCATACACAGACAAAATTGAGCTTAGATGCAAATACCAATTTCTACCTGATTGCTTTAAACCGTATATACTCTTGTTTAACTTACATACATAAAACTTTCTATCAACTGTTATATTCTCTCCGAGATATTTTGGTATCTCCATGTACACATCCTCTTCTAATTTACTGTTTAAATATGCCCCTACAATATCCAACTGATCCATTTCTAAATCTGTCTCAACAGCAATAGCTATCAGAAGCCTCAGACTTTTCTTTTGAATAACAGGACTAAATGTGTCATGGTAATCAACTCCATGAATTTGACCATATCCCTGAGCAACTAACCTTGCCTTGAACTTTATAATTTCCCCTTTATCATTACGTTTCAAAGCAAACACCCATTTTGAACCTACAATATTTAATCCCTTTGGTCTTGGCACTATTTCCCATGTCCCTTGGTCTGACAAAACTTTTACTTCTTCTTGCATTGCCTGTTTCCAAAACTCAGAACCTTTACTATTTAAAGCCTCTGTTACTGTCCCTGGAATGGAAGTACACTCAATACTTGCATGAGCATAGTTGCAGCTTTGACAAGATGTTGGCTTCCTAACACGCTTTGACCTCCTTGGAATGGACTGGCTTGGTACCTCACCTGCGACCTCACCAGGGTCAAGGTTTGTCACTGGTACCTCTAAATTAGTAACTGTGGGGTAGACCACCAAGACAGGCTGTTCGACGTCATCCTCCAAAACTGCAACACGAGGCGCTGCCTCCTCTGGTATCTCAGGCACTGCTCCCCCTGAAACTGAATCTGGGACCACTGGAGTCAGACCTGGGATCACCACCGGGTGTGATGAAATTTGGTTTGATTTAGTCTCCTCAGCTTTTCCATCGCCTTTGAAAACATAGCCTTGTTCCACAATGTCTTCTCCTGGATCAGGTTCGCCATCGCTGTCTAGATCGGGAATCTTGATATCATCTAGGCTCATCTTGAAAGGAAATTTTGATTCGTTGAACCTGACATCTCTGCTGATTATTACTTTCTTCTTTTTCATACTCCAAAGTCGATATCCTTTGATGCCCTCTTCATATCCTAACATGATGCTTTCTTCTCCTCTGGGACTCAATTTTCCATCTCTTGTCTCTCTTGGCTGCCATGCCCATGCCTGGCATCCAAATACTCTTAGATAGTTATAATCTATCTCTTTTAGTTCCCGTCCTTTCCACAAACTCATTGGAATATTGCTATTTCGTGCAGAAGTAGGAGACAAATTTCTGAGATGTACAGCAGTCATGAGAGCTTCTCCCCAAAATCTTTTGTGAAGACCAGATTTTATCAGTAAACATCTCGTTGTATTCAGAATAGTTTCGTTGTACCTCTCAGATAGCCCATTTTGCTGTGGAGTATATGCCACTGAGAAACGATGTAAGATTCCACATTCTTCCAGGTGTACTGAGAATTTTTTATCTGTGTATTCTCCACCATTGTCACTCTGGAATTCCTTAATTTTCCTATCGTGCAGGCACTCCACTCTACGTTGAAATTTCTTGAAATTTTCAAATACTTCTGACTTCTTTTTCAATAAGTAGACCATAGAATACCTTGTAAAATCATCAATAAATGTGACAAAGTACTTAGCTCCGTTTAAAGTCTTGGGTGTAAATGGACCTGCCACATCAGAATGGATTCTATCCAAGACCTTGCATGTATCTTCTCCACCTATGTTAGGAAATTTTAACCTTTTCATTTTCCCAGCATTACAAGTGTCACAATCAAAATGGTTAATTCCACATTTTTTATCCAAAGGAATTCTCTTCATATCGTCTTCATTTAGATGCCCCAGTCTATCATGCCATATTATGGTAGATACTATGGATGCTTTCTTTGTCTCAGAAATAATCTTGACATCTTCAATGCTGACTCCTTCTGTAGTGATGTAATATAAATTATTTACGAGAAATGCCTTTAAGAAAACTTCTCCTTCATCTGATATCTCGTTCACCCCTTGATAACATGAGAACTTCATTCCCTTCTTGTCCAATACTCCTTGTGAAAGCAAATTATCTTTCAAATCAGGGATGTACAGTACATCTGAGAAGTCTATAGTAAAGCCACCACATTCAGTGGAGATCTCCAATTTTATGGTGCCAATTCCTTTGACTTCCAAAGCATATCCATCACCCACAACAACTTGACCAGTTATGGGACAAAGATTTATGAATAAATCTTTTCTATTGGTCATGTGGTCTGATGCTCCACCGTCCAGTATCCATAATCCCCCACCTCCTATACTTTTCTCTTGGTGAGTACACAATGCTTTATATCCTCTTGTGATGACAGAAGCTCGCCCCTTCTTCACAGATTCAAAATTCTGATTCTTCTCAATAGGATTTTGTTTCTTATCAGGGCACTGGAAAGATAGATGTCCCTCTGTTCCACATACATAACAGATGGGAGGATGGCTTTTCCTTCCACCTTTACCTTTGTTCTTTCCTTTCCCTTTAAACCTATTCACTCCATGCTCAGAAAACTCTGATTCCTTTGTGACCTTGTAAACTTGATGTGCATCGCTATTATCTTCAGATTTGAGCTCTTTCTTTTCTCTTGACATGCATAGCATCTTCTGCTCTTCCACAAGCATGTCACCCAATACTTCTCTTGAGACTAATTTCCCTTTCCGATAACTCTGGACAAAAAACTTCCAGTCAGATGGAAGGCCGTTTAGATATACATTAGCTAGCATATCATCATCAATTTCCATACCACATTTCTTGATTTTCCTGCGAAAATCGTTTATTATGGCAACATATTGATGAATACTCATCTCCTTAGTCTTTTGTGTGTTCCACATAGCTCGATTGAAGCTGCATAGCTCAGAGCGGCCGTAACTCGTGCACATGGTCTCCAACGCTTCCCACGCTGCCTTAGCATTATCGCAGGCGTCCACATGCTCCAGAAAAGTCTTCTGAACGTTACAATAGATGAGTCCCAGACATGTGTTGTCCAGCCTTTTCCTCCGTTTCACCTCATAATCCGGCGGATCTGCCGCGACTAACACACCGTTCTCTTCTATCGTCCACTCTTCAAAACCTTTGATAGCTTCAATGCATTGAGCTTTTAAGAATAACCCCTTCATTCCTAGTGTCCACTCGTAATAGTTCGGCCCTTCAAGTTTATCAGCCACAGGTAACTGCCCCTGGGCTGACTCGCTATCCATCATTTGATTTTGCCGCCGTCCGGACATCGTTCCTCTCTTTTTCTTTTTACGAGTTCGACGAGTTATTCCAAGCCAGACTCTGGTTGATTTGTACTCGAAGTTTATCACCGCTTGCTCAAACGATAGTCTTCTTCACCAACACGTTTAATTCTCCGCACTTATGCCTGCTGGGTCCATAACCTGACAAAAAATATTTGTTTCGGTAACCAGTGGACGAAATCTTCGTGCCACTATGAAAGCTTCGACAGTTAGTCCGGAGAAAAAACAGGATCAACTATCTACTTCAAGTTTTATTCTTCAACCATTTTTAAAGAGTCACAACAAAGTAACCATAAACAAACCCTTGGCTACAAAAAAGTACATAGATACTTTTTTCTGTTGATAAAAAATGGCATTGTCCGCGAATATACAAAATATACATTTCATGGAAATCTTAACAACTCTTGATTTTACAGTGCCCATATTTCGGCCCCCCCAACTGCGTAAAGTAAAGTTTTACTGTATTTAATAAGATTGAAAATCCCCCGCCTCTTTCTTCAAATATGTTGATACTCATGATTGTGAATGATAATGACTCTTTAACTGTTTAACTTCGTTAAATACTATGGAAGCAAAAGAAAAACTGAAAATACGAACGATTATGAGACTTCGGTGGGTTTATTCAACACCTTTGTTTACAATCAGCGCTCAGTTTAGGGAGGGATTATGAGCACTTGTTATACCGGGCTTCTACAGTATTCTGAATGCTGTATAATGAAAGTCAAGTCGATTTCTGAATCTCATTTCATTCACCATGAAAACTATTCCTATGATGATGATAAACAGTTTGTATTTAAAACCATAGGATGATGCTGTGGCTGTCATCATCGTGTTGTTGTCATTGTCTGTGTTGTATTTTGAATTGAAATGTGATTGCGTTGGCTCTGCTCTTTGCCTCCTCATCACTTACTTTAATCACAGTCTGAGATTCAAGGACCACCAAAACTAATACCTATGGATTACATATTTTCAAAGTGCTCCATAATTTTGCTGAATGTCTATTCGATTTTATTCTTAGAGTGCAGTAATTTAAGGCTACATATAGCCATTGATTGACTGAAGGCTTTCTGCAGCAGTTTTACTTACACGTTACACTTTTGACTGATGAAATAAAACATATTGTTGGAATCCTATGGAAACACCAGTACATTTTTACCTTCATGACTATTTACAAGATATCCATAACACAACGATGTAAGTTAGGGGAGGTGAGTTGGTTGCACCAAGTATTAACATGGCCGTTGATAATGCACTTTGGTCATAAAGGCAATCGTAAATGATGACTGGCTTTGGCAAAAGGCCTGCGGCCTGTTATGGTCGATTTGCTTGGTCTTACAATTTTTGTCTGCCATTAGTTACTTAAGGATCTATTTTTTCCATTGCTAGATTAAATATAAGCAATATTTCCACTTACATATGTCAAGCACAGAGATGCCCAATTACAAAAAATATTGTGGGGGCCCAAACCGGGTATCTAATTGCCCCGGAAAATTTTATAAGCAGTGAGTTTTAAGTTTTTTGAGCAATTTAGAAGAGTCATATCATTAACATTAGAACCCTGATAACTCAAATCTCGATATCTGGAGACTCCAGGGTATAGGTAGTACTTATGGTACATTGTAAAAATAATTTTTTATGAAAGAGCAATGTTTTTCTAATGGACTAAAAAAAATATAAAATAAATTTTCTATGAGCCCTCCAAATTATTTTCTTCAAATACAACGAAAAACCTTTTGCTCATGTTCCACGATAACACTCAAGTTATACTAAATACAGTGGAACCTGTTTAGTACGTTTCTGAAGGGACCACAAAAAATGAACGTACTAACCAGGAAAACGTGCTAACGAGGAAAGTAAATAATAGCAGTCGGGGTAATTGCAATCTGTGGAAAAGTCGTCATAATTACAATTACTATCGGTAGTTCTCGTAGGATCGCCTTCCTGAACTCTTTTCACCTTCAAAATCACGAAAATAGCGCTACATTGAAAAACAGTACCATGTGAATAAAAATCACAATGTTTCATAGGTTTCCCGAAGACAATTACATGAAAACGGCGTCTATCTCCTGTGATTTATCCTATATATATATATATATATATATTATATATTACTTCATTCATTCACACAGCGCCTTAAGCGCAAACATACAAATAAATTCACAGGTAATGAAAGAAAGGGATAGGAACATGGAATAGAAAATGGACGAGGACAACGGTGCTGTGGTAGATGGAAAAAAGCCAGAAATCAGAGGGTAAAAATGCGGCCTGACTGGGACTCGAACCCAGAACCTCCTGGTTGCCGGCCAGGTGCTCTACCAGTTGCGCTACCAGGACGCTTAGATTTACCATGATTTCGGCGGGGGTTTATACACAGAAAACTCCCTTTGCTATGGCCCACAAGAGTAACCAATAGATGGCACTGGGGCAGCTCACCACTCACCAACGGAAGGAATGGACGAGGACACAAGGATGAAAGAAAAGGTACACACTCACACGGTAGCAGGAAAGAGAAAGGAACATGCGTTTCGGGGCACGCAGAGCCCAAGTGAAATAAGCCAATATGGCCGATACACTACTTCATTCATTCACACAGCGCCTTAAGCGCAAACATACAAATAAATTCACAGGTAAGGAAAGATATATATATAATTATATTTATAGAAAGAGGAAAGTAAAGCTAAGTAATTTCTTCTTTCTCACGGCATACTCTGAGAATATAACAACAACCCTGATTATGTCCACTTGTTGTTTTTAAACATATGAAAATGAGACAAAATTGCATTAACCTTAAATTACGGCTACAGCCGTACACATTCGCGTCTGGAATAAAACCATATCGATTGTTATATCGATCGATATATCGATTAATAGCACGCAAGATTATAATATTACGACGTAATTACAAGAAGATTTTATATTATACAGTTGAAATTTACTTTAGAAATTCGTATAATGTCGTCTACTTACGTGCCGAGATAGCGTATTTCAAAGCTAAGCTTCGCGTGGAGATCCAGAGCATCGTCTGCTCCCGCAGCAGTAGGCAAATACGCTTGACCTAATCTAGACCATTTAAAAGGAGGCAGTATAATACTAATTGTAGAATGTTATCTCATTTATTTCTACTGTTCCTTGGAAGGAGAAGCAATGCAATGCTTCCATAGCCTTGATGTCGAGTTTATGGAGTATGTGCAGTACTGCTTTAGATAAAGTGGGAATTGGATAAGACTCATTTCTTCATCGTGATAACTCGTGCAGCAAAATTTGTTCGCAGTGGGCACTCCAGAGGCAACAGACTAGGTGAGGAGCTCGGTGTGGGGAAAATTGGAGCTTCTCATTGGCTGCAGTTTTCCATAGTCAGACATTCCCGATAAATGGCCGATTTTATTATTCATCACGTCATAAGAATTGAGAACTGCATTTGGATAAATCACGGTCGAAGAAAGAGATGTGGAACGAATGCAAGAATGTCAATGGCTAATAATAATAAGTTATATCTTGAATTCGGAGGTTTACGACCCTTAAGAAGATACTAGAGAACGAATTTCGGGTTGCGTCACGGCAAGCAATTGAGCGTACTAACCAGGAAAGCGCAATTTTTTCGAATGTACCAAATACTTTTACCTGTATTTTGTTCGGATTGTACCGGGACCGAGAGAAATCGCCGTACTTAGGAGGAAAACGTACTAACGAGGAACGTAGTAACCAAGTTCCACTGTATTATAGCATAATGAATTGGAATTAAAATCAGACAGTTAAAATTGTGAAACCTGTCCATAGTAGGCCCTGTACATTTTAGAAACTTTTCTCTAAGAAAAATGTTTTTTTGGTCCCAAACTGAAGATGACATTGAATTTCAAACATGGAGGCTAGAAAGAAAAAGTATAACCTTGCCCTTTGTATAAGTTTGCCACTTTGAGTAGGAATACTAATAATGATGATGATGACAAAGTATACTTCATGTATTATTTTAAGCACATGAGAAATCCTCTTCCTTCTAAACCAAATTGTCCTCAACGAGCAAACACATCGCTTGTTTTCAATCTTTTTATGTTGTTTCTTTGACAACATACAGAATAGCTGCCATCATATATGAAAATACCCTTACTTAAAAATCATTTTCTGGCCTTTTCTTAAGTCCTCTTCATATTTTTCATTTTGGTGTAGTCATCGAAAAATCCAAATATGACTGAATGTTTCGCCACTGGTGTGTCACACTCCTTAAACCTTTCACTCCCAAGCAGTTTTCAATATCCAGACCCAAAATTCCCAAGGGTTTTTTTATGAAATTATTAGTACTTTTTGTAAAAATTCTTATGGATTTATTTTAGGCTTTATAGACATGAAAAAAATCACACATATGTAGCATAATGTATTATAGCAGGTTCTTGTGGGATCTCTTTCACGTCGAGTGGGCGACAGGAGGGGGGGGGAGAAGGGATTGTAACACTTCTGGGAAACACACTATTGGAACTTAATGGACAGCAAGGGCGATTTTGAAAGGTAGAGGTGGTCATTGAGAAGGGAACCATACAGTGAATCCTAACCGCCGACCACCCGTCCCCCACCTACACACCCTCAGAAGAACGCATCCCCCGAAGACCCTACTAATCCGCACGGCAGCCCACGGGCACAGAAGACGTAAGACGTCTTCCCCACCCCCCCCCCTTCCCCCCTTCCACACCATTCACGGATGGCCCTCGGAAACACCCGAAGATAAGAAGACCGCCACTTGTATTCAAATGCATTCATTTCTATGTTCAAGTATGTTAACCCCGGAAAAAACCCTTCAATTCACAACCTTTTTACCTCCTCTGGTTTTTCCACTCTCCCCTCCCCCCCCCCCCCCCACGCCTTGCACCTCTACCCATTCCAACCAGCTCCTTGAGGACCTTCCACCCCATTTCTCCTCTCTCAGTTGTTACTTGAAAATGATGTAGTATCATTGAAACTCGAGTCGAAGTAAAATTTTATTTTTGTGGAAAATTGCAAGTCAGTGTTTCATTATGAATCAATTCCACTCCATATCGCTTGATTCCTCGAATTTTCCTTATATATTATGTAGCTATTCAAAATCAATGTTGAACGCTACTTTCTTCCAATATTTTAATGTTTCCCTTTCATATAAATATGCATAAAGCATCATGTCTGAAGAGTCTACACCTCCCATGTACTTGTTATATTCCAAAATTACTTCCTGTTTCACAGTTTTTTTTCTCGCGGCCTTGTCTCAATTTTGTCATTTTACTATTCTTTGTAGTCACCTTACTTGAAAGAATGATCACAGGTCCTTTTTGAGAATTTTTTTCCCTAAATGCACTGGCTAGAATACACCCGCAACGGCAAAACATTTTTCCCCGATGGTGAACTTCTTTTTGAAAAACTCAGGCAGAAATTTTCGGTTTTTTCTAGCAGTTCCTGTAATATATGTTTCCATTTGGTAAAGTTTGTTCACTAAGGGAACTGGCATAAAAAATTGTCCACAAAAGCATGGTAGCCTTTGCATAACTAATTGATTATCTGAAGGACTTTCAATACCACTGTATACCCCAGCCCATGTTCCAGCCATTATATGGGTGATATTTTCGGGAAAAATATCACTCACACCACTCAAAAAAGGCACTAGCCTTTTATATGCAGATTTCGCAGCAATGATGAACTTTGACGAAAATTCAAATGACTCAATGCACAGAAAACAACGCAAAGAAACATATCCAAACCTCTGATACGCGCGAGTTGATGCAAACTAAGCCGTCGGGACTCCGCATGCAAACCATTAGATTAGAAACTGATGACGTATTCTCAGGAGTTTCCCACAAAGTAGGTGTTAGCTAAGCAGTGATACAATGAATCACTTACGTAGATAAGGAAGATTAGGATAAAAAACTGTGAAGCCATCACTTTCACGGCGACTATTCGGCAACTTTATCGGCCACTTGCTGAGGTTCGCTGAAAACATTTTATTCGCGTGCCACGCACGATAATCTTACTCTTAGTGTACTCTTCCTGTAAACAAGAAGTATTGTTTCCTTGTGAATAAAATTTGGTAATATGATTAGGATAAGAAGATTCCTTTGAAATGTATGTCGATACCGAAGAAGGATTTGATTGTAATAAGGAGATGCCGAAATATAATTGCAGCAGGCGGGAGATTAGAGGTTGGATAAAATGTTACGTCGTGGAACGTACGGAGTCATAGGTACCAATGTATTGCATGAATAAAGACGCATGTGATGTAGTGAAGTGAATAACAATAAATCACACGTAAAAGCGTGCATAAGCTTGTTGAGAATATCATAATGTCATTAGTCAGCCGCGGCGGCAATTTACGAGAGGAAAAAAAGAAGTTCAATAAGCTGTCAGGTGTACATAAAAAAATTACAGTCAAAGAACATTCAAATTAGAAAATTATTAAAATTTATCCTCTATATCACTTATTAACAAAAACTAGCAACAATGACGGACAAATTTTCTAGTTTCGCTTAGTTATAAAGTGGCGTAAGAATTTCGACAAAATGAGTCAGATTTTACAAAGAGTTGCCGAAATAACGTCCATTAAAATATTAAAAGTATAAATTAAATTATATAAAAAGTACCTAAGGATAGCAAAATATGTATGCATTCATTATAAAAATAAATTAAATAAATAAACATTATAGTTTATGTGAAATATTGTTATAAGTAAGCCTAAGATATATCGGCCGCTTGGGAGTGAAAGGGTTCCACAAAAGGTATTTAAGGTCTAAGAATATTGTCAAGCCTATAGTGGTGGGTGGGTGTAAAAGAAAATTAGTTTTCAAATGACCGTTGGTATTTTTTCCTTTCAATATTCACACAATTATATAATTTCCCTTCAAAACCAGTTACGCTGTCGGAGTGGTGTACAAAACTGAAGATTGCCAGCAGTGCACTTGCACCGTGGGAGGAAATCCACGATGTGTGGAGCAAACGTGTCCAAAGTGTGATGAGGTGAGTGGAAGAGCGCTGAGAGAGGAGCAGGGACTGCACTCGCTGCTGGAGGAGATGCAGCCAGAGTGAAGCCAATCAAATGGCACCAATTTCACGTTTTCATAATTTTGCTTTCTGAAGGTGTAAGGGGGCAATTTTCTTCATCATACCATTTTGGCATCCACAAATTCCTATATTATCATATTTTCATGTGTTCTCAATCATGAATTCACCCTTGAAGTTGATGCTCCTAGCGAAAGTTTTGATGCAAAATTGACCCTAGTTGTAACTGTAGGTTTTTGATGAAGTTTAATTTTGCACAACTGGATGAGGACATCCTGCACTCATTTCCTACCAAGATTGATGTCCTGGATGTATTTTTTATTCTGTCGCATAATATGCATTAAAGAGAAAGTTTGGCCTTTAAGTGGTATCAATTAAATTTTGATAAAACGCCCTTTGAAAAATATAGAGGATTGCAACAGTCAGTAAAACTTTTTGAAACACGGGAGCTGATGTGAGTTGAGTGAACCACCTGGAGTGGGATTTGACTCACTTTGCATGTGTGCAGTGATGATTGTTGTTCCCCTTCCTATTCGTTGTTGCTGCAGGGCCTGAGGAGCATGCTGACTCCGCAGTGTGGATGTGTGTGCAAGCCCTGTCCCCCTGGTTTCCGCATCTGCCCCACGTCTGATGTCTGCATTGAGGAGTACCGCTGGTGTGATGGTGTCGAGGACTGTTCTGACGATGAGAAGGATTGTCTGGGTGAGTGGGCCACTCATGGTTGGAAATCTCTCTTTTCACACGCATCTTATTTCCAATGACTGTCTTATTTCCAGCATGACTTTTGGGTTGTTCAAAAGGGAATTTTTTCAGAAATTATTGCATTCTCTATTTCTTGCCTCTTGGCCATCAAATCAATCCTGCTCCACTTGTCTTTGGAAAGGTACCAGGGAGGTTTTTTTTCAACCTCCGGTCGCTCATTAAAAACACCATTCAAGCAACAGGCGTGTTTTGCGCATGTAGGGCAATCGCATCCTCCACACCACACCCTCAAATCATTTCTGACCTTAAGTTTTTAGTTTAAGGTTAGTAGCAATATCATTAACTATACTGCCTCAATTGATTCTCCTGCCAAGTGTGCACTCCGGAGAGACAGCCGAATGGCTTCAACATTGATATGTCTGGACCGTAATGCCAATCAAAGAGAATTTTTTTTAATGCACTGCAGCTGGAGTGTGAAACAGTTTGAAGCATTATTTCCATTCCCATTCAAAACAAAAGAAGAGACATGTCAACTTCTGGAAGTGCTCTGATCCATGACAATGCCCGTCACCTCAGTGCTGTTGCTGCCCAACTGCTCTGTGAGCAATCTCAATGGGACATTTTCGATCACCCACTGTGCAATGTCGACATTGTACTGAGTGGCTTCCATCTTCACGCTGAAGTGGCTAGCAGAGAAGCGTTTTCCAAGGGGCGATGAGCTTCAAGGCAAAGGCATCATTCATTGGAATTCATTGGCAGCAACATCCTACGAAGAACGTATAATAAAGCTTGTCCACAGGCACGGCCAATTCCACAATTGCCGATGCCATTATGTCAAAAGGATACCACAAGCATGCTCAAAATTAGGCATTGAAATAATTTTTAATCAATCACTTTGTCTTCTGTTCATGACCCATCGGAGGTTGAAAGAAAAATGTCCCTTGTAGCATTGTTTCTGCTCTGAGCATTAGCATATTCCATATGGAATGGAAGAAGCATACCTGTTGGAATTTCTTTATGCTCATCATTCAGGGGAAATAGTACTTGGGTTGCCCAAGAGTATATTTAACTAACTTGAAAACAGTGTGAGATATTTTTTTATTCCAGTTTCAAGTGGCATGATTTGTTAACCAAGCACTTTAGTAGGCACTCTTTGTGCCATGGCTATGTTAAGTTTTTTGCAAAATCTTTTCAGTATCCTTCAAAGCACTCCAAGGGCATACATTTTGATGCTCTGTCTTCTGTGCAACTGTTTCAAGCACTTCTGGAAGTCTGCCGCAGTGGTATTGTTTGGGGCCTACTGCGAAGCCATTTTTATTGAAATAGATCCCTTGCACCTTTTTTTGGGGAATTGAGGAGTGGTGGCTGACCCCTTGGAGTCCAAATATCAGTTTGCATTTGTGCAGGGAATGTTAGCAGCTAGGCATTACCAGGAACCGGCCACTTGATCACCAGAGATCCTTGGCACATCTTACCGTAAACACATTAAAAAGTTCAAATGAAAGTGTTGGTTAACATTTTGATGGATGACTTCAAATCTCAGTGCCTAAATTCATGTACATATATGAAAAAAGACAATGATCACATTTTTAATTTTTTAATATTTGGCCATACTTGTTTTGCTTTGGTTTGGTCAAGGGATTTTGGGTTCATTTCCTTAGCACCAATTCTCATCACCTGTAATGAAATTTGTAAAAAAAGTTTGTTTAGTCAGACTTCTCATGTCCAGGCTCAAATTTATTTTACAAAAGATTTTTTAATCTTTATTGTTCTTTTGATATTATGTCAATGATCATGATTTAAACGTCATCACTTCAAGATGTCTAGAATGTGCAAGATCATCATGATTAATTTCAGTCCATGTAAAGAGTCTAGATCACTTGGAAAGTGGCATACTCTCTCTCTAGTGGTTTACATATCTATGCAGTATGCTTCTTTTAACCCAGTTGAAGCATTTGGTAAGCTTCAGTTGCCAATTATTCAATCAGGAGGCAAATTAATGCACTCTCTTTGTTCCTTGAAATCTGTCTGAATGATTTTGAAGGCAACAAACAAGAAGTGTGGGAGAACAACACCACTAGTATCAAAGTTGTATGGAGCTAGTACTAGGGCTGCTACTGATTTGAGAGTCCAACTTGTGGTAGAAATCTCTGCTTCATCAATGCCATCACACCTTCTGCAATCTCATCCCTATGCACGCAGTGTGAAATTCTAATATTTTCCATACTGATTGCAAGAGAACTACACGGCAAAAAAGGGAACGCCTTCAATTCATCTGTTTATGAACTTCATGCCTTGCTGAATTATCCATTTTATGCTAAAATTAATTTTCTATGCTTTATGTTTGTGTGAGCAGGGATGAGGATGACTTGTCATGGAGGTATTTAAAAATATAATTAAACAATTTTTACTCTGTATTTTGAGGCTCCAATTTCCTCCTCTCAACTCTCTGTTGATAATTTTTGCAATTGAAATCAGTTTATTTATTTGTTGCATTCCTCTGCACGTGATTCGTGCCTCAGTTTTGTAAAGGATGTTGTGTTAACTCTGTCATCATGATTACTCTCCGTCTTTCAGTCTCGACCACTACCGTGTGTCCAGAGGTGTTATGCCCTCCTGGCACCACCATGGAAACCAAGAGCAGTACCACAACGAAAACAAGTTGGGCCAAGGGTCGTAAGGGTGGAGGCCGTGGGAGGAGTGGTTACAAGAAGATAATAAATGCATGTCCTGACAATGTGTGTGTGCCAAAGGTACCAGCAACTACCGAGAAGGTGATGATCTGCCCACCTCAGAAATGCCCCAAGGGCTATGAGCTGATTCAAGTTAGCGAGGGCTTGGTGGGTGTAGCATGCCCACAATTTGAGTGCAAATTGGTGAAAGTGATTGACGTGCCTGATCAAAGTGAATCAGTTTGCAAAGTGAATGGGCGAAATTTTGAAACTTTTGATGACTTGGAATATAATTATGATGTTTGCCATCACATTCTTGCCAGAGACATGCTGAACGGGAAATGGAACGTCTCAGGTTAGTACAAATTTTTCAAGTTTTCCCCACTCCTCTCTTGGGTGTGAAAATATAACTAGCGAGATTACAATGCTTAAGTGAAGTCTAGGATACTGAGGATATGCTAAATGATTACTGTGAGACATTCTTTATTACAAAGCAAGCTTAACCATCCATTCTATGTTTCTGAGGTAGATGGGTAAGAGGGCAGTTGCATGCTGCATTTGAATTATGAAGGCAACAATAGAATTATTTTATTTCTTGGTTTCATAGCTTTATTTCAATTAGGAAGGGAGCTGCAAATATTTAAAGCTAAGACATATATATTACTTTGGAGTGCTCCTCTCTGTCTGTCTGGTTTGTCTTGCCAGCTTATTACCTTTAATCCAAGCAAGCGGAGTGGGGAGTCATAAAATGAGCATGGTAATTTTAATACCATGCAGTTATGTAACATTCTTATTTTAATGACGTCTTGTTAACATCTTTTTTTGTTTTACAGAATCAGTTTGAAACATGACTGGTGAAATCCTATGGCATATAAGGTTTCGGGAAACATAGTAATAGATACACTGTTGTATGCTCCACAGAAGTTTACTTTACCGACTCAGGTTTCGACGTTGCACTTTGTCATGTCATGTCATTTTCAAAGGTGAAAATACACAAATTTGCGAGCTTATTTATACCAGGGAGGGGGGGGGGGGGGTGGTTAAGGCAGGGAGGAGGTGGTGATGGTGGGAGGGGGAAGAGCTAAAGAGGGAATGGATTCCTCAAGGTCAGTGGGTTTACGTGCTGAGTCCAGGAGAACCGATAATAAAGGAGAGGAGTGGGAGGGGTACAAAAGGTCGTTTACCACACGTACATTTTTATTGTGACATGCTCTTATAATTTCTAAATGTTCAAGAAAGTCAAACTTTTTCCCTTTACAAAGATTATGGAGAACCTTGACGTTAAAATCACTGCCATGGTTGCAGTCTAACAAATGTTTTGCAAAATTAGAGGTTGAATCGCCTCTTACCCAACACTTCATGTGTTTATTTGCCCTAGTTTTTATGGCACGCCCAGTCTGACCAATATATACAGAATTATAATTAGGCATATTTCAACACAGTTTATGTACACCACTTTGGTCCTTGTCAATAAATTTTGGCTTTTGAGTTAAATTAACAAATTGCCAACTGTTGTCATATTATAAAACGATAGTCTTACTTTATCTTTCGGAAACATTCCAGTCACCCAATAAGATAGGATGCCAAGGAATGGTATTTTCTGCCAAGAGGTTGCAGATCTGTCAATATTCGGAGATGTAGAGGGCAAGGATGTGGTGGTCTCCATTGCGTGCTTTTTAAGTTTCCTATCAAGGATTTTGTCATTAGTAATAGATTTATAACTATTTTGAACTGCAATTAATTTAATTGTGGATAATTCCTTTTCAAAGTTTTTATTTGGCATGGGAATAGCGACCTGGTGATGTATCACATTCGAGGGGAACTAAGCATTCTTAGGAAACATGATAAAGATACACTTTTGTATGTTCCACAGAAGTTTTAATAACCGACCCAGGTTTCGACGGTACACTATGTCATTATCAAGGTCACAGTGTGCTGTCGAAACCTGGGTCAGTTATTAAAACTTCTGTGGAACATATACAAGTGTATTTTTATTATGTTTCCTGTCACCAAGTTCCACCAAGTATCGCCTTCCAGCCTTAAGTTGATAAGCATTCTTACTAAGAAAAGTGATAACACCTCATTTAAAAAAGAAGCCACATGCATGCAGCTAAATGGTACAATTTACACAAAGTTACCTATTTGGTCACTGGTGAGATATGGAACAATTTTGAGCTGATTGTACGTATAACTTGTGACAAATACATGACAAACTCTTAGTCAACCCTCATCAATTTGTCGTAAAAATAAAAATACATATATATGACTGCAAAAAAATTGTTTGATCATTAAGATAGAAGAATATTTGCCTCCGTCTGAAGATTTTCACAGCTTCTTTTATCTATGTTGGTGGTGGTTTTCGGGTATTGCTGTGTAGAAAACATTTTCACTCAACGTTTCACTCCTCCTACTGGGAGCGTTATCAAGAGAATGGAAGGAATTTATTCTCGTCCCGAGCTTATATATGTTTTTTCGCTACCCATTGTTGTGCCGGATTTGAATTTTAGGCGATAGCCGTTGGTCATTATATTGTGCTAGGAGCCCTCTCCATATACGGCTGAGGTTATACCCATCCTCCCTATTAAAGTTATTAGGCCTTTTCGCTATCTCGATGGATTCACGTATAAGACACGGATGATATTCTTCCGTCTTCGCCAATACCCGTGTAGCGTCAAACATTATTCTATGCCCAGGGCTGGAGGCAAAATGTTCAGCAACAGCTGATGCGTCCCACTGATGTAATTTTAACGCCCTTTCGTGCTCCTTAAGCCTTTGGGAGATTGAACGCTTGCTCTGTCCCACGTAGCTTCTGCCGCAGCAGCAGGGAACCTCATACACTCCCATAGATTGAAGGGGAGGATGGCTATCCTTCGGTGAAGGTAGGATATTCTGAATCTTCTTCACGGTGCAGAAGCGAGTCCTAATGTTGCCTTTATGGAGGATTCTGGCAATTCTATCGGTGACCCCGGAGATGTATGGAATTTTAGCGTATGTATGTGGCTTCTTCCCCTTGTGGCCATCATGTTGAGGAGGGTGTTTTTCTTTCATTGCTCTTTTAATGAAAGAGACACTATAACCATTGCCTTTCAGTGCCCACATAAGGTGTTGCATTTCATCACTGATATGCTCAGCATCACACACGATTTTGGCTCGGTGGGTTAGCGTTTTAATGACGCAGGCCTTTAGTTGTGGGTGGTGATGCGATGTTGAATTCACATACCTGTCTGTGTGGGTCTTCTTTCTGTACACTGAATGGCCTAGGCTTCCATCCATTTTTCTCTTAACCAGTACATCTAAGAAGGGGAGACAACCTCCTTCTTCGAGTTCTTTTGTGAATTTTATGTCTGGATGTACTGTATTTAGATGTACGTGGAATTCCTCAAGTTTTTGTTTTCCATGTGGCCAGATCACAAAGGTATCATCCACATATCTCAACCAGCATGATGGTTTCTTCTCGCTCGTCTCAAGTGCCTTCTTCTCGAAAAACTCCATATATAAATTGGCAATCACAGGTGAAAGTGGGGAACCCATTGCCGCACCACTTTTTTGTTCATATATTTGCCCGTTGTAAAGGAAGTAATTGTTTCTAAGGCAGAATTCTACCAATTTTGGGTAGTCTTTTGGTAGTCCATCACCTGTAAGAGTTCTTAAAATTTCCACTGAATCGGGGACAGGAACTTTGGTGAACAGCGACGTGACATCAAAGCTGCCTAAAATATCTCTTTCGATCACTCGAAGGTCTTTCAGGATCTCTATAAAATGCGCCGAATTTTTTATGAAGGAGTCTGTTCTACCGACGAAATCCTGGATGCCTCTTGAGAGATAACGGGCTAACTTATAGGTCGGCGAACCAATGGTATTTACAATATGTCTCAAAGGTGTACCTTCCTTATGGATTTTTGGTAGACCATATAAGCGTGGAGCTCTGGATGCGGAGGGCATTAATTTCCAATGATTTTCCTCGGAAATTGAAGACCTCTTGATCAATTCTCTCACTTTGCGCTCGATTCTGGCTGTCGGGTCTTTATTTAGTCTCTCGTAAGTATCGCCATCCAAAAGGGAGAGAACTTTCTTGCCATATTCTTCCTTATCCATGATGACCGTTGCATTGCCTTTGTCAGCTGGAAGTACGAGGATGTTGTTATCACACTTTAATTCGTTCAAGTAACGTAGTTCAGCTGCTGGTAAATTTAATTTAGGCGTTTTTGAACGTCAAAGCACTCGCACAATTTCATGTCTCATGCTGTCAGCCTTGTCTGGAGGAAGTAGACATATTGCAGCCTCTGCTCCTGCAATGATGTCTTCCGCTGGTAGGTATTTAGGCGCAATTGCAAAGTTCAACCCTTTTGAAAGAACTGAGACTGTCTCTTGGGCCAAATTCTTCTTCGATAGATTACAAACCGCACTTGGAAGTTCAGTCTGTGGCTTCTCCTGCCTCAATGCGAAATTTTCAAATTTGCGCTTCTGCTTGAGAGTGGTATCTTTGAGAGTATGTGTATGTTTTGTATTGCTGTGTATAAAACATTTTCACTCAACGTTTCACTCCTCCTACTGGGAGCGTTATCAAGAGAATGGAAGGAATTTATTCTCGTCCCGAGCTTATATATGTTTTTTCGCTACCCATTGTTGTGCCGGATTTGAATTTTAGGCGATAGCCGTTGGTCATTATATTGTGCTAGGAACCCTCTCCATATACGGCTGAGGTGAAAATGTTTTCTACACAGCAATACCCGAAAACCACCACCAACATAGATGAATATTTGCCTTGTTTGATGCCAGAGGTAGTCCTCATAAATGGTTAACTATGACTGTAACCAATTTTTAATATTCCAGAGTAAATGCCCCAAAAGCATTGGTCTTGAAGTATTCCATTCTAAAATAGAAGTGAAACAGTGAAATAATCCTTAGCTATCACTTTTGACTTAGGTTTTTCTTAAATAAATTCTTTTGTGGCAGTAACATTTCGGGAAGGTCTGGGGGGTCTCCAAAATATAAAAACATAATAATGTACCTTCCTTCATAAAAGAAAACAAAATATTAAAAAAAAAATGAATTAACAAAAGATATCTTTGACAAATGAAGTTTTTTCGATTATGAAAAGTGTTAAAATTAGTTTAAAACCCTCTACATAGTTAGTACCCTGCTTTTCAAAAATTTTCCCCATTCATTTTGGACCCCCCAAACAAAATTCCTGGCTATGCCACTGACTTGAGCCTTCAATGAATGGTAATCAGATTATTGGGGCCTTTTAGGAAAAAATATTTGTCAATCACTTCATATTCTTTCTTGCATTCTTTTCATTACAATTGAAGGGGACGGGTTAAAAGAGTGCCAGCCAGTGGTGGATACAGATGGGGCAGTGTGCACCCCCTCCTTGTGGGGCTGCCTGTATTGCCAAACGTTGCGGAACCACAATTGTTACTTTTTTATATCATAAAATGGCATTTTCTTGTATATTTACATAATCTCTTTCATTAAACCCTTCTTAAACTCAAAGTATCTTTTGCACCCCCTCCCCCCACCCCCCCGAGTTTTTTTCTGCAACTGCTACTGGTGCAATATTTTTTTGGCCAAACTAGAGTGGTAGAAAAGAACCATATCAGTTTAACTAGGATTAAACTTAGTATGTGATTTAAAAATATAGACTTAATAAATGCATTAAAATTGGTTGTTAAATAAATATGTAATTACAAAGATTTATGGATTTAACCAAACTTTAAAATGCTAATATGTGTGTCAAAACACTAGCAATGATATATGATGGTTGGCAATCTTTTAACCTGACCCCTTCAACAATGGCACTGTCAAGTATATAGGTATGCTAAAGATGGATCTTAACATGAAACTATATGACACATTTTTTATTTCATTACTAAGCATGCAAATGTTGCATTTAAATACAAATATGAATGATTTCATGAATTTTCTAATAACTAACAACTAACTGGTCATTATTCTTTATTTATTTACCCGTGGTTGATTTACATCATTGAACAAATGTTTTCTTTGGGTATTTTTTACAGACAATTTGAATTTCTAGTACTCTGCAAATGGTATTTATATTTCTGATAAATGACTGTCAACTGCATGAGGAGTGCTCTATAATGTTTCCATCAAACTTGTTGCTTGTATTAATGCTTGAACATGTCCATCTTTGACATTTTGATTTGTTGAGTGTATTTTTGATGCAAAATGCATTTTTACAGCACACAGGGATTGTAGTGAGTGTCCTGTTTACTTGGTGATAGCCCAAGATCATCATTTGGTGAAATTGAACAACAATTTGACGGTGGAGTATGGTCCGCACACTTACAAGGCGAATCAGGTGAAGGAATTGGAAGTCTCATTTTTTAGTTGTGACCCAGTACGTATAATCTTTAATTTCTCATTAATCTCATTGAAATTTGGTAGGTGAAAAAAATTGGAGCCAAACACAAGCAGTTTGACATGGCACGTGTGGGAGATGCAATAATTTTTAAATCCCTGTATGGATTCTGGGTTTATTGGGATGGAAAGGCTGCAATCAAAGTTGGGGTGAGTATTAATTTTGTTTGTATTTGGACTAGAAGACATTACCTTTGAAGGGATGGGGGCATTGAAAAAAGCTTTCCTGAATTGGCAGGCATCTCAAAGTTTGGTGAACAAAGTGGATGGACTTTGTGGATTTTACAACCATGATGGCAAAGACGATCGCAGGGCACCCGATGGGCAGCAAGTGAGGACCAGCAAGGAGTTTGGTGACAGCTGGTTCATAGAGGGCCATGAGGAGTGCGAGAACAGAGTGTGTGGCAGCGAGATGCAGGCCAAGGCGTGGGAAATATGCTCCCTGGCTAAGTGAGTGCTCTTCATTCACATCCGTATCTAATCAAAGGGCGTCTGGAAGCAAAGTCATACTCAATGTCAAATGTTGACCTTACTAGCCTCCTCTTAATCATACGTAAATGGCTTTTAGGGTCTGCAATATTTGAACATTTTATCCCAACATGTGATTCTGGGGATATTTTATGACTCTTCAAATGGATTTTCATAACTTATGTTCATGGTTAACTACAACAGGCACATATTGTACAGGGGCACATAAATAAAGCTTCCCCAAGAGATGGAACTGATGAAGCTGAGTACCATAGGATATTAAATTCGTTGCACATTTCCCAAAATCCATGATCCCCCACCCAGTTCTCAGTCCATCCCTCTAACTTCCTAACCCTTCCTCTCCGTGACCACTCAACAGGCCAGATCATGGCTGATGCAGGGTTCACATTACTAAGACCGTTGCCAGAGATAGCATCTTTTGGTTACATCAACTTTTACCTTTTTCCAAGCATAAGTGGTTGAAGACTGGTTTCTGTAGTTTACTTCGGTCAAAACCTGAAATCAGTGAACATTTGTCTGCATGTAATGTGACGAATCATAGGAAGGAGTGAAGATGTAAAATTGTGGCAGGGCATTCACACTCTCCTATTCAATCTAAGCTTTTCAGTGAAAGGCACAAATCTTATGCATGTTAGTTATGTCATCTTGTTCTTACGTAGGTTATTTTGCATCAAACAAGCACCATTGTTAGACTGATTATATGTATTGTCATGTGGCTTTGATGTGTATTTAAAATTCATTTTTCAACACAGGAAAAAATCTTTTGCCAAGTGCAAAGATGTTTTGAATATGAACAAGTTTGAGGCCCAATGCTTGGAGATGGTTTGCAAGTGTCTGGAAGAGAGACAGAACACAGCAGGGTTGGAGAGTGGTCAGAAGCTTAATGGGGAAAAGGAGTGTCGCTGTGACACGTTGCTTCATTTTGCCACCGAATGCAAGGCACATGACTCGACCATAGATCTTGGTGATTGGAGAATCATTCATGGATGTGGTGAGCAATTCAACTATTGTAAATTTATGGATTCACATCTACCACCAATGCTTCATTGATCAATGTATGCATGCATATATGCATAGTGATAAACATGTTCTTGAAGTACATAAAATAGTTTTTTTGGAGCTAATGGAGATGGCATTTCCCTAATGTGGGTACATATTTAATGGTGACAGATGCTAAATTGCTGTTACGATACCAATAATAAGGACACAATATAAATGAATGAAATATGCATGCTTTTTTAGTGGCAGAGTGTCCTCCAGGAGAGGTTTATAAGGACTGCTACGAGAGGCAGTGTGAGCCAAGCTGTGGGACCCTCATGGACAAAGACCCCTGCCCTCGCTTGGAGAACTCCTGCTTCCCAGGTTGCTTTTGCCCTGACGGCCTAGTCCGTAAAGGCAGCTCGTGTGTGTCTCCTGTTGAATGCAGAGACTGTGAGTCATTTCAACTCCTTTTCTCCTAGTTTAAATGCCTCACTATATATTTTTATACTTCTCTGTTGGCAATTCTGCATGCAAATAATTATGTGGCAAAGAAAGGGCGAAGATGACAAGGGTAAATTTGCCCCAAATTACCAAATTAATTTCTATCTAAATTATCTTTTGTGCTGAGTGGGATAAGTCTTAAGAGTTCTTCCTTGTATAGTCGCATCTGGATTTAAAGTTTTCACATACAGTGTTTTTCCACATTTAGTGTTTATTTTTGGGGGTCCTGATTCATTCCATACTCGAGCTATATAAAAATTATCCTTATTTAGCATTTCCATATGTATCCATATTTCTGCATTTAAGGTCATAAAAATTTTTTCTGCTCTAGATTTTTTTTGCCCGATTTTATGTTTTTTCATTATGGTTGATTCAAATGACTATCAAGATATTTGAATTTCTGCTCAACAGCAAGAAAATTCTTATGGAATTTGAGCAAGATTCCATTGAATTTACCAGGAAATGCTTCTTCATTTCCTGGTAAATTCAATTTTCAAAATTCACTCACACTATGCTGAAATTAATATTTCATCTGAGCTGATGATTGGTGTCTTAGATCAGTGAGTATTGGCCATGTATTTGTGATTATATGAGTATGCTATGCTTTTTGGTGCGAATTCAGTCTGCAGGGGATGTTGGTGGTGCACAAATATTCTGATTACTGAAACATGGGGTGTTTATGTGATTTTGATTCCTTAATGACTTGAGTTGAGAAACCACTTGTCAGAGAAAACACATTTGTATCAATTTTGAAGATAATAATAATGTTTCTTGCACCTTTGTCATTTGGTAATTTTCCAGTGGTTTACAATCAGGTGATTGATAATTTTATTTAGGGATGGACGGTTCCAGGATTTTTTTTTGGATCTGGATTCGGATCGGATCCTTGATTTTTGGAGTCGAAACGAAATATTGGAAAATCATGAATTTACATTAGATTTCTTTGAAAAATTATGTTTTTTTTTCGATTATGAAGGGTGTTAAAATTTGGTTGAAAACCCTCTACATTGTACCCTGTTGTTTAAAAATTTTCCCCCCTGGTTTTGGACCCACCCTAGCAAAATTCCTGGCTACCCCACTGCCATCCACTGAATTCAAACTTTCCTCACACATGTTTCCCCCAAATTTTGTCACTTTCTCATTGCATACGGACTTGTGTTTCACCCGAAAATGCTTCAGTGTGGTGAGGTGGATTTAGCACTTCCTCGCGTTAATTTCACGCCACAGTGCACGCAAATGGCATACATTGGTTCTCCTTATCTCAATGGAAATATTGCTACACAATGAAAGAAATTTTTATCAGTATATCATTAAATTTAATTGTAACTGCGCAATTAGCAACACAATTTCGTTAAAGTATTTGAAACAGCATTAACATCATATGAATCTTGGCTTCCAGGCGTTCCTCTGCATTTAGATGTCCATAAGTGACGACAGTTTCTCCTGCCATCCTGCTGGTGTCTTCAGGTCAGAAGTAGCGATGCATAAAATTTGGCCGTCTTGTATAGGTGGCTTGGGGATCAGAAGCCGATTTTCATTGGTTGGAAATTCAGGTGGGCTCTGATTGGTCATTGGAAGACCCTTTCCCATGTGTTGGCTAATGTGTAGCCAACTTCTCTGTTGCAGTTCACAGGGTGCTCAGCCGTTCCCTATTTAGCAGGAACCACGGAGAGAATAGCCAGAATTCTGAACAAGCATAACGTGAAGACCAGGTTTGCTTGCTGCAAAAAAACTAGCGACTTTCTACCTAAGCCGAAGGACAAGATCCCATGCTCACTACACGAGGGAGTATATCAGCTGCAATGCTCATGTGGCAAATGTTACAAAGGACAGACCGGCTGTTCTATCAAAACCAGGATAAAGGAACATGAACGTGCCACAGAGAAGAAACAGTTCTGCCTTTCCGCCATCTCGGAGCACGTGTGGTTGGAACCTGGCCACACTGTGGATTTCGATAAGGCTAAAGTCTTGTGTAATGAAAGCCGTTACTATCCTAGGCTAATCCAAGAAGCTATAGAGATAGCTAAGCACCCTGAGAACTGCAACAAAGAAGACGGCTACACATTAGCCAACACATGGAAAAGGGTCTTCCAATGACCAATCAGAGCCCTCCTAAATTTCCAACCAATCAAAATCGGCCTCTGATCCCCAAGACGGCCAAATTTTATGCATCGCTACTTCTGACCTGAAGACACCAGCAGGATGGCAGGAGAAACTGTCGTCACTTATGGACATCTAAATGCGGAGGAACGCCCGGAAGCCTAGATACACATGAAGAAACGCTGCGGAAACCTCAGATCAAACAGCATTAACGTCACGTGCAACGAGGTGCTCGACCACTCAGCATGAGGAAGGGGTAGGCAGCAGAAGCATGCAAGGAGAGGTGGAGGGGAAGGAGCGTGCTCCCTCCGTATTTCAAGCAACAAGGCTACAAATGAGGGAGTCGGGGATGAGGAAGTCAGATCTTGCTTCATTGACGTCATTGCCTTCAAAGTGAAGCCAGGCTCGCTACGTGATATATGTATGTAGTTGGCATTTCCAATTCATCTCTACTTGTTTGAGGGGTTAATGTTGTGCTTTTTTCTTGGAAAATTATGGTGTTTAGACAATATTGCATGTTACTATAGTCTAATTGTAAATAGAAAACTTAGTGGCAATCAATTAAAGCTAAAAAAATAAAAATCAAAATTTTTCTATACAAAATCACAGGGTGTATTTTTATTTTTTTGTGTGTTGTAAGTAGAATTGGGTCGAATAGCAGATTTCTCAAACTCAAATATCAAACTCGAATATTGAATCATTGCCTGAATATTCGAATACCTCGACTATTAGAATTGCGCGAAGCATATTAAGGTACGTTTCTTCTTCTATTTCACTTGATGAATTTATAAATAAAAAGGTATACAGTGGAACCTCGATCTATAGTTTTTCAAGGGGAAGGACGAAAAAACGAATGCGGGTATGTTTGACTTGTTGCCTATGCAGCAGGAAACCCAGGAGTTTTGCGAGTAATTGTGATTTCCTTTGAAGGATTCAAACATGAATTTAGCTGATTAATGGGATATTTTATTTTATGATAACAATTTGGGCATATAGTTGATTCAACTAAAATCTCTTTCCAATATACTTAGGGGACACACCACCTCGTGAAAAAATGAATGCATGCCGCCTTGGCATTTATACTGCTATGATGAATTTCTGTCTGATGTATACATTCTTATCTACCAAACGCCATTTCAGCGGCACGCCCATCTGATACTCGGCTTCATCCAACTTCATATTTTCAACAGGTAGCTTGCTTTACACCCACTCCTACTGTCAAGTGCTAGCAGACAATCCGAGGCGTTTTGCAAAATACACGAGCTTCTCCATCGGATTTTCTTCTTCAATTATTTTCAGTCCATCTTTTGAAGTTCTCACGAGATAAGCAGACGAATTTGAATTGCTAGCAGGGAGAAACCAAATATCGTGAGAAAATATCCCTTTGTCTGTGACTGTAACAATAGAGATTTATAGCACAACTCATAAATTGTAACTTGATATATGTTTTTGGAAAAAAATACCGCATCAACTTCCGAGAAGCTCTGCTGCTCATATCGAGTCTCGCCAGAATGCTAAGTCTCCGTCATATTTTGACATTTATTTCCTTGCGTAAAATGCTTAAATAAAGTCAGAAATGCGTCGCGTTTGGTCTTATTCTTTTTTAAATTACACGGACATTACTAATATTTCAATCCAATAAAGGTGTAATATCAATTGCCGAAAGTCATTGCTAGACACCTTTTGTGCTAATAGATGACTCATTCCGCAGTTGACCTCCAGAATTGGGGAACTTGGAAGCAGGTAGGCAGAAAAAGGTCAGTGGGGGAGAAAGAGGGAAGGGTGAAACAGGATTGTATGTAATTTGACTTTTAACTTAACTTCTGTAATTTGATTTTTTTCTTAAGCTTTTGATTTATGGTCTTCGTAATATGAACCCTGCATGAGCTGGGGCCTTTTGTTTGATGTCGGAGAAGAGGAAAGCTTCAGAGGAGGGGCCGAGGGCTGATGGATAGAGGGGGTAGCGGATTTTGGGAATTATGCTATGTAGTTACTATCCCACGGCACTTAGATTCTCCTGGTGGGGGTTTTAGGATTTTTTCACCCAATTATTTTCGGTTCCCTACATTGAACTCTTTTCACCGCTCTACGAATCTTCCACGAATTTGATGTAGTTCATCAACTTGCCTAAAACGGTGCTGCATACACTAAACGACTAGAGTTCTCTACATTTTTCCGAGTCAACTACCAACGACGATGCTCCCGCATTAGCAGTAAAATACGTTTATTTGCTGACGATGCTGTCATCTATCGCAAAATTAGTGATCACTCTGACTATGAAATTCTATCATCTGACTTAAACAACGTTCATTTGTGGAGCCAAGAGTGGGGACTCGAATTTAATCTGAGCCATGCTGTGGATGGTATTAACATAAAGGCAACAGACGAAGTGAAGTACCTGGGAGTTACGATAACCTCGAATATCTCGTGAGGAACGCATATGAGGAATATTTGCGGCATAACCCTGAAGAAGTTAGGATTCGTCAAGCGTTTTGTGGGAAGATTTTCGGATGAGAAAGTGAAAGAAAGGTGCTATTTCGCTCTCGTCCGACTGCACCTTGAATATGCAGCGAGCATATGGGATCCGGTGCAGAAAGACTTAATCCGCGAACTGAATAAAATTCAAAGAAAGGCTGCGTGTTTCGTCAAAAACTGCTACGGGCGTACAGACAGTGTTACCCAGATGTTAAGCGAATTAGGCTGGGAGCCGTTGGAGACTCGGAGGCTGCGCGCTAGGCTTAGATTGCTTGAACAATTGAGAATGGATATCTTTAAGAGCAATACAGAGAACATAATATTAGATCCACACTATGTTTCCAGGTCCGATAGAAGTGATAAATTAAGAGAGATGTTTTGCCGAACGGATAGATATGCGAATTCGTTTTTCCCCCGAACCATAAAGGACTTTAATAAACGCTAGTCCCAACTTCGTTTGAGCACTTAATTTTTTTTTAGCTGTAGACGGCTGGTTTCTTAACACCCCCTGTCACACGCCTTTTAGGCGGCTTGCGGGGTACTATGTAGATGTAGATGTAGACGTGTGTGCGACAGTGTATGGCGCGAAATTGAAAGTATTCATGGTTGCACCTTTAGCATAAGTATTGGAGATCTCGAATATCAAATACTTTCCAGTATTTGAGGTATTCGAGTATTCACAGATACTATCACACGTCTGGAAAGGGGCAAGTCTTGTCTCTTTCCAGATGAAGACCGAAATGGTTGAAAATTCGAAACCTCACATGTTAGAGTCCTTTTATTTGTGTTTAGGCTTTTTTGGTGGCCTCTCTTGGCATTTTTTTATACATATTTTTGTATCACCTGTTGAACAAAAAGAATAATGAACACTTCAAAACACACAGCGTCACCTTTAAATACATAATAATTGAAACGGGATACCAGATTGGGGGCAAGGCACAGGACATCACCTCAAATGATGCCAGTGTTTGACACTCTTTCGGAAATAGAGAATTTCTCTTAAAGTTCACTGTCTCTGGTCTTCTATTGCTGAGTTTTTAATGACCAAGGGAGGACAAGACACTGAGATAAGTTTCGAGAGTTCAAAACCCAAAATAAATATGTAGGGAGTCCATGATAATTGAAAATGTGGGAACCATCGGAACATGTGGCGACTGGAATTCTTATGACGGTCTGATGAGTGAGGATGGATCCTGCAGGAACCTTGGGTGTTGAAAGGCAGGTCAATGAGGCGATGATATCTGCTCTCGAATATTGACGGTTACACTACTGTTTACAGGGTTCTGCTCTCTCTTCTCTTAGTTGCGTCCCCAAGCCTTGGCTAGATGTTCTTGGTTCCACTATCACGGCAGACTCCCTGCTGTGAACTACTTGACCACAACGGTGGGCACTCAGGACTCTCTCTCAATCTCCCTCCACTCAACCTCAGGAAGGACCTTATATAGATATGAGGGCCACCCAGAATACGTCACTTCCTTTGTCATCTGCATTTTCGACATCACTTGTATTTTCACCGGTTATTTCAACCATGGACGGCGAACTTCACTACACTGGTAGCACAACTTACAACACATCATAAAATAAAAATACTCCCTGTGATTTTATATAGAAACATAGACTTAAAAATGTGAACAAAGAAAAAAAGAGAAATAAACCCTTCTTGCCAAAATCGCGAAAACCTCCGACGATCGGCTCTAGAGAATAGGAATTTTATATATTTTTTAAAATATGTGATGGCCTCAGACGAAGTGTTGGAGAAAATGATGAGAGAGAATGTGACCAAGAAATCAGTGGAAGAGAGTTGGAAAATATTGGAAGTAGGCTACAGGCAATAGCTGAAGAAATTATTGGTGGAAGAAAAGGTCCTCAAGAAAAATAATAGTCATCGAAGAAAGTGTATGAGTACTAAAACTGAGGAAGAACAGAATTGTTAGAGGAGAATAAGAAACAAGGTTTATTGTAAAGCTAACAAAGCTATATAAACATGGATGAAGAATATAGGTACTATGTAAAGACTAAAAGAACATTCTTTACCTGGTAAAGTAGAAGCTGCCAGTGGGATTGTGACGAACCACGTCAAGGAAAGGGGAGTAAGATGTAATACCTACCCTTAGGGACAAAGGTGCTGATGATAGAACATGAAGAAAAAGTGAAGAGGTGGAAAGAATCCGTAAGAGGTGCACAATGTAAACAGGCTAAGAACAAAAGCTATTGAAAATAAAAGGGATATGCATGCTGATGGAATGGAAGCCCCAATTTTAATATCAGAATTTGAAACAGCAACAAGAGATCTCTGAGTGAAAAATATATCTGATTTTGAAAATATTCCAGCATAACTAATTGAAAATGTAGAAGAAAAGACCTTGAACCATTCAGCTATTCAAAGTCATAAGCAAAATGTCCTCTCCTGGTGAGATTCCTGATGAATTAGATATGAAAATAATCATTCTGTGTCCTGGGAGAAAAAGAGTGGAGATCTGTGAAAATTTTAGGACCATAAAACTATCAATGCATGAATCAAAGATATTGACAAGGAGAATCTACAGAAGAATTGAGTGAATAGAGGGAGAGTTCCTGGATGAGGTCCAATTCATATTCAGAAAAAGCAAAGGCAAAAGAGAAGCAATGTTGGCCTTCGGGCTGCTCACAGAGAAGAGATTGGAAAAGGACAAGCTGACATTCATTGTATTAGTGAACTAAGGGAAGGCTTTCGAATTCTGGTATTTGGGGAGCAGAATAACTAGATTTATTGAAGCGACAAGAAATTACCAGTATAATAGCCCAGGAAAAGAGTGTGTTCCTGAAAAAAGGCCTATTAGCAGCAGGAAATTTGTGTAGAGAAGTAAGGAAACAATTTATGGGACTATACATTTGATGTATGCTTCTCTATGGAAGCTAAGAATGAATGACAGCATTGACTCTTGGCACTGCACCACTTCTCCCTCTGTTTATAAGGTCTGGCGAGAAATCAAGGGTGGAGGCTTTCGAAATGTGGTGCCATAGAAAGATGATGAGAATTAAATGGATCGATTAATTTAGTAATGAGTTATAACCCCTAATAACTTCCCACATAGCAACGAACCTCTCAGAGACGTCTCACTATGGTCTCGAATATCTCGTATGTCTCACAGATGTCTCGGAGATGTAATCGTGAGATGTTCAGGAATTTAAAGAAAAAACGTATTTAAACACCATCAATGCCTTCCATATATATTTTTCGGTGCAAATCTGCAGTTTTGATTATTAAAATCACGACATTTAATATGGGTTTCTTATTTTCAAAAGGTGATCCATCACAAAATTTGTCGCTAAAAATGATCGAGAAAAGTAGGCCATAACTGTATAATTTAAATTTAATTATTTTTTTGCCTAAATTTAAAGCATACCATAGTACAAAGTCTAATGAGACATCTCAGAGACTTATGTGAGACGTCTTAAGAGATGTCACATAGACCATTTTTTTGGACATAGTGACATCTCAGAGAAGTCTCAGAGATGCCTCTGAAGCTCTCAGAATGTCTCTGAGACGTAACATGTGATATTCGAGACGTCTCAGAGATGTATCCGAGACGTATCTCTGCTATGTGGGTTATAAGTCCTAAGAAGAGTAGGAGAGAAGAGAATTTTCTTTTAAGCCTTTATATTGGCATTTACATCGTGAATTCCGACCATTTTTACCTTAAAACCGTCGCAACAATATGATTATGAGAATGGTTTTCCCAATTCAGGCCCAAAAAAAATTTGATGTAGATAGCAATCTGTTTGCCCCTGTGAGGTATGCAACGAAACAATATGGTCCGTCTTTACGCAATGCTCTAAATGTCTCCTATGAATGATACGTTACGCTTAAGTGCGTAGCGAAATTAGAAGGAAGCAGCCCATTTGAAACCTCATAATCATTTAGACGTAATGACTTTCGTCCTTGAATTTGAATGGCCAAAAACATTATCTAATCGCCTTATTTTCGGAAAATGAACTCGTTAAACCTTTACGAGAGTGCATGGCATTTATTCCGTCAATTTTCATCCTAAAATGTTATATTAGCCTGACGAAATTCTTTATAAGACCTTTCAAGTGCATCGTGTGCGCCTTATGCGCGCATCAGCTGTGGTCCTCTCCAGAGTATTGATTCGCTGAGTACTTTACCTCGCGGCCGAGGTGAATCCTGTCACTTGAACTCCGTAATAATCGTTATAATCATGATGTTGCTGCTGTTACGAGAGCTGCATATGTACATAGCCCGTGGAATGTAATGTGCTCGTCGAAGCTTTTGATTGACATGATATTAGTCCATATAATCGCTAATGGACGCTGTAGTTCGTCATTGATGATTCACCGAAATCTCACCTCTCTTTCATATGAAGTGATTAGTGAAATTAGGCCCTTGACAACGTGTCCCATCAATTTCCCACCCAAGAGTACCTACCAATGTAGCTTGATGAAATACGTTCCCCGAGTCGATGTGTGTGGCAGACGGCTTCCAATCGCGTCTGCCTTGAGACGACCGCAATGATTCCTAGCGCAGACGTCACAATGCGGTGCCCATTGACTGTTGTCTAGCGTGTGAGTGTCCTGCTTTCATGGCCCCACAGTGTAGGGGAATGGATTTAATCTATATCGTGTTCATCCCCGCACATTCTTCGCAATTAGTTGCATCGCGTTGACATGAATCGCCGTTCTGCAGCTCTTACTAATATATAAGTATTCAAGATATCTGACGAAATAATTCATAAAGAGTATTGGAAGATGGTTCGTGAGTTCACCTGCGGCAGGCATTCACGGCTCTGCCCTGTGATGCATGCGTCGAAGTAAATCGCTAGTATCTATGATGTAAGTTGTCGATCTGTTGAATTTGTGTGTTGGTCACCGCAGTCATAGTGTCATTTGATTTGTCGGCAAGGCCTTTCGATATGTAATTTTCGCTATGTTTTCAATACCAATCATTGGAATAAATGAGAACATTTATTTTATGTTCCTAAAAGGATGGAGGGGATCTAATGAGCGTGACAAACTTTCTGTCTACCGTTGAGAAAATTTTCTCCTTGTGTTGTAGGCTGTCATTTAGAATTTTTTGAGAAAATAATTTTTATGCTGGAAGGTACTTATTATGTGTAACGCCATGAAAAGTTTTAAGGTATCAGAATTGAGGTACCAAAAATTTACTCACCATTTATTGCTGATATTGTTATTGTATGTTAGAAATCATGCCATACAGTCCATAACGTCATGTCTGTAAATAATTTCTGAGTATTCCTCCTGGAACATTGACAGAAAGAGTTCACATTGAATAATTTTTTCCATAGCCATAATAGTTGCATGTTACTCTTGAAAAGGCTGATTTTTCGTTGTTATTGTTATTATTAACATTTTGTTGCCTTTCTTGCTGTATGTTTATTGCATCACCAGTTCTACTCTTTTGGTCCTATATTGGTGGCTAGTACGTGATTGGGAGGCCATTCATGTTCCTACTACTGAGAATGTTTTTTGGGCTCAATTCTTTTCTATGAATTATTATCTAAAATTTATAATGGATAATGATATATATATATATATATATCATTATCCATTTGTCCTTTTGTTTGTTCCTTTGACCCCTAGAGCTGTACTGGTGGGCTTAATTCAAAATTACTCCTGGTAGGGTAACCCATACTGGATAGGTAGAAGGGTAGGGGTCATAGTGATGGTGTCACGTAAAAAACACTGTTTGGATGGAAGTAGGAAACCCTACCAACTATCTCTTCCCAGAAAACATGGAATAAAACCAGATGAGCCTCAGAAACCCATTAAATAGGCCCAGTCCGCAAAGGGCTGGTGTTGTATAAGTTTATCTAGTTGTGATGGGGGACTCAAATGCAGATGGGGGAATGATTAGAGAAGGGAGGGATGGATGCAAAATGGAGAATTTGGACTAGGAATGCTGAACGAAAATGGAGATAAAGCAGCAGAATTTTGCAGTAGAAACAAGTTATTCACTATACAAACCTGTGGTTCCTATCATAAAGGCCTAAGATACACATGGAAAAGTCCATGGGAAATGGGTATATATCAGATAGCCTTCGTAATGGTAAGACGGAGGTTTAGGAGTAGTATGAAAAACTCTCGCAGGTTCCCTGGAGTGGATGCCAGGGTTCCCACTTAACCGTGAAAACCTTAAAACCGTGAATAAGCCGTGAATTTCGTCATAAAACCTTTAAAAATCTCTCAAACTTGATTGTAGAACAACGATAGACGGGTCAAAAGAAAAAAAAAACGATATTTCAATCATGTTTCAAGGTCATTCACGTGCAGGCAATGTCCACACATTTACCTGCACACGTGTATTCGAAAGTGCAACTATTAATTGGTCCGTGTGTGCCATGACAGCTCATTGACCTTAAGCCTGCGATTGGAAGACGTTAATCCTGGCAAAAAATCAGGTACTTCTTCACTTTCCTGCCACCCTGCTCTCTTCATATTCCCACTCACACCCTTTTAGCTGGACATGAATTTTGCTAACGATAGGTGACGTCATGAGAGAGCACTGTCATTGCTGCGTTTGCATTCAAGGCATCTGTTGCGTTTGTTACGTTTTTACTTAACGTGCGGCCGATGATTGTTACGTTATCAATGTTTCTGCCTAAAATGCCCTATCTACAAACCGTGAATTTGATGGCATTTAGACCGTGAAAACCTGGAAAAAACCGTGAATTTTATAATGTAGTTAGAGTGGGAACCCTGGGATGCAGATTCAGACCATAACCTAGTGGATTAGTGGTTATGAAATGCAACGTAAGATTCAAAAGACTTATTAAAGTTAGGAAGGCGAGGAAATGGAGTGTAGAAGCTCTGAACGGGATGATGAGGAGAGAATATCAGTTGAAAATATTATCTGCGAGATACGCAGAATGTAGCTCAGGAAGAGTGGGATGGTATTAAAACTGGAAAAGTGGCAAAGGAGTCAATTGGCTATGTTGAATTTAGAAGGATAAAGATGCTGTTGATTACTGAGGCATTGTGAAGGAAATGGAGGAAAGAAGGAAGTGGGTTCGAAGGTAGAATGTTTGGTGATGAAGAAGAGGAAGGACGAGAATAGGATTTTTAGACTGAATGAATGAAAGGGCTTTGTAGTGGATTGAAGAGGGAATGACTTGAAGGAAGGTGAGGCTCCCAGAATAGTTCCCTTAAGTACTCCATGAAATCCTAATTTAACGGGTAGAATGCTGTAATAATAATAATAACAATAATAATACTAATTTGACGATGGGAAATGTTTGTTTCTTTAGGAAACTTTTATGTTCCCATAGGAACTTCCATTATCCTATAGGGAAGTCATTTTCCTGTAGGAATGTGCATAATTCCTATAATATTTTCCAAAACTCTTTTGGAAGCCAATGTGTCAATGTTAGGAAAATTCTATAAGAATTATATACATTCCTATTGGAAAATAAAAGTTTCCTATGGGAACAAATGTTTCCCTTTGTCATAGTACTGTAGGAAAAAATGTATACATATTTTCAGTGGAGTAAATGTGATGTTCAGGGATTTTTAGTTGGAAGGTGGGGAAGATAGGCATCCCTAAGGTGGAGTGTAATGCCTGCAAAGAAATCACTCTCTTCACGCATTGTGGTGTTTAACATAGCACATGAATGTACATATTATATCCTTTTGAGTGTTCATGCAAAAGAGTATTCTATTTAAGACTAAGTGAAGCCGTTTTGGTCATAAATTCCATGAATTCAGTCTTCAGTTCTCTCAAATTTTCTCCTTTGACACTTAAATATTGGCATGAGATTTGTGTAGTATTTATTTAATCAGATGCAATCATAGTAGAATTCCACATTTTCAAGTCGAGTATAACTTTTAAATTTATTTGATCATCTTTTTTCAACTTGACTATTACTCAGTTGTGTGTTTTTATTGTTGGAGTAAAATTTAGTGAATTCCATTTGAATGCCGTAGGCAACTTTAGTGAGCGATCATATCACAGTTTCTAATCTGATGCTATGAAGAGGTTTTCAACAAGGTTATGGGGTCTCGTAACTACATTGAGGATTGTACAAGCGTCTTGACTATGTTGTTTCTAGGAAACTTGCTAGAGGTTTTCTGTTTTGCCTTAGTGAAAGGTTTTGGTAAATATTTGTAAATTCTGCTAAGAGGTTTTCAACAGGATTTGTTAAAGTTTCACTGCACTCGATTCAGAGAGGGTTGGAACAATAAGGGACTCTAAAACCTTTAAAGTAATTTCTTTTGAAGATCCCTGAGGTTTTATATGTAACCATAGGTGGATCTAGGGGTGGGGGGGAATGTGCCCCCTCCCCCCAGACCCTTAAAAAATGTGCAGGATTTTTAATACGGTTCCATTATCATTGCGCTCATTTTGTATGACGGGGTAACCTTATGGCCCCCCCAGAGCAAAATCATGGATCCGCCACTGTATGTAACCATTGTAACAGGGTTTTCAAATGTTTTGCAAAACTGTTTGGCTGGTCATGAAGTTTTTAAGAGGATTCAGACAAAATATCACCTACCATTCACCTTGGTAATCGGGCCAAAGTATCTGATTGGCTCACAATATTAGTCATGGTTGCTGGACCCTCAACAGATCAACAGTATTTTTATTCTACCTTCATCGTTAGCATCAAAAATTGATTCAATCATCAAGTAATTTTTATCATTTACTTTATTTTGACGACTTCCAATGTCACCGGAACATATGTGATCTCTAGGAACATTAAAAATTATTATTATTATTATTATTATCACTTTTGCATTCAAGAGAATATGTATGCCAAGGGAGTTTTTTTTTTCATTTTGGCACCCAGTTGCCTATGCCCCACAGAAACAAGTTTACAGTTGTGTTTGTGGGAGATAGGTGTATGAACTTCCTTTTTTTATTATCGACGAACTTATGACTCATGTTGTGACTCATTGAAACGCTCCATCTAATCAACGAATTAATTTTTTTTTGGTACTGGGTTCTTAAACTAACGTCATACTTGATGCCTTGCCTCTAATAATAAGTTAACATTGATTGTGTCTTTCAGTATCACTCCTTAATGTATAAATTTTGATTTATCACTTTAGGCACATGTGATTGCTTTGGAGATCCTCACTATTTAACCTTTGACCGAGTGAATTACACTTTCAATGGAAACTGTACGTACATAGCAGCCAGAGACGTTAACCCCCAAGGGGAGCATGATTTCCAGGTGAGTGGATATTGCTTTAGGAAATATGATGCACACAATGAAGGAAATGTGATTATGATGTGAGGCCCCTCATGAATATTTTGATTACAACATCTCCCCATGTACTGTATCTATTGCATCGGAATGCTTAAAATGTGACTGGGTTTTGTGTTTTCTTTTTGCTGGCATGCTTGGTGTATTCAAGGAGATATGGGATAGTCTTATCTGAATCACTCTGACCTCTGAGTGAATCATTCCCCTCTGCTTTGTAGTTAGTGTAACGTATGCAGCATTTTGGGGAATCGGTTATGAAAATAAGAGAGAGAACTGCACTGCGTGAGAGGAACACATTGACTGCCGGTTCCCCAGACTGCTTTGTACCCTTGCCTGGGCACTAATGATGGCCAATGAAATTTATTCATTAATTCTCATACATTACATCTCCTCCCTCAGCAGTGATATGGTTTGTTTTTATCAGGGTATAATTTTGATGTTCAGTGCTTTAAATCTGAAAGACATGGTAATGCTGATGCTCTTTCATGCATGCCATTACCTGACTCAAACTCTGTTAATGAAGAAACAAAATGGGTAGGAACTTACTTGCATTGTATAGCTGAGAGTTCCGTACCACTAAATTTTGAACATGTAAGAAAAGAAACACAGGGTGATCCTATCTTAAAGAAGGTGTACAATTATGCAATTAATGGGTGGCATAACTTTATCTCAAAGCAAAATAGTGAGTTACAGCCATATTTCTTAATGAGGGATGAACTGATTGTAGAGCATGGTATTATTATGTGGGGGTCCAAAATTGATGTTCCAAGTAAATTGTGTGACTATGTTCTGAATGAATTGCATTCTGGTCATTTAGGTATTGTAAAGATGAAATTTGTGGCTAGAAATTATGTTTGGTTCCCTAATATTGATAGACGAAAAGAAGACCTAGCTAACAATTGCTCGTCTTGCCTTAGAGAACGTTCTATCCCTCCTAAGAGTGAACAGTGTGCAAGTTTATAGAAAATTGTTACATTTAAGCAGAGAATATTTAGGCTTTCCACACTTCATTCTGTAAACATGTTGGAAGAAATTGTCAGTTCTTATACAACCACTACAGAATGCTGAGCAGCATTTAACCATCTTAGAACTAATTTTGAGCTAATAAAATTATACCTCACAAAATTAAAAATTATATAATATAAAAGTTAAAAAATAGCCATGATGAAATATTCTAACCAAACACTCAAAAGGAGTTGCCAAGCCAAGCAGCTGTTGGCTGTCTCCTAGGAGTTGCTGAAGAACTTGGATTCATTATTACAATTCATCCACTTTTGTGGTAATTGGAGTCATGACATTGCTTTAAAGTAGAATTCATTGGGAGAGGGAATATGGGAAGGGATTAGGGTGCATTTCTATGTTTAGGTTTTTCAGCAATTGAATAGTCCGAAAGATTTACTAGAAGTTTGTAGCTAGTTTTTGCAAAGGAATTTTTTAATTGATTAAGTGCACTTGGACTTGATGATATCTTTCTAAGCCAATATAGTTACAATTAAGTTTGTTCTGAAGTTTTGGTCACTATGTATATGCTTTGCATTACATGAAAATCATTTTTTCTCTGATCCAACATTTTGCCATGTTTCAATGCTTCAAAATAGCTGCATAATTTTTGCACAGTAAGGGCCTTTTTTTAACTTCCAAGTCATTCCTTAAACAACTTTGGGGGAAAAATATTTTTCCTGGCATTAATGTGATGCTTGCAAAATTTTTAAATCATAAAATTTTACAAGGCCGCTGAATCTTTTTTTTAACTGCTGCAGTAAAACTTATAAAATATGCCAAAACATACAGAGATAAAGTAACTACCATATAAGCGCGTGTAAGAGGCGCACCTTTTTTCCCAGAAATTGCAGCCGAAAATGAGGGTGCGCCTCTTACACAAACTTCTTATCTTCCCCCTCCCCTTCACCGGTCGCAAGTCTAAGGGGAACTGAGTGGCCTTGGTTTTCAGTGTGAGTCAGTCATCTGTAATCCTAGGTCAAAAACAAGCGGCAGGCAGGGGAGTTTCTCCCATAGTGACGTATTTTTAAAATGCTCCTGTTTGCTTTTCTTGTAAGCATCGCCCGTCAAGTCGGTACCCTAGAGGTGAACATGGAAAAGATCGCGCGGGGTTTTTCGCTCCGGAGGGCGCGCTAAATTTACTGCCATGAGTGGGCATCCCGCCGCATATATACTGCATATGGTAATCGGTTATCAAACGTGGAGAAACGCGTATTTTTGAATGACATACCTGGCCAATAGTCAATATCTGTCTTGCCGAGTAATTTCCATTACGCTGAGGACCTGATTTTCCAAAAATCATCTTCAGACGCTAATATGAGGATGAATGCAACTGAAAATTTTATTGTTGTCAAAACCTGCGCTTTAAAAAATTCAAACGAGTGTGTTCATTGCTGGACTAAATTGTGGATGGAAGAAATCAGAAATGCTTATAAGTGAAGAGCGTGGAAGGAGAGGTCCAGGGGAAGGAGCGCGATCCCTCCGTCTTCGAAGCTAGCAACGAAATACGGAGGGGAAGGAGCGTGCTCCCTCCCCTCTGTATTTCAAGCTACGAGGCTATGAGCAAAGGAGCACAGGAAGAACACGTCCGATCTTGCATGTGACGTCGTTGCCTTCAAAGCGAAGGGGCGGAGGCGCAGCAATGTGATATACGCAGATTGCGTTGCCTAAAGTTTCCAGTCAGTCTCGTCTTGTTTGAATGCGCTTATGCTATGCTTGTTTCTTCCGAAATTGTCCTGTTTGGACTATTTTGAATATTAGTAGCCTTGTTGTAACTATAAATCTTTGTGTCAAACAATTAGAGCTTAAAAAACTTCTCTCAGATATGCGTCGCGTTAGATCTCTTTCTTTTTTTGAACCTCGTGCAGGTCATACAATTATTGAAAGCTATCGAGATATCTTCGGGCTCAGTAGATGACTCACCTAGCATTTGGCCTCCATAAACTGGGAGATCGATCAAGGTCAGTTGGTGAGACGGGGTAGGGATGAAACACGTTTCCATTGTTCCCCTGTAACTTGATGTTTTCCTATTTTCCTGTGGGGTCTCGGAAAGGAAAAAAATGGAAGAGGCATTGGCTGATGGAGGGCCGAGTGTGGTTCAGTGAAATCTACGACGTGGTTATTATCCTACGGCACTGAGATTTCCCCGATTGTTGTCCAAGCTCTTGGGAAGGTTCATGCTATGTGCCTGTTGTGTTTTGCCTTAAAATTTTCCACGGCTGCAATTCTATTGCAATACTCCTGCGAGAGCATTTAAACAAAATTCTTCGTGAATAGGACAAGCATCATAGAGCAACGGTGTGTGCGAAGAGAGGATCGGAACTCTTTCTACTCCCTTTTATGCCGCTATTACCGCCGCAGTTATAAAAATTTCCTCGTTCAATTAATATTGAAACAAGAAAGTTCAATAACTGTTGAAATTCCAGGCGTACGTCTGCAACACCGTGCGATAGTATAAAAAAAAATCAGCAAAATTTTTTTCTTCATAGCTCCGATGCTCAAAATAGTGGTGCGCCTCTTACACACGCTTATACGGTATAAAAGTTGGATGAAAAGAAATTTGGAAATGCGATACATGCATGCACTCTTTTGTCTTGCATGGTGTCATTGGAACAAAGTAAACTTATTTTTGTTTAGTAATTACTCACAGTAGCTTTAGTTTTTATTTATTGTTTTAGTAATCTTGATGCTTTCTTCAGCTTATCAGTATTGGAAAATAGTGTTATCGTTGGAAATAAAGAAATAGGTCAAACCTGTTAGTATACACAGAATGAAAGAAGTGTGTATCAAGTTCCCTTCAACCATGGGAAAACTTCCCACAAGGATGAGTGCAACTAACTGTAGCATATGCAGCATTTAGGGAATCGTTCTCTTGGTTTTTACTCTGTTTGGCTCTATCGAAATCACCTTCTACTGCTGAACTGTATATTCCTGAGTCGCAGAGGGCCTACGACTGCTGGAAGGGAACGAAGCCATTGTGTTTGAGACTCTATAGCGGACCCTTTTATGTGTTGATGCTATTCATACATAACTCGGCCACCACTCCATTTCTTCCCCGTGAATACTGATGACCTTGAAGGCTTTGGCGTAGACCCTCTACCTGAAGTCAATCACCCGATAACCTATGACGGCAAAAATTACGTCTCAAACTGTATTGATTAAAAAAACTCATTTCCACTAGCCCCACAGTTAATTAATTATCTAAATTAACTATTATCATTCTGTTAAGGAGACGAGGTAAATTACTTCGGTAGGCCGGCTATCTGGACCCAATGACGAGTAATACTTTTGGTCATTGCATAGCATTGGATTTCGATAAATATATAAACAAAAAAGAAAATTTGAGGCAAGCAATTATATTAATGTGTGTAAAATGATAGCAATTTCGTGTGTACTTGGCGCAAGTTCACGTTTTAAGAAAATTTGAGGCAAGCTATTATATTAATGTGTGTAAAATGATAGCAATTTCGTGTGTACTTGGCGCAAGTTCACGTTTTATCATGAGAGCGTTTAAGTTTTTTGATTAGGCTACACTGCATTGTTATCTTTCCCCGAGGAACGAATTTGTGCTATACGAGACATGGGTGTATTATTATTATTTTGAAGAGCCGAGCTAATGTATTTTCCCCTGCATATTTAACAATTTCTGTAGGAACATTGTAGATGCTTTATTCATCCATAGGCCCTTTATTGTGGCATCAAATTCAGATCTTAAGATTGAAAGTCCCTTATCATCCTTTTCTTTTACCTGGCATATGTTCTGCACAGTTCTTGTCAGTATCAACGCATTTCAATGTGTGAGGAAAAATCCAAGTGGGAATGAGGAAATTCATTCATGGATGAGTAATTTCATATGCATGTTATGCACATTAATTTACTCTTTAATGATTATTGTTACATATTTCATTCCAGGTTCTAACTGAGAATAAAGAATGTATAGACAAGCCTGCCTCGTCTTGTGCGCATGCCATTACCATTCTTTTCAAACAACACACCATTCACCTGCAAAGGGCTGAGGAGAATAGAGAGGTACGCAATTATGTAATATCATATGTATGAAATTATCCTCATCTGGAGTGATGAATTTTTCAGTTTTCATTAAGGATCTGCCATTCACATTTCAGGTGCAAGTCTCCATTGATGGCAACACTTTGCACTCATTTCCATTAGATGATGAATGGGTAAAAGTGGAAAGATTTGCTGACAAGGATGTAAATGTATTAATTCCATCAATACAGTTAGAAGTATCGTTTTATTTTGATAATTTTGCTTTTGTAATACGTCTTCCATCTCATTTATATGCCAACAAAACTGAAGGCCTTTGCGGTAAGTTTCAATGTTAGTCTAATGCATTATATATTAATTTTTTCATTGGCTAATTTTGGTCATAAATGAATTGGTGTACTTATTTCCATGTTTAGAAGTGAATTTTTTTTTTTTTGAGTAAGAAAATTTGTGCAACTTCGTACAGTTGTGAACTGATTTTGTGTTCAACCCCACAGATTTTTTATCTTGAGTTTTCTGTAAAACTTTTATGGCATAGACTTATTCTTTAATCCACTCTATTATTAGTATTATTACAGTTAGTGGAATAATGTTAGTGATTCAGATGAGTGAGTAAATTAGTGATAAGTAAAGCAGGAACAGTACCTAATTCGTAGAATTGATCTTTTTGAAGTAACTTTTAATTGGATTTTCAGGTAATTGTAACAAAAACAAAATGGATGATATGAAAACCAGTAAAGGGAATATAACTGAAGATGCAGATGAATTTGGCTTGAGCTGGCTTGTTGATTTGCCTCCAGGTGAGTGCACTACATTTTGTGTTTACTTTTAAATGGGTCTTTCTAACATATGTTTCATTAATGTTAACACAATAAAATTTCATGCATATCAAAATGGTATGAGTGAATTATAGATGGATCAAATAGCAGATTTCTCGAATTCAAATATTAAATCATAGCTCGAATATTTGAATATGTCAAATTTCGAATACCTCAAATACTGGCATTATACAAAGCGTAGTAAATTTTATTCACTCTATTTCACTTCATAAATATATAAAAAATGGTATAGATTAGAGATGGGTTGGTTCCAGTTCCCGGTTATTGGTACTGCTGGTTCTTGGCCTGTGGAACCAGTATCGAGAACCAATCGCATAAAGACGGTACTTTGGAACCAGCTCGAAACAGTCGCGAGGATTTGAATTTGGCACCCAAAACCGAAATGGTCTGCTGCATATTCAAGGCCAAAAAGCTTAGACCATATAAGCAAGTAGACCCGCCCTTCGGCCGGAACACTGTGGCCAACATCGCACGGCGGGGAAGTGAGGGGGATGAGGGAGCGTGACGTCACGGTTGGGAATGCAGACGATATTCCGTATACGCGGTTGAGATATTTAAATGCTCATCCGCTGCAAAGTTGCTGAAAAGTGAAGATATTGGGCACGCAAAATGATTATAGACTTAAAAAATATATTTTTGCGATGAACTAAGGCATCTTATAGTCTTGACTGTGTGCAAAAAGTTACATAAACCAAGATTAAGCAAGAAGCGATCAAATTAAATACATTGATTAAGAATGTCAGAATACATGTCATATGTAAACATGGGCGTACCCAGCGAGGGGCATGTGGGGCAGCTCCCCCCCCTGAAGCAAAAATCGCTAATGTCTTTAAGCAAAATCAGTACTGAATTGAAACGAAAGTATTCAACAAATTTTCTTCAAACCAGCAAAAAAGATATGTATTACATATCCCTAACAACACATGGACATCCGACGGATGTCCGTCGGATATCCAAGGCGGACGTTGCGGATGGGCCACGGATATCCGAAGGAAATCCGGCGATATCCGTCGGATATCCGTCGGACATCCGTCGGATATCCATAAGTCCCAAAATCCGATATCCATAGGACGTCCGCTGCCGGATATTAATACAATTTTTTGCATATTGTTGCAAGAATATACACCAAAAAGATTCCTGCACATGATAGACAACCTTAACAAGGTGGAAGGAGTCTTCATGTCCCAAATCCGATATTCTTGCAACAATAGGCAAAAAATTGTATTAATATCCGGCAGCGGACGTCCTATGGATATCGGATTTTGGGACTTATGGATATCCGACGGATGTCCGACGGATATCGCCGGATTTCCTTCGAATATCCGTGGCCCATCCGCATGTCCCAAAATCCGATATCCATAGGACGTCCCCTTCCGGATATTAATACCATTTTTTGCATATTGTTGCAAGAATATACACCAAATAGATTCCTTCATTCGAATGATTAATGCTTTAACTAGTGACTACTGATTAAATAAAAAGAAACAAATTTGCATTAAAAACTATTTAATATTTCTTATTTTGTCATTTTTAAGGCCTTTTTACATGATTTGAGTTATTGCATTCAAGCAAACTGACTTTCAAAATTAATGTTACCTCTTAGGAATTGGATCAATTTAAATTTAGTGAATCCAAGAATTCGAATGGAACAGGTCATACCCTGAAAGTTCAGAAAAATGATTTCCAAGGAAGATCGTAACATCTTATGCTTTGAGATTTCAATGGTTTGAAGAATCACATCAACAATGACATTGTTTATAGGTAAAATCTATATACCCAAGCTTCTAACTATGCCTACTAATAAACCTGAGATGATACAATTTCTGGGTTTGCATTTCCGTATCAATGAATAAATTCAACCTTGTAAAGTGACCTTAATGAAAAATTGTAGCAAACAATAGTTAAGAATGATTACCACTTGGTTACAGTTGAATATTGACAAGAACCAGATAAAACAATCGTTTGATTCATCATATAAATTTCAGCTTATAAAATTAACAAAAATGGCACTTCTCTGTGAACAAATACAGCATGCATGGCTTTAAAAGACAAAATTATTAAACATACATAAGTTATAACATGGAAACAAATTTCATGCTTACATTGGCACAAAATAAACTGTCCATATAGATAAGACCAATGAATTCACTTAATCTCTGAACTCCAAAACACTTATGACTAAGTAAATACAGTGCGAAAACATGTGAGCAGAGCAATGCTTTGTAGATTATTTTCACGGAATGCACAATAGTCAAAAATGAGATAAACAACAAAATAATAAACACCTGAGTAAGAGGAATGACAAAGTATTTCTATTCCAACGTTAACTTTTTTAACACACAATGGTTAGGCACACAACTTCACACAAGTTGGGTGCCTATAACATGGTGCATTTTCGAGTAAATTGATGCATTCATACATTTAGACAATGACTCCTACGAGTTAATGTACAGTGTAAACATGCCTTCAGGAAGAATGTGGATCAATAGATACGAATTATCTTCATCAACCTCCTCGTTACCATTTCCGGGGATTACATGGTACATTTGCACCTCCTTGGGCTCTTCATGCTCCTGCAGTAGCTATAGAATTTTTCTCTTCCTAGTTACGGGGCGGTCTGGAGAGACTGGAATGTTCTGATCCCGGCATTCACACTGTTGTTTTTATCCTCGGAGGACCTCACGTCATTTTCCAGAAGATGTATTTTTCTGCATCCTCTCCTAACTGTAAGGCATTAGCGAATATTTTACTAAAGACACAAATCAATACCTAAATGATAATTATTGGAGAGAGTTAATTGATGGCTATGTCCTGAACTGCTCATTAATTACTATAATTCTTCGACATATTTTCAATAGTTATTCATTTGTGAGAAAAACCCTTCATATACGAGTTCATTGAGACAGAGAATAATACTTAAATGCCATAAAGAACAGCTAAAAAATGGATTCTACTGTGAGAAGTGATATTTAAACTTAATCGGTCTGAATGGATTGTATTTTATCACGCAAAGATCATACAAAATATTAATTACACTGAGAAATAAATTAGTCCTGAAAGGCTAGATACACACAAGTTCGTTGGTTTACTATCGAATAGAGAAAAATTTTCCGTTTACTTACATTTAAATGGTCAGTAAACAGTAGATGGGTCAATGATGCTGACAAACTATATTCTTCTAATCCCTTTTTGCCAGTCTCCACTGCAAAAAAGGGATCATTTTCCTCTTCCATGGCGTACGTCAACGTAAATTTGCTTGTAAAATAAGATTTTACAGCACAGCTAAATTCACAAAGTCAAAAATACAGTACCTACGAATGTGTACACAACCGTACACAACGTTAGTGGCGATGGCTGTGGGCGCTGTAAGTAACATGTTATATAAGATGGCCGCCGGTCGTTATGGCGCAAGTTTCGAAATACGATTTTCCAAGTCCAAGTATACTTCTCGTTGTTGTTTTCCGCAGTTCCCAGCTTTGCAGCTGTCTCCTGGGGGGTTCGTTTAGTAATAATGCAGGCAGATTAGTTTATCACGTTTTACAGATTAAAAGAGTCATTGCATAATGATACTTGACAGGGAATTAGGGGATAGGGATATGGGAAGGGTTGAGGGCACATCTGGGGAGGCGGTGTTTTGGTTTCAGCGGAGGTTCGTAGTCCCAAAGATTTTTTAACAGTGCATTATTTGTTTTATCAAATGTAAGGGCAAATTTTTCTAGAGCAGATTTTAGTTTTGCTAGAATAGAAATACGATTTTTAATCCGTTATTATTAGATAAGTACGTAATATAATGGTTCCAACGAAAAATATAATAATTATTATTAGTATAGTATAGTATAGTATAGTATATTTTATTATCCAAAGACCAGATTACACTGGTATAGGAGTCGTCAGGTAACATAAAAAATAACACAGGTATATAAAAAAAAAATAACACAGGTTCATAAAAAAATATAAAAGACAAATAATTATGCACTATTACCCTGAAGAAATTCATCTACAGAATAATATAATTTATCTAGTAAAAAGCGTTTAGCTTGTCTTTTAAATGAACCAGAAGTTTTACAATTTTTTAAACTGGATGGTAATTTATTGTACAGGCGTAACCCTATACTTTTTGGACCAAGAAAGGCTGATTTAGTCCTGACATAATTATAATGAATGGTATCATGACCTCTTGTGTAATAATCATGGACATCACAGTTTTTAGGGAACTCATAGAAATTAGTTTTGATAAGCATGAGGACAGAAAGAATATACACACATGGGAGTGGGAGAATATTGAGTCTTTTAAAAATAGGTCGACATGGGGCATTATAAGGAGCAAAGACCATAAGTCGTGCAATTTTCTTTTGCAGCCTAAAAAGCTTAACTGAAGCAAGTGATGATCCCCAGTAAATAATGCTAGTAATGATGCGGGAGTAAAATTGGCCATAATAAAGTGTTAACAGCACGTCAGAACTAACAGAAAATCTAATGAAACGTATAAGAAAACAAGTGGAGCATAGAATTTTAAGTAAATAACAGATATGTTCATCCCAAGATAGATTTGACGAGATTGTAAGTCCTAGGAATTTAACAACTTGCGCTTGGCGCATAAATTGACCATCATGGGCAAGATTAAGGTCAACACCATGTTTTCTCCTGAGATTAAAGTGCATGGCTAGGGATTTATCAACATTTATATCTAAGCAATTTAAAGAACACCAGTCACTCAACTGCTGAAGAAGTATTTCACTTTTCTCAATTGTGCACTGTAGTGATGTGGATGAAACTAGAATGTTAGTATCATCAGCATAAAGGACAATCTTTGAACAGTCTGTTTGTAGATTATGAGGGAGATCATTAATATATATCAGAAATAATATAGGGCCCAAAATAGATCCCTGAGGGACTCCACAATAAACATCCTTAGGCGTGGAGTTGTACACAGAACCTTCAATATTCAAACTAACTCTTTGAGATCTATCAAATAAATAGGATTGAATCCAGTTATTTGGGATACCACGAATGCCTAACTTTTCCAGTTTCTTTAACAGTAAGTGATGGTTAACATTGTTAAAGGCCTGTGAGAAGTCAATAAATAAGCCCACGGTATCTAATTTGAAAATTAGCCTTCACGTGGTCTTGAACCCGGGACCCACATATTAGAGGATCATGAACTAGTGATTTAACAACCTCGGCTATCGAGGTAGTTGTGGAGGAAATTTGTAAATGCTATAATCACCAATTCCAAACTATAGGTGCTTGTATTCGACAGAAAACCCATATTAATAATGAGCCAAAACCAAAACTTGCAGGAAAAACTTTGAATGCCAATTCGAATAATTTTTGCATTCAGAGTTGCTATTTGTATTCAGTTAGTTTTCATCAATGAATTTGCTGTAACTGCATTGGTATTGTGCAAATCTGAATGCAATAATGGTAACAATTGTATATTATTGTTATTATAGCTCTGTAACAGAATATCCTATGATCATCCCATTCGGACATTTTTCGGATCATCGGACCTCGGATATCCGTGGGAGATCCGACGGATATCCTGATTGCCGGCGGACCTAGATAGGACATAGCGGACCTGAAACGGATATCCGTAGGATATCCGGTGTTGTTAGGGATAGTATAAGATATTAAATAAAATAAAACTATTTTTTCAAGGAAATAATCTCATTAACTAATAAAGTGCTGCTATAATTTTCTTAAAATGTTGAATTCATTCATCTTTTCCATGCTAAAATGTCACAACTTGGCTTGCCCTCCCACCTAGATCAATGCTTTCCCACCCCCTAGACCATGGCTTGCCCCCCCCCTCCCTAGTTATGATCCTGGATACGCCCTTGTATGTAAACACGTAAAAGCAGAGCATTAAACGTTACGAGATATTTACCTAGGGTGACCAAATTTTAACATTCATAGAGCGGCACACCATTGACCAAAGGAGAGTGGGTTATTGATTAAAAATGTGGTCTTTATTTTAATTTATTATTTAAATATTTATTCTGTAAGCACTAAGCTTATAGGAAGGGCCAGGTTTGTAGAAGGCAGAATGAGATGACAAGTCTGGTTCCACACGTTTAATTGTCAGAGCACAGGTACAAACTCCCCCTCCGAGATACAGCGTAAGACTCCCAGTGTCTATTCCCTCCAAGAGGCTTCCTTCCGTGTCGCGTCCGTCCCGTGACCCTCTCGGCGTCCTCCTATTGGCTGGAAAAGGCCGCATGATCATGCACATCATACGCCTTCCCACGCCAAGATACTGCAACGTGTTACGGCATAAAGTGTTGGAGGAATACGCGGAGACCAATTCCCACGCGAGAGCAAGTTGCAAGTTGTTAATCGGAGTAGGGTGTCAGAGTCATGCACGAGGATGGATCCCACGCAAGAGGTTGCAACGTGTTATGAGTTTCAGATACTGGACCCATCACTCGAACGTGACTCTGCGATTCTTCCATTACCCCAAGAGCGAAACCAAGCTGACACAAGACGGCAAGCGACACCCTTACAATTCATTATAAGAAAAAATTACAACGCAAAATAGTATTTTAATATATTTAATGCCAAAACAATTACAATTTACAAATATGATGCATTAAAAATTAAGTTTAGTATTATTTTTTTCTTTGGCATTTTTCTTACATTTAGGTTTTTTTCTTAATTTCTTTTGCGGAAAGGGTCATGAAATTTTTACTTTCAAAGTCTCTACACTTGATAGTGATTTTTCTGATGCACACACTTCATGTACAGTAGAAAAAACGCAGTTCAGTTGCAGCATTAGCTTGTGGTAAGGGCAACGAATATTCCTTAATTTTAGTGCATTATTATATGGAATATGCTTTGTTTCAAAATGATGAAATATTTATAACCATTTGTACTCCATCAAGATTTGTGCTGAAGCCCAAGATTTTACCCTTTTCTAACCAATATATTTTTTTAATAGTGATGCCTCAGTAAAAAGATCATTTTCGGAAATTTTATTGATATATGGGAAATTTTGTGTGCAATGATCGAATGATTTTCGAACATCATTCCAATTAAGTTCACATTTTAATGTAATCTAATGAAAATGTTCAATATAATTTTGATAAAGCGTCTGCTCTTGTAAATAATCTATGCAGTTACTATAGAAATTTTTAACGTGAATCATGATATTTGCACGATTTATTGCACCCTGTTCTTCGAGCTCACTTCTACTCCTACCGATGGTTAACGGAAGAAAATTACTCTCTAACCGCTTTTGATCCAGAAATTTTAAATTTCAAACTTCATTCGCTACTTTGATTACCAAAATTTTACCACCTTCAATAACTTCAATGGCATTTTGAAAAAGAGGTGATTGATTGTGTATAAACTCTAGCTAAATTTAAGGATTCTTTTTCAGAACTCGCTTCTAAAATTCTAGGATATTATACCTGTGACAGAAAGTAGGATTTCATATTGTGGTATAATTTCAAAATTCTATTTACAGTTGACGAAAGAGCTAACTAGCGCGTTTTACAGTAACCAAGTATTTTCTTATACTCGACTTCCGCAGTTTCACAAAATTCTTTCATCATTTGAACACGCACAGTGTAATGTAGAAATAAAAATAAATTTTTACAACAATTTTCCCATCATAACACCTCATCATAATTTTTCTTTGTGAAGAAGGTAAGGAGGAGAAGTGCGGTGTGGCCGTGGTGTCCGAGTGCCAGCCCCTGCCCCCCCAGCAAGACCCCTGCCTTCATCTGCTTGATGAGAAGAAGTTCGGACTGGTAAGCATTTTCAGCCTCACAATTCATCAATGTTATTCACCACATTTTACGCATTTTATACATGAGTTCCATAGGTATCCAATATTGAACTCCTGAAAGAAAGTTAAGTTGAGGTGGAAGTGTCTGGATCTTCAGTTTTGCCGTCGCCTTCATTCTCTTCATGTACCCTGCTCTCGTCATACCTGCCATAGTGTATGAATATCAGTATTCCCCTGGGTATTGTTGAGCAGAATGACATTGCTGCTAAAAATAGTCATGTCCACGTTAAGGAACATCACCATGAGTCTGTAAAGCAATACATATAGAGTATTAGACTGTGCACAAAAATAATACCTAATCTATTACTTGATTTGAGTAAAATGCAAAGTAAAATAACTAAAATTGAAAGGTTTATCTGTGTTTTCCAATTATTATTCATGTCTCCTTTCAGAGTTTTATCCCAGATAATGAGGAGTTCACTGTATTCAGTGCAAAGGATTTTGGGTTTTCAAGTCATATTGACTCCCTGGAGATTAGTCAGGTTTCCCACCAGATATCACTGAAATAAATACTGGTGTTTCAAAGACTAAGTCTGCCATTGCCCTCTGATTCAATTATTCCAGCTTATGGTGTATTAGCCTTTGAAATGTCAACAACCCCTTTGAAAAGTATGAGGTGGATTACCCAAGATATCATCCTGTATTTCATTGTGTTTTCCAAAGTGTCTTCATTGTAATTTCATGCGATTCTGTGATAATCAGTGTCATCCTGTGGTCGACCCAGAGCCATTCTTGGTGTCCTGTCGCAGTGACATCTGCCACTCAACAGATAAAGAGAAGTCAGTTTGCCAGAGCTTGGATGCGTATGCAAGAGAGTGCGCTCGAGAGGGTGTTTGTCTTGACTGGAAGACGGACCAGCTGTGTCCATTTGACTGCCCACAAGGTGTGCTAATACTTGCCTGCTGAGTTATAATAATGCTGAAACATCATTGTTGCGTATTTTGTCATAGCATTGCTACTTGAACGCAGTGTACAGCGCTTGTGCTCTTCCCCAGGTTTGGAATACCATCAGTGTGGAACAGGGTGCTTTGAAACATGTGATCTTCACAACAAGACTGGAGTTTGCTCCATGAGCTCCATTGATGGATGCTATTGTCCCTCTGGAAAGGTAAATTCTCTTCTAGAGACCACTTTATCTTCTAGCATGATTTGTGCTCTAGTTTTGGTGACAAATGAGCTTGGAAAAGGCCTCTTGTCGAACGAAACTCTGTGAAGGCTTCGATCAAGGTAATCATTTTTTATTTTGGCAATAGAAACCATTCAAATGATTTTAACTTCCATATAAATGTTTTGGAAATCAAGAAAAATCTCACCTAGATGGTATTTCACCTTCCTGTGTATATGACTTTCCTTTTTGATGCAGTGTCTAACATGCTGTATGCAATTACCTATCTCTTCATTTTATACTTTGTATTTTCTTATATTATTTAGATCCAGTACCTAATAAAGTTGAGGGGGTTGGAAGTTGACTTACTTACTGCCAAACTACGTTATATTTGGGCCCACTTCTGTGATCTTTGAATTGAATTTCAAGCCTAGGTTGCTGCATTAACATGGCGGCAATTATTTTTTAACCTCATACAGGAAAGTAAAAAAACATATCAGAAAGCCTTAAGATAAAGAGCTATCATCCGAATTGACTGAGAGAACTGCTAGCTTTCTCCATTTCAGAGCCTGCCACCTCTGCCAACTTCAAAATAATTCCTTGCTAGAGTTCTCAAATGAGTGGGCTAATTAAACAATCTATTGTGTAGTTTAGACCATAAACAGGGAGGATTTTTGTCGTAATGATTGGGATAACAGGGTAGTTTCCTTCATCAAAGAAAACGAACGGCATTGATTGCTATTCTTTACCCACCATTAGTGTATTCATAATATGCAAATTATTTGTTTTTAGAAATACCAGTTTAGACGAATGGCAAGGGTCAATTTCATCCTCATTTGAAAAAGGCCAGATTGGCGCCCATGTGATGCCACTCCACGTGACGTCACAGGGACCTAGATTCTATACGAGTAGATAGGAGTTTTGCATCGTCTGAGATTACCAATGCATGCATGAGGCACAGAGCTCAGGGAAACATGTCTAGTAATCACCTATTAAAACTGGCTAAGGTTGGAAAGTTTTCTTCGTTTGATAAGGTATTAATAATTCTTATTTAAGCCAAGTGCTACCAGCTAGCATGGTACTCTGCTACCTGCTATCATCCTGCGTCGTATCAGCGATCAAAGCCTCACCCCAAGGTCACCTCACTTGCGGCAGTGGGAACCAGAATGATGTCACATGGAGTTTTCCCGGTATTCATACTTACCCTTCGCGTTTTCGCACGCTTGAAAATTTTCACTTTTCATTTAATTGTGAAAAATAGATATCGTCATTTAAAAATCTAAAAGCATGAAATACTTACTCCAGGAGTAGTAATCTTTCGATTTAGGCAATAAAAAAATACAGTGAGTCCTCGTTTAACGTTGTTGATTCGTTCCTGAAAAACTCGGCATTAAGCGAAACAAAGTTAAACAATGCAGTGCTTCCCATAAGAAACAATGTAAAAAATTTAAATTGGTTCCTAACAATCGATTTCTTAGTAAAGGATCCAGAATTTCCCGGCCGGGAATCCTAGGAGGCCAATTATCGGAGCCGTAACTTTTAAGCAGTCTTCATGACCAAGCGGGAGACACCTGAACCAGGCCAAAGATATACATAGATAGAGGGCATGTACATTGAAAAAAAATCTGACACTCGGAAGCACGAGGATGAAGGGCGAGTCACTTTTCGTGATGATAAGAATTCTTTACCCCGGCGGAAATCGCGAGAAACATTCATTACCAATAATTCGCTTCAGCATGATTACGATTCATGCACTGCGCAACGATAAAAGGTTGGGAATAAGGCATTATAAAATGAAATATACAAACTAAATTGAGAAAGCATTTTAATGGCGAAACATCGATATTTTCAGTAACAGAGGAAATTTTAAGTGTAAAAACTCGACCTGAAAACCTAAAACTCAACCGATCTCTCCAGCAGTTGCACCTTCTTCAATTCTTTCAATAGTATCAAGTTTTTGTTCTAATGTCGCCGTTTTTTCTTCACGTCTGAAGAACCACCAGGATAGCCACTCCTTTTCGTGGACTTTTTTTCGGTTGGAATCAGAAAAATATACGGATAATGGGTAAATGAGGTGATAATTATTCGTTTAAAATGCATATTTAACTTACGCTATCCACGCCAACCTTTTCTGTCAAACGAAAGTTATCAATCACATTAATATGGTAATATTTACTATACATAAGATGCGGTTGCATCCTATTTGCCATTCATTTTTTTTTGTCGCGCATAATTTGAACAACGTAATCACGAAGCAATAACGATGTTATATGATAAAGGGTTTCAATTATTGGACAACGTTATTGTGAAACAACGTTAAATGGGACGACGTTAAACGAGGACACACTGTAATAGGAAACCACCCTATTGGATACCTTTTTCTTATTTACTATTTGGTATGCTCTCATACAGAGCAAAATGGCCATAACTAATGTTTAACATGAAAATTACAGCATATTAAAGGTGTATGCAAAAAAAAGTAAGCGTGAAACATTTATCGCTGAAAATGTTATTCCATGTTTGTAATCGTGGCCGAATCAATGGTTTCTAGTTCTCTCTCAGTACGATTTGCGGAGGTAGTTAGGCCGTCTCAGGGGTGTCTCCTTGTTATGATAAGTGGAGGTTTTGTAAGATAAAGAGGTACGAACGATGAGAGGCTTGCCTATAAATTTACATGTAAATCTGATGAGACGGTAGGAGTGGTACGAAGTATGGAGGTTTATGATGTAAAGAGGTTCACTACACAGAGGTTTTACTGTATGTGTAAATGGCTGGTGACCTAACACCCCCTGCCACACGCCTTTTTAGGCAGCTTGCGGGGTAGTATATAGATATTTTTTTCACCATTACTAGCTTTGTTTGTTGGCAATTTGGAGGACAGGAAAAAAGGGAGGGGATTTGAGTGGAGGGGAAGGCTTTTAACACTAGAAGGGGAAGGCTGAATGGAACACTCGTCAACACATCAGCCTTGGACATTGGGAATAGAATCTAATCAAATCCTTAACCCATTTATGCCGAAGGTTTGAAAAATGCGAATTTTACCCTGATTTTTACATATTGTAGATAAAAATATGTATGAAAACAATATCCGAAAGAAAAAACATTGTATCTCTTGCCAATTATTAATTACGAGGTGTTCCAAAAATGGAACACTAGGCAAATCCACTACCATGAGGTACACAATGGTAACTAGCAAAACATTAGTTTCAGACTTTTATTAACTCACTATTAAGAGTAATATCCAGGTGAACACTTAAAATGCAATGATAAATTGCATTTTTTACATTGAAAAGTGTTTGTTTCGCGCTGAGGAGGGCAAAACTATAAAGAATAAAAGCCGGATTGAATGATATATATATATACAGTGGACTGTATTATATTGGACTGCAAGTACATGTACACGTTACAAGAGGAACTGAGACCCAATAATTTCCACAATGTGCCCAGCAACCGCTGACTGACAAAAGACAAAAAAAACAAAACAATAATGAAAAGGCAGTGAGCGCAATTCAAATGTCTTGGCGCCAACAGTGTTATTTTTGTGACTTTGGACACAGCGAGTTTGCTTTCTTTGCTTTACAATCGTATGATTCATGCCGTCATGATGTGAGTCAAATTTACGATTCATAGATGGTCTCTCTTTCTCACCAGGCTCAGGAGTATTACCACATGTCTATATAGAGTCAGGCCTCACGGCGACGAAATTCGAGAAGATCCATTGCCTTCACATCGTTTATTTTATAAAATTGCCAAGCATTTTGTAAAGCCAGGTCAAAACAGAATAACGGTAGGGGTTGAGTGCCATTCTTTTCCACGTATTGATGATTGATACTTGTCAATATTTTCATCAGCTCAGTCCACTCCTCCCATATCCTGATTATAGACCTTGATTAAATTTTGTTGAGTAACTTGTATCTTTCTTGCTTTTGAGAATAACAACTGACCTGTTGCAAAGGATTGACACCGATACCAGAAGATTGCTTGGTGGCCCATTGAATGAAGTTTATCAAGGAGTACAATGCTTGTGAAAAAGTAGTCGAACACAAAATGGTATTTACCAGGATGCTGCGTTGTGAGTGTCTCAGTAAATTGCAAAAAAACTGAAGCACCTACACCATATTGTTGGTATTGAGTGTTCGGGTTTTTTCCTTGATAAGGCTGAAACCAACAAATGTAGCCTAGATGCATAGGATCACACCAGAATATATACTCGAAGCGAATAGGCTTACCCCGAATGAACTGTTTGCACCCGTGACGATCAAAATAGGGAATCATGGCCTAATCAAAGCTGAAGAATGTTTCATTCGGTACAAATTTCATACATCTGTCATTCAGTTACTCAATGAGAGGTCGCAGTTGGAAAAACTTGTCCATGCAGTTCAAGCTAGAATTGTCAGCAACATGCAAATTTGCAAATATTGTTTCAAATCGATCACGTCTCACTGCACCACTAACTAGAAAATTATGTGAATCTGGCCTTTACTACCAAAACGTACGCCATCTCGGAACAGAGACTCCACCACACCAGAATTTATACCCACTCAGGAAAATTATTCCCAAAAAACAACGGCACTCACTGACAGTCAGTTCAAGGTTTACACCCTTACTTGCAGCATATAAATTGGAATATTTGACAATCATATCAATCACGTCAATACTCAGAAAGAGTTCGAAATGTTTGGTAGGGGTTTTCATTTTCGTGATTTGTTCTTCTGAAACTCTACCTCCTACTGGCTGGGCAGTCAGATAGGCTTGCTTCCATTGGCGCAGCGGGGGAGATTTTGAGGGATAAAACCCCCCCAGAACTCAGAGAAATTTTTAAATTCAATCCATTGTACTTAATTGGATAAATAGTACTTGTACGATAGTGTAAGGATCAATAAAATATTCTTCAGTAAGCCGTAAAACTCAAAATTTTGAACCATTTATCATAAAATTTTCTCAGGGAGGGCACTGAAACCTCCCGTATTCTATACCCCCCAAAATTTGTTGCATCTGAATCCCTTTCTAACCTTTATTCCTAGCAGCGTGCCTGTTGCGCACAACTTTGGGTACCTTTTTTCTTTGAGCAAGAAGAGGCTGAGGCAAATCAGAAGCCGATACACCGTCATTTTCACTAGTATCACCATCTGGTATCAGAAAAAGGTCAGCATGGTCAATGTTCTCCTCATAAGAACCATGAATGAGATGAGCAGGAGCGCAGCATTGACCCAGGAAGATTATTGATTGTTCCTAATCTAATTGCTTACTTGACTCAAAATTAAAGTGAATATTTCAGAGCGCCTGAATGCATGCATAATAGTAGTGGATTTGCCTAGTGTTCCAAAAATGGAACACTGTTAAATAAACCCTTATAAATAAAACAAAATATATTGTTTCAAAATTATCTTCTTAAAGCACAATAGGGTAACTATTACTGAACATGCAGGGAAAAATTTACAATATTCGGGTGTTATGGTAAATAGTTATTAATATAACATTTGAGGTGGTCTCAGAAAAACTGCCTTGAAAAAAAAGACCGATATTTCTCAACACACTGGCTGTGATGGATTGGAAAAACTGACTAATACTTTGCGCCCTATAGTACAATATACCTTTATTAAGAGATATAGAAAGAAAAACCATGGCATATTGGTGTGCAATGAGCCGTAGTAATTAAATTAGAAAGTCGCGTCAGGTGTTCCAAAAATGGAACACTAGGCATAAATGGGTTAAATATGTGGTGCAGCCACCATTACTTTCTACTTTCTGTTTCTCAATTCATACCAGCTTAACAAAAATCACCGTTCAGTTTTACGTACAAAGTTGTATGTCAATTGTTTTTGTGGCGGTTGCTAATCCTGCATCCTTTAAGCTTATACATATTATCATTTTCCTCTCTAAGCTCTTAAATTGTATAGAGCTTTCTCAGTTGTTTGAATTCTTATTTTGTGAAATTAGACTATTAATTGGGAAATAATTAAGTTGACAAAATATATTTTACAAATACATATGTTAAATTGATGGTACTGTTAAATGAATCAATGTGATGCCTCTTATGACATTCATGTTTATGGCTTTATTAAGTTGTGGTTTGGATTGGTTCTTTCAGGTGTGGAAAGATAAGAAATGTGTGGAGGCAGCTCTGTGCAGAGCGTGCGATGAGGAAGGTCATTTCCCAGGTGATGTGTGGTACCCAAATCAGTGTGAAGAATGCTCCTGCTCAGGTAGGCTCACCTTGCATTCACTGAAGCTATTATTTAAAATTTCGGATCCAGATCCGATGTCTTCCGCGACTTCGGATCCAATGTATCCGATGAAGGGCAATATTCGCAGATATTTGGATCAGAGGTATCCGGTCTGACCATCCCTAGTTGATAGTCATCCAGAAGTACATGTGTCTGTCCAAATCAGAAATTTTGTATGTACACATTGTATTTTAACTATGTAGCATGATCTGAAGAAGATCAGTTCTTTCAGATTTCCAGCTGCCTATTCATAATGAATTTTCTATACTTTTGTGAGGTTACACTTTAGATTTTGCTTTTGGTTTCGGGTGGTCTTATGCATTGCTTGGACTGAGGAGGGAGGAGTCAATAGATTTTGAGTGAGTTGACTCGGCGATGGCATCCCTTTGATATGTTATCCCTTGATTGGGCTCTTTCAATTCTTTAAACAAATTCACTGTGGAAGGAAGTGTACCTATTCACCCTTGGCTTCAAGTTTTACCACTACTATGCCGCTTGTAACAAATCTTTTCACTAAGATGGTCTTCATCTTCGATAGTGGTTTTCAGTTGTACTTTCCAGTGAGTATGACATCTTTTAGAATTCCCCTTGAATCGACAGTCACTGATATCTTTCACTTTTCCATAAAGGTTTTCTGACTCCTTGCTTGCATGTGTGTTACAGCTATCACTGTTGTTCTCATAACAAGATCATTTTGAAGCATGTAGTGCATCCTCCCATTTTAAGTAAGGAGCAGAACTAAGGGATGTTGTGAGCCTGTGGTTTTGAATTGTCACTCAATCAGTTGGCACCTTTCTCGCATCTCGTGAACAGGATAAGGCAGGATCACCGTTAACATCCTTGCTGTACCAGGAAAAGTAATTTCTTTCTTTGTCAGTGCCGAGCTAAGTATTCGCTTCTGCTGTGATTCAAAGTCTAAATTAGGTGTCGTATTCACCTTTAAATCAACCAAATCACTTTTCAGTGCTTCAATATTTGCTGCTGTTGTGGATAAAGAGACCTTTGATAGCTGACATCAAACGCTTCTAAAAATGCCCCTATTGTCTTTTAATGCTTGTAAACATAAATCTGAGAGGCCAGCTCACTTATAATGGGAAATGTGTGTACAAATATGGCAAGAAACCATACGTTCCAGCTGATCAACAGCAATTTCCCAGGAGCTACACAGACTTTTGACTTTGTGGCCTGCCATCTTGAAATGTGAATGAATGCAAGTGATTGGCTCATCATCCTGTTAGTGTCAGTTATTTCATTGAACGGAAGCTAATCAAGGTTCCTCTGTGGTAATTTTTTTCATGATCCAATTATTTCATATTTTAAATGATTATCGTAGAGTTATTTTTGTGCTGTTAGTGGGAAGAAATTTTCTCATCTCATTATGCCTTAATGTAAAACTCAGTGAAGCATGAAATGTGAAAGCGAAATAAGGTCAACTCTTTGGGTCATATTTTGAGGAGTTGATGTAAGTGAATTCAACACAAGACTTGGGATGAGATTTGACACAGTATTGGTCTAGGTGAATGAAATCATTTTGAGCGAAAAGTTTACGTTTTCATATCCTGAGAATGTAACTGATATGGATTACATATATCCATGGTGTTTCTCCAGTTGTTAGGTGGTTGCTATGTGATTTTTATGCTGTGGTGGGAGTATGTGAGGTAAGGGCTGTTGGACTAAGGGCGGAAGGGGGAGCTCATGAGGACCTACATATTGTCAGGGAGGTTTCTGGGGGATATCCTCAGCGAGATTATTTGCAACAAATGTAGTGCAAAGGATCTTATGGAGGTGAAAACTTATTCTCAAGCTCAAGAAATTCGTGACAAATATGCTTGATTAAGCACAAAACCATTTCATATTTTAAATGATGGGTCCTAAATTATAAATTTTAATTCATGCACCTTTGGCTCTGAATGTTGTCATTGTGGTACAAATTTAATTGCCTAATTTACTTCAAAGTTTGACTAATTTAACTCTTCAACATAAAATAACGTTTAGCTCAATAGAAATTGTGGACAAATCAACCTAAGTTGCATCAAAGCTTTCCTTTGATTTTGTTATTTTTTGTTTTATGGATGGAGGCATTACTCTTATTATATACTTTGGAAAAAGAATTTTTTGATCCTCTTTGAATATTTGCCAGTTTTTTATGTTTAGAATATTTATTTTTAATTTGTAGGTTCATCAAAAGTGTGTAAGATCCAAACGTGCCCTGAAGTGGAGACTATTTGCGAGAGTTCAATGACGGCCGTGAAACAGCCCCAGGCCGAGAATGAGTGCTGTCCAAAATACTTGTGTGGTATTAATTTTTTTATGTTTCTTTTTCCATTTTCTGTATGATTTCTTCTCCTTTTCATTTTAATGTCCCACCATCTATTTTCCTTTAATAACTAATGGATTCAAATTTTTTTGTAGATTGCTCTGGTTATCACGTGTGGGCTCTTTTTAGTTAACACTCCTCTTTGTGATTTGAAATCATGGCACCTTTTGGATTGTGTTGTGATGTCCCTGAGGGGCTATTTTTCTAAGGTAGTAGCCCATTGCTGTCTCTTATGATCTTTCAGTGGCAGATGGTGAATCTGTTCATTCCTTTTCTCATTTCCATGTTGAGCATGTCATTATTTTCAGTACACAACTGTGATAATCTGAATTAATAATTTGCCATAATCTGAATATGTGCTTTCGTGTTCTCGTGCTCTTGAAATCAAATCAGCATGAACACATTTGTGCAGTGTGGCATCAAATTGATTTCATGGAGGCTTTTACGATTCTTAGCATATTTTCATTTCACTAGATATTGTAATATTTATACCATGTGTTATTCAACTTTGGTTTAAAAATTCATGATTTTGGTCCTTTATGCAAGGCATTTTGTAGAGCTAACAATGTTGAGAGTTGTAGTTGTTTCCTACCTGAATTTGTGACCAAAATTATTCAGATTATGTCAAAAATTACTGATTTACTCTCATCCAACTGTCGAGCATTCCTTGGTCATTTAGAGATGCTATTATAGACATGTTTAATTCACACAGTTTGGAGCACGTAAGTTGACTTCCAGTTCCAGTGTGAGGTGACCAAATGAGTCCTGATTTACCTTAACATGTTGTGCTTTTTATTCCTGTATGATGCAAGCCTCCAACCGGCCTGCTATTTTTCATTATGGCCACATTGCCTGGTTTTCTGTCTTTTAAGGGCATTTAATGGACCATAAGTCAATCATTGCAGTTTTAGTGGTGTTGGGGTTGGAGATGTGACTCAGATGGGAGAGTTTACATGAGTGAATTGTGTGTGTATACATTTTCACATAGGAGTGGTTCCTATGGCAGAAAATCTTCCTCACTATCCTTTGAACTTGAAAGTTTTTTGATATGTTTTTTAGCCCCTCTTTACAGTCCTCAGTGCATGGTACATCATTGAGTTGTTGGCCCCGTAGGCATTTCTCACTGTGCCATGTTTGCATATTTTTCGTTACAGTCAACGTGATTTCTGCTTCTCTGTGCTCTGCTGCTCTTGGCCTCTTGCAAGATGGTATTTCCCAATCCATCCTTTGGACAATACGAAAAGGGACCTCTGTTAGCAAAAAAACACAATATGATCGTAGATGGTCCTACTCTGCTTTAATGTTGCAATTATCTTGCTCACCCTATCTCTCTGGAGCTAGGCTCTAGTCCTCCTTCCTCATTGTATAGTCTTGTGATACAGGTGGCCAAAAGACATCAAGGCCTTCTCTCTCAGTTGCTAGTTTTATATAGAATAAATGGCCTTAAGGAAAACTTCAAATTATGTAAATGGAAGGTGGAAGAGTAAGTTGCTCGCGACATGCGAGATGCATGAAATGAAATGAGAAATGTTTTAAATGTGCTGAGTAGGGTGTAGGCATATAAATTTGTGCTCCGGCTTGAAGGTCTAATGTACATGTTGACATGATTCCATTGTATCATCTGTTTGGCCGGATTCTCGTGTTCAAGGTCGATTGGATTTAGTTGCAGGGACAACGCCTAGCACTGGCTGTCCTCAGCCTCACAAGCCAGAGTGTGGGTACGGCCAGGAGTTGAAAATGGTGACGTCCATCTCTGGATGCAAGGAATACATATGCGGTAACCATTTACTTACTTTTCATTGCTTGAGAATCCCATTTGTATGGAATTCTAGGATTGCAGCAGAAAATGCTGTTGACCTAAAAAAGACATTTCACTTTACTCTAATTATGATGTGAACAAACTTAGTTAAAATTAATTTGGTTAAGTATTTGTTGAAATGAAAGAAACATTGTAAAATGCTATATGAAATATCCAATGAAGCCTGGAGCAACTTTTAATGCTCTGGAAGTTTTCCCCTGGGATTGTAGTGGTGTGATGGTGTTGATATGTTTGTTCTCTCTCTCTCTCGTGAGCACAGTGTGTGTCCCCATTGGTGAGTGCCAGCCGCTGGCGAGCCCCCTCGAGGTGACTGAGGAAGGGGAGGAAGGGGAGCCGGGAGTGGAACGCTGGACGGACTACTCTGGGTGCTGCCCTCGAGTGATTGAACGGTGCAACGTCACCCTCTGCCCACCCAAACCAGACTGCCCGAAGCACCACATTGCGGAGAAGCTGCCTCTCATTGAGGGGAAGTGCTGCCCAGACTACAAGTGCTGTAAGCCTTTAAATGTCCTCCTGATCCTCATTCTCAGCACAGGGAGATTTTTTCTCTTGGTTTATTTCATTCAATTGAACCACTGTGGTTGAAAGATTAACTGTTGTCTATGAAAGCAGTAAATCATGAATTGCCGGTTCAACCAAGCGGGAACATAAAAATGTAAAGTATCATTTTGTCAGGGACTTGATTGAGATAAAAATGATGTCGTTAAAATATGTATATACCAACTGCTGAAGAGAGGGCAGGTGTAATTGCAGTTGTTCGAATAAATTAAGAAAAAATGAAATTGTGGCCCCTGAATTTTAGTTGAATGTGCAGCTGCTGCAGGAGGGAAAGCCTCTGAAGGCATAGAAGTCATGCTAGGGAAACAAAGGGCAAAGGGCTATTACAGTAAAACTTCGATTTTACGCACTTTGATTTTACATCAAGTCTCGTTTTTACGCAGCGACACTCAAGTCCGGCCGGAAAGCATAGGGAATTCCAATGGTGAAACTTCGATTTTACGCACTTTGATTTTACATCAAGTCTCGTTTTTACGCAGCGACACTCAAGTCCGGCCGGAAAGCATAGGGAATTCCAATGGTGAAACTTCGATTTTACATCTTTTCTTGATTTTACGCAGTTTTTTCGATTTTGCGCAGCATAACCCCAGCCCCAAAGAGTCCGCTAATCTTGATTTTACGCAGTTGTCTTTCGACTTGTTTTGAAAATCCCGACTGGAGCAATATGAAGTCTAAATGAGTTGCAAAAATGAATACAAGAACGGTTGAAATGACGTCGCGCTGTTGAGCGTGAAACTAAAAACATCGCGAATCTAATTATTACTTCCCCCTACGACCTCTCAGTAATATTTCAGGCTCCTTTACGAACGCGAATATCGCTCTTAGTTAATATTTGCCGTAGAAGGATATCGAAACCTAAAATATACAGCAATCGCTGTGTATGCGTGATTAAGACAAATGATCGCCGGAGATATTAACATTATCACCTTTCGTTTATTATTCGACTTATCGATCGACGCTATTTATAACATATATATTGTAATTACAGTAGATGGTCGTTAATCCGGAATTATGAACTACGGAATATCTATCCCTAACGGAAGGTTTTCTAGAATTTTGCGAACGCTATGTTTTCCTTCGCCCCAGCGAAATATAACGGCGAAATTAGCCGTTAAAAATCCTCCCGTGCCAACATTTCGGCTTCCAAGGTGTTCCAAAAAAGATAGTCGTACTTCTAGTATGGACGTAAGTCGATGGTGATTCAACACGATGGTAAAAGCATATGTTGTCTCATTCCGCGGGCTAACCCCACATCTGCGGGATGAATGGAGGCGAGGGAAAGTTGATTGCGCAGCGCGCTTATTAGAGCTGATTCAACTTGTATCTCATTTTCAGTGGGTTTAAATGAAACATGGTTGGAACTTCAATAGCTATTAGCTTAACTCCGCTAGGTGGCAAGCGTTTATTTTTAACGGAACGGGAGTTAATGCCCTCGGAGAATAACTCGCGTCGTCAATCGTCATGCAATCATTGAAGTCAAATCAAGACGTGAGTGATAAGGCAGTCCCTTTAAACTCAGGAATGGCTTAGTGCCATTGAATCGAAGTACAAAAAGTGTCCGGTGTTGTTATCACACATGGGGAAGCAAAATATTACGTTTAGATGAGTCACACGGCTTGTGAGCCGAAGGTCCCGGCGCTGAATTCGCGGAAGAATGCCGACAGAGAAGCTATACCCTATATGCTAAATTTTCGTGGGAAAATGGTTTTTTAATACGTAAAAATTATAAATAAGGAAGATTGTTCCGACTATTAATAATTTTTGACGGTAGTTGCGCGGTTATTTAAATAGCTCACTTTAAAAAAGTGATCTAAACACCGGAAAAATCTGATTTTCCGAATATCCCGGGTCCTATGTGCTCCGTATTATCTTTGGTATGCTATTTGGAAGGAGGACACTGATAGCTGGGGTCATTAGTGCCATGAAGTAAGGGCTGGGGGGATAGGAACCCTATATTGGCATTAGCCAGGTTGTAATGATAGGCCTTAAAGGCCTTAACGTCCCATCTGCTGGACAGAGTGGTGCACTGGAAGTGTCCTCCACATTACTCTCAAGTAAGGATAGGGCCATCTCTGATAACAATTTCTCCATGTTTCCGGTGCAACCGCGTAGGTTTGTTGGTGATGACAACAGTTTCGCTAGCACTGCTGCCAGCGTCTTCAGGTCGAAGATGGAGATGCCATCTCTGATAAGTTTCTACTACTGCCTGGACTTCAACCCAGGGCCACAGGGTGTAAAGCCTTTGTGATGTATTAGCAAAATTTTGCTCCCTGTTAATGGGGTTAATTTGGATGACTATCCTCAGATATCTCATTTCTTCAATCTTCAATCTTTGTTTGTCTGCAGGTGGTTAAACGGATTTCCTGAAAACTGCTTTTAATGAGAATATTTTTGAAAATTAGCTCCTCTGCGAGCATTTAGTATTACCATTACGACATTTCTCCTGGGTAACAGAAGTAATCTTAGTGCCAGAAATGCTAGCAATTCTACCATGTTATTCATCCATGGGAAACATTGTTCAGGAATGCAACGTTGTTTTTCTCAAGGTAACACGTCATCTGTGGTGTTGCTTGTGAGTAAATAAGATTATTAGGGATCATTTTCTTGCCCCCAAATGAGTAATTGAATCCAGGAAACATATATCTGATACGACTGAAAAGGATTTCATGCTCTTTTACCATAAAGGCACACATATGAGACTTTTTCTGGATCCGGTTCTGGCTCAAATCAGAACTATACAAAAGTGTTCTAAAAATAATGAGCATGAGTTATCCTGAAAACTATACTTCTCCTCAATACCAACTCTTGATTTTACACACTTTGATTTTACACAGTGCCCATATTTCGGTCCCTCCAACTGCGTAAAATCAAAGTTTTACTGTATCTATCTTCAAAACAGTGGGTGTTGGATTTCAGTCCTATGCTTGCCGGGACTTTGTTGGCATGGGAACATCATTTCTGTGCCTTAGAATCTTTTTCAGCTCCTTGAGCGATGTGACAGGGCATATTCATGAGAGTTATGTGAATAAAGTTGGCATCCTTGAGGGGGTTGGGGAAAGCTGGAGTTTATTTGCTTATAACTAAACCACGCCCTTTCTCATCTCTTTGCTTTTATCTCCCCTCCCTACGTTCCATACATATGAAAGATTTTTGTTGGCATGTGAGCCAGGAGATATCTTCAATTTTACCTGATATCAGTACATATAATGCAATATTCTTACGGATTTAGAGATTTTTGCTTGATATATACAGTGGAACCTCGATCTGTCGTTTTTCTGGGGGATGGATGAAAAGAACGATGAATGCGGGAAAACGATCGATGCGGCAATGTTTGTTCGGGTTGCCTATGTACCAGGATCCGCTGGATTTTTGCAAATTATGACATTCATTAATGGATTCAAACAAGATTTTTGCTGATTACAGGAATATTATTACTTTATCGAAACACTTAGGTCATATTGTTGGTTCGACTTATCTCTCTTTTTAATATTCTTAAGGGACAAGCCGCCTTGCTAAAAAAATGTTTGCACTCCACTCGGAATTTTCACTGCTATTATGCATTTCTGTCTGATGTAAAAATTCTTATCCATCAAATGCCATTTCAAGTACACGTATTTACGAGAGAAATGTGCGTGTTATGCCTCAAACAACTGATTTCGCCATCACAGTGATTGGTTATGAGATGGATCAAGAAGGCCAAAAATAGTTTATTATTTGAAATGTTCCTTTCTAGCAATTAAATTTTTAATATGATTGAGGCAATGTGGCGTTAATTGTCAGCGGCACGCCCACCTGATCCTCGGCTTCATCCCACTTCTTGTTTTCACCAGGGATCTCGCTCTACCCCCACCCCTGCCGTCATGTGCTACCAGACATACCGAGGCGTTCTGCAATATTCACGCATTTCTAGCCCGGATTATTTTCTTCATCATCAATGATTTTCAGTCCATCTTTTAAAGTTCTCACTTGTGTCTTCGGAAGTGCCATGGTCCAAAGACGAATAAGAATAAAACTAATAAAAATGAAACCGGACTCCATTGAACCCACACGGAAAACACTCGCTAGTTTTAAGTCAACCCACCCCAGAAAGTACGGAACCACTCGTACGAGGTGAAGTTCAGCACTAATGCTATCGCGTACGGCGTAGGCAGAGCTTACTGCAGAGGGTGAAGCATGACCATATGACTGCGCAATGAAATTTTTTATCGTATAGAGAAGGCAACTTACCCACTCATTTCTAACAATAAGTAGCGTAGCTCTAGATGAGCAGATGAATTTAGATTGCTAGTAGAGAGAAACAAAATATCCTGAGAAGTCATCGCTTCGTTAGCAACTCAGACAAGTGAGACTTTTTCCTTGCTTAAAATGCTTAAATGACGTTAGAAATACGTTGTGTTTGGTATCAATCTTTACTGAATTACGTGAACATCACTAATATCTCAATATAATAAAAGTATAATACCAATTGCCGAAATTCATTTTTAGACACCTTTTGGGCTAATTGGTGATTCATGCAGCAGTTGACCTCCACCTTTGAAGCGAGTCGGCTAAAAAAAGTCAGCGGTCGAGAAAGGGGGAGGCGTGAAAAAGGTTTCTTTTGTTCTCGAGTAACTTGATATTTTCTTTCGAACCTAAGGTCGTCGTAATACGATCCCTGCTCGAGCTGGGACCTTTTTTTATTTCGGAGAAGAAGAAAGGAAAAGAAGAAAGAAAGAAGCACTCTGCTTCTCCCTATCGCATTTCAATCTCCTGGGGAAGATTCAAACTATGTGTCTGTCGTTATTAGCCATAAATAACACGTTGTAAACACTTCGTCTCATTTTTATCAAACGATGAATGCGGGAAAATTATTCGACGGGACCGCGATCTTCAAACGATCAATGCAGGAAAACAATACTTCGGGGAACGATAGATGCGGGAAAAAAGTACATTGTCTTTATGGAACTTAATTTGGGACCAGGAGCGGCGAACGATGAATGTGGGAAAACGATGAATGCGGGAACGATAAATCGGGGTTCCACTGTATTTCTACATTTGAGTGTGTATTTTGTTCATTTCATATTGCTAGAATTGAGGTGAATTTTTGGGATGTCCAAATTCCAAATTGTTCCAATTCTAAGTGTTTAAGAAGGTAGTCACCATAATTAATACCTTTTCAACTTAACTAAATAAAATATTTGTGGTTGTAAGGTTGAGCTGCATGGCTACTTATTTTGTCAGTCTTAAAACCAAATTGAAATATCCGTCGCAACTGCTTTCTAACCCTAGCCAAAATCCTGTTCTATTAATGCTCATAGATCAAAAAAATTCTTGCTCTTTTGAGTAATAATTGTGTATCCATGTCTTTCTCAAGTTATTTCTGTCACCATGACATTTTAACTGTCTACTTATGGCATTAATTGTTCAATAAAATTTATTCATGGTATAATGTGGACTTATTGCTTTCCGTTCATATTTGCCCAACTCCAGTTCTTATGGGAAATAAGGAAATAAAATACATACAAGATTTCAAACAATTGTCAAAATGTTTTGCCAGTTATGTGTTAGCTTAAAATATAATTACCTGGATAATTCTATGTGCTGCAGTAAGTGCATGGTAGGGTGGATGATGGCACTAAATGGTTACCCTTCCCCTTGCAGCGCCTCCCAAGGATGTTTGCGTGTACGAGCATGAGTTCACAGCGAGTGAGGAGGGTGGCGAGAGATTGCTGCAAGATGCAGAAAAGTTCACATCCATCAAAAAAGTGAGTTGCCTCTCAGTCATTCATTAATCATATATTATAAATGTGTCAGCATATTCATGGTTTTGTGATGCAATAGGGTGTTTTCCTTCATCAAAGAGAACGAAATGCATTGATTGCTATTCGATTCACACCATTAACCCATTAATGCCCAGAACATTTTTTTCTAAAAATTTTACTTTTTTTTGCTTAAATTATGATTACACATCATACCTGATGCGGGAAAAAATATTTTAAAAAATCTCTAACATTTGCATAGTACTTAATCCTACACGTATCTTAAGATACATCTGGGCACTTAAGGGGTCAAAAATGCACATTATCATTTAATTGTGTTAATGCTCGTTTTTGCTATATTATTCATTACCCATGCCTTCATCAGTAGTTTTTAATACTTGAATTTGTATTATTATGCATCAAATAATATAATTTTGAGTATTATTATAGTATTATAACGTGAACAATTTACATTTGCATTTTGAAATTTTACAGCAGTGTGATACTGTATCCGAGTTTTTTATACCGTAACCATCCCTGTACAACTTATACATCCAAGTCTCATCTAAAATATTTGAGCCACCATTTTTATTCCTGATTGTTGTCCGGTAATTTGCCAGGAATTGATCACACATGTCCACTCCACCCATGTGAGAATTGTAGTCCGCGATTGCCACTTGCATTTCGGAAACAGAATAACAAACAGGAGTTTTCATTTTTTTATGTATGCTAATAGAAATCAATTCTGATATGAATAAGTTGTCAGCAAATATGTTTGTACCTGGTGGTAATTTTCACTCATCCACTAGTCCTAAAAGTACATATCCTTGACCAAGATCTGTTCTCTGAAGGTTGGCTACAGCATGATAAAGGGTGACTTGATTCGAAAATATACCATAATTTTAACCATAATTTTAACCATAATCTTACTCGTTTCCCTCTAATGCATTGCTTGCAGCCATATCTACCATAGTAGAGGTTAATTGATTCATCCACCAAACAATATTCTCCAGCGCTTACAATTTTGAAAGTCTAGTTCAAAACCTCAAACTAAGGTTGAACTTTATATAGCCTATCCTTGCCATCATTCTTCCCATTATAATAATTATCTGCCAGATGCAGAAACCTTAACATTTCTTCAAACCTGTTCCTTCGCATTGACTGAGAAAGTATTTCGATGGTGCAGTCTGGAGATGACCTCCGATAAAGCCATCAACTAAGTAGACGGTGACCTGAGAGAGGCAATATTCCAAACACTTCATAAATCACTTCGATTTGTACGTACGAAGAATGTACCAACACTTTTAACAATTGTTCATTAAATTTGTCTTGAATTTTTTCTGCTGACAGCGCTGATGTTAGAGCTATTTCAGATTTGTTTCACCTCTGCTCCATCACTAAGGTACGTCTTCTCCTCTCAGCGGTAAATGGGAGCCCCTATGCTGTTTTCTTGACTTATGTAGCAAGGGGTGTGCAACAAAAGTAACAAAAAAGTATTTACAGAAGAGACGGTTGAAAAGTCTTTAAAGCGCAGATTCCTCCTTATGTCAGGTATATCTTTCGGAGACTCGAACTTGAATACAAAGTACAGAGTTTTTGGTGATGGAGCGTAGTACAAAGTTTCTTTATCAATGTTTAATAATTATATAATATATATAATAATAATGCCTTGTTTATAATCATTTTAAATAAAACTTTCCTAAACATTTGCACGTGACTTGATTATTTTTCATAACGATACAAGTAAAGATAGCTCAAGATATCTTTTGTGCCCCCCTTGAATTCTTTTCTGTATCCGCAACTTTGCCAGGATAGGCAACTTGATATTGCGAGTATTTGCATTTCCAGAAATCCAATACTGACTCATTTTCTGCTTCCAATGAAGGTACTTCATCATAATTCAAATGAGGATACACAACAATTCTGAGAAAATTCCTATTTTGCTGTATTTACCTAATTGTTCAATATTATATACTTCATGAAATGGCAGGAATATAAAACTGTCTTCGATCTATCACATAATTAGGTTTTTAAAATTTTTACTTGTTCATCAATCAATAAATAGAATTAAACATACCTATAAGTCAAAACTTGACTTTTTGGTGCCACAAGTGCCCAGACGTATCTTTAGATACGTCAAAACTTTATTGATTAGTTTTGTTATGAGCTTGAAAGAAAAATGAATCTCTTTAAAAAGATAATATTCCTTATACATTTAAAATAAAACAGGTCAAAACTCTATTCAGATAACTCAATGGTTTATGCGAAAATTTAATTTTCACATGACCATAGCATAGCGATTTCTGAGTAGTTCATGACCAGTCATGTGTAAGTAAGCATAACAATTGCTAATATTGGCTTAAATAATCTAAATCACTTGTATACCATTTGAAGACTTTATTCTGTCATATTACGTGAAGAAATCGCATTAACAACAAACCACAGAGTATTTAGGAATTTTTAAAGTGTGACGTATCTAAAGATACGTCTGGGCATTAATGGGTTAATGTTTTAATAATATACGAATTATTTGGTTTTAGAAATCCCAGTTTAGACGAATGGCAATGGTCAATTTTAACCTCATTTGAAAAGGCCAGATTGGCGCCCATGCGATTCCACTCCACGTGACGTCACAGGGACCTAGTTTCTATACTGGTAGATAGGAGTTTTCCATTGTCTGAGATTACCTATGCATGCATGAGGCACAGAACTCTGGGAAACATCTCTTAATAAGCACCCATTAAAATTGCCTAAGTTCGGAAAGTCTCCTTCGCTTGATAGGGTATTAATAATCCTTATTTAAGCCAAGTGCTACCTGCTCTGCTACCTGCTAGCATCCTGCGTCATATTAGCGCTCAAGCCTCGCCTCAAGGTCACCTCACAGGGCGGCAGCGGGAACGAGAAATACGTGACACGGTCTTTTCCCATCATTCCTATGTAGCCATCGTGTTTTCGCGCGCTCGAAAATTTTAACTTTTCGTTTAATCGCGAAAAATAAATATTGTCATTCAAAAATCTATGAGCGTGAAATGCGTACTCCAGGAGTAGTAATCTTTCGATTTAGGTAATAAAAAATATTAGGAAACCACCCTATTCCTGCTTTCTGGGTGTTTCTTGAAAGGTCTATTTGATGTGAACAAGGCAAAATGCATTCCTCATGAAAGCATGTGGCCCCGTGCATGTCTTTAGAGGCATCATCATAAGTCAGCATTCGTGAGATGGTTTTGATGCAGCTCTCCATTCCGATCTCCTATCTGCTAGTCTTTTCATAGCGAGGTTAATTCTTCTTTTTTACATCCTGCCCTATGTGACTCATTCTGCCCTTTGGAATGGAATGTGCCCTTCCCCTTCAACCATCCTGCAACCATAATGACTCTTTTAACTTATTTTATGCATTTTTTTTACCTTCCTATTTCATGAATTTTTTTGTTGAATCCTATGTACTTTTGTATACATTGTAAATGTAATTACATTATAAATAAATAAAAACAACCAATTTAAATATCTAGGAGTACTGTTAACAAACAACTACAAAAAAGAGATGGAAATATAATGCCCTACTTGCAGCAGCTGACAGGTCATACTGGAGAATGATAAATTTAATTATATATAAACTCTTGTCAAAAAGAGCAGAAATAAGGATTTATAAAACAATAATGCTGCTGATACTATAATATGGTTCTGAAGTTTGGGCTTTTACAAAAAAATTCGTAAAAGAAGCTCATAGCATTTGAAAACAAAGTTTTGCAAAGAATGTTAAGTCCCACTAAAGAAAGAGAAACATGGAGAATAAGAAAAGACAACAAGTGGAGAGAATTGTACAAGGATCCAAATATTGTGGGGATGATCAGAAGCAAGAGTTAAGAAGGCTAGGCCATGTTCATAGAAGAAGTAAAGAAACAATGAAATATACAGTGGAACCTCGATCTATCGTTTTTCAGGGGAATGGACGGAAAAAAAAAAAAAAAAAAAAGATCGAGGCGGGAATGTTTAGCCAGGTTGCATATGTCCCAGGAAATGCAGGATTTTCGCGCATAAATATGATATTAGTTTAAGGATTCAAACAAGATTTTAGCCAATTACAGGAATACTAGTACTTTATCGAGACACTTAGGTCATATTGTTGATTCGAATAATACAGTAAACTCTTGATTTTACGAAGTCAGTGGGACCGGAAAATTGGCACTTCGTAAAATCGAGTTTCGTAAATTCAAACCTTTTTCATAAGTCACGAAAAAAATGTTCGCTTTTGTTTCTTCCGCCGTTTTTTGTCTTTAGTGGTCTTATTTAAATGTTTTCGGTGGTTATTCTCGGTGTAATTCATAGAAAAGGCTTTTTGCTATCGATTTATGATGTGAAAAATCGTTAAATAATTATACCACCATAAAATTCCCATTTCTTGTTCATACTTCAACATCAACGATCGCTAAAGAAATTCCCGACCAGTTTAGAAAACGTAATCAAATAATGAATTGCAATGTTTATTATAAGAATTAACAGTAATAAATTTGTGGTTAGGAGCCAATAGCTACTATTAAGTATGCAAAAGATAGATATTTGTTTCTGACACCCACGGAATTTTAGCGGCAGCCGGCCTAACCGCCATTTATGTCGCCCTCTATCGCTCAGTGACGAGAAAAAAAGAAAAACAAGGGTCTTAGCCCGTTTCCAAAATAACCTTCGTAAGTTAATATTTCGAGTTACTTCGTATTTTCAGCAGAATGTGCTCTATTTTCACTGAGATTCAATTACGATCATAAATAACGTAGGATGTGATTATCTTCTGGCGAATATTTGAAGTAAGTTCTGTTTGAGTTCTCCGTCCGACTACTGTGTTCCATCATCTTCGCAGACGTTGCCATAAAAGACTTTATTCTTCATCAGGACTGTATTCTTCTTATCGGGTTTGAGGTGACCTGTTCATATAGTATGTTTCTCTCCTTTTATGCCGACAGGAGCAAGGTTCCAACCGGAAAACGACAGGAGAAACATCTTACAGTATCGGAGAAATACAGATAGAAACGTTATTATCCACATTGATTGTTTTCCTACAAGAGACGTTTTATCATTTCTCAACGTGGTTAAGTATTGGTTCGCTAGCGTGAATTCCCAAAAAATGACACGCAAAAACCTGTACCGTCACCTCATTTAGTTTTCGTGTTCCTTTCTCCGCCGTATTGAAAGTTAGGCAAAGGATCATTGACATAGAGAAAAGATTTTCTTAGTTTTAGCACTAAAAAATAGTCGTGCCATAATCGTAAATAAATATAGTGTGGAAAGAGCAAAGAAATTAATTTCAATTGAAAAGTCAGCTGAGAAGAAGAGAGACAATTATAAGCGCGGCACCATTTTCCCGATAGTGGAAGATACTTCTTCCGCCTCTCTCCGGTTAATAACTTCCCCCCGTTGCAGGAAAAGATGAACCATGCCCTTCTCCACAATCGGGGAACGTTCCCAGTGGGTGGGGTGAATAAGAGTGGGATGGGGATTGCCTGAGGGAAGAAGTGTGGTCAGCACAAGGACTGGTGAAGGGGGCAGGACAAAGAAGGGTGGGGAAATGGCCTTCAGCTCTGCCTCAGTCTACTTTTGGGGGCCGTATTTTTTTGCGACGCACACAAGCTCAGTCTCCTTAGGGAGGGAGTGAATGGGAAATGCTGGGGAAGGAGGGGTTTGGGATGCGTAAGGTGGGTGTCAGCAAGATCAGCCAAAGGCGGCAGGAGGGAAGGGAAGGCTTTGGAAAGATAGAACCCCAGCATGGGAGAACGGGGAAGCGCGTGAGAAGAAAGTTCATGGTTCATATAGACTTGGAAGTGCGTCTTCATTACGAGAAGCCTGAAATATAAATTGGCGGTAAATAGAGCCCAGTACTTAAGATATTTAAGTTGTTCATTCACAAAGGCCAATATATACACGAAAAGATATTATGGCGCGGATTGCATGTATCAACCTCCATTTCGGGATGTTATTAATTTCTGTTCCCATTTATAAAAGTAGCAAATAGATTTGAAAGAATGATAATCATGAATAAAAATATCTAAATCGATATCCAAACGCACATGAGCAAAATAGATGAATGTATACATACAGATCCATCGCAAGTAATACCGCTCAAGCTTCTTCCGGTATAGGAGTTTAAAATCCTGGATAATGCCTTGGTCCAAGGGCTGAGACTTGCTAGTCGAGTTCGGGGGTAAAAAGAGGACTCGAACATTAGCCAACATTAGATCTTCCACGTATTTATGGACGGTGGCATTATCCATTATTAAAACAACTTTGCGGTTCTCTCCAGCAATTTTTCTCTGTAGACGTATAACCGTTTGCTGGAAAATTTCTCGGGTCATCCAGCTGTTTTTATTTGCATGGTAAAAAACGGGGAGGGCTTCCAATTTTACATGTTTTAAGCACCGTGGCCTTTCAAATTTCCCAATGACAACGGGCTTATTTTGTCCGTGCCCGTTTGGTTGACGCACAGCCCCACAGTAACACGCACTTTACTCTTTTTCCCCCCATGGCACCTTTGCCCTTTGAAACCCAGGGTTGCGTCAGGTAATGCATTAAAAAATAGCCCAGTTTCAGGGGCCAGCGAGGGTGAGCTCGTCGAGGAAAGGGTCCCAGATTAGGGACCCTTCGAAGTGCTTCTGCGAAAAGTAGTCAAGTAGTCTTCGAAGTACGTTCACAGCAGTGCAAAGGGTTAATTAGGGGTGTACGAAATACTCCGCGCGACCTTCCTGACATGTTAAACTACGAATTATTGTCGATGCTATGTTTACGAACAGGCACGTAAATAGGGGCATAATGTCAGCCGCGATATTTTAACTGAACTCCTACTCCCCCTAAATTCCCACAGTGAGGTTTTTGGCGACCCATTTCTCTCCAAAGTTGCATTATCATTTACGATTTCGCACTTTTGATGGACCACAGTTGGAAGCGCTGATTTTTTAGCTACTTACACCGGCGTAACTAGTTTTGTTGACAAATTTTTCGCCGTAGTTCGTATAAACGAATGCCATTTGCTCCTAGGGACCGAGCCGAGGTTCGTAAATTCAAAAAATTTCGTATAATCGAAACTTCGTATAATCGAATAGCGCCATGTATTTAGCATAGGCTTTTCACCGGGACCGCAATATCACTTCGTATAATCGAAAACTTCGTAAAACCCTGCTTCGTAAAATCAAGAGTTTACTGTATCTCTTTCAAATATCCTAAGGGAACACGCCACCTCACTAAAAATGTTTGCTCTCCACTCGGCATTTACCCTGCTATTATGGATTTCTCTCTGATGTAAAAATCCATGAAACGCCATTTCCAGTACACGTATTCACGAGAGCAATGTGCATGTTATGCCTAAAACAACCGCTTTCGCCAGTGCAGTGATTGGTTGTGAGATGGATCCTATAGGTCAAAAAAAGTCAATTATTTGTAATGTTCCTGTCTAACAAATATATTTTTCATGTAATTCAGGCAATGTGTAAAGCGTGAACAATGTTGTGTTAATTGTCTAATATGAGGGCTTCTCTTATATCTCTTATTGACACACACACTCAAATATGAGGGCTTCCGAGCCTCTATCATCGGATATTTCTCTTTAAATAGAAAATAATCAACACGTCTCACAAACGAAGCTCTCACAACTGCTGGCAACTATTACAAACAATAACAACAATTGCTTTGTGTGACGTTTAGGCTCCTATGATGTCATCGAGGCTTCGTCGGCAGTGGCTTGGGGGGTGAGGGAGTTTTTGGCTCGCTTTAAAATTCGTTATATTTATCACTGAATATCTCACGAAGGAAACTAGGATTTACATGCGGTTTTCTTTGTTGAAATCAGAAAATAATTTTCTCTCCGCCTGTGAAATAAAAAAAATTCATGCAAGTTCTCCATTCGGGTTGTGTCCAGGAAATGAAACTTACATGAATTTAAATTTTTAAAAATCAAAACCATTGTAATAAGAGCAAATTGCTTGCTTCAAATCAAGGTTATTGCTTGAAAACTCCAACAAAAATAATTGAACATATACCGTATTTGCACGAATCTAAGACGAGGTTTTTTTCCCTCGCAACTCCTGCGGAAAAGAGGGTTCGTCTTAGAATCGGATGCAAAATTTTTGACGTCAAGCGGGTTGCATAATTTACGCCGGAAAAATTATGGCCACCTGAGGTTGCCACCTGATAGCAATACAACGAAAAATCAACGGCAAGAATAGCTTAACAGTTATTTAGCATATTTAATTTTGCGTTCTAGTAAAAAAAATTCCATTTTTGGGCAGCAGGCAAAGATTCGGCGCGTACCGATCAGTCGCCGGGTGCACTTCTGCCGAGTCCGCGAGATTGCCTGCTTTACCCTGGGTTCGGCTCCATTCAAGTTAAAGCTCGATCAACTCACAAAATGTTAGTGTGATTGGTTACAATTTACCTAAATTGTAACCTTAAAGCCTCAATGCCGTAGTCGAATAAACTGCTACGAAGTCGTCGCATTTTTCTCAGAGCAACGGTAAGATGGCAACATGATTTGCCTCTGATTAGAGAAATCGATTTAGTTGTGATTCCGTGCCTTTCAGAGTATTACAATGGCAGAGAAAAGAAATTATTACACTGCCGCTTTCAAAAGAAAAGTTATTCAGTGGAACTCCGATCTATCGTACCCGTATTGATCATTTTCCCGCATTCATCGTTCGCCGTTTCTGGTCACAAATAAGGTTCCATTTAGACAATGTAATTTTTTCCCGCATCTCAAAAGTATCGTTTTTCCGCATTGATTGTTTGAAGATCGTGGTCCCGACGTATAATTTTCCCACATCAATCTTTTGACGAAAATGAGACGAAATAAATACAATGTGTCATTTATGGCTAATAACTACAGGCACATAGATTAAATATTCCCCACGAAATGAAATTACCATTGGGAGAAGCTAAAAGCCTTGGGGTAGTAACATAAGCGCATTTCCCAAGATCAGCTATCCCCCTCCATTCAGCACTCGCCTCCCACCTCTGACGCTTTCCTCTTCTCCAAAATCAAACAAAAGGTCCCAGCTAGCGCAGGGATCGTATTACGAAAACCTTAGCTTTGAAAAAATATCAAGTTACACGAGAACAATAGAAACGCATTTCACGCCCCCCTTTTCTCACCCACTGACCTTTTTCAGCCTACCTGCTTCAAAGTTTCCAGTTTCTGGGGGTCAACCGCTGCATGAATCACCTATTAGCTCAAAAGGTGTCTAACAACGAATTTCGGCAATTGGTATTATACTTTTATTAGGCTGGAATATTTGCAATGTGCTCGTAATTCAAGAAAGAACGAGACCAAACACGACGTATTTCTAACGTTATTTAAGCATTTTTAAGCAAGGAACTAGTTGGAAAAATACGATGGTGATTTTTGGCGAAACTCGATATCCTCGTTGCTGAGCTTATCGGCAGTTAATGCGGCATTTTTTCCGAAAACAGGATATCAGGTTATTATCAGTTATCAATTTACGAGTTATACCATAAGTCTCACTTGTCAGAGTTACTGAGGAAGGGATATCTTCTCAGGATATTTTGTTCCTCCCTACTAACAATCCGAATTCATCCGCCCATCTGAAGCTACGCTAATTAGAGAAGAATGGGTAAGTTGCCCTATCTTTGGGACAAAAAATTTCATGGCGCAGTCATGCTTCACCCCCTGCAGTATGCTCTGTGTACGCCGAACGCGATAGCATAGCTAGTACGAGTGGTTACATACTTTCCAGGGTGGCTTGCCTACATACCACGGAGTGTTTTCCGTGTGGGTTTAATAAAGTCAGGTTTCATTGTCACTAGTTTAATTTTATTCGTCTTCGGACCATGGCCCCTCCGAAGAAACTATTAGTCGAATCAACAATAAGACCTAAGTGTCTCGATTAAGTACCACTATTCCTGTCATTACGCGCCAAAAATCCTGCGTTTCCTGGGACATAGGCAACATAGCCAAACATTCGCGCATTGATTGTTTTCCCCTAGAAAATTTTTTTCCCATAGTGGAGTTCCAAAAAAGGGGGGGTCGTCTTAGAATCGTGTTCGTCTTAGATTCGTGCAAATACGGTATACACCCATGTCTCGTATAGCGCAATTTCGATTAGCGCAATTTCGATATAGCGCAAATACGTTCCTCGGGGAAACATTGCAACGCAGTGTAGCCTAATCAAAACTATTAAACGCTCCCGTGATAAAACGTGAAATTGCGCGAAGTACAAACGAAATTTCTATCATTTTACGCATATTAATGTTATTGCTTGCCTCAAAGCTTCTTTTTTGTTTATATATTAATCGAAATCTATTGCTGTGCAATGGCCAAAAGTATTACTCGTCATTGGGTCCAGATAGCCGGCTTACCGAAGTAATTTATCTTGTCTCCTTAACAGAATGATAATAAATAATTTAGATCATTAATTAAGCGTGAGGCTAGTGGAAATGATTTTTTTTTCAGCAATACGGTTTGAGACGTATTTTTGCCGTCATAGGTTATCGGGTGATTGACTTCCAGGTAGAGCGTCTACGCCGTCTATGCTGAAGCCTTCAAGGTCATCGGTATTCACGGGGGAGAAATGGAGCGGTGGCCGAGTTGCGCATGAATAGCATCAACACATAAAAGGGTCCGCTATAGAGTCTCAAACACAATGGCTTCGTTCCCTCCCCGCAGTCTTAGGCCTTCTGCGTCTCAGGAATACAGTTCAGCAGTGGAAGGTGATTTAGATAGAGCCATACAGAGTAAAAACCAAGAGAATATGGCGAAAAATAGGAATGCGAGTAGAAAAATCAAGAATTTATCAATAAAAACTATAAACCTAGAAGAGGAATTGAAAGAGGTCAATTGCTTTGAAAATGGAGAGCGTCAAAGCGATATTGCGCGGAAGTTTAAACGTACGATGCCTTATTAAGAATAAAGACGAAGTTAAAACATCAGTGACCTCAGCCGCACCAACTTCAACCAAGCGGTCTACACATACGGAAAGTTCATAGAGAATCAGTACAAAAAGACGGGAGTGGTAATCGCTCAGAGACATTTAGTGAAAACTCCGGTTGGTTCCACTATTTAAACGGCAAGCAGGTATTTTCAGTGCGGCGATATCAGGTGAATATGCAAATGTTGATAGCGCAGTTACCGCAACATTTTCTGATGAACTCCAAGCTGTGATTGAAAGTGGCTCCTTTCCCCCTCAACCAGTTTTTAGTGTTGACGAGACGATATTGTTTTGGAAAAGAATGCAATCTCATTCATTCATTTTCAGGGAAGGAAAACCTGGGTCAGGTTTCAAGGCATTTATAGACTGTTTCACGTAGCTGCTAATGACTCGGAGGACTTCAAATTAAAATGATTTATCATTCATAAACTCCGCTAGCTATGAAATGGCATTCGAAGTAGCATTTTCCTGTCATTTCGATGAGCGACAAAAGGGCCTGGGTGACACAATAGTTGTTTTTAGACCAGTTTGAAAAATCGTCAACTGCCGGCAACGCATTACGATCCCCTGAGATAGCAGATGTTAGCCCACCCGCACGACAGGAGGGAATTTCAAAAGCACGTAAGAATTTTTTTTAACGTGAATAAAAGTCTTTGAATGCGTGCATACTATCTTTAAAGATGTTTTAAACTATAAAAATTTATATAAATAATGTTTTCTAAGGCTTTTTATGGGAATATAGATGTTTTAGAGGAAATTCAATACCCAAGACCTATCCTACCAGGAACGCATCCCTATCTTCCCAATGATAAAACGCTCTCGTATAACGCAAATTCGTATAGCGCAAAGACCCCGAGGAACGCATCCCTTGCGCTATACGAGACATGGGTGTAGTTGGTAGCCTTCAAAGTCCCTTACCTCTGTTTTTGGATAGTCTTATGAGTTGATAAGCTATGGGAAGAGATAATCATCAAAATCAAAGATATTTCCTTGCTTTCTTTTTCCATTTAACTCATATGTTAAATACAATGTACAGCAGACTCCCGATTATCCGGCTGCGGTTTATCCGGGTTGCGGATTATCCGTGCATGATTTTAACTCTCGCTCAATTTTTTCCGCAATCTTATAAAAAAACTTAAATCGGACCCAAAATCATCGGAATTACTGCATTAATGCTAGGATACACCAGGCTTATCATTTCCGTCAGAATCCCGTTCGTAAAACGGAAGCGATCGCGCGCTAGCCGCATTCAAAGGAGCACCGATTTCGTGTTTTCCAAGCCTATCAGTGCGCGAACGCACTCCGTGATCACGGATACACGTCCCGCAGCAGATGCAACCCGGGCAACTTGTGCGAGACGCGACTGCGTGGCGTGGTGCCTGACAATGTAGTTTCCGACGTCGAGCAGTCGTATTGAAGCATTCGCGCAAATCACTTTTCTGTATCCGCGATCACACAGCCACGAAAGTGTGGTTTTCGAAACCGGGCCTTACATGAAGCATTAATAATACGAGTACATTCATGTTATTGCCGCTAAAAAGATCGCGAACTGGCGAAGAAAGCTCTCATTGAGTCCGGGAAGCACGCTAATAAAGCAGAATAACGGCATAAATAATAATATATTGTTTGTTTTACGTAAATTATGATCATTACAAGACATTGGAGTTGATGTTTGGGTTATCCGTGTTTTCCGATTATTCGTGCCGTCTCTCTCTCCCCATCATTAGCCATTAGGATAATCGGGAGTCTACTGTATGTCAAAGTTTGCAAAGAGTGAAGGGGAAGCAATTTCCTGGCCTCATTAAACCATCTTGAATTTACTGAGTGCCATATATATTTTGGTCCCCCCAAGTGCTATGCCAAGATAATCACAGTTTGATGGGTCATTGTCAACTTGCCATCATCCAAGAAGGTGCCGGTATCCGTCATAAAATTATGCTTCCCCATCCAAAATTTAGTCTCCCTTCTGAGTAAATTGACTGGCAAGTTTGTTGATTTTTGTTTTCATTTCAAGTGCTTGATGCAATAAATCTGAGAGAGGATGTTAATCGATTTTGAAAAGTTAGTTGTGTGTTTGTTGTGACTGAGAGACTTTGAGAGAGAATTCTTTGTTCCAATGATGACGTGAATGGATGGATTGTTTGCAGGTGGGTGAGGTGTGGGAGGACGGGCCTTGTAGGGAGTGTGTTTGTGTTGAAGTGAGGGGCGGAAGGCATTGGGGGAGCGCCAAGGGACGTGGCACCAAGGGGGCACCGCGCACCAAGGTGGTGAAGACGAGCTGCAGCAGCACCATCTGCCCCTCACCCGAGGAGCATCCCGATGCAGAGGACTACCAGTTGGAGCGCGTGCCCTCTCCCCAAAAGTGCTGCCCAGACATTGTGCGTAAGGCGTGCCTTGACGAAGGCAAGATTTACCAGGTACGCACATGTGCAGATTCAGTGTAGCAAGCATCAAAGGTATGCAAACTCTCTCTGTCGATTGAACCTCTGCAAAGTCCTTTTAGTCAACTCATTTGACCTCAAGCTGAGGTTTTCTTTTTCAAAGTTGATAAATGTGTCAATAAGAGAGTCTGCTGTCTTAAGTGGGCATCTTGTTCAAAATTTTTTGTCATCTCATAGAAAAAAATTGCTTTTTATTTTGTATTAGATTACTAGCTGACCTGGCAAAGTTTGTACCATCTAATAATTAATGAACAGTTTTGCTACACCATTTATAAATCAAGAGTGGCTGTACTGAATTGAATAATTTTTTAACTGTTATAAAAATAATAAGAAAAAGATTCAATAAAACTACAAAAATTAGTGTTTCCATGACTTGTTAGAAAGACATTTTCTTTATTCAATGTACATTGGGTAGACTGAGGCATGTACAGTGCGACCTCGATAAAACGACACCCCACGGTGCACCAATAAACACTTGCTATAGCGAATTGTTGCTTTACCAGAGGTGGAGCAAATAATAGCCAATATACCTGTTGCGAACAGTTATACAGGAACAGGAGTGGTGCGGCGACAGATAAATTTCTATCCGATAAACGTAAGTATAAATCTAGACGAAAGGTGATGTTTTTTTGCATCACTAAATTTCCTTACTCAAACAACGACTTACTATTCAAACAATTTATAAGCCCCGCACTGTATAAAAATCATGCCAGGCATTGTTTTGTCAATCATTATGCCAATGCACAACCGATGAAGCCATTTTTCTATGCACTTAATTAGTGCATTTACGTAATCATTCTATTATTTTGGTATTTTCCACTGAAAATTCAAAAATTAACTAATAAAACTGTATCGCGGTTATTTAATGCCTCAAATGTTTCCATTGGTGTATGTTTATTGTTCCTGTACATTAAGCGGCAGTGAAGTGAAATAACGTATTGCATTTGTTTCTGCAGTCGAAAACGGTGGAAGGTTGTATAACGTTCCTGCCTTGGAAGACTTTTTCAATCAGATAATGTAATATCTTCATTATCTAGCTCGCTCGAGCTCTATCGAGCTCCAGTACGACTCTGACCACTGACGTGAATAGTTCACCCTTGTGACTCCGCAGTACGGAGAATAAATATGTCCATCCAGACAATTCACGCTCAGTATCATTGCATCGTACATCCTACATCATCGCTAAGGCGCACTACCTACCTTTAGAGGCATCATTGCGAGAAATACCTCGTACTGCAAGGATTTTGTCGGGGAGTAGGATGTAAAAAAAGTTCCGTTTCGTCTATGTTATATCACGCGGGGAATACTCCTTAAGATACTTATGACCGGAGTCCTTTCTTCCACGACTTCGAGTTTACACCGCAGGCATCACCAGCCATTACGAGGGGAGATAACGCTTTGGTGCTTAGCATTAGTATAATCAACCATCCGAACTGTTGAAATTCTCGATTCGCAATCTATCCCTGAAATACTCCGCTTTAGGCTTTGGCGTAGCCCCTTTCTTAGGAGTTCCCGCAGATTGGAGTGGGCAAAACCACCCGAACAAAGATCCTTATAGTCTGCTTTCCTTGGGCGCTTTTGTTTTTTTTTAATTGTGAAGAGCGAATAGGAAGATAAATTAATTTCGACACTCTCATATTACTCCTTTCTTTTTATTTTCTCGCTTAGACGTGTTTGGTGTTTTTTTGGCCATGGTGTCTGCCATCAAATGCTTTCTATTCATGCAACCCATGGATGTACGGTTATGCTGACGACAGCTTTCTGCCGCCCGAGGAACAAAAGAAGATCAAGCATTCGCGAATGCTAATGCCACAATATTTTCACCAAAATTAACTACTTATTTATCTAACGACAGTTTACTACATAAATTTGAGACTGAGCACTCCATTAACTTCATTTCTGACAGATCGCTAGCAATTACAGAGATTAAGGAGTCTTGATGTAAGTTTTTCCGGCGGTGAAACCGTCGCTATGGCGAGAGCCAACACCAAAAGGGCCTCGTAAAAACGAATTTTTTAACACACTTATTATAGGGTCAATTGACGGTGCATCGACTATCTCTCGTAATAGCGGGGGTGTCGCTATAGCCCGTACTCGCTTTAACGAGGTTCTACTGTACCTATATGTTTTTTTCTCTATGCATTTTCTGATTTTTATGTTTTAACTTAGGAAATTTTAGGCATTGTGGTCTAATAAAGCAGTTAATAAAGTAAAAATTTTATGCATTCAGTTGATGGTCTATTTCTGTTTTTAAACTTAAAAAAATGTTTTTAGGCCCAAGTCTTTTGCGTGAACTTGCCCTCTTCATGGGGCAAGTATATGCAATGATAGACCGATGCTTGACTGATGCTCACAATAACTTGGTTCAGAAAAGTGCACTGTATAAATGTATATGATGTGATTTGTTAATTGTCGTAGCGAATGCAAGTCGAATTGAAAATTGAATTTGTTCAAACTTCAAGGGCATATAGTTCGGATCATTTGAATCCGTGGAATGGCAACTTCCTCATCCTTGAATTTTCTTTTGATTATAGTCGTGTGAATCACATTGATTATCAGGTTTTTTTTAATCACCAAACACGTTCCATTACATACTTGTGGTTGGTTTAGGTTTCAAAGCATCCTGACCACCAACCTTCAGCTGTAAAATGTGCTGTGCTGAGCCAGGCACATCCAAGAACTTTAAAAATGCAGATGGATAGTTGGTGACTTTGTCTTTTGTTACACAGTCAATAGATTTGAGCAAATGCAGAGTAACAACGATTTGATTCTGAATTGCAGTGGAACAGTGTTAAAGCAAGTACGGGTTATTGCGAGACCCCCACCATTACGCTATAATTACCCTTGACCCTATAATTAGTATGGACCAGATACCTCGCGGATATTGCCCTTCATCGGATCATAAGTCGTGGAAGACATCGGGTCTGGATCCAAAATTTTAAATAATTGCTTCAGTGAATGCAACACCAAATATCATTATAATTGGTGCAGTGATTCTCTAGTTTCTAATGGTGTAACATGGTTTTCAACTTCGAATCATATACATGTACAGATGTACTTAAATTGCTCTGCTTGAGAATATGCATATAGTGTCTATGATTTGCACATTTACTTAAAGTAGATCTACTTAGTTTCATTAGAAATTTTTGGCTCAAGCTCGCATTGATGTTTCAATATAATAATAAGGGTGGAAAGAGTTCTGATTCTCTCTTCGAATGCGCCTTCGCATGCGATTCTTGTCCTACTCATGCACTGCTTTATTTGAAAGCTCTCGCAGAGGTTACGTAGGAGAATTTCAGCCGTGGAAAGTAATAAAGGCAAAATACGACTGGCACATAGTGTGACTCTTCCCAAGAGATTGAACAATCATCGGGGGAATCTCAGCGTCAGGAATTTGAAAATGCATTTGGATCTGAAAATATCCAATCTGAAAGATCCGGCTCCAAAAATCAAGGATCCAATAAAAGTCCTGGATCCATCCATCCCTAATGATTAGCATGTAAAAAAAGCCCTTTTGGTATTGGCAATCGCCATAGCGAGAGTTTCCAACACTGGAAAACCTTTACCACAAGTCCCTAATCTCTGTAATTGCTGGCGATCTGTTAGAAATGAAGTTAACATGGAGTGCTCAGTCTCAAATTCATTTGGTTAACTGTCATTCAATAACTAAGTAGTTCATTTTGGTGAAAATATTGTGGCATTAACATTTTCGAATGCTTGATCTTCTTTTGTTCCTTGGGCAGCAGAAAGCAGTCGGCAGTATACCCACTCGTCCATGAGTTGCGTGAATAGAGAGCATTTGAAGGCAGACACCATGGCCAGTAAACACAAAACACATCTAAGCAAAAAAGTGAAAATAACAGAGTAATATATGAGTGGCATTATTAATTTATTTTCCTGTTTGCTCTTCACAATTTAAAAAACAAAGAGAAGATTAGGTGTGTCGTGGTGCGAGAGGGCAAACCATCACAGCAAAAGCACCCAAGGAATGCAGAACTTGAAGAGAAAGAGAAGCTTAGACCCATCTCTACTCAAATTAAATATTTTCAATATTATTTTAATATTTTCAATATGTTTTAACCATCAAAATATTTTTAATATTGTTACGAATCTCAATCATCAAATTGGTAAAAAAAAAAACAAATACAGTGGAACTTGTTTAGTACGTTTCTGAAGGGACCATAAAAAATGAACGTACTAACCAGGAAAACGTGCTAACGAGGAAAGTAAATAATAGCAGTCGGGATAATTGCAATCTGTGGTAAAGTCGTCATAATTACAATTACTATCGGTAGTTCTCGTAGGATCGCCTTCCTGAACTCTTTTCACCTTTAAAATCACGAAAATGAGCGCTACATTGAAAAACAGTACCATGTGAATGAAAATCACAATGTTTCATAGGTTTCCCGAAGACAATTACAGTAAAACTTCGATTTTATGCACTTCGATTTTACATCAAGTCTCTTTTTTACGCAGCGACACTTAAGTCCGGCCGGAAAGCATAGGGAATTGCAATGGTGAAACTTCGATTTTACATCTTTTCTTGATTTTACGCAGTTTTTCGATTTTGCGCAGCATAACCCCATCCCCAAAGAGGCCGCTAATCTTGATTTTACGCAGTTGTCTTTCGACTTGTTTTGAAAATTCCGACTGGAGCAATATGAAGTAAGGTTATTTATTCGTCTCAATGAGTTGCAAAACTGAATACAGGAACGGTTGAAATGGCGTCGCGTTGTTGAGCGTGAAACTAAAAACATCGCGAATCTAATAATTACTTCCCCCTGCTCCCTCTCAGCAATATTTCAGGCTCCTTTACGAACGCGAATATCGCTCTTAGTTAATATTTGCCGTAGAAGGATATCGAAACCTAAAATATACGGCAATCGCCGTGCATGCGTGATTAAGACAAATGATCGCCGGAGATATTAACATTATCACCTTTCGTTTATTATTCGACTTATCGATCGACGCTATTTATAACATATATATTGTAATTACAGTAGATGGTCGTTAATCCGGAATTATGAACTACGGAATATCTATCCCTAACGGAAGGTTTTCTAGAATTTTGCGAACGCTATGTTTTCCTTCGCCCCAGCGAAATATAACGGCGAAATGAGTCGTTAAAAATCCTCCCGTGCCAAAATTTTGGCTTCCAAGGTAATCCAAAAAAGATAGTTGAACTTCTAGTATGTTGGTAAGTCGATGGTGATTCAACATGATGGTAAAGGCAGCATGCATTGTTTCATTCCGCGGGCTAACGCCACATCTGCGGGACGAATGGAGGCGAGGGAAAGTTGCTTGTGCGGCGCACTTATCAGAACTGACTCAACTTGTATCTCATTGTCAGTGGGTTTAAATGAAACATGATCGGAACTTTATAGCTATTATCTTAACTCCGCTAGGTGGCAAGCGTTTATTTTTAACTGAACGGGAGTTAATGCCCACGGAGAATAACTCGCGTTGTCAATCGTCTTGTAATCATTAAAGTTAAATTCAAGACGTGAGTGATATGGCAGTCCCTTTAAACTCAGGAATGGCTTAGCACCATTAAATCGAAATACAAAAATTGTCCGGTGTTGTTATCAGATATGGGGAAGCAAAATATTACGTGAAGATGAGTCACACGGCTTGTGTCGAAGGTCCCGGCGCTAAATTCGCGGAAGAATGCCGACGAAGCTATACCTGGTAGATTCAATCTACTAATGCTAAAATTTCATTGGAAAATGCTTTTTTAATGCATAAAAATTATAGAGGGAAAATTGTTCCGGACTATTAATCATTTTTTTATTCGTCACTGGCGACATGACGGCAGTTGCATGGTTATTTAAATAGTTCTCTTAAAAAAAGTGATCCAAACATCGGAAAAATCTAAATTTCCGAATATCCCGGGTCCTGAGTGCTCCATATTATCTATGGTAAGATATTTGAAAGGAGGTAACCGACAGCTGGGGTCATTAGCGCCATAAAGTAAGGGCTGGGGGATAGGAACCTTATGTTGGCATTAGCCAGGTTGTAATGATAGGCTTCAAATGGACCAGGACTTAACGTCCCATCTGATGGACAGAGTTGTGCTCTGGAAGTGCCCTCCACATTACCCTCAAATAGGGATAGGACCATCTCTGATAAGTTTCTGCTACTGCCAGGACTTGAACCCAGGCCCACAGGGTGTAAAGCCTTTGTGATATATGTATTAGCAAAATTTTGCTCCCTGTTAATGGGGTTAATTTGGATGACTATCCTCAGATATCTCATTTCTTCAATCTCCAATCTTTGTTTGTCTGCAGGTGGTCAAACAGATTTCTTGAAAACTGCTTTTAATGAGAATATTTTCGAAAATTAGCTCCTCTGCGAGCATTTAGTATCACCATTCCGAAATTTCTCCTGGGTAACAGAAGTAATCTTAGTGCCAGAAATGCTAGCAATTCAACCATGTTGTTCAACCATGGGAAAAATTGTTCAGGAATGCAATGCTGTTTCTCTTAAGGTAACACGTCATCTGTGGTATTGCTTGTGAGTAAATCAGATTATTAGGCTTCATTTTCTTACCCTCTAATGACTAATTGAATCCAAGAAACATATCTGACGTGATTGAAAAAGATTTCATGCTCTTTTACCTACAACCTCACATATGAGACTTTTTTCTGGTTCCGGTTTTGGCTTAAATCAGAGCTATACAAAAGTGTATGACTAAGCCTTCTAAAAATAATGAGGAAGAGTTATCCTGAATACTATACTCGTCCTTAATACCAACCCTTGATTTTACACACTTTGATTTTACACAGCGCCCATATTTTGGTCCCTCCAACAGCGTAAAATCAAAGTTTTACTGTACATGAAAAAGGCGTCTATCTCCCGTGATTTATCCTATATATATATTTATAGAAAGAGGAAAGTAAAGCTAAGTCATTTCTTCTTTCTCACGGCATACTCTGAGAATATAACAACAACCCTGGTTATGTCCACTTGTTGTTTTTAAACATATGAAAATGGGACAAAATTGTATTAACCTTAAATTACGGCAACAGCCGTACACATTCGCGTCTGGAATAAAACCATATCGTTTGTTATATTGATTAATAACACGCAAGATTATTATGTTACGACGTAATTACAAGAAGATTTTATATTATACATTTGAAATTTACTTTAGAAATTCGTATAATGTCGTCTACTTACGTGCCGAGATAACGTATTTTAAAGCTAAGCTTCGCGTGGAGATCCAGAGCATCGTCTGCTCCCGCAGCAGTAGGCAAATATGCTAGACCTAATCTAGACCATTTAAAAGGAGGCAGTATAATACTAATTGTAGAATGTTATCTCATTTATTTCTACTGTTCCTTGGAAGGAGAAGCAATGTACGATAAATACCCTAATAAACGTATGTGTTGGTCCAAGAAGGTAACAAAACTTAAAAAAAGGTACTTCCCCACACTCTTGTTGGCAAGCATGCATTGTAACAGATTTGAAACAATATTAAGCCATTTACACCTGAATGACAGCTCAATGCTTCCATAGCCTTGACGTCGAGTTTATGGAGTACGTGCAGTACTGCTTTAGATAAAGTGGGAATTGGATAAGACTCATTTCTTCATCGTGATAACTCGTGCAGCAAAATTTGTTCGCAGTGGGCACTCCAGAGGCAACAGAAGGTGAGGAGCTCGGGGTGGTGAAAATTGGAGTTTCTCATTGGCTGCAGTTTTCCATAGTCAGACATTCCCGATAAATGGCCGATTTTATTATTCATCACGTCATAAGAATTGAGAAATGTATTTGGATAAATCACGGTCGAAGAAAGAGATGTGGAACGAATGCAAGAATGTCAATGGCTAATAATAATAAGTTATATCATGAATTCGGAGGTTTACGACCCTTAAGAAGATACTAGAGAACGAATTGCGGGTTGTGTCACGGCAAGCGATTGAGCGTACTAACCAGGAAAGCGCAATTTTTTCGAACGTACTAACCAAACACTTTTACCTGTATTTTGTTCGTATTGTACCGGTACCGAGAGAAATCGCCGTACTAAGGAGGAAAACGTACTAACGAGGAACGTACTAACCAAGTTCCACTGTAATTTAGTTTTGACCAACTCAACAACTTTTGCAGTGCTACCAACTCCTAAAAACAATACCCCAAAGATCAAGATTAATTTTTTCCATGGACTTTCACTATTTTTTAATGTTCATTCTGTTATTTGGGGCCAAGATGAATCCAAAACACCAAATATCATTATAATTGGTGCAATGATTCTCTAGTTACTAATGGTGTAACCCAGTGAGAAATGGTTCATCGAATCTATGTCGAATATTCGTTGATTCAACGACTATAGATCGATATGTGGTCGATGTCGATTTTATTTGTTCAATCGACGATTTTTCGACGTGTTATTCTCATTGGTCAGCGGGGCCAGCGTGTTGATTGGCTGAGTGATGTTGTGACAAAGTCTTAAATTTAACTGTGAGACTCTATTAAAACATATGTGAAACAAATCATAAAGCTAAAATTAAATAATTATTTTATTAATTCATACACATTAGTCTTAATCTCGGAGAACAATCTTTGATTTCTTTTCATTCTGCAACTTTACCGGAATCGCATGTCGTTGAAGCTTGAAGGCAGTCTCCAACAGACTCTACCGGTCTCTACTAATCTTTGGACTCCGTCGATCTGATAAGCCGGTTGAACCGTGGGAAACCTGTGTCGGTTGCTGTCGGTGTTTTGTTTCGTGTCATTTCGATACCTTTAGCCTTGCGTCATAGATATCAACATCTCATATATTTTCTCAGGGGTTTCTGATTATTATTGAAAATAAATATGAAGGACTTGAGGTTACAATTCACCATAATAAATTTGAAACAGACTAATTATGTCACCCATCATTTGTTTAGACAATTCGTGCTCGAGTGAAATCCGTCGTTGGGGCAGCAATAGATGCTCTTTATTAGCCGAAAAAATCTATATTTCCATAATTATTATTAGTAATCGCAGTTAAGAAGACGGTACCACGTCGACATAGAAAACACGTCGATGACTTCGACTTCGAAAACACGTCGATTTTCGGACCATATAGACATCGATCGATGTGTTGCCATCGACGTTTTATCGATGACATCTTCGACGGCGATTCGATAACTCATTTCTCACTGGGTAACATGGTTTTCAACTTCGAATTATATACATGTATAGATGTACTCAAATTGCTCTGCTTGAGAATATGCATATAGTGTCTATGATTTGCCCATTTATTTAAAGTAGATCTACTTAGTTTCATTAGAAATTTTTGGCTCAAGCTCGCATTGATGTTTCAATAAAAATTCAATCTCATCATTATTGAATTTCTTTGAGTATGAAAATAACAGTATTTTGGTTTCCTATTGCTCCCTAGTAGCATTTTAACTCAAGTTTTTGTGATTTGGGATGATGGCAGAATGAGTTGACTAAAGGCGACTTTTTGCTTTGAATCTTTGGTGTCAAAAGAAAGCTTTTTTGGATTGATATGAAACCATTTCTTTCTGGCAATTTTTTGCTTTCTCTGCTCCGTGGATTACAGAAACACTATCAGCTGGGCCCCATCATCACTGGGCCCGTGCACTCCATAAGCCAATTGTAGTCAAAGAGTAAAGCGAGACTTACATTTGTGAAGAGTTCAAAGGTCATATGTAGCGTTTAAGGAATGAAACTGTTCGTGTCTGTCAAATGGAGTTGGCTCTTTATTCATTGTGGACATTTCTTTAGGTTGGGAAGGAGTGGTCAGTGCCTGGGGAGAGCTGTATCTCCAAGCAATGCATCCTATCAACCAACGCATCACTGGTGATAAAGCAATATAAAGTTCAACATTGCGTCAAAGTTTGTGAAAAGGTGAGTTAATGAATCATGTTGGCCAATGCCACGTATAGGCAATTCTCGAATTTTGTGTGGAATGTAATGCTGAAGAATGCAAAAGTAGAGCAAGTAGTATATCTTAGTTTTGGGGGTTACATTGCTGAGAAGCATAAAGTATCAATTTTCGTCTGAAGACTTTCACAGCCTCTTTTATCTATGTTGCTGGTGGTTTTCGGGTATTGCTGTGTAGAAAACATTTTCACTCAACGTTTCACTCCTCCTACTGGGAGCGTTATCAAGAGAATGGAAGGAATTTATTCTCGTCCCGAGCTTATATATGTTTTTTCGCTACCCATTGTTGTGCCGGATTTGAATTTTAGGCGATAGCCGTTGGTCATTATATTGTGCTAGGAGCCCTCTCCATATACGGCTGAGGTTATACCCATCCTCCCTATTAAAGTTATTAGGCCTTTTCGCTATCTCGATGGATTCACGTATAAGACGCGGATGATATTCTTCCGTCTTCGCCAATACCCATGTAGCGTCAAACATTATTCTATGCCCGGGGCTGGAGGCTAAATGTTCAGCAACAGCTGATGCATCCCACTGACGATAGGGCGTTAAAATTACATCAGTGGGACGCATCAGCTGTTGCTGAACATTTTGCCTCCAGCCCCAGGCATAGAATAATGTTTGACGCTACACGGGTATTAGCGAAGACGGAAGAATACCATCCGCGTCTTATACGTGAATCCATAGAGATTGCGAAAAGACCTAATAACTTTAATAGGGAGGATGGGTATAACCTCAGCCGTATATGGAGAGGGTTCCTAGCACAATATAATGGCCAACGGCTATCGGCTAAAATTCAAATCCGGCACAACAATGGGTAGCGAAAAAACATATATAAGCTCGGGACGAGTATAAATTCCTTCCATTCTCTTGATAACGCTCCCAGTAGGAGGAGTGAAACGTCGAGTTAAAATGTTTTCTACACAGCAATACCCGAAAACCACCAGCAACATACATAAAGTATCAAGTCTAAATTATTCCTTGTTCACAGAAGAATTCCTAGAAACTACATGCGCATGTTTCAAAATTGTTGGGTAATTGCACGTCTGAATACTTGTAATGTTTTCAGTTGAAGGATGGAAATTCGTCGGAGATTGCATGAAGAAATACTTTTATCAAAATTGAGATCCAAAACTATGTAAATACATGCTATCATTTTTAAGTCATGCAAAATAGTCTTCATGAAAATTAAAAAAAGCCTTATCAGAAATTATTTTGAGTCTCAGTGAAGGGCCAAAGAGACTTTTCTGTGTCCTCCATTGCAGCACCATCATAATTGATGCATGTTGATGAAATATTGGCTTAAGTTCAATGATCACCCTGCTAGAGTTAATGATTCCACTATGGTGCAGCATGATCTTAACATAATAGATAATGATTAACATAACATAATAGATATGTTTTGTTTCATTATGATGAAAACTATGCATATTTTCTTTGGCCTCATTTTTATTTTTATCACTCGTTGTATCAGTTGAAATCACTAATACAAGTTTATAATTTATAAATATCCTCCAGTTAGGATGTTAAAATATGTCTGGAGAAGCATAAAGAATGCATATCACACAAAAAAGGCAGCTGCATGAAGCAGTTGAATGCTGAAATGTGCTATCATAGGAAATTTAAAAAATTTCACCAACTGCTGTTGAAAGTCAGAATTTTGGTGATGAGAATCAAATCATAAGTATTACTACATATAGAGCAAATTGTGTGGGTAGGTAGAGTTTGTGGCATGTTGCTCAGTTCATTTGCTTTGTGTGTGTTGCGTTGCAGGGTTGGGAGTATCAAGAACCTGGGCCAGACTCTGAAGAGTGCTGTGGAAAGTGCAAGCAGGTGGCGTGCGTGGCAGACGGCAAGATGCATCCTGTTGGCAGCAGCTGGCTCTCTAGTGACTACTGCACCACGTATTACTGCCGAGAGATTGACGGTGTTGTGAGTACCTTTAAATGTCCGTGCTCTCTCCTCGTGCAAGAACTAGTCTTCCAGAACACACTAGACATGAGCTATGCTATACTTTTCAAGGACTGTGGAGAGTAATTCAAATCCTCAAGCTTGACGCCTTCTTTGTAATCATCTCTTTTATATTTGTGCACAAGTCTCTTGTGAAAAATAATAATAATAAAGACACTGTCCCCTTTTGAGGCAAGCATTCTACTTCTAGCTGCTTAAACCATATGCTGATAATCATAATGTGTCTCTCACTACTTGCCATAATCACCAAAAAATTGCTGGAAATAATGTGTCAGTATGCTGTCCAATGACCTTGGCATCATTTAGGTAATGACCTACATCATAACTGTCACAATGATTTCTATTGCGTGAAAAATGACTTTGAATGCCTGCCCACTATCTTTGAAGGTATTTAAACTGTAAGGGCCACTTTTATAATGTAAATAAGTTAGTTTTTTGGAGCATGAAAATCCAAGTCAATGATGTCTTCTTGCATTTAAGGCCACCTGTTAAACGAGATGTTGTTCTGAAGTGGTTTAATAGTTCATTCATAAGTGGTTCTTTAAACTTTCAAATATTCTCAAGTTAAGGTTAGAACTGCTCTATGTTCCGATTGATGGTAACTAGACATGAAAAAAACTGGTCCTAAATGTTTTTATTAAAAATGCTTTTCCAAGGCCACCAATGGGAATACGTATGGTCTTAAATCAGATGCCAACACCTTTGCTACCAGGAATGCATCCATATCTTCCCTGTGTTAGAATGGTCCCCTTTAACTCAAGTTATATAACTGCAAAGACCCTGAGAAACACATTCCTTGTGCTTAGCAAGGTATGAGTGTATTACATATTAAAGTCAATATCCTGGTAATGGAGATAATTCACAACCTAGCAAAGGGAAATGAACCAGAATGTGGAGGTGGAGGTTGGAGCCATTTGTCAGAGTGTGATATCCAAGTGCTATCATTCCATTTCAGGTTCAAACACAATCAGTTGATGTGTCCTGTCCACAGGATGAAAAAATCCGTGAAGATTTTAAGGTGGAAGTGCTTCCATTTGAAGGAAGCTGCTGCAATAAAACCTTTAAGATTGCCTGCCTGGTTGGTGAGCATGAGCTGAAGGTATGGTATGCGGCAAGTGATGGCGGTCAAAAGAATATGTTGTGTATGTACAAGAGTTGCATATCAATCAGGTCAGGATTATTCATGTATGCTGTTGCTGTCTGTAGTGTAGCCTGGGAGACATGCTTTGTCCATATTTGTGTTTTGTAATTCACTTACAGTGGAAGATCGATAATCTGGAAATCTAAATAATGGAATGATCTAAACAACAAAAGAAGTTTTCGGAAGTTTTTCAAAATTTCTATTTTTGAAAGTATGTAAATGAAATATGGCTATCTCAGTGGTTTTGTTGCTGTCTCATAGCCTGGCTGTCTTCTTGCTAATCCTGTGAGAGCTAGTCAACTAATCTGCCATTTTCTTGTGCAAAATATTTCATTACATGATTTGGTATACCTAGATGTGGTGATTTCGCACAACAGAATTCGCATTCGAATCAACGTGTGATGTCTCTTTCCTCGAGCTTTCTTTTTAATTGGGAGAGGAATGAATGGAAGTGGGTTGAAGTTTACGTTGTGCACGCCCCATGCCAAAGATTACTTAAAATCTATCCGAGGGGATCTGCAGTTTGACGAAAAATGTGTGCCACACGAATATTTATTTTCCCTCTTGAAATGCGATAGCTTACTTTTTCTGTCATTGAGCTCAAACTGTCATGAAGAGGAATTCCACTGACGTCTTTTATCTAAATGCTCTCATTTTGTCACAGTGGAAATCAAAATTTTGTTTAAAAGAATTTTTTCAGATTTTTTTTCTCAGCCCTCTTTCCCCATCACAATTTTGTGTTTTTTTGAAAATCCACTTGTGAACATGGCCAGTCGCTTCATGCAGGGGAGCTTTGCAGTAGTTTTTTTTATCGGATATACCAATCCCTTTTCGCAAGTAGATGTTCTTAAAATGTTCTTTTGATGTTTATTCTGTTATTTAGGTCTGAGAAAAATCCATAAAAGTAAATAAGTATCATTAAAATTCGCACAGAAGTTTTTGAGTTAAAAATGGTGTAACTAACTCGATTTATGACTTTGTTTTCTTTACATAGAAGAAATTTCAATCCCTTTTCACTATAGTAGACGTTCTCATGATATTTTCAATTCTTCCTGAATCCTGGGATTGAGGTAAGCAATTCCATGAGAGCAACCCTGCATTATGTTCTTGAGTTGGTTGCCAGGTGAGCAAACTCCAATGCAAAGCCGGTAGCCTTAAGGCCCTCTCTCCGTATGAATCATATGGACTAGTCGAAGATTGTTTATGAAGTTAATGCCAAGTAGTTTTTCCAAAATACTTGCATTCTCCAAACCCATAAGATTAGCTGCAAGTACTAATAGTAAATGTAAGAGTTAAAATTCACTATCGGTTATTAATTACAGTGGAACCCCGATTTATCGTTCCCGCATTCATTGTTTTCCTGCATTCATCGTTTGCCGCTCCTGGTCCCAAATTAAGTTCCATAAAGACGATGTAATTTTTTCCCGCATCTATCGTTCCCCGAAGTATCGTTTTCCCGCATTTATCGTTTGACGATCGCAGTCCCGTCGTATAATTTTCCTGCATCTATCGTTTGACGAAAATGAGACGAAGTGTTTACAACTTGTTGTTTACGGCTAATAACGACAGACACAAAGTTTGAATCTTCCCCAGGAGATTGAAATATGATAGGGAGAAGCTGAGTGCTTAGGGATAGTTACATTATCGCATTTCCCAAGATCCTGTATCCCCCTCCATTTAGCACTCGCCTCTCCCCGTCTGAAGCTTTCCTCTTCTCCGAAATAAAAAAAAAAGGTCCCAGCTCGAGCAGGGATCATATTACGAAGACCTTAGCTTGGAAAGAAAATATCAAGTTACTCGAGAACAAAAGAAACCTTTTTCATGCTTCCCCCTTTCTCGACCACTGACTTTATTTTAGCTGACTCGCTTCAAAGATCCCCACCTCTGGAGGTCAACTGCTGCATGAATCACCGATTAGCTCAAAAGGTGTGTAGAAATGAATTTCGGCAATTGGTATTATACTTTTATTAGATTGAGATATTAGTGATGTGCACGTAATTCAGTAAATATTGATACCAAACACGACGTATTTGTAACGTTATTTAAGCATTTTAAGCAAGGAAATAATTGGAACAATACGATGGTGATTTCTGGCGAATATCGATATACTCGCAGCTGATAGTGAGCTTCACGGCAGTTGATGCAGAATTTTTTCGAAAACAGGGACTGGTTACAATTTACGAATTATGCTACAAGTCTCACTTGTCTGAGTTGCTAACGAAGCGATGTCTTCTCAGGATATTTTGTTTCTCCCTACTAGCAATCTGAATTCATCTGCTCATCTAGAGCTACGCTACTTATTGTTAGAAATGAGTGGGTAAGTTGCCTTCTCTATACGATAAAAAATTTCATTGCGCAGTCATATGGTCATGCTTCACCCTCTGCAGTAAGCTCTGCCTATGCCGTACGCGATAGCATTAGTGCCGAACTTCACCTCGTACGAGTGGTTCCGTACTTTCCGGGGTGGGTTGACTTAAACTAGCAAATGTTTTCCGTGTGGGTTCAATGGAGTCCGGTTTCATTTTTATTAGTATTATTCTTATTCTTGGCCTTCTTGATCCATTTCATAACCAATCACTGCGACGGCGAAATCAGTTGTTTGAGGCATAACACGCACATTTCTCTCGTAAATACGTGTACTTGAAATGGCATTTGATGGATAAGAATTTTTACATCAGACAGAAATGCATAATAGCCGTGAAAATTCCGAGTGGAGTGCAAACATTTTTTAGCAAGGCGGCTTGTTCCTTTAGGATTTTAGAAAGAGAGATAAGTCGAATCAACAATATGACCTAAGTGTTTCGATGAAGTAATAATATTCCTGTAATCGGCTGAAATTTCGTTTGAATCCATTAATGAATGTCATAATCGCACAAATCCAGCTGATCCTGGGACATAGGCAACCCGGACAACCATTCCCGCATTGATCGTTTTCCCGCATTCATCGTTCTTTTCATCCATCCCCCAGAAAAACGACAGATCGAGGTTCCACTGTATATGTATTTGAAGTGGGATTGCCCCCGATTGGAGGATTTGATGATTTCCGATAAGTTTGTGTTGGTAGTCATGAAAATGACGTAGAACTTGTGACTGATGCATGTTGAAAATTATAGAGGGGTGAATTGATATTGATGTTCAAGTCAGATTATAAATATGCCATTGTGCCATTTTCCCTCCACCTACCTGTTGTCTCATCAAGATTTCTTTCACGACTTATACACACTTGCAATCTATGGATAAAGAACTTTGTCAAATATTTTGAATCTTTTTTAGTCACGTTTAATCTTAAATTTCATGAATTTGTTTGGGTTTTTTCTTTTAACTTGACCCCTTACTCAACAATTCATCATTTACCCTGATGAAAATGCAAGGTACGGAAAAAATTCCATGTTTCAGTGTTGCCTGCATCCAGGTCCACCAATCTATTCACACGAAATATTGCTAAACCGGATTTGTCTGTTCCAAGTATTCAAAATTATTGATCTTACACTCTATACATGTATATTTTTTTTGCTGCCTTTATAAGAGGCCAAGATGATTCTGTCTTTCCTGTAGGCTATATTGTGTATGAGTGAGCTTGAGAAGTAAGGCGGAAGTATGTGTTTTCTTTAGTGATGGGTCGGTTCGATTCCTCGATTCTCGACCAAGAACCAGAATCGAAAATGAGTACTTGCCAAGGTGAAAAATCGATTCCGATTCCAGTAGTACTTCAAACCACAAAATTGCGTTGGAAACGCGGACCGCGTTTCCAACAGTCATTTGAATTTTTGCACCACGTAATCGTGATAACAAAACACATATCTTCTAAGGATGTGCGAGTACTCAAAAATTCAAGTCGAGTCGAGTAGTTGGTACTCGACTCGAGCGTTTCGAGTAGCATTATGAATGTCGAGTCGAGTAGTTAAGGTTACAGAGCTTTCGAGTCTAGTAGGTCCAGCGATCTGCCGACAGGAAGCGCTATCATGAAACTCATGTAATAATGCAGTTTTTAAAGCCAATAAGTCTTTCTAACGCCTTGGCCAGGTAGTTTCAGCTTGCCGAATGCACTATAGTTGTTGACATGGGCGCCGAATACCTTTACGACAGCCGCGGCGGCCGATCGTCTTCCTACCCGGAGCGCACTGGTCCAAAATCGGATAAAGCTGGAATGAAGTCCAAAATGACCTTTTTGGGGATAGCGTAAATACCCATAAATTATTACCGGATATAGATTTATATGCCGTTTTACATAAATACGACCCTTTAGTGAGATACAGTGGCCCAAACATGATCAATTTTTCAATGCCACGCGAGATACCGTTTTTCCTCAAAAAATCTTTGAACTTATCCAGGTGGTTTTGCGTTGGTATGAGTTTTATGGAATAAAAAAACGCAATATTTCTTTGACCTGGTGCTTTTCCTATATTTTCAATGATTTTTGAAGATTTTGGCTATCATCTGTCTGGTTTTACAACACAAAATGGCCGACCCGTTTTTCACGTGAAATTTGACATAAAGTAGACATTATCTTTTACGAAAAATAAAACTCGGAAAATTTGGACCCACAATATAAAGTAGAGATTTCTAAAGATTACTAAGTAGAAATCTTGGAAAAGTTTGCGACGGAGGAAATAAGAGCGATTTTTCAATCGCGCGTCAAGGCTGACCTACACGCCGCGGACCTCTGAGGCTCGGTAACTGAGGCCAATTTTTCAAGTTTTTTAAAACATTAGTCTGGAAAATCGTCATGTAAAGCATGGATAATCGTCTTCATTGACTTAAAACACTTAACTGAGGATGTTAAAAAGGATTATGTATAGATCGACTAGAACATTTAGCGCATTACTCGAGTGAAAATACTAAGGATTGGATATTTTTCGGAACCATCCCACGCATGAGAAATATGGCTTGGGTATTGAAGTAAAGTGAAGAAATTAAGTCAGTATGCTTAAGAGAGAGAAAAATGAACTGTTTTCATGAAAGGCAACATCTGATACCCTTTTTCCCTTTCCACATTCGCCGAGGTGAGTCACGCGGAAGGGGGAGTTTTCATATCACAAGGCATCTTTTAGCCTTTTTTATTACTGCATCCGTCCGATGTAATATTCATTTGTAGCGTTTAGTTTCTTTCTTGAACTTAAAAGAAAGCAAGAGATTTTAACGCTGATTAAATGACGTGAGAAGTATAGAATTTTTTTGGCTCTACAAAACTAAAGTTTAGTTCTACAGTTGGTTTTCGTCCACTTGAATTCCATGAAGATTCAAGGTCCAAATAAATCGTTGATATAATTTTTAATAAAAATTCCAAAGTCTCCAAAATCTTGTAATTTTGGTAGGAAAGTACTTGCCCAGTCACACAAGTGTGAAGCAAAAGGCGATTTTCTGCAGGCAGTAATACCGTAACATGGAGATGTCAAAACTTGCCGGCTGAGCATGTAGAATAATTGGATTTTCTGCTTGACAATTTGAAAGTACCAAATATTACATGACTCATATACAGTAGAATCCTGATTTAAGGTTTTTCAGGGGGGACAAAATTTAAAACACTAAATGCGGAAAAACACTAAATGAGGACCTGCCATTTTTTTCAGGTTTTAGTGTCTGTAATGATTGGAATGGCTTTTTATGAATAAAAAATATTATTTTAAGTAACTAAAAGGTGCTGAATGCAGCAAAAAATTCTTTAATGAACTGTTCTTTGCCCTATGAAGGTTGAATAATACTTTTCAGGAATCAGCTAAAAAAATGGGTAGTAAAAATAAGTAATGAGAGGATAACAATTGTTTTAATGAAATATTTTAAGAAAATTCTAATAAACATCAACTTAAAAGCATTCCCACACATTATTATTATGGACATTAGTGATTATAGGCTATACATATATATAGTATAGGCTATATATATAGTATAGGCTATATATATAGTATAGGCTATATATATAGTAACGTAATTTTTGACGGTTTTCTGGAATTTTGCCAACTTAACGTTTTCTGTTGCTTCGGCGAAACAAGGGATTTATGAGCCTTTAAAAAGCCTCCTATGCGCACATTTTGGATTTGGAGGTCATCCAAAAAGTAGAATCTTATTTTAGTATGCGTACAAGTCGATGGTGATTCAACTCGATGATAACACCAGATTCGTTGTCATATATCTGCGGCCTTATGCAGGTCGAATGGGGCCGGGAGAAGTTGCTTACGCGGCGCGCTGATCACCTTGACTCCGACTCGCCTTGTTTCTCGGCAGCTTTAAATAAAATTTGGTTGGACCTTGAATAACGATTAGCAAAACTCTGTTAAGTGAAAAGGTTTAATCTTCAACAGAACTGGATTTCATTCGAAAAATTGTCAGTGCCTCTTGAGTTTGGCAACTTCGTCAGGGTTATGATGTCGAAGTCAACCACCACCACCTGCCGGATTTTCGTATTTTTCCGCGCTAATATATTCTACCGTGAGTATGCGGTGATTTTTTTTCCAGCATGAGCGATTTATTTAGAGTCATGGACCGTGATAGTTCGTCAAAACTCCGATTGTCATTCTCTTTTGACATTAATTAGCACCAGATAAATATTTTTGAATCGACAGCGATATTAACCAGCCGCATGTCGATAAATTGGCTCCGGGATATCTAAATTACGATGTAAAATAATGTTGTTCCGTAGGGAAAGAATGCTCTCACTCACGGTCATGACAGGGGAAACACTTCCTCTGTTCTTTCGCTGTTCCTCCGTGGAAACTGACCTTGGAATGGATTATAGAAAGAATCTTCTAGTGAACTGCGCAATTGATATTGGGCCTCCTCTTTTGAAAAGAGAAAGTAGCCGACTGAAAAAATATTGGGCTAATAATCGACTGCCCGTAGGGAGTAGAGTTGAAAGGGGCATAAGCCATCAATTGAAAACATAACGAGAAAACCATTATTGTAGCGGCCCTCGGAGGATAACTCGTGTCATCAGTCGTCACGTATCATCGAAGTCAAGTTCAAGAAGTGAAGGATAAGGTAGTTTGAGGTTATTAAGGGATGGCTTTGCTCCATTAGATCGGATCTGATACAAAAAGTGCCTGGTGTTTGGATCAGAAGGGGAGCAAAATGTTATGAGAAGACAAATCACCCAACTTGCGAGTTGAAGGTCGCAGCGCTGCGCTCGCGGAAGAAAGCAGTTGAAGAAGCGTTCCCCGGTAGATTCTATCGACTCTTGTTAAACTTTCATGAGACTGTTCTTGTTGATGAGCATAAATTCGAAGATTTGGATGAACCGTCATGAAAAAACGTTAAATCGGGCAAAACAATCTTGAGCGGGACAAATTTTTACGACCATGAATGCGGAAAAACGCAAAATGCGGAAACACTAAATACGGATAATTTTTACATTGTCCTAATAGGGAATGAATCGGGACCCAAAAAAATAAACGCTAAATGCGGAAAAACGTTAAATGCGAAGACCTTAAATCTGGATCCGACTGTACTTAGTGTGTAATCTTTATTATAGCTGTGAAAATTACTATACTCAGGGCTCTCTCTTGTAGTTTGGATACATATATGACTTAAATGGTCAACATATTACTTGGGGTTAATTAATTTCAACTGTGCCTATGGAACTATTGAAGACAAATTAATTTTCATTCATCTCCTACTTCTGACAATAACCATCAACGATCCTCATTATATTTTCATTCTTACATTAGGCTAGACATTCATCATAGAAAATTGGAGTAAAATATATTGTATTATGCATTGCTGTATTGCCTGGTTCAGAAATTATCATACTCGTCTCGTTACTCGCAAGTAATTTTTAACTCGACTCAAGATCAAAAAGTGCTACTCAGACTTCCATATTATCTTCCGAAGGAGAAAATTCAGACTAGGGAGCCTGTGACAGGTACATGGTCAAAATACAGTGATGCATTTGGAAAAGTACCCAAAGTCACCATAGCAAACACTGTTGAAGCTGAAATGGAAGCTTATTTATCATAGATGAATGCACCACCAAATTCCTTCCCTGGGAAATACTGAAAGACTTGTATCTGCTACCCAAGGCTGAAAGTATTAGCGAAGAGGTTTCTTGCCATACCACCATCCACTGTGTTCAGTGAAAGACATTTAGTCCTGCAGGAAAAATATGTAAAATGCAACAGGCTTTATCCTGACAGAGTGAAGATGCTTTGCTTTCTGAGCAAAAATTTAAAGTCTGTAAAAGGAGAGTAAATTTGAGAGACATTATTGATAATGATAAGATATTATCAATAAATGATAGATATTAAATGAGATACTTTTATTTTAAATTTAGACATGAGTGCTAATATTCTAAAGTAATACCTATCATATAACACCATTTTTCAGGTATATTCTGTTTTGAAATTTAGCTATTATATTTTAATTACATAGTGATGATATGAAAGATGCTTTTGTCAACTGACTCTTTCACAGAATAATATTTTTTTAAGTGGTTTTCTTGTTGCCTGGAATTAAGTGATATTTTTCTTGGAGCCTATGGCATCAGCATCGATGGAATCGGTATCGGTAGAATCGGAATCGGAATGTCAGAATCGGAATCGATAAAATTTTGGAATCGACCCATCACTAGTTTTATTGGATATACTAAGTTGCCTTGTTTTAAAAGACATAAAAATCTTTATCTTGATTCAATTCCTACTCATATCTTAATTCCATTAAGGTTAAATATAATGATTAGCGTACAAAAAATGAGGCATTTAAAACAAATTTAAAATAATAATTGCAAACACAAACATTAATGTAGTATTTATTTCCGTGTGGTCTTAGAGACATTGGCGGCAGTTGAATTGCTGGTGGTGCATAATAACCTCTATTATCAACATGAACCAAAACTTTAATCAGGTTCTGCCTAATGGGCTTGGCTTTGTATGCATTCATTAAACGTGGATATGTATTATGTGGGAGTTGGCGTGAAAGAGCTTCCTCTTGTTGAATGGTGACTTGTATTTTTGATTTAATTATTCTAGGAGGGGGAAACATTTTTAGTGTCAAAATGTAAGAAAATATTGTGCGCTGTTGGACCTGACAAAGAGCTCATGAAGCATGAATTGATTGAGACATGCAACAAGGATTGTGCTGAGGTAAGTGCCTGCCCCCCACTCTCCTCATCGTCGTTTGGAGAATCATATTGATTGGACGTGGAATATCATGTAATTATTAAAAAAAATAATTTCCTATTCCACCTCTACTTCTCAATCATTGATTTTTAATTTTACCTTCTACAGCAAAGGGTGTGATTTTCTCTCATTGTTCCGTGGTTGCAATTACCTGTTAATTATTCTGCTGGATGTGTGCGCTTGCAGGGCTGGGAGTACTCTGAGCCTCCTGAAGACTCCCCCAAGTGCTGTGGCGAATGCAAACAGGTGGCATGCGTCACTGATGACGGTGAGCTCCTTCCCCCGGGAAGTCGCTGGGAGACAAACGGAGGGTGTACGGAGTTTTTGTGTGAGCAGAATGAAAACCAGGTGTGTTTAATGTACGAGATGTAGATGAGGCGAGTGTTGCTTTGACGGAGGGTTTTGGCTTCTGCTTTTACTGCAGTCATTATAAGACATAATTTATCAATGTCTCCCTTAATGAGGCTGCGCTGTGAATGCCTAGTGAAGAGAGAGAAACCAGCTGAACAATGGTATGCCTATACTCTTCTCCTGGGGATGTGCAAGTTGTACTTCTTGATCTCGAGTTGAGTTACAACTGCTCGAGAGCATCAAGTCGAGTCATATGAAAAAGGGTAATTTTTAGATGAGGTAACATGCTAATGCATGCACCAACATGTTCTCATTTTTCAAATTCTCTTGTGCATTTTCTCTTCTGAACGCTAGGCGTAATGTAAAAGGGAAAGATTATGAGGAATGTTGAAAGTCATAATTAATAATAATAATAATGTTGTATTAATAATTAATGTTAAAATTAGAGATGGGTGGTTCCAGTACCCAGTTCTTGGTTCTGCCGATTCTTGGCCTGTGGAACCGGTATTGAGAACCAATCGCATAAAGTCGGTACTTTGGAACTGGCTTGGAATGGTCACTAGGATTTGAATTTGGTGCGCAAAGCCAAAATGGTCTGCAGCGTCTTCCAGGCCAAAAAGTGAAGAAAAAAAGATTTAAAAAGGCATTTTGCGATTGCATGGCATCCACATTTTGTTCTATTGAGAGTTGCTACCTAGCACACGCATTTAAGGTGTCGTCAGTTTGTCGCTCTCGCCAACATTGTAACATTTCAGTAGCCACGGCCACTTTCAAACGAGCTGACTTTTCACCTGCGGCTGTCCACGGCACGGCACTGTTCTTTTGACTTGCCATTGGTCTCTGGGTGCGGTCCAAAGGGTAACAATTCCAAGTGAGATTTGTTTACACACACGGTAGTGACGTATTTGTTGACAACTCCACTTGAGCAGGGCTAGGCTCGAATTACTATATTTTTAAACTATTGTTATATTTTAAATATTTTTAGCTATTAAAAAGTGTTTAACATTTTTACGAAGATTAGTCATTAAATTGGTAAAAACTAACTAGAGATGGGTGGCTTCCTGTTCTCGGTTCTGCCGGTTCTTGCCTGTCGCATAAAGTTGATACTTTGGAAACAGCTGGGAACAGTCACAAGGATTTGAATTTGGGACATCCCAAGCCAAAATGGTCTGCAGCATATTCAAGGGGGAAAAAAAAACGCATACATATATTACTTTTGGATTGCATGGCGTCAATGTTCTTTTCTTTTGAGAGTTGCTGGCAAACATGCGCATTTGAGGGTTCATCAGTTTGTTGCTCTCAGCAGCATTGTAGCATTTCCGTAGCTGTGGCCGCTTTCAAATGAGCTGACTTTTTACCTGCCGCCGCCCACGGCATGGCGCCGTTCTTTCAACTTACCATAGGTGTCTGTGCAGTGGGGGTGTGTTCATGTGTGCATGTTAGCAAGTGCGCACCCAAAGAAGAAGACGAACTTTCCATTGGTCTCTATGGATGTCTTCAAACGAGTCGAATCGCGCCGTTGACGGCATGGCGCCCATTTCAATCCGGCTCGGCGATGGGCTGTCTACAGCATGAAATACACACATTCAGGCTACATCGAGACCGCTTTCAGACGGAACGACTTTTTGCCGGCTGTCATTCACGTGAAATTCCGGTGGCTTTCAGACGAAATGACTCTCTGCAATGCCGTGCTCTGTGCCGTGAACGGCAGCCAGCGGAAAATGGTCTCATGTGAAAGTGGTCTTACGATTGAATCATCTACATATATACAGTAATGATTTGACATACCAGGAAGATAAATTCCAAGAACTTGTTCGTAAGTTGATAAACCCATGCAGGCATCGAAAAGTGTTGTTACCCTGCAGATTTCAACACTGCATTACAATTTGCGTTAGCTCATAGCCGCTCAGTTTATCAATTGTGTCGCTGTATTGGCGTGCTGATCAGAGTTTTTGTTGAGGTTATAAGAACTGGAACAGTGAAGCATGCAAATAATTTGTCAATTTAAGTAACAATTTGAGCTACGTCATAGAATACAGAATATATTTTGAACTGACTCACAAGTTACAACAAATTAACGAATGATGTTGTCCGAAAACTGTGCTCCTAGCATATTAGCGTGGCTCTTCAAAATCAACATCTACCACTACAGTTTTCAGAACATCTGTAGTAGTACTGCAGGCAATATTTCTACCAAAAAGAGAATAGATTAGGCCCAGATGGGGTAAAAATTAGAGATGGGTCAAATAGCAGATTTCTTGAACTCGAATATCGAATTCGAATATTAAATCATTGCTCTAATATTCGAATACCTCGAATTTCGAACAAAAAAACGATAAATGCGGGAATGTTTGACTAGGTTTTCTATGCAGCCGGAAACCAAGGATTTTTGCAAGTAATTGTGATTTTGTTTAAAGGATTCTAACAGGAATATAGCTGATTAATGGAATATTTTATTTTATAGAAACAATTTGGGCATATAGTTGATTCAACTAACACCTCTTTCAAATATCCTAAGGGGACAAATCACCTAGTGAAAAAAATGATTGCATGCCACCTCGGCATTTACACTGCTATGATGAATTTCTGTCTGATGTATACATTCTTATCTACCAAACGCCATTTCAGCGGCACGTCCATCTGATACTTGGCTTCATCCAACTTCATATTTTCAACAGGTAGCTCGCTTTACCCCCACTCCTACTGTGCTAACAGACAATCCGAGGTGTTTTGCAAAATACACACGCTTCTCCACCGGATTTTCTTCTTCAGTTATTTTCAGTCCATCTTTGGAAGTTCTCACAAGATAAGGAGACAAATTTGAATTGCTAGCAGGGAGAAACCAAATATCCTGAGAAAATATCCCTTCGTCTGTCACAATAGAGATTTATAGCATAGATAATAAATTGTAACTTGATATATGTTTTCAGAAAAAAATACCGCATCAACTTCCGAGAAGCTCAGCTGCGAGTATATCTAGTTTCGCCAGAATGCTAAGTCTCCGTCGTATTTTGACATTTATTTCCTGCTTAAAATGCTTAAATAAGGTCAGAAATACATCAAGTTTAGTCTTATTCCTTTTTAAATTACGCGCACATCACTAATATTTCACTTCAATAAAGGTGTAATATCAATTTGCCGAAAGTCATTGTTAGACATCTTTTGGGCTAATAGATGACTCATGCCGCAGTTGACCTCTAGAAATGGGGAATTTTGAATCAGGCAGGCAGAAAAAGGTCAGTGGGGGAGAAAGAGGGAAGGGAGAAACATGATTCTATTACTCCCCTGTAACTTCATATTTTCTTTTGAAACTTTTGATTTATGGTCTTCGTAATATGAACCCTGTGCGAGCTGGGGTCATTTTTTTTTGATTTTGGAGAAGAGGAAAGCGTCGGAGTAGGGGCCGAGGGCTGATGGATGGAGGGGGTAGCGGATTTTGGGAATTATGCTACGTAGTTACTATCCCACGGCACTGAGGTTTTCTTGGTGGGGGTTTTCAGATTTTTTCTCCCGATCATTTTCAGTTTTTATTTTATTTTTTTATTTTATTTTATTTTAAAGAAAGAGAACCACATACACTATATACTTGCCATTTTATAGTGGCCAGGTTACAATACATAAATTAGAGGAGGAAGATGCGATATAAAAAGTAGAAAACAATAGTTACATTTACAAAAACAATAGTAAAACTAGAAACTGCACGTCCAGACTACTTTGGTGACAGATAGGATAGGGAAAGGCTTATGAAGGATTTCAATGGAAGTGCAAAGGGGTCGATGTGTGGAGGGAGTGATTTCAACACAAGAAATTTTATTTATTTCATTCTCAAACCTCCGAATACAGCTCATATTGGCCATTTTACATCGGGGTATCCAACAACTTTAACAACTGAACGTACACGAACAACCATGCCCTGGACCGGGGAAACCTACCCAGGCGGGACTCGAACCCGCGACCTCTTGTTTGGCAGGCGAGGACGTTACCCTGCCGCCACCGAGGCCGGCAATGCGGTAAAAAACGAAAGTTTAGTAAGTGTAAGTCTAGGAATTGGCATGTGGATTAGGGGATGAGAATGGGTGGGGTGGGGTGGAACTTTAAATTGATAAATGAGATCAATTCAGGGCAGTCGATGGTGGAATTGAGAATCTTATAAATAAGTTTTAAATCAGCTGTGAGCCTATGGGTAGTGAGATTAGGGATGGAGGAGGAGGAGTGAAGAGCATTAGTGGACATGTTGCGTAAATGCTGTATTCTATTTTTTTACTATAATAATAATAATAGTTTTATTAGCCAAAAGAACCAATACAAGTAAGTAAATGGTATAGGCTTCGTCAAGTATAATACATAATTGGTATTTTAGATAATGTTCACTCAAAAAAAAACAAAGACATCTTCCTAAAATAAAAAAGTTACATTACAAATTTCAAGCACACAATAGTGAAAGCTGAACAACAGCCATGTATACTTCAACGCTTACTTCACAGCACAAAACCTTAAGCACAGGTATACAATTCTCATTTAATAGGTTAACACATCAAAGTACATACTTTCTTTACAATAGTTAATAAATTCATCAACACTATACAATGCCTTTCCAGTCAGGTATCTTTTCAGATTTACTTTAAAATTATTTACAGAAGACAAACTTCTCAATTCTTCTGGTAAAAGGTTATATAGTTTTGTACCCTTATGTAGAGGACCATTACTACTCCTTTTTGTTTTCCTGGGTAGCACATGTAAACAGTCTTTGGTTCTGGTCATATGTGAATGGAAGTCAGCATTTTTTGGGAGAGAATTTATACGTTTTTTTATGAATAGCATTAAGTTCAGAATATAAATGGATGTTAGAGTTAAAATTTTGTGTGCCTCAAAGTGAGGTCGACAGGATTCTCTATATTTTAGGTTTAGCATAATTCTTACAGCTTTCTTTTGCATAGTGAATACCTCAGTGCTATTGCAACTGTCACCCCAGAAAATAATGCCATAAGAGATTAAGGATTGAAAATTAGCATAGTACACATATTTTAAAACACTCAAAGAAACACTTGATCGTAAATAGCGCAGTTGATACATAATATGTGACAGTTTGGTGGTTAAGATTTCGACATGTCTAGACCACTCAAGGATTTGTCTAGTGTGATTCCAAGGAAAGAAATATTATTTACATAAGTTATTTCAGAGTTGAATAGTTCCACTGTTGGTGGCGATTTACAATTTAAGTTCATACATACAGTTTTTTCTAGGTTAACTGCCAACATACTATTTTTTAGCCACATTTGAATACTTTGAACTGTAGAGTTTACCTTAATCTGTAATTCTTGCGAATTTGGGGCTTGCAACAATATACTAGTGTCATCAGCGAATAAGATTGTTTTTGCTTCCTGGAGATATTCAGGAAGGTCGTTAATATACAAAGTGAACAATAACGGCCCTAGGATTGACCCTTGGGGTACACCATATTTGACTTCTTTCATAGTAGAGGAGCAATTATTTATATATTTTGTGTTTGAGTCCAAGTAAGAAATTTGGACAATTTGGTGTCTGTTTGTTAGGTAAGAATTTAACCAAGAATAAGCTACTCCTGTAATACCATAATTTGAGAGGCATATTGGCCTCCTCCATCCTATCCTATATTGGCAAAGAAATTGCTGACACAGTCCAGGGATGAGAGGTTGGTTTGTGAAGAGATAGACCTGATGGGACAAGAGTAGATAAGAATTGGAAGAATGATAGACGAAAAAAAAGTTCGAAGTGCTTGGGAATTTTAATTTCAGTGAAATGGTACAGGAGGCCTAAGAGGGACATTGCTTTAGACTTGATGGATTGTATTTGCGGAGAAAAATGTAATTTATCGTTAGTGATAATGCCTAGGTCTTTATATGTTGACACACGTTTCAGAGAGTGAATAAAAATAGTGTAGTCAAATTGATGTGTTATCATCTTTAGGGAAATAGACATCACACTACATTTATCTGCGTTTAATTTAAGTTTTCAGACATCACACCAATTCGATGTCTGATGTAAAGCATCTTGTAGGTCATGGCAATAGGAAGGTTTTTTGAATTTCCTTGAACAGTTTACAATCGTCAACATAAAGGAGAGTTTGAGCTTGGGAAGAAGGTAGCAGAGAGGCAAGATCATCAATATACCAGTTAAACAGGTAAGGACCAAGGACACTCCCCTGAGGAACCCCAGATGTCAGAGGAGACCAAGGAGAAGATGAGCCAGAAAGAATAACCCTTTGAGTTCGGTTGCTGAGGAAGCTAGTCTAGAGACTTTTGAAATTACCAGAAATTGTTCACCTAATTTGTGGAGGAGGAGGCTATGATTGATAGAGTCAAAAGCTTTGGAAAAATCCAGGAAAATGGTGTCTAACTGTGATTTATTATTAATGGAGTTAATGGCATTATGCTGAAAAAAGGATAACTTGGTCATGCATGAGCAGCCCGGAAGAAAACCATGTTGATATTCAGAGGGATTAGGGGATGTGAAGTAGTAGTCTATTTAAGATTATTCTTTTGCAAACAGAAGAGAGAGAGAAGTAAGGAGATGAGTCTATAGTTTGATGCAACATTTTTGGGCAGGATTTATGTATGGGGATAACATTAGCAGTTTTCCATTGTGGTGGAATAATGCCAAGGGAAAAGCAGTGGTTTAAAAGTAAACTTAAAGGAATGGAGAGTGACTCAGCATGAATGTGAATGAATATCGGAGTCAGGCCAAAAGGGCCTGCGGAATGTTGAAGGGGAATTTGGTGTAAATATTTAAGAACTTCAAGTTGGGATTTCAGAGAGTCAGTTACTGGAAATGGGTGCAGATCTTGGGTGAGTGGTGGGGAAGAGAGGGGCATCATGAATTCAGAGAAGAATTTGAGAAAGAGGTCCTGTTTTCTCCAACGGCATTGGCCTTATCGTAAGGAACTATTTCAGGGATTCTAGGTTTACTGCGGCAGCGATTTACAAAGGACCAAAGTTTTCTTGGGTTGGTGGTAATGGATGAGGTGACATTCTGGGTGAACTCACCCCTATGAAAAAATTGTATAAACCTGTTTCAAAATTTTATATAATTTATACAATTGCCATGGCAATGTATAAGATTGTATAAAATTTTGAAACAGGTTTATACAATTTTTTCATAGGGGTCAGCATAGTCGCATTGAATGAGGACCTTTGAGTAGCGACGCAGGTCTTTGAATGAGCGAAGGGTATATTCATTTGGACAGGATTTGTAAAGGTTCTATGCACGGATCTTATTTCCAAGAATACGCAAGGTCTCGGGCTTGAACCAGGTATGAAATTTTCTGGTCCTGCTTTTTACCTTGGGCACACAGTCCTTAATGGCACTTTCAATAACACTTTAGAGGTAGTCGACCACTTCTCTCCCTATATACCCCTAAGACAAGATTAATTTTTCCGTGAACTTTCACTTTATTTCAATCATCATCATTAGTCAACAATCCTAAGATTGGTTTGACGCAGCTCTCCATTTCTCTCTCCTATCCGCTAATCTCTTCATAGCTACATATTTATTCTCTTTTACATCCTTTATAACCTGTCCTATATAACTCATTCGGGGCCGTCCCTTGCCCTTTTTCCCTTCCACTTGTCCTTCAACGATTGTCTTCATCAGACCATCGTGCCTCAAAATGTGGCCAACTAAGTTGTCCCTTCTTCTGCTTAATGTTTTTAGGAGGCTTCTCTTTTCTCCTACTCTCCTTAGCACTTCCTGGTTACTCACACGGTCAATCCATTTTATCATCATCATTCTTCGGTAGCACCACATTTCGAATGCTTCCACTCTTGACTTCTCTGCTGCTGTCAACGTCCAAGCCTCGCTTCCATAGAGAAACATACTCCATATGTAGCATCTGATAAATTGTTTCCTTACTTCTATGCTGGTATTTTCAGCTGTAAGAAGATTCTTCTTTTTGTAGAAAGCCCTCTTCGCCTGCGCTATTCTACTGTGTATTTCTTTCTTGCTCTGTCCATCACTGGTAATTCGGCTTCCCAGGTAAGAGAACTCGTTCACCTCTTCAAGCTTATGCTTTCCTAGGTTGATGTTTGTTTTAGCCTCCTCTCTTTTATTGCAAACTAATATCTTAGTCTTCTTTTTGTTGATTTTCAGCTGATATCTGGCCATTGTCCTTTCCATGTTTGTCAACGTCTTCTTCAAATCCTTCTCTGTCTCAGCTATGACTGCTATGTCGTCAGCAAATCGCAGCATACTAATTTTTTCTCCGTGGATATTGACACCTGAAGCTTTCTGCTTGATTTCGTTGATGGCTTTCTCTATGTAAACATTAAAAATTAAAGGGGAAAGCGCACAGCCTTGTCTCACCCCTTTTCTTATTCTCGCTTCTGCACCGTTTGGTCCACATTTAATCACAGCTACTTGGTTTTTATACAATCTATGAATAATTCTACGATCATTGTAGAGTACGCCGATTTCTTTCAAAATTCTAAGCATTGAATTCCATTCCACGTTATCAAAGGCCTTCTCTAAATCGACAAATGCTATGAAGGTTGGTTTGTTTTTCTCCATTCTCTTGTCTATGATCATCCTAAGAGCCAAAATTGCTTCCCTTGTGCCCCTGCTTTTCCTAAATCCGAATTGGTCCTCATCCAGGAATTCTTCTGCTCTTCGTTCAATTCTCCTGTAAATGATTCTTGTCAGAATCTTCGATGCATATGTCGTCAGGCTTATGGTCCTAAATTCTTCACACTTCTCAGCTCTCTTCTTTTTGGGTATGGGAATGATGATGTTCTTCTGGAAGTCACTAGGTGAATCTCCTGTTGAGTACATATCGCAGATAGTTTTATACAGTTGAATTAAGACCTTTTCTCCTGAATTTTTTATTAACTCTGCTGGAATGTCATCTATTCCTGGGGCCTTATTCTTTCGCAGGTCTCTTACTGCAGCGTCAAATTCCGATCTTAAGATGCTTGCTCCAATGTCATCCTTTTCAACTTCACTTTCCTCTTCGAGAACTTTTGAGCTAAGTTTACTCCCATTGTATAATTCCTCCTGGTATTCCTTCCATCTCTCGGCTTTGTCTTCATTTTCAATTAGAATGTTTCCATTCCTGTCCCTTATGCTATTACATTTTGTGTTTTGTTCCTTGAAATGGTTGCTCACTATTCTATAGGCCGCTTCCACTTTCCCTTTTACGAGGTTATTTTGTACGTCCTCACATATGTTCCTCATCCACGCTTCTCTGGCTTTCCTCGCTTTGCGGCAAATCTCGTTCCTTATTCTCTTGTAGCAAGCCTGTCCTTCCTCAATATTCGTATTCTTATACTTTCTCCTTTCTTCAATGAGGTCTAGGATTTCATCCATGATCCATGGCTTTTTCTTAACACATTTTCTTATCCCTTGAACTTCTCTAGCGGCCTCCTGAAATCCACTTCTTAAGGTAGTCCAGTTATTCTCAACTGAGTTTTCAGACTGATCTAGTCCTATCTTGCGCTCCACTACTTCTTGAAAGGCCTGTTGATTTTTTTGCTCCTTAAGTTTCTCTAATTGCCAGGTGTTCTTTGCTGATTTCTTCAATTTCTTGAATTTCAGATGGCATTTCATCATCACTAGACTTCATCCTCGTAGTCTGTTGTGGGCATGTAGACCTGTACCACTACGGTATCTACCGGCTTAGTCTCTATCTTCACCATAACTATCCTTTCATTGTACTGTAGGAAGCTTTTCACACGCATTAATCCTATAGATTCCACTCCAAAAGTCTCCCTCCTCAGGCCATTTCATTTCGCTGACTCCTAGCACGTCGATATTTAATCTTTCCATTTCCACTTTAAGGTTTTCTAGCTTACCGCAAGTCCTGAGTGATCTCACGTTCCATGTACCTATCCTCATAACTTTATCACAATTGACCGATGTACCCTCTCGGGTAGTCCCCACCCGGAGATCCTAATGGGAGACTAGTTTACCTCCGGAATTTTTTACCTGTGAGAATTCCATCATGTCAGACAATTTAAAGTTGGAGTAGCTGCGCCTCCTCGGGATAATAATGTGGTGGTTTCCCCGTGCCTTCCACATCGCAGTACTACAGCCGTTAAAGTAAATGTTACCACGCCTGAAGTGCAATGAGTGTCGCTGTACTGACCATCGTGATCTCCACCTTCACTCATATGAAGAAGAGCTGCTGCCCTCTCCTCCGGGTGATGTGAGGCATAATTGTTGGCGGCCTCATCGCAAGTCACGGTATCTTCACAGGTTTAGTGTATCATTTAGATGGCCTATCTCACCCAGGGATAGACCCATACCACCTCGGATAACCGCCGCTTTTTGTCCACGACTGCTTATTCGACAAGTAAACTTGATTATATCGCAGCTAACCTCTATATCTAGAGGTTGACCCACCATCCGCAACCCGGTGGATGCACTCGGGGGCTTAAAGCTCAGCCGCGAGTTTATTTCAATTTCTATCAATAGAATTTATTTCAATGTTTATTCTATTATCAGGGGCTGAGTCGAATCCAAAAAACCAGGTATGTATCATTAAAATCTGTTCAGCTGTTCTCGAGTTATAAATTGTGAAACTAACATGATTTTCGACTTTCTTTTGTATTTATAGATTCAGGTTATCCATAGTATAGCTAATTAATTCGTCATTAATAACGACTGTTTTATTTCTCCTTTATGGTGCTCTGATATTTCCTTTTTTTCAGCTTCACGTGGTGAGTTCAGAAGAAAAATGCCCAAACATAGATGATTGTCCTCCAGAGAATGTTTACCAAGACAAGTGTTGCAAGAAGTGTAACATCACCAACGTGTGCCCACGTAAGTGACTGTGGTGTATTTAATGCCTCTCTGTCATTAATGCTTGCTCTGACATTAGCACTCTACAATAGAAATTGAAGGCTCAGTGAATGAAGTTTCCGTTTCTATTATCAGCCGTCGATGGTTGTGCTGCTGTCGAGGTGGAGCCGCCGTTGACTGTGGCTGTGATTAACGAGCAGAAGATTGGTCATGGCAACTGCATCAACACTGTCCCCATACCTGGGTTCCAGGAGTGCAAAGGCCATTGCCAGTCTTCGTCATACTTTGATCTCAGTGAGTGTCATTTCTGTAACATCCCTCATTGTGTAGTCACCAGCATCTGGTTCTTTGTTTCTTGTGAAGTAAATATTTATTTAGTTGCTCTCAAAAAATAAATAATTTGAATTTTAAATTTTACAATGATGCATTGCCTAATGTCTTTACCAATATGTAATGCCTTGACTTTATATCTTGCGGATTAATGATTGTATTTTGTGCAATGGGTTCAAATAGCAAGCATTTTAAATAATGTTGTCAATACTGCCTAATTAGTAACATTCCAGTTGTATTACTCACAATTAATACAAATATGTATGTACTCACTTCTGTAATCTTGTTGTGTTTTTAAATGATTTCAATAGAGCACCAGATTTCTCTGAAAATAGTGCTTTTCTTTTTGCACACAATTTGTGGTGGGGAATATTTAGAACGATTATGTACATTGTAATGAAAGTGACTCAACTTTCCAAAATTAAATCCTCAAAAATTGTGGGAGGAGATTGTATTTTGATAAATATTGTAATAACAAAATGCTAGTTTTTATGTTGAACTGTAGTTGATCCAAACATTGTTTTCCTTGTGCAATGCCTGTTTGCATTACAAGACTTTTCTATTGGAGAATATGTAACTTTGAGAGCCTATACATTTGGTATGATATCCTTTAAAAACATCGATTCACTTTAATTTCAATGTGTTGAGCTGCAATGAGAAAGCCCCAATGAATTGGTGGTGCTGTCTGTCCCACAATTGCTCTGAAATTGAATTAAAGTCAGCTGCCTTGGCTCAAACCACTATTACCCAATGCTCTAGGTACCATAGGTGTATTACCTGTCTCCATCATAATCTTATAGTTATTCATTCATTTTGTTGGCAGTTTTGGCTCTCATTCCTTGACTCTTCGTCTTCTTCTTCCAGATACCCTGTCTCAACAAGCAAAGTGTAAGTGCTGCCAGGCCACAAGCACAAAATCAATCACGGTTCAAGTTGTATGCGAAGATGGCTATGCGTACGAGAGGAGGGTCAGCACTCCTACCAGCTGTGCATGTAATGCATGTGAAAGTGCTGACGTGCGGGGAAGTTTGAAGAAATCTGTGAAAATGGGCGTGAAGACGGGAGGGGGGCGTCTGCCTCTCAAGCATGCCGATGAGTAATCAATCACGTGAGCCAATGGGCTCATTTGTATTTGAGACTACTGTTGTGCTTTGATTTGGCTGAGCTATTTTGTTTTACATTTGTCCAACCCTACATCAAAGAATTCTTAAAATAAAGACAAATAAACATCAACATAGCCTGTAGAAGTTTTAATTTTTATATTTCATGAGAAAAGGGAGTTAAATACCTATTTTAATGAAACATTAATTCTAAAAAAGCAATAAAATTAGTATGAGAGTGATAAGCAAATGTACTCACCTTCCTGGCATATATATGTATTACATCAGCATCAGGTTCTCATATATCTTCTGGCATCTTAATTTATTTTTTTAAAATACTTTTTTGTACTGAGTAGGTTTATTTATTTCTTTCCATACCACCAATAACAGCCCTGTGTGGCCTTTTACATTGGGGTTATTAACATGTTCACAATTTCCCGTTCACAAACAAGCATGCCCTGTATAGAGGTAACTTACCCAGGCGGGACTCGAGCCCCCGACCTCCTGTTTGGCAGGTGAGGACTTTACCCTGCCGCCTCCGAGGCTGGCAGAAATGTGTGTTGTAAATAAGGCAATTAATGAAAGCGTAGTATTGTATAATTTCAAAAGCCTTTGGTTCAAATAATGAGTCTTTATTTTACTACACATTTGACGTACGCTTCATGATAAGCGTTCTGGGTGCCCCCTTAGCTCAGGGCCCTTGGCAATTGCTGACCAGCCACCATGGCCAGACCACCCCTACTTGTGTGTATGCTGTTCCAACATAAATGAAGGGTGACAGTTAGGTTACTTGTAATTATAGAAAAATAATTATTGGTGCCATAGATTGACATCAGTGATAATTTACCATGTATCCTGAATGATCCTCATGAAATGTTGTTAAACAGTTGTTCTTGCCTCTGCTCTAATGTTGCCTTTGATGAGTTTTTAGATCACAGTGTAAATACATTATTCCTAATGTTCTCAATACAAGATGAGTGACATTGGAAAATATCGAAGTGGTTTTCTTGACTAATAAAAACCCCAAATATATGCTCGTAGAATTTATGCTTGGGTGTTATTCGAATCTGAGTTACTGAATGGACTGATTTCCTATTCATAGGATAACCTGAGTTCTGGTGTTGGGTCTTATCATCTCAAATCAATGAATTTGAAACAACAACAAGGTTTCATCCTCATTTATCGCACTTATCAGTTGGAAAATTATTCTTCTCCTTGCCTTCCCTAAGTTCTTCAAACGCGGTGCACTCTGGGAGGTGTCGATGGTCACCGCTTTCTTTGTCCTCACATCCGTAAGTAAAGGCTATCTCTTTGATCAGTGCAGAATTCTGGGGAATGCAGTCATGTTGAGAAAACCATTTAGTTTCAAAAGCCATTCTGCTTTCTTCTTTGAGTCAAAAGGCATGATATTGATGATGAAAGGGCAAAGATTTTGGCAAAGGAGAGGCATTAATATCCATTGAAGATCAGAGAAACCTCGAAAATCATCAAGACTGACGACTTCAACTGGGACAATGACCAGCCAATCATTAATCAGAAAGTTGTGGCCAGTCAGTGTTCAAAGGAATGACAGCTAGCACTATAAGATGTGGCAAAGTAACCAGACTTCTCACCTTTGACCTGAAGAAGAAAGAAGGATGTCTTTTGAAGGCTTTGTCTCCTCAAGTGACACCTATTGACATTAATAGCCAATTGGTTGAAGTTTACTGTGAAAATGAATGGATGCTAAAAACGTTGTAAATGGTGCCTCAAGTTCCTCTTTGGTGTCATGCAAGCGTCCACTGCAGGGGGGGGGGTGCCCAAACTCCTCACTGAAGACCACTAGAAGCAGCGCGTGGAATGTGCGGAAGAAGTTGTGTGCCGTTTTGAAGAGGAAGGAGATGATTTTTTGGATTCTTATCACCCAATGATTTCCACAAGTTGCTTGCCCTGAAGAAACACCTAGGAGGGATGGAGTTCACGACAGACGATGAGGTGCAAGAGGAGGTCAACACACATCTTCGCAACTCAGACGGAAGCTGGTATGACAAAAGTTCATTGAACGAATGAGGAAAGTAATCGAATGCCAGGGTGAATACATAAAAAATAGCTGAAACCGTGACCTTTCCAGTGATGTAACCAACGATGTAAATAAATGTCACATTTTATGACAAAAAAATTGAAGACCTTACTTTTAAGTTTACCCTCATGTATAGATTGAGGGGAGAGTTTAAATACTGAGACGTGGTGTGCCTGCGATGTGGATAGGGACTCTACAGATAGCTTTTTACAGCTTTCTTATGGAGAGAGTATGTTTTCGATAAAAGAGGTATTTCCCTGAAACAAAATCCTGTAAGATACAAGAGTGTGTACTTTGGCATAGTGCAGAGGTTTGAGCGTGATGGTGAACTCCACAGGGGCAAGCTTTCTTATAGTAAAAAGACCCACGGAAAGTTTTTTATTCAGTTGAGAAACTTGTGACCACCAGTCAAGTGTACCTAAGAGGTGAATGCCAAGATATTTTATTGATGAAGAAAAGGCACACAGTGGATAACTCAGTAAATCTTCAGTTTGGTGAGGGTTCTTAATATGGAAGCGGGTGTTTATACCATCTGAACTCACAGTGGTCATCAATCTGTTTCCTATAATCATATTCCTGGAATTTGTACCCCCCTTCCACATGTTAAAATTCCCCCTGTGATCCATGCACAATTACATTACCAGGAACCCATTATCACATGCCCACTTCGTCAGTTACCTGAACCATGAACTACTATAGGAGACACTTGTTATTACGAAGTTCACTGGACTGAAAAACTGGAGGTTCGTAATAGCGAAGTTCGTACGACCGTTTCTTTTAGGAATCGTTAAAAAAAAGTATAACACGTACGCAATTAAATTATGTGCAAATATATGTAAAACAAGAAAATTCATTTCAGTTTCTTTATAGAAGAATGCGGCATGACGCAATAGAGGGTTGATCACTTCCCGAATGCAGTAACTCCTCGATATACGACCTAGATGCGTTCCGAGACCTTGTTCTTAAGTTGATAAACCTACTCTCTGGCCGCTGAGAGTTGTCCGATGACAGTCGGAAGGGTCTAGTTCGAGTAAGGAGGCAAGGTTGCGCGGTAAGAAAGCGAAACGCCAATGTCACTTATAAAAAAAAGGGTTCCGTGAAGAAAGGAACCAGAAGGGACGACGAGTGTTAAGGACCCAGTGGAAGAATCCCTCGCTTTGGTGATTCGAAGAAAGGGCTTGTTTTGGTGGTTCAGGCTTATTTCGGTGCTCCACATGCATGTGAAAACTAGGCAAGGGTGTGAGGTGCGTTTGGGGGACAGGGATTGGCTGCAAACCGTGCTGGCACAGGGTTTTCCGCCCCTTCTTTTGTGCTGTCATCGGCCAACTTTCGCCGTCCGAACTGTATGCAAGGAATCGAGGTGTACGGTAGGGCGGATCGCAAAAATCGATTTTTTTCAAATCCATCTGGCCCAATGAAAAAAAGTTGTGGGACCGATCAAAAATAAGGCCTGAAAAATTTGAGACCTGTACGTGAACCCCTGACCCTCGCTCAAATGCAATTTAGGGGGGGAGGGTCAAAATTCGAAAAATACAATATTTTATGGTCATTCCCTATAGATTTTGCCGAGTTATTGCCCTTCTAGGGCAAACATTTCGTGCATTTTGACGTATCTTCCACCGTTTAGCCACAAAATGCCTAATTTGAGTCCGCGTCCGCGAAGAAAATATTCCAACGCCCACGCAGCGTCGCGGATACCAGTGCCGCAGGCCGATCCCTTCCCCTCCACGCTCGCTTCTCCCCCTCCCACGCCTCTAATACAGCAAAATTCATCCCGCGCATGCTGCTAGGAGGTCGTTTATCTTTGATAATATAAATCAGAAGATGGTAGAAGGTGAAAAGCGATGCGTAGTGAGACGACTTGTCCCTTATTTGGCGCCTCGGCGGCGTTAAACAAATCGATGTTACCAACTTTTAGAGAAGTTATGAAATAATTTTAGACCTGCGCACGCAGGAAAGGAGACTACGGTCTTGAAGACGCCTCTCGAGTGGCTATGAGGGTTTGGGAACTTAGGTTATGCATTTCTATTCCGCTATTGTCCGACAGCTGTGACTAAATTGATGAATAAGGGTGAAGGCCGCCGGCGTACCCTCCCCGCTCTCCTCTCGAACGCCCCAGATGCAACAAAATTCACACCAAGTGCGTCTTTCTTCGTTAGTCTTACTAATATTTGATGTATCAGCATCGTCCAGTGAGGAACAATCACGAAGGAATTACTCAATTACCTGCTTTCCAGTCTGTATTTCTTATGTTAGTGTCATTCCTCGTCTTTTGCTGCTGTCAACAAAGTTTTGGTAAATTCTTTCGCGAATCTCTCGTCCGTATGTATAATAAAAGGAACATTGAAATTTAAATTTGAACTTTCATCAATAGATTTTTAAATTCCACAGCGCTAAGCTCAGATATAGCCGAAGGAACCGGAGTCTCTCTCCAATATATCATCAGCCTTTATGTCGATATTGAAATCCAGCAATTAAAAAAATCTCGGATTGGTCGCCAAACGCATCCTTGCAGAAACGCAAATTGGGTCCCTAGATTACCCTCCCAACGTTTATGTCGAAAATCCAAGTCAACATAGTGCAATTAGCAAAAAGACCACAGTAAGGGATGAATTACGATTTGATGCTTTCCCGGCGAATGATGTGGGTAAACTCTTTTCGGGGTTCAACAAAATTTATCCCTTAGGATGAGCCCCCAGTCGGAGCTTGAAATGTTGGCCATTATGGAAAAATTAACCCGGTGGGAATACCGAGAAGAGTCTACCCACACTGCAAGGGATGTTGGAATTATGCTTTTTGGGTGGTATCCGCTTGGTACCATCATAATCAAATCCTTTTTAATTCTGTGTATCTAATTTTCACTCGGAAAGGAATCGTTAATCGCCGATTTTATAACTTTTGTTAATCCTCCGACGGGGGAGGCAAACTTCCAAAAGTGGGACCCTGTTTCTTCAACTAACACCACACATTCCCCTCTAAACTTGTATTGATAAGTCCTCTTGCCTTTTTTCATCAGACAAGAGTATAGTCTTTCATTCCAATAAAATGGAACCCTTTGATTACACCCCTCTTTTCTTATTTACAGGAATTAGCATCTTTTTCTGTATACGTAACTAATTCTGGTACACTAGCTTTGATATATCTTACGAAGTTATGACTTTCGCGTTAGGTAAAGTTGCGGGAACGAGCATTGCTGTTGCTTGGTTCTTGCATATACCTCTATCACAGTTGGCAGACGCATTTTCCCCGAAGAAGTTCCAATTTGAGGTTAAAGTCCTTAATGTTTATTTCATGAGGAAAGTAGAGATACAAATCGGCTAATTTCTCGCCAGTTTAATTCTCTTCGGATGAATTGATGAAGAAAATTTTTGATACTATTTTCCCGTACAAGAATTGACGATGTCGACTCAACACTCTCCTTTGATTCCCTTTTTCCCTCAGTTGTCGAGTTTCTTTAGGGTTCAATCCAGCAGCCATCATCTTTCTTTTCGTCAGATTGTCTCTCAAAATACTTTTCATTGGGGGAACCTTATGCTCCTCCATGCACTTACACGCAAAAATATCGCATAATTTAAAATGTTCCTTTAAAATTGTTTGAGAATTAAACTTCAATAAAACCCACTTTTGGCCTATTACCATTTTCCGTAAGTTTTAGTACTTCCTGTGGTACCGCTAAATCCAGTTAGTCACATTCAAAATGGAAGAGAAGCGCGTCACCATAGTTCGCACACCTTCATAGCCACTCGAGAGGCGTCTTGATTGACCGTAGTTTCCTTTCCTGCGTGCGCAGGTCTAAAATTATTTCATCACATGTCTAAAAGTTGGTAACATCGATTTGTTTAACGCCGACGAGGCGCCAAATGAGGGACAAGTCGTCTCACTACGCATCGCTTTTTACCCTCTAGAGCGGGGAGGGTACGCCGGCGGCCTTCACCCTTATTCATCAATTTAGTCACAGCTGTCGGACAATAGCGGAATAGAAATGCATAACCTAAGTTCCCAAACCCTCATAGCCACTCGAGAGGCGTCTTCAAGACCGTAGTCTCCTTTCCTGCGTGCGCAGGTCTAAAATTATTTCATAACTTCTCTAAAAGTTGGTAACATCGATTTGTTTAACGCCGTCGAGGCGCCAAATAAGGGACAAGTCGTCTCACTACGCATCGCTTTTTACCTTCTACCATCTTCTGATTTATATTATCAAAGATAAACGACCTCCTAGCAGCATGCGCGGGATGAATTTTGCTGTATTAGAGGCGTGGGAGGGGGAGAAGCGAGCGTGGAGGGGAAGGGATCGGCCTGCGGCACTGGTATCCGCGACGCTGCGTGGGCGTTGGAATATTTTCTTCGCGGACGCGGACTCAAATTAGGCATTTTGTGGCTAAACGGTGGAAGATACGTCAAAATGCACGAAATATTTGCCCTAGAAGGGCAATAACTCGGCAAAATCTATAGGGAATGACCATAAAATATTGTATTTTTCGAATTTTGACCCTCCCCCCCTAAATTGCATTTGAGCGAGGGTCAGGGGTTCACGTACAGGTCTCAAATTTTTCAGGCCTTATTTTTGATCGGTCCCACAACTTTTTTTCATTGGGCCAGATGGATTTGAAAAAAATCGATTTTTGCGATCCGCCCTAGTGTACGGTTATCCTGCAGAATTCAACACCACATCAGAACTGATCTAGCTAGGCGTGCAACGTAGCTGGAGCCATCCGATGTAAGGAAGGACGGGCGCTAACTTCAGAATGTATTCAAATATAATTTTTTGAGGTTATGCCCCCACCGCGAGTTCCTCCATGCCACACCGCGTCGCATCGGTCAAATCGAAAGGCGCCAAATTCGAAATTTTTGAATGTTCGCATCTCTGAAAGTTCGTAAATCGAATGTGCGTTGGAAGAAGACTACCTGTACGTCCAATTTACGAGCAGTTATGAGTGGGTAACCAAGACTCCACAGGAATGAAGCTTGTTATATGACGTTGCGTGCATACTGAAGAAAGAACCATAATTGACGCTCTTGGGCACAGTACATGAGGAAAACTTTAACGTGGCGTAATTATTAAAACTTAGCGTAGTGTATATCCACCTAAAAGCCGTTGGTTATCTGTGGAACTTCGTAATAAAGTTCATTTGGTAACTGCTGGGACCGGGACTGAGGTTTGTAACTTTGTAATAACAAAAATTTTGTAGTACGTTGTTCGTATTAAGGAGAGTCTACTGTATTGACTATTGTGCCTTTCTCCTCGTGCACCCTCATAAACCCTTGATTCCTCACCCACTCTGACCCATCGAAACAGGGAAATCCCTCCACCCTAACCTAAGGCCAATCCTTTCGCCTCCATCCCTTCACTCTCACCACACCTTCCCGACAGTTAGATATCCTTACTATTGCACCCAACTATACATAAAATGAGATGCATGCATATACCTGAAGATATAACCATGTTATGAAACCAGGGTCGTGATTTTTTAAATGTATTAGTGAGCCTAACAAAGTTAATTCTTCTATTTTCCATAATGGAAAGCTTTCACACAGTTAAACCAGAAGTTATCAGTTAGGTCAAATACATCTCTTTGTAATTTGTATGAGTGTGAGATTACAATGCCTACTATGTAGTGTTGTAGCCTTCCCTGATCAGCATTGGGGTAGCCAGGAATCTCATTCGGAAGGGGGGGGGGTCCAAAAGAAGGGGATTTGAGAAATATGGTACTAAGTAGAGGGTTTTGAACTAATTTTTACACTTATCACAATCGAAAAACTTCATTTGTTGAAGAAATCTTTTGTAAATCCATGATTTTTCAATGCATATTTTTTTTTGTTTAATGAGGGAAAATATTTGTTTTTTTTTATATATTAAAGGGGTGAGAGGGGATGGGGGGTCCAGACCCTCCAGACCTCTCCCCCTGGCTACACCACTGCTGATCAATATGTTTTTGAAGAAGTATCATGGTTCTTAAACATTTTACGTAAATATCTGCACAAAGTCTTTACGTCCCTCAAATTAAAGCACACATTATGATTTGAATGCCTCCAATAAAAGTCACACTGGAGGCATGGATGTAAGCATTTGCTGTGTCGACATGCTGGAGGGGTAAGAATACCATGAATGCAGTTTGGAAATAAAATTCAATTCAAGTGAAATTGTATGCAGATGCCTTTTGAGGAGGCTGATTGAGATAATTTTTTAATATAAATAGACCACATTCATAATGATGCAACTGATGAGCAGAGTTTGAATTGCAGCTAGTGCTAAGGTGCAAATGTCACAGAGAGTGCATTGCGAGTCACTTGATGCCACGAGTTTTTGAGAGGTATTCTCTTGTTTGATGATGTTGGTATAGAGAGGGACCTTTTTATGAGTCACCCGTACCTATTCAAGCAGCTCCCAGATTGAATTTCCCTCTGCAATCCAACATTCATTCCATCTTCCTCTCCTTCTCCTTGCCTCCATCCAAACTTCCCGTGACCCGTTGGATGGCCTTGGGCATGCATACCCCCTCCAACTGAGTAACAAACTCTACTCTCTCTATGCCCAAGTTGGCACTAGTGTACACTAGCTCTAATCTCCAAAAAACGTACAATTTCTACAAGAAAAACAAAAAAAATAATTTTTGTTATATAAGAATTCCACCCAATCGTGAGAACCAAGCCTCAGGAATTGGACGAGTTGCATGCGGCGGATAGCTGATGATCCACCAGATGTGGTGGACAGATGCGAATCTTGTATGATAGGGTGTAGACAATCAAAGGCTAGGAGAAGGAAACTCTGATATAAAACCAAGGTCAGGTTAGGATGTTATAGCTGGAGTGGAAGCCGCTAACCTAGAAGAAGGTGACCCTGAGAAAAAACCCCTGGTCCTCCAGGATGGGGGTTGGGTGCTAGGCTGATAACCTGCACCGTAAAAACACCTTGTTGAGTATCGCCAAAAGATTGCCTGGAAACAGGACTGGATTCAACGGAAAGAAGACCAGCTCAGTAGAAAGGAATTACAATTTGGAACATGGAACGTTCGAAGCGCAGCTATACTTGGGACAATAGATATCCTATCAAAGGCACTTGAGGAGGAAAACATGGACATAGTAGCTCTTCAAGAAACTAGGTGGCCCCTGGCTGGAAAAATTATTACCAAAGAGAATGCGATATACTATAGTGGCAGTGATAATAATAGATATTATGGAGGAACTGGATTTGCAGTGAGAAGAAAGTGGAGTACATCATTACTGTCTTTCAATCCCTGTAATGAGAGATTTTGTGGCATAAGAATTAAGGGACTATTTTGAAATATATCATTAGTTAGTATATATGCCCCCACAAAAGATGCGGAGGAAGATAAAAAAGATAGATTTTATGAACTTCTTGAAGAAATAACCAATGGCCTGCCCCAATATGATCTGAGACTCATTTTAGGGGATGCAAATGCTAAGGTAGGGAAGGAAGAAATGTGGATGGCTGCCGCTGGCAAAGAAAGCCTCCATGAAATAAGTAACGACAATTCAATCAGGCTTTTAAGTTTCAGTGATTCCCTTGGATTTAAGGTTTTGAGCACAGTGTTTCCTCACAAGAAAATCCACAAAGAAACCTGGACCTCACTAAATGGTAATGTTAAAAACCAAATTGACCATGTCCTTGTAGACCACAGACGCAAGACTAGCATCCTTGATGTGCATAGCTTGAGAGGAGCCAAGTGTGGATGGGACCATAATCTAGTTCTTGTGAAAATGTTTCGAAGAATAGTGGTGGAGAGGAAGAAGAAAGAATCAAGACCTGCAGATCAACTTGAAGTAGAGAAACTAAAGAAACAAAAAAGTAACAGAAGATTTTGGATGAAAACTCAAAAATAGATTTGAAATACTTGCAGAACTGGAAGAAGGCAATACTGATACAACCATTGGTAATAGAAGGGCCATTATAAAAAAGAATGTTGTGGAGACAACTGGAGCGACATGCGGAAAAAGGATGAAGAAAAGGAAAAAATATGGTTTGATGAAGAGTGTGAGATAAAAGTAGAAGAAAGAAAATCTTCAAAAATGAGATGACTCCGAGAAGAGTCTGCGGAGGCCAAACCACTGGTCAGGAAACAAAAAAATGAGACTAAAAAAGTACATACTTAGAAAGCAAAAACCACTTTATGTAAATATGTAGTCTACTAGAGAGGGAGAAAACGAAAATGTGCAAAATTTGAAAGAATTTTATAACACAGTAGTTATCTTCAAAAAAGGGTTCAAATCATGTTCATTTGGAGTTAAGCAGGATGGAAAAGTTGTTACAGAAAAGGCTGTGGACATGGCATGCATGGACAACGCAGGAGAGAGTATTTTCCAAAATGTACAACCAAAAGTAGAAGAACCCATGCACAGTGGATCTCTCCATTTCCTGCGTTTTCGCCGTGTTTCGTCATGAATCATTTGTGTAATTACAGTTTGTCAATCATTCAATCAATGACCTAAGTGGCTGGGATTTTTTGTCTTATTTACACTTTTTTTTAAATTTTTACTTTTGTGCTGTCTGTGGACATTATACAGGTCATGTGTCCCACAGGTCGTGTGTAATTTTTCGACTCTATAATTTTAGTAACTCCACATCAAGCAATATTCATGAAAATTGACATACTTAGATATGGGGAAAGTTCATAAGTTTTGTTGAGTGTAGGTAAAACTTTACAATTTTGACCTTTTGACCTCATAATGTGGGTCCAAACAAAAAATTTGAATTTGCCTGATTGCCTTGGGTTGAATTGAATTTGCCTTGGGTTTCAATGTTAAAAAAATCGAGATGGAAAAAAGTCTGAACTTCTTCTTGCCCTGGGGTGGGCACACAAAAAAACTTAGAAATTGACAGAAAAACGAAAAATAAAATAAAAGTGAGGAACTTACGGGGAAAGGTTGTTTTTACAAATTTTCGATGGGACGCAGCCCATCTTTCTCAAGTGAGAAGAGGAGGGAAAGTGAGGAAAGGGCATAAGGAAGGGTGCAATGCAGAGGGCAAATATGGAGGGAGGAAAAACGGTGGACGGGGATTGGTTGTTCTTTCTAGTGGGCGCGGTTGATTCCTGGACCAGAAAACGCACGGAAAGCCCATATGCATGCCTGTTCCAAGTCCTTCAGTTCTAGGGGTATAAAGTGGGAATATTAGCCTCCCTCCCCCCGTCTACCACCCCCCTAGAACTGAAGGACTTGGAACAGGCATGCATATGGGCTTTCCGTGCGTTTTCTGGTCCAGGAATCAACCGCGCCCACTAGAAAGAACAACCAATCCCCGTCCACCGTTTTTCCTCCCTCCATATTTGCCCTCTGCATTGCACCCTTCCTTATGCCCTTTCCTCACTTTCCCTCCTCTTCTCACTTGAGAAAGATGGGCTGCGTCCCATCGAAAATTTGTAAAAACAACCTTTCCCCGTAAGTTCCTCACTTTTATTTTATTTTTCGTTTTTCTGTCAATTTCTAAGTTTTTTTGTGTGCCCACCCCAGGGCAAGAAGAAGTTCCTTAAACACTGGAGATTAGATTAGCCTGGATAGCTCGGTGGTCTGAGCATCTGCCCGGAAAGCAGAAGGTCCGTGGTTCGATTCCCGGTTCAGGTGAACTTTTTTCCATGTGTTTTCGGCCTTCATTCCATCTCCACGCCACAGTGTGTCATCGTCTTGCATTTATGTTTCTATCTCTTTCTTTCAATTTCTATTATGTGTTATTATCATTGTATATTCGCCTGTGGCGACCTGTGTGAATGTGAATTTGAAATGCATATGACCTATATGGTTCGTTTCCTCTTCTTGGGATCAGCGTTCCCCGAAACGCATGTTCTATATCTTTCCTGCTGTGTGTGTGATTGTGACCATCTTTAATTCCATTTCTTCTTCTGTCCGCGTTGAATTCTTCGTTCGTGGCGGGACCTACGCCCAGAGCCATCTCTTGGCCAAATGATAGGGCTAGACGTCGGGGGATTTGGTGTATAAACCCCCGCCGAAAACACTGGAGATTAGATTAGCCTGGATAGCTCGGTGGTCTGAGCATCTGCCCGGAAAGCAGAAGGTCCGTGGTTCGATTCCCGGTTCAGGTGAACTTTTTTCCATGTGTTTTCGGCCTTCATTCCATCTCCACGCCACAGTGTGTCATCGTCTTGCATTTATGTTTCTATCTCTTTCTTTCAATTTCTATTATGTGTTATTATCATTGTATATTCGCCTGTGGCGACCTGTGTGAATGTGAATTTGAAAATATATATATATATATATAAAATTGGGTGGCAAAAAGACTACCACATCAACAAAGGTGTCGAACCATGGGTTTTCTCTCACCATGTTATCAAGACGTGAAAAATAGAATATTTTCATCGTTTAATAAAAAATAATACATACTATCAATAGAAAAGAAATTTTCACTACTACGGAATCTAACCATATTCATTCTTGCTATGGCATCCTTAAAAATTACTCATTTTAAAACAAAACGCAACTGTAGACATACACTTCTGATAATTTTATCAAAAGATAAGAAAACATTGTTGAGATGAATTAATGTTAATTTGACAGAAGTCTCTGTTTGTTGCCCGTCCTCCTTTTCTAAGGCTTCCATTCTTTTACGGCGTCGTTTCCATTGGGGCTTGCTATAAAAGGGCTTGCATCCGAGGGCTTCACGCGGGATTCGACCCCGTGACTCCCCGATTATAAATATTTCTATATATATTTCTAGCACTATATATATTTCTAGCACTATATATATTTCTAGCACGCGTGGTATAGAGCGTTCCACATTTAGTTGACAGTATGGGCTCTTATGGAGAATCGTTTCCCATGTTAATCTCCATAAGGCCAGGAGCTCGGTGTTGTCAATAACAGCACGAAAATTAATGTTGCGTTATGCACTGATTAAAAATTGCATTCTAATGTAGAAAGAGATGCTGCATTCATTGGTGCCAATAGTTTTTTGATAAAAATTATATCAAAAGCTATAAAAAACATTTCTTACATTTCCGTCAGAAACGTGTATTTTTTTTACTTTATCTTCTTCTCGCAATTTCTGCCTGACCGTTGTCTGTATTGAATTAAATCTTCTGCACAAAATTCTTCACACTATTTTCTCTTTGAAGGTATTCACTAATTGTACAAATATTGAGTTAAAATGTTGTTATGCCGACGTAACACCCTTTAGGAAAAGAAAATTTTGATTTTTGCAAGGTAAAAAGTAGTCGCTTACTAACTTACGTTTCTTACGTCGCAGGTCCCTATATGCTGCGTATCAAATGTGAAGAAAACTACAAAGTTATTTTTGGTGAAAAAATAATTGACTTACATCAATTCTGAAGCGAGTTACAAGGTTTTGATCTCAAGAAAAAATATTACGGCGCCGCTGGGCCGGGCTTCTTGCGCACAGAGGGAAAATTCTCGGGCGGAAAAGGAGTTTTTTGTCAATGCATACTATGAAATGTATGTATCTATTCGTTTGATATCCTAAACAGAGAATACTCATACGTCGTAACAGCAGTGTTTTTATCTGACAAGGGGAGACCACGAAAGTTGCTCCGCCTTTTTCAATGCCGTATTTTTTATGGCCTTCGGAATGGTGAACACATCCCTGAACTAGTAGTGGTTCCGTTGAATGGGCCTTAGTTTGGCTGTAATTAATTAATTTTCATGCGGTACTTTTCACAAGCCGCGTATAGTTTCATGATATCGCACCCTTCGCCAGGGGGGTCAGGTGGGGGTAGTGGTTAGCGTTTACGGCTACCACCCGGGGGACCAGGGTTCAAGACTTCGTTATGGCTTTATATTTTCTTGTCTCCATTGTGATCACACTGCGTCAACTTTTTCATTAATTTTAATTGCGACAAGCATAGACATGAGACTACTTTTTTATCACCATAATGAGGTTTAGGTATTTAAGCAGTGCCATTTTCAACGCGGAGAAGTGAAGGCTCCACTTTCTACTCAAAAGCATAACGAAAGATTAATGGGGGGCTAAAGCGGTGGCTTTTTTTTTTGGAAGAAATGACATTTGTTGGTGCATATCTTTTTATTATATTGGAAGGGCTACGGAAGATTTTGGGAAGCGGCGAGCACAAGACACATTTGGTGTAATTGTTGCTTTTAACCCTCTAGCGGGCGCGACTGTTATTTCTTCACAACCGGGCGAATGGCGTACTTTTCTCATGTTATGTGCATATATGATAATACTCGATTTTTGTTAAAATTAATCTTTATTTGTAGAAATTAGTAAAATCTTGTACATTTATAGGTGATACAGATATAAAGGTACAAAGGTGGTATACGGCCGGTCGCCCGGCGTAATTTATACGCCACGTGTGACGGGTTCCTCTTGCTGATCTAAAAAAAATTAGCAACAATACCTCGAACTTTGAAAACTTGCAATATAGACAGTCAAAGTACATTGTAGGAATACACGAGACCATTCTAGCCCAGAATGTACGTACGATGTTGAAATCCTTGGCTTTCGAAGATTGACGTATTTTATACGCCACCACGTCCGGTCCAGGGTCATAAACTTTTATTTCATCCTATTTATTAATGGAAATTATATTTCGGAATGGTTCTTTTAGCACATAGGTACTGTGTAAGTAAACTCCCTTTGGAGTAAAGTGAATTACAAGTGTTCGAGAGATATGGCATTTTATATTCGTTTTGTGTTCTTATTAATTATGTCTGTACGCATGTTGTTGGTCGCCGCGAGCCTATAATGCCATGTGCTCTTGCAAGAGTGGTTTCCATTTTTAATGTGGATTGATCAGTATAAGCAATGAAGAAATTAACAATTTGGCGCACACCAACCCTTGCTAGTATAGTCGTCGTATCTCCGTGTTTGAAATGACACTGCTTAAATACCTAAACGTCATTATAGTGATAAAAAAGTAGTCTCATGTCTATGCTTGACGCAATTAAAATTAATGAAAAAGTTGACGCAGTGTGATCACAATGGAGACAAGAAAATATAAAGCCATAACGGGGTCTTGAACCCTGGTCCCCCGGGTGGTAGCCGTGAACGCTAACCACTACACCACCTGACCCCCCTGGCGAAGGGTGCGATATCTATATTATATACAACCCGATGTGTGACAGATAGCTCACTTATCACTCATTCACGTATACAAATTCCCGACCACTTCCGGACGTGCTGGGAAGACGAAATTTTTACAGGTCGTGGAGAAAAAATATTCATCGGGGGGAAAAGTCCGAAAACTCGAAAAAGTCGATCGGTTTTCGAGATATATCGATCCGATTTAACATTGGAGCCTTATGGGACTAAAACATATTCCATTATTTGCCTACTTAAAAATGTCACGGGAACATGAAATGTCACTGACGGAAACTACATTTTTTGGCCGATTTTTTGATGTGAAACATTTTGCCATATTTCGTTTATAAGTATTTTTTATAATTTTTTTAAATTTCCAATGCTTTTCTTATGGGCCTAACTTTGGATTTTTTTAAAACCAACTTATAATCGTTGTAGGAATAAGTCCTTAACTTATGAGATACTAGATTTTTTGGTTGATTTTTTGGTGTGGTTGCCTTTGCAATTTTTTGTTTAAAAGTATTTTTATTAACAATTTAAAATTTCCAATGCTTTTCTTATGGGCTCACTTTGGGAATTTTTTTGACCGATTTGCAATAATCGTAGGACCAATTCAATTTAACGCAAGATACTAGATTTTTTTCTTAATTTTTTGGCTACCCTTTGATATCCACATGTTAATCAAACTTCGAGTAATTAACGATTATGTATTTTCATTGAATTTGTTACTCCTACAACGTTTGGTAACTTACAACACATCCGCCGTGAAGTTTGCATTCCCTCAACACACGATTTTAAATTTTTCGGAATTTTTTTTTACCACTTCCCGACGTGGTACGGACACCAAATTCAGGTGATTGACGTCTTTCTCGTGCCCCTACGCGCCGCTACCAGGAGAACGCCGAATATTTAATTTTAACGGGTGACACCGTCGAAAAACCATGCTTACACTACAGCTACAGAGCCAAAATTTTTATCCAAGGTAAACGATGCCGCGATATACAGAACAAGCACTTTAAGTCCCCCGAAAACCCCCTGTGACCCCCCCAAAAAAATAAAAATTACTTAATAAGTCGTATATTTCGTGTACCATTCATCCCAGTTGTATCGTTTTTATTTATTCGGACTGGGAATTGTGTCGGCTATATTTACGCGTCATGTTTAATTATCCTGCCCCATTTACACACCCGCAATAAAACTTCAAATTTTTAAATGTACATTTCTTAACAAAATAGTAGATATAAAAAAGGGCTTCCAGGACAAGGACACCTAAAAGCGATTTTTTTAAACCACTTCCCCATAAAGTACGGCTACGAAATTCACACGAGTAATGCCTTATTACAGCGCCTATGCACCGCTATGTGGAGAACACAGAATTGGTAATATAAATGTGAGCACTACGGGAAAATTAATTGTTCCCCTAAAGCTAGATCGCTGGATTTTCTACTGTAGGTAAACAAAGACCTTTTATGCCAGAAAACCCCTCGAAATTTCAAGTGGCTTCCTATAACACCGGGGAAAAAATTCTTTTTTTTTCTGTAAATAGCATGTTCTTCGGTGTTTTCGCATATTTTAGCAGTAATTCCCTTCTCCTATGACTCATCGCTAAGGAATTTATTTCGATGATTGTGACCGTTGCCAGTACACTCAAAAAAAAACCTGTTTACCCCCGGACCGCCTTCAAAACATCGTCATAAGCTAAAATGCCACAATCACGGCTAGCATGCGTCAAGATTCTGCCTCATTATCCCCCGGTAGCATTTGTAAACGATGGGGGATAGCTGGTAGTACGCATTGCTCTGTGAGGAGTGAAAACCCTGGCGGCGAAGCTGCCCCCTCCCCAGGAACGACGGAGCCATTCCGAGGAGTCAGAGGCGCGGAAAACCTCCGAGAACCCTCGGGCGGCAAAACCGGTCCAACACGTGGTGCAGCCGAGTGGGTGTCTTACGAGGGGGGAGGGCGCCAATAACCCTTGGGCGGCAAAGCCGCCCCCAGGCGAGGAACGGCGAAGCCGTTCCGAGGAGTCGACGTCACGGGGGGACACATGTAAACCTTGGGCGGCGAAGCCGCCCAGAGGCAAGGAACGGCGAGGCCGTTCCCAGGAGACGACGTCCCGGGGGGACACATGTAAACCTTGGGCGGCGAAGCCGCCCCATCACCAGGAAGCTTACGGGGGTAGGGCGCCGATAACCCTTGGGCGGCAAAGCCGCCCACAGACGAGGAACGGCGAAGCCGTTCCGAGGAGTCGACGGCTTGGGGGGACACAGTAAACCTTGGGCGGCGAAGCCGCCCAGAGGCAAGGACCGGCGAAGCCGTTGTGAGGAGTCGACGTCCCGGTGGGACATATGTTAATTTGGGCGGCGAAGCCGCCCCATCACCAGAGAGCTTACGGGGGGAGGGCGCCGATAACCCTTGGGCGGCGAAGCCGCCCACAGACGAGGAACGGCGAAGCCGTTCCGAGGAGTCCACGGCTCGGGGGGACCCAGGTGAACCTTGGGCGGCGAAGCCGCCCCAACACGAGGAAGGGCGATGCCGTTCCCAGGAGTCGACCCCTCGGGGGGACTCGGGTGACCCTTGGGCGGCGATGCCGCCTCCCCACGATGAACGGCGAAGCCGTTCCGAGGAACTAGCGGGTCTCCGTCAGAGGGCTACCTCGATATCTGGGCGGCGAAGCCCACACCGGACGAGGAACGGCGAAGCCGTTCCGAGGAGTCGCGGGCGGGACGGCGAAGCCGTCCGGTGGGGGCAGCCGGCGAAGCCGGATGCGGGGGGTTTTAGGGGGCGTAGCCCCCTAACGAGCGCGCGCAGCGCGGCGAGTCTCTATTATATACAGCCCTTGGGGTAACTGACTCACTCATGGATACAAATTCCCGACCACTTCCGGACATGCTGGAGAGCTGAAATTTGGCACGCGTGCGGGGAACCCGAAATGATCCGGAGGAAAAATCCGAAAACCGGAAGTTTCCGCCACGTGTCGTCGCTAGGACGACAAAATGGCCGAAATCGCGCTTTTTCCGGGGATCCTCTTTCGGTTTTAATTTTACTGCGCGCGAACTGTGCGTGCCACACGGAACGTTTACGCTTTTTTTGAAAGCTGATGAACGTGTGCACGTAATTAAGTAAATTTACTTGTTTCCGTTTGAGAAAATTGCAGCCAAAATGGCGTCCAAAAATTTATTTTTCGAAAACAATTTCATAACTTCCCCTCCCCTCGACTTAATTTAAGGTGTTAGATAACGAAAATGATTATTATATATGCTCATAACATCGTCTACGAAATAAAGGTAACAATTTTCTTTCATCCTGCTTGGTTACTCACAATTACTTTACACAATTACTTGGTTGTCAGAAAAAAATTAAAATATTCCGAAAATCACCGAAAATGACGATTTCCAAAAGATTAACACAGGATTTTGTCAATTTTAACCTGACCGATTTCTTTCAAAATTTGTAGTTATGTACAGCTATGCATTACCTTTTAGAAAACATAAACATGTAATAAATGATTTAATGTATTTAACCGCGAAAAAATAAAAATGGCTGGCACTACCAACTTTTTTCGGGTATTGGTTTGCTTTTTATTGTACTACTTTCGAAATATGGATGTCATAGGGCACACTTCTGTTAGATATGACAGTAAATGAATGTGACCATGTAGTATCGTCATCTTTAAACCCCCCGAAACCCCCTAAAAAATTAAAATTTGCACATAAGTAGCCTTTTCGGGTACTTTTCGTCACAATTCCGCCGCTTTTCCAATCCTTACCACTCATCGCTACGGAATTGATGTGGACGATTGATGACCGCTGGCAGTAAAAACCTATAAACCCCCGGGAAACCCTCATACACCCCCCCCCCCAAAAAAATAAAATGTTGCATATAAGTCTACTTTTTGGGTACTTTTCGTGACTATTCCACCGCCCCCAACGACTCATCCCCACGGAATTATGTAAATGGATGGTGACCGCCAGGAGTACACACATTTAAACCCCCGGTATCCCCCTGAAATCCCTCCCAAATGTAAAATGTGTCATTTAGTCTCCTATTTGGGTACTTCTTGCAAATATTACGCCACACTACCCGTCCCCTCTGAGCTCTAGATCCGGAATATTTGGTGAGGGCGAGCAACCGTAAACCATACGGGAAAAAATACCAGAAACCCCCGATTACCTCCTGGAACATCGCTGAAAAAAAATTAATGAATTTTAAAGTCGCCTTTCCGAGTAGTTTTCGTCACAATTTAACCGGTGCCCCTATCACTTATTTAAACCCCCGATAACCCCGTGAAACCTCCCAAAAAATTTCTAATAAATCGCCTCTCCAGATAAAAGAATCGTCAGACCACTGTTCCGGACCCCTAGGACTTATCGGCACGGAATTTATGAGAACGATTTATGACCACTGGTTTAACACAAGTATAAACCCCCCGGTATTCCGTTGGAACCCCCGCAAAAAATGAAAAACTTGCCATTAAGTCTTCTTTTACGGGTACTTGTCGCCACAATTACTCCGCATTACACCACCCTTTACAATCATCGCTACGTGATCACTGTGGACGATTAGTGACCGCATGCATAACACATTAAAACCCTCGAATCCCCCTGGGCACCCCTCTCGGTGGAGAAGAGCATTAATGAGGACTAAGCGGAGCCACCGCGGGGGGTCCTCGATCCCGAGGCGGCGAAGCCGCCCCACAACGAGGAACGGCGAAGCCGTTCCGAGGAGTGACTGGCGTAGGCTAGGGGGAGCTTCAGTAACCCTCGGGCGGCGAAGCCGCCCCGACGTTCAAGCGGCGCAGCCGCTGTAAACTCCACCCATCTCAACTCACACTCAACCCCTGGGCGGCGAAGCCGCCCTCCAGCGAGGAACGGCGATGCCGTTTCGAGGAATGAGTGGGGCCCCTAGCTGAGGTGAGATTATTCGAACTTTAAAAGTCTTCGAGCGACCACAAATGTAGACGGCGAAGCCGGAACCGGGGTTTTAAGGGGCGGAGCCCCTTAACGAGCGCGCGGAGCGTGCGAGTAAAATGTATACAATTGTATACATTTTACACAATTGTATACATTTTATACAATTGTATACATTTTTATACAATTGTGTAAAGCCAAATTTGTATACAATGTTCACATTTTGTATACAATTGTATACAGTTTTATACAGGAAATCCTGTATACAATTGTATAAATTTTTATACAATTGTGTAAAGCCAAATTTGTATAAAATTTATACATTTTGTATACAATTGTATACAGGTTTATACAGGACATCCTGTATATAATTGTATACATTTTTATACGATTGTGTAAAGCCAAATTTGTATACAGCCCTAACAACACATGGACATCCAACGAATGTCCGACGAATATCCAATGCGGACGTTGCGGATGGGCCAAGGATATCCGATGAAAATCCCGCGATTTCCCTCGGACATCTGTCGGATATCCATAAGTCCCAAAATCCGATATCCATAGGACGTCCCCTTCCAGATATTAATACCATTTTTGCATATTGTTGCAAGAATATACACCAAAATGATTCCTTCACATGATAGACAACCTTATCAAGGTGGAAGGATTCTTCATTCAAAAGTTTCATGGGTGTCTTCTTAGTAACCATTGATGAATGATTACCCTGGCGAAAATGTGACCGTTTTCAGATGGTTTAAGAACGCACCATGGAGGTGATCATGAACAGCGAAGAACACTCAAAGAACACTATCCCAGTGTGTCCTCGAGCGGAAATGTGTACGCCTTGGAGTGTTCACAAACACTCTACAGAGCGTTTAGCTATGTTTACGACTGTTTGTCAATGTTTCCAAGTTAGTGAGTTACCATCTTCATCGTTTCGCAGCATTTACTTACATTTGAGAACACCCTGTCTAGGCAATCGAGAGTGTTCCTGTGCGTAATGTAACATGTTAATGTGTTTTGCATAGTTATTGAATGCTATGGGAACACCCTCCGGTGGGTTTATGAACTCTTGTAGTGAATAAATTTAATAAAGAAAAAATCAGTGAGATTCAGGTCTTACAGGGTCTACAAAGGAAATGAAAACCAGATACAGTTTGCTGTAATGATAAAACAATTATATTTAACTATATATTACAAACTTATTTACAACAACACCACACACTCACATGAGTACTTCAGAAACTGAATTCATCATGCATAACAAAGAGACCAGGCCCAGGTGGTATTCCACCTTGTGTGCTTAAATATTGTCAAGAGATTTTAGCATATCCTCCCTCACTCAGTCTATCCATCCAACCTAAGAGTCCCAACCCATAAATCAGGTGATAAGACTCACACCACTAATTACAGACCTATTTTAATCCAGTAACTTGTTGTTAAGATCTTGAGAGAGAGTCTTGCACTTAAGCCTAATACCCTCTCCTACAAAGATATAGCTATACCAGAGCACCATGGTTTTCATGAAGAAAGTTCTTCAACTACGAATCTCGTGGTCATGCAATACTACATTCTAAAACCCTTCAGTGAAGGGCATCAAAGTGATGTAATATATACTCATTCTCAGAAAACATTTGATACTGTCATTACTTACCACTTGCTTTGTAAGTTGACATGTTATGGCATTGATGGTAATCTTTTAAAATTATCATTAACTGTCTTAATGGTAGAACCCAGGTGGTCAAGATTAAATCCTTCCTCTCTAGTGTAATGAATGTGACATCTGGTGTTCCTTAAGTGTCCCGCCTGGATTGTTATTACATTTATTTATTAATGATGTTAAGCAGAAGAAAAAACCAAATGCGGGTCTATCAAATGCTGATGATTAAAAATTATATTGAAGGATTAAATATTTAGATGACTGTTTATGCTTACAGAGCAGTTGAAATAATCTATTTTGCCGGTGTTCAAGTACCTACTTCTATGAGAATTAATTTAAAGAAATGTGTACCAGTCACATATCATCATTTTAAAGTCCGATTACATTTAATTGCAACATGAACAATGGATACCTTGAGAGAACCACCAAAATTCTAGACTAGGGAGTTATCTTTACAGCTAATTTAAATTTTAACTATCATGCGGATGTGATGGCCCCAATGAAAATTTTGCATATGATTTGTACACAATGTACACAGGATTTCCCGCACACAATTGAGAACAAATTGCATAAATAATGTGTACATTGCACAAAAAATTTGGCATCAAACAACTTGTGTAGATTGTACGCAATTTGCACTGTTTCATATATTGCATAAAAAGAGTACAACCTACACACAATGTGTAAAGCCAAATTTTTGTACATATAAACATTATTTCTACAATTTTCATTGGAGATATCACAAAAAACAATGAATAAATATCCAATAGAAGTATAACACTATTACTGACTTCCTCGGCAGTTTATTTCCCTTAACATTCAATCTCTCAAGCTTTTTTACATGAGAGGAAACACAGACCTTAAAATAAGACTAATAGGGGCATAATGACTGTCAAAATTAGTGGGCCAGAACCGGCAGGGAATCATTTAATTTTATGCATATCATTACATGTAGAGTAGATATAATAATATGATCAGATAATGAGAAAATAATAACGTAACGTAAACATGGAATACTCTAACACAGAGTAGAATTTCTATCAATGCACAATATTACGCGTTTGAAAATGATTTCAGACATTTCTCTTTCCTAATGCTCTGAATAGTCTGAGGAATAACTGCAGGCACTCTCTCAAAATGATACATGCACTTGAGGTACCGTCACAAACGTCACATTCAATATTATTACCAGGGGAGAGCGAAGCAAAAGACTTATTTTCCACTTTGATTGGAGAAGTTGCAATTATTCAAGAAAAGCCACTTTTTTGCTCATGTTTGCTCCCATACTTCATTCAAGTTTGTACCTCCTTTTCTACAGAAGTGGGAACCTCACTTGTATTAAGGCCTGTTTACAAAGCACATTAACCTGTACAAGTGAATGTCTGTTTGTGTGAATGGACCAGAAGAGAACGTGTACGAATGCAAGAACCAAATTAGAAGAGATTATATTTCTGCTCATGCATTCACACAAGTTGGGTGCCTATAACATGGTGCATTTTCGTGTAAATTGATGCATTCATACATTTAGACAATGACTCCTACGAGTTAATGTACAGTGTAAACATGCCTTCAGGAAGAATGTGGATCAATAGATACGAATTATCTTCATCAACCTCCTCGTTACCATTTCCGGGGATTACATGGTACATTTGCACCTCCTTGGGCTCTTCATGCTCCTGCAGTAGCTATAGAATTTTTCTCTTCCTAGTTACGGGGCGGTCTGGAGAGACTGGAATGTTCTGATCCCGGCATTCACACTGTTGTTTTTATCCTCGAAGGGCCTCACGTCATTTTCCAGAAGATGTATTTTTCTGCATCCTCTTCTAACTGTAAGGCATTAGCGAATATTTTACTAAAGACACAAATCAATACCTAAATGATAATGATCGGAGAGAGTTGATTGATGGCTATGTCCTGAACTGCTCATTAATTACTATAATTCTTCGACATATTCTCAATAGTTATTCATTTGTAAGAAAAACACTTCATATACGAGTTCATTGAGAAGGAGAATAATACTTTAATGCCATAAAGAACAGGTTAAAAATGTATTTTACGGCGAGAACTGATATTTAAACTTAATCGGTCTGAATGGATCGTATATTTATCACGCAAAGATCATGCAAAATATTAATTACACTGAGAAATAAATTAGTCCTGAAAGGCTCGATACACACAAGTTCGGTGGTTACCTATCGAATAGAGAAAAATTTTCCGTTTACTTACATTTAAATGGTCAGTAAACAGTGGTGGATGGGTCAATGCTGGCAAAGGCATCTTCCTCAAATCCCTTCGTACTCCTAAGAGCCACTTCTTGCCAGTCTCCACAGCGAAAAAGTGATCATTTTCCTCTTCCATGGCGTACGTGAACGTAAATTTGCTTGTAAAATAAGATTTTACAGCACAGCTGAATTCACAAAGTCAAAAATACAGTACCTACGAATGACTACCAAACTTTAGTGCTTAAGTTGCGATGGCTGTGGGCGCTGTAAGTCACATGTTATATAAGATGGCCGCCGGTCGTTATGGCGCAAGTTTCGAAATACGATTTTTAATCCGTATTTTTAGATAAGTATGTAATATAATGGTTTCAACGAAAAAGTTAATAAATGTCACTGTGGATGAAATTTGTGAATGCTATAATCACCAATTCCAAACTATAGGTGCTTGTATTCGACAGGAAACCCATATTAATAATGAGCGAAAACCAAAACTTGCAGGAAAAACTCCGAATGCCAATTCGAATAATTTTTGCATTCAGAGTTGCTATTTGTATTCAGTTAGTTTTCATCAATGGATATGGTTTATCTGCATTGGTATTGTGCAAATCTGAATGCAATAATTATTAAATACTCACATATTTCCTCGCTGATATTTTAATTTCCTAAAGCTAAAATTATTTCAAAGTAAGCATTGCCACTTAATAACACTTTAATTTATACCAAGCTTCCAGTTTCATTGTTATAAAGAAAGTTAATGGTTTTTTATACAGCTTGGACTCCGGGAGGAAATTATAAACTATTCAACGAAACAAAATTTTGGCAATTTTTACCGCTTCTACAGTTTCAGAACAACAAATTAACGCTATTTTGAAGTTTTATATTGTCTATAACAATTAATTAAGTTTAAACAAGTTAGCAACAATTCTAATAAAATTTATGAGCATTAACGATTTCTACATACCGTACGGGTTAAACAACAACAAATTATGAACTTATTACTCTCTACATTGTTTATTTAAAAAATTTAAAGTTTAAACAAAGTTAGCAACTTTTAAAAACTTAACAATTTCCGCATGTAGTACGGTTGAGAAGAGTTGGCTGAACAATATACCCTTACTCTTTGTTGATTATAACAATTACTAAAATTTAAACAAATTTAGCAACTTTTACAAAAACTATTATTATGTAATGAAGAATTCCCACATTTTTTACGGTTGAAAAACGTGGAATGAATGATAAAATCTTACTCTATTATGTTTATAACGATTACTAATGTTTAAACAAAGTTAGCAACAATTTTACAAACATTTTCAAAATATTACAATTTCTTTAATTTAATTAGGTTAACCAACAACAAAAGAATGGTTTAGTGGATCTCTATATTTTTATAACAATTTCTTAAGATAAAAAATAATTAGCAACAATTTTAACACCGTTTTAAAAAGTAACAATGTGTTACGGTGTAAAGAATAGAATCTGAGCGTAGTTGTGGTGCTTTAACTCCCAAACCCTGATATATACACATTGATGCACACATACCTTTACATTGTATAAAAATGTATAAAATGTACAAATTTTATACAGCCTACACAACTATGTATAAATTTTCATAAAATGTATAAAATTTATACAATGTACACATTTTTTACAGCTTTATACAAATTCATACAAAATGTGCACATTGTACACATTCTGTATAAAATTGTATACATTGTATACAATTTACACATTTTATACATTCTATACAACTGTATACAATTGTATACAAAATGTGTACATTGTATACACCCTGTATAGAAATTGTATACAAAATTTTCGTTGGGGCACCGACGTCGAATTCCCTTAAGAAGAATAGATTATTGAGGACGGATGGCTTATGTGAGTAGATGCCTATCATATTGTTTGATGATTTTAATAATGATATATCTCTTGTAATGATGGTGGATAAAATCGTCAAACAATACACACGAAAACGGAAAAAGAAGCGCCAATTTTCTTCTGAAAAGCTTGTATCTCGTGTGACATGCCATTAATAACGCTTGTTTGTATGCTAAAGCCCATTGCAAGAACCAAATACTCCAACAGTGCTTCAACCATGACAGGTTACAGCATTCCACCTCATAGCCCTCAACGGGGGACCTCTTGATGTCTCTATTGAACTCCAAAATGTCAGATGTGGAGAAAATTACTTCATCCATTATTCACAACTGAGATTTACCATATACATCAGTATTCGCTTCACAAAATTGCTGAAAACACATCCGTTTCGCACACCGCTAGGCTGTAGCATTAGTAAACAAACCGGCCGATCCTCCATGTCTCATTTCTGAAATTGGCCACCAGATGTCAGCTACTTTGATTCCTGTTGCCAATAGCGCTTGGCTTAAAAAAAGGTTTATTAATACCTTATCAAACGAAGAAAACTTTCCAACCTAAGCCAGTTATAATAGGTTATTATTAAGACATGTTTCCCTAAGCTCTGTGCCTCATGCATGCATTGGTAACCTCAGACGATGTATAACTCCTATCCTCTCGTGTAGAAACTAGGTCCCTGTGACACCACGTGGAGTGGAATCGCATGGGCGCCAATCTGGCCTTTTTCAAATGAGGATAAAATTTGACCCTTGCCATTCGTCAAAACCGGTATTTCAAAAACCAAATAATTTGTGTATTATGAATACACTAATGGTGGGTAACGAATCGCAATCAATGCCTTTCGTTTTGTTTGATGAAGGAGACTACCCTATTGTTATAACCCGACTTCATTTCAATCAATGAAGTTCTCATAATCTTTTTTTATGCGTGTCTATTCATTCGGCCGATTCCATTTCCGGTCTCTGCATCCTATTTTTTCGTCTTATTCACCTTTTTGCGTGAGTCTCTGGAACTTTCCTTCATGCCTGTACGGAGCTGATTGTGCTGATAGTGGGGAATGCATTTTTGATAGACGGTGCGTTCGCGCTTTTCTGAAAGGAAAGCCACCATGCCTGTACGACGCTGATTTTGCTGAAAGTGGGGATCGCATTTTTGATTGCCATTGCGTTTGCACTTTTCAGAAAAGAATGCCGCACCAGTGGAAAGTTGTAGAACGCACGGAGGGCGGTCGGATGCCGCGATGCCTTAAGGGGGCGCCCAGAACCCTATTTGGGGTTCTTGGGGGCGCCCTAGCGCGAATAAATTTAAGATTCTAACGGATTCCCAGTTTGGTTTTATAAAAAATAGATCTACTGAAACAGCAATATATAAACTCCTGTATGATATCATCTTAGAACTTGATAAGCAGAATCATATAACAGGGGTGTTCTTTGACTTAAGGAAAGCATTTGATTCTGTTGATCATGAAATACTGCTGAGGAAACTTAAGATGTATGGAGTCTCTGGAATTGCCAATCAGTGGTTAAAATCCTTTTTAAGTGAAAGATCACAAGTGGTACGGATTTACTCTGCTGAGTCATATACTAATATAACTTCTACTCCCTTAGCAATTTTCAGAGGTGTTCCCCAAGGATCTATTTTGGGCCCCCTCCTTTTTCTCATCTACATAAATGACCTTCCAAAGTACTTCGACTGTGGTTCAGTGTACATGTATGCTGATGACACAACCCACCTTACCTCTAATAAGCACTTAGACTCTACGGTAGTCCAAAGAAACATAAATTCTATGAGTGACTGGTGCAATGATAATAGGGTGTTTATAAATAATGATAAATCAACTTTCATTCAATTTCATACCTATCAAAGAAAGATCACTTCTTCTCCTCTCCTAAGGTTAAATGGATCCTCCCTTATTTCCTCTTCTGTGACTAAATTTTTAGGTTTATATATTCATGAGTCACTATCTTGGGAATTTCATGTTGATAAACTGTCTACAAAGGTGTCCAGTGGCTGTTACCTACTTAGAAGAATTGTCCCTCTGGTTGATACTGCTACTGCACTCTCAGTCTATTATGCATATATCCATAGTCGATTGATGTATGGGATTGCAGTATGGGGCCATTCCCACCATTCTACTCGTCTTTTTAGGCTCCAGAAATGGGCCATTAGAATAATAAAAAACATTCCTAGGCGAAGCAGCTGCAAGCCCTATTTCAAATCCTTAAGGATTCTTACGCTACCTTACCTATACATTTTTTCTGCAATTACCTTTGTTCAACAAAATAAGCAGTTTTACAGTCTCAAAACTAATGCTGATATCCACAACTATAACACAAGGGGTTGTAGTGATTTAAGAGTTACTGTACATAAATCAACCATGTTCAGCAAAAACCCCATATATGCTGGGTCAAAATATTTCAAATGTTTACCTCTAAAGATTAAACAGCTAGATTCATTCTCCAAATTCAAAGGTCAACTTTATCAGTATTTATCCCAGACGGCACAGGAAGTTTTCGTACCTAAATACGAGGGTGGACAATCAAGATACAAAAATCGCGCTTAGGAAGTTACTTAGAAGGTTTTGTTTCTTTATTTCCTTTAATGACGAAAAAAGATGCAAGAGGACTGGCAAATTCATATGCATCGATAAAATTGTATCTCATCGATAAAACTGTATTCGGTCTGGGACTATTTTCTTTCGCGGGTGGTGCCATCTGGTGCCATCGTGCCATATCCTCCTAGAAAGATCACATCACATGCCTTCACAAGCTGGCACCAGCCGTTGGAGATCGCATCGTTTACGTCACGTCTCACCACGTTTCAGGGATTTTTGTGGTTAAGTTTGTGAAAAATAGAGTGTCTGGTAATAGCGAAGTTTCCCTTATTCTTTAATTTCATTCACTGGGCTTCAGAAACGTGTTTGTGAGATATTTTTGTTAAAAATGCCTTTCGTGTGTTCATTGTCGGGATGACGTAATGGAAACTCCGGGACATGGTTCAACGTTTTAGCTTTCCAAAAGATCCTGAGTTGAAGAAGAAGTGCATTTGGGCGATAAGAAGAAAACATTTCACCCCTACGAAAAGCTGTGAGGTATGTACTCTTTCTCGCTGTAATTATTTGGATGTAATTTTAAGTTAGAAGTGGCTTCGGGATGTTGATGCATCAACATCCCGAACTATTCAGTACTGAAGTACTATAGTACTATTCAGTACTAAAAATGGTGATTCAAAATATTGTAGCAGCAATTCTTTTGAAAATTCTTGCATTTTAGTTGTCTTTTTTGTATTAATTCATTCGGTAAACGTGTGGTTAAAGGAGAAACTAGGAATAAGCTGCCAAGTTTATAGGTTCGAATATTGCTTCTTAGCTTGCCCTATGGTGTATTACACGTCGGCTTTCATCATTTCAAATTATCTTATGCTATAGTTTAAAACAATAAAAATATCAGGCATAAAAATATTTACTATATTTACGAGCCTAGTAATTTGATTTCTCATGCAGAAATACCAAAAATTGGAAATGATTTGACCTAATAAGTTACATGGTATTTTATTATTTATTAATTTTAGGTGTCTGAGCTTCACATCGGTCCTTGTGATATCAGAAAATAATCTGTGGCCTTGGACGAGAAGACGAGGAGAATATTCTTGCTGAATTGGAGGTGCCCAGATTGGAGGAAGGTACCATTGCTTCACTGTTACCTGTCGCCAAGAAGACAGACATTGTGGCAGAAGTGACATATTTGTGGATGTGGATTTGATTTGTGCAAGTTGGTGCAGTGATAGTGGACGTTCATCGGAGAAAGTATTGACGATAGTTTGTATGTATCGACCAGTCCTCTTTTAAATAATTTTCTATTCGAAAGAGAATAAGAGTAATTGTTTCGCTAAATTAGATGCGGGATAGAAGAGAAAATTGGAAATATTATTGTGGTTGACAATAGAAAATACATAATATATGTATTGTATTTCTGTGGGTTTTTTCTTTCCTGCCTCTTTAAAATTTCTTGCGGTGGTGACTTCATGCAAAGTAAGTATAAAATCGGAGGTGTGATCTAAGAGATAACATGTTTTATTTTACAAGTGTTTATGCTGGTGATTTGGCAGGACTTTCATATTTTTAATAGGGTGATACATTTACTGCAGTGACCTAGGGACTTTTACTCATCCCAAATAATTTTTCAAATACTTTAGCGCCTGATATGGGTAAGTTTTAGTAGCTGAGACTGAACTATACGTTAATTTTTGCTTACATTTTGATGAATTCGATCATACTAATAGCAGATGTGTCAGCAATCCTGTTTCATCGGCAATTTTTATTTAAAAATTTTATTTCGTCAGGCTTTAGGGTAAGCTTTTTAATGCTCGTGGGCTATGTGATGTCTTATTTAGTGTCAAAATTAATAAGAATTTACTCTCATTAACATCTCAAGGTTTCCAAGTAAGTACGAGCCACTTAACAATGCTGGATGCTGGGGGTGCGTGAATTAGCCATGAGAATCTCATTTTTCGCAGAGTTATTTAAGTGGCCGAGTAAGTTTTGTAAGTTCTCAATGGGTAAATAATACTATATCATGAATTCTAATTACCATGAAAAACTCACAACCGACAAAACTTTGTCGGTCGTGAGTCTTTCATGGTAATTAGAATTCATGATATGGTGTTATTTACCTATTGAGAACTTACAATTCATAATGATTCGTATCAAGGTTCTCGCTACGGTCGGTAGCTATCGATTGTGTTGCGTTCGATACATTTTTCGATCGTGCGAGTTACGATATATCTAATGTCGACCTAATCGATTGAGATTAGCCTGAGTGCCGTGTTCCTGCGCGCTTCGTATCCAATCGTACGTGCTTAGTAGCGGACATTCACATGCTGCGTACGCGCTTCGTCGACAGGCCGCGAACGGAAATTATCCATTGACGAAAAGCGACGAAGCGGCATAGTATCCCCTTAGTCAATGGGTACTATGTACATACGAATTAGATACGGAGGGTTCTGTGCCGTCTGGGATGTGACAATCCCTGTTATTCAGTGGATGAATTTATGTCTTTATAACCTGTCTTTTGAAAATGTTACTTTTATGTTTATGTCTGTACCTATCCTTCTCGCCTTAAATATTATTTTTTAATACCTCATGTATGTACTATTCTTGTGACTTGTTCCATACGTGGCTTAGACACGTCTCTGGGAACCAATAAAAATATTATTATTATTATTTTCCTTACACAACTCAGATGGTAGACTATCCTTCTTCAAAGCACTATGGAGGGTGGCCCTACCATTTGCCTACACTCACTGTTTGATAAAGCTTCCAAAGCATTTTTAAACCTGATCCCTGAAATTTGGAACTGCTTTAACTTCAAGCTATGGACATTAGTAGTCATACATTTTACTATTTGCATATCAAATATCAAGATGACACTGGGTACACAGCACAACCAACATGTCACGATTTTCTAGCTCATTAGTAGAGGTTTGTGGAAGACTCAGCATGATATTATTTAATACAGAACTTCTCTAATGATACCAACAAATGGCTGAAGCTGTGAATATTCTTGGTAAGTAACTGAGCAAACAATTATGCTTTTGCGGAAAGAGATGTGTGCAAAATCGATGCATAGTGGTGAGTATTTTAAATTGATTGTAGGAATTGTTCCAGTAAAGTTTTCATGGAAGTTATTTTTTCCACAGAAATACTGTTCTCCGTTTCGTAATTTAGGATATAGTGTTGTATTTGTTTTAAAACTTGACCTTAAGTTATTGGAAAAGTTTTCTTAAGTTACTTAACCTTATGTCAAAAGTTCTTAACTCAGTTTTTCTTAAGTTTGGTAACTGTTTCAATTTACTTTCAATCAATTGTTAACAGTTTTTCTTTTAAGGTTTGTTCAGTTCGAGTTATGCCAGTATTATTTAGTGTTGTGTTAAACCCAGAAATAAATCTCAATTTATAACTATCCACAAAGAGAAACAGATTTTGTTACATGTGATAAATATGTATATAATATGGATATCTGTATCTGTATATGATGGATACCAGAATCTTTAAAATGTACAAATAATATCCTTATGTTGTAACCATGGATCATCAGACATATATAAAATCTGTATAATATACAGATCACAACAATGTACACATATTTAATCTGTATAAAATCCATATTATTGCAGCAGATATAATACGTATTATATCTAGATATTATATGCATGGTAGAGGACATTTGCATGGATTTTATACAGATATAATATGTATACAGGGTATACAACGATACGTATTAAATCTAGATATAATCCTTTTTGTGCTACTAGGTATATGCTGCCGCCACCCATTTAAAACGCATTCAATCTTGCGAAAATAAAATCGTCAGGAAAATTATTGGAGCCCCATGGTTTATTAGTAATAGACAAATACGAAAAGACTTACGAATTACCCCTATTTTAACATTCCTAAAATCTGCAATAGACAAATTTCAATACTCTCTTGGCAAAACTAATAATGAGCTAATTATGAATCTCTGGGATTACGTAATTCCGAATAAACCCAAACATAAAACCCCTAAATTTGCCCTCCATCCTTCCCACATCCCTTTACACTAACCTAAAGCAATGCATGGACTGAAACTTCAACTGAGAAACAAAATATAGGGTGCGGTCCGTTGAACGCTACCAATGCTTCGGAGCGCCACCAAGCGGTCCGTTATTCGCTACGGAGCGCTACAGGTTAGGCTGTGACGTCACGGCAAACGTCATACACCCGTTTCCCGCCTCGCTCCGGACCAGCTCCAGACGCTCCCCTGAAAACTTGGGTCAGCGGAGGAGCGAGTCAATTTTTGGCGGAAATTCGAAGGGAATGCACTGAGGCAATGGAGAGTTTACTCACGTTGCAGATGATGGACGCTGAATGTGGACGCCTTTCTCCTATATAAGTGACTACGAAGTAACGGAGTAGACGCACTTAGTAAATAGATGTAAATTTAATTGTGATTTAAATAAATATATAGCAAGAACTAAATATCGACAAACATTCTCGTATCTCCCCCAAAATGAACTCAAATGTCTTTGGAAGCAGCCTTTACATACAAAAGGCAACAAAAATTATTAAAAGGGGCATGTAATATAAAGAAAGGATTGTAAGAACATATATCGACAAATTTACTCATGCCATAAATTAAAATCTGAAGAAAAATAGGATATACATGAAATAGATTAATGTTTTTTAATAGTCGTTAACCATTATAAGTTAATATGTTTCAACTGGGAAAACGGTAGAGTACCTACTTTTTCCTTTACTAGGGTTATGAGTTTCATTGAGAAGGGTAGGCGAGGGTTGGTGTGAGAAATACAGTCCAAAGTTTCTTCCTTTACTATGTGGAGCCTCGATATTGAAAAATAAAATTCATTTTAATGATATTCAAACATATTTATTAATATTCAATGATCATAGTCACCTCAATTCGCAATTAAAACCACATCTTCGATTTCATAATCCCAGTTTGCCCACCCTCTTTCATTTCCGCCATCTTGACTTCGCTCCTGACCGGTCCGAAAAGAAATTCTCGTAGCGAACGTAGCGCCTATGGACCGGTCAAGGCCCTTATATACTGGTTACTAATCTTCGGCTCAATGTTGTTGCCTTGACTGACGCTCCCACCCCTCAAACCCCTCCAGAGAAACTCTGGCGCGCAGTGGCGCTACCACTACGGGAAATATGGAACTAACTGCGGTCTCGGCGGCGCACATAGGAGTAATTCACATAAAAAACCGGACAAAATTATTTTATATTTTATTTTACTATTTTATGAAATAAAAGTCAATAATTCATCACAATTAGGCATTTATTTAAAAAGAAAACAATTTAAAAAAATTTAGAAATCTAAGAGAGTATTTACTCTTAAAACAGGATTTGTTTTCAAGAGGATAATCATGAGGAGACCGAATCAATCAGAATCACTGTCTCCGAGTTCACATGTGATTTGGTCCTCATCATCTTCGTCGTCGGAACTGTCACAATTCAGTGTTTTCATGAGAAGCATACTAATAGCTTCCAGGGAAAAAGACTTGCTTTTCTTCTTCCGTTTTATTCGGTTGCAGCTGATGAAGGGATCAGATGTCAGCAACAGCCTATTTAAAATATCTCTATTGCAGTCCACTCTTGAAAATTTTCTTGCAAAGTCTACGCGATATTTACGGAAATGTTTGTTCCGGGCTTCAGCAGCCTCCTCTGATAGCTGTCCGATAGGTACAATGTGACTTGATATTACTTGAGCGCCATGCATCAGAATCTTGTGAACTGTAGGTGACATAGGATGCCAACCATACAATTCCACGTACAGTTTGGCAGTTGTGTGAGCAAAGTCATCGAATTTCGCCGGATCAATATCATATCCGCTTGATATCACTTCAAGAATGATTTTGAACCTTTTTATCAAATCTATATTTATTCCAGTAATCCGAGATGAGCATTCAGGATTGTCAAAAAATCTTCTCGACGTATTTCCGTCGTTACTATTGCCGTAACCGACTTTGGGTATGTCAACAAGAAGGCCCATCTCTTCTTTGAAGCTTTTTTGTATTTTCTGTTTTGTTTCTTTCAAAACATTTTTGTCTTCTGCCGTTCGGGCTTGCCACTTCTGTAAGGGCGCTTTGTACGCCAGGTGCAACAATAGTTCGAAGAAACGAATTCTCGCGTGCAGAATGGAGAGTCCGAATTTCAGAGACTCTTCACAAACATTACTTCTCTCAAGTTTGTTGAAGTCCTTAGATGTCTGTCCACATATGTAGCATCTCATTGTTGAAGCCGTATCAGTCGCGGCATTGCACACCTTTCCATCGACCATTGTGAGCAAAATGGTGTGATTTATTTTAACGGAATCTTCCATACCAGTTGTTTCTTTGAGATTCCTTGCTTGTTCTTCAATATAGGTGATTTCTTCCTTTGTGATATCCTTTGTTTCGTGAATGAACCGAGCCCGGATAGGACGACAGAATCTCACTGAAGAAGGCACTGGATTTTGCCATACAAGTTTTCTTGTCTCTCCACTAATAGAAACAACCATTCTCACAGGTACAAGAGAACTTAAAAATATGTTGGCATCATCGTCACCAGTGTTGGCAAATGTCTGCTTAAACTGTGTCTGGCTAGATCCATCACAGCCCCATTTTGATATTAAGGTAAGATGTTGTTTCTCAAACTCTGATAATGTTTCAATCACTTCTTTTAAATACTGAAGTAGTCGCAAAGCTGTATGGTCCAGCAAAGCTTGAAGTTCCACTTCAAAGCTAGTTTCAGTAACTTTTATGCTATCTTCGGCGGGATAACACTCCTTTTTCGCTTTTTGTAAAAGCGAATAGCAAGGATAAATTTCTTTTCGGCCACCTTGTATTAATTCCCACTGCACTCTTGTAAAATTACCTTCTACAAATAACGCTAATGCTTCTTGTGGTGTGTATTTTCTCGCGATTGGTACTTTTTTAGCTGACCGTATTGCTTTTCGGAACTTTTTAGCTCTGGTAGGCGTTGACGTTATTTCTTTCATAATCTTAGACGCATCAACATTTCCCGAAGTACCTTGACTTACGCTTGCAGCGTACGTCAATTCCTCAACAGGTACCCGGTCCCGTAAATCTTTTGTTCTTCGACGCTTGCTTCGATCACACAATTCTCCGAATTCTTTTGTTCGTCGGCCTGCTTTGTGGGTCCAAGAAGGTAGTTCCAGTGATACATTAAGCCATTCCATATTGTTTTCTACGAATCTCTTATCAGTATTACGGGCTGCTGACCATCTTTCTTTGAAACTGGTCTTGAAATATTTCAAAGAACGGGTAAGAACACTTGTTTCTTCGGGTGGACATGAAGTTAGTTGCGCAAGTCTTTCTTCCAACAACGAAAATTTTTCTTCAATCTTCTTTCCTTTGAACTCTTTGATAATAGTATAGAGCTCCATTCTGGTGATTTTTTTGACTCTTTCCGAAGGATCTATGACAAAAGAAAACAAAAAAATAAGCTTTGTCAGTATAATTATAATCTTCCCCATATTGTTTGAAGCACTATAAAAAATTATGGGGTACGTTGGGGGATCTTTTTATTCATGTTTCTACTTCCTTAGAGTCTACATTTTATGCCCACATAAAAATTTCGAGGCGACAAGGCGCGACACATAAACAAAAACACTAATGTATTTCAAATTTCTTTAAAAAAAAGTCAAAAAAAGTGCCGCTGTTTATTGATGGCTATACAAGTAATAAATTTGGAAGAAACGTAGTAAAATAAACTTCAATCTATAGTACTAACCTTCTATATCCATGTCCGAATAGTTAGTCTCCTGTCGTTTGCTACACGAAGCCATTTTAGCACAGAAAACTGATAAACACAAACGAGAGCGCCGAGAACAAAGACACGCGTACAGTGCGATGACTGGGTTCCGACTAACATTGTGTGGCACTTGCGCGGGAGTTGAGGGTTGGGGGTCTGCCTTTTGATAAACCGGTTATCTAGGAGACATCAGCACTAGCCTAATGTGCAGAAAACTCGGTTAAATAAATCAAGCCGGTGTCCCACAGTCAAATTTGCATCCAAATATTTGCCTCAATATGTTTGGAATAAAAATTTTGTTGCAAAAATTTGCATGCAATGGGACAGGGGTTCCCCACGATGGACCCTCATTTGGACCAAAAACAAACGAAAGACAATGTTTATGTATACAAATTTGGAAGCTTGTGGAAGTGAAGTATTCTGTCTTTTTAGCAGTTGAAATCATCTGAACAGGCCTCTTGAACATTAAAGAGAAAGAAAACAGAAGGAATGCTTAACTTGGCGTTGGCTGGAAAGCGTTGGAGTAAGCGTGCTTAACATATTGGAGAAGGAGTTGCTCACTGATGTTCCTGTATATTACTGATATTAATTGACGATAAGTGAGGATATTTTCATGTCCCTTATAAGCAAGGTTGAGGGTAGAATAAAATGCCAGGATACAAACGTGAGGCAGTTTATTCCTGCAAGGAAAATGTTATTAATAAGTGATGGACATGGTCATTGAAATGTTATGAATTAATAGTGCTTTAATACCTAAAGTAAATCTTTTATTCTTTCCAAAACACCCCCTCCTTGTATTGTGAGTCTAAAAGAAAGCTTCCTTCTCATTAAACATGAACTCATTTACACATTACAGATTTCCTAGTTGAGAGTTTCCATCGCATATTCCATACAGTATTTATGAAAAATACTCCACCGGTTTCGACCTTTTCAGGTCTTATCAAGAGGTGAACGATAATGAACATGACCTGAAAAGGTAGAAACCGGTTGGGTTTTTGATGCATACTGTATGGAATGCAACAAATTTTATTTTTGTGTCCATTATATATATTTATTAATTAATATGCTCATGCAGACGATAAATAACCTATGTGGCCTGTGTGTCAGCGTTTGGCGCTTCTCTTTTGTCAAAGGTCCAGTGATTGGTTGGTTTCATCCAATTGGATGAAAATTTAGAACCTGTCCTACCCATTTGGACAAAACCGTGTTTTGTACAAACCAAAGGACCAAAAGCCAGTTGGATGAAATTTTGACCGTGTGATAGGGTGAACGTCAGTTGTATCAAATTTTGATACAAATTTGACCCTTGGACATCGGCTTCAAATAACTGTGGTGCCGTACTGTACATTCAGAGTGTATACGCTCACATTTATGAACTTTGATGGTTACTTTACTATGAACTGTGGATAGTGATGTGCTTGGTAGAGGCATCAATTCCGAATGGCTTAACAATAAATTCAAAAGGCTTCTGAGCAGGACAGTGAATAAAAAGTGATAAAAAATTGTCTTCATAGTGACAATTGGCCTAAAGAGTTAAGATTTTATGAGCTTATCCAACATGAATTGGGTGAAATTAATTAATTGCTAATTATTAGAGGGGCAAGAATAGTACATATTACCAAAAGTTCTCCAGGAGTGTAAGTCAAGTCGTAGTTCACAAAGGTCATATGGAGGTTGTTAGTATGAAGAAAATTTTAAGAACCAAGGTTTGGAGGAAAAGTATGCAAGAAGATGTTGAACAGTGGTGTAGATCCTGCCATGAATGTCAGTTAGTGGCTAGAAGTGACCCACTAGAACCAATAGTACGATCTGAATTGCCATGTCAACCATTGTAAGTTTGTATTTCCTTGGCCCCTAACCATCAGGTGGCAATTTGTTGATAGTGTTAGATTTGCACAGTCCTTATTTGTCTAAAGGCTTGTTCGCACGGTATGGTTTGCTAAAATCTATTTCATCAGATAATGGACCACCATTTAAAGATGCAGGATATCAGAGGTTTCTGAAAGATTTAAATATTATCCATCATTTTTCTACACCATATTGGCCCCGGGCAAATGGAGCGGTAGAATGCCAAAACAGGAACATTATGAAAAGATTAAGGATTGCTGGCGCATAAAAGATAAGTTGGATAGAGGAACTTCTGATATACCTATCCTCATATTGAGCCACTCCCCACTTGGTAACAGGTTGCCCACCAGCAGCGTTGTTTTTAGGATGCAAGATTTGGTAAAAAATTCCTGATTTACAGTTATGTATGCAGGTGAACCTGATATTAGCTGTAATAATTAGAGACAGGGAGTTAATGTTGAAAGATGATGGTAAATTGTATGCTCATTTAAACTGCCTTGCAAAGCCTAGTCTTGTGGAACCAGGGGATGTGGTGTTAATGAAACAAGCTTGGGAAAACAAACTATCCACTCCCTTTAGACAAGATCCTGTGACCATTATAGAATCTAATGGAAATTCGGAGTTGATTTATGATAATCAAGGGAAACCTCATAGAAGGAATACTTCTCATGCTAAACCATATCTTCAGAGGGAACAAGAGAATGGGAATAAGGAAGAGAACTACAATGAGCTAACACCAAGGGAGGATATAGTACAGTTGAGGACCAAAAATACGGAATCCAGAAACCCAAAAAAAAACCAGAAATCTAAAATGTTTGAAAATTCTTCTGCATAGGGTTTCGACTAGACACCTCGTGGCACCGGCCTCTGAGCCTTGTTCTGGGACGAGTAGGATGTTAGCACACTCTGTAAACATACACTAACAACCTGGGCACTTAGGGATCTCAAATATCAAGCACAAGAGCCTGAACACATTTATAAATTAATTAATTAACAAAACATACCATGAAGACCAGAAATCCAGAAACCCTTTGGTCCCAAGATTTCCGGATTTGAGGTCCTCAACTGTAGATGGAGGAAAGAATTTGCAACCTAATCCTATGATGGCAGGAAACAATTACAGGAAAACAGGAGACTCTCCAGGAGAGATGAGGTCAATGAGAGAATGTAATAAATCTAGTTCTTTGCAGTATTATAAAATGTAGATCACTGAATAACTAGTATTTATTTATTTATTATTTATTTACTGAACACTCAGTATTTAACATGCGCTGATTATTTAACATATGCCAAGCTTGTAAAAAGACTTTTGATTTATCTGGAATGAAGAATGTTATTTTGGTTTATAAGTGAATTGGTGTAGTAAGTATCAGGATTTGCATTTGTTTTTGTTCAAGACTTTACGTTTATGTAAGGGTAAGAATGTCTCTTAAAGGAGAAAAGGGATGTTGAGTCCTAGGGTTTGCCACCATGCTCAGAAGTTGGGAATGAGAGTTCCGGTGTAAGAGTGATGAACAATAAAGATGGCGAGATGTAAGGTGTGCTTACACATCGTTGATACATACTCTAATAGGTGATTGATCACCCAAGCTTGGTAGTACATATACCAACTTTTATGTTATGCTTAATGGTCTAAACTACCTAAACCTCTCACAGATGTTGGACATTGAAGATGTAAAAATCATCCATAAAATAAAACTTGGGCTCATGTCACCTTACTTAAATTAATAAACAATAATAGTGATATTCATAAATATGAGAGCAAAATTTTCATATTACTTCTCTGAGTAAATCAGGACACAAATGTTCAAAAGAACAAGCTCAGATCAGACATCAATATACATTTACATATTTTCAAATTTACTCACATTGCTGGAAGGCGGCTGTATTTCTCTTGAGGACATACAGTATATTTGGATCTGAGGGTCTACATCATTCTTTGTATCTAAATGTTCGACTCCTCCAGACAGTATTATTAGGTTTCATCTCCCAAAATTACTTCACATTAAATTACATTCACAAAGTTTCATGCTTCACTGGTTTTATATATCAGTTAATCCTGGGGAAAAATAAAGAATAATTAGTTCTCAAAGCCACTTACAGATCCAACATCAATATGCATTCATGTATTTTCAAATAGTAGCACGGTTAGACAGAAATTGTTCATGAAACATGCAGGATGTGTAAGGCTTGTCAGCAACTGGCTAGTTAGTAGGCCATTTATGACTTGGCAGGGAAAGATGGCCAATTTCTCTTGATTATCCAGATAATTTGCACTGAACCGAATCGATAAATCTCAGCAATTGTAGAAGCAGATCAAATTGATAAACCTTGACATCCAATTATTTCCAGAAAATTTATTGCAAGGCATTTATTAAATAACTATTTCAATTTGTTAATCCACGCATCTGGTCTTTAAAAGCTCCCGAGTAAAACAGTCATTGGTTCCGGTCATTGATTATAATTAATTGTAATTCCCAAAATATCATATCATAGTAGAACGTAGAACACTTCGAAATGGCAGAGCAAAAATGAAGTTAATTACATTAAACGCAAAATCAACCAAAGGAAATTCTTGTGCGCGACATTGCGAGATACCTGTTACGCTTTATCTATGAATCCTACATAAAAAGTTAATGTTGGTCTGTGTCTGTCATACAAAAATCATCATATAAATGTGGTTTTTATCCGATCGAGCTAAAATAACGTAAAAGAATATTTATCGGTTGTTTAAATTGCAATGCATTTAAATTCTTCAAGACTATTAACCCTGCGAGGCACTAATATACGCTAAAAATAGAGGCCAAGAGAGAGAAAAAATACACTTATTTGCGGTGTGTAGTAGGATACGATCGAGGAGTACTCCTCTCTGCTACCATGAACAAAACTTATGAACCTTGTGACGAAGAGAAATAAACAATAGCATTTTCACGCACAACGGCCAACTTCAATGCACAAAGAATTAGGCAAATTCTCTAACTCATCTCCGAGCTGCTCAAAATCAAAGGGCTTCTCAGCTAGTAATGTATATAAACAAGAAACCCAAACCAAAACATCAGGTCCATTCCAGATAAAAAAACTTAAAAATAACTTTTCAAGAGTTTGATTCTACTTCCGATAGAGCAAAACAATGTTTAAAAAATATCAACTTTAAATGCGAATACTCACTGTGCCATGCGATGGACAGTAGGCGGCACACATTACTTACAAAATTAAAATTAACGTGTCCACCACATTCTGCCATCTTGGAATAAGGTCGGCTAAAAATGTTGAGCGGGATAGGTGTTTCATTTTCGACAAATGCTGTAATATGGACACGCAGTTGAAACATTTGCATTGTTATTAAACTTAATTGCTAAGATTAGTGACACTTCGGGCCTTCACCGTTATCATAACTTAGGTACCATGCACAAGAAACAACTTATTCAAAAATGCAACATGTAAACATTCAGTGTACTTACCGCCGCCTTCCACAAATGGGAGTTTATAATGCCCAGTTTGGAATTTTATTTCTTCTTAGCATTATATACCGACTTAAAACCACGCACAAAAACGATCCCTTGTCGTAAGCCATGGTGTTCACAGGTAAGTAAACGGGATCCCACTACGAGCGAGGGCACGGGATTTGTTTCAAGTCACTACTCCTGAACCATCGCTGACTTTTCTGAGCTAATAGCACCACTTTCTAGCCACTACACTCAGTTTCGTACTGTCAAAAAATGAAACCTCCAGAAGGCCTCCTTACCACTGAAAAAATGGAAAAAAACACCACAAGTCAGCGTTTAGCCTATACTCGCCATGTTAATTTTCCTACAACTAGAAACCATGGGCACCCTCGCGCTGCCACTCGTTCAAAAGAGGAACTATTTGGTGTCGGAAGATTGAGGCAACAGCGCCCCCTACCGATTTCAATGAGAACCTTTTGGAAGATTAGTAACCAGTATATAAGGGCCATGGGACCGGTGCTCCGGAGCAGCCCGGTTTGGAAACCCAAGCTTGATCCTTGGACTACCTGATACTTCGGCAACTTTTCGACCGCACCTTCTTTTTGGACTTCTCTCCCGGAATACGACCACTGCGACTCTTGGACACGAATAACGGAAAACGGAAAAACCCCGACGCCAGCATTGGCGACACCGGCGGGGAACTACGCGGGACTGCTCCCGCCGAAAATTACTTCCATTCTCTTCCCGGAAGGGGACAAGATGTCGACGGGCGGATCGTCTTCCAGCATAACAGCTGCGGAGAATCAAAAAGGTCCTCTTAAGGACCGGCAACGCCATTTTTCGGCAGGAGAGCAGCAGCCTTCCTCCGGATGGACCACAGTCGCCTCAGGGAGCGGTTACCTTACAGCGCAAGGCCCTACGAGCGTTGCAAACGGACAAAAAGGTCCTCTTCAGGGCCATCAACTGCAAAACCTTTCCGGCACCAGCCAGGCGTCCACGGGATGGACAACGGTGTCGGACAAGGACCACAGGAAGCGGTCGTCACCATTCCTATCAATCACGGACATGGCAAAGAGGAAGCAGCCGACGCCGGTTGAGACGAGAAATTCATTTTCTCCTCTTGCTGCTGCCACCGCCGATGCTGATGCTATGGAGACGGAGAACTCCATACCGATTCCATCGTCGCAAAGGACAGCCAAGCGACCGCCTTCACTTATCGTCTACGCTGTGACCGACCATGCAGCCCTGGTGCGGATGATTAGAGCCACGGTCACGGATCAAAAATTCACCGTGGTCCACACAGCGGACAGTAGCCGTATACAGGTCCGCACCGCGGACGACTATGCGGTGCTAAAACGGAAGCTGGAGGATCAGCAGGCGCAAATCTCCACATGGAGTGCCTCCGGGGACAAGACGCGATTCTACGCGATCCGCAACCTCCCAACCGGATATGACGTAGAGCAACTCAAGGAAGACCTGGATGTTCTCGGCATCGATGTAGTTCGGGTGCACCCGGCGAAACGCGGAGCATTCTTCTTGGCGGTCATTCGGGAGACACCGGACTGGACGATCAAGGAGATGAAGAGGCTGAAATGGCTCGGCAACAACAGCGTTCGTGTGGACAAATACACGCACAGGGACCCCCAGATGTGCTATCGGTGCAACCGATTCGGACATTCTTCAATGCATTGCACAGCAGCTCCCAGATGCTTCAAGTGCTCGGGCGACCATGAAGGCAGAGACTGTCCGGACAAGGAGAGGAAGCAGACGAAGTGCTGCAACTGCGGAGGCAACCACCCTGCCTTCTTCCGGACCTGCCCGGAATATCAAAAGGCAAAGGAGCTTAAGGAGAAGAAGAAACCGGCTCCCAAAAAGACGATATCGAAGCCAACATTTGAAGATGCACCGGCGCTAGGACGGCAGAATGCGTGGGGAACGGGACGCCCTGCAGGACCCATTGCTAGACAGCGCCCGACAATGCGGCCTACACTTGAGTTTACCGGCTCTCCTGGCTTGCCAGCCAGCAGGCCCGATCAACGGGAGACGGAGGAGGAACTCCGTACACCACTGCGGCAGAAAAAGGCTGTCGCCGCGACCTCGCAGGAGCCGGTCGAAAACGATCTTACTTCCCTCCCTGCAATACTGCAGGCATTAACGGCCACAGCAGCATTGCTGCAGTCACAACTCCAGGCCTTCACGGTTGCCATGAACCATTTCCTATCCCGTCATGGCAAATAGAAATGGTCGGAAGAAAGCAGTCGTCCTCGCCACATGGAACATGTGTGGCAGCATCAGGAGGAAAATACCGGAGCTGACCACATTCGCTACGAACAACCATGCGGATATTCTCTGCTTGCAGGAGACGCACCTTCGGCAGAATACATCTCTTAGCTTCCCAGGATGGAAAATCTACAGAGATGACAGAGACACCAAAGGAGGAGGAACTGCCATCGCGATACTCCCCACTATACCATCCAGACGCTGCCTTCTTCCGGACCTTGAGACTCTTGAGGCGACTGCAGTGGATGTGGACACCAGTCTCGGCACTCAGGGTGGTGTCGGCTTACTTGGCGCCAGGCCGACGCTTTGTACCTACGGATTTCGATGCCATCTTCCAGTCAGCACATCCAGTACTGCTGATGGGTGATCTTAATGCCAAGCATGAACACTGGCACTCTCAAGTGAGGAACACCAAAGGGGAGGCACTCTACAACTGGACCCGGAGGACATCAGTGAAAGCAGCTGGACCACATGCTGCCACCCGGATGCACTGGAATGGAGATGAAGATGTCCTGGACATCGCACTCCACTGCAATTTGAAGTGCTCGCTAACCTTACATGCTGCGCCGGCGCTGGACAGCGATCATTATCCGGTCCTGGCATACCTCGGATGCCTACCTACAATCCTGCCACCGAAGGAAGTCCGAGACTGGAGGAAGGCAGACTGGGACACCTATCGCCAGGAGCTTACGGACCTTCTTCCGATTGCGGAACCGCAACTCGACACTGAAGAGGCAGTGGATGATATGGCTGGATCCATTACCATCGCTATAGACGCAGCATTGAAGAAAGCGGTCCCCACCAAGCAGCACCGGCCGTTCAATTATCTACACTTGCCGCAGTACATCATGCGGAAAATACGTCAGAGGAACCAGCTGAGGCGCAGTTTCCAGCACTCAAGAAGTCCGGACGATGGACAGCGCTTTCGACAGATGCGAGCACATGTCAGAGAGCTAATACTGGATTATCGGCAGACCACATGGGATAACAAGGTGGCCAACCTGGATGAAGAGGATGGCACCCTATGGAAGATGGCAGCTGCACTACGGAGTGGAGAAGCAGTGGAAGACTCCCCGATAGATTCGCCAAATGGACATCTCTGCACGGAGGATGAGAAGGCATCGTATGCGGCGGAATATATCGAGGGGACCTTTACCTCGGACATCCACCCACTGGCCCCGGAAGGCCCTGAACCAACACCTGACGACATGAATGTCGATCTACCAGACGGTGAGCTGCCAAAGCTGAAACCGGAAGAGCTGAGGTCAGCGCTGAGGAAGCTGAAGAAGAAGAAGGCTCCCGGAGAAGACGGCATCCCAAATGAGGCTCTACTGCAGATGCCAACCTCCTTAGCCTCACAGCTTATATGCCTCTTCACAGCATGCATCACATTGGGTTATTTTCCGCAGCGATGGAAGCCGGCCAGGATTCTTCTCATCCCGAAGCCCGGAAAAAGGAGAAGGGACATCTCTAACTACCGCCCCATAGCCCTTCTGTCAACGCTGGGGAAGCTCCTCGAAAGGACGATACTACCTTTTATTCTGAAGCATATAGAAGAACGGAATATACTCCCACCAGAGCAGTATGGCTTCCGAGAACTGCGCTCAACCACCCATCAACTGGTCCGAATGGTGGATTTCATTACCTCAGGATTTAACAGGAAATGCTGTGCTGCTGCGGCCTTTTTTGATGTCCAGAAGGCCTTTGACCGAGTATGGCATGATGGCCTTCTGCTAAAGCTGAAGAGATTCGGATTCCCGCTCTGGCAACGGAGACTGCTGGAATCATATCTACGGAAAAGGACTTTCTCTGTCATCTGGGGGAGAGCAATCTCTCAAAGGAAGACCATTGCTGCCGGAGTTCCGCAGGGATCGGTTCTTGGGCCGATCCTATTTAATGTATTCACCGCTGATATTCCAAGAGACTTTGGTTGGAATACAATCATCACCCTATTCGCGGATGACGCAGCTGTGGTGGCGAGGTCTTGGAAACCCCATACAGCGGCATCTTACCTACAGAGGACGGTGGACAGGCTCATCCCATGGTACGCGCAGTGGAGGATCACCATCAACGCAAAGAAAACTCAGGCGATTTTCTTCTCGGCCACTTCGGGCACTCCGCTGCCGGGAGAAATCCTAGTGGACATCGAGGAGGCGCCCTGGGAGACCACTGCGATGTACCTTGGAGTCCGACTGGACCGTCACCTGATCTTCAGGGAGCATGCTCTCTACGTGGCCCAACGTGCACGCACCAAGCGTCTAGGCCTGGGGCCGCTGCTCCGGTCGAAACACCTAACACTGAAGACGAAGATACGGCTATACACCATGGCCATTCGGCCAGTATTGACCTACGCCGCGCCAGCATGGAGTGGACGCCTTTCATGGACCGCTGCCAAGCCGCTCCGGGTAACCGAGACTTCGACTCTGAGAAACATACTACAGCTCGGATGGCTATACGCCAATGAGATCACCTACGCCCTGACTGGCATCCAGCCGATTCAAGACACCTTGAAGGACATCGCGAAAAAGTACTTCAAAAAAGCAGAAGCTTCAACCATAGAGGAAATAAAGAAGGCGGCAGTGAAGCCGTCCATCCACGACCGACATAAACGACCTTGCTCATCCACTGGCAGGGAGGAGGACTTGCCACCACGGAAGAGATCAAGGCGGAGATGAAGGACCCTCACCGGAAAAACAAAGGACGGGAGTACCACTCCGCATACACAGAAGCTGAGTAACAGAACGTTGGACAGCTGAACAGCCCAGGCTAGGAGGACTGCCTGGACAAAACACCGAATTTCCTCCGGAGCACTTCCGTCTGTAGCGTCTGGTAGCGAAAGTAGCATTCATTGGACCGCACCCATAGTATATAAACCAACCCCGTTCCTGATTCGCTGAGAAGACAGCCCATTGGCTGGGAGCTTAGAAGAACGTATAAAAGAAAACTCCGGGGGGGTGGTGAGGGGGGGGGGGGGAGACTCACCGCCAGGCTGAAGCAGTAGTAAACAGGCCGATCACCTCTGTCTCATTTCTGAAATAGAGTATGTGCGCCCGGGAGGAATATGATTGAAATGCATTTTATTCGATAAAGTGTATCGTAAATATCATTACTTTCGATTAACAGCATTAATTGTTGCTTAGTTTGTTTAATAATTAATATTTAATATGCATTGTTTTCGCAACGATATTGGGCAGACGAAAACGCTCATCTATTGGCTCCTCGGTATGTGATGCCATTCTGTTCTATCTCATCAGCGTGCAAGGTGTTTATCGTGTTATGATCGTGTTTACGATACAATAATTACGCGTGCATTGGAAAAAGTTGGTGGATCTGATCTGTGTAAAGGGAAATACGTTTAAGTGCTTATCATGGATATGGTTTCGTGAAGGTTTCTTCAAATAATATCCCGAAGGTGGATGCTTCAATGATTGACCGTGCTGATTATGTTGGACTATACCTACATGCCTCGGCACGAAGTTTTAATGTTGAACTGGAGCTTTTTTTGTTGTGTTGCCTCATTCATAATAAAGAGAAATCGACGGGAAATCTCATCGGAAATTACATCAAAGTGAATTAAGTAAGATTGTTTACAGTAGGTAATTGGCCAAAAGTTCGTTAGCACGATTCGAAGGTTTACGGAAGTAAAAGAGCCGGTACGTAGATAACTATCGATATTTGTATTAATATCATTTCAAATACAGATCATATTTTAATTAATCTATTTAACTATCTTCTATTCTATTATTATTTAACCTACTGACTCGCAAAAAATAATTTGTCATATTATTCAGTTATGGCCCGTGGTGACTGGATGAATATCCATAGTTCATTATTTAATTGCCGCTACTGAGCTGGGTTTTTCTTCTTCAGGGCTATTTAATGTTTGAAACGTAAGCACAAATAACTGAAGTTACATTTTGGTCCAGTCTAAGCAGTAATCTGATCTTAACTGCTTTAAAAAACGCACTTTTTATCGACGTATTTGTTCTTTCGTAGAATTAATGTATTCAAAAGCAGAGTTCTGATTACATCAATGTTTCTACAAGTTATTTTCATTTCGCTAACAGGAATATGTCAGTCAGATATACATTTGCTTGGTTGAGGTTCCTGAATAGCATTTTTGAGGTATATCTAAAAATAATATAATTGAAAACTTGGTCCGGATGAATGATGGAAATCTCTCGCGCTGGAAATCAGATGTTTGATAGTTAAATAATCAGACGATTACTTTTCATTCATTCGGTTTCAAATGCTTCTCGAAGCATTTGTTATCAAAATTTAAAAATTGGTTCATTTTTACATTTCTTCACAGCATAATGTTACACAGGTTTTCAAGAGTACAAGTGTCTTGTTATGACTATCCACTGAGCGAGGAATCCCTGCGCGCGGTGCATTTCCAAAAAGTAGTCCCGACTTGTGATACGTAATAATGAGCTCATTTCACATCCGATTTGGAAAATATTAGCATCACTGTGTTTGGAATTAAATCACAAACATTTTGAATACCCAAAGTGTCACTTTTTATCGAAAATTAATTTTCCGTTTTTTAGTTAGTAGTACGGGTACTGTTACTAAGTTAGTTACTAATTAGTGACTTACTTTTCACTAATTAAGTCGTACCAATTTCAAGGATCATCACTGTTTAAGTGTCTCTTAATTTTAATGTCACTATAAATCTGCAAACGAAAGCAAATGCGAGAATCGAGGAGTAAGAAATACGATTAGGTAGTTCGAGGCAGAAAAGTTGATAGAGTCTTGTCGTCAGCGTAACCGAGAAATAAATTAATAAAAAGATGTAGATGATGGCATGTACACACTTTTAATCTAGTTCATAAGCCATTCCATGGCTTCTTTCTAAACTCAATATACGCTGTAGAGGGGCTCACCCTAAAGATTAAGGTATGCCTGAGAACACATCGAACAAAATGACGTCACAGCCTTGAGAATATGGCCGACTGGTGTTTCAGCGCATCATTAATTTTGCAAATTTTAATAATGAATATCTCACTTAAAAAGTACCTCTCTATTCTCAGACTCGGAATTTAGCCTAATTGAGGTTTAATTTTTTTTAAGATCACTTCCCAAAAACGTGCACATACTCTATTGCCCACCAGATGCCAGCTACTTTGATTCCTCTTGCCAATATTCTTCACGGCTTTGCACGATAAATTTTGCATTCCATGCGGGTTTGTGCATCAGGCAATGCAATTTTTTTCCTCCTAGAAAACGGCCTTGGACTTCTTCATTCCGAATGCGATGGCCTGCTTTCGTCCCTAGCACGACCTACCTTTCCATTCCATTATTTCAAGTCTATTTGCTTCAGCTCAAAATGCCCGCAAACTCGTACGCACAAAATAACTGATTCTCAAGAGTGAATGGGTAGTTTCATAGTATTTTTATTTGGAGGAAAGAGCCACCAATGCCTCAGGGCAGTAAGTTATTGGGTATCTTAGGTTATTGCACATAAATTAAAATCAAATCTAAAAAGACAAAAATAATATTTATTGTCAACTAGTACATTATTTATGAGAATAACAAAACTTAGCCGAACAGTTCAGCGTAATATATAATTTGTTTTCGTGATGAAGTTCTGAAGAATGATTAATGAACTCCTGGATAAAGAAAGAATAGAAATAAATACAATTAGAGTACATCATTTGAAATGTTTCAGGAATTAAAGGAAAATTACACCTGCCTATGAAAAACACAAGAAAGTTATGAGAAATGGTAGGACTTAATGGCTTTCAAGTAAAATTATCTATGAATGAATTGGCCGTAACTGAGTATTGCAATTTAAAACATAATTTTTAGACGAAGTCCACAAAAATCAGTTCTATAAGATAAAAATGGCAGCATGGATAATGCGATAATTTAAGACTTTTTAAGGAACTAGAAATACAGTTCAGTAATTTCTTAGAAGAAAATTCTCTTTTCAAAACATTTTATCAAAAAGCAAGATGGAAATATTGTCCTCATTCTTGACATTTATGACAATCTCCCTAAGTTGATTGAACACCTCAGCATTCACGCTGGTGTTGTAAGGAATATAATTTAAAAGAGGAAGAAGGGTATTTTTGGAGGGCAATGGAAATAGGCTCCGTAAGTGCCTGTATGGCTTCGGAAGGCTGCAAAGGAAGGCTGCGCGAATCGTCAACAATTGCTACGGGGGTACAGACAGTGTTACCCAGATGTTAAGCGAATCAGGCTGGGAGCCGCTGGAGACCCGGAGGCTGCGCGTTAGGCTTAGATTGCTTGAACAATCGAGAATGGATATCTTTAAGAGCGACACGGAGAACATAATATTAGAGCCACACTATATTTCCAGGTCCGACAGAAGCGATAAATTAGGAGAGATGTTTTTTCGATCGGATAGCTATGGGAATTCGTTTTTCCCCCGAACTATGAAGGATTTTAATAAACGCTAGTCCCAACTTCGTTAGAGCACTTCATTTTTTTAAGCTGTAAACGGCTGGTGTCCTGACACCCGCTGCCACACGCCTTTTGGGCGGCTTGCGGGGTATTATGTATTTGTAGATTACCCGCCTGCTGAGCCTCCTGATAGCTCTGCTTCTATTTATAAGTTGTACTTATTTTCACTCACTGTTACAAATTCCTTTGCCAAGAATAATGTATCATATCTTCAATATAGCACGGATTCTTCTTTTTCCTTCTTCTTATCATTCTTCGATTTCACTACAGAACACCGAAACAACAACAACAACACTGTTCGCATGAGAGGACACGGATGTCACCTTCATTTGTTTTTGCTGATAAGACGTTGCCAAAAATATAAATCATTAGAAAGAGACTTTTATTTATCATAAGGAAAGCCAATATTGCGTAAATTTGAAAGTTACGACCGAATTATACATTTTTATAGCTACAAATTTAACAACAAAAATAAGAATAAGTGTCGCAAATGCTTGCGGAATAATTTTCCCCAATCCTGTTGAACAGCCATGCCTACGACCTTCGAAAAATTATGGGAATGAATATGTTGGAGAAGAAAGACATCCATCAGTCTTGATAATGTCCTTACAGAAACGTGCGCCCGTTACTTTTAGCTTTAAACGGTTGAGTTAGTCATATAAAGTCATAGATAATTTTATTATATTGCGTTACAATTATGCCACAACTATGGTTGTCGTCAGTTTTTCCAAATGATAAATTCATTTTGTCGCCCTGTTATTGATACGACATTTCAAAAGCGTGAAGGAAGTTCGATGCCTATTTGTAGTATAGTGCATAAGTCGTTTAAATAAATCTGGTAACATGCTGTTTTATGCATATGTTTTAACGCTATATACATATGACTATAAAGCCTTAGGTGTTGATCATATAATTGAAAATTATAAATTTATAAATGAAATATTTTATAATTTTAAGACTTTCTTGACATAGTAGCGCTTTCTTCGTTAAACCTCATTTAAACTTAAAGTTGGAATTACTTATTCTCCTATTAACGCATCGACAATTTTGAACATATTATTCCCATTCTCACACTCATTTGCGACAGCTAAACTCATTCTTCAAAGGTCATCGGGGAAAAGTCACAAGAAGCATGAATAAGTAGAGAAGCTTATAAAACATAGAAATCAAGTCATTCGGGTACAGAAAGCTAAGTACGCGAATAGATTAAGTGAATGAGGCTCAACAATAATGATATGATTTAATTATTACTTAATTAATTTTTCGCGTATCATAATTTGACTATCGTATTTTCTTGACTATGGAGTTATCACGGTTATCGTCTACCTCAGCGTGCTCAATACAAAAGCCTTTATTAAAGTGAAGAATGGGAGCACCTTGTCAATTCTAGTTATTCTTAAGTTTCCTCTCACTGTAAATTGATGGACCCTTCACTTTTCTCTCGGCCTCTAGGCATAGCAATTTTTCTGACGCTAACGCAAAATAATGATTCGTTTGTTATGTCCACACTCCTCATTTTTGATTTTAAAAATTAATTTTGGATGTGATATTGACTATCCATCTTTTTCGCAATGCGTATGAAGAGTAATTTTCTATGCCTTAATATGTACGTCGAAGGAAATAATTACCAAGCCTACGCAAAAGAACAGCGGTGAATTTTCTATACTACAGATATCAAAGCAACTTTGAATGTTAACCGAACTCTTGGGATATGGCAATGAAACTACGATAACTTTAAGATAATTATTATTTGGCTTGATTATTGGTAATTTTGCCGGTAGTTGAAGAGAAGATTGATGCTTGGGAATATTAAAAGAACATTACGCTTTTTGTCATTAACTTTGCAGTATACCGGAGGGAATGAAACCTCATCTATTGATTAAATATTGACCTAATTTCAATCAATGTGTAAAATACCTGATTTATATGATATATCGTGGGCATTTTTCTATACATTTCAGGATAAATATAATTTATCTAAATCCGTAAATTTTGGTTCTCATGTATTTATATTATTTTTTAATCTTTTGAGAAATAGACTATAAGAGTGTCAATGTAATGTAGACATTTTGTGAAGGATAATTTGTGATTTACGAACTTACTGGAATTCTTTGCTCTCTTCTTTACAGTATGAAAGCGTTGGAAAAGTGACTACGGAGCAAGGAAAATTGAAACCACCAAATGAAGAAATTCAAGTCATCGGCTGCGTAGATGAAGAAGAAAGGGATAAGGCGTCAATGAGGGAGCCGGGGTTTGAATGTCAGGCTGTTCACCGCTGTGTTTTCGGCCAATGAGTGATACTTTCGTGCGAGCGTCCTTTACACATTTATTAACATTTACACACAAACGACACATGGTATGAATCAAGGTATGAAGGTACATAATACTCCATGAGTGACTACGTCAATCGAACGAACACGAATCAAAGAATTAAATGGTTGCAACTTATGAGAGGTTACGATAACTGGTACCAAATCACGTGAACTAAAGTCCCAAAGATCCTTAAGTCCCATTGGCCAAGAACAAGGTTGAGAAAATGATGAAAATAGCGCTAAAGGTGAATGGTTAATGAAATGGTATTTATAAACCTTAGTATGGTTTATTTAGATAATGAGCTCAAAAAATAGGTAGGGGTGTGTGAGTGCGTGCGTGTGAATGGTCCTTTTTTGTGTTTTGCCCTTTGCATTTGGGTTGTGTTTGGGGAGGGTTGGGAGGGAAGTGTTATGTATATTTGTGTATGTGCATACTAATCCTACCTCTCCACAGATTCAATTCATCGCTGGATTCGAAGAAAAGAAGACAGAAGACCACGATCTTAGAGGACCACAGCAAGAAGATAATGCGAGCGTTAGCTTTGATTTGGGCCATTCGGGCCGAAACATGTGCGTAACGTAAGGCTAGGCGTTTTTATTAGTGCGTTAGTTTAGCCGTGCGTTAGTTTAGCCTTTTGAACCAAGGTTTGGTATGCACGCTAATCCATTACAGCGTGAAGGAATGGGACTTTCACTCGGTTTGAGTGCAAATATACCCTCTGTGTGCTGTCGTGGAGTGCATGCGAGGCTTTGGGGATTTTTAGTGCAAGGGTTTTATTTTTATTTTTGTATGTGCCTACCAATCCCACCTCTCCCCAGGTTTTGCAGAGCAGAAGACAACAGTAGAGGAGGACAAGATGTTGAAGACAGCCAAGCATCTCTGGATTTGAAGAAAAGAAGCCAGAAGACGGGTTCGAAGAGGACCTCACCAAGATGATTAGAGCGTTAGCTTTGATTTGGTCCTTCAGGGTCGAATGTTTTGCGTAACCTAAGGCTAGGAAAGGGTTTTATATTTTTGTTTGTGTATACCAATCCTACCTCTCCCTAGGCACAAGTCAGCCCCGGATTTGGCGAGCAGAAGACAGAAGACGGCGGTCGAAGAGGACATACGCATGCTTCTACGTTTCTAGAAGAACATATGTTCATGGCGCCATCACGTTACAGTAAGATTACATTCCACTCTCAATCACATTCATATGTTATGGGATCTCACTTTGAAATTAAAAAACCTAATTTATTGGATAAAATCAACTATGTAAACGAGTAATTTTCAACTGAAAGTGGTTTAATGTTAAGCAAACGTTTTCTTTTTATTTAGCATTTCAAGCTTAATTTTAACGTTAATGTGACGATATTTGAAACATATTTTCACAATTCAAGATCAATAGTCAGTTAGAGATCTTGATAAATTAATTAAATTTGTGAAAGTATTTGAGGAATTGTCTTAATTACCTAAATCAAACCCTTGTATATATCTACCATTATTTTTTAAATAAACTGCCTCATTTATTTGATTTTTAAGTGCTATTAGTTGAGTATTTTATCGTTTGAAATGCAGAGTTTCTGTTAACATAGGTTCGCATTTTTATCTTCACAGTTTGAATTGCAATCAATTCCCGGAATTGATTCGGAAGAAGACGGAGCTGCTCAGGATTATAAAGACTTCAGAACGGATTCAACGGAATTTCTTCATGGTAGGAATGGAAATCATTTATTTCCTTTTTCAACTTATACACACGTTTTGAGCCTTTGAATGGATGCAAAAAATAATGCTCCCTTCATAAATATAGCAAAAGTAAACAAATTGTTGGTTAAATGTGATTATGAATTTGTATAAATGATTGCGTTTTGATTAATTATGGCTTTGGTGTCTGCCTCTCTCGTATTCGACGTAACATTTATGAGCCAGTAATCGCAAAATGTTCATTTTGGAACTACCTACCATTAATTAGTTTTCTACTCGTAAGACAGTGGGTTTCTTTGTCAAATACCGTGAGGAGAGATAATTTTTTTCGACAATTGGTCATGAAGGAAACTTAATTATTTCTGTTTACGAATAGGTCTATTGTATTTTGTTGTAACTATTCATTGAGATTATATTATGATGCTATTATTTTCTTTCTCTATAGACATTACATTTCCAGTTCCTTCATTTCTTGGACTATATATAAATATTTCATTTTTCTGAATTCTTTGTTGACAATTTTTTGGTGTGACATTAATATGAAAGCTGGCCTACCCCCAGACATAAGGCTCTCTCAAGCATAAACGCGATGATGTAATGCAACACAACTGCTTACTGTAGTACTACTCCGTGATAAAACTCTACATTATCACTGTGCATATTTTCAATGACGGCCATCTAAAAAAAATTGAGTTAGATAAATAATTGCGCTAGAAATTATTAAATTCGTAAATTCCAGTCACCTTCAAATAAATCATTTTGCGTGTACTTTAAGTGAATAAATTGATTTGATTTGCTTCATCCAGTTCTTAATAATTCAGCCTTCCGTAAGGTATTAAAATTTTTAATAGTTATACCGAGGACAAACCTCGATGAGACAGTTATTTCCATCGTGAGTACAAATGATGCTTTTCATTGCAACAGGTGATATTGCTGAATGCTACGTTGCACTGGAGAAGAGGTGCATGGAACTACATCTCAAGAGCCGAAGATTGAAGAAACTGAAGAAGCAGAGGGCCTGGAGTGGTGTTGTTTTCATCAGTGGACTGCGGAATTTTTGTGCGTGCTCTTTAATTTCTGTGCGCTTGATTGTAATTTATTTATTGTAATGTGTTGTTTTTTTCCGCTTTATGGGAGATTTAGGCTGGAGAGTGGGAAAGATTCTATAGGGATTGGTATGTCGCCTACATGCGTAGCTTATCTATCAGGAGAATAGTTGGTACCGACTCAGTACTTCGGCAGTCGCCATGCGTAATTTAGTTCAGGTTCGTAGTGTTTTTTCCCTTAGAGGGGCTGCTGCGATGGTTGGGTTCTTTAGATTATCATGGGGTACACCGTAGGCGTGTGAATGTTGCTTGGAGTGAGTGAGTGAATTGTGTGCTTGCTTTAGTAGTAGTAGCTGTAGTAGTAGTAGTAGTGTTAGTAGTGGTACTAACACTAATTGTCCCTTCCTCCTTTATCAATCCCTATCCACCCTCCCTCCCCCTCAAATCCAAACTGCTCCCTCTACGTGGGGAGGGGGAGTAACAGGGGAAAGTCTTTGCCATACGATTTGTAATGTGAATTAATTGTTTATTGCTGTTAATATCTTGATTGGTGATAGTAGACTTTCCTCTGGTTAAAGCAGTGTGATATCTTAGTGTCATTTAAAAGTCTATGTAGGTCTATAGTGACAGCTATTTAGTCTAATTCTATGGATGTTCTATGTACTTTTTATTTTTAAATTTGCTTTTATTTTTTTCTCCTTTAATGTTTTCCTTTTGGATCGCTTGCCTTTTGTATTATTTTAGTTATTATGCTCGAAATACGTTTTATGATCATTTCAATTGTTCACTTTTGTTCTTTTTTCCTGGCTTTTTCAGTTTCTATGTATGAACCAATTTTTGGCATTAAATTTGTTTTTGTTTTAAAATATTCTCTTATTAATACTATCAGGCGAATAAAAGTTATTGCTTTTTTATGGAATTTATCTCATCTGAAATGTATCCACTATATTTATTTTTCACTATCACTAGAACCGTATTCCAATGGAAGTTTTAGTGATATATTTATATTAACTGCTCTTAAAAACGTTCCTCAATCATATGACAATGATATGTGATACTATGTTTAAAATAAGGAGACATTTCCAAATTTGCTTACCAATTGAATATGTTTACTAAAACAATTTTTTAAACCTGATTTTTACTTGGTTGTGGATTATTTTCGTGATTTATGTATCTATGTGCTGTATTATAACAATTATGTTTATATTACCTTCCTGTATCCTCCTCTCTGTAAGTATGTGCAGAATTAGCTTGTCTGGAAAGCACTGATCTACCTGAGCTATCCAAGTATCATTGTTCCATTTTTCCATGATTGCTGCAACTATTTTTTTATGCAATCATGCTGATGGCTTCGGTGGAAAATATCGACCTTGTACTATTATTTGAAAAGTTTTTATTGGTAAGAAATACATATTTGTACTGCTGGTGCTATTGAATTCAAACGATTGCACAGCAGAAAGGTAAATGTTTTTGACCCCATAATGTGGATGCATGCGTAAAATTTGTTCAATATTTTTTGTTTTGAAAAATTAAGGCAATGGAACTGTCCGCATACAGGTTTTTTCAGCTTCATAAGTATGACGTCATGCGTGGGTGTAATTTCTACGAGGTTTCTTCCGCATTATCTGGACAGCCATCATGACTAACCAAAGGATTTTAGGTTGACAAAGTTACGGACGAGGTCCACAGATCCCTGTTGTCACCCAGTCGACTTGAATGAGGTCAATGGTAACTGAAATATTAGGTAGAGTATACGGACAGCAAAGGTGTCACACTCTTCGTTTGGAGGCAATAATCGAGGGGATATAGGGAATAGATAAGAGGCCGCTATTCGGTGGCGAGGAAAATGTAAAATTGTAATAATCATTAGTTTCTTTCATTGTTTCAAAATGAAATTACTCCGTAGTTCTAACCCAGTTATTTAACTCGAAGTTTGGTTGGATTGGTGAGGATAGAGATTAAGCCACATATGTACATGCGAATTTCAAGTGAGAAGCCAAAGAAGGGCACAAGTGATTTTTTCTGGCCGAGTACGAAAATGAGGGAAGGAAAACGAACTAGATCTACTAGACAATATTTAATGGTGCATTTTATTTTCGAATCGGTGTCAGTGCGATACAGAGGCTCACTCCTATCCGTTGGCCACCAAGTTTTTGTACATTTATTCACCCAATTCCTGGACGTAACTCTTTTAAAAAATCAATGTGCCCATTGGCTTCACACTTCATATGTTCAGGGTAGAAGAAGCCACTTTTTTTCCCGGGGAAAACCCCATCACCTCGGAAATTAAAAACGGAGGTTAATTTGTATTATTGAAGGTAGAACATACTCTAGAATGGGCCGAAAAACGAGTGAATTTCGCTCTTTCAGTGTAGGTGTGGCAATTATTTTCCATTGGTCACATCGCACTTCTCGGATTCTTTTAAGCCTTGCAAAAGGCATCGACTGAGAGGCCATCTGAAGGTGAAGTGGAAAAGGGGACTTATTAGTCTCAGTCTCGCCAGAATAAAGACATCTTATTATTATTAATATTACTATTATTAATAATTTATAGTGTTAAAAAGGAACTAATCAAGGTGATTGTGCATACTCTACTCCATAGGTACTGGAATTCTTTTGACGGATACTACCGTACTTAACGGTTTAACGAAAACGGCACACAAACATGGTAATAACTAGCAGATTGACAATATCAGGCTGCAGGTCAGTGGGAAAGAGAGTCCCCACAGGGAACGAAAGCAAGAAACAGTCATAAGTTGTGACCTGGCGCTGCGTCTCAGACAAGAGAGATCTGGCACCACGTCCCAGTAGCCCAGCTTTCGATCAACTGCCCGCCTCAGGCTTCGTCCCACCTACATACCCAGCCGGCGCACAGTGCACAGTGTGTAGGCGGAGGGTAGGCAATCACAACACGTGACTTTGCAGCTGCATAGCATTGTTATAACTTATATAAACGTTGTAAAAGTTATCAATCGTGATGAAGCATTTAATTGCGGATATCGCTGCACTTACGGCGACTTTATTATTAAAAGTAACAAAACTGACTTTTGTCCCGCTAGATTAGCGATTGGGACCACTGCACAGTGAAAGCACAGTTGGAAACTTTGGAAATTTTCTAGAGCACAGTTGGAAACAGTGCTCTAGAAAATAGGACAGATTTTGTTAGATGTGTACAGTCTCTTTTGAAGGATATATCGAAAGTAGGACCTTGTTTTGCAAGCCAGATTTTATTTCCAAGCTCTGGAAAAAAAGATGCGGCTGCAATTATAAAAGACATTACTGAAAACATACCAAAGAGAGCTACGAACTATAAGAAGGCTTAATTGTCTTAACCTTTGATTCCAATATCATTAGAAACTTTGTCCTTTTCCATGGAAAAAACCTATTATGCAAAAGTGCGTGAACATTAGAAGAGAGGCCAACCAGAGACGGTGCGATATTTATCCCTCATACAAGATAAATTTGAACTCAAAGTTGTCTTGCTATCCCCCATCACAAGAACTGACCATTACTGATACTTCGGCCGAGGTCAAATTATTGGCTCTAGTTCAGAATAACACTATTTTGGCTCAGAGAGATGTTGTCGCCGCTTTCCTTCGGTCTGGTAATGAATTCAAACTAACGATGATATTTAAGTGGGATTAAGATGGGAGTATTGGGCACAAGCAATATAAGCAAAGATTTGTATTTCGGAAGGAATCAGGTCCAGTGGACAATTCCTATATGTTTTCCATTTCTATGTTTCCTCTTCAGCTAAAATCAAATGAAAAAAACATCTTATGGCAGAATACCAGGCCATCTTCGATCACGTATTGTAGACCCATTAAATTATTTCTGGAAGATTTCTGGAGTTATTTTGGGAAAGTTAGGAGATAACTGTGAAAGAAGTGCAAAAGATAGAGGCGCAGATCTGTCCACTGATGCCCTTGGTCATCGAAATAAACGGGAAGAAATTGTACATAGTATCAGAATTTTGACGTTAAAAGAATCCTGACATTTCATGAGGCATTACTGGAGTAGAGGTGGAATTATTTCAATGGTTTGGAGCAATTCTTAACGCACTTTCCTGTGGTTTCTCCATAAGTACAAGTGAATTTGAGAAGTATGCTCAAAAAACAGAAAAAGTATACATGCGTCATACTCATGGTATTATATGCCTTTCACGGTACATGAAATCTAATTCATGAGACAAAAGTGATTGATTGCCCCCATTGAATTGCATTAGTTCCCATTGGAATGCTTTCCGAAGAGGCCCAAGAAGTAAGTATACTCGGAAATTTAAAGAAAATCACGCGCTAAAATACTCAATGAAGGACACAATGAGAGATGTTTTTAACCTACTATTGGTCACATCTGATCCTTATGTTTCCAGTATTACTTCGTTGCACCCAAGGCATTGTTATTCCCTCTCGATGGATGTCAGACAGCTTCTCAGGGAACCAATATTACCTGTGCCTAATGAAAAGAGTATTGTTAAAGAGATGGAGGATGTGAAGACGGTAAATTTCGGAGATGAAGGGAGTTGGGAGAGTAATAATGATGAAGGTGACTAATATTCCGCAGTTCACATTCCGTGAAAAACGATTTTATGTGTAAATCCTGTGTTTAGGAGTATATTTTTAACGTAATTAGTTCATTAAATTAAGATAAGCGCATTACTATAGATTTTTAAAATGATTTTCTGCGTATTTTTCTAAGTGTTGAGTGACACGAAATCATTTTGTAAATTAAATTTTTTTTTCATAAAAACCACCTTGAAAAGACCTATTATAGTGTTATTTTGTGTTTTTGTCTAGTTTGGCAATTCTGAATGTATTCACGACAAAAGCTCCAAGTTTTTTTGGGAAAAATAATTTTGTCCCGCTAGATTCGCAATTGGGACCACTGCGCGGCGGTTTGCGAAAAGGCCGCCGACTTGGCATAGGGAGGTAGGACGGTCCGAGACGGACAGTCGGCCGGGTTTTGAGCCGTCGGGACGTAGCGCCAGGTCACAACTTGTGACTGTTTCTTTATTAATCTGAGGTACAATTCTTTTACATAATTATTGCTAAAAACCAGGCCTCTTCCTTTCTGTAAGGAGTACATGGCGGCCATGTTATCCAAGAAAACATTAACATTTGTCCCAATCGGGGTCACTGTAATTGCATGATTTGCCGCCATGATGGCTGCTAAACACTCAGCCCTGTATATGGGAGTCTCACGGGGTAAGGCCCATATTTCACATATATCCAACGACGTGATGGTCCATGCTACTTGCCTTGGGGTCGCATCGCTGTAGACATCTACAGTAACATGATAATTAGTAAAACAACGTGCCTCATGGAAGATTCTTTCTTCCCACAAGGCTTCATACCAGGGAGAGCTCCCTCAATTTCCGTGTCTTACAATTAGAAGCAGCCTCTTCCTTGGCTCAAGATAATGCTGCACCACTGCCCCTTCCTTCTATATGTTAAATCTTTCCTGCCTGTTGCCGCTGTCATACAGATCTTCCTCTTACCCCATCCATCTAATCTGAACCTCGATTTGATCAGTTAGCATCCTACCATTTTTAACCATAATTTTTGACATGATTTGTCTCTTTTGCCGCCAAAATGGCGACTTTACCTTGACGTACAACGCGTCTACCCAGGGCCGGCCTTAGGGCGGGGCGACCGGGGCAACCGCCCCGGGCCCCGCGCTTTGGGGGGCCCCGCGTTTGTGAAAAAAAAATAAAATATACGATAGTTTTGAAAACGCAATTTCAACTATTACTGTATTGTTAAGTCCGTGCTAGACAAAAAATAATATTATGAAAAAGGAATAATAATGCAGTAATTTTTATTGTGCAATGTTTTCATGTGAACGACGGCGTAATTACGAAGTCTGAATTTGGGAGGGGAACACATACTTAGCCAGAGAGTGGTAGGGATTCAAAATGCTCCAGTTTGTAGATGGGTTATAGAGTTTAATATTTTAAGTGAAGGGCCCCGCAATGAAGGTTCGTCCCTAGCCCTGCACCTGCTAGTGCCGGCTCTGGGGCTACCTCTCGTTACTTCTGAATCTTTTCCATTTCCTCGCAGTGTCTCTCCTTCTTTTCCACCAATTCTTTCTCCCTTCTTGGTTTCTCACCGTAATAGATGATTAATTATTCTTAGAATATTCCCTGTACTGTGTCTACATTCTTCCACTTCCTTACCACCGTCATTTCTTTTTTAGTTTCCTTCTTTTTCCAAGTATTCTTTGCCATACGAATCTCCACAAGTTTCTAGTATTCTCTCCTCATAGTCCCATTAAAGTTTCAACGTTCTATTTCCTCTCATTTATTTTTTCACAAGTCCTTTGAATATTAAGTTGCGTTTCGTTCACCGTAGGGAGAATACGCTAGTTTTTCTCTATTCCTAAACCTCTGCTTTACTATTATGTGGTCTATATGGTGTAGGTACCTCCTTATGCCTTGGACTCTTCCTGGAGGACTTTCGAACTTAAGGATAATTGTCCAAGGCCTTTGTGATGGGTATCTTGTTTCTCCTTTAATATTTTACCGATTTCTCTCCCCTGGAATAACTTGTTTCTCCTGCAATATTTTACCGATTTCTCTCCCCGGTCGTTTCGCGCTCCCAATCCAAAATCTCCTATTTCGTAGCCCCTTCCCTCTCCGACTGAGGCGTTTTAGTTACCCACCATTACTTGATTTTTTAAACCAGGGACTTCACTTATTATTACCTCGTCTACTTCTTTCTCCATATGAATGTTAGCGGACTTGTAGACTTTAACTACTACTATGTTGGTAGGTCGTGCCTCAAACTTTACAACCAGAATCCATATTGCTTACCAGATTTATTATTACCGTTTTCATACTCAGCTTCCCAATTAATGTTGAAGTTACTTTTGAAGTTAACTTCCCTCCCTACCATAGCATATAGCCACCACAATATATAGGTGGGATGGGAGGTGGCATAAATTCTACCAGCATTATAAGGGAAATTTCTGCGTCAGATTATATTTGTTTTGTTGGTTTGCGGGATATCTTCCAGTTCCAGCTAATTATCGAATAACTTTTTCTCAGAAATGGTACATCTCAGATAAAAAAATACTGTGAAAATTTGGTTGATATTTCCTCATCTACAATTTTGGTTTGGTCACTTTTTATCGTCAAAAATAACCGATTGGCAAAAAAATGCAAAAACCCATTTTTGTGACCCATGACCTTAAATAAAACTTTTTGCACACGCGGGATAGATCGGGACTTTTCAGGATATCATTAGAGTGGTGATCGTAGCGTTCGTATAAATTGTCAGCTTGTTGGGGTGGTTTCCTATTATTTTTTTATGCCTATATGGAAAGACTATTACTCCTGGAGTACGCATTTCACGCTTTTAGATTTTTAGACGGTATCTATTTTTTTCGATTAATTGAAAAGTGGAAATTTTCAAGCACGCGAAAACGCGACGGCTAAGTATGAATGCTGGGAAAAATCCGTGTGACGTCGTTCGGGTTCCCGCTACCGCAAGTGAGGTGACCTTGAGGCGAGGCTTGAGCGCTGATACGACGCAGGCTGCTAGCAGGTAGCAGAGTACCCTGCTAGCAGGTAGCGCTTGGCTTAAATAAGGATTATTACTACCTTATCAAACGAAGAAAACTTTCCGACCTTAGCCAGTTATAATAGGTGATTATTAAGACATGTTTCCCTGAGCTCTGTGCCTCATGCATGCATTGGTAATATCGGACGATGTAAACTCCTATCTACTCGTATAGAAACTAGGTCCCTGTGACGTCACGTGGAGTGGAATCGTATGGGCGCCAATCTGGCCTTTTTCAAATGAGATTAACATTGACCATTGCCATTCGTCTGAACTGGGAATTATAAAACCAAATAGCTTGTATATTATGAATACACTAATGGTGGGTAACGAATAGCAATCAATGCCTTTCGTTTTCTTTGATGAAGGAAAGTACCCTATTCATGCTAGGGTTATTAGGCCTATTTTGACCGGGCTTCTACTCGTCTAAGCTTTCACGTGATGGTCATCAACCCTTGCCTTTGGCGATGGCTGCCCCTCGCACGGATTCCCATTTGCAGTGTCGTCGACTGCTGATTTGTGGCGCTTCAAAGGCGTTATCGATTGCGTCTGGCGGCTGCAGGGGTCACGCGCGACCGTGGCTCCCTCTGCACATCTCCCGATGCTCGCATCCACGCTCCGACCATCTTAAGCGACCATTTTGGCCAGCTGTTACGAAGGTTTTCACCACGACTGCAATTGACATTGAAACGAAAATAATTTTCCTTATGCGGGAAAGAATCATTTTTTTTATGAATGCAAGTTATTTCACTCGTCACCATCCAGTCGAGGACAAAACACTTTCTTTGCGTAATCCCAGTTTTCCAGGGGGTAATCTCGATGTTGTAAATAAGGGAAACCTTTTCGTTCTATTACTTAGAGGACTCTTTCGTCCATTGTGCATATAAATGGCATAGTCTGAAACGTGAGGGAGCGGAAATATTTTTTTACACAAGGCAACGTTTTGGGCTGAAATGTTACATGATCACAGCACATTATGTGGACTGCAGAGAGGTCACCTACTTGAAAGATCTCATGTCACAATGGACTGCAGAGTAAGCCTCTCAGTTGTCGCAAATCATAGACTGGCCTTCTCGAGGCCCGAAATAAGTGGCGGATTAAGTATGACAGGATACCGTGATTTCCTCTTTGAAGATTCATTCTTTAGGCAGAAAAAGAGAGAATGTGAGGTTTCATCCGTTCATTATTTCCCGTTTCGTGGTCCCTCAACTTCCAGTGGATCATCCCAAGGTCAGTAAAGGCCCTTGGGTTCCGAGGTCCTTTACGGACTTTGGTTCAACCCAAACGTTGGCTTGCATAGAATTCTTCAACTTGAGCGCGAACGAGAGAGAGTTCCGTTTTTCTGTCTTCCTCGCCAATAGGGTGCTTTCTTATTATTTTTTTATTGCCGTTATCAAACGAAGGAAGCTTTCCGACCACAGTCAGTTTTAAAAGGTGAATACCCCCACACCAATTCCATATGCCCTCACCTCCTTCCTTGGCCTGGGTATATATACCGAGAGAGTATTGAATTTTTCACCTTGATAATGACACTTACGTGTTGAAACCATGGTCGGTGCTGAGTTGTAATATTAAAAGTGTGGAAATTACCATTGTGTTCTTCTTTTTATCATGGATATAAAGAACTTCCACAAAATCGAGCCGGATACGATTTTATACGTTAAAAGGTGAATAATTTGTATATTATGAATACACTAATGGTGGGTAACGAATAGCAATCAATGCATTTCGTTTTCTTTGATGAAGGAAACTACCCTATTGCCGCCCAAAGGTTTCATCGGCTCCCAGGCCATCAGCCAACTTCGCACTCTTTGTGCAGCTGTTTCAGGCGTCTGCTCTCTATCGGACACTTATCCATCCTTTTTTCCTTCCCACTCCCCTCCCCTCGCCGGGCGTATCAGTTAAGTTACTGGGTCCCGGCCCCGGTGCGTTGACACCCTCAGAGGACCCCTCCCCCCCCCCCCCCCTTGGGTCCTGATCTCTACGTCGAATACTTAGTGAGCTGTCGTCGGGTGCCGGATGCTGCGTCCGCGACATTCTCTCCTCTCCTTGGCGACCCATTCCGGAGCAGGGGCAAGCAAGCAACGTTATCACTGACTCCATTCCATTCATCTTCATCGCTCCCTATTATAAGCAGACGAATGTGCGTAGTTGTTTGTTAAATATGGGCACCGTTATGGAAAAAAGAGAAAAAAATAATTGCATTAAATGACATTCATATTCAATCAGTAGTTTTATTAGTAGGGAATGATTATTTCGATCTCTGATGGGCATTGATAAGGGTTTCTTAATAAATCCCCTTCCAAAATGTTAAGAAAAACACCCAATCTGATCCCGCTGTGATTATTCACGGTATTGCCATTTTATTTCGTGACGCAATCATTTTGCGACTCGCCGAAGGGTGACCTTGTTCAGATGACTTGAAAAGAAGATTTTCGTAAGTGACAAAGCATGTTCACTTTCATTAGAGTGATAATTGCCAAATGGTGATGAGAAGCGTCCATTGCTCTTGCTTTCAGGGGTTGGGATTTGGCTTATTTGGAGGTCAGGTCCGCCCCCCCCCATTGACCCCCTGAGGTCACGCTCCCCATCGAATAGCGTCCAGTCGCTCGAAGCCTAAGTCATTGTTCGAAGATCTCATTCAACAAATGCCATCACTCCATTATCTCTTGCTTAGTGGGGTGGGTTTGGATGGCAATTGGCCTCATACAATGCAGCCTGCTTCTTCCCCCTTCAACCCCCCTCTCTTCTCCCCTCCCCCTACCACCCTTCCCCTTTCCACCCTTCCACGCCTGTTGGTTGGCCCCCCGATTCGTGCCTGAATGAAGCACTGTATGAAATTTAATGTCTCTCACGGTTGCTCATCTTCGTGTGCTTCTTTGAATGCTCTATAGAGTGTTGCTTATTTTTGATTTTTTCTCGGATTTTTTATTTCTATCTCTTAAAATATGCTATGGGGTGCAGAATGGAGCGAAGTTTGGCCCTATAGGGCTGCAAAATTGTGCGTTACCCCTGAAAATGATGTTACTTTAAAAAAATCGGGAAAATTTAATGTTATTGCATTTATGCTCTTTGAGCGACCTCTAAATGTTAAACAATTGAGCTGCAGTTTTTAGGATATCCATTCTGCACCCCATAGCATATTTTAAGAGGTAGAAATCAGAAATCCGAGAAAAAGTAAAAAATAAGCAACACCCTAATGCTCTACCTTGAGTATTCTTAGATGAATGATGGCATTGAGTATTCTGAGTTATATGATGGCCCCGAGGTTTGTATCGAAATGAGCGCCATGCTTGGGTTGCTAAGTGATGCATTCTGTTTGGTTTTGTGTTTAGTGTTTAAACGCGGCCATTATCAGTCCGACTAGTCGTTTGCCGCTGCTCCAAGTCGGTTTTAATACACGGTCTCACACGAATACCAGCTTTTAGGAAGAAGATTTAAATTGGCATAGTTCAAATATATATATTCACATAGTTTATGCGTCTCGTGTGAAATGACACTGGCTACCGGCACCGCCGGTGCCACCATATCCGTCAAATCTACCAACAGTGTCAAAATCGATGAGTTTCCCTCATAATGCATGGAGAGAGTTCTTATCAAAGCGCGGGGTTCTTTTCCAGCTGAAGCAGAAGGGAATTTCTCATATTTGGTCTTTTGAATTTGATAGTTTGTAAATTGAAGAAGACTCTTTTGAAATTCACCATAAAATTGATTTTGTCCGCATTTAATGCTGCATGAAAAGTGGCTCGGCCTGCGAGCAGAACTCGCACTTGCATCTTCTCCTCCCCCGATACCTGAACATAAGCTTTGAATAACCGTAATCTAGCATGCGGAAAGAAACGTTGTGCTGACTGAAGCGCTTCGTTTTCGGGTACTGCTGCTGTGGCGAGGGCAGTGCCTTCAGGTCGAGACTGTTGTCGACACTGCTGCCACTGCGACACACGCGCCGCAGTGACCAAAATTGAAGACCTTCATCGCACATCTCCCCATTCACGACGTGTGCTGACTCGCCCATCCATCAGCTAATATTTCGGGCGCTTATTTGACATTTTCGGTCATCCTTTTGTCGTGGACGTATTGGCGCACTAAGGAAGGATCTAAGCCAAAAACGATTTTTAGGATCGTGCTCACCCCGTAAATGTTAATTTTTTTTACTTCTAATCGCCGCATAAAAAGGCAGAACGCTGAACTTGAGCCATTTGTATGAAATTCTGTCGAAGCTAGATAAGGTCGTGTCGTAAATCGTTTTACTCATTGTCTATTCAACTACATCAATTAATATTAAATATTGTTTAAACGTAAACGCTTAACTTCTGCGGTCGAAAGAGCGAAGAAGAACACAATACGAAAAACTATAAAAACGGCAAAGTGGTGGTCTCCTTCATCTGGTCACGGGAAAAACATTTGATTGATGCCTTTAATTGTGGTTTTGTAGAGAGGAGGACGACATCTTCGCATTAGAAATAGCTTTTTATGCCACAAAAACGAATATCACCATTTTGGTAGCGTGCATTTCCGCTGGGCGGTTTTCGTTTTTGCGGTTTACTTTAAGTAAGAGGGAATTTGTAAACACTTCCCTGCATGAGGCGTTTGGAAAACATTTTTCATAGAGCGTGCGTAACTTCTATACTGTACTCATCTTCGATCATGTACTTTTCTAAGCTAGTTCCTAAGCTAGCACTTATAGAGAGAGAGTTTTCAAAATGTTTTTCTCTCTGAAAAACTTCAATACAATTTTTGGTTTTAAGTTTCTGCTAGCACCAACAAAACTAATCACCAACATCATAAACAAAGGCATATAATATGAAATGTATTGTAAAATGGCTGGTTGGGGTGGACTTGGTTTACCGGGACAGATATAAAGCGCCTTTGCCTTGCCCAATAATGAGATCCTTAATCTAGCATTTATAGAGAGGGAGGGGTAGGGAGAGGGAGGGAAAGAGAGATAGAGAGAGAGTGAGAGAGAGAGAGAGAGAGAGAGAGAGAGAGAGAGAGAGAGAGAGAGAGAGAGAGGAGGCAGAGAAGTCGGCGCGTCGAGAGAAGAGGAAGAGAAGATATAGCGAGTATCGCAGCAAGCCTGCATTGAAGAGCAAACAGGAAACTAATAAGGCCTTTTAAAACTAAATATCTATCGATTTCCTTTTTTTCTAATGACATTGTTGTTAATGATACATTATTCATTTAAGAAATGACGATATTTTAATCTTAAGCAGTGAGGGTGTTTCTGAAACGGATTCTATTGATGATACGCCAACGGAGTCATCAAGTAAAAGATAGATTGGTCGGAAAATCCTTATTACATCCCAAATTGCACAGACCTTTGATGCCTTGGGCATTAGCGCCAGAGGAGCAGCAAAGATTCTTGTTGTAGTAACAGGGGTTACTGGCTAATAAAGGAAATATTTACTCATTCCTTGAATCAAGTCATTTAAATATTATTTTGCATATTACGTCATTAAATGGTTCTATAAATCTCACGGCCGATTGATGAAAAAAAAGAACAATACAGATTCCAAAACTCACCGAAACTGCCATTGGGCGAAACTGCTGCTGAAATTGCTCATGACTGCGTTGAGGAGTGGAGATTAGCGAGCATAACTAAAGCATTTTCAATTGATTCAACCAGCGTAAATTGAGGTAACTAACTGTTTTCATATCTTAGGTTCTCAGTCTGCCATATTTCTTGGGATTTTCAGCCTGAAAATATTTTTTATCATATATTCGGTTCCAAGATGAGTGCTGTAGTTTTTTTTAAAGGACAAACTGCTGCAAACACACGGCACTTCAACACAGTATTCGACTCCTCCGCCGACTTTTGATAGGGAAGGCGGCAGGGGCGGTGACTGTGAATGCGACATAGCGACCGGCTCGCCGTCCGGGGTGTGAGGCTTGCGGCTGTAGGAAAGTATTGTATTCCTGGAAAACTGCTGTTGAGCTGTTGAGAGGACGTAAAAATGGAGCAAATTTTGGTCCTAATCGACCTATAAATTGATTGATTTTAAAGATCCCATTAATGATAAATAAAAAAGTAGTGTTTACTTTCTGAAATGTACTACAAATGATTGTGATTGTTGTTATGTTGGCCAGACAGAAGGGAAGTTTTATTTGAAAATTGATAAACGTATAAAGTTTTTTTTTGAAATGTTGACGACAAATATGTGCTTGCAAAGAATTTGTATACTGGTGACCATTTACCCGATATTAACTTAAATTTTTACATGGATTCGTCAAAGGTAAAACAACTAGATTTTGTTGAAGATTTTGAAATAGGAGTTTATTCCAAGTCGTTTGGAAATTGTCAGGTCAATGAGGTGATACCAACATGATGACCTCACCTTTCCTAAAGGTGAGAGTCCTCCCTTGAAAAGCTTTTCCGATGACCCTGAATAGACATCCCGCAAATGAGTACCCAACCTCAACCCCTCCCCCATTCCTACTTCAATATTTTACCCCACCTACACCTACCTTCAATATATATACCAGGAATGCTGCTCTTAGGTTAGACAGCTCTTGAAAATGGTGTGTAACCATTGAAACCTGTCGATAAAATTAAAAAAGTGTGGAAAATTACTAAAGCTGTTTGAATTATTTGGTACTATCCATGAACTTCCGCAAAGTCAACTCGTCGACAATCAATCTGATAAGTGCTGGTAGGTTCTACCCGGGTGTAAACCATTGAATGTACTTAAAGCCCCATAGTGCCTATGTCAGTTTTTCCTCTATTGTATCGTTTATCAAGTGGAGCTGTAAGTGTTCTGATCTTATCCATACCTATCTCCTCATTACAAAAGTTTTGACGCTGGTACCATTGTTATTCCAGACGACATTATTATAGAGACGCATCATCTATTTACGTGATCTAGGAGGGTTGGCCAGAACAATAGGGTAGTTTCCTTCATCAAAGAAAACGAAAGGCATTTATTGCGATTCGTTACCCACCACTAGTGTATTCATAATATACAAGCTATTTGGTTTTAGAAATACCGGTTTAGACGAATGGCAATGGTCAATTTTATCCTCATTTGAAAAAGGCCAGATTAGCGCCCATGCGATGCCACTCCACGTGACGTCACAGAGACCTAATTTCTATACGAGTAGATAGGAGTTTTATATCGTCTGAGATTACCAATTCATGCATGAGGCACAGAGCTCAGGGAAACATGTCTTAATAATCACCTATTATAACTGGCTAAGGTCGGAAAGTTTTCTTCGTTTGATAAGGTATTAATAATCCTTATTTAAGCCAAGCGCTACCAGCTGGCATGGTACTCTGCTACCTGCTAGCATCCTGCGTCGTATCAGCGCTCAGAGCCTCGCCCCAAGGTCACCTCACTTGCGGCAGCGGGAACCAGAACGACGTCACACGGGAGTTTTCCCGGCTCTCATACATAGCCGTCGCGTTTTTGCGCGCTTGCAAATTTTCACTTTTCATTTAATCGCGAAAAATATATATCGTCATTTAAAAACCTAAAAGCGTGAAATACGCACTCCAGGGGTAATAATCATTCCCTTTAGGCAATAAAAAATAATAGGAAACCACCCTATTGCTTGCATTGGAGCGCACATCCGCATTGCAACGCATCACCCTCGCCCACCACGGCAATCAAAGTGCCCGTGGACTTGCCAGTCTTTAGCGATATGCTCAGCGCGGGTGAACATGAATCGAACTGTTGCGACATATCGACACATAGTACCCCACCCCAATAAACTTCCCGTGTATTCCATCTCCGTCCATCCATCATCCTTTCGGCCGCCGTGAGCAAATGCCCGTTTGATATTCTTTCGCTGTCTGGACCCAAATCAGAGGCCCTCTCTTCTTTATCCAGTCGAGAGAAACATCGATAAAGCCGAGTGGAACAACCGAACATCGCCCACACCGGAAAGAAATGCTCTTTCCTTTCGTTGAACATGTTGATGGGTTCCAACTACTTTAGGAGGTTGCACGTAGTCAAATGAGCCTCTTGAATGAATATACATGCCTTCGCGATGCCTTTCTCGAAATCACCGAATGAAAGTGCTCCTTCCGTTTCATCCTGTTACCATTTTAGAGTCGCAAAATTCCTTCGCCTCCGGTCAGCAGAGAATTTTGGCGAAGTGTTCATTGAAGCTGTGAGGACTTTAATACGCCTTCTATCTTCATATGTGATGTACGATCCAAAGCAATGAGAAGAAAAATGGAGCCATTGCTTGGAGATTTTCTTTTTCGTTGCTTTGAAATTTCATCAGTGAAGTTTCCGGAATATGTCAGAGAGTGACTATTTATGATTAGGAAAACATACTTACGTTCTAATATTTGCAAAAAGGGGTGGTGGAAATTTAATGCAAATGAATAGTTGTCTGCTAATAATTTTGCTCAATATTCCACGTGCAGATGCCAGTTCATTGAGATTGAACTTTTTTACTGTTTCTCATCGGAACCCTCTCCTCTTCAGCTCCGCATATACGGATTTTAAGTCTCATTCAAGAGTCAGTCTTATGGCAATAGAAATTGAAAATAGCAAGCACAAGCAGGTGTATCCTGCCAATGCAGTATGACTAGATTACATATATTGATATAAATCCCCTTAACTTTTGCCTAGACCGACTTAGAGAGGGTTCTACCTTCATGGAAACGAGCATATTTTGAATTGAAGGCCCTCCATTTTGTAATGTCTGCGTGTATGTTAGGGTGAATCGGAATAATCGATTTTTTCAAACCTATCTGGTCCAATGAAAAAAAGTTGTGGGACTGATAAAAAATAAGTCCTGAAAAATTTGAGAACTCTAGGTGAACCCCTGACCCTTAGCGTCTCAAAAATTTCAGGCGTTATTTTTGATCAGTCCCACAAATTTTTCATTGAGCCAGATAGGTTTGAAAAAATCGATTATTCCGATCCGCCCTAGTATGCATTGGAGAAAAACGGATAATATGACGATAGAAAATTTTTCGAATCTCAAATCCCATTCGTAATGCAGAACCTCAAAACAATGCATAGAGCAGATAAACTCGGCTTTTTTTCAAATCTTCCATTCTTGAGGCTATTCCTGCGAAGTATTGGCTGATTAGCGTTGCATCTGTAATAGACTGAAGTCATTTTTGTCTCTTTAATGATTAGCTTGAATATGTATTGCTTGGACATGAATTTCATTTATTATAAATTTCATATGCTGAAAAATCAAACCAATATAAGATAGATGAATGTTTTGATTATTCTGATATTAATTATTATTTTATTTTCGGGGAGACGTTCACATCAACGCATATCAACGTTTAAGGAAAAGAAGTTTTATTAATTATCGTTTCATTTTATCTTCTGATCTTCTCCCTTTTGGTAAAATGTCCGTCGTTGAAATATTTCCTTTATCATCCGGTTATTTGGATGACTTTGTCGTCATTTTGTGCAAGGGGTAATAATTTCATCCCCTTGCTTCTCACCCTTTATTTAAAGTTTCAGTTGGGAAGAGATGCTTTCACTACAGCTGCGTCTCCCCGCCAGTGGCGCAGTCTGTCGGAAGAAGATTGAAATAATAATTCTCGAGGGTGCTTTCTTTGGAGAAGAACTTTGTTCTGTTGAGCGTTTCTTCAGTGCGTTGAAGTTAAGACAATCGAGGCAGGGTCGAAACTTTTCTCTCTCTTTTTAATACCCTTAAACTCCGCCAATCCATCACCTCATTGCCATAAATATCCATCGCTCGCTCTCGCACTATCCATTTTACTTATTCACGTAGAAACTTCGCTTTGAGATAATTTCGCTACCATATGGTACTCGCTTACAAGATATGATTATGGGTGGCTGATTCCATGTGAAGTTGGTGCTTATGAGATCTTATTATCTCGAACCGGCTTGGTCGTGAGATGCTATTTAAATGCTATCAATGCAAAAGAAATAAATTCCCCACGGCCGCGCTCTTTTTCTGAGTGAGGAAGTTAGAATGGATGTCTATGCACTGAAATACAGCAAAATAGGCTGAAGACACGATAGTTCATTCACTCCCCTAGCAGATTTGCCAAAGGAACTAATCAACGCGTAGGTCTCTATCAGTCAAATGCTTACTAGATAGAAATAGATTTTTACAAAAATACCAACTCCCGTAGAAGTATTGAGAAAGTAATGCAAAGCATATTCCGGAAATGTTATGGATTCAGCGAGCCAATTTTTGAAGCGACACAAAAATCGTTCATTTTTTCGCTCCCATGGAAATACCTCCTTTAAGACGGCCAAGGGCTCCGCTCCAGGGTGTCATAAAACGACCGTTTTCGAAATTAGAATCCTGAGGGTCAGGGATCGGTGATTGAAGAAGGTATAAGGGTCTCAGATGGTATCTTTCTGGTAGGTTTTTTTGTATGAGTCCCAGGAAAACAACTCACTTTGTCGAGGTTTGAACGCTTTTAATAGAAGCATGGTCTTCGATCGTATCCAAAGGTAACGAATTGAACTTCGACGAAACGTGCAAGTACATCGCATGAAAAACCTCCACTGTCTTCACCATAGACCATTTGAGAATCGGTGTCTTGAAGCAAAACATAAAAACGGTGAATGTTGAGCGTTAAAAACCCATACAGCTTCAATGACCTTACCGCGGCGCGGCTAATCCAACTCCCGACGCGCGGAGAAGAACCCTGCCGCGCGATCGAAAAATCAATGGAATTTCCGGCGACGCAAACTTATTTCAAAGAAAACTGCATAAAGACCTCAAGAAATCTTCAAACAATGCTCTCATATAAGTTACTCTGCGCGACCTTGCCGAAAACCTATTTGAAACTCTACCTAAATGTAAAACTTCGTCGAAAAACAGTATCCGCCATTTTGTTACTGCACGGTAAGAATTTATGGGCTGTATTCTTTAAGATTACGGAAAATTTAAGAAAAACACCATGCTAACAGATTATGTGTTTTTTTATTCGGCAAGAATCCACCCATAACTTCACCATTCACTTACTATGGAAGATTTTCAGAGAAAATTGAAGACGGGCGTTTTTATGGAAATTTGCTCACGTTTGAGCCTCTGTATCTCAGTAACGGGTAGTATCTATGTGAAATGAAGTATATATCAATAAATTTCAATCATTTTTAAGTATATCTGCGAAGTTTCAAGTTTATAACTCAAAAAAAGCCATTTTGTAATTTTGTCCGGCTTTTTCCGATTTCCGCCCACTGTGGCGTCGGCCGGCGCGGCGATGTCAACTCAATAGATACGTCGCTCTGCGCATGGTCGGACGGCGTCCCAAGACTTCCGTAAGGCACAAGCTTAGACGCGTCATACCACCAGCAGACCCCCCACTATCACTCTTCATGTAACTGCATGGTGATGGATTGGGACGTTCTGGCCAGCGCCCCACGGTTACAAATACGAACTTCTCGCGCTATTTCAGCGTGTTTTCCCGACATTTTCGATGCATGCGATTGAAAAAATACTTTGGTTAATTAGATGTATAATTATAATTGAATGGGTATTTTTTTTTCCTTTTTCAAATCTTTGGGAGGGGCGGCTACCTTGAGTCCTAATGAGCAAGCCGCCTCTGGTCCCAATCACTCAGGTTTACGAAGCTTTCGCTCACACTAATAAAATAGGCAATAAGCGATTAAAATGAAAAATGTACTCTCAACGACTTGATCCCCGCGGATTTGCTCTAATACGGGGAATCAAAAACCAAAACTACGCTATTTTTGGGCAGAGGCAGCTGTGGTGGACCAACTGAAAGTGTGAGATACAAACAAGGAGGTTGTGTAAATACACTGGAGATGGCACCACTGGTTCCGAGCGTGGAGCGCAGTGTGGCAGGAATGGGGGTGCTTGGGTAGGATAATTGTGTGAAAAAGTACCATAACTTTGTATTGCGAAAAATGGATTTTCACAAAGTAAATCCTGAAACAATCAAGGATAGCCACGCCCACTTCGACCAAAACATTGATAATCCCATAAGAGTCAATGCTTAATATTTGGTGAAATATTCGGTCATGATCGTTGTTACGCTACAATAAACTATCGCAAACGAACACAGTAAACCTCTTTTCTATCATTATGGGAAGGCTTCGTGAAATTATGCCTGGAATGTCTTTTTCCTGGGAAAAGTTATCGTCAATCACCACGGTTCTGCTGTGCAGATAACTTAGCCGAGAATTACTTTTTGCGAGTGTAAAACATCCATTCCCCTGCACTTCTACCGGTAATTAATAAGATTACAGCCAACGGAAATATTGCGATAGCGGACCGGTCGCAATATTAGTACCAAAGTATGTTTACGACGATATATTATCACCACGATATGACTATATGGACTATGAAATATTCACAGTAATATGAAGAACGATTAGAAAACTTCGACGACAATCAAGAAGTAATTGTTGCATTTTCATTTTATAAATCAGAGGCCATATAAGGAATAGAATAATTGATTATATAAGTATATGTTTGAGACTAAGTCCGAAAATGGTCAAATGAAAATGGCGGAATTCTTACCACGTTTAAAAATCGAACACAGCGACACCAGATATTTACAACCTCTTTGGATACAAAGGGATGATACCCCCGTGAACAAAATGACGTCGTCGATAGTAATATAATTGATGATAAAGAAGGAAGTATTTCAACTCGGGGAATCGACCTTCCTCTTCCTTCGTTCGCAAATTGAATCCACCGAGGCTGCAGATCTCCGATTGATTGGTTGGCCACTGCATTGCAAATCGACTCGCAAATATTTGCCAGCCATCCGCTGCGCTGCCTATCCCTTCTGCTGGCCAAATGTTTACTCACTTCCTCCTATTGCTAACCGTTGCTTCTCCCAACATGACGGTTTGCGATGAATCGATATGGAAGACTGATTCGAGATCTTTTTGTTGACTGCCGTAATATCGCTAGTTATGTCTGGAAATCTCCCTTTTATTTCGTATCTCAGCCACGACTTCCGCACTTGCGTGGTATTTTATGCGTGAGAGAAGTCAATTTTGGGGTCACGCGATCTTCAGTGATTGTTTTCTGTTGTTGCAAAACATCACGGGAAATGCAAGTATAGCGGAGCACGAGACTCGCAGTGCCACCTCTCTTCCTCTGGAGGTCCTTTTAGTATTACTATTAGAAACGCCATGGGCCGTGGCCTCCTTTAACACAGGCCGGAGCATGCAATTTGGCAACAGCGCTTTGCATGACGTCAGTGGTCCTACTTCCATTGCCTGTAGTTAATAAACATAATTAATGCAAATGTAAGGGCTAATAAGAAAACTTTATGAGATATTATAAACATATTCTTAAGATTGTATACATTAAACAACAAAGTTTAAAAAATATGAAGCCATAAGGAAGATAAATATTTAATAACCCAACATGCCAAAATCAGTACTATGAAATAACTAAAACTCCTAACTTGGACAAATGCCCCAATTAATAAAATTATCCAGTAACCCAAGATATTAAAAGAAAAATCAAATGTTACGAACGAGAGGAAATTATTGAATTAAATTCGATTATGGTAGCCACAACAGGTACTTCATAATTAGTTATATGCAGGGCTGGATTTACCGAAAGTCAAAATTGGAGAGATGCCTATTGCGTTAATCCGGCCCTGGTTATGTGAACAAAGTTTCAAGGTCCCCTATTCTCAAAAAGAAGTTTTAGCAGTAGAGAAACATATTATGCTGTTCCAAATACAACAAATTTATATGTCACTCATGGCTTTTCCAATGTATTACCTACAGTACACAATGAAGGACGGCTATATGCTAATTTAGGAAGTCTTTTCAATATGAGTACATGCATGGTCATTTCCTCAGCAGTTCTTTCATGTTCCACTAATTCATACAATATTTGTTGATCTCATTTCTTGGAAGTACAACTAATCAACTTATGTTCCCAGATTTCCATGGTTCACTGATCACAATAAGAAGTTTTATGAAGAAGGGAGGGACTGAAACACTGTGGGTGTAGCACCAGGGGACAACTTTAGGCGATCTAACTGGTAACTTTTCACTTCACCGTTCTTATTTCTTATCCGTGTAAGATACACCGCTCAGCAAAATTCTTGACGCAAACTACTGCGCTTGAAGAAGGCCTCCAATACTTCCAACGGATATTCTCCAGCCACTGCCGTCCACTGCGTTCATCGTCGGTGAAATGGAACACATCCCTCTTGTTCTTGGTGGATGGGTAGTTTCTTCTGCATATGGCACACAACAACGCTTGGGCACCTTAAATGAAAACAATAGAAAGTTGCATGAATAAAAATCGTTTCGCTGATCACAAGAAAAAGTAGTACATCTATGATTGGTTTGAAAAACATGAATAACATAAGTAATTAGAAAAATTAATAGAGTTAATGGGTATATAGCCATTCTCCCTTCAATGATATACGACGTTTTTATAGACACAACTACACATGGCTATTCATTAGGCCCACCAATTATATCAATCACTGTTAACCCAAGAATAGTACTTATATTATTACCAAATAATAATAGTTATTACCAAAAATGGAATAGCATTTAAATGTCCGACAAATACTCTTCGTTTCATTTGTGTACTTTAAATGTTACTTCGTGGCCGGCCGGCAAGACGCAATGCTTCGGATAAAATATTCGTGAATTCCCTCTCTCAATTCACTGGGAATATCATAAGACTATTTTACTTACCTATTTTGCCTCTTGCCATTCTCTCACTCAATTCATTGAACTCTCAATTACTGTCGGCGTCAAAATTATGTGCCGCTGTACTTGGAAAATTTATATCTGGACTTCAGTTCATGCCATAGTAATGAATAACACGTCATTTTAAAGGAAACTGTATTCTCAATTCTGATTATTTTTTGTTTAATGAAAAATTAAAAAATCAAGACACGCGAATACAATAAATGACTCCGCGCACCTTAAAATTACCCGTTTTGTCAACATCATGAACTTCGTAACTCAACCTAGTGAAAACTACTAAGTCTACAACATTCATCTACCACAACAAGTTGAAAACAATAATGTGGATTAATTAAATGGCTTTTGCGTATTTTTAGAACGCATATTTTGTGGTAAAGTAACGATAATTATAAACACTATCTAGTACTACAGTGTACCCCGAAAGAAAAAAATAAAATTGATAGAAACACTTTTTAAATTATTTGCATTTCGAATGCAATACATGATTTTTATGTAGTATAGATTCAATATGGATATTTTAAAAAAATACGCTGAAGCGAACGAATGCTGCGTTGCCACGTCTTGCGCGCAATACTTTGCTTCCTGGTAACCGGCACGGGACCGGCTCGGCCCCGTTTGGCAACATGACATTAATAGTAGTTATTGACATTCACAAATATCAATATTTTTATAGATTATGGATCATAGAAAAATTGTAAATAAATTAAGAAGGAATGTTTCTATCAATTTTATTTTTTATTTCGGGGTAAACTGTAGGACTAGATAGTGTTAAAACATTTTCGTTATTTTACAACAAAATATGCGTTCATAATTTTCAGTGCAACTCATTACCTTGAAGACTTACTCACCTCAAGTCACTATCATGTGGAATAGAATGCCATGAATAATGCAAATAGGTTAAGTGATATAAGGTAGCAGTGGTAATTTATAATACGTATTTATTAAAAAAGGAAGCAACTTTTTAAAAAGAAACAAACTTTCAGTTGAAAATTTTAGTCAAACAGAATATCCGAAGGCTGCATACAACTCTGCTGCAATAGTCCGGCATTCTCACAAAAATTACAGGCTGAAATGATATTAAGTTTACTACATAGATACAAGTTTACTATGCTGATTTCAAGAACTTCGTAAACATTAAAAAATTCGTCGAAAGCCAAGATGTACAAGCAAAACACTAAATCATTTTCTTTGGAAATTATTTTGTCCACTTTTACAAATTCAGGAAGGCTGAAATCGTAGAAACCAACTCCAACACATTTTCCACTTCGGTAACGAGTGAACTTCCTCTTCACCCATGGCACCTCAAGGCAAGCTGACACAAACTCACGGGGAATTTTCCTCTAAGCTCACAGTTGTCCATCAACGCCTTACAATCTTCCACTAAGGAACCGGAATAAACATATAAAAATTTTACATCATAAAACTTGCCTTTTTCAATTAGTTACCAACGTTTTACATGAAAAGGAAGCTACTTCCTACTCATAGCTTAAGCTATTTATACAGTACATAAATCAGCCTTAACTTTTTGCTCATGTAAACATCAAGAATAGTTAGATCAGGAGAAAAATGATTTTAAAAATTCTGTGGTATGCTACACAGCTTGCAATATATACTAGGTCACTAGATGCAATATGTACACTAGGTCTATATCCTCGATTTGAGTTCTAAATTTCGTGATACACAGCTCTGTGTTGCAGTTCATACGTTCTTTTCATTAGCTTTGATTTCTATATTATTTATTTGATGTTTATGTTTAATAGGGCAGTGCACTAGTGTTTCAAATGCACCAAACACATTTTTTAAATTAGAGTTCAGAATAACATAATGTCGTAAAACCACAGTTTAAATCCTAATAGTGAATACTTCATTCGAGATGACCGTCTGAAATATGGAAAAATTCAAAGGCCGCTAAAACAGGTGTCCATGTTGAATATTGGCCGTGACGTCACAAGGCAGTAGTAGAAGGCATCTTCTACACCGTTTAGTTCTACCACTATTATTGCATAGAAAAATTACAGAATTTGAGGGTATCCGATTTATGCTGTCATAAAATATCTCCAGAATATATATGTGGCTGCTTCTCTTTTGAGTAAACGACTCATCATTGCGTAATATATTAATATTCATTTACGTGTCAACTTCAAGTTTGGAAAGATTAGTACGAATAGCACATTGAATCTTTAATAAATGCATGATGGCATTTATTTTTCGCTGGGTATATTTTGGCCCAATGCCGTTTATCATGCCAAAACTTTTTTTGTAAGAACCGAGTCAAACTAATAAACCAATTTCAGACGTTTGCTGCAAGACTTATTCGTTGCGTATGTATTCACGCCGGCCGGAACGTTCGCCCTTCGCAACTAGAATCATGGGATGTTAGCCTTATTTCCGAGCTGGCTGGTTGTTGCAATGGTTCGCTGTCCAGGATGGGTTCAAGAAAAGATAATCTTGGTTGGGAGAAGGAAAATTCCAACGATTTATAAATGGTATGCCAAACTTTGATGTATTTATGGTTATTGAATTTTGAATAAGGAGGACAGGCTCAACGCTCCATAGAAATGCGAGACGTTAAGGCTAACAAGGGGAGACCGCGTACCTTGCACCATCTTTTTCAATTAGGGCGTTAGTTAGGCTGTAATTAATTAATTTTCATGCGTTACTTTTTACAAGTTATATATATAAATCCAAAATATCCCTCGTTACCTTAGGAGTCGTTTGGGGTAGTGGTAGCTTGCACGATTCCAAGTATAGATCATACCCGAAGGACCGTGGTTCAAGACTACGTCATGGCTTTATTTTTTGTTGTCTTCATTGTGGTCATACGGCATCAAGTTTATCATTAATTATAATTGCAGTAATCATTGCCATGAGACAATTTTTTTATCATCATTATGGCGTTTAGGTATTTTAGCAGTGTCATTACAAACGCAGAGATACGATGACTACAAGGGTTGGTGTGCGCGAAAATGTTAATTTTTTCTTTGCTTATACTGAACAACTTCCACATTAAAAATGAAAACCACTCTTGCAAGAGCACATACCATTAAAGGCTCGCGGCAAGCAACAATATGCGTACAGGCATAATTAATAAGAACACAAAGCTAATATAAAATGCCATATATCTCGAACACTTGTAATTTACATTACTCCAAAGGGAGTTTACTTACTCAGTACATACCTCAGTACCTTGTACTCAGTACCTACCAGTTTACCTCAGTAGCAGTGCTAAAAGAACCATTCTGAAATATAATTTCAACTAACAAATAGGATGAAATAAAAGTTGATAACCCTGGACCGGGCGCGCTGGCGTATAAAATACGTCAATCCTTGAAAACCAAGGATCTCGACATTGTACGTACATTCTGGGCTATGATGGTCTCGTGTATTCTTACAATGTACTTTGACTGCCTATATTGCGAGTTTTCAAAGTTCGAGGTATTGTAGCTAATTTTTTAGATCAGCAAGATGAACCCGTCACCAGTAAAGTACAAATTACGCCGTGCGACCTGCTGTGTACCTTTATAACTGTATCACCTATAAATGTACTAATTTCAACAAATAAAGATTAACTTTAACAAAAATCGTTTGTTATCATATATGCACATATCATGGGCAAATACGCATTTTGCCCGGTCGTGTAAAAAAACAGTCGCGCCATAATTCTTTAGCCAAACTACTTTCAGTTTATAAATTACGTAGGTCTACGCGGAAGATGCTATATTTTGACTCAACAGACTTTCTGATGTGACTGAGGTACCTGTTAAGTAAATTATTATAATGTAAATATCAATTTGATCTTACAATACCTTCAAATGATCTTCAAAACAGAATATCATCGATAGGTAAGAGTCAGGAGCAGCCTTGAACCATTTATTCCGTATAGCTTGTGCTTAAGGCACGGGAATGAATATCTTCTCCAGGCTTTTGTTTCGACGTCGAGATGAAATTTGGAACAAAAAATCATTTATAATTCTATTTTGAATTCATGTTTTCGGTACTAGACGACATTTTTAGGAAGCAAACTCCACCGATTCCCGGAAACTCTCGCCGCGCTAAAGAAGGCGACGGAATACAGCGATACTCCACTGGTGACTACTGCCTTGTGACGTCACATCTCAATCAAGATGGAGGCACTGTGTTTCAGCGCAGCATGAAATTTTCCGACTTTCAAAACGTTTTAAAGTGCATACCCCAGATGCAGAAAATAAAAGTGACTATACTAATGTTTCTTTTTTAGGCTAAACTTTCAAATTCAGCAATAAAAAAAATTAGTGCACTTCCCTATTGGATGCGGATGCTTAATGAATTAACTGATGGGTTGTTGCCAACGAGATTTCGAAAGGAGAGGGAATTGTTGAGGGGGAAGCCATTTAAATAGGAGCTGGAAGGAGGAAGAGGAGAAAAAGAAATTGTGATATTAAATGAATGAAGAGGTCTCTGGAAGAAGTAAGTGTCTGATATTGGACTATGATATTACATGCATTTAGGGTAGAGCTATTCGTATAATTGGTGCATAAGTGTCTGCATTTCAACTTGTACGAGCGTGCTGCGCCCGCTCCCAGCGGGCTTCCCCCTCTCTTTTCAATGCAGGTCCACAGAGGGATAGGCGCGTTTCTAATTTAAAGAAAAAAAGGCATGGTCTTATGTACAAATTTAATTGGAATGTTTATGTACAAACTGAGGTCAGAGGTCCTCTTTAATCACAACATTGGAAGTAATTACACTATCCTCTGTTAAACGCACATGAAGAATCATACTTACGTATCAACAGGAGACTTGAATGTGGAATCAGCCGCCGGAAAAAAGGTCGTACGACCTTTTTTCCGGGCGTGGACGTACTGCGTAGGACCCTAAAAGACCTTTTCCCCATCCCCTCAGACAACACGACCACTTCCAGATTTTTCCCGCGATGCCCTTCACTCGTTTTTAAAAGACCACCAAATCTGGCCAGCACCTTAAAACAACCAAACCACTGCCCTCGCCCTGCAACCGTGCAAGATGCAAAACTTGTCACATCCTCAGCACCGAACCCCTTCCCGATCAATTCCTTGCCTTCCCTCTCCCCTCAGTGTCGGACATTTCTTGCACAACAAAAAACATTGTGTATATACTGTTGTGCTACGCTGTGATTGGTAACTGCATTGCAGTTATGTTTTCAATGTTCAATGGTAATCGTCGTTTTGGCGTTATTTTTGAAGTTGGCGGTTTTGTGTTAAGTGGCTTTTATGAGATTATTGCATCGGGTGTGTAAGTGCTGTTTTAGATCGTTGGTGTTTGAAGTGTGGATTGTCTGTGTAGTTCCATAGAGGAGTCAGTAGGTTGTTTTGTGTTTTATTGAGTGATTGTTCGAATGATTTTGCTATGTCGTTTAGGTATTGTGTCATTGTTTTAATTTGTAGGTTTTCGTGTATGTAAGAGTTTCGAACGAACCAGGGAGCTCCCGTGATTGTTCTTAATGTTTTGTTTTGTGTTACTGTGAGTTTATGTGAATGTGTTTTGGCTATGGATCCCCACGCTGGATAGCCATACGTGAGTATCGGTCTGATCATGGCCGTGTAGAGTATTTTCTTGGTGTGTAGACCCAGGTGGGGACTTTTGAGGAGTGGGAAGATGGCTGCAGACGCACTCTTTGCCTTTTGCACTGCTGCTTTGGTGTTTGCGCACCATGTCAACTTTTCATCCAAGATAACTCCCAGAAATTTGGTTGTGTTGCTGCGTGGAATACGGCTGTTTCCATAATAAATCGGGGTTGATAGTGATCGTTTGGTCTTTTTGGCGAACTGCATCACTTGGCTTTTGGCCGGGTTTAGCTTCAGTTTCCAGGTTGACATCCAGTCCTCGATGTCGTCGAGGTGTTCCTGGATCCGGTCCGCGGCCGTGTCTGGGTCGAACGATTTGGATATTATGGCGAGGTCGTCAGCATAGAGGAAGGTTTCTGTATTCGGATGGGAGGGAATGTCGTTGATGTAGATGTTAAATAGGAATGTGGAAAGGATAGAGCCTTGTGGGACTCCGGAGGAGATTGGTTGTAGTGGAGATTGTGCGAGGTTATCGGAGGAGAAGAAGGTACGGTCGGATAGATAGGATTGAATAATTTTTGTTAGGTACATGGAAATGGGAGTGGAGTGGAGTTTGTGAAGGAGACCCTTATGCCATACACGGTCGAAGGCCTTGGACTGATCCAGGAAGACACCTACGACGTACTTGTTTATGTTAAAGCTGAATTGGATTGCTTCGACAAGCGTGGTTATTTGGTGAGCGGTGGAGTGGCTGGAGCGAAATCCTGCTTGCTCGTCCCGGATGAGGTGATGTTCTTGAAGTTCTGGGAGTAATCGGAGTAGGATGGATTTTTCCAGCAGTTTGCCGAAAACCGATAGTAAGCTGATGGGCCTATAGTTGTTCGGGTCATTTGGAGGTTTCCCCGGTTTCGGAATATGGATAACCTTGGCGGATTTCCAGTCTTTTGGAAAGTATGACATCTTGTAACATGTATTGAAGAGGTGGCGAAGGTAGAGAAGAAAGTTCGGGGGGAGCTGTTTGGTCAGATGGTTGGTGAAGTTATCCGGTCCTGGGGCTTTCTTCTTTGGTAGTTGTTGAATAAGTGACTGGAGTTCGGTTGGAGAAACTGGAGGGAATGTTGGGCTAGGGCAAAGAGAAATGGACGAGTTGGATCTTCGCATTCTTCATTAGCGTCAGAGTGTTCAGCGTCACGGAACGTTTCCGCCAGTTGTTTGGCGAATAGATTTGCCTTATCTTCGTCCGTGGTGGCTTGTGTGCCGTTGAAGTTCACCGGGGGGGAGGGGTTTTTCGATTTCGGAGGGATCTGGCAAGCTGCCATACGGAATGATCCTTGTGGGACAATGATGCAATTTTTTCGTCCCACAGCTTTTGACGGTGGGCTCTTATGGCTGACGTTACTCGGTTCCTTAGGGCCTTATATAAGTTCCGCACGATGGGGTCTTGGGTGCGTCGCCATTGTTTCAGCGCGCTGTTTCGCTTTTGGATGAGCGGAAGAATGGACGGCGGAAGTGATGTGTCGATCAGTGGCGTAGGTTTTGGGGTGAATGATGCTTCTTTTAGGCAGTGATTTAGGCTGGCGTTGAGCAGGGAAACGTGTTTTTCCACGTCCTCCGTTGTGGAACTGGAGCGTGGATCCGGAAAACTGATCTTGGTTGCTGAATCCTTGAATTTCTTCCAATTTACTTGCGGGGGAGGAGGAATGGTTGGGTAAGAGAGCGGGAGGTTTAGAATTATAGGGGCATGATCGGATGCTGTAAGTGGCAAGGTGGACGGTAGGAGGAATGGAGAGAGGTTTTTGGTAAGAAAAAGATCAAGGATGTCGGCCGGGTGAGTTGGGTTTGCAGTAAAGTGGGTGGGGGATGGTGGGGGTAAAACTGTGAAGGGAAAGGTAAGTTCGGCGTGATGTAGATTCCGTCCTTTTTGGTTTGTGTTTTTGCAGCCCCAAGCGCTGTGCTTGGCGTTTAAGTCTCCGCCCAGTACCGCGGTGGAGGAGAGGATGGAGTGGATAGCGTCCAGGTCTTTTTGCTGGATACCGTGTCCTTTCGGGGGCAGGTAAGCGCTTCAGACGTTGAGGTCGCCTTTTGCGGTGGCAAATTTGGATCCGATTAGTTCTAGTGCTGTAGTGGGTGGAGCTTTAAGGGGGGTTTCTAGAAGGTGTTTTTTGTAGAGGAGCATCACTCCGCCGCCGGTTCCTTCCTTCCTGTCGCGTCGCCGAGTGGAGTAATTCGGGATGTTGAAGACGTCTTTCGGTCGCAGCCAGGTTTCTTGAATGAGGGCTATGTCTGGTTGATGGGAATGTAATATATTTAAAAGTTCGCCCTTTTTTGTTTTGATGCTGCCCGCATTCCACGATAGCAGCTTAAGGTGGTTGAGAGTCTTGTATGTTTTACAGGCCATTGACGAGCAGCATGGCGCCTGTGATGATCTCCTCTAAGAGGATATCCATTCTGGATTTGCCTTCGGCCGGGTTTATTATTTTCCGGATAAGCCCTGATAACCAGGCTTTTAAATGGGTTTTCCACGATTCCGTGGTGGCAGTGGGGTTTTGCGGAGCCGGAGTGGGTTGGCTTTGAGTTGAGGTTGATGGTTGGGAAAGGTTTCTGACAGGTTGAGTGGTGATTGGTGCGGTCTGAGCTGTCGGTTGGGGATTGGAGTGGCGAGGGACAGATTGAGAGGTGGAAGGTTGGGATGGTTCGGAGGTTGTTTCAATTGCTGTAGGGCGAACAGTTTGTTTTCGTGTATTCCATGCATTTGCTGGCGGAGGCGGTGCTGGAAAGTTTACTTCATCCAGAGTAGGTGGAGCTGCGGCCGGAGTTTCGTTGGCTGTTCTAAGACGTAAGAGGCGAGCTACTTCCTTGTATTTTGGGCAGCCTTTATATACTGCAATGTGCGCGACGTTGCAGTTGGCGCATTTTCCAGGTGCGTCTTTTGCCTTTGTGCATGAAGTATGGAAGTGAGGGCCAGCGCATTTAAAACATTTTGGTTCTAGGCCGCAGGTCTTATGGGTATGGCCGAAGTTCAAACAGCGGCGACACTGAATTGGCCCCGGGGATTGCTTGAAAGGAACGACTTTAGCGCTGAGGCCGAAGATGTCCTTCATTTGTGTCAGCCTGGCCCTTTCGTCCGGGCAGTCTAGCCGTACTTGAAACATCGGCAGCGGGCGCAAGGGCAAGGATGGTAGAGGCGCGGCAGGGTCGGCTTGACGAAGCTGAGTTCGCTTTCTGTTTTCCGCTGCTGTCGGTCGGGAGGATCGGAGCTGGACGATATGCTCCGTTGTGATGCCTTTTGCAGCTAACTCGGCTTTGACCGTGTCCGGAGTGGAATCCGCGGGCACACCTTTGATGACAAAATGGGGCTTTTTGTCAGTTTTTAACTGATAAGTGAAGTGCGGAATATTGTTGTCGGCTAGGATTCTGGTAGTCGCCCGAAAGTCGTCGACTTTTTGACATTGGATTAGAATGTCCTTGCTGCGCAATGATGCAACGGGCGGGAATGCGCAAACCGAGTAAATTAATTTCCTCTTTGCAATCCAGTTCGTAGTGTCCCTAATGAATATGGGCGGGATCTTGGATGTTGGCTCCGGTTCCGGTGCTTCCTCTTCCATATCGTCTCCGTCCTGGCTAAGTACCTCTTAGCGGGTATTCAGAATGGGCGAAGTCGGGCGGGAAGTAGAGTTCGATGAAGGCGGGGTGTTCGCCTTGCGTTTTTTGGAACTGCTGTTGACGACGGTAAAGGCGGGCGGTGCAGTGAAGGCAGTAGTGGCTGCAGCCTGCTCGAGGAAAAATGATTTTAGTTCGGCGCCGCGTTCGCTCAAGAGGGCGAGGAAACGCGGATCGTCGGAGAGTGGAGCCATTGGGACTGTCTCCGGAGAGGCAGGTGAGTCAGTGTCTAGTGCGGTAGCCATGTTGGTATGTCTGTAGCCTAGCGAGGGGACCCGGCGGGTCCCCCAAGGCGTGCAATGAGGTTGCCCTCTGCCTTGGGGTTGCCGACCGAGAACAACCGAATGTAGGACCGGTCAAAACGCCACCTGGGGATTGCACCCGCCTCCCTCCAGGCGCCTTTGCCGGGTGAATGTACCTAGTGTAGTGTTGTGTCGGGTAATGTTGTTTATGGGCAAGTGGTGTGGCGAATTAAGTGTAAAATTCGTGTAAGGCCCTTAAGAGGGCCAATTTGGTTAGAAATTCTGTTTTTATACGTTACCGGGCAGTCTGCCGACTGAACCCGTGAGGGCGCTTGATGCCTCTGGGTGTCTGGGCGCCTTTGGGATGACTTCCGTGGAAAGTGCCAAGATGATCCTTTTGGCGGCCTCGGAGGCGGATTTCCTTGAGGGCGCTGGTCTTCAATAGAAGTCCGGGTGCCTCTGCGTGGATTTCCGGGAAAAAGTTGAAATCGTCCAAAAAGGTCCTCTTAAGGGCCTAGAAGGCTGTCCGGGATGGCGCAGGATGTCCTACTTTGGCGGGAGGTGTGGCAGGACAAGGCCGGAGGCGTCCTCAACTGCCGGAGGCGATGTCGCCGGGGTGTGGTGGTGGCTGGCGCCACGTGGCGTTGCCGCAGGCTGTTGCCGCGTGCTGGATATAGCGCTGGCTGGCTCAAAGCCGTGACGAAGGGCGTGTGCTTTAACCACAGGACACATTAATTGATGCGCCGAAGGCGCGATTATTGCTGTCCCGGTGAACCCAGTTCACCCTAACCAGCCAGGTTACATTTGAACAATTTTTGTGCGCAGTTGTTTGTGTTGTGGGGGTAGTGATTTGTTTGTGTGAGCAGAAGCTTATAACTAATGAGGAGGTAGGAATTTACATTGGGATTAATTTAATACAATAATAATGATACATAATAGCAGGTTATCTTTACCTTGGTGATAAGGAGTTTGTTACATTTGACTATGGATGATGAGGGTGGAGTTACTTTACTCTCTTTTTATACATCTATATTTTTTTTTTCTTTTGATTTTTGTTTTCTTTTATAATTTTTTATTTTTGTTTTCCATATTTTATCATTTTTTTTCTTTTCTTTTCTTTATATATTTTTTTTCTTTTCTTTTCATTTCATATTATCATCATCAATTGTTAGATTAGATATGACATTTTTTTAAATTAAACTTTCTTTTGAGAATACATATTGTAATGTCTTTTTACAATATTACTATAAACCATTATACAAGGTGACTAAGTCTACAAGAAGGAAAGATACAGGATAGACTCATAGGCGAGTGATTTGTTGAGGCAGTTTGTATGTGGTGTGGGTAGTTGGGTCAATAGTCCCATAAATCTGTAATTGAAGTGTTATGAGTTGCCCCGAGCCTGGACTTCGTTTAGTGTATTCGTGTTTTTTTTTGGTGTGTGTTCATGATTGGTCCTGGAGGAGTAGCAGTTGATTCAGGAGGACGCTGACGCTGTATTGGTAACTGCATTGCAGTTATGTTTCCCATGTTCAGCCGTTGCTGGTAATCGTCGTTATGGCGTTATTTTTGAAGTTGGCGGTTTTGTGTTAAGTGGCTTTTATGAGATTATTGCATCGGGTGTGTAAGTGCTGTTTTAGATCTTTGGTGTTTGAAGTGTGGATTGTCAGTGTAGTTCCATAGAGGAGTCAGTAGGTCGTTTTGTGTTTTATGGAGTGATTGTTCGAATGATTTTGTTATGTCGTTTAGGTATTGTGTCATTGTTTTAATTTTTAGGTTATCGTGTATGTAAGAATTTCGAACGAACCAGGGAGCTCCCGTGATTGTTCTTAGTGTTTTGTTTTGTGTTACTGTGAGTTTATGTGAATGTGTTTTGGCTATGGATCCCCACGCTGGATAGCCATATGTGAGTATCGGCCTGATCATGGCCGTGTAGAGTATTTTCTTGGTGTGTAGACCCAGGTGGGGACTTTTGAGGAGTGGGAATATGGCTGCAGACGCACTCTTTGCCTTTTGCACTGCTGCTTTGGTGTTTGCGCTCCATGTCAGCTTTTCATCCAGGATAACGCCCAGAAATTTGGTTGTGTTGCTGCGTGGAATACGGCTGTTGCCGTAATAAATCGGGGTTGATAGTGATCGTTTGGTCTTTTTGGCGAACTGCATCACTTGGCTTTTTGCCGGGTTTAGCTTCAGTTTCCAGGTTGACATCCAGTCTTCGATGTCGTCGAGGTGTTCCTGGATCCGGTCCGCGGCCGTGTCTGGGTCGAACGATTTGGATATTATGGCAAGGTCGTCAGCATAGAGGAAGGTTTCTGTATTCGGATGGGAGGGAATGTCGTTGATGTAGATATTAAAGAGGAATGGGGAAAGGATGGAGCCTTGTGGGACTCCGGAGGAGATTGGTTGTAGTGGGGATTGTGCGAGGTTAACGGAGGAGAAGAAGGTACGGTCGGATAGATAGGATTGAATAATTTTTGTTAGGTACATGGAAATGGGAGTGGAGTGGAGTTTGTGGAGGAGACCTTTGTGCCATACACGGTCGAAGGCCTTGGACTGGTCCAGGAAGACACCTACGACGTACTTTTTTATGTTAAAGCTGAATTGGATTGCTTCGACGAGCCTGGTAATTTGGTGAGCGGTGGAGTGGCTGGAGCGAAATCCTGCCTGCTCGTCCCGGATGAGGTGATGTTCTTGAAGTTCTGGGAGTAATCGGAGTAGGATGGATTTTTCCAGTAGTTTGCCGAAAACCGATAGTAAGCTGATGGGCCTATAGTTGTTCGGGTCATTTGGAGGTTTCCCCGGTTTCGGAATATGGATAACCTTGGCGGATTTCCAGTCTTTTGGAAAGTATGACATCTTGTAACAGGTATTGAAGAGGTGGCGAAGGTAGAGGAGAAAGTTCGGGGGGAGCTGTTTGGTCAGATGGTTGGTAAAGTTATCCGGTCCTGGGGCTTTCTTCTTTGGTAGTTGTTGAATAAGTGACTGGAGTTCGGTTGGAGAAACTGGAGGGAATGTTGGGCTAGGGCAAAGAGAAATGGACGAGTTGGACTCTTCGCATTCTTCATTAGCGTCAGAGTGTTCAGCGTCACGGAACGTTTCCGCCAGTTGTGTGGCGAATAGATTTGCCTTATCTTCGTCCGTGGTGGCTTGTGTGCCGTTGAAGTTCACCGGGGGGGGAGGGGTTTTTCGATTGCGGAGGGATCTGGCAAGCTGCCATACGGAATGATCCTTGTGGGACAATGATGCAATTTTTTCGTCCCACAGCTTCTGTCGGTGGGTTCTTATGGCTGACGTTACTCGGTTCCTAAGGGCCTTATATAAGTTCCGCACGATGGGGTCTTGGGTGCGTCGCCATTGTTTCAGCGCGCTGTTTCGCTTTTGGATAAGTGGAAGAATGGACGGCGGAAGTGATGTGTCGATCAGTGGCGTAGGTTTTGGGGTGAATGATGCTTCTTCTAGGCAGTGATTGAGACTGGCGTTGAGCAGGGAAACGTGTTTTTCCACGTCCTCCGTTGTGGAACTGGAACGCGGATCCGGAAAACTGATCATGGTTACTGAATCCTTGAATTTCTTCCAATTTACTTGCGGGGGAGGAGGAATGGTTGGGTAAGAGAGCGGGAGGTTTAGAATTATAGGGGCATGATCGGATGCTGTAAGTGGCAAAGTGGACGGTAGGAGGAATGGAGAGAGGTTTTTGGTAAGAAAGAGATCGAGGATGTCGGCCAGGTGATTTGGGTTTGCAGTAAAGTGGGTGGGGGATGGTGGGGGTAAGACTGTGAAGGGAAAGGTAAGTTCGGCGTGATGTAGATTCCGTCCTTTTTGGTTGGTGTTTTTGCAGCCCCAAGCGCTGTGCTTGGCGTTTAAGTCTCCGCCCAGAACCGTGGTGGAGGAGAGGATGGAGTGGATAGCGTCCAGGTCTTTTTGCTGGATACCGTGTCCTTTCGGGGGCAGGTAAGCGCTCCAGACATTGAGGTCACCTTTTGCGGTGGCAAATTTGGATCCGACAAGTTCTAGGGCTGCAGTGGGTGGAGCTTTAAGGGGGGTTTCTAGAAGGTGTTTTTTGTAGAGGAGCATCACACCGCCGCCGGTTCCTTCCTTCCTGTCACTTCGCCGAGTGGAGTAATTCGGGATGTTGAAGACGTCTTTCGGTCGTAGCCAGGTTTCTTGAATGAGGGCTATGTCTGGTTGATGGGAATGTAATATATTTAAAAGTTCGCCCTTTTTTGTTTTCATGCTGCTCGCATTCCACGATAGCAGCTTAAGGTGGTTGAGAGTCTTGTATGTTTTACAGGCCATTGACGAGCAGCATGGCGCCTGTGATGATCTCCTCTAAGAGGATATCCATTCTGGATTTGCCTTCGGCTGGGTTTATTATTTTCCGGATAAGCCCTGATAACCAGGCTTTTAAATGGGTTTTCCACGAGTCCGTGGTGGCAGTGGGGTTTTGCGGAGCCGGAGTAGGTTGGCTTTGTGTTGAGGTTGATGGTTGGGAAAGGTTTCTGACAGGTGGAGTGGTGCTCGGTGCGGTCTGAGCTGTCGGTTGGGGATTGGAGTGGCAAGGGAGAGATTGTGAGGTGGAAGGTTGGGATGGTTCGGAGGTTGTTACAATTGCTGTAGGGCGAACAGTTGGTTTTCGTGCATTCCATGCATTTGCTGGCGGAGGCGGTGCTGGAAAGTTTACTTCATCTAGAGTAGGTGGAGCTGCGGCCGGAGTTTTGTTGGTTGTTCTAAGACGTAAGAGGCGAGCTACTTCCTTGTATTTGGGGCAGCCTTTATATACTGCAATGTGCGCGCCGTTGCAGTTGGCGCATTTTCCGGGTGCGTCTTTTGCCTTTGTGCATGTAGTGTAGAAGTGAGGGCCAGCGCATTTAAAACATTTTGGTTCTAGGCCGCAGGTCTTGTGGGTGTGGCCGAAGTTCAAACAGCGGCGACACTGAATTGGCCCCGGGGATTGCTTGAAAGGAACGACTTTAGCGCTGAGACCGAAGATGTCCTTCATTTGTGTCAGCCTGGCCCTTTCGTCCGGGCAGTCTAGCCGTACTTGAAACATCGGCAGCGGGCGCAAGGGCAAGGATGGTAGAGGCGCGGCAGGGTCGGCTTGACGAAGCTGAGTTCGCTTTCTGTTTTCCGCTGCTGACGGTCGGGAGGATCGGAGCTGGACGATATGCTCCGTTGTGATGCCTTTTGCAGCTAACTCGGCTTTGACCGTGTCCGGAGTGGAATCCGCGGGCACACCTTTAATGACAAAATGGGGCTTTTTGTCAGTTTTTAACTGATAAGTGAAGTGCGGAATATTGTTGTCGGCTAGGATTCTGGTAGTCGCCCGAAAGTCGTCGACTTTTTGACATTGGATTAGAATGTCCTTGCTGCGCAATGATGCAACGGGCGGGAATGCGCAAACCGAGTAAATTAATTTCCTCTTTGCAATCCAGTTCGTAGTGTCCCTAATGAATATGGGCGGGATTTTTGAAGTTGGCTCGGGTTCCGGTGCTTCGTCTTCCATATCGTCACCGTCCTGGCTAAGTACCTCATAGCGGTTGGTATTCAGTATGGGCGAAGTCGGGCGGGAAGCAGAGGTCGATGGAGGCGGGGTGTTCGCCTTGCGTTTTTTGGAACTGCTGTCGACGACGGTAAAGGCGGGCGGTGCAGTGAAGGCAGTAGTGGCTGCAGCCTGTTCGTCGAAAAATGATTTTAGCTCGGCGCCGCGTTCACTCAAGAGGGCGAGGAAACGCGGATCTTCGGCGAGTGGAGCCATTGGGACTGTCTCCGGAGAGAGAGGTGAGTCAGTGTCTAGTGCGGTAGCCATGTTGGTGTGTCTGTAGCCTAGCGAGGGGACCCGGCGGGTCCCCCAAGGCGTGCAGTGAGGTTGCCCTCTGCCTTGGGGTTGCCGGCCGAGAACAACCGAATGTAGGACCGGTCAAAACGCCACCTGGGGATTGCACCCGCCTCCCCCCAGGCGCCTTTGCCGGGTGAATGTACCTAGTGTAGTGTTGTGTCGGGTAATGTTGTTTATGGGCAAGTGGTGTGGCGAATTCAGTGGCGGCTTGTGAGTCAAATGCTAGGGGGGGCGCACTCCACCGGGGGGTCATAATTTTTTAATATTTCGCGTATTTTATTAAGTTTTTACGGCAATCTAGGAATAAAATTTTGTGATGCCATATGTTCCGTTTTTTTCAACAAAAATACCTAGTTTTCCTAATAAAGCTTGATTAATAAATACTAAATGCAGTAGACTCTCGGTCATACGGATCGGCTCAGTCCGGACTCTCGATTACACTGATCAATGATCTTGAAGAATAGAAATATATTTGCTACGATATTTTGCAAATACAAACGAAAATACGTAACTTTAGGTTTTAGCGCCTACATTCTTCGTGCGGATATGCCCGCAATACACTTATGTTGTTCGTTTTGCGATCATAATGCGTTATTTGTCAAATCTATACAACATTTGCAATGATTCAGGTAGCAATGACACTTGTAACACCTGAGGAGGGAGGGGAGTGTCACTGACTTCCACTGGGCAACAAACACTACCATAGAGCGTTCCACATTTAGTTGACAGTACGGGCCTTATGGATAACAGTGTTGCCAAGCTTCCGCTCCGCCGGCAGGCATCCTAACAGCGTATGCAACCACACATAATAGAGCGCCAAAATGGTTTAGTTCAAAAAGGAGTTAGGGATCGCACGAAAGACGGCGCACAGTGGGCTAGAATAGAAAAAAGCTGGCCAAAAGTCGCTAGAGTCTAAGTTATTAGTAAATTAACGAAACATTTTACAAATTGTGTATTGTAAATGTGCAATTTAACTTATTTAGGATTATGTAGGCCAAAATGTTGTTTAGAAGGGCGATAACAATTAAAATAGGCGAATGTGATGTGGGAAGCAAACTCTACAGGGGCACGCCTATCTTCTGCCCAGGAAATATCAAGGGAAAAATAGAATTTTTTCTACTGCTAACAACGTTAAAGCTATCAAATAGTTTTGCATAAGGTAAATTTTGAGTCATAAAGTCAACTTTTCTGGTATGTTTTACCCGATTTTATCTAATCTTCTAATGTTCTAATCCTCGTGTCGGGCTTCCAATGCCTCTTCGGAAAGCTGCCCAATAGGAAGAATGTCATACTTCACGATTCCCGCTCCATGTATAAAAACTTTGTGAATAGTTCCCTCTCTATTTGCCAAGACGACACTATGTAAATCTTAACTAGTCACTGTCGTTGTATCCATAACTGAGCAACTACTCTGTGGACGTCCTTCGGCAATTCGACAAGGAATACTGAAAGGAAACTGACTCGGCTAGAAATGAGCGAGCCAATCGCTTAGACGGCTTATTTTGGGAAAATTAAATTTCTAGATTGGAAAAATTTGCACGTATTCAAAGTAAAAGAACAAATCTGGGGACACAAGTGGGCAGCCGCCTAGTGAAAAGGGCTAGGAAAGCGCGCGAACCGTTAGGTTTATTACCGTCCGCACGCGGCCTCCGCGCGAAGACCCAAGGGTAAAACTGTCAGATAAGGGTACATACCATAAAGTCACCGCAAATAATAAGTAGTTGAGTGCAATGCAACATAAATGTAAACCAGTGGCAGAGACCATAATAATTTATAATTTTAATATTGAAGAAATACTAGCTAATAATGTCACTGTCAAAAACTTGAATCAAAAAGACATTAAAAAATATCAGGTAATCAGTTCCATCGAAAACTGAACTATCATAATTCTTACATGGGTAGCAAAAAAAAAATTGCGGACTACAACTAGGAATCATTTTAAAAATTTTGCTTAACTTCGAACTGCTTCTCGCTACAATGGAAAGTAAAATCTTTTTCGATGGATGCGACGAACACTGATTGAAGTCACAACGAAACGGAGGCGGGTGCAAGGAGGCTTTGGTTCCCACTTCCCAGGAACAAGTAGGTAACTATATCCTCTTTTAAAGCGCTTCTGACGTTGAACAGATCAATCCAGAGTTATAATAGTGGATGTTCACTCGACACTCTCTCTAGGACAACTGATGGATGTGGTACGCAAAAACAACCGAAAAACCCTAACTAAGAATTCCATTTGTCGGAACAAGTGGCGGTAAGGGTCGGCAAAAAGAGAAAAAAAAGTGTAAAAAGCATAACATGGGATAGCTACCGATGAATTAGGGGAAGTAGAAAAGAGTCATTACTGGTAAGGTTGTAAAACCAGCATTGTCGGGCCAGTAAGTACGGAGGGTCGCAAATCCTCAACCACTCGGCGTGGGCGCCTGTCGCTGCACGTGCATGACCTTCCTAAACCCCTCGACCGCAGCCTGCCCATGATGCTTTAGGGAAATCCGAAATTCTGAGAAAATCCTTTCAAATATATTTTAGCCATAACTCTGCCGAGGAACCTTCCAATGACCTAATCGTAGAATTGCCAGTCACCAATATAGCAAGAAATTGTTATTTGCGACAAGATGTTCGTTGAATTTAGCCATTTACAGTATAATGTGCAAAAACAATACGACAATTATTCATAAAATATGTACTCAAGTGACAAATGTCATTGGACTTTTAGTATTCCGTAGTCTTTATGCACGGATATCATATCCTTTCTTCGCTTAGTCCCGCCGCCGTTTCGTGGCCGCAACAGTGGACCGTGCGGCCGGGGTGGATTCACAGAAATATCGTTGTTAAAATTAGGATCGCAAGTTATCGCAAAAACTGCATTCTGGACATTATTCTATATGCTTTTGTCTATCTCACAGTGCAAATAACTCCGTGTATTCTGATGTATAAACAAACGATAATTGCCGTTAAAAATGAAATTAAATGAAAAATCAACACAGTTTTTGAAAAATTATAAAAATATGAATTAACCAGTAAAATCATACAAACACTGTCCATATTCATTTTATGAAGACCAATTTTATGGATAAAAATACATTGAAACCAATATTTGTAACTACGACACTGTAATGAAGCTACAAATTTAGCTATTTTCAACGGAAAAAATTTGGTCGCTAAAATCACTCCGACATGCTCTACTTTAAACAGCTGTAAAAATTATATTAACGTATTCCATGCTCTGTATGGTATCCTATATTATAGAGTACATGCTTAATAATGAATATCAACTGTTTATGGTTGATTTGCGCTAACTTCATTTTTCGACTTTTGGCCAGCTTTTTTGGATTTTGGCCCACTGTGCGGCGTAAATTGGGGAATTTTTTAGCGTTAATTAGAATACCTTTGCTGCAATATATAAGGAAAAGTCTTTTGTTATTTTATTATGTACTTATTCAATGCACAAGCTGAATAATGAATAATCTGTAATGTAAAAATAACAATAAATTGAAGGATAATAAAAATTATCGCCACTCCTGAATGAGACAAAATTTCTATTCCTTCCATATTATGCATTATTGTTTTGGCTCTGGCTAGTGTTACATGAGAGGCGATGTTGTATAAGACATCATCAATCTTTAATTTTTTTTAAATATCCCGTACTTGGTTTATTGTAAATTAAAGATCTCTTTTCAAGCTGACATCTTCGAAGCTAATTTCCTTAATGTTCTCTTTCCTCCACCTTTTAGTAGGCAAGGATTCTAATTGCCTTGAGTAATAAGAGGCATTATCTACCACTATAATTGATCCCTCGGGTAAGTTTGCAAGAAGTGAATGCTCAAACCATCTCTCGTAACACTCGCCACCCACTTCTTCATGCTCATCCATTGAGTGCTTTTTGTACAGAAACACATGCAATGCTTCTTTTATGAACCCATTTACCGTTCCTGCGTGTATAATAGCAAACCGTCCTCCTCGGGAAGTAGGGGCCAAGCCCAGTATCGAGGCCCTCTGCCAGTATTTAGTCCAGCAAGGAAAGCTTGACGCGGGTTTTCTAATTGTTTGTTTCGCATACTAATGTTCACTATTTGTCCAACATTTATCCAACTTTCGCCTGTAAATATACTCGTCCTGTGTTCGCGACGATATTTTTTTAGCTGCCTTAAATAATTAATTGTGCCACCAACGAATAATATCATCCCTTTCGATAAGGATGCTTCTTTTCCGCCTGCGTTCGTACACGAAGCCTATGTCCAAAAGAAGACAATATAGTGCTGTTCTTTTGTAATCTGGGAGAATACTATCCATATTTACCGATTTTAAGATGGATTTTAAAGTCGGAGGAATATTTTTCACGAAAGATTCATGTACCTTCCTTCTTATTCCCGATCTCACAAAATCGTCGAAAATCACTGCTCTCGAATTTTTGTAAGGCTGTCTAACTTCTTTAGTTTTTGAAGGAGTCACCAATGGACCACGGGGACTTTCCTTTCTCACTCTGTAAATAGTGGTCTCCTAGCACCCAGTAGCCTTCGAAGCTTCTCGGCAGGCCTCACTAATGCTGAGAGATTTCCTTAAGGCTCCCGGATACATCGGCCACTTTCGAGTTGTGGATCTTTCCCCCCACCCCTCAAAAACTCGGCCTAGTGGCTAGCGAGCCTAGCCGACTAGCAACTGGCCTTGGACTCGAGGCAGGGAACATAGGGGGCAGTGTTTAGGGAAGGGAGGGGAGGCGATGTGGAGGGGATGGGTTCAGATGACTGAAATTTTGGGAACCTTCTCGCTCGGGTTTGCGACTGTTGAACAGCCGAGTGTCACCGTGCTCAGCCTCTGCGCCGCATGGAAGTAGACGAATCTCAAGGCAACACGGTGGTCTTCGAGATTGGGAAATGGATATTATTTACGGAAGTGTAGAGCACAGAGATTGGTGAAATTTCGTCTCCAAAAACCCGGAAGTATTCAAAAAATTTCTAATAATTGATTTGGTTACTAATTAAAGCAATCTCATGTAGTAGCGAGAAAATCAGGCAAGTAAGAATTGAAAGGTACAGTTTTATTATTCCTTGACATTTTTGAGAATATCGTTTGTTCTTCATGGTGTTTCAACCCGTCAAAATGTTTTAGAGATTTCGTTTTCAATGAAAAACGTAACTCCCGATACATAAAAATATTAATTTCTTAGTTTTTCCAATTTAAGTATTTCTGGAAGAAGGTAAAATGTTTTTAACTTCTCGTCCATGAGGTTTTCCCATAAAGCCTTGTCCATCTAATTTTTTTATTAAATCCACTTGGAGTACAAAAGAAAAATATACAATGCGTTTCTATATTATTTCGTATATTTCGTGGAGTATTCTGTTTCCCCTGGATTTCAAAGAAACTTTTGATCTTCGCTTCAGATAAATATTTCCTTATCGGATTTCACAGTAATCATCAAGTGTGGAATCTCGGGAGGAAATTTCTTCTTCCTGAAGGCTGCAACTGGACGTTAGGGATAACGAAGACGCATGCTATGGTATTTTAATCACTTATAAAAATTTCATAACTATAATCCGTACAAAAATATGTGCCAAAATTTATATATAATTACTAAAGTAACCTACCGATTAAGGTAGGTTTGTAATGAGTATTTACTAAACATTCTGGCTGTACTTCCTCCTATCATTTCCTCTTCAATTCACTATGAAATTCCTTTCCATCAAATCTCTTATTTCCTTTCTATCTCTCACTTAACCAACATTCTTTCCTGTAACACAGTTTTCTCTCCTCCCTTACTATGTCCTACACTTCGTCGTTCTTCTTCGTCTACGTCCGCTTCACTTTCTCCGTTCTTGTCCACCTACTTTTATCTTGTGTCTCAATCGTAGCTCGTGACTCTTTACGAACCGCATAAATAATAAGTTGACCAATTTATTTTTATTTATCCGTGGAATCATCATTAAGAGCGCATTTCAAATAAATTAGGATAAAGTAGGAATCCCATTTAGGTCTTGCCTGTAGGATACCTCAAAACAAATGACAATACGAATTGAAAAAATTAGTAAGCTGAGACCAGATACGAAACATAATAAATGCTCGAAAAAATAGCAATTTTTGTTAAATCTCAGCCTGCCGTGCAAAAAAAATATATTGAGCATTAAACGCACTATCAACCAATTAATTTATTTGGATTTTCTACAATAAGTTACCACTTACTTAATCTTTAAAAAATATGTTAAACTATTTGATCCTCTTATAATTTCTGACCATCAAGAAAACAATTTCGTCTTACATAGATAAATGAGCGTTTGAACGGAAAAATTACGCGTCGGCAAAATATAAATTTTTGTAGATCTTAAATTTAATGCATTGTTTTCAGCTTCTTCTTTAGGTTTATATCCTCTTATGGGGTAAAAAATTTTGAATACTTAGAAAAGGTTATGATGACGTAAAGGGAGAACTGTAAATCTACAAATATAGGTAAGGACGGTTCAAATTATATTTGATAGCAATCAAGCTATTGCTTTTTGGAGAATCAGCAACCAATTGCTCGAACTTTAATACCCCTCCCCAGAAGGTTATCAAGTAGTTTAATTATGATTGTACTAACACATTATTAATTGTTTTAATAAATTTTGGGTAACATCATAGAGTAAGTATATATTCTTACTCTATGGTAACATTTACTTCGGAGGGAGTAAAGCGTTGCGTGGATAATTTTATATTTCCTGGAAATTTGGTTAACTTAATTATGACTTTAGTCTTCTTGTGAGTAATCCTCATGCCATATTCATCGCATCTCTTGTCTAATGCATCCACTATACTCATCAGCCCTCTTGCTGACTGGCTAATCAACGCCTGATCGTCCGTGAACCTTACTGATTTTACATCATTCCTCCCACTTTTACTTCAGTTCCCACCTCATCCCACGCTTCTCTTGCCATCACCTCAGCGTATACTCCAGAAAACAATGGAGATAGTGAAAAGTCTTGCCCTACTACTCGGGCAAAGCTTGCCCTCCCAGTTTCTCCGTCCGCTACCTTCACTTGCGCAGTATTGGCCAAATGAAGATTACAAATGAGTCGCCTATCCCTCCAACTGACGCCTATTTTCTTGAGAATATCCATAATTTTGTCCAGTCCACTCTATGAAATACTTTTTCAAAATCCACGAATAAGGCAAACACAACCTGATTATAGCTTAGGTTCCTCTTCACGAGCGACCTCATAACCGCAATAGCATCTTTACTTACCGAAGAAAGATCTGAGGTTTTCCCGGCAAATGATGTTGTTGAAGTTTATTCGGGATTGCCACCGGATAAGGTTCTCCATCTCTGCCGACGTTTCGATGGCCGAGTCGTCCATCGTCATCAGGGCTTGATGACGATGGCCATCGAAACGTCGGCAGAGATGGAGAACCTTATCCGGTGGCAATCCCGAATAAACTTCAACAACATCTTTACTTACCTTTTCTGAATACAAACTGATCTTCGCCCAAGTAATCGATAGTCCTTTTCTCTATTCTTCTCTTTAATATTCTCATTACCACTTTGCCTTATTTTCCATTGTCGCGAAATCAGGGAGACGAAGGTCATATCAGGGAGAGCTCCCTTGATTTCCATGTCTTAGAAGCGGCCTCTTCCTTGGCTCAAGATTATGCCACACCACTGCTTCTTCTACATGTTAAATCTTTCCTGCCTGTTTCCGATGCCATGCAGATCCTCCTCTTTCCCCATCCATCTACTCTGAACTTCGATTTGCTCAGTTAGCATTCTTCCATTTTTAGCATTAATTTTTGACATGGCTTGTCCTCTTTTGCCGCCAGATAGCGACTTCACCTTGACGTACAACGCATCTACCTCTCGTTACTTCTGAATCTTTTCCATTTCCTCGCAGTCTCTCTCCTTGTTTTCCACCAATTCTTTCTCCCTTCTTAGTTTCTCACCGTAATAGATGATTATGTTTACTTAGAATTTTCCCTGTACTGTGTCTACGTTCTTCCACTTCCTTATCACCGCCATTTCTTTTTTTATTTCCTTCGTTATCCTAGTTTTCTTTGTCATACGAATCTCCAGAGGTTTCTAGTAATCTATCCTCGCATTCCCATTAAAGTTTCAACGTTCTATTTCCTCACCTTTATTATTTTACGAGTCTTTTGAATATTTCGTTTCGTTTCGTTCACCTTAGGGAGAATGGGATATATTTTTCGCCATTCCTTTACATCTGTTTTACTATTATGTGGTCTTTCTGATGTATCTCCGTATCCCTTGGACTCTTCCTGGTGGACTTTTGCACTTTAGGATAATTGGACTAGGTCTTTGTGACGAATAACTTGTTTCTCCTGCAATATTTTTTTGATTTCTCTTCCCGCTCGTTTCGCGTTTCCTAACCCAAAATCTCCTATTTCCCAGCCCTTCCTCCCTCCCCGACTGAGGCGTTATACTTCCCCATCATTACTTGGTTTTTTTAAACCAGGCATTTCACTTATTATTACCTCGTCTACTTCTATCTCCATACGAATGATAGCGGACTTGTAGACTTGAACTGCTACTAAGTCGGTGGGTCGTTCCTCAAACTCTACAACCAGAATCCATACCGCTTACCGGATTAATTAATACCGTTGTCTTACTCAGCTTCCCAATTAATACTGAAGCTACTTTTGAAGTTAACTTTCCTCTCTACCATAACATATATCCACCACAATATTTATGTGGGATGGGAGGTGGCATAAATTCTACCATCACCATATGGGCAATTTCTGCGTCAGATTTTGTTTTGTTGGTTTGCGGAGTATCTTCTAGATCTGTATTTGTAGCATCTCTGGAGTCACTGTTAATATTATCAATTTGTTCATTACCATATATTACAATGATGCTCGCTGTGAGATATATAAAAATGTTGAGTTATCAGTGCCAGCAATAAAATAAGTTTCGGACAAGGGTGCTATACCACTTCACCAATGCTTTCTTCATGAAAAAATATGCTTTCTTTTCTTTGATTTTCACTTTTATATCATATTTTTTCATATGTTAATGCAATTTGCATGGCGCTACTCTGTAAAGAAAACTTTCAAATCCCTTTTCAAATGCAATTCCCGGCAGAAGTCTTTCTGGTAAAAACTAACGAAGCATAACATATCTATCGCAAAAAATTAATTTTATATTTTTTTTACTATTTTACTTTTATAAAATGCTACAGATAAATTGACAAATAAGTATCGATGCACGACGGACTCAATAATTTTGGCTATTTTCAGGCGGTGTATCGTTGGAGGACGTTGTTGCCAATGTTAGAATGGGCGTGAATGTTCACATAATCTATTCACGCATGAAAAGTAAATTGATAAAATTGTTAAAAAGTTATTTTATTGGTGAATATGTTCCTTTGTTCTTTGGGAGATTCTGGAGACGATTACTTATCCAACCAAAGCTTTCAGTTCGAGACGTGAGTAAAAAAAATATATCGTTAAAAAATATGCTTTTTGCGGCGTATTTACTGCAAATATTGGCTTCGCAGGTAAATCGACGAAATTGTGTATGGGAAGGTGCACATGTTTTATTAATAATAATAGCGTATAAATTCTAGAGTAAGGAAGGGCTGCCAGAGGTGGAGGACCAAGTGGCAACATCAATGAACACACAAACATCAAGTCAGTCTTCCGCCGCCTACGACCTAAGGCCCAGTGATGTGAACGAGCGGTTCAATAGTTTCCAAGTAAGCTTCCGCGGAGATTATGATGATATCTGGTGATTTTCCGGGTATTTTTCCGCGTTTATCCATTTTTAGGACAATATTTCCCCTACATTTCAGTTGGCTTCCTCAGGTCCACTGAAAAGATGGTAGTCCCATATGTCGTGTATGAGAGTGTTGTCTATTGTATTTAGTGATTTTTCAAATTTGTCCTTTAGGTTGGTTAGGTGTTGGGAGAGGGGAGGAATGTTTAGGTTATTTGCGATATAGTCATTTCTGAGGAACCATGGTGCATCAACAATTCGTCTGAGTATCTTGTTTTGGCTGACGTATAGTTTGCTTAGATTGGAGTATGAAGTCCCTGCCCATGCTGGGTAGCTGTAAGTGAGAAGAGGGCCTAACATGGCAAGGTAGATTGTTCTTTTGGTGTCGAGTTTCATTCGGCTTCTCCTGTTGAGCAGAGGGTTGAGGGAATTGTTTGCTGCTTGTGTCTTATTGGTGGCGTAAGCTATATGATTGTTCTAAGAGAGCTTTGGATCCAGCATTATTCCTAGGAATTTTACCTCCTTGGAATCAGGGATTTCTTCAGTTCCATAGTAGGTTTTTGTGGTGTTTTTATATTTCGCTTTTCTGGCGAAAGTTTTGAAGTCCCAGTCGGTATTTTTGCCATTGAGGTCTCCGCCCAGATGCAAGGATGTTGGGCAAGTTTTTCGATAGTTTTGATGTCACTGAAAAGATGCATAAAGTTGTTCATATTATATACACCCCGTTTTCCGCCTTTTTTGTGGAGGTGTGCCTTGATTGGTTGCGATCTTTGAGGACCCGTTTCCTCGCGCTGGAGAGAGTGTAGCCGTCTTCAAGGTTGAAGTTCTTTGTTGTTGTGGCGATTTCAATTGCCTCCCTGATTATTCTCGGGTAGTAGCGGCCTTCTTTGTTCTTCATCGACACTTCAGTGGACCTAGGAAACCAACTGGAACCTTGGCGAAATATCGTCCTAAAAATGGATAAACGCGGAAGAATACCCGGAAAAATCACCAGATATCACGAACAGTTCAAGATAAGCCCATAATAGCTACTCTGTTTTATCACTTGCGTGATTTGAACTTGTATCGTCTCGGAGGAAGCGTCCAGTGCAACCATATATTCCAATGACTTCCGTCCCAGATTAAAAAAATCTTCGGGCAGTTCCAATCCAAGGGAAATATAAGATTATTCCGATAAAAGAAATAAGCATTTGCCATAGTGATTTCATTCTAATTTAACCAGAGGTCCTTCACTCGATACCCATGAAAATGTAACATTATTTGAAACTGATGCCTATTTTTTCGATTTATAAGGCTTACTTGATAATGATGAAACTGCGAGCGAACTTGCAGTAAAAACCAAGGGTCTAAGGATTGACGAGAGACGAATAGGACAGTGGGAAGATGAGAATCAAATTATCTCATTTTTATGCTGCAAAATATCAAAATATGCGGTGTTGCGTGGATTGCGATGACGCGAGTGCGGAATCCTTTCCTCATTCGTGCATCCTGTTACCTCTTTAAAAAATTATGGATCCCTGAATCAATTAAATAGTGTGCGATATGATATTCTGCTTAAGTTTAAAATAATGAGAGACTCAAAACTAGTCCTAAAATATCTTATCTATTTTTAAGTTTCCAAAAAACGACACTCATTCCACAGAAAAATTAGACCATTACCCTGTATGTAGGAATAACGAATTCGAAAATGCTGCCATATCTTTTGCATTATAACTTACTCATCTAAGTTTCCGGCTCAATTGATCAAATAGACAAAAAAGAAGCCAAGAAAAATTCTATTTTAGGGACCGTAGAGTGCAAGCGTGGGTTGTAAGAGACCGATGTCTTAAATATTTTCCTGTCAATTGACAAATGCATGCACCGAAGAATTAGCATTTTTTATTACAATTGCCAATTTAGAATTAGCAAGTTTTTTATGAATTAAGCAAACATGTTTCCATGCATCATGCATAGTACAAGTTGTCCATGAGTTCTTGACTTGCACGTTATAAAAAACTTCAATTACAAAAAATGGAAAATTTCGGTGATAGAACACACGGATGTAAATCTGCACGCTGGTATACGATGCGTAATCTATGACGTGACTCGAGCTATCAAGAATTATATTTGTTACATAATTTTAGGCATTTAAACTAATGAATTTCTTAAAAAATAAACATTCGAGACTCATAAATATAAAGCTAATCTTTCATTTTTAGCAGAATTAATGTAATTGATCTTATTTTTCGTATAAAATTATGGCAAGGGAGATTGCACCGATGAGAGGAAACTTTTAATCTCGAAATGAACAGATGTATCAGGGTAAAATGCAGTACTGAAGCGGATATAAACTGACCAGGGTCATTTGTAGCAATCCTCCTCGCTGAGAATAAACCGGCATTACCGATAGCAAATGTACGAAGTATATCTCCTCGCATGCAATGTGGGAAATGCATCTTGGTTGTATTGATATGTTTTTTTTTTGTAATTGCATCGGAACAAAAGAGTCAGGGAAAAATCATCATGGTATGACAGTATTTTGGCAATAAGGCACTGTTAAATAGTACGTGGCGTTCTGCGCTCCTACCGTGAAACAATTCATGTCCTTTAGCGTGTTGTTGGACAAGATTAAAATTCGGCTCCGAAGCACGCATCACACATACAAGAGCGACCCTCACGCGGCAAAGAGCAATGACGCAGCATTCTCTCCCGCCATACCCGGCAGCTCGGCGGCTGCCGGCGAACTGAAGGCAAGAGACTCCATACAAGCGTTGTCCCCTTCCACTGCCACGATGAGACTCGCTCAGTGGCTGAGGGCGATGTGAACGGGAGAACGTCGCCGCCGTGGAGAGCGCAAAAATAGCGTGCAAAGGTTCGCATAGATTGATTTAGTGCCGCTTCTATGAGGACTACATTAAAATAGTATAAATTAATATGAAGATAAAGGATTAAAGTTTATAAAGACTGTAAAACATTTTGGGTTTCGTCATTATACACGCCGTAGCAGGCAGCCAATTTTACCGGATTTCGTGTTTTTCCGTGGTCAATATTGCAGCGTGAAAAACGAGAAATGAAAAATTACGATAATCTTTTCAAATATCGATCTTTCTTCTTCGTAAATATGCATTCAAATGTTATGTGCATTGAATAACAGAGGCGTCAGACGAATCGGCCCAGACGTCTGCAGCGTAGTTTTTGGACTAGGTATACGAGAAGACTTTGAGCACCAACTGTCTTTCGCAGCTTATGAGCTTCTCACCTTTTCTCCTCTTCTTTGTATCGGATATATTGGTTGGGCATGTTACAGCAGAGATAAGTGTAAAACACACTTCACAATTCTCAAATTCAGCAGACTACACAACACTTGTTCACTCCAAAAAAAATGCAATGACAAACTGAACGCCTTCGTAAATTCTTCCCCCGGCCCCTTCGGCTACGGTCGATTTTGGTGCAGGTTTTCTGGTACCCTATGAAAGGAACTCAGAAAAAAAACCCAAGCCCCCTTTTGTAAAAGGCGTGCACTGGATGAGAAAAAACCCAAGCCCCCTTTTGTAAAAGGCATGCACTGGAAGGCGTAGTGTTTCGCACAGATTATGAGATATTTTCTTTCTTGGCTTATGCGGTGGGACCGAAACACCCAAGGCGAAAGCGTCTTATTTCCAAGCCGCTTGCTTACTTTCGTGTATCAATGTATTCAGATAAAAACACTGCTGTTACAACGTATGAGTATTCTCTGTTTAGGATATCAAACGAATAGATAAATACATTTCATAGAATGCATTGACAAAACACTCCTTTTCCGCCCGAGAATTTTCCCTCTGCGCGCAAGAAAAAGCAAGAAGCCCGGCCCAGCGGCGCCGTAATATTTTTTCTTAAGATCAAAACCTCGTAACTCGCTTCAGAATTAATGTAAGTTAATGATTTTTTCACCAAAAATAACTTTGTTGTTTTCTCCACATTTGATACGCAGCATATAGGGACCTACGACGTAAGAAACGTAAGTTAGTAAGCGACTACTTTTTACCTTGCAAAAATCAAAATTTTCTTGTCCTAAAGGGTGTGACGTCGGCATAACAACATTTTAACTCATAATTTGTACAATTGGTGAAGACCTTTAAAGAGAAAATAGTGTGAAGAATTTTGTGCAGAAGATTCAATTCAATACAGACACCGGTCAGGCAGATATTGCGAGAAGAAGATAAAGTAAAAAAATACACGTTCCTGACGGAAATTTAAGGAAATGTTTTTTATAGCTTTTGTTATAATTTTTATCGAAAAACTATTGGCACCAATGAATGCAGCATCTCTTTCTACATTAGAATGCAATTTTTAATCAGTTCATAACGCAACATTTATTTTCGTGCTGTTATTGACAACACCGCGCTCCTGGCCTTATGGAGATTAACATGGGAAACGATTCTCCATAAGAGCCCATACTGTCAACTAAATGTGGAACGCTCTATAGAATGCGCGCGCTTTGCTATTGCAGATGTAAACTTTGATTGCGGTGTTCGCGTTACTTCTTGAATAGAGTATGATTTAAAATCAATAAATAAACATTTCTCACACAGTTTTAACAAAATCTGAAATACTCACATGCCTTTAGTTATATTGCAGAAGTCCATCCTTCTTTCCTTTTGTCCAGCAAAGTGATCAATTACACGTTCGTTGAAATCAGTGCCGGACAACAATTTCTTTCCGATTGAACACATGGCAAGGGCACTAGTCTATAAATAAACAAGGGACGACACAAAATGGGCCGACGAAAAATACGACCAAAAAGAACAAGGTGCCTGGACACAGAATTGGGGACAATTTTTCCCTATATTTCCCTAAAACATAAACGAGCACTGTTGATTAATTCAAAATTGTCTTCTTGAATGTACACACAGCACTAAGAAACTTCTTAATAGGCAATTACGCACAGTTAACTCCTCGAAAATGATGTCTGAACTCATTTCACTCCGTTCTTTCTGAGAGTTTTGCCTGGTCTTGCCGTTACATTAAGGACGACTCAAGGGAGATAGAAGTCTTGGTCCACAAATGCTGATTCAGCTGAGGGACGAATTTATGGTCAGCAAAGGCATTCAAGTAAACAAAAACGTCACGGACCAACGCCTTGAGTCTAAGATTCATATGTGGTAAACACACGAAACGCCAACGGGTCGCACTTGGAATAACCATGTCTTCGAAATCATTGCCATGATATAATAGAATATAAATTCTAGATCGTAACAGACTCTGAGCCCCAGATAGGAGCTTTAAGGATCTCCGCACTGATATGAACTCTTCGAAGCCACTTAAATCAGACCCAAGTGACATTTTCCGTCAGACAGCTACCGCTCTGCCGCTGAGGAATTAGGTGAACATGAACTAATAGAACAAGGACGGCTAGAAAAATGATGAACCTACACACAAAAGGTACATTGTACGCGGAATTTCTTGACATTCATTGAATGACTCTATTTAAAGTCACGTTTACGGGTTAGATCACGTTTAATCCTTCACACTATCACGCACGCACCTATTTCTTAAATTATAAATCAGTGGGGAATGTTAACTGATTTTTTCCAATACTGCAGGTCTTTTGATGAATTTATCTGAAAAATAGGTACCGCATATCTAATCATTGGGAAGATATGAATACATTGTTAAGGCCTAAATATTATAACATTAGTTTCCCCAAGGTTCTTGAAATTCGTAATCATAACAGAACTGTGGCAAATACTCGAGAATAGTTTTCCTACGTCAATACGGCCTTTAACTAGTTGGATTTTATGTGTTCCGGAATTCAAACACCAAAAAACGCGAGCATAATGGGATAATTTATTTTTTGTAGCAATACCTACCAGTAATTAAAAATAAAATCGTATAACTACACCCAGTACAGTGACCATTCTGATCCCGTACGTCTCTTATCTGTGGCAGCACCAAGTAGACGCCAGATTATACGCCCGCCGGCCTGCGCAGCGATGTCAACTCACACGTCGCTCTGCGCATTCTCGGACGACGTCCCAAGACTTCCATAAGACACAAGGTTGGACGCGTCATAGCACCAGCAGCCCCCACCACTACCACTCTCCATATAACTGCATGGGGATGGATTGGGACGTTCTGGCCAGCGCCCCACGGCTACAAATACGAACATCTCGCGCTATTTCTTTTCGTGTTTTTCCAACACTTTCGATGTATGTGACTGAAAAAACACTTTGACTAATTAGATGTATAATTATAAATTAATGGATATTTATTTTTTTTACTTTTTCAAATATTTGGGAGGGGCGACGTCCGAGAGTCCTAATGGGCAAACCGCCACTGGGCGAATTACGTGTAAAATTCGTGTAAGGCCCTTAAGAGGGCCAATTTGGTCAGAAATTCTGTTTTTATACGTTACCGGGCAGTCTGCCGACTGAACCCGTGTGGGCGCTTGATGCCTCTGGGTGTGCTGGAGCCTTTCCGATGACTTCTGGCGAAATCTTGGAATCCGCCGAAAAGGTCCTCTTAAGGGCCTCGGCGGCCGAAATCCTTGTGGGCGCTGCTCTTCTCATGACGTCCGGAAGCCGTTTAGCTGGTTTGCAGATAAAAAGTTGGAGTCCCCAAAAAGGTCCTCTTAAGGGCCTAGGCGGCTCTTCAGGTAGGCGCAGGAAGTCCTACGATGGCGGAGGGTGTGGCAGGAGAACGCCGTGGGTGTCCTCGACTGCCGGCGGTGATGTCGCAGTGTTGCGGTGGCGGCTTTGCCGCAGGCTGTTGCCGCGGGCTGGCGGCGACGATGGCTGGCGCGAAGCCGTGGGTGAGGGCGTGCTGTGTTAACCAAGTACGAGATGTCCCCAATCTCTTTTGATAGCATTAGGAGTCATTCTATAGCGATGTCGATTCAGGAGGAATTGTTTCTTTTCCACTTTTGAGTGGAGGGAGGAGAGGTGGGTGCTAATGTTGCTGAACCACGTGAATAGTTCGTTGTCAGCGGGTTGTGGAGTGGCGGATGGAACAAGTGGAGGGAATTCGTGAGTGGAGGCGGCGGCGTATGAACGAAGTAGTGAGGGAGGATTGGGAGTGGTTTGGTTGGTTGAGTTTGCTAGACGTCGGGCTGCCATTGCGGCTTTTGCCGCTCGATGTATTTCACACCCTCGGTAACTGGCGGTGTGATCAGAGGTGCAGAGAGCGCATTTGGCTGGTTCCTCGTCGACAGATCGCTCTGGAATGACTCCTTTGCTATCCACTCTAAGAGCTTGGGGAAGATACACCGGTCAGCTCTGTCAACTGGACTACCAGCAGCCTCCTGAACCTGCCTACTCAGCCCAGCATCGTCATCGGAGCCGCCTACGAGCGACACCGGCGCCATCCCCCGGGCCGTCGAGGACGCCACGTCGCGTTCTCCGGCCAGAGGTCCTTAAGAGGACCATTTGCGACCAGATTTTTGAAAACGTCAAGATTGCCGTCAGGGCACCCTGACCACGCAAGACGTTGAGCGCCCTCAAGGAAATCGGCCTCTTAGGCCCTTAAGAGGACCATTTCCGAAATCAGCAGCATCAGCGGGTGAAAACCCGCCCCGTCAACGCCCTTCCCGTCGCCAATAGGGCACCCGGGGGGCCACGGCTGGCTAGGCTTGTTCCTAAATTCAAGCCTGGTCACCGTGGTTATCACCTTCGGGTCGGCGCCTTGCACAAGGTGACAATTCCCAGGTCTTCTCGGTCGCTACCCCAGGCACGAGGTAAAACTCATTGCACGCCTGGGGGACCCGACCGGGTCCCCTCGTTAGGGTGTTAGGCCCCAACCAGCCCTCCCTGCCCTCCACAACGAGCAGACTGGCCGCCATGGAATCCATGGCGGCCCATGCCTCCAACGACGACTTGTCCATTGCAATTGATGGACATCCAACGCTTTACAGCAGCCGGATGGCAGCCAAGGAACCGCAGCAAGAATTAGTCACCAATGCGCCATCAGCAAACGAAGAAAACGCCAATGCCTTAACCGCTGCATCAGACGAATCGGCAATGGCCTTATTAAGATCTTCCTTACCGGCCCTCTTTAGGCCCGTATCTACTGCAACTTCGTCTCCGGATGGCCAAATAGCACCTACTGCCTCCCGGCCTTCACTTGAAAGCCTGCAATCGCAGCCAAGTACCTCCAACGGCCCTCTTAAGGACCGTATGTACATGAACTGCGACCAAAATGGCCCTCTTTCGGACCTTATGGATACAAACGATGAATATGTTCCTATTGGAGCTTTCATTCCAGTAAAGAACAACCGGAAGAGAGGCCGCAAGTCTCCTACCATGCTGCAGCCCGCTAAACAAGTAGCCACAAGCAACAGATATGTTGCATTATCCACTGATGGAGAAACAACAGCTTCAAACGCTTCAAATGCATTAGCACCAGAAGCACCTATTCTCCAAGAAGAAATTGCTGCTCCTAAACGTCCACCAAGACGTCAGCGCCCACCACCGTACCTTATCTTTGGAATTTCGGACTACAGGAAATCCATCGAGCTTATAAAAACGGTTGTCAAAGGAGAATTCCGATTAGACATCCGCCGAGACTTTACCAGAGTACACCTAGAAACTCTTGAGGACCATGCTGCACTGAAACAACTACTAGCTAAAGAGCAAGCACAAGCAGTATCATACGCCTTACCAGACGACCGCACAACGTCGTATCTAGTCCGGGGACTAGAAGCAGATTTCGACGTTGACTACTTGAAGGAATTATTTGAAGCTGAAGGAGTTCCGGTTGTTTCCGTCAGAACTCTACTCAACAGCAACAAAGAAAAACGTGATCTTCATCAAATCACGATCCGCCCCACTGCTGAATGGACGCGAAAAGATGTTGCAGCGATCAAGAGAATCGGCCCAGTCCATCTTCGCTTGACTCCCTATAAACACGATAGACCACAAATGTGCTATCGCTGTAATCGCTTTGGACATTCCAGCGTACACTGCACCTTAACACCACGCTGTTGGTCCTGTGCAGGCCCTCATTACGGTTCTGACTGTACCGTGCCTAAATCAACACCCGCCACCTGCTGCAACTGTGAAGGCGATCATCCGGCTATGTCCCGGAAATGCCCAGTCTACAAAAAACAATTGGAAAAATTGAGAGCATTGCAGAAAAAAGCGCAACCAGTCATAACCAAGCCAACTCCTGCACCGATCCCGACCCTTGGGCGACAAAACCCCTGGGGAAGAAACGTAAACGCTCCAACGTGCGGGCCATCTGCCACTCCCCACCACTGCTCCGATGCGGAATTCCCGGGCATCAATGCGGGAAGATCAAAGACTGCACCTGCACCAGATACAAATCCAGGTGTACCGGATCTGACTGCGGCTATCCAGGCTCTCGTTGCCGTAACGCAGAGTATACAACAACAACTATTGCAGCAACAGGCTCTGATGTCTCAGGTTCTCGCGGCCCTAAACCAGCGCGTTCCATAGACAAAATAAGATGCAACCACGCCTCATCATCGCGACATGGAACGCGAATGGAGGGATCAAGAGAAAATCCCCGGAATTGCTGACATTTCTTCAAGAATTCAAAATAGATGCTGCACTAATCTGCGAGACCATGCTAACACCAACTCAAAAATGGAACATTCCTGGATATAAGACTTTTCGAGTAGACCGAATTGGTCTAGACCCAGCAAGGAGATCAAGCGGTGGAACCGCGATCTTATTAAAAAACGGATTAACTGGACACCAACTTCCTGCCCAAACCAACTCTTCCGTTGAATCTACAATAGTGCAGGTAAAAACTGATGCTGGATACTTCAACATAGTTGCGGCGTATCATAGACCTGGAAATGATTTCTGCGAAGCGGACTACGCTGAACTCATGAACAAAGGACCTCCAACGGTACTCGGCGGAGACCTCAACGCTAAACACTCCTACTGGAACTCTACCGCTCAAAACGCGAGAGGCAGCAGCCTAAGAAAGTGGCTAACCACAAGTGCTGTTCGTGCACTAGGCCCTGACCAGCCAACGCATTATGCAACCAACGGATCCAGCAGCGTTCTGGACATCTTTCTACTGGCCAACATCTATGTTTCTGTCTCATGTCGTACAATACCATCTCTGGAGAGCGATCACTATCCAGTGATATGCCACATTGGAATTAAGCCCTCAAAACTGCCACTACCGTCTCATCGAAACCTTGCAAAAGCTGACTGGAATTTATTCAGGCAACACATAACCACAGCTCTGCCGGAAGTATACTCCGCAGACACGCCTGAACAAGTGGACAATCTGGTTGCAGAACTGACACTCAGCATACAGCAGGCAACAAATCATGCAATACCGCTGACGACACGCAGTCCGCCAGACTATTTAAATCTCCCCGACGGAATAAAGCAACTAATCCAAAGGAAAAACCTGGCCAGAAAGAAATATCAGCGAACACATCAAGCTGGTGACAAAAGAAAATTTCAAGACCTCAAAAGGAAGGTGCACGCTGCAGTACTTGACTTTCGGCAGTACAACTGGGAGAAGAAACTGTCTTCCCTTAACACTGATGACGGCAGCCTTTGGCAGATGGCGAGGCACCTACGAGCACCCCTCATTACGGTCCCGCCCATTCGAACGGAGACTGGAACAGCCTGCAGCAAGTCCGAGAAGGCGACGTGTTTCGCAGACTACCTCGAAGACTGCTTCAGACCAAATGAAGCAACGGAAATTGCTGCAAACATAAACCAACTGGCAATCAGCGAAACACCTCTACCACCCGTTGCTGCTGATCCGCCGGCAGTATCTCTATCAGCAATCGCCGATGAGCTCAAAATTTTAAAAAAGAAGAAAGCACCTGGACCGGACAGCATAAAAAATGAAATCCTGCGACAACTACCGAGAGCTGCTGGCATATTGCTAGCATACATATTAACCAGCTGCATAAAAATTGGTTATTTCCCCAGCACTTGGAAGAAAGCCAAAATTATTGGTCTGCAGAAACCTGGCAAAACACCATCCGCAATATCAAGTTACCGCCCAATATCGCTGCTTGATGGCATGGGGAAAATGCTGGAAAGGCTAATCCAAAAATATATGCTGTATCATACTGAAACATTCAGTATTCTTCCAGCTTTTCAATATGGATTTCGAAGTCGGCACTCCACACTGCACGCGCTCCTCCGAGTAACCAATTACATCACGAACTCATTCAACATTAATGGCTGCTGTACCGCTGCATTCCTCGACGTAAGCAAGGCGTTCGACAGAGTCTGGCATGAAGGCCTTATATGGAAAATGGAAAAATACCGATACCCTCAGTGGATTATCACGATAATCCGGAACTACCTCCAACATAGAACATTCCGCGTCAGCTGGGATGGAGCAGAATCCACCGATCGCCCAATCCTAGCTGGAGTTCCGCAGGGATCGGTACTCGGTCCTCTACTCTATTCTATATTTACTGCTGACTTCCCAAACGACTTTGGTTGGAATACTACAGTGAGCCTCTTCGCCGACGACGCTGCGATACTTTGCCGATCTACAAGACCAAGAAACGCTGCAAAGTACCTCCAAGCAGCCCTGGATAAGGTGGCAAACTGGTATGCACAATGGAGAATAGACCTAAATCCATCGAAAACCAAAACGGTCTTATTTCAGCGGAGAAAGAGAGAAAACCCTCGACCGGCAGCTCCAACAAACCTACGAGGAGTAACAATCCCATGGAGTGAACATGCAACGTATCTGGGAATAGAACTAGACAAAAAGCTGCAATTCCGTCAACACGTATGTAAAACGCAACGACAGTTTGCCAAGAATAACTGGCTACTCAAGCCACTTCTCAGCACAGACCACATACCTCAGCATCTCCGACTGAGAATTTTCAAAGCAACACTTATTCCGGCAATTACATACGCATCACCTATCTGGTCTGGACTTGCTCTCAAAGGTCCTCTAAGAAAACTGGACAAGGCCATCAGGAAGGCGCTTAGATCGATTACCAAAATCCCTAAATGGGCAGGTAACGAAGCACTATACTTAATTACGGAGGAAACACCACTAGAAGAAAAACTGAAGAACCTAGGGAAAACTTTTTATGAAAGAACATCATCATCACAAGTCACTGACATTGCTGCTCTAGGAGTAGCAAACATAAATCCCTGGGACCGCTACTCCCGTCCGATTTCCGCGACAGGAAATCCGGAACACATGCCTTATCAACGGAATATTTAAGTTATTCCCAGTCCTGAGCCAGCGGTCACGCCTTCGACGCCCTGCTTCACCAACGTAGTCGCCTGCGAGCGATTCCGACGCCACCCGGCGCCAACCCATCGGCCGTCGAGGACGCACGCCAGCGTACTCCGGCCAACCCCCGCGGCATCAGCCGTCAACAGGAGCGAAGCCATCGGCCTGCAAAGGCCTCACAGGACCTGAAAAGGACCTTTTTCACGAAAATTTTGGAAATTACCAAAAACAACGCCAGGGCATCCGGGCACCAAGACAAGTCGAGCGCCCTCAAGGACTAAGTCCTCAGAGGCCGCTAAGAGGACCTTTTCCGAAGTTTTCTTGGACTTCGCAAAAACCATCGGCAAGGCTGCCGGACACCGAGGGAAGCCCAGCGCCCTCAAGGAGCAAGCCCTCCGTGGCTTAGGTACCGTATAAAGACAGAATCTTTAACCTCATTGGCCCTCTTTAGGGCCTTCACCACATTTACACGTAATTTCACCACTTGCTCGAAAACAACATTGACCCCCCTCAGGGGTCTTTTTACTCACATATACACACACCTTAGGTACACTCACTCGGCAGAGGCATCTGGGGGGAGGCGGGTGCAATCCCCAGGTGGCGCTCTGACCGTGATACACCCGGTCGTTCTCGGTCGGCAACCCCAAGGCAGAGGGCAACCTCAGTGCACGTCTTGGGGGACCCGCCGGGTCCCCACGCTAGGGTTCCATGATCACATAACACTTACGCTAACACGACAACTAATTCATGACTACCATGGACGACGACGACCACAGTTCTCTCGAGCCATTCGACACTGATTCTCCCTTGTCACCTGAAAACGCATCAGGACCAATCGAGCCCATTGATCCCCGTTCGAGCTCAGGACCCCCGTTTTCTGGCCCTTCTCAGCGAAAGATCCGAAGAGCTTAGGGACTTTTTCCTTAAACAAGCGGCAGCCGCCAATGCCTTGCCCCCAATACCTGGAGCCTTTACTCCGGTGAAAAATAAAAAGAGAAAGACTAACTCACCGATCGATCGTCCCAGGACACCTCCGAACCACCAATGTCCAATACCGTTGACTACCACTGACGTCAACCCCTTCGCTCCCATTGCGCCAACCAACGAGCCGGACGACATGGAGGAGGAGCTGCCCGAGGAAGAAGATGCCGCAGAGAGCCGGTCGAAAATACCGCCCATTTTCATAACGGACACAACAAAGTGGCCCCCGAAATGGCGCTTGATCAAAGCCGTATGCAAATTCCCGCCGGTTGCTACACTCCGTGGCAAAGATATTATGTTAAAATGCCAAAAAATTGACGATTTTCGCGCAACGACTAAGGCGCTAGCCGCGAATAATATACCACACTACAGCTATCAGCTGAAAGAGGACAAGAAGCAGCATTTCATCATCAAAGGGCTTCCCGTAGACTCGCCACCGGAGCTAATAAAACACGAGCTACAGTCAAAGGGAGTGAACACGGATCACATCCACCAACTGCACTCTTCACGTCTATCTCCGGACGAGAATAGAATAAGAAGCCAGATGCGACAGAATGATCCGCTAGCCAAGCTCCCGCAAATTCCTCTCAGGCCGCTGCCTATGTTCCAGATCCGCTTAGACAGACCTGATCAGAAAAAGGCACTTAACGACATCAGCAATATGTTAGGGCTAAGCGCCAAAGTCATTCCCTATCGACCAGCTCAGGGGCCAATCCAATGCCGACGCTGCCAGGCTTTCGGCCACTCCCACAAAGCCTGCAACCTCGAAGTTCGGTGTTTCAAATGCGCCGGCAACCACCGTGGCACGGAATGTACAAAACCGAGGGACGAGCCGGGTAAATGTGCTAACTGCTCCGGAGCGCACATTGCAACGTACCGGGGTTGCCCCACGCACAAAGAACTTGCGCTTATGTTAAGGCTCAAAAATTCACCGCCAGGCGAAACCACCGAAGCTCCACCACTGGATGATACTCACTTTCCTCCGCCCCCCACGAACAACGCCTGGACCAGACGCTCCACCACCACCCGCCCCAATGCCACCGCAGAACAGTCTCCGGAACCCCAGTCTATGCCAGCTCAATTATCTACCTCAACTTCATCTTCCAATCCAGCCACATCTCCTACAGCAGCCCCGGCCCCCACTCCAGCTCCATCAGTTCCACCGAACCCCGCTCCGACGGCAAGTAATGCACACCGTAACCAACGACCGCCACGACCTGGCCCAACGCAACCACCACGACAAAGCCAGCCAACTCCGGCACCGACCACCTCGAGCGAGTCATGGAAAAGTCAGCTAAAGTCCTGGCTCTCCGGCCTAATCCGCAAAATAATCAATCCCCAAGAGGGGAAGAGCAGAATGGACATCCTCATCGAGGAAGTCATAGCCGGCGCCATGGTTCTACTTAATGGCCTATAAAACTAGAGCCCTTAACCACATCAAAATCCTATCATGGAATATCTGCAGCCTGAAGCCCAAAAAGGGCGAACTGTTGCACCTAATTCAGGCCAACCAACCGGACATCATCCTAATACAGGAAACCTGGCTCAAACCAAGTGACCCGTTCAGTATATCACACTACTCCTTACGACGCAAGGAACGGAAGGAAGGAAACGGCGGAGGAGTACTGATAGCATTCAAAAACTCTCTCATAGAAACCCCGCTCAACACCCCAGCTACCGAAACTCTGGAGCTAATTGGATCCAAATTCTCCACTTCTACTGGAGAACTGCATGTCTGGAGTGCGTACCTGCCTCCAAAAGACCACAGGATTAAGAAGAAGGACTTGGACGCCTTAAAACATTCACTCTCAACCACCTCTGTCGTGGCAGGTGACTTCAACTGCAAGCATGTAGCATGGGGTTGCAAAACCACAACTCCCAGAGGCCGAGACCTTCACCACGCGGAGCTCACTTTCCCTTTTACTGTTCTACCACCACCGAACCCCACCCACATCACCGCAAACCCCAGTCACCCATCCGATATTCTCGATCTGTTTCTTACTCACAACTTATCTCCGTTCCTACTACCCACAACTCTTCCTCAAATGTCCTCAGATCACCTCCCAATATTGCTCACCCTACCCCTCTCTCATCCCTCAATCATACCTCCTCCCGTGGTAAACTGGGATAAATTCGTAGTATCTGCTTCCAAAATCATCCTACCCGATCCGCGATCCAGCACGAGTACGAGCGACATCGAAGACCACGTATCGCTGCTGACCTCAAGCCTCAACGCTTGTATATATGAAGCCTCATTCACCCCGAGGCCGAAACCATCAGCTGATCTGTCACTCCCCCCTGCCATCCTCCATCTGATGAAACGGAGAAATAACGCTCTACTCTGTTGGCGCAGAACAAATAACCCAGTCACTCGAAATCTCTACCAGGCACTCAGAAATCATGTGACTTCTGCAATCCGGACGCACCGCCAGAAAACCTGGGATGACAGAATTAAAGATCTCAGTGTAAAAGACAACTCCGTATGGCAGCTGGCACGGTCCCTGAAAAATCGGAAAACACCATCACCACCGGTGCAATTTGGCAACGTGCTCGCAGTCACGGACGCCCAGAAGGCCGAACAGTTTGCCCAACAACTGGCGGAAACCTTCCAGGACACCACCAACTCCGACGCAGCGGAAGAATGCAATACCTCATCAGCTTCTCTCAGACTCTGCCCCACTCCTCCATTCCCGCCGGTCTCTCCCTCCGAACTGGACTTCATAATACATAAGTTACCGAAGAAGAAAGCGCCCGGACCCGACAAGTTCTCTAACCAACTGGCAAAGCAACTTCCTCCCAACTTTCGCCTGTTCCTCCGTCATTTGCTGAACACCTGCTACAAATTATCATATTTCCCACAGCCGTGGAAATCAGCCAAAGTCATTCCTCTGCCGAAATCAGGAAAATCCCCGAAAGATCCTGATAATTACCGCCCGATCAGTGTGCTATCAACCTTTGGCAAAATACTAGAAAAAACTATCCTGAATCGGCTACTTCCTGAGCTAACGGACAACAAAGTTATCCGGGACGAACAGACGGGCTTCAAGAAGGCGCACTCCACAACCCATCAGATCACCAGAATGGTGGAAAGCATTCTATACAGCTTCAACATAAAGAAGTATGTGGTTGGCGTCTACCTCGATCAATCCAAGGCATTCGACCGTGTCTGGCACGAAGGACTTATCCATAAACTTTCCTCCTCGCCTATCTCTACCTATCTGACCAAATTAATTCAATCATACCTCTCTGACCGAATCTTCTTCTCCATAGTTAACCACTCCCAATCCGTACTGCACCCTATCTCTTCCGGCGTACCGCAAGGATCCATACTGTCCCCCACCCTCTTCAACATCTATATAAATGACCTGCCATCCCATCCCAACACCGAAACATACCTCTATGCCGCCCGGTTTGGAAACCCAAGCTTGATCCTTGGACTACCCGATACTTAGGCAACTTTTTGACCGCACCTTCTTTTTTGGACTTCTCTCCCGGAATACGACCACTGCGACTCTTGGACACGAATAACGGAAAACGGAAAAACGCCGACGCCAGCATTGGCGACACCGGCGGGGAACCACGCGGGACTGCTCCCGCCGAAAATTACTTCTATTCTCTTCCCGGAAGGGGACAAGATGTCGACGGGCGGATCGTCTTCCAGCATAGCAGCTGCGGAGAATCAAAAAGGTCCTCTTAAGGACCGGCAACGCCATTTTTCGGCAGGAGAGCAGCAGCCTTCCTCCGGATGGACCACAGTCGCCTCAGGGAGCGGTCACCTTGCAGCGCAAGGCCCTACGAGCGTTGCAAACGGACAAAAAGGTCCTCTTCAGGGCCATCAACTGCAAAACCTCTCCGGCACCAGCCAGGCGTCCACGGGATGGACAACGGTGTCGGAAAAGGACCACAGGAAGCGGTCGTCACCATTCCTTTCAATCACGGACATGGCAAAGAGGAAGCAGCCGACGCCGGTTGAGACGAGAAATTCATTTTCTCCTCTTGCTGCTGCCACCGCCGATGCTGATGCTATGGAGACGGAGAACTCCATACCGATTCCATCGTCGCAAAGGACAGCCAAGCGACCGCCTTCACTTATCGTCTACGCTGTGACTGACCATGCAGCCCTGGTGCGGATGATTAGAGCCACGGTCACGGATCAAAAATTCACCGTGGTCCACACAGCGGACAGTAGCCGTATACAGGTCCGCACCGCGGACGACTATGCGGTGCTAAAACGGAAGCTGGAGGATCAGCAGGCGCAAATCTCCACATGGAGTGCCTCCGGGGACAAGACGCGGTTCTACGCGATCCGCAACCTCCCAACCGGATATGACGTAGAGCAACTCAAGGAAGACCTGGATGTTCTCGGCATCGATGTAGTTCGGGTGCACCCGGCGAAACGCGGAGCATTCTTCCTGGCATTCGGGAGACACCGGACTGGACGATCAAGGAGATGAAGAGGCTGAAATGGCTCGGCAACAACAGCGTTCGTGTGGACAAATACACGCACAGGGACCCCCAGATGTGCTATCGGTGCAACCGATTCGGACATTCTTCAATGCATTGCACAGCAGCTCCCAGATGCTTCAAGTGCTCGGGCGACCATGAAGGCAGAGACTGTCCGGACAAGGAGAGGAAGCAGACGAAGTGCTGCAACTGCGGAGGCAACCACCCTGCCTTCTTCCGGACCTGCCCGGAATATCAAAAAGCAAAGGAGCTCAAGGAGAAGAAGAAACCGGCTCCCAAAAAGACGATATCGAAGCCAACATTTGAAGATGCACCGGCGCTAGGAAGGCAGAATGCATGGGGAACGGGACGCCCTGCAGGACCCATTGCTAGACAGCGCCCGACAATGCGGCCTACACTTGAGCTTACTGGCTTTCCTGGCTTGCCAGCCAGCAGGCCCGATCAACGGGAGACGGAGGAGGAACTTCGTACACCACTGCGGCAGAAAAAGGCTGTCGCCGCGACCTCGCAGGAGCCGGTCGAAAACGATTTTACTTCCCTCCCTGCAATACTGCAGGCATTGACGGCCACAGCAGCACTGCTGCAGTCACAACTCCAGGCCTTCACGGTTGCCAAGAACCATTTCCTATCCCGCCATGGCAAATAGAAATGGTCGGAAGAAAGCAGTCGTCCTCGCCACATGGAACATGTGTGGCAGCATCAGGAGGAAAATACCGGAGCTGACCACATTCGCTACGACCAACCATGCGGATATTCTCTGCTTGCAGGAGACGCACCTTCGGCAGAATACATCTCTTAGCTTCCCAGGATGGAAAATATACAGAGATGACAGAGACACCAAAGGAGGAGGAACTGCCATCGCGATACTCCCCACTATACCATCCAGACGCTGCCTTCTTCCGGACCTTGAGACTCTTGAGGCGACTGCAGTGGATGTGGACACCAGTCTCGGCACTCTCAGGGTGGTGTCGGCTTACTTGGCGCCAGGCCGACGCTTTGTACCTACGGATTTCGATGCCATCTTCCAGTCAGCACATCCAGTACTGCTGATGGGTGATCTTAATGCCAAGCATGAACACTGGCACTCTCAAGTGAGGAACACCAAAGGGGAGGCGCTCTACAACTGGACCCGGAGGACATCAGTGAAAGCAGCTGGACCACATGCTGCCACCCGGATGCACTGGAATGGAGATGAAGATGTCCTGGACATCGCACTCCACAGCAATTTGAAGTGCTCGCTAACCTTACATGCTGCGCCGGCGCTGGACAGCGATCATTATCCGGTCCTGGCATACCTCGGATGCCTACCTACAATCCTGCCATCGAAGGAAGTCCGAGACTGGAGGAAGGCAGACTGGGACACCTATCGCCAGGAGCTGACGGACCTTCTTCCGATTGCGGAACCGCAACTCGACACTGAAGAGGCAGTGGATGATATGGCTGGATCCATTACAATCGCTATAGACGCAGCACTGAAGAAAGCGGTCCCCACCAAGCAGCACCGGCCGTTCAATTATCTACACTTGCCGCAGTACATCATGCGGAAAATACGTCAGAGGAACCAGCTGAGGCGCAGGTTCCAGCACTCAAGAAGTCCGGACGATGGGCAGCGCTTTCGACAGATGCGAGCACATGTCAGAGAGCTAATACTGGATTATCGGCAGACCACATGGGATAACAAGGTGGCCAACCTGGATGAAGAGGATGGCACCCTATGGAGGATGGCAGCTGCACTACGGAGTGGAGAAGCGGTGGAAGACTCCCCGATAGATTCGCCAAATGGACTTCTCTGCACGGAGGATGAGAAGGCATCGTATGCGGCGGAATATATTGAGGGGACCTTTACCTCGGACATCCACCCACTGGCCCCGGAAGGCCCTGAACCAACACCTGACGACATGAATGTCGATCTACCAGACGGTGAGCTGCCAAAGCTGAAACCGGAAGAGCTGAGGTCAGCGCTGAGGAAGCTGAAGAAGAAGAAGGCTCCCGGAGAAGACGGCATCTCAAATGAGGCTCTACTGCAGATGCCAATCTCCTTAGCCTCACAGCTTATATGCCTCTTCACAGCATGCATCACATTGGGTTATTTCCCGCAGCGATGGAAGCCGGCCAGGATTCTTCTCATCCCGAAGCCCGGAAAAAGGAGAAGGGACATCTCTAACTACCGCCCCATAGCCCTTCTGTCAACGCTGGGGAAGCTCCTCGAAAGGACGATACCACCTTTTATCCTGAGGCATATAGAAGACCGGAATATACTCCCACCAGAGCAGTATGGCTTCCGTGAACTGCGCTCAACCACCCATCAACTGGTCCGAATGGTGGATTTCATTACCTCAGGATTTAACAGGAAATGCTGTGCTGCTGCGGCCTTTTTTGATGTCCAGAAGGCCTTTGACCGAGTATGGCATGATGGCCTTCTGCTAAAGCTGAAGAGACTCGGATTCCCGCTCTGGCAACGGAGACTGCTGGAATCATATCTACGGAAAAGGACTTTCTCTGTCATCTGGGGGAGAGCAATCTCTCAAAGGAAAACCATTGCTGCCGGAGTTCCGCAGGGATCGGTTCTTGGGCCGATCCTATTTAATGTATTCACCGCTGATATTCCAAGAGACTTTGGTTGGAATACAATCATCACCCTATTTGCGGATGACGCAGCTGTGGTGGCGAGGTCTTGGAAACCCCATACAGCGGCATCTTACCTACAGAGGACGGTGGACAGGCTCATCCCATGGTACGCGCAGTGGAGGATCACCATCAACGCAAAGAAAACCCAGGCGATTTTCTTCTCGGCCACTTCGGGCACTCCGCTGCCGGGAGAAATCCTCGTGGACATCGAGGAGGCGCCCTGGGAGACCACTGCGATGTACCTTGGAGTCCGACTGGACCGTCACCTGATCTTCAGAGAGCATGCTCTCTATGTGGCCCAACGTGCACGCACCAAGCGTCTAGGCCTGGGGCCGCTGCTCCGGTCGAAACACCTCACACTGAAGACGAAGATACGGCTATACACCATGGCCATTCGGCCAGTATTGACCTACGCCGCGCCAGCATGGAGTGGACGCCTTTCATGGACCGCTGCCAAGCCGCTCCGGGTAACCGAGACTTCGGCTCTGAGAAACATACTACAGCTCGGATGGCTATACGCCAATGAGATCACCTACGCCCTGACTGGCATCCAGCCGATTCAAGACACCATGAAGGACATCGCGAAAAAGTACTTCAAAAAAGCAGAAGCTTCAACCATAGAGGAAATAAAGAAGGCGGCAGTGAAGCCGTCCATCCACGACCTACATAAACGACCTTGCTCATCCACTGGCAGGGAGGAGGACTTGCCACCACGGAAGAGATCAAGGCGGAGGTGAAGGACCCTCACCGGAAAAACAAAGGACGGGAGTACCACTCCGCATACACAGAAGCTGAGTAACAGAACGTTGGACAGCTGAACAGCCCAGGCTAGGAGGACTGCCTGGACAAAACACCGAATTTCCTCTATGCCGACGACCTTGCAATCCTCTCGAAGTCCTTCGATCCAGACACGGCCGCAGAACATATCCAGGATAACCTCGACGACATCGAGGACTGGATGACATCTTGGAAGCTCCAACTGAACCCGAAGAAGAGCCAGGTAATCCAGTTCGCCAGGAAGAGGAAAAAATCGCTTTCTTCCCCAATTTACTACGGGAGAACACGAATCAACCGTAGTTCCACAGTTAAATTCCTCGGGGTAACCCTGGACGAAAAACTGACGTGGCAAGCAAATACCACGGCCTCCACTGCAAAGGCTAAAGGCGCGGTTGCGGCCATATATCCTTTGCTCAAAAGTCCCCACATAGCTCTGGAAACGAAGAAAATCCTCTACACAGCCATGATCAGGCCGATCATTACCTACGGATACCCCGCCTGGGGCTCCATCGCCAAGACCCACCTAAACAGGCTTGAAGTCCTTCAGAACCGGGCTCTGAGAACAATCACAGGCGCACCATGGTACGTCCGCAACACTTGCATTCACAACAACTTACAAATCAAAACAATACCTGACGTAATTTTTTGAATGCCCGAAACCCTGGCACTTATGGCATTGTAAAACACCTTTGGGCTTTTGGTAGTGAGATACTTTAACACGCATGCCAAGCAAGTAAAAAGGTTGATCAAGATTGATTTTATTTGATTCTTTGGTAAATATTACATGGTACACGGGCGTGAGGCGCTTCGCGACCGAATTAACTCCTCGTTCTCTGTCTCTCTGAGTGGGCCTCGTAGTTGTCAATTGGACAACCGATTTAGGGAGAAAACCTTTTTTCTCCAAAGCTTCCTTCACTGCGGCAGCCGGGGTGTTCCGCTGAATGTCACGGAAACAGTACTCCGTCAACTTGTCCTCGGTAGCTTGGTAGGAATGGAACTCCATCTTCCTTCCCGTCAGCACCTTCCTGGCCTCGTTGTAATCTCTCGGGGATGAAGTTGAGATTACCACCGTAGTAGGGCCTCTCAGTGAACATTTTGGCGGAACCACCAGAGTTTCCTCCAGTGCAGCATACAATGGGACCCACTCAGAGACTCCATAAACCGTGATGTTAGGCATCTTAGGGGACTTTTGGTCCCCTAAGATGGCTAACATCACGGTTAGGCATCATTATTAGTCATCACCGGCGGTGGGCTAGGCATGGTCTCGGCGCCAAAGGCGCAGAGGCCGGAAGGTGGACCGCAGTCCGTATATAATTGGAAAAATTTCCGTCGGAAATTTTACGTGAACGGTCTCCGAAATGGTACGATACCCTCAGTACCCACGGACCGCTATCCGTAAGTTGCGTGAACGGTCTCCGAAATGGTACGATATCCTCAGTACCCACGGACCGCCATCCGTAAAGCGAATAGCGGTCTCCGATATGGTCCGATACTTTAACTATGGTCTCGGAAGAAAATTTTTGAATATTTTTGCAGGAATATTCGGCTGCTTCCTTCCGGTGACTCCTGAGGTGATGTGGATCATGGACAAGGCGAGACAACAGTGCCAACTGGCAATTACTGCACCATCATCTGCAGCTGCCTCCACCACGACGCTGATTGGGACACTACCATGCCAACTGGCCAACCCAACAGTCCAGTCGGACATCCAGGCGGCGCCTGTAGCCGCCCCTGAAGCCACCTCTGGCCTCCCTGACGCAGGGACTTCCACCGCGGCAATGCCGATCACCACGCCCCAGATGCCGCCATCGCCAGCCGCCGCAGCAGCCGCAAAATACGCCAGACAGGCCGCCAAGGACCCGAGAAAGGCCAAATACACCTCTTCGGCGGTGAGTTCTGCCCCCCCTATTGCACTATCATTGCCGCATAACACTACGCAAACCGCGCATGACCAAGGGGACGACGGCTACACTGTCGTCTCAGGGAAAAAGGCCGCTAGCATGCGGAACCGAGTAGCTCCGGTTGCGCCCGTCCCCACGGCAAATTCGTTTCAAACTTTAACTTCTGATGATGTTGTTGAGTCCCCAATTGGGACAATTGATCAACCTAAATCCCCTAAGATGCCTAACATCACGGTTTATGGAGTCTCTGAGTGGGTCCCATTGTATGCTGCACTGGAGGAAACTCTGGTGGTTCCGCCAAAATGTTCACTGAGAGGCCCTACTACGGTGGTAATCTCAACTTCATCCCCGAGAGATTACAACGAGGCCAAGAAGGTGCTGACGGGAAGGAAGATGGAGTTCCATTCCTACCAAGCTACCGAGGACAAGTTGACGGAGTACTGTTTCCGTGACATTCAGCGGAACACCCCGGCTGCCGCAGTGAAGGAAGCTTAGGAGAAAAAAGGTTTTCTCCCTAAATCGGTTGTCCAATTGACAACTACGAGGCCCACTCAGAGAGACAGAGAACGAGGAGTTAATTCGGTCGCGAAGCGCCTCACGCCCGTGTACCATGTAATATTTACCAAAGAATCAAATAAAATCAATCTTGATCAACCTTTTTACTTGCTTGGCATGCGTGTTAAAGTATCTCACTACCAAAAGCCCAAAGGTGTTTTACAGTGCCATAAGTGCCAGGGTTTCGGGCATTCAAAAAATTACTGCAATATTCGGCCACGTTGCGTTAAGTGCGCCGGGTCGCATGAAACGGCTGAATGTCTGCAAGTTGACCGCTCCACACCACCGAAGTGTGTTAATTGCGGAGGAGATCATACTGCCAATTACCGTGGTTGCGCGGCTTTTAAGTTTGCGCAAAAACAGAAATTGGCTCGCGAAAATAAATCCCAAGGATCAGCCCAAGGGAAAACTTTTCAACCTGCTCCTGCCCCTGCCTTCAATCCTTGGTCACGAGGTCCCGAAAAGGACCTAAGTGGCTTTCTTCTTCTAGCCCAGCCTCGCCCAAGACCTACTCCCACTGTACCTCAGCCGACATCCGCCGGCACTCAATCTTGCCCGACCCAACAACCCGAAAACAACTCCTCCGACAACCTTTTCACCTTCTTCTTGACCATCAGTGATCAATTGAGTCTTCTAAAGACGACCAATGAGAAGAAATTGTTTCTTCTCAGGCAGATGTGCGCCCTGCTCGAGAATGACAATTAATCGTCTCAGCGGTATTAACTTTTTCTGTTGGAATTGCAACGGTATCCGACGCCGACAACAGGAATTCTTAAATTTTATTAACTCTGGCACTTTTGATGTGATCGCCCTTCAGGAGACGCATCTAATTCCCTCACAGCATATCCACATTCCTAATTTCAAACTCTATCGGCGTGATCGCTCCATCCGTGGAGGTGGAGTGCTGATCGCAGTAAAATCTTCCATCAAACATAAAGCACTGCCTACGAATGCCTTTAGCACACTAGAAACCATTGGTATTTGTATTCCTACTCCAACGGGCGATTTATATATGTATTCTGTGTACCAATCCGCGGCCAAACCTCTCCTGAGTGACGAAGTTCGTTTCTTATTATCCGCCGACCATAGAATCATCGCTGCCGGCGACTGGAATGCAAAGCATGTTGATTGGGGCTGTCAACGCACTAACTCGCGTGGGATGATTCTTAACAGTTTTGTCTCTGATGGCGAGTGTAATGTCGAAGTGCCGCTCCTTAAAGATGGCCTTAAAGGCAACGAAATCAGTCTCCAAGACACTGCCCCACTTGAAGTCACGGCTGTAAAACTTGACACGCCGTCCGGCCCCTTCCAAATTGCAGCGGTTTACCACAAACCTGGAAAAACCTTCCCTGCAGAAAGCTACGCAGCATTATTCCCAGACAACATGCCGGCACTGATAGGAGGTGACTTTAACGCAAAACACGGCTCCTGGCATTCTGTTTCTCCAAACCCAAGAGGAGACAAACTCCGAAAATGGCTAAATGTAAAGAAACTTCGGGCGCTTGGACCAAGGCAGCCGACGCACTTCCACACAAATGGAACATCAGATGTCCTGGACATATTTCTACTTACGGAAACTAACATGTCCCTCTCCTGTCACACCACAACAGCTCTTGAAAGCGACCACCTCCCGGTCCTCCTCTATATCGGGCTGAGACCTACCCGGATGCCACCACCACTGCACAGAAGCTTCTGTAGAGCGGACTGGCCAGCCTACCGGCAACGCATTATCGACCTGCTACCACCATCAAAACCAGACCTGGGCGAACCCGATCAAGTCGACGAAGCAGTCTCCCTGATAACAACCGCAATAACTTCTGCCGCAAATGCCTGCATTCCTCTCACCAGACATCAAGTCCCTGACTACCTCTCCCTGCCCACCAGCATAACAAAAGTCATCCACAAGAAAAACGCAGCCCGGAGACGTTTCCAAAAGCACCAAAACCCCGATACCAAACGCCTCTACCAAACCCTCAAAAGAAACGTTGCGGCAGAAGTTCGCGAATTCCGCCAGAAAGCCTGGAACAATAAACTTGCGTCCCTGAACCAAGAAGATGGCAGCATCTGGAAAATGGCCCGCTCCCTGCAGAGCAAACATGTCCGGACTCCACCTATAAAAACACCAAACGGCCATGCCTGCAGCGATGCGGAAAAAGCCGAAGCAGCGGCAGACTATCTGGAGAACGCCTTCAAGCCAAACCCCCAAACACCCGACACAGCGGATCTCCAACTCCTCACGGAGCAGACTCCACATCCGCCAGCAACAGAAGAAAATCCGCCAAACATCTCCACTCAGGAAGTAATTGCGGTAATAAAATCACTGCCTTCAAAGAAGTCGCCAGGACCGGACGCCATTCGACACGAGTACCTGAAGCAACTTCCCATCGGAGCTGCATCTTTCCTAGCAATCATATTCTCCGCCTGCATCAGACTTGGCTACTTCCCAGCAGCATGGAAGAAGGCTAAAATCATATGCCTACCAAAACCAGGAAAGCCGCCCTCGAAAGTCGACAGCTATAGACCAATTTCTCTCCTAGACAATTTGGGAAAACTCCTAGAGAAATTAATGCTGCCACACTTGCTAAAATTCTTAGCAGACAAAAACATCTTGCCATCATTCCAATTTGGGTTCAGGAGGGATCACTCAACGCTCCATGCTCTACTCCACGCGACGAGCTTCATTTCCAGCGCCCTAAATTCCAAACAGGTGTGTGCGGCAGCATTTTTAGATGTGTCAAAAGCGTTTGACAAGGTTTGGCACAACGGACTCATCTGGAAGCTTCAAAACCTCGGCTTCCCTAAATGGCAGCAACAACTCCTTCGCAGCTTTCTGGAATCCCGATCCTTCAGAGTCTCCTGGAGAGGAGAGCCATCATCTGAACGCACAATAGGAGCCGGTGTCCCACAGGGCTCCGTCCTGGCCCCACATCTGTACTCCGTCTACACATCCGACTTCCCCCGAGATCATGGATGGAACACCACCGTCAGCTTATACGCTGACGACACCGCCATCCTAAGCAAATCATATTCCATGACAGGCGCTGCTAAACGTCTCCAGACTGCACTCAAAACGGCTGAAAATTGGTGCAACAAGTGGCGCACTGCACTAAACGCGACAAAAACTCAAACAGTCCTATTTCGCGGAAGAAAACGGCCCGCCAAAGTCCCCGAGCTACGCCTCCTGAAACAAACTATCCCGTGGAAGACACACGCCTCATACCTAGGTGTCGAGCTCGAGGAAAAGCTCAGATACCACCGCCACGTCGCAAACATCCTGCAGAAGATACGCGCAGCACAAATCACACTCAGAACCCTACTGACTTCGGAGGACATCTACCTAAAAGACCGCCTCAGAATATATAGGGCAATATTCATACCCCGCCTACTCTACGCCTCACCCATATGGTCCGGCTCCATAACAAAGAGAGACAAACTCCAGCTAGAAATTCGCATCCGCAAAATATTAAGAACCATCCTGAAGATCCCGCCCCGTTTACGAAACGACTACCTGCACGAGATTGCTGAGGAGCCAACTCTGACTTCAAGGATGAGAGAAGAGGCACTCAAGTTCTACGAGAAAGCAGCCCACAGCACAGTCCCAATTATAAAAAGCTTATCAAACGACGTCCCACAATGGTGGGACACCTACAGGCGGCCAATTTCGGCAACGAACCTGGCCGAACACCAGCCCCCTACGAGAGATTAATTTTCCAAAGAAATTAATCACCAGCGCGGCAAGCCGCGTACAAACCAGCAGCAACGGCTGAGAGCCCGAAGGGCGGAAAGCTGAAACCCGTTCCAAGAGAGAACGGGCACATCCTCACTTGCGGTCACTTCATCCGAGGCCGGTTTAAGGATCTAAACGCTTAATCCGTTTCCGTAAACCTGCAAAAATTTTCAAAAATTTTCTTCCGAGACCATAGTTAAAGTATCGGACCATTTCGGAGACCGCTATTCGCTTTACGGATGGCGGTCCGTGGGTACTGAGGATATCGTACCATTTCGGAGACCGTTCACGCAAGAGACGCATGGGGTGGCTTTTAAATGCCTCTTTGGACATTTTGTCGGCTTTTCGCCCTTGCGGGCTTTAAGTCGTTGCAGCTCTTATCATATGCACCGTTCCGGTGCTGGCAGGTTTACTGCTTTGGGAGATGCTTTGTCAGTCCTGTGGCGGAGATAGGACGTCTGTACCTATCCCACCATCGAGGAACGTCTGCTGCTAAGGTTGCGATGTGCTCTAGCGAGCACGTCGCCGTTGAATTGATAAAGTTCCTCGCTGCGTGTTTCAGTCGATCTTCGAGGAGTGGCTCGTCTGTTAGTTGGTGAAGGACGTCATTTCCGGTCCAGCGCGGTGTCCTGGTGATCATCCTCAGAATGCGACGGAGTCGTAGTTGGAGTCGACGTATGGGGCCTCGTAGTCCAACTCCTGACCATATGGGCGATGCATATAGGAGGCGGGGTATTATAATTTGCCTGTATAGACGGAGGCGGTCTTTTTGTGCTATTTCAGTTGCCGTGAGGAGAGGTTGAAGTCGGCTTGCATCTGCTGTGGCGCGTCTTATTAGTTTCTTGTGATGTTCTTTGTAGTCTAGGTGTTGGTCTAATTCAACACCTAGATAAGTGGCAGAGGCAGACCAGCAGATGATGTTTTTGCGGAGGCGGGTTTCAGGAGCCGGTGCCTTCCGTCTTCTCCTTCGGAAGATGATTGCCTGAGTTTTAGCTGGGTTAAGCTGTATGCGCCATTTTGCGCACCAGTTTGCAGTGGTGTTGATGGCGCTTTGAAGTCGTGCCGCTGCTCCTTTGGCTGTGAAGGAGCGACATAGGAGCGCAGTGTCATCCGCGAAGAGACTTGCAGTTGTGTTCCAATCGAAGTCTCTCGGGAAGTCCGCTGTGTACAGGGCGTATAGGTGAGGCGCGAGGACTGAACCCTGAGGAACTCCGGCAGCGATGTCTTGCTCGGATGAGGTTTCTCCGCTCCATGTTACGTGGAATGTCCTGCCATCCAGGAAGTTGGAGAGGATTTTAAATTGCCAGGCGGGGAAGCGAAGGTGTTGTAGCTTCCATTTAAGGCCATCGTGCCAAACCCTATCGAAGGCCTTTGACACGTCCAGGAAAGCGGCTGCGCAGCAGGCGTTTGTGTTGAAGGCATTCGTGATAAATTCAGTAGCGTGAGTTAGAGCGTGAAGCGTGGAGTGTTCACGCCGGAACCCAAACTGGAAGGGTGGAAGTATCTTTTCAGTGGCTATGAATGTTGTGAGATGCGGTAGGATAATCCGTTCTAGGAGTTTTCCCAGCGTATTCAGTAGAGATATGGGGCGGTAGCTTTCAATTTTGGTTGTTGGTTTGCCAGGTTTCGGTAGACAGATTAGTTTGGCCTTTTTCCATGTGGTTGGGAAGTAGCCAAGGTGAAGGCAGGCGTTAAATATTATGGTGAGGAATGATCCGGCTCCGAGTGGAAGTTCTTTCAGGAGTTCGTTCCGAATACCATCGGGTCCGGGACTTTTCCGTGGTGGAAGCGATTTGATGGCGGATATTATATCCTCTCTTTTGATGGTTGGTGGGTTCTCTTCCATTGGAGGGAGATGTGGAGTGATGGTTGATAGGTTTTGCAGGGTTGCAGTTTCGTTGGTGGCTGGGTTGTTTTGGAAAGCTTCTTTGAAGTGGTTAGCTGCATGCTGTGCCTTTTCCGCATCACTGCACGCTGGACCATTTGGGGTCTGCAGTGGTGATGTTCTTATGAACGGTTGTTTTATAGTTCGCGCCATCTTCCATATGCTTCCGTCGTGGATGTTCAGTGATGCCAGTTTGTTGCTCCATGTGGTCCGTCTAAAGTTTAGGATTTCTGCTGCAACTCTGCGTTTTATTACCTGCAGAAGTTGTTTTGTGACTGGGTTTCTGTTTCTCTGGTATTGGCGGCGGACGGCGTTTTTGCGATGTATTAGAGTCAGGATGGAGTTGGGAAGGTTTAGGTAGTCAGGGGTTTGGTGTTTGGTCAGCGGAATGGTGTTTTCTGCTGCCGTTTGGATGGAGGCTGTGAGGTGGGTTATTGCGGCATCTATAGCTTCAGGAGAGTCAAGGTTTGGGTTTGACCTTGGAAGGGATTCTGCTATTTGACGGCGGTAGGCCTTCCAGTCGGCTTTGCGGAAGTTCCGGTGCAGTGGCGGTGGCAGGCGTGGTGGTGTAAGTCCAGCGTAGCAGAGCACCGGGAGATGGTCACTCTCGAGCGCGGGAATGCTTCTGCAGAATAGTGATGTCTCAATGCCATGCAGTAGGAAGATATCTAAAACATCTGAGGAACCTGTGTGGTGATAGTGCGTTGGGTTCACTGGGCCCAGCGCTTTTATATTTTTCCTGTTGAGCCAGTTCCGTAATTTTTCTCCTCTGGCATTTGGGTTGGAGGAGTGCCATGATCCATGCTTGGCATTGAAGTCGCCGCCTGCTATGGTAGGTAGTGAGGAATGGAATAGAGCTGCGTAGTTTTCCTCTGGAAAGGTAGTTCCTGGGCGATGGTAGACGCTACATAGTTGTATCGGGCCGGACGGTGTGTTGAGATGAACAGCTGTGGCTTCCAGTTGAGTAAGTCCGAAGAGAGGAATTTCGTGTCCTTGCAGGTTATCCCGCAGCAAGATTGCGGTGCCGCCAGAAGTATTTTGATCTGGGTTGTTGATTTCGCGATCATTGCGAAATATTTGGAATCCTGGTAGGCGCCAGGTTTTTTCTGGATGCAATTTTGTCTCTGTTAGTAGAGCGATGTCTACTCCGTTTGAATTGAGAAAGGCAAGGAGTTCTGCCGACTTCCAGGAAAGTCCCCCATTGGCGTTCCAAAGCCCGATGATGAGGCGTGGTGATGGTGTTCTGCGTTTAGGGAACGCGTTTGGCCGCCATGGTGTCGAGCATTCTTGAGAGAATGTTCGTCTGGTTCTGGAGCTGTTGTTGGGTTTGAATGGATATGTTCAAAAGCTGTTTCATCATTTGTACTAGATCGGTATCGGTGGCCGATGGTTGAGTTGGTTCCGATGTGGCGTGTCGTGGTGTCTTGGTGGTGAGGCTAGGGTAGCCTGAATCTTCAGTGTGGTTTGGTTCGGAGGCAAAGAGAGTTTTGCGCTTCTCGGTAGTCCACGGGTTTGGGCGGCTGGTTGTTTGGTAGGCTTGAGGAGGTGGCTGCGGTTTCTTAATTTCCTTAGGCGGGCCTTGTTGTGAACGTAGGCGCTCCTGTTGCTTTTTGTAAACAGGGCATTTGCGCGACATCGCTGGATGATCGCCACGACAGTTACAGCAAGTTGCGGGTTGGTCTCGTGGCCTATCGCATCTGCTGCCATAATGGTTGCCGGCGCATTTCCAGCATCTTGGCTCGGCTGTACAATGCGCGCTCGAGTGCCCAAAGCGGTTGCAATTGAAGCACATCTGGGGTCTGTCATGTCTAAATGGTGTCAATTTAAGGTGCACGGCGCCAACCTTTTTGAGTGCTCCGATCTCTTGTGCTGACCATTCTGGTGTTGTTTTAACCGTCAGTTGATGAAGGTCCTTAGGTTGTCGGTTTCTATCGAGTAGAGTTCTTATGTTGACGACAGGTATTCCTTTCTCTTCAAATAGCTCTTTGAGGAAGGATAGGTCGAAGCCGGCTTCTATGCCTCTTAAAAGGAAGGAGATAGTCCTGTCTTCTTTGGTTGCCCAGGAACTACATTCTGCTTTCTCCTTTGCCAGGAGAGCAGAGACAGCGGCATGGTCTTCGGGCGTTTCAACTTGAAGTCGAGTGAACGCTTTACGTATGTCCATGGTGAATTCATTTTTTACCACGGATTTGATAAGGGCAATACTCTGTTTGTAGTCAGAAATGCTGTATATGAGGATCGGTGGTGGCCTGCGTCTAATGGGTACGCGCTTAGGCGCTGGTTGCTGTCTTTCCTCGGGCTCTGCTATGAGTGGTGCGGAGTCGTCATCCTCCTGGGGTTGAATAGGTGTGAACCGATTTTTGGTGGTGATCGGCTGCTTCGTAGGAACAGTCGGGGAGAGTTTGCTGCCCGTTTCCTTGTTTTAGGACGGATGAAAGCACCGGATGGTGTTGATGCGGTCCCTAAGGGGGCCGATACGGCTTCAGAGATGGTTTGTTGGCGGTTGCCGGAGGCCAGGGCGTCCTCGGACAGTGAGGACCTTAAGGGGGCCGATGTCAGGTCCTCCATTTCTACTGCCTCAGTATAAGGGACAGAGGCTGTCGATGTGCTTGGCGTTTCGACGCCGTTTCCATTGGGGCAGGCTTTGACGGCCATGCGAAGGCTATACAGTGTGGGATGTCCCCCGAAGGCGGTAGCGGAGACCTCCTCCGCTGGCGTAGATTCTTCCTCCGGTGATGCCGGCGAGAAGTCCGTGGCGGCAGGGCACGCCATGGACTCCATGGCGGCCTGCTGGCTCGTTGGGGAGGGCAGGGAGGGCTTTTTGGGGCCTAGCACCCTAACAAGTGGACCCGGCCGGGTCCCCCAGGCGTGCAATGAGAATTAACTCGTGCCTGGGGTAGCGACCGAGAAGACCTGGGAAGTCACCGTGTGCAAGGCGCCCCCCGTGGGTGATAACCAGGGTGACCAGATCCGAATTTAGGAACAGACCTGGCCAACCGTGGCCCCACGGGTGCCCTATTGGTGACGGGGGGGGGGGGGAGTTGTCCTGGCGGGCAGGCCCGCCGCAGGCGGCAGGAAGTTTTCCCAGCAGACGGCCAATGGTGCGGCAACAGGAGCGGCTGAATCTGCGGGTAATTCCAAAAAAGGCCCTTAAGAGGGCCAAAATGGCTGAAGATGCGGATGCTGCGCTGGACCCAGGCTACTGCGGGCTGAGCCCTTGAGGGCGCTCAGCTTCCCTGGACCACCGGAAGCCGTTCCGCTCACTTCCGGTCAAATTTAAAATTTGACCAAAAGGTCCTTTTAGTGGCTGCAGCGGCCTCGAAGACCTTCCTCTTTGGCGGAGCTGTACCTCCGATGTTGCGGGGATGTCCTGGTGTGGTTTTGCTGCTTCTTGAAGTAGGGAGCATTGGAGTCATTCCTCAGCACCGTTCACGCAACTTACGGATAGCGGGCCGTGGGTACTGAGGGTATCGTACCATTTCGGAGACCGTTCACGTAATCGCATCGCATCGCATTTTTGGTTAACACGTTCGCTGCCGGGCCCGAATTCTACTGTCATTCCGCGTGTGCCAGGCGAATATTTTCGAACCTATTACCAAACGGCAATAACGATATTGAGCCTATCTCCGGGTGTTACTAATATTTCTCGGTATATTTGGACTCATTATGTGATGCGCTATCGATTGTAACTTTAGTCACGTGCGACGCCATAGGGCGTCTCCCCACTTTTGACAATGCCTAAAATTTGATGAGACGCCATTTGGCGGCTCAGGCCATTGGATCTTCGTTCCAACGTTTTAGTGTACACTCAAAAGCTATGGTTGAAAATACTGTTAAAACAAATTTTAATTGTTGAGTATGCTTTTAATAATATTTGCTATCGTATCCGGAGATGATTAGTGCAATGATTTATACTTGGGAGGCTTGGGTACGGCTGATCCGGAGAGATCATAAATTTTGTAGAAACACGTTTGGCTTTACTGAGGGCAACTTTGCGACTCATCGTCTGCAAGAATTATTTGTAACATCCACGACAGCCAACACGGGCTTTTCTAAAATGAAGAAACAGCGCTAATATCTAATAGTGCGAAAAATACTAATTCTTGATTTTATATTATGATAATTTTATCCTCTAAATTACCAGACTTCGAAGGCTTCCTTCAGTGTTATTTGTATTTACCAGGTAGTGCGTCAATTTTTTTAGACCCTATCAACGGAATCCCGAAGAATATGCAGCCTTTTTCTATAATTTATCGTCTTAACTACTGGAGAGAGATCATGTGGGCACCTGGATTCCGTGTTTCATTCCACAGTAGAGCTGTGTCGTTCATGAATGAATCGTTCAAAATGAACGATTCAATGGCATGAACCGAATGAATCGAATCCACGTTTTCCTCTCGAATCGTTCAAAATGAACGATATTGAAGATTCAAATCCGCCGAATCCAAATCGTTCAAAATGAATGAATTGTGAGGAAGATTCAAATCCAATGAATCCAAATCGTTCAAAATGAATGAATTATGAGGAAGATTCAAATCCACTGAATCCAAATCGTTCAAAATGAATTAATTGTGGCGAAGATTCAAATCCGCCGAATCTATTGGTGTTTCCTTGGCACTCATTCGCTGCACGACTAATCTTTAAAAGTCCCCTAAGGAAAGCAATAATATACACAATCAGTAGCGTAGCCATGTAAAATTCAAAGTATTGTTTATGTGGAAATGGATTCAATTACATTATATGTGATTCTAAATGCCATCTCAATTAGCATAGAAAATAGAGGTAATTTTCTTATACTCTAATTAATATTAGAATAATTCGATAAGTATGGTGGGGAAACATAATTAAACCAATGTATATTCACAAACAACAGCAATAAGTAAGAAACTACAATAAACAGTAAGAATATATTATATTCCATTTCATTATCACAGTATGTTTCCATATGGCTACTTTTGGAACATGGAGGCAAACATAACCACAATTGCCCAATGTTGCCAAAAGGCAACGTGTGTTTATTTTTATTAATAATAATGATAAATTGTGCAAATTAAAATAAAATCATTCTTTGAGTACAAGTGAACGAAAATTTTGAAAAAAAAATTTTTTGATAGATTAAAAAAACTTGGGCTGGAAAGGGTTACTCGAGATTATAATTTAGGAATAAAATTTTTGAAAGTTTGTTAGGTTTCAGGCTCCTCCTCCTTTCAGATAAGATGTTTCCTGCCTTGGAAAAAACTCTTTCGCATGGCACAGAGGAACCAACTATGCACAGTCTTTTCTGCATCACCAGGAAAAGTCTTGGGAATGTTCCTTGATTTTTGCACCACCACTGAAGAGGATCTTCATGTCGAAGAAGATGTGGTTCCTTCAAATATTTATCCACTTCAGTTATTGCAGCAGCAGTTGGGGACCTATCAGAGATTTTGTGTTGCACAAGAGAATCTAAGTGCTTCCACACACACCCAGATGTTTCCAGCTCCATTCTAATTTCCTGGCTAGTACCTGGGGCTTCATCGACAAGAGAAACAGCGGTTGCTTTTCTAATCAAATTATTTTTAGCTTTTTCGATAGCTTTATGACTATCGAAGCCCATATTTTTGAAACGAGGGTCTACCATGGATGCCTCGGCTAGCAGAGGTATATCCTCAATATGCGAGAACCTCCTCTCCATCTCACTCTTAATTTTTGCCAAAAATTTTGACACCTCCTCTTCCTGATCATCAAAATTCAGGGTCTCTAAGTACCTCTTCATGCCTTGAGTGAGGGGTATTAATTTTGATGCCGTCACATGTTTTTCTGAGCTAACTTCTAGAGTAACCTCGTAGAATGGCAATAAAATATGGCATAACTTTTCTGTGATTTCAAAATCTTTTTGCGTTAATGTTGCCTCTGTTTTAAGTAGAGCTAGGGTGGATAATAGAGGCTCTTTGTTTCTTAAAATGGATTGAAACATGGTGTACGTGGAATTCCACCTAGTTGGCACCTCCTGCTTCAATGTGGGGTAGCTCCCTTGGGGAGACTGCATTTGCACAAGTTTGTTATGGGCAGCAGGACTCCTCTTAAAAAATTCCACCACTTTCTTAACCCTATTTTGGAGGTCCTTGACCTCTACTAATGCATTTTGCACTATTAAATTTAGGGTGTGAGCGAAACATGGGATGTGTGTCCAACCCAGAATTTTAGCTGCAGCCAACATGTTTGCTGCACTGTCGGATATAAGTGCCACCACTTTACCGTTCAACTCCCAGCTTCTAATAATGCGATGAATCTCATCTGCAATATTAGTGGCTGTATGCCTATCCGTGAAATAGATGCAATCCAGCAGAGCCGATTGCAATTGCCCATTGCAAATAAAATGGGCTGTTACAGCCAAATAGCTATCATTTGTAGCCGAAGTCCACCCATCTGCTGTAATTGAACAGAAAGTTACTTTTTTAATTTTTTCCTTAAGTTCCGTTGCTGTTTTTGAGTACAGAAGCTCTAAATAATTATTGGCCAAAGTTTTCCTGGATGGTGGATGGTAATTGGGGTTCAACAGCTGGAGGAATGACTTAAATGCTGGCTGCTCAACTAAACTAAATGGCAGATATTGGGACACAATTAACTTCACCAACCCTTCATCAATACTTTGGCTGGTCTTCAAGGCTAATGGACGGTGAATATACTGCTTCATTGTTGTTTGCAATGTGGAGCCAGAGGAATTTCCTTGAGGAATATCAATGCTTACATCAGGATGCTGTGGTAGGGAGCTCGCAGAGGCTGCTGAAGTAGATGGTACTTGTAATACCTGCTCCCCACTCTCATTGGAGCTATGGCAGGTCCTTTTTGAGGCATTGCCATCAAGACTGATAGATGGGTGCTTCAATTTTATATGGCGGAATAAATTTGAGGTGCATCCAGACTTAAATGAGTACTGGTGCTTACAAAACAAGCATTCAGCTGACTCTGCAGATATTTTTTGGAAGTAATGCCATACTTCGCTTCTTCTCCTTTTGGAATCCATCATCTGGAAAAACTCAAGATCATGAATTCCTGTCTAATAACTATAAACGTATTTGATTTATTATATATTTCTCAATAATTGGCACTTATTCATCACCTATACTAAAGAGTTAAGTACTTAATACCTCAATACTCTTACCAAAATAATCCTACTATGTAATCGCAATGGATTATATATGTATAAAGAAGTCAATAAGGATCGTCTTTTCAGAAAGTGCGATCTGTAAGGACTTCAGCGTTTGGTCAAAATTGCTCGAGCGGCGGTAATTTCCCAGAAAAATTCCAGTTTTAATTCTCGGTTAACAGAAAACTCGAATGCAGGTGATGCGTGCTAGCTGTTAACGTTGCTTCATGCATCTATGCAGTAATGGCATTAAATGAAAAAGGAATCAAATAGTCTTTATAGTGGACTACTCGCTATAAAACCTAAAATTATTTGTGGAGTTATGTTGAGAGATAAAAAAGAAAAAAATCCTTTTAATTGCTCGGTAAATTTTTTTCATTTTCACATTTAATAAGTTTAAATGTCCTTATTTACAAATTTGAAATTCGGAAAAATAAAATTAATTAATTAATCATATTGAGCAGAAATATGTCGTGTATAATGCAGTGCCAACTATTATTTAAGAAGGATAAATAACATGACCAGTCCTTGCAGATTAGACTTGCTTTCTTTTTATACTCGGCGAAAATGTTCATCAAGCGGAATTCATAACAGCCAATCGATTGAATAATCACAATGTATATGAAATTCGGGGAAGGAGTTTTGAGGAGAATGAAATCTTGTGATGACGAAAAATATTTTTTTGTGACACCCAGATTTAGTACAGTATTCACTGGTATTCATAAGATTTGAAATGCAGACAGATTTACAAGGATTCGAGAATCATGGATTCGATGGATTCGAGAATCATGGATTCGATGGATTCGAGAATCATGGATTCGAGACTCATACGGTTCATTCGGTTCATTATGAACGATTTAAAGAACCGAATCATTGCCAAGAATCAAATCCCATGAACCGAATCCACAAAATGAACCGAAATTCCCACCTCTATTCCACAGTATAAAAGCATTAACAATGCAAGTCCCAAAAAGAGCATCATCGGCCACCTTGTGGTACCACCTTACTTTTTTTCGATGGGTGCAGTGATACAACGAAAGGGTCTCAGCAATGTCAATTCCTCCCTTTATTTTATTGTACTCAAACACCATCTTTGGCTTAGTAACCATGGCCCTCTTCGATTTCTTTCCCCGTTGGGATTATTTCCTATCTGATGGTGGTGGAGATCATGAATACGTCACGCTGATCTTTTCATTTCTTTACCGTTGCTCCACAAGTTTTTCATAGCACTGAAATGCCTTTCTTTAAGTTAGCAGTCGTTATTTCTCTTAACAGCCCTTTCCTATTTTTCCTAATGGTACCCACAAAATGAGACTTATCTCACAACATTTCTTTCCATAAGCGTGGGATGAATCAAATCACTAGAAGTATCTAAAAATTACAGCAGGAGTAGGGGTGCCGACTTACAAAAAATATTGGGGGGGCCCAAACCGGGGACCCTGTCTCTGTAAATTTTATAAGTAGTGAATTTTATGTTTTTTAAGCGTTTTAGAATAGTCATATGATCGACATTAGAACCCTGATCACTCGAATCGCTATATCTGGACACTCCGGGGAAAATTGACAAGCATGAACATTTTTTCCTCACATCTGTAACGAATTTTTGGGGGGGCTCGGTCCCCCTCAGGCCCCATGGAGTCGGCGCCACTGAGCAGGAGTTATTAGATTGTGAATAAAAAAATGGAATAAGGAATCATACCTGTATTAGAAGAAGAAAGATTACCTGACTCTGAGGATTCATACGACTCGTCAGACACCCTGAATTAGCGGCGTCTTCTTCACAAAATCCTTCCAGGTCGTTGGTGGAAGCCGAATTGTCAGAATGAAACATATGCTCGATTTCTTCTTCGTTAAAACGTCTTTTTCCCCCAATAATGCGTGACGGAGTACACATGATATATTCACTAAACTGGTTATCACTTCCGTATCGAAGGCACAGACACAGAGAATACATTTGGTATACTGATACGCTCCAAACTCGGTTAGGTACGAGGGACAAGTGAGGGAAGGAAAAAAAAACGAAAAAAGCTCTGCAAATGTAATTTGAAACATTGTGTGGAGATATAATACCTCGAGCTTCCACTTGAAGCATAGATTGATATAGCCATTGAAAAATGGCACTCTCGAAAAAAACATGAGAAACCGAAGACGAAAAAAAAATGAAATTCGAGCTGAAATGTGTTACCAATACCCTCCCTTCACAGAAGATAACATTGTCTCGTCAGTGCATAAGGAAATGTAGCTTAAATTTCAAGTTCTATACATCGCTTGATGATTCAAGGAAAACGCTACTTTGACGCCCATTGGCGTCTCACTAGTAGCGTCCAGCAGCTATGCGAGACGCCATATGGCGTCTCACTAACTCGAATTTGAAGTTATGTGAGACGCCCTATGGCGGCGCGTGGCAGGGAACGTGTTAACTAATCGTTAATTCCTCGATATTCAGCATCAGCTGGTAATCGGCGTGTTGGTTGTTAATGTATTCTGGCTTTTTTGTGTTTAGTGGTTAATTATTCAATTTTGTTCAGCGGTTCGGGTGTGTTATGGCTCTTTTGGGTCTGTTGTATTTAAAGTGTGGGTTTTCTTCGTAGTTCCAAATTGGTGTGAGTAGTGAGTTGTTTGTTCTTTGCAAAGAGTGTTCGAAAGATTTGGCTATGTCGTGTAGGCATTGTGTAATTGTTTTAATTTTGAGATTGTCGTGTAAGTATTGGTTGCGGACGAACCAGGGGGCGCCCGTGATTGTCCTTAAGGCCTTGTTTTGTAGAACTGTCAGTTTGTGTAAGTGTGTGTGTGCTATTGATCCCCAAGCCGGGTAGCCATAGGTTAGATACGGTCGGATCATTGCCGTGAACAGCAATTTCTTGGTGTCCAGCGCCAGGTGCTGGCTTTTTAATAGCGGGTAAATTGCCGCTGTTGCGCCTCTTGCTTTCCGGATGGCTTCGGATGTGTTGGCGCTCCAGGTGAGTTTCTCGTCTAGAGTGATGCCCAGGAATTTGGTGGTGGTACTTCGGACGATTCTTTTGTTCCCGTAATAGATGGGAGTGGACAGGGATTTTTTCCTCTTGCGAGCAAATTGTATGACCTGGCTTTTGGATGGATTCAACTGGAGTTTCCATGTGGTCATCCAGTCCTCCACGTCATCAAGGTGATCTTGGATGTGGTCGGCGGCCGTGTCTGGATCAAAGGACTTGGAGAGAATGGCGAGGTCGTCTGCATATAGGTAGGTATCGGTGTTTGGATGGGATGGCAAATCGTTGATGTACAAGTTGAAAAGGGTAGGAGAGAGTAGGGATCCTTGGGGAACGCCGGAGTTAATAGGGTATAATTTGGATTTTGAACTGGAAAAGGATGAAAAGAAGGTTCGGTCTGATAAGTAGGATAAAATAATTTTGGTGAGGTATGAGGAGACGGGAGAGGTGTGGAGTTTGTGTATAAGTCCCTGATGCCAGACACGGTCAAATGCCTTCGACTGATCGAGGAATACGCCAACGATGTATTTTTTCATGTTATATCCTAGTTGGATGTATTCCACGAGCCTGGTAATTTGGTGGGAAGTGGAGTGACCAGTGCGGAAACCAGCTTGTTCGTCACGAATGATGGCGTTGTCGATGAGCTCAGGTAGCAGGCGATTTAGGATAGTCTTCTCTAGGATTTTTCCAAACGCCGATAGAAGACTAATTGGTCGGAAGTTATTGGGGTCCCGTGGAGACTTTCCCGGCTTTGGGATGTGAATGACCTTGGCGGTCTTCCAAGGTTTGGGGAAGTAGGATAGCTTGAGGCAGGAGTTTAAGAGGTGTCTGAGGAACATGGTATAGTTTGGAGGCAGTTGCTTGATCAGGTGGTTGGAGAAGAGGTCCGGGCCTGGGGCTTTCTTTTTCGGCATCTGCTTGACGATGGATTGGAGCTCTGATGGAGAGACCGGCGGAAAAGGCGGTGTAGGACATTGGAGAACGGTGGAGTAGGAAATTTGGCAATCTTCCGCCATGTCTGAATCTGCTGAGTCCCGGAAAGTTTCTGCAAGTAGTTCCGCAAACTTGTCAGCTTTCTGTTGATCGGTGGCCGCTTGTGAGGTACCGAAATCGACAGGAGGAGAAGGGGTTTTTCTATTTTTTAAGGAACGCGCTAGTTGCCAGACGGAATGGTCCTTATGGCTTAGAGAGGCGATTTTATTATCCCAAGACTTTTGACGGTGGTCCCTGATGAGACTGGTAACTCGGTTGCGTAGCGCTTTGTAGAGGTTCCGCATAGCTGGATCATGAGTTCTTCTCCAGCGTAGAAGTGCGTTGTTTCGGCGCTGCATCAGCGGAAGAACTGACGGCGGCAGAGAGTCGTCAATGAGGGGAGAAGGTTTTGGCGTAAAAGAAGCTTCAGCAATGCAGTGGTTTAAACTGTTGTTTAGGAGGGTTACATGGTCTTCAAGATCCTCGGTGGTGCTGCAGGTGCGTGGGTCGGGAAGAATGACCTTCGAGGCACAGGCTGTAAATTTGTCCCAGTTCACTATTGGGGAAGGAAGAGTCATCGGATATGAGAGAGGTAATGAAATTGAAATCGGGATATGATCAGATGAAAGTTGTGGGAGAGTTGTAGGCAAGAGGAATGGAGAAAGGTTTTTGGTAAGGAAGAGATCTAGTATGTCAGCTGAACGGTTGGGATCGGCAGAGATGTGGGTGGGGTTTGGTGGTGGGAGAATAGTGAACGGGACTGTTAGCTCTGCATGATGCAGATCTCGTCCTCTTGAGTTTGTGATGCGGCATCCCCAGGCAACGTGTTTACAGTTGAGGTCACCGCCGATGATTGCGGTGTTAGTTAGTACAGATGCAATGGCGTCAAGATCGGTGCGGCTGATGCCGTGCTGTCGGGGGGGGGGGAGGTAGGCACTCCAAACATCGATACTGCCGTTGCAAGTGGAGAATTTAGAGCCGACAATTTCCAGTCTATCGGTGGTTGGTGACTGTAGTGGCGTTTCTGATAAGGACTTCTTGAAGCCAAGCATCACACCACCTCCACTTGTCCCTTCAGCGCGGTCCTGTCTTCTGATGTTGTAGTTTGGGACTGAAAAAGCATCTCTCTGTTTGAGCCACGTTTCTTGCACGAGGAAAATGTCCGGTTGGTTGCTGTGGACTAGGTGTTTGAATTCCTGGGTTTTTGGCCGAAGGCTGCCCGCGTTCCAGGAAAGTATTCGGAGATTGTGGACTGTTCTGTTTTTATAATCCATTGAGGAGGATCATGGCGCCTGCGATGACTTCTTCTATTAAGATGTCCATTCTGGACTTGCCCTGTTCCGGGGCAATGATTTTTTTAATGAGCCCGGAGAGCCAACCTTTCAGTTGACTCTTCCAGGAATCATTATGAACATTTGGGGCCGATGGCGGCTGGCTGTTTTGCGGCGGTTGTGGGTTGCGGCGGGGGGGATTGGTAGTAGCGGAAGATGTCGAGGGTGCTGAGGGCATTGTTGTGGTTGAGGGTGCAGTCTGGGTCTGAGGAACTGTGGGCGGAGTTGTGGCTGGACGGTTTGTCGTCCGTCGCTGCGTCCAGGCGTTCGTAGGAGGGGGTGGAGGAAAATTTGTTTCGTTGTTGACCGGAGCTGCGGGGGCTTCTTCGGTTGGAGCGTGTTTCAAGCGCATCGCGAGAGCGAGCTCTTTGTATTTTGGGCAGCCCCTGTATGTCGAGATGTGCGCCCCTTCACAGTTTGCACATTTCCCCGGCTGTTCCTTAGGCTTAGTGCAAGCTGAGTGGTGATGCGGGCCTGCGCACTTGAAGCATTTGATTGCCAGGGCACATGCTTTGTGTGAATGCCCAAACGCTTGGCATCGTCGGCACTGTATGGGACCGGGAGTTGCTTTATAGACTTCGACCTTGGCAGTAAGGCCATGCATGTGGTTGATTTTGGCAAGATTAACTCGTTGCTCCGGGTTGTCAAGGCGTACCTGAAACATGGGCAGCGGTTTCAATTGGATCGGTGGCAGTTTAGCGTTAGGATCATCACGACGCATTTGAGTGCGTTCGCGATTCTCAGCTGGCGTTAGGCGCGACGTGTGCAATTGATGCACGTGTTCTGTGCGTACACCTTTAGATTGGAGTTCGTGAGCGATTAGTTCAGGCGGTGAGTCGGCTGGAAGGCCACGTATCACAAAATGTTGCTTTTTATCCTGTTTGAGTTGATAAGAGTAATGCGGAATCTTATGTTCCGCAAGAATTTTTGTTGTGGCTCTAAAATCGTCCACTCGCTGGCATTTCACCATGATGTCGTTTTTCCGGAGGGAATCGACGGGCAGAAACTGGCAGGCCGATTTAATCAGCCGCCATTTTGGTGACCATTTCGTCGTCTCGGTAATAAAGATTGGAGGGATATTGGAATGGCCTTCCCTAGCGTTTTCGGCTTCTTCATCTTCCTCGGCGTCGCCTTCCTCCATGTCTGTCGGGGCGATGGCTGCAAACTGGTTGGCTGTTTCTATAGATGGCTGCTGCGGCTGGTCTGCTGGCGGAGTGTTTGGGCGGGTCCGTTTGGTGCCTACAACGGGCGTAAATTCAGGTGGAGGCGCGGGTAGAGATTGGGCTGCCTCTGCCTGGCTGGCAAAGAAAGCACGCAAATCGGCACTACGTTCGCTCAGGAGCGCCAGAAAGCGCGGATCTTGGTCGATGGGTAGATTGGCTACCGCGGCGGGAGAGAGTGGAGAGTCCAGGGACTCCATATTGGCGTGTATATGTGGGTTTGACATATGTAACCTATTGCATGTGTGTGTAGTCCTAGCGAGGGGACCCGGCGGGTCCCCCAAGACGTGCAGTGAGGTTTCCCTCTGCCTTGGGGTTGCCGACCGAGAACGACCAGGGTGTAGGAACGGTCAAAGCGCCACCTGGGGATTGCACCCGCCTCCCCCCAGATGCCTTTGCCGAGTGAGTGTACCTAACGTGTGAGTATATGTGTGTAAATAGGCCACGGATGGCCAATGTTGGTTGTGAACAAGTGGTGAGTAAATTTACGTGTAAATTGTGAAAAGGCCCTTAAGAGGGCCGATGAACTTAAAAATTGGGTCTTTATACGAACCAGAAGCCACGGAGGGCTTAGTCCTTGAGGGCGCTGTGCCCGTCTAGATGTCTGGGTGCCGATGCGATGCCTTCCAAGAAATTTTCGATTTCTGGCGAAAAGGTCCTCTTAATGGCCTCTGCGGCCAAAACCCGTGAGGGCGCTCGACTTCTCTTGGAGTCCGGATGCCGGCGCGATGTTTAGTAGACTCTGACCAAGAGTCACCAAAATGGTCCTCTTCAGGTCCTTGAAGGCCTTTTCAGGCAGGCGGAGTTAGTCGTCGGGTGGTGGCAGGAGACCTTCTCGACTGCCGGGGGGTTGGCCGGAGTACGTTGTTAGACGTCCTCAACGGCCGGGGAGTTGGCGCCGGTTGGCGTCGATGCCGCGCTCAATGCCGCAGCAGAGTTGGCTGACGCGGAGCGTCGATGGCGTGTCTGATGGTGACCAAGATCAATGACCAAGTGAACCAGGTAGCTACCCAAGCTCTTAAGATTGTAAGCAGTGGAGTCATTCCATATTATCTCATTCCATAACGCCGAGCAGACGTTCTGACGCGCCGAAGGCGCAAGAAAAATTGTCCCGGTAGCTATTTGCCACCACTACCAATGTTGTCAAAAATAATTAAAATAAAAATGACGGAGGTTTGCGTGACTTGTGTAGTGTAATGTTTGTGAGAAGAGGAAACTTATAATCTAAAGTAACTGTTGATAGAACTGGAGAACTAAAACTAAAAATAATTAAAAACAAAGTTGATGAGAAAAGAAAGAAAAAAAAATGAACATAGCTTTCGCAACAATATTTTTGTATTTTCGGTACCTAAATGGTATATTTTTTATTATTTTTTTGGTTTTAGATTAGAGTCCTTTTCATTTTTGAATATTTTATATTTTTTTTTGAGGATTTTTCGAAGTATTTTTTTAGATTTTCTATTAAGTTTTTTAACGTATCTTATAATTTTTTTTTTATAACGATTTTATGTGAATTTTATTAAAAAAGAACGCAACGTAAGGAGAAAAGACATACGAAAGACTCATAGACGAGTGATATGCTTAGGCAGTGTATGTGTAGTAGGCAGATTTTCGTTGTAATTCCAGATATTAATTAAAAGCGGATTTTGTGTAGCTGTAAGACGAGCGCCCATGCGATTTGCTTGTTGACTGATAAATTCCTGAACGGTGGTTAGGTTGTGAGCTCTGAGGACATGGGAAATTTTGGTTCTCTGCGGAAAATGCAAGATGAAACGGAGGGACTTATTCTGAAATGTATTTTATTTATTTTGAATTGGGAGGGAATTTGCAAAAATCTCTGCGCCGAAGAGCAGGATGGGACGAATTATTCCTTTGTACAGCCGTATTTTATTGTCTTTAGTCAGTGGCGATTTTTTACATAAAAGTCCGTTTAATGCGTATTGTGCCTGCCGGGCTTTGGCTATTGCTGCAGTGGAATGGGATTTGTAGGAGAGACGATGATCGAGGATGACGCCAAGAAAGCGGTGGTTGTCGACCCTTGGAACGCGTGTGTTTTGGATGAGTACTGAATTTCTAGGTTCGTGTTTTCGGGTTCTCTCGAAGTGTAAATGACTGCTTTTGGAGGCGTTTATTTGAATTTTCCATTTTTCGGTCCATTTATGAATTTTGCTAAGATGTCTGTTGAGTTTTCTGATGTTAGTGTCGGTGTATTTGGATTGTGCTGAAATGGCTGTGTCGTCTGCATACATGTGGAGTGTAGTGTCATCGTCTGTGGGAATGTCGTTTACGAAAATGTTGAATAATAACGGACTCAACAGCGAGCCCTGAGGAACACCAGCTCGCGCTGGTCTTTCCGACGACAAGATATTGAAGTCGGAGATTTTAAACGAGCGGCCTCGGAGGTAACTTCTGACGAGCGCGATCAGAGACATCGGGAACCGATTAAGATACATTTTGTAGATGAGCGCGTCATGCCAAACGCGATCAAAGGCTCTGGCAACGTCCAGAAAAACCGCATCTGTAGGGCGTCGAAGGTTAAATCCGCGTGTAACTTGTTCAACGAGGCGAAGGATTTGGTGAGTGCAAGAGTGGCGTTTCCTGAAACCAAATTGCTCAGGGCGTAATGTGTTATTTTGTTGAATGTGTAATTCTAATTTCGATAGTATGATGCTTTCAAAAATTTTGGAAATGTTGGAAAGTAATGTGATTGGTCGTGAATTTCCTGGGATGGTGGGATTTTTTCCGGGTTTTGGAATAAGAATTACTTTGCCTACTTTCCAGGCAGCCGGAAAATGGGAGGATTTGAAGCAATTATTAAATAGATCAGCAAGGAGAAGACTGAAGCGGGGAACTTTACAACTGTTTTTCAATAAAAGATTGGTGATGCCATCTAAACCGGGGGCTTTGTGTTTGGGGAATTTATTGATAATAGATTCGATTTCAAAAGAAGAGGTAATATCAAAATTTGGCTTTGGGAGAGAAAAAGTACTTAGAACCAAGGCAATTTGTCTATCAAGGGGAGAATGAGAAGGATCTAGTGCCATGGTTTGTTGCAAATGGTCCGCCTGGATTTCGGTTTTGTGTTGCGGGTCGTAAATGTATTTGTTATCATGTTTAATTGGGGGAGAAATTACTTTAACTGTGCGTCTGAGGGACTTTGATGTTTTCCAAAGGGTGTTGTCTTCGAATGAGAGTGTAGATACATGTGTGTTCCAACGCTCGAAAGAATGTTTTGAGATTACCCTTCTGACGCCTGCGCAGAGATGTTGATAGCGCAGCTTGTCATACGGATCTCTGGAGCGTTGCCATCGCCTACGCGCGGCATTACGACGCTTAATCAGTTCTACGATAGATTGATCGAAGTGACTGGGCGTGCTCGCGGAGACGGGAATGGATCGCGTGACGGAATCTTTAACCCGGGTTAAAGTGGAACTGATGAGTGAAGCTCTTTGATCAAGATCGTGCGTGGAGGGGGAATCAAGGAGAGGAATAGAATTGAGATTGATGGTAAGGGAATTAACGAAACGGGACCAATTAGTGAAAATTTTGGCAGGAGGAATTATTTTACGCGGCTGGATGGGAATGTGAAAAAGTATTGGAAAGTGGTCGGAAGTGAATGAATGAATTACATCAGGAGTTGAAGTAATGGGAAGGTTATTGCAAACGGCAAAATCAAGAATGTCGGCAGAATATCTGTGGGAAGAGCAATAATGAGTAGGTGAAGTTGGAGCAAGAACGGAGAATGGTTTGCCGGTAATGAATTTAAGCAGAGTTTTGCCGTTTTTATTCGTAGCGTACGAATTAAATGAAGGGGATTTTGAATTCCAGTCGCCTATGAAAAGGCCGCTCGAATGCATGGAAAAAAGTTCCTCAAGGTCGTCGCTGCTGAGCTTTTTGGTGGCAGGTTGATATATTGAAAAGATGTTAAGTTTACCGTGTTGGGTGTCAAGTGCGATTCCAAGGGCCTCAAGGGAATTTAGGACGGGGACGTTGAGAACGGAATAATTAAGCGATTTATGAACTAAGACAGCTACCCCCCCTCCCCGCGTGTCCCTGTCAAGGCGGTGTATGTTATAATGGGCGTTAGATAGTGTACTCGCACGCTCCGCGCGCTCGTTAAGGGGCTCCGCCCCTTAAAAACCCCGGTTCCGGCTTCGCCGTCTATATTTGTGTTCGCTCGAAGACTTTTTAAGTTCGAATAATCTCACCTCAGCTTGGGGCCGGCTTCGCCGGCCAGGGGGTAGGGAGGCGCCCCACTCATTCCTCGGAACGGCTTCGCCGTTCCTCACTGAAGGGCGGCTTCGCCGCCCAGGGGTTCAGTGTGCCCCCCCGGGGCTTCCCCGCTTAATATTCGGAACGGCTTCGCCGATCCTCGTCTAAGGTCGCCATAGCCGCCCAGAGGGCGAAGGCATTTCGGAGCTGTTTCACCGTTTTTCGTTTGAGGGGAGTCCACAGCTTCTGCGCCGCTTGAACATCGGGGCGGCTTCGCCGCCCGAGGGTTACTGAAGCTCCTCCTCGCCTACGCCAGTTACTCCTCGGAACGGCTTCGCCGTTCCTCGTTCTGGGGCGGCTTCGCCGCCTTGGGATTGAGGATTTTTTTGGTGATGTTCCAGGAGGTGATCGGGGGTTTTCTGGTATTTTTCCCGTATGGTTTACGGTGGGTCGCCCTCACCAAATATTCCGGATCTAGAGCTCAGAGGGGACGGGAAGTGCGGCGTAATGTTTGAGAGAAGTTCCCAAATGGGAGACTTAATGGCACATTTTACATTTGGGGGGTATTTCAGGGGGATTCCGGGGGTTTACGTGTGTATTCCAGGTGGTCACCATCCGTTCAAATAATTTCCGTGGGGATGAATCGTTGGGGGCGGTGGTATACTCACGAAAAGTACCCAAAAAGTAGAGTTATATGCAAAATTTTATTTTTAGGGGGGTGTATGTGGGTTAACCGGGGGTTTATAGGTTTGTCCTACCAGGGGTCATCAGTCGTCGACATCAATACCGTAGTGATGAGTGGCAAGGCTTGGGATAGTGGCGGAATCGTGACGAAAAATACCCGAAAAGGCTACTTATATGCAAATTTTAATTTTTAGAGGGTTTCGGGGGGTTTAAATATGACGATACCATATGGTCACATTCATTTGCTGTCATATCTAACAGTAGTGTGCCCTATGAACTCCATATTTCAGGAGTAATACAAAAATAAGGAAACCAGTCCCCGAAAAAAGTGAGTAGTGCCCGCCATTTTTATTTTTTCGCGTTTTAATCCATTAAATCATTTACAAGATGTTTATGATTTCTGAAAGACAATTCATAGTTGTATGTAACTACAAAGTTTGAAAGAAATCAGTCGGGTAAAAATTGACAAAACCTTGTGTTAATCTTTTGGGAATCGTAATTTTCGGTGATTTTCGGAATACTTTAATTTTTTTCTGAGTAACCAAGCACAATGAAAGAAAATTGTTAACTCTATTTCGTAGACGAAGTTATGAGCATATATAATAATCATTTTCGTTATCCAACACCTTAAATTAAGTCGAGGGGAGGGGAAAGTTTGATATTTTTTTCGAAAAATCAATTTTTGGACGCCATTTTAGCTGTAACTTTCTCAAATGGAAACTAATAAATTTACTTAATTACGTGCCTACGTTTATCAGCTTTCAAAAAATGCATTAACGACACGTGTGGCACGCACGGTTCGCGCGCAGTAAAATAAAAACCGAAAGATGGTCACCGGAAAAAGCCCGATTTCGGCCATTTTGTCGTCCTAGCGACGACACGTGGCGGAAACTTCCGGTTTTCGGATTTTTCCTCCGGATCATTTCGGAATCCCCGCACGCCTGCCAAATTTCAGCTCTCCAGCACTTCTAGAAGTGGTCGGGAATTTGTATCCATCAGTCAGTCAGTCACCACGAGGGCTGTATATAGATAGGATTATGTGGTTTCAAGTGTGTTTCCTGCAATAAAATTACGTGTATCATGTTATCAAATGCATATTGCAGGAGTTCGTTTTTCTTGTTCGTGATGCCTTGACAGTTCCACGAGAGTAACTTGAGTGTAGGTATGCAGTGTGTCGTATTGTTCATGGTGTAGCGGTGAGGGTAAGTAGCTGCTCAAGAATGAAAATTTTCTTTTCCTGCACGGAATTGCAGTGGCGGAGCTGTGAGAATATTCCCCGGCACCAACGGAGCAGTTCCGCGGTGTCGGGGTCGGCTGACGGGGCGGTGGCATTGTCGGGCATCGGCAGTTGGTTAGGATTTTGGTACATAAGCGGCGGAAAATGAGAATTTTGAGGGTATTCGGGGTATCGTACCATTTCGGAGTGACTTGGGTCTTCGGGGCTTGTGATTGGCTGAGGTGAATTAGCGACTGCGGAGGCAAAGCTGCGGGAATTATGAATTAAGTTTGAACGTTGGGTAGGAAAATCGGGCCTAGAGGGGAATTTTGCAGCAATTAGTGCTTTCCTGGCGTCTTTATGGATGGGGCAGCCACGGTAGCTAGCGGTGTGGCCGCCTTGGCAGAGGTAACAAGTGGGATCGGCTCCTTGGGGCTTTGTACACTGTCCGGTTATGTGGTCAGCACCGCATCTGACACAGTTTGGAGGGAGTTGGCAGTGATTTTTTGTGTGCCCAAGGCGTTGGCACCTATGGCATTGAACGGGTTGAAGGGGTTTACGGAAGGGAAAAATACGGACGCTTAGTCCGGCAATTAGGTGAAGGGAAGTGAATTTTTGAAGGTCGGCATGAGGGGCCAATGAGACCCGGCAGGTTCTGGTCGGGTATTTTGGTACGGCATTATGTCCGAGCTGTCGCTCGTAGTTACTGGGTCGAGTAGAAAATATTCGTTCGACGTGAACGACAGGGAAACCTAAATGTTCCAGTTCAGTCATAATGTCTTCTGTCGGGACTGATTGGAGTATGCCGGTGATGGCATATTCCTTTCGTTTTTCGTCAGATATGGCGTAGGTTACGTAAGGAATGTTTAATTCCTTCAGGATTCGGTCAGTTGCACGGAAGTCGTCAGGGGTGGAACACTTAATAATGGCTGAATTAGGTCCTGTTGAATGGGCGGCCGGGGGGAAGGTGCAAGCATTTTTTATGCGGCTATACAAAGTTGGCCAGTTTTCGGTGCTGGCGAGCCTGAAGGGCGGAAGACGAACTCGGGGGGAGGGCGCGGAAGTTTCCATGTCCTCGGGAGTTTGAGAAGGCTGATTGGCTACGGGGGCAGAAGCTGGAGTGGAAATTAGAGTGAATCGATTGCTAATTTTGATCGGAGGTGGGGAGGAAAGACTACCGTTGGCCATATGGCGACGGCGTTTATTCTGTACGACTTCAAATTCCCTATCGTGCATGGGCGCAACGTTAGAGGCGGTAGTGGCGGCGTGTGAGCACACGGAAGCAGAGCTTTGGGCCACAGGAACGGGCTGAGCAGGCTGATTGGCGGTTGATGGAGTAGGAGCAGTGTTGACGGACATCAGGGAGGGAATGGAGTCATGTTGACTCGAATTGACGGCGGCTGGAGCTGGAGAAGGTGCATTTGATGATGATGAGGTCCTTAAGGGGGCCAGAACCGGACTTCGGCTGCTGGTGGAAGGCGCTGGAGATTGTTGTGTGCTTCTGGCGGTGGTCGGTGGTGGGACGGCCCTGAAGAGGGCCGATGGAACTTCTAGCGGCGTCGCTGGAGTCTTCATGTTGACAGTTGGGGAGGGATTTTTAATCGGTTGCCTCTGCTTCCGTGAGTGCATGTCTGGGTGTGGTGCGGGGGATCGGGAGGGCATGGGAACCTAGCGAGGGGACCCGCCCAAGTCCCCCAGACGTGCAATGGGCGTGCTTGCGCTACCCGTGCCTGAGGTATTGGGCGAGACTTCCCAGGGAAAGACGCAAACAGACACCACCCGAAGGGAGGGAACGAGCGTCCAGTATTGCTCGCCTCCCCCCGGGGCTCTGTCACGTCGCCGTTGAGGGACGTGTAATTGTTTGGGAGTGCAAGTAATGTTATTCACGTAAGATTATTGTATAAAAAATAATAAAAAATAAAGAGAGCTACCGGGACGGTAGTTAGGATAATTGATGATCAGCTGGATTGCAGGCAGGATAAGGTCTTCAGTTGAAGAGTGAAGGAGTCTTCGGGTGAAGGTGAAGGCTTCGGGTGAAGGTGAAGGATGGAAAAAAAAGGAAAAAAAGGGTTCTCTATGGGTTGATAGGAGATGGTAATGCTGTTTCTTCTTATTTAATTCATACGATTCATTTTTCATCCAATTTTCGGAAGAACATCAATTGCCGCGGAGCGCGCAGAAGATCGCTAACTAACTAACCAACTGAACTGAACTCAACTCAACTTAACTCATTCCATAACGCAACGCGGAGTTTTGTTATATGCTGGTGGTCGGAGCTCCCAGCCAATGGGCTGTCTTCTTCGGGTTTCTGCGGTGGTGGTGGTTTCAATACTATACTTGTGATTTTCTGTGAAGTTTCAGTCCGGGCAATTGCAGGGGTTAAGTGGGAAAAGGAATATGGGAAGGGATAAGGGCGCATTTAGGAGTTCTGTGGGTAGAGGTATTAGGAATAGCATAGTCCCATAAGTTACTTAATAATTTATTATTGGTTTTAGCAAAAGAAAGTTGGAATTTACTGAGATTTGACTTTAAGAGCATTGAAATAGGAAGTAGATTTAGATCATTACGGATTTTCTTATTACTAACAAACCAGGGTGCGCCTATAATTTTTCGCACGATTTTATTCTCGCATGTTTGTATTCTTTTTAAATGCGTGGCACTAGCATGAAGCCACACGGGTGAGGCATATGTAAGCAAAGGTTTTATGGTTGAAGAGTAAAGCAGTAATTTAGTTTTTAAAGGTAATGGAGAATTGGCTTTCAGCAGCGGGAATAATGCTGCATGAATACCTTGACATTTTTGAGTTTGCGTTCTAATGTGGCTAGCCCACGTTAATCTTTTATCCAATAAGACGCCTAAATACTTCGCCGTTTGGCTCTTTGGAATCCGTGCGTTCCCGTAAAACAATTGATGGCCGTCACCTGCTTTGGGGCGTCTTGAAAAGACGATATGAGTGCATTTTTCGGCGTTTACGCTCAGCTTCCAGTCGTCGGCCCAGTCTTCATAAGCGTCGAGATGCTCCTGCATGGTGTCGGCAGTTCGGTGCGGGTCTGAACCTTGAGCCAATAGGGTGGTATCGTCAGCATATTGGAAAAGGTGCGATTTAGGATGGGTTGGGGTGTCATTAACAAAAAGGTTGAATAAGGTAGGGGAAAGGATTGCTCCTTGCGGAACGCCGGAGGAAATGGAATGGAATTGTGAAGCAGAGGAGTTAATTTGGACAAAAAAGGTTCTGTCAGAGGAAAAGGATTGGGTTAATTTGGTAAGGTATAAGGGAATTTCGAGAGAGGAGAGCTTGTGAATTAGGCCCAAAGTCCAGACCCTGTCAAACGCAGCTTCCAGGTCCAGGAATACAGCATGCGATATCAGCTTACTGTTGAATCCAGATGTTATTGTCTCGACCAATCGCAGGATCTGATGAGTAGTTGCAGTGCGTTGACGGAATCCTGTCTGCTCTGGCCGGATGACTTCATTTTCGTCGAGGAACGCACGGAGCCGGGAATGAATGATCGATTCAAAGAGCTTAGACAATGTGTTTAATAAACTAATAGGACGGTAGGATTTGGGATCGGACGGAATTTTGTTAGGTTTGAGGAGCATGATGACTTTCGCTAGCTTCCATGCAGTGGGAAAATACGAAATATTTAATAAAGAATTAAAAAAAATGCTAAGAATTTTGAACATTTGCGTTGGAAGGTTTCTGAGCAAGCGATTATTGATCCCGTCAGGGCCTGGCGCTGATTTCCTCTTGAGAGTTTTGATGACTGCTGCAATTTCGACCGGAGTTGTATATTCTGGTTCGGAGATTGGCGCATACTGAAGACTCAGCCAGGTAATGGAGCATTCTTCTTCCAATGAAGATGGTAAGTCGTTGCAGAATCGGTTTTCAAGTATTTCTGCGAAGAGATTTGCTTTTTCGGCGTCTGTAACTATTCGGCCTTCTGCGGAGGAGAGTGCTGGAATTAGACGGCGAGGTTTTTTTAAAGCCTTTGCGATCGGCCAAATTGTTCCGTCGGCGCTTCGCAGAGATTCAATTTTTTTCGTCCAGTTTTCGCTGCGGTGGGTTTTAATAGCGCGTTGAACGCGATTTCGTAGGGCATTGTAGATTTTTCGGTCTTCCTGTTTTCTCGAATGCTGCCAAAATTTTCGCGCGGAGTTTCGTCGCTGAATTAGCTGAATAATGTTCTCTGGGAGAGCGTCAGGCAGGGATTTTTCGGGCAGCTCGTATTTCGCGTCGTTAGCGGCGTCTTGAAGAATGGTGGTGAGAAGTTCCACGAATTCGTCAGCTTTTTTCCTGCTATTGATGGAAGCGGGCTTCAGAAGATGGCAATTATCGGCAACTAAACGCGAAAATTTGTTATAGTTAATTGCTCGGCGGCCGGTGAATTTCTTTTCTGGCAGGCAGTTGACACAGAAGTGAACAGGAAGATGGTCTGACAGAGAGGAATCTATTGTAGAGGACTGGTTGGTCACGGGAACGTTGGAGGAGAGTGCGATGTCCAGAATGTCGGATGAGCCACGGGAAGAGAAATGCGATGGGGAGTCTGGAGCAGTGATGATTAGGTTGCGGCGGCGTTGAAGATGAAGGATCATATTTCCTGCTTGATTATTTTTATTACAACCCCAGCTTTGGTGTTTTGCGTTTAAATCGCCGGCTATGATGCTTCGGGCTTTTAAAATTGAATTTAAAAATAAAGTATCTTCCTTCTTTGCTGTTTTAGGTTGACGATAAACGGACCAAAGATGGATGTCTCCGAGACTTGTCCGGATTTTTGCGCCGACAGCTTCGATTGCGGATTCAGATTGCGGGATTGGCAGTTGTTCCGAAGGAATTGACGATTTAATTAGAAGTAGTACTCCCCCTCCTCTCGCATTTTCACGATCAAGGCGGTACTGTTTGAAGCCGGGAAAATAAATGTTTTTCGATGGAATTAGCAGAGTTTCTTGGATACAGGCAGCGTCTATTTGATTTGAAGTTAAAAGAACTCGGAGTTCTTCTTGCTTTTCGTGCAGGCCGCAAATGTTCCAATGCAGTATCTTGAGCTTCGTGGCAGGGCGCTTATCCATCGCTAAGGAGGGACATGGCGATTTGAATAACTTCGTTAATTATGATTTCTGATTTGGGTTTGTCTGAAGGAATGAGAAGTTTCTTGATGAGGCCTGTTAACCATGAGGAGATTTTTTGCTTCATGTTTGGCGTGAAGAAAGACAATAGGAATGACTGAAGGCCGGATTCAGATGCATCGGATTGCTGAGATTGCTGAGGGCTTGCTGTGATTGGCTGGTTCGGTGCAGATGATGATTGTAAGGCAGGAAAGGAGCCAGGAGTGAAATTTGGCTGAGTTGCTGGCGGACGGCGGCTATTACGGACTTTTTCAGCAAATGAAAGATAATTTGGGCATTGTTTATAATTTGCGGGATGGGCTCCATTACAATTTGCGCATTTGGCGGGTTCGGGTTTAATTAGAGTGCATTCAGTATGGGAGTGATTGTCTCCGCATCTAACGCAGCGAGTCTGCATGCCGCACGATTTGTATGTGTGCCCGTGACGTTGGCATTTCGTGCACTGCGGCGGGCCGGGCGAAGGGCGAAATGGCTCAATTTTTACTCCTAAACCGCAGAGATGAGTAATGCGGCGAAGTTTCTCTTCGTCAGCCTTGGATTGCAGCTTCAGCTGGAACAGTGGTAGGAGTCTGGTTGGCAGAGGTGGCAGGGTTGCTGCTGGATCGTTTTGCAGAAGGCGTTCTCGTCGGTCTCGTTCAGATTTGAGTGGGCGCGTGGTGCGCAGCTGGACAATGTCGTCTACTACAACGTCTTGCTCTTCAAGGGACTCGCGGATTTCATCGATGGAGGTAGAAGATAGAAGGCCGCGAACAACTAGATAGGTTTTTTTGTCCTCAGCAAGTTGATAGGAGTAAAATTCCCATTTTTTCTCAGTGAAAAGCTTTACGAGAATACGAAAGTCATCAGAAGTATGGCATTGAATCCTGATTTGGGAGCCTGTCGTATTACAAACGGGCGGGCGGCTAGTGGCAGTGATTATGGCACGGTTCTTTATCGACCAATCAGATTGCTCCTTTAAGAAAATCGGGGGAATCTTGTATTTACGAGTAACCTGAGGGGGAGTTGAGGGATTTTCGGGGGTTTGGGCCTTAAAAGGTCCGTTTTGTGAGATAAGCATTGGAGAATGGGAGGAATTAGCTGAATTTGTCGACGGCAAGTTGGACTTGGAAATTTGAGGGGCCTTAAGAGGGCCAATTTCAGACTCAGATTGTAACGGGCTAAACCTATTGCTGGTTTCTATGGGCGGCATTACTACTGGCGGTGGAGTCACAACACGTCTACGTTTTTTTCTATTATCTACTTCAAAGTCTTCTACACCATTTAAAGTAACATCAGAATCATTATTTTGCAACGGCTGAAGGCCAAGTAATGCTCTTACGGCTGGATCATGCAACTTTTCCACGGGAAGCGTGATTTGAATAACAGAATTAGATTGATTGTCAGATTTTGCAGATGAAAGAGGTTCTATGGTTGGGACTATGCTAGGAAGGAGAGGATTTGCAATGCCCGGACTTACCGCGGCAGGAACTGGGTTGACGGGAACGGGGTTGGTTGGCATGGATTGGGATGGACTTGGTGTCGGTGATTCAGGAGAGGATGGCAGGTTAGATGCAGGCGAGGAAGGAGGGCTTGAAAGGCTGTCATCATCGGTCCAGGGACCATTGGGCTCGGATTCGTTAGAGTCCTCGTCCATAGCGCCGGTCGGCGCGGTGCGTCTTGACGCAATATTCTTTATTCAAATTGTTTTTGCGATGCACAGAGTAAAGATAAACTTCGCGCGTAAGCACAAGGTTAAGTATACGAAAATTCGCGGCGACTGTCAGCAGGGCACAGTGGCAGCAGCGTCCGTAACATTCCGTTCACGTAACGCTGACGCTGACGCTGTATTGGTAACTGCATTGCAGTTATGTTTCCGATGTTCAGCCGTTGCTGGTAATCGTCGTTTTGGCGTTATTTTTGAAGTTGGCGGTTTTGTGTTAAGTGGCTTTTATGAGATTATTGCATCGGGTGTGTAAGTGCTGTTTTAGATCTTTGGTGTTTGAAGTGTGGATTGTCTGTGTAGTTCCATAGAGGAGTCAGTAGGTTGTTTTGTGTTTTATGGAGTGATTGTTCGAATGATTTTGCTATGTCGTTTAGGTATTGTGTCATTGTTTTAATTTTTAGGTTATCGTGTATGTAGGAATTTCGAACGAACCAGGGAGCTCCCGTGATTGTTCTTAGTGTTTTGTTTTGTGTTACTGTGAGTTTATGTGAATGTGTTTTGGCTATGGATCCCCACGCTGGATAGCCATATGTGAGTATCGGCCTGATCATGGCCGTGTAGAGTATTTTCTTGGTGTGTAGACCCAGGTGGGGACTTTTGAGGAGTGGGAATATGGCTGCAGACGCACTCTTTGCCTTTTGCACTGCTGCTTTGGTGTTTGCGCTCCATGTCAGCTTTTCATCCAGGATAACGCCCAGAAATTTGGTTGTGTTGCTGCGTGGAATACGGCTGTTGCCGTAATAAATCGGGGTTGATAGTGATCGTTTGGTCTTTTTGGCGAACTGCATCACTTGGCTTTTTGCCGGGTTTAGCTTCAGTTTCCAGGTTGACATCCAGTCTTCGATGTCGTCGAGGTGTTCCTGGATCCGGTCCGCGGCCGTGTCTGGGTCGAACGATTTGGATATTATGGCAAGGTCGTCAGCATAGAGGAAGGTTTCTGTATTCGGATGGGAGGGAATGTCGTTGATGTAGATGTTAAAGAGAAATGGGGAAAGGATGGAGCCTTGTGGGACTCCGGAGGAGATTGGTTGTAGTGGGGATTGTGCGAGGTTAACGGAGGAGAAGAAGGTACGGTCGGATAGATAGGATTGAATAATTTTTGTTAGGTACATGGAAATGGGAGTGGAGTGGAGTTTGTGGAGGAGACCTTTGTGCCATACACGGTCGAAGGCCTTGGACTGGTCCAGGAAGACACCTACGACGTACTTTTTTATGTTAAAGCTGAATTGGATTGCTTCGACGAGCCTGGTAATTTGGTGAGCGGTGGAGTGGCTGGAGCGAAATCCTGCCTGCTCGTCCCGGATGAGGTGATGTTCTTGAAGTTCTGGGAGTAATCGGAGTAGGATGGATTTTTCCAGTAGTTTGCCGAAAACCGATAGTAAGCTGATGGGCCTATAGTTGTTCGGGTCATTTGGAGGTTTCCCCGGTTTCGGAATATGGATAACCTTGGCGGATTTCCAGTCTTTTGGAAAGTATGACATCTTGTAACAGGTATTGAAGAGGTGGCGAAGGTAGAGGAGAAAGTTCGGGGGGAGCTGTTTGGTCAGATGGTTGGTAAAGTTATCCGGTCCTGGGGCTTTCTTCTTTGGTAGTTGTTGAATAAGTGACTGGAGTTCGGTTGGAGAAACTGGAGGGAATGTTGGGCTAGGGCAAAGAGAAATGGACGAGTTGGACTCTTCGCATTCTTCATTAGCGTCAGAGTGTTCAGCGTCACGGAACGTTTCCGCCAGTTGTGTGGCGAATAGATTTGCCTTATCTTCGTCCGTGGTGGCTTGTGTGCCGTTGAAGTTCACCGGGGGGGAGGGGTTTTTCGATTGCGGAGGGATCTGGCAAGCTGCCATACGGAATGATCCTTGTGGGACAATGATGCAATTTTTTCGTCCCACAGCTTCTGTCGGTGGGTTCTTATGGCTGACGTTACTCGGTTCCTAAGGGCCTTATATAAGTTCCGCACGATGGGGTCTTGGGTGCGTCGCCATTGTTTCAGCGCGCTGTTTCGCTTTTGGATAAGTGGAAGAATGGACGGCGGAAGTGATGTGTCGATCAGTGGCGTAGGTTTTGGGGTGAATGATGCTTCTTCTAGGCAGTGATTGAGACTGGCGTTGAGCAGGGAAACGTGTTTTTCCACGTCCTCCGTTGTGGAACTGGAACGCGGATCCGGAAAACTGATCATGGTTGCTGAATCCTTGAATTTCTTCCAATTTACTTGCGGGGGAGGAGGAATGGTTGGGTAAGAGAGCGGGAGGTTTAGAATTATAGGGGCATGATCGGATGCTGTAAGTGGCAAAGTGGACGGTAGGAGGAATGGAGAGAGGTTTTTGGTAAGAAAGAGATCGAGGATGTCGGCCGGGTGATTTGGGTTTGCAGTAAAGTGGGTGGGGGATGGTGGGGGTAAGACTGTGAAGGGAAAGGTAAGTTCGGCGTGATGTAGATTCCGTCCTTTTTGGTTGGTGTTTTTGCAGCCCCAAGCGCTGTGCTTGGCGTTTAAGTCTCCGCCCAGAACCGTGGTGGAGGAGAGGATGGAGTGGATAGCGTCCAGGTCTTTTTGCTGGATACCGTGTCCTTTCGGGGGCAGGTAAGCGCTCCAGACATTGAGGTCACCTTTTGCGGTGGCAAATTTGGATCCGACAAGTTCTAGGGCTGCAGTGGGTGGAGCTTTAAGGGTTTTTAAGGGGGGTTTCTAGAAGGTGTTTTTTGTAGAGGAGCATCACACCGCCGCCGGTTCCTTCCTTCCTGTCACTTCGCCGAGTGGAGTAATTCGGGATGTTGAAGACGTCTTTCGGTCGTAGCCAGGTTTCTTGAATGAGGGCTATGTCTGGTTGATGGGAATGTAATATATTTAAAAGTTCGCCCTTTTTTGTTTTGATGCTGCTCGCATTCCACGATAGCAGCTTAAGGTGGTTGAGAGTCTTGTATGTTTTACAGGCCATTGACGAGCAGCATGGCGCCTGTGATGATCTCCTCTAAGAGGATATCCATTCTGGATTTGCCTTCGGCTGGGTTTATTATTTTCCGGATAAGCCCTGATAACCAGGCTTTTAAATGGGTTTTCCACGAGTCCGTGGTGGCAGTGGGGTTTTGCGGAGCCGGAGTAGGTTGGCTTTGTGTTGAGGTTGATGGTTGGGAAAGGTTTCTGACAGGTGGAGTGGTGCTCGGTGCGGTCTGAGCTGTCGGTTGGGGATTGGAGTGGCAAGGGATAGATTGTGAGGTGGAAGGTTGGGATGGTTCGGAGGTTGTTACAATTGCTGTAGGGCGAACTGTTTGTTTTCGTGCGTTCCATGCATTTGCTGGCGGAGGCGGTGCTGGAAAGTTTACTTCATCTAGAGTAGGTGGAGCTGCGGCCGGAGTTTCGTTGGTTGTTCTAAGACGTAAGAGGCGAGCTACTTCCTTGTATTTGGGGCAGCCTTTATATACTGCAATGTGCGCGCCGTTGCAGTTGGCGCATTTTCCGGGTGCGTCTTTTGCCTTTGTGCATGTAGTATAGAAGTGAGGGCCAGCGCATTTAAAACATTTTGGTTCTAGGCCGCAGGTCTTGTGGGTGTGGCCGAAGTTCAAACAGCGGCGACACTGAATTGGCCCCGGGGATTGCTTGAAAGGAACGACTTTAGCGCTGAGGCCGAAGATGTCCTTCATTTGTGTCAGCCTGGCCCTTTCGTCCGGGCAGTCTAGCCGTACTTGAAACATCGGCAGCGGGCGCAAGGGCAAGGATGGTAGAGGCGCGGCAGGGTCGGCTTGACGAAGCTGAGTTCGCTTTCTGTTTTCCGATGCTGACGGTCGGGAGGATCGGAGCTGGACGATATGCTCCGTTGTGATGCCTTTTGCAGCTAACTCGGCTTTGACCGTGTCCGGAGTGGAATCCGCGGGCACACCTTTAATGACAAAATGGGGCTTTTTGTCAGTTTTCAACTGATAAGTGAAGTGCGGAATATTGTTGTCGGCTAGGATTCTGGTAGTCGCCCGAAAGTCGTCGACTTTTTGACATTTGATTAGAATGTCCTTGCTGCGCAATGATGCAACGGGCGGGAATGCGCAAACCGAGTAAATTAATTTCCTCTTTGCAATCCAGTTCGTAGTGTCCCTAATGAATATGGGCGGGATTTTTGAAGTTGGCTCGGGTTCCGGTGCTTCCTCTTCCATATCGTCACCGTCCTGGCTAAGTACCTCATAGCGGTTGGTATTCAGTATGGGCGAAGTCGGGCGGGAAGCAGAGGTCGATGGAGGCGGGGTGTTCGCCTTGCGTTTTTTGGAACTGCTGTCGACGACGGTAAAGGCGGGCGGTGCAGTGAAGGCAGTAGTGGCTGCAGCCTGTTCGGCGAAAAATGATTTTAGCTCGGCGCCGCGTTCACTCAAGAGGGCGAGGAAACGCGGATCTTCGGCGAGTGGAGCCATTGGGACTGTCTCCGGAGAGAGAGGTGAGTCAGTGTCTAGTGCGGTAGCCATGTTGGTGTGTCTGTAGCCTAGCGAGGGGACCCGGCGGGTCCCCCAAGGCGTGCAGTGAGGTTGCCCTCTGCCTTGGGGTTGCCGACCGAGAACAACCGAATGTAGGACCGGTCAAAACGCCACCTGGGGATTGCACCCGCCTCCCCCCAGGCGCCTTTGCCGGGTGAATGTACCTAGTGTAGTGTTGTGTCGGGTAATGTTGTTTATGGGCAAGTGGTGTGGCGAATTACGTGTAAAATTCGTGTAAGGCCCTTAAGAGGGCCAATTTGGTCAGAAATTCTGTTTTTATACGTTACCGGGCAGTCTGCCGACTGAACCCGTGAGGGCGCTTGATGCCTCTGGGTGTGCTGGAGCCTTTCCGATGACTTCTGGCGAAATCTTGGAATCCGCCGAAAAGGTCCTCTTAAGGGCCTCGGCGGCCGAAATCCTTGAGGGCGCTGCTCTTCTAATGACGTCCGGAAGCCGTTTAGCTGGTTTGCAGATAAAAAGTTGGAGTCCCCAAAAAGGTCCTCTTAAGGGCCTAGGCGGCTCTTCAGGTAGGCGCAGGAAGTCCTACGATGGCGGAGGGTGTGGCAGGAGAACGCCGTGGGTGTCCTCGACTGCCGGCGGTGATGTCGCAGAGTTGCGGTGGCGGCTTTGCCGCAGGCTGTTGCCGCGGGCTGGCGGCGAAGATGGCTGGCGCGAAGCCGTGGGTGAGGGCGTGCTGTGTTAACCAAGTACGAGATGTCCCCAATCTCTTTTGATAGCATTAGGAGTCATTCTATAGCAGAATCGTTCACGTAACGCTGACGCTGACGCTGTATTGGTAACTGCATTGCAGTTATGTTTCCGATGTTCAGCCGTTGCTGGTAATCGTCGTTTTGGCGTTATTTTTGAAGTTGGCGGTTTTGTGTTAAGTGGCTTTTATGAGATTATTGCATCGGGTGTGTAAGTGCTGTTTTAGATCTTTGGTGTTTGAAGTGTGGATTGTCTGTGTAGTTCCATAGAGGAGTCAGTAGGTTGTTTTGTGTTTTATGGAGTGATTGTTCGAATGATTTTGCTATGTCGTTTAGGTATTGTGTCATTGTTTTAATTTTTAGGTTATCGTGTATGTAGGAATTTCGAACGAACCAGGGAGCTCCCGTGATTGTTCTTAGTGTTTTGTTTTGTGTTACTGTGAGTTTATGTGAATGTGTTTTGGCTATGGATCCCCACGCTGGATAGCCATATGTGAGTATCGGCCTGATCATGGCCGTGTAGAGTATTTTCTTGGTGTGTAGACCCAGGTGGGGACTTTTGAGGAGTGGGAATATGGCTGCAGACGCACTCTTTGCCTTTTGCACTGCTGCTTTGGTGTGTGCGCTCCATGTCAGCTTTTCATCCAGAATAACTCCCAGAAATTTGGTTGTGTTGCTGCGTGGAATACGGCTGTTGCCGTAATAAATCGGGGTTGATAGTGATCGTTTGGTCTTTTTGGCGAACTGCATCACTTGGCTTTTTGCCGGGTTTAGCTTCAGTTTCCAGGTTGAGATCCAGTCTTCGATGTCGTCGAGGTGTTCCTGGATCCGGTCCGCGGCCGTGTCTGGGTCGAACGATTTGGATATTATGGCAAGGTCGTCAGCATAGAGGAAGGTTTCTGTATTCGGATGGGAGGGAATGTCGTTGATGTAGATGTTAAAGAGGAATGGGGAAAGGATGGAGCCTTGTGGGACTCCGGAGGAGATTGGTTGTAGTGGGGATTGTGCGAGGTTAACGGAGGAGAAGAAGGTACGGTCGGATAGATAGGATTGAATAATTTTTGTTAGGTACATGGAAATGGGAGTGGAGTGGAGTTTGTGGAGGAGACCTTTGTGCCATACACGGTCGAAGGCCTTGGACTGGTCCAGGAAGACACCTACGACGTACTTTTTTATGTTAAAGCTGAATTGGATTGCTTCGACGAGCCTGGTAATTTGGTGAGCGGTGGAGTGGCTGGAGCGAAATCCTGCCTGCTCGTCCCGGATGAGGTGATGTTCTTGAAGTTCTGGGAGTAATCGGAGTAGGATGGATTTTTCCAGTAGTTTGCCGAAAACCGATAGTAAGCTGATGGGCCTATAGTTGTTCGGGTCATTTGGAGGTTTCCCCGGTTTCGGAATATGGATAACCTTGGCGGATTTCCAGTCTTTTGGAAAGTATAACATCTTGTAACAGGTATTGAAGAGGTGGCGAAGGTAGAGGAGAAAGTTTGGGGGGAGCTGTTTGGTCAGATGGTTGGTAAAGCTATCCGGTCCTGGGGCTTTCTTCTTTGGTAGTTGTTGAATAAGTGACTGGAGTTCGGTTGGAGAAACTGGAGGGAATGTTGGGCTAGGGCAAAGAGAAATGGACGAGTTGGACTCTTCGCATTCTTCATTAGCGTCAGAGTGTTCAGCGTCACGGAACGTTTCCGCCAGTTGTTTGGCGAATAGATTTGCCTTATCTTCGTCCGTGGTGGCTTGTGTGCCGTTGAAGTTCACCGGGGGGGGAGGGGTTTTTCGATTTCGGAGGGATCTGGCAAGCTGCCATACGGAATGATCCTTGTGGGACAATGATGCAATTTTGTCGTCCCACAGCTTCTGTCGGTGGGTTCTTATGGCTGACGTTACTCGGTTCCTAAGGGCCTTATATAAGTTCCGCACGATGGGGTCTTGGGTGCGTCGCCATTGTTTCAGCGCGCTGTTTCGCTTTTGGATAAGTGGAAGAATTGACGGCGGAAGTGATGTGTCGATCAGTGGCGTAGGTTTGGGGGTGAATGATGCTTCTTCTAGGCAGTGATTGAGACTGGCGTTGAGCAGGGAAACGTGTTTTTCCACGTCCTCCGTTGTGGAACTGGAGCGCGGATCCGGAAAACTGATCATAGTTGCTGAATCCTTGAATTTCTTCCAATTTACTTGCGGGGGAGGAGGAATGGTTGGGTAAGAGAGCGGGAGGTTTAGAATTATAGGGGCATGATCGGATGCTGTAAGTGGCAAAGTGGACGGTAGGAGGAATGGAGAGAGGTTTTTGGTAAGAAAAAGATCAAGGATGTCGGCCGGGTGATTTGGGTTTGCAGTAAAGTGGGTGGGGGATGTTGGGGGTAAGACTGTGAAGGGAAAGGTAAGTTCGGCGTGATGTAGATTCCGTCCTTTTTGGTTGGTGTTTTTGCAGCCCCAAGCGCTGTGCTTGGCGTTTAAGTCTCCGCCCAGAACCGTGGTGGAGGAGAGGATGGAGTTGATAGCGTCCAGGTCTTTTTGCTGGATACCGTGTCCTTTCGGGGGCAGGTAAGCGCTCCAGACATTGAGGTCACCTTTTGCGGTGACAAATTTGGATCCGACAAGTTCTAGGGCTGCAGTGGGTGGAGCTTTAAGGGGGGTTTCTAGAAGGTGTTTTTTGTAGAGGAGCATCACTCCGCCGCCGGTTCCTTCCTTCCTGTCACTTCTCCGAGTGGAGTAATTCGGGATGTTGAAGACGTCTTTCGGTCGTAGCCAGGTTTCTTGAATGAGGGCTATGTCTGGTTGATGGGAATGTAATATATTTAAAAGTTCGCCCTTTTTTGTTTTGATGCTGCCCGCATTCCACGATAGCAGCTTAAGGTGGTTGAGAGTCTTGTATGTTTTACAGGCCATTGACGAGCAGCATGGCGCCTGTGATGATCTCCTCTAAGAGGATATCCATTCTGGATTTGCCTTCGGCTGGGTTTATTATTTTCCGGATAAGCCCTGATAACCAGGCTTTTAAATGGGTTTTCCACGAGTCCGTGGTGGCAGTGGGGTTTTGCGGAGCCGGAGTAGGTTGGCTTTGTGTTGAGGTTGATGGTTGGGAAAGGTTTCTGACAGGTGGAGTGGTGCTCGGTGCGGTCTGAGCTGTCGGTTGGGGATTGGAGTGGCAAGGGATAGATTGTGAGGTGGAAGGTTGGGATGGTTCGGAGGTTGTTACAATTGCTGTAGGGCGAACAGTTTGTTTTCGTGCGTTCCATGCATTTGCTGGCGGAGGCGGTGCTGGAAAGTTTACTTCATCTAGAGTAGGTGGAGCTGCGGCCGGAGTTTCGTTGGTTGTTCTAAGACGTAAGAGGCGAGCTACTTCCTTGTATTTGGGGCAGCCTTTATATACTGCAATGTGCGCGCCGTTGCAGTTGGCGCATTTTCCGGGTGCGTCTTTTGCCTTTGTGCATGTAGTATAGAAGTGAGGGCCAGCGCATTTAAAACATTTTGGTTCTAGGCCGCAGGTCTTGTGGGTGTGGCCGAAGTTCAAACAGCGGCGACACTGAATTGGCCCCGGGGATTGCTTGAAAGGAACGACTTTAGCGCTGAGGCCGAAGATGTCCTTCATTTGTGTCAGCCTGGCCCTTTCGTCCGGGCAGTCTAGCCGTACTTGAAACATCGGCAGCGGGCGCAAGGGCAAGGATGGTAGAGGCGCGGCAGGGTCGGCTTGACGAAGCTGAGTTCGCTTTCTGTTTTCCGATGCTGACGGTCGGGAGGATCGGAGCTGGACGATATGCTCCGTTGTGATGCCTTTTGCAGCTAACTCGGCTTTGACCGTGTCCGGAGTGGAATCCGCGGGCACACCTTTAATGACAAAATGGGGCTTTTTGTCAGTTTTTAACTGATAAGTGAAGTGCGGAATATTGTTGTCGGCTAGGATTCTGGTAGTCGCCCGAAAGTCGTCGACTTTTTGACATTGGATTAGAATGTCCTTGCTGCGCAATGATGCAACGGGCGGGAATGCGCAAACCGAGTAAATTAATTTCCTCTTTGCAATCCAGTTCGTAGTGTCCCTAATGAATATGGGCGGGATTTTTGAAGTTGGCTCGGGTTCCGGTGCTTCCTCTTCCATATCGTCACCGTCCTGGCTAAGTACCTCATAGCGGTTGGTATTCAGTATGGGCGAAGTCGGGCGGGAAGCAGAGGTCGATGGAGGCGGGGTGTTCGCCTTGCGTTTTTTGGAACTGCTGTCGACGACGGTAAAGGCGGGCGGTGCAGTGAAGGCAGTAGTGGCTGCAGCCTGTTCGGCGAAAAATGATTTTAGCTCGGCGCCGCGTTCACTCAAGAGGGCGAGGAAACGCGGATCTTCGGCGAGTGGAGCCATTGGGACTGTCTCCGGAGAGAGAGGTGAGTCAGTGTCTAGTGCGGTAGCCATGTTGGTGTGTCTGTAGCCTAGCGAGGGGACCCGGCGGGTCCCCCAAGGCGTGCAGTGAGGTTGCCCTCTGCCTTGGGGTTGCCGACCGAGAACAACCGAATGTAGGACCGGTCAAAACGCCACCTGGGGATTGCACCCGCCTCCCCCCAGGCGCCTTTGCCGGGTGAATGTACCTAGTGTAGTGTTGTGTCGGGTAATGTTGTTTATGGGCAAGTGGTGTGGCGAATTACGTGTAAAATTCGTGTAAGGCCCTTAAGAGGGCCAATTTGGTCAGAAATTCTGTTTTTATACGTTACCGGGCAGTCTGCCGACTGAACCCGTGAGGGCGCTTGATGCCTCTGGGCGTGCTGGAGCTTTTCCGATGACTTCTGGCGAAATCTTGGAATCCGCCGAAAAGGTCCTCTTAAGGGCCTCGGCGGCCGAAATCCTTGAGGGCGCTGCTCTTCTAATGACGTCCGGAAGCCGTTTAGCTGGTTTGCAGATAAAAAGTTGGAGTCCCCAAAAAGGTCCTCTTAAGGGCCTAGGCGGCTCTTCAGGTAGGCGCAGGAAGTCCTACGATGGCGGAGGGTGTGGCAGGAGAACGCCGTGGGTGTCCTCGACTGCCGGCGGTGATGTCGCAGAGTTGCGGTGGCGGCTTTGCCGCAGGCTGTTGCCGCGGGCTGGCGGCGAAGATGGCTGGCGCGAAGCCGTGGGTGAGGGCGTGCTGTGTTAACCAAGTACGAGATGTCCCCAATCTCTTTTGATAGCATTAGGAGTCATTCTATAGCAGAATCGTTCACGTAACGCTGACGCTGACGCTGTATTGGTAACTGCATTGCAGTTATGTTTCCGATGTTCAGCCGTTGCTGGTAATCGTCGTTTTGGCGTTATTTTTGAAGTTGGCGGTTTTGTGTTAAGTGGCTTTTATGAGATTATTGCATCGGGTGTGTAAGTGCTGTTTTAGATCTTTGGTGTTTGAAGTGTGGATTGTCTGTGTAGTTCCATAGAGGAGTCAGTAGGTTGTTTTGTGTTTTATGGAGTGATTGTTCGAATGATTTTGCTATGTCGTTTAGGTATTGTGTCATTGTTTTAATTTTTAGGTTATCGTGTATGTAGGAATTTCGAACGAACCAGGGAGCTCCCGTGATTGTTCTTAGTGTTTTGTTTTGTGTTACTGTGAGTTTATGTGAATGTGTTTTGGCTATGGATCCCCACGCTGGATAGCCATATGTGAGTATCGGCCTGATCATGGCCGTGTAGAGTATTTTCTTGGTGTGTAGACCCAGGTGGGGACTTTTGAGGAGTGGGAATATGGCTGCAGACGCACTCTTTGCCTTTTGCACTGCTGCTTTGGTGTGTGCGCTCCATGTCAGCTTTTCATCCAGAATAACTCCCAGAAATTTGGTTGTGTTGCTGCGTGGAATACGGCTGTTGCCGTAATAAATCGGGGTTGATAGTGATCGTTTGGTCTTTTTGGCGAACTGCATCACTTGGCTTTTTGCCGGGTTTAGCTTCAGTTTCCAGGTTGAGATCCAGTCTTCGATGTCGTCGAGGTGTTCCTGGATCCGGTCCGCGGCCGTGTCTGGGTCGAACGATTTGGATATTATGGCAAGGTCGTCAGCATAGAGGAAGGTTTCTGTATTCGGATGGGAGGGAATGTCGTTGATGTAGATGTTAAAGAGGAATGGGGAAAGGATGGAGCCTTGTGGGACTCCGGAGGAGATTGGTTGTAGTGGGGATTGTGCGAGGTTAACGGAGGAGAAGAAGGTACGGTCGGATAGATAGGATTGAATAATTTTTGTTAGGTACATGGAAATGGGAGTGGAGTGGAGTTTGTGGAGGAGACCTTTGTGCCATACACGGTCGAAGGCCTTGGACTGGTCCAGGAAGACACCTACGACGTACTTTTTTATGTTAAAGCTGAATTGGATTGCTTCGACGAGCCTGGTAATTTGGTGAGCGGTGGAGTGGCTGGAGCGAAATCCTGCCTGCTCGTCCCGGATGAGGTGATGTTCTTGAAGTTCTGGGAGTAATCGGAGTAGGATGGATTTTTCCAGTAGTTTGCCGAAAACCGATAGTAAGCTGATGGGCCTATAGTTGTTCGGGTCATTTGGAGGTTTCCCCGGTTTCGGAATATGGATAACCTTGGCGGATTTCCAGTCTTTTGGAAAGTATAACATCTTGTAACAGGTATTGAAGAGGTGGCGAAGGTAGAGGAGAAAGTTTGGGGGGAGCTGTTTGGTCAGATGGTTGGTAAAGCTATCCGGTCCTGGGGCTTTCTTCTTTGGTAGTTGTTGAATAAGTGACTGGAGTTCGGTTGGAGAAACTGGAGGGAATGTTGGGCTAGGGCAAAGAGAAATGGACGAGTTGGACTCTTCGCATTCTTCATTAGCGTCAGAGTGTTCAGCGTCACGGAACGTTTCCGCCAGTTGTTTGGCGAATAGATTTGCCTTATCTTCGTCCGTGGTGGCTTGTGTGCCGTTGAAGTTCACCGGGGGGGGAGGGGTTTTTCGATTTCGGAGGGATCTGGCAAGCTGCCATACGGAATGATCCTTGTGGGACAATGATGCAATTTTGTCGTCCCACAGCTTCTGTCGGTGGGTTCTTATGGCTGACGTTACTCGGTTCCTAAGGGCCTTATATAAGTTCCGCACGATGGGGTCTTGGGTGCGTCGCCATTGTTTCAGCGCGCTGTTTCGCTTTTGGATAAGTGGAAGAATTGACGGCGGAAGTGATGTGTCGATCAGTGGCGTAGGTTTGGGGGTGAATGATGCTTCTTCTAGGCAGTGATTGAGACTGGCGTTGAGCAGGGAAACGTGTTTTTCCACGTCCTCCGTTGTGGAACTGGAGCGCGGATCCGGAAAACTGATCATAGTTGCTGAATCCTTGAATTTCTTCCAATTTACTTGCGGGGGAGGAGGAATGGTTGGGTAAGAGAGCGGGAGGTTTAGAATTATAGGGGCATGATCGGATGCTGTAAGTGGCAAAGTGGACGGTAGGAGGAATGGAGAGAGGTTTTTGGTAAGAAAAAGATCAAGGATGTCGGCCGGGTGATTTGGGTTTGCAGTAAAGTGGGTGGGGGATGTTGGGGGTAAGACTGTGAAGGGAAAGGTAAGTTCGGCGTGATGTAGATTCCGTCCTTTTTGGTTGGTGTTTTTGCAGCCCCAAGCGCTGTGCTTGGCGTTTAAGTCTCCGCCCAGAACCGTGGTGGAGGAGAGGATGGAGTTGATAGCGTCCAGGTCTTTTTGCTGGATACCGTGTCCTTTCGGGGGCAGGTAAGCGCTCCAGACATTGAGGTCACCTTTTGCGGTGACAAATTTGGATCCGACAAGTTCTAGGGCTGCAGTGGGTGGAGCTTTAAGGGGGGTTTCTAGAAGGTGTTTTTTGTAGAGGAGCATCACTCCGCCGCCGGTTCCTTCCTTCCTGTCACTTCTCCGAGTGGAGTAATTCGGGATGTTGAAGACGTCTTTCGGTCGTAGCCAGGTTTCTTGAATGAGGGCTATGTCTGGTTGATGGGAATGTAATATATTTAAAAGTTCGCCCTTTTTTGTTTTGATGCTGCCCGCATTCCACGATAGCAGCTTAAGGTGGTTGAGAGTCTTGTATGTTTTACAGGCCATTGACGAGCAGCATGGCGCCTGTGATGATCTCCTCTAAGAGGATATCCATTCTGGATTTGCCTTCGGCTGGGTTTATTATTTTCCGGATAAGCCCTGATAACCAGGCTTTTAAATGGGTTTTCCACGAGTCCGTGGTGGCAGTGGGGTTTTGCGGAGCCGGAGTAGGTTGGCTTTGTGTTGAGGTTGATGGTTGGGAAAGGTTTCTGACAGGTGGAGTGGTGCTCGGTGCGGTCTGAGCTGTCGGTTGGGGATTGGAGTGGCAAGGGATAGATTGTGAGGTGGAAGGTTGGGATGGTTCGGAGGTTGTTACAATTGCTGTAGGGCGAACAGTTTGTTTTTGTGCGTTCCATGCATTTGCTGGCGGAGGCGGTGCTGGAAAGTTTACTTCATCTAGAGTAGGTGGAGCTGCGGCCGGAGTTTCGTTGGTTGTTCTAAGACGTAAGAGGCGAGCTACTTCCTTGTATTTGGGGCAGCCTTTATATACTGCAATGTGCGCGCCGTTGCAGTTGGCGCATTTTCCGGGTGCGTCTTTTGCCTTTGTGCATGTAGTATAGAAGTGAGGGCCAGCGCATTTAAAACATTTTGGTTCTAGGCCGCAGGTCTTGTGGGTGTGGCCGAAGTTCAAACAGCGGCGACACTGAATTGGCCCCGGGGATTGCTTGAAAGGAACGACTTTAGCGCTGAGGCCGAAGATGTCCTTCATTTGTGTCAGCCTGGCCCTTTCGTCCGGGCAGTCTAGCCGTACTTGAAACATCGGCAGCGGGCGCAAGGGCAAGGATGGTAGAGGCGCGGCAGGGTCGGCTTGACGAAGCTGAGTTTGCTTTCTGTTTTCCGATGCTGACGGTCGGGAGGATCGGAGCTGGACGATATGCTCCGTTGTGATGCCTTTTGCAGCTAACTCGGCTTTGACCGTGTCCGGAGTGGAATCCGCGGGCACACCTTTAATGACAAAATGGGGCTTTTTGTCAGTTTTTAACTGATAAGTGAAGTGCGGAATATTGTTGTCGGCTAGGATTCTGGTAGTCGCCCGAAAGTCGTCGACTTTTTGACATTGGATTAGAATGTCCTTGCTGCGCAATGATGCAACGGGCGGGAATGCGCAAACCGAGTAAATTAATTTCCTCTTTGCAATCCAGTTCGTAGTGTCCCTAATGAATATGGGCGGGATTTTTGAAGTTGGCTCGGGTTCCGGTGCTTCCTCTTCCATATCGTCACCGTCCTGGCTAAGTACCTCATAGCGGTTGGTATTCAGTATGGGCGAAGTCGGGCGGGAAGCAGAGGTCGATGGAGGCGGGGTGTTCGCCTTGCGTTTTTTGGAACTGCTGTCGACGACGGTAAAGGCGGGCGGTGCAGTGAAGGCAGTAGTGGCTGCAGCCTGTTCGGCGAAAAATGATTTTAGCTCGGCGCCGCGTTCACTCAAGAGGGCGAGGAAACGCGGATCTTCGGCGAGTGGAGCCATTGGGACTGTCTCCGGAGAGAGAGGTGAGTCAGTGTCTAGTGCGGTAGCCATGTTGGTGTGTCTGTAGCCTAGCGAGGGGACCCGGCGGGTCCCCCAAGGCGTGCAGTGAGGTTGCCCTCTGCCTTGGGGTTGCCGACCGAGAACAACCGAATGTAGGACCGGTCAAAACGCCACCTGGGGATTGCACCCGCCTCCCCCCAGGCGCCTTTGCCGGGTGAATGTACCTAGTGTAGTGTTGTGTCGGGTAATGTTGTTTATGGGCAAGTGGTGTGGCGAATTACGTGTAAAATTCGTGTAAGGCCCTTAAGAGGGCCAATTTGGTCAGAAATTCTGTTTTTATACGTTACCGGGCAGTCTGCCGACTGAACCCGTGAGGGCGCTTGATGCCTCTGGGTGTGCTGGAGCCTTTCCGATGACTTCTGGCGAAATCTTGGAATCCGCCGAAAAGGTCCTCTTAAGGGCCTCGGCGGCCGAAATCCTTGAGGGCGCTGCTCTTCTTATGACGTCCGGAAGCCGTTTAGCTGGTTTGCAGATAAAAAGTTGGAGTCCCCAAAAAGGTCCTCTTAAGGGCCTAGGCGGCTCTTCAGGTAGGCGCAGGAAGTCCTACGATGGCGGAGGGTGTGGCAGGAGAACGCCGTGGGTGTCCTCGACTGCCGGCGGTGATGTCGCAGAGTTGCGGTGGCGGCTTTGCCGCAGGCTGTTGCCGCGGGCTGGCGGCGACGATGGCTGGCGCGAAGCCGTGGGTGAGGGCGTGCTGTGTTAAGACCTAACGCATTAATTGATGCGCCGAAGGCGCGATTATAGCTGTACCGGTGAACCCAATTCACCCTAACCAGCCAGGTTACATTAGAACAATTTTTGTGCGCAGTTGTTTGTGTTGTGAGGGTAGTGATTTGTTTGTGTGAGCAGAAACTTAAAACTATTGAGGAGGTAGATATTTACATTGGGATTAATTTAATACAATATTACATAATAACAGGTTATCTTTACCTTGATGATAAGGAGTTTGTTACATTTGCTATGGATGATGAGGGTGGAGTTACTTTACTCTCTTTTTATACATATATAAATATTTTTTTTTCTTTTGATTTTTTTATAATCTTTTATAATATTTTATTTATTATTTTTGTATTCCATTTTTTTGTGTTTTTTATCATTTTTTTTATGTTTTCTTTTCTTTATATATATATATTTTTTTCTTTTCTTTTCATATTATATTGTCATCGTCAATTGTTAGATTAGATATGACATTTTATATACCTTTAATTAGAGTGAATGAATGACTAATTTTCTAGAAGAAAGACATAGGAAAGACTCATAGGCGAGTAATGAATTGAGGCAGTTTGTATGTAGTAGGGATTTTTGGGTTATAATCCCAGATGTATTGGAGAAGTGTATTGTGGGTTGCCCCGAGTCTGGACTTGTTTATGGTTGGTCCTGTAGGAGTAGCAGTTGATTCAGGAGGAATTGTTTCTTTTCCACTTTTGAGTGGAGAGAGGAGAGGTGTGTGCTAATGTTACTGAACCACGTGAATAGTTCGTTGTCAGCAGGTTGGGGAATAGCGGATGGATCAAGTGGAGGGAATCCGTGATTGGTGGCGGCGGCGTATGAACGAGGTAGTGAGGGAGGAAGGGGAGTGGCTTGGTTGGTTGAGTTTGCAAGACGACGGGCTGCCATTGCAGCTTTTGCCGCTCGATGTTTTTCGCAGCCTCTGTAGCTGGCGGTGTGATCAGAAGAGCAGAGAGCGCATTTAGCTGGTTCCTTGTCAGTTTTTGTGCATTCTGACGACGCGTGGTCGCCTGCGCATTTCACACATTTGGGGGGAAGGCAGCAGTGGTTCTTGGTGTGACCTATGGCCTGACACCTATGACATTGAACGGGAATAGCTGGTTTTTTGAAGGTATCTATTTTAACGCCGAAACCGACGAGGTGATTGATTGCCATGAATTTAGCTGCGTCTATTGTGTGTTCTGTTATTACATGGACAACCTGTGTTGGGTATTTGGGGACTGAGGTATGGCCTAGGTCTCGCTGCCTTTGAGACGGTCGGGTGGAGAAGATTCTGGAGCATGAGATTACAGGGAATCCTAGATTTTGCAGATCTGTTAGTATTTCATTGTCATCAACTGAGGCAAAAGTACCTCGCAGAGAGAATTCTCTGCGCCTGTTTTCTTGCAGGCAATATGTGCTGTAGGGGATATTTAGGTTGTTCAATGTTGCTTTGGCTGCAATGAAGTCGGCTACGTTAGAGCACTTGATAATTGCAGAAGAGTTCGATGTTGCGTGAGAGATTGGAGGAAATTGGCAATTTTTAATTAATTGGGCATGTAGGGCTGGCCATTTGGAAGTATCTGCTACTTGAATGGGAGGTATTTTCTGTTTTTTATTGACTGCCATCGTTGAGTGAAGCTCATCTTGTGGGGTGGATGCATTGCAATCCATTAGATCGCCTGTTGTGGGGTTGACATTGGTGCTTTTAGCGGCCATTGCGGTGTTTACCGTGTTAGGAGGTGTAAGCATGTGATTGGCAGGTTTAGATTGGCTACCAGAGGGCGTTTTTGTTGACTTTGTGATTTTGGCCCTCTTAAGGGCCTCTGCTGGAACGGCTTGTCCTAGGACCTCGGGAGTGGTATCGTTGGAATTGTCATTGTGTGGGGGTTCAGTTTCAATAACAATCTGGTAATTGGCCCTCTTAAGGGCCTCTACTGGAATGGCTTGTCCTAGGACCTCGGGAGTGGTATCGTTGGAATTGTCATTGTGTGGGGGTTCAGTTTCAATAACAATCTGGTAATTGGTCCCCTTAAGGGCCGTGTCACTTATGGCTTGGTTTGGCACAGTGGTGGGAGTTTTTTGTCTTTGGGGTTTAGGTTCATGGTTGGTGGTCGCTTTTGACTTAGAGTTGGATTTTTTGATCGTCGATTTGTTGTTGACGTCTTTAATTTTGGCGCTGTCGCCATTGACTTGTGCCAGAGGGGCAAATTTGTTTTTGTCAGCAAATATGGGTGTGATTGTGATTTGCTTTCCGCGGTTGCGTGCGGAAGCCGACTGAAAGGTAGAGTCCAGACTCTGACAAGGGGCCTGCGCGGACCTCCTCTGGCTGGCCGGGTTTGCTGGTGGGTTTAGAGTGGTGGGTGTAGGAACAGATGGTGACGCGGCCGGAACTGGGATGGCCGGAGCGGTGGAATTCGGGTTTACTGCTGATACCGAGTTGAAAATGGTCCCGAAAAGGTCCTGTATGGCGTCTGCCGGCAGTTTAGCGAGCAGTTCCTTTACTGTCCGCAGCAGGGCATTGGTGTCCTCGGCGGCTGATGACGCAGAGCTCGTTGTGGCCGCCATGGACTCCATGGCGGCCTGATGGTAGCGTGGGGGAGGGCAGGGAGGGCTGTTTGGGGTCCCTAATAAGTGGACCCGGCCGCTTTCCCCGGGGGTGCAATGGGCGATTCTAACGGCCCAGAAGCCCGGGTACTAACGGCCAGGAAGACCAAGGGAATTTGTCGCAGGTGAAAAGACGCCACCCGAAGGTGAGAACCGCGACGGCTACGCCCAAATTTAGGTACAGGCGCAGCCAGCCGCAGCCCTTCGGGCGCTCTTTTGGCGACTAGGGAGTAGGCGTTTAGCCGATTGCGTTGTCTTCTTCCCACAGGGGGTTGCGTGAAGTCCGCGGCCGGAGCAGTTGATGGCGCGGCTTCTTCTGGGGTTGCTTCTGCCCAAGGTTTCAGATCGGAAGGCTCAAGCGTGTTGTTGATTGTTGATTGTGTTAAGACGGAAAATTTTTCCAATTATATACGGACTGCGGTCCACCTTCCGGCCTCTGCGCCTTTGGCGCCGAGACCATGCCTAGCCCACCTCCGGTGACTCCTGAGGTTGTTGGTCAGATCTGTCATAGCTGCGCTCTCCTGCGGTACCAGCTGGAACTCCGCTTCAATCCGCCCTGCGACAACCGTCGACAACTGCCCTGCGCCAACCGGCGACAACATCGCTGACCGGCGACAACATACCGGCCATCGAGGACGCCAACTGGCGTTGTCCGGCCAGCCCCAAGGCAGTCGAGTCGAGTCGAGTACTCCTCCTGCCACCACACCAGCCTGCAAAGGCCGCCTAGGACATAAAAAGGACCATTTTGGTGACTTTTGGTCTTAGTCCAAAAACCAACGCAAAGTCATCAGGACACCGAGGGAAGCCGAGCGCCCTCAAGGAAATTGGCCTCCGAGGCCCTTAAGAGGACCTTTTTGCCAAAAATTTCCTGCTGCCGAGAACTTCTACCGGCGTTGCCCGGCCGTCCTCTCTGCCTGTCGCTACGTACGGCAACGCACCTAAGCCGCTCATCTGCTGCGCCAAGGAGCTGTCACTACAGATAGGGACCACCCGTCGCCAAGAGGGCACCCGGGGGGCCGCAGCTGTCTGGGCTCGTACCTACCGATCGAACCCGGACACTGTGGTTATCACCTCCGGGTGGCGCCTTTGTCCAAGCGACAATTTCCCAGGTTGTCTCGGCCGCTACCCCAGGCATTGAGGTAAAACTCATTGCACGCCTGGGGGACACGGCCGGGTCCCCTCGTCAGGGAAATAGGCCTCCCCCTGTCCTCCATGTCCCCCCTTTAGTCGACAAAATGGATAATAATACGCCACCAACCAGCTTACTTCAGGGCCAAATCGGCCCTCTTCAGGACCTGACCCACGTAGAACTGCGGCCACAAACGCTCTACACAGCCCGAATGTCAGCGCACGCTGCCAACACTACTCCTAACAAAAATGACACGATACCAGCTACTCCCAACGGCCCTCTTCAGGCCCGTGACCAACCCAAAACTTGCACAGAGCATAGCATTTCGTCCGAGATGACTGCTACAAATACCGTTATTGCCTCTAACGCGGAACCAACCCCAGGCACTTCTAATATGCAATACAACCAACAGAAACGTCACACACCAATCGCCTGCGATCCTCGATTGCAGGAGCTTATGCGAGAGAGAGGCGACGAACTCACAGCGTTCGTTCTTGAGTACAGCCTCACCAGCCCCGAGGCAGACAAACCTGCGCCAGTACAAAAATAGATTAACGTCCCGACCAAACGTCGTGCAGTCCGCCCGCCAAGCCCTCCACAAACCGCAACGACAGTAGTTCGCAACCGGTTTACTGCGATCTCCCCAACGGAGGCTGAAGACAGCACGACAGCAGAAATGCAAACGGAAGAGACCGAAGACAACGAACAAGAACCTGACACCCGCATCCCGCCCATCTTCCTTACGGAAACGGCTAATTGGCCACAGAAGCAACGCCAAATCAAAGCCGTGTGCGACTTTCCCCCGATCTGTACACTCGTCAAGAAAGATATCAGAATTAAATGCCAAAAAACTGCCGATTTTCGAGCGGTCACACGCTTGTTGAAAGAAAAAGCATGGGCCCACTATACATACCAACTGAAAACAGACAAGCACACCCACTATGTCGTGCGTGGTATCCCTTACGACACGACAATTGCTGAAGTTGCCGAGGCCCTGGAAGACGCTGGCTTTAGCACAGATCACATATCACAACTGCGCACCATCAAGCTGAATAATGAAGAAAAGTCCATCCGTCAGCTTGCGAAAGAAGCAAATCCACCGATTGAACTGCCAGCGGTTACACCTACGCCACTCCCCATCTACCAAGTGAAGCTACGGAATCCTGGAGTTGGTGAAGAATTTTTAAATCTAAATCGCCTCTTCGATCTTGGCGTGGAAGTTGAAAAATACAGACCATCGCTTGGCCCGCCGCAGTGCACCTCCTGCCAAAACTTCGGACATACATTCAGAACATGTGGACTTAAACCCAGATGCCACAAATGCGCCGGAGACCATCACTATTCCAATTGTTCCAATTGCCGAACGGCACGCCGGCAAAGTGCGTCAACTGCTCCGGTAACCACCCGGCCAACTACAAAGGGTGTCCTGCCTACAAGGAAGTACAACGCTCAATGAAGGAAAAAAGGCAGCGCCTTCTCAACCCTACACCAGCTCCACCACAGGTTAACGACCTTACTGAATTCCCCCTACCAAGTAACCCATGGAACCGTAACCGAACACCCGCAACTCCTCTTAAACCTCAACCAACCACCAACCCGCCTCAGCCTCCAACAAACTTACCAAATCATCAAACCCCCTCAAACTCTAGCCAACCACTAGTTATTCCGCCCAATCAACCAATGCCTCCCAATCCAGCCAGCAACTTACCAATTCCCCCACAACCTACCTCAGCGCCCTTTGACTGGAAATCCGCCATCAAACCTTGGGTCCTGGGTTTAATCAAAAAAGTCCTAGCCCCCACAGAGGGTAAGTCCAAATTGGATATACTCCTGGAGGAGCTAATATCAGGCGCTCTCCTCATCATCAATGGCCTCTAAAGCGAGACACCAACTAACCATCATGCAATGGAATGCTGATTCCATATGTAATAAAAAGCTAGAACTACAACACCTTATCGAAGCACATCATCCAGAAATAATATTACTACAAGAAACCTGGCTCAAACCTAATAAATCATTCTATATTCCCAACTACCGCTGCATCCGTCGTGACCGTGAGACTCCGGGCGGCGGAGTCCTTTTGATGATCAAGAAATCGATCAAATTCGAACAGCTGAGAGATCCCTCCTCACCAAACATTGAACTGGTGGGAGCAGCAATTCACACCTCGTTGGGCCCTCTTGAGGTGTGGTCGGCTTACAGCAAGCCACACTGCAAATGGGAAACCGCTGACACCGAAACAATCCTCAAACTGGCTCAGAAACCCTGCATCATCGGTGGAGACCTAAACAGCAAGCACACAGACTGGGGCTGCCGTTCCACAAATCCACATGGAAAGCAATTAAAAAAATTGGCAACCTCGCAAGCCATTCAAGTCTCTGTCCCTGATTCTCCCACCCGTTTTCCTCCATTCCCAACGCTACCGGACATCCTGGACATAGTCATCTCTTCCAACATCCCAACCATCATCACTCCGAGCACCATCGACAACGCCGCTTCGGATCACTGCCCGCTACAGTACACCATCCCTCTGACCCACGAATCTCTACCTCCGCCGAACCCACGGATTAACTGGTCCAAGTTCACGGAGATTACGGCCAATATCTCTCTCCCGGACCCGAGAACCATGAAAAAAACCTCGCAACTAGACAAGCTGGTGGACGACTTCAACTGCTTTCTCAAAACCTCCCTCAAAGCAGCCTCCATACCACCTAAATTGGACTCTCTGGTAGGCGAATGCCTTCCATATCATATTCAGGATATCATCAGGAGACGCAACGCTGCCAGAAGACTCTGGCAACGTACTTACCTCCCGGCAGACCACAAATTATACAGAGCGCTCAAAAACCGCGCCACCTCCCTGCTCCGTGAGTTTAACTCAACAAAGTGGGATTCCATGATAGAGTCTTTGTCACACAAGGACAACTCTGTGTGGCAACTTGCGCGCAATCTAAAAGGGAAACGCCCGCAGTCCAAACCCCTCATCCATCAAGGAGTCACCGCCGTATCAGATGCCTCAAAAGCGAACCTCTTCGCTAACCACTTATCCGCAACTTTTCAAAACCACCTGCCTTCAAATCTGGAAGATGAAGCAGCTGCAACTGTAACATCCCTACAGAACACCCCAACTCCGCCATTCCCTATAATAAGCCCAGCAGAACTACAAGACATAATCTCCAAGCTCAAACAACGCTCCGCAGCAGGTCCAGACACAATCTCCAACCGTGCCATCAAGAATCTCCACAGTAATTCATCAACATATCTTCGCCACTTGCTGAACGCCTGTTTCCTGTTATCCCACTTCCCCATGCCTTGGCGCATTGCAAAAATTATTCTGCTGCCTAAACCTGGAAAACCTCTCAACGACCCCAACAATTACCGCCCAATCAGTCTCCTTAACTGCTTAGGGAAAATACTGGAGCGCTGTATCCTGAACCGGCTTTCTGCGGAGATCGACGAAGGAAGCCTTCTGCGACCTGAGCAAGCCGGCTTCAGAGCACACCATGCAACCACACACCAAATCACCAGAATAGCTGAATACATAAACTTCGGCTTCAACATAAATAAGCAATCTCATGGGGTGTTCTTGGACCTACAAAAAGCTTTTGACAGAGTCTGGCATGCTGGACTACTCCTTAAAATTTCACACCTTCCCATTTCCACGTACATACAAAAACTCCTAATTTCCTTCCTCTCAAACCGATCCTTCTCTGTTTCCGTCAACTCTGCCTCCTCACCTTCCAAACCGATTTGCTCCGGAGTACCGCAAGGCTCCGTAATCTCACCAATCCTATTCAATTTATTCATTAATGACCTGCCCTGTAATCCCAAAACCGAAACCTTCCTATACGCTGACGATACGGCAATAATCTCCCGCTCCTTCGACCCTAATGTAGCCACACGAAATGTCCAAGAACACCTCAATTCTGTCAAAACATGGATGGATACATGGAAACTATCTATCAACGCCAGCAAATGCACGTCCATCACTTTCGCCAGGAGATCAAAATATACAAACACCACGCCTTCGCACTATGGACAGGAGATCATCCCAGATGCCAAAGAGGTTAAGTTCCTGGGAGTAATACTCGATAAAAAACTGTCCTGGAATGCCCACATCAACTACGCTGCAAAGAAGACACAAGCTGCGACAGCTGCACTCCACCCCCTCCTAAGCCGTAGAAGCAAGCTTCATCTCAGCACCAAACGCACGCTGTACCTGTCAATGATTCGGCCACTAATGACATACGGATACCCTGCCTGGGCTAACACTACTTACACAAACCTCAAGAAACTGTGCACAAAACAAAATAAAATAATCCGCCATATGATCGACGCTCCATGGTTCGTGAGAAACGAAGCAATCCAAAAGGACCTAAAAATCCCCCCACTACACCAACACCTCACAAACATTAAAGATAAATTTGAAAAATCACTCTCAAACATCAACAATACACTACTACACGACATCTGGAACTACGAACCCAACCCACATTTCAAATACCGCAGATCAAAACACCCCATCCGCCTGGCCCCACTAACACACAATGAAGAACACTGTACCTAACCAATGAAGAACACTTAACACCCAAACACGAAACATAAAACTAACCAAACCTTAAACACAATACGTCCTATCCAAAATAACCGTCAAGAACTCACATCAAGACCTACACGCGATTAGCAGCTACGGCTGAATATCGCGACATATGCGTACAAACGCAGCTCAATCGTCCTGCGTCCTGCGTCACTTCATCCTTCACCTGAGGACGCCGGCAGGAGAGCTGGCGAAACTGTTGTGGTTCTTCAACAACGGACGCGGATGCAGCCCGAAAGAATGCTGAACTCAATGGAGGGGCAGGATGGAAGAAGAGCAGCCGTGATTTTGTTTTTGCTGATGATAGGGTACAGATCTTTTAATATTTTTTTAATTTTTTGAGTGCCCGGGAAGAATGTGGTGGTGAGATTAAGTTTCCTGGTTTGTTCTTTTTTGGTGCGTGGGGTGTACTGTTCGGAGGGAGAGAGTATTTTCTTTTTAAGCAGGGGTTCTGGATACTCTCGTTTGAGGAGGGCATGATGGAGGTTCTGTGTGGCTCTTTGAAGAGATGGTGAATTGTTGCAGATGCGATGGGCACGGACTGATAGGGAGTAGGGCATTGCGTGTTTGGTGTGAGGTGGATGGCAACTGGTGTAGTGCAGGTATTGTTCATGGTTGGTGGGTTTTTTGAAGAGATGGTGAATTGTGGCAAAACTTATAATGTTTATGTCATAAATAGAAGCGGAATGATAAATTTGCAGTATAAAATAATTTGTCCCTTTGTGTGCATGTATATAATCACAAGCGGAATGTCAGCGGAGTGCAGCAGATAGCTACGAAAGGAGTACAGGATACTAAATTTCCTTGAGAAGCAGAAGTGGTGCTACAAACTTCGTCCTAAAACTTTTGAAAGTGACTGTACGTGTAACTCTGATGTAAATATAAGTTAACTTACGGATATTTTCGTGTAAAAATCCCCATCTATGAGTTACCCTTTCATTTTTATGACAATTTATTATTTTTCATAGTACGAAACTGACTTGAACATTTACCAGGAACATAAGTGGGCCAAAGCGAGACCTCTGCTTTAAAAAATGCTGTTCGAATGAAATTTGAATGCTAATCCTAAAAGAAACGGAGAGAACCCCGAATTTCCTTCCTTCAGAGGGCAAAACAGCTATAGCTATAGCACATTTGTTCATTTATTTCACAATTTACATCCGGAAACTAAAAATCAGTAATAAGTAAAGGATTTTATGATGGTAAGTCCACAAATTAAAACATACACAATAATTGCCGTGATTACTGTCTCTTTCAAAAGTGTTAACACATCTTAAGAAGTTTCATTTCAATGGAAATGATTCTTTTTGTGACAAAAAATTGTCCAGAATCCCTGTTAACAATGTCAATACGCTTCTAGTATCTGCTAGAACAAAATTAACATTGTGTTTCGCCATGACGATATACTCTTGGGCATTATTTCTACGAACGCAGTGTGTTTACGGCTTCTTCAAGTATTACTCTCGCGACATTCATGAGGTTCACACGTCACGCGGCGTCAGCCAATAGAAATACGTTTCGCGCCGTGGGCGTGGCCGAAGCTCCTAGCGGACTTTCAAACCTACTTATCTCGGTTAAAAATCGAATTTGAGCTCTGAAATTTGGCGTGTGTGTTTTTCATTCATATCTTTTTGTTTTTAAGTAACGAAAGACAAATTTTAATTTTGAGTGTTCCCTCCTATTGACTCACAAGCAGGAGGAAATCCCTTGAACTACAGATTCCAAGTCATTTACAAAAATTTGTTCCGTCTCGACATCAAACTTGCCCTTATTCCTAAGAGGCGGGGCCGGCGGCGGACGGCGAGGGTAATAATTCCCGTTCGTGGTAGTCACAAAGGGGCGGCCCACAATCCCCCTCCCCCTGACCACGGGGTCACCTCCTTTTGTCCCCCAAATGTGTTTCCATGGAGTTTAGCACTTTCGGAGCAGTTGGAAGTTCTGACTGCCACCGCTCTGCGGCGCGACCTTCGACCACGACTATCAATTGAGAATTGATTGGTGCTGTTGTGTGTCGGAGAATGTAAGTAATGCAGTTACGTAGATTATACACGTTAAATGTCAGCAGTATATTCAATATCGTTTGGTACTTATTTTTTAGCTCTGGTTGTCGCTTTTTTCTTCCTAGTGAGTCAGACAAAAAAAAAGGAAACGGAAAAGAGAAAGTCTCTCAAAGCCGTGCCCATTGGTTTAGAAGTAAGCGGAGATTTGCGTTGTTTACTACAAATCCATCTAATTTAGTGGTAAAAACAATTTGCTTTTCTGCAAAATTTTAGTATTAGATCTGGCTTTATTTACAAAATTCTGGAACGAAAGCTACGGGAGTACCAAGCGCTTACATTTGGACAACTTGATTTTACGTGCAAAAAACCGATAATTTTTTTGAGAGACAATCAAGGAATTGTAATGGAGTCTAATATTTTTTAAAGTAAATGATCCAACCAAGAAATAAATTCTCTTTCGTGTGTTTTTTGTTGCACTGAAATTGATTACTTCGTTGAGACTCAAGAGTTCCTCAGACTCGGGTGTGTTGCTTTTTCTTTACAGACAGTGTGTGATGAGGGTCGAAATAGGTAATAGGGTGGTTTCCTATTATTTTTTTAATTGCCTGAATCGAAAGATTATGACTCCTGGAGTACGTATTTCACGCTATTAGATTTTTGAATGACGATATATATTTTTCTCGATTAATTGAAAAGTGGAAATTTTCAAGCACGCGAAAACGCGACGGCTAAGTATGAATGCTGGGAAACATCCGTGTGACGTCGTTCGGGTTCCCGCTACCGCAAGTGAGGTGACCTTGAGGCGAGGCTTGAGCGCTGATACGACGCAGGCTGCAGGCAGGTAGCAGAGTACCCTGTTAGCAGGTAGCGCTTGGCTTAAATATGGATTATTACTACCTTATCAAACGAAGAAAACTTTCCGACCTTAGCCAGTTATAATAGGTGATTATTAAGACATGTTTCCCTGAGCTCTGTGCCTCATGCATGCATTGGTAACCTCAGACGATGTAAAACTCCTATCTACTCGTATAGAAACTAGGTCCCTGTGATGTCACGTGGAGTGGAACCGTATGGGCGCCAATCTGGCCTTTTTCAAATGAGGTTAAAATTGACCATTGCCATTCTTTTAAACTGGGATTTCTAAAGCCAAATAGCTTGTATATTATGAATACACTAATGGTGGGTAACGAATAGCAATCAATGCACTTCGTTTTCTTTGATGAAGGAAACTACCCTATTAATGCCTTCGGGCAACGGACCATGCGTGCACCTCACGGTTTACTTTGATTGTGCGTCACGTGGTCGTACTTGAAGTGAATTACTGGATGCCGAGGAGTTGTTATTCTGCGGGCACTACAATGGAAAAGTATTTATCTAACTCAAATTAGTTTCACCTTTTTTCCCTCAACATTGCTTGGGATGAATCGAACCACAGGTGCAATTTGGAAAGCGTTGAATTTTGAACTAATTTTGAAATTTGCGTCTAGCATTCTATCAGTGTTGCTAAATTTGACGTCATAAAATGGCTTTACAAACGACCCTATCTAATTGTAAGTGTGAATTACAATTACTCATGCCTTCCTTTTGCTAAGCGTAGCCGTATCCTTTGGAATGCTTCTTGTGATTACGAGCGTGGAAATACGTATTATCTTGAGCCGGATGTATGCGAATCGTTGTATTGTATATTAAAAGTGCTGCTGCGATATTTTACAGCTGGTGCGATTCGCAAATATTGTTGCATTCCTTTTTACACCGATTACTTTGCCACTTAGGAACGCAAGGAGCTGTGCTTGGAAGTGTCCTCGTAGACTAGCCACGTAGCTCTACGTTGGAATTCCGCAAAGAATCGCATTTGCAGTGAGAGGCAACTTGGTTATATGGTTTAGTTTTCAGGTCAAGCGGAAAGTTGACAACCAGCTGAGCGGTCGAAAGATTGTCTCATTTATAATTGGGCAATGCATTTTCAGCTAACTGGGGACTAATGAAAGCACTAAATCAATGAGAAATATCTCTATTACTTAGCTTTTTCCTGATTTGTATCCATACCTCTGTTTATGAAAGACGAATATCCGGTAATATTCTATAGGCATCAGGAAAACCTCTAGCAAATATGATAAGCCAATTTCTGTATGAAAAAGTGTGGTCATCCATTCCATTTCTTGGTCATCAGATGTTCAAAAGCTGAATTTCCTTAAACAAAGGGAAGGGGATTTGAACGTGACGTTTTCATAGTTTATTCCAGTGCCATTCTGAAGGAATCCGTGTGTCACAGTTCTCATTTGCAAATAAACCTTGTACTGCAGGCACTTGCTTGATACGATTTGCTGAGGAAGCTTTGTTAGTGGTTCAATAGAATTGGAGGATATCTTTGGAGTGATTATTACGTAAAAATGATATCCCAACTGCGTCCCTTCTGTAGCTGGGAATCAGATGAGTGTGTCGATCATTCAGAGTGCTTCGTTACGAGGCAATGGTCTCCAGGGGCAACGCCAGAGGGCGGCGCGGAGGGGGAGCACGGATTAGTGAAGGAAGGGATCGTGATTTTTGGCGGAAAGAAGAGGGTGATGCATGGGAAATGTGGTATGACGGAGTTCAAATGATAAGGCATACCAGTTCAGGAACAGGAATTGTATAGTTGTATTCATTTATGCTAAATGAATACAACTATAGCTTGCAAAATACATGGTCTTGTCACCACTCATGCCAACCATCTTGGCATTCACCCCTCGGCGGTGCTCTGTGTCTTTCCCGGCATTCCTTCCGGTCCACCGTATTCAAATACACAACTACATAACATCTCCCCTTTCACAAATATTATAAGAAATTAAGACACGTGATGTCTTACAAATAATCACAGACTTACGTGACATGAACAAACTTTTCACAAATTATTTTCATGGCATGAACAATACATAATCATCAGTTAACAAATAAATTTTAAATCAACACAACATCTACATCTACATAATACCCTGCGAGCCACCTCTAGGGTGTTTGGCAGGGGGTGATCAATCACCAGCATGCAGCATGCAATTGGACTACCACAAGCACACCAACTCCCACAAGCACACGAAAAATAAAATTGATGTACCGGCTAGGTTTGGGTTACCGCCATTAGGTGGTTTGTTGACATTTCTACGAGAGTGGGTTAGAACTACGGGAGGACCGTTGTCAACAATCCTACTTGGACTCTTTAAGAGACTGCTTAACGACAACACTCTGAGGTCTTGGACTACTGCCTGCCTTATGTCAACAGAACCTGAGAACCGCCTTAGAACAGGTGGCGGAGTTTTTATAGCAGTTAAATCACATTTAAACAGCGCCGCCCACGAAATAATTAACAACGAAATAGAAAGCGTATGCAACAATTAAGCAACTTAAGCGTACAATTAAACAACGAAACAAAAGAAGTACTCATGTTTGCTCTTTTTATAGACCGGCAAACTCCGAAGTCGATATTATGTGCCTACTAAAAAATGAAATATCCACATTTACTCAGAGAGACAGTAAAAGTGTAATAGTAATAGGGGGGGGATTTTAATCTTCCATTCATAAACTGGAATACTTACACTATAAAACCGAATTCAAGGAATAGGGAAATCAGCGAGGTATCACTCAACGTACTTGCGAATCACTCTCTCGCCCAAGTAGCTGACAAGCCTACGAGAGGAAATAAGATATTAGACCTTTTAGCAGTAAGCCATCCTAAGTTGATAAAACAAGTCGATATTATTGACAACATAAATGATCACAGAGTAATCTTTGCAACGTTAAAAATTGATTTAGTGTCAGCCGTAAAACCAAAACGCAATATTTACATATTTTATAAATGCAACTTCCCTAAATTTGGCGAGATGCTTAGTGACTCCTGCAAAAAATTCGTAGCTACATCAAAAGACAAAAGCACAGATGTAACATGAAAACACTTCTTAGAAATTCTGTGCCAAGGAATCAACGAAGACATACTGCAAAAACCGAAATGTGATAATAAGGAACCTCGATGGTTCAACAACGATGTCAGAAGGGAACTAAATAAACAGAGAAAACTATACAACTTGTACAGAAAGTCCATTACGTCATGTTATAACTCGAAGGAACTTGAAGCTAAAGAAAGTTACGCTGCGCAATGCTCAATAACCAAGAAATCAATGCAAATTGCAATGCGAAAGTTTAAGAAAAAAGTTCTCGGTGAATTACTCGAAGAAAATCCGAAATCCTTTTGGTCGTGCGCGAGAGAGCTTCAGGGAAAACATTCAACCGTAGATTCGTTATTTGATAAAGATGGTAAACTTGACACAGAAAATATTGACAAAGCTAACACTTTAAATTCCAACTTCAAAAGTGTATACACTACTGACGATACTCAATTTAATTTAGACATCCCATATACTGAGGAATCGATGGAAATGATATCTATACAACGTGATGGGATAACTAAACAACTACAATCGATTAAGAATAGTAAATCTCCGGGTCCGGAGGGAATACCCGCGCATGTCCTCAAGGAGTTAGCTCCACAGATCGCACCTTATTTAGAGATCATATTCAAGAAGTCACTCCCCGAAGGGAAGTTACCGCTGGAAAATTGCAAGCGTTACATCCATATTAAAAAAGGGGAACAGACATGACCTAGGACACTGCCGTCCGATTTCATTAACATCGATTATGGGCAAGATACTTGAGCATATCGTCGTTAGCAATATCAAAAAATTTCTGGACAGACGTAACTTCCTCCATGACTGTCAGCACGGATTCCGAAAAGGTAGATCATGTGAAACACAGCTCGCGCTCTTTCTTCACGACGTTATAAAATCTGGTGAATTGAAAAGACAAGTTGACGCACTATTTCTAGATTTATGAAAGCTTTCGACACTGTACCTCACAACAAACTTTTATACAAATTACAGTCATGCGGATTAAACGAGACAGTTGTAAACTGGATACGCGACATTCTCAGATCTCGAAAGAAAAAGTAGTTCTCGAAGCAATTAGCTCTGATGTTGTAAAAGTTACATCAGGTGTTCCACAAGGAAGTGCAATCGGCACCCTTTTGTTCGTTATATACTTTAATAATCTCTGCTCCCACATTAGCAGTAAAATACGTTTATTTGCTGACGACGCTGTCATCTTTCGCGAAATTATTGATCACTCTGACTATGAAATTCTATCATCGGACTTAAACAACGTTCATTTGTGGAGCCAAGAGTGGGGTCTCGAACTTAATCTGAGCAAATGCATGACGGTACATTTCTCGCAGAGTTCGTCCAACTATAACCATCTTTATGCTGTGGATGGTATTAACATAAAGGCAACAGACGAAGTGAAGTACCTGGGAATTACGATAACCTCGAATATCTCGTGAGGAACACATATAAAGAATATTTGCGGCATAGCCCTGAAGAAGTTAGGATTCGTGAAGTTTATTGTGGGAATATTTTAGGATGAGAAAGAAAAAGAAAGGTGGTATTTCGCACTCATCCGACCGCACCTTAAATATCCAGCGAGCGTATGGGATCCGGTGCAGAAAAACTTAATCTGGCTGCGCGTTAGGCTTAGATTGCTTGAACAATTGAGAATGGATATCCTTAAGAGCGACACAGAGAACATAATATTATAGCCACACTATTTTTCCAGGGCGGTTAGAAGCGATAGATTAAGAGAGATATTTTGTCGAACGGATAGCTATGGGAATTCGTTTCTCCCCCGAACCATAAAGGACTTAAGTAAACGCTAGTCCAAACTTCGTTAGAGCACTTCATTTTTTTTAGCTGTAAACGGCTGGTGTCCTAACACCCCCTGCCACACGCCTTTTAGGCGGCTTTCGGGGTTTTATATAGATGTAGATGAATTTACAAGAGAAAATAAATTGAAGTTCTGCGCTTGTATTTATTTTCTAGCAAGAGCTGACCAACTCAAATGGCATTATACATTGAACATGTACCGCATACATTACCCTTTAATGATGTAGTAATAACATTATTTCAGTAAATGGGAGTGTTTTTCAAATTTGCCTCCTACTGGCACCATAGAAATACTAAAATTAAATTTCCAAACTGCGGCGAAAGTGGCGCCGCTCAATTTCAGAGGAAAGTTTTGGAAACCACTGTACAATTATTACATGAATTTCGGATGTTATTGAAGAGTTTAGTCCATACTTGTTTTCTTACGGGGTCATTTTAGGCGAATCTCCACTTCATGATCCTAGTTGTGGTGTCTGCAGCAGTATAAAACCAAGGTGCGTCAGTCATTAATAGGGTTGTTCACCATATTTTTTTATTTAAGAAATTGAAAGATCGTGCTTCAGAAGGAGCAATGACAATTATATTACGCTATTTTCTTCATTGTACATGTTTAGAGAAGGCTTTAAACAGTGACAAATTTTACGTTACGCCAAAAAGCCCTACTTCCATCTTGAATTGATGTGTGACGTCACAAGCCTGTAGATGCCCTACTGCAGTGTTTGAAGTGGCTCAGCAGGGTTATTCCACTTTTTTTTAAAGATCTCCAGCGTCTGCCGCCAGATCAGTGTTTAAAGAAAATCCAAATTTATCCTATAATACGAGTAATAATAAGCAAAATTACCCTTACTTGTACATATTTATTGCTCATCATACCACAAATAGCACTACAACGCACACATTTCACGAGCTGTCTTTTTGATACGTATAATCAGTATATTCCAAATCAACTGATTCAATAAAAAACTTGGCTCACAATAAATATAAAACACTATTATGTAACACTAATAAAACATGAAAATCGGTTTTCCAATCACTCTGCACACACAAAAGAATTTGCACTCCTTGAAGTTCGAAAGGATTCTCCACACCTCACTTACCACTCATCAATAACGACTTAGAATCAGTTTACGTTATTTTACGTTGACATTACGAAGACAATGAAATGAATAGGCTGAAACAAATTATTAAACTAGCTAAACCAGTTATTGTAACATCAAAAAACTTCGAATTTCACTTTCACTACTACCGTAACCAAAATATGACCAAAACAAACAACAGTGCAACGAAATTCGTGAAAAGTAAACACTGACGAATGCTCCAAATGAATTGGCAATAGGTAATAAAATCAAACAGAACTTAGAGGCGAACAAACGAATGAAAATTAATATACGTTCGATGTATCCTCTAAGTACAACTAGCTCAAATATGAAACATATCCTTCGCAATAGTTAGATACCTTAGATCGAAATGTATAGGGTTGATTGAACCAGCATGGAAGAAATAAATAATTTCGTCGAAGACGTTACATTCACAACTCACTTCACTTGTCGCTTCACTCTTTACTTCATCGTCTATATGCAATCAATTCACTCAGGGGTACATTAAGGGCACAAATTTTGTTCAGTTGCACTAGCGGCAATATGAAAGTTCACTGCACGTAGGTAGTTTCCTTGCAAATGCAGCTATACAAAACTTTCAATTCCTGTCAACAATTACACTACATACGTTGCCTGCCTAACTTGAAGAATGGATTTTATGTTACCTTGATCCATCCGGAAGGTTCATGCACAACATAGGCCATTTCAAAATAAGGAATAACCTTGGCAAATGTCCAGTCGGCATGCAGAGTGCTCAGCTTGGCATCGAGCGATCGAGGGTACAGGCCAGCCGTACAGGCTTGTTTCGTCATCACCTCTATTTCAAGATGGCGGACCGTTTTTGGAGGCGTTTAAAATTGTTCGAATTTTGATTGCTAATAATTCCATCATTACTTTTTCAACGCATCTGTCATTCATCCCAATCAAAATGAAATTACATCAGAAGTGATATACATTCGTTTTTTTAGACCGTTCTGATAGGCTTGAACAACCCTATTGTACATGTTGATCTCTGATGTGACTGAGTGTGTATGAAAGATAAGCAGTGGAGGCGATGGGAAGTCATGGCAGTGGTGATTATTATATTTGGCGAATGGAGCATTGTATCGACGAGGATTTCAATATCCCTCTCCCTGCACTCCTTTCCATATGATCGTCCACCCCTCTTTTCACTCCACTCTTTGAGCAATGCTCACATCTGTGTCCATTGTGTCCACTCCACCTCACTCGATCGCCATCTACACTTCAACCCTCGTACCACTTTCCTCGCCAAGAAGTCTTTGTGTTTCAGGGAGGAGCCACGGGGGGCGCTGTGAGGATGGCACGGGCGTTGTTGGCATCTTGCTGGCGCTCGAGGAGACAGTGGTTGATTAACCTCGTCGTTAATGGCTTCCAGTTTTTAATTAGAGGATCAGCGTAATTGATGAGGGGTTGGAGGCTATAGCGAGGGTAGGCGTATATTGTTCTTCCGTGGGGGTGAGTAAGAGTGTGAGGGGGGGGGTTGTGTTTCCCCCTCCACCCACCCCTTGGCTTGCTTAAAGTATTTCCGATGTGTACATTGTTATTGTAGAGTTCCTTGAGACAAAGACTTAGGAGATGTGGGAATGCGAACATTCCTTGCATTCTTCAGATCGAAACGGCCTAAGATAAGCGGTGTATTGGCGTGGAAGATCTCTTATTGGCGATTACTCTGCCCTCTGGGTTATTCGTCTCAATTACGTGGTGGGAATGCAAGGGATAAGAATTTCCAGATTTAATAACCATGCATCCCTGTTAAATGTTCTGAGATCATCAAATGATGGAGGAATTGGGTAAACAAAGGCCTCGTTAATTTTATGCATGTTCTTCAGACGAAATTCCGTGGAAAGACGTCTTTCAAGGTTTTATGATTTGTTTCGTTATTTTTCTCTCGCGACGCCTTCAATGTCGTATTTGCATAATAATTGTATTAAAGTTATGACTACGCATTATTATTGGGCTGCCATCACGTAGTCCTCCTGTCCATTGTTTCGCGAATAATTAGCTGGAAGCATTGTTGTCGATTTTTGAGTGTGGGAGACGCTTGTTGGAATTGTTGTCTCTCCCATTTGTCCTTCCTCCAAAGTGTTTGCCATTCTGACGTGTCGAATGACGTGGCAGCCCCTCGTTGGTCTTTCTCTCTCTCCTCTTATTTATATTGATTCTTCCATTCCACTCTGTCCGCTATTCGAGGCATCATTGCAAGTGCTCTCCATTGGTCCATCCATCACTCGCTATCCCATCTCCTTCCCTTTTGTAACCTTTCCCTTTTTCCCTTACAATCCTATTCTATTGGTTTTAGTATCTAGCTAGACCTTTACGTCCAATTTTCCCACTCTCTGTATTACTGCGTCTCCAGATTTGGTCATCCCAAAGTCGTGACCTTCTTTAATTCACCCAATATACAATCGTCAGTCTCCTCCTCTCGACGCGCGCCTTGAATTCGCCGGATGGTGAGAAAATGGAGCGCTTGTTTCAATTTTCCAAATCTGTGTAAGAAAATGTATCGAACATTCCTCTCTTATTTACCATGCTCTGCTTGTTCCGAATTTCTTATTTTATGTTAAGCGATGACATCAACCTTCATTTTCCACAGATAACAGCGGCGAAATCGAAGGAATCAGCATGTACATGCAATTCACCTCTAGGATGTGTGGCGGGGGGTGACCAAAAGCCTGCATACAATGCACACCACATGGTCGTATTAAATTCACAATAGAGGAAACAACACGCCCCTATTAATGCAGGTGTTGGGATATTGCGTGCATCGCTGCATGCACTTCCCGACGAAAGCCACGCAAGTAGACACTCTTAGAAAGCAGTCAAAGCGTGCTTACGATCAGGGTTAGTGATGGTATAAACGCAAGGTTAGAATGATGCAAGCCATTCACTGCGAATAAATGAAGCTCAAACTATAATAATAAGAGTAACGACAAGGTTAGGGAAATAGTTTGTTATTTTGTTAAAATGCAGTTGGAGGTGGAAATACAAATGGAAAAGGGAAAGTGAGCAATTCTTCGTCCTGAAGTGGCTTTGGTATTCGAGAAGGCGCAGATATTAGTCCGAGGAAAGGATGGCATCTCTAATCTCTCTGTTCTGCACTCCTTCTTCTTCTCCTAATTCCTCTCCGTCGTTTCACCACGACGAACGAAAAATATTTGTCACATCGCCTGAGAAAGTCTTGTCTCCGAATTTACTGGGAACGTTTTGCTCTACGCTCATGTTTAATGTTCACATCCTAACTCGCGTAAACATTGAAATCGCACTGATTTCAGCGATGTTTCCCTCCTCAAAGGGATCCCACACGCTTTCAAAGCACTCTAACACAAGTTAACCCTAACTAGAGTCAGATAGCTTCTTTATTTCACCTTTACAACGCATTTACTGATAATTCTTTCTGTTAGTCAAATTTTAAAATTTTACGGTTGGCTTAACTTCAAAATTGTGTTTAATCCGCGAGATATCCCGGGTTATTTTGACCCTTTTAAATAGACAATGGAATATAATGGTATCCCGTTTGCGATGTACCTTCAGGAATTCATAGTGACGCTTTTGACTATATTTGATTCTGACTCCCATGTACTACAACTTGAATTTACGGTAGCTGGTCCTTTTCCAAACCACTGTATTCGGACATGCCATTACTTACTCTGTACACAACTGCGTCATCTGCTACGAGAATAGTATTAATTGAAACTGTGTCACTGGTGCCATTCCTTTAAATCAAAAGAGGTTCCATTTCACTGTATTGTTCCAATTTCACTTAAATCCCTTCTCCTAATTCACCCAGCAATTATTTTAACCTTTCTTGTTGGAGTTCTCTCTCTTGTAAAAAAACAAATGCACAATGAATATTCCAAGAGTGCGACCTCCTAAATTACTGCGATTGTATTGAAGTTATTTGTGTGTTACCGCTTCATCCAGTGCGAGCCTTTATCGAATAAGTTGCTTCGCATGCTATTTGTGTGGGAACCAATGGGTCTCATGGAAGCCTTCATCTTTTTATGACACTATTTATTATGGCTTTGAGAAGTTCTGGAAAAAACTGTGCCTATCGTGAACTATTACTCATATGCTAGCTATTCGGTTAAGTAGTTATCTTTTTCAATTCTAGAAGCAGTTGGACGGGTAGTTTAATTTCTTGAGGTCTTCAATCATTTCCTTTCCCTTGGGATACATCCTTGTCGCGGTGGAAAGGGTTGCGCGTTCGTATGACCCTTACAGCTGCCCTGATGGGATGACTTTACCAATAATTCCCGGTAGGGCTACCCATTCCAGCAGGGCTGGGCAAAATACATTCCGAGGAGTATTTGAAAAAGAAAATATCTTCGACTTGAGCATTTGAAAAACAAACTACACACTATATTTTCAATGACTTTTGAAATTCAAAATACATTTGTAATGAAACTAATAGATCTTTAAGTATTATAACCTCACCTAGAACGTTATGGATAGTGGCAAACTTTAAGAAAACTATTAGAAAGATGAGACTTAAGTAAATAAAAGACTAGATTTTCAAACATAGGGACACAGAAAAAGGGAAACTCGGAAATGCTTTCCCAGACGTTTCAGTTGGATAACTCATTATTACGCAACAAGAGAATGGACTGCTGTCTTATCTTCATGCGATCTTTATAGAGGTAGGGGGAAGGGGGTGGGCGGAGGTGAGGGGGAAAGGTAGTAGGATGATTCCAGCGCATTAAGCAGGGTCTGATTTAAAATAGACCGCTGTAACAATAAGAGAGGTACCAGTTCCGTAGAATCCCTCTTTTGTTAATTATATACATTAATGACCTCTGCTCCCGAATTAGCAGTAAAATACGTTTATTTGATGACGACGCTGTGATCTATCGCGAAATTAATGATCACTCTGACTATGAAATTCTATCATCGGACTTAAACAACGTTCATTTGTGGAGCCAAGAGTTGGGACTCGAACTTAATCTGAGCAAATGCATGACGGTACATTTCTCGCAGAGTTCGTCCAACTATAACCATCTTTATGATGTGGATGGTATTAACATAAAGGCAACAGACGAAGTGAAGTACCTGGGAATTACGATAACCTCGAATATCTCGTGAGGAACGCATATGATGAATATTTGCGGCATAACCCTGAAGAAGTTAGGATTCGTCAAGCGTTTTGTGGGAAGATTTTCGGATGAGAAAGTGAAAGAAAGGTGCTATTTCGCTCTCGTCCGACCGCACCTTGAATATGCAGCGAGCGTATTGGATTCCGTGCAGAAAGACTTAATCCGCGAACTGAATAAAAAACAAAAAGAGGCTGCGCGTTTCGTCAAAAACCGCTACGGGCGTACAGACAGCGTTACCCAGATGGTAATCGAATTAGGCTGGGAGCCACTGGAGACTCGGAGGCTGCGCGCTAGGCTTAGATTGTTTGAACAATTGAGAATGGATATCCTTAAGAGCGACATGCAGAACATAATATTATAGCCACACTATTTTTCCAGGGCGGTTAGAAGCGATAGATTAAGAGAGATATTTTGTCGAACGGATAGCTATGGGAATTCGTTTTTCCCCCGAACCATAAAGGACTTCCTCCCCCCGCTCTACTTTTTAGCTTGTCCACGTGTGTCCGGAATTCTGGTGACGGCTGCATAGGTGTTTGCCGAAGAGAGAGAGAGAGTTTTAACCATCCTACACAATTTTATTTAATCTTCTACTTGCGGAGGGATCTGCATCTACATAATTCAATGTGTTCCACCTCTAATGTGTTTGGCAGGGGGAGAGCAATCACCAGCATGCAGGATGAAAAAGAAACCGCACAAACACGCTCTCCAATGGAACAATGGAAAAATAAAAGCGCGCAATCTACATAATACCCTCTGTACCTACACCTCTGGGGTGATGGGCAGAGGATGATCAGTCACCAACATGCAGCATGGAATAGGAGCGCAACATTTTGGCGACAAATATACTTGTATAAAATAATCAGGTTCTAACGTGAGCACCGTTGAAGGGAGCAGTGACCATTGGATTGTAACCACTAAGTTTTCTTTAAATATCGCTGAAAAGGTAACTAGAACGGTAAATTTAAAGAGCTGCTTTTATGAGTTTATGAATTATTTGAAAAACGCTTTTCTCAGGTTTCAAGAATCAATAAGAAAGTTGAAGGTAGAGGGTACTTGGAAAGCTTTTCTTTCGCTAGTAACTTCGAAAATAATAAGCTAAAATGAAAAAGGAGGCAACGAACCGAGATGGTACGACGCGAATGTGAGAAAATCATTGAGGCGACAGAGAGCGTGTCATATTAAAATGAAAAAGTCAGCTCGGATTTATCCGCCGATGAACGCGAGTTAATATTAAAAAAATATGAGATGTCTAAAGCCACTGCGAAGGTAGTATTCAGGAATCCATCAACGAATTTTTAGAGAAAAAACATTTGTAGAGCAGTTACGGGATAATCCAAAAGCATTTTCGTTATATGTTCGAGAAGCTGAAAATGAAACTACCGTACGTTCGCTAAGAAACTATAATGGAGATGTGTTAACAAACAGTTGCGATAAAACATATTTATTAAATTCTACTTCAAGAGCGTGTTCACCGAGCCTTCTGAGAACTCGTCCGAGACATTTGATAATCTCTGCATACGAAAGATGCCGCATGTTGACATGAGTGCACATGGAATTGAAAATATATTGAAATCGCTCAGTCCAATAAATGACCTGGTCCGGACAAAATCCCTTCTCGCGTGTAGAAGGAACTAGCCTCAGAAATTGTCCCGTACTAGTAATGCATATTTAGTCAATCCATCAAGCAACACGAAGTAGCCGATGGCTGGAAAGTTGTTAATGTGATGCGAATATTCAAATGTGGAGACAGGGAACAACCATCTTATTAAAAACCGATATCTTTAACGTCCATCTGATGCAAAGCCCTTGAACACATCGTAGTCAGCTCTGTAATGAAACACAGACACACCAAACTTGTTAATGAGAACTCAACATGGATTCAGGAGAAGTAGATCATGCGAAACTCAGTTAGCGCTTTTCGCCCATGATATTTTAGTCTCCGGGGAAGACAACATTCCAGTAGACGCGATATTACTTCATTTCAGAAAAACATTGGATAAGGTACCCCACGGAAAGTTAATAATAAAACTGAAATCTTATGGCCTAGATGAATATGTCATTTCCTGGATAAGAGAACTTTTGAGCGACCGCGTCCAAAGGGTAGTATTAGACGGTGCAGTCTCCAATGAGGTTAGAGTCACTTCTGGCGTTCCTCAGGGTAGTCTCATAGGCCCACTCCTATTCCTTCTTTATATAAACGACATTGGCGAAGTATTACACAATAAGTTACGATTATTTGTAGACGACGCTGTAGTTTACGGAAAAATCCGTTCCAGCGAAGATAGAGATGAACTAACGAATAACCTTGCTGCTATCCAAGCGTGGTGCGATGTATGGTACTTAGAATTAAATTTGAAAAAATGCGTCGTAATGAATTTCTGGAAGAAGAATAACTCCCTACTACGTAGCTATATAATTCGGGGTACCCAATTAGAGACTGTTAAATCCGTTACTTCATTTCAGAAAAACATTGGATAAAGTACCCCACGGAAAGTTAGTAATGAAACTGAAATCTTACGTCTAGATGATGGTATCATTTCCTGGATAAGAGAGCTTTTAAACGATCGTATGCAAAGGGGTGAGTAGATGGTGCTGTCTATAACGAGGTGAAAGTAACTTCTGGCGTCCCTCAGGGTAGTGCCATAGGCCTACTCCTATTACCAACGATATTGGTGAAATAGTAGGCAATATAGTGCGATTTTTGTCAGCGACGCCGTAGTTTACAAGAAAATCCGTTTTGGTAAAGATAAGGATGAACTTATGAACGACCTTGCTGCAATCCAATAATGATGCAATGCATGACAGCTAGAGTTAAATTTGAAAAAAATGCGTAGGAATGAATTTTTGGAAGAAAAATAACTCCCCACAGCAGAGCTATTTCATTCAATAAAATATCTAGGAGTTAGATCCAATGATTATCTATCGTGAAATAAACATATTCGCGAAATAAAAGGTCAACTAATCGTAAATTGGGTTTTGTTAAAAGAATTCTAGGGATCTGCGACGACAAAGGGAGAGAAATTAGCTACTGCTCCCTCGATAGACCCCATTTGGAATACGCTGCCAGTGTTAGGAAATAATTAGAAAACCCCGGTTTATAAAGTTCTAGTGGTGATGGGGGACTTGAACGCCTCTGTCGGGGAAGGGAGGAATAGAAACTAAATAGGAGAAGTTTAATTAGGAATGCGAGGAGAGGTAGATGCAGATTTTTGAAGGAGATACAAATTATCACAAATAGATGGTTCAATCATCATAATGGTCGGGAGTACTTATGCAAAAGTCCAGAGGACAAGGGGAAATATCACATAGACTACATTACAGCAAAACAGAGGTTTTGTATTTGTGCGAAAAACTCGTGCAGCTTCCCTGCAGCGGATGCGGATTGAGATCACAATCTAGTGATCATGAAATGCAGCGTAAGGATGGAGCTTCTGAGAGGATCGTTACGTAAGAGTTGGAAGAAGAGGCTAGCGAGGAGTCTGATCTTGAGTGTAGCTCTCTACGGTGCGGAAACGTGGGGAGTTGGGAAGTTTACAGAGAAGAAAATATTGGGGGCATTCAAGATGTGGGTGTGGAGAAGAATGGAGAAGGTGAAGTGGATGTAAAGGAGGAGGAACGACGAAGTGCTGGACATGGTGGGTGAGGAGAGGCAGCTTTTAGATGAGATGCGGATGAGACAGAAGGTATGGATGGAGGGAGTACTTAGTGGGGAGGGGATGTTGAAAACATTGTTTGAGGGTAGAATGTTAGGTAAACGAGGGAGGGGAAGGAAAAGAATAAGATTTGTAGATATAATGAAAGGGAGCAGGTCTTATTGTGAATTGAAGATGGTTGTGTTTGAAAGATAGGGAAAATACTTAATAAATACTCCATGAAAGCCTACTTTAATCGGTTGAATACTTAAATAATACTTCAATAATTCAGCATCTCTGCATGCCTCTGTCGATGCTCTATTTAAGGCGTGAGTTCTCGATGAGCATTTTGTGATGAGCACTATCTCGCCTCCTCAAACGTGTGCACCTGCTCTCCTGCCTATGGATCACTTGATACTCGTTGTTTGGTGGCGAAGCAGCACAGACCGTTTTCTGACGCCTCAGAGCTATGATTTGCTCGCCCGGAAATATAAAAAAAAACCCTACTGCCATCGTTTTTCGTCCCGTTTCCTCGGCATATTTATGATAAAGTGAGGCTAATTTATGGCGGGTGTCTCTACGATATTCCTTCGCTGCGTTGAATCTCGTAAATTATTCCCATACCTTTGCATGTCATGAGCACTCGGTATTCGTCGTAGCCTCTTGATCGGAAAATGCCCACATCGGAAGACTTTGTACTGCCATTCCCAGAAAAACTTCATGGCGAAGTGAATTAAATGCATATTATATGCCGGAAATTGTTATGGCAACCTCTGGATTTGAAAGCTTTTTTGAAGTCTTATTTATCTCATAATATCGTGGGATAAGGTTTACTCGCATAGAAGCTCGCTGACTTCGCAACGAGGTGAGGAATGACTTAATGGATATTATGAACCCAGTATGACTAAGGGCGATGGCATTGAAAGGGATCCGTTCCATTGGTCTTTAATGTTGACTGGAGATACTCTCGTTTCATTGGAGGAGAGGAATTGAGTGAGCACTTCTCCCCAAGTGCCACTCTGAGTGAGTCTTGGAATCGCAATTAATAGGGGCTACAAAGTCATTCCATTGCGCACATACCATTCCAATTGCGGTGCAAGAACATTCTCTCTCCCTTAGAAATAGGCAGACGCGGAGAACACCCAAAAAATTCTTGCTTCATCTCGTCTTCGTGCAAATTTCGCAGTTTATCTCGAGCAAAGTGCATCGATGGACTCGTGAGGCAAGAAGGAATGAAATTAAAACGTTCAGGCTTAGTACTTAACAAAAATAATTGGCCACAAATAGGGGTGGAGTCGAGGGTTGCCCCGATGGCATTCCGCCTAAGGGCAACAGGCATCTGGAGGGACGTTTAAAAGGTTTAAAAGGACGAAATACTTACGATGGAATTAAGAACCTCTCCTCCCATCCTTCTCACTTCTAAAGCTGATGAAATGGGAAGGAAATAAACCGGTCCCTGTTTTCCTTGGTTCTTCGCCTTCACTTTATTCGAAAAAATATAAACAGCGTCAAGGGATTGAGGTTTTATATGGTCTCCATCCACTTCCTGCTACGCGCGCACCTCGACAGTCACTTATCGACCCGTCACCCATCGCCTCGGTGGCGGAGGGGTAAAGTCCTCGCCTGCCAAACCGAAGGTCGCGGGTTCGAGTCCCGCCTGGGTAAGTTACCCTTTCCCAGGACATGGATGTTTGTGATTAATAATGTTATCAACCCCGATGTAAAGGCCGAATAGTGCTGTTTTCGGTGGTGTATGAAATAATAAAAATAAATAATAAAAATAAAAAATAAATAAAAAATGACGCTCGGCAGCGCATCTCTCGCAGCAAATACCGTCCGCGCTTACCCACGTCCAGGATTTATTTATAAGCTCGTATATCTTTATTTATGAAAGGAAAGATATTAACCTTTCCTTTTTGATTCGCGCGGTTCCTGGAGTACCAGTGGAATTGTAACTCTTCTTAAACCAATGGAGTCGCGGGCCGGAAAGTGAAGAACTATATTTTGAGACAATTTATCAAGCTCTTTGCACTTCTTTCACGATTTCTGTATCAGAAAATTGAAATTGACCGAACGTGCATCACGATCACAGTCCTTGTTATCCAATGTCTCTTCTCTTGGAAGTAAAATTGTTGTCTTTCCTCGAATTTTACACGAACAATGGCATAGCATTTTTTCTATCTGCCAATTAATGTGTGTGTGGCCCCTGATAAATAAGTGAAGTGCCGATACTCATTGCTATTATCTAATACGCTGAAATTCATTGTTTTCTTGCGTTGCATACACAGAAAAATGAAGCGGTAAGCTGCAATACTTAGGAATGTGCGATGCTTTGTCTTTTGCGAGTTTAGATTCAATTATTTCCTCAGGAAACACTCTTCTTTTCATTGAGGGGGATTTTATATCATTTTTAAGTGTACTAACAGTTATTTGAATCGCTAACAATGACCTATCTTTTTTGTATTTCTTTTATTCAATATATTAATCAAAAACTGTTGCAGCCATTAGATGCTCATTACAGAAACAAGTCCCTATTGACATATCTCCCGTACCTTTTGCGAAAATAAGTTGGGCAGGAGGGGGGCGTGGCACTGAGGCAGGTTGCCTCGGCGAGCGGCCATAGCGGCGGCTTTGTCATCCTCCTACGTAACGCAACCGTGGTAGTTGGCTGGATGATTGCCTCCAAAAATCGCATTTATTTAAATTGCTGTTTAAACACTTGCTAAAATTTTTATCATTGGTCTATGAACCTATTCATTTCCTACTGCTGAGAAATTATTTTTTGAGTCTTGTGCGTTTAAATATTTGTCTATGATTAATGTATGGAGTATTCAACTCTTTTTCTCAGCTCAATGACTATGATCCTATCCATTTTTTCCTAGATGCTCGCTTCAAAGCACACACTTTATTTTAACTGTCGTTTCTAACCCCCTCCTTCGCAAGCTAATGTTTCTTTGGCATATTCTCATTGAGGAGCCGTGACTCGTGATTTCTTTCTTCCCTCGTGACGTCGACGCGGTGGATCTCGACGAATCTGACCGCAATTGCGAAGGCCAATCAGGACAGGGCGACGGAAATGAGGGTTTGTTCCCCTGAACAATAATAATCCATTCATTCTCGCAGAATGTGCGCCCTCATTGTGGTATGCAAGGCATTCGCTGGGATTGGCGAAAGAAGGACTCAGAGGGGCCTTCGTATTAATCTCATAGTTGCTCGACCAGCGCCCGTGCCGTGGGAACTCCGTCGTCCCTTTGCCAGGGCGAATACCTGCGCGAGGAATTTTAAGCGTGTCTTTCTTTCGCTCCTTCCTCTGTTGTCGTCGTCCTGGCAACGCCATTTCATCTCTCTCCTCCCATCGTGCAATGCCTGAGAAACATATGAGCAGCGGGGTAGCGCACTCGAATTGTGTCCTCCTTTCTATATCTCTCCGCTTTAAATTCGTATTTCTGCGTTCGTAGGCCAAGCTGCTATTTGAGTAAAATTACTATGTACTTAGAAACATGGCCTCAATGTGTCGAATAGCTATCTCTATTTTGAAAGCATCTTTTTGCTTTATTTGCTCCGTATTTTTATATTTCTCAGAGCGAGTTTAATTTTACGAATCGATCGCCTCTCCAAAGATACTAAGCGAAAGTATTCCAGTAAAGGGGCGATGTAATTTACACCTGCGTCCAACCGCGACCCACGCCCTCAGTCCTGTGGAGAATCAATTCCTTGGGTTTCCTAATTTCATTGTGTTTTGATTGGTAATCGAGAAGGGGGTCGCTGTTGAATTCAGAGAATTTCCCTTCTAATATGCCTTCGTATTTCAACGCTGATTCTGTTTCCACAATTGCTAAGATACGATATTATCGAAACCTTCATTCAGCCGTGAAATGATTTGTCGTTCATTGCATTAAAAGAGGCATACAGGGATAGAAACGTGAGCATTTTTTATTTTCCCATGGTAGTAGTGATGGTTGGAATATCTGAGGTTACGTGGTGTCCACGCTTCTCTCATGGCTCAATGCCACTGGAGAACACTAATCGAAGACGACCTCGTTTTCCTCTTGACTAATTAATTCGTCTTTCCAGACCATAAAATGGGGCACCCAGACATTTTTTGACTTAGCCGATGTGGTCAGCGGGACAGGGTTACAATGAAAAGATGGATCTGCTCTTGCCCTATCATCCGGAGGCTATTGATATCTCTTCCTCGTTTCCGTGGTTCTAAATATCATTATTTTACTGGTGATTTCCATAAAAAAAAAACGGGGCGGCATAAAAACATGACAAAACGCTGATTTTGGTCACTGAAACCCGTTAAAGATTATTTTTTCAGTTTTGATGAGTATTGAATCTTCACACAATGATTTTTGGCTCCACTTGACTTTCACTTCCAGATGATGGTACTCCTGCTTCAACCCGGGAGCTATGCAACCACCTCAGCATTCTTCCGTCAATTGATCCTCTCCCGCATCGCCGTCAATCACTTACGCGCCAATTACTTCGTCAATGTCGCGTTCCTCCGCCCATCCTCAACTTGACATATATTGCTTTCTAGCCCTGTCGCATTCTTTGCTTGTGGGATCTCGGCCGGCCGAACACCCCTCCATGATTCTTTTGGTATCTTTAAGGGGAAATTAGCTATCGCTGTTCGGCTTCTTTCCTCTTGCTAGAAGAAGGGTCTGATGTTTCCGTATTATCTCTAAGAAACTATCAATGAAAATATTTGTCCACTCAGAGAATCACTAAGGAGTTACGATTCAATCCGAAATAACTTTAGACTATATCCATTTCAAATTTTTATTATTATTGCATTGCTTCATAATTTTTTCACGTTTATAGCTCCACCTGTTCCATTATTCTTGGGACCTCATACGGCTGTTTTGCTTTTCTCGAGTGAATTCAATTTTTTGAGATTAAAACCTATGCCTAAAATTTCCACATAATTGCGTGAGGTTCATTTCTCCACATTCGGCTAATTGTAATTTTTCAAAATCGCCTCCTCTTTCACTTTCAGAGGTCAATGCAGTGAATTGCACTGATTGGAAGCCAAGAGAATTACTCACTTGTCACCCGATTTAAAATTTTTCCAGCCAACTCAATTATTTCTAAGAATTCTCTTCAATTCTAACTCACTATCATTATTAGCCCTTCTGTGCTCCTTCGAGCGAAGGTGTTTTTTGGTGGACTGTCAATCGTTATTTGGGCATGCATATGAATTTCGTATCCATTTTACAAATTTTCGTAACGATATTGTATGAATCACAGATACGTGGCCTTGTCCGAATATTCCCGATGTATTTGTATCGCTTCCTAATTACTATCCGCTCAGGAATGATCGCCTCGATAAAATAGGGGAAGTTTTCCATTTATAGGTGTTTATACAAGTGTATTCATGTGTTAGTTTTAGCATCCTCTCTTTAAAGCATTTACTTTCAACCTGAATGTCTGATTTTCGAAATCACTGGACTCACTTAACTCATGCTTGCTCGTTGCAGTCTATCGCCCTGTTGAATTTATATCTGTGTTTGGGAATGATTTTCTCCACTTTCAAAAATTCAGTATTATTAGGTGGCATCAATTCCGATTTACTTAAAGGTAATTATGATACCCAATGCATTAGTAAATTCACTTTTAGCGATAAAATACTCGTTATCACTTTCACTGCAGCACATAATATTTCGTCCAGCCATACCGTAGTAGATTCATCTATTTTCGATGACTCTGAGAAAGTAGCAACTCATTCCCAATTGACCGTTCTATTCCCGTTTTCACATGATCATATACAAATCACGTATCAATTTAAATATAACTCTGACTCGCCTAAGACTGAGATAAAAAATTCGGTGAGCATTCAAGATGAATTTAGACAGGAGTGATGTCATAATTTGCAACTGTATTGATCCCAAAGTGAATTGTTTAAATTCGCACATGTTAAAATGTGTCATTCTGTTCGAAAGTGTTGTCAATATCAATTGAGCCAATTAAGCATCGTAGATTTTATTATAATAATATTATGTGTAATTGGCATACATTTTTGATAATTACGTTAATTTACTATGTTTTGTGCAGTTTTATGATGTTATAACGGTGTATTCGTGAGGAGCCTTGCAAAGTTATCATGGAGAGCGTTGGCAATGGTGGCTATTCACTGGAGAGGAGAGATCGAGAAAATGATGTGTTCACAGAGACTTAAATGTAACTGCGTGTTATTGGTAATAAATGTTCTTTCTAGAGCTCTACAAATATGAGTATTTATTTTTGCATCCAACCACGTTACAGTGTTAAATTATGTGGTAATAGATATTACGACGGCCACATAGCTAGGCTCTCATTTTTTAGTTGCGCTGTCCTAGTGGCCTATTTCGAAATGGGTCGAAAAAGAACAATATTAAGGCGTAGTGGGGTTGAAAAGGGGGGAGGAAGGGGTAGGGGCGCATTCCTTTGGGCTGGTAATCTAAAGTTTTCATTCGGCATCCAAGCGTTTTTCTGATGAGCTCCCCAACACTTCGGTTACCACACCCAAAGTAGGTACTCGTCCATTGACTCGTCTTTGGATGTAGCAGCAAATGGGTAGTTGAAACATCCAACTCCTCATTACCTTTGGTTGACATATCCAAATGTATGGGAAAGTCCTTTCCTTTCCCTTAGGTTTGGGTGTGATATCCAAACCTTCGATTCTCATGTCCAAAGTGTTTTTTCAGAGTGTTGTTGCTTTTTTCCATTTTGAGAAAGGCCTTTCAAGTTTTGAGAGCAACTTTCTCAACATAGGCATAGTAATTTAATTCAATTGATTGGTTACTTAAAGTGCGTACTCGAGAAGAATAGTACCCTCCTTATCGCTCTTCCCTTTAGCCTGGTTTACTGCTCGTGACAGCAGATGACGCCATTATGCTCGACCCGTGCGCGAGGACTGAGGCTGCGAAGATCCTGAGAATTGTGCTTCGAGGTCACTGACCACGCTCACGAGTTGCTCGTCACCCATTAAGCATTTCACTTTCGGCGTGTTAACCAGGTATTAGTCATTACAAGTTCATCACACGCTGTCATTCGAATTGCGAATTTATATTCACGAACTTAAGGTAATCCCTATGCTTCTCTTTCCCGTCAAGATTTATTCTCGTGAAAGCATGTTTTAAGCCATATCCCAATTGGCCATTTGGCAATGCCAATTCCAGGATTTAGCCATGACACCATCTTGGAAGGATGTCCCAACTCGTTAGCCAGCATAAGGGAGGGAATTTAGGCAGCTAACGCGGCCGCCAGATTTAGGCATCGACGAGAGCATCCTTCGCCCCACTTTTCCCATGATTCAAAGCGTGCAAAGCGTCTTCAGGAAGAAATCAGAGAAAGGGCATCATGGCTGTCAACAAGGGATAGTACTTGTTTGCAAGTAGTGTTGATATTTTGAGACTTGTTCGAATAATTATTAATTTTTATTTTGTTTACAATAATGAAATTGCGTTAGTATAAGTGTAAGAATTACGGAGAAATTAGTTTAAGAGAAGGCGGCGTTAATTTTAATGCTAAGTAATGTTTATATGCGTCTTGTATATGTATATATGTTATTTTATAACTTTTTACACCGATCACGTTATCTTTTGCTACCGTTTTCTTTTCTAACGTGTTAAATAATGCTTATTGATGTTTATATGCTTCTAATATATACTTAATTATGTAACACTATGTCTAAATTCTTATTTAACACTTTTTGTACATTAGGTTAACACCCGTGAAAATAAGCAATTATTATTATATGTTATTGGACAAAGTCCCGAAAATGGAATCGGAATAAGTAACAAAAATTAAAATCTATAGTGATTATAAGATGATACCGAAACCTGATTTATGTACGTAAACCATACTTTGAATAAATTTTGAAAATAATTCCCAAGTCAGACGGTAACCGTTTGAATAGACTAAATAGACCTGTTCTAATAATACAAAACTAGAAATTAAATTGCTAAAATATAAGGAATTCGAAAAATTACTTGGTTGAGAGACGATTGAAATATTACAAACCAATTAAAAGGAATATACGCTAACATTTAGCCAAAAACTTAGCTAAAACCTCTTTAACAAAACCATACGGAACTAAAAATGCGAATTTGAAAGTATACCCCTACTTTACTATTACAAAAAGGTTGTCTAAGATACTGAAATTATGATTAAATACTCTTCTCCGACATAATACTCAAAATCACTTGACACATCACATTTTAACAATTTAGGGTGGGTTTTGTTCATCATTTGTTCAAATCATTCCGATTATCTCTTGTTTTGCATTGGCCTAGTGCCCAGTAGATGGCAGCTCCTGCGTAAGGATGTCCCAATTCATGCTCCCTTGTGGTTGGCTGCCCAGAATCTGGCTGGCTAAATACATGATGCCTAATGGCTAACGAGTTGGGACACGGCTTTATTCTACTCTTTACGTTTAAATTGCCTCGCTTTTTTATGATGTTGATTACTTATGTCCCACAGACTATGTGTGCATCTTATAGCAATATTTCCTTTTCTCCTCCCACCAATGCTTTCCATTGAGTTGGCGCCCAATGGCGAGAAAACGCGCGTCATTTGTCGTCCTAAGCGGAGCGCCGGGATGGTGAGGGGTGAATTGACTTTAATAAAGCCGTGTCCAAATAGGCCATTTGGCTACAACAATCCCTGGATTTGGGTACGACGCCATCTTGGAAGGATGTCTAAACTCGTTAGCCAGCATGAGGGAGATAATTTGGGCAGCCAAATCGGCCACCAGATTTGGGCTTCGACGAGTGCATCCTTCTCCCATGTTCTCATCCCATGATTCAAAGCGTGGAGAGCGTCTTCAGGAAGAAATCAGAGAAAGGGAAAAAGGGGAAACATTCGTTTGCAAGTAGTGTCAATATTTTCAGACTTATTCGAGTGCTTGGTAATTTTTGTTCTGTTTATAATGGAGTAGAAATCAGTGAAAACTAGAAAAGAGAAGGCGGCGTTATTAGACAGAGGCCGAAATTGGAATCAGAAAAAGTCACGAAAATTAAATTCTATTGTGATAAAAAGAATGGAACTATGAAATGCCGAAACCTGATATATGTGCGTAAAATATAATATGTTGGAATAATTTGTCTAAAATCTAAATGGTAACCTTCGTAAAGATTTAGAAAATCATTACGAAGTTAATCGCTAACCGTACGAATTGACTAATTAAACCTGGCCTTAAAAATACAAAACTAGGGAGTATATTCTAATGCATTAGAAAATATAAAAAGTACTTGCTTGAGAATACGATTGGAGTACTAAAGGGGCTGTGCTGATTGTATAAAAAAAGCAAAAGTGACTGTCTCGTCCGATATTTTTTGGAAACTTTTAAAATTGATGGGCAAATAACTCTCCGATTTGAAGCAATTACTCACGAGCAAGGTTTAACCACGGGAAAGTGCTGGAAGGGATAAATAGTCCCTTTGAGAATATCAGATCACTCGCGCAGTGATACGAAACGAACCCTGTCTCGGATAGGTAAGGGCAGGGCTCACCCACTACCAAAGTATTGTGAATTTCGCGTTTGTCGTTCCCTTGGAATTTCGCCTGCGCGGTCCGAGTGCTCCCGCCGGCATTCGAACCCGGGTCCCTTCGGCTGTAGCCACGTGATAATGGGCCACCTCACCTATCGTCCAGTGTCTCTGCAATATGTGAGGATACTCCTCTGGTGGAGTCTTCCTTGGAGTGTCCCTTCAGATGAAGCACTAAGAAGGGATCGCACTAATTGACTGGCGAATTTCGAGAAAGTGAAGTGCATTCCATCCCTCCTTCTTTCACTCGGAGGGAGAGAAAGTACTCTTTGCTGAAAATTCTCTCCTGGCTGAATAATGCTGCTCTCGCCGTGGTGGTGACGGAGGCAAGAATGATAACGACGCCATTAATTACGCGCTCCTTTCTCTGATGCATGCATAATGTTGCGCGTGCTTTGAGCTCACTCGTCCAAGTAAGAATCAGAAAGCAGAGAGGCTGAGTCCCTCGCCACGAGACGAATAAAATACTGCCTCCATTCAAATACTCCCCCGGGTTATTCAGAGAAAAGGTTTTGCCTCGGCTTTTTTTATTGTCTGTTTGTAAACATTTTCAAAGGCGTATTTCGTGTGGAACGGGTACTTTCATAAGTTGGCTTGAATGCTGATAAGGGAGGTGTGTGATCAATCATCATGGTTGGTGGAGAGCTTTGGAAAATAGACGAAAATATCCCACGGCCTTATCTTAACCCTCCACAATATTCTGGCTCGTACAGTTCTAAAAGTGAATCACATTTCAGTGCAACTCTTTCCGCACCATCGAGGACGGTAAATTACTTTTTATGTTCTTAGTGGCATTACTTATATTAGCTTTCTTAGTAAGCTTACTTTTGCAACTAACCATGACAACTTTTGGAAAATTGACTAATCACATTGATTTGTGAAAATAACAATTTGTTCTTCTGAAGAGTGTATGGAATATCTTGGGCGTGATCGTGTTGATTTTAATTCTGAACGCCATGTGATGCTTCTCTCGTTAATTTAACGTTATATCCCAGTTGAATATATGTGTGCATGTTACATCGGCTCAATGGGCGTGTGGGAGGGTGTGTTGCGACAACAGCTGTGTACAAAAGAATTAAAAATGAAATGCAGATGGTCTCACTGACTTCCAAGTAGCATTACGTAAGTCGTTAACTGCTAAACAGGGAAAACTAATTGCTAAAATATTTCTCTTAATTTTTGGCATCTATAGATGTTTTATTTATACATTATTTTTTACTGAGCGGCCCACCCAATGCAGTTTCTCTTTATGAATCAGCGTTTTTTCAAAGAATATATCGAATATATGCCACATTGTGGTGAGGGGGCTTTTGGAATTGTATTTTCTTGTGTTAAATTCCGAGTTCATGGCAGTTCACAAGATGGACGCTGGGAGCTAGTTTCATCAGATGATTGATTCAATGAATGAATCAAGAAAGATTAGAACGTACTCTAATTTTATTTGAATTCATCGAACAAAACGACCATAATCCTTCCCATAACACGCTCGACGAATCATAGTTTCTTAAGTGCTCTCCCACAAATATTTATTACTTGTGTGATCCCAATGGTAGGCTTGAAGTTATCCTTACTCCCAGATACTCAGTTCACGTGTCGCCGTAATGCTAACACCCTTCACAACACAGGCATGGAGACAGCTAAACAACCAACGCAAGGAATTTACTGCCGACCTTTCAAGGATATTAATTTCATACTATTTTCTGGGAAGATGTCGCCAGCAAATAAACGCATTTTAATTCTGAATCGGGACTTTTAAATGTACATCCATTACTCGGTTTTGCACTGTCAGATCAATATTCGCAGTCGTGTGGTAATTTGCTATTTCCTTGAGCTACGCATGGCAAAATGACTTTCAGTCGATAATATAATGGGTGTGCATTTACTCGTATTGGTGTTGTCGAACTCGTATTCGTATTGGTGTATCGGTGTTGGAACAAAGCGGACTGGCCAGCCATTAACCGCGTACTCTCTCTTCTTCCTTGGGACCTCCTGGAGTGCGGGTCCCCTGACGAGGCCCTTCAACTATTTTATGACCTTCTTCATGCTGTTATCGCGGATTACGTCCCCTTGCGACGAGTGTCGAAGAAGCGGCCCATCTGGTTAACCCAAGAAACCTCTTTAGCGCTAAAAAATAAACGTGCCGCTTGGAAACTATGTAAGCGTCACCCCAGTCCTCAGACCCGTGAGACCTTTGCAAACCTCCGTCGCCACACCCGTTTCCTTCTTCGCCGTGACTACGCTAACTACGTGAAAGGGATTTTGGACGATATTAATGTTAATTCTAAAAGGTTTTGGTCCCTCGTTAACGCGAAAAGAAGAACAGCTCGCATCCCTAGCACACTATCTGCTGGTGGTGTATCGTATACAGGGGACTCTAGGCCTTCAGCATTCAACAATTACTTTCATTCCAACTTCGCCCATTCTCTTCCGAACACCTATCTCCCTCCTGTCCAGCCTATTTCCACTCATTCCCTCGGATCTGTCTCCACCACTCCTCCAGAAGTGTTATCTTATTTTTCCTCGTTGCCCACGGCGAAATCAACGGGTTCCGATGACATTAGTTCATTATTTCTCAATCGTACATCTACCAGTCTTTGCATTCCAATCTCAAAAATCTTCAACAGGTTCTTTTCATCTGGAATTTTTCCTTCTCAATGGAAAAAATCAAATGTAACCCCCATTTTGAAATCTGGCCCTAGGGACATAGTTGAGAACTATCGACCCATTTCAATATTACCAATTTTATCTATTATCTTTGAACGCATTATCCATAACCGCATACTTCATTTCACTCTCCCTTACATATCGCCTTCGCAGCATGGCTTTCTTCCTGGGGGGTCCTGCCTGACCAATCTCTCTATACTGCACCATCATATAATTTCTGCTTTCGAAAACAGGTCCCAGCTGGATGTCTGTTACATTGACTTTTCTAAAGCTTTTGATTCTGTTAATCATACCCTCCTCATCCACTAACTCCAGTCGCGTTTTAATATCCATGGCACTCTCTTATGTTTAATCTCTAATTTCCTGAGTTCCCGCAGCCAAAGAGTTCTAATAGAAGGTTTTTCGTCGAATTACTTACCCGTTTCTTCTGGCGTGCCTCAAGGCAGTGTATTAGGCCCACTTCTGTTTGCTCTTTACGTTGACGACATTGTTGATGACATTCTTCCCTCTAGTTGTGGTGTTCTCCTCTATGCCGACGATTGTAAAATATTTAAAAGGGTTAACACCGCGGCTGATTCCCTGGTTTTAAGAACTGCTCTTCAATCGCTAGAGAAATGGTGCAATAAATGGCAGTTGCGTGTGAATCCTGGAAAATCTACTGCGATGTCTTTCTCGCTGAAGAAGAGCACTATCACCTCCACTTATACACTAAATAATCAACCCATTCCCTCTGTCTTATCCCACTCCGATTTAGGCGTCACGTTTGACCAAAAGTTAACCTTTTACGAACATATAAAAACCGTTGTTAACTATGGCAGTGGTTGGGACCCTATATCGCATGAGCGAGATATCCGAACCGAGTGCCTTAAAATCAGTCTTCATTGGATGTGTGCAACCCATCCTCGAATATTGCTCCCCCATTTGGTCAACTGCTTCTCCCACCACACTAAAATTAATCAACCGTCCACTCAATTTCTTCTTAGCAATAGTTCGACACCGCATACATCACCTCAGATTCTCTTCACGGGCCGAAATACTTCTTTCACTTGGATTATTACACCCCAACCACCGCAGATTGACATTAGACATCAAATTTCTTTACCGCATCTTAAATGGGTCCTTCAGATCCAGTGATCTCCTATCCTTCTTTTCACTACGCATTCCTGCTCGCAAAACCCGCAATACTGAACTTCTACACCAGCCCAACTTCCGTCTGGCAATATCTCAACGATCCCTCTTTTCCCGCCTACCTTCTATTTTCAATTCAGTCTCCAATACTTCTTCCTCTCTTGACATCTTCGCCTCCCGCTCTAATTTTAATAACCAAGTGAAAAGTCTATCTTTCTGACACTGACCTTTGTATCTGTTGTATAAGCTGAAAATGATTGTTACTTATGATATTATTATTTTTTTTACATGTTCATTATTATATTTATATAATTTATTTTGTTTATAAGCCCAATGTAAAGGCCTTAGTGCTGTTTTTGGTGTGACATAAAGAAATAAATATTCGGTGTTAGCGGGGCTTACTTATTTTAGTAATGCGATTCGCGTCATCCCATTTTGTGGTGAACAAAATGATGATAGTTGGCGCGTCGAGGAGTTATTTGCACCATTGCGAATACGTTTCAGAAGAGGGCTTTTTCTTATTTTGTCGGGAATAAGCATACCGGTGGCGTGATTCAGTGCCCACAATGCATCAGGATAACCGCGGGCGCGAAAGACCGATTGAATGCGCCACCCGGCGTGGAAACTTGGAAACAATCGGTTCGGAGGAAAGCAGCGATGCGACGCCGCGTTGAGAAGAGGAGGACGTGAGAGCGATAGAGAGAGGAGATGCCATTTGGAGCGGAAACAGGAAGAGAGAGAGGCAGGTTTAGAAAAGTCACGTGATCGCCTTTCATCGGCATGCGGTGGCGAGGAGGACGAGTCGCTCCAGTCGATTGTGACGTGTGCAGGTGATACTAAGTATTGTTGGCGTCTGCCTCATATTACGACTCATTTGGATTAATAAATGCAAGTCACTCTCGCTAATGAACTCGCTATGCAAATGATTGTAATTCGACATGTTCCCGTTGGCGCCGTTGTCCCGAGTGGTCACCTTTGTATCTACAGTGTGACATTCATTGCACATGAGCGTGCACGCGCGAAGGGATGAGTCGTTATGAGAGAGGCAGAGAGAGAATTTACCCGTTGACGCGGAAATGAAATTTGGGAGAGCCTTAAACATTGTCTTTCCGAAAAAATGCGCTGTTATTATAATTTACCAATTATAATGCTGTCTTTCCACGGGTCCATTTACCCTGCCATCAAGAGAATGGGTTTAAAACCTTCATTATTTAAATACAACGTTTTATCAATTTTGATTTTTCGTCCTCATAGCATATATTCCATTTATTATCATACACGACACGCTCCAAGAAGTCATATGGATCGTAATACATTCTATTCAACGTTCCGCATTAAAGCTCAATAAAATAAATACAAAAAAATTAAGTAGAACGTATATTAAAAAATCTACCTTAATAACAAATATTATTTGACAGTTGTAATACTAATCGTATTATTGATTGATATTGCTGTAAATTTCATGTTTTTGTCCTTAAAATAATTTAAAGGTACTAAATATAACAGAGGGTGGCTGCATGTAATGACCCGCCTTAATTGAGTATTCATTTAATACTTGTTGGGGTTGCTCCTTCTTCGTAATAGCCTTTGGGGTATTTTGTTGGGGGTGAGCAGGAGAGTACAGCAAGACGCGCCACACTCGCGTCATTGAAACTGAAATATCAAATGTAATAGGTGCGCAATGCGGATTGCATTGATTACTACGGATTCCGGATTATGGTAGGCCCTAGGACACCACGTTGATTATGAAAAAGCCTAAGTTGTCTCCAGGATCGGCAAATCTAAGCCTTATCTGCGTGTAAGGGCGATAGAAATTCGCTAGCAGAAAAACCATTTCGACGGGGATTGCAGTTGAGTAACTCGAGGATGCCTGTTTTGAGCACACTATCCTCTCCCCCTACCACAATCAACCCACCAACTTGATGACTATATTTATTTCAAACCACATCGAAAATCGTAGATTGAAAAATAGACTAAACCTTTTAGATAAATTCAAGAGCAGTGTCTTTTCTGACGAAGTTAACCATATCTTGCGGACGCCAACGTACTACGGAAAATCAGATCATATAAATAAAATAAGGGAGATAGATTGTAGAACAGACAGATTCCGAATGTCATTTTTTCCACGATCAATAAGAGATTATAACGGCAGCAATAGAACTCGTAAATAGATTGCATGACTTGTAGTGTAGCCTACTAACCTATGTAAAACTTAATGCATGTTTCTGAATTTCTATTCTATATTCTATTTCTAACAGCATATAGTGGAATAGTTTGTTATTATACGGGACGTTTTTTGGACGGTGTGGTGTGCATGTGGGAGTCCAAATGCATGCTGCATGCTGGTGATTGATCACCCCCTGCCAAACACCCTAGAGGTGGCTCGCAGGGTATTATGTAGATGTAGATAGATGTAGATGAAAGCAGCCCAATCACCTTTGAAGAAGCGACCAGCAGGAGTAGCGAAACGTCGGGATAAAAAATGAACCACGCCTTACCTCCCCAAAATATAATTGTTTTCATGTTCATTGCCGCCAAATTATATCTTTGAGGAATGTTTAAATTCGATGAACTGTAATATATATCTTGGAATGAATTCAAGTATCGCTATGAGGTGCTTCGACACTCGAATGTTTAACTTTTGCAGTCCTCTCATTTGAGCAACGGGTCTAGTAAGTCTTTGATCATAATTATTTTGCGTCATCGCTTGAATTTTCGCTAACGGATGGTTGTACTTTGAATGAGGCATATCCTCAAATCCCAACGGGAAAAACTGAAAAATGTCCGAATTCCGAATGTTCGGGGTATGTATTGCTTGAAGTAATTCCGCATTCCTTCGTGGAAACTGCTCCGTGAGTAGCGTATTGTCAAATATAAGGCATCGAATTGATGCCACCCTTTCTTTTCATCATTACCACGTGCAATTGAATGCGCAATGAGAGTGGCCATTGTGCACTTGGCTGACAGGGATTGGTCAACAATGGAAGAGAGAGAGAGAGATATATAAACATGAAGAGAGAGAGTGGCCTTTTGTTTGTTTGCTGCTCCTTTGGCTGACATCTTCTGTCCCGAGTGCTTACCATTGTCTCTCTTTCTTAGAGTCACCTCTTCGAGTCCTCTTCCCTCGAGAGCAGGGGGGGGGGTGCACGGTGGAGCGTGGAGAGTGAGAGAGAGAATTGTCTCAGGCAGTTCGTTCGTTTGTTTGTTTGCTTGTGTTGTTAGGGCGTGAGAGTGCGGAGGGTCTCCATCCACAGCAGCAACACAAAGAGAATAAGAGAGAGGCGCGCGGGGGTTGATGGGAAGGGCAGGTGGGATATGTTGTTATGAAGAGAGCAATGGTTTGGATGTTGGGGGGGGGGGGAACGCTTGATTCAGGGGCGGACTCCAAGGGCCGATGAGCACAGGGGGAGCCACTCAACGGAGTGACTGTAATAATGTGAATGCCTTTTTATGGCGACAGGATTATGCCTGCTTACTTCGACTGCGTGGGAACTGCAGGGGAATTGTTGTGTTTATATTTTGCGGAGAAATTGTTGATAGGGCATAAAATTATTATCTGGGCATTAATTACGGCGAAGAAACTTCCGGAAGCCTCTATTGTCCGTTTTATCTCCCCCACTACCACCAAAATATCAAAATGGCGGAACATTGCAAGCTAGCTGCAAATTGCATTAATGCGTGAATATTGCACTTGCGAGTGTGTGCCGTGTCGTCATTGAATTTTTGCACAGCCAAGGATTATACGACTCAGGCATAGGGGCGCAGTGGCTGGTTCACGTATTAAATCGACTCGCCGAGGGATCAAGCGTCCTCGTAGAAATAACTATACGATAGTTTAAGCTCAAATGTGTATGATCACCCCCTTCCAAACACCCTAGAGGTGGCTCTCAGGGTATAGTGTTGATGTCGATGTATAAAATAGAAGAATCAGGAATGGAACGCATTTTGATTTCGTTTTTATTCGCTTGAGTTTTATTAGTTACCACGTTAAATGTGGTCCTGATGAAGGAAGAATGGTTTGGGAAATGGCAGCCGAAACCAGCTGCTCTCTTATCTCCTATGAATACGATTCTTCTACTCCCTCTCTGTATTACCACGTGAATATCATTGAGTGCTCGGGGCCATTTAGCCAGCGACTGTCTTTTGTCGGGAGCGCGTGGGAGATAAGCCGGCCATTTTGGGTGAGAAGGGATGCTGTATGGGTGATCATGGACCACTTCGAGAGGGTGATAAAATGTGCCGTGCCCCCATCATCACTTCCTCCGGTTTCCTAGACTACGCAGATGCATTGTAGACTTGCGTGGTTTTTTGCTCGCCCGGCTACATTCAACCCTATCAATGATCAAACTCATTTTTTAATGTAATAAATCGAAGGAACATGAAGCTAAAGAAAGTTACGCTGCACAACGTTCAATAACGAAGAAATCAATGCGAAAGTTCAAGAAAAAAGTTCTCGGTGAATTACTCGAAGAAAATCCGTAATCCTTGCGGTCGTATGCGAGAGAGCTTCAAGAAAAACATTCAACCGTAGTTTCGGTATTTGATAAAGATGGTAAACTTGTAACTTGAGCAAATGCATGTCGGTACATTTCTTGCGGGATTCGTCCATCTATAACAATGTTTATGCAGTGGGTGGTATTAACATAAAATCAACGGACGAAGTGAAGTACCTGGGAGTTACGATAACCTCGAACCTCACGTGGGGAACACATATGAAGAATATTTGCGGCATATCCCTGATGAAATTAGGATCCGTCAAGAGTATTATGGGAAGATTTTCGGATGAGAAAGTAAAAGAAATGTGCTATTTCGCACTCGTCCTACCGCACCTTGAATATGCAGCGAGCGTATGGGATCCGGTGCAGAAAGACTTAATCCGCGAGCTGAATAAAATACAAAGGAAGGCTGCGCGTTTCGTCAAAAACGGATACGGGCGTACAGACAGCGTTACTCAGATGTTGAGTGAATTAGGGTGGGGGCCGCTGGAGACCCGGAGGCTGCACGCTAGGCTTAGATTGCTTGAACAATTGAGAATGGAGATCTTTAAGAGCGACACGCGGAACATAATATTAGATCCACACTATATTTCCAGTTCCGATGGAAGCGATAAATTAAGAGAGATGTTTTGCCGAACGGATAGATATGGGAATTCGTTTTTCCCCCGAACCATAAAGGACTTTAATAAACGCTAGTTCCAACGTCGTTAGAGCACTTCATTGTTTTAGCTGTGAACGGCTGGTGTCCTAACACCCCCTGCCACACGCCTTTTAGTCAACTTGCGGGGATTATGTATATGTAGATGTATATTTCAAGCAATGTGTGTTTTAGTTTCCATGATATTATCGCCTTACTTATTTCTAGTGCTGGATCAAATATTTCTCCCTTGAAATCTTCAGGCCTTCAGCTGAGAGAAGGTTGTTATAAAGCCCATTAAAAGGGAACGTCCTTCTTCTAAAATATGTATTACTCAAGTTCCAGGCGTGATTGACTTACCTACCTGTTTTTGACGTACGTGTTAAATATGTGAATGTAAGTTTTCTCCCAGAGGAGATATCTGCATGTGCTGATACGTGAATAATTTAAAACATTCGCTCAGTTGATTCAATAAATTGATTAATCACAATTCTCTAGCCATTGTCTTCGGGCAGCATGTAATCTTTATTTCTGAAAATGGTGTCGGGACCTGCAAATCCATCCGCATTTCCGCTATAAATGTTTGACGACCCTCTGCTCACTAATAAAATCCCCCACAAAATGTGATGTATAATAATTGTCCATGAATAACAGAACAAAATTAAGTGACGATGAGCGGCTAAATACTCCCTCAAAACAAATTTTACAGCATGCGCTCAGCGTATTTCCCAACTCCCTACGGTTGTTTACGCACCTATGACGTCACGCCTGGCCTCGGCAACGCTCGGATGTCTTCGCGCAGTGGTCGGCTCAGAGAAATTTTTCTCGATTTTTAAGTCAATTTTTTTATTTCTTTTGATGATGGATGGAGAATCTTTAGATATTTTTGTGAACTAATGTATCCATTTGACTTATTCAAAATAGTTTTTAGAGTAATTGACGACCCATGTAAGTTCCCCATTGTTGCAAAACGAGACCCTTTGTTTTTGGTGACTATGGTGATGGTCGGAGAGTACTTTAAATAATCAGTTGCTTGTGATTTGGATGTAAAATATGTTAAATATATTGATGTTATCTTTTATTATTGGATCTTCCGGCTGCGCCTTGCCCATATTTAGTCTCTATAGCCTTCTTCCTCCTTGCTGGAGAAATTAAGGTCGCCTTGATGGCGTTGACCTTTACCAAACTACTCCTCACCCCCGATGACCTTTCTGCAGTGGCCCTTCCTCCCTAGCAGTCCTTTGTCTCAATACGTTTCGCCTCACGTTGACTACAGATTGACTGCCAAACTTGAGGACAGGTGACCTCCAAGAGACTTTGATTCCTTTTATCTTCATACTGCCATCATGCACCTCAGTAAATACGAAATTTGGTTTCGGGCACGATTATTTCTTTGCAACAGCTAATTTAATGCGGTATTAGTGCCTTAATTTTAGTGGTTAGTATTTCGTGTTTGAAGATATTGATCTTGTTCCTTTTGCTAATGAAATGGTGTATGATTTATTCGTTTAGTTCTTGCAGATAAGTTGGTCTGCCCCAGGATTTCTTTTTCTTTAACCATTTCAGCGTTGGGATTTTCGAAATATTGACATTCATTTTTCTCCATATTCCTCTCCCTCTCTCAATTTGAGCGCATGCGATCATGACGGATTCATTGTAATAAACGAGAAATGAATAATGTTTTCGACAGTACTTTCCCTTTGCCTTATATACTTATCTACAAATTGTCTTGCAAGCACTTACAGAGGTGTTTGGCAGAGGGTGAACCATCGCCATTATCCTCCACAGGATTCATATTTGCTTCCACGAACATACGCTACTCAACTTGTGCGCTAAATTTCACGCACAGTCCATAGGAGTAATAATCTACATCCAATTTATGAGGGCAATCTGCATGTGAAGCTAGAACATGGAAAACATGCTGTCAGAAATGTTAGAATCCAGAGACGAGCATTCAGGTATTCATAAGTTAGTAAGTTACACTACCCGCCAACTAATCTATTTCTAAATCCTAACGCAACTTTTATAATATCTCATCGATAGCGGAAAAATGACTTTCTGAATATATATTTTCTACAGCCTATTTCTCTTATTTTATTTTTTGGCCTGATATACGGTTGTATGTTCGCTTTCATAAGGAATGGCTTACTTCGTTGGAAAGTAAACTGCTCTTGCATTAACGTCATAGGTTTAGTCTAATTTTCAAACTATGGTCTGACATTGTTTCCAATCCGAGTTGTTCTAAGAGGTCAGGAACACTAACGAGACCATCGCAAGACATGATGAAGTGATTGCTCGCAGTCCAATTAAGTATTTCAACATTCGTTCTGATTGGAATTTCTTCCACCCAAACGTCCCGGGTTGCAGGGCCTCTCTCCTGCTACGCGGCAAGTCGAAAGTCGCTCGAGAGATGGCGCTGAAGCGGTGCGAGTGCTGGCACCTGGAATGCCACCATCTTATTCCTCTGACCCACTCGCGTGCTTTCCCAAATGTCTTCTCCCTTCTCTCTGGAGATGTGTCCGTTTGCCGTTGACTCTCTCTCGCATTCACGACTGTTCTTTTCTGGTCCAAGTAGAAATCGGCGTAGTCAGTGCATGTCAGAGCTAGGCTTAGATTGCTTGAACAATTGAGAATGGATATCTTTTAGAGCGACACGCAAAACATAATATTAGAGCCACACTATATATTCAGTTCCGAAAGTAGCGATAAATTAAGAGAGACGTTTTGCCGAACGGATAGATATGGGAATTCGTTTTTCCCCCGAACCATAAAGGACTTTAATAAACGCTAGTCCCAACGTCGTTAGAGCACTTCATTGTTTTAGCTGTGAACGGCTGGTGTCCTAACACCCCCTGCCACACGCCTTTTAGGCGGATTGCGAGGCATGTAGATGTCCTTGGAAATTATCTATTTCTCACAACCGAACGCAAATTGGATGCTATATGAATCTCGAATGTAAATTTATTCACTCTTAAGTTACATTTTCGCATCTTTTAATGTCGTACGTATTCATCTTAAGACATTTGGGATGAGAACTTGCAATCCTCTTGGACGTGGACTTGAGCATAATCGATGTCTTTTTCTCCTCGCCTTGTGACTTCTTAGATTTTTCAATAATTGCTTACAAAATATTTAAATTGATCCATTATCTGAATTGGCTTCAACTTTGGCCCGTTTACCTACACTGTAAGCCTGTTTAGCGCTTGAAAATATTTCATCGACTGACAATTGAAGATAATGAATCATTTTAGAAAGAATGGGGATATGTTTAAATATTATGCACTTTGAAAACTGGAGGGTGGGGAAACAATTTCTTTGGAATGGGATTATTTATCCTGAGTTATTGTAGTTTGAACTCGCTGAATACAGTGAATTCAGCAGTCCATAGAAGTAAATAAAGTGTTCTCCAATCTGGACTACAACTTATCAATTCACTGATAAGTTCTTGACGGAATTAGCTATGATGTAGCTATGCTACGACAGATGTCCCACAAGGAAGTGTATTCTGCCCCCTTTTCACCAATCCCAGGCTCATCCGAACATACATGTGCTCAACACATATTCCTCCGTCTGCCGTGTGAGTGTCATCGTTGGAGGAAATCTCATATCGGAGGAAATGCCTCATCCAATGCAAACCGCCTTCTTGCCCGCGTGTTGTCAGTTAGTGCCAATTTCTCCCATCTTTTTATCATTCCCCTCTCATATTTCTTATTCCTTCTCTTCTCCTTTCCCAGCTTATCACCAAATGGCACTGCAATCCATGCATTTCCTCTCTTCCTCCGTCCAACCTCTCCTTTTATTCTCTCCTCGCACCGCAATGTTTTCACCCCTCAATTGTTTTTGTCGCCTTTGCCCTGGAAATAGCTCTTAGCTTGACTCTGACGGGAGAGGAGAAATCTTGCAGCTGGGCTTTCTTTCATCGTGTTTCTCTTCTCCTTGAGGAAATAGCGACTCTTATTGTATTCAATTTCTGCTCTTCCTTCGAATTTACACTGCTAATCCCACTGAGCGAGGGATAATTACTCAATGCCTCAAGTTGATGCTTCTCATTTTACCGTGAGTGTCTATGATTCGTCTTTGATTTGCTTGGGAAGTGTGGCTAACTATACTCTGTTCATATTATCTCTGCGGGTGAGCTGGTGTGGCCAAAGCAAGTTGACATGAGGGGAGGGAAAGTTTCTCGCCATGTGACTTTACCTTTGCAAATCAGCAAAGAGTAGGCGTGGCATCATCATTAATCTGCTCGTGGAGCAGTGTTGCCAAACCTCACGCGTTCTCCTTGTATGTGGCTGAGTATGCCTTCCGCCAAAGGTGCCTCATTCAGCGCGGTAGCTGACAATGTCATGGACTTCCGTGAAAGGATTATCCCCAATGCCTTCCAAATGAGTAGGTAAATGTATCGGCGCCGGGGCGAAAATACCTGTGGCCACCTATGACTCACACGTTTTCAGTGACAAAGTAGGGCGGCTATGTACATTTGGCAACGTTATTTTCGCTCCTCCTCCTTCTCTCGGTACTACCCCTCCCCTATCAGCGAAGCCATCCGAGAGTGTCCGGGCTCTCACGAAAGTTCACCCGCAGACATAAAGTGAATAGACTCTAGTTGGCTGGAACGTAAAGGCACGATTGGAAGGTTTATGCTCGATTTAAAATGAATGCTTGGAAAAAATTAATTACGCTGCTACCCGTACACAGCAGCAGTTTCCCGGAGTGCCGACTGACTGCCCCAGGGAAACTGGTTGTTCCTCGGTGTTTCTACGGCGATCTGTTGAGACTTGGATCCAAATTATCCTCAGAATCTGACAAGATTTCAAGGGCATGGCGTCATCTGCAATGACGATATATGTACATGAAAATCATTAGTTTGTGGCTTTTAAGCAATAGGAAGCACATGCCTTCAATTGTGGACGGGAGAGGACGCTGCTTTTGAATAACAGGAGACGGTTTCACTTATGAGTGAATTTTGTTTGCTTTGAAGCGCTTACTTCTCCAGGTACATCAAAATGCCAGCCACTTACATTAGGGTTCGTTTCTGCTAGCCATGCGTTAGATATAGTCTGTCATCACTTGTTGATGGAAATGATCTGATGAAAATATCTCTCCGCAGGATAGTGGGTGATAGATATCCTTTCCAGGGGGTTGTTATTCTTTGGTCAGTGAGGGAAATTCAAGCAAGGCAAATCATTTCCTATCTTCCTCGTCCAAATACGCAACCCAGAGCATGACTCGCGATGAACTCTGTAGAAAAGAGACGCATTCGACGGCATCGTGCGCGCACATCGGGAACTTTCTCTGAATTTTCCTTCGCCTATCTCAACGAAACGGCAATAATCACTATGAGCCATTGCAAGCTTTCTCTTAAGGTAAAAAAGATAGTCAACGAAAAGATGGGCCACGTATTTGAATGCAGATGTATTCAACGGTGTTTGGCGAGATGTTGTGGAACATATTGCAGTTATAAATGAAAGTGAAAAAACTTTGTGAATGTCCACAGTATTTATTCAAGTACGACGCGTTTCAGCGATTCATCGCTATCATCAGGTACAAATGCATGGTTTACGTCAAGAAGTCTTATATATGTACATGCGGAAAGGAGGGGGGTATGGTTATGAGCTGGTGGAAGTGGGAGAGGGGGGTTGGGGGGTATAGGATGGGGGAATGGAGTGGGGAGGCGGTTGGGATACGTAAGGAATTGGGGTTCGGTTGAAGGTTTTAGCGGGGGCAGGGCAAACAGCGGGGAATGACTAAGGAACTCAATGTCGTTCATAAGATTTACTTTGCGTTTCCTCCTTCTGGTGATCTCCTATTGCTCAAGTGCGTCGAGCCGACGTCCTTTATTCTCGAAGACCAATATTTTTGGGGTGAAATTGCACGAATGGCCCTCGTTGATGAGATGAGCGGCTACCTGGGATTTAGTGTCTTTCTTTTCATAACATCTTCTATGTTCTGCTGCCCGTACTTTGAAATTGCGGCCTGTTTGACTTATATATTTTGCATCACACGAGTCACAGCTGATTTCATAAATGCCGGATCTTGAAAGAGGGTCCAATTTATCTAACGATTTGTCGAAAAATAATTTCATTTATAATTGAATGCAGTTGATTTTTAAGAATTTTTAGCTTTTCCGGAAGGACTGACAAGCGCATTTATTTGTAGCTATCATGTGCAATTCATTGAGGAAATTTTCAGTCGCCATTGACGCACTAAAACCTTTTAAAGTGATAATTGTTAAGGTATCACTGGTCAACATAGATTTTGTTCCAGAGACGTTGTTGAGTGACCTTGTACGCATTTTTTTTGCGGTGATTCCGAATCTGTGATTAGATTCTTACTATCACGTCTTGTTTCTTTAGGACAGCTCAATGTATGTTTTTGCTTTTACAAAAGTAGTAATTTAATTCATTTATGTATGATGATAGCATGAGCAAGTGAAAATAAAACTTTCCTACCAAAACATGTTGTCCTACGATGTCATTCCTTCCTATCCTGTCAAAATATGTTTAAAATTGTACTATCCTATAGTTTTTTTCAAAGCAATGCTGACTCAGCTGGCACTTCACATCAGCATGTGACCAGTTTTCGGCGCGTGAAGACATATGTTTACTCTGAAGATAGTTTGAGAATATATTGCTCGCAGGAAATTACAGCTTATTACAATGTAATCGCTGAGAAGTGGCTTAGCCTTAATAAGGCCTAGATAGTCCGTGAACCATTCTGATGAATTTTGTTATGTATACGGTGAAATTAGGGCTCAAAGGCGGAAAATGACTCCCTTTTTCAGATAGTGTTATAAGCTTTTTAGCGTGAATATTAATTTATTTACAGCCGTATTGTTACAATAATACATTTGACGTCTACGTTCACTTAATCGACCCGTTGCACAGTGGTCCGAAATCGGAAAAAGCCGGACAAAATTCCAAAATAGCGTTTTTTGAGGTAGAGACTTGAAATTTTACGTATATGCTCACAAATGATTGGTGATCATGAAACTATAAGTCGTTTTTCATAGATCTGATCCGTTACTAAGATACAGAGGACCAAACACGACCAAATTTCCAAAAACACGCCCGATCTCATTTTTCGTCGAAAAACTTAGAAGTTAAGCTGCTCGTAGAGTTTTTGAAGGATTTTAATGCAGTAAAAAACATTATATTCCAGTAATATGGTACTTTATCTACATTTTACATTATTTTTAAATATTTTGGTTGATATCGAGGTGGTATAATGTCGCAAAATGGCGGCTCCGTTTTTATGGCAAAACCTGACATAAAGTAGACATTATCTTTAGTTTGAGAAACAATAGTTCTCCAATTTTTACTGAGAGTATTTAGTATAGATAGCTTAAGAGTATAAAGCAAACGTCTTGGAAAAAAGTTTGCAGCTGCGGAAATGAGCGCAACTTTTTTATCGCACTTCACGTCCCGGCTCCGCGACGCGGGGGCTTAGTGACTCTGAGACACTGTTGGATATTTCACTTTCTCTGGAACTTAATTATTTAAAGTCGTCGTTTTATGCACAGTAAATAGTCTCTATTGGCCCTAAATACTTAGTTGAAGATACTGCTAAGATATTTGATCGATATACTATGTTACTGAACGCGTAAATCTGGTAAACATGCTTTAGTTTCCAAACTCAACGGAATCAGGTCGCATATTACGAACATCCTTTGAGTAGGATTGAAGTTTTCTCGCGTCGACTGACATGTACAATTACCAGGAAAGGCAACAAATGGCATTCTATCACTAATTAATTCCCTTTTCAACCTTGCCGTGGAGGTGCGTGCCAAAAAGGGACATTTTATCATGCCGCGCAGCCTTTGTTGTTATACAATGGATATTTAAGAAGACGGTTTTTCCGCTTCCTATCCTGTTTAGCATGCCATATAACCTATCACGAGGAAATTATAGTTATTAAGGGATAATAACATGAATTAATAGCTTTTTTTTAAAGAAATTTTTGTTATATAATTATAAAATGTGAATTCATGCAGTTAGTATAATTTTACAATTCAAAGTTTTACCTTTTTAAAATCCCGTCAGAATAGAGAATATATACAGTATATGCCTTATTCAATGCTAAAAAAATACAGAATGATAAAAATAGTGAAAACAATAGGAATAAAATGTTGAATTTAGACTCCTCGAGAGAATAGTTTGAAATCATTAATTTAATGAAACATTAATCAAAACAACTTAAATATAACTCCAACGTATGATTTACAATGAACTTGAAGGTTAGAGAACTAAGAAAGTGTACACAAATGAATTTACCTAACACCGCGCTGGTTTTTTGTAATCATGGTCATAGTTTGAAACTCTATAAATTCATGAATTCAGTCCTCCGAAGAATCTTGGCCATTACTACAATCTGATTCTTCTCCTTCACTTTCTTCTAAAACCAAAACTTCCCTCAATTCTTTAGGCATCTTCCTTGATATTTTTAGCTTTGAATTCACGGTAGACGAAATATACGGATCTGACGTAATCAAAAGTCTTTGGAAGATGTCGTGATTTGTGGCCACTCTTGAGTGCTTCCTGGTGAATCATTGTCGAAATTTTCTGGTGTCCTTATTTCTTGCTTCTAATGCCTCTTCGGAAAGTTGCCCCAGTGAGAGAATTACCTCCTTTGCAATTTCCCCTCCATGCATCAGTACTTTATGAACTGTGGTTGGCATATAGGACCACGGGTACAGCTCCACGTACAGTTCCGCCGTTCTCTGGCAGTATTGCGAGAATGCTGCATATTTTAGGCTTATTTCACAGGATATTGCCCTTAGACTTGACTTCCTTCAACTGTTCCATCATGAAAACTGCCGCCTATTCTGCTTGTGGGACATCAAGAAGGGTCAGCTGCTTTAGCTTGAGATACGGTACCATCTGAGCCCACTGCCTTCTCTCCACCTTTTTCTTGTGTGTCGTCACCTCGAGCCCCAAGTGTGTTTGGTCCGCCTCATAGTCCTAAGCGTCCTAAGCGAAGGGGCCATATGCCTCGCTCTGCATTTATTTTTTCATATTTTTTTACTGGACAGTAATCAACGAAGATAAGATTCCTCCTAAACAGTCAGCGTATACCAGGACCCCTTCGAAATGTTTTCTCGTCTCTTGATGGAGCTTCGCACGCGCTTCAGTCCACTAGAGTCGTTCATGGGAAATGAAGAACCTGCGTGTACTGGTGTGAAAAATGTGCAGTGGGATTATGTTTTGATTTCTTCAAATCAAGTCACACAACGCAGATTTTCTAAGGTAAAATCATTTGAATATTAACATATTGACGTTTGAAACATTAGCACGTGAATACCTATATGAAATGATACGGTAATTACAGAACAAATACGGAGAAATGGGCGAAGTGATAACTTTTCAAGTAGGTGTAACGGGTAATCCTATCGAAAGTATCCAATCTGTTATGAAATTTTCGACCCCAAATAGCTAAAATACATCATGTTTTGTATTTTAAAAATATATGGAATGTTAGAGATCTCAAAGCTTATTCAAATCCAAAATTAAATCTTTCAAAACTGAAAATTTATTCATGAGTTCATAGAAGGAGATACATAAACAATAAAAATTTATTCAAATCGAACGAAAAATTATTATATAGTAGTGCATTATATTACGCAAGTTTACAAAATTTTCAATGATACTGATTGTATATTATGAAAGATATAAATTATTGAATAATAGTATGCCAAAAAGGTGAAGTCATTTAAATCTCATCCGGCCGTTGGGATGGGATTTAATTAAATGCCAGCCGCGCTTAAGGGGTTAAGTTTTGCGTCTGGTCGGTCAATAATGTGAAGAATGTTGCTCCGATTGATATTTAGCGTTAATTGAAAGAAATGTATGGCTCAAAGTGTGGGGGCCATGGAATGACGAAAAACTGGAAGGCCTGTGTAGCGGAGACTATATGTGGGCATAAAAACAAAGCATGTTTACCAGATTTACGCGTTCAGTAACATAGTATATCGATCAAATATCTTAGCAGTATCTTCAACTAAGTATTTAGGGCCAATAGAGACTATTTACTGTGCATAAAACGACGACTTTAAATAATTAAGTTCCAGAGAAAGTGAAATATCCAACAGTGTCTCAGAGTCACTAAGCCCCCGCGTCGCGGAGCCGGGACGTGAAGTGCGATAAAAAAGTTGCGCTCATTTCCGCAGCTGCAAACTTTTTTCCAAGACGTTTGCTTTATACTCTTAAGCTATCTATACTAAATACTCTCAGTAAAAATTGGAGAACTATTGTTTCTCAAACTAAAGATAATGTCTACTTTATGTCAGGTTTTGCCATAAAAACGGAGCCGCCATTTTGCGACATTATACCACCTCGATATCAACCAAAATATTTAAAAATAATGTAAAATGTAGATAAAGTACCATATTACTGGAATATAATGTTTTTTACTGCATTAAAATCCTTCAAAAACTCTACGAGCAGCTTAACTTCTAAGTTTTTCGACGAAAAATGAGATCGGGCGTGTTTTTGGAAATTTGGTCGTGTTTGGTCCTCTGTATCTTAGTAACGGATCAGATCTATGAAAAACGACTTATAGTTTCATGATCACCAATCATTTGTGAGCATATACGTAAAATTTCAAGTCTCTACCTCAAAAAACGCTATTTTGGAATTTTGTCCGGCTTTTTCCGATTTCGGACCACTGTGGCGTTGGTTCAGGCTGAACGATCCCAATTCAGGGGTGGAAGGTCCTTTTGGTGTGAACGCCGGCCACTGTGGTAACTCGCAGTGACTGCTAGCGACTGGGTCGGCCGGTGCGTCCCGTGCTGGGGTATCAGCCGACTCCTGGCGGTCGGAACGGCAACTTCGGTTAACAAACGCGCAGCCAAATCCGGCCGCCACATCACCCCCTTGCCAGTCGTTTAGCTTGCAGGATAAATGAAGTGATGTGCAAGCAATACATAAATAATGCGAAAAGAAAAGAAAAACATTAGATCATCAAACATTAAGCCACAAGGAAAATGATTTAGAGAAAAAAAATGTTGCTTTGAGAAAAGTAAACAATGGATCTATGGGGTAAAGTCCTTTAAATGAGGAGGAAAGTGAATTCTCCTCCCAGCTCTTGTGGTATAGTCCCTTGATTTTGGTTCAGGTTGTCGTGGCTCAGGGTTGTCCACAGCTGATGGTAGCAATGGTGTAGACTGTGGCACACCATTAGAAGTCATAAATGCTGGCTTCAAATGCTTGAGGGAAACCATGACATCCCGACCATGGATATGCACTACATAGTCCTTGGAATGGCGTGAAACCACTGGAAATGGGCCATCATAGGGAGGCTGGAGAGGCCTTCGGACAGCGTCATTCCGCAAAAAGACATGTGATGCTGTATCCAAATCTCTGAAAATAAATACAGAATGCTCACCATGGCGGGAGCCAGATTTAGGAGATAACTTGCCAAAATGTCCTCGCAGCTGCATGGAAAAACTAGCAGGATCAACCGATGCTTCTGGAGGAGTATGTGAAAGGAAATCCTCAGGCAAGCGAAGAGGCTGCCCGTACAACAGCTCCGCAAGGGTGGCACTCCGGTCATCTTTCCATGCTGACCTGATTCCCAAAAGGACAACTGGCAGGCAATCAGTCCACCACTCAGAGTCATGGCACATGATGGAGGCTTTCAATTGTCGATGAAAACGCTCCACAAGGCCGTTGGCTGCTGGATTGTATGCTGCGGTGCGGAGGTGTCTGATGCCAAGGAGCTTAGTGAGCTCCTTAAACAGGTGTGACTCGAATTGCCGACCTTGATCGGTAGTATTCCTGAGAGGCGTTCCGAACCTTGAAACCCAGCCGTCGATGAAGGCCCTGGCAGTAGATTCAGCAGTGATGTCCTGCAGCGGGTAAACCTCTGGCCAGCGAGAAAACCTGTCAACACAAGTAAGGCAATAACGATATCCTCTAGAGAGAGGCAATGGGCCTACCAAATCTAGATGGATATGTTCGAACCTGGCATTTGGCGAGGAAAAGTTGCCGACTGGTGTCGAAATGTGGCGCGTCACTTTTGATTTTTGACAACTGACACACTCACGAGCCCATGCTCGACAGTCTTTGTTGACCGATGGCCAAACAAAACGTTCCGTTACCAAACGTGTTGACGCTTTCACACCAGGATGTGACAAATTGTGTAGGGAATAAAAAACCTGTCGTCGAAAATCAGGGGTAACGAATGGCCTAGCTCTTGGGGTGGACACTAGGGTGCCTCGTTTTGCCACTTTTTTTTAGGAGCGAATCGTAATACCCGGCAAAAGTTGCGTACCCGGGTGGGTATTACAGATGTGATTTTTTTTCAAAATCGGTTAATATCTTCTGTTCGCCATTTTGTCTTGAAATTTCGAAATTTTTAACGAAAAACGTTAAAAATTTAAATAATTTTAATTTGGTTGTAGCAAGCACTCATTTTTTCCAGTGGGGTACAACATTGGTCTTTCCTTGATATTTTAGACTAAATACGTCAGCTCTATTGCTTTCAATTATCGAGAAAATGACCTTTTTATCGTACTCCGAAAGCAGTTTTGTGGGGTAGGCAACCCGCAACACGCAGTCTCCTTTTACGCTATGCATGCGATAAATGACGCAAAATAGAGATTTTTTTCGGTCTAAAACGTGGAAATCATGTCTGAAGTTGTCAAGGGCAGTCACTAGGATGGGAGTATGCTCTTTTATGCAATCGCCGACTATATTGACCATATTTTCGAGTAAGAAGGTATCACTGAAGTTTCTGTCAATGCATGTTCCATTTGGAAATAAGCTTCTCTTCCAGCTATCACGCAAACCAGAGAACCTTAACCCATCTCACGCTACATGATAAAAACAATAGGGCAAATTAAGTCCTACTGAGTAAAACGGTAGTTCAGAAAACATAAGATGACTTGTTGAGGTCATTTACTAAGGAGGCAAAGAAACTATTTGACATATCCTTCTGCAAATGTGCCAACTTTCCCAAATGTGTCTTTCATAAGAAAAAAATGTTTCTATCCTAGGGTACCAGTTCCTCGTGGCTCAGCGAGGTCCATGAATATCCCGGATAGGAACTATTGACATCCCTATGTCAAAAAATGCAAGAAAGGCCTGAAAGTAATCATATAAATGAGAGGCTTAAACTCAACTCATCTGAATCAACAAATGTCGTTTTTGAATGATAGTGAATACTTTGATGATACTCAAGTTGATGAGGAAAATCGTAACGAATGGTGCACTAAGGATGTGGTATTCATCAAACCAAGGGAAACAAAGTCCACAGTCAAATAAGACTTGACTGAGACTGCCATTATTCCCCAGAGATATAGCCTAAATGGCGGGGCTGCAGCACACATTGCATGCACAGTACTCCACTTATCTTTAAACGATGGAATTATGTCTCAAAAGAAATATAATGACATAACATCAGCATTATTTATAGATAAGAGCAAAATTCGGTGTGCTAAATTAAAAAGTTCTCTATATCGAAAGCGCTGTTTTAGGGATGATTATCCCATCAAAACCCTGTACTTTGATGGACGTCTTGACAAGGCAAAAATACCCACCGGTACCGTCAGGGAAGAGCATATATCACTTGTGGCAGAATCTAATGCACAATACGTAGGTCACGTCGCACCATCTTCCGGTTTAGCACATATTGATGCTACAGCTATTTTCGAGTTCATAATCAGTCAACTAACAATGGTGGATTCGATGAGATTGGTGTTCTTGGCTATGACGGGATGAACACCAATGCGGGATGAAAGGGCAGTTTCCTGCAAAAATTTGAAGCAATGTCGGGAAAACCTGTGCAATGGGCTACTTGCCTTCTGCATTGCATAGAGTTCCCGTTTCCTCCGCTCATATTGACCGCGCTTTTTCCAGCCCGCGTTAATACGCAGGTAACATAGTTTTAAAACTGCCAGTATGTGAAAAGCTTCCGGTGGTGTCATTTCATCTCATATATATTGACTTGCCAAACGACAACCAAGAAGAAATCTGAAATCTTAATAAGGAACTGAGGTACTTCGTCAAGATATCCCAAACCATTGCGTCTGGAATATGTCGCTATGATGCATGGGAAACTAAATAAAGTCTGTTGGTTGACCACAATAACAGAGTTCTTAGGTTATACATTTCGAATAAGAAACTTACCAAGAAATTCATCGAAATAGGGACATTTATATTAAAAGCCTGTATGCTGATGCAATGCAGAATCAGGACTCAATCTTCCATCGCCGATGGTGATTGTGACGCCTGTGAGACCATTTAAAGTATTTGATGCTTGCCAAGAAAGCGCCAAGCAGTAGATTCATACATCCAAAGCTAGTCTCCGAAGCGGCTACCCATGTATGTGGCAATAACAACAGGGATGGCGTCATCAGATCCACTTTGATTTCAGGGCAAATTCTGCCAAAATGTCAATCGAAATCTTAATTTTTCACGATAATTGCGCGGACGGTGACGATTCAGATCAAATAAACTTGTATGTATTACGTTGGTTGGTTGGGTAGAGGAGGCGGAGGCGCCCAAGGTGCAACCACCTCCACGCGGTGGGCTTTGGGTAGATTGGCTAGCTTCTCTGGGTAGGTGAGCGAGGATCTCCACATTTGCTAGATTATACTAAAATAAACCCCTTTCCTGACCGCAGGGGAGGTGAATTTGATCCTTAAGGGACATAAAACAGTCATAGTGAATCCCAAATGATATTTTCCATCTTCAGTGATATCTTCTTACTCGAAAATATGGTCAATATAGTCGGCGATTGCATAAAAGAGCATACTCCCATCCTAGTGACTGCCCTTGACAACTTCAGACATGATTTCCACGTTTTAGACCGAAAAAAATCTCTATTTTGCGTCATTTATCGCATGCATAGCGTAAAAGGAGACTGCGTGTTGCGGGTTGCCTACCCCACAAAACTGCTTTCGGAGTACGATAAAAAGGTCATTTTCTCGATAATTGAAAGCAATAGAGCTGACGTATTTAGTCTAAAATATCAAGGAAAGACCAATGTTGTACCCCACTGGAAAAAATGAGTGCTTGCTACAACCAAATTAAAATTATTAAAATTTTTAACGTTTTTCGTTAAAAATTTCGAAATTTCAAGACAAAATGGCGAACAGAAGATATTAACCGATTTTGAAAAAAAATCACATCTGTAATACCCACCCGGGTACGCAACTTTTGCCGGGTATTACGATTCGCTCCTAAAAAAAGTGGCAAAACGAGGCACCCTAGTGGACACATCACAAAACAACTGCACTTGAACACCGGGAAGCACTATTTGTTTCAGTGAAAGTGAAAATTCATCCGAGAGGAAAGTTTTCAATTCCTTATCACTCTTTTGCGACTTAGCTAGTGCCTCGAAATCTACAGCGGGCGTCACTGAATCGACGCGGGACAAGGTATCGGCGACGATGTTATCCTTTCCCGAGACATGGCGAATGTCCGTTGTGTATTGCCCAATTCAATATAAATAGCGGAATTGTCGCGGAGAACATTTATCACTATTTTGTTTGAAGGCAAAGATTAGTGGCTTCTGATCGGTAAAAATAGTAAAATGTCGGCCTTCGACCATATGACGAAAGTTCAGCACTGCCCTATACATGGCCAACAACTCCCTATCATAAGCGCTGTATTTCCTTTCTGCCGCGCTTAGCTTTTTAGTGAAAAATGCTAGCGGCTGCCAACCATCGTTCGTCAGCTGTTGCAGAGCTGCTCCAATGGTATTATCGGAGGCGTCAGATAACAAGGCGAGGGGGAGCTCGGGGTTGGGATGGGCGAGAAGGGTTGCCGTTGCTAACGCGTTTTTGCAACGATCAAAACACACACGCAAGGAGTCATTCCACACAATGGAAGCTGTTCCTTTGACACTACCCACAAGAAGATAATTAAATGGTGCTAAGAGTTCGGCTGCATTAGGAACAAAACGTCTATAAAAATTGAACATGCCAAGGAATTGGCGCAATTTTTTAACACTTTCCGGTTGGGGAAAGTCACAGATGGCACTAACTTTCTCCGGTAGGGGCTTAGTTCCCTCAGCAGAAACACTATAACCTAAAAATTTAACTTCAGGCATGCCAAAAACGCACTTTGCGGTATTAATCAGAATACCATTCTCACTCAAACAAGAAAACAACTGACGCAAATGGTGTTCATGCTCTTCCTCGTTCTCCGAGGCAATTAAAATGTCATCCAAGTATTTATAGCAAAAAGGTAAATCTCTTAAAATGTCATCCAAAAACCTTTGAAACGTCTGGGCCGCGTTCCTTAAACAAAAAGACATGAACGGAAACTCAAATAACCCAAACGGGGTTGTAATGGCAGTTTTTGGGATATCGTCCAGGTTAACTGGTATAGTGTTAAACGCTCGGACGATATCTACGGTAGAAAATATAGATTTACCATGTAGTGTAGCTGCAAAGTCCTCGATGTGAGGTATTGGATTGCAGTCGGGTATCGTGCGGGCGTTTAGAGCACGATAATCACCGCACGGACGCCATTGATCGTCACCTTTCTTTGGGACGAGATGCAGGGCAGACGACCAGCTACTATCCGATCTTCGTGCTAATCCCAGCTGTACCATCAGCTCGAACTCTCTTCGAGCAGCTGCTAGTTTGTCCGGAGCCATGCGCCTGGGTTTGCACGACACGGGTGGGCCAGAAGTGGTACGGATGAAATGGAGTGTTGAGTGCCGCGGCTGCTTGGGGACACCCGATGGACGGGTGATGTCGGGGAAGCGGGAAAGAACAGCGTGAAATCTCGTTGCCCCACTGATCGACTTCACATGCTCTTCCGATGATTTGGCCAAATGGCCAACAACGGAAAGCGTTGTCACACTATCAATGAGACGCTGATTCCTGACATCCACTAATAAGCCATAGTATTTCAAAAAATCGGCTCCTATTATGAGCTTGGAGACGTCGGCGACAACAAAACGCCACGAAAAATCACGACGCAGCCGAAAATTTAACTTTAGCGTCACCCAGCCGTAAGTATATATTATAGATTTATTTGCGGCGAAAAGTTCATAGTCCGTACGCACACGAGGTCCTTTTAGCATACCTCGGGGGAATACACAAAGTTCTGCGCCAGTGTCAACGAGAAACTGCGTTTTTGTGGTCACATCCGTCACATACAGGCGGCTGGAAGGTGGGCGATAGTCGGTTGCCGCGTCTACCGACTGCCCTCGGTGTTTTCCTTGGGGAAATTGCACGGAGGGACACACTTATTCGCCTTTACTCCAAAACGCCAGTGATACCAACAGAGGCCCTTGTTCCTCTCCTCCGGATCTCGTTTTCGCGAAAGAGAACGCGATCTGCTTCGGCGTGGCTTCCTGGTGTCGGTCGTCAGGGCTGCCAGCTGCTTCGCCAGGTCGTCAATTTTCTTCTCAAGCGTTGCGATACGGGGCCCGTCTTGTAGGCTAGCGATAAGGTGCTTAGGGGTGACCTCATGTACCTGGTCTGCTAACAGAGCTATCTTTTCAAGTTCTTCGTCACCTTGGGTTGCCAGTATTGCTTGCATGGATGCTGGTAAGCGACCTAACCAGAGGGTCTTTAAAAAAGTATTTGGCACTGCAGGACCGGCAGTGGTCCGTAATTGCCTCAAAAATTGTGAAGGTGTCCGGTCCCCCATCTCCTCGCGCTCTAACAATTGTCGGATTCTTTGCTCTTGCGAGGCCGAAAGTCTTCGAATGAGTTCAGATTTTACCCTCTCGTACTTTCCCTCGGAGGGTGGATCGGAAATGATGTCCTCCACTTCTAGGGCGTATCTATTCTCTAGGTGTGAGACAACATACCAGAACTTCGTGTCGTCTTGCGTGATCCCGCGCAGTCGGAATTGTCCCTCCAGTTGCGCAATCCACAGGGCTGGTTTTTCAGGCCAAAAAGGTGGGACTCGAACGGCGACTCGGTCCAGCATGCTTCCTGCGGGGGCTGATTCGGCTCCAATAGCAGTCCCAGGGTCCGGCATCACGTCGGGGTCACCACTTTAGCGTGAATATTAATTTATTTACAGCCGTATTGTTACAATAATACATTTGACGTCTACGTTCACTTAATCGACCCGTTGGTTCAGGCTGAACGATCCCAATTCAGGGGTGGAAGGTCCTTTTGGTGTGAGCGCCAGCCACTGTGGTAACTCGTAGTGACTGCTAGCGACTGGGTCGGCCGGTGCGTCCCGTGCTGGGGTATCAGCCGACTCCTGGCGGTCGGAACGGCAACTTCGGTTAACAAACGCGCAGCCAAATCCGGCCGCCACAGCTTTATTTTGACTGCCTGTTTGATGGCCAAGATGAACGATGGGGTCCCCATGTGTTGTGTGGCATGAGTGTAGGGCTTCTTACTGGTTGGACTTAGGGAAAACGTCATAAGGAATTTGCCGTCCCCATGATTTGGCAGATCCTTTTTCAGACTGTTATTTTTGTTGAAAAAATGAAAGGAATTACACCGAAGTCAAAGCATACAGAAAAATATCCACACAGCTTTGAATCAGCGATACTACCGTTCCCTTACTCCGAAAAATTTCAAGTACTGGAACCGATGGAGTATGTTAATCTTAGCGAAGATTCAGAAAGTAATCAAGAACGTGATAATGAAGGATTCGGAAACTCACTGAGGACCCAAATTTTGGACCGAGTACATCAGATGGACCTCATTTTATAACGCAAGAGAATTTAAATGATCTAGTGCACGATTTAAATTTTATCCTAAAAGCAGGGTGAAATCTGAGGACCACAATTAAAGGGCTGGAAATTGCTGGATCCAAATACTCGATGACCCGATCTCGCCATGACGAATTTGATTTGATTTTTTTCTCCAAAAAACCATTTGCTTTTTGCAATGACGTTCTCTCTGTTATGGATACCCTTAATTTTGAAATCAGCACAGATGACTAGCGTTTATTCATTTATTCCTCCTAGGTTATTTTAAAGGATAATCTCTTACATAATGGCAATGAGCTCCCATTAATACTGTTAACTCATGAAACTGAAATGAAAGAATCTTACGAGAATATGAAGTTATAACTTCCGCGGGGTAAAGTAAACTTTTAGAAAAATCACTACCAAAAATATAAATGGAAAATTTGTGGCCACTTAAAATTAATTGCAATTTTACTAGGCTTACAGTTTGTCTATTCGAAATGTTGTTGCTTCATCTGCGAGTGGGATATAAGAGACAGAAAAAAATAATGCTTGAAAAAAAAATTGTCCGGAACGTAAAGAACTCGTTCCTTGATCCAAAAAATGTCCTTTGCCTAGGACAGAAATAAAGTTTTTTGTTGACCAGTGTATTTAGAGTAATTCCTGATGCTCAAAATCGCTCCTCGCCATTGCTGCCTTGCAGATTACGTATAGCGAATATTTATCCCGTAAATTTTCCGAGACGAGAAAATGAGGAAGTGGAGATGGGTTTTAAGTGAATTTTATTACGAGTGCCAGAGCATGTGCGAAGAAGGAACGGAAAGGAGGGTTAGAGGGAGATAGCGGGTAAGAGGAAGGCCCAACTGCTATAAGGATATTGAATGCGCCAACATTCTAGAGAGGAGTAAGAAATACGTTCGAGCCTCGGTTAAAGGCAGGCAAATTCACCGTCACAACCTTGGTGGCTGAAATAAGACCGTATTTGAATTTCCCTCGTCTTATTCCAAGGATTAAATACCGTAAGAGAGGCAATCCATTCTCCTGTGAAGCGATGGTGGCGGCACAAACTCTGTTGGGATACTTTTTTCCCCCCATAGTACATAGAACTGAGGAATGTCAATTTGTACCTTGATAATGACAATATGTGTCGAAATCGGGTTTGTGTTTCTTTAAATAAAATAGTGTGGAAATTTACCATTCGTTCTTTAATCTCATGGGACCACTATTCATCAATCTTCAATGTACCGCAATCTCACATTTATAGGTGAAAATTCTCTGATTTCTGAACTCAATATTTTTAAAATCAATGAGGATAGTCAGACATCCTATCACAATTCTTCGTTAAAACTTTCGCGGGTGCTCGTCATGTTGAATTAAAACTTTTGGGCTATGTCGCCGCGTCAGATTTTGGGTGGCTCCAACGTTTCCCGACCGATGCTGGTCGCTTTCTCAAGGGAATCTAAAGAGGTGGGATTTAAAATTGATATATATAGGTATACGTGTCAGGTGGTGGGGGGAGGGGAGTGAGAGGTTGGAGGAGTAGGTTGTCGATTATTTTTGCCGATTACGGGTTGCCAAGTACGGCTGATTTTAAGGCCAGTGTCTCTGTTGAAGTTATTTTTCTCCTCTTTAGATATTTCTATTGCTTCTCTTAGGAGTCTCTGTTTAAAGCCTTTCGCCCTCGCAAAAATTTTTGCTTCCTTAAGGTTGATTGTGTGGCCCAGCGCTGCGTGTTTGGCTACCGTGGACTTCGTCGACTGCCCCAGTCGAATTGCTCTCTCGTGCTCCTCTAGACGTGTTTTAACCGATCTGCCTGTTTCGCCGATGTAGTTCTTCCCACAGGTCTGGCAAGGAATTCGGTATGCCCCTTCGACTTGTAGTGGAGTTCTATCCTTGACGGTTTTCAATAGATATGTTTTATTTCTACGTGAGGCGAGAATATTGTCCTTATCTGGAATTTGCGTAGGATATTTCCTATTCTGTCAGTCGTCCCCTTAATGTACGGCAGGAAGGCTTCCTTCTGGTCGCTGAGGTCATTTACAGAAGAGTTCGCTGCTTCTGCGGTGTTGATTTTGATCTCGTTTTTCTTTCTGATAACTTTATTAAATGTTCGAGAGATAACTCTGTCGTCGAATCCATTTGCCCGTAGAATGGCCTCTAGCTTCTTCCTCTCTTCGGCAAAGTTGTTCTGGTCGCTTATTTTGTAGGAGCGGTGAATTAACGTGTTGACCACTCCATTTATTTGCGCTGGATGATGGTGAGATAAGGCGTGCAGGTACCGATTTGTTGCTGTAGGTTTTCGATACACTGCATGCCCCAATGTTCCGTCCTTCTTCTTTTCCACGAGGACATCTAAGAATGGAAGTTTTCCGCCTTCCTCCACCTTCATTGTAAACTTTATGTTGCTGTTGATCCCGTTCAAATAAGTAAAAAATTCCTGAAGCTTTTCTTTGCCGTGCGTCCAGATGATAAAAGTGTCGTCGATATATCTGACCCAAATCTTCGGCTTGTAGGGGGCGTTCTGAATGGCTGTATCTTCTATGTGCTCCATGAATATATTTGCAATTGCTGGGGAGAGAGGAGAACCCATCGCTGCTCCAGACGTCTGTTGATAAAAATTATTCCTCCACCGGAAGAAGGTGCTCTTGAGGCAAGTCTATGTCATCTTGGCGATGTTTTCTCCGAACCTGTCTTTTATGATATTTACCGCCTCATCACAAGGAATATTTGTGAAGAGTAATGTTACGTCAAAGCTGACTAGGATGTCTTCTTCTTTGACCTTGACGCCACTAATGATCTGAAGAAAATGTTGTGAGTTTTTTACGAAAGATTTAGGGTCTTCTACTGCGGGCTGTAAGATCGGTGCCAGGTATTTCACTAGTTTATATGCTGGTGAGTCAATGGCGCTGACTATGGGTCTAAGGGGCACTCCTTCCTTATGAATTTTTGGCAGGCCGTAGATACACGGAGTTTTTGGATCCTGTAGGTTGAGTCTTCTTCTATCGGCGGGATCTGGTATATACGTCTTGATTATTTCTGTCACTATCCTCTTGTATTGGGCGGTTGGGTCTCTGTCAATCTTTTGATAAGGTCCTTCCGCGAGTAAATCTTCCATCTTCTTGTCGTAGTCTTCTTTCTCTAGGACGACCGTCGCGTTGCCTTTGTCAGCTGGTAAAATCACGATGCTCTCATTTTCTTTCAATTTTCTAAGGGCTTCTCTCTCCGCCATGGTGGTATTAAGCTTCTGGTTTTTGCTTTTGATTCTGAGGATTCGGCAGGCGTCCTGTCGAACTATTTCAGCCTCGCTGGGGGGCAAGTGGCCAATGGCGATCTCTACTCCACTGACGATTTCTTGTACTGGAATTTTCTTCGGCGTCAGCGCGTAATTGAATCCTTTTTGAAGGATCGACTGGGCGGCAGGGTCCAGGGGAAGTTTTGAGAGGTTGACGATGACCTTTGCTTCGCATTGTGGATTTAAGTTTTTTTTGCGAAATTTCCAATCTTGTAAATTCCCTCTTCTGCTTCTCCGTCGTAGTCTCTGCTACCGCGATCATGTGTGATGCCGTCATCCTGTCGAGCCTCTCGAAATGTTCCTTCTTCATGGCATTGGCGAGAATGATGTGAATGTTGAAAAGTTCCTTGCCGACGTGGTCCAGTTCACTGCGGGTCTCTTGAATAGCTGCTCGTAGTAATTGTTTGCTGGCGTTGTGAAGAATGCGGGGTGTGCGTTGAGAGCGAAGATGATGACGTAGTCTCAGGAAATTTGGCAGAATCTGCTGGTCTCGGCAACGTAGTAGAAAGGATAGTTGGCACAGAAGCGATGACTTCTTGGCTCGGAGTTTGTCGAATTTCTTCGATCGATGTCGCAATTCCTCCACATAGAGGCGTCGTAATTCTTCGTTAAAACTTTCGCGGGTGCTCGTCATGTTGAATTAAAACTTTTGAGCTATGTCACCGCGTCAGATTTTGGGTGGCCCCAACGTTTCCCGACCGATGCTGGTCGCTTTCTCAAGGGAATCTGAAGAGGTGGGATTTAAAATTGATATGTATAGGTATACGTGTCAGGTGGTGGGGGAGGGGAGTGAGAGGTTGGAGGAGTAGGTTGTCGATTATTTTTGCCGATTACGGGTTGCCAAATACGGCTGATTTTAAGGCCAGTGTCTCTGTTGAAGTTGTTTTTCTCCTCTTTAGATATTTCTATTGCTTCTCTTACGAGTCTGACAGAATAGGAAATATCCTTCGCTAATTCCAGATAAGGACAATATTCTCGCCTCACGTAGAAATAAAACATATCTATTGAAAACCGTCAAGGATAGAACTCCACTACAAGTCGAAGGGGTATACCGAATTCCTTGCCAGACCTGTGGGAAGGACTACATCGTCGAAACAGGCTGATCGGTTAAAACACGTCTAGAGGAGCACGAGAGAGCAATTCGACTGGGGCAGTCAACGAAGTCCACGGTAGCCGAACACGCAGCGCTGGGCCACACAATCGACATTAAGGAAGCAAAAATTGTTGCGAGAGTGAAAGGCTTTAAACAGAGACTCGTAAGAGAAGCAATAGAAATATCTAAAGAGGAGAAAAATAACTTCAACAGAGACACTGGCCTTAAAATCAGCCGTACTTGGCAACCCGTAATCGGCAAAAATAATCGACAACCTACTCCTCCAACCTCTCACTCCCCTCCCCCCACCACCTGACACGTATACCTATATATCAATTTTAAATCCCACCTCTTTAGATTCCCTTGAGAAAGCGACCAGCATCGGTCGGGAAACGTTGGGGCCACCCAAAATCTGACGCGGCGACATAGCCCAAAAGTTTTAATTTTAAATTCCTATCACAACTTGACGTTGACGAGAGTAAGTAATTATTTTCTGCCTATTTCACGTTCATTTCACGCATTTCAATGGGCAGTTAATTGTGTGCGTTTTAATCGCTATGTGTTTAGCAACTAAATACTCAGCATACTTAGTGTTTAACGCTACTGCATACTTATTGCATTAATTTAATTTTTATTTGTCTCTCAGGTAAGCAGTCTACCCGTGCTCCAGTACAGCACATTGAATTCAAGTTCATGGCAAAATGTGTGAGTGCATTTTAATTCTCTTCCTTCATGTGACTGCGAAGAATTTCTTTCGTGATGTCAACTTTAGCTTAAGAATCTTCAGTGGTTATCGCCTCTTGTATTTATATTAGTTATTACTCTCACATATGTTGATGTTTTATCGTTCTACTTTGTAATCTTCCTTTGCCGCAAATCTGACTTAATATGAGTGGAAAGTGTCGCGACACTCTTAAGATACGAATTTGGCGAGCTCTCGTCAAGCTATCTTTCCAACGAATCGGATATTTACTGAGAAGACTAACGAATTTCGAGTGGGCGAGCACGATTAGGATGTCGCCTCTTTTTTCTTTGTCGTCGTGTGATGCTCCCTGTGCGTTCGAAAGAGGAGGCATCCGTTCTCCTGGCGAAACGTAACTAGATGAAATCATTAATGAACATTTTGCTGTTAAAAAGAAGGGATATCTGTGTCGCCCTATTCATTGAAACGATCACGAAGTATATCATAACACAAACACTTTTGTGAATGACAAAATGAAATAATACTTCACGACTCCAAAACACATTAGCACCCCAAGAATGAACATTCTTCCATGGACACGAGATTACAAATATCAAATGTAAACTTTCAGAATAGGAAACCCATTAATTCAAATTCAACGACAAGTTTTTCTGTCTTTCTGGGATGCAATTATGTTAAGCTAAGTTTTATATCTTCCTTAGTGAAATTCGTTCGATAAAAGGATTTAATTTCCTCAGCAGAAGACGATAGCAGTGACGTTAGTGGGTACACGCAACAGAAAGAAAAGGCATTTGAAGTAGGTCTGCGTGAAAATATTACGCCATGAGGAACTTCCTTATCGATATTTATTTTTACCAAACGAGTAAGTCAGAAAGGAAGGGTCGACCAAAGGTTAAGGAAATGTGAATGCATTATTCTTAGAAATGCAAATGCAAGTACATATCGACAACCACATCTTCGACGCAACATATTTTCTGGCAAAGGAAGTTTAAAATACATATGTAAATTAACTTTCTATCAAGCTGGAAGTACAAAATTGGTTAGGCGATACCGTTTGAGATAGAAAATAGAAGGAAAGAGTAATTATTTTCAATTCTCTAATCTTTGTTATGGTGACATAAGTTTTCGTGTTTTTCTTTTATTCTCATCATCACTGGTCAACAATCCTAGGATTGGTTTGACGCAGCTCTCCACTCTATTCTCCTATCAGCTAATCTTTTACACCTACGTATTTCTTCTCTTTCACATCTCTCTTTACTTGTTCCATGTATATTGTTCGGGGTCTTCCTTTTCCATCCTTGCCTTCCACTTGTCCTCCGACGATTGTCTTCATCAGGCCATCATGTCTCAAGATGTGGCCTATAAGGTTGTTCCGTCTTCTTGTTAAGGTTTTCATGAGGCTTCTCTTCTCTCCCACTCTTCTTAGGACTTCCTCGTTACTAACTCGGTCGATCCATTTGATTTTCATCATTCCTCTGTAGCACCACATTTCAAAGGCCTCTATCCTTGCTTTCTCCGCTGCGGTCATTGTCCATGCCTCACTTCCGTATAGGAGCATACTCCAGATATAGGTTCTTATAAATTGTTTCTTTAAATGAAATAAAATCACTATGTTTTATTCCACACTTTATTTTAAATCGTACGACCCGGGTTTCAACATCTAGTGTTATCATCAGGTACAATTAGATGGGTGGCACGCTCTTAAATAGGTAAACGTGGGTGGAAGAGGGGTTATCAAAAAAGGGGGGAAGGAACATTGATGGCGGGTAAAGCTGATTTTTGAAGAAAGGAGTGGGGAAGGCCTTGGGCTGGCTTGTATGGGATAAACGACAAGGAACAAGGGGGGGGGGGATGAAGGGGGGAGGGGTTCTCAAAAGGTTTAAAAGACATGAGGGAATCAAGGTTGAGGGTCGTAGGGGGGTGGTAGTGTGACGTTAAGTAAAGGTGACTGGGAGGGGAACATATGGTCATTACAATGTTTAGTGGGGCAATTCACAATTTCAAACTGTTCAAAAAAGTCCATTTTTCTCCCCTTGTCAATACAATGTAAAATCCTGGGTTCAAAATTACACCAATGGTACTCGTCACACAAATGTCTTGCTATTCCAGAGGATTCGTCATTATTTAAAAAACATCGTCGATGTTCTTTCATTCTCACGTTAAAGTTTCTCCCAGTTTGTCCAATATATTTAATCTCACAGGTATCACACTTCAATTGATAAACACCACTTTTTTGGAGATCGTCATATTTGTCTTTTGTATTAAAAAGGATTTTACCCACTGTCACAGGATTATAAAATGACACTTTTGCATTATGAATTACATTACACAATTTGTATCATACATGGGGTATGAAAGGTAGCTTGCACCAGCGTGAAGGATTTTCAGTATTAACTTAAAAGGAAGTTATAAGATTTATGGCTTGTTTTTTGTTACATCTTTGGATAAGTTTATCGATCAGGTCTGGGTCGAAGCCATTTTGTTGGGCAATATACTTAATGGTATTTAATTCCTTCTTAAAATTGTTTTGAGACATGGGATTACTTTTTAGCCTGTTCACCATTGATTTTAGAGAAGCGGTTTTATGAATACGGTGATGATTTGAGGTCATTGGAATAATGACATCCGTAAACGTAGGTTTACGGTAGATAGAAAACTCATGTCTTCCCGTGCTAATATCGATGTTTAGGTCTAAAAAGTTAATTTTAGGTCCACCATATTCCAATGTGAACTCAATTGATCCGTGCAGAGAGTTAATGAATGACGTGAAGGTATTCAGCTGGCGCAAGGTGCCTGACCACAAACATATAATGTCATCGACATAACGGTACCAATAACAAATGTTACTTAACAATGGATGCTTACAATCAAATAATTTATTTTCAATTTCATTCATAAAGATCTCAGCTAGAATTGGTGACAATGGTGACCCCATAGCAAGACCAGACGTTTGTTTATAAAATGAACCGTTAAATAAGAAGTAATTTTGTTCAATACATAAATCCAAAAGTAATTTTATCTCCTTTAACATTTTCTCATCACCACCTGAACTTTCTATTAACTTTACCGCTAAGGTTGAGGCTTCCTTGGCAGGGACTGACGTAAACAGGTTAGTCACATCAAATGAAATGAGCTTGGAATTGGGAGGGGGTTGCACTGTTGATATTTTTGTTACTAAGTCCCCTGCGTTCTTAATACTAAATTTCGATTGGAAAGAAGAATGATCTCTCAACAGCCTATTTAATTTCATGGACAATTTATGACATGGGGCGGTGAAGTGAGAAACAACTGGTCGAATGGGGATATTGGGCTTGTGGGTTTTAGGTAGGCCGAAAAACCTTGGAGGTAAGGGGTTCATGTTGAATAGTTTCCACTTGTCATCGGCACTAAAAACACTTCCACACTTTGCCACTGCAGCTTTCAGTTGATTCTGGAATTTTGTAGTAGGGTCTTTGGTCATCACTTCAAAATCATTGTTGTTTAAGAAGGTGTCACATTTACTCACGTAGTCGTCTCTCTTCAAAATCACCACACTGTTACCCTTGTCGGCTTTTGTCATAACCAAGTTCGCTTCCGACATCGAGGTTTTGATGTTCCGAATAATCTGCATGTGCGAGCCATTTCGAGGTTGTTTTAATTGATGTGACGAAAACTTAGATATGATGTCTGCGGCTATCTGTTTTCTACCGGAATATTCTTTATGCAGGGCAAGATCGCAGTCAGCGGCGACGTTGATAGCGGCTTTGCGGGTGAAAGGTGTATGGGGAGCGAATTTATAGCCATTATTCAGGAACTTCATCTCTTGTTCCGTAAAAGAATGATTGGATAAATTCATCAATTAATTAATGTAAGTCTTGACTTCTTCTCTTCTGCTGCAAACTATTTCCAAGAAATTATTCAATCGACTATTCTCCCTTGGTCCATCCCAGTCCGTGGCAGAGAGCCAGTCTTACATATTCGATATCCTCATCGATATTCCGTCCGCGTGGCCTTCCCGTGCAAATGCGAGAACCCCTCAATTCGCTCTGACGACCCTCCTTCTCTTCTGCTGCTCATGTCCACACTCTCGTTCCGATCCAAGCGAGCCTCATCCAACGTGACCCCTGCTCACGACTGACTCCTGCACATTCCCCTTTGGGAGTATTCGCACGTTCGTACATTGTTGATCGGGAAACATTATCCTCTAATAAAATCACTATTTAATGCCACGCACTATACCCATACTTTCTATTCGCATTAAGATATCTATCCGAGTATCTAAGTTGGGAAAATGTCATCTTGCGCGTGAAACTAAACATGCATCTTTCAACTTGATTTAATATGATATGCCATTTGAAATTGCCGTTGGAAGGTTTCATTTTTCAATCCAATCATTTTTCTTTTACTCACTTATCAAACTCGTATTTTTCCCGAGGTTATTTGAAGGACTGCCTTGCTACATTTTATACAGAGCAATGGTTTGGATGTCGGGGGGGGGGGGGGAGCGCTTGATTCAGGGGCGGACTCCAAGGGCCGATGAGCACAGGGGGAGCCACTCAACAGAGTGAAGGTAATAATGTGAATGCCTTTTTATGGCGACAGGATTATGCCTGCTTACTTCGACTGCTTGGGAACTGCAGGGGAATTGTTGTGTTTATATTTTGCGGAGAAATTGTTGATGGTTTCCCAGAAATACACAGCTCTTGGAAACCGTCGTTAAATACCACACAGTTCCCAAACTCAACCCAGGAAAAAATTATTTAGCCAACAAGAGGGTGGGAAAAATGTGCACATAAACATTATTGAACCAAGTTCTAACTCTCTTACATGACCATATCATCATTATTTTATAAATACTCCTCATGAGGCATCCAACTTCTTCCTTAAATGCTCCAGTCATCATTCCACAATTCAACTGATTTCACCATCACTCATGAGTAACATGTTAATGCCTCACCTGACCATATGCCATAATTCAACCTGGAAGAATGATAATAATGGTATGAACACCCTTGGGAATATTTTGCAAAGGAACACTGGATGAAAAAAATGCATCTACTGTGTGATTATGAGACAGCTTCATAGACTTTTTTCTACAATGTCTCCATGAGATTCGTATTTGCTTTCTTAACTTATCCTGCTATGTTCTACAATTCAAATATTTTACCAGATCTCATGAGTAACATGTTCACACTTCACCAGGCCATTGATCATATATCAATCTAGAAGAACGATAGTAATGGTAATAAAAACCAAGGAAATATGTTGTAAGGGAAGGACTGGATGAAAAAATGCATCTACTAACACCTTTGTGGTTGTGCTTATAACAGAATCTAAGACTTCTTTCAGTAATGTTTCTCCATGAAATTCTCACTTTGTTCTTAAATTACCCAGCAATAATTCCACAATTCAAACGAATTTACCAGCTCCCATGATTAACATGTTCACGCTTCACCAATTGATCATAGTTTAACCGAAGAGGATGGCAATAATGATAAAACAAACTTGGAAATATGATACAAGGGAGGACAATGGAAAAACTATCTCCTTGCACCTGTGAAGTTATGAGACAGCTGCTAACAAGGAGACATCGCCAAAGTGATGTTCGGGATCTTATGTTATTTTCTATAACTATATAGGTAAGGTAGAAAAGTGTCACGGATTTCTTCCACATAGGCCCGGGTTCGAGAGATGCAAAGATTTCGCTCATACGGCTTCCTTCGATTAATATTCAGCAAGCGGCGTAGCGTAGTGGGTTAAGGCTTTTGATGCGTTCGTCCCGGGCTCGAGTCCCAGGGTAGTCAATTATTTTTTCTTCCTTATAATGTTTTAAACCAGAGCTACAACTCATCCCTAGTCGTTTATTCCGGTTACTTTGCTATTTTCATTTTAATATTAGTTTATGGATTTTAAATAGTACTGCGAATGGTGCTTTAACACGCGAACTTGAGGACGTGTATCACTACGCGTGAATTTCCAGGTAATGTGCTCATCCTCGCCCCAGCCATTGTTCCCTCAGCCTCCTCATACATTTATAATCTCCACTTATTCTTCTCACAAAATAGACACAACCGGCTATCCGCATATTCAGTTACCAAACCTAGCCAGGTAACTCCTGTTCATTGTCGCCCCCCTTATGTATGTCGCCCTCCTCCAGTACAATGACCCTGCGTCCCAGCTACCTGCTCAAGCCGCTCTTATGGAAGCCTTGTTCGTCTATCTTTCACACACATCTTCACACAGTTGGGTCCCTGATGCCTTGTCTGGGGATTGGCAAGGGTCAGCTGCAGAGGGAGCGTTGTTGGGGCGGAACTCTTTGAAGGGCGCAAGAAGGAATGTCTTAAAGGAGACAGCGTGTATGGAAGGACCCCAAGGACCTTGCCGACCTCGCTGCCACCTACGACACCCGCCCTTAAGGGCTGGGTCCCCCGATTCCATCCGAGGCTAGTTTGATCAAGCTCCACGTTTTCAGGGAAGAGATAGTTGGTAGGGTTTCCCACTTCCATTCCAAATGTGGTTTTTGCATGACACCATCACGTGGACCACCATTCCTCTGGCTCCTACCCTTCGATCTATCTTCGATCATGGAACCGGGAATGATTTAGAATTAATCCCGCCAGTGCAGCTCTGGGAGTCATAGACACCACCTAGCCCAAGGTAAACGAATTTGGCGGTAATAAACATGAAAGCAATTAACTTTTTGGGGAGGTAACGCGTGGCTCAGTGTTTATCCCGACGTTTCGCTACTCCTGCTGGTCGCTTCTTTAAAGGTGATTGGGCTGCTTTCGATGTGGTTTGAAATAAATATAGTCATCAAGTTGGTGGGTTGATTGTGGTAGGGGGAGAGGATAGTGTGCTCAAAACAGGCATCCTCGAGTTACTCAACTGCAATCCCCGTCGAAATGGTTTTTCTGCTAGCGAATTTCTATCGCCCTTACACGCAGATAAGGCTTAGATTTGCCGATCCTGGAGACAACTTAGGCTTTTTCATAATCAACGTGGTGTCCTAGGGCCTACCATAATCCGGAATCCGTAGTAATCAATGCAATCCGCATTGCGCACCTATTACATTTGATATTTCAGTTTCAATGACGCGAGTGTGGCGCGTCTTGCTGTACTCTCCTGCTCACCCCCAACAAAATACCCCAAAGGCTATTACGAAGAAGGAGCAACCCCAACAAGTATTAAATGAATACTCAATTAAGGCGGGTCATTACATGCAGCCACCCTCTGTTATATTTAGTACCTTTAAATTATTTTAAGGACAAAAACATGAAATTTACAGCAATATCAATCAATAATACGATTAGTATTACAACTGTCAAATAATATTTGTTATTAAGGTAGATTTTTTAATATACGTTCTACTTAATTTTTTTGTATTTATTTTATTGAGCTTTAATGCGGAACGTTGAATAGAATGTATTACGATCCATATGACTTCTTGGAGCGTGTCGTGTATGATAATAAATGGAATATATGCTATGAGGACGAAAAATCAAAATTGATAAAACGTTGTATTTAAATAATGAAGGTTTTAAACCCATTCTCTTGATGGCAGGGTAAATGGACCCGTGGAAAGACAGCATTATAATTGGTAAATTATAATAACAGCGCATTTTTTCGGAAAGACAATGTTTAAGGCTCTCCCAAATTTCATTTCCGCGTCAACGGGTAAATTCTCTCTCTGCCTCTCTCATAACGACTCATCCCTTCGCGCGTGCACGCTCATGTGCAATGAATGTCACACTGTAGATACAAAGGTGACCACTCGGGACAACGGCGCCAACGGGAACATGTCGAATTACAATCATTTGCATAGCGAGTTCATTAGCGAGAGTGACTTGCATTTATTAATCCAAATGAGTCGTAATATGAGGCAGACGCCAACAATACTTAGTATCACCTGCACACGTCACAATCGACTGGAGCGACTCGTCCTCCTCGCCACCGCATGCCGATGAAAGGCGATCACGTGACTTTTCTAAACCTGCCTCTCTCTCTTCCTGTTTCCGCTCCAAATGGCATCTCCTCTCTCTATCGCTCTCACGTCCTCCTCTTCTCAACGCGGCGTCGCATCGCTGCTTTCCTCCGAACCGATTGTTTCCAAGTTTCCACGCCGGGTGGCGCATTCAATCGGTCTTTCGCGCCCGCGGTTATCCTGATGCATTGTGGGCACTGAATCACGCCACCGGTATGCTTATTCCCGACAAAATAAGAAAAAGCCCTCTTCTGAAACGTATTCGCAATGGTGCAAATAACTCCTCGACGCGCCAACTATCATCATTTTGTTCACCACAAAATGGGATGACGCGAATCGCATTACTAAAATAAGTAAGCCCCGCTAACACCGAATATTTATTTCTTTATGTCACACCAAAAACAGCACTAAGGCCTTTACATTGGGCTTATAAACAAAATAAATTATATAAATATAATAATGAACATGTAAAAAAAATAATAATATCATAAGTAACAATCATTTTCAGCTTATACAACAGATACAAAGGTCAGTGTCAGAAAGATAGACTTTTCACTTGGTTATTAAAATTAGAGCGGGAGGCGAAGATGTCAAGAGAGGAAGAAGTATTGGAGACTGAATTGAAAATAGAAGGTAGGCGGGAAAAGAGGGATCGTTGAGATATTGCCAGACGGAAGTTGGGCTGGTGTAGAAGTTCAGTATTGCGGGTTTTGCGAGCAGGAATGCGTAGTGAAAAGAAGGATAGGAGATCACTGGATCTGAAGGACCCATTTAAGATGCGGTAAAGAAATTTGATGTCTAATGTCAATCTGCGGTGGTTGGGGTGTAATAATCCAAGTGAAAGAAGTATTTCGGCCCGTGAAGAGAATCTGAGGTGATGTATGCGGTGTCGAACTATTGCTAAGAAGAAATTGAGTGGACGGTTGATTAATTTTAGTGTGGTGGGAGAAGCAGTTGACCAAATGGGGGAGCAATATTCGAGGATGGGTTGCACACATCCAATGAAGACTGATTTTAAGGCACTCGGTTCGGATATCTCGCTCATGCGATATAGGGTCCCAACCACTGCCATAGTTAACAACGGTTTTTATATGTTCGTAAAAGGTTAACTTTTGGTCAAACGTGACGCCTAAATCGGAGTGGGATAAGACAGAGGGAATGGGTTGATTATTTAGTGTATAAGTGGAGGTGATAGTGCTCTTCTTCAGCGAGAAAGACATCGCAGTAGATTTTCCAGGATTCACACGCAACTGCCATTTATTGCACCATTTCTCTAGCGATTGAAGAGCAGTTCTTAAAACCAGGGAATCAGCCGCGGTGTTAACCCTTTTAAATATTTTACAATCGTCGGCATAGAGGAGAACACCACAACTAGAGGGAAGAATGTCATCAACAATGTCGTCAACGTAAAGAGCAAACAGAAGTGGGCCTAATACACTGCCTTGAGGCACGCCAGAAGAAACGGGTAAGTAATTCGACGAAAAACCTTCTATTAGAACTCTTTGGCTGCGGGAACTCAGGAAATTAGAGATTAAACATAAGAGAGTGCCATGGATATTAAAACGCGACTGGAGTTAGTGGATGAGGAGGGTATGATTAACAGAATCAAAAGCTTTAGAAAAGTCAATGTAACAGACATCCAGCTGGGACCTGTTTTCGAAAGCAGAAATTATATGATGGTGCAGTATAGAGAGATTGGTCAGGCAGGACCCCCCAGGAAGAAAGCCATGCTGCGAAGGCGATATGTAAGGGAGAGTGAAATGAAGTATGCGGTTATGGATAATGCGTTCAAAGATAATAGATAAAATTGGTAATATTGAAATGGGTCGATAGTTCTCAACTATGTCCCTAGGGCCAGATTTCAAAATGGGGGTTACATTTGATTTTTTCCATTGAGAAGGAAAAATTCCAGATGAAAAGAACCTGTTGAAGATTTTTGAGATTGGAATGCAAAGACTGGTAGATGTACGATTGAGAAATAATGAACTAATGTCATCGGAACCCGTTGATTTCGCCGTGGGCAACGAGGAAAAATAAGATAACACTTCTGGAGGAGTGGTGGAGACAGATCCGAGGGAATGAGTGGAAATAGGCTGGACAGGAGGGAGATAGGTGTTCGGAAGAGAATGGGCGAAGTTGGAATGAAAGTAATTGTTGAATGCTGAAGGCCTAGAGTCCCCTGTATACGATACACCACCAGCAGATAGTGTGCTAGGGATGCGAGCTGTTCTTCTTTTCGCGTTAACGAGGGACCAAAACCTTTTAGAATTAACATTAATATCGTCCAAAATCCCTTTCACGTAGTTAGCGTAGTCACGGCGAAGAAGGAAACGGGTGTGGCGACGGAGGTTTGCAAAGGTCTCACGGGTCTGAGGACTGGGGTGACGCTTACATAGTTTCCAAGCGGCACGTTTATTTTTTAGCGCTAAAGAGGTTTCTTGGGTTAACCAGATGGGCCGCTTCTTCGACACTCGTCGCAAGGGGACGTAATCCGCGATAACAGCATGAAGAAGGTCATAAAATAGTTGAAGGGCCTCGTCAGGGGACCCGCACTCCAGGAGGTCCCAAGGAAGAAGAGAGAGTACGCGGTTAATGGCTGGCCAGTCCGCTTTGTTCCAACACCGATACACCAATACGAATACGAGTTCGACAACACCAATACGAGTAAATGCACACCCATTATATTATCGACTGAAAGTCATTTTGCCATGCGTAGCTCAAGGAAATAGCAAATTACCACACGACTGCGAATATTGATCTGACAGTGCAAAACCGAGTAATGGATGTACATTTAAAAGTCCCGATTCAGAATTAAAATGCGTTTATTTGCTGGCGACATCTTCCCAGAAAATAGTATGAAATTAATATCCTTGAAAGGTCGGCAGTAAATTCCTTGCGTTGGTTGTTTAGCTGTCTCCATGCCTGTGTTGTGAAGGGTGTTAGCATTACGGCGACACGTGAACTGAGTATCTGGGAGTAAGGATAACTTCAAGCCTACCATTGGGATCACACAAGTAATAAATATTTGTGGGAGAGCACTTAAGAAACTATGATTCGTCGAGCGTGTTATGGGAAGGATTATGGTCGTTTTGTTCGATGAATTCAAATAAAATTAGAGTACGTTCTAATCTTTCTTGATTCATTCATTGAATCAATCATCTGATGAAACTAGCTCCCAGCGTCCATCTTGTGAACTGCCATGAACTCGGAATTTAACACAAGAAAATACAATTCCAAAAGCCCCCTCACCACAATGTGGCATATATTCGATATATTCGTTGAGAGAATGCAATATTACAATGGCAACTGTATAGAGTGGGCCACACAGAAAACCATATGGGATTATTAATCGAAGAATTCATCATTTGTCTACGAGATTACGTCACAATCGACTGGCCTCACTCGTCCTCCTCGCCACCATATGCCAATGAAAGGCGATCAAGTCTTCGCGTCGGGCGCCGCCCACCTTAACAACAATAGCATAAAGTTACACGGGGATGCCTTTCCCTCCTATCATGGAAGCGATTTATTCAATCCCAGGTTTCAGGAAGGGTTGAAAATGTTAAGAGAATGTCTACTTCTGAAAAGTGATAGGGGTATTTCGTTAGGAGTTGATAACACTGCAAAAGCTATCAATTCGGTCAGAAATAGATGAATTGTTTTATTTTTACTATCTTAATGACTAAGTTCGTAGTAATGTTAAAAAAATGTTTAAATGATAAAAATCATTTAAGTTGAGCTAAACCTGTTGAGTCGTCAAAAACATATCATCACCGTGAGTGTGAACAAATCTCCAAGCAATTGGTGACTTCTGGTAAAGATCCTGATCGTGTAGACGAATCGAACAAATTAATTTCCTCGAAAATTTTGCCAATTCGTTTCATCGAAAGTTGAGCTTGTCAAGAAAGTGTTCGCGAACTATTGATAACCACGGAAATCTCAAATTGTTGAGTGAGCGAGTGATTGAGTGAGCCTAGTAACATTATTAATAACATATTCAGCCCTGAGGATGAGCCCCGGGATGGAGCTTGAGATGTTGTCTGTTGTGGATGAATTAACCCGGTAGGAATCCCGAAAAGAGTTTACCCACATTATCCGCCAGGAAAAAGTATCAAATAAAATTTAAAATTTTAATCGCTTAAACATGTGAACAATATTTAAAAAACATTAAAATCGTTTAATATGAGGTAATCCCAGCTCAAGTTGACTCGTCGACAAGCACGTTACCACCGTGTGAGTAAACAAATCTCCAGGAAATTGTTGATTATCGGAAATGATCGTGTTCCTGTTGACGAATCGAGCAGATTTATTTCATTTCTTCGGAATTTGTGAAATTTCGTTCCATCAAAACATCAGCTTATCGACTAAGTGTTCCCTAGCGTGATTGATAGCCACAAAAACAACGAATTGTTGAGTAAGGGACCAGTTTTGGTGGCTAAGAAGTAATATGTGGATGACTTAAACTTCGTAATTCAGAATCAAATAGTTGGTACTCTGCAGTCGAGAAAATCCATTAAGTATGTAACGTAGGAAGACGAAGCCACGAGCTATCTATCTGAATCTTTGAACTTCTTGGATGTGCCTGGCTTAGCACCGCACAATTAACAGCCGAGGATAGGCTCGGTAGTCAGGATACTTCGAAACCTAAACCAACCAAAAGTATGTAATGGAACGCGTTTGGTGATAAAAAGAACTGATATTCAATGTGATTCACGCGACTATACTGAAAGGAGAATACAAAGAAAAGGAAGCTTTAATTCAGAGGATTTTCATGATCCCAACCGATATACCCTTTGAGTTTTAACAAATTCAATATCCAATTCGCGTTGCATTCGCGATGACGATTACAAAATCACAAGGCGAGTGAAATTTTTGAGGCTGGTGGCCTGAATCTAGAAAACTCATGTTTATCTCATGGTGATACATATGTGTCATATTCACGTGTTGGTAAACTATCTGCTTTAATTGTTCTTGCGCCTCATGGCAAAACAAAAACTTTTGTATCTGAGAAGGAGCTTGACTTAAGACAATAAAGCCGAATGTGAAGGGTAGACTGGGGCACGTATACGCAGCTCACTTTTCCGAAACAAGTTTTAACTAGCGCGCCATTAGCCATGGCATATTTATGCTGCTCCGGAGGGGCTATTTCTACAAAATTTGGACCGTCAGTCAAGCATCGGCCTATCGTTGCGTATACTTGTCCCACGAAAGGGGCAAGTTTACGCAACCGACTTGGAACCAAAAACATTCTTTTACGGTTATAAATACAAATAGACCAACAAGTGAATGCAGAAAAAATTTGACTTAATATCTGCTTTATAAGACCACAATGTCTAAAAATTCCGGTGTTAAAACAAAAATTAGAAAATTCATTTTTAAAAATCTGTGTATACGTACCCCGTTTTACCCTATCCAGATTAAATAAAGAAAATGTTTCTTAACAAGCCATTTTAAAAGTATTATTTGTAGTTTTATTGATTTTTCTCTTACTTTATTATAACAAGTGAAAAATTATTAAACTCATTGCAGCCGTCTTGATTTATAAATGCTGTTACTAATATGTACAACGCTTATTAGGCAGTATGGCCATCGCCACATCAGCTAGTTTACTTATAAAATATGGTTACATCGCAAACGATTGGGTAAAGGATACATTTAAAGAGAAAATCTATTTCTGAGCGTTTCTACGTAACTGTCGTACTAGGGTTCAAAAATTCAATTTGAGGTAAATGGACCGTTCAAAGTCCTGACATGGTGTAAATATTCCAAATTTTAATAATCCGTACTTTTTTCTCCCCATACTACAACTATTTTTTACGAAAACGACGCGGAATTGAGCTTTCGTTTCTCATGAGCAAATGATTCCGTTTACAGAGCCATTCTATTATTGAGGATTTCATCACTAAGATGCGATTTTTCTGTGAAAATTTCCAGTTAACCATCCTCCCCAATCATGACTGTGTCTTACTAATCCATTTAATCAATACTTGAAATTCAAATCTTTACGCAGAGGAATGTAACGCAACAGTGCGTCGTTTTGGTGTCAGTCAGTGACGATTGACATATATTTTTTTCTGCTGACCAAAATCGAGGGATGTGGGAGATAAATCGTTTCGTATCCAAATCAAGTCCATCCCAAGGATGAAAGATCAGAATAAACAAATCCCCACTATTCACCGTTTTTGTTCCTGAGCGCTGTCACTGACTGACATTTTAACCTGTGGTATTGCTCAAGTTTCAAATTTTGGTGCGTGCGCTTCATTGTCCCCGACTGGTACACAAAATTCGTGGCATAATATGTTCCTCGAGTAATAATGCTATATAAGTTTTATTGTTCTGAGAAAATTATTTGCCTATACAGCGGAGTATTTTATTTTTTGCTAATTGTTGACTTCGGAATTCCGCTTATCACCGTCACCTTCATTGTCGTTGCGTCGCTTCGGTACGTTTGTTGCGATAGAGGGACATAGGAGTAGAATGATTGTTGAGATCTGAAATCGTTACTCGCAGCATATAGGATTGATTAAGATGGCAAAGACGGGAGCAGAGAGACAGCGCGAGCATCGTGAGAGGAAAAAGCATAGCGGTGAATGCGAGGAATTGAAAAGTAAGAATAGAGAGCGGCAATGAGGTCGTAACAGATCATGGCAAGGGTGGTGTTGATGTAGTTGGGGGTAAAGACAGAAAAATGACCTGGGAAGCTTTTAAGTCGGGTTCTCCTGTAATAAATGCAGTGCAAGTGTGCAATTAAAACAGCAAGAAAATAAAATTAGCAAAGATCCCTGTACACGGGATTTCTCACTCCAATGAAATGCTGGACTTACAGTGGTACGGCATTTAACCCATACGGAACACGATCTTAGTTCACCATGTGGAGTTAGTTGCTGTAAATATAATTAAGACGTCTCTTTAGACAATAGATCACAGTGCAAGGCGTACTCACCATTTTAAGCGAGACTATAGAAATTGAAGCAAAATTACTGGATAAAATACATACTATGTGCTTATGTTTCAGTCGGGTAGCCAGGAATTTCGTTCAGGGGGGTGGGGGGTCCAATAAAAAGAAAAGTTAACAAGCATCAAATCACATGTGTCAGTCAGTGACACTCCATTTTTATGGCCGAAGAGAGGAAACCATTACGTACGCAAAGTCAATATTTCGCATACGTTTGGGCAACACCTAGAACTATTTTACGTATTTTGTGGATTTTCTTTATCTTGCATAATTTCAGAGCAATCATAATAAATGTGACAATGTCAAAAATCGGAGTTTCATTTTTGTCAGTCAGTAACGACGACTTTGAAGATTAAAATCTCCGATTCCACAGGGTTCACAGGATGGTACCAGAGCCAATGTATGCATTCACTAGCATATTTTGGGAGGAATCCTCCAGAAAGTTCCTGCATTGATTTGTATTAAGTCAAAGGGGAAATATATGAACAAAAACTGGGCGTAACAGTCAGTCAGTGACGCGTAGAAACGCTCTTCTATCCGTTAAGTTCTCCATGTCAAACCAACCGCCATCATTACAACAATAGCGCCCAACTTTGATTCGATACCTGTCCTTCGACGGAAAAACCCATTAATCTAGACCATGAATGTCACAATCTAATCTTCCCCTTTCATCGATAGTTCATCAGGCAATGACGATAACACTAGATGTGAAACCCGGGTCGTGCTATTTAAAATAAAGTGTGGAATAAAACAAAGTTATTTTATTTCATTCAAAAATCAGCTCTTTTAAAAATGAAAAGTTTATACTTTTTTTTTAAATTTCAGGGGTATTTAGAGAAAACTTGGCAGTTACTACCCTATGGCCACTAATTCCTTCGACTGTGCTAACGTTTATTACCTGATGAGGTATATTTGTCGCTAATAAATCAAGAATACTTTCTCCTCTGTTTGGTGCGGATGCTATTTGAAACAATGAGTTAGATGTAAAATTGTGTAATATGATAACACTAGATGTGAAACCCGGGTCGTGCTATTTAAAATAAAGTGTGGAATAAAACAAAGTTATTTTATTTCATTCAATAATGAAACAATTCCACAAAATAACGCCTGAGACCGTGTCTTATATTAAAAGAGCTGATTTTGATGGGTTCAAGAGTCAGCTCAAAAATGCTTTCCCCGCGTTCTAAGAATCAATACTAAAGTCAAATGTAGAAGGTACATGTAAAGCTTTTCTTTCACTTGTAACTTCGGGAATACATAGCTACATCCCTAGTAAAACAGTAAAAGAAGGCAGCGAACCGAGATGGTACGACGCGGAAGTGAGAAAATCATTGAGGCGACAGAGAGCGTGTCTTGCTAAAATGAAAAAATTCAGCACGGATTTATCCGCTAATGAACGCGAGTTAATAATTAAAAAATATAGGATGACTAAAGCCGCCACGAAGGAAGCGTTCAGGAATGCATTCACGAATTTTAACAGAAAAACACTAGTAGAGTTGTTACGGGATAACCCAAAAGCATTTTGGTCATATGTTAGGTAAGTTCAAGATAAACGATCTACTGTATTTTCGCTGAGAAACGACAATGGAGATGTGTTGACAAGCAGTTACGATAAAGCCAATTTATGGAATTCCTACTTCAAGAGCGTGTTCACCGAGCCTTCCGAGAACTCACCCGAGACCGTTGATAATCTCTGCATACGAAAGATGCCGCCTCTCGACATTAGTACGCACGGAATTGAAAATATATTGAAATCGCTCAGTCCAAATAAATGGCCTGGTCCAGACGAAATCCCTTCTCGCGTAATTAGAGAACTAGCCTCAGAAATTGCCCCCTTTTTGCAGTTAATATTCAGTAAATCCATCAAGGAACACCTAGTACCTAATGACTTGAAAATCGCTAATGTAACGCCAATATTCAAAAGTGGAGACAAGGAACACGCATCTAATTACAGGCCGATATCTTTAGCGTCCATCTCATACAAAGTCCTTAAACACATCACAGTCAGCTCGGTAATGAAACACCTAGACGCGCAAAACTCATTAGTGAATACTCAACATATATTTAGGAAAAGCATGAATTTAGCAGGATACCCTGTCGCGGTTAGCGCTGTCGCCCACGATATTTTAGTCTCTGGGGAAGACAGCATTCCAGTAGATACGATTTTTCTTGATTTCAAAAAGGCATTTGATAAAGTACCTCACGGAAAGTTAATAATAAAACTGAAATCTTATGGTCTAGATGAAGATGTCATTTCCTGGATAAGAGAACTTTTGAGCGTCCGCAAATAACGAATGACCTTGCTGCTATCCAAGCGTGGTGCGATGCATGGCTGTTAGAATTGAATTTGAAAAAATGCGTCGTAATGAATTTGTGGAAGAAGAAAAACTCCCTACAGCGTAACTATATCATTCGGGGCACCCAGTTAAAGGCAGTTGAATCCGTGAAATATCTAGTGGTTAGACTCAATAATGATATATCGTGGAATAAACATATTCGAGAAATAACCGGTCAAGCTAATCGTAAAATGGGTTTTGTTAAAAGAATATTAGGAAAGTGCGACGACAAAGTGAGAGAAATTAGCTACTTTTCCCTCGTTAGACCACATTTGGAATACGCTGCCAATGTTTGGGACCCTCATGAAAAAGGCTTAATAACAGAGTTTGAACGCGTGCAAAGAAGAGCTGCCAGGTATGTGAAAGGTCGTTACGATAGTCTTGTTAGTGTAACTGACCTCTTAGATAAACTCGGATGGGAATCTCTGTCGAACCGTAGATTGAAAAATAGACTAAACCTTATAGATAAATTCAAGGGCAGTGTCTTTTTTGACGAAGTTAACCATATCTTACGGACGCCAACATACTACGGAAGATCAGATCATATAAATAATATAAGAGATATAGAATGTAGAACAGACATATTCAGAATGTCATTTTTTCCACGATCAATAAGAGATTATAACGGCGGCAATAGAACTCGTAAATAGATTGCATGACTTGTAGTGTAGCCATCTAACCTGTGTAAAACTTAATGTATGTTTCTTAATTTTATTCGCATCGCATCGCATCGCATCGCATATTTGGTGACTGTGTGAGCAGTCAATGTCACGATCTTCAGCTGAAGCTGGTAATCAGTGTTAGGCATGTTTTATGTGTTCGGCGGTTATGTGTTTATGTGGTCATTTAGTTTTTATTGTTTGGGTTGTGTAAGGGCTCTTTTAGGTCGTTGGTACTTGAAGTGTGGGTTGTCTTGGTATGTCCAGATTGGTGTGAGAAGTTCATTTTGTGTTTGATGTAGGGAGTCTTCGAAGGCTGTGGCAATGTCGTGTAGGAAGTCAGGTATTGTTTTGATTTGTAAGTTGTTGTGAATGTAAGTGTTGCGGACGTACCATGGTGCGCCTGTGATTGTTCTCAGAGCCCGGTTCTGAAGGACTTCAAGCCTGTTTAGGTGGGTCTTGGCGATGGAGCCCCAGGCGGGGTATCCGTAGGTAATGATCGGCCTGATCATGGCTGTGTAGAGGATTTTCTTCGTTTCCAGAGCTATGTGGGGACTTTTGAGCAAAGGATATATGGCCGCAATCGCGCCTTTAGCCTTTGCAGTGGAGGCCGTGGTATTTGCTTGCCACGTCAGTTTTTCGTCCAGGGTTACCCCGAGGAATTTAACTGTGGAACTACGGTTGATTCTTGTGTTTCCGTAGTAAATTGGGGAAGAAAGCGATTTTTTCTTCTTCCTGGCGAACTGGATTACCTGGCTCTTCTTCGGGTTCAGTTGTAATTTCCAAGTTGTCATCCAGTCCTCGATGTCATCGAGGTGATCCTGGATGTGTTCTGCGGCCGTGTCTGGATCGAAGGACTTCGAGAGGATTGCAAGGTCGTCGGCATAGAGGTATGTTTCGGTTTTGGGATGTGATGGCAGATCATTTATGTAGATGTTGAAGAGGGTGGGGGACAGTATGGATCCTTGCGGTACGCCGGAAGAGATAGGGTGCAGTACGGATTGGGAGTGGTTAACTATGGAGAAGAAGGTTCGGTCAGAGAGGTATGATTGAATTAATTTGGTAAGATAGGTGGAGATAGGTGAGGAGGAAAGTTTATGGATTAGTCCTTCGTGCCAGACACGGTCGAATGCCTTGGATTGATCAAGGTAGACGCCAACCGCATACTTCTTTATGTTGAAGCTGAATATGATGCTTTCCACCATTCTGGTGATTTGATGGGTTGTGGAGTGCGCCTTCTTGAAGCCCGTCTGTTCGTCCCGGATGACTTTGTTGTCCGTTAGCTCAGGAAGTAGCCGATTCATGACAGTTTTTTCAAGGATTTTGCCAAAGGTTGATAGCAGACTGATTGGGCGGTAATTATCAGGATCTTTCGGGGATTTTCCTGGTTTCGGCAGATGGATGACTTTGGCCGATTTCCACGGCTGTGGGAAATATGAGAATTTGTAGCAGGTGTTCAGCAAATGACGGAGGAACAGGCGATAGTTGGGTGGTAGTTGCTTTGCCAGTTGGTTGGAGAACTTGTCGGGTCCGGGCGCTTTCTTCTTCGGTAACTTATGAATTATGAGGTCCAGTTCGGAGGGAGAGACTGGCGGGAATGGAGGAGTGGGGCAAAGTCTGAGAGAAGCGGAGGAGGTATTGCATTCGTCCGCTGCATCGGAGTTGGTGGTGTCTTGGAAGGTTTCCGCCAGTTGACTGGCAAATTGTTCGGCCTTCTGGGCGTCCGTGACTGCAAGCACGTTGCCAAATTGCACCGGTGGTGATGGTATTTTCCTATTTTTCAGGGACCGTGCCAGCTGCCATACAGAGTTGTCTTTTACACTGAGGTCTTTGATTCTGTCGTCCCAGGTTTTTTGGCGGTGCGTACGGATTGCCGAAGTCACACGATTTCTAAGTGCCTGGTAGAGATTTCGAGTGACTGGGTTGTTTGTTCTGCGCCAACAGAGTAGAGCGTTGTTTCTTCGCTTCATTAAATGAAGGATGGCAGGGGGGAGTGATAGATCAGCTGCTGGTTTCGGCTTCGGGGTGAATGAGGCTTCGTCTATACAAGCGTTGAGGCTTGAGGTCAGCAGCGATACGTGGGCTTCGATCTCGCTGGTACTCGTGCTGGATCGCGGGTCAGGTAGGATGATTTTGGAAGCGGAGACTATGAATTTATCCCAGTTCACCACGGGAGGAGGTATGATTGAGGGATGAGAAAGGGGTAGGGTGAGCAGTATTGGGAGGTGATCTGAGGACATTTGAGGGAGAGTTGTGGGTAGTAGAAATGGAGATAATTTGTGGGTAAGAAACTTAATTTTATTATTATTTCTAACCACATATATTAGTGTAATTTGTTAGTATGCGCGACATTTTTTGGACCGTGTGGTGTGCATGTAGGATGCATGCAGTCCAATTGCATGCTGCATGCTGGTGATTGATCACCCCCTGCCAAACACCCTAGAGGTAGCTCGCAGGGTAGTATGTAAATGTAGATGGTTAGTTGCAAAAGTAAGCTTACTACGAAAGCTAATTTAAGTAATGCCACTAAGAATATAAAAAGTAATTTACCGTCCTCGGTGGTGCGGAAAGAGTTGCACTGAAATGTGATTCACTTTTAGAACTGTACGAGCCAGAATATTGTGGAGGGTTAAGATAACGCCGTGGGATATTTTCGTCTATTTTCCAAAGCTCTCTACCAACCATGATGATTGATCACACACCTCCCTTATCAGCATTCAAGCCAACTTCTGAAACTACCCTGTTCCACACGAAATACGCCTTTGAAAATGTTTACAAACAGACAATAAAAAAAGCCAAGGCAAAACCATTTCTCTGAATAATCCGGGGGAGTATTTGAATGGAGGCAGTATTTTATTCGTCTCGTGGCGAGGGACTCAGCCTCTCTGCTTTCTGATTCTTACTTGGACGAGTGAGCTCAAAGCACGCGCAACATTATGCATGCATCAGAGAAAGGAGCGCGTAATTAATGGCGTCGTTATCATTCTTGCCTCCGTCACCACCACGGCGAGAGCAGCATTATTCAGCCAGGAGAGAATTTTCAGCAAAGAGTACTTTCTCTCCCTCCGAGTGAAAGAAGGAGGGATGGAATGCACTTCACTTTCTCGAAATTCGCCAGTCAATTAGTGCGATCCCTTCTTAGTGCTTCATCTGAAGGGACACTCCAAGGAAGACTCCACCAGAGGAATATCCTCACATATTGCAGAGACACTGGACGATAGGCGAGGTGGCCCATTATCACGTGGCTACAGCCGAAGGGACCCGGGTTCGAATGCCGGCGGGAGCACTCGGACCGCGCAGGCGAAATTCCAAGGGAACGACAAACGCGAAATTCACAATACTTTGGTAGTGGGTGAGCCCTGCCCTTACCTATCCGAGACAGGATTCGGTTCGTATCACTGCGCGAGTGATTTGATATCCTCAAAGGGACTATTTATCCCTTCCAACACTTTCTCGTGCTTAAACCTTGCTCAAATATGCAAATTATAGTAAATGAATCCCGTTAATATGTCTCTACAAACACAACAAATAATTTTTAAGAGGTGGTTCTTTCCCGGCTAATGGATGGCGTGTGTCAAGAGTTCTCGGAATCTCCACCGGGTCAGGAACTGCATTACTGCCGACGTTTCGATGTCCGACGAGGCCGTCTTCCACAGTGCTACGAGTCATATGAACGAATGGTCATGAATCACTCATAGCCCTGAGGACGATGTCCGAGTCAGGCATCGAAACGTCGCGACGGCAGTAATACAATTGGGATATCCCGGTGGAGATCCCGAAATCTTCGAGATTTGAGAAATCGAGGCTCTTCACAAAACAAATTATTTCATTTGTGTAGTAGGACTAAGAAAAAGAGGATTCTCTAGAGAATATTTCTAAAGGTTAGAAGAATTATGACGGTTAAAAAATGAGGAGCATGATCTAAGAATGAGAGCCATTGGTCTTCTTTCCTTTAAGATGTTGGCGAGGATCCCTTAGGCATCCATCTTAGCCTCCGTCAGACCACCCTATCCCAGACTTATCCGTTTGGAGACTCTAAAATGAATGTCATGACTGCCACTGTCCCATTTTATTATCATTTTTAAATATGGAAGAGATAATTCTTAAAGATAGCGACAACAACTTTACCCATTTTTTCCAATGCTTCGATTTAAAGGTAAGTTGGAAGCATTCGTCGTCAAAGTTTAAAGACAAACACCTACACGTGCGATCCACACGCTTTTCATGGAATCGGAATTCAGCACATAGAGAAATCCAGCGTCATTTACAATATCAAGCATGAGCATTTGAAGCTATGATTTCTTAAGAAAGCGCGAAGACACTGGACATGACTGTGGGTTGAACAGTTTTAAAAATCTTTTTTATATGATTGGTAGAACTGTTGCTGCTGATTCCACATGTTCTATTAATTTCTAACACATACATTAACATATCTGTTCATGGATAAAATTTACAGCTTTGTAGATATAAAGAGAAAGTTGATAGTCAAAATCCTTAATGAAAACTCTTTTGGAATCCACAGTTGTCACTGATAATTTCCTTTTATAAATTTAAAAATGCCACCTTCGAAATAACGGTACATATTTTAGCTCACTTAAAGGGGGGACCTGGAATATAGGGTAATTCTTGCTTCATCTCCCCACCAACGGTGAAGGCAAAGTAGGGCTGGGGCATTGCAACCTCTTTCCCTACATCGACTGCCATATCATGTAGGGACTAAAGCCTTCCCCAGTGCATATGGCAAAGCAGCTCTATACTCCAGCACAGAAAGAAACATGTCCTTCTCTTTTAGCGCAAAAGGGCAAGGCTCTAACGTATTTCAATATTGAAAAGATAAAATATTTTTAATAAGATTTAAGCATTGCTGATATTACGGACTAGCATACATTGATTAATAAGTAAGTTTCACCAGACACTCACTTGCAAAAATGATACAACTCACAAGAAATAACACCGCCCTGTGAAATACACGTGAAAACCGTTGTTATCGCAATGGATTGCGAAGGGAGTCCTACGTTACGTTTGGCTAAATCACTCACTTAGTTTGAAGTTTCGCTGTGCGGCCTCGTGGGTCTCTGATGTGCGGTTTTGAACGCTTTTGGTCATGAACCGAGTATTTGCCATTCTGTGGTCGTGATGGCTCTTGAGCCAACGGCATCCAGAGTAAGCCATGGCTGGGAGCCCGTCAATCAGGTGATTTGCAAAGCGTGGGACTCATATGAGTATGCACATAGAATACAGCCCACTGATTTGTATTGGCGAATCGAGTCCAACCGTGTTTCAATGAAAACTGAAGCAGGACTTTTTGAAATTGGACAAATGTGAATATCAAATCAATGCTGGACTCGGATTGCCACAAGGTGCCAAGAGAAAGAACTCGTAGCACAAGCGATACAACCACGATTAGTAGGCTATCGATAAGAGAGGGGGTTCGCTAAATATGATTCATGTTCTGATAATGATGCGGATATTCAGGCCAAAAATAAATTTTCTCTAGCCGCGATTTCCTTATTTTCCAGCATAATCAACAATCACGTGGTGTATGCATCAATTTATACCAAACTTGAAAACAGCGCCTAAATTTTAAAAGTTTCCAAATCGCACGAGAAAGTTACTTTTGCTTTTGGCATAAATTCTTTTGAATGCAATCAGCACAATCTCTGATGAAATATTGCCAGAACTAGGGAGAAATGCCTCACGAAGAAAGGAAAATCACTGTAGCCATTCATAAGGAAACTCTTGTCGCGTAAACATACAGCTATGAAATTAAAAGCAGGCAAAGAGAATGCGCAGTTAACTTGAAAAAGGAGTTTTCTTCCGGATTTGGATGCTTTCACCTCCAAGCTCCTGAAAAGAGAATGGTTGTCTCGCGTTTGAAGCAAAGTTTTTCCCTAGGATTATCATCAGTATTGGCTCTTTCCCGCGGCCGAAGGTGAGTTATAGAGAAGATACATCCATTTGCGCGAAAGAGCATCACTGAGGATGAGAGGGTGACGGTGGCGCTGACACGTGGTCATGGAAAGAAGGAGTGCAAGGAGACGATACGCTCTTGTTTCGAGTCGTCAGTACGGAATGAAAGGAAATTCGAAAATCACTTAAAGTAAAACCCCCTTTACACTACGCACGTATGGACCTCGATTGGAACCACGGCGCGTTTTCGCATCTAAAAGTTACCATCCGAACTAAGTGCTGCCCTCCTTGTGGAATTGTGTCAGTTAACAACTGACGACGTGACTGCGTGAGGAAATTGAAATCCTGGAAATTAAGAAGCAAATGAAGATTAATGTTTTCATGTGCAAAAATTAAAGCTAGACCGAAATGTCGGTAAAGCTTTAAAGAATGTAGGATTCATTATGGGAATCTGTCCAAAATTTAACGATATTCATGCGATAAGGGCGGTAGATGTATCGATTTGCTACGTTCCAAATTAGAATATACTCAGTTGTTGACTGGTCACCTTATTATAATATGGACCCAATCCCGCTTAAACATGTCCAAAATAAATGTCTCAAATTAAATAATTACGATTTAGGAATCTCACTGTCTGATTACAACACTTCATATCTTCAATTCCTTGTCAATTTGAAAACCCTTGCACGACATACGATCCTCCAACAATGGCCTATTCCTATACAAAATTCCTATTTACATTCTTCCTATCTCCTTTATTAGTAAATTTTAATTGATCCCGTCATAACTATACAAATCCTCACAGGCTTGTTTTTAATTGCCATAGAGAAAATTATGCCTTCGACTCCCAGAATGATGATGTAAAACTGAAACTAGTCAGACCTTTTTGCGAAGCCTTAAGAATCTAGGTTTCATCGAGAGAATATTTAAAAAAATTTTAAAGAATATTCACACATTAAAGACAGTACATATTGCTCTTGTTATTTAACTAGAAAAAGCTTAGGTTTCCTTAACTCGGCGCAAGTATAGGTTTCTCCGTGTCTTCCTTTAAATACTATAGTTATTTGTGGCGAATTATATCGTGAAATATTGTGTACAACGATTTTAATTGGTTTATAGAATGTATGTTTGCTATTTTCCATCATATGTGAAGTATAATGTAAGGATATATGGTTATGGGTTAACCTGTAAATAAACAAATACATAAAACTGCTTTGGTATAGAATATCTGCCATCATTTGCTAAATAGAACATCAGAAAAATCTTTCCACTTACGTCCCTACATTACCTGCTCAATAATGTTTTCAATCGTAGCCATATATATTTTATAATCCAAAGGTATTTATGAAATATCAATTGTCGTATCAAGATTGCTACGGTGCCATAGAATTGTACATGCATCGATCTTCATTTCCTTATTCTTTTTTCTCGGCGCACTAGCGATAACCATGGTAAGTTCGGCAGGGTTAGGTACTAAGGCCTACCAAGGTAACTCCGCGCGTTTACACGACGTTTTGAGAGTACGAGGGTACGGATGGAGGTCTATACGTGCGTAGTGCAAACAGGGTATAAATTCACCCCTCACCATCCCGGCGCTCCGCTTTGGACGAGGTATCGCGTTTTCTCGCCATCGCACTATTGGCCGCCAACTCAATGGAAAGCATTGGTGGGAGGAGAAAAGGAAATATCATTGGCAGAACCGCAGACAACCATCATTGTAATACATTCATTGTTATTCCACCAACAGCGGCACACCCTATCAAAAAAGCGGCTAAAAGCCGTTCTAGTAACTTCGGAGGCTCTTGCTTTGTGATGAGTATTAAATCGTAAGTATTAAATGAATTCTCTTATGAAAATTCCACTCAAGAACTGGAAAGTAAAAGTGATAAGATGTCAACGTAGTGACTGCATCTAAGATAATCGACATTAAAAAAAAATATTATAAATAAAACATAAACACGATCTCTCCAAAAACGGCATGGGATGCACAAAAAGTCAAGAAGAGAGCTTTTCACTACTCGGAGATTAATGTGTGATTAAGTGATTCATTAGTTAAGTGAGTGCAGATGAGTGGGTGATTTAGGAATTGGCACTCAGTCTCTCTTCTCTGAAAGAATGAAGTCATTCGTACTGGCACTGAAGCCGAGCGATTAATATATAAAGTTTAACTACCAAAAAAGGTGGATTAAACCGCCTCTTAAGACCTACAAATGGTGCAAGAATAAATTGTTATCTACTTCTGATGTGTACCGAAGTTTTCAAGCCGATCCAACTGGGAAGTGGGCAAACATCAATTCAAATATTCCATCGATGAAACGCACAAACAGACGTAGCAAGTTAAGATAAAGTATGCAATGAAAGAAAAGCACTTAAAACGTAAGGAGTACACGGGAAATTTTTTAAATTGGTGCGAATACCCATTTGCTTTTTCAGAATTTGCCGACCGGACAATGCAATTACTAATCAAATAAATCATTTGGTGTCCCAGATTAATCTTATTTGTATCCGGTGCCAAGATTATCCGTACTCTTGAAGGAACTTTGACTCAAGGAAAAGCGTTCGTAAACAAATATACCGACGATCCTGGCTCTCCAGCCGCGTCTGTCGCTTACGGCTGACTTCAGTTTTGAAAGTAATCCTGCTTTCGTCATCAGGTCGAAGGTGAGAAGTGCTGATTTTTCGTACTGTAAGCGACAGACGTGGCTAGTGTACTCGGAACCTGGCAGTCATCATGAATAACGCCGCGGAAACCTGCGCACGAATTTTAAATATACCGAAGCTAATCGTTGATCGCAATAAACGTCGCTATTTACTTTCGTCAGCATTACGCCGCTTGGAAACGAGAAGTATGTTAATGTAATTTATTAACGATTTTCAAGAACGGGGGTAAGTAATAAAACATAAGCTCATCCAAAATAAGGTCATGATGTTATGCTTAAATAATTTATACGGGGGATCATTCATTGCTTATTTATTTCAAGTATCCGTCGTGCATAAAGATGAGCGGAAGTCTTGCAGAGAATTTAAGGAGATAAGGACTTAACGAGTGGATACAGTGTAAGTAGGCAAGAGTTATAAATCAGGTGTGGTTGTTGTAACTGGTGCAGAAGAATTGTGCCCTGCGTTTGCTTCGCTTATTGTTAGATTTTCATTAGTAGGTGACGATTTGCCATTTTTCATTTAAACTGTGCCGAGGAACTTGGAATTAAAAGATAATAGAAGCCTATGAAGTTATTGACCCAAATGGGTGCGTTTTCCTGAGTGTTGACCCGTTGTTGTATCCTATTTCCACTGGATGCATTAAGTTTCTGCCACAATATTTCAAATATTTCATGATTTTTGTTACAGATAAATGCATTCAGCAGAAACTTCGTCATCAGGATCGATAATTTGCTGCAATAACGAATATAAGTGCCGCAACAGCGTATTTTACGATCACTCAGGTAATGTAGCAACTTAACGCTAAAATGAATTTAATGATGAATAACAAATTAATTTGATTCCGCTGCAAGTCTAATATATTTCCGAGCGAATGGAAATTGTACTCGGGGAAACTCTGCGAACAAATGACTTTTACTCGTGTAGCAGACGCCATTGGTCCACGCAACAAAGGGTTTTGCTGTCACTATGCTGACAAACGAATGTTACTGTGACAGCCTAGGGAACGTATCCAAAACAATTATTTGTTCTCCATGTACAGTAAAATAGAATCGCCCGAGAATAAATCTTGATGGGAAAGAGAAGCATTGGGATTATCTTAAGTTCGGGAATATAAATGCGCAATTCGAATGACAGCGTGTGATGAAATTGTAATGACTAATACCTGGTTAACGCGCCGAAAGTGAAATGCTTAAAGTGTAACGATCAAATCGTGAGCGTGGTCAGTGACCGCGAAGCACAATTCTCAGGGCACTTCGAACCCACGCGTACGAGTCGACAGCAGTCGTCTGCGACGTGAAGTATCTCAGGCTAAAGAAAAGAGGAAACCGAGAATCAGGGTGCTATTCGTCCTCAAGTACATCAACGAGGTACCGTTCAATCCACCACCACGGGGAGATTCTAAACTAGGCACGCAGCTCTCATCCTAACCTATTAATCAAAAAGGCCAAGCCCTTGGGACAAAGACACGCGGTCAGACCAGAAACTAGAAGAATGCTAAGGACACGAACACGCTACCATTCAGATAGTGACTGATATAAAACGAAATGTAGTGTAATAAGTGATTCATGCACGAGCTATAACATGCCAAGACATGCATTCATTAACAATTTGTGTCTTCAGTTGGCACAGGAGTAACCAATGAACTAAAAGATATTATTATCCCTTTGTAGTTGCTATCAACTCCTGATGGTCATTTCCCACAGTAAGATATAAACATTAATGCCGTTTGAGAGAATAGCATTGAAAAATTTCTTCGATTAAAAAGAATTATACGTCTAGAGCAGGCATAATGTACGATGCTTGATGAAATATCCAATGCAAATAAATTGTCAAGCAACACCAAGTATAGCAAGACCAGTTAACATCATTGAAGCAGTGAAGATGGAAAGTGGCTGCTGGTGAAATGCTGGTTACAAATTAATCAGGAAATTTCCATTTGAGGCACTATGAGTTTTAAGCTAAGCAATAACAAAACACGACTTTTAAACGAATATGATGGCCTCGTTGTTCAATACACACGTACCAGACAATGTTTCCAAGCTAATGAAGCAAAGGAAACAAAACTAATATATTGGGGTAGAAGGAGAGGCTGCGATAAAGGCGCTCTGCACACGATGGAAGGGATCTGGTCATCATCACGAAGAATGCGCCTCGTCGAGGGGAATGGAATCCCTACTGGATCAACTATTTTTCGGCTCTGCAATGAATGGACTCTCGAGTTTCCGACGCCGTGGGAGACGTGCCTCGCATTCCAACGGAGAATTCGAATCGATAGCGAAGGGGAGGTTTGGCGGTTATGGGAGGGGGCTGCTTCTAACATGCAAGTTTGCTTCCAGCGTGCAAGTTAACTTTGCTCCAACAACTTATCCTCCCTCTCCTGGCGATACACATAAATTAATTGCGAATGCACACGCTTGGAAAGTTTTAGTTTCCTACGGAATTCACTCTGCTACGAAGGAGTAGATGGCGATATTTTGTGGAACCGCGTTAAAAACAGAAAAACGTTCGCACGGTCCTCAGATTTCTATTGTTAACCGACGGAATTTAAAATGACTTAGATAGGCCATGAAAACGACTATGAGTTTTTGAATCATAAAACTTTGTGAACCAAACAAACGTTTTTTTTTCATTATGTCACTTATTCTTCCTCAGGCTCAAAATATAGATTTGGTTGAGGACAATATACTAGGTGCAGAGCACCGGTATTCCTTTATCGTTTGGAACGAAAAATCCACTCTTGTATGATTATTTGGATAGGAACACTTGGTCCCTGCAATGGCACATAGACACATGTCCACGAGTCCTTGGAAAGATGCCCGATCATTATTTCTATTACAGTTATTACACAGGTGCAGACGATGGCAGGGTATCCCATTCATTCTATGCAAACACGGATTTTTATGATTGAATTGGCGACATCCAAACCTTAGGTGTCATCTTCTATGGAAACCATAGAAGATGACACCTAAGGAAAAGACCAACATAATAAATGATGCAGGGAAATGTTTCTCATCTGTGACGGGGGAGCGGGATTGCCCTGTGGTTTGCATATTTGAAAAACGCTGATTAACTTTGGCTCACGGAAATAGTTGGACATCACAACTTGCCCATCTCTTAATGAATTGTGGAGTGAAGTGTACTTTTACAAAGGAAGGAAAGAAGGGGAGAGAGCTACGAGAGAAGAGCGATTCCGTTGGGCAGCACCCATTTCATCATCAAGGTAAGACGCCGCGAGAAAGAAGTGTTTGCTCCAGAGTGAGTGCTTTGAGGAGGAAAGAATCAAAGCGGAACAAAGTGCGTTGCTTCAAGTGACAACGGCAGTCAAGCATAAACATGTCGCAAGCAATTCTAATCTCATCCACAAAAATCCGTGAGCATCTTCGAGGACATCAGTTAAGGGATAATGCAGTGTAATTGGATGAGACTAACCCTGCAGCTATACATCAAATTAATGCCGAAGTAGCCAAGCCTTTGAAGAAGTTATTCACACTGTATTGTTATCCTAAGATTGGTTTATCTGCTGCACCTCTCCTTCCAAATCTAATTCCTCAGTACATCTCTATTCTTCACCTGTACCAACTTCTTGTCTCTTATTCCTTGATAGGAATTTTCCTTCAATATTAGTCTCCATTTCTCACCTCGAAGAATCTACGATCAAATGAATCATCTAGCTGACGTGATTGATAAAGTCCACGAATACAAGCAGTTCAGCCATTTCATATTACAAATATGGCATTTAATTTACCAAAAGCCAGTTCAAAGTAATGAATACAGTGAAGCATCAAGCTTAGTAGACAGTTTGTCAAACTGCCGGCCAGTTGATAAGAGGTATGGCGGAAGGTGTCCGTGGCTATTACTGAAAATATAATTATTCTTTTCACGGCATTGCGCGTCAATATATAAGTAAGGATTACCATTTCACTAATAAGACACGCAGGCGACAGTTTTGCTCAGAATGGATCGAAAAAAAAAGATTAAATCAGAGATAATGAATTCCACTCGTAACTGGGAGGAATTAAGTATAATATTTCGATTACGATTTTAAGTCACGCCGCATTGTGGGTGGAAATGTTGGCAGTTGTTGAAATGGTGACTCAGGGTTGACCAAACCCTGAGTTTTCACTATTTTTTGGTAAGCAAAAATGGTACAGTCCGATACAATAATTTCCAAGGATCGAGGAACTATGGCTATTTAAATATTTGGTTCACCCATTAAATCATTAGGAGACGGTTAGACGAGAAAAAAATAAAGAAAATTTCAAGTCGGAATTTCTGTAAAAATCGAGTATATACTTTCGCTCATGAGCCGTTAATATGGTTTTATGTAAATGTCAAAGCATATTTTCTGAAAGAGTAAACCTTTTTTAAGAATTATACGGGATAGTTTATTTATTTTTATCAATTTTACATGTAATAATTTAACATTTAAGCTTTATGAGGGCGAGGGGATTCGATCGCAAAATTCTTTGGAAAGAAAGAATCTAGACTATGTGATCCAAAAGAAAAATCTTGCTCCAACTTGCTACCTTTTTTAAAGATGGGATGTGTATGAAAAGTCAACGCAGCCGCCCGGACCGGCCGCGGAATATCCTGATTTGGTTTTTGCTCCCGTTTAAAGCAAATAATGTTTCCACCACTATTATTTTTACCCCAATTGCTAGGAAATATGTGAAATCTAAAAGTAAAAGCCATGTTTTGTCAAAAAAAACTTTCGTACCCTCTTGTGGCACATTAAAAGTGGAAAATTCGTCGCTGCCGTCGGTCACCCATGAGCCCGATGAGGACGCGTGGCCAAACGTCGGCAGAGTGCTTTTCTTCCCTTAATCGTATCTATTCTCACGTGCATATACATAGGGATGAGTTTTTATTTTTCTTTTACAGATATACACAGAATTTCCCGCACTTTAGGTCCCTTCAAACCAGAAATCCCTCCGACCTTGGGGAGAGGGAAAAGAATCGAAGCAGGCGCGGTCAGTGCACACGACCGACAGACCGTAATTATCCCTTGGGGCGGTAATCTGCAGTATTTCACTATGTAACACTTCTTGAGTTCTCCTGTATTGTTCCTTCAGAATGTGGGGCTCGTGAATTTGGTGTTTGGGACTAGGTTGTTTTTTTTTGAAAAATCGCCGCTAATTGTTTTACCTCCGTAGCGCACGTGCATCGGTTGATGCCCTCCAAAAGATTTCTTCTCTGGAACACGCTAGTGAACGAGTTAGTTGGCGATTTACAAGGTGGTTGGCCCTAAAATGCGCACGTCCTATTGGCTTAGAAAATGTCTTGCTTCATGTCACATTTTTCCAGGCATAAATGAGGAGATTATTGAGAGGTTTTCCACCACCCTGAAAGCCATGTCAAGTGGACTTCCAATTGACGTAGATCGTTTCCGCGAGTATTGCTCTTCCACTGCTGCCCTTTATGTAGGGCACCATGAATGGTATTTCATGCCCCCAACTGTGCATAAGATTATGATACATCTTATGATGAGCATACATGATTATGAGCATCTATTGTAAACGCAGCAGTGCTACGCATTGGACAATTGCCGTAGGAGCCCCTTGAATCGAGGCACAAGGATATTATGAGGTTCAGGGAGCAGCACTCCAGAAAATTTTCAAGAATGATGTCGTTCGTTTAGAAGACTTCTTCTATCTTCGGACCCAATAATATCCTCATCAATCGATTCGAATCACGGAAATGTGAAGGTTTGACTGATTGACAAGAACGCAGAGTCGGGTGGAGACGAGATTGATTCAGATGACGAAGACCTATAACTGTATTTACTCAGGTATGCATTATTTCCATTTCATTAGTCATTAATTTCAGATACAGAAATATGGTTTTAACTTCTAATGAAAATAATCGAAAAATACTTGCATTAATTTCCCTGGAATGCATTGATAAAATCCATATCCTTAATATTATATAGATGACGCGCATCGATACATATTCTATGTACTATCGATACATCACGGTAAATTTGTTTAGGGTTATGTGGTTTAGGGTTTAAGTTTCTAAGTCATTGATAGTACTTGTATGAATATGATATGCATCTAACATGCAGCGCTTTTAATGCTAAAATTAGGGAATTTTTACTGTTTCCGCCATTTTGTTTTAGAGAAGCCCCTGATTTTTCTAGAGCAAAAATAGCATTAGATTCGGATTAAGGAGGTAAAAATAATCAGAAATCGAAATAATCGTGGATCTACGTTGAATAATAACGGAGATATAGTTTTGCCAAGCTTTTTTGTATTTCCGCCCACTGTGCGCCAGTTGTCAGCCAAATCATGTGAGCTGCGACGCAGCTAGGAAGAAAACGCAGACCGGCCGGAAGAATCAAAATCATGAGGGCGCGCCCCGAACGGATAGAACAAAAGACAGCGAATGTGCGTGGGAGTGGCAGCAAAGGATTCTGGGAAATGAAGGCGATATTCGAAGTAGTCACGAACCCCAGAGTAAATGGCGCCACACCGCTGGGACACGGAGATTGTGGAACGAGAAAAGCTTCATGGGATAGGAAAACGTATGGGTGACCGCCTGCTGAGGGTCTTTGGGAAAACAAAAGCAATAATAATGCGTGTTCTGAAAATTTGAAATCTCAATTTTACAATCAATTCTTCATTGGCTAAGCACAAGCACGCACCAGTGGCGGCTCGTGAGTCAAATGCTGGGGAGGGGGGTGGGGGGGCGCACTCCACCGGGGGGTCATAATTTTTTAATATTTCGTGTAATTTATTAAGTTTTTTAGGCAATCTAGGAATTCAATTTTGTGATGCCATATGTTCCGTTTTTTTCAACAAAAATGCCTAGTTTTCCTAGTAAAGCTTGATTAATAAATACTTATTGCAGTAGACTCTCGGCCATACGGATCGGCTTAGTCCGGACTCTAGATTATACTAACCAATGACCTTGAAGAATAAAAATATATATGCTGCCATATTTTGCAAATACAAATGAAAATACGTAACTTTAGGTTTTAGCACCTACATTCTTCGTGCGGATATGCCCGCAATACACATCTGTTGTTAGTTTTGCAATCATAATGCGTTATTTGTCAAATATATACTATATTTGCAATGATTTAGGTGGCAATGGCACTTGTAACACCTGAGGAGGGAGCGGAGTGTCACTGACTTCCACTAAGCAACAAACACTACTGGAATGCAGGCGCTTTGCTATGGCAGATGTAAACTTTTATTGCGGTGCGCGCGTTGCTTCTTGAATGCAATATGATTTAAAATCAATAATTAAACATTTCTCACACATTTTTAACAAAATCTGATATACTCACATTCCTTTAGTTATATTGCAGAAGTCCATCCTTCTTTCCATTTGTCCAGCAAAGTGAACAATTACACGTTCGTTGAAATCAGCGCCGGACAACAATTTCTTTTCGACTGAACACATGTCAAGGGTACTAGTCTATAATAAACAAGGGACTTAATAAACAAGAGACGACACAAAATAGGCCGACGAAAAATACGACCAAAAAAAACAAGGTGCCTGGACACAGAATTTGGACAATTTTTTCCTATATTTCCCTAAAACAAAAACGAGCACTGTTGATTAATTAAAATTGTCTTCTTGAAAGTACAAGCAGCACTAAGAAACTTCTTAATCGGCAATTACGCACAGTTAACTCCTCGAAAATGATGTCTGAACTCATTTCACTCCGTTCTTTCCGAGAGTCTTGCCGTTACTATAAGGACGACTCAAGGGAGATAGAAGACGTGGTCCACTAATGCTGATTCAGCTGAGGGACGAATTTAAGGTCAGCAAAGGCATTCAAGCAAACAAAAGACGTCACGGAGCATCTCCTTGAGTCTAAGATTCATATGTGAACACATGAAACGCCAACGGGTCGCACTTGGAATAACCATGTCTTCGAAATTATTGCCATGATATAATAGAAAATAAATTCTATATCGTAAAAGAAGACGACTCTGAGCCACAGATGGGAGCTGTAAGGATCTCCGCACCATGATATGAACTCTTCGAAGCCACTTAAATCAGACCCAAGTGGACATTTTCCGTCAGACAGCTATCGCTTTGCCGCTGAAGAATTAGGTGAACATGAACTAATAGAACAATGACGGCTAGAAAAATGGTGAACCTACAGACAAAAGGTGGATTGTACGCGGCACTTCTTGACATTCATTGAATGACTCTATTTAAAGTCACGTTTTACGGGTGAAATCATGTTCAATCCTTCACCCTATCACGCACGCACCTATTTCTTAAATTATAAATCAGTGGGGAATGTTAACTGATTTTTCCCAATACCGCAGGTCTTTTGATAAATTTATCTGAAAAATAGATTCCGCATTTCTAATCATCGGGAAGATATGAAAACATTGTTAAGGCCTAATAGTTTCCCCAAGGTTCTTGAAATTCGTAATCATAACAGAACTGTGGAAAATACTCGAGAATAGTTTTCCTACGTCAATACGGCCTTTAACTGATTGGATTTTATGTGTTCCGGAATTCAAACACCCAAAAACGCAAGCATAATGAGATAATTTATTTTTTGTAGCAATACCTACCAGTTATTAAAAATTAAAATCGTATAACTACACCAAGTACAGTGACCATTCTGATTCCGTTGGTCCCTTTTCTGAGGCAGCACCAAGTAGACGCCAGATTATACGCCCGCCGGGCGGCGCAGCGATGTCAACTCACTCGTCGCTCTGCGCATTCTCGGATGACGTCCCAAGACTTCCATAAGACACAACGTTAGACGCGTCATAGCACCAGCGGCCCCCCCACTACCACTCTCCATATAACTGCATGGGAATGGATTGGGACGTTCTGGCCAGCGCCCCACGGCTACAAATGCGAACTTCTCGCGCTATTTCTTTTCGTGTTTTTCCCACACTTTCGATGTATGCGACTGAAAAAACACTCTGATTAATTAGATGTGTAATTATAAATTAATGTATATTTATTTTTTTTACTTTTTCAAATATTTGGGAGGGGCGGCGTCCGAGAGTCCTTATAGACAAGCCGCCACTGGTACGCACTCAAAAAACTGCCGATCAAACGAGTAAAGGGTTTATTCTAGAATACGATTTCATTTCCTCTACTACCACTTAGGACTGCCAATATCCCTTCGAATCGAACACGGAGAAGATTCCAATTGCTTGCGATGTGTTCTCAGAAGTTCTTTCTGCCTGATTCGAGTTGGTGCGATGGATATTGGGATCCTCAGATCCATATTTACATCAGTGTGCAATTCATATTATTATTATAGTATTCTACCGATTAAGGTAGGTTTCCATGGAGTATTCAAAAAGTGATCTGGTAGCCTCCCTTTTCTTCCAGCACTGCCTTCTTTAATTCACTGTAAGGCCTACTCTCTTTCAATCTATCTAAAAATCCTATTCTTTTCCTTCCCCTCCCTCGTTTCCCTAACATTCTACCCTCTAACACCATTTTCAACATCCCTCACCGCTAAGCACTAACTCCATCCATACCTTCTGTCTACTCCGTATCTCATCTAAAAGCTGCCTCTCCTCGCCAACCATACCCAGCACTTCATCGTTCCTTTTCCTCTCCGTCCATTTCACCCTCTCCATTCTTCTCCACACCCACATCTCGAATGCCTCCAATCTTCTCTCGTCTTCTTTCCTCAGTGTCCACGTTTCCGCACCGTAAAGAGCTACACTCCAGATCAAACTCTTCACTAACCTTTTCTTTAAACTCTTACACAACGATCCTCTCAGAAGCTCCTTCCTGTTCACGAAAGCCTCCTTCGCTAATGCGATTCTCTTCCTTATGTCCTTACTACTGTATTCGTTTTCCTCTAACCTACTGCCTAAATAGTTGAATTGCTCAACCTGCTCAAGTTTTTCCCCAACCACCTTTATCTTGAGTCTCACATTCCTCGCTCGTGATGCTTTACAAAACCGCACAACCTTAGTTTTCTTGTGATTAATCCTCATCCCATACTCCTCGCAACGTTCGTATAACGCATCCACTAGAGCCTGAAGGCCCCTCGCTGACTGGCTGATCAACGCCTGGTCATCCGCGAATCTCATTGATTTGAACATCATTCCTCCCACTTCTATACCAGCTTCTAACTCATCCCACGCTTCCCTTACCGTCTCTTCAGCGTACACGTTAAAGAGCAGCGGAGATAGAGGACAGCCTTGCCTCACTCCACGGCCAATGCTTGCCCACCCAGATTCTCCGTCCGCTACCCTCACTTGCGCAGTCTGGGCCATATACAGATTACGAATCAGTCGTCTATCCCTCCAATCTACACCTATTCTCTTGAGAATATCCATTAACTTTACCCAGTTCACCCTATCAAACGCTTTTTCAAAATCTACGAAACACGCATATACGTCCTGGTCATATTCTAGGTTCCTCTCCACGAGGGACCTCATTATTGCTATTGCATCACGGGTTGACTTCCCTCTTCTGAAACCAAACTGATCTTCGCCCAAATACTCCTTTGCCCTCGCCTCCATTCGTCTGTTCAATATCCTCAGCACCACTTTCGCCGCATGCGATATTAGGCTGATAGTCCAATAATCTCCGCATTCCACAGCTTTCTTCTTTTTCGGAAGCGGAATTAAAACCGTCTTCACGAACTCCTCCAGCCAACATCCCTCCTCGTAGATCCTGCGAACTAGTTCGAAAAACCTTTTCTTACCTTTCTTCGCTAGATTCTTCAGAAGCTCACACGGTATATTGTCCACGCCTACTGCTTTCCTAGCCTTCATATCGCGAATTCTCTCTCTATTTCCGAATCTAATATCTCCGGCCCAAGATTATCCTCCTCCACTGCACTTTCCTCCTCTAGAGTCAATCTCTCTGGTCTGTTCATTCCGTCATACAGGTCCTCCACGTATTCCTTCTATCTACCCTGTACCTCTTCTCGCTCGGTTAGCATCCTCCCATCTTTAGCCTTAATTTTAGACATGGCTTGTCCTCTTTTGTCGCCCGATAGCGACTTAACTTTGGCGTACAACGCGCCTACTTCTCCATCCTTCTGGAACTTTTCCATTTCCTCACACTGTCTTTTCCACCAAGCCTCCCTTGCACTCTTAGTTTCACATCGTAATCGATTATTCAGTTCCCTATACATTCTTTTGCCCTCTTCTGTGTCCACGTTCTTCCACTTCCTCCTCTCCTCCATTTCTCTCATCATGTTATCCGCTATCCACAGCTTCTTTATCCTTCTACTGTCAATGTAGCCAATTGACTTCTCCGCCGCTTTGACTATTCCCGTTTTAATATTATCCCATCTTTCCTCAACAGTCTTAGTACTTTCAATCTCCCGTATGCTAATGTCCACTAGTTCTTGATATTCTCTCCTCATACTCCCCTTCAGGGATTCTACGTTCCATTTATTCGTCTTCCTAACTCTTATAAGTCTTTTGAATCTTACGTTGCATTTCATGAGCACTAGATTGTGGTCCGAACCCGCATCCGCTGCAGGGAAGCTGCGCGAGTTTTTCACACTATTCCTAAACCTCTGTCTTACCATAATGTAGTCTATTTGATATCTCCCCACATCCCCTGGACTTTTCCATGTGTACCTTCGCCTTTTATGATGATTGAACCACATGTTTGTGATGAATAATTTGTTTCTCCTACAAAATTCTGCCGCTTTCTCTCCCCTGTCGTTCGGTATTCCTAGACCAAAATCTCCTATTTCGTTTCCATCCCTCCCTTCCGCGACTGAAGCGTTCCAGTCCCCCATCACTACCAGATTTTTCTTACCCGGTGTGTCTCTAATTATTTCCTCGAGCAGTTCACACACCTCATCTACTTCTTCCTCCCTATGATTGCTAGCGGGCATGTAAACTTGGACCACCACAAGGTCAGTGGGCCGCGCCTCAATTTCTACCACCAGAATCCTATCGCTTACCTGGTCTATACCTACCACCCGCTTACCCATCTTCCCGTTCAATATTAGAGCTACCCCTCGCTAGCTCTCTTCCCCTCCACTATATATAACCCTATACCCATCACTCCAATAGTCACCGCCATCCCTCCACCTCACCACGCATAATCCTAAGATATCTATCCTCCCTTTATCCATTTCCCTTTTGATTTTTTCGAACTTCCCCGCCCTCATCATAGTCCTCACATTCCACGTCCCTACGTTTACAGCTGACTTCTTCTTCTTCATCTTCTTGGTCTTCTTTTCTTCCTTCTTCATTGCTGCTGTTGATGATGATGATGATGATGATGATGATAAGTCTCTGCAAGGATTTCGCATGTTGACGACCCCGAGGACCTTGCCGACCTCGCTGCCGTGCCCGACACCCGCCCTTTGCGGACGGGTCCCGGGCGATGAGATTCCGAGGCTCATTTCGTTGTACTCCATGCTTTCAGGGAAGAGATAGTTGGTAGGGTTTCCCACTTCCATTCCAACAGTGTTTTTCACGTGACACCATCACGTGGACTACCTTTCGTCTGGCTCCTACCCTTCGACCTATCTGGCATGGGTGGCCCTACCGGGAATAATTTAGAATTAATCCCGCCAGTGCAGCTCTAGGGGTCATAGGAACGCGCAGGCCCTTCCACCGCGACAAGGTTGTAGCCCAAGGGAAAGGGCAATTCGTATGCGCGAGAAAAATGAAGACATGGAAAAAGGGCGTGAAAGTAAAATTCAATTTTGATGCTGAGTAAACCATTTATTTTAAAATTAATCCTCTTTTTGCGACGTAATTGAAAGGCATAGCATTTTAAACACCAAGATGTATCCTAAATTAGAGGATGAAGTCCTTTTACATATCTGCGTACTATAAACCGAGTAACTACATTCAAGAGAAAAGAAAAATATTGGCCAACATATGAGGAAGAGAAGTCATTATCACTAGTGAACAATCCCAAGATTAGTTTGACGCAGCTCTCCATTTCTCTTTCCTATCCGCTAGCCTTTTCATACCGAAGTATTTCTTCTTTTTTACATGTCTTACTTTTACATCCTTTGTAACCCTTTGTCCTATGAAACTAACTCTGATGTAATAAAAGTTACATCAGGTATTCCACAAGGAAGCGTAATCAGCCCCCTTTTATTCATTACATACATTAATGATCACTCCCGCATTAGCAGTAAAATACATTTATTTGCTGACGACGCTGTCATCTATCGAGAAATTAGTGATCACTCTGACTATGAAATTCTATCATCGGACTTAAACAACGTTCATTTGTGGAGCCAAGAGTGGGGTCTCGAACTTAATCCGAGAAAATACATGTCGGTACATTATAAGGAATAAGAGCTCATAGGGTAGTAACTGCAAATTCTTTCCTAAATACCGCTGAAAATTAAAAAAAAAGAAGGTAAAGTTTTCATTCTTAAAAGAGCTGATTTTGATGGGTTCAAGAGTCTTCTGAAAAATGCTTTCCCCGCGTTTCATGGATTAATATTTGAGTTAAATGCCGATGGTACTTGGAAAGCTTTTCTTTCGCTCGTGACTTCGAAAATAAATAGTTATTAAACAGTGGAAGAAGGCAACGAACCGAGATGGTACGACGCGGAAGTGAGAAAATCATTGAGGCGACAGAGAGCATGTCATGCTAAAATGAAAAAAAGTGAACACGGATTTATCCGCTAATGAACGCGAGTTAATAATTAAAAAATGTAGGATGACTAAAGCCGCCACGAAGGAAGCGTTCAGGAATGCATTCACGAATTTTAACAGAAAAACACTAGTAGAGTTGTTACGGGATAACCCAAAAGCATTTTGGTCATGTGTTTCAAGTTCAAGATAAACGATCTACCGTATGTTCCTTCAGAAACGAAAATAGAGATATGTTGACAAATAGTTCCGATAAAGCCAATTTATTACATTTCTACTTCAAGAGCGTGTTCACCGAGCCCTCTGAGAACTCATCCGTGCGAATTTAGCAGGATACCCAGTTAGCGCTGTCGCCCGCGATATTTTAGTCTCTGGGGAAGACAACATTCCAGTAGATACGATTTTTCTTGATTTCAAAAAGGCATTTGATAAAGTACCCCACGGAAAGTTAATGATAAAACTTAAATATTATGGTCTAGACGAAGATGTCATTTACTGGATAAGAGAACTTTTGAGCGTCCGCGTGCAAAGAGTTTTATTAGACGGTGCAGTCTCCAATGAGGTTAGAGCCACTTCTGGCGTCCCTCAGGGTAGTGCCATAGGCCAACTCCTAATCCTTCTTTATATAAACAAATTTAGCCAAATACGACAGAATAAGCTACGATTATTTGCAGACGACGCTGTAATCCACTGGAAAATCCGTTCCAGCAAAGATAGGGATGAACAAACAAACGACCTTGCTGCTATCCAAGCGTGGGGCGATGGATGGTAGTTAGACTTAAATTTGAAAAAATGCGTAGTAATGAATTACTGGAAGAATCTCAAAAAATTGAATTCACTCAAGAAAAGCAAAACAGCCGTATGAGGTCCCAAGAATAATGGAACAGGTGGAGCTATAAACTTGAAAAAATTATGAAGCAATGCAATAATAATAAAAATTTGAAATGGATATAGTCTAAAGTTATTTCGGATTGAATCGTAACTCCTTAGTGATTCTCTGAGTGGACAAATATTTTCATTGATAGTTTCTTAGAGATAATACGGAAACATCAGACCCTTCTTCTAGCAAGAGGAAAGAAGCCGAACAGCGATAGCTAATTTCCCCTTAAAGATACCAAAAGAATCATGGAGGGGTGTTCGGCCGGCCGAGATCCCACAAGCAAAGAATGCGACAGGGCTAGAAAGCAATATATGTCAAGTTGAGGATGGGCGGAGGAACGCGACATTGACGAAGTAATTGGCGCGTAAGTGATTGACGGCGATGCGGGAGAGGATCAATTGACGGAAGAATGCTGAGGTGGTTGCATAGCTCCCGGGTTGAAGCAGGAGTACCATCATCTGGAAGTGAAAGTCAAGTGGAGCCAAAAATCATTGTGTGAAGATTAAATACTCATCAAAACTGAAAAAATAATCTTTAACGGGTTTCAGTGACCAAAATCAGCGTTTTGTCATGTTTTTATGCCGCCCCGTTTTTTTTTTTATGGAAATCACCAGTAAAATAATGATATTTAGAACCACGGAAACGAGGAAGAGATATCAATAGCCTCCGGATGATAGGGCAAGAGCAGATCCATCTTTTCATTGTAACCCTGTCCCGCTGACCACATCGGCTAAGTCAAAAAATGTCTGGGTGCCCCATTTTATGGTCTGGAAAGACGAATTAATTAGTCAAGAGGAAAACGAGGTCGTCTTCGATTAGTGTTCTCCAGTGGCATTGAGCCATGAGAGAAGCGTGGACACCACGTAACCTCAGATATTCCAACCATCACTACTACCATGGGAAAATAAAAAAATGCTCACGTTTCTATCCCTGTATGCCTCTTTTAATGCAATGAACGACAAATCATTTCACGGTTGAATGAAGGTTTCGATAATATCGTATCTTAGCAATTGTGGAAACAGAATCAGCGTTGAAATACGAAGGCATATTAGAAGGGAAATTCTCTGAATTCAACAGCGACCCCCTTCTCGATTACCAATCAAAACACAATGAAATTAGGAAACCCAAGGAATTGATTCTCCACAGGACTGAGGGCGTGGGTCGCGGTTGGACGCAGGTGTAAATTATATCGCCCCTTTACTGGAATACTTTCGCTTAGTATCTTTGGAGAGGCGATCGATTCGTAAAATTAAACTCGCTCTGAGAAATATAAAAATACGGAGCAAATAAAGCGAGAAGATGCTTCCAAAATAGAGATAGCTATTCGACACATTGAGGCCATGTTTCTAAGTACATAGTAATTTTACTCAAATAGCAGCTTGGCCTACGAACGCAGAAATACGAATTTAAAGCGGAGAGATATAGAAAGGAGGACACAATTCGAGTGCGCTACCCCGCTGCTCATATGTTTCTCAGGCATTGCACGATGGGAGGAGAGAGATGAAATGGCGTTGCCAGGACGACGACAACAGAGGAAGGAGCGAAAGAAAGACACGCTTAAAATTCCTCGCGCAGGTATTCGCCCTGGCAAAGGGACGACGGAGTTCCCACGGCACGGGCGCTGGTCGAGCAACTATGAGATTAATACGAAGGCCCCTCTGAGTCCTTCTTTCGCCAATCCCAGCGAATGCCTTGCATACCACAATGAGGGCGCACATTCTGCGAGAATGAATGGATTATTATTGTTCAGGGGAACAAACCCTCATTTCCGTCGCCCTGTCCTGATTGGCCTTCGCAATTGCGGTCAGATTCGTCGAGATCCACCGCGTCGACGTCACGAGGGAAGAAAGAAATCACGAGTCACGGCTCCTCAATGAGAATATGCCAAAGAAACATTAGCTTGCGAAGGAGGGGGTTAGAAACGACAGTTAAAATAAAGTGTGTGCTTTGAAGCGAACATCTAGGAAAAATGGATATGATCATAGTCATTAGGAAACAGAGTCAAAGAACCAGTTGAGACTCATTTTTTATTTGAAAAACATGACAGTGGACATTGACAAAATGGACTCCGCAAAAGAGATTAAGTTGATAATTCATAGACAAATATTAATTGACTAAATATCCTAAAATTAGCAAAAAACTTGCGTTGCGTGAAACAAAGTGTATTTTAAGCAAGGAAAAAGTTGACTTGTTCATGTTCCCAAGGTTCCCACATTTTCAATTATCATTGACTCCCTATAAGTATATTTTTTTGAATGCGAACTCTCGTAACTTACCTCAGTGTTTTGTTTTCCCTTGGTCATTAAATCCTCAGAAATTGAAGACAATGAACTTTAAAAGAAATTATCCATTTCAGAAATTGTTTTCATCACGGGGAACTCATTTGGGGCGATGTCTTGCGCCCCGCCCGCAAACTGGTTTTCCTGTCATTTTTTTGTATGTTTGAAGGTGACGCCGTGTGTGTTTTGAAGGGTTCATTAATTTTCCGTTTTTGTTTATTGAAGGAGACGACGTGCATGTTAAAAAGGGTTATTTTTGTTTTGTCACTTTATTTTTTCATTAAATGTGTTGTGAAAAGGACGTATTTAGTTTATCTTGCCTAAGACTTCGAAATATCCCTCATTCGATCGCTTCTCAGAGTAGTAACGCGGTGCAGCGTAAACCGGGGAACCAAAACTGTGCTCTTATTTCATTCACGCGACAAAAGTGCGGTTGTGGTCTGAGGGGCATCAACCGCTCTTCGACCGTACGGTGTCATCGTCCGTCACGGCCGAACAGCACTACCTTTACCAGTCTATTCATATAGTGTGGTGACGACACAAATATTCTCGCCCAGGGCCCAGATCCCGAAAAAACAGCTGAGGCTTCAGACGCATCTAGATCTCTACTAAGATTGGGCTGATCAATGCAAGCTTTCTGTTAATGCAGAGGAATGCTCTCACATTGTATTTTCAAGACGATCCAAGGCCGGATTTGGACCTCTTATTTTTTATGGAAACAAAAGAATACCCTAAGAAGACTCCGCGCGATATTTAGGTATAGAAATGGATCGCAAACTGACATGGTCGAAGCATATTCATCAAACTGCGCAAAAAGCCATTGGAATACATGCTGCTCCCTTCCCATTGTTGACAGCAAACTCACCGCTTCCTCTAAAAATAAAACTTCTGCTGTACAATGCTAGGGTTAAACCTATTTTAAGCTACAAATCGACTGTCTGGCTCTACGCCACCGCTTCTAACCTCAAGAAAATTCAAATTATAGAGAATAAAATAATAGGAAAAATCATCGGCGCACCATGGTACGTCAAAAACCAAAATATCAGAAAGGATATCAAAATTACATCCATTTTATCCAAACTCAAATAATCACTAGAAAATTTATATAAATCTTTTAAAGCCAATGAGAACTCTCTATTAGTGAATTTATGGGACTACCTTCCCCCTTTGAAACCAAAACACCGCCTCTCAAAATGTGCTCTGAACCCCTCCCATGTTCCCATACCTCTTTCATAGTGCCACGACTTTGATTTAACCACCGAGAGTTCCTGAAAGCATTTTCCTACGCAACCCTCAAGAGGCAGCTTTCAGCAGGGGACTGAAGTGTCAAGTGATACTTAGCGTAGCGTGCAGCCGCTTTTGGCGATTATTTCGCATAGCCGCTTTAGAAGGTTCATACACAGCGCGCACTGACAAGATAAGAACCGGTTTATAGGATTGGTCGCCGGTAGCCAATCGGAGTGCCTCTGCCTTGGGAGATTGGGCACGGGGAAACTTACTAGTGCACAGAAACTCTGCGAGCACTAAAGGAAAAATGCTATGCCATTACTCGTGTAAAATTTGATGACAGACAACAATTTTACTTTCAAGATAATAAGAAGAGACATTGGATAACAAAGACTGTGATCGTGATGCACGTTCGGTCAATTTCAATTTTCTGATACAGAAATCGTTAAAGACGTGCGATGAGCATGATAAATTGTCTCGAAAATATAGTTCTTCACTTTCCGGCCCGCAACTCCATTGGCTTAAGAAGAGTTACAATTCCACTGGTACTCCGAGAACTTCGCGAATCAAAAAGGAAAGGTTAATATCTTTGCTTGCATAAATAAAGATATACGAGCTTATAAATAAATCTTGGACGTGGGGAAGCGCGGACGGTATTTGCTGCGAGAGATGCGCTGCCGAGCGTCATTTTTTATTTATTTTTGGGTCGATAAGTGACTGTCGAGGTGCGCGCGTAGCAGGAAGTGGATGGAGACCATATAAAACCTCAATCCCTTGACGCTGTTTATATTTTTTCGAATAAAGTGAAGGCGAAGAACCAAGGAAAACAGGGACCGGTTTATTTCCTTCCCATTTCATCAGCTTTAGAAGTGAGAAGGATGGGAGGAGAGGTTCTTAATTCCATCGTAAGTATTTCGTCCTTTTAAACCTTTTAAACGTCCCTCCAGATGCCTGTTGCCCTTAGGCGGAATGCCATCGGGGCAACCCTCGACTCCACCCCTATTTGTGGCCAATTATTTTTGTTAAGTACTAAGCCTGAACGTTTTAATTTCATTCCTTCTTGCCTCACGAGTCCATCGATGCACTTTGCTCGAGATAAACTGCGAAATTTGCACGAAGACGAGATGAAGCAAGAATTTTTTGGGTGTTCTCCGCGTCTGCCTATTTCTAAGGGAGAGAGAATGTTCTTGCACCGCAATTGGAATGGTATGTGCGCAATGGAATGACTTTGTAGCCCCTATTAATTGCGATTCCAAGACTCACTCAGAGTGGCACTTGGGGAGAAGTGCTCACTCAATTCCTCTCCTCCAATGAAACGAGAGTATCTCCAGTCAACATTAAAGACCAATGGAACGGATCCCTTTCAATGCCATCGCCCTTAGTCATACTGGGTTCATAATATCCATTAAGTCATTCCTCACCTCGTTGCGAAGTCAGCGAGCTTCTATGCGAGTAAACCTTATCCCACGATATTATGAGATAAATAAGACTTCAAAAAAGCTTTCAAATCCAGAGGTTGCCATAACAATTTCCGGCATATAATATGCATTTAATTCACTTCGCCATGAAGTTTTTCTGGGAATGGCAGTACAAAGTCTTCCGATGTGGGCATTTTCCGATCAAGAGGCTACGACGAATACCGAGTGCTCATGACATGCAAAGGTATGGGAATAATTTACGAGATTCAACGCAGCGAAGGAATATCGTAGAGACACCCGCCATAAATTAGCCTCACTTTATCATAAATATGCCGAGGAAACGGGACGAAAAACGATGGCAGTAGGTTTTTTTTTTATATTTCCGGGCGAGCAAATCATAGCTCTGAGGCGTCAGAAAACGGTCTGTGCTGCTTCGCCGCAAACTTTAGCTACCGGAACAATTTAATTGAAATTTGGAAAACGTCACGTCAAAATGGATGGGATGGGAATTTCTCCTCACAAAGTCTTCATTAAATTTTCAGGTAGTGCATTTATGCTGCTGTCAGCGTGCCTTTTTTGCCTGCCATGGGTGCGTATGAAAATAATTACGCAAAAACATCTTTTTTTAAGTATGAGGTACATCAGACTGGGCATTTATGCGTAATTTACCGGTAAAAATTTTGATGAAGAGTCTCTATTAGTTTGCATGATAAATTACAGGAGCTAATGAAATACACGATTCTAAAAGAAATTCTCCAAGAAATGAATTCCTCTCATTATAATATGTTCTCCAGATAATTTTCGAGGATGTTGAACATCGAGGCAATTCACATTAAAGAAGAAATCGAAAGATGCGCACATAAGGGCAATATATATTGTAAAAACCCCAATATCACTCCAATCTATAGCCTGGAATGAAAGGACTTGAGAATGTGTACGATATGGTGAGAGTTAGAAGATAAATTGAAACAATGACTATTTGCCACTAAGCCACGGAGATAGTAGCTCAACCAAACGAGATCTACCGATTAGTAAAAAGAGATTGTAAGTAGAGCTGCTATTGTTCCAAATAAGGACGTATAAATTGCATGGAGTTCTATCCAATTTTCGTGAAAAAGGTTTTTTTATATGAGTATATTACGGGTCATATGAGTCAAATGTAAAATTATTTGCGCATTTAGAAAAACGAAAATAAGCATTCATGAAAATATACAATTATGATACTGGTGGCAGAGGTTATTTCAAGGCAGCATGGATTGGTTGGAGGACATTTTAAAAACGACGCGAAGGATGTGGAACTTTGCGAAATACACCTCGTTACTTATACCTCAAACTACTTCAACCAAAAGATAACAACACCGACAAGAAGAAACAAATTCTAAATATTTTAGCGACAAATATACCTATAAGCGTCCTCAATGATTCAACCATAAATAGCATTAAGTGATCATGAAGCTGTGGCAGATTAAAATCTAATAAAAATATAACCGCTCAAGTATATTTATGGCATACGGCGGATTTCGATAAAATAATATGCAAGAATTACCAAAGCATCACAAAAAGTTGAAAAAATCAGTAGTTTCACTCCTCTAGCTGGAGATAAGACAGTACCTAGTAAACAGAAGAAAATTAATGCTGACCTTAGGTGGTATGATGGTGATGTCCGTAAATGCCTGAAGCGACAAAGAAGCATGCATTGAAAAATGAAGGACGTCAGTCAGGAGAAGAAAATAAGAAATTATGGGAGAAATACAGGAGAGCGAAATCGACCACGAAAACGGCCGAAGGTTAAGATCAGCAATGTGAGAATAAATTTAAGAGTCACGCACGCACGCAACAAAATATTACGTGGATATTTAAAATAAATTTAGTCCTACGTGAGGGAAATTCAAGGCAACAAACCTATGGTAAGGTCGTGAAGATCCTTAACTCCTTTTTTTTAAAGGGAATTCTCTACCTGTTCGCAGAAAAATGACGCTTCCCTTGCTAGACATTATAAGACTCCAATACTAACAATCGATATTTCTTGTCGCGCTATAGAATGTCTTCATAAATCCATCAGCCCCAAAAAAATTCCCAAGTCCCGATCGAATTCCCGCCAGAGTTTATAAAGAGCTGGTAATGGAAATAGAGCCGTTTTTTACATCAATATTTTAAAAATCTCACGCGGAACATCATGTCCGTATACATTGTAAAATATCATACGTTACCCCCATATTTAAGAATGGTGATAAAGAAGATCCGAGTGACTATAGACATATCTCCCTCACGTCTATCTCATGCAAAATAATAGAACACGAGGTCTTCAGCTCAGCGAGGTATTTTGACAGTGAAAAGTTTTCAAGTTTAAATCAGCATGGATTCTAATGACGTCGTTTCCTCTGAAGAGAGGTGCAATTAAGTAGACGCTGGATTTTCAGATTTAAAAGAAGTTTTTGATGAAGTTCCGCACGAGGAATTATTACTCAAGCTAGAGGCATATGGAACACATTCCGAAAGTATATCCTGGATTTAGGATTTATTACGACCGAGAATAGTTAGGTCAGATACCTCACCACACTTCCCTTTACCTTTGTGGCAGTTCGGAAAAAGAAGCCTTATGACAACTGAACATCGCCCGAACGTGCGACACTTATGAACTTGAAAAACCTCCAGCAGAGGGCAGCTGTGTGGTTTCCTCGATGACGCTATCGCCGAAACAATTGAATATAAGGACGAGAATATGTACCACAGGGAAATGCAATTGGCTCCTTATTATTCATTTCGCATATCAACAATATCATCTCCATTGTACCGAGTCAAATTCGACTTTTCGCTGGCTTGTTATAAGTTATTGTAATCAGTTGACAACTTCATTACATAACATAACAACTTCACAGTCAGTAAGACAACAGATAAAGAACCACCGAGTGCAATATAAATGCCCTTAAGGAAGACCTCAATGCTAAAAACGACTGGAGTGATAATTATAAATTACATTTGAATATTAAAAAATGCTTAATAATGAGTTTTTGGAGGAAGAAAGACTTTCCTAGTGAAAAGTATTCAGTTAATCGAGCAAAGATTAATGAGATACTATTACCTGGGACTTATCCCGGGGAAAATACATTCAGGAAATTTTCCGGGCAGGAAAATTGTGAACTAGGATTTATTAAAAGAATTCTTAGAATGTGCGATTAAAATTTAAAGAACGAGACCATAATTCCCTCGTGAGACCCCATTTGGAATGTGGCGCTACTCCATAGGACCCACGTGGAAAAGATGACAGGTTTCGGATGTAGATAGAAGGGAGAGGCAAGCAGCAAGATTTGCTAAAAATTGCTACGGTGGGCATAGAAGTGTAACTAAATTAAATAGGGCTTTAGTTAGGGAAAGTCTAACCGATCAAAAGGAAATATTAAGTGTAAGATCAAATCTTGTAAGGATATTTCAAGCAGAAAAATGTTTGCCTGATGTTCAAGATATTTTGAGAAAGTCCAATTATAATGGTAGAAACGATCACAAGGATAAGATTAGAGAAATATACTGCAGAATGGTTAGATTTAAGAAATCGTTTATTTTCTTGTACAACAATACCTCATAATACCTTCAATAGTCTAGCTACAGAATAACTTTACTAAAAGAAGGTAAAACAGGTTCTGCATGTATAGTTAATAACATATTGTATTTTTAATTATTAACTATCTGCTAGAAATTTTTGGCATGATATAATTCGTGCTCGAATGACTTACAACGCTAACTTTTCGTTTTATATCACTCATAATAGTTTAATCTGAATGGTAGCATGTTCGTGTCTTATGCACAATCCTAGTTCCTGGTCTGACCGCGTGTCGTTGTCCTGAGTGTCCTAGTCCTGCTGCCGGCAAGCGAGCGCATTTCTGCTTAAGACCAGGGTGAGAGAAAGATAACGCCAAGTGTGGAATTATGCGGGTGGTAGCTTGCACGGTGCCTCGTAGATGTAATTGTTTTCGTAGAAGAGGCAGATGAGTGTAGTGTCGGGGACCATTCCAGCGTGGAATACAGAAACACGTTGAGAGAAAACAAATGACGGATGAAGATGCGGAGAATGCCAAGGGCTGGAGAGAGAAAGCACTTTCCTTTGCCTTTGCGGCGATTCGCAAAGCCTTATGACAACTGAACATCGCCCGAGCGTGCGGCACTTGAAAAACCTCCAGCAGCGGGCAGCTGTGAGGTTTCCTCGATGACGCAATCGGCGAAACAATGGAATAAGGGAGAAGTAGGGGCCAAACAGAAGTAATCGGCTCAACAACAACAACAATGGCAGCAAGGCCGAGGTCACGAACACAGCCAAGACTCAAAGAGAGAGAGAGAAATCATTGTTGGTACTTGATGCAGTCGGTTTCCTACTTTCCCTCTGACATCACGTGGGCTCAAAATATCGAATAATATTCCCGGAATCCAAAACCATTAAACAGCGTCTTTTTCATCATCATTAAACAGTGTTGAGAAACTTATTGATGAAACGAAAGAAAAGTCCTAGGGACTGAATATCCATGGAGAAAAAGAAAGCATCTTAAAATTTTCCGATCACATAGGTGCCATAGCAGAGACAGAGAAGGATTTGAAAAAGACTCAAATACAGGTAAGATAGGGTTTAATACGTTTGCTTGTGTAATAGGTTAACTCGAACATTAAATGAATGAATGAATGAATGCTTTATTTGATGCTCTGGGAAACCCATAAGAGCAAAAAACCCAAATACAATTAAAAATTCTGCTCAAAAATACAATAATTATGAAATAGCACAACATAAACAAAATTAATCAACTCAAAGATTTGTACAACTCAAAACAATACATTTACGGTTTTAAATATTCATACAGTTTACTCTTGAAAGATTCCGGGGTGGAGGAGCGTTTTATTAAGGGGGGTAATGAATTCCAAAACTTAGAAGCAGTGATCTGGAAGGAATTTAGGTATAGGTTGGTACGGGCTTGGGGTATATGGAGAAGGTTAAGGTCAGACCGGGTTCTTCGGAGGGAAACACTAGTCCTGTTAAGTGAATAAGTTATACAGGTATTCAGGCGTTTGAGTACGAAATAGGGAGAACAGAAGAGAGCCCGGGAAGTACTTCCTTCGGGAGCCAATAGGCAGCCATTTCAAGGCAACAAAGTGCTCAGAAACATGATCGTCTCTGCGAAGGTCGAATATAAATCTAATGCAGCTGTTAATTAGTCGCTGGACACGTATTTCAAGAACATTTGTTAAATCACAATACACTAGTATACAATAATCCATAATTGGAAAAATCAAAGAGGTTACAAGTGCTATTCTCGTGTGGACAGGTAAGTTTCTCTTTTGAAGTTTCAATACATAGAGAATTTCATTTCTCTCATTGCACATTTCCAATACATGCTGATCCCAATTTAAAGTAGAGGAAAGAGTGATGCCAAGGTATCGAACAGTTTTTTTTAATTTAACAATACTCGTGTGAACACGAATAGGTGGAAGAATATCATAATGGATGCTATTTAAAAGTCTTGAATTTCCGAAAATGATTGCTTGAGTTTTTAAGGGGTTTAATTGTAGGCAGTTGATATTGGCCCAAGAGATGATGGAGCTAATATCACTGTTAATTGTTTCGATAAAAAACGGAAGTTCGCCTCGAGAGCAGTGAATATAGATTTGCAGATCATCTGCATAGAGCGTATAGTTGGCGTGACTAATGGACTTAGCCAGGTCCAGGGTGTACAAAGTAAAGAGGAGAGGTCCAAGGACGGATCCTTGAGGTACGCCGCATGAAATCGGGAGCCATGGGGATAACTCGTCACCTGAGCCCTTGACAGCTTGACTTCTGCCCGTCAAGTAGGAGTTAAATCAGTTTAGGGCAGAGCTGGAAAAATAGAGGGACTTTAATTTGCGTAAGAGAACTACGTGATTAACTCGATCAAAGGCCTTACTAAAATCGAATATAACCATAATGGTTACCAATTTCTTGTCGGTGGCGAGACGAATATCGTTAGTTACTTTAAGCAGGGTGTGGTAAAACCCTTACGGAAGCCAGATTGGAAAGGGTCTAGTTTACCAGATGATGTTAGAAATTCCATGACTTGAGAGTGCACAATCCTTTCCAGTGTTTTAGAGAGGGCACAGAGAAAAGAAATGGGCCTGAAATCAGATGGGTTTTCGGGCTTGTTAACCTTTCTGACGGGCGTGATAAGTCCTTTTTTCCAGGCAGCTGGAAATCGAGCGTAGGATAAGGAATAATTAAAGATTTCAAGGATAAATGGAAGTAGGAACTGAGTGGCTTTATGAACAAACATAATAGAAATATTATCGTGACCTGGGGAATTAGATTTCGTCTTCTTAAGGTACTTCAAGGCAACATCCGGAGTGATGTGGTGAAAAAAGAAATTATTGGCATCAAACGGAACATGAAGGTCGTCAATGGTCGGTGCAGCTGTTGCAGTGTCGCTGGTACTACTCGACAGAGAGGTAAAAAATTGATTTATTTGATCAATGTCAATATGACCTGGCAGGGCATTGGAACGCTGACGTACTAACTCGAGGTTCCTCAATTCACGCCATATGGACTTTTGGTCACCGAGTTTCGAGAGTTTTGATGTATAGTAATGGTGTTTAACTTCAGTTATGCGGGCTTTGACCATATTGCGATAATACTTAAATGATTGGAAGTCTGCAGGCTTTCTGGTGCGAATATATATTCTACGAAGATGATTACGTTCGCTTATTAGATTACGGATTTCTTCATTAAACCACGGTGCGTGAACGCCCTTAGGATAGCACGTCACTAGAGGTGCCAGAGCATTGATACATTTCAGTAAATGAGAATTAAAGCAATCGACCTTGAGGTGAATACAGTCGGACTTAAAGATATCGCTCCAATCCAAAGCCGCAAGTTCATTCTGGAAAATACATTCGTCAAAGTTTTTAAGTTTACGGAATTTGAAAGGCTTTGGGGGTGTAGTATAGAGTTTAACTCGATAGGAAATGTGAATGAGATCATGAGCTGACAAAAAGGGGACAGGCATTTGAGAGTATGAGAATTCCTTATCAGGGTCATCAACAATAAACAGATCGAGTAAAGTATGGCTGGTTGCTGTATGATGACTTGCAGTAAACGGAACTAAATGAAGATTGTTACACAAGGTAAAATTCCTAATATACTGACTATCAGATTTGACTTGGAGGAGATCAGAGTTAAAATCTCCAGCTATCACAACGTTGTTGTAGGTGGGAAGAAAACGAAGAAGGTCGTTTTCGAAAACACTCATGAACCCAATTTTGGGAGGACGATAAACAACACATAATAATAGCTTTAGAGTATTTGGGCTGATGATGTCGACAAAAAGATACTCCGGTCGGGAACAGTAAGTTGAGGGAGAAGAGGCAACGACTGAGACCTGAAGATCCTGGCGAATAAATAGTCCAACACCACCTCCCACTTTACCGAGACGATCATGCCTCAGAAGATTGAAGTTGGGCAAAGACACTAGGACATCAGGGATGTCGGGTTTAAGCCAAGTTTCAGTGAGGCATATGATATCATAAAGAACATTGGGAAAAGTAAAGTCTGAATTCGTCAATATGGGCGTACAAAGATTGGCAATTAATACAACATATCTTAATGCAGTTAGATTGAAGAACTCTTTGAACCAGATGGCAGCCATTGGGTTGACAAGTTGGTTGCTAATCCACCAATGAAGCCATCAAATCAGCCACGCGAGAAAAAAGAGACGCTTAACAATGAAATTAGCCAAAAAAGATTGTTTTTATCGGGTAAATAAATATTGGCGAATCCTCAAGCAGTATTTCTCCTATGGGAGTGATGCCATTGGTTTCTTTTTTTCGGAGGATGAAGTTGAAAAATGTTGCTCACGAGTTCCATCCGCACTCACCCAGTGGCTACGGCCTCGACTTACAAGAAGAACGCTTTATTCCGAAGGGATGACCCTAGAGGACATCGCCATGACAACCAACTACCCCGCACACGGAATTCGGAGGGCGCAAGAATTAAACTCACTCCACCACCTTCACCTGTTTTTCTTCTCCGGATCGCCACCAGAGGGTTCTGGTGTCTTATCCCCATGTCAACAAAATCAAGCAACGGAATCCAATCGCAAGAATCACTGCAAAAATCATCGCATCGCTTCTTTGCCTTTTCATAATCTGATCCATCGAATTTAGTCCTCGACCGTAAAATGTAAGTTAGAGTTTGTAAATGCCATCATCCACTTTGAAAACAAGCATTTCCATTGCATTAATGTTGTTATGTATTCGAATACTACGCAGGGAGAATATCTATAAATAGCGTAGCCAACAGTCCACGTTCTAATAATCATTTTATTAAATTTCCTGTATTTCTTGTTCCCGGTAGGATAAATTCCACCATTTTCCCTCAGCTCGCCATCCGAAGAGATATTTGACAGCTATGAAATCATTCCAAGGAACTAGCTAACTTAACGCCTCACCCTCGACAGGAAATGCGTCGATAGAAATTCCTTTTTTTAACTAAACAGACGCACACGAGCGTAAAAATTAAGTTAGCGATACCAGAAGAAAGAATGCGCAATTGCAGGAATGCGCGGGAGATGCGCCAGCCTTTGTCTAAATCACTCGAGTTCACTTTCTCCGCTCATATCCTACAATCCATATAAACGCATATTGCATGGCTCAATGAACATCACCTCCAAGGAGGAGTTAATGCTATGAGTGTTGAATACGCAACGAATTGGACAGCTAAGGAAGGTGAACGGAAAATGCTTGCGAGGTGAAATACAACTTCCGCAATCTTCTGTCGCAACACTCATGGGCTAGTAGGTGCACCATAACATCCCAGAACTAACAAGGTAAATACCCTGCTTTCATTCCTCCCACTTTCTGCATCCTTAAGCAGCAGACATCAACACAATCACACAAAGAAGTGCCCTAGAATCCCGCAAGGAGAGGCACGTAGTTGCGAGGAAAAGCGAGGAATATTTGAGGGGGTGAGGGGTCTGCCGTGGAAATTCCCCTTCTCTTTTTCTCCCAATATCCACGAGATGCCACCCTAGCCGCCGTTTATGACAAGATGTATGCAAACGCACCCTCGTACAGTTTCCACTCAATCTGTTTATTAAGAATACCCATTCCCTTTAACCTTTTCACCCAATCGCATGCTTCCTCTAAATCCACGAACCAAGCACACGCGACTTGCTAACATTCCTCGTTGCCTCGCATTAGATCGCTAGTGAACGCTTTTTTTTTTTCATACGATACTATCAGAGTGCCTCAAGAAGGAAGTTCAACCATTTCCAGTTAAACAGCAGTGACGACACGGTCAGCGGAAAATCTCAATTTTATGAAAATTTTATCACGTTCCAAAATTAAGCGAAATATCATTCGAATAAAACGATATAAGAATGTTGCTGCGCCATAAAAAGTTATGATTGTCTCAAAATGAAAAAAAAAACATCCAAATTTACCATACAGGTCTAAAATCAGACAACTGGATTGGACATCTTCAGGTATGTTGAATAAAATTAAACAAATAAAAGCCTTTATGCATGACACCAACAGATTCCAGAGAGCTGTGATGTCTGAAAAGTTTCTATTGCATCAATTTAATGCTATTTACTAATTACCACCTCCTTTACCGAAAATGTACCGATTATGTATTAAGAGAAATACGCAATGGCTAATCTCAGAGAAACAGCGTCAACAGAGCTTCAGCTGTAGATGCATGCTCGCGGTCTTGAAATAGCGAACACAGATGTCGCCAACATTCCTCACCCTAGACCCACTCATGACCATAAGAAATCCCAAGCCAATCATGTCTTCCCATTCTGTTCTCCCTTTTATTCATTCGCACTTCAACTGTTTTCTCCTGTCTGATTCTTCCGAGCGTCTCAAAGCGTTTGTCTTTTGTCTCCTCCCACACTCGTGCCCGCGACAGACAGCCACTTGGAAGACTTCTCGCTGCGAAAGCAAACAAAAAGTAAAGAAGGGAGAGAAAAAAAGACGATCGGAAGCGCGTGAATGCCCGGAGGCCAACGGAAAGAGAATGCGGAGAAAAAGATTTCTCTCGCGAGAGGAATTCGTTCCTTCTGCCTTACAAATTCACTCCGAAAATTCCTTCCGAACATCCGTTGTTTCCTGACGTTCGGCAGATTCAAAAGACACATTACCAGTTTCCAACCAGTTCCAACCAACACAGCACTAACACTGGTGCAAATTACCCTCCCTAGGTTCCTCTTCCTACACTTTCTAGAAACTATTTCCAAAAGATCAAGTAAAGTGTAAGATAGCATTGAATTACTTCAAACAACATTAAACACCTCATTTAATACGACCGTAAGTGCGAATATAACACTATATGATTTACATGGATTTGAAATAAGGGTTAAATTCGATATTTGAGAAATTCTTAATTTCACTAAATACTCTCTTGCATCTAATATTACAATTTTAAATGACATTTCCGAAAATAAATGCTCCCAATTCTCGTCAGATGTTTTAAAATCCGACTCTTTCCTTGCCAATAATCCTCATCACCACCTGACGCCTTCTCTCTCCTCCTATCTATTTCGCTCTGCTGCTTTCCTTCCTCTCCCCACCCCTCCTCCCATTGTTGCACATGTAAGGCTCTTTGTTGCACGTGATCTTGTATTATATAAATTAGTATGCATGGAAAATTGTCCGGGAAGCTCTGTAGTAGAAGAGCCGAAGGGAGGCAGATCATATCAAAGAATTTAATTAATTTGTATTTTTTAATACTTGATTGTTATTATAATTGTTATAATTGGGTTGGACGATAATTATTAATGCAACTAATGCCTTCCACTAATACGATTGTCTTTTTCCTTTTAAATAAAGACGCGTTAATCCCTACCTTCAGCCAAAGTACAATTCAGCCGCGTACTTGAGTCCCAATATTAAAATGTTTTTTGAGTTATGTTGAGTGTTTGCCAGTAGAAGAGAATGAGAGTGTATTTTGGACCAACAGGAAAGCCGCAGTGGAGGGAATGGTCAACCCTGATAGCCCTCTACTCCAAGGCTGACCACCTAGTGGCCCGTTTGCACTACGCACGTATAGACCTCTATCCGTACCCTCGTACTCTCAAAACGTCGTGTAAACGCGCGGAGTTACCTTGGTAGGCCTTAGTACCTAACCCTGCCGAACTTACCATGGTTATCGCTAGTGCGCCGAGAAAAAAGAATAAGGAAATGAAGATCGATGCATGTACAATTCTATGGCACCGTAGCAATCTTGATACGACAATTGATATTTCATAAATACCTTTGGATTATAAAATATATATGGCTACGATTGAAAACATTATTGAGCAGGTAATGTAGGGACGTAAGTGGAAAGATTTTTCTGATGTTCTATTTAGCAAATGATGGCAGATATTCTATACCAAAGCAGTTTTATGTATTTGTTTATTTACAGGTTAACCCATAACCATATATCCTTACATTATACTTCACATATGATGGAAAATAGCAAACATACATTCTATAAACCAATTAAAATCGTTGTACACAATATTTCACGATATAATTCGCCACAAATAACTATAGTATTTAAAGGAAGACACGGAGAAACCTATACTTGCGCCGAGTTAAGGAAACCTAAGCTTTTTCTAGTTAAATAACAAGAGCAATATGTACTGTCTTTAATGTGTGAATATTCTTTAAAAATTTTTTAAATATTCTCTCGATGAAACCTAGATTCTTAAGGCTTCGCAAAAAGGTCTGACTAGTTTCAGTTTTACATCATCATTCTGGGAGTCGAAGGCATAATTTTCTCTATGGCAATTAAAAACAAGCCTGTGAGGATTTGTATAGTTATGACGGGATCAATTAAAATTTACTAATAAAGGAGATAGGAAGAATGTAAATAGGAATTTTGTATAGGAATAGGCCATTGTTGGAGGATCGTATGTCGTGCAAGGGTTTTCAAATTGACAAGGAATTGAAGATATGAAGTGTTGTAATCAGACAGTGAGATTCCTAAATCGTAATTATTTAATTTGAGACATTTATTTTGGACATGTTTAAGCGGGATTGGGTCCATATTATAATAAGGTGACCAGTCAACAACTGAGTATATTCTAATTTGGAACGTAGCAAATCGATACATCTACCGCCCTTATCGCATGAATATCGTTAAATTTTGGACAGATTCCCATAATGAATCCTACATTCTTTAAAGCTTTACTGACAGTTCGGCCTAGTTTTAGTTTTAACTCATGAAGACGTTAATATTTTTTTCCTTTTCCTGGATTTCAATTTTCTCACGCAGCCACGTCGTCAGTTGTTAACTAACACAATTCCACAGCGAGGGCAGCACTGAGTTGCGATGGTAACTTTTAGACGTGTAAACGCGCCGTGGTTGCGATCGTGGTCGGTGCGTGCGTAGTGCAAACGGGCGTAGGGAGCAAGATGGACGGCGGGCGTGTGGCGAGTCGAGAGCGGCGAATTCAAAGGCCTTCTTCGCTAAGGAGGAGCAGCGGGAGTGGATAGGCGAAGGAAAACCTATTCGTCTGCTGTGCGCTGCAGCTGCAATGCGGCAGTAACAGAATGTAGGAAGGGAAATGACAGCACAGCTCTCTCAGTGGCCATCCTGGACAGTACATGTCTCCAGAGCTCTCTTGAGTTGGTGCGTGTGTAACTAAGAAAGTGTAGCATTAGTGTGTTTGGGGTGGTCATTTGTGAGTTGGGTTAACGTATGTAATTAATATTAGTAATTCATTTGTTGAGGAGACATTTAAATATCGGTGTGCTGGTGGAAGATTTATACATTTTCAGTTACATAAGTTTGCTCCGTTCTGTATCCCATTTATCTTATATGTATGTGTATGTGAATTCCGTCGAGTTTCGAGTTAATGTGCGGTTTTAACTAGGGTTTGTGGATTGGAGCTTCTAGCCACCAAAACGGGGCTTATGTATTATGTTGCATGATTTCTGTCAAGCACCACTTACTTATTCAGTATCTTTTCAGGATCTGGAAAATCTGTGAAATAGGGTGCGATATCATATGTCAATGAAGTTTCTTTTTATGTTCCTTTCCGCGATCCAAATATTGAGTAATTACAGTTTTTGGAGCATTCTTTATGAGAACCGGTTTATTCTACCGGCATTCACGAAAGGAACCCTCCAGAGTCGAGTATGGTTTAGGATGGTTCTTTTTGCAGTTATGATCAGCCCCCTCCAACTCCCGGCCGCTAGGTGGCCCCAAAAGCTTCCGTGCGAGGGTATCGCCGATAGATGGTGCTAGTGGGTGTTTGCGCGTCCAGCATTACGAAATTGCATTGAACCAAATACAATACTTGATCGTTGGAACAACGAATTTAAAATGCCTTTAACTGAATTGAACACTAAGAAGCAATTTAATAGCCTTTTAATTTCATTGACAGCCAGTTAGAAAGTCCATGTACAAAAAACATTGCCTTTAGAAGAAATTGAAAATGAGATGTTGTCGTCTGCTAGCAGTCGTATTTTATTAGCTCTACTTCATAAAAAAGAAGTTATTTGCGTCCTGATCATCATATATTTATCGCTAACGGCATACTGCCTGACATATAATTATCAAGGTATCGGTCCCCAAAAAAAAATTGGCGATACAGACAATCGAGTCGGAGTTTCCTCCTCCAAGGAACTCCAGCGCAATTATGCTGAATGGGGAAATAAGTTTTGGCTGCAGAAATCTCCTTTAAACTCTCATTAGGTCACCTTAAACCGGCAATCCTAAACTGGTAGCTACGAGGATACGGTTATCTCCGATTCAGAAATTACAAGATCCGCAATGAGAAAAACTGGTCCAAAATTAATTACTGAAAGCTTCACATAACGAGTCATATTAAGATTAGATTAAGACTTAATGGTTATTCTGAAATGGAAAATGTACGTTTGAGAACCCTAATTAAGACTTTAGGCACAACAAAAACACCTTGCTAAATTCTTAACCCAAGAAAGTCACAGAAATACACCTCACAAGATCAACCGAAACAGCAACCAATGTAAAGGAAAAGGGGACGTCTGGGAACGGTAGTTGAAGGAAGTGATTGTTGCTAAATTTAAAATGCATTTATTCATGAAAGCACAAGCACTATCATTAACACTGTACAGGCGAGCTTAAAGGATAAGGGCAAAGGTTGGAAGTGTGAAAAATGTAAATAAATCTCGAAGTTCATGAAGATTTGAGGGTTTTCCACGGTTGTGGCAGTATCACTTCCACCAAAAGATCTGGAGATGAATGACCGCCTAGAAATAGAAATTTTTCAAAATTAGGCAAAATTTAAAAAAATATATTTAAAAAAATGAGTTGCAATCCTAGGTCGTATTAGTTATAAATGTGGAATGACAGTACTTTTACCACGAAAAATCTCCACAGTTAGCTAATAATGGCGTTACACGAGGTTATGTCACACCAAAAATGTGAGGCTTTGAGGCACGAGAAAAATATCATAATGAAAGGGTGGGGCCAAATTTTCGATTACAAATATCAAGAGCTAAATTCATCCTTTCAATTCTTAATATTACCACCCTTTACTCTATTCTCATGACTTCCTTTTTTATTACAGATAGTAACCCCTGCCCCTTTTCAGCAAAAAATATCCTGACCACATTACTGTTGTTGCACTTTGTTTACAACTACAACAATTTCTAAACTACAATGGCAGCAAATCCACAGAAGTAAAAAAAATATGAAATTAATTATATTTCAACATCCGTTGGCGGATCACCGTTAGTCCGTGTATATTATTGCACGCTAAACAACATCAATACTTGCATAAAATGAGCATGGATGCAAGCATAACTATCGCTAGGGCGCCATAAATCTTATCCCACCAGATAACAGAAGCTACCATTATAATTTCACTGTCATTAAGTCCTAAAACTAGAGTAGGATGCACCTTAACACTTTCACCATGATCATAAAAACATTAATTCACTGCACAACTGTATCTAATAGGAATGAATTAATACAAGTTTTCAATTCGTGGTGGAGCGATATTTTTCCTCCTCTTTCTGTACTGACACAAAATTCTTCACTAAATATCTAAAGCCATCAATTAATTGCAAAGCGAGCTACGAAACCACCGAGGTTATACAATTGTAATTAAGTACAATAACACAATTAGTAAAAACTGATGGAACTATGCCTCCACGGCAACGTGGCATGATATTATTTCGGTATTATGTGAAAAACATGAACCATTGATTTCCCGCGAAGATAAAAATAAAAATTTCCGTAAATAAATGAGGATGGCTAGTGAATAAATATCGCATGCTTTGCCATATCCTCTTTAAAAACGAGAGAAAGGGCATGCATGGAAGGGTAAACAAAGCCGCCATTGCAGATACTGCAGTATTTCCGCTGTCTATTTGCACCGCTAATTTATTCTTAGCGAATAACACATATTTTCAACTAAAAAACGAGGTCACAGAGATCTAAAACCATGAAAAAATTACCAAATTAACGATAACAGAGCCATAAAACTAACATCGGTAACCCACCGCATTTTGAGTACTTACCACTGCTTTGAAAAAACTTTTATTTTCAGCTCAGCATTCCTTCCTGGTTTTCCTGTATCTTGTAGAATTATTAGACACATATCAAAAGCGCGATGCACGAACCATCTTCAAATTTAATAGCTTTTTAGCAATATAACACATCTTCCAAGTGATGAGCTTCGCTGGTTCACCATTGAAATGAATGTAACAGCAACGCGATACTGGACGCGCGACAGGCTCGCAGCGCCACTCTGTAACGAACTTAGACCATTTAAGTAAGTAGACCTGCCGTTCGGGCGGAACGCTGTGGCCAACATCGCACGGCGGGGAAGTGAGTGGGATGAGGCAGCGTGACGTCACGGTTGGGACCGCCGACGATATTCCGTATGCGCGCTTGAGATATTTTAACGCTCATCCGCTGCAAAGTCGCTGAAAAGTGACGATATTGGACACGCAAAATGATTATACACTTAATAAATATATTTTTACGATGAACTAAGGCATTTTAAAGCCTTGACTGTGCGCAAAAAGCTAAATAAATCAAGATAAAACGAGAAGCAATCGTATTAAATAAATTGATTAAGAATGTCATATGTAAACATAGGCGTACCCGGCGAAGGGCAGGGGGAGCAGCTGTCCCCCTAGAAGCAAAAATCGCAAAAGTCTTTAAGAAAAATCAGTACTGAATTGAAACGAAAGTATTCAACAAATTTTCTTCAAACCAACGAAAAATGATATGTATTAGTATAAGATAAGTAACTGAAATAAAACTATTTTTTCAAGGAAATAATCTCATAAACTAATAAAGCGCTGCTATAATTTTCTCATAATGTTGGTTTCATTCATCTTTTCCATGCTAAAATGTCACAACTCGGCTTGCCCCCCCCCCTCCTAGATCATGGCTTTCCCCCCTTGACCATGGCTTCACCCCCTCTAGGTAAAAAGAAGGGGTCCTTGCAAGTATCACGTAATTTTTTCCGCAAAAACCAGTTTATTGCGATCTCGGTAATCTTCAATAAAAATAATTAAACAAATCGTTTTATTTATAAACCCAACACAATGAAGCCTAGATTAACGTAGTTACACTGAAAATACGCATTTTGAAAATCCTACGTGAGATTAGAAAGAAGGCGTGGAGCAAAATCCCACGATATCTCACAAAGGATGAAGGGAGGGGCCCATAAAAAGGCAAAATTATTTTAGAAATATTACTTATTACTAGTAGATTAACCTAACGGTGACATTCTTAGAAAATGAATATTAAGTCTGTCCCAACGGTCGTGTGTCATTTTGAACCCGTAATTTTAGTAACTTTTCATCGAGCAATATTCATGAAAATTGGCACACTTATGGGGAAAGGTACTAAGTTTTGTTGAGTGTAAGCAAAATTTTACAATTTTGATCTTTTGACCTCACAATGTGGGTCCATACAAAAAAATTTAATTCGCCTTATGTGGTTTTAATATAAAAAAAATCGAGATAGAAAAAATTCTACATTTCATTGACCAAGATTCTTAGGTTTTCGAACCCGAGAAACCCGAAAATAACACTTTCATTTACGAAAATTCAACCGTTGACCCAGTAAGGTCACCATCAAGGTCATAAGGGAGGCAAAAAGAATAGCAAATATGATGCATTAAAAATTAAGTTTAGTATAATTTTTTCTTTGGCATATTTCTTATATTTGAGTGATTTTTTTTCTTCATTTCTTTTGCGGAAAGGGACGTGAAATTTTTCACACGAATTTGTTTAGTTATATTTCACACATTGAATAGCTTTTCTTATGCACACACTTCATTTACAGTAGAAAAAACGCGTTCAGTCGCAGCAATTGCTTGTGGTAAGGGCAAAGAATATTCCTTAATTTTATGGCAATATTGTATGGAATATATGCTTTGTTTCAAATGATGAAATATTCATATCCATTTGTACTCTATCAAGATTTGTGCTGAAGCCCAAGATTTTACCCTTTTCTAACCAATATATTTTTAAAAATAACGATACCTCATTAAAAAGATCGTTTTTGGAAATATTATTGTATGGAAAATTTTATGCACAATGATCGAATGATTTTAGAACATCATTCCAATTAAGTTCATCTTTTAATGTAATCCAATGAAAATGTTCAATATAATTTTAATATAGCGTCCACTCTTCTAAATAATCTTTGCAGTTACGATAGAAATTTTTAACGTGAATCATGATATCTGCATGATTTATTGCACCCACTTCGAGCTCACTTATGCTCTTACCGATGGTTAATGGAAGAAAATTACTTTCTGTCCGCTTTTGGTTCGGATATTTTTAACTTCATTCGCTACTTCGATTACCAAAATTTTATCATCTTCAATAACTTCAATAGCATTTTGAAAAAGAGGTGATTGATTGTTTTTAAACTCTAGCTAAATTTGAGGATTCTTTTTCAAAACTCTCTTCTACAATTCTAGGACATTAAACCTGATATAGAAAGTAGGAATTCATAGTGTGGTATAATTTAAAAATTCTATCTACAGCTGACGAAAGAGCTCTTAGGTGACTAGCGCGTTTTACAGTAATCAAGTATTTTCTTATACATGCCACTTCCGCAGTTTCACAAAATTCTTTCAGCATTTGAAGACGCACAGTGTAATGTAGAAATAAAAATGTATTTTAATGACAATATTTTCCACATCTGCGGGCAACAAAACAGCAGCTGTTTGAACGGCGTTATGTATCATGTGCGCTGCAAAACCGATTTGATAACTTGTGATGTACAGGCCTTAGATCTGAAGGAATGACTATGAAAAATAGCATGGAAAAACATCCTTCTGCTAATGCTAGTTTCTTTTCTTCGTCTCCATAAATTGTTTTTACTAAAAATTTCTGTATTTTGGAGGAAGATGCAGCAGTATTTAAATATCTTTTATGCTCTTGCGACTCCAAGTGCTTCGAAATATCATACTGCCGTGAAAAATAGAAAATTATCCGTTACATTTCACACATTTGACAGAGTAATCGCTTCTGGATTTTTTTAATAAAATAAGATTCACTTCTTAGATGATCTTTGAATCCGCATCCTCTTTTCTTACGTATTGTGACAAGAATATAAAAAATGAAATTATGTCGTAAATTGTTTAAAAAAAATCAATTGAAAACTCTGTAAGTACATACGTACAACATTACATGAAAATATTTAGTAAGTTATTCAATATATTAAATATAATTGATTGTTATAAAGTAAATTTATTTTTAAAATTATTTTAATCCAATCCTCTCTTTCTTTCTAATTATAAATATGTTAATAGGTATTATTTATTCCCAGAATTTTCCGTAGCGTACTTAAATCGTAGGTGTCACCTGCAAAGCCGGCGCTAGACCTTTTTCCACCATCGCAAAATATAAATAACACGAGAGCTGTCTGCTAAGTAAAAAATTATGCATTTATGAAATAACTAAATTACTTACCTAAATCATATGAATGCTGATTTGTTGACACCCCTTTTTAATAGCACTAGCGCGCAGTTCAATGTGCATCGCATAATTGACCGTGTAAAAATTACTATCTGCGAAGGCGTTGCCGCGTTACTTCGTGGACGACCGGAAAATTCTTTACACCATGACACTTTTCCTCTCTAAAATTCCCCCCGTTTACCACTTTTGTGCAAGATTTCATGTTTTTATAACGATGTTCCGAATGATGCTAGATCGCTAACGAGATAAGAAAAAAATCTGCGGAAGTTTAGTCGGAAGAAGGGCTTTGTCTTCATTTTACTGCCACAATATGTTTTCGTCGCTGCCAATGCCGAAAAATACCACTGTTCATTAATTGTAAGTTCACCAATCCAACCATGGCTGAGAGAATACTTCTCGTACATAACGCAATAAATATTAGTACTTTTAATTGAAAAATCGCGAAGAAAATGGTCAAAATACCGCAGTGATACAGTGAATACCCATTCGTAGCCATGCGCTACGACGATGAGCGTCCCAACCGTTACGTCACGCCGCTTTAAAAGTGGGTGGGGAAGGAAGGGAGCGGAGGGGAGATGTTGGCCACACGGCGAGACATGGGTAGGGGTGGGGAATGGCGGGTCTAGTTCTTATATGGTCTAAGGTAACGAACTAAAAAAATTGAATAACGTGGGAGGATTTTGGGGCCAGCCAACCAGCGGCGTAACAGCCGAGTTGGAGGGGGCTGGTTATGATATTTCTATTTCTCATCTGGTAGCTACCCGCGAGTATTATTTTTATAATAGCAGACGGCTCTTGCCGTAATAATTTATATATTTATTATAATATAATTTATATATTACGCCGGTTATAATATTTTTGTGAGTCTTTATAGTGACGCTAATTGGTCGAAAGCAGCATCAAATTATTGGTGGAACATTTCCTTATTTTGCTTTCCTCTACCAGTAATATAACTTATTTTCACCAGATGACGAACTTACTTGATTTGATATTCAGATTGAATTAAAATGTTCCGAAGGGGACAATTAACTATTGGTATTCACTATTTGGTGCCTCATTTATCGAAGGTGTAATTAAGCATGGTGTTTGGTGCTGTGGTCGCAAGAGGAGGATTTCCGCATGCTAGTATTTTGCCGGCGGATATTATGTGTGTCCAGAGTATTGCCTCGTTTGTCGAACTCATTAGAGGCGTTTATTGGCGTTTGAGCGATGCTGAACGGGTAAACTCAATTTCGGAACTTAGTAATTAATGGTGAGTAGTGAATGTGGCGGATTAGTTAACCCTGCGAATATGCAGAAGAAATGACGGCCAATGGATTCCAACTGATTCCACGCCGTTTCCAGCGAAACGAAAAACTTGGATGTATCCGCAAGTTGTTCATTCCAGCAGCAATGGGCACAGGCACCATTTTGTGCTTCGTGACTTCAGTGCTGTCTCTCATCCATGTCAGTGCCAACAATATGCACAATATGAGTTAGGACAGACAGCCTCAAGACAAATGAATGTAGCAACGACGTCGAATTTCACGAGGACACTACATGTTAAAGCGAGGAGACTGCATAAGGGAGGCCCCATCCCATCCTCCCAGACTCCCCCCCCCTGTCCGCCGTGCACTCCACTGCGTGATCGACCGTGAGCAACCCCCTCCAGTCCCCAATCGGTAACGTAGTTCACGCTTCTACCACTAGATGGGGTGCTTACCGCTCCGATTGTCAAGGAAAGGAGGTTCCTAATTTCAGCAAGAGGCAACCATATCGATACCTCCATTGTTTAAAAGCACAATAATCGCCCTCCGAATCAAACCCTCTCATTTAGTACTGCTGGGGCTTCTATTTGAGCGGATTTGATTCGGTGGGACTCGATTGTTGAGCGTTTGTGCAGTGGAGGTATCGATATGATCGCGGTGAAGCCTCCCCAGTGCCCCTAGAGGCACCCAGTAGAACTTCCTCAGCACCATCTCTATATTGCGCTCTCGACGATACTCGTGGCATGCAAACCCTTGAGAACTTAAACATCTGATTGGGGTTGTAATGATGTGGTATTTTTCACCGAACCCCATTTTTCCAATTATCCAATTTCCGCCATCGTGAATCGGAATGCGGGTGTCCCTGCAAATGTCATCCGTAATTCGGCTCCATTATACTTCGCGTTGCAGATACAGTCGAGGCAAATACAATGTCTGGCTGAGAATCTCGAATGGCAATAAGAATATTAATGCAAGGATTACATACTGGGCACCAGACATACATGTGTACTCACATGCTCTTGGGCTTAGATACTTGGCTGGTTGATATATTGGTCAGAAAGGTGCCGTAAATATTTATACCATTGTTAATGTTGTAGTGAGTCACGTGGTCTATGTTACTTGCGTCGTCTGCGGCGCGCATGCGCTACCAGACCTGTTCGCTAAAGCCGTGTCCCAATTGGCCATTTGGCTATGCCAATTCCAGGATTTAGCCATGACGCCATCTTGGAAGGATGTCCCAACTCGTTAGCCAGCATAAGGGAGGGAATTTAGGCAGCTAACGCGGCCGCCAGATTTAGGCATCGAGGAGTGCATCCTTCGCCCCACTTTTCCCATGATTCAAAGCGTGCAAAGCGTCTTCAGGAGAAAGGGCATCATGGCTGTCAACAAGGGATAGTACTTGTTTGCAAGTAGTGTTGATATTTTGAGACTTGTTCGAATAATTATTAATTTTTATTTTGTTTATAATAATGAAATTGCGTTAATGGAAGTGTAAGAATTACGGAGAAATTAGTTAAAGAGAAGGCGGCGTTAATTTTAATGCTGATTAATGTTTATATGCTTCTTATGTAGGTATGTATATGTTATTTTATAACTTTTTATACCGATCACATGTTATATTTTGCTACCGTTTACTATTGTAACGTGTTAAATAATGCTTATTGATGTTTATATGCTTCTAATATATACTCAATTATGTAACACTATGTCTAAATTCTTATTTATGTAACATTTTTTTGTACATTAGGTTAACACCCGTAAGAGTAAACAATTATTATTTTATGTTATTGGACCAAGTCCCGAAATTGGAATTGGAATAAGTAACAAAAATTAAAATCTATAGTGATTATAAGATGATACCGAAACCTGATTTATATACGTAAACCATACTTAAAATAAATTTTGAAAATAATTCCCAAGTCAGACGGTAACCGTTTGAATAGACTAAATAGACCTGTTCCATATAATACAAAACTAGAAATTAAATTGCTAAAATATAAGGAATTCGTAAAAGTACTTGGTTGATAGACGATTGAAATACTACAAACCAAATAAAAGGAATACACGCTAACATTTCGCCACAAACCTAGCTAAAACCTCTTTAACAAAACCATACGGAACTAAAAATACGAATTTGAAAGTGTACCCCTACTTCACTATTACAAAAAGGTTGTCTAAGATACTAAAATTGTGATAAAATACTCTTCTCCGACATCTAATATTCAAAATCACTTGACACATCACATTTTAACAATTTGGGGTGGGTTTTGTTCATCATTTGTTCAAATCATTCCGAATATCTCTTGTTTTGCATTGGCCTAGTGCCCAGTAGATGGCAGAACCTGCGTAAGGATGTCCCAATTCATGTTCCCTTGTGGTTGGCTGCCCAGAATCTGGCTGGCTAAATACATGATGCCTAATGGCTAACGAGTTGGGACACGGCTTAAGTCTCATCCTGACTTTGCTCAGCTGTGTGAGCTCCGACAGCAGTCCTCATCCATCCATCAGCCATCCTGCGATAACCTTGCCGCCTAAGCCAACCTGTCTTGCAGTTGCCTTCTTATTTCATTGTATTAAAGTAATTGATCGTAACGAGCGTGATGCGCCCGCTCCCAGCGGGCTTCCCCCGCTCTTTTCAATGCAGGTCCACAGAGGGATAGGCGCGTTTCTAATTTTAAAATGTGGAAAAAAATGCAGGGTCTTATGAAAAGTTTAATTGGAATGTTCATTAGATGTTCCAAAGAAGAATTGCGAATTTCTCCGAGGAAATATTTAAGTGAAATAGTACTTCATGGCGGCCCTGTAAAGGTAAAGGAAACATTTAGACCGTTGAAACACCATGAGGTTAGACGCACATGATGACTCATACTTACGTATCAACTGGAGACTTGGATGTGGAATCAGCCGCATTTTGATAAAGTTATTTAAAGAATGCGAGATATTGGTGCAAATGAACAACTGAATCAGTTTGTGCGCCTTTAACGTCAGGAATATTTACCGGTTTACCTCTCGAACATTCCACCATAACCAAGACACGAAAACAAAGAAGAGAGGGTGCCAGAGAAAGAGAGACAGAAAATGGTTCGGCATAGACTGAGTACGTGTTGAGTCCAAGACCTTTCTGTGTTAACTTGAAATAATATGTTGAAAGCGCGTTATATTGAAAAAAAAATATAATAATAAGTATCAGAAACTCAATTGGTATCAATTAAATATCCTGATATAAAGGTTTGCTCTGCACCATGGAGCAAGTGCGTGACGTCAAGATGGGGGATCGCCTCATCCCCTAAGAGAAATATCAAGGGTCATTTTTTAAAACCCATTTTTAGGAAACAATAGCAATATTTAGGAAGTAAGATATTCCGTCTCATGTTCTCTGATAAATTTTGTGCATTTTGTTACCTCATTTGTAGAGTTTGGTTGCGTGTAAGTTGAGAAAAAGGTATCTATACAGTATAAGTAATATAGAAGATAATCCTTCATTTATACGAGAGCTAAGCCAGGAAGTTTCAAATGATTTATTTCTGCACGCAACAGAGAGAGAGAGAGAGTTTTTGTAAATATTTAATGATTGGCATGATGAGCATTTGTTGATTAGTGGCCTCGCTTACATGAAATGACGATTTCAGAATTTTTCAGCAGTGTCATGATCCCTAATGGTATTCATTGATATTCTGGAATATTAGATAGAAAACTATTATTATATTATGCATCGACTCTATGATAGCCTATCCTTTAATTATAAAGTAATTACAAAATACGTCACCACAAAGGAACTTTTGTTTAAGTACAAGGCAAACCTGTTAAAGTCACTCTAAATAGTATTACACGACAAAAATAACATTTTCATAAAAACCACGTTTTGTCAAAAAGAAGAAAAAAACCTTCGTAATCCTTTCCCAATAATTCTTCAGATCTTCTCGAGATCATCTCTCGAGAAAAGAATTATTGGGAAAGGATTGCGAAGGAAGGAGGCCATAGAGATCCGGCTAGCGGTCAAGATCATCAATAGAGATGGCGATTACTCCCTCAGTAACGTATGGAAACCCGTATTGCATCGAATCCGATTGGCTAATACCAAGGACCAATCAGAGAGAATCTGAAATCCCGGCACACTGTATACGGCGTACACCTACACTCAGCCCTGAAGATGGAGTACGACTCGTACCCCGAAACATCGGCAGCCATGAAGGAGATTTATACCCGGTGGAGAACTCGAATAGCCTTCACCACCAGCATACGCCGGGAAAGCATCCGATATTTTTTCAAATTTTGATTATTATAAATATGTTATTTTTACACTTCAATATTTTATTAGATTTTGCCAGAGAGGAATTTTGCGATCGATTTAAATCTTAAGTACAACCATTACGTGGTTATCTAAAATGTTGTATTTTATACCCGATACCGATAGCGATTATTATATTTTCAAGCAGCATGAAATTCTATTAAAAACAATATAACAGAGCCTCCTTGGTTGGTAAGAAGGTATGATGCAAGCACTTTAAATAAAGTAAGTTAATTAATTGTCACCGTCATAATTGCCCTATTTACTTCCGTTCACTTCATCTTTTGAATCATACAAAAGAACATTTGAATTCTGCTGGTTTTTCCGGGTATTCTTCCGCGTTTATCCATTTAAATCCGGAAGAATACCCGGAAAAACCAGCAGAATTCATCATAATCTCCGCGGAAGCCTACTTGGAAAAAGAACATTTGTTTCCATTTACTTTTAAAAATGTATGTATAGCTATTCACTTTCATTCATCATTAATCTAACTTTGAAATTTTAAGTATTTTTTACAATTCTTATTATTTTAACTCGACAAGAGAAATGAAGAGCTAATGCAACAGTTTCATCAAGAGTTTCGTAATGGACATTCCTTAAGAAGATCACTATGCGCTGCATTCATGCACATATATATTCGCTTTACCGCAAAAAAACTGTAGGCACTCGGACTTTTTCCTTGAATATTTCTAGCCTTCTAATCGCTATCTCTAATCAGTAACGTTATTTTTTCTGAATGACTTCTTGTGAGGTAGATTAGTAACTTATGTATCTCGGTAACGTACCGATTGGATAAGCATCAGTGAGACATGAATAGACCATGAACAATTCATAAATCTCCCCGCAATGAGGACGTAATAATGATGTCATACCCTTCACGTAATAATGATGGTCGACTAGTATTTCGATTCCCTAGCGACCAGATTATGCCTGTGATACCAATGAATCGTGCTATGTTGGTCTTCCAGTAAATCTGAAAATACACAGCAAACCAAGAGACATGCCATTCGGGGCTTAGTGCAGATGCAACACCAAGACGAGGAAACAAGGGAAGCCTCTGAACTTTTGGAAAAACATGCGACGTTCTTTCTTCAAAAATAGTTTGAAATATGGAAAAACAGACTAAAAGTATGTCAAATGGGAAACACGGAGAAATATGGAATTGTAAGCTAAATCGCAGCGGTATTAAGGCGCACTGAGTCATTGAAGATTGGCGTGAATCATCTCATTCACCAATTAAGCACAGGCATCAATTTCTACACGATAACAATATGCGTGACATTTATTATCTAAGGCATTAGACATTGAGTTTTAAATTAATTATATAAAATAGAATCATTAAAAAGCAATGTTATTTTTTCTAAAGGCAGTGAAATAAAGGTTTATTCGCCGAATTCCACGTTGAAATTGATGAAAATTAACCGTTTTTTAAACGAAAGTTCGAGAAAATCTTCCCAAAAACGCATTCTTCAAAACCATCACTCCATCTTATTTCCAGTATCCAAGAGGAATGCCTTTCTTCCCTCCAGAGAAAATGAAGTGGCGAGGTTAAAGAGGCCTCTTCAGTTCTTCTGCCACCCTTCATCAATTCTTCATCAGTTGGAAACCATTAAATGCAGAGAATTGAGGGGAGGGAGATTGTTGAAGGGCCGAGGGCAGCGCCACTCTTGGACCTGTGGCCGAATCGAGCAATAATGTAAAGGAAGAGAAAGTGGGAAGGCATTGCGTCGGAATTACTTCAATGGAGGATCCAGGGATAGTGGGACAATGAAACTGCTCAGAACCCTCAATATAAAGTTAGAAAAGATAAACCCTTCAAATTGCGCTCACGCCCGAAGAAAAATATGGGAATTTAATGATGATGCAATGAAGAATATTACCACTTTGGTTTTTGTTGCGCAAGTACATGCGGCTAATATGATCCAGTGGATGGTAGACCACTCCTGATTAACGCCACATTTTGACAAGTTGCAGCATATTGCAGCCAATGCGGTTTACGGGACGAAACTTTAAGATAAGGCTGGAAGAACAAGGATCAGCCTTCGCCCGGTGCCTCTTGCAAATGAGGCTGCAAAGCAGTTTCAATCCAGGAATACTGCATTTTACTGGGTAAGAAAGGAGGATGGATGCTTTGGAAATACTGGAGATTGCAATAAACGGAAACCTTGTGAACGATCTGCCGACTCCTCCCCTTTATTACTCACCAACCTCACTCACAAATCCCCCACCCCCTCAACCCGAATGACAAACCTTTCTCCCCCACCCTCTTCCCCACCAGGAATTACCAATCCCAGCTCTGAAACACCCCACCCTCCATTAACAACCACAGCATACAGAAACCTGTTCTTATCATATTTTTTATATGTTATGTACTTGGGAATGGTGTAACAGCCGAAACCTGTCGAAATTTTTAAAATATATTGTGGGAGTAACAAAGTGGTCAAGATGGCGGCCGGTGATAGAGAGTGAGTTTATCGGTGTGTTCTAGTTTTTGCCGTAACTTTGGTCATTTCACCGCCATGGACTTATCAGTGGTTTCTTCGGTCGGAGTGTGAAATTTCCGCAGTTATCGGTGTGGTCGAAGATACAGGATACAACGGAAAGACGCATAAAATTGTCTTTGCTCTGGAATGGCTCCGCCATCGCCGGTCTTCCCTCCCCGCCATCGCCGTGGGCCCGTCCGCGTCGCCTCCGGGACCTCTCGCGGTCACAGAAATCGCTTCGCCCTCTTCGCCTTGGAAGCGTGTCGCCCGTGACGTGAACGTTAACCCCGGCCCAGTGTGTAGCGCTTGCTATCAAAATGTTAGAAGCCTAAAAAATAAGATATCGGATGTGACTTTTCACATCACCGAACTTTCCTCGTTTTAGATTACTGCATTTACTGAGACATGGCTTAACGCGAACGTTTTTGATAGTGAATTATTTTTTTCCACCCACCAAGTTTTTCAATTGACACGGTGAATCTTTATCACCACATTTCGACATCCACCTATTTCAAGTACGATGGGCAGTTTTTTGAGAAAGGAGATGGTGTCGCCATGGGATCCCCGCTATCTCCGGTGATCGCGAACTTTTACATGGAAGACTTTGAACATGGTCGACTGAGACACAGCGTTTACCAAAAACCCACGCATACCGACGTTTCTACATCTACATAATACTCTGCGAGCCACCTCTAGGGTGTTTGGCAGGGGGTAACAAATCACCAACATGCAGCATGCAAGAGAACCACTACATACACACTGCACGGTCATAGAAATATTACGCATATGAGCTAAATATATACGCATATTTATGCAAAGACAAAACTTGCCAATGGTTAGTAATTCCAAAAGCAAATCCATGCATGGTTAGAGCTATAGAACAATAAATACATACAATGAGTCGTCGTAGCGAGTGACGCCATTATTTGTATTAACTGAGACACCGTCGCTATCCTTAATAGTACGAGGGAAGAATGACGTTTTAAATCTCTCTGTTTTACAGTCTATCTCTTTTATTTTATTCTCATGATCGCGTCTACTATAGTACGATGGTAAACGAAGGATATGATTGACGTCGTCAGAGAAAATATCTTCTGCGAATTTCCTAAGTAAATTAAGCCTATACTTCGATCTACGCTTCTGTAAAGATGGACCTTAGATGGACGTTTACCTGAATGGATGTAGTAATCATCCTCCATCCCAAAGAAGATCGGTTTTGTCCACACTATTCCACCGAGCGAGGGCCGTACCCGACTCTGATAGCCTAGCACAGGGGATTAATCATCTTAAAAAGACTTTCCTCCTGAATGGCTACACCAAGGGGGGGAGAGATATCTTCGGCCCTAAGAAGGGCCTTCAGCGATCGAGAAGACGCCCGGGAGGATGAGGAACGCCAGGAAGCGGTGGCAAGAGCCGGAATGCCATACGTGTCCACTGTTTGTCTCCGGCAAAATCTCCAGAATTTTGAAAAGACACGGAATTGAATACTTCTTCTGGCCCTGTACTGAGCTTAGGGACCAACTAGTTAGAGCCAAGGATCCCTGTGGCCTCGCAACTTCCGGAATATACCAGATTCCTGTGAATGTGGAGAAGTTTACTTGGGTGAAACTGACAGGACAACTGCCACGATAATAAAGGAATATCAAAGGCATTTCAGGCTATGTCCACCTGAAAAATCTGCATTGGCCGAATACGGCATCAACCAAAACCATGCCATTCATTGGGAAGATGTGAAGATCATCTCTCGAGAGAAGAATTATTGGGAAAGGATTACGAAGGAAGGAGGCCATAGAGATCCGGCTGACGGACAAAAACTTCAATAGAGATGGCGATTACTCCCTTAGTTACATCTGGGAACCCGTGTTGCATCGAATCCAATTGGCTAATACCAAGGACCAATCAGAGGGAACCTTAGATCCCGGAACCGCTATATAAGACGAACACTTTCCGAGAAACGAACTAATGACTGTTGCTAAAGCTGTTTAATAACTGCATGGCCGCCAGTTATTTTCCATCTGCATGGAAAACAGCGCGTCTAGTCCTAATTTCCAAACCTGGTAAAGACCCTACCATTACCCCCAACCGCCGTCCTATTTCCTTGCTTCCGAGCATCTAAAAAATGTTCGAAAAGATCATCAAAAACGTCTCGACATTTACTTACGGACAAATGACATTATCCGCCCGGAGCAAATGGGATTCCGTCAAGGAATCTCAACATTGCACCAAGTCCTTCGTTGCCCAAGGCTTTCAACGCCGTAGGTATACGGTAGCGGTTTTCCTCGACGTCGCCAAGGCATTCGACCAAGTGTGGCACAAGGGCCTAATTCTCAAGCTTTGCAGGCCAAACATTCCGCCCAATCTCTCGAAACTCAGTCAGAGTTTCCTACACGAGAGGAAATTCCAGGTAGCCGAAGGCGGTGAATTGTCGCAAGCGAGAGAAACGAACTGTGGCGTTCCCCAGGGTACCATTTTGTCACCTACAATCGTCAACCTATATGTCAATGACCTTCCTTCTTCTCCACAAACTCAAACTTTCATGTTTGCCGATGATACCGCAATAGCGGCTCAATCCTGGAGCGGCATTTACGCTTTGCGTAAATTCCAAACCCATCTTTCTCTTCTTGAAAAGTGGACTGTTTCGTCGAAGATGACAATTAATGCTTCCAAAAGCAGCCTTGTCGTCTTCCAACGGCGAAAAAAACCTATCTCCTACTCCCTTACCTTCAATTCCTGTAAAGTACCAATGGTTTCAATACACAAATTCTTAGGATTACATTTTGATCACAAATTACTCTGGTCCGCGCACGTAAAGCAAGCCTTGAAATTTGCCATTGCAGCTAAGACAGCTCTTAGCTGCATGCATAATCAGAGATCTGCGATCTCTAGAAAGGATAAGGTGACGCTGTACAAATCTTATATTCGACCTCGGCTGCTTTACGGGTGCGAAGTGTTCGGCAGCACTTCCCTTACGAATATCAAACGCTTAGAAACATTCCAGAATCGTACTCTGCGCTACATCACAAACCAACGCCGACTCATTCCAATGACTGAAATAAGACGCGCTCACAAAGTACCCAAAATACACGAGTTCATCAAGTCACAAGCTGTGAGACTTCAGAACTCCCTTTCACGTAACACGCTTACAAAAACATTATGGGATTACCCAGTACATTTCAAACGCTTCAAAAGCTACAGACTTCCAAAAGAAATATTAATTCGATGATACCGAATTCTTTTCTATGTCTTTTCTTTCAAAAATTTAATAATTGTATGGTAATAATATTGTGGTTTGAAAAGAGAAAAAATGAAAATACTTATACCAAAAAACATATAAAAATGTTCAAAATAAAAAAAAATGATTAAACTGATAAAATGTCCAAAAAATATATAAAATGAACAAAAACGCATTGCATGCGACAAAAAAATGATAAAAACAATTGTAAAAACTCAACAAAAATAATAGTTGAAATTTTTTGAAGTGTCATTTTGGGCCATTTCCGGCTTCCGATGCCGTTTAGTTTGTAGATTTCCTGATTTTAGAGTGCTTTTGCACGCGCTCACTAGAAGCCTGTCTTTCTAATTCTCCTTCACTTACACTGGAAAGGTTACACTGGTCCCTATACACTTGTTTTTGTCAAAATTCCCTTGTTACGCACTTTGCGTAAATTCACCACAGCCGGAGAGGTGGTATATATACACACCGGAGGTTGGACGAGTCAGGGGTATATAACCCGAAAAATATTGAGGATCGTCGTCGAAACGAACTAATGACTGGAAAAGAGAAGAAACGACATTAAGCCCTGAGGAAAGGGAGTACGACTCGTACCCCGAAACGTCGGCAGCCATGAAGGAAATTACCACTCGAACAGCCATCACTACCAGCATACTTAGGGAAAGCATTGTAAGACCCCCGATGCTCTAAGGGGTGTCGCCGATCAATTGGCAGGGATTTTTGGAAGGAAACTCATAGACTACGGAGAGATGATTTTATTATTCTACTCGTTTACATTCTTCGCCGCCACGCGTCCGACTCCCCGACGACCGCCTCTCAACGGCCCCCCTCCGCTGACCTCCCCTCCTCCTCCTTCTCCACCCTCAGCCATCGTCTTATTCTTTCACCAAGCTCTGCAGTTTCCCACGGGAGGATGGAACAGCCACAGGATACGCGGGGGTAAAGCGATCCGACTCTTCGCAGAGACAGAAACTTGGGAAGGAATATGAAGGAGAGTGTAGGTGATGGGTTGGGGCGTGAAAAGGGTGGGAACGGAAGTGAGTCTGCTGTTTCTGTCTCTTACATCTCACTCCCCTCAAACGGCCTTTAATCTAATTGATTATAGGCCTCGTCTGCTTCACCCATTGAATCCTGTGAAAAAGCTGTACATGGAAATGGAGAACACAAAGAATATGGAAAATACAAGGAGCCTTGGAATGGGTGGACTCGGTGATGACACAGAGGCTAAATACATTATATGTCCCCAAGGCACTAATTAGTTAAAACAAAATCCTCCAGCAAAACACTAAAATAGCAAATACAAAGAGAGAAAGGGAAAAAAGGTTTTATACGTAAGATTGCAAAACACTGCATTGCAAATGCATCCATTCGTTAATGTTCATTCATTGAAATTCTACCCAAACATAATCAGAAGCATAAAAATATCCTGATTCTCTCCCACTAATTAGAATTCATCTCATAACCAGAGATTTTCACTTTGATTTTAACATTGCACAGCTCCATAAAAATTACAAACAGTAGTTTATACTGAAAACTCAAAATTCCGTAACATACTATAAAAAAACTGTTCGTTCCACGAAAAGACATAATTTACTCACAAATCTTAAATGACTTTCTCGGCCAGCTGTTCAAAAAAGTACACAACGGCCCCACTTAACCAGCACACGATAACAACACACGATATCAACAAACAGCTCTACGTTTTCTCTTCTCTTACAATTCATTCTGCCGAAGCACTAACACTTACTTCTAGCACTACACCCTTCTGAGGACGGTCCGGTTTGCGACCTTAAAAGATAGGGAGAACGGGCGGGATGGGTTGGAGAGATAAGGATGTTGTCATCTGCGTCGTTACTCCTGCTGTCTCCGCGGCCTTCCGCGGTATGTGCTGGCGTACGGGGTGTGGAAATGGGGGAAGCAAGGGCACTGGCGTCTTCTTCACGGCCTTCACTGGAATCTACATCTACATCTACATAATACCCCGCAAGCCGCCTAAAAGGCGTGTGGCAGGGGGTGTTAGGACACCAGCCGTTTACAGCTATTAAAAAAAAACAAGTCCTCTAACGAGGTTGGGACAAGCGTTTATTAAAGTCCTTTATTGTTCGGGGGAAAAACGAATTCTTATATCTATCCGTTCGGCTAAAACTCTCTCTTAATTTATCGCTTCTGTCGGACCTGGAAATATAGTGTGGCTCTAAGATTATGTTCTCTGTGTCGCTCTTAAATATATCCATTCTTAATTGTTCAAGCAATCTAAGCCTAGCGCGCAGCCTCCGAGTCTCCAACGGCTCCCAGCCTAATTCGCTTAACATCTGGGTAACACTGTCTATACGCCCGTAGCGGTTTTTGACGAAACGCGCAGCCTTCCTTTGTATCTTATTCAGCTCGCGGATTAAGTCTTTCTGTACTGGATCCCATACACTCGCTGCATATTCAAGGTGCGGTCGGACGAGAGCGAAATAGCACCTTTCTTTTACTTTCTCATCAGAAAATCTTCCCACAATACGCTTGACGAATCCTAATTTCTTCAGGGCTATACCGCAAATATTCTTTATATGAGTTCCCCACGTGAGGTTCGAGGTTATCGTAACTCCCAGGTACTTCACTTCGTCTGTTGCCTTTATGTTAATGCCATCCACTGCATAAACATTGTTAGTGTTGGACGGATTCCGCAAAAAATGTACCGCCATGTATTTGCTCAGATTAAGTTCGAGTCCCCACTCTTGACTCCACAATTGAACGTTGTTTAAGTCCGATGATAGATTTCCATAGTCAGAGTGATCACTAATTTCGCGATAGATGACAGCGTCGTCAGCAAATAAACGTATTTTACTGCTAATGCGGGAATACAGATCGTTAATGTATATAATGAACAACAGGGGGCCGATTACGCTTCCTTGTGGAACACCTGATGTAACTTTTACAACATCAGAGCTAATTCCGTCAAGAACTACTTTTTGTTTACGATCTCTGAGGAAGTCGCGTATCCAATTTACAACTGTTTCGTTTAATCCGCATGACTGTAATTTGTATAAAAGTTTGTTGTGAGGTACAGTGTCGAAAGCTTTCTTAAAATCTAGAAATAGTGCGTCAACTTGTCTTTTCGATTCACCAAATTTTATAACGTCGTGAAGAAAGAGCGCGAGCTGTGTTTCGCAGGATCTATTTTTTCGGAATCCGTGCTGACAGTCATGGAGGAAGTTACGTCTGTCCAAGAAAGTCATGATATTACTAACAACGATATGTTCAAGTATCTTGCCTATAATTGATGTTAGTGAAATTGGACGGTAGTTGCCTGGGTCATGTCTGTTTCCCTTTTTGAAAATGGGTGTAACGCTTTCAATTTTCCAGTCGGGCGGTAACTTTCCTTCGGAGAGTGACTTCTTGAATATGATCTCTAAGTAAGGTGCAATCCGTGGAGGACACGCGCGGGTATTCCCTCCGGACCCGGAGATTTACTATTCTTAATCGATTGTAGTTGTTTAGTTATCCCATCACGTTTTATAGATATTTCTTCCATCAAATCCTCAGTATATGGGATGTCTAAATTGAATTGAGTATCGCCAGTAGTGTATACACTTTCGAAGTGGGCATTTAAAGTGTTAGCTTCGTCAATATTTTCGGTGACAAGTTTACCATCTTTATCAAATAACGAATCTACGGTTGAATGTTTTCCCTGAAGCTCTTTCGCGTACGACCAAAAGGATTTCGGATTTTCTTCGAGTAATTCACCAAGTACTTTTTTCTTAAACTTTCGCATTGCAGTTCGCATTGATTTCTTGGTTATTGAGCGTTGAGCAGCGTAACTTTCTTTAGCTTCAAGTTCCTTCGATTTATTACGAGATGTGATGGACTTTCTGTACAAGTTGTATAGTTTTCTCTGTTTCCTAAGTTCTCTTCTGACATCGTTGTTGTACCAGCGAGGTTCCTTATTATCACATTTCAGTTTTTGCGGAATATGTTCGTTGATTCCTTGGCGCAGAATTTCTAAGAAACGTGTCCATATTACATCTGTGCTTTGGTCCTTTGATGTAACGACGAATTTTTTGTAGGAGTCATTAAGCATCTCGCCAAATTTAGTGAAGTTACATTTATCGAATAGGTAAATATTGCGTTTTGGTTTTACGGCTGACACCACATCAACTTTTAACGTTGCAAAGATTACTCTGTGGTCGCTTATACCGTCAATAATATCGACTTGTTTTATCAACTTAGGATCGCTTACTGCTAAAAGGTCTAATAGCTTGTTTCCTCTCGTAGGTTTGTCAACTACTTGGGCGAGAGAGTGTTTTGCAAGTATGTTGAGTAATACCTCGCCGATTTCTTTATTCCTTGAATTCGGTTTTACAGTGTAAGTATCCCAGTTTATGGATGGAAGATTAAAATCTCCCCCGATTACTATTACACCTTTACTGTCTCTCTGAGTAAATGCGGATATTTGATTTTCTAGAAGGTACATAATATCGACTTCGGAGTTCGGCGGTCTATAAAAAGAGCAAACATGAATACTCCTTTTGTTTCGTTGTTTAATTGTACACCATACGCTTTCAATTTCGTTGTCAATTATTTCGTGGGCGGCGCTTTGTAAATGGGATTTAACTGCAATAAAAACTCCGCCACCTGTTCTATTGCGTCGATCGCATCTGTAAATTTTATATTCTGGAGGAAAAACTTCGCTGTCGCTTATATCTTCCGTAAGCCAGCTCTCTGTCCCCATGACCACGTCTGCGTCCTGAAAAATATGCTCGATTTCGGCGCGCTTGTTTTTTACGCTACGGCAATTAACTACAACAAGGTTAATGTCATATTTTGTAGTTAGAGTTTCGGTTGGTTCTTTTCTAGGCTTTTGTATACTCAGCGGGAGAATTTTATTGGCAGTGCTAATAATATTTGATATTTTTTCTTTCTCTGGAGCACGCGTTTTGGGAATAATGACGCTATTGTCCGGCGTTAACGCTTCTAAGCTTACTTTCTTGTATATTTCGCATTGCGGATTTCCTCGGAGGCTAGGTTCAATTAAATCTTTGATAACCTCGCTAGATGACCTACCCTCTAGTCTAAAAAATACCTACAGTGCTCAAAAATCCTACGAGCCACCCGTTCCGACGCCTCTTTGGAATAATGCACCCCAGACGAATTGAGGGGAGCCCGGCACGATCTAAGCACCGGCCGAAGATCCACGAACTCTGCCCCAATGCTCACACAGAGTTCCCACAGCCTCTTGTTGATCCAGGAAATCCTGTCCCAAACTCGAGAGCCGTAGTCCGTCCGTGGGACAATGCTACAGATGGACAGTCGCATATCAACACCAGTGCCCCTCCGAACGCGTTCCACTTCCGAGCTTAGATCCTTGAAGGAATTTAAGATCTCATCAGCTCTGCGTTCGGAGGCATCATTAGTGCCGACATGGGCCACCACCCGCAGTCTAGAACAGCCCGTGTCCTTCACCGCTGCTTTTACCGCCGCCGTAGTGTGGGATACAAGACCTCCTGGGATACACCAGGAAGAGACCCGTTGGTCCGCTCCGTCTCTCCTTGCCCTCTTCTCCAACTGGGGGAAAATCCGCCGGACGTTGGAACTCCCTAACAGAACAATCCCCGCCCTCCCTCCCCGGCTGCCTCTCGAAGCTGCATCCCTCGCGACAGGGGGTTCCTTCACGACCTCGCCAATTAGCTCCCCGGCATTGTCCTCCGACAAGACCTCGAAGCTGTTGTGAACGGGGATGGGGTTAGCCTTCGCTTCCCCCACTCCCCGATTTGGCCGTGCCACCGCCCCCCACCCTTGGGGTACAACCACCCACTCGGGCCTCAGGTTATGAGTAATCCCCCGAACCGAAGACTGCACCGTCCTCTCCAAGGTCTCCGCGCAGGCTACCGCCCCCGAGCTTGCTCGAGACTCCACATTGGAATTGCGAGGACCCTTAGAGGGGACGCTACGATCCCCGGACCGTGGGATTTCCACAAAACCCGTTACCCGGGCGTGTATTTCTGCCACCAATTTCTCGAGTTCGGTGACGCGTGCCTCAAGAAGGTCGCTTTTCGCCTTTCTCTTGATCTTGGTGACGGAAGATCGGCCAGCCATACTACTCTAGAGGCTTTATCGGCTTAATAAAAACGCTATGAAATTACAGAAATCGATAATAATGATACAAATATTGCGTAATAGGAAGTTAGTTTTCTAAACGAGTTAGTTAAGACAGGTAATAATGATGAAGAACAAGGGTGAATGATAGAGCTCGCACACAAATGAAGGATCAAGTAACTTTTAGGAATTAACACTAATACCTTAAATCTATCAATAAGTTCTAATAGTATTATAACTAGGCAATCTTTACAAACAATTAAGGCAACTTGAAATAAGGAAGAGAGAAGAGAAATTAAAAGCAAGTAAGTTGGTCAGCGACTACTTATCCGTTTCCCCGTCGCGTGGCAGGCACAGCAGCTACAGGACCAGGCGGCTTCACAACACTACTTCACTATTACACTTTTACTACTCTTACTACTTCGCAAAATATGATTAGTAGAAGTACACACTAAAATCACTACACTAAGAAAAACGGAAGCAACGGCGTGAAAGCCCAAGGTGATCACTGTCGGTCAGTAAAGAACCGGTTTCAGGAGCGCACGGCATACACAACCTCACTCTACGAGAGATAGTCAGAGAATGAATGTGCATACTCTCTTAGGGTACTGCTCTCGCTGGGTAAGCAGCTCGCTGGGGTTCTACGGGGAGTGCCCTCTCGTACACCCAACGGCTCTGGAGGCGTAGGGGTAGGTCGGGGCCTCAGGAGATAAGGGCTCCTTTGCCGCGCAGCTGCTTGCGACTCGCTCGTCGACGGGTATCTCTGCTCCTCCGTGCTCTCCGGCGTGGAGGCCTCTTCTGCTCGTTCTCTCTCGGCTATTGGCGATCCGGGCTCTTGGGTCGCCGCTTCCTGCCTCTCTCCGCCCTCCGATGACGATGTCGACACCTGACTCAGTTCCTCCAACCGTTCTTCGTTCTCCGACTCGGCCAATATATGGGATCGGGGGGACATGACACCAGGGCGAGGGGGAATATGGGAAAAGGGAGTGTCTCCTATTGGGCTTGCTGGGCCACGCACAGTTTCCGCTGATTTGGTGGGGGGGGGTGTTTCCGTGGTCTTCCTCGACGACGTTCTCCACACGGGGGAAAACCTAGAGTCGGCAAATTGCCTAAATGCAACTTTAAGCGATTTTTGTGCACCAAAAGAGATCTGTAGGGGAGTTGAATTCGCACGTTGCATGGAGGAATCACTTCCGTCACTAGGTAGGGCCCTTTCCACGGGTAATGGAATTTTTTCGCTCCACCTGTCTTCGTGCACGGGTCAATCAGGTAGACGTATTGACCACACTCATATGCCACGTCCTTCGTCCCCCTGTTAAAAACCGCCGCCCTCTCCCGGCGAGCGCGCGCATCATTGATCTCACTTCTACTCCGTAATGTCTCCAATTTCTCTTTCAATCCCTGAAGATACTTATTGTCAAACTGTCCCAATGTCGGTTCAAAGTACTCGAAGGGAGATCGCATGACGTGCCCAAAAACGATTTCATGAGGCGAGAAGCCTGTACTGCGATGAATTTTTGTATTATAGCAGAGAACAGCGTACGGTACCCAGGTATCCCAGTCCGAGTTTTTGTCGTTAACGTAGTGGCTAAGTATACCAGCAATTGTTGTATGTACCCTCTCCACTTTCCCGTTCGATTCTGGATGGTAAGGAGAAGAGCGAAGTCTGGAAATTTTCATTAGTTCGCACACTTTTTTTTTTTTAAGAAATCGGACATATAGTTTGCCCCCTGATCCGTGAGAACCTTGACCGGTACCCCAAACCTTAGAATCCACCTCACGAATGCCGAGGCGATCGTCTCCGCCTTTTGGTCCGGTAAAGGAATCATTTCTAGGTAACGGGAAAAATTATCAATAATAGATAGAATGTATTTGTTACCATACTCACTACATGGAAGGGGCCCGACGGTGTCCAAAGAAACGAAATCGAATGGTCTATCGGAAGAGGGTAATTCCTAGATGGGTGCACTTGTTCTCCCTTAAGGGCTTCGACGGTGGCATGCGACGCAGTCTCTAAGAGCTTCTTTAATGTCCTTCGCTAAATTTCGCCACCAATATAATGCCCGCACTCTCTCGAGTGTAGGCCGGACCCCTAGATGCCCCGACAATGGACGTTCATGGAATTTTTTAATTATATCTTTCCTCAATTTCTCGGGGGCCACTATTTTCTCACCATCTCTGGTTTTATTATAGAGAACGCCCCCTTTCACAAAGAATCCTATCTGCGTTCGCAACCGTTTTCATTCGGCGTCGTCGTTCTGATAGTAAATTATTTCGTCACATAGCCTTCGTTCAACCGTTCGTACTGATTAGGGAATTAGATAGGGAGAAGGTTGGGGGGGAATAGGAGAAGAGGTATGTGGTCTATCGCCGATGAAATGGTTTTATTTGAGATACGTGGCATTTACGAGTTGATCCTCTCCGTTCCACGTCTTCTAATTCCACGGTAACCGGACCTGTAAACCATATGATTTCGTGGTCTCCCGACTATTTAGGCAATAATTTCCCGGAAATTTTGTTAGCTGCACAACTTGAAGGATGCAATTTATATGCTACACTCTCTCCTAGCCTAAATGGTTGCTTTTTCCGATTGCGATTATATTTGCTCGCTACAATCTTGTTGGCATTTTCTAAGCAACGCAAGGCCTTCGCCCATCTAAAGTCGAGAGTTTCTTTATTTTCCGGTTGCAACACGCTCTCATCAATCATCCATTGCATGGCCAAAGGATGATTCAACTCTCTTCCAAGAAACAGACTTGACGGTGAGCATTTGGTATTCTCGTGGAATGCGCTGTTGAAAGAAATCGCCAGGGTATGGAGATTTTCATCCCAACGATCTTGGGTATTATGGTGGAAAATCGTAAGAGCTGTTTTTAGGTTTCTGTTGAATCTCTCTACATGGGAGGCTTGCGGATAATAAAGACTCGTTGTTACATGTTTTATCCCCCACGAAAAATACATGTCCTTAAACTCTCTACCCGTAAATGTTGCGGCGTTATCCGACACCATCACCTTAGGGAAACCCGCCGTGGCGAACACACGAGTATTTAGAATTTTGACTGTGTTCGCCGCCCTCATGTTTCGTGAGGGCAATATGAACACGAATTTACTGAACGCATCAATAACAGTAAGAATAGCCGTATTTCCTGCACGAGTACGTGTTAAAGGCCCCACGTAATCAATAAAATACTTCTGCCCCGGTTCACTCGCTATTTCCGGCGAGTGATGTCCCACCATGGTGTTTTGCGCTGCTTTAGCCATTTGGCAGCAAGCGCAAGGCTTCACGTACTCTTGTGTGTCTTTATGCATATTCGGCCAATAAAATTCGCGGGAGGCTTTCTTAAGGGTTTTTTGACATCCTAGATGCCCTCCGATAAGCGAGTCGTGAAAATAAGCCATTATCATGGGTCGCACACTGCATGGAACATACACTCTATTACGCGTATTTCCCCGTCCGCGAAACACGAGTAGACCACGGCACATCTTAAAATTTCTTACTTTGTCCCCGCTCATCAGTTTATCCTTAATTTTCTTACACTCAAGGTCTTTTTCCTGCTGAGTCGATATCGTAATAAAAGACATAGGCATGTCTTGCAAAACACATATCAGAGGCTGCTCTGCGTGAACCATGGGTTCTTCCTCGAACATCCGTGATAAGCAATCAGCGACTACGTTCTCTTTTCCCTTTATGTGATTCACTCGAAACTTGTACATTGATAGCCGTAGCATCCAACGCCCGACTTTACCCAGTTGTTTAGGATGACGCCGCAATCACGCCAAGGCCTCGTTATCGGTATACAGTTCAAATTCTACCCCCTTTAGATATTGGTCAAATTTATCGACCGCAAACACCACCGCGAGACACTCTTTTTCATAAGTCGCGTATTTTCTTTCGGCATCATTTAACGTTCGACTCGCGAAGGCTATCGGAGTGAACTGACCTTCAAACCTCTGAGAAAGTACTGCATTATCTGAAGCGTCCGTATGCAAAACAAATTCTTTTTCAAAATCGGGTATGCGCAGCACGGGTGGAGAAGAAATTTTCTCCCGTAATTTCTCGAACGCCTGCTGTTGGGCGCGACCCCAAACAAAACGTGAATTTTTCCTTTTCAGTTGATTTAAAGGTGCGGCTATTTCAGAAAATGATGGGATAAAACGTGCGTAGTAGCTACACATGCAGCAAGAAACGCTTCGCGGCCTTCCGATTACAGGGGGTAGGGAAGGTGTTCATAATTCTAGCTCTTTCGGGATCGATCCTAATTCCCTCAATGGACACCTCATGACCTAAGTATTTAATTTTTCGAAGCGCAATGGAAATTTTTTCTGAATTAACGGTCAATTTGGCCCGTCTTAGACGAGTGAAAGCGTCTTCCAGGTGCGCGATATGATCTTGAAAGTTTTCACTATATATCACGACATCATCAAGGTAATTGAATACATAATTGTATTTAACATCCCCAAACACTTTATCAATTAAACGTGACAGCGTTTGCCCTCCGGTGCAAAGTCCGAAAGGCAATCGCTTGAATTCATATAACCCGAAAGGGGTAATGAACGCTGTTGCCTTACGACTATTCGCGGACAAGGGTATTTGATGATACGCGGCATTCAGATCTAAAATAGAAAAATACCTAGCTTTACCAAAATGTAAAAAGGCGTTTTCGACAGTGGGTAAGGGAAACGCGTCATAGACAACTTTTTTATTAACCGCACGATAATCTATCACAAGCCGGGATGTGCCGTCCTTTTTAGGCACCAGGAACGCCGGACTAGCGTACGGCGAATTAGACCTTTTGATCACAGTTTTATGTAAAAGCTCATTCACCTGCTGCCGCATTTCTTTCATCTTAATAGGATTACACTGAAATGGCGGGGTGCGTACGGGAATATCATCTGTTACGGCAATGAAATGGAGGTAAATAGACGTGAGTGACTGAGTGGTGCCCCAGAAGGGGATGGACCCCGTTTGGGGTGCCCGGGCAGGGGATTGATTGTATTGTAAGGAGTGCCCCGGGAGGGGAAGGGAGAGGAGACAGTGATGAAAGGAACGACTGCGCAGTCAGTCACAAGAGAGCGACGGTCGGTGGAAGGTGCTTGTTCCACAGCATACGAAAGTTTCAAAAACACTTTGTAACGACGAAATCAAACAAATAAATACAGTCCATTTTTAAATCTAAAAACAGTTCATTTATGTTGACATGCCGAAGGTGCAACATAAAATTGGTCCTTCGGGCCGGATTGAGATCAACTAGAAGGTTTTTCCGTTCGCATTTTTCAACGCGCGCTGCGACGACGCCATACAGACTCAACCCGGGATAAGGATTGCATCATCTCGGCAGCTTCCTTCTGCAGCGGCGAGACGGCCTGGCGACGGACATCACTTGGCAGTAGAGTGAGTCTGGCTCATTTATTCCTTATTCCTTTCTTGAACAATCATTTCCTCAACCATTCCTTTGCACGCATCTTTCTTTAATGATGGATTGTTCTGAACGTAATAACCTCATTAAACAAAGAGGAATTGTCAAGGCAAGTTTAACAAGAATTCGCACATTCATCAATTCATTTGATCAGTCATCCAATCTGAATTCAGTGCGTGTAAGATTAGAACGTCTTCCAAAAATATGGGAAGAATACTATGAGATTCAACGTAAATTGGAATTGAACGACGACGAAGATCACAGTGGTGATAGAGAAGCTGTCGAGGAATCTTACTACGAAATACAAGCAAAGTGTTTGTCATTAATTGAAAATTTAAATCCACCGACACCACCATCGTCACACGTTGCTTTAGATGGAAGCGAAGCGACGTCTGCGGCAGTTGCCAACTTATCACGGCTGCCAACCATTAAAATCCCTACCTTTTCGGGTCTAGTGACTGAGTTCATGCATTTCCACGACACATTTCAAAGTTTAATAATAAAGAACGAATGCCTGGACAACATCCAACGATTTCACTATCTTCTAAGTTCGCTTACAGCAGAGGCAAAGGCGCTTATAGAAAATCTTCCCGTGACAAGTAACAACTTCAGCATAGCTTGGGAACTCATTTGCAAGAGGTACAATAACCCTAGGCTAATTGCTATAAATCATGTTAGCTCATTGCTTAACTTACCTCACATTGGAAAGGAATATGTACGTGAATTAAGACACATTCTTAATCAACTAGTGAGCAACACGAACGCCATAGAAGCGCTGAATTTAGAGACACCTATTCATGAAATACTAATTTCGCAAATAGTGCTGGAAAGGTTGGACTACACTTCGAGAAACGCATGGGAGGCTCAAACGGACACCCATAAATTCTCAAGATTAACTGACTTAATTTCTTTCATCGAAAAAAGGTGCCAAGAATTAGAAATTGTGGATTCAACTCATACAAAGCAAACGAGATCAGCCCCCACTCAAGTAAAGCATTGGTCTCATAAGCAGGCGTACGTTGCTACGAATAATAAATGTGTGGTATGCGGTAATGAACATTCTTTGTACCAATGTCCCATGTTTCGCACCCTTAATGTCCAACGGAGAACAGATATGGTAAAAAAGAATAGATTGTGCTTCAACTGCTTACGTCCAGGTCACAATCTTAGTCAGTGTACTTCCAAACATTGCCAGAAATGCAACATGAGGCATCATACGCTTCTTCACAGAGTTTTCATCAGGAATCAGGAAGAAGAAGGTACAAATAATACTCTAGATCATCAGTCTGGCATGCAACCAAAGGAGGTTAGCTACAAAAGATCATCAGATTCTTCGTCCTCAGAGAACGTCAAAACCTACTGCTCATTGAAGGTTCAACCAGATACTCAAGTCCTTCTTTCCACTGCCATGGTGAGGATACGTGACAGATATGGAAGGTATCAAAATTGCAGAGCATTGCTAGATTCAGGATCACAATCAAGTTTTATGACTGAAGCATTGGTTCAGCGATTAGGATTAAAGAAGTTTCGCAATCACATATCGATTCAAGGAATTAGTTCATTAAATTCAGAGACTAAATATGCCACTAATGTAGAAGTTTTGTCTTGTACAAATGATTACAAGTTCGATGTAACTTTGTCAATTCTTCCAAGAATCACTGGAAATATTCCTTCAGTACATATCAAGAACTATGATTGGGGTATTCCGACCGATATTCAACTCGCTGACATCAATTTTCACACACCAGGGCCAGTAGACTTATTAATAGGTGCTGAAGTTTTCTTCCATCTTATGCGACCAGGAAAAAGAACAAGAGTAGGAAATTATCCCGTTCTTCAGGAAACGGCGTTAGGTTGGATTCTATCAGGACCAACTCCAGTGGTCGACTCTACCAAAACAACACGGCAAACATTTGTGGTGAGAAAGGAAGAAGGTCTGGAGGAACAACTTAAAAGATTTTGGGAATTGGAGGAATTACCTTCCACACTAATGTCTCTGGAGGAAAGGCAATGCGAGGAACACTATCAAGTGAATACGATTAGAAATCAATCAGGAAATTATATGGTGAAACTTCCTTTAAGGACCAATCCTCAGCAACTAGGCGAGTCCTATAAAAACACTCTTCATCGCTTTCTGCAACTCGAAAGGCGACTAGAAAAACAATTTGATCTGCGACAGCAATACAATACTTTCATGTCCGAGTATGAATCCTTAGGTCATATGAAAAAACTGACGGTAGATGAAATCGCATCTCCCCAGCCAAGAAACTATTTACCTCATCATCCTGTGTTCAAAGAATCAAGTACCACTAAACTAAGAGTGGTCTTCGATGCCTCTGCAAAAACTTCAAATAACGTCTCTCTAAACGACATTCTGATGGTAGGTTCAAATGTGCAGCAAGACCTTTATTCTATAGTAATGAGGTTTCGAACCCATAGTATTGCATTCACAGCAGACATCCAGCAGATGTATAGACAATTTCAAATTCACCCAGATGACTTAAACCTGCAGCGAATTTTATGGTGAACACACCCACAAGAAACCCTTAACCATTATCAGTTAACTACAGTAACGTATGGAACGGCATCAGCTCCATTTCTTGCCACTCGCACATTGAGGGAACTTGCTGCAAATGAAAAACACAACTATCCAGCTGCAGCCGAAATATTAATGCGAGATTTTTATGTAGATGACCTTATGAGTGGAGCACAAACAGTCAACCAAGCTCTTAATCTTCAAAGGGATCTGATCAACCTACTTCAACGTGGAGGCTTCCATCTGAGGAAGTGGTGCTCTAATCACCATAAATTGCTGACGTCCGTGCCACCAGCTGACAGGGAAACTCATCTTCCATTTCAAATTGAAGGCGAAAACTTCATTAAAACACTGGGATTGTCATGGGATCCTTCATTGGACGTATTTAAGTTTCCCATCCGGGAGTGTCAAAGGATTCCTCAATCGACGAAACGTGGCATACTGTCAGTTATATCCACAATATTTGATCCACTCGGTCTTCTTGGACCCATCATTGTAAGTTACAAGATACTTATGCAGAGGTTGTGGTTATTAAAGCTGGAGTGGGATGAAACTGTACCAACGGATGTCCTGCAGCAATGGTCAAAATTGCAAAATAATTTCCATTTTATCTCCATGATAGAAATAAAGAGGCTAGCAAATAAAGAGGTGCGACGGAGTCGTCACTGGTGTTCAACTTCATGGATTCTGTGATGCATCAGAGGCAGCATATGGGGCATGTCTTTACCTAAGATGTTGTAATGAAAGGGGAACCATTTCCGTTAACCTTTTGTGTTCCAAATCTAAAGTGGCACCATTAAAACAAATTTCTATACCACGTCTAGATTTATGTGGTGCTCTACTATTGGCCAAATTGACAAAGAAAACTCTAGAGGCACTTAATATGAAGGTGGATAGCATACATCTGTGGAGCGATTCTACAGTTGTATTGGATTGGCTTCGTAGTACTCCGACAAAATGGAAAACATTTGTTGCGAATCGCGTTTCAGAAATTCAGGACATTACATGTATGCATCAATGGAGACATGTAAGGTCTTCAGATAATCCTGCAGATCTGATATCAAGGGGATGTGGAGCAGATGAACTGAAGGACATTCGCTTGTGGTGGAATGGACCAGTTTGGCTATCAAAACCAACATCCTCGTGGCCGTCATTATTGCCTGAAGTTTGCAGCAATAACGACATTCCTGAAGAAAGAAAATCAAGGTTGACTCATCACATTACCACATTAACCACCACAAAGATGAACCCATTTGTAACGATCGAAAACTACTCCACGTTGTCGCGCCTGCAAGGAACAGTTGCATTCTGTCTTCGTTTCATATCCAATACCAGATGTTGCAAATCAAAACGTAACATAGGAACTTTAACTCCCATGGAGAGAAGGGATGCCCTTCACTGTTTAATAAGGATGATTCAGCAGAAAGAGTATCCTGATGAGTATCATCAATTAGAGACCTCCGGAGAAGTTAAGAAGGGAAGCAAATTAAAAAATCTCAGCCCATTCATCTGTGGTCACAAGTTAATCAGGGTGGGAGGAAGACTTCAGAATTCACTCATATCATTTGAAAAACGTCATCCAATCACCCTACCAAATGGGAACCATTTAACTCATCTAATAATAAAAAATGAACATGAAAGACTGTTACATGCCAATAGCCAGCTACTTCTTGCATCTCTTAGGGAAAAATTTTGGGTAGTCAACGCCAAGAGTGCAGTAAGGAAAATAATTCACCGTTGCATTACTTGCTATAAGCTAAAGGCAGAAGCAACGCATCAGTTGATGGGACAGCTACCTCAAGCAAGAGTCAAACCTTCTCGCCCATTTCTTAATAGTGGAGTAGATTATGCAGGACCAATCTACATAAAGCATGGCTCAAGAAGAAGTAAAATGAAGGTGAAGGGATATATATGTATTTTCATTTGTTTGGCAACTAAAGCCATTCATTTAGAATTAGTGAGTGATCTAACGGCTGATGCATTCATAGCTTCACTTAAAAGGTTTATAGCCAGAAGAGGGCTTTGCTCTGAGATCTGGTCAGACAACGGAACAAACTTTATTGGAGCTGCACGCGAAATTAAACATCTCATGAAGTCCGAACAATTCAAAGAAGTGGTCGGCAGCGAAACATCCAAAAGAGGCATCAAATGGCACTTTATTCCCCCTAGTGCCCCGCATTTTGGAGGATTGTGGGAAGCGGGAGTGAAGTCAATGAAGTATCACCTTCGTCGCATTATGGGAAACTCTTGCCTTACGTTCGAAGAACTGTATACTCTGTTAACACAGATAGAAGCGTGCCTCAACTCAAGACCACTCCTTTCCCTCTCAAATGATCCCTCTGACTTAATCTATCTCTCCCCAGGCCATTTCCTCATAGGAGAACCTTTAACAGCCATTCCTGAGCCAGACTTAACATTTAAGAAAGTAAGCTTGACTTCCAGATGGCATCTTTTGCAGCAGCAACTGCAACATTTTTGGCATCGATGGTCTTCTGACTATTTATGCCAATTACAGCAGCGTGGGAAATGGAGCCACCGCCACTGCAACATACAACCCGGGGCAGTGGTACTCCTGAAGGAAGGCAACGTTCCACCTCTTCAGTGGAAGATAGGACTCGTGGAAGTGGTACACCCAGGAACTGATGGTGTTGTGCGAGTAGTATCACTGCGAACAAATTCAGGAGTTTTTAAACGTCCAGTAACGAAAGTGTGTGTTTTGCCAATGGACAAATAAGTTACTGTTGTTTTTTGTATTTTTAACTTTCATTCAATTTATTCTGCTATCTCAGTTAATTATCTCAGTTATCTCAGTATTTTGCTATGTATTCAATTATTTTTTGGTAAACCATTTGTTTACAGTGGGGGGTATGTTACGGCAATGAAATGGAGGTAAATGGACGTGAGTGACTGAGTGGTGCCCCAGAAGGGGATGGACCCCGTTTGGGGTGCCCGGGCAGGGGATTGATTGTATTGTAAGGAGTGCCCCGGGAGGGGAAGGGAGAGGAGACAGTGATGAAAGGAACGACTGCGCAGTCAGTCACAAGAGAGCGACGGTCGGTGGAAGGTGCTTGTTCCACAGCATACGAAAGTTTCAAAAACACTTTGTAACGACGAAATCAAACAAATAAATACAGTCCATTTTTAAATCTAAAAACAGTTCATTTATGTTGACATGCCGAAGGTGCAACATCATCTGACAATTGTAAATGGTATTCTAGCTCGTCAGTACACCCCAACGCCTTTGTTATAACGTCATTATATTTGGTAAGCAACCTTGTCACCTCATCATATTGCTCCCGTGTTAAATGTTTGAATGGTTCGGTTTCTTCAATTTGAACTTCCTCATCCTTGATTGACCCTTGGTCAAGGAAACAACCAATTACACCCGGTTTAAATTTGAAATTATAGGTCCAAGAAACAAAATTTAATATCATACCGGCCCGATTCATAAAATCATTCCCTAAAATTACCGGTAGGGGGCATATCGAGAGAACTAAAAACTCATGCCTCCACGAATATCCATCGATTTTCATCCGTAACAACACACTCCTCTTGACTTTAATCGGCCCACAATCAACACCGCAACAAACGTTTTCGATGTTTTCAATCTGATATTGGCCTCCTAACGCAGTAATTTTACTGAAAACGTTTTCCGAGATACACGAGCGGAAGGCTCCCGAATCCAAAAGAGCGGTAACAACCATTCCTTCAATCAAAACCTGTATTTTAGGTGACGAGTCGCTCTCTATGCTCATGGGACGAAGTGCCATTAATCTACCGCGAAACCCTCTTGACTTTAGAGTTCCGCGGCCCGCTCGTTTCCCGGCCGGGGTCCATTTCTGAAATTGAGTCCTTCGGGACCGCGGCCTCTTCCGCGGCAACATTCTTGACTGTTACGTTGTGGTAAATATTCTTGCCGACTAGCCTGCCTATCATTGCGGGCAGACTCAAATTAATGGAGCCTGTGCCCTACCTGCCGAATTCTCTCCCCGAATTCTGGCTCTACCATATTTTCTGCTGGCGCTGGTTCTTGATATGACTCAACGACTGCCCGTCTTTCGTCATGATTACGTCCCCAACGCACGAGATCTTCAAATGATTTCGGTTTACGTAGTAATTGCCAAGAATAATCGGGGTTTAGGTTACCACATACTAACTCTAATAGCGATTCCTGGGGTAGGGGATGGTCGAGTCTACCATTCATGCTTTTCATGCAAATCAGATATTCACTAATGGTCTCATTTTTTCCCATTATACAAATCCCTTTTTAAACGCGTTTGATAGTTGGGTACCTTGAACTTTTCTTTAAAATTCTCTAAATTGGTGAATTCATTCGCCCAGTACCAGGACCTCGCCCGTCCGTATAGAATTTCTGGGATTAATTTAAAGGCCAGTTCTTCTCCCAACTCGAACTGCCTTAAAAACCTATTCAATATTTCTAAAAATCCCATAACACTATCACCGTCACTCCCTCCAAAGCGTAGATCCCAACGATTTGCTGCCGCAACAAGGCTCTCCAAGTCTCTGATACTGAGGTTTTTATTTCCATTGTCATGCACTCCCGCAGAATTATTTTCAGGAATTGCTACGTTTACTGTACCATCTCCCTCCTCGTCGCGATTGAGGGAACGAACATGCTCCGGTAAACGTTTCCGTAATTCATCCAAGGTCCCTTCACCCCCTAAGTGAAATCTAGCGCAAAAATCAATTACTTCAGTTTTAGGTAATTCATTTATCCAACTGGTGCCCGGGGATAAGTTGTTCGCCATAACTAACTCTGAATTCTATCGCACCTACTCAACCACGCTCTGCTACCATTTGAAACGCGTGGTATGGGTAAGGGCAGTAGATAGAAAACCCAAGATTGAACTAATAGAAAAATAGGCACCAGTTTATTTAACAAAAGAAAGAACAACCCAACAATTTTGAGAAAGGCGATGTGACCGGGAGAGGGACAGGATGGGATAAGGGAGGCGTTGGCAGTACCTGCGAGTAGTCACCAATCTGCCGGAAGAGGCGTCGCGTCGCTCCTTGGAAGTCGCTCCTCGCCGTCCTCGCACGAGGAGAAACGTTGGCAAAATCAGCCCGGGGGCAGGGCCGCAGGTGACTTTTATACCACTGCCCACCAGCTCGGCCACTGCACAGGCACTCGCCTGAGTCAAACACAGTGGTGGCACAGGCACTCGCCTGAGTAAAAGGTATATTCGGCGGAATGCATCCGCACTCCGCAGTCTTTTCCATTACTCCATCAGAAGGCCCATGAGTCATGGACGGCTCAGTACCTTCCGACTGAGTGCGTCGGCGTTTGAATGAAGCTTCCCTGATTTGTGTATAATTTCATAGTCGAATACGCTCAATTTCAACGTCCACCTTACCAAGCGGCTGTCAGGATCCTTAAGACTCAATAGCCATTTGAGGGCCGCGTGGTCTGTAATGATTTAAAATTTTCGACCAAATAAATAACATCTGAAATGTCCCGTAGCCCATGCGGCCCCAAGGAGTTCCTTCTCCGTGGCTGAGTAATTTGTTTCGGCGCTGTTCAATTGTCTAGAGGCATAAGCGATGGGATGCTCTTTTCCGTTTATCTCCTGCGATAGAACCGCGCCTAAGGCATAATTTGAGGCATCCGTAGAAAGGATGAAAGTTTTTTCTGAAATCTGGGTACACTAGAATAGGGCTTTTAGTAAGCGCTGACTTAAGCTCCCTCATCGCCACTTCGCGATCCTCTGACCAGCTAAAAGTTGCCCCCTTTTTCAGCAGTCTCGTCAGGGGCTTTGCTATATTGGCATAGTCCTTCACGAACCTCCGGTAGTAATTGGCTAAACCTGGGAAGGACTGCAGTTCCTTCGTGCAACTGGGCGTGGGATATTCATTTACTGCCGAAAGCTTCGATGGATCGGGAAAAACTCCGTCCTTCGTTATCACATTACCCAAGTTATTCATCTTGTCGTGGGCAAAGTGGCACTTATCAAATTTCAGAGTCAAACCTGCGATTCTCAGTATCTCCAAAACACCCCCCAGTCATTCTGCATGTTCCTCAATTGTGGAGCTAAACACTACCACGTCATCTAAATAGACGAGACAGTGCGCCGGTTTGAGCCCGCGCAGAACGCTGTCCATAAGTCGCTGGAAACTGGCGGGGGCATTGCGTAGCCCAAACGGCATTCGCGTATATTCCCAATGCCCGCTCTCCGTATTAAATGCCGTTTTTGGTTGTGACTCTCTGTCCATGGGAATTTGATGGTAACAGCTTGTTAAGTCCATCGTAGTAAAGTATCGGCAATTCCCTAAATAGTCCAAGGTCTCGACTATATTCGGCAGGGGATAAACATCAGGAGTCGTAATGGCGTTTAATGCCCTGTAATCTACGCAAAACCTATACGAATCTTTCCCATCAGCCGATTTCTTAGGGACAACAACAATTGGGGCGGCCCAGGGGCTGGTACTAGGCACTATGACACCCGCCTCTAACTGCTCCCTCACTAACCTATCGACTATTTTCTTCTGGTGGAATGGCGTGCGGCATGCCTTCCTATAGATTGGCCTATCGCTAGCCGTTGGAATATGATGTGTCACCAATTTTGTCGGCGGTGGAAGACCCTTACCGGGAAACAGATCCTTATATTCCTCAAGAATTGGCAATAGAGCGTCACGTTCCCCGCAGTTTAAATGCACAAGTTTATCCGCAAAACAGATTTCGCCCTCGCAACGCTGCACCGTTTGCACTCGCGGACCCCAATCAGCTTCCTCTTCCGCCCATCTATCTTCCCATTGTGTAGCGGAAGCTAAAATCGTTCCCTTCCTTAGCGTTACCTCTCCTTCGTTGAAGTTAGCTACTTGAACAATTACTTCACGGTTTCCATTCACTCTTGACATACTTCTAGCCACTACACAGCCCTCCAGATCCTCAAAGTTTGGTTCGATAAGGATATCAGCGCCGATAGGGATTTGTAGGTCAGGTACATTGACACTTATTAGTTTTTCACATCCACCCGGCAATGTTTCTGTCTCTATTGACCGGATTAAAAACCCCGTGTCACTCCGCTTTCGGATTTCTTTCATTATTCCTACGTTCGCTTGTTCCCCGTAGTTGCACCTCAAACCCCAGGTCTCATTCCCTACAGAGAGTGTCCCCTGGTTAATGTTTATACAGCAACCTAATTTTTCTAGGAAATCTAAACCTAATATCCCCTCGTAATCCCCTAGTTCACTCACAACTTGCATGGAACACTTATATTGAACCCCGTTTACCAAAAATTCAACAACCTTTTCCCCAAAACTTTTCACCACATCACCAGTAATGCCCTTCACGCGATCAGTGGACCGTTTAATACCCTCATTCCCACACACATCACTGCAAACGAGGGATACCTGAGCGCCGGTGTCACACAGGAACCTGGCCCTTCTTCCCCCGATGCTCACCACCGCCACCAAATCCATAGGTCCGCCTCTTTTCTCCATCCTCGGAAGGAAGACATCTAGTAGGGGCCGGAATTGGCGGCGTTGCCGGCCCCGCCGTCGTTTAACTCCGTAGTCTGCTGCCTCCGTCTGCATTCCCGGGCGATGTGGCCCTCACCTCCGCAGTTGAAGCAGCGCCTCCAATTTCGGCACTCCCTCGTCATGTGCCCCACCTCGCCACAGTTAAAGCATTTACCTTCCCTTGGAGCCCGGAAGACATGGCGGCTCGCAGGCTCCTCTCTCAAGGGGCGCCTCTCCACCTCCTCGATCCTAATGGCGGCCTCGACCGCCTCGTCAAAATTTTGAGGCGACGTCAGCCGGCACTGTCTGTCCACTTCCCCTGAGAGACCATTAAGGAAGGCGTCAAGGGCGCGCTGATCTGCCTCATAGCGCGTCGCGGCGGCATGCTCCGCGGGCCCGGCCACGTCATACGTCTGGCTGTTGATTTTTCGCACCCTGTCTGCGAAGGCCTCCAAGTCTTCTCCAGCGCCCCTTCTTATGTTGGTTAACAGCTCCCGAAAAAAAGGGTACTCCGTTTCGTTCGTTACCGCTGCAAGAGCTGCGCTTTTAGTTCCTCGAACGTCGCGGCCCCTCGGCACTCTTCCTTGCTATGATAAAATTCGGCCGCTTCCCCGTTCAACTTCAGGACCGTTGCATTCAGTTTGTCGGCGTCAGAGAGGCCCCCCAAATCGGCTGCGCGTTCCACTTTGTCTAAAAATGCCGTTACGGAGTCTTCCGGTCTTCCCGAGAACGCTTCAGTCGCCGAGAGCAAGCCGAAGTTTTTTCGCCCGCCTTCCTCTCCAGCAGCCGCGGCTAGCCGTCCCCGTCCGCCGAAGTCTCTCGTTGTCCGCTTCGAGCTCGCGTAATTTCTTGCTCATCTCGGTGATGGCCTGCTGCAAACCATCTCCTGGCCTCCCAGGCTCACGCTCGCCGCCATCGTAATCAATGAGTCTTTCCAAAAATATGCCAATTGTCCTACTTCTTGACACCAGTGTAAGACCCCCGATGCTCTAAGGGGTGTCGCCGATCAATTGGCAGGGATTTTTGAAAGGAAACTCATAGACTACGGAGAGATGATTTTATTCGACTCGTTTACATTCTTCGCCGCCACGCGTCCGACTACTCACGACCGCCTCTCAACGGCCCCCCTCCGCTGACCTCCCCTCCTCCTCCTTCTCCACCCTCAGCCATCGTCTTATTCTTTCACCAAGCTCTGCAGTTTCCCACGGGAGGATGGAACAGCCACAGGATACGCGGGGGTAAAGCGATCCGACTCTTCGCAGAGACAGAAACTTGGGAAGGAATATGAAGGAGAGTGTAGGTGATGGGTTGGGGCGTGAAAAGGGTGGGAACGGAAGTGAGTCTGCTGTTTCTGTCTCTTACAGCATCAGATATTTTTCAGGCTATGGTAGTGGCTGGAAGGCTATATCGCCTGAACGAGATATCCGAAATGAGAGCTTTAAAATCCGTTTTCATTGGATGTGTGCAACCCATCCTAGAATATTGCTCTTTCATTTGGTCAACTGCTTCTCTCACCACACTAACACTACTCAACCGTCCACTCAATTTCCTCATAGCAATAGTACGACATGTAAAACCAAGCCTTACTGCTTTTTTGATGCTAAATAAATTTAAAAAATAGATGAAGTTTCTTTGATTAATTCAACATTAAGTGTAGTATGATTACTTGCTACATGCTAAGCTTCATAGTGATCGAAACGTTTCCCTTGTTGTATTTGTATATGAGACTGTGAGAAAGTCCAAAAATTAATACGGCCAACTACAAAACGGCATTTCAGAAATACGTACATATCGAAACAAGACAATTGGATTCCGACGTTTATGTTGCATGGAGGAGTTAATACCACTTACGACCAAAAATGTTTCATTGAAATTGTCAATGTCTCATATTATAATCTTTCATCACCTTTTTTCACTCTGGCTTGAAGTTTTTCTAGCCACCTCTAACTTTAACTAAAACGTCTCTGCAATTCATTGTCACTCTATCAGTTGTATTAAAATATATAACTTCTTCTGAGAAAGCTTTCCTCAGCATTAAAATACTATAATGGTTGAAATAATGACTACAATGGAAGATATATGAGGCCTACACTATTACAGAAATACCTAAGCTCTACTTAGACAATGACGCATGGCTCGTTAATACTTTACATATTATGCCTACCCAGTACACTCCGACAGTGGAGATGTCACTTCGAGTCTTCTCTGCCCATAAGGATTCTCCGAAATATTACACTTCTTTGACAATCTTTTATTACCCAACATGGTCATCCTCTAACATTTTGGACCTTCCTCAATAATAATAATAATAATAAGAATGTGTCAGTCTCCTTGAGAATTTCCGATTGCAGTCAGCGAGACAACATGAAGTGCTTATGGTTACGTAGATGAGAATCTCGATTTGCGATCATCTCAATTTGCGGAGAGAACATGCTGATGATGCCATAAGCCAAAGTGCCTCGCAAAGTGCCGAATCACACTCTCCGCCGATGGAGCAATATCTGGAGCACCAGAGGAGTCCTCCCTTGAGCCTAATTACCCATCATCCCCCGCGCGAATTATTCGCCTCTCTGAAATAGTTTCATCCTTGCAACTACGAGAGATTATTGCCTCGGGAATATTTCAGCATCCTAAGCAGTTTCGTAGTAATTAAAGCGATGAAAAATTTCCACGATCGACGACAAAAATTGCATCGATCAAAGAGAAGGCAGTTGAAAAAACTGTTCATTCGGAAAGCGGGCAACTATTCCTGCGAATACTCTTCAAGTAAGTAGTAACCCTCGATTTCTTGAACACCTCAATCGTTTATATGATACTTTATTTAAATACGCATTACATAAAATTTATTACATTAATATATACATTGAATTGGTGGATTTTTGGGAAAATAATTTTTGGAAATGATACTAATAAAATATCGATGGTTACCTATGGATTGTAATACCTGATAACACTGAAATAAATATAATCAACCAATCAAGCCAATCCCAGGTTTTAAACACTGCGAGGAGGGATGTCCTTTGAGTTGACATTATTACAGTCCTACCCTCCCACCCAACCTCTTCTTCCATTACCAATTATTTCACAACGGCCAAGTGACTTGAGATTGAATTCCTATATCATACCACATTATAAACTTGCAATTAAAACGAAAAGTGTTCAAATAGAACTTAGTCGCAAGCGAGCATAAAAACTATTAATCACTGAAACTGTATCCTTCAGCTTAGCTATAAAAATAGGTGTTATCTTTTCTTACCTGGACTTTTCTCATAATTTCATTATGGGTCCTTAAAGCCATTTTTTACTACATGAAAAATTCTGCTCAGCAGCAAGCTGTTGTTTTGATACCACGCTCAGGTTGCTAGGCAAGTGAACACGTGATCTGCGTCTAGCGCATAATTGCGATAGCTACCTTCTCCGCGACACTTCCGTTCGTACAGCAATAGTCTCAAAAATTGAAAACACAAAATTTAATCAACGATAATGGGACCGCATAATCATGGACACATCGAGATTCGCTTCAATCCAAAACATTATGATCGTGATCCTGGCTTTCATCTATTCAATGATAGGAAAGCTGTCACCACTGCATAGAAAACGTGAGGAAAGGGCAAGGAATATTAATAAAGAACATAACACAATCAGAGGAAACCTGAGATCAGTTGTTTTACTCGTAAAACGGGAAATTCAGTTCAGAATGGAACCCAAAAGTGAGACGGTAACATGCTTTGATAACAATTAGTCGTTTATCGAAACGTCAGCCAATACGATTGCAATAACCTGGCGCGAAGGCCGAGAAAATAGCAGAAGTTTATAGTCGCCGAAAAATATTTGACCAGGCTTATCCAAGACTTATGTAGCTGCGAATTAACACTCTCTGAATAAATATAAAGAAAGATCCTCGAATGGAGATATCTTCTCAAGTTGCGCTTCCCTCGGAAGCAAAGTAAGCCTGCGTTCGCAAGGTGTTGATAAGAATGAAATGAACATTTTTGAAAGTTGCAACGTTCACCCTGAAAATTCCACTGGGCTTGCCTTCACCGGGCGGTTCCACGGTGACTCACTCACCCATTCCCCTGTATTCCCTTCGCTGGGTGTGCGGAGTTATGGTTCAGGCGACCACCCCTCCCCTTCCCAAATAATCCTTCCCCTACCTACACACCCACCTCCCACCAAACCCCCCTCCCCTCCTGGATAGGTCGGTGGGCTGGCCGGGAGAGCCCAGGTAATCATGCGTCAGCCAGGAAGCGAGTCTAGGTGAGAGAGGCGAGCGAATATGCGTGTGTGAGGACAGGGAGACGGAGGACAGACAGAGAGAAAGTGGACAGGAGACAGACTGGTCGACGGTGGTCGACTCAGATGAGTGTCCAGCCTAAGTTTAGAGAAACCGCCTGAAGGATATCAAGCTGTATCTCCCGATGCTCTTCGGTAAGTGGATCAGCCTCATTTTTGCAAGTGCACAGCATTGGGTGCAATTAACTGGTTTCTGGCCGGTTGCTGAGACATGGATCGATCCTATCTCTTGTTCTCTCCAGGGCAAGTACTCTGGGGCTATGGACACCACTCAGGTGATTTCCTGGATATACGTAGCTGAGATTCAGCTGCCTTTTGGCAGATATGAGCCGAGATCCAGCATTCTCCCGTCTCAAATTTTCAAGTTTGGTACCAGAAGAAAAGACAATATTCTCATGGTATCTTGTATGTATGCTGCATTGTAGTTTATTGGTATTTGTTTAAAAGGAAATTTTATGTTTGTTAAATTGTGCAATAAACTAATTGCCATGTTAAGTGTGACAAATTGTGTGAAGCCTCCCTTCAGTGCTGTCCATAGGAAGGCAACTTTGGTTGCCTGGCGCCCATAAAAAGAAATTCCTATGAGGTTAGCCCACGACTCAAGAAATCGGAGCCTGCCGAGAGCTGCCGGGTATTAGCTTATGGTAGGCGGTCCCATCGGATCATAGGCCGAGGGATGGCGTGACAAAGTATATTTAAAGGAGAAATGTATCAAAGATGAGGCAGAGGAGTTTAACATGAATGATTCAGAGTGTACAAATTATATTTTTACTGAAGATAAAATAAAATCTGCAGAAAATACCAAAGGGTGAGTTATGAAGACAAAATATGAGGGATTCCCTCATATTCAGCCTATCACGAAAAAGTACGTCGGATTAAAAAAGAGAGCACAAAAGCAATTCCAATTACTATGCGTCATAGCAATATCGCAGAAGCATTTTAAGGCGTGTGCGGTGGGCACACAGCAAGGAAAAACATGAAGACCATGACATATTTCAGATCTCTTGGGAACGCCACTTCACGTCGTAAGATCCAATAAGGAAAAAATGCAAGCGAAAAACATTACCATGCAGAAATATTTATTTGCAGATGTAGCCATCTAAAAAGATGTGGCAAAAGCGTACAGGGTATCATCAAAACTATAAAAAAAACTCAAAAATAAAAAATAAGCATAAAATACATTGATGTAATACGTAATCATAGCATGATGACAGCTTTAGTAGAACCTCAGTTGAATTGTAATCATCTTCAGTTTATAAAATGCAGATTCCAGAAGAAAAGTGATTGTGGAAACAATTTTGAAATATTTACGGGGGCAGAAATGAAACAGGCTCCCTAATTAAAGAGGAAAAACTTGCTGGAACATGAAAAATAATTTAATGGATTTAAAAACGAAGGAAATATGAGTTGTATCCTGAAAATTAGTATTCAAGCCTTGCATTTCTCTCAATCAAAGGTCAGAGGCAAGAGCCATCATATGAAATGATCGCAAGAGAGTCGAATGTCCAGATGCATTATCAGCGTCAAGCGACACCAAGAAGAGAGACATGGCTGTGGACTAGAAAAGGCACACCATCCTATAGTTCGCAATTCACTCAAAGTGTGGCGGCCGCCGTTAGCGACGGGAGGGGGCAAAACTAGTCGAGGAGACTCGCTCCCTCAAAGGACACATTTCACGGAACAGAGTGTCTTTCGCACACTTTTGATATCGACTTGTTTCATTCATTTATAACAATCCTACTGCTCTCCTTTCTTCATTAATCTCATCGGCTCTAAAAATAAGCATCGCCTGATTAAAAGGCTCGAGGCTTCCATTGGTGAGAGGGAATTCGGTTGCATTTCACCCTTTGACGAATGACATTTCTTTGGGTGCGGCATCTACTCCGATAGGACAGTTCCCTCTACAGAGAAAGTCTTTGCAATCCAAATGAGGTGGAGCGGAGACAGCTGGGATGAAGAAGAGGAGAAAGGGAAGATGAAGTGGAGTGAAGTCGCCTCTTGAAGATCCACGAATCACGGGGAGATGCACTATTGGTGTGAAGACAGGCGAGGGACCAAACGTGCATCGAAATTGAAATTCATATTTTTCATTCGTTAACTGTCTAAAATCCCCAGAAATCTATAAAATACTGACTAGAAGCTGAAAACATGCTTTGATTCCGGAACATGAAAATCCCTAATATAGTTTCCTCTTCCCGTCATGAAATTGAATTAGACATCGTGCGAGGTGCATAAAAAATGAGTGGTTTGGAAGTTACAAGTGATTTCATATTTCTATGCATAGTTAGGCACAGAACTTAGATATAGAAAACTAACGAGATGAATTACATATTTGATATAGTGCATTTGATTTTCCACTCGATGTCAGCACAGAACTGAGACTCACTAGTATCCATTGGCAACCAATTCTTGCGTATTTCTTCTATTAATCAACTTTACCTCACTCTGTTGAGATAAAAATCACTTGTATCCCTTGGCTTCACACCCCCTCGAATGGAATTCGAAAACAAATGATTCAAAATGGAAAGAACAAAGTGAGAACAACGTCAGACCACAGCACGAATCGAATTATAAATCATTCAGTCAGCTTCTAAGGAGAAACACGATTTTTATACGAAAGAAGTAAAATGCGATTGCAAATTGAACAGTAAGGGGTAGGAAAAGTGAGATTATTTCTTCAAATGTGTATTGTTAAATTTCAATCCTCATTTATTATTTCTGGAATTGCTGCAGATGCGGATTCAACATTAAAGCTGATTTAAATTATAAATTTTCATGACATCATTCAAATACGAAGAGATTTTTCACCCATTTTAGTCGAAAAGTATGGGCACAATTTTCGGAGTTACTAGTTTTCGAGATCCTGGCTCAGTTGAAACTACGGCGAACCTAGCTCGTTTTCACTCATTCTAATTATCCAAATTTTGGGCGAAAGGAAATAAACCGATAATTTATTGCCACTGAAGAATGACAATTGTAAATAACTGAAAGCCTATGTCCCGATATATATACGTGCAATAGAAGTTTAATTCCTCTAAATATTTGTATAACTATATGTCAGAGAAAAAAATGCCTCTAAACTCAAGTGAAATGAGCGAGTACTGAAAAAGCATACATATCTGCATGACTACAATTATGATGTTTAGGTATGGGAGTACACTGCAATAAAAGCACGCTGTCGCAGTTACATTAAGGACCTTGACATGCTCGAATCTCTAATTGAAATTTGATAATTCCTTAAGAGAGTCACATATTTCCTGAGGTAAATGACAATTTGAAATTAAGATGGAAGACAAAAAACTTTTATGTTTGCGTGGCAAATCTGGTAGTCTCGTAGTTAATTCTTTTGGTGCTAAGATGTTACGACCTTTAGCTCATTTAACCGCAGTAGTAGACAGAAAAGTAATCGTTACTCGGTGCCACTAAAAATTGAGAAACACTTAATACCTAGGTATAAGTTATATTCAAGTTGGGTGTTGCAGAAGACAAAACTGAAAAGACTCCAATAGAAAATGCAACGTATAGAACTAGAATAACAATTTAACCTGCGAGCCTATACGTTGAGAGAAGCATGTACTGAAGCTGTGTTTAAAAGACACATTTTAGAGAGATGCAAGGAGGAATGGAAGATATGGTATGAGAAAGGGAGCAGGAGTACAGACATCTGCAAATATGTTGGCGAAAATGTGTAGTTCAGACTCCGGAATAACGAAATCGATTTCATTCCCGAAATTACTCGTAAAAGTGCATGATCATCGTATAAATTAAATAGAAGCAGAAAGTACTGAAAATTTAAGGGCAGTCCCTAAACTAGAATAATCTCAAATGCTTCATCTCATAGATGCATAAATTATTTGTCAAAATATATTTTGCATCACGAATTTTACAGCTGTATTTTAAGAGAAGAGGTTATGGATAGTGATAAGATGCCGATAGATGGCTCTGGCTGGAGGAGAGACGTCTGCTGGCCGACGTGCCTCTTCATTTCAGCCACACGGTGTGAACCAAGGTGATAAAGGAGGTCGTCTCAGTGTCTCCCGGCGAAGACCTGTGACGTCACGGCAGACACCCAGCCATACTCTACGCATGCATCGCATTAAATTTCACACTTTTGTCAACGAATATTGCGGGACATATCTGTAACTGGTCTTACATCACTACGTGTGCGTTGTATAAGCATAATAAAGAATTCGTTGTGCGGTAGCTACGTGCGCTGACAGCTCTAATACAGCTACAAAGAACGGACTTGAAATATCCTTTCACAGGTAGGAAAATCGTTGCGCTGTTGTGATTGTTTTGAATGATATATAATTCTAAAAATAAAACTCGTTTACACAAATATAGCTCCTAATTGATATAAATTTGATTGCCTTGAAAAGTTTTCCAAAGTATCTGAAAATAAAGAAGGAGAGAATCATGAAGTGTAAGAGGAAAGGTTTATTACGGCTGATTCTCCGAACACATCTCCGTTGAAGACTTCAATAGGGATTTGCAAGAGGAGCTTTTAGATTATAACGCCTGAATCGGAAATTGCATTCGTATGCAGCCGATTTAACATAATTTTTTTCTTCAACTTTAAGCTGTTATTTTCTCTTCATACCTTGTATTTATAAACTTATTTATTTAAAAACTATGTAAATATTATCCGACATTTTAAAAATTTCCTTGTTAATTAGAAAACTGGCATTTTATTATTTTTATGGTCCATGATAGGACAGTAGAAAATATTCTACTAGGTCACATAAGTGATGCTGAGAACATTCCCACGGAAAGGCAACGAGCAGATCACATATGTGCGAAACAGTCCCTTGCCTGCAAATTTATATAATCTTGGATTGCATATCTCGGCGTTATTTCATGTTGTATTGCTCATTGTTATCTTAGCATTATTTCACTTTTTAATTGCAGTGTTAGATAACATGTTGTTCATTTTGCTTGTTATGGTAGTATTTTACTTTCATTGTTTCCTCTTTTTTATTATAGAAATTGCAATGTCACCGTTTCCTGTTAAATCAATGGCAAGTGGAAGCTAGTGTATTTGTATTGGTAATTTTTTTTCCCTCGAACGTAAAAAAAAATATTACATTTTTTCATGTGCTTCCATGTCATGTTTTACTTATACTTGAAATGAAATATTGTGTTGTTTATTAAGAACCGACATATCTCCGCGTCCGTAATGACACTGCTTAAATACCTAATCGCCGTTATGATGATAAAAATTGACGTCTATGTTTGCTGCAATTGAAATAAGTAAAATACTTGTCGCCGCATGATCATAATGAAGACTCCAATTACACTGCCGTGACGTGGTCTCAAACCCCAGTCCCCAGGGTGGGAGCCGGAAAAGCTGACCACTAGACCAATCAACCCATCTATAGACAACCGCGTTATTTTAGAATTATATCATCATCATCATCATCATCATCAGTGATTACTGTCCTTAGACAGGTTTCCACTGGACTTCTCTCCATCTTTCTCTATCCTGAGCATCCTCCTTTAGGTATTTGTATTTTCTTCCTCTTCTTATATCATCCAACATTCCCATCCTCCTTCTTCCTCTTCCTCTCTTTCCTTCTATCTTCCCTTCTATTATTCTCCGTTCCAAACAATTCCTTCTTAATATATGCCCTAACCAACTTGCCTTCCTCTTATGAATCATATGTATTAATTTTCTTTCCTCGCCTATTCTTCTTAGAACTTCCTCATTCTTCACTCTGTCAGTCCACTTCACTTTCAACATTCGTCTCCATACCCACATTTCAAAACTTTCTAAATATCTCTCCTCCTTCTTTTTAACAGTCCACGATTCACATCCGTACAACACTACACTCCACACAAAACATTTCATAAACCTCTTCCTCATCTCTATTGGAATTCTTTTTGCTGTTAACAATGCTTTTACCTTTCCATACGCTCCTTTACCTATTGATATCCTTCTTCTTATTTCCTCAGTACAACTTCCATTCCATCTTACCAGACTTCCCAAATATTGGAAAGTCTGTACTTGCTGTATGATATTTCCTTCTAAGGATATACAAACACAACCTTCTTTTCTGCTGATTCTCATCACCTTGGTTTTATTTATGTTTAAGTTCATTCCAAATTCCCTCCCCACATCCATTATATCATCCATCACTTGTTGTAAATCTTCTTCACTTTCTGCCAGCACTGCCTGATCATCTGCATATTTAATTGTTTTTATTCTTTCTCCTCCTATTACAACTCCTCTAGCTTTTTCTAAAGCTTTCTCCATCATTTTTTCTGCATAAACATTGAAGAGCTCTGGAGAAAGGCAGCACCCTTGCCTCACTCCTCTTCCTATGCCAATTTCTTCTGTTTCATCATCTCCAATTTTTATAACTACTACCTGCCTACAATACATCTCCTTTATTAATCTCCTATCTTTCCAATCAATGCCAATGTCTTTCAAAATTTTCAATAACACATTCCAATTAACCTTATCAAATGCCTTTTCCCAATCAATAAAGCAAATGTACAAATCTCTATTCACTTCCATCATTCTTTCTCCTATCATCCTCAAGCAAGATTAAATTTGTTAATCGACTCATTGCACTGTTACCTAGGTTCTTTAATGCTTCTGATGGTATTCTATCGCATCCCATTGCTTTCCTTTCCTTGAGATCCTTGATTTCATAACGAGTCCCTTTACCCTTTCTAAATCCAAATTGATCTTCTCCCATATTTTCTTTAATTCTTCCTTCGATTCTTTTTAATATAATCCTTGTAATTACTTTGGTAACATGGCATATAAGACTAATTGTCCTATAGTCTTTACATTCTTTGGCATTACATTTCTTTGGTATTGGTATTAGAATAGTTTTAAGTAGATCATCAGGCCAGCTCCCGGTATCATATATCCTATTGATTAAATTTGTTAATCGACTCATTGCACTGTTACCTAGGTTCTTTAATGCTTCTGATGGTATTCTATCGCATCCCATTGCTTTCCTTTCCTTGAGATCCTTGATTGCCTTTTCCACTTCTCTTCTCAGCATGTTTGGTCCTCTATTCACCTCTTCACATTCCCATTCCTCTTCCAGCTCCATCTCAGAATGATCATCTTTACTATCATATAGTTCTTTCACATATTCTTTCCATATGTTTTTGTTTTCCTCAACACCTGTTGTTATCTTTCCGTATTTATTTAACATTCCTTGTTTACTTATTTTCTTTGGCTCTCTTTTTGTGAACTTTTTAGCTGTTTTATACATTTCTTCCCATCTCCCTTGTTCTTCTAGGACTTCCATCTTTTCGCATTCTCTCTCCATCCACTCCTCTCTTGCCTTATCAGTTAATCTTCGTAGTTCATTGTTAAGTTTCCTATATTGCCCTTTTCCTTCTTCAGTGTGAACATTTTTCCACTTTCTCCTTTCCTCCATTTTATCTATCATGCTCTGAGTGATCCATTCCTTCCTATTTCTTTCCTTTTGTACAACACCAACTTCCTCTTCTAAGACTTCCCATATTACATCCCTAATGTTATTCCATTCCTCTGATACCTCATTACTTTGTCTTACATCTTCCAATTTTTTCTCAACATTTTTATTATATGCTTCATTCTTCTCATTTTTCAGCTTTATTACATCCCATTTCCTTATCAACCTCCCTTTCTTAACAAGCTTCAATCGTGTTCTTATATCAGTAACTAGAAGATTGTGGTCAGAGTCAGCATCTGCTCCTGGGTAGGTTTTTGCCATTTTAACACTATTCTTAAACCTTTGATTGACAATAATAAAATCTATCTGATATCTTGAAATATCTCCAGGTGCTTTCCACGTGTACAACCTTCTTTTATGATTTTTAAACCAAGTATTTGCAATCCATAACTCCAAGCGCTCACAAAAATTTATCAATTTTTCTCCTCTTTCATTTCTACTTCCAAGTCCATAATCTCCAACTACATTCGTCCTTCTTCCATTCCCCACTACACTGTTCCAATCTCCCATCATTATAGTTCTTACTTTGCCTTTTCCATTTTCTTCATATACTTCCTCTATTTGCTCATATATCCGTTCAATCTCTTCTTCTTCTGCATCTGATGTTGGCAAGTACACTTGGATAATTAATGTATCTACTGGCTCACTCAGTATCTTGATAGCCACTACTCTATCGCTTACTGGCATAACTTTAGTTATATTTCTCTCCAAATTCTTTCTGTATATCAACCCGACTCCATTTTCCTTAGATTCCCCTCCCTTATAAATAATCTTGTAATCTCCTGAATCAAATTCTCCTTCTCCTTCCCATCTTACTTCACTTAATCCTAGAATACTGATGTTGTGTCTCACCATTTCTTTCTTCACATTTTCCAACTTCCCTTTCCTATTCATTGTTCTGACATTCCATGTTCCTATTCTCAATGCTGATGTTACCTTTCCCTTCTTCTTTCTCTTCTCTTTCAAACCACACAGTTCTCCTGGGATAGTGCCCACCCGGAGATCCGAATGTGGGCATATTACTCCGGAATATTTCTTATTCTCAGGAATCACCATGCTTTCATTGTAGTCCAGTGGGACTAGGGATACCGTAAGGGTCTTTAATGCGGTGGTTTCCCCTTGCCTTCCGCATCCTATGCCGTTGACCTTGTGGGTTCATCCGCCTTTTGGAATGATTTCCCATTCCAAGGGCAAGAGGGTGCCCTAACCCCTGTCCGCTCATCCATCCTCTACAGAGGTTGTTGGCTTTGACAGGGGGGGTCTCCTTATCCCGGGAGATACTCGGTCCCTGTGTCGTTAGCCGTTTTTAATAACGTTGCCCCCTCTCTACCACGAGGAGGTGATCATCAGGATTTTCCTTTCATTGAACCAAGGACCAAAAGGCATTACCTTGGTTCTCCAGTACTTTTAGAGAGGAGAATTATATAGAGCTTGTTAAAAATACCGCACGAAAATTAAGAAATTAAAGCCAAACTAAGATCCATTCAATGGAACCACTATCAGTTCAGACATGCATTCGCCATTCCGAATGCCATAAAAAATACAGCATGGAAAAAGGCGGAGCAAGGTACGTGGTCTCCCCTTGCAAGTTGAAGGCATTGGTTACTGAGATCGTAGATTGATTTTGGGTGGGAAACGTTCAAACGGAAACCAAAGTAAACTAATGTTAATGTCGGTCGGTCTCACAGCTATTTAGCGAGATATTTTCAGGCATTCTCTTATAAAAATAAAGCAACGAGGATCAATAATAAGTAGGAAAATAGGCAGTCTAGCGTGATTCACAGGATCATTCTTCACATAGATGTTCATTTCTGAAGGCTTTACCATCTGCGTAGATTCCGCGAATTGTATGCTTATTTAATTTTCAATTCTATTACTGGGATGAGATCATAGTTTATGACAATGGTACCCAACATTAAAGACTTGGGACATACGAGTTCATTCTAGGAGGCGAGAGAGGAAGAAGGAACGGTTGTCTGAATCATGCATGTACCAACCAATGCCCTGATTTTTAGATACACTTACTAGTAGTTACGAAATTTTGTGTCCACGGGTTAATAAGATTGCTTTTACAAATGGTACTTTTAGTTGTTCGTCATATTTCGCTTTTTCAGCTCGGTGGTGACTAATCTGTCCGTTGGGAAATGCAAAAAAATAGCTGGCGTTCAACGTCGTCCTTTATTTATTTACTTTTTATATACATTTAGAATATGACAAGCTATTTTATTGAACGAAATCAAATGCCAAACATATATAATACCAATCCACAGTCGTTTCATCGACATATCTAGCTAATCGGTGAGAATTTAAATAAATATGACGGCAAAAACACGGCAATAGCACGTTGCTCCTGCCAGGCGGCCGAGCGAGGTGTCTGCCGTGACGTCATCAACGAAACGTAGACAGCGAAGTGAGACCACCTTACCTTCTATCACCTTGGGTATGAACAGCGAAGTGATGAGCAGTGTTTAGGAGATTAGAAGTCATGAAAGAGCGGGAAGTGAGTGAGCCACTCAACTCGGTGAGCACAAGAGGAAGCGAAAGTGCTGCCCTCTCCACAGAGCGTCCGTAATGAGAAACTGGAGAGTGTGAAATTGGCCACCTGTGGTGCTGCAGTCGTGCACACGAGCGCCCTCTTCACAAACACTTTCGAGTTTCACCTCTTACCTGTGCTCATCTTTCGCCTCTTGCGTCCATCACTTCTCCCTCTCACGGCCGATTGAAAAAGCTTAATCGCCATCGTTCAAACATATAGCAATTTCTATTCGTGCCTCTTAATATGCAAATCGTAAAAATACTATTTTGTGCGAGTTAGTAGCTTTCGTCTCAAATGCATCTTCAATCGTGGAAGGTAATTTATCTGCAATCTGCATTAGAAATCACCAAATATAAGTGTATACAAGGAAGTTATGTAAATAAACTTTGGTCCAACAATATTTATATGTTAACATTTTCATCAATTCGTTTAAATTAAATATCTTTCCATTCGTTTTCCGTAATATAATCGGGTTTTTTCCCGGCGTAGGTGTTGGATGAAAAGTTCTCGGGCTTTCCACCGGGTAATAAAATCCTTCTCCGCCGTTTTCCGTAGCTTTAATGGTACTCAAATGAGAGATGTTACTATCAACAACCTTTACATATCAGCTCTCGATTCCACGATTCATTGAATTTAAACTCCCATTTTCCCTAAACAACAACCACATAAGCCTTGGATGCATAGCGAGGGCCGGCAGTCCAATAAGGAATCTCCCTGAGCGGCAACACGCGGGGATTAGTATTAATCAGGGGTGGCAGAGAAGGGGAAGGGTCAGGGGAGCGCCCCAAGGGGCGGCCAGGGTAATGCCGAGGACTAGGGCTCCTGCTAAGATATATATATATCACCCCTTAAGACCACTATCACGGCCATTAAGCAGCGTTGAAAGCGCCACCAGCGGCAAAAACGAACAAGCGCAAAAACTACCCATGTTTCCCTTCGAAGGGAGGGGTTTTAAACATTCGCCTACGGTTAGCGCATGCGCCGTGACCACAATCCCCCTCATCCATCCAATCTAGGATGGTTAATAGAAAGCTCGCCGTGCCTCAGGGTCTAAACGAATTCGCCCGATTGCAAATAACGGCTGGTCGATCGAGAGCCTTCCTCGAGGTCCAACTCTCGATCAAGGGGTTACGTTTCCCCGTAATTCTGAGGTTTTGAGGATCGTGTCTTGGAGAGGCGGTGGTAGAGTTACTCTAAGACGAGGTTTGAGGGATGCAGACGCAGATCCCATCCCCGTCTCAAATAGGTACCAGTTGCTGTCGGATGCAAACTCTGAGGTATCTGACGTGCCTAATCCTACCCCGAGACTGGTACCTAGGAAGAGGCGTCAGAGTGGAAAGGGGGGATTGTATTGTTAGGGAGTAGCAATGTCCGTCGTGTGATGGTCTCATTACGGGAGAGTGCGGACCGCGAGGGTGTTAGCGACCGTGTGACATCATGGTGCGTCCCGAGTGCCGGCGTTCCTCAGGTGACGCAGGCGGTTGGTACGGGGCACGAAGTGCTCCAGACTGCAGGTCGTGGCGCATGTTGATGACGCCATGGACCGCGAATCCAAGGAGATCCTGCATTCCTTCAGGGAATTGGACTCCGAAGTGACACGACTAATTGTAAGTGGTGCCGATGTTTCGCTGGCGATTTGTAGTGTTGTCCCAAGGATCGATCGTGGTTCTCTGGTTTGGAGCTCAGTGGAAGGCATAAACCAGAGGTTGCGTCGTTTCTGCACGGACATCGGAGCCTCCTTCGTGGACCTTAGGCCGACAATCCGATCGTATTGGACCCCTCTGAATCGTTAAGGAGTCCATTACACGGTCGATTCGGCTAACTGTGTAGCGAGTAGCATATTTGAGCACTGTAGGTCTTTAAAGTAGAGAGTAGGGCAGTGTGTAGATATAATAGTGGTGTAAAGTCTCTCGGGTCCGCCGGAGGTCGCAGAAGGAACGCGAGGAAGGGAATTAAGGAATTAATAACCAATTCCCGGTCCTTTCCATAACTCCTCTTTATTCGAGTTAATATACAACCATTCCGCAAGACGTCTACCATCCAACTCCCCACGTCGTGTCTTCTTCCCACCGACGCATCAGCCAGCTTGCAGTTCCCACCGCTCTTCTCACCGGATGCAGGGAGGGGTGGGAGGAAGGCATTATGTATCTGCTTGCTATTGTGGGAATGCAAGTCAGCGTGGCACTCACACCATTCCCCCCTCCAAAAGAAAAATTGAACAGAGTGAAATTTTTCTAACTGTCAGCCGACCACTTGCATTCCCACACCACATATAATCAACTGGGCAAAGATGATACCATTACCAACTCAAAATTCTATAACATACAAAATCACTGTTCGTTTAACGAAAAGATATAATGCCATCACCAATTTTAAAAGATGTCTCTCAACCAGTACTCCATTATCCAAATGGAAAACACTCTGTCCCGTCGCACTCACATAGATGCTACATACGTAGACTTACATACACTCAAGAACACTCATCGCTCCTCGGGCAATCACTCGGCCAACACCATAATGGCCTCATCACTCACTTTTTAACATGGTCGTGGCCTCAAATTATATGGGCAAACGGCTAGCGTCGTACTTTCACAATTACTCTCGCTGATTTGCTCATCATATGCACCGGGACACACTTCGGGGGAATTTGCACTGAGGGATGGGAGGGCTTCAGGGGGCATGGTGGTCAAAGGAGTCTCCGCTGGTGTCTGCGTTATCTCCGCGCGGTCCGCGCTATCTTCAAAATGGGGTGGGGACAGGGTGGGAGGCAAGGTCATAACGGGCAAGGTCGCCGCCGACGTGTCAACAATCTCCACGGGGTCTTCCTTGTCTTTATCAGCAACTCGCCGCCTACTTCGCAGCGGGTACGGCGAACGCTGAGGTAACGGGTGCTCTGCTCGGAGTGGGCGTGGTCGGTCGGCTTTCCATTCGTCCCCGCGCTCGTCCTCCGAATGATCGGAAACCGCCGACCAAGATGCCTCGCTCTCCAAATCGGAAACGGCATCAATTTTCGAAGAAGGGAAAGGGGGGAAACTGTCACTATTTCTTTCTTCCTCGTTGTTGCATTTGGAGTGGAAGAAGGGGAGGTGGACACGATTTCCGGAGACGTTGATGCTTCCTCAACTCCTTTCCCACTCGCCATCAGTAATCTCGGACGCCCACGACTTTTCTCGCCCCTGATTGCGTCTGCGAATTCATGTTCCTTATTTCTCACACCCCTATGTGCTTTAACGCGGTCTTTATGCACCACGATAGTCCTAAAACGTAGCTGCAAACGTAGATTAGAGTCATTGAGCACCTCAAGGATTTTATAAGGCCCCGAAAACGGTTTGTGGAACTTGCGGATTCTGCCGGGCTTTATACAGGGGTCGTTTAGGTAAACATATTGACCCGGCTGGTAGTTCACATCCCTGCTCCTCTTGTTGTATTGCCTTGCCTGCGACTCAAGGGCCCTCTCACTATTCCCCAAACATTCTTTCCAAATCTGCTTGAGTTGATCACTTAGTTCGTCCACATATGAATCTCTCGTACTAGTCTCTACGGTCTCTAAGCAATGGAAGGGCGTCTTCATTTCGCGACCGAAAATCACCTTGAACGGAGTCACTCGCGTGCTACTATGATAGGATGAATTATTTCCGGCCACCGAAAACGCTAACCACACATCCCAGCTATTGTCTCTTCCATTAACATAGTGGCTTAGCATTTGCGAGATGGTTCGATGCACTCTCTCACACCTTCCGTTACAGCTGGGGTGAAAGGATGATGTACGTAATTTATATACCCCTAGAAATTTACACAAATTCTGGAACAAAGCTGACTCAAAGTTAGGGCCCTGATCCGACAGTATATAATCAGGAACACCGAATTTCAAAATGCACCGCCTAAGTAGAGCGTCGGCCACTACTTCCGCTGTCTGTGAGGGAATGGCCACCATCTCTAAATACGTGAAAAATGATCGAGAATGGTAAGTATAAACCGGTTGCCGTTCGAGGTGCGCGGTAGGGGCGCAACAATATCTATGCTGATGAAGGAAAAGGGGAGGTACTTACTGGAAGTTTCTTCAAGGGTGCCCTCGTCTTGCCGTAAGGGCTACGTTGATTACAAGGAACACAGCTGGCAATCATCTCCCTCACATCTTTATCAAGGGAGGGCCACCAGTACATCTGTCGTATTCGTCTAATAGTCGGCTTTACTCCTAGGTGTCCTGACAGAGCGTGGTCGTGATGTTGGCGGAACACAGTTTCCCGTCGGCTCACAGGAACCACCACCTTTAATCCCTCACTTGTCGATCGGAACAGCAGTCCATTTTTCTCCTCAAAACTCTCGCACGACTTCCACTCCTGGCATTCCATATCCTCGGCTTGGTACTTCTTCCAATCTTCGTCATCCATTACCTCCACCACTCGTATCTTTCGGCTTAACCCGTCGGCGTTAAGGTGGAGTTTTCCTGGCTTGTGAATAACCTCATACTCATATTCGGCTAATTTCAGCGCCCATCTGGTTAATCTACTACTGGGATCGCGAAGACTAAAAAGCCATCGGAGGGCGGCGTGATCCGTGATTATATTGAATGGGCGACCCCACACATAAGGGCGAAAATACTGAACCGCGAATACGACCGCGCACAGCTCCTTCTCCGTGGTCGTGTAGTTTATTTCCGCTGCTTGAAGTTGCCGCGATGCATACGCGATGGGATGCTCCTCGCCGTCTTTCTCTTGCGACAACACCGCGCCCACCGCAAAGTTGCTGGCGTCAGTGGAGATAACGTATGGCCTTGCGAAGTCAGGATAGGCGAGCACCGGAGTGCTTACCAAGGCCGCCTTCAAGGATTCCATGGCCGCGTCACAGTCAGGTGTCCATATGAATTTAGTTCCCTTCTTGAGGAGCCGCGTTAGCGGTCTTGCGACCACAGCGTAATTATTTATGAAGCGCCTATAATAATTGGCGAGTCCCAAAAACGATTGCACTTCCTTGGTATTGCTAGGTGAAGGAAAATTCATAACCGCGTTTATTTTCTCAGGGTCCGGACGAACACCCTCCCGGTCGATCACATGTCCCAAATACCTTACCCTTTCTCTAGCAAAGTGACACTTTTCAATTTTTAACGACAAACCTGACTCTTGCAGCCGATCGAACACGCTTCTCAGCCTTTCAACATGCTCTTCTATGGAGGAACTAAATACAATGACGTCATCCAAATAGACGAGACACTGTGTGGGCTTTAGTCCTCTCAAAACGCCGTCCATCATGCGTTGAAACGTGCTAGGGGCGTTGCGTAATCCGAAAGGCATGCGGTTGTATTCAAAATGTCCTCCCTCTACATTAAAGGCAGTCTTCTCTCTGGAGTCAGGATGCATAGGGATCTGATAATAACCACTCGTTAGATCTAACGTGGAAAAGTAACGGCTCCTCCCTAAATAGTCTAACGTTTCTGTTATATTGGGCAGGGGATACACGTCTGGGGTAGTCACTGCATTAAGGCCACGGAAGTCAACACAAAATCTATAAGATGGGGTGCCGTCAGCTGATTTTTTTGGCACAATGACGACTGGTGAAGCCCAGGGGCTACTGCTAGGGACAATTATCCCGGCCCGTAACTGCTCGTCCACAAGGGTTTGAATCACTTCCTTCTGGTTATATGGCACTCTATAGGGGCGGCGATAAATGGGTGGAGAGTTGCCCGTGGGGATTCTGTGAGAGGTAATTGTTGTGGCCGGAGGTATTCTTCCTTCAGTGAATAAACTCTGGTACTCCTCCAACAGGGATAGCAACGCCTTCCTTTCCGGTTCATCCAGATCCGCTAACTTCTCCCGGAAATCTATCTTTCGCTCTTCGGTAGTCGTTGCTCGGACGTGCCTTATGCCTGTAAAGTTACCTTTAAAAATTTTCTCCACTTCATGGAGAGTTGCCACTTTTGTTCCCCGTCTCAAAACAACCTCATCCAGCCCGAAATTCCCTACCTTTACCATAACCTCCCGTCCTCTCTCAAACCTACACACACCCCGCGCTACAGCACAACTGTGTGAGTCCGTTATCACCTCTGGCTCTGTAATGTATTCTCCTTCAAGAGGGGCGTCATCTGACAGTCTGCAACACACTAATGTTTCGCTCCTGGGCGGAATCACTGTCTCATCAGTTAATTTAATAGGAACTTCAACGTCCACTCCAACGACCCTTGCACTCTTTTTTTTCCTCTCCTCGCATCCTTCATGCGCGCTGCACTTGCCTCTCAAAGAAACGTAGGTGTCACCTAATTTCATCGTCTTTTTACTCACATCAATTAGTCCACCGTATTTTTCCAAGAAATCTAACCCTAAAAGCCCCTGATATTCTCCCACCGAATCTACCACTATCATATCTATACTATAAGAACACTTTCCCAGCACTAATTTCACCGTTTCTACACCATGGTTCCACACAGTCTCCCCCGAAATGCCCTTTATACGATATGGAGATCTTCTAATTCGTTCGCCCCCGTTCACACCACGCGCTACCAAGGAAACTTGGGCACCGGTATCCACCAAATATTTGCAGTCTTTTCCCACGACGCTAACTGCCACCACTAAATCCTCTGTCCGCTTAGCGGCCTCTAACCGTGGAAGGAATAGGGTTACAGGGGTCCGGCCTGGGTGGCGCCTCCGGACCCGCCGCCATTTAAAGGCTTCTCTGAGGGTTTCCGCTGGCACTGATAAGCGATATGGCCGGAAGCTCCGCAAGCATAACACCTCCGGCGGGGGCACCTTCGCGCGAGATGGTCTGGAGAGTCGCACTCATAGCACCTCCGCCCCGCCTCCGCTGGGGAACGGAAAACACGGCGGACCGGCGAGGGGGCTCGCGGACTGCGATCAGCTTCGCGGATCCGAATAGCCGTCTCAAGGGCCGCATCGAACGACGCCGGCACGGCCAAGCGGCACAGACGACCGAGCTCACCGGGAAGACCACGAAGGAATGCGTCCAGGGCCCTTTGGTCGGCTTCATGCTTGATCGCGGCAGCGTGGGGCGGAAGTTCATACGTGTGAGAGTTAATCGATCTCACCCGGTCCGCGAAGGACTCTAAGTCCTCTCCCTGCCCTAGTCTCACCGATCCTAACTGCTCGCGATAGAATCAAGCCGTTAATTTCGGGCGATATCGATCAAGGAGGTACTTCTTAAAAACTGAAAAATCAGCCGCCTGGTAGCACTCCTCCTTGATACGACAGAACTCTGCAGCGTCGCCACCCAAACGCACTCTCGCTGCCTTCAGGGTCTCTTCGCTGGTCCAGCCACTCAGTTCTGCCACGCTTTCCACTCGCTCGATGAAAGCTACAACACTCTCCCCGGGGCGGCCAGTGAATACATCGATGCCGCTGATGAGCGAGAATTTGTTTCCCCACGAAGGAGCAGAGCTCTGAGTCGCGCTGCAGAGTCGTTCCTTTAGCTTCTCGTTTTCCTTAGCCATGATGCTGATCTTCTCCCCGAAGTTATCTATGACACTCTGCAGCGGCACTTCATGCCCCCCAAAACTCACGCGACTCGCCATTCTCGCTGCTTCCTCGCGATATCTACGATCTCCGGTTTGATCGCGCTTCTGACACCACTGTAAAGTCTCTCGGGTTCGCCGGAGGTCGCAGAGGGAACGCGAGGAAGGGAATTAAGGAATTAATAACCAATTCCCGGTCCTTTCCATAACTCCTCTTTATTCGAGTTAATATACAACCATTCCGCAAGACGTCTACCATCCAACTCCCCACGTCGTGTCTTCTTCCCACCGACGCATCAGCCAGCTTGCAGTTCCCACCGCTCTTCTCACCGGATGCAGGGAGGGGTGGGAGGAAGGCATTATGTATCTGCTTGCTATTGTGGGAATGCAAGTCAGCGTGGCACTCACAGTGGGATTATAAATAAAGGGGTAAATTCAAAAGTTCTTGCAGGCAAAAGTTCTTCCTGAAATGAGATTAGAGTAATGGAAAGAAAATCAGCGTTTCAGAATCTGCATTACCAATTCACAACAATGCATCTACATAATACCCTGCGATGGTGTTTGGCAGGGTGTTTGGCAGGAGGAGATCAATCATCATCATGTAGCATGCAATTGGACTCCCATATGCACACCACACGGTCCAAAAAACGTCGCGTATACTACCAAATTAGAATACCTCATGCTGTTAGTAATAATAATAAAATTCATAAACATGCATTATGGTATACATACGTTTGTAGGCTACACTAGAAGCCATCTAATTTATTTATGAGTTCTAACGCTGCCGCTACAATCTCTTATTGATCATGGAAAACGATATTCTGAAACCGTCTGCTCTACAGTCTATCTCTCTTATTTATATGATCTGATCTTCCGTAGTATGTGTGCGCTAGTAACATATGCCTAATTTTGGCATAAAATACGCTGCTCTTGGATTTATTTAATGTGTTTAATAATCAAAAAGGGGGAGAGTGGACTGTATTACACTGGATTGCCGCCGAATGGTACTCACGAAATTCGGAGGCTTCAATGCCATGGCGAGCTGGCGCGTGGTCTCCGAGGCAGCTCCTCCTCGGTGTTCGAAGCACAAGTACGCGTCTCGTATTAGTCCTTGCTAACAACTGTCCTCGTCTCGAGGATCAAAAAAAAGAGAACCTTTTGCCCTCTTACGGCGAACACAAACAAAACAAAAGAAAAACAAAATGCACCACTCGGCGGCAATACGAATGATAAGTTTACCGAACATAACCCACCCACCAAAATTGGGTGCCAATTTTAATAATAATGATAAACAAGTAACGTCATGAGTGCTTAGGGAAATATGAAGAAACTACAAAAGAGCGTGCTAACTGAACCTGGGAAGATAATGAACAAAGGTGAGGTTATAAATTAGGTTCTTCACTCTGAAGGGGGCCATCATCAGAGACTTAGTACAAATGGGCAGCCCACGGAAGGGAAAGGTTCAGCACGAATGTTCCTAAGCAACGATATGTACAAGAAAATGAACAATTGCCCTAGCATACGAAATAAAAGAGAACCAAAGCATACAAAGAAAGGAAAAATACATTATTGAACAGGCAGTTTGGCCAGTTTTGAGACTGGGCGTTTAAAATTACCAAACGCTGTTCGGACAGTGCAAACTCGCACTCGTCCATCAGTTCCTTGATGAACATCAATAATTCTAGCCAACGGCCATTGCAAAGGAGGACTATTCTCCCTTTTAAGAATCACTAAATCTCCTCGTTCTAAATTTGGATTTTCTAAAATCCATTTTGACCTAGATTGCAATGTGGATAGATACTCGTTCGTACATCGATTCCAGAAATGTTGAGAAATTCGTTTCACAAGTTCCCATCGGGTTACTCTGTTGATTTTAACATCTAAAAGGCTTGGTTCGGGAATAGCCACTAATGGTGTGCCAATCAAAAAATGTCCAGGTGTTAAAACTTCCAACTCGTTGGGATCCGATGGCAAAGAGATCAATGGTCTGGAGTTTAATATCGCTTCAATTTTGGCAAATAAGGTTGATAGTTCCTCAAAGGTTAAAATCTGGCTACCCACTGTCCTTTTTAACAAACCTTTTGCCGACTTGATATTTGCTTCCCACAGACCGCCAAAGTGAGGTCCCTCCGGGGGATTCATATGCCAAGTGATATTTGTGATGGAGTATTTATCCGAAATTTCATTACACTTTAATAAGGTTTGAAACTGTTTGTTTAATCCGGTCAAATACCTATTTGCGCCGACAAAATTGGTGCCACAGTCAGTGTAAACATATGAGCACAGACCTCTTCGCGATACAAATCTCTCAAAAGCCGCAATAAATGCCTCTGACGAGAGACTAGATACAATTTCTAAATGACATGCCTTGGTTGCTAAACAAATGAACAAACACATATACGCCTTCTGTTGTTTTGCATTCCTTCTCAAGGATTCCTTCACTAAAAACGGTCCTGCAAAGTCAATCCCGGTGTGCAAGAATGCACGCGCAGGTTGCACACGAGGAGAAGGCAAGCCTCCCATTAAAGGCACTTTAGGAGCACAACGTAATTTGAAGCAAGGGATGCATTTAAAAATTCTCTGCCTGATTACACTTCGGGCAGAGATAATCCAATTTAACAAATATTGTAAGGTAGCTGGCCCTACGTGTAAATACACCTTGTGATAATAGTCTATTATCAAGTGAGTCAAATGACTATTTTTGGGTAGCAACAATGGATGCTTCCGTTTATAAGGTAAAATTGAGTTTTGAAGACGCCCACCCACCCTGAGACAACCATCTGAATCAAGGAAGGGATTTAAGCGTTGAATTGGAACTGAACAAGGAAGACCTCGATTTAACCGATAAATGTCCTCCTTGAAGTGACATTGCTGAGTCATTCGAGTGCAAAGTATCAATGCCGAATTGATTTCATTCCATTTCAGATGTCCACTGATGCGATTATTTAATTTAACCCTTGTGTTGGTAATAAATCTCCGACAGTATGCCACAGTTCTCAACAAATTGGACCACGATGAGTGACGTTTGATAAATTCCAAATCGGGTTCCAGAAATACTGTGAAGGCGGAATCTACAATATGTTTACTTTCCGATAGTTGATTGAATTCAATTGGTTGGAAAGAACTGATTTTCCAATTAACAAAGGGTTCCGATAGCCAAGCGGGCCCATGCCACCACAAATGCTGATAAACTAATTCACTGGGCAAACAGCCCCGACTTCCTATATCTGCTGCATTATCTTGAGTTTTAATGTGATTCCACGTAATACCAATTGCATTTTCCTTGATTTGCATGATACGATGAGCAACAAAGGTTTTCAAACGATGGGGTGGGGTGTCTAACCATGTTAGAACAGTGCTAGAGTCTGTCCACGCAAAAACGCGAGTTATTTTCACCATTCCAGAAATACAATCAAATACAAATTTTATAAGTTTGGATAACAGGACAGCTCCTAAAAGTTCCAAACGAGGGATTGATTGAGTTTTAATTGGTGCAACTCGCGTCTTAGACAAAACTAAGTGAACAGTTCCCTTTTCTGCTAAATCACCCATTCGCACGTACACAGAAGCACAGTACCTTCGTTCAGAAGCATCACAAAATCCAAGAATTTGGGAAATGTAACATTCAATATTCAAAGTTGTGTTCTTTCCTATCCACCTTGGGATTTTGACAGCAACCAATGATGGCAATTGTTTCACAAACTCTTTCCAAAGTTTCAAAGTAGAAGACGGAAGTTCATCGTCCCAACCCAGTTTTAATTTCCACAAATTCTGCATTAGATATTTTGCCCAGAAAACAATAGGGGCAATCCATCCTAATGAATCGAATACCCGTGCGATTGTGGACAAAATGCCTCGTTTGGTATTGGGCGTTTCCCATTGTCGTACATGATAACAAAATGTGTCCGACTTGGCTTCCCAATAGATGCCCAACAATTTTATTGAGGGAACTTGATCATAGTTAAAGTTAACTTCAATTTGGCAAAGATCAGACGGAAGCTCTTGTAACACATCTACTAAATTGGATGCCCATTTACGGACTTGAAATCCCCCCGCATTCATTAAATCATTTATTTCAGTGATTAAACTCTTTGCCTTTTGGGGAGATGCGGTGCCAGTAACCAAATCATCTACAAATAAGTCCCGTGAAACAACATCTGCTGCACAAGGATAACGTAGAGCTTCATCTATGCACAACTGTTTAATAGTGCGCATAGCTAAGTAAGGTGAAGAGGCGAGGCCAAAAGTCACCGTATTAAGTTCGTATTCTTGCAAATCAGAATCTGAATTTGGACGCCATATTATGTGTTGATACGCTCTCTCCTCAGGGCGAAGTTCAATCATTCTGTACATTTTACATATGTCACCTATTAAGGCCACCTTATGTAAGCGAAAACGAATAATCAAGGCTGATATGTCTTGGTGAAGCTTGGGTCCCACCAGAAGCATATCATTAAGGGAAGTTCCTGTAGTGGTCTTGGTAGATGCGTCAAAAACTACTCTCACTCGAGAAGTCGTACTACATTCTTTATATACAGCATGGTGCGGTACATAGTATTTACCTGTACCCCATCCGACTTGAGACATATGGCCTAGTGAGATGTATTCGGACAAAATAGAGTTATATTCATCTCTGCCTTGCGGATTCTCATTCAATTTCCTCTCCAGCAATTTGTAACGCCTAATGGCTGTCGTCTGAGAATCTCCTAATGCCGCCAAACAATCTATTTCCTTAAGCAGTAAAGGAACAACATATCTGCCGCTTGGCTTTCGATAATGGCAATTAACAAACATGTCCTCTGCTAACTCATCCTGCGGTGACACAATATGAACCATAGGTGCTTCCTCTAATCTCCAAAATTTTTGAAGAGTTAAATCGAGATCAGATTCCGAAGATACAAGACAAGTAGAAATGTTAGATGAGTCACGAGTTGCAGAAGACACCGAGTTTAATGGCCCAATAAGCACATACCCAAAAATCGAAGGCCAGGCAGTGGGAAGTCCACTTGAACGAACCACTGGCTTATCCAACATTATATCAGAAAACATATCTGCTCCAAGCAAAATATCAACTGGCCCTGGTTTGTAATACTCCGGATCGGCTAATTCTAGGAATTCAAAATGATGGCGTACTCTATCTGGGACTTGCTCCGTGGGTTGTGTTGAGCTTATCTTTGGTATAACAATGGCATTTACTTGAAGCTCAGGACCCCGTCGACGCGGTCGAATAACTACAGAGGCCGTGCCCTTGGTGGATGTAATCGGAGTAGCGGCTAAACCAAAACAATTGACCAGCGATGATCTGCGAGGAATACCTAGCCGTTGCTGACAGTCCGTTGTAATGAAGCTCGCTTGAGAAGCAGGATCAATTAGAGCACGAATAGGAATGAACGTTCCTGACTTGTTCTTTGCAAGTACAAGACATGTCCCCAACAAAACCATAGAATAATGCAAATTCATCTGGCAAGCAGAACATGAAATTGAATTTGACGAGCCATCCACCTCGACTACAGCTGATTCAGAGTTTACTGATTCAGTATTCTTAAGAAGTTCTGCAGCCGGTCGATTATTTAAAGACTGTGTCTTATCACTTGTGGCTTGAGATTTGTGGACTACATCGTCGTAGCACAAGTTTCGATTGCATACTAAGGTATGATGTTTATTATTACATACTTTACAAAGGTTTTTGGAAAGACATTGCTTAGAGGAATGTTTCTCTCCTAAACAATTGTAGCACAGCCGTTTTGTTTTCGCCAATTCCCTTCTCTTCGTCATCGATAGAGAAATGAATTTATCGCATTGATATATCTTATGATCACGCGAACAAACAGGGCATGATAACTTCTCTACCTTGGCTACATGGAAATGAGATGTTTTCTTTGCAAAAGATTTGGTTGATGAACTAACTTCTTTCAATGATATGGACTGTGCGCTCTCCTTTACTCCCGATGATCGGAGAACGTTAACGTAGTCGCGACCAAATTTTAAAAGCGTGTGAACCGATGGAAAGTCCACCCGGTTATTCTCAAGTTCAAAATGTTTCCTAGTGTCTTGATCCATAACTCGAGATGCTAAATAGAACAAAATAAATTCACCCAAATTAGGTATGTTCATCGTCTGCAAAGCAATCACATTTTCAGAGTATGTTTCGATGAACTTTTGCAAAGAATCCAGAGAAGTATTCTTCAAACATGGATAGTTAAACAACTTATCTAAATAATGAAACGCCAACTGGCGTTTATTCTCGTACTGTTGGATCAAAGTTTTCCACGCTATTTGATAGTTTTCAGCGATTAGCGGCAAACTAGTAACAAGCCTGTGGGCATTACCTCGTACGCTTGACACCAAATAATGGAATTTTTCAATGTCAGTTAATTTAGTGTTTAGGTGAACAAGACTATTGAACACATCAAAAAACGGCTTGAAATTCTCAATTTTCCCATCGAAGGAAGGCAGCGTAATTTTGGGTAAATGTACCGTTCTATCGTCGGATTCATTCGAAGAGGCTCTATTTGACGCTGCAGGGACCTCCCGAATCAGAACACGTCTTGCCACAGCTCGTATTTCGTGGTAGTAGCCTTCTACCTTATCGAATGCCTTTAGCTGTGGTGCCTCTTCCTCATCTAGCTCTAAATCAATTGTCATTTCCCGCAATTGATCCGATAATTCAACGAATGACTTATACTGATCATCGAGTAGCAAAAACCTACTCTCAAAAAGGTCTTTATCCACCGCGTTGCCTTCGACCGTCATGGATATTTCGTGTAACTTTTCAATGATACGCATGTTCTCTTCAAATTTAGATTTAGTTAATCGAAATCTCCTCAGAAGCCTACTACTCTTCTCTTTATCGCACATGATAAATCAACTTCACTCAAATGAATAAGAAACAATGCTACACAAATGGAAATGCCTGACACAAATCCAAAGAAAACGACCAAAGAATAGCAAAAATACCAATGAATCAACAGGAAAGAAATATTTCCCCAAGCACTCGCCACGACAAATAATGATTTCAAATATGATAACCAACAAAATGATTACGTTGTGGATTCACCAATTGGATCCACCCAACAAATATGCGAATCGGTAAGCCAATATCCGGCCCGAAGGACCAAAAAATGTTTAATAATCAAAAAGGGGGAGAGTGGACTGTATTACACTGGATTGCCGCCGAATGGTATTCACGAAATTCGGAGGCTTCAATGCCATGGCGAGCTGGCGCGTGGTCTCCGAGGCAGCTCCTCCTCGGTGTTCGAAGCACAAGTACGCGTCTCGTATTAGTCCTTGCTAACAACTGTCCTCGTCTCGAGGATCAAAAAAAAGAGAACCTTTTGCCCTCTTACGGCGAACACAAACAAAACAAAAGAAAAACAAAATGCACCACTCGGCGGCAATACGAATGATAAGTTTACCGAACAAATGGGTTTAATCTATTTTTTAGTCTATGGTCTGACAGAGATTTCCCAGTTTATCTAAGGTTAGACTAACAAAACTATCGCAACGACTTTTCACGTACCTGGAAGCTCTTCTTTGCACGAGTTCTAACTCTGTTTTTAAGCCTATTTCATGAGGTGCCAAACACTGGCAGTTTATTCTAAATTGGGCGGAACGAGGGAGAAGTAGATAATTTCTCTCACTTTGTCGTCGCACTTTCCTAATACTCTTTTTACGGAACACAATTTACGTTTAACTTGACCTGTTATTTCCCGAATATGTTTTTTCCACGATAGATCATAATTGGGGCTAACTCGTTGATATTTCAAGGATTCAACTGCCTTTAATTGGGTGCCCCAAACGATATAGCTATGTTGTGGGGAGTTTTTCTTTTTCCAGAAATTCATCACTACGCATTTTTTTCAAATTTAACTCTAACTCCCGTGCATCGCACCACGCTTGGATAGCAGGGAGTTCGTTCTTTAGTTCATCTATATCTTTGCCGGAGCGGATCTCCCTGCGAACAACAGCGTCGTCTGCAAATAATCGTGACTTACTGCGTACTTTTTCACCAATTCCGTTTATATAAAGAATGAATAGGAGTGGGCCCACGACACCACCCTGAGGGACGCCAGACTCTAACCTCGTTGAGGACTGCACTGCCTAATATGTACTACTCTTTGCGAGCGGTCTAGATGAAGATGTAATTACCTGGGTAAGAGAACTTTTGAGCGACTTTTAAGAACTTTTGGTTTTGGCTAATAGCTTATGTATACCTTAATGCATGTTTATGAATTTTCTTATTATTTTTAACAGAATGTTTTGTGTTTTCTAGCTTTATTGACAAATAACCTTAATGAGTACTTAACAACTTTGCCTTTTCATGACTACGATAGTATAATACGTCATTATGCGTAACGTTTTTTGTACCATATGGTGTGCAAGTGGGCATCCTGCTGCATGCTGGTGATTGATCACCCCCTGGCAAACACCCTAGAGGTGACTCGCAGGGTATTATGTAGATGTATCTATCATCAAAATAAGCTGTAGTGGTGCATTGACGGTGAGAAGGTGACTGGCCAATCAGAAGAGGGAATGGAAGGGAAGGGGTGACATCGCTTTTATCATTATTACTACAGTAAAGAGGGATGTGAAAGAGAAGAAATACGTAGGCGTGAAAAGATTAGCTGATGGGAGAATAGAGTGGAGAGCTGCGTCAAACCAATCCTAGGATTGTTGACCAGTGATGATGATGATGATGACTACATGTTGAGGATACGTTTTATTCTACCATATCCAAGGTAAAGCAAATACCATACGCAAACGCTGAATAACTCAGATATATTAATAATTGCAACGGTAAAATCAAAATTAAACTGGAGAGAGGCTAAAAACAGGAATAAACCTCAGCCCATACTTAAGTAAAGAGTGTATATATAAGTGTATTGATACGAGAGATAGAATATGTCACAATGTTTCTTCCTAAACGCCCTGGGGAAACATTTTCCCGTGATTTTGTGAAAACTATGTATTTTAATGATTTATCCCGCTCTTGAATCTTTCAATTGAGAACTGTTTGAAGTTTAATTCAAAAGCTCATTTGTAAACAAACTCTAATTAATAAATATTGTTCCAAGAGTATACGTTGCTATTTAGCTACTGGGTAATGAAAATTCCAATAATTTTTTTTCATTCAGTTTTAGCTGACCACGAGTCTTAAAATAGAGCGGAACAAACTTAAAACATGATCTGATACTCATGTAATATGTGGCGATTAAAGAGTGGTGAGATGCCTAACGTATCAACCCCACATTAAGAAATCGGACAAATAGCCGGACTTGGAAAGGAAGAAGGCTCCTCAAGCATAACTGGAATGAATTCTGCTCCGATGTGTGATCTCTCTGATGAGGAGGCTGCTTCATTTTGAAAGCAAGCATTATCGCCTCTCCTCCTTCATCTATCCATCCTATAGGAGCTACGACACATGATGCTCTGCCAAACACGCTTCTAAACTAAATAACAGTCACCACAATTTCCCTGCTTCTCATTTTTCTTTAGCGTTTGCGGTCGCTATGGCAATGCCGGGAAGGAGATATTGGGGTTGCTCGGAGGAAAAGAAAACGGAGCGTAGAAGCGACGGACTTCCGTGTGCAGCTTATATTCCAAGGGCGGGCGCATAGAAAACTGCGGTTCAATTCCGAATCCAAAAAACAAAAGCAATGTACACTCGCATTGGCGGAATCGACAGTAAAAAGTCTCCAGGGTGAAGCTTACCCTTCATTGCAGAATACCATTCATTTCCCTCGCACTCATTTCACCACGTGGAGCACGTATTGAGTGAACCGACGCTAAGACGAAATCACGACCCAACCGTGAAGGACATAAAGGATCTGTTTCTAAACTGAGATCAGAAATACAGACGTGAATGGCGAGGATTGCGAAGGAAGAGGGCACTTATAAATCTTATCATATTTGGAGAGTTGCTATTATTCCATGGGCTTAAAGTAACGATCCTGAGGAATTCCTTGTAACAATATCCCTGTGGAGTATGCTTCTATATGGAATTGAGGCATAAAAAATGGTGGAAAATATGAGATCAACATTAGAGGCATTTGAATTATGGTACGTCGGAAGAATAACAGCGACAAAATGAATCAGTCTAGGAGGACTTAAGATTGCTAGAGTTATGAAAGTGGGGTAGGGTATAAAAGTATTGCACTCTGAAGTATGAGCGACGCATAGGTTCATTCCGATTACCAGGATACGCCGCGTGGTCGGAAGACGGTCGGCCGCCGCGGCTCACGGAAAGGCTTTCGGCGCCGACGTCGACTGCTGACTGCTACCTAGACAGCAAGCTGAAGGTAATGAGCTAAGGCCAGCCCAATGACACTCCCTATCCCACTCATTGGGAACCCATGGTCTTTTATTGAAGTCGTTTCCTCAACCTGCCGCACGTTTGCCGGGGCGGCGCCACGTATTCTGGAGGGCAAGCATTAGCGGGTAAGTCCATTTCCTTATCATTGATTGCGTGCTACAGGTGAGTGGAAATGGTGATTTTTGTAATTAATTAAGATTTAGTTTTCGCATGTTAATTTTCTGCATTATTTCCTAATTGTTCTACATTAATATTTCGTGGATATATATTGTAGATTTACTGAAAAAAGGAAAATGCCGTGGACGTGTGTGGTACCGCGTTGCACCACTGGTTATGGCCACAAGACATCGGGGATTTCGCTTTTTAGAGTCCCCAAGGATCCTGAGAAGCGATGAAATAGCTGTACAAATTTCTTTTTTTCGTGTGCCAAAGCTCCAAAATTTATACATATTTTAAATTACAGGTTCTGTTGTTCCAGTGGTCAATGTCATTCACAATGGAGGAATGAAGTAACACTGAGATAATGCAAGATGCACGACGGCTCTCATCATTCTCTCTTACTAAATTGAATCTATTTTTATATAAATGTTAAATTGTGTGTACTTAAAATTTATTTTTAATGAGATTATTTTGCATTGATTGTATAAATAATTTCAGTTTCAATAGAATTGTGTAATCATTCTGGAAATGTAGATTTGATCATGATACTAATATATGTGTGTACATTATATACATCGTTTTCCATCTTAATACCTCTTTCAATGATTTCTTTTAATGCAGCTGTTATCGATGGTGCAACTCTCATGAAAAGTACATTTACTCCTTATTATAGCCTGTGATTTCTGTCGTATATATGACAGAAAATAAGAATAGTATATACTTATCTTATTTTTGGGAGGGATAATATTTCAGATTTGCCAGTACCTTCAAGTGATCAGACATCCGCAAATCCCTCGGATTATATCCATTGTACTGTTTTCGTGGAAGTTTATTTGGAAATTATTTGCAAAATCTCTTTCGTTCTTATCTTTCAGATGGTATTTTAATTCCTTAAATCTCAAATTATTCCTTTGGTGAGTAGACAAGCATCGTTATATAATAGACTTTAACGGTAATAATACTAAGTACTTCCGGAAATTATTCACCCTGTTCAACGCTTAAATATGCGTATTCTATACCCGCAAAACGTCCCTAGGATAGAACCTTGTTTTTTAGGTTTGCTGTGTACTGACTTATTTTATCACTCGATCGAGACTCAGGAGAGTAAAAACATTAACATATGTCACTTCATAAGAAGTATTTCACTTCGGCCTTGGTAAGAAGCCGTTTGCGTTTCTGATATTATATTTGTAAATAGTGTTTGAAAGCAAGGAATAACATCTATATTCTTATAAGGCCGTGGAAACATGCCGATGGGCTCAGAGGCAACGGGGCGTACGTTGCTTCTACGACAACTTATGTTGACGTTTACCACAAGATAGCTATAAATAATTATTTCCTTAAAAATACCTTTCCTCACTACATAAGGTTTTAACTGCTGACAATCTTTCGTTATGGCTGTAACTGATTTTACAAAGGTATGGAAGCAGACGAAGCTGAAATCCAACGCCTTCCATTAGATTAATACTCACGTATGAGAACTTTTTCAAGGCATGTTTCGCTATAAGATGTTAAGTGCATATGAAATTGTTAACTAGTAACCACTATCGATGTGTTTATCTTCATTTTTGCCATAAATTAGTTCATAATTACTGAAGTATCGTATACAGATACGTAGGAAACTTGCCCTTCAGGACAGGTGGCGCCCCTACCGGCCTCAACGGGAAACGGCTTCATTAAATGACCATGCCTGGACGGAGAGTTTCCAGACCTTCTCATATTCTAAGATCGTTGCCAAGGCATTACTTTAAAACGATATTATTACATGGGTTTCATGATTGCGCCTCCTGTCGGCAGACTTCTGAACTCACTGACCTCGACAGCTCTGTAACCGAAACTACTCGACTCGACATTCGTAACACTACTCGAAACACTCGAGTCGATTACCAAATACTAGACCGGACTCGAACTTTCGAGTACTCGCACACCCCTACTCATTATTAAGTCTCCTGATACCTGAATAGTGACTCAACCGATGTGGAAAACTGCTTCCTTATAGAGATTGTGCTGGGGAGGACGCACACACGCGAGAAATATTATTTCGTTGCAAATATTACGTGAAATATGGTTGATCGGTAGACTGTTTAATTAAACATTTTTGGGCGTGATTTGACACAATATATAACTTTTTTTCAGAATACAAGAATCGTGTCGTCCACTATTGCTACTAATAAACATTATATCATTCTTTATCCGATCAATATGTTAAATCATTGATGTTTAGCACTCATTAGCACATCGAAGGGATATCATAACAATTTTCAACTGGCAATATTCACTAGAAGCAAGTGTTCCCGAAACTACTTTGGGGTAACATTTGAATCAGATTTCCCGCGATTTGCTTTTCAGGGTGGGTAGTTGTTTGCGTATTTCATGGGCGATAAATATCCCGTAAACAAGGTAATAAAATTAAAATCCGAGTTTTGCATCCAATACGCTAAAAAAGAATAGCTTAGAATACTCGACGAAAATATCAGTAGCCCGAGAATATCGGACAACATGATAAATTTCTATTAAAATTGATTGGTAAAATACTTATAGTTCTGCACATCGTTCGGAGTGTGCCGCAATGTATCTAACCGATTCAGCCTGATATCATTTATACTTACTTGTAAACTATATACGTCTGCATGGATTATTTTAACAATAAGTTTTCAAACGTGAAATATTTTAGACATAATCGCGACCCCTTTCGTCGAAGTCGCATCCTTCCGTTCACATCTTAAAATTGCTTGCTGGTCACACGTGAATTTGCACTCTTTGGAGGAAGTGACGTTCCACTCTAACCGATGTTCAGCTGTTCCACTTCCGATTCTCCCGTCCGCCCCGTCAGCTGTCTCTCTCCCTCCATCCATTTCTCTCTCTTTCGGAATAAATCTGTCTCCTTCTCACTCTGCAGACATTGACAGGCCTTCTCTCCCTATCTCTCTCTCTCTCCTCACCCATTTACTCTTTCTTTTGAGAAATGATCCCTCGCAGATACCCGTCATACGTTTGCATGTTTGAGCGATGGTGGCGCCGCCACTCAAGCGAATCTGAATCGCACGCTAGTGCGAATCAATTTCCAGACGAGATCTCGCCGCGAGGCAGTTCATTCCGAAATCGCTCCAGAAGTTATTATTTATATGAAAGTTCCCCAGATGGCACTGCACCCGCATCTGTATTTTATGGTACGTAGAAATCATAGTTCGGCTTTTTAACGTTTCGAAACGGAGTCACAGAGATACTGTGCTGTACAAAACATAGACATTTAGTGCACTCTAAAGCATCGCATTTTTACCATCGTATTTCGAACGTACGCGGATTCCACGATATTCAATATCTAATACTCCAAAGTTGAAATAAATTTCGTCCAAACAAGATTTCAATGCGGGAATACACATTTAAAGGGAGAGTGGTCAATGCTATTCCTAATGATAAGGAATTTTAAGAAATGTATTGATGATTTCGTTCAGTGAGCAGTTAACAAATGAAAGTGAGGTGCATCATTAAAGTCAAGGAACAGATTCATACGACATGCGTCTTCGTAGTCTCATCGGTGGCTTCTTACAAAGATCGTATGTCATTGCGATATTAGGTGAATTTTTAAAAATTTGTAAGGACAGTGACAGTAGTTAAGAATGAGAAGAAATTATTACCAATGAAGAATGACATATCTGCCATGATTTCATAGGACACGGATAATATAAAACTAATCATTTCATTCATTCACCGTCGACAAATTTCCACCTGCATTGCACGAATAATTAAATGAATCGGAAAACAATATTTAATTCAAGGTTACGAAAATTTTAAAATATTTTAAGACCCACGATAAATGGGGGCGTCCTTCTGTATAAAATATCGCCTTAGTTTAAAAATTTCCAAAAGTACATCGCTATCAAAATTAACCGGAAGAAAGTCTACAGCGGCGGTATCGAAGCCGTTGGTGTGCATTTTTAAACTGTGACGCGATGTCACAAGTATGAAAAATTCCAATGGGATGAATTAGATGTGCTGCACATGAATGCTTATATATAATCTCAATCACACTACGTTGTATTGGCAGTTGTAATCATTTCCTGCGTTCGCACATGTATAACCATAATTCCCTGCGCTGTTTGGATGCAGGGAGAGAGAGGTTCACGGCAATGAGGGCCTGCATCACGCCGAGTCACGGAAATTCGTGATTTTCGATATCCCGCGACTTGTGCGACGCTATCAACAGGCCAGAGCGCATTTAAAAGATATTCCTTGCAAAGGTACTCCTACTCGTGTTGTTTTCAAATCCTGGATTTGCGACCTCTAGCCACGATGCACATTATTCGGTGATTGTTGCGCAAATATGTCAACACAAGCAACATATAATAAAGCTAACGGAATTGATTTTCAAGCGGGAAACTATAATCACCTCTCTGAATATTTTCAGCATTTGATTCCTTCCTTTATTACACGTTGCCTTTCAAAAGGCGTCCAATTTCGACCTTCTGTAATTCTTTTGCATTCGCTTTTGGAACTATATTTCCAATATGATGCCCACAACAATTTCAGATTTGTTGTGTTAATACAATAGGAAGATTTTCATTGAAATAATTGTATAATAAGTTAATTCGAGACTTCAAAATCCCTTCATGTTGTATAAACCATGTAAATTGATAACGCTTATTTTTACGAGACTAACTTGTTGCTATTCGTTATTCATTTATTTCTCTCAGAGAGAGCCTTTTGTAATCAGAAGTAATCGTTTCAATATAGAATATTTCAATTGTTATTAAGACACATATATATAAAACGTGCCGAAAACAAATCATAACACGAGCCATGGAAAGTGTATTAATGAAGTAATTATTTCCTTTGGGAGAGGTCCGTCGGTGGCTTTTATCCCTCAGATGTCGGCCTCTATTGGGGTTAAAGTCCTCGCTTGCTTGTTCAGAGGCCGAGGGTTCGCCTACCGCCTGCTGTAGATCTTTGCCTGGGATGCGAGTGAATCTGCAGTGCAGAGTAGTAGTCAATTGGAGAAGAGGACTTCTCACATCTAATTTCGCTAGAACAACCATGGTTAATATTCAAAGGCTATTCTTAGTTTTATCCCATTGGGGAACATGCACAATTTTTTCAAAGTACTATAATAAGAAGTTCCCTATCTCAAATGTACTCACCGAAAATTTCGCGGATGAATAATATTTTTTAGCTGAGTTATGAGTCTTTGAAAATTAATCTTCATCGGCTGCTTGAAAACACGACGTCATCTAAGCGTCGCGGTCCCTAAGCGTCGCAAGACCATTGTCCGCTCGTTTGTGCAGCCCAGCCCAAGAAAATGTACAAGGTGAAAGGACAGGCGTCTTCAGAAGCCAATCTGACTGCGTATGCTTCACTATGCAAGTACCTGCAAGTACTGAGCAACAGTATTTAATGCATTGCTTGTGAAAAAACCGTGAGTATCAATACAATTTTTGAATCTGATGACTTTAATAATTATAATTTTTATGTTAAGAATTTTTTGGCATTCCCGAATAAGTCAAAATTGTGAAATAAATCTTTAACTGCATATTGTGTGTGTTTTTAACTATAATTCTTTATAAAAATACAAAGACCTATTTTGAGCTATACTGAATAATTAACTTTAAAAGTGATTCTCATAATAATTAATCTTTCTCATTAGTTTTCAAGATATCATCGGACAAAAAGTCACATGTGAAACAGCACATTGACAGATAATCGCATCTATCTCAAGTGAAATTAAAGGAGACCGTGAGCTTGCAGAGTTAACGACAGAGCCAACTATCGTTTTCAGCCACCGGCGATGAGTTTGCTTTGGACTTGTGTGAGCTATTTGTGGCATTGAACTCACAAATCAAAAACCCCTCTATTCACATCGTTTATGGAAAAATATTTAAGGAGGACAGTTCCATCTGAGAGTTCTCTTCGGAAAACTTACTTTCAGAGACTTCACGAAAAGTATGAGTTTCTATATAGGTACTTTTACGTAGAAAAATACGATAAAAATCTTTTGCATGCCTGCTCTTTAGATATTAGCGTTTAAAACTTTTTTTCATAGGATTTCAAAGAAATATTTGGCTGTATCAATCACTGTATTACATAAATAGTTCACTAAAATATGACAAGGTATAAGTATAAAATATAACACATACCTTGAATGGGCATTCCCGAATAAGTCAAGATTGTTCGATGCATCTTTAACTATACATTGCGTGTGTTTTAATTATAATTCTTCATAAAAATACAAAGACCTATTTTCTGCCTGCCTTTCAACATGCATAGTTAGTGTCGGAAATAGTATTACCTATTGAAATACTTTTACTATTTTCTGGTCGTAATCCGACTGGAATAAGATTAAGAACGAAAAAGTATTAACTATTTACTAAGAAAGTAATTATGTGTCCTAGCCAATTTTTATTGCTCTTTTAAGTGTTTGCCTTAATATTTTTTCAAAATGCTCTTGTGTTTTAGATCACGAAAAGTATCAAGGATGACCTGAAAGTAAGCAAGTTATATGCTATTGTTGATGAAACGACTGATGTTAAGGGTCAATATGTGAGCAACATATTGGTCGGAAAATTGGCGCCAGATGAGCCCAATAAGGAACTTGAAAGTGTAAATAATGAAACGGTCAAAAATACCCGTAAAACAATACCCATAGAACGGGGTGAAAAGAAACATTGGGGTGAATAGAAACGAAACTTCTTTTTCTAATGTATAATCTTTTTCCTACATAACTATTGGTAAATAGCGGCAACTATTTTTTTAGGTTGGTACACTTTTGGCCGAAAGTGAAATAATGGTTTGTTTGGCTGGCAGCACTGGTTCCTGTTTGTTTGTCATGTTGAATTTTACCACTTGATTCTTGTTTTTTTATCCACTTTGAACTTTCCATGTAAGTCAGAATAGGTAGTGTTCTTAAAAGTAAATAGCCGTAAAAAACATAGTTTAATTATTCATCTAAAAGATTCAGGCTTATTTTAAGCTTTAACTTTAACAATATTATTTCAAAAATTATTCATATTTTTTAGGCCAGGTTTTCAGAATTTATGGAGTGAATAGAAACAAATCATTTTTAGTGTTTTATTCACCCCGCAAGAAAATTTTTTCAAAGATGACCGGTCTGACCCCACAATTTATTTATCATAAATTAATCTAGTTAAATACGGTAATTGTCTACCTATTCAATTTGTTTACTTACAGTTATGTAACTTCTTTTGTTTATGTACTGAATTAAATCATCATGTTGAGAAATAAATTTGTATTTATCCATTACAAATTAAAAATACCATATATAACTGTTTCCATTCACCCCCGATTCGTTTCAATAGAAAAAAACATGAAATTGAAGTACTGTTTCTATTCACCCCCATTTGTGGGGTGAATAGAAACACCATGTTTTAATTTTTTTTCTTTAAAATCAAATAAAATTTAAAAAATTAAATACTATAAACAAATAGGTCTAACAGAGACCTGTGTTTGTGCAAAAAATTATTTATATGGAACAATTACAAATATGAAAAATTTCAAACCAAAGTTGAAAATTGTTTCTATTCACCCCGTTTTACCGGTAATCGTTTCAATATAGAATATTTCAATTGTTATTAAGACACATATATTTAAAACGTGCCGAAAACAAATCATAACATGAGCCATGGAAAGTGTATTAATGAAGTAATTATTTCCCATGGGAGAGGTCCGTCGGTGGCTTTTATCCCTCAGATGTCGGCCTCTATTGGGGTTAAAGTCCTCGCTTGCTTGTTCAGAGGCCGAGGGTTCGAGTACCGCCTGCTGTAGATTTTTGCCTGGGATGCGAATGAATCTGCAGTGCAAAGTAGTAATCAATATGAGAAGAGGACTTCTCACATCTAATTTCGCTAGAACAACCATGGTTAATATTCAAAGGCTCTTCTTAGTTTCATTCGAATTACAGTGTTATGTTTCCCTAGTCTCCAGTCTTAAGCTTTTCGAGCGCCCTCTTTGCCATGACCGCAGCCGAGCTCATCGACTATAAATGTTTGTGTGATTTCACTGTTTATTACTTTTACTGGTGCCCTCAAATTCATTGAATGACTCCCATTCTCTCCCCTTCGAGGCGAATATCGGCCAGAGTTTTCTCTCTATCGCACTCAACTACCTTAATTTTCTTCCTATATCCGTACTGTATTCCATAAAAATGTTATATATTTTGTCATCGGGCGCTCCAAGTCCTACTGGTTACCTACCTACTATTATATGAAAGACATTCGCGAATCGAAGCATATGTATTTCTTCTTCATTCACCCGGGTGCTAGTTTTTATATTTCTTTTACTGCTTTCGCCACGTACTGTTGTTATCAATAATATGTCGATACCCACGCGTCCCGTTTTACTTATGGGGTCGATCCGGTGAAAACTTGGGAGGTTGTCTCATGAAGCAACGTGCATCGCAGGCCTTGGCGGCACCAAGCCGCGGAGAGAAGCGGATGACGCCTGGCTAATGGAATGGCGGGCAATCTCAAATACCCTAGTGACGGACTGCACGGTGAAAACACGTCCACACACATGTTAAGCCGTCGCACTGTTTTCTTTCGGGCTCCTTGGCGAGCTTTTCCCCCTCTTTCCTTTGAGCTCACCTTTCACTCCTCTCGAAGATGTGGCTCCGTATCTGTGAGGTTTACTGCGTGTGTGGATTAGTGGTGAATTTCTGGGAGGGAGGGTTCGAATCCTAAGCAATTATACGTTTTTCGTTTTTCAAAAGATGCATTTTTAACATCAAGATAAAAGATACAGGAGAATGAAGAAAAAGTTAATACTTCCACTCCCTTCCATGGTAAAATTATTCAGCTAAACTAATCGTACATCTCATTAATCGGCCCTCCAGACTCCTCGACTTGGCGTGTTTTCGAACTGCGGCCGCAAAAGCGTTAGTCCCGCATTTCCCCAAAATATTTTCAACCAGCACATAAATCACCCATATTGGTAAATACAAGAACATACTTTGATTAAATTTTTATTCGTCCCACAAGGACAGAAAACCAGAGCCTAAATATTTCTCCTATCATCCCCAAGTATTCGTATTTGGTCCATGAAATGAGCTGCATGGGTTTATTGAGTTGTGCCCGGCTATCATTGCCATCCTTGTAAATATTCTCTACTACCCTCACCTTAAAAACTATCCCTGCTTCTACCCTCCGTTCTAACATACTACACAGCCGCAGCGTTGCCATGACAACAACTGATTCCAGAAACAAGCCTCGGAAGATGTCAAACACTGTTCCAGCAAAGACACGCCCGCAGCACGAACACATTCATGACAAACACAAACATCGACTCGTGTGATTCTCAATGCAATGAATTAATCCAGTTTGGCAGTGAACAGCATTCGCTCGGCTTTCTTCCTTAGATTACGCGTGTTCGATTCCGGTGATACAAATCCCTCCCCATAATTGCCCAACCTCAAACAGAAGCACGGACTACATTCCATGATTACTAACTCCTCATTCTACTCCAAGGCCAAGTTTGTACGGGAGTTAAGTCGATTTGCGGAAACCTATCCCTCAGCGGGAACATTATTTATTGGATTAATGTGGATGCATACATTTTAATCAGTAATATTCCACAGCGCTGCAAATCTCCCGAGCGGTTTCAAAGCTAACGCATTATCTTAAAGGGTACCCTTTTTCAATCACGATTATGAATCTTGATGTTGGTCAAATTGGAGGCAATATTCGTCGTTACTAAACGAACGTAATATTTAATTCGAGACTGAATTGGAATATTTAAATAATAATGACAGCCGCAGCGAATCAGAAATATGAAACAATGATGCCGAACGATGTCACGTAAGGCCGCGCCCTTTACTTTCAATCGCACGCTATCATTTCCACGCCAAGGCACGTCCTGTAATGTTGTCCACAATGACACTCGTTTCCCTTAGCAACAAACTAGACGATCGACACCCTTCCTCCACACAATTACGAGATAAACAAAAAAACAAAGGAACATCTGGGGAAGGAGGATGTGTCGCCGCCGCGAGGGGCGCACCAGTCGCGCCAATCAGCGCCCTTCGCTCGTCAACTTTTTCCCGCTGCCTCATTAGTCGCGGATTATTGGATGGCCCCATGGTATGGCCATTGCCTGCGTATACAAAAGTACACACTGTGTATGTACCAATTCCCGTGACGTCATCCCCTTCCATGTGCTGAGGGTGGTCTGGGAGGCGTGGATTGAGATTATAGCAACTAACACACCACGTAAGTAAGCAGCCGATGGCGTATCTGAGTGAGACCATTGAATGAATGTGCGTGCACGGCGATAAAAAGGATCGCGTTTCCTTCCATCCACGTCACAATAGGCATAGAGTGCAGCACTGTCAGAGATGAGAAGAGGATGGAATGAGGATGGAAATAGGTTCACATTTCAACAAATCAAGATATTTGGTGATGAATTAAGTGATGAAGTTGTTGTATGTCTCGTGATTCCAGATTATTACCCGAGAAGGATATACCTCGTCTGATACTCTGATAGTGCACAGATATTTCGTATTTAATGTGTAGTTTTTCCTCACTTAGGCTCACTACAAGCAGTGCACTAATTGTAAGACAATACTCTTTATTGGACTTAGAGCAGAAGTTATTGATCCCTGGGTGTTGTCTCTTGCAAAAAGTCGACAGTACGTAAGTATGTATTGCCACGTCCGCAATTATTAAAAATGCTCGTTTCTCCCAACAGAGGAGCCACCGTCGCCTCCCTCTCCAAGCTCCCCTTCTACGTAATTCCACTCGAGAGTATAACGAACGCTGCCTTCGCCGTCAATTGTTTATCTGCACGGAGTCCCTTCCAATGGACTACGCACACGGCTGCCGCTTTATATATATATACATATACATTCGGCAAACCTAACTTCAACGCGTCCACAGAATACGTGAATTCGTTCCATGGCGATGCGAAGATGCCGAAAAAGTTCAATGGAAAGGAATGTGATCAGTAGATGCAAAAAACGACGAAGAAAGAGAAGAAATAAACGAATATCTTTCACTGCAAGATCCTCTTCACGCGAGTTTGTGAAGCAGGAAGCCTCCATCTGTAGATTTCGAAAATATCTCAAAGAAAAAGTCGTCCGCTGTCTAGTTTGACCACGATGTGTTTATTACGTAAAATTTCTCATCACAACGTCACTAAGGCAAAATATTCGTCCCAACATGACATCATGAGCAGCTCCTACGGTACAATTCGCAGCTCAAGCTTACATTATTTCCGGAAGAGGCGATACATGACTGGTGAGGACGAACGTAAGCAAAAAGATAATAGAACTTCTTAACTTCACCCTTACTATGAAATCAATGTGTTCAATTACAGTAGGCACCCTAAGTACACTATAACAATGGGTATTGGATTGAATCTATTGCAGTCGTGCCAAGATACGAATGCTGTAGATATATCGCCCACGGTGAGCAGTGCAGATTAGAGGGAATGCCTCAATGCGAAGATTAGTGAGTGCCAAAGAGTGAGCAAGAGCGCCTCCAAGAGATACGGAAAAGAAAAGAGGGTTGGAGAGCCCAATCAGACAAAGGGTGTGCGCGAAAGATGAAGAGGGGTGAGAATTGGGAGTTCAAATGGGACTCGAGAGGAAACTCTAGGATAAGGGTAAAACAGCTACGGGTGTGAAATTAACAATGAACAAAGAATTACATAAGACAAGAGAAGAAACAATTGAACTGAGGAGAAAATATAAGAAGGGATAGGCTCTGCGAACTATACACCGAGGCACAGTCACATAAAAAGGCATGAAATTGGGAGCTGAACGTGGAGGAATGCGTCGCCTTGGCCCATGTGGAACAGACAGAGGGGTTCATAATTGCACCAGCTCAGAAAAATATAACACTATCAGATGTGGTCACATCGCCCATGACAAATGTGGTCCACGAAATAATTTATTTTTTCCCAATAGCCTCCAAATATCCACACCAATATATATTTCGCACTTTCGAGATCCGTTCCCAGGAACACTTCGCCTCCCAAAAGCACAAGCCAGGAAGCACTTCGTCGTTCCTTTTCCTCTCCGTCCATTTCACCCTCTCCATTCTTCTCCATACCCACATCTCGAATGCCTCCAATCTTCTCTCGTCTTCTTTCCTCAGTGTCCACGTTTCCGCACTGTAGAGAGCTACACACCAGATCAAACTTTTCTTTAAACTCTTACATAACGATCCTCTCAGAAGCTCCTTCCTGTTCATGAACGCCTCCTTTACGAGTGCAATTCGCTTCCTGGTGTCCTTGCTACTGTGTCCGTTATCCTATAATGTGCTGCCCAAATAGTTTAATCGCTCTACCTGCTCAAGTTTTTCCCCACCAACTTTTTCTCGAGTCTCACATTCCTCCCTCGCGACACTTTAAAAAACCGCATTGCCTTAGTCTTCTTGTAATTAATCCTCACCCCATACTCCTCCCACCACTCGTCTAACGCATCCACTAGAGCCTGCTGTCCTCTCGCTGACTGGCTGATCAACGCCTGATCATCCGCGAACCTTACCGATTTAAACATCATTTCTCCCACTTTCACTCCAGCTTCCTACTCGTCCCACACTTCTCTTCACTCATCTCCCCGCGTATAGGTTAAAAATCAGAGGCGATGGATGCCTCACACCTCGCCTAATGCTCGCCCACCCAGATTCTCCGTCCGCTACCCTCACTTGCGCAGTCTGGGCCATATACAGATTACAAATCAATTGTCTATCCCTCCAATCTACACCTATTCTCTTGAGAATATCCATTAACTTTACCCAATTTACCCTATCAAACGCTTTTTCAAAATCAACAAAACAGGCATATACGTCCTGGTCATATTCTAGGTTCCTCTCCACGAGGGACCTCATTATTGCTATTTCATCACGAGTTGAAGAAAGAAATAGTCAGTAGAATAGCGCAGGCGAAGAGGACTTCCTACAAAAAGAAGAATCTCATAACAGATGGAATACAGGCATATTAGTTATGAAAAAATTCATCAAATGCTACTTATGGAGTACCTATGTTTCTCTATGGAAGCGAGGCTTGGACGTTGACAGCAGCAGAGAAGTCAAGAGTGGAAGCATTCGAAATGTGGTGCTACCGAAGAATGATGATGATAAAATGGATCGACCGTGTAAGTAATGAAGAAGTGCTAAGGAGAGTGGGAGAAAAGAAAAGCCTTCTAATAACCTTAAGGAGAAGACGGGAAAATCTAATTGGCCACGTTATAATACAAGATGGCCTGATGAAGACTATCGTAGGACAGGTAGAAGGGAAGAAGGGCAAGGGACGGCCCCGAATGAGTTACATAGGACAATGAGTTATAAAGGATGTAAAAGAGAAGAAATACCTCGCTATGGTTAGCGGATGGTAGAAAGGAATGGAGAGCTGCGTCAAACCAATCTCAGGGTTGTTGACTAATGACGATGATGAGCTGCTAATATATTTTGGATTGCATGCAACGAATATGAGAAGGGGTTGTGATTTCCGTTTGTGTAGCCCTCAGCTGCTTCTCCTTAAAGCCCTGACAATGGCTCTAGGTCTGCCATTATAGCGTCGGGCACATCTCCCTATCTGTGTGCTTACTTTTTCATATCACCCTTATCTCGGTGCTCTTATTCGCCGATGCCTCTTCCTGGCTTTATCCTCACTCCTTTCTCCCGACGTTTTTCAGCCCCTAAAGTCCTTTATGATCTTTTCCTCAGTCAATGGCTATGTGCTTCATTTCATCGAACGGCGTAGTAGAAAAAAAACTATTAAAGCCATCATGCAGTAGTTATGGTATGCATCTAAAATACAGGATCCATGATGATTACACGCTTCAACTTTGCAACTGACCATCAATTCTCGTTAGGAAGGTCAAATTCATAGAAATAACAACAATTAACTATGGGGTCGAGAAGTGCTGTTTCTCAGAATCGTTTACTTTTTCATTCTCAACTAAGATAGAAAATTTGTGGCATTGCCACTGACGCTGTGTTGGCCGCGTCTTTTGTGAAATATCTATTAAATGCCGCAATCGCAAACTGGAATCAAACTCGGCGGTCCAGGCGATCCTAATCTCATCTCGCTGGAAGATGCTGCGTGGACCCATCCCCATGGAAAGCTCTAATCTGTCCCCTGGCAACGATTCATCAACTCAACAAGGAATCCAAACCCTTTGTGATCACGCGGAGATAATATTTTATAAAATATATGCTGACGTCCTTCATCTTCGTTTCGAGACCACTAGTTGGGAAGTAACTACTTTTTTAGACCAGTAGTATTTTTACGCAGATAGGTGTGCAAAATACGTTTACCAGCGGTGAAATGGAGGAATCTTTGAAATATCATACCTGTGTAATCTCAGTAGCGAAATAAGGAATCCAAACCATTTGTGATCACGCGGAGATAATATTTTATAAAATATATGCCGATTTCATTCATCTTCAAATCAGTAAAAACCTTCTCGTTGTGATGAGCACCATCCCCTTCTTGATAAACGAAATCCTCTGAATGTTGTGAGCCTAGGGTTTGCTTAAACCTTGATTCAGTCTCCGGCTGGAGTAGAAGGAGTAATGTTTAACAGTTTCTCTCGTAATAAGTCTGTTTATATGATTGCTTTTACCTATCAATATATCATACGATGGCCAATAATAGCACCCGTAACTTCCTTAAACAATTAAAAACATGCCACATTGAAACCACCCCTATTAGTAAAGATTTATGAACTCTTATTATATCCATTTTTTATTCAGCAACCGAACATTAAAAAACAAAAAACATCTACCTCTATATGATAGAGGGTGTAAAAATATGCACAAATTTTCAAAACCACTAGAAGGTCCCTGCCTGAAATGTGGTCGTCCTAAATCCGCGGATGAATAATTCTTTAACTGTGATATGAAATAGTCTTTAAAAATACAGTCTTCATAAATACAGATAGAAAAAGTCTTTAAAAATACATGGTTTTTCATTGGTTTCTTGAAAACATGACGTCATTGGAGCGCTGAAGCGTGACGTAATGGCACGGTATCCGCTGCTGACAGGGTTAGAAAACGGATAGAAATTTGGTTGACGTCAGACCTCAAACGCAATTATCCATGCGCAGCGCCCTCCCATGTAAAATTCCAGTCTGTAAACCTTAGTAATTTTGTCCCTTACTTCTATTATTACATAGGCGCTAATGTTTTCAATTCTCAAAGACTTCTTTCGCTTCAAGTGCGGTGTTGTTATTTTTTATATTTCTCCTTCGTTTGTAAGAAGAAAGTGGCTCTTGATAAAGATTTTCTAATATGGGAGACTGGGTGCGGTTTTGGCAATTTTAGTTTGATCGCCCTTAGTTCTGTAGGTAGGCCACTGAACATAGAGTGTTTCTTAATGCTATTTGTACATTATTTTACGTTTATATATTAAATTTGTATCCCTGAACACAATTGTTAGCTCAAAGGAGGAAGTTATAAAAAATGACAAGTGCCACACCGCCAGGGGCGGTTGTGAGGGTACTTTGGGTTCGTTTATGAGAGGTTTCCAAAATACTCTGAAATGGTCTGAAATCATTCTCTTCATAATGTTATTTCCGAAAACATTGCAACGTAATAACAGAAGAAATAAAATTTGGGAACACTTCGATCATGCATAACAAATAAAGCAATATAGCATCTAAAACTATTATGTCAGTCTTCAAATGTACTCCATAGTTAACACATCAGCCTTCATTAACCATTAGTTGAGAAGTTAAGTGAACGTTTTTAGCTATGCTTTCAAGGAATTATATCGAAATATAAATTCCATAAGAAAACAGTCCTAAATAAAAGTCCGCCCGAAGTGTTAAGTATTTTGATAGCTGGTGCTGTTGTTCAGGTGAAAGGCGAAAATGCTGTTGAGAGCGAAAAACCCCTAGCTGACAATGTTTTCATTTTCACGCGTGCCAGGGCCAGTGGCCATTCACGAACATATCTTAGCAAAGGCATGCGATTAATTCTGCGCATTACCGAAGCTCTTCACAAAAAAGTTCCTCATTTCACCCCTTTGTATTCATAGTCCACTCTGTCCTCTTCCAGTCTTTCTCACCCATGTTATTGGCATCTTAGAAAGGATAAACAACTTTTACTTGTATCACAATCGTGCCCAGGAAAAATGTCACAACCGATGGCACTCTTTCGCAAAAAAGAAACGCCATGCAAAAATGCAAAATAATTTCCAGACAAAGTAATTGCTGCTATTGAATCAATAATGTCTATCTTATACAGATATACAGTGTTATATCTTATACAATGCTAAAATTTCTATCTATATTCATATAAAAATAATTATCAAAAGAAATCGAAGAAAAGAACTCACTTTTGACTGTTTAGAATTAATATGGACCTCTGCAATCGCTTATGGCGCGCGGCGGCCGACGCAATTCCGTGGCACAAGTGCAGACGCGTCCGCTGTCCCTCTTTCCCCTTACATACTCCGCTATTCCCAATAATTTTGCTAATACGACGACTGTCACTACCGTACCCTGTCACAGGCATACCCAGTGTACCCTACTATGGCAAGAAAACCCATGATCATCACCACATGCCTTATTATTAATATCAGAGCCTAAATTATTTGACCGAATTGCTCCATAAAAATGTAAGGTCGATTCGTCCACTCCCTCTTGCGTGTTTGTAAATATTTGTGCATTTTTTAGAGATTTAATCTTTGAGATATTTCAATCCTTAGGTTTCCCCCGCTTATCGAATTCAAAATGTGCCTTTGGTTGATAGGATAGCATTGCGTTACAATAAGTTTTATAGTACTTTTCTTAGCATCTCATGCATTTTTATCCTGTCGTCTTTAATGTGATAATTAAAAAGCTCTAATTTTTTATTCTCGGGTCTTTCATGCATTTCTTAAACACTACGTTACGCCTAGAAATACTGTTGCATAAGGAATTTTTCTTCCAGCGTCTAAGAAATCCATGTTTCCTTCTACTATTTATAGAATAGCTTGCTTCACTAACGCAGGAAGTTAATATTTCAATATTAATGCTGTACGATTCATTAACATTATCTTTAGCATAAACATCATCCCAAAAACTTTTTGCAAGGAGGTCCTTTAACCTATTGAAATAAATTTTAACACAATTCTCTCTAAGTGAGTTTTGCACTTCATGTGCATTAGCGTCGACACATTCGCACAAAATCGCATGATGGTCTCTTAAAACTATAACATGCAAACTACCGACGGAATGAAAGTTATCGCTACTTCTACAAACAATATGATCAATACATGATTTAGTAGTTATTATAACTCTTGCCGTGCTATAAATTTACTGATCAGGGCCATGGCTCGCAATAGTTGATTTGTACACGTAAACTGAATCATTATCTTGTAAAAGGTCACCTACTAATGCTAAGTTCTTTTCAGGTGAGTCATCAAGAACACGTTCCAAATCACTTACCAATACATCAATCGGAAGAAAAGGATACCTTCACATGCTATCGATAGATATCGATTTATATGCGCTAATATTAAAAGTTTCTTTTATGACATTAGCTGGCTGAAAGTTAAAATGATTATTTGATAAACATGAAAACATATAATCCACAAATATTATCACACCACCGCGGTGCACCGGCTCTGTTTCACCTCCTATTATTATACTGGCTTTCACGTTTGTCCTTCCGGCCATTATCTAGCAACTCAAATATCGACCACTTACTGATTAGCTAGATCGCTGAAATTTTAAGGATGGCTCAGAACTGGATGAAAATCCTATGTTATCACACTTAAACCACGATAGGAACTGTATCTAGTCAGGAAGAAATCGAAAAAAAAGAATGAGAAAACTCATGCTCGCTGAAATCGTTGTCCATTTTACGATTTATTGGCATTTAATAGAGTAGGATTTAGTACAGTAATATTAGACGGCGCCGTCTCCAACGAGGTTAGAGACACTTTAGACGTCCCTCAGGGTAGTTTCATAGGACCACTCCTTTTCTTTCCGCATGCAAAAAATATTGGGGAAATAGTACACAGTAAGCTACGATTATTTGCAGACGACGCTGTAGTTTACAATTTCATCCGTTCCAGTAAAGATAAGGATGAACAAACGAACGACGTTGATGCTATCCAAGCGTGGTGCGATGCAAGGCAGTTGGAATTAAAAATGAAAAAAATGCGTAGTAATGGATTTCTGGAAAAGAAATAACTCCTCCTGGTCAAGGCGAATGATGTTTCCTTTGTAGATTTTTCGTACAATTAGTGCATTGCGGGTGAAAAGAGCAGTGTATTTTCCGACGAATTTATCAATATCTTACGAGGGCCAACTTAATACGGTAGATGAGATCATAAAAATAGAGAGATAGATTATAGGAAAGATAAATTGAGAATGACTTTTTTCCACCATGTAGGTACACGAAGCTATAGCGGCAGCGTTAGGACTTACTAATAGATTAGTTGACTTGTAGTGTAGCCCACTAATTTATGTATTCCTTAACGCATGATTTTGATTTTTTCTGGTATTTCTAACAGTGTCTTGCATGTAATAGTTTCATGGGCAGATTGCCCTCATGAGCAGCAGACAAGTTGGCCTTTCCATGAGGGTGGAAGTGTATTTTGTTTTTGTAGGTATGTGTGACATTTTTTGGACCGTGTGGTGTGTATGTGGGAATCCCCTTGCATGCTGGTAATTGATCACCCCCCTGCCAAACACCCTAGAGATCGCTTGCAGGGTATTATGTAAATGAAGCTTTGAACAAGTGTAAGTATTTTTTGCGATTAATTTAATTAAGGCTAGTCCTTATGTTCCTGCTGCATTTTTACATAATTAGCAAGTGTAAAATATGAATCACTTTATGCTATGAAGGCATGAATTAGCTTTTGGAAATGGAACCTTACCTTTACGATTAAGCCTTGACAAATTTTCCTCAAATGTATAAATGTGGTGCACTGCGATGTCTTGTTCCAGACGATGGCTCTGTTAGCCAAAGCATTTAGTTGGCATTAAACTTATTGAGTGACTTAGGAACTTGTGACATCACTTCTACTGATTCAAAAGATTATGACGATGTGGAATAATCGTATTATGATCGCAGTACTCGTGAAATTACCAACTGACGAAAATTTGTACTCACATTTACCTAATTATGAATTTAATTTCATTATTAAATATCTATTTAATATTGAGTGAAATACATCAAGAGTACAGTAAAGGGTAACTCCTTTTTTCATTTCGAAAGCATACGTCATTAAAGATGGCTGATAACGTCGTAATTAACTTTTTTCGAAACCTCAAACAAAAAATACAACAGCCACAGTGCAAAAAATACATTTTATAATACGAATGAGGGAAAAAAGGCAATGTGCTTGGTTAATCTTGCGGTGAGAAAAAAGGGAGTTTATAGTTGACCACAGGCGGAATTTCAACCACATAATTCGTCAGAGGGAATTTTCAGATTTAAAATAAACCTCTCCTTTGTCATGATAATCCTTCCCATCTGGAATCTCGCGCACGAGAGGGAGCTCAGAGGATGACTCAGATCCAGAGAGGAAAAAAAAACATTTCTCCTTCTTACGTGAGCCTTTGCGAGATTGCAGGGATTGATAACGGAATGAAAAAAGCCATGTTCAAAGCAGTTGCAGGCCGCAAGGGTGGAGTACGTCTAGGCGGTAGAAATCACGCGTCCAAAAACTCCTGTCATCGTTTCGCGCGGAGTTGATTTTCCCTGAATTCTATGATTCTATGACAGTCAGCTCAATAAAGATCACGAATTGACAATTAATTACTGCTTACTCTATTAACTTACAAGGGAAGTCCATCAAGAGTCACAACCAGATCTCGTTCAAATGTTGCTAGGTGATAGGAAATGGATACCCAATGGGTATAGTTTTTGTTTCAGCCGCCGAGACGGAGAGTACCATGGAAACGCCTAAATTTATGCAAACCTCGGCGCAACAGAAGGGCCCTTAAACTCAGTTTCTCGGACGATGAGCACCGACACTGTATAATTGTGAATTGGGTTGCATAGATATAGGCGTTTCCCTTGTCCTCTACGTCGCTAATATCTCGAAAAGTGCTTGGCTCTGCCGTCTGAAACAAAAACTGCATCCATTGGTTATCCATTTCCTATCACCAAGCAACATTTGAACGATATCTGGTCGTGACACTAGTGGGGCTTCCCCCGGCAGATGCGATATGAGCACTGGTTACATGTTCATTGGGATTTATGCGATTTTTCATTTCTTGCTCCGAGTCTTAACGCACCTATATTCTCAGCTATACTCATAACCATTCATTCATATTGCATCTACATTCATTAATTTACATGCATTTGGTTGAGAGCTCAAATGTAGCCATCATATTTCATACCAGGCGCACTTGTTTCGCAAACATAAATTTAAGAGAGATTGGCGATGGTAACCGAAGATGTTTTGCACTTCTTTCCTGATTTGAGATGAAAAGGCTCGCATTTTTCACGACAACGAAGAATCAACCTTACATGCAATAGTTGAGCATTGGCATGGGTTGCTCATGGAGTGGAGCAGGAAGGCATTGAGCAAAGAATTATTCTGAGCAAAATATTATCGATAAAAAATAGCAGAATACATTTTCAGTCTCGCATTCCCACAATCTTTAATTCCTCGATCAGATGGGCTATCGCGACCAGCACCGAGCGTCTCTTACTGATGATTTTCTCAAGGGGTCTCGCTTGGATACATTTCCGCGTATACGGGTGAAAAGCAAACGATAAACGAACTCCGCATTTCAGCGTTTCCGTATTGTCGTGGATGCGTCTCCATTTTAACCCGATAGCATCTAAACAAGTGGGCCTAGCTTTCATTGGAACATGAATCTCATTTCAGAAATGGACGGAGGTCGTCCTCTTCCTCGGTATCCCAAATAAAACGAGCCAAGGCCTCAAAGAGGAATTAATGACTATCGGAAACATTCAAACTTAGCAAATACGAAGACGAGGTGTATCACAAAAAAAATACTCGACACTAATGAACAACTAGTTTCCATCTTCAATGTAAAATGAAAAATAGCAATTGATCTGATACAGCTTCCTTGATAAATAAATTAAAATACTTTCATCCGGACTATTCCAATCCACAAACATTGCTGGATGCCGTGAATTTATAAGCAGGGAACCAATATCCGAGACATGAGCATTAGACCGGCCCTTATTTTTCAGTATTGAGAAAAGTTATGTTTTCCTGGTCTAAAAATGATCCAAATAAGGTCATTCACGTGCTAAAGTTTGGTTACTTTAAAATAACGGCAACCCGTGCCCCAAGGGCCCTAAGTACTGAGGACCCTCAATTGAGTTTTTTTGGGGCCAAAAAAGTGCTATTCGTAAGTAAAACGGAATTGTAAAGACCTTATGGACCGATTTTCTGTTTGTTTTCACCTATCTCTAAGCGTTTATTAGATATCGTCCGTCGTAATGCAATCCACCCCCCAGGGCGCTACCCCGCACCGCGGCGCCGCTGAGGTACGACCCGAACAACTTACTTGAGACTACCCCTCCACCCCCTCCCCTCCCTCGGCAAAGAATTTGCTCACACTGGCAAGATCTAGCCTCTGAAGAATTGTGAACGTGAAAAGAACGTGCTTACGTTAGAAAGAATTTAATTGCCGTGACAACATCTCCAGTCCAAGTGACCAATTTATTTTCACTCTGTCCATGAATTAAAGTACTTATTAACCAAAAGATAATACATTTTCGGTGTATTTCTAATCTTTCACTGACACCTCATATTTGGCCACTAAAGTGTCTTTGCGCACATTAGTGGTTGTGCTACGACGAAGATTCACACTTATTAATAAATTTTGAAAGCTCTCTTCCTTCTTCGTGGCTGAATTAAAATCTTGAATTAGTTTCACCCCTCTCTTTGCACAATCATTCACCAATTGAGGACACCGAATAATTTGCAAATCGTTCTTGTAATCAGGATGTTCCTCCCATTTCTGCGTGGGCACATCAAAGAACGCAGTGCATATTTCCAATGCATTAAATACCTTTCTCGAATTAGTAATGACAAAATTTGATACAGATGCCTTCGTCAGGTCTTCATGTTAATAGAACGCCTTCTACGGTGGATCGTATTTTCGCTCACATGTCCTCATACGGCGTATCACGTATTCCTTTTCACGCCTAGGTAGGGATCCGCCAAAGAATTACAGGCCTACCTAGTACTTCTTACTCAGGTACCACAAGTGGTTTGAAAACTTTTTGTACTGCTTTTGCTATGCCCAGGTTAACACTTTTGTAATTAACAAGTCTTTTTGAAACTGCAGGTCACTGTTGGGAGCAGATGCAACACAAGGAGCGGAGAACCACATCTTTTCCTTTCTTCTTGAACCTGTTAAAATCTATTGGTGCATTTCTCCATTTTCGGGTTATCGCCGCGTTTCGTGGTCAGAGGTGACGACAGTTTTGCCAGGATTCCACCAGGCGTCTTCAGGTTAAAATCTATTCCACCAAAACTGCATTCCGTGCTCCTCTTTGATTGCGTAAGAATTTTACTTCTTCAGCCCAAGCACATCCGAGAAATTAACTGCACTCTCCTCCTCGTGCGTCAAAAATTCAATGGCACCGCTCCTTGCAATGTCAAACAATTCACCTAGTTATGTTACGAATGGTTCTCTTCTCTTCATCTCCACGGTAGTTCCCCCTCTCTCTTTATGTCGTCCCACATTCATCCATTCCTTATGCAATTTTTCTAACTTTTCAATCGTCTTATTTTCCGTGATAACAGGAATTCTCTTTTGGTTCCATGGATGAAACGCATTTCCTACGGTTTTGCTCCCACTAAGTCTAATAAATTTCAAACCCATTAGATGATAGAAAAAACGCACTGTAACTCTCTCCCTGTAAGTAACTTTGAACCAAGTATTTCTTCAGTCTTTTCCAACCAGTTCAATGTCTGAATTTAGTCTTGATTTCATGCCTTTCCTTATTACATTATTTCCTTATTATTAATTCCTTAATCAGTTATTTCTACTTGCATGATTTTTATGTAACCGTTCCAAAATGTGACGCGACTGACGGCCAAGGGGTTGGTACCCAGTTCATAGGACGGCATTGAAAGGTTAAAATCGACAATGCAGGCTTTAACAACATTAATCATGACAAAAGAGGAACAAACCGCTCAATTCTGTACCACTAGCATGTAAATATTGTCATTAGGAGCGAATTCTTTGCCGAGGGAGGGGAGGGGGTGTAGGGGAAGTCTCTAGTAAGTGGTGCGGCGCGTACCTCAGCGGCGCCGCGGTGCAGGGTAGCCCCATGGGGGGTGGATTGCATTATGACGGACGATATCTCGTAAACGCTTAGAGATAGGTCAAAACAAACAGATAATCGGCTCTTAAGGGTTTTACTTTTACGTTTCACTTAGGGATAGCACTTTTTCGGCCCCAAAAAACTCAATTGAGGGTCCTCAGTACTTAGGGCCCTTGGGGCACGGGTTGCGGTCATTTTAAAGTAACCAAACTTTAGCACGTGAATGACCTTATTTGGATCATTTTGAGACCAGGAAAACATAACTTTTCTCAATTCTGAAAAATAAGGGCCGACCTGATGAGCATTGACCTTTTCCCTCAATACATTGACTCATAACAAAATGTGGCTCTGAGGCCTTATTCATCAATGCTTCGACGTTCTCACGAGATGGGGAAAAATTGGAGGCAGAATCAAAAGTTCAAATCCAATGATATTTAAAGAATTTTCAGATTCTTCGCAGTTGACCGAAAATGCATCAGATTAATGCGATCCTTTTATAATTTGTGTCTATAAGTAACAAGAAAAGGTGATACATCTGAAGGGAATATATTTTCGTCGCCATAATTAACAATTCTCTGAAAATGTCTTCCACATATGACCACTTACAGAGTTAGCTCTATCCTGACGTTAGTTGGCTTGTTAACAATGAGAGGTCAGCATAGCTTCGGTTGCCTAGTTACCCCATTCACTCATGATCCGCTGACGACAATGGCGGATCGTTCAATTGGCCGATGGAATCCTCTCCGCCAACAAACAGGGAATGCACTTTCAATGCATTCCAATCATTGGCGATCGGCTTCTCACATTCTATCCTCTCCCCGCGATCAACGAGCCGAAGCAAGAGATAATAATAGTTACCACACGCCACCGCAACAGCAAATTGAAACACACGACCAGGGGCCCGATCCTTTTTTTTTCTGACAGTGGTAAGTGCGATTTTTCGCAAAGAACGGTGAACGGTGTACACATTCGTATTCTAATTTTCATTCTCTCGCTATTTCACCAGGATTTCTTCCCTTCGTTCCTCTGGCGACAAAAAAGTTGTTCTCATTCCGACTGGCGAACATACGTTACACAACGTAAACACTCCCCAAAAGCGAATATCGCTAGCTGAAACACCCATCACAATGTAAATATTTTCAATGAATTGCTTTTTGGTATTTCAATAACAAGCCGTGCCTTTTTATGTACGATTCACAGTGTCCAATGTAACGTCTGATTTTTGAAGTTGTTATTTTGGTTGTGAGGCAGCCGGCAGATATTTGTCCCATTCGTTTCCGAAATCTACAGTCATAGCTCTTAAAACCTTTTTGAGTGTTCGGTGCATTCTTTCAACCGGATTAGACTCAGGATGTTGAATAGATGAATATACAATACTAATACCACACTTGTTAAAGAAACTTGTAGTCAGCTCGCTGGTAAAAGACGTTCCACGGTCCGACTGAACTTCATGTGGGAAGCCTATTCGACAAAATAAGTCAATTAATGCCTCCACAATCGTTGGTGAAGAAATATCCTCAATCGCTATTGCTTCGGGAAATCTCGAAGACACGCATATCGCCGACAAAATATACCTCATTCCTGAACTAGTTTCTGGTAGTGGTCCACAAGTATCGATGTTAATTCGATAGAAAACTTCTGACATAGATGGAACAATGGTTAAGGGAGCTTTCTTTCTGTCACCTCCCTTCCCAGCCTTTTGAAATGCATCGCACGTTCGTATGTAATTTTCCAGGTCAACTAACCACTTTGGCCAATAAAAATAGCGCGCTAGTTGACTTTTTGATTTTGTAACACCTAAATGGGCTAGCGTTGTCTCATGGCATAGTTGTAAAATCTGAAATCTATACTGCGTTGGTATTACAACTAAATTCTTCATTTCGTTTAACTTATCCTTTCTTCTCAGAACAAGCACTTTGTTTCTAAGAAAAAATCCTTCTTCATTCTTGCTCTCTGCCCCTGCGGGTTTTAATTCCCGAAAACATTCCTGTAGCGATGAGTCATTTTTCTGTGCTTCAATTAATTCATCTTGTCTTATTGAGATCACGCTATTCGCCTCTTTCGGCGTTCTGCCGACTTCAAACCGGCATACTCCTTCTTGATTTGAGTCTCTATCGCCTATTTCCTCTGAAGATTCCTTATTTTTCCCTTCTTCCATATGTTTTATTCGTTCCGCTTCTAATTCACCTCTTCTCTTTGCCGCTCGAGTCTGCGCCGTATTTATCCAATGTTTTTCTTGTTGCTCTAATTGACATTTTTCAATTAGTTCTGCGGTGGTATTTCCCAAAATATATACACCGCGATCCAAATCATTCTGTACTACCAGAGCCTTCCCAAATACTCGACCGAACTCTCCAATTACTTCTACTTCTGCTATAGGAAGAAAACGATCGCGTACTTCTAAAGCTTGCTGTATCCAAACAGTTTCTCCTGTATACATGTGTGGGGCAACATATTTCTGAGCCACTACATCGATTGTTGCACCTGTATCTCGTAATATATTCATTGAATACCCATTTAACATTCCCTCTGTCAAGTATTTGCCAAACATATTTTTATTATTTTCATTTTTTAAAGAACCAACGAATTCTTTTTCTTCGTTATCCTTCGTTTTTTTCTTTGGGCAATTTGCGAGAAAATGTTGAGTGGAACCACACCCGTAGCACTTGGGTTGAAACCTCTTTTCGAAATTAAGTCCCGAAGACGATGATTTAGGCATCTTTTCAATAGCCAAGTCACGCCTTTCTTCATCAGAATTTACAGAAACAGTCTTCGGCTTTGTAAACTGGATCCTTTTATTTTGTTGATCCTTAATGTAATGATCCGTGGTTTTCCGTCCCATGCTTTCTCTAATAGCATCAAAACTATCCAACTTCTCAGCCAATACATTCGGATCCTTAAAATTTGGCCATTCGTCTATCAGGAGATCTCGCACCTCTATGGGTACTTTTCTTTTCATCTGATCAGTCACCATCAGTCCTTTTAACTCCTCAAAAGAAATTATATCCATCCCGTCAATCCATCCTTGGAAATAATTAGTCATTTTATATACTACATCACTCCACGCCACACCATTTGATTTGGACTGCTTGTAAAATAACTGTCTGAACATTTCTGAGCTCAATTTGTATTTCTTAAGCAGTAAATTTTTCACAAATTCATAACTATCAGCTTTTTCCCTAGGTTCTCGAGAAATTATACCATTAATCTCGTTTGATAGTAATCCCGTCAAATAAAATACTAATTGGTGTTCCGGAATACCGGCCCTATCTGCCTGCCTTTCAAAACGTTCAAGATATAAACTAATGTTTTCCCCGTGAGGATCAAATTTATCCATATGCCGAGTTATATATATTTTCGGCAGTGTCCTCTGAGCGGTCTCCGTCTCCAATCCATCACACTCGCGGTTTAAATTGGTTTGTGAAAATTTTAGTTTCTCCATTTCTAACTGAAAACTTCTCTGTCTTTCAGCGTCTTCTCGTTCCAATCTTCTCTCTTCCGCTTCCCGTTCTAATCTTCTCTCTTCTGCCTCTCGTTCCCGTTCCAATCTTTTCTCTTCAGTCAAAAACTTCAGCATCTCTTTAACAAATTCCTCATCATAATCTTTACTTTTTAGTATCGCTTGTTTGTACTCTACGACTCTAGCTTCCCTCCCCACGTCAGCTCCTACTTCATATGCGATTTTGCACAAAACATCTTTAGGGACTCTAGCCAAATACGACATTGTTTAAGTTTTTTCCGCAAATCTATCACCTAAACAACTCACTAAAATGAGGAAGTCAGAAACAGCACCCAGTATGCTCACACCATCCGGCAAAAAGGGTACTCACCTTTCCCGAAGCAAAAACGCCACACCAGCGAATTAAACTTCCACTTCTTCCGAAAAACACCAAGTCGTCTTTGCTTGCAGCTCCAACTTCTCAATGTGCGTCCTTCCTTGAAGCAAATACCATCTCCAGTCCGCTTCCTCGAACCAGCAACCGTTCCAACGCTCAACCCGGCCGCTGCGTCTTCTCCATTTCACTCAGGCTATTTTTTCCAAACCTGTGTCAAACATCCCATCCTCGTCGCCAGAAAAACGTGGGCTCACACTTACGTCTGTAACGTAAGACGATTAATTTTCATAACCTTTTTTATTTACTTCAATTCTCTCCACAATACTGCACAAAACCTCTCCTTTTCACATCCCTCTCAACAATCCCCTCTCCCAAACAAACCCTTCACAACCAAAATAACAACTTCAAAAATCAAACGTTACACCAACAGCATTTTGATTGACCAAGGGACACGTGGGTATCAGGAAAATTGGATTTCTGAAGAATTTCGCATTGATTACTATAACACAACATTCAACCACAATCCCACAGTTAATGGCCACAAGAAAGAGGTTTACAAAACTTCAATTTCTCCATTATTGCCTTGTGAAAACTTCCAAGAAAACAGGATCATCGCGTATAATAACACTAGTCAACAGCCATTTTGCATCTGGGATGTGATACATCAGTTTGTATGTATTTTGGTGTGTAGAATCCGAATATACCTTTCAATATGTTCTAGCACGTAGCATTTTTGAGTTTTTAAAGTTTTTTTTATTTTTCGTATTTAGTATTTCGCTTTATGCTGGTCTTCTGTTTTGATGTTTAATTGTTTATTGTTAATTGTTTTTATTTGCCGAGGAAAGCTGGAAGATCTATAAATCGTCAGTAAATGGTTGGTTTGGTAAGATATCTTCAGTGAGTGTTTCGAGTGAAAGATAGAGGAAATTTTTGTGTATAAAACTTACAATAAGAAAAATGGCAACTAGTAAATCCCGTTGCTGTGTAAACCACCCCGACAACTTTTGTTTTGTGTGTGGGAAATTCACTCCAAAAACCCAAAGAAAACCAATCACTTATTTGGTTATGAAGGCGTATAAAACTTATTTTGATTGTACTCTTGGCGATCAAGATAAAAAGTTTACACCTCACATTGCCTGCATAACTTGTACTACAACCTTAACCGAGTGGTTGAAAGGGTAATGAATTATAATTAGTGGTGTAGTGCAGCAGTGCGAAAGAGCAATTCTTATAAACCACTGAAGTAGGTACACCATTCAAACCGTATTTCCAATTTCCATTTTCGCTGTAAGGGACCCAAAAAACGAGATAAGAATACCTTGGGCCTATTTACGCTTAAATAATGTTCCTTCATAGTCCATGGCAGTGCACCCGTGCGATTTCGGAAGAGCATTACTAATGCAAGAGGTTGAATATAGTCTGAGAGTTTGCAGCACTGAATCGCTTCGTGGATATTAAATAGGCTGAAACTTCCCAGCATCCTCGAGGCATGAGAGAAGTCGGCCTTGAATATTTCAGGATCCGAAGAAGAGAAATTCAAAGAAGGTATTATCCTTCGTACTCCAACCCCATCTCAGTGCCCCGGTCTACGAATGAATTATTAATAGCACAATGTCGACCAATCGCAAACGCGCATTTCTAAAATAAAGAAAAGAGCGCAGAGTGAGCCATAGTAATTTGAATCAAAAGACTAATCACGCTGTTACGATTAAAATTCAATAATTGCATTAAGAAAAGGGAAATCCATGTTCAAATGAAACAACGGGATGTGAGTATTGATGTTCCTATCGAAAAAATAGAATGTTGGATGGAAATTATAGAGTTACAAGTAAACATAGGAAAAAAGCGGGCATGGAAATGGAGTTGAGGGAATTAAGATCAATGACTGGAACGACTTCGGGGACAAATTCTTTAACGACATTAATAAGTTAGTAATATTGAACCGTATTTAAGAATCGACTTCTGATGACTGCAACTTACAAAATACAGTTGGCCTCTCGCACCAATATGGAAGTGTAAATATAAAAGCGACAACGAAAGACTGGAAGCATATTATGAGGTAGATGTAAAAAAATTAATGAATAAACTGAACCAAATGAATGAAATGCAACAAAAATTCGATGGGAACCACTTTCTGCCGAATGCTTCTTTGAACGCCGTGGCGACTGCGGGCCATTTTCCCTGCCTTTGTGCAACCCCAGCGAGGAGGAGAATGCGCCGATCATTAATGCTGCGCCATCCGATCGTCATTCCGCGGAGGAGTGGGCTCGAGTGGGCTTTCGAGGAAACAGGGAATGCGGGTGGGTCTCGCTAGTGAAATGTAACTATATTTAAATGCATGCGCCTTTTATGTAACTATTGGCTTGAATAACTTCCTTCTTTGATTGTATGTACGTTCGCATAGTCATATGTAATCGGTAGAAAACTGGGATAATTTCTTCTACGTTGCGTGGCATCAGGAGTGTTTCACATAAGTGTGGTATTTCACGATTTCAGGAAAGCAAAACGCAATGGCCGACGCCACACATCGCCTGTTCCTGCGCCTGAAACCAGCAGGCGGAGACGAACAGGTAAATCACCCATCCTATTTTCAGCTGTTTAGCCTTTTTTCAGCAGCCTTGGTTTATGAGGTTGTGTAAATTTCCTTTGTTTTGTATCACGGTGCGCTTTACTAGATTTACATAGCGCAGATTGCTATGAAAAAGTGAGCTCTACGGAGAACTACAAATAATTACAATTGCCTGTAGCAGGTGTTACTACTGACAGTTTTGGAAGCTCGCGTGGTTTATGTTCGAAGTGGAGTTAACGCATAGCCAAAGTAACGAGTTATCGCTCCGTTTTTGATTGAACTACGTTGCAAAACACAAGCTTCCTCAGCCATGATTTAAGTATTGCCTTCAATCATTTGAATGCTTCCCATTTATGCAACCATTTAGCAGCGTTACGCGAGAACGTTTCTCTAATTTCTTTCCTGAAGTTAATTCCAAACATATTTAAAGACCACTATGCGCGGAAAATGATCATGCTGAATGATCACGTGATCATTCAAAGGATCGTGCAAGAGCAAAATAGAACTGTTCTAATTTTCACTGAATGATCGTGCGCATTCGCGATTGTTTCCACTAAACACGGCGAATGATTTCATTCGAATTCATGATTCACTGCGTATAGCGGCCTTAATACATTATAAAACGAAACAGTCAACATGAAAGGAGTCGAGTCCAAGATATTTTGGTTTGAAAATGGACATATTTACGAAATGTATGCATTAAGTATCCTTAGGAAAAATGTAGCTAAATTGGTTAAATTTTACGAATTTACCATTTTTTGAATGGCTGTGAGAATGAAAAGCCATCGAACTTTCATATGCCGGAGCCAGAGTTTTATTGAATGTTTTACCATGTGAATAGAATCAATTGGCTCTGGTTTAATTTGGATTAAAAATAATAAAATTAACGTTATCCATGAGTGTAGTTTTGGCCAATGGAGGACCTGTTTGTTGTTGAATCAAAGGGAAACCACTCCCCAAAAATTTGTTTTGAAGCTACCACGAGGTTTATTAGTTCCCACGTTTAATGTGGCTGTGATGAAGGAAGAATGGTTTTGGAAATGGCAGCCGAAACCAGCTGCTCTCTTATCTCCTATGAATACGATTCTTCTACTCCCTCTCTGTATTACCACGTGAATATCATTGAGTGCTCGGGGCCATTTAGCCAGCGACTGTCTTTTGTCGGGAGCGCGTGGGAGATAAGTCGGACATTTTGGGTGAGAAGGGATGCTGTATGGGAGATCATGGACCACTTGGAGAGGGTGATAAAATGTGCCGTGCCCCCATCATCACTTCCTCCGGTTTCCTTGGCTACGCAGATGCATTGTAGACTTGCGTGGTTTTTTGCTCGCCTGGCTACATGAAGCCCCATCGATGTTCAAGCTCATTTTAAAACAATATCCCCTGCAATTATTGCAAAACGAGACCCTTTGTTTTTGGTGACTATGGTGATGGTCGGAGAGTACTTTAAATAATCAGTTTGCTTGTGATTTAGATGAAAAAATGTGAAATATATTGATGTTATCTTTTACTATTGGATCTTCCGGCTGCGCCTTGCCCATATTTAGTCTGTATAGCCTTCTTTCTCCTTGCTGGAGAAATTAAGGTCGCCTTGATGGCGTTGACCTTTATCAAACTACTCCTCCTCACCCCCGATGACCTTTCTGCAGTGCCCCTTTCTACATAGCAGTCCTTTGTCTCAATACGTCTCGCCTCACGTTGACAACAGATTGACTGCCAAACTTGAGGACAGGTGACCTCCAAGAGACTTTGATTCCTTTTATCTTCATACTGCCATCATGCACCTCAGTAAATACGAAATTTAGTTTCGGGTACGATTTTTTCTTTGCAAACGGCTCCTTTGATACGATACCAGTCTATTAATTTGAGTGGGAAGTATTTCTAGACTATTAGACTATTTGATGTCATTCAACTCGTTCCTATTGCTAATGGACTGTGAAGTATATGATTTATTAGTTTGGCTCCGTCGTTAGAGACTCGGGAGTGATTGCGATCAAATGATACTTAAATTCGACAAGGCCAGTCAGTTAGGTTTGGCGTGATCGAATGTTCTCTGACAGTTGGGAATCCCATTCAGTATTTGGGTGTTTGTTCGTGGAATCTCTCTGACTGAATATTTACTCGCGCAATGCTTCCTGGATGCTTGATCTGACATCTGCTTTGATGTGAGCCCTATGATCCTCAAAAGAGGACGGTTCAAGTGATGGCCTCTGAAATTTCCTTGGTGTAGAGATTATTGGAACGGGTCACGTGAATGATTTGGTCCTAAAATATCTCCGGCGTGTCAATGGCAACGTGTCACGTGACGATTAAGGGCGTGGAAGGAATTACTCCCGTGCATTCAAGAAGAATCATTCAGGGGAAGCGGAGTGACCTTTGATGGATTGGTGGGAGATTCTGGCTAAAAGTAATTTGAAACAATGTTTTCTCATCCACCATACACATCATTTTGACACGTGACTGATGTTTACTCCTTAGATGTTTAAATATCCCATGCCACGTGATACACGTCATCACGCACCTCGCCTGCCGCCCATCGCAATCCCCAAGAACTACAAAGGGATGCCTCCCAGAGCAAGTCGTCCTTTAAACCACTTCCTCTCCTGTCTGAAGGCTCCTCACTCCCTCTGATGCCTTTGCCTTGAATTCACTATCGAACGTTCATGAGATAAGCAGTGTCAATGGCGATGTGTCTCACACTATTGAACGCACAATGGATGGGAAAAGGAAATGCATTCGCACCTGCCCAGTGTATTTCTATCACTCATATTTCCATTCTTTGAAGTGCTTCCAATCCAATAGAGCGTGGACTTTAACATAACCTCTGCATAGAATTCTTCATTGCCAAAAACAGATGGTGTGGGGTGCGTAAATTAGTTTGAGAAAAATGTTATGACCGCATCAAGTATTGACTTTGCCCTAAAATATTAAACGCAAAGGCCAATTTTAAATGAGAAAAGTCTCGAAACACCGAAAAAAGCCTATCGACAAAGAAAATAAAGAATGTTTAATTAGATGAAATTGTTGAAGATTTATGTTTTCACTCACCATTGGACATTTCATTGGTCTTTCTTCGGTGCTCTGTTCATGTACAGGCCTGCTACGACTGCGCTTGCTCCATTTGAAGATGCACCCGTAACTATTTCACACTTTCATTTGATGTGCAGCGAAAATGTGCAGTCGCTCGTATTTTGTTGAAGCTTTGCGTCCTTGTCGCCATCGCTTCGTCTCACCCACCGCAACAAACCGAGCACCTGCTCAACATCTATTGCAACTCCTCCACAACATCTTCCAATTTCATTCTGTGACACTGGGATGAGTATGACACGTGCCCATATCATTATTACTGTGATCAAATTATTCGAATGGATTATTTGATTGAAATTGAAATACATTGACATTGGTCAGCTTAGAGTTGGTTTCTTCAAGACTTATGCACTTACCCTCGAATATTTTTTATTATGCTATATTATTATATATTCCGTACCCTAGGCTCTCAATTAGGTTTCAGTCCTCTAGAATGATATATTTTTAATACATGGTGTGATAATATCTTTTTCATGACTGCTTCATCGGTGAGTGAAACGAACTGTTTTTTTAGTTTCTAACGGGAATATCGGGAACGACATCAGAATTCTTTTCATTGCTTTTTTTTAAGGTCTTTTCCGTTTACAGCTATTGCTAATCTAACAACCTTTGATTCGAATAATGTGTTATTTTCGTAATATCTATCAAGCATTCTCACTTATCGGTAAAAAAATAAGCCATTCTCTGAATCAGTTCTTTAACTTCTTTGAATCTTGAATTCATTTCACGGCCAATCTTTCTCCTTCTGTCCATGCTTATCTTGTATGTGCTTCAATTATTTCTTTGAGCTGATATCAATGGCTGGAGCCAATATTGGATTACGGCGACGAAATATATTCCGATCGTGATAACTTAAACGGAAACTGAACACGCTATAAAGCTCCCATTCATATTAGGGTGATATAAATTTGTTCACTTTGATTCTCCCGTTCCGTTTCTCCTGAAATGTTGAGGGAATTTCTTTTTGTTTCGCTGTCCATCGATTGATTTGGACTGAGTAGCGTGTCGCTCTTGAAGGCTCCGTTTGATCCGTCTCCGAGGTTGTCGTGTTGAAATCCATCCAATTATCATCATCTCTTCACTCTTTCATCTGAACTCTTTATCTCTTATCGAATTATCTGGCTTTATATCCTATTGCCGTGGCTGAATGGCGATCATAGATGCTAAAGAACACGATTCCGTTGTCATAAACATTATTGTCGGTGGCGTACTGAAACTGCTTCTTGCCCTATCGTCAAGTAGAGAGACCCTAGAAGGCCTGCATTGTGAATGAAGCCTTGCACTCCCAAGCAGTCGATCAAATCCTCTCTCGTGCATCGAAAACATTTCAGACTATGAGAACGCTTTATTGAGGCCACCGTGATGAATCCCTATGGTTGTTTGGAGAATAAATATGTTCACCGCTGAAATAAACTCGTTTCGTGTATAGAAATGAAAACGTGAATAATATGCCCAAGTGTATGTAGTGGCTTTATTACAATAGTTTGCATCTTTCGTTGCTGCGCATGAGTTTGTCACTTGTTTTGGCTGATTTCTGCAACCGGGATATGCAGATTGAAGAGAGAAAATGTCTTTCTAAAGAGGCATTGTGATGCTTATTTTTATAGTTTTATTGAGTTTTTCCTTATTGTATTAAACGATTCAGTAATTATTAATATTAGTACAGCCTCTCCTGATTTATGAATGGTGGTACTAAACTGCTCATTGATTATTAGGCGGCACGAAGTTCGCCGGGTCAGCTAGTAGTGTCTATATATACTACGTCATCGCAGGCGGAATTAGTAATTTTGAGTCTAGGGCATGCGATGTTACGACGAGCAGTCAACTGTCTATAGCTAGATGTGCGGGTGAAGATCCTATGCCATCATTTATTGTAATTAATGAGACAACTGTTGTAATTTTCCACACTTATTTAATCTTGCTCAACCGGTTTCAACGCTACGCATCATTCTCAAGAGCTGTCTCTGTCTCTAAATGAATTTAGGCGTTGAAGTCGGTCGAGTAAGATTTAAAAAGTGTGAAAAATTACTACAGTTGTATCATTTATTAATATATATGGACTTCCACAAAGTCAACTCGTCGACAATCAGTCTGAACAGTCATTGATCCATTTTCGCTCCTCTCTTGTTTTATTTTCATTCATCACTCCCTCACTCGTGTCGCCCCGATCGCCTGCATTACTTTTTTACAACTCTGCCTGTGTATTGAATCTTCCCCATGGAGACCGCAAAGACTCTTGGATATCCTTGTGGGTTTGTAGCGAGGTTGGTAATGAACAAATGACAGACGGTAAAGAGAACACTGGCCAATCAACGTGGACTTTACTAGTCTTTTCAGTGCTTTCATAAGAATAAAAAGAACAGTGCCTTGATATGATGTCTTCAGTATATTATTTATCCATCTCAAATGATTGCCTGACCTCCGCCAAATAGTACACTTCGTTACGTTAAACTGTCTGGATAAGCCCATGCTCTCAACCGAGATATGATATTTCAACTATGTATCGAATTTTTCTCCCATCGCTTGTCGATATGGGGGCGTGTGGAATATGGCCTAATACTTACCGCATTGATTTTAATACTCATTTGATACATCTCATATTCTTGTCCCAATTAATGGATGAAGGTCCTTTTGAGAATTGCCTTAATATTTCTGTTGGCGCTGTACATTACTTTGTCAAACGAACCTTTGATTTCATGATAACCTTTGTCCTTTATTCGTTAGCGGCCAACATTTGTTTTCTGGTAACAGTTTTCATTTCGTCATTATTTGAGCAGTTTTGTCTTCAATTCATTTCACCGCCAATCAGAGCCTCGACATTTTCCTTCCATGCTTATCTTTTATATGCTTCGATTATTTCTAAGAGCTGATATCAATGGCTGCGGCCAATATTGGATTAAGGCGACGAAATGTATTCCAATCGAGATAACTTAAACGCAAACGGAACACGCGATGAAGGTCCCATTCATATTAGAGTGATACAAATGTGATCACTTCGATAGTTCGCGTGAGGTGGAGACGGACGCCAGCACCTTTGCGCACATTTGCGTGTTTAAGATATGGCTGCATTCCAATAGTCCACTTCTTTAAATGCAATTAAAGAGTTTGTCATTCATTTTGAGGTATTTTAATTTATTATAATTGAGAAATTGAAATCTTTTTTTTTTTTTTTGAATTTACCAATAACGTTGGTGAAGCGTTGATAAATAATGTGCCATCCTGGGAGCGAAGTAAATAAATATATTTTTAAAATATTGTGTGCGACGCGTCGCGACGGGTAGGAAGTTCTTACAGTTCAACAGATGATAACCTTCTTCTTCTCAGCTGTGCCGATTCGCGTTTGTTGACTTTCTCATTGAGGGAAAGAGTAGCGATGTAATATGTTATAATCGAAAGAGATGTCCAAAACCTTCAAAACTAATTATTGACCCATTTTTTTAGATTTTATTTTTTTATATGGGATATAAGAGCAGATAAATTCAGACCGTAAGTGGTTGAGGTGCAATGTGTTTTCCTTGCGGTTGAAAATCTATCTACCTGCGCATTCAAAGTATAGGGGCGTCGCGTCACCCCACACGATGGTAAAACAGCTGTCCCCTCGACATCATTTGGCCTCACTTTGGCCGTTTTTCACCATCTGCCATCATTAGAAATGCAAACACATTATTCATAATCAGTTTTAGCCTTATTACGTTGAATGATATCCCAAAACATTTCAATAATCGCATGAATTCGTGCCACTTCACGCCAAATAGCATTGTTGGTCTGCTCAGACCATAGCGATGTTTTTTCGTCCCTGTATATGCATTTATATAGCTTGCGAAGAAAAATGGAGTACCTTTATGCCTATTTAAATTTCATCTATAATGCATTGCGTTATATTATTCTTCTCTAATTACGCACCTTCCGTTACTTTCATGAGTCGTTCTCACTTTTTTCGAGCTCCTAACAAGGGCGTACCCAGGATCATAACTAGGGGGGACAAGCCATGGTCTAGGGAGGGGGGCAAACCAAGTTGTGACATTTAAGCATGGAAAAGGTGAATGTAACCAACATTTTAAGAAAATTATAACAGCGCTATATTAGTTTATGAGATTATTTCCTTAAAAAATAGTTGTATTTTAGTTAAATATCTTTTTCTAATACATATCATGTTTCGTGGGTTTAAAGAATGTTTGTTGAGTACTTTCGTTTCATTTCAGTACTGATTTTGCTTGAAGACTTTTGCGTTTTTTGCTTCGGGGGTTCTTTTGATTTGGGCTTCTGGGGGCTGCTGCTCCCCCTTCCCCCTCGCTTTGTACGCCCATGGCTCTAGAAACAAATATTTTGTGTCGCGTGGTAGTGCGATGAAATAAGGGGATGAATTTGTTGATTTTTTAACAGTCGCCCTTGTCGCCCTTCATATAATTATTAAATAACAATATTTTAATTTTGAATTAATCCATTACGTAATTTTTATTGGCGCCTAGAGTTCGTGTTCACATTTGACTCAATGCACTATCATTTATATTTTTCACATTATTTCACTTCAATAGCGAAGTGCATTAAGCTGCTTAGTTCCTCCAGGCCGTTTAATACGATCAATTATCATTCGCAAGAGCATTCGAATGTAATTGATTCGCGTGATTGCTTGAAAGGCCTGCTTTACACGGTGAATGATTTCGGCGAATTTTCGGAGTTGAAAAGATGTGCAGTGGTACGATTGACGATAGTGTATATCTATTTTAACGATATTTCCAACCACATGCAATTTTAATTCTTCGTTAAAACTTTCGCGGGTACTCGTCATGTTAAATAAAAACTTTTGGGCTATATTGTCGCGTCAATTTTTGGGGGACCCGAACATTTCCCGACCGATGCTAGTCGCTTTCTCAAGGGAATCCATCAGATTCATTATTTATATTCGAATCAGATTTCTTTGAAAAAGCAGTCACTGTCGGGAGTCATTGGAGCCGCGCAAAAATTGACTTGAATGAAATCTGACGCGGCGACGTAACCCAAAATTTTTTATTCAATACTACACATACAGTTGTATTGAAAGTCGCAGACAACGGAAAGTTCCGTTTACATGTGAGGTAGTGATAAATTTTGTGTTGTTTTTGCCAATGTGGTGGGGTATGACGTACCAAGTAATGAGAGATGTTCAAACGGTAGGTGATGGGAAGTAGGAAATCTATGAGAGCAATCGCTGCTGACATACGTTCAGTGATCCCGTAACGAAGCAATACGTTGTTTCCGCTGCGGTGCAACCTGGCTTATGGCTTCAAGGGAGCAGCGGTGTAGAACATGTTCCGAAAGAAACCCACTCCTAAAATGGCTATCGGAAGTCTTTTCCGATTCGATTCTGTAAATCATAAAGTAAGTGAGAAGGAGTAATTTGGGGAAGGAGTCTTTCTCAAGCAATCAGAAAAATCTTTGCAGAAATGCATTGAAAGGTTTGTAAATACCTTAAGAAGTCACCACGGAGAATTCACTGTTCTTGATGTGTAGGTGCAGGGGATGAAAGTGGATTTTGACATTCATGGGTTAGATGAAGAGGTTTCCCTCCTGACTTATGGAAGTTAGGAAATATTGCGGCTATATTGGTGGGCCAAAATGATATATATTATACTCATTTTCGTTGAAATGCGCTCACCGAATAAACAGAGATTTTGTCTTTAATTGGGCCTCTCGGCCCAAACGCATTGGTTAAAAACGTATTATATTGTTAAATAATTGCAACTCCACCAAATAGGGTTGTTCAAGCCTATCAAAACGGTCTAAAAAAACGAATGTATATCACTTCTGATGTAATTTCATTTTGATTGGGATGAATGACAGATGCGTTGAAAAAGTAATGATGGAATTATTAGCAATCAAAATTCGAACAATTTTAAACGCCGCCAAAAACGGTCGGCCATCTTGAAATAGAGGTGATGACGACACAAGCCTGTACGGCTGGCCTGTACCCTCGATCGCTCGATGCCAAGCTGAGTACTCTGCATGCCGACTGGACATTTGCCAAGGTTATTCCTTATTTTGAAATGGCTTATGTTGTGCATGAAGCTTCCGGATGGATCAAGGCGACATGAAATCCATTCTTCAAGTTAGGCAGGCAATGTATGTAGCGTTGACAGGAATTGAAAGTTTTGTATTGCTGCATTTGCTAGGAAACTACGTGCAGTGAACTTTCATTGTGCTTCTAGTGCAAGTGAACACAATTTGTGCCCTTAATGTACCCCTAAGTGAATGATTGCATATAGACGATGAAGTAAAGAGTGAAGTGAGTTGTGAATGTAACTGCTTCGACGAAATTATTTATTTCTTCCATGCTAGTTCAATCAACCCTATACATTTCGATCTAAGGTATCTAACTATTGCCTAGGGGATATTTTTCATATTTGAGCTAGTTGTGCTTTAGGGATACATCGAACGCATATTAATTTTCAATCGTTTGTTCGCTTCTAAGTTCCGTTTGATTTTATTACCTATTCATTTTGAGCATTCACGAGTGTTTACATTTCACGAATTTCGTTGCGCTGTTGTTTGTTTTGGTCATATTTTGGTTACGGTAAGAGTACGGGTAAGAGTAATAGTGAAATTCGAAGTTTTTTGATGTTACAATAACCGGTTTAGCTATTTGTTTCAGCCTATTCATTTCATTGTCCTCGAAATGTCAATGTGAAATAACGTAAACTGATTCTAAGTCGTTAGTGATGAGTGAGAAGTGAGGTGTGGAGAATCTTTCGAACTTCAAGGAGTGCAAATTCTTTTAGCGTGTGCATAGTGATTGGAAAACCGATTATCATGTTTTATTAGTGTTTTATATTTATTGTGAGTCAAGTTTTTCATTGAATCAGTTGATTCGGAATATATTCGAATAATTCGTATCAAAAAGACAACTCGTGAAATGTGTACGTTGTAGTGCTATTTATGATATGATGAGCAATAAATATGTACAAGTAAGGGTAATTTTGCTTATTATTACTCTTATTAAAGGATAAATTTGGATTTTCTTTAAACACTGATCTGGCGGCAGACGCTGGAGATCTTGAAAAAAAGTGGAATAACCCTGCTGAGCCACTTAAACAACACTGCAGTAGGGCATCTACAGGCTTGTGACGTCACACATCAATTCAAGATGGAAGTAGGGCTTTTTGGCGTAACGTAAAATTTGTCACTGTTTAAAGCCTTCTCTAAACATCTACAATTAAGAAAATAGCATAATATTATTGTCATTGCTCCTTCTGAAGCACGATCTTTCGATTTCTTAAATAAAAAAAATATGGTGAACAACCCTATTATCGATGTAGTCACGAGTTAAAACGACTTTTTTATTCATAAAAAATCCCGAATGGATTTTCCGAATGACCCACTCTAGAGAATTTATGTGTGTCAATTTACGTTCTCCCAAAGCACCTTTTATATATTTCAGTCAGCATTTGGGTTAGTGTGCTTCCAGAGTTTTTACCTATTATCTTAAAATTCCGCGGTGGTGAGATGGACGCAGTGCGCGAATATCATTCACGGGATTATTCAAGCAAACTAGGACATTCTTTAATTTCATCGGAATGATCATTCGAGTGACGGGAAATTTCCATTTTACACGGTTTTACAATGATGCTCGTTCGCAAGATCTTTTTTTGATCAGTCATCGTGTATTGATAGAGACTGCGATGTCTGACCTCCTCGCTGTGCTTCGCCCCGTTCCCACCACGTGGCGCCACCGCTGCATTCGCCCACCACCTTTTTACCCTGCAATCTTGCAAAGGCTCACGTAAGAAGGAGAAATGTTTTGTTTTCCTCTCTGGATCTGAGTCATCCTCTGAGCTCCCTCTCGCGCGCTCGACTCCAAATGGGAAGGATTATCGTGACAACGGAGAGGTATCTTTCTATTTTAATTCTGAAAATTCCCTCTCTGACGAATTATGTGGTTGAAATTCCGCCTGTGGTCAACTATAAACCCCTTTTTTCTCACCGCAAGATTAACTGTATACATTGCTTTTTTCTCTCATTCGCATTAAAAATTTTGTTTTTTGCTGTCATTGTTTTGCTTGAGGCTCCGAAAAAAGTTAAATGTGAAATAATTCTCTGTCTTTGATGACGTATGCAATCCGAAATGAAAAAAAGCCTCTAACTTAATATACAAGACTTGATGATCTATGTTTAAATAAATGGATATTTTAAAGTAAAAACTACTCTACAATTTATTAATTGTGAGCACCAATTTTCTTCAGTTAGCAAAATCACGAATATTTCGATCGCAATGTGACTAATCCGCATTTCAATGATCGTTTCAGTCAGTAGGGGGAATTCAATGGCATGGGAATATCCCTTTCATTGTTAGAGGGAAGGCCACTTTACAAATTATTTGGTTGTAGGAATACCGGTTTAGACGAATGGCAACGGTCAATTTTATTCTCATTTGATAAAGGCCAGATTGGCGCCCATGCGATGCCACTCCACGTGACGTCACAGGGACCTAGTTTCTACACGAGTAGATAGGAGTTTAACCCCTTGGTTGGGGGCAGAAATTTCCTTTTCTTTCACCTGGTGGGGAGCAAATCCACCGATTTTCGGAGATGCCGTTTTCGAAAAAAATTTATAGTAAAGCTATTACACAAAAATGGCAATATACTTAAAATATATTGGTATAGAACCTCTGGCAAAGCAAAAAACATGAAATGATGCATGAAGAATGAATATTCACGCCTTCTCGGCATAACATTGCGATGCGACACCACGCGCGACTATAGTCGCGCTCCCCACATGGGGAGCGGAGTCCGCTTGCGACTATAGTCGCTCTCCCCAGTTAAGGGGTTAACATCGTCTGAGATTATCAATGCATGCATGAGGCACAGAGCTCAGGGAGACATCTCTTAATAATCACTTATTAAAATTGTCTAAGGTCCGAAAGTTTCCTTCTTTTGATAAGGTAGTAACAATCCTTATTTAAGCCAAGCGCTACATGCTAGCAGGGTACTCAGCTACCTGCTAGCAGCCAGCATCGCATCGGCGCACAACCATTAGAGGGTGAGAAGTTTTGACTTTTTGCCGTCTTACTGGCCGATATTTCCCCGGCCGATCTCCCCCTGTGCGCTGATTGGTCAGTGTGCGCTCTTGCATACGTTGCTGATTGGGTAGCCATTGTCCCTGTTAATATTTTGTGTTTTTTGAATTTCAATTGCTTCCCTGATTTGCCTTGGGTTATAGCGACTATCTTTTGCCACTATCTTCGCTTTTTTGAATTCAATTTTATGGCCCGCCTCATTCCAAGCATGCTCTGCAATGGCTGACAGGTGCAGTAGTTGTTTATGATTGGCTCTCACATGCTCCTTCGTCCTTGTCGCCATTCCTCGGCATATTTCACCAACATATGATTTTCCGCAGGAGCATGGCACTGTGTACACGACTTCGCATAGTGCCTGCGGGATACGATCTTTTGGTCCAGGTACAATGTTTTGTATCTTGGTCACGCAATTGAACCTTGTGACCACGTCATGCTTCCTTAGTATCCTGGCAATACATTCTGACCCGCATTCTGACTAGCAATACATTCCATGTTGAGTGTGTCCCCTCTGGAGCTGAGGTCAATGGCCACTTTCACTCCCATGCTATCACCAGCTTCTTGCCTCTCGCATCGCACCTTTCATTTGTTTTCTACTTTCTGTCCATTTTCGAGAGCAACTCCACCTGTTCTCTTATGAAATAGTGCAACCCGCATCAAGAGCGCTTGCGCCTCGGATTTTAGACGAACTGCTTATGAAGACGGCTGGTGGGTGGGATTCTTCCGTTTCACGTTTCACGCCCATCTCATGCTCATGATACGATTATTCCTCGATTCGAATGAATTTTAGATAGGATAATTGAAAATCAGCCCTTCCATTCTTTGCCCGAAACTCAATCAATCAATGCATATTGCTCATCTCCAGACGAACACCTTTCCGTTTGACAGAAAATACGTATTCAAACAGTCCCATTCAAGCAGTATTGTGAAGTTAAATGTTAATTTTAATGGGTTGAATCCTTTTCTAGTTGACATAAATCATAATATGCTGATCGAAAAACTTATGAGAGCAACAGAATGTAAACCATATTCCGTTGCAAACAGAGTAAGGGGGTAAGTAGGAGTGGACTCCTTTCGTCCTCATGATATTTTGTGCAATCCAGAGTTTTCTTGTCATTTTTACCATTGATAATTGTAATGTCTTAGCCCTGATGCACTATTGACTTTATTAAAAGAATCTGAATGAATTTTTAGATTGCTCCAAGCCCTTGCATGTAAGTCATTGTTCCTTTCAATTTGAATTTCATCATGAACATTTATGTTAACGATCTATAACGCAGCATGTATCAAATAATTATTTCTTAACATTTTTTCATGCATAATGTAATACTTAATGTAATATTTAGTACAAAGGGACTTCTTTATTAAATTGTAAGTCAATTTTTTTCGTCAATGCAACCGTTGATTTATAGCTAACTAATAAAGCGACTGATAACTTAAAGAAACTCTGAAAACAGCCGAAAGCACTCATTCTTCGTTTCAATCGCACTGCCCCTCAGCGCCCTCTCTCGCCTTTTGCACTTCTTTTGGATCGACCGCCTCTGCTTCTTCGCTCCCCATTCCCCTCACCCCTTCGGTTGCCAAGCAACACATCGTCACATCATCTTAATAGTCCACTTGGCAATTGGCTCGCTCTTTGCATTACGACGGCATAGTCCAAGGAGGAGAGTCCAAGTTTAAGACCAATCAGATTGGCATTCCCCTTGCAATATTTATTTCGTCTCTTAGCTACGCTAATTCCGCCCGGGTCGCCTAATTCCACAGAGGCCTAATTGCATCCATTGTAGCATTCTTCATCAAGGTGTGTGGTCTAGCATAAAGAGCTCTCACGGAATCCACCTTGGACTAGAAACTGATGCAATGGAGATCATAATCGACATCGAATTCCACAACAAACTCTGTCCAATGCCCAATAACGTTTTAAATATTCTTCGGATTTCCAATTTATTGACCGTGGCATGTACTCGAATTTTTTGCTTTTCATGGCTTGGTATCGAAATTGAGGACATTTATGATTTTTTGTTCATAGTATAGGTAAAAATTGCTCCGGATAATGCTCAGTGTTCATGATGCCACGAAACCTCAACCAACAAAAACTATGCAACGGAACGCGTTTGGTGATTTGAAAAAGCTGATAATTAATGTGACTCACGCGACTATACTCATAGGAAAATTCATAGATGACGAATTTCTCATTCCGAGAATTCAATGATCCCAACTTAAATGCCTTTTTGAGCTTAAACAAATTCAATTTGCAATTAGGGTCGCATTCGTGATGACGATCAACAAATCACAAGGTCAATATTTCAGTGCTTGTGATGTTTGTGCTCATGTGGCAATAAAAATTCATGATTTTTCTCATGGTTATATATTTGTGGTATTTTCGCGAGTTGATAAACTATTCGCTTTATTTCTTTCTTCGCTTCGTTATATTTATTTCGCTTTATCTTGCGCCTGATGACAAGCAAAAACTGTTGTATATCAAATGGCGTTTGACTGAAGAGGTTAAACCCGAATGTGTGGCACGTTTACGCAAGACACTTTTCCAAACTTAGTTTCTATTGCTGGCGCGTCAAAAAAACTCATTACATATTAATTATGCTCCTTATTATTACTATTTTCACATGATTTTGAGCATCAGTCAAGCGTCAGAATAGCCACAAGAATAGATCAAGTTAACGCAACGGACTTGGGCATTAAAATATTTTTTTACGGCTAATAACACTAATAGCCCGCTGAATGCATGACATTTTGACTTACTTAACTGCTTTATAAAGCCAAGTGTCTGACGTTTCTTAAAATAAAACATCAAAATTAGAAAATTCATAGAAAAATTTCATGTTAACGTACCCCGATCCATCCTAAGTAGATTCAATAAAAAATATCTTTTTGGCAAGGAATTTGGATACTTATTTACTTAGTTTCATTGAATTTGTTTCCTTATTTTATTTTTAATAAATCAAATACGATTAAAACGGTGAAGCCGCTCTTGATTTATAAATGATGAAACTAAACTGTTCAGTGATTGTTAGGCGGTACGAAGTTCGCCGGGTCACCTAGTATAATAATAAAAATGGGATATATAGTAGCCTTAATAATAATAATAATAATAATAAGATTTTTTATTGAAGTACTAAACATCTATAAAATTCACCCAGAAGTTATTAAATGTCTCCATACTGTGATGAAAAAATGGAGCACCATCTTGCACATAAAAACTGACGAGGGTCTTTTGCAGACGAATAATATCAAAATCAAACGGGGAATATTTCAAGGTGACTCTTTGAGTGCGTTATGGTTCTGCCTTGCGCTAAACCCTCTATCAAACCTCCTGAATAATACTCAATATGGAGTCAAAATAAAAGGAAAAGAACCAAGATGCCACACTCTATCGCATCTCTTCTATATGGACGATCTCAAGCTATATGCAGGATCTAATAATAATCTAAATCAATTAGTCCGTTTAACTGAAATATTTTCTAAGGATATAAACATGGAATTTGGAATAGATAAATGTAGAACTATCACAATATTCCGAGGAAAAGTACAAAGGAATGATATTCCACTACTGGATGGGCAAATAATAGAGGCCATGGATGAGGGAGATACCTATAAATACCTAGGATTCCAACAAGCAAGACGACTAGACCACTCTACGATAAAGCAAAAACTTTCGACTGAATTCCAAAATAGAATCAAGAAACTTGTTCGCACGGAATTGAACAGCAGAAACCTCACTAATTCAATTAATACCTTTGCCATCCCTCTCCTGACATACTCCTTTGGTATAATCAAATGGTCACAAACAGATGTAGACGACCTACAAAGAAAAATTCGATCCCAAATGACGGAGAAAAATATGCTCCATAAAAGCTCAAATATAGAGAGGAGCACGTTGCCCAGAAAATTTGGTGGAAGGGGTATCGTAGACATGAAGAATCAGCACAACTCACAACTTTCTCAGTTACGGAAATATTTTTTCAGCAAGAAATCTACCTCGGATCTCCTGAGAACTATCTGTGACGCAGACAATAAATACACACCGTTAAACCTATCTGACGAAAGTATGCAAGTTAGTGAAACCACTGTTACTATAGACAGTAAAATGTCAATATGGAAAGCTAAATCCCTTCACGGAAGACACCCTCATGCCCTGGAGGCCCCTGAAATCGATAAAGATGCATCGCACGCATGGCTCAGGCATGGGCAACTCTTCCCAGAAACAGAAGGATTTATGATCGCAATACAAGACCAGGTGGTGAAAACAAAAAATTATGAAAAATATATAATTAAAAACCCAAATTTATTGGATGACAGATGCAGAAAATGTGATAATGCCTCTGAGACGATACAGCACATCACAAGTGGATGCACTAACTTATCTCAAAAAGACTACCTACACCGTCACAATCAAATATGCAACATCATACACCAGAAATTAGCTCTGAAGTATAAACTCATAGAAAATGGAGTTCCTTATTATAAGTACACACCTAAAACCATCCTTGAAAACGACCACTGTAAGATTTATTATGACCGTTCAATTATTACCGATAAAACAGTCCATAGCAATAGACCTGATCTAGTAGTACAAGATAAAACTCACAATGAAACGTACTTGATAGACATTACCGTACCTAATTCGCATAATATAACTACAGCCTACACCAGCAAAATGGAAAAGTATGAAGAACTTAAAAATGAAATCAAGAGATTGTGGAAATCAGATAAAGTACACATAATACCCATCATTATCTCCGCCACAGGAGTAGTGCCTCATTCACTCCATCAAGGTCTTCAAACTATTGGACTGCCGAAAAACTTGTTTATTACCATACAAAAAGCAGCAATTTTAAATACTTGCCGGATTGTCAGAAAATTTTTCAAAACAGAGTAAAGAGACGAGAGTACTTGGTGATACCCGTACCTCGCCTACAACCAGCAAAAATGCTGTGAAAACATAAAAAAATATAAAATAATAATAATAATAATAATAATGAGATTCTTGTATTAAAGGACGCTATCTATCTATAGTAGCGAATGTGGTCGAATCTGATCGATAGTGGACAGAATGAAAGCCCGAGCTTTCCCAGAACCCATGCTTCACGAAGAGGAGTGACGTCAATGGAGAGCAATTATGAGCACATAATATGTGTCTGCAGCAATAAATCTTTCTACTCGTTGCCTTATTTTCCATGTCTCGTCCTCTTCTCTCCCTTGGAAGAATCGCCAATCATGTCTGAGAAAACTGGGACCGCTCGCATCTTTCATGTAAAATGGAGACAGACACTGGCGCTGATTATTTTGTCGAGGGGAGTGCGCCCAAAGCCATTCAATAGAATACGCTGCTGATTTCTGCTAACGCCACTTCGGTCGCATTTTGATCGGTTTTCAAGAACGTCCGCGGCGCTGTGATCAGTGCAATGCGATCCAACGTTTTCCATCAGAAGCGTTTTTATGCTATTAAATGCGAGGAGTAGCACTGAAAAGATATGAATTTAATAGATCACATCAATATGCATATAAATTCCGGTTAACACCAATAATTATACCATATTATTCCGTGACACGCGGATCAATTCGTCCGTCAGCGCCACGAGTGGCGACTTTTGCAAACATATTTGAATGCGCTGAGGGTGGCCATACATTGAGAGGCCTTAGACCTGAGACCGATCCTCTTCTTTTGTCATCATATTCATGAATTTTGCATCACTACCTCTCATCCTTTTCATCTGTTCTATTGCATCCCGTCAGTTAGCGTGTTTTATGCGCCTCCCATAGCAACCGTTCTCAAATTAAATTGTCTCTCTCTCTTTGGTTTCCTCCTTTAAACAGCCATTTCCTCAAACCACAACTCACATCCTCTCTCTCTCTCTCTGACGTCACCATGAGCATCTGCTTTCCTTTTTTACATCTTCGGTGGCTTGATTTTTCTTTTAATAGTTTGCGAGGAAATCGTTGTGAGGAGATTATCTGGAGGAAACTTTTGAGGAAACTGGGCCTAGTTAATGTCGCAGGTGATTAAGGCTGGAATGTTGGCAGGCTCTAAAGCAGTTGGAAGCCCTTTTCCCTCTCCATGACCCTCTAATGCGACACTTAAGCCCGAATCTTCTGCTCTTGGACGATTATGGGGAAACTTTGCATCTGTTGCGTCATTACCGCCTGGCTTAAGATTGCAGACTGGACAGTTAGCAACGCGATTTACTGATAAGACTCTTGTTAAGTCTGCATTAAGTTCGCATGTTTCAGTATCTTGCCCAACTTCATCAGTTGCATCACTTAAGGCTAGCTCTAATCTATGGTTCATGCAATGCCAGACAATAATATCTGGGTACATCTCAAGAAATCTTTCAGCTACACCTGATTTTTTCCCAGCATGACGCTGGAACCGTCACCAGCAAATGAAACAAAATTTTCTTTCAAGTAATAATCATCAAATCCAGCAGTTGTCAAACATTTTAGTAAAACTTATCTGATCTATACATCTCTTACCCATCTTCCCGTAAAATACTAAAACTACCCGTCGTTGACTTTCCTTCTGACTACTACATATAACCCTACACCCATCACTGCAGTGGGCCCTACTATCCTTCCACCTTACTTCGCGTAATCGTAAGATGTCGTCCTATCCTCCATTTTCGTTTTATTTTCTCGTTTCCTCGCGTTCATCAAAAAATCCTTGCTAACCTTGTCCCTACATTTATTTCTCTCTTCTTCTTCACATTCTCAGTTTTCTTTCTCGGATAGTGCTGCTGACGATGATAAGTCTTTGCCAGGATTCCGTACGTTGACGTCCCCGAGGACCTCGCTGCCGCAAACGATGCCCTTGGAGGAGTTTCGCGTGTTCATTTCGTTGTACTCGTTGTTTTCAGGGAACAGGTATTTGGTCTCCCACTTCCATTCCAACAGTGTTTTTCAAGTGACACCTTTCGTCTGGCTCCTACCCTTCGACCTATCTGGCATGTAATACCCTACTGGGAGTAATTAACCCCGATGGTGCAGCTCTAGGGGTCATAGGATCGCGCAAGCCTTTCCACCGCGACAAGGCTGTAGCCCGAAAAATGGCGCTTCAAAATTGAAGAGGGGTAACTTCTTTAAATATTTATTCTTTTCATTGATTTTTAATGACGAATGCGATGCAACAGTCTACAATGAATCCCACTTTCTATCTGCCCTGACTTTGCGCGCTCTTTCCAATCTTGCAAATCTCACCGATTTCGTTTCAATCTGCATAATATCCCAACCCGATTTGAATAAATCACGTTTTTATCATTTGAGGTATAAAACATCCGATGACGCAGGTAATTTGGAGCATTTGGCGATGCCGCAATGACAGTTATCGTGCGCTAACACGAATCACTTCCAGGTCTACAACGCATCATTGCAGTCTGTATCAATTATGTCACAAATATGTGAAGAAGATTGTTTTCATTAATTTAAACATGCATTTCAAAAATTATCAATAAGATAAATGGTTCAAAATGGTGATTTTTTACGGCCTTCTGAGGGATATTTTATTAATCCTCACACTATTCTATAATTAATATTAATCCAATTAAATAAAATAGATTTAACTTAAAAATTTCTGTGAGCTCTGGGGCTGTTTATCCCCCAAAACCCCCCCTCGCTGCGCCACTGAAACAGACCACCAAATATTTTTTGTCTACTCGAGGAACATGAATACATACCGTAGGAGTTGAGGTAGTAGGTTTGAGTGAGATTCTGCTGCATTTGAATAGGGTTGAGCAAATAACGATTTCAAATGAAGCAATATCGATATAACGGTAACTCGATAGTACATCAGATCAGAGTTGAATAATATCGTACAACTCCGACGAATTTAATGACGTAATGTGATGGCTTAGACTCGACAGTAGATTTTTAAATAGTCCCTACATGAGTCAACACCACCGAGAGATTCAGCGTATCAATGACATCCTGATCATTTATTGATAATATTCATGAGGAGGCGGATTTCTATGAATTGAGGAAGAATGAGCAAAGTTTTGTGGAAAAATTTAGCGAAAAGGATAACATTATAAAGGATAACATAAGGCTTTTGGAACTTTCACTCAATTAGCCGTAGAAAGGCCTCACTTGGAGTGTGCTGCATGCGTTTGAGACCCTGATGTCAGATATGAATAGGGTTCAGCGCAGGGGGGGGGGGGTCAGATTCGTGATGAGTTCTTACCATGGAAAATGGCGTTTTTAGTGAGTTACGCGACAGAGGACAGGAATCTCAACAGGAGCGTAGAGCAAAAGTTAGGCTTAATTTATTCCTTGAAAGCGGAAATGAGTTTTTTCAAACGACGTGAAACATATCCTTCGTTCAACGTCGTATTATGGTAGACGTGATCACGAGAATGTACACGACATAATCATTAAATCCGTCATATTTCGAAACAGAATGATTGAATTGTCCTTGTTATAATGCAGCCGCTGCACAGTGGGCTGAAATCGAAAAAAGCTGGCCAAAAATCATATCTTCCATATTTTTATAATTAGCTCGACGAAATTTTTCATACTATTCATATTTGGGTTATATAACATGAATATAAAGACATTTTGCCGAAAAATTGATCCTGGGAAATTTTTTAAACAAATTCGCGGAGACGGAAAAAAACCAAAACTAGACTATTTGGATTTAATTGAAATTAATAGTTAGGAATAAAAAAGTAAGTAGTTTAACATGAAATTTAATAATTTAAGTAAAAATGTTCATATAAAATACTTAAATTATTTTTTTAAACATTATTAATGATTTAGTCAACTAATTTTGCGTTAACACTTTGAAAGGACACACATAAGAAATCACCTAGCAAAAAAATTATACCATGAACCAAAATGCCACATAAAATTATTTATGAACCATAATATATTAACATAAATGTATAAAACCTAAGAAAACATTAGGGATACATTTACCAGCCCACTACCAGTTTTCATCGGATTCCCAGCCGCCACTGTCGTCATCAGATGTTGGCTCCTCTAATACAAGTAAGTTTCGTATATCCTTTGAAACATTTCTTTTAGCATTTGTACATACATAACTATTGGATATTAGATAATTCGAAGTAAGGAGGAGCCTTCGGAAAAGATCTCCCATTTCTTCTAAGCGCAAAATTTTTCGCGTGTGGTGCGCTCCAAATCTTCTGATATCTTTGTGAAGAGATTCCAAAGCCCTCCTAGGAAAATTGGCCAATTGGAAGCACTGCTGCCTTGGCAAGTGATGCTGCATGAAACTGCGCTTTTTACACCGTGGGAGGCATGTAGTATCACGGATACATATCCACAAAAAGGGATGTAGTTTCTGAGCAGTACTCGCTTAAATTGGCGTTATCTATCTCAAGTCCAGATGTCAGAGCTTTTAAAATAGAGGCAAACCTTGAGATGAGTTCCTCGCTAATGCCTATTTAAAAAGGAAAAACAGTCCTAACCAAATCCTTCTTCCAAAAAATTTTAAATATTTATAACAAATTTTGGAATTAATAAATAAAAATCTATATAATATGACTTTTTGATGGTAAACATACCGGTAATTTTTGATGTTAGCTTAGGTTCAGAAAAAAACGTCGGGCAGTGTTCCCATCATTAGTCGTGCCTTGACCATGCTTTAACAAGGAGTCTCAAGAGATTCATGCATATATGTTGGGAGCGGTATATCCTTCTCTAAACAACATCGAAATTTTACTACAAACCTGACACTGGTTCTCTTGCATTCTTTCCATTTCTGGATATACCCATTGAAAACGTATTTATTCATGACATTCTTCAACATTTCCTTTGTCTTCTCGTCTTTCCCCAATTTTAACTTATCTTAAAGATATTGAAGGGCCAATTCACGTTTTGACGACAGCGAATTTCCACTTTCATTAACAATGCGTATTTCTTTGCGGGTTACTTTCATGCGCTCCATTTTCTCTCATCCAAAATATTAACAATCTAAATTACCGCGTAAGGAAAGCGAAATAAGAACATATTTCTCTAAATAATACACACGATCACAGAGATATTTTACTTGGAAAACGTACCTTTTTATCGTTCCGAGATATCCTTCACTAGTGGTAGTTCGGCCTCAACGATGAAATTTCACGATATAGGGAAAAAAATCCTCGTTCCTCGCTTCCATAGCACAAGCACGCACATCCTTTCGCACTCACGAAGACAAACTGACTAATTTTTCTCGGTAAAATTGTGGAAGAGAATAGTTTTCAACCAATTGGAGAGAAGCATTTGTGGAAAACCCCGTGCGAAGGGAAGCGATCCTCAACAGTGCAATAACCCTTTCATAGATCGAGGCAATAAAGCAATAAGCGGCATTTCTACAAAGGGACAGTTATGAAACGAGTACAGAACTTCTTTAACGCTAGATAAGAATCATAACGCGGTGGTTGGGTTTTCGGGTACAATAGGGATTAACGTGGTCGGCAGGGTAGTGCCCGCCGCCACTGCGCGGGCGGCGCTCCGCCACACGTGTGCCCTTTCCAGTGTTTGAGCTGATGAGAGTTATAAAAGGCCTAGAAGAGTACGGATAGCAGAATATGCAAGTGTGTAGTGTTAAGAATTGGGCTTTCCAAGAATTAATATATAATTCTTTGCAGCCGCCCGCTTCCCGGGACAAGAATCTGACTTGTCGGGGCAATCGTTGAGTTCATTATATGACTTATGAAGGAAATCGTAATGTGCCCTGGGAAAAATTGGAACAATAAGACTAATATGGCATGCTAAATGTATACAGAGTATATAAGTGTAGATAACTGTAATTTCGCCTCACTTTTAGCGAATTATCGTCGACTACAGCTAAGTCTGAACAAAGGTTAGCTTCTAACCACCGCGTCGGGCGGTTGGACAGTCATGCACGTAACTTGATGGGAGAGGCGGGGTGGCAAATTGGGGCAGGATTTTTCAATTGATAACTAAATTTGACACTTTATTTTATAATGTGGTGCTAAACACTTCGTGAAGCAAAGTGAAAAACATCAAGTTTTTCTCTACATTATGTTAAAAATACGTGAAAAATAGGACATTATAATTGTTTAAATAAAAATTATAAATATTATCGCTAGAATTAAAACTTTCACTACAATGGATTCTAAAAATGTTCATTTCTATTATGTAATGATTTAAATTTAGGCATTTTTAAACAAAACGCAACAGTCGAAAAAAACTTCAGTCAATTTAAAAAAAAATGGGGAAAAAATTTTGCGATCATTTTTCATTAAATTGACAGATGTCTCATGCTTTAAAAAAATTAGTAATTAATAAAATTATTTCAGTAATGTGGTCACTGATCATTTTATAATTCGAAAATATAATAGTTTTTTCCAAATTACAAAGTGAAAAAAATCATTTTTGGCCAGCTTTTTTCGATTTCAGCCCACTGCACAGTGGTCCCAATTGCGAATCTAGCGGGACAAAATTATTTTTCCCAAAAAACTTAGAGCTTTTGTCATGAAAACATTCCGAATTGCCAAATTATTGACAAAAACACAAAATAACACTGTCATAGGTCTTTTCAAGGTGATTTTTATGATTAAATAAAAAAAAATTAAAATTAAATTTTCAAAACAATTTCGTATTACTCAACTATTGGAAAAATATGCAGAAAATCATTTAAAAAATCTATAGTAATGCGCTTTTCTTAATTTAATGAACTAATTACGCCCAAAATATACTCCTAAACACAAGATTTACCCATAAAATAGTTTTTCATAGAAAGTGAACTGCGGAATATATGTCACCTTTATCATTATTACTCTCCCAATTCTCTTCATCTCCGAAATTTACTGACTCCACATCCTCCATCTCTTTAACATTACTAATTTCATTAGGTACAGGTAATATTGGTTCTCTGAGAAGCTGTCTGACATACATCTAGACGGAATAACAATGCCTTGGGTGCAACGAATTAATACTGGAAACATAAGGATCAGATGTGACTAGTAGTAGGTTAAAAACATCTCTCATTGTGTCCTTTCTTGAGTATTTTAGCGCGTGATTTTCTTTGAATTTCCGAATATGCTTATTCCTTGCTTCTTGGGCCTCTTTGGAAAGCATTCCAATGGGAACTAATGCAATTCAATGGGGGCAATCAATCACTTTTGTCTCATGAATTAGATTTCATGTACCGTGAAAGGCATATAATACCATGAGTATGACGCATGTATATTTTTTCTGTTTTTTAGCATACTTCTCAAATTCACTTGTACTTATGGAGAAACCACAGGAAAGTGCGCTAAGAATTGCTTCAAACCATTGAAATAATTCCACCTCAACTCCAGTAATGCCTGATGAAATGTCAGGATTCTTTTAACGTCAAAATTCTGATATTATGTACAATTTCTTCCCGTTTATTTCGATGACAAAGGGCATCAGTGGAGACATCTGCGTCTCTATCTTTTGCACTTCTTTCACAGTTATCTCCTAACTTTCATCTTCCAGAAATAATTTAATGGGTCTACAATACCTGATCGAAGATGGCCTGGTATTCTGCCATAAGATGTTGTTTTTATCAGTTGATTTTAGCTGAAGAGGCAACATAGATATGGAAAACAAATAGGAATCGTCCACTGGACCTGATTCCTTCCGAAATACAAATCTTTGCTTATATTGCTTGTGCCCACTACTCCCATTTAAATATCATCGTTAGTTTGAATTCATTACCAGACCGAAGGAAAGCGGCGACAACATCTTTCTGAGCCAAAATAGTGTTATTCACTAGAGCCAGTAATTCGACCTCGGCCGAAGTATCAGTAATGGTCAGTTCTTGTGATGGGGGATAGCAAGACAACTTTAAGTTCAAATTTATCTTGTATGAGGGATAAATATCGCACCGTCTCTGGTTGGCCTCTCTTCTGATGTTTACGCACTTTTGCTTAGTAGGTATTTTCCATGGAAAAGGACAAAGCTTCTAATGACGAATATGGTATTGGAATCTAAGGTGAAGACAATTAAGCCTTCTTATTGTTGGTAGCTCTCTTTGGTATGTTTTCAGTTATGTATTTTATAATTGCAGCCGCATCTTTTTTCCCAGAGCTTGGAAATGAAATCTGGCTTGCAAAACAAGGTTCTACTTTCGATACATCCTTCAAAAGAGACTGGGCACATCTAGCAAAATCTGTCGTATTTTCTGGAGCACTGTTTCCACTTTTTATCAAAATTAGTTTTAAATAGAATCACAATTTTCCTGATGTCCTTTGAGGTATCTTCATTACAACTTTCAAATCCTAATTTATGTTCTACGCATTTAATAAATCATCTATAGTCTTTTCTTCCGCAGCAATTATAACAAAATCATGCGATTCACCGCCGGTACCTTGAATCTCTCTGAATGCGACATGATTTCCCTATCGATATAAAAATGTAAAAAATTGTAAGCCATGTAATAAGTATACCATAAATATTAATAAAAATGTATACCGTACAAAACTACAATAGTTAAAATTAAAAATATTTCTTTTATAGCGTAATTTAACCCGATATTCCAGGCGTCGTCTGAGGAAATGCCCCCAGGCCCGCGTCTCAACGGCTCTCGTTTGTTAACTTCGTGGAACAAAAAGGGCATTATTGTCAAAAAGCGCAAGTAGGCGCAAAATGTGATAAAAATATCTATAACTATAAGGACGTTTCCACATTTCTTTGAAGGTTTCGCAATACTACCTCGACATATATTTTTTATAAGTCTATTTAAACAATTGAAGGCGATAAAAAACGATGTTTTAAAGACTGAGAGATTGCCATTTAAAATCTAGTGTTTGAAAGCAATTATATTTGAAGAAAAATCACTCTAAATAATGCTATATACCAATGGCTATAAGATCCCGTTGGGAATTGTCGTTCTTTGCGTTATTGCTATCTAGCAGGTGCGTGTTAATGCTAACGAGTCAGCCACCGCCTGGGTGTAGGCGGAGGGTAGGCAATCTCAACGCTTGACTTTGCAGCTGCATAACATTCTTATAACTTATATAAACGTTGTAAAAGCTACCAATTATGATAAAGCATTTAATTGCGGATATCGCTACACCTACGGTGACTTTATTTTTAAAAGTTGCAAAACTGACTTTTGTCCCGCTAGATTAGCGATTGGGACCACTGTGCACTGTGCGCTGTAAGTAGTTGCGGTGTATTAGGAGAGTAATCGCGCCACTGAGATCGTGCTATTCGTAAGATCGAGTCCCCAGCGTGGAAGAAATAAGTCGAATCTTTTTTGGTTCAACTCGCTCACTCGTATTGTATTTCTTTATAAATTTCAAATTCGCTGCGACAGCTTTACATGCTTTTTTAGACGTTGATTAGTCATATAAAAGATCGGAATTGGGAAGGATAAGACGTATAATTTCTGTGAATGATTAGCGCATTTTGAAGGTTCGGTATTTGCAAAAGACGGCAACGGTAACCCGGGCGCAAAGAACGTACTAGTAAAAACCCAGCGTCGGTGTCAGCATAATTGCTTAAGACTGTAGACAAAGGGTCATGCATATCAGTTAATTATTGAAAATTTATTACTTGGTTTCGATTGCTGTGGGCATTAAAGATTTTCTGTAATGAACACCACGTTGCTGATTACCCACCTTGTAAGGTGTAAGGAGTACAGAGAGCTAGCCGGAGGCAAAGATTGGATAATAACCTGGCCTCGGTGTTAATGTACTCGTTGAAGACCTGTGGGAAAAAGTCACTAATTTCTTTAATTATGAACACATAAATAAAGCTTACAATCTTTTTTAAATTTATCCGTGCCTCGTAAATGAAGTTCAACGAGTAATAATTTAACAAATATAATAAACTAATTTGGTAATCTAAAATATAAAATGTTAGTCAAACTCCCTTTGAATTCGTTCACTGGCTGTCATTCACAGATATATCCAATGCGCTCTAGAACACTTATGAATCACCATATATCATAATTGACAAGGCAATGTACAAAATTCTTTGCGATTTACGACTTGAAAAAATTTGTTTCATACCGTGTATTCTTCATCCTTCACAGTTCCATTCTTACTTGTCATATGCTGGGAAAATTTATCTCATCAGCGAAAATGGTGACATCCAAAAAAGCCCATTCGCTAACTAAATTGTTCACGCTGAACAAGAGCCTCGGTTATTTTTGTCGGTCTGTTACGAATGGCATGAGAGCGGGTTTGTGGAGTTGAATAATATGTTCCATCACATTCCTCCTAACAGTTGCGTAGCTGCATCTAAATTGCGCCTTCCTAGATAAGGCTATTTTGGAACTACTCTATCGGCACAGAGGATTATCCTCGATCGAATGGAGAATCATGATGTCCTCAAAATCTTGGATGCAGGCCCTAATCTCAGGGTGCTCAATTTTTTCCAAGAAACATTTTCTCAAGCGGTCAGTGGTTTTACTTAGGTCTTGAAAAAAAAGATGATGACCAATATATATCTAAATTGTTCGTTTGGCAGTTCTAGAGCATCCTGGAATCCATTTTCACAAAGATTACTTCATAACTCAAAATAAATTTACTTTATCATAAACGTGGTCAAGGATTGGTTTTTAAATGGTCTAGAAGACGTCAAAATAGGCGTCTACAAAAGAGGTCAAACAAACGTCATATAGATGACCAGAAGGTCCTCTCGATCCCAAGTTAATACTACCTATTCCCTAAAAATTTACCCTGTGCGTGAAAGTTGCTAACTTACATCGTGGTCTCAGTTCCGATTTTATTTTTTCAAAATCAGTTGTTGTTGACCACTGCCACTACCGAGAGAGAACACCAAAGTCAAGAAAACGCCATTCCGATGGTGGAAAAACCTCTTAATCCCAGGTCAATATTTCCTTCCCTCCATCATTACCTTACCACGATGCCTTCTGGTTGGTCCAAAAGACGTCATTTAGATGGCCAGAAAACCCTCTCGATCCCAGGTCAATAATATCCATTTCCTTTGAGGGTGGATGGGTAGATGAAGTCTTTGTACAAATGTAAACAAAAAATGCAGACGCAACTATTAATATAAGGGATTTAAAGTAACACCAGCTCGTTATTTAATATCTGTGATAGATATCTATGAATAATATGTCTATTCTCTGAAAGCATGGCTTTTGATCGGACTTCAATAATACCAATATTTTATATTATGAAGGTAATTTAACAAAAGGATTATTGAGCAAAATTTATTAATATTTGATAAACAAAAATATTTGTAACGAAAAGCAGACATCAACAATTTATTTATAAAATATAATTTATATAAATAAAATGTATTATTATTTACTTAATAAAAATTGATGGGCAATGATAAACTGAATTAGCTTTGTTAACATCAATAAACAAATCCAATGCAATGGAATAAAATGTTTTTATAAAAATTGTTGTCTCTTCTTTTTCATTGCCTAATTTAAAACTTAATTCTTTTTCAAATTTAATATCGTCAAAAACAATATCATAACCTTATATGTATCACTAATATGTACTCATATTCATACATAGCCCTGACTACTGAGTTTAAATGCGTTGGCAAAGACTTTCATTGAAAACACCTCAGGACTGTATATGTACTGCAAGGCACTGAATTCATTGGTAACGCTGCGGATTCCTTTTAGGCTACTAAGATATCTACAACATGCTTATAGATGTCAACAAGTTAATAAAAATATGTTATAGATATTAGCAAGTGACATATAAGATATTTTACAGAAATATTTTGCTTCGTGGGAGTTTTCTACATTTTGATATAAATTGTCTCCCGGACTTTAATCTTTGTTTAGTATTCTATCAGTTACGTAATTAAAAAATGACTTCATTCATCTCATGTTTTATCACCTATTTTTTATCACCTCAGAGGTTTTCTTTGGATCCTGGTGAAGGGAAGAAAATATGTCTTCTTAGCGGATACAGAGAAGACTCAAGGGTGGGGGCGCAAAAGATATCTTGAGTTACCTTTATTTGTATCGTAATAAAAAGTAATCAAGTCACATGCAGAGCTTCAGGAATCTTTAATTCAAGGGATTATACACAAATTCAAGACAATGCCTTCTTATGATATAAAAAGTTACAATTGTGGACCAGCAATGTTCGGCAATACGGGGCAATGGGCCCCGCAAATGGGGGGGGCCCTTGCGCCCCCATTATAATACGGACAGCATAAACCAACTGTGAAAACCGAAGAAAGTACGCAGTAAATGAACACGAAACAATCATTAAATCCGACATAAATCGAAACAGAATGATCCATTTGCGAGCAACATTACCCTACGAGTGTACATATCCTCACCCGCAAACGAAATATTTTGGGTCAGTAACCAAGGGAAACAAAAAGAGTAAGGGAAACAAAAGTTTCTCCAGAAGCAGAAATGGCGCCACAAACATTGTCCTCAAAATTTCGTAAGTGACTGCACCTTGCTGGTAGGAGAGTAAGGTGATGCGAAATGCTGCCAGAACGTTTTATTGCAAACGTCTTTCTCGATATGTATCGGATATTAATGTCTTCAACTAAACGAATTTCATAGCAGTATAATTCAGACGCATATTGACGTAGGTACTTATGAATAGAAATAAGAGAAGCAAGAAAATAGGCGACACCGTAAATTATGAGTTCGATTCTTCCGTAGTGGGTGTGTGTTTTGGCGGAATATCCAGTTCTGTTGTTTGTGCGTCAAAGGCCATCTTGCAGTGAGAGGGGGAGGGACCACCCAGCGTTCACCCCACCCCACCCCTTTCCTCTCCTCTTTTATTACGTCACTCTGCCACCCCCTCCAACGCTCGCTGCGGGGCCTCGTGTGTCTCCGCAGTCGCCTCGTGTGAGTCGACAGGTGTGCCTGCTCTCTACTCTATTGCGCTGTGTGCTTCGTCTCTCATATCTACCAATCGCTCGTCAGCCAGTGCTACTTCATCAGGGTGGATCTATGAGTGCTTCAATGTGTTCACTGTTCTTTGTGTTCCTCGTTTAGCGCCTTTTCCGGGTGATTGTGCTCTTACGGTGCCTTGTTTACGAAATTGCCAAGGCGACTACCCTCCAATCAGCGTACGTGTATGTGTTCGTGGTGATGTGAATAATGAATGGATAGGGAATGTGTTTAATGCGCCGCACGCTCTTCTCTTGTTTGTTCGCATCGTCATCCCGTGTGGATTTACTCTCTTTCTCGGGTGTTCCACCTCGTCTCCTCTCGGCAGCTGTCGTCGACAATACGAGGTAAGGCCAACTTCGCACCCTGATGCGGATCTCCAGGCAGAGCTCATAGTGCAAACGCAGTCGCTCTCGTAACTAGAAATAAAAAATGTGATCCACTGTGTATCACGGTAAGTGTACGCGAAATGAGGAGCACTTTGAAATATGACGTCAGTGACCTCAGCGCCGCTCGTGTTACTTGATTTCCGAATACCTTGGTGGATAATAGGAATCATCTGGTCATTGAGACCTACTGCCAGGGGCGGATCCAGGTTTTCTTTCTGGGGGGGGGGGGGGGGGCGCACAAGGATACCTCGTAAACGAACAACAAAACGAACGCAATGATAATGGGATTGTATTACAAATCTTGCCTATTTTTAAGGGTTTGGGGGGGTCACGTTCCCCCTTAGCCCCCTCCCCCAGATCCGCCTATTCTTACCGCCATGTGGATGGGCTTGTTAATGAGTTCCTTCGGACTTCGAAGTGGGGCAGTATCCTCAAAGAGATTTTCATATTAAATATAAATTCATATTTCTTTAGCATTCCTCGAGAAAAAAATGCATGTTCAAATGAAACAGTAACCTGTTCTGATAATTTATTTTTAGCTGTGTTACCCAAAGAGAATTTGTTCCTGCACCGAATTGATAACAAATGACGCACGTTATACGATTATGGACGAAGTTATTGGAAATATTTATGTTCTCCCGCGAGTCATTAATACTTTTTCTTTTTTATTATTTCTTTATTATTTTATTATTTCTTATTTTTCATTTAGACTCTTCTATCTAGTACATCTACATAATACCCTGTGAGGCAACTACATAGTGTTTGGCAGGGGGTGATCAATCACCAGCATGCCCTCGCCATTGGACTCCCAGGTTAGGTAGCTTATTTGAATTTCAAACCAATAATAAGAATAGCAAAATCTTAGTGAATTAGTGCGCATCTCGTGAGGTATTTCTCAAGTTCATTTAAAACCCAGTATTACCGTTCTTCTCTGTCATTATTACTCGGATCGAAAAGCTAAAATTAAAGCCAGATATGTTTTAGCAGAACTTACACACTTTTTCAGTAATCACTTTACTCTTTTAATGTATGATTTAAAGTATCATATTGATTATCGTTTCCAATTAAGCTCAATAAGTACAGTAATGTGTTTACCCAATAACCTGGCCCTGCTAATGTTGCTTACGGACAAATTTTAACTACCAACTAAAGTACAGCCAACACTCTCCATTGTGCGCAATTTAACATGGGAAATACAGGAAAATGCTAAATGTGTAGACTCTTAAGTATGCAGAATCTGCAATCTGAAAGTGATATCGGCATTACAGTGGCAATCGTCCGTGCCTTACACTGCTGTTGAAATATGGATTCTGATGAGTGGTTATTTCTCGTGGAAGGTACTATCGTTTTCAGTAATATGTAGATACCCACGAGCCCCACTTAACTGAAGGGGCCGTGTCGGTGAAACTTGGAAAGTTGAATCAAACAGCATCCTCAGCCTTCACGGCATCAGGAGCCGACGCGGGCGGACGCAGACGCGACCGATCTGCCGAAGCTGGAGTCAAACAACTCCAGGGGCAAAAGGCGCTGCGAATTTCATATGAGCGGATGGAATGCATTGCGGAAATTCGCGTCCAAAACCCGACGGAGTGTTTTCTTCATGACTCCGTGGCGTGGTTTTTCTTCTCTTTAACCCATTATTCCCCACACTCCACATAGGGCCTTTACTTACGGTTATTTCGTATTTTACGGTTTATTTTGGCCTAATTAAGATTAATTTTCAGAAAAAATATTATGTTCATCATAGTATATGATTTGCATAATGTTGCGTTTACGCAACGCTGGGAAAACTCCGGTAAATAAAAACAAAAAAGAACTTTTCAAAATTTATGTTGCATATTTTATTTTTCATCGTCTTTTCTGATGTAATGTTCAATAATATTCTGCTTGGAAGTAAATGTAGCACTTTAAACAATATAACTTATCTTTGATTTGCACACTCGAAATCTTCGCCGGGAATTATAAGTATGCCTGCGGATGAAATGCATTATTCTCCCTTGACGGGCATGCTGGGGTATGCCATTTTTCCTAGGGTGCCCTGCGTGTGGGCACCGATTTTTATGCCAAATGTCATCAGCAATTTTATTGGAAACGATTTCTTGCCTCAGTAAGATTTTATGATCTCGGACCAGTAAATATACCCCTCCCATTCCCTGATTGTAATGGTTGATGATATTTTGATTTTCTTCGGAAATCTTCGTACCTTTTACGTCCTTACTATGGGTTCTATATTCTCATAATTTGAAGCAACAGCGATGACAGAGTTATCATGCCATCACACTATGAGAATATGTTTTGACCCGTCAAACAAATAGTAGAAATCCCCGTAAGGTTTTTTTTTCAAACCTCTCGAAGGCATGAGTGCGCAGTTTTCCGTTCGATTTTCTCTTACTGTTCCCGTTGAAAAATAACAATTATCACTTAAAAGTTGCTAACAGATGGTAACTGCCGAAGAAATTATCAAAAAACGCGACATGAAATGTTTGTAGACTTACAAAAAATTCAGCAAATTTAGAACAACCCTTATCAGAAATCCTATAAATATCACTTTCAAGTTCCGCCTCATCATATTGCAAAAATTGAGAGAGATAGCCTGTAGTTGAGGCCGGACACCACAATGTATAACCTACTCTAAATTGTTCCCCACGAATGAAAATTTTAGCTGCGTGCCACCTGAAATATGAAACAATTTGTTGGGAAAATTCGTAACTGAATGGAATTTTAAAATTGGTATAATCTGTTGAGAAAAGGTCCGACTCTAAAAAATGTATTGCTTTGTGTAGTTGAGAATTATCCGAGAGCTGTCAAAATTTATTTTATTCATCAAACCGAATTCGCGTCATACATAGCCTCACAATTAGGACAGACCTCTGATTTTGGCTTGTCCAGTACAACTTAGTGCACGGTAAAATATCTGCCTTACTCTGAGTAAATGTATGGTTATTTATCTCCATTTATTTTAACTCAAGCTTGGACTCCCCATTTCGGTTTCACCGCTGGTAATACGTGGCTTCTAAGACGATTAGTTCTATTCTGTGCGCGGTAGGTACGGTGAAGTTATGGGAGGGTTCGAGTACGACAGAATCTTATCTTTTTCAATTTTTTAGAGAGGAGTTCTTAAAATCAACATAATGAATGCAGGGGAGGAATTCTGTACACGGATACCGATGATTCTCGGTACGAGCGATTCAGTTGACACGTTCTACCGACGATTGTCGTTATCCCACCGACAGTTGTCGGTAAACCCGTTGTAGCTACCAACGATTTCGAAACGCTTGGTAGGACCTACCGACACTTTTTAAGCAACATGGCGGATTTATGTTTGCACTTTCCGGCCCAAGCTGACGATTTTCAGCTATAATCTCCAACGCTAGATCCGTGGAAGCTCTATAATTGTACGTTCCTTATAATAAAAATGATTGATTAAACACTCAAAACATAAAATTTATGCAGTGGGAGCAATATTAAACTTTGCCAATGTTACACGTGTATTACATTATGCGTTCCAATAGCGTAAGGTATATTACATTATATATATTCCGTCATTTTACGAATGTAACGTATTGCTTTGCTTAAATTACTCATTACAAGAAGCGATAAGTATCCATGGTTGACTCGCAAAGGGTATTGAAGTTAAGAAGAAAGTGAACAAAATGTCCATGAAAATATTTCATTAAAATGTATCAATCCCAAATAGCAGCCCATTCGCTTTTTTTGAAAGTGTAATTTAATTTCGTAACCAAACTTCGCGAACTTATGGCAGCGAGGTCCTTTTCGCATGCGAACATATCGCAATGGACGCTTCTCTGAATACAACTACATCATCTGCGAAGGGGCGGATTTTGCTCGTGACCGCGGTGGTTATGTGATTGATATTAAGAAGGGACAAAAGAGGACATATACTTCCTTGGGGTACACCTGAGTAACTTGAATTATATCTGAGCTATGTTCATCCGAAACAACCCTTTTTTTGCGATCGTCTAGGAAATATTTGATCCAACCAATCACGTGTGTATCCATACGCTATGAAAGTAATGAATTTACAACCAATTTCTTTTGAAAGTGTCCAGTGCGTGTCCACTGAGTAGGACTGATTGTGCGATTGCTTTATGCATCTGAAGTTTATTTTTTTCTGGTCAGAAGTATGCTTCTAAATAGTTTTGTTAAGCTGCAATAGCATCGTTGAGCTGACGCAAGCCTACGTTGAATATCTTGAACATCCTCTTGCTTGTATTAATTAGTTATTGCGACAACCAGATGTTTTAAAGGAAACTTTCTTTCAAATTTTAAGTTTTGGACTTGTACCTATGGTGATGATCGTTGTCCTGCTTATTTTCATTAGCTTTGTTTTTTCCTCATTTGTTTTTAGTCCTAATTTCTTTGTTACATTGATAACTTGTTCTGTTAGCTCCGTATTTTCCATTATATTTTCAGCTTTAAGTGCCACGTTGTCCGAAAATTATGGCATATTTATCTTGCCATTAATATTCGCTCCCTCTTGCATCCCAACCACCCTTCCTAAAACTATTTCTATGACTGTTCTCAATAAGAGTGTAGAAAGTGTAATCTCCTTGTCTAAATCTTCTATACATTTGAAAGCTTTCGGATTACACATTTTCCCATTTGACACCTGCTCTTAATTTTACTGAACTAACTCTAGTAAAATTCATCAATCTATCTCGAATCTGATTCTTTCTCATTGAATACAATGTTTTGCGTAGTATTGCTATCACATGCTTTTTCAAAGTCAACTAACAACACACACCAATCCATATCGTACTCCCAGCGTGTACTTGGATGTTATTTCTCCTAATATTTCCTAACTGCTCTGTGCTGATCTCCCTGCCAATAAATTCCACTCGATGTCCCCCTACAATATTTACCGCATACTTTTTCCAGCATATACGAGGTAAGATTTTAGAGGAATTCGTGCTAAAGAGGAACATTTCTCTGTGGTATTTGCAGACAACGTCGTCACTTTTTTGTGAATAGGGACAATCGCCTCTCCTTGCCATTCTTCGGATATTTTATCCGTATTCTTGTGATAAATGTATGCGTAAATATTCTTCCCAGAATTGACCATCATTCTATATCAATTATATTGGTATCATGTCCTCATAGGGCTTTTCCAATTTTTTTGAGTTTTTGTTTCAATAGATTTCTCATTCTGTGTTTGTTCATCCACTAGGTCAAATTTTGAAATTAATGTTTTTACTTCCTCTTCGCCTTCTTGTGCAGTTTATTCACTATTTAGTGGATTCTGAAAATAATTTTCCATATATTAAGAACTTTATTTCACCAATTACTCTGCCGTACGAGCTCCAAACATCATTGGTTGATACCCTTTTCTTCAAAAAACTAGCTATCCTTCGAAAATATTTCCTGTTGTTTTTTCAGTCTTCTTCTTTTTTATTTTACTGTTTAATAATTTTCTGTTCCTCGATATTCAACTCGCGACTCGTGTCTTTGTTGATCCTCGTGCACTGTTCTTCTGATCAGGGTGTTGCTTTCTACAACTCTCATACTTTTACCTCTTTCCTTTTTATTACCATTTGTGTACGCTCTTCATTGAAGCAAAGGTTTTTTGGAGGCTTTCTGTGTGGATAATGTAGTATTGGCAGCTTTTTAATTGATGTTTTGAAAGCTTCTCTGGTATTCTCAATTTGTTCTCTAGGGTCGACTTTTTCTTCATCGGTCAAAATGGAAATAAAACAGTTTCAATTATTTTAAGATGTTCTATTTTTTTCTGCTTCGTATTAACTATTAACCTATTTTTTTCTCAGTTTTAATTTTCGTTCTTTTGTTGTCAATACCAGAAAGTGGTATGTTCCTAACTTTGTACTCATCAAACCTTTTCTTGAGGATTTAAGCCTCTACTCTTAACGACATGGTGAGTTTGAGTTTTTACCTCCCGTCGCGTCGGGGGCCTTTTATGTTTCTTTCGAATATTCTTCCTTGGAAAACTTCTGCTTGCCACTATAAGATCATGAGTGTCTGCATAGGTTAGCATTGCCTCGCAGCCTTTCTATACCAGTTATTTTCTTCATATTGTTTCTTTTCATACTTTGGTATTTGCATCTCCTAAATGAATTTTCTTATCACGTCCAGGTATGCTGTTGAATGTATTCTCTAATAGTGCATAAACAGTTTCTTTTTCAGCATCCTCTTTCTCAGAAAACGTGACTATGAATATTTTTGTTAAATCTACCCTTAAATTTAATTGTACTTTCCTTTCACTTTTCAAATTTTAACACAAATTCTAACAAAGCTTTTTTAACGGCGAAACCTACGCCTGTGTAGTGCTTTGCATCATCGCGTCCAATACATACTATTTGGTGACTCTTATTGCTTAAATTTGCAAAAATGGTCGCATTGACTCTTACAGAACGACTAGATCCTTTTGCTAACTTTCCAATTCATCATTCAGTGTATCAATTTTCCTGTTATAGCCAGGTATCGTATATTCCACGTTCCAAATCGTAGCTGTTGTAAGTATTAGCCTGGGTCGATTTCTAGTAATTCCATCCCAAAGTCTTTTTTTGGTGTTCCGTGATTAGACTTTTATCCGGAATAGTGCCCTATCAGCCCTCTCCCCAGCTTGAAAGACCCTTTTCGTCTCTCTCCTAAATCATGTAGACCTGTCTAGGAAGGGTGGCCCCAATACTTGCTGGGCTACTGCCGGTGTAGATCTCGAGGTTCTCAGAGCGCCCCACCGTCACTTCAGACTAAGGATAGGTACGTTGGGAAGACTCTGGCAATATGAAGAGGAAATCCGAATGCAAGGGACAATAACGTTACACTTATAAATATGGATAACGATGTAAGAGCAACTGTATTAGATAAAGCGGATAAATTTCGTTCTATAATCGCAAAAGCGAATTTCATCCCATTCCATAGGCCATTGTCTTCCGTTGACGTTAATCGGAATTTAAAAAGCTCTTGTGAAGGTAGGAGAAAAATTCAAAGTTGATTTCCTCTGCGATGTGATGAATGTATCCATAAGAGGCGCAGAGTGGGAAGAGGGTGGTTGTAGTGATAGGGAGTAGTTATGTCCCTCAAGTGATGGTCCCGTAACGGGAGAGCGCGGGTGTTAGCGACCGTGTGACATCATGGTGCATCCCGAGTGGCGGCGTTCCTCAGGTGACGCAGGCGGTTGGTACGGGGCACGAAGTGATGCAGACAATGCAGGTCGTGGCACATGTTGATGACGCCATGGGCCGTGGATCCGAGGAGATCTTGCATTCCTTCAGGGAATTGGACTCCGAAAAGAAACGGATAAGTGATGTCAAGGGAGTCGATATGTCGCTGGCGATTTGTAGTCTTGTCCCGAGGATCGATCGTGGTTCTCTGGTTTGGAGCCGAGTGGAAGGCATAAACCAGAGGTTTCGTCGTTTCTGCACGGACATCGGAGCCTCCTTCGTGGACCTTAGGCCGACAATCCGATCGTGTCGGACCCCTCTGAAGCTTTAGGGAGTCCATTAGCCGGTAGCCGTAACTAAGACCAGCATTAAATCTGTGTGGTGCTCAATTAAATGCCCGAAATCAAAAAAAAAATATTAGTATACTCGTATTACAGACATCCCAACTAAGATATAACATCAATGTTGGATTTTGAAACCCAAGTAAACAGCATAGCATCCAAGTATCCTGAAAGAAACTTGATTGTAGATGGAAATTTCAACGTACCTTCTATAGATTGGGAGATGATAGCTTCATTCTTGGTGGGAGGGATAAAGTGATTTGCGAGGCGTTATTACACACTTTTGTATCGAATTCATTGTTTCAAATAGCATCCGCTCCAAACAGAGGAGAAAGTATTCTTGATTTATTAGCGAAAAATATACCTCATCAGGTAATAAACGTGAACACTGTCGAAGGAAGTAGTGACCATAGGGTAGTAACTGCAGAGTTTTCTCTAAATACCGCTGAAAATTTTAAAAAAGAGCTTGAAGTTTTCATTTTTACGAGGTGCATTCAAGTTCTAAGGCCTCTACTTTTTTTCTAAGTGGCTACTCACCCGAAACTATGAGACTGGTGTTACGTCTCGACGTAATCTCCCTGCAAACGTACACATTTTTCTTAATATTGACACCGTGATTCCATGGCCGCGGTGAAGGTTTTTTATGGGACTGTTTTGACCACTGGAAAATCGCCTTGATGGTTTTGGTTTGTTGTCACTAGATGTCCTGCCTTAATGGACGCCTTTCGTCACACACACAACTCCATCACTTCATGTCTTCTTTAACTGTCGATGGTGATAAAATGTTTCACACCATGATAATGCAGAAAAAGAATGATTGCGCGCTACTCGTATCAGGAAAACGTCGTCATTTCTAGTATCCGAAACAGTTCTCATCCTAGACGCTGCCGGAAGAGTCCAGTCAGTCCTACAGTTCAGCCATTTCTGCCACGTATTGACAAAAAAGTGCACGCTCGTTTAAAAAAAACACATATGTTTCTATTTGTTTCCAGTCTGAAGAAAAGCAATTGGAGGCCTTGGAACTTGAATGCACCTCGTAAAAGAGTTGATTTTGATGGGTGTAAGGGTCACCTGAAAAATGATTTCCCCGCGTTTCAAGAATCAATATTAAAATTAAATGTAGGGGATACTTGGAAAGCTTTTCTTTCGCTCGTAACTTCGGGAATAATAAGCTACATCCCTAGTAAAACAGTAAAAGAAGGCAGCGAACCGAGATTGGTACGACGCGGGAGTGAGAAAATCATTGAGGCGACAGAGAGCGTGTCATGCTAAAATGAGAAAAGTCAGCACGGATTTATCCGCTAATGGGCGCGGGTTAATAATAAAAAAATATAGGATGGCTAAAGTCACCACGAAGGAAGCGTTCAGGCATGCATTTGCGAATTTTATAATAAAAATACTTTTAGAGAACTAACGGGATAACCCAAAAGCATTTTGGTCATATGTTAGGGAAGTTCAAGGTATAAGATCCACCGTATGTTCGCTGAGAAACGATAATGGAGATGTGTTGACAAACAGTTCCGATAAAGCCAATTTATTACATTCCTACTTCAAGAGCGCGTTCACCGAGTCTTCTGAGAACTCATGCGAGACAGTTGACAATCTCTGCATACGAAAGATGCCGCATATTGACATTAGTGAGCGGAATAGAAAATATATTGAAATCGCTCTGTTCAAATAAATCACCTGGTCCAGACGAAATCCCGTCTCGCGTATATAGAGAACTAGCCTCAGAAATTGCCATCTAGGCATGTTTCCGAATTTTATCATTATTACTAACAGCATGAGGTTTTATAATTTGATAGTATGCGTGACGTTTTTTGGACCGTGTGGTGTGCATTAGGGCGGATCGCAAAAATCGATTTTTTTCAAATCCATCTGGCCCAATGAAAAAAAGTTGTGGGACCGATCAAAAATAAGGCCTGAAAAATTTGAGACCTCTAGGTGAACCCCTGACCCTCGCTCAAATGCAATTTAGGGGGGGAAGGTCGAAATTCGAAAAATATAGTATTTTATGGTCATTTCCTATAGATTTTGCCGAGTTACTGCCCTTCTAGGGCAAACATTTCGTGCATTTTGACGTATCTGCCACCGTTTAGCCACAAAATGCCTAATTTGAGTCCGCGCCCGCGAAGAAAATATTCCAACGCCCACGCAGCGTCGCGGATACAAGAGCCGCAGGCCGATCCCCTCCCCTCTCCGCTCGCTTCTACCCCTCCCACGCCTCCAATACAGCAAAATTCATCCCGCGTATGCTGCTAGGAGGTCATTTATCTTTTATAATATAAATCCGAAGATGGTAGAAGCTAATAAAGGAAGCTTAGTGAGACGGCTTGTCCCTTATTAGGCGCCTCGTCGGGGTTAAACAAATCGATGTTATCAACTTTTAGAGAAGTGATGAAATATTTTTAGATCCGAGAACGCAGGAAAGGAGCCTACGGTCCATGAAAAGGCCTCTCGAGTGGCTATAAAGGTGTGCGAACTATGGTGACGCTTCCCTTCCATTATGTGTGTGATTAAATGGATTTAGCGGTACAACAGGAAGTACTAAAACTTACGGAAAATGCGAATAGGGCAAAAGTAGGGTTTTTGCTTAAGTACAAACCTGAAGCACTTTTGAAAGAACATTTGAAATTATGCGATATTCTTGCGTGTAAGTGCAAGAAGGAGCATAATGTTCCCCCCATTGAAGAAGTATGTTGAGAGACCAGCGGACGAACTAAAGATGATGGCTACTGGATTGAGTCCTAAAGAAACTCGACAACTGAGGAAAAAAAGGGAATCGTCGGTAAGCGTTGAGTCGACATCGTCAATTCTTGTATGGGATAATAGTATCAAACATTTTCTTCATCAATTCATCCGAAGAAAATTAAACTGAAGAGAAATCATCCGATTTTTATCTCTACGTTCCTCATCAAATAAAAATTCAGGACTAAACTCAAACTGGAACTTCTGCGTGAAAAATGCGTCTGCCAAATGTGATAGAGGTATATGCAAGAACCAAGAAACAGCAATGATCGTCCCCGCAACTTTAGTTGACGCAAAAATCATAACTTCATAAGAAACATCTAAGGAAGCTTGCAAGATTACTTACGTAGACAGAAAAAGATGCTAATTATTGTGAATACGAAAAGAGAGGTATCAAAGGGTGTCAACAAAGGGTTACATTTTTATGGAGTGAAAGACTATACTTTTGTCTGATGAAAAAAGGCATGAGCACTTATCAATCCAAGTTTAGAGGGGAATGCTTGATGTTAGTTGAAGAAACAGGGTCCCACTTTTGGGTTTGCCTCCCCCGTCGGAGGATTAGCAAAAGTTTACTCGGAATGGAATCTGCGATTCTCGATTCCTTTCCGAGTGAAAATTAGATACACAAAAATAAAAAGGATTTGAATGCGATGGTGATTACCGCCCAAAAAGGAGGCATCATCCCTATGCTACAAGCATAATTCCAACATCCCTTGCTATGTGAGTAAACTCTTCTCGGGATTCCCACCGGGTTAATTTTTCCAAAATGGCAAACATTTCAAGCTCCGACTCGGGGCTCATCATCAGGGATAAATTTCGTTGAATCCCGAGAAGAGTTTACCCACATCATTCGCCGGGAAAGCATCAAATCATATTTCGTCCCTTACAGAGGTCTATTTGCTAATTGCACTAAGTTGACTTAGATTTGCGGCATAAACATTGGAAGGGCAATCTAAGGACCGAATTTGCGTTGTTGCAAGTATGCGTTTGGCGGCTGATCAGAAATTTTTTTAAAGTGCTGGATTTTAATATCAACTTTAAGGACTACTCGCTGATGACACATTGGAGAGAGACCACAGTACCTCCGGCTACATCTGACCTTCGTGCTGTGGATTTTCAAAAATCTATTGATGAACTTTCAAATTTGAAGTTAAATATTTCTTTTTATTATAGATACGGACGAGAAATTCGTGAAGAAATTCACCAAAACTTTGTTGACAACAGCGAAAGACGAGAAATGACACTGACATAAGAAATACAGATTGGAAGGCAGGTAATTGAAAAATTATTTCGTGATTGTTCCTCCACAGACGATACTGAAACATTAAATATTTAGACTAACGAAGTAAGACGCACTTGGTGTGAATTTTGGTGTATTTGGCGCGTGGGAGAAGCTTGAGGGGAGGGGACCCAAAATCCATTTAATCACATCTGTCGGACAAAGCCGAAATTGGAGCGCATATCCGAAGTTAGCACACCTTTATAGCCAATCAACATACTTCTTCAATGGGGGGAACATTATGCTCCTTCTTGCACTTACACGCAAGAATATCGCATAATTTCAAATGTTCTTTCAAAAGTGCTTCAGGTTTGTACTTAAGCAAAAACCCTACTTTTGCCCTATTCGCATTTTCCGTAAGTTTTAGTACTTCCTGTTGTACCGCTAAATCCATTTAATCACACACATAATGGAAGGGAAGCGTCACCATAGTTCGCACACCTTTATAGCCACTCGAGAGGCCTTTTCATGGACCGTAGGCTCCTTTCCTGCGTTCTCGGATCTAAAAATATTTCATCACTTCTCTAAAAGTTGATAACATCGATTTGTTTAACCCCGACGAGGCGCCTAATAAGGGACAAGCCGTCTCACTAAGCTTCCTTTATTAGCTTCTACCATCTTCGGATTTATATTATAAAAGATAAATGACCTCCTAGCAGCATACGCGGGATGAATTTTGCTGTATTGGAGGCGTGGGAGGGGTAGAAGCGAGCGGAGAGGGGAGGGGATCGGCCTGCGGCTCTTGTATCCGCGACGCTGCGTGGGCGTTGGAATATTTTCTTCGCGGGCGCGGACTCAAATTAGGCATTTTGTGGCTAAACGGTGGCAGATACGTCAAAATGCACGAAATGTTTGCCCTAGAAGGGCAGTAACTCGGCAAAATCTATAGGAAATGACCATAAAATACTATATTTTTCGAATTTCGACCTTCCCCCCCTAAATTGCATTTGAGCGAGGGTCAGGGGTTCACCTAGAGGTCTCAAATTTTTCAGGCCTTATTTTTGATCGGTCCCACAACTTTTTTTCATTGGGCCAGATGGATTTGAAAAAAATCGATTTTTGCGATCCGCCCTAGTGTGCATGTGAGAGTCCAATTGCATGCTGCATGCTGGTGATAAATCACCCCCTACCAAAAACCCTAGAGGTGCATCGCAGGGTATTATGTAGGCATATGTGTAAAATATTGAGAAATTCTTCTCAATACTCTCTTCTCAGTACTCTCAATTTCTTAGTGAAAATTTAATACTGCTGACCAAATTAAGTGATGTAAACAAAATTTAAAAATTGATTCGCTAATACGCTTTGAACTAGAATTTTAGATTATCGTCATAAATAAATTATTAATACAATTTCAGTTTATTTCCTCTGTCACTCTCTGAGCTATGGGTCGATCGCTTGTGTAAGACGGACTTTAACGTAGAAATCCACCGCTGACAGTATTTGACCTGTATGCTACTTTAATTCCCGTGAACTGGAAAGACTGGCATTCTTTTTAGTTATGATTGATGATGTAAGGGGTGAAGCGAGGAGAGAAAAATGCGCTAAAATCAATTGATATTTATTGATCGTTATTGTTAGCCGTTGATAAATGTGTAATAACTAAATATATAAATTTGGTGAGGATTACTTTAGTAGCTGCATAAGTGCTCCAAAGGCGATAATACTTGGTCCCTTTTTAGCAGCTGATGCACAGACTAAGCACTTCATACTAGTGCGTGACTTTTGCTCACTACACATTCCTGGATGTCTTTCTTCAGCTTCTGCCTCCGATCACCGTGGCTCATTCATCTGATTTCGAAAGTAGTCGTGAGATTGAAAATTATGTAAAAACTCACATCCTCACTCAATGAAGAAATACAGCAGCCTCTTAATCTCACTTCTACGTGCCAAAATCATGATTGGTCTAAAGCCTTTATGAAAGAAAACTTGATGCATAGACACACATATATAGATAAGCGTGATGCAAATAGACTAATACAGACCATTCTTGCCTGACGAAGGTCTAGTTCAGTCAATATTTTTTTACTTCATCGATAAGGTTTCTCAAAATATTTATGATTCTTGGAAATATTTTGCTTGTTTCCCTTCGATTTGAATTGCATCTGGATCTCGGCTTAATATGGAATGATATCTACTAGAGAATTTTCATCCGGGTGAGTCCTTAACGCGTCCATCGCCATTTCGGCCACCTTCTTATGCTCCGACGGTCTTTCTCAAGAGTAGCTGCTAATATCTTTTGGATTTCATGCAACGAATATGAGAAGGGGTTGTGATTTCCGTTTGTGTAGCTCTCAGCCAATGGCTCTAGGTCTGCCATTATAGCGTCAAGCACATCTCCGTATCTGTGTGCTTAATTTTTCATATCACCCTTATCTCGGTGCTCTTATTCGCCTTTGCCTCTTCCTGGCTTTATCCTCATTCCTTTCTCCCGAGGGTTTTCAGCCCCTAAAGTCCTTTACGATCTTATCCCCAGTCATTGACCATCTGCTTCATATACACCTTTCATTTTATCGACCGGCGTATTAAAAGAAAGACTATTACAGTATTTATAAAGACTAAAGACATAGAGCAGTAATTCTAATATCCATCTGAAAATATAGTACAACTAAAAATACAACTCTCGTTAGGCAGATCAAATTCATAGAAATAACTACGATTGACTGTGGGATCGAGAAATGCAGTTTCTACGAATCGTTTACTATTACCTCATTACTAACAATGTATACCTTCTGACGTATTCTTGAAGCAATATGCTTTTAATTATGAATGTTCGCAACCTTTTTAATGAACCAATCGGTACCTTTATGTCAGTACCTTGGGTATGTAAAATAGTTTTGAAAACATGTGAATCATTTCATCTTTAATCCAAAAACGTTTATCCCTTCAGGTCTCATATTTTGATGATCGTTTTCTGCATGGGTCTACATTCACTTCAATTAAAACTAGAAATCGCATTGCGAAGTAGAGATATTTGTGCACTTAATTAGAATTAGAATTTTTTGCATTACTTATAAAAAGCAGCTTTCCATATTCTTATAATATATTAAATTTCTCCTTCAAATAGTCTTGAGCTCATGATTTGAAACGGAATTAAATTTTAAGAAAGCGTTTCAATACCCTTTGCTAATATGGCTATAATTGAATGGTTAAGAATATTTTTTTACTTTCTTCAGATCTCTAGTTAAATTTTTCTCAAACTTTAAACTTTTAATCTAGACGTATCACTAATCCAAAAGTAAAATTGTGTGGCAAATTATAAATGTATGTTTTGGATGAATGTAGGCTTCTGATACAAATCCACGGTCGGGATAACTGATCTTGACCATTGGAATATGACCTTTTGCGTTAATTATTAAATTTTAGTTGTATTTTTTATTATTTTTATCAACAATATGTTTCGGTGAATCATATGCGAAAGCAGTTTGATTAGTTTCCTTTGCACTATGGACTTCTTAATTTTACCCGGATCGCCATATGAAAGTCGGAGGCAGCTTTTCTTTACCCCTTTAATGACACCCTGCCTAATTAATGCAACACGCGCAAACTCGGAGCATCCTCGCGATCCTAATCTTAACTCGCTCGAAGATGCTGCGTGGACCCATCCCCATGGAGCGCTCTAATCTGCTCCATGGCAACCACCAATTAGTTCTCCCGTCCTCCACTGATGGGTCGAGGGCGTCGCTGTGCAAGAGGCTAACCGGAGAATTACGAGTCCTTTAATCGCTAAAATCGCCTCTTAACGCGAGTGTTATCATCTGGGAGAGCGACTTTGAGAAATTATTATCCATTAATATGTGGAAACAGGATGAGTGAAGATGTTAATGGCTATGGGGATTCATTCCTTGCAGCTGAAGGCAGTCCCTTTAGACACAACTTTTTATCGATTAGCACACGATTCATATGCATCTCATCCCAGTTTCACATTCGAGACCATTATTTGGGAAGTAACTATTTTTTTAGACCAGTAGGTTTAGTACGCGGATAGGTGTGCAAAATACGTTTTCCAGCGGTGAAATGGAGGAATCTTTGAAATGATCATTCCTTTGTAATCTCAGTAGCGAAATAAGGAATCCAAACCCTTTGCGATCACGCGGAGATAATATTTTATAAAATATATGCCGATTTCATTCATCTTCAAATCAGTAAAAACCTTCTCGTTGTGATGAGCACCATCCCCTTCTTGATAAACGAAATCCTCTGAATGTTGTGAGCCTAGGGTTTGCTTAAACCTTGATTCATTCTCCGGCTGGAGTAGAAGGAGTAATGTTTAACAGTTTCTCTCGTAGTAAGTCTGTTTATCTAATTACTGTTATTTATCAATCAATCATAGTATACGCAGGGCAATAATAGCAACCGTAACTAACGTAAACAATGAAAATGGCATTTAGAAATCACCCGCATAGTAATAATTTATAAACTATGAATGCAACTTATAATATATCTCTTTTTTATTTACCAACTGAACTTACAAAAATAAAAAATATCCGTATATAACTGGAGGTACAATCGTTCTATTAATAATATGAATTATCAGCAAAGTGTTTTCTTTCAAGTTAACGGAAGTAAGTGTACCCCAAGGCCTCATCTTTGCCCTTTTGCTTCTGAAGCCTCCTCTGATGTATTGCAAGGAGATTGTGTTCGAAGTTCTCCTCCCTCCCTCGGCATCCAAGTTTAAATTGGAATCAGAAAGGCAAGGGAACTCGTTTAATAGGAGTGTTTAGTAAGGAATTCTTGAAACTATCATGAGCTTCCCTTCCTGTGACCTAAATTCCCTGGCACATAAATACAAACAAAAGTTCAAAGGAAGAGACGCAAACTTATAGCAAACACATTTCATGTAATCGGTGTGAGCAGAACGTGGCTAAACGAATCAATTGACTCTGCATTGGTTTCCTTACCTGGGTTTGTACTAAACCGAAATGATCGAGACCGGGAAAATGAGGAGGTCGTCTTGGTATAAGCGTACACTCATCATAAAAAGTCAAAGATTTGGGTCGATCAGCTAATATGGGTGACAATCAATTCGAATATCTCTCTCGAAATTATCCGCTCATACTAAAAATTTTAACTGACTGTTGATACAGACCACGAAAAACAAACGGATTGCCTGAACTCGAAAGTTCTCTTATTACACTGTTCCTATAGCTATTTAATGTAGTTGGTTTGAACATTGTCCCAACAATGCCAACCTGTCATTCGAAGAGCTGCAGCTCTTTCCTATCTGTGTTGGTGACCTTAATAAAATTACATCCTCTGGTCAAATACCGGATCCGCCACTCTCATGCCTCGACCAAGTCTTTGTAACTTGCGAAATTTTGATTCCAACATTTACGCCAAAAAAAAAACCATCAGAGACTTCAAAAATTTTGATTTTGAGGAAAAATTCATCACTGATCTCTGCCTGCTTTAAGTCTATATCTTAAATTTGAAGCATTATCGAAAAGTTTCACAAACTGTAATAATTGACGTAATTACGTCTTCTTTGGTGTCATACTTTTGCAATTTTTTTCATTCTCAAATAGATTTTAGCAGCATTATTTAATTTAATTTCAAATTAAGCTGCCTATGGATAAATGGGAAAATAATTTGCTAATAACGTCATAAACACATTAATCCAATTTAGCGATTCTATCGCACGCTATTTCCTTTACAATGAATTGAAAAACTAGTATCGCTTGCTTTGTACTTCAAATACTGCTGCCGAATACATTTTTAGAGACGTTTAATTTTGCCCATAGTTACATTGGTTACTCAAGTGATGAAAAGATGCTACCAGACACCTACCGTCTTCCATCAGTGAAAAGTTTCGCTTACAATTAGATATAAATCAAAGCGTCAAGGTAGTGGTAGCGACGGACTTCTAAGTGATGCGCCTAACTTCTGCACTTATGGTCGGAATCGCATCGTGTTTGGAGTTGATGTTTTCGAAATTTTGTGCATATACTTAATCTTGTACATTTATTGAGGTATAACATGAACTGCGATTAAGTTATTGCTTAGCGCCCAAGAGCCCACTATGTGACTCATCTGATAATAACTAGGGGTCGGAGGAAATCCGATGCATTGAAAGGTGACACGTGGATCTCACGTTACCGGATCATATCGCCTACATTCCTCTTAGAGGGAGCTTTCTCACGCGTCTCGACTTTTCCCACTTATCCTCCCCCCCCCCCCCGCTCACTTCCCCTTCCCTTTCACTGCCCTCGGAGGCGACACCAACGGTGGCACATCACGTTACAAAAACCGTCAACCGTATCGGCATTCTGCTGTCAGTGCTTACGTGTTCCTGTGGTTCTGCTTTCATATGTTGATTTATTTTCCACTCACTTTCTCTAACTTGCATTTATTTAGCTCAACGGGTCCCATTATGAACGACTCTTATTGCCTCCGCCTCTCAAGCACACTATGGCACAATAATTTTTATATGAACCAGTCGCTAATTTACCTTACTAATCTTTCATTCGACTATACAATAAACACCGGGGCACTTGGGTATCACCGTATTCACAGATCTAGTATTATATATTTTTAAATAAATCTACTTCTCGTCGGAATCTCTCTTTAGGCCAGGCTGAGCTCGCTACAGTGTCTTTTTCTCGATTTATGAAACTCCCCGTCTTGTGCTATTCTTCCCTACACCTAGCCTTTTCCCTACTTGTGCACCATTTAATTTTGAGAAAATCCACTTTCTCTGCACTTATCCATTTATAAATTGTTTCGTCGTGTCTTGGAGCAATCGAATTTCTTTCTTACTTTTCTTGTTTCCTCTAGTTGGCTGATCTGATTCCTTATTCCACCGCGCATACTTTTTGAAGGCTTAATTCATTATTTTGGAGATAAAAATGAGATTTTTAAGGTCCAATTAGCCGGAAAAAATAAGCGGTAAATAATATGATATCATCAGTAACCTTTTTGTCTTAGGGTCGTATTCATAGACGAGACTTTAGGCTAAAGTGCACTTTAGAAGGGCTTAAGTGCCCTTTACGCATAGCATGGACGTCACTTTAGAGGAAAGTATGGTAAAGTGTCTCTTTAGGGTAAAGACGGGTTTCGAGCTCACTTTAGCTCCTAAAGTGCGAGTGCCTCAAAAGAAAAATGGCTGACATTGGCATAGAGGGAATTGAGAATTTGGCAGAATGGGTTGCAATCGGTGAGGAAATGGACATTTTGATAAGGAATCATCCTCAAAGATACATAAGGGATGTGGAAAACCTAATGGAGTTATATCGGGAGGATGAATTCATCAAAAGATATCGTTTCCCGAAGTTTCTTGTACGGGAAATCCTTCAAATTTTTGGCGATGACCTCGGACGAGTAAATAACAGAGGTTTGCCGGTGCCGCCGTTGATACAGCTTCTGATCGCATTGCGATATTATGCTACAGGTAAACAAATGTGTAATTGTTAAATTCGTTGAAATGCTATTATTCTTCTTCATTCTTGAAATGCTGTTTCGTACTCGCGTTTGCTCGTGTTTACATTCAAAATGATGGCAATTTTATGTGAATAATAAGAGTATGATTGTTTAATAAAATTCACAGGTAACTTTCAATTAGTTACGGGAGATTTACGAAGCATAAGTCAGCCCACAATTTCGAGAATAATTAAAAGAGTGTCGACGGGAATCGCAAGACTGATGGCACGATATGTGTCATTTCCGAGTGCCGAAGAAGCTAGAAAGAATGCGGTGCAGTTTTACGCCAAAACAAGATTCCCTGGCGTACTTGGCTGCATAGACGGAACCCATGTCCCTATCATAGGTCCCGGAGGGGAATATGGAGAAGTACTCCGTAACAGGAAAGGAGTGTTTTCTTTGAACTGCCAAGTAAGTTTTCAGCAAACAATACTACGTCATCTACGTGTTTATATGTACAGTAGCGTATATAATGTAGAAAATTTCAAGTGATTACATATTCCACTTGTAGGTAATTAAATGTGCATCTACAGTCTAATTAGTGGTTAGAGAATATCGTTTTAATAACGGGGTAAGCTGATCTAAAAATTAAACATGTATTCAGAACATATTGAACTTACATAGCCTTACTTGTTCTGAGTTAACAATGGTCTGGTATACATTACATTTGACATCTTTCGGCTTTAGTGTATGGAATATATGTAGCAACTTGTAAGATCTTGAAATGTAACCGTATTTCTAAATGGACACTGTACATATGGCCACTTACTGAACACACTTTCAAGTTTTGCAGAATATAGCAGTGGGGAGGCCATTGCCTTAGTAGTTGTAAACTGAAATAATCAATTACTGTATAACAGAAATAGTATGCATGCCTAGGTTGGGCATGCAAATGAGCTTTAAAATGTGCAATGTATAACTGATTATTTCTTTTCCTGTAAATATCAATTAACTAGAAATCATCAAATGGAAATGCAAGTTGTAGTAGGAAGAGAATTTGTGAAAATGTTCATTCTGCTAAATCGTTGACATAGCCACAGATTAACATAACATATCCCCCCTTATCTTCTACTTGTAAATAGAAAAATAATATTCTACATACGGTGACGAAACCCTGCCAAATATTCTAGCTACTAAACAGTATATTTTCTCATTTCTAGGGTATTGTTGGACCAAAATACAATTTCATAAATTTTGTTACTGGTTGGCCTGGATCCACTCACGACAATAGAATGTTCACCAGTAGTGCTGCATATGCATCACTGGTGGGGAGAAATTATAGTGAATATCTTCTTGGTGACAGTGGCTATGCCTGTCAGCCTTTCCTGATGACACCAGTCCTAAATCCTGTGACTGCGGCCGAAAGAAGATATAATGTGGCTCATATTGCCACAAGAAATATAGTTGAAAGAACTTTCGGTATTTGGAAGAAGCGGTTTCACTGCTTAACTAACAAAATAACATTAAAACTTGAAACAGTCACAACTATGATCACTGCAACTGTAGTTCTACTTAATATTGCTGCAAGGTACATGGAATTCAATGATCCGGATCAGCTTTTCATTGACGACGTACCGGAATACCGTGAACCTGACAACGCTCTAGGTGCAGCTGCCAGGCGTGCATTAATAGCCAGGCATTTTAATTAGGTACCTACTTCACTATGATGAATTTAAATAAAGAAAATCAGTATAAAAATCATGACATTTATTGTAATTATTTTTCTACTTGTTTTCTTAATAACATTATTTGCAGTTTCTTCTCCTCCAATGATAGGACATGGAGTTCTTCCATATGTTCCATCCTCCCCCTATGGAACTCCCTCTCATTAGACATTTTCAATTGGTGTAGGTCTTTAGCTTGGCCCAACTCCTCCTCGCACCGAATGCCAATATATTTTTTCACTGCCTCCCTCGGTGTCTCTGTCTTCCGTCGTTTACTGGCACTTGGAATTGAGGCTGGAAATGAAGTGAAATTTGAATTAAAGATAGGGAAATACTCGTAAGTTCCATGAATGTATCCCTGGAATTCACTAAGAATTTGATCTTATTTCTTCCTATAATGAAGGAGTTCCATATTAAGAAATTTGAAACTTTTCTTTACGTAGATCTATTACTTCCATTCTATTCCATCGAATTCTACTAAATTTATGGTCAAGTGACAGGAATTTTAATATCTAAATTTTAGGAATGACAAATTGGAACTATTGACAGCCTTTAATAAATGGTAGCTTGTTTAAAACCAAATTCAATCATGGAAATTAAGTATGCAATCATAGATTTGGTGGATAATTTCTCTTGCTACATTCATGCACTCATTTATGTTCATATGATGTATAACATGTATTCTACAAGCAGACAATTTCTAGATATAATAGATGGGAACTTCATGCTGATATCAACATCTCGTATAGCAGGGCATGTCTGAATTAGGTACTCACCAAAAGACTCCTATGCTGCAAACAATTTGCAGTATCTTCCGGAGATGGCTCCAGCTCCAGCACTATGGCCTCCATGGAGGCATCTCCCATTTCTGTAACTGATAAATGGGGAAAATGTTTAAATTACTTAGATGGATTCCATAGCATGCATTCATAAATGGCTGGTAGGTATATTGAAAATGTTAACTTACTTGAATCGGCATCTTCTTGAATGGCGAACGACGCACCACTATTCTCCTTTCCTTTTGATACCTTATTTTATCTGAGTCAAACTCACTGCCGAGCCTCAAATTTATACGTGGCATTAGTGTGTCCACTTTTTCCTGGAAAGCGTCAACGACTTCTCTCCGCGGACCCCCTCCCCCAGTGGCTAGGTGGTGACTTTTGTTGAGGCTGCTGGCCTTCCTGGCACAATGCTTTACATTCTCCCACGATTTTTTAAGATGTTGCCATGACCTAAACGTGGTGTCAGGCAAGGAGTTAAACTCCCCCTCAATCAATTGCCACCCTCGCATTTTCTCCTTTGAAGAACAAGCAGCCGTCTTCTTGTTCTCCACCAGAGACCTATACTTAACGGTAAGCTCCAATAGAGCTTCCCTCTCAAAGGTCGACAGATGAGGCAATCTCTTGCGCGCCACAGAGGAATTATCAGACATGATTGGGATACAAAAATCTAAACTAATTGAAAGACAAGATAGAAAGCTAAACTAATTGAAACAGAAGAGAAAAAAGAGACAATAAAAAAGATTTCAAGCACGCAAAAGACCACCTGTACCAACAACTTCAATTTGGGATTCTCAAGGAACTCAAGGCAAATTCGCTTTAAGAATATCATTCGTCAACTTTTTCATATTCGTCCTTCAATTGTTCCCCGGAATCCATAGCACAGACATGACACTATGTTAAGAAACCATTGGTCCGGTGACTAAAGTCGCACTTCACAAAGTGTCGCACTTTTGACGTCTATGAATCGCACTTATCGTAAAGTCTCACTTTACTCTAAAGAGCCTCTTTGTCAAGGAACTAATTTAAGTGGGGACTGTGAATACGACCCTTAGCTGAGATATATACACTGAGCGAATGACATTTAAAGACGTATTTTAAATCTTGCACAATATTGAAAAGACAAGGAACCGTATCACATTTCCAATTCGATGTATATTTTTTATCTATCAAAAGTTAATATTTTCACCAGACTCGTTAAAATGAATTATGGAATACTTGCGTGCACTCCGCAATCATCAAATGCTACTTTATTTCGGGCTCACTTCTTCAAATATGCACTTATTCAGCTAAACGGATCCCATTATCAACAAAGGTAATTGTTTCCGCCTCTCTAAGGTACTTTTACGCGGTAAATTTTTATGGTAACTAGTCAAATTTTGAGTTCGACTCTTTCTTTCAACTCAACGGTAAACACAACGACACTTGAATCCCATCGTATTCACGAACCCACGTATTTATTTATTATTCAAGGCCAACGTTTGGTATGAAGAAGAACTCACATCTCGTCATGAGGCCATGCTCCAGCGCTACAGTATGTCGTTCTCTCGACTTCCCCCAATCATTCCATTTATCCTTCACCTGCTTTCCGCCTCCTAGCGCAACATTGAGGCAAAACACAACAAGCAAATAGTGTTAATATTCGCCAGGAGATGCTGCTACCGTCGGGAGAACCTCAGCGCCGTAGAATAGGAACTAGGTCCTACATCACGGTGGCTTAATATACGTACTCTGGTCCCACATTTCCCAAAATCCACACTTCCCCACCCTTCAGTCCACCCATATGAAGTTTCACTCCCCTCAGTCTCCCCCCAACAAGCCTCTTGCACCCCAGGTAATTGCTCTCTCAGGTTTCGTGTTACGAAGACCACAAATCATTCAAAATAAAAAATCAAGTTACACGAGAATAATAGAAACGTGTTTCCTCCCTCCCCCTTTCACGCCAATTAACCTTTTTCAAAGCTCCCAGTTTCTTGAGGTCAAAAAAATGAGTCACCTATTGGATCCAAAAGTGTCTTACCATGACTTTCGGCAAATGATGAGATGTATTGATTGGATTGAAATATTCGTATTGTGCACAAAATTCAGAAGAAAATGACTCCAAACAGTGTATTTATGACATTTTTAAGCGCGGAAGTAGTTCCCCGGGAAAAATTAAAATAGGAGGTGGAATGGAGGGTAGGAATGGATAGAACTCGGAGTTATACAACAGGAGAAAATTTAACTGAAGAATAATAAAACCGCAAACCCATTTCATCAAGTTCTTAAATTATAAAAAGTTACCAGAGGCAAAATCTGATGCATGCGGTGAATTCCGTTATAATTGGAAGTTTAATTCGGCAATTTTGGCTATTGACGCTGACCAGGTGTGCAACCGTGTATTGTTTTGTTGACGGAAGCAATTTTTTTACTTCAAATGAGGGCGCTTTTGTTGATTTGTACCATCAACCGGTCCTATGACGATGCATATTACTCTCCTGTTATCGTTTATACCTTTTCCAATAAATCGATGTAGAAAATTCCGCATACATTACAAAATATCGTTGCCATGACTTGACCGGCCCATTTCAACATCTTCGCCTGCTTTGGAGCCCCTTCATCTTCAAAATTTTCTTTTTTACTTACCTGTTATTTTGTCTCTGCATTGTAGTGAACAATCCATATTTCATCAAAAGTTATGAATTGATGCGGAAAGTCCTCATGATTGCGAAGGAAAAGCACCAAAACAGCCTTTGAGTTGGCCACACGATTGCATTTATTCTCCAACGTGAGAAAACGTGGCAGCAATCTTGCGGGTATTTTTTTCACACCCGTGCGAAACCAAAGCAATTGTGCATTGCGATACGCCTGTGACCTTACCCAGGGGCGCAGCAAGGAATTAAGGCTAGGGTTTGTTTCAGGCGCAACTTATACTGGGGGGTCTGGAGGTGTGGTATACCCGCCAGGGGGTGCGGGAGGTGCGGGGGCCGGGCCCCCGGGGCCCTCCGCCAAAAATTTTTTTAAGATAAATGGTTCAAAATGTTGAGTTTTACAGCCTTTTGAGGGATATTTTGTAAATCCTGACACTATTCTATAAGCAATATTAATCCAATTAAGTAAAATGTATTTAACTTAAACATTTCTCTGAGCTCTGGGGGGTAGGGGAGGGGTTATCCCCCAATACCCTCCCCCCTCGCTGCGCCACTGGCATTACCTACATCGCGCACTTTGATTCATCTGTCGGTTAAAGTCATATCGTGGGTTTTATCAATCATTTTGGGTGGAGACACTTGCACAGAGCGTCCGGAGCAATGTTAATTCTTTTGGATTTCCGGCAACGTCATCACTCATTTATCCAATTGCAAATAGTTTCAAACACAGGAACAGATATTCCACAAGCTTCATTCAAGTAAGCTGAGGTATATTTCGGCATTAATCCTTTAGAAAACAAGTTTTCGATCACTGCACATTACTCAATGCTATCAATTTTGTTTTTATAAAATGAAAGTTGTTCACTACAATCGGCGACAACAATGAAACTTTGGGATGCAGAGAGGTGAAACTTTAACAGCTGGCAAGTGAAGAGTGCTACTTTGCAGTGAAAATTAATTTTTTATGCTGAGAGAGCAATTTCTCGGAGATTCTATGGACTTATTGAACGACCCTAGGAATTGATTTATTTTGTTTTTAATCTCAAATATGAGAAGACCTGCCACACCCTTGTGACCCTCCCCTCCCTCCCCGCAAAAAATCCTGGATCCGCCTCTGGCATGAGTCACATATGTACCCTGTTCTTCGGTGACAACCAATAACTTTCCGCAATTAGTGTTTCACCTCCATATAATTTCAAGAATAGGAATGCGCACGAAATATAAAAAGAATGAGTACAAATATGACGCATTTCCGGCATAATTTAGAGTAGCTATTTATTGCTCCGTCACTTTTATTTATAGATTTATCAGCGAATCAGGAGTTCCTCCTTTAGCCCTCACCCACACAACGATGAGAAGTTTTCACCACAACAGCATAATTTTGTTTGAATTAGCATAATAGTGTTAATATAATTTCCACTGATGTATCAAATGATGAAAGTCTTAAGGATTACACGCAATAAGTAGAAAAAGTATGTTTGTGCACATTACGCTGCATTTTACACGTTATTATTAATACCATAGCATTCTACGAATTAAGGTAGGTTTCCATGGAATACGAAAGAAGTGATTTGGGAGCCTCCCTTTCCTTCCAGAGCTGCCTTCTTCATTTCACTGCCTGTCAATCAATCTTAAAATTCTATTCTTTTCCTTCCCCTCCCTCGTTTCCCTAACATTCTACCCTCTAACACCATATTCAACATCCCTCACCGCTAAGCACTAACTCCATCCATACCTTCTGTCTCCTCCGTATCTCATCTAAAAGCTGCCTCTCCTCGCCAACCATATCCAGCACTTCATCGTTCCTTTTCCTCTCCGTCCATTTCACCCTCTCCATTCTTCTCCACACCCACATCTCGAATGCCTCCAATCTTCTCTCGTCTTCTTTCCTCAATGTCCACGTTTCCGCACCGTAGAGAGCTACACTCCAGATCAAACTCTTCCCTAACCTTTTCTTTAAACTCTTACACAACGATCCTCTCAGAAGCTCCTTCCTGTTCATGAACGCCTCCTTTGCTAAAGCAATTCTCTTCCTAATGTCCTACGCTTCCCTTACCATCTCTTCAGCGTACACGTTAAAGAGCAGCGGCGATAGAGGACGGCCTTGCCTCACTCCTCGGCCAATGCTTGCCCGCCCAGATTCTCCGTCCGCTACCCTCACTTGCACAGTCTGGGCCATCACACAAAAAAATCGCAAAAACATCGCATAATTTCAAATGTTCCTTTGAAGGTGTTTCAGTTTTGTGCTTCAATAAAACCATACATTTGGCCGATTCGCATTTTCCGTAATTTTTAGTACTTCCTGCGGTACCGCTAAATCCATTTAGTCACACACATAATGGAAGAGGAGCGTGTCGCCATAGTTCGCACGCCTTTATAGCCACTCGAGAGGTGCCACTTACCTGCCAATTGGAAAACAGCCCGTATCGTCTGCCTCCCGAAGTCCACGAGATCAGAGATGGCTCCTGGCGACTTCTGAGAAAGCTGTCATGTTGTTTTGACCAACGTGACAGCTTTTGCAGTGTTACATTACCCTATCAAAATACCCCTAAAGTCAAGATTAATTTTTTCGTTAAATCTTACTATTTTTAATGTTTATTCTTTTATAAAGGGCTGAGAGAAATCCAAAAAACAATTATCATTAAAATCGGTTCAGCCGTTCTTGAGTTATACATGGTTTAATTAACGCGATTTTCGACTTCGTTTTATACATCCGCTTGCTGATCCGGCAAACTGCTTACCACCTGATAATTAATTAACTGTTTGGTGAGACCATTTATAAATCATTAGCGGCGGAGCTGATTTTGATAATTTTGTTGGGGACGTATACGCGAATTTATTTCAATGAATTTTCTCTATTTTTTGTCCTAATTTAGGAATTTTTAGACATTGTGGTCTTGTGAAGCAGTGGATAAATTCAAATTTTTATTTATTTATTTATTTCATACACCACCGAAAACAGCACTGTTCCGCCTTTACATCGGGGCTGATAACATTTAACAATCACAAACATCCATGCCCTGGATAAGGGTAACTTACCCAGGCGGGACTCGAACCCGCGACCTTCGGTTTGGCAGGCGAGGACTTTACCCCGCCGCCACCGAGGCCGGCGAATTTTATGAATTCAGTTGTTGGCTTTTTTGTGATTTAGCTGCAAAAATATGTTTTAAGGTCCAAGTTTTCCATGAATGGAGCAAGTTACGTAACGCTAAACTGATGCTTGACTAACCGTCAAAAGCTCATGAAAATAGTCCCTAGGTACGCCAGATAGAACTCGGCTTGGAAAAGTGCACTGCATAAACGTACCTTGGTCTACATTCGGCTTTATTCTCTTCAGCCAAGCATTTTCTAATATACAACAGTTTTTGTTTTGATATCAGGCGAAAGAACAAGTAAAGCGGATGGTTTACCAACACGTTAATATGCAACACATATTTGAGCATGACATGGGCTTTCTAGATCCAGAGCACAAGCCTAAAATATTTCTCTCACCTTTTGATTTTGTAATCTTCATCGCAAATGCAACGCGAGTGGCAAATTGAATTCGCTTAAACTCAAAGTAAAATTCGCTAAGGGCATATCGGTTGGCATCACGGGAATCCTCGAAATAAGCACTTCCTTATCTTTGAATTTTACTTTGAATGTAATCGCGCGAATCACATTGAATATCAGTTCTTTTTATCACCAAACGCGTTCCAAACTTTTGGTTGGTTTAGGTTTCTAAGCATCCTGACTACCGAGCCTATCTTCGGCTGTAAATTGTGCGGTGCTAAGCCGGGCACATCCAAGAAGTTAAAAGATGCATATAGATAGTCGGTGACTTCGTCTTCCTATGTTACATAGTTAATGGATTTGCTTGACCGCAGGGTACCAACTATTTGATTCTGAATTACGAAGTTTAAGTCATCCACATATTACTTCTTAGCCGCCAAAATTGGTCGCCCATTTGTGATTTTTCTGGAAAGCATTTATGTTTGGCAACACTTTGTCGACGTGCTGATCTTTCCATAAATCGAAATTGCAAAAATTTCGTGCAGATGAAATGAATCTCCTTGATTTTTGGGAGTAACTTAGCCATTACCAAAAGTAAACAATTTCTTGGAGATTTGTTTGCACATACGGTAGAGACGTGTTTGTTGACGACCAACTCGAGGAAGGCTTTTACATATACCTATCTAGTGTGACGGTATGACCCGCACATGTAAAGTTTCGTTACTCTATTTTTTAGCTTCGGACGTTCCCTGTCTCGAGCTTTGCTCGTTCATATTTGCGCGGGCTCAGCTTTAGACACGCGGCTTTACTCTCAACTACACTAGGGTTTCGAATGTCATTTGGGTATTGTGTCGCGTGAACGACGGCATTAAACGGGCTAGACGCAAGGTATCTGGGTGATATGTTAGTGGAAGGTGCAAGGAAGCAGTCGCATATACTCCGTAGCCTGGCAACCGAAGGTCAGTAGAGCACCGGGGAGCGAGAGAGGGCCGGGGTGCCGTGTCAACGAGATTCGTCACGTCGAGTGACGCCAATACGCCGATCATCCCGAAGACCTCAGGCAACCCAAAAGCCTGTGGGTTGATGACGCGCCCTGCGGTGATTTCGACGAGGAGCCACACCTCGACACATGAGTACTCTACAAATCCCCTTCTCCCTGGATAGTGAATTATCCACTCTCCCAACTCCAAACAGCATTTCTTCCGCTAAGAAGACACCTCGTGTGGGGGTGATCGTTTGCAACAGTGAATCAGGGACGATTTCACTTAAAGTCAAAGAAAAAGCTTGTCACGAAGCTAAAACCTGTGTAATTATTCTGCCGTCCTTTGAGTTTGTGCTTGAAATTTCAATAGCGCAGGACACTTTAGTACGATCGGACGTGGAGCATGTAAAATTCAAGGTGGACAATCAACTCGACAATTATAATTGTAGTAGAGATTCCTAAAGAGGCCATTATGAATTTTGTTATGCATTAGTTTTTTTGTTTTGGTGGGGTACTGAATTTTTTTGTTCTCTTTACATCGGTGTGTCATTCATACAGATAATCATTTCATCCCTCATTAGATTAAAGAAGGATGTTACTTATGTTTATTTCATTTTTCTGACAATAAATGTCTAAAACCATTCACAATTTGAACAAGGTCGTTTCGTTTTTGCTGTTCGCACTGAGGTCCACAATCTGCTTCTCTTACGTGATCGCATGCCGTAAAACCCACATGGTTTTCCGTTTAAGTGAGACCTGTCCGCTGCCGAACCCGCTGTGGGCCCGTCACTGGACTACATGTAGGTATGCACTATCACAGCTGGTTTATAACCAGTTAGTGAACTCATCTAATGGTACGTTTCGTCACACTAGATCAAGAAAAAAGTTTACTGAGCTTAAAAAAAGGTAACACAGTGACTTATTGGAAATGAATGTTCTTTATTCAATCTACATATGACAGACCGGGGCATCTATGTATACGCGGATTTTTTTTAAATGAATTTTCATATTTTTATGTTTTAACTTTGGAAATTTTTGACATTGTGGTTTAATATAACAGCTAATAAATTCAAAATTCTATCCATTCAGTTGTTGGACTCTTTTTACTCTTAACCGTTAAAAAATCGTCTTAGGTCCTTATACCATAGCCAATCTAGGGGCAAGTTTACGCAACATAGACAAACTATTCTTCAGTAACGTTTAAAATCTCGTGATAATAGCTCCTAGGGAGCAGCTATAATGTCTTGACTTATGGCGTCCTAGTCACAACTCGGTTCGGAGAAGTGCTCTGCGTAAACGTGCCCTGATCTACCCTTCACATTCAGCTTTATTCTCTCAAGTCAGGTGTCTTCCGATGTACAGCAGTTTTTGTTTTGTTATCAGGCTCAAAAAAATAAAGCGGATGATTTACCAACACGTGAACATGCCACTTCTGGATATAGAGCACAAACCTGAAATATTTCACTCACCTTTTGATTTTGTTTTCTTCACCGCGAATGCAACGCAAATTGGAAATTGGATTCGTTTAACTCAAAGAGCATATCGGTTGGGATCAAGGAAATCCTCGTAATGAGCACTTCTTTTTCTTTGAATTTCCTTCTCGCGTATATTCTCCCGAATCATATTGATAATCTGTTTTTTAATCACCAAGCGTTTTCCATGACGTACATTTAGTTGGTTTAGATTTCGAAGCATCATGACCACCGACCGAACCTACAGCTATAAATTGTGCGCTTGTAATCCAGGCACGTATGTTTAAAAATTCAGATGGATAATTGGTGACGTCGTCTTTAATTCTTACTCAACCAATACATTTAAGTGAATTATATTCCGCATATACTACAGATCCCCTCCTAAAATATGGCCCAACCATTGCATCCTACCCCCGGGGTGCAAACCAGCACAACTCGGTGTAATCTCACAGCTTTTCCGGATGAATTTGGGCGTCAAGAAGATTATCCGGTCTTCAAAGAACCCGCCGTTACTCAGGGTGGAAAGTCGTATTTTAGCTACAATTATAATTTTTATTAAATAATTGTAAACGATTAAATAAACGTCCAATTCAGTCTTACGTGTCGACTTAATCTGCCAACTGTCTCGTAGCTTTGGTTTGTAGTTAGGTTCGCGCAGCATTGGAATTTGTGGAAAATTCCTCTCACAAGTGCATTCCAATTGAATTCCCTTATCGTGGCGAGTATGTATTGCCGTGTATGTCACTTGTTTCTTGATATTCGCGTGGTGGCCCGAGTAACGGGTCCGAGTGCGCATGCGCCGCGACAGCCATTCAATTCCCGAATTCTTCCTGGAATGAGGCGATTTGGCTCGAAGCCATCAATCACGCGCAGAAAATGATGGTCGCACCATGAAAACGTAAGTCCAACATGCGATGCAGTTTATTACTGGATGCAGAGGAGGACAGGTGCACTTGGACGAATTGGTAATACCTAAGAGACTCATCATATCGTCATAAAAATGCTTTTGGAGGGAAACAGTCGCAATGTTTCGGGTGGATATTGAGAATGAATTGTGTCCTTATTTTCTACTCTTTGATTCAAAGGCTGTTGTCTGGGGGCATCCACGTATGCATCTTCTGAAATAATAAGCTCAAGGGAAAGACGATTCATAGCAATGGCGATTGGATTACTGACTCTTCAAAAGAAAGCTTTGGCATTGGAATGTCATTGTCACCACTCGCTTAATTTTTAAATTACTGATCGATTAAACTTTAGTGTTTTCTGCGCTTAGATGTGCGAAGCCTTACTATCCTACGTCAACTGCATATTTGAGGGCATTTGCTCGCAGCTAAGCCACGTCTCTCCTCTCATGGGCATTTCCACTTAATCCACGCATTGATGGGAACGCCAGAAAAAGGAGAAATCCTGAATGAGTTGGAAATATATCTGTGATTAGAAATTAATTTGAATTTTCCAAAGGATAGCCTTCTCTTCAGAAGATCCTTCATGTTCCTCATCTTTGATATATTAAATGTTCTTTTCTTCACTTTGTGTTCATTTCTTTATCCACGACATTCATCTATTTCTTTTGCCAACCCATAATTCCTCTTCCTCCCTTTTCACGTTCTCTTCCATTCCCTTTCATTCCCTCTCTGCATTCCGCTCACATTAGCTCCTATTTCCCATTGGAAGTGTTTTTTTTACCTTATTGCCTTGTCTCTCCTTCGTGAATATATTACCCACATCTTAATAATATCATTTCTCCTCCAAAATACTTTTTTCTAAAACATGCTGCTGCGTCATTTCACACTAATGCGTCCCAATCTACGATTCTATTTAATGTTTTCCCAGCTAGAAATGTGACCTATTATAGTCACCCTGGTAAACACAACCCAGTTTTCTCTATCCGGTGTATGCTTGTTTTCAAGCAGTGCTTGCTATCTTCCACCGTGATGATGAAGCTGTGTATTGTGCGCGTAGTTCCTGTTCATCTGTCGATGGAAGCGTCGTACCCTCCATGGCTTGCGATCTTTGCTTTTTACAGTCCAAACAACTGGTGCTATTTCCGTGGATTCACTTGGACTCGCATTGTGTTCTTGTTCTGAACATTACGTGTGATTTTTTAGTTTTGCCAGTTGACTTCGAGGAGTGGAAAATATCAAAGGTAATGTTGTTTTTTATTTCGTTGTAAATGTGTATCCAATAAATTCCCACTATTATCCTTAATCTGTTTTAGATCACGTCATTTTCCTTAGCTCCCTTCCAAGAATGCTGTACATATCGATCGTGGCTCTCCGACAGAGGAGTCTCATTTTTCAGGAGTTTGTTCTGCTTTTGCCTTTTGAGCTTCGTTCCCCCCAATGCCAGTGTTTTATCCTGCTGTTAATTATTCCTTTTATGACACCATGGATTGTCTGTTAGTCTTCTTGTCTGTTTAATCGATTCCAGCCCCAAGTAGCGGGAAATTGAATTCAAAGTTAAAAATTTGCACTGAAGTCCTCATCCTGATGCCTTTTTGTGAAGTGTTGTCACACTAATGTTCGGGGTGAACGAGACGAATGGATGTAAGTCTAATGACCTACCACCACTAAAATCGTCTGAAATCCAAGGAATAATTTTGAAAACGCTAAATTCTAATTATTTTAATCTATGTATTTATTGAAAATTGAGGGTGAGGATTAGTCCAAAAATGGCCACCAAAATCCATTGGCGGCGCTGCGATCGTTAGAAGGAACATAGCAACAAATCGTGATGATAGCATGTTCGTTTTTGCAAACGAAAGAGGCAGAAGGGAAAGAGCAAAATTTGAAAATAAGAGGGAGGCGCTGAAAAGAAAAGATAGGTATCCTCTAACTCTCATGCAAATGGATTCAAAGTACGGAAATATTCAAAACGGAGAAGACATTCATAGACGCTTGAACCAGTGGCATCATAATCTGCGCCTCTGCACTAACCAGTAATTTCGTCTCCAAAGCATGCCTGTTTTTATATAGGCTCACTTGGAATGAACTTATGTATTCAGATATGTAATTTGTTCCCAAAATATCATGAACATTTATAGCAGTGAATGAGGGTACTATGTTGTGAAATAAATTCACGTAATGGCTATAATATAGGGTGAATTTATGATTGCATTAGTTTTATCACTTAATAGCATATGGTAAAATAACCAAGTGCTCAATAATGGTATTTTTCTATTCCTTTGTCTTTGTGCTATATGTTTGCTAATCGCAGTGTTCTGTCTCTTTGCCATTCGAAAATCTCTGCTGCTCTGAATTCACCGCGAAATATGAAACTAGTAATGCACAGATATTGACTGTAGGGCGATTCTTCCCCGCTGTCTTGCCACTTTTTATGGCGTCCATTTTTTGACGTTTGCAGCGAGTGTACCTTGGAATAAAACATAATACGGGAGCCGAGCGCTATCGCAGCGATGGAAGACGGCGTGCGCTCACCACTTGTTCTTTTGTTTTCAGTCTGCAGATTCATCTTCATGGTAACTGCGATTAATGACTCTAGTGCTCGTGGGGAGGCGAAGTGCGTCTTAGGAATAGATCTCGAAAGTGCAGAATATGTATTAGCGTGGGTATTTGGAGGCTATTGGGAAATTAACTCAGTTGGTTTATTGTAGCATGAATTTCGTCCTTCATATATTCTCCTTTGCCTGTACAGTGTACACCCATGTGTTCCTGTGTGAACGATTTCACCGACACCATTTTTGTCATGCTTATTTTATTCACACGCTTAATAACCCCTCTTTTTTCTGGATTTTTCTTACATGTGGAAATGAGACTTTCTGGATTGCATTGGATCCCTTCTTTTTGGAGGAAAATTGTGCCTGTTGATTTGTGGTATTAGTTGAGAGTACTGAAATAAATCTTAACTATATAGGCATTTGAAAAGGGAGACGTGTAATCTCTGGCCTTGTTACCAGTCTTCAATCGTAATCAAATGTGGCCGCTGTTCATATTCCAGCTGCGGACACGGCAACTCCACCGGAATGGACGGGCGCCAGCGGATGTTTCTAGCCGGAGGTCAAAGGCCATCTTCTCAATTGACGCCATGCTTGGTTGCCTGAGGTTTCCGCTGTTCCTAATGATGAATTGTTGAATCGTAGCTACTCTTTGTTGTTCTCTGTATATTGAGCGCAGTGATAGTCCTCCGTGATGCAGGTCCGTGCGTTTCAAAGTGGACTAGTGCTGAGGCAATAGCGAATGCAAAAAACTTTGCGTTTGTCTTCTGCCCAACAAGCGTCAATAATCAATCGTTTGCAGAATGTACTATAACACAGTTCTTGTCCCAAGGAAAAGTGCTGCACCCGACCGCGCCTTATTGGTTAGTAGCGGCTCTTGCTTGTTCATTTCTTCTTTCAGTGTCGCCCAACACATCCAAACATGTGTTCACACATCAACTCTATATCCTTCTCTTTCTGCCCTCCTGTAACTGAAATATACTGGTGAAGATGTCTGTATCTTATTATGGAATTGGAATTCTTTGATTTTATTCATTGATTTCTCCAGAGCCTTCGATTCACTCGACTATATCCTCGTCTTTAGCAAGCTTATTCGACGGTTCAACGTACGCCAGTTTTATTGTCCTCATCAAATTCTATTTTAGCAATAGAACTCAACGATTTATATTTTCTGGCACCTCTTCTCAGGGGTCCCCGATAACATATGGTGTTCCTCAAGGCAGTGTCCTGGGGCCATATTTATTTAGCCTCTTTCATTGATGACCTGGCCACGCTTTTGACTTCCTCCCAGTCTCATGCTTTATTTTCTTCGGACGACTGAAAATTATTTGAACAAATTCAAACTACCTCTGACTTCGAAGTCTTTCAGAATTCTTTAAATTTGACTGCAAAATTGTGCAATACTTGGAAGTTGCACCTGCTACCTATTCAGCAGTTCTTCTTTCAATGTCAGCCTAGCCATCGCATCGCCCATAGTTTACTTCCGCCTTGTGATATTCAAGAGCGGCTGGGCATCTTCCGTCGCGAAATGTGATACAGAGTTGCGATTTGATAGATATCGATTGTGGGAGGTCGAATCGACGTGAACGCGGCCTCTCCTTAATTGCAAGATGAATGCAAGAATCGATGGTGGACGAGACAAATAAGACGGGAATCATTAATATTTGTGGCGATACATGAGCTGGGTTCGCAAACAAACATAAAGGGCTCACGTTCCCAAGGGGACGGTTCATCGGATTCCCGCCACATCGAGTGACATTCGCGCTTTAATCATGGCCTCCATATTTTTTTTGTGAAGAGCGCGCATTCATTTCGTGCTGATCCATATCTCTGTATCCCTCCAGAGTATGCGTTCCAATCGACTCATTTTAATGCGTGCAGCGGTCGTCATGGCAGCGTCCCTCTGCTCCGCGTCTACATTCCAGTAGCTCCCTCATCGCTCGCTACATTCCGGATTAAATCACATTTGCGCGATCACGAATGTCACTGGCCTGCTTTTGAACCTCCTCCTTTCCACGAACGTGAGTGGGTTCGGTGAGTTGTAATGTTTCAATGCTTTCTTTCGCAAATCTCGTTACGTCCATTCAAGAGGGTATCCGGTCTCTGCTATCAGTTTATGTAGGTACTCTTAAACTTTTTTTGAGCAAACAGCTCTACAACGTGCATCGCAGGCCTTGGCGGCACCAAGCCGCGGAGAGAAGCGGATGACGCCTGGCTAAGCCACCGACGGACCTCTCCCAAGGGAAATAATTACTTCATTAATACACTTTCCATGGCTCGTGTTATGATTTGTTTTCGGCACGTTTTATATAAATGTGTCTTAATTAAAAATGAAATATTCTATATTGAAACGATTACTTCTGAATACAAAAGGCTCTCTCTGAGAGAAATAAATGAATAACGAATAGCAACAAATTAGTCTCGTAAAAATAAGCGTTATCAATTTACATGGTTGATACAACGTGAAGGGATTTTGAAGTGTGGAATTCACTTATCTTCCCATTGTATTAACACAACAAGTCGGAAATTGTTGTGGGCATCATATTGGAAATATAGTTCCAAAAGCGAATGCAAAAGAATTACAGAAATTGGACGCCTTTTGAAAGACAACGTGTAATAAAAGAAGGAATCAAATGCTGAAAATATTCAGAGAGGTGATTATAGTTTCCCGTTTGAAAATCAATTCCGTTAGCTTTATTATATGTTGCTTGTGTTGACATATTTGCGCAACAACCACCGAATAATGTGCATCGTGGCTAGAGGTCGCAAATCCAGGATTTGAAAACAACACGAGTAGGAGTACCTTTGCAAGGAATATCTTTTAAATGCGCTCTGGCCTGTTGATAGCGTCGCACAAGTCGCGGAATATCGAAAATCACGAATTTCCGTGACTCGGCGTGATGCAGGCACTCATTGCCGTGAACCTCTCTCTCCCTGCATCCAAACAGTGCAGGGAATTATGGTTATACATGTGCGAACGCAGGAAATGATTAAAACTGCCAATACAACGTAGTGTGATTGAGATTATATACAAGCATTCATGTGCAGCACATCAAATTCATCCCATTGGAATTTTTCATACTTGTGACATCGCGTCACAGTTTAAAAATGCACACCAACGGCTTCGCTACCGCCGCTGTAGACTTTCTTCCGGTTAATTTTGATAGCGATGTACTTTTGGAAATTTTTAAACTAAGGCGATATTTTATACAGAAGGACGCCGCCATTTATCGTGGATCTTAAAATATTTTAAAATTTTCGTAACCTTGAATTAAATATTGTTTTCCGATTCATTTAATTATTCGTGCAATGCAGGTGGAAATTTGTCGACGGTGAATGTATGAAATGATTAGTTTTATATTATCCGTGTCCTATGAAATCATGGCAGATATATCATTCTTCATTGGTAATAATTTCTTCTCATTCTTAACTACTGTCACTGTCCTTTCAAATTTTTAAAAATTCACCTAATATCGCAATGACATACGATCTTTGTAAGCCACCGATGAGACTACGAAGACGCATGTCGTATGAATCTGTTCCTTGACTTTAATGATGCACCTCACTTTCATTTGTTAACTGCTCACTGAACGAAATCATCAATACATTTCTTAAAATTCCTTATCATTAGGAATAGCATTGACCACTCTCCCTTTAAATGTGTATTCACGCATTGAAATCTTGTTTGGACGAAATTTATTTCAACTTTGGAGTATTAGATATTGAATATCGTGGAATCCGCGTACGTTCGAAATACGATGGTAAAAATGCTATGCTTTAGAGTGCACTAAATGTCTATGTTTTGTACAGCACAGTATCTCTGTGACTCCGTTTCGAAACGTTAAAAAGCCGAACTATGATTTCTACGTACCATAAAATACAGATGCGGATGCAGTGGCATCTGGAGACCTTTCTCATAAATAATAAGTTCTCGAGCGATTTCGGAATGAACTGCCTCGCGGCGAGATCTCGTCTGGAAATTGATTCGCACTAGCGTGCGATTCAGATTCGCTTGAGTGGCGGCGCCACCATCGCTCAAACATGCAAACGTATGACGGGTATCTGCGAGGGATCATTTCTCAAAAGAAAGAGTAAATGGGTGAGGAGAGAGAGAGAGATAGGGAGAGAAGGCCTGTCAATGTCTGCAGAGTGAGAAGGAGACAGATTTATTCCGAAAGAGAGAGAAATGGATGGAGGGAGAGAGACAGCTGACGGGGCGGACGGGAGAATCGGAAGTGGAACAGCTGAACATCGGTTAGAGTGGAACGTCACTTCCTCCAAAGAGTGCAAATTCACGTGTGACCAGCAAGCAATTTTAAGATGTGAACGGAAGGATGCGACTTCGACGAAAGGGGTCGCGATTATGTCTAAAATATTTCACGTTTGAAAACTTAGTTATATAGTTTACAAGTAAGTATAAATGATATCAGGCTGAATCGGTTTGATACATTGCGGCACACTCCGAACGATGTGAAGAACTACAAGTATTTTACCAATCAATTTTTAATAGAAATTTATCATGTTGTCCGATATTCTCGGGCTACTGATATTTTCGTCGAGTATTCTAAGCTATTCTTTTTTTAGCGTATTGGCTGCAAAACTCGGATTTTAAATTTATTACCTCGTTTACGGGATTTTTATCGCCCATGAAATACGCAAACAACTACCCACCCTGAAAAGCGAATCGCGGGAAATCTGATTCAAATGTTACCCCAAAGTAGTTTCGGGAACATTTGCTTCTAGTGAATATTGCCAGTTGAAAATTGTTATGATATCGCGAAAAATCCACAGAGGAAAAATCATTCGCCTTGACCGGGATTCGAACCCGGATCCCTCGATTTCCGGCCGAGTGCTTTAGCCAGTTAAGCTACCGAGGCGTCATTCTCCCCTGTGGAAATTGGTGGACTATACCGGACAAGGTGGTATGGACTGCCGAGCATATTATGCGACGAGCAGTCCAGGTCGTGCGCATGGCGCCACAGCCGGAGAGCAAAGCCCGAACTTTGAACACTAAGAGGTGTTCGCTCTGGACTTATTAAAGTATACCGGGACTAGCCACGGTGATAATTATATAATCCACGGTGATTATGATATCCCTTCGATGTGCTAATGAGTGCTAAACATCAATGATTTAACATATTGATCGGATAAAGAATGATATAATGTTTTTTAGTAGCAATAGTGGACGACACGATTCTTGTATTCTGAAAAAAATATTATATATTGTGTCAAATCACGCCCAAAAATGTTTAATTAAACAGTCTACCGATCAACCATATTTCACGTAATATTTGCAACGAAATAATATTTCTCGCGTGTGTGCGTCCTCCCCAGCACAATCTCCATAAGGAAGCAGTTTTCCACATCGGTTGAGTCACTATTCAGGTATCAGGAGACTTAATAATGAGTAGGGGTGTGCGAGTACTCGAAAGTTTGATTCCAGTCGAGAATTTGGTAATCGACTCGAGTGTTTCGAGTAGTGTTACAAATGTCGAGTCGAGTAGTTTCGGTTACAGAGCTGTCGAGGTCAGTGAGTTCAGAAGTCTGCCGACAGGAGGTGCAATGATGAAATCCATGTAATAAGGTCGTTTTAAGTAATGCCTTGGCTCTTAAGCTTCAGCTTGCTGTCAACTTCCATCTGTATATTTGTCCATGGTGAAATTAATGTTTTTATGGCATGAGTTTAAAAACATTAATTTCACCATGAAGAAAGATACAGATGGAAGTTTAAGTTTTTTTGATTTAAAAATATCTATACTCGGGGAAAAACATATATTTGACATCTTTAGAAAGCCGACATTTACAGATATGGTCATTCCATCTGATTCGTGCCATGCCTTCAGTCACAAAATGGCAGCATTCCACTCTATGATTAATAGACTCATGAATATTCCACTTTCACGGGAGTCCTTTGCCAAAGAACTAAACCACATTCATCACATTGCTTCTGTTAACGGCTACGATGGGTATCTAATTGAGAGGATATTGCAGAATTCACGCAGGAAAAAAGTCATTAAAGAAATCACAGACCTTAAGCAGACCTCAAACACAAAGAAGTGGGTGAAACTACCATACGTAGGTAAAGAGTCATACAAAGTTTTCATGTGCTTCCCGAGAGACCGTTGTAAATTCTGTTTTTATTCCCTAGTGACGCTTAAAAAAATATTTGACAAATCATTAGATAAATTGGACCCTCTTTTAATATCCGGCATTTATGCAATCAGCTGCGATTCATGTGATTCAACATATGTAGGACAAACTGGTCGGAATTTTAAAGTAAGGACAGCAGAGCACAAAAGATGTTTTGATAAGAAAGACACCAAATCCCAGCTAGCCACTCACCTTATCAACGAGAACCATTCATGCAGTTTCCAACCTAAAATACTGGCCTCCGAAGGAAAAGGACGTCGGCTCGACGCACTCTAGCAATGGGAGATCACCAGGAGGAGAAAACGCAAGGAAAATCTTTTGAATGACATTGAGTTCCTGAGTCATTCCCCGCTGTTATCCCTCCCCCCTCTCAAACCTTCAACCGAACCCCAAATCCTTACGTATCCCAACCACCTCCCCACCCCCTTCCCCCAGGGGCGCCGACTTAAAAAAAATATTGAGGGGGCCCATATCGGAGGTCTTTCCCCGGGAAGAGGTTAAATCCAAAGTGTGTCGCAGCACCGAAACACTACCATGATTCACTATATATATATAAATAGTTCAAGTTAATATCGATAAACACAGAGACACAAAAAAAAGAAACACTCACATCGAATAAATAAACTCGTCGAAGCTATCGAAGCACTTCAGGCTTCTTCGTCAGCTGAAGTATCTATATATATATACAATCATGCAAATATATATGACTTCTTGACGAAAATATGGCATTTTGTACCTGATAGCGAAGTAAGGTCGCTGAAACGCGTCGTACCAAATAAAATTACTGTGGACATGCACTAAGTTTGCTTTTCATTTATCATTGTATCATAATGTTCCACAACATCTCGCCGAACACCGTTGAATACATCTTATGTTACTTTTTAAGGCTCGTTAATTTTAATTCATTTCCTAATTCTGACACCGCTGACTTCAACATTTTTCACGATATTTTTCTTTTTACATCAAGCTAAGCATTCTGAATAGAAAATTCTCAAGGAAATTCTAAAAATGGGAATAAGCTGGTGCATAAATTTTCATACTTCCAGGTCCAGCAGCTCGATTCTGTAAATGTGATATCTACGTTTCGCGTGCTTCGAACCACGGTGGAGTTGTGACGCCTCTCACCGTCAAAGACGTTCGAGCTATTCTACAAGCCAGCATCGTGAGATGTTTGACGTGTTGCGAACGATCACTTGAGTTTCTTATGTTGGTGGCTGTGCGGATGCGAGGAACGAATCAGAATCTCCGGTACAAACTTACTTCAGCGGCCAACTGCAACTTCAGTTGCCATAGAGGAAGATACGTAATGCCATGGCAGATTCACTCCTTAAGGAGATAAGACTTTACTCAAATTTGAGTAAAGTCTTTTATTTTAAAAGTACCTATTAATAATAAGTTACGGTTGCTTAGTTTTTAGTTATTAACTGTATATTACCTCTTTTATATGTTGTTAAGTGCTGCGTATCAAAGCTAGGTTACCACGTAGCAGGCACGAAATTGCACAATCAGCAGTAATTTTCTCATAATATGGAGCAAATGATTACGCGGAATGAGAACAAGTGTTATTTTATTATCTCACAGTGGTTCATTCTCGTATGCGTTTGAGCTGTTTTCATCATTTTAGTACACAATTTTGAATGCGCTGTCGTGCATATGTCAGATTGTGCCAGCACATACTTCTATATTCACTTTTATACCGGTGAAAATGTTTTAGTGCGAATACTAATAGATTATTGATGGTTTTTTCTAGAGGGCGAACTGTTTACATGCCTTAGTATTTCTATTATGTCGACTGAAATAAAATCATGTTGGCCGTGTGCCTGAAAGGCAGCAATATGGAAGAGCCTCAATGAATGATTTATGTTTACCTTAGCGTACTAAAGTATGCCCCGGCAGGCCACTTGAACGTCTACGAATGAATCGTGGTGTGAGCTCAGTGACAATATCCTTCGTCAATCCTCGAAGAGATTGTTGATACCGCGTATCTGCCGCCGAAGTATTTGTATCTGTTGCCTCCGTCGACATTGATGCTCATGCAACAGCGGAGCTATGTAAAGAGCCTCCATTCTCCTTAATAAACAAATCGAAGGCTTGAACTTACGAAATGAATATTAAATAAATCTGTTAACATTCAATACCGCACAATACTTTTACCATTGGTTCTACTCCAAATTATTATGAACATTAAGTTGTGAGTGTTTGACTTGTACATTTTAGTAGATTCACAAATATAAGATAATTGTCAAACCCTCAGCGCAAGGTTTAACTTCTCACCAACTTCAATCGCAATAAAGGCCAATCAATTAAAATAGTACGCAGATCTAAATTTAACTTTACGCATTTCTTTTATTTGTTTTTAATACATATTATTTATGGGAAGTGACTATATAAAATAGCCACCATCGTAATTAATGAATAATGCGCTATTAATTATCAATCATAGCGTGAATTCATAATGAAAATTTTGAGCGCATTGCCGCGACGAAGCTACCACGGGCCCTCTTGGCCGTGAATACTTCCACGGTCGCGGCAGTCAGAGTGACGTCAGTAAAAAGTTTCAGAATCGCTCCAGCGTCAAATCCGTCAATAAATTGTCGAAATCCGCTTGTGACGGCCATAACTCATTTGCAGAATAGAGCTGCAGGAATGAGCAAACTCGACCTGACTCGATATCAGAAAGGACGACCTATTAACGAGGGATGCATTCTACATTACATTTCAACCCAAGCTCGCTGTGAAGGTGCGTTTAAAATAGTTTTATCAGGGCTCTCACTATATGCCTCTCTGAATGACGCATTTTTCTCAAAACGACATTCAAATATATAAATGAAATCCTCATGCCTTTCTTATAAGGAGATAGGTGGATCGAAGGATGTTGATGGTTGTTGTTGTTGTTGTTGAAGGATGTTGTTGCTGTTGTTGTTGAAGTATCTGCAGGTTTGGAAGAGCAACGTTGCGTTTAAAGGAGAACATGGCTGAAATAAGGAACAACTACAAGTGGTGCATTGTTTCTCTGTACAAAAACACTCCAGAAAAAAATTTCGTTTGCATTTCCACGAAGAAATTTATTCCTTCGTGGAAAGAAGTGGAACTTGTAGAAGAAAAGCCTCGATGCATGCCGTCCGTCGGGATGAGCGTTGCGGAAAAAATAGGAGTATAATAAACGGAATGATAAACCCTTGTTGCTATGTGTGCGAAGATAACTTTAATATAAATAATATTTCGACATTTTATCGACTGAATAACTTGAACCTAAGATTTTTCTATAATTCGGCCGCCTTATAATAAAAACTTGGAGATACTTATTTCTCGATGGGTACGATGGGCTCGAATTATTGGTGGCACTCGTTCAATTTCAGTTACGGAAGGACATAGAATAATCCATGATGTTTAAAATCAAGGAAGGAAACATAAAAATAAAGAGCAACGTTGTTCCTCATATGCATTCATTCGACTGCCAGCCAAGGATACATCGTTTTCTTCAACTGTCGGCGTCAAAATAATGTGCCGCCGTACTTTGCAAATTTGTATCTTGGATTCAGTGCATACTATAGTAATGAAATAAAGAAATAAAGAAAATTTTATCCTAATTTCCGAATTATTTTTCTTACAAAAAATTCAAAAATGTAGACACACCGGTGCAATTAATCAATCATCGCGCACCGTAAAATTAGCCGTTGTGTCAACTTCATGAACTTCGTAACCTAACCTAGGGAAAGCTACCGCGTCAACAGCATTCTTCTTCCATAATATTATAGCAAACGTCAGTGTAAATTAATATAATGGCTTTTGCGTATTTTAAGAATGCATATTTTGTTATAAATTATTGAAATTATTTGGCAGTATCTTGTCCTATAGTTTACCCCGAAAAAAATATAAAACTGATAGAAACACTTTTTAATTTATTTGTAATTTTTCTGTGATCGATAATGCATAAAAATATTGATTCTTGTGAATGTTAATCAACTCTATTAATGCCATGTTGCCAAACGAGGCCGAGACGGGTTAACCTATAGCAGCTGCTGTGAGAATGGATCGGAGACGCATTACAAAGGATGTTGTAGATGGACAAAAAATGGAATCCAGAGGTGGTTACAAAAAATGAATCATAGCATTTTTTGATTTTATTCTACGCCGTTGCTTGCTTTTCGGAAGAAGTTGAATCACAAGAGGAATGCCCCGCGGCCATTGATTTGAAACTGTGGAGGAAGAAGCAGAAGACGTGTGGATCAGCAATTTGCATTCAGCATTTTATTTTGGTTGTCAGGAAAAACCAAGGATCCATTTAAAAGTTGTCAGGCCATCGTATAAAGTAGGACTGATGTGCACAATAGGAGAAATGGGGTGTTTGAGGGCAAGTCAAACCCAAAGTTGCCCAAAGAATGTGCAGTTCTCTCATATGTTGGTCTTTCCCCAGTTGAAACCAAATAGAAATTGGATTGAGATGATATTTTCCCCACTGATTCCAGTGATGGTGAGAGTGCAGCTGAAGGTTTTCCTTTTAGAATTTCCGATACGGAATTTTTAAGTGACAACCATATTCCTTCATCTTCTCGCTATCTATCCCTTTCAATGAAGGAGAAATAGATCAAATAATAGCTCTGCAGTCATAATTAACAACTCAGATACGTCTGCAACTCAAGAAATGAATCATAACCACGCCGTCGCTTGTATTCAAGTATGCAACCTCTACTATGGCCGTGCCGCTGTGCCTCCTCGTACTGAATAATGACGTCACTTTTCTACCAGCCAATCATCGGGCGTTTTCGATTCTCACATGTATTTGAAAATTTTCGTGAACTTTGTTGAATTAAATATCGCAAACCACGTTATAAAATAATATAAAAACTTTCACCGTGGTATGCAAACATATATTTTTATATATTTTGGGGCTCTTGATTATATCTGAAACATATGCAAGTTCCCTATTCCTATTGAAGATGGCATTGCATTCGTTCCTGGGTCGAACGTTCGTTATAAAGCAAAGTCGTCCGTCCAACGTGATATCGGATATTGGACGAAGATCTATCAGCATCTGCCTTTTGCAGCATTTAGAGCCTCGTGTACAATTAGTTAACTAACCAAGGTTGAAGTTTTTAACGTTAGTATTGCATCCCTTAATTTACTAGTCAACTACCTATATAAATGCTCATGCGAATTACAACGATGGGAAGGTTTTTTTTCGGCATCTTGCTTCGAAATGGGCTTTCATAAAGATATTTTTCTTTATAAGACACGGTCTCAGGCGTTACTTTGTGGAATTTCTTCATGTTAAATGAAATAAAATAACTATGTTTTATTCCACACTTTATTTAAAATCGTACGACCGGTTTCAACACTTCAAAGATATTCGACGTTTTCGGGAGCAGCACTCAAGAAAATCGTCGAGAAAGGCAACTAATGAAGACCTTTGCAGAAGGCTGCTGCTAACGCCCGATCCATTTATTTAAAATATTTTAGGCATTTAGAGAAAAAATAGTCCCTTGTCAGCAGAGGTACGAAGTATCCTAAAAGTGGATGATTTACCGAGTGATACTGATACTGATGAACTCTCAGACGGTGACTTGGAGGGCATGTTGTTTATTTAGTAATAGATGATACAGCCATAAATATCCTTATTTATTTGATATCCCACAGTCTCAATCTTAATATTCAGTTATTTAATTAAACAAAAAAAATATTTAGAGAAAATGTTAGCATGCCTAAATGATTGCTTTCAATCCTTGTAGTTACCTCACGAAATAACTTGAGGGTCACAGATGCGAATTTCATCTACGCCTTGAGGGCATTAACCATATTGCATTATAATTTTGAATTGTTAAGCTAAGTAATTAAAAAAATGAAAGCATCATAGATTATTCACAAAAAATTTTACTTTAGGCTCAACAGATAAATATGACATACGAACACAAATTACCGTTGTTTTAGAAACGGTCAACTTAAATTGTGTATATAATTTATCAATTATATTAAATTTAACAAATAACAGTCACAGATCTGAAAAAACACCTCCATTTATTTGATGCGCATCAATGCACCTTGAATGAAAAATGGAATACAATTTCTATTTTTAACATTTAATTGTTTAAATAATTGGCCATATAAAACAATAATATCAAAGATACAACAAAAATAACTCCACATTCGTATTCAGCGGACAAAAATCTTACAAAACGCTTCTTCATAATTCAACAGCGACTGAGAATAAAAGCGGTAACAATTTCGACACCTTTTTTCGATTTTGAACTAATGTGCGCCGGGTTATATCCGGGTTAGGATGCCAGGAAATCTTGGAAATGCAGATACTTGCAGAAATCATGGCATTTTCTGGGCAACTCTATGGCAAAATTTCTATGAATCTTTTATGTTTAGGTCACAGTAAATTCCCACTATAGTGTAAGTAAACACTGATTTAACCTTGAACGATACGTTAAGTTAAAAATATCAAACACAATCACAACTCGGTGAAAACCTAACACCTGCCAAACTACCTAGTACTTACACTTACTTACTTACGTAAGTACTTACCTAGTACTTACACTTACACTTACTTACGTAAGTACTTACACTTAAGTACTTACGCAGATGTAAATGTATGACTAAAATATTGTACAATATAAATACAAATTATGGCCTGAAATTAATCTTTCACCATAAAAATTTAACATATTCTTGAAAAGCTTTTTATTTTTCAGTCCCAAAAGAAACACTCTAAATGACTTCCGCTGCGGCGCGCCGTTGTCCTGCTAGAATGCCACGCTTCATTTATTCTCAAATAATTTGTAAACTACTGCGTAGAATTCACCCGACACGTTGCAATGACCTAGAAATGCATCGTTGAATTTGCAGAGAGAGATAATAATCGAGCCCCTCAGACTTTACTTAACATGTAAAGTTAGAAGATAGCCTAAAATAATGACTTACCAATAAATGAAAAGGTCATTGTAAAAACAAAATTATTAAATTTATTCTACAGAAAATTCATAGCATATTATAAGGCATAGAACTGCCTATGTTGAAAATGTGAACTAGATATTGTTGGGGCGCGTGGGTGGGAGGGTTCGTCCGAGACGGACGGGTCGTGGGTTGGGGGAAAGGGAAGGTGGGGGGGGGGGGGGTTAGAGAGAGGGGGGTAAGAAAGGGGAAAGTGGGATTGGGGGTTGGTTCCTTTTGCTGATTACGGTCTGGCGCGCACGAAAGAACAAAGGCTTGCTACACAAGTTACGAAGAAAACATTTAATGCGAAAATCAACTAGGAAAAATACACTGAAACACATGAAATTAACCGTTTATCTTTGCTTTAAAGAACACTACTGGCCAGTGAAATGAAAAAAAACTAAATTAATCAGATCTTTCCATAACAGAAAAAAAATATGAAACAATAAAAAAAATCAAACAAGAGTCTTCGCTTCTAGTGAATATCTGGCGTGAATACAAAAACAAGTGAAATGAAAACGCCAATACTAATCCTAACCACTCTGTCCTAAATACTAAAATTATTCACACATTCACGGGGAAAATGGGAGGGCAAAATAAATAGTAAAAATGCAAGGGAGGATTCTTTCGGGACAATGGGACTTCCTCTTGCGTGGGGGAAAAGGGGATCTTCACAACTTGGGGGTGGGGGTCATAATGTGGGATGACAGTTTATGGTCTCTCTGGGTCATGGATGGAGATGACCTCGTCGGCTGACTCCTGTCGGGGTCGCTGCTCCTTCATTCGTCGTGGGCTGAGAGAATATTTAAATCCGGATGTCGAGGGGTGCCTCTCTTCCTCTGGGCGCAGGAAATACACCGTCTCTTCCCCTGTTTCCTCCACTTCGCCGCTTTTCCCATCTTCGTCTAACCTCCGTGTTTTCGTTCCTTGCTCTGTCTCTCCTTCACGTAATAAGTAGGACGCGTCTCCGCTGACGGGTATGGCCTTCGGCAGCAATCGAAAGCCGGGAATGATGTGTTCTCCCGAGCTGGAAACCGCCCAAGTTTTATAGCCCAGAGAGGGTTGGTTTTCTGGCGTTGGGGCAGGTAGGAGAAACCCAGAAAGAGGCGGGCTTCTGCGTATCGTCACCATCATGAGGGGGGAGGCTGAAGAGTTGCTGAAGCATGCTTTCCGTTTATGGAGAATTACATCACCCTCCGTTCGCTTCTCGCAGGTGTTATTTGGAGGGATGGGGTGGGGGATACGTGAACCTTACATCGGTCACGTAGGCAAACAAAAAAATCCGAAATCGGGAAGCGGGGGAATAATGGGAGAAAGGGGGACTTTACACTTGAGTCCATTCACGCTTCAATACGCACTCGCACACAATATTTCGTCAGCTCTCCTTCCCTCGTGAACGCCAATTTAAAATTACCCGTGAATCTTGCCAAAAGGCGTCCGTTACAATATCAACAACAAATACGGAGAAAAATATCGCAAAGTTTGCGTTGCGTTCAAATAACGTAGGGTGGAAATGGGTTAACCTTTTCGCTGCTGTTCAATCTCCGAAGACCTACCCATTACATGCGGTGAAAGTGCTGAGCGATTGGCAGAGAGGGAGAAAATGTACGTTCATAGCAGCCTGCCGTGCGAACGTACCAGGTATGTTCATGGCAGCGAGAGGGTGAATTGAGAAGCCTTCGGTCCACCCCGCTGCTGCTGGCATTCGTCCCCTCTGCTCACCATCACTCTAACCAACTCAGAATGCGTCTTCGTCTGCTTCTGTGCCATTGGTCAGCGGTCAAACTCCTCTCCCTCATTGGTCCACGGTCAAACAAGACTAAAAGTACACTCACGTGGGTGTTTAGACGGGCGTTTGCTCCGATAGCAGTCGCTTGTTTTTTGTATTAATTCGCCCCATTCTCCCTCTCTAGGCTATTATTTTTCGCGTTGGTTCGAGACACTTTTCCTTTTCATTCGCTGCGGTCGTATCGAGTATCTGTCCTAGCGCCTTTCATCTCTTGATTGCGCTATTGGAGGATGCTGGAAAGAGCAGAAGTAGTGAATGAGGACCCTACCGACGGATGGCAGTGGCGTGCGACAGGGGGATGGGAATTATACATATACGGGTCTCAGGTACGGGAAATGGAAAGAAATGCTGTCGATCTTGAAGTTTTATTTATTTTTATTTTTTATTTTATTTTATTCTTAAACCACCGGATACAGCTCTCATTGGCCATTTTACACCGGGGTGTTCAACATATGTAACAGTAAACGTACACAAACAACCATGCCCTGGACCGGGGAAACCTACCCAGGCGGGACTCGAACCCGCGACCTCTTGTTTGGCAGGCGAAGACGTTACCCCGCCGCCACCGAGGCCGGCAAAAGGTAAGGAGTGATCGGGAGTGTGTGAAAAGAGAAGTTCGGAGCATATATCTGAATGGTGCTATTTTTTCAGTCGTTTTTTTCGCATGGCATGTGTACGAATAATATAAGATATTTTCACACGGGGATCGTGTCTTTGGGAAATCGGATGAAATGAGACCTCGTGTGATTTTCAGTTTCCATGGCATTTGTCACTTGATATTTTGTGGATCATTATTGTCACTGGCCAACAATACGACGACTGATTCGAAGCAGCTATTCCATCACCTTACCTCTTCATCCCTAAGCACAACTTCTGTGCGCAATCCTTATTTTTACATATGCAGCATAGATTTCGTCGGACTTTTTCCTCTTTACTTTCTTTCCTTCTTATACTTATTTCAGCTGTGTGTAGATTGCCAAGTTAAGTAGAACGCCATACTGCCAAGGCCAATTCAAGCTTTTGCTGTACCTATGCCAGGTTAAAAAAAAGAAAACAGAAGAAAAATGCCCGTTAAAAGAAGGTTTAGGGTGCACCCGACTTCTGGTATAAGAAAATTTAAAGTCGCGTTGTTGACTACATTTAGTGAGCTGCGTGCGAATGAATATATTGTTTTCAATTACTTTCGTATGCCTACACCCATAACAGACGACCATTGAATACAATTTAAGTCACTATGCATGGCGAACGGACGCACTCGCCCTGTAATATCCAAGCTCGCTCTATTACCAATCACAAATCTGCTTGGTCCGCATCAGTCGTCCGCGTTCATGTGCAAGCACAAACCTGTCTCTGTGGCCTTAATACGCGCGCGGATGTTCCGCGGAGGGGCCACGCGGATGGCTCCTGTCTCATGCGGACGGCCTCTTTCATGTGTAAGCTATTCTCATTTATGTCAATGGAATTTTTCAATTCAATTCAATTATTTTATTACCGTGGGCCATTTGGCCCATGAGATAATTTACAAGTGCACAACAATTCAGTAAAAATCATTTGACAAAGGTTCAAAGAAAAAAAAAACACTACATCAAGACTCAGTAAATGCAAAAAATAGAGAAAAAAACTAAAAAAAAACAAAATATAAACCTATACAAGCATGTACGTACAATTGCATCCCGAATACAGATACCCGTGTACCTAGCCACAAAAAATTTTCAGATATAGCATTGAATACATTTGAAACAGTATCACAATTTATTCAAAGAAAAATATACAGGTGTAACAGAAAAACGTAGGACCATTATAAAATTATATCATGAATATAGAATATATTCTCCCCTCATCACATCAGTAGTCAATGCTATCCACGCGCGGAGCGCGGACCATGCGCGTCCAAGTGAAACGGGCTTAAAGTTGTGCGAACAATGGTGACGCGATTCTCTTCCATAATTTCTGTGACTCAATGAATCTAGCAGTATTAGAGAAAGTGCAAAAACTTACGAAAAATGCGAACAAACCAAAAACAAGAACTACACTGAAAAACAAAAGTCAAACACTTTTAAAGTAGTGTTTGAATTAATGCAATACTTGTGCATGTAATCGCAAGAAGGAGCTTAAGGTCCCCGTATAAAGAAGCATTTTAGAGACCAGAAGATGATGGCTGCAGGATTGAATCCTGAAGAAACACGGCAACTGAGGAAAAAACTAAAAAGGGAATCGTCGGAGAGGGTTGAGTCAATATCATGTACTGTGGCAAATGTAGGGGCAAATGTATGTTCCCATGTAGGGGAAAATATTATCAAAAATTTCTTCATCAATGCATCCGAAGAAAATTAAGCTGACGAGAAATCAGCCTATTTGTATCCCTACGTTCCTCATGAAATGAACATTAAGTACTAAATTAAATCGAAAATATGCCAATTACTGTAAAAACGAAAAGAGAGGAATCAATTGGTGTCATCAAAGGGCTTTAGTTTGATGGCATGAAAGACTATACTCATATACTGCTGAAAAAAGGCAAGGGGACTTATCAATCCAAGGTAAAAGGTAAGAGGTATATATGGTGTTATTTGAAGAAATAAGGTCCCACTTTTTGCAGTTTCCCGCGCCGAGGAATAGCAAAAGTGATAAAATCTGTAATTCTCGATTTATTTGTGGAAGAAAAAGTAGAAAAACCAAATTTATAAGGAATTGGGTATGATGGTGCCAAGTGAATACCTCCCCGAAAGAAGGCTCTGCTACAAGCACAATTCCAACGTCCCTGGCAGCGGCCTATTTGCTAATTGCACTAAGTTGACCCAACCTCCCTTCGAAGGGAAACATAGGTAGTTTTTGCGCTTGTTCGTTTTTGCCGTTGGTGGCGCTGTCGCCGCTGCTTAATGGCCGTGATAGTGGTCTTAAGGGGTGATATATATAACTTAGCAGGGGCCCTAGTCCTCGGCATTACCCTGGCCACCCCTTGGACGCTCCCCTGACCCTTCCCCTTCTCTGTCACCCCTGATTAATACTAATCCCCGCGTGTCGCCGTTGAGGGAGATTTCTTATTGGACTGCCGGCCCTCGCTATGCATCCAAGGCTTATGTGGTTGTTGTTTGGGGAAAATGGGAGTTTAAATTCAATGACTCGTGGAATCGAGAGCTGCTATGTAAAGGCTGTTCATAGTAAGATCTCTCATTTGAGTACCATTAAAGCTGCGGAAAACGATTGGAAAGATGTTTAATTTAAGCGAATTGATGAAAAATGTTAATACATAAATATTATTGGACCAAAGTTTATCTATATACCTTCCTAGTATATACTTATATTTAGGTGATTTCTAATGTAGATTGCAGACAAATTACCTTCCACGATTGAAGATGCATTTGAGACGAAAGCTACTAACTCGCACAAAATAGTATTTTTACGATTTGAATTTGAAGAGAAATTGATTGCTATACGCTTGAATGATGGCGGTTAAGCTTTTACAATTGGCCGTGAGAGGGAAGTGATGGACGCAAGAGGCGAAAGATGAGTACAGGTAAGAGGTGAAACTCGAAAGTGTTTGTGAAGAGGGCGCTCGTGTGCACGACTGCAGCACCACAGGTGGCCAATTTCTCACTCTCCAGTTTCTCATTACGGACGCTCTGTGGTGAGGGCAGCACTTTCGCTTCCTCTTGTGCTCATCGAGTTGAGTGGCTCACTCACTTCCCGCTCTTTCATGACTTCTAATCTCTTAAACACTGCTCATTACTTCGCTGCTCATATCGTGTGGCTGAAATGGAGACGCTCGTCGGCCAGCAGACGATAGACTCGCCTCCAGCCAGAGCCATTTATCGGCATCCTATTCCACTGTCTAAAAAACTCACTCCATCGCATACTAAATCTTTGTGGGATAAAGAACTATTTATTTTATCCGTGGTACGATATCAATGGTGACTACGAATTTTCTACCTTTTTGTAAGTCGTTAAATGAATAGGGTCCGTCGAGGGGTCATCTGGGTACCCATTAAGACGCCAACCAAAGGTTTTAATTACTCACTGTTTATTCGTCCGTTCCGTACAACACACCGGCACGGTGGCACCACGTTTCTTCCCCATCGCTTATCCGCCGTCTCCTCACGAGAGGGCGCCTGGAGTTCACCTGCAGACTGACAATGCTTGGTGGGTAAAAGGTAGAAGGGTGGGGGAGAGCAGATGAAGCGGTGTGGGACGGACAGGCCATGGAATGAGAGGGGTGGAATGGGAAATGAGACGGAAGATGACAAGGTGCACTAACATCCACCCTCCCCCATGAAATTAAAATTGGATACAATTTTAAAGCAGCCGCGAGAGCGTCCACAATGTACCCGATGTAACAAAGATATGCGAGTAATAAAATGGAATGATAGTAGTCAATGGAGTTACAAAATAATGACAAATGAAATGCATTGCATGGAGAAGACACCAAAACCCAAAAATTACACGCATCGAAAAATATAGAGTTTGAGGTCAAATTATTTGATCCTGCACTATAGAGAAAGACCGTCTCACTTCAATAGGTAAGCAATATTTTATTAAAATGTATAAAGAAAAATGAAAACTGGACACGAATCACAGAATCAATAAAATTGACACAATAATAATTTAGTTACCATCAAAGTTCTGTCAACGGCAGAATCACCCCTGGCTCATTCCTGGGTCACCCAAGACCATCCCTGGCTCTCTACAAATAAACACTTACGTCTAATGCGCCAACCTCCTCACAGTAACACAACTAAGTAGTACAACACTATTAACCCAATCCCTCCACTACAGTAATGATACCAATTGCACAAGGATGCTGTTGAGGGGTCTACCTTGTTTCGCGACAATTTACCCCAATCAAGATCGTGGTGGGTATTGAATTGGTAATTCTCAAATTATTTCCTTAGCGTTACGAAATCGGCACTATCGTTGAAGATAGATATTTTTGGACGTATTATATATGAATCAAATATTTTCAAGGACGGATTAAAGAGATTATTCTACGTCTCGTTTAACGTTATATTGCCATGTGTTGCCGAAAACAACGTAAATGTCTCCAATGACATCACATTGACTCACTTCTTCCAAAATACCCTGCAAATCAATCGGAACGGGCCGCAATATTTCGAAAAAACAGAGTTACTCGGTAACGTTTAGTTACGGAAGAGAGCCAACCCGCAGCTGACTCTCTTGAAATCCCGGCGCTGAAGATCACGGCATCCTTGTTGCATTGACTCACATTTTGATACATGAACATATTATGCTCGCAACTACCGATAAACACCATTAAACAGAACAAATTTAGCTGGATGTAATAACACTGGCCCTTCTTTACATTCGTTTGAGTCATTTTATCCAAGCTCCACATAATAACTACGATAGGTTGAAATCAATGAGGAGGGCGCTGGCTTCCACTCCAGGTGAACCCCCAATTACAATTCAAAGTACACAGGAAAATTGTGCAGCACATAGTTTTCAAAAATACTATCTTTATGCCCAACGGGGATATGAAAAATTACTCTCAATTTTCCGTCCATCACCATGGCGGCCGTCTTAGCTAGTTCATAGCTATTTCAGCTGTACCTTTACAGGTACAACTTTTCTTTTTCTATAGGAATTAACAAGTAAAGAGGCAATCTTAATCGGCTATGTACTCTCTTTGGCACAGTCTCTAACATAGCCGGAAGCACCAGCACACTGCTGAGCTTGCTGTGCACATTGTTTTCGATCGCTAATCTGAAATTCACCAAATATCTTCTAGAACTAACTAATGCATGGCCTATTTGCCTCATGTGACCTTCCCCCCAGTTAAAATCCATTAAAGCATCGCTCAATTCCAAGAAATTGTCAATTTTCATATTAATATCACCGCTAATGTTCACCAGCTCGTTTAACCTTTCCCGAATGAATTTCGTATTATTCACCACTGTACTCTCCAGTTCATCCATGAAGATAACTCGATTTTGAGCTTCGGCTCGTCCCTTATCAACAGCCGATTCTACGTTTTTAATTATTTGGCGATTGTCTCCAAATCTCCAGCGTCTGAAGTGCCAAAAACTGTTTTAAAAATAGTTCCCCCCGCATTTATCCATCCCCGCTTAGCCCATTTAACTTCAACCATGACCGTTAATATTTCTAATTCCACCTTAACACCCTCATACTCTGAAAACATTCTCCCATCTCGTCTTTATAGCCTCATTGGGACCACTCCCCTCGTCCACTTTAACGGGCCAACTCGCATTCTGAAATGCGGCTGACAATTGCTCACATTCACTCCTTATTTGAGCCAAATCATTTAAAACGACAGAGCATTCATGCCAGGAAATAATCACGTATTGACGCCGCTCAAAAAGCACTCCACTAGTCAGCTTTGACAGCTTCACCTCGAAAGCACACGACAAATACAAATGCCGACGGCGCACCACGCAAAACACGTGTGGCCACATATCACCTCGTATCTCTTTGCTCCTTACGGAGGGGACCCACTCGCTTTGAAGGAAGGGGGAGTCTGGGGGAAGGGGGGCTGGACGAGGGGAGGGGGGTGGGCGAGGATGTCAAGGCGTAGGGATAGCTGGGAGGGGCGGGGGCTAATTAATTTCTCCTCTTCCTCCACGATTTCCTTTCCGCTGGGCGCCACACCGCCTGGCTTCGCCGGCTATAGGGACTCACTGCTAAGCTCTGCGCTTCCCGACGATCAATTGCTTTCGGGCTCGGATGGTGAGGAATTTGCGTCTATGCCGCGTAAGGTGGCGTGTCCGCGACAACTTCGCAACTCGGCGACGGATACAATGACGTCTCCTCCTTTTATTCCCTGTCGTACTCTGTGGGTTGATGACTGCGTCGTCATCCTCTTCCCGATAACTCGGGGAAGGAACCGCTGACTCGCCATCCAGGGCAAAACAACTCTGCATATTCCTCAAGAACCGGCATCAAAACATCTTCTTCACTGTCGTTTTGGTGGCTTTATTTCTTTAAGAAGTTCTGCTTCCAATTCTGCTTCTAAGGGTCCCTGACTCCCTGACTCTCCTACGTCATCCAATACTTCCAGCATGGTGCATGGCAGCTTCCCTACTCCTGCACTCCCGAAGTTCGCCACCTGCACCACTGCATGGTTATTGCCATCCACCTGGCATGAGCCACCGCAAATTTGTCCAAATCCTTCATTTCGGGTTCTGTGATTACTTCTCTACCGCATAGGGAATTGCCACTTGGGAGCGAATCAATTTCTCACACCACGCCGGGACTACACGAGGCAACATATCCTTGACACCGCTCGCGCGCGAAAGCTTTTGGCTCCCTCTCTTTTCTCAAACCCACCGTCCTTTACAAACTCGTTAGAGACCAATCATATTACCCCACTCGTAATATACGCCTGTAAACATCTACATAATACCCCGCAAGCCGCCTAAAAGGCGTGTGGCAGTGGGTTTTAGGATACCAGCCATATACACGTAAAAAATGAAGTGCTCTAACGAAATTGGGACTAGCATTTTAAAAAACCCTTTCGGGGAAAAAACGAATTCCCATATCTATCCGTTTGGCAAAACATCTCTCTTAATTTATCGCTTCTATCGGACCTAGAAATATAGTGTGGCTCTAATGTTATGTTCTCTGTGTCGCTCTTAAAGATATCCATTTTCAATTGTTCAAGCAATATAAGCCTTGCGTGCAGTCTCCGAGCCTCTATCGGCTCCCAGCCTAATTCACTTAACATCTGAGTAACGCTGTCTGTACGCCCGTAGCGATTTTTGACGAACCGCGCAGCCTTCCTTTGTATTTTATTCATTTCGCGGATTAAGTCTTTCTGCACCGGATCCCATACGGCCGCTGCATATTCAAGGTGCGGTCGGACGAGAGCAAAATAGCACCTTTCTTTTACTTTCTCATACGAAAATTTTCCCACAATACGCTTGACGAATCCTAATTTCTTCAGGGCTATTCCGTAAATATTCCTTGTATGTGTTCCTCACGAGAGGTTCGAGGTTATCGTAATTTTCAGGTACTTCACTTCGTCTGTTGCCTTTATGTTAATACCATCCACTGCATAAACATTGTTATAGTTGGACGAACTCTGTGAGAAATGTGCCGTCATGCATTTGCTGAGATTAAGTTCGAGTCACTCTTGGCTCCACAAATAAACGTTGTGTAAGTCCGATGCTAGAATTTCATAGAGTGATCACTAATTTCGCGATAGATGACAGCCCTTATCTAAAAAGTCTAGACCTAGAATACCGTCAAACCCCCTAAACTGTAAACTGCTTGCATTTCCAATTCATATTTTCAGTGTTTCACCAGAAACACGATTGTTCTTTCCCGATAGATGGTTCCACTCTCTCCTTCCCGTTATGTCTGTCACTCTAACTGGCGACGCGACGATCTCCGAACACACCTCGCACCAACTTGAGCACCAGTGGCTATCAGCACTCGGCACTCTCAACCTCCTAATTTCACCCTCGCCACATAATCGCCTTCCATACATTCATATTTCAAGCAAACTACAAAATCCAGTTGTGGAAAATAGGTCCTTGATTTAAATTTCATATCCTTTTTCCTACGCAGACTGAATTGTTTGGGAAATTACTCGGCGCCTGCCACGTGAGAATACACCGCCACTTTGTCACTCGTGTCTCATGGGTTGCAGCTCTTCACGGGGCAATGCTCGCTCTCGACCGAGTTCTATTTGGACACTTCTCGTTTTTTATTGTAATTGGTATGTTGTAGGAATTCAATCTCAAGTCACTTGGCCGTTGTGAAATAATTGTTCATGGAATTAGAGGTGGGGTCGGAGGGTAGGACTGTAATAATGTCAACTCAAAGGACATCCCTCCTCGCAGTGTTTAAAACCTGGGATTGGCATGATTGGTTGATTATATTTATTTCAGTGTTATCAGTTATGACAATCCAAAGATAACCATCGCTATTTTAAAAGTATCATTTCCAGATATTATTTTCCCAAAAGTCCGCAAATTCAATGCATAAATTAATGTAACAAATGTTATATAATGCGTATGTAAATAAAGTATCATATAAACGATTGAGGTGTTCAAGAAATCGAGGGTTACTACTTACGTGAAGAGTATTCGCAGGAAGAGTTGCCCGCTTTCCGAATGAACAGTTTTATCAACTGCCTTCTCTTTGATCGATTACTATTAAGCCGTGGAAATTTTTCATTGCTTTAATTACTAAGAAACTGCTTAGGATGCTGAAATATTCCCGAGGCAATAATCTCTCGTAGTTGCAAGGATGAAACTATTTCAGAGAGGCAAATAATTCGCGCGGGGGATGATGGGTAATAAGGCTCAAGGGAGGACTCCTCTGGTGCTCCAGATATTGCTCCATCGGCGGAGAGTGTGATTCGGCACTTTGCGAGGCACTTTGGTGGCTGTTGGCATCATCAGCATGTTCTCTCCGCAAATTGAGATGATCGCAAATCGAGATTCTCATCTACGTAACCATAAGCACTTCATGTTGTCTCGCTGACTGCAATCGGAAATTCTCAAGGAGACTGACACATTCTTATTATTATTATTATTGAGGAAGGTCCAAAATGTTAGAGGATGACCATGTTGGGCAATAAAAGATTGTCAAAGAAGTGTAATATTTCGGAGAATCCTTATGGGCAGAGAAGACTCGGAGTGACATCTACTCTGTTGGAGTGTACTGGTTAGGCATGATATGTAAAGTATTAACGAGCCATGGATCATCGTCTAAGAAGAGCTTAAGTATTTCTGTAATAGTGCAGGCCTCGTATATCTTCCATTGTAGTTATTATTTCAAATATCATAGTATTTTAATGCTGAGGAAAGCTTTCTCAGAAGAAGTTATATATTTTAATACAATTGGTAGAGTGACAATGAATTGCAGAGACGTATTAGTTAAGGTTACAGGTGGCTGGAAAAACTTAAAGCCAGAGTGAAAAAAGGTAATGAAAGATTATAATATGAGACATTGCCAATTTTAATTGGACATTTTTGGTCGTAACTGGTATTAACTCCTCCACGCAACATAAACGTCGGAATTCAATTGTCTTGTTTCGATATGTATGTATTTCTGAAATGCCGTTATATAGTTTGACGTATTAATTTTTAGACTTTTACACTGTCCCATATTGTCGCCACAAATACAACAAGTGAAGCGTTTTGACCACCAAAAAGCTTAGCTTTTAGCATGTAATCGATTTTACTGCATGCTGACGAGAGAGGGGGCCATTGCAATTAATTCCTGCATCAATGAGTATTTCATCACTAAATAAATGAATTTCAGTTTGCTGGAAAATTCTAGAAGGAAGAATTTCCATTCGTTTCGTAAAACAGCGGGAGCCATGATTACGAGACACAAATCCGCTATCGACAATTTCTCGAATTGTAAATGCAATTGTTTTAGATTCGATCGTTTCTCAAAGTAGTTCATATTCCCTCGTACACACTTTCTCCCTGTTTATCGAACGATAAATTTAGTTATTAACTGTCGAGGGTTGGGTTTCTTCCCTTAAAAAGCAGTTTCACGAACGGCTATACGACTGAACGTTAAGCATTGGCCGCAATATGCTGCAACATATCAACATGTGGCGTTAATCAGGAGTGGTCTACCATCCACTGGATCATATTAGCCGCATGTACTTGCGCAACAAAAATCAAAGTGGGAATATTCTTCATTGCATCATCATTAGATTCCCATATTTTTCTTCGGGCGTAAGCGCTATTTGAAGGGCTTATCTTTTCTAGCTTATTATTAAGGGTTCTGAACACTTTGATTCTCTCTCTATCCCTGGATCCTCCATTGAAGCAATTCCGACGCAATGCCTTCCCACTTTCTCTTTCTTCACATTATTGCTCGATTCGGCCACCGGTCCAAGAGTGGCGCTGCCCTCGCCCCTTCATGAATCTCCTCGATCCGGCCACCGGTCCAAGAGTGGCGCTGCCCTCGCCCCTTCATGAATCTCCCTCCCCTTAACTCTCTGCATTTAATGGTTTCCAATTGGTGAAGAACCAAGGGTGGCTGAAGAACTAAAGAGGCCTCTTTAACCTCGCCACTTCATTTTCTCTGGAGGGAAGAAAGGCATTCCTGTTGGATACTGGAAATAAAGACGCCTTGATGGAGTCATGGTAGAGAAGAATGCGTTTTTGGGAAGATTTTCTCGAACTTTCGTTTAAAAAACGGTTAATTTTCATCAATTTCAACGTGGAATTCGGCGAATAAACCTTTATTTCACTGCCTTTAGAAAAACTAACATTGCTTTTTAATGATTCTATTTTATATAATTAATTTAAAACTCAATGTCTAATGCCTTAGATAATAAATGTCACGCATATTGTGATCGTATAGAAATTGATGCCTGTGCTTAATTGGTGAATGAGATGATTCACGCCAATCTTCAATGACTCAGTGCGCCTTAATACCACTGCGATTTAGCTTACAATTCCATATTTCTCCGTGTTTCCCATTTGACATACTTTTAGTCTGTTTTTCCATATTTCAAACTATTTTTGAAGAAAGAACGTCGCATGTTTTTCCAAAAGTTCAGAGGCTTCCCTTGTTTCCTCGTCTTGGTGTTGCATCTGCACTAAGCCCCGAATGGCATGTCTCTTGGTTTGCTGTGTATTTTCAGATTTACTGGAAGACCAACATAGCACGATTCATTGGTATCACAGGCATAATCTGGTCGCTAGGGAATCGAAATACTAGTCGACCATCATTATTAGGTGAAGGGTATGACATCATTATTACGTCCTCATTGCGGGGAGATTTATGAATTGTTCATGGTCTATTCATGTCTCACTGATGCTTATCCAATCGGTACGTTACCGAGATACATAAGTTACTAATCTACCTCACAAGAAGTCATTCAGAAAAAATAAAGTTACTGATTAGAGATAGCGATTAGAAGGCTAGAAATATTCAAGGAAAAAGTCCGAGTGCCTACAGTTTTTTTGCGGTAAAGCGAATATATATGTGCATGAATGCAGCGCATAGTGATCTTCTTAAGGAATGTCCATTACGAAACTCTTGATGAAACTGTTGCATTAGCTCTTCATTTCTCTTGTCGAGTTAAAATAATAAGAATTGTAAAAAATACTTAAAATTTCAAAGTTAGATTAGAGATGAATGAAAGTGAATAGCTATACATACATTTTTAAAGGTAAATGGAAAAAATGTTCTTTTGTATGATTCAAAAGATGAAGTGAACGGAAGTAAATAGGGCAATTTTGACGGTAACAATTAATTAACTTACTTTATTTAATGTGCTGGCATTTTTTATGCATCATACCTTCTTGCCAACCAAGGAGGCTCAGGCGTTTTTTTTTAATAGAATAGAAAATAATAGTTCTTGATGCTTGAAATTATAATAATCGTTATCGGTATCGGGTATAAAAGACAACATTTGAGATAACCACCTATTGGTCGTACTTAATATTTAAATGGATCGCAAAATCCGTCTCTAGCAAAATCTAAAGAGTCTCAAATAGTATTAAAGTATAAAAATAAAATATTTGTAACTACCACGTTTTGTTAGAAAGAAGTGAATAGCTTCCTACGACCCCTTGAAAATTTCAAATGTTAACGACGAGAAAGTAAAACAAGTTTTAGAAGTGCATTTCAGATATTAAAATCGAATAAGGTGGTGCGCATGTTAGATAACGTACGTTTTCGCTTGGAGACTAATCTGATGTGTATTCACGAGAAATTATTAATTTGAGCACCATTTTTTTCGTTTTTGATGCACGAAATACACTTCTAAAACTTACTTTACTATCTCATATATAACGTTTGAAATTTTCAATACTTGAATTAGCCATAGGCGATTATTTTCTTCTTTTTAACGAAACGTGGCATTTTTGAAAATGTTATTTTTATACTTCAATATTATTTAGAGTAACTTAAAAAGGTTAACCTTGTTCTTCAACGAAAGTTCCTTTGAGGTGACTAATTTGTGATTACTTTATTATTGAAGGAAGGGCATAATACAGGTGAAGTTTAGTATAATAATAGTTCTCTATTTAAGATGCCAGGATATCAATAAATTTCGCGGCTGACCTTAAAGCCACCGAGTGCGTCCACCGGGTTGTGAATGGTGGGTCGACCTCCAGATAAAGAGGTTAGCTGCGATATAATCGAGTTTACTTTTCAACTAAGCAGCCGTGGGCAAAAAGCGGCGGCATTCCGGAGAAAAAGCGGAGGTGGTGTGGGTCTACCAATGGATAAGATAGAAGATTTAAATGATACTTTAAACCTGTGAAGATGCCGTGACTTGGCGATGAGAGGCCGCCAACAATTATGCCTCAAATCACCCAGGGAAGAGGGCAGAAGATCATCTTCTTATGAGTGAAGGTGGAGACCACGGTGGTCAGTACAGAGACAATTAACTTCAAACGTGGTAGCATTTATTTTAACAGCTGCAGTACTGCGATGTGGAAGGCAAGGGGAAACCACCACATTATTATCCCGAGGAGTTGCAGCTACTCCAACTTTAAATTATGTGACATGATGGAATTCTCTCAGGTGAAACATTTCGAAGGCAAACTAGTCCCCCATTCGGATCTCCGGGCGGGGAATACCCGAAAGGGTACATCGGTCAATGGTGATAAAGTTATGAGGATAGGTACATGGAACGTGAGATCACTTAGGACTTGCGGTAAGCTAAAAAAGCTTACGGTGAAAATGGAAAGATTGAATATCGACGTGCTAGGAATCAACAAAATGAAGTGGCCTGAGGAGGGAGACTTTTGGATTGGAAGCTATAGGGTTGTAATATGTACAAGATTTATATCAGAAAACGCTGTTAAAGAATCACATGCGAAGAATATATGCATGGAAAATGCCAGGAGACAAAAGGAGATTTCAACTAGACTATATTTAAGTGAAGCAGAGGTGAAGGAACCAAACAAAGGACTGTAAAAGCTACCCGGGAGCAGATGTCGGCAGTGATCATAATCTGGTGATGATGAAATGCCATCTGAAATTCAAGAAATTGAAGAAATCAGCGGGGAACGTATGGCAATTAGAGAAACTAAAGGAGCCAAAAAATCAACAGACTTTAAAAGAAGTAGGGGAGAGAAAGATTGGAATAGATCAATGGATAATAGCTGGATAGATATCAAAAGTGGGCTTCAGGAGGCCGCTAGAGAAGTTCTAGGAAGGAGAAGAATGTGTTATGAAAAATGCTTGCATCACGGATGAAGTCCTAGACCTCATTGTAAAACGAAGAAAGTAGAAGATTACGAATACTGAGGAAGGACAGGCATGCTACAAGAGAATGGAGAACTAGATTGGCCGCAAAGCGAGGAAAACCAGAGAAGCGTGGATGAGGAACATATGCGAGGACGTGCAAAACAACCTCGTACAATGGAAAGTGGGAGCAAACTATAGAATGGTGAGGAACCATTTCAGGGAACGAAGCACAAGATGTAATACCATAAGGGACAAGGTAAACAAAGGGACGATATAAATAAACCGCCTTTCATACCATTTAGCGATTTAGAGAAGGCATTTGGTAACGTAGAATGGAATTCAATGCTTAGAATTCTGAAAGAAATCGGAGTGCTCTACAATGATCATAGAATTGTTCATGGTTTGTATAAAAACTAAGTAGCTGTGATCAAATGTGGACCCAACGGTGCAGAAGCAAGAATAAGAAAAGGGGGTGAGACAAGTGTGTGCACTTTCCCCCTTAATTTTTAATTTTCACATAGAGGAAACCATGAATGAAAACAAGGAGAAAGCTTCGGCTGTCATAATCCACGGAGAAAAAATTAGTATGCTTCGATTTGCTGACGACATAGCAGTCATAGCCGAGACGGAGAAGGATTTGAAGAAGACTTTGACAAATTTAAAAAGACAAAGGCCAGTTATCGGCTGAAAAACAACAAAAAGAAGGCTAAGATATTATTTTGTAGCAAAAAGAGGAGGCTAAGACCAAGATTAACCAAGGAAAGCATTATCTTGAAGAGGTGAATGAGTTTTCTTACCTGGGAAGCCGAATTACAAATGATGGACGAAGCAAAAGAGAAACAGTCAGTAGAATTGCGCAGGCGAAGAGGGCTTTCTACAAAAAGAAGAATCTTCTTACAGCTTGAATACAAGCATATTAGTTAGCAAACAATTCATCAGATGCTACTTATGGAGTATGTTTCTCTATGGAAGCTTGGACGTTTACAGCAGCAGAGAAGTCAAGAGTGGAACCATTCGAAATGTGGTGTTACCGAAGAATGATGAAGATAAAATGGAAGGGCAAGGGATGGCCCCGAATGAGTTACATAGGACAAAGGGTTATAAAAGATGCAAAAGAGAAGAAATACGTCGCAATGAAAAGGCTAGCGGATAGGAGAGAGGTATGGAGAGCTGCGTCAACCAATCTTAGGATTATTGACTAATGATGATGATCAATAAATATCAGTAAGAATCATGACACCACTAACAAAGTCTGAAATAGTAATTTTACGTAGGCGAGGCCACTAATCAACATGTGCTCATCATGCCAATCATTAAATATTTACAAAAACTCTCTCTCACCATTCAGGCGTTAAGAATTATGACCCTCCGTCAATAACGAAAGAAATTGCCAATGGGTTCGTTCACTAAACCAATTATAGTTGTTGCGTGCAGAAATATATAATTTGAAACTTCCTCGCTCATCTCTCGTATAAATGAAGTATTATTATAATCAAATACTTCAATACAATGAAATAAGAAGGCAGGTTGGCTTAGGCGGCGAGGTTATCGCAGGATGGCTGGATGAGGACTAAGGTCGGAGCTCACACAGCTGAGCAGCGTCAGTATGAGACATAGCGAACAGGTTTGGTAGAGCATGCGCGCTGCAGACGACACGCGTAACGCAGACCACGTGACCCACTCCAACATTAATAACGGTATGGTATGGTGGTATGGTAATTGGAGGAGGCGACCGACAGCTGAGGTCATTTGCGCCATGAGGGAAGGTTGTGGAAGGAAGGGTGGAGAGAAACCCGGCGTCGGCGTTAGCCTGCTCTTAACGAAAGGCGCCAAGGGGACCACGGCTTAACGTCCCATCCGACGGACGGAGTGTTGCGTTTGAAATGTCCTCCACACAATTCAAGCAGGGGCCGGGCTGTCTGAAAATTCTCTGCTACTGCCGGGATTTGAACCCGAGCCCGCCGGGTGGGAAGCCAACACTCTAGCCACCACACCAACCCGATCCATTAATAACGGTATAAATATTTAAGGCACGTTTCTGGCCAATATATCAAGCAGCCAAGCATCTAAGCCTAAGAACATGTGAGTACACATGTTTGTCAGGTGCCCAGTATGTAATCGTTGCATTAATATTCTCATTGCCATTCGAGATTCTCAGCCAGACATTGTATTTGCCTCGACTGTATCTGCAACGCGAAGTATAATGGAGCCGAATTACGGAAGACATTTGCAGGGACTCTTGCATTCCGATTCACGATGGCGTAAATTGGATAATTGGAAAAAATGGGGTTCGGTGAAAAATACCACATCATTACCACCCCAATCAGATGTTTAAGTTCTCAAGGGTTTGCATTCATTACCTCATGTCTGTACAGTTAGAATGAATTGAGGCGTAACATTTAAGCGAAAACACGCACTAATGACGTCATGGGTATCGTCGAGTGCGCAATACAGTGATAGTGCTGAGCAAGTTTCTTTTGGTGCCGTTAGGGGCACTGGGGAGGCTTCACCGCGATCATCTGGTCGCCTCTTGCTGAAATTAGGGACCTCCTTTCCTTGACAATCGGAGCGGTAAGCGCCCCATCTAGGGGTAGAAGCGGGAACTACGTTACCGATTGGGGAGTGGAGGGGGTTGCTCACGGTCGATCACGCAGTGGAGTGCACGGAGGGAGTGTTCTGGGAGGATGGGAGCATGCACTGGAGTCACTTGTGAGCACTCCGATTGCAAATGAGGGATAAAGAAGACGCAGGGCATGAGAAAGAATAATAACATAAAAAAATAAAATAAATATTTTTATAAAAACCATGTTTTGAGAAAGTAACCTATTTTCAGATGAAAATTTCAAATATCAAAAAACGAAAAATGTGGTGCACATATGAAATTGTAAAATTAATAATTGGTGGTAATTTATATCGGATTTGTCTCCAAGCGAAAGAAATCTTACGTGCGCATCACGTTTTTCGTTTTAGATATCTGAAATTTTCCTACTCATAAAATGGGCGACAATGATTTTTCACGTGCAGGATATTTTTCCGAATTTTATTATGAATTAAACTTGAAGGTTACGGAAAAAGTAAGTCGTGTAAAGTAAGAGTAAATCGTGAGGTTCCGGAGTGCCCTGAATAGTTTTTCACTAAGATTCCAATTTTTCCTCACCAAAGTCTGAAGGCCGGAATCCGAAGTTGCAATTCGCCTATCTCGACAATGGAAAATCGAAATTCCTCGGAAATTTTACGACGCAGGGAAATTCCATGACAGCCTAAAAATCAAGAGCAAAATATATATTATCTAGCGTTTCTAGGAATTAGTCCGTGAAATACATATGTTAAGGTATTAGTGTTTATGTGAACTTCGCTCTCACATAATGTAGAAAATTGGAAGGAGAATATGAAATAATCTTCGAACTTAATATTAATTGTCAGTTGTTTTCATAACTCCTCTGGCGTCTTTAATCGTTCAACCAGCGGACATCAGGGAAATAATTTACTAAATAAACCATCTTTGCCGTAGTTCCCTAATTAAGTTCAGTGCATATGCTGAGAATGGTCACCTTACACATGTTCAAAGTTAGCGTTGCAAGGAACGACCTCTGCCCGTCTTAAGCACCTTCCATCTGAATTAAGTCAAATCGTCACATACTTCGAATTGCTTCAGACTCAATTCTGCGCGAAAATTCCCCCTGGGGAGTATGGTGAAATGGTATCCTATAAGCCCAACGATGCTTGATGCTGGTGTTAAGAAGTTGTGGGGCTATTCCGTTCAGATTTCATTAAAATTATGGGGTCACCTTCGGCGATATTTATGCAAAAAATGTGCTGTGTAGACCTAGATTTACGAAATATCCACTTTTAGTTTTATATTTTTCATGAAGTTACGGGTAATGAAGTAGAGTACACGTGTGCGTTTGCGTTTTGAGGTTGTGTCAGAGTGCCGAAGGGCGGAACGAAAGGAGTCCGCTTGAGCGTGTTAGTTTGCAGAAGCACACTACATTTAAAAGCACGCTAAGACTCGGAAGGCTGCGCGCTGGGCTTAGATTTCTTGAGCAATTGAGAATAGATATCTTCAAGAGGGGCACTTCTTAATATTAGAGCCCCACTACATTTCCGGGTCCGACAGAAGCGAAAAATTATGAACGGATAGATATGGGAATTCGTTTTTCCTCCGACTCATACAGCACTCTAATAAATGCTAGTCGCCTTTTGGTTTGCGTATTGCTTTTTATTATGTGTCCTAACACCCCCTGCCACGCGCCTTGTTAGGCGGCTTGCGGTATAGTGTGTAGTTGGGAACGCGCGTGACTATTCTTGTAGAACACGGAAATAAATCAATGGTGGAAATTCAACTGTAATTATAAAAAGAGATTGGTAATCATAGCTTTACCTGTCTATTATATTCACTTCATTTTCATGAGTTATCTCCTCTTCCTTCTGCTCGTTTCTCTCCCTCTCTCTCCTTATTTCACGAACACATATTTGTTTTCCACGTTATCTCAATACTTGTAGAGTGGAACTAACGCGTATTAGGGAGCGTTTGCAGCGACAGTGTGGCTTCTCGCAGCAACAATCGGCGACTAGGGTGCCTCTCGTGGCGTTTGGTAAAAGTGAAGAGAGAAGGTCGGTTGGTTGGGATTCCTATGTAGATTAATGTATTTTAATGCTTTTATTCAAAGTGTATTCTGGAATTTTCAATCCAAGCCTACCTTTTTCGGTTGAGCACTTACTTCGAGGGAGCAGATTAAGAAATGGCGAGGGAGCAATGCAGTGAATGTTTCTGTGATAGGTCCTTCCGAGAGGATTCTGTTGTTGGATTTCGCAGACAAGGGGTGACAGTAGGGAACCTTGAGGAAAAGACCCCAGCCACCGCGTCGACGCATAACCCCCTACCGGCGAAACGAATAAAGGAAGGAAGATTCACTTTAAAGAAGGAAGACATGACATAGGTGATGGCGGCAGTTTCATTTGTTCTCTCTCCGACTTCCTTTTGTCGAGTCGAGGATTCACATGGTGAGGTCCTCGCAGCAACATTCCAGGAGTCCTTCGGAAGAAAGCGGTCCCTGTGTCAAGGTGGTAGCCACAGTGGGAGGGCGGGTGGGACTCCTGAAAATTTTTGGATATAACTTATACTCCTTAAAGAAACCAATTAGAGGATTTTCGGAAAAAATGGTTTTTATGAATTGGCCAATATTTATGTAACGAAAGAAGTCATTTTTTTGATGTACGTTTTTTTGCTGAAATGTCGGAATTTGGTAAATACATTTTCGCTTTCATCTTGTGTGGTGAGGTGTGGTGGTACAAGTTAAAAGCTCAAAACGTGTTTCTTCCATACCTTTGGTGCTCTCACATGGTTGCTGTGTTTGTAAGGGAGGTGACAATGTGGAAATTGTATTGTCGTAAAAAAATAAGACGCTGCTTTCAGCTGTATTTTCTCGTGGTTCTCTCCATCGGAAATGAGCGCCTTCTCATGTGGCGAATACGTCACTTCACTTTTATATCCAGTAAAATTCGTATTAATGTATTATTGTATTTATTCTGCGAATTATTTAGTGTAGAATTCATTATTAGCAAAAATTAAATCAAATGATTGCTGAATAATTCGCGCTACTAATTATTTTATACTAATGTCGAAATTACCCATTCTTACGTTTAAATTCGGTTAAACATTAGGTTTTTGGAAAAGTTTATCGGGTTTTCCACCGGTTGATGTCGTCCATGTCTCCCGACGTTTCAATCCGCGGCTTGCTGATCATTCCCAGGGGATCTGCCGAATGCCGTTCTTCGAAATTTGACAAGTATATACAGTCTGTCCCAAGGGTCGTGTGTAATTTTTGACCTGTAATTTTAGTGACTTTGCATCAAGCAATATTCATGAAAATTGGCAGACTTATGGAGAAAGGTCCTAAGTTTTGTTGAGTGTAAGCAAAATTTTACAATTTTGACCTTTTAACCTCACAAAGTGGGTCCGAACCAAACATTTGAATTTACCTTATGGGGTTTCAATGTTAAAAAAATTGAGATAGAATAAAGTCTGAATTTCATTGACCAATGTGTCAATTCCTAGGTTTTTGGACACGAGAAACCCGAAAATAACACTTTTATTTACGAAAATTCAACCGTTGACCCAGTAAGATCACCGTCAAGGTCATAAGGGTGGCAAAAAAGAACAGCATACCAACAAAGGTGTCGATCCATGGGTTTCATAGGGTGCCCAAGTCATTAGTATTGTCTATATACCCGTATTATTCACTAATTGACCTCCGAGGGTCACCACGGGGGTCAAAGGTCATAGAGTTATAAGTCGGGCCATCATGAAAACCAAGGTGTCAAACCATAGGTTTGAAGGACGCCAAAGTCGGTTAGGCAGTTCATAGATCCATATTGTTGATTTTTTGACCTCCGAGGGTCACAATGGGGGTCAAAGGTCATAGAGTCAAACGTCGAGCCATCATGACAACCAAGGTGTCAATCCATCGGTTTTTAAGGGTGCCAATGTCAGTTTTTCAGTTCATAGATCCGTATTACAGATTTTTTGGCCTCCGAAAGTCATAATAGGGGTTAAAGGTCGTAGAGAAAATATAAAACGCGCCTTCCTTCTGAAAATTTTCCATTTCCAGTATTAATAATCCTTATTTAAGCCAAGCGCTACCAGCTAGCATGGTACTCTGCTACCTGCTAGTATCCTGCGTCGTATCAGCGCTCAGAGCCTCGCCCCAAGGTCACCTCACTTGCGGCAGCGGGAACCAGAACGACGTCACACGTAGTTTTCCCAGCATTCATACTTAGCCGTCGCGTTTTCGCGCGCTTGAAATTTTTCACCTTTCATTTAATCACGAAAAATAGATATTCGCATTTAAAAATCTAAAAGCGTGAAATAAGTATTGCAGGAGTAATAATATTTCGATTTTGGCAATCAAAAATAATAGGAAACCACCCTATTGCAGAAACCACCCAGACACAGAGGTCCATTCCACAATGCAAGACAAGCAGGATTGGCATTGGCTAGTGTGGGTCGTAGGTTTTTTCAATTGCAATTCTGGAATTGAGACAGTCTACATTCCACGGAAATCTACGAAATAGGCACATGCAGCTCGTCCCTTGGTGAACAGGTGAGATATCAATCGCCTCAACCCAATTCTAAAAGAAATTCCAGGAATACAAATTGATGCAAATTAGATGTCCTGCGGCCTCTCTATTCTCTCTCTCTCTCTATTCGCGAACCCAGTGTTTGGAGAGATTGACCGTTGAAATATAGCTCGTCAGTGAGAGTAGTAACATTGATAAGAGGAGAAGAGAGGACACTTATTGATGTCTTTACGCCAGAGAAGTACACGGTGAATAGGACAGGTGATGAGAGACAGCTGTTTGGTGGGAAACATAATTGAAGAAAAAATGGATGGAAAAATCCCAGGAGAAAGATCTAGGGACAAGTGCGTAGGAGAGATGGAGAAGGGTGCGCGGCGGAAGAGCCTAGGTTGGCAGAGATGGGACTGCAATACACATGAATAGGAATGTAAGGATTGCTCTGCTATGAATTGCGAATGGAATTCGGCAGGAGAATCATAGTGATTGCGCTATAGGTAACGTGACCTGCTTAAAGTCAATTGATTTGTGTGGTGTCTCTCTATTCCAAGCATTGAGAAATTAGAGTCAGTTTCTGCTTTCATTGGTAACAATTTTAAGGACTTAAACAGGATAAAGTTTAGAAATGTTGTCGGTTGGGTGATGTTCATTCTTTTCATTTCATTTATATGAATTGTGCACATGTATGACTTAAATTCAAGTTTTATGTATTTCAAAGATTATCCTTTCTACATGACTTCTCCCTTAATGCTTTCATTTCAGTTAATGTGCCCCTTAAGTCTATTTTACGGACTCTCCGGTCGTCACACATCTGCTCAGTACAGGAATGAAGGCGACACGTCTTAAATAGCAGATTCTGTTCCCCTCTCCAACATCCCCCCTCCAAACTCCAGCTTCCGAGTTAGGCTCACCAATCCGGTGAAAAATAACTATGAATTATGCAAGGCCTCTCCGTTTCGTTGTTTTCCACATAACTTCTGGACTTTCTTTATTGAATGCGAACCAAGGAAACGGAAATGGGGTGGTCGGGGACGCAGATGGAAGTTTTTGTCCCTCCCGCTTCTCAGATGTTTTTGTTCATCGCCGTGTTTGAGTTGGGTGAGGCTCTCTGTTTCTTCAGCTGTCCACACACACACACACACACACTTGAGACTCCGAGCCGGACGGACGTACCTTGAGAACGCTCCCGACTGTCTTATTTTTCAAGTGCAAATTCGAGTTTTTCCACTCGTGCCTTAGCGAAGTTCCTCACGTTGCGCAGCGCTGCGCACGCGTGCGTGACTCCTCGTTGGGGTTAACTATTTTTATTACTACTACTGGTGTCGTTCAAAAAGTGCCAACTTAGTGACCTGAGGGTGGTTTTGGAATCCAGCGTACATCACGCCGCCGGCCTCTCGGAGCCGGTGCAACCCGTGATACAAGGAGAATAAGGAAAACCAACTCACCGAACACCATGGCGTCGACCCAGACGACATCATCACCGAGACGACATACTGAACAGGTGGCTTACATCCGCTCTTCTGAAGAAGGTAATATAAAGAGTGCACCCTGTTCCCCAATCAGATCATCACCGAAACTTCAACTAGGATCTCCGTCCGCACGAAAATGCGTGCGGAGACTTAACTTCTCCTCCGAGAACCTCGACACGCTGACACTCGCTCCCGCGACCGTGTTGCGTAGAGAAGCAGGCGTGCTCACCACGAGTCCGGCATCTTCCTCCACGAAAAATATTAATCGTGAAAGCGATATTAGCAATGCTTTCACTCCTGGACCATCAACAAGCGCACGCGCGTGCCAAGACGTGCACGATTACAGGCGTAACCCACCGATCGGCAAATCTTTTTCACCACGTGGCGAAGAAGTATTCCCCCTACCCCAGCGTGAGCCAGCTGACAAGCTTATTCACGTAGCTTCCACCGAAGCCCAAAAACCGTCAAGAAATAGGGTTGGGGTAGAAAAAACTTCCACGATCGTCTCCCCGCCTCCTTCACTTGCTCCAAGCGCTATCGCCTCCTCGTCCCGAGGCGGAGTGAGTCAGCAGAGACAACACGTTTCCTACGCGGCGGCGACGGGAGGAAGAGATAGGAGACCGCCCCCCCAGCATGGGGATCTACACGTTCTACAATTTAGAACCAAAAAGATCATACCTCTGGAAACGGGTCCCACTAAAAAGTGCGGGTTAATTTTTAGAGGCATTCCCAGCGCTCCCATCGCGGACTACGTGAAGGCTATGGCAGATGAAATAGGGGGGAGAAACATCACACATGCCAAAAAACTATCAGGGGACAGAGTGTGTATGTACCTGAAGGTTGAGGATACCGTTAATGATTTCCTCACTAACAAGGGGGGCATCTCGGTGAGAGACAGCTTTCTGATAGCTCAAAGAATGGTTCAGCACTCAGAGAGACTGGCGATATCAAACGTCCCACCCGAATTTCCGATGCCAGACCTGCTTGAAATAGTTTCTCAAATCGGGAGGGTAGTTAGCCCCATAACTACAATGAACGTGGGCATTAAAAGAGAAGACGTGGAACACGTTGAATCGTGGAGGAAACAAGTATTCATCATCAAAAGAGAAGGCGTATAAGTTCCAGAGTCACTTCGTTTAGATTTTGGCTCGCAAGATCACAGAATTTATTTTAATTTTAACGACCCGCGATGTTTCCGTTGCCATCAAGAGGGCCACATTGCGAAAAACTGCAGGGCTCACGAGGAGAAGAACGAAGCGCCTAAAACTGACCCACTCACAAAACAAAGAAAATCGATAAAATCTGAGCGGATCGCGAAGAAAACACCGCTACGAGGTCGACAGGCGAACCTGGAGGTGATCCACAGCCGTCCCAACTTCTCACACCACAGCTCCCCCGCCCCTCCTCCGCCGTGGCCGACTCTTCGCCCTTTCCTAGGCCGGCCGCGGCAGAGCAAAACAAAGACGCAGAGGGATTTTTTTGCGCGCGAGAATGAAAAACAGACTCGCGCGTTGCCAGACGACAGTGAACCTACTGAGTCTCAAGAGATAGACAATGCGACTTTGTCGCAGAAGGATGACGACATCGAGTCTTACTCACACGACAGTAAGAAAGAAGAGGAGGAAACAGAAAAAAATCTAACAAGAAGGAAAAAGGCGGAAAGTGATACGGATGAAAGAGGTCCGTCACCAAGCCGGAAAAAGTCCACTTCGAAGACATCTATCACAGAAAAACAACTAGCTGAAGATAAGGCTTATTCTGGAATAGAAGCCATATGTAGTGAACCGACTAATAAGGTCCCCATCGAGGGAAAAGACTTGACTCAGTACCTAAGAAGGGTTAAAGGAAGAACAGATGCAATGGGCATAGCACGGGCGTCTTTCGCTGACGTTAACGATTTAATAAAAACATTATGTTTTTTAACCACCACCGGAAGCATAAAAGACTCTGCTATGGACATGAGAATGAGGAGACTACACAAGTCCATCAATAAAGCATCCTTTTGGTCTCAGACACCTTAGTGGTTTTTAAGCAATTATCGTTTTTAAATAAAACTATTTTATTTTTTACTAAGTTAATATCGAAAATGAGCTCATTGGCATTGTATATAACTACCTTGAACGTTCGTTCAATTGCCGGAAGGGAGAAGGCAGAAATGCTGAAACAATTTCTACAACAAAAAAATCCAGATATCCTAGCCATGCAGGAAGTTAATTCTAACATCATCCACCCCACATTGAAAAGCACAGGGTACCTTTTCTACCTCAACCCGGGGGAGCGCGTGGCGCAAGGGGTGGGCTTCGCAGTGAAAAAATCGCTTGCAGCCATGATCACGAGTAGAGAAGTCATTCACAGGGGGCACGCAAGCGGGATGACCTTGCGGAGTTCATCAGGATGCAGACTACGATTGATAAACGTCTATCTCCCAAATAATTCAGATACAGCTATCGATGTTTTAACGTCAATAAATAACCACGTCAACCAGACTGATGAAGGATTGCTGGGTGAGGGACTTGATGACACCCTAATGTGCGGAGATTTTAATTGCACGCTAGCCCCCAGACATGACCGCACATCGAAGATGGAAAGATCCCCAAGGACGGCAAAGACTCTCTCGGCACTCGTCCAAAAGGCCCGACTGCTGGATGTGTGGAGGGGGTTGAGAGGATGGGAGGCGGGATTCACATACTTTTCCGCGTCGGATCCGGACGTCGCCTCTAGAATTGATCGTTACTATGCTGGAGAAGAAATTTTAACACGGATCAACGACATATCCACATGAATCTCTTTTACTGACCACAGAGCAGTAACTGTTTCCCTTAATATCCCAAATATCGTCAGACCCACCCCTTTCTATTGGAAATTCAATAATGCCCTGTTGGACAACGAAGAGTACGTGAATTTCGTATTCTCCTTGATCCAAGAACTCCTAAAAAGCGATAAAAATGACCCAATTTCCACGTGGGAGAGCATAAAAACTGAGATCCAGTCGTACACTAAAGTATACAATCGCCTGAAATCAGACGAAGAGGCGTCCGTTCTCCGCAGACTGGAATGGAGCGACGCCACTGAAGTAGGCGAGGAGGGAAGACAGACAAAGGGAGAGCTGAGGAATGCATACGTCAGGTGGAGCAAGAGGGCGATCTCCATCGCAGAATTCGAGGAGATAGCGGCGCAAGATGACCCCACTGGCACACACGTGTCACGGAGCGTAAAAAACTACGTGCGACCACCTCATCTTGTCTCTCTCGTGAATGAAGAGGGCGAGCAAGTGTCAGACGAGAGAAATCTAGCGGCATACATTCGCAACTATTACGTGGACGTGTTCATCGACAGAGAACCTACTAACGAATCCTCCACGCATTCCTTGCCACCAATCCGCGAGCTATCCGAAGAAAGTTCGCAGTGGACGGGTCAACCCTTAAGCGCCTCAGATTACGATGCGGCCCGTAATACCTTAAAGCGAAGGAAAGCTCCAGGGATAGACGGACTCACTGTCGAATTTTACAAAAAATTTTGGAAAGTGCTCAGGTCCCCTTTCAAAAGGATGGCGGACGCTAGTATAGGGAAAGGTATTTTACCCCTCTCCACCAGGAGAGCTGTTCTGACCCTGCTCTACAAGAAAGGCGAAAGAACGGCATTAAAAAACTGGAGGCCCATATCCATAACAACAGTGGATTATAAAATCTTAGCGAAGGCTCTCTCCATGAGACTTTCAACCGTAATCTCCGAGATCGTCTCCCACGAACAAGGATGCGGGGTGCCGGGTAGAACCATCCTCGATAATATATCGATAATTCGTGACGCGGCAAAGTACGCTAACACCGCGGGGAGAGGCCTCGCAATATTGGCTTTGGACCAACGCGGTGCCTTTGACAAGATACGCCATCATTACCTCCACCACGTCCTGGAAAGAATGAATTTGGCGGAGTATTTTAGAAATGCCATAACCACACTCTATAAGGAATCGACCTGTCTCGTGAGGGTAAAGAATACGTTGACGTCACCAATACCCTTCGCCAAGGGAATAAGGCAGGGCTGTCCCCTGTCAGGCCAACTCTACGCCCTGGTAGTAGAACCTCTTTCGTCCATCTTAAAAGACAGGATCAGGTGTCTCCCCCTGCATGAAATAGGTACTGGCAACATCAAGGTGTCAGCGTACGCGGATGATATCACCGTATTCATTGCAGAGGACACAGAGGCAAACGAAGTCGCACGTGCCTTCGAGGAGTATGCGTGCCTATCGGGAGCCGAACTGAACAAGGAGAAAAGTTCAGGTATATATTGTGGCCCATGGAGGGCTAGAAGGGGAAATTTTGGTGACTACAAAATGTCGGACACAGGCGCCTCGTTTTTGGGGGTTTATATCGACCCTGATGAGTCCAGAGAACGAGAGCACGCCGAAAGAAAGCTGCTGGACATCGTCAACGGCAACGCTGCAAAGTGGGAGGAGGCAGCAAGGCAGTTGTCGACGCGTGGCAGGACACGCGTAGCAAACCAGTATGTTGCCCCGAGCCTATGGTATACGTTGCACTCTGTACACATCAGCAAACAGTGCGTCAAGAGATTGCAAGCGGCTTTAACGAACTTTGTGTGGGGAGACGGGAAGCACTGGCTAGATGCAAACACAATCTGCGCTCCACTCGACCAGGGTGGTCTCGGCCTTGTGAGCGTAGAAGAAAAAATAACATCGATGAGAATAATGTACGCGCAAAGGCTCATCACAGGGGACGACGAGACTCCATGGAGACTGCTGGCAAGACACCACCTGAGTTACCGCAAAAAAATCATGATTTTTTCTGGTCAGTACGGGAAGCGGCCCAGATTTTTAACATAAAAACGGGAGACGGAACTTGCCCATCAAGAATAGGATGGCCATGTATGACTGACACAAATTACAAATATCGAAGTGAGATAAGCAAATGCAATAAACCACTCCCGATTTCAAAGAGAGCAATTTACACAGAGGTGCGCTTCAAAAAAATTGTGATGAATAACATGCAATGGCCCATGAGAGGATGCCACACGGGCGAAAAAATATATTGGAGAGCCTTGTGGGCACCCCCAACGCTGGGGAAAGAAGCCGAGGTGGCCTGGCGTTTGGCACATGATAGGTGGGCAGACGCAGTCTTCCTGAAAAAGGCCGGCTTGAGACAGAACGACCAGTGCAGGTGGTGCAGTGACGCTGTCGCGTCATCGTGGCACCTGGCATATGAATGCGTCGAAGCAAAAAAAGCATGGAAATTCCTGAAAAAACTCACAGGCAAAACAAACCTATTGATTGCTGACATTCACGGGTTTTTTTTAAGGGGGGAGTGGAGTGGAAATTGTTAAACTATTTGGTTAGCATCACAAAGTCGACAATATACCACTGCTTCACAGCGGTCGAAAAGGGGGAAAGAGCCCAACCCGATTACACCGAGTACCTCAAAAAGAAATTGAAAGCCAGGGTGGAAAGAGAATACTTTTTCCACAAATCAAAAGGCACGATGGAAATTTTCAATAAATATTGGTGTCACAACGGATGGCTGTGTTCCATCTCCGAAGAAAGAGAGATTATCATAGCTAATGTCTTGAGCTGAAAGAAAACATCCCAAGCAGAAAACCGTCAACGTAACTCCAAGGAAGATGTAATCGACGCAAGCACGAGAGTCGCGCATATGGAGGGAGGGGGGGTCCAAGATTGCGGTAACCAGCCCCTTTGGCGGACCCCCCAAACTTCGCGTGACTCTCTGCTTCAAGACACAAGACAGCAGCTATTAAGAAGAAACGGACTTCCGATTGAAATACGAAACATCTTCGAGGAAATCAACCGCCTAAATAATAATAATAATAATAGCCCGTGTGGGGTTTTCCGTCCCCCATCGGGCGCGTCCCCAGGTGGCGGATAGGGGAATGCTCGGCAGATATGCAGGGTAGGTGGGAAATAAAATACCACCCGCGGACCAAAACGGAACCCAAAATCCAGGCGCGTCTGTTCCCAAATTGGGCGGCATCCTGGTCAGTGTCTGTTCCCATGTTAGGGGCGGCTGTTAAAACACCTGGCAGTAGGTATAAAATGCAACACCCATTTTATGGAGATGAGTAGACGGCATAAAGCCTCGGATGAAAGGTCGCTGCCTGGGGTTCGCCAGGGCACTTCTGGAGCCACTGCTGGAAGTGACAGCACACGAGCCAGTGGTGATAGTGGGCTGAACAGGCAGTCCCCTATCGGGTCACCCGAACAACCGATAGCCGAAAACAGAAGTGGTAGCCAAGACCTCGTAGCCACAACTGCCTACTGTGCTTCCCAAGGTAACAGTCTTGGGACCACGCAAGCAGGACGACCCAGAGTACGCCGAAAATGGACTGTAGAAATTAACACGTTCATCATGCGTACATATTATCAGGTAACGTCATTGGAAACAGATCTAACTGGTTATCGCAGTAGCCTCAGGAATAACTTTGTTAATCAATTCCCGCATTGGGAAAATGTCTCGGAACAAAGACTTTCTGATCAGGTTAGAGCTATAATCAGTGTGCAGTAATTTTTCTACGCATATTGTTACCCATTAAATCTCAAATATGAGAAGACTGTTTGCCTGTCACACCCATGTGCCCCTGTCAGAAAAATATCCTGGATCCGCCCTTGCCTTCATGTATCAATTTAATGTAACCATTATCATTCATAGCCCAGAATAAGGTATAAAAGGAATATATCGAATGTTGGTAAACAATTTTGCATATTATTCTTACAATTGTTATTTACACAATTATTATGGTCAGACCGACACTTCGAGATGTTAATCATCATTGGTATTATTGTAAACGCTTCCTGTACAGTTAAAAGAATGCTTCACGAACATCTGAAAACACCTCATGAACAGCTGGGAAATGCCTGCTGAACAGCTTATTGGAACGGTTTGTCACGGTTCAATGGGCCAAAATACAGTCTGTGAACGGTTCAATAATATTTCATGAACACTTCGGAAACAGGTTCTGAACACTTCGTGCAACGCTTCCTGAACGGTTACAGAACACTCCATGAACAGCTGAACACCTCATGAACAGCTGGGAAACACCTGCTGAACAGTTTATTGAAACGGTTCGTCACGGTTCAATGGGCCAAAATACAGTCCGTGAACGGTTCCCGAACAGTTCATGAACACTTAGTGAACAGGTTCTGAACACTTCGTTTAATGCTTCTTGAACGGTTCATGAACAGTTCATTTTCACCAGGGAGGCCCCGGTTACCAAAGCTAAAGACTAACAAACAAACAGGAGAAATACTAAAATCCGTAAATTCCCTTATATCTAAGAAAGTTAGGCATAATGCATGCCTAGAAGAAATACATTCGATGATTTACTGTGCAGCTATTGCAGTGCTGCGTCTGCATTGCCAAAAAATTGACATACCGGGAAGGAATAAAAAATATTGCGAGGAACGAATACCCCCGTGGCAGAAACGCTTACAATATAAGATTGCATGCTTAAGAGAAGAAATAGGAAGGTTAACAAAATATCATCAAGGACACAAATCTTTATCCTTTGTGTCCAAAAATTGGACACAAAGGATAAAGAAAAAGATCATCAGGAAAAAATCGCCAAGTACTTAGATAAACAAAAACAGCAGCTCATGGTCACCAGCTCTAGACTAAAGAGATACTTACAGAGCTACAAAAGAAGATCAGATAATAGCTCATTTCATAACAATGAGAAAATTTTTTATCAGAAATTAATTAAAGCAAATGAAAAAATTTTGGAGCACCCAAACATTGCTGACCTAGTACCATTGGGTCATAGTGACCATAGTGACCATAGTGACCATAGTGACCATTGGGCGAGTATATGGGCTGACGATGCTGATCTAAGGATAGAAGGGGCAAGTTGGATTAAAGAAGAGAGGAATAGGATGAAAGAAGTTGAAGAAATGGGTGCAATACAAATTACAGAAAATGATGTATCGGAGAGTGTAAGAAACACACAAAGTTGGAAAGCACCAGGGGCAGATAAAATCCAGAATTATTGGTATAAAAAATTCACATCCATCCACAAAAGTCTAGCGTTTGGTCTAAACGAGATCCTTAAAAACCCAGAATCCTCACCAAACTTCCTCACACAAGGAATAACATACCTAAAACCAAAAAACGATAATACAATGGACCCAAATAAATATAGACCAATTACATGTCTACCCACAATCTATAAAATACTATCATCAATTTTGGCAAAAAAGATTTACAAGCATATCGAGACACATGACATCTTGTCGGAGGAACAAAAGGGATGTAGAAAGAAATCACAAGGCTGTACAGAGCAATTGATAATCGACAGTGTAATTATGAACACTGCGAAAAAGGCCAAGAGAAATCTATTGATAGCATACATAGACTACCAAAAGGCATACGATTCGGTTCCACATTATTGGCTAAAAGAAATCTTAAAAATTTACAAAATAGATATTTCAATTGTGGAGTTTCTAAACACAGTAATGAATAAGTGGCAAACTCAGTTGGTATTGAATACCTCTCAAGGTCAAATTCAAAGTAGTATTATCCGAATAAAAAAAGGAATACTTCAAGGGGATTCACTGAGCCCATTATGGTTCTGCCTAGCTGTCAACCCATTATCAAATATATTAAATTCAACAAAATATGGATTCAAATTAAAAGTTGATAGAAATCAGACACATATGATTAATCATCTTTTCTACATGGATGATCTAAAGCTATATGCCCACAATCAAAAGGAGTTAAATTATATGTTGAAATTAACGGAGAGCTTTAGTAATAACATATGTATGAAGTTTGGAATAGATAAATGCAGAAAATTAGAAATTAATAAAGGGAGATACGTTAAAGGGCAAGATATTCTTTTAGATAGCGGAAAAATCGAAAACATGGAAGAACATGAAAAATATAAATATCTTGGCATAGTGCAAAACACTCAAATCCCACAGAAAGAAATTAAGGAAAAAGTCACAAGAGAATATAAAAATAGGCTTCAACTTATACTTAAAACGCAGTTAAATAGCAGGAATACAACAAAAGCCATAAATACATTTGCTGTTCCAACTTTAACGTATACATTTGGTGTAATTCATTGGACTAATACGGATTTAGAAGACCTAGATAGATTGACAAGGAAAGCGTTAACAGATTACAAATCACATCATCCAAATGCTGCTGTCGAAAGGTTATACATTAAGAGAAAAAATGGTGGTAGAGGTTTAATACGCATTAAGAACCTGCATTACAGAATTATAGATAAATTTAGAAATAACTTTTTCCAAAAATGCGAGACGACTAACCTCTATAAGTCAGTCGTAAAAAATGATGATAAAGCAACACCACTCCAGCTTAATGTCAGAGACAAATCGATAGATGAAGAAAAAATAGAGGAGCTAGAAGACACATGGAGAAGCAAGCAAATACATGGCATTCATCACAAATTTCTTCATCAGGAATGCGTAGACACCTCACTATCAAATGCCTGGTTAAAAAGAGGTGAGCTATTTAAGGAAACGGAGGGGACAATGGTAGCCATGCAGGACAGAGTAATTGGTACGAAGAATTATAGGAAATATATAATCAAAGACGGAAGCGTATTAAATGACTTATGTCGCAAATGTAATGCAAAGAGTGAGACGATAGAACACATAATTAGCGAATGTACGAATCTAGTAGGTAATGAATACACCAAGAGACACAATAATGTAAGCAAAATTATTTATTTAGAAATAGCGTATGTTACCGGATTAAAAGTGGATCATGAACCATATTACCTTTTCACCCCTGCTACAGTGCTGGAAAATGAAAATTACAAATTATACTGGGACAACACAATTTACACAGACAAACCTGTCCAGCATAACAGACCGGACATAATCTGGATTTAAAAAAAGAAAAGCAGACCTTTATAATTGAAATAGCAGTTCCGGCTGACCACAACCTTAAGAAGAAATACGAGGAAAATAAACAAAAATATCAAGACCTCGCAAGGCAAATAAAAACTATCTGGAAACAGGACGTGGTCACCATCATCCCCATAGTAATATCATCAACAGGAATAATACATTCATCACTAAATTTTGGAATTGAACAATTAAAAATTAAAAGAAACACAATATATAACATTCAAAAATCTGTAATACTGGATACATGTAGAACAGTTAGATTGTTTTTAAATGAATTGTAACTTGAGGCAGCGTCTTGGCAAGGCCCGACGCTGGCAGACCTCCAAGTAAATCTTGTGGAATAAAGAATAAAATAATAATAATAATAACACACACACATTCTCTATCTCTCCCTACTTCTCTCGCGAAATGGGAAATCGATGCTCGGATTCGTTTTGAAGCCTCGAATCCGCCATCTTGCGCCATCGTCCGTCTATTGGTTCGCAAAGTGCATTCGCCCTAACCGGGATTCGAAGGAAGATCCCAGGAATACAAAATGATGCGAATGATATGCCAAGTTGATGTATGTGTACAGAGCTTTCGTGGATTTGGGGTAATCGGATTCGAGTCTATGTCATTACGAATTATATTTAGGCTTTGTAATAATCACAGTAGCCGAATTTCGCGTGTCATGTCGTGCTATTTCCCGCCTTATTAGTTGCACTTTAACTTAAGGGACATATAGTAAGTGCCGTGGTGTCAAGATTAGGTTGCTCGAAGCCGCTCACTAAAATTTATGGCTATTGCGCAGGAATGGTGGCTTGAGTCTCCTCTCATCTGGGAGTTCAGAACCATGTTCTTCGCTTGAGACAGTAATTTAGCATTTTTGAAGTACTTCGCCTTATACGGCCATAAGATATCTCACCATCACCCAGCTCGCTGCGCATGGCCACACAATAGACCTCATGGAAGCCAAAATAAAGTAAAAGGTTTTAAACAGAGACTCGTCAGAGAAGCCATTGAAACTTATAAAGAAGAGAAGAACAATTTCAGCAGGGACACCGGCATTAAAATTAGCCGTACTTGGCAACCCGTAGTGGGAATAAACAATCACCAACCCACTCCTCCAACCTCCAGCTCCCCTCCACCTGACATAGATACCTATGTAAAAGAATTTAAAATTCCCAACTCTTCAGAATCCCTTGGGAAAGCGACCAGCATTGGTCGGAAAACGTTGGGGCTACCCAAAATAATTGACGCGGCGACATAGCCCAAAAGTTTTTATTCAACCTGACGAGTACGAGTAAGTGTATAACGTTTTAACGAAGAATGAAGAGAGATTTTTCAGATCGGATTCTTTTCCAGCTTCCCCAAGCGATCTGCCCTACTCCTTGAGTGGCTGTTGTGGAATTATAACTATTTTACATTCTGTCTTCGGCCGTTGCGGATCGTCAATAACTAAAGATGGAGTAAGATGGGGACGTAAAGTAGTGTGGGTGAACGGAGGCAGATGGAGTTGTCGTCTATTCAAGCGAATTCGAAAGAGTCGGAACAGGTGAGGCGCCGTTCCAATACAATTCCCTCATTCCTTGCGACCCCATTGGTTCTGAAATCCATACATTCCGATCCGATACATCATCCTCTTTCTGCGCAAATTGCCCGACTGCAGATGACAGTCGCGGGGGGTTATGGGACACGGGGTCGAATGGAATCGATTATCGAAGTGGACCTGAAGAAGGGTGCATTCGACTGTGCGCACCATCCGAAGACATCGATCCACGGGACATTTGCTTCTTGCATTCGAGTCAGGAGCCAAAGCGATAGCCTCGAACCCAGAACAACAACACTCACCCGTTGCCCATTGCTCGGATTGCTCGCGTGGAATGATTTATTGTCTGCACAATTGCATCGCTTCATGCCGAGTGTTTACCTCGTGCGTTTGCTTAAACGAAGGGAGTTGCTTCGAGGGAGAACTTTGCGGTCGACAGTTGAGAATCAAAGTTCTTCGTTTGCGTCTGCCTGTCTGCTATCTTCACCGGTCTCTTCTAATACACTCTGAGTTAGGCATCCCACTTCAATGTTGCCGATTATGACGTCTCTTTCCAAAGAGTCTAGGAGAATCGCAAACTAGTCCTTCCTCTATTCTCTCAAGTGTTGCTAAATGAGTTCGACTCGAAGGTTCACTTAATTAGGCTGACTACATTTAATAATAGTAGTGTATTCAGCAAGGAAAGATATGGATTGAGTTTTCCTATTGTTAATTATTGTCCTTATTGAATATTGAAAATTTCAATTTAATCTAGCAAGCATCAGTCAAGGAAGACTAATCGAACATTCATAAAAAAACACCCTTCTCCACAGCTCATGAATGAAATTTCACACGCAAAGGAAATCACATTTATATATAATAAACTCCGAAGAGCAGAAGATTTAAACTAACCTTCACGCTACGAATTCAATCAAAGCCATGCTTTGCTACTGTCGCCTAGCAAATTACAATAACACCATCGTTAATTCAACTCATACCTAAATATTTTATTTTACACTATAGCCTCCGAGGCATCAAATACTTGCATGCGCAGTGAATGCCGGTGGCACCACTGGGCGTTGCCAAGCAACGTCACTGCCCCACACAGATGAAGCACATTTCGCGAGGAGCTCATCCGAACGAATGTTGTGAATCTCGTAGTGTGGCACTCGTCCGAATTGCAACCGAATGCACATGATAATTAAACTGCCGTCCGCTGACGTGGAATTCGCACTCTGTAAGAAATCATGTTTCATTTTTACGAGTTACCCATCGCATGCATTTTGAAGTATGATGCATATGATGAAACCGATGTAAGGTACAATCTGTATTGTATTAGATGCAGGTAGAATGTTAATAATATTTACGCATGCCATATTTACACTTCTGCATGTGCAGAAATAGCCGTCAGTGTCTGTAGATGAAGGGGCCATTGGCCACTAGGGCGAAGAAGTGCTCCTATGTCTATTATACCTACTGTAGGCTATGTTAGTGCTCTAGTGCCAATAGTCTGCCTCGTATTCTATTGCTAAGATCTTTAATGCCCTTATAGTACTGAGGTGTCAGTATTTCCTTGTTTTTATTTGACCCGCTATGTCTTTGGCTTCTCGTCTTTCTCTTCGCTTTTCATTCTCTTTCATTCGTTGACGGGCGCCGTGCGAATCGCTCTTGTTCGGCTCATCTCCCATTCATCCAAGATTTCTCCGAATCCGCCGTCCCCTACGCCTCCCTCATCAATTGAATGCGTCGTCATGTGGATGGTTGTCCGCACAGACCACGCTCATCTCCTCTGTACTCTGTATTCGATTCGCCATTGTTGATGGTCACCTAGGATACGGCGGTTGAAGATATTGAGCGCATCGATAAGACCGAAGAGGATCTGGGGGCCGATTGTGTAACTTTACGTTCGAACGTAACGATCCGGTTCCCGTGGAATTTAGATCAACAACTCGAAAACAATTGAAGGAGCGATTGTGTAACTTTACGTTCGAAAGTATTCCGGCTCTCGATCGAAAGAATCTCTTCGTCAACACATCACTTGACGATAAGGCTATCGAATCGTTCGCAGGTGAGGTTTGGGATGGAATTTAAATGTTTATTACCTTTCATGGCCACGTTGTATGTCCTTTTTTTTTGGGATTAAGTGAATTATGCAATCAATTATATTCATAAATCGCAGTGTTATGTTGTTGATTACGTGAATTTGCAGTGAATTGACATAAATAATTGCAATTTGTGCGTATTAGTTCACTATGGTATAAAGATGAGCAAGTTTACATATTTGCTTCGCTGTGTAATGTGTGTGCATTTGAAATGAAATTAACTCATGTGGAATTAAGTGAATTAAACCTTCTATTTAATTTATACATCATTGTGTTATGTTTTTAATAACGTGAATAAGTAGTGAAATTACATCGATAAATACAATTTGTACGTGTTAGTTTACTATACGATACAAAGATGAGGACGTTTACAATTGCTTCGCTATGTAATGTGTGTGCAATTCAAATGAAATTATCCCTTTTGTATGCTTGATTTAAACGTGGTTCCACTATAGTATATTAGGTAAATTATAGTTGTGCTATAATACATTGCCAAAATTATATTCTCTACAATGTTTAATTTAATTCGGATCATCGGGCAGTTATTGACAAGTAAATGATTTAATTTATGTATTCAAATAGTTTATTTTAACTTCTCAATGACGTCTTAAATTAAGTTGAATTTATATGGTTTATGTACTTCAATTAATGTCTCTGATGCGATATGGTTTCCTCAAAAAGGGTAAATTTTTTGAAGCGATATTCGGGTGTTTGAGACGAGAGGAGATATCAAAGATGACTCTGCATATTTGCTTTTTCTTTCAAGTAATAGGTGAAAGGTTTGTGATGATGAGAATGTTTTTGATTGAGAATATTAACGTACTTATTTATTTCATGAGTTACGTGCTTTTTTAACTGTTTACATTACGACTTTTATTAAGACGTCGTACTAATTCACAGTCGTCAGTTTTTATTTCTTGCAAATATTCAATATTCTGCGGCATTGCTCCTTGCAGACACACAAAGGCGAAGACGAGAGCCTATCAATATCGAATATCCGCTCATATATTTCCTCTAAAGGAATTAAGTCAATTACAAATGATACAAGTTATTATTTAGCGAATTGCAAAAATAACGAAATGGAGACTTACCGCGGCATTTCTAAATAGTCAGCGATATCTGAGTAAAAACTACTTATCCCAAATATCAGCTACGCTCCAACGGAAAGGAAGGTATTTAATACTGAATTGAGAAAGATTGATTTATACGCAAAGTTAAATTCTTTCAATAATATAAACTTAATTGGCCGATTGTATCTGAAACCAATATTGTTAACATAGTTTCGCTTTTCAAAACAAACACAGCCACTCTCGGCCTTACTGCGCATGCGCTCAAGGAAAACAATCGCGAAACTTATTCCCAATTCCAAGTAAATATGACAACGTCGTAACTTTCGATTGCTTGTAGACGATCGTCCATACACAATCGCACTTACAGCTAACGTTCGATTACCGGGAACTCAATCGAGAGTGAACGGATCTCTAACGATCGAAAGATAGCCAAGTTACACAATCGGCCCCCTGAGGCGTCTTTGCTTTTTTCCGTCGCCATGGTTGTGCCGTTCCCATGGAGTCAATTCATTCTTGAACGACGGATGCATCTCTAACCTCAGAATTAGTCATTTGCCAATGCTTGCATTTATTCTCGCCGTATCCCATTCGATGCTGAATGTATTTTTAATCCCTTGCCATTCTTTCTTTTGCAGGTAAGGAAATCCTGATTTCATTGGTGTACTCGAGTTATTGGTAAGTGAAGACTCAATGTAAGCGACAATGATTCAACTGATGGATGCACACCTGGTGGATGAACATTTCGGACGCCCTGGTCCTCGGAGTGTGCTTTGCATGGAGTTTAGAGAAATATCAGCGACCGCGGTCGCGTTGGAATATGAGAGTGTAATTACTCTTGAATCCGCTGCGAGTGTTTATGTAATTTCAGTGAGGTCCATCCTAGTAAATAGGACGGATGATTTCGGATGATAAACAATCGGTCTACACTTCAATATAGCGTTCGAATTAGTTTTTTCAGATCTCTCGTCAATCTCTATCGTAACAGGCTCAACTTTGTGGAGGTTCATTCTAATAAATAGAACGCCCAATCACATACCTCAGATTTCCCAGCCACCCCTTCCACCCACCTTCTTCCTCCCGATACCACATCATATATAGAAGGATGTTTGTTTCTTTGTAGCCTTTGTACCTGATGATGACGCCGCTGCGTCGAAACTAGTAGCACCACATAAATAAATTGGTGGATTTATATATAGTTTGTTCGCTTTTATTTATCTCTCGTCAATTTATTGAGTTCTAAATGTCAATATAATGTATTCAATGGAGTTTCCTAATGTATCTGAGAGAGGAAAAGGGTTAGTGATAAAAGCGTGAATTGCGTGTTTCCTATGATTAATTGCTTTGTATTCATCAATGATTAGTGGTTGTAAGTAATATGTCTATAGCACAAATTGATGCAAATAATGTCACCACACAGTCACCATTATGTATATCGATTACATACTCCACCTCTCTTAAAACTCACCTCTCTCTGGGTGAACTTACACCGAGGTCAGTGAGGGCAGCAGCACCTATCACGTGATCGGCATCCGGCGTTTGGAAAGGAACGTTATCTCACGATAAACTTTTATGTTCCCGGAATTAACGGTCATAAATAAGAGACGATTTACTGCACTAAACATTCCTAAACGGGTGTTTAACCTCTGGAAAATAAAAAAATCTTTTTTGGAGTGAATGCATTATTATCGAATATTGGTATCTTCATCTGCCTCTAAATTTTATACGAGAAATCTTTGATAAGCCGAGTATGAATTGGGCTCATAATACATACAGTGCTCACCATAGAAGCTGCTTTGGGAGATCAATCTTCCTCCGCAGACTGATCGACCGGGTATCGAATTGTTGCTACATATCGACACATAGTACCCCACCCCAATAAACTTCCCGTGTATTCCATCTCCGTCCATCCATCATCCTTTCGGCCGCCGTGAGCAAATGCCCGTTTGATATTCTTTCGCCGTCTGGACCCAAATCAGAGGCCCTCTCTTCTTTATCCAGTCGTGAGAAACATCGATAATGCCGAGTGGAACAACCGAACATCGCCCACACCGGAAAGAAATGCTCTTTCCTTTCGTTGAACGTGTTGATAGGATTCAACTGCTTTAGGAGTTTGCACATAGTCAAATGAGCCTCTTGATTGAATATACATAAGGGTGGACCGAAAAAAGTCTTTTTCGCCTGATCAAATTTGCCCTATGCGGGAAAGTTGCAAAATGATATAAGGATCTCGCACACAAAATATTTTCAAATCGGATGATATTAACCACTGCCGCCCGAACTATAAAGTTTAAAATTTTGCGAAAAATCAGGCTGATTTCAGAATCAAACGGCTATGAAAACGAATTTTATGAAAATATGGGATAATGGATAATATTAAAGAGTGCATACATGTTTATACTTTGTAAAAATTAAATTTGAAGTTTGTTTGACAAAATCTAAGGTTCAAACAATGTCTATGAATTAACAACAAAATTATAGTATAGACCACCCGCACAACACATCTCATTTTTGCCTACGTTTCTAAAAATCTATTTTGGGGGCAAAATCGCAGATAAAATAATATTTATTTCGATTGAATGTTAGTTCTTAGCAAATAAGTCATTATATGGTAGTAAATAATTCCAAAAAAGTAAATGTAAAGGTAAATTGTTTTAAAAATAACATAAATCATAAAGACGAATAAAGTACCTGTGGAGCTATTGTCAATAAGAAATTCAGCCAAGGCTGAGAATGAACAGAACCTGAACACCAAGCATTTCTTTAAGTAGCTCTCTGCTAGTTTCGTGAAGAAACTACCCAGAACTCACCACGAGGAAGAGGCTACCATCGAGTTTCACCCGTGTCCCCCCAGCTAGACTTTCAAAGGACACTACTGTGTCCTTTCATAAGAGAGTCATCAGTTTGCCCTCTGCAGTTGCGCCATCTATGACTGGTGATGAATGTCTTCCTTTAGTCAGAACATGGTCTATCTTCGTGACCATTCCTGAACCCGGGCCTGTCCATGTGCCCAGATGGATTCTTTTGTGTGGTACATAGGTACTCTTAATTACCAATTTATTTCTTGAGGCGAATTGTTCTAGGAGAACGCCATTTTTATTGCTAGTCTAATGTAGTGATTAGCGTCCCGCGTTTTAGGAACTGTCAGAATTCTGCCCTACTTGTGTCCCCAGCTATTATTATAATCTTATCATGATTTTGTGTCCTCAACAGGATTCTCTCTGATCCGTCATGGAATTGGTCTTTCTCAATTTCATCTTTGTCTCCCGTTGGGGTGTGGGCTGATATTAGGGTAATATTTCTAAATATACCTTTAAATCTTGCTTTGCAGTCATTTATTGATGGGTTCAAAGTTAAACAGGCTTTTTCTCATGTTGGAGTTCATTATTATTCTGGTTCCAAACTGCCCTGTCCTTCTCTCAGGCCCACTGTAGAGGAGGCTGAAATCAGGCTTGTCTAAGCACCCTTGTCATTACCACCTTATTTCCTGGAGTGCTACCACATCAATTCTGAATTTATTTAATTCCTCGTCAATTTATTTCATCTTCCCAGGCTATAGCGCTGTCTTAACATTCCAAGTTGCAAATATGATATCCTTGTTCGTATTCCTTTTCGATTTCCATTGTCGTAATCCATTAATCCCAACCAATATGAGGCTTTCGCGCTGTTTCCGTAACTTTGTTTTTTTCCAAGGTGAGGTTGTCGGGCTCACGCTCAACCCCGGCTACATTGAAGGACCTTGGATTTTTTGTCACTCCCAAGTTGATCCGGTTTTAAGGCACCGGAAACTCACCTTTCGCCACTCCACGATCAGCGTTTACCCAGGGGGTGCGACGAGGACGATGCGGTTTGATTCGCTGGCAGAGCCTATAAGAGACAGGCGGAATTTTTCAGAACTTGATAAGACCTTGGGCTTGGCTCTCTCCACCTCACCGGGACCGCATTACCAGCATTATCCCCCGGTCGATTAGCTTAGCATCTGTAATAGTCTGAGGTCATAAACATTTTTGTCTCTTTAGTGAATAGTCTGAATATTTATTGCTTGGCCATGAATTTCATTTATTATAAATTTCATATGCTGAAAAATCAGGCCAGTATAAGATGGATGAATGCTTTGATTGTATTCTGATAATAATTATTATTTTATTTTCGGTGAGACGTTCACATCAGCGCATATCAACGTTTAAGGAAAAGAAGTTTTATTAATTATCGTTTCATTTTATCTTCTGATCTTCTCCCTTTCGGTAAAATGTCCGTCGTTGAAATATTTCCTTTATCATCCGGTTATTTGGATGATTTTTGTCGTCATTTTGTGCAAGGGGTAATAATTTCATCCCCTTGCTTCTCACCCTTTATTAAAAGTTTCAGTTGGGAAGAGATGCTTTCACTACAGCTGCGTCTCCCCGCCAGTGGCGCAGTCTGTCGGAAGAAGATTGAAATAATAATTCTCGAGGGTGCTTTCTTTGGAGAAGAACTTTGTTCTGTTGAGCGTTTCTTCAGTGCGTTGAAGTTAAGACAATCGAGGCAGGGTCGAAACTTTTCTCTCTCTTTTTAATACCCTTAAACTCCGCCAATCCATCACCTCATTGCCATAAATATCCATCGCTCGCTCTCGCACTATCCATTTTACTTATTCACGTAGAAACTTCGCTTTGAGATAATTTCACTACTTTATGTTAGAAAATATATTCATCATCATCACTGGTCAACAATCCTAGGATTGGTTTGACGCAGCGCTCCACTCAGTTCTCCTATCAGCTAATCTTTTCACACCTACGTATTTCTTCTCTTTCACATCTCTCTTTACTTGCTCCATATATTTTCTTCGAGGTCTTCCTCTTCCGTTCTTGCCTTCCACTTGTCCCTCGACGATTGTCTTCATCAGGCCATCATGTCTCAAGATGTGTCCTATAAGGTTGTTCCGTCTTCTTGTTAAGGTTTTCATGAGGCTTCTCTTCTCTCCCACTCTTCTTAGGACTTCCTCGTTACTAACTCGGTCGATCCATTTGATTTTCATCATTCTTCTGTAGCACCACATTTCGAAGGCCTCTATCCTTGCTTTCTCCGCTACGGTGATTGTCCATGCCTCACTTCCGTATAGGGGCATACTCCAGGTGTAGGTTCTTATAAATTGTTTCTTTACTTCCATATTTAAGTTTCCCGCTGTAAGCAGGTCTCTCTTTTGGAGGAATGCTCTCATCGCCTGAGCTATTCTGCTGATAATTTCTTTCTTACTTCTCCCGTCACTAGTTATCTTGCTTCCCAAATAACCGAATTTATCCACCTCTATCAGTTTTTGCTTCCCTATTTTAATGTCGCGTGACTGAATTGGCTGGCTTCATGAGGTGATGGCGCTTATTAGATCTCGGTCCGTCGCGTCATAGCCGTGAAAAGTTATTCAAGTACTTTTAATCTGTAAAATATTTTATTTACTATTTTTTGCATCGTCATTTTCATTTCCTTTAAAGGCAAGATTTTGTTTCAGTTAGGTAAATTTCTAAAATTCCACCAATAGAAGTGCAAGCACTAAAAAATATTTTAAATTTTCTCACATTTGTTTTTTCAAAGTTTATATTTATGCTTTAATTAAAAAAAACTTTTGCTGCTGTTAATTGACGGTCCTTTTTCTGTCATTTGCGTCGATTGGCTAGCAATAAGCATCGTCATCTCAATGTTCCCTGTATTTATCTCCGAATCATAGCAACCAACTAGTATTTGCGCCTGCTCCCTGATAATGAGTCTCCCGATCAGAAGCGTGAAAAAATAATTACTTAAGAGAACGAATCACTGCGATTTTTTTACGCAGCTGATGGTACTCGAGGGGACGTATTTTATCGAGAAATGGAGGTGACGGAAGTAAATGACGAGAAATTAATTTTTGCCTACGAAAGCTTTCAATTAAAAAAAAACTTAACCATGTAAGGGTGGTCAAGGATCTGCCAGCTTTCGAAGGATCGGAAGCCTGCGGAGACGCTAAAAAATCACTTTCTTCCTCGTGATAATATACTTGCTTTAAAGTACGCTCTTTTCTTATATATTTGGCATTGAACGCATAACGCATATACTTTTCTGTTAGCATTTTTTGCCGTAGTTTTGGAAAACTTTTAAGGTCTTATCGTTCAGAGTGATTATATTGTATTTATTGTTTTAGGTTCTAACCTATTGATTAAGGTGTTTTTTCTCCAGTTCAAATACAACCAGTAATCTCCTATTATAACGGTGTATTATTTTTCAGTAAAGGACTTGCCATTTCTCGTCGTCTACTTTGCAATGTGAGTCACGAACTTGAGATTTTTGTAAGAAGACAAATTAATTTCATTATTTTTACGCATGTATAAAGTTGATCATATATCACTGGAGTGTCATGTAACAAGAGTCATTACCAATGAGCTTTATTTCAGTAGACATTTCTGCTTTACTAGCATCATCAGTTTTTCTAATGTGTGTGACATTATGCGATTCCTTCCCACAGTTCTCCGCTGTCACAATTCCCTCTATCGGAATCATCCACCATCGTAGCAACTCCCGGCTCGAACGCACCCTCTGATTGGCTGGCCACTGCATTGCAGATAGACTCGCAAATATTTGCCTATCCCCTCTGCTGGCCAAATGTTTACTCACTTCCTTCTATTGCTAACCATTGCCTCTCCCAACATGACGGGTTGCGATGAATCGATATGAAAGACTGATTCGAGATATTTCCTTCGATTGTCGTAATATCGCTACTAATCTCTTGAAGTCTCCCTTTTCTTTCGTATCTCAGCTGCGACTAACGGACTTGCATGGCGTATTATGCGTGACATGAGCGACGACGGTTAGGCCCTATTATAAAAGCCGAATAAAATTGATTCTACGATCCTCACTATGAAAATCACAGCAAAAAAAAAAAAGATTTAAGACTGAATGAGAAGAAATAAATCTCTACGGCTTCTAATCAATACAAAACAAAGAAAGAATTTCCACTGGCTGAAAAATTTGGCACCTCTCGTCAAATCAAACAACTACACCCGAATAACCCTTCCTTGGAAGTTTACGGGAGTTATACTTCCTCGCCAGGGATCCGCAGACTCACAACCCGAATGAAACCTTTGCAAGATTGTGTGAATACTTGCCATCCTTAGCAGGGTCCCATTGGTGCAGGGTCGTAGGTGGTGTGTTTGAGGTAATGACCCAGCACCCTTAGTGGGGTCCCATCCGCCCCTCGAACGCTCCCTCTAGGTTACAAGCCAAAGTCACCTTAGCGAGGCCTCTTCAGCTTTGCAAAGGTTTCGTGTGGGTGGTGTGTCTGCGGATGTGGCGGACCCTGACGAGTAAGTATGACTCCCGTAAACTTCCAAGGAAGGGTTATTCGGGTGTAGTAGTTGTTTGATTTGACGAGAGGTGCCAAATTTTTCAGCCAGTGGAAATTCTTTCTTTGTTTTGGACTAGATAGCCCGGTGAACTTCTTAACACCTTCGTATGTATTCTTCAATTTCATGCTTTATGATATTTTTTTTCATTTTTCTCTATTTAAATATACTAAGATAAACAAGTCATTTGAAAACAGCATATATTTTTGAATGTTGGCCAATAAGGGTTTGGATTCATTTCCTTTTCCAGGAACTAATGAGCGTAGGTGGAACCAATTGTGGAAATTTTACTTTTCCACCAGCACAGCATAATCCAGTAGATTCACTGCTGTATCTTAGCGCCTTACAATTTTTGAAAAATGATTTTCATTTCCCGAACTACTACTACTTTATCGGTACATATATCTACGATTGATCGTCGTTGAATGCTACTTGTTCCAGGAGCACTGCGTCTTAATCGATTAATGTCATTGCGCCGTGCTTGCTGTTTTGCGTCTGATTCCCACGAACTCGTTGTTTTCTAAGTTTATCCGCTTCATTTTCTGTCACTCTATAAGGCAATTCTGCCATAAAAATGCGACTTTTAGTATTATACGAGGTTTCTCGCTGGTCATCAGCATGGTTAGCACGTAAGGTAGCTCATTTGATTGAATTCACGACCTAAGTTAGGTCGCCTTCTCCTTTGCATAGTAAATTATCAATGAAAAGAAAGTTCTCGCGCACTTAGCGGTAAATAGTGTTGCTATGTCAATTTACATAAACAAATAACTGTTTTAACATAAAAGATAAAAAGGTTAATAATGAAAATAGCCTACAGTAAGTTAAGAATGTTTTTGCCTGCTTAATTTGTGAATAAATAATGCCATATGATCTTTTTAACGACTAAATCAAAGGTTTTATTTTCTGAATGAGCCTAGAAAGAAATGCCGAGTTACATTAACATTACCATGTAGTAAGTATGTATTGAGGGCTCACCGCACGTACAAAAATCGTATATACTTTTGATATAGTTCTGGAAGAATTAACCAGATTGTGAGGAAGAATGTTTTGCAATTTATTTAAATTTGCTCGCTCCACAAGCTTTAAAACATATTCTGAAGCAGAAAAGGTCGCTACGCTTAGTGGTGACAATAGTTGGTCGATTTTGTTCATAACAATTGTTATAAAAATATTTCCCTGAATTTCGGCTGGTAACTTGGCTTTTCCGAGTTTATATTCCTAATCCAGTTGCCGGCATACAATTTTTAGTACCAAGTTGAAACTCGTAGGAAACGTATGTTTCACATATTTTCCACACTAGTCAACTTAAAATTTCACTTTCAACGTTGTTATTTTTGTTTATGCATCTTTTGTACGAAAAATCTGGAATTTCGCCAAGTAAAAAGCAATCTCCTGCTAGCTTTCGTATCTTACGATATAGTACCTAACTTATACGCTGCGTATGGAATTAAGAGAAAACTATAAATATTTTTTTGTGAAAAAATTAACCATTTCTTGAATACGAAAAAAGTTACGAATTTTTTATTTTCTAAAATATTTTTACCACACCATAATTTCAGCCGCTCGCTAATTCGTGGCAATTATCCGTGGCTTTTTTATTCAACTTTCCGCTAAAAGTTATCAACAGCATCCTAAAAACGGCAGGGGAAGTTTTTCATGCCTAATTTCCCGTATAGGCCAACCTTTTTTATGTTTTTAGCTGAGACTCGACGTTGCTATATTCAGTTAAGTATCTTTGGGCCTAAATTGCCTATTTTTGTAAGGCGCGAAGCAGTCGCCTACCAACTGTAGTATGGTGAGACATAGGTGCATACATGCTACGCATAAAATTTGGATAAAAATAATGTATCTTTAGCGAAAGAATTGTAACATTATCTCAATTACAAAGAAAGTAATGAATTTTTAATGGCCGCAACTCGTCAAAATTTCCTTACTCGCCTGAGTCTTCGCTGAAGGCTCCCACTTCTCCAAGAAATCGTTTTGCCATTAGATAGATTGTCAAGGAGAAGCTATTGCTTTAAGGAGGAAGAGATTTACCGCGAAGGAAGATTTTTTCGCTTCAAGAGACAATATAAATCCTACTGATGTTTATCTCTTCGTCGAACGTTGAACATATCGAATGAAATAGATTTAGTGTAGTGCGTTACAGAACTTCGGTCAGCCTTACATTACCTCATGCTGGTGAGGTGTAAATGTTATTTACAACGTTCAGAGCCGGAAAATTACATTAAAATAGGAATACGAGATTGGATCTCTAAACTGAAAAACAAAGCACTGTTTGCCTTTCGTTAACGGTCACAGCTTCTTCACCAGAGTTGGTAACTATAGCTGTAGATGTATTTGGTAATTAAGGGCCGTATTCTTAGTCGACCCTACATATCCGTCCCTACATAGCGAAAGGCCCCTACATGCGTTTCTCAGTCGACCCTACATAAATGGTGGGGGGTGATTCCGCCGTCAAGTTCTCTGAAATGACGTAGATGATGGCGCAGCGCCAATTTTCCACTCTGGTGGCGTAATGGGAACTAATTATGAAACTAAGAAAAGACGTCCGATAATTTTCGGGCGTATTGTTGGGGCAATGGCTTAAGGCAAATAAACAATCGTTGTCGTCCGCCCGGTCATGTCGGTACCTTAATTATCGCTACAAATACTCTCATATTGAGCCAAAAGTAGAACCTTATTGTCTTTAAATTACTTCAAAAGCGCTCTGTACAAGATAGTAATAAGTACGGAGCAAATATTGATCGTTGACTTCATTAATTGAGGTTCTGAAATGTAAAATAAATAGCGGCTGCAACTGCGCCGGGGGTTACTCAATGCTTAAATTCTTGCCGTAAGGATATGAATCCCTTCTGCCAACGAAAAACGAAATATCCAAAGATACATTTTGATGCAATATCGAAACATGCAAAGATGCACGTGATTAGCATGTATACTACAATGTCACATGGAGTATTCTTAGTATTTTCCGATTGTAACTTGTTGCGGCACTATAAAAAAGGCAATACACAGCTTTTGATTGTTTAATACCCAAATTCTGCGGTCGCCATTGGAATGCGCTTCATCTGCGCTCTCTTCCGGCATATCGGACGAATCGTACACCAATGGGCTGTTGTCATGCAAGTGAGCAAGCACCTTAATATCAGAATCTCCGGCGTTATAAACACGCTAGGCCAATATTTCCTATGTATGCTGCCTCGGTTTCCTCTGGATGACCTTAATACGCCGCAATCAAGAATGTTAATCACTTACTGCTAGGCTAAAACACAAGTAGGTGTACACAAAAGCGACGCAGTACGCGTCTGGGATTAAGATAAAACTCGTTAGCATTACACGTGATGCAATGATAACGAGTAGAAAATTTTAGTTTTCGCTGTCAAAATCAGAAAACCAGGTGCCTTTAATAAAGTAACTATTGATTAAAAGTTTCTGTTATAAATTAGCTGTTGAGAGATATTAAAAGCCTTAATGTGTTTCTCCATAAATGGTGAGCAGACTTTCAGACATTAAAAATTCAAACCATTAGTGAATTAGTACGAGGAAACATTACGTTTACATCATGTTCATTAGGTATACTGAATTCCTTGGACATTAGAGAAAATTTCTCCATAACGGCAAACAATCGCGTATGAATATAGCAGTGTAGGCCATGAACAGCTGAAATAGGACACACCTTAGATTTATATATTTAATTCTTGGATTAATTGATTACCATCAGCTCCTCATCCTTCTTCTGTACTATTTCATCCAGCTGCTGAGATTCTCTTCCTTTTGTTATCATCAGTTAATATATATTGAGTAAATGATTTAGTCTGGGCTTGTTTATATCGATATTCAGGAATGAATTGATAATTTAATGATTATTTTACTCGGCTTTAGTGACATATTCAAGTATGATTCAGTTTCTATGAATTTGACAAAATATGAATTGTAAGGAGACATGGAGGACCTGACTCGGTGTGAAACTCAAGGAAACTTTACTGCAATTGTTCGCCGAAAAAAAATATCTCAAATAACTTATTTTTTCGCCTGTGAAGCAACTGGGGTAAACACAACTTTTTTTATCAAAAATTGAAAAAGTAAATTTAGAGTGAACGTTTAATAATCATTACATACCTCGGGCTCATATTCCATGTCTAACTGGAGAAACTATCTCTGATTTTGAAAGCATATTTCTCTATTAGTTTTTATGAGTTTTATCACAAAATTGATTTCTGAAAATTGACAGAATTATTTTTACAAATTCCGATAAACCTCTTTGATGGACACAGCAAACCCTCATCATCGTTAGATATACCGGAAAATGTTCTTTCCATGATAAATATTTTATTCCAGCCCTTAACTTTTTTCCCAGAAATTTTTTCTTGCAGTTAATGTATCCATTTTTAACCAATTGTCTCTTAAGGAGATATCCAGCAAAGTAAATAATTGAGCAATGTTCCAAAGTTAAAACACCTTCGTTATTTTCCACTCTGTTATCTAAAACATGAGACGAATCACTTGAGCTGTCTCTTCTTCCTCCTCTATCTGCTGATGGCATGCCACTTCTAGTAAGTAGCTGCAGTGTTATCATCTAGGGGAAGCATGGCGTCATCATCATCTTCATAGCTTGGAGTTGCTGGTGGTTTCAAAATATTTTTACGGACAGAATTCTTTATGATGTACTAAAACCTTTAACAGTAGGGTCTCTGTTGATTCCCTCCCTCTGTCTAAAAGATGAAAAGAGTATTTCACTGCATCTTGATTAATACGTGCCGTTAAATATATCGAGAGTTATCCTTAGAATATAAATATAAAATGGCATTTAAATGGCAAATGACAATAAAATTTTAGTTTTATCATCAATTTCGGTAAAAAAGAACAATTTTGCGATTGATTCTGTACTTTGATTGGTTATCTGGGACAACGAAACTCTTCGAACGGTTTTTAATGTAAATCTAGGTACCTACTCACACTCTACCACGGTGGTGGCGGCGCGGTTTACGGAGCTAGTCCAATGACTCTCATCGCATTCGTCCCATGATCAAATTACCCGGAAATTTCCGTAAAACCAATTATAAACGTCCTCTAATTCGCGTGATTAGGCACAATGCGGAGTTCCATTTAAAGTCCATTAGTTAATAAGAAAATAAAAAGAATCGCGAAGTAACATAATGAAACGAATGGAGATGAGTTGTAAGAGTTATTTCAAAAACTGGAAGTGGGAATAAAATTTTCCGACTTGCATATTCCTCAATTCAAGAGCTTCAGAATGTTTTAGGCGTCAGAGATTCCATGAATAAACGCTATTCCACTGTTATACATGCGCTATATAATATCCGCTTCCATAAATATGATTTTAAAAAATTTATAGTATTACCCAATAGCTCTTTAAAAACACACATTCTGTAATCACCAAGTGTTCCTGCATTGCGACTTTGATAAATAATTATTTTTGAAATTCTTTTTCTTGGCGTGTGATGGAGACTCGTTCATTCCTGACGCCACCCGCGTCACCTTCATTCAGGGCCGGCGGCGGACAGCGGAGGTAGTAACTCTCGTTCGTGGTGGACAGAATGGGGCGGCCCACTCTCCGCCTCCCCCTGACCGGGGTCTCGCCTCCACTTGTCCCCCAAATGTGTTTCCACAGGGTGACCTCAGAGTGCAGCACTTTCGGAGGCGTTGGAAGTTCTGACCGCCACCGCTCCGTGGCGCGACCTCTGCTCACGGCAAAGTTTGACGAGGATCGAAATAGGTAATTAATGCGTCGGGGAAGTTCTGGCAACGGACCACGCTTGCACCTCATGGGTTTACTTTGATTGTGCGTCACGTGGTCGTACTTGAAGTGAATTACTGGATGCCGAGGAGTTGTTATTCTGCGGGCACTACAATGGAAAAGTATTTATCTAACTCAAATTAGTTTCACCTTTTTTCCCTCAACATTGCTTGGGATGAATCGAACCACAGGTGCAATTTGGAAACCGTTGAATTTTGAACTAATTTTGAAATTTGCGTCTAGCATTCTATCAGTGTTGCTAAATTTGACGTCATAAAATGGCTTTACAAACGACCCTATCTAATTGTAAGTGTGAATTGCAATTACTCATGCCTTCCTTTTGCTTAGCGTAGCCGTATCCTTTGGAATGCTTCTTGTGATTACGAGCGTGGAAATTCGTATTATCTTGAGCCGGATGTATGCGAATCGTTGTATTGTATATTAAAAGTGCTGCTGCGATATTTTACAGCTGGTGCGATTCGCAAATATTGTTGCATTCCTTTTTACACCGATTACTTTGCCACTTAGGAACGCAAGGAGCTGTGCTTGGAAGTGTCCTCGTAGACAAGCCACGTAGCTCTACGTTGGAATTCCGAAAAGAATCGCATTTGCAGTGAGAGGCAACTTGGTTATATGGTTTAGTTTTCAGGTCAAGCGGAAAGTTGACAACCAGCTGAGCGGTGGAAAGATTGTCTCATTTATAATTGGGAAATGCATTTTCAGCTAACTGGGGACTAATGAAAGCACTAAATCAATGAGAAATATCTCTATTACTTAACTTTTTCCTGAGTTATATCCATACCTCTGTTTATGAAAGAATAATATCCGGTAATCTTTTATTCCTTTAAGGTTCATAGGGATTATAGCCGTTAAATTGCCAAAAATATATTTTTAGACTAATTAAATGCGTGGTTTCGAGAAATATTCATCTTGAAGCGATATCTCTAATAGTTTCTGAGATACAGTCAGAGACAAATATGTCCCTATGGACGGTCGGGGTAAAATTCATTCAGAATAAGAAAATCATTTATGCTCGAAAATGAAAAGGAGACTTCGTTGATTTCCACAGATCTATTTCGTCCGTACGACATGTTTCGAACCGTAGGTATCGAACTATCAGGTACAAAAATTTCGAATGTTTAGCAAACATATATATACTCTTTGATGGGGTTGGGGGAAAGAGTGGAAGGAGTGGGTGTCAGGAGGGGGGGAGGGGAAGGTGCTGGGAAACCATCATGATTATCACGCGGCATACGCGATTGGGGTCCAGAAGAAGATTGGCCACTTCAAGGGGTCAGATTTCGCATTTGAAAAGTGGTAAAATATAGAAAATGCATAAAAGAAAGCGACGAAAAATATTGTGCTTCATTAGAGTCCACGCTGATTGCCAAAGAGCCAAAGATCTCACCGCTGTCATTTAACATGCCCCTCATTGACGTATGAACTTGTAACCTCGAGAAAATTGTGGGTAGGGAAAAACACACGAATATAAGCAAACGTAATTTCGACTCACAATTAGTTTTTCCTTTCAGTGTACTTGTGAGGAGTTTTACAATACGTTTTTGAAATAATTTAAACTTATGAATCAGTTGACTAAATTCCCAGACGCCATTACCTATACACTTCGACAACAACTTATTCACTCACTCCATGATTTTAAATCAAAGCCATCAGGATTGTAATAGTTTTTTTAAGCGCTAATATTGGGTTTAAAAAATACAAACTCTCTCTCTAGTTTATCGCAAAGGAGGCACTGAAGCTTGCCTCCGAAGAAACTAAGAAATTTTCCTCTGCTTTAGAAATTCATTCCTGGCAATGTTAGAGAGGCCAGTTGAAAAAGATAAAGGGCAGGTTGGAATAAGTCGCGGAAGCAAGGACCAACCCCCTTCTTTTGTTTCTGCTTTTCCGATAACAGCTCCTTCTGGTGGTAAGATTCATCGGATATGACTCCCTTCCCCTCAGCACCCCAACAGAACAATGGCACACTCCTCCTCCCCTCGAAGCACTTGTTTGCGCATAATTGCTACCCATTCCACTAGCGCAAAGGGTGCTCGTGGCGCCACACGACGACGGACGAAAGAGAAGCAGTCCAAATTGAACTGACAATACGTAGAACAATAAGGCAGACAGCGAAAGAACCGATGCATAGATAACTCATCCGTACTTTTTCATAATTAACAGTGTTTCCCTATAAATCCATTGCTAATTGTCTCGTTGTCTCGAGGCCTGTGTGTGTAAAAAACGACTTAAGCCAGCAATTGTACACTTCAATTAGAGACACAACGGGCGAAAGACAAGGAATTTCATGGCAGCTAATTCGAGAAGACTCCTTCATAGGCTTATTGAATTTGTACAATGACGGGAAATCGTTTGCCTCGATTCAACCTGAAAATATATGCTAACATTCGATAAATAATAGTTAGATATATAAAGTTATACTAACATATGAAAGGTCCACATTGAATCAGGAATGCGGTGGAGGAAACTTAGGAAGAGATGATCAACTCAACTGTTAAATATTGTTTTCTGCGAGCCATGGGAATCATGCCAGGCGCCTAGCAACAGGTAAATAGTAGGGCAGAATCCAGCGGAGGAATGAAAGGTTAATAGATCGCATATTATAACATAATAATGGAATTATTTTGCCAGTGAGAGCTGAACTGAAAAAAATTACAACGAACTCGGCAAAGTACAAAACTGTAGTAATAGCTTGCAGATCACTCCCTATAATCCAAAGAGAAGGGCAGTTGGATGAATGCCATTCATACAAAACAACATAACCATCAATTAAATAAATGTTAATCAATTAATGCACCCTTTGAGCGTTAGATTCCAGACCACGCTCCGAAAGATCCGAAATCAAAATATCGGCATTCAAAACAGGTTTCGTGTCTTGTTTGACAGATCAGAAGCGCAATTGTTGCCAAGTACGGCTAGCCGTACCTAGCCACCTGACACGGATACCTATACATATGAATTTAAATTCCCAACTCTTCAGAATCCCTTGAGAAAGCGACTAGCATCGGTCGGGAAACGTTGGGTCCACCCAAGAATTGACGCGGCGACACAGCCCAAAAGTTTTTATTAAACATGACGAGTACCCGCGAAAGTTTTAACGAAGAATCTAACGCAACGTTCATTTTATCGCATTATAATTTAAAATAGGAAGTTGGAACGAAGTGAATGTTTCGAAAACAACTCCATTTGTCACAGGCATTCATTCACGCCGAGGGCAGCGCCAACAAACGACGCGGAAGGGTCAACAGATTGTCAAGAGGTCAAAAAACACTGAGAATGGAGTCTTCCTCACAGCTTCTTACGCCTGTAATTGTAAGAGGAGAGTGAAGTAAGTGCGGGGCGATTGGTGCAGAATAAGAGCGACCCATGGCGTCATCCAACAATGGGTGGAGAGAAGCAGTGTGCAACCAGGGAAACAGAGCGTGGGTTGCGATAGCAATGTGGAGAAGGGGGAGTGGTACTCTGAATATAAACGAGGAGATTGAGACACATTCATCCCATTCCCAATTTCATCTCGACGAAAGCGAAATCATGAAAGAACGCCAGGACGAAGAACAGAGAGAGATTTGGAACGAGAGTGATTTGGGGAATGGAAGCATAAAAATAATAAAAATGTATAAAGGAAGAATTGGGCAGTGGAAGCATTTGATGGCAGTGGGAGAGAAGTGTGCTTGACATGCGAGTGATACGATATGAGAGAGAAGATGGCGTCGTGCGCAATCGCACGAGGCATACCTCCCACAATTCCATCTGACCTCCATTGTTCACCCCTCTGCACAATTAACAAAGTGATTTGCACCCACCATATCTATGAAAAGTTGTATTCAATTTAAAAAAAAATGACAGGCACTCATTGACTATGAAATGCAATTGCAATGAAATTCAATTGAGATCTATTTATAAATTCGATTTCCGAAACATAATAGGCCGATATCACATCAACAAATCAGAAATCCATTGGAACAGCAAGCGAGGGAGTTTAAATGAAAATTCTTAGTCACTCGCACTTGTAATTTGGGGAATGAAAATTCTTAGTCACTCAGGATGGACCATTGAGAGCAAGGCAGCCTGAAAGATTATTCTCTATTTAAGTCCCACCGATCAAACCCAAATCTATTTCGCTGTATTTCACAAATTAACAAATGGGATGGCTACCATTGGTGGATTAATTATTCAACCAAGAGCATTATTTTCCCTATGACAAGAATTCCCTTCACACATGTAATCGACAAATGAAGTACTCAAGTGGAAGTGAGGGATAGAGAGCAGCATCCATCTGCACTCTAGGGCATGCAGTTACTTCGTTGCATAGTAAAATCGACACTGGACACATTGACATGTATTTATCTTCCGAAAGCCAGTTTGGGATAAGGAAAGGCCTCTTCCAGGAGTTAAAAGTCGCCTTCTCACGGAAGAAGTTTTTGTGCTACACTGTCCAGTCTTGTGGGGGGAGGCCATGAAAGCGATAGCACAGCGCACGACATACTGATTCATCGTCCAAACAAACAGGAGGCTATGCCTAATGACACACCGATGGCTAACCTTCCCTTTAATACTTCCCCTGACGACCAACAGTGACCAAGAGAAAGAAAAGGAGCGAGCGGCGAGGACTGCTACGCAACTGAGACCAACGCAGCAACGTGATTGGCAAAAAAAAACCTCCAAATTGTGTCCAAGTATGGATTGGAGGTCCAAATGAGAATTTCATGGAAGCGAAATGAACGGCAGAGAGAGAAAAGAGAGCTGTGTGTCCATCACATCGGCGAGTTCCCAACGGGCGCTGCTCTGAATGACCCGAGAAAATAACTACACTGTTTGTGTCTCTTCTTAACTCGCACGCGACTCACTTCTTCAGTTGGCAGCACTGCCTTGCCACCCGCATCCCTCGCAACCCGCACGTTGGTAGTGAATGGCCTTCATTTCAAAATGACAACCACTCGTGATCACCCTCTTCTTCAAAAGCACACGCCCTTACCCTTTCAACATTCGCATCAAAGGGTTGATCCGCTCTCCCTCCCACAGACACTTCCCACAATGCACCTCTCACTGCCAAACCAAGAAAGACACCACCGGCAGTGGCTGTGTTGCTCCGGGCATCATTTATTCCGTATGAGATACGCAATCTGCCTCTTCATCCTCGCTCCCGCCTTCCGAGAGCACAGCGTGTGCAGATGCTATCTCGCTCTGCTCATCCCGAAAGGAAAGAAGAGGCATCTTCACTCTGAACGAAAACAGCCGAAAGCGGATTAGAATGTGGAGATAATTCATTACGCCACTTATTCGTGCGATCGCAAAGAGCACTGGCTCAACACTTTGTGGACTGACTTTGCGAGGAGAGGATAAAATCCCATTTCCACGGCAGAATGTCAAAGACAGCAGGTTCCATGGTCAACTAATGTCTACTTGTATTCATTCTCATGTGATTCCATGAATACAAAATCTGAAACCGCACTCCTTCCCATCTTCCAATGCGGTGAAATAGAAAGGACATGCACACACACTATTAGACAAACTAGAAACGCAATAGCTGTCACGCTTCTGTAAAGGGTATGCTGAGATGCACGCCGGTTTATGCAGCAAATGTAGGATAAATCAGAGAGTATTAGTAGGAACGCATCATACGTGTGAGAGTGATATTTATAGTGAAGAAAAATATTATTGCTCGGATGAAATTCCAGGAAACATTGATTAAACCTTGAACATCACTTCTTCCGCGAGCGAAAAGGCGTTTCATCGAGAAGAGGAAGGAAAGAAGAGTGTGCAGCATGATGGGATGGAAGAGCAGCGACGCATGCGGCCGCACGGAGAAGCATCGAAATGGAAGTTTCACGGGCGCCAAAATGGCGACACCCCCTGAATATTTGATGCGAGAATAAAACGGGAAGCGTGCGTCTCCACGGCAACTCAACTCGAGGGGAAGTGGACAAACAAACGAAGGCAGCATCCCGCACACTCGAACACCCACCTCACCTCATACATACATACACTCCCCCTGCATTCCTCTCATTCACTACCGAGGCGACCCGTGGCGAGGATGAAAGATGCATGGAGTGTCAGGGGGGGAATGATGACGTCACTTCGGAAGGCCGCGATGGTAAGCAATCGTTAAGACATCGGAAGAGAGCGAAGGACCCGTTACGGGAGGGTGCATTCGAAAAGTCCTTCTAAGTAGTTAAATGCGAATTAAAATCGAACCTTAAAGCACGTACGTAGTGGAAGGGATCCATATTAATATATAATGATAAAGATCTTACAGAAACCAAATTAAAATATGGTATTTATAAATTAAAATGCAATGATTGTGATTCATGCCACATCGGCCAAACGGGACGAGGCTTCAAGACGAGGATGAAGGAACACAGGGCGTTTTGGAAGAACAAGAATATGATACTTCAGCTTTCGCTCTTGGAAATGGGGCACCGAAGCAGTTTCGGTCCAGAAATAAATACTCCATTTTACCAGCAAAGGAATGAGGATGGATGCCTTGGAAATTCGGGAGATGAATACGAACGGAGACCTGGTTGATGACAAGACCTTTCCCAACCCATGCCCCTCATCACTCACCGCCCTCCCAAATCCCCCACCCCCACAACCCACTTGACAAACCGTGTTCCCCCTCCCCCCGTTCTCCTCCAGTAATAACCGATTCCAGCTTAAAACCAAACTCCACCCCCACCCTCCACATTAACAGCCATAGTACGTAATATAAACATGCCACCACCAAATATTGCTGCATTTGATATAATGGTGAAATAGCCGAAATCGGTAATAAAATAGAAAATTTTTATAAACTTGTGGAAGAAATAAAGTGTATTTCATTAGTAATAAGTTAAATGCGTATAAATCGACGATATACTACTTAAAGGATGCAATATATTCCAAAATATCAGCCAACAAAACATATCCGTTGGGTATGACCATTATGATTCGAAATTAAATTTGGACCAAATTCTCGGTTTATCTTACCTCTGAACGTTTGTGTTGCATTAGTTTGAAGAGCCAAAGCTCAGGGCTGAAGTAAGATGAACTCCACCAACTCCTAAGGCACGAGCCGAGCGATTTCTAAGATAAGACTTCAATCTTTGGAAAACGATTTCATAAAAGGATTAACAATCACAATTGATTCGCCCAGAAGTAAGACATGAATGTCGAGCAAAGTAAAGCGATGAATTCGAACGAACGAGCAAGCAGGAATAATGAATGAGAATTCTACACTATCAATGAAGTGCGAAGCCCGTGGCCAAAGGAGTAGAGAGGGGTGCAAGATGGCTGTCGGGCGCACCATCTTTCATAAAAAGACAATTCATTTCTCGCTGTCCAGATGCAACCGCACCCATTGACGAGTCACTTGCCCGCGAACAGTAATTAAATATTCTCCTTGAATCCCGTTCGTACTTTACTCGGCCGATGATATTCTTGTAAGAAAAGGAAAATTAGAATAAGTGACTGAAGCCACGCAAGCGGTGTTAAGGCGATGTTCGCCATAATGTACTAATTACCAAGATGATTCTACGAATGGATTTTCTTACCTGCTTTCATTATTACTCGGGAAGATTCCATTTATCTGAAACAATATTTAATGCAAAGGATCGTCTTCATCTACATAATACCCCGCAAGCCGCCTATAAGGCGTGTGGCAGGGGGTGTTAGGACACCAGCCGTTTACTCATTAAAATAAAGTGCTCTAACGAGGTTGGGACAAGCATGTATTAAAGTCCTTTATAGTTCGGGTGAAAAACGAATTCCCATATCTATCCGTTCGGCAAAACATCTCTCTTAATTTATCGCTTCTATCGGACCTGGAAATATAGTGTGGCTCTAATATTATGTTCTGTGTCGCTCTAAAAGATATCCATTCTCAATTGTTCAAACAATCTAAGCCTAGCGCGCAGCCTCCGAGTCTCCAATGGCTCTCAGCCTAATTCCCTTAACATCTGGGTAACACTGTCTGTACGCCCGTATCCGTTTTTGACGAAACGCGCAGCCTTCCTTTGTATTTTATTCAGTTCGCGGATTAAGTCTTTCTGCGCCGGATCCCATATGCTCGCTGCATATTCAAGGTGCGGTCGGACGAGAGCGAAATAGCACCTTTCTTTTACTTTCTCATCCGAAATTCTTCCCACAATACGCTTGACTAATCCTAACTTCTTCAGGGCTATGCCGCAAATATTCATTATATGTGTTCCCCACGTGAGGTTCGAGGTTATCGTAATTCCCAGGTACTTCACTTCGTCTGTTGCCTTTATGTTAATACCATCAACTGCACAAACATGGACGAATTCCGCAAGAAATGTACCGCCATGCATTTGCTCAGATTAAGTTCGAGTCCCCACTCTTGGCTCCGCAAGTGAACGTCAGAGAGATTGAGCACGTTTATTCAATTTCCCTCGTCCGAAGTTTTTTTAAGAATGAGCGTCGGACGGACTTGGAATGGACAAAGTGCTCAGAGCCATCCCTCGTCCTAAGAGACACCACTCATTGAGTCAAACATAAACCCGCTCCCGGGTCCACCTCTTGACACCGATTCTCAGCCGCCACGCAGTGCGCGGTGCGAATGTGTAAGTACAAAGTCCAAAAATATATGAGGGCAAAATTTTTAATACTTCAATGGAACATTTTAGGCAATTTGTACTTTAAGGATGCAAGGATACATATTTTGGTTGATCTAAAACATAATATATGAGGGCATTTACAGAAAAAAAATGTGGCAGAGAAAATGCGGGAACCATTATAGCTAGGAGCGAGGGGAAAATACAGCAACATGAAAAATATTTAATGACTATGAATACGTTAAATAAATATTTAACATACTAAAAGGTCTATAAACAAGCACTCTTAGCCATTGAAGCGTAATAATTAAGAATAATGAAATTAATAAATTTCCTTTTATTGGTAATTTCTCATTGACATCTTGGTAACATTCAATCTCCCTCTCTGAGGGTGAAGACTCTTCTTAATCCACAGAATAGTTGTCTTTCGCGACGAAAGTTTTCACCTCATCGGGTAAATTGGTCACTGCACAGGAAACCACCGAAAAATAAGAAATGCAACGAAATGATGTCAGCAGAAGCCAAAAGAAACGGTCTAAGCTCGTGGCCAACCGATTCACTTTTCTGTCGTTTTCCCCGAGATGCACTAGCGTATCTGTGCAGAGCTGCCGTGCCATTGTTTTCGGAGATTGCCCAATGTCCGAGAGCATATTGCGGTTACACAATACAAAAGAAAGAATTGCATGCTTCGTAATTCCCTCCGTATGAAGGAGAACTCAGTGCATTTTAATGGCAAATAATATCATGGAAAACGTTTCTAAATAACTTCAGCTGCGCTAAAGCGACAATTTGAGAAAATGGCGATAGTCTTTTGATGAACAGAGGATGGAGCTCTCAACATAATAGAAAGGGGGGCATGAGAACTTCGTCTTTTCTTAAGAATAGACTTTATATGGCACCTCACTGGCATTGTTGATTACTCAACGTTTCCTATCTTACAAAAAAATATCCAAACCAATGATATGGAAAACCCACTTATGTCTTGTTGAGCCAGTATTGGACAACTGCCGCACAACCTTTGCTACTGCACGATCTCCAGCATCGAATAAGTTTAAGGAAATAGCCAATTTAAACTCTTTCAGAGAGTCTTTTCACTGCTAGCATAAACATTTATAAATGGGGAAAAAAGAGCATTTCGAAGTCCATGACCACAAGGAATGGAACATTTAGCTAATTCCTATGATTTTCTAAAGCTTACGCAGATATTAGCACGCAACTGAAGCAGAAAAATGGGGAACATTCTTTTTTCATACATGCAGGCACATTTATAGCCTGCTTCAAAAACTTCTAATGATCTTCATAATCTACTGTATAGTCTGGAGCTCATATCGGAGATGAAAAAAAACACATGATCGAGTAATAACGAAAACAATATTACTACTTTCTCTATCCTACCTTATTGACTTCAAATTGTGTCAAACTATTGCACAAACAATTTATTCTTGACCGCGACATTTGCACAAACGATTTCAAAAACATTTTACTTAAATGAAAGTACCTAAATCCTTTCCAGTACAATTACATAGCTGGACAAAGAGACTGTGACGTCCTTCGGTTCCAATATCGACCACCGATACTGAAGGTAGACTAATATGCATAATTGACTACAAAGAGTGACATATTCGAGCTTAAAAGAAATTATTTGGAAAAACCATGTCAATAACATGGAAACACACGTCCGACACCAATATTCCAAGAAAAATTGGCACCTTATCGGCGATTAGCACTAGTTTCTGCTGTCCCTCCCTTAATTACCTTCAAAAAAGGCCTTTTCATCAATGAGAAATTATATTGCACTTTTTGTAAAACCTGGACTCATTTTTTTGGCGGATGTAGTTTTTTTTAAGCTTAAAGTTTAGCAACTCTATTGTGATAACTAAGGTGCAAATAAATTTTGAAACGGCATAAAAAATATCTGAGCTTGGGCAATAAATTGGTAGCAAACATAATATTAATATGGATATTTATTACACTGGTAATTAGAAAAGTAAGTTCTTAAATGTGAGAAAACCGAAGGTAAAAAGCCCTGTAAAAGTATAAAAACTGAAGTAAAGATATCGCGCTGGAATAAATTCCCCCTTCCGATGTAATCGGGATGCAACGGATAGTCTGGAACATTAAAGAAATCAGTGAGTAGGCCACGAGGTGCACGCATCATTATGCATGAAAACTATTCTCTGGATTAAATTTTAAATGGCTAAGTGTCATCCCCAATGGATGCGAACGCAGCGCCGCGGTGGCTTTCCCAACTATACGTATGACGTCACATGCGACTAACACGGGGATTGTCCGAAAATCGGGTCTCAGATTCCGATCAAACGTTGCCGTGTTTTAATCCATCGGCAGCTGTCCACTAATCACAAAACCCCCATATGAGGCTATATAACCTATAGTTTAAACAAAAAACGCAGTTAAAAATTTACAGGCCCAATTTTTTCCCTTAGAAATATATCCCTTTCAATTAGCAGCGGTACACCGGTGGTTATGGTGCCCGACTCGCATCCAGACGTCCTAGGTTCTATTCTCAGCATTTTTTTCACACTTTTTTCTTCTTTTCATTTCACAAAAGCCTGCTTCTCATCCTTATTTCCATGATTTTCACTCTAAATTTGATTTTTCTGCGCGGAAATCTTTTTATTCAATGCAGCAACGTGCGATTTTTTCCCCATTTTTTCATTCGGCAGCCTAGTTTCAATTACATTATTTCCGTGTCGCAAAAGGAAGCGTTTTCACGATGCACACGTGACAATTCTCAGTGTAGAAGCACAGCCTATTATTCGTGCACAGCTCGCGATGGACTCGAAACACGACAAAGTTAGATTGGAATCTGAGACCCCGTTCTGCGACCCTTCCTTTGTAAGAGGAAACGCACGACAGAGGCGAACGATCCGCGAAAAAACAGTAGAAGGGAGGAATGCGAGGAAGTGACGAAGAGAGACAAATGAGTCGCAGATGGCGTGCTCGAATAAAAAAAAAAACAAAATACAATTACAAAAAAGAAAAATCACCCTCTGGTGAATGAGATGGCCATTGAAATTATCTGAGCACAGTGCAGCGTCTTCTACCCACGATTGCCCTTAAGGCGTAAAATGCGGCATAGATAGGATGGCCAAAGCGATGTAGACGAAGTAATTGGTGGTGAATTGGGGGTGGGAGTTGTTGTGGTGGCATAACTCCCAGGATTAAGAGGACAGGGGGGAGAGGGAGGGTGGGGTGGGGATTTGGACGATGACATAGAGAGGACTACCAACCATCGACGCTTAGAGATGAAATACATGTAAAGCCGACACTCATTTAAACGCAATAGAAGGGATTAAAATACCGAATATTAAGTTTGATTTACAAAGCAATGGGTGGAAGAAAGGCTCTCGCCAAATTTTACTGTTGAGCGCTGAATAATTTCGCCCCTAGAGAAGTTTGAAGGTTCAACTTGAATTCCGCGCCAAAAACGCATTTTTCGGGCGACGCCATGTTGATGACGTGTGAACCTCATGATATCTGCACTGCTTGAGTAAGGAGTGCATTGTCGTATACGTTATTTCGAGTATAAATTAATATTAGTTAAAACGGAGAATTTAAATGAGTGGGAGGAAACCTTAAGTATACTCGTTTCTTCTGATGATTGCTTTCGGTGGGTTGGCCCTCTTCAGGGCCATATTTTACTGTTGATGACGTGTGAACGTCGGCAGAGATGGAGAACCTTATCCGGTGGGAAACCCGAAATAACTTCAACTTAAGTATACTGTTGTGTGCCGAGATGTGAATATACCTCTCGTTAAACACCAGAAAAGTATTTTTTTGTGGTTCCAAACGATCCAGACCCAGGAAGGCGACGCTGCACGGAGACAGCATATTCTTTCAGATATTGGCTGCTATAAATTCGTGAGGGCCATTTTAATGTAAGTCACTTCTGCTTCTCAAAGGGATTTAGTTTCCATAACTTCTTTTGTTGTCTTCGGCCACACATCACAAAAATTTCGTATGTCCTTAAATATGTACACACTCAACGGGAAATTTTACTTGTTACTAGCAAATATATAATTCTGCTTCATTTATGTTTAATTTAATGATTATTTCGCGTGCATTTTCCCTGGTTTTTACTCTTTGTTTCTATTTTGCGCAACAAAAGCCAACCACTGCAACGGAAAGGGTCTTCGACGCTAACCTGGTGATGTGTCAAATAGTCTAAGGTAATACATGATAAACTCAAATTTGTATTCCAGTAATTACTACGATATCGTGTTACTCACAATGAGCACAAATAAAAACACTTGACTCCCGGTACCGCCAGGTTTGTAAAAAGAAACATAAATTGCAACTAAGCACGAAAAAATTTTAAAGTCTTAAAACAGAACAGATAAACCGGAGGCAGGTCCGTACTTTATGAATACTAGCAAATAGTTTGAACTATCATTAATCGAAGCGGAATAACTGTCAAATAATAAAACTTAATGTGTGACTCCTTTCACCAGACTTCAAAATGTTCGTTAATGCCAACGCCAGGATTTTATCCTCAATGTATTCTCCTAATTTAAAAAAGCCGCATTACCATTAATAAAAGCATATTAGGAATGACTGCACAATTCCGATCATAAATAACCTGTAAATAAGAAAGAAAACGAGAGAACGAGCAGAAAAAAAATTAAGAAAGACAGGCCCGATCCCTCAACCTTCATTACCACAGATCAAATCAATGGCCACTTGGCCACCGCGGTAACATTAAATTGCACAACTAATAAGTATTATAAAAAGTAAAGGTGAAAACCGGTGCAAGATTCAGTAAATGCACAAGAAATAATCATTAGATCCTACATAAATAGAAGTGGAGTGATAATATTTTTATCATAAAATACTTTATTCCTTTGAGTGCGTACATATTCACTCACAGGCGGAATGTTAGCGGAGTGCAGCAGAAAACTACGAAAGGAGTATAGTATAATAAATTTCTTCGAGAAGAAGAAGTGAAGCCACAAACTTTGTCCTAACACTTTTGAAAGTGACTGCACGTGTAACTCTGATGTAAGTATAAGTAAAATTACAAATATTTTCATGCGAAAATCCCTATTTCTGAGTTACTCTTTCATCTTAATGTTTACCATTTCCTATAGTAAGAAACTGACTTGAAGAATTAGCAAGAACACAGTTGACCAAAGCAAGCGTCTGCTTTAAAAAATGCTGTTCCAACGAAATTTGAATTTTAATCCTAAAAGAATCGGAGAGAAACCCGAATTTCCTTCATACCTTTAGAAAGCAAGAAAACAGCTATATCTACAGCACATTTGTTCATTTATTTCAAAATTTACGTCCGGAAACTAAAAATCAGTAATAACTAAAGGATTTAGCGAAGGTATGTCCACAAATTAAAGCATCTACGATAATTACCGTGATTACTGTCTCTCTCAAAACTGTAAACATTTCATCTCAAGATGTTTCATTTCAATGAAATGATTGAAAAAAAAATTGTTCAGAGTCTCGGTTGGTGATGTCAGTACATTTCTGGAATCAGCCAAAACAAAATTAAGATTGTGTTTTGCCATGACGATAAACTTGTGGCCACTATTTCCGCGAACGCAGTGTGTTTACGCCTTCTTAAAGCATTACTCACGCGACATTCATGAGGTTTACGCGTCACGCGGCGTCAGCCAATAGAAAAACGTTTCACGTCATGGGCGTGGTCGAAGCTCCTGGCGGACTTTTAAAGCTACTCATCCCGGTTAAAAATCGACTTTGATCTGAAGTTTGGCGTGTGTGTTTTTCATTCATATATTTTTGGTTTTAAATAACGAAAACCAATTTTTAATTTTTAGTGTTCCCACCTATTCTCTCAACCTAGGGAAATATATCTGACACATTATAAATTGCCTCCATAACAGATATAAAAAGACAAAACCAAATGCATGTTTTAACCCTTAGACTACCAACGGGACACATATGTCCCAGGTAGATTTGCAAAATAACCTTTGGGATGTAGGCCTATTATAAACACCTAAAATATCGTCCCATCGGTATAGGATGAACTTACCGACTTTTAGTTCTTATTTTGCCAACAGATGACAGTACTTTGACATGTTCAATAAGATTTTCATTGTCACCTCTGGTTTATTATAGCAGAGGAAATTTAGTCTTGGCTAGTAATTCTACAACGCTAAGTATATTTTTTCATGTTACTTTAGGATACTTGTTTTTTTGTACAATATTACCACTCTCCATTTTGCGCAATGATTTATCTTTTTCACATCTGCAATTATGAGTGCCGACGTTGTGAAATAATTTCTCTGATTTACCGTTGTTATTTTGACGTTATGAATTTTTACCACATGATAAATTTTTTGGTTCTGTACGTTGTCTGATAAATTTGTCATGTCGATGACGTAAACGATGTCAAAGAGTTGTCTTTGTGTCCACGTGATACTGACCATTGCGTCGAGCACTCCTAGATTCAAGATCTAGAGGCTCTTTCTTTCAGTCCTTTGAAGCTATTTGAGGATTACAGTGATTTACAACTACATCTGTGTAACCTCTGGAGTAGATTGATACCAGGTGAGTAAACCCTTCAAAATGTAATTTGGTGTCCTAATACATAATTGCTTCCATAACAGCCTTTACATATTCATATTCATTTTCATTTTAGTCACAAGAAATGAGCCACATGAGAAAGTGCAATGAAGAAGAATTACTCCAGATATTGGATGAATCTGACGACGAAATGTCGGTTGGCGAATCATCAAACGAAGACGCGTCATCTGGTGATACATCGGACGAAGAATACAGGGTTGATTTTGAAAATAGTGAGGGGAGTGAATAAACTGATGAGAGCTCTATGGAAGACAGCAATGAAAAGTCTGACGACATCCAAGACAATTTATGTACAGAGGAAAGCAATAATTCTACCCTCTTATCTACAAGTGACATTCCGAGTGAGATTTTGTGGACTACTCAAAGATACAATTGCTTCCGAGACATTTTTGCATACCTGATTGACAATGCCATTGATTTCGGTTAGTAGGCCATTAGATGAAATGGACTGTTTTCTCCAATTATTTCCTCACAGCTTATTTATATTCATCAGTCAATGTACCAATAAGCGTTTGGATATATTGCGAAAAAAGGGAAAACATAATATTATCCGAGACACTGATCCTGGGGAAATTATGTTGCTCCTTGATTCTATGCTCGTTATGAGCTACAACTAAGTACCAAATATTTCAGATTATTGGTCTCACAACCTTTCCTTGGGAAATGAGGCCATCAAAAAATCAATAGCATGAAATAGATTCCAATTGTTAGTATCAAAGCTCTATTTCAATGATCCTGAACAATCTATGGGTTCTTCAAAAACATATTATATTGACGAGGTAGTTTCTTGCCTCAAACATTCATTTCCTAAGGCAAGGGAAGAAAGTCCGTTCCAGAGCATTTATGAGTCCATAGCAAAGTTCAAAGGCAGATCCTCTCTCAAGCAATACCTTCCTATGAAACCAATAAAAAGAGGGATAAAAATTTGGGAGCGCTGCGATGCAGTAACTGGGTACGCATATGATTTGAATATTTACTCTGGGAAAGAATCCGGACAAAACTATTCTGCATTGACCACTCTCTGAGAGAGAGTTGTTCTATGTCTATGTAAGACGATAAGAAAACCAGATGTCACACTAATTTTTGACAGATTTTTCACAAGTGTACAATTGATAAATACCATGGAATTTCCATCAGTGGTTACTGCTATCAGTTCAAGAAAACATATGCCGAAGTTCCAAGGAAAATTGAAAAGGGGAGAGTATGAGCTTGTTGTGAATCAGCATGGACAATAGCAATAAGGTGTCAGGACAGCAAAGAAGTTACTGTTCTTAGCAACTTCCACGATACTACAGCGCACACTGCTAATCGCAAACAAAAAGATGGTACAAAGTTGGTGGTAGACTCCAGCCGCTATTTGTTTCTACAATAGGTGCATGGGAGGAGTAGATCTCTCTGACCAAAAGGTTAGCGTGTATGACTTTGACAGGCGGTCAATGAAGTGGTGGTAAAGGTATTTTACAAACTACTAATGCTAGCAGTGCTGAATACATGGATTTTACACAAGGAAATAACAAAGAAAAATGTAAAACTGCTACAGTTCGTTGTTCCATTGGCCGAAAACTTGATGGTAACTGGGAAAGAAAAAAGCCATGTAAAACGCAAAAGATGCAGAGGGAGGCCATCAAAAGCAGCTAAGCTCATGATAAATGTGGGTGACCATCTGCCTTTTGGGGGTAACACCAGGAGACGCTGTTCGAGGAGTGCGCAGAACAAAATGGAAAAAAGAACAAAAACTATTTGCTGTATGTGTAACGTATGCACCATTATGTAAAATTTGTTTTACGCCGTATCACACCTAGGGTTCACAAACTTGATTTGTCTGTTTCATCACATTTTTTTGTCAAACTGAAGTATTGTTTGTTTGTAATAATAGAATTTTTTATTCAACTCTGTATTATCTACTTTTTTCAATTATAACCCTCATGACAATTTCAATCTCAATCTCTTTTATTGTGTATTTTGCTTCTTTGTACCTACACGTATGCCGATTTCAAAATAATGTTTTTCTCAAAACGTATTTATTCCCATATATTAGTGTGGATAGTTGAATTACCTTATATACCAATGGGACATGCATGTCCCAACCATAGGTACCAATGGGACATTTTGTCCCATCCGTAAGTACCAGTGGGACATATGTGTCCCACCCATTAGTACCAGTGGGACGTATATGTCCCACACCCCCCAGCCGAAAACACGTAACCTGACATGTAAGAAAATGACCCTATGGCCTCTTGAAGCACTAGTAAAGAGATAGGAACAAATAAAAAGTTTGTAAATTAAGGAGAAAAAAATGGTAGTCTAAGGGTTAAATTAGCAAACTCTTGTCTGATAAGTCTCAAAGACTGCCTCCAAAAATGCCAAGAGGCACTTGTTTATAGCCGTAAAAGACGATTCTGTCAAGAGGTGGACGATGTCACCGAGAAGGGTGCAGCAATAACGATGAGTCCCGAGATAACGGGCGAAGACCTTTACTCACGCACCAGATCAACTCCAAGAGTCACAATAATGAGAGATTTAAAAAAAAATGCCCTGATTATACATTTCTCATAACCACGACTTCGTTTGAAACTTAGGCCTAATATTTAAATAGTTATTTGTACATTCATACAAAGTACAGAATGCTACTTAAGTCAATTATGATATCAACGAGTAATACAGGAAGCATTCTTAAGAGATAGAATTAAAAATTGCAACACCTTTACCTTTTATATATTATCCCGAACCATTGAAATCCAACACGAGAGAAAATATTTACACTTTTTCCGCATTTCGGAAATTTGTTCAAATGCTGTCAAATAGGTGCTTGCTGTCCGATTCCAAAATTCCATCCGCTTAGCCATTCATCCAAAAAACGAGGACATTTCGCCTATCATGATAAAAGGTCGAGGAGTATTCCAACTAAAAAGAGATCCCTGCGAAGAAAACGAACCTTTTTTGACATAGCACACTTTTGTTAATGTTTGCAGAGATAACAAAGTTCCTTTACTGGAATACTTTGGCTTAGTATCTTTGGAGAGGCGATCGATTCGAAAAATTAAACTCGCTCTGAGAAATATGAAAATACAGTGCATATAAAGCAAAAAGATTCTTTCATAATAGAGCTAGCTATTCGACACATTGAGGCCATGTTTCTAAGTACATAGTAATTTTACTCAAATAGCAGCTTGGCCTACGAACGCAGAAATACGAATTTAAAGCGGAGAGATATAGAAAGGAGGACACAATTCGAGTGCGCTACCCCGCTGCTCATATGTTTCTCAGGCATTGCACGATGGGAGGAGAGAGATGAAATGGCGTTGCCAGGACGACGACAACAGAGGAAGGAGCGAAAGAAAGACACGCTTAAAATTCCTCGCGCAGGTATTCGCCCTGGCAAAGGGACGACGGAGTTCCCACGGCACGGGCGCTGGTCGAGCAACTATGAGATTAATACGAAGGCCCCTCTGAGTCCTTCTTTCGCCAATCCCAGCGAATGCCTTGCATACCACAATGAGGGTCCACATTCTGCGAGAATGAATGGATTATTATTGTTCCGGGGAACAAACCCTCATTTCCGTCGCCGTGTCCTGATTGGCCTTCGCAATTGCGGTCAGATTCGTCGAGATCCACCGCGTCGACGTCACGAGGGAAGAAAGAAATCACGAGTCACGGCTCCTCAATGAGAATATGCCAAAGAAACATTAGCTTGCGAAGGAGGGGGTTAGAAACGACAGTTAAAATAAAGTGTGTGCTTTGAAGCGAACATCTAGGAAAAAATGGATAGGATCATAGTCATTGAGCTCAGAGAAAGAGTTGAATACTCCATACATTAATCATAGACAAACATTTAAATGCACAAGACTCAAAAAATAATTTTTCAGCAGTAGGAAATGAATAGGTACATAGACCAACGATGAAACTTTTAGCAAGTGTTTAAACAGCAATTTAAATAAATGCGATTTTTGGAGGCAATCATCCAGCTAACTACCATGGTTGCGTTACACAGGAGGATGACAAAGCCGTCGCTATGGCCGCTCGCCGAGGCAACCTGCCTCAGTGCCACGCCCCCCTCCGGCCCAACTTATTTTCGCAAAAGGTACGGGAGATATGTCAATAGGGACTTGTTTCTGTAATGAGCATCTAATGACTGCAACAGTTTTTGATTAATATATTGAATATCAAGAAATCCAAAAAAGCTATGTCATTGTTAGTGATTCAAATAACTGTTAGTACACTTAAAAATTAGATAAATCCCCCTCAATGAAAAGAAGAGTGTTTCCTGAGGAAATAATTGAATCTAAACTCGCAAAAGACAAAGCATCGCACATTCCTAAGTATTGCAGCTTACCACTTCATTTTTCTGTGTATGCAACGCAAGAAAACAATGAATTTCAGCGTATTAGATAATAGCAATGAGTATCGGCACTTCACTTATTTATCAGGGGCCACACACACATTAATTGACAGATAGAAAAAATGCTATGCCATTGTTCGTGTAAAATTCGAGGAAAGACAACAATTTTACTTCCCAGAGAAGAGACATAGGTTAACAAGGACTGTGATCGTGATGCACGTGTGATCAATTTCAATTTTTGATACAGAAATCGTTAAAGACGTGCGTAGAGCATGATAAATTGTCTCGAAAATATAATTCTTCACTTTCCGGCCCGCAATTCCATTGGTTTAATAAGAGTTACAAATCCACAATTCTCCGGCAACCGCGCGAATCAAAAAGGAAAGGTTAATATCTTTCCTTTCATAAATAAAGATATACGAGCTTATAAATAAATCCTGGACGTGGGTAAGCGCGGACGGTAATCGCTGCGAGAGATGCGCTGCCGAGCCTCATTTTTTATTTATTTTTGGGTCGATAAGTGACTGTCGAGGTGCCCGCGTAGCAGGAAGTGGATTGAGATCAATTGGACATGACGGTTGCTCATGACATGCAAAGGTATGGGGATAATTTACGAGATTCAACGCAGCGAAGGAGTATTGCAGAGACACCCGCCATAAATAAGCCTCACTTTATCATAAATATGCCGAGGAAAGGGGCCGAAAAACGATGGCAGTAGGGTTTTTTTAATTTCCGGGCGAGCAAATCATAGCGCTGAGGCGATAGAAAGCGGTATGTGCTCCTTCGCCACCAAACAACGAGTATCAAGTGATTCAAAGGCAGGAGAGCAGGTGCACACGTTTGAGGAGGCTAGGATCCTACAATGCTTCCAGCTATTTATTCGCGAAACAATAGACGGGAGGACTACGTGATGGCAGCCCAATAATAATGCGTATTCCTAAATTTAATAGAATGATAATGCAAATACGACATTGAAGGCGTCGCGAGAGAAAAATAACGAAACAAATCATAAAACCTTGAAATACGTCTTTCCACGGAATTTCGTCTGAAGAACATGCATAAAATTAACGAGGCCTTTGTTTACCCAATTCCTCCATCATTTGATGATCTCAGAACATTTAACAGGGATGCATGGTTATTAAATCTGGGAATTCTTATCCCTTGCATTCCCACCACGTAATTGAGACGAATAACCCAGAGGGCAGAGTAATCGCCAATAAGAGATCTTCCACGCCAATACACCGCTTATCTTAGGCCGATTTGATCTGAGGAATGCAAGGAATGTTCGCATTCCCACTTGTCCTAAGTCTTTGTCTTAAGGAACTCTAGAACCAAAATTTACTCATTGGAAATACTTTAAGCAAGAACGTGCTTTAATCAACAGCAACAATCAGATTCCTTGCATAAAGCTAAGTCACGTGTGCTAATTCAAAAGCTAGCAACCACTCCCCACACTACAGCAAAAATATTACAAGCACCATGACTATAGGGAATTCTAATGGTAATAGCCCTCACTTAATTAAAAAAAAAAAACAGAAAAATTCAAGGCTTCATAGAAGGGGTTAAAATGCTCGCCTTCTCATCAAGGTTCACCAAGTGATGAAAGCACAAGAGTATCCGACTCCAGCATGAATTCCCCTGCACGCAAATGCACAGCGCAGCAGTATAATGCAATTCAACACACGCACATAAAGAGGAACATAAAATGGTGGACTCCTCCGCTTAGGAAGGAAAGTCAGCTCAAAGCTCCAATTGCCCAAGAAACACACATATAAGGCCCATGGGAGTGAATCAAGAAGTCCCGGGAATCTTGTATTCCACCCATCATTTGCCTAATCCCGAATGAGAGATCGCATCGATGAGACATCGCAAAATTGATTTCTGGAGCTTAAAGAGAGTTCATTTATATAATAGATACATGTGTAATAACATGGCACCCTATTACTAAAACTATCCACTATTCCTGTCACTAGTACACTGAAAATCTCTTAGAAGCATTCAAAGGTTATTCTAGGATTTACACAACAGTTCCATTGGAAGTTGTACAACACAATCAGGTGTTCCGGGAGTATACGCAGTATAGAACACTCATCCCAGTAATGACGTCATACACATGGCATTTACGAGAATAGGTGGAAACTGCATGATTTAAAAAAGACAATAAGAAGCATGGTCCCTTTAAGGGTATTTAGCCGTTGCCAGGCAGACTGGGATGGGGGATGTTCTTGTGTTATCGGGGCACTCTGACACCCAAGTGCCTTTGTACCCTTGCAGCGCATACCCTGGGGTCATCAAAGGTCAACCAAATAATGGAAGCAGGGATCAGTTAGGGTTAAGGACGAGGCCCCAAGGGGAGCTATGAGTTGGGATGCATGCGCGGAACACAAGTGGAAAGGGTATCAATTAATTTTCAGGTGCTGGGTGCTGCTTTGCTTTATCGAGGAATGATTTCTTATAAAGTGATCGGCACTGATTCTCACGGTGTCCTTGATTTAAAAGGATGTCACGAATGACAGACGTGTTGGGGAAAGGAGGCCACATTCGTTGGGCGAAGAATCTATACATCATAAAGTCCCCTAACGACCACTCACTCATTCATTCATTCATTCATTCACTCACTCATACAAATGTTTGGGGTGAACGAGACGAGATACGGCAAAAAGTCTAATGAAGACCCCCTCTAAAATTGTCTGAAACCCCAGGAAAAATTATGAAAACACTAAATTTACAATTATTTATATGTCTATTCATATAAAATTGAGTATGGGGATTAGTTTAAAAATGGCCACCAAATTCCAATGGCGGCGCGGCACCCATACAAACGAACAATCATGGCAACATATTGGTTTATGCAAACAAGAGGAGCTGAATTGGGAAAGAAGATAAAGGAATTAAAACGAAAAACTGCTAAATATAAGGAAGGAGATTAAGAAAGTAATATTTGAAGTGTCTATTTCTTGGCGTCTTCTTTCCGCAAGAACAAACATCCGTTTAAATCAAAGCGCATTCAAATGCAAAGCGGAGAAGTATAAGGTAGGAAATTAGTTGTTGTTTTTGGTATATTACATCGAAAGTGTGGTGGTTATTAATTTCAAAGGTAACAAGTGCACTAAATGCCAATTTAGAAATATGATTCGTGCTGTTGACTATAGTTCGTATCTTGTTGGCGATACACGATTTTAGTAGAAAGACTTTTAAACAAGTCTTACATAATATAGGTAGGTAAAAATGATTTTATTTTCATTTTTTGTGATGGTGATAACTTTTTATTTTTGTTTACGTTCTTTTTTCCGTTAATGTCCTTTTTAATGTACAATGTTATCCGTGATCTGCAGGAGTGAATAGGCAGTGAATAATACAATATGGAAGATAAGTGCAAATAAAGGTATTTCTTATTCAATTATTTGTCTTGCGAAAACACGTTTCCCTGAGTGACTAAGTTATTCAACTGTGAAAATTATCGAAATCTTGACATTCACAATGTCTTGTGCACCAAAGGCTGTGATCCGTTACTCACCAGATTTATTGCGCATTGCGTTGAATATTAAAGCTGAGATATTTGTGTATCCCGATTCATTAAAACTTTAAATAGTGGTATTTCTGAAGTGAAATCATTCGCGATCACGATCAATAATATTTCGATAAAATTCGTCATACTAGCCCCATTTCATGCTAAGGTGCATTTGTTTCTAGATATTGATATTGTCCCTACGTAATTCGCTTACGAAGGGGAACAGCTGTTACATCTTATTCGTATATCATGAATTTGGTTGAGTTTTGTGTAAAATAATTAATAAACGTGTTTTTCATTGTAATTCGTAAAGTCGTTATGTTATTATATTACGTATGCATTGGGTGTTACAGTGGAACGTGGTCTCAACGTTTTTTGTATTTGAATTGAATAAGTTAGAGAAACTCGAAGAAATTTATTTTACTTTTTTAGCCCCTCAGAAAAACGTTTCTCTTTATAAATATTTACATTCATATTGTAGCCTACGTACCATGCGCTCGTTTTACGTGAAAGTGGAAATATTGCTTATACCTAAGCTAGCCAGTTTAAAAGTAAACGATCCTTAAGTTACAAGTAGCAAACAAAAAGTGTAAGACCTCACACAGTGAGCATAACAGGCCGCAGGCCTTTTTCGGGGGGGGGGGGGCAGAGCCCCCCCAGCGAGCAAAGCGAGTAGTAGCATAAAGTCGCCATCGCTAAGTAATGGATTGTTTTTAAACCACTAGCAGTCTCTTTGTAAGTCGGAAGTTAAAAGTAAAATGGCAAGGATGGACGAAAGCATAAGTCGAGTTGTGACAATAGGCTAAGTGCGTCGGACCAATTCGTTAACGGCTACGAATAAGCAGCAGAATGAACAGCGGAGAATATGTTTCGGATGGGACATTGAGTTTAGTTTTTGCTTTCCTGTTTTAATGTTAGTATCAGTTAAAACTAATAGAGGAGGATGAATTCGGTTATTTGGGAAACAAGATTACTAGTGACGGGAGAAGTAAGAAAGAAATTATCAGCAGAAAAGCTCAGGCGAAGAGAGCATTCCACCAAAAGAGAGACCTGCTTACAGTGGGAAACTTAAATATGGAAGTAAAGAAACAATTTATAAGAACCTACATCTGGAGTATGCTTCTATACGGAGGTGAGGCATGGACAATCACCGCAGCGGAGAAAGCAAGGATAGAGGCCTTCAAAATGTGGTGCTGCAGAAGAATGATGAAGATCAAATGGATCGACCGAGTTAGTAACGAGGAAGTCCTAAGAAGAGTAGGAGAGAAGAGAAGCCTCATGAAAACCTTAACAAGAAGACGGAACAACCTTATAGGCCGCATCTTGAGACACGATGGCCTGATGAAGACAATCGTCGAGGGACAAGTGGAAGGCAAGAACGGAAGAGGAAGACCTCGAAGAAAATATATGGAGCAAGTAAAGAAGGATGTGAAAGAGAAGAAATACGTAGGTGTGAAAAGATTAGCTGATAGGAGAATTGAGTGGAGAGCTGCGTCAAACCAATCCTAGGATTGTTGAGTAGTGATAATAATGGGACAATGAGATGGTGGAAGAGAAGGCGCTCCTGAGTAAAGTAAAAAAATAATGAAGAAGAAGTTGGTCTTTCATTTTCCTCCGACCTTTGGAAGTGCTCTATTCCCTTACCATTCCAGAGCAAATGAAATAAGTCATGCACGGACTGCATTCTGGAAAAATGAGGCTGCAATTAAAAAACTACGACGAAGAACAGTGGAGTCGAAGGCGTGTGTGTAGCGGAGGGACAAGAGGAAACGGACGATGAAAGAGAAGTTGGATCGAAGTAATCGCATATGGAGGGACCAGATCTTTCGCCATTTCCATCTGAAATTTAAAAGAGAACGTGCTGTTTTATGGAATCGATTGATAGACACTAGCATAATAGCAGCAAAGAAGAATCAGAAAAAGAAATAAGGTATCTTTACGACGATGAACCCGATATTGTATTCTTTCGTCTCTTTCATTTAAGTTCACCCTTTTAAACAGCTCGTGGAAAGTTATACACAAGACAGCATCAGAGAAAATCTACGTATCCACAGCTGCATTTCGTAGGCACTTTCAGTCAAGCAGGAAAAAGCAAACATTCAAATAGAAAGAAAACCGACATGCAGGCATATTCAAAGGAGACCCAGGGTGCGACAGCATATTCCACTTACACCGCAAAGAAAGCACACGGCATTGGAATAAAACATGAGACTACCAAAATATTATATTTTCCTATATATCCCCATAGTTACCTCAAAATATTCTTTTCGCCGCTAACAATTTCAGTATCAACATCTTAATTGCTATTAACGAATAAAGCAAATTAACAATAAAAATATAGCAAGAAATGTTATTTAAAGTATTAGTCATATCCTTAAAGTCAGAATTGATTACATAAACTCGATTATTTAAGGCTTTACTTTGTGAAAATCCATTGTAAACAATAAAAAATTATGGTACTTTTTCACACGATTTATTCAATACGACTGGTTTCGTCGCAGAGGCGACATCATCAGGTACAGAAATCGTTACAATAACAGTTATTTTGTTGTTGTTTATCTGGTTGCTATTACGTGTTGGTAGGGGAGGGTTGTGTTGGGGTTGGAGCGTTACTCAGTTTCAGGGGAATTTCCAAGAGGGGGAATAGTTTACAAAAATATTTTCATTTGCTAAAATTCCATTCTTGATATGCTTCCTAATCTCCAACTCCTCCAAGCAGTCCATCCTTCTTCCCTTTTTCTCAAGGTGGAGAATTTCCGGAACAAAATCGCTCCTGTGGTCACTCTCCCATAGGAGTTTCGCGAAATGCGATTTGTCTATCTTCCCGTTTCTCAAATGCCTTCCGTGTTCCTCTGTTCTTAATGTTTACCTGGATTGAAGAATGCACTGGATTTGTGCGCGGTTGCAAGTCCTATGATGCCATTTCATTCCTGGAGGGGTTCGAAGCGAGGGCCCCCAGGAAGGGAGCAGGCCCTGGTAGCTGCCTCGTGACAAATAACAAGACAAATGGCGATAATGGTTGTGATAATGCATTCGCACGTGACTCAACTGTCACACTCCACCTCCCGCCCCTGAATAGAAACGCCCTCATTCCAAAAAAACACAAATATTGCCCTTCCTTCTGCGGTGTACACAGTGGTCAGGTGGCTTGAGGAGTAGGTTTGACCCGACGCACGATTTGTCAGCGGTTGTATCGGAATTGTTGCCTCATGAACCCAGGCAAACATTCGCAGACAATAAACATACCAATAGGTGTCGGGGAAAAAAGCGCAAATTCCTTACTGCCTTCTTTTGGCCATACACACAAAATCCACTTTTGGCGCGAAATTCAAACATTACCGCCCACTAAAATTTGAGACACATATTTCGATAAAAATATAATATGATTATTTAAATACTGAACCTAATTACAGATCAAAACATTTAAACTACTTATCCAAGGAAGATACAAAAGATAAAATGAGACATACGCAAAACATTGAAAAAAAGTAAACAACTACTCTTGGCTAGAGTAAAGAATATTTTTCCTTCTGCTGGGTAGCTCTAAAGGTGTACAATATTTACTTATGAGAGGATTCGTTATCAGATGATCGCCAGCTAATGCGTTGACAACTTCTGTGCTGAGGTAGCAGGTGACTCATTTTATACATATTTCAAACATCCGCCGCAAGTGCTACCGAATGTTAGCAAAATCTTACGGTATAATCTAGATGATCTCATTGTAATCTGGGGCCCTTTAAGAAAGGCATTCAGTGACCTGCCAGAGCTAGTTGTTGTAGCTTGTATGCCCATCAATCACTATTCGAACCCTAGTAAGGCTGCAACAAGGTTTGAACACCGCATGATATGGTTATTATATGTCCAAGATGAAGACGCTCCTTCCAAAAGGCTGTGTGCTTAGCATTAAGTACAGGCTTGCGTTTCAATCGACAATCTAAATTAGTCAATCTTTTAATGGTTTTCATTTGGGAACCACCAACATATAATGCGAGACCCTTGTCTTTTAATAGCAAAGGCACTATGTAACTAACATTTGGATAAGGCTAAAGTTAAAATTAAGGCCAAAACTAATATGTTCGATGAAATATATCAATATCGTTTGATAAAATAAATCAAATTCTCAATAATTTACATCAAAGTTTAACTATATTTAACAAAAATACTCCCTATCCTACCATTTTGATAGTACTAATCAAATATTTTTTTCCGTGTGGAGTCCTAACTTCACTGGAGATCGCTTCCTCTCCAATCCAACCCGGGCGTGTTCTCCATCACATAAGACCATCGCGTACTTCTCGGGAACTCCCTCCTTCCTCATACAACGCCACCATATTATCTTAGGATATTACTATGAAGATTAAGTGCAGTTGTTTTTTTACACATCTCCGTGCTTTTCCAACAGGTGATGCAAAGCAAATACAGCATCCGTCAAACCATTTAGGCTCCATCATATTTTCTCTCCAGGAGTCAGCGATCTTCTCCTCGTCATGTGCTTTGCCTTACAGCTGCTTCCACTCAAGATCTACTCCCTCTTCCCTTAGGGCATTCAATGCTTCAAATGAGATTCCCTCAGTACCCTACACCTTTCCCTACTTTTATTATCTGAAGTTCTTCCACAACTTCATCCCAAATTATTCCTGGTGTTTCATTTTCACCACAGAATACCTTGACCTCCTACGATAGACACTCTTTGTTCAACAACAAGTAATAATAATACTGGCTCCACCTTCTTTTCGTGCCATTGGCCGTTTTCCAATCCATGTAGTATGCACCCATTCCCTTGTTCACTTTCTTCCTTGCACCCTGCTCCCTTACTAATGTTCTACTGGCGCCATAAAGTGTGAACGGAAATAATGCGAACATCTGACAGTAACGAAATGTGACGCGTGGGGTAGTGTTAGGTCATCTGGTGGCTGATTTAAGAATCAATTTCACCTTTATACTTATACTAGCTGACCCGGCGAACTTCGTACCGCCTAACAATTAATGAACTTACAGTTTACTTACACAATTTATAAATCAAGAGCGGCTGTATCGTTTTCGATCATGTTTAATTTATTATAATAAAATAAGGATACAAATTCAATAAAACTACGTAAATGAGTACCAAAATTGTTTGTCAGAAAGATATTTTCTTTATTGAATCTACATAGGGTGGATCGGATCACGTTTAAGCGGATTTTTTTCAACAAATTTTCTTACGTTTTAGCTTAAGAAATTTTGGGCGTTGTGGTTTAATAAAGCAGTTCATGAAATAAAAATTACACGCATTCAGTTGTCGGCTATTTGCGTTATTAGCTGTAAAAAATGTTTTTAGGTCTAAGTCTGTTGCATACACTTGGCCCATTCAGGGGGCAGGTTGACACGACCCCAGACCGACGCTTGACTGATGCTCAAAATCGTGCAAGAAAAGCCCCTATGAAGCAGCATTCGCATTAAATGACTTAAGGCACGCCAGTTTTAGTATCTCTGTTTGAAAAAAATGCACTGCGTAAACGTACTGCATGCGTAAACGCACCACGGTGAGCCCTACGCATTCGGGTTTAATGCCTTTCGTCAAGCACCTTCTGATAAACAACAGTTTTTGTTTTGTTATCAGGCGCAAGATGAAGCGGATGAAGCTAAATAAATATAGCGAAGCAAAGCAGTGACGCAGCGAGGGGAGGTTTTGGGGGATAAACCCCCCCAAGAGCTAAGAGAATTTTTTATGAAAGATTTTGTTATTAATATTAGGGGGACGGATGACTAACAAACAAAACATATTTAACTATTCACACAGCCACAAACCCCACAATTTTGAACCATTTATCTTAAAAAAATGTCTGGGGGAAGTGCCCCCACACTTCCCGCTTACCTTAGCGAGTTTTCTATACACTAAAGACCCGTGGTATTAGCTGCGCCCAAAACCCCCTATCCTAGCTACGCACTTGAAGCGAAGGGAGAAATACAGAGGATGGTTTATCGACTCGTGAACATAGCACGCTAAATTGACCATGAAAAAATCATGGGTTTTCATTAGCACACGAGCACAAACAACACAAAAACTGAAAGACTGACCATGCGATTTTTTAATCGTTATCACGAATGCAACACGAATTGTAAATTGAATACGTTTAAGCTCAAAAGGGCATATGAGTTGAGATCATGGAATCTACGGAATGAGGACTTCCTAACCTTTGAATTTTCCTTTGAGTAAAGTTGCGTGAATCACATTCATCACCAATTTTTTTAATGATCAAACACGTTCCGTTGGATAGTTATGGTTGGTTTAGGCTTCGAAAGATCATGAACACAGAAACTACATTTTTCTGTAAATCGTGCCTTGGTAAGCCAGGTACGTCCAAGGACTTAAAATATTCAGATAGATAGTTGGTGATTTCGTCTTCGTTTGTTACACATTTAAAAGATTCGAATCCGTGCAGAGTACGAACTATTTGAATTTACCTCGTTTTAGTCATCCACATCTTCGTTCTTGCTCGCTAAATCAACCATCTTTGATTCTTTTGGTGATCAATCATATTCTGGAACTCTTTGTTGATGAGCTCACCTTCCTTTGTTGATGAGCTGAAACTAATTTGCAATCATTCCAAGGAAATTAGTTAAAACTACTCGATTCCTCGACAGGAACACGGACATAACCGTTTGTCAACAATTGCTTGGAGATTTGTTTACAAACACGGTAGTGAAGTGTCAACTCGAGCTGGGCCACGGCTGGGCTTACAATCAGCTCGAATTAAATTTAAAAAGTGTAATTTCAATTAAATTAATATTTTGAATATATTTTGTAATTAAAATGTTATATTGTTACTAAATTCAGTTATTAAAGTGGTAAAAACATAACAAATTATTTAATTTGTAGTTTTGACCGACTTATCAATTGTTGTGTTACTATAACTCCTAAAAGCATGTCCTTCGGAAAGAGATGAATTTTTTGTGAAATAACCCTTTTTAATGGCCTATATGTTAACCCCGCCTGAGACGAATCCAAAGAACCAAATCTCATTGAAATCGGTGCAGCCGTTCTCGAGTTATAAGTGTTCTAACTAACACGATTTTCGACTTTCTTTTATATACTTATATTTTTGCATGTGAAGAGCAAGAATTCACAATGCCGATATAATATTACGTAAAAGAGCTCACATAATAAACACAAAATTACTTAAAACTACAGTTCAAGATTTCTGAGTTTTCCACTGCCGCCATTTTCAGGTCCACTTCCCACGATTGCACGTTAACGAGGGAGCATCCGCGTTCCCTTGTTCACTTACCCTCCGTTCCCTTGCGCCCTCGCCGATTGGGTCCACCCTTGCTGTCGTCACATCCGTAAGTTTACGATCAAAAAGTTCACGAAGGGTAAAAAAAATTGCGAATTGGAAAACGGCCATTATCTCTTCACAGCACTTTTTCGGCTGAATTATTTTACCGACGACAGTGAATGAAATCCATAGAGGCTTTTTTCCTTTTCTTTGACTATTCTATACAATCACGAGAGACCTTATGGCGTTTCTAATCCCTCGCACAGCTATTGCCTCCGCCTCATTCGCCTCCATCTTCGCTTGTTTATATACTTTTGTGTCCTCCTGTCTTTCCGAGTAATCTACCGATTCGATCGATGGATTGTTCTTCCTCATAGGAAAATCCACTAGTATTGGTAGCATATTAATTGCGTTTCGCTTGGTTTCGCTTATAGTAGGGCCCGCCCGCCTTTGTGACGGTGCGGGATTCCTCGTCCCCTCCCTTCCTTTCCTATCCTTCCCCTGGAGGTGTCGTCTGGATCTCATCGCGGCGATGCCCCCATCCTTATCCTTCCTCTCTCCTCCCCCTCTCGAGGTGGCACGGGCGTATAAGTCTCGGACTTGGTTACCGGTCCTCGAGAGCGTAACCTTTGCGGAGCCCGCCCTGGGACCCCCGAATCCACTGTCTTTCCGATTTATCCCATATCTCCTTTGCTGCCTTCTCATCCTTGGCTATTTTATTATTTTATGCACTAATCATTCCATAACCACGCTTGTTTTCAGGTGGGCTTTAGCAAAACGTATTCCCCAGAAGCTGCCCTGCAGCCGTCTAAATTATTTCACTGTTTCCTTAGGCGCGAGCATTTACGAGTGTCCTTGGTGTTTTCCTAACTCTTACACATTCCTTAAAACATCTGCCGAACACTCCCATTACTGTTTCCACCATATAACCTTTCTAGATCATTTTTTCCATCTTTTTCAAATATTTTTAGTAACTCAGTCCGCAATAACTGGCCGCTGTTGAATAGCTACAAACTCACCCAATATCTCTTCGAAATTACTTATCTCACTATGGCGTTTCTTTCAGCATTACGAATGGTCTATGTCACAAGAATTTCTTTCACTCTTTTACATCACATACCGGCCTCCTCATTTTTGAAGTAATTAGTAATCAGAGCCATTTTATTAGCCAGTTCTGAGCCTAAAAGCATATCCCCTCTTAATATCTATGTCCTAAACCGTAGCTACCGAGAGACAAGGCCTGAGCAACCAGCCGTGACGTCACGATGAGAAGGGTTAGATTATTGCCACTCGTCGTTCGCTTGAACGATCGCAACTGGAGTGAGCGTAATTCTTTCTAATTAGATAGTAGAATTCCTTCGCATTTACTTTGCTAGGTTAAAATATTTACCACAAATATTTCAGGTTTACTTTATTCAGCTCTTAACGTCCTTATATATTTACGATCGCAAACTAAACCACTTACAACCGATAACTTTTTCAAGAACGACAACGACAACTTTTTCAACAACGACAACTTTTTCAACAACGACAAATACAAATTTTCCAACAACGACAACAATAACTTTTTCAACAACGACAACGACAACTTTTTCGACAACGACAACGATAACTTTTTCAACAACGACAACGACAACTTCTTCAACAAAGACAACGACAACTTTTTCAACAACAACAACGACAACGACAACCTTTTCAAAACAACAACTTCGACGACAACTTTTTCAACAACAACAACGACAACTTTTTCAACAACAACAACGACAACGACAACTTTTTCAACAACAACAACAACGACAATAACAACTTTTTCAACAACAACTACAACGACAAAGACAACTTTTTCAACAACAACAACAACAACGACAACTTTTTCAACAACAACAACAACGACAACGACAACTTTTTCAACAACAACAACGACATCGACAATTTATTCAACAACGACAACGACAACGTTTTCAACAACGACAACGACAACGTTTTCAACAACGACAACGACAACGTTTTCAACAACGACAACGATAACGTTTTCAACAACGACCACAGCAACTTTTTCAACAACGACAACGACAACTTTTTCAACAACGACAACGACAACTTTTCCAACAACGACAACGAAAACATTTTCAACGACTTCGACAACTTTTTCGAGAACAAAAACGACAACTTTCTCAACAACGACAACGACAACTTTTTCAAGAACGACAACGACAACTTTTTCAACAACGACAACTTTTTCAACAACGACAACGACAACGTTTCCAACAACGACAACAACAACTTTTTCAACAACGACAACGACAACTTTTTCAACAACAACAACGCTAACGACAACCTTTTCAACAACAACAACGTCAACGACAACGTTTTCAACAACAACAACGACAACTTTTTCAATAACTACAACGACAACTTTTTCAACAACAACAACGACAACGATAACTTTTTCAACAACAACTACAGCGACAAAGGCAACTTTTTCAACAACAACAACAACGACAGCGACAACTTTTTCAAAAACAACAACAACGACAACGACAACTTTTTCAACAACTACAACAACAACGACATCGACAACTTTTTCAGCAACTACAACAACGACAACGACAACTTTTTCAACAACTACAACAACGACAACTTTTTCATCATCAAAAACAACGAAACTTTTTCAACAGCAACAAAAACAACGACAATGACAACTTTTTCAACAAAAATAACAAAGACAACGACAACTTTTTCAACAACGACAAATTTTTCAACAACGACAACTTTTCCAACGACTACAACAACTTTTTCAACAACGACAACGCTAACGACAACCTTTTCAACAACAATAACGTCAACGATATCTTTTTCAACAACAACAACGACAAAACTTTTTCAACAACAACAACAACAACGACAACGACAACTTTTTCAACAACTACATACGACATACAACGATATTTACGCTCATATAAAAAGTAATCCCTTACTTCCCAATACATGATATTTTGAATGACTGTTAATTTATTTTAAAGCATTTTCAATTCTTTAGACTACTCTATTTTTCTATTCTACCCCTCATGCCTTTAATTTTTAACCTTGAGAAAACTGAGGCGTGTATAAGGACACCAATGACTACAATATTTATAACGGAGGCTTCCGCGGTGAGTTATTTGGTGATTGGTTTTCGGGTTCATTCCGAGTTGACTCACATTTTGCGGACGACAGTTTCGGGCGCGTTCCAGCTCCCGTCTTCGGGTACAAATGATAATCAATGATAATGTCCAATCATTTGGAACCGAAGACGGGAGCTGGAACGCACCCGAAACTGCCGTCCTCAAAATATGAGACCACGCGGAATGAACCCGAAAAACAATCACCGACAACAATATTTGTTTAACTATGAATAATCGAGAATTATGGCTTACAGGAATTAATAAGAATTGAATCACCAAATAGGAGTCATAAATAAATAAAATTTGACGAATTGCCCAAATTTTTAACTAGAAAGCAATAACTTTTATATCGCTGCGATCAATACAATAAGCCCTCCAATAAAAAAAGCTATTAATAAATGCTACTCTAGCCGATTGGATTTTTTATATTTGTTTAAATGATACCACGGCCGTGCTTCTTTTATTTATAATTAATTAAGTAAGTACTTGAATATTTGGCCAGCAAGACTAAATTTACACTCTTTGACTCCACCAAACAATAAAATTAAAATTATTTACACGCTTCCGAGTACAGGAAATCTTGGACTGCTGTCAATTAAATTATAAGAAATTTTAAATTTTTAAAGTAGTAAGTGAATGCCGCTATTCAACTCCTCATCTCTTTAATTATAACCCACAAGATTAATTGTAAATATTTATATTAAATCATGAAAATATTTCATTCACATCAAACGGTGACATAAAAACAAAGACCTTTTATGCACTGGAGTAATTTCACTGTGCTACCTTTACTTATTACCATATTAAGCACCTTTCAGTAATAGCTTAAAGCAATATCAATCTGAATTAAATGATATACTTCGATCCACCGAATGGGATTCATGACTAAATTAAACATGCCGAATTACCTATTTAACAATGAATAACTTTTCCACCACTGCAATCATTACCAAAAGACTTCCAATAACTAAGGCAGGAACGTTTAATAAATGTTTAATCACTCAGGAGACTTTAAAAGTATCCATCGATTCATGCCCTTCAAAGTTAAACTCGGCAATTTCATCGAAATAATAAGTAGCCATCTTTAACAAAACCAAAAATTCTTTTGAACACACTATCATCAATACCCCTATAATTATACGATACGTACCTATTGTTCTTTGTTGACTCAAGTTCTTCTCTCATAATGGCACGAATGGATTTTTCTCAAACTTCTGGATCGCTCGGGAAATTGAAAACAGACATCTTCGGCCCCGTCTTGTCATTTCCTCGGCAGTCAGAAACACTGCGGTAGTTAGGCTAATTGCACAACTTTTTACACTTTCGTAGAACTTCAGTAACATCCACTGCTACCGTAGAACGAACCACTGCTAAAAACCTCTTTAATTTCTTCAAATTATAGTTTTATTTTCACGTCTCACTCATTGAAGCGACTTATGTTTACCACTTCGACAATGCCACTATCCTTCCATCAACAACTCCCTAACAACATTTGTAACCCCAGTCGTCCTGACGTCACCGACCTTCTCTGCTCGCTTGCGTAGGCCTTGTCTCTCGGTGGCTACACCTAAACACACGCATCACCGTCTGTGTATTTCACTTCTACTGATGCCAGTATGTCCAACCACCACCCAGAAAGCACCGCTTGTTGTTTAGTAGGATTAGGAAGATTAGTGGAGGGTGATGTGAGTGCAAGGCCAGCCCGTTGCATTGCAGTAATCTCTTCCTCATTTTCTTTCCGAATGACCATTTAAGGCGTTTCTTTGCCTGCGGTGCAATATCACGGATTCTGCTTTTACATCCGTCTTTGGTGGGATTATAATAATTATTCATTTGCTCCCTGTTGCCGAGTCTTGCCCGCGTTAGCCGTGGGATAAGAGTGACAGGCCGGAGCTTCTGTAACCTGGATATTCCCCAGCCACCCCTATGCAATTTACCCTATCACACCCTAAAGACGATGCAAAACTCTTATTTTAAACGTTTCCTTCAAGCATGAAATTTCTTAAATATTTATATTTTATAGCTATGCCACATATATGCCAAGCCCTGCAGTAGGAAATTGTAAAATTTAAAATTTATTTCTCGGGCGATGTTCAGTTATCATAAGGCTTCTTTGCGAATCGCCGCAAAGGTGAAGGAAAGTGCTTTCTCTCTCCCGCCCTTGGAATTCTCCTCATCATTTGTTTTTCTTTTAATGAGGGTGTGTATTCATCGCTGAAGTTCAACTTGGAAGCACAACTCGTTTCGGTCCCAGCCTGTAGAAATGGAGACGTTTGACGTGAAGAATGGCATGCGGTCGTAGAAGAACTAGCCAAAACTAAGGATAGAAAGTCGTCCATTGGAAACTGGTGTAACCGCTGTGTCCTCGCCTGAACCTTGCGGCAAGTGCTACCCCGTCATTGTTGGTCGGGGGCAATGAATGAAGTGAATCTTTGGAAAATGAACCCTCAAAGTTGGAAGTATGACTGGCAACTTAAGAGAGCTTGCAGACTTTTTGTGGATAAGAAATGTACAAGTAGTTTGCGTACAGGAAATAGATAGAAGGGATAATAAGATGGTGAAGTGCGTGAGGGGTGCAAACTTATGCAAAGTGGCGCTAATAATTAAAGTATAAATGGTGTTGGAAGTATTTCGAACAAAGTGTGGAGCAACCGTCTCGTCAGTGTAACTATAAGCAATGATATGGTGATGAGTGTATGACTGTTGGTATGGTATTTGGAGGAGGCGACCGACAGCTGAGGTCATTTGCGCCATTAGGGAAGGGTATGTAAGGAAGGGTGGAGAGAAACCCGGCGTCGGCATTAGCCTGCTCTCAACGAAAGGCGCCAAGGGGACCACGGCTTAACGTCCCATCCGACGGACGGAGTGTTGCGCTTGAAATGTCCTCCACACAACACTCAAGTAGTGATCGGGTAGTCCCTGAAAATTCTCTGCCACCGCCGGGATTTGAACCCGAGCCCGCCGGGTGGTAAGCCAACACTCTAGCCACCACACCAACCCTATCGCCATGTGTATGACTGTTGTGGAGGTGTTACCATCAGTACGGTGTTTGCATATGCACCTTAAACCGGCAAGAAGGAATGGGGAGGAGACAGAGTAGCTTTGGGAAGGGTGGAATGAATTGAATTGAGACTGGTCGAAATACTAAACAACAAGCGGTGCTTTCTGGGTGGTGGTTGGACATACTGGCATCAGTAGAAGTGAAATACACAGACGGTGATGCGTGTGTTTAGGTGTAGCCACCGAGAGACAAGGCCTACGCAAGCGAGCAGAGAAGGTCGGTGACGTCAGGACGACTGGGGTTACAAATGTTGTTAGGGAGTTGTTGATGGAAGGATAGTGGCATTGTCGAAGTGGTAAACATAAGTCGCTTCAATGAGTGAGACGTGAAAATAAAACTATAATTTGAAGAAATTAAAGAGGTTTTTAGCAGTGGTTCGTTCTACGGTAGCAGTGGATGTTACTGAAGTTCTACGAAAGTGTAAAGCAAAAGTTAAATCAAAAGACATTGATTAAAAAATAGGTATTTAGGGTCGAAATATGTTTATTATCGTAATATAGTAAAACGACACTACCCCACTTCAGTTACTATAACACTCTCAAACATGCAAATAACCGTGCACGACTGATTGGCCCTCGGTCAACTTCCACGCTGAAATGTTGAGGTAGTACCTCACAAACATATCTACATAAATCTTAAAAGGTCAATTGACAATTAGAAACTAAATTACCTCACCAAACACTTCGAAAATTAACGTGATCCATTCGTGAAGTGTCTGGATGCCGAGGTGACCATAATTTAGCAAAGATTTGATCAGATGATAAATCGCAATGAAAATGATAGTTTCTATCGTAATTTGGCGGAAATAATTAATATTTAACAAGATGAAAGTAATTGTCTACTCATTTAACCGACTTAGGTATCGATACTTAATTTCAATGGAAGAGGCATGGGTTAGGAGAAAGAAAAAGAGAATTAGTAGCCTATACGATGTTTTTTTAATCATGGAAACTCCTCCGGAATCGCAAAGCATTTGAATGAACTACACCGCCGGTGCAATTTGGATCAAAGAGTTTTACATGAACTTAGCTAGGGGCGGGGACAAGATTTTCTCTAAGATTTCGACGTTGTACATTGCCCCGATCTTAAATGGAGCTGGCATCATATCTACCCATTGCACTTACCCGTCATTATTTCCTCCCGACCATTGCCCGTTGATGTCATCATGAATCGCAGTGAGATAGACTTCCGGATTCCGTTCGCGCTGTCATTTTGATGGCGACGTTTCACCAACTGAGCTGTAGGCATCATCAGGTCAAGTGGAGAGTGCTAATCACATTAAGTTACGCGCTACAGGCGCGTTATTGCTGTCCCGGTGAACCATATTCACCCTAACCAGCCAGGCGATTAACGTTGCTAATAGTCACGTCCTGGTCGCACCGAAGGCGCGATTTCATGCTTTACCGGTGAGCCTTGGCTCACCCCAACCAGACAGTTTACAATGAATAGTTAAAAATGGCGCACGTGTTCTGTGGTGGGTGTGTTGTATTGTTCGTGTGAAATAGAAACTTATAACTAGAATATTTTAATAAAAAAACATTGAATTTTTTGTAGCCATAACATTGATATAACATTTTTGATATCATTACATTATATATATATTTATTTATTATTGTTTTTAATTATTATTTTTTAACATTTTATTATTTTTTGCAACTTCTATCTCTTTTTTATGTATCTTTTAAAATTATTCTTTGCTACATAGCATGAATTAGCAATAGATTTTCATTATATTTCATGTATTTTTTTAGTTATTTTATTTATTTTTTAATTTACAAGCAAACATTGGAATCGAATTCATGAAAAAACTTAAGATTAGAAGGAGGTTAAGGCAGGAGAAAAAACTCATAGAAGAGCAGCTTAATGAGGCAGTGTATGTGTCGTTGGAATATTTGGATCATAATTCCAGATGTCTGTAAGCAAAGAGTTTTTGGTGCCCTTCAGCCTGGACTTAAAATTGGTTACTAAGTGGGAATTAGAGTCATTTATGGTGGGGAGTTCGTGCGTAGATGAAATATCGGAGAGTCTGACAAGACGACTAGTGTGTAAAAGAGAACGCATTGATTTATTCTGGAAGATTTCCAGTTTTCGGCGAATGGATCTATTTTTGGCGAAAATCTCGCATGCATACAGTACCACCGGTCGGATGATGCTCTTGTACAGCCGGATTCATGAACTGTGGGAAAGTGGAGAAGAAGGGGAAGAGAGCGCGTAGATGGTTTGACGGACAGCTATTGCTTTGCTGGTGCAATATTTAAGGGAATAAAGGTTATTTTGCTGTCGCGAATAACGCCTAGGAGTTTGTGCGTGGCTGCTCTTGGTATCGCTTGTTTATTGAAATGTGGCTGCGTGCGTGAGTTGTGTTTTTTGCGATATGAAAAATTAGCGGTTGTGCTTTTTGTTGCGTTAATGTGAATTTTCCAAGTGAGTGTCCATTTGTGTAAGAGTTTTAAATGTTTGTTTAATTTGTTAATGTTGGTGTCTCCCTTCAGTGATGTAGCGGCGATAGCAGTATCGTCAGCGTACATGTGTAATGTGGATTTATATGTAGATGGCATGTAGTTTACAAAGATTGTGAATAGTAACGGACTTAGCAAAGAGCCCTGCGGAACGCCTGCCCCCATGGGCCCAAGGGATGATGGACTTGGTCCTTCGGCGACGCAGAATTGTCTTTTGATTGTATAAGATATTAAAAACAGTATCGGATATTATTATATAGCAGCGCCAGACTGAGTGCGTGCGCGCTCTTTTGTGATTGGTCCCCATCCTCTAAGCATGGGAAGGGGGGTGAGGTCTTTCTGTGGTCTACATAAATGAGTTTCAAAGTGCTGGAAAGGGTGTTGCCCTCTTCCCAATTCATCTTGTATGGCCTTTTGTTTATTTCCCCCGCTTCTCTTATTATTGTTGGGAAATATCGGTTTTCTTTGGCCAGGGCTTTTGGTTATTTGAAGAAATAAACTTTGCGCAGTAAAAATGAAAATATATTTAAAGCTATAAACAGGAGTGCGTCAGTTCGAAAGAGAGAAAAGATGCAGAATCCATACCAGAGTGCCAATCGGAGAAATAGCTGAAGAAATAGCGCAGTATCACGAGAACAAATCTCAAATTTTAATTGGGACACCCTTTAATGTACTCTGAATAAATTTTAAATTTTACAATTTCCTACTGCAGGGCTTGGCATATATGTGGCATAGCTATAAAATATAAATATTTAAGAAATTTCATGCTTGAAGGAAACGTTTAAAATAAGAGTTTTGCATCGTCTTTAGGGTGTGATAGGGTAAATTGCATAGGGGTGGCTGGGGAATATCCAGGTTACAGAAGCTCCGGCCTGTCACTCTTATCCCACGGCTAACGCGGGCAAGACTCGGCAACAGGGAGCAAATGAATAATTATTATAATCCCACCAAAGACGGATGTAAAAGCAGAATCCGTGATATTGCACCGCAGGCAAAGAAACGCCTTAAATGGTCATTCGGAAAGAAAATGAGGAAGAGATTACTGCAATGCAACGGGCTGGCCTTGCACTCACATCACCCTCCACTAATCTTCCATTTCATCAGCGAGTAAACATTAAATATTATTACCAATTTCTCTCTCAAGAGCCATTGTTAAGAAGACAATAAATGAATTATATTCCTGTGCAATGAGTTCATCATATTTCGGAGTCGGTCATAACGAGGTTGGTTTCAGAATAATAATACGAAAACCAACTTATATGCATCATTTTATTGCCAGCATTATAATCCTCATACAGCTACATAATCATTCATTAAATTAATGAAAACAGTACCAAGTGTTCCGTATGGATTCCAAGTAGGAAAAATCTAGTTACTTCAAATCCACAATCCGCTGAGCACAATTGTCTAATGCCAAGCCATATTTAGCGATCATAATAAGCATTACCATTATCAAGCAAAATTATAGTCCTATCATTCACTGATAAAATGCAGTCAAATGGCTTAAGTAGCACAGGAATGCAAAATTATTAACTCTATTAATGTTTGACCCACGGCATCGGGTCAATCCGTAAATCCAAAAGATCAAAGTTTGGACGGTGGAAAAAATCACATTATTATTGCTAAAAATTAAATTCCCAGCGTCTGCGCAGAGTAAGGAAGACATTTATTTTCGGAAACACCTACAGCCAGATATTCAGTTGCAAAAAAAGGGACAGTCCATTAGAGTTCGAAGTCGACCGAGTCGTCAAAGTATCCGTCACAAGGAACCCCTCTCAGTCAGCTGACTACCATTCTTGTCACCGCGCACGGAACCTCAACTACTGCAGGAAAAGACGTGGACCGCAAAACTCTCAGACATCCGCCCAGATTGAAATACTCCTGAGTTGTGGCTACGGTGTGGAGACTGGGGGCAGACAAGGAGAGATGGAATTCCTGTGAAGAACGCAGGGAGAGGCAGGAACTTCGCCATCTGACGGCAACTTACGGGAATATGTTCTGGAAGGGAGCAGCTGTCCTGGTTCTTCTCTGAATGGAATCCAAGGCCGACCAAGATTTGTAGAGCATTGCATGCGATTGGCGGTCATTCTGTTGCCATGGAAATTGACGGATAAACAAGAAAAAGAGAGAGAGAGAGAGATCATCGACTCCGAACCTCTCACCGCATGTCAACGCCCTCTATCCACAATATATGCAATCTTCTCATTCAGCGAATCGCACACATCCATCAAAGTCAAATTCACATCTCCGTCGACATTATTACAAATTAACTCATGTTTATTGCATGATGCCGGGTTGAAATGTTCCGCGGGATCGCAGGGACAGGAGAATAGCTCGCAATGTTGCCTAACTTGGGGCGCATGAGCAAACGCATACGACGGAGCTAAACAAATGGCCGAGGAGTGAGACACTATCGCCCTCTGCTTAAAATATGCGCAGAGAAGATTGCGATGGAGGCGTGAGCCGAGATAGATCAGGAATTCATTATTAGACTTTGAGGTATCAGCACGTGTTGAGTAGTCAGACAACAAGAGGCACTTGCAAGCACTGTTTTATGCGCTCGACACAACGAGTTAGGAATATGGCATGAAAATGAATCGCAAGAAGACGAAATACATGTGGATTTGTAAAGCATTGCGTGTTTGGGTGTTGAATGATAGTGGACTGTATTAAAGTAAAGTGCTTGTTTGGTATCAAGATTCTTTTAATTAAACTACACTTGTTAGAATAGCACAAAGTAAACTAAAGGATCTTGAAATAATCTGGAACTGTCCCACACGTCCCAGACGCATGTTCCTCGGCGCCGCTTTTGAGAGGAGGGACTTCGCTTCGGGATGCAGCCGGAGACTTCAGCAAATACTTGGCTTGATTTTCGGTCGACTATTCCAGGCAGTGGTTCCTGATGAAAGCCATGGAAGAATCTAATTGACCAGCCTCTAAATATATGAGAGCATTTGGCTTTTTTTGCTGGGTGTGTCACGTTAAACGGATGTAGTGCTGCCTTGACCTCAACGCCGCTTCTGATCTGCCTCACCTCTGGAAACGCGTCAGCTTTCTCCCTATCTTTCTTCCGCTATGTTTCCTCAACACTATTCCTGACTTCTTGCTCGCCGTGGTTCTTATTCCTTGAGCGATTATTTTTTGTGAATAAATAATCTGAATTCGCTAAAAAAATTTCCTCCATACAGCCCCCACCCTATTGGCTCCGTTCAATGGTAGCAGAGCGTGGTTGAGGGTGTGGTAGTGAAGGGGCGCGCGGTAGCCATGGTATTCAAAAGGAATGTCCTGGATTAATGATCTATCCAAATCAAAAGCGTGCAGTTCGCGATTAGCCGTACTGTGCGTGGAATTTGTAGACAGGTAGCGATATTGAGAGCAAACAAGCAAATAAGAATAGGGTTAGGCATTACTCCTCCAAGGTCTAGTCAGAAAATCTGGTATCATGCCGATAGTTGAAGAAAATCTTAACTGATGCGAAATGATGTGCACTTCGGTTCAAGGGGAAGCCGAGGAAGGTGTCAATGAGTTTCTTGGAGGCACTCGATTAGCTGGTAGAATATTTTGAAGATAGTGGCCATACGTTTATAAAATAACTGCCTGAATCACTTGGAGGTAACGCGCGGCCCTGGAAAAAAGAAATAGTTGATTTTGGGCATTTCAAGGTGGAAGCTAAAGCGAAGTGTGATCTCGTACTTTCCCGGTGAATAATGCCTTGTAGTTGAACTCGGGCGTCGATGGTGACCTTCACGCGGTGGACAGCCCGAGTTAAACTTCAAGCAAAAGCGGCAATTTATTTCCCCCTTAATTACAATGCGCGATTGCAAAGAAACTTACAAAAGAAGTTGCAAGGACAGAAGAAACGTTGGGTGACAATATAACCTTAATTACTAAGGTAGACCAAGTAGAAGACTGCTAGGTATACAATATCTAGGAAATGATTCCGTACATGCAAATTTATATATGTATCCCTGTGCATGCATTTAAAAAGTAAATCTAATTAGATGGGCATTCCAAATTTATTTTATAAAGACATAAACTGCTCAATGCATTAAGACAAGCCCAATGAGATTCTCCTGGAAATGGTTGGGTGATATCAAGTGCACTCATAGAGAAATGGATCGAATTCCGCTCGTCTATCTATGAATGAGTCTATTTTAGTTGGTTCTCCACTTCCTACGTGAACTGCAAAGACCCAATTGCACCCCGATCACACCCTCCCTCTTTCATCCCCTGCCAAGGGGTGGGTGGAGGGGGAGACACAACCACCCCTCACACTCTTACTCACCCCCACGGAAGAATAATATACGCCTACCCTCGCTATAACCTCCAACCCCTCATCAATTACGCTGATCCTCTAATTAAAAACTGGAAGCCATTAATAACGAGGTTAATCAACCACTGTCTCCTCGAGCGCCAGCAAGATGCCAACAACGGCCGTGCCATCCTCACACCGCCCCCCGTGGCTCCTCCCTGAAACACAAAGAGTTCTTGGCGAGGAAAGTGGTACGAGGGTTGAAGTTTAGATGGCGATCGAGTGAGGTGGAGTGGACACAATGGACACAGATGTGAGCATTGCTCAAAGAGTGGAGTGAAAAGAGGGGTGGACGATCATATGGAAAGGAGTGCAGGGAGAGGGATATTGAAATCCTCGTCGATGCAATGCTCCATTCGCCAAATATAATAATCACCACTGCCATGACTTCCCATCGCCTCCACTGCTTATCTTTCATACACACTCAGTCACATCAGAGATCAACATGTACAATTAATTATGACTGACGCACCTTGGTTTTATACTGCTGCAGACACCACAACTAGGATCATGAAGTGGAGCATCGCCTAAAATGACCCCGTAAGAAAACGAGTATAGACTAAACTCTTCAATAACATCCGAAATTCATGCATTAGAGTCCATTAACGCAAAGGTTTAAGAGGTTGACGCCTAATTAAGAGATTTACGCCTTAAAAAATGACCCCACCTGGGTGATTAGTGAAACAAGATTCGACAATTGTTATAATTAATGCAATATTTCAATTGCCAAGGCACAATGAAATACCCCATCATTTAGAACGCAAAGCCAAAAGTGGGATAATATACAGAATGCAGAAAGAAACTTTAGAACAAGTAGAGTCAATTAAAAACATTGTCGTGCTTCGCCCAATTCTCAATCATGACTTCTCTACTTCTAATCCAGCACTTTGATATTTCATGTGCTGCTGATTGGGGTATTATCACGAATAATCGCCATCTATATGCCTCAAAAGAGACTCATGCATTTACTTCGATAATGTATCGTGTGCATTTGTAGCCGTAATGATTAAGCTGGCTGGGAGCCATATGTCACTTGGAATTGAGAGAGTGAACTTAGGTTAGGTTGGGATCATCGCATGGATAAGTGCGCTTGAACAATATACTATGAGAGGGTCAAATCATATGGCTTACTATGCTTCCAAAGTTTTTATATCTTATCTTAAAATTCCGAGGTGGCGGCAGTAGCAGGACGGACGCCGCGCGCTCACGGAAATCATTCAAACAAAATAGAATATGCTCTAATTTTCATTGAATGATCATTCCAATGCAGGAAATCAGTTTTACGCGGTGAATGATGGTCATTCGAAACATCATTCGAATGAAAATTCACCGTGTAAAACGGCCTTAAAACATTATCATGCTACTCGTAGCACGGAAAACGTTTTCCAATCGTAGGCGCCGGCAGGAAAGGGCCAAACGTCCAAAGGCGAGCGAAGGCAATTATCCAATGAAAAGCAAGTTTGAACGTTGCTCGTTTGTTTATTTTGAAAAAGGCCGTGTATGTGGTACTTACAATTGTTGCAGAGCATGAGCAATTGGCATACCTCGACGTAAGGAATTGCTCGGATTACGTCTGTAATACTTGATGGAAGTAGGTAAGTGAAGGCAAGGAAAATACGATCCAAGTGACACGGATCAGTTTGTTTCTGGAGTAATTCTCGTATGCCGAGGGCAGCCTTTTAACGGACGTAATCGGCTGTCTCTTGTAATATTCAGTCCCAATTCCCTCTCTGATTGCTCCAAGGGATTCGCTGTCCGCCATGTTGGACTGTTGCTCATTACGATTTAAGTCGGTGCAGCCGTTGTTTCATTCCGTCCCTATCCTTTCCCACTAATGGCTGCGCCGGCTGTGCTGCATTTGTTTCTTCCTCGAGATCATTTTCTCCATGCACTCGGCCAGCCTCCTTCCTCGCGATCATGTTCGCTTCAAATTGGAACGGCGGCGAGTGCGAGCATTTTATTAAATGTTTTACTCATCTCCTCCAGGTCCAGAGTCAATCCTTTCTCTATGCCATAATTTTATTTCTTACCGTTTTTAGAAGCACCAAATCAAATTATTTGACTTATATACATGTATTTGTCATTTCCAATGATATAATTGGGGGTTTACTGCATATCAGCATTTGTTCATTAAATTAGAGGAGATGATTCATATAAGTAAGGGATGGGGTCCTCACGAGTTGGTGCCATGGTGTATTGGTACATGACGTATCCCTCTGGCTATATTTGAATCAGTTGAACTCACTGTAGCTACCGTTCGTAGTCTCCTCCAATGTGTATATCTCTGTTAATAGCAAAATCAATAATACTTATAATGAATAAAATCAACAGATTTAGGCGTTACTTGGTGGAACGATGAGATATTCATGGTTAAATAAAAACACAGTACTATTCCACAACCTTATATTTTTGCAGTCTACTAGTTTCAACGTTTACAACGTCATTATCAAGACTAACTGAGGAAAGCATACAACATCCAGCTTTATTTATCCAACAATAGTGTGAGGGAAGGAGGAGGGGGGAGAACTAAATGAGGAGGAGCATTGAGCATTGTTGGTTGGGCATTGTTGGTTGGATAGGAGGTTCAAAACAAAAAGTATAAAAGCTTGGGGAGGTGGAGTGGGGGCAGGCAGATAAAAGTCAGGTGGTAACGAGGTTAATGAGAAGGGGAGGAGGAAGGAATGTCAAGGAAGAAGTCAGATTTTAAAACAGTAGATAAAAAGTTAGAACATTTGAATACAGTCATATCATTAAATTTTCGATGCTACGTGCAAGAGTGCATTTGGTGATTTCTAAAATTTCTAAAATATCCAGTTTTACACTTTTGTCATGTACATGTAAAATTTTAATATTAAAATCACTGTTGTGGCCGGATTCGGACAGGTGTTTAGAAAAATGGGAAATGGAGTCTTTCAAACGAGCACTACTTTTGTGTTCATCGACTCGAGTTTTAAACTTGCGGCCCGTTTGACCAACGTACACACCGTTGCACTCGTCGCATGTCAGGGCATAGACACCACTTTTGTCTTCAGGATTCACTTTGTCCTTGGAGTTAAAAATCACTTTACTAAGGGAGGTCGGGGAGTAAAAACACACTCTGTATTTGTCTTTGGGTATGAGGTTGTGAACACTGTAAGACAGGGGGCCAAGGAAAGGTAATTTGCACCACCGTTTGGGTTCTGTTTTGGGGACCGGCAGCAAACTGGTTAGGGTGGGCGATACTCTTATTCGGGTTTTTTTGGCCAGTAATTTACGGATGAGGTCATCATGATAGCCGTTATTAGAACATATCGATTTAATAACATCAAGTTCCTGGTTGAAACTTGAAGCAGTCATTGGTATACAAAGGAGTCTGTTTAGCATAGAGTTAATGCCTGCAATCTTGTGGGAGTAAGGATGGTTTGAGTCTGCGAGGATAAGTACATCCGTAAAGGTACTTTTCCGGTAGATTGAGAAGTCATGTTTGCCTTCTTTGAGGGAAATCGTAAGATCTAGGAAGTGGATTGAGTCACCTCCGAGTTCAGTTGTAAAATTGATGGATCGGTGGAGGGAATTGAGTAGCCCAAGGAAGGAGGCCAGTTGTCTCTTGCTACCGGTCCATAAGCAAATAATGTCATCCACATATCTAAAGTAGTAGCACAAGTTTTTTAAAAGAGGGTAATGAGAGCTGAACAGTTTACTTTCCAGGTTATCCATAAAGATATCAGCCAGGATAGGCGAGAGAGAAGAGCCCATAGAGAGGCCGTGGTTTTGTCTATAAAACTGGTGATTGAATTGAAAATAATTTTGGTCCATGCACGCTGATAATAGTTTTTTGAAGTCACTCACTAAGTCGTCATTGACGGATGATTTTCTGAGCCAATCTAGAGTTATATCTATTGCTTCTTTGGCAGGTACGGAGGTAAAAAGGTTGGAAACATCAAATGATACCAGTTTTCCATTTGGTGGGGGGGTTATTGTTGAAAGACGTTTTGCTAGCTCAGAGGAATTTTCAATTCTGTGCGTAGGCTTGAACCCCGAGAGGGTCCGTATGAGTGTATTTAGCTTTGAAGAAAGGAGATGGGAGGGAGCAGAAAAATGGGAAACCACAGGGCGTATGGGCACGTTAGACTTGTGGGTTTTGGGTAAGCCGTACATTTTTGGTGGCAATGGATTCATTTTAATAAGATGTCTCCTTTCTCGAGGTGAGAGTAAGGAAGTGCATCTGTTCACTATGGATTTAAGTTGATCTTGAAAAATCGGGGTGGGGTCTTTGTTTAGCAGTTCGAACTCATTGGTCGATATAAAGTCATAGCACTTCGTTAGGTAATCACTTTTGTTGAGGATAACGATACTAGAACCTTTGTCAGCTTTGGTGAAGATGAGATCGTGGTTTGTGGCGGCCGACTTAATAGATTTTAACAAGTGGGAGGAAGAGGCAGGCAAAGAATTTGGGATTCTAGTGAGGTTTTTAGAAATATGTTCAGCGATTTGGTGCTTTTTGCCGGGAGGTTCACTACGAAGGGCTACTTCACAATCAACCAAGAAATTACTAGCAGCCTTCTTGCAGATGGGTTGGGAAAGTGAGTATTTGTAACCCTTGCTAAGGAAGTTGACTTCTTGGTCCGTAAAGTTGTGGTCAGAAAGGTTGATGACCCGTGGAGGGAAGGATCTGGGGGCACGATTAGCACACAGTGGAGGGGTGGTTGGTCGTTGTGAAATACGAAGAAAGTACAGTTTTTTGCTGATCACCTTACGTTTCTTGAAGGCGATGCGGCTGCTCAGATCCTTGACGTGGTCTTGGAAAGAACTCCACTGGCACCAGTGCAGACGATGTCCCAGCTCCAGGTGAAGGTAGTAGAGATAGTGGGATAGGGAATCCCTCTTCATGAACCAGCTTTTCAGTTCCTCTCGGATCCATGTCCTCTGGGCTTGGGCGATGGCTGCTCTGGAAGCTGCGGATGACGTCTTGGTAGAGATGTGGACATAATTCGGGATGAGTTGAAGTTTAAGGCACTGGTTGTTAAAGAATATGTTAAGGCTTGCGAGACGAAGTTTGATTGAAAGCTTCTTGAAGAGAAACGCCTGTTTTGCCGTACTACCATTACGAATAAAATCAACAGATTTAGGCGTTACTTGGTGGAACGATGAGATATTCATGGTTAAATAAAAACACAGTACTATTCCACAACCTTATATTTTTGCAGTCTACTAGTTTCAACGTTTACAACGTCATTATCAAGACTAACTGAGGAAAGCATACAACATCCAGCCTTATTTATCCAACAATAGTGTGAGGGAAGGAGAAGGGGGGAGACACATTAGCTACAACACACACATAAGCTACAACTTATTTCAATAATATAGGTAAATCTATAAACAATGTACTAGAAATACCATAAAAATCGCTCAGTGGGACCGGAACGAACACTATTTAAAAATGAAATGCTTGAATTAAAAGTTTTGTACGAAACCAGATATGTTGTATTTATACACAATAATTGTATCATCACCATGAAATATTTGCATTCGAAATTGTACTAAGTCCATCTTACTTCCTGGTTTTACTTTTTATCAGCAGTTCAGCCTTCATTAGCCAATGAAATGAGAGAGCTCACAAAGTACGTGCATGATGGATTCAAATTCACTAATCGCCAAAGCTGCCACTCGCAAAGCAGGCGTTTCATCGGAACATGGAATTTGGAAAGAACTCCACTGGAAAAAAAAATCCTTTCAAGTAAAAATAATCCTGACTGCCCATATGAGCCAATAATTGAATTTTTATATTTTTATAGCTTTTATGATTCTGACGTGGGGGAATGAACAACTAGACCAGCTATCTCGGAAGGTGAGCGGCAGATGGTCAATTGCAGAAATACATCGCTTTGAAAATTCCACCTTCTCATCTTGTCTTTTCTTTTTAACCTGTTATCTTCTCTTCAGCATTTAGGAGAAAATACGAGCATATAAGTTTCTGTTGCAAACTTCGCACGTATATAATTATGTTTAATCGAATAAAATATTGTAGCACTTTTCCACAAAAAATATTTTACTGAAAAAGTGATAAAATCTTTTATTTATTTAAAAATATCTAGCTTCCACCAATTGAAGTATGAATCTGTTGAGCCTATCTAATTATCATATGTTTTCTATTCCAGGTAGGTGACACTAGATGGCATAGAAGTTGTTCCTATCGGCCATTTTTAATGTGTGTGTGTGCTTAGGTTCCAGGTGAGCTCTGATTTTATTTCCTCACTTCTCTATCTCATATGTTGGCCAATATCCTAGTCTTCCTTTTCTCTTGAATGCAATTACTCGGCTGATAGCGTGCAGATATGTAAAAGGACTTCATCCTCTTATTTAGGATACATCTTGGAGTTTACAACGCCACCCCGTTCAATTACGTAGCAAAAAGAGGATTAATTTTAAAATAAATGGTTTACTCAGCATCAAAATTTAATTTTACTTCCACGCCCTTTTTCCACATCTTCATTTTTCTCGCGCATATGAATTGCACACTGATGTAAATATGGATTTGAGGATCCCAATATCCATCGCCCCAACTCGAAGCAGGCAGAAAGAACTACTGAGAACACATCGCAAGCAATTGGAATCTTCTCCGTGTTCAATTCGGAAGGATATTGCGAGTCCTAAGTGGTAGTAGAGGAAATGAAATCGTATTCTAGAACAAACCCTTTAGCCCTCGTTTGATCGGCAGTTTTTTGAGTGCGTGCTTGTGCTTAGCCAATGAAGAATTGATTGTGAAATTGAGATTTAAAATTTTCAGAACACGCATTATTATTGATTTTGTTTTCCCAAAGACCCTCATCAGGCGGTCACCCTATCCCATGATGCTTTTCTCGTTCCACAATCTCCGTGTCCCAGCGGTGTGGCGCTATTTACTCTGGGGTTCGTGACTACTTCGAATATCGCCTTCATTTCCCAGAATCCTTTGCTGCCACTCCCACGCACATTCGCTGTCTTTTGTTCTGTCCGTTCGGGGCTCGCCCTCATGATTTTGATTCGTCCGACCGGTCTGCGTTTTCTTCCTAGCTGCGTCGCAACTCACATGATTTGGCTGACAACCGGCGGAGTGACTTAAAATCGTATCGAAATATTATATTTAATGCCACCCAGATACGAGTGGAATTCATTATCTCTGCTTCCACCTTTTGTTTCAATCCATTATGAGGCCTGGTCACTCGAATTTGTATTTTTTAGGAATGACGATGGATGTGCGTGTTGTAGCTGGCTAAGAGCCGGAAATGTATGTTATGAGAGTCGTGAGGTCGAGAGAATTGGAATTATTTATTGCCTTGTACAAGGGAAAATTAAGAGCGAGATCATACGATGAGATAAAGTAAAAAAACAAGCTGGGGTTATCTCTGGGCGGGTTAACTGGATAAAAGACCAAAAGTCGTGGAATTATTACTCCGCGTTGAATTTCTAATTAGAGCTGAGCACATACGTTTAGCATTCCTATTGCATTTCTGTCCATTTATTATGATAACGGTCATCCACGGACAACGAAGAAATGGCCGGCTGTGCAAGCGAGAACCTTTAATGCGCTCATTAATTTAGAAGCGAGCGCCGTTTGCCCTTCATTTGTCCTTTTTTCACCACGCCACCGCAATGTTTCACCCGGGAGCGCACTCTGGCGATGAGAATTGGCACTTTCTTTGCGTCCCTCTACTCTTTCCGACGCTGCTAGCCATGTAGAAGCAGAGTCCTCTGGATGGCAGTTCTCTACACTACTCCTTCAGAGGGTAGAGTGTAGGTAGGTAACTATGTAGCGTAATATTGGAAATCCATAGGACTGTGTGTAGAATAAGTGACAATCGCGGAGTAAACCAGCAGCATTCGAATGCGGAGAATCTCCGAAGGATTTTTCTTTGAATTCCTTTTATCGGCTGACTTTCGATTACCTACAGTGAATTTGGACATCAATTTGGAATCGGTCCGCGGCAGATTTTATCAAACTTTTATAATATTGTAGTCAATTGTGTTTTACCCAGTGAATTTGAACTTGAAGTACTACTCTACTTATGGCGTTTGTTGAATGTGTTTGAACTTGCGGATATCTCATTTCGAATTTTTCAAGATAAGATTGTATTGACGCAGCTGTCCATTCTAGTCTCATATCAAGTTTCTATTTTTAACGATTAATTCCTATTCACTTTCTCCATCACTGAATCTGTGTGTCTCGTAGGAGGCCTCCTTCACCTCCCATTCATGTCCTGTAATCTCCTATATTCTACAATTGCCATCCAGCCAGTGTTATAACACCAGCTATATCGATCTGGAGGTTAGTTGCGTCGTTTTTGTCCTTGTATTCTGATGGACATATCTACAAGCTCCCTCGCGTTCAATGCCTGAGGCGACTGCTTTCCTTGTTGCGGAGTTCACCTTGTTGCTCGAGCGTTGTTGACGAGGGTTGTGTTGTGTTGCGAGCGCTCCCCGGGTGTCACCATGTTTCGCAATCGCCACTGTTCATACAACGTGTTCTTCTCGTGGGTTTTTGATTCGGAAGCGCAAGTTTAATGTTCGTGATTGCAGAGTCCAACAGACTTGACTTGTTCGCGCAAGGATATTTCTCTGGGTTAATAATCTTCTGCATTCCTCTCTCCATTCCACCCTCTGCCACCGGAAGGAAGTTCCCTTCCGTAGAAATGGGGGACTCGCTCTCTTGAATGCAGAGGGGGAGTTTTCCTTTGCGACCGCCACAAATTTTTTGGCGCTGCTCGTCGCCGTTTCCTGTGACTACGCTACGCTCGAGTTAAATGGAGTCTACGAATGGAAATATGGAAAGAATCGCTTGAGGAATGCGGTTGTCCCGATATCATATAGCCGTTCCTAGATGTCACTAAACTATTTGGAACATGGATTGAGATAAAACTGCGTGGGCCATAGCTTATATTTTTTCCCTCACTGTTTCATCCATGCGTGAACGCTATTAGTGATTGTATGCTAGACGTCCGTTTCTTTTAACCAGGCGCATGGCTTCTCATATTTAAAGGGCTGTGCTGATTCGAACCATTTGATTTTTTTCTGTGTGAGCGTTATTGAATGATAGGTTTTTAATTCCAGTTAGACAATCACAAAGCTTTTAATCACTTATCCTTCATTACAAGAAAGAGTATTTGCTCTGTGAAATCTGTCAAGAGTCCAAAATTCTAAGTAGAGTAAAACATAAGGATAAGGAGGAGCAATTTAACCTTGAAAGTCGATATTAGATCTCTCTATTGGCATCCAAAAGAAGACCATCTCATGTTGCCTATTGGAATTCCATGTCATGTTTGCAACCTCCTCTTCATTAAGTATCACCCTCTCCCTCCTGATATGGTTATCTCCAAATAAAACAAATTAATGCATGTGAATTCGAATTAATATTGATATCTTAAGCTGTGAAACGTCGAAATAAACTGCGTGGAACAGTTTTCTCTAAATATTTTCTTCATTTCTTTCTCCTTTGACATCCGTGTTTCCATGACACTGCGCTTTAATCTCCTACGTTGTCGCCCAGCAGCGCAGATAGACCATTTGTTGAGAGAGGCAAGTAAGTAAGTAAGGTTGACTTTTATTTTTCAATTTCGTTTTCATTTTACAGTTAAAGACCGTGGCCAGAAAACACTTTGATGGCGATGGATAGTACAGAAATGGACGAGGACTTAATCGCTCCTTTTCTAATGCATTTAATTTCTTGAGATGATGATGAACGCTTCATTTTCGATTCCTCGTGGAGGAACATAGCCGCCGTAATAATGTATTTGGTATTTCACAGTGTGCTTCATATCGGAGGTTGTGAAGGGAGTCGTAGAGATGAATGCAATAAGGGCAGGCAATGAATACTCGATTGGACACTCCCTCCTTAATTGACTGGTGCTTGGTGGGGGATTATTGCCATTACTCTTTTTTACACTACAGCAGGAAGAGGATTCCTTTTGGTGATGTCTCTCATTTTCCCATAATTCCTCGCTCTCCGAGCAGCAGCAGATGAGCACTTACAACGGGACCCCCCCTTTCCGTCGCTGGCTGCATCTCAGTCTCATATATTCATTCCACTCCTGTGTTAGCACTCTTGAGAAAGCGTTGAGAAATCTATCCCACCCTTGATATCAATGCGCTTCATACCCATCAAGTTGATACCCCACCATTCCATAAATATCTCCACGTTTATATCTCACTCTTTCTTGCCTGTTCCTATTGCTTTTCGTGGCTTCCTTTGGAAGCATTTCATTTATTAATGCACAATTCTCATATTTCGTTCATAATTTAACACTATTTGGATGAATATCACCGATCATATAATTTTGAGCTCTTGGATTTCTTCTGGCCTATATTATCCCTCGCCTTGAAGATATGATGCGTTCATTCCACGAGGAGGCTTACGACATATGCGAAGTAGGCAATTTTGCAGAAATCAGGTATGTGTTGTGTGGGCTGTATCCATATTCACGTTTTTATTTCGGCGAATATGAAATGCTGTTTTGTGTGTATTTTTTACGGATTTGAGTGCCTTCGACGGTAAACCACAGTAACGTTATTCGGAAAGATAATTTCATTCATTACCACGCTCAGACACCAGGGGGTCTCTTATTAAATACAGTTGTTGACATTGACCTTTTATCTATTTATTTATGTATCAAGTTGTCCACATACAACAGAATTGCCAGTTTATAGTGGCGCTGTATGACAAAGCATACCACGAAACGGCTTCATCGTGATTACGCCAGTCACGTACAAGGAATAATCGATAGCATAAATATAAAGTCTAAAAGAATTTGGACACTAATCAACTGCAGAATAAGGCCAACCTCAACACCTTACGCTCATTAAAGAGATTTATCCGTGACGTGTGAACGCTCGCCTTCAATAACTTTTCTCGCAGACAATTTCACTTGGCCGTCTCTCGACCAAAATTGTCCACTCGCCTCTCCTATTTGTTCCCATTCACTATCTGCCATTTGAAATTCACCGAATGACGCCTTCAGTGTTAGTTCCTCCTTGCCTGCGAACAAAGCTACAGGCCATGATGAAATCAGATCGCTATTCTTGGGTACACTGCCCACATCTTACATGCTCAGAATTCAAAATCAAATCAAAATTGAAGATCAAAATTTCTCAGAGAATTTTTGCTAGTGCTTTTCCGTTTAAGCGGTAAATGGGCAATGTCGCTCCGATATTAAAATCAAAAGGCAAGGTTTAACATCCCCTGCAGACACTGGTCCTCGTCAGCCGAAAACACAATATCCGGAGATTGGAGACAATGGAATCCTACCAATCTCCTCCTTCGACGAGATAACATTCCACCGCCACTTTTCCTCGAATAACAATAGGGTAGTTTCCATTAATTCCTATTCTCTCCGATAGATTGCATAATTAGCATGCACCATTAGTCCAGTTTCACATTAAAGTACGTTAGTTGTAGAGAGAAAGCCTTCAAGTCATACCACTAGCGTCGTGAACTACCCTCCTGTAGAATTTAACAAAGCAACTTGTGAATACCATAGTTTGGAAATATAAAATACAAGAAGCAAATAACAATTTTTAAATAAAAAATTGCATGATATTGTTTTTTTTAATGATCTCTCTTGTAAAACGCTAACATTCTAAATATATACTTCAGTTGATATTTTCTATTATTATTCAGGTATTTCAATAACAAACCCAGCCTTTTTATGTACGATTCACAGTGTCCAACAGCATTTTGATAGACAAAAGGACACGTAGGTATCAGGAAAATTTGAGTTCTAAAGAATTTCGCATTGATTACTATAACACAACATTTAACCACAATCCCACAGTTAATGACCACAACAAAGAGGTTTACACAACTTCAATTTTTCCATTATTGCCTTGTGAAAACTTCCAAGAAAACATGATCATCGCGTATAATAATTAGTGGTGTAGTGCAGCAGTGCGAAAGAGCAATTCTTATAAACCACTGAAGTAGGTACACCATTCAAACCGTATTTCCAATTTCCATTTTCGCTGTAAGGGACCCCAAAAACGAGATAAGAATACCTTGGGCCAAATTTCGCTTAAATAATGTTCCTTCATAGTTCATGGCAGTGCACCCGTGCGATTTCGGAAGAGCATTACTAATGCAAGAGGTTGAATATAGTCTGAGAGTTTGCAGCACTGAATCGCTTCGTGGATATTAAATAGGCTGAAACTTCCCAGCATCCTCGAGGCATGAGAGAAGTCGGCCTTGAATATTTCAGGATCCGAAGAAGAGAAATTCAAAGAAGGTATTATCCTTCGTACTCCAACCCCATCTCAGTTCCCCGGTCTACGACTGAATTATTAATAGCACAATGTCGACCAATTGCAAACTTTCTTTTCTACACCAATGGCAAATCTACTGTCTTCAAATCCATCCCAGAGATACCTATGGCGCGCCGCGGCGTTTGATGAAGTTTCATAGGAAAGATATCTAATTGGTCTCCATTCATTATGATAAACGCTAAAACACTGAATGGGTCATCGAAAAGTCCTCTCTCGAGCCCCTAGGCTCCCTTACCCTTACCCTAGGCTAGGATACCCTTATAAGTCCTAAATAAATGATAGTCCCCTTATGATTTCAGGCACAGTTTAAACATCCTTTTCCTCAGTCGATTCTTCACCATCAAAGACTTAGGCTAAGTCTCTCTTTGGCTTCCTCTAGCGCTTATCAGAAATTGCAGACCCGATTGCATTACGCGCATAATTATCAACTATTGTCGTTCCCGTCATAATGTATTGCTCACTGACCATCTTAGCCCCGTCCAATATTTTTGCTCTAAAAAGTGTGACGAATTTTTTCGAAAATATAGTTAAGTACAGAGTCCCTCATCTTCGTAATATGCCCGCTGATACTGTTTTGCATTCTCTCTCTCTCTCTCTCTCTTTCTCTCTCTATATATATATATATATATATATTACATTATTTATATATATATATATATATATATATACATTTCAAATTCACATTCACACAGGTCGCCACAGGCGAATATACAATCATAATAACACATAATAGAAATTGAAAGAAAGAGATAGAAACATAAATGCAAGACGATGACACACTGTGGCGTGGAGATGGAATGAAGGCCGAAAACACATGGAAAAAAGTTCACCTGAACCGGGAATCGAACCACGGACCTTCTGCTTTCCGGGCAGATGCTCAGACCACCGAGCTATCCAGGCTAATCTAATCGTTGTAATATATGGTTCGTTTCCTCTTCTTGGGATCAGCGTTCCCCGAAACGCATGTTCTATATCTATCCTGCTGTGTGTGTGATTGTGACCATCTTTAATTCCATTTCTTCTTCTGTCCGCGTTGAATTCTTCGTTCGTGGCGGGACCTACGCCCAGAGCCATCTCTTGGCCAAATGATAGGGCTAGACCTCGGGGGATTTGGTGTATAAACCCCCGCCGAAAACACTGGAGATTAGATTAGCCTGGATAGCTCGGTGGTCTGAGCATCTGCCCGGAAAGCAGAAGGTCCGTGGTTCGATTCCCGGTTCAGGTGAACTTTTTTCCATGTGTTTTCGGCCTTCATTCCATCTCCACGCCACAGTGTGTCATCGTCTTGCATTTATGTTTCTATCTCTTTCTTTCAATTTCTATTATGTGTTATTATGATTGTATATTCGCCTGTGGCGACCTGTGTGAATGTGAATTTGAAATGTATATGACCTATATGGTTCGTTTCCTCTTCTTGGGATCAGCGTTCCCCGAAACGCATGTTCTATATCTATCCTGCTGTGTGTGTGATTGTGACCATCTTTAATTCCATTTCTTCTTCTGTCCGCGTTGAATTCTTCGTTCGTGGCGGGACCTACGCCCAGAGCCATCTCTTGGCCAAATGATAGGGCTAGACCTCGGGGGATTTGGTGTATAAACCCCCGCCGAAAACACTGGAGATTAGATTAGCCTGGATAGCTCGGTGGTCTGAGCATCTGCCCGGAAAGCAGAAGGTCCGTGGTTCGATTCCCGGTTCAGGTGAACTTTTTTCCATGTGTTTTCGGCCTTCATTCCATCTCCACGCCACAGTGTGTCATCGTCTTGCATTTATGTTTCTATCTCTTTCTTTCAATTTCTATTATGTGTTATTATGATTGTATATTCGCCTGTGGCGACCTGTGTGAATGTGAATTTGAAATGTATATGACCTATATGGTTCGTTTCCTCTTCTTGGGATCAGCGTTCCCCGAAACGCATGTTCTATATCTATCCTGCTGTGTGTGTGATTGTGACCATCTTTAATTCCATTTCTTCTTCTGTCCGCGTTGAATTCTTCGTTCGTGGCGGGACCTACGCCCAGAGCCATCTCTTGGCCAAATGATAGGGCTAGACCTCGGGGGATTTGGTGTATAAACCCCCGCCGAAAACACTGGAGATTAGATTAGCCTGGATAGCTCGGTGGTCTGAGCATCTGCCCGGAAAGCAGAAGGTCCGTGGTTCGATTCCCGGTTCAGGTGAACTTATTTCCATGTGTTTTCGGCCTTCATTCCATCTCCACGCCACAGTGTGTCATCGTCTTGCATTTATGTTTCTATCTCTTTCTTTCAATTTCTATTATGTGTTATTATGATTGTATATATATATATATATATATATATACACAATGTTTTGGAAAATTTGATATGCACGTGGCACGTAATATAAATAGTTAAAGTTAATATCGATAAACACAGAGACACAAAAAAGAAACACTCACATTGAATAAATAAACTCGAAGCTGTCGAAGCACTTCAGGCTTCTTCGTCAGCTGAAGTATGAATGGTGAGGAAAGGAGAGGGTTGGAAGAGGGAGAAGAGGGGTAAGGGTGACTCATGACTTCCTTTCTAAACTCAACTCCATTTCCCTCCCCCCCAATCAGCCCATTATCATGGCCACTATTGATGTAACCTCACTTTACACTTCAATCCCTCACGCTGAGGGATTGAAGTGTAAAGGGAGGGATTGAAGTTTTGTCTTTATCGTTTATTTTTCGGATTGACCGCATTGTGATGGAGGTGCAGTCCATTACATTCGCTACTCTGGGGAGCAGAGTGGTGTGGTGTCACAGCGAGAGTGCTATCAAGTCCCACTTATCTTTCCTTGTCTTCACAGCCCCTACCGTTGTCTCCGCCCGCGCTGAAGGGGTGCTGAAGTAAATCTGCTCGTCGTCTGTTACTTATCCATTTGTATGTATATGTTTGGTAGCACCAATCTGTTCGATCATTTAGTCGTTGAAAAAGTTAGCTATTCGGTGAAACACTTTACGTTCTGTTCGGATAAAGTGGGGAAGCTCATTGGGAAATAAATATGTCGTATTCTGTTTACACCAGTGATTGGGTCAAGATGGGTAAGTTTTCATATATTTATTGAGCATTCGGTAATATATTGTCAATATTTTGTTGATTCATTCATTAAATTTCAGAGGACATAAACTTTGTATACTTCTGCTACCTACCTTAAGGGACTGCTTATACATTCCGATTTGCATCCAGTGCAGACATTGGCACTTACAATGGCCTCTCTTTACGATTATTTAATGTAATTTTTCCACATTTATTACTGTGGTTGCTCTTTTCTTAAAATTCATATTCATAGATAGCGCATGAATATCCCTTGCGCAGTATTTTGATTTTATCCTTTATATAATTTTGAGTGGAATCTCTTACGACAGAATGCATGGAGACATCACAAGAACCCTTTGTGATCAATGATTCATTTTCTGTGGGTTTTTTCGGCATCGTTCGTATTGAAATGTACCAAACGCATACCTTTTACACATACTTGGCGTCATTGTGCAACCAGCGTGACAAAACACACCAACTTACTTGAAGAATAGGAAATCTTGCTAGTTTTTATTGACACGCACTCAATGGTTCAATCTCAATGTTGGCTAAGGTTGGTGAGGGGAGAGCTCTCCCTGAAACTAACCCACGGTCTTCTTCATTTGATTCATTCAGGGCGGTGTCGCTAGTTTTTTTTCGTGGGTCGCCTCGCACTTCAAGCATTTTGTTTGGGGTCGTCCGAAGCCGGAATTATTTGTGTAGAGCTCAAAAGTCTATAATGAGATATAAATTAGCAAGGCTATTCGCAGTATTAGCTTTACGTAATCATTAGGCTCGTGCGTCATTTGTTTTCAATACGGGGCGGAAACTAACTTCATTCCCGTTACACATCTTACATTTAAAACACTTAAACGTGTTGTTTGGTCGTTAGAACATATGCTTGCGTAAATAATATGAAAAACCTCTTCGTATTATTTTAAAAGTGAAAAATCTCTTTTGACCTACCCATGGTTATCTGCCTCGACCGAAAGGGCACATTAGCCAGTGCTTCCCATTGATCGATCGTAGGTTTAAATGCCACAATGATCTAATTCGTAGTTTGGAACATAGGTGTCCCTGTTTTGCTCTTTCTCCCGAGTGGTATCCGCCCGCAGCTCTTCCATTCCACACTCATTCCTCATTCCCTCTCATTCCGAGGAATGCATCTCTGTTTCGCAGCTGTGTGCGAGGGATCTAATGGAGGCGCTGTGAGGCTGAGTGAACTTTCGGCATTTATGCGCGGATGCAACGCGGGAGAAAAGCAAATTAGCATTCTAATCGGCGAACTGGCGTCTTTTTCGGGGGCGCGACTTCTTTTGTCTTTTTTTTTAGAGCGTGAAGTTCTAGATTCAAGCAAAATAAGGAGGAAAGGATCTCACGTACATCTATCAGAAAGTATGAACGAGGCGGAAGCAAATTCTAAATAAATACAGTAATAACTTTGAGCATTCCTCACATTAGGCTCACCTCTTGATAGTGTTGGGACGCGACCGATGCGGGTGGGTGTGTGCAACATAGGATTGCATATGTCGCCCCGGGCGTGTCCTCTCTACGTTCAGGGAAGATTAATAATGGAGAGGGGGTAATTATTACTCGTTTGAGAACACTCTCTTCATATTTAATCTCTCACCACTCTGCACTTCCATAATAGGGTAGTTTCCTTCATCAAAGAAAACGAATGCATTCATTGCGATTCGTTACCCACCATTAGTGTATCCATAATATACAAATTATTTGGTTTTAGAAATCCCAGTTTAGACGAATGGCAATGGTCAATTTTAACCTCATTTGAAAAAGGCCAGATTGGCGCCCATGCGATACCACTCCACGTGACGTCACAGGGACCTAGTTTTTATACGAGTGGATAGGAATTTTGCATTGCCTGAGATTAATAATGCATGCATGAGGCACAGAGCTCAGGGAAACATGTCTTTATAATCACCTATTAAAACTGCCTAAGGATGTAGTTTCCTTCGTTTGACAGGGTATTAATAATCCTTATTTAAGCCAAGCGCTACCGGCTAGCAGGGTACTCTGCTATCTGCTAGCATCCTGCGTCGTATCAGCGCTCAAAGCCACGCCTCAAGGTCACCTCGGAGAGTGACAGCTGGAACCAGAAATACGTCACACGGACTTTTCCCAGCAATCCTACTTAGCCGCCGCGTTTTCGCGCGCTTGAAAATTTTCACTTTTCGTTTAATCGCGAAAAATAGATATCGTCATTCGAAAATCTAAGAGCGTGAAATGCGTACTCCAGGAGTAATAATCATTCGATTTAGCCAATAAAAAAATAATAGGAAACCGCCCTAATCTGTAATGGCGATAATCCTCTTTCATCCGTCGTGATTGCTACGTGCATTCCTTCGCCGTCCAACACGATGAGCATTCAATATCCTCGGAGATTCACTCTTCACTTGTGTCATTCCATTCCCCTTCTCACTCAGTCACGAGTCTTTTTTTATTCGTTCAGTCATTTACAAATGAATCCATTCCTGTGTTCTTTTTCAGACGTTGATAAAAGGGGGTATTAACTCCGTCAAGTGAAAGAGACTAATAACTTCATAGAATCATCGAGAGGCGGAGATTGAGCGTCTTGTTGAAGGGCTTCTCTTTCCTTTCATTTTCCGCTACATTTGAAGCACTTAAAGAGCGAATCGTTGGCATTCCTGAATGATAATCGCGTGGAGGGCTTAGTGCACACTGTGGAAGGGAAGGAACCTTTGCTTATTCCCTGCTCTTCCCTGCCTTATACTTTGATGCGCTTAGAACGAATGAATGCTTTGATTCGCATTTCGTCATGAATTGGTGGATTGCCTTAGCTAAGCATATCACTCGAGTACTTCGGCTCAGAACAAATGTGATTGAGGTTCGCAATGAGAGCACTGTTGTTCGCACAGCTGTTGATATTGCGTGTTTGTGTAGAAAATGTTGCGTTTTATTTCATTAAAAGAGTTGTTATGAAACGTAATGTTTAATTTGTAAATTTGGATGTAGTATTGGCGTGGTTGTTTCAAGCGCTGTTGTTCGTCAAATGCGTGGATTTGCGTTAGAAATATCATCTCTATCCAATTGCATTCCTTTGACGTCGTGCACCTGTGACGCCACCGCCGTGACATCTGCCATATATCGCCGCATATCTTTATTTTGAGACGGAAAATTCCGTTCGTGAATCGTTTCCAGAATAAAAGGTGCCATTATGTCTTCTTTTACTTGTCCTCCCACAAATTACGATATATATTCTAGGGTCGCGTTGACTATGTTAGCGCATAAAACACCGCTGCTATAATGTAGTACTTTTGTTTAGCTCGATGTGAACTAGAAAGGTTGCCCACGAAATTGCTGCATCAATTGCTGCGTTTCAAAAATTCAGGGTTGAATTTTTCTTGAGTCGCCTACATAGATTAAGTTGATGCTGTTGTCTTAAAAAATGAAAAAATGTATGACTCGTTCTCGACCCCTCTTCCACTTGGTCTGTTACCACCGCGCACGATATAGACCTACTCGGCCATGGAGCCGGTTGCTTCATGTGCCAACCTGCCAAGTTTTCACCGACCGGGCCCCATCAGTGAAGTGGGTCTCGTGAGTTTTACATATTATTGAAAACTATGGAACATTCGGGTTGTAGGATAAAAGACTTGATGGAGCAGAATACGTGCCTGAAATATTTCCCATATTGTTCGTGCTCTGAGTTTTCGATAAAAACAAATAGCGATATCTGCGGAAAACAAAAAATGAATTTTCGCCATTCAAAATTTTATTACGACAGCAGTGGTTAATATGCGCTGAAGTGGATGAGAAAAATATGTCACTGCCATACTATATATCTGAAAAAATAATTATTTCGAATTCATATTGCTACTGCGGACAATCCTCGGCTTTACCACTAGGCCAACTCACCAACTCATATTTTCGTTGAATTGTTTTGTATTTGTATGTTTGTAATCTTTTCTCTTATGTTTTGTTGTTGTTTATAATTTAAATTTCTTACTGTTTACATTTTTCTTACTCTATTGTTTTCATGTTGATATTTAACATTAAATTGGTGGAAAGCTGTGTGAACAGCTAAACAAATAAATACACTCGGAAAATGAGGGATGTTTCTTCCTTCTATGTTATGATCCTCAACTTTCTTTTCATTAGAAGTTCTGTTTGTTTCATATTTTTTCCTCAAGCAGTCCATTGATATGTTATATCGCCTGTATATCATCTTAATTCAGGTCTAACCTCTAATCTCTAATATCTAATCGGTTGTATATCACATACATGATAGTATTTTTTCATTGGAATGTAGGAAATCGAAACTCTACCCAATATCGTGAATGGCTGTCTCGAGAAGACTAAATTCGATTCGATTCTATTTTAACCGAAACGCATATGAGCGGCGCGACTCTTATTACATATTTATATAGGAAATTACTTTTCATTACAATGGTAAATCGAAAAAAATCCTTTTCAAAACCAACATAATTACTTTTGAAGGTAGGGTCATGGTATCAGAGTCTCGCCTCTCCTGAGGATATCCACTTGAGCCATAAATTAATCAGATGGTGAGGAAATAGAAAAACCCTGAATGAAGTGGTAATATATCTACGATTACATATTTAATTAGTATTGGGTTATCCATGCGAGAAGAAGAAGAAGAAGTCCTCCTCTTCCTCTCCAGAAGTCTCTAACGGCTCTGCTATGCGTTCTACATTCCTATTGGAGATACATTTCTGCTATTGATCCTTAGTCTTCCATTCGAGATCGCTGTCTCCTTCGTGTCTATGTTAGACTCTTCCTGCTGCTGTGACGGACGTGACCTGCATGGAGCTACCCGAAAAACACTCTTTTGATGGCTGTGCCAGTTTCTGTTCCACCTATTCGAGTGTTTGGTCCGAAATTAAACTTCATAGTGGGTTATATTTCAATTTTACTGTTTAAACTTGGAGAGGGAAATGACTAGCATATTTGATGGTGCAAAAAGTGTTCAAGCAAGCGTCGACGGCGGCGGCGGTAGAGCTCTCCTTTAATGAGTCTCCCACGAATGGACTCAAATACTCAAATACCTAATGCGAAAAAGACATTCGCATACGATTGAACCGGTGACATCACATTCTGCGCCTCTTGCATTAAACAATAACTCTAGTGTAATGCAGTTTTTGAGATCCTTCCTTTCAAATTTTATCTGATTTTCGACTTTTCAAGCCAACCTATAAATATACTCAGAAAGCAGCTCTAATCTCAACATTAGTGCACAGAGCATACTCCATCTCTGACCGAGTCTCATTTTCCTCGGAAAAAAGGCACTTGGTGACGGCCCTGGCTAGCAATGGAACCCAGTTGACATGGTCCTTAAAAGGACCTCAAAGAAAGAAGACAACTCAAGAATAAGACACCAAGTCCGAAAACGGAGAAACCCAAGGCAGCGTGTTATGCGACAATCCCCTATGTGGCAGGAATCAGCGAAAAAATCGCGAGACTGCTCCGAAAATTTAATGTTACAACACGCTTCAACTGTGTTAAGAAGACTGGAGAACTTCTTCCGACTCCTAAGGACCGTATCTCACCTCACGCCTACGAAGGAGTTTATGAAATTGAATGCAGAGACGGTATGTCATACATCGGGAAGACCGGGAGAGCTGTGAAGTGCCGCATACAAGAGCATTGAAGAGCGGTGAAAAATAAACAATTCCATCTGTCGGCTGTGGATTAGTAAACTCTGTGTTAACCAGGACACGACATCAACTGGGAAGAAGCAAAAGTAATCGCTAGAGAATCCCGATATTTTCCCAGGGTCATTGACGCCCGTTGGAATGCAGGAGGAACTGTTGTCTCCAGCACAACCACGACGCGGTGAAACGCGGAAAAAGCAGCCTACATTACCAGCGCACAGCGCACCATGATTTTACAATACGTATCTATAGGCTGGCTTGAAATAAACTGATATTCACGAGAGTAATTTGTTCCAAAAAAAGTCATGAATGTTGGCAATAGTTAATGATAGGTACTAAGCTGTGGAGATAATTATGCTCAATGCTTATAACATTGGATGAATTTATGATTGTACTAATTTTTTCGTTTTATGATATATGATTTTAAAAAATTCCGTGCTCAACATTTGTAATTTTCTATTCCTTAGCCGTTCAGTCACATAACGGCGTATTTTACTGTTCTGGCTCATTGCCATTCGACAATCTCTGCTGCTCTGAATTCACTGCGAAATATGAAACGGCTAACGCACAGTTATCGATTGTAGGGCGATTCTTCCTTCTAGCGTTCGGCCGGAGAAGAATATACTTGCTTTCTGTTTATATTTCCACTTTTTATGGCGTCCATTTGCAGCCGATTGCAGGGAGTGCACCGTGGAATAAAACAAAAGACTGAAGCGAAGCGCTATCGCAGCGAGAGAAGACGGCGCAGCGTGCGCTTACCATTCGTTCTTTTGTTTTCGTTCTGCAGATTCATCTCCATGGTAACTGCGATCCGTGTCTCTTACGTGCTTATAGGAGGCGAAGTGCTTCCTGGGAACGGATCTCGAAAGTGCGAAATATATATTGGTGTGGATATTTGGAGGCTATTGGGAAAAAATAAATTATTTCGTTCGATGTGGACCACATTTTTCTGGCTCGCCTTTCCATCTTCTTCTTTCATTGTTTTGTTATTCGATTGTTTTCTCGCTGCCCTCTTTCCTTATCTGATAGTATTATATTTCTCAAATCTGGTGAAATTATGAGCCCTTCTGACTGTTCCACATGGGCCAAGGCGACGCATTCCTCCACGTTCAGCTCCCTATTACATGCCTTTTTATGTGACTGCGATTACACTTTCGTGCTCCTGTGTATAAGAAGGGGGACGAGGAAGTATGTATTATTTTCAGAGACATTGTGCTTCTAAAACATACCATATGAAATCCTATAAAAAAACGAAATCGCATCAAATGATAAACAAAAAAAAATAATCCAGGAACACCGAGGAGGATTTATTAAACGCAGATCTAAAGTATATTATAAATATTAAAAGTTAAAGAAATAATCCCTAACCATTGGGAGTATACCAAAGATTTCCATGCAATTTTCATTGATGTTCGGATAGCTCTTATGTTTCTTTTGTCCATTTTTTTACTATCCTGAAGTCTCTCTGCGAACGAGGAAGGTTGCGGTCATGAAATCATTTAATTCGCATCAATAATCTCAGCCCAACATATTAATCCAATGAATATCGGAGGCGATGGTAGGAGTAGGGTGATCGTAATCCTTTTGGTGGAATGCAAGAGAACTTCAGGGAAAATCTTCAACCGTAGATTCGTTATTTGATTAGGATGGTAAACTTGTCACCGAAACTATTGACGGAGCTAACATGTCAAATTCCCACTTCGAAAGCGTATAGAGGAATGAGGGGCAAGAGTACGCATCTAACAAACAATTATAAGAATTATGCATTCAGAATCAAGATATTATTTTTATTTTTTCATAATTTGTTCCCTGTTTCATGTACTACAATACTTATCTTCCATTACTGCAGAATAAATTAATAACGGGAGTTATTCAGCAAAATGAAAGAGGAAAACAAATAGGAAACTTGCCCCTCACGTGGGGCAAGAGTCCTCTCATTGTGGGGCAAGAGTCCTAATCACAGTTTTCACATGTGAACTTTCTATTTCCATAAAATGAGGTGCAAGGTTCATTCCTCCATGTTTTACATTCATAACACGTTATCCAATCAACGAAGGTGGATTTGAGTACAATTTCCCACAACCTAGTCATAATCAGTTTTTCCTGTTTACCGTTCAGAAACCGCCGCTTAGTACTACAACCCTTTACTTTCCTTTTAGATATCTTCACGTTTAGTTTCTGGGTGTTTGGGGAACTCATAAGAATTTCACACCACTTTGAATTTTTTGCGCCGATTTTACGCTTGCAATGCTTTTGGATATGGTCTTATGCTCTCAAGAGAGACATGTGCTTACCGATGTCTGCTAGGCAAAGTATTTTTGTATGTTGTAAGCAGTAAATAGTAACCAGAGTAAAGTACTCAAAGTGGAAGGTTGCATGGACATGAATTTGGTTAGGGAGTATAAGGAAGGAATATTTGTTTGCAAAAAGTTTGCAAGCTTATTTTCAAACGCTTTCTCGAAAAAAATTAGGACTGGGGGAATGTACACTCATGCCTGTTCAAGGGTAGGTCGGAAAACAACAGGCAGTATGACGCATATCTACGATCAAAACGCATCTAAAATTCTGGAAATAGGTAATATTTTTCGGATTCCCAATCATTGCATGCTATATCTTCTATTGCACATACTGTCTTAAGACGTGTACGCAGAGACAATCTCCAAAATTTGTTATCATAATGCTTCCCAATATGTTTTTCTCTTACAGTTTCCGCATTTTCTTTCAATACAATTATTAAAAAAGTAAATATAATATTTATGGCAGAAACTATGAAGTCATAGAAAAAGCAATCCTATAATATGGGATAGGAGTCAGCGCCCGTGGGGCAGGAGTCCGCATGTGGACGGTTTTTTTATGTCTCCTTGAAGCGATTTGAGCAATTCTTAGTCGCTCACAGGAAATCACTCTGCTCCAGCAAACGCCTGCGTATTTATTTCTGAAGGGCGCACACGATTACCTCGAAGTATATTAATGAACCTGACTAATTAGTCTCTCTCTGTCTGAATATGCTGTCGCTCGCCTTGCCCTCCACATTGCACACCTTGCACCTTCTTCTTTTTCAGAAGTTCTTCTTGCTATGTCAACCTAGTCATCGCATCACCCATGGTTCGTCTTTACTTCCGCCTTACTATAATCGAGATCGGCTGGGCAGCTTCCGTCGCGAAATGTAATACAGAGTTGCGATTCGATAGATATCGATTGTGGGAGCTCGAATCGACGTGAACGCGGCCTCCCCTTAATCGCAGAATGAATGCAATAATCGATGGTGGACGAGACACAAACAAGACGAGAATCATTAACATTTGTGGCGATGCGTGTGCTGGGTTCGCAAACAAACATAAAGGGCTCACGTTCCCAAGGGGACGGTTCATCGGATTCCCGCCACATCGAGTGACATTCGCGCTTTAATCATGGCCTCCATATTTTTTGCGAAGAGCGCGCATTCATTCCGTGCTGATCCATCTCTCTGTATCCCTCCAGAGTATGCGTTCCAATCAACTCATTTTAATGCGTGCAGCGGTTGTCATGGAGCGTCCCTCTGCTCCGCCTCTACATTCCAGTAGCTCCCTCATCGCTCGCGACATTCCGGATTAAATCACTAATTCCTTTTCACACTATAATTTCTAATTGGAACTCTGCAACTTGCAATTCGTCCCGTTTCCAAAGCAGAGAGCCACAATTCCAGGTTAAAAACGAAAGGTCAGATGTTTCGAAATAACATTTTGAATTACTATTCTGAATTATGGGTTCTATACTGTAATTGTTTACTTATTGTTACCGATATGACTCCTTATTAATATGTTGCGGGAAAGTAGAAAATTAATTCTTAATTATTTTATGCTGGTTCAGGAATGTCCTGCCCACGTAGGGCGGATCGGAAAAATCTAGTTCTTTCAAATACATCTGGTCCATTGAAAAAAAGTTTTGGGACTGATCAAAAATAAGGCTTAAAAAAATTTGAGACCTCTAGGTGAACCCCTGACCCTCGATCAAATGCCATTTATGAGGGGAGGGTCAAAAATCGAAAAATGTAATGTTTGATGGCCATTCTCCGTAAATATTACCTAATTACTGTTTATAAGGGTAAATATTTCGTGAATTTGGACGTATCTACCACCGTTTAGCCAAAAAATGCCAAATTGGAGCGCGCGTCCGCGAAGAAAATGTTCAAATGCCCAGGCAGCGCGGCGGATAGAAGGGCGGCAGTCCGCTCGCTTCTCCCCCTCCCACGCAACGAATACAGCAAAATTCATCCTGCCTGTGTTGCCAGGAGGGCGCACATCTTTGACTTTATAAATCGGCAGATGGTTGAAAACAAAAAAGGATGTGCGTAAAAGGACTTGCCTATTTTTTGGCGCCTCGTCGGCGTGAAACAAATAGATGTTACCAACTTTTAGAGAACTGATGAAATATGCTTGTATTGCTCGCGATATTGCTAGATCTGGGAACACAAGCAAGGAGCCTGCGGTTCATTATGTGGCCTTTGGAATGCGTGCCGTGTATTTTCTCTTATTAAGTTCATGTTCCCACTCCTGACTGCACACATGAACGTCTTTAGATCCGATAATAGAATTTCAAAGTCAAGGTGATCATTAATTTCCCGATAGATGGCAGCGTCGCACAGTGAGCTGAAATCGAAAAAAGCTGGCCAAAAGTCACTGTAGGCGGAATTGCAATATTCGCAAAGGTTTTAATTAATATTGCATTATTAATTAAAACTTTTGCGAAATGCGTATTTCAAGGGTACAATGAAACTTATTTAGGTTGATGTAGTCCATAGTATTTTTAAAGGAGGGCAATAACAAGTAAAAATAATTAAAATTGATGCGGGAACGCCAGTTAACAGGGGCAAATCGGATAAAAAATATTTTTTCCGCGGGAGTATCAAAGGAAAGGTAGAATTTCTTCTATTGTTAACAGCGATTTAGCTATCTAATAGCTTTACGTAAGGTAATTGATGGTTGAAAATTGCTGTTGGGTCTTTAAAACTATAAACATTGGTCATTGAAGAGTTATAGTAAAGAAGAATGCCATTTACAAATATTTTTATTGCTACTTGCTCAAAAACAAAAACATGCCAATTTATATCTTTTTCTGAGTCATAGAATGAATACTTCTCATATTTTAAAATATTTTTGCAATTCATTTGAAGATTTTTCACCTTATCTGGTATTTTTTTACTTTACGGGGAACCCCCACAGAGCATGAAATAAAAGGATCTGATGTAAGCAGAATCGAATGGAAAAGGTCATGGTTCGTGGCAATCCTAGAAACTTTCCTGGTGTGTTTTTCGCGATATCTTCTTCTATCCTTGCGGTGGGCTTCCAATGCCTCTTCGGAAAGCTGCCCAATAGGAAGCATGGCATTTTTCACAATTTCCGCACCATATATTAAAACTTTGTGAATAGTTGATGGTATGTGACATCATAGATACAGTTTTACATACAGTTTGGTATTTTTATGGCAGTAAGCTGAGGAAAGCGTATCTTTACTTGAAGTCCAATCGATATAGCTCCTAAAATTACTGAGAAGCGGGTGATTAGATTCCCTGACATTCCTGGATGAGGATTATATGTGGCAGTCTATTAGGATTGTCGATTACTAATAGTTTACCAAATCACGCAATAATAACATCCAAACTAATGATGAAGAAACCCCACTGAGTTGACCAGTTGTCAGAAATCTACTGTTCATTCTGAAGCTCTCTTCCCACTTTAGAAAATATTGAAAAAACATTTTTTGAATAAAGGCCGCAAGCAACGTTTTTATTTACTTATCTCCTTTTAAATAAGGATTTTTGCGTAAAAACTCCAATTTGAATGATTTCATTTGCTTCATGGACCCCCTCTATTTGCCAAGATCACCCTATGTCAATCTTGGTCTTGGCGAGTCACTTCCGTTGTATTCACAACTTGACAACTTCTCTGTGAACGTCCTTCGGCACACACTTCAACAAGGAATACTGAGGGGAGACTAATGTTGTGCTCTCGGTTACAAATGAGCGAGCCAATCGCAGAGACGGCTTATTTTGGGAAAACGCAATTTATAGAATGGAAACATTTGCACGTGTTCATGTCAAAAGAACAAATCTGGGTGCACAACGGGGCAGCCGCCAAGGACAAAGTGCTTGGGGAGCGCGCGCACCGTTAACGTTTAGGTTTATTGCCGTACGCACGTAGCTTGCACACAAAGAACCAGGGGTAAAACCATTAGAAGATGGTACATACCATAAATACACCGCAAATAACAAGTAGTTGAATGCAATGCTCTCAAGATTTAGGGAAAATCCATTCTGTCCAACGGACTGCTACGCATGTCCCGTTAAGTTAATAACAGAGTTAGAACGCGTGCAAAGAAGAGCTGCCAGTTACGTGAAAAGTCGTTACGATAGTCTTGTTAGTCAACTATTCTCTTATAGGTATAAACTCGGATGGGAATCTCTTTAAGACCGTAGGCTATAAAATAGACCAAACCTATTTCGTAAATTCAAGATCAGTGTATTTTCCGACGAAGTTAACCATATCTTACGGATACCAACATACTACGGAAGATCAGATCATATAAATAAAATAAGAGAGATAGACTGTAGAACAGACAGGTTCAGAATGTCCTTTTCTACGATGAATAAGAGATTATAACGGCTGCGATAGAACTTATAATTAGATTGCATGACTCGTAGTGTAGCCTACTAACCTATGTAAAACTTAATGCATGTTTCTTAATTTTATTATCATTTCTTAGAGCATATGGTAGTATAATTTGGTAGTATGCGTGACGTTTTTTGGACCGTGTGGTGTGCATGTGGGAGTCCAATTGCATGCTGCATGCTGGTGATTGATCACCCCCCGCCAAACACCCTAGAGGTGGCTCGCAGGGTATTATGTAGATGAAGTTTCCGAGTGCCTATCCCGTGTATTGCGGGTCACGGGTGGTGACAACCGACTGACATCATTTTGCTCTGCTTCAAAAAATCTGAGGGGATTAAGTTGGAGGAAGAGTTTTCTTTTCTGTCTAGTAATATAGACTTCACTCTGACTCCTAGTGTTAATATCTCAGGAAAGACAAGCGGCGGTAACTACATTCATCCTAGCATTAGGTGAAATTAACGAAAAATGAGAATATTTCAAACAAATCATAAAGTTAATAAAAAACAATTGACTCTAAAACATTTCGCTTTTAATTAATTAAAATCATATTACCATCAATGAATATCCTCAAAAATTCCGAATTATTAATTGTATTTCAGTGCTAGGGGAACAAGCATTGAACTTTTCGTAAAAATCGCGCACTCAATACTGCGTAGATTTTTATTGATTTTCGGTGAGCTGTAAAAATCAAACAAGTTATTATGAACATATATTAACTTCAGTTTTACACGCCCTGGACATTCTAAAATGATGATTACTACTCGCGGTGAGAAATGAAAAAGTCGATATTTTCATTTTTGGCCAGCTTTTTCGATTTCAGCCCACTGTGCGTCGTCAGAAAATAAACTTATTTTGGTGCTAATTCAAGAGAATAGGTAATTAATGTATATAATGAACAAAAGGAGACCGATTACGCTTCCTAGTGGTAAGTCTGATGTCACTACATCAGAGCTAAATCCATGAAGAACCGTGGTCACAGCGCATGCGCTAACCATAGGCGAATGTTTAAAACCCCTCCCTTCGAAGGGAAACATGGGTAGTTTTTGCGCTTGTTCGTTTTTGCCGTTGGCGGCGCTGTCGCCGCTGCTTAATGGCCGTGATAGTGGTCTTAAGGGGTGATATATATATCTTAGCAGGGGCCCTAGTCCTCGGCATTACCCTGGCCGCCCCTTGGGACGCTCCCCTGACCCTTCCCTTTCTCTGCCACCCCTGATTAATACTAATCCCCGCGTGTCGCCGCTCAGGGAGATTCCTTATTGGACTGCCGGCCCTCGCTATGCATCCAAGGCTTAGGTGGTTGTTGTTTGGGGAAAATGGGAGTTTAAATTCAATGAATCTTGGAATCGAGAGCTGCTATGTAAAGGCTGTACATAGTAAGATCTCTCATTTGAGTACCATTAAAGCTACGGAAAACGATTGGAAAGATGTTTAATTTAAACGAATTGATGAAAAATGTTAATATATAAATATTATTGGACCAAAGTTTATTTTAATACATTCCTTGTGTATACTTGTATCTATGAGATTTCTAATTCAGATTGCAGACATATTACCTTCCACGATTTAAAATCCATTGCTTGTGGCGGATGCTGGATACTAACTCGCACAAAATAGTACGAATAGAAATTGCAATACGCTTGAATGATGGCGGTTAAGCTTTTTCAATCGGCCGTGAGAGGGAGAAGTGATGGACGCAAGAGGCGAAAGATGAGCAAAGGTAAGAGGTGAAACTCGAAAGTGTTTGTGAAGAGGGCGCTCGTGTGCACGACTGCAGCACCACAGGTGGCCAATTTCTCACTCTCCAGTTTCTCTTTACGGACGCTCTGTGGAGAGGGCAGCACTTTCGCTTCCTCTTGTGCTCACCGAGTTGAGTGGCTCACTCACTTCCCGCTCATTCATGACTTCTAATCTCTTAAACACTGCTCATTACTTCGCTGCTCATATCGTGTGGCTGAAATGGAGAGGCTCGTCGGCCAGCAGACGATAGACTCGCCTCCAGCCAGAGCCATCTATCGGCATCCTATTCCACTGTCTAAAAAACTCACTCCATCGCATACATATGTATAAACCACTCTTACACTAGGTACTCCTTACACTTCACGTGTCAAAGAGTAATTTATCATCTCTCATTTACAAATTCTATGGTGAATAAAAAGTAAATTTCCTCGTTCTATCAGTTTATCTTTGTGAAATTCAGCTACAGAATATAATGCCACATGGGTAACGCAAGTGTAGGACTTATTATCTTTGAACCTTGGAGTATTAGGATTGCGCTTATGTTTTCCTTTTGTTAATCCGTAAGGCGTTGGACATCCACGCTTACAATAGAATGTGTGAGTAAAATCGATGTTATTATTGCGTCGTTTTAACACCCTCACTTGCGTTAAATAATTAGCGCAAGTCCGCACGTAAGTCTTCTATCCTACTTTTCATTACTCTATAATCTGTGCACTCAACTTGGTCTCAGTGCCTTTATTCCGCATCGTACGTGGCTGCTGAGGTTTCCTTCTCCGACCAAATGCTGCTTTTTCTCTGAGAGTGTTTCATTTTTAACGCACTCCGAGTTTATCTAAAAAGTTTCAGAGATTTCAATCCGAGTTTATGAAACAGGTCATTTACACTAACAAGACTATCGTAACGGCCTTTCACGTACCTGGCAGCTCTTCTTTGCACGAGTTCTAACTCTGTTATTAAGCCTTTTTCATGAGGGTCCCAAACGCTGGCAGCGTATTCTAAATAGGATCTAACGAGGTTGAAGTGGCTAATTTCTCTCACTTTGTCATCGCTTTTTCCTAATATTCTTTTAACAAAACCCATTTTACGATTAGCTTGACCGGTTATTTCACGAATATGTTTATTCCACGATAGATCATTATTGAGTCTAACTCCTAGATATTTCACGGATTCAACTGCCTTTGATTGGATGCCCCGAATGATATAGCTATGTTGTGCGGAGTTATTTATCTTCCACAATTTCATTACGACGCATTTTTCCAAATTTAATTCTAGCTTCCATGCATCGCACCACGCTTGAATAACACCAAGGTCGTTCGTTAGTTCATCTATATATATACGCATCTATCTGTAAACTACAGCGTCGTCTGCAAATAATCGTAGCTTATTGAGAACTATTTCACCAAATGTCGTTTATATAAAGAAGGAATAGGATTGGGCCTATGACACTACCCTGAGGGACGCCAGAAGTGACTGTAACTTTGTTGGAGACTGCAACATCTAATACTACTCTTTGCATGCGGTCGCTCAAAATTTCTCTTATCCAGGAAATGACATCTTCATATAGGCCGCAAGATTTAAGTTTAATTATTAATTATCCGTGGGGTACTTTATCAAATGGTTTTTTTGGAATCAAGAAATATCGCGTCTACTGGAATGTTGTCTTCTCCCGAGACTAAAATATCGTGAGCGTAAAGCACTGAGTTTTATCATGATCTGATTTTCCTGAACACATATTTAGTCCTTATGTAAAAGTTTTGTGCGTCTCGGTGTTTCATTACTGAGCTGACTGCGATGTGTTCAAGGGCTTTGCATGAGGTGGACGTTAAAGATTTTGGTCCATAATCAGATGGCTATTTCTTGTCTCCACTTTTAAATATTGGCTTTACGTTAGCAATTTTCCAGTCATTAGTTACTTCGTGCTTGATGTGTGAGGCTTGCCGAGGTTAAGTTGTCCTTAAATACATCGTTTGGGAGCATTGAAGCTGCAATGAAGCCGCTGCTGCAAGCTACGATACGTTCCGCTTTATCTTGAGGTATCTGCTTTAGTAGTCGCTTATGGAGACGACGTCAAACCAAATCTAACAATGTGTAATTCATATTCGCGCAAAGTGGAATACTCACTAGGACGCCAAACTAAATGTTTATAAGCCCTGTGCTCCGTACGTATCTAAATCATTCGATGCATTTTTGAGATATCGGCTACAAATGCAACGTCGTGTACCAAAACCTCAGGATTAAATGACCGATCCCTTCCCTCCCTCTCCTCACCTTGAGCAAGAAGTGAGCGAGGGCGTGGTTGAGCGACTGCTCAGTCTAAAGTGAAGGAGAATTCGGTTATGTGATATCGAGTCAAGCTGGCCTTCTCACAGGCATCGAAGGTTTCGTGTGACGGAAGCAAAGGTGGAGATTACTTTTGAAAGGCAGAATTTGGGAGAGCCTCAATTTGGGGAGCAGCACGACAGAACACTACTGCGGAGAGCATGTCACTCAGGGGCTGGCGAGAGCAGAAGAAAGAGGCTGGAGAAGGAGGTTGCCGGACTGAGGACTCCCGTTTACATTGATGCGTGCCACAAGAGGAAAATCATCGAAGGAGCAAACCAGGCCACGGATCTCGAAGAGAGGCGAGGATCACAATATGCGTGACATTTATTATCTAAGTCATTAGACATTGAGTTTGAAATCAAGCATAAAAAATAGAGTAAATAAAGAGCAATGTAATTTTTCCTAAAGCCACTGAAATAAAGGTTTATTCGCTGAATTCCACGTTGAAATTGATGAAAATTAGCCAATTTTTAAACGTGAGTTCTATTGAATTTTATGTATTCTTGAGCTCATTAATTCATTACAGAAACATTACAATAACTCTGTTTTAACTGCAGATGCTAGTCTTTTTCTTTTTTCTAAGTTCTCTCTGTTTGTTAACCCTCTTAGTAACGTACATAACTACAAAATCGGCGTCGCAGCGCCATCTCTGCATCAAACAACAAACTTACATTCAACTTGATTTTAACATAATAACTTCAACACTTTCCCTTGTTAATTAAAGTTGAATTTAACGACATGAAGAAATACTGAAAAAAAAACAAGAAATACTGAAAAACATACAATTGCTGTCTCAACTAACAAAAGTACAAAGTAATTGCTTATTGTCCTTTCTACTTCACATTAGCCCTGTTTTCACGGACAAGATCTTCAGACGTTTCTTTGGCAACGGCTTCGTCATGATATCAGCCACTTGATGTTCTGTGGAGATCTGTTGAACTTCAAGCTTGCCTTCTGTCACTTTCTCTCTGATGAAAAAGTGCTTAATCGAAATATGTTTGGTCCTGCGATGAAACTCTGGGTTTTTAGCCAGTCTCACCGCTGCTGTGTTGTCAACTTGAATGACTGGAACATTTTAAAGTTGGATTATTCCTCTAAACAGTCTGCTAAGCCAAATTGCCTCTTTGGCTCCTTCATTTGCTGCGATGATCTCTGCTTCCGTTGTTGAAGTTGCTACAACAGCTTGTCGTTGGCTCATCCATGAAATCGCTCCTCCTGCATACCTAACGATGACTCCAGAGGTTGAACGACCCGTTGAAATGCATCCTCCAAAATCTGCATCACTGTAGACATCTAGGAAACCCTCATCTACATTGCTTCGATATACTATCCCCAGATCCAATGTCCCTGCTATGTATCTGAAAACTCTCTTGATTCTTGCCACATCTGCTTGAGTTGGATTTTCGAGTGTCCTCGAAAGGAATCCGACACTATAAGCCAAGTCTGGTCTTGTGCCAAGCATCAAATACATCAGTGCTCCAATGGCCTGCCTGTAAGGAAACCTTAGTGCCTCGTCATCTTTCCCTGATGTGGAAAGTTCTGCACCTTTCAACATTGGGGTTGATACTGGCCTACATTCTGAAAAATTGAAGCGTTCTAAAATTTTCTTTGCGTATGCTCTTTGACTTATCTTAATGAACTTCTCTTCTTGTTGAATTTCAAGGCCCAGAAAATAGCTTGCTTGCTTTGAAATAATTTTGAACTCTTTCTTCAATTCTTCAATAAAATCTTCCATCTCTTGTATATTTGTTGCTGCCATCAAGCCATCATCTACATAGATCACTAGTATGATCTTCCTACCATTCCTCTCTCGAATGTATAAACATGGATCAGCATCGCTGACCTTAAACCCATGTTGATGCAGGAATGATCCGAGTCGCTTATTCCAGCATCTGGGTGCTTGCTTAAGTCCATAAAGACTTCTCTTCAGCTGACAAACTTTGCTTGTTCCATCTTCATATCCTTGAGGCTGTTTCATGAAAATGGTTTCTTCAAGTTCTCCGTAAAGGAATGCTGTCGACACGTCAAATTGTGTCAGGTGCATCTTTTTACTTGCTGCAATGCTTAGCATGGAGCGTATAGTCCCCATCTTCGCTACCGGACTGAAAGTTTCGCTATAATCGATGTCATGACGTTGACTGAATCCCTTAACAACCAATCTCCCCTTATACTTGTCAATGCTGCCGTCTGGATTTTTCTTGAGTCAAAATACCCATTTAAATGGAATTGCCTTTGCACCTGGTGGAAGCTCTGTCAAAATCCAGGTTTGATTCTCTTTCAATGAGGCAATTTCGCGATCCATGGCTTTCTTCCACTCGACTGAATCCTCCCTTCTCAGTGCATCTTCAAAGGTCTCAGAATCCTCCATCACTTGATTAAAGAACTCCTCCACTCTCATGGTGTAGTCTTCAAGATGTTTTGGTCTCTGCAAGGTTGATCTATTTCTCAGAATTCTTTCAGATACATGCTCCGAGTTTTCTTCCATATCTGTATCTGATTCACCTTCACCAAGTGATTCTACATCACTCATTGATGATTCTTTTTCAATGTCGATCTGTGGCTCTTCTTGCTTCTTCTCCTCAAATTCGTCTCCAGGCCCGATATCTTTGAATGGTAGCTTGACTTCGTCCTTACATTCTTTATTTCTCTCTTGGAATTGAACATCTCTGGACAGGATAACTCTGTGGTTAGTTGGAACGTAAACTCTGTATCGCTCATCTCCGTCATACCCTACTAGGAATCCTTTCACTGCCTTCTTATCCATCTTTCCCCTCTTTTGGGATGGAATGTGAACATAACAGGAAGATCCAATGATACGCAGATGTTTGATTCTTGGTTTCTTTCCCATCCACAGTTCATATGGACTGACTCCATCTTCTGATGATTTTCCTGTTCTGTTAAGAATGTAAATAGCTGTTGTCACTAGCTCTGCCCATATTGCATCAGGATATTCAACTTCACTGTTTGAGTGCTTGAAGGTCCTTGCCATCTCGACGATTGTTCTATTATCACGCTCACTGCCGCCATTCTGCTGAGGTGTGTATGGCGCTGTCAGTCTCTGTGTGATTCCACTCTCTGCTAGAATTTGCTTAATCTCTTCACAATCAAATTCTCCTCCATTGTCACTGAGTAGCTCTTTAATGTTATGCCCAAGTGTCTTTGCATGTGCTAAGACCTGTTTTAACGCAATTTTGACATCTGACTTTTGTTTAATTACGAAGCCATAACGAAACTTTGTGTAGCTATCCTTGAACACAACTAGAAATCGTTTTTTACTAAAAGATTTGCAAAATGGGCCTACAACATCAGAAGAAAAAAGTTCTCTAGGTCTTGTTGCCTTTCTCCGAGTGCCAAACGGTACACGATGTGACTTGCCGAAAATGCAGGGCTCACAACATTCTTTCATCATCTTCACAGTGATACCCAACTCTCTCTTGAGCATCTCTCTCACATGTCGCTTATCTTGGTGTCCCCACCTTTCGTGATACAATTGCAGTACCGAACCATCAGCTACAGCAACATTTACGCCTTCTTTACTCTCTGGAAGAATTGCGGTTATCTCTGCTTTGAAGAGAGTTCCTCCGACTTTTCTTGATCCACAAACAACGGTTTGGTTGTTCACTTGAAACCAACACCTCGTTGCCGTTGAGCAAAACTTGCTGTTCTTATTTCTGTCATGAGCTGAAAGAGCAGAAAATAAGTTTTTCGAAATTTCAGGAACGTACCAAACATCTCGTAACTCCAATTGCATAACTTTGCCCTCCACTTCGGACAAAATCTTTATAGTCCCTTTCCCAACAGCCTGAAGCTTCTCTTTGCCCGCTGTTTTGACTGAATTTGGACTTTTGAACTCCTTAAATTCACTAAAATACGCAGAAGAATTTGTTATGTGTTTTGTTGCTCCGTTGTCAATCCACCAATCTGTTGAATGCATCTCTGTTGCAAACACTTCGTTGCACTCTAGAGTTAGTGCACATTTGGTGTTGACTTCATTGCTGTGTGCAACCTTTGTTACGTTCTTCTTCGCCGGTCTTCCATCTGCAATCCACTTCTCACAATTCTTAACCCAATGCCCTTTCTTCTTGCAGTAGTTGCAAGTGTCATTTCCTTTTGACCTCTTCAAACTTTGACTCGACCTGGGTATTCCGCTCTTCACAAATAATGCGTCTCCTGCAGTGTCTCCCTCTGTGCTAGCGCTCTTCCTAAAATTTCGCTCGTACATACACAACTGGGTGATCAGCTCTTCAAAAGTCTTTTCTTCATCTTTCGACAATAACATCCAGCTGGATCTGAAATTCTCGTATTCACCCGGTAAAATTTGCAAGACTTTACTAACTAAAATCAGGTCTGGCAGCGCATTTTCATTTTTGGCTTTCAAGCCGTTATTTAGCTCGAACCACAAATTTTTTAATCTCGCGGCATGAGTCGAAACATCCTCTCCATTAATCCAGCTAAACGCAAAAAACTCGGTACATATTTTGAACAGCTGGTCTTTGGACGACGCCTCGAAATTTGACTTTAATGCTTCCCGCGCCTCTCGCGCTGTTTCTTTGTCCATGATTTTCTCATAAACTACGTCAGTCACTGAACTTGAAATGATTGACTTTGAGTAACTATTTGCCTTACGGAATAAATCGCTGACCTTCTTGTGCTCTTTGATTTCATCTTCCGTAGCATTAGGCGACAGAGGCTCGGGTTTCACCAATTTTCCATCAATTGCATCAAGGGCTCCTTCATGGTAATCTAGTAAGTCCCGCAATTTCCTCTTCCAAATTGGCCAGTCCGCCTCTCCAGCCAGGGGTTTGATGTGCTTCGCCAAATCCATTCTTAAAGAACGCTGAATTAACGAGACTTCACAGCAAACTTTAACTCGACGTAATTATCACAATCTTGCTGGCAACTCCATACGTATTTAAAAGCAACTAGCGTTAGCTGGGCGTGCTGCGTCCATAACCTATTGAATTTTATATATTCTTGAGCACATTAATTCATTACAGAAACATTACAATAACTCTGTTTTAACTGCAGATGCTAGTCTTTTTCTTTTTTCTAAGTTCTCTCTGTTTGTTAACCCTCTTAGTAACGTACATAACTACAAAATCGGCGTCGCAGCGCCATCTCTGCATCAAACAACAAACTTACATTCAACTTGATTTTAACATAATAACTTCAACAAGTTCGAGAAAATCTTCCCGAAACGCCATTCTTCAAAAACATCACTCCATCAAGGCGTCTTTATTTCCAGTATCCAAGAGGAATGCCTTTCTCTCCAGAGAAAGTGAAGTGGCGAGGTTAAAAAGGCCTCTTCAGTTCTTCAGCCACCCTTCATCAATTCTTCATCAATTGGGAACCATTAAATGCAGAGAATTGAGGGGAGGGAGATTGTTGAAGGGCCGAGGGCAGCGCCACTCTTGGACCGGTGGCCGAATCGAGCAATAATGTAAAGGAAGAGAAAGTGGGAAGGCATTGCGTCGGAATTACTTCAATGGAGGATCCAGGGATAGTGGGACAATGAAACTGCTCAGAACCCTCAATAAAAAGTTAGAAAAGATAAACCCTTCAAATTGCGCTCACGCCCGAGGAAAAATATTGGAATCTAATGAATAATCTAATAATATTGCTATGAAGAATATTCCCACTTTGGTTCTTATGCGCAAGTACATGCGGCTAATATGATAACTAATTTCGCAATAGATGGCAGCGTCGTCAGTAAATTATCGAATTATACTGATAATGCGGGAGCAGAGGTCATTAATGTATATAATGAGCAAAAGAGGGCCGATTACGCTTCCTTGTGGAACATATGATGTCACTTTAACTGTATCAGAGCCAATTCCGTCAAGAACTACTTTTTGATTACGATTACTGAGAAAGTCGCGTATCAAGTTTGCCACTGTTTCGCTTAATCGGCATGGCTGTAATTTGTATAAAATTTTCTTGTGAGGTACCGCATCGAAAGCTTTCTTAAAATCCAGAAATAAAAAGCATCAACTTGTCTTTTCGATTCACTAGATTTTAGAACATCGAGAAGAAAGGGCGCGAGCTTTGTTTCGCATGATCTACCTTTTCGGAATCCGTTCTAACAGCTGATATCGCGAGCATCTAACGCCATATGCATACATAAATCCAATACTGATTCATTTTTTAATTCAAATGAATTAGTTACTACTTTATCACAATTCAACTGAGGATACGCAAAACTTCTGAAAACAATACCTGCTTTTGCTGTATTTACCTAATTGTTCCCTATTATTCTTCATGAAATGGCAGAAATATGAAATTGTTTTTGAGTTATTGCACAATTAAGTTCATAAAATAATTATTTAATAAAAAATAGAATAAAACATAGCTATGCGATAAAAATTGAATTTTTGATGCCACAAGTACCCGGACGTATCGTTAGATACGTCAAACCTTTACTGATTAGTTTTATTATGAGATTAAAAGGAAAATGAATGAAGGAAAGTTCCTACGAGGTGACTTATTGTGTAATTTCTATATTATTAAAGGAAAAGCCATCATACAGGTGATGTTTAATATTTAATTTGCCAGGATATCAATAAATACCAGTAGGGATCATGACACCGCTGAAAATTCTAAAATAGACATTTTACGTAGGCGACGCCACTAATCAACACATTCTCATCATGACAATCATTAAATATTTACAAAAACTCTCTCTATCTCTTCATTTCTTTTATTCATTATTTTATCATGCCTTTTTAACCTGGTTTGTGTTAACTTCTAATGGCTTAAATATAATCTATAATTTATTTTTACCATGTATCATACCTTCCTGAGCGGTGACAGCGATACCCGGCCAGCCACTCAAAGACTTGACCGGCTCAACAAGATGCCAGGAAGGAGAAATTCTATCAAATCTCGATGGACTACTAGACGAAAGAATGAATTAGTACCAGTTCCTGTATTCCAGTTAAATACCGAAACAAATACCATTTGAAAGAGGCTAGGCCCAGGGGAAGGGGGGGCCGGATTGTGACCTCACCTAGGCCTTGTAAAATAAACGGCCAAGTCAAGTCTCACCATTCAGGCGTCAAGAATTATGACCCTCCGTCAATAAAGAAAGAAATTGCCAATGGGTTCGTTCACTAAACCAATTATAGCTGTTGCGTGCAGAAATATATAATTTGAAACTTCCTCGCTCATCTCTCGTATAAATGAAGTATTATTATAATCAAATACTTCAATACAATGAAATAAGAAGGCACTGCAAGACAGGTTGGCTTAGGTGGCGAGGTTATCGCAGGATGGCTGGATGAGGACTGCTGTCGGAGCTCACACAGCTGAGCAGCGTCAGTATGAGACATAGCGAACAGGTTTGGTAGAGCATGCGCGCTGCAGACGACGCACGTAACGTAGACCACGTGATTCACTACAACATTAACAATGGTATAAATATTTAAGGCACGTCTCTGGCCAATATATCAAGCAGCCAAGCATCTAAGCCCAAGAGCATGTGAGTACACATGTTTTTCAGGTGCCCAGTATGTAATTCTTGCATTAATATTCTCATTGCCATTCGAGATTCTCAGCCAGACATTGTATTTGCCTCGACTGTATCTGCAACGTGAAGTATAATGGAGCCGAATTACGGATGACATTTGCAGGGACACCCGCATTCCGATTCACGATGGCGGAAATTGGATAATTGGAAAAAATGAGGTTCGGTGAAAAATACCACATCATTACAACCCCAATCAGATGTTTAAGTTCTCAAGGGTTTGCATTCATTACCTCATGTTTGTACAGTTAGAACGAATTGAGGCGTAACATTTAAGCGAAAACACGCACTAATGACGTCACGGGTATCGTCGAGTGCGCAATACCGTGATAGTGCTGAGCAAGTTCCTTTTGGCGCCGTTAGGGGCACTGGGGAGGCTTCACCGCGATCATCTGGTCGTCTCTTGCTGAAATTAGGAACCTCCTTTCCTTGACAATCGGAGCGGTAAGCGCCCCATCTAGGGGTAGAAGCGGGAACTACGTTACCGATTGGGGAGTGGAGGGGGTTGCTCACGGTCGATCACGCAGTGGAGTGCACGGCGGACTGGGGGGGGGGGGGGTCTGGAAGGATGGGAGCATGCACTGGAGTCACTTGTGAGCACTCCGATTGCAAATGAAGGATAAAGAAGACGCAGGGCATGAGAAATAAAATTCCAGGAAGTACATGGAGGAAGGCATAATGCATAAGCCAATAGATTATATCTATTTCTCAACGAATCAGAGATGATTGTTAATACCTCAATTTGATTAAACATCAACTCAAGCTAGTAGTAAAAATAGATATATTAAATGAGAATTGGTTAAAGGTACGTGTTAATTATTATTTCGAGAAAAGTAACTGGGAATTTCGGATAGGAAAGTATAAAAAAGCCAGCGATAATTCGAAGCAGTATTGTGCTGAAGCGTTTTACACGAAATAAACTCGAGTGCAGTTGGTTATTGTAAGATTCCCACGATTTCGATACCTTTATAGCACCTTAGAGTCGATGGCTTCTCTCTATTGGTTAAAGGACATAGAGAAATCAGTAAAAGGAGGGCCTATTCATCCCAAATAGCCAAATAGAAAATTCTGGGATCCGAAATCACACGCCTACACGAAAAGTGATAAGCCTCAACCGATGAAAACTGTCATGGTGAAATGCATAATGGGAAAATAAATAAATTGAGCATTATCGCGAAAACATGAATTCACGGTGTGGAGAGAGAAGCAGCTGACCGAGGCAAGGAGACAAAGTTTCTAATCAAGAACGAGTACTTCCCATGTTTATCACTTAATTGGAAATGTTCAAGGTTGATGGAATGATAAGTCAAGATGGCCGCCGATAAGAGAGTACGCTTTGCTCCACATCCTGAGTGTTTCTTTGTGCGAGGCCCGTGCCGGTACAGCATCCCGCTGCGCCATCTTGGCGCCCCGCTGGTCCGAAACTGACATATTTTTTATTCAGAACTAGTAGTTCATTCAGTAGTAATTCATGGGGTAGTTAATTTCATTTCAATGATGTATCATTTAAGAAGTAGGAGCATACTCCAAATGTAGGTTATTACGAATTGTTTTTAAAAAATCTTAAAAACAATTAATTAGAACATACATTTGGAGTATGCTCCTATACGGAAGTGAGGCATGGACAATGACCGCAGCGGAGAAAGCAAGGATAGAGGCCTTTGAAATGTGGTGCTACAGAAGAATGATGAAAATCAAATGGATCGACCGAGTTAGTAACGAGGAAGTCCTCAGAAGAGTGGGAGAGAAGAGAAGCCTCATGAAAACCTTAACAAGAAGACGGAACAACGTTATAGGCCACATCTTGAGACATGTAGCCTTAGAAATTGCCCCCTACTTGCAGTTAATATTCAGTAAATCCATCAAGCAACACGAAGTACCTAATGACTGGAAAATCGCTAATGTAACGCCAATATTCAAAAGTGGAGACAAGGAACAGCCTTCTAATTACAGGCCGATATCTTTAACGTCCATCTCTTGCAAAGTCCTTGAACACATCGTAGTCAGCTCGGTAATGAAACACCTAGACGCGCAAAACTTATTAATGGGAACTCAACATGGATCCAGGAAAAGCAGATCGTGCGAAACTCAGTTAGCGCTTTTCGCCCACGATATTTTAGTCTCCGCGGAAGACAACATTCCAGTAGACGCGATTTTTCTTGATTTCAAAAAGGCATTTGATAAAGTACCCCACGGAAAGTTAATAATAAAACTGAAATCTTATGGTCTAGACGAAGATGTCATTTCCTGGATTAGAGAATTTTTGAGCGACCGCGTCCAAAGAGTAGTATTAGACGGAGCAGTCTCCAATGAGGTTAGAATCACTTCTGGCGTTCCTCAGGGTAGTGTCATTGGCCCACTCCTATTCCTTCTTTATATAAACGACATTGGCGAAGTAGTGCAGAGTAAGTTACGATTATTTGCAGACGACGCTGTAGTTTACAGAGAAATCCGTTCCAGCAAAGATATAGATGAACTTACGAATGACCTTGCTGCTATCCAAGCTTGGTGCGATGCTTGGCAGTTAGAATTAAATTTGGAAAAATGCGTCGTAATGAATTTCTGGAAGAAGAATAACTCCCTACAGCGTAACTATATCATTCGGGGCACCCAGTTAAAGGCAGTTGAATCCGTGAAATATCTAGGGGTTAGACTCAATAATGATCTATCCTGGAATAAACATATTCGAGAAATAACCGGTGAAGCTAATCGTAAAATGGGTTTTGTTAAAAGAATATTAGGAAAATGCGACGACAAAGTGAGAGAAATTAGCTACTTTTCCCTCGTTAGACCACATTTGGAATACGCTGCCAGTGTTTGGGACCCTCATGAAAAAGGCTTAATAACAGAGTTAGAACGCGTGCAAAGAAGAGCTGCCAGGTATGTGAAAGGTCGTTACGATAGTCTTGTTAGTGTAACTGACCTCTTAGATAAACTCGGATGGGAATCTCTGTCGGACCGTAGATTGAAAAATAGACTAAACCTTTTAGATAAATTCAAGAGCAGTGTCTTTTCTGACGAAGTTAACCATATCTTGCGGACGCCAACGTACTACGGAAGATCAGATCATATAAATAAAATAAGAGAGATAGATTGCAGAACAGACAGATTCCGAATGTCATTTTTTCCACGATCAATAAGATATTATAACGGCAGCAATAGAACTCGTAAATAGATTGCATGACTTGTATTGTAGCCTACTAACCTATGTAGAACTTAATGCATGTTTCTGAAATTCTATTCTATATTCTATTTCTAACAGCATATAGTAGTATAGTTTGTTATTATACGGGACGTTTTTTTTTTGGACGGTGTGGTGTGCATGTGGGAGTCCAAATGCATGCTGGTGATTGATCACCCCCTGCCAAACACCCTAGAGGTGGCTCGCAGGGTATTGTGTAGATGTAGATGTAACAAGATTAACAAGAAGTAAAGAATTTTACCGTACCCGGCAGCGCCTCTTTGAATGAATGGTCATTAATGGGGTGCATTTTTGTCAGCACTTAAGATTCCTTATATACAAAGAACTTTACCGCAATTTTATTTCATTTCTCTGGAGAAAATACGTAAAGGGACTCGCAGTCACCGTTTAAAGCTCACACAACCTATCCACCTTTCGGGTGTTTTTTGACTTTTTGAAGTAGTTCGACTGCTTTAACCCTTCAATATCCGACTTAGGGAATAATTGACCCTTTATCTCGAAGCAGGTTATCTAATCGGAGACTATGTGGAACTGAAGGTAAATTAACTGAGGCCTTGGCGTGCAAATGAGCGGTACTAGATGGCAAAATCATGCTCGTAACTCATTCAAACAGCCCGCTACTTAGCCCATTCCAAAGCGCTGTTGCCATTTTCCGGTGGTCCACAGCCACGTGTTTAGCAAAGTTAACAAAATTGTTATTTTTCATCGCACAATCACGCTTCAAAGACGTACTTGATCGCACGATTGACAGGAGTACTATGCAAACAGTCATTTTTTGATTATTGGATTGATTGATTGATTTCCAAATTGCAGTCATAGCGGTCACTTTTTGGGAGGGAGGCCCCCCGCTGGGAGGGTCCAAGACACGGGCCGCGAGCGCGAACGCGTCGAGGAAAGGGTGGAGGATTAAGGACCCTACGGAGGGTGTACCTCGCCCATCTTCGGACTACCTGCTCCATGTCCCCACCAAACGCACCTTAACCGAAAAGTTGACCAATCAGTAAAACTTTCGTAACATATACGTCCGTAAAGGCAGAAGCTCCCAGATTGTCTTTATCGGTTTCGCTTTCCTTCCGCTATGCAGCAGCACTTCCAGCGCTCGCGACATACTTACTCCAGCGGATCTAAAATTAATTTGCATGCTTTTGCCCCGCCGTACGGTATTACCGCGCTCTCCCCTACAAAAAAACGTTACGCATACTAACAAATTATGCTACCACATACATGCTAAGGCAAAACTTGCGAACTACTCATTAAGGTTTTATGCCAATAAAGTTAGAACACATAAATCGTGCTGTAAGTAATAATAAGAAAATTAAGAAACATGCATTAAGAAATACATTAGTTATTAGGATAAACTACAAGTCATCTAAACTATTTGTGAGTCCTAACGCTACAGTTATAATCTCTTATTGATCGTGGAAAAAAGACATTCTGAATCTATTTGTTCTACAGTCTATCTGTCTTGCTTTAGTTATATTATCTGATATACCATAGCATATTGGCGTCCGTAAGATATGGTTAACTTCGTCGGAAAATACACTGATCTTGAATTTGCGAAATAGGTTTAGTCTATTTTTCAGCTTACGGTCTTAAAGAGATTCCCATCCGAGTTTATATAAGGGGATAGTTAACTAACAAGGCTATCGTAACGACTTTTCAAGTAACTGACAGCTCTTCTTTGAACGCGTTCTAACTCTGTTTTAAGCATATATCATTAGGATCCCATGGACTGGCATCATATTCTAAATAGGGTCTAACAAGGGAGAAGTAGTTAATTTCTCTCACTTTGTCGTCGCACTTTCGGTTCTTGTTTTTTTAATACGTGGACTGTTTCAGATTAAAAAGAGAGTTGGAATTTTTTCGTCTTGGGGTTAGCGATCGGGAAAAAGTCTTTGGTGATGCTCTTGATCACAGCGTAGAGGAAGGTCAGTGCTTCCCTCGGGGGGAAAGAGGTAACTACACCCCAGGGTATTAAGTTGAGGTATTAATCAATGTCTTCCCGAGAAGCCTTTGCCCAGGCAGGGCGGGGATAGCAGGTTGAACTCATAGACTTTGAATATAGCATAAGTGTGCCATAATATGTAGATGTGGTACTTTTCTTTGCGTTTGAGTCATTTGCATATCTAACATTTGATTAAATTTAGGACTGCTTCGTCCCTATTAACGTAACATTACCAGCCTTAAATACCGTTTTCTCAGGTGTAACGTGATGGTATTCGCATAGGATTGTGAATGAGAAGGAGTAAGTTCGTAATATCACATGCAGATACTGCATGGGTCATATTCATCGTCGCCATATTCTCGATTTTTATCCTCTCTACGCTCAAAAATATAGTAAAAAAATGCTTGTAAAAGAATAAATTTCACCATCAATGGGAATCCGTTATCATTATTGTATGTAATGTGTTGTTGCCGTAAAAATAAGTAAACTTCGTTCCGGGTTTCGGCCTCTTTATTGAGTAGCCAACAAGCAACTTTACACTGTCTGGTTTTACAGCAAAATAACCCCCGTCTGCCGCAAGACACGGCCTTTTATATCCGTCGCTCCCGCAGCTCCGCGACCTCGGCGCCCGCTGTCTATCCGGGGTTGTCATTGAATGGGGCCTCCGCGACGAACCCGCCACATCTCTCCTTCTGAAAAAACACTAAATAAAACAGGGAAAGGAACAGGGAAATGGGACTAAGGAGTGTATCGTTGAGGGGGACGCACAAGTCGTCCGTATCTCGTCCTGAATACTCCCGTCTCTGGTGGGCTGTGGCTCTTCGCTGTAGACTCGAGGTCGGGAAGGAATGATTCATAATCACTCGACATACTCGGCTGCCGTTCAGCTAATGTCAGCGCCACCCGATTCCTCCTGTTGACTCCACTACCCGTCTCAATGAGATAGGACCGGGGATGGCCCGACTCTCCGACAACCGTTCCGTACTCCCGACGATCTCTCACCCAAACGGTGGCTCCCGCAGGCAATAGGGGTAGTTCTTTCGTCCGGTGTCGTCGGTCGTAGTTCCTCTTCTGTCTCTCCGCGATGACCTTATTCTTCTCCCGTAGGACCGTGAGGCTGGGCCATTTGGGATTCAACTTCGTAGGATGAAATGGCAAAGTCGTTCTCAGCTTACGTCCCATTAGTAGTTCCGCTGGGGAATACCCCGACTCCATGGGTGATGCACGGTATGCAAGAAACCCCAACCACGGGTCTCTTTCTTTCGCCAGTATGTTTTTTACCGTTTTCACCGCTGCTTCCGCTAGTCCATTACTCTTTGGGTAGTATGGACTGCTAGTTACGACATCCATTCTGTATTTGTTCGCGAATTCCTGGAACTCTCTTCCTCCAAACGGTGGCCCATTGTCCGTTCGGACAACTTGTGGGATTCCGTGACGTGCGAATATTGATTTTATTTTCGCTATCACGTTCGTGGCCCGCGTATTTTCCAAATACGCGACTTCAGGGTATTTTGAAAAGTAGTCTACGATGACTAAGTACTCACGCCCTCTGCTATGAAAAATATCCATTCCCACCATCTGCCAGGGCCGTGCCGGTGTCTCCGTAGGTCTCAACGGCTCTACTCGCGATGGACGACGTTCGAGACATTCCGGGCACTTGCTTATCATTTCCAGTATTTGATGGGATGCTCCTGGCCACCACACCGACTGCTGCATCCGCCTCCGGCACTTTGAAATACCTAGATGACCTTCGTGGATACGGCTCAATATCTCTTTCCTCCATGATTCCGGGATGTAAACCCTGGTCCCCTTGACTAGTAGCCCGTCAAGGAGGGAAAGATTTGCTCGTTCGTGGTAGAAGCTGGTATCCTCCAACAGCAGTTTCTCTTTACGTGGCCAGCCTTCTTTCACATACTTAGTTATTCGTCGAGTTCTTTCATCTTCTCGTTGCGCTTTCAACACTTCCTTCATGAGTTTGTCGCTCATTGGTAAATCCGCTTTCACAGCTTCGACGTACAATTCCACGTCTTCATCGGTGAGAATATCGCCTTCTTTTGGGGTTTTGGAGATTGGTGATCGTGAGAGAGCATCTGGCGTATACAATTTCTTTCCGGGAACATAAATTACCTCATAGTCGAAACGCATGAGGCGCATACGGAAACGCTGCACTCTGGCGGACAATTCGCTGAGGGGTTTTGTTCCCAATAGTGCCACGAGTGGTTTATGATCCGTACATAGAAGAAATTTCTTGCCTACTAAATAATTTGCTAATTTTTCACACGCCCAGGTAAGCGCTAATACCTCCTTTTCCAATTGGGCGTAGCGTCTTTCGGTATCTGTCAACGTCCGTGACGCAAAACATACCGCTCTCCAATCACCATCTGACTGCCGCTGCTCTAGTGTAGCTCCCAATCCATATGACGATGAGTCGGCTAATACTCTTGTCGGTCGATTTGTCTCGTACATGGCTAATGATGAGGCACTAGTTAATCTTTGCTTGATTTCTTGGAAAGCTTTGGTGTGCGTAGCAGCCCATGGCAAAGGCTCTTTTTCCCTCATCAGCTCTCTCAACGGTTGGGTTACATCCGCCAAGTGAGGGAGAAATTTCAGATGATAATGCACAATTCCAAGAAATCGACGTATCTCTGCTACCGTTTCGGGCTGCGGCAATTTCTCTATTGCCGTAATTTTTTCAGGATCTGGCTTGATTCCATCCTCGGCCGATATGACATGACCTAAGAATTTTGTCTCTGCGACCCGAAATCGGCATTTCTCGCGATTCAACGTGATCCCATTTTCTCTAAGACGCTGGAGGACGGCGTTCAATCTCACGTCGTGCTCCGGCTGCGTCGCTGCAAATACGAGTATGTCATCCATAACGTTGACTACTCCCTTTAACCCCGTCAATGCTTCAGACATTCGTCTTTGAAAATGCTCTCCAGCTGAAGATAATCCCATCGGCATCCGGTTAAAACAATACCTTCCAAAAGGGGTAATGAAAGTAGTCAGCGGACGGCATTCCCTCTCTAGTGGTATTTGGTAGTATCCTCTGCAAGCATCCAATTTTGTGAAAATTTTCGCTTCTGAAGCCTTCATCAGTGTTAGACATTCATCCACGGTTGGCAGTTCGTGCTGTTCTTTCCGAATGCATTTATTTAATTTAGTGAAATCTACACATATTCGAACTCCTCCGTCTGCTTTAGGCACTACTACCATGGGCGCGCACCACTCCGTCGGCTCTTCTACCGCCGTTATTATTCCTTCCCCCACCATTTTCTTGATTTCTTTCTCAACCTTATCTCTCAATGGCAAGGGCACTCTTCTCGGCGTAGATACCGCATAGGGCACGGCTTCATCCCTGATGCGAATGACGTAAGGTTTCGGCATTCTTCCTAGCCCACGAAAAAGTTCCTGGTAATTTTCTTCCGGATGGCCAGTTGTTATTTCTCGCAGCCAAGTCAAAATTCCCAGGGATGATATCGCTGGACGTCCCAAGAGCGCATCTTCAACTCCATTCACCACGAAAATCTCGTCCTCGTACACGCGATCCTTCCAACGTAGAAGTGACCGGAATTTTCCTTTGGCCTGCAATCTGCTTCGATTTGGGCCGCGGAGGAATGTTGTGGTGTTTTCGAGTTGTATTCCCTTCAACGTTTTAAATAATTCGGCGCCGATGACAGTGACATCCGCGCCTGTGTCGACTTTGAAGGGGATTTCTTGGTTACCGATGACGAGTGAGACCCTCCATGGTTCTTCTCCCGTCGAAATGCTTCCCAAAAAGAAATGGTCGTCTTCACCCGGTAGCCGCTTGTCAATTTCCGCAACCGCCTTCGTTCTGCAAACTGCTGCCCAATGTCCTTTCTTTTTACAAAGGGCGCACGCAGATTGACGCGCCGGACATCGTGCGAAAGCGTGCTGCGGCGTTTTCCCGCACCGTGGACATTTGCGACCACTCACCTTCATTTGGTCGGGTAGGGCGGCTGTTGACGTCGATGCCTTCTGGTGCCGTGGAGCCTTCTTCCGCACCACGTCCACCTCAGATCCTCGTGCCTGCGAGTGGACTGTTTTATCTTCCCCTGAGTTACTCCTTATCAGCGTCTGTTGCCTGTGCACGTCTTCTGCTTGCCTCGCCTTTGTAACGGCTCTCTCCAGCGTAAGCTCCGGATCCAATTGTAGGGCTTCGGACAACTTGGCGTTCCTTAAACCAACTACCAGACGGTCCCTCACCAATTCTTCACGCAGGGTGCCAAATTTACAGTTTTTAGCGAGAATATGCAGATTACGAACGAATTCTTCCACCGTTTCGGTCTCTCCTTGCAGTCGCTTGTTGAAACGGGCACGTTCGTAAATTATATTTACCTTCGGGACAAAATGCTCTTCAAACTTTCCAAACACGATACTGTACTTCTTTTCTTCTTCCGCCGATAGGTTGAAGGATGATAGTATATCGTCCGCGTCGTCACCCATTGCATAAATCAATGCGTCGACTTGCTCATCTTCTGGCTTTTTGGCGAGTCCAGAAGCTCGTCTGTACCTCTCGAACCGTCGACTCTATCTTGGCCAATCTTCCGCCACGAAGGAAAACTGCTGGGGTATGGACCAGGTAGGATCTCCTATCCCGTCGACTTGCTTATTCGACATAATAACACACCTGACACCATGTGTTGTTGCCGTAAAAATAAGTAAACTCCGTTCCGGGTTTCGGCCTCTTTATTGAGTAGCCAACCAGCAACTTTACACTGTCTGGTTTTACAGCAAAATAACCCCCGTCTGCCGCAAGACACGGCCTTTTATATCCGTCGCTCCCGCAGCTCCGCGACCTCGGCGCCCGCTGTCTATCCGGGGTTGTCATTAAATGGGGCCTCCGCGACGAACCCGCCACATGTAAGACTACACTATAACACGAGGTAATCGACAAGAAGTTCCTTTTTACATCCCGCGAAAAATCGGTATTTTAAGGTTAATAAGAAACTTTTTTGATCCGCATAAACCGAAATGCTTCATTTAATGATCGTATAAAAAGCGAATCTTCAGATAAAAGGTAAATATTGATATCGCTGATCACAATATTATTGGTTTTTATGCCAATGTGATTCAAAAGATTTGAACGCCCTCACTTTTGAACGCCCTCACTTTTTTGCCACATAACACGTGACCTCATGTTTCCTTCACCGGCCGCCTATGCTCCAGTAGTGGAATGCGCCATCTAGCTATATTCAAGGTCTGTGGTTGAACTCTGCTGAGCTTCTGGGAATGGTTGAAAAAGAAAGTCGCATCCAGGAAGGCGCTCAATGCCTGTGTAGAAAATATTTCACCCGGGAGTGACCGCCTCGGGGTAACGGCAGAAAGGATTAGGTCCAATTTCGCCAGCTCACGGGTGCTATGGAGGTTATGTTGCCGTGGGCGAAGAGCGTGAATAAAATGCTCTTCGAGGAAATTACCGTCGTCGTTGAGAGAATGGCCGGAAATTTAAGATTCCCAGCGAATTGAGAAATTAAAATTACTCACCAAGGTAATTGGGCCGAGATCAGTATCCCTTTAGACTGAGTGCATACAATTTTCAAGCACACTAATATCCCTCGCCGGAGACGATGAAAACAGTCGACTTATAATTGCTTTAATTTTTCTCGTTTGCCAACGGGTGGATGGACCTCACTGCACACTATTCCGCAGTCCGTCTCGTTTCAACCTCTGAACCGTTCGGGAGTCCATTACACGGCCGAGTCGGCTAGCCGTGTAGCGAGTAGAATATTTGAGCACTGTAGGTCTTTTTTAGAGTAGGGAGTAGGGTACAGTGTAGATATAATGAGGAACTTGCATGAATTTTTTTTATTTCACAGGCAGACGGAAAATTATTTTCTGAATTCAACAAAGAAAACCGCGTGTATATCTGAGTTTTCCTTCGCGAGATATTCAATGATAAATATAGCGAATTTTAAAGCGCGGGAAAAACTCCCTAACCCCAAAAGCCACTACCGACGAAGCCTCGATGACGTCAAAGGTGCCTAAACATCACACGAAGCTATTGTTGTGATTGTTTGTAATAGTTGCCAGCCGTTGTGAGAGCTTCGTTTGTTAGACGTGTTGATTATTTTCTATTTAAAGATAAATATCCGACGATAGAGGCTCGGAAGCCCTCATATTTTGTATTATTTATAATATTAATATCTGAATAAGGGCATAAAATATAAAACTGGAGCAGTTAAACCAAAAATGTTATAATACCTGAATAACATCGTTGTAGGAGTCTGAGCCACGGCCGTTGGAAGGGGGATACGTTAATTGTAAGTTGATGTTATCGACGGCATATCATTCATTTAAGTATGTAATTAGAACGATTTTGATGTTTACTAATATCCGCTTAGCTTTTATATACGATAACTTCATCCATTTATTCGTAGGTACTGGAGAATTCGTCGTTTAGGACTGCCTGTGCTTGTGTTATTAGGTGAATTCTAGTATATGCAACTTTTTCTCGCTGATTGGAGACATCTATGAACATTTTTGTGCCAAAATTGTGTTATTTTCAACGTGAAATCTCCCGTTAAGCTACTGCTAATAATCACAGTGCCAGTGGTTGTAATGCACAAAGTTTGACAAGGTTGAAAAATATCGGCCAAGATTATCAGTGTTCCAGAGTGATTGAATTGTAAAAAGTGCTATTACGCTATGGATAAATGTCAAACAGTAGTGTAAAAATCGTCAGTGGCGTGTTAACCTCCGTTGTTCACCGTAGACTAGCTAATGAAATAAAAACTGTGTGCGAAGTTTGTTATTCCATTATTTCAACGAATAGTATTGAGAAAAGTCACCAGTGTCACTTGTGTGGGCTAATTAAAGGCTTTAAATCAGTGAATAAATAGTTGTTTTCATCATAACGAGCTCTTTTATTGTAAGTTGTACGTGATGAATATAAAAATGTGGCAGTGACTTCCAGTTTTTTATAGAAGTATTTGCCTATTTCCAACTATATTTTTATGGTATACGCAAGTATATTCCCAGTCAACACAACAATTATGGCCACAGTATGGCCGAACTGTGGTTTACCTGTGGCAACTATGGCTATGGCTAGCCACAGCTTGCCATACTATGGCCAGACTGTGGTTGTCATGCGGCAAGCCATAGTGTGGCTTGCCAAACACATATGCAACTATGGCCACACTTTGGAAAGCCACAACTGCCACAGATGATAAAGTTTGTTTACGGTTGCTATAGATGCAGACTTGTTGATGAGTTATCAAAATGAGAGTTGGCTGATTTCATTGATATAAAGAAAGTGTGTTAAAGAAAGAATAATATGTATTTATTTCAAGAGAAAAGGCTTCCACATTATTAATTGATTTAATCTATTTCAGAGTCTTTCCGTGAGTACTGTGATGTTGAAATGTGGAGAGGATTAGATAGACTACCGTAAATGTTGTAATGACTAAATATGTGATTTTACCTGTTACAGATTGGTCCATAAGCCTAGCTAAAATAACTTGAGGTGGATGTGTAACATGTTATTGTCTCAAATCCAAGGCAATATTGTAATACTAGCTTATCTGTTCTATTGTAATACTATTTATGTTATCCTACTCCACGTACTAATATCTACCAGAAATCATTTCTGATAACGGGATCAAAATTCTGGAATTCTCTCCCTGAGGATCTTAGACAGAGGGGCTCCATCCATGCTTTTACAATTAAATTGTACATGGATTTACTCAGTGGAGAGCTAAAATAAACTCCCACGAAAATACAGCCTATTATGTATCATTATTATGTATTATGTACTATTGCCCAATATTCCGTCTGCCTATGATGTCAAATTTCAATCCTTGTTACGTGTTATTTCTTTTTTTTATAGATGCGTATCAAACAACTTTACTTGACATTTTTCATGAACTTTTGCTTTGATGAGCCATTTTTTGTAAATTGTGTTTTTTGCTCCAAGGGTTTTTTCCCAGAGCATAATAAATATCTATTCTATTCTATCTGCAATGTTGTTATGTTTTTTTAGTGGCTAACCTAGGCGATCATTAATGGTTATATTATGTTATTCATGGTTAATTTACTGCAATAATAAAGTATTTACAAACATCATTTACTGAGTAGGAACTTTTATTTGCATTTACCTTTCTGATACTCTATATCGCAAAGTGCTACTTGGGGTATGGGGTGCCAACCAGAGGGCATTTTATCGTATTTATTATTTAAATTGATGGTAAATTAAAATTTTTGGTTCGCATCTAATTTTCCAAAAAATCATTATTTTTACATTGATGGGCATAGCTAGGATTGAAGGAGGCATAATAATACTATTAAAAAGGAATTATTATATGTATAAATATTAATATATTAGTGGTGGAGCATTGTGGCTAGCCAAAATGTGGCCATAGTGTGGCTATCCACACTAAAGCCACATTATGGCTAGCCACACTGTGGCCACAGTGTGGCCGGGGGTCAAAACCATTATGGCGCCATAATGGCAACCCACTATGGCCACAATGCCTTGCCACAGTGTGGCCACAGTATGGCCACACTGTGGCCATAATTGTTGTGTTGACTGGGTTGTTTATGGATTTACCTATATTATTGAAATAGGTTGTACCCAGTCAACACAATATTACAACATTAGTCAACACAACGCATTATTAATATCCCAAGTAATAATCTAGGCACAATAGCAATAGGAAAACTTACCCAAGAATAACAGAACAAAATAAAGCGACGATGAGCGGCTAAATACTCTCTCAAAACAAATTTTACAGCATGCGCTCAGCGTATTTCCCAACTCCCTACGGTTGTTTAGGCACCTATGACGTCACGCCTGGCCTCGGCAACGCTCGGGTGTCTTCGCGCAGTGGTCGGCTCAGAGAATTTTTTCTCGATTTTAAAGTCAATTTTTTTATTTCTTTTGATGCTGAATGGAGAAAATTTAGGTATTTTTGCGAGCTAATATATCCATTTTACTTATTGAAAATAGTTTTTAGTGCAATCGACGACCCATGCAAGTTCCCCATTGTGGGAAGATAAATAAAGGGGTAAATTCAAAAGTTCTCGCAGGAAAAAAAAGTTCTACAAGAAATGAGAATAGAGTAATAGAAAGACAAATCAGAGTTACCAATTTACAATACTACAGGTAGGTAATAAATTTAAGCACGAGAATCGTCAGTTGAGCAGTAACTGATAACTTTTCTCTAAATACCGCTGAAAAGTTTAAGAAAGACAATAAGGTTTTAATTTTTAAAAGAGCTATTTTGATGAGTTTATGAGTTATCTGAAAAATGCTTTCCCCACGTTTCAAGAATCAATGAAGCTAAATGTAAAGGGTACTTGGAAAGTTTTCTTTCACTCTTGACTTTGGGAAGAAATAGCTACATGCCTAGTAAAACAAACAAAGGTAGCGAACCGAGATGTTCGGAGTCGAAATTGAGAAAATCATTGAGGCAACAGAGAGCGTGTCTTGCTAAAATGCAAAAAACAGCACGGATTTGTCCGCTAATGAACGCGAATTAATAATTGAGAAATATAAGATGTCTAAAGCCGCCACGAAGGAAGGGTTCGGGAATGCATTCACGAATTTTAAAAGAAACACACTAGTAGAGCAGTTACGGGATAACGAAAGGCCTTTTTGGGTCTTACGATAGGGAAGTTAAAGGTAAAAGATCTACCGTATGTACGCTGAGAAACGATAATCTAAATCTACATCTAAAAATTGCCTGCGAGCCACCTCTAGGGTATTTGGCAGAGGGTGATCAATTATCAGCGTGAAGCCTGCAATTTGACTGTCACATGCACACCACACAGTATAAAATACGTCACGTACTACCAAATTATACTACCATATGCTGTTAGAAATAATGATAAAATTGAGAAGCATGCATTTAATTTTACATAAGAAAGTAGGCTACACTACAAGACATCTGGCCTAGTTATGATGGATATGTTTTTGACAGACAGTTCCGTTAAATCCAATTTATTTTATTCCTACTTCAAGAGCGTGTTCAGAGAGCCTTCTGAGAACTCATCCGAGACATTTGACGATCTCTGCATTCGAAAGATGGCGCCTATTGACATTATTTGTCACGGAATAGAAAATATATTATAATCGCTTAGTCCCAATAAATCACCTGGTCCAGACGAAATCCCTTCTCGTATGTATAGATAACTATCCTCAGAAATGCCCCTTTTTTGCAGTTAATATTCAGTAAATCCAAGGAGAAACACGACGTACCTAATGACTGGAAATTTTCTAATTAACGCCAACATTAAAAAGTTAATTATAAACCGATAACTTTAATGTCCGTCTCATGCAAAGTACTTGAACACATCGTAGTTAGCTCAGTAATGAAACACCTAGACGCGAAAAACTTGTTAATTAGAATCCTACATGGATTAAGGAAAAGTATATCATAAGAAACCCAGTTAGTGCTTTTCGCCCACGATATTTTAGTCTCCGGAGAGGAAAATTTCCCAGTAGACGCTATTTTTATTGATTTCAAAAAACCATTTGATAAAGTACCCCACGTAAAGTTAATATTAAAACTAAAATCTTATGGTCTAGACGAAGATATCATTTCCTGGATAAGAGAATTTTGGACGACTGCGTCCAAAGAGTAGTATTAGACGGTGCAGTCTCCAATGAGGTTAGAGTCACTTCTGGCGTCACTCAGGGTAGTATCATAGGCATACTCCTATTCCTTCTTTATATAAACGACATTGGCGAAGTTATACACAGTAAGTTACGACTATTTGCAGACGGAGCTGTAGTTTACAGAGAAACCCGTTCCAGCAAAGATATAAATGAACTAACGAATGACCTTGCTGCTATCCAAGCGTGGTGGGATGCATGGAAGTTAGAATTGAATTTGAAAAAATGCGTCATAATGAATTTGTGGAAGATGAATAACTCCGCACAACATAGCTATATCATTCGGGGCATCCCATTAAAGGCAGTTGAATCCGTGAAATATCTAGGAGTTAAGACTCAATAATGATCTATCGTGGAATACACATATTGGAGAAATAACCGGTCAAGCTAATCGTGAAATGGGTTTTGTTAAAAGAATATTAGGAAAGTGCGACGACAATGTGAGAGAAATTAGCTACTTTTCCCTCGTTAGACCACATTTGGAATACGATGCCAGTGTTTGGGATTCTCATGAAAAAGGCTTGATGACAGAGTTAGAACGCGTGCAAAGAAGAGCTGCCAGGTACATGATATGTTGTTAAGGCCGTCATACACGGCGAATGATTTCATTCGCATGATCATTCAGTGAAAATTAGAACATGCTCTATTTTACTCGCATGATCTGATCACGTGATAATTCAGCATGATCATTCACCGTATATAGCGGCCTTTACAATAGTCTTGTTAGTGTAATCTGACGGATGGGAATTTCTGTCAGGCCATAGACTCAACCTTTTAGATAAACTCAAGATCAGTGTATTTTCTAATGGCGTAAGCCGTATATTACAAACGCCAATATGCCATGGTATATCAGATAATATAAGTAAAGTACGACTGGTAGACAGTAGAACAGACAAATTAAGAATATCTTTTTTCAAAGATAAATAAGAGAATATTATAGTGGCGTTAGACTTCATAAATAGAGTAGATGACCTGTAGTGGAGCCTACTAACTTATGTAAAACTTGATGCATGTTTATGAAATTTATTATTATTTCTAACAGCGTGTGGTAGTGTAATTTTTCAGTATGCGTGACGTTTTTTGGACCGTGTGGTGTGCATGTGGGAATCCAATTGCATGACGCATGGTGGTGATTGATCACCCCCTGTCAAACACCCTAGAAGTGGCTCGCAGGGTATTATGTAGATGTAGATGTATTCTATGCCTTAAATGCGCCCCTAAATTTATCAACAACATCCTCAACTCAATCACAGACTGTCCTCAACTCCCTTCTTTTCTTAATTTCCGAGTACCCTACGCGCACCCACTCTCTGCTCCACATAGTCACCTGTTCCATTAACTATCCCACTATCACTCTTCTCCCTTGCCTCCCCTCACTTCTTATTTCCATTCCTCTGAGCGTTCTTTCCTACTCCATATTCCCGATTGTCTCCACTAACTTGGCTCTCTTATCTAACCTCTCTGGTCAAAAACACGTCCTACGCATTTCTTACTAATACTCCGATTCTCTTCATTTTTATGTACTTGTATTCGGTAATTTCAAGAATTTGATGGTCGACATATTTTATGTATCTCATTCCCTTTACTTTATGTATATTTGTTTCCCGTTATATATTATACCAGTTGATGGGCGCTTGATTTCATCAAGCGGGTTTGGGAGGGGGGTGGGAACATGTTTGTGTCACGCGTGTTCGAGTATTGGGTCCATAAGTTGCTTAAAAAGCGAAAAAAAACACTGAAAATGTAATTGAAATGTGCGGAATGGGCGAACGTCTTGCTCATTCGCCCTCAACAATACTTAAGGTCGTCTTAGTAACCACGATGATATAAACGTTAGGAGTACGTTTTGAACTGAATATTTACGTAATGGAGAGAAATATAAAATTAATGACGGATGATCTATCGAAAACAAAGTTGTATCGATTCGACTGTAATTACTGCATTAGTTTACTTCAACTTTTATCTTTCACTTTGCCTTAATTTTACCTTTCAGCAAGAGTTTCAGTCCCTTGCCTTAATAAATTAAAAATACATATGGGAAAATCGAATACCAGGATTTTCGATATAATTTTTCTTGTTGGTTAATAGGTGAAGCGGAATTTCGATCATTTCTAATTGTGACCTCTGTGATAAGGATTATATACATAAATTTTTGTTCATCTCGCAAAAGAGTTAACGTATATAGAACGATTTGAGTACATCCCCATTTACTTTACATTGAAATTAATTATCGACATAAAACAAAAACTATGGTTGCCATGGAGCCCTTATCATAAGGAAACATTTATGTTGCCAATCAGGTACAACCCTGAAAATTTTGGACAGGTACGGTCGATAGCAAAGGAGAAAATGAGTCCTATCGATATACATTCATATCGATATATTTTCATTAGGAATGGTTACCTATCAAAATTATTTATATGTGTGCATAGAACTTTTCTTTGTTACCAAATCATTAAAAATTTATATCCCCGTAACTATGTAAATAAGTCAGAGAAGAGGATCTATCGAATGCACACTTGGATTGATAATAACTTCGGCTGTAATCATTCGATCCACTTGATTTAACTTTTGTCGGATAGAACTCATTAACAGCTTTTATAAATGTGACTTTTATATTCATAACTTGATTAACAACAAAGTTATTAGCGATTAAAGCGTAACTAAGGAGATTAGTATCGATATAACTCGCACATGAATCGATCAAGCGGAATGGCCATCATTTCAAAAGTTGACCATTTTAATTAAAGTAGTACCCTGAAAATGTCATTCGTCTAGCTTGAACGGTTGCTAAGGTATTCAAGATCGTAAGTTTCACAAAAACATGGCGACAATAATTTTTTGCGTGCAGGATATTTTTCGGAATTTATTTATGAATTAACCAAGAGGGTTACGGGGAAAGTAGCGTGAAACGATAGGGTGCGAAGCACCCTAAACGGTTTTTCTAGGAGATTCCAAATTTTCATATGGCACTTGTCTCAATGCCGAAATCCAAATTTTAAAATTCGCCCTTCACGACAATGTAAAATCGAAATCGTTTATTCCTCGGAATTGTTTCAGCGTATGAAAATTCCAAGATAGCCAAAAAATCAACCAAAAAATCCTACATCTTATATTTCAAGAAATTTGTCCTACGAATATTGCAAGTTGGTTAAAAAAATTCCTAAACTTTTTTCATAAGAAAAGCATAGAAAACGTTCAAAAAATACTAAATATCAATTCGTCGCTATGGTAACCACACAAAAAAATCGACCAAAAAATCTTGTTTATGTTCATTGAATATCATATTCCTCAAACGTTTTAAAGTACAAAATAAAATCGAAAAAGTTTTAGTCCCCTAGGGCTCCCATGTTAATTCAAGTCGATATATCTTGAAAACTAATCGACTTTTTCAAGTTTTCAGAATTTTTTTTACTTTTACGTCCAATAAGCCAAATACCCACGCCTAACACAGTTTGGGCTGCGAATTTTGATGAATCAGTCAGTGGGTAATCGATTTGCATGTTTATATATGCGCAGCATAACTGCAATATTGGGCCACTAAAAATTGGCTGCAATGCTGTGCCAGGTCTTTCTATATGAAATAAAATAAATTACATATCGGGCTTTGTTTCTTCATAATTCTCATTTTTGTTACTGTAGTGTCCTCATGAAATTCAATGTCGTTGCTACATTCATTTGTCTTGAGGCTGTCTGTCCTAACTCATACTATGTATATTGTTGGCACTGACATGGATGGGAGACAGCACTGAAGTCATGAAGCACGAAATGGTGCCTGTGCCCATTGCTGCTGGAATGAGCAACTTGCGGATACATCCAAGTTTTTCTTTATGCTGGAAACGGCGTGGAATCAGTTGGGATCCATTGGCCGTTATTTCTTCAGCATATTCGCAGGGTTAACTAATCCGCCATATTCACTACTCACCACTCATTACTAAGTTCCGAAATTGAGTTTACCCGTTCAGCATCGCTCAAACGCCAATAAACGCCTCTAATGAGTTCGACAAACGAGGCAATACTGACACACATAATGTCCGCCGGGAAAATACTAGCATGCGGAAATCCTCCTCTTGCGACCACAGCACCAAACGCCTCCGATACACTTTCGATAAATGAGGCACCAAATAGTGAATACCAATAGCTATATCGATACTTCCACTTTTAAGTCCTGGCTGAAGGGCACCAATAATACATTATTTACAGACATATGGGATTATGATCCTCATATTCCAACGACATATTCACTGCCTCATCAAGTTACTCTTCTATGAGTCTTTTCTATGTCTTGACCTTCTTCTAATCATAGGTTTCAATCGTGCGAAAAATCCACAGATCATCCGCCAAGACTGGGATTCGAACCCGGATCCCCCGATTTCCGGTCGAGTGCTTCAGCCAGTTAAGCTACCGAGGCGTCAGTCTTCCTGTGGATATTTGCGGACACTACCGGACAAGGTGTTGCTGGACTGCGGGGCATATGATGCCACTAGCAGTCCAAATCGTGCGCACAGCCAGAGAGCAGGCCCGGACATAGAACACAAAGAGATGTTCGCTCTTGTCAAGTTTAAAGTATACCGGAGTAGGTGAGAAATGGGCATTCTGGGGGAGTCATTGACCCAACTCGTGCCGCTCTCCCGTGACCTTGAACGTCTAGTCTCTCCGCCCAACCCACCCCCACAAAATCGACGAACTCGTCAAGGTTAAAGTGGGACGGGAGGTTCCGCCCAACCCACCCCCACGAAGTCGACGAACCAATCAAGGTTCAAGTGGTGTGGGGAACCTACCATATATAAGCGAGTACAGGAGGATGCGAGCTCATTCGTCGTCACCATGAACACCAGAACAGCCGCTCTGCATAGACATCCCGAGGCTTACCTTGAGAATACTGAGCTCGTGGTGGAGAGGCAGTCAGTACAATTGTATTGTGAATATTTCCTCTGAAATATCAATTATCTATGTAATCACACATTGCTAAGGATATGTAATAAATGTGATGGGAGAGGTAAGCAACTGATGTATTAAAATAATACTGTCACTCTCACACATCTGCATAATATCATGTTCACAATAAATAAATCTAGAAACTTTTTACGATTAAGATATTTTTCCTAATTTCATCTAATTATAAATTAATTAATTAATTAAAAAATGATGTGAGATGGAAGATATTTAATTACCGTTTATGAAAAGTGAAAAATAAATTACATTTATATTCATATATAGAGTGGAAACAATTTAGTTCTTTTAATTCTGAAAATTTTCTGCCTCCTCATCAACATTTCCTAGCCTTTATCTAGTCAACTGGGATAATTGATCACTCGACAAATTATGTTTTAGGAAGATATAAGAATGTTCTTTAAGTCAATACATTACACTTGACGATAGTGTTGTAACTTATTACGAAAAATAAATTATAAAAATTATAAATGCACGAAAATTCTGAAATTTAAATTTTCCCGCGTTCAAATATATATCATGCATGGGTTGGTATCTCAGTCAGCGATTGGATGTAATATTAGCAGTTGGTACGTTTAAGGGGTATAAATGCTCCTTTCCTGCCTATTCCTGCCTCAATCCTTGACACAAGTTGCGCAATAGTACCTGCGCATTGAGAGATGCACATTCATTAGCGCAATGGTTTCAGTACAACCGTCTCAAGGCGGAAGTTGATCCATGCTCTAATGACTGTTCCCCCACCCCTCCTCCATCGTCATCCTCCTCCTCTTAAGCAGTTTTATTGCTTGTCATACATTAGTCGACATGCAGACGTCGGAGACATCAGGACCTTCACCGGTGAAGAGAAAGAGACCCGTTGAACAACCCATTTCTGCTTCATTCCACAACTTTAAGAATTTAGTGCTTCAAACTGTGTACTTGAACAGTGCAAAAACAAAAAGTGTGTGTATTGGATACGATCCCAGCAGTGACTTTGAATCAGTCGTGCAATTTAATCAAGTTGGAAAGAAAAGTGTGATTTATGATCTTGTTTTTTCTCGGCGAATATTTCTTATACATATTTCTCGGGTTTCTAGCCGAGTGAGACTTTTTTTGGTCTAACGTTTCGACGGAACACTCTTCCATCGTCCTCAGAGAATGAATGTGCTGCAGGCTGTGGTTTGAACGGCTATATAAGCGCAGGAAGGCAGGCCTGCAGCACATTCATTCTCTGAGGACGATGGAAGAGTGTTCCGTCGAAACGTTAGACCAAAAAAGTCTCACTCGGCTAGAAACCCGAGAAATATGTATAAGAAAAAGTGTGATTGTTTCACAAAGCGAGTGGAAAAGTATCTTGAACTGTGAAAAGGATGTTGCTTTGTTCTTTTACAAAGGAGAAAAGCATTTTTTAACTTCCTGTTTGGCGAATGCAAATTACTTTGGGAAGACGCATTTGGTTATTAAAAAGACTTTTAACTTAAAAGAAGATGAGGGGTTTGCATTTGTGAAACTCTTCAAGCTGATAGATCTTTTCCTCCATAGACTGTCGGTTGGTCGTGACAAAGTGAGACATTTTCTCGCCACCAAACTAGCAAAGAACATCACAGATTGTGATTCTGAACGACTTGAATTAGAGATGGCACTCATAACGTTTGGTTCGGCTGATGAATAGCCTGTGTGAATGAAAGGCTTTTTAACCTCTGGCACGAATGAGAGTTCTGTAAGTTAGAGAGTCTTGATGTAATTTCAACCCCTGGCATTGGGTGTAAAAACCTTGTAAGTTGAACATACATCGCGATGAGCGCCATTATCGAATTTCAAGGATTCTCGGACAGCAAAAGAGATTTTATTGTCAAGGAGTTGGCAATCATTGCTGTACAGAATAAATGTTGTAATACGTGGTTATTTAAATTACCACCGAGACTGCTTTCTACAAAAGAGACATACTGACTGAGAAATAAGTATCACGGTTTGACTGAATATTCTGGAGACGTAGATTATCATGATTTGGAGAGCATACTGTACAACTATACAAAGCAGTACAAAATACTATTACCAAGTGTTTGAAGTCTTTGTAATCTAGTTTGGGTTCCCGCCAGTTCAATTCGTTCTTCCTTTGTTAAAAGAGTAAGTCAAATTTGGTGTTAAGTCAAATTTTGTAACTGCCCCCACGTGTTCCGGCACGAGGGTAGGCAGTCAGCCTTTGGTCGCCAGGTAGAACGGGCGAACGGGAGAGTTCTCCTTTTTTGTAATATATAGCAATTTCAATCATCATAAACCGCCTGGTCCTTCGGTTATTTATTTATCATTTATCTTTGTATCCCTCGTGTACATATTTTTTGGTCCTTCGGGCCGGATGTCAACGGATTTCATCGGATACGTCGGATCATATCGGAACTCATCGGATCGCGACGGATAGTGCTGAATTACATAGGATCTCATCTTTTCGGGACCTATCTTTCCGGACTCAGTATCGTTGATCTCAGCATCGCCAAATTGAAAATCATCGCATTGCAGAGGTCGTACGTATCATCACCGGTTTTATCTTTTCGGGACATATCTTTCCGGTTATATCGCTGCCGGATTAATCTTTACCAGATTATCGGTCCCGTTTACTCGTTAACGGAGTTGTTAGCGAATCTTGGCGGTCAATGTTTCATATAATTATCGTTTATCGGAGAAAAATCGTATCGGCGGACTAATGGAACTCATCGACGAAAAAGAAGTCCCGCTGGTCATCCCTATCTACCGTGAGGCTCATGACGGAGGCACGAGAGACAGCTCTTCAAAGCAGCTCGGAGAAGAGGAAATCGGAGGGGGAAGGAGTGCATCGTGCCGTCGTCCTTGCAACGGCTGACTCATCCCCGCTCGTACTATCATCGGACGTCTACGAATGCATCGTTCATCGACAACAGAGGGCGTCTTTGGGGCTAGCAGTCATCAGAAAATCAGTAAGATTGTTTCAATTTATCTATATAACGCCCAAGTCACTTAGCAAGTTTCATCTAAATTGAAAATCTTATCTAGCTAATGTGGCTTAACCTAAGTAAATGATATCAAAGTGTTATATTGTGAACGCAATTTTGCCGAACTCAAGCAGAACTATCTAATCTGATTGACTGAGTGACATATCAAAATGGAAGGCTTTTATGAAAAGCAAAAGACTTATCTAAGGAAAATTAATAATTCCTTCATAAACTTTAAAAAAGAAGGTGCTACAAAAATGAATCGCGGATCTTGCAAGGTTCGAATGGAGTGCATTGACAATTATTGGCAAAAAATTAATGATGCTCATGAACAATTACTTGAAAGTGAATATTTAGATTTACAGCATGATTATATTTGCTCTCATTTCCTAGATAATGCTGAGGAAGTGTACTTACAACGAAAGGGTGAGTTTGAAGAATTTCTGATAAACCTTGTATCAGCATCAAGTAAAAGTGAACGGAATGGTGAGAATAAAACTTCCCATAGTGAGGGTGATCACCTTGTTAGATTACCTGTCCCGGAGTTACCTAAATTCTCAGGTGATTTCCGAAATTGGGAAACTTTTCGAGATCTCCTGAAGTCTATGATAATAGATCGCAAAGATATTTCGCAGGTTGCAAAATTGCAATATCTGTTAAGCTGTCTTTCTGGTGAAGCTGCTGACCTGGTACGAACTATTCCTATCACAGAAGAAAATTTTACTCTTGCGTGGCAATCTTTGCAAAATTATTACGAGAATAATAGACGCATAACTAGTGCTCACCTTGCTGCGCTGTTTGATCTTAAATCGATGCAAAACGAGTCAGCATCTGAATTACGCCGCATTTATGCCGGCACAGTGAACCCCTTGCTCTCACTTGAAGCGTTGCGACGTCCAGTATGTCATTGGGATGATTTAATTGTATTTATAACTGAAAGGAGATTAGACCCACAAACGCGACGTGATTGGGAAATTAAATTAGAGAATTCAACTGCACCTCCTACTTATGAGATGCTTAAAAATTTCCTAAAAACAAAAATAATGAGTTTGGACAATCTGGAAAGTTGTGGTAATAAACAATCTTCGGGATCTCCCAAGGACATGCAACAGCGACGTCAATTTCATGAAAAGAGTGGATCATACAAATCAAAGAGTTTTCATATGGGCGGACCAACCGTAATGAAAAATCCCTTGTGTGCTTTGTGTGGCCGCAGCCATTGGTTGGCGTATTGTGAAACTTTTCGTGATAAATCAGTAGAGCAACGGAAGGAATTTGTCCTTTCTAAGAATCTTTGTTTCAATTGTTTTGGACAACATGTTTTGAGAAATTGCATATCAAAGAAGAGATGTCAGGTTTGCCATAAAAAGCATCATACATTTTTACATGAGCCTTCAACTAATTCTGAATCTTCGAAAAACTGTGTGACGAACCAATCAACAAGCTCATTTCCTGTTTTTACTGAAGAATCTATCGAACGTAAACTAACTAATGTGATCGATAGCAAGCCTGAGACAGTACTTCTTTCCACTGCGTGGGTAAAAGTGCAAGGACCTCATGGAAATGTTGTGTTAGCTAGAGCGTTACTTGATCAATGCGCTCAGTCTAGTTTCATCACGGAATCACTTTGTCAAAGACTTAGACTTGATAAAAAATCAGCTTCGGTGGTTGTCAGTGGACTTGGTAACAGTCTTCATATGAAATGCAAAGGCTCTGTTAGTGTTATAATTAAGCCAAGATTCATGTCTACTTTTAGCTGTCACACTGAAGCTCTGGTGGTACCCAAGGTAACGTTGTACAAACCGAGTCTTCTAACCAGGGATAACTGGCCTCATCTAAAGGAGTTGGAGCTTGCTGATCCCAAATACTACCAGGCTGGACAAATCGATCTACTCCTTGGAGCCGCGGTGCACGCCCGAGTCGTGGAAGGTAGAGTCGTCAAAGGGGAAGCAAACCATCCGATTGCCATGGCCACAGCCCTAGGGTGGATCTTATCTGGTGAGACAAATGCGGTCCTTCCGCACACTTCAGCTGTATTTACGATTCAACAAGATGATCATGAGATTCACACCGCATTGGCTAAGCAAAAAGATGTCATTAATTTGTGCATGGTGGGCGGTTTTTCCCTTCGCAAATGGCATTCAAATAGTTCTACTCTACTTCATTGGTTGCCACAAGAGTTATTAGCCAGTGAACCTGATCACTCTTTGCGAATGAATCAATATTTGCAGTTTTGGGACTTAATTGGCAACCCAGTGAAGACTGTTTTAACTTCAATGCTAAAATTGATCAAAAGGTAGAGCAATGGACTAAACGATTAGTGCTATCCAAGGTAGCTAAACTATTTGATCCATTAGGCTGGATTGCGCCAGTGATAATTACTTCAAAAATCTTTCTTCAAAAACTTTGGCTCCTTAAGATAGATTGGGATGAACCTTTGCCTCGAACGGAAGCTGAGCAATGGGAAACTTTATACAGCGATTTACCTCAAATCTCAAGTATCAAAGTGCCTAGGTGGTCAGGACCGGACTGGCTCTCTAAGTGTGACCAACTATGGCCAAAAACAGTTTTTAATAGAAGAAATAATGAACAATCTAAAATTCCTATTGTTTTATCAACAAATACTGCAACAATTAAAGCTAGTGGCTTTAATGTCTTTCAAAAGTACTCTAATCTAAAAACTTCAGTGCATGTCATGGCTTATGTGATACGTTTTCTACAAGCAAAAAAACTAGTGCATCCAATTTTCATTGCATCATGGTTTAATGTTGAATTAATGAATGCTGATGTAATTTTGAATCCAAGTGAAGTTATCAGAGCTCGTTTATTGTTGGTATACATGGCACAGCGGTAATCATTTTCTAAAGAAATTTCGATCTTGGAGAAAAGTGAAATTATTCCTAAGAACAGTGTGCTTATCAGGTTAACGCCAATTATTGATCAAAAGTTATTAAAAGTGGGAGGAAGATTAAAGCATTCATTACTTTCTGAGGATGAGAAACATCCGTTGATCATACCCAGTGATCATCCTTTCACACGCTTAATCATCGAAGGCTGCCATAAGCGTACACTGCATGGTGGGGTACAGCTAACTCTTACAACACTACGCACACAGTACTGGGTATTGAAAGGACGGCAGAAAATCAAAGAGATAATCCATAAATGTGTTGTGTGCCAACGTTACCGAAAAAGTACTTCATATCAAATCATGGGTAATTTGCCACAATACAGAACAATGCCTAACAGACCTTTCTCAAAATCTGGTGTTGATTATGCTGGACCTGTGAGCATTAAGACCTCACCAGGAAAGTGTAGAGGTTCATACAAAGGTTTCATATGTGTTTTTGTATGTCTGAGCACTCGTGCTGTGCATTTGGAAGCAGTTTCTAATTACACTTCTGAAGCATTTATTGCAGCGTTCCGACGATTTGTTGGGAGACGAGGTCATTGCTCCTTGTTATTAAGTGACAAGGGAACTAATTTTGTGGGTGCTGACAGACAATTAAAAGAACTGTTCCAGAGATCTTCCAACTTCACCCGCACCTTCGCTGAGGCCTTAGCATCTAATGGAACGGAGTGGCGTTTCAATCCCCCCACAGCCCCACATTTTGTTGGGATCTGGGAAGCGGCAGTAAGGTCAACAAAGCATCATCTAAGACGGGTTATCGGGGAAACAAAGTTGACTTTCGAGGAACTGTCAACTCTATTATGTCAAGTGGAAGCATGTTTGAATTCCCGCCCGCTTGTTCCCTTATCAGATGATCCTAATGATATCCAAGCGTTGACTCCTGCTCATTTTTTAATTCAATCTTCATCTTATCTAATTCCAGAGCCAGCATTAATTGAGGAAAATATTCCGACTTTAAAGAGATGGCAAATGGTACAGCAAATGCTTCAGCATTATTGGCGACGCTGGTCGAGGGAGTACTTGCAATCTCTACAACAACGACAGAAATGGGCAACATCAACCCCAAACATCAAGGCTGGGGATCTCGTGATTGCCTGCAACGACAACACTCCACCAGCGCGTTGGCAACTAGCCAGAGTAATAAAAGTTCACCCGGGTGATGATGGATATGTCCAAGTTGTGACAATTCAAACTGCAAATACGGTGCTTAAAAGACCAGTGAATAATCTAATAATTTTAAAATGAATATTGTAATCAGAGTTTAAAATCTATGTTCATTTAAATATTTTTGTTGTTGTTATGTAATGGTTCTCTTCTGCGAAGAGAAGGTGGGCGGAATGTTTGAAGTCTTTGTAATCTAGTTTGGGTTCCCGCCAGTTCAATTCGTTCTTCCTTTGTTAAAAGAGTAAGTCAAATTTGGTGTTAAGTCAAATTTTGTAACTGCCCCCACGTGTTCCGGCACGAGGGTAGGCAGTCAGCCTTTGGTCGCCAGGTAGAACGGGCGAACGGGAGAGTTCTCCTTTTTTGTAATATATAGCAATTTCAATCATCATAAACCGCCTGGTCCTTCGGTTATTTATTTATCATTTATCTTTGTACCCCTTGCGTACACCAAGGGTGCGCAAAAGGCATCTTACTTAACCAGTTTTCTTCCTAAGGGAAATTGCGTGGTCAATCTGGAACTTTATGGTTGTCCCTCGTTAAAAAGATTAACTACAAATGAGGGATGTTTTATTGAAATGCATATGGATGGAAATCAGCAATGTGCTAGAAAGAATTGTTTTAAGCTGGCTAATTGGTGTGAAAAAAATAAAGTATGTTAGATTTTATAGTAAATTGTATTGTTCCGTTTCTTTACTTGGTCATGTTTTCTTTAATCATTTACAATGCTGTGCAAATGAGAAGGTACGATTGTATTGTGGGATATTTACTAGAGTATGATTACTTAAACGAGAGTGCTGGAGGATTGTCAGCGCTCAGACATGCTGTTCAACTATTTCAAGAACAATATAACAATAGTGGAGGTGGAGATATGAACTATGAAACTGTGAATATGGTGAATAATATAACCAACTCATCCGTGTGTGGATGATTATGTCAAATTTATTGTAATAAATATCTATTTATTTTTACCTTGGTCTTTTATTTTTGAAGGATAAATCATAACAACAATTTAAATAGTAAGTTTTTTTATTCGATAAATATCCACATCTTTATCAAGTTTGAGTATAAACTTCATAACATGCAGACGAGTACCTATAATAGTGTCTGTGGTACCGTATCTCACTTTTGATTGTCTATGGTCCGTGTAACTCACAGGTTTTGCACCATCAGCACAATCACTTTGAATCATTCCTCCTCCCTTTGCCTTTGAGTGGAATTGAGGTTGGTAGCACTCGTGTACATCCAACCAGATGATCGGGCGCTGCTCTTCCGCCAGGCGTCGCTTCCCCGGATCGGTAATGTTATCCTGACTGGTTATATTAAATCTCTCCACGATCGCCCCTGCTTTATTCTGGAAGCCGGAGAAAGTCACCTTCTGTCCAACCTCTTCAATTTTCTTGTTCTGATGTCGGAATACACAACAGTACTCCGCGTTAAAAAGTACCGAGAGCACAAAATCTGTGCCCCGATGAGGGATGTAGATGATGTAAGTATCCGAATCTGACTGCCTCTCCACCACGAGCTCAGTATTCTCAAGGTAAGCCTCGGGATGTCTATGCAGAGCGGCTGTTCTGGTGTTCATGGTGACGACGAATGAGCTCGCATCCTCCTGTACTCGCTTATATATGGTAGGTTCCCCACACCACTTGAACCTTTATTGGTTCGTCGACTTCGTGGGGGTGGGTTGGGCGGAACCTCCCGTCCCACTTCAACCTTGACGAGTTCGTCGATTTGTGGGGGTGGGTTGGGCGGAGAGTCTAGACGTTCAAGGTCACGGGAGAGTGGCATGAGTTGGGTCAATGACTCCCCCAAAATGCCCATTTCTCACCTACTTACCGGACAAGCCGCGGCGATAACTTTCACGGGAGTCGCCCGCATATGCCCAGCTGTCCAGCATCCAGTCCAGTCCCGGTTCAGTCCAATCCCGGTCAAGGCGGATGATTTTTTCTCTGTGTATCTTTCTCACGTTTGTGCATTGCGGGTGACTCCCGTAAAAGTTATCGCCGTGGCTAGTGTCGGTATACTTTAAAATAGGTTGCAATACTCATAAATTCAATTTCAAAGGTTTATATTTGTTTGATTAAAATATTTAATTTAAATCAAATAAAAAAGACCAAATAAGTACTTAAAAAAGACCGAAAAGAAATGGCAAAAAATAATAAAATATTTATGAAAAAAATTATTAATATAAAAAATAATAAATAATAAACACCAAAATAATAAAAATAAATAATAATAATTTAGTATCATTGATTGATACCAATGTGATGGCCATCAAAAAGCCAATTTTCCTGTTGTAAATATTAGTTATAATTTTCCATTTCACACAGACAACACAATACACCCACAGCAGTACACGTGCGCCATTTTTATAATTAACGGATTGTTAACTGACTGGTTGGGGTGAGCCAAGGCTCACCGGTACAGCAAGAAATCGCGCCTTCGGCGTGATCAGGACGTGGATATCTATATATATAAAAGAAAGTCGAAAATCGTGTTAGTTAGAACACTTATAACTCGAGAACGGCTGCACCGATTTCAATGAGATTTGGTTCTTTCGATTCGTCTTAGGCGGGGTTAACATATAGGCCATTAAAAAAAGGATAGTTTCACAAAAAAAATTCATCTCTTTCCTATGGACATGCTTTTAGGAGTTATAGTAACACAACAATTGATAAGTCGGTCAAAACTACAAATTAAATAATTTGTTTTGTTTTTACCACTTTAATAACTGAATTTAGTAACAATATAACATTTTAAATACTAAATATATTCAAAATATTAATTAAATTGAAATTACATTTTTTAAATTTAATTCGAGCTGATTGTAAGCCCAGCCGTGGCCCAGCTCGAGTTGACACTTCACTACCGTGTTTGTAAACAAATCTCCAAGCAATTGTTGACAAACGGTAATGTCCGTGTTCCGAATCAAAGATGGTTGATTTAGCGAGCAAGAACGAAGATGTGGATGACTAAAACGAGGTAAATTCAAATAGTTCGTACTCTGCATGGATTCGAATCTTTTAAATGTGTAACAAACGAAGACGAAATCACCAACTATCTATCTGAATATTTTAAGTCCTTGGACGTACTTGGCTTACCAAGGCACGATTTACAGAAAAATGTAGTTTCTGTGCTCATGATCTTTCGAAGCCTAAACCAACCATAACTATCCAACGGAACGTGTGTGATCATTAAAAAATTGGTGATGAATGTGATTCACGCAACTTTACTCAAAGGAAAATTCAAAGGTTAGGAAGTCCTCATTCCGTAGATTCCATGATCTCAACTCATATGCCCTTTTGAGCTTAAACGTATCCAATTTCAAATTCGTGTTGCATTCGTGATAACGATTAAAAAATCGCATGGTCATTCTTTCAGTTTTTGTGTTGTTTGTGATCATGTGCTAATGAAAACCCATGATTTTCTCATGGTCAATTTAGCGTGCTATGTTCACGAGTCGATAAACCATCCTCTGTATTCCTTCCTTCGCTTCAAGTGCGTAGCTAGGATAGGGGGTTTTGGGCGCAGCTAATACCACAGGTCTGTAGGATATAGAAAACTCGCTAAGGTAAGCGGGAAGTGTGGGGGCACTCCCCCCAGACATTTTTTAAGATAAATGGTTCAAAATAGTGGGTTTTGTGGCTGTGTGAATAGTTAAATATGTTTTGTTTGTTAGTCATCCGTCCCCCTAATATTAATAACAAAATCTTTCATAAAAAAATTCTCTAAGCTCTTGAGGGGGGGGGTTTATCCCCCAAAGCCTCCCGTCGCTGCGTCACTGCTTTGCTTCGCTATATTTATTTAACTTCATCCGCTTCATCTTGCGCCTGATACAAAACAAAAACTGTTGTTTATCAGAAGGTGGTTGACGCAAGACATTAAACCCGAATGTGTAGGGCTCACCGTGGTGCGTTTACGCATGCAGTACGTTTACGCAGTGCATTTTTTCCAAATAGAGATACTAAAACTGGCGCGCCTTAAGTCATTTAATGCGAATGCTGCTTCATAGGGGCTTTTCTTGCACGATTTTGAGCATCAGTCAAGCGTCGGTCTGGGGTTGTGTCAACCTGCCCTCTGAAAGGGCCAAGTGTATGCAACAGACTTGGACCTAAAAACATTTTTTTTACAGCTAATAACGCAAATAGCCAACAACTGAATGCGTATAATTTTTATTTCATAAACTGCTTTATTAAACCACAATGCCCAAAATTTCTTAAGCCAAAACGTAAGAAAATTTGTTGAAAAAAATCCGCGTAAACGTGCTCCGATCCACCCCATGTAGATTCAATAAAGAAAATGTCTTTCTGACAAGCAATTTTGGTACTCATTTACGTAGTTTTATTGAATTTGAACCCTTATTTTATTATAATAAATTAAACATGATTAAAAACGATACAGCCGCTCTTGATTTATAAATGGTGTAAGTAAACTGTAAGTTCATTGATTGTTAGGCGGTACGAAGTTCGCCGGGTCAGCTAGTAAGATATAATGAACGGATTTAACTCGGTGGGCGATTGTTGAGCGATTTTGCAGTGGCGGTATCGAAATGTCCCCTTTGTGATTTTACCAAATGTTAAATGGAACACAAAAATCAAATGAACTTATTCCGTCGTCATCTGGTGGAACGAAATGATATTAGTGGAAGAGAAAAGCAAAATAAGGAAGTGCTCCACTAATAAATTAATGGTGTCTACTGTTTTCGGCAACTAAGCTTCACTATCAACACACTTAAAATGATCACGTGCGAACAAAGAGCCTTACATGTGCAACAATGGGAGGAGGGGTGGGGGAGAGGAAGGAAAGCAGCAGAGCGAAATAGATAGATAGGAGAAGAGAGAAGGCTTCAGGTGGTGATGAGGATTATTGGCAAGGGAAGAGTCAGATTTTAAAACATCTGACGAGAATCGGGAGCATCTATTTTCGGAAATGTCATTTAAAATTGTAATATTAGATGCAAGAGAGTTTTTAGTGAAATTAAGAATTTCTCAAATATCGAATTTAACCCTTATTTCAAATGCATATAAAACATATAGTGTTGTATTCGCACTTATGGTCGTATTAAATGAGGTGTTTAATGTTGTTTTAAGTAATTCAATGCTATCTTACACTTTACTTGATCTTTTGGAAATAGCTTTCAGAAGTTGTAGGAAGAGGAACCTAGGGAGGGTAATTTGCACCAGTGTTAGTGCTGTGTTGGTTGGAACTGGTTGGAAACTGGAAATGTGTCTTTTGAATCTGCCGAACGTCAGGAAACAACGGATGTTCGGAAGGAATTTTCGGAGTGAATTTGTAAGGCAGAAGGAACGAATTCTTCTCGCGGGAGAAGTCTTTTTCTCCGCATTCTCTTTCCGTTGGCCTCCGGGCATTCACGCGCTTCCGATCGTCTTTTTTTCTCTCCCTTCTTTACTTTTTGTTTGCTTTCGCAGCGAGAAGTCTTCCAAGTGGCTGTCTGTCGCGGGCACGAGTGTGGGAGGAGACAAAAGACAAACGCTTTGAGACGCTCGGAAGAATCAGAGAGGAGAAAACAGTTGAAGTGCGAATGAATAAAAGGGAGAACAGAATGGGAAGACATGATTGGCTTGGGATTTCTTATGGTCATGAGTGGGTCTAGGGTGAGGAATGTTGGCGACATCTGTGTTCGCTATTTCAAGACCGCGAGCATGCATCTACAGCTGAAGCTCTGTTGACGCTGTTTCTCTGAGATTAGCCATTGCGTATTTCTCTTAATACATAATCGGTACATTTTCGGTAAAGGAGGTGGTAATTAGTAAATAGCATTAAATTGATGCAATAGAAACTTTTCAGACATCACAGCTCTCTGGAATCTGTTGGTGTCATGCATAAAGGTTTTTATTTGTTTAATTTTACTCAACATATCTGAAGATTTCCAATCCAGTTGTCTGATTTTAGACCTGTATGGTAAATTTGGATGTGTATTTTTTCATTTTGAGACAATTAAAACTATTTATGGCGCAGTAACATTCTTATATCGTTTTATTCGAATGATATTTCGCTTAATTTTGGAACGTGATAAAATTTTCACGCTTTGCCTTGCTCTCTTGTTGGCGTTCACAAGAATAGAGGGTGTGCGAATAGGTTTATTTATCTGATTGCGTTGGCTTCCAGCTCCGACCGATCTATGAAAGTGTTTCGGGAGGAATTGACTCCAGAGGCGAATTCACTCAATTACCCAATCTTCCTTTCTTTTTTCTCTGATGAAAGGGAAAGGCTCCCTTCCCATCGGCTACCGCGGCCTCAGCCAACAGTATACAGCCGAGAAGAGGGAGCCACATCCCTCTGGCGGCACTCCTTTGAAGCAAAACAAGGGAAGAGCGGAATGCACCCTCCCCCTCCGAATGGTCGTTGTGTCCGTCCTTTGACATCGCACTTGCGGTGGGCGCCCGACCGCTTCATTGCGACTTTTTCTGCAATCCGAATCGAAGGAGTGGTGTGAAAGAAATATTTCCTGCGATCAGTAAAGGCCAGGAGATACAGCTGATTATGAGGGCAGAGTTCATACCAATCTGAAAAGCTGGCTACCCCCTCGAGGAAAACGCCAGGCCTATTCGCTCTTCACCTACTGGTACGCACTTAATCTCAAAATTAATGCATGTGGAAATGTTCTTTGCACGTTGCCACGCATTTTCGTTCTATGAGGTCGACTATGGTGGCTATGAAGATTCGCTTTATCAGATCACAGGCGGTATGAAGATCCTCCCGGATGTCTTTATTAGACATTTCTCCTGTAAAAAAGGTGAGCGTCAAAATGTGTGCCAATCGCGGCAGTTTATTCCCTTGAAATCATTCAATCGCAGCTGGACACAGAGTTCTAATATGGGAGCAGAGGATGGTTTGAAGAGGGAATTGGACGCGGACACGCATTGCATGCTGGGAATGCTCTCCCCTCCTCCCCCGCGCGTGCGCACTAAAGTGTTCCACGCACCTGAACCGTCTGTTATTCCTTCGAAGTGAGACAAGGACGTCTTCACCTCCGCAGCCTAATTCTGTATCTTTTGTGTCGACATAAATCTCTCATTCTTAATCCCAATGCCACCTGCGCATTATATACATACATATGTATGCGTACGATATGTGTTGTTACACCCCCCGCCATACATCCTGTGTCTCAGCTATAATCTCGCTGGGGAGAGCAGGAAGACACTTCCTTGGAAATGTTTTGTCTTTGAAAGGTATATGTCTTTTGGATGCGCTAGACATCCCGCTCGGAACACATCCTCCTATCTACTGTGTATTTATTATAGATTCCTATTGATTTCGTGTCTGAGATGCACAAGATCGTCCAGCGTCGATTAGAGAAGAGAATCCCAAAATTTGATACGATTGCTTTCATTAGCGATCTAATGAGAGGCAACTAGGAATGTTAGCAAGTCGCGTGTGTTTGCTTCGTGCATTTAGAGGAAGCATGCGATGGGGTGAAAAGGTTAAAAGGGAATGGGTAATCTCAGTAAACAGATGGAGTGGAAGCTGTATGAGGGTGCGTTTTCAGCGACAGTGTGGCGTCATTATGGCGTCTTGTGATAAACGGCAACTACGGTGACACCTCGTGGCTATTGGGAGAAGTGAAGAGAGGAAGTTTTTGAGGGGATATTTCCACGGCAGACCCCCTCACCCCCTCAAATATTCCTCGCTTTTCCTCGCAACTACGTGTCCCTCCTTGCGGGATTCGAGGGCACTTCTTTGTGTGATTGTGTTGATGTCTGCTTCTTAAGGATGCAGAAAGTGGGAGGAATGAAAGCAGGGTATTTACCCTGTTAGTTCTGGGGTGTTATGGTGCACCTACTAGCCCATGAGTGTTGCGACAGAAGATTGCGGAAGTTGTATTTCACCTCGCAAGCATTTTCCGTTCACCTTCCTTAGCTGTCCACTTCGTTGCGTATTCAACACTCATAGCGTTAACTCCTCCTTGGAGGTGATGTTCATTGAGCCATGTAATATGCGTTTATATGGATTGTAGGATATGAGCGGAGAAAGTGAACTCGAGTGATTTAGACAAAGGCTGGCGCATCTCCCGCGCATTCCTGCAATTGCGCATTCTTTCTTCTGGTATCGCTAACTTAATTTTTACGCTCGTGTGCGTCTGTTTAGTTAAAAAAAGGAATTTCTATCGACGCATTTCCTGTCGAGGGTGAGGCGTAAAGTTAGCTAGTTCCTTGGAATGATTTCATCGCTTTCAAATATCTCTTCGGATGGCGAGCTGAGGGAAAATGGTGGAATTTATCCTACCGGGAAAAAGAAGAGCAGGAAATTTAATAAAAAAGTGATTATTAGAACGTGGACTGTTGGCTACGCTATTTATAAATATTCTCCCTGTGTAGTATTCGAATACATAACAACATTATTGCAATGGAAATGCTTGTTTTCAAAGTGGATGATGGCATTTACAAACTCTAACCTCCATTTTACGGTCGAGGACTAAGTTCGACGGATCAGATTATGAAAAGGCAAAGAGGCGATGCGGTGATTTTTGTAGTGATTCTTTCGATGGGATTCTGTTGCTTGATTTTGATGACACGGGAATATGACACCAGAACCCTCTGGTGGCGATCCGGAGAAGAAAGACAAAGTTGTGCATGTGGCAATCCTATTGGATGCTAGTGATTGATCACCACACCGTCCAAAAAACGTCCCGTATAATAACAAACTATACTACTATATGCTGTTAGAAATAGAATATAGAATAGAAAATCAGAAACATGCTTTAAGTTTTACATAGGTTAGTAGGCTACACTACAAGTCATGCAATCTATTTACGGGGTCTATTGCTGCCGTTATAATCTCTTATTGATCGAGGAAAAAATGTCATTCGGAATCTGTCTGTTCTACAATCTATCTCTCTTATTTTATTTATATGATCTGATCTTCCGTAGTACGTTGGCGTCCGCAAGATATGGTTAACTTCGTCAGAAAAGACACTGCTCTTAAATTTATCTAAAAGGTTTAGTCTATTTTTCAATCTACGGTCCGACAGAGATTCCCATCCGAGTTTATCTAAGAGGTCAGTTACACTAACAAGACTATCGTAACGACCTTTCACATACCTGGCAGCACGCGTTCTAACTATGTTATTAGGCCTTTTTCATGAGGGTCCCAAACACTGGCAGCGTATTCCAAATGTGGTCTAACGAGGGAAAAGTAGCTAATTTCTCTCACTTTGTCGTCGCATTTTCCTAATATTCTTTTAACAAAACCCATTTTACGATTAGCTTCACCGGTTATTTCTCGAATATGTTTATCCACGATCAATAAGAGATTATAACGGCAGCAATAGAACTCGTAAATAGATTGCATGAATTGTAGTGTAGCCTACTAACCTATGTAAAACTTAATGCATGTTTCTTAATTCAATTATTATTTCTAACAGCATATAGTAGTATAGTTTGTTGGTATACGGGATGTTTTTTGGACGGTGTGGTGTGCTTGTGGGAGTCCAATTGCATGCTGCATGCTGGTGATTGATCACCCCCTGCCAAACACCCTAGAGGTGGCTTGCAGGGTATTGTGTAGATGTAGATCAGATTCTCCGCCCTTTACCCTTACTTGCGCAGTCTGATCACGGTATGCTCTTTTTTCATATGTACCTCTCCAATTGCGCCATGATACTACAGCCCCTAAAGAATGCTCAGCTCTCAACAAAAGTCCTCCATTCGCATTCGAAGCGAGGAAATGAGGTTTATAACTCCTCTTCTTACCACTGAAGAGCGCTGATGAATGATCAATAAATTGAACTTGATGAATACCCCAACGGGATTCTGTGCAGTGCTATTTTTGGAGTTCAATCGAAAAAATAACACCAAACACCACGGCCATTATTTTGAAATGCTACCTATCCACGCATGATCAGTTGAATTAATTACATCTCATCGATATGTAAATTTTTAATAATGTGATTTAGTAAACAGCGACATAAAGATTGATCATTCTGTCTGTCTCAGAAATATCTCCTCATAGTAATGTGCGCCTTCTCAACTCGAGTCTTCGGCCCGTCGCGTCGTCTCTTCATCGAGAGCTGAGTGAATCTAATGAAGGTGAATCTGTACGCTTAGGTTGTAACTGATGCTTCGTAATGGAAGGTGTATTTCGTTGAGGCCGTCTCATCATACTCATCTTTAGTCAGCAATCCTGAGATTGGTTTGACGAAGCTCTCCATTGCTATCCATTTGCCTTTTCATAGCGACATATTTCTTCTCTATTACGTCCTTTATAACCCTTTGTCCTATGTAACTCATTCGGGACCATCCGTTGCCCTTCTTCCCTTCAATCTGCGTTGGAGATTTCGAAACGGCGGAGTGGTATAGAGTATTAAATGAAGGTGGCGCCCTTTTTATTGCCGTAAGCAATTTCCGAGTTATCTCAAACCTGAGCTGAATACTTTCAATGGGTGGATGCAAAAGGAGAAGTTGCTCACTTCTGATTTTCACTTTTGATTTCATGGAGAAACGGATTTAATTGAATTTGAATTGGCGTTTCATCCAGATATATATCATTTTAAGCGAATACTAAAATACTTGAGGAGGAGGATCTGCCTGATGTACCATTTCCGGGGCAACAGTGGTTAAAAGGGGCCGCAGGGCTCATTTGATGTCTTCATTAAGTGTCTCTTCTCTCCATAAATCACAACAATGGATTCAGGTCGTGGAATCCACTGCTAAAATATGCTAACTGAGAAATTTTAGCAATGAATCATCTCCTTTCAAGTATCTTCGCTTGCCCTTTAATACCTTTGAATACGTAACCCCATCCTTGCAATGACTTTAAATATTTAACCTCTGCCTCTACAAATTGAGTGAGTCACTTATGCTTGCATTCCCTTCAATGGTGGAAAATCTCACTCATTTGATGCACTGCTCATGATCACTCATGCAGCTTTCTTCACTGCATTGTTGCATCCGCCGACCACAAATAAAACGGATCTCGGGTCAACAATTGACGCATTGAGTAGCGGAGTAATGATCATAGAGAGCTTTAACCTAGATTATTTCATGTAGCCATAAAAAAGTTGAAATGAAATTGGGCTTGCGCTGAGGGTCCCCGAAATGAGTAAGTTGGGTCCACAACCGAGCGTTTTCTCGGTGTTGCTCGGCGAAACTGATCCTCGTGTGTGTTGGCAGTGGAGCTGCAATCAAAGGAACTTAGGAAATAGGTGGTTGATGTGATCAACCTTTCTTGAAATCGATCGTCGCAAGGCACATATCTTCATGCCTCTTCTCTGCGTCAACAGATTGGCAAATTATTGGCTAATTTTCATAATGAATAGTCGGTCGGTCCACTTTTCCAGCGTTTATTTGCAAATTAACTGATTGTGTGGTTTACTTTTTCAGTTTTTACCGCTTTCGAATCCAAGAAAGATGTCTTCATACCCACTAACACAATCACTCATAAAAACAAAATTGTCGTGTGAAAAACAGCAAAATGAGACGCGATATCGGGCCACGGTGAAACAAAATTCATGAAAATCCTGATTTTTAGTGCCAAAATATACTATTCTATATTTTATAAAAATATACTAAATACACGCACGCACCTTTTTTAAAGAAGGTAAATTTTAGGCAATATTAATGCGAAATACAAATGTCGCGAGTGAAATATCTGACTGCCTCCTTTTGAAAGTCTGTGTGTTATGATTTGAAAGCAATACCTTTAAAATAATAAAGTTTTGCAAGTTATTTGAACGTGCAGCTGATTTTAATGTCGAAAATACTCCTTACCGGCTCAAGTATATTTCGTTTGTGCTGTTGGCGCCACTTCTAACCTCGCCTTTTAAAAAAAGGTAATTTTGCATGGATTTGAAATTCTTTTGCCCTACCTCCACCATTATTTCGTCTATTCTATTCTTATTCCGTTTATTCGCATGCTGGGAGTATTGCTGCCGTGCTTTTGTGATTAATATTCATATCGTGCATACAAGTCGTGGGCATCTCATGACGTTTACGTGGCATTGGGATTAGGTGACGAGGTCGCATACAGATACATTGATATTCAAAATTGCTTCCAAAGAGAGCGAAAGTCACGCACGCACGATGTGTGCTCTGGACAGTTTTTTTTCCGTCGCTTCCGCAGATCGTGGAATTTTTCCTTTGTGTTCATTGCCTTTTAGGCCATTTCATAGCCTTTCTACTCAGGCTTTAAAAGAAGAGACTGTGTGTAATTAGTCCTTTGCTTATATTTGAACATAAATAGACTCTTATTCGCCACTTCTTTAAAGGCCTTACCTTTCTTCTTCAATTATGTGTCTTTTTGTCCAAGTTAGTTCGGTTTTGAGAATTCCAAAGTAAAATAATTGGCTTAAATTCAGAAATAGTTTCGATTTAAGGATTAATATTATTCTTTTGGATATAATAGTATTGTCCGTCCCTCGATCCTTTCCTCTCTCTCCAACCATTTGATTTGGTTTCTATCAAATTCAAAAGAGTCGGAACAGGTGAGGCGCCGTGCCAATACAATTCCCTCATTCCTTGCGACCCCATTGCTTCTGAAATCCATACATTCCGATCCGATACATCATCCTCTTTCTGCGCGAATTGCCCGACTGCAGATGACAGTCGCTGGAGGGTTATGGGACACGGGGTCGAATGGAAACGATTATCGAAGTTTACCTGAAGAAGGGTGCATTCGACTGTGCGCACCATCCGAAGACATCGATCCACGGGACATTTGCTTCTTGCATTCGAGTCAGGAGCCAAAGCGATAGTCTCGAACCCAGAACAACACTCACCCGTTGCCCATTGCTCGGATTGCTCGCGTGGAATGATTTATTGTCTGCACAATTGCATCGCTTCATGCCGAGTGTTTACCTCGTGAGTTTGCTTAAACGAAGGGAGTTGCTTCGAGGGAGAACTTTGCGGTTGACAGTTGAGAATCAAAGTTCTCCGTTTGCGTCTGCCTCTCTGCTATCTTCACCGGTCTCTCTCTGAGTAGCCCTTCAATGATGCCGATTATGACGGCTGTTTCCATAGAGTCTACGAGGATTGCAAACTAGTCCTTCGTCAATTGTCGAATCCCCCTCACGTACATCTCTATCGGTTGATCTCATTTTCGTGAGCACTGCTGCTTGCGTCGTGTGCTCACTCACTTCGTCACTTTCCTTCGTTGGGACCTCATTTCGTGACATTGTTGCAATCCACTGTTCCACTGGTATATCCACGAAAAATCCAAGGATTTTTCGTAGATACACCAGTATGTACGAAACTGGCCATTTAACACCATTCTTTGACCTTCTCGCACGAGGAATATCTTTGATCTGCAAGACGTCTTCGAAAACGAGGTCTTTCAATGTTTTCAATATTTTTCTCAATTATAATTTTCGAAGGATCGAGGCACTTATTGGTATAAACGACTTCAAATTGGTGAGCGCGGCATGTCTGTCTTTCTCAGTTGATCATCGATTTCTGTAGCACATTCGAACTTGACGCAGTGCTTCTGCAAAATTCACGATACCTTTTCATTTTGTCCTCCCATTTGTATTATTAACACAGCTCACGAGGGTAGAGTACATTTAGGGTAGAGTCCTTCGCATGATTAGTGCATAAGTGTCTGCATTTCTACTTGAACAGTGGAACTCAGGTTATCCGGTGTGCATGGAATTGTAATCCAATCCAATTGAAATTGAAATCTAATGGAATACTACTGGAAACTTTTCATAAGTGAGAATACAAACATTTCATTCAGTAAAAGTGATATTGTGATACACATGTTTTAAGTTAAAATGCATTCATCTATTTAGTAACGAAATGTGTAATTCATATGGTAGTCATCAAAATTGACCGGAAGTATTCTCGAGAAAACGTATGGGTTAAGGTCATTCTTCGCACAGTTTTTTGACTCCATTGTATTACTTCTTTTGTGCATTTGGAAACTGAAACATTTATTACGTAAATTTCATTGTGATAGGTATAATGAAAAAGAGTGTTGTGCCCTACGTTCTTCAACTGTTTTAACTGTTTTCCCTACTTACTCGCCTTTCTTCGCTCCAAAGTCCTAATTTACGATCCTCATCTCGTGCGGAGATTCAAAAACCATGTAAAAATTAGAAGTGAAGGTAATTCCTTCCGTCAACGTACTCCTTTTGGCCCAGCACGCTGTTCCTTCCTTGTTTTTATTTGACCCGCTATGTCTTTGGCTTCTCGTCTTTCTCTTCGCTTTTCATTCTCTTTCATTCGTTGACGGGCGCCGTGCGAATCGCACTTGTTCGGCTCATCTCCCATTCATCCAAGATTTCTCCGAATCCGCCGTCCCCTACGCCTCCCTCATCAATTGAATGCGTCGTCATGTGGATGGTTGTCCGCAGCGACCACGCTCATCTCCTCTGTACTCTGTATTCGATTCGCCATTGTTGATGGTCACCTAGGATACGGCGGTTGAAGATATTGAGCGCATCGATAAGTCCGAAGAGGATCTGAGGCGTCTTTGCTTTTTTCCATCGCCATGGTTGTGCCGTTCCCATGGAGTCAATTCATTCTTGAACGACGGATGCATCTCTAACCTCAGAATTAGTCATTTGCCAATGCTTGCATGTATTCTCGCCGTATCCCATTCAATGCTGAATGTATTTTTGATCCCTTGCCATTCTTTCTTTTGCAGGTAAGGAAATCCTGATTTCATTGGTGTACTCAAGTTATTGGTAAGTGAAACTCCACAATGCGTTAAAACTGTAGAAAATAAATCATTCCTCTTCTTTCGCAATTGCTTTTTGTTCCTACCATTGGTTCATTTACGAGTCAACATTTTAGGTAAAATCCTATTTTCTTTAGCTTCATCAGTGGACTCATTTCGTGCATGAGTCTGAAGGCCACAATTATCGCAGTCAATGGAAGCGACAATAATTCAACTGATGGACGTGCATTAGGGCGGATCGGAAAAATCGATTTTTTTCAAATACATCTGGCCCAATGAAAAAAAGTTGTGGGACCAATGAAAAATAAGGCCTGAAAAATTTGACACCTCTACGTGAACCCCTGACCCTCGCTCAAATGCAATTTAGGGGGGTAGGGTCAAAATTCGAAAAATATAATAAATTATGGTTATTCTCTAAAGATTTTGCCGAGTTAAAATTTTGTGCATTTTGACGTATCTGCCACCGTTTAGCCACAAAATGCCTAATTTGAGTCCGCGCCCTCGAAGAAAATATTCCAACGCCCACGCAGCGTCGTGGATAAAATCGGCAGCAGCAGGCCGATCGCGTCCTTTCCCTGCTCGCTTCTCCCCCTCCCGCGCCCCGAATGCAGCAAAATTCATCCAGCGTGTGCTGCTAGGAGGGCGTTCATCTTTGATAATATAAATCGGAAGATGGTAGAAGGTAAAAAAAGGATGCGTAGTGAGACGACTTGTCCCTTATTTGGCGCCTCGTCGGCGTTAAACAAATCGATGTTTCCAACTTTTAGAGAGCCTACGGTCTATGAAGAGGCCTCTCGAGTGGCTATAAAGGTGTGCGAACTATGGTGACGAACTTCTCTTTCATTATGTGTGTGAGTAAATGGATTTAGCGGTACCACAGGAAGTACTAAAACATACGGAAAATAGAATAGGCCAAAAGTAGGCTTTTATTGAAGTATAAAACTCAAACACTTTTAAAGGAACATTTGAATTATGCTATATTTTTGCGTGTAAGTGCAAGAAGCATAAGAAGGAGCATAAGATTCCCCCTAATATAGAAGTATTTTGAGATACAAATTGAGGAAACGAAAGATGATGGCTGATGGATTGAATCCTAAAGAAACTCGAATGCTGAGAAAAAAAGGGAATCGTCGGAGAGCGTTGAGTCAACATCGTCAATTCTTGTGTGGGAAAAGTAGCATCAAAATTTTTCTTCATCAATTCATCCGAAGAAAATTAAACTGGCGAGAAATTAGTCGATTTGTATCACTACTTTCATCATGAAATAAACATTAAGGACTATAAACTCAAATTGGAACTTCTGCGAGGAAATTGCGTCAGCCAAATGTGATAGAGGTATATGCAAGACCCAAGCAACAGCAAAGATTGTCCCCGCAGCTTAAACTGACGCAAAAGCCATAACTTCGTAAGATACATCCAAGGTAGTGCACCAGAAATACTTACGTAGACAGATAAAGATGCTAATTACTGTGAATACGAAAAAAGGAGGTTTCACAGGGTGTCATCAAAGGGCTACATTTTGATGGAATGAAAAACTATACTCCTGTCTGATGAAGAAAGGTAAGAGGACTTATCAATCCAAGTTTAGACTGGAATGTGTGGTGTTAGTTGAAGAAACAGGGTCCCATTTTTGGAAGTGTGCCTCCCCCGTCGGAGGATTAGCAAAAGTTATAAAATCTTCGATTCTCGATTCCTTTCCGAGTGAAAAGTAGATACAAAAAATTAAAAAGGATTTGAATATGATGGTACCAAGTGAATACCGCCCAAAAAGGAGGCATCATCCCTCTGCTGCAACCATAATTCCAACATCCCTTGCAGTGTGGGTAAACTCTACTCGGGAATCCCACCGTGTTAATTTTTCCCAAATGGCCAACGTTTCAAGCTCCGACTCGGGGCTCATCCTCAGGGATAAATTTTGTTGAACCCCGGGAAGAGTTTACTCACATCATTCGCCGGGAAAGCATAAAATTATATTTCATTCCTTACAGTGGTATATTTGCTAATTGCACTAAGTTGACTTAGATTTGCGACATAAACATTGGGAGGGCAATCTATGGACCCAATTTGCGCTGTTGGAAGGATGCGTTTGGCGACTAATTTAAGATTTTTTTAATTGCTGGATTATAATAACGACGAAAAGGACTACCCACTGATGATATATTGGAGACAGACTACGGTACCTGTGGTTATATCTGATGTTAGGGCTGTGGAAATTCAAAAATCTATTGATGAACGTTCAAATTTGAAGCTAAATATTCATTTTATTATACATGCGGACGAGAGATTCGCGAAAGAATTTACCAAAACTTTGTTGACAGCAGCGAAAGACGAGGAATGACACTGACGTAAGAAATACAGACTACAAAGCAGATAATTGAGTAATTCTTTCGTGATTGTTCCTCACCGGACGATGCTGAAACATAAAACTATTAGTTAGATTAACGAGGAAAGACGCACTTGGTGTGAATTTTGGTGCATCTGGGGGGTGAGAGAGGGGAGCGGCGAGGGGACGCGAGCGGCCTTCACCCAAAATCCATTTAGTCACAGCTGTCCAAAGTTCGCACACCTTTATAGCCTCTCGAGGGGCCTCTTCATAGACCGTAGGCTCTCTACAAGTTGGAAACATCGATTTGTTCACGTAGAGGTGTCAAATTATTCATGCCTTATTTTGATCAGTTTCACAACTTTTTTTCATTACGCCAGATGGATTTGGAAAAAAATCGATTTTTCCGATCCGCTCTAATGTGCATGTGGTGGATGAACATTTCAAACGCCCTGGTCCTCGGAGTGTGCTTTGCATGGAGTAAAGAGAAATATCAGAGACTGCGGTTAGTATCGCGTTGGAATATGAGAGTGTAATGGCTCTTGAATCCGCTGCGAGTGTTTATATCATTTCAGTGAGGTCCATCCTGGTAAATAGGACGGACGATTTCGGATTATAAAATAGACAATCTTATAATATGGGAAATAAAGAATTTGTCAATGCGTGATTTAATAATTTGCACAGGTAGAGGGTTGAGACTTTTTGCTCATACAGAATAAAAAAACGACACCCTATATTTAGAGACAGCTTAAACAATCGGTCTACACTTCAATATAGCGTTCGAATTAGTTTTTTCACATATCTCGTCAATTTATTGAGTTCTAAATGTCAATGTAATGTATTCAATGGAGTTTCATTATATATCTAAGAGAGGAAAAGGGTTAATGATAAAAGCGTGAACTGCGTGTTTCCTATGATTAATTGCTTTGTATTCATCAATGATTAGTGGTTGCAAGTAATATGTTAATGAATTGATGCAAATACTGTCACCACACATTCACCATTATGTATATCGATTACATACTCCACCTCTCTTAAACCTGGGTGAACTTACACCGAGGTCAGAGAGGGCAGCAGCACCCATCACGTGATCGGCATCCGGCGTTTGGAAAGGAACGTTATCTCACGATCAACGATTATGTTCCCGGAATTAACGGCCATAAATACCAGGCGAATTATTGCCCTAACCATTCCTAAAATGTCTTGATTCGTCAATGTGTTCTCAGCAAATAACGAATTTATTCTTTTCTTTCGTCTTCTTGCGATTCATTCCTGACTCGTTGTGTCGAGCGCATCAAACAGTGCTTGCAAGTGCCTCTTGTTGTCTGACTACTCAACACCTGCTCATACCTCACTAGTCTAATAATAAATTCCTAATCTATCTCGGCTGACGCCTCCATCGCAATCTTCTCTGCGCATATTTTAAGCAGAGGGCGATAGTGTCTCACTCCTCGGCCATTTGTTTAGCTCCGTCGAATGCGTTTGCTCATGCGCCCCAAGTTAGGCAACATTGCGAGCTATTCTCCTGTCCCTGCGATCCCGCGGAACATTTCAACCCGGCATCATGCAATAAACATGAGTTAATTTGTAATAATGTCGACTGAGATGTGAATTTGACTTTGATGGATGTGTGCGATTCGCTGAATGAGAAGATTGCATATATTGTGGATAGAGGGCGTTGACATGCGGTGAGAGGTTCGGAGTCGATGATCTCTCTCTCTCTCTCTTTTTCTTGTTTATCCGTCAATTTCCATGGCAACAGAATGACCACCAATCGCATGCAATGCTCTACAAATCTTGGTCGGCCTTGGATTCCATTCAGAGAAGAACCAGGACAGCTGCTCCCTTCCAGAACATATTCCCGTAAGTTGCCGTCAGATGGCGAAGTTCCTGCCTCTCCCTGCGTTCTTCACAGGAATTCCATCTCTCCTTGTCTGCCCCCAGTCTCCACACCGTAGCCACAACTCAGGAGTATTTCAATCTGGGCGGATGTCTGAGAGTTTTGCGGTCCACGTCTTTTCCTGCAGTAGTTGAGGTTCCGTGCGCGGTGACAAGAATGGTAGTCAGCTGACTGAGAGGGGTTCCTTGTGACGGATACTTTGACGACTCGGTCGACTTCGAACTCTAATGGACTGTCCCTTTTTTTGCAACTGAATATCTGGCTGTAGGTGTTTCCGAAAATAAATGTCTTCCTTACTCTGCGCAGACGCTGGGAATTTAATTTTTAGCAATAATAATGTGATTTTTTCCACCGTCCAAACTTTGATCTTTTGGATTTACGGATTGACCCGATGCCGTGGGTCAAACATTAATAGAGTTAATAATTTTGCATTCCTGTGCTACTTAAGCCATTTGACTGCATTTTATCAGTGAATGATAGGACTATAATTTTGCTTGATAATGGTAATGCTTATTATGATCGCTAAATATGGCTTGGCATTAGACAATTGTGCTCAGCGGATTGTGGATTTGAAGTAACTAGATTTTTCCTACTTGGAATCCATACGGAACACTTGGTACTGTTTTCATTAATTTAATGAATGATTATGTAGCTGTATGAGGATTATAATGCTGGCAATAAAATGATGCATATAAGTTGGTTTTCGTATTATTATTCTGAAACCAACCTCGTCATGACCGACTCCGAAATATGATGAACTCATTGCACAGGAATATAATTCATTTATTGTCTTCTTAACAATGGCTCTTGAGAGAGAAATTGGTAATAATATTTGATGTTTACTCGCTGATGAAATGGAAGATTAGTGGAGGGTGATGTGAGTGCAAGGCCAGCCCGTTGCATTACAGTAATCTCTTCCTCATTTTCTTTCCGAATGACCATTTAAGGCGTTTCTTTGCCTGCGGTGCAATATCACGGATTCTCCTTTTACATCCGTCTTTGGTGGGATTATAATAATTATTCATTTCCTCCCTGTTGCCGAGTCTTGCCCGCGTTAGCCGTGGGATAAGAGTGACAGGCCGGAGCTTCTGTAACCTGGATATTCCCCAGCCACCCCTATGCAATTTACCCTATCACACCCTAAAGACGATGCAACACTCTTATTTTATACGTTTCCTTCAAGCATGAAATTTCTTAAATATTTATATTTTATAGCTATGCCACATATATGCCAAGCCCTGCAGTAGGAAATTGTAAAATTTAAAATTTATTCAGAGTACATTAAAGGGTGTCCCAATTAAAATTTGAGATTTGTTCTCGTGATACTGCGCTATTTCTTCAGCTATTTCTCCGATTGGCACTCTGGTATGGATTCTGCATCTTTTCTCTCTTTCGAACTGACGCACTCCTGTTTATAGCTTTAAATATATTTTCATTTTTACTGCGCAAAGTTTATTTCTTCAAATAACCAAAAGCCCTGGCCAAAGCAAACCGATATTTCCCAACAATAATAAGAGAAGCGGGGGAAATAAACAAAAGGCCATACAAGATGAATTGGGAAGAGGGCAACACCCTTTCCAGCACTTTGAAACTCATTTATGTAGACCACAGAAAGACCTCACCCCCCTTCCCATGCTTAGAGGATGGGGACCAATCACAAAAGAGCGCGCACGCACTCAGTCTGGCGCTGCTATGTAGTACTACTCGCTGCGCTCCGTGCGCTCGTTAAGGGGCTCCGCCCCTTAAAAACCCCGGTTCCGGCTTCGCCGTCTACATTTGTGGTCGTTCGAAGACTTTTGAAGTTCGAATAATCTCACCTCAGCTATTGGCCGGCTTCGCCAGCCAGGGGATAGGGAGGCGCCCCACTCATTCCTCGGAACGGCTTTGCCGTTCCTCGCTGAAGGGCGGCTTCGCCGCCCAGGGGTTGAATGTGCCAGGGCTACCCCACTTAATACTCGTAACGGCTTCGCCGTTCCCCGTCTGGGGTCGCCATAGCCGCCCAGAGGGCGAGGGCATTTCGGAACTGTTTCACCGCTATTCGTTTAAGGGGCGGCTTCGCCGCCCAGAGATAGGGGGAGTCCACAGCGTCTGTGCCGCTTGAACATCGGGGCGGCTTCGCTGCCCGGGGGTTACTGAAGCTCCCCCTCGCCTACGCAGGTTACTCCTCGGAACGGCTTTGCCGTTCCTCGTTGTGGGGCGGCTTCGCCGCCTTGGGGACCCCCCCGCGGCTGCTCCGCTTAGTCCTCATTAATGCTCTTCTCCACCGAGAGGGGTGCCCAGGGAGATTCGGGGGTTTTAATGTGTTATGCATGTGGTCACCAATCGTCCACAGTGATCACGTAGCGATGATTGTAAAGGGTAGTGCAATGCGGTGTAATAGTGGCGACAAGTACCAATAAAAGAAGACTTAATGGCAAGTTTTTCATTTTTTTTCGGGGGGTTCCTACGGAATACCTGGGGTTTTATACTTGTGTTAAACCAGTGGACACAAATGGTTCTCATAAATTCCGTGCCGATAAGTCCTAGGGGACCGGAAGAGTGGTCTGACGATTCTTTTACCTGGAGAGGCTATTTATTAGAAATTTTTTGGGAGGTTTCACGGGGTTATCGGGGGTTTTAATAAGTGGTAGGGGCACCGGTTAAATTGTGTCGAAAACTATTCGGAGAGGCAAGTTTAAATTTGTTTTATTTTTTTTTCGGCGATGTTCCAGGAGGTAATCGGGGGTTCTCTGGTATTTTTCCCGTATGGTTTACGGTGGCTCGCCCTCACCAAATATTCCGGATCTAGAGCTCAGAGGGGACGGGTAGTGCGGCGTATTGTTTGCGAGAAGTTCCCAAATACGAGACTAAATGACACATTTTACATTTGGGGGGATTTCAGGGAGATACCGGGGGTTTAAATGTGTGTACTCCTGGCGGTCACCATCCATTCACATAAATTCCGTGGGGATGAGTGGTTGGGGGCAATGGAATAGTCACGAAAATACCCAAAAAGTAGACTTATATGCAAAATTTTATTTTTTGGGGGGGTGTATGTGGGTTTACCGGGGGTTTATAGGCTTTTACTGCCAGCGATCATCAATCGTCCACATCAATTCCGTAGCGATGAGTGGTAAGGATTGGAAAAGCGGCGGAATTGTGACGAAAAGTACCTAAAAAGGCTACTTATATGCAAATTTTAATTTTTTAGGGGGTTTCGGGGGGTTTAAATATGACGATACTATATGGTCACATTCATTTACTGTCATATCTAAAAGAAGTGTGCCCTATGACATCCATATTTCGAGAGTAATACAATATAAAGCAAACCAGTCCCTGAAAAAATTGAGTAGTGCCCGCCATTTTTATTTTTTCGCGGTTAAATTCATTAAATCATTTATAAAGTGTTTATGTTTTCTGAAAGACAATGCATAGCTGTATGTAACTACAAAGTTTGAAAGAAATTGGTCCGGTTAAAATTGACAAAACCTTGTGTTAATCTATTGGAAATCGTAATTTTCGGTGATTTTCGGAATACTTTAATTTTTTTCTGAGTAACCAAGCACGATGAAAGAAAATTGTTACCTACATTTCGCAGACGATCTTATGAGCATATATAATAATCATTTTCGTTATCAAACACCTTAAATTAGGTCGAGGGGAGGGGAAGGTATGAAATTTTTTTCGAAAAATCAATTTTTGGACGTCATTTTGGCTGAAATTTTCTCAAATGGAAGCTAATAAATTTACTTAATTACGTGCTTACGTTTATCAGCTTTCAAAAAATGCATTAACGATCCGTCTGGCACGCACAGTTCGCGCGCAGTAAAATTAAAACCGAAAGAGGGTCCCCGGAAAAAGCGCGATTTCGGCCATTTTGGTTCCCCGGGATAGCTTAATCGCTCCTGTATGCGGAACAAGAAATGATTGAGCGACGTTAATCGACTGGCTGGTTAGGGTGAAGTTGGTTTGCCGTGACAGCAGGGAACTATAAAATTGACTGGGCCTACTTAGTTAGAATTAGCTATTATATTTTTCGACCAATTATTTGTAGTGCAATAATATTCATCGTAGAATTTAATTCCCAAATAAGGTTAACTTGAAATGAAAAAGAAATAACCTTAGTAACTTTTCACTGGAAATTTTTTATTGGTACGACGCGTAATGTCTCGCGTAACGCCGAGGCGTCATTCTCAAGTACACTGTTTATTACTCAGACAATCGAATAAATACCCAAGTTCCAGCAGGAGGGGGGAGGGAGAAGGGGAGTAAGGGTGGGTGAGGGAATGGTTGGGTTGCGTGACTAAGCTCAGGCTATAGGAGGGGGAGGGGTCGGTCGGAGGGTCCGTTTGCAGCGGGGGAAATTGCGGAGGGCAGTGGTAATGAGAGGTGAGTTTCTCAGGAAGACGATGTCATTAAGGACATGTCCCAAACTCAAATTCCTTCTAATCTGCATTTCTTACGGAGCGTCCATCTTCCTCCCCTTCTTGACCTGGTCTAATCGGTGCCGAATCGATTGATTTCAAGGTTAACTTTTTGTTTGTATCAAATGCAATCAATAATACGAGAAAGTATAAAATGTTCTCTTGGTTCATTCACTATTATTTGTTCATAGATTTTGCAAAAATAAACAATACAATTCATTACATACATGAATTTAATATCTATTTCAGATTTAGAAGATGTATAATTTGTAGTTAAAGTCGCGAAAGTAATCTTTTATTCCATTTTTTTTATTATCTGTGTCAACAAATTGTGAAACAACAGTAACAGTATTGAAAATAGGTAAAAACAATAGTTACAAATCCATAATAAACGGATTAAAAACTATTGAAATAAACCTTTCCATCAAATGTAGAGTACCAATAACCGCGCTGTTGATTTCTGCCTGCTTTTTTCGATTTGGGACCACTGTATGGCGGTACGTTTCTTTCGCAGGTCGTCCTACGATTCCCATGGATTGTTTGCTGTGGAATCCATTGCCGCCTTCAAGTTAATGCGTTAATTAGTTAACATTAATGAATAGCTCATGAATGACAGTGACATAAAGGCGACAGATGAAGTGAAGTATCTGGGGTCTACGATAGATTCGAAACTATCTCACTCACACCTCAAATTGACCGGTTTAAATACCCGTGGATGGTCCTGCTGCCGGTGAGTGTATATACTACCTCATTCGGAAGATCCCCTGAGGATGATCAGCAAGTCGCGGATCGAAACGTCGGGAGACATGGACGACATTAACCGGTGGAAAACCCGAGAAACTTTTCTGCAACTGATACGCCGGGAAAACCTAAGATCATAAATCACAATAAACATGTTTGACAATACAATAATAATGATTTTGAAAGGAACGACATAGGAAAGAATTTGGTATTAGCGAATTAATATTTCTTTTGGAAGCCTGTAGCTTTTGAAGCGTTTAAATTGTACAGGGTAATCCCGTAGTGTCTTTGTAAGCGGGTTACGTGAAAGGGAGTTTTGAAGTCTCACAGCTTGTGTGTTAATGCACTCTTGTATATTGGGTATTTCATGAGCGCGTCTTATTTCTGCAATGGGAATGAGTTTACGTTGGTTTGTGGTGTAGCGCAAAGTACGGTTTTGAAATGGTTCGAAACGTTTGATATTCTCACCCGTTGCCGGAGTTGAAAACGCCGGTGAATGCGAGGCTCTCGGAGACCGCATTACCGCGTTGGAGACGATGGTGCGGGAACTTCGGGCCCAGTTTGAAAGGGTGGCTGATACCGCTGAGGGGAATGGTCCGAGGGGTGGTTCTTCGAAAGGTCGCCGTGCCACAGGGGCTGCACGGGTTCGCCCGATTGCAAATAGCAGCTGGTCGATCGAGAGCCTTCCTCGAGGTCCATCTCTCGATGACGGGGTCACGTCACCCCGTAAATCTGAGTTTTGGAGGGTCGTGTCTCGGAGGGACGGTGGTAGTGTCACTCTAAGACGGGGTTTGGGGGATGCTGAGGCAAATCCCGTCCCCGTCTCGAACAGGTACCAGTTGCTGTCGGATGGAAACTCCGAGGTGCCTGACGTGCCTACTCCTACCCCAAAACCGGCACCTAGGAAGGAGCGTCAGAGTGGGAAGGGGGGGATCATAGTCTTAGGGAGTAGCAATGTCCGTCGTGTGATGGTCCCGTTACGGGAGAGGGCAGACCGCGAGGGTGTAAGCGACCGTGTAACATCATGGTGCATCCCTGGAGGCGGTGTTCCTCAGGTGACGCTGGCGGTTGGTGCGGCGGTACGGGGCACGAAGTGCTCCAGACTGCGGGTTGTGGCTCATGTCGGCGTCAATGATGCCACCTTCCGTGGATCTGAGGAAATTCTAGATTCCCTCCGGGATCTGAATGCCGAAGTGAAGCGGGTGAGTGGGACCATTGGGGTCGGCATAGAGCTTTCGATTTGTAGTCTTGTCCCGAGGATCGATCGTGGTTCTCTGGTTTGGAGCCGAGTGGAAGGCATAAACAAAAGGCTGCGTCGTTTCTGCACGGACATCGGAGCCTCCTTCGTGGACCTTAGGCCGGCAATCCGATCGTGTCGGATCCCTCTGAACCATTCGGGAGTCCATTACACGGCCGAGTCGGCTAGTCGTGTAGCGAGTAGCATATTTGAGCACTGTAGGTCTTTTTTAGAGTAGAGAGTAGGGCAGAGTGTAGATATATTAGTGGGTCGAAAAATAAAGGGGTAAGTTCAAAACTTTTCACAGACAAAGATTCTTCCAGAAATGAGAATAGAGAAGTAGAGAGAAAAACCAGCGTTTCAGGTATTACAAGCGTCAGTCGAGCAATACGTTCAAAGGCAGTCAAGGCTCAAGTCATTTTGATAGTGAGACAATAAGACATGCATTTCCATTTATCAGCGGTAGAGAGCCTGTGAATAGTCTATTCGACAAAAGCAAATCAGAATCATTCCCGAATCGCAATGATACTACTTCCGAAGTTTTAATCGTGGCTGTGGTTAATTGCCGTAGTTTAAGAAATAAGATTCCCGAATTCCACCATTTAATTCGTAGTACGAAGTGTAACGTCATTTTTGGAACAGAAAGTTGGCTAACAGATGATGATTCAAACAATGAGATCTTCCCAAAATCGTTCACTGTTTATCGGAAAGATAGAATTAATCGAGTTGGGGGCGGAGTTTTTATAGCTGTAAAGAATTCAATCGTCAGCCAAGCGATAACCGTAACTGAGACCAGCGTTGAATCTGTGTGGCGTTTAATTAAATGTCCAAAATTCAAAACCATTTTATTATGTTCGTATTACAGACCACCTAACTCAGATATAACGTCAGTGTTGGATTTTCAAAATCAAATAAACAGCGTAGCATCCAAGTATCCTGAAAGAAACTTGATTGTGGGTGGAGATTTCAACGTACCTTCTATAGATTGGGAGACTTATAGCTTCATTCCTAGTGGGAGGGATAAAGTGATCTGCGAGGCTTTATTACACACTTTTACATCTAATTCATTGTTAAAAATAGCATCCGCACCAAGCAGAGGAGAAAATATTCTTGATTTATTGGCGACAAATATACCACATCAGGTAATAAACGTTGGCACTGTCGAAGGAATAAGTGACCATAGGGTAGTAACTGCAAAGTTTTCTCTAAATACCGCTGTTAACTAAAAAAGAGCGTAAAGTTTTCATTTTTAAAAGAGCTGATTTTGATGGGTTTAAGAGTCATCTGAAAAATGCTTTCCCCGAGTTTCAAGAATCAGTATTAAAGTTAAATGTAGAGAATACTTGGAAAGCTTTTCTTTCGCTCGTAACTTCGGGAATAAATAGCTACATCCCTAGTAAAATAGTAAAAGAAGGCAGCGAACCGAGATGGTACGACGCGGAAGTGAGAAAATCATTGAGGCGACAGAGAGCGTGTCATGCTAAAATGAAAAAAGTCAGCACGGATTTATCCGCTAATGAACGCGAGCTAGTAATTAAAATATATAGGATGACTAAAGCCACCACGAAGGAAGCGTTCAGGAATGCGTTCACGAATTTTAAAAGAAAAACACTAGTAGAGCAGTTACAGGATAACCCAAAAGCATTTTGGTCATATGTAAGGGAAGTTTAAGGTAAACGGTCTACCGTATGTTCCCTGAGAAACGACAATGGAGATGTGTTGACAAGCAGTTACGATAAAGCCAATTTATTAAATTCCTACTTTAAGAGCGTGTTCAGGGAGCCTTCCGAAAACTCACCCGAGACCGATGACAATCCCTGTATACATAAGATGCCAGCTATTGACATAAGTACGCTCGGAATAGAAAATATATTGAAGTCTCTTAGTCCAAATAAATCTCCTGGTCCAGACGAAATCCCTTCTCGTGTATATAAAGAACTAGCCTCAGAAATTGCCAATTACTTGCAGTTAATATTCAGTAAATCCATCAAGCAACACGAAGTACCTAATGACTGGAAAATCGCTAATGTAACGCCTATATTTAAAAGTGGAGACAAGGAACAGCCATCTAATTACAGGCCGATATCTTTAACGCCCATCTCTTGCAAAGTCCTTGAATACATCGTAGTCAGCTCGGTAATGAAACACTTAGACGCGCAAAACTTATTAATGGGAACTAAACATGGATTCAGGAATAGCAGATCGTGCGAAACTCAGTTAGCGCTTTTCGCCCACGATATTTTAGTCTCCGGGGAAGACAACATTCCAGTAGACGCGATTTTTCTTGATTTCAAAAAGGCATTTGATAAAGTACCCCACGGAAAGTTAATAATAAAACTGAAATCTTATGGTCTAGACGAAGATGTCATTTCCTGGATTAGAGAATTTTTGAGCGACCGCGTCCAAAGAGTAGTATTAGACGGTGCAGTCTCCAATGAGGTTAGAGTCACTTCTGGCGTTCCTCAGGGTAGTGTCATTGGCCCACTCCTATTCCTTCTTTATATAAACGACATTGGCGAAGTAGTGCAGAGTAAGTTACGATTATTTGCAGACGACGCTGTAGTTTACAGAGAAATCCGTTCCAGCAAAGATATAGATGAACTTACGAATGACCTTGCTGCTATCCAAGCTTGGTGCGATGCTTGGCAGTTAGAATTAAATTTGGAAAAATGCATCGTAATGAATTTCTGGAAGAAGAATAACTCCCTGCAGCGTAACTATATCATTCGGGGCACCCAGTTAAAGGCAGTTGAATCCGTGAAATATCTAGGGGTTAGACTCAATAATGATCTATCGTGGAATAAACATATTCGAGAAATAACCGGTCAAGCTAATCGTAAAATGGGTTTTGTTAAAAGAATATTAGGAAAATGCGACGACAAAGTGAGAGAAATTAGCTACTTTTCCCTCGTTAGACCACATTTGGAATACGCTGCCAGTGTTTGGGACCCTCATGAAAAAGGCTTAATAACAGAGTTAGAACGCGTGCAAAGAAGAGCTGCCAGGTATGTGAAAGGTCGTTACGATAGTCTTGTTAGTGTAACTGACCTCTTAGATAAACTCGGATGGGAATCTCTGTCGGACCGTAGATTGAAAAATAGACTAAACCTTTTAGATAAATTCAAGAGCAGTGTCTTTTCTGACGAAGTTAACCATATCTTGCGGACGCCAACGTACTACGGAAGATCAGATCATATAAATAAAATAAGAGAGATAGATTGCAGAACAGACAGATTCCGAATGTCATTTTTTCCACGATCAATAAGAGATTATAATGGCAGCAATAGAACTCGTAAATAGATTGCATGACTTGTAGAGTAGCCTACTAACCTATGTTAAACTTAATGCATGTTTCTGAATTTCTATTCTATATTCTATTTCTAACAGCATATAGTAGTATAGCTTGTTATTATACGGGACGTTTTTTTTTTGGACGGTGTGGTGTGCATGTGGGAGTCCAAATGCATGCTGCATGCTGGTGATTGATCACCCCCTGCCAAACACCCTAGAGGTGGCTCGCAGGGTATTATGTTGATGTAGACGTAGATGAGATTCGTCAGGGAAGTGCTGCCGAACACTTCGCACCCGTAAAGCAGCCGAGGTCTAATGAAGGATTTGAACAGCGTCACCTTGTGGGAAGCATTTTAAATAAATATTTGTGGCAGATTCATGAAGAAGCGTGAGCCTAAAAAGAGAGGTGCTGTTTCGCACTCGTCCAACCCCACCTTAAATATGCCGCGAGAGTATGGGATGCGTCGCGTAAATGCTTTATCCGTGAACTCAATAAATTACAAAGGGAAGCTGCACCATTCTTCAAAAACCGCCACGGGCGAACAGAAAGCTTTACTCAGATGTTTATCGAAATGGTCTGGGAGCAGTCGTAGGCTTCGTGCTTGGCTTAGATTGCTTGAGAAATTAAGAGTAGATATATTTAAAGGTGACACGGAGAAAATCGTATTGGATCCACACTATGTTTCCGTCTCCCTTAGAAACGATAAGTTAAGAGGGATATTTTTCCAAACGGATTGGTTCGGGGCTTCGTTTTTCCCAGTTGAATAAACTATAAGGGAATTTAATAAACGCTAGGCGTAAATTCATTTTGCAATTTCAATTTTATCGGTAAACGGCTGATGTCTTAACTCCCCTTGCCATACTCCAATGGAGGCGATTTTCGGGGTAGATGGAGGTATTAATTACTGCGAGCAAAATGTGTTAAAAGGCGTATTGCTCAACGTGGGCAGGTCAAATTAAGCATTCCTCAGATTCATTCACGGTGTGCTTAATAGGCATAAAGTGAATTTTCAGGGATAAAGTTAACGGAAATCCAGCCTTGTAGAGTTTAAAGTGCGAATCAAAAGACATGTTGAGTAGAAAAGCCTTCGGAGGGCGCTGTTCCTCTGTTCCTGTAATCGATGCGTCTCCACTTTTTATATTCGCCAGGACGCTCTCTTGATCTTTGCTATTTGGTTACCTCTTCGCACTGACTTAAATCACATCCACTTCCCACCCTCTGAAGACGATTGCATTTCCAATAATCTTAAGAATGAGAGACCTCCACGTAATAGCAATTCGGTTGTACTCAAATGATTCAATACTAGATTTATCGTTAACGTTTTTTGAGAAAGTATTCTTATGACCTTAATGGCGTGCCCTTTTAAGCCCGTTAGGAGGGTTCCATTATGTCAAGTCATCATATATGCTTCTCGCCGTTCGAGAACATTCACCCTGCCCGCCGCCAACCTTGATATATGGCATTTCGGATTACAAAAAATCCATTGAATTAATCAAGACGGTTGTGAATGGGGAATTCCGCCTGGATATACGACGAGAATTTACCAGAGTCCATTTGGACACCATAGAGGATCACGCCGCTCTGAAAAACTTGCTGGCTAAAGAACAAGCACAGACAATCTCATATGCTCTCCCTGAAGACAAAACAATGTCGTACCTAGTCCGTGGACTAGAAGCTGAATTCGATACAGAATATTTAAAAGAACTCTTTGAAGCCGACGGCGTTCCAGTCGTCTCAGTAAGAACCCTGCTTAACAGCAAAAAGGAAAAACGTGACCTGCATCAAATCACTGTTCGACCTACTCCAGAATGGCCACCAAAAGCAATTGCAGCGATAAAGAAAATTGGACCTGTACATCATCGCTTGGCTCCCTATAAGCACGATCGTCCACAAATGTGCTATCGCTGCAATCGCTTTGGACACTCAAGTGTTTACTGCACATTAACCCCACGCTGTTGGTCCTGTGCAGGCCCTCATCACGGCTCAGATTGTACAGTGCCAAAAACAACACCTGCCACTTGTTGCAACTGCGAAGGTGACCAGCCGGCCATGTCCAGAAAGTGTCCGGTATACAAACGGCACTTAGACAAACTGAGAGCAGCACAAAAGAAACCTCAACCTGTCATTGACAAACCGACTCCGGCACCAACACCGTCCCTTGGACGTCAAAATCCCTGGAGAACCGGAATAAACGCTCCAACAAGCAGGCCTGCAGCTACTCCTCATCTCAGATTAGATGCAGAATTTCCGGCTATGAACCAAAGAAGACCCACAACTACTCCTGCAACAGATGTTAACACAGGAACGCCTGATCTGACAGCAGCCATCCAGGCTCTTATCTCGGTTACACAAACCATCCAACATCAACTCATGCAACAACAGACTCTCATGTCTCAGGTTCTCGCTGCCCTTAACCAGCGAGTTCCATAGACACGATAAGCTGTCACATCGCCTCACCATCGTAACGTGGAATGCAAATGGAGGAATTTGAAGGAAAACCCCTGAACTACTATCCTTCATCAAAGAATTCAACATCGATGCCGCACTAATCTGCGAGACAATGCTCACACCTAATCAAAAATGGACCATCCCTGGATACAAAATCTTCCGGGAAGACAGAATAAATCAAGCAACTGCAAATAAAGCAAGTGGGGGCACTGCAATAATACTAAAAGACGGGCTAAACGTACATCAACTTCCTGCTTCAACTAATTCATCAGTTGAATCCACAATGGTGAAACTTCAAACTAACGCTGGCGACCTTATACTAATCGCAGCCTATCATCGACCTGGGCAAGACTTCTGCGCAGCTGACTATGACGAACTCATGCAAAGAGGTCCTCCAACGATACTTGGCGGAGATCTCAACGCTAAACATCCCTTCTGGAATTCCACATCTCAGAATCCGAGAGGAAACGAACTAAGGGCATGGATTAATACAAATGCAGTTCGTGCACTGGGACCAGATCAGCCAACACACTACGCACCAAACGGCTCCTGCAATGTGTTAGGCATATTTTTTCTGGCCAACATCAACCTGACATTCTCTTGTCGCACGATCCAAGCGCTAGAGAGCGACCATTACCCTGTAATATGTTACCTTGGAATCAAACCTACAATATTGCCGCAACCACCACATCGCAACTTCTCTAAAGCCGATTAGAAAAAATTCAAACATCACCTGACAACAGCTCTGCCGGAAGAATATTCTGCAGACACACCAGAAGAAGTAGACAACTTAGTTACAAAATTAACGAACAGCATCCAGGAAGCAACTGAACGAGCGATACCGCTGACAAAACGCAGTCCACCAGACTACCTCAATCTCCCTGAAGGCATCAAAGAATTAATCAACAGAAAAAACCAGGCCAGGAAGAAACTTCAACGAACACACGAACCTGGGGACAAAAGGAAATTTCAAGAGCTCAAAAGAAAGGTGCACGCAGCTGTACTAGACTTCCGGCAATACAACTGGGAAAAGAAATTGTGTTCCCTCGACACAGATGACGGAAGTATTTGGCAAATGGCGAGAAACTTAGGAGCGCCCTTCGTCAAGATCCCGACCATTACAATTACTTGAGGGACAGCCTGCAGTAACTCCGAGAGGGCGTCTTGCTTCGCGGACTTCTTAGAAGACTGCTTCAGACCTAACGAAGCAACGGAACTAACTGCAAACATAGACCAGCTGAAAACTGATGAAGAACCATTGTCACCTGATATCGCTGATCCTCCGGTTGTCTCTCTGCCTACAATTGCCGAAGAACTCAAGAGCCTAAAAAAGAAAAAGGCACCTGGACCCGACTCCATTAAAAATGAAATACTGCGACAACTGCCTAGAGCTGCGGGCATCCTGCTAGCCTACATATTCACTACATGTTTAAAAATTGGCTATTTCCCAACCACTTGGAAAAAAGCAAAAATCATCGGATTGCAAAAACCTGGCAAAATACCATCTGCAATATCCAGCTATCGACCAATATCGCTGCTCGACGGTCTGGGGAAAATGCGGGAAATAATTATACAGAAACCAATACTGCAACACACTGACACAGCCAAAATACTTCCAGCATGCCAATACGGATTTCGCAGTCAGCATTCCACACTACATGCTCTAATTAGAGTAAACGACTTCATAACTAACTACTTCAACATCAACGCCTGCTGCGCTGCTGCATTCCTTGATGTCAGCAAAGCATTTGATAGAGTCTGGCACGAAGGACTATTATGGAAAATGGAGAAATACCGCTACCCAGAGTGGATAACCACGATTATCAAGAACTACCTCCAAAATAGATCCTTCTACGTCAACTGGAACGGAGCTGAATCCACTGACCGCACCATACTGGCTGGTGTACCACAGGGATCGGTACTCGGTCCTCACCTATATGCCATATTCACAGCTGACTTCCCTAATGATTTTGGTTGGAACACCACAGTGAGCCTTTTTGCAGACGACGCTGCCTTACTTTGTCGTTCCACCAGACCAAAATATGCTGCAAAGTATCTACAGGTGGCTCTAGACAAGGTAGCAAATTACTACGCTCACTGGAGAATAGACCTCAATGCAAACAAAACGAAAACAGTTCTGTTTCAACGTAGAAAAAGAAAGGAAAATCCTCAATCGGCGCCACCAACAAACATAAGAGGAAAACCGCTCCCATGGAGCGAACATGCCCCATACCTAGGCATTGAACTTGACAAAAAACTGCAATTCCGGCAACACATCAACAAAAAGCAGAAACAATTCAACAGGAACAACTTCCTCCTTAAACCACTCCTTGGCTCTAAAAACATACCCCAGCATCTACGATTACGAATCTTCAAAGCAACACTACTACTAGCAATCACCTACGCAGCGCCAATCTGGTCCGGCCTTGCACTTAAAGGTCCAATAAGGAAACTAGATAAGGCTATTAGAAGAGTGCTGAGATCAATTACAAAACTTCCAAAATGGATTGGAAATGAAGCTTTATATTCAACTACAGAAGAAACGACACTGGAAGAAAAACTGAAGAATTTAGCGAAAAATTTCTACGAGAGAACAACAGCATCGCAAAACTGCGACATTTCTGCTCTAGGAGAAGTGAATATAAACCCATGGGATCGCTACTCTCGACCGATTTCCTCCACGGCAAATCCAGAACATCAACCTCATTGCCGGAATTCCTAAAAATTCCCAGTCCTGGAATAGGACAACATACTGCAATAACATCATAGTGCCTGAAAAGGCGGAATGAAGTGAAAACAAAAGCAACACTCTGGAAAAATTCACCCAGAAACATTTTTAATTGATAAGAACGAAAGTCCGACTCTGAATTCAGAAAAACTGACACTGTGCAAAGATTGATTTTGTGTTCCAGGTATTTTACAATTGAATTTATTTATTTAGTTATAATATCACCTCCCTCGACTGCACCTCCGTGTTTATAATCAGTCGATGTCTTGGTGTAAAGATTCCTTTCCAATAGACGACACATGAGTTGGGCAATGCAAGCGAGGTCTCACGGATGAAGAGGAAGCCCACGCGATGTCAGAGGGAAAGTAGGAAACAATGCAACCGATTACATCAAGTACCTACCAACAATGATTTCTCTCTCTCTCTTTGAGTCTTGACTGTGTTCGTGGCCTCGGCCTTGCTGCCATTGTTGTTGTTGTTGAGCCGATTACTTCTGTTTGGCCCCTACTTCTCCCTTATTCCATTGTTTCGCCGACTGCGTCATCGAGGAAACCTCACAGCTGCCCTCTGCTGAAGGTTTTTCAAGTGCCGCACGCTCGGGCGATGTTCAGTTGTCATAAGGCTTCTTTGCGAATCGCCGCAAAGGTGAGGGAAAGTGCTTTCTCTCTCCAGCCCTTGGAATTCTCCGCATCATTTGTTTTTGTTTTTATGAGTGTTTGTAATCATCGCTTAAATGGTCGCCGACATTACACTCATATATGTCTCTTCCACGAAAACAATTGCAATTGGCCTAAAATCACGCATGCGACTAATTTTTCATCTTGTTATACTTCTCTTCACTTTCTTACGACGACGTTTGTATATGGCCACCATTGGACACTCGAGGAGGATAGCTCTGAGTGGACCTGTGGTCATCCCATCAACACGCACGCAAAAGGGAATGTTGTCTACGCTTCATTCTAGCCGTTTGTGGAGGCTGGACGCGACCGTCTGTTTAGTTTTAGTCGTGTTAAGAGTTTAAATTTTCCACATAAAAACGTGCTCTACCCGCCTGTCTCACCTATCACTATTTTATCCTTTTAAATGAAATGAAAACACAAACTCAGCTACTGAAGCTCCGTGGATATACTATTGGTTGTACTTCTATTTCATTTCATTCTCACACGCGTACTTTTTTATCAAACGCTCATCTCCATCATATTAGATTATCGCAGCTTCCCTTTCCTCTCTTCTATCCGCTAGCCTTTTCATTCTGACGAATTTTCCCTTCCACATCCTTTATAACCTGTCATACGTACAGTACATTTCAAAAGTTTCAGGACAAAGCTTGTGGCTCCTCAAGAAATTTTAGTTTCCCTTACTCTTTCTGTTTTCCTTGGTTACTCAATGAAAATATTTCGTTATGTGCATGAAGATATATTCACTCAGAGGGAGATGTTAATTGCAAATTGATCGTTCTGTATCGAATTATGGCGGATAATTTCGTGTGAATTTACTGCGTATTTAACCCGGTCCTGTGGGTTTTAATTTTACGTAGGTATTAAGAAACTGACATTGCAAGCAGTCGCGATGGCCTAGTGGTGTAAACATGCGACCGATGTTGAGATGATTTAAGGATCGAGTCTCCGACGTGGAAAATATTTTGCTTTTATCTGGTCGTTCATTCGTTTTATGTTTCTTCGTAGATTTCAAATTACTTTTATTTCGCCGCAACAGCTTTGTATACTTTTTCTTAACAATAATGAGTCATATAATAGTTAGGAATTGATTAGGGTTAGATGTATAATTTCTATAAATGGGTAGTACATTTTGAAGGCTAGAGATTTGCAAAAGAGAGTGACCGTAATCCTTCGGTGAAGGGCGCATAAAACCATAAGTAAGTATAAATACTTACTCTATGATAAAACCGAGCGTCGGTGTCAGCATAATTGCTTAAGACTGGAGACAAAGGGTCATGCATATGAGTTAATTATTGAAAATTTATCACTTGGTTTCGATTGCTGTGGGCATTAAAGATTTTCTGTAATGAACACCACGTTGCTGATTACCCACCTTGTAAGGTGTAAGGAGTACAGAGAGCTAGCCGGAGGCAAAGATTGGATAATAACCTGGCCTCGGTGTTAATGTACTCTTTGACGACCTGTGGGAAAAAGTCACTAATTTCTTTAATTATGAACACATAAATAAAGCTTACAATCTTTTTTAAATTTATCTGTGCCTCGTAAATGAAGTTCAACGAGTAATAATTTAACATATATAATAAAGTAATTTGTTAATCTAAAATATAAAATGTTTACATTGGGTACCTGAGGATGACGCCGCTGCGTCGAAACTGGTAGTACCACATAAATAAATTGGTGGATTTACACATTGTTTGTTCGCTTTTATTTATTAGAATGAATCTCCACAAAGTTGAGCCTGTTACGATAGAGATTAAGTAGACAGTAGTTGACCATGGAACCTGCTGTCTTTGACATTCTGCCGTGGAAATGGGATTTTATCCTCTCCTCGCAAAGTCAGTCAACAAAGTGTTGAGCCAGTGCTCTTTGCGATCGCACGAATAAGTGGCGTAATGAATTATCTCCACATTCTAATCCGCTTTCGGCTGTTTTCGTTCGGAGTGAAGATGCCTCTTCTTTCCTTTCGGGATGAGCAGAGCGAGATAGCATCTGCACACGCTGTGCTCTCGGAAGGCGGGAGCGAGGATGAAGAGGCAGATTGCGTATCTCATACGGAATAAATGATGCCCGGAGCAACACAGCCACTGCCGGTGGTGTCTTTCTTGGTTTGGCAGTGAGAGGTGCATTGTGGGAAGTGTCTGTGGGAGGGAGGGAGAGCGGATCAACCCTTTGATGGGAATGATGAAAGGGTAATGCCACGTTCACACTACGCTCTTTTTACCCTGGTTAAGCCCGACCGTGGTTACAATACGGGGTGTGAACGCAGGTTACCGTTAACCGTGGCTGGGATTCCGACCATGGTTGGCGGTAGTTCATGCGTGTGTGAACGCAAGTTGGTTAAAAGCTGGTTAGAAAGAGAAGAAGGCGAAGCATTATAATGGTGGGAGAGGAGGAGAGGAAACTGAAAGAAAAACATTCGAAGAGGAGACGGCCGTTCTTATTGAGTTATATTCATCAGAACTAATTAAAAGGAAATTTCTAATGATTCGTGCCGTAATTTGTTGAATATTAATAAGTTATAAACTTGAAGTAAAAATGCGATATGCCTTAGTGCGTAGTGAATCGTCCATTTGCTCGCATTGTATTTTTACGGACATATTGAATTATCTCTATAAATATTTAGCTAGTAGTAATGTAAAATGTGAAAACTACGTTATAAAAAATCTGATGGTCACCATTAATTTAGTAAATTCGTTGCTTAGTTCATCCCTATCTTTGCTGGAACGGTACTACAGCATCGTCTGCAAAATAATCGTAGCTTACTGTGAACTATTTCACCAATGTCGTTTATATAAAGAAGGAATAGAAGTGGGCCTATGACACTATCCTGAGGGACACCAGAAGTGACTTTAACCTCGTCGGATACTGCACCGTCTAATAATACTCTGGACGCTCAAAAGTTCTCTTATCCAGGAAAAGACATCTTCATAAAGGCCGCTAGATATAAGTTTTATTATTAACTTTCCCTGGGGTACTTCATCAAATGCTTTTGTGAAATCAAGAAAAATCGCGTCTACTGAATGTTGTCTTCTCCGAAGACTAATATGTCGTGCGCAAAAGGCGCTAACTGGGTTACGTATATATCTACTTTCCCTGAATCCATGTTGAGTTCTCATTAAAAGGCTTTGCGCGTCTATGTGTTTCATTACAGGGCTGACTACAATGTGTTCAAGGACTTTAATGAGATCGTGTCAAAGAAATCGGCCTGTAATTAGGAGGCTGTTCTTTGCCTCCACTTTTGAATATTCGCGTTACATTAGCAAATTTCCAACAATAAGGTACTTAGTGCTGTGCGATGGATTTACTGAATATTAACTGCAAGGAGGGGGCAATTTCTGAGGCTAGTTCTCTATGTACGCGAGATGGAATTTCGTCGGGACCTGGTGATTTATTAGGAATGAGCGATTTCAATATATTTTCTATTCCGTGCGCATTAATGTAAATAGGCGGCATCTTTCGTATGCAGAGAATGTCAACTGTCTCGGATGAGTTCTCAGAAGGCTCGATGAACATGCTCTTGAAGTAGGAATTCAATAAATTGGCTTTATCGTAACTGCCTGTCAACACATCTCCATTATCGTTTCTCAGCGAACACACGGTAGATCGTTTACCTTGAACTTCCGTAACATATGACCAAAATGCTTTTGGGTTATCCCGTAAATGCTCTACAAGTATTTTTCTCTTAAAATTCGCGAATGCATTCTTTAACGCTTCCTTCTTGGCGGCTTTGAACAACCTATATTTTTTAGTTATTAACTCGAGTTCATTAGCGGATAAATCCGTGCTGACTGTTTTCATCGTAATATGACACGCTACCTGACGCCTGAACGATTTTATCACTTCCGCGTCATACCATATGTGTTCGCTACCTCCTTTTTTCGTTTTACTAGGGATATAGCTCATTATTCCCGAAGTTAGAAGCAAAATAACAGGTTTCCAAGTACCCTCTACATTTAACGTTATTAATGATTTTTGAAACATGGTGAAAGCGTCTTTCAAATGACTCTTCAACTCATCAGCTCTTTTAAAAATTAATACTTTCCGTTCTGTTTTAATATGTTCAGCGGTATTTATAGAAAACTTAGCAGTTACTACCCCCTGGTCACTTATTCCTTCGACGCTGCTCGCGTTTATTACCTGATGAGGTATATATTTCGCTATTAAATCAAGAATACTTTCTCCTCTATTTGGTGCGGATGCTATTTGAAGCAATGAGTTTGATGTAAAAGTGTCCAATAACGCCTAACAAATCACTTAATATCTCCCACCAGGAATGAAGCTATGCGTCTCCCAATCTATAAAAGTTACGTTGACATCTCCACCTACGATCAAGTTTCTTTCAGAAGACTCGGATTCTATGCTGTTTATTTGGGTTTCAAAATCCAAAATTTATGTTAAATCTGAGCTCGGTGGTCTATAATACGAGCAAAAAAGTATAGTTTTTGATATTGGACATTTAATTGAACACCACACAGATTCAACGCTGGTCTCAGTTACGGTTACCGCTTGGCTGACAATTGAGTTCTTTTCAGCTATAAATACTCCGCTTCCAGATCGATCAATTCTATCTTTCAGCTAAACGGTGAACGATTTGTCACTGTCTGAATCATCATCTGTTAGCCAACTTTCTGTTCCTTTAATAACGTTACACTTCATACAATGAATTAAATGGTGGAATGCGGTAATATTATTCCTTAAACTACGGAAATTAACCGTTGCCACGAGTATTATTTAGTAACTAGAATTATTGCGATTCGGGACTAGTTCTGATTCACTATTGTCGATTAAGGTATTCTTGGACTCTGTATTCATACTTAATGGAAATGCAGATTTTATTCCCTCGCCATTTAAATGACTTGATTCTTACCTACCTTTGAAATTATGACTCAACTGACGTTTCTTTCGCTTAAAGTTTCTACATGTGTTATTGTAAATTGATAATGCTGAATCTGGAACGATGATTTTTCGCTTTACAACTCTACTCTCATTTCCGGAAGAACTTCTCTCTGTGAGAACGTAATAGATTCCGACTTGCTTTTTGACACACATGAATGCACAAGAATAGTTTGTTATTTCCTGACTTCATTCTGAGCGACGTAATGCCTTGAGGTAAACAAAGCGGACTAGCAAGTATTTGATCTCCCGTCCTCATTCATTTCTCTTTGTCTAAGTACTTCGTGAAAATCTTCAATCATCGATTGTTTTCATTTCAAGTTGGCGTTTCGCTGTCGCATTGAGATGGGTGGGTTGGTAGGGGGTGGAACACAATTTCCAATGACACTTCATTTCTACTTCCTCACTCTATTTAACAGTTTTACCTTGCGGTACATTTTCATTAAACCCCTATGAACAAAAACCTACAGCTTTTCTGTAGAAATAAGTTAGGAAAAGTAAAAATTGAGAGTTATAATGAACCCCTGCTAATTATGAAAGGGCAGGTACGAGTTATCTATCTATCGGTTCTTTCGCTGTCTGCCTTATTGCTTCGCTTCGGGACTGGCTTGTTCTACGTATTGTCAGTTCCATTTGGACTGCTTCTCTTTCGTCCGTCGTCGTGTGGCGCCACGAGCACCCTTTGCGCTAGTGGAGTGGGGAGCAATTATGCGCAAACAAGTGCTTCGAAGGGGGGAGGAGTGTGCCATTGTTCTGTTGGGGTGCTGAGGGGAAGGGAGTCATATCCGACGAATCTTACCACCAGAAGGTGCTGTTATCGGAAAAGCAGAAACAAAAGAAGGGGGTTGGTCCTTGCTTCCGCGACTTATTCCAACCTGCCCTTTATCTTTTTCAACTGGCCTCTCTAACACTGCCACGAATGAATTTCTAAAGCAGAGGAAAATTTCTTAGTTTCTTCGGAGGCAAGCTTCAATGCCTTCTTTGGGATAAACTAGAGAGAGAGTTTGTATTTTTTTACACCCAATATTAGCGCTTAAAAAAACTATTGCAATCCCGAGGGCTTTGATTTAAAATCATGGAGTGAGTGAATAAGTTGTTGTCGAAGTGTATAGGTAATGGCATGTGGGAATTTTGTCAACTGATTCATAAGTTTAAATTATTTCAAAAACGTATTGTAAAACTCCTCACAAGTACACTGAAAGGAAAAACTAATTGTGAGTCGAAATTACGTTTGCTTATATTCGTGTGTTTTTCCCTACCCACAATTTTCTCGAGGTTACAAGTTCATACGTGAATGAGGGGCATGATGCTAAATGACTGCGGTGACATCTTTGGCCCTTTGGCAATCAGCGTGGACTCTAATGAAGCACAATATTTTTCGTCGCTTTCTTTTATGCATTTTCTATATTTTACCACTTTTCAAATGCGAAATCTGACCCCATTGAAGTGGCCAATCTTTGTCTGGCCCCCAATCGCGTATACCGCGTGATAATCTGTTCAAAGAATCAAACTGCCTCTCCAAACGACCGATGAAGGAATTTGAAGTGAAAAAGTAAGTAATTTGTAATAATAAAAAAGTAATAAGTAGGTGAAAAAATAATTTGGGGAGGAAGTGCACGATGCTTCTCGCTCAGAAATATTCTCCCTTATGGAGACAAGTCCCGTTTTGACGCCGCCGAGCCCAGCTCCAAACAAAATACACAATAAGATTAAAGCAAAGGCTCTGCAAGGGTCGGTCGACAATAAGTTTTTATTTTTGAGGTCCCTTTGGGTGCATAGCCTTCACAATGCAGTCGAGCAAAGGCCATTCCTGTGCGAGAGAAGAAAGGTACCGGGAAGAGAAAAAAAAGGAAGGGGCCTGCTCTATTTTCGAAGGATTGCGCTTCAGCGTCCTCATGCCTTTTTACAGTGAAGTTGGCTCAGTGTTATCTCATTGCTTGCTACTTCCCCATTACCGCAAGGCTACGAATGCTCTCAAGATATCTTGTTGGATATTGCGCATAATTGCAGTTAAAGGTTTTATAAGTACCTAAATTAGTCAGCACAGAGAATTCACTGTTCTTTAAATACCGATGCAGGGGAAAAAAGTGGGCTGTGACATTCATTGGTTAGTTTATGGGGTTTCCCCTTGACTGGTAGGCAACATTGTGACTTCCAAGGTGGGCCAATATGATATAACGGTTCGTTTTCGTTGAAATGTGTTCACCAAAGAAACAGAGATTTTGTCATTAATTGGGAGTCTCACCCCATAACTTTAGCGTTCAAATATAGTTTATATATAATTTATTAATAGTAAATTAAACAAAATATCGACGCAGTCTGGAAGAAAAACGACGTTTTTGTTCTTTAAAAACCCGGAATTTTATTTCCGAATTACCCACTTAAAGAATTGATGTTTGTGAATTGAGACTCTCTCAAAGTAAACATCAATTATTTCAGCCATCGCATGGGTTACTATGCTTCCGAAGTTTTCATATATTATCTTAAAATTCCGAGGTGGCGGCAGTAGCAGGATGGACGCCGCGCTCACGGAAATCATTCAAACAAAATAGAATATGCTCTAATTTTCATTGAATGATCATTCCAATGCAGGAAATCAGTTTTACGCGGTGAATGATGGTCATTCGAAACATCATTCGAATGAAAATTCACCGTGTAAAACGGCCTTAAAACATTATCATGCTACTCGTAGCACGGAAAACGTTTTCCAATCGTAGGCGCCGGCAGGAAAGGGCCAAACGTCCAAAGGCGAGCGAAGGCAATTATCCAATGAAAAGCAAGTTTGAACGTTGCTCGTTTGTTTATTTTGAAAAAGGCCGTGTATGTGGTGCTTACAATTGTTGCAGAGCATGAGTAATTGGCATACCTCGACGTAAGGAATTGCTCGGATTACGTCTGTAATACTTGATGGAAGTAGGTAAGTGAAGGCAAGGAAAATACGATCCAAGTGACACGGATCAGTTTGTTTCTGGAGTAATTCTCGTATGCCGAGGGCAGCCTTTTAACGGACGTAATCGGCTGTCTCTTGTAATATTCAGTCCCAATTCCCTCTCTGATTGCTCCAAGGGATTCGCTGTCCGCCATGTTGGACTGTTGCTCATTACGATTTAAGTCGGTGCAGCCGTTGTTTCATTCCGTCCCTATCCTTTCCCACTAATGGCTGCGCCGGCTGTGCTGCATTTGTTTCTTCCTCGAGATCATTTTCTCCATGCACTCGGCCAGCCTCCTTCCTCGCGATCATGTTCGCTTCAAATTGGAACGGCGGCGAGTGCGAGAATTTTATTAAATGTTTTGCTCATCTCCTCCAGGTCCAGAGTCAATCCTTTCTCTATGCCATTATATTATTTCTTACCGTTTTTAGAAGCACCAAATCAAATTATTTGACTTATCAAATTATTGACTCAAATTATTTGACCTATGTACATGAATTTGTCATTTCCAATGATGTAATTGGGGGTTTACTGCATACATGACGTATCCCTCTGGCTAAATTTGAATCAGTTGAACACACTGTAGCTACCCTTCGTAGTCTCCTCCAATGTGTATATCTCTGTTAATAGCCAAATCAGTAATACTTATAATGATTAAAGAATCTTAACAACAAGGTCACTAGTTGTCCCGTGCGAGCAGACGTTACATTCCGTGGAAATAACAGCTGTCGGTTATTTTTTTCGATAGCGTCTTCAATCTTTGGGGAGAGCATAATTACTATTATATTATTATTGTTGATGCGTTTGATATGGTAGAACATAACATGTTGCTTAAAAAGTTATGCAATATGGGAATAAGAAGGTTGATTCTGTATCCGGGAGTTACTATAACTTCGAACCTATCCTGCGGAAGAGGTATTAGGAATATTTTTGGCAGAGAAGATTTAGGGTATCTGAATAAATAAGGATTCGTCAAGCGTACCTACTGCGGGTATATTTTAAGATGAGAAAGTAAAAGAAAGGTGCTATTTCGCTCTCGTCCGACCGCACCTTGAATATGTAGCGAGCGTATGGGATTCGGTGCGGAAAAACATAATCCGCGAACTGAATAAAATACAAAGGAAGGCTGCGCGTTTAGTCAAAAACGGCTACGGGCGTACAGACAGTGTTACCCAGATGTTAAGCGAATTAGGCTGGGAGCCGCTGGAGACTTGGACGCTGCGCGCTAGGCAACGATTCCTTGAATAATTGAGAATGTATATATTTAAGAGCGACGCGGAGAACGTAATATTAGAGCCCTACTATATTTCTAGGTCTGACAGAAACGATAAATTAAGAGAGATGTTTTGCCCAGCGGATAGATATAGGAATTCGTTTTTCCCCCGAACCACAAAGGACTTTTATTAAATGCTAATCGTAATTTTATTTCAGCATTTGCTTTTTATATGTAAACGGCTGGCGTTCTAACACCCACTGCCACACGCCTTCGTAGACGGCTTACGAGGTAGTAGGTAGATGTAGATATAGGTCAGAATATTAGATTTAACTTAATGTACAACACAAATAGGTGCCTCTGCCTGCCGCGTCAGTTTCCCCTGCCCCTTTGAATGAGCATTGTGCAAATTGTAGCAGACGCTAATGTGCCTTTCTCGAGTCTACTTGTGCCTGCAATATGCATTGACAATACAATCCAGTTATTCAGTGAATTTTTCTTAGTTTTTCCTCCTCATTTGGTGCGAAAACATCTCTGCCCCCTCCCCCACCTCGGGGGAGGGGGCAGAGATGAATTGAAGCTCTGGATAACTAATGACGTCAAATGCTTTCAAGGAATCTGGGAAAACTCGCGGCCAATCCGAGTGCTTGGGTCAGAAGTTTTTGTATTTTAAAAGTGGTGCGTTTCCGCCGGAACATCATTGTTACTTTTGGTTCCTTCCTATTGGCGTTAGCTGTCCAGGGTTAACATTACGTGGCAATTTTTGAACACCCAGTGTATTTTAAAGCATCATGTTGAAAAATTTCGTCAAATGCAGCTCGAGTTTTACAATGTGTGGACTCGATCACCCGCCCGCATTCATTGTTTAGGCACAAAATTTCGCTGCCGAATGAAGTATAGCAAACAGACGAAATTACACGCCAATGAATTCGCAAGTAAAAGAAATTAACTAACTCATAATGTACTTTGTGATATTCCATTTTAAGTTTCCTTGGGCATTTCACTATTAATTACCAGGTAATAGTGAAATGCCCAAGAGATTTTACAAGTGACAAGAATGCTAAATTGAAAATTTATTAATTTAAGTTTCTGTCTCACAATTTCTTTCTCTTAATGATAGAATAGATGGTAATGATTGCAAGATTAAACATACTCTGAATTTATTCTTTAGCCCGACTTCCAATATTTGGTTAGCCATTGTGCAGGCGAGTAGTTTTAGAGCGAAGTGTATTGAAAATGAAGCTGACTGCTAGGCCGTGTTTTGTGATTGAGGATGAGGAACTCATTCTGCGCTTCTCTTCGTCCACTCCTTTTGCTGTTCACTGGTTTTTTCGCGTCACACGGCCTAAGTTAAGGCCGGAGTTAACACGGCCTCCAAGCTATTAATTCATTCGCCTTCGCATATTATTCAATTGATTTTGTAATAACGCCTTTCGCTGCGTTGTGCATCTACATACTCCATGTTTACCCATTTCAAGCCGCTTGTGCTTTTGCCTTCGCGTCTTTCTTTTGTTTCTGTTGCCGTGTCAACCAGTGTAGTCTCTTTCTCTCACTCAGAAGCAGATTGCCGGGTAAATTTGGCGTAGTGGCATTCCCGTCATGCAACAGGGCTTCCCCTCTCCTTTTCTTCCATTCGTCAGCTCAAGTCCGCATCCAAGCACAAATGGAAGTATGCATTACAGGAACAGCGTGTGATCAGCCCGGACGTTGCACGCATCAACATTTCCAAGCTTACACTCAACTCAACGTGCTTTGCTGAAATTACGGGAGCTCCTACTTGGCGATGCTGATGGCGTATTCATTACTGTGAATCCTATTTCGAGGAGACTATTTGAGATGCTGTGCAATTTTCGTCATTCTCGCCACGTTCGAAGGTTAGATGTAGTGTTCTTTTTTATTTTCAATCCTCTAACCTTTGTTATGGTGACATAAGTTTTCCTGTTTTTTTATTTCTATTTTCATGAAATTCTTCAATCGACTTTTCTCCCTTGGTCCATCCCAGTCCGTGGCAGAGAGCCAGTCTTACATATTCGATATCCTCATCGATATTCCGTCCGCGTGGCCTTCCCGTGCAAATGCGAGAACCCCTCAAAGGCATCGCATTCGCTCTGACGACCCTCCTTCGCTTCTGCTGCTTATGTCCACACTCTCGTTCCGATCCAAGCGAGCCTCATCCAACGTGACCCCTGCTCACGACTGACTCCTGCACATTCCCCTTTGGGAATATTCGCACGTACGTACATTGTTGATCGGGAAACATTATCCTCGACGCATTGAATCACTTCTACAGAACATCTAAATAATTCCCTGCGAGCCACCTCTAGGGTCAAATCTCTCAGTCAAAAAAAATCACCTGGTCCAGACGAAATCCCTTCTCGCGTATATAAATAACTAGCCTAAGAAATTGCCCCCTACTTGCAGTTAAGGCTCCCGGATACTTCGACCAAAAACTACGCTGCAGACGTCTGGGCAGATTCGTCTGACGCCTCTGTTAATCTATGCACATAACATTTGAATGCATATTTACGAAGAAGAAAGATCGATATTTAAAAAGATCATCGTAATTTTTCATTTCTCGTTTTTCACGCTGCAATATTGACCACGGAAAAACACGAAATTCGGTAAAATTGGCTGCCTGCTACGGCGTGTATAATGACGGAACCCAAAATTTTTTACAGTCTCTTTAAACGATAATCCTTCATCTTCATATTAATCCATACTATTTTAATGTAGTCCTCATAGTAGCGGCACTAAGTCAATCTATGCGAAACTTTGCACGCTACTTTTGCGCTCTCCACCTCGGCGACATTTTCCCGTTCACATCGCCTTCAGCCTCTGAGCGAGTCTCAGCGCGCTGGAGGAGGGGCAGAGGAATGACAGAGCGCTAGCATAGGGTCTGTTGCCGTCAGTACGCCGGCAGCCGCCGTTCAGTCTTCATCCTGCGGAGGATGTTCGCTTTGTGAGGGGCGTTTCGCGTGTGATGTGTACTCCATTCTTCTGAGCCGAATTTTATTCTGGGTCAATAACACGCTGAGAAATAGGAACTGATTCACGGTAGACGAGCAGAACGTGGCGTACTTTTTAACATTACATGACTTCATGGCTAGATTACTTCCTCATCCTGATGATCTTTTTCCTTGAATATTTCGTTCCCGTGTTATAAAAAAAGTGATATTTTTCAATGCAAGCAAGACGCACGCACAGTATATGCGTGGTAATGAATTTTGTATATATAGTATCGGAAACGCCGGTAACGGGGAAAAAATCCAACGTATTATACCGTTTGGTTTATATAAACTTCAGTGTTAATTTGTATCGCGTTATTACTGTCAATGTGGTAAGATAATATTTTTCTTATATCGGTGTATTCTCTCTTGCTAAAAAGTTATCAGTGATATACAGTTCAATATCAAACTCCGACCATGTTTTATGGAGAAGGTTAGCTCGGGAAATTACCGTGCCTAAAGTTCTGCGAAAATCATAGTAATTCTTGAAAGTTCATTGCGCGTCATCGATTACGCTTGGTGGACCAGCGTGCGGATTTACATCTTTGTTATAGAACCGTATATAGTTTCTCTAAGTGATTTAAATTTTGTGGTGAGGTATATCAAGAACCCATGGACAACGTGTACTACGCATGATGTTTTGCAATATGTTTGTTAAAAATTTAATGCGAATTCGAATAAACTTGCATGTTCCAATCCTAAGCAAAATATCTAGGAATCCGGCTTTTTTAAAAACTCACTTCCTTACTTCGTGCCCGACAATAGAATTTTCATTAAACTTACGTCCTATTTTGTCCATGCAAAATATTGACGACGAAAACAATAACAAAGTTATAGTTAAAAAAAAATGACAGCATTATTCGTAACTCCTGCATATATTGGAATGAAGCATACGGAAAACCATAAATCCGAACACTGATGTGCATCGTTCCACGGACTTTTTTTCTTTTCCCTTTGTAAATACAAGACGAAATTCGCTGTTACATAATTTAGAGGGAAGTGTCTTTGCACCAAATTTACTCATTTACAATTTAAAGTCATGGTGGTGTGGATGCCTTATTTTAAATGGAACCAGTGTTGTTTCTTAGGAGACTTCAAAATTACTGAATGATTTCAGGACTCAGCTGGTGTCTCTAATTATTTTTTTATTATAATATCACATCAATAACACATACATTTGTCAAGGAATCACGGCTGCATACTTTTGATAAAGCCAACAGGATGCTCGCGTTCACGCAATATCCGCAACATCTCATACTAAAATATTTCGCTCCATACAAATGTGATAGTTTCATGCCGCTAAGTGCATCAACGTCATTTTAATTTCGACTAAAAAAGGCTACCCTGACCGGAGTATATAATGCCTCATATTGCTGATCAAATATTCATGGTAATTAATCGACATGATTTGGATACTTTCTACATTACTTTTAACGCAGTATTATTGTAATACATGGTAATGAACAAATTGATAATATTTATGGTGACTCCGGAGATGCTACAAATACAGATCTAGAAGATACTCCGCAGACCAACAAAACAAAATCTGACGCAGAAACTGCACATATAACGCTGGTAGATGCTGGTAGTATGCCACCTCCCATCTCACATGTATATGGTGGCTATATGTTATGGTAGAGAGGAAAGTTAACTTCAAAAGTAGCTTCAGTATTAATTGGGAAGCTGAGTAAGACAACGGTATTAATAAATCCGGTAAGCGATGTGGATTCTGGTTGTAGAGCTTGAGGCACGACCTACCAACCTATTAGCAGCTTAAGTCTACAAGTCCGCTAACATTCATATGGAGAAAAAAGTACACGAGGTAATAATAAGTGAAATCCCTGGTTTAAAACAATCAAGTAATGATGGGGAACTATAACGCCTCAGTCGGGGAGGGAGAAAGGGCTACGAAATAGGAGATTTTGGATTAGGGAACGCGAAACGATCGGGGAAAGAAATCGATAAAATATTGCAGGAGAAACAAGTTATTCATCATAAAGGCCTGGTCCAATTCTCCTAAAGTGCGAAAGTCCACCAGGAAGAGTTCAAGGGATACGGAGATACACCAGAAAGACCACATAATAGTAAAACAGACGTTTAGGAATGGCGAAAAATCTAGCGCATTCTCCCTAAGGTGAACGAAACGAAACGTAATATTCAAAAGACTCATGAAAAAATAGAGGTGAGGAAATAGAACGTTGAAACTTTAATAGGAATATCATGAGAGATTACTAGAAACTTCTGGAGATTCGTAAGGCAAAGAAAACTTGGATAACGAAGGAAACTGAAAAAGAAATTGCGGTGATAAGGAAGTGGAAGAATGTAGACACAGTACAGGGAAAATTCTAAGTAAAATTAATCATGTATTACGGTGAGAAACCAAGAAGAGAGAAATAATTGGTGGAAAACAAGGAGAGACACTGCGAGGAAATGGAAAAGATTCAGAAGTAACGAGAGGTAGACGAGTTGTACGTCAAGGTGAAGTTGCTATCTGGCGGCAAAAGAGGACAAGCCATGTCAAAAATTAATGATAAAAAATGGAAGGATGCTAACTGAGCAAATCGAGGTTCAGAGTAGATGGATAGGGAAAGAGGAGGATCTGTATGACAGCGTAAACAGGCAGGATATATTTAACATGTAAAAGGGGCAGTGGTGTAGCATAATCTTGAGCCAAGGAAAAGGCCGCTCCTAAGACATGGAAATCGAGGGAGCTCTCCCTGATATGAAACCTAGGAAAGGTGTGGGTGGATAATATCCAATGTAAGCTGCAGAATAATCTAGGTTAGAATGGTAAGAGAAGGTTATTCGATCTTGTACGCAAGATATATGAGGAAAGGTCTTGGCGGGAGGATTTCGCGACAGTGGACAATAAGGATAAAGTGGTACTGAGGATATTAGAGAGAAGAATAGAGAAAGGGACTATCAATTACTTGGGCGAAGATCAGTTTTATTCAGAAAAGGTAGTGAATATTCAGTTGCGGTTATGAGGTCGCTGTTGAAGAGGAACCTAGACTATAATCAGGTTGTGTCTGTCTTCTTCGTGGATTTTGAAAAAGTATTTCATAGAGTGGACTGGACAAAAGTATGGATATTGTCAAGAAAATAGGCGTCAACTGGAGGGATAGGCGACTCATTTGTAATCTTTATAAGGCCTAGACTGCGCAAGTGAAGGTGGCGGACGGAGAAACTGGAAGGGCAAGCTTTGGCCGAGTAGTAAGGCAAGACTGTTCACTATCTCCATTGCTTTCTAGAGTATATGCTGAGGTGATGGCAAGAGAAGCGTGGGATGAGTTGGGAACTGGATTAAAAGTGGGAGGAATGATGTAAAATCAGTAAGGTTCACGGACGATCAGGCGTTGATTAGCCAGTCAGCGAGAGGGCTGAAGGCTATAGTGGATGCATTAGACAAGAGATGCGATGAATATGGCATGAGGATTACTCACAAGAAGACTAAAATCATAATTAAGTTAACCAAATTTCTAGGAAATTTAAATGTTCCACGCGACGTTTTACTCCCTTCGCAATAAATGTTACCCACAATTTATTAAAACTATTAATAATTTGTTAGTGCAATCATAATTAAACTACTTGATAACCTGCTGGTGAGTGGTATTAAAATTCGAGCAGTTGGATGCTGATTCTCCAAAAAGCAATAGACCTATTGCTGCAAAATATAATTTGAACCGTTCTTCCCTATAAATTTGTAGATTTACAGTTCTCCCTTTACGTCACCATTACCTTTTCAAAGAATCAAAAATTTTCTACCCCATAAGTGGATATAAACCTTAAGAAGAAGCTGAAGCCAATGTATTAAACTTAAGACCAACAAAAATTTATATTTTGCCGACGCCAAATTTTACCGTTCAAACGCTCATTTGTCTATGTAAGACAAAATTATTTTCTTGATGGTCAGAAAGTATATGAAAATCAAATAGCTTAACATCTTTTTTTTTAAGATTAAATAAATGGTAGCTTAATGAAGAAAATCCAAATAAAATCATTTGTTAATAGTGCGTTAAATGCTCAATGTATTTTTTTGCTCGAAAGGTTGAAATTTAATAAAAAATTGCTATTTTTTCAAGCATTTATTATGTTTCGTATCTGGTCTCTTACTAATTTTTTCAATTCGTATTGTCATTAGTCTTGAGATATCCCACAGGCAAGGCCTAAATGGGATTCCTACTTTATCCTTATTTATTTTAAATGTAAAATGTGCTTTTAATGATGATTCCACGGATAAATAAAAATAAATTGGTTAATTATTTATGCGGTTCGTAAAGATTCACGAGCTAAGATTGAGACACAAGATAAAAGTAGGTGGACAAGAACGGAGAAAGTGAAGCGGACGGAGACGAGGAGGAACGACGAAGTGTAGGACATAGTACGAGAGGAGAGAAATTTGTGTTACAGGAGGGAATGTTTGGTAAACGAGAGATAGGAAGGAAATAAGAGATTTGATGGAAAGGAATTTCATAGTGAAGTGAAGAGGAAATCCATGAAAGGAGGAAGTACAGCCAGAATGTTTCGTAAATACTCATTACAAACCTACCTTAATCGGTAGGTTACTTTAGTATTAATACATAAATTTTGATACATATTTTTGTACGAATTATTTTTATAAAAATTGTGAAAGTGCCTAAAATACCATACCACGCGTCTTCGTCATCCCTACCGTCCAGTTGCAGCCTCCACGTAGAAGAAATTTCCTCCCGAGATTCTCCTCTTGATGATTACTGTGAAATCCGGGAAGGAAATATTTATCTGAAGCGAAGATCACAAGTTTTTTTATGAAATCCAGGGGAAACAGAATATTTCACGAAAGGGGCATGGCATTTCATGGCATTGTATATTTTTCTTTTGTACTCCACGTGGATTTATTTAAGAAAAAAATTAGAGGGACAAGGCTTTGTGGTAAAACCTCATGGCGGAGAAGTTAAAAACATTTTACCTTCTTTCAGAAATATTTAAATTGGAAAAAGTGGGAAATTAATTTTTTTATGCATCGGGAGTAACGTTTTTCATTGAAAACGAAATCTCTAAGATATTTTGACGGGTTGAAACACCATGAAGAACAAACGATATTCTCAAAAATGTCAAGGAATAATGAAATTGTACCTTTCAATTCTTACTTGCCGGATTATATCGCTACTACAGGAGATTGCTTTAATTAGTAACCAAATCAATTTTTTTTTAATATTTGAATACTTCCGGGTTTTTGAAGACGAAATCTCACTAATCTCTGTTCTCTACACTTCCGTAAATAAAATCCATTTCCCAATCTCGAAGACCGCCGTGTTGCCTTGAGATACGTCTACTTCCATGCGGCGGAGAACCGCGGTGACACTCGACTACCTAGGTGTTCAACAGTCACAAACCCAAGTCCCAGGTTAGCGAGAGGGTTCCCAAAATTTCAGTCATCTAAACCCCATCCCCTCCACATCGCCTCCCCTCCCTTCCCTAAACACTGCCCCCTATGTGCCCTCCCTCGAGTCCAAGGCCACTCGCTAGTCGGCTAGGCTCGCTAGCCACTAGGTCGAGTTTTTGAGGGGTGAGGGAATGGATCCAAATCTCGAAAGGGCCCGATGTACCCGGCAGCATTAATATTCTGTAAATCCATCGAGCAACACCTAGTACCTAATGACTTGAAAATCGCTAATGTAACGCCAATATTCAAAAGTAGAGACAAGGAACAGCCATCTAATTACTGTCCGATATCTCTAACGTCCATCTCATACTAAGTCCTTGAACACATCGTAGTCACCTCGGTAATGAAACACCTAGACGCGCAAAACTTATTAATGAGAACTCAACATGGATTCAGGAAAAGCAGATCGTGCGAAACCCAGTTAGTGCTTTTCGCTCACGATATTTTAGTCTCCGGGGAAGACAACATTCCAGTACACGCGATTTTTCTTGATTTCAAAAAGGCATTTGATAAAGTACCCCACGGATAGTTAATAATAAAACTGAAATCTTATGGTATAGATGAAGATGTCATTTCCTGGGAAATGACATCTTCATCTAGTAAAGAGTTAGAACGCGTGCAAAGAAGAGCTGCCAGGTATGTGAAAGGTCGTTACGATAGTCTTGTTAGTGTAACTGACCTCTTAGATAAACTCGGACGGAAATCTCTGTCGGACCGTAGATTGAAAAATAGACTAAACCTTTTAGATAAATTCAAGAGCAGTGTCTTTTCTAACGAAGTTAACCATATCTTGCGGACGCCAACGTACTACGGAAGATCAGATCATATAGATGAAATAAGAGAGATAGGTTAGTATAAGAGAGATATGGTAGTATAATTTGTTAGTATACGCGTCGTTTTTTGGACCGTGCGGTGTGCATGTGGGGGTCCAATTGCATGCTTCATGCTGGCGAATTATCACCCCCTGCCAAACAGCCTAGAGGTGGCTCGCAGGGTATTATGTAGATGCACGGTGTTTGGCAGGAGGTAATCAATCACCATCATGCAGCATGCAATAGGACCCCCACATGCACACCACATGGTCCAAAAAACGTCGCGTATACTAACAAACCATACTACCATATGCTGTTAGAAGTAATAATAAAATGAAGAAACATGCATTAAGTTTTACATAGGTTAGCAGGCTACACTACAAGTCATGCAATCTATTTATGAGTTCTATCGCTGCCGTTATAATCTCTTATTGACCGTGGAAAAAAAGACATTCTGAATCTGTCTGTTCTACAGTCTATCTCTCTTATTTTATTTATATGATCTGATCTTCCGTAGTATGTTGGCATCCGTAAGATATGGTTAACTTCGTCGGAAAATAAACTGATTTTGAATTTACGAAATAGGTTTGGTTTATTTTTCAGCCTACGGTCTTAAAGAGATTCCCATCCGAGTTTATATAAGAGAATAGTTGACTAACAAGACTATCGTAACTACTTTTCACGTAACTGGCAGCTCTTCTTTGCACGCGTTCTAACTCTGTTATTAACTTAACGGGACATGCGTAGCAGTCCGTAAGACAGATTGTATTTTCCCTAAATCTTGAGTGCATTGTATTCAACTACTTGTTATTTGTGATGTATTTATGGTATATATCCTCTTCTAATGGTTTTACCCCTGGTTTTTTTTTGTGTGCAAGCTACGTGCGTACGGCAATAAACCTAAACGTTAACGGTGCGCGCGCAGTTCTCTCTCTACGGGACGCGCAAGCAGGCAATAATATAATTGTAAGCAATGCACTCGTCGTCATGATTTAAAGGATCCTTCGATGCGAGGGGCCCATCCGTGCATGCAAATGGCTCTAGTGAGAAGTGACGAGGGCCCATAGGCCTCCCAACGATTCGCTTCGCAGTAATATCGTAGTGCTCACGGGGAGCTGCCACTCACTTGTTACGACGCGAAGCCTTTACGGTTATGTCGATCGGTGAGTGAGCATCGCACATGAGCTGGGGATCATCATCATTATTATTGCTACATATTAGGGCATTACAACAAATTGGAATTTTCTCCAGCCCTTCATTTCTTCCTTTCGCAAGCCATTTCTTTCGCCTCATTGACGTTCTTTTCCCATATCTGTGTGTGCAAGTGTTTGTATCGCTTTAAGTCGTCCTGCGAGAACTTTTCCCCCAATATTCCCCAATCAGTTGCTCTCTCTCCCTCGGAAGTATGCTTCCTTGCCATTAGCACCCCCCTCTTACCTCGCCCTCCAGCGCCCTGTTCTTCCAGCCTTTTCTCGTCAGCTCTCCTGATTGGTCTGATCGCCACCTGATCATCATTTCCATTCTCATCTGATCTCTCTCTCTCTCTCTCTCTCTGCTTCTCTCGACTACGGCCGCCATTTGGGTCCGAAACGGCTGGTTGCCTTAGTGACCGAAAAAATAGATGTTTAATCTTTTATGAAACACTGGTATCAATCAGGTCAATGGTCGACGAGTAAACGTGGTAGAAATTCATTTTAAGAAATAACAAGAGAGAGAGAGAGAAAGAACGGAGTAATTTTCCGCACTGTTTTTTTTTAATAACTCAACCGATTTGGACGTATCTCAAGTCATTTTCAATTATTTGTGTCAATCCACTCCTTTGTGCAAAGCATTGTTGATATTAGTTATGATTTAATTTAGCAGTGAGATGCCATCTTGTTTGTATTTATATCCTGACATTCGTCCCTTAAGGGCTTCGCAAAAGTTCGCAAAAAAATCTGTAAGGAACTTACATAGGTGTGAAGTTATAACATTTCTCCTGTTGAGAAATTTTATGGAAAGAAAAAAATCTGTGTAGTACGCTTGACGACTACAAGGGTTGTGTCTGATTCCAGATTACAAATAACTCCTACTGTTATTTACATATACTGTCCTGTCTATTTCAATTACATGCCTTGTGAGCAATCTTCAAATACTTGCTAAGATTAAATTGGTACAAATGGCCAATAAAAATCATTCCAGCGCGAGTTTTGACTCGTCAATGCATAGTTTGTGCACAGAATAATCAAGTCAAGGAAACTCTGTGATTGTAAAATGGAATGCATCTTACATTAGTGCTTCTCCGCAGGATCACGGCCCTCGACGCAGCTGCCCTCTTTCGGCTCACTCCCGATGACAAATGACATGCGATATACGCTCCGGGATTCCCATGAGACAGCATTAATTGAAACCTTCGATCACCCACAGAATCGCGTTGGATCGGTGAGGGTTGAGCTCGTCTGCTGAACCTTAACCACTTATGTACAGTTATGTTTCCCTCGGTTGGCTGAGATTGGGACCCTGAGGGCCTCAAATGCTGATGCTCATCAAAGTTTGTCGCACACATTCGGTTGATTCGATTACCTGCGGCAGTGCGTGCCTTTTGGGGCTCTGGGGTGTTCGCTACACTAACTCCATCTCGAGGGTGGCCGCACAACTAGCGAGGGCGATCCAATCTCAAGGCTTAATTATCCCGCAAATTAAATCAAGCGGGCAATCATTTCACACCAGTTATACGACAGAAAACTGTTTACAAATTGAGGGGAAAATGTCAATTAGATGTGCAAACATGATTGGAACAAAAGAGGCTGGCGGTACTGACGTTGCGTCTATTTTGGCGAACTCGGGAATGCTTTCCGAAGGGACTTGCAAACAACTTCCCTAAAGAAAAAAAACAATGCTGGCCATTGAAGACGTGGGTGCCTCAAATTCGCTCTTGGGTTCCTAGAACTGAAATTAAGTAACTGGGTAAGTCTCATTGACCCCTAATAATAATAATAATAATTGATTACGAATGAAAATTTCTGGAGGTGTTACTCCATAAATAAAATATTTCAGTTAGCCAACGTTCCGGACATGAGATGTTCTTCGTCAGGCCCTTAATGAATTTATATGCAATTGAAGAAAATGCGGACAGTAAGAAATAGCAATATTAAAATAAAAAGAATTACATAGGGTGGACAGGGAATGTTTAAGAGGATTCTTTTAATGAATTTTCTGATTTCATGTTTTAGCTTTGGAAATTTTAAACATTGTGATTATATGTAGCAGTTAATAAAGTCAAAATCTGTGTGGTAAGTTGTTCGCCTAATTGTGTTTTTAAGCATAAAAGAATTTTTTTAGGTTCAAGTCTTTTAGCAATACACTTACATTAGTTTTTCAATTATAAAAAATTAATGTTTTAACACAATGTCTTACCATCTGTAAAATAAAGAAAATGTAATATTGGAGGAGTATAAAATTTACGCTGAACTAGCACGAAGATAGAACGATTTTATTGTACGCTAAAAGAGACGAATCTGTTCCTGAAATAAAAATACTGAAAATATGTCAGACATTACGAAGCAAATAAGCATCACGGGACGCGTTTACGCCTATTGATTATTGTTCAGATAGATAGATGCCTTGATGTCAATGCGTAAACCAGCCCTGACCTACCCTACATAAGATTAACAGTATTAAAACCATTTATGAGCAGTACTAAAATATTGGATTTTTTTTGGTTGCCACGTTTCATTTTTACTGGACTGAAGTAGACCTACAACTCGAGAAATAATCGAATAATTGATTTAGTATTTTCTTCCTAACCCTTAGCTTTATACATTTCCAGTGAATTATTTAAGTCGCAAATGATTGCGACATGTTTGTTATCGCCGAATAATATCTCTGAGGAATGATTGAATTCAATGAACTGCAATATCTCTCTTGGAATGAATGCAAGAATATCCATATAGCGCTTCGATCTTCCAATGTTTGATCGGCGATATTCTAGTTGCAGTCCTCTCATTTGAGCAACGGGTCTTGTAAGTCTTTGATCGTTATTATTTTGCGTCATCGCGTACTTTGAATGAGGCATATCCACAAATCCCAACGGGCAAAAGTGAAAAATGTCCGAATTCCGAATGTTCGGGGTGTGTATTGCTTGAAGTAATTCCACATTCCTTCGTGGAAACTGCTCCGTGAGTAGCGTATTGTCAAATATAAGACATCGAATTGATGCCACCCTTTCTTTTCATCATTACCACGTGCAATTGAATGCGCAATGAGAGTGGCCATTGTGCACTTGGCTGACAGGGATTGGTCAACAATGGAAGAGAGAGAGAGAGATATATAAACATGAAGAGAGAGAGTGGCCTTTTGTTTGTTTGCTGCTCCTTTGGCTGACATCTTCTGTCCCGAGTGCTTACCATTGTCTCTCTTTCTTAGAGTCACCTCTTCGAGTCCTCTTCCCTCGAGAGCAGGGGGGGGGTGCACGGTGGAGCGTGGAGAGTGAGAGAGAGAATTGTCTCAGGCAGTTCGTTCGTTTGTTTGTTTGTTTGCTTGTGTTGTTAGGGCGTGAGAGTGCGGAGGGTGGGGTCTCCATCCACAGCAGCAACACAAAGAGAGAGAGAGAGGCGCGCGGGGGTTGATGGGAAGGGCAGTGGGAACGAGACCCTAGGGCGGGCTCGCGGGGTTACACTCCTGGGGCAGGGCCTGTAAGCACGAGCTTTTCGCTCCTGCACCCAGAAGGGGGAGGACCGGAAGGAGAAGGGAAGGAGGCGCCGCCGCGATAAGGAGCCCGACGACGCCTCCTGGGAGGGGATAGGGAAGGAAGGGAAGGGACGAGGAGTCCCGCACCGTCACAAGGCGGGCGGGCCCTACCATCAGCGAAACCAAGCATAAGCTATTAATATTCTAACGACCTCGGAGGATTATTCTATGAGGAAGAATAATCCAACGATCAAATCGTTAGATTGATGGGAAGGGCAGGTGGGAGATGTTGTTATGAAGAGAGCAATGGTTTGGATGTTCGGGGGGGGGGGGGGAACGCTTGGCTCAGGGGCGGACTCCAAGGGCCGATGAGCACAGGGGGAGCCACTCAACGGAGTGACTGTAATAATGTGAATGCCTTTTTATGGCGACAGGATTACGCCTGCTTACTTCGACTGTGTGGGAACTGCAGGGGAATTGTTGTGTTTATATTTTGCGGAGAAATTGTTCATGGTTTCCCAGAAATACACAGCTCCTGAAAACCGTCGTTGTAAAGCCTTAAATATTCTTAATAAATGTCTCAAGCATGTCTTCTGGATCATTGAAAGAAGAATAGAAGCTTAAAATAGGGCATAAAATTATTATCTGGGCATTAATTACGGTGAAGAAACTTCCGGAAGCCTCTATTGTCCGTTTTATCTCCCCGACTACCACCAAAATATCAAAATGGCGGAACATTGCAAGCTAGCTGCAAATTGCATTAAGGCGTGAATATTGCACTTGCGAGTGTGTGCCGTGTCGTCATTGAATTTTTGCACAGCCAAGGATTATACGACTCAGGCATAGGGGCGCAGTGGCTGGTTCACGTTTTTAATCGACTCGCCGAGGGATCAAACGTCCTCGTAGAAATAACAATACGATAGTTTAAGCTCAAATGTGTATGATCACCCCCTTCCAAACACCCTAGAGGTGGCTCTCAGGGTATAGTGTTGATGTCGATGTATAAAATAGAAGAATCAGGAATGGAACGCATTTTGATTTCGTTTTTATTCGCTTGAGTTTTATTAGTTACCACGTTAAATGTGGTCCTGATGAAGGAAGAATGGTTTTGGAAATGGCAGCCGAAACCAGCTGCTCTCTTATCTCCTATGAATACGATTCTATTACTCCCACTCTGTATTACCACGTGAATATCATTGAGTGCTCGGGGCCATTTAGCCAGCGACTGTCTTTTGTCGGGAGCGCGTGGGAGATAAGCCGGCCATTTTGGGTGAGAAGGGATGCTGTATGGGAGATCATGGACCACTTGGAGAGGGTGATAAAATGTGCCGTGCCTCATCATCACTTCCTCCGGTTTCCTTGACTACGCAGATGCATTGTAGACTTGCGTGGTTTTTTGCTCGCCCGGCTACTTTAAGCCCTATCGATGGAAATGACGGATTCATTGTAATAAACGTGAACTGTGCATTTTTTCGACAATACTCACCCTTTGTCATATATGTCTACAAATAGGGTGGTTTCCTATTATTTTTTATTGCCTAAATCGAAAGATTATTACTCCTGGGTTACGTATTTCACGCTTTTAGATTTTTAAACGACGATATCTATTTTTCGCGATTAAATGAAAAGTGAAAATTTTCAAGCGCGCGAAAACGCGACGGCTAAGTAGGAATGGTGGGAAAAGCCCGTGTGACGTATTTCTGGTTCCAGCTATCGCCGTGTGAGGTGACCTTGGGGCGAGGCTTTGAGCGCTGATACGACGCAGGTTGCTAGCAGGTAGCACTTGGCTTAAACCTTATCAAACAAAGGAAACTTTCCGAACTTAGGCAATTTTAATGGGTGATTGTTAAGAGATGTTTCCCTGAGCTCTGTGGCTCATGCATGCATTGGTAAGCTCAGAAAATGTAAAACTCCTATCTACTGGTATAGAAACTAGGTCCCTGTGACGTCACGTGGAGTGGCATCGCATGGGCGCCAATCTGGCCTTTTTCAAATGAGGATAAAATTGACCATTGCCATCCGTCTAAACGGGGATTTCTAATACCAAATAATTTGTATATTATGAATACACTAATGGCGGGTAAGGAATCGAAATCAATTCCTTTCGTTCTCTTTGAAACCCGATTCTCTAGCAATCACTTGGGGATGTGTTTGGCAGAGGGTGAACCATCGCCACAGGATTCTCCTGAATATTCTCCACAGGATTCAAATTTACTTCCACGAAAATACGCTACTCAACTTGTGCGCCAAATTTCACGCACAGTCCATAGGAGTAGGTAATAATCTACATCCAATTTATGAGGGCAATCTGCATATGAAGCTAGAACATGGAAAACATGCTGTCAGAAATGTTAGGAAAATCCAGAGACGAGCATTCAGGTATTCAGTAAGTTACACTACCCGCCAACTAATCTATTTCTAAATTCTAACGCAACTTTTCTTGTTTGTTCTGCAAAGTTGATTCTTTAGATAAACTTTAAACTTCGTCAATATAACCTTGAATGATATATTTATCATTGTTTTTTCGCCAAAACGGGCTTAGTAGCAGTGGTTTATTCTCCATATCTAAATCTTATATCTAAGTGCTTCTGTCTAAATTCAGAATTTTATGCTTTTGTGATGAGTGAGAATGATCAACAAAAATTGAGCGTATGCAACCCGCGTGCCACCCAAAATGTCTGACGGGTGGCGCGCGCTCACTCTCGGTGCGATATCTCGGGAACCAAACGACAGAAATGAAATAAATTTTACTCGAATCTCTGCAGATGTCTAGCAAATCGTTGTAGAAGACAAAAGAGCGACGGAAGAATCCGAGATTAATTTCATCCTCACTTGTGAGCGAAAAACAGCCAAAAATGCCGAAATTTCTAAACTTTAAGTGCGATGCGGCACGTTTTCCCGGAATCCGATTGCAAAAATAATATTCAGGATTTGTTTTCTCACCGGATGGAACAAAACTGGGGGGCGTCCCCAAAGTAATTCGAAAACCTTCAAAAATAAGGACCACCCTAGTGTATATACTACAACATCATATTATGTGACTACGTAGATTTCCGCGGTGTTCAGGTTCCAATTTCTCCATATTTCCGGTGCAACCGCGTCGGTTTGTTGGTGATGACAACAGAAGAATTGAATTTTAAACAGCGGAATTAATTGAAGAATTCTGTCCATTTCATTGAAATCCTAAATAGCACCACCATTACTAAGAACGACCTCTTAGTCAGTTTTGACGTCGTTTCGCTGTTCACCCGTGTCCCCGTTAAAGACTCAGTAGATATTATCAAAGAACTCACAAAAGTTGGATTGCCTAAAGATTTCCCGTCATTGGTGCAATATTGTCTTGAGAATTCGTATTTTCTGTGGAAAATAATTACTACGAGCAGATAAAAGGCGCAGCAATGGGTTCGCCTTTGTCACCAGTGATAGCGAACCTGTATATGGAGCAATTTGAGAGAAAGGCACTGGCCTCTGCGAAGCACAAACCATCCCTTTGGATTCGATATGTGGATGATACCTTTATCATCTGGCCCCACGGCAAGGAAAATCTACAGGAATTCCTACTGCACCTGAATTCCCAACACAAGGATATACAATTCACCATGGAGTTAGAGAAAGACGGCCAGATACCTTTTTTGGACGTCTTGGTAAAGAAAAGGAGTGACGGTCACCTCGGGCACTCTGTATATCGGAAAGCCACGCATACGGACCGGTATCTAGACTATGCCTCGCACCACCATCCTGTGCAAAAGGCATCCTTTATAAATACACTTTTTCACCGGGCCCACCGCGTTTCGGATGCTGAGTCGCTGGCAGAAGAAGAGAAACATCTAATTGCAGAATTGAAAAAGAATGGCTACCCGGATTCGGCCCTGAAAAGGACCATTAAAAGAAAACCACTTTCAAGTGAAAAAACGGAAGACGAAAGAGCTTGGGCCGTCATTCCCTACGTCGCAGGGACCACCGAAAGGATTGCCAGGGCCCTGAAAAAGCACGGCATCACCACCAGGTTTAACTGTACGACAAAAATTGGTGACTTGCTGCCCACAGCCAAAGACAGACTACAGCACGACCTTCATGAAGGTGTTTACAAGGTCCCTTGCTCGTGTGGAAAAGCATACATCGGTGAGACTTGCCGTTCACTCAAGATACGGATGCAAGAGCACCGAAGGGCAACGAAAAACAGGCAATTCCAGCTGTCTGCCATATCGGAGCACGCCTGGACCCCGGGACATGACATTAAGTTTGACGACGCCAAGATAATAGTGAAAGAAGGCAGATATTTTCCCAGACTCATCCGCGAATCCATTGAGATAGCCCGGACGGACAATTTTAACAGAGACGACGGCTACCATCTGGATGCCCATTGGAGGAGGCTCATTAGGCGGACCAATAGGAGAGCGGCAGCCACAACTGGCGGGACTGACCCCCTATATAAGGAGGACGAAAATCGTGGACCGGCATCATCTTCGACCTGAAGACGCTGGCAGCAGTGCCAGCGAAACTGTTGTCATCACCAACAAACCGACGCGGTTGCACCGGAAATATGGAGAAATTGGAACATCATATTAGTAATGTTGAGTCTAGGGCATGCGATGTTACGACGAGCAGTCAACTGTCTATAGCTAGATGTGAGCGTGAAGATCCTATGCCAACATTTATTGTAATTAATGAGACAACTGCAGTAATTATCCTCACTTATTTAATCTTATTCAACCGGTTTCAATGCTACGCATAATTCTCAAGAGCTGTCTCTGAATGATGCTTAATCATTGAAACCGGTTGAGCGAGGTCAAAAGAGTGTGGAAAATTACTACAGTTGTCTCATTTATTAATATCTATGGAATTCCACAAAGTCAACCCGTCGACGAACAGTCTGAACAGTCATTGATCCATTTTCGCTCCTATCTTGTTTTTTTTATTCTTCACTCCCTCGCTAGTGTCGCCCCGGTCGCCTGCGATACTTTTTAAAACTCAGCCTGTTTTTTGAAGCTTCCCAATGGAAACTGCAAAGATTCATGGTTGATGTTCAATGCTGTTGAATGTAGAATATTAATGAAGACAATATCACATCCAGTGACTTAGGCTGTCTTTTGGCAAGTTTTCATTGAATGTCAAGAAATTAAAATATTACCGTAAAGGAACTAGTGACATAATATTGTGTTGTCTGCGTCATAGCCGATAAGTAGGCCTGGTCACTTGAATTTGTATTTCGTAGGAATACGATGGATGTGCGTGTAGTAGCTGGCTTAGAGCCGGAAATGTATGTTATGAGAGTCGTGAGGTCGAGAGAATTGGAATTATTTATTGCCTTGTTCAAGGGAAAATAAAAAGCGAGATCATACGATGAGATAAAGTAAAAAACAAGCTGGGGTTATCTCTGGGCGGGTTAACTGGATAAAAGACCAAAAGTCGTGGAATTATTACTCCGCGTTGAATTGCTAATTAGCGCTGAGCACATACGTTTAGCATTCCCATTGCATTTCTGTCCATTTATTATGATTACGGTCATCCACGGACAACGAAGAAATGGCCGGCTGTGCAAGCGAGAACCTTTAATGCGCTCATTAATTTAGAAGGGAGCGCCGTTTGGCCTTCATTTGTCCTTTTTTCACCACGCCACCGCAATGTTTCACCCGGGAGCGCATTCTGGCGATGAGAATTGGCACTTTCTTTGCGTCCCTCTACTCTTTCCGACGCTGGTAGCCATGTAGAAGCAGAGTCCTCTGGATGGCAGTTCTCTACACTACTCCTTCATAGGGTAGAGTGTAGGTAGGTAACTATGTAGCGTAATATTGGAAATCCAGAGGACTGTGTAGAATAAGTGACAATCGCGGAGTAAACCAGCAGCATTCGAATGCGGAGAATCGCCGAAGGATTTTTCGTTGCAGCTGTCCATTCTAGTCTCATATCAAGTTTCTATTTTTAACGATTAATTCCCATTCACTTTCTTTATCGTATCGTAAGTCGCTTCTTTAGGCATCCTTCATCTTCCTCGGCTCATGAAGGATAGATTTCAGTTCGAGAGACGTCTGAAGGTCTTCTTCAGCGCACTTTGCTTGGGAAGGAATCCTCGTCAGCGTAGGTTGGTCTGGCCCAGTCTTCACATTCACTTCACAACCTCGACAATTTCATCAGTTTAAAGATTGTTAAACAGGATTTAGATAGGTTGGTGTTACATAAAAGATAGGTTGGTAGAAATGATTTTTTTTCATTATTTTTGATGGCGTTAACGTTTTAATTTTGTTTACTTTCATTTTTCTGTATATTTCTGCTTTAAATTGTAATGTTATCCGTTAGCTGGTGCATCAAAGACAGTGATTGAATAGCGCATTATCATGGTTATTAAAGCTGTCAGGAGATGTTTGTGTATTTCGACAAATTAAAACTTTAATTAGAGGTATTCCTGAGGTATAATCATTCGCGATCATGTTGAATAACATGTGATAAAAGTCGTCATACTAGACCCAATCCATGCTAAGGATATCAGCCAGCACGTTAAAATCATCTCTGCATCGATGTAAAAAGCCTACAAATAAAGTTTTCTTGCGCATCTGCACTGGATATTGACATGGAGAAACCACGTAATGCAATTGTGTGCATCAAGTATTCCTCTTGACCTCAGAAAGGTTAGAGTCCGTTGCTACTAAGCCCACGTTCAATGCTGCCTGCAGGCGCATTATTTTTCCGCTTTTTTGTATTTCTTTTGCAGAAACTTACGTTAATCTCTTAATGTTATGATTTTCAATCAGAATAGTGTTTTCTGGGTTGAAAATCTTTCACATGTGCACGCCACGTCAGTTTTATTATCCTTTTTATTTTGATAGTTTTTATTGAACTGCTGTGGCCATTTCGGTAACAATTGTTAATGATTTTCTAATGTACCATATGAACAGGAAAATTTGTTAAATTTCATCGGAATTCGATAGTTCTAATGAAACCTTTTCCGTGTACGATTACTTACCTCGGCATTACTTGAGGAATCGCCAAAATCCAGTGGAATTTTATTCGGAAATGGAATTCATGCCAAGGCACAGGTTTTCCAAGGAGACAGTGACAGATGTACTCCTACCAATGTTGACACGGGCCAACAATAACAACCTTATGCATGATGTGGAATAGTCTTTAAGTGCTCGTTTCTCCGTTAAAATATGTGTTAAGAATGCTCGTTTGGTTGTCAGAATTGAACGTAAATTCAACTCAGTAGATTATTTGTTAAATATCGGTAATGTTACGAAACGAAAACACGAATGCCATTGCGTTATCATTTATTTCTGTTTTGTGACACCAGATAGTGTATTATGTGTAATATCTATCTAAGTTTAGCGAGTTTCTGATTTCCAAGAATGCCATTATGAATTTTACGGTTTCGTCGTTTACAGATAGTCTGCGCTGAAATGTCCCATATGACGCAATCCACAGTGTATGAGATAATCAAGCTAGGTGATATGTGATCATAAATACCTCTTTGAAAAGTGGGGTACGTATAACATTGTTAACAATTCAAATCGTGCATTTTGAAGACTGCCCGCTCGTAACATTCGCTGTCCAGAGACGGCATCATTGGCATCTATGGGAACAGCTGATTGTGCCGACCTGGTAGGGCGTAGATGAAAAAGGGTGTTTTGTTTACCTTTTGTCATGTCACTTCGTACCTCGTACTCGACACTCATGAAAAAAACGAAGCAGAGGTTATTTATGTGCCTCACAAATCATTTTTAGTGTTAAGTGATACTCCCTCTTGTGTGGTCTTCCTGAGTAATGCAGTGTTGCGCGAACCTCGTCGGAGGAAATGATAATCATAATATTTTCCATCAATATTACGTGATTTTTTAAGTATCAGATCAGTAATACATCGCTTGGGAAAACTGATTATAACTAATGTAAACATGTTCACCGAGCACAGTAGGTAATGTTTTTATTTCGTGATCCTGTGTGCTGAAATTTTGTCTTGTAAAGGCGTGGCATGTTCTAAATTCATTGATTTGAGTAGTAATTAATAATAGTTAATCTCATTGAGTTTTGGTTTATTAATATATTTTAAGCATGCATGACAAACTCTCATGATATTCTCGTTATAATTAGTTAGCGGACGTGGTAAGCGAGCATGCTTGCATCATCACTCATCTAAAAGTGCTTAATAGTTTTATATGCTACAGAATAATGAATTTTTATATAAACGAATGTTTTAATGCATATCATCTTTTATGATATTGGTTTACATAATTGGATTTTCCTTTTTCTCTTGCCTTGACCTCTTCTAATTAATGATTTAATAATTCCTGGAGTATAGGTCATATAATGCAAAACGTTTTTTTGACAACGTTTCGGTTTATTTTAAAACCTTCATCAGGGCTATGAATGAAAAAATGAGAGTACAATAATATACAATACTGATACATAAATAAAGGTTACAAAACAGTTTTCAGAGCTCCACTGAGGATCGTCTCTCGAACGTAATCGCGTCATTCACGAAGGAGGCCGTCGAAGGAATCCCTCGTGAAGACGAGATCTGAAGGAGCGACTGGCAATGTGGGCCTATGTGTCTGTTGGAGGCCTCCTTCAGCTCCCAATCATGTCCTTTGATCTCCTATATTCTATAATTTACATCTATAGCGATCTGGAGGTTAGCTGCGTCGTTTTTGTTCTTGTATTCTGATGGACATATCTACCAGCTCCCTCGCGTTCAATGCCTGCGGCGACTGCTCCCCTTGTTGCGGAGTTCACGTTGTTGTGCGAGCGTTGTTGACGAGGGTTGTGTTGTGTTGCGAGCGCTCCCCGGGTGTCACCGTGTTTCGCAATCGCCACTGTTCATACAACGTGTTCTTCTCGTGGGTTTTTGATTCGGAAGCGCAAGTTTAAATGTTCGTGATTGCAGAGTCAAACAGACTTGACTTGTTCGCGCTAGGATATTTCTCTGGGTTAATAATCTTCTGCATTCCTCTCTCCATTCCACCCTCTGCCACCGGAAGGAAGTTCCCTTCCGTAGAAATGGGGGACTCGCTCTCTTGAATGCAGAGGGGGAGTTTTCCTTTGCGACCGCCACAAATCTTTTGGCGCTGCTCGTCGCCGTTTCCTGTGACTACGCTACGCTCGAGTTAAATGGAGTCTACGAATGGAAATATGGAAAGAATCGCTTGAGGAATGCGGTTGTCCCGATGTCACTAAACTATTTGGAACATGGATTGAGATAAAACTGCGTGGGCCATAGCTTATATTTTTTCCCTCACTGTTTCATCCACGCGTGAACGCTATTAGTGATTGTATGCTAGACGTCCGTTTCTTTTAACCGGCGCAAGGCTTCTCTTATTTAAAGGACTGTGCTGATTCGAACCATTTGATTTTTTTCTGTGTGAGCGTTATTGAATGATAGGTTTTTAATTCCAGTTAGACAATCTCAAAGTTTTTAATCACTTATCCTTCATTACAAGAAAGAGTATTTGCTCTGTGAAATCTGTCAAGAGCCCAAAATTTTAAGTAGAGTAAAACAAAAGGATAAGGAGGAGCTATTTAACCTCGAAAAGCGATAAAATATATCTCTATTGGCATCCATTGGAAGACCATCTCATGTTGTCTATTAGAATCCCATGTCATGTTTGCAAACTCCTCTTCATTAAGTATTACTTTCTCTCTCCTTGGGATATGGTTACTTTCGGGTTCCAATTTTACGTGGTCTCGTTGAATCTATTGGCCACATTTTGACATCCACTTACTTTAACTACGACGCACATTGGGCTGAAATCGAAAAAAGCTGGACAAAAGTCCAAAATGACGTTTTTTGAGATGGAGACTTCAACCTTGGCATAAATACTTATAAATGTGTACCAACTATAGATGTATGTGCCGTTTTACAACAATATGAGCGGTTACTGAGGTACAGTGGCCCAAACATGACCAACTTTTTAAAAACACGCGCGATCTCGTTTTTCTTCAGAAACTTTTGAATTTAAGACGGTGGTGTTGCGTTGTCATGACTTTTATGGAATAAAAAACGCAATATTCCTTTGACCTGATGCTTTGCCTATACTTCCCACGACTTTTGAAGATTTTGGTTCTCATTTGACTGGTTTTACAACGCAAAATGGCGGACCCGTTTTTCGCGTGATATTTGACATGAAGTAGACATTATCTTTCGTTTACGAAATACGTAGCTCGGGAAATTCGCATCACAGTGTAGAGATTTCTTAAGAATAATGAGCAGGAATCTTGGAAAAAAGTCTGCGACGAAGGAAATGAGAGCGGTTTTTCGGTCGCGAGTCAAGGCTGAGCTACACGCCGCGGGACCCTGAGGCTCGTCAACCGAGGTCGATGCTTCAAGTTTTTCGAAACTTTATTCTTGTAAATCGTCATTTTAAGCACAAAACCAAGTCGGTAATGACCTAAAACAGTATATTGATGACATTAACAAGGGTTATTGGTCGACCGAATTGACCATTTAACGCGTTACTCGAGTGAAAATGCTAGGCATTGGATATTTGTCGAAACCATTCCACGTATAAGAAATGTGCTTCGGGTATTGAAGTACGGTTAAGAGATTAAGTTGGCACACTAAAGAGAGAGAAAAGCAAACTGTTTCCGCGATAGGCCACTACTGATACCCTTTTCCATTTCCACCCTCGCCGAGGTGGGTCGCCCGGAAAGGGGCCATATCCGACTCTGAGAGCCTAACACAGGATATCAATCATGTAAAAAAAACCTTCCGCCTAAATGGATAAAGCAAGGAGGATATATCTGAGGCCCTTAAAAGAGCCTTCAGCGACCAAAAAGGTGCACAGGAGCAAAGAGAACGCCAGGGCCCGGAGGCAAGGGCCGTAACACCATATGTGTCTACGGTTTCCGGTAAAATCTCCTGAATTTTGAAGATACGTGGAATGCAATCTTTTTTCAGATCATGAACTGAGCTCCGGGACCAGCTAGCCAACTAGTGGGGGGGGGTTTCTGTTCTTCCCTTTCACCTTCTCCTCGCACCCCTGCCCCCCCCCCCTTTTAAATACAATGTAGGCACGGAAATCCCTAATCCTCTCCTGCCTTTCACACATTCTCCTGGACCTCTTTGGCCCAACTCCGCCCCTGGGAATTCCACCCCTTAAGCCTCAGATCGTAGTGTTTTTTAAATAATTTTGTGTGTGACTATTTATTCTGTCTTGTGTGCATTTGTACCAGACGATGACACGTCAGGTTGAACCCTTGGTCGTACATTAAATGTTTTTGTGGAATTACAAAGCTCTCTTTACTTATCAGCATGTTAAGTAGTTATCATAAAGTCACGCCTGAAACAACTAATTACATTAGAGGAAAACTCATTTCATGATATCGAATCATGTGAATACAAATAATTGGCTGGGGTTATTTCAAGTGGTGATCGTGCCGCATATTGGATCGACTACATCATTAATATTGATAGAGCATTGGTGGATTGGTGCGATGGTGGAGAGATGAATATATAGGGCCTCTGGGCCCGAACTCACTTTTGCTCCCGCTTTCCCTTCGAACTCATTCTTCAAACGGTGCGTGCAATTTTATGCACGCACTTCCCTCTGCCCGCGCTCAGCCTCTCTTTCCTCATCTCCTCCGGTTCGCGGAGACCGCCTTCTCTTGTTTGTGCGTCGCACCTTAGACCATATGAGCTACTAGACCCGCCATTCTCCACCCCTCCCCATGGCTCGCAGTGTAGCCAACATCTTCCCTCCGCTCCCTTCCCTTCCCTCCCACTTTTAAGGCGGCGTGACGTCACGCTTGGGAAGCGCATGGTTGTAGTGTATGGCTACATCTACATCTGCATCTACATGATACCCTGCGAGCCACCTCTAGGGTGTTTGGCTACGAATGGGGATTCACTGTATCACTGCGGTATTTTGACCATTTTCTTCGCGATTTTTCAATTGAAGTACCTTTATTAATTGCGTTATGTACGAGAAGTATTCTCTCAGCCATGGTTGAATTGGTGAACTTACAATTAATGAGCAGTGGCATTTTTCGGCATTGGCAGCGACGAAAACATATTGTGGCAGTGAAATGAAGAGAAAGCCCTTTGTACACTTCCGCAGATTTTTTCTTACCTCGTTAGCGATCTAGCATCATTCGGAACATCGTTATAAAAGTATGAAATCTTACAAAAAATTGGAAACAGGGGGAATTTTAGAGAGGAAAAGGGTCATGGTGTAAACAATTTGCCGTTCGTCCATGAAGTAACGCGGCAACGCCTTCGCATATAGTATTTTTTTAACGGTCACTTATGCGATACAATTTGAACTGCGCGCTAGTGCTATTAAAAAAGGGATGTCAACAAATCAGCATTCTGTTGATTTAGGTAAGTAATTTAGTTCTTTCATAAATGCATATTTTTTTATTTAGCAGACAGCTCAGAAACAATAGTATAATGGCATGGTCGCTAAGCATATTGCCCCACACGCACCATTGATAAAAACTTGGTCGACATTGTGCTGTTAATAATTCAGCCGTAGACCGCGACACCGAGATATTGCTTGAGTCCGAAGAATAATGCCCTCACAGAATTTCTCTTTTCGGCTTTTAAAATATTCATCTGGCGTCGAGGAAGTTTCAGCCTATTTAATATCCACGAAGCAATTCAGTGCTGCAAACTCTCAGACTATATTCAACCTCTTGCATTAGTAATGCTCTTCCGAAATCGCACGGGTGCACTGTCACGAACTCTGAAGGAACATTATTTAAGCGAAATTTGGCCCAAGGCCCAATTCTTATCTCGTTTTTTGGGTCTATTATAGTGAAAAGGGAAATTTGAAACATGGTGTGAATGGTGTAGGCCAGTAGTTGATAAGAATTGTTCTTTCGCACTGCTGTAGTACACCGCTAATTATTTTACGCGATGGTCCTGTTTTCTTGGGAGTTTTTCATTTGGCAATAATGGAAAAATTAAAGTTGCTTAAACCTCTTCGTTGTGGTCATTATCTATGAGATTGTGGTTAAATGTTGTTGCATGGTAACCAATGTGAAATTCTGGAGAAATCAAATTTTCCTGATACCTACGTGTCCCTTTGTCTATCATAATGCTGTTGGACACTATGAATCGTACATAAAAAAGCTCGGCTTGATATTGAAATACCAGAAAGTAGCAATTGAAGTTAGTATGTAGAATGCGAGCGTTTAAAAAGGAAATCATAAAAAAAACAATATCATGCAATTTTGTATCTAAAAATTGGTATTTGCTTCTTGTGTTTTATATTTTCTAACTGTGGTATTTTTAAAACGTGCATTGGAGAGACTTGTCATTCACTGAAGGTACGAATACAGGCGCACCGAAGGGCCACGAAAAATAGGAAATTCCAGTTTTCGGCCTTATCAGAACATGCCTGGACTCCGGGACATGAAATTAAATTCGACGAAGCCAGGATAATAATAAAAGAAGGCAGATATTATTCTAGACTAAACCGTTAATCAATTGAGATAGCCCGGACGGACACTTCCAATAGGGATGATGGCTGCCATTTGGATTGCAATTGGAAGAGACTTATCAAACGCGCCAATGAGAGAGCAGCAGCCACAACTGACGGGACTGAGCCCGTATGTAAGGAGGACGAGAATCGTGGACCGGCATCTTCGACCTGAAGACGCTGTCAGCAGTGCCAGCGAAACTGTTGTCTTAAACCAACAACCGATGCGGTTGCACTGGTATAATGGAAACATATGAACCTCGCCACCGCGAAAACTTACGTAGTCACAACTTAAGTTAATGTTTGTCGTCACGTAGACTAATGTTTGGATCTGCAATTTGCGATTCCCAGCCTAATCGTCTACTTTAGCTCAAAGTGTATAGAGTCAGAGTAATATTCGGTACAGCATTTTATCATCAATTCGTGGTCTTTATTGAGCTGAATGTTTCCTAAGATGGCGGTGTAACTTTTAAAAATACAATCCTTATGGCTGTTTTCTCCCGTGGCCTCAGCGGCCTAGCATCCTGCCAAATCCCGTGATATCTTCTCGTGTGGGCATCCGCGTTGCATTCCACCCTCGCCGAGTGGCTAGGCAGTGGGATGGTTGATTCCACGCCTGGAGGGACAAGCTGGAACCACTTGCGGGACGTTTGTTTTTAATTAAGATCAACTAACCTTCTAAATACGTTGCTTACAGAAGTAGTAATGTAAAAAGTATATAGTATCTTCCAGTTTTAACTAAATTGATAATTAGCGTTAAGAATTAGATTTCATATTCATTTAGATATGTCAACAGTAAATAAATTTCTGTGGATATAAATCTCTCTTAATGGCTGATAATCTATTTTCAGCACGAATATTCGCTGGTGACATATTCCGATTTCGTCTAAGCCTATTTACAGGGGAATGAAATATGTACAATTTCGCTGTGAAGTCTGTTCAGCTAAGTCACGTGGATACCTGAGAGATTATTTAAGTGTTCGTGCATTGAATAAATTACATACTTTAGCACCATGAATTAAACCAAGTTTTGTTTCCTTAATGAAAATGTTATCGTTTTTAATTTTAAGAACAAAATTTTTGAAGGGACATTGAAATATAGCGCTAAATTTGAATGGTTTTTGTGTATCTGTTATCCTTGAGGCTAATTATCGATTTAAAATTATGTAATCAATTAGGGATCGGTGACCCCTGGCTGACCAGGTGAATTTATTGAATCCTACCCTTTTCCGAGGCTCTCTGTGATGCTTGTAAGTTAAAGAAAGTTTTACATGGACAGGTTACCGGCCTGTCGCACAACCCCCAACCTGGAACACCAGTGGGCTACACTTAGTCAGTGCCCTACCCTTCGACCTGTCTGGCTTGGGTGACTCTACCACGAGCATACGCTCCCGCCAGCATAGCTCTCCGGGTCATTGGGGCACTCAAACCTCTCCACCACGATAAGGTTTTTTTATCATAAAAGCTCATTGGTGTGCAACTTTTTAATGCTAAGTATCTTAGTAATTTATGCTGAACAGACTCCTGAGTTAGGTAAGACGTTATATATTGCTTGACAGCAATTAGAACTCACCCACCAGATTTAGCATCAATATGTTCTGTCTATCTCTTCTGTAAATAACAAAATTTTCCAATCCAAGGTCACTGGCTGGAATGCCCAGATGTAGGTGGTATATAGTTAAATAATACTATCAAGAGAAGGAGTAAGTAATTAGCTATCAACGAAGTGTATCTAGCTTGGTATGTAGCCCTAGAACATTTCTAAAGTAAATTATTAATCCGCTGATCCCACAAGCATTTGAATCACTTCGTTCAGGTGCTTTCATATCAGTAGAATTTACTTTATTTTTATTTTTAATGCCCTAGGGTTTCCATAAAACATTTCCACTATTTGCTTTTCGTCATCTTTAGCATGCTTAATATTGAATGCATTCGCAGATTCTTTTCAACTTTTACAGGTTGACCTTGATGCACAGTGAGATCAGCAGGCACATTATACCAGTAGTTACCAACAACCAGTTAACAAGCACTGTAGTTTAGTCAAGATGACAGACCATTTTGACAAGTATAGGTCTCCCCTTAGATTGGTCAAATATACCAAGGTGAATTTAAGTTTAAAAGTTATTTATCTTCAATAATCCACATTTTGACGTCAACATTGCTATGTCCTTTCGTAAATAACTGCACAATGAATTCACTTGTACATTTGCACGCCTGAATATTTGCCTGGAATGTTATATGTTAAATCAATAGTGAATCTATTCACTGAAAAACAGTGCGTATGTAGACTTCTTAGGATAACAAGTGTTGAAATATCTTTATTCTCACAGTTGTTCCGTTGTTATTCCTGATTAATGTACACGAAATTGATAATATATAGACATGAAGTCAGCGATGAATGCTTTAAGAGAAAATCAACTCCGCGCGTAACGATGACAGGAGTTTTTGGACGCGTGATTTCTGCCGCCTAGACGTACTCCACCCTCGCGGTCTGCAACTGCTTTGAACATGGCTTTTTTCATTCCACTCCCAATCCCTGCAATCTCACAAAGGCTCACGTAAGAAGGAGAAATGTTTTTTTTTCCTCTCTGGATCTGAGTCATCCTCTGAGCTCCCTCTCGTGGGCGACTCCAGATGGGAAGGATTATCATGACAAAGGAGAGGTTTCTACTTTAAATCTGAAAATTCCCTCTCTGACGAGTTATGTGGTTGAAATTCCGCCTGTGGTCAACTATAAACCCCTTTTTTCTCACCGCAAGATTAACCATGCACATTGTCTTTTTTCCCTCATTCGTATTATAAAATGTATTTTTTGCTTTGTGGCTGTTGTATTTTTTGTTTGAGGCTTCGAAAAAAGTTAATTACGAAGTTATCAGCTGTCTTCAATGACACATGGCTTCCGAAATGAAGAATGGAGTTGCCTTTTATCGTACTCTTGATGTATTTCATTTAATATCAAATGGATATTTACTAATGAAAATGAATTCATAATTAGGTAACTGTCAGCACAAATTTTCGTCCGTTGGCAACTTTATGAGTACTGCGATCATTATGAGATCAATTCACATCGGCATAATCTTTTAAGCCATTAGTAGTATAGTCAATGACGTGGCAATAGCTTTAAATGTATTACAAACAGATTCAATATACCATGTTACAATTGGAATGTGCAATACATCAAATGTAATTAAATAGGTGACCTTCACAATAGAAATGTACAATAACGATGATTTAAGCAATGATTACTTGCTTTATAAGCTTCCTGTATTCATACTGAAATCACACTCATGCCCCGAGATGAAGGAAAGAGAAGAAACTCCGTGGTGGAAGAAGCACGACTCACAAAAATCGTCTTACAACGCAAGTTAAGATGGAATTTATGAAAAGTTGGCCAATACTATGCCGTTAAACCGTTCGTATGGTTACAATTTCCGGGAAGGTGTTTTAACTGCCGCTTTGTAATTTCGAGATCCATGGCGCGTGAAAGGTTAAATGTAAGCATATTCCATGATCATTTCGCTCATACTACGGACAGCATCCAGAAAGCCAATGAACCAGATTGCATGACGAAACTTTTTTTTTACTGTTTCTATGCAACTTTTTGTGTCCACTGGCGTCAATAATTACACTAGTCAACATAGATTTTGTTCTAGAGACATTGTTGGGTGATCTTAGATGTATTTTTCGCACTGAATCCGAATCTGTGCTAATATTCTTTCTATCGTTTCATTTTCTATGGACAGCTGAATGTATGATTGTGCTTTCACGAAAGTTATAATTTAATTCATTTAAATATCTTGATAGCATGAGAAGTTGAAAATAAAACTTTCCAGCCAAAACATGTTGTCCTACGAGATCACGCCTTCCTATCCTGTCAAAACATGTTTTAATTTGCACTATCGTATCATTTTTTCAAAGCAATGCTGAATCAGCTGCCACTTCACATCAGTATGTGACCAACTATACGGAGCGTGAAGACGTTTGTTTTTTTCTCTGAAGATGGTTTGAGAATTTCATTGCTCGCAGAAAATTACAACTTATTACATAGTAATCTCTGAGAAGTGGCTTAGCTTTCATCAGTCTATGATAGTACGTTAACCATCCAAATGACTTTTAGTTCGTGTGCGGTGAAATTTCTTTTAAGGCTCAAAGGTTGAAAATTACTCCCTTTTTGAGACAGTATTATGAGATTTATTTTGACTCTGTTTGTTCACCAATGCAAAGGATGGGCTCCCAATGTGATGTGTGGCACCTGTGTAATGCTTGTTACCGGTTGGACTGAGAGAAAAAACGTCATAAGAATTTTCTCGTCCCATTTATTGAAGAAACGACGGTTGCATAGCAGCATATTTGATCGATCTCTCATTTCCGGATTAAGATTCAGAAACTTCATATTAATGCAATTTTCCAATTTCCAGCCATTGTTTTTCGAGTAAGATTGAGTCAAATATGTTTGATTGAACACTTCATTGTCCGTTTTTAATTGTCTTCCTGTGGGTAACAACGGCTCCAATCCAGCATAAATTAATTCATTACTATGGAATGTATTACTATTTAATTTCATCGCAACTTTCGCGAAAAATGCTCAAAGTCATTATTTTATGAGTAAAGAGCAAAAATTGGTCGTTGCCTCGTAAGACTCTGTGTCATAACGGGGCACGACAACATGGGTAAATGCGCAATTTGGCCACGCCCCCCTGGCTTCACTCCCCGCCGTTACAAGGGATGGGGCGCCCCTGCAGGAATCTCCCCATGATTTGGTGGGATCTTAAGAATCATTTTAAAGTCGTTATTTTTGTTTTAAAAATTAAATAAATTACTTTGAAGCCAGAATACGTTGTGAAATATCCAAACAACTTGGAATCAGCGATACTACCGATTACTCACTCTGAAAAATTAGAAGTTCCGAACCAATGGACTATGCTAATCTAGTGAAGATTCAGAAAGATATCAAGAACGTGAGAGTGAAGGATTCGGAAACTAGTAGGACCCAAATTTTGGACCGAGTACATCTGATTGGCCTTATTTTACAAAGAAAGAGGATTTAAAAGATCTAGTGCGCGATTTAAATTTGTCCAAAAGGCAGAGTGAAATCTTAGGATCATGATTAAAGGGTTGGAAATTTCTAGATCCAAATACGAAAATTTATATGTATCCATCTCACCATGACGAATTTAAATTAGTTTTTTTCTCAATAAAACAGCTTTACTTTTTGCAATGATGTCCTCTCTATGGATGCTCTTCATTTTGAATTCAACACAAATGATTGGCATTCGTTCATTTATTTCTCCAAGGTTATTTTAAAGCTCCCTTCAATAATGGAACTAACATAAAAGAATCTTACGAGAATATGCAGTTACTATAAGAAAAAATTCACAATAAAAAATGGAAAAAGTGGAAAATTTGTGGCGACTTGTAAGTAATTGCAATTTTACTAGGCTAACAGCTTGGCTACCCGAAATGTTGTTGCTTCATCTGCGAGTGGGATATCAGAGACAGGAAGAAACATTAGGTACTTGCTCGGGACGTAAAGCACTCATTCCTGGATCCGAAATATATATTAAATGAGGGATTTTTGAACATTTTATGAAATTCATGTACTTACAAAAAAAGGTGCCGGTTTTACTTATTTGAAACAAAAACTCCCTAAAGTCAGTGATGCAAAGATAAAAGAAATAATTTCTATTGGGCCCCAGATGAGGGAATTGCTGAAGTATTTCGAATTTCAACAGAAATTGAGTTCAAAAATGTATTTGAACATTTTATAGAAAATATCATGGCTGAAAATTATCGCGATCTGGTGGCTGATTTAATTAAATCGTACCAACAAAATAGGTTGCAATATGATTTTTTAAAGTTCACTTTCTCAACTCTCACCTTTAATTTTTTCCAGCAAACCTCGGTGCTGTTAGTGATGAATGCAGTAAGCGTTTCCACCAAGAAAACATGGAAAATGGCAGGAAAGAAAATTCAGCAACATGTTATCAGATAAATGCTGGACACTGAATAGGGACTTGCCAGATGTTGAACGTGAGAGAAAATCTTAAGAAAGTACCCATTGTTTCACATTTTTGAAAATCGCAATTTATCGTTGCTATCGTTTCCCGTCGGTCACGCAACAAGGTACATAACAACCGCAGAGTTTCAAAGGAATCTAAACGAGTAATCCCAGAAATACCTTTGAAAAATTATTTTATAGCTGCAACAAGACTACATAATCTTTATAAAAAATATCCTAGTCACGTTATGGCAAGGAAATGTAACAATAATGGTAATATCGATTGGCGCGCATTATTTTCAGGTCGGCAGCATGCAATACTTATTCATCATCGTGAAGATAATCTAATTTCATTCATTCAATCTACAAATTAAGTAATACGATAGCAGTTGCTTAAGAATTAGCCTTCTAATGAATTGTGAAACAGCATTTATTCTTATCATTCAAAGCCAAATGTCAATGAATTTGCAAATTGAAGGGAAAGAGGCGCAACGACGACGGTGAGCGAGTGCTCGTTTGTACGGGATTCGCCCAGAGACAAACAACCGGACGACAGTTTCTACGACTGATTGTGAGCGGAATCGAATGGTCCCGAACTGCCAGGGCGGGTCACTTAAGGCCGTTTTACACGGTACACGGAATTGCGCAGGTTAGAGCTGCATTAATTTCTAAAATGGCGTGGAATTGCGCGAATGCATGAACGAAATTAGAACAGGGGCTATTTTGCCCTCTCGCGTCCACGCATTCTCGCATGTGTTCTAGCAATTCAACGCTTTACACGACGCAATTTTGATTGCGCCTTCACACGTACGTCAGACTGCGCAATTCCGTGTACCGTGTAATACGGCCTTTACAGTTTGCTTCCAGGTCAAAGACAGGAGCAGTGAATGACGGATCGACGAAGCCAACGGCTCACGTGAGAATACAGAAGGACCGTTCCGCCGGAATGAATGATCTGAATGAATGAATCCATGTAGCGCTCGGAGCCATGCAGACTCCAAATCGTCAGGTGGAATGGGGAAGTTGAGCCGTGGCTCAGGGGAAGAATAACTCCAGGTTACAAAGTATGAATTCAATAGAGTAGTTTCCTTTATCAAAGAAAACGAAGTGCATTGATTGCTATTCGTTACCCACCATTAGTGTATTCATAATATACAAATTATTTGGTTTTAGAAATCCCAGTTTAGACGAATGGCAACGGTCAATTTTAACCTCATTTGAAAAAGGCCAGATTGGCGCTCATGTGATGCCACTCCGCGTGACGTCACAGGGACCTAGTTTCTATACCAGTAGATAGGAGTTTTACATCATTTGAGATTACTAATGCATGCATGACGCACAGAGCTCAGGGAAAGATTTCTTAATAATTACCTATTAAAATTGCCTAAGGTCGGAAAGTTTCCTTTGTTTGATAAGGTATTAATAATCCTTATTTAAGGCAAGCGCTACCGGCTAGCAGGGTACTCTGCTATCTGCTAGCATCCTGCGTCGCGTCGTATCAGCGCTCAGCCTCGCCTCAAGGTCACCTAACATGACGACAGCTGGAACCAGATATACGTCATACGGACCTTTCCCATCATTCCTACTTAGCCGTCGCGTTTTCGCGCGTGAAAATCTAAGAGCGTGAAATGCGTACTCCAGGAGTAATAATCTTTCGATTTGGGCAATAAAAAAATAATAGGAAACCAACCTATTGAAAAACGACGCGCGTCCACTCCCGAAAACCAAAAACATTATTTGGTGCTGTGGCATGCCACCTCTCATTCGTACGTAGTAAGGGGGAGGCCTCGCCCACGACGAAATGAGATCGACTTCTCTCCCTTGAAAGAATAGCGGTGTTGAAGCAAAGTGGGACCTTCCAATTGACACGCTTCAATCGAGGCAAACACTGACGTTGATTATTTTTGCGTCAATACCTCTCATCCCTTTCAACTGTTCTCCTATAAACGAATTTTCCTAAAAATTATTTATAAAAATTTGTACGTTATCTGTTAAAATAAAGCTTTTATTGTAAAAAATACATCTTTGAAAGTTGAAAAGTGTACGATTATTCCGAGTCCATTGTAAAAATTTACTAACCATTGAGAATCACTGCGGGATATGGTTAGGTGGTGGGGAAAGTACTGTGGGTAGGTATAAAGGAGTTCAGTTCAGATTAGTTGAAGAGAACGATCAAACACATTTCCCCCTGTGCTCCCTTGATTTAGTCGGAGGGTTGCGGCCAGTGCTGCCATTGAGGCTGAGAACTTTTTATGGGCTTATTCTTTCTTTGCGGCTTCAACCCCATGATGGGAAGTTTTCCGAAAATATTTCCGACGTTGGAACCTGAAAGCAACACAAATGTTTTTAAATATGTATTAGATGTGGTCGAAGCTGTGTTCAAGGTAAAATTGTGCAGGCAACGGAGGATCTTAAAAGCCATGATCTCTCAGCACCCCGAACTATGAGTGAGGCTTTCTCTCTGCTCCCTTTTGAAAAACTTTGGAAGACTTGAGTTCTCGAGAAAGGTGTTTTTGGCATTATTAGTGGAAAATGATCGATCATGTCCATGGGTTCTTGAAAAAAAAAGATCTAGCAGTAGATTTGGCCCTCCTGAACCTTCAAGGACTTTCTTGAAGTCTTGCAGAGATTTTGCTCCATCTGAGGCCGTTATAGAGGGTAAATACTTAGCAAGCTTTAATGAGCTACCGTCTGAGTTCTCAGATAAAAAGTCATGACGGGTCTTGGACAACAAAAGCAAGTCTGGATTTTTGATGGAGTTTTAATTATAGAAATGCAAACAAATGTTCTAAAATGATAGCGAAAGAATTGGCAATCATATACACTGTTAATCTCAATACTGAATAATTTAAATTTGGAAGAGGTGAAGGGCATCTCCAAAAATAGCTTACGGATAATATTGTATTTCAGTGGTGGGGGAGGGGGCAGGACACTGATCTTCGCCCCCCCCTGACAAAACTCCTAGTTCCGGCCCTGCATCCATCTCAAATAATTACTCAGGAGCGTGGTTGAGACGCATTGGGGCGTAATTGGGGGTGAGCGCTCGTTCTTATGAAACCAGAAAATATGCGACACCGTAAATTATGAGTTCGATTCTTCCGTAGCGGGTGTGTGTTGTAGCGGAATATCCAGTTCTGTTGTTTGTGCGTCAAAGGCCATCTTGCAGTGAGAGGGGGAGGGACCACCCAGCGTTCACCCCACCCCACCCCTTTCCTCTCCTCTTTTATTACGTCACTCTGCCACCCCCTCCAACGCTCGCTGCGGGGCCTCGTGTGTCTCCGCAGTCGCCTCGTGTGAGTCGACAGGTGTGCCTGCTCTCTACTCTATTGCGCTGTGTGCTTCGTCTCTCATATCTACCAATCGCTCGTCAGCCAGTGCTACTTCATCAGGGTGGATCTATGAGTGCTTCAATGTGTTCACTGTTCTTTGTGTTCCTCGTTTAGCTCCTCTTCCGGGTGATTGTGCTCTTACGGCGCCTTGTTTACGAAATTGCCAAGGCGACGACCCTCCAATCAGCGTGCGTGTATGTGTTCGTGGTGATGTGAAGAATGAATGGATAGGGAATGTGTTTAATGCGCGGCCCGCTCTACTCTTGTTTGTTCGCATCGTCATCCCGTGTAGATTTTATTCTCTTTCTCGGGTGTTCCACCTCGTCTCCTCTCGGCAGCTGTCGTCGAAAATACGAGGTAAGGCCATCTTCGCACCCTGATGCGGATTCACGACCATTGTACCCTCCCCCTCCAGAAAATCCTGGATCCACCCTTTGTCATATACCCACTGGAATACTTCACAGTTGAGTTTTCATGTTGTTTGCTTAGTTGCATAAACAAGTCCTAATAAGGTCTTCAAATGAAATGAATGTATTTTGACTCTGGATGATCTTCAGCCGAGATAGCTAATTTATGAAGTGTAATATGTCATTTTGGTGTATATTAATGGTCTCATTCGAATTTTGATTTGCGCAAACCTGAGGTTGGCTTGATAATCAGATTCCAGGCAATGAGTAATTATGGAAGAGGCCTATTTAATGTATTTGCTCCTACCAGTAGTGCATATTGGATGTTGGATGGCCTTACCTTAACAAGGACGACGCCCGGTTATGTACTCCATCTGATATGACGTATTACGGTCACTATTGGTCGCATTGCATCATCATCATTAGTCAACAATCCTAAGATTGGTTTGACGCAGCTCTCCATTCCTCTCTCCTATCCGCTAGCCTTTTTATAGTGACGTATTTCTTCTCTTTTACACCTTTTATAACTCATTGTCCTGTGTAACTCATATTCGGGGCCGTCCCTTGCCCTTCTTCCCTTCCACCCGTCCTTCAACGATTGTCTTCATCACGCCATCATGCCGACTTTCTTGCTTCGTTCATTGTTGGTAATTCGGCTTCCCAGGTATCAAAACTCTATCACCTCTTCTAGCTTATGCTTTCCTAGGTCAATGTTGGTCATAGCGTTTACTCTTTTGCTGCAGACTAATATATTGGTCCTCTTTTTGCTGATTTTCGGATGACCATTGTCCTTTCCATATTTATCGTCTTCTTCAAACCCTTCTCTGTCTCGACCTATGATGAGTGCTATGTCGTAATAATATCGCTGTATACTAATTTTTTTCTCGGTGGATATGGAGACCCAAAACATTTTTCTTGGTTTCATTGATGGCTTTCTCCATTTAAATATTATAAATGATGGGGAAAAGTCCACACCCTTGCCTCACCCCTTTTCTTATTCTTGCTTCTGCACCGTTGGGTCCGCATTTACATAAGCATTGAATGCCATTCCACGTTATCAAATGCCTTCTCTAAATCGACAAAAGCCATGAAATTCGGTTTGTTTTTCTCCATTCTCTTATCCATGAGCAGCCTAAGTTCCAAAATTGCTTCTCTAGTGCCCTTGCTTTTCCAAATACCGAATTGGTCCTCATCCAGGAATTCTTCTGCTCTTCGTTCTATTCTCCTGTAAATGATTCTTGTCAGAATCTTCGACGCATGTGTCGTCAGGCTTCCTCTGGTCCTAAAGTCTTTGCACTTCTCTGCTCTCTTCTTTTACGGTATGGGAATGATGATGTTCTTCTCGAAGTCACTAGGTAAATCTCCTGTTGAGTGCATAAGTTTGCATCCATTGTATCATTCCTCCAGGTATTCCTTCCATCTCTCTGCTTTGTCCTCGTTTTCAATTAGAATATTTCCATACTTGTCCCTTATTGTATTGCATCTTGTGCTTCGTTCCTTGAAATGATTCCTAAATATTCTATAGGCCGCTTCCACTTTTCCTTGTACGAGGTTATTTTGCTTTTCCTCACATATGTTCCTCATCCACGCTTCTCTGGCTTTCCTCCCTATGCGGCAAATCTCGTTCTTTACTCTCTTGCAGGAAGCCTGTCCTTTCTCATTATTCTCATTTTTATACTTTCTCCGATCTTCAATAAGGTCTAGGACTTCATCCGTGATCCTTGGCTATTTCTTAACACAGTTTCTTCTCCCTAGAACTTCTCTAGCCGCTTCCTGATCCCCACTCTTGATATTTATCCAGGAGGATTTATTCTCCGCTGATTTCTCAGTCTCATCTAATCCTATCTTGCTCTCTACTACTTCTTGAAGTGCGTGTTTAACTTTTGGCTCTTTAAGCTTTTTCTAATTTCCATGCGTTCTTCGTTGATTTCTTTAATTTCTTGAATTATAGATGGCATTTCATCATCACTTGATAATGATTACTGTCGATATCACTCCCCGGATAGCTTTTCAGTCCTATATATGGCTTCTAAACCTCTGCTTCACTAAAATATAATACAGTTGAAATGTTCATTTGTCTCCTGGTGATTTCCAATTATATCTTCTTCGCATGTGATTGTTTAATAGCGTTTAGGCAACCACTAAATAAATTTAAATTCAAATCGTAGCTCGCAAAATTTTCTTAAACGTTTTTACCGTGCATTATCCTTATTTCCTGCGCCAATATACAGAAAAGTTGAATCAGTCACATGGCAACTATCATAGATGGATTCTTGGAATCGTGAATGAATGAATTTCCCTAAAAATAAAGAATGTCTCAAAATAATCAGTTAATCGAGAAAATTTATTAAATGCGGAGTCGCCATATTCTTTAAGAGTGCCTCACTCCCAGGACTATTCTTAAGGGAAAGCAAAATTAGGAAATTTGCGGGCAGGTAAATCGTAAATTAAGATTGATTCAATTAATTCTTGGAGAATGCGATGAAACAGTGGAATGACGACGTGATTATTGTCTCGGGAGACATCATCTAGAGTACGCCGCAGCAGTGTTTTGGACTCAAATGAAAAAGGAGTGGCTCGAATATAGATGGAATGCAGTCGTGAGCAGGAAGATTTGTTAATGATTGATATGATGAACACAGTGGTGTACCTGAAACAATCAGAAATTTAGCTTGGATATGTCTAACCCATCGAATCTAATACTTAAGGTTAAATCTTTTGCGGACATTTCAAGCAGATTTTCTTTTTGCCTCATGTTTAAGATACCAACGTGAATCTCGACCTCCGAACTTACTCTGGCGAAAGGGAATTGGAGTTGGAGGAATTGAAATTATGGAATAGATTCTCTGCCACAATATCCTTAATTTGCGACTGTAGAGGAGTATTTATTTTGGGGAAGCGGATCTCACGATAGAAAAGAATTCACGTGATTGTGAAAATTGAGTGGAACATTAATGCCAATGTATGTGTCTTCCGTGGAATAATAGTTTATGAGTATGGGCAATTGTAGTTACCATTCGCATGCTGCGGGAACTATCTGCACGTTGATGCGTATATAGTGATTTATTACGGACAGATTGAAAGAAACTTGATTGTAGGTGGAGATTTCAACGTACCTCCTACATTTTGGGAAACGTATAGCTTCATTCCTGGTGGGAGGGATAAATTGATTTGCGAGATGCTATTACACACTTTTACATCAAATTCATTGTTTCAAATAGCATCCGCACCTAACACAGGAGTATATATTATTCTTGATTTATTAGCGACAAATATACCTCATCAGGTAATAAACGCGAGCAGCGTCGAAGGAATAAGTAACCTTAGGGTAGCAATTGCAAAGTTTTCTCTAAATACCGCTGAAAATTTAAAAAAATAACGGAAAGTTATCATTTTTAAAAGAGCTGATTCTGATGGGTTTAAGAGTCACATGAAAAATGCTTTCCCCGCGTTTCAAGAATCAATATTAAAGTTAAATGCAGAGGGTGCTTGGAAAGCTTTTCTTTTGCTCGTAACTTCGGGAATAAATAGTTACATCCCTGTTCAAATAGTACAGAAGATGGCGTACCGAGATGGTATGACGCGGAAGTGAGAAAATCATTGTGGCGACATAGTGTGCCATATTAAAATGAAAAAGTCAGCACGGATTTATCCGCTAATGAACGCGAGAGAGAATTAAGAAACATAAATTGTCTAAAGCTACCACGAAGGACACGTTCAGGCATGCATTCGCGAATTTTATGACAAAAATACTTTTAGAGAACTTACGGGTAAACCCAAAAGCATTTTAGTCATATGCTAGGGAAGTTCAAGATAAACGATCTACCGTATGTTCGCTGAAAAACGACAATGGAGATGTGATGACAAGCAGTTACGATAAAGCCAATTTATGAAATTCCTACTTCAAGAGCGTGTTCACCGAGCCTTCTGAGAACTCATCCAAGACCGTTGACAATCTCTGCATACGAAAGATGCCGCCTATTGACATTAGTACGCACGGAATAGAAAATATATTGAAATCGCTCAGTCCAAATAAATGGCCTGGTCCAGACGAAATCCCTTCTCGCGTAATTAGAGAACTAGCCTCAGAAATTGCCCATTACTTGCAGTTAATATTCAGTAAATCCATCAAGCAACACGAAGTACCTAATGACTGGAAAATCGCTAACGTAACGCCAATATTCAAAAGTGGAGACAAGGAACAGCCACCTAATTATAGACCGATATATTTAACGTCCATCTCATGAAAATCCCTTGAACACATCATATCCAGCTCATGAATGAAACACCTAGACGCTCAAAACTTGTTAATGAGCGCTCAACATGGATTCAGGAAAAGTAGATCATGCGAAGCCCAGTTAGCGATTTTCGGGCACGATGTTTTATAGATAGATTTTTTTGAGAGATCTCGATTGTTTTCGCTCTTTTCCACACAACTTGTGGCCGTGTTTCTTCCACGCTGAACATCCCAAACAGTCGACCCCTAAGGTCACCTATTCCACACACCCTCTCATCTCATACTCAGCACTAAAAAAACGCTTTTCTTCGCGCCTTCGCCATCTTTCCTATATGCCTGCCTTATTTGGGGTTCTTGTAATTGCAGCAGGCTCTCTAAGGATTGAGCGAGCCAGTGCTTTATGAGCCATGTCTACTTGCTGCTCCCTTTCACTTTTCATATCACGCAATTCAGCGCATTTATTTTTTTATGATCTCCACGTTCAACCCTCAATCTTATACTATATTAGGGTAGACACCGAAATATTGGCAGCTGTTAGATTTAGGATTAGATTTACTCGAGTACGCATAGATCCTACTTTCTGTATTAGTTTTGTGACTTAAACTGGTGAAAGTGAATTTTTCACGTTGAACTACATTTCATTTGATGATGCCCAATTTTTCAATTTGTTCACATCGTCCTATACAGCTTTTTAGCCCATATGATTCTCTCTTTTCCGATAAATGATTCAGTCATCCGCAAATAGTCTCTCATCAGGCTTTCATTGTTCACGAATATCATGCTGGCAGATTGAAAACATTATTGGTCCGTGAAGACTTCCTTGAAGGAGACAAATTTCCTTCCTTCCAACATTTTACCTGATGTTTCCAGAACGAAGGCTAGGAAGTGAAATCAAAATCTAGAGTGCTCACATGTCTCATTAAATGTCTTGTCACATTACGATGGATATTATTATTATTTGATCGAAAGGTGAACAGAAATCACTGTAAGATATATTCACAAAGTTTGCATCCATTTGACCGGAAGTGCCGTAATTTGATATGAAATGCAGTTACTGTTTTAGAGTAAGCGGCGCCATTACATATTAGAGTACGGCGAGAACGATTGCTCGAATTTATGGAGATATAATTGCCGTTCCGTCTAAATAAAAACAAAAGGCCATACTCCCTTCATCAAGTGGAGATACCGAGCGAACTTAAAACATGCATTGCTCTTCCGTCAGGGTTGATCTCGGACTGGGAAGAATAATCAGTGCCCGAAGTACGAGAAAATATTTTCATGTATGATGCTGCGTGGAATAAATTTAACTAGAGAACAAAATTCCCGCAATGTTGACTATAAATCTATGAAAACCACCCTGCACTCGCTGCTATGGTAACGCCTGGGATTGTACAAACATATCTTGCCTACGCGAGACGTTTGCTCCCTTTACAGTTATAACATTTTCATTAATTCCACATGGCACGATTGAGTGGACTTTGAATTGGACTGTTTACAATGTTGCTGGTGCAGGCAGAAAATGTTGACGGATTGCCATACATGTCGCGTCGCGGGGGAGTGAATATGGCTTTAGAACAGTGGTCACTTTCTTCACATTTGTCTCTATAAATAATGTTTGTGATTGGTAATCAAGTTAATTGTAAGAGAGGACAATGCTGTCCTAAATTTGCTTGAAAAATAAAGACGAAATAATAATAAAATAATAAATAATATTTACGCATCGCCTCCTGCAATAACTGCTTCTTCTCTGGAATCTGAGTTCACCGGCATTCCACGATTCAAAGGCAGGAATCAGTTTCAACCAGTTATCCAACGTCATTATGCATTGCCATATTCATGGTTCCTCGTGAAGGTCGTTCATTGGATATGTGGCTTTTACATTTTTACTTTTAAATTAGATTGATTACAACATTTCCGTTGGAAGAGACACGAAATGGACTCAGTGAAAGAATGTGGTGCTTTCTCGTAGCCTGTTTTCGCAAATCAGGCCAAAACAGAAAATGTAGGAGGCGCGCCACTCTGGCTTTTTCGCCTTCTATTTTTTCGTTTCAATCAAAGAGGTGATCTTCCCTCACCATGTTTCAAAACACTTTGATTACTCATGGTGATTTTTTGCATGTGTCACCAGAATGGTTTTACAACGTTTATCTTTTTGTTTCCTCTGAAATACGTATATATATGTATTACCCTTGCATCGATATGTGATGGGATTGATAATGTGAAGGTTTCTTGGGATTCCAACCAGGTAATGCTGTTTTCGGGATTTTCGATGACGTATTCTGCCATCGCCCTCATAGTTGATCGATGGATTCAACAGATTCTTCTCAGAGTGTTCTCGTTCCTTTGCTTCCAAGGAAGATATTTTTGTTTATCGCAATTATTCCTTTAATTCTTCTGTTAATGGGAGAAAATTAATAATTTGAAAAGGAGTTTAGGCAAAAAATGATAAAAAAAAAGCTTCCACACGTGCGTATGCGTGATTTAATGTTTAAAGTGGTGACTGACTTCGCTAGAAATGTTGAAGGATCCAAATCTGACGGCGTCTATTCGTCCTCCTGCCAGCACTGAGAAAGACACAATTTTTCCAAATGTTTAGTCAATACAAGGGCTATGTAATTATTGAAATAATTTACTGAACAACTTAAAATATCATTTGCAAATTTTTCATATTCCTCCTAGTACTCTTCAGATGTTATGGAGATCAATCGAGATTCTTCAGCTTTCACTCCATCCCCCCAATCGGCATTTGCCGACTCTCAAATCGTGGTTTATAGATGTCGTTGTTGTCAATCCGTGGAGAGCCGCTATCTCCCATTGGCTGCATGTTTACTTTCTCCATTTCCACCGCTGCCTGTCTCCTTCTTCCCTCCAATTCTTTCATCGCTCCTCGATTTCACTCTCTGCCCGATCCGCCTCGATCGCAAACCACGAACGGATTTTTTTATCGAGTAGAACTCCACTGCCGACGGGACACAGTATATGAGTTCTGCGTTACTTTATTGCCCGTGGTACGTATTCTAGAAAGACTGGCAATTTTTTAGCTATAACACTGAGGAGCAGCCATTTTTTGTCTTACATCTGTGACTTTTTTTTAAACTAACTTTTGGTCTTAGGAGAATAAAATTACGTCAGCTTTAGTCTATCACGTCAACTTTTTAAGCTAGAGGAAATTCCTCTTCCTGTCTCGTACGTCATACAAAATATGCCAATAAGTGAGTGTAAAGGGAAGTCTTACCTTATCTGTCAATACAGGAAATTTGTTGGTAATCTATGAAAAGGTATGGTTAACCGATGCACGTAAATTGACAAAAAGTATCCGTGTATGCAACCCTCATAACACATGAGCTTCCCCCAAGAAGGAAGTCTAGTACTATGGTATTTAGTTACCTAGATACTATAGTGAGACTTCCTTGTAGAAAGGCGGGCTTTTTTTTTGCTATAACACTGAGGAAAAGCCATTTTGTTGTATTAGATTTGGGAATTGTTTTTAATAACTTTTGGCCTCTAAAGAATAAAATTACCTCAGGTATTGTTTATAGTTAGTTGGCAGTGTTATTGCTAAAAAAAGATGTCAGTCTTTTTAAAAGGAAGACTCACTATAGTATCGACTTCTTCTGCGTAACTAGACTTCACTGCATCAGTCGCTGGTTCCCTACGGCGTTAGCCACCCGGCGCCAATATGATACGGCTTTTGTCATCCAATCGCAGAGCAAACTGCAAGACCTCTTCTGAACGACACTCAATCTAGCAAGCAGTAATCTCAATCACACGAGGCATGAACAAAAAACTGCACGTGGTAGAAGAAAACTGACTGCAGTTTGGAAATCAGCATGCCGCTGCATTTTAGCATACAGCTGCTAAAACATTGAAAACAACAGAATATGTGTTAAAAATTGTTCCCCAGGATAATGGATAATTTTTTGATCCAAGGTGTGCAACGAAGAGAGAAAAATACACTAAAATCAATTGATATTTATTGATCATTATTGTTAGCCATTGATAAATGTGTAATTGCCATATATATAAATTTGGTGAGGATTACCTTGAGTACTACTTTAGTAGCTGAATAAGTGCTCCAAAGACGATAATACTTGGTCACTTTTCAGCGGCTGATGCACAGACTAAGCACTTCATACTAGTGCGTGGCAATACATTCCTGGATATCTGTGTTCAGCTTCTGTCTCTGATCACCGTGGCTCATTCATCTGATTTCGAAAGTAGTCGGAGATTGAAAATTATGTAAAAACTCACATCCTCACACACTCGAGGAATACACCTGCAGCTGCATCTTAATCTCACTTCTACATGCAAAAATCATGATTGGTCTTTATGAAAGGAAGCTTGATACATTGACACACATAAATAGATAAGCTTCATGTAAATAGACACATGTAGACTATTCTTGCATGATGTAGACCGAGTTCAGTCAATATTTTTATTTCATCGATAGGGTTTCTCTAAATATGTATGATTCTTGGAAATATTTTGCTGAACTTCCTTCGCTATGAAGTGCATCAAGATCTTGGCTGAATATGGAACGATATTTACGAGGTTTTAACCTTCCGTGTTAGTGCTTAGGTATTTCTTAAGAGCAGCTGCTTATATATTTTGGATTGCATGCAATACCGAGCGAACTTTAAACATGAATCTAGTCTTTCCAATCTTCTCTCTCGTTATCTTTCCTGAGTGTCCATGTTTCCGCACTGTTAAACGCTACACTCCAGATCAGACTCTTCGCAAGCCGTTTCTTTAAATTCTTGCATTGCGAACCTCTCAGAAGCTCCTTCCTGTTCATGAACACCTCCATTGCTACTGCAATTCTCACCTTAACGTCTTCACTGCTATAACCGTTTTCATAAAATTTTCGTAATGTGCTGCCCAAATAGTAGAATCTCTTTACCTGATCAAGCTTTTGACCACCTAATATTATATTTTCTCGCATGAAAAAATGTTTACTACTGTTCAAAACCGCATAACTATAGTCTTAAATGGTCCTAAATCCCAGAGGAAGAAAACGGAGACTTCTACCTTCAGCTGCGATAACTCCTAGACTATACGGTCTACCGAAAATTCACAAGCAGGTAATACCACTCCGTCCGATTGTGAGTACACCTGGCGCCCCTACATGCAGGCTGGCTCAATACCTGGTCAAGACGCCGCTAACCTTCTCCGGGTGCACAGATTGCCACGTGAAGAATTCCGCCTACATCATGGAGATACTGAAATCGACGAAGGTGGCGAGAGATGATACCTTGTCAGTTTTACGTAGAATGTCTCGTCACCAACATTTCCATCAACGACGCGATGGAAGCCATCAGGAAACACGACGGAGAGGATTTGTCCACGGACCTCAGCAACCTCACCGAATTTTTTTTTAAGAACTCCTACTTCGTTTGAGATAATAAATTTTGCGATCAGCAATGGGTTCCCCTCTCTCGACGGTCGTGGCGAATATCTTCATGGAGGAGTTTGAACGAAAAGCCCTCAGCAGTGCCGTGAAGAAACCCTCCCTTTGGCTGAGGCACGTGGATGACACATTCGTCAATTGGCCCCACAGTCGACAAGATCTAGACAAGTTCCTTGAAAACCTTAATGGACAACATCCCAGCATCCATTTCACTATGGAGACAGAAAAGAGTGGTCGTATCCCCTTCCTGGGCGTCATGGTGGAAAAAAAGAGGGACGGAAGCTTTGGGCACTCCATCTACAGGAAGAACATCCACACCAACATGTCTACATGCCACTTCCCACCACCATCCCTCTCAGAATGCCGGTCTGTTGAAACCTCTGATCCACCGTGCTAAGACCATTTCGGACCAAGACTCCATCCGGAAAGAAAAAGAACATCTCGCCAAGGCGCTTCTTAGAAATGGCTACAAGTAATAGAAGGTCCTAAAAAGTACCTTATGGAGTGACAACAAAGGAAATAAATCTACAGAAGATTCGTCGCTAGAGAAACCCGCAGCATACGCTGCCGGTCCCTATGTAGTAGTAGCCACGGAAAGAATCGCCAGAATTCTGACCAAATATAATGTGAAGACCAGGTTCCCTTGCTGCAAGAAAACAGGCGACCTTCTGCATAAGCCGAAGGAGAGGATCTCGCACTTACTGTACAAGGGAGTGTATCAACTGCAATGCTCCGGTGGTAAATGTTACATAGGAGAGACCGGACGATCTATCAATACCAGAATAAGGGAACATGTACGTACCACGCAGAAGAAGCAGTTCCGTCGTCTCGGAGCACGTGTGGTCGGAACATGGCCACACTGTGTATTTCGATAAGCCTTAAGACTTGTGTAATGAAAGCCGTTACTATCCCAGGCTAATCCGAGAAGCTATAGAGATCACTAAGCATCCAGAGAGGTGCAACAGAGAACACGACTACACATTAGCCAACACATGGAAAAGGGTCTTCAAAATCAATGACCAATCAGAGCCCACCTGAGATCCAACCAATCAGAACCGACCCCTGATCCCCAGCCAAGACGGCCAAATTTTATACGTCGCTACTTCTGACCTGAAGACGCCAGCAGGATAGCTGGAGAAAGTGTCGTCACTTATGGACAACTCAACGCGGAGGAACGCCCGAAAGTCGAGACTCTTATGCTCCATACCACTTTCGCCGCATACGATATTAGGCTATTTCAAAAAACCTTCTCCTATCACTCCTTCGTATATTCTTCTGAAACTCTCACGGGTTATCATCCACGCCCACCGCTTTCCTAGCCTTCATATCACAAAGGGTTCTTTCAATTTCCGCGTTTAACTCCCTCGGACAAAGATAATGATCCTCCTTTGCACTTTCCTCGTCTAAATTCAAACTTCCTCGCCTGTTCCAGATGTCATACGTGTCCTCTACAAAGTCCTTCCATCTACTTTGATCTGTCTCTTTCTCGGTTAGCCTCCTTACATTTTTCAGCCGTAATTTTTGACATGGCTTTCCCTCGTTCCCATCCGTTTGCGACTCAACTTCTCGCCGTAATCGATTATTTTTTGCCTCTACATTCTTTAGCCCCACTCTGTGTCTGCGTTCTTCCCTTTCCATCTCTCCTCTATTTCTTTTATCATTACCCCCGTTATCGACGGCTTCTTTCTCCTTTCACTGTCAACGGAGCCAATTGACTTCTCAACTCCAATGGCCCCGTAATCTTCGCCCATTCTAGCGTCAACCACGTCCATATCGTCCTTATCTCGCTGCTCTTATTCGCCGATGCCTCTTCCTGGCTTTATCCTCACTCCTTTCTCCCGAGGTTTTTCAGCCTATAAAGTCCTTTGCGATCTTTTCCTCAGTCAATGGCCATCTGCTTCATGAACACCTTTCATTTTATCGATCGGTGTATAAAAAAACTATTAAAGTCATTGAGCAGTAGTTTTAGTATGCATCTAAAACACAGGATCCATGATGATTACACGCTTCGACTTTGCAACTGACCATCAATTCTCGTTAGGAAGATCAAATTCATAGAAATTACTACAATTAACTATGGGGTCGATAAGTGCTGTTTCTCGGAATCGTTTACTTTTCCATTCCCAACTAAAATAGAAAAAGAATAAAAGGATCAACAACTTTCCTATTTCCACGTGGTAATTTATTGAGACCGACCATGGTTCCGTAACAGCGCAACATTGTCAAGGTGACAATGACAAGGACCTTGAAAATGTTACGCTGTATTGGAACCATGGTCGGTCTTAACAAATGGCCACGTGGAAATAGCAAAGTTGTTCATCCTTCTATTCCTGCGATTAGAGATTTCTACCAAGTTACGCCCGCTACTATTAATTATATAATAGAAAATTTGTGGCATTGCCACTGACGCAGAAAGTTGGCCGCGTCATTTGTGTAATATCTACTAAATTCTGCACGCGCGAACAGGAATCAAACGCTGCGTTCCACGCGATCCAAGGTCCTATAAATTAAAATATATGGTTGTCTCAGTCAGCACTGCGCATGTGCCAACTGCTTATCCTTGACGTCGCTGATGTCCCTTCTATGAGCTTGAGCTTTCACCCGGCTTGTCTAACGTGTGTAAGAGACTGTTGCGACTCATCAGTATTTTTAAATACTTTCCTTCGTCGAATAAGGGTGCCACAGGTGCCGAGTAAAGTATCTTACGGATATTACAATAGCCTAAGTGAGTGTTTTGGACAAGAAACTCCTTCAGCACAAAAAACGAACAAAATCGCGGGAGCCCAGTTTACAGCGGCAAAATTTAATGTCTCCCACAAGAAAACTAATTCAGTTTGTAAAATTATGAAAAAAATCTTCATTAAAATACATTAATCTTTTATTGACTCTTACTTTCAGGAATTTATATAACTTAAGCGGGTTTTGGATCAATTAGCAGCGATGCCAGTTTTAAAAAGGCATTTTTGAAGTGCGCATGCGTGGTTGCTGTTAGGGTGCAAAGTGAGGTGGTCCCATGGAAGTATTTGTCATTAACTATTATGGAATCGCCTCAAAGTTCTCTTTCAGAGACTGCTGAAATTCAAATATTGAATGGTATTCGTGAATAATGTTTATTTATCTGGTGCTAAGTCATTGCAAAATATTTAATTGTAGAGATAAACAAACTCTTTTGTTATGTGGGCATTCGTGGGTCGTTGTTGAGCGTACATGCGTTTGTTTTTTGTCATTCTGTTAAATTCAGTATATTGCAGGTGGTTTTAGGTACAATTAATGGCTGAAATAACAAAATTACCTTTGCAAACTGTAAAAGAACTGGCAATATTGACCTCTGGTTGTTTAGTATTTGCCTAGTTTGGTCATGGTTTTTTAAGGTACAGGTATATTTAATGCGAATTAGACCTTCTAATTTGAGGCTAACATTTCCATTGATCTGCTAATACACCTAGGCTCTACGTTAAAGCTGTAAGATCAAGTAGAAGGCCAATAGTATCCTTTATACTTCTTCGAAATGTAAATTCTTTGCCTTCATTATCGTCATAAATTACAATGCTAAGCATTGGAGATGTAACTCTGCAAATAGTCTCATGCTTCGTCCATCCTTTCACCTTGAATATGAAATTCAGTTTCATCATTGACATTATTTGTTTTAGATCAAATTGAAACATAAATTCGAGGTTCAAATGGGCGTAAACATGTCATCTTTCATTTCTACGTATCGTCAATAATTTGCAAGTGCGTACATCAGTCGTCATTAGGTCTTTGTTCCCTTACTAGCATTTTATTTGGTTATTTCAATGCATCAACACCCAATCCCAATCTGTATACACCGCAAGTACGCGTCGTTAGGAATCAATAAATTTTATAATTTGACGAAAGCATTTATTTCTCTAACCCTTCATTGGTTGATATTTTGGACGAGGTTATTTATAAGAGTAGAGCGAGAACCTATTTTCTTCAATGCGTGTCAAACTTGAGGTCAAAAAACTGATTTTTAATAGTTCTGAATGAGAGAATATTTGAACGCCATACATTTTCGAAAAGCAGACTTTTTCATGGATGATTTCAGCCGTACACCCTCAGCCGAGTGAGCAAATGACCGGGGAAATTCGATCTGATGTTCGTCGGTGACGTCAAGCCAATGGGAACCCGATTCGTGACTGACGCAACCTTATAGTGAAAGGACCTTGCAAGCGATCCTAATCCTATCTCGCCGGAAGATGCTGCGTGGACCCATCCCCATGGAGCGCTCTAATCTGCTCCATGGCAACCACCAATTAGTTTTCCCGCTCTCCGCTGATGGGTCGAGGGCGTCACTGTGCAAGAGGCTAACCGGAGAATTACGAGTCCTTTAATCGCTAATATCGCCTCTTAATGCGAGTGTTATCATCTGGGAGAGCGACTTTGAGAAATTATTTTCCATTAATATAGGGCAACAGGATGAGTGAAGACGTTTAATTGCTATAGGGATTCATTTATTGCTGCTGTAGGCAGTCCCCTTAGATTGAACTTTTTATCGATTAGCACGCGATTCAAATGCATCTCATCCCAGTTTCAAATTCGAGACCACTAGTTGGGAAGTAACTATTTTTTAGACCAGTGGGTTTATTACGCAGATAGGTTTGCAAAATACGTTTTCCAGCGGTGAAATGGAGGAATCTTTGAAATGATCATTCCTTTGTAATCTCAGTAGCGAAAAAAGGAATCCAAACCCTTTGCGATCACGCGGAGATGATATTTTATAAAATATATGCCGATGTCATTCATCTACAAATCAGTAAAATGCGCAGTTAATTTCTATATTTCAGGTTGCAGCCTTCTCGTTGCGATGAGCGCCATCCCCTTCTTGAATAACGAAATCCTCTGAATGTTGTGAGCCAACGGTTTGCTTAAACTTTGATTCAGTCTCTGGAGTAGAAGGAGTTATGTTTAACAGTTTCTCTCGCAATAAGTCTGTTTATCTAATTACTGTTATTTATCAATCAATCACAGTATACGTAGGGCAAAAATAGCAACAGTAACTACCGTAAACAATAAAAATGCCATTTAGAAATCACCCACATAGTAATAATTTATAAACTATCAATACAACTTATAATATATCTCTTTTTTATTTACCAACTGAACTTACAAAAATAAAAAATATCCGTATATAACAGGAGGTACAATCGTTCTATTAATAATATGAATTATCGGCAAAGTGTTTTCTTTCAAGTTAACGGAAGTAAGTGTACCCCAAGGCCTCATCTTTGCCCTTTTGCTTCTGAAGTCTCCTCTGATGTATTGCAAGGAGATTGTGTTCGAAGTTCTCCTCCCTCCCTCGGCATCCGAGTTTAAATTGGAGTCAGAAAGGCAAGGGAACTCGTTTAATTGAAGAGTTTAGTAAGGAATTCTTGAAACTATCAGGAGCCTCCTTTCCTGTGACGTAGAATCCCTTGCATATAAATACAAACAAAAGTTGAAAAGAGGAGACGGTTAACTTATAAACAGAACAGTGAACACAATGATGGTGTGTGCATGAATTGGAGGTCAAAAACTCAGGGATTAAGTCTCGCCTCAATTCATTATCGAGCTACGAGTGAAAATGTCTACATTGGAAAATGTTCCTGGTCTTACGTTCAGTTTTTTTCATTGGGATTACGCATATCGCGAAGAGAATAATCATTTTTGGAGATTTTTGCTTGAGAAAATTTGCAATTTTACAAGCTTCAATTAGAACGTGTTCATAGTGTGAAATGAATCACATATTTATGTTCCACAAATCTTTTATTTGTTCCAACACTGGGTTTCAAATTGTTTCCTGTCATTTTCAAAGTGATCAAATGGTTTATCGCGAGCCCCTTATATACACAGCGAGGGTGTAAGAAGGGTTGCCTTAGAACATGTTCGTCGAAACAACTGTCTCTACATTTCTCTCTTAGTCTTTCCAATGTTTTTGTGCCATGCGCTTAAGAGTATGTGCTAGCAAAACTACGAGACTGGTCTTCGCTCACTTCTACTCTATTATATTTTCGCGGAGAGACGAGTTTCGCGCCGTTAGAAGATGTTTGAGGCACTCTCTATTGGCGGCGCTTCCGTAACTTGAGATCGGATTCCGATTTTCATTTTCAGCATATTCCGACCGAGTGAGATGCATTGGGAGAATTGTGAACTCGTCGTAAATAGTTGGATTGTAATTATTTGGAGTGATTCGCTCTTCACATGTCGTTCCCTCACTTCAATGACTGGAAATGCAAGAGGACCTCTCTCTGTTCTAAACTAGGAATCCCGTTTGTTTTTTTTCTGCTGGGTCTACTGTCAGTGACCGACGACCTTTGCTTGCGAAGCGGAGGAAAGATTTCTTCTCCCGTTTTATCTTCTCTTCTTGCGAATATTGGTAAACATTTCTGCCATATCTCTGTTTCATATCCTCCGCCATCAACCAACCACATCCCAACGCCATCTAAGTAATTGTCTCATTCCATTCTCGTCGACTTCCTCACCGTTGCTATTTTGCTACACGCATTCACCATCCTCCCTTCCAAAGAACAGCAACTTTCTATCTCCACTCACCCACGGGTATAGGATTTCCCTGAGAGGTATTGATTGATCTCCCCTCCTTATTTTCATCCATTATCTGTGTTTCCGAAGCGAGGAGAGTTGCCAACGTATTAATGAGGCGACATCATCCTTTCTTTCGACAAACAATGGCCATTTTCAGCTGCGGTCAAGCCGCAATCCTCATCTGGAATCTAATCCTTCAATCATCATTGTGATCGGGAAGAATTGGTATTGCTGCTGGGAATAGTGTTGATCATGCCTGTATCCGTTATTCGCACTTTACGAGGATTGTGAGCTCCAATCCTATCACCTATTCAATGTGTTATCGATGTATCCCAGCGGGAATATCACACTTTTCAATTGATCGCAAGTAAGCATCACCTGGTTAACAGGAATGGAATACATTTGAGATTCTCGAGAGACGAGAACGAATTCCATTGGCCATTCCAGAAGACATGCCAGCCTATCGGAGGCTCCTTTCCGTTTTGCGGGTATTCCTTGGAGTAGGAGTGAATCCGGGTGGAGCTGGAAGAACCCACCAAGTGGTGTGAAACATGAGTTCTTTGTCGAGAAGTATCCGATGTTACTTTGAAATTTGAAAGGCAAGGAATATCTTGGGACTGGGGAAAAGATATTTCCTGGGTAATGCCCGGTATTCATAACTCACGTGGTTTTTATATTACCATCTTCAAAGGCTTTTCGGAATATGTATTTTGCACCCAGTACGTTACTGTTGATTATGAAAAAATGTTGGTTCGCAAATGATGGAGTTGGACAACGTTCTGACATTTCGCATTGACCCAATGACCCAGGGCACGAGTTTGTGAAACTGATAAGGACAGCTTACGGGCACTGTTATTATGTATAATAATAGTGTTGCATTATCCGCAATTGAATGCTATTATAGCTTATAATATATTTTTCTTTGCAGGTGAGAATGGTGGTCCTATGGCTATACTTCCTTTGCTTCGCCTATTCATTAGAAAAACTCGAGGATGTGGACATTGTTTTTGCAACGTGGGCTATTTCTGTGCTTAGTGTCAGACGAGGTAAGCATTGGAAGCCGTATCTTTAGCACATGGCACTGCATTAGAGTCTCATCTCGCCGGAATATCTGTTTTAATATCTACACCAGTCAACTTAAGGCTGGTTGGCGATACATTGTAGAACTTAGTGACAGGAAACATAATAAAGATACACTCTTGTATGTTCCACAGAAGTTTTAATAATAGTCGGTTATTCAAACTTCTGTGGAACAAACAACAGTGTATCTTTATTATCTACACCAGTCTCAGCCTACTGGCCAGGCTGTTTCCACTGCGTTTCTAGGTGATATTCAGAGAAAAAAGTCAATTAAAAAAAGAGCGTCGGCGGCGGTTTCGCTGCGGAGCTGGTAATGTGGTGGTTCTAAATTATATTCTTATCCGGTTCAACTCCTCGGTATTGCCTTTTTTCTTCTCGTTTGAGTTGTCTCGTTGAGTCTCATGTGGCCGTAAAATATAGGAGCTCCGATTTGACTACGGAGTGAGGTCACGTGCACGCATTTTTCGGGTTTGCAGTAAGTTTCCACGTATCAGCCCAAACTTTCGTAAGTGTCGATTTGTCGCTGTATACGTTCAGCCGTTGTTCTAGGGTTTGGACCCAGTGCAATGAAGATGATATCGTCGGCGTTAAGGACGGCTTCAGTACCAGCAATTGAAGCGAGGTCATTTATGTAAAGGATAAATAGAGTGGGCGAAAGAATGGCACCTTGCGGAACGCCAGAGGCCATTGGGAAAGTTACGGAAAAGGATTGATCGTAGACAAAGAAGGTTCTAAGGGAGCTAGAGGATTGAATGATTATTTGGAGGAGGAGTGGAATAGGAACTCTTCCTTTTATGACTTCATCGGCCGTTTGTTTACATTGGCGTCTGTTGAATTGATTCCAGCTGTAACTGGGAATGGCGTTCCATTTGGTCTTTTTGGACAGAACTCCTCATCGTGACGTGATGGTCTTTTTAATCAGTCTTATCCTCGATTGCTATGCGTTCTACATTCCTATTGGAAATATCTTTCTGCTATTCATCCTTAGTCTTCCATTCGAACTCGCTGTCTCCTACATGTCTATGTGAGAATCTTCCTGCTGCTGTAACGGACGTGACCTGCATGGAGCTACCCGAAAATCACGCTTTCGATGGCTCTGCCAGTTTCTGTTCTACCTATTCAAGTGTTTGGTCCGCAATTAAACTTCATAGTGGGTTATATTTCAATTTCACTGTTTAAACTTGGTGAGGGAAATGTCTGACATATTTGACGGTGCAAAACAAATGTTCTAGCACACATAGACAATAGGAGGGAACACTCAAAATCAAAAATTGGTTTTCGTTACTTAAAACCAAAAAGATATGAATGAAAAACACACACGCCAAATTTTAGAGCTCAAAGTCGATTTTTAACCGAGATAAGTAGCTTTGAAAGTCCGCTAGGAGCTTCGGCCACGCCCACGGCGCGAAACGTATTTCTATTGGCTGACGCCGCGTGACGTGTGAACCTCATGAATGTCGCGACAGTAATGCTTGAAGAAGCCGTAAACACACTGCGTTCGTAGAAATAATGGCCATGAGTTTATCGTCATGGCGAAACACAATGTTAATTTTGTTCTAGCAGATACTAGGAGCGTATTGGCATTGTTAACAGGGATTCTGGACAATTTTTTGTCACAAAAAGAATCATTTCATTGAAATGAAACTTCTTAAGATGGAATGTCAACGCTTTTGAAAGAGACAGTAATCACGGCAATTATCGTGGATGTTTTAATTTGTGGACTTACCATCATAAAATCCTTTACTTATTACTGGTTTTTAGTTTACGGATGTAAATTGTGAAATAAATGAACAAATGTGCTATAGCTATAGCTGTTTTGCCCTCTGAAGGGAGAAAATTCGGGGTTCTCTCCGTTTCTTTTAGGATTAGCATTCAAATTTCGTTGGAACAGCATTTTTTTAAAGCAGAGGTCACGCTTTGGTCCACCTATGTTCCTGATAAATGTTCAAGTCAGTTTCGTACTATGAAAAATAGTAAATTATCATAAAAATGAAAGGGTAACTCAGAGATGGGGATTTGTACATGAAAATATCCGTTAGTTAACTTATATTTACATCAGAGTTACACGTACAGTCACTTTCAAAAGTTTTAGGACAAAGTTTGTAGCACCACTTCTGCTTCTCAAGGAAATTTAGTATCCTGTACTCCTTTCGTAGCTATCTGCTGCACTCCGCTGACATTCCGCTTGTGATTATATACATGCACACAAAGGGAAAAATTATTTTATACCGCAAATTTATCATTCCGCTTCTATTTATGTGGGGTGTAATGATTATTTCGTGAGCATTTACTGCATACTTGCACCGGTTTTTACCCTTAGTGGTTAAAGTAATTATTATATGATTTTTGACATATGACGGGTCGTCGCGGCGGTGGCCTGGTGAGCAACGCTTTCAGCTCGGGTAGTGGAGAGTGAGGGGTCGGGACTGTCTCTCATAATTTTTTCAGATTCTTTTCCTACTTATTAACAGGTTTTTTATAATCGTAATTTCGCTGTATTTGATATTATGCTTTTGTTATTGCCGATGCGAATTTTTAAAATCAAGAGAAAAATGGTGGATAAAATCCTGGCGTTAGCATTAACGTATAGTTTGAAGTCTGGCGAAAGGAGTTACACATTATAATTTATTATTTGTCAATTATTCTTTTTCGATTAATGATAGTTCAAACTATTTGCTAGTATTCATTCAGTAAGTATTTGCCTCCGGTTTCTCCGTTTTGTTGTAAGATTTGTAAAGTTATCCGTGTTCATTATTTACTATTTGTTCTTCTATTTATAGACCTGGCGGCACCAGAAGTCAAATGTGCTTATTTCTGTTTATAGTGAGTAATTCGATATCGTAGTGTTCCTGGAGTACAAATTTGAGATTATTATGTATTAGTTTGTACTATTTGACATATCACCAGGTTAGCGTAGAAGACCCTTTCCGTTGCAGTGGTTGGCTTTTAATGCCCAAGATAGAAACAAAGAGTGAACACCAGGGCTAATATGCAGTAAATGCACACGAAAAAATCATTATATCCAACATAAATTGAAGCAGAATAACATATTTGCTATTATAAAATAAAATTTCCCGTTGAGTGCGTATATACGAAATTTTTGCGATGTGTGGTCAAAGACAACAAAAGAAGTAATGGAAACTTAATCTCTTTGAGAAGCAGAAGAGATTTACATTAAAATGGCCCTCACACATTCTATAACAGCCTATTTCTGAAGGAATACGCAGTCTCCGTGCAGCGTCGCAACACCGCCTTCCCCGGTCTGGGTCGTTTGGCACCATAAAAAAATACTTTTCTGGCGTTTAAAGAGAGGTAATTTCACATCTCGGCACACAACAATATACATTAGGTTTCCTCCCACTCATTTAAAATTCTCCGTTTCATCTACCATTTACTTATACTCGAAATAACGCCTATGATAATGCACTCCTTATGCAAGCAATGCAGATATCATGAGGTTCACACGTCATCAACATGGCGTCGCCCGAGAAATACGTTTTTGGCGCGGAATTCAAGTTGAAACTTCAAACTGCTCTAGGGGCGAAATTATTCTGCGCTCAATGGTAAAATTTGGTGAGAGCCTTTCTTACACCCATTGCTTTGTAAATCAGTGAAAATATTTGGCAGTGTAATCCCTTCTATTGGAAGGATTAGCGACGGGGTCACCGTGTCACCTCACCTCTCTCAGCTGACCTATTTATGGACAATTAATAACAAAATATTTTCAATAGTGGTTCAATGAACACCAAAAACATCTTTTGCTGGTTGCGCTATGTGGATGGATGACGTTTTTGCTATTTGGACGGGCACGGAAGTACAATTATACATTTTTAACAATTTTAAACAACCAGTGTGACAGAATAAAACTCACATGTAAAAAAGAAGCAAATTTTAAATTGAATTTCCTAGATATGACTGTTTCCAAAAGTGCTAAGATTTTTGAATTTGCTATTTTTAGAAAAAACCACTACCACGGATTCCCGCCATCACATTTCCCAAAAGTTAACGACATTCCACTTCTAGCTAAATAGACTTCTGAGTATCCCCCTCTCCAAAGCAAACTTAAATAAGGAATTGGATACGATTAAAGCAATAGCAACATCAAATGGATATAACAGGACACTTGTGGATATAATGCTCATAAAAAACGCTCCCTAAGAGAACAAAATATGTTATTCAGTCCAATGGAATCAAAGGATGATAAATGAAAGTGGAATAAATTACCTTACCACAGCTTTTTGTCAGAGAATATAAGCAACCTGTTTCCAAAAACCTTTTAAAGATTGCCTTTTACAACAACAACACTACTTGTAAAATGTTTTTAATAACACAGAAGAGAGAAGTGACCCTTTGGACAACAGTGGTATTTTGTATTAAAATTTAACGAGTGCTATGCTGCATATGTTGAACAAACGGGCCGCACTCTTCAGCTGAGAGTAGAGTAGCTCAAAAGGAGTTTCGGACTTGCAACCTCTCCCAGTCCCTCTTTGAGAAACACTTGTGGGAGGAGAACCACAGCAGTTATTCCGTCCCAAGGATTTTACTCCTGGACAGAACAGAATTGATTCAGGTAAACCGATGCAGGGTCTTCATTTTCCTGCAATTACCCTGACTAATGAGCTTCATTGAGTCACAAACCCCATACACACTTTTCAAAAGATTGGTTTGGAGGTTCAACTTCTGCATTCCTAGTTATCTGCAAGGGGCATCAAAGTGTACTATTTTATGCCCAACTAACTCCACCCTTGATTCAAAACTGGATAAGAAACTGATGATTTTCTCATTTAAAACCCTTAACCCTGTCTTCTCTGCCGCAATTGGATGGAATTTGTTGCTGGGCATGATGTAGAAATTAAATTCATGTGGTCCACTTTTACCTGCAAGCTGCACATAATATGCAGTTTAGGTAAATCCGGTGGTCTCAATGTTCAATGCTATGTTCAATGTCTCCTGCAGTAAATCACAATCAAGATCATCTTCCATGGCTGATCGGTAAAGTATGCTCTCTTATTTCTTGTGATGATATATTTTGCTCTTGCAAGGACTTCAGGAACAACCTACATCGCTTCACAGGGACTGTAACTTGTCTCCTTACTATATACATCATTTTTCTTCCATTCTATAGTAAGACTTATTAACACTTCCAAAAAGAGAGCTCCACCTTCTTACCTATGCCATTTGGGGCCTAAATTGTTTTGGCAGGCTAGCTACCCTTATGTTCAAGGCAGTTGTTCGCGCCATAGGGAGTCCTATGCTATAATTACCACTCGCCTGATTGTTGTTTGTTGGGCGCCCGTGTGGGCGAGAGTTTAATTGTTTTAAGTATTGTTTTCGTGTTTTGTTGGCCGTAAACGGCAGTCGTGAATGTGTCATCGTCTAGGAAGCATCTCGAGCCGATGCCGCCTGAGGAGGACATCGACGGGAGCCCGACACTCAGGTGAGTGGATTTTGGATGGTGTGGGACTCCCGGCGCATAGTAATAATAATATATACAGTCCACTTTATTGTCGTTTAATACTCTCTCGTGTCGTGTCGCGTACAATTGGTCCTTCGGGCCGACAGTGGTAGTTTGACTGAATGGCCAACAGTGGTAGTTTTTAGGAGTCCTTGTTGCTACCATTTGGTGGAAAGATTTATTTGCCTCCAAAGAACCACCAGGAGCAATTTTGGCGGGTTCTGTAGCAATCCATTTGAGTAGTTTTCCCAAGGCAAAATTTTGTCGAAGTAACTTTCAGTATCCCATCTACACCACTCTCCTCACCCCTGGTGGTCCCGAAAAGCATTATTGAACGTATTAATGATTGCCCTTCTTGTTCCCTATTCATTTCTCCTGTTTTGGCCCACACCAAATGAGAAACATCTCCTCAAATATGGTATAACATTTCCACCCAAGAGCTGCCGATGACTTGCAGAAGCTCGATACAGCCTAGCAGAGAAACGTTTATTAGTATGCTTGACATAAGCCCATTTCTACACAAAATTCCTGTGACCCCCTTTGTACAGCTGCCAGCATTGAAGTGTCACCATCTCCTGTGAGAGTTATCACTCGAAAAAATCAAATCAAGTAAAAAAAATTCATTGTAGGCTATTAATTTTGCTGCAGTGCATGGATCCATAGCTTTTGAGCTGCCACTCCAATGTTCTTAACAGTCGTGATCGCCCTTTTGATGCTCCTGTCTACACATGGCACAGATAGTGCTGAATGATTCTTTATACAATTAAACTCTGCCCATTTCTGCAAAGTGTACCGTAAATCCTTGAATTGAATTTTTGTCCCTTTAATTTGAAGGACAAAATCCCAGTTCTAGGTTTGAATTATGAGGAAACAGTCATTACAAGCTAGATTGAATGATAAGATAGCAGAAAAATATATCATGGAGAGAAACGAAGTGTGAAGTAGCCAGTTAAATGTCTCTTTTGAGTCCTCGCACTCCTTTTTAATGTTCTTAGGCAACACTTAGTGAAACTGAAATGTAAATTGCAACATTCATGTAACATTGTACATAGCGTGGTTATCTGTCAATATTTTGTAATGTGTGTCATGTGTTAATAATTAATATGTATACCAGGAGTACTGTTATAATTCATTATTTGTGTACTTCCTTCCTACAAACCCAAAATGGGTAGCCATGTGAATACATTTCCAAAATAAGGCTTTGATATGAAAAGCAGAACTTTGAAATGATATCCAGTTTAACTAAAGTTAAAGGGGTAGTACATTGGGCATATGATGAATGTTAGCCTTCATTTAGAATACTTTTATGTTCATGGTCGAAACACCTTATCGTGACTTAGTATTTTTGTAATGACTTAATCAGTAGTAGGTGTGAAGTTCTCATTCCTTAGGGATCGTTTTTAGAAAATACCATGATGCACTTTCTTTGAGACTCCATAATACTATTATTGCCAGATTAATTTCCATTTGTTCATCTACATCTACATAATACCCTGCGAGCCACCTCTAGGGTGTTTGGCAGGGGGTGATCAATCACCATCATGCAGCATGCAATTGGACTCCCACTTGGGTTATGGACTACTTGGGTTATGTTCCATCTAAAGATTAGATTCATTTGATTGCTTCGCGAATTGTATGTATCGCTTTTAGCGTTTATGACGTGTAAATCTAAATTTATTCGATCAAGTACTTTCCATCATGGTAAGTATTGTGATTTTTCATAACGTGGAAGATATAATTGAAAATCGATGTTGACCAATGTTAATATTTCGAAGGGCTGGATATTCATTCATTTTTTTAGAAAGGTTTCCTCTAATTCGGTTAAGGCAACGAGATTTAGTAGGCTTGAAGCATTGTATGATGAATTCTGATTTCCGTCTGGGAGATGATTCAGCAAAATTTTACCTTATACGATATGTGCTGTTATTTAACTTCAGTTTAAATGCATGACTACTATCATAATATCTCGCTAAAAATTCTGTCCGTTCATTCACATAAAAGAGGTATACTTAAATAACTACCAGTTTGCGTTGTTCAATAGGTTACACGCACGACTCACACCTAAAAGATGGTTTAAGAGACACTCTTTCATCACAGATAGCAAGTTCATTAATGCGGGTGGCGAGCGGTGCTTGTTAAATTAAATATGCAGACAGCTTAAGTGTGCTCAAAATAGGTTACATCTTTCCACCCAATGCAGCTCAGGTCATATTTTGGTGCACATAGGAAGAAATCACTTCATTCGAGGTTTGCAGCAACCCAAATAGTGTCAGGAACCTTGAGTCTCAAATTTCATCTCGCAATGTCCACCACGAAGTAATTTTTATACTTGGATTTTACTGCGTCAATATGGAAAGTTAGTACACTAAACTCGTACGCAATCATTTATCTTCATTAATGCTAATTTCTCTTATGCTGTCGCATGCGATCATGTTTGCTTACAAATAATTCTTATGCAGCGTTGGCAAACCGAATGTTTCGGAATCCGGTCGTCCGCAGGAAATTTCTCTTCGACGAAAAGTTTTTTTTATGTACTTGGTTTTTTAACCGGTGACCTGTAAATTTTATGTGACCAAAAACTCATTAATGAAGTTTAGTACACTCGTTAGTTTTTTCTTGATATCTATGTACCAGAAATACCTCTTTTTAAATAAATTCTGCCACCAAAGCGTATGGCTCCTATCAATGCCATGTAAATTAGCTTCCCTTTACACACTAATTTCTGTGAAATTTGCCCGGTAAGGGTATACATCATTGATATATTACGATAACATTGGAAGGATCAAGACGTTTTCTTTGCGATGAGATAAAAATCATACAATTCTATGTTGATTGATTTTTCGCTCACACTACCTTAATGTCAATAACATTGGATGCATTTATGATTGCACTAATTGTTTCGTTTTATGATGCATGATTTTAAAAAAACTCCGTGCTCAGCATTTTTAATTTTCTATTCCTTAGCCGTTACGTCACATAACGCCGTATTTTACTGTTCTGGCTCATTGCCATTCGACAATCTCTGCTGCTCTGAATTCACTGCGAAATATGAAACTGCTAACGCACAGTTATCGATTGTAGGGCGATTCTTCCTTCTAGTGTTCGGCCGGAGAAGAATATGCTCGCTTTCTGTTTATATTTCCACTCTTTATGGCGTCCATTTGCAGCCGCTTGCAGCGAGTGCACCGTGGAATAAAACAAAAGACAATGCGAAGCGCTATCGCAGCGAGAGAAGACGGCGCAGCGTGCGCTTACCATTCGTTCTTTTGTTTTCGTTTTGCAGATTCATCTCCGTGGTAACTGCGATCCGTGACTCTTGTGCTTATAGGAGGCGAAGTGCTTCCTGGGAACGGATCTCGAAAGTGCGAAATATACATTGGTGTGGATATTTGGAGGCTATTGGGAAAAAATAAATTATTTTGTGGACCACATTTGTCATGTGCGATGTGACCACACCTGATAGTATTATATTTCTCACAGCTGGTGCAATTATGAGCCCCACTGACTGTTCCACATGGGCCAAGGCGACGCATTCCTCCACGTTCAGCTCCCAATTTCATGCCTTTTTATGTGACTGCGATTACACCCTCGTGCCTCGGTGTATAGTTCGCAGAGCCTGTCCCTTCTTATATTTTCTCCTCAGTTCAATTGTTTCTTCTCTTGTCTTATGTAATTCTTTGTTCATTGTTAATTTCACACCCGTAGCTGTTTTACCCTTATCCTAGAGTTTCCTCTCGAGTCCCATTTGAACTCCCAATTCTCACCCCTCTTCATCTTTCGCGCACACCCTTTGTCTGATTGGGCTCTCCAACCCTCTTTTCTTTTCCGTATCTCTTGGAGGCGCTCTTGCTCACTCTTTGGCACTCACTAATCTTCGCATTGAGGCATTCCCTCTAATCTGCACTGCTCACCGTGGGCGATACATCTACAGCATTCGTATCTTGGCACTACTGCAATAGAGCTAATACCCATTGTTATACTGTACTTAGGGTGCCTACTGTAATTGAACACATTGATTTCATAGTATGGGTGAAGTTAAGAAGTTCTATTATCTTTTTGCTTACGTTCGTCCTCACCAGTCATGTATCGCCTCTTCCGGAAATAATGTAAGCTTGTGCTGCGAATTGTACCGTAGGAGCTGCTCATGATGTCATGTTGGGACGAATATTTTGCCTTAGTGACGTTGTGATGAGAAATTTTACGTAATAAACACATCGTGGTCAAACTAGACAGCGGACGACTTATTCTCCGAGATATTTTCGAAATCTACAGATGGAGGCTTCCTGCTCCACAAACTCGCGTGAAGACGATCTTGCAGTGAAAGATATTCGTTTATTTCTTCTCTTTCTTCGTCGTTTTTTGCATCTACTGATCACATTCCTTTCCATTGAACTTTCTCGGCATCTTCGCATCGCCATGGAACGAATTCACGTATTCTGTGGACGCGTTGAAGTTAGGTTTGCCGAATGTATATACAGCGGCAGCCGTGTGCGTAGTCCATTGGAAGGGACTCCGTGCAGATAAACAATTGACGGCGAAGGCAGCGTTCGTTATACTCTCGAGTGGAATTACGTAGAAGGGGAGCTTGGAGAGGGAGGCGACGGTGGCTCCTCTGTTGGGAGAAACGAGCATTTTTAATAATTGCGGACGTGGCAATACATACTTACGTACTGTCGACTTTTTGCAAGAGACAACACCCAGGGATCAATAACTTCTGCTCTAAGTCCAATAAAGAGTATTGTCTTACAATTAGTGCACTGCTTGTAGTGAGCCTAGGTGAGGAAAACTACGCATTAAATACGAAATATCTGTGCTTTATCGTTTTTTAGACTAGGCTGGAAATAGTCTGAAACACATGTACGAGTAAATGAGTAACTATTCGTCACTGTGAGTCTTGCTCTTCTTTCGTAGCTTGCCAGAGTATCAGACGAGGTATATCCTTATCGGGTAATAGTCCGAAATCAGGAGACATACAACAACTTCATCGTTAAATTCATCATCGAATATCTTGATCTGTCGGAATTTGAAGCCTATTTCCATCCTCATTCTTGGACAGTGCTGCATTGTGACGTGGATGGAAGGAAATGCGATCCTTTTTATCGCCATGCACGCACATTCATTAAATTGTCTCACTCAGATACGCCATCGGCTGCTTACTTACCTGGTGTGTTAGTTGCTATAATCTCAATCCACGCCTCCCGGACCACCCTCAGCACATGGAAGGGGATGACGTCACGGGAATTGGTACATACACAGTGTGTACTCCTGTATACGCAGGCAATGGACATCCAATAATCCGCGACTAACGAGGCAGCGGGAAAAAGTTGAGCGAAGGGCGCTGATTGGCGCGACTGGTGCGCCCCTCGCGGCGGCGACGCATCCTCCTTCCCCAGATGCTCCTTTGTTTTTTCTTTTTCTCGTAATTGTGTGGAGGAAGGGTGTCGATCGTCTAGTTTGTTGCCAAGGGAAACGAGTGTCATTGTGGACAACATTGCAGGACGTGCCTTGGCGTGGAAATGATAGCGTGCGATTGGAAGTAAAGGGCACGGCCTTACGTGACGTGTTACGTGTTGTCAGATTTTTATTTTAAAATGCGATGACTGATTTTATAATTTCATTGATAAATTTAGCAATCCCAGTACTTGGCAATGAATAATTTTGTTTAGAGATACTGTTGAGAATTGCGGCTTACAAGGGAATAGTAATTTACATGGAACTTATCTCCATAGTATTGGCAATGGTAGCACCTGAAATTTCATGTCCTTGTTTAGCCAACAGCACGAATTGATTGATTTTACACAATTTGCCAGATTATTTATTTCCTGTGCCTTAAGGTTAGCAATATATTTTAGGTCAAAGTTGAACAAATTTAGCGAAATACGACCACCCTCGATTTTTTCTGAAAATTGCCAACTTTATCTTCGTGCACTGGTTTCATAAATAGCTTTATTGGCAAAAAGTTTACACCTACTTTATAAACACTACTTTTTCTTTCATTTGGAGGGTTTTCAAAGATTTTGTTTCATCATTTACCATAGATGTATGACAAAATGGTGGAGCCTGTTTTCAGCCAAATTTTTTCCTAAACGTAGAGAAAAAATATATACTTCCGCCGACAGATAGTACCCTGAATAGCATGCTATCTACATTTATTACCAATTAAATAAATGTGCTCTTCCATTAGTAGTGCCAATAATGATTTTATATAACCGGTTTCTACCCAAACGATCTTTTCCAAAAGTAGTGGCAACGTAGCTGTGTTTGGCTTTCACATATCATAAGTGGATAAGTCTATCATCAGGAATTATTAAGGAGTAATAATCCAGTCACATGCATCGAAAGTTATAGGCATTTAATTTAAATAATCTGGCTAATTAAATGTCACGGGTATCAAAACTATGTGTGCAATGGCATTGAACGCAAATTACAAGTGCGCCCAATATATTTACATAAGGAAAGCATTTGGCTAGATGGATATGAATTTATTAATGTCAAAATAGAAAGATAATAGCATAGGACGTACATTCTTGATTACAAGCCAAAGATTGTATGTCCATTGTCATAGTCCTTTGATTTTGACATTAAGAAATCGATTGCTAGTCATCAAGTTAACTGTAGAATACTATATTATCTGGATTAAGTATGTTAACTGAGGGGAGCGTATGTCAGTATCTAGAGCCCAGAGGGGCCTTCTTTAGATAATATAGTTTTCATGTAGTTCATAAATGGTATAAGTATTATTTTTCAGGGTACTATTAATTTTATACTGGTGTATTTTTTGTGTAATAAATTGACATAATGAAGAACATTAGTGCATATCGAACATAAGAGGACACTACGATTCGGCATCCTTCAGCACATGCACCTGAAGAACTGATGAAATCACTTACAGTATCCTTATATTGTTCAAGTTCGTAGCCTTACCTTGGGTCACCAATTTGCCTTTAAATTGAGCTGATGAAGCTATCACTGGTGCCATGGAATGCAATTAATAATAATTTACAGCTAAGCACACTTGCTAATAAGGTGAAAAATATCGTTACAATGCAAGGTAACTCAATGAGGTAGCACAATCAAACAACAAAGGAGTCAAAACGGTGTAAAACTATGATATGTTGACAGGTATACAGCATTATCGAGTTCATTGTCAGCAATTGTGTAAAATACTAGCTGACCCAGCACACGTTGTCTTGCCATATAAATTATTTCTAGACATTATTTTAGAATTCAAATAAAGAAATAACTTACTTGTTGTAAGAGTGTGGGGTTTTGGTATATGATTGAAAGAGGAATGTCTCGCAGTGAACAATGGCGACCTACAAATATAACAAAACACCAAACATTCATTATTTGGAATTCATTGTATTTCATTATCTTAATCAATAATTTCAAATTACATCTCTATCACAAATTATGAAAATTAAAAAAGGAACAATATCAGTCCCCTAGTGCAATGGAATGTGCGATATCTTCAGTGAGTCCATCGTTAGCCAGCACAAACAAACTGGATGGTTTACCCACGCGAAAGCATGCCATGTATAATTGCTCGCGTGAAAAACATGGTGCGCCCAAATCTAAGCCACAAGCAGTCATGGCTTGGTCTTGAGACTTATTGAATGTTATTTTGAATCCAAATCAAATTGAAAATTGAACGAGTTTGAATTCAATTGGCACATGTGTCGGAATAATAGGGATTCGCTGCAGTAATGCATCTTCTCCTTGGATCTTTCCATTCAAAATGCTTCAAATGCTTCGACAACGTTTTTCATCAATTTTTAATGACTAATCGCTTGCCATTGCACAGCCGTGGTGGGTTCAAATTACGAAGCATAATAACTGAAGATACAACCTTCAGCTGTAAATGGTGCGGTGGCATGTCTGGAAAATGCAATAAGTTCAGCAACTCTGCTGAATGGTTTTCAGCTTCGTTGGTATCGCAAATTTTATCGATAGATTTGTATGAAACCAAGTTCTCTTGCGGCAGCATTAACAATACTAAGTAAGCCAAAACGCTAAACTTTCAGCATTTTTATGAATTTTTTCAAAACTCACCGTAAATTACGTGAAAAACGAAATTTGACTGCTAGAATAATAATTTTTATTTATTTTTCTTTACAATATAAAATGTTTCAACTATATGTGACCATTATCACTAATTAAAATATGCAAAAGAAAAAAGGTGCAGGCATTTATAACGAACTTCATACGCATTTCTTATGGAAAGGAGTAAGGGCCCATTCCAGGGCCTCGTGGGCCTTGCGGAAGAATAAAAAATAATTTACACCCTATTCTCAGACCTACTAAATATGCACACAAAATTTCATAGGAATCGGTTAAGTCGTTTCGGAGGAGTTCGGCTACAAAATACTGTGACACGAGAATTTTCTATGTTAGATATTTTTTAAAATTACGCTTACATTAAAATAGCAGAAGCGCTTACTTACGCACTCATATATTTTTGATATATCCTTGATGTTATAATTATGAAGCTTGTCTGTTGTAACGGAGAAAATGATCCAATTCTTCCGAGGCATAGCGTCAATATAAAAGCAATTCTTCATATCACAGGATTATTTCATTTTTAATATAATTCATGTACTCTGCAGCTATGTCGATTTATTTAAAATTATTTTTTATAACATATTGAGCCACTTTGCCTTGTTGCTGTCCAGTTTATCTATTTAACGCAGGTTCTACCTTGAGCAACCATTTCCTCGAGAATGGATGCGTTAAAATATAGGCGACCCTCGAATAGCAAATGACATTCTGAATTCCAAGTGACAAGGTAAATGCCATAAACGCTGATCTTCACTTCATTCTGAGTGTACCCCAATATCTTTAACTGATTCAGCCTACTATTCTGTATGCCTAATTTTAAACTACATGAGTCTAATTGGATGATTTTAACATCAGTTTTTCCAAATGAAAAATATATTTTAGAAGTATAATTTTAGAAGCTCTTGTGTCAAAGTCGCATCCTTCCGTTCACCTTTTAAGATTGCTTGCTGGTCACACGTGAATTTGCACTTTTTAGAGGAAGTGACGTTCCACTCAAATCGATGTTCATCTGTTCCACTTCCGATTCTCCCGTCCGCCCCGTCAGCTGTCTCTCTCCCTCCATCCATTTCTCTCTCTTTCGGAATAAATCTGTCTCCTTCTCACTCTGCAGACATTGACAGGCCTTCTCTCCCTATCTCTCTCTCTCTCCTCACCCATTTACTCTTCCTTTTGAGAAATGATCCCTCGCAGATACCCGTCATACGTTTGCATGTTTGAGCGATGGTGGCGCCGCCACTCAAGCGAATCTGAATCGCACGCTAGTGCGAATCAATTTCCAGACGAGATCTCGCCGCGAGGCAGTTCATTCCGAAATCGCTCGAGAAGTTATTATTTATGTGAAAGGTCCCCAGATGGCACTGCATCCGCATCTGTTTTCCACTAGAGGATTCTCATGCCCGCCGCTAGTTATTGTTGTCGCTCCGCGCGCATTATATTCAGCTTTCAAAATCGCACTCGCGGCGCAATCAGGCAAAACCTGTCACGCGGATATAAACTGCAGTAATGTGAAACTGAGCCAACAATTCACATTAACCACATATTTGACGCATAATAGACAATTTTTAACTAAAGTGTAACACTCCCATATATTCTTCCGTCGACCAAAACGTAAAATTGGAGCTTTCAATGAAAGGGGAGGTTGTTACTGACAATTTTTGGTACGCATTCTCATCTGATGCACTAGCGATCCCCCTCTCCATCAGAAGTCTTGATCACGATAAACGTCAATGGTAAACTTAATTCATTCACCTTTACTGCTCCCCTCTATTCGAGGGTCTTTGATAATATTAGTACATGTATACATTTTCCTATTATTTAATTTAATCCCCCTTTATTTCAAAACTAAACAATTCTTATTTAAATTATGAATTTAGTATAATCGGATAATCAGAAAAACAAAATAATTCACTAAATTTTTCCGCAAGGTATGCCACATCCCGGCCCGCGGGCTCTCCTTACTTTTCTTCTGCAGTTCCTTCTTCTTCCTTTGAAGTTTCTTCTTCCTTTGAAGTTTCTTCTTCCTTTGAAGTTTCTTCTTCCTTCCTCTTCAGAGTACTCTTCTTTCTTCTGTCTTCTCACTTCAGGACTTCTAAATCATGTTAATCAGGAGGCTTATTGTTTCGAACCTAATACAATCTTCAATCTTATGTACCAACGCACAGTGGTCGGAAATCGAAAAACGCCGGACAAAAGTCCGAAATGGCTTTTTTTGAGGTAGACAATTGAAATTTGGCACAAATACGGGTAAATAGTTGCTAATTTTGAAATAGCAAGTCATTTTTATTAAGTCTCAGCCGTTACGGAGTTACGGAGGCTTAAACATGACGAAATTTCGAAAAACACGCCATTTATCATTTTTCTTCGAAAATGTAAAACGTTACGCAGATGGTAGAGCAGTGGATGGATTTTCATGAAATTTTTAACATGTTCATCTGTCAATATAGTTTCTTGCCTGTACTTTGCATAAGTTTCACACATTTTTATTGATATTTGTGTGCTGAAATGTATCAAAATGGCGGAAGCTTTTTTCAAGCAAAATTTCACTTATAGCAGTCATTATTTTTTTTATAAGAAATATGTATGTCGAGATATTTCGTAATAATACTAAGAAAACATATTTAAACGTTTGTCTGCAAAAGGTTCGGGAAAAAGTTTGCGGCCCTGAGAGAAAATTCGAATTTTCGACCGCGCGTCGCGGTCCGGCTCCACGCGGCGGACCCCGGTAATATCGATTGCGTGTGATGGTTGAAGTTGTTTGCACCTAAATTCCTCAAATTTGCCTTTTTCAAGCAAAAAACACTTTTGTGGATTTCCTAAGGTTCTATATCGAAGATATTTTGAAAGCAGTATTGGTCATTAGGTCATAAAATGGCGGACATTTTGTTAGGCAAAAGTTAACATAAAGTAGTCATTATCTCTGGTTTTAGAAAAATGTATATCATGATTTTTTGTCAGTGTATTAAGTAAACATAATTTTAAAGTATTCTGCAAAAATCTGCGGAAAAAGTTTGCGACCCTGAGAAAAAATTCCAATTTTCGATCGCGTTTCCCGGCCCGGCTCGGCTCAGCGCGGCCTCGAAACTCCGACTCCTCGCACTGGCGAATTTCTGAGGACCTTAATGTCCTGTATTCACCTTACTCAAGACATCCATGCTGTCAATGATAACCAAATGTCATATATTTATTATCATGGAGGGATACTATATCCAGCGCATGTGTTTGTAGACTGTGATGCCTAACTGTGATGAATATGCTTTTCTTCGGTTACTCCACGGAATTTGCCGAGTAATTATGAACTCCTTCAATTCCTGAGTGCACATGGGGGTGTTTTGTTCGTCATACACGCATTCTGGGCAGTTCCCATCTTCTCTTTTCTTTATTCTCTTCTCATTAGCTCCAAAGTTCCATGTCCAGTAAGGATTTCAGTATTTTTTCAGTTTGTATGAAAACTGAAACTTTGTCTAATGGAAACGGTTGGGATGATTAGGTGGGTGCACCTTCCATTTGACGACTCTTGCCAGTCTTATTCACATTTCTTCATGGTCTCTTTCCTTAGAATTGTGTCTCTAAGCGGGAAAAAAACTTTGTTGCCCATTGCTGTGGTGAATGGAAGCCAGGCTGCGGAGGAGCAGGAGGGGTATAATCCTAATCCCATTCATAATTTCGCAGAGGGTAAAAGTGAATCTGCTGGGGGTGCCAGGCTCGTTATGGTGTTGCTCATCCTTTATTTTCTTCTCGGATTTTTTATGTATACCTCTTAAGAGGTGCTAAGGGGTGGCGAATGGATATCGTAAAAATTTCATCCCGACTAGGGAGTCGATGAGACTCTTGGGATGTCAGTGAAACAGAGGGTGAAGGACTGGAAAGAGAACTCAAGATGAGTCGCACATGAATGTTAATATTTTCTCTAGCACACTGCGTTGTATTGGCTGTTGATCAAGAATAATTTCCGGAGAGGGCGCTTTGCGATTGTCATTTGTGAACTCCCAGAGGCTGAAGGGAGAGCCGGGTACACGGTGAGCTCAGCAGAACACACTCGTGCTGCTAATGGCGATTCTAGCGAGAAAAAAAGGGAATAAATGAGAGAGCGAGCCATTCATTGTTGGGGCCTTGACGACGAAGTCGTTGACCGGAGAAACTCCGTCCCCGGAAGACTCGACGCGATGGTTGTCATGGCAAAGGTCTTCAGTGGTTGTTTGGCACTTGGAAGCATAGAAATCCCTAGTCCAAAGATATTCGAAGATGGCATACTCTAACTAGGGTGGGCGTCTAATGTGATTCAAGTGTTTGAGATATGGACATTGGCGCATGGATGACTTTGAATCAGTGCAAGGAGACTTGGGTTGTAAAGCAGCTACACATTAGTCAGTCGGTAGGTCAGTCGCTTTATAGTATTATATTGTGTGAAAATGCTTCCCTGATTTAATAAATGCATAAATCTTTAATTTTTCCTCGATTTACGAACTCGATCGAACCATAGATGGATGCATAAAAGTGGTCCTGGGAACATGCTACGTGAATCTCAGGTTGAGAAATAGATATGAAACGCAAATTCCATCTTTCTTACACCTCGATTGATTGAGAGTCTGTTATTACACCCCTATATATACCTTTCGCCCATAGAAAACGCCCACTTCTCCCCTCGGCCTATATCGTCTCATTACCATGGGAATAGTTCTTTCCTTTCGCTCTTTGATGCCCGCATTTGCTCATGTCTACGTAAAAACATTAAACGCCTTTCTGAGCGTGGTCGGTAGCACATTTCATTCATCTTTAGATGGTCAATTTATTTCCCATTGTAATGAAATGTTCTTCGGTACGCATAGATTTAACTTTAAGGCATGAGTTTCCTTTGCACTACACAGACAAATCCGCCGAGCTTTTCCCAATCGCGGCTTTTGATTTTGATGACAATTTTCTCGGCTACATTGTACTTCTGTGGTGCTCTAACCATAACCAGGTCGTTAATATGGTCGATTTTTATTTATATAATGCTAATGGGATTCATGTAAATATAAATTGCAGCCACCACAAAAAAATTTCCTTATAATGAGAAATAAATTTACTCAATGGCGATATATTTACGAGTATGCATGACATCTAACGATGCCATACCAGCATCAGTGAGTAACGCGGCAGATTCCAGGGTAGAGCTATTTCTGCGGCCACATTACAGACTGTTAGCGCCTGGATCACTGCTGTGTGCTATTTTGGTACTATGATTTTGCATTTCAGTGCTATTGTGGCATCTGTTTTATCAAAAAGTGGAAATTCGTGTTACTGTTCCTACTCTGGAAGCTTATATAGGATATTTTCGTTGTTATTTAAGGGAACATATTTTACATTTACATATTTAGAAATCCATATTGTTTATTTTCCCTAAAATAGTGTAGTGATGCTAATGACTGTCTATTTGAAGACATTCGGATGTAATCTTTCCCAAGATTCGGCTCTGTCATAAGGCATAAGGAGGTTTACTTCCCCTGATATTCCCCTACTGCTTAACCCAGGGCCCTCGCGGAAGAAATGACATCAGCGTACATATTGTTAAAATTTGTTTGTTTAAGAATAATTATTATCACCCGAGTAAAGATGTTTCGTCTGTGTACTGTTACCCGTACTTCGCCCTATAAAGGTGTCTCTGAATTCGGTTCTATTTTTAAATGTTATTTTGCTTTACTTCGGATTTGTCGTGAGAATTCAACGCATCGCGTTAGCTTTTTCAAACTTTTTCTGCTGCAAAAGCCGATGTTTCCAGAACTGTCACCAATTTCCCTCAGTTTTTCCAGACGACCTAGATTCTCAAGATATTCCAGGTTTTTTTTTATAGATTTTTAGATGTGAACCAGAGACCGTAGACCTCATGACCGTATGCACACCGTAACCCTTTGATTGAATCGGAGGCTGGATGTATAAGGGATACCTGGTCTTTCCTCGATCATCTTTTTCAGGTCATTGAAGGGCAGAGAGTGGTATCAAGCGTATTTTACCCGCATCTGTGGCATGGAGTCTTCCCATATTAAAAGTCACTGGTTCGGCTCCCCTGGCGTTTTTCTGTTCCTTTCGATTTGGTTTGAGCCCTCTTTTCCATGAGTGCGACAGCTGGTGTTTGTCTTCCCTCTTGATGGTTTTTATTATCTCCATCGCTTCCTTAATGATACGTGGATACTATCTTTTCTCCTTGGAAATTACTTTTGCGTTTTTATAGCCAGTATTGTGAGTAGATCCATCGCCAGTTGTGTTCAGCAATGGCATAGAGGCTCAGTTTTTCATTTATATGCGCTCTTTATTGTCTTGGCTCTGCGTGTTTGCCCTTTGCCACAGCTACGGGTAATTTGGTTCACCCCGCTTTGGGTTTCTGCGGGAATTCTATCCTTTGCTTTGGATTAAAGCTTGCAGTCTTAGTTATACTATTAAATCTTATATGTCTTGAGAGCATTCGATCGACCTTTCTCGCAACATATGGGAGGAATGCGAATGTCGTAGGGTACTTATTATATTCACGTGCAGGGTTTTCGGTCCTCTTCAGGGTCTCATCGGAACACAGAGTGATCCGATGTGCCGTTATTCTTCTTCTCATCTAGGACGTCTAAAAATGAGAGGCGCTTGTAGTCTTCCATTTCCGGCGTGAAATTGATTGAGTAATTTTAGGCCTTTGAAGTGTCTCAAGAAATTGTTTAATTCGTTCCTCTCGTGCTGCCAGATTACAAATGTATCTCAGAATCAATTTCGGCTTCTTTCCGAAGAAGATCGATACCGCTTCTTCAAATTTTTCCATTTTACTTAAATCAGCAGTGCTGATGGTGATAGCGGAGAACTTATGGCCGCGTCCGGCCTCTGCTCGTTGAATCTCCCGGTCCAGGCGAAATGTGACTTCCTTAGGCACAACTCGACCAGTTCCGGATGTCCTGAGGAATCGGTGAAAGGCCTAACGATTTCTACTGCTGCTGCCACTGGTAGAGAGAGTAACTCCACGTTGACACTCATTTCATGTCAAACTCGCTCAGCGCCATCTTCACGACGAGGGCCAGGGGGGAAGGAAAGTGTGTGGCGTGGTGCGCACGGTGGCGCCTCCGCGTGGAAGTGCCCTAAACTTTAAAGGAGCCGCGGGAGAGGATTTTCTCCGTGATTCGCCAAGTGTGTGCGCGCGAATGCCATTGGATCGTCAAATGCAGCTGCGTCCGTCATGCGCTCCAAACGAGTGAAGTAGGAATGAGACAAGTGGCTCCGCTCTGGATGAGTGGCGGTCATCGGAGTATGTAGCAAGGGACGCTCGAGTACCTCTTCGCTCTTGTTGAAACCCTTTATTTAATTAATTACATTGCACACAATTAATGGCCCTCAACGGCTCAAATCATTTGATTTTAATCTTTGTTTATTTTTTTGCTTTCTATGTGCACGATGATCGTTAGCCAGTATATCATTCCATGTCTCTCTCTCACACACTCCAGCCCATGCCCTAATCGAGACCTTTCCAAGGCTTCATGTAAGGTTATTTGGAAAGGACACTTATATCTAATGGAGAACAGTTTGGACGTATGGCACCGGAGAACCTTGGGAAGTCCAGTAATATGATAACTCCATTTCAATTACTTGTCAGTAGCAGTTCCCAAATATTTTATGCAAGCAACTTAATCAATCTCTATTCAACCTCATGGCTGATTCAAGCAGTCGAAGTCTTAGTACGTTAAATGGAAATTAAATTTATAGCAGCCTGTTGGAAGTTAGGTTTTTTCACTTATTTCCAGACCACTGTTGTCAAAACATCTTCTTAATACATTCTAGTCACATTGAGCATCATTTACTTATTGTTAAAATACTTCCACTGCAAATACTTCCACTTAAAATACTTCCACAAGGCAACATCATCTGCGAAAGTAGTGAGTGATCCTTTAAATTCAAAACGACATAAGTCATTATTTTGATAAGAAATGAGGTAGGTCTAAGTACATAACCTTGGGGTATCCCTGTTTTTGCCAACTTGGGGACACTGAAAGCTTTACCTAAGCGTACACAGTGGGTTCGATCTGCTAGATAACTTTTAAATCAAGCGAGTAAAAAACCTCTAATTCGGGAATCTTGTAATATCAATAATTAAATTTCATGGTCTATGGTATCAAATGCTTTATTTGTACATATTAATAAATCCCCAGTTTGAATTTATTTCGTAGTGTATTTGTGTCGCATAATTGACCTGGGCTTATTGTGCACTTCTTCCACATCTATATCCGTATTGGTTTCCACTAAAATAATACCCTTTTTCCAGAAACCTAATTAGCCTATACTTCGCAAATTTCTCGATTTTTCTGCATTATCTATAAACAGCAGACGAACGCCTATGTTATATTTCTAATATTTGGAAAGTGATTTCATAATGGAAAATATTTGTTCTATTGTAGAGAGTCGTTGGGAAAATCCATCTTCGATTTCTTCTAAGGAGACTTCCAGGGTATTCTAAATTATTGTAGGCGATAATTTATCAGCTGAGCTTATATCAGATGAGATATCCCTCTGGAGTTGGTACAATCCGTTTTTGCTCCCTTTTTCTGTTTTGCATGCTTCATTCCAATCAAAGGGGATGGATTCTTTCCTTCTTCTTTCAGCAATAGTTTGTGAAGATATATAAGAAATACCTTCCGTCCAACTCTGTAAATCTCAATAGGGGTACTATCGTTCCCTCGTGTTATTATTTCCTTGTCTTCGACGAAATTTTGTCGCAAGTGTTTTTACATTTTATGGCGTAGATAGAAAAGTTCAATTTAAATGTTAAGCTATGGAATTTGGACTACATTCTAGCCTACCTGCTTTCTCCACCTCCCGCTGAGCCTTCATTCTCTAAACGGGGATTGCCCTGAAATTGCCCTGCCTTTGACGACTGAAATTCTGGATTTATGTCGCTAACATCTCCGCCGAGAAGATTTCGTTGTTGACTGTAATCACGATTTGCACATTAATGGGAGTATAGTTTTTTAGTGTATACGAAATTCCTCATTAGCTTGGAATGGTTTAAGTTTGAATTGAATATGGCTCCCAACTTAGAATATGTATATCAAATTTATTTTGAGAAATAGTATATTCTAACTCAAAATAACATAAATGCCAAGAAGTAATTTCATTCATCTTCTAACTTTGCTTATAAGTAGCTTTTTTTAATCAGGCTCCGATTAGAATGTCGGCATGATAGAGGCAATAGTCTATAAATGTTTCATTTTAATAAAATGTTCAACCCTCTCCCATTGCAAGGGAAGTACGAAGTAGGTTATATACTTACACATTTGTATTGTTGAAGATTTTATATGTGTACCTAAGTTGAGAATTACTACATCTTCCTTACTGCTGGCGTTCCACTCCGTCTTAATGGGATTGTATCCTGCTCAAAAGGGCCAACCGACTTCTGCTGATGTTCATGATGGATGAAAGCGCCGATGACGCATGCGCAGATCGAGATCTTGCCTGGATACGATCCCCTTTAAAATGAGGGAATTTGTGCTTGTTCGTTTTTGCCGTTGGCGTCGCTGTCGCCGCTGCTTAATGGCCGTGATAGTGGTCTTAAGGGGTAATATATATCTTAGCAGGGGCCCTAGTCCTCGGCATTACCCTGGCCGCCCCTTGGGACGCTCCCCTGACCCTTCCCCTTCTCTGCCACCCCTGATTAATACTAATCCCCGTGTGTCGCCGCTCAGGGAGATTCCTTATTGGACTGCCGGCCCTCGCTATGCATCCAAGGCTTATGTGGTTGTTGTTTGGGGAAAATGGGAGTTTAAATTCAATGAATCTTGGAATCGAGAGCTACTCTGTGCAACATGTACAACTTAAGGCTTAACGGTTTACTGAACATGGAAAACGATTGAAAAGATGTTTAATTTAAACGAATTGATGAAAAATGTTAATATATAAATAATATTGGACCAAAGTTTATCTATATACCTTCCTAGTATATACTTATATTTAGGTGATTTCTAATGTAGATTGCAGACATATTACCTTCTATGATTTAAGATGCATTGCTTGTGGCGGATGCTGGCTACTAACTCGCACAAAAGAGTATTTTTACGATTTGCATATTAAGAGGCACGAATAGAAATTGCTATGCGCTTGAATGATGGCGGTTAAGCTTTTACAATCGGCCGTGAGAGGGAAGTGATGGACGCAAGAGGCGAAAGATGAGCACAGGTAAGAGGTGAAACTCGAAAGTGTTTGTGAAGAGGGCGCTCGTGTGCACGACTGCAGCACCACAGGTGGCCAATTTCTCACTCTCCAGTTTCTCTTTACGGACGCTCTGTGGAGAGGGACTTTCGCTTCCTCTTGTGCTCACCGAGTTGAGTGGCTCACTCAGTTCCCGCTCTTTCATGACTTCTAATCTCTTAAACACTGCTCATCACTTCGCTGTTCATATCGTGTGGCTGAAATGGAGAGGCCCGTCGGCCAGCAGACGATAGACTCGCCTCCAGCCAGAGCCATCTATCGGCATCCTATTCCACCGTCTAAAAAACTCACTCCATCGCATATATATAAACCACTCTTACACTAGGTGCTCTTTACACTTCACGTGTCAAAGAGTAATTTATCATCTCTCATTTACAAATTCTATGGTGATTAAAAAGTAAATTCCCTCTTTCTATCAGTTTATCTTTGTGAAATTCAGGTACAGAATGTCACATGGGTAACCCAAGTGTAGGATTTATTATTTTTGAACCTTGGAGTGTTAGGATTGCGCTAATGTTTTCCTTTTTTTAATCCATAAGGCAATGGACATCTACCCTTCCTATAGAATGTGTGAGTAAAATCGATGTTATTATTGCGTCGTTTTAACACCCTCACTTGCGTTAAATAATTAGCGCATGTCCGCACGTAAGTCTTCTATCCTTCTTCTCATTACTCTATAATCTGTGCACTCAACTTGGTCTCAGTGCCTTTATTCCGCATCGCACGTGGCTGCTGAGGTTTTCTTCTCGTGCTATATATTGCTTTTTCTCTGAGAGTGTTTCATTTTTAACGCCCTCCGCATTCTATCAGGCTGCTTCATAATCCGTGTGGACTGTGAAAGTTTTCTCTTTCCTTCAAAGTGACCCTCGTTTCCATTTCCCGATGACTCCATTTCTGCGCTTTCTTTCTTCTTATTTTGAGTTAATTTTCTGATTCGTCATCCCTATTCCCACCTTATGCCTTCCTCAAAATATTTACCACTTTATTAACCGACACATCCCCATGTACTCGCCCCAATTCTGTATTTGCGCCCTCTATGGAAGTGTTGCGGTTAGCGCATTGGAATGTCATTTCGCAAAGGCATTTGACCGCTACAAGTACACCTGCTCATGTGCCTTGCTCCTATGTCGTATGACGAAGCCTCATGTGCCGTTCAATTAATGGGATTTGAGTTAAAGAATCAATGAGATTGGGTCGCTGAGAAAGGAAGCTAAATGCCGACAATAGTTAATTGCAAAGAAAAAAATCAATGGAGGTATTTTTAAGCTGTTTTGCATAAGTTAGAAATTCTCTAATAACCGATTAGTGCTCCTTGCATTTCTGGGACCTACGGGGAGGTGCATGGTTATATTTCATCACCTGAACGTAGAGCTTTCTTTTACACAGTTTTTGACTTCCAATTACACGCTTCTGTCCTGAAATGCCTATTGCTATTGTGGATCTACTGTCCCCCACCCCTTGACCAACATGTAGCATTCATTAAAAGAGCGGTATTCATTCTTTAAAGAGTGAAATTTGATTAAATAGTCTTTGCATGAAATTAACTACGAAGAAGAGATTGTGGTAGGATTGTTATAAATGAATGAAACAAGTCGATATGAAAAGTGTGCGAAAGGCACTCTGTTCCGTGAAATGTGTCCTTTGAGGGAGCGAGTCTCCTCGACTAGTTTTGCCCCCTCCCGTCGCTAACGGCGGCCGCCACACTTTGAGTGAATTGCGAACTATAGGATGGGGTGCCTTCTCTAGTCTACAGCGATGCATATATTTCAGACTCTCTGAAAACATTCGCGATTATTACATTTAAGTTCCATTGAATTCTGAAGAACTTCTTGTTTTACTGCCGTTTAATATCCTATTATTTTGCATTAAGTAGCCATTTATTCGATTTGATCGCAGTTTACCTCCAAAGTAATGAAGTGTTTGCCTATTAATTGATGCTGGAGTTTTAAAATTTCTAAATATTGAACAATCGTGAATGAGAGTTACTCGAGATTCATGGTTGCAGCATTGGATAGAAGGCGACATCCTCTGTCGAATGAGAATCTAAAAAAAAACACGCTCCCTTTGCGCTCTTCAGTGTCACTTTTTCTCAATCCTCGGATCGCCTTCTGCATAGAATCAGGGCATTACGTCATGCGATGGCGATCAGCGAAAATCTGCAAGTATTCTCATTACCAAGGAGGGTATTCAATGTAATTTATACCATCTGTGTGGTAGATAAATATGTCTTCCATAAAAATTACGAAGTATTTGGCAGATGGAGGCCATCTCGAGGATGTGGGAGTGTCTCTCCGGTAGCTCTAGTGCCCTCCTTACGCATGGCCGTGCATACTTGGCCTTTAGTAGTCCCTTTAGTCGGTAGCCCCTGCCACGAGGATCATGCATCCCCACAGACAGTAAAGTCATGCGGTTTGCAGCGATCCACGGGGCCCCCAAGAGGGACGGCCACTACAGATGCAGCAGACAGCGCGAGCGTGTCCATCGATGTTATGGGCCTCTTTCTGAAATAATTCCTTGTTTTTCTGTTTTCCTATTTTATTTTTGTTACTAAATTCACCGGAAAAATTGTGTGTGCTCGAAAATCCGCGCCGATCTTGTCAACGGGAATATTCCCCCCTCATCGTTGACCTCGCATTCTCATACTCTTCTGTTCTGCCTCATTCTTCGCTCTCTTTGTATTCTTTGTACTTTCATGTCCTCATGTGAATGAATGAATCATTGTATCAGCCATATTGGCTTATTTCACTTGGGCTCTGCGTGCCCCGAAACGCATGTTCATGTCTCTTTCCTGCTATCGTGTGAAAGTCTATCTTTCCTTTCATCCTTGTGTCCTCGTCCATTCCTTCTGCTGGTGAGTGGTGAGCTGCCCCAGTGCCATCTATTGGTTACTCTTGTGGGCCAAAGCAAAGGGAGTTTTCTGTGCATAAACCCCCGCGGAAATCACGTTTACTGTTAGGTTACTGGTAGCGCAACTGGTTAGAGCACCCGGCCGGCAATCAGGAGGTTCTGGGTTTGAGTACCAGTCAGGTCACATTTTTACCCTCTGATTTCTGGCTTCTTCCATCTACCACAGCACCGTTGTCTTCGTTCGCTTCAAGTTTTATTTTCCTGTGTGAGTTTATCTTTTTATGTGTCTATGTTTCGTGAATGTGACTTGAACAATTTATATTGAGTGCTACCTGCATCTCAATTTTCCACAACACTGTTGTGTGTCCTCGGCTCTGTTTTTCATGTTGGTGTTGTGCATGAGCCCCCAGAGTGGGTCTCAAGTGGGTGCAACACACGGCACCTAAAACTTATTCGCACAGTCATCCTCGAGAGCCAGGGGAAGGAAGCGAAGGGATAAATGAGGAGCCCGTATCAACCGGTGATGATAGGGACGGATGGAATGGGGAAACCCCACGCCACCCTCGTCAAGGCGACGCACGTGGGCCACCAACAATAGTGACATCTGATTCACATGCTTTAGAAAAACGTCGCCGTTACTAGTCTTGAGCATATCAAAAGTTGAGATCACCGATTTTTTCTGATTTTACGTAAAATTTTGCGTGAACTCATGTATTGTTCAAGTCACTTATTTTGTAAAACGCCATGCGAAAACAACTTCGTAATTTAAAAAAAATCCCTGCAATAAGTCGATCTCTAAGAACATGATGACACCAAGGAGATTTTACTAGAACTAGCCATACAACAGGGTGGTTTCCTATTATTTTTTTATTGCCTAAATCGAAAGCTTATTACTCCTGGAGTACGTATTTCACGCTCTTAGATTTTTAAATGACGATATCTATTTATATCTAAATGAAAAGTGAAAATTTTCAAGTGCGCGAAAACGCGATGGCTAAGTATGAATGCTGGGAAAAGCACGTGTGACGTTATTCTGGTTCCCACTGCCGCTGTGTGAGGTGACCTTAGGGCGAGGATATGTGCGACGCTGCGATGCAGGCTGCTAGCAGGTAGCAGAGAACCCTGACAGCAGGTAGTGCTTGACTTAAATAAGGATTATTAATACCCTATCAAACAAAGGAACTTTCCGACCTTAGCCAGTTTTAAAAGGTGATTATTAAGAGATGTTTCCCTGAGCTCCGTGCCTCATGCATACATTGGTAATATCAGACAATGGAAAACTCCTGACTGCTCGTATAGCATCTAGGTCCCTGTGACATCACGTGGAGTGGCAGCGGATGGGCGCCAATCTGGCCTTTTTCAAATGAGGTTAAAATTTACCATTTCCATTCGTCTAAACTGGGATTTCTAAAACCAAATAATTTGTACATTATGAATACACTAATGGTGGGTAAGGAATCGCAATCAATGCCTTCCGTTTTCTTTGACGAAGGAAACTAACCTATTCAAAGAGTCTACGTATTTTTAGTAGTTCTCCTTCGGATTGCTTACGAGTATCGAGTCACGCAATTAGTAGGTACAACATTAATCTTCACTAAACGCATAAGTTATTAGCATCCAAAGTTACCCTGCTATAATGGTGTTCAGCGATTGAGAGATGGAATTGATAGGGAGTGTTTGCGATTGTGGAGTAGTGGTTTTCTGGCGGCGTCTCCATTGCCATTCCGTAATGCCCTGCCCTCGTGCTGCTCTCTAGCGGCAGGAGCCGTTACGAAGCAGCACGTCTCTCTTCAGACCAAGAGAGCATAGCAATAGCCAGCTCAAGTAAAAATGCGAGCGAATGAACGGCATGATAGGAAAAAGGTTTTGTTGAATGAGATGGCTCTCACATTTTTCTGCAATTGTGCGTTGAAATGCTCGAATTTTGGTGAAATTGGGAGTGGGCCGTTGCGGTGTCGTTGGGATATTATTCCTCTTTTGCCGTCACAATACATTCTCATTGGTCGTCTGGTTTATGATTCACTATTTATATTAACCGTTAGAGATCCGATCTTTATCCGGTTACTCCGTGGACCAAGAAGGGGTCAATGGATGTCCACTTATGTATTTTCGTATTAACTAATTAAGCAAGATAATATACCTACAGAATTAGCCTTTTTAAATTGTTAAAACATGCTCACAGGTATTTGTGTCGCTGAAAATTGTAAAATGGCGATATAAATATTGAGATTTTAAAATCTTTGTAACCTTATCAAAAACGACATTATTATAAAACTTCTTCTCGAGGGTTCCGGGATTCATGCTCTTCTTTGGAATATAAATTTTGAAATCAATGTTAGTTATTCTTGTAAATAAATGAGAAGGCATCATTTTTCAAAATATTCAGTATATATTTTCGAATCATACTCAAGAAGAACAATTGTAATATTATGTGAAATTAACCAAAACTTTTCCTCTCTGTTTTCAATTACATAATTTAAAATATGATGATTCATCATAATGCTTCTTCTGATCTTTTACGTGGCTGAATGTCTTTTTCTAAGTATTTATTTATCAATAAGCATATCATTCTAATGAAGTTATAAAATAATTATCGTTAACAAGCAGTCCTGAATGATCAACTGGAATCTTCTGAAAAGTCAACAGTTGGTAACTATTTAATTTTTTTTAAGGATAAGTACTTTACATTTTAGTTTTTATGTTATTTTTACTGCAATTATTCCTATTAAATTTAGTAATTATAATTTTTGTTTTTGATAATTTGTTTAGCTTCTGTCTGTTTGATGTGGCTGCGTTGCTGCATGCGTGGCCCCTGCTTTTGCCATTTACTTTGACAGCAAAATTTTGGCGGTTACATTTTAGTATCCAGAACACCTTCAATGGCCTTTAAAATGTGGTTCTTTAAAACTATTGTGTTTGTCGACTGAAGCTCTCCTTGTGCCCGCCGCAGTGCAAGGCGCAGTTCCTGTAAATATAGACGTCGCCTTCTTTTGATATTCCACTGAGGAAAGTTTTGGGTGAAAAGAGTGAATCTACTTACGGCAGCAGCGTTTATTAGTGTAAAAAAACGGACATCTGGCACCTTTTTGTGTACTTTTTGGTTGAATACTTACGCACCATCTAATCAATAACATCAACCACTCTTTTGGTGTGGTTGTAGAACGAATTTACGTCAGATTTATTCTTGATTCTATTACTGAAATTTCTATCGGTATGCTGTTTGGAAAGACAAAAGAGATTTTTCTTAGGCTTCTCTCTGGTGATTTATGCTATCAAAGTCACCGATGAACTTTCAGAGCAGGGCTCTGTAAATTCAAACAAATCTCCTGACCATCTGTTGCTTTCAGTTCTTCAAGTATATGTTTTCTATTATTCTTAAAGTTTCCACCACTGCCAATCCAAAACCTTCATGAAATTCCTCTGCTAAATTTTATCTTTTCATCTCCGTCTTTCCCTTGTTGACTTATCAGCAAACCTTATCATAGTCAGTAGTTTCGGCAGCAATATAGGAGTCCTACGGAATTTAAGTGACCACAAATAATGCAAATGTAACTTGCTAATGGTTAACCATTGGAGCCGATCAGTATCAACACTCCAATAAAGATTTTTATTTCTAGCATATCCGTTTTACACTTCCGAATCCTTCCTGCTTCTCCATTTATTTGTATGTTGTAAAATCATGTCAAGAATTTCAGGAGTGAAAAAGTTTTCAAAAGGCTCTCTTATTATCCTTTCCCTTACCAAATAGTAGCAATCCTTGCTTTTCCCGCATTACATTCTGAATGGCTCGCCTAGTCACGTATTTCCTTCATGTTTTTTCAATGTACTTGATATATTCACCACTGCCTTTTTCCCGGCAAGAATCACTTCATGCAACAGTCTCACCTTCATCATTTGAACTGATTTCACTAGCATGGTCTTTTGTTTCGCTCTCACTTCGTCATTGATAATTTCTTCTGTGCCATTTTTAATGTCCGATTCTCATTCAGCGTCGCTCTCATGTATATTTATAATTGGCTATTGAAGACAACAATATTTAAAGTAATTATATCAAATAGGTGCCACCCCAATGACCGCAGAGTTTTTCCTTCCCCTCTCCTTCCCCAAGCACAACCTCCCCTAAACTCGATACCCTTCTGCGCATTGGCGGGCCATTCGAAAACATCCGAAAGACTTATAAGACCATACTCTAGCACTGGGTCGATGATCAAAATACCCTCCGAGGAGAGGAAGCGATCCAACTCCTTTGCACATGATGACCCTTAAAGGACCGAGGGAGGCCTAAAAAATATCCAACACTTTAATTTTTCTATATTTTAAGTGTTTATTCACGTAATACAGTAATACAATAATGCTTATGACTTCCTTACATTATGATTACTTATGACTACAATACAATAATATTTATTGTATTCCATTGTATGACTTCCTTATTTTGTTAAATATAGGTTTAAAAAATGTTGTTGACGCCTGTTGACGCGTTTTTACGTTTTTTATAGGTACAAGGTTATGCGAGCGTAAGTAAGCGGTGGACAATAAATATCTCTCCCTTGGTCCAACCTGTGGCATTACAAATGGAAGCATATGATTCGACAAATAGATTTGCTACACATTTCATTTTTCAACTAAATTACTTTAAATTTGGTATTATCTTTTATTTTAATTCAGCAATCAATGGTATACATTGCAGCAAGTAACTATGGAACTTAGTTCGACTTTATTCGACAAATTGTTATGCTACCAATTTTCATTCGTCATTCAATTAACTTTTAGCAAATTAATTCAACTCCGTAAAAATATATTATTTAAGTCGCTGAAAAATTTATCAACAACATTTATAAATAATTACTTTCTTCTTCTATCCAATTCGCTTACTCTTTCAGACTATACTTGATAGAATTATAAAACGGTACATTATATTGAAAAAACTATTGAATACCCTTCTGAAATTTACCATTAAGTACAATTGTCCATTGAAAGTACCATTTTCACGAATACCTTTTCACCGCGTTTATTATAGTCATTCAAGAGTGTGAAATAACGAAAGGGCACTATTTGGCATTCATAAAGTCCATTCATCGAAGGCAATACATATGCGGGAACTAGAATGGTATCTTATGTTAAACTGTTGTGTACTATTGATGGGAGAATATGGATGAGTCAAGAATTCTCCAGTTCGGATATTGGTGTTTTTAAATTGAAGACGAATCAGCCCATTTGCCCTCATTCTACAGCTGCAGCAAGACCTCAACCTTCGCCACCCAAGACAAATTCTGTATGCAATGAAGATGCAATTTCAAAACTACCTCTTATTAGGTAAACTTTTGCCCTACGAAACAAGTTGCCTGCAGAGCTACAAGTGAAACGTTGAGACCTTTACCGATAAATCAGCTACTATGCGGTGAATTTTGAGCGAAAGGATTCATATCTTCGAGAGATTATTCTATCTGCATATTTACTTGTTTAGGGTTAGACCTGAACTTTTTCGGAAGTTTATTTGAATAACATATATACAACTGTACAGTATATTTATAATTTCATACTATCGCCGTGAGTTTTAAAGTATTTTTATAGACTGAAATATTCAACTTCTAGAGGTAAAAACAACCCATTTGTACGAACGCGTCATAAAAACGACTTTTTTGAGTGCGAAATTTGAATGTTTGCACAGTTATTTTATATACATTAGTGCATTTTTCGACGCGAGCAGTTTTACATAGGTAAATTTTTCAAACAAATTACTTGGCCTCAAAGTTGAACAAAGTTATCAAAAATTGCCCTCATTGAATTTTTTTTTAAATTCAGCGTATTAAAACTAATGCCACACCTTCTGTAGTTATTCAACAGCAATAAATATTTACAATATTATTAAGCGGTCTATAAGTAGTAATTCTTGTCAGCTTTCACGACTCAGTTGTAGCATTTGTGACCAATACGATACGAAATGGTGCACCCTGTTTTTCGTCAAAATTTTGTGTTCATGTAGGATTATAAAAGAAAGGAACCCCGAGTTATCTAGTGATATTTACACCACATATACAGCAAAACCTGTCGAGTTTGATACCTTAATAAGAATTGTGACCACCTGCGACGCCGAATTTAAGATCGATTTTTCGAACGTGAGACAGTCCGGAGCTCGCTGTTGGCCACGGGGAATATCGTTCTCGGCAGATGTTGGAACTTGAATCTTTTAAAGCAGATTAATTGTATAAAAGGTGTAATATGTTAGTGCCACATTTATTTTCTATTTCATATAAGCTAATTTCTTCACTGCATCACGATATTCATCGCCGATACGATAAAATTTTGTGTTCATGTACGATTATAAAAAAGGATCACCGAGTTACCTCGAGATATTTACACAAAATTACATAAAACTTTTTAGTGTCCGTCGGAAGAAATCAACCACGACCGTTTGCACGTAACAAAATAAAATCAATGTTTTTACTGCTCGCAGTCCACGTCTGCTCTTTGAGGGTATGTAATTCCGTGACGCGGTGTACATTACAATTTTCTATGAATAGTCATACAGGCTTTTTTGCATTTATCTTTAGTCTTATCATTTACTTAATAGGATACACATATTTTAGCCCTTTTTGTCTGATTCTCCATTTAAATAAAGGATTAACACTAGATAGCTAGGTAGGTGTTAGACATACCGCACTCATATTTTTCGCCCAAAGGGCGAAAATATCATGTTTACGTAAGTAAACGAAAAAAACGGGTCGAAAAACTCAACATTCAAAATAACTGCATTCAGGCCCTTTAGGCGCCTCAGACACGGCTATCCGACGTCGCACGAACCTGGGACTTTTTTTAATAATTTTTTTCTCGCCAATTCGCACATTTTGAGATCACGAATTTTTAAATCGTATCATCTTGAAAAAATAAGCGCCGGTCTAATGCTCCATGGTGGTGATTGATCACCCCCTGCCAAACACCCTGGAGGTGGCTCGCTGGGTATTACGTAGATGTAGATGCATATGTTCTTTAAAAAATCAAAAATCGTCTAGGGACGCGACATTACAAACGCAGTGTTTAAATTCATTTGGTTCTCGTTGATCGTGTATAGCTTTAGATTGGTGTCCGCATCGATGTCTACTTATTTCTTGCCACCGTATACACAATTTTAAGTGCACTCTTTCGACTTCGATCGATTGAATTGAATGGAACGGGCAGTGGTGTATGCATTGAATGGGACGACCAATTGTGCCTTACAAATAGTAATTAAGGGGGTTGTAATTAAGTGGGGGCGCTTGACAAGGGTCGCAAGGGGAGGCTATCTGCATGCCGGTATTTTCAGGCAGATATATTGTGTGTCCCGAGTATTGCATCGTTTGTCGAACTCATTAGCGGCGTTTATTGGCGTTTGTGCGGATAAACTCGACTCCGGAACTTATTAATGAGGGTCCAACATTCTCGGATGATTTCTGTGTGTGCAGGGATTTTCGCTGAGAATGCGCGACGCGCGGATAATGAGACAACTGCCTTGGACCGAATGCGCCTGCCCCCGCGTTTTCCGTGTTTGGCGTCGAGCCCTTCAGCTAACATTTCAGAAATGCTGTTTGCTTTCCTAGTTACGCAGACGTATTCATTCCGTTGCTGTTTATGTACTGCTTTAAACGTTGTCTTTTCGTTGTATTACTGAGTGTTGGGTGCTGGACATTTCTGTGTAGTGTTTTATTCTGTGAATATATATTAAAGGGCCCCTGGTTTATTTGGGGTTTGCTGTCCTTCCCTAGTGACTTATAGTCCATAGAGATTTTTCCGGGTTGCGCTGCATATCGTCGTGAATTCCTCTGATGATTAAATATTCGAAATTTGCGACCACATTTTAAGCGCTGTCATGAATGTAACCTAGAATGTACATTACCTTCTCTGTAGAGCCTGGCATGTTCTCGCGAAGAGTGAATGAAAGCACTTGACGTGCCAACCACTTTCTCCAAACCATCCCTTTCGATAGAATCTCTATGATTTACTATCGTACGACGTTGATATCGACTTTACATCCTTTCTTTCTCTCTCTCTCTCATTTCTCCTTCAGTTCTCTGAAGAATCGTTCGCAAGTGGCAATCAGTCAACGTATTTCAGATCCCTTTTGGAGACGGAACAGCGAGCAAAACCGCTGTGCGATACGGAGCATTATGATGAGAATGAAATGCATGGCAGTAAATCGGAATCGAATTGAGAGGAGGAGGGGTGTGAAATAATATTTAAATTTCACGTGTACTGTTTATATATTGGTATGGTACCAAATTGCATCATCAAATGTTAGCATTCAATTTTACGTTACATAAAGTCATACTCGAAGGGAAATGATGGGAATATTGGACGGTTATTTTGAATGAATGATGTCTGCAATCTGAAAAAAAATCGCTTTCATTTTCCCTGTCATTTCTAAGATTATTTGAAATTCACAAATGAAAAAACGACTTCGTTTTCTTCCACCAATTAATTTTGACGGTACGACATGTTTCGACCTTGAGCGGTCATTTACGAGTACAAACTTTTGTCAAAAGTCGGGTAAATTTGTACCAGGAAGGGACTTGAGAAGGTTGGAGGGGGAAGTGGGTGTTAGGAGGGGGGGTGGCGGTTATGGTGAGGGATGGGAAAACCACTGCGAGGAGAGATAACTTATTTGATTCTAATAACTTATTTGAAATGTGGGAACTGGCATGAATTCCTTAGGATATTATCACTTAAATTTTCAATTCATCTATAATTGATGGCCTCGCTTTCTCTTGTTCTTACATCCTTGGAATGCGCATTAAATTGCGATAAACTCGAGCTGCCCATCTACATCTACATAATACCCTGCGAGCCACCTCTAGGGTGTTTGGCAGGGGGTGATCAATCACCAGCATGCAGCATGCATTTGGACTCCCACATGCACACCACACCGTCCAAAAAACGTCCCGCATAATAACAAACTAAACTACTATATGCTGTTAGAAATAGAATATAGAATAGAAATTCAGAAACATGCATTACGTTTTACATAGGTTAGTAGGCTACACTACAAGTCATGCAATCTATTTACGAGTTCTATTGCTGCCGTTATAATCTCTTATTGATCGTGGAAAAAATGACATTCGGAATCTGTCTGTTCTGCAATCTATCTCTCTTATTTTATTTATATGATCTGATCTTCCGTAGTACGTTGGCGTCCGCAAGATGTGGTTAACTTCGTCAGAAAAGACACTGCTCTTGAATTTATCTAAAAGGTTTAGTCTATTTTTCAATCTACGGTCCGACAGAGATTCCCATCCGAGTTTATCTTAGAGGTCAGTTACACTAACAAGACTATCGTAACGACCTTTCACATACCTGGCAGCTCTTCTTTGCGCGCGTTCTAACTCTGTTATTAAGCCTTTTTCATGAGGGTCCCAAACACTGGCAGCGTATTCCAAATGTGGTCTAACGAGGGAAAAGTAGCTCATTTCTCTCACTTTGTCGTCGCACTTTCCTAATATTCTTTTAACAAAACCCATTTTACGATTAGCTTGACCGGTTATTTCTCGAATATGTTTATTCCACGATAGATCATTATTGAGTATAACGCCTAGATATTTCACGGATTCAACTGCCTTTAACTGGGTGCCCCGAATGATATAGTTACGCTGTAGGGAGTTATTCTTCTTCCAGAAATTCATTACGACGCATTTTTCCAAATTTAATTCTAACTGCCAAGCATCGCACCAAGCTTGGATAGCAGCAAGGTCATTCGTAAGTTCATCTATATCTTTGCTGGAACGGATTTCTCTGCAAACTACAGCGTCGTCTGCAAATAATCGTATCTTACTATGTACTACTTCGCCAATGTCGTTTATATAAAGAAGGAATAGGAGTGGGCCAATGACACTACCCTGAGGAACGCCAGAAGTGACTCTAACCTCATTGGTGACTGCACCGTCTAATACTACTCTTTGGACGCGGTCGCTCAAAAATTCTCTTTTCCAGGAAATGACATCTTCATCTAGACCGTAAGATTTCAGTTTTATTATTAACTTTCCGTGGGGTACTTTATCAAATGCCTTTTTTAAATCAAGAAAAATCGCGTCTACTGGAATGTTGTCTTCCCCGGAGACTAAAATATCGTGGGCGAAAAGCGCTAACTGAGTTTCGCACGATCTGCTTTTCCTGAATCCATGTTGAGTTCCCATTAATAAGTTTTGCGCGTCTAGGTGTTTCATTACCGAGCTGACTACGATGTGTTCAAGGACCTTGCATGAGATGGACGTTAAAGATATCGGCCTGTAATTAGATGGCTGTTCCTTGTCTCCACTTTTAAATTTTGGCGTTACATTAGCGATTTTCCAGTCATTAGGTACTTCGTTTTGCTTGATGGATTTACTGAATATTAACTGCAAGTAATGGGCAATTTCTGAGGCTAGTTCTTTATATACGCGAGAAAGGATTTCGTCTGGACCAGTTGATTTATTTGGACTAAGAGATTTCAATATTTTTTCTATTCCGAGCGTACTAATGTCAATAGCTGGCATCTTATGTATACAGGGATTGTCATCGGTCTCGGGTGAGTTTTCGGAAGGCTCCGTGAACACGCTCTTAAAGTAGGAATTTAATAAATTGGCTTTATCGTAACTGCTTGTCAACACATCTCCATTGTCGTTTCTCAGGGAACATACGGTAGATCGTTTACCTTGAACTTCCCTAACATATGACCAAAATGCTTTTGGGTTATCCTGTAACTGCTCTACTAGTGTTTTTCTTTTAAAATTCGTGAACGCATTCCTGAACGCTTCCTTCGTGGCGGATTTAGTCATCCTATATTTTTTAATTACTAGCTCGCGTTCATTAGCGGATAAATCCGTGCTGACTTTTTTCATTTTAGCATGACACGCTCTCTGTCGCCTCAATGATTTTCTCACTTCCGCGTCGTACCATCTCGGTTCGCTGCCTTCTTTTACTATTTTACTAGGGATGTAGCTATTTATTCCCGAAGTTACGAGTGAAAGAAAAGCTTTCCAAGTATTCTCTACATTTAACTTTAATACTGATTCTTGAAACTCGGGGGAAGCATTTTTCATATAAAATCCATCAGATACTGCTAGCAAAAGAGGCTAAATGTGAACATTCGCGTCGTCCTTCCCAATCGCATTGCGATCCACACTTCGAATCCCTGCGTCGCCAGGCGTGTGAGCATGCACCCCGTCGCACTAATCCCCCCCCACTCACCCCCTGCCACTTATCCCGGCTCTTCAGCTTTGCTGAAGTGCATTCTCATTTGATGTTCCTCGCCGCCGCAGAGGCTCATGGGAAATCCTCAGTTGGGATGCCATTAGTTACGAGGGGATTATCCCCTTTTGAGGCGGGAGCCATGAGCTGGGATTCGGGGTTATTTTTTTATCTCTGGATTTGGTGCCATGCGGTTAAAGTTATTCTATTTTGATCTTAGTTGAGAAATTTTGCATAACTGTTTGAGCTACTATCGGACGTCAAATCAGTGAACAATTTCCGTGATCGACAAATAGTGTTAAGTTTCATTTTTTTCATTCGTATCCTGACATCTTTGTGGCTTTGAGAAATATCCTAAGCGCCTGCTCGCCTTGATGCTTCCTTTACATTTTTGTTTTCGAATCATGTGAACATAATATCATGATTAGTTGAGTTGATATTGAGATGATGAAAGGAATTTATTCGCGTGTCCTCGTAGAAATAAATGCGCTGGGATAAGTGTGATTTGATTGAAATTCTCTCCCGTGTTGAGAAGATAGCCGCGAAAGACTTAAGCTGAAATTGAAAAAAAAATAGAGCGTGAGTTTTCAAAAACCGTCGCACGGTGGTCGTAAATCGAAAAAAAAAACTGCTCAAAAATCGGTGCAGTCTAATTATTACTAAAGCAATGGACATTTTTGCAAGTTGTATGTCGCAAAGATACAATGAAACTTATTTAGGATGATGCTGTCCGCAGTATAGTTAAGGAAGCCAATTACAATAAAGAAATAGGATAAAGTGGTGCGGGAAGCATAGTCGACAGGGGAAAATCGAAATATTTTTTTTGCTTCGGGAACTCTAATAGTAACAGAGAATTCGTTCTATTGATAAAAACTTTAAAGCTATCAAATAGCTGTACATAAGGTAAATGATGATTAAAATTGGTGTAAGGTCTTTAAACTTGAAACTTTGGTCATTGAAGCGTAATAATTAAAAAAATACCATTAACAAGTATTTCAATGCCTCAATGGAAGCGTGCCCGTTTAATTCCTATTCTGAGTCAGAGTGACCTCCCATATTCCAAAATATTTTCTTCTTAAACCAGAAGATATTTAACATCATCTGGTCATTTTATTCTTTTAGGGGAACCCCCGAAGAAGAAGAAATATAAGGATCTGATGTAAGTATAAGCCTATAAAAGGCTATGATTTGTGGCAATCCTAAACATTTTCTGGCAAGTTTTTCACGATATCTCCTTTTATCCATGTGCCTGTCCTCCAACGCCTCATCTTCGGAAAGTTGTGCTGGAGGAGGAATAGAATGTGTCAAAATTGTCGCTCCATTTATTTAAACTTTGTGAATAGTTGGTGGCATGTGATACCATGGATAAAGGTTTACGTACTACAGCTAAGCTGTTTTCAGGCATTGAGCTTAGAAATCCGCTCCATTTACTTGATAACCAGAGGATACAGCTATCGAAATTACTGAGAAGCAGGTAATTAGGTCATCCGGAATTTCTTGAAAAGGATTTTACACTCTTTTAGGATTGTTGATTAATAATTGTTTACCAACTCGAAGATTTTTGGGAGATTTTTTAGCTCAGAGTCAGGAAGTGTTTTTAAAACAAATTTTATTTAAGTCGAGGAATCTATTATTCGCTCTGGAACACTCGCACCACTTCCGAAAATATTGATTAAAAACACTTTTTGGATGAAGGCCGCAAGCAATTTTTTTTATTTCTCACCCCCTTACAATAAACTTTTTTGTATAAAAACTCTATTACGAATGATTTCAACTGCTTCATGGACCATAACCATACTGTGTAAATCTCGGCGAGTCACTGTATAAAGTCATGTCCATAGTCATATCCAAAACTGGGCAACTGCTCTGTGAATGCTCTTCGCCACTAACTTCGACATTAAATACTGGAGGGAGATTGTTGTTGAGCTCTCGGCTGGAGATGACGGTGATCCAATCGCATAGAAGGCATATTTCCAGAATTCCCAATTTGTGGAATAGAAACATTCGCGCTTATTCAACGTAAAAGAACAAATCCGGGTGCATAAATGGGCTTCCGCCCAGGACAAAGGGCTTTGGGGGAGGGAGGGCGCGGACCGTGAGGTTTGTTGCTGTCTGAAAGCCGCTTCCGTGCGAAGACACGATGGCAAAACCGGCAGAAGAGGGTGCGTACCAAAAGGACACCGCAAATGATAAGTGATTGAGTTCAGTGCACTCAATATGTGAAAGAGAAAATGTGGTCTTTCCGATCCAGTCGCCGTGTATTACGATTAACGGGGCGCCCGCCTTCATTTTTCTTTACCTCGAAAAATTCGGACGCGTGCGAATTGCAACTATATTCTTCTTTTCCGTCCAATACGAGGCTCGTCCTATAGGCTTCAGTCTAACTCCTGGTGTAAATATCTCAGGAGCAGCAAGCGTCGGTAGCTACTTTCTTCCTAGCATTTGGTAAAAAATTAGCAAAACACGGTGATATTTTAAACAAATCATAAAGTTAATAATAAAGAATTGATGTAACAAGATTTCGTCCATAATTACCATAATTAACTAAAATAATGTTGATAACAATAAATGTCCTACAAATTCCGACTTATTAATTATATTCCATTGCTTGGGAAACAACCATTGAGATATTTCGTATCGGTAAGTTGTGCACTCACGCACGTAACTTGATAAAAGAGGTGGACTGGCAGGGTGGGTTTTTCTTTTAAAAATTAAAGTTGACACTTTGCTTTATTAGGTGGTGTACAGCATCATGCGTAGCAAAGTGAAAAACATTAAAGTTTTCTTCTACATTATGTAAAAAATAAGGCATTTTAATTGTTTGTTAAAAATTAATTAAAACTATGGATAGAAATGAAAGTTTTCACTGATATGTATTCCAAAAATGTTCATCTTTATTATGAAATGCTTTAATTTTAGGCATTTTAAAACAAAACCCAACTGCAGTAAAATACTACACTCAGTTTTCTCAAAAATTAGTAAAATAAATTTGGGATCATTTTATATTAACTTGATAGACATCTCCTCCTCTAAAAAATGACTTAGAAATAATATTGTAAAGTAATGTGCTCGCTGATTATTCTATAATTACAAAATATTAAAGTTTTTTCCAAAATTTAAAGTGAAATTATTTTTTTTTGTTCGATTTCAGCCCCCTATCTCGATGAACCGCATCTGTCTCTCACTTTAGCCCAGTACTTGCTGATATGCATGTAAGAGTGATGGTAATGCACGATATTGTTCCCAGAATGCATTTCGAGGTCTCGATTCTCCGATGCAGTAGTCACTTGTCTCTGATGCGAGCTTCATTGGCCGTTTGCATTCCTCGCCAATTTGAAGTATTTGTATTTGTTTGCCTTTCTACGCTTTCAAATAGTCCGTCGAAGGACCAATAGCATGATTCTATGATTGGGGATCCAGTAATGTGTGATTTTTTGCTTTGATTCGTCTGGTGCATGCCGAGTATGGGTGGTATTTTAAGCCGTCACATAATATCTGTTATTTCACCGATGATTCCTTGGTCTGAGATTTTTCCTGCCCGCCAGCGTGATCCATTCGTGCATTTAATGTGAAAGTCACTCGCTCATGTTCCTCCATCCTCCCAATGCATTCTCTCTCTCTCTCTCTCTCTCTCTCTCTCTCTCTCTCTCTCTCTCTCTCTCTCTCTCTCTCTCTCTCTCTCTCTCTCTCTCTCTCTCTCTGTCTGTGTACGTGACTCCATTTCGTGCTCTAATGCACGTGATCCACCGTGAGCAACACGCTCCAATCTCATTGGCGGAGTTCCTTCTGGGCCCATAGTTCTACTTTTCTATTTAATAGAACGGTTCTTGTGTTAATTGTTCCATAGGTCGTGCCATTTTTTAAGTTTAATGGTGCTAATTTATTGTAGGCATATACTATTGATTTAAGCAGCATCAAAATGTTTGATTTATTGTAAAATAAAGTTTTAGTGCATGAATTTGATTTTAGAGGAGCTGCTGTACATCAATTAACCCCCTACCTCACATATAGGGGGTAGCGTTAGTCTCTACATTGCAGCCTTTCGGTGATGTAAATTAAATTTTGTGAATGATGCACGTATTGATCTTCCAATGCCTGCTATTTCGGTTTTGGTCCAGTTAATCTCTCCAAATGTATACGCCAACACAAGTACCTACCGCAAGAGTGTTGATGGCTTTGATTGTATTTCGTGCATGTAATTCTGTTTTAAGAATGGATCTAAATCTTTAATTGAATTCAGTCGTTAATTCTTTCTTGAAATGTTTATGCTGTATTGATTTTGTTTGTTTGCAGGAATCCAAGGTATTTGAAGTTCTCATCTGCTACCATAGATATTATTGACTCACCGTCCGTAATTTTGAAGTTTCCATGCTTGATTTTTCCTTTTTCTATGTGAAGCAATCTTCATTATCCAATCTGAATCGCATGTTTACATCAGTGGAGAACCTACTTGTGACATCTAGAAGGTACTTGAGCTGTACTTCATTTGAGGCATAGATTTTAATATCGCCCATGTATAGAAGGTGAGACAAATTAAAACTGTTGTTCGTCCTATTTTTTATATTTGTATCTATATTTAGTGCTATTTAGGGCATTTGGTAATGGGTTCAATGCCAGGCAAAACCAGGGTGGACTCAATGATCCTCCTTGGAATGGACCCGGATTTATGTCAATGGCTGATGTTGTAAAGCCTTTACCCGATATATTGACCATTAGGGCTGTTTTCCACTTTGCCATTGTTGCTTCTAAAATTTAATGATGCTGCCGTGGATTTTGTAAGTAGTCAGAAATTTTTATCTCTCTCATAGTTTAGTTCTGTGCTCTGGAATAGGGATTTTAAATTTTGAAACAGAATCTATTACGTTCGATTTTGTGTTTTTAATCGATTTTCTAAAAATTCGATTTTTTCCCCTAGTTAATTGGAAAATCAAAATCTATCATTTTAACTAATGAAGTGGCTACCTGCTGAAATTCGCATGTGCTGTTGTAACAAAATGCAAGACATGGGTTAATGGAAACGCAGGGAGTATGACTGAGTATAGTTGAATTTAGTAATAGAGCATTTTATTTTATTTTATGGATTATCCCACGATAGCATGTGGGGCGGCGACACAAGGAGGTGTACAGGTAAAAAAAACATTAATGAATGACGCAACAGTCGAGTTTTTTAAACTTAGCCAAAATTTTACAAACACAAGAACTGAAACGGAACAGAAACAAATGACGGAGGGAATGAGACTTCATAATCTTATCTTTTGAAGGAAGTTATTGTATTTTACGGCTCCTTCATCATTCGCACTTCGGCATCATGATATGCAATTGAATAATCCGTTATCAACGTATATTTTAGAATCTACGGCATTTTATTGATTTTGTATAATTGTTTTCAATACTACCTCGATGGAATCGGAAATGGAATCGGAATAAATTATAAATGTTTCCTTCAGATAAGTGATTGACTAATAATGTTGCCCGCAAACAATTTAGTAATGCGCCGTTTACATTTTTCCTTTGTTCTCACACGCGGCTAATGTTAAGTGTTGGGAAAGCCTGTTTCCCCTTGAATGAAGTAATATGACCACAATCGCATGTAATATGAGGCCCCATTCATTTTCAATATTTTCACATTTTTGGGCGGATGTGGGAGCTTATTTAGAAGCTAATTAAGTTCTTACTCGTGAATTTTGAACTTTTCAAAAGTTTGCATTTGAAGACAGAGACTCATCAGACTCCCTTCAAGGAAATAAAAATACACAATGAGTGTCAATGTTGTGGGGATGATGAGCGCTCGTGCATACATTCCTCGTCATCTTACATTCTCTGTCTTTTGTTTCCTGCCTGCTGAATGGATGTCGAGTCATGAGGCGAATTAGTTTTAGGGTTGGCTGGATCTTGAGAGCGGTTCACGGAACAATCCTCCTCCAATCCGCTAGGAAAATCCATTCGTGCGTCTATTAAGGCGACAGGCCTACTTTTCCTCCACTTACTATTCTATCATACGTGGAGGAGGTTAAGTGTTTCCTTCGAGTGTGGCAGTACCTACCTAATGCGGACTTTATTATTACAATTAAATTATTATTGCAGCCAAAATAATCAACAATAACGGAGAGAATGCATGGGAATGATGAGCTCTAGCGATCGTGTGATGCAAGGTGAAATCCCTAATAAAATGTGTCGGCGTTCTAAGGAAAAGCCATCTGGCGGCACAATCGCCAGGCACTAATGAACTCTGTGATATTTTGGCTAAATATATCTGATTCGTTTAATTTTACTAAGCAAGCTCAATACAGCCCATATAACCTACTAATATGGGCTATAAGCTATGCGTATATTAGTCAATTTCTCACAAATTTTTGTTCAATTTTTTCCATGATAATTATTGCTTGGGCGGTGGTATTAACTTCGTCAAAACCAATGACGCACTAATATAAGGTGGAATAAGAATTCATGTTGAAAGTTCTGGTCATCACGTTTAATGATTTAAATAGAAACAATCACAAAATGTGAATGTTTACGGCAATTTGTTCTAATTTCGGCCTATATTCCATTTGAATTCGTCATTTCGTAATCTAATTTACAAATCGTATTTGCTCTACCTCATGAAGTTGATTCTTATCATCAGATCTCTTTGGTGGTGTTCATTCTCCCCCGACGGGAAGTCCAACGGATGGATGCTTTGGCGCGCGCATTCAGTTTGTTATCAAGTTATTCAGGAAGCAGAAGCAGAGGGAAAGCCATTCCCCGAATGGAGGCCTTTCGCAGGAAGCACTTCCACGAGCTCCCAAACTTCAGGCTTCCAAGTGTGGCATACAAATCGAGTGTACTTCCGATAAATAACAGTGAATTATGCAAGGAAATTGAAATGTCCTCCTCTCTTCAGTTGTTTTTGACAGAAGTCCTTTCTATTTTTTTTAGGAAAAACAAGTGAATTGAGCGACTTGGTGGAGATGGGATCGTGGAGGACACGGCAGAGAGTTTTTTATCCGCTCCGGCACTCGACATCCGTTTTTTGCCTCTCGGGAAATCCCCCTCCCTTTTCTAACCCCCGGTCCCCCACTCTATTCCCCCTCCCCTCCTCTCTCGCGAAAGGGGAAATCGATGCTGGGAATCGTTTTGAAGCATCGCATCCGCCATCTTGCGTTATCGCCCGTCTCTTGTTTCGCAAAGTGCATTCGCCCCAACCGGGAATCGCGGGGAGATCTCCGGATTACGAAGCGATGCGAATGACATGCCTTTTTGATACATGTGTACAGAGCACTCGTGAATTCGGGGATACGAGGTTAGAGTCCAAGTTATAAGAAATTATACTTTCGTTGCGTGATTATCGCAATGAGAATTTTCTTTGCAGGTGACGCATTGTGCTTTGCCGCCTTTTCTTCATATTGTCGCTCGGTGAATTCAGAAGAATCCATGAGTGTACATTTGTATAGTGTTTATCCTCATTGTCTCCTTTCGCCCTCTCTTGGATTACTCTTACGATTTGAAAGATAGCGTCTTCAATTAGTCTTCTCCTCTCATTAATTTCTCTGCGAAGACTAAATATATTAATAGCCTGATAACCTGAGGACCATTGTAATTGTGTCAGACTAAATCTATCCAGCTGATGTCAGGAGTCTTTTGCTCAAAGGGTGCGGATGTTACCCCCTGCCAAACACCCTAGAGGTGGCTCGCAGGGTATTATGTAGATGTAAAGCATAGCCGTGTAGTCAACAAATCCCAATTTTGTGGTTTGTGTCTTCGCTGTAGCTGTATTACTTTGCCTGATCGTGTGTTTTAGCGCATCATTCACCGGCTCTCCCAACCCTGATTTAATTTGAACTGCCACGGGGATATTTCCTTGTTGACTATATAAATATATCCTGCTTACGACTTTACGTCAATCGCTTAGATTTTGTTGATACAACTTATTTGTGAACGCCTGACAATCTTTATATATTACATAAACCTTTAAAAAACACGCAGATATCTGCCCTTGTCCATAAAAGTATCACGTAGTGGTTGAGTTAGCAGTGGCGGACGACACCGCTAACCAAAACCTGTACTTCCGCCTATTCCATGGTGCAAGGCCTCCTCTTTTAGGTACGTCACGATTGCGTCGACGGCAATCGACGCGGTCGTATACCCAAAAACTAAATTAGCATATGTAAAAGTGTTAGTTGAGAAAGAAGCCATGTCCTTCGTGGGCCCCAGACATTTCCTCTGAGATTGTTCTTTTCGTTAGTGGTAGTTTGGTGGGGCCAAGATCCAGACAGGTATATATTGGACGATGCAATGCTCGAGCACGACCCTTATCCAAACCCTTCCCCGAGATATTCCGGGTCCTCGTGAGACGGCCGTCACAGCAGGAGCACATCCCTACCGATATCACCTTCCATAGTATATTTTTACTTTTCCAATTCCAACACTGATTGTGAGAGGTAAATAAATGCATTAATCATATCCCTCGTGGTTTATACCACACACCAACCACATTCTCATAAAATGTTACAAATATTCATGATTCTGATTATAGTCATTATAAACAAATAGTCATTATTCTGATTTTGCATGGATTTACTTTATGAATTACTAACCATTGGCAAGTTTTGTCTTTGCATTGATATGTATGTCTACTTTGCTCATATGCGTAATATTTCTATTATCGTGCAGTTTGTATGTTTCATGCTGCATGTCGGTGATTGGTCACCCCCTAACAAACACCTTAGAATTGGCTCGTAGGGTATTATGTAGATTATACCTCATACAGTACGATTAGTTTGCTTTAGCAATTAAGAATACCCACTCCCATTCCTTCCCCATATAAAGGACATCGGCGAAGTAGTACACAGTAAGCTAAGATTATTTGCAGACGACGCTGTGCGATAGTATTATTAACGTCACTGATCTCTTAAATAAACTCAGATGGCCACCCCCTGCCAAAAACCCTAGATTCCCTAAGTTGGATCGCAGGACCGACCATGGTTTCGTTACAGAGTAACATTACATTAACAAGGTGGAAAGAGTAGTATTAGACGGTGACCTTGATAATGTTACTCTGTAACGAGACCATGGTCGGTCTTAACAAATTGCCACGTGGAAATAGCAAAGTTGTTGATCCTTCTATTCCTGCGATTATGGATTCACACCAAGTTACGCCCGCTACTATTAATTGCAATAACTAACCGTTGGCTAGTTTTGCCTTTTCAGGAAGATGCACGTATATTTTGTCATCATGCGTAATTTTATATGACCGTGTGGTGTACTACTATTGAAAGGACAGAGCGAAGGCACTTCTCCACTGGTTTATTAGTGAAAGTACGACGCGTATTAACCGTCAGGTCATTATCAAGTACAATCATGTTGTTCCGCAAATTGTACTTGATAATGGCATGACGGTCGATACGTGTCGTACTTTCAATAATAAACCTGTGGAGAAGTGCCTTCGCTCTGTCCTTTCAATACTAATAGGATGTTGTTACACTATATCTCGTCTGCTTCTGTTATTTTATTGTGTGGTGTACATGTTGCGGTCCTATTTCATGCTGCATGTTGGTGACTGATCATCCTCTGCCAAACACCCTAGAGGTGGCTCGCAGCCTATTCATTATTTGTAGATTGCCAGCTTTTATTTCTACATTGTTCCGTTGGGAGCGTGCTTGTGGCTACTTTTTTGCATGCTGGTGATTGCTCACCCCCTGTCAAACGCATAACAAGTGGCTCGCATAGAGTTATGTAGATGCAGTTCCGGAGATGCAGATGCAGATCCGCTGGCAGAATAATAAATAAAATAATGTACGATGGACAAAACTCTCACTCTGCCTAATACCTTTGCAGTCGTCACCAGAATTCCGGGAACAAGTGGACGAGCTAAAAAGTGGAGTGGGGGGAAGAAATAGGAGTTTCTTTCTTTCCCCCTCCCCCCACGAAATTTCGGCGTTGCCAATTCTCTGGGGGTAATCGGAGTAAATTTAATCACTTTTCGTAAAATCCTTATTTCTCATCGTAGAACCTCGATCAAAAGACGATTTTAATTGCTCAACCGCGAGGAATATGATTGGTGTAATTATTTACCTCTAAGTATTGGAATTATCTAAGTAAAAAATACACTATGAAAGTTCATATCGGTAGGGTAGAGCTGCTGCTGTGACGGCCGTCTCCCTAGGACACGGAATATCTCTGGGAAGGGTTTGGAAAAGGGCGCTCGAGCATTGCTTGGTCCAATATACACCAGTCTGGATCTTGGCCCCACCAAAATACCAATTACCAAACTACTAAGTATTTTCATTAAATGCTAATGACTTGTTGATTATACACCTATCGAGAGCATTTCACTTGCTCTGTTTTTTCGCGTCGCTCTTTCTTTTCAATGATGTGATGTGGCGTGCATTAGAAATTCGTGTATTGGGTGGACCTTGCACCACAATTTTGCCGATATTCAAATGCATTCTAATCCTATTGGTCTTATCGTGTTTCGTTGTTGCGTGCATGGGGAATATTAATGTGACCAAATGGTGATATCGTATTCATATCGATCGTTCATAAAATGCGCTCCCATTTCATTGCTCTGCGCTCTTCGATTACACGATCATTGTATCATTCCCATGTCTCATATCCGTTTTTTTTTATTAATGCTGCAATTTTTATTTCTGTCCAACCTGTTTGTTTCCGGGTCACGCGATGAAGTGATTTCAGCGCACCTGACAGATTGATAGAAGTAGAAGCCATCCATATCTTGCCTACCTTTCCAAAATGCTGTCTCTGTTCATTGTTAGGGGGCATTCATTAGAAGATAATATTCCCTCGTACCATCAGTCGAATTTGGAGTTTTTACTTTTATCGTTTAGTTATTAAGTAATTTGTAATTTCTCACGCTGAATTTACAGTCTCTTATTGATCTTGGAAAAAAACGACATTTTGAATCTATCCGTTCTAAAGTCTATCTCTCCTATTTTTTTGGTATGATCTGATAAACCGTAGTATGTTAGCGTTTGCGAAATATTGCTAACTTTTAATTGGCATTTTCAATACATTTTCTATTCCGTGAGCTCTATTGTATATATGCGGCATCTTTTTTATGCAGAGATTGTCAACTGTCTCGGATGAGTTCTCAGAAGCCTCGGTTAACACGCCCTCGAAGAAGGAATTTAATAAATTGGCTTTATCGGAACTGTTTATCAACACATCTCCACTATCGTTTCTCAGCGAACATACGGTGGATCCTTTTACCTTCAACTTCCCTAGCATAAGATCAAAATGCTTTTGGGTTATATTATACTAGTTTCTTCTTTTAAAATTCGTGAATGCATTCCTGAACGCTTCCTTCGTGGCGGCTTTAGACAATTTATATTTCTTAATTATTAACTCGCTTTCATTAGTGGATAAATCCGTGCTGACTTTTTTATTTTAATATGACACGCTCTCTGTAACCTCAATGATTTTCTCACTTCCATGTCGTACCATCTCGGTTCGCTACCTTCTTTTTTTAATTTACTAGGGATATAGCTTATTATTCCCGAAGTTACGAGCGAAAGAAAAGCTTTCCAAGTACCTTCTACAGTTAACTTTGTTATTTATTCTTGAAACGCAGGAAAAACATTTTTCAGATGACTCTTAAACCCATCAAAATTAGCTCTTACATAATAATAATTTATTTACTCCTACATTTTGGCATTACAGTTGAATTCAAGATAACAAATAAAAGGAGCTTTAGGTAGTCTTCAAGGTCATAGAAGACTTTCCTTTCTCTTTTAAAATACTCAGCGGTATTTAGAGAAAACTTAGTAGTTACTACCCTGTGCTCACTTACTCCTTCGACGGTGCCCACGTTTATTACCTGACGAGGTACATTTGTCTCTAATAAGTCGAGATTAATTTCTCCTCTGTCAGGTTCGGATGCTAATTGAAACAATGCATTTGTTGTAAAAAAAATAACGCCTTGCAAATCACTTAATCACTCCCACCAGGAATGAAGCTACATATCTTCCAATCGACATAAGGTACGTTGAAATTTCAGGGGTTGGTAACTAATTCATAAGTTAGTTCTTTTGAGGAAATTTATGGATAGCATTGTTCTTTTTATTTTTAATGATTTGTTTAAATTATCATTGTCTTTCTTAATTTTTGACTTAATTGCTGGGATAGAAGTAATTATCGGCGCCTGCCGATACTGATATATTTACATTTATGTTGGGCCCTGTGTGCCTTTGGTGGGCAACCTGGCCTCATGCCAACATCTGTGTGGCATTCTGCTTGAGAAACTGGTTCATTCCTTAATCCTAATGCATTGCACTCATTCTTCGGAGTGCCTTCATTCTCTTCTGATGCTCCCCACGCACCTCCATTTCTTCTTTCATTTTAGAAAGTGCAGAATTTTCCGTTACACGAACTGATTTTTTTCCAAAAATTTTCCTTCTGATCTAGAAGAGTGAACTCATTTATTTCCGAGGATTCGACGCCTCCCTCCCATCAGCACTCGTTTGTGCCGAGTGACGCTCGCAGCCTCTTTGGATTCGCACTTGAAAAGATTTACATACTTACTGTTTGCTCATTTGGAAAAACGAGGTGTTGCAGAAAAAATAGTTTGTGCTTGATTTTTCTCACGAAAACATTCCATTGACGGAGACGAGAAGTTAAAAACTTAGCTTTCGGCCATCCTTCAAAGTATACTTTTCCATTCCTTTTTCCGAGAATAAGATGAGTGCCCCAGAGTAAACAGTAGATGATCGAGGTAATTAGAAATTAGTTACAACTGCCAATAATACTTCTTGTAAGCGTGTAAATCCACCTGCTTCTGGTGAGTGTTAATGTTTGCACATAAGTTTTAATATATAAGGAATTAGCAGAATTTTTCATTCCTCTTTGCCTTCGACTTCGCAGTGCTATTTCATCTCCATTTATTGCTGTTTCAGTCGGAGCGGAAAGTACTTTTTGTGGCAGGCATTCTTTGCATTTTTATAGTGCAGTTGCTATATCTAAACATGGAAAAATATTTAAATTGAGAAGTTTCGCGTCGATAGAGAAGCGATTTCCATTAATTTTTACGCTGTTGGAGACCATTTTGCAGTTGAGGTTGTGAAAGAACACAGCCCCATTAAGTGGGAAGCGGGTTTTTCGTGTCATTAGTGTGGACATGGTTATTTCATAAAATAGAAAGCATTGATTGATGGACAATGGTTATATACTGTGCAATGTGCAATTCCTCTTCTCAGCAAACGACGCGCTTCTAATTCCTCCCTTCCGAGCTGTTTGAGTTCGTCTTCCAAGAATGATGCCTCATCCCTCGACAATGCTGACACCTACATCCACTGTTCGTCAAATTACTGACGCCATTTTCTCAAAGTATTTATTCAACACGGCTCAATTGTTTAAAAAACCATGGTAATATATGTCACCTTATTTTTAATGCCCTTGTTTTTTTAACGTCAGCAGGAATTATGAAGCATGGCATTCTTTCAATAGAACAGCTTTGCGAAGAGGCTTTGGAAGCCCGGTACGAATATATGTAAGATGGTATTGGAAGAACACCTGCAACGTGTTTATCTTAGTCGCATGATAGCCACATCCTTTTCTATTGGCTTTAGCTGGCATCATTTCCTTACATTACATATTTTCCGAATCTCCCCTAGAAATCGACCAATTTCCTGGATGAGGAGAAAAATCTTCGGGTGAAAGAAGATAATTCTGTGGATTATGAAGAGTCCTCGTCATCAGAGTCAGAATGGGATATTGAATGCTATACCGTTGCTTACGACCAATTTCCAATGCAAAACTATTCACTAATAGAGTTTTTTGCTTCAATTGACAAACTTGAGTGTCTTGGAATGACCTTCAATGGCTTCTACTGACAGTGGCTGATAGCAACAGAGAAATAAAGATTGGATTCTTTCAAAATGTGGCTTTAAATAAGAATGATGATGACCAAATGGATTGATTTTATGAGTAATGCCGAAGTTTTAAAGATGAGTAGGAAAGAAGTGTTTACGAAAAACTGTGTATAAGATTGGACGATGTAATTAATTGGCCGCGTCAAAGGGAACGACGCGATGTACTGATTAATATGATGGGAAGAAGGTAAAAGGTAGTTCTCGGGTGATGGAGGATGTGAATCACAGGGATTATATTATGTGTAATGTGTAGGTACTATATGATGTGCCGGTAAGAGAGCTGAGTGAAACCAATCTCCGCATATATGATATCATGACTCATCATGATGACAATGGCCACAATTTAATTTTTAAGGACCCCAGAGCAATCATAAATCGTTGTCAAACGCATTCGGAGTAATTAAAAATATTTCATACTCATGGCAGTCTCTCTTTCCGTGTTCATTCCCATATTCATTATTTCGATTTTGTATAAAGCATAGGCGATTTGAGTCAATTTCTGCTAATTATTGCTCCATTATCCGATGTTATGTTCTTGTTCATCCTAATTAATCTTTCTTTGACCTTTGAAATATGTCGCGTAAATATTTCCCTGAGTTTATCTGCGGTTGAGTCTACAGATATTTTTGGCTTTTTTCACTTTCAGCCCACTATGCGCGGCGCCGTGCCAGTGAAATTCCCTCGTTCCTTGCGACCCCATTATTATTCTTTTGGATATAATAGTATTGTCCGTCCCTCGATCCTTTCCTCTCTTTCCAACCATTTGATTTGGTTTCTTTCAAATTCAAAAGAGTCGGAACAGGTGAGGCGCCATGCCAATACAATTCCCTCATTCCTTGCGACCCCATTGCTTCTGAAATCCATACATTCCGATCCGATACATCATCCTCTTTCTGCGCAAATTGCCCGACTGCAGATGACAGTCGCGGGGGGTTATGGGACACTGGGTCTATAGGAATCGATTATCGAAGTTGACCTGAAGAAGGGTGCATTCGACTGTGCGCACCATCCGAAGACATCGATCCACGCACTTGGGGACATTTGCTTCTTGCATTCGAGTCAGGAGCCAAAGCGATAGTCTCGAACCCAGAACAACACTCACCCGTTGCCCATTGCTCGGATTGCTCGCGTGGAATGATTTATTGTCTGCACAATTGCATCGCTTCATGCCGAGTGTTTACCTCGTGAGTTTGCTTAAACGAAGGGAGTTGCTTCGAGGGAGGACTTTGCGGTCGACAGTTGAGAATCAAAGTTCTCCGTTTGCGTCCGCCTTTTTGCTCGCTGCTTCTCTGACCATTCTCATGCACAGACAATTAATTCTCTGTGAACTGTTCCTCGTCCTCTGTCGACATTTTCCGAAATGACGTCTATTCTTGCACATCTTGCAACACACGCCGATTTTGGACGGCCGGTAAAATATCGCCCGATATAATATAGTATTTCTTGGAGTTTAGGTCATTTATAAAATAAGTTTCAGCCATAGTTTTCGATTTATTTTTTAAATCATCTTCAGGGCTATGTAAGAAAAAGTGTGAACAATATAAAATACAGAGAATAAAACGATACACAATATTTATACATAAAAAAGGTAAAATCGGGTTTTTTATACAATATAATTTAAAGATATATATATATATATATATTTAATATTAATTAATTACAATATAATTTAAAGATATATATATATATATATATCTTTTTAAAGATATATATATATATATATATGTTACTTATGAAAGACACCACAGGTGATATGAATATAAATAAATGCCATGATAGGCCACAAAAACACAGACACAAATAAAAGAGGACTCACACGTTAGTTTCTTTCAAATTTTCGACCTCTTAGGGTCTTCGTCGGGAGGGAGGCAAGAAGAGACTGAGGACGAGGACAGAGGATGTCTAAAGGCTGAGGAGATTAGGATAAGATAGGAGAAGGGAGAGGATGGGGAATGGGGGATAGGAGAAGGCTATGGAGATCAGTGGGCCCTGTTAAGGCCAGGCGGGTTGAATGCTTGGTGTAGCCAAATGGAAGACAATTCAAGCGTTTTTAATTCTAGCGGTGAGGCGGAGGGTGGGAGGGAGGCAAGTATTCCTATGTGAAAGCAGTCATCAAATTCTAAATTATGGGAAAAGGCGTGGCTAGGGACAGGAAGCGAAGCAGATTGGGAAGTGGGTTTGCAAGAAGCTCGATGGTTGTTAATCCGTAGGTTGAGTGAGGTGGTGGTTAAACCAATGTAGAAGGCGGGGCAGGAATTACATAAAAGGATATAAATTACGTTACTGGTTGTACAGGTGGGGGATGGAGTGGAAGGAAGCGGAAAAGTGAGAAATTTGTTAGGAAGTGGCTGGGTAATGAGGATAGCACACGTTTTGCACCGGGGTCGTTGGCAAGGGATAGGTAAAGAGCTAGTACGGGTGGTGAACCTTGAGAGTGGTTTAGTCGTTTTGAGAATGGAAGATAGATTAGGCGGCCGACGGAAGGATAAGGATGGACAGCTAGAGAAGATTTTTCCAGTAGTGACATTGTTAGAAAGAATCGGAAAAAGGCTTTTGATGATTCTGTTCAAAGCCTGCACGCCCGGGAAGTATGTGGTGGAAAGGGAGAGATGTGTGGTTTGTTTCTTGGTATGAATTTTGGGTTTGTAAGTATTGTGTAGGATTTTCTTACGCAGAAGGTTCTCAGGATATCCTCTACGAAGAAGGGAGTGGTGAAGATTATTAAGAAAAATGTCCAAGGATTCGGGATTATTGCAAATTCTGTGGCCTCTTACTGAGAGAGAGTAAGGAAGGGATTGTTTAGTGTGTGAGGGGTGACAGCTGTTGAAGTGAAGATATTGTTGTTTGTTAGTAGGTTTAATGTGGACTGAAGTGATGAAACTTTTATTTTCTAGGGAAATGGTAACATCGAGAAATGTTATTCGGGAGGGGGAATGGTTAGAGGTAAAAGATAGTTCGGAGAATTCATTGAGTGCTGAAATGAAAGAGCTCAGTGAGTCTTCTCCATGAGGCCAGAGAAGGAAGATATCATCTATATAGCGAAGCCAAAGTGACGGTTGAAGTGGGTAGGATGATAGGAAGGATTCTTCAAGGAGACCAAGAAATAAATTTGCGTATGAAGGGCTGAATCTGCTTCCCATGGCGCAACCTTTGATCTGCAAATAATGTTTATCGTTGAAGGAGAAGGCGTTTTTAGTGAGGATTAGGTGAGAGAGATCGATTAAAAAGTCAGTGCTGGGTATCTGAGGTGTAGGTCGATTGTCAAGAAAGTGTCGAAGGGAGGCAAGGCCTTCTACATGAGGTATAGAGGTGTATAGTGAGGTCACGTCGATAGTGACCATAATGATGTCTTTATCAACCGGGAGAGAGGTGGAATGGAGGCGATTGAGGAAATGGTACGTATCTTTAATGTAGGAAGGAAGGGAGTGTACAAGAGGCTGAAGATAATAGTCAACAAAGGAAGAGATTCGTTCTGTGGGGGAATTTAAAGAGGAGACGATTGGGCGACCAGGATTGTTGGCCTTGTGAATTTTCGGTAGAATGTAGAAGTGAGGGGTTCGCGGATGGGGTGGAGATAATAAGGAAATGTCTCCACTAGAAAGGCCCTCTCTTGGTGCTTTCCTTTTTAAAAAGGATTGGATGTTTCGGTGAAAGGCAGGGTTGAGATCATGCGAGGTAGGTGTGTAGGAAGAGGTGTCAGAGAGTTGTCTTTGGGCTTCGGTTAGATAGTCGGTGGAGTTGAGCACAACAATAGTAGATCCTTTGTCTGAGGAAGTAACGACAATATCAGAATTTTTTCTCAGATTGCTCAGTGCTCTTTTTTCGGTAGTGGAGAGGTTTGTTGGAGGATGAAGAGAGTTAAGAAAAGAGGGGTCCGAAACTTTGGAAAGAAGGAGATTGGTGAATATTTCTACAGGGTGATTGGCGGGAAGAGGTTTCGGTTCGTGAGGCGAAGGAGGTTTGAATTTGGCTAGAGAGGGATGAGAGCTAGGAGTTTGAACAGCGGCCGGAGCCGTTGGAGAGGACTGAGCGTCCCAGAAGAATTTCCATTTCAACCGTCGGCAAAACTTGATAGTGTCGCTTACGAGCATCACAGGATCGACTTTGGGTGTGGGCGAGAAAGATAATCCCTTATCTAGCACGGATATTTCGTCTGGAGTGAGGGAGTAGGAAGATAAGTTGACCACCGTATGCTCCGGAGACTGATTATCTCCAGAAGGGGGAGAGGAGGAGTGGGGGGGAGGAGATAAAACGCGCTGCGGGATCCTCTGTGGAGGAGGCCGGGAGGCTGTGGCAGGAGGGGGAGCAGGGAGGTTGAGAAGAAGTGCAAGGTCGGGTTTATAGAGGTGTAGAGGTGGGCTGGCAGATGGGGGATTTGCAGTGATTAGTGGTAATGATAGTCCGTTTTGAAAAAAGGAATGGCAGAGGGAAGAAAGTTTCTTCAGGGCTTTTTGACGCCTCATAGTGAGGGAATCATGAGCAGAAGTAAGAATTTTGTGGATAATTGAGAGTGATTGTGGGCTGCAGAGATTGATTATATTAATTAGAGATTCAATGTAAGATGTGTATTGAGAAACCAGGGTTTTGTATTGGAAAAGGACACAGTAGCACATGTTGAATGATAGTTGGAATTTAAGAGAATGGAAGAAGGAGTGAAGACTAGGAGGTAGCCCTGATAGGGGTAGCCTAATGGTGAGTCCATTGGGCACAATGCCTAAGGAAAGACAGGAGGATAAAAATTCAACGTGACAAGTATATTGAGCAAGTTTAAGTGAGTACTTTCTAATGTTGCGGATCCAAATGGCTACATGATCAAGGGCAGGCATGTCGGGAAAGTTGGGTCAGAACAGGGCAAAAGGTGAGAAAAAGGAAATTTTAGAATGGAGAAACAGTGGTGAAAGGAGGGATAGGACGACGAACAGTTGCTAGCAGCTGAAGACTCAGGAACTGGATGGTAATCACTGCAGTCGTTAAGCCGCTCGAGGACAGAAGTTCACACAGATTGATTGCATATAGCAACGTATATATGTTACTTATGAAAGACACCACAGGTGATATGAATATAAATAAATGCCATGATAGGCCACAAAAAACACAGACACAAATAAAAGAGGACTCACACGTTAGTTTCTTTCAAATTTTCGACCTCTTAGGGTCTTCGTCGGGAGGGAGGCAAGAAGAGACTGAGGACGAGGACAGAGGATGCCTAAAGGCTGAGGAGATTAGGATAAGATAGGGGAAGGGAGAGGATGGGGAATGGGGGATAGGAGAAGGCTATGGAGATCAGTGGGCCCTGTTAAGGCCAGGCGGGTTGAATGCTTGGTGTAGCCAAATGGAAGACAATTCAAGCGTTTTTAATTCTAGCGGTGAGGCGGAGGGTGGGAGGGAGGCAAGTATTCCTATGTGAAAGCAGTCATCAAATTCTAAATTATGGGAAAAGGCGTGGCTAGGGACAGGAAGCGAAGCAGATTGGGAAGTGGGTTTGCAAGAAGCTCGATGGTTGTTAATCCGTAGGTTGAGTGAGGTGGTGGTTAAACCAATGTAGAAGGCGGGGCAGGAATTACATAAAAGGATATAAATTACGTTACTGGTTGTACAGGTGGGGGATGGAGTGGAAGGAAGCGGAAAAGTGAGAAATTTGTTAGGAAGTGGCTGGGTAATGAGGATAGCACACGTTTTGCACCGGGGTCGTTGGCAAGGGATAGGTAAAGAGCTAGTACGGGTGGTGAACCTTGAGAGTGGTTTAGTCGTTTTGAGAATGGAAGATAGATTAGGCGGCCGACGGAAGGATAAGGATGGACAGCTAGAGAAGATTTTTCCAGTAGTGACATTGTTAGAAAGAATCGGAAAAAGGCTTTTGATGATTCTGTTCAAAGCCTGCACGCCCGGGAAGTATGTGGTGGAAAGGGAGAGATGTGTGGTTTGTTTCTTGGTATGAATTTTGGGTTTGTAAGTATTGTGTAGGATTTTCTTACGCAGAAGGTTCTCAGGATATCCTCTACGAAGAAGGGAGTGGTGAAGATTATTAAGAAAAATGTCCAAGGATTCGGGATTATTGCAAATTCTGTGGCCTCTTACTGAGAGAGAGTAAGGAAGGGATTGTTTAGTGTGTGAGGGGTGACAGCTGTTGAAGTGAAGATATTGTTGTTTGTTAGTAGGTTTAATGTGGACTGAAGTGATGAAACTTTTATTTTCTAGGGAAATGGTAACATCGAGAAATGTTATTCGGGAGGGGGAATGGTTAGAGGTAAAAGATAGTTCGGAGAATTCATTGAGTGCTGAAATGAAAGAGCTCAGTGAGTCTTCTCCATGAGGCCAGAGAAGGAAGATATCATCTATATAGCGAAGCCAAAGTGACGGTTGAAGTGGGTAGGATGATAGGAAGGATTCTTCAAGGAGACCAAGAAATAAATTTGCGTATGAAGGGCTGAATCTGCTTCCCATGGCGCAACCTTTGATCTGCAAATAATGTTTATCGTTGAAGGAGAAGGCGTTTTTAGTGAGGATTAGGTGAGAGAGATCGATTAAAAAGTCAGTGCTGGGTATCTGAGGTGTAGGTCGATTGTCAAGAAAGTGTCGAAGGGAGGCAAGGCCTTCTACATGAGGTATAGAGGTGTATAGTGAGGTCACGTCGATAGTGACCATAATGATGTCTTTATCAACCGGGAGAGAGGTGGAATGGAGGCGATTGAGGAAATGGTACGTATCTTTAATGTAGGAAGGAAGGGAGTGTACAAGAGGCTGAAGATAATAGTCAACAAAGGAAGAGATTCGTTCTGTGGGGGAATTTAAAGAGGAGACGATTGGGCGACCAGGATTGTTGGCCTTGTGAATTTTCGGTAGAATGTAGAAGTGAGGGGTTCGCGGATGGGGTGGAGATAATAAGGAAATGTCTCCACTAGAAAGGCCCTCTCTTGGTGCTTTCCTTTTTAAAAAGGATTGGATGTTTCGGTGAAAGGCAGGGTTGAGATCATGCGAGGTAGGTGTGTAGGAAGAGGTGTCAGAGAGTTGTCTTTGGGCTTCGGTTAGATAGTCGGTGGAGTTGAGCACAACAATAGTAGATCCTTTGTCTGAGGAAGTAACGACAATATCAGAATTTTTTCTCAGATTGCTCAGTGCTCTTTTTTCGGTAGTGGAGAGGTTTGTTGGAGGATGAAGAGAGTTAAGAAAAGAGGGGTCCGAAACTTTGGAAAGAAGGAGATTGGTGAATATTTCTACAGGGTGATTGGCGGGAAGAGGTTTCGGTTCGTGAGGCGAAGGAGGTTTGAATTTGGCTAGAGAGGGATGAGAGCTAGGAGTTTGAACAGCGGCCGGAGCCGTTGGAGAGGACTGAGCGTCCCAGAAGAATTTCCATTTCAACCGTCGGCAAAACTTGATAGTGTCGCTTACGAGCATCACAGGATCGACTTTGGGTGTGGGCGAGAAAGATAATCCCTTATCTAGCACGGATATTTCGTCTGGAGTGAGGGAGTAGGAAGATAAGTTGACCACCGTATGCTCCGGAGACTGATTATCTCCAGAAGGGGGAGAGGAGGAGTGGGGGGGAGGAGATAAAACGCGCTGCGGGATCCTCTGTGGAGGAGGCCGGGAGGCTGTGGCAGGAGGGGGAGCAGGGAGGTTGAGAAGAAGTGCAAGGTCGGGTTTATAGAGGTGTAGAGGTGGGCTGGCAGATGGGGGATTTGCAGTGATTAGTGGTAATGATAGTCCGTTTTGAAAAAAGGAATGGCAGAGGGAAGAAAGTTTCTTCAGGGCTTTTTGACGCCTCATAGTGAGGGAATCATGAGCAGAAGTAAGAATTTTGTGGATAATTGAGAGTGATTGTGGGCTGCAGAGATTGATTATATTAATTAGAGATTCAATGTAAGATGTGTATTGAGAAACCAGGGTTTTGTATTGGAAAAGGACACAGTAGCACATGTTGAATGATAGTTGGAATTTAAGAGAATGGAAGAAGGAGTGAAGACTAGGAGGTAGCCCTGATAGGGGTAGCCTAATGGTGAGTCCATTGGGCACAATGCCTAAGGAAAGACAGGAGGATAAAAATTCAACGTGACAAGTATATTGAGCAAGTTTAAGTGAGTACTTTCTAATGTTGCGGATCCAAATGGCTACATGATCAAGGGCAGGCATGTCGGGAAAGTTGGGTCAGAACAGGGCAAAAGGTGAGAAAAAGGAAATTTTAGAATGGAGAAACAGTGGTGAAAGGAGGGATAGGACGACGAACAGTTGCTAGCAGCTGAAGACTCAGGAACTGGATGGTAATCACTGCAGTCGTTAAGCCGCTCGAGGACAGAAGTTCACACAGATTGATTGCATATAGCAACGTATATATGTTACTTATGAAAGACACCACAGGTGATATGAATATAAATAAATGCCATGATAGGCCACAAAAAACACAGACACAAATAAAAGAGGACTCACACGTTAGTTTCTTTCAAATTTTCGACCTCTTAGGGTCTTCGTCGGGAGGGAGGCAAGAAGAGACTGAGGACGAGGACAGAGGATGCCTAAAGGCTGAGGAGATTAGGATAAGATAGGGGAAGGGAGAGGATGGGGAATGGGGGATAGGAGAAGGCTATGGAGATCAGTGGGCCCTGTTAAGGCCAGGCGGGTTGAATGCTTGGTGTAGCCAAATGGAAGACAATTCAAGCGTTTTTAATTCTAGCGGTGAGGCGGAGGGTGGGAGGGAGGCAAGTATTCCTATGTGAAAGCAGTCATCAAATTCTAAATTATGGGAAAAGGCGTGGCTAGGGACAGGAAGCGAAGCAGATTGGGACGTGGGTTTGCAAGAAGCTCGATGGTTGTTAATCCGTAGGTTGAGTGAGGTGGTGGTTAAACCAATGTAGAAGGCGGGGCAGGAATTACATAAAAGGATATAAATTACGTTACTGGTTGTACAGGTGGGGGATGGAGTGGAAGGAAGCGGAAAAGTGAGAAATTTGTTAGGAAGTGGCTGGGTAATGAGGATAGCACACGTTTTGCACCGGGGTCGTTGGCAAGGGATAGGTAAAGAGCTAGTACGGGTGGTGAACCTTGAGAGTGGTTTAGTCGTTTTGAGAATGGAAGATAGATTAGGCGGCCGACGGAAGGATAAGGATGGACAGCTAGAAAAGATTTTTCCAGTAGTGACATTGTTAGAAAGAATCGGAAAAAGGCTTTTGATGATTCTGTTCAAAGCCTGCACGCCCGGGAAGTATGTGGTGGAAAGGGAGAGATGTGTGGTTTGTTTCTTGGTATGAATTTTGGGTTTGTAAGTATTGTGTAGGATTTTCTTACGCAGAAGGTTCTCAGGATATCCTCTACGAAGAAGGGAGTGGTGAAGATTATTAAGAAAAATGTCCAAGGATTCGGGATTATTGCAAATTCTGTGGCCTCTTACTGAGAGAGAGTAAGGAAGGGATTGTTTAGTGTGTGAGGGGTGACAGCTGTTGAAGTGAAGATATTGTTGTTTGTTAGTAGGTTTAATGTGGACTGAAGTGATGAAACTTTTATTTTCTAGGGAAATGGTAACATCGAGAAATGTTATTCGGGAGGGGGAATGGTTAGAGGTAAAAGATAGTTCGGAGAATTCATTGAGTGCTGAAATGAAAGAGCTCAGTGAGTCTTCTCCATGAGGCCAGAGAAGGAAGATATCATCTATATAGCGAAGCCAAAGTGACGGTTGAAGTGGGTAGGATGATAGGAAGGATTCTTCAAGGAGACCAAGAAATAAATTTGCGTATGAAGGGCTGAATCTGCTTCCCATGGCGCAACCTTTGATCTGCAAATAATGTTTATCGTTGAAGGAGAAGGCGTTTTTAGTGAGGATTAGGTGAGAGAGATCGATTAAAAAGTCAGTGCTGGGTATCTGAGGTGTAGGTCGATTGTCAAGAAAGTGTCGAAGGGAGGCAAGGCCTTCTACATGAGGTATAGAGGTGTATAGTGAGGTCACGTCGATAGTGACCATAATGATGTCTTTATCAACCGGGAGAGAGGTGGAATGGAGGCGATTGAGGAAATGGTACGTATCTTTAATGTAGGAAGGAAGGGAGTGTACAAGAGGCTGAAGATAATAGTCAACAAAGGAAGAGATTCGTTCTGTGGGGGAATTTAAAGAGGAGACGATTGGGCGACCAGGATTGTTGGCCTTGTGAATTTTCGGTAGAATGTAGAAGTGAGGGGTTCGCGGATGGGGTGGAGATAATAAGGAAATGTCTCCACTAGAAAGGCCCTCTCTTGGTGCTTTCCTTTTTAAAAAGGATTGGATGTTTCGGTGAAAGGCAGGGTTGAGATCATGCGAGGTAGGTGTGTAGGAAGAGGTGTCAGAGAGTTGTCTTTGGGCTTCGGTTAGATAGTCGGTGGAGTTGAGCACAACAATAGTAGATCCTTTGTCTGAGGAAGTAACGACAATATCAGAATTTTTTCTCAGATTGCTCAGTGCTCTTTTTTCGGTAGTGGAGAGGTTTGTTGGAGGATGAAGAGAGTTAAGAAAAGAGGGGTCCGAAACTTTGGAAAGAAGGAGATTGGTGAATATTTCTACAGGGTGATTGGCGGGAAGAGGTTTCGGTTCGTGAGGCGAAGGAGGTTTGAATTTGGCTAGAGAGGGATGAGAGCTAGGAGTTTGAACAGCGGCCGGAGCCGTTGGAGAGGACTGAGCGTCCCAGAAGAATTTCCATTTCAACCGTCGGCAAAACTTGATAGTGTCGCTTACGAGCATCACAGGATCGACTTTGGGTGTGGGCGAGAAAGATAATCCCTTATCTAGCACGGATATTTCGTCTGGAGTGAGGGAGTAGGAAGATAAGTTGACCACCGTATGCTCCGGAGACTGATTATCTCCAGAAGGGGGAGAGGAGGAGTGGGGGGGAGGAGATAAAACGCGCTGCGGGATCCTCTGTGGAGGAGGCCGGGAGGCTGTGGCAGGAGGGGGAGCAGGGAGGTTGAGAAGAAGTGCAAGGTCGGGTTTATAGAGGTGTAGAGGTGGGCTGGCAGATGGGGGATTTGCAGTGATTAGTGGTAATGATAGTCCGTTTTGAAAAAAGGAATGGCAGAGGGAAGAAAGTTTCTTCAGGGCTTTTTGACGCCTCATAGTGAGGGAATCATGAGCAGAAGTAAGAATTTTGTGGATAATTGAGAGTGATTGTGGGCTGCAGAGATTGATTATATTAATTAGAGATTCAATGTAAGATGTGTATTGAGAAACCAGGGTTTTGTATTGGAAAAGGACACAGTAGCACATGTTGAATGATAGTTGGAATTTAAGAGAATGGAAGAAGGAGTGAAGACTAGGAGGTAGCCCTGATAGGGGTAGCCTAATGGTGAGTCCATTGGGCACAATGCCTAAGGAAAGACAGGAGGATAAAAATTCAACGTGACAAGTATATTGAGCAAGTTTAAGTGAGTACTTTCTAATGTTGCGGATCCAAATGGCTACATGATCAAGGGCAGGCATGTCGGGAAAGTTGGGTCAGAACAGGGCAAAAGGTGAGAAAAAGGAAATTTTAGAATGGAGAAACAGTGGTGAAAGGAGGGATAGGACGACGAACAGTTGCTAGCAGCTGAAGACTCAGGAACTGGATGGTAATCACTGCAGTCGTTAAGCCGCTCGAGGACAGAAGTTCACACAGATTGATTGCATATAGCAACGTATATATGTTACTTATGAAAGACACCACAGGTGATATGAATATAAATAAATGCCATGATAGGCCACAAAAAACACAGACACAAATAAAAGAGGACTCACACGTTAGTTTCTTTCAAATTTTCGACCTCTTAGGGTCTTCGTCGGGAGGGAGGCAAGAAGAGACTGAGGACGAGGACAGAGGATGCCTAAAGGCTGAGGAGATTAGGATAAGATAGGGGAAGGGAGAGGATGGGGAATGGGGGATAGGAGAAGGCTATGGAGATCAGTGGGCCCTGTTAAGGCCAGGCGGGTTGAATGCTTGGTGTAGCCAAATGGAAGACAATTCAAGCGTTTTTAATTCTAGCGGTGAGGCGGAGGGTGGGAGGGAGGCAAGTATTCCTATGTGAAAGCAGTCATCAAATTCTAAATTATGGGAAAAGGCGTGGCTAGGGACAGGAAGCGAAGCAGATTGGGAAGTGGGTTTGCAAGAAGCTCGATGGTTGTTAATCCGTAGGTTGAGTGAGGTGGTGGTTAAACCAATGTAGAAGGCGGGGCAGGAATTACATAAAAGGATATAAATTACGTTACTGGTTGTACAGGTGGGGGATGGAGTGGAAGGACCTCTACACCTCTATAAACCCGACCTTGCACTTCTTCTCAACCTCCCTGCTCCCCCTCCTGCCACAGCCTCCCGGCCTCCTCCACAGAGGATCCCGCAGCGCGTTTTATCTCCTCCCCCCCACTCCTCCTCTCCCCCTTCTGGAGATAATCAGTCTCCGGAGCATACGGTGGTCAACTTATCTTCCTACTCCCTCACTCCAGACGAAATATCCGTGCTAGATAAGGGATTATCTTTCTCGCCCACACCCAAAGTCGATCCTGTGATGCTCGTAAGCGACACTATCAAGTTTTGCCGACGGTTGAAATGGAAATTCTTCTGGGACGCTCAGTCCTCTCCAACGGCTCCGGCCGCTGTTCAAACTCCTAGCTCTCATCCCTCTCTAGCCAAATTCAAACCTCCTTCGCCTCACGAACCGAAACCTCTTCCCGCCAATCACCCTGTAGAAATATTCACCAATCTCCTTCTTTCCAAAGTTTCGGACCCCTCTTTTCTTAACTCTCTTCATCCTCCAACAAACCTCTCCACTACCGAAAAAAGAGCACTGAGCAATCTGAGAAAAAATTCTGATATTGTCGTTACTTCCTCAGACAAAGGATCTACTATTGTTGTGCTCAACTCCACCGACTATCTAACCGAAGCCCAAAGACAACTCTCTGACACCTCTTCCTACACACCTACCTCGCATGATCTCAACCCTGCCTTTCACCGAAACATCCAATCCTTTTTAAAAAGGAAAGCACCAAGAGAGGGCCTTTCTAGTGGAGACATTTCCTTATTATCTCCACCCCATCCGCGAACCCCTCACTTCTACATTCTACCGAAAATTCACAAGGCCAACAATCCTGGTCGCCCAATCGTCTCCTCTTTAAATTCCCCCACAGAACGAATCTCTTCCTTTGTTGACTATTATCTTCAGCCTCTTGTACACTCCCTTCCTTCCTACATTAAAGATACGTACCATTTCCTCAATCGCCTCCATTCCACCTCTCTCCCGGTTGATAAAGACATCATTATGGTCACTATCGACGTGACCTCACTATACACCTCTATACCTCATGTAGAAGGCCTTGCCTCCCTTCGACACTTTCTTGACAATCGACCTACACCTCAGATACCCAGCACTGACTTTTTAATCGATCTCTCTCACCTAATCCTCACTAAAAACGCCTTCTCCTTCAACGATAAACATTATTTGCAGATCAAAGGTTGCGCCATGGGAAGCAGATTCAGCCCTTCATACGCAAATTTATTTCTTGGTCTCCTTGAAGAATCCTTCCTATCATCCTACCCACTTCAACCGTCACTTTGGCTTCGCTATATAGATGATATCTTCCTTCTCTGGCCTCATGGAGAAGACTCACTGAGCTCTTTCATTTCAGCACTCAATGAATTCTCCGAACTATCTTTTACCTCTAACCATTCCCCCTCCCGAATAACATTTCTCGATGTTACCATTTCCCTAGAAAATAAAAGTTTCATCACTTCAGTCCACATTAAACCTACTAACAAACAACAATATCTTCACTTCAACAGCTGTCACCCCTCACACACTAAACAATCCCTTCCTTACTCTCTCTCAGTAAGAGGCCACAGAATTTGCAATAATCCCGAATCCTTGGACATTTTTCTTAATAATCTTCACCACTCCCTTCTTCGTAGAGGATATCCTGAGAACCTTCTGCGTAAGAAAATCCTACACAATACTTACAAACCCAAAATTCATACCAAGAAACAAACCACACATCTCTCCCTTTCCACCACATACTTCCCGGGCGTGCAGGCTTTGAACAGAATCATCAAAAGCCTTTTTCCGATTCTTTCTAACAATGTCACTACTGGAAAAATCTTCTCTAGCTGTCCATCCTTATCCTTCCGTCGGCCGCCTAATCTATCTTCCATTCTCAAAACGACTAAACCACTCTCAAGGTTCACCACCCGTACTAGCTCTTTACCTATCCCTTGCCAACGACCCCGGTGCAAAACGTGTGCTATCCTCATTACCCAGCCACTTCCTAACAAATTTCTCACTTTTCCGCTTCCTTCCACTCCATCCCCCACCTGTACAACCAGTAACGTAATTTATATCCTTTTATGTAATTCCTGCCCCGCCTTCTACATTGGTTTAACCACCACCTCACTCAACCTACGGATTAACAACCATCGAGCTTCTTGCAAACCCACTTCCCAATCTGCTTCGCTTCCTGTCCCTAGCCACGCCTTTTCCCATAATTTAGAATTTGATGACTGCTTTCACATAGGAATACTTGCCTCCCTCCCACCCTCCGCCTCACCGCTAGAATTAAAAACGCTTGAATTGTCTTCCATTTGGCTACACCAAGCATTCAACCCGCCTGGCCTTAACAGGGCCCACTGATCTCCATAGCCTTCTCCTATCCCCCATTCCCCATCCTCTCCCTTCCCCTATCTTATCCTAATCTCCTCAGCCTTTAGGCATCCTCTGTCCTCGTCCTCAGTCTCTTCTTGCCTCCCTCCCGACGAAGACCCTAAGAGGTCGAAAATTTGAAAGAAACTAACGTGTGAGTCCTCTTTTATTTGTGTCTGTGTTTTTTGTGGCCTATCATGGCATTTATTTATATTCATATCACCTGTGGTGTCTTTCATAAGTAACATATATACGTTGCTATATGCAATCAATCTGTGTGAACTTCTGTCCTCGAGCGGCTTAACGACTGCAGTGATTACCATCCAGTTCCTGAGTCTTCAGCTGCTAGCAACTGTTCGTCGTCCTATCCCTCCTTTCACCACTGTTTCTCCATTCTAAAATTTCCTTTTTCTCACCTTTTGCCCTGTTCTGACCCAACTTTCCCGACATGCCTGCCCTTGATCATGTAGCCATTTGGATCCGCAACATTAGAAAGTACTCACTTAAACTTGCTCAATATACTTGTCACGTTGAATTTTTATCCTCCTGTCTTTCCTTAGGCATTGTGCCCAATGTACTCACCATTAGGCTACCCCTATCAGGGCTACCTCCTAGTCTTCACTCCTTCTTCCATTCTCTTAAATTCCAACTATCATTCAACATGTGCTACTGTGTCCTTTTCCAATACAAAACCCTGGTTTCTCAATACACATCTTACATTGAATCTCTAATTAATATAATCAATCTCTGCAGCCCACAATCACTCTCAATTATCCACAAAATTCTTACTTCTGCTCATGATTCCCTCACTATGAGGCGTCAAAAAGCCCTGAAGAAACTTTCTTCCCTCTGCCATTCCTTTTTTCAAAACGGACTATCATTACCACTAATCACTGCAAATCCCCCATCTGCCAGCCCACCTCTACACCTCTATAAACCCGACCTTGCACTTCTTCTCAACCTCCCTGCTCCCCCTCCTGCCACAGCCTCCCGGCCTCCTCCACAGAGGATCCCGCAGCGCGTTTTATCTCCTCCCCCCCACTCCTCCTCTCCCCCTTCTGGAGATAATCAGTCTCCGGAGCATACGGTGGTCAACTTATCTTCCTACTCCCTCACTCCAGACGAAATATCCGTGCTAGATAAGGGATTATCTTTCTCGCCCACACCCAAAGTCGATCCTGTGATGCTCGTAAGCGACACTATCAAGTTTTGCCGACGGTTGAAATGGAAATTCTTCTGGGACGCTCAGTCCTCTCCAACGGCTCCGGCCGCTGTTCAAACTCCTAGCTCTCATCCCTCTCTAGCCAAATTCAAACCTCCTTCGCCTCACGAACCGAAACCTCTTCCCGCCAATCACCCTGTAGAAATATTCACCAATCTCCTTCTTTCCAAAGTTTCGGACCCCTCTTTTCTTAACTCTCTTCATCCTCCAACAAACCTCTCCACTACCGAAAAAAGAGCACTGAGCAATCTGAGAAAAAATTCTGATATTGTCGTTACTTCCTCAGACAAAGGATCTACTATTGTTGTGCTCAACTCCACCGACTATCTAACCGAAGCCCAAAGACAACTCTCTGACACCTCTTCCTACACACCTACCTCGCATGATCTCAACCCTGCCTTTCACCGAAACATCCAATCCTTTTTAAAAAGGAAAGCACCAAGAGAGGGCCTTTCTAGTGGAGACATTTCCTTATTATCTCCACCCCATCCGCGAACCCCTCACTTCTACATTCTACCGAAAATTCACAAGGCCAACAATCCTGGTCGCCCAATCGTCTCCTCTTTAAATTCCCCCACAGAACGAATCTCTTCCTTTGTTGACTATTATCTTCAGCCTCTTGTACACTCCCTTCCTTCCTACATTAAAGATACGTACCATTTCCTCAATCGCCTCCATTCCACCTCTCTCCCGGTTGATAAAGACATCATTATGGTCACTATCGACGTGACCTCACTATACACCTCTATACCTCATGTAGAAGGCCTTGCCTCCCTTCGACACTTTCTTGACAATCGACCTACACCTCAGATACCCAGCACTGACTTTTTAATCGATCTCTCTCACCTAATCCTCACTAAAAACGCCTTCTCCTTCAACGATAAACATTATTTGCAGATCAAAGGTTGCGCCATGGGAAGCAGATTCAGCCCTTCATACGCAAATTTATTTCTTGGTCTCCTTGAAGAATCCTTCCTATCATCCTACCCACTTCAACCGTCACTTTGGCTTCGCTATATAGATGATATCTTCCTTCTCTGGCCTCATGGAGAAGACTCACTGAGCTCTTTCATTTCAGCACTCAATGAATTCTCCGAACTATCTTTTACCTCTAACCATTCCCCCTCCCGAATAACATTTCTCGATGTTACCATTTCCCTAGAAAATAAAAGTTTCATCACTTCAGTCCACATTAAACCTACTAACAAACAACAATATCTTCACTTCAACAGCTGTCACCCCTCACACACTAAACAATCCCTTCCTTACTCTCTCTCAGTAAGAGGCCACAGAATTTGCAATAATCCCGAATCCTTGGACATTTTTCTTAATAATCTTCACCACTCCCTTCTTCGTAGAGGATATCCTGAGAACCTTCTGCGTAAGAAAATCCTACACAATACTTACAAACCCAAAATTCATACCAAGAAACAAACCACACATCTCTCCCTTTCCACCACATACTTCCCGGGCGTGCAGGCTTTGAACAGAATCATCAAAAGCCTTTTTCCGATTCTTTCTAACAATGTCACTACTGGAAAAATCTTCTCTAGCTGTCCATCCTTATCCTTCCGTCGGCCGCCTAATCTATCTTCCATTCTCAAAACGACTAAACCACTCTCAAGGTTCACCACCCGTACTAGCTCTTTACCTATCCCTTGCCAACGACCCCGGTGCAAAACGTGTGCTATCCTCATTACCCAGCCACTTCCTAACAAATTTCTCACTTTTCCGCTTCCTTCCACTCCATCCCCCACCTGTACAACCAGTAACGTAATTTATATCCTTTTATGTAATTCCTGCCCCGCCTTCTACATTGGTTTAACCACCACCTCACTCAACCTACGGATTAACAACCATCGAGCTTCTTGCAAACCCACTTCCCAATCTGCTTCGCTTCCTGTCCCTAGCCACGCCTTTTCCCATAATTTAGAATTTGATGACTGCTTTCACATAGGAATACTTGCCTCCCTCCCACCCTCCGCCTCACCGCTAGAATTAAAAACGCTTGAATTGTCTTCCATTTGGCTACACCAAGCATTCAACCCGCCTGGCCTTAACAGGGCCCACTGATCTCCATAGCCTTCTCCTATCCCCCATTCCCCATCCTCTCCCTTCCCCTATCTTATCCTAATCTCCTCAGCCTTTAGGCATCCTCTGTCCTCGTCCTCAGTCTCTTCTTGCCTCCCTCCCGACGAAGACCCTAAGAGGTCGAAAATTTGAAAGAAACTAACGTGTGAGTCCTCTTTTATTTGTGTCTGTGTTTTTTGTGGCCTATCATGGCATTTATTTATATTCATATCACCTGTGGTGTCTTTCATAAGTAACATATATACGTTGCTATATGCAATCAATCTGTGTGAACTTCTGTCCTCGAGCGGCTTAACGACTGCAGTGATTACCATCCAGTTCCTGAGTCTTCAGCTGCTAGCAACTGTTCGTCGTCCTATCCCTCCTTTCACCACTGTTTCTCCATTCTAAAATTTCCTTTTTCTCACCTTTTGCCCTGTTCTGACCCAACTTTCCCGACATGCCTGCCCTTGATCATGTAGCCATTTGGATCCGCAACATTAGAAAGTACTCACTTAAACTTGCTCAATATACTTGTCACGTTGAATTTTTATCCTCCTGTCTTTCCTTAGGCATTGTGCCCAATGGACTCACCATTAGGCTACCCCTATCAGGGCTACCTCCTAGTCTTCACTCCTTCTTCCATTCTCTTAAATTCCAACTATCATTCAACATGTGCTACTGTGTCCTTTTCCAATACAAAACCCTGGTTTCTCAATACACATCTTACATTGAATCTCTAATTAATATAATCAATCTCTGCAGCCCACAATCACTCTCAATTATCCACAAAATTCTTACTTCTGCTCATGATTCCCTCACTATGAGGCGTCAAAAAGCCCTGAAGAAACTTTCTTCCCTCTGCCATTCCTTTTTTCAAAACGGACTATCATTACCACTAATCACTGCAAATCCCCCATCTGCCAGCCCACCTCTACACCTCTATAAACCCGACCTTGCACTTCTTCTCAACCTCCCTGCTCCCCCTCCTGCCACAGCCTCCCGGCCTCCTCCACAGAGGATCCCGCAGCGCGTTTTATCTCCTCCCCCCCACTCCTCCTCTCCCCCTTCTGGAGATAATCAGTCTCCGGAGCATACGGTGGTCAACTTATCTTCCTACTCCCTCACTCCAGACGAAATATCCGTGCTAGATAAGGGATTATCTTTCTCGCCCACACCCAAAGTCGATCCTGTGATGCTCGTAAGCGACACTATCAAGTTTTGCCGACGGTTGAAATGGAAATTCTTCTGGGACGCTCAGTCCTCTCCAACGGCTCCGGCCGCTGTTCAAACTCCTAGCTCTCATCCCTCTCTAGCCAAATTCAAACCTCCTTCGCCTCACGAACCGAAACCTCTTCCCGCCAATCACCCTGTAGAAATATTCACCAATCTCCTTCTTTCCAAAGTTTCGGACCCCTCTTTTCTTAACTCTCTTCATCCTCCAACAAACCTCTCCACTACCGAAAAAAGAGCACTGAGCAATCTGAGAAAAAATTCTGATATTGTCGTTACTTCCTCAGACAAAGGATCTACTATTGTTGTGCTCAACTCCACCGACTATCTAACCGAAGCCCAAAGACAACTCTCTGACACCTCTTCCTACACACCTACCTCGCATGATCTCAACCCTGCCTTTCACCGAAACATCCAATCCTTTTTAAAAAGGAAAGCACCAAGAGAGGGCCTTTCTAGTGGAGACATTTCCTTATTATCTCCACCCCATCCGCGAACCCCTCACTTCTACATTCTACCGAAAATTCACAAGGCCAACAATCCTGGTCGCCCAATCGTCTCCTCTTTAAATTCCCCCACAGAACGAATCTCTTCCTTTGTTGACTATTATCTTCAGCCTCTTGTACACTCCCTTCCTTCCTACATTAAAGATACGTACCATTTCCTCAATCGCCTCCATTCCACCTCTCTCCCGGTTGATAAAGACATCATTATGGTCACTATCGACGTGACCTCACTATACACCTCTATACCTCATGTAGAAGGCCTTGCCTCCCTTCGACACTTTCTTGACAATCGACCTACACCTCAGATACCCAGCACTGACTTTTTAATCGATCTCTCTCACCTAATCCTCACTAAAAACGCCTTCTCCTTCAACGATAAACATTATTTGCAGATCAAAGGTTGCGCCATGGGAAGCAGATTCAGCCCTTCATACGCAAATTTATTTCTTGGTCTCCTTGAAGAATCCTTCCTATCATCCTACCCACTTCAACCGTCACTTTGGCTTCGCTATATAGATGATATCTTCCTTCTCTGGCCTCATGGAGAAGACTCACTGAGCTCTTTCATTTCAGCACTCAATGAATTCTCCGAACTATCTTTTACCTCTAACCATTCCCCCTCCCGAATAACATTTCTCGATGTTACCATTTCCCTAGAAAATAAAAGTTTCATCACTTCAGTCCACATTAAACCTACTAACAAACAACAATATCTTCACTTCAACAGCTGTCACCCCTCACACACTAAACAATCCCTTCCTTACTCTCTCTCAGTAAGAGGCCACAGAATTTGCAATAATCCCGAATCCTTGGACATTTTTCTTAATAATCTTCACCACTCCCTTCTTCGTAGAGGATATCCTGAGAACCTTCTGCGTAAGAAAATCCTACACAATACTTACAAACCCAAAATTCATACCAAGAAACAAACCACACATCTCTCCCTTTCCACCACATACTTCCCGGGCGTGCAGGCTTTGAACAGAATCATCAAAAGCCTTTTTCCGATTCTTTCTAACAATGTCACTACTGGAAAAATCTTCTCTAGCTGTCCATCCGTATCCTTCCGTCGGCCGCCTAATCTATCTTCCATTCTCAAAACGACTAAACCACTCTCAAGGTTCACCACCCGTACTAGCTCTTTACCTATCCCTTGCCAACGACCCCGGTGCAAAACGTGTGCTATCCTCATTACCCAGCCACTTCCTAACAAATTTCTCACTTTTCCGCTTCCTTCCACTCCATCCCCCACCTGTACAACCAGTAACGTAATTTATATCCTTTTATGTAATTCCTGCCCCGCCTTCTACATTGGTTTAACCACCACCTCACTCAACCTACGGATTAACAACCATCGAGCTTCTTGCAAACCCACTTCCCAATCTGCTTCGCTTCCTGTCCCTAGCCACGCCTTTTCCCATAATTTAGAATTTGATGACTGCTTTCACATAGGAATACTTGCCTCCCTCCCACCCTCCGCCTCACCGCTAGAATTAAAAACGCTTGAATTGTCTTCCATTTGGCTACACCAAGCATTCAACCCGCCTGGCCTTAACAGGGCCCACTGATCTCCATAGCCTTCTCCTATCCCCCATTCCCCATCCTCTCCCTTCCCCTATCTTATCCTAATCTCCTCAGCCTTTAGGCATCCTCTGTCCTCGTCCTCAGTCTCTTCTTGCCTCCCTCCCGACGAAGACCCTAAGAGGTCGAAAATTTGAAAGAAACTAACGTGTGAGTCCTCTTTTATTTGTGTCTGTGTTTTTTGTGGCCTATCATGGCATTTATTTATATATATATATATATATATATATATATATATATATATATATATATATATACTACTTCATTCATTCACACGGCGCCTTAAGCGCAAACATACATATAAATTCAGAGGTAAGGAAAGAAAGGGATAGGAACAACGGATAGGAAGGAAGGGAATGCCACCGAAAATTTAGTGAGTGTGAGTTTATATTCTTTTTCGTGTGTGTTCTGATACTGCCCATCCTAGGGTTATTTATGTTATTTACCTCGCCGAGGAACATTTCGAAGTGTATATATATATATATTATATATATATATATATATACTTCGAAATATATATATATATAAATAAATGCCATGATAGGCCACAAAAAACACAGACACAAATAAAAGAGGACTCACACGTTAGTTTCTTTCAAATTTTCGACCTCTTAGGGTCTTCGTCGGGAGGGAGGCAAGAAGAGACTGAGGACGAGGACAGAGGATGCCTAAAGGCTGAGGAGATTAGGATAAGATAGGGGAAGGGAGAGGATGGGGAATGGGGGATAGGAGAAGGCTATGGAGATCAGTGGGCCCTGTTAAGGCCAGGCGGGTTGAATGCTTGGTGTAGCCAAATGGAAGACAATTCAAGCGTTTTTAATTCTAGCGGTGAGGCGGAGGGTGGGAGAGAGGCAAGTATTCCTATGTGAAAGCAGTCATCAAATTCTAAATTATGGGAAAAGGCGTGGGTAGGGACAGGAAGCGAAGCAGATTGGGAAGTGGGTTTGCAAGAAGCTCGATGGTTGTTAATCCGTAGGTTGAGTGAGGTGGTGGTTAAACCAATGTAGAAGGCGGGGCAGGAATTACTATCCCCCATTCCCCATCCTCTCCCTTCCCCTATCTTATCCTAATTTCCTCAGCCTTTAGGCATCCTCTGTCCTCGTCCTCAGTCTCTTCTTGCCTCCCTCCCGACGAAGACCCTAAGAGGTCGAAAATTTGAAAGAAACTAACGTGTGAGTCCTCTTTTATTTGTGTCTGTGTTTTTTGTGGCCTATCATGGCATTTATTTATATATATAAGAAAAGGAAAAAAAAATAATAATTATCGCCCGATATTTTACCGGCGAAGCGATGCTTACACACACGCCGGATTTTTACCGGTCAAACGATAAGTTGCTATGTTTTTGAGCCGACGCGACGCCGGCGATCCACAGTGACGATGGCTGGCAGCTAACCGGCATTTTGCCGGTGCCGGCACGTGGTCGGTGAGTGTGCAAGCTCCAATGCTCTCCCATTGTTCACCATTGGAAATTGGACGGCCGATATTTTACCAAAATCGGTGTGTGTGCAAGGGGCCAATCTCTCTCTCTCTCTCCTTTCTTTTCTTCAGCCTCATTTCACTGCGATCGGACGCTCTAACCAGTTGACTTGGACGTTCATTTGCATTGGACATATCTCTAGAATCTGTGGACGGAGCTGCCTCTTTTCCTTCGAATTTTATGTAATGTTATGGGCGTATGAAAAGGGGGAAAAACTCAAGTGGCCAAGTAAAAATCTCCCAAAGCTCGTCCACCTTGCGCGTAAAATTGACACTGTGAGCGGAAAGGGGAGAGATTCACGACAGGGACCAAAGCCCAGCCTCTCCACCGAAATAGCCCAAAATCACACACACACATTCACTCAGAACAAACAATCAAAACAACATCCTCTGTGGGGGCTGAAGGGACCTCCTCAACTAAGGCTTCTTGTTCCACAAAAAAACCGGGAATCTACACAGCGAAAGGTCTGATAAGGATGCCCTGTGATTTTTAGAGACACACGTACTCAATAAACAGTCAAACACGCAACCACTCACCCAGAGATGGCTTCGCACTTCCGGGAGAAAATAGCTTTGAAGAAAGCGTGGTCAAAGATCGGCAAGGGAACGAGACGAATACGTACGTACAAAGTGGCGCTCTTCGGCGTGCTTAATGTTAAAGAAAAGCACTCCCAACACAAGGCCGAAAGCGGGAGAATGTCATGGGAGGGAGAGTTGGATGCGCCGACGCATGCAATGTAGAGGACCTGCCGAGCGAACGGCGGTAGAATACGCAAATATGGCATCCACCTGGGAAATAAGTTCTCATGGACGGCGTAGTGCCATGACCCTCGTTTCTATTGCTGTGGGAATAGGGTAGTTTCCTTCATCAAAGAAAATGAAAGGCATTGGTTGCGAATCGTTACCCACCATTAGTGTATTCATAAAATACAAATTATTTGGTTTTAGAAATCCCAGTTCAGGCGAATGGCAATAGTCAATTTTAACCGCATTTGAAAAAGGCCAGATTGGTGCCCATGCGATGCCACTCCACGTGACGTCACAGGGACCTAGTTTCTTTATAAGTAGGTAGATAGGAGTTTTACATCGTCTGGGAATACCAATACGTGCTTGAGACACAGAGCTCAGGGAAATATGTCTTAATAATCACCTATTAAAACTGCCTAAGGTCGGAAAGTTTCCTTCGTTTGATAGGGTATTAATAATCCTTATTTAAGCCAAGCGCTATCTGCTAGCAGGGTTCTCTGCTACCTGCCAGCAGCCTGTATCGCTGCGGTGCACATATCCTCGCCCCAAGGTCACCTCACATAGCGGCAGTGGGAACCAGAATAACGTCATACGGGCTTTTACCAGCATTCATACTTAGCCGTCGCGTTTTCGCGCGCTTGAAAATTTTCACTTTTCATTTAATCCAGAAAAATAGATATCGTCTTTTGAAAACCTAAAAGCGTGAAATGCGTACTCCAGCAGGGCTATTCTACTAAACGGGGCCATTTGTATGGCCGGCCGTAAGTTTCTTATGGTCTGACCCGAAATTACGGCCTAAACCGATTCCACTCTCGAGGGGCCATATCGTATGGCCCGGCCAAAAGTCTTAACGCCCTTTCTGCAGGCGAGTATGAGAATTATAATTGGTACTATAAGTTTGGTTCACTTTTTTATATACTAGTCATTTTTTTGAGAAGGAAGTTTGTTCCAACGTGAATAAAAAATTAATTATATGTTCCTTAACCGAAATGGACTTATTAAAGGATAAATTTGGATTTTCTTTAAACACTAATCTAGCGGCAGACGCTGAAGATCTTTAAAACAAGTGAAGAACGCAAATCACGGGCGAGAAGAAGCAGAAGAAATTTGTACCGTGCAGTATTATAATATTCGTGAATTGTGCATGTAATGGATAGAGTTAGAACATGACATCCCATTGTAGTTCTAATCCCCTTCCTCTCCTTCCAATGGTGTTTCTATTGTCTCATGGCTGCAATCATTTGCCCCCAAAAGCCTTATAAATCCAGCCAATGCACGAAATCTAAAGATGAAATTGAAACTTTAAGTTTCATTAATTTTATTATCAGAGGCTTATGTTTCGGTAGCTGTATAAAGTTAAAACATCAATATGAGACTATCATTCTTTCCTTGATTTGTGGACGACATTTGTCCTCTACGCATCGACTTACTGAAGATTGCCTTACTGCCAAAAAACATTTCTTGCCCTATGTTTCTTAGATATCCTCCCTCATGAACCGTTATGCTACGAGAATCTTAAAATATAAAAAATTTAATAGCGGATATTTCAAACTACCTACAGCTTTTCGAAACAAGTAAGGAATCTGCTAGCAAATGTAGCACAGAAAGCAAATAAAAGCCGGCTCCGGGAAGAGGAACGGGCCCGTTCCTCCGTTCACTTTAGCAGAGCATCCGTTAAAAGTATTCCTAACTTTTTAACTACAAGCGAACTTTTAGCTCATCCGCTATATCTACTTAAAAATTAAGTAACAACTTTTGACGCACGGAAACAGTTAATGAAAATATCGTCATCGTATGCGAACGGATTACCTACACGTATCCCGTATCCTCCTTATGAAATCGACGTCTTTTTTAAATATATCTAGCCAATGCCCGTTGAATCCGTATGTGCTCACCCACAATATTCATATATTTCTTGAAACAATCGCTATGTAATCGATGACACTTCGTAAGTTTCTTTTATAACACCTTAGGCGAGCAATGTTATTTCGTATGGCCCGAGTTATGACCGCCTCTTAGGCAGGCCATATCATTACGGCCTTTAGGCCATAGCTACCGCCCGACTTATGGCCTTTCGCTCAGAGTAGAATCGCTCGAAGCCATACGTATGTCTCGAGGCCGTAGTTATGGTCGATTTCGACTTATGGCCCGGCCATACGATTAGTGGAATAACCCTACAGGAGTAATAATCTTTCGATTTAGGCAATAAAAAATAATGGGAAACTACCCTATTCAGCGTCTTGGATGGCAGCGTGGTGGTCTTCGCTGTGGCCCAGAAAATCGGCAGACCCATGGCTAGGCAGAGGGTCGCGGCATTTCACGCGAGGTTTCCTGCATGCAACTGTGAAACTTAGTCGCGGGCCAATCATATTCTACATCTACATAATACCCTGCGAGCCACCTCTAGGGTGTTTGGCAGGGGGTGATCAATCACCAGCATGCAGCATGCATTTGGACTCCCACATGCACACCACACCGTCCAAAAAACGTCCCGTATAATAACAAACTATACTACTATATGCTGTTAGAAATAGAATATAGAATAGAAATTCAGAAACATGCATTACGTTTTACATAGGTTAGTAGGCTACACTACAAGTCATGCAATCTATTTACGAGGTCTATTGCTGCCGTTATAATCTCTTATTGATCGTGGAAAAAATGACATTCGGAATCTGTCTGTTCTACAATCTATCTCTCTTATTTTATTTATATGATCTGATCTTCCGTAGTACGTTGGCGTCCGCAAGATACGGTTAACTTCGTCAGAAAAGACACTGCTCTTGAATTTATCTAAAAGGTTTAGTCTATTTTTCAATCTACGGTCCGACAGAGATTCCCATCCGAGTTTATCTAAGAGGTCAGTTACACTAACAAGACTATCGTAACGACCTTTCACATACCTGGCAGCTCTTCTTTGCACGCGTTCTAACTCTGTTATTAAGCCTTTTTCATGAGGGTCCCAAACACTGGCAGCGTATTCCAAATGTGGTCTAACGAGGGAAAAGTAGCTAATTTCTCTCACTTTGTCGTCGCACTTTCCTAATATTTTTTTAACAAAACCCATTTTACGATTAGCTTGACCGGTTATTTCTCGAATATGTTTATTCCACGATAGATCATTATTGAGTATAACGCCTAGATATTTCACGGATTCAACAACATTTAATTGGGTGCCTCGAATGATATAGTTACGCTGTAGGGAGTTATTCTTCTTCCAGAAATTCATTACGACGCATTTTTCCAAATTTAATTCTAACTGCCAAGCATCGCACCAAGCTTGGATAGCAGCAAGGTCATTCGTTAGTTCATCCATTTTTTTGCTGGAACGGATTTCTCTGTAAACTACAGCGTCGTCTGCAAATAATCGTAACTTACTGTGTACTACTTCGCCAATGTCGTTTATATAAAGAAGGAATAGGAGTGGGCCAATGACACTACCCTGAGGAACGCCAGAAGTGACTCTAACCTCATTGGAGACTGCACCGTCTAATACTACTCTTTGGACGCGGTCACTCAGAAATTCTCTAATCCAGGAAATGACATCTTCATCTAGACCGTAAGATTTCAGTTTTATTATTAACTTTCCGTGGGGTACTTTATCAAATGCCTTTTTGAAATCAAGAAAAATCGCGTCCACTGGAATGTTGTCTTCCCCGGAGACTAAAATATCGTGGGCGAAAAGCGCTAACTGAGTTTCGCACGATCTGCTTTTCCTGAATCCATGTTGAGTTCCCATTAATAAGTTTTGCGCGTCTAGGTGTTTCATTACCGAGCTTTATTTTATATTATTTTTACTTTATTTTAGCTTATATTTATGTGCTTGAGGATATATTTCACTGTCGCATCCCCATATCCTGCTTTGAAATGATTTCCAAACCAAGCGATGAGAATCCACTCGTGTCCCGGGCTGCTCTGTGTCCAGGAGATGGATATAGTCCCTAATATCTCGTGTATTTCGTGAGGAGCTCATCTGAGTATTGGGCGTCGCACAATGTTCCTATCTTCTCAAAACCTCACACAAATCTATATTTAATGGCTGTTAGCTGGAATGGAATGAACGGAATATCTTACGGAAATTCATTTTGAGCATATCTCTCATTTGTGACGAGGAATTTCTCAAGTTGGATGTTTGCGTCTCTGTGTGTCTCTGTTTTTAAGCTATATTGTGCGTCATCCGTAAGTGTGGATTTTTAAGTGCAAATGCCTCCACTTCCACTTTTATCTCTATGGCGACCGGAGGCAGTAGTCACAAAGCTGTTTGCCCATGCTTTGTGGCGCGATCTTTCTCATCGAATGCACTTCGCTATCGATTTGCTGTAAAGCATCGGCTTTATTTATTTATTGGCAGAGATAGGAGTCGTCGCTCGTTGTTGCTCTTTTGTTATCATAGCGAGAGGATGTTTCTGCGTGCGAATGCGTCCCATATCGGCCAATGGCGTCCGTCCGTTCATACGTCTCGCCGTATGAATACAGAATGCAGCAATCTTTTACCCTCGTTGAAATATCTCCCTTATCACCGAATATGGCGCTCAACAATTGGATATTGGCCACTCTTTCGCCGAGATTACACTCTGCGCCATAATTATGGCGCTGCGGTGCGTTACGCTTTGATTCTGTCGTTCTAGCCAATCATCGCTCGGAAGCCATTTTATTGGTTCGATGTTATGTAGTCCCGCATCTTCCGTTATTTTAAGCTGAATCGTTCTTTAAAGCTAACGTTTGCGTTTTCTGTTTTCATTGAATGCAAATCATCTGTCACCGTTTAATAGCGTGATTGTACATTATGAGTGGCATTATTTAGGCGTTTTTTTTTTACTGCCGTTCCTATCTGAAGCTGGCTGGAAGTGAAAACAATTGGAACTTTTTCATATCAAGATGCCTTGCAGTGAAAACTTGTCTGGATGAAAGTCACTCACCACTGCCCCTTTTAAGTTACATTGTTCTCCACTCACGTATAGGCTATGTCAATGTTTCCATTGAAATCGAATGCAGGAAAACAGCCTCATGTTGATGTGGAAACGGATTGATGAGTAGTTATCGCAAGCAATAGGACGGCGTCATTTACATTTCTTTGCACAGACGCTCTGTCGGCGAGAATAGATGAATGAATCGATAAAAGCGTAGGTTTCTTTCATACTGACGAGGGGGTGGGGAGATGAATTTGGGAGTGGGACGGCGCGTGTTTGAAGCACTACCCCTTAGTTTTACGATGCCCCAGACATAATCGATGCGCGGGAATAGGCAATTGTATGTGGTACGTTGACTCGTCAACATACCACATATAATAGGGTAGTTTCCTTCATCAAAGAAAATGAAAGGCATTGATTGCGATTCGTTTCCCACCATTACTGTATTCATAATATACAAATTATTTGGTTTTAGAATTCCCAGGTTAGACGAATGGCAATGGTCAATTTAAACCGCATCTGAAAAGGCCAGTTTGGCGCCCATGCGATGCCACTCCACGTGACGCCACAGGGACCTAGTTTCTACATAAGTAGGTAGATTGGAGTTTTACATCGTCTGAGATTACAAATGCATGCATGAGGCACAGAGCTCAGGGAAACATGTCTTAATTATCACCTATTAAAACTGCCTAAGGTCGGAAAGTTTCCTTCGCTTGATAAGGTATTAGTAATCCTTATTTACACCTAGCGCTACCAGCTAGCAGGGTTCTCTGCTACCTGCCAGCAGCCTGTATCGCAGCGGCGCACATATCGTCGCCCCAAGGTCACCTCACTTTGCGACAGCGGGAGCCAGAATGACGTCACACGGGTTTTTCCCAGTATTAATTCTTAGCCGTCGCGTTTTCGCGCGCTTGAAATTTTTCACATTTCATTTTATCGCAAAAAATAGTTATTGCCATATAAAAATGTAAAAGTGTTAAATTCGTACTCCAGTAGTAATAATCTTTCGATTTAGGCAATAAAAAATAATAGGAAACCACCCTATTGCCTATTCCCGCCATGTGTTCACTCCTTATTTCCATCGGATTAGTATCATGAGCGCTTGGAAATATTTCACCCTTTCATAGAATGAATAATAATGAGGATATTTCCTGTGTGATCGGCGATTTGCATTTCGACGGCCATCTTCATCCGATAACCCACCATAATTGCACACATTCTCTTTTGATTATAACATTATTTTCATATTTTACTAGCTCACCCGGCGAACCTCGAACAGCCTCCTAATCAATGAGCAGTTTAGTTAAACCATTTAGAAACCAAGAGTGGCTGTAATGATTTAAATAAATAATAATTGTTAAACATTCAACGAATAATTTTTTACGAAGTTATTTTAACGAATAAAATTTAATATGCTAAAAATTATTAAACATGATTTGTGGTGCGCTAGTTATAACTCGACTGGGAAAAGTGCACTGCGTAAACATGCCCCGGTCTAACCTGCACCTCCTTCGGGTTTATTCTCTTGAGTCAAGCATTCTCCGATACACAACAGTTTTCGCTTTCATATCAGGCTCAAAACAGGTAAAGCGGATAGTTTACCGACTCGTCAACATATCACATATAATTGACAATGATGAAAATATGGGTTTTCTTTATTCTGACCAAAAATACTCAATCTGTGATTTCATAGTCTTCATCGCGAATGCAAAAGGATAGGAAATAGAATTTCGTTAAAACTCGAATGCATATCGGTTGGGATCATGGAAAATCTCGGATTGAGAACTTCCTCGCACCATTTAATTTTCCTTTAAGTCACGTGAATTATATTGATTATCAGTTTTTTCTCAATTACCAAACGGGTTCCATTGCATAGTTTTAGTTGGTTTAGGTATCCAAGCATCATACCCACCGACCCTACTTTTCGCTGCAAATTGTGCCATGGTCAGCCAGGCACTCCCAAGACTTATGAAAATCCAGATGGATAATTGGTGACTTCGTCTTCGTATGTTACACAGCCTAAAGCTTTGAGTGAGCGCAGAGTACCCACGATATAATTTTGAATAACGAAGTTTAAGTCTTAGAAATTTTCATTTTTGGCCACCACAATTGCTTACTATCCAAAAACATTTTTTTATTTCTATGGTTACCAATCAAGTTAGGGAACACTTTGATGAAGAACTCATCTTTTGATGAAACAAAATCGCATAAATGCCGAGGAAATGAAATCTGGAAACGTCGACAGGAACACAGCACAGTCATTACCGATAGTCAACGATTGCTTGGAGATTTGTTCACACACATAGTGGGGATGTGTTTGTTGACTGCTCAACTTGACTTGGGCTTAGCTGGAATTAAATGATTTCGTATCATTTTTATATTTTTTTAACTGTTAAAACGTTTGTAAAATTGTACAAATACCAGTAATTAAATTGGTAATAACAAAAAAAGTCATCCAGTTCTCTCCGACTTGACAGCTATTGCGGAATTACCAACTCCTGAAAAAATACCCCCAAGATCAAGATTTATTCTTTTCGTAAACTTTTACTATTTTTTAAATGTTTATTCTTTTATCCGGGGCTGAGACGAATTCAAAAAATCAAATCTCATTGAAATCGGTGCAGCCGTTCTCGAGTTATAAATAGTGTAACTAACACGATTTTCGAATTTCTTTTATATAAGGTGCTAGGGGGTAACTGGTACCATAGGTTACCTGGGGCATGGGTAGATTACATGCATATTTATTGGAATTTTGAGTTTATCAGGTAGGCACACCTACTTCTTCTTCTACTTTTGCTCCTTAAACAACACGCCTTACCTCATTTGGATCCATTTAGTGAGTTTGGGCTGCAGTGGAATTTTAGGCCTGGAGATTTTTCAAAGCAACGACCTATCTCCGTGAGACTTGCTGGTTTTCATTGTAATGTGGTGAGTAATTTCAATCTATCTAATACTTTAGGATAAGCATGAAGGTTGATTTTATTCCTGTATATGGTTGTTATCACCACTAAACTTCCGGTAGATTTTGTAATAGGGGTACTCCAGTCACCCCAAAAGTTTTTCATAAATGGTGTAACTGGGGAATGACAAACCCAGTTACCCCAATAGTTAATGTAAATTAAAATTACACGGAGATATTTATTATGTAACTTTACGTAGCTCTGAAATAGCTTAAAAAATCCTTTGTCATAATCTTTTTACTCAGCTGCAGATAATGGTGCGAAAATATAAGGAAAATTCAGAAGGGTGCTGGACTAACCTACCCAATTGAAGATCTTGAAAATGCCGTAATAAATGTAAAAAAAGGGAACTAAACTACTCGTAGAGCAGCATTGTTTTATCCCATTTCTTGGAGTATGGTACAACATCATGTTTATGGAACTCGGAAGAAAGGACTCGTATCTCAAGGCCCAAGTAAGGGAGGTGGGTGTGGGACTTCTTATTTCTCTGCTGCTGAGGAAGAGGAATTTGCCAATGCAACAAAAGTTATGGAAAAATGGCTTTGGCCTTACTGGTGAATAGGTATTGAGTACTGTGACGAGACTTCCTTCTGTCACGACCCCTCCGAAACCTAAGGGTGCTATTAATCAGAACATTCAACACAAAACAAGCACCAAGCAGGGATGGACACGAAGCAGGAGAATTTTGACTAGGAATTCGGAACGACAAGGGTGAGAAAGCCGCATAGTTTTGCAGGAGAGAGTAGTTTATTCATTACAACACTTAAATCATCTTAAATGGCGAGGATACACATAAAAGAGTCCAGGGGATACCAGATATACTAAATCATGGTAATACATAAAGTTAAGAAGAGTGAAAACTCACCTCCTAATTCAGACTAACACCTAGTGCTATTGAAATGCAACGTAATATTCACGAGACCTAGGAAAATGAGAGTGGCGTGAAGCATTGGTTTGAGAAAAGGGCGGAGAGAATGATCAGAGGCAATGAGTAGTGAAAAATGGTATGTAGGAGAAGAGCAGGACTAGATAAAAACGGGAAAAGTGAATTCAGCTGGTGCATGCGCAGAGCAAAGAAACTGAGGATCACAGAAGAAATGGTAAATGAAATGGAGGAGAGGAGGAATTGGAAGAACGTGGGCACAGATTAAGGTAAAAGGATGGATCCGGAAATAAATAATACGCTGAGGCTGAAAACCAAGGAAGCATGTGAAGCTTGGTGGAAAAGGCACGTTGAAAAATGTAAATGTTTCAGACAGAAGGAGAGGTAGGCGCGTTGTACGCCAAGGTAAAGGCACTATCGTGCCGCATATTCCTAATTTCCGGATATATTACGTCTAGTGTGAAAATGCTCTCGTAGAATTAAAGTTATTCAGCATGGCAATATATTTTAAACCGTTGTAGTTTTAAAAAAGAATACTTAGAGGATTTCGTTTTTAATCAAATGAAGACGGTTTGCCAAATGTGGCCGGAATCACGAACCCTAGGAGCACGTACACCCCGGGTCGAACTCGAGTCGAGTCACTCAAATGCTTGAATACAGTTCCAAACTCCGTTTTTAAGTTTTCACTACTTTTCATGTTGGTGATAGTGAGACGCATATGCCTAGATCACAAAAGAGAAGTTTGGCTCAATTCTGAGATGAAACTTTTTAGAAACGTCGAATGATCGATTCTTGTGGTGTCATATGAACCATGAGATCAATACGCGCTTGCAGAAATATGGTTGTGTGGAAAACTGTTGCACCTAGTGACGAAATTGGGTGGTATTTGGTGAAGCACAACTTTCTGGTTCCCCTCACTTGTGTTCGTAAAACAAACTCAGAATCAATGGGAATCGTAGTCCAAGGAGTGCCCACCATAGAAACTGATTTAAAAGATCAATCTTCCTCCGCGTTCTGTTCGATAGGATATCGAACTGTTTTAGACGTGTCATATTGACACATATGTTATGTCCCGTGTATTCTATCTCTTAAATGGAAGATCTGCGTCCGTCCATCCATCGTGTTATTTCCTTTCGGCCGCCGCGAGCAAATGCCCGTTTGATATTCTTTCGCCGTCTGGACCCAAATCAGAGGCCCTCTATTCTTTACATATATCCCTCATCCAGTCGTGAGAAGCATCGATAAAGCCGAGTGAAACAACCAAACATCGCCCACACCGGAAAGAAATGCTCTTTCCTTTGGTTGAACGTGTTGATGGGATCCAACTGCTTCAGGAGTTTGCACTTCAATCACCATGAGTGGAGTATATTTGTTAAATTCTTAATTTCTGTGAGCGAATGAACTCCCAAACCGGCCTTTTTGAATAGCACTTTTAGATTCGTAATGATCATTCTGCTTTGGCCAGCAAAGGCATTGGGCTGCAAGGTAATCCGCACCAAGTTGTTGCAGTTGGAGGGCAGGTTAGCAGGAGCGATGCCAAACCGCTTTCTTCCGCCCCGGACTCTGTTCCCGTGAGTTTGTGTTATAAATTTGAATGAAACCTCTGCTATGAATATTATCTTACACTCCGTAGCCTTTGAACCACGTAAGTGTCTGATAATTAAGTGTCTCGTTTTTAAGCAAAAAAATTTTCCATTACATGTAACACTTGATGATATCTCTTGTGAAGTCAAAGAATCCCTGGAGAGGAAATTAACGAAGAATATTATTTTACGGCAAGTGTTCAAATAAATTGATTCAAATCGAGTGAATTAAATTATTCAAATGATAAAGGATGATTTTTTTGAGTGCAGTTTAAATCGAGCCGGAGTTTTTCGGAGTCAGTTGGATGAGCTCACTTGAATCGCCTCTCCCTTTGGCGGTTTTATTCTGCGTCTCCGTGTGCACTATCGCGTTTTCTCTCATTTCCGGCATGTGCTCCTCAGATTTGATCGAAACGACAACGATTAAATTGATGTCAACCTGAGTGGTTCCCCGTCTTTCCGCGAAGGCGCGCCGGTTGTGTTGATGGTCCGCCTCTTCACAATCAGTGAAAATGGCTCTGTGATCATCACGCACCATCTCAACGCAATCTTCTTTGTGCTCTCCCTCGACGCAGGCGCAGTAGAACGAGAGGCATAAATTGTGGGCGATGGGAGGACTTCCGGTGCGGTGCGCTCTGATAGTCAAATGTCTTCTCTTCGCTCTCTTCCCTTCGCGACGAAGCGGAAATTGAAAACGCGACAGAGATTGATGGGGCTGTGAGACGCGATTCGCCATTTTCAAGTGGTCGCCGCCATTTTGATCAGCACCCCCCTCACGGGCTCATTGTTGCATCTAGTTGTATTGTTAGGTCGCAACAATCAGGGGTGCGATAATCCACGGATGCGAAGCCTTGGTATGCGATCCATTTTACCATGGGCTATTGAAGTCTCCGCGTCAAGTACCGCGATACCGCGGGGTATCGCGACAATACGCAAACTGCTATCTCGTCACCACGACACCTCGTTGCCGCTACAATTGGTAAGTAGACAATTCGTAACTGACTTTTTTGTGTTCACGACAGGTCGTGTCTTTTTGTGTACCTTTGACTGTCATTGTTTCTATTGTCAAATAATTTAAACAATTCGATTCTCCCGTATTACAATTAATCAAAACGGCTTTTTCCGAAGGATTTCAAACCCTTGTAACCGAATATGCAACAATTTTCCACTGTTTACATTATGCAAAAAATATAAACAATTGAGTGTTCCGACATGTAAATAAACCAAAACAGCTGTATGTAAATGTTTTAGACCCGCTATATCCGAAATCAATGCTACTTTTGCTTAATCTTCTGTAATCGCCGATATATTACCAACTAATTTAAACAATTGAGTGTTAAAAAAATATAAAAATACGAAAAATCTCTTTCTAACGTGCTTATGATTTTTTTGATCTGCTGACGCCTGAAGTAGTTTATTTTATTTAATATTAGACACTTGCCTATGCACAAACAAATTATTTAAGCAATTCAACGTTAAGAAGTTCAAAATGTAAAGACAGTTCTTTCCGAAGAACTTTTATGCATTGCAACCGAATGTTACTTTATTTTTATTCAAATTTTTACTTGTTATTTTTCGAGGTAATCCCAAAGGCCTTCGATTTGGGGCAATGAGGAAGCCCCCCTTTGGAATGCGTGACTTCGCGTTGTGCCGATGTACCCAATCTTGCTAATTTGACGCAGGGCATTGTCATTTTCAATTGTAGCCATCTGTTTTCTGAATTTGTAAAGTTGTGTTTACGTTTTAAGTAACAAACTGCTATTATCTGTGTATTCAGATGAGGAGAATAATGAAAACTCTGTTTCTGCGCTATTATATACATCACACATAAGCTTCAAAAACCTGTCGCTTTGAATTTCAATTATTTTCATTCGGACTTCGTATAAATGAACACTGGGTGAATGAACTTTGATGAATCAGCGGGATCAATTACACTGGACGCCATGAAAATCGGCCCTGACCCTATTCCTGCTGATTCATATGTAAAATGACCTCCTAAATCCGAATATGTTCTCCGGTTTTCCCTATCACCCCCATTTTCGGGGAGCTCCCCCCTCCAATTTTTATCACTTTTGGTCATTTGGAGGATTTAATAGGATTATTTCAGCATTGAAATTTTTCTAGTGGTTTTGAGGGGTACAAAATAAAAAAAAATATTTATGGTAATGAGGTAGATTTGGGGGGGAATAAGTCTCCGTTAATTGCATAAAAAAGCATTTAGAATGACCATTTTTGCCAATTTTTCTCAAATTTTCAGGTATTTTTTTATTTTGTCCAGCTTCCATGTCACATTATCCTACCCCGAATGATAAAAATATGTAACAACAAGAAACAGTAGTAAAAATAAAAATATTTTACTGCATAGCATAGTAACAATAATTAAAATAAGTAGCAAAAGCTCGGAAGAATCACTTTACCACGCTGGCCCTCGCAATGCGTCGCCCGCTCAGGCTTGGACGGCAATTCTCTGTTGCTTTCGCAGCTGAAAAAGGAGAAGTATTATTTTCTAATTTCACGAAGAATATTAGATTGATATTTTATGTTCTCATTGGAGTTAAAAAGTATTCTTTCTCCTTAATGATCGATTTCCACAAAGTATCAGCGTTTCAAATGAATTACGTAGGTATATTGAAGTTGTCGTCCTCTTTCCTCTAGCGATCGCAGATTCGATTCTTTCGGTGCTCTGTACAAGGATCCTTATTATCCAAATAGTTTAAATGTGCAAAACAGTAAAAGTTGTTTTACTCCGGCCATTTCCAAGTGAATGTCAGTATGTGGGCTTTAGTTGTGGCTATTAGCGTGATTCAATGTGTAATTATGTTACGCGTGTGTAAAAATCATCCTCATCACTTCTGGCGGTGAATTCTTCTCGGGTTTCCATCCGGGTGAGCTCCATCTCCATCGCTGCCGACGTTTCGATAGAATCCTTTTCTATCGTCATCAGGGCCGATGACGATAGAAAAGGATTCTATCGAAACGTCGGCAGCGATGGAGATGGAGCTCACCCGGATGGAAACCCGAGAAGAATTCACCGCCATCATACGCCGGGAAAAAGTGAAATCTTACTCATCACTTCTGCTATGTTTGCGGTGAATTGACTTAAGCTCCAAGTGGTTGTAAGCTATAACATATGGCACAAATTTACGCCTAAATGGATGCCATTCTCTGAGAAAAGGGCATAAAAGTCTTTTCCTATAGGACAAGATAGCACTGAAGCTACTTTTTACGTAAGATGAAGGCTTGGTTTTTACTGTAATTAATGCATTGTTGATAGAACTGATGATGCCATGCCACCCAGAAAAATGGAGATTGTTTATGAATTCGTCAAAGACAAGCTTGAAAGTGGCCTTTTGGCCAATGGGAATGAGTTACCCACTGTCATGTCTGCATACTCTGCTGATATAAAGGAGAAGTACGGAAATATCACCCGAATCCTTGAAAATAAAAATTATCGTGATTATAAATGGTAAGTTTACGCTAATCTGAAAGCTGTCGCTCTACTCTCGGGACTGCAAACAGACCTCGCAAATACTGCTGCTTCCTTTGTGAATACTACAGCCGCGCCCGAGAAAAACATTACATCGTACGAAACTGGCCTCTGCGAGAAAGTTTCACTCATGGTTATAAAAATGTCGTTCATGTTTCACTGGTTCCGACAGAAAATATTCACTTGCCACCATTTCACATCAAACTATGACAGATGAAACACTTTGTGAAAGCAATCTACAAGACAGGAGCTGAATTTCAAATTGTAACTTAATTTCCTCGTCTTATTGAGGCTAAAAACCAAGGAAGTAATATTTGTGGGCCCCCAGGTTAGGAAAATTTTCCAAAAATCGAAATTTATGGAACACCTGAATCATAAAGAAAATCGAGCTTCGCTTGGATTCTGAAACGTGTGTTAGAACTTTTTGGGTGACAAAGTAATGACTATGTCGCCCACGTCGAGGAATTGCTGTCAGCGTAGTAGGCCATGGGGAGTAACATATCACTAAAAATGCATTTCCTTCATTCACACCTTTTCATAGAATATTTTGGAGCAGTTTCAGATTAACATTAGGAACGGTTCCATGAAGATATCACCAAAATTGAGAGGAGATTTTCAGGGAAGTTGAATGCGGACATGTTGGTATGTACATTAGGCCTACTGCTGGTTTTTGTATGACAAACTTCCCGTGTATAAAGGGAAATCAAATACCAAATTACTTATGTTATTCATCGCTCCTCACATTTGTTATTTTTCTCTTTGTTGATGCGCGTGTGGTAGCGTACCTTCTGAACTGTCGGAACACATTTTCATTATTTTTTCTATGAAGTGTTTTTAAATATTTTTTATTATTGATGATATACGCTGTTGTTATATTTTTCCATCATCCTGGGATATTTCGGGCTGAGGAAGATGAAATAGGAGCTGTAATATGAAGAAAATAAGTGAAAATATTGCGAAAAAAGGAGAGGTTGATAATTTTTAATGTTTTTTTTTAATCATTAAGGGAAACTAATCCCCCAAATCTACATCCTTACCATTAATTATCATGTTTTATAACTTTTCATGCACAAAAACCTAATGAGAAATATAAATGCTAATATAATCCTTTTCATTCCTCCAAATCATTGCAAAGTGATGAAAATTAGAGGGGGTTCCCCCTCGAAAATGGTGGGTGATGGAGGGAAACATCATATTCGGATTTAGGAGGTCATTTTCAATGAGAATAAGCTGGAAAGGTATCAGGGCTCATGAAAAAATTATTTTTTGCCGTCCAGTGTTATTTACGGGTCTACTGGCAGCCGCTTTCTTGATCTGCTCTGGCGCATCAGCTCCAACTAACATAGCCTCTCTCTTCACATAGAGGTATGACTGCAGAGGAGGCTAGCGGCGGCCACGGGTAACAATTGATCGAGCGGAACGGGGCGAAGCATTGTTGCTTCGGAAGGCTACAAAGTATCTTATTTTACAAGATGGCGCCTCATTTCGCCGCGATACAATCTTCCTAAAGTTCTCAAGTTCGCAAAATTTGCATCGCTATATTCCAGAGAGGAGGTCTTCGACCTCATTTCGTCAAATTTTCACTCTTTTGCCGATTCCAATGCTTCAAGAAACAGCCTCCTCATCCGAAGATTTCCTTACGACCGAGTGCGATTCCTTCCTGCCCAGTTTAATGATGGCAGTAGAAAGAGAAATGTCAGCGCTTGTCTGAATGAACTCCCATTGCACAACTGGCGTGGTGACATAGTTTTCGGGGAGCTATGATGTCCTTGTAATTGGAGAAGACAGAAATCGTAGGGGCCCACTGCAGTCAAGGACCATGAGACCAGAGGCCCTCCCGTTTATTTTGAGGCCCTCCATCACGGTGGCTTAGGAATATGGCTCAGGCCTACTGGCGGGACTCGGGCCACTGCTCATTTCTCAGCGTTCACAACTTCTTTCACTGTTAGACCGAAGAAGGTATCAGACGCAGGCACCTGGGAGCACCAAACAGATGCCGCCTATCCCATTTTTTTCAAGTGTAATTGTAAAACTCTATTTTGGTTTAAGGGATTAGGGCCGAGGAATGTACGGAACACAGGGGTACTCGCGTCGCGTCGACGGGTTTTCTTTGATCTTAATTGGTGGGATTTCCAAATTTATGAAGGTCGGCCATTTTGCATTGTGCGATGCAGTCTGGCGAGACTGTGGGTTACATCAGCCATCCAAGACAAAAGAAAGGAAGAGCAAGGAGAAGGAGGCAGCGATGTATTTAGGGACATGGCACGTGGGGACAATGATAAGGGCGGCCTATCCAGGAAATATCGAAAGGGAAATGGAGAAAGGAAGGATGGACATTATCGGATTATGCTAGGTGAGGTGGAACGATGGTGGGAGTACTGTAGTTCTGGTTTGTAGCATACAGTGTTTAGTAGGAAAGTCAATGATGGGTAGCCGTCAAGTACGTATTAAACGGAAAGATCGGTAATGGAGTGGTAGGTATACATCAGGTAAACGATGGGATTCTTGGGATATAAAAAATTGAGGCGCGACCCACAAACCTTGCGGTGGTTCAAGTTAACATTGCCCCTAGCTAACATAGGGAGGAAATTTAGATGAGATGTGTGAACAGCTCGAGGAAATAATTAGAGAAAAGAAAAATCTAGTTATTCATCAAAAATACATTATTCAGTCAGGATAAAGGCGGAAGGTACTCATGGAAACGTCCTGGAGATATGGAGAGATATCAGATACGAGGCGTGTCCGTAAAATAAGTCCCACTAATTTTTTCACATAAAAAACTGATTTAATTGCAAAGAAAAGTAAATTTTTGGAAAGTTCAGTCTTTCTTTTATTTTTCTACATAATCGCCGTTGCGTTCTATGCACTTCTGCATTCCAGGCATCCACTTCTTCAAACCAGAGTCATAGAACTCTGCCGCCTATCCGTGTAGAAAACTAACAACCGCGTTTTGCTCCTCTTCATCTGTCTGGAATTGGGTTCCGCCAAGATTTTTCTTCAACTCGGGGAAGAGATGGAAGTCACTTGGTGCTAAATCTGGGCTGTAGGGTGGGTGAGACACCATTTCCCATCCAAATCTTTCGATGACGGCTGCGGTTCGATTGGCAGTGTGCGGTCGGGCGTTGTCACGGTGAAAACGCACTCCTTTTGTCAGCATTCATCTTCTCTTGTTCTGAATTACACGTCTAAGATTTTTCAAGGTCTCACAGTACCGGTCAGCATTGATTGTTGTCCCGCGAGGCATAAACTTGCACAACAATACGGCCGTCCGATCCCAAAAAACGCTAGCCATGATTTTCCCGGCAGACAGGATTTGTTTGAACTTCTTTCCTCTTGGCGAAGAAGGAAGCTTCCACTGCTTCGATTGCTCCTTTGTTTCCGGTGTGGTGTAGTGTACCCAGGTCTCGTCACCAGTAACAATAGAGTCCAAAACTTCCTCTTCGGTTGTTCCGTGAAAAGCGAGAAATTCTTGGGCTGCTTCAACCCGCTGCCGCTGGTGGTCTGCAGTGAGCATTTTTGGTACCCATCTTGCGCAGACCTTTGAATAGCCTAAATGTTCAGTCAAAATCTTGTCAATTGTGGTTTTGCTGACCTCCGGAATCTTTTCGCACGGCTCCCGAGCTGTAATCCGTCGATCTTCAAGCATTGCCGCCTCGACTTTGGCAATTGTTTCGTCGGAAACCGATGGCCGCCCTGCACGGGCTTCGTCGTGGACGTCTGTTCGGCCATTTTTAAAGTCCCTGACCCATCTGCGCACCATCCCGGAGCTCATACACTCTTCTCCATACACTTGACAAAGTTCTTCGTGAATTTCCTTCGCCTATTTCCTCTTAGCGGCCAGGAAACGAATAACAGACCGCAATTCGCAGCTGGCGGGAGACGCAAGAGGAAGCTCCAAACGTCGCAGTGACGCTGGCTTGGTGAGGGATTGGAGTGAGGGAACCAAACAACCTGCCTTTGTTGCCTGGCCGCGCACAGAAACGATCCTAGCGCCAGCGGCAGCCCGCGGAACTTATTTTACGGACAAGCCTCGTAGATACACCGTTGTAAGACAGAGGTTAAGGAATAGTGTGAAAAAATAACCCGGGTTCCCTACGGGGGATACTGCAAAACCTAGTGCTTGTGGGATGCAACATGATATTTACGAGACCAAGGAAAATGAGAGTGTGGTGAAACATTGGGTTGCGAAACGTGCGGAGAGAAGGGAATGGCAGTAAGGAGTGGAAGAGATTGGTATCAGGGATATTGGATGCATGCTGTGTGTAGAGGCGGGGGGCGGAGGGCGACAGTCAATTCGGCTGCGGAACAGTCTCGTGATGCTCCAGCGGTTACGAGTACCCTGGTGGAGAGGTGCGTGGAATATGAACAGGACGTATATGCCTGCCTCGTGGATATTAAAACAGCATTTGATGAGGTCGTCCGAACAAAGAAGCGTCTAAGTCTGTCTGTTTATCTATTACTGCGGTAAACTATGGAGCTGGAGGAAGTCGAGGCTGGATAACTCGTTGAAGAGAATGGCGATCAAGGCAATCATGGAAGACAGAATTGAAGGTCTGTAACATTGAATCAATATTCAGAGAATTGAACACATTTTTCCAATCAGAGCTCTATAAATCATCTTGGAAAGGTTTAACATTAAAACACTCATTTCTTCTAGCAAACAGAGGGTCCTGGCATATTTTGGCTACGTTAAATTTATAATTTAATACAATTTTATCATGAACTGATAGAAATGGAACAGGAGATTGTTGAAAAGAAGAAATTTTATCTTGCAAGTCAACAATGGAGATATCAAGAAGAGTATGACTGTTTTCATTTGAAGGTAAAAGGTAAAGATCATTGAAATACGAGAAAATTGCCCATAAATGTATTTTAATCGGTATGTCGGAGAAGGTCCGCATTGAAATCACCGACAATTGTAATATTTTTGAACGTTGGGCTAAATTTAATGAATGTATTTTCAATGTCCAACATATGCCCAACTCTTGGAGGTCGGTAGATGATGAATAACAAAAGTTTCGAAAGTTTTAGCCCCGCTATTTCGATGACCAGGAATTCAGGCCGCTTCTCGTTGACCAGAGACGATGTATCCAGGACCTTTGATGACATGTTGTTATGTATGCAGGCGCCGACTCCTCCACCAACTTTTCCAATTCTGTCGTGACGGATGAGGTGATAGTTGTCCAGTCCCACCATTTCGTCAGAAACACTTGTCTTCAGCAACGTTACAGTCAAATAAATAATACCTGCTCGGTTACATTTGATGTGGTCTCGAAACTTGTCAATATGGCACATCAGTGACTGGCAGTTGACGAGGCTGACTGTTATTTTACTCACACAGGTTTCATTTGGGAAGTAGCGGGGGATGGGGTGATGTTAAGATGGATTACTGAGGTGTTCATCCTTGGTAATTAAGATAAGCTCACCAATGTCACGAACACGAACATAGACTCGACCATTTCGCACCCATTAGTATTTAATTTTCCCTTTCGAATTTTTGGTTCTTGGCAGCAGGGTACATCTTCCTGTTTAACGAAGTCAACGAGTCACCGACGAACGACACGGAGGTGGTTTCGGTCAGCGTCAGTGTTTATGTCACCAAGTGTTAACTCATTTCCCTTGACTTGAATAACGGCATTGGCAGTAACAGGCCTCACAAATTGAACTATCATTGGAGTCTGTTTCAGGGACTGGGAGAAACCGAAAAAGCGGGCATGAGGTCGTGACCAGAAGGAAGAGTCGATGTCATTGTGGTCAGCCTTAATACCAAGGCTGTGGCCAACTTTGCACACTAGTTGTTCAACGTTCTTGTCATACGAAATTAGGATGCCGGGGATCTCTATGGTGTTTCTCAACCGGTCTTGTTCCACACGAGTCACTTGTTGCTCAATCTCACTGAGGGTTTTCTTGAGGCGGAGGTTTTCACTAGGTGAGTTCACACGGAGGTGAGTCAACGATACGTCAATTTGGCCTAATGAGGAATAAACAACTTCAAACGATTTAGCGTAATCACTGAACTTATCTACCCATGGATATGTCTGGTGCGAATACGTCTCATGCCTTTCCTTAGTTTATTAAGATAATTCCACTCACCGCCGAAATATGATGGATTTTACGCCCTCGTTTAATGTTATGGAAGAAATTACCGTCCCCCTACACCCCCCCCAATCAAGTATTTTTGATTCTCAAATTTCTTTGATTCCTTTTTTTGCTGGTGAAGATGAAACGACCATTGATACTTTCTTGGAAGGGATTTGAATTGTGAATCATTTCAGTAGTTGGAACGGCCCCAGATATTAGGTGCGGTTCGCCTACGTCTAAGCGGGACAGCATCCGAATTCTCTTTAACTAATCCACATGCTATCGAATCATATGAAAATTTTGTTGGATTAATGAAGGAAATATTTGAGTCCAAAATCTCGAGAGTTGCATTAGAAAAATGTTTTCAATCTGCTAGCAAGGACATTTAGAGTCGGTATGTCAATATTCCACTCGATTAAGAGGGAAAGCGCGAAAACTCTGTGCGTCGTTTAATGAACCTAATTCTTAGAAGATACAGGGAATGATTGAGGAAAGACTTTTGACTCAATTTTGGCAGGCTTACGGATGGAGATAGGTCGCTTTGTTGCAGTGCGCAACCCAAGAAATACGCTAGAAGCAGGAGAGTTTGCACGTTTAGAAGATGCCAACGCGAGAAATTACTCGTCCGTGAACAGGGATATCTTGCTAAACTTGCCATCACATTCTCCAGGGGTTCTCCCGTCGTAATTACCATGCCATCCGAATACCTCCCTTACCTCATTGCCTGCAGATGCAAACTATTTCTACCAACACGATCCGCGGCATATTAGACATGTAACAGAGTAGAGGGTAGTTGGTTCGCGCCCGCCTCGCATAGTGGAAATAGATATCCCCACCAGCATTTTGGAATGGCACCCGATATGCCGCACAGCAGCCTGCCCCACAATGTCTCGCATCTATCCAACGTTTATCCAAACAAGGCTGCCAATAGAACGCCAGCCCCATTCCAAGACCCCAACCAACGGCGTCACGTTTCCTCGACTGAGCGACACCCTGCCGACAATCATGTATGTTTCCACAGTAAAAAGTCTGGCCACGTAGCAAAAAACTGCCGCGCTAAGACACGGAAATGTTTCAACTGCGGCGAGGTAACACACACCTCTCAGTATTGCCTTCTGGTTCGATGCGACATATGTGACACAACAGATCACCTCCCAATTAATTGTCCGAATCGTGTCTCGGATCCGAATTCGGAAAACGCGTAGGTCCCGACCCAGAGGTCGGGAGAGAACTAATACTGGCTGTGACGCCCAAGGCAGGATTGACAATTTCTATTTCAATATTAGGAGCACAACATAAATTTCTTGTCGACACAGGTGCCCCGATCATCAGAGGACAGTTTCCGTTGGAGCACCCTCAAATCAGCCCTTACTGCTTATCTGTGAAAAGTGCATCCGGCCTTTCCCTTAAAATGATTGGCCTGAGCGCCGTGCCTTTCATGATTGAAAATAGATTGTACTCCATGATGCATTGATAATAAATGGGAATTTTCCCGACTGCGATGGCAATATCGGATTAGACTTTATGATGGATGTGGAAGCGGTGTCTTCTTTGGAAGACCAGAAACTGAAGGTCATGAAACGAGACTTGAATCCAGTGACAGAAATTATAAAGTTCTTCCAATTACATCCGATGATCTCATTTCTTTTTGTGAGACAGGTGCTCAAAATTTTTATGTGAAAGCAGGTAGCTCATTAGGAGATAACTATAAGGATATCAGCATAATTTATGAAGATTTGTTAGGACCTTGTGAAAAGAGAACTAGCGACATTACGTTAGAGCCATCAGCGACTAATTTTGATAGTGCCGCGAGTAACGATGGTGATATAAATAAGGATAAGAATGGAATCACTTACTCCGGTGAGGCTGTTGATGGGGTTTTCGGTTCGCTGGGTAACAAGGAGGTCATAACAGAGTTGCTCAGTGAGTCACATGGGGTTAGTCTATGCATTAAATTTAAAATGGGAAAACGTGATTGGAAATTGTCCGTTTATCGGTGGTAACGCAGCATCTTTGTGCGACAAGCGAGAGGACTTCCGATTCGCATATCAAAGTGGGGCAAGAGTGCGGAAAGGGTAATAGGATGGCTTGTGTGCAATACTCCGTGGGGCAAGGTTGCGGGGAGTACGACCAGATACATTGTACACACAACCCCGAGCAAAAAGTAGCGACTACTTTTTGAATTAAAGTTCCTCCTAATTCTATTATGTTAGCGCAAGAAAATGCTTAAATGTATCAGGAAAAGATGTATTAATATCTTCAGATGAGCATGATGTTTTTATCTTACCTATCGTAGAATCCATGCCTAAAGATAGTTCGGTTCCTCTTCTCATTTGTAATGCGAGTATCCAGATTAGAGTTTTGAAAAAGGGCACCCATATAAATTATGAGACGCATGATGATATTTTCGAAGGATCTCTTGTTGGAAGAGATCAATCAGACAATGTTTAAATGTGGCCAGAACCCCTAGACGGCGATGAATTAATTTCATTATTTCATTTAATTAACTTGCCACCGAGAGAAATCGAGCCACTGAAGCAGTCGTAAAGAGATTTTTCTGATACTTTTGTCCATGGAAACGTTAAATTAGGTTATACTAGCGCTTTGAAGCACACTATCGATGTAGGGGATGCAAAACAAATCAAAAGAGCGCCATACCGCGTCCCGCATGTTCAAAGAGAGATTTTAGATAGAGCGATTGAAGATATGTTGGAGTAAGGTATCATCTCACCACTGACAAGTCCTTGGTCTGCTCCAATCATATTACATAGTTAAAGAAAAAACCATGGAAGGAAAGCCCGTGAGATATAGGCCGTGTCTCAATAACATAGCCTTAAATAATGTAACAAAAAAGGAAGTATTTCCATTGCGTAATAAGGATGAAACATTTGACTAACCGGGCGGAGCGAAATACTTCAGCTCTTTAGATTTATGTCAGGGATATATTGGCAAGTGGAAATGGATGAGAAAGTAAAGAATTGTGAGTGTCACGCTGACTTGCATTCCCACCATAGCAAGCAGATACATAATGCCTTCCTCCCACCCCTCCCTGCATCCGGTGAGAAGAGCGGTGGGAACTGCAAGCTGGCTGATGCGTCGGTGGGAAGAAGACACGACGTTGAGAGTTGGTTGGTAGACGACTTGCGGGATGGTTGTATCTTAACTCGAATAAAGAGGAATTATGGAAAAGACCGGGAATTGGTTATTAATTTCTTAATTCCCTTCCTTGCGTTCCCTCTGCGACCTCCGGCGGACCCGAGAGACTTTACAGAATTTTCCACCTTCAGCACGACCATGGGGCATTACGAGTGCAATAGAATGAGTTTTGGTCTTGCTAATGCTCCCTCCACCTTCATGCGTTTAATGACCTCCGTACTCGAAGGAATGGTTGATAAGGGATGTCTCTTCTATTTGGATGACATACTGCAGTATGATAGATCGCTGGAAGACCATTTCTCCGGCCTTTGTGAAATTTTTTCAAGACTCCGCAATGCCAATCTTGAATATAAACTATAATAATGCCAATTTATTTTCAACAAAGAGTCATATTCTTGGGGCATATCATTTCTCCTGATGGCTTACAGCCAGATCACGAGAAGATTGATGCAGTGAAAATACTCCCTATTCCGACTAACATTACCCAGGTGCAGACTTTTCTTGCACTTTTATCCTAAGTTTATTTTTTTTAATTTGTGAGTGTTGCGGCCCCGCTTACTCGATTTACCTCTAAGAATAAGGAATATAGCTGGTAAAATGAACGTCATCAAGTGTGTGAATCCCTTCGAGACCACCTTATCAAACATCTAGTGCTGACATTCCCTTATTTCTCCAAGTCCTTTATCCTTACCACAGATGCATCACCATTTGCCCTTGGTGGTATTCTATCGCAGGAATTTGACGATGGCGAACACATGGTGGCATGTGCAAGTAAATAGCAAAAAGCATATTCCGCGACAGAACTCGAGTGTCTAGGCATCATAGAAATAACTAAGAAATTCCGTGTTTACCTCCTCGGCTGACACTTTACTCTACGCAGACCGTAATATAGGATACCCATATTATTCAGGGTGAGTCGTTTCCACTTCAAACCATCGATAGTAAAGAGAACTGACGATTTTGTAAATATTGAAGAACCAATCATGAGTTCCATCAATATTTTCCAGTGAATTGTGTATAAAGGGCACCATTCTGAAGTGTTTTTGTGCCCAAAAGAACAACTTTCGTCGCTACAAGTGAATGTGAACTTATAAACATTCCAAAACTCGAATCATAGTGAGTGCAGTGAGTGAACAATATGTGGATTGAGTGTGGACTAAGGGACTACTGTCGACGTCAAAATGATGTGCCGCTGTACTTTGCAAATTTATATCTGGACCTTAGTTCATGCTATAATAATGAGTAATACGTCAATTTAAAGAATTTTTTATTTTCAATTCGGATTTATTTTTTGATTCATGGAGAATTCAAATTTGTAGACACGCGAGTGCAATAAATTACTCCGCGCACCATTAAATTAGCCGTTTTGTAATTTTCATGAACATTGTAACTCAACCTTGGGAAAACGACTTCGACCACAACATTCATCTTCCACAATAGGCTGCAAACATTAATTTAGATTAATAAAATGGCTCTTGCCTTTTTTTAAACGCATATTTTGTTGTGAAATAACGGAAATGTTTAAACAATATCAGTTACAGTTTATCGCGAAAGAAAAAAAATTTATAGAAACAACACCTAATATATTTTCAATTTTTCTATGATCCATAACCCACAGCAACCGATGAAACAATTATGATAGTGCAAGCGTGAGAGTTTTTTCGCACTCTCGCGCCACATCCGCGAACTTCGAAATGAATTTTATTTGAAAACAATGTTTGTAGTTGAAGAAAACCAAATTAGGGACATATTAAGGTCTCGCCTTAATGCTTGTGAAACACTTTTTACGTAAAATAACTGCTGTCAACACAGCTATGCTGAAACCTCTTCGGCTTCGCCATTCTAATAGCTATTAACTTTGGTATGGACCATGGCTTGCCTTGAAAGCCATTTACATTTATATATACGTGCCCAAATAAAATTTCGATCACCCTCTTTGTGCATGTGAAATCCACAATTTGCGCAAAATACTCAAAGCAACAAAGCGTCTTCCAGTCAGCTACATCATACTCAGTTACTGCTACTTATAAGTAATGGCAATTCCAAGCCATTGAAAACCACGTTCAATTACGTGAAAACATACCTATAATGATTTATTTTGTCACCAAAATGATGAGTAAGAGTTTGAGGTAATGTCTCAGAGGTCGGTGGAGCTGGCATTGTGCTTCTCCTGTCCGTTTACAATTACTCATGATATTCATCTGATAATTAATGTCACGTATATATTTGGGCGTTAAGATACAACACATAATTATTAATTCGCGGTAATGTCTAAAATATCTAACTACACTTATACCATCGACAGTTGTGCGAGTATATTTGTCACCCACAGTGACGAATGCGAAGGAATATTCAGCAATAACTACCATCACAAGAAACGATTGCGCAAACTTTTCTTTATTAACGTCAAGAGGTGTATAACGTTAACATTCAATTCAAAAAAATCAAATGATCACACTTTACAAACATATTTGTCCAGGAAAAGTTCTCACGAAGAAAAACGACGAACAACGACTTGTACTGTTGTCTCACAAATCTAGTTACACACACTGCAAACACAACAAATTGGTAATTAGAGCGAAAAATCGGGAGCTACTACGCGTACAACTTTGTTGCGGCACTATTTTTTTTCAACTATCCCTTTCCGTTTATTTCGCGTGGTCAACAGTAATTTTATCATGTGACTACATTTTATTTATTTAAATCATCACCGAAACTTGCATGTCCTGAACAAAATTTGATAAGGTTACTATTTTCCACCCAGCTGGGTGCTTTTTCGGCGTGCGGGGCCTGGGGCACCGGCCGGCTTTCCCCGGCGGTAGAGCCGAGGCCAACCGACAATCATTGGCGATCGACACTAGTCGAGACACTTGGTACACGTGGGGAGTTTTCTGAGCTCGCAGATTCATCAGCATGTATCAACAGGTGTTCAATGATAAGTTTCCCAATTTTTAGAGAACTTATTATACAATGAACGGAACCAGATTTCCAGAAGAAACTGAGGGACCAGGAAAATCCCATTGAACGGAGAATAAATTCCGTGTGAGATACCGCATCTCCAAAAATACCATGTTTCTATGAACGCTATTGAGAAAGAGAAATTTTATTTATAATTTCCATTCCCATTTGTAGCGTTAGACAAAAGTGTTATGCACACATTTTGGTAATCATGGCATATGAATGGGCTTACCTTCGTCACACCCGCGTGTTGATTAAATTCGACTTCCACCTTCTTCCATGCCATAGTCTTTAAGGAAAGACCCACAGCATCGGTGTTCTTGCACTCGAATACATCTTTCCTATCAATTGCTAATTTTTAAATAAAATCCTTCTCCTGCGCCGAAATTCTACTTCCACCCCGTTTCCATTTTGTTTACAAAGTCACGTTGAGACATTCATAGAATTCGTTATTCAAAATATCTCCCTTAATGCGTCCCGATTTCCTCATCCAGGGCACCTAATGTCGCCACAATCGTGTACGCCATCCATCTAGCCCAAAATAAATGTGGCAACACTGCCCTTTACCAATTTGGAGCGATTCGGAGTAGTGGGGTTTCTGGCTATAGCATGCAGCATTCGGCTCCGCTGCAAGTTTAGCGCGGTTTCTGGATGCGGATGCACCAAGTTTTGTCATCCATTAATATTTGTTTTCAGCGATTTTGATGTAAAAAGTATTCATTAAACAAGCAATGTATTTTTTATTAGTTCTGACAATGCATACGGATGTTTTCATTGTATATTTTTTGTTCAAATATCGTTTATTTTGCAAAAATAATCTGGACCCATATTTCAGTTTTTCCAGTATTTATTTGTTCATTTTGTTGTCAATGATTCACAATTTGTTCTTTGTAATTGTGTGTAGTTGCCAATGTGCGATTGCAAAGCGAGAATTAAAATTCCGGTATTGATCGGCATGTTGCCACATAATTGCCCCCTCTCTTTGAAAAACCGGGGTGATGTCACGAGGACATTGTTGCCGCGTCGGCGTCATCGGACTCGCCGCGCCGTCCGAGGACTTCGCTGAGGGCGGCTTAGGATAAAATGTTGCAAGGGATATATGTACTCTGTTGCACCGGCGACGGCCGACCCACCGTCTGGAGGGGAGTCCGGCGCGGACTCTCAGGGAATAAAAACCCCAATCATTTATTTATGTACTCGATATTGGTATTAGTATACGGAATATATAAAATAACAACTCGAATAACGCAACCCTACGGATATTATCCTTTTCGATTTTAAGGGAGATGAACTAATGCTCTTCCATCATAACCTCACGCAACGTTGACAGCTGGGAGACCGGATCACTGGCGATGAGTGTAGGACACCTGACGTCACATAAAGCGACGTTGCCAATTTCATGCTCCAGCCGGTATTAGAGGAGGCCATCTCGGTACTAAAGAGTTCAATCACGGCGTCTGTCTTCTATTCTACGCACCTGAGGGATGTGTGTGCGCTCTGAGACCGTCTTCTTTTTCTTCCCCCACCCTCCCACCCTCCCTCTTACTCTTCTCTTCGTCGCATGATATGGTTGGAGAAACAGCCACCCCCTTGGATGGTGCGCTGCCGTCGCACGCCCTGCGGATGACAGCGAGGCGTTTACATTTCCATCTATAATGAGGTGTGCGCCTCGCGGCCATGTTTTTCAGTTCCCCTATTTCTCATTGGGATTGCGTATTCTGCTCTTCTGCTGTTTACGCTGTGAGTGTGGCTTTCATAGGGTGTTCGAATGGCGTTTGTACTGCTGGGGTGTGCCATCAACATGCGGAACAAAGGAGTGTGGGAGGATTAATCTCTGTTAATGATGAAATGATTGGCGACTTCTCAAGAAATATCTGAGAGGCTGGATAGGTTATTCATTAAATGCGATTTATGCCAAGCAATAGCTTAACGCGGCTTTTATTTCCTAAGCTGGGTGGATTAAAAAGTGCTATTTGCGAATCCCCATGGATCCCATGTGCAAAGCAAGCATGAAGTACTACCGTTTTCTGAAGTATGTGGACACCCATATTTGGACTCACCGTTTATCTATTATTAACGCATGGCTACGTGGCCGAGTAGGTCCATACTGTGCGCGGTAGTTTTGGTAAAGTTCTGGAATTACCATACTTTTCCAATTTTTTATTTTATTTTATTTTATTCTAATCTCAAACCATCGAATACAGCTTATACTGGCCATTTTACATTGGGGTATTCAACAAATTTAACTCGTGAACATCCATGGACAGAGAAAACCTACCCAAGCGGGACTTGAAACCGCGACCTCTTGTTTGGCGGGTGAGGACGTTACCCCGCCGCCACCGAGGCCGGCAAGAAAACCTTCTGTTGATGTTCGTCGTTTAAAAAGACGTTCTGTTGATGTTCATGACGACGCTTTTAAAAAGTGAAAAAAGTAAGATAATTTCGAATTCCAACCCTCCCAGAACTTTACCACAACTACCGCGCACAGTATAGACCTACTCGGCCACGTAGCCATGTGATAATAAGATATAAACGGTGAGTGCAAATATAAATCATAAGATGGGAGAAACATCAACATCTACATAATACCCTGCGAGCCACCTCTAGGGTGTTTGGCAGGGGGTGATCAATCACCAGCATGCAGCATGCATTTGGACTGCCACATGCACACCACACCGTCCAAAAAACGTCCCGTATAATAACAAACTATACTACTATATGCTGTTAGAAATAGAATATAGAATAGAAATTCAGAAACATGCTTTAAGTTTTACATAGGTTAGTAGGCTACACTACAAGTCATGCAATCTATCTAAGAGTTCTATTGCTGCCGTTATAATCTCTTATTGATCGTGGAAAAAATGACATTCGGAATCTGTCTGTTCTGCAATTTATCTCTCTTATTTTATTTATATGATCTGATCTTCCGTAGTACGTTGGCGTCCGCAAGATGTGGTTAACTTCGTCAGAAAAGACACTGCTCTTGAATTTATCTAAAAGGTTTAGTCTATTTTTCAATCTACGGTCCGACAGAGATTCCCATCCGAGTTTATCTAAGAGGTCAGTTACACTAACAAGACTATCGCAACGACCTTTCACATACCTGGCAGCTCTCCTTTGCACGCGTTCTAACTCTGTTATTAAGCCTTTTTCATGAGGGTCCCAAACACTGGCAGCGTATTCCAAATGTGGTCTAACGAGGGAAAAGTAGCTAATTTCTCTCACTTTGTCGTCGCACTTTCCTAGTATTCTTTTAACAAAACCCATTTTACGATTAGCTTGACCGGTTATTTCTCGAATATGTTTATTCCACGATAGATCATTATTGAGTCTAACCCCTAGATATTTCACGGATTCAACTGCCTTTAACTGGGTGCCCCGAATGATATAGTTACGCTGTAGGGAGTTATTCTTCTTCCAGAAATTCATTACGACGCATTTTTCCAAATTTAATTCTAACTGCCAAGCATCGCACCAAGCTTGGATAGCAGCAAGGTCATTCGTTAGTGCATCTATATCTTTGCTGGAACGGATTTCTCTGTAAACTACAGCGTCGTCTGCAAATAATCGTAACTTACTGTGTACTACTTCGCCAATGTCGTTTATATAAAGAAGGAATAGGAGTGGGCCAATGACACTACCCTGAGGAACGCCAGAAGTGACTCTAACCTCATTGGTGACTGCACCGTCTAATACTACTCTTTGGACGCGGTCACTCAGAAATTCTCTAATCCAGGAAATGACATCTTCATCTAGACCGTAAGATTTCAGTTTTATCATTAACTTTCCGTGGGGTACTTTATCAAATGCCTTTTTTAAATCAAGAAAAATCGCGTCTACTGGAATGTTGTCTTCCCCGGAGACTAAAATATCGTGGGCGAAAAGCGCTAACTGAGTTTCGCACGATCTGCTTTTCCTGAATCCATGTTGAGTTCCCATTAATAAGTTTTGCGCGTCTAGGTGTTTCATTACCGAGCTGACTACGATGTGTTCAAGGACCTTGCATGAGATGGACGTTAAAGATATCGGCCTGTAATTAGATGGCTGTTCCTTGTCTCCACTTTTAAATATTGGCGTTACATTAGCGATTTTCCAGTCATTAGGTACTTCGTTTTGCTTGATGGATTTACTGAATATTAACTGCAAGTAATGGGCAATTTCTGAGGCTAGTTCTTTATATACGCGAGAAGGGATTTCGTCTGGACCAGTTGATTTATTTGGACTAAGAGATTTCAATATTTTTTCTATTCCGAGCGTACTAATGTCAATAGCTGGCATCTTATGTATACAGGGATTGTCATCGGTCTCGGGTGAGTTTTCGGAAGGCTCCGTGAACACGCTCTTAAAGTAGGAATTTAATAAATTGGCTTTATCGTAACTGCTTGTCAACACATCTCCATTGTCGTTTCTCAGGGAACATACGGTAGATCGTTTACCTTGAACTTCCCTAACATATGACCAAAATGCTTTTGGGTTATCCTGTAACTGCTCTACTAGTGTTTTTCTTTTAAAATTCGTGAACGCATTCCTGAACGCTTCCTTCGTGGCGGATTTAGTCATCCTATATTTTTTAATTATTAGCTCGCGTTCATTAGCGGATAAATCCGTGCTGACTTTTTTCATTTTAGCATGACACGCTCTCTGTCGCCTCAATGATTTTCTCACTTCCGCGTCGTACCATCTCGGTTCGCTGCCTTCTTTTACTATTTTATTAGGGATGTAGCTATTTATTCCCGCAGTTACGAGCGAAAGAAAAGCTTTCCAAGTATTCTCTACATTTAACTTTAATACTGATTCTTGAAACTCGGGGAAAGCATTTTTCAGATGACTCTTGAACCCATCAAAATCAGCTCTTTTAAATATGAAAACTTTACGCTCTTTTTTAAGGTTTACAGCGGTATTTAGAGAAAACTTTGCAGTTACTACATTATGGTCACTTATTCCTTCGAAAGTGCCAACGTTTATTACCTGATGTGGTATATTTGTCGCTAATAAGTCAAGAATATTTTCTCCTCTGTTTGGTGCGGATGCTATTTGAAACAATGAATTAGATGTAAAAGTGTGTAATAAGGCCTCGCAGATCACTTTATCCCTCCCACCAGGAATGAAGCTATAAGTCTCCCAATCTATAGAAGGTACGTTGAAATCTCCACCCACAATCAAGTTTCTTTCAGGATACTTGGATGCTACCATGTTTATTTGATTTTGAAAATCCAGCATTGACGTTATATCTGAGTTAGGTGGTCTGTAATACGAACATAATAAAATATTTTTGAATTTTGGACATTTAATTGAACACCACACAGATTCAACGCTGGTCTCAGTTACCGTTATCGCTTGGCTGACGATTGAATTCTTTACAGCTATAAAAACTCCGCCCCCAACTCGATTAATTCTATCTTTCCGATAAACAGTGAACGATTTTAGGAAGATCTCATTGTCTGAATCATCATCTGTTAGCCAACTTTCTGTTCCAAAAATGACGTTACACTTCGTACTAAGAATTAAATGGTGGAATTCGGGAATCTTATTTCTTTAACTACGGCAATTAACCACAGGCACGATTAAAATTTCGGAAGTAGTATCATTGCGATTCGGGAATAATTCTGATTTACTTTTGTCGAATAGACTATTCACAGGCTCTCTACCGCTGATAAATGGAAATGCATGTCTTATTGTCTCACTATCAAAATGACTTGAGCCTTGACTGCCTTTGAACGTATTGCTCGACTGACGCTTGTAATACCTGAAACGCTGATTTTTCTTTCTACTTCTCTATTCTCATTTCTGGAAGAATTTTTGTCTCTGAAAAGTTTTGAACTTACCCCTTTATTTTTCAACCCACTAATATATCTACACTCTGCCCTACTCTCTACTCTAAAAAATACCTACAGTGAACCCAAAAAAAACCTCGCCACGGAGACCGAAAGAAAACACTCCGACTTCGGTGGCTGGGTCGCGTCCGCCTCCGTCCTCGTTGGCTCTTGGTGGCATACGAGTGACGGATGCAGGCACGATGCAGGTCGCTTTATGTGCCAACCTCACTAGTTTTCAACGGCCCAGCCCCATCAGAAGGGGGACTCCAGGGGGTCTAGATACTTTTGAAAACGATAGTGCGGTTTTTAGCAAAATATGCGCTCGATGAGGGGCCAGCGAAGAACGTATGACCTATCTAACATGGAAAATTCGCTCCATAGCTCTCTTGTCCGTCGTTCCGTTCGCATTCGGCGTCCACGATCTCCTCAGGTGATATTATCCGAGCAGCGTTCCTGTTTCAATCCTTCGGCTCACGTGTTTTTCTTATCGCTCTCTCCATTTCCCTCCTCACATAAACTCAATCCTGATTTTGGCGAGTATCAATCGGATTGTTAATCCCTTTTTTGATTCCGACGATTTCTCTAGCTATTCTCTAATATTCCTCTCATGTTGCGGGACGATAGTTGATCAATACTATCCGCTATGTGCCGATGCGACGTGCAGGCACGTGAATGGAAATTATCCGAAATTGCGGGGTCCATTTGATATCGTAATTTAATTCCCCGTTATATATATATATTTTTTTTAGATCACGAGATGTGGGTCAATTGTAAATATTATTTATTTTTTCCAAACTTTGCCAACGTTTCGGACATTATATTTGTCCATCCTCAGGGCTATAAAAATGATAATTTATGATACAAAATTAGTTAAATATAGGCAATTTTACAGTTGTTATACATTAAAATACATGGAAATACATATTCAAAATTTACCTTTAAGTCTGATGTTGTTTTTATTTATTTATTTACAATTTGGTTGCTTGGATTTCTTTCTTTGTTGGTTATGTCATTTATTAAATTATGATAAATTTTGCTAAGGTAAGTAATGTCTGTTCTTTTATTGCAGCTTTTTTTATTTCTGGATATGTGGTACATTTCTTTGAATAATCTTTTTGATAAAACTGGTTCTGTATCTAAAATTTTGGCCTCTTCGAAACGAAATGAGTGACTGTTTGTAATTGCATGATCTGCTAATGCACAAATTTGAATTTTGGTCTTAATTGATGTTTTATGTTGTGAGATCCTATTTTTTAAATATTGACATGTTTGGCCAATATAATTTTTATCACAGTCTTTACATGGAATTGAATAAATGATATTGCTTCTAAGCTGCATAGGGGTATTTGACTTAAGTTTAGAATATATGAGTTTATGTTGGGTTTTATAGTTTTTATGTGCTATTTTAAAATTTGTTTTTTTGAATACTTTGGTAATTTGTTCTGATAATCCATTTATATAAATCATTCCTCGATATTGGTCTGTATTTGTGTTTGATATATTTGTTGTAGTTATTGTATTGTGAGTCTGTGAAGATGATTTTTTATTTGAATACAGTATGTTATTGATTAATTTTTTTGGAAAGTGGTTTTTTTTCTAAAATATTACCAATTATTTTCAAATTTTTTTTATGGAAAATCTTATCACTTAAACTGAGTGCTCTAAATTTGAGTGCCATGGCCGTATTTATTTTGTGCTTTAGAGGGCCGTATTTATTTTTATAGCCCTGAGGATGGACAAATATAATGTCCGAAACGTTGGCAAAGTTTGGAAAAAATAAATAATATTTACAATTGACCCACATCTCGTGATCTAAAAAAAATATATATATATATATAATAAGGGGTCGTGAAGCATAAATTTTGAATTCCCCGTTATCATAGGGTCTTATAAATAGCGGAAGGTATTACCTTCTACAAGCGTGCTCAGCCGTCTAATAGTTTCGAATATAATGCGTCTTATAAGTACTAAAACGTCGATTTAAATTCGCATTTAACTACTTAGAAGCACTTTATGAATGCACCCTCCCGTGACGGGTCCTTCGCTCTCTTTCGATGTCTTAACCATCGCTGACCATTGCGGCCCTCCGAAGTGACGTCATCATTTCCCCCCCCCCCTGACACTCCATGCATCTTTCATCCTCGCCACGGGTCGCCTAGGTAGTGAATGAGAGGAAAGCAGGGGGAGTGTGTGTATGTATGAGGTGAGGTGGGTGTTCGAGTGTGCGGGATGCTGCCTTCGCTTGTTTGTCCACTTCCCCTCGAGTTGAGTTGCCGTGGAGACGCACGCTTCCCGTTTTATTCTCGCATCAAATATTCAGGGGGTGTCGCCATTTTGGCGCCCGTGAAACTTCCATTTCGATGCTTCTCCGTGCGGCCGCATGCGTCGCTGCTCTTCCATCCCATCATGCTGCACACTCTTCTTTCCTTCCTCTTCTCGATGAAACGCCTTTTCGCTCGCGGAAGAAGTGATGTTCAAGGTTTAATCAATGTTTCCTGGAATTTCATCCGAGCAATAATATTTTTCTTCACCATAAATATCACTCTCATACGTATGATGCGTTCCTTCCAATACTCTCTGATTTATCCTACATTTGCTGCATAAACCGGCGTGCATCTCAGCATATCCTTTACAGAAGCGTGACAGCTATTGCGTTTCTAGTTTGTCTAATAGTGTGTGTTCATTTCTTTTCTATTTCACCGCATTGGAAGATGGGAAGGAGTGCGGTTTCAGATTTTCTATTCATGGAATCACATGAGAATGAATACAAGTAGACAGTAGTTGACCATGGAACCTGCTGTCTTTGACATTCTGCCGTGGAAATGGGATTTTATCCTCTCCTCGCAAAGTCAGTCAACAAAGTGTTGAGCCAGTGCTCTTTGCGATCGCACGAATAAGTGGCGTAATGAATTATCTCCACATTCTAATCCACTTTCGGCTGTTTTCGTTCGGAGTGAAGATGCCTCTTCTTTCCTTTCGGGATGAGCAGAGCGAGATAGCATCTGCACACGCTGTGCTCTCGGAAGGCGGGAGCGAGGATGAAGAGGCAGATTGCGTATCTCATACGGAATAAATGATGCCCGGAGCAACACAGCCACTGCCGGTGGTGTCTTTCTTGGTTTGGCAGTGAGAGGTGCATTGTGGGAAGTGTCTGTGGGAGGGAGAGCGGATCAACCCTTTGATGCGAATGTTGAAAGGGTAAGGGCGTGTGCTTTTGAAGAAGAGGGTGATCACGAGTGGTTGTCATTTTGAAATGAAGGCCATTCACTACCAACGTGCGGGTTGCGAGGGATGCGGGTGGCAAGGCAGTGCTGCCAACTGAAGAAGTGAGTCGCGTGCGAGTTAAGAAGAGACACAAACAGTGTAGTTATTTTCTCGGGTCATTCAGAGCAGCGCCCGTTGGGAACTCGCCGATGTGATGGACACACAGCTCTCTTTTCTCTCTCTGCCGTTCATTTCGCTTCCATGAAATTCTCATTTCGACCTCCATTCCATACTTGGACACAATTTGGAGGTTATTTTTGGCCAATCACGTTGCTGCGTTGGTCTCAGTTGCGTAGCAGTCCTCGCCGCTCGCTCCTTTTCTTTCTCTTGGTCATTGTTGGTCGTCAGGGGAAGTATTAAAGGGAAGGTTAGCCATCGGTGTGTCATTAGGCATAGCCTCCTGTTTGTTTGGACGATGAATCAGTATGTCGTGCGCTGTGCTATCGCTTTCATGGCCTCCCCCCACAAGACTGGACAGTGTAGCACAAAAACTTCTTCCGTGAGAAGGCGACTTTTAACTCCTGGAAGAGGCCTTTCCTTATCCCAAACTGGCTTTCGGAAGATAAATACTTGTCAATGTGTCCAGTGTCGATTTTACTATGCAACGAAGTAACTGCATGCCCTAGAGTGCAGATGGATGCTGCTCTCTATCCCTCACTTCCACTTGAGTACTTCATTTGTCGATTACATGTGTGAAGGGAATTCTTGTCACAGGGAAAATAATGCTCTTGGTTGAATAATTAATCCACCAATGGTAGCCATCCCATTTGTTAATTTGTGAAATAGATTTGGGTTTGATCGGTGGGACTTTAATAGAAAATAATCTTTCAGGCTGCCTTGCTCTCAATGGTCCATCCTGAGTGACTAAGAATTTTCATTCCCCAAATTACAAGTGCGAGTGACTAAGAATGTTCACTACTCCCTCGCTTGCTGTTCCAATGGATTTCTGATTTGTTGATGTGATATCGGCCTATTATGTTTCGGAAATCGAATTTATAAATAGATCTCAATTGAATTTCATTGCAATTTCATTTCATAGTCAATGAGTGCCTGTCATTTTTTTTCAAATTGAATACAACTTTTCATAGATATGATGGGTGCAAATCACTTTGTTAATTTTGCAGAGGGGTGAACAATGGAGGTCAGATGGAATTGTGGGAGTGATGCCTCGTGCGATTGCGCACGACGCCATCTTCTCTCTCATATCTTATCACTCGCATGTCAAGCACACTTCTCTCCCACTGCCATCAAATGCTTCCACTGCCCAATTCTTCCTTTATTCATTTTTATTATTATTTGTGCTTCCATTCCCCAAATCTCTCGCATTCCAAATATCTCTCTGTTCTTCGTCCTCGCGTTCTTTCATGATTTCGCTTTCGTCGAGATGAAATTGGGAATGGGATGAATGTGTCTCAATCTCCTCGTTCATATTCAGAGTCCCACTCTTCCTTCTCCACCTCACTATCGCAACCCACGCTCTGTTGTAAAAAAACGTAAAAGAAAAATGTGTCATGGCACCAAAAAGCACTGCAGGAAACAAATTCGATAATTTTCAGTGACAATTGCTGAAACAAAAACTTAGACTAATGCATATCAGCTATTTGGTCGATCATAAGTCTGTTCAAGGTCCATTTTAAAGAGGGTATAAATAATAAGACTCAAGAATTTATGTCAAAGGATTTAACAATTTTTTTTCAACTCAACAATTTTTTAAATCTTTTTAGTGGCACTACCAAAGTTGCTCTTCCTTGTTGCATTTTTTTGTTCAAACATTTTATTCTTGTGAAGACCCTCTGCTTGGCGTAACATTTAATAATCGCTTTGTCCAAGTTGGAAACACAGTACAGAACATAGGTAATTTGTCGAATTAGTCATAATTAGAGAGTCTACTTCATTACAGTTTGCAGGTAAATATAAACGCGAAAGAGTACATTAAAATATTATATGGTTTGACTCAAGTCAACATTTATAAGTTTATAAAGGCTGTTCTTAACCAATTTACTAGTTCGAGAGAAAATATTATGATTAAAATTAACGTAAGTTTCTTTTATATGAAATACGATTTAACGCTTGATTCCTGATAAATATTTTTATAAACGCTAAAACTTTTCTGTCCCTAAATTAATAAACAATTTTGCGCAACCGTGGCCTCGAAAATTTCTCAATAGCTCTCAAAGGCATGCGAAAGGACTCAAATTTATAGACTTAGTGCTAGAAATTTGTTTACCTGATATCTTACCATTGGAACACGATGTTACTCATAGCATACGAGTTAAACGATGAATTTGCAAAATAGTCCCTGCATGAATATAATATAATAGTCCCTGCAAAATATTAAGTTCAATTTGCCTTAAAAGGGAAGAATTCCTGATTTTCCAATGCAATAGGAACTAGTTCTTCATCTAAGTTCTAAGTGCATAAATGCATCTGAGATCTTGATTACGAAATCTTTAGCATATCCACTTAGTTTGTCTGACCGATTCACTTTCACCACTTTCTTCACATGTGTGGGGGGCGAGACACGGTCAATGATTCGATTAGTTAATACATACAATAAAAAGATTTTTCAATTTAAGCATCCGCCTGTGATATGAGACATTCCGTCCAGCTTTCTTCGTTTTCGACAAGCTGTTGGAGCACGTTGCCACAGTATAACGGGAGCCTGGCATATCCGACGATTAAAGGCGCTCTTCACCCACAAAATTTCGTCCTATGAGTAGTGGATTACAAAGACAATTTCCAGTGAAATTGCAGGAAATGTGTTCAGATTCGGGTTAAACACAAGGCGACGCAAGGTCTCAGGAACTTATTCTTTCTCAATTTCTAGCGTGCAAACAATGAAATGGCTAGGATCAGCTGGGATGCAGGGTCTACAGTGACGTAACGGGATTTCTGCTGGCGCATGCGCAGTTACGAATGAGGCAACCTTACCGTCCAGGGGCGGATCCAGGATTTATTTCTGGGGGGGGCACAAGCAAGGCCGTATCCAGGATTTTGTTCAGGGGGGGGCACAAGGATATCTCGTAATACAAAACGATCGCAATGATAATGGGACCATTTTAAAAATCTTGCATATTTTTGAGGGTCTGGGGGGGCACGTGCCCCCGGGCCCCCCCCCCCCCCCCCCCTGGATCCGCCTATGTTACCGTCCTTGATTGAACCTTGAAGAACCTTGATTGGCGCCCACTCTGGACACAGAATGCGAGTCTAGCATTCCGGCGGGCGAGCCTGCTCTTCTTCAAGGCATGAAATGGCGACCTAAATGGAAAAAGCAGCGCTCCCCATCACATTTAGTTCGTTCGTGTGAGACTCGTGGCTGTATGTAGTCCACGAGCAATTGAAATCCCTTTGAGGTGCACGTTGACATCGAACTCTGAGGGGCCTCTCTTCCATTCCTTTGTCTCGTGCGTCTCTCTCCTTCCAAGCGTTTGCCTTCCTCGTGGGGCACCCACTGAGTCATAGCTCACGCGCTTCTCTGCTCTTTTGTCTTGGCCGCCGGCCTGCGCTCCCGTCTACCGACGCACTTCTTAGTATCATTGAATGAAATGATGAGCCAACAGAGTAATGTTTTTTTATTAAAAGTTGTCCTATCGTCCCTGTTTTGCATGAGGATGCAATGCATTCCCATCCATCGTGAGCTTCTCAGCTCAGTGTTTCTCCTCGGACAGATTTTTGCCCGTGCATAGGTGTAAGCGATGCATTAAATTCACTTTAACGTGTGCATTTGGATCGTCCGATGAGAAATTGTGTTTAGAGATTATATGACTCGGAGGTGATGTTGCTGTGATGTCGGGCGGGTGCTCTCGTCTCGTTCTCGTCGCCATGGAATGTGCTTGTGTCATCGAGCGCCCTCAATATAATGTCACATTGTCCTATTCATTCATTCTCTCGTTCTAATCCCCAAATGAATCGTGCCGAAGATGTATGCTGATAGTTCACATTCCATGTCCGCTCCGAGGCTGTGTGTCGTCCTGTCTCTGGCTTCGTGTCTATCTGTGTATGGTCCGCCGCAGATGCTCACCATCAGTGCTCGGTCTCCATGAACCAATCGATATCCTTAACAGTTCAGGAAATGCCTGCATATCTCTCCATCAAACGTCGAAGCTGCCCATATTAGACCACACATTATATGTATACTTCAAATTATTTATTTATATTTTTGAAACTTTTGCGAACATTGGGGAGTCCATAATACGAACCTCGTGCTTGAACCAAAGTGAATAAATTGCTATCAAATAAGAGCGCGAAAATCCTTCAATTTCTTTGCTTCTTTTTCCAAACATTATCCTTTTTTTAAGTAGTATATTTTTTTCAGCAAGGTTCAACCTTTTCATTTCAATCCTAGAATATTAGTTTATGTTGTTATATCGTGATATTCTATTGCAAATGTTTCATGTATGTACATACCCAAATATGGTTTGTTTTCTCTTCCAGGTAGGTGACTCTGGAAGGACATTACATTGAAGCTATTCCCATCGGATCTTTCAATTAGTGCGTGCAGCTTTATTAAGGGTAAGATTTGGTTTCATATCCTTACGTCTCTTTGAGTGTGTCGTCCTTTGCATCGCTTTATCTCCTCCTGCAGTGGCAGTATCAAAAGTAATCCCTGAGGTCACACTCTCCAAAACACATCTATGAACTCAAACGCGTACTCTCTCGTTCACGCACTAAGCAGTAGAGGTGGGTTAAACGGTTCATTTTGACGAACCGTTCACCATGAACTTGTTCAGTAAAAAAAACAGGTTAAAATATTTGTTTACGGCGAACATTTAGGGCCATTTAGGTTGAAAATACTGTTTACCGGGCATTTAGAGTGAAAGTTTAGTTTGGTATCATATGGTTTGTGCGGCATGTTATGGCAATTTCAAGCAAATTCTTTCCCGGGCGTTTACTTGCTTATCCGTGTGCAGGAAAATTTCTGCTGTTAACTTGCAGTATAAGCCAGAAGAAATATTTATCAACTCAGCGTCTGACACTATTCCCGTATTTAATTTTATTTTAAGAAGTCATTCCCCGTCGATGTTTAATTACACTACTAAGAAGTTATTTGAGGAAAGTTGGAGTCAAATTTGCGATTCCCAAAATGGTCATTTCATACCCTTTAAAGCAACACAAGGTAAAATATTGGTTAACCAGGTTAAAAGTTAATATCATCACGAATGATTTAATAGCAACATTAATAGTGGGCATAACATAATTTAACAATTTCTGTATAACTTTTCGGTTCGCGGAAACAGATTTTTACATAAATATAACTGCAGAAACAAGTGACTTTGTACGCAGTCACGCGCACGGGTGCAAAGTTAAATACAACTGTCACCCCGACAGTGGCTTAGTAAGTACGACCCTCGCCACATGTGCCGCAGTGTGGACTTGTGACGTCAACATCGTGTTCGGTGAAACCCATCCCGAAGTTCGCTCTGAGGAAATAGCTTGGTGGTGCAACTGGTTAACACGCCTGACAGGCAATCGGGAGATCCGGGCTCGAATCCCGGCTAAGTCAAATATTTTTTCATGGTGAACTTCATCCTTTGGTGTATTTATAAATATAGCTAATCAAAATAAAGTTTTAACCTAATGTTAAATTAACTTTGAACCATATCAAAAATGCCGAACAGATTACCAAACCGTGAACTGATCGCGAACCTGTTCCTGTTCATCGAACGTAAATGTTCAAATGAACACGAAATCAAAATGAACGCGTGATCGCAAATGAGCAGCAAGAGGAAAAGAACGGCTTCCGCAAAATGAACGCCCATGCGAAACGAACACCTTGGATGATCTGCATCGTAACCGTCATCTGTCCTAGACACAACGCACTTGCTGGAGTAAGCTGCAGTTCAAAATACCTCTTGGTGAGAGTACCTGTTGGACCGAATACGCATCACGCGTGCAGTGCAGACGAACAGTTTTCCAGAACTTTTCATTTTCGAATCGGTTCATTTCAGTGAACAGTTCATTTTGGCAGTTCGGTTCTTCTTGACCCATCTCTACTAAGCAGGTTAATAGCATTCTGCATTTCCATGGAAACTACTTCTGCCTCTTACTGAATTCGTCCTACAATCAACGCAGCACAGACACGGCTTCCCAGGCCAGTTTCGAACGTATTGCAGCATGTATGTACTATCATTTGCAAAAGTCTTGCAACAAATCGAGCGGCGCCACTTTCGCTCCATTGTCGATTTCTGGCCACCATTAAGTTTGAATGATCACTATCTAGGTATGTATCTTCATGGTAGCTCGGGAACGACTCACGAACGGGTCATCGTGACACGGGAGTGAGACGTAGGGGACGTAGGAAATCATTACGATGTTCAGTTGAGTAAACGAGCGTAGATGTTGTTAAGTCGTCGCGGCGTTTGAGATTATTTTTGTACCCGTAGTTGACTGGAGTAGATAATTGAAAATATTTACCCGTTAAAAGAGTGGGTACCTATGACGCCTGGCTTCCAATGGTAAACCCCATAAGGCCGGCTGGGGGCATGATTTCGCCATTAGGAACACGGAAATCAACTCGCTCGTAACCCTTTTTTTAGGGATTCAACGTCGTTCAGGAGACTTTATATTAAGTTGTTGAAATATTTGTTCGATATAGAAGAATTAATAAATGAAAAAAAATTAACTGGCAATTTTCCGGAAAAAAACACGACTCTGTCGTCTCCACCATATTTAATTGATTGGCATTAAATAGTTCTTTACGTAGGTTGAAGCTGATAAAGATAGCTCCAGAAGCTTTCTTCTTCATTAATTATCAATTTGTTAATTGGATAAATATATTTACACCGATGGAAATGTTTCTTCGGAAAAAAATGGAATTTTGATTGCCAAAAAAAATCGCTAGGCCTCATCGTTGCTAGCAGAATGTGTCTCTATTTTTACTGTTTACATATCTAGGAGAGGCTTCAATTTTTACGATAGTACTAATATATTTAGTGATCATGTCGCATTAATCTTCTTTTTGTTATAATAAATTAGTTATTGTTTCGATTTTAATATTTCGGCCATTATTATATTATTGACAACCAACTTAAAGAATTACTTAATAGTACGACTTTTCCCTATCCATGAATCCCTCCATTTGTAAGGTTTCCAATAACAACAATGGACAGAGATTAAATTGAAAGTCAATTTAAACCAATATTCGCCCTTTTTTAGGGAGGGAAATACTTTGCGCATCTATTAGGGAGGTAAAATACTTTGCGCATAATTTAGCCGCTCCCTCAGCTCTTAACGCTGAATCGGGTGCTCCCGGGCCGTAGTTTCGGTCAGCTAATAGGTCCTGCACCTCGTCTTGCCCTATATCTTTATCGCAACTTTACCAGCCAGGGACGAGAAGTAGGTTACCTGGAGTAAAACTTGCAGGCCGTAAGTGATTCTCACGTACTTCCAAAATAGTGTAAATAGGGCCAATTTGTAGCACTATCATAAACATGTTGATGCCACAATTTGCTTGAAGAAAGTACGCACTAGAAAAATAATTGATAAATACCTCAAGATAAGCCTTTCCTGTATTTAAAAATAAGCGCCGTGGTGCGTGCGCGATTAAGGATTACCATTACATAGGTTATTTCTAGGATTGTACTTAGTAGATCAGCTAGTCTCACATTCTGTCCCTTTTCAACAAAATTACTGTATTAAAAAACACTGATTGTAGAATACTGAAGCCTAAAGTATAAAAGTAAATTTTTTCACTTAATTTATATCTTTTTCTATCTCTAAGAAAAGTTTCCGTCACTGCTCATTTACGAAACGAAAAAGGGTAAAATTGTTCTGAAAAACTTTACTGAAGAAATTAACTTGGTAGGAAATGGCGACAAGTTGATGACAAATAGGCAGCATACTACATAGACGGACAGCATAATCGCTGCAAAATATATAATTCATAATTTTCTTTTTAATCAGATAAAATTGATCTATTTAAGAAATTACGTATATGGAACCTTAGATTTTTACGATAGTTCTCATTCCAAAGGTTTATAATGTTGAGCAGTTACGGACCTGTAAAGGAAACCATATAGCACTATGAATTACATTCACCAGTGATTCTGATTGGAGTTCCTTCAAGAAAACGCAATTGATTCGTCCTACCGCGCTAACTACGCATGATTCCCGTCGCACGGTCATTTAAATTAGAAATTGTTGCAAAAAATATTCAAATTCAACAGCTAGTATCCTCTTAACATAAATTTCAAAAATAATAACACTAAAATAAAATACGGCCGTGCGGAGGATAAAAAAACGTTCGGCCATGGGTAGGACTTGAACACGGGCCCCTCCTACTACTAGCCCGAATGTTTATCTACTGAGCTACTTCTAACTCAAGGATATTGAGCGGTAATTTTAATTATTTGATGTTATTGTAACACTGAGCTCCTTCATGTGCTTCTCTTACGGCTTCTCAATTGAACGAATTTGATCAAAATAATCACTTTCTCGGTATGTTAGTCTTTTGTTCGTTTATATGATTATAACTTGAGCACGGAGGCTTTCGCATACTCTATGTTTCGGCTGGTTAGTATATACAATAGGAATATAATGATGTTGTCGCCTGCGACTTCGGTATGGTGTCGTCTTTTTAAGTTATTATTATTTGTTATTATGTTTCAAACTCGGTATTTGTATTTCTAATGAAGCAAGCGTATACATTCATTACAAACAGAAATTCTGTTAGGATTTGCTTACGTCCTTCTTACTCGACTTGAAAGGTTTTATGAAATGAGCTGCAGTTCCACTGATGCCTTAAACATAAAACGTATTGCCAACAAACACATTTCCTAATACAATGTAACCTACTCAATGCAAGTAGATAATTCAATTAATAATGCTTAGTAAGTATCCTACATTATTCCGAATTCATCAGTGTATATGTAAATGATTGCATCTAAATAAGATAACTTAATCATCAACGACATAGCAGCTTTGAGTTATTATTCACATTCACACTAATTCAGCAGTAGAACATATTATCAAACAATACCTGTTGAAATCCGACAATCATTTATAATGGGACTTTTAGCTGGAATTAAGTTTTCCTCGTCATACTTTGAATAAGTGGAAAGGAATACTTCTTTACCGATTGACGGACGTCGGAGAACTCTGTTATTACTTACGCAACGATTAATGCCGATCAGCTTAACTAATTCAGATTTTACGTGTTTGCTCAGATATTTATATGATGAAACACTGGGAATTTCAAAGCTGCCTCGTATCTTATGTTGTAGATATTGTATCATCAACCCGAGTCGATAGATGTAAACAAAAGTCCGCCATGTTCACAGTGAACGACTCGTGATTTCCAGCTCTCTGAAAAGAGCTGAGATCACACAAAAAGAGCCAAGCTACCAACTTTTTAAAATCTCTCCGAGGAATTACCTTCGATCTTTCCTACTGCATTAAATACTACAATGTGTTTGGGGGAATATCATGAACATTAATTTCACTTAAATGGAAGCAGTCAAATCCCGAGACTGAAAAGGATGACAAAATACCTCAACCCCCCGATGACCCGTTCTCCATGCATTGAACCACGAAGACTAGTATTGGATTGTTGCATACACCCGAAAACCATACAATTTCCGGGCACAATCTTTGTGGAGCGAAAGTGGCGCCGCTCGATTTGTTGCAAGACTTTTGCAAATGATAGTACCTGAAATGAGATTGTGATAAAGGCGAAAAAAAAGTCGTAGAGCACGCCAATATGTTGAAGGAAATAGAAATTATCATTTTTCATCATTGAGAAAGATGTGGAGAGTTTTTTCTTAACTCCAAGGACCTCCTCATCTGGCGTTCATTGAAATGCCAGAATTTGAAGGGATGTTTAGTGCACTGTGCTCAGGTGCGATCCTGTGCGATTGGATCCTCTGAACAGAGTGTATCACTCCCTTCAATGAATGAATCCTATGCACGTGATCGGGGGTCGACTCCCATTCACAATGGCAGACGCACTCCACGACAAAGTAATATGAGTGTGTTATTCCGTTCGCTTCGTATCTTAGCCATTGTACTGCATAATTGGATCCATTTTAATCTATACTCGCGAGAAAAATCCAAGCCCGCATTGCCAAGAAGACGTATGCGCGTTTATGGACCAAAATAGCGTATGAAAGGATCATTGTGATCGTTCTTTCCATCCTTCGAGCAAATTTGAATCGGTTAATTTTGTGGTTCGTGCGTTATAACGAGGGAAAATTAAATTAAGCCTTCATTTTGTAAATTCGTGCACCAATTGGTAACACTGCAATATCCATATGAATGCTGATGCATCGTGTGAGTTCCCATGGTGATTGAGCGATTCTGGCGATTTTTTAGAGGCTCGGCAGGTTCGCCTCAGAACTGAAAGTCATTTCTTTTCGTCCATTTTGACTGTAATTTCCTCCTTCCCGTTTGCAGTTCCTTAATCCATTATATTGTATCATCGATGATCCTGTAAAGTGATTATTTTGTTCATTGTTTAGTGATCATGCAGATCCTCCACATATTTCTTTCATCTACTCTGTAAGTCTTCCCGCTCGGTTGGCATCCACCCATCTTTATCCTTAATTTCAGGAATGGATTGTCCTCTTTTGCCGTCCCAAAAGGGATTTAACTTTGGCGTACAAGGCGCCTGCTTCTCCATCCTTCTGGAACTTTTCCATTTCCTCACACTGCCTTTTCCACCAAGCCTCCCTTGCTCTCTTTGTTTCACGTCGTAATCGATTATTTAGCTCCCCATACATTCTTTTGCTTTGCTCTGTGTCCTCGGTCTTCCACTTCCTTCTGTCTTCCATTTCATTTACCATTGCCGCCGTAACCCTAGTCTTCTTTATCCTTCTGCTGTCAACGTAGCCAATTGACTTCTCAGCCGCTTTGACTATTCCCGTTTTAATACTATCCTACCCTTCCTCTACAGTCTGTGTACTTCCAGTATCCCGTATACTTATGTCCACTAGTTCCTGATATTCTCTCCTCATAATCCCCTTCAGTTCTTCTATATTCCATTTCCTTGCTTTCCTAACTTTCGTAAGTCTTTTGAATCTTACGTTTAATTTCATGAGCACTTGGTTGTGGTCTGAATCCGCATCCGCTGTAGGGAAGCTGCGCGAGTTTTTCACACTATTCCTAAACCTCTGTCATACCCATAATGCAGTCTATTTGATATCTTCCCACATACCCTGGTCTTTTCCATGTGTACCTTCGCCCTTTATGATGATTGAACCACGATTTTATTATGAATAATTTGTTTCTCCTGTAAAATTTTGCTGCTTTCTCTCCTCTGTCGTTCCGAATTCCTAGGCCAAATTCTCCTACTTCGTTTCCATCCTTCCCTTCCCCGACTGAAGCATTCCAGTCCCCCATCACTACCAGATTTTTCTTACCCGGAGTTTCTCTAATTATTTCCTCGAACTGTCCATGCACCTTACCTACTTATTCCCCCTATGATTACTGTGGGAATGTAAACTTGAATCACCATTTCTCTGTTGATATTTTCTAACTTCCCCGCCCTCATCATTGTCCTCACATTCCACGTCCCTGCATTTATAGCCGACTTCTTCTTCTCCATCTTCTTGGTCTTCTTTTCTTCATTCTTCATTGCTGCTGCTTCTGTTGATGATGATAAGTCTCCGCTAGGATATCGCATGCTGACGACCCCGATGACCTTGCCGACCTCGCTGCCATGACCGACACCCGCCCTCTGCGGGCGGGTCCCGTCCGATGAGTTTCCGAGGCTCATTTGGTTGTATTCCATGTTTTCAAGGAAGGGATAGTTGGTAAGGTTTCCCTCTTCCATTACAACAGTGTTTTTCGCGTGACACCATCATGTTGCCTTTACCACCATATTACCTTTCGTTTGGCTCCTATCCTTCGACCTATCTGGCATGGGTGGCCCTACCAGGAATAATTTAAAATTAATCACGCCAGCGCAGCTCTAGGGGTCATAGGAACGCGCAAGCCTTTACACCGCGCAAGTTTGTAGCCCAAGGGAAAGGTGATATTGAGGGCATTTCCTAAAATTACTCACCAGATACTATGTTTCAATGTATGTTTCTGCGTTGTTCATGCGTAAATGTTGTGTTTAGGTCCCTCAGACTAGGACTCAAGTCATCAAAGCTATCGTTTCGTGCGTAATAAGGGAATAATTTTCTCCATCAGGTGGGACCATTCCGAGTGATCAGTGTCACTGTGAGTTAATCCTCCGTCCGTTTTGAACCTTTGTCTTCTTATCCATCCCTCGTCTCCTCCACTCATGCTTCCTTGCATTCCCATTCGCAATGGCGCCTCTCCCCTCTACCCACCCCACTCCAATTAACTCTTCCCGCCTTCCCGGGGGTGCGGACCCCCAATTCCCCCGAAATATATTAACAATTATTTTCCTTCATAAAAGAAAACAAAATATTGGAAAATCATCCATTCACCAAATATTTATTTAACAAATGAAGTTTTTTCGATCATGAAAAGTGTTAAAATTAGTCAAAACCCTCTTCTTAATACCCTGTTCTTCCAAATTTTCCCCCATGCAGCTCTATTCTGTAAATGTGATACGGCCGTCACAAGCGAATTTCGTCAATTTATTGACGGCTTTGACGCTGGAGCGATTCTGAAAGTTTTTACTGACGTCACCCTGACTGCCGCGTCCGTGGAAGTATTCACGGCCAAGAGGGACCTTCTCGTGGTAGCTTCGTCGCGGCAATGCGCTCTAATTTTTCATTATGAATTTACGCTATGATTGATAATTAATAGCACATTATTCATTAATTACGATGATGGCTATGTTATATTGTCACTTCCCATGAATAATATGTATTAAAAACAAATAAAAGAAATGCGTAAAGTTGAATTTACATCCGCGTACTATTTAAATTGATTGGCCTTTATTGCGATTGAAGTTGGTGAGAAGTTAAACCTTGGGTAAGGGTTTAACAATTATCTTATATTTGTGCATCTGCTAGAATGTACAAGTCAAATACTCACTACTTATTGTTCATAATAATTTGGAGTAGAACCAATGGCGCAATGAAAAACGGGAATGATTTTTAAAATAAGATTTTCGGTCATTGTGTACAAAACTTCTTCCAGTCACTTTGTCTAAGCACTTGTTGTTAAACCATTCCTTATAGTAATAGTTTTTATTACTTCAAGTTCTTTATCAATACTATGGACCATCATTGGATTATTCAGTAAACGGTTCATGATATACCTCAATGCGGCTAGCTTGAGCAAATGGTGGTGACATTAATTTACAGGAGTAATCACATCTGTGAAGGTTTCTTTTCAGTATTTACGGATATCATGTTTACGACTGTTAATTGAAACATTTAGATCCAAGATCCGCCATATCAACAGTAAATTGTTGTGTGTGATTATTATTCATTGCATGAACATATTTGCTAGATTTAGATGCGATAGCCCGGAGTCGGTTTTCACCAGCTGTTCTTGGTGCTGAAAGAATTCGGATTCGCATTGCCCGACGTTTTGTGACTGTTGCTGGTCACTTTATCCACGGGAATGGGATATCTTTGCAGTGGAGGGTGTTTCTATCGGCTCATAGTGGAATGGAAGGATTATTGATTTCATCGTTGGATGCAAGATGAGCCCACGGCCTCATTCATAGTGGGTTTGAATTTTGTGAGAATCTGTACCCTCTTCTGAAATTCGGCCTTCGTTTTCATCCTCGACTGCGTTTCGGGTTTGTGGGATGAGATTTGTATTTGAGCGATGGAGTAGCGAGATGCGTTCGTCAGATGTTTGACCTCCTTGCCGACGGCAGCGCCGCCACCGTGATTTCCGTGCAAGCCGCGTTCCCTACCGCTCCTTCTCCCCTTTCAGTGTGTCTCGGACTGAATAAACAAAGTGCCTTCGCTCCTCAAATATTATCCCTTCATTTCCCAAACCACGCGTATCTTCCTCTTCTCTTTCGGCATTTCCCTACCACGATGGTCGCAACCGAAGGAGACCGCCGCCGTGAGAACATATTTTACTCGGCGCTCAATTTTACCCCAAATGCATCCAACGACGTTTGATAGAACATGGGACATGACTAGGCCAAATAATGAAGATTTGCGGCCATCATTTCTATATTTCGGGCCACAGTTATTTTTTGTGCAGCCTGGTGCTATGACAACAAATTGGAGGAGATTTCTGCCGTTAAGGTTAATCTAGATTAGAAGACCGCGAGCCAAGATTTTGTTTGGTTTTCGTTGGCACTGGATGAGAGCATAGATAACGAAGGCACTGCGCAGTTACTCATTTTTATCCGTGGAATTAATAAACAGTTTTTCATCGCAGAGGAATTACTTGGCCTGGGCACTACCACTGGTCAGGACTAGTTATAGTATGCTGTAAATTGTACGGAGAAAATTGGATTGTTATGGAATAGAATGGCAGGCATTGCAACTCATGGGGCCAGAGCAAAAATCTGGGTATGGTTAACCTTTTAAAAGCCAAGTTAAGGGCATAAGGCACAAACAGTGATGTCTTGTCATTGCATTGCATTTTGCATCAGGAAAGCCTTTTTAAATCTACACTAGGCTTAAAGGATGTAGTAGAGTAAGTGTAATGTAAGTGTAATTAACAAAATCAGAGCAATGACTCTCAAACTTTGGGCATATGGAGGCAGAGTATGAAGATATAATTCAGCAAAACAGTGTGCAGCGGTTGAGCGTGGGCTAAGTAATAAAAAGAGCCTGGGATTTGAGGAACGGAATCCTCTTATTTCTGGATATGAATGGGATTTCTTGTGATTTTCTGACTAGGATGGGATCTGAGGGTCGGAGGTATGAGATGATGTATTTGAGAAATTGAATGAACTGAGAGTAACATTACAGGGAAAGAGGTTGTTTGCACGTGAAATGTGGAATCTTATTCGAGTCCAATTATTTTTTTATACGAGATTTGGTCGCCATATTTACTTCCAGTGCAACTCATAGTAAAGAAGAATATTTTGAGATATGATATAGCGCGAAATGTACAAAACAGCACTCGTATTGTGCGATTAGGTCGAAATCATAAGATGACATGCTCCCGGACCGATTTTTAGGATCCGACTCTTCTAGTTTTTCATTTGTTTTTGCAACGCTGAGCTGTGAAGGGCACAATTGGCCAATGGGGCGGGAGCTCTCGTCACGTCGACGCAACGCAGAGCTGTGAAGGCACCCTCTAGCCATTGGCCGAGAGACGTTGCGGAAACAATTGACGAATGATCCACGTCACGTTGAGTGGTATTCCACGATATCTGCCTCTTCTGTGTGGGCCGCCTCCTTGTCGATCCCATGCGATCCTCAAACGAGATTAATTAATTCTCCATTGATTGTAATTCGAAGCGCCCTTTTGAGGACTTCAGCCAAGTTCCGTTTCAAACAAACCCGGACACTTTTTTCTCACGAATGTCCATATCCATCCTGCTTTCCACGATTAGCAATAGGGAGGAAGGCAAGCAACAGCAATAAAGAGTCTGCTCTGCAGGTCACTACCTTTTTCAATTAAAATTCTTCCTATTGCATGTAACCTTTTGGTACGTTAATTCTGCGTTTTTACGCAATGCATTCATTAGTAAATGACCATCGTATTTGAAGAAAGATTTCGTACTTTCCCGGTGAATAGACTTAGTGAAGAGTTCTCGGGATCGCCACCGGGTCAGAACTCCATAACCGCCGACGTTTCGATGTCCGACTCGGTCATCGTCCTCAGGGCTGTGAGCAGCGTTCATCTATAGAGCTTTGAAGCAAAGTATTTGTTTTGTTCAAGTGCGGTGATGACTAACTCTCTTTTAGAGGATGATTTTCCTCCCTTCCTTATTATCATCGCGGGGGACGTTGAAACTTTGTCGATATATCATATCAATCCTTGACCTACACATTCCCATTTCCACCCGGAGTGAAGCTCCACAAAAACACTTGACTTTTAATTTACCAATTTAATTTAATTTTGCTAGCCTTCTTTTTTGGCGCTGCTGTGATTCGTGATCGCGAATGTCTTTCACCAAGCCTTGAGCCTCCTCCATTCTCTTCTGAGAGTTTCGATATTCTCATTTTGAGACGAGCGACTATTTCAATCACAGCGAAAATGCGCGAAAAATATATTCTGCCGTCCTCGAATCATCCCACGCTCTTTCATCAAAGTATTCACTTGGCCCTATCACCTCTTGTGTTTTGACTCGACAGAGAACCCGAGAAACCCCGTCTGGATACGCTTAGAGAGTCCCTTCCTCTGGCCAAAATCCTGCTTCCACAGCCTGCGCTTCGAGCGTTGTGTCAACGCAAGCTGCGAATTCGATTGGTGACCTCGAGATACGTCATCGCATCCACTCATGACGTAGTTCATAGGTGTTAAACGTTAATTTTGAACGAATGAATTAAAGTTTATCAATGCCCTGGGTTTCTCCATGATAGCAAAAACGAACACATAATACAGAAAATTCTGCTGGAACGACAGAAATACAAATACATCTGGCTTAATTTTCTTGGCGATTAAAAAAAACAGAGAATAAATACACCCAAGCATAAATTCCCACAATTGAACAATGGGAACTCGCAGAAACAACCAATAGGAAGAGTGAGATATATCAGATAAAAAACTTCCTGATAAACTTGTGATAGCACAGAAAAAAATAAACGTAATCGATCGCTGAGCAGTAATAAATAAATAGATATCCTTTAGAAATGGAAACAAAAAGGAGTCTTTTACAAATAACGGCAGAGATTTCCGGAGGTTATAAGGAGAGCTGAGTTAATATTTTTTCAGATCGGTGATGTCCGAGGTATAGGAGGCAGGAGGGTCAGTTGTAGTGGTTGTGGAATCAGAGACTGGTCTTGTTTTAAACATGTAAAAAGATGTGCTGGCTATTCAGTCTTAAAGAGGGCGAAAATAAATTAACCGATCAAATACTTCCTTAGACAAGAGGTTGTAGGCCATGTTTTCGAGGTAGTTCAAGGTGCGAATGGAGCCAGTTTAAAGCAGAACGGGAAAAGCTGAGTTATCTCGATTTTTTCCGTAGGAGTACGTGGTTATTGCGATCAAATGCTTTGCTGAAATCAAAGAGGGTTTCCATCCAACGATCCATTACACTGCAGATATCATCGGTAACTTTAAGTGATGCGGATAATGTGCTGAAGGGTAGGTACCTTAACGAAAACCAGATTTAAAGGGATCTAGTGCCGCTTTGGCAGGAAGGTAATCAGTCAGTTGGAGATGAACAATTGGTTCTAAGGATGAGGCGCATAGAATCGATATCAGCCGGGTAGGAGGGCTTTCGGACTTTGTTGACGAGTCTTACGAGTGCGTTTTCCATATTATAGGAAAAACTGAGTTAGATAAAGACTAGTTGAATATTTCAAGCAGAATTGATAAAAACATTCCGGGGAATTAACGAATGAAGAAATTTGAAATTCTATCGGCTATCAATTTGTGGTATAGGGAACGGGCCATATATTTACGTAGCGTTTCAGGAGTAATATATTTAAAATAGACACCTTCATCATTGATAGGCACGAGAGCGTTGACTCGAGGCCAAATGAGACCAAGGTTCCTCAGTTCACGCCTGGTTTGGCTTGTGTCGCTAATTCCGAAGAAAATTTGTGAGTTAATTACGCGCTTGAAAGGCATGTTGATTTTTTTCGGTTCCTTCATTTTCTCTAAATGCTCGGAGTTCTTCACAGATTTCTTTAATTTCTTGCGTTTCAGATAGTATTTCTTCATCACTAGATCATGATAACTGTCGATGTCTGCCCCGGGCAGCTTTTACAGTCCTTTATCTGTTTCTTAAACCCTTGCTTCATTAAAATATATTGTACTTGAAATCTTCTTTTGTCTCCTGGCTATTTCCTATTATATCTTCTTCGCGTGTACTTCTTAAATAGTGTATTGGCTACCACTAATTTCTGTTCTGTGCAGAATTCCAGGAGCCTTTCTTCTCTTTCATTTCGATTTTTAAGTCCATATTTTCCGGTTATTCTTCCATCCTGACCTTCGCCGAAGACAGCGTTCCAATCTTCTAAACCAATAAGGCTTTCTTCACCCATTACCTGTTTGATTACTTCCCTAATATCATCCTTAATATAATATATTCCTCTTTCTGAGCATTATCCCAACCCCAGCATTACCGTTTAGATATCCTATGAGTATAATTCTATAGCTTGCACTCCAAAAGTCTCCCTCCTCAGGCCATTTCATTTCGCTGATTCCTAGCTCGTCGATATTCAATCTTTGCATTTCCAAATTAAGGTTTTATAGCTTACCGCAATTCCTAAGTGATCTCACGTTCCATGTACATATCCTCATAACTTTATCACAATTAACTGATGTACCTTCTCGGGTATTCCCCGCCCGGAGATCCGAATGGGGGACTAGTTTACCTCCAGAATGTTTTACCTGAGAGAAGCCCATCATGCAATGATATTAAAAATATTGGAGTAGTTGTGACTCCTCGGGATAATAAGAATGCGATGGCCCCCCCTTCCACTCTTACTGCCATTGCATTCATTCCGTAAAATGTAATTTTTGTAAATATGAGGCTGAATGTTGCATTTGGTCAATGTCGACACGAGCTTAGATGCCGTCTTCATCGCTTTTTGTGTCCAAATTCATCAAAGTTTTAAACTGTAATGATCGGGTGGCAGTGTTGTATTCTATCTTATGTTGAATAAAATTCGGATCAGAGTCCCTGAAATAGGTAGACAACTGTCTCTCAGTGGACAATCTGATCCCGGAATGAATAAAAGCATTCTCCGAAAACATTGCTTCGTTTTTATAATGAGGATAGTGGAGTAGCTCTTTGAGAGATGTGCTGGGATGCTTTGAGAGACGGCGTGCTTGACTGCGCCATCAAATATTCTCATTTTGTGAAATCGTTTTCGTGCGCTCTGAAGGATCTAATGAGCGAGGAGACGCTAAAGGATTAATTGATGTATTCGGCATCAGCCAGTCACACTACATGCGTTGTATTGTTCGTTGGAGACTGGGATGCCGTGGATCTGCGTACGAAAGCCAAATGACTTCCACATGCACTGAGGCCGTCCTCAAGGCATACCGTAGCGGTTGAGTTTGGAGGTGCAGATAGAAAACGTTAAGTCAATCTCATTGAAGTTACTCTTTGGTTTCTTTTCACTCGGGTCCGCTCGTCTCTTCAACTTCTCTTAGTAGTGCACCTCGAGATCTTTCATTATTAGATCATATTCTCTTCATCCTCACCCTAACATGAACACAGGTTTCAGGATTTCAATCCTGCCAACACTTAGTTCTTGCTCCATTCAAACATTCTGTATCCTCATCCAGTAGCTGTCACTCACCATGTCTAGCACTTCGTCGTTCCTTTTTCTCCTCGTCCCCTTATCTCCTCCACACCCACATGTCGAACACCGATAGGCTTTTTTTGTCGTCTCTTTTTAACGTCCCAGTTTCCGCATCGAATACTACAACACTCGTAATAAATCTTCAATTAGCCGTGTCATGAACCTCTCCCTTAGCGATTATCTCTCGCCTTCGAATGGATATGAAGGTTAAAGGGTGTTCCTCTCCCTTATTCAATTGCTTCTGCCTGCAGAAACCTGGACGTTCAAATGAGTACAAATAGAAATGTTGCTTCGTGTTTAAGTAAGACTTTTTTCTTTAGTGGCCCAAACGCTCAGAATTTCTCCCTCATGGGATAATCTTTCGATTACACCAATTTTTTCCAAGATCTCTACGATTTTGATTTGGTAATATTTTGTAACTAATTCTGTTTGCCTAATGTATTTATTCCTTGTGTGATCACGTCGGTGAGCGTGACCTAACATATTCTCTGCATCAATCACCTTTTTTCTGAATCCATTCCCGTCCGTGGTGAATTTTCTCGCCTCTTACGCATGCATGCAATCGTCGGATGTGGCTGAGAGGGTCCATGCAAATTCCCTCCGCATCATCCATTCCGCTCCCGTTCCGAATTCAGAGACCATCCGTGCTGCTGCGCATGCGCTGCCTTTCGGACGCGACCAGCATCATTCCGACTCCCGCGACTATTATTTCGATTCGCCCTTTCTCACATTTCGCTCTCACTCTCACTCTCGTATCGGCGGAGGCACAGTGGCTTGGTGTGATTGACCGCGTTTCTCAATCCGTTGCGAAAAGTACAAACTTAGATTTTTGGTGCACATTTTATTCCGTTTTCTTTCACTCTCTTCTCGTGAGCCACCCCTGAGCCCTCATGCATTGACTCTCTCTCAAATTCAGATTTTGAACTCGTTTCGTAGACCAAATCATGTCGGCACGTATTACAGGATTTGTTGAATAATTTTCTCTGTAGGTTAACAAATTTGTTACGATTTTCCAAAATAAATTTAAGATTGATTACCTTAAGTGCCGACATGATTTGGTCTACGAAACGAGTTCAAAATCTGAATTTGAGAGAGTGTCACAGAAGCATGGCGGGCGACCGTGGGTGAGGAGGAGAGGGAGGGGAGGGGAGGGGTACGACCTCAGCCGTCTGTTGCGCCGCGTCGCGCGAGCCGCATCGCTTAGCGCCACTCTTGGCGCCAGGCTGCGCGGGCCGCAAAGCCTAAATGTTGAAAGATACGCAAAAACCGACGAAATTTTAGCACTACTGATCATAACTTACCCTGATTACCCCTAAATTGGCAGTTTTCGCGAAATCGTATGACAAATTAAGGTGGTTGGTATTTAGGCGCCTCTCGCTAACTAATTATTTAAAAATTTTCGGAAAAAGTTTTTGCCTGTCCTTGTATACCCGATGGTCATCGAAATCAGGTTGACGATTTTGAAAAAAAAAATTTTGGGACAGCATAATGCTTCAGGTTTTTCATCTGTTGCATACATCTCCTCTACATATTCTTTCCATCTTTCTCTTACTTCCACTTGTTCGCATATCATTTTACCTTCCCTATCTTCAACCTCTCTAACTCTTGCTCTTCCCCTCTTTCCCTCCCCCCATTTAATATCCTTTACCTTCTGACACATTATATCACACTGGCCCTTTCTATCTATTACTTCCACAACTTCACATTCGCTTGATAACCATTTCTCCTTCGCCTTCTGCGTTTCCCTTTTCAGCGTTCTGCGTTCCCTTCATAATATCGTAGTTATTCTATTGCTGTGTTCAATATACGGTTCTTTATTCTCTCCATTGCCACAGCGCTGTTTTCATCCTGCACTTTTCCTTTCCCTGTTATTGCTTGTGTAAACTTACTACCTATAGTTTCCTGCATTTCTTTCATCCTTTCCATATTCCACTTCTCAATCCTTTTTGCTTGTCCCAATTTCTTTAATCTTATTCTTATTTCCATCGTTAAAGGTACATGATCGCTGTTAATATCTGCTCCTGGTAGGCCTTTTACTTTTTTCACCGCATTCATATATTCAACCAAAGCATAGTAAATATTTAATAAAATCTTTGGGTTAACATATTTTTTGATATGATACATTTGGTATGCTATTTTTTATCTTGTTATTTATTTTATATACATGTTCACTAAATTTAAAATTGCAGTCAATTATTAATCCTAAATACTTGTACATATTTTTCAACATGAGTCATTTTACAGCATCTACATTTTGTCTTAAGGTAATGGTTATGCATGCAATCTTGATCATGTATTTTTAAATGTATAGTTTAAGTCTACCCATTTTGCTTACTATATGCATTGATTTTCATTTTTTATTATTAATTAATAAATCGTGGTCATGCAACCATTGAGAAATTGAGTTTATGTCGTTTCGCATATTTTTCTGTGCGATATAGAAATCTTTGTGTGTGCAAATTAGGGCTACAATATCAGCATATAATATTATCTTGCTATGATTCATGCATGAGAAAACTCCATTTATATCTATATATTGTAAAAAGAATAGGACCTAGTATGGAGCCGTGAGGGACACCACGTTTCAAAATTTTCTTATCACTTGTAATATCACCCAACTTAACCATGATCCGTTGCCCTGTAAGATAGCTTTTAATTCATTCGTGGATATTTCCTCTGATACCAATATTATGTAAAATTCCGAGTAAAATTTTTGTATTTACTGTATCTAAGGCCTTACTGTAGTCAATAAAAGTTACAAGTATTTCATTTTTCTTATCCAGGTTCAAATTAACCAATCCTGGAAATATTTCTAGAGCATCCTTGGCCCCACTTCCCTCTTGAAAGTCAAAGTGTAGTTTATTAATTATTTCATATTTTTTTATAAAGAAAATCAGATAATAAGCAACATACTGTTCTACAATTTGACTCAATGAAGGAAGAATTGAGATTGGCCTATAATTTCAAGTCTTTGTATGAGCCTTCTTTATAATTGGTCTGACTATTGCAGTTTTCAGAGCCTCAGGTAGAAATTCTTCTTTAATTCTTAAATTTATGAATTTAGCAATTAATGGTAATCATTAAACAATTCATTATTTTTTAGGTCATACATCTGATATTATCAAAGTCAGGAGCTTTCACTTTAATTTTAGACATAATATTTACTACTGAGTCATAAGAACATTCTGATATTACCGTAGAGTTCATGTTTGTATCACTGTATATGGCATTGAAATTTTTATTTTATATTATTTATTTATCGATGGCATCTGTAAAATTATTGACAAATTGATTAAATATTTCCTTTATATCACTTCGTAGTGGCTAGTCCCGGTATGCTTAAATGTATAGGAACTTCCACAAAGTTCATCATCACCAACCATCAACTTCATTAACACCCAGTTGATTGGCAAATCTGGTCAACGTTACATCCACCGCGATGATCATCCACGTGCGGGCTTCATCAGCTAGCTAGATCTTCTAAAAGTGGTCCCTCAAACATCGCAATTAAACCTCACCACCTCCTTCGTACCCTTGATGATCCATTTAAGTCCAACTTCGAGCAGAGTATCTGTTCAGCGGATACACAAACGCTGCCTAACCGATCAACTAATCAGGACATCTTCTGAAATGAGGAAATGCTCCCTTCTTGCATGCGTGTGATATATAATAAACTATATCTTTTCCTTGATATTGCCGTATAAAATTTTCGACATGCCCATTGCAACTGTACTCCTCGCGTCACTTTTTCTTATTTTTATTTTTCTTTCTTCCTAAACAGTATAGTGAACTACAGAATTCTAAATAAGTTTTGTTGTATCCTTATAATATACAATTCGCAAAAGGTTTCATTAATTTAGCAATACTTAAGACAACAGCGATTTTTGGCCAGCTTTTTTCTATTTCAGCCCACTGCACTGTATGACGGCGGTTATGAAAACTCGATTGCGCCGAATGTTTAACGGGATAGACTTTAATGTCTCATCAAAACTCGTAGAAAAAATTTCGTTTTCCACCAAAATACAACATCTAGCTCACCTTAAATCAGTCAGCAATGGGTTTTCCATAAGTTTTATTAAACGTAGCTGGGTAACCTAGAAATGAGTGTATTTGTTTTCTTCGAAAATTTAGTCAGTATGTTGGATTGTAGGTCTTGAAAAAATTTAAATGCAATTGTTCTAACTTTTCTGGCTATTGAAATCGTTATATATTATTGTACATATTCATCAGACCTTGGAATGATAGTGGATGTATAATTTTGAGATGCAAGCAAAATAAAGGTCTTTTGATCAAAAAACGAATTAAATTGAAAATTTACGAAAAAGAGGATACTAGAATTTTGACACATACCTTTCCTGCCATGTTAGTGATTTAAGGTTTTAAAAATGTGCACCCTTACTACTCTATAATTTGGGTTAAAAGTAGTAAACTTTTTTTTGACCTCTTAATCTAACATAATATCAGTATTTAGAATTAAATTTTTTGACAATACGGTACTATATGTTATTGCTAAAAAGCTTTCTTTAAACCCTTTATATTGTTCGTGTATCAAAATTATATATCAATTTAAATGGAATAGCTGATAGAGGTTTTTTTTTTAAAAACAGCAATGTTGGCAAAAATTGCATTTCAATTTTTTCAAGACCTCCAAGATAAAGATTTATTATTGAAAATCGATGTCAATAGCAGAAGAAAAACTCATTTCACTTCTAACTCAAATTATAGAAAGGTAATTGTCCAATTTTTCATATTTTTATTAAATCGCATATTTGATTCAGTTTTTCCTACGTTCGGAACCTCGACGAAGAGCACGTATGTGATGATGCGGTGTTCGAATTTCAATCTTAATACGCGGATGGGCTGGGAAGAACGTACAGAGAGAGAGGAAATGAAAAGTAGCGCCTCTACATTTGTTGGGTCCCCTCTTGAACGCGTGCATGCATGGGGTGGTGGGTGACTATCTGCTGCTGAACAGTGTCTCCTCATGAGGGATTTGTGTCTTCGGGGCGAAGGGTCTCGCCCCCCCCCCCCCCCTAACCCCCCCTGTTCCTAATAATGGCAGTGCGCACTCGGCTCAATTCACCTGATGATCTCCTTTGTCGCGCGCGTGTTATTCGGGCGCTTGCTTCTTTCTCTACTCTGGACACACCCCACCCCATCCGTTTGCACGCCCCTCAAGTGGCGCCTCCCGGTCGGCGCGTGGCCGGCCTCAGAAGCGCGAGTATCGATTGTGGCGAGTGATTCCGTGCTTTTGTGTGTATCAGTTGTTCGCAAAATAAGGACTGCGATGCTTCCCTCGCAACATGCGGAATCCTTCCGTCAGTGTCCTCCCGAGTGTAAAACGCGACTGTTGTGTTATTGTCTTAAATGACTGTCTGTATATGATACATGCATTCAAATAAATTCAGAGGTAAGGAAAGAAAGGGATAGGAACATATAATGGAAAAGGACAAGGACAACGGTGCTATGGTAGATGGAAAAAGCCAGAAATCAGAGGATAAATATGCGACCTGACTGGAACTCGAACCCAGAATCTCCCGGTTGCCGGCCGGGTGCTCTATTTTCTATTGCACGTTCGTACCCCTTTCTCTCCTTACCTCTGAATCTATTTGAATATATGTACACATGTATCATACGCAGTCATTTGAGATAATATAGAATTATTTGGATAATGTAGTATAGTATTTAAGATAAAAGAATATTTTCAAAGGCCATCTTTAGCTCTTCTTAAATGACTTAAATTAATGAAAAGACATCTTAAATGTGTTTGAATAAAGCTCAAGATGGCCTTCAAAAACTGTTATGCGGCTAAACTCACGAGGAAGATGCTAATGTTATTCTCCAGAATGGGGTTCTGTACTAAAAATAATATTGTTAAATTATTTAGCTTAAGCGATAGTTTATGAGCAGCAGATTATAAAAATCATTGAAAGTTTCAAATAAAATGAAGTATTAAATTACTGTATTAAAAATAAAGTATGAAGTCTAGCATAAAAACTTATGCGCCGCGAAACGACATTTCATTGGCTGAAGGACGGATGACGTCAGAAGTCATATCCCGCATGGCCAGAACTCGAACTGTCAGCTGATTGCTGCTGATTCATTGAGTAAGACGCTTTATACTGTGTCCTTCGTCGTGTACGATAATAAATTTATATAATGGATCAGGAAGAATTCGTTAAAGCTGATTCTAACAATCTTCCCGCCTTGGACATTTTTACTCTTCACGAATTTATAAGAAGAGATGATCGCTTCAACGCCGATGAGGTCAGAGGTACAAAAATGAAGAGGTAAGTTCCATCCCCCGAAATGAATATCTTACTGCATACGGCCAAGTTTCACCAATAAATATTTTAATGTGAAGGAATATAGCACTCATTGCTGGTTTAATTATGTTGTAAGGAATAGTATTAATTTTCTACTTGAATAGGACGGCCCGAGAGAACTACGGCGATTCTGCAATCGGCTACGTTAAAGTGAAGAGAGTGGGATCGGAGTGCATTGTAAATGCTCGAGTTTGCCCGGAGCATAAAATACGAAGCAAATCGTATAATGTTTCCCTCGTTTTGAACGAAAAAGAGGAAACAGTTAAGGAGCTGAACTGCCTGGATTGCCCTGCGTCCACTGGTAAGCCTTAGTTTGAATTAGATACGTTAGAAATATATTTCTTCTGAATTAGTTTACTTCACTTTTTAATTGAATTGTACATTGAAATAACCTGCATATATATGCTGTATGCATTTCATATAATAGAGTTATACTTTTCAAGTAGTGGTTCTATAAACAAATGATCTATCTGGTTTATGAGTTTTTGGGTTGGGAAATGGGTTCTATGGGACTAAATTTAATGCCAATTAAGAAATTTCCTGTTGCCAATTTTCAATATATTCCTCTAGCAAGTTTTACATCCTGGTAATCAGGTATTTAACATAGAGCTCACAAGAGAGCAAAAAAATCCTTGACCTGCTTAGCCAGATTTTGTGATAAACTGAAACACCTCTAGGGCTTACAGTTTTGTGAATGTAATACCAGAATGAAAATTTATAATAACATATTTTGATGTGACTGTTCAAATGCTTCTAAAAATGTGATTGGACTGTTTGAGGGGTAAATTTTCTATAATCCTGTAGTTATAAACAGTCATAGATACTGCCATTTAGGTTGTGGTTGTTTGTTATTCATATGTAACAATTTCTATACTAACAATTTGTGTGCTGGTGAACAAATAAGTAGTTATATTTGTTTGTATTATACACATGTATGACAAAAAATATGTGTTAGCATATCATTACACTTCTGTTAGCCAATGGAAAAGTAAATTAAGAAAATGTTCTAATTTGGCAATAGCTACAGGTAGTATCATTGATATATTTATTACAAGAAAAAGGGTTGAGAGGTAATGGTTACTTTATGAAGTTTGTCTTAACACCATAAATGACAGTGACATGGGGTACATTAACTGATTACACAATTTCTTGTGCCAAAAGCAACACTGCTGGGTGTAGCTATTAGAATAGATCATGTTCTTGCGCAAACCATTATCATTACATTTAATCTCCAGGTCCAGGTAGATTCACATGTCTTCATCCTATCCATGCACCCTATTTTCTTCCTCCCTTACCCATCATCCTTCCCTTCATTACAGTTTAAAGCATCCTCTCACCCATTAAAACTCCCTTGATCATTGATTGCTTTGGTCTGGACTTTATCCCTACTTGCACTGTTTGCATTCCATTATAAATTATTGAATCATGTAATGATTTGGCAGTAAAAATAGATTGGCTACAGCATCCCATTTCCTACCGATGAAATAACTCAACGAAGCACTTCAAGGTAACAAGCTCCCTCTTGGTACATGGAGATGAAATGTAAAGCTCACCTGCACGTATCCCTATTTATGCATCATATAATAACTTTTAGGACTGATGCCAGAGAAATCCTTCAAATAACCTCTGTGAGATATCATGCCAAACTTCACTACACTAATACAGTCCCTTGAATGTCTTTCTCCTTACATGTATCTTATTACTAATACATGCTGGTGTGCACAAGCCAAGTGAATGCATACGCCTAGGTGAATAAAAATAAATATTAATATAGGATCAAGGTTTTGGGGAGTGCTGATGCTTAGAAATATTATGTCTCAAAATTCTTATAATACCATTTAAATCTATTTTCATATCCTACAGAGACACTACTCTTACTGCAGCCTTTAGCATGTAAAACTGTAGCCCTGAGGATGGATCTTGATTCAAGTCACAAAATTTCGGTAGGAATGACAGAAGTGACCTGGTGGGAAATGCAAATTGCTTTCAGTGGCACTGCATTTGGAAAGCATCTTCATATTAACAATGGCTAGAAAAATAATTTCAATGAAATGAATTTTTCATTTAGAGCTCACATTTGTAATATACATGATCGGGAATGGTTTTCATTAGACAACTTGCAGTCTTGCTTTATGATAATGAATTAATATAAATAAAGAAAATTTTATTAATACAAATAAAATTATATATGGTTGCTTCTCAATGGAATATAGAATAACTGGTTTTAGAAATGGGTCAGATTAGAATACATTAAATGCTAAATAAAAGCTGTTTTGTTGCCAATTTACAAACATATTGAATTTTCCCATTTTTAGGAGGTTGCAAGCATGCTTATGCATTCCTTATGTGGATGCATAGGAGGAGTGAGGAGCCAGCTCCCACAGAAATTACATCATATTGGTCTAAGCCTAAACTAGCAGGACTCCAAAGCTCTCATTGCCATATAAGAGCTGAGGACTTCAAGAAAGAGGCTGAGGCCCTGAAAATGCCTTCAAATGAAGATTTTCTGAAGACAGTTCAAGAGATTGCCTCAAAGGAAAGCATATCTTGTCAGCTGTCAAAGATGACAACAGAGGGGAATGATTTGATGGAATTATCCATGCATAAACTGGTATTTAATTTTGCAAAAGATGGAGGGAGAGAATATACCGATTTTTTAAGGTTTGCTGAAAGTGCAATGTCACATGAATTGATTGATCTAGCAGCAAATGAGACATTGAATCAATCCAAGGATATCCTCTGGCAAGAGCTTCGATATGGGAGGATTACTGCTTCCAGACTATATGATGCCAGCCAATGTAAAGCAGAGGGGTCAATATTAAGGCTAATTTTAGGTGCTACCAAGTGGCATGAGACAGAGGCGATGAAAAGGGGGCTTTACTTAGAAAATCGTGTACTAAATGTTGTTGAAAGTAAGCTCAAGTGCAAAATGTCTCGGTGTGGGTTGTTTCTTATGAAAGAATATCCTGCCTTGGGAGCATCACCTGATGCCCTTGGTGATGGATTTGTTGTAGAAATTAAGTGCCCATCAAAGCATTCCACGCAGAAAAGCTATTTATGTAATGATAGTTTCCGACCCAAATATATGGCCCAGATACAGCTGCAAATGCTTGCAACTGGTATGCAGAAAGGACTCTTTTGCTTAGCAAATGAATCTTTTGAACAAAATAAATATGTTGAATGTAAATGGGTGAGCAGAGACCAAAATTTCCTGAATGAAATTATTGATGGTGCAATGATATATTGGAAAAATAGTGTTTATCCCAGATTATTCAAATCTGTAACTCCTTAGTTTATTCATGAAAAATAAATTAGTAAACTTATGTCTCTCTTTTCTTCTATGACATTATGGGGAATGAAACACATTAAAACTAGTTGAATAATTCAAAATAATGCAAGCATAATTTCAACTTTAATTTATTAAGGTGATGGGAAGTTGATTGAGAAAAAGTTATCTCAATATAAAAGTAAACTATGATTTATTTCAGTAGGGGCTATGACCTTAATATCTGGACAGAATCGCGTAACTAAAAGGTAATCCTATTCCACATTATAAGGAAGTGGAAAGAGTAAAGGCCCTGGAACAGAGAAAATTTTCTCAGCAAGTAAATGTTACCTTCTTGTTGATGGGCTATCTGTCTGTGATCTAGGTATGCTTTCAGCCAATTAAATGCAACACCTCTAATGCCTGGCATTGGAGAGTAGTCAATAGTAATTGACTGTATCAAAATCTTCACAAAGATAAAACAATTCTATAAATTTCTTATTCATCTGATGCAGTATGTGCTCAATAGTGTTAAAAAGGGCTTGTTCAGTAGACCTAGCTTTTCTGTAGCCAAATTGTTATGCAGATAGCAGATTCTGACTATACAGGAAGCCAGCAAGGCTTTTACAGTATACTCGTTCCATAACTTTACCGAGCGGGGGAATATTGGATGTTGGCCAATAGCAATTCAAGTTTCTTTTTCTATTATTCTTGTACACAGGAACCACCCTGGATACCTTAAGAGCATCAGTATAAACAACTTCTGACAGACTGATTGACTAAAGATAGGAGAGGATCAAGAATGAGGTCTCCGCACTGACAATGTAATTTCCCCTTAAACACCATGAATACCCAGAGTACTTTTACCTCCTTCCATTGTGAAATGTTGTTTTAGATCTTTTTATGATGAAGTTTTACATAAAATTATTTACAATTCACTAAACTTGGATTACATGAAACAGCAGGAACAGCCAACAAAGAAGAGGGCATCTATAAGAATGCTTCATTTAAAGCATTAGATATCATAACAGGATTTATTAATAAAGGCACAAGTTGGTACATACTATCCTTTTATTCAGTAATATTATTAAAGCGTAAGGACATCCTTTCCAAAATCAATAACTTATTGGGTTATTCCGAATTCTGATTCAACTAATGGGTTCACAAAGCTATTGCAATGAATGACCTACAATTTCTGTTAATGTGGAAATGTAGGCTGAAATCAAATTATCCTAGTATTCTTTAATCCAATCACCAATTTTGAAACCAAAACATTACTGTGGTAATATACTGCATATGTCAACTACAATACCCAAGAAATCAGTGCTCTTGTCAGAAAATATTGTATACTTATTGGCCCTTGAAGCAGATTTAAGTAGCACAACAGTCTTAATGAAAGCTATACATTATAACAGAGTTAAATGATCAAACTCATCATTAGACCAAAGATGACCCCACAACCTTCTACATAACTTTATAAGCTAAATACAAAAACTAACAGAAATTCAGTATTTTAAGACCTGAAATGAGAACTGCCTTGGTGGTTCAAATAAATCAAAACAATGTTGCAGTAATGTTTCCTTTATTTTATAATAGGTGATTGTAAGTTTATGAGAGCTGCAGCAACAACAACCACATCATCAGTGCAACCGATTAAACTGTGGTGAATTACAGAATGAGGCTTCAAAAATTCAAACTCCCTAATTCTTCTAATCACTCTTTCAATATGCACTCTCAAACTTGCAATGCACTTAGATTCTAGAACCTCTTCTTTTGTTGGTTTTACTGAGGAGCTCACAGAGGGAGGCCTAACTAATCTGCATCCCTTCTCACTTAAAATCAAATCAATATGTTTGAATCCTCTATCTGCCATAACTGAAGATCTAGGTCTCAAGCAATCAAGAAAACCACTTTCCTCAACGATACTCTTATCTGTCATCCTTCCCCCATACCCTTTTGAAATGAAATTGATGAATCCATCAGGGGTGGAAGACACTAAATATTTCAGGGTATTACATTTCTTGTATTCTGACCATGTGAGGGCTTGCTTAATGGGGTCCGATGGTTTTTCAATTTCCACCTCAAAACAATCTATAATTGATTGTACATTGTGGTACTTCCATCGAAAAGGTAATGGCAGATTTCTTTTTATATCGGTAACCTCGGGCCAGAAAATAAGGGTTTTTAAAAAATGAACTAAGAAGGGCAGACACGTATGAAACATTCGGCAGGAGTAACCCATTGAGATGCCAAACTGGTCAGCCAATCTTTCGAAGGAGTCATTGAGTTTAATTTTCATTAGCGTTAGCTTTATAAATTTTAAACTGCAGCCAGTTTTCTGCGCCAACAACGACATAATGGGGATCCAATCACTTGGCAGGCCGAGATACTTCTTCGGGTTCTTCATTATTAATTTGTCTGTTTGTTCAAAATAACGCTCACTTTCTTTTTCGTGGTCACTAAAGTGTTCCTCATCACAAGAGCTCGGATTATAATCACTTCCCAATTCTTCGTTTTCACCCTCTTCGGAGGACTCTTCCATCATAGATGCAACACATTTCCGCATCGGCGACGTCATTGCATTTTTCGTTGTAATAAATTTTATTGGGGACGTAGCGACATGCGCCTGGCTACTTTTTAGAGAGCAGCTAACACCCTTGCTCCGAAATGAGCCTGGCCTCGTCTGAATGCATTTATCATTCTTTAATGGCTCTCCAGGATCTGCTTCGGTCACCTCTTCCGAATGCATCGGGAGATTTTCGTTGTGATGAACGAAAGATTCGGCCTCCTCATTTTCAACTCCTCTATCGAAAGCCTCGAATGCATCGCGGAGATCTCGCTTCCTTTTCAATTTTGCTGCAAGTGGCCGAGGACTGTTGGTGGAATTCGTAGATCTTTGGCTTTCTTGGCAGTGAAAGATATGGGGAACGACATCTCTTTTAAGCCGAATACGTCCCCCCATCAATTCAAAGTATTTATAATTCTCTATATCCTCCTCCAGCTGAAGGTAAAATATTATAAATAGAATTAAATCACAGACCAGATACAAATTTAGCGATGGAATAGAATCATGATGCATACACTATCAACTACCTACATAAGCATTCTGAAATTTACGAAGTATGTAGTATATCGCATAAATATCGGCAGTTTTACTTTTAATAGCGAATACTATTTCATCTATACTTACGTTGAAGTGGTCACCGCAGCAAAATAGAACCGAAGAGGGAGACAAATTCATATCTCGCCGTGCACGTTTGAACCAACGTTCTCGTTTTTTTTTATCCTTTGGAACAGTAATAAATACTTTATCCGGAGCGTTTTTGGTGGTATTGTTGCACATGGGTACAAAACACCATTTGTTTTGAGCCACAGTAGCCATAGCTTGGATTTTAACCGTATTAAGCACAGTGCAAAGCCAGTAAAACAACAGAATGAACTACTCCAAAGCAACTGGGTATGACTTGTGACGTCATTTCCCATAATTCCCCGTTCTTGCCGTTTTCGCAATCGTTCAAAATCATCTACTATTTTTTTTTATTATTTCGCCAAAATTAACGTTACATTGGAGAAATTAAGTATTTAAGCTTCTAGCAATGACGGAAAGAACTTTTTAATGCACTTTCTGGAAATTTGTACAGAGGCCCATTAAATATATTTTATACTTCGTGCTTTTTTAATCGCATTCGAAAAGTTTAAATTCTGTCTCATGAAGTACGCTTGTTCTCGGAGCAGGAGTTACATTTGAAACGAACAGAACGTCAAAACGATTGGGATTGTTTGTTTTTCGTGTGCGAAATGAAGGGGCGAGACGAAATGAGCCCGAACACTCATTCACTCACATCGGAGTGCACTAAAATTCCGCAGGTCGAATCCAAAGACCACCAAACGACACTATATCAACATGAAATATGTATACCCATGTATATGGTTCGCACCCTCCGCTGTGAAGGCTGGGTTATTTTCAACTTCTGAGTATCTAAAGCTTCCAGGACGCTGATGGTTCTGTTCCGTGGTCTCGCTTCATGGCCAATAGTTCCGCTTTTTCCCCAATTCCACCTTTTATTTGCGATGCCTCAGGCTCTAGTGGATGGGTTATACGAGCGTTGCGAGGGGTATGGGATGAGGATTAATCACAAGAAAACTAAGGCTCTGCGGTTTTGTAAAGAATCACGAGCGAGGAATGTGAGACTTAGGATAAAAGTGGGTGGTGAAAAACTTAAGCAGGTTTGAGCAGTTCAACTATTAAGGCAGTACGTTAGAGGAGAACGGATACAGTACTAAAGACATTAGGAAGAGAATTGCATTAGCAAAGGAGGCGTTCATGAACAGGAAGGAGCTTCTGAGAGGATCGTTATGTAAGAGTTTAAAGAAAAGGTTAGGGAAGAGTTTCATTTGTAGCTCTCGTTTCCGCTCTCTACGGTGCGGAAACGTGGACACTGAGGAAGGAAGAAGAGAGAAGATTGGAGGCATTCGAGATGTGGGTGTGGAGAAGAATGGAGAGGGTGAAATGGACGGAGAGGAAAAGGAACGACAAAGTGCTGGATATGGTTGGCGAGGAGAGGCAGCTTTTAGATGAGGTACAGAGGAGACAGAATGTATGGATGGAGCGAATACTTAGTGGGGAGGGGATGTTGAAAATGGTGTTAGAGGGTAGAATGTGGGGGAAACGAGGGAGGGGAAGGAAAAGAATAGGATTTTTAGATAGGTTGAAAGGGAGTAGGCCTTACAGTGAATTGAAGAAGGTAGCGCTGGATGGAAAGGGAGGCTCCCAGATCACTTCTCTGGTACTCCATGGAAACCTACCTTAATTGGTGGAATACTATAATGATATCACCCAGCAATTTCGATTGGTCTCGTATTCGCTACCGCGAGTATCATCTCGAGTCGATACTCGCCTTCTTAGAGTGCGAGCGTGCTGGGACGACACTTGAAGTCATGTTGTCGTTTCTATTGTTATCCTTAAGAAATCATTATTGTTCGTCTTTCGGATAATGGCGTAACTTTTGCCATGTTTTGGTCGTGAGGAGTGATTGGGTCGCGCGCCTGGAAAGGCAATTCGCTTTTCGTCGCATTACGCAACGCGGTTTTGCGGATTGTAATTACTGTATGCATTGTTTGTGGGAGGATTCCATAGTTAATGTCTCATTTTTGAGCGAGAGAGTTATTTTTTCGAGCGATATGAGCAGTGTTTTTTTTTATCTTTCAAGTTTTTGACGCTTTGAACTTCCATTTGCACCACGTGGCGTATGTAGTTTCCGAGATGGCATGACAGCCTCAGCATGATCACAGACCCTTTCCATTTCCTATGTCCTTTTATTACCTATTATTTATTATTAATTATTATTTTAGTTACCTTATTTCCAAAGGTGAGGCTGTCGAGAGGAAGAATTTTCGTGTGCATTGGGTGCGAGTGAGTGTGATAAGTTTGCTGCCGTCAGAGAGAGTTCATAATAATAATAGTGATGAGTGGAGTTGAATGCGTTGGGAGGGAATGTCGTAGAGCCTTAGAGATGTGATGTGGTGGTTGGGGGGGATAGGAAGGAACCCCCCCCCCCACCCGCGTTGATTTAATCCGCTCTTCATTTGTTCCTCTCTCTCTCTCTCCGGATTTGATTGGCCGAGAGGCAAACATTGGATTGGCTCCTTCCTCCGATCAGTCGCCCTTTTAATATCTCTCTCTCTCTCTCTCTCTCTCTTTCTCGTCTCCAAGGACGAGAACTCGCTCTTCCCACCGCACGGAATCCTGGGTCGGACAAATACTAATCATAGTCATAAGTAGCAATCCTTGAAAATTTTACGAAAAATGTGTGAACTTGCAAATATGGATGCGCCAATGGTGGATACGTCCGAATCCATTCGAAGGAGACCCTAGACTTATTTCTGAAGCACGGAGTTAACATTTGTACGAGGATAGTTGTTAGAACACGTTTCAGCAGAGGGATTCTGAGGCCTTTAATATCAGTAATTCGCACTATTCGCCGATGCTTGAAGAAAAGGTTTTCGATTGGGATTGTGTGGCATCAGATTCCCACCACCTTTTTCAAACCTAAATTCCATAACTAAAGAATGTCATCGCAAATATGATTTATCAGTGAAAACACCCTGCCCCTATTTCTTTAACTTGTTCATCATCCTCTCCTATCACATGTAACCATTATCTTTCCACTAACTTGGTTTTTTAAATCACTCGCCATTAAGTCTGCTTCAATAATTCGCTCCCATCTCTTTCAAAAGTATTCTTTCCTTTCACGCCAATAGGCGCCGTCGTTTACCCTTTCTCATGCAATACATACATCCAGTTCTTCAGTTGCTCGCTTATGCTCGTACGAGGCTGACGTGCCTAGCGAACGCTCCGTTGCACTTTCACTTTGGTTAACCCTCTCCCAACCCTGCTACCTGCCACCATGCCGAGGCCCGCCCCGAAGAAGGACTTAGACCGTGACCATGATGATGTGAAGTCCATGGTCGATGGAATAATGAAGACTATGTCTTCATTTAAAGAAGATTTAGAGAAAGCGAAGAAAGAGGAGACACCAAGAAAGCAGGAAAGCCTGACTGCGTTGGAGCAGAGATTTGTAGCCTTCAAGACGTCGGTTGAAAGCGATTTGCGGCGTGTCACGGCAAAATTGGAAGAGTTGGAGAAGAAGTCTGATGAATTCGACGATCGTCTTGACGCTCTCGAGCAGTACTCCAGAAGGAACTGCCTATTGATCCATGGAGTAAAGGAAAATGACAGGGAAGACTGCCTGAAGGTGGCTGAAGACTTCTTCTCAAGTAAGCTGCGGATAAAGGTCAACCCAATCCTTCTTGGGCGAGCACACAGGATTGGCCCACACCGTGCCTCGAACGATTCCTCGAGGCCCATCATTGTGAGATTCCTTTCATATCAGGAGAGAGATAAAGTGTGGAGAGTGAAGAGGAATCTCAAGGCGACTGGCTTCCTAATTACTGAGTCTCTCACCGCTGCCCGCAAGAAGATTCTTCAGGAAGCGAAGAACTGGGTGGGGACCCGTAATGTTTGGACCCAAGATGGAAAAATAGTCATCTTAAGAGATAACGGATCGAGGGCTTTCGTGTCTTCAATGAGGGACCTTATAAGGGAAAGGGGAGGTTAAATTAAATCATCAACCGTTGACGGAGCATTTCGCTTTGCTGTGAGAGTTGAGCAAAGAGGCAAGAGAAAGGTGAGTTCCAAGTCATCCCTGTTCCTGACGGCCTGCAGTCTCATCCCTGTTCCTGAGTGCCCAGTCATCCCTGTTCCTGACGGCCTGTAGTCTCATCCCAGTTCCTGAGTGTCCAGACATCTCTGTTCCTGAGTATTCAGTCAGCCCTGTTCCCGTCTCATCGTTCTTCATCTCGAGCCACACCGCTGACCCGGCATCATCTTTCCATCGGAATATCCGCGTACTCCCCCAGTGTTCGTGCCCCCAAATGTTAATAAGTGTTTCCCTAAGCCTTGCCCTATCGAAGGGTAAATAGTGTTATCGAAGTGTGTGTTAGTGCTTAATAAGTGTCAAGTGTTTAAAAAAAAAAGCATTCCATTTTTTCTATAAGTGATCTATAAGTGTGCGTGTGTTCCCAAGTGTTTTTTTTTCCATTACATTTTCGATTTTCACCTTTTCTTGTCTATTTTTCTATGCCAACATGTCTTTTGTCAGTGTACAGTCACATTACCAATGCAGAATTTGAATAATTCCGTCGGCGACACATTTCACACGCCCGCTCCCGTACTCGGTCAGATTTCGTTTCCAACCTCTGCTGCGATAATAAGCATTCCCTCAACAACTACAATACCCACAATGCACCCTCGATTCCACAATACACCTCATGCAGCGCCCCGTTCCCAAAATATTCCACTCCCAAGCGTCTCAACCGTCTCAACATTAAACCCTCTAGCTGAACCTTTTGTCCCTTCCCTCACTCCAACCCCTGCGGTAACATTCCACAGCTCATGTACTCGGCGGAACTCCCCCCTACCACATGACTCACCTGAAATCCCTCTTGCCCAAGTACTTTTACCTGCACTTGTCCCAACCCTCGCGGACGCACAAACAACCAACCTAAATCCCAATGCACCTGAATTCATCCCTTCACGCATAAACCAAAAGCATTCTAATGGTTGCCAATTATCATCTAACACTTTTCATACATATTCCACGGGTCAGCTCTTAGAAAACAAAATGAAATGCTTTCCTCGTTCTTTCAAAATGATACACTTAAATATACAAAGTTTGCCTGCGCATTTTGACGAGCTACGTTCACTTCTCTCTGACAACAATTTACATCTACATCTATCTACATAATACCCTGCGAGCCACCTCTAGGGTGTTTGGCAGGGGGTGATCAATCACCAGCATGCATTTGGACTCCCACATGCACACCACACCGTCCAAAAAATGTCCCGTATAATAACAAACTATACTACTATATGCTGTTGGAAATAGAATATAGAATAGAAATTCAGAAACATGCATTTACACGTTATATCCATGGCTGAAACATGGTTGAAGCCCTCCATGCCTTCTAAAGCCGTTGAACTGCCGGATTATACTCTTTATCGCAATGATCGCGTTGGAAAAGGCGGCGGCGGTGTAGGAGTGTACGTGCGTAACGACTTAAAATGTAAAGTACTTTCCACGAGTGAGTCCAACTATGACAGGCGGCCGGAATATCTTTTTGTTGAGATTAAAATAAATGTCACTAAGATCCTTATCGGCATTATCTACAGGCCACCTAAACTGTGTCATTTAGGCGACTTGGATTCGGTAATCTCTGAATATGCCACGGAATATGAACATACAATAATAGTTGGAGATTTTAATGCAAACTTTAATACAGAAGCGCACGACACAGTCTTTTTTAAGCGAATGTTCTCCGAAAACAATCTCAAAATCCTACCGTTAGGCCCTACTAATGCCACGAAAACTTCGTCAACATGGATTGATCTTATGGCAACGGCAAAAAAAGAAAAGGTCATTGCGTACGGACAGCTTCCAGTTCCTGGTATCTCTTCTCACGACCTACTGTACCTTGCTTACTCACAATCAGTTAAAACCAAAAAGTTTGAGCAAAATCTTATAAGTCAACGAAAGATCAAGGAAATAAACGACGATGAATTACTTAATGCAGCATTTATACTACCATGGGCCAATATTGAATTCACCAATTCAGTTGACGACAAAGTTGAGAGACTAAACTCACTGATGACTTATCTGCTTGAAAAATTTGCCCCTGTAAAGGTGATCCGAGTTTCCAAGCCACGCGCGCCCTGGTTAAATTCAGAAATAAAACGATCAATGGCAAAACGAGATTCAGCCTTCCGCTTTTTTAAGAAAACTATGACTCTCAATGCATTTCAAAGATACAAAAACTTGAGAAATAGGACGAAACAGCTCATAAGAAATGCGAAGATCAAATTCTTTCACTCAGTTACTAAATCTAACCACTCTCCAGGTAAATTATGGAACAAACTTAAATTACTTGGCATAGGTAAAAATAAAGTCTTCAATCTCCCTCCTGACTTGTGTCTGAACTCCTTAAATGATAAGTTTTCCCAGCCCCCCAACCTTATTCAAGCCGAGATCAAAGATAAAACTCTAAAACTGTACGCCTCAAAAGACACATGCATACTAAACAGTGACCAAAAATTCGAATTTACCCCTATTACCCAAATACAAGTTGAATCGTGTTTCAAGAAAATTAAGTCTAAAGCACAAGGTTCCGATGGTATACCACTAGATTTCATAAAAAAGCTATTTCCTGTTATTATCCCATACATCACCAACATTTTCAACTCCTCCCTATTTCAAAATCACTTCCCAAGTCAATGGAAGCGAGCATTAATCAGACCTATTCCCAAAAAGAATAATTCCCGAGGGGAAAAAGAATTCCGTCCAATATCCTTTCTTCCCATCCTTTCCAAAGTTCTAGAAAAACTTGTATATGAGCAGATAACACATTTCTTAAAGTGCAACAGTATTCTCGATAAATTTCAGTCTGGCTTCCGACACGGTCAGAGCACATCTACCGCTTTAACTAAAATCACCGATGACTTGAGACGCTCCATGGATCAAAAAGAAGTTTCAGTACTCGTTTTGCTTGATTTTTCGAAAGCTTTTGATTCCTTAGACAAAGATATCCTAGCAGCAAAAATGAGAGGCATGGGTTTTTCTCCTACGGTAGTCCATTGGATAACATCATACTTAACAGGCCGGCATCAGCGAGTGATTACAAATGATTTCTGCTCAAGGTGGATCGAAACCACAAGAGGTGCGCCCCAAGGCTCTATTCTAGGACCTCTGCTATTCTCTCTGTACATTAATGATTGCCCTTCAGTGATAAATCATTCTAAATATCATCTTTATGCTGACGATCTCCAAGTGTACCTAAATTCAAATGTTAAAAGCCTGTTCAATGGAATATGTAATCTAAATAATGACCTAGAAAATATCAACAATTGGAGCAAATCCAACTTTCTAAGCATAAACCCTAGTAAGTCCCAAGCTATTATAATTGGATATCCTAAAATACTCAAGTCAATCGACAGAGATCAATTACCGCAACTACACATCTACGATTCTCCCATAAAGTACTGCGACGAAGTTATTAATCTAGGATTGATCATTGATGAAAGTCTGTCTTGGTCATCTCATATAACTAAGATATGTAAAGCAGTGAATAAGTCATTATTTCCATTAATACGTTTCAGAAACATTATTCCTCTCTCCTTAAAGAAGCAATTAATTTCAACATTAATACTTCCCCATTTTGATTATGCCGATGTTGCCTTTCAAGACATATCTCAGGTGCTGTCGAATAAACTTCACCGCTCCTTCAACGCCTGCATTAGGTTTATATTTAATTTACAAATATCAGATCATACCACCAATCATATTAACGATCTCAAATGGTTAAAGCCTAGTTCTCGACGCCGGATGCATATCCTTTGTCTTCTCTATCAAATCTTACAGACAAATACACCAGCGTACCTCAGAGACGAATTTCAAACACTTAGTAGAATACAAGACTCAAATACGAGGGGAAACGAAAAACTCGTTATACCTCACCACCGGACAAATGGAACGAAACCCTTAGGGCGGGCTCGCGGGTTACACTCCTAGGGCAGGGTCTATAAGCGCGAGCTTTTTACCTCTGCATCCAGAAGGGGGAGAACAGAAAGGAAAAAGGATTGGAGGCATCGCCGTGATGAGAGCCCGACGACACCTCCAGGGAAAGGACGGGGGAGGAAGGGAGGGGACGAGGCGTCCCGCACCGTCACAAAGGCGGGCGGGCCCTACTATTAGCGAAACCAAGCATACGCAATTAATATTCTACCAATCCTAGTAGATTTTCCTATGAGGAAGAAAAATCTATCGATCGAATCGGTAGATTTCACCACCGGACAGTCAGATTCAATAAATCATTCATTGTTACTGCATGCCGCGAATGGAACAATATTGACCTACCACTACGTAAATCATCATCACTCGCCTCCTTCAAAAAGGCACTACACGTAAAACTTCTTCGAGAAAAACAGCGAGACATGTAACATCGCGGGAACAATACGAGAGATTCATCAATTATCTCATCCGGCTTCATCTAATTTTCCTTTTCTTTACAGGTACTGGGTGACATTTTCCATGTAATTTATTGTATTTCTATACTCAGGTTTACATTAGCTTTCTCAGTAGGTTTTCGCAGGTTTTTCACGCCCCCTTCTTGTGTGGGCGTTTTCCTGCAGTGGGTTTTTTCCAATAAGGACGACAGTCAATATCCTTAGGTTTTTCCCACGTTCACTAACATCTTTTTACACTTGGTCAATAGTAACTTTGTTAAATTATAATGCTAATTGTTGATTGAAATGGAACTTCCACTTATTTTTATGTAATTTCTCTGCATGTAATTTCATGAGCAACTTGACAATGTATTTAACTGCATATATTTAATGTTTGACGAGGAGTTAGATGGAAGATGGGACTTTCTAGTCCCAATCTCGCCCAATAAAGACGTATTATTATTATTATTATCCACAGCATCCAACTCACCCCTAATCTTAGTCGTCTTCTTCATTTTTCTAGGCCCCCGAACCAAACTACACCGCACACCATTGTAAAACTGCCAAATTCAAGCATATCGCATCCTCATGTACAAAAGAGAAAAAAAGCGCAAAGGAAATTTAACAATGCGTTGCATTCATATATTCCACGCAATGTTATAAATTTCCACAAAATAGCTCGAGTAACTTCAAAAATCGAAAGAAAAAAGGTCTGTACGAGATTCTATGCTTATCTTATTAGAGTCAAAAAATCGGCATCCGTGGAATAAGAGCAACCCCAAGAATTCGTAAAAATCCATAACTTTAATTCCCAGATTTCTTCGAATTTGCAACCTCTTCAGACGCTGCGCTGGTTGCATGGTTATTATGGAAGTTATTTGTTACCTTTGCAGATTCTGAGGAAGACGAGGTCGTCTGGAGGTCACGGAGGAAGTCCCCTCATTTTTATATCCACCGAGATATGTACTAAAATCATGATAAAATACTCTTCTCCGACATCGTAAACTCAAAATCACTTGACTTGCACAATTTAACAAAGTGGGTTTTGCTCATCATTTGTTAAAATCATTCCGAATATCTTTTGTTTTGCATTGGCATAGTGCCCAGTAGTTGGCATCATATGCGCAAGAATGTCCCAATTCGTGCTCCCATGTGGTTGGCTGCCCAGAATCTGGCTTGCTAAATGCATGATGCCCAATGGCTAACGAGTTGGGACGTGGCATAAGGCACCTATTCAAATGCTGTGCCCGCGCAAATATGAACGAGCAAAAGCTCGAGACAGGGAACGTCCGAAGCGAAAAAAAGGATAAAAAACAAAACGTTACGTGTGCGTGTCATGCGTCACAATAATCATAAAGCACATGCGGATTACCCATACGACCTTAGTGGAAAACATAGTAGCTAGCAGTGACTGAAGTGACAACTTCTTAAGCGGCGATGGTTTTTCCTTCGCGCTCGTCGCTTACCAATGTCTCAGAATGCGAACGGAATGCACAGTCATCGACGTGATAGCAAGCGAAATGGAAGAACTATGGGTGATACACTGTCAGCCACTGTCACGGCGATTGCCGTCGGCTTTGTTGCAGTTGGCTCCTTAATAACAATCGAAGTCGCTAGTCAATGTTGAAAAAGTAGTTAACTGGGTTTTGAGCTGCTGTACATAAGAAATGGTTAATACTTGGGTATTTATGTTAAGTGCGACGGATGTTACGTCGGTTTCAAAGCGGTACATCCATTGCAACAGACGGATTATGATAGCGAAAATGACGGAAGTGAAGTCACACGAACGTTGTTTTTCAATCGTGCAGTACACAAGAGATGAGTTAGCTAGTATCTCAGAGGAGACAATTTCATTGGTGGATGTTCGCCAGTAGAATCAGTCTTCAAGATCGCATTTGCGTTTACATGAAGTGACCTTCAATGCAAGACTATTTTGCGCCAAATCTATTGATTAGTAATAAGGTCGTTTCCTATTATTTTTTATTGTCTAAATCGAAAGATAATTACTCCTGGATTACGTATTTCACGCTTTTAGATTTTCGAATGACGATATGTATTTTTTGCGATTAAACGAAAAGTGAAAATTTTCAAGCGCGCGAAAACGCGACAGCTAAGTATGAATGCTTGGAAAAGTCCGAGTGACGTATTTCTGGTTCCAGCTGTCGCCTTGTGAGGTGACCTTGGGGCGAGGCTTTGAGCGCTGATACGATGCAGGCAGCCAGCAGGTAGCAGAGTACCCTGCTAGCAGGTAGCGCTTGGCTTAAATAAGGATTACTAATACCATAGCAAACGAAAGAAACTTTCCTAACTTAGGTAATTTTAATGGGTGATTATTAAGAGATTTTTCCCTGAGCTCTGTGACTCATGCATGCATTGGTAATCTCTACGATGTAAAACTCCTATCTACTCGAATAGAAACTAGGTCCCTGTGACGTCACGTGGAGTGGCATTGCATGGGCACCAATCTGGCCTTTTTCAAATGCAGTTAAAATTGACCATTTCCATTCGTCTAAACTGGGATTTCTAAAACCAAATAATTTGTATATTATGAATACACTAATGGTGGGTAAGGAATCGCTATCAATGCATTTCGTTTTCTTTGATGAAGGAAACTACCCTTTTTAATTTCGAGCCGAATAAAATCCATGATATTTGCTTCCATGGGTACATGCAAATATTTGGATGACCCATGATACCTGTAGCGCCGGTTCGCTGGAGAAGGATATTCAAAATAACGTTCGCTCACTTCGAGGTTCAAAACACAACTCTTTATTCTCTCTCTTTTACAACGGACCCAAAAGCCCTTCTCCCGTTGAGGGCTTCACGCCCCCACCTCCTGAGTTTCCCCCAAGACTCCATGTCCTGAGCAGCAGACAGCGCTCTGCTACACTACCCCCTCCTTTCAAAGGCGTCGCGCCCTCGCGACGGTTGGCATACCTGGAACCTTCGCTGTCCTCGGATCTCGGAAAGTTGGCGCCTTTATCTCCTTACCTCTGAAACGAAAAGAAAAGAGACCACCCCCCCGGAATTACTCCTTCCTCAGAGCCCGGCTTGAAACCTTTGTGGTTCTCTTGTAACCCGTCTGGGATATCGCATGGTCGGCTCAATAACCGCTTCAGCAGGTGGCTCCTCTCTCGCTGCCGGAGTCGCTTGGCCCTCATGTGTTGGTGGAATGGAGAAAAACTTCCATCCACCCCCTCCGCGGACGACAGGTTTTTCCCTCGCTGTCTCGGTCTCTCTTGGCCCAGCTTTTGTTTCTTCCACTCCGTCCGTATTCTGACATTCCTTTTCCGTGTCTCCTCCCGGTCTTTCCTCCCACCTTTTGAGTCGGTTGAAGTGTACCACTAAGCGGCGGCTAGGATTATCCACCTTCTTCACCCGGTACGTGACCTCGAACAATTTCCGTATGATTTGGAAGGGGCCCGTCCAGGGGCGATGGAATTTACGACACTTCCCTCTTGCCGTAGCGGGATCGTGGAGCCATACCCTTTCCCCTTCTTCAAAGGGTGCACCGTGACACCGGGGGTCGTATTGTTCTTTTTGCCGGAGGTGGGCTGACCCAAGCCTCTGCCGTGTGAGAGCATGGGCTTTCTCGAGGCTCTCTCGCAACCGTCTCACAAATTCGCCTTCTTTCGGCGGCGCCACCCCCCTCTGCACATCAGGGATCCCCCACTCTAACTCAATGGGGAGGCGCACTTCTCTCCCAAACATAAGAAAATAAGGTGTAAATCCTGTGCTGCCGTGTTTGGCCGACCGATAGGCTAGCATGACGGAATCCAAATGCTCATCCCATTCGGATTCCATATCCGTCCACTGGCTCAACATAGCTAATAATGTTCTATTGAACCGCTCGACTTGGCCGTCCGACTGCGGGTGGTAGGGTGATGTTCTTGTTTTTACCGCCCCAATCACTTTACACATCTCTTGGAAGAGGCGGGATTCGAATTGGCGTCCTTGATCAGTGTGGATTTCCCGTGGCACTCCCCACCTGCACACGAAGCCCTTAACATGATGCGCCACTGTTTCCGCCTCTTGGTTATGCATGGCATACGCTTCGGTCCACTTGGTGAACTCGTCAGCGACCACCAATATATATTTATTTCCTGTCTTTGTTTGAGGAAGTTGTACTAAAATGTCCATGGAAATTCTTTCCATCGGTCCTCCCGTCGGGCAATGACCCAGTGGTGCTCGTTGCGGGTGAGGCGGGGATTTCCGACGCGAACAATCTTCACAGGTGCGGCACCAAATTTCCACGTCTTTTGTGTATCCGGGCCAATAGTAGCGCTCTCTCACTTTACCTAGAGTTTTCTCATACCCTAAATGGCCTCCGACGGGCGAATCGTGCAAAGCCCGAAGAATGTCGTCCCTAGCCTCAGCAGGCACAATTATCTGGAGACGGAAGGCGTCTCTTCCTTCTTCTTCCCACCTTCGAAAGAGAGCCCCATCCTTAAACACTAGCCTATCCCATTGTGTCCACAAAGCCTTCGCCTTCGGGCAATCACCCCTCCTCTCTCCCTCGGATGGCCGAATTCCTGCTTCGAGTGCTTCCATTACCCTTCTCAGCACGGGGTCTTTGCTTTGCCTGTCCCTCACGCTTTCACTGGGGGCCTCTAAGACGGCGTCGATTTCCGCTGAAATCAGCTCCCCCTCTCCCCGAGCGCACTGTTTACAAACAGACCGGGATAAACCGTCGGCATTTCCATGTTTGTTTCCCGGCCGATGCACCACTAAAAGGTCATACTCCGACAATTGCTCAAGCCAGCGAGCAACTTGTCCTTCCGGTTCTCGAAACGATCTCAACCACTGTAGGGAATTATGATCGGTGCGCACCGCAAACCGTTTGCCTAATAAATATTGGCGAAAATGGCGGGTAGAATTGACTACCGCCAAAAGTTCACGCCTCGTCACACAATATTGTTTTTCGGCGCGTGAGAGCGTCCGACTATAATAGGCCACAACCCTTTCCTCGCCTTCCTGTCTCTGGCTGAGTACGGCCCCGATACCCATCCCGCTAGCGTCACAGTCGAGCGTAAATTCGCAGTCCATCCGCGGGAAGGCCAAAATCGGTGAACACGTTAGCTTTCGCTTAAGAGTCTGAAAGGCGTCTTCACATTCTGCACTCCATTTAAATAAGGCATGCTTTTCGGTCAACCTGTGAAGGGGGCAGGCTATCTGTGAAAAGTCTCTAATGAACCGCCTGTAGTAAGACACAGTTCCTAGGAACGCCCTAAGCTCCTCAAGGGATGCTGGAGATCGCCATTGTGTGATCGCGGCAATTTTATCAGGATCCGTCGCAACACCATTTTTGGAGACTATATGGCCTAAAAATTTCACAGATGGTTTCATGATTTGGCACTTCTCAGGCTTAATTTTCAGTCCCGCCTTCCTTAGGCGTATCAACACATCTGTTAGCCTTTCTACGTGCTCCCTAAAATCCCTTCCGAAAATTATGACGTCATCCAAGTACACCAAACAAGACCTCCACTGTGCACCCGCGAGCACTAGGTCCATTAGTCTTTGGAATGTACTGGGTCCGTTGCACAATCCGAAGGGCAGCACTTTAAACTGATATAGACCGTCACCAGTGGTAAAGGCTGTCTTTTCTCGATCAACTTCCGCGACCTCGCACTGCCAGTATCCTGACGCCATATCTATTGTGGAGAAAGCTGTTGCGCCGGCGAGCGAATCGAGAATGTCGTCCATGCGGGGGAGAGGATAAGCATCTTTGTGAGTCACGGAATTCAGACGCCTATAATCAACGCAAAATCGCGTCGATCCGTCTTTCTTTTTCACAAGAACGATCGGTGAACTCCAAGGAGATGATGATTCTTCGATTATATCGTCCCTCATCATTTCCTCTACGATTCGTCGCACTTCTCCGCGTCTGTGGATTGGCAATCGCCTGGGAGGTTGCCGAATCGGGGACACATCACTAGTCTCTATTGTGTGCTTAAGAATGTTTGTACGCCCTAAGTCGTAGGGTCCTCGAGAGCACACATCTGAAAACTCATTCAACACTGTTTTGAGTTCCTCTATTTCCGCTTCACTAATATCGGCACAGTTTAAGTCAAAGAGGGAAGATGCTGGGGGAAGATGCGCGTTCTCCAGACTAAAAACGGGCTTTTGACATGTTTCCACTTGTTCTCCACAACACTCGTGCAATACGCCCACTTTCGTGTCTTTGTATAGAGTCACTGTCTCTCCCAAGGGATTCAGGAAAAGCATATTCACGGTATCCTTCACGTTATGCAAAATCCGCGCACCGAAAACGCCATAACGCTCTAAAAGTTTTGGGTTTGGCTCGATTATCCCCACTTTTTCATTGAACCCCGGGTCCGAGCTCACCCAACACTCCACTACCACTTCGTGGTGAGGAGGAAGAACAACGTTCTCCTTCAACGTCACTGAGCAGCCCCACTCGCACTTTCCCTCACTTGTAAGAAAAGGCACCGCTTTTCCGCGGAGAAGAATGCAATTCCGGGAAAAAGCCACGTCACACTGATGTGCTCGCAGAAAATCGGCACCCAGGAGGCATCCCTTCGATAGGCGCGGGGCGATGAGCACATCATGAGAGAACTCTTCCCCTCCGATCTGAAGTATCACTTCACCCTTCCCAAGCACCCGTAATGGCTCCCCATTCGCCGTTATTAGTGTCACACTGACTGTTATGATTTTCCCCGAAATTTCGGTGCGGCTCCATATTTCTTCCGATATCAATGACACTGCCGCTCCCGTGTCTATTAGTATCTCGACGGGGATCCCCGAAACGGATCCGTGCACCAGGGGTACTGACTCGGACAAAATTGTCCAAATTTCCTTTACTCCGCGTCCTCCGACGCCCTCGAGCGGTGAAGTAGTGTCTCGGGTTACTTTTTCGTCTGCGGCCGAGAAGGTTACCACCTCCTCGGCCTTCCGTCGTTTCCCGAGAAGGAAAGCCGTGGGTATTCGGCTCTCAGATGGCCCTCTTCGTCGCACATCCAACAGCGCGGCCGATCTCTGCGCCTCACACTGGAATTAGGGCGCCGCCTCTCCGGAGCGGGAGCGGGGCCGTGGTCTTCACCACTCGACATAACCATCCCTCGTAACAATTGCAACACCTCTCTCATTGTCTCTGAGTTCTGTGTCAACGCGGCCTCCACTCTGTCCTCGCGACCGCACCCTCGACTCTCCACACCGATATCCTGTGACCTGACGAGCGTCGCCGGCGCCAACGCATTCACTCCCCTGGTGGATGACTCGGCGAAATGGATTGCCTCCATCTCGATTGCAACGCCGATTGCTTCTTCGAGGCTAGCAGGTCTCGCCTGCTTCACCCACACCCGAATGTTCCCGTTAAGCCCATCGAGGAAGCGGTCGCGCACTACGGCCTTTCTCGCATCCTCGGGCCAGGAAGGGTATGCGCGCCGAGCAAGGCGCCCGAGGTCCGTGGCAAAGGCGGCGATGTCTTCTCCGGGGTTGCGCGCCCTTTGGACGAATCGCGCCTATTCCTTCTCGCTCGCTTCCCTTGGGTTGAAGCGCCGCCCCAACGCCTCCCGCGCCTTTGCATAGCTCCCTCGGTTTTCCTTCGGCAGATCACGAAACGCCGAGAGAGCGTTTCCTGTGAGGCAGAGTCTCAGATAGAGCGTCTTCTGCTCCTCAGGCTATTTATTTATTTCCGCCACTGTCTCAAATTGGAAGACCCAGTCTTCCCACTCCTCCGCACCACTAAACTTCTCCGGCATCACCATACCCGTCATGGCTGCCGCCGCCGAACCGCACGCAAAATCTCAGGATCGAGAACACAATCCTACCGACTGCGCCAATGTAGCGCCGGTTCGCTGGAGAAGGATATTCAAAATAACGTTCGCTCACTTCGAGGTTCAAAACACAACTCTTTATTCTCTCTCTTTTACAACGGACCCAAAAGCCCTTCTCCCGTTGAGGGCTTCACGCCCCCACCTCCTGGGTTTCCCCCAAGAGTCCATGTCCTGAGCAGCAGACAGCGCTCTGCTACAATACCGAAGAGCTTACACCGAGGTACATTAGGCCAACTTATTGCACGAAATGAAGCGTTGCGCAAGCCAAAGCATTGAATTGGACGACTTCGCCTTTCGAGCATCAACTGTCCACATGCTTAATCAAGATATCGAAAGCCATATTCTAGGCACCTAAAGACACACCTATAATTATTTATTATAATATTAGTTCTTCTAGTTGAAATTCTCAATTCATTAAAATATCTGAATACCTAAACTCAATTCGATATTTTCATTTCAACGTGATGAGTAGAAATACGTGAAAATAGCATTTTCATTTTAACTTTATAGCACTTTCAGTTACATTTTGTAGCATTTAGGATTAATGAATAAGACGTCAAGTAAATAACTAAAGTTTATATTAGTAGCCTGATTATCATTTACGCTAGTTGAAAATCAACGTTGAACAAGTTTCAAAACTTTCTTCCTTCAGCCGGTTGCGTCTGTGAGTCACAACTAGATGGCACTGCCTGAAAAACCTCTCTCATGGTTGTGTGATTGAGTTCCGCATTACCAAACTCAGTTTTTTCCTGGCAGATGGAAAGAAGTAATTGCTTAATATAACACCGTAGAAGCTACCAGGGCTCTCTCTCAACCTCTCTGGAAGCTGTCGATGAAAATACCTGTATGGACTATGAAGCAGTAAGGCCCAACGTACAGTGGCGCAGCGAGCGGGGGGACTCGGCACTACATTTACGAATTTTGCCATCGAAAAGGCAAATTTGCGGTTTAAATATAATAAAAGTCCAGTCATCGCGCCTATTTCGCGTTTATTCACGTGTATCGCATATGCGATTTTCACTTATCATGAGTAGATATGCGTGGCAATCGCAAATGCGATAAATGCGATATAGATGCGATGTGCGCAAATAAATGCGACATAGATGCGATGACTGGACTTATATTATATTTTTACGCAAATTTGCCTTTTCGACAGCAAAGTTCGTACATTTTGTGCCGAGCGCAGTTTAAATGCTCCGCCGACACTCACCGCTTAAAGCATGCGAGCGACTGGCCAGCTGCTAGTTGGCTGAGACTCTACGTGGCCGCGAACTACAAGTGGGCGCGGGCAAGCTACACCTCCGCCACTCTTATTACTTAATTTATTACTGTTATACAACATAATTATTTAAAATATTCTCTATTTTGTCGTATAACTGTGTTTCGCAACATTTTATCGTCATCTACCTTATTGAGAAAATAAAAAATGGACGCTACAAAATTCGATAAACTGTTATGGAAAGTGCGATAAAATAAAAATGAAAGTGCGATTTTCACGTATCTCTAATCATGAGTAATCAATCCACTTCTTTTCTAGGTTTGCTAATAGCCGTAAATAAATTAACGTGCTGGTTGAAAGTGTCTCAATACGTGTAACACAGTGAATTTATCAACCATTGATTTTGTGCTTGGCATCGCTCGCTCTCAGATCAGCCGATGGGCGTGGCTTCACTCGATCGCGAGCGACGGAGTCCTCCGCAAACACCTCTCTCGCTGCGCCTCTTACGTCCCATCGAGACTGCTGCCGGCAGCGCTTTTCCGCTTCGCTGAACGGCGGTGCAGTGCAGCAGCACGGCGATTGATTGGGGAGGAAATAAGTGCCCGTGTGAAATGACGCGAGCGCGAGTGATGCCCATTAATTCTCACTGGTACTATGCGAGGGATAACCAAAAACTAAAAGGAAACTCAATAGGGTCGCGGAATGTTCAATACTGGTGTCAGTACAACCGAAATTTCGATTCGACTACCGTATTAAATTCCCAATTGGCATATCTTTATAACTATTGTAGGTAGATCAAGGAAACTTTGTGTGTAGATACATGAGAGCATTGTGAATATTGCACAATGGATTTATATCCAGTGCCGTATAGCAGCAGGGCGATTGATTGGATAGGAAATAAGTACCTGTGTGAAATGACGCGAGTGCGAGTATTGCCCATTAGTCCAAATCTTCTCACTGCCTCTGCTACTGTCTGGGGCTACAATATCGAAATTGAACATTTATAAAATTGCATTTTATGTGTAAAATGTTTAACACATAAGATAGACTCGATGGTTGAATGTGGTTCACTGTAATGTCCGGAATATTCCGCGGCGAGAGCCTAAGTATGAGCAATTGTGAGAGTTTTTTTTTGCGTCCTCTAAATATTCAGGAGCTTATAATTTTTTTTTACATTTGAGTCATCAGAGTTTCATCACGTAAAATGCCTTTTTAGGAAGTGAATAGCCGCGTACGTTTTGATAGAGTGTGAGGGAAGTGGGCACTGAGCGTTACGCTTAGTTGAGGAAAGGCTGAGGAGAGATTGGCAGATGGGAAGAGAATGCGATTTCGAGGTGAAGCAGAGAGAGGCGGGAGTATGCAGGGGAATCGGACGGATGGGATGTTATCAAACGGAAGCAAACAGACCAACTCCAAGCGGGCAAAACCTCAGGGAATGACATTTAAAATGACTTTCCGAGCACATTATTCGGTACACCCTAAGATTAACTTCAACTCCTCATTATTGTAGTAATTGGTGCTATAATGGGTCTACATGTAATAATTCAGGGTTATTCAGGCTTGTCTGGTGCATTGCCTTCTCAGCAGCTGTCTATTAAGGTATAGGGTAGATATTAAAAGAAATGCGCTTTGAAAACAATTCGAGAATCCAAAAAAGCAATACGCCAACTTACGGCCGAATTCGGAAGTAGATCTCCGAGGATAAAAAGCAATTACCTAGGAAACCACGTAGAAAAATCATTGAATTTGTTGGTTATTTTCTGATATTTCTTACTATATTTTTGGTAAAATTCATATAAAATGTCTTTTAGTTGCCATTCATTGCTACAATTCCTTATTTACTGGGGCAGTGGTTGGTTGGTTTACGGCACTTGGGGTATATGTATAACACTTTTTCCTTTCTAGGCTGCGAAAAATAATGTTTTTATCATAGTCATACATTTATGGGCATTGGAACCCTTGAGTAATCACCATGATAGAAGAGGACATTTCAGGTAAAATTGATTACCTAATTCCTTAGTCTTAACAGCTATTTTTCGTTGCCCCTAGGTATCAAAATACCTCTTCAAAGCTAAGAAAAATCTTCCTTGATAAATTCTACTTTAATTTTCGCAGAGGGTCGACGATTACACCAATGTCATCGTCAGAACAATATCCTTGATGCGTCGGCCATGTTGGAAAATTACGTCACTGTCTTCAGCGCCGCCATCGGTGATTTGAGACTCAAATAATTTTGGTCATGAATTTGATTTCACAGGCACAATGTAGTGATTGGATAAATATTAAATTGATATTAATATTTACTATTTAATAAATATTTTTACGAGCCATCAAGAGGTAGCAAGTAATATTCTACCTGGACCATGATGTCATTCTATTTTATCATGAAATATCATTAAATCAATAGCATCCCTAATTACATGCTAGATGCCGTTGCTCTAGAATAACATTCAACGATATCTGCATCGTAACCGCTCCGACCTCCAAAGGTTAATTCCAAATTTACTTTAATATTGATTTAATTAACATGGAAATATTTTAATAATTAAAATAATTTTAATCAAATTTAAAAAAATTGTATAGCAACTGCGATAGTGTTTTTCACATCCAATGACACTGGTACATTGTGGTCAATGAAGGTTTCAAAAGTTTTTTTTCGCTCAATTCAGCACTCATTTCAGTGTTATGAGAATTGAACCAAACGCCGAGCAAAGAACCTCATCGAATTAATGGCTTGAAGTAAAGGAAGGGAACTCAAAATATCTGAGTAGTACTATGATAGACGAGGGCAGCAAGTAGGTGGTCGAGTAATAGAGGAGACTAGCCAGCATCGACGATGCTCTGATAATAATGAATGGGTGCCCATGAAAACGACTCTCATCGGAGCGAGTTGATCGGAAAGGTATTCGAGTGGCATCAGAAAACATTTGGTCGTTGTTTTTCTTCTTCCATGCTTCCCTTGATGAATGAAGCCACGTTGACAAAGGGACGTTCCAAAGGAAAATATAGCCACGTCTTCAATACGGAAGCTCTCGTAACGCATGTCCCCTTAGCGAACATCTTTTCAGTCAGGGAGTGTCTCCGTCTTTCGTGCTCTTAATAGTCTGCATTCATTCCGCGAACCATTCCAAAGAATATCGTTGAGATCACATTCGGAAGCAATGGCCCTTTTCTGCAACTCGATAATAAATCATCGCCCTCTCCTTACGACAACCATCCCTACGACCTATCCTTCCTTCGCCATTCTGTAACGCGCATTTGCGACTCTTACTTAGTCGTTATATTTTCCGAAATTTCCGATCTCACCCAAAAATTTTATTATTATGCAGGCGCCTCGCTTTGAAGCTATTTTTTTCAGCCGCTGCATAAAACATATAGCTTTTAAATATATATGCTTTTTACTCCGTATTTTTATATTAGCATTGACTCTCTCAGATAAAATATTTGTGTCCTACCGGAGACCGTGTAAGAATGGGGAAATGACCGGTGGTCTTGTCTAAAATGTATCCTCCTTCGATGGTAATCGGCGATATAAACCGGTTTTACGTGACCTATTCTCACGCTGAATGCTACGAGTACCAAAGGCAGCACTGATCGACACGCAACTTCGAGAGATGAACGTGTATTGTGAACCGCTTCCTGTAGAACGCTGGAATATCTTTAACTTTTGGCCGGTGCGGCGATTGAGAGTCATTCTGGGTTCACTGAGCGGTGGCGACTGTTGTAAATGGTGCGGAGACATCCTGGGGAACACCGCATTTATCTGCTACGGACGCGGTGGTTAACTCTGGTGCACTGGGTAACCCGACTATCCAACGATTTGATCGATGGGTCTTCTTTTTCATAGGAAAATCCTCCAAAATCGCTGGCTTATTAATGTCTGTTGCCGGGTTTCGCTATTTAGTGGGCCCTTTCCGCTCCTATTGCGGAGGAGGTGTTCACCCCGTCCCTCCCTTCCAACCCTATCCGTACCCCAGAGACGTTGTCGGGCTCCTATCGCGGCGGCGCCTCTTTCCTTGTTCCTTCCCATCCAAACCACTCCTCAGTTATAGTACTGGGTCCCGGCCCCGGTGCGTTGAAACCTCATTCAAAGGAGTCACATAGGTGTTCACCCTAAAAATGTAAAGTGCAGATTTTAGAATATGTCGTTAAATGCAGATCTCCAACTGAATAAAGTTGAATAACGAACTTTGAGGGAGAGAAAACAGTGCAATGTCGTTTTTGTTGTGCAGTTAGTGTTGCAATATTTTAGTGCGCTGTACGGAATTGCAGAAATAATAACGAATAAAATACGGCAAATGCAACGGAGAGTGGCTGTAATTGCAGCCATTACATTTCACAGTAAATTCATTATTGCGGACTATTAATTTTGTGTAACATAATGTTCAGACGAATTGAGGTGGTTTTTAAATCTTAAAACAATTTAGTAAATGTCGTTAACATGCAAAATAATTATTACTGTTAATAGCTACCCGTCATAATAATTTAAATGCAGAGAGTTGACAGATTTATATGGTGTCCAGGCAGCCAAAGCAGGTAAATTCGTCCACAAATCCAACTTTTCCTGTTTCCAGGAAAGTTAACAAAATTCCATGTTAATATTCCACGTCATTACTGCGCTAGATAATAATTTTGAAACACCCTAAATTACTTCAATAGTTTTAAATAATAATATATTTATGCATTTATAAGGACAAGGAATAGGTTAGTTAACATACCTACACTGTATTTAAATATATGCAATGCAAGCCAAGAAGCTGATTCGACCCCCTCAGCAGACGTTGACGTCACCTGTCCTTCTATCCTCCGTGTTTTTGAATCTTACTTGAGTCACGAATATTTCGATTCTGTTGCCTATAGTGCGGCTGTAAAAATTCTAACCGGCTACTGCACTTAAAATTACGGCAAACACAGTTTACGCCAGGAAATGGACGTTCAACTTGAGAAAAATTAGTTGTGAAATAATTTGAAATAAAAGGTTTTGAAATTCCAGGTTGGAGTTAACGTTCATGAATAATTGACGAACAATTCCAGGGACTTGAAATTCCCGCGCGATTCCCGGTCGCTGGACGCCCTGAAATTCACATGCATTCAAGATTCAATCGGATTTGAGGTTCACTTTTTAAAGAACCGACTCATTGCCTCGATTCAAATCCCATCCCACTCCACACACACAATGAACCGACATTTGTTCATCCTGCGGTCGCAGCTGAAGGGCGATTCCTCGAGGCTGAATCCTAGCGCTCTTCAGAGCAGGAGCGTAAGCGGATTGGAATCTCACTACGTGACGTCACTTCCGAAATGTGACGATCGGAAAGCGCTTGCAAGAGCGAAAGAGTGCATTTACGGTGGATTGGAACACGGCCTAAACCTGTGAAGATGTCGTGACTTGGCGATGGGAGGTCGCCAACAATTATGCCTCGCATCACCCGGGGAAGAGGGCAGCAGCTCCTCTTCACATGTGCGAAGGTGGAGACCATACTGGTCGGTACAGCGACACACATTTCACTACGGGCGTGGTAACATTTACTTTAACGGCTTCAATACTGCGATGTGGAGGGCAAGGGGAAACCACCACATTATTATCCCGAGGAGTCGCAGCTACTCCAGCAAGTAATTAATTGAAGGCATGTTGGCATGCTCTATATTAAAGTATTACGGAGGTGAACTAGTTCCCCATTCAGATCTCCGGGTGGGAACCATTACTCTAGAGGGTAAATCGGTCGAAGGTGATGTCATTCTGAGGGTGAAGAATTGTGTAGATGTAGACATTGGCTGATAGCAAAATTAAGTGTAGAGCTCCGTCAGCCATTCGTAGGATCCATGACTATTGGTGATTAGCGATTGGAATACTTTTAATTTCAATAATTATATCATTATAGTATGTTTTGCATGTGCCGAGATTTCATTGCTGAAATGGATTTAGGGCACTGCGAGTGTTGTTTTGATCCTGCTTTAATATTAATAATAACAATGTCGTCTTTATTTCACAAGCGAATTTAGGACTATATAGTCCTCTCTTACAATTAACTTGTTTGACCATCACATACATCCATGTCCTGGATGGTGGTTAAATCACCCAGGCGGGATTCGAACCCGCGACCTCTAGGTTAGCAGTCGGAGACTTTACCACGGCGCCACCGAGGCCGGCTGCTTTCGCTGTACCTCCGACGCGGAAAAAATCAAAGGTTGATACTTATAAATAATTTTCATCGGAATCCTCGCCATGTTACGTAATATAGTCAAAGTAGAATAGACGATCGTTTACGAACAAAGCGTTTACGAACTTCCCAGTTTTAGTGGAGCAATATCATTGGCGAAATGAATGGCCAACCAGCGATCGTCAAGGGTGTCACGTGACCGGGGGTCCGTCTCGTTGGAAGTCGCCTGCGAAGGAGACGCAATTCGCCGCCGCCGCTCGATGCTCTACTCTATGTTGTTACTTGAGCATTGGATTGGATTGCCAACTCCCGATCTGATTCCAATGGCCCCCACTCATTGTCAGTGCAGGAGACCTTTTTAAACGCGCTTTCGCCCGCTCGGCATCTCTGCTGTTTCCACGAGAGGAAATGCCTCTCACCCTGAAAGATGAAAAGTACCTCCTCTAGAAACATCTCGACAGGGTGTGCGTTGGACATATTTGAAATCCGTTACTATTGATTTATCGATTTTCGCCTTCACTCCCCGCTCTGGATAAAACGATATCGGAGACGAGCGCATATGATTTTATTCTCCGTTCCGAGCATTTCTTCCTTCGAGGCTCTTCTTGTCTCCTCCATTCCCATCGGAGCACAGCAAGAGAGAGAAGGACGGTTTGTCGCTTCGCAAGGACCCCCCTCTTCAACTTCAACGCGTCTTTTCAACGCTTTCCCTCTCCCCCCCCCCCCTTTCAAGCAACCGCCCGCCCAATATCTACGCTTCCCAACCCAGCGCCTTGCAGCAGGGAGTTGAATCGAAAAAACTATATTCTTACGATTCTAATAATTACATAATATTCTAACAGTTCTTTTAAACTTAGTGAGGCTTGTGGGTTGTCGGGAGGATTCACAAATACGTTGTAATGAAATTATCCTGCTGGTTAAGGCAGGGTCACCTGGAGCATTGGAGACTCACTCCCAAATTGGACTTGCCTCTGAAAATAGCAAAACGCAATCATTCGGCCTCTCTCTTGCTCCCCCTGCCTCCCAAATGCCACTCTTCTCTCTTAACATTCCTTCTCCTCCCTATCTATCTTCTCAACTTCCTCTCTTCGCCCACCAACCCCAGCACTTCGTCATTCCTCCTCCTCTCCGTCCACTTCACATTCTCCATTTTTCTCCACGCCCACTTCTCAAACGCCTCCTGTCTTCTCTCGTCCTCCTTCCCAAGCGTCCATGTTTAAGCGCTTCACTCCGAATCAGAATCTTCGCTAGCTTTTTCTTCACATTCTTACATAACGATCCTCTCATCAGCTCTGTCCTGTTCATGTACTCCTCCTTTCTTAACGGAACTCGATACCTCCACTGCACAAACGCTCAATATTCTCCCACAATATCATCTAGCAGGCCTAGTAGTACTATATGAGCGGATTTGATTCGGTGGGCGATTGTTGAGCGTTTTCTGCAGCGGAAGTATCGAATTCTCTTCTTGATGTCTTTACTGCTGAATCCGTTGTCCTTTAATGTGCTGCCCAAATAGTTTAATTGCTACACTTTCTCAAGTTTCTGACCTTGTCTTGAGACTTGCAGTTCTTGCTCGTGATGCTTAACGTTGGTCATCTTATGATTACTCTTCGTACCATTCTAATAGTACCGTTTCAATAACGCATTCATCGGGGACTGCAAACCGACTGGCTTATCAATGTCTCATCATTCGTAAACCTCTCCGAATTAAGCACCAATTCTCAAACTTAGACTCCTGCCTCCAACTCCCCCTCATCTTCCGCACTTCATACGCGTTAAACGGCAAAGGTAATTGTGGACAGCCCTGCCTCACTCCTCGACCAATCCTTGATCGCCCTGACTCTCCCTTCGCAAACCTTACCTTTTCTTCAACCTGCCTTTTCCACCAAGCTTCTCGTACATCATTGGTGTCCAGGCTATTTAATGTATTATTTATTTCCCAATTCATCCTTTTGCCTTTGATGAACACGAAAAGCCTACTTCGCTTCTGACTCGTGCTGAAAGCATGCCGGAGCAATCCGCAAGGGCGAGGGTCGCCTCCGAAAGCACGTGGCTCCAAGCACATTTCATTTGGCGATTTCCTTCATTGCGTCTCTCTTCATTGCGTTGCGTTCGGAGGCAGACTGCGCTTCGAGGCCTTCATTTGCATTCGAATCGGCTCCATTACTTCATCCATCCATGGCTTCGAATTCATATGCAATGAAAGTGGAGGGACACTCGTGAGTATCAGTGTATTTTGTTCTGTAACGTGGGTTTAGCAGCATTTTGTTTTCATTTGTGGTAGTTAACAACGGTGAGTTTATCAAGATTTTAGGTCAAAAAGGATGTTGGTCGCTTAAATAAGGTAGGTTATAAATGATGTGCATTGGGTAGTGCCTTATTTTTCGACGTAAAATATTTCGGGCTGTCACCCCCAAATTTTGTTACAATACCTAAAAAGCATACTCGTGTCAAATTGTTGAATTGAAATGGGAGGACTTCTTCCAGCGAACACGAATCCGCGCGGGAAGCATTTGCCTCGCTGAATCACGATTGGACCTTTCATTGCAGGAAATGAACGTGGTTGGACAATTTGAAGCACATGATCTCTTCTCACGCTTACTCGGGCAGCTCCTCCGGTTTATTAATTAGGAACTGTCCCAAGCAGAAAGGTTGCTTCGGGAAAAACACTCTGGACGGATTTCCTATGTCGACATTTTGTTGCCAAATCAAACGCATCGAAAAGCCATATATTCCATTATATAAGCTACACATTTCATATTCGTTGCTCTGACAGTTAAATTCATCGCTAGTTATTGGCAGATATCGAGAAATGTAACAATATTTCGAAAACTGGTGTGTTAGAGAATGGATGCTAGAGATCTTCTCATCAGATATGTATCGAGGGTAGTCGCCACAAAGGAAAAAATTCGGGTTGGAGGGGGCTGTGGAGGATGCTTTCAAATGCCCAATCTTAGTGGAGATATATGTAATGTATGAACGGCCAGGGCGCGAAATGCTATAAAGCGTTTAAATGACGGAATATTTCTGTAATTCTAGGAAGAAAACTATTACGGCCAGTACGTACTACCTATGCTGTGATGCGAGATTTTTAATAAGTACATTATAAAATAACTTTTAATGATGAATAACGCCTCGGTTAGATCTATACTCCAAGACGTTATTCATTGTTTAATAATTGCGGTCAAGAAAAGGAAATCGATAGTATTCTAGTTTGTAGTAATTCATAGTAATTTTTCTGTCAGTAATTTACGGACTTCACAACGGGGGACCTACAACAAATAACGTAATATTTGCACAAACGGGACGTAGGAATTTACCCAGGCGGGACTCGAACCCCCGACCTTTGGGGTAGCAGGCGAGGACATCAGCCCGCCGCCACCGAGGCCGGCTAATTGATGGGAGACTTGGCAATGTTTACAATTAAAATGCAGAAAACGAATAAAAGGCTTCAGTGATTCGCCAAATTTAATGGGCAGCACGATTTTAAAAAGGATATTCTCCTTAATTTTCTGCAAAGTCCCAAACCTAAGTATATTATTTGAATCACAATTACTGTATAATACTCCCCGCTAATTTCAGTTGCAAACGTTCGCTTGGGGAGCCATTGGAGTAGGGGTTTTACGGTCGCAGGGGCTATATCAAATTTACGACGCAGTACGCGAGGCACTCAATTGACGTGTTGAATATTTATAGATCTTTTCTAATAAATACCACGCATGAACTTCCTAAGGCACATAGTTTCTGTGAAATATTTGGATTTAAAAAAGTCTAATATTGAAAAGGGGTTTCATTGGATATTCCTATTACTGTTATTATTATTTCCTCGACTTATGAAATTATATTGGCTGAAAATTCTGCGATCCTGTAATAGATATTTTCATTTTTTATTTTCTAAATACATACATCAATGCAAGCATTGGTAATCTCAGACGATGTAAAACTCCTATCTACTCGTATAGAAACTAGGTCCCTGCGACGTCACGTGGAGTGGCATCGCATGGGCGCCAATCTGGCCTTTTTCAAATGAGGATAAAAATTGACCATTGCCATTCGTCTAAACCGGTATTTCTAAAACCAAAAAATTTGTATATTATGAATACACTAAAGGTGGGTTACGAATCGCAATCAATGCCTTTCGTTTTCTTTGATGAAGGAAACTGCCCTATTACTCGGCTCTGGAAGTTATATGAAGCTCTTTTAGTTTTGTCGTTGAACGAACGAAGTGTAATGTCAGATTACTCGGAATGATGTCCTGAGAGTAATGGCAAAGTAATGATTTCATCCCACGAAAAAATTGATTAAAAAGTATCTTCCATCCAGAATACATTATTTTTGCTATGCAAGCTTCATTTCATCCTGTTTTCATTAAAACTATGTTACCAATTATTAATTTCTGACTTTCTAATCCTGACCCAAGGGAAAAAAATCCATTCGCACCAAATTTAGCGCATTTTCTCATACATGGGAAAAAAGGCGCCTTTGTATTCGGTTTGTCGACATTTGCAAACATTTTCGACGAATTTTAAATTTTTCGTTCGATTATTCACGGATCAATGACGACCGATTGAGATAAAATTTCCAATTTCATTCGATGCAACCAACATAGATGCGACGCTTGCAACAGAGATGAATTTTACTCCAAGGCGATGGAAGTAGGTATGCCATTCTTTTGTGTCATAAACTCCTTGTTACACTCACCTTGACATCTTCGCCTATCTTAACCCAGTTTCGAAAAAATACCTTCATTTGTTACTTATTAAGCGTGTCTCAAATTTATGTAAAGTTACTGAAGAGGTAACTTTTACCGTTTTCATTTCAACTTCAATGCGTTTTTTTCACGGAAAAATAATCGATACCTCCATTACTGCTCAAGCGCTCAACAATCGAGTCCCACCGAATCAAATCCGTTCATCTAGTGGCCCTAGCAGCAACACATGAGCGGATTTGATTCGGTGGGACTCGATTGTTGAGCGTTTATGCAATGGAGGTATCGTCATAATGCTAAGTTCATTCCACACGCGCATCAGCACTACAATTCATTACATCATTTTTTATTCCGTAACACGCTTTAAATTTCGAACGGCCATTTTCAGCTGGATTTACCAAATTGATTTTTTTAGCTTTTGCAACAATGGTGTGCACGCTGATTAGCCACTGCTGAAATTCCAATCCCATTGAAGCTGCTGAATCATCGCTGAGCTGAGGACATGCCACTGCCTCAAATGCCTATTTTTCCTTTGACTCAGGATGCCAATATAATGAATTAATAAGTTCACGTAGCATCATTTATGATGAAATTAAGGCTGTTTAATACGAAATAACGACCGTTTAATTCAGCCCTTCTAATGAGTGAAGTCTGATATTTCAATTAGCTGTGAAATCCACATTCATTTCCACGATAACAGAAAATTCCCTCTGCCGGAATCAAACCACTCATCTTTGGCATTCCGGCGCACTGCGCAGACCGCGTTTCTCCGAAAACCAAAGGTGCATAGTTCGATTCCCGGTAGAGGGGAATTCTTTCCCAAGGCAGTGGATGTGTAATGATACTCGAAAGGCCTCTTCCCAGAAGGCAAGAGCAAAAGGAACGCGCGCTCCTCCCTCTCGCTTTCTCAACCTCGCTTGTTTCATCATCGCCTCCGAAACTTCTTCTTTCGATGTCGCCCAGAGGAATTTGACGTAATGAGATGGGAAACAAAATTCTACGGGCACCAAAAAATAATAACGACGATTATTTTCGCTAAGGCAGACGTTGACTTTTACGTTCACCGTTATAAATACGAAAATCATAGCTTATTTATTTGGTTCTCCATTGCATGCGAATATAAAACAAATCATCAGCACGCGTTACCCTTACACTTAAGTAAGCGCCCCAAATTTGTGCCCCTTTTAAAGTTTGCCTCAGCCACTGGCTGCAATTAATTGAACTGCTTCCTGCCGTCAACTGAACCCCGTCACGCGTGAAGGAGACAAGTTTATGAGACGTGGATTCTGTCGAATGAAATTTTGATTCATTTTCGAGTCGACTACAATGACCTAACCGCTTATTTTCGATCACCGAGCAATTCCTCTAAACATTTGTATTTTATTATTTATTTTTGAAAATTTATTTTCATCTCCTCGACATCAACAGCTTATTTAAGGCCTTTTACATCGGGGTAAATAACATGTAACAATGACTATCACACACAACCATTCCCTGGGGCAACCTTCCCAGGCGGGACTCGAACCCACGGCCTTCGAATTGGCAGACGTGGACTTATCCCCGCCACCACCGAGGCCGGCCACTGTGTGCACAAATGGAGTTTTCTTTATCGAGATGTATTCCTAAAGTCGGTGTTTCTTGATGAGGCTTGAAATATAAATGTTGCATCTTGTGCAAGAAACATATTTTTTCCTCCTAGACTTGGTTTTCTGCGCATTGCGCGGTCGAACGATCCCAACAACACGGGAATGTGATTTGGACTGCTGACCGAATTGACATTCGAGATGATATGATCTATTCATTCACAACTCTGCCCTGCTATTTCTGTGGAGCGATAGCACTCTCGCGTCGGAATGAATAGATCGTCGCACTGCGGACAAATTTGAAGATATAAGAAGCGGATTCAGCATACATACTACATACTACATGCGTCACTCCCAGCGACAAACGCAAATACCAGGCTCTAAAAAGAAAGGCACACGAGGCGGTTGTCGACTTCCGACGCAGCTCCTGGGAGAAAAAACTCTCCTCCCTGAATACGGATGACGGCAGCATCTGGCGGATGGCAAGACTTATGCGATCACCATTCGTCAAGATACCACCCATTCGCACGCCAACGGCGACAGCATGCAGTAACGAGGAAAAGGCTACTTGCTTCGCTGACTACTTGGAAGAATGCTTTCAACCAAACGCGCCAAACCCACTAGCAGCTGACATCGATCAATTAGAAAAGGAAGAGCCACCTCTACCTCCCGCTGATATGGAACCTCCGCAAGTCACTCTAGATATGATCGCTGAGGGATTAAAACGACTTCCAATAAGAAAAGCTCCGGGACCGGACGGAATCCGGAATGAAATTCTGCGGCAATTGCCGAGAGCTGCTGGAGTTTTAATTGCCCTCATCTTCACGGCCTGCCTTAAACTGCAGTATTTTCCTACCACCTGGAAAAAAGCGAAGGTTATTGGACTCCAAAAGCAGGGAAAATCACCTTCAAAAATATCCAGCTACAGACCAATTTCCCTTCTCGACGGACTTGGCAAGATGTTGGAAAGAATTATTCAAGTCCACTTACAGCAGCACACTGAAACAGAAAAAATTATACCATCCTTTCAATTCGGATTCCGCCGCCACCACTCAACTTCTCATGCTCTCTTAAAAGTTACCAACTTTATTACCGGATCCTTCAATAACAAAAGCTGCTGTGCCGCCGCCTTCTTAGACGTGAGTAAAGCATTTGATCGGGTCTGGCATCAAGGCCTAATTTGGAAACTGCGTTCATTCCGTTACCCGACGTGGATCACCGGCATAATAGCGAATTACCTACAAGGAAGATCCTTCAACGTCACCTGGGATGGCGCATCCTCAACCGACCGACTCATCCTTGCAGGCGTCCCACAAGGATCAGTCCTTGGACCCCAACTATACTCCATATACACAGCTGACTTCCCACAGGATTTCGGCTGGAATACCACAGCTAGCCTGTTTGCAGACGACGCGGCACTCCTCTGCCGATCAACGCGGCCTAAATTCGCGGCAATGTACCTACAATCTGCCCTCAACCGAACTTCCAACTGGTACGCCAAATGGAGAATTGATTTAAACCCTACCAAAACAACGGCGGTCATGTTTGAACGCAGGAAGAGGAAGGCTCACCAACCTGCGGCAGCAACATCCCTAAGAGGCCAAACAATAGAGTGGAGCTCCTCCGCCACTTACCTCGGTATCAAGCTGGATAAAAAGCTACAATTCAAGGAACACCTCCTGGGACTTCGTCAAAAACTCAGCAGAAACGCCGCAAACCTCAGACCATTACTGAACTCCAACGCCATTCCTCAGCACCTAAAACTGAGAATCTTCAAAGCTATTCTGATGCCCATAGTAACATATGCCTCCCCAATTTGGTCTGGACTGGCATTGAAAGGTCCAAAAACTACACTAGACAAGACCATCAGGAACATCCTGCGCCTAATAACAAGAATGCCGAGATGGACTGGCAACGAGGCGCTCTACCTCGCAACGGGGGAAACAACTGTGGATCAACGCATGCAGGAGGAGGCGAAGCGTTTCTTCGAGAAGACGCGAACATCACAAATATATTACATCGCATCCATGGCGGTAGCAAATCTCAACTCTTGGGACTGCTACCGTCGACCAGTGTCGTCTACAGGAGACACTGAACACCTACCCCAAACCAGGAATTAAATATTCCCAGTCCTGGAAGACAGGACAGTAAACTTGCACCATCTTCAAAGTGCCCGGATGGGCGGAATGAAGAATCAACAAATGAATCAGCTCGTCTTACTACATGCGTATGCATATGTATGTATGTATGGATGAAGGAAGCTTCCAAGGCTGGAGGGACCCAGCAATGCGATCGCCCTCCGCCGCACGCAGTCTGTTTACCGCCCGCATCCGATGCAACTCCCTCTGGGAAAATAGACCGCCCCCTCCGGTCGTCGCCAACGCTCGCTGCGGGGCCCCTCGCTTCGCTGCGCGCAGTCGTTTCGCGTCCTTGCCTCCGAGCGGACGTCTGTGTCTCTCTCTCTCTCCGCCTGCGCGCACTCTATCTCGCCTTGCAGCGGCGGCTGCTTCCTAAGGCGTGGCCCTCCTTGCTCTTCTTCTTCTTCTTGTGCGAGAATTCGCGTGGGTGGCGCCTTGTTGACGTGGTTGCCAAGGCGACGCCGCCCTCCCCCGTGTCCCAGGGTGCACCGCGGCCGAGCCGACCCCCCTCCCCCTCTCTCCACTGCCTTCGTAGAATTTCGAGTGCACATCGACTCGCGCTGCGGCCATCCATGGTTGCGATCGCATTTTGAGGATGTGAGAATTGTGGACGGTGAGCCGTATTCGCTCCGTGGCCCTCTCCGAAGCCGCCCCTTCCCGCACGCACTGTGTTTCGATCGCCACAGGTTGCCCCGCAACGCCCTCCCCTCCCTGCAGTGTCTGGCCGCCCTTCGCCTGTCAACTGCCTGCCGACTCAAGTGAAGGCGGCCACTCAAGTGGGCATCGCTTCCCTCAGACCTTCTCCCCCCCTCACCATCATTAACGTATTATACTAAAAGCATTTTACTACCTAAGTTATAACTACGATATATCCTAATACTTCGCATGAGCGTGTGCCAAACCCCGTCGCTTCTCATCGGCTTTGCTATTTATTTCACAGTGTTGCATCCTTAAAGTGTGGTTGCTCCGTCACTGCGCTAGCACACGATCTAGGCAATGCCTGAGAGTTGCAAAGCAACCGCAGTTCGTTTTATCGCCGCCTTGCCTGTCGGCGGCGCCTGAGCAACTCTTCTTTTAAGACGCATCTGACACTTTTGTTTACGGTGCTCACGTGGATTCGCGAGTCTCACCTTTGGATGGTTACCGCTGTGGGGCGAGTGTTTGTGCTGTTGACGAGTGTGGATGTGATGTGTTTCTGCGGTCGGCAAGTGTTTATGGGTTCGGCATCATTTGGATCTACACCATGGTGTCTGCAATTGCATGCTTGTGTGTTAAGTGCGGAATATCGGATCTAAGCAGTCGAGTTTGTTTGCGCTTGTTTCGCTGGGAAGTGTCCTACGACTTGACCATCAGGGAGAAGTGTTATGCTGCGTCGATATTCGCTGATTGAAGTGATGATGTCTCCAGGACCGAGGATTACTCTTCTCGAGGCTGTGTCTGCATCTCGGGTGCTCTTCTGAAGATGTCTCCTTGCTCGCTCTCCATCACATTCGCGTTCCCCTGCCCACCAATTTCAGAGGTAACGAGGTCTTAATCGCGGTCGCCTGACCCTTGTAGCATTCCATGCTTACAGATACCCTCCTCTTATTTCAATATGCCATTATATTTTTCAAAAGATGTTGCTTTCTAGAAATTAAGGTGTGCCTTCATGTCCCTTGTGATCTCTTCCTGTTTCTTGTTACCTTACTCAACATTCTGTGCAAGTAAGCAAGTCATGCTTTCAACATTAGCCATGCATTCATTCCTTACCTATTTCATATATTTCATGTTGCCAATATTCTAATTATATTGAAATTTAATGGATTTTTTTGGGCCAATTCCAAATCGCTAACTGCGCAAATGTTCAATTTTAATTTGAATCCTAGTTACGTTAAAATATGGCTTTCGGAAATGTTTATAGGTACATTGGGAACCTCATCTCGCTCCTCATCCGGCGACTGTCTGCATTCGTCGACCTTTCTGTTTCATTCTTCTGCGGTCTTTTCTTTAACTCGAAGCTCCCGTTCTGGTAGCTTCGAACTGCTCAAGCATGTAATATGGAGTGGCACCTTCTGTTGGTTGAAAGTCTATCACTGGCAATTTCTCACCGCCAGTGTGATTCATTCCAATTGGTTCGCAGAATGATCTAGGACTAGTTGATTCTCTATCCAATTGCTGAAAGTTTAGATGAAAGGGTATCTCAATGAAATTTAGTGAGCATACAGCCCACTGAAGTGGCCGACCAATGGAGTTGCCGTTTTTTCTACCAAAGGGCATAGCCGAATAAGAGGGTGAAAAGCCCCCCTCCAGGATTTTTTCTGTACTTAAGGCATGGGATCAATTAGGACTACCCTTCCCACACTCCCAGCCTGCTAGAGGCCCACCTGGGCCAGCTAGCTCGAAAACACGATTTAGTTTCTGTTTAGATATGTTTTCTGAAATATATTTAGATCTGTTTTTTAGATATCTCGGACCACAAAGCATATTTTTAAATGCAGATTTCGGCAAATTGAAACCTTTTTTAATAGATCAGATGTCCATTTGTTTTCAGTAATTTTCAGCGGAACAAGACAGCGATAAATGGCGCCGATTTGAAAATTTCTAACGCGTGTTTTCACAGAATATTTTGGAAAGGGCTACGACGTCGTTTCGTTAAATACCTTAAGGCCGCTATACACGGCGAATGATCATGCGCATGATCACGCGATCATTCACAGGATCATGCGAGCAACATAGAGCATGTTCTAATTTTCACTGAATGATCATGCGCATGACGGTTCATTCGCGAATTGTTCCGTCATAGACGGTGAATGATCATGCGCATGATCATGCTGAATGATCATGTGAATGAAATCATTCGCCGCGTATTGCGGCCTTATTCCCTCGGGCGCCAGGTCCCCGCGACCACCAGAACTTAAGATACAGGTCGCCTCCGACCATCATCGACCCAGATAGATTGCAGTCACGACGATGGACAGGTTTCGTGAAAGGCAATTTGGAACAATTATCAAAACCCCTTCGTCCATTCAATAGTTTTCACTCTATTTATTAGAAAAACAAATGAGGTAAATTTGGCATAGCAAAATATCACTCTTTACAAAATTTAGTCAGGATTCAAATCCTCTCTAACAATTGAAACAAATTATTAAAAATGAAACAAAAAATAGATAGGTAATCATTCCCTCTCGATAAATGAAAAATTTTGGTACGTCCGAAATAATAAGAGAATATGAACTGCCTTACAAGTGTTGGACTCAACAGATTAATCTGGGCACTCCCTGACTCACTCACACGCTCCTGCCCGTTTAACACTACCTTGACAAATTTCGGAAAAACTTTAATCAGCTGAACCCCAAAAAAGGAAAAAAATAAACTAATTAAATAAACTGAAACATCTTTAGTTACATACGGGGAAAACACCCTCAGCAACCTCCCCGAGCCGGTAAGCACATCACACAACAAGCCACATACATTAAAAAGAAACAGGGAAACAGGAATACAAAATCCAGAGACAATGTTGGTGAGCATCTGAGTAATGCCTCAGTGCCAGAGAGTTTTAAAGAGATGACTTAAATGTTTTAATGTTCCCGTGGAAGTCCAAAATGTGAGAGAGAGCGAACAACGCCGCCCGTCCTGCCGTCAACGCGGTCCTGGGCAGGTTACCAAAGCGCACGCGCTTTACTACTGCTCTACTACGATAGCCCGTTTCCTATGCACTGCGCCTCAGCTTTCACTCGGCGGGCCCTGCCAACGCCACTTAAAGTAAAGGCGGCCCTGCCGAAGTAGTGGCCGGCAGGAGAATTAGTGGGAGACTCAAACTGGCCGGATCCAAGTCTTAATCATAGCCAGGCAGCATATCCGCGCAAAAGATGTAGTAGCTCGCTCTCTCTCCCTATCTGTCTCTCTTTCTCTCTAAGGGTAAGAGAGAAAGGAGGAAGGCACGTGACTTATTTCTCCCAATTATACCCTCGAAAAGTCAGCACAAAAAATATTGATCATAGTTTCCTCCGTCACAATAAAAAAATACTTTCATAAATAGAATAAAGGCAGGTATACTTAAATACCGACGGTACAGTTATAGAATATAGGCAGTAATTTTTAGATACAGAACAAAATTTAAACAAATACAGTTTACCACAACTATTGATAAAAAAATAGCTTAGTTGGTCTGGGATTCTGGACTTGGTTTTTGTGCCAACGCAATTTGCACCGTTACAGGGCCACAAAGAAAAAATGTTTTCTGGTGGCGTTTTTAAATACCTTTCGGCTTGTGAATTAGAAAAAATTAGGTGGTGGAACATTGCGAAAAAATTAGTATATGCGACTTTGGCCGTTTTTCTTTTTTCTATGTCTTCGCCCTAAATAACACCCGTTACATGCCATCTGGATCTGCTCGTCCTGACAGTCAATTGCAATGACCTTAGGTCCCACCTGCCTCGGATATTCCTTTTCCAGAAAGTAAGTTGGCTTATGCTGTGCATCCATCTCATCATAGCCACTTATTTTGTTACTTTCAGTCTCCACCCGTGATGAAATAATGGAGTTTGCAGTGCCCCCTGATAAGGCGGAGTCCCCTTTTCTTTTAAGTCTTTCACAGAATTGGACTGCTCGTCGCATAATAGTCTCGGCAGTCCATACCACCATGTCCGGTATAGTCCACAAATTTCCACAGGGAAGAATGACGCCTCGGTAGCTTAACTGGCTAAAGCACTCGGCCGGAAATCGAGGGATCCGGGTTCGAATCCCGGTCAAGGCGAATGATTTGTTCTCTGTGGATTTTTCGCACAGTTTACACCGTCATTATCAAGACTAACTGAGCAATAGCGTACAACGTCCAGCACACGGTCTTAGAATATGAGAAGGTCTGGACACTCTCCGTCCAAGCATGGTCATTTAATGAAGCCGTTTCCCGTTGAGGCCGGTAGGGGCGCCACCTATCCTGAAGGGCAAGTTTCCTACGTATCTGTATACGATACTTCAGTAATTATGAACTAATTTATGGCAAAAATGAATATAAACACATCGACAGTGGTTACTAGTTAACAAGTTCATATGCACTTAACATCTTATAGCGAAAAATACCTAGAAATCGTTCTCATACGTGAGTATTAATCAAATGGAAGGCATTGGATTTCAGATTCGTCTGCTTCCATACCTTTGTAAAATCAGTTACAGCCATAACGAAAGATTGTCAGCAGTTAAAACCTTATGTAGTGAGGAAAGGTATTTTTAAGGAAATAATTATTTATAGCTATCTTGTGGTAAACGTTAATATAAGTTGTCATAGAAGCTACGTACGCCCCATTGCCTCTGAGCTCATCGGCATGTTTCCACGGCCTTATAAGAATATAGATGTTATTCCTTGCTTTCAAACACTATTAACAAATATAATATCAGAAACGCAAACGGCTTCTTACCAAGGCCGAAGTGAAATACTTCTTATGAAGTACGTATGTTAATGTTTTTAATCTCCTGAGTCTCGATCAAGTGATAATAATAATGGCAGGGCACAGCAAACCTAAAAAAATGATTCTATCCTAGGGACGTTTTGCGGGTATAGAATAGGCATATTTAATCGTTGAACAGGGTGAATAATTTCCGGAAGTACCATTATTACCGTTAAAGGCTATTTTATAACGATGCTTGCCTACTCACCAAAGGAATAATTTGAGATTTAAGGAAGTAAAATACCATATGAAAGATAAGAACGAAAGAGATTTTGCAAATAATTTCCGAATAAACTTCCACAAAAACAGTGCAATCGATATAATCCGAGGGATTTGCGGATGTCTGATCACTTTCAGGTGCTGGCAAATCTGAAATATTATCCCTCACCCAAAAATAAGATGAGTAGTACGACAGAAACCACAGGCTCATACTGCTAATACGCGATAAATGTACTACTTTTCATGAGAGTTGCACGCACCATCGATAACAGCTGCATTAAAAGAAATCATCGAAAGAGGTATTAAGAATGAAAACGATTCGCATTTTTCCAACTTATATAATGTACACACACATCAAATCTACATTTCCAGAATGATTACACAATGCTATTGAAACTGAGATTATTTATACAATCAATGCAAGGTACAATAAATTTATACAATCATGAAAAATAAATTTCAAGTACTCAAAACTTAACATTTCTATTAATTCTTTCCATTACTAATTTCTACTTCTACTTACTAATCATTCTAAGAGATTCAATGTAGGAGAGAATGATGAATAGTTGATGAAAGCCGTCGCACATCTTCCATTTTCTCAATGTTACTTCATTCCTCCACTGTGAATGACATTGACCACTGGAACAGTAGAACCTGTAATTTAAAATATGTATAAATTTTGGAGCTTTAGCACACCAAAAAAAGGAATCGTACAGCTATTTCATCGCTTCTCAGGGTCCTTGGGGACTCTAAAAAGCGAAATCCCCGAAGTCTTGTGGCCATAACCAGTGGTGCAACGCGGTACCACACACGTCCACGGCATTTTCCTTTTTTCAGTAAATCCGCGATATATATCCACGAAATATTAATGTAGAACAATAAGGAAATAATGCAGAATACTAACATTCGAAAATAAATGAAAACTAAATCTTAATTAATTACAAAAATGACTATTTCCACTCACCTGTAGTATGCGCTCAACAATACGGAAATTAACTTACCCGCTAATTCTTGCCCTCCAGAATACGTGGCGCCGCCCCGGCAAACGTGCGGCAGGTTGAGGAAACGACTTCAATAAAAGACCATGGGTTCCCAATGGAGTGGGATAGGAAGTGTCATGGGGCTGGTCGTTGGCTGGTCCAGCCTTATTTATTCAACAATAGTGTGAGGGAAGGAAGAGGGGGGGACTAAATGAGGAGGAGCATTGTTGGTTGGGCATTGTTGGTTGGATTGGAGGGTCAAAACACAAAGTATAAAAGCTTGGGGGGGTGGGGGGGCAGGCAGATAGAAAGTCAGGTGGTAACGAGGTTAATGGGGTGGGGAGGAGGAAGGATTGTCAAGGAAGAAGTCAGATTTTAAAACAGTAGATAAAAAATTAGAACATTTGAATACAGTCATATCATTAAAAATTTCGATGTTAAATTTAGCATCGAAAGTCTAAAGAACCGTTGAAATCCAGGGAGGGCAAGGTGGGGAGGATAGAGAATATTCCTCCGGAGTTGGGAACTATCTTTTCAGAGGGTGATCACTCATCTGAATATAAGGCATCTTAGCAAGAAGCTCCCGGTAAAATTTTTCTGGTAAATTTTGCTTTTACTCCTTCCATCAAGAAAATTATCTATTTTTATGGGTAAATAGTATATAGTATAGTATATAGTATAATAGTAATCGTAGTAAAAACCCTAGGATGGGCAGTGTCACAGAACACACAAGATAAAGATTAAAAACTCACATTAATAACTGAATTTTCGGTGGCATTACCACCTTCCTCGGAGTTAGGTAAAAGACTGTAGGTAAAGGGTGAAGGATAGCTGAGGGAAGGGGAAATAGAGGGGAGGTAGGGTCCAAAGAGGGGGGGAAAAGAGTGAGCTGAGGCAAATAAGGGATTATCGGTGGATGTTTAAGCGGGGAGGAAGAAATGCTTTGAATAGCCATATGTAACTTAATTCAATGGAATACAGTAGAATGAAATTATGAAAATTAATACCGTGGACGAAAATCGATCTTGGGACTTAGGCATTTTGGTAATTGAACACCGTAACTGTTGGACCACTGTATCACATGTTTTTTTAACTGTTCTGAAGGGAATCCATATCACTTGGAATGTTTTAATGCGTTTTTTTGTTAAAACTATTGGCTATATAATCGAGTCTAATGTAATTGAGCTAACTTTGACCAATAAACGATTACATTCGCCGCGTAACTAATACGTGCCTACATGGAACTCGAGAGTAGGAATGGGGGGGAGGGCGCTTCCAGGCTGCGCGGTGGCAATTTCTGTCTTAAACATGGTAACCACGTGACATATGGGGAATGGTGCGGAATAGTGCGGGGGATTTGAATCTACCTTAGCGCGGGTGGCTTGAAACTGCCGAATTACAATGAGGAATAATGAAATAAAGTCGGGCTCAATTGCTGCGAAAAAGTCGAAAATAATTCAGTTCTGTATTTTTAATACCGGTCAATACATTACAACAGAAAAAAAAGAAAACTGTGAAAAATGACATGAAATGAATAGCAAAATAGTAAAAAAAAAATAGATTAGATCTTGATGTAACAGTAAACATTATTAAATCAGAAACCCATGGCAGTGTGACATCAAGCACACTTGATATCATACCAAGTGAATATTGTATATAGGAATTGCATATCATCCACGGTGAATTGGATGCAAAAAAACATTTCAAATAACATGATATTAAAAGCAGGCCTTTTAAAATAATATGGAATTGTTAACTCTAAAGGTCGAGGCTAAAACATTATATAGGGACAAAGTAAATCACAGTATCCACTATTCATACAAAACAGAAAATGAATTGATTATTCCTTGATGAACTCAAGAATAGCACATGGGTAACGAATCAAGGCTACATGAAAACACCAGGAATATACAGAAGGTTTGGAGAATAGATTTAAGGAATAATTGAACAGGTCATTGTTACAAAATTAGAGACTCCTGGTTGCATCTATCAATATGAAACATTTAAACGAAGGATTTGAGAGATTGGAAATTAATACACGCATCTTTGCCACAAACAAAATAATATGTATGAAAACAACAGGTATTTTCATGTGTCATGGTACAATTAGTGAGGGTCAATGTTGGCTTTCATTGGCCATAGATTGACAATGAAAGCCCATGATTGCCCAACAATATTGGCTACCCCACAAAACCCCACGAAACTCAATATAGTCTGCATTGGTTTCATTGATTACCACATAATTATAAGAATCTGGATATATCGGTTACCCCATGAAACTCAATATCGATTATCGTATAATAATTATAATGTTTAATCATAGACTTCGCTAATATTTTAAGCCTCGCTCATACCTTAGTGATAGTTTTCCCACTAACATATTTTAATCATACTTGTTGGTCTATATTTGTTACCTAGAGGAAAATATTTGGCAGTTTTATCCATAACATGCCTTTCCAACCTTTGCCAGAAAGCCATTGATACTCATGGATTGATATTTATTAGGTACAAGTACTCTCTGAGTCAAGTGAGGACTTTTTTATGTTAGTGTGAGTTTTTATCATTTTCAATGGTTGCTTTCCTCTGCAACCAACCTAATCAAGAAAGCAGCAGTAAAAATCTTGGGTAACCGCAGATTCTTCTCGTATATTAAGGGTATTTAAGTTCCTAAGGTCAAGATATAGAGATACAAATGATATAAGAAAAGAACAACGGTGTTCAGATTGTAAAAATAGCTACACCAAATTAATAATTGATGCTAAAAGAAATTTTAATGCAAGCCACATCTATTCTTAAAAAATAATCCAAATCAGCATGGGACATTATCAAGAACTACTCTGGTGAATCACAGAGAAAAATATCTTATTGCCTTTCTTGAAAAGGAACTGGTGTGTGAAAAAGTGATGTTGCCAACCATTTCAATCACAATTTTCTTAGCTTCCTTGGAAAGACATATCATCCAAACCAAGCTTATTTTCCCCTGGGTAATGAATATATACACCAACAAGGATACTCTCTGTTTTGCAGCTACTTATCGCACCATTCTACTTCCTTCCTCCAATCAGAATCATTTAATTCCTAAACCCCTTAATGCCCTGAATACCATCATCTGTCGGCACAGAACCAGACTTAGAGCATATGCAACCCAATGGCATCCGTGCTGTCTTTTATGCCCTTGTTATTTGATGAGTGAAGTCACAACAACCCGACATAATAAGTCACAAAAACCTGATAAACTAAGCATCCAGATACAGTGCATTGGCACACGCCAAGTTACTGGTTTTGACACAGAGGTAGCTATGATGATACTTCATACCACACATTCATTTAAGTACATGATGTCCAGGTTATCATGGCACTTGCTGAATAATGGTGGGGAAAAAACGTAACAATATAACTTCCCCACAGATATAATCGGAGATGGACTTATAATAGTCATTTTAGAATCCCAATTAAAACGTTGTGAAAAAATATTAAACGTTGTGAATTGGAGATAACACTGCCAGTATTCAATCATGAAAGATAATTAGCAAACAACTGTTACGATACTAAAATACTCTTTGACAGACATTGGGCTTTATTTGGAAACTAAAGTAACGATTTTGATGAAAGAAAGAAATGGTCGTGATTGTCAGCACTCTCACATTCGCGTAAGTAATGAAAACTTTTGACAACTCTCAAGTGCCCAAAATGAGTAAAAGACCCATGTCCCTATTGACACACTGGTAGCTTAATATGCAATACTAAATAACCTATCAAATTAAGTTACAATACTGATTTCAATGTATACATGTATGGAATATGGATAGTAAGTGAAATCAAAAAATTTCGACGAAATCCAGACTCGACCATCTAAAAACAATAAATACCTTTGGGAAAACTTTTACCATCAAACGTTATATTTCCATCACCTTTAGGCGTCGAGATTTTTCTGGATTCCGACAACATACTTTGAGTTCAACTACATTAAAACTCATACCTGTGACACCTGGCTAACGATTTTTTTACAGGTTGTTTACTCCGTTATTTCTTACGGCAAAGATGCTTGAGTGAATAAAAATTGTAGTCACAGCGATAGGTTTCCGCTAATGAGCACCGAAATTCTCCATGTCAAAGGATTCCTCTGTAAAATGTGTCAAATATATTTTGGTGCTTTTGCTGGGAATGAACTATTCCCTCCTTACATTCCTCGCCAACAATTTCCTTCTTCTTCATTAGCAGGAAACCTAGAGAGACAATTTTTATAGTTCACACGAGTAAAACGTAAGAAATGGTAGTAATAAAAGCCCATAGTTTAATGTAAAGTAATCATAAAATGTTAAAATATCCCCATTTCAAGGTCCGTTGAACATTCCAAACACACTACACAAATTCAACTGCAAAAGCAATAACGTTGAAGCTAGAAGGATAGGGAATTCATATGAACACTAATAAGACAACACGAAGAATCAATCTAAAAATAATTTCGAATGGAAAGGCATTCCACTTCCTTTCGCTTAGGATTGTTTGCAGCTCCATGCACAGCAAAGCATTACCATGCCGACGCTATGCTATTTTGGAAATTATGGTGAAAAAAGACTCTAAACTCCACTGATATCTTCAGTATTACAAAGGAAAAACATCGAGAAAGGAAATTATTATCGTTAAATCACTGTAAGATCACGGTTTTACGCGTTTCACTTAAAAAACTACTCACCTTATCGGAAATTCCTATTTTAACCTATATCAAGGTTTCTGCTTCCTTCCAAACGTCACGTGACACAAAGAAACCAATCCTGACTTCATGCGCAGTAACTAAAGCGCACTCTCCCCCATCCTTACTCTGTTGCCCCGTTCACATTACCATTATTCTCAACCAGCGTAAGATGACGTCAGAACTAGCGTGCGTTCACACTCAACCATGGTTAGACACTGGCGACATCTGATGAGTGGTAAAGTAAGTGCAAGTGAAAAATGAATCTACGAGAGCGAATAACCTGTTGGAAGGAAAAAGAGAATGTGCAGGGAAAAGTTCTTGTGTTAATTGCAATGATTTTCAACGTATGTGCATATTATGAGCTGCTTATGAATTAAAAATTGCATTCCAGCGTCGATAATCATTGTTCCTTGCTACGTAGGAGGTAATTTAAATGTGTTCGTCCAACTAATCATTTCATCGATAGTGTGGCTTGCATTCTTCTATTGCTCTATTTAATACGATTAAAGCGAATATTAATAATAATTAGGTTGATATCAACAACATTTATAGTACTACTTGCCCTTGATTCGAATGTGTTGACAAATCATTGATGTAGGTGAAGAAAATCGAGGACCTAATCTTGAGACTTGAGCCTCAATTGAGACACACTTGTGATTTGGGATGGAGATACACTTTTCGCTGCATTACATTCTTAGCAATTATTGTTTTCTGAGTTTGACAAAGGATATGATCCAAACTGATGCTATACCGTAAATTAAAACTCTTTTACCTCTTCAAATGTGGACGAATAACTTGCAGAAATGTGACGATTGTTGAAATTTAATTTATGAAATAAGAGAGAGAACGTGGTATTTTTTGCGATATGTGGTATCACCCGACGTTTCTAAATTTATTTTCTATCGTTACATCTGACTAGCCGTTAGCCTGATACTTTATATTGATATGGGAAGAACTTTTGTTCAAGGATGAGCATAAGTGATCTTTTTCAAAATGGGACAAAGAACTCTTACCAAAACATTAAAATCATTGTGACCTTCGCATTTTTATTATGGTAGTTTCGCACATTTTACTTAATTCTAGCAATATATTTATATAGATTATTCAATCTGTCCGTTACAATACAATACGAGCTAATAGCTAATTCACTACGAACTATATAGTATATCGCATAACTTAAATCAGGTTTAAAATCTCATAATATTCAACAAATTACGGAATGAATCAATAACACTTTCCTTAGAATTAATTCTGACGAATATAATTCAACAATAACGGCCGTCTCCTCTTCGAATGCTTTATTTTCTGTTGTCTTTCCTCCTATCCCACTTCGTTGCTGCTTCGCCTTCTTCTTTTTCTAACCAGCTTTAAACCAACTTGCGTTCACACACGCATGAACTACCGCCAACCATGGTCGAAAACGGTGGTCAGAATCCCAACCACGGTTAACGGGAACTTGCGTTCACACCTCGTTTTGTAACCATGGTCGGGGCTAACCGGCGTAAAAAGAACGTAATGTGAACGGGGCATGAGATATGGACATGTATCCTAGCGACTGGAACGCCATTGTTTACGACAACCGATGAGAATCAATGGAATCGCGGGAGAGGCGAATCCCTTAAATGCAACATTTATGGTTCAGTCTTCTCTCGTTAGAGGTGCGCAGGAATACTATATTATTTCGATTAGCGTTTCTCCATTCAGTCTAAATAAATAAATAAAGATGAATGTGATGACTGATGAAGGCCACTGTAGTGTTCATCGAGGAGGAGCCATCGAGGCGCCAAATCATCCGCAAACTGAAAGCGAAATCAGCTCCCGGTCCTCACGGAATCACGAAGCGACTGCTGAAAAGGCTACCCAATCCCATAATTCAATTAATTTCAAACCTTTTCGACTCCTATTCCAACCTCCTATTTCCCGACAACCAGGAATATAGCGAAAGTTTATCAGGCTCCCAAAAATCAGCAAACCTCTTGGACAGTCTTCATGTTATCGGCCCATCGGTCTCCTGCGTACTCTGGGAAAACTTTTTGAATAAGAGATCCAGTACCGCCTCAGGCAATTTCTCTTCGACAGGGACATCATCAGAGCCGATTAAGATCGGAGACATCAGCAGTTCGCCAAATAGCTATAAACAATCGGCTGATAAGTGGAAACTATCTATCAACTCAATCAAATGTTCTCGTGTGGTTTTCTCAAGACGACCCAAGGCTGGTGAAGGACCTCTAATCTACTTCGGCAATAAAACAATGCCGAAACTAAAAAAATGACTTAGTGACTGAAGTACCTTAAAGTCCTGGTGGACTAAAAGACTAACTTGGTCAACTCACATTGTGTCTTCCGCTCAAAAGGCAATAGGCATCGCAATGCAATCGCAACCGCATTTCATCCCTAAGTAACTCAAACAAACCTCTCCGCATCCAATCAAGGCAAAACGTCTCCTGTATAAGGTTTCTTGGTCAGTCAATAACTGCTTATATGTAGCACTTCTTTTTTTACTTAAAGGGAGCCAGGTTTTGGTGAGTAATTCGTCGAAAACATCAGCGGTCACTTTATGTAAAAAAGATGTTGTAGATATAAGTAATACTTAACTAACCGAGAAAACTAATAATGGAATACCACACAGTTAAAAATGAGTTAGTGAATTTTTTGTTCTGTATAACTTAGCAATAAAAAACCTTTTCTCACTCCTGCATCTCCAGCTTGGCTACAAGAAGCTCCGAAGTCACACCTGAAAAATACCATATAATTGAAAACTTAATCCTCATACCTCATATTTTTCAATAATATGGTATTTTATCTAATTATTATATGTTATGGTATCGGTTTTCAATAATTGGCGCTGAATCTTAATATTCGCAAAGATCTAAAAATCACACCCATTTTAACATACCTGAAATATGCACCACCCAAGTCTTCTGAATCATTTACTTCCACCAATAATTCTCTTTTGTGTCACCCCTGGACCTCCAAAGATGCACAAACACCTAAAATGCCCTAAAAGTGCCCTGAACCATATCATAAACACAAATTAAAACTTAAATGCCACTCAATCTCATTCAATCATTCATAACAAGTGAATGTATTGAGAATGTAAAACCAATATCTAGCGAAACACCGAGGAGACAGCAGCCATTTTGGCTGCGGCATTATATACGAGAGATTTGGACTCGCACGCATTTCTCATCAGAGCACTGGTATCACCCTCGAAAAAGATCGAACCTCGTGAGGTTTCCTCAATCGAAGTCACGTGACTTCGACCCCTTTTCACTCACGAGGTGTGCTTCGCAGATTTTGACCAAATTTAAGTCCAGGAAATGAAGCTCAGAAAAGTGCAAAACCTTCCAAATTTTTAAACTGAATCGATTTGCATTAAGATTTGGGATTAGGATAATCTTACCTTCTACTTCAAAACCTGTCGTATGCCGATGGGCGCATTTTATTTTTTAGGGGTGAAAAATATGCCAAAAGTTAAAAACTATAGTTTAAAGCTTTATTTGGGTAAAATTTAGTTTGCACTAGTTGAATTATGATTTTTTATTCTTTGGAACAATATTTCAAAATATTTCAGACCTTAAAAATCAACCCTTTTTATGTAAAAAATTATTTACCCTAGAAAATGTATAATTCGTCACAGCGTTCTAATTTAAGAATTATGCTGCTTAAAATATGTACTAATTTCATTTTGCAACTTTTCAACCCTTGAAAACCATCCCACATAACGCTGCATTGCTTATAAACTACTTAAATAGTTATAAACAGGAAAAAAGTAAATTTACACACAAACGTTTATTTTCACAAAAATGTAAGAAATATTTGCATGCATAGACAAAAATGAAACTCATACGAATGCAGATAAAAGTAAATATTCTATTCGTATTCAATCATACAGTCATCGTGGTCGTGGACGTCATCCATGTGTTCTTCATATACTTGATAATCCTCGCCAGAGCACCCAGGACAAATCGAATTGCAATGTTATTCCACTTTTCCTGAGCCACACAACACGACGCACCCTTTCTTGTGACTGTAAAAAATCATTTTAAGGAGTTCTTCGCGTGCAGGCGGTTTGTTAATTTAAAAGGAGGCAATGGGAAATAATTAAATGTATACACATGTACACTCATTACATATAACACAATCTAACGGATACTGCATGGCTTCCAGTATTCCCGCTACACGTGTGCACGCACGTTACATGCCTGCGAAGGCATACATAAACATGTATATACACAACTTATAGGAGAGCGTGTTTATTTTGGAGTTAATTTGAGTATATGCGTCAGTGCCGAACGTGTAGCATTGAAATTATATACCGGCATTGTGGATTGTGATGCTCTGAATTGCGCTTTTCGAAACTTTCGAGAAAAAAAATGGATTGGTTTTTCAAACATATTACCATCATTTTTTATGATAGTAAGTTTATTTAAAAATTATTTGGTGCGTTTTTATGATGTTTATTAAGGCTATTTATTATTATTTATGAGGCTATATAATTTAAGTTCCTTGTAATTACTTAGTTTTGAAAGTGGGTGAGTTTGAAGGACTTAAATAAGATGGTGCTAGCTTGTAAATAGAGACTTTAAACGACCATATCTCAATTATATCAATACATATATCTCAATAATATCAATACATATTTATCGTAAGAAATTTTTCACACAATTGAAAATTTGTGAAATTACAGATGCTACAAATTTTACCGCAACATTTTTTTGTATTTCCAGTATTTTATTGAGTTATTTTGAAAATAATATCATATTTAAAAAATTGTAGAAAATCGGTTTTCACTTTCAGCAACATTTTTTCAAAATTAAGTGTTTAAAATTGATCAAACTTTTATTATTTATTGACAGCACCTCAATAAATACAACTCTTTAAGAAAAACCATTTATTTTAGTTAGTAAGGGTGGTAAGTAGGTTGTGGTTTTGATTTTTTCGTAAAAAAAATTACGGGCCTTATTTTATATAGTGACCTTATTTTTATCATAATTGTCTCAATTCTAATGCGAAAGACTGTTTTTATGTTTATTCAGAAAGGTTTTAAGCAACTTAAAAATGATACCCAAGTTTTCCTCGAAAAATGCATAAAGTTTTCGCTATTGGATCTAAAATTTAGCGTTTCAAAAACAAAAGCTATCCATTAAGAAGCCGTATCTCGGTTCCTATTGGTTATCAAGGGAACATAAGAGAATAATTTTCTTTGTATACTTATAGGCTACAATTTTATAATCTCCAACTTTTTGGTTAATGTATATATTTCAAGTTATTTGCGAAAAACCAATTTAAAACGCTGATTTTTTCGGTGAAAAACTGTAACTTTTAATCGCATGTAACTCGAAAAATATTAATTTTACGAAAAAATTTAAACAACATTTCTTGATTAAAATCCGTTTTTCCATCGATTCCTATGGTAAAAAAAATAATAAAAAATTCCACCCCCGAGATGGGGTGGAAGACACCCCCAGAGTAGCGCCTGTCGAAATGATACAAATTTCGATACTCCGTCTATTCCGTACGTACTGTCAAAATTTCTAGTAAATCGATCCAGTTTGAACAAATTGCAAGTCAAAGTGCTTTATTTCCTGGACTGCTTGGTAAGACGGTAGTTATTGGTAAAAAAAAACATCCGATTTTGCGTTTTCCGTCTCATTCATTAAATAACGCGCCGAAGGCGCTGTCTCGCTGTCCCGGTGAATTCCTTCACCATAACCAGCCAGATTACATTGAATATATTTGGTGCGCAATTGTCTGTGATGTGGGGGTGGTGTTTTGTTTGTGTGAGCTGAAACTTATAACTAATGAGGATTTTTACATATACATATTTTTGATATAATACATAGGTTCATTTTGAACTTAAAAAAAAAATGATAGATTTTCTTGACATTGGTATAACATGGTTTTAACAGCTATATTTAATTTTGATGAGGCATATGGACATTCTTTTGTCTTTATTCATTTCTTTGAATAAAGTATTTATCTCTTTTTTATATATATATATATATATATATATATTGGAAAATATTTATATATATATATATATATATATATATTTATATATATATATATATAAAATATATATATATATATATATATATTTTTTTTTTTAATTCTTTTTTGTATTTTGTTTATTATTTTTTGTTATTATTTTTTTATTTTTATTTATCTTTTTCAATCTTTTGTATTTTTTTCCATGATTTTTTCTTTATATTTTGTTTATATATTTTTTTTTTCTTTTCATCATCATCATTTACTTTGATTTTGAATGCACATAAATAGTTGTATAGGATACCTTCAATATAATATTACAGTGGGAGACTATTCTACAAGAGAGAAAGACTCATAGGCGAGTGATTTGTTGAGGCAGTTTGTATGTGGTGGAGATAGTTGGATCATAATCCCATATGTTTGTGATTGATGTGTTTTTAGTTGCCCCGAGTCTGGACTTAAAGTTAATCGCTAATTTGGTGATGAATGTGTTAATGGCGGGAAGGTTATGTTTGGACCGTACATCGGACATTCTGACCAACCTGGATTGGTGGAGGAGTTGGCGTAGGGTTTTGTTTTGGAAGACTTCCAGCTTGTTTCTTATATTTTTGGATAAAGCAAATATCTCGCAGCCGTACAGAAGGACTGGTCGGATTGTTGAGGTGTACAGTCTCACTCTGTGATTATGAGGGAGAGGTGAGGATTTAGAGCATAGTGAGGCAATTGCCTGCCTAACAGCCAATGCCTTGCCGGTGCAGTACTTTAGGTGGGGTTGGTAGGAAAGTCTTTCGTCTAGCAAGACTCCGAGGAATTTGTGGGTGGGTGCTCTTGGTATTCTGTTCTTGTTTATGTAAGGTGATGTCTGTGGGGGAAATTTACGTCTTTGTGAGAAGTGTATATGAGTGCTTTTTGCGGCGTTTATTTGTATTTTCCAGGTGTGTGTCCATTTGTTTATGAGTTTCAGGTGGGTGTTGAGTTTGTTAATGTTTGTGTCTCCCCGCCGAGACGTCGCTGCTATAGCGGTGTCATCGGCGTACATGTGTAGGGTAGTGTTTGGTGTGTGTGGCATGTCGTTGACGAATAGTGTGAATAAAAGCGGACTTAGAATGGATCCTTGAGGAACGGCAGCTTCCATTGGCCGTAGGGAGGAGTGGGTTTTAGCTTCGGCGACTAGGAACTGCCTTTTTTGTAGATATTTTTTTATGAACAGGATGTCAGGAAGGGGGAATTTAAGTTGTTGTAGTTTGAATAGGAGGCCACTGTGCCAAACCTTGTCGAAGGCGCGCGCAACGTCCAAGAACACCGCGTCTGTTGATAGGCGGCGGTTAAAGCTATGGCTGATTTTTTCTACTAGCCGTAGGATTTGGTGTATGGCAGAAGTGCTTCTCCTGAAGCCGTGTTGTTCGGGTCTGATTATTTTATTGTCTGTGGAAAAGAACTCGAGGCGGCGTAGGACTAGGATTTCTAGGATTTTGGACAGGTTAGAGAGGAGGGAAATCGGACGAGAGTTACCTGGGACTTTTGGGTCTTTCCCGGGTTTGGGAAGTAAAATTACCTTTGCTTTTTTCCAGGAGGATGGGAAGTGTGGAAGGGTTAAGCAAAGGTTAAATAGATTGGATAGAAGAATAGGGAACTTTGGGCATCGACCGGCATATCTGAGTTGGGAGTTGCTAATATTATCTAGGCCGGGAGCTTTTTTTGTTGAAAGAGAGTTTAGAATAGAAAGGATGTCAGAGGGAGTGGAAAGAGTGATTTTAGCGATGGAACAGGAAGGGAGGTTGTCCACATATTTATTGACCGCCTCTTCAACTGGAGAGACAGACTTGTTTAGGGACATTGTGTTTTGTAAGTGGTCTGCCTGAATTTCTACTTTTTTGCTGGGATCAAAAATTAGAGTTTGGTTTAAAGAAATTGGATGAAACATATTTTCCTCAAATTTTTTTAATGATTTAACTGTCTTCCAGATTGATTTAGTATTTATAGGAGCAGGGTTGTCAAAAGTTAGTTGTTTTATGTGATTTTCCCAGTTGCGGCGGCTGATGATGCTTATTTCCTTTTTGATTTCGTTAGAGAGACGGTTGTAGGTGGTTTTGTACTCTGGTGCACGGTGCTTTTGCCATAGCCGACGGGCGATGTTGCGGCGCTTAATAAGTTCGACCAGGAATTGGGGGAATTTGGCGTGGTCCTTTTGTCTAGGAGTGAAGGAGCGAGAGGCCAGTTCTTTGGCTGAGGTTAAGGCGGAGGTGATTTTGTTCACCTGATTTTCTATCATAACAGGTGTTGGGTCTGTGATTGGGTTTATTTTAGAGAGGGACTCGTTGAGATGGACTATGAATTTGTCCCAGTCTGTGACGTTCATTACTGGGGGGGGGTAGTTGGCTGGTTATGCAAGGGAAGGGAGAATTTTAAAGGGAGGTGGTCAGAGGTGACGGAATAGATTACTAATGGTGAGAAAGAAATTGGTAGGTTATGGGCAAGGCCGAAATCAATAACGTCACAGGAATTAGGGGAATAGTGCGTAGGGGAGAGTGGGGCCAGGACTTGGAAGTTTTTATTTTTGATATAAGAATGTAGGGTTTTGCCAAATCTGTTTGTCTTATTGCTGTTCCACATAGGGTGTTTACAGTTCCAGTCTCCGAAGTAGACGCCACTTGGGCCGTAGAATAGGTGATCCAGATCGTCCGATGTGAGTTTTTGATTGGGTTTGCGGTAGACTGTTTAAAGGTTGAGTGGACCGGCTTTAGTGTTTATTGAGATACCAAGAGCTTCAAATTTGGTAGGATCAGGTGAGTTTAACAGGGAGTGTGGGAGGTTTTTCCGGATAAGGATTGCTACTCCGCCGCCACGTGTTAAGCGGTCCAGTCTGTGTGTGTGGTAGTGTGGTGAGTAAAATGCTTTGTTTGGTGTAAGATGCGTTTCTTGTAATAGTATAATGTCAGTGTTGTTGTCTAGGGCGAACTGGAAGAGTTCTTGTTTTTTAGCCAATACGCCGTTGCAGTTCCATGATATGACGTTTAGTGAATTAATGTTCTTTGGGTGTATGTTCATTGTTGGGCTTGGAGGAGTAGCATTTGTTTGAGTAGGAGTCACAATGCCTTTATATCAGATACTCCTGAGTGCCATCGCCCATTTACCTCCGATCCTTGGGCCGTGTAGCGAGGCGTTCTAGCCGGGCAGTGAGCGTGGACGATGGGGCTAAACACCCCGGGGTCTCACTCGCGGGAGACGGATGGTTTGGGCAGGAGTAGTTAGTTGGCTTGATTAAGGTGGAAGTTCCAACGATATCTCCACAGGTCGTCACTTCGTAAACAGACAGAATATGACAGCAATTCCACGTTTATGCAATTTAAATGGAAGGGGTGTTGTAATGATGGAGTTTAGAAATAGTAGCATATCAATATTTTTTTTACTTTTCGGAACCAGATTTGCTGGCAATGTTGCATTCGATATAAGTAGCGTTGATAGTTTCCTTTGCAGAAAAGATCGAAGTGGTTGAGGTTTCTGTTTGAATTTACCTGTCTGAAGCAGATACCATTTCACAGATAATTTTGCTGTTCCTATTTCGTAAGGACCATAAAATTAATTACGTGATCGGAATGAAACGATTTTTTACCTACAGTCTTAGGCCAATGTCCATTCTTCACGCATTTTTCAAGTTCAAAGACTTCAGCTATTGATAAAATTGCTAATCTATATTTATACATGGCTAATCTGTTTGTCTGTCCGCTACACATTGTCATACGGCTGCACGGATTGCAACCGAAGTTATTGTGCAGGTGCATCTCATGCTCCCGGAGCCTATTTAACCGCTTACGATTGCATCCTTAGCGTCGTTTTCTTATTACCGTTCGTTCCCTCATATCATGCAACTTCTGTGGTCTGGACTCCTGCCGTATAGGCACACCTCTTGACACATTCAAAATGACAACACGACTCATTAAATATTAATCCTCTTGGTGCTCTCCATTTAGTTTGGGTATGAGTTCGCAAGGCGTTTTTGATCGACGGATGCAATGACAAGCATAACGATCAATGATGTGGAGCGGGGTTTAAGCTGATCCCGTGCGCGTTATACGCAAATCGTTTTTCCATTGTTTGCTCTTCAGCAGCGTGGCTGAAAATCCTGCCATGTGTCCATGAATTTCAAGTTTCCCACTTGTCTGGGTTCTATCCTGTCCGTGCAACGGCGGGTGTCCTGCTAAATGTTTATTCATATAAAACATCCATCTCGATCACGTAGTTCATGTGGCCGATTCGAAGCGATCACATCTGTCCGCAGGCGATGGTGCTGCCACCATTTGATTCGTGAATGGCGGTTCCCTATTGGCTCGAGCATGCCGTGCGATTTCTGTGTCTGTGCCACGAATGTTACAAATGAGTCTCAAGTTTAAATACCTCTAAATGTGTTGGCATCCTCCGCGCATTTAAATGGGTTTCCAAGAGTCGCCACTCGCGTCTCTGACGGACAAATTGATCCGAGTTTCAATGGGGGAATAAGGAATAAGGCCCCTTTCAGACGTGACGGCTTTTCGCCGGCCGCCGTCCACGGCACGGCACAATGCCTTTAAATAACCATAGTTAGCAATGGGTGTCTTCAGACGAGTCGAATCACGCCGTGGACGACACGACGCCGTGGACGGCCGCCGTGGTATCCACGGCTCCCATTTCAATCCGGCCCGGCGTACGCCGTCCACGGCGTGAAATAAACACTGTGGTGTATTGGACTGTTCAGACGCGTCGACTTATGCCGTCCGCCGCGTAGTTCTATAGAATTCAGAGTAGCGTGATCGGCGAAGAAATGCGGACATGAATAATATTTCATCGTTCCCATATTTTAAATTGTGTTTTTGAACGAGATGGGAGATTTTATAGTGGACGTTGACGCTTTTCTACCAAATCCAAGTCATGCAATTACGTGTGCGATATGTCCAACAGCTATCAAACTATCTAGAGCTAATCATTCATTTAAATGGAGAAATAGAGAAAAAAGGCTAAAATATGTGTATTCTATTAAGTAAATAATAAGACTAACGATGTACGCAAAAATAGTCTATATGACTATGTACATATCAATTGTAAATTACACCGAGTCTAGACATTCCATACGATCGGGGAGCTGCCGCGGCCTGCGCGCGCGGCAAAAACATCGATTTTTATTGTTAGCTGATTCTAATGGTCGTATTTGATTTCTCTTGATGGACACCCTAAAACGTTTGATGTAATTTAATGTAAATATCTTGAGATAGCACGGTGATCCTTTTTTTATAATCCCAAATAAACACAAAATTTCGACGAAAAACAGTCCTACAATTTGTATAGTATCGACGATAAATATCGATAATTATAACGAAGAAATTAGGTTATATGAAATATAAATTGAAGGTGGCACTAAATAAACTATATCTTATGCGTAATTAACTTGCAAAAATTTCACTTTCCAACGTCCGTTGAGCACGGTATTCCCCGTGGACAGCTGAAAGCTCCGAACTGTGCCGCACGTTCGAAAAATCGATCTTAATTTCGGCGTCGCGGGTGGTCGCTTTCTCCTTTTGGTATCACTCTCTATAGGTTTTGTTGCATATGTGGTGTAAATATCTCGAGGTAACTCGGTGATCCTTTTTTTATAATCCTACATGGACATAAAAGTGGAGCCTGAGGAAAAGAGGAGCCTAGTAATTTAAACTTTTTTAAAGGAACTCTACCAAGCATGCATAACCTCAAGGATGCGGAAACAGTTAACTACCAAATCGAGGTATTGAACATTCTGGAGAGGATACAGCAGTTGCGAGCAGTTTCTTCTCCTCTAGCAGGATCAATTCATTCTCCGACATCACTTAATTCTACGCCGTCAAACCAGTCAACTTATTCTGTGAGAGAAGTGGTATAGTGTTTTGGGATTTGGGATGCAGCGAAAGGTTTCAACTTTATCAATATTTTATGTATTTTGTAAAAATTCTTTGTATTTTTTTTCTTCCTGTTTGATTTTTTTAATTATTTGAAAGTACTGGAAAGAATTTCTGATAGATAATGTTTTGAGAAGTAAACAATAAAAAATTCTAAAATCGGACTGAATGAAAAAATCACTATGATGCACTCCCCAGCTCACATGAAAGTGTTAAGATCCAATACATTATCTTTCTTTAGTAATGAAATTTTATGTTTCCTTTGTCTAAAAACAATTGTATGAAAAATAATGCTTAAATAAATAATTTTAAAAAGAAATTAAATAATAATAACCAATCAAATGAGTTACTCATTGGCTAGTTACAGATTTCATATTTGTATCGAGGTTCCCTAAACTAAATTTTATATATAAGCAGCATAGATAAAATTTATATCAGCAGTATAGATAAACAATTAAAATAATAATTTATATTATTGTTTTAAAATTCGCTTCTATTCATGATAACGACTCAAGAACTATTGAATAAATGTCGCTGATGGCCGTGCCGATTGCTTGCCGTACTGTTCTCTGTATTTAAAAGCGCGCCGCGCCGTGAACGGCGACCGGCGGAAAGTCGTCTCGTCTGAAAGCTGCCTGAATTTCACGGCGCGGTGCCGTGGACGGCGGCCGGCGAAAAGCCGTTGCGTCTGAAAGGGGCCTAATAGGTGATATCAACCGAAATTTACACTCATGATGATGCGATTAATCAAATTTATAACTCTCCAATGTTATTCCTCGCAAGTACAAACATTATTCTGAAAAAATATTGGTAAATTCAGATATCATCACCGCGCCGCGGACATTTTTGAAAAGCTATTAAAATGTGACCCAAGTGGCGAGAGCAGAAATTAGCCTCCTCCGATGGGATGGAATTTGGCCTCCTCTACTCTCTCCACTTGGTGTCTGTGCTTTATCGATCGATATCATGCATGAGAATATGGAGGGACGTTTTTTTCTCCCCTTTACCACGTAACGAGAATTCTTCTCCCTAACACTGTTTTTAACATCCCTCGTTGGCCTTAAGCTTAAATCCACTTGGGTATTTTCTTCACTCTGCAAAACTCTCTGCTAAGTGACGCAGAGTGCCCTGGGGGTGGACTGTTTTGGTTGTGCAAGGGGGTTGGTGATTGGGGCGGAATTCCTCTGGTACGGAAAACACGGCAGAGACTAAGTTGCGCTGGCAAATCTTCTCCGATTGACTCTTCGTAGGCATCAGCAGTTTAGGGTCTTAAGTTTGTGGGAAAGAGAGCAGATATTTGCGCTCGTGGTCTTGTGGGCCGGCCTTGTGCATTGTCACGATAATTGCCGTTGTACACTTGCAAAAATGAAGAATACATCTCTAATTTTGAAGAGTTAACATTAATAGTCATATGTGACCTGAGTGGAATAAATTTTTCCCATGCATTCACTTGTAATAACGATTATGTATAACATACGAGGCGTGTTTTTAAAGTAAGTACCGTTTTGACATAAAAAGCAACTAGTAAATTTTTTCCAAAAATAATTTATTCACTTGAAAGGCCATACTTGTATCTACTTTTGTACATAATTCCCATTACTATTGAGGCAATTATCGTATCTTGGGACCAGCTTTTGTATGCCATCGTCAAAGAAGCTTGCCGCCTGATTAGACAACCACTGCTTCACATTCATCACCAAATCAGTGAAGTGTATGGTGAAAACGTTATGAGTAATGGAATGGTGCGGAAATGGATTAGGGCCTTTAAAAATGGCCGCAAAAACATTCATGACGAGGAACGAAGTGGGAGACCTCCATTCATTACCGATGAACTGATTAAAAAAGTGGACTGTAAAGTGAAAGAGAACAGACGATTCACGATTTCGTCCTTAGCTGAAAAGTTTCCTGCTGTCTCAAGAAGTGTTCTTTACGAAATTGTGTCCGAACTTTTAAATTATCGGAAATTGTGTTCACGCTGGGTGCCAAAAATGACGAAGTGAAAACGACCGTGAAGCAGTGGTTGTCTAATCAGGCGGCAAGCTTCTTTGACGATGGCGTACAAAAGCTGGTCCCAAGATACGATAATTGCCTCAATAGTAATGGGAATTATGTACAAAAGTAGATACAAGTATGGCCTTTCAAGTGAATAAATTATTTTTGGAAAAAATTTACTAGTTGTTTTTTTATGTCAAAACGGTACTTACTTTAAAAACACGCCTCGTACTTATTAGCCAAAATATTAAAATTACACGAACATGTTCTACTTTGTGCAGCAGTGGGCATAAATTATTCTGGTGGGTTCTTTACCGTATATGATAGCCATATTTTAAATAGCGCATACTTAGCAAGATTGTGCGGCAGTTTTTTGTGTCGTTGATGTCATTTCTTGCTTGCTGCCTTTTCGGATTTAGGCACGCTGTGTCTGTTTGCGAAGGGCTGCCCGCCAATTGTTGCCAAACGCGGCCGTCCGAGATAATGGAGCTCACGTAAACACCTCCGTCGCGAAGCGTGGCCTATCTCGACTCAACCGCTTTGATCAGATGGAGAGGGCCAGGGGCCGCGGCGGCCGGCCCTGGCTGCTCGCGGGGAGAGAATGATGGCACTGGAGTGGCTAAGCAGGGTGCTGGAGAAATGGCGAACTCGTTTGCGCTTTTGAAACGAACTGAACGGGAATAAATCCTCTCCACAGTGGCAGAAAAGACAACCTCATTCAGGCACTCGCTGCTGTCTGTGGAAACGAAATGCAATATAATATCTGCGTTTCTCGGAAGGAAGGACCCGTATTGAGTCGTTTCTTAAGTGTTTTCATCCATACAAATGTTTTTTACGTGATAATAAGAGAAAGAAACGGTGGAACAGAATGGCGTATGAAAAAAATGATGTAGAAGGGAGGTAGGTGGTCCAAGCATAATATATATCTATTAAACCACCACAGCCCTCAACCTGCTACCGTGCAAGATGCAAAACTTGTCGCATCCTCATTGCCAAACCCTTCTCGGTGGGTGGGAGGGAGGCAAGTATTCCTATGTGGAAACAATCATCGAAATCCAAATTGTGGGAAAAAAGCGAAGCAGATAGGGAAGTACGATTTCTTCCTGTCCCTACCCACGCCTTTTCCCACAATTTAGACTTCGATGATTGTTTCCACATAGGAATACTTGCCTCCCTCCCACCCACCGCCTCACCGCTAGAATTGAAAACTTTGGAATGATCATGCACATGGCTACACCAAGCTTTCAACCCGCCTGGTCTTAACAGGGCCCACAAATCTTTATTGCCCTCTCCTCTTTCCCATCCCCCATTCCCCACCCTCTCCCTACCACCTTCTTATCCTAATCTCCTCAGCCTCTGGTCATCCTTTGTCCTCCTCCTCAGTGCCCACTTGTCTCCTTCCAGATGAAGACCGAAACGGTCGAAAATTCGAAACCTTACGTGTGAGTGTCCTTTTATTTGTGTGTCTGATGCGGAGCAGAAGGTCCGTGGTTCGATTCCCGGTTCAACGGAGTGAACGGTATTTTTAGTAAATCTATCTTTAGCCAAAACAAACAAACTGGATTGTTTACCCACGCGTGAACCATATAATTGTCCGTATGAAGAACACGGTGTTCCCCAAAGCCACAAAAAGACATCGCTTGGCCTTGAGACTTGCCATTGTGAATGCCAATCTAATGGAAATTGGACCCGTTTGCATTCAATTGCCACATCTGTCGGAATAATAGGGATTCGCAATAGTAATACATCTCCTTGGAGCATGCCATTCGTAATTTATGGTGATAGAGATTTCAAACGACATAAACAATACTGATGGTCAGGGGACAGTAAGCCAAAAACGCTAAAATTTCAGCTTTTTAAATGTTTTTTTCTAAATTCACCGTAAATCACGCGGAAAACGCAATTCCATTGCAAGAATAAGAATTTACATTTATTTTTCTTTCCAATGGTATATGTTTCAACTTAATGTGACGATTATCACTTATTTAAATATGCAAAACGAAAAAGGTGTGCAGTCACTAAAATGAACTTTACATGTATTTCTTATGGAAATGACTCAGGGCCCATTCCAGGGCCTCACGGGCCCTGCTGAAGAACGGAAAATAGTTCACTACGTATTCTCATTGTCAGTCCTACTGAACATACGCACCAAATTTCATTGCAATCGGTCCAGCTGTTTCGCAGGAGTTTGGCTACAAAAACCCGTTACGCGAGAATTTTATAAATTAGAATTAATATATATCATGACATGATGGAATTAATTCTCGAGTAAAATATTCCGAAGGTAAACTAGTCCCTCATTCGCATCTCTGGGCGGGGACTACTCGAGAGGGTACATCGGTCAAAAGTGATACAACGTTAAGGATAGGAAAATGGAACTTTAGATCGCTTCGTACCTGCGGTAAGCTAGAGAACTTGATTGTGGAGATGCGAAGAATGAACCTCGACGTATTAGGCATCTGCGAAATGGAGTGGCCCTAAGAAGAATACTTATGGGGTGGAAGCTGCAGAATGATTCGCACAGGATTGCTAAATGGTAATGCTGAATTAAGGATAATGCTTAAACAAGTGCTGGAATGCGTTTCAAAAGCTACCTGCAGTTTAAACTAAACCCGTGGCTACTGTAATGGTGCAGTTTTACATGCCAGATTACAAAGAGGAAGAAGTCGAAGATGTCTACCAAGATATGACGGAAGGTATCAAGCTGGTAAGACGGGAAGAAAGTCTTATTACCTTAGGTGACCGAAACGCTGTGGTCGGAGAAGGTCAAGACGGGATGATAGCTGGGAAATATGGATTAGGAAATCGAAATGAAAAAGGAGAAAGGCCACTTGAATTCCGCACCGAACACGCAGCAACTCCAGATCAGGGAGTGTAGCGCTTTACGGTGCAGAAACGTGGACACTTAGGAGGGAGGACGAGAGAAGATTGGAGGCATTCGAGATGTGGGTGCGGCGAAGAATGGAGAAGGTGGAGTGGACGGAGGAACGACGAAGTTTTGGGCATGGTTGGTGAGGAGAGCTAGCTTTTAGATGAGATACGGAGGAGACAGAAGGTGAGGAAGGAAAAGAATAGGATTTTCAGATAGATTGAAAGGGTGTACGTCATTGTGTGAATTGAAGAGGGAAGTGCATGATGGAAGGGGAGGCTCCCGGATCACTTCTTTAGTAATCCATGGAAACCTACCTTCATCGGTAGAATACCTTAATAAAAATATACTATATCTTTACGCACGCCAGTTATTTTTGAATGGCGTCTATTTTCACACTGTTACTGTGTTCGCGATTACCGTTTTGTCATCTCTCGATGCCTGCCCATGGATTATCTTAATAAGCTCCTTCGCTACATCCCTTGCCGTCTCCCTGATCACGGTGGCAAAGTCCCTCTTATCGGAGTGCTTGGTGTGCCATGTTAAAATAAAAATATCTGTTATGATTTATCCAATAATAAACACTAGTTAATAATTATTGCAATATAAATTGTCTAAAGCTTCCATTAAGGAATAGTTCAGGAAATTAGGAACGAATTTTGGTGGAAAAAAAAACTTGTGGTGCTGTTAGGGGATATCCCAAAAGTATTTTGGTCATATGTTAGGAAAGTTCATGGTAAAAGATCCTCCGTATGCTCGCTAAGAAACGATAATTGAGATGTGTTGGAAAATAGTTTCGATGGAGCCAATTTATAAAAAATTCTACTTCAAGAGCGTGTTCACCGAGCCTTCTGAGAACTAATCCGAGACAGTTGACAATCTCTGCATACTAAAGAAGCTGCATATTGACTCCATGCGCATGAAATAGAAAATATATCGAAATCGCCCAGTCCAAATAAATCACCTGGTCCAGGCGAAATCCCATCTCGCGTATACAGAGAACTAGCCTCAGAAGTTGCCCCTTTCTTACATTTAATATTCAGTAAATCCATCAAGCAACACGAAGTACCCAATGACTGGAAAATGGCTAATGTAACGCAAATATTCAAAAGTGGAGACAAGTAACAACGATCTAGTTACAGACCGATATCTTTAATGTCCTTCTCATGCAAAGTCCTTGAATACTTCGTAGTCAGCTCATTAATGAAACACCCAGACGTGCAAAACTTGTTAATGAGAACTCAACATGGATTCAGGAAAAGTAGATAATGCGAAACCCAGTTAGCGCTTTTCGCCCACGATATTTTAGTGTCCGGAGAGGACAACATACCACTAGATGCGATTTTTCTTGATTTTAAAAGACCATTTGATAAGGTACCCCACGGAAAGTTAATAACAAAACTTACGGCCTAGACGAAGATGTCATTTCCTGGATAAGAGACCTTTTGAGCGACCGCGTACAAGGAGTAGTATTAGACGGTGCAGTCTTCAACGAGGTCAGAGTCACTCCTGGCGTCCCTCCCTAGTGTCATGGGCCCACTCCTATCCCTTCTTTATATAAACAACATTGGCGAAGTAGTACACAGTAAGTTACGATTATTTGCAGACGACGCTGTAGTTTAGAGAGAAATCCGCTCCAGCAAAGATATAGAGATGAACTAACGAATGACCTTGCTGCTATCCAAGCGTGGTGCGATGCATGGCAGTTAGAATTAAATTTGAAAAAAAATGCGTGGTAATGATTTCTGGAAAAAGAATAACTCCCCACAACAAAGCTATTACATTTGGGGCACCCAATTAAAGACAGTTAAAGCTGTGAAATATCTAGGAGTTAACTTAATTACGATTTATCGTGGAATAAACATATTCGATAAATAACAGGTCGAGCTAATCTTAAAATGGGTTTTGTTGAAAGAATATTAGTTATGTGCGACGACAAAGTGAGAGAAATTAGCTACTTCTCCCTCGTTAGACCCCATTTAGAATACGCTGCCAGCGTCTGGGACCCTCATGAAAGAGGCTTAAAAACTGAGATAAAACGTGTGCAAAGTAGGGCTGCTAATGGCACGTAGTCAATCTTAAATTTATTTTGGAAAATCGTTACAAAATTGTTAAGCCACTGAGAAAATCAATCGACAAAGCCAGGTTTCAGTTGAACAAGCTCTTTTTTCGTGCCCTCATTTATCATTCAGAGTTCATGAGTTTTAAAAAATTCATGGAACTTGATGACTCAAAAAATTATAAATCTTTACTGTGAACGTTTTAAGGCACGGGTAATCTTTTCAGACACTGAATGTAATCATTTTCACGTTCATGCATTCGTTTCACCATTTTTCTTTTAATGTGAATCTGTTTGATTGTCAAACGGTTAATGCGAATAGTTACTGGCATGTTTTTTAGTTTGTCCCAATGTTTGAACTGCTTCTTTAGTCTTCGGATCGCATTCCACTTGTCCATGGCCTGGTAGCGCAAATCACGAGAGCGGTATGTACCACTTCTATAGCACTACGGTTATGGTGTGCTACAACTTTCTCATTCGGAATGTTAACACTGAAAGTAGATCACGTAATATCGGTAGGCGTTTGGTGTCCGATAATTCAGATTTCTTTTTTATCCCGAAGGCGAAGATATCACGGGCCCTCTCTGATCGCCTTCTTAGCGCCATTTTCACAGCTCACACACAAACCACTCAGTCCCTAATATAAACGCGCTAGTGCACACTTACACACCGACACGCAAACTGGAATTGCAAGCGTTTATGACGTATTGCAGCGCAGAACAAGAGCAAAGCGCACGGAATAACAGCACGAATCAGTGGACACGAAGCCACCCCACAGCGAACTGACTTCAAAATTCACATTGAAGGTCCGAAAGAGAAGGGGCCATGAGAATGCAACAGCATGCTAATTACAGCAGTGGTATCAGCTTCTGTCCTTTCGCAGAAGACTATTTTGGCGCTAGGACGTCAAAACTTTCAAAATCATGTCCGGCGGGGGAGGAAGGTTGTAAACTGTGGAGGGTCAGTGAGAGAACCATTTCAAGTTGCTGTCAACCCTAGCGCCTCAATAATTCCATGATTTATATCTACCAGGAGTTCGGTTTATTACATTGAAATCGCACAAGTTGAGAAAATGCACGGTTAGGACTAAAAGTAGAATTTGTTGCAGTTTGTATCCCAGTGTCGGGAAATGGTTGGCCAGGGAACGAAGAGAGAGAGCTTCTGCTGAAGAGCGACCATGAATGAGGAGGGTGGGGAGGAGAGGGAGACGGCCTCAGCCGTGGTGGCCCTAATCACAAAATTCAATAGCAGTGAAACTAACTACAAAGAACATAAGCAATATTTGCTGCAGATTGTTTCCCAATTTCGAAAAAATGATAAATGAGGGTACGAAGAAAGAACCCCGATTACCCTTATTTTGGCAGTTTTCGCGAAATCGTATGACAAATTAAGGATATTGGTATTTAGGCGCCTCTCGCTAACTAATTATTTTAAAAAATTCGTAAGTTTTTTTTTGCTTATCCTAGTAAACCCGAGGGTCTTCGAAATCCGATAGACGATTTTGAATTTTTTTTTTAATGTTTTTTGCGACAGTTTAAGCTGCCAGGTACGTGAAAAGTCGTTACGATAGTCTTGTTAGTGATACTGTCCTCTAAGATAAACTCGAATGGGAATCTTTGTCGGACCGTAGATTGAAAAATAGACTAAACCTATTAGATAAAGTCAAGAGCGGTGTATTTTATGACGAAGTTAGTCATATCTTACGAGCGCCAGCATACCACGGTACATCAGATCATATAAATAAAATAAGAGAGATGGACTGTAGAACAGACAGATTCAGAATGTCTGTTTTGCCACGATCAATAAGAGATTATAACGGCTGCATTAGAACTCATAAATAGATTACATGACTTGTGGTGTAGCCTACTAACTTATGTAAAAAATTTTGCATGTTTCTGAATATTATGATTTCTAACAGAAAATATGTAGTATAATTTGTTAGTATGCGTGTCATTTTCTGAACCGTGTTGTGTGCTTGTGAGAGTCCAATGGCAAGCTGTATGCTGGTGACTGATAGAATAGAATAGGATTTTATTGTTCAAGGACTAGTGTCCTATGGAACAGGATTACAATTTACATACATATACACTTATATAAGTGCACTTTCTTATTAATACAAAAGGTAACACACATACCAGAGTATACCCAGGTAAACATTAACAAAAAATAAAATTATACACGTCTTCAGAAAATGAATAGTTACAAAATATACCAACATAACATATATACACTTATTATTATACATTGGCCAATGAACCAGATGGTTTTTCATTAAGGCTTGCGCGGAAAATTTGATACAGGAGAGCTGTCATAAGCCTTTTAAACTGTTTAATGTTATTGGCCTTAACAATATAATCTGGGATATCATTCCATAATCTCATAGAAGTATTTAGAGGGGATTGCAGGAACGAGTTTGTTCTGCATTTAGGTATTTTAAAACGTCTCCGCGCCCTAACAACCCTATCACAATTGCTAATGTTGACCATTATTCTTTCATATAAATAATCAGGAGTCTTGCTTGACAATAAATTAAACATAAAAATAGAATACTGTAACTTTTTTCGTTCTTCAAGTTTTAGCCACTCAATCTTTAAGTAGTAAGGAGTAATGTGTTCATGTAATGCCACATTAAATATAAATCTTACACCAGCGTTTAACAATATTTGCATTTTATTAGACAATTCATTAGTTAGATCAGACATTACCAGCGAGCAATACTGAATATGAGGAAGGTACAACGATTGAATTAACTTTTTGCGCAATTCAAGAGGTATTAAATGCTTAAAATGCTTAAGCTGGGCCAACGTTATATAACACTTATTTGAAATATGTGCTACTTGTTCCTCCCAAGTGAGTACATTGTTAAGAGTAACTCCTAAGTTTTTAACAGACTGAGAGTATTGAATTTTAAAGCCATCAACACAAATTTTGGGTAATGCATCAAAATTAAGTTTATTAATAAATTGTGGGGCGCCAATTATAATCCCTTTCGTTTTTAGAGGATTAATTTTCAACAAATTTTCACGGGACCAATTACAAATACGGTTGATATCGTCATTTACTTTTTCAATGCCTTTAAGCAGGTGAATTGGATGGCAGCGGAGATATATTTGTAAATCATCCGCATATAATTGATACATAGAATGAATTAAGGAACAAGGCAAATCCTTAATAAAAATCGTGAAAAGTAGGGGGCCAAGGATTGACCCCTGCGGAACACCACAAGATACATTAGAAAAACTAGAGAGTTGGCCATCACTACCTTTAACTGCTTGTTTTCTCTCTGACAAATAAGATTTAAACCATTTTAGAACAGGTACAGAGAATCCAAGTTTTTTCATTTTGAGTAGGAGGAGGTCATGATTGACACAGTCGAAGGCCTTGCTAAAGTCAAAGAGTACCAAAATAGTAACTTCCTTATTATCTTTGCCGACACGGATATCTTCTGTTACTCTTATGAGAGCAGTTTGAGTACTGTGGGTGCTGCGAAAACCAGATTGATATTTATCGATAAGATTCCTTTCTGCTAAAAATGCAATTGTTGAGTTGTACACAAACCTTTCCAGAGGCTTAGATAGGGTACACAACAAAGATATTGGGCGAAAGTGAGAGAGTTCAGAGGGATTGTGGTTTTTTTTGATAGGTTTGATTACAGCCGTTTTCCAGCTGACGGGAAAGGATGAATAGTTTAGGGAACAATTGTAAATATCTAATATCACTGGGAAAACTACTGGCAGAATATTTTTTAGCGTTTTGTTGTCTAACCCATCTATTCCGGCTGAATTTGATTTGATGCAATGAAAATAATTCAACATGAGTTCAGGAGTAAAATAAGGAAAATAAAAGATGTCATCACCGAACTCCTGATTATCTCTTGGGTTAGTATAGTTGGAAACAAGGGGGCATGGGCCTCTCCCTGACAGGCTGGAGGAGCTGGGGTTAAGTGAGTCAAGAAAATATGCGTTTAACTCCTCAGCAGAAAAATTCATTTTTTCATTTTCTTTACTAGTCTTAACAAGCCCTAGCCGTCGAATCTCATTCCAGATTGACCTTGAATCCCATTTACTGGAAAAGCATTGATTATAATACTCGCTCTTCTTTTTTTTCATAAGACCTAGGGTCGCATTCCTCAGGCTTTTATACTGATGATAAAGTTCTTCCGTTTTATTTCTTTTAAATTTACGCCTCGCTATGCCCCTTCTTTTCATCAAGTCCTTGATATCAGGAGTCACCCATGGAATAAGATTTCTCTTTGGTAGTGTCTTTCTTAAAGGGGCATGCTTTTCTAGTAGTTTATGCACATTGGATATGAATATGCTCAATTTGCAATCAACTGTGTGGACAGGCAGAAAATTGGCCCAAGAAAGACCATCAAAATCCTCTTGAAACTTCGTCAAATCGAAATTTCTGAAATCACGTGAGAATATAGCATTGGTTTTACTTTTAGGAATATTAAATCTAAATTTAACATATATCAAGTCATGATTTGAAAGAAATGGAATAGAGTATTGACCATAATCAATAACTTTAGATAAGTCATCGACAATAAATAAATCTAATAAAGTGCTTGTGGATGGGAGGTGATGGGTAGGTTGCAGCGGTACAATCGACATATTGCAACGGTAACAAATATCATTAATACATTTGCTATCATGCGTGACTTTAAGCAAGTCAGAGTTGAAGTCACCGCACACAATTACATTTTTATAATGAGGTAGTACACTGCACAACGTTGACTCGAAGTCGTCATTAAGATAACCAACTTTAGGAGGTCTATAGACAACTGCCACTACAACTTTTCCGAATTTACAAGATAATTCTACAAACAGGAATTCCGGTTTAAAATTTTCACTGCAGCTAGATAGCACTTTACAACTAAAGTGATTTCTTACAAATAAACATACACCACCACCGGTTCTGACTGAACGATCATTTCGAATCAATGAAAAATGGTCCAAGTTCACGTATTCATTCGGGATTGAAGGCTTTAGCCAGGTTTCAGATACTGCAATAACATGATAATTGCTGCATGAAAAATAACTTCGGAATTCATCAATATGAGCTGATAAAGATTGAGCGTTGACATGGCAAATATTCAAGGTCGAGCTTAAAAGACCTTCACGTGAGAAGCCTCTTGGCCCCATAGATTTTTGTCATTGGAAGACCATGAGATCATCCTCAGTGCGCAAAAGGTGTCTATCACTCCCATCGTATTGCCGAGCGAATATTTTTCCACCTCTTACCCATAAATATTTATGGGTAAGAGGTGGAAAAAGAGGAGGTTTATATTATATGATCACCCCCTGCCAAACACTCTAGAGGTGGCTGGCAGGGTATTATGTAGATGTAGATTGTATATAATTCATTTTCTCAGGGAAGAGGTTTTTGGTAGGGTATCCTATTCATTGTTTCCTAATTTCCTAAAAGTGTTTTTTAAGTGACACCATCACTTGGACTACGTTTCGTCTGGTGCCCGCACCGGAAGTAATTGAGATTTATTTCCGCCAGTGAAGCTGTAGGAACGCGCAAACCTTTCAACGCTTGCTCCCCTAAGGAAAGAGGTTCATGAGGTGGCCCATTGACTGCATCGCTTCTTCTATGACGTAAAGACACCTATTGCAACTCGTTTGAGGCTGTTCTATCACAAATTGATCGTATCCGAAAGCGACAGTTCTTAATTCTGTCTGCATATCCAACTTGGTGGATAGAAAACTATATTAGCGCTCGTTGGACACGCTACAAAATTTAGTGCATGATGGAGAAAACAGAATTATCTAACGCTATTCTATTGCTGCTATCATGGAGGGAATCAAATGAAGCAATATCCCTCGTAATTCAAAACATTTGTCTTCCCGACGAAATCACGCAACAACATATCTTTTGACCATCGACGAGTGAACCAATGTTTTCGCTCATTTTCCTCAATTTTCCCGTGGGTCTCTCCCGTGGTCCCGTGGGTGGGCTCTCGATGGGTGAGGCATTGCCTAGAAAATATTTTATCGTCCAAGGGTCGTGTCTCTGCGTCAACATATTATCTTCTACATTGAATAACTTGCGTCTTTGCGGGGGCGCTTTCTTCAATGTTTAAGTGCAGCGGATAGAAATAACTTTTTTGGTCATTTGGAATTAAATCGAGAAAACTGGCCAGAAAGATTTTGTGCTTTCCCGAAGAATGGATTGCGTGAATAGTTCTCAGGATCGCCACCGAGTCAGGGACTGAATTTCTGACGGCGTTTCGATGTCCGACTCAGTCATTTTCCTCAGGGCTACGTGTCATAGGTATATCCTTTCATAAGTGCTCACGCATAGTTCTGAGGATGATGGCCGAGACGGATATCGAAACGTCGGCAGCACGGACTTAAAGTTTCATCTGTCAATTTAGTATTATAGTATAGCTTATATATATAGTTTAGTATAGCTTAATATTAGTATGTAAAAGATATAAAGTCATAATGAGAACCTTTTCAGTTAAGCCTTAAGCATGTAAATTTATGGGAGCATACGGGCTAGCTTTAGTGCTGCCATCTACGTTTGAAACCATCGTCGCGGCAACACTGAGGACGACATAGCTGAGCATTACCGGGGTTGTGCAGTTGCACCGGAGGGCAGTAATGCAGGCCCTGACCCGGTGGCGATCCCGAGAACTCTTATCGCATATCTTGGCCATCAAAACGCTTCTATTTCTCAGCTCTAAAGATTCTTCACGGGCGTTGGCCGCTTAGCTGGGACTCATCTGCTGCTTCCAAGCCGGTCGATGGTCACACTTCAATTTTGTTACATAGATTTGGGGTCTTCTTGCGTATATTGCCATAATAATAACCCGAAATTTCATTGATTAAAACTTCTAAACACTGATTAATTAGGAGATTGTTTGGGCGCACTAGTTCAATCTTGCTTTGCAATGAAAGCATAGGCTAGCGCCTTCCACATTATGTGCCAGCAATCCTTTATAAGTGCTCAGTTTTTATTCAGATAGTCCAGGTAATTCTTTATCCGGGTTGTTACAGGTGTGGGTGTACTACATAATTTGGCTGTAATATTTGGGGCTGCTTATACTTAATCTTCAGTATCATCATCATTAGTCAACAATCCTAAGATTGGTTTGACGCAGCTCTCCATTTCTCTCTCCTATCCGCTAATCTCTTCATAGCTACATATTTATTCTCTTTTACATCCTTTATAACCTGTCCTATATAACTCATTCGGGGCCGTCCCTTGCCCTTTTTCCCTTCCACTTGCCCTTCAATTCTTCAGATTCAATTCAATTGTCCTTCAATGCTTCGAATCTTCAGTATAAGTTACGAAAAAAATGGCTGCTCAGGATAGGAAGGCTTAGGTAGGCGTCAGGATAAGAATTAATTCTGAGGAAGTGACTGTATCGAGTAATAAGCAATGTATTGAAATGCATGGGCTCGCGTTTCGATATCTTCCGAGTATTATGAAAAATTTGAGTTTGAATTGCTGCTGTCGTTCGGGGCCTTTGTCTCATAAATCTGGACGAGCGCATTGTGAACGCCAATCGGACCAATGCAACGGGGAGAACGACAGAAGTGCGGATATTTGGTCGGACCGTGGCGTAGGGTGTGCAGCCAAAATCCCCATTCCATCCTTCCGTTCGCATCGGAAACGTTGACTCCAGCGTCTGGCCCACCTCACGGGGCTTATATTTCAGCTGGACCTTCAGAAGGGCTTTTGCGTCTTATTTGAATGCTGGCTGAAGGAGATACTGCGTTCTATTTGTATCTTTTATTTACGCATTTCATCGTATGTATGGGTGCCCATATATTATTAATTGTCCCTGGTATCGCATTAGTGTAATCGTCGGCGTTGCTAGGCACGCACTTTTTAATTGTAAAGACATAGAGGATACAATCAGCAACGTTTTTAAACAAATTGTCATCGAAGTGACGTAATTTAGATTTTATTTGCATTCTCAGGTAGAAGGGATCGTTAATTTAAATGCACAGAAGAAGGTGATAGCACGCATCCTTATGGATAAGTTCATTCAAGCTAGTCATGAACACATTTATCCAATGCCTCTGAGCCTGTTTCTATATCACATACTTTTAATGTGGTAAATGAAGCTTTCTTTGATTTTCATCGCCGTCTGTATCAAGAACATTAATAATTACTTATTTAGGTGAGACACCATTAATATTGACAATATAATTGAACTAATACTTAAATAATGAAGACATTACCAACTATTTTTAGTGGCATGGTTGCTGCTTTTATGCTGTAGGGGTTCTGCGGATCCAGCAAGTACTCAAGTACCTGTGATTGGCGTGCAACGCGAGTCCTGATTCGATGCCATCAGCCTCCCTCAGATGTGTTAATGCAGCTGTCCCCGTGACGCAATCGCAAAGTTACCCGACAAGACTGCAGAACATTCTAGTCCGAATTGAAAAGGCTCTCTTTTTGCGTGATTTATACGGAGGCTATTAACAATGCGATATGAAGTAATATTGGGTTGCCTGATATAACCTGTCTTCCACTCATCGTAAAACGCTATCGAAGGTGTTCCGGTTGGTGCAGCTATCAGCGAGGCTTATACGGCCTACCGGTGTCGTAAACGTCTTTCGAAGCGCAGGTGTTGGCTCATAAAGATATATAGAATGCATGCCCTGTTGGAGTTGCTTCTCAATTCGCCCCCTCCTGCGTTCACCACAATCATGCCATCGACGAAACGAATGTCTCGTTCACATATTTAATCTGCACTTCGACGAAAGGGGTCATTTGATGGTCATCGATGGCAAACTAAGCCCTCCCTTTTCTCGTCCAATCGCTCGCTATGTATTCCCACCTCACCGGGCACACCTTATCCTTCCCGTCTTTCATTCCACAGGGAGTTATCTCGTGTATTTTTTTAACATTGAAGGTGTCTGTTAGGAGACTGTCAAAGTTCTTCTCAAATAATTTCCTCGTCCATTGACCTGCCTCGTAGCATTTGATGTAGGGAGTGGCGCCAATGAAGATGAGGCCCCACCCATACGCCCTCTCGTCCCTTTGAAATTCGCGGCATTCACGCACACCCTTTAGGAGGTTGGTTTGGGTAGGGTAGGCTAGAGTTCTCCCCCGGATAGGCCGCAGGCGGGCCCTATGGGTGCTGGATACCTATTCACACGGCGTGGCCGATCATTCTTTCTGCTCTCGCCCATTTCTGAGTCTAAAGAGAGATTTCTTTTCCCGTTCGAGGAAAAATCAGCTCACGGTGAGTGAACACGAATCCTATCTTCTCGCTAATCCTGCGGTTTGTCCGTGGGATTTGACCCGCTTACATTTTTCAACTATTAACCTCCTGTTGTTATCCTTGAATCGACCTAAGTTATGTCAGCCAATTTAAGACGTAGGATGCGGAAATATTTGCAATTCATTACTAATAAACACGCATCTTTTTATCTATATTTGCGACTGACATTTCGTATTTCCCGCCTCTCAGGCGTCGTCTTTAGATGCCTCCAGTACGAAAAAAAAAGTTTTGTTAGAACTACCGAATTCTGATAACATTTATTAAACTTTTCCGATCTTACGGAACATTGAAAATTTTGGCAACAGTTGCAAAACCAGTTACAAACTGATATGATTTATCAAACTGGTTTGGTAATTTTTACCGAACTGGCCACAGCAGTTAGACAAAAACTACTAAAATGAATGGGATAATGAAACCGACGTATTGTGCTCATATGAAATATTTTTCTCCCAAAAAAAACATTGTACTGATTAAAAATCATAAAATTAGGAGTTAAACGTGATTTTCTGCTGAAGAAATACAAAGAAAAAGGGGAGAATAAGTACACCTGCAGGAAGCATTGAACGTGGGCCCCCGCGTGGTATCAACTAGTTTAAATCGGTTGCCATGATAAATGCTCACACAAACGCCGTAATATCTTACTATTGTAAACAATCAGCCTTTGCTTTGAAATGTGAAAAAGGTGTGACTACGGCTTCCCTTTGTAAGCTTGAGAGGAATGCTTGATGCACACGATTGCATAACGTAGTTACTCAATATCAATATCTAGTGCAGATGCGCAAGAAAACTTCATTTTCAGGCTTTTTACATCGATGTAGGTTGGCTTTAACGTCATTCAACTGTACGCCATTCACGCAATTTCCTTATTTTTTGTTACTATTCTCAGCCAATCGGCTGTCTACTTTAAGATTCTAAATTTTTAATTTCCATTGTGGTTATTCATGGATTTTTCATAGTGTGGCAGGAAGGTGTTTTATGGGGAAGGGATATGGTTGGGGAGGAGGGCGAATTTGGGAGTTTTGTGCTTGCCGTTTTTAACAGGGGAGTGATTCCAAAGGTTTAATCGCAAGTCGTTTTCCGTGGCAACCAGAGATTTTTTGAATTTGGATGACTGGAATTTTAAGCCAATGAGGATTGGTGTTATTTTTAAATCCTTCTTTTGATATCCTTATTCCTAATAAACCACGGGTCCCCCGCAATTCTCCGGATTATCTTGTTTTCAGTAAATTGAATTTTCTTTAGATGCGTTTTTGACACCCACTTTTAATCCCATTTATTTAATTATGTAGAACGACAACACGAGTAAAAGAACACACAGGCTGTATGCCAAACATCTTAATAACAGTTGAACTCATTGGAATCAAAATTACAGCATAATAATGATGTAGAGGGATAAAGAGCGTTCCAAATTCAGTTGAAAGTATGGAGATTCGTTTCCCATGTTAATCTCCATAAGGCCGAGAGCGCGGTGTTGTCAATGGCATCATAAAAAATTAATATTGCGCTATAGACTGTTTAAAAAATGTATTCTAACGTAGAAAGAGACGCTGCTTTCATTGGCTTCAATAGGTTTTACATAAAAATCATAGCAAAGGCTATAAAAAACATTTCCTTAAATATGCATTACAAAGTTGTATTTTTTACTTTATCAACTTCTCGCTATTGCCTTATAACCGTTAATTATATTGAATTGAATCCTCTAAACAAAATTCCTCATACTATTTTCTCTATGAAGGAACCAATTTTACAATAATTGAGAAAAAATATATTTATATTGTGACCGTACGCGTCGTCACATACGTGATTTGGGGGGAGATAATCACGATCGTCTCGAGCAAAGGAATACTGGAGTCAAACAAGTCATCACTCACTCTTAAACATACAAGATATATTTTACCCTTCATGAATTATTACATTTTTCACAAAACAAAACAATAAGAATAATACCCTGATGAGGATGATATGATTGAAATGATTCCACTTCGGAACAAAATAATGACGATGATGATATCGTGATGCTCCCCACCCTCCAAAATAGTACAAGTTACAATACAACAACAAAAATCTAATGTGAATTATTTGGGCCACTATCAACTTGTATCCTTGGATAAAGTTTTTTTTGTTCTCTTTGAACTTGGCTTTTCTGAGCACTTCTTAAAGTTATTTGAAAGGAAGCGATGCACTATGATCTTGGAGAAAACAATTTCTCTCTTCTGATTAGGGGAAATTAACGGTCGTCTGACCATAAACAGATGATATAAGAACTTTCTTACAGTTTTCTGTTGAGGCTGGAACGGAGAAATGGTTTGTAGCACAAGAAGGTGGATCAGCTGATCCACGGCACCGAGGTAACTCCTCTCGCACCGGGCGTGGGACACTGCCGTAACTCGTCCGGGCTGATGCCAGCGTTGGCCACCAAAAATACTCCGCCCTCAGCTATGATGGCGATCACGCACATCAAAAACTTTCCCCTAATTCGTCCAGTCAATTATGCTCGCGACGCCTTCCCTTCACGGGCATTTATACTCCTCGGGAGGGGGAAAATCACAGGTGGAAATGGTTGTGTGGAGGGAGGGTGATTTCACTGGGGCCGGAAATAAATGGGTCACTAGCTGGTCCTAGATAACTGGGGCCAACACACCGGCCACCATACACATGACTCATTCACTCTCTCACATACACACGTCGCAGGACGCTATGTCCGACCCCAAGACTAACCCCTGCTCGAGTCGTCACGGTAGCGTGAGCAAAAACAAAAAATGCCCATTCGGCAATTATAATTAGAAAAAATATACTTTCTGTACGGTTCGCTACAATATATATGTAACAACCTTTAAGACAAGAAAATTTGGATTTTTGCAAGGTAAAAAGTAGTGGCCAACTAACTTACGTTTCTTACGTCGTAAGGGTCCGTATATGCTGCGTACCGAATTTGAAAAAATTAAAAAGTTATTTTTGGTGAAAACATCATTTACTTATCTTAGTTTTGAAGGGTTTTGATCTTAAGAAAAAATATTATGGCGCCGCTGAGCTTCTCGCCTTGCCTTGGCAAACTCCTTGCACGCGTAGGGAAAAATCTCGGAAGACGGAATAGGGGGTTTTTGTCCATCTTTACCCGGAAATATGTACTCCTTCGTTACATATCCTGTGCAGTGAATACTCATACGTTGTAACAGCAATGTTTTTATTTCAGTTCATTGGTACATGAAAGTAAGCAAATTTTGACGACTTGGAAATAAGACGCAAAATTCGCCTTGGGTGTTTCGGCCGCAGAAACCAAGAAAGAGAATATGTCATAATCTGTGCGAAACACTACCCCTTCCAGAGCATGCCTTTTACAAAAGGGTGCTCGAAGGGGATGGCGAAGGGGATGACGGAGGAAGCGTCAGAATCATGAGGGAAAAGTCAAAAAAAAAGAACTGACGATGAAAAGGAGTGGAGAGCGGCGAAAAACTAATAATTGGATTTCCGATGACGATGATCCGGCCTCAGAATTTCATCATTCTCCGTACATTTATATTTATATAGCTCCTAGCTGACCAGGGAAACGTTGTTTTGCAGTATAAATTATTCTAGTTAATATTTTGGTGGTCAAATAAAAAATTATCAACTTATTATAAGTGTATGGGTATGTGGTATATGATTGAAAGAGGAAGATGCGAAGATGCCGATACTAAACAGTAAGCAATCAGTTTTTTAATTCATTGTACTTTCATTACACAGGTCAACAATGAAAAACCTTTTTACTGAAAATACCTTATTCTTATGTTTTTAAAGTTGCTGAATCCAAATATGATGGTTTTAAAGTTGTATCACCCACCATTTACTCACATTTTGTAGTTAAATTTATGAAATCAAGGATTATTTTTAGAATTTAACAGCTTTTTTTATAGTTAAAATAAAATTGAAAAGTAGTTCTAATGAACGATGATAATGGGGGATTACTGTTGGTACTTCACCGAGAAGTTCAGCAAGCGATTCATCGCAGAAAAAGCTACACAAGAAGCTTCAAGGAAAAAAGGGAAAGAAAATATAGATCAATTCCAGTTGACAAGTGAACCCTGTATTATCACGCTGTAATAAATACAAACAATTTTATCACGATGTAGTGAACAGAAAATACAAACAATTTTATGATGTAACATTGTGTTTCATTGATTTCCCTATATACCGTATAGGGGTATTAGACTAAATATTAAATACATATTGCTTGGAAACTATGGGTGATACAAAAAAACTAAGGCCAGGTTTGGATTCGGCACATAAAAATCTATAAAGATCAGCTATTAAAATACAAAACGTTTTCAAACAAAATTTTTTGTTGGCCTGTGTTATCTTTTATGTATAAAAAAGAGGATGATCTCTGCATTTCTTCAGGGTTTTCTTCCGCGTCAGCTTGTTTTTTTGGACAACAGTTTCGCTGGCTATCCTGCCAGCGAAACTGTTGGTTTCTGCCTCGCTTGTATACCGTGGGCGGGATGGGAGCTGCACTGTGATTGGCTATCTGACTGGGCCCTTCTCTCTGATTGGCTCTCTCTTTGATGACTCTCTTCCAGGCGCTGTGAAGGAAGTATCCATCTTCTCTATTGAAATTCAATGGTGTTTTTTAAATTTCTATTGCTTCCCTGATTTGTCTAGGAAAGTATCGGCACTCCTCAACTAAAAGTTTCTTTTCCTCAAATTTGATGTCGTGGCCAGGTTCCGACCATGCATGTTCGGCGATGGCAGAGAGCTGAAATTGTTTGTTCTTGGTCGCCCTTTGATGTTCTTTGATCCTCACATGCATGGACTCGCAGGACGATTGGACTGCGCTTGTGCGCATATGTCGCGATATTCAGCCTTAGCTGCTAATCGCGTGTTGGTCTTGATGTGAGTTCTTGGCTGGATTTTAGATAGGACGTTTTGTGTGTATGGTTTGATTAGTTTTGTGATTCGTGTTTGGGTGTTAAGTGTTCTTCATTGTTTAGGTGCTGTGTTCTTCATTGTGTTAGTGGGGCCAGGCGAATCGGGTGTTTTGATCTGCGGTATTTGAAGTGTGGGTTGGTTTCATAGTTCCAGATATCGTGTAGTAGTGTATTGTTGATGTTTGTGAGTGATTTTTCTAATTTGTCTTTAATGTTTGTGAGGTGTTGGTGTAGTGGGGGGATTTTTAGGTCCTTTTGGATTACTTCGTTTCTCACAAACCATGGGGCATCGATCATAAGACGGATCAGTTTGTTTTGTTTTGTGCACAGTTTCTTGAGGTTTGTGTATGTAGTATTAGCCCAGGCAGGGTATCCGTATGTCATTAGTGGCCCTATCATTGACAGGTACAGCGTTCGTTTGGTGCTGATATGAAGCTTGCTTCTACGGTTTAGGAGCGGGTGAAGTGCAGATAACGCAGCTTGTGTCTTGTTTGCGGCGTACTTGATGTGGGCATTCCAGGACAGTTTGTTGTCGAGTATGACTCCCAGGAACTGTACTTCTTTGGCATCTGGGATGATCTCTTGTCCATAGTGTGAAGGCGTGGTGTTTTTATATTTGGATCTCCTGGCAAAAGTGACATCATTGCATTTGCTGGCATTGATGGATAGTTTCCATGTGTCCATCCATATTTTGACAGAGTTGAGGTGTTCTTGGACATTTCTTGTAGCTACATTGGGGTTGAAGGAGCGGGAGATTATTGCGGTGTCGTCGGCGTAGAGGAAGGTTTCTGTTTTGGGATTACAGGGCAGGTCATTAATGAATAAATTGAATAGGATTGGTGAGATTACGGAGCCTTGCAGTACTCCGGAGGTAATTGGTTTGGAAGGTGAGGAGGCAGAGTTGACGGAAACACAGAAGGATCGGTTTGAAAGGAAGGAAATTAGGAGTTTTTGTATTTACGTGGAAATGGGAAGGTGTGAAATTTTGAGGAGTAGTCCTGCATGCCAGACTCTGTCAAAAGCTTTTTGTAGGTCCAAGAACACCCCATGAGATTGCTTGTTTATGTTGAAGCCGAAGTTAATGTATTCAGCAATTCTGCTAATTTGGTGTGTTGTTGCATGATGTGCTCTGAAGCCGGCCTACTCAGGTCGCAGAAGGTTTCCTTCGTCGATCTCCGCCGAAAGCCGGTTCAGGATACAGCGCTCCAGTATTTTTCCTAAGCAGTAAAGGAGACTGATTGGACGGTAATTGTTGGGGTCGTTGAGAGGTTTTCCTGGTTTAGGCAGCAGAATAATTTTTGCAATGCGCCAAGGCATGGGGAAGTGGGATAACAGGAAACAGGCGTTCAGTAAGTGGCGAAGATATGTTAATGATTTACTATGGAGATTCTTGATGGCACGGTTTGAGATTGTGTCTGGTCCTGCTGCAGAGCGCTGTTTAAGCTTGGAGATTATTTCTTGTAGTTCTGCTGGGTTTATTATAGGGAATGGCGGTGTTGGGGTTTCCTGTAGAGATGTTATAGTTGCAGTTGCTTCATCTTCCAGATTTGAAGACAGGTGGTTTTGAAAAGTTGCTGATAAGTGATCAGCGAAGAGGTTCGCTTTGGAGGCATCTGATACGGCGGTGACTCCTTGATGGATGAGAGGTTTGGACTGCGGGCGTTTCCCTTTTAGATTCCGTGCTAGTTGCCTCACAGAGTTGTCCTTTTGTGACAAAGACTCTATCATGGAATCCCACTTTGTTGAATTGAACTCACGGAGCAGGGAGGTGGCGCGGTTTTTGAGCGCTATGTATAAGTTGTGGTCTGCCGGGAGGTAAGTACGTTGCCAGAGTCTTCTGGCAGCGTTTCGTCTCCTAATGATATCTTGAATTGGACCTGGAAGGCATTCGCCTACCAGAGAATCCAATTTAGGTGGTATGGAGGCTGCTTTGAGGGAGATTTTGAGAAAGCAGGTGAAGTCTTCCACCAACTTGTCTAGTTGCGAAGTCACATGCATGGAGCGGCAAGTTTCCCCTATGTAGGATTTCCCGCAGGAGCAAGGCTCTTTCATCAAAGAGAGAGCCAATCAGAGAGAAGCGCCCAGTCAGACAGCCAATCATAGTGCAGCTCTCATCCAGCCTACAGTATATAAGCGAGGCAGAAACCAACATAGCCAGCGAAACCGTTGTCCAAAAAACAAGCTGACGCGGAGGAAAACCCTGAAGAAATGCAGAGATATAACCATCGCCGCGGAAACCTACGTTATAACATAAAAGAGGATGTCTGTTTGTCAAACAAAGTTACTTCGTAGTTGCATCTCATGATCCCAAATCGCGTAGTGCTTCTTTTGGTTTTGTCCGACGCGTCCTTATTTCAATAAACATTAGTTACGTCACGTCATTATCAACTTATGTGGATGCTAATCCTGCTGGGTAGGCAAAACCCTTGACACGATCTGGTAAAACATAACTAAAAGGATTCTACTCTTACCTGTTAATTCTCTTGGTGTAAAATTTTTCTTGGGGTATGCGTAAGTTCATCCCGTGAGCGATATACAGAAATTATTGTTTCCATAGTTTTCAGTTATATATGTATACCATCATCAGACCTGCTTTGTTCTTTTACCTAAAAATGCTGTCATGTGACCATGAATTGCAAGTTCCACGTTTCCCACTTCTCTGGGTACTATACTTCCCGAGCAAGACCGGGTGGCGTGCTAGTAATCAATAAATTTTAAATTACATCTCTATCAAAAATTATGACTATTTAAAAAAAAACATTATCGGCCTCTTAGTTCAATGGAGTGTACGATATTTTTAGTAAATCTGTCTTTAGCCAAAACAAAGAAACTGGATTGTTTACCCACGCGTGAGCATGACACGTACAATTGTCCGTATGAATGACACGGTGTGCTTCAAAGCCAAAAAAGGACATCATTTGGCCTCGAAACTTGTCATTGAGAATCCCAATCATTAATAAATAATTTATTTGTTTATTTATTTATTTATTTATTTATTTATAATCTGGTAAAACCATTGAGTGAGACAGGAGGTTTGGATACTTGGTCAAGATGGAAAAGACTTGGTCTGCTGATGATGAAAAATCAAAAGGTATTGGACGACACACATTGAAAGAATGATACCATTACTATGTGCCGATCGTATAGGTGCTTGGATAGAGGAGTGAAAGAGGGAATAAAAATATGTCTCGTGGAGGAAAAAGCTTAACCGAGACTCTGGGGAAAACATCAGCCAAATGTGGAGACGGTTGATGGATGAAACACAACGATCACGGATTCAATTCAAATTCCAACCATTATTGGCCGTCCAATGTGAATCGGTTGGCTAACAATGGGTGTCAACCGTCCTTTGGTTGGCCCTATGCAGAAACCCGGCAGCCAGTGGAACAAACTCGGCAGTGAGTCTTAGCCCTGATGACGATGAGAGGGTTGTTCATCGAAACGTAGGCCTTACCCGGAGGCAAACCGTGGAAGATTTTATTCATTGAAAGGATATTGTTTTGCAACAAAGGAATTTTTGATGCGAGAGATGTCCTAGTTCAGTTGATTGTCATCAATTCCTTGAAGGCGATTAATGAAGAGGTCACAAGTTCATGTTTGATCGCGAAGGCGATTGAGAATAAACGCAGAAAGGGCATACTCTTCACGAGAAGATTCTTAGAGTTTATTGACTTTTTTATACTCTTAATTTTTCCCTCTACAACGGAAGGAATGGCAAATCACATCGCTCGTCTCCAACTTGAGTTCGACGAGTTGAATGTGGAAATTAAGAACTTTTCAAAGTCGTGAGTTGATTCTGATGGGAAGAATTCTGTCCGCGCCTCCTTCCTTTGAGTGTGAGTCTCCCAGAAAGACCTTTTTTCCATTGAAGTGGGACTTTCGAAAAAAGTGTCCAGGATTAACTGAGCCTCATTTGATGAAGAGCGAATCGAAAAGAAGAGAATCGAACAGCGCAAGAGAAAAGCCGACGTCACGCTGCCGCGAGAATGGCGGCGATTGGTTTTAATTTGTCCCGTGATTGGCCACGTCGAAGCGAGAGAAAGCGAAAATACTTAAGCTGTTTCGTCTGCGTCCTGACTTATATCTCGTGGGAAGATTATTCAAACCTTTCCTTATTTCATTCCAATGAACATATTATTCGTATCATACATCGGTGGATAGAGTGATAGAATGACTCGTACGTGAATAATGGTGGACTCTCATGTTGCAAATATAAGGATGTAACAAGTTTTATCATATGACATTCTCGAACACTAATACACATTCTATTAAAAGTGAATAAGTAAAATTTCAAAGGTGAACGGATGTGGTGAAATTTTAACTAATTGACCTTTAGAGGAAATAATAATGAGGAAAATAGGCCTGAACGAGGATTGTGAATTAAGTAACCTGCATTAGCAAACTGCCCGGATGGCATTGCCACATTCGCGATCGAGGAAAACTCTTTCCCTATGAGCATTGGCTCGCTATGAATTCGTATTTTCAAGTAAATCCGTTCAAAATTCCCTTGAATCGTGAAGTAATGTTCTATTTTGAATAATAATATTACTTCGCCAGTTAGAGGTTCCAATGACTTTGAAAAACACTTTAATTAGCGATGCGACCAGTGGTATGCTCCGCTTGGGTGAATAACCGAAGTCTACGTAGGATGACTTTGATTTTTGGCTCACGTCCACCCGCCCGTGTTACCCAACCATCTTGGCTAATTCGATGACCCTTGCCCCATTGATTGACCCCTCCCGTGTTTCCGCCCTTTGCCGCCACCTACTCATTGGCGCCGCCGTCGACCCGCTTGGCAACGTTGCAACCTCTGGTGTCATTTGTCGCTGTGTTTCGTCTAGCGGCCAGACGGGGGTCACTAGGACACAATGTGAAGCACGTAGCAAGAGATGCTGTCTCAAAGGAGCTGTTGCTCCTCACCTTTGTTCACCCCATCGGCCATTCGGCGTCCACTTCAATGACACCGTTTGCCATGAAAAAGGGAATTATCCCGATAGAAATCATAGCGTCTCCCATGGTAACCCTCCCTTCGTCCCTATCCCTCCTCCCCTTCTCGCCCTGACAAAGAAACACTCATGCTGAAATCACATTTATACCTGAAGATGCTTCGCGAAGCGAAATCGGTTGTATTACACATTTGTATGAGGGCTACTTAGTTGCCTTTAAAAGTTTGTTTCTAGTGCAGTCTAGTGTGCCCCTCCTTTATTATAGAGGCATTACGAGACTTAGGCAATGAAAATGGCAGTGGAATATACTGTCAATAGAAGCACTGAATTTTTGCGACCCGCGACAATGCTGCGGATACTTATCAATTCTTTTGGTTGCAAGAAAATGTGCCTCATTTGGACCACGTGAAAGTTTGCTAATTCCCTGGGAAAAACTCCTATAACCAGCCAATATTTTCTTGAGGTGGTTTCGTAAGAAATGATCCTTCCGGAGTTAAATACGTTACATTACACTTTGCGCCATTGACGTTTAGGCGCGATTTAAGTCTTTCCCTTCATCGCGATTCATGGTTGCGGCCCAATGACCGAGTCATTCGAAATTTACACCAGGCTTCGGAGCGAAGTGGATGCATTATTGATATTATAGATATGCCATCATTTAGTCCGACATCTTTGGAGCGGGAGTAGCACCTGCAGGGACTTCCTACTCAGCTTTGAGAGCATAACTCGGAATACGGCTGTGCTCTTCAGCTTTTTTAGTCGAGAAATCTCCTCACTGAAATGTGATAGTTATCTTAATGCTTTGTGTTGCTTAGATACTACCGTGAAATATTCCCGTTAGCGATGGATTTGGCAATAAGCCAACCAATTGTAATGATTTCCTTGTGTCGAAAGCGGTCGTGTTCGCCAATAGTTCAGCCTTTTCCATTTGACGCGTTATGCCAGTGATCAACTCCGGGGGGGTTGGAGCCCGATAAAAGTTTGGAAACATCTTCACACAATGACTTCTAGAAGATATAAGTTTATATTTTCCTGTGAATAAATATAATTTTTTTGATTTCACTAACTATTCGTATTAACATTCTGCCTCAGTTGCCACTAATATATAATGATTCGGTCATGGTGATGGAATGCCAGGGAATTGAGGAAATTCGAATGTGCTGGAAAATTGGTTTTTGATGCAAAGAATGGTGATAATTTCTCGCAGCTTATGGACCCAATGAAAAAACAAAATATGATTTCTATCATTACTTTCCAGAAATCAAGGTAGATATCTTCCGCGCCTTTTTTTCCTCCTTTGCATAACAATATCCGATGAAAGGCATGCAAACACTTCTGGTGAAACTTAATAAATAAGCAGTAAATCAACATAATATGCATACTTAACTACCGAATTAGGGGACATCCATCAATTATGTGAGGCGTTTAGAGGGGGGAGTGGGTGGGTGAGGGGGTCGAGCCAACACCACCTAGAGAGAAGGCCTGAGGACTCGCGCGTGACGTGACAACCCGAAGGCCATCCGGCCGATTGTGAACCATTCATTGTACTGAAAGTTCGTCTCTTGTAAATGTACGGGAATTATCTATTTTGTCCGACTCCGAAAATCAAAGGATGAATATAACTAGTACAACCGCGTATGTATCGTAGCCATTAAATTCGCGTCTATGCAAACCATGACTCACTCAATGAAACTTTACCGTAAATGCATATTTTTCACTTTTAAACAAACCGTAGAAAGCCGAAATTTTTACGAAATATCAGAACATATTAATCGGATTCGTCAGATAGTAGAAAGACTCCATCTAAATTCCTTCACAATCGGAAAGCTTTTTTAGAAATATTAAAGACCCTTGGAAGGAAAGGAATTTTAACAGGAACCAGTTAAATTTCACTTACCATTGATAAATCTTGCGTTGATTCGAGTTTCTCAAAGAAAAACAATGCGAACGTGCGATTAAATTAGACACCAGGATATAATTTAAAAAACTGTAATAAATAATCAAGAATACAAATTCATTATATCGCTATATTTATTGATGCTGAATCACTTCACAAATTTCATTATCTTTCTTGCATTACTAACACGACAGCATTCGTCATTCTTTCTACAACAGTAATTTTTTTTAAAGATATTGGCACAAACATATACAATTTTTTTGATTGCATTATTCATTTGGTGCCCATTATCACAGATATTGTCATTTAAGTAGTCATTTAGAATCAACGCATTCATGCTGACACTGCATAATGCATTCCTCTGACTGACTTATTTTAGAAATTCTTCTTCTAAATCACTGCTGATGATTTTATTCAGCACAACATATATATGGACAACAGCATTCACAGCAGCTTCCTGAGGCACAAAAAGACCACCTCTACTAAGGCACGTCACCAAATTATCACTGTCAAACTCTTCTAACATTCTTTCCTTCACTAACATTTTTTTACAAAATGGGCAATTAATCAATTTTAAATATGATCTCACACAATACCCAGCTATGTATGTTAACACAGGTAGAGCATTTCTTACATTTTTTATATCGTCAGACTCCACAGATATATTGTAGTGTAAAAAGAAATCAACTGATAGTTTTGGCTCAAATACATCATCAATATTATCATCATTTACACTGTCCACTAATATATTTTTGAATGATTGAGACTTAAGCTTCAAAGATAAGTAGATTTGAAGCCTTAATTTGGTCTCTGACTCGTACAACTGCCTGATAGAAATGTGATAGTTAGAGCCAGCAAGCTGCCTGTAGAGACCAAATCGCTCTTCAAGGCAGTCGGTTTGAACTTTGCCAGGCAACATAAACTCCATCCCTAACTCCACCGTACAATAGGATGCCATTTCACAGAGGGCATGTGTGGTATTCATGAAGGCGGAATGGGTTTCTTTTGACAACCCACCCTCGGTACCATCCCACCTCTGCACCCAATCGAACACTTTCTCTAATACCTTTCTCCCTTCAGAATCCAAAGTCATAGGTGTTTGCAAGGGGTCTTTTAATCTAATCCCTTTCCTGGGAGTCTTTACATTAACCACCTTCCACCAATCTGAAATTATTTGAACAAATTCGGCAGTTTCATTGTGATGCTTCAAATTTTTATCTTTTCCCAAAGTCTTAAGGGCAGTGACCGCGTAGTCATTAAATACTTGCAACGCCAGCTTCACATTCTGTCTTTCTTTGTTTGAAGGGTAGAGTGCTTTCAAGGTGAGTGGATGCCCAAACCTAACAACCTCACCACACTCAAGAAAATAAAGTTCCCTGATAGTCTGAAAGGACGCAGTCAATTTTGGTGCACTATCATCATTCAAATCAGGGAATAAGAATGACTGCTCATTACTATGATTTAACCAATTGTTCCTCGTTCAATGTTCAATTAAGTTTTGGAAAGACAATTTTGGCATATGTAAGTGAGTTACATAAATCTGCTACTGGGCTTAAATTTTGACTTGAACACACTTGACGAATGGTTGTGGGATGTGGGAGGGAGATCATTCCTGAATTCCTACCAAATTTATAGGCATGAGGAGAAATTGTAAACAATATACAAGAAAAAACTAAAGTCTCACTTCTATAACGATAGGTTAAACTTGTTCATCATCATAAGCTTCAGTTGTTCAATGATAAAGTTAACTTTCACTCCTACTTCATCATCTGCTGCCATAACATCTAAAATAGACAAAATGACCTCTAACTTAAGGCTCATTTCTGACTTTTCAACCTTGGGTCTATTCCCCATCAAAACATTTAGCCCATCCAAAATTTCTTTCAGTACATTCATATCATTAACATACATGGGAAACTTATATTTACCAACTGTTTTCAAGGAAACAGTGCCTAAAAAGCTTCTGACTTCCAAATCATTTCCCACCAAAACACTCGCCCTAATTTCTGGAAAAGAATCGGTTGTGATATAGCAGAGAAGCGATTCATCGCCTTTCTTGACAATGGAAAAATTACCTAACCAGTCACATTCTCCCAATTTGTTGTGAAGTTCACATGAATCCTTAAACTTCACCTTTTCCTCGGAGAGCCTTCTCTCTTCTTCACTGTCTTTAATACACCTCTCCAGGTGCTTCATCTCCAATCTCAGTCGCTTCGTCTCGGGTTCCTCACGTGATGATGAAGCCGAACTTAAGTAAGACGGGCAGCCAAGGAAAACAGAAGGTACTGCACCAGCTTTCAGTCTGGGTGTTGGCAATTTCACTGTAATTACCTTGCCAGTCTTCTCATCAAAGGCGGATGATTCCGACTAAACATCATGAGCCAGGAAATGCTTAATGCATACCTAAAGTACAAGGGAAAATAGTATTGCATGATTACAGCATACAAATGCAGAACCTCCATAAACTAAAAACTAGGTGCCATTGTGTAAGCCTTCTACAAACATTAGCATTGAGATATTTCAGCGAAAAACTTAATACCACAATATTTCAGAAATATATCTCGTAATTGCCTGGTTACACAAGATGAATGAAAACATAAGAGATAACGAACGAGTGTACGTTCCAACAAATAACAACAACCTGCACGAATGCATTGATTATGGATGGCCATAAAATAATAGCGGTTCAACTTTTGTACAGACCCTCGTCTACTAACTCGTAAATATTAATTAATTGTACAACCAGGCATTAAGATTGTTCATACCCTTACCAACTTACCCTAGAATATGCCGTAGGGATGAAATTCTCCCTCGGAATTCTCCTAATCCATTTCTTCTTCAGCTCGTCGTCTTCCGGGAATCGAAAAACGGAAACCTTCTCACCACCCGCATAATTGCCTCGGCAGTGCAGTACACAGCACTTATTCACCATTATCCACTTATCCACTCGTTAACTTCAAGTTTTTTAAATTAAAATCACCGAAATCCGCGCGAAACTTCACTAATACAAGCAGGCATGCACGCAGGATACACGTTTTAAATGTACTTTTCACGTTATTTATTATTAGGTCTCGCTAGCAACGATAGGGTTGCCAGAATTCGCTAGGCCTCCGCCTCGTGACGTCAGAGGATTTCAAGCCTTCAGCACTCAGGCACAGAGTAGATATATACAGAGGGGACATTAGGTTGGAATACCATAGGTTTCTCTGTAATGAAAAATGCGCACGCGGCCATATTGAAAATAAGTAAAATTATGCGGTAAATTCAAGCCAAATAGTGCTAACGACTTACCATGCAGCGAAAAAAGAGGGTTTAAAATTCAAAGTAGCCTAATTATTTCTTTGCTAATAAAGGTAGAGCAAGGAACGCTAAATCGCACGCACTAATCCGGCAGTTATTATGTAAATAACTGACAGTCTTGTTTTCTAAATTCGACCGACGACATCGAATCACCCATTCCTTGGACCTGCGCCAACACCACAAGTTCTTATTAAACTTTTTCGACAATTTCATTTCTAATGCAAAATAATACTCGAATATTAGTTTAGTTTCTTCGATCAGCAATGTAACTCAGAAAAAATATGAAATTACTTACCTCACAGGGTCTTTAGGGAAACTGAAGAAACTCAACTTTGCTTCCGTCATGCCCGCATTGTTTTTGCAGTTAATGGCTGAAAACCAAGCAAAACCTTTTCTTCTCGTCTTATTTTCCACGTTTCTTTAAAACACTAGCACACTACGTGAAGGCATTGAAGAGTGGAGGAATAAAAAAATTTTTGTGCGACAACACTCCGCGCCAAGCGCGAATGATAGCAACGGTAGCAACCAAATAGCAACTCAAGCCACGTTTCCTTATTTAGAACATGGTGAAATGCGCAATGAGCTGATTACCGCCTTCAGCCGTTTTGTCCTCTCTGTATATCCCTACTCTGTGACTCAGGCCTTAGTCTAGGTGGTGTTGGTCGAGCCGATTCTCTCTCAATCTCTCTTGGGGGACGGGGGGGGGGGGGGTCCTGGCAAGTATCACATTAAAAGTTTTCTTGGATATTACACAATTCATACTTCATTTTTTGCGCTCTGGAAAAATGTAAGTGGTGTAAGTAATTGTGTAATATCCAAGAAAAGTTGTAATTGAATACCACAAAGTTAATCGTGAGTTGGTGAAGTATCACATTATTTTTTTACCGCAAGAAACAGTGTAAAATGTGCTTTGAACGTAGGTTTACGCAGCGAGAGGCATCGTTGCAAACGGCTTACGGTTCCGTACGCGTACGCAGCTGCACCCGGAGCAGCAAAGTGTAAAATTTGATTTTAGACTACAATCTTAGTAATATTTAATAGTAATCTAAATTAATGTCAAATAAAAAATTAAATAAATTGTTTTTTTAATATAAATTCAACACAGTTAAGCATACATTAACATGTTTACCCTGAAAACACGCATTTTGAACAATTTCACGTGAGATTTAGAGGGAGGACCAAATATCAGGATATATCTGTGAGGGGTAGGGGCCAAAAATCGCCGAAATTAATGGACGGCCCTTAACTCCGATGGGATGTCCACCCTTGGGTTGATTTTGACGTGATTATGTGCGGAATGACGATGAAACTTGATGATTTCCGTTCTTTGAAGACGGTGTCGTCTCATGCCCCGTCCAATACTCACACAATAGCCTCTGAACTTTCAACGTTTTTAACTCAATTTTAACACCCTTAGGTGATCTTTTGATTTCCGCTGTGTTTAATCCTTCACAAATATTGGTGACTTTGACAGTTAATGATGTGTAGAGGACAGTAATCAGTCTAATGCTTTCGATCATTCGTACATTAATCGTGATATTATCATTATTATGGATAAAAAATTACTTGGCGAACTCCCGCTTTCTTGAGGATTTCTTTTTCTAATGTTTGCGTTCCGATTCGGGTGGTGATCTCTCTGGTTAACCGCCTAAATTTGTGATAAGACGCAATTTGAATAGATTCCTCGCGAGACTTACTCTATCTCGCAGGATTATAATTTTGCGTCTGCAATTATTTCAAATGTTCGCATATCAATTAAATTATCCCATATTTTATTTGTTTTTGTCAATGCGCTTGTCATGAGTCGTACCTTGAGCGTCAGTGTGACACCCCTTAATGTGACTTGAAAACTAATCCTGTGGCCAGTAATTTTCATCCCAATACGGTAGTTTCCTTCATCAAAGAAAACGAAAGGCATTGATTGCGATTCGTTACCCACTATTAGTGTATTCATAATATACAAATTATTTGGTTTTAGAAATCCCAGTTTAGACGAATGTTAATGGTCAATTTTAACTTCATTTGAAAAAGGCCAGATTGACGCCCATGCGATGCCACTCCACGTGACGTCACAGGGACCTAGTTTCTATACGAGTAGATAAGAGTTTTACATCGGCTGAGATTACCAATGCATGCATGAGGCACAGAGCTCAGGGAAACATGTCTTAATAATCACCTATTAAAACTCGCCATGGTCGGAAAGTTTCCTTCGTTTGATAAGGTATTAATAATCCATAATTAAGCAAAGCGCTACCTGTTATCAGGGTACTCTGCTACCTGCTAGCAGCCTGCATCGTATCAGCGCTCATAGCCTCGCCCCAAGGTCACCTCACACGGCTGTAGCGGGAACCAGAATGACGTCACACGGTGTTTTCTCAGCATTCATACTTAGCCGTAGCGTTTTCGCGCGCTTGAAAATTTTCAGTTTTCATTTAATCGCGAAAAATAGATATCGTTATATAATAATCTAAAAGCGTGAAATACGTACTCCAGAAGTAATAATCTTTCAATTTAGGCAATAAAAAAAATAGAAAACCGTCCAATTGGCAATACCTACCTTGCCAAAATGCCGACGCTTATGACTGGACGGAGCACAGCGATGGAAAACAAATTTATTCGATTGGGAATTTCTGGAAGTCGACACACGGTGGGAATCATTTCTTTTAAAGAAACATTTTTGCATTCATACTTATTTCTTTAAGTACTTTTAGGCAGCCATCAATGTTTTTTTGCTTCCTTTGTCATAAATGAGTCAAATAGTATGCTTAATGGAGATTAAAGTCTTATTTTGTAGATTAGTCGTAGAATGTCATGTTTACCCGTAATATTCACTTGACCACAATATTCACATTTACACAATTATCCACCGAAGTGATAAGTTTTAAGTTCACTCCCACCTTGAACATTCAGTGGGTGGTATATAGGGCATATGGAGAATAGAGTCAAGAGAATTAATTATTACGGAGGCTTCCGCGGTTAGTTATTTGGTGATGGTTTTCCGGGTTTACACCGCGTTGATACATGTTTTGCGGACGACAGTTTCGGGCGCGTTCCAGCTCCCGTCTTCGGGTCCAAATGATTTGACAAATGATTTGAAATGACAGATCTGCAAATCATTTGGACCCGAAGACGGGAGCTGGAACGCGCCCGAAACTGTCGTCCGCAAAACATGTATCAACGCGGTGTAAACCCGGAAAACCATCACCAAGAGAATTAATTATATGCACGTCTAATGAATCATGCTAATGAATAAGTCGCCGCAGAGGAAACCTTCAGAAGGATGTTTGTTTAACTCCGGAATATTTTACTTGAGAGAATTCCATCATGTCGTGATATAAATATGGAAGGAGTAGTTACGACTAATCGAGATAATAATGTCTTAATCAGAATTCCTTAAGTGTTGCTTTTTCTCCTACTCACGCGGTGTGATGCTAATTTTTGTATAGAGTATGATTATTATGTTGTGATGCGATTCAGTGGACTCTGCCTCATCGCTTTAGTTACACTTGCGTTCCATTGGGTAAATATATTGTATCGGAGCGGGAGAGACATTTATGAAATATACAGCCTCTGAGACTGTTGCATCGTTAATATCATTTCATAAATATTATACGAGCAAGGATACCATTTGCATCTCTGTGATGAGTATTAACCTTTGTAAACGCGTTAATAGTTTCGTCAGCACAATTCCGCAGGTCGCTATCATGTAGGGAAAAACATTTGAGGAATGAATGACACACATCACAGTAAATAAAATAAATTAATTCCATTAACTATGTTTCACAGATATATTGAGCATAAATATCAATCAAATTGTCAAATTAAACTATGTTAAAAGTTGACAAAGTAAGATACGATCGCCGTGATTGTTGCGCATTGCGTATTTCTTTTGTCTGTCGTCCGAAGCAGACGCTCCACGGCTGTAACTTAGGGGAAGTATTTATCGTTTAAGGCCGGTTTAATGCCTTGTAATGATTTAATTGCATTCTATGTACACCCTTATTATCGAATGAAATATATGAAGCAGAAGAATGTAAAGAGAAGAAATAGGTGGGTGTGAAAAGATTGACTGACGTGAGAATTGAGTGGAGACCTGCATCAAAACAATCTTGGGATTGTTGACTTGGGATTGGTGATGATAAATAAACCCTTGTGTTTGTTTTTGTGTAAAAAGCCAATCCGGCTATTTAGCAATTAGGCCGGCAATTCGGTAATATTTACTCTTTCAATCCGTAGTCCCCTAGACTGTCATGCTATTACGTGTGCAACGAACGAGCAATGGCGTCCATTGGCCAGCCTCTCCTACCTTGTAATAGAGGCCCTCTATTTATGCACCGCGCTAAGCGCCTCTCCCGGCCAACTGCCGAGTATCGACCGTGTCGCGGCGGCGGCGGCAGGAACAGACTCAACTGTTGTCCTCGACGGTTGGTTTGGCGCCTCGGCGACAGATGGAGTGAGTGCACCTCGCCTCTTGATTCCTAGGGCGTAGTCCAGTACAAGCTCCCAGTGCTCCGAAGCACTGGAAGCGAGTCTTTTCGTGGTCCAGTAGAAGCTACAAAAGCTCCCGTGGCGCTCTCGTACGTCACGCATGACGTCACTATATTCGCTTCTCTCTCGCTACAAACGCTCCCAAGAAATAGGTAGGGCGGCTGGAGCGAACCGGTTTTCAGCGCGAATTTGAACGGGAAGGAAGGCAAAAGAAAATGGTGTTCATAACAATTGTGGACCTGGCCGGCAATAATATGACCATTTGGAGTTGATGGAAGAAGTCGCTAAGAGAGCCTGGATAGTAAATGCTAAAAACAAATGGTTAAAGAACTATTCGGGGAATATTACGGTGAGGCAAATGGCTGTAACTCAATGGTTTCACAATTCAGAGTCGCCACGGGCCAGATCGGGGAAGAAATTGAGCGGCAAGACCAAGATATCTTATAAAATTTGTTGTGATAATTAATTATATATAATATTATTTAATTATTAGTGGTTTAAGCTTGAGCTAGCGAGAAGGGGAGATAGAAAATGGCTATTCGAAATTAATAAGACATGTATAGTGAGTGAACTTTCCGGTCGAAGCATTCCGTCCGTTACATATAAGAATTATGTTAATTTTGTAAGTTATATTGATTTATTTGTTATTTAGATCAATTATTAGTTAATTGAACTTGATATTGCGTGAAATTGAGATAGAATATGACTTCTTAGGTTAGGGTACGTGAACTTCTAGTTAAAGCATTCCGTTTGTTGCTTTTTGGCGGCCAACCTAGGTTTTCTTCAAGCTTTCCCCATGAAGATTGTATTCTCTGTTAAATGATGATATCTTCCTCTAATCTTCAACTGAAGTTTAATCAATTATTGATGTTCGGTTGTATTTTACTTATGTAATTTTCTTAAGGTCAGGTTGACACGCATTGCATTTATGCTTAAGGCTCGTTGTTGACGAGATTGGTTCAAGTGTAGGACTGCTTTTGAGACTGTCATACAATGTCATGAGTGCAATTGATAAATCGTATAAAGGACACTCCACTTAAGGCCTTTTTACACCTACATAAATCCGTACAAGTCTAAATGTATGAACGCGAGGAAGAACACGAAATGTACCGTACGGTTGCGTTGTTGCACGTTAAGTGGTTTCACGTGTAACCACTCAACTTGTGCAAATGCATGATCGACAAATTTAACCTATTTTAGCTAGGTTCAAACATTCGTACATGTTCCGTTTCGGTCCACAAAAATAATTCACGCAAATAGGCATTAACTTGTACCTGTATCGTTTAAACGCAGGCTATTAGATGAGTTAAGTTAATTAGGCTTATTTTTCGTTTAATTGAAATTTCTCTAATAAGGTATTTAATCAGTCTTATCTTCTTTCATATGTATCATATGATCTGCTCTTTATAGTTTAAGTTTATCACCTTGTTGTTAGAGGATTTGGGTGGGTAAAATCTTCAGGACAAGCATCGGTCTGCTGTGGTGCCCGATCATGGTATCCAATGAAGATCTAATATTAAATAGATTTCTTGTGGTGTACCCCATGGTCATATTCTTTTTGTCATTTATATTACTGACCTCTCTAACAAGCTAAGTAAAGTACAAGGGGCTATAACAATCCCTAATTCAGACGATCTAATATCCGAGCAGACGATACTAGTAAAACAAACGACTAACAAATGCTACAATCGCTCCAGCCATGATCCAGTAGGGTAGCACTGGGAGCGATAGGAGCGAAAGTGGACCACGAATCTGTAGCGTCTGTAGCGGGAGCACTTGGGAGCATTGGGAGCGTGTACTGGACTACGCCCCTAATGGACTGGCGATCACAACGATCTCGCATGGGCTGCTGGGAAATTTACGCCCCGCCGCGCGCCCGTCCATTAACCCGAAAGCCTTTTTCTCCTTTGCATCGCTCCAACGGATGCTTCGATCGTGCGCAAACCACTTCCATCGTGCTCACCGAGTTATCTGTCGGCTTCCATGAAGTGCGCATTGTGTCTCTGCCCAATGGAGGAGCCCAGAAAATGTCCAATTTATGCATACATCGCTCTAAGTCTAATATTCTTTGGCAGCGATTGAATGCGAGCCAGCCACACAGGCACAAGGAGGTTAATGATAAATTCCAATGGGGAAGAACTCAATCGACTGCACATAACTCTCCAATTGAAACGCCAAGGCCCATGAAATGTCAGAAAAATGTATCTTGACTTTAGTTGATGAGAACCCCTTGAGCAAACGAAGCTTGAAAAATAGTTGAGCTTTTAGCGCTATCGGGAATATATGCAGTCAACCGTGCGATGGTGTTCTCGCATTAATTCACACTTCCATAACATCGACGGTAAAACTGTCGTCTTCTTCGCGTCCGATTTCTCTCGAGTTCAGCAAATTATGATCCCTTGTAAGCTATGAAAGAACACAATGTTGTGATTTCATGCATAAATCAACGAGAGAGTTACGGGACACCAAATGTTGTGAAATGTGTGCCTGACCATTCATAGATGAACGTCTATTACTCTTTCTCGTGTGTAGGCACATTAATTCCTAAATAGTGCCATTAAACCTTTCTTGAGGGCATGGGATAGTGTTCTCGGTGGTGCAAACTTCATATCTTCATTAAAGAAAGGAGTGAGGAAGAAATCTTAGAAATATGATTTAAAAGAAGGAATGAATATAGGTTTATTCAGTTTGAATTCGAGGCATGTGTAATAGGAATGCAAACCAGAAGATTTTCAATATCTCAAAAGCTTTCCCCTTCGATTTCTTAAAAAAATTAGTGCTACACTATATTTTCATATACCTGCAAAAATATCAGCAAGGCAAATCAGTGACATTACTCTAAAAAAAGATCACAACCTGTTAACTACACTATTTTCCATATGCAGTTCACAGACACGAGCAAGAAGAGATAGGACATGCAATTTTTATAAATAAATTCCATTTTTAACATTGTTTTAAAGTTAATCCCATTGTAGTTTATGAAATAGATCGAAACTATTCCTTTCCTTGGAAAACTAGAGTACATTTAGTAAAATCTTATGCTTTCCCGGCGAATGTATTAGAAAAAGGCTATTCGGGCTTCCAGCGGCACATTAGCCCTGAGGGTTGAACCCCACTCTTGTTCCGAAACGTCAGCAGAATGGAGGGAGACCACCCGGCTGGAAGCCCGAATGGCCTTTTTCGAGCAAAGTAAATTTAGTAAAACAACTTGAAAATGTCATTAACTTTGTGGAATGGTAATCGCGTTATTGTGCAACTATTACCTCTGGGTTTGAAATGAAAAATACACAACGTTGGTAAATTTTCACCGGAAGTTATTTATTGGTACGACGCGTTTCGACTCTGAGGCGTCATTCTCGAGTACTATGCATTTTCACAAAGTTAAAGCCGAATCGATTGATTTCACCTCTGCGATTATGTATTGATGTAGCCATCCTCGATGTCCATCTGAGAAAATTTGTGCACTGTGTCGTCGTTTTTTTATCATCCTGTTGCAGAAATGTGTTGCTAAGAGACCTTGATGTTACTACGCATCCATCAATACAGTTTTAAAGCACCACACGTTAAGCGCGTTCTCGTCATCGGAGACGCAGCCCATGTATAGAATAATTGATGGTTTCGTGAAGTGATTGGTAAATCTTTTATGTGATTATATCACTGATTAATTTTTCCCTCCCATATACCTTTGCAGTTTTTCTATGATATAAATCTTTCTTCAAATAATTAATGCGATATTTTTTGAGATTTCCAAGATCCAAGTGTTTTCTCCTTTCAAGACTTTCTTCTTAAAAAGCGTATATATTTGCATAATTCTTTGAACTTAGTGCAACTTGATGTGTTTTATCTATGTTAGAAATGGAGCATTATTATTAAAGTACTCCATCGATTGAATATGGTCTCCATAGAGTACTTTAGAAGCATTCTGTCATGTCTCTCTTCCCATCAAACACTCCCCTCTTCAATTCTCATTAAGACCTTCTCCCTTTCATTCTATTTAAAAATCCTATTCTTTTCCTTCCTCTCCCTCGTTTTCATAACATTCTACCCTCTAACAGGTGCACTTGTTCACGTGTAGTTCACATCATCCTTTCGCCTCACTTCGCATTATCCTAAGATATCTAATATCCCTTTCTCCTTTTCCCTTTTCATATTTTCTAGCTTCCCTGCCCTCATAATTGTACTCACATTCCATGTCCCTTTATTTATTGCTGCCTCCTTTTTCTTAAATATATTTCTGTGTAGCCTTACAAAGTAGTTTTATTCCTATATATCGTTATGTAATTCCACAGAGTGACGGCTGGTAATGAACTATCAAAACGGCTATTTTGTTTCCATGCTATCCCAAATGAATTGCTGGCCATGCACGCTTCAACTAGTTCACTTTGAGGCGCTCCACGCGCTCAGTGACTCTGCCTCCTCGTCAATTTCATATTCAAAGGCTTTCGTCCGCGAAATCTTAGCTCAGAGTATAGTGTGTTTGATCCGCATCTAGTCGACATTACATCAATGCTATGCTGGTTCTGTATTCAATGAGGCAGACTGTAAATTTGTTTCGATTTCGTCTCGAAAAATCTTTGCGAATATGTCTTCGCGCGTGGATTTGGTAGGGGGATGTTTGCGAATCATTGTTAAAACCTCGCATTTTTTCTCCGTATGCTGCGTGGTGTCGCTACAATTTGAAGAGAGTTTGGTGGTGGTCAGTGGCGCAGCGAGGGGGGGGGGGGTGTTTTGGGGGATATAAACCCCTCCCAGAGCTCAGAGAAATTTTTATGTTTAACCCATTTTACTTAATTGGATTGATATTACTAATAGAATAGTGTAAAGATTAATAAAATATCCCTCAGAAAGCCGTAAAACTCACCGTTTTGAACCATTTATCTTTAAAATTCCTACTATTAATCTCATACCTACCATCCTGGTAGGTATACCATACCTCACACACCTCGGTGTTAGTTGCTCCTTAAACCCCCCCCCCCAGCCTTAATTCCTAGCTGCGCCCCTGGTGGTGGTGAGGTTACATTTCACCGGAAGTAATGATAATGGTGACATCTTTCAAGATGGTAGTCTTTTAACACGTTGATGAAGTCGAAAATATCATACAAGAGCTTTTTTGGGACGTTTTTTCTCATACTACTGAGAGAAAAAGAGAATTTACCTCGATCTCAAATCCCATTTTATTGCGCACGCTTAAAAGCGTGCCAATTGTTTCATTAGCCAGTCCCACTGTGTTGAAACGCAACAGTTGCCTCTCCTTGGAAATGTCATCACTTAACAATGGGAGGCTTTAGCCTGTTTAGGAGATTTTGGAGAAGGGGAGCCGTGTTGGATGCTGTGACTAATGTTGGACCCTTGCGGCGAGATCTCTTTTTAAAAATCATCATCTTTGCGTGATATCACCGGCTTGCGAGGCGTTGCTCAGTGGCCCGGAAAAAGGAGGACAAAAATCATTTCTTCGACTCGCTTTTACCATGTGAGTCATGTGGTATTATTTCTGGGGTATCACACTTCATAATTACTGTTTTATAAAAATGTGTTTACTTGAATAAATGGCGTCAATGTAGCGCTATATCATACGGAAACATGCTTTTTCCATGTTGACTTATAACAAATGGGGAACATGCACAATTTTTTTAAAGTACTGGAATAAGAAGGCCTCTACCTCAAATGTACTCGTCAAAAATTTCGCGCATGAATAATGCTTTTTAGCTGAGTTATGAGTCTTTAAAAATTGATCTTCATCGGCTGCTTGAAAACACGACGTCATCGGAGCGTGACGTCACGGAACGGTATCCACTGATGACAGACTGAGGAAGTGGATAGAAAATCGATTTACGAGGGCTCAAATGCAAATTTGGCGATAATAATTGCAATTTTTACTTTAAATATCTTGAATTCAAACCTCTAACACTATACTCTCTTAGCGAAGTGAATGGTGTATCGTGCGATGACGTCAGAAGGCGTTTCAGGTCACGTGACTTCAAGCGATATTCGAGCATTTTTAATTAGCATTTATTGACGTTTGTGGAGTACTAGGAGAGTTTTGGCTTATATATTTGGACTCGTGAGAAAATTTTCTATTCAATGAGACTAACTAGGATGATGAACAAATTCCATTGTCGTCGATTTGCGCGGGTATGAATGTATATGATAAGAGAGTACAGTATTATCAAGATAATAGTAAATAAATCAGCCGCAAATCTTTAAAGTAGGCGAATAACATCGATTTTTGTGCCGCCGTGCGAATGAGCGTCGGCACGCGAGTGCGTTGTAGGCAGGTGGAAAAATATCTCCTCCTGCGTTTCATTGACAAGGAAATGTCTCCTCCTGCATTGCTATCAGGAAAATCCACCCCTGGATTTCCTCTCTTCCAATCCGAAGTGGCAAGAGACCCGAACATGTGATGAACCCATGGGAAGTGGGAAGTCCTCCTTCGCGGCGTTTTGCGAACTCCGCCGCTGTCGATTGCATTCGCAATCGCTACGCCAGCCCCCTCAGGCGGTGCTTCAAGGAGGTGCAGTGTTGCGTCTGGTGAATGCCTCAGTAGACATGGAAGCCATGCATTCGTTATTTCGTGCGAGGATGTCGTTCTATCCTCTCGAAAACTGTCGAACGTGAAAACAAAAGAGCACTGACGGAGAAACAGTTTCAAATTTTCGATGATCCCACAGCCATTTTTTTCCACGAAAGCAGAGTTGTTGGGTGAGTGTGGGTGGTGTTGGATGGGAAGCAAGGATGGCAGTGGAAACGAAACGATAATGTCGACCCGGAGGAAAACGAAAATACGAAGCCTACGTTTAGTTTCGTTCCGAAACGATATTAAAATCACCAAGGAGTGTAATTTCGACCCACGACGAAACTTTAAATCCTGGAACGAAACTAAATTAATCGAAACTCCGCTGCTCATAATTAAGTTTCGATCGTAGAAGTTGTGTGGAGGGGAATAAGAGGGAATAGTTTCGACCCATTACGTTTGACACACTACGTGTAGAGAGATTAAAACATTGAGCTTAAAAATCGAATGGCCAGTTTGCGTTCACCGTTCTCCAGTAAGTGGTAAAAATATGTGTGCCCCATGCATTTAATAGCGGTAGTCATTATACTTCATTCAACCATACTTCGTACAAGGTGTGTAGGCCGAAACTAAACCGTTCGAAGGTGAAGCACCACGTGGTCCCTCCCTTCGGTGCGAAACATAATCTGCGTTTCGTTTCGTCCCGGAGTTTTAGTTTAGTTGCGATCCGAAGTAGTTTTGACTCCGATTTCGTTTCGACCATTTGAGTTTAGCTCCCCGGGTTTAAATCCATTTCGTTTCATTTCTACATTTCGCTCCCGGGAAAGAAACTATTGAAATTTTACTGTTTTAACTTTCGCTATGTTTCGATTGCCATCCCTGATATGTAATTTGGCTTAATGCAATTTGGTGGTGCTCGCATGGACTCGTGTGTGTGTGTGTGTTGTGCTCAGCACTCTCCGAGTGCTATGAGCCTCAGACGAATGAGCCCAATCGCTCATCCTCGGATACGCACGCCATTATTAGCAGCATTCATTTGATTCGTGTGTTTCACTTTACAGGAGGAGGACGACCATTCTATGAGCAAACGAGGATGTAGCTGCCGTGGTGGGCCTCCCTCCAAATAAGGTCCGTGGCCTCTATTTATTTATTTATTCATTTAATTGTTTTTCTTCCATATCTTCACCTCGTTTAATTCATGTTAAAAAAAGTTCTTGGAGTGTAGATCAACGTATGTCATGCAAAAACGTTTTAGCCAACGTTTCTGTTTATTTTAAACCATCATCAGGGCTATGAAAGAAAAAACATAAGAACATATTGTGACGAACGGGTTTGCGTCCGTTATAAAATAGAGCAAGAAACACCTCAGAGCGGGGGCGACGTAAAAAACGAGTAATTTTGAGGATGCGAAACGTACGGGATAATTGGAAGGGGAGGTTGAGGGTGAAAGACCACACGTATTCCTGGGTTGCGAACACAAGAAATGCATTTATTGACAAAGATCGCAATAATTAAATTTAACATACAAAAATATGGGGAGTAGCACTTGAAAAAATGTTAGTAGGGCCGGATTGTCAAGGATCAAATACAAAATACAAAGAAACCAAAAATCAACTTGATAACATAAAAGTAAACTTGAAATGAACTGCATTTAAATCTTTTCGCAAGGTTTAAAAAGTCCTCTGCTGCACTTTTGAGATTGAAGATTCACTAATCGTTCCAGCGCTTTCTTGCAATGGGAAAAGAGGGGGGTAGGAGGGAGAAACGTTCTCGACGCTGCTTCGACCGGGGACAGTGGTGGGGACACGATTGATTACTGCACCTTATTCGGGAACACGAGGTGATGACGTGGCCGAGTAGACTTCTCATGCGCTCGTGATGGTTCCTCGTTGCATTTTCCAAACCGACGACTGGGGAGTTGCCAAGGTGCTTTCTCTCTATCTCCAGTAGCCTGTGGCTCCAATGCTCCACCGACTCTCTCCAACGTTGGTGGCTCGATCAATCTCGACCGTCCTCTCCACCGTCTATCTCCGATGTTGAGTGGTTCAATGAATGCTCGACCGACTCCTCTCCACCGTCTCTCTCCGGTGTTGAGTGGTTCAATGAATGCTCGACCGACTCCTCTCCACCGTCTCTCTCCGGTGTTGAGTGGTTCAATGAATGCTCGACCGACTCCTCTCCACCGTCTCTCTCCGGTGTTGAGTGTCCCATCACTGACTGTCTCGTGAGAGGGGAAGGGAGGGGAGGGCAGTGGTTCCACTAGCGCGCTCTATCGGGTCGTGATTCACCTTGTTTGCGCGGTATTTAAAAAAAAATGCTTTTCACACGCACACATGAAACACTTACATTCATACCAAATACACTCAAATAGTAACAAAAAGGAAAGGGTAGGAATTGTGACAAGTGCTACTCTTAAATGATAATTAGCGCTGCCGTTACAATATATAAAATACAAAGATATACAATATTTTACATACATAAATGTTACGATAGTAGCGTTTTTTTACAATAATATAATTTTTAATGTATAAAAAACAGTTGAAAATTTATATTATGGTAAAAAACGCTACTATCGTAACATTTATTTATGTAAAATATTGTATATCTTTGTATTTTATATATGTTCTTATGTTTTTTCTTTCATAGCCCTGATGATGGTTTAAAATAAACAGAAACGTTGGCTAAAACTTTTTTGCATAACATACGTTGACCTACACTCCGAAAACTTTTTAAACACATATTTATATATTGATTACTGGAGTGGTTTTCAAGATCTACATCTTGTATGCAATTCCATTTAAAGATTGGGTAACCTTTAATCCTATCGCTATTTCTTTGTGAATAACTTATCGAATTTTAATGTGATTCCTTATCAATTTACGCCAAACATCTGATTGTTTTGTTACGTTGGTCCAGAATGTCTTATTTTCCTGGATGTTGATCTATCTTAAATAAAACAAATGCTTTTCCCTCATTCGTAGTGGCCCAAGTGTAGAATCATCACCTCTAACTGAAAGCCTTTCGTGTGCTTAATTTTCAAACATTTTTCATTTTCCTCTGCTAATTAACTTCGAATGAAAGAGATGTTTTTGTTTCCGCTCTCACCCATTGGGCTTACACGCTAAGCATTTCCTTTTATAAGACTTATGTCTTTTGAGCAGAGGTCTGCTTATTAACCTTGAGAATGGTGCAGGTGTCGTTTCCACCTGTGAGTCTTGGCAGTGATTGAATGACAACTTGGCCGCGTCAATGCCATTTTTTATTCTCATAAGGCTGTGTCGAAGTCATTGCATTGAAGTCAACTTTTCCGGAGAGATATCGTGGAACAGCGTATCGAATGGTTGGCAAGCATATCTTACTGCCCAATTACTAATTTCATTTAACCTCTCACAACACGTGTTTTGATTGCGTTGCAATTATCAGGTAGTCATCAGCAATCATGATAGCAGCCATGCCTCTTGATAGCTATCTTGACTCTTGATGAACCCGCGATGCGGGCTGTTGAATGAAATTTGTGGGCATCTGTGTTTAGTTTTCATGACGTTGAGTACCTAATTATGTTCGGCTGGTTTTAGTTTGTTTTGGCTAGTTTGCAGTTTCCATTGCCTGGGAACATTTGAGTTCGCCTTGGTCCATTTCCTGTTTGCTGTCTGTGTCACTCTCCTCTCGTCCCCTTCCTTCGGCGAGCCCTCCGCTCAAACTCGCTCGCGAGCGAAGGTCCGTCTGTCGACGCGCACTCAATGGAGAAGGTGCAATGCCATGGGAATATCGCCGCCCACTGTTACCGCTGATAGAGGGTGCTGCCGAATCCAACCCTGACCATCTTCTTCTTCGATTGGACAGCTATTTGAAGAAGTAGTTGAATCTTGATTCGAGGATATACTTTTGGAGCATTAGGCGATAAAATCATTCAAGGGTCGTAACAAATGAAAACATCTCGAGTTCTTTGTGATATCATAAAGTTAATACCACCTAAAACTTTATACTTCTCATTTATACCCTTACTGTTAGTTTGTCATCCAGTAAATGCAGCTCACTGGGAAGCCGAAATACATTAAATTAATGTTAGTTTGCTATGCAATTATGCAGCCAGCAAAGGAAAATGCCAATATAAATCTCATGGACCACCATTCGCTATTACTTTCTTTGTATTATTTCCTGTAATTGTTAGAATGATAATTGCTGAATAAAATATTTAAAGTGTTCAATGTACAGTGTACATTTCTTTAAATCAGGCTTAGATAATTGAAAACAGAGCGTGTGGTGATACGTGCGGTCTATGGCATTCAGCGCTTCACGGCATATGGGAAGAGGCCTTGGAGACGTGATGTTGGAGTGGAGGTGCCGCAGAGATGTCGGGACGAGATGTGGAGGAGATCCGAGCATCAGGGACCGAGAAAAAACGCGCGGATGAGCGATTCCGTTTATGAAATTATTATGAAATCAACTTTTGTGGCGATTTTTAAGAACAATTTACCGATAAAACCATAAATATGCTGCAATAATCTTTATTCGCGCAGGAATATCACCGATAGAGATACGTGAAAATCGCACTTTCAATAAAAGTTTATCGCATTTTGTAGCGTCTATTTTTTATTTTCATAATGAGGTAGATGACGATAAAATGTTGCGAAACACAGTTATATAACAAAATACAGAATATTTCAAATAACTATGTTGTAAAGCAATAATAAATTAAGGAATAAGATATATAGTGGCGGAGGTGTACCTTGCCCACTTTTAGTTCGCGGCCTTGTAGAGTCCCAGCCAACTAGCAGCTGGCCAGTCGCTCTCATGCTTTAAGCGGTGAGTGTCGGCGGAGCATTTAAACTGCGCTCGGCACAAAATGTACGAATTTTGCCGTCGGAAAGGCAAATTTGCGTAAAAATATCATATAAGTCCAGTCATCGCATCTATGTCGCATATATTTGCGCACATCGCATTTGCGATTTTCACACATCTCTAATCATCGATTAAACTCAATAAGCTTTCTAAATATGATGGATTACGTAGGGGAGATGTGCTCTCAATTGATGCACTTTTAGAAAACATGGATTTTCTTTCCCTTCATCTTCTTCTGCGATTACATGAAGTAAGACTCTCCTGGCGAGAAATAGCGACTCAGGAGAATAAGAGCATGTGTATCCGATGCGCCTAACACCATCTAGCGGTCGAAATTGCTAACAATTGTACATCCGCGTGTTCACATCATATCGCTCCTCACTTGTTCTCAAGTCACGTGTACGAAAGAACTGCGCAAAAGAGGCCCAATGCCATCCTATAGAAGGAGGCTGATTTCTGTTGACTTACCACTTTGACGCATTTCAAAAAGCGGCGCTGTGATGAGTGCAACGCCTTTTTTCCATCTTTTGCAGTGGATTTTTTTAATTTCGAAATATAGTATTGGAAAGTACTATTATTCGAAATTATTACCACATTATCACATCTTCATATGTACACATTTCGGTAGACACCCCTAATTATTTCTCATTTACCTGTTAAACTCGGATCAATTTGTCCGAGAGGAGACTTTTGAAAACCCATTTAAATGCGCGGCGGGCGGCAACACATTTACAGCACGACGTGATATTTGTACTGTAATAATTGCGCTGCGTATTTCACCGGTAAGGGTTGCAACGACTCTTTTCTTTCCAACTTTGAATCATTCATTCTTAAACCGGATTTCTTCTCTCTCTTGTTGAATAATTCCTTCTCTACGTGCCATTTCGAAAAAAGGCTCACTGCTCTGGACGAAATCGTTCCACGACCACCTCCTCTCCTTCCGCCACTCTCTTGTTTGGGCACAAGTTGGTCGTTTGTGAGTGGCTGCTCTGAGCCGTGAGTACATCGGATACCACTCGCACTGCTCAACTCACCCTCCACGCTCATTTGATTTTTGGGACAAATGCTCTCATTAAACTGCAATGGATAAAAAAGTGCGTGGAATCCTAGATTATACCCAGGTAGACTACGGCTGAAATATTTGTGTAGTGTTCCGCAGTGTGCATTCCGTGTTCTGCCGTTGAGCACACCCTCGCTTATACTGAGATCGCCTTTGCAGAGCACACTTCGACGTCAGATGCGGGACAGACGGATCAGACGCGCCACTTGCAGACACAGCCAATTGACGTCTCGTCTCTTTCTTGGGCATCCTAGCATCGCCGTGACTCGAGAATCTTTCGTCCAATTATCATTCCTGCGCTGCGGTCGTCCACGTTGCTTATCAGGCATCTGCTTAGCAATTGATGAGTATTCTCCATCTTTTGGGGAATTCGCTACACGACTGTCGTCGACCTAATATGATGCACGTATGCGTGGATACTCAAAGTGCGGAGAGAACCCAAGATATCGGATGAAACAAAGAGAAATCGAAAACCCTGTTGTACGTTGCGAGGGTACATCCACTTAAAACATTTAAAATGGCCATGGATCGTCATAATGGTCCAATAAGGGGAGAGCTAGCGTGCGTTATGTTGCGGAATAATACTCTTACAAACACAATTTAGATTCTCTCAAAAATGCTTAATCGAGGCTAAAAAGCAACGTGACGGAATTACTGTGACAGAATAACCTAAAATTAGGTAATACGAGGTTTGTGAGAAAATAAATGAGACTGACAGTACTGCGGGTGATCTGGAAACGTTGTGTCCACCGGCTTCTGATCGACCGATTTGTTCATCTCTTCCACTTCCACAGTGCGAGTTTCAACTCCATACGTCTAACACATTATGTTTGACAGCGCCAGGAGTGAAGTTGCATTTTTGTTGCGTGTTACAAAAATGGAGCATCGGAATTTAGAGCAACGTTGTTCGATAAAGTATTGTGTTAAACATGGGGAATCCGCGAGTGTGACTTTTGAAAAATGAAAGCAGACCTATGGGGAACACAACTAATAAAGACCACAAGTTTTTCGCCTGCATAAAGCATTTTTGGAAGGCCGAGAACACGTTGAAGATGAACTGCGCTCAAGAAGACCTTCGAATTGAAAAACTAACGAAAACGTTAAAACTGTGAGGACTCTTGTGAGCTCATACCGTCGTTAAACATTAAGAATGGTGAGTGACCATTTAAATTTAAACACTTTCACCGTGCATCTGCTTTTCACGTGAACGATTTGAACATGTAAAATATTTGTGCCAAGAGTGATTCGTGTGAGACCAGACATTGCAGACAAGTGGATGCTTCACCAGGACAATGCCCCGTGTCACATGGCCATTTCCATTGGTGAATTTTGGGCCACAAAATGCATTGATTTTGTTCCCAAACCCCCCTATTCACCTGATTTGAGTCCTTGTGACTTTTTACTTTTCCTGAAATTGAATACTGTCATAATAGGACATCATTTTGGAACTCTGGAGAACATTCAAAAGACTGCGACCGACCAGTTACAGGCAATGCCATTTTAAGACTTCCAGCGCTGCTACCAAGAGTTGGAACAACACCTCCTCCGGTTTATAGCTGCCTTAGGGAATTAGTTTGAAGGGATAACATTATTTTTTGTAAAAAAAAACTTAAGTTAGTAGAAAAAATCAGTCTCATTACTTTTCTAACACACCTCGTATGTGTTTTAATAAGCATTCATTTTAGATATCAGTGTTGAAAAAAATTGCAGTCGCCGACTTCTGAGCTGATATTTTAGGTTATGTAGTAATTAACTTTGTAACTAGCTTTTGTTATTTAAAGAGATAAATTGTTTGTTAGTAAGCTGTAAAAATATTTTAAGTGCAGTTGACTATATCTTCCTTTTCTCTACCATAAAAATGCATTGCTTAAAAGTGGGCTTCGCAGACGGCACATTCGTGAGTACATATAAAATATCCATAAACTCAGTTTGAAGTAATAGGGTTCAAATTTGATGTCTTCAAATTTAGCATCTCCATTTAGAAGTGGGCAATGTCTTGGGAAGTTCTGCTAGTGTGTCTTGTGACCTATGGCTGCTAGAAAGGCTGGTTAGCCTGGCTCAGACGGGAAACTGCTGGAAGCTCAGAATACACAGAAGGTGTGAAATTTATTTTGTAGAAGCTAAATTTTTTAAATTTTATCTGGTAATAATTTGTTTACTGTTGATTCAGAGTTGTTTGAAGTTAAATGACCCTAAACTTTTTGAGTCTGAAATAAGAAGCAATTGGTAATTCCGTCACGTGTTTGTTTATGACTGTCATAAACATATTATTAATTTTTAATTTTGGCAAATTGTGTTATCATAAGCGATGAGTCAAACATTGTTCAGAGCCTTATTAGTTTCCTTAGTTATTATTATCCTCTTATTTTCCCTAGTTATTAGTACTCATTATTAGAGCCTTAAAAGTTTCCAATTTCCTCTTAAATTCACAGAGTTTTGAAGATGTTTGACATCATTACACAAAGGAGGTTGACCTGGGAGTAATTCCGTCACATGTTAATTTTGGGCATATTTAGAAGGTATTCAGATTATTAATTTTGTTTCTGTATATGAAAAATCACCTTCATAAATGTATTTTGATCATGCACAGTTAGAATTTTTGCAATTATTTTGTATTTTACAATTTTATCGAAATATTATATTGCATAGTCTTCTCAAAAAGTAATTCCGTCACAAGTGGAATTTCCCAATTACAATTTCCCAGGAAAAGTACACATGGAGAAAATCGGGAGCGACAACTCGTACAACTTTATAACGGCACTATTTTTTTACAAAATTCCCTTTCCGTTTATTTCGCGTGGTCAACAGTAATTGTAACCGGTGACAACATTTTATTTAAAAAATCGTCAATAAACTCAGCACCGAAACTTGCATGTCCTGAACAAATTTGATGAGGTTACTCTTTTCCACCCAGCTGGGTGCTTTTTGGGCGTGCGGGGCCTGGGGCACCGGCCGGCTTTCCCAGGCGGTAGAGCCGAGACTAGCCGGTAATCATCGGCGATCGGCAGTAGTCCAGACACTTGGTACACGTGGGGAGTTTTCTGAGCTCGCAGATTCATCAGCATGTATCAATAGGTGTTCAATGATAACTTTCCCAATTTTTAGAGACACTTATTATACAATGAACGGAACCAGATTTCCAGAAGAAACTGAGGGACCAGGAAATTCCCATTGAACGGCGAATAAATTCCGTGTGAGATACCGCATCTCCAAAAATACCATGTTTCTATGAACGCTATTGAGAAAGAAAAATTTTATTTATAATTTCCATTCCCATTTGTAGCGTTAGACAAAAGTTTTATGCACACATTTTGGTAATCATGGCATATGAATGGGCTTACCTTCGTCACACCCGCGTGTTGATTAAATTCGACTTCCACCTTCTTCCATGCCATAGTCTTTAAGGAAAGACCCACAGCATCGGTGTTCTTGCCCTACAATACAACTTTCCTATCAATAATTAATTTTAAAATCGAATTCTTCTCCTGCGCCGAAATTCTACTTCCATCCCGTTCCCATTTTGCTTACAAAGTCACGTCGAGACATTCGTTATTCAATTATCATCCTTAGTTTGTGTTCGCTTTGTTCTTTGTGTTTGTTCCCGATGTCCGCATCTAGGGGCACATAATGTCGCTACATTCGTCTATGTCATTAATTTAGCCCAAAATAAATGTGGCAACACTGCCCCCACCAATTTGGAGCGATCTGAAGTAGCGGCGTTTCTGGATATAGCACACAGCAAAAGGCCCCGCTGCAATTTCAGCACGGTTTTTGGATACGGCCCTTAATCTTCGTATTCAAGGGGTAATTCAAATAAAGGATAGTGCAGGACCGGTGAAGAACTGATATAATGTTACGTTTAGGCAATATCAGCTGCGGCAAATTCATATTGCTCTCGCTTAAAGAAAAATGTTCTCTTTAGCAAAAATATCTCAACGGGAATATTTCCGTAAGTTGCAGACACTGAATCTCGTAGAGCATCAATAGCGGTCAACAACCATGATAGGGGATTGACGCAGCTCTCCACTCAATTGAGTATTTGCACTTTTTGGGAAGTGATCATAAAAAAATTAGACCTCAATTAGTCTAAATTCCGACTCTGAGAATAGTTAGGTAGGTACTTTTAAAATGAGATGTCAATGATTAAAATTTGCGAAATTAATGATGCGCTGAAACACTAGGTAGCCTTATTATCAGAGCTGTGACGTCATTTTGTTCGATGTGTTTTTGGGCATAACTTGTTCATCAGGGTGGGCCCCTCTACAGCGTATACTGAGTTTGGAAAGAAACCGCGGAATGGCTAATGAATTAGATTCAACGTGTGCACATCCCATCATCTACAAATTTTAATTCATTTATTTCTCGGTTACGCTGACGACAAGACTCTATGTCAACTTTTCTACATTGAACTATCAAATAGTATTTCTCACTCTTCGGTTCTCGGTTTTTCATTCGTTTGCAGATTTATATTGACATTAACATTAATAGAGGCACTTAATCAGTGATGAACCTTGTAATATTACGACTTAATTCGTGAAAAGTCACTAAGTAACCGTACCCATACTATAAACTAAGAAACGGGCAAGAGGAAAATTTATTGATGAAAAGTGATAGTTTGGGTATACAAAATGTTTGGAATTTTATGCCAAACGCAGACATGCAAATATTTTCCAAATCGGATGTGAAATATTACGTATCACAAGTTGGGACTACTTTTTGGAAATTCACCTCGCGCAGCGATTCATCGCTTAAAGGATAGTCGTAACAAGACGCAGTAAAAACTTGCGCCTTGTAAACCTATAAACGTATGCTGAGAAGAAATGTAAAATGAATCAATTTTAAAATTCTGCTGACAAACACCATGAGAAGCATATTAAAACCGAATGAATGAGAAGTAATCGTCTGATGATATTACAATGAATAATTTGATTTCCAGCCCGAGATTCGATTTTCACCAAAAGTGTTGAAATTCGGCCCAAATTTTCAAAACATTATTTTAAGATATACCTCACAAATGTTTTTAAAAATTCAGCTATTCATAAACCTCACCCAAGCAAATGAATAGCTGACTAACATATCTTTATTGACGAAAATAAAGTAACTTGCAGACGCATTGAGATAATCAGAACTCTGCTTTTGAATACATTAATTCTACGGAAGAGCAAATACGTCGGTAAAAAGTGCATTTTATTCAAAGAAATGGAGAATGGTCATTTAACTGCTTGGACTGGACCAAAACGTTACTCCAGCTATTTGTGCTTACGTTTCAAACTTGAAATTGCTCAGAAGTTGCGGCAATTAAATAATTAATCTGGATATTCATTCAGTTACTGTGGGCCAAAAATCAAATGAAAAATTATTTTTTCACGAGAAAGTAGGTTAAATAATAATAGAAGAGAAAATAGTTCTTCCTTTAAATTGAGATTGGTATTTGAAATAACGATGCAAATATCGATAGTTACGTAAGGACGGCACTTTTATTCGGGTAAACCTTCGAATCGTGCTTACAAACTTCTGGCCTTACGCTGTTACAAACAATCTTACTTAATTCACTTTGATGTAATTTCCGATGAGATTTCCCGTCGATTTCTCTTTATTATGAAAGAGGCAACACAACAAAAAAAGCTCCAGTTCAACATTAAAACTTCGTGCCGAGGCATGTAGGTATAGTCCAACATAATCAGCACGGTCAATCATTGAAGCATCCACCTTCGGGATATTATTTGAAGGAACCTTCACGAAACCTGATTCCATGATATGCACTTAAACGTATTTTCCTTTACACCGATCAGATCCACCAACGTTTCCCAATGCACACGCAGTTCACCGTAACATAAACACCTTGCTCGCTGATGAGATAGAACAGAATGACGTCACATACCGAGAAGCCAACAGGTGAGTGTTTTCGTCTGCTCAATATCGATGCGAAAACAATGCATATTAAATAGTAATTATTACACAAACTGAGCTACAATTAATGCTGTTAATCGAAATTAATGGTACTCATGATACACTTTATCGAATCGACTGCATTTCAATCGTAATCCTCCGAGGTGCAAATGCTCTATTGTCCCGTCTGTTTCACGCCGTCGTTTTTCTTTTCTTTCACATACTTCCTTACCTGTTCCATTTATTTCATTTTTAGTTCTTCCCATCTACTTGTCCCGTACCGACTGTCTTCACTAGCATATATTTTCTCAATAAGAATTATTTCTCCTTTTTATCAAAGTTTTCATGATGCTTCTCCACTCTCCTGCTCTTCTTAGGACTTCCTCATAACATACTGTGTCGATCCATTTGATCCTCATCATTCTCCTGTAACTACACATTTCGAAAGTCCCTTTAAAACTTCCTTCGGCAATAAAGGCAATAAAAATTCTATATGATAGAAAAGCCAATTTCGAGGTGAGCACGAATAAAGATTTTTTAGAAATGAAGAATACTTTCTTGCTCACTATTATCCTTCGCCCATTCTAACAAAGCCCTGACTTTTGCAATGACTTATAGACTCTTATTTGTAGCCTGAGGGTAATTCGATGTGTATTTCCATTATTTTTATAATTAGTGATGTGCATTTTATTTTGATTTATTATTGCTTAAGGCTGTGCGAGTTGAGAAACTTTGAATCTTGACCGATAGAGTGTGTATAGTGGCGTTGCATGGGAAATTCTGAAGTAGCAAAAGACAAGGGACTATTTTGATCATTATCAATATTCTTTAATTTCAGTGGTATAATTTCAATACAAAAATAATCACATTTTTGCGTTATGTAACTGCAATCATTAATATTTTTAAACGACCTATTAGCTGAATGGGTCGGCCTAATGGGAGGCTATGAGGCACGCCTCGATTTCTTGTCATTTACGTTACAAACCTACATCATTTGCCTAGTGCAATTAGTGTTTTGCAGCATAGATCTTCAATAGAAAAGCGTGTGGAAACCATTTAAATCGTGTTTTGTGTTCCGTCGCTCAAAAACCTCCATTGCATCGCCGGAGAAGGTTTTTGCTTGTGTCCCAAAGGGAAAAAAATAGAGAATAAAGTGGTTTATGGCCTACAGGATGGAGTTAAATACTTTATCTATATTGTCAACGGGATATTTTTCAACGTAAGTACCCTCTTGAACCAGGGTTACCGCAGGGTTTTATCGAATCGCCAGTTTTTCTCGGATGACTACTAAATTTAGGATTTCACTATTTCACTTTTCAAACAACCCTAGAAATGTGCTTATTAGACTGCTCATTGTAGGGTTAAATATGAAATGAGGTGGCTATTTACGAGAATAAATACTGATTACGATTAATCCACGGGGAAAAATGTGCAATCTACGAGAAATATGAGGCTTTTGGCAATTTAAGCTCAATATTTTCCTCTGTGATGCCCATAACGTTCGCTGCATGTCAACGCAAAACCTAAAATTCGACTCGTTTTTGCAGTGGGTATCCGTTCAAAAACAGAAACTCGAGTAATTACAGCGCGAGTAGTGCTTGAAACTTATTTTTGAAACTATCTACTACTTTTTTTTACATTTTAACGATCATTTGAATCTCATCTCCGACGGATTGGGGATAACAATCCAAGTTCCGAAAGGCAGTTTACTAAGTAAACGCATACTATATAATATATGTTTATAATTCTAGCTGAAATGGATCTACAAAATCGTTCTGGGCAATAAATAAACATAAAAAGCTTTCGTAATTTAATTTTTATTAATCGCATAATTATTTACCTCCTTGCTTCTGCACAACACATCGCGGTGGTGACGAAGCAATCACAGTTTTTCAGGAAATCAGCCGCCGCGCCGTGAGGGAGACGACCTAAGGTATTGCGTCTTCTTAAATCTCTCTTAAGTCAATTTGTCCTTAGAAGGACTACTATAAAGCTCGACGATGATTTTTACTTCGATATCTTGCTATCAAGACTCTACTTTCGTAGTGAAGTGAATGGTGTACCGTGCGATGACGTCAGAAAGCGTTTCAGGTCACATGACTTTGAGTGATATTCCAGAACTTTTAATCAGCATTTAATGACGTTTGTAGAGTACTAGGAGAGTTTTTTTGCTCATATGTTTGGACTCGTGAGAAAATCGTGTGTTCAATGAGTCTTAAGTGGCATGATGCATGCATGTTCCCCTTTCAGCTAATCTCTTCAAGCCCACCTATTTCTTCTTTTCCACATCCATCTGTACCTTTTCCATGCTTTTCATTCGAAGTCTTTCTTTCCGTTTTTTTCCTCAGCTTGTCCCTCGACGATTGTTTTCATCAAACCATCATGCCTCAAGATAGAGCCGAATAAACTATTCCGCCTCCTTATTAATGTCTACGCGCTGCTTCTCTTCTTTCCCACTCGTCTTATGACTTGCTCATTACTTAATCTGTTGCTCCATTTTGATCCTAATCAATTCTCCTTGGCTTTGATTTCTCTCCATCCTTGATTTCTCACGTTCCCTTTTGTCATTCTCCATGCCTCACTTCAGTGGAGAAGTATACTCCTAATGTAAGTTCTCATAAATAGTTTCCTAACCTCTCATCTTAATGTATGATCTTAGGTTTTACCGGCGTATCAGTTGCAGAAAAGTTTCTCGGGTTTTCCACCGGTTGATGTCGTCCATGTCTCCCGACGTTTCGATCCGCGACTTGCTGATCATCCTCAGGGGATCTTCCGAATGGCGTTCTTCGAAATTTTTCCAGTATATATACACTTCATCGGAGGTCAGGTGTAACCTGATTGGTTAGGGCGTGTTGTGGTTTTCTCGCCATTTTTGTTGTATATAATGGGCTTCAATATTGGTTTCCAAACATATCTTCGTAAATCGTTGCAGTAGTTTTCTTATTAGTTCAGGTAATCGGAATGCTGTCCGGTGAAGGTCAAGAATGAAGAATAATCGGAAAATATCGATTACAAAATCGAAATGAAAGAGGAGAAAGGTTACTCGTTTTCTGCTCAGGACACTGACTAGTCATTTTCAACTCATTTTTTTAAACGCCAATGCGAATAATATATGCGCGAAAAATTAATAATATACGAGCGAAGTCTCCGATCCGCGAGTGACTGTGGAAGTCAGTGCCCTTTTTCAATTTTTCGATAACTTTTTTATCACTTCTACCGCATCCCTCGATTAACTTTTTGAAGCTGTTTTATAAATGGCCCGGTCCATATCAATTCGGAATAGCCTCATAGCCTCAGATGCTGTTGAATTCAAAATGTCAAGCTTCAGAACGAAGTAAGTAATTCTCACATTTTAATTTTGTTCAAAAAAGTTTAGGTCCGAGATACAGTCCGTTTAACATGGACCGCTGTTTTTCATATGCATGCGATTTTCGACAAAAATATAAAATTTTAGCATTCGCATTTTTGGGAAAAAACTATAGAAACATGAAAAAATTGCTATAAGGTAATATGTGCACATATTTTCTATTTGAGTATAGTATTATATTAAAAAGTTGTTATCATTCGAACAAAACAAAAAGGAGCAAAATATGCTGAACCGTTCATGAGACATGAGCACTTAAATATTTTGACGAAAAGCAGATGTGAAAAATAGCTCTTACGGGTCCATGGTCGGTGGACCGTATCTCTGGTCCAAAATCTTTCGAACGGAACCAAAAAATATATAGTACTTACTTCGTTCTGAAGTTCGACATATGTTCAAGTCAATAACATTTGATGCTATGAAGGTAAGATGTTTTTCTATGGATATGGAGTAGGCGAAATGTTTACTTGCGATGCTTCACAAATCGTCTTGGAAACCGTCACGCCCTAACATCACAGTTGAAAGGCACCAGCGCCACTTGCACGTGACGTCACTCGTCCTACAAGCAGGTCTGCCTTCACTGCGGCTGCTTCTGAGATACGTGATTCTAGAAGCTGTGCTTCTTCCCTTACGCACCGACGCCATTGCCACCAGGTCTTCAAATAAGTCGTCGTGGTCGTTGGGAATGGGACGAGAGGAACGTGTTTGAATTCTCAGCGATGAGTTGGTCGATGTGGGCGATAAAAGAAATGCGGGCATTGTTCGTAAAGACAGCGATCACATTAAGGGTAGAAGAATATCAACAGATTCTGATACGATATAATTTCACTATCACGTCTTTATCATATTTGTATTATTTTGGAGTGAGTCGCCAAAGTTGCTATTGTAGGGGAAGCCTGCAGCTACGATATTTATACGTTCAGGCGCTAGAGTTGCTGAAGTGTTGAAAATAATAATAATTCCGTGAAAAGTAAACTTTAATGCGAACTAGTAAGTACACCCATGGAAAATGCGATGATACCAGCCGTTGTGTAAATAGATTGTTCCTTTGATTACAATTTCATTTCAAACTCATTTTATGCCTAACATAAAAAGGTTAACCAAATGAAGAATAATACCGAAAAAAAAAACAATTTTAAGATATTATCTATTGTTATGAAGTTTGTATTTCCTGAAATCATGGTTACAGTACAGTGATTCAGCAGTTCCTTTGTTGAACTGATGGTTTTGGGTAATTCAGCTCGGTGAGTAATTGGCTCTTTTCAAAACTTCTTATCCGCCACGAAAGCTTCTTCACCCTTTCAATGCCGTGGCGAAGAAGCTTTCTTAGCGGATGAAAATAATCCACCATAAGGCAGATAACCATGTCAAGATTTCCATAATCTGCGTTCGAAAACGCGGAAGTCGTCGCTGCTTTTCTCCATCGTATCCCAGCCAGCAGCAACGAACTGTCTGACCTGTGATTATTTTGAAATACGCCCTTATAAGAGTATTCCTTGACGTGATCATTAGGTTAAACTGATCGCCCTAAGAGCAATTGGGTGAGACTGTTTATGTAAGCGTCGGATGTATTTGGACAACCAAACCACAAACTTAAACATCCATCTTTAAGGCATTAATACCATACGCTGCCAATTATACGTCCGTATCATAATTTATTTTTCAAAATATTCTTTAAAACAAGACGGAAATATGATGAAAACCAATGTTGGAATTGAACTCTTAATTCACTTCGCCTTAATTCACCGCTCCCTGCTAGGCTATTTCAATGTTTTCATTTGGATGAGGTACCGTGGAAACTGATCTCCAAACTCTTCGACTTACCGATATACTGAACGCGTGCATGCCTTAATAGTGAAATACACATTTTGTACTCCCATATTTCGGCACTAGCCACGACCACCCAGAGAGATACTGTCTGTCTCGGTGGTCAAGCCCTACCGCGTGTGTAGCGCCAATTTTAAGAGATGCATCGGTGATTTACAATATCATTTTCTTTGGATAGCGGGACTTCTGAAAGCTTCGCCAACTGTGCGATTAAACAACAGTCCTAAGGAATGTATTTGACGATTAATAATCATTTTCTGTTGTTCTTTTATTACGCTAAGCCTCTGCACGCATATTCTGGAACCCGCTAACGATTCGTACTTTCTACTAATGGACACGTTAACTGCACTTTAAGGCACTCACTCTACAGGCATATTCGAAAACTCACTAACGTGAGGAAAGCCGTTACCGATACCGTTAATGGCGCTTTAAGCGAAAAATTGCATTCTGGAACTGGCATTAGCAAAGTCTTAAAGCAGGGAACTTTAAGGGGCTAGTTATCATATAGCGCATATTTTCCTCGCTTCAAGTGCAAAATCGTAAGCGTTATTGGAGCTAATTATCACCAAAAAAACTGATTACTGGTACGTGGAACTTTAGAATTTACTCTGTATATATACTGTGACTTGCATGTTACCTCTTAAGGCCTATAAACCAATGGGGAACATGCACGCTTTTTAAAAGTACTAGAATATGAAGATTCCTACCTCAAATGTGCTCGCCGAAATTTTCGCGGATGAATTATGTTTTTAGCTGAGTTTTGAGTCTATAAAAAATAATCTTCATTGACTGCTTGAAAACACGTGACGGAGCGTGGGCGCGTTATATCACGGCACGGTATCCACTGATGACAGACTGAGGAAGTGGATAGAAAAACTGTCAATGTAGGGGTTCAAACGCAAATTTGGCGAATATAATTGCTGTTTTAACGTCAAACTTCGGATTGTGAATATATTGGGTTGCCAAGGCATTGTTGAAATAAATAAAGTCGCCCATTCTCTTCTACCTCCATGGTAAATGTGATGCTCGGGTGTTGGTTGTTCATATGTGTCAAAAATTCCTGCAATGCAGCTGTACCATGTGGCCAAACTAAAAAGGAATCGTCCACATATCTGAAAAAACATTTTGGACGGCAGGGAGCGGTATCGAGGGCTTTTCTCTCAAAATCTTCCATGAAGAAATTAGCAATAGCCGGTGATATTGGCGAACCCATTGCGACACCATCCATTTGCTCATAAAAAATATCCTCAAAAGAAAAATAGGAAGGCGTGAGCACATGATGAAAAAGTTTGACCGTCTTCGTATCAAATTTACTCTCTAGCAGACTCAAGGTGTCAACAAGAGGGACCCGCGTGAAGAGAGACACCACATCCAAACTAACCATCAAATCGGTAGGATCTAAACGAATATCCTTAAGAGTGTTCACAAATTCTAGTGAGTTTTTCACATGGTGTTCACTGAGACCCAAGAATGGTGTTAGGATACCCGTAAGATATTTGGCAACGTAATATGTGGGAGAGTTAATTGCGCTGACAATCGGCCTCCACTAAGCATCATCTAAGCACTACATGGAGACCTGTAATCAGCTGTATGAAAAACATAAGGGTTAAACGTGAAGAATTTCAAAAGACCTACAGCCAATCGGACGACACCTGAGCCGTATTGTTGTCCTCGGTAAACGGTCGATCCAGTTCAGTGTGAAATTGAACTTCGATAGAGTAACACAGCCTTGAGGATGGAAGACAAGTCGTCTTCCGAAACGTCGGCTTACATAAAAGCTTTAACCTGGATGCAAACCCGAGAAATATTTGTCAGAAGTATTCACCAGGAAAAACTTAAATCGTTTAGCTATTATATTCGCCAAATTTGCGTTTGAGCCCCTACATTGACAGTTTTTCTATCCACTTCCTCAGTCTGTCATCAGTGGATACCATGCCGTGATATAACGCGCCCACGCTCCGTCACGTGTTTTCAAGCAGTCGATGAAGATTATTTTTTATAGACTCAAAACTCAGCTAAAAACATAATTCATCCGCGAAAATTTCGGCGAGCACATTTGAGGTAGGAATCTTCTTATTCTAGTACTTTTATAAAGCGTGCATGTTCCCCATTGGTTTATAGGCCTTAAGAGGTAACATGCAAGTCACAGTATATATACAGAGTAAATTCTAAAGTTCCACGTACCAGTAATCAGTTTTTTGGTGATAATTAGCTCCAATAACGCTTACGATTTTGCACTTGAAGCGAGGAAGATATGCACTATACGATAACTAGCCCCTTAAAGTTCCCTGCTTTAAGACTATTTGCTAATGCCAGTCCCAGAATGCAATTTTTCGCTTAAAGCGCCAATAACGGTATCGGTAACGGCTTTCCTCACGTTATTGAGTTTTGGAATATGCCTGTAAAGTGAGTGCCTTTAAGCGCAGTTAACGTGTCCATTAGTAGAAAGTACGAATCGACAGAGAGTTCCAGAATATGCGTGCAGGACCCTTTACTTGAAGCACTTATCGCCATTATTACGGGCGGTTCCTTCCCCTGCGATCTCGTGTGCTGAAGAACTCGCGTAGCGCGGCGCTCTATCTCCTGTCGCTGAAACCAGCGGCTCAGGCAAGTGCGTCTTGGTTTTTAGGGGTAGTTCCGAATATCCTTCCCACTTCGGAGTGCCGCAGCTAATAAATTACGAAATAATTAGCGTTGACAATTTGCCATACCTGTTGTAATCCAAGATTGTTGGTTAAAATTAAAATCGTACCTGAAATATATGTGATCAATTCCGTATGAGGCGGCATAGACGCCTGGATCATACGCCGTCGTCGACGCTTGTAAGCATTGCGGATGGTCGCCTCGCACGGGGCTTACCTTTCCGCTCATTGCAAGCGGCGCACAGTGGTCTTACATCGGAAAAAGCCGCACATTAGTCCAAAATGACCTTTATAGAGATAGATACTTGAAACTTTGCGCAAATACCTATAAATGATTATCAATTATAGATTTGTACGCCATTTTACATCAATGTGACCCGTTCCTGAGATACAGTGGTCCAAACATGACCAATTTTTCAAAAACAGGTGCGATCTCGTTTTTCTTTAAAAACCTATAAATTAAAAGCAGGTGGTGTTGCGTTGGTATAATTGTTATGGAATAAGAAACGCAATATTTCTTTGACTGATGCTTTGCCTATAATTTCCGCGAATTTTTTTCCGTGATTTTGGCTCTAAGCTGTTTAGTTTTGCAACGCGAAATGGCTGACCAGTTTTTCATGTGAAATTTGACATGAAGTACAAATCATCTTTCGTTTAAGAAATATATACTCGGGAAATTGGCATTGCAGTGTGAATTAGAGATTTTTTAGATTACTAAGCAGAAATCTTGGAAAAAAGTCTGCGACGAAGGAAATGAAAATGATTTTTCGATCGCGCGTCAAAGTTGAGGTTCTCGCCGCGGGACCCAGAAGCGCGAGGAGATAAACGAGGTTGATTTTTCAATTTTTGTGAAGTTTTAATCTTGAAAATCGTCATTTGAAGCACAGCAAGTCTTCAGTATTAACATAAAACACAAAAGAGAGGATATTAACCAGGATTATTGATCGATCGACTTTACCATTTAACGCATTACTCGAGTGAAAATACTAAGGATTGGATATTTGTCGGAACCATCCCACGGATAAGAAATACGTTTCGGTTACTGAAGTAGGGTTAAAAGATTAATTCCGCATGCTTAAGAGAGAGGCAAATAAACTGTTTCCGCGGAAGGCAACGAGTGATACCCTTTCCTGCCTCGCTGAGGAGGGTCGCGAAGAAAGGTTTCCGCGTTTTATGACGACGCACAGCCTGTAAAGGAATTTATTTACGGATTATACCGCAAGGGGTTCCCTGGTGATGATGGGCGAGGATTTTTACAGATTATTTAACCTAAAGCAGCAGACATGGAATTAAGTACTCAATTCAACTACAGTAAGATTCATTAGCAATAAGCAAGATCTTAAATTTGAAACGCCTCAAACTTTTACCATTTTCGTCATTCAGCCAGAAATTTGGCACCAGGGAGCTACTAAATAAATAAACATTCACTGGAAGAATCCGCCTGTTCCCAACACTCTTTATATTGCGAATGGCCAGAACTCCCGTCAAAGCCATGTTTGCATATTAAGGTGCAGTTCACCTCATTGTAGGCCGCTAGACCAGTGGATTTACATGTCAGAATCCTTGATGCAGTGTGGTTTGATGGAGAGATTCACTTCGCATACGTTTCCCGTGATACGTATCGCTTCTGGGTAAGCAGCGATGATAGCTGTTAACACTCGTGCGTAACCGGGGTACAAAATGTGTCCGTGAGTACGAGCAGAGAGTCTTACATCCATTGGGCTGATATTTTTGCGTCCCCATTTGTGATTGTCAAAGATAAAGCCTCCTCTGAAGAACATCTCTTTCTGCACCTCATCACTCTTTCTCCTCTTAGACTAAATGCTCCCTTAGCTTTAGTGGGAGTTGTTGTCGTTACTTCCGTAGTTAACGGCTGTAGTATCTCCTTCCTCCAGTAAACAAAGAGAGGTTGCTAATGCCAGCTCAGTTACTGAGGAATTACGTTTAATGCTTTGAACGTTTCTTCTTTTAGATCGGTCATGCGAAGAAGTAAAAACTTTCGCCATCCACCCCAGTGAACCTAACAGCAGTAATTGTAAGTTATAGAATATTTGTATGTGTAAAACAAAGTCAAAAATCGTGTTGGTTTCACCATTTATGACTCAAGAACGGCTGCACCGATTTTGATGATTTTTAAGTCTTTTGATTCCTCTCGGATATAATATTTAAAAAAATAATAAACATTAAAAAATAGTAAAAGTCCTCGGAAAAAATTAAGCTTGATGTAAGGGGTATTGTTTTTAGGAGTTGGTACCACTGCAAAGGTTGTCAAGTTGGTCAAAACTAAATTATTTGTTTTGTTTTTACAAATTTAATGACCTAGCTTCTTAGCAATGTAAAAAACATTTTAATAGTTAAAATATGTTAACAATATTGAGCAAAGTCCAGCTCGAATTGACTCGTCAACAAAGTCGAACTTTTCCGAACTGAGAGATATAACTAGCGCACCACAATTCATGCCATATCAATGCAGCTTATTTTTACGAGGTTTTGAGCGTAAGTCAAGCATCCGCCTCAAGTGACTTTAATTTTCCCCACGAAGGGACAAATAAACTCGCTTTTGCTGCGGCCTGTTACGGTCACTATGGAAGGTCGTATATTTCTTGTCTGCCGTATGTTACTTGAGAATCGTTCACTTTTCAGTTGGCTAGATAAGCAATATTTCCACTTTAAAGTATAAACGAGCGCATGGTACGTAGGTTACAATATGAAAATATTTTTTATAGAAGAGATACGTTTTTCTGACTTAAAAAATAAAATAAATTTCTATGAGACAGACAGTCTCTATATTATTCAATCAAATACAAAAAACGTTGAGGGCATATTCCACTGTAACACTCAATTCATGCTTAATATCTTAACATAACGACTTAACGAAATACAATAAACTGCAATTAACTACGTTTTAATTGATGAAGTATTACATAAAGGGAGTAAACTCTGCAAAAAGCATATTTAAAAATACCAGTTTCTGATCAAACTCATCGCAATTTGGATTCATATGGAGCATTGAATATTTATGTGACTTTTACCAAACAAGTTTGATAAATGTACTATCAACATGGTAATTATTAATTTCATAAACCAACAAAGATCAAACGCATATTAAACCCTATGTAGCGTGAGCCGATGAAAGATTTTCCACCCAGAAAACCATTTTTCTGATTGAAAATCATAAATTTAGGAGTCAAATGCAGGTTTCCTCAAAATAAATACAAAAAAATCGGAGAAGAAATGTGCCTGAATAGGGTATTGAACACGGGCCCCCCATGCGTAATAACAGACTATCGAGCAGGCTAATCGGTTGCCATGATAAATATTTTTAAAAAGTTTCTTAATTATTTTTCACATTCCTCAACCAATTTCTTGAAATATGAATAAGGTGTGATTGCGGTTACCCTTCGTAAGTTTAAGATAGGATGATAACACATAACAGAATTACGTAAAAACTGAATATCAAAATCTAGTGCGAATGCGCAAAATGGAGATTCTTCGCATGAATCGGGGCTAGTGTGACGAATTTTATCGAAAGATTATTTATCATTATCGCGAATGATACAACTTCAGGAATACCTTTTTTTAATTTTTACCGACCTATCTTTTATGAAAGGTTTGTTTAGAAATCTTTCGACTGCAATCGTGTATCGGCTACAAGATAGTAACTACAGTCAACAGCACGAATCATCATCTAAAAATGGCATTATGTGCACTTGTTAACTATGAAATTAATGACAACCACACTTCCGATTTTGATAACACCGAAATTTCATTTGGAGACTGTAGTTTATCAAGAAAAATGAGTAATTTCATACCTTATATTTGTCCTCTTTTCGTTTGAATAAACGTATTTGATGTAAACAAATTTTTTCCTTTACCTTTCTTTCCCTTGGGATATAGCCTTGTCGCGGTGGAAAGGATTACGCGTTCCTATGACCCCTAGAGATGCGCTGGCGGGATTACTTAGCATTTATTCCCGGGAGTGCCACCCATGTCAGATAGGTCGAAGGGTAGGAGCCAGACGAAAGGTAGTCCACGTGATGGTGTCACGTAAAAAACACTGTTGGAATGGAAGTGGGAAACCCTACCAACTATCTCTTCCCTGAAAGCATGGAGTTTGATCAAACCAGCCTCGGATGGAATCGCGAGAGCCAGCCCTTAAGGGCGGGTGTTGCAGGTGGCAGTGAGGTCGACAAGATCCTCGGGGTCCTTGACATGCGAAATTCTTGCAGAAACATATCACCATCATCTTTTTCAGCATCAGCAGTAGCATCCAAGGAGGAGGATAAGAAGATAAAGAGGATGGAGAAGAAGAAAAATGCACCAATGAATATAGGGACGTGGAATGTGAGGACAATGAGGAGGCCGGGTAAACTAGAAAATAGAAAAAGAGAAATGCAGAAAGGGAGGGTAGATATCTTGGGTCTCTCCGAAGTTTGGTGGAAGGATAGTAGGGACTACTTAAGTGACGGGTACATGGTCATACATAGAGGTGGGGAAGAAAATCAACGAGGGGTAGCTTTTAGTATTAATTAAAGAGGAAGATGGGTATGCGTGTGGTAGTGAGCGATAGGATTCTGATGGTAGAAATGGAGGCGCGGCCCATCAATCTAGTGGTGGTTCAAGTTTACATACCCACATGCAATCAAAGGGAGGAAGAAGTAGATGAGGTATATAAACAGCTCGAGAAAATAATTAGAGACACACCGGGTAAGAAAAATCTGGTAGTGATGGAGGATTGGAACGCCTCAGTCGGGGAAGGGAGGGATGGACACGAAGAAGTAGAAGTCGGATTATGAATTCGGAACGACAGGGGAGAGAAACAATTTATTCATCACAAACACTTGGTTTAATTATCATAAAGGGCGAAGGTACACATGGAAAAGTCCAGTGGATATTGGGAGATATCAGATAGACTATATCGTGGTAAGACATAGGTTTAGAAATAGTGTAAAAACTCGCGCAGATTCCCTAGAGTGGATGCAGATTAGACCGTAATCTACCTAGTACTTAGTAGTACTTATGAATGGCAGCGTAACATTCAAAAGACATATTAAAGTTAGGAAGACGAGGAAATGGAATGTAGAGGCTATGAAGGGGAGTATGAGGAGAGAATATAAGGAACTTATTGAAAATATCACCCGGGAGATTGCAAAGACAAAGACTGTAGAGGAAGGGTGGTATAATATTAAAACTGGAATAGTCAAAGCGGCTGAGAAGTCAATTGATTACGTTGACAGTAGAAGGATAATGAAGCCGTGGATGACGGATTACATGATAAGGGAAATGGAAGAGAGGAGGAAGTGGAAGAACGTAGACACAGAACAGGTCAAAAGAATGTATAGACAAATTAATAATCGATTACGCGTGAAAATAAGAGAGCAAGGGAGACTTGGAGGAAAAGAACGTGTGATGAAATAGAATAGTTTCGAAAGGAAGGAGAGGTATGCGCGTTGTAAGTTAAGGTTAAGTCACTATCGGATGGCAAAAGAGGGAAAGCCATGTCGAAAATTACGGCTAAAGATGGAAGGATGCTAACCGAGAGAGAAGAGGTACAGAGTAGATGGAAGGAATACGTGGAGGATCTGTATGACGGGAGGAACAGACCGGAGAGATTGACTTAGGAAGAGGAATGTGTAGTGGAGGAGGATTATCTTGGGCCGGAGGTCGTAGATGTGGAAATCGAGAGAGCCCTTCGTGATATGAAGGCTAGGAAAGCAGCGAGCGTGGACAATATCCCATTTGAGCTGCTGAAGAATCTAGGGAGTGATAGTAAGAAAAAAAGGTTTTTCGAGCTAGTTCATAGGATCTATGAGGAGAAGTGTTGGCCGTAGGATTTCGTGGAGGCGGTTATAATTCCGCTAACGAAGAAGATGAAAGCTGTGGAATGCGGAGACTATAGGACTACTAGCCTAATATCTCATGCGATGAAAGTGGTGCTGAGGATATTGAACAGACGATTAGAGGCGAGGGCAAACGAGTATTAGGGGGAGGATCAGTTTGGTTTTAAAAAAGGGAAGTAAACTCGTAACGCAGTAGTAATAATGAGGTCCCTCGTCGAGAGGAACCTAGAATATGACCAGGACGTATATGCGTGTTTCGTGGATTTTGAGAAAGCATTTGATAGAGAGAAGTGGGTAAAGTTAATGGATATTCTCAAGAAAATATGTGTAGATTGGATGGATAGGCGACTGATTCGTAATCTGTATTATGGCACAGGCTGCGCAAGTGAGGGTAGCGGACGGAGAATCTGGGTGGGCAAGCATGGGCCGAGGAGTAAGACAAGGCTCTTCTCTATCGCCGGTGCTCTTTACTTGCTCGCTGAGGAGAGGGTAGAGAAACGTGGGATAAGCTGGATGCTGGATTGAAAGTGGGAGGAATGATGTTTAAATTGGTGAGGCTTGCGGATGATCAGGCGTTAATTATCTAGTCAGCAAGGAGGCTTCAGGCTCTACTGGATGCGTTAAACGAGCGTTGCGAGGAGTATGGGATGAGGATTAATAACAAAAAGACCAAAGTTATGCGGTTTTGTAAAGCATCACGCGCGAGGAATGTGAGACTTAAGATAAAGGTGGGGGTGAAAAACTTTCGCTGGTTGAGCAGTTCCACTATTTAGGCAGTACGTTAGAGGAAAACGGATACAGTAGTAAGGAGATCAGGAAGAGAATTGCAGTAACAAAGGAGGCGTTCATGAACAGGAAGGAGCTTCTGAGATGTTCGCTATGTAAGAATTTAAAGAAAATGTTTGTGAAGAGTCTGATCTGGAGTGTAGCTCTCTACGGCGCAGAGACGTTGACACTACGGAAGGAGGACGAGAGAAGACTGGAGGCATTCGAGATGTGGGTGTGGCGAAGAATGGAGAAGGTACAATAGACGGAAAGGAGAAGGAACGAACAAGTGCTGGACATGGTGGGTGAGGAGAGGCAGCTATTAGATGACATACGGAGGAGACAGAAGGTTTGGATGGAGGGAGTACTTAGCGGGAAGGGGATGTTGAAAACAGTTTTCGAGGTTAGAATTTTATGTAAAGGAGAGATAGGAGGGAAAAGATTAGCATTTTTAGATTGGATTAAGGGAGTTGGCCTTATTGTGAATTAAAGAGGTTGATGGGGAGGGAGGATCCCAAAATCCTTCTCAAGTACTCCATGGAAACCTACTTTAATTGGAAGAATACTTAAAAAATGGAAAGAAGCCATTAAGAAATTGACTTTTCAAAAATTATTTTGTAATTTTCCTACCTTATCTTCATTTTATTTTAGTTTTAATTCCTTTGTCTTCTTTTCAATTTTGCTCCTTTTGTTTGCATAAACAAATATGTTGCTGTGGTTATTTGTTTGTATCTTCCTTCCAATGATCACCGCACCGCCATTGGATTTCGGTGGCCATTTGAACACTAATACTCATTTTGAAATGAATAGGCAAATAAATAAAGGGAAATTTAGTGTTTTCTCAATTTTTCCTTGGGTTTCACATAGTTTTAGAGGGGGTCGTCATAAGACTTTTTGTGATATCTCGTCTCGTTCACCCCGAAAATTGGTATGAGTGAGTGAGTCAGCCACTGGGTGGTCGTAAGTGGGCTTTATAGTGTATAGATAACTTAGTCATCATGGCGAAGGAATAAATTGTCTAGAGGTGAGGAAATATCTGGATGAAGAGGAAGGAAAGTGTGTTTTTGACTCCTAAGCTTCAGAGTTGAATCTCGATGAGGGTGCAGATCCCTTTTTTATCAGATCCAATCCATCAATGACCGTTGGCGAGAGAGTGAGGCGTGAAGGGCGAGTTTTCTCATGTGATGTGATGTGGGGATGAGCAGTGCAGGAGAAAAATACTGCTAAGGTTGAGTGCATTACATAGGGGCAATATATTTTGTGACAATTAGCCGCAGAATATTGCTAGCAGACCACGGTGATGGCGGGGTTAATCCTTTGTCTGCTAATCTAGGAACGCGGGTTCGAATCCCGCGCATGTGAGTTTTTCAACTCCCTAGGAAAAGATTTATGTCTAGTTCTGTTTTATTTTTCCTTATGAAACCTGGAGGAGCAACAGATTTGACTGAACGCAATATTTTAATCGCCTTTTTTCAGTGTGTAATGGAATATCCATCACCTATTTAGACAATTTGACCTGTATGACCTAAATAATATATAGCCCTGTTTCTAATATTCACCACCCCAGCAACTCCATTATTTGGCCTAAACATCGGGGGCGGGGGCTACAACGAATAATAACAATGGAAGACTAAAAATTCCTTGTTTTGGGGTCACATCCATATTCAGGCGGGACTCGAACTTGCGACCTTCAATTCGGCCGGCCAGGACCGTCACAGCCCGTGGTCGGCGAGGCTTAATCGATGTTTTTTCATTTGCAGTGTTCTCTGCGTTTTTAGTGTAAGATCTTTGAATCATTGTGCGGGAGAGTTCGATAGTTCGTGCAAGACTGCATTGCGTTTCATGGGGGGTCATTGTTCTTTCCAGCTCATTGCGCCGAAATGCTAGCAGTGGAATGGTGAGAAGAAATGGTTGTCAATGTCCCTCCTCAAGATATAGAGAATAAATAATGCGTGAAAGTGTGTTGGGAGGGAACGTCGGGGGAATGTGGAATGCATTTTCTGCTTTCACGACAGCCGTTCGGAGTAAGATCTTTTACTGGTGCGTGGTGAGTCGGCATTTTGTGTGTGAGCATAGATGAACATGATGCAGTGCAGAAAATTAATGTTTTTGAACTTCATTTTCTTGCATTAACACGGAATGGAAGGTTCGAGTGTTTACTGAGAATTGCAGATGGATGCTTTCCGCATCTTTGTCAATGAGAAGATCAATCAATCGCCTTCCGTCCTCGCTTCGCTGCCTACGGACCGAACATCTTCGCTATCATCTGCGGAACATTTATTCCCATTATATTCTATGTGCTCTTGAATTAGATCACAGATGACGGATTTTCTTTTGTTTAGTAGCAAATCAAAGAATAAATCGCGACAAATATTATGATTGTGCCTGTTTTATTGATCTATGCCTTCTGCAAAAATTGGCTCAGAGGATAATACTTCACTAGCCAGTGAAATATAAAGTCCTTCACCGCGCAACCATGAGGAGAACATCAAAATGCCATGCCGTATGCGGTTTGGGTCCGACCGCCGGGATGTACATTCCCAGTTCCAGTGATATGAGTCGCTGGTGGAGGGATGGTTGAACACGAGAAGGCCCACGATGTCTATATCAGCTCAAGGGTCAAAAAATCCGTCATCACAGTTGTTGTCCCCGAGTTCCATGATGTTTGCCATTGGCCGAGTGGAAAGGAACAAAGTCCTTCGCATCTGCCTGGACGTCAACTGAAGCCCGGATTCGACTTATTATTATTATGACCATGACGGTGGTTTCTTTCTCTTTGCAGACTCTTTCGTGGCTGGAAGGACGCGTGGAGGAGAGATCGGGCCCATTTTCAGGTACCTACGTGCTTCCTCTTGCCATTTCCTCTTTACGTGGAGAAGAAGTGTTTCCAGTGCATCTCGGGTGTGTTCGTTTTAGTCGTTGGTAGCCCAGCAATGCAAGTCAATGCAATTTGAGGTGGTATCACTGCAGCACGTCTTCCTTCTCTATGGCCGTCTCGATCGTCAGCTCCTCGCGCTGCCTTCTCATCCGATTTTTTTATCTCCATGACAATATTTCTCTCGTTTCCATAGTGAGAGGCCTCCTAACCATCTCCTATCTCTTTTCTTTCCCTGTCGTCCATTTGATCTTCAACACCCTCCGCCACCGCTACGTGTCAAATCAAAGCTCCTCACATCAAAGTTGTCTTCCGTGGCTTTCAGAATTCGTGGGTCGTGGAACGGAGCAAAACAAAACGAGGTGTCGGTCACCCCTGACAACAAAACTCGGGCAAAACTCGGTATCCACGAACTCCTCACATCAACTCTGCCCATGTTTCCATTCCGCGAAATGCTACTGCCCAACCGATTTTTCCCAAATTAAATGTCTCATTCAATAAGAACGAGGACACTCACAATGACACCAGCCTCCTAATTATCACACTTACTTGTTTAAACTGAAACCTTTTCATCTACCTGAAAGGTTTCTTCTCTCATTTCGTTTAGGCCATTATCTTAATTGCATTCAATAAGGTTGGCCTTTTATTGTAACACTTTCAACACTTGCTGTGGTCTGATAACTTAGGGCTTAATTATGTCGTAAGTAACGTGCATTTTTTCGAAAATTAATAGGGTAGTGAGCAACTGAGATGTAAGCAGTCTACTATAGTCGTGGGAGAGGAGTATTTCAATATCCACGGAGAAGATTTCTGAAATCTTTTTTCTCCGTCAGACTTTTTTAAGGATCGTTTTATGAAGCTTCATCCCTATTTCTGCAAGAACGTGAATAGTGAGAACTACTAGTTTTCTGCTGTATTTCTTTTTTAATATGTACCACCGACGCTCAGAGAACCCAAATGACATGTTGTCCGCCAGAATAATTCTAGGTAACCCATGAGCACTGAACATATCATCTATGACAGCTGGTGCATCTTTTTTTTACTTGAGTCTTCAAATATCAATCCACTTGGCATACCTGTGTATGAGGACAAAATAGCATTGACCGGAGTACTTACTAATGTCTGTGCCCACTTTTTCATATGGAAGGTTAACCACGGTGTAGGATTGCAACGATTTCTTGAAATTTGCTGGGCGGAACTTCTCACAGAATCCACATAATTTTATTAATCTATAATGCTAAGTGACTTTCCTGGGCAGTAAAATAACCCTCTAGCTCTAGCCTTCGTTTTAGTAACCCTCATGTAGCAACTTCATGACATAATATCTCAAAGCAGCTGTAACCACAACTTTTTCCCCAATAAAAATTAAACCCTCATCACTGCAAAGATTAGCTTTAAGCTTGTAGTATGGATTACACTCATGTGATAAAGTTTCTGGCCAGGCTGACTTTCAAAGATTATTAGTGTGACTCAAGGCCATATCTTTGGATAGGATGGATAGGACAACCTCCAGCAATTGTGGGACATCAGTTTCATGGTCTGTGACATAAAATCGGGAAAAATTATGGGAAATTTGCGTAAGTTTAACAGGTAGATAAGTAACATTTCATTGATACTTTAATAATTTCAACCTTAGTTACCGCAAACGAACAGCACCAACTTGATTCACTGGTTTAGTCAAAATTTATTAGAAGTTATTGTCACTCTGTACCAGGGCTGGCTTGTCGTAAATATAGTAGTGGGATTAGGAAGCTGCAAAATGGGCGGCTAACACCTCTTTTTCTATTTGTGAATAATTGTACTCACTACCGGTGAGTTATCTCGAAGCCATTTGCACTTGTTTGAGACCATTAGGACCTTCCTGAAACAAAGTACACCCACTTTTTGAGAGCATCCCATGGTTTAACTAATTTAGAGCCGGGGTCAAAGTTATCCACTATGGGGGCATTGTATACTAGATTTTTAATCTGTGTAAATGCCAATTTATGGCTTGGAAGCCCTTTCCATGCAACATTAGTTTTTTTTTGCAAATCAGGGGGGGAGGGCAAGTGTTGGGCGTATTTGGTTTGTCCGAACATGATTAAACATTCCGAACACTCTTGTGACCCTTTGCGATCACACGGTGGGGGAATGGAGTGCTTAGGCACGAACACAATCTGTCTCCTTTCTTTGGAAAATATTTGCCCTCCGAACTTCACCCGACATATTTCGAACTGGAGTTTGTCTCTGTTGAACTTGGCCCAACCACTTTCTCCCTCTCCAATGCCCCAATAGTGGATAACTTTGACCCCGTCGCTAAATTAGTTACACACACTCATCATGCTCAACTTGGGAGCTTTCAGTGCACAGAATGACATCAAAAAACAAAAATACACAAGAGTATCACCAGTATTTTCCTCAATTGCTATATGAAACTTTTCTGAGGCAGTGGATAACCTATATGACATGCGTAAATAGTTATAATCCCAAACGGGGTAGAGAGGCAACCATCGGAGGACGACCCTTTGTGGAGACATAGCAGGTGAAACTCTTCTTTTGGATGAGACACAGAATAAATATGTTTGTTGCCTAATTTTTCAGACAGCAGCTCATTGACGGAATTGCGTGATAATCCTCATGCATCACTTTGTTTAATTCAGTTGGGAACAGACACAATCTTAGTTTACCTGAAGGTTTTTAGGCAATAACCGATTTACTAAACCAAGAACTGGCATCGAGGGTATCTACCCTCTTTATAATACCCTTCTTTTTCGGCCGATCAAGCTCTAATTTCAATTCAGGCTTCATTGGACTCGGGACTCTCCTTGGGGATTTACACACACGGCTTCAGTTAATTCTGATGACAGTTTTACATTCTTTCGGTAAACAGCCTATTCCACAGAATATTGCCATATAATCTAACTTCTTTATCATATTATATTCTTAACGAGCATCTTTAGTACAGCTGGAAATATCGTGAACGTATTTTACCAGATTGAATCAACATGTGACTGTATTCACTGAAAGGGAGTGGTAACTCTTTGAATCCATAATAACAAACTAACCATTTTAAATTTCATTTTTAGTGGAAAATTGAGATAAACAACTCCTTTCGCGGGAGTAATAGTACCTCCCCAGACTTATATTTTAATTTTAGTGGTCTCCACTTTACTTTGGTGATTCACTTTTAGAGGCAATTGCAGTGGAATTATGTTTATCTCTGAGCCTGGATATAGTTTCATATATCCTTACAAATGAGGGGAATGTATGTCCTCAGCAGCTGCGATCGTTCGTTTGCGTCATTCTCTTACCCTGAGACGGAGAGCAGTTGTGGAATCCCCCGACGCTCTCCACAGCAGTTCGTCGTGCAACTCGCAACTCCGCCTTCTCCAGCGGTCTCCGCTTCTCTCATTACCACCGTCCTCCCTCCCCTCTCATTACTAATCTGCCTCTAATTTCCCCCCTCTTCATTTCTATTTTTTATCATGAGGCAAGTAAAATCCTAACCTCGAGTATTATCTCAGCATGGAGCACATAAAAATGTATCATCCATCAGGTCCATCTTTTGCTTGTTTTCGGCCAAGAATATCCTCCCCAAGAGAACCAAATTAATCGATAGGCTAGGATTTGTTGACGCAAATCGACTCTGTGAATATGGAAACGTAATGCTCTGCGAATCCGAACCCCGTTAGCTGTGGACTTGGCAGATGAAACTCAGTGCCCCTCGAAATCGCTCCTTGGATGGAATAGATGCCTCTGGGTTCTGACTGTTCGCCCCTCTGCATAACTGCCTCAGTTCAGATCACGGGGAACGCGGGGAAAATGTTCAGGGAAACCTACTGCATTCATAAATAACTGATTTCTCTTCTATCTCCGTTAGTTTTCAAATTTTAAAATGCATCATTTTACCTCCTCAAATATTGCTCAATGAAGACCATTTCCCATGCAAGATCTTTATTCACAGTTTAAATCTTTTTAACGGAAATCCTCAATTGTCGTTTAAAAGTATTTCATTCCCCTGCATTGCCTATTACTCTCAGTATATTTAGAGTCCATTAAGCCCGTGTGGCAATCTTAATTTTCATAGTTCATATGTTGCATTCGTCAGTAGATTTACGTCAATTGAATAAACAAATATCATCGTCATCCACTGCTTTCTTTCGCCATTCAATGCAGCGGCTGTTGTCTCTTGCGCTGCGTGGCCATCGCTTGCCTTTACATCGCTATTCACTTCTGACTGACTCGCACTGGAAATGAAAAAAAAGGATATTAACCCCTTCCTCTTGGGAAATATGTTTGCTTGAAAATGAAGGGTAGAAACAGAATGCAATATTGTATGCGTCAACGGCCAATTGAAAAGTTCTCCCCTTGTCCCAAATGAATGCATTGAGTAGCGTTCAGGTTTCCCGTCCAGAAAGAAACAGCTTTGGAAGTTAATGCTGCAGCCATAATGCGATGCGCACCTTTGGAACTTGTTGGATGTTGATTTCGTGTGTTTCTCTTTTGGATGTCCGATGCTCTTTTTTTCTCTCTTTCGCCTCGCATCACTCGTTGGGTGTCTTCTTCAAATCATTGACCTCGAGTCTTCGACCACTTAAGCATTTGAGGAACTTCTGAGGTGAGTGAGTTTGGTGGCAAAGGGTTTCAGGGCTCATCTGCGAGTACATAACCTGAAAATGTCAATGTGATAGCTTTATTTTCAAAGGAAGCCTTGTCTATCTCTTGTTAACCGCCCTCTAATTAACCAGCGGTTGTATTTTTAAAACAGATTCACGCGGATGATAACCAATTCACACGGAAGGACTCCTCGATTTTTTATGCCTCGGCAGTATCCAAATACCTCTCCTCAAAAACTTCTTGTTCGCGAAATGAGCTGTTTTTAAATACCGGTTATTAAGTTGTTTTATTTCTATTCGCAGGAAGCTGCAAACAGTGTTGTTTAATTGGACAGGCAACCACGCATACCAACTATATCGGATACGAACGCATGCCAACGATACCCAAGATATTGGATGAAGCAAAGAGAAATCGAAAACCCTGTTGTATATTGCAAAGGTACCTCCACTTAAAACGTTTAAAATGGCCATGGATCGTCATAATGGCCCAATAAGGGGCAAGCTAGCGTGCGCGTGCAAGCGTGCGTTGTGCTGCGGAATAATACTAATTTTATGTCATTTCATTTGGACGAAGAACTTTTTGAAGAATCTGTTGAGTTCCTTGAAACTTATCATAATGCTTGGATGGATGCTCCGAAAACTGAAATTCTACTAATTTGCTGTGAATCTGTGATTTTTTTACAGATTCAAGGCTTATGCCATCGAAGAGTTTCACATTAGATTTGTATCTGTCATAGTTTACCAAGATTTCAAATTATACAATTTTCCTCATAAGGCGGGCATAAATCTACCTCGAACCCCTAGACAACGAACGTCCTTCCATCAAGAACTTCCAAACACCATAAGTACTTAAAATCTTGCGATGGCGACATGACTGCAGTAATGCTATGATTTTCATTTAGGATCGTATCCAGAAACCTCACTACTGCTGGATACGTCATCAGACGGTGACGCAGCTGCTATAGCGGCCGAGTACCGCTACGATCACCCGCTGCAAAGTCTAGTGAGGTCCATGGCATGCTACTCGCTACTAGTTATATGGCCGCCGGGTTGCGTCTGCTTATCGTATCGAATTTATTATTAATAATTATTGATGATTAAAGGGCTATAAGCTCATGATAACCATTCCTTATTATACAAAAGTACGGTAGGAATGCTTCATTAACCGATTTTGATACCAATAAGTAAATATTTTACCTAATTTAACTACCAACAAATACTGTCGACAATACCGAGATGAAACCTCCTTGGCTTCGCCGTTTTAATTTTTATTAACTTCTGAACGGGTCCTGTCGTCCCTTGAAAATAATGTATAATTGAAGAAAACCAAATTAGGGACATATTAAGGACACATTATTACTACCCTGATGCTTGTGCAATACTTTTTACGTAAAATAACTGCTGTCAACACAGCTATGCTGAAACCTCTTCGGCTTTGCCATTCTAGTAGCTATTAACTTTGTTATGGACCATGGCTTGCCTTGAAAGCCATTTACATTTATATATACGTGCCCAAATAAAATTTCGATCACCCTCTTTGTGCCTGTGAAATCCACAATTTGCGCAAAATACTCAAAGCAACAAAGCGTCTTCCAGTCAGCTACATCATACTCAGTTACTGCTACTTATAAGTAATGGCAATTCCAAGCCATTGAAAACCACGTTCAATTACGTGAAAACATACCTATAATGATTTATTTTGTCACCAAAATGATGAGTAGGAGTTTGAGGTAATGTCTCAGAGGTCGGTGGAGCTGGCATTGTGCTTCTCCTGTCCGTTTACAATTACTCATGATATTCATCTGATAATTAATGTCACGTATATATTTGGGCGTTAAGATACAACACATAATTATTAATTTGCGGTTATGTCTAAAATATCTAACTACACTAATACCATCGACAGTTGTGCGAGTATATTTGTCACCCACATTGGCGAATGCGAAGGATTATTCAGCACTAACTACCATCACAAGGAATGAGTGCGCAAACTTTTCTTTATTAACGTCAAGAGGTCTTTAACTTTCGCTTTCAATTCAAAAAATAAAATGAACACACTTTACAAGCACACTTGTCCAGAAAGAGCACACACGAAGAAAGACAACGAGCAACGACACGAACTATTACTTCAATAATCTAATAAAAACTAATTGAAAATGCAACTTTACAGGAAAAGTACACACGAACAAAATCGGGAGCAACAACTCGTACTCTTAACTTCACAAATCTAATAAACACTAATTGCGAACTCATCGAATAAGTGATTAGAGCGAAAAATCGGAAGCGACTACTGGTACAACTTTGTAAGAGCACTACTTTTTACAACAGTAATTGTAACATGTGACTACACTTTATTTTAAAAAATCGTCAATAAAGTCAGCACCGAAACTTTAATGTCCTGAACAAAACTTGATGAGGTTACTCTTTCCCGCCCAGATTGGTGCTTGTTCGGGTGGCGGGGCCTTGGGCATCGGCCGACTTTCCCCGGCGGCAGAGCCGGGGTCAGCCGGTAATCATCGGCGATCGACGCTAGTCGAGACACTTGGTACACGTAGAGAGTTTTCTGAGCTCGCAGATTCGTCAGCATGTATCAACAGGTATCCCTTACACAATCCTCCAGCTCGCTTTCGGTACAATTAAAGTGACACCATGCGCAGCATTCACTACATTGGATCCCATTTCTCAGAGTCCCATGGCAAAATGTGCTCTTCACTTCTACCGATTTCGCCGACCTTCCGTTCCTCCCCAAAAGCACGCTGCCTTGCGGTCAACACGACCACCTCACCCGCGACCTCACTGCCCCTTACCCACAGCACGTCTTTGACCGCAAGGAACTGAATAGCATTCAAGATATAGTGAATTTAAATATTATCTTTTGAGCTATTATGTAAGATTTCTCTTATTTAAAAATTACTCTATGTAATAATTAATAAGTCCCTAAAACATTGTACTTAATTGTGTATTAACTGAAATTAAAGGATTTTGGGGCGGACTTGGACCGTACGAAGTTCACGTTTGACTTATCTCACGCATAATCAATTATTTCTTTGCAATTTGTGTTTATTATTATGGTACTTTTATTTGCATATATAGTGTGTTTTGCCACTTTGCCTGAATGCGGTCAGAGTCTGCGAATCATTTACATTTCCTTGCTTGCCTTAGGGTTTGCCACTTCCTGTCTCCTGTTTCAAACGTGTGGAACAAAATCTTTTCTCTTTCTTCCAAACCTTTCGAGCTTCCTATCTGAAGAGGTCATGGTAGGGACCTCACGTTGTATCCTCTACGGCCACAGCCTTTTCTTTGGATGAAAAATGTTACAGCTACTGCATTGAAATCCATTGTAACGACAAAAAAATTATTTTTTCCAACTCCACGCTTTCTTATTTTCTGATCCACGATTGCACTTGACGTCATCAAGGTCTCTTCTCTTAGTAGGAAAATAAAAAATTGCAGAATTTTCTCAAAGTATTATTTTTTGTAAGAATCAAGGTATCAAAATTCCACGCATTCAGTCCTTTATAATATTAAAATCCACTTCAAATATCCATTAATTTCGATTTGATCTGTTAGTCATCTGTAATTTACTAAAACTAATGTCACTGAAATAATTTGATTTTTCGTTTCCTGCATAAGGATTGCTAAATCCAAAAATAGACATCGTTAACTGAGAAAGCTCTGACATTCCTTCATCACATGCTTCATTTATTGAATCGCTTTCATATTCGGATTCTTTTCTAATCTCTCTATCCTATACATAGTCTTCTGCTGTAGCGAAAATTCAATGGGTTAGTGCCATCTCTCAATGTTTCGTAATTTTAATACTTGACAGCGTGAGAAAAACTTCTTCATTGAATAGTGTTAAAATTCACGAAATTGTAAGTCGTTTACTTATGTCTAAAACTTTCTATCCGCAGGGGCGTGCATGAGTTTGAATGGCCTTGAATTATTGTTTCGTACACGACCCGCTTGGCGGTGTGGGACTCATTGTTGCGTCATATCGCCCGCCATTGTTTTGTTCTCGACGCCATTCCTGGCTCCGTTTCGCATTGCCATTCGGCAGCAGCGGCTTTAGCCATTATGGTGAGCTCGGAAGTTCACGTGAGAATATCTCGATTGATCATTTCCTTGTAAAAGCTGTGCGCTGGAGAGTGAAAAATGTTTGGTGGAACGGCTCAAGTGCAAAAATTTCAATTTTACTTCATTAGTGAAAGTGATTTTCCAATTTAAATGTCTCGTGAAAGCACTGTAATTGCTTACCTTTACAGCTACTTTCACTGTAATATACTCAGTTCATATTAGCCTTAGTGATAATTGCAACCAAATATTCAATAATATATTTCCTCGTTTGCGATTATTTACGTTTTATATCTATTTTCTAGGTTTATTTGTAAAAGTACTGCGATTCTATGCTTTTCTATTTGTTTATTCTTTCGTTTGCGGTCATTTCCGTGCTCACTGCTCTTAGCTATCGGAGTGACTTCGGAGGATCGCTATAATTGTTCAAGAATTCATCTTTCCACTCAACATCCGTTATGAAGTACAAGCTTAGCCTTTAAAGCTCTCGAGGACTGCAATGAGCGCGCATGGCTCTCCAACCTTCATTTGTTCTCAGGGAGGACTTTTCTTTGTGAATTCCACGCAATGCTAGAGAAATAAGCTGGTTACCTCAGTGCAGATACTGCTTCGCCATTTGCTCCGACGATTAATTATGATGGGAAGTAATTAGATTTTATTTTTCAAGCAAACAGCTGCGTGCCAGCCGTTTTCACGCGGCCATGGCTGGAGTGCTCGCAATTCCACTTTTCGGGGAGACGACGCCAGTTGCTTCGTCTGCGTTTTAGAAACACTTCGGGATAATATGGCTATGGCTACTGACTTGGAAGAGTCAGGAAAATTGAAAAGGGATCACCTGGAAAAGTGGGAGGGATATTTTTACGATCAGCCTGGAGATTTGTTCATATCTCAGCCTTCTTTTGTCCTTTCACCCTCATTTGTACATATTTCACATTTCAAAATTTCAAAAAGAATTCATCTTGTGGAAGAGAGAGTACTTATTTTCCTTGTTAGAAAGAACCTTTCCTTTCATTTAGAAAGGTCAAATCCTGGGTACAAGTGTCGGAGGGTATACATAAAAAGCGAATTGCATCACTTGAGTGACGTCAAAAGTCACTCACTGCTCCTGTCGTCATTTTGTGAACATTTGGTGGATCCTGAGAATCCATTGCGAGGTATTATATGTGGTAAATATTTTTCTGTTGGCTAAAACGAGAAGAACCAACTTTTGAGTAGCGCTTCCAGAGCAATTGATGTTTTGGTATCTCGTAGTCACCATCATTTTTACCGCATCCTAATTACTATGAAAGTATAAAGAAGCACGTTGCTGAACTGATTATTACAAAGGAACTTATTCCTTTAAAATAAGACAAAAAGAACTTCTGACCTTGTCTGCGTGCCTATAACACCTAATGTGGTCATTTCAACCGCAGTATACAAATCATTTCAGGACGAGTTTGTTCCATGCTCATCTGGTGGTTAATATTCTGAGGATGATTTAATTGTCTAAGGGATCAGTTTTTTTAATTCGGAATATTTTCTTTGGAAAGTTTATTCCAAAATTGTGTGTAAGTCCGTCGACCCAATCCTACGAAGGATCACCTTTAGAAGGGTCGCAGAGTTTGTTCAAAACGTGTTAATAGACGCACTATAAAATCATTACCTCATACCATTTTATTCGGAGCCTCCGCCTGTCATTGCCGCGGAGGAATGATTTTTCGTAGAAATTATATCTTTTTTAAACGTTCTATAACACTTAAATGGTTTTGTGCACCTTTGTACTGTTTTTAATTTTGAAGTTTCAAATTTTAAGTAACATTTGTCAAATTATCTTCTTTATGATGGCCAGAACGCCTTACTTCTTATGATACATTCACCATAATGCAGCAGCGATAAAAATTAATATGAAAGCAAAATTTCGTTTATAAAGAATATTTAAACATTTGTTTTCATCAGGTTTTTTTAGTTAATTTACGAATTGCTAAGAACCATCTAGGATGATACTTTTACAATATTTTACTAATATTGTCAATATTTTTCATTTCTATTGTTAAAATAATGATATTTTGCGTAAATGTGGGCTAAACTGAAGAATTTGGCATGGAGTTAACGTGAATGACTCGTTTTTGAAGCTTACTCATGTGATGTTAGTTAAATGACGTGAAAAACAATAGCTAGATTATATTTAGACTAATTCCAACTCCCTAATGTAGGGCCTTTGGGATGAAAATAATACACTAAAACGAATACCACACTACTGGCAGATGAAATTTGAACCAATTCAGCCAATTGCCTACGCTCTCTCCTAATGAACCACAATGGCACCAACCAAGAATCGAGGAACAGTTAATTCTTTGAGATTTTAATATTTGCGGGGAAGATCTTAAAATATTCTTCTGATAGGCCATGATTCCTCTGTGGAGGGAGGATTCCTTCGGAAATATTACCTTTTTCTGCTCCTTGAATTTAATTTTGAATTTGTGAGCATTCCTCCCTAAGTATGAGGGTGAGTGCATGTTTTTGCCATTTCCTTCCACGCCCGCTCCTTCGTAAACCCTTTGAACGCCCTTTTACGGCTCTTGTACGCGACACGACAAGAGTATTAAAAGAAAAAAAGTGGACTGTATTTTTTTATTATTATGCGCCGGAAGTCCCACACCATCCAAAATCACCACTCACCTGAGTGTCGGGCTCCCGTCGATGTCCTCCTCAGGCAGCGTCGGCTCGAGATCCTCCCTACACGATGACACATTCACAACTGCCGTTCACGGCCAACAACCACGAGAACAATACTTTTAAACAATTAAACTCTCGCCCACGCCCAACAAACAACAAATCAGACGACTGGCGATTACAGCATAGGACTCCCAATGGCGCGAACAGATCTCCTTAATTTCAATGGTTTCCATCCCAAACACCATGACATTCTGTGACTCCCCACTAAGAGTATACCTGGCTGTCTTTCTTTGAAAATTTTCAATATTTGAAATATCTGTTTTATTTCTCATGACCGAATGAAGAGTTTTAATGATTTTCCCACCACCTGATCATCATGCATTCCTCATTCTACTTTGGATGTGATACCAACCCCCAAATTTTTACTGCCATTACGGCGAAATATTTCGAAATAGTTCGAAATATTTTCCCTGGGACCTTTTATTTATGGTGTGGTATTTGTTGGGGACAAACGGTAAATCAATAACCCGTTGCAGTCTATAATTGTTTCGTGCATCTGGGTCATTTTTCCTCTGTCTGTCTACAGAGTTCTCGCAGCATTAATGTTAAGAGGTAGAAACCTAAAATTGCTATTTCCGTGAACACTATTCTCAGTCACGTCTAGTACTTGAGACGCTCAGCCGTAGATTCTCTGCGTGACATTTTCTCAGAAAAGACAGCGTCTTTTGTTATCACAACCGAGAGATAATATGCCAAGAGCCATTTTTTACGTCTGTTTCTGAGAATACTACTTTGAACCATTGCGAGCTGTGAGATTTTCTGAGTGTTTATATCGTCGTCGATATTTTTTCTCATCTATATCTGCGCTTGTTACATTATACCTGAAATATGAGTCACGGGCCCCAAAATCTGTCCTAATGAGGAGGGTGTCATATATATATGTACTCGCTTTGCTCGCTGGGGGGGCTCTGCCCCCCCTAGGCCCCCCCCGAAAAAGGCCTGCGGCCTGTTATGCTCACTGTGGGAGGTCTTACACTTTTTGTTTGCTACTTGTAACTTAAGGATCGTTTACTTTTAAACTGGCTAGCTTAGGTATAAGCAATATTTCCACTTTCACGTAAAACGAGCGCATGGTACGTAGGCTACAATGTGAATGTAAATATTAATAAAGAGAAACGTTTTTCTGAGGGGCTAAAAAAGTAAAATAAATTTCTACGAGTTTCTCTAACTTATTCAATTCAAATACAAAAAACGTTGAGACCACGTTCCACTGTAACACCCAATGCATACGTAATATCATAACATAACGACTTTACGAATTACAATGAAAATCACGTTTATTAATTATTTTCCACAAAACTCAACCAAAGTCTTGATATACGAATAAGATGTAACAGCTGTTCCCCTTCGTAAGCGAATTACATTGGGACTGAATATCAATATCTAGAAACAAATGCGCCTTAGCATGAATTGGGGCTAGTATAACGAATTTTATCGAAATATTATTTATCGTGATCGCGAATGATATCACTTCAGAAATACCTCTATTTAAAGTTTTAATGAATCGGGATACACAAATATCTCAGCTTTAATATCCAACGCAATGCGCAATAAATCTGGTGAGTAACGGATATCAGCCTTTGGTGTACAAGACATTGTGAATGTCAAGATTTCGATAATTTTCGCAGTTGAATAACTTAGTCACTCAAGGAAATGTGATTTTCGAAAGACAAATAATTAAATAAGAAATACCTTTATTTGCACCTATCTTCCATACTGCATTATTCACTGCCTATTCACTCCTGCAGCTCACGGATAACATTGTACATTAAAAAGGACATTAACGGAAAAAAGAACGTAAACAAAATTAAAAAGTTATCACCATCACAAAAAATTAAAATAACATCATTTTCACCTACCTATATTATGTAAGACTTGTTTAAAAGTCTTTCTTCTACAATCGTGTATCGCCAACAAGATACGAACTATAGTCAACAGCACGAATCATATTTCTAAATTGGCATTTAGTGCACTTGTTAACTTTGAAATTCATAACCACCACACTTTCGATGTAATATACCAAAAACAACAACTAATTTCCTACCTTATACTTCTCCGCTTTGCATTTGAATGCTCTTTGATTTAAACAGATGTTTGTTCCTGCGAAAAGAAGACGCAAAGAAATAGACACTTCAATTATTACTTTCTAGATTTCCTTCCTTATATTTATCAGAGTTTCGTTTTAATTCCTTTATCTTCTTTCCCAATTCAGCTCCTCTTGTTTGCATAAACAAATATGTTGCTATGATTGTTCGTTTGTATGACCGCCGCGCCGCTTTTGGAATTTGGTGGCCATTTTTTAAACTAATCCCTATACTCAATTTTATATGAATAGACAGATAAATAATTGTAAATTTAGTGTTTTCATAATTTTTCCTGGGGTTTCAGACAATTTGAGAGGGGGTCTTCATTAGACTTTTTGTCGTATCTCGTCTCGTTCACCCCAAACATTTGTATGAATGAGTGGTCGTTAGGGGATTTTATGATATTTAGATAAAGGAATTACTCAGAGAGCCATTTACTCTATTTAGTATATGTAACGCAGCGAAAACCTTCGGTGGTCATTATGAAACACGGAAATGAAGTTGCTAAGCTAAGCTTAGAAGTGAAGGCCATCATCCATTTGGCCATGAGAATTATGCCGTGCCGCATCGATAGAATGCGCAAAATTATGTCTACTTTTCAGTATATTATTTTCCAACGCAATAAAATAGTAATTGTGTCAAAATAAGGAGTAATAAATGTTCACATTTTGCGCCTGCGATCAAAATGATCAATCAAGCGTTCTGGCTGAAATAACTTTTGAATTAGCTCTTTGGTGTGTCCTCAAATCATTGCAACAAAATAATTTCCTTCTGAAGAATGGGAAATTAAGGCAAGGAAATTCTTATGCGGTAAAAATGAAGCTGGCATGAGCATTTGAAATCTCCATCAATTTGTTGTGCACACTGACAACCGCTCGGCTGCCTTCGTTTGTCCTCCCAACCACGGAGAGAGCTCACACTAGGTGCATTTGATTCTCCTAATTGTCACTCAGCATTCGGATGAAAATTGTCCCAAAATCCAACGAGGATGACATGAAGGTATGCAGGAATCCTTTTCCATAGAGTATAGTTTGATGGAATAATTTTCGGGTTTTCCTCCGGGTGTGGTTTAGGGTTCCCCCTGAAGATGATGGTAGACTCAGCCGTCAAAAACGATGACACCAATCACCAAAAACCACACCCGGTGGCAAACCCGGTAATTATTCCTTTCCTATGGTGTTTGCAAATCGAACGATTGAAGCGCCTTTTGCCAGAAAATACAGGCAACGCTCCGTGCGCATGCTTCAAAGTGTTCAGATGATGCGCTGTCGCTCATATCTAGAGATGAAAATCTTTCACGCACGCACGGGATGGACACGACGGAAATGCCAGCGACGCCACACAGCCTCTGCTGACCGCCTTCATCGCTCTCTGCTTCTTTATTCAGTATCAGCTGCATCAATAATCATCGGGGCAGTTTACCCTGTAGTCCATCATTTCGACATCGTGAAATATTCATCTCGCGGTCCGCACTTCTGCGCGGGGCGGCGGTCACTGCTACTCAACTGTTTACATATATGCCCTCCCCCGTGCCGCTGCGTATAGGGTATGGCAGATGTACGAGGGTGACACAAGCTAGAGAAAAACGCCTTTCAGTGGTTTTAAAGAGTTTCATTATCTTCGATGAATGATTAAATTGTACGACCCAATTCGCTCGTTAAAGTCTCTCCGCTCTCAGTCGCATTCCTTGTCATCGCTGTTCATTTTTTCGGTCCCATCGCCTGCTCCCTTCGACTCATTTTTTTGCGCTTCCAACTTCTGTTATCATCTTGAAATTTTAAGAGAATCGAGGGCTCAACTTTTACCGACCTTACATGCATTACTAATATGAATATTTTCCCAAATATTCAGCATTTTCCCAAAGATAATTTGGGGTTCGAGAAACCGATAAAAGTTGGCAAGTGCTCCGAAATTTAGAAAAATAAAATGTGAGTTTGAAACGGGTGGCACGGCTGAATGGGAAAATTGTCGAAACACTAATCGCCAACTGCCTCTGCTTTTTGGGGCCCGAAAGTAATCGATTTTTCAAAAGTGTCATTTTCCTAGTGCCTAGACCGCGTGATGCGTCGAGAAACCAATTTTCAAACCGAATTTTAATTTTCCCCACTTTTACCAAGGCTAGCAATTTAGCCTGGTTATGTTTCTCCCGTTTGGGGCGTGGAAGTTCCTGTACGCATCATTGGACGCATAATACGAAGCGTAATCGGCCCCCTGTTGTTTATTATATACATTAATGATCTCTTCTCCCACATTGGCAGTAAAATACGTTTATTTGCTGACAACGCTGTCATCTATCGCGAAATTAGTGATCACTCTGACTATGAAATTCTATCATCTGACTTAAAAAATGTTCACATGTGGAGCCATGAGTTAGGACTCGAACTTAATCGGAGCAAATGGATGACGGTACATTTCTTGCAGAGTTCGTCCAACTCTAACCATGTTTATGGAGTGTTAACATAAACGCAACAGACGAAGTGAAGTGCCTGGGAGTTACGATAACCTCGAACCTCGTGGGGAACGCATATAATGGAAGATTTTCGGATGAGAAAGTAAAAGAAAGGTGCTATTTCGCTCTCGTCCGACCGCACCTTGAATATGCAGCGAGCGTATGGGATCCGGTGCAGAAATACTTAATCCGCGAACTGAATAAAATACAAAGGAAGGCTGCGCGTTTCGTCAAAAACTGCTACGGGCGTACAGACAGTGTTACCCAGATGTTAAGCGAATTAGGCTGGGAGCCGCTGGAGACTCGGAGACTGCGCGCTAGGCTTAGATTGCTTGAACAATTGAGAATGGATATCTTTAAGAGCGACATAGAGAACATAATATTAGAGCCACACTATATTTCCAGGTCCGATAGAAGCGATAAATTAAGAGAGATGTTTTGCCGAACGGATAGATATAGGAATTCGTTTTTCCCCCGAACCATAAAGGACTTTAATAAACGCTAGTCCCAACCTCGTTAGAGCACTTCATTTTTTTTAGCTGTAAACGACTGGTGTCCTAACACCCCCTGCCACACGCCTTTTAGGCGGCTCGCGGGGCATTATGTAGATGTAGATTGGCTGATTGATGAGAAACCCGAATTGGTGTTTTGGTCTTCGCGGGGATCAATAAAGCAAAAATTTTCGGCTGAGAATTTCCATTTTTATTTTCAACTATATCTATTCCCATATTTCTTTAGACCAAACGGATAGCAACCACTCTCTCTGACGAATTTCTCGATCCCCACAATAACTGACTCATATTGCTCACATAGTCATGCATTATTTGACACTTTGTTGTTGCTCCGCGCAAAGTGCTCAGAATTTTCTAACAATTAGTTGCTCTTTAATAACACATACGCTGCAAAGCAGTCTTAGTCTCCATTGCAATATTTTCTGTTCACTCATCTCGGAAATAATTTCTCGGAGAGACATAGCAATATTTTTCCAAATCGAAATTTAGACTGTCGTTAGTCAACCCTCAGAAATGAAGTCACACTATAAGAAGCCGAAGAGACCTGTTGTACTACAAAGGCGATACATATTGTAAAAATTATTTGCGGGCAGGGCCTCAAAATACATACGGAATAATTAGACTCGACTGGATTTCATTTATGAAGTGCGTGGGTTCGTCCCTTTGGAAGGGGAGTGAATGATTGATTTCCCGCCATGCCTATTTATTTTTCTTTGATTGTGCGATAAATCCTTGAAGAAAAAAGCCATTCGCCTCGTCCAGGGTCCCGGTCAAAGCGAATTACTATTTTCTCTGTGGATATTTCGCGCAATAGGGTAGTTTCCTTCATCAAAGAAAACGAAAGGCATTGATTGCGATTCGTTACCCACCATTAGTGTATTCATAATACACAAATTACTTGGTTTTTGAAATACCGGTTTAGACGAATGGCAAGGGTCAAATTTTATCCTCATTTGAAAAAGGCCAGATTGGCGCCCATGCGATTCCACTCCACGTGACGTCACAGGGACCTAGTTTCTACACGAGAGGATAGGAGTTATACATCGTCTGAGGTTACCAATGCATGCATGAGGCACAGAGCTCAGGGAAACATGTCTTAATAATCACCTATTAAAACTGGCTAAGGTCGGAAAGTTTTCTTCGTTTGATAAGGTATTAATAAACCTTTTTTAAGCCAAGCGCTACCAGCCAGCAAGGTACTCAGCTACCCGCTAGCATCCTGCGTCCTATCAGCGCTCAGAGCCTCGATCAAGGTCACCTCACGAGGCGGGAGGGGGAACCAGAAATGCGTCGCACGGACTTTTTCCCATCATTCCTACTTATGCGTCGCGTTTTCGCGCGCTTGAAATTTTTCACTTTTCATTTAATCGCGAAAAATAGATATCGTCATTTAAAAATCTAAAAGCGTGAAATACGTACTTCAGGAGTCATAATCTTTCGATTTAGGCAATAAAAAAATAATAGGAAACCACCCTATTTGTGCATTGCGGTAGACTCCGTAAAGGTATCACCGTGGTGGTGTATTTAAATTTTCTCCTCAACTCTCCAGAGTTATGAAATTAATGTTTCGTCGTGCAGTCGTTTTAATATTTCGTAATTCCGTTTGTTCGCGCTTTAAGTCCCGCTGAGCCTAGGAAGTGTCGCCGCTTCGTTTTGCCTCTTTTTTCTTGTCGCTCACCTTGCACTTTCGACATTCATCTGTTTGTTTGTTGCTCTCTACTACCGCGAATTGACGTGGGCGGAGCGAGCGGTTGCAGCGCCGGAAGAGGCGCGGCGGCCGAGCACGCAACCACATCCCGCTGACGACGGCATCCGATTGTTGTGTCTGTGAGTGACGCAAGCAAGCAGCGGCGTCACTGTCCCCTTCCCAATTACCCCACCCCCGCCCTTTTTTCAATTATTATCCCCCCCTCCACTACCCCACCAACCAACTCAGCGACTCTCAGCGTCTGCCCAATATCACACCTGCTGTGAACCATCTAGCGTTTAAAATACATCATTAGAATTACACCCCAGTGCACGAATTTTATCTTATATTATTACTTATCAAAAATATGTGGACACTTGTAATTATCAGCATACAGACGGGATGTACATGTTGACATAATGTTGATCTTTTGAAATTGATGGTGTGAGGCGCGACGTCATCTTTTGAATTTTTTAGGAATGTTTGGGACGTAAAAAGACGAAAAATAAATTGTTCCGAGGCGCTGAGAATCATGGACGATATTCTTAGATATTCACTATGGATATATTTCGGCTCAGTGTCACGAATGCAATTAGCAATGAGTTGCTATCACAGTTTTTTGGGGCTCCAGCAAAGCTATTATTTGCGGCGGATCGTCCTCTCCTTAATGCTTTAAAATTTATAATTTCGCATTTTATTTCTCCAGTAGTTACTGCTTCTTCCTTCCTTCCTTCCTTCTTCTCCTTCAGGATTCCGCGACATGAGTATTTCTAATAATCATCTTCACTTGTCTTCAGAGGTTCTGACTACACATAAGTTGTGAACTCTATTCTTTGTCTATTTAGGGATGTCGACGGTTGGATGTCATTTGCTCGCTTTTGCTCTCAGAATTTGGTCGGTGTTATTTTTGCTGCAGTGCAAGGTGACATGTTAGTGAAAATTCAAGTATATTACTTCACCACGAAGAGATGGAAGAATCTGCCTAGGTATGCATAATTTTATTATATTTTCCACTGGTTTATCCAATGATGAAATTAATGAGGATTGCCTGCAATAATTAGTAGACGTATGTCATCATCGGCTGCCTTTAACTGCCAGCTGTCCCAATCCTTCTCCTCCTCCTCTTTGTATTCCTACTTTGTACCTCATGAATAGAGTCCTTGAAACGTTCAGATTACCTTTTTTTACTTTTTTTGTGATTAGCGTGGGTCTTCTGTGTTTCAATAATGTAAAGCAGAAAGATAATCAACCCTTAGTTTTGAATACATTTTACAATTGACTGATTAATATTGATTGGAATCCATTTTTTTAATTTTTCCTGCAAACACTTCGACCTCTCCTTCATCTCATTTAGTCCCGCCTTTTCGCTCCCCGCTGCAAAGTTTTCATTTTCGCCATTTTATGCAGAATATTTCCTAAGTTACTTTCTCATTCGAAATGCGGATTTGATGTTTAATTTCCCCGTCTCTTCAGGTTTTTCGAAGGAATTTTGTGATTGTTTTCGTACGGATTTTTAAAACTCTAAAGCCTTTCTCGTGCGAATGTATTCTTGTCTTAGTATGGGTCCTACTTACGTGAAGAGAATTAAATACTGTGCTATGTTTTTTTACTGTAGTGCTCACTATTAATCCTTTAAAGCCCAATATGTTTTGCCGTGAATTTTATTGAAATTTTTGCAGTTAGGTTGCGCAAATATAATAATTAGAATGCGTCGATGGAATTTTTTTCAAATTTCCCTCAAATAATTCAAATTTTCATTACACCTATTTTACAACATTGTTCGGACGATACTGCTCGATGATTCTTACAGGATATCGTTACCGAAAAGACTCGTTTGAATAACTTGCGTTTATTTTCTCGTTTGAATAATTATTACAAAGACTGGCAAGGAGACGGGGCTCCCAGGCGACTACACAGAGATTAGCAGACAGACTGGTGACTTGATGACTCGACGACAGACTGAATGACTGCTTGTGACTGCCTGGCTTGACTGCTCCCGTTCAAGTCCCTGGACGACACATCATCGTTCGTCTCGTGCGATCGGTGCGTCAGCGCCCCTCGCGGCTCCCTGGTAGACCAACAGCGATACCAGGCGCGAACGACTCAAACATACCGCCCGCCTCGTTGTCATACTGCAACGATGAATCAAAGAGAAAATACAACAAAGAAAAATAAACTTACACACGAAAAGTAATAAACTTCTGTTACAAAAAGAATCTCTGTGGATTTACCGCCCGCCGTAAAGGGACGGTTTTTTTTTCAAGTCAGGCTCAGATAAAAACTGATGGCCTCAGCATCAGTAGGTAAACGAATAAGCTTTACGATAGGTCTTATCAGTTCCATTGTAGCTGTCTTAACTGTTGCAACACGGACCAATCCATCCGGGCCGGGGTGAAGCTTAGTGATCCTCCCAATGGGCCATCTTGTTGGGGGTGAGAGCTCGTCCTTGAGGATGACGATGTCTCCCTCTCGTAGATTCCGTATAGGCTTGAACCATTTATTCCGTTGTTGCATCTGATGTAGGATATCCTTCCTCCATGTCTTCCAGAAGGAGTTACGCATGCATGCCATCTGCTTCCATCTGGAACCAAATGTCTTCTGAAGGTCATCTTCCATAAATGGCTCTGGGGGTGCTAATAAAGATGAACCAATTAAAAAATGACCTGGGGTTAGTATGACAAAATCATTGAGTTCACTGTTGATGTATGTCAATGACCTGGAATTTAGACAAGCCTCAATTTGCACCAACAAGGTCGACAACTCTTCATAAGTGAGTGTATTGTCTCCTAAAACTCTCTTTAAATGGTGTTTGAAGCTCCTCACTGCTGCCTCACATATTCCACCAAAGTGTGGTGCCCTTGGTGGGATGAAAGTCCAAGAAGTACCCTCTTTGGCTATTTGTAATGCGACTTCGGCTGTCAATTTGGATGTAGCAGCGAATAGTCGATTGATCTCCTTTGCAGCACCTCGAAATGTAGTGGCGTTGTCGCTGTACAAAATTGAACAATGACTTCTTCGCCCTGTAAATCTATGATAGGCTGCTAAGAAAGAGTCTGTAGTCAAGTCAGTAACAATCTCTAGATGAATGGCTCTAGTTACAAGACAAATAAATACTACAATATAGCCCTTGTGAGATTTAGAACCTCTCCCTTTAGACGTTCTCAGCCATATAGGCCCTGCATAGTCTAATCCTGTGTAAGAGAATGGCCTTCTTGGGGTCAGTCTTTCAACTGGCAGTGGTGCCATTTGCTGTGACAGCGGTTGACCTACAAACCTAGTGCATTTTATACAGTTCCTAAAGACTCTTTGGACTAGTCTTCTTCCATGAATGATCCAGCAAAATATATTTAGATAGCTTAACATAAGTTGGGGGCCACCGTGCAGTGTGGTAATGTGAGCATATTCTACCAGTAACTTGGTAAAGTGGCTGTCTTTTGGGAGAATGATTGGATGTTTCTCCTCAAAAGGTAGGGTAGAATATTGTAATCGCCCTCCTACTCGGAATAGTCCACTTTCACACAGAAAAGGGGACAAACGACGAAGTGCACTTCCCTTAGGTAAAATTTGACTTTTTTGGACACAAATAATTTCCCTCTTGAAATGTTGGTGCTGCACATTCCGCCAGAGAACTGTCTTTGCTTTCGCCAATTCTGCCGTTGTCAGCCACATTAGTTTTCTTTCATGGACCGGTAGCATCCACCTATATGCCAAAATACGAATAATCTTTGAAAATGATGAAAACCGTTCAAAGTATTGTATGAAGGGCTCATCAATAGTTGAGGTGTAAAGTGAAACCTTTGATTTTTGCTCAATGTCTGTGGATAAAGTAATGCAATCATTATAAAGGGGCCATGTTGTTGGATCTTGCGAAATCCACTGTGGTCCATTCCACCACAACGATGATTCACGGAGTTTTTCTGATGTGTATCCTCTCGTTGCACAATCTGCGGGGTTATCTGATGATTTTATGTGGTGCCATTGTGCATTAGGACATTTTTCCAAAATTTCACTCACACGATTGGCAACAAATGTCTTCCAATTAGAAGGGTGACCCTTTAGCCAACTCAAAACAACCTTAGAATCGGTCCAACAGTGTATTAACAGAGGCTTTGATGAAAATTCGGAAAGGATGTATGATATCACTCGTGCAAGTAATAAGGCTCCGCATAATTCTAACCTCGGGAGACTGACTGTTTTTACTGGTGCGACCTTGGCCTTTGCAAAGATGAGTCTTGCTTTTCCTTCTTTTGGAAGATAATAAACCGTGGCCGCATAAGCTCTTTCAGAGGCATCTGAAAAACCGTGAAGTTCCCAATGCTCTGAATTAGTGACTCCAAGCCATCGCGGAATTTTCAACTCCTGAAGGGCTAACAGTTGTTTAGTGAGAAAGATCCAATCATCTGCCAGCTTGCCAGTGACTGGACTATCCCAATCAATCCCTGACAACCACAAATCTTGTAAAAGTATCTTGGCTGCAATTACAACTGGGGATAACCATCCCAAGGGGTCGAAGAGTTTAGCTACTTGGGATAGGATTGTCCTTTTAGGGATGATTGACGAAGAGGTTAACCAGTTAACATTGAATCAAAAATAGTCGAATTCTGGTGACCATTTTAGGCCTAGTGTGGGCACAGTGTCTGAATATACAATACACTTCTCATTGGACAAGGCAGTGTGAATTCCTGTGAGTAGAGTGGGATGATTTGATGACCACTTTCCTAATGGGAATCCGGCTAACTTGAGTATCTCAATAAGTTGATCTCTCTTGAGTATCGCGTCTTCAATAGTGTTTCCACCAGAAAATATGTCATCAACATAGGTTTGAGTTCGAAGAATCACGGATCCCATCGGATACCGTTCTTCCTCATCTTCTGCCAATTGTAATAATGTTCTGATTGCAAGATAAGGTGCTGAAGCTGTGCCATAAGTAACTGTTGTCAACTTGTAGTCTTGAATGGGTTTAGTGGGGTCTGATCGCCAAACGATTCGCTGATAGTCCGCATCATCCTCCCGCACTAGAATTTGCCTGAACATTTTGACAATGTCAGCACTAAATACATATTTGTACATTCTCCAACGAGTTAAAAGCATTGGCAAACCAAGTTGTAACTTTGGGCCTGACTTTAAGAAGTCATTGAGAGAAAACCCCGTGGTACAGCTTCTAGATGCATTGAATACTACCCTAATTTTTTGTGTTCCGTCAGTGCGAACAACTTCGTGGTGTGGCATGTAATAAGACGATTGTTTATGAGCATCTGCATGTGGAACTGTCACCATATGTCCCAAATTCTCGTACTCCTCCATGAAGTGGATGTAGGCTATGTTTAGTGTCGGTTTTCTTTGCCTACGATTTTCCACTCTCAGAAATGTAGAAAGGGCCGTGTCTCTCGAGCCTGGAAAGTGTGGTGTGTCAAATAAAGGTAACTTTACCACATAGCGTCCCTCTTTGTTGCGATATACAGTCTCCTTGTAGAGTTGCTCACAGCGGTCATCCTCGGGTGATCTCCTGGGCTGCGATGGGAGTTCCTCCAATTCCCAAAGCCTGGAGAGCATTTCCGATGTATCTGGTTGCTCCGTTGTCTGGAACGCGGCAATATGGTGACATGAAGAAACCTCCGGTCTGCCCGCGGCTGTTTGGCCTGTGAGGATCCAACCGAGGACTGTCTCTTGTGCAACCGGTGTAGCCCGTGGTCCGCGCTTAACTCCATTTCTCAGCACAGCGGCATAGACATCAGCTCCAAGGATGCAGTCGATTGGTAGCCGCTTATAGTAGAAGGGATCTGCCAACTGCAGACCTTGGATATGAGGCCAGTTGTTGTGAGTGACCTCCCGGTTTGGTAAAACTGAAGTCAGCTTATTTAGAATAAGGACTGGAATTTTCAGAGAAAATGATGTATGAATGTTAGAACATAAATTAAGAGTGGCTGAACCATGTGAGATAGCATTAACCATTCCCCCCACTCCAGTGACTGAAACATTCACCTTCGTTCTTTTTAAATATAATGAATTGGCAACACTTTCTGAAATAAAGGATCTTTCTGCTGCCGGATCCAGTAATGCTCTAACAGTAATGGCACTACCAGTATTTGATTTTAGCACTACCCGTGCAGTGGCAAGTAAAACAGTTTTGCCAACCAATGACGTAAACACTGCAGCTGTTTCGTCAAGTTTCCCAGCTTGCGAAGAATTTGACGATTTTACATTATTGGAACTTGAGTTCTGTGTTACATTTGTCTTGGGACTCTCCAAATGTAACTTAGTATGATGTTTCTCATTACAAATTAAACATCGACTAGTGATATGGCACTCTGATAACAAATGATTTTGGCGAAGGCGATTCAAGCAAAGTTTGTTTCGCTGCACTACTTCCTTTCTTTCTGCCACCGTCATCTCAACAAACCGTGAACAAAAGCTTAAGGAATGATCACCCTTACATAAAATACAAGATAAATCTCTCCTTTTCCTAGTGTTTGACTGAGCAACATTGACGTGAGTCTGCCTGAATTTAGGATTGCCTTGCTTTGAGCTTTGAGTATTAGCTCTTTCGAAATTTTCTTCAAAATTAACTTGACCTAATGATCTCACCCGTTTTTCTAAAAATACATTTAAACTTTTGTAAGTCGAGAAACCCTCAACGGTTTCCTGCGTTATTTCCCACGCTTCCCTTGTTTCTAAATCTAATTTTTGACAAATTAAATGAACAAACCATTGATCCCAATGATCAACAGGGCATTGCAAATCACGTAGACCTTGAATGGCTTCCTCAGCTATATCTATTAAGCGATTAATTTCACCAGGTGATTTATATTTCACAGGTTTTGCATGAATTAGCCTTTCTAGATGACTTGCCAAGCGAATTCCTGGGTTGTCATAGCGACGTAATAGTTTATCCCACGCCACTTCCAGATTCGCGTCTGTTACATTAATTCCCTTTACTCGTTGAGCAGCGGGACCTTCCAAACTGTTTAACAAATATTGTAACTTTACAATAGGAGTAAGCTTGGGATTGTCTTTTATGATAGAACTGAATAAACCCTTAAAGGTTTCCCACTCTCGCTGTTTCCCGCTAAATTTCGGGACGTTCAGCGAGGGTATAGATTTAATACTTAAATCATAATTTTCAACTTGAACCTCGCATGCTTGGTTTTGTGAGTGTGAGCCAGAAGCCTCGACTACTTTACACTGGTGCTTATCGGCCATCAATATGGCTTTCGCGCTCAAGTATTCATCTTCGATTGCATTAAATGAATCGAATTTAAAATAATCATCTTCGTTCGATGACTCCTCAAATTCAATCAGTTCGTAATGTCTGGTATAGAATTCTTTCCAATAATTATCGAGTAATTCTAATCGACTCTGGAAGTAAAATTCCGTCTGAATCCTTTGAGACTTCTTCTCTTTCGTATTCTTTATGAAATTTAGGATTCGATTTGCAGTTACATTCTGCTTTCGTAACAAGGATTGCCCGTCGGACATCACTGCGAGAATAATTACTACTTGCGTAAATGAATTCAATTACGAAAAGAAATTTATACATTAATAACCAAGTTATACTGAAACGACTTGACTCCGATAAATGGAGAGAGAAATGCAATCATTCTGATTCAGCGAGAGACTCCGACAAGAAAGAAAGGAATTATTAATACGTGTCAGTCTGGCTCCGGGCGTGTTGAGAGAACAGCTGATTCTCCCCAAGGCGATGCACGAGCCGGTGTGCGTCGTGTCGAGGACAGTGGAACTCCACCCGACTCCTCCGGGCCGTCGGTCAAATGGACGACTGGAACTCTTGGTGATGTGGGCCACTAGCACCGCTCAGAAGTTCGCCTGTTGACTCGTATACTTCGTCTTCATTAATTTTAGGCAATTAATAACGACGACAGCAACCATATGAAAAGCACGCTGGAGACTTGCACCCTCGTGGCGACTCGAACCGCAGCTCTGCTACCAAATGATGTTCGGACGATACTGCTCGATGATTCTTACAGGATATCGTTACCGAAAAGACTCGTTTGAATAACTTGCGTTTATTTTCTCGTTTGAATAATTATTACAAAGACTGGCAAGGAGACGGGGCTCCCAGGCGACTACACAGAGATTAGCAGACAGACTGGTGACTTGATGACTCGACGACAGACTGAATGACTGCTTGTGACTGCCTGGCTTGACTGCTCCCGTTCAAGTCCCTGGACGACACATCATCGTTCGTCTCGTGCGATCGGTGCGTCAGCGCCCCTCGCGGCTCCCTGGTAGACCAACAGCGATACCAGGCGCGAACGACTCAAACAAACATGTTCCTTCAGAGCAACATTGGGCCCTTAGGGAACTTTTTCAGATTTATCCGCTGTAAATGAGTATCTAATCCAAACTTCATTATTTTAAGCTGTAAATATATTAACTATTCACAGCATTAAGTATAGTATTTTATTGTTACTGTAAGTATCGCGACGATGGGACGCGACCTCTTTTCTAGCTTCCCCCTTTTTCCACCTCTCGCCACCCACCACCCACGTGCCGCTGCATTGGCGGTTTGCTTCTCGTCGTATCACCCTTCCTGTCACGCACCCCACTCCAACTCGCCTTAGGCGTGAGATCCGTGCAGCGTCAGCAGAAGGCAGCCTCTTGGGTGGCCGCGAATGGGGAAATAGAGATAGCACGCAGAGAGGCGTGCTATGAGAACGGCGTTCGCAGTTGCGTCCACGAAGAGCAGGAGAGTGTGTGTTTGGCGGCTGTAGAGTGCGGATGTGCCCAATAAACCTGCTTTGAGTAATGAAGTTTTTCCTTTTAACTAATCCTGCCTTTCCCTGATGCTATCGATATACTGAACCTTACATCTGGTGTCCGAAGTGGGGATCGATATGTATCAGGGGTCAGTACACGAGACGACCTAAGGTGAGATGGCGAGTCGGGTTAGTTTTGGCGGGCAAGAGGTGGACCTCCAACGGGTAATATACGACTTCGCAGACAAACTTGAGCAGCTGGGTGGTGAGAACGAGCGTTTGAGAGCCGTCGTCGCCAGGGGAGAAGGGCAGGAGGTCGCTTCACCCGCGAGGGCAAAATTCACCCTCCTAAATTCCATAGAACCATTCCATGGTCGCCCCGGCGATGACGTCGATGCCTACCTCGAGCGAGTCCAGCAGGTGGCGTCCCTGAGCGGATGGAGCGATGGGGAAACGCTCGCCGCCGCGCGGCTACGTCTGGGTGGGGAAGCCGCGGTGTACGAGCGCACGAGACCAGAATGTAAGACGGCGGCCACTTACTCGGCGTGAAAGAACTTCATTCTCGACCGCTATCGCTCGAAAATGACCGCTCGTTTCTACCGAGAGCTCCTAGCAGTCATTCACATGGAGCCGAAGGAGGATATAGAAGAGTTCGCGGATCAAGTCAGGCGGATCAACGCGCGGACGGCAGAAATCGGCGGAACTCCGGAGCGGATGGAGGCGATGAGATACGAGGCTGATCAGCGAGCCTTGGATGCCTTCCTGAGAGGCCTTTCGGGCGAATTGGGCAGGCTATGCCGACTCGCTATGCCCGAGAGTTTCGACGCCGCCGTCGCGACGGCAGTGAGAATCCGGGAGGCTGAGAGGACGCCGCGTAATCCATCGCCCAGTCGTCGAGCGTTCCAGGTGACGGCTCGTGAGTGCTACAATTGCGGGCGCACTGGCCATCTCGCCCGTAAGTGTCGCAGCCAACGCCGTGGGAAGTGCTACAGCTGCGTCGTGGAGGGCCATTTTGCTCGTGAGTGCAGGGAGGGGTCATCGAGCCGGGCGGCCAATTTAAACGGCAAAGGGGTCGACCGTCCCGCCGGCACCGACCCCTGGTAAAGGAAGTGCTGATTCCAGCCATCCAGGTGAGTGCGGGAGTGAAGGACTTAGTCGTGCGAGCGGTGGTTGAAGGGAAAATGTGCTCGTTTCTGTTAGACACTGGGGCCCAAGTGCCATTATTAGTGCGGGGATCGTGTAGAGGGAGCGGGATAAAGCCGTCACAATATCGCATCCGAGGCGTCGCGGGGCGGGTGCTGAAAAGTTATGGTGAGAAGCCGGTGTCTTTAGAAATAGGCGGTTATGTTTATCCAATCAATGTGCAAGTAGTGGAAACATTGGGCGGTTTTGAAGGGATTTTGGGGTTAGATTTTCTATGTGAATACGGATGTGTAATCAACCTTCCAGAAAGGGCAATGAAACTAGACGGGCGTGTAATTCCGCTGCACGGGGCTGGTGGGGTAGAGAATGATCATTCGGAAAAGACATTTAGTGCGTTCCGGATCACTACGGACCAGGACCATGCGGTAATTCTTTCAGATGAGGAGTACATACCGCCGCGGTCTGAAAAAAGGTTTCGAGTGACTGTACCACGCGCGGCGGTAGGGGGCGCAGAAATGGTTGTGATAGAACCCAGATTGATTGAAGTGGAAGGGTGTGCCGTTGCCCGGACTCTGAGTAGGGTGGATGAGGAAAACCGGGTAATAGTAATGATGTCTAATTGGAGTGACGAGGGAATTAGAATACGTCGAGGTACGACGATTGCTGCGGCAAACGGTGTGGAAATTAGTGAAGTTCCGGAAATAGCGATTAGACGCGCGGAGAAGGACAAGTCGGGGTGGGATCTCACGGAAAAACTTGCACACCTTTCGGAGTCGGAAAGGAAACCTCTTCAGGAACTAATAGAAAGTTTTCGGGGACTATTTAGTGAAAAGGAATCCATCCCTGTTACTAATCTCGTCGAACATCATATTCCTACTGGTGACGCTCGTCCAATATACCGACGTCCGTATCGGATTCCTTTTCACCAGAAGCCCTTGGTTGAACAATTCGTCCAAGAGCAGTTAAAAACTGGGGTAATATCCCCTAGTTCCAGTCCTTGGGCGAGCCCAATTGTTATTGTTCCAAAAAAGTCTACCGATGGAAAGCCGGCGTACCGTTTTTGTGTAGACTTTAGGGCACTTAATGCTGTCACAATTCCTGACGTGTACCCGCTACCTAACATAGTAGAAACTTTGGATTATTTAGGGGGGTGTCGTTATTTCACTACTTTGGATATGACGAGTGGTTATCACCAGATATCCATGGCTAAAGACTCGCTGGAGAAAACCGCGTTTATTGTCGATAGTGGCCTTTATGAGTATAAACGCATGCCGTTCGGCCTTAGGAACGCGCCGGGAAGTTTTCAGCGGATGATGGACGGCGTACTTAGAGGCCTTAAGCCGGAACGCTGTCTCGTCTATTTAGACGATATTATCGTATCCAGTGACACGGTGGAAGATCATGTTGACCGGTTACGCTCTGTTTTCCAGCGGCTAAGTGACGCTGGGTTGTCGTTAAAAATGGAGAAATGCAATTTTGCGGGAAGCAGCGTGAAGTATTTGGGTCATGTGATAAGTGGTGAAGGGGTGCGACCGGAATCAGAAAAAATTCAAGCGGTGCGAGATTTTCCAACACCTACGAACGTCCGAGAGCAACAGTCATTTCTCGGCCTGGCTAACTATTATCGGCGATTTGTAAAGGGATTCGCGTCGATTGCAAAGCCGCTCACAAACCTTCTTAAAAAGGGGAGGGCATTCGAGTGGGACGCTGAATGCGAGGCTGCGTTGAGTCAATTGAAATACTCTCTCACTTCCACCCCTGTGCTGGCATATCCTGATTTTCGGAAACCGTTCACGTTGTCTACCGATGCTAGTAATCACGCCCTCGGCGCCGTGTTATCACAAGAGATTGGTGGAGAAGAGCATCCCGTCGCCTTTGCATCTCGTAGGCTTAATCAAGCGGAGCAAAATTATTCTGCCACTGAACGAGAATTACTCGCCGTCGTTTGGGCCATAGGATATTTCAGGTGTTACTTATATGGGCGAAAATTTAACATTTTCACTGATCATGCGGCTCTTAAATGGTTATTTAGTCTGAAGGATCCTAATATCCGGTTGATTCGTTGGGCATTAAAATTGTCAGAATGTGATTATGAAGTATGTTATAAGCCGGGAAAATTGCACGGAAACGCGGATGGTTTAAGCCGAAAAGTTAGAAAAATAATGGCAGACGAGGTAACGGACATTCGAAATGCTCAAAAGGGTGACGAGGAGTGTATTCAGTGGAGAAAGGAGAAACATTTCGAAGTAGTGGATGGTCTCTTGTGCCGCGTAGAGGAAGGAGAACGTAAGATAGTCGTGCCGAAGGGTTTGCGAAATGGAATACTTAAACAGTGTCATGACCATGTGCTTGCTGGTCATTTGGGAGTAGAATCTACTACACATCGTGTGAGTGGGCAATATTGGTGGCCGGGTTGGAAGAGGGATTGCGAGAGGTATGTGAGAGGGTGGGTGTCATGCTTGAGGAGATCCCCCTATGGGAAAACGAGGGCGCCTTTGCAGCCACTGCCGGAGGCTTATAGACCATTTGAATTCATAGCAATGGATATTGTCGGCCCCTTACCGAAGACGGAGCGCGGGAACCGTTTTGTACTCTCGATTATTGATCACTTCTCGAGATATTTAGTTATGGTACCTTTAAGTGACCAAACAGCGGAAACAGTAGCCGTGGCCTTCGTCCATGAATGGATACTTAAATTTGGTGTCCCTGAAAAACTGCTATCTGATCAAGGTAGTAACTTCACTTCCGAACTCTTTCGAAGTGTTTGCAAGTTATTAAAGATTACGAAATTACTAACGTCGCCATTTCATCCTCAGTGCAATGGGCGTGTGGAGAGGGTACACCGAACCATAGCTCAAATTCTTTCCCACTATGTAAATAGCAAGGACAATAATTGGGACCTTTTAATTGATTACGCCGTCACGGCCTATAACACAAGCTGGCATCGGAGTGTTCGCCACTCCCCGCACGAAGTAGTGTATGGTGAACGAATGAAAACCCCCTTCGAGTGCCTCGGCTCGTCTCCGATTCTAGTGGACGATTTTGTGTCGCAGCTGCAAGACAGACTAAGGGTAGTTTGGGATAAGTGTAAACGTAATAATCGCAAAGCTCGAGAGGAACAGGCCAGAGGGGCAAAGACTAGTTTAAGTAATAGGCGTTATGCAGTGGGTGATTATGTTTATTTGACGGACCCGACCATTAAAACCGGCAAAATTCGAAAATTCCACTCCCCCTGGAAGGGCCCCTACCAGATAATAGAAATTCTCCCACCCCACAATCTCAAGGTGCAACTTCAACACCGAACGGTAATTGTTCACCAGGATAGAGTTAAACCCCACCCAAGCCATCTATCCACCCCTCCCCCTCCGAGTGGAGAGAAAAAACGGGACAGACCAAAAAATAAACTAGAAAGTGATAGGGAAGATGAAAGTAGTGAGTGGGAAGTGTGTGCTGACGATCGATTTTGTCCCACAAGCGCGAATCTGATCGCCGATGGCGGGAAGCCAACTCTGCGAACCCCTCCCCCTGTTGAGATAGCAGGTACTCAGGAGACACCTAAAAAAAATTCGTCGGAATCGACAAATTTAATACTTTCGACACCTCATCAAAACCCAACAGTCGATGAAACCGAGGACCCCACCCCCCAGTGTGCCCTCTCACCCTCTGACGGTGCAAAAGAGCCCCCCCAATCACCCCTATTTGAGCCCCAAAGGAAGATACTTGAGGGAGAGTGCCAACAAACTGTGCCACATCATCTGGGCGGTGAGCGTGAGATAGGCTGCATTTCTGCGAAGGTCGACACGCCGGCGCTTCCGCGGAGACCCCCATATCATCTCCGCCCTCGAGCGCCACGGCAGGACGTCCCGCCGCCAGCTGGAGAAGACGTCATTGACGAGAAGACGCCCTTACCCTCCCCTGCCCCCCCCCCCCCCCCGACGAAGTCTCTGTTTCCCCCGACGAGGTCCCAGTGGGTGTGAGTGGTCCCCGTGTCTACGACTTACGTCCGAGACGAGAAAAGTAATTCAAAGGCCAGTGTTTGTAGCGTGAAATGTTCAGAGTGTGTGACTGATTTAAAATAAAACTGTTTGCCCTTCCCAACCCCCTTGCCCCGAAGAGCTTTTGTTTTGGGGACATGATTAGCCATTACTGTGCGTTAATTTTTTTATTATTATTTGTATCGTGTGGGTAATTCCAATTGCTTGGATGTTTTTGGTTCTTTGGTTCAGATTTCGACATTTTGCTAGCGGATAATCTTATTTACTTCACAAACTTAACCTAACTTTATGCATCCTACCAATTGAGTAGGTTTTACATGGGGTATTTCTATCATTCTAACAATGAATCCTATTATCTTTCTCCTCTTCCCTGCTTAGCTAACATTCTTCCCTTCAAACACTCGTTTACCCTATCCGGCTATCTTAGTAATCGCTCCTACAACAACTGCTTTTCCAATCTGAGTATTTCTTCTAGCTGTTTCCTCTCCTAGCTCACCATGTCTATTAGTCAGGTCTACGAGGGCCAATTTCCAAAAAACGTACGTTTTCTACGGGCAAAATTTTAAAAAATTAATTTTTTTCAATATAAGAACCACAATTGTGTACTTACTACATGCATGTCCTTTCTGCGATTAAAATAAATGAAATAACTGTCGCCGTACGATATAAATGTAGACATCAAAATATACTGCTGTAAGATTTTACACTTTCCCGGCGAACAGAATATTTAAACTTTTCTAGGGATTCCGCGCGGGTAAGATTTTGTAAGAGCGCCTAAGTTTCGGGTTCCGACTCGTTACCCATTCTCACGGCTACTCAATGAATATTTGAAGTGACCGTTGAAGCTCAGCATTAGGAGGGGCCGGATTGGTCGAGTCCCGATTGTTGTCGCGGAGGACCCTGGACCATCATAATTCTTTAAAGAGTTCTATTCCAAGAGCTGCTGATCGAATATCCGGTGTCTCTGTTTACATTTTTATTCTCAAGTCTTATATCAATAGTCTCTTTAGTTAAACGATCCCAATATTGATTTGATCGCCATAAAACTCTGGTGTCATCCCACCTTATTTGTTGGTCCTCATCCAGGCTATGCTCGACTATGGCTGATTTTTACGGTTGACCTAGTCGGAAATGACTTTGATGCTCTTTGAGACAAGTAGATATTGTTCTCCCAGTCTCCCCCACGAAGATATTACCACACTCACTGGGGATTTTATAAACTCGAGGAGTCACAAGGCCAATCGGATTTTTAACACAAACGAGGCGGTCTCTTAAACTTGGTATAGGTATATGGATGGTTTCAATGTTATACTTCGTCCTCAAAACCCTAGAAATTTTGCCCACTATCGTATGAACATAGGGTAAAAAGGCCCTGGATGTCGGTTTTGGTTGGTCCTCCTTTATAATCAAGCTCTTTGCAGTTTCGGAGGACTTTCTGAAGGCCAAAGAGATCTGCCGCTCTCTGTACCCATTCTGGCAGAAGGTATTCTTGAGATAGTCCAATTCTGCAGGAAGACTCTCCGCGTCGGAAATCGCTCTCACACGATGTATCACTGTGGAAAGAACAGCTCCATGTTGACGAGGATGATGGTGACTACGGTCATTGATGTACAGATGTGTGGGCTTACGAAAGACATTTTGACTCAGTTTGCCATTTTCTTTCCGATGGACAAGGGCATCAAGAAAGGCAATCTTATTATTCCGCTCTATATCCATAGTGAACTTGATGTTCGGGTATCGGACGTTCATATGGTAGCGAGTCGGATCCCGTAACGTCGGCTCTCTTACAAAATCTTACCTGCGCGGATTCTCGAGAAAAGGTTTAAATATATGCTGCCGTGACGAAGCCCCGAACCCGAGTCCCCTGGGTGGGAGTCGACTACGCTAACCATTGCACCAATAGACCCATTTGTTCGTAGATGCGCTCTATTGGATGTGTACAAGGCTAGTTTAAAGTACCGCATGAAAATTAATTAATTACAGCCAAACTCAGGCCCATTCAATGGAACCACAACCAGTTCAGATATGTGTACGCCATTCCGAATGCCATTAAAAATACGGCATTGAGGCCGAGTAAGGTACTTAATCTTCCCTTTTAAGTGGAAATCCATTATAAGATAAGGAAAAAATAACTACTTTGCTTTTCTACAAACACACTTATATTGTCGTCGACTACTTTCGATATTGTGTATTATTCTCAAGACTAGTGACGCAGGAGACTTCTTTCTTACTTGGTTTTATACCCAGTCTGGTAGTGGTTATGGTCGGGTGGGGTTAGGGGAAGAGGGTGAGGTCAGTGTTGATGGGAGGGGGAAGGATTCAAAAGGGGGGAAGGCTGTGGGAAAGGGACAATAGTAATATTCAATTCTTTAGTAATATTTACACTATGTTTTATTTTTACTTTTGTGCCGACATGGTACACGAATACAACAGAAGAGGGATATTGTGATTAATCACGAGAAGAAGTTTCTTTAACTCGTCATTGGACATTCTGTAACTAGTGATAGAGTGTAATCATGTCCGTTACCATCTGTCATGTTCATGGACTGCAGAGTTCACGAACATGACGTCCACGGACGTGACGATTTCCTCTAAATTAAGTTATAGTTGGGACTGACAAAAAGTTATGACGCTGTCCTTACTAAATTGAACTTGCATCTTATAGCTGTAAAACACATCTCAATTGTAATTAGTAAAAGATTTTACTTTTACTAATTTTTACTTGTCCACGGATATGGCCCTTTCAAAAAACTGGACAAAAATGTTTCTTCCAGCGTTCTCTCCTGCCAAACTAAGGCCTAAAACTAGTGTAACTAAAACAAGTGTAAACTCAAACAATCCAATAAAGCTGACAATCTCCTACTCTACTCACTGGTTGTTCAGAGCTGCCACCATCTTTAATGAATAGTTCCCCTTTTTTCCTGTATGTCCAGGGACATTGTTTTTTAGGGTAGGACTAATGTTTTTTTTTTTTTAATAAACATTAAGAATTAAAAGCAACCAAAAACGACTATGTTGGAATCTTTATATTGTTTTTACTTGTTTAATCATAGATTTTTCTATAAATTAATTAGTAAAGGTAGTAAAGGTTTTCGAAGAGATGTTAATACAATAAACACCTCTTCGAAAATCAATGTGCGACTGTCCACACTCGTGACGAATCATTGTCTGTGGACATTAAATTTGGGGAACATGATTTTTTCTTCACTAATTTGTCATTAAAATGTTTACAAAGGTATATGAAATAATATGTCAATTTAGTTTTCATGTAACAGTTTCTGTTTTTTATGGCAGTCCATGGACATGGTGCGTTTATGGGAGAGTGAGCGTTTTCCGATAGGGGAAGAAATCGCGAATTTTCGCAAAGTTTTATCTCCTCATGGAAAACGACGACGTGTTGAAACTCCTCCCGACCCCTGGGGATGACTCCGCTTTAATGCGATCTTTCTGCATTTATTCATGAGTGACTCGAATACCTTTAGCGAAACGATTCGAGAAGTTAAGTAGCACAAGATTTGCCTTAAAAACGGTCCTCATATTTTTTTCTTTATAATTTGTAGTTCACCAATTTTAAATTGGCCGTTTTTTTAATATCTTATTTGAATTGCATTTAATTAATCTATAAAGTTAAACTTAATGAGAACTAACAGAAAAAATGTGAAATAAATTTGAAGAAAATATCTACTGCGAGTGATTTCAGCTCTTTATTTTGGAGGTCCTTGGTTTGGTTCCAGAAGAAGGCGGATTACAAATGCCGCGCTGACATTTCGCATTTCGTTTCGTCGCGGTGGCGACCACTCTCCGATTACCTCCGCGCCTTCTAATCAAACCGCCCAACTTCAGCCATTTCAGAGCTCGGCTCCAGCCAACGAAATATGTAGGATTAAGTTTACACGCCTTGTAGAATGCTATGCGGAGTTGCAAAACCTCTAAAGCCCATCATTCAGGGAAAAATCATGCCACCGTGGCCATAATATTTTTCCACCTCCGTATAGAGTTGCTAATTTTGAATTTCTCTGGTCACGCGTTAAGCATTGCTCCATGTGTTTCAATGCGAGACTTTGAGATGCGCTCGAAGATTTGTGAGCACGAATATTACAAAAGAGAATCAGCCTCAAGTCGGCCTCTAAATGTGCTGTCACCCTCCATGCATGTAAATGGGTTTACAAAAGTCACCCCTCGCGTCGCTGACGGACAAATTGATCCGAGTGTCACGGGGAAAGAAGGAATTAAAGGGGATGTCATCCGAAATTTACATTCATGATTATGTGATTCGTCAAAGACATAACTCTTCAATGCTGTTCTTCGCAATGATAGATGTAATAATGCAAAATATTGGAGAAAGCTGTTCGCATTGGACTCATCGGCGCTCCGAGGTCATTTCTGAAAATCGATTGAAATACAAGCGAGCGGAACACAGCCTTGTGGAACTCCTCTCTGCAGTTGCCTTGGTTGTGAGCAAACGCCGTTTCATTAACGTCGTAGAATTCAATCGTGGTCATATCTTTCATTTTATGTTATTCCATGTTTTCCTATTCAGAAAACCTCGTTCGATTTTCCAAATCATGAATCCTCTCATTTCGTAGATCCATAGCGGAAATAAAGCCAATTATTTCGATGATTATGCGTGCCATTTTGGCTGCCCTATCTTATCCTTGCCCTGCGTTACTAGTTGGACGCACATTTCCGGAATGGCTTGTGATTGGGAAGGAAATCGCTGTCTTGTGCAAGGCGTTGGCTGTGGACGGTCGACTCCAGTGGAGAAATTCAGGACGGGACGGCTAGGATCCCATCCATCTACTGCTAAGCACGCAATGTTTCCCATTAATCTTTCTGAGACCATTGACTGAGTGTGAACCTCCGTAAATTGTACCTCTACACTCTAAGGCGCTAATTGTATCCGTAGGAACTTAAATAATGACTGGGATGTAGATGGGAGGATGTGTTGTCAAAGTTAAATGTTTTGTTGGTGTCTGTATGGGGTTCGTCAATTGTAAATGCAAGTGTTTGAATACAATTTTCCACAACCTCCACAATGATAATCAGTTTTTCGGTGAAATGAATTTGCCGTCCGCAAGCCGCTGCATAGCACCACAGCCTTTTGCCATGTTCTTGGGCTTCTTCACTTTTATTTTCTTGGTTTCGGGGTAACTGGCAAGAATTTCAGACCGCCTTTAGTTTTTACGGAGCTTTTTCGCATATGATGCTTTTGCATATGGACTGATACTCTTGGGAGAGACACGTGCCTCCCGAGATGTGCAAGGAAAAGTATCCTCAGGGGTTGAGGAGAATGTCCCGGACGTGATGGCGGTAAAGGGAGGAATATTTGTGAGTAAAAAAGCTTCTTCGCTCTCAATGTTCATTTGCTCTCCCGGAGGCCCACCTTTTATTTCCATTTCATCCCTTCCTTCGTTCTGGTCCGTAGCCACTGAAGTTTTGGAAACCAATCTCACTAAACACCTCTGGATCAAGTGGGTATATTCCGCAAGTCCCTTTGTTCGATTCGCGATTGTTGCTGCTGTCTCGTAGGATTTCCAAAACAGCGCTGTTACTTGTAACTGGGTGATTCCTATTCCAGGGTTAGATATCATCCATTTATCACTCTCAGATGTTTAAAAACAATTTAGTGAGCCTAAGAATGTTTCATCTAATGGCTGAGCTTTGTGTAATCTATGGGGAGATAAAGAAATTCCGTGAATGAAGTGAGTCTTACAAAACTCTCTATTGCAGGAAGCGAAAAATGGGAGGCATGGTTATATACAATTATTAAGATTGGATCATCAACAGTAGGTTTTGCGTTTTCCCAAAAATGTTTCAGCCATTCCATATAAATGTTCGAATTGATGCATACCGTATCACTCGTTTGCAAAGTAGTTCCTGTAGGTGTTCCATCTGCATGCTCGTTTATCAAACGTCTTCTCGGAAAAATTAGGGCTGGGAGAATGTAATTTCCCCGAGGCAGACATACAACAAACTACAGTGATTGTCTGATCTCTTTCGCTAGTCACAACTTTATAAACACATTTTTTGCTTTTGAAATAATCACTTTGGGGAGTCTTTGTGGAGTTAGAACTGCATTAATTTCTAAAATGGCGTGGAATTGCGCGAATGCATGAACGAAATTTGAACAGTGGCTATTTATCCACTTCACGTCCACGCATTCTCGCATGTGTTCTAGCAATTCACGGCTTTACACGACGCAATTTTGACTGCGCCTTCGTACGCATTCAGATTGTGCAAGCACGTGCCCCGGGTAAAACGGCCTTTAAAATCAGTTCAGGGTGCCTGGACAAGCATGAATAAACCCTTTCTCTATCAGCCTGTTTGGATTTGTTGTCAAAGGGATGACGCAATTTATTTCTTATGGCACACTCATATGCTAGACATACTCATATGCTAAATGGAAAGAAAGAAAAACTCACATTGTGTCGTCCGACGTCACCCAGCACTTACCCATGTGCTCCAGTCGGTCACGTGATTGAAAGTGATTGACTACAAGTGACATCTTTCCTGAATCCAGTAAAATATTTCGATAAAGGCCCCGTGCGGAATCTTTCCCCGCACTACCATACATGATTTTTAGGATATATGCTGAGATACAGTTTTTTGCTGTCACGGATTTGGGAAGAGATTTATTATTGGAACAGGACACGAGAAATGTTGAAGAGGAGATGTGGAGGAGATAGAAGGGAACCCTTTCACGGAGTGAGGACGCCCAATGAAGACAGGAGCGCCGCCATCAAGACTGACTCTTTCTCCATTTGTTTCGTTGAGGCCCAGGCTACGATGGGCCCTGAGGATTGGGTGGAGGGCGGCAGCAAAAAGAAGGATTCGTCTCGTCGTGCAGGGAAATTAAGACTTGGAATAATAATAAATTCGCAGCCTCTCGTGACATTCTGTAGTCCCAGAGGGGGCATTTGGGAGTGGTCGCGTTTCACTTGTTTCACTCCGTCTGCTCCCCGCCCCCCGTCCTTCCGCTTGGGCATTGTCACCCGAACATTATTCCGAAGTCCTCTCGACGCTCCCTAATAGATACGATCCGAGGACCGTTGAGAGAATTTGCGCCTCCCTTCCTCTCAGCCAACCGCAAGTGGGCCTTCAGATTGAGGTGCACTTGGCCCACAAAGTTCTCTCTTGAGTCTTACAATTCTCTCTTAAAAAAGGTGAATGTTTTGTGCTGGATATGGATGCTGTAAGCTAAAAATTCTCCCCGATCAGGGTTAGCACCATAGTAGAGCTCTTCGCTACGAATACACATTCCCGAGTGCGTCATTTGAGCTGAGACGGTGACTGTTATCAAGAATCACAAGGGGGTAATCGGAAAATTCCAAATAGACGCTTTCAGAGACCGTAACTTGAGAAGAAAGCTCATTCCATGAGTCGCATTTTGAAGGGTTTAAATAGCAATTGATGACCTCTTTCGCTAATTCCAAATAGACGCCTTTCGCAACCAGGGGACTCAACAGTGCATGGAATACGTTTTTGAATTTAATGGAAATGGCCGTGGATAAGACGATGCCGATTACATTTAAATGCATGAGACTGAAGCGATGGGCGAATCAGGGCGAATGTCAGTGATACTATAAAGCGAGAACGGTGTAAAGGAAGGAGGCACGTGGAGGGATTATTGAAAGAAGAAAACAATAAATGCGTGAAAATTATAACAAATTGAAAATAAGAGGAAAAAATATTTATAGAGGAAGCATTGCATGGAATCAAATGAAAACATTGGGCGAATATTTAGACTACACGCAAGGGAATTGCCCGTAATGGCCGCTGTATCGTCACTTATTAATGGTAGAATTGACCTAAAATCAAGATAGAAATAATGTGTTGGATTATTTTTTCAAAGTGTCTTCGCTCATTTTTTACGAGCATTTCAGCCTCTACGTTGGTAGTATGTAGAACAAGTGCCAGCTATCTGACGTGCTATAAAAAATGACACGAATCCATTTATCCTTAAAAAAATCTACCTGCTATGAAATGATTCCAGTTCGGGTATACGTAGAAGCGTCATCAGAGATGGCCGTCATTCCTTAAAGATAGTATTTGAAAAATCTAAAGCGGAGCACATCGTTCCTAAAATCTGTGAAATCTCGATTGGCCTTTGCTGAGGAGAGTTTCGACCCTATCTTCAATCTGGCTTGGTACAATGTTAGTCAGTATTTTAGAGGTATATGAGACAATGTGGCTCAATGTGTGGTATTGTTCACATCTGTTGGCTGATGTTTTGTTTGGGATCGGTATCATTATTGCCGGCCTCGGTGGCGGCAGGGTAACGTTATCGCCTGCCAAACAAGAGTTCGCGGGTACGAGTCCCTCCTGGGTAGGTTTCCCCGGTCCAGGGCATGGTCGTTTGTGTACGTTTACTTGTTACATTTGTTGAACGCTCCGGTGTAAAATGGCCAATAAAAGCTGTATCCGGTGGTTTGAGAATAAAATGAAAATATAAAATAAATTATGCACTTGTGGTAGTCTGAGGGAATGTCACGTTTCGTAAATCTCACTCCCTAGTTGATATAGTGCATTATTTATGTATTTCTTCTTCAGCCATCTTCAAGAGTTCTGCTGGTATGTCGTCCATGCCAGGTGCTTTATTATTCTTGAGTTTTGATAGTGCTTTGTCAAATTCTCCCCTCGGTTTGCTGTCCCCTTCCTCTTCTTGATTGAATTCGCCTTCTTTCTCTATCACTGTGCTTGTACATATTAATTGTCATGTATCTACCTTATAACTCCTCGATGTATTGTTTCCACATTTTTCCCAATTCATCTTGTTCATAAATTATTTTGTCATTTTCGTTCCGTAGTCCATTGCTTCTAGGTTTACGATTTCCAAATAATTGCTTCACTATTCCATAAGCCGAATCCATTTCATTACGTTTCATATGTTCTTCGACTTCTTGGCATTTTCCTTCCCGGAAGGCCTCTTTTTCTTTTATGGTGTCTCTGTTTATTTCGTTTCTCAGAGCCCTGTATTGTAAATGTGCTTCGACTGTGTTTTTATTTTATAATGTTCTTCTTTCTTTAATTTTTTGTACAAGGTCAGCAGTTATCCATTGTTTCCTGTTTATCTGCCTTCGTTTGCCTATTAATGCTTCTGCTGTTGTCTGCGCTCTGTTTTTTATCATTTCTCATTTTTCGTTAATAGTCATTGGCTCCACAGTTCTTTTTTTCTTTGTTTTTTTTCTTTGAATAAGGAAAGCACTTCTTTTTCTTTTAACTGTCCTACATCCCATTTAAGTGTATACTTAGCTGGAAGCTTTTTAAACTTTAAATTACACTATGATTAGACTAAATTGTGGTCGCTGCCAAAATCCGGTCCGGCATAACTTCTGCTGTCTTTAATTTGGTTTCTAAATCTCTGCTTCACCAGTATATAATCAATCTGGTGTCTTCGTTGTCCATCTGGTGCTTTCCTTATATACCTTCTGCGTGGATTATGTGTATGCCATGTATTTGTTATTATTAAATGATATCGGGAGCAGAACTCTACCAGTCGGTCACCCCTCTCTTTTCTTTCGCCCGAACCAAAAGGTTCATCAATCATTCCTTCTCTTCCTTCTCCGACCGTGGCATTCCAGTCGCCCATGAATATAACGTTTTCTTCCCCTTTTATTCCTTCTGTCAACTCAGTCAGCATATCATAGACTTTCTCCACTTCTTCATCTCTTGCGTTAGTATTTGGCATAAACACTTGTATGAAGATGCTATCTTTTTGTTTTGTGTTTAGTTTAACGAGGATTATCCTCCCGTCACCCTGTACGTATCCTTTAACTTTCTTTCCAGCTTCTTTGTTCATCACTATTGCCACTCCCCCTACTCCAGATCTACCTTCAATTGTTCCTGTGTGTATTACTTTCTAGTCTCCGCTCCAGAGCTCACCGTTATCTGGCCATCTTGTCTCTGCAACGCCAATGATATCTATATCCAATCTATCCATTTCCATCTTTAGATTGTCTAGTTTTCCTGCCGTGAGGAGAGTTCTCACATTTCCGGTACCAACTAGCATATTCCTTTTCTTTTTATTATTTGAAACGAGAGCTTGAGCAGTCACCTCCCAGAGATCCGAAGACAAATCCGGAATATTATACTAAAGCTTGTTCCATCATGACTACTGATACTTGAGGCATCTTGAATGCAGTAGTGTCTCAGTTCCTTTCTGCATCCTTTGCCGTTGACCAATCGTAGGTTCTTCCGCCTTAAGGGGTAATTTTATTACCCCAAGGTTAAGAGGGTGCCTTTACTCCACGTACCGTGGAGGATGTTGCTTATCCCGGCATCCACTCGGTCCCACCCCCTGCCACTTAGCTCAATGGTTGGCCGCTCCCCATCACTTGGAGGTGTGCCTCGGGGTTTCTCTATCATTGGACACTGAGACTAGTGGGCGTTTCTCAGTCCCTCAGGATCTTGGAGAGCAATTACTGACTGCATGACTGCAAAACGTGTTTAAGAATCCATTCTCGTGTTCACGTGCGGAATTCACGCGCACTCGGGAAAAATGATAGTTTAAGATGTGAATACTTTGCGAGTGATAACTCTTCGAAACTGATCTTTCTCTTTCGCAATTTGTGGATGATGCAAACGTTTCTCGCGAAAACTGAGGGTGAGGATGTGCTCGTGTGGGTTGGAGTGACGGGCATGCACGCATGAATGCATTTGCAGCGATGAAAGGAGAGTCGAGACGACAAGTCAACCCATCTTATCCAAAAATATTGGGGTCTTGTATTTCATTTTACCAAAAGTAACAAATTATAGTTAAGCTTTCTTGTGATACATTTCTTATTTACAAGTATGGCTGTAATCTATGCTGTTGTTATGTTTTTAAGACAAAAAGTGAAAGCTAACTAATAAAATGAAGTATTTTGTAATACAAATACTTACTTAAAATAGAGAAACTAGGTGGTAACTCGTTTCTTTTTCGACTCAGCTGATTTTAAATTACGGGAATCGATATTTGTGATATTAGTCAATGATTCCCTTGATCATGACTGTTTACCCTTTTGAGTACCGGCGTGACGTTTGCTATTTTCCAGTCTATGCGAATTTTCCCTTCACATAACGACTTAAATATTATCTCTAAATATTGCGCGAGCTGCGGCGCCAACTCCTTAAGAACACGCACGAGACTGTTTAAAGAAAGAGTTTGGAAGGAGAGTGTGAGGTGTATGGTGGAAAGGGGAATATTGAGAGAGCGTTGGTTTTCCATTCCGCGATTTGCGTCCTTCGGCGGATTGGATTGCGGCGGATGGGGAGGTCACCGTGACATTAATACTCGCGTAAATGCCACGGCATCTTCACCCTTTCGCTTTGTCGAGTCTCGTGAGGCGGATGCGACTCTCCGGGACCGAGCTGCTTGTGACGGCGGCGGCGCAGCAGAAGGACGACTCACGGAGCGGGTGGGCCCGGTCGAGGCACTTGGCCAGTTGCGATTTGCGAAATGCAATCTCGGGAGTCAATGGGAAGACGGGCTTCTCTAGGCACGAGCCCTCCACTCTCCAGCCCTTGTTCGTGAACTCCTCCTTCGTTTGGTAAAAAATGATAGAGGTACTTAGAAAAATCTTTAAAGTTATTTTAAATATCCTCTCTAAATAACACCAATGTCCTTTCCAAAAAAAATGCTAACTTGGGAAAAAATGGAACTTGTTGGATGTTAATTTCGTGTGTTTCTCTTTTGGATGTCCGATGCTCTTTTTTTCTCTCTTTCGCCTCGCATCACTCGTTGGCTGTCTTCTTCAAATCATTGACCTCGCGTCTTAGACCTCTTAAGCATTTGAGGAACTTCTGAGGTGGGTGAGTTTGGTGGCAAAGGGTTTCAGAGCTCATCTGCAAGTACATAACCTGAAAATGTCAATGTGATAGCTTTATTTTCAAAGGAAGCCTTGTCTATCTCTTGTTAATCGCCCTCTAATTAACCAGCGGTTGTATTTTTAAAACAGATTCACGCTGATGATAACCAATTCACAAGGAAGGACTCCTCGATTGCTATGCCTCGGCAGTATCCAAATACTTCTCCTCGAAAACTTCTTGTTTGCGAAATCAGCTGTTTTTAAATACCGGTTTGTAAGCTTTTTTATCTCTATTCGCAGGAAGCTTCAAACAGTGTTGTTTAATTGGACAGGCAAACACGCGTACCAATTTTCAAATTAAAACCTGGGGGGCTTTAGGGTCAATTTCATTTCAAGGATGTTATCAATGCACAGTACAGCGTTGGTAAAACTTGTTGTAATGGAATGCAACTCCTGTTCGTATTCTCCAATTGAGCGACGGAGCTCCAAGTAGATTAGTCTGGCAGGGTCGTTGCCATGGCAAAATGTCCTTGGGAGATTCTGTGTAGAAGAGGGGAGACGTAATATTGGGGGGACATTTACATCTACATTATACCCTGCGAGCCGCCTCTAGGGTGTTTGGCAGGGGGGGCAACAATTTATACTACCACATGCTGTTAGTAATAATGATAAAATTCATAAACATCCATTATAATATACATAATTTAGTAAGGTATGCTACAAGTCTTCTAATATACTTGTGAGTTCTAACGCTGACGTTATAATCTATTAATGATCGTGGAAAAAAGACATTCTGAATGTATCTATTCAGTCTATCTCTCTTATTTTATTTATATGATCTCATCTTCCGTACTATGTTGGCGTTCGTAAGATTTGGCTTTGGAGTACTTATGTATACCTTAATGCATGTTTCTGAATTATATTATTATTGCTAACAGCATGTGGTATATGTGGTTAGTATGTGTGACGTTTTTTGGACCGTGTGGTGTGCAGTGTGTGTGGGAGTCCAATTGCATGCTACATCCTGGAGGTTGATCACTCCCTGCCAAACACCCTAGAGGTGGCTCGCAGGGTATAATGTAGATGCGAGAGTTCTAGTATGTTGTTACACGCTGGTTGGTGTATCTACTAGCTGCGTCAAGGAATTGAAATATGTGTAAAGCAAAGTTTTGCTCAGGTCCTTGTCTTTCTCTCCATTTTTGAAACAATATTTTTCCCAATCGAGCGATGGAACGTTGAAATCGCCACAAATTATGACACTTGCCTTACCTGCCTACCTAACTCCAACACCGAAATTAGGCTTGAATCTAGCGGTCGCGCGTGGGAAGAATCTCCTCGCTGACCATTTGATTAATCGCCCGTCATCAGTTTTGCCAATGGTCTTCGGGAGCGCAGGCGGCAAGCGCTCTCACTCATTGTGAGTTGCTTTCGTCGGAGGAGAGCGAATCGAGAGAAAGGGATTGAGAGGGGGGGAGAGAACTTTCACCGAATGCCACAGAGGGAGGCAGGGAGCCGTTCAAGAAAACAGTCAAGCGCACGGGCCAATAAACGGACGTTCAACTTTTTTTAAGTTTTGATTTGGTTGAGATTTTTTTAGTACAGTTACGTTTTTGGGCGCCATGTTATATAAGTACTGAGAAAATTCCCGAGCATTACTTATAAGAGAAAACTGGGAAGATTTTTTTTAGCATTTCTGATTATATTTTTAGTCACACAGTTTTAATGTCAAAGTTCCCTAGTTAAGGAAATTCCTACGTTTCATCAATAATTCAGTTTAAGGAATTAGACTTTAACCTTTAAACAGTGTTTCGACCTTTTCGAAAGTTTTATAAAATCGCAAAAAAAATATGTTAGATGCTAAAGATCTATGTATTTGATCATATTTTCTAAAAAGAAAAACTCGAATCTGCCCTAATTTGAGTATAAACAATTATTAAGTATTGTGCTTTATTGTATAAAGCTAAAATAATTGTGCGATTTTAGACCTCTTTAGACTAAATTAATCTTCACCACCGAAGGTTTGACCTTATACATTCTGAGTGCTTTAGAGTTGTTAAAAGTATTAATTGCTAATCATTCTGTGAAATTTGTCAGTGCTATTTGTTTCTCCAGTCCTCTGTAATTGGCCTCGTGCTGTTTTTGGATTAACTAAATAAATAAATAAATATGAACTCCTCAAAATCTGTCTGATTTAAAAGCGTATAATATACTTTTTCCGAATTAATTCCTTAGAAAAATATAACTATTTTGGCGTCTAAGATTAACAGTTAGGTCTGGCGTAATTTTTGGTTACAGGTGGACAATTGCATTGCAAATTTTCTAAATGTTTTGGTCGCATTTAGGTAGTCATTCATAAAAACAAAGTTATAAGTAGGTGTGTCTTCAAGGCAGAAATCTGCCTGCCATTACAGTTCCATTTCATTTCGACTACGTTTATATATTAGCATGCGATAATAAATAGCGTTGGATAATCGTTGCTGGATAACTGAAACTCATGCCGACCGAGGAAGGCGTTGCCGGAGCGACGCGACGCTATCTCCCCGTGTTATGCCCTGCGGAGATGGCGCTGCGAGCAGCAGGCGCGTAAGCACTGGGAAGTGTGCCTTCTTATCTTTCCATGCAAAGACTTCCTTCCGCTGGAGCCAATGGGATGCCGCCAGCAGCGCCTCGATACGGCCACCAGTGAACCTCACTCCACGGCTCTCGACTGGTATCGCCAGAATGATTGCTAGTTGGATTGTGTCCTTCCCTCTGAAAATTGGAAGTTCGACTTATGACACCACGCCACCGTCAGCATAAGATTAGCATTCCTCCTTTCATCGACATTTCCCGTTGGAGGCAAGAGTTCGAAGCTAACTTTTCGAAATCTTGATGGTATTGTAGTGATTTCCATTTCCGTAATATGCATAAATGCTGTGACGTGTCAGAGTAGCCAGCTTGGTCAAACTATGCCTCGGGATGTTCACTCTCGAGAACCTCCCTTCCTCTTTCCGACGAAAACATCCTGGTTCCACTTCCCTATACAATGGCACGGTGGAGACGCTCTTCAGGCAGTCACTTACTTAGTGGACTAGTAACTCTTACTCAGTCACTCGTCTTTCGTGAGTGGTCAGTCAGTCACAATGTAGCAGTCGGTTGGAGTCGAAGCGCGGGCCGTATGGCCGATACGACCTAAAGCGCCTCGCTATCCACCCGTACCATCGCCAGCAGCTCCTCTCCTTCCCAAGATAATGGTAATATCCTAAAATTTTGGCTATTCTAGACTGACAAGTTCATTATTACTTTATGTCTTTTGATTGAACTGATTTGGAAATTGGGATTTTAAATGGGAAATAAACTTTGGGTGAAAACTTGAAATACTTGTGTGTGATTATTCGCTTCCCGACACCAAGGGCACGCACTTATAAAGCGTGCGACCCGCGTCGCGGGCCGCGCCCTTACAGTATGGAACATTGGTGATGTGTTGATTAGACATTTGCATGGTCCACACTGGTCGGGGACGTGTGAGGGATTGTGGTGTCGGGGGGGGGGGGGGAGAGGGGCGAGCATAAAATTGCAGGTGCGGAGTGCGATGGCGCTTTGTTTTGGGTTCGGAGAGGAATTGAAGGAGGCAAAGTGGATGCAAATCGAGAGCTAGCGATGACCAGGTTGCTGCAATGATGGTAGGACAAAGAGTATGCACGTTTTTCCTGGTGATTTGTTTGGCTTTTGACAATCTCGGAAATTTAATAAAGCTTTGCTTAGATTTTATATTTTATTTTGTTTTGCTTTGCAATGAGGTCTGGATTATGATACACTCCTGAAATAAGTGAATTGTATTTCACCTATGTTGCTGCATTTACCCACGGACTCCCGGTACGGTAAATTACGGACTCAACGGACTCACAGTGAATTCGTGGAAATGAAATAAATCGGGCGTGGAATGTGGAAAATTGAAAACTCGAAGTCGGCGCATGAACCCTGTTAATTTTTTGAACAACTGTCGGTGTGAATGTGTCAAGATAGCAACTTAAGATCGCCTTTGCAATAGTGGAAAAGTTCTTAAAGATAGGCCGTCAAACGCATGTAAAAGGTATGAGGTGAGTTATTTGAAAACGAATAATATGAAGGATAATGATGTAATAATGAAATCAAGAAAGATATGAGAAGCGAGGAGTGTTAAATGGAGAGATCGAGGGTGTTTTCCCTGCTCTTCTGAGTCATGCGACGTCTTTACATTTGGGAAAGCAATACTTATGCTCTCGGAACCACTTGCCAGCTGTCGCGGCTAAATGTTCTCCGTGTGAAGTCGGTGAGGATGTCGGTCGCCTATGACTTGATCTGTGAGCCGCCCTAATGACTCACAAAGACCGGTGGATATTTTTGCAATAAAAAAAGTTCTATCATATGTATATATTCAAGTTTTTATTTTAAAACGAGATAATTGCGTAGCCGCTACCAAGGAAAATATGGAAAAAGAGCAGGAAAACAGGTATGAATCCCTTATTAATCATTACCGTTATTTGCCATCTTTTGGGCTCCTCTGTAATCTCAGCCAAACATTTACACCAACTAGTTCAATACCAAACGGTGTCCTCGTAATTGCTGACTCAATCGCCTTTTCAAATGCGCTCAGAACATTATAATGGAAGCGAACATCGATGGTGAATGTAGCATTTAGGATGGCGTCGTGCATAACTGCTTGGAATCCGTGATTTACGTTGAACCAATGAGAAAAATTCTGTGCACTTCCCCATGATGATTAATTTCACGACATGGTTTCTTCGAACTACGAAGACCGTGCGGTGAGCAATTTACAGTACGTGGTTGGAGGAAATGGCAGTATGGAGGGGATGTGTGGAGGAGGGGTGGCTTACACAGCCAAGACAAGGGTAGACATCAATTGAATTTATTCTGGACATCAAGCCGAGTTTTTCTTCAAATCAGAGGACAATGACCTCTCTACCTATCGTGATGTTAGGGCGCGTAAGTGTTGCAATTCGGATGTCCATGGAGAAGAGATTCAAATCAACATAATTGAGTCATTAGCATCAAGATGACCATTTTCGGAGTTTACATTTACGTATTTGATACTGCTCACGCGCGGCCTTTGAGTTTTAGGTGGAGAATAGTTGGAACAAAATCAGATGGATCAGATCCCTCAAGATAATACGGAATGTAATGAAACCTGTCGTGTGATAAAAGTTAGAAATTTTTGGAAGAGCGCTTGTAAGTTTTAATTTATATTATGGAATCTGACGATTTGCTAAGAATTATAAATTCACTGAAATGTTCTAAATTGTGAAAAATGCATTTGTGATGCAGGTCAAGCGATATTTCAACTGAAATCGCCTCAACGAAGCACAATTTATATTTTCTTCCGATGCATTCGTATGTTAGTAAAATTGGACATTGCAATATTTCCACTGGATTTTGTTTTGACGCTACGCCTTTCGTTGTTACATACACTATTATTATATTATAAAGCGCAACATTAGTCCGTAGAATTCTTCCTTATATCGGTGTTGGTGCTTGAAGAGAGGGAGTGAGGTTGAGGATGGGACTCGCACACTACACATGAAGGCAATCTCCCAAATAAAATAGAACTCACAAAACATGCTGTTTGAAATACTTAGAAAATTCATAAATATGCATAAGTTAGCAGGATACACTACAAGTCAACTGGCATAATCATGAGTTCTAACGCTGCCGTCTTATTGGTCGTGGAAAAAACGACATTCTGAATCTATCGGTTTTACATCCTCATCCTTACAATCCCTCTAGTTTTATTTTATTATCTGATTTTCCGTAGTATGTTAGCGTTCGTAAAATATGGCTAACTTCGTCAGAAAAGGCACTGCTCTTGAATTTATCTAAGAGGTTTAGTCTATTTTTCAATCTACGGTCCGACAGAGATTCCCATCCGAGTTTATCTAAGAGGTCAGTTACACTAACAAGACTATCGTAACGACCTTTCACATACCTGGCAGCTCTTCTTTGCGCGCGTTCTAACTCTGTTATTAAGCCTTTTTCATGAGGGTCCCTAACTCTAGCAGCGTATTCTAAATGGGGTCTAACGAGGGAGAAGTAGCTAATTTCTCTCACTTTGTCGTCGCACTTTCCTAATATTCTTTTTACAAAACCCATTTTACGATTAGCTTGACCTGTTGTTTCCCGAATATTAAAATAAGAAGTTAATTAGTATCCATTTTTTAAATTTCACTCTAACTGCCACGCATCGCACCATGCTTGGATAGCAGCAAGGTCGTTCGTTAGATCATTCTTATCTTTTACTACGACGGATTTCCCTGTCAATTACAGCATGTCATGATATTAACAATGCGCCTCTTTGCCTAACATGTTTGTTTGATTAAATCAGTAGAAAGTGAGATCGCGTTGGACAGTAGTTCAGTGCAGGGAAGTTCCACGGCCCAACCGGCCAATTCATTGGAAACTTGAGTGCGAAGTTACAAAGGGCACCCCCCCACCCCCGAATGTCTGCTGAAAAATTCAATGAATCTGTTTTTCCCGGAGAACTCAATTGTTCTAGTTGTTAATGGAAAGCGATTTGCACACATGTGTTATTGACAATGTGATGACAAATGGCTTCAGTTGAGATAAAAACGCTCTTTTTTTATTATTTACAAGATGATAATTTACCAATAAATTTATTTCATACTAATTCAAAATTAATTTAACTCATTTACAGTTACGATTCAGTAAGAAGTGAAATCCCCATTAATTATGCATTTTACAGCCTTATAATTGTGTTTTTCCATTGATGAGCTGTTAATATAAAAATACTAGTTTTTCGATGCTTTTCTCTCGGCGGTCGCAAAAAAAGAAATCGTCGGTGGAATTCTCGTTTGTGTGGGGAGTGGGTGTGAGGTGGAAGGAAGCCAACCAACCGGCCTTCGCCGCAGGGTGACTTTACAGTTGGGCGAGCCAATCAGATCCCGTCTTAAGAACTGAAGACGTCATTTCCTCATCTCGCTGACGACGTCGCATTTGCCGCTGAGATATCGGATCCATCGGCAGCATCGCCTTTCAGGCCATTCAGTCATCAGTCGAAAAGCCTTGAGGAGATCAACAAAATATTGAATTGCCGCATTATATGCGAGGCCAAGACCAACGGTTAACTAGAGAACCAAGAAGTAGAAGAGTAGTAGAGCTTCTTGAATTACGCATAGTTACCAGTGACTGATGAATCTTGAGGAAAAAGAACCTGAGCAAAACAGACACCAAACTAAGAGAGCGTCCCTCGAAAATAAACTCACTGCATCTGGGAATATATTCGTTGAAGGAGAGAAGTAATTCATCAGGAATTAAATCTGGAGCCTGTTTCTTCGTAGAAGTGAGGAATGAATGATGACAGCGACGGAGAAACCATAAATGGAAATTTCCAAAATGTGTTGTTACCGAAGAATGATGGAGATGAAATAGACGGATCACGTCGGTGATGAAGAAGTGCTATAAAGGTTGGAGAGGAAGCTTTTGAAAACATTGAGTAGAAAACTGGATTGTGATATCGGCCTTATCTTGGGATTCGTTGATACGAACGTTGACGACGATTGAAAGGGGCGAAGGCCAGGCATGGATATTAATGTACATGGAGCAAGGGATGTACCCACAAAAGAGCCATGATGAAATACTGGGGGATAGTAGAATTGAACGTCAAACCAACTTCGCATTGATGATGTCGGCATTTAGTACTCAGGGATGGGGATCCCGACAAGCCATTCTAAATATCTATAATACTCTGCGAGCCCCATCTAGGGCGTTTGGCAGGGGGGTGGCCAATCACCATCATGCAAGAGGATTCCCACATACGCACCACACCTGCATGTTACGCCTACTATCAATTATTCTTCCACATACATGCAAAGGCAAAACTCACATACTATGTACTCATGACTAGGTAATCTGCCAATGAAGATAGAACGCTCGGAACGTGCTGTGAGAAATATTTTAAAAATTCAGAAACGTATATTAAGGTATGTATAAGTTATTAGGCAATAATGCAAGTCGTCTAATATGCGTGTGAGTTCTAGCGCTTCCGTCTTATTGAGCGTTAAAATAACGACACCCTGAATCTATTTGTTCTACATTCCATCTTTCCTATTTTATTCCTATAATCTTATCTGCCGTATAGTGTTAGTTTTCGTAAGATATGGTTAACTTCGTCAGAAAATACACTGATCCTGAACTTACGTAATAGGTAAAGTCTATTTTTCAGTCTGCGGTCTGACAGAGATTCCCATCCGAGTTGTTCTAAGAGTTCAGTAACACTAACAAGAATGTGGTAACGACTTTTCGTGTACCTGGCAGCCCTTCTCTGTACGCGTAATAACTCTGTTTTTTTACCATTTTTCACGCGGAAAGTGAGACGACAAAGTGAGAGAAATTAGCTACTTCTCCCTCGTTAGACTCCATTTAGAATACGCTACCAGCGTTTGACATGGTCATGAATCATGAGGATCCCAAACACAGGCAGCGTATTCTAAGTGGAATGTAACGAGAGAGAAATAGCTAATTTCTCTCACTTTGTCGTCACACTTAACTGGTATTCCTTTAACAAAACCCAATTTACGATTAGCCTGACCTGTTATTTTCCGAACATGTTTATTCCACGATACTAAGTCTAAGATATTACTTAGTCTAACTCCTACATATTTTACGTACTCTACAATCAGATTTGGCAACCTGAATGATTTAGCTATGCTGTGAGGAGTTATTTTTTTCAGAATTTTTTTACTGTGCATTATTTCAAATTTAATTCTAACTGCCTTGGATTGCGCCACGCTTGGGTAGCAGCGAGGTCCTTCTTTTGTCCATCCCTATCTTTTCTGGAACGGATTTTTCTGTAAACTACGGCGTCTTCTGCAAATAATCTTAGCTTACTACGTACTACTTCACCAATATCGTTCATATAATGAAAGAATAGGTGTAGGCCTATGGCACTACCCTGAGGGACGCCAGAAGTGACTCTCGTTCAAAAGTTCTCTATTCAGGAAATCCATCTTAATCCATACCGTAAGATTTCAGTTTTATTAAAAACTTTCCCTGGGGCACTTTATCAAATGCTTTTATGAAATCAAGAAAAATCGCGTGTACCGAAATGTTTTCATTTCCGGAGACTGAGATATCGTGGGCGAAAAGCGCTAACTGGGTTTCGCATTATCTGCTTTTACTGAATCCATGTTGAATTCTCATTAACAAGTTTTGCGCGTCTAGATGTTTCATTACTGAGCTGACTACGATGTTTTCAAGGACTTTGCATGTGATGGGCGTTAAAGATATCTGTCTGTTATTAGATGACTGTCCCTTGTCTCCTCTTTAGAATATGGGAGTTATATTGGCAATTTTCCAGTCATTGGGTACTTCTTGTTGCTTCATAGATTTACTGAATATTAACTGCAGGGAGGGGTCAATTTATGAGGCTAGTTCTTCTTATACGCGAGAAGATATTTCGTCTGGACCAGGTGATATATTTGGACTGAGCGATTACAATATTATTTGTATTCCGTGCGCACTAATGTCAATAGGCGGCATCTTTCTCATGCAGGGATTGTCAACGGTCTCGGATGAGTTCTCAGAAGACTCCGTGAACACGCTCTTGAAGTAGGAATTCAATAAATTGGCGTTATCGAACTGTTTTTTAACAGATCTCCATTATCGTTTCTCAGCGAACAAACGGTGTATCTTTTACCTTGAACTTTCCTATCATCAAAAGACCAAAATGCTTTGGGGTTATCCCGTAACTTTTCTACTATTTTATTTTTTTCTTTTAAAATTGTGAATGCATTCCTGAACGCTTCCTTCGTGGTGGCATTAGATAACGTATATATTTTTAATTATTAACTCACGCTCATTAGCGGATAAACGCGTGATGACTCTTTTTCATTTCAGCATGACACGCTCTCTGTTGCCTAGATGATTTTACGCTTCCACGTCGTACCATCTCGATTCGCTACCTTCTTTTTCTATTTACTAGGGTACTAGCTTATTATTCCCGAAGTTATGAGCGAAATAAAAGCTTTCCAAGTACCTTCTCCGTTTAACTTTATTATTCATACTTGAAACGCGAGGAAACAATTTTTAAAATAGCTCTTTAAATCCTCAAAATCCGCGCTTTCAAAAATGATAACTTTCCGTTCTTGTTAAAATGTTTTAGCGATATTTAAAGATAACTTAGCACAACTGCCCAATGGTCGCTTATTCCTTCGACGGTGTTCGCGCTTATTACTTCATGAGGTATATTTTTCGCCAATAAGTCAAGAATACTTTTCCCTTCCTCTGTTAGGTACAGATGCTCTTTTAAGCAATTCATTTCACATAAAAGCGTGCAACAACGCCTCATAAATCACTTTATCCCTCGCATCAGGAATGAAGCTATATGTCTCCCTATCGAAGGTACGTTGAACTCTCCACCTATAATCAAATTTATTTCGGGATTCTTCGCCAGATCACTCATGTTTCAGGCTAGAACACTCATGAAAAATACCTCGAAAATTTATGTGTCCAGAGGTAAAATATGTGTATTATTCGAAATATGAGGGTTTTCCTTTAAAATGAGACGATTTACATAAAGTTCCATTCAAATCCTATCCTATTGTTGAACTATGTTACCAAAAATTATCCTTTGCAAATTTCCTGCGTTTAATGAATGTCAACACGACGGCCACGGCAGCAGAAGTATGTGAGGGTCACATTTCAAATGGAATTCAAGGCATCAACATTTAAGGATAGTTACCGTAATATTCATGTGAAAATCCGAAGAATTAATCTATTAATGATATGAATTGTGTATAACACGTGGTTGTTGTAACCATAAGTTGTTATTTTCACGTTTCCCTCATGATAGAATAATTTTATGCCCGGAACGTCGTCGCGGGTGATATCATCAACCAATAGATCTTTAGAGGTCGACTGGAAGGATACCTAGGTACTGCATGTATTCCCTGCAGTGAATGTTACATCACGCAGCTGAAGCATCCAAGTGGGCCTGCTGCAAACGGTCCGCGCGACCTCGCTCACAACAACAGCAGTCGTCCGAGAGGACGAGGAACCAACCGGCCAAGGACGACGCGAGGAGGCGGGGGGGGGATGGAATGGAGGGGAAGTTCCCCCTCCCCTCCGCCGGCGGGCACAGATAGCGGCCTCTGCTGCTCTTCTCCCTCAGTCGAGGGTTGAGCACGGACCGAGCGGACGTGTAGTGTGTGAGTGCGTGCGTGAGTGCGTTGGAATTCCGAGGAGGCCTTGGCAGTCTTCTCCTCCCTCGCGCTGACTGATGACGGTAGTGGGCCGTGGAATACGCTGCACCCGACATCTTGCAACGGTTCTTCATCTGACGATGCTAGCCAGCTGAGAGTGAGTGCTCTTCCGCACGGTGAGTTAAGGTCAAATCGCTCAACCGGATGGATGCCTCTACCATCATGTAAACACTGGCTATGTTGCCAAGACAAAATATCTTCTCGAAACGTCATCATGGCGTCTGCTTGGTATCAGTCATCCCTGTAAGTGTGCGTGCGGTACTCGATAGGGATGTACAGCTCTCTGATGACCTCCTGAAAACACTGTCGTGAATGGACAGGTGCGTACAAATGTTTACGATGCTGCGTCGCTCGGTGGTTGAGGTTTAGTGCATCCGTGGTGCGCTACGCGTGACTTGCCGTGCGCCTGTGCTGATGGTGATTCGGGATGCGCTATGCATCTCCCGACGACGATTTCACATTGCCTCATCCTTCCGGATTTCACTTCATTACCTACACTTAATGATCATGAACACTTAACCACTGTTTAGAGCGCAGGCTGCGAAAATCAGAAAGATACCAACTTTTAATGTGGGAATGATGATTTTTGCTCTTTAAGGCAACGGTTAGCATGAACACCAATGTGCAAACATCGTTTGAAAAGTTAGAATATTTCTTTTTGAGAAATGGCTGGATGAAATATGTGCAGACGACGCGAAGGATATTATGATAGACTCCGTTGGCTTGGACGGTGAACTATAATGGGAGAAAAGTATTCGAGGATGGATTCTTATACTACAGAGCTATACATCTACATCTACAAATTACCCTGCGAGCCACCTCTAGGGTGTTTGGCAGGGGGTGATCAATCACCAGCATGCATTTGGACTCCCACATGCACACCACACCGTCCAAGAAACGTCCCGTATAATAACAAACTATACTACTATATGCTGTTAGAAATAGAATATAGAATAGAAATTCAGAAACATGCAGTAAGTTTTACATAGGTTAGTAGGCTACACTACAAGTCATGCAATCTATTTACGCGTTCTATTGCTGCCGTTATGATCTCTTATTGATCGTGGAAAACCGTATTACCCGTCATGTAAAACCTGGGCTTTCGTAGGCAGTTACAGTTACCTGTTGCCTCTTTTCTCTCTATATTTACGAATGAAGCATTGTGCTGTACTAACCGGCCGATGTGGTATCTTGTCTCTCCTGCCCCTCTCTGGTCTGTGATCACCCTGAACCAGAAACACTGTCGTGGCGGAGCAAACGGAGTGTGGTTTGTCAGTGCTCTTGAGACAACTCACCCCATGCCACAGACCATCACTCACGCTAGACGCAGTCCATCCATCACCGACTGGACTCCACGTCCTCCCAGGTACGAACCCTTTGGATTCTCGCGGGGGAACCAACAGTTTTCTCTTCATATTTTGTTTGGTCGACTGGCTGAGAAAGAAATTTGGATATCTATCTGGAAATGACATTCGGATTCCACAGTTTCACGTGTCTTCTTACTAATGGCATAGGCACTGGATAAATGTTAATTGAACGAAAGGCTGAGTTTCTTCGTTGGCAGGAAGTGATGTTCGGCTTGTGATAACGTTTGAATGATTATGTCATTAGCCAGTAATTCCGTATAAATTCAACTTTTGAGCAGTTAGCGGGAATGCATGCCGTAATTGAAGTCGATTATTCTATATGCATAGATGTGGCGAATCGGTTTTCTCGGTAAGGCTATCGGAGCGTCGCCTTAAAAATGTACTCCTTTAATTGCCCTTATTCTCTGAACCACTCGCTCTACGATATCAGTCGATGTTTCTGCAAAACCTGTTGGGCGACTCTGTCAGCGTTCGCTTTGCGTTTCCGAATGCCGTCGGCCACGTCGTGGGTCTGCCCCCCCCCCCCCCGCCCCCCAACACTCTCCGATAGCATACATCCCCTATCTCTGTCGCAATTCCTCTTTCGCGGCGCCTCTGCTCATGTGTTTACGTTCCGTACGGCTGATGCCCTCTTACCAGGCAGTGAAAGCATCGCCATTGCCCCACCAACTTTCTTCTCCCGTCGACACATTCCTTAATTATTTATCTTGAAATTCCTTGAAGCCGAGTATTTCGCGTTGGGAAGTTTGCATCTGCTAATGGCTCTCTCCTCTCGCACCGACACGCCAAGAAAAATGTATCGCAGAGTATGTGGATGAGATGAGCACTGAGCATTTCCTAGAGATTCATAGCGCCCAAAGCGGATGACAGGTGGCGGTGGCGGCTCGTCCCAATAGAGGAGCTCAATTTGCGTGCACTTCGTCGGCGTCCTTGATTCGCGCTTAAAGTACAAGCACAAAAATAATATAATCCTCGCATCTATTTTATTTTAAACATCTTTTGAAATATTCAGTTTGGCATGAAGAGTGTCAATTGCATGGCTTTTATGCAAAACCTCTTGCCGTGCATTTGTAACATATCCTTGTAAGTCATAAATGAGGCGGTTCCATTTATGCGGGCGGGCGGAGACATGTTTATTTCTAACTTATTTTCATTTGGATGCTGACATTGTAGTAAATCATTGGTAACCTTAAATTGTCGGCTTAGGTGAGGTTATACAGCCTGGAATTTTTGATTGACTAACCTATGGCTTTCATTTGGATGCTGACATTGTATTAAATCATTGGTAACCTTAAATTTTCGGCGAAGGTGAGGTTACACTGCCTTTCATCTTTGATTGAATTTAAATCTCGTACTGCTGTCCGGCATCGCGTTTTTTTAGAAAGGATTAGGACTCTCTTCGTGTCCTTTCTTCTTCTCGTCAGCAGCAACACTGGTTGGTCGGGGCGCAGTTGGCTGTTGGCTGAGTGGTCCCGGTTCGAGTCCAGGGTAAAGCCTTAGGACAGTCAAAAACAAATGTGCGAGGCGCCATTGCAGGGACAGGAAGCCTTTCTGACACGCGCGTGACTGTTTTCGGGGTGAGCTGAACCCTCACCGGCCCCAACCAGCCTTCGGGATGGGACTCGGAGCCGCGTGGGTCTTGTGTTGATTGTGAAGGTCGCGATGGACTTGATGCCAGACAGAATACGACCACTGGAGATATATTTCTGTTTCTCGATTGAGGCCGTAGATTGAGCTCGCCATACCTGTTCTACGTTATGTCACTTTCGGGAATTGCTTACGCGCTTGTATTGGGGGCGTGGGTGAAACTTAGGTACACACGCACTGAATAGCGTGAATTTGTGCTGGGAATGGACGCGATATTGGAAGAGCGAGTACCGCCTTCCGCCACTCTTGTACGTACAGCCTTAATGCACCTTGGTAGCGGCATGGTTACTGCTTCAATTACATCTTGGCATATTCGCGACATCAGCCAGTATTGTCCTATTATCTATGATGCGGGTAGGTGTCGGTTTTGGAAATCTAGGGACTACGCTTAAAACTTAAATTTTATTTCATGAAAACTTTTTAATTCTTATGAAAAACACGAGGAGAAAATGTAAGTGAGGAATTGATGGGGCTATTTATTTTATTTGTCCATTCGTTTAAATCTATTTATTTATCTTCATCGCCCCGAAAACAGCTGGCCTTTTACAGCCCTGGTAGTTACTAGAGCCGTGTCGTTCATGAATTAATCGTTCAACATGAACGATTCATTCATGAACGACAAGGGCATGAATTGAATCCACGTTTTCCTCTGGAATCGTTCAAAATGAACGATTTGATGGAAGATTCAAATCCGCCGAATCCGAATCGTACAATAAGAACGGTTTGAATTCCGCTGGACATTGTTTATGCTACCCATGAAAGGCGGTGAGTCATCATTAGAGTGTGACGAATGGCCATAAAAATGAACACTTCGCCATAACTACTATTGATTTTCGACTCTTAGGCATATGGAGTTGTATTTTAGTGTGACGGAACTTAATATACACTGATTTCGTAGAAGGTGATAGGAACGTTTTCACGGAGTAATCACTGCTTTAAGTATTCTTCTGACTATATCATTAAAATGTAAATTCTTGAGGCACGGGAATTTTTCGATGAAATTAAAATGAATTCTTCACTCTCGCAATTAAGTGTTTTAACAAGTATGAAAATCTTTGATATATAGCTGCATGCAATAGGACCGTTAAAAGTCTCTGTAATATGACGCATTGGACTTCGTTAAAGAGTTATTTATATCAAAATTAATTGAGTTTTACTGTTAATTTATCGTTGACTACTAATTTTGTTTAGCATGACATTCATACGAATGCAAGAGGTTTTAAAGTCTGGAAACAATTCATAAGAGATGCCTTTAAAATGAAAAATAACAATCACTGTGAATTACTCTCCGTCATACTATTTGAAATGCATTAGGTTGACATATTATTATGGATTCTAGAATAATTAATACATTACACATTCATATAATCTAATCTCAATGGATTCAAGACTCACAGCTATTCGAGATTCAGATGGAATACATATCAAAATGGATTCGAGATTCCCACGGTTTATTATGAACGGTTTAAAGAAACGATTCACTGCCACGAATCAAACCCCATGACCCGAAATCCCCACCTTTGGTAGGTACAATTTACCGGGCCGGTCTCGAACCTGCGACCTTCGGGTTGGCAGGCGAGGACTTCACCTCACAGCCAACAGTGCCGGCAAAAATGTATGACTATGATTTTAAAATAATTGGCCGTCCAATGTAAATTTAATACAAAATAAATTCTTAAGTAATCTTAATAGTAAGTATTGCTTACTAATCATACTTTTGATGTTGCAAAATTACAAAATTCCTACACAAAGGGTGTACGAGATATTGGCTATTCAAGGAGCCAAGAAAAGATTGAGACGTGACGCAACGTTCGCAAATACACTATTTTCCTTCATCAAAGAAAACGAAAGGCATTGAATGCGATTCGTTACCCACCATTAGTGTATTCATAATATAAAAATTATTTGGTTTTAGAAATATCGGTTTAGACGAATGGCAATGGTCTATATTTATCCTCATTTGAAAAAGGCCAGATTGGCGCCCATGTGATGCCACTCCACGTGACGTCACAGGGACCTAGTTTATATACGAGTAGATACATTGTCTGAGATTACCAATGCATGCATGAGGCACAGAGCTCAGGGAAACATGTCTTAATAATCACTTATTAAAACTGGCTAAGGTCGAAAGTTTTCATCGTTTGATAAGGTACTAATAATCCTTATTTAAGCCAAGCGCTACCAGCTAGGAGGGTACTCTGCTACCTGCTAGCATCCTGCGTCGTATCAGCGCTCAAAGCGTCGCCCCAAGGTCACCTCACTTGCAGCAGCGGGAACCAGAACGACGTCACACGTGGTTTTCCCGGCATTCATACTTAGCCGTCGCGTTTTCGCGCGCTGAAAAATGTTCACTTTTCATTTAATCGCGAAAAATATATTTCGTCATTTAAAAATCTAAATGCGTGAAATACGTAATCCAGGAGTAATAATCTTTCGATTTAGGCATTAAAAAAATAATAGGAAACCACCCTAATGTTAATGGGTTGGAGGAGTTGGTGCGCTCTCTCGTTCAGATATACTCGAAGGAAAGACCTCCATGAACGGGCATGCTATATAATACATAGGTGTTTTCTTTTCATATCGTCCGCTGTGTCATTCGTTTCCACTGTGCGAAAAGCGGTGGTGCTCGCATCTCTCCCAGTTTGCCTCCCGGTAGTTAGCTTACGGTGCTGTTGCGCTTGTATTCGAAGTTAAGGATAACATTGTGCTGACGTCATCACGAGGCAATTTTCATTATTCATATGATATTCAGGAATTATGAGAATAAAAATTATCATTTTCCCCAATGTTTCAACGTACTTTCGTACAATTTTGACACCAGAAATGAACGTGGCACGTAATAGTTGCAAAGTTTATCATCGAATTTGACCATTACTCGATTGCGAATGTAAAAGTACTTGTTGAAAACGCCAACACATCGATATTCGAAATATTCCAATGATATATCCACAGCTTAATCGAAAAATATGTACAAAACTAGTTAGTGTATGCAAAAAAATATATGTACTCCATATGAATGCTGTATTGCTAAGATTTTTCTTATGAAACAATTGCACAAATCTATGCGTAGATTATTCGATTATAATCAGATAGCGTCTATTGCATAGATTTGTGCAATTGTTTCATAAGAAAAATCTTAGCAATACAGCATTCATATGGAGTACATATATTTTTTTGCATACACTAACTAGTTTTGTACATATTTTTAGATTAAGCTTGTTTATTTGGTAATCATGTGTTGCCGATGTAGTATAGTCGAGGTGCTACCAAGGAGAATCTAATTACAGGGACCAAATGTCATGTTGGGACATTCTCAAATAAGACGAACGGAAATCCACGTCAGTCTGATTGAGAAGCTATACTTTTCTCGTTCAATTCGGTACAAACTTGCTTCATTAAAAATTCAGCTGGGCTATGTTTGAGGCGATATGCATATCTGAATTAATTTCAGCGTTAAAAAGTCGCGGAGACAAGGCTTACGGCATACTTCACATGTATGATTGAACCCCCTGAAATATATCTCTAGCGGTAAGGTGTTCTCCCCGAAATATCTTTATCAATCAGGCTAGAGTCGTGGCTTTAAAATGATTTTCAGGGTATTTTATAGCATTCAGTGCTAGTCGCACTAATTTTGGGTGCCTCAATGTGCGTGTGAGTATCTCATTGCCATTCCTCTATCATACCGACATACGACTCTGAACACTTCATTGATCTCCTTCGTTTCACCTGACTGTTGCGTAGTTAACTCTCCTAAATTGTCTCCCAGTCACCTATTCCACTCCTGTTCAAAATGAAATCTATAACTTACCCGTTATATGCGGAAAATGATTGGTGTGAAGATCTAATTATGAAGATGGTGATGTCGAAGTTTTGGGGCTTAGTGATCTGATGATTCGTGTGTGGATGCACGAATCTCAAGTGCTCATGAGCGGTGAATGTAGTGAGGCATGGTTTCACAAGTTGCCGCCGTTGACCCGTTGAGAAGCACTACTCGGATGCAGATTGGAAATTGTTAAGGGATGCTTTAGGGGCGAATGCCAAAGAAAAGTAATCAAACGATTTTTGATTAAGTAGGAATCTACTACCGTTATTTGGTTTTGAATGGTGAGTGAATGTTATGCGATTGCAAATGATCGGGCGTCGCGACTTTGATACTTTTCTACAATCTGAATAGAGCGATAAATTTGACTGAAAATGGTCTAATTTTCAATCTGCCTGCTATCTTCGCGCCTACTCATGGCCGTTGAGGCCTTTTGAGATAAGTGTGGTTATTTTAGAAACACTATTTGAAAAATGATGTATCTCCAAGGGAATTATCGATACATTTATTATGTCATAGATAAACGAACGTTCTGCGGCCGCTGAACATTTGGGAGGAGGCTGAATTGCTGAACACTTAACGGGGAGATACAATGGGGTGGGTGGCGGGTGGTGCGTTGGGCAGTTAGTAAGGACGTCAGTGAAGTGAAATGCAACGCATTGAAACCAAAGAGACTCGTGGACGACACTCATTCGATTGGAGAGCTTAGCGAAGAGAAGAGCATATTTTTTTACGACCCTTATTGGCTCTTTGAGCTTCGGCTACTATGCAGTTGTAAACAGGGATCAAATATGAGTGCGAAAACGGATAATGCGAGGAGAGAACGATGAATTCCATCGTGTCAGGCGAAACGTGGTGGAACTCCTTCATGATGTATCAAAAAAGGAAAGACAATGGCAGATTCCACAATTTAATAAATACTGCGACCGGTTTCGAATACATGGTATCATCATCAGGCACTTTTGATGGAATTGTTTCCACTTATATAGTAGTCAAGAGGGAGGAGGGGAAGTTAGGGGAATGGTTAACTTCCCCTCCTCCCTCTTGACTACTTTCTATTCTATCAAAATAAACAATTCTATCAAAAGTGCCTGATGATGATACCATGTATTCGAAACCGGTCGCAGTAATTATTAAATTGTGGAACCTGCAATTGTCTTTCCTTTTTTGATTCATCGAGAGATCGATGGACCAGGAAACGACCCCGAATGCCGAGTTTGAATGTCACAATTTGTGTTCCCATAAGGTAATGACTATTGGCTTCGTCAACGATACGACATTGCCTCAGGAAGTCAGGTTTGACCGACTACCTGTTGACTGCCTTCGTATTAACCTCAACAGTAAATCTGTCTTCCACAAAAAGGTCCGATATTTTCCAATCAAGAGTCGCAAACTCGATCGTATGCGCGAATTTACAATTGTATTCACAGAATACAGGAAATTGATTTGATATTTTGTTTTAATGAATAAACCTATACCATATTTTGAATCTACTAGTCATTGAAGGGCGTCCTCTCTTTCCTTGAAGGAAAGTGACTCCCAGACATACAGTGATAAGGTGCAGTGTCTTAGATTTCTCCATAGGAAAACAATTCAAATATGGAATTTCTTGAATTATGATATGTCATTTCCACTGAACTCTTGGATTTTTTATAACTCTCTTCTATCGCTATTACTTTAAATTGCAATTTATATGGATGTTTAAACCAATATTATATCCGAGCGAATTGATGAAAATCAAATGTAAAAGTTGATGTGTTTAATTTGTTTCATCTCTTCTGAATACTTTGATACTGACATAAATATTTTTGAATGAATGTCAGTCTAACGACGGGCATTGTAGCCATCTTGTGATCTTGCATTTTGTCTTCAATAAAATGAGAGAGCGGAAATGTCATTCCTCTGCACGCCCAAACGTAGAAAATGTGAAACTTTTAATTTTTTTTACATTTCAGCCCTGAGATGTGTGTCCCGTTTGCGTTTTATTTCGCTTGCCATCGTTGTTTCCGTTAAAAATTTTAATATTTTAAATGAGGAGAAGAATCAGCATTGTAACTAAATCGGATTATCGGCGATTCAGTTGCTACCATTTCAACTTTTTCAGTGTCCTGCATTAGCTAGTTACCTACTGCATTTGGCGTGGGCAACCACTTGCGAAACCTAATTTTCTGTACCCAGAGAAATGGTACATTATTCTATGAAGTAGAATTGCCAGGAGATTTTTCTACTGATAGGATTTCCCAATACATTTTTACCTTTCATTGAAAGCTTTAGCCTTGTATTTTCATTCACTATGTTTATGTAATGACCGATATTCCTATGAAACACAAAGACTATCTTTCTTATAGTTTACCACTGATGACATTTGAATATAGCACTTTGAAATTGTATGATACGCTAAGTTGGGTTTTTAGCAAATTGCCTGTTAAGTTGTACCATTGTAACATGAGTGCAAGTATGACCATCTCTTCCCTCCCTGTCCCTTAGAGCGACTATCGAGCGTGCCTGAAAACTGCATTCGAAGGCATTCTTAAGTGTTTTCAGTGAGAAAAATGTCGGCGGAATTTTTTCTGGATAATATGTCAAAATAATTGCTTATCGAATGGTTAGTATTTTTTTCCTTTTGCGTGACTATCAGAGTGAACTACGATTTTCTTGGAGCTGGTGCTCCTTGTATTTCGAATGAACGTATATCTTAGAAATAAATTTAATTTTCGCGTGTGCGAAGTATATTTCGCTAGCTGTCCAAGTAAAATGATTGGAAATAATTTGCCGCCTTGTGGAAGAAGGCGGCATTTATAGAGAAGTCATCTTCATTCTGTTTTTCCATCGGATATGTAATGGAGAACGTAATTACGTGTATGAATGGCATTTCGTGGGGCGAGGGCGGATCTCTTTTCGCTGTCGGTCATTCCCCAAGCATGTTCCCGACTCTTTCGGCGTCGCCTCGTCCACGTGGTCCTTCGATGCGATCCTATCTTCTCTTCTATCTTCTGCTATCAATATCTGTCTGCTGCTCGTGCTCTCTTATCAGTCTCGGGGTGTGGACGATCCGCTTTTGAATTCGATCTTTTAAACGGTGAGAGCTTGGTTTAAATCTTCAAGTCCGTGCGCACAATCCAGTTCAAGGTATCCCGGGGGCGAAAATGCCCGAAGTTGAAGCGGCGAGGCAGCCGAGTGGTCCCTCATGAAGTCGCGAGGCGGAGTGAGGAGGTGGAGTTTGTTTTGGGGCCGTTGAGGGATTTTTTCTGAGGGGACTCGAGTTCGGAGAAGTGGGCGGTAGGATCGCGTATTTGCGCAAAGACACCGGCGATCTACAACATTCCTCGGTTCAGGGAAATCAGTTGAATATTGCGGTTGGCCGTTCCTTTTTTATTTTGTGTGTTTACCCTGATAACTACCGTGAACACGGGCTACTTGAGCCCAGATTTTGAAACCTTTAACATTATTTTCAAAATGGGCACAGTTTTTTGTTTTCTTGGACATACTAATTTTACATATCTAAATTATAGTTTATTATGAATATTTTAACAGACAAAATCCACTGATTGTGATATTGTTGATACTTTATTTTTTTTATTTTATTTGGGCTCAAGTTAACCGGAAGATTGGGTTACCTGACTCCAGACCATAATTTCGTGAGGAACTAACATTTGAAGGCAGTTTGTGTTCAAGTAGGGCGACTGTTGTTAAAATAAATTATTTATCATCACCCCATAAACTTCAAATGTAAATTTTAACGACATATTATTATTCAAAACATAATTTAAAACAGATCCCTTTAAAAATGACCTTGAAACATCATTTCAAGCAATACTGTATAGATATTGTTCAAACAAGAGTAGATTTGCGTAGGACACACGGGATCCCGAAACGGTATTTCAGGGGTTGGGATAATGTTCAGAAAGAGCGCCGGAATGCGTGTGAAAAGCTTCCTACCGTACAATGAAAGAATAGTTATGGTAAAGTTAGAGATTAAGCCGGTAGATGCCGTAATGGTACAGGTTTACATGCCAACGACAGACTACAAGGATGAAGAAGTTGAAGACGTCTACGATGATATCAGGGAAGTAATCAAACAGGTAAGGGGTGAAGAAAGCCTTATTGTTTTAGGTGATTGGAACGCTGTCTTCAGTGAAGGTTAGGATGGAAGAATAACCGGAGGAGAAGAATGTTTCTCTATGGAAGCGAGGCTTGAACGATGACAGTAGCAGAAAAGTGAAGATTGGAAGCATTCGAAGTGCGGTGCTACCGAAGAATAATGAAGATAAAATTGATCGATCGAGTTATTAATGAGGAAGTGCTAAGAAGAGTGAAAGGATAAAAGAGAACTCTTCTAAAAACCTTAAGCAGAAGACGGGACAACCCAGTTGGCCAAATTATGAGGCATGATGGCCTGATGAAGACAATCGTAGAAGAACAGGTGGAAGGGAAGAAGGGCAAGGGACGGCCCCGATTGAGTTAAAATGGGACAAAGGGTTATAGAGGGCGTAACAGATAAGAAATACGTCGCTAAGAAAAGATTAGCGGATAGGATAGAAGAATGGAGAGGACGAGATAGGAGAAGAATGGAGAGCTGCGTCAAACTAATTTAAGGATTGTTGATTTATGATTATTTGTGCTTTAAATGATATTTATTGGCTTCTCTACGTGATTGCATCGCATTGGCACTATACGTACTGATGACTCTCTATTGGCATCCATTTGTCTTTCAAATTACTGCCAGTAAATGCGTCATATTCGGCGCTGATTGAATGCTATCGCGGTACGCGGTAAGTGTCGACCTGCTGCACCAGTTGTCGAACTACGCCACGGGAGGACTCTGCATTAGCTGAGAAAATTGAGGTATTATTCTTTGAAGCGGCCTATGGAGGTCATTTATTGTTCCAATGAAACACGAATTTTTTTACATACCCGTTCGGAAAAATATTTCTCTTATTTTGTTGTTTCTCTCTGTTTATTTAGCGCCTTTCTCAAACGATGTTGTTCCCCGTTACTCTGGAGTATCGGCTCTACATGTGTCAAGCAGTTTACTCCTCATAGTGCCCGAAGTATCTCATGCGCCTTCTTGCCTAATTCGTGTGGTGTGTCGCTCAGTTAGCTGCAGTTTTCAACGAGTCGTGCCGCTTTCCAATTCATATGGTATGGAGTTGGCTTGAGTATTTCGTCGTCGGGTGACGCTAATCGGGGGCGGTGCGGCCCCTTCGTATATTTGCTGTTCCCTTCCCAAACGGAAGCATTCCACCCTTAATTTCAAATCAGTGTGTCAAGGATGCTGTCGCCTATTGGCTCCGTGGTTGATTGGACGACGCGTGCCCGCATCCGGAAACAGATGAAGGGGCCGCCCCGTGACCTCGAATCCGCGTCCTCCTTGTTAGTGATGGTGTCGTTCCAGTCATCGTATTCGTTCTTTAAGAGGGACCAATGTTTTTTTTTGGGACGACTGTTTACTGTCGTGCTGTTACTTCTTTGGTAATATAGAATGGAATGTAGGTTTTTTGTGCCCTAAAAGCGTGCGCAAGAGGAAATGGTCTGCGTTATGCAATATATATTACCTTTGCATATTACAGAATCACCACTTGAGTTGTAGAGTAATCAATCGCTGTAACATTTTTCGATCTGGTGTGGAAATTTTCTTCCAGTGAATTGGTTTAAGTTTCATGCAAATCTGTGTGCTTTCAGATATGGCGTTCCAAACCCTTGCATAGGAGTTTCGACTAGATAACTGATACGCTATTGTACATTAATTAAGTATGGTAAGTTCGTAGCTAATGTATGCTTTGGCTGATACCTGCCATTTCCCCCTCATCACCGAGTCCCAGCTCTTTTTAACCCTCAAAGTGCACTTCCTCTCGCTTCCACTTCATTTGCCGCCTCAGACACTTGAGGGAGCGATTTTGAGCTATCGATCTCACTGGTCGAAAACCTCGCGCTCAGAAATCGCGGGGCTTATGCGACGTCCTTTTGAGGTTATTTGTCGCATTTTTTAAATACGGATTCATGAGTTATTTTCAGATTCCGGTGGGCGTCATTCGCTTTGATTTCATACTTGATAAAAGCCTTCTCAATTAGCCTGGAGCTGCAAGTGCTCGGCTGTTGGCAGAAATCCCCTCTTGTGAATTCTCAGCTGTTGCCTGTGATGGTGATTGATTGTCAATTCGCACGCGACTGAGATACATATATTTACTAAGTGAGCTGTGCAATTTGTTTTCCCAATGCTGAATATTAAATTCAACGTTTGATATTGCGCAAATGGCCGTTCTTGTTAGTTCTCCATCTCCGAAGTGAACTATCACTCGGCATCAATTAGTTCACATCATTGGCTTTAATTTTGTCATTCCACTTCAAGAGTCCACACTAATGCAAAATAGCAGTTATCACTGAAGGATATGCCGAGTACTATGTGTGAAGGAGGAGCGCATCGCCTCATTCGACGGGCATTTGTGAAATACATTCGGCGTTGTGATGAATACAAACGTCAAGAATGCAACCTTCAAATATATCTGTGATTTGTTAAGAATCAAAAACACAGATCTTTTTTGTGTCAGAATCGCTACAAATTCACTAAAAATGCACGAACAGTCGCAGTAAAATGTGCGTTACACTTCAATGTGTGTAACTTCACGGTTATCGTTTCCTCTGGATGCAGACAATGTAATGTAAAGAGTAGCTCAGCTCTTGTTGGAGCCAACTCAGTTGCACTTGAAAAGACACTTGAGTGAGCAATTAGACGTTTATCATCGGTAGGCGTGTAAAATTACCTTATGTTGTGATAACATCCTGATTAATTAACGCAAAATTCACGATTATCATAAAGGTAAAAGCGATTGTATTAGTCATAGTTGGGGATGGGGAAAAAAATAACTGGCGGAACTCAACGAGCGAAAAAAGTTTCCAAAACCTTGATAGCACGGAATTAGGTTGAGAGTGAGCAGAGAGAGAGATAGAGAGAGAGAGAGAGGGTGGGTGGATGCGAGCGAGGAGTCGGTCCAAACAAACATTCTCATTTGGAGGTGCTGTCGGGAATCGAAGCGCAGACCACTCAGTCAAATTTGACTCCTCTGCCAATTCATTCAAAGTGGCTGCTAATTGTGTCAAACCGGCATTCTATTATAACTCACAACTTCAGGCTTGTGAAACCTCTCCTCATTGTAAACAAAGAATAAAAACTTATTTACAAGTGAACCTTACAAAGTTTTATTCTTTTATTTCGGGTATTCTAATGCTTGGCCTTGTGACCTCCAAACCAAAGTTTACCAAAGATTTATCCAAAGTTACGCTATGGACACTTCCCCATTGATCCTCGTTTTTCATGTTAACGCGCTTAGCCACTCGCATGAAGTAAGGACCGGAAAAAGGGAATAAACAGATATATGGCTGACAGCAGCAGACAAGTTTATGCTTGAACTTTCACGCGGGGAAAACATACACAATTCAATTTTTAAAAACAGGTTGGAGTAAAACTAAATGAAACAGCAAAACTTTTATGCAACCAAAACACTTTATGAATACCCTTTCCAAAAATAATGTCTAGCCTTAATTCGTGCAACAAATAGAAGAGTATCTTCAAAAATAAGCACATTACGTCTAGGTAGTGCTGTCTGCTGCTGCTGCTACCAAGTGTAAGTGGGAGGTTTGGAATTTCCCGATCTCCCGAGGCACTCCGACATAGTGCATGGAAATAGAAAGATTTGATATAAACTATCAAAACTGTGTGATAGGTAGTTTTTTTGTTAAATGTACTTAAACTTCGATGCAAATAACTAAGCACTTGATTTATTTTATCAAACGCTCTTCATGAATTTTATCGAACATTTTGATATTTCATAATTTGGTTAATTTTACAAAATATGATGGTAAAAGTAACTTAATAAATTCAATATGCTTCAGAGTTTGGTAACTTTCATCGAAGTTATAATTAATTTTGCGAAATTTCTTGCTTGTTTGGTAACAATTATCAAACTCTGTTTTTCGGTTTGATTTGAATTTAGATGTCGTTGCGCGTAATCTATCAAGCGGACTGTCGTCCCTATGGTATTCCCGAATATTATCATTCGCGTTCGTGATGAAGAATCAAGTGATAGAATTCTTCATACCAGACCCAATTCATACCAAGGATCTCACCTAGTACCATAAAGTCAACATACATAAATGTAAAAAGCCTGCAAAATAAATTTCTTTCGCATCTACCCTATATGTTTACCGAATTTTTCAATGTTCCATATTAACCGAAAAGCTTGATAAATTTCACCATAGTTCTACCTTAACTTTTTTTCATTGTATATTTTCTGGAGGTAGACGGACTTTTCGGACAGGGTTTTCGATGACGCATTCAAGCGCCAATGAACGTTTCCCGCCATTGTGTCGAAGAGGCCTTATCACGCAACTGACTCATTCCTTCGTCACTAATCTAATGGTTGTATTACTGTCATTCATTTTTAATCCATTGTGCGCTGATTCTTGTATAGTACTTAAAACTGATAAAAAATGACATTCTGCGAAGGAGATTGAAATATTGATGTTTCGTTGAAGTGATTCTGTGGCGGAAATTTTGTAACTGCGTTGGAAAACGGGATTGTCAGAGATTGGATACGAGGGTCGTTCAATAAATCCTTAGAATATCCGACAGATTGCACTCTTATTATCAAAAGTTAATTTTTCCCAGAAAGCAGCACTTTTGACTAGTCATTTTTTGTCAGTTTCATCTGCGTTCATGCGATAGTTTCATTGTTGTTGCCGATTGTAGTGAACAACTTTCATTTGTTTAGAAAAATGGTATAAAAGTGAGTTTCGTGCAGTGATCAAATAGTTGTTTTTAAAAGGGTTCACGCCGAAAGAAATAAAAGCTGAGCTGTGTGAAGTTCATTTCGCATCTGCTTTTGTATTTGCAACTATTTACAATTGGGTGAAACGCTGCCGTTCATCCGAAAAGATGAACATCGTACCGGGCGCCCTCTAGAAGTGTCTGCCTCCGAAAGATTGACAACGTGGTTTTCTTAAGGGGATAGGATACTTCGGGAGAACTCCGCTGCAACGGTCGCTGGCATTTAGTTCCGAAAGCGACCGCTGCGTTTGAATTGGAGGGGAAGTTGACTGGGTGGAAGGGGGACTCGAGAGCGAAGAAAAATTCATGGTTGGGGAGAGGGACTGAACTCCCCTTCTGCGGTGTCAGATTTCGGTCCGCTGGCGGTCGGGATCTCGGATAACCTATGCAGACCCCACGGAGTTGTTTGTGTTCCAAAAAAAACTCTTGAGGCCAAAAAAACTCTTTTTGTGTTTTTTGTGTTACTTTAGTTGATCAGCCCTTCGGTCCGTCTCTTTTTCTCTGGATAGTTCCCGCATTGAATTCCGCTCGCTTTCTTCACGGTGTCCCATTTCTATTCATCCTGTACCTCAATGAATGCATCGTAGATAAGATTGCAGTTTATAATTTATAATATAAAAATAAAATAGACCGTATGACTTGACTTATTCCACGCCGGTAACCAATATTGCACAATATAATTAATCGAAACGAGAACGCGAGAAATCGTGTATCACTTTCGTTAATTGCAGTTTCATTTTTCTCTCTACCGTTTGTTGTTGCAATCCTTCACAAAATCCACGTTTATATTACTTCAATACTCCGTTTTATTGCGAACTTCAATCATAATTTTTTCCTATGATGGCAACGGCAGCATAATTTTTAGTACAGCTGGGAGGAATCCTAAATTACCTCTATTTCGAAAGCTTCAACTCCAAGTATGAAAGGTGAAAGTATGTCTTAAAATTCGAAAATTTTTTCAAGTGGTCTAATTCATATGATACATATACGTGTTTATGATTACATTTATAAAAATTCATACAAAGTTATTAAATCTCAACTCCCCTGGGATCATGCAAAATTAATTTTTTCTTAACTTTGAAGTCTGTAGCGCTGTAATCGGCACTGAATCTGAGGAGTCATGATATCCTCATTTTTTTATCTTACTCGTTTGAAAATGCCCGGAGAAAATTAATGTCGCGCCGCAGCACGAAAAATTTCGACTCGGTTCACAATTGGTGAAGGGTATTCAGAGGTGGAATTAGTAACTTCATGTATTGCGATCTCATTACCCTTTAAGAATCCCATATCTAAAGGCCGTTTTACACGGTACACGGAATTGCGCAATCTGACGTACGTGCGAAGGCGCAATCAAAATTGCGTCGTGTAAAGCGGTGAATTGCTAGAACACATGCGAGAATGCGTGGATGCGAGACGGCAAAATAGCCACTGTTTTAATTTCGTTCATGCATTCGCGCAATTCCGCGCCATTTTAGAAATTAATGCAGCTCTAACCTGCGCAATTCCGTGCCTCGTGTAAAACGGCCTTAAGGCTGAAGCCGGAAACTTTTGATGCGCGCGTGACTCGATAAGCAATGCGGTTCGCGCGGCTGAAAGCTATTATTTATTTCGATGTATGTATAGCATATTGTAAGCGCTAATGGAAGTCGCACTTAAATTTGTTACAATATTAATTAATTTATAAAATTGGTCGAGAAAAGAAAAATGCGGTTACTCAGCCATGCCATAATATATATGCGATAATCCAGGAAAAACCAGTGGCCGGGGCAGAAGGCTGCTGTTGGCCGCACCGCGATATACAGGGATAAAATATTACCATATTTAGTCTCCAGGAGGCCGGTGTGCAAAGAGAAATGAAGGGTAAAAAGTTGAGGGAAAGTATTGATTAAAAAACATCAACTCCGGTACAATTATTTATTGTAACCAGGTGTATTCTGGCATATTTTAGGCAACATAAAGCTCAGGTAAAACTCTTTTAATTTATCCACCATTGCTGTGGCCCAAAACTGCTTTCTGTCAATTCTGTCAATTATAATCTCATGAGGAGACCACACAATAAAATCGCAATATTGTTTATCCCATATTTCCAGCTGTCCCTGTACTTGATAAAAATATCTGTTTCTCCTGCGTAACTTATATTTTCCTTCTTTCACTTCCATGAAGGTAGCTCTTTTATTGGTAACTCCTTCCTCAGGAGTAATATCCCTACAATTATAGGGGCACTTGATTTCAACCAAGCCTTCACCATCAGATATTACCCCATCAGGACTAGCAGCCAAAAAAGGTAATTTGTCATCAACAAAGAGACCTGCGGGTAAAACTTTATATTTGATTGAAGACTCATATTCCCTGATGGCAGATTTTTCGTAGCCTTGTTTCCTCTGAAGGAAGGAAACAAAATATCGTCTGCCACTTTCTCCCTAGATGTTGTGGGCCTTAAATTGCAAATACGGCCAAAGAAAGAGGCCGTCAACCTTTTCCACATTTCCGCCTGCCACGTCGCATTGAGCATTTGCTCTCGTGTTTCCCTCTCCAACGTTTCCCTTGAGGTTTTATCCATTTTTAGTGATGATAGAAAATTATTCATGGAATCTTGGCTGGCCAATGCGATGTCACTTTGTACATCAGGAACAAGTCCATAATGTTTGCCTGGTCCCTCAATTCGCAGACGTTTCTTTTTTGAAGTTTCAGAGAATTCCAGTCGTCGCTTTCTTATGTACTCCCTATTCCTTTTGGAGGAAACAGAATTTTTTTGGGCATTCTCCTGGGCTCTTGCTCGTCAGTCCTTTATGAATTATGCCATGTACATCATCTTTCACATTGAAGGCTACCGATGCAATGGCACACCTAGTTTCATAGGCCCCCCTTAAACATAAATTTAACCTTTTCCCTCCTACGTACTTAGCTACATAAGAGTTATAGGACTCCGCAAGATTGTTTGTCACGTTATATATCAAACTAGCGGAGTGACGAGATAATAGACTGTTGGCAAAGATGATATCCTCCCATATGCCGCAACTAATGAAATGAGGGACCAAGTTTTCCTCTCCTTCTTTGGGCCCTTTGCAATAATATTTGTCACATTTATTATGGTCACCAAAAACATGATTCGATCCTTGCTCTATGTCCTTCTGTAGGAGTTTGACCCTTTCCGACCCAGCCATTTTCGCTCTGAAGGAGATTGCCCCACTCACAGCTACCCTCAATCTTTATAAGTTATTGTTTATTGTTCTCCGGTACCCAACGGGCACTGCCCCTTTTGAATTTCTTGGCCGTCGTGCAATATCTTGCAGTCTACTGCTGTAATTTCTAAGTAGGTGGTTGACGCATTCTACTTTTTGCACTGGTAAGTGCTGCCCATATGGCATTTCCCTAGACAGCCTTTGCATTATGCTACTATCACCATCACCTGTAATAAAGAGGATTTCATTACTTGAGAGCGATGTTGTTTGATCGTGAATGATTTCATGATAAAAATATATTAAATATTCAAGTTTTAAAATTAACTTCCAACTAAAGTATTGAAAGAAAATGAATGCATACAGCTTCTAATGAACAAATATTTTATGCACATTAGCTACGTAAGAGTTGTATGACTCTACAGGATTGTTGGTGACATTATATATTAAACTAGGGGCGTACAAAATAGGAAACGGTGAACTACATTAAAATGCGTTTTTCAATTCTGTGAGTTTGGGTATTCAAAATTATGTTCCGAGTAATTCAACCTAACCGAATCAACAAATCCACCAAAGTCTTATTGCAATTACCTATCCGTTTTTTCCAAATGATCCTCAACTCTGAGAAGGCAATCGTCTACGTCTGATTGCTCAGCTCGTCGATATTCATCCTGTTCCTTAGGGTCCATTTCTCCACCATGCCAATTGCTGCATCCAGGCTGAGGTGATGATGGCCTAAGGGGAAAAAACGAATTTTGAGAAAACGAATTTGCTGACGGTGATGTAATTTACACGTTAATTATAATTAGCAATTAGCGCTCCATTGAATATTTCTGAACTATTATCAACTAAATCGTAGGTATAAGATTTAATGTAATTATTTTGCAGCAATATTTACCTTTCCACTACACCTGTTTCGGAACCCAATGGCGATGATTCTTCGGAATGAACGCTTCCGGTTTCAACTGCTACAAAATAAATGTGTAATAAGGCTTCAGGCAAAGGAGGGAATTTTTATTCTCGTTATTTTTCTTGAAGCTTAAATAATTGGTACACTATTAATACAAGAGAGTCATTTTTTAAACGCAAAATGAATTGAATTTCATTGTGAAATTACCTGCCTCCTTAGGTTTTGGAGGGTGATATTTCCTCTTCTTCGGCTGATAACACTTACGATATCTCCACTTCAGGTAAGGAGTTGGTTTTTCCATAATCTGCTGACAACAATCAATCTCGACACTGACCCGTCGAAAAACACAGGTGTATCTTGCTCTCGTAGCACGCTTGAACTCTCCAGCCTCCCGAAACAAAATATTTTTTTTCTCCGAATATGACGCCCGACGTAGTGGAGCAGTGTTAGGGGAAGGAAGGCAAGGGATTGGTAGTGGGGGAGAGAGAGGGGAAGGAGAGAGACCGCCAAAGAGAGGGGAAGTGGAGGTGGGGGGATCCTTCTCTGGAAGACGACAGCGCCAGGTCAAGGCCGTTTATCAGGCCCGGGGGAAGAGGTACCACCGACCGCCACTCCGCCTATAGTTGGAGTAAGCTATAACTCAAATATATTTTTTCAATTTTAATGATGAAGTACTTTCAGATATTCGTATTTTTATTTTTATTGATATTTTTGACATTACTACATAACGCAAAGTAATATTTTCATTCGCACATGTGTTTATGTTTTGAATCGTTTCAACGGACATTGCGCACCGTTCCATGCCGTCCATCAGCTGTGTTGTCGTTGTCGTCATACTCGTTGTGGGCCGTGTTCTTTTTTGCTTTTAACGCAGAAAAGGTTTGTTAATCGACCATTTTCTGGAAGTGTAGTGACATTTAACGCCTCAAAATGTGCAGTTAGTGATTGTCAATCGAAAGATTGCAAGTTCTTTCGATTTCCGCGAACTGTTTCCAGGTGAGTGTTTTCTTCATTCAGATCAAAAATTTATATATAATTATTTGATATAAACTGTTAAGTTTTCAAGCCATATTAGCTTATAATTTAATTCTTTCTTCAAGGAATTTTGATGTGCATTCGATAATTATTCCAATGTGTCTATTAAGTTGATGGGGTTGTTGGAAATGCTGGTGGTGAACGTTGTTGATGCAACGTTTTCAAGATACCCTTGTTATTTTTACCAAATTGTCATTCATATGTGTCCGACATTCGTTCTGCAAAATTGGTGAAATGTTTCAGAGTGTAACTTGTTAACATGATCATTGCATCAGCAATTTCCACGTACCTTTTTAATTGCATGTAGCAACCAAACACAATTATTTTCTCTACAAAAGGAGGAGAGGCATAGTGATAACTTGTTAAGCCATCGGTGGAGATACATGGAAGTATTTCCATTACTATATGCTGTACTATAAGAACTCGTTCATGTGATTTGTGGACCTCCCGTTTTGTATTAAGATTTGATTCGGTGGGTCATGATTGTTGACCTATTATTTGCAATGGAGGTATTGATATCTCAGGGCCTGTGTTTCCGGTCCCAAGCCCGGAAAAAGGAGGGTTTCTGTTGTTATTGAATTAGTGTCCATTTATAAAGTGATTCTTATTTTCCATCAGTCATTCTTCGTATAGTAAATTTTGGGAGTGTAAATTGAGTTTTAGCTTAGAAATAACTGAACAGATGTGAAATAATCCTTTGATATAGGATTAGAGTGTTTTCCACTGAAAATTTAACAAATGAGTAGTTGCTGTTTGACAAATGTAGTTGCAGTTAATTGGTTCTTATGATACAATAGGATGGTATGAATGAAATATATAAATTTCACTTCATACCATCATTTATGAAGATATGATGGTATGAATTGAAATTATACTGCTCATAAATGACTACTCAACAGCTGGACATTTAAATGTTCTCATTATTGCCTTCAATCATTTTCATGTTCATCTTTGATGCATTCTGGCTACCTCTAGATGGCATGACAGAGATATGAGGATGATCATTCTGTTGCTGTTGAAACAAAGGTATGTTATTACAAAGGGACTGAACCATATATGTACATTAACTTTTAGATCTGAAACAATTGTCATCATTGCCACCAATTAAAATATATCCATTGTATTACTTGCAGCTAGCCGGTTGATGTATTCCAGTTACCTCTGATGGCATGCCGTATATATGGTCTAGGAATCTACTGTTTTGCTAAAGGTAAGTAATTCAAGAGGAAATGTAATAATTTTCTAAATCCCTCCATTCCTTCCACACTTTTCTGATCGAATGTTGAGGCTCACATTTTAAAAAGTATGTATCGATTAGTTAAAGAATTCATTGATGGATTTTTAGTAACAAGTCTTGGAAGTATATTGACCAAGGCCTGAAATGAAGTCACCATGTATTTTTGCATGTATATTCCACTTCATACAAAATTTTGTCCAGAATGATTATCAACTATTATATGAATGTGGATTCTCAAACTCTTTGTCATTCTCTTGTAATATTGCATGCAATTTTCATAAATTTTTGACAAGTTTGATGCTTTAAACCAAACTTATTGATGACTTCAGCTATTCTATGAATTCAAGTATTCTGCCATTACTTGTTACTTCATGAATACAGTAACATATTCATTGTTGTAAGCAGCTGAGAAATCAATTCACAACTACATTTGGTCCTCTGTTATTTTTAATTATGACACTCTGCCTTCAGATCTTCTGATCAAACTGTTTCATATGTTTAAATTTTTGATTCAGTTTAGTATGACAATTTCATGAAGTCAAAAGTATTTCATAAGGATATTTCCTCAAAGAGAGTGCCTAAATTTTGATGAATCATTCTATCATTCAGTGCTTCCTGTTTCATTTTCATTAAGTGGACACCAAATGAGTAATGCCTTTACGCTAACGCCTTTTAGGTTATGATATACTAATGACTAATATCCCTGAAAAAAATAAACTCCACCATGGTGGGTAAAGGAAGGGTAGTAGCCTTCATGGTGGGTAGTTACCCTTACACAACCCACGCCCTACCCACCATTAAGGGTAAGGGAAGGATAGAAAAATCCTTCGTCTACCCTTCCTTGGAACTCCTTCCCTTACCATCTGTGTACCCTTCCTTTACCAACCATTAAGGGTAAAGGAAGGGTAGAAAAATCCTTCGTTTACCCTTCCTTGGGACTTAGCATTTATAACTGAGGAAAACATATCCTGAAAGTATCTCCTCAGCTACTTTCACCTGCTCAAGAGTATTGAGTTCTGTACAAGAACGTAAGCAGTCTTTGAAAGCAAAGATAGACGGGCTACACAACTAATCTTTAAAATTCCCTTGAGGAAAACAATAATATACATATTCAGTGGCTTAGCCATGGCTAAGCCACTGAATATGTATAGCCATGGCTGCAGCCCCTATGAAAAAATTGTATAAACCTGTTTCAAAATTTTATACATTCTTATACATTACCATGGCAATGTATAAGAATGTATAAAAATTTGAAACAGGTTTATACAATTTTTTCATAGGGGAGGGGTGGGTTCCCGGGGGGTTTGGACCCTCCACCCCCCGAAATATAAAAACAATCATTTTCCTTCATAAAAGAAAACAAAATATTGAAAAATGATGAATTTAAAAAAATACTTCCTTAACTATTGAAGTTTTTTCGATTATGAAAAGTGTTCGAATTAGTTGAAAACCCATTACTTAGTATCCTGTTTTCAAAACTTTCCCCACCTGGTTTTGGACCCCCCCCAAAACAAAATTCCTGGCTACGCCACTGTACACAATAGTTACTATAATTGTGTGAAAAAAGCTCATTTAGAAGTTCTTTCATTCGCATTTCTCGGATGTAACATATTTGTGTGGCTGACAATGGGACATCGCAAGAGTAATGTTCGGTACTTGAATGCCGATCTTATTTTCTGAAACGAAATAGGTAGAAAAAAGACACAGCTTTCTTCCACATAGGCCTGGGTGCGAATCTCATCTTAAGATTTTGTAGTATAAGTTCCGTTGAGAAGTGACATCTGACAAGTACCTCAATGGCTGAGGTTGTAAAAGCTGAGTTCATTATCCTCCAATATGTAGGTTCTGGGTTCAAAACCATGTGAAGGCTAATTGTTTTCTGTCTTATAACTTTATAAATCACTGTTACAACTCATCCCCATTCGTTTAATTTAGTTTTTATATTAGTCCTACCCTTCCTGTACCCTTTATTGAGGCTGGCCCAATTCTTCCCGTACACTCCAGGAAGGAGAGGGCCTACCCACCAATGTTTTAAATACCCTTCGTCTACACTTGCTTAAGGGTATAGGAAGGGTACACCTATCCTTCCTTTACCCTGGCTGGCCCAACCCTTCCTCTACCCTTCCTGTACACTCCAGGAAGGAGAGGGCCTACCCACCAATCTTCTAAAATACCCTTCGTCTGCCCTTGCTGAGGGGTATAGGAAGGGTACACCTATCCTTCCCTTACCCTCATTGGAGGGTACACCTCACCACAATGGAGGAGTTTATTTTTATAATAATAATAATAATAAAATGCCTTTATTCGGGCGAGGTTGAGACTGGAAAGTCCCCTCTTCCACCTAACCCCTCGATAACGTCAATGCAAGCATATTATAAAATATTAGACAAACATTTACAGTACCAAGAATATACAATATACACTGTTTGTGAAATGTCAAGAAATATAAACAACTATATGTGAATTTTTTATCAGGGATCTGTTAAGCATATGGTGACATAATTTATCTCAACAAAAAATATTTATACACTCAGTTTTCCTTTGAATGACAGCGATTGAATTTCTCATACTAAGAGTCAGTCACATTCGGCCTAGTCTTTAAGGTGACAGATGAGTTATCTGCAGCTCCTTTGTATTAACTCCTGAGTGTGTGTTAGCAAACGTTCATATTTACTGTATCTCCTGATTTTTTTTTAATTTTTACCAAATCACCTGCTTTTTACATTTTTACCACAAATGTATTAGGCGAACAACCTATAAATTTCGTGACAACCTTAAATTGATTTTTCTGTATTCCTACGGAATCATTCCAAAAAGGTGGGAGTAGGGCTCCCAAGACATCATGTTAGGTCCTAATGATGAAGTGAGGCCCAATTAAATTGTTCCTAAACCAAAAACATGATAGTGTAAAGGCATTGCCAAGTTGGTGACCAATGTGTTATTTTAGAAAAAGTTTGGTTCTCCCTTCTCCTAGGATTTTAATATTACTTTTACCTTAGAGAGCATGGTGGTGATTGCCATGTCTCATTCGTGTCCTTTATTTCTTTCAGGTTATTTGGTTGAATTAGCAATCAGGGATCATCATTGTGGAAAAAGTGAAGAACAGCTATAATTTCTGGCAAGAGTAAAGAGGAAAATTGATATTTTACATATTTTTGTACTTTTTTCATTATTTATCATGAATTGTGTTACTATGTAGCTGCACATTATTGAGTTAATTAAATTTTTGTGTTGACAATATTGTATTATTTGAATTTTTTAAATCAGCGCATGCTATTTTCAACTTTGCCAATAATTGCCTTTAGAGTTATTCCATTGCTTTAGCAGTATTTTTATCGATAATATGATTTATCATCATCTTTTGTTATGATTGATGAATTAATGCTCATTAAATTAAAGTTCTTAGTAAAGTGACAAGTAATTCTCAACAAACACCGAAGATACTTCATGGAAAGTAATCTTTAGCTGCTTAATAATGATGAAGTGGTTTTGCTATGGATATTTTGGCCTATAAGAATTCAAATTGCCTCCAGTTTATTTAATTGATAGTAATTTGAATTGTTATAGGCTGAAATATCCATGCAAAAAAATTAAATCGAAAACTTAAACAGAATTGGGAAGAAGCCCGGTTTGAATTTCCCGGTGACAACTAACGCCATCTATCCTTGGAGTAGGTACTAGATCGGCCAGGCCATAAATATATTACACAGTTGGCACCTCTTGGCCAGGTCCCCGCCAGCGCTGTGATAGACGTCGAGCCGTAGAAAGGCCAAAACATCCATCACGCTCAAGAACATAACGCGAATCTGGTTGCATGCACGCTCTACCGGTATATATATTTGAAATTATGAAAGACGCAGCCTTGACTCAAATGTTTGATCATCTCTGAGTCTCAATTTGGAGCGGAGTAATTCTCACGAGAAAAAGGCGATTTTTTTGGGAAGTTTACAATTTTTTTCTCCTAATAGGTTTTTACGTGTGCAACTGTGAAGACATACAAACCAAGGCTACATATATCCTATGTTTTTTAGTGGAAACAGTTCCTCGTTACATGCAAAAATGGCCCCCTAGCGACCTAAATGGTAGCTTGCTGCAACGGCACTTTTCTGGCGTGGTATCCAGTCCCCTTAAGTGACAGACAAATCAAACTGCGAGGCCACAGGCATATTGCAACGGACAATCGCTTGCTTTACGTTTGCACGAATTGGGCGTGAAAAAATCTCTTCGATATGGCTGCCGCGTTTGGTCGCAGTGGAGATTAAACGAAATCGTGTGGTCAGCTCCTAAGCTGTTCGGTGCCTTTCCCCCACAGTCCTGAGGAATTTCCTCGTCAGTACATAGCTATTGATGAAATATGGATCCATCTCTACACTACAGAGACAAAAACAGTCGAAACAATGGAAATCTGAAGGTGAGCAGGCTCCAAAGTAGGCGAAGATGGTGAAAAGGGTCGGTCAGGTCACAGCATGCGGCATCATAATCCACATCGATTACTTAGAAAAGAGAAAAGCGATAATAGGAAAGTATAATGCTTCGTTATTGGGCCGGCTAATGGTAGAAATTAAGAAAAGCGTCCTCATTTGAAAGAGAAAAAATTACCACCTTCAAATAGACAATTCACGGTTGAACAACTACGCAGTTGCATTGGCCAATATCTCGGAATTAATTTTCCAATAGGGCAGTTTCCTTCATCAAAGGAAACGAAAGGCATTGATTGCGATTCGTTACCCAACATTAGTGTATTCATAATACACAAATTATTTTGTTTTAGAAATCCCAGTTTAGACGACTGTTAATTGTCAATTTTAACCTCGTTTGAAAAAGGCCAGATTGGTGCCCATGCCATGCCACTCCACTTGACGTCACAGGGACCTAGATTCTATAAGAGTAGATAGGAGTTTTACATCGTCTGAGATAACCAATGCATGCATGAGGCACAGACCTCAGGGAAATACGTCTTAATAATCACCTATTAAAACTGCCTATGGTCGGAATGTTTCCTTCGTTTGATAGGGCGTTGATAATCCTTATATTAGCCAAGCTCTACCTGCTAGCAGGGTACTCTGCGCAGCCGCTATGCTCGGCTTTTCCTCGACTTCGGAATTTCTTCGCATGCAAGCATCGCAAGTTTTGCGCATAGAAATGAATAACGAAATTTGTATGCTGGGTGTACCGTTACGTGATAATGCATTTACCGTTACTGATTCTCTCGCATTGGCTCGTTTTGAATCTTTTGAAGGTTGTTATTTTTTCACTCTCGCTGTTACTTGTGTTTCAAGTGAGTACCTTCAATAAATGTTGACGTGAAAAGTTAACTTCACTAAATACTAAGGTTTTTCATGGCAATCTCAATGGCTTCAGAATCTGGCTTTGTTGGAGGGAGTCCGGATAATCTACCGAAAGTCAATATGGCCATGCGCTATGACAAGCCTTCGTATCCAATCGCTATTAGTTACGACACGGATCCGAGGCGGCTAGAGCCATGTGAATTCTTTTGCCAGGCGTAATAAATTGATAATTATTGCATGAAAACTATTTGGAACCTCATGGTGAAGATTTTATGACCCAAGAGTTAATATAAACATTATTGTTACTAAACACTTGTGTCGTAATGCAATTCGATATTTTGTATTTTTTCCTTTGAAAGAAGGCAATAGCTTCTAGCCCTACCCCCAAACCTCGTCAGAATACTGTTGAAAATTTTTAATGCCTTTAATACATTCCGACATAGTATCCATCCAGCGCAATATTTTGCCATGGATAAAATACGATACATTTCCTCTAATCAACAGTTCTTCTCATCATATTTACTTCTGTATGTACCAAAACCAATCGTGAAAAATGCTATTATTTTTTTATATACTGAAGTAGATGTTTGTTAATGCATTTAATAATCTTGAAGGATCTATTACAACACGGTTATTTAAGATACGGTGTATTCGGAGTGCAGATAAAACTTAGTTTTTCTTTGAGAAATATAGTGTTTGCTTGAAACGTTGAAGGCAACCTCTCTGATTGCGAGTCGTCTGTATGCACAGCAAGCAGCCTGCATCGTAGCCGTGCTCATAGCCTCGCACCAAGGTGGCCTTACGCAGCGGCGGCCGAAACCAGGATGACGTCACACGGGCTTTTCCCAGCATTCTTACTTAGCCGTCGCGTATTCGCGCGCTTGAAATTTTTCCCTTTTCATTTAATTGCGAAAAATAGATACTTTCCGTCATTTAAAAATTTAGAAGCGTGAAATACGTATTCCAGGAGTAATTACCCTTATATTAAGGCAATAAAAAAATATGTCCCATTCCCGCAATGTCCCAGGAACGTCGCCATGCGACCAACGTGAGGTTTCAGCAATGTCATAGTTGCAGTGGTAGTTATGTCGCTGCGACGTGCCCGCAACGAGCGAAGTTTCCGATCATCCACGTTTAAAATATAACTATTTGGGGACAAAAGATGTTCGTAGAAATCTCCTGCAAAAGTTGTATTCACTGTTATTCACCTTATAATACAAGCCCAGGCAGTCCACAACGACAAATTTTCCTGTATACCTACGAAGAAGTGGATGAAGTTATTGTTCATAAAAGCATAGTGGTCATTATAAAACATCAAAATTGTTCTAACTACGTAAGCGAATGAGGTGCCGACGTTAGCATCGACTTACAATCAACGTATCCACCTCTAGCGGTCGTGGCTTAGACTACTACAGCGATGTTATTTTACCCACGATATTATTACGGTATTATGGTTACCGACCAAAGTTGATAAATGGTTTCAGGCCGGTCACAATGTCTGCAACGTGGCGGCGACGGACCATTGTGACCGCAACCATAGCACGACGTTCGCTACGTCGCCGCAACGTAACGGCGATTAACTCTGCTGCTGGGATAGTGACGTTGCTTCAATGACGATGGTTGATTGTTGTCGAATATCTCAATTGTTGGGTGAGTCGTCGTCTCCTTCACTGGACGCAATCGCATGGAGTGGTTGGGGTGATTGGAATGTGATTGCGTTCGAACGTAATCGTTAGCTGCTGTTTATTTTCAGCGGGTTGTTGCGTAAAACGTGGAAAAGGCAACTTTGAACTTTCTGACGCTTTCTTTCTGCATGACTTGTGGTTTTGATAAATGCGTGGTTCCATATGACTGACTGTCCCATTCGATCCACCTCTTCAGCGTTCTTCTCTTCCCCCACCCTCTGCCACTTTCGCCTCTTTAAATTGACCCCCCCCCCCAATTCCTTGGCCTCGTTGCTCCGCTGCCGCCGCAGCATCCCAAATTAATCAGTGGGTCACCGCTCTCCGTGACACACTTCGTGCGCGGATGTTTTCGTCGTCTTCCAAAATGTATGGATCGGTGGCTTGGTGGGCCGCATGAGCCCTTTTGGTGAGCATGTCCCGTGCATCGCTTGTCACCCCCCACCAATCACCCTACAGGTGACTCGCAGGGTGCTATGTAGATGCAGGTATCATTGCAACCACCTTGCCATTACCGCAGTTCAACGGAAATGCTGAGACAATTTCGAAGGAGCTTTCAGGCGCTACGCAGACGGTCACAGGGATCTTCAAATCCGGTGGAGAGAGCACGGGGGTTGGACGAACATGGTGGAGAGGCGCATGATTGCGCACTTCATGTCGTCTTGGCGCGTGCAGGCGCCGCACTGCGAAGGAAACTCCCTCGCGTGTCTCGCTGCGACAACTGTCAGCGGTGGAGACGCAAACCATACCCAAACCACCCGCTACAATCGGAGCGTAGGCTGACTCTATGCTTTCGTGAGGGACATCTTGGTGCTCCTTTTAATTCCTCCTTTAATCCCGAGGCCTCTTATGTCTTTTCTTCTCGTGTTCGTTGTCACTCCGTGTTGCAGATGCGACTCCTACTTGATCACGGCGTTGGTGTGATATTCCTGACGAGGCGAAGGAGGAAAAACCCTTCTCAGTCCCTGGGTGGGTCAAATTGCCTTTTGCCATTTCTTGTACAAGATGTTAATTCTTTATTTGTTTGAAGGTGAATCATATTTCTCCGTAGAGTTCTTCATTTTTGCATCTTCTGGGTTTTCGCCACGTTTCTTCGCTGGAAAGATATACACTGGTCCCTTACACTTTTGAAAAGTCATTCCTTTATTTCGTGCTAAGTGCTAATCGTGTATAATGAAAATGTGGTGGAGTCGATACGAATCCTTTGTGCATTAAATTCCTGGGTCCAATTGATGAAGGCGCGTGGCGTCGATGTCGACACTTTAAGACGCCTTCTGGAAGTCTCGCGAAACTGTCCTCAGCCTCTGACAACCAACATGGAAGATGGATGGATCCACGGATCTTTACTTGTCTTTTGAGTTCGATGATTAGATCGCGACAGTGGGTAATTGCGGTGCCACCATGGGAATTCTATGAATGGCGTTGGTGACGGAGTCGAGAATACTTTTGGAAAACGGAAAATGAGCTGCAAGAGGTGAATTTTATCTGCGAGGCCAAAAAGAAGAAATAAATGGCCAAAAACAAGCCATGAAGTTTGGTCCAGGTGAACAGATCATTCCACCAAAGGAAAGTACTACTTATAGCGAGAAAGCTAAGCATAGAAGTAAGGATACGATTCGAGAGATATTAAATTGGGAGTATTTTTGTGTGGGGACACCAGGAGAGAAATCAAGTTTGGAAATTTGCTCCTCGAGAAGAGTGATTGAAATTAATTGGATCGGAAGAGTGGTCAATGTGGAAGTGTTAAGAACATTGGGGAAAAAGAAGGCGAAGTGTAAACCTTAAGGAGAAGGGAACGGTGAGGGCCGTATCTTGAGGCACGATGGCAATCGTAAAAGGAACGGTGGACGGCGAGTGCGGGAAATGAAAACCACGAATAGAATATGTACCTACGTGGAGCCGGTTCTTAAGGATACGAAAGAAAAGGAATACGTTTCGTCTTTTATCTTTTAGTCGACAGATTTCTGCTTTTTAAGTTTTCGAATGCATTGGCGGTATTGTTTGCATTTAGACTATGCATGGCTTCTCTTGAAAACTTGTATGTATTCGTTGCGTTGGGAATTAAGTGTCCTGTTTTTCATGAGGTACGTATCGCCAAAGCACCGTGTAAATTTAACTTGAACACTTTTTGAGCATCCCTGCCATCTTTCTAGGAATTGACCACGCTACGTTCAATAGCAAGTGCCAGTGGAAGTTATCACTTTCTTCAACCGGGTTTCGAACCTGCACCCCCTAGCCGTTAGCGAGTTGCACTGCCTAGTTACTCTTGGGATCTTAGTTTCGTTGTTTCGACGTCAATACAGCACAGGTAGGATTGCATCGCCGTCTTCACATATCCAACTGCATGTCTCGATAACATTTCTTTTCTCTACTTTTCATCTTTGCCAGTGATGTTATTTCTGCATTTACATGACGGTTGTCATGCGATCCATAACTAGGGAGTTCGGGAGGTGGTGATCGTATCTAAACCAGAATGGAAAGTGAACTTATTGTTAGTAAATACACTGTGAGAGGCCAGCCATATTTACAATAGCAGAGAATTTTGATGCTGCGTTTCGTAGTTTTTAATGCAACCTCATGAGGATATCATACGTATGTGCAGGCAGCTTCCTTTATTTATGGCTTGGCGAGTCCCATACGTCACTGGCTGTATCTTTGCACTTCCGGAGAATTGTAGACGACACCTAATTTGCGATTCGCCTTCGCGACCCGTTATTTTTCCGGCGTGTTTCGTAATGCTCATTGGTAATATTATTTGTTCTTTTCTCGCGCAGCTGCTGAGTTGATTCTACCCGTTGAAGCACTCGCGGTTTTGGTATTCTAAGGATTGATTTTGTCTGTTTGCTTCCTTCGGTTGAACAACATTGCTTGCCACCCGCATTGGGAGTGTTCACCCGCTCTTCAAACACGGACCATGCAATTGCCCTTTCTGGTGTGAAACTTGAGTACGGCCGATCGCCTCGGCGCAAAACAAAAATGAATAAACTCGGAATGCGAAATGCTGAGTATGTGGTTGCTTTTCGCAGTTATTCAGCAATGACAACGCGTATAATAATAATAATAATAACAAATCGTATTTATACCTTTTTCGCCAATGTTTCCATCTCGTGATTTTTATCTGCGGCACATTCTAGGAATTTCCTGTTCGAATAGTGGTGCCAATGATTTTGTCTCTGTTTCGCCCAATGCTGTGTCAATTAATTTGGAAATCGATGTTTATTCGGGGCTCATGGAGGGGGGGGGGGAATGCTTCGACACTTCCAGTCCGTATTCATAAGATTAAAACGTAAACGTGGGAAGTCCGAATCGTTATGAAATATCATGATGAAGTGGAAGCATCGGACGAGTGTTCGGGGGCGCTGTGAGTATTCTACCGATTGAGGGAGGTTTCCATGCAGTAATTAAGAAGAATTCTGGGAGCCTCCCCTTCCTTCAAGCACTTCCCTCTTATATTCAGAATAAGGCCTACTCCCTTTCTCCTCACTAAAGATGTCCAGCACTTGATCGTTCCTCCTCCTTTCCGTCTATTATACCTTCTCCATTCTTCGCCACACCCACATCTCGAATGCCTCCAGTCTTTTCTCATCCTCCTTCCTCAGTGTCAACGTCTCTGCGCCGCAAAGCGCTACATTCCTGATCAGACTCTTTTCTAACCTTTTTTTTTAAATTCTTACGTAGGTATCCAGCCTCTCTTCCTGATGTCCTTACTGCTGTATCCGTTTTTCTCTGACGTATCTATGTCTTGTACTCTTCAAAATAAATATTATTCAGCGGCAGGTCCTTCTGAATCCCTCTCCTCCCTTCGCATTCGCTCTCTGAGTCTCTTCTGGAGATTATTCAATTCGGTCCCTAATATTAGGATCAGTCTCGGGAAAAATACTAATTCGAGTAAAGTGGGAATATTCGTCTAGCTTGATGCTCCCGGTGCTCTATTACGTCTTAATCCGGGATTCGTGGGCCTCCCCCGACAGTTCTCCAATTTGGAAGAAGAGCCAATTCGATCATATTTGCACCTTGTACTGTACTAATTTTCATACGTCGCTTCTTTAACTAGAGACGCCTCTGCGCCATGTCCTGCCTTTCTTAACTTCATTGCTATGGCAAAAGACAACTCCGAAGAGGAATTCCCTTAAAGTTAGTTTCTTTTCCTCAGCAATTTAGGTTTTCTTATTTTTTGTCGGGGAGTGACGTCGGTGAATTATTTACGTGCCATCGGAGTCAGCCGTTAAAAAAGCTTATTACTGAAACAAAATCCCAAAATTTTCGTTTTCGGTTTTGAAGGAAGGAAATCCATTGGTTGGTTTTCCAAATGTCAGTGCAAGCAGTATATCATCTTTACATCAAAGGATGATCAAATCGATTAAAGACGTTCTGAGAAGTAATCGAAGAAAACATTTCCATCCTCCTCTCCCTGCATCACAACTGCGATTAACATCGAAAACCGAAATTATTTTATCGTTCGGTATAGTAAGTTTGGACAGTAATGAAACATAAAATGATATATAATATGCTATACTTTTGTTTTTTGTAAACCTTTTCAATGAAACTCTAGAAGACGCATTTTACCACGAGCCTACACTGAGCTGATCCTCGCGAGTTGACGCTCTTGAGTACGGTGGATAGGCACTAAACTCGTTGTTATTCGCGTACTTGCAAAAATTGCTGCTGATGTATTTGCCAATATGTTTATATTGCTGTACTTTCTTGTCACCGATTCATATTTCCGCGAAAATTGACGTCACTTTTTTAATAGCTCAACATTTATGAGAATTTTTGCGAAAAAAAGTGACTCCTCTTCACCTACTCCTACAGCAGTCATAAACATCACTGAAAGGTTGATATCTAGATTTTATGATGGTATAATGTCTGTTTTATTATATTGCCAAGTTATTTTCCCAATTTAATGGTCGACGTAAAGCCAAAAATAAATCTAAAATACGAAATTTTCCAAAAAACGGAAATATCACGTTTCCTGTTAGAAATAGCGCTACATTGATGTAATGTATCAAGGTTAAATTTATTTTATAAAAAAGTGAGCATGAAGTGTGATGCCGCAGACATGTTCCTACATACCTTACATTGTCAAAGGGAGTTTCAAGAAAGTCGAAAAAATTATTTTCGTTCGCCTTTTTCCGGACCACCGTGTGTCCGTCCGCCGTCTCCACGTTCAAACGTCCGCCCTTCGATCCTCTTTTCTCCCTCCCTACGAATCCCACTTCTCGAGCTTACAATCGCAGCTTTTCCGCATCATTATGGGAAAAATAATGTTTTTCTGTTCATGTAATGGAATCTTCGAATTCCCTTGTACTTTTGCAACGTGCTTCTATCCATTTAGGTTCCGTGTTGAGTGAGATACGAGGTGTGTGATAAAAGTAATGAGAATGGAAATCCTGCGGGCGATCTGGCAACGTTGTGTCTACCGGCCGGTGATATACTACCGATTCTTTTCCACTTCCTCAGTGCTAGTTTCAACCCTAACCCATTATTTTTGACAGCGCCATCAGTGAAGTTGTGCGATAAAGTATTGTGTTAATCTTTGTGAATCCGCGAGTGTGAATTTTGAAAAGTTGTCACAGGCCTATGGGAAACATAGCTTAACCAGAGCACAAGTTTTCCGCCTGCATAATACATTTTTGGAAGGCCGATAACACGTTGAAGATAAACCTTGCTCAGGAAGACCTTCAAATTCAAAAACTAAGGAAAACGTTGGATGTGTGAGGGCTCCTACGAGATGAGACCGTCGTTTAACATTAAGAATGTGAGTGAACAGTTAAATGTAGACACTTTTACCGTGCCTCTGATTTTGATGGACGATTTGATCATGCGAAGGATTTCTGCCGAGAGTGATTCATATGAGACCCGATATTGCAGACAAGAGGATGCTTCACCGTGACAATACCCCGTGTATAACGGCCATTTCCAATGGTGAATTTTTGACCTCAAAATGCATTGCTGTTGTTCCTAAACTTCTCTATTCACCTGATTTGAGTCCTTTGTGACTTTTCTCTTTTCCTGAAATTGAAACATGTACTCATAGTACATCATTATGGAACTCTGGAGAACATTCAAAAGACTATGACCGATCAGTTAACAGACATGCCATTTCGAGACTTCAAGGGCTGCTACCAAGAGTGGGAACAACACCTCCTCCGGTTTATAGCTGCCTAAGGGATCTAGTTTGAAGGGGATAACATTTTTTTTTTAACTTTTGTGAGTACAAAATCAGTCTTATTACTTTTCTGACACACTTCGTAAGTGCAGTTGATGCTAATGTCGCTGAGAGAGAGAGAGCAGACAGTAGTGTTGGGAATCGAGTGATGTCTAGAAGCAATCCTCCTGCGATCACATCAACGTGCTTGCCTTTTATGATTTAGTATCCTGATCTGTGTGGAGTCGGTTAACGTCGGTTTTTGTTGAACGCTTATTTTGATGGCGTTGAAAAAGTAAAGGGACGAGCGTGTGTTTGTTTCTATTTTTCGATTCCTCATCTACTCTTGGAGCTACTCGCTACGAGAAATCGACGCCCTTAATAACCCTCTTCGCAGGTAAGTTGATGACGTCAAGGATTTCAATCTGCTCCTCTGCATTGTGCATTACCCTCTCTTGGTTTGTGGTGAACGAAAATTTCCATTAAACGTAAGCTTCTCCTCTGGAACCAAGGCTCCGATTACGTCACCAACTGTTGAATTGAGGACATCTCGCTTTTAACCCTTAGGATGGCCCCCTCATACCTCCTCCGCTCATCATCTTCACCTATCATTGTGATTTCTGGTCCGGGTGGGCACCAGCCTCTTGAGTCTTATACTTACTACCTGTACCTATGTATACATGTTACGTTTGATACAGTGGCTTTGGGTGATGCCGTGGAATTTGGCGTGCTTAATTTATAACGTCGTGCTCTTTGACGACAGCATAGTGCTATTGATCAATTTATGGACCAGTATGTTTTTAAATCCGTTCCTACGGGACAATAATCATCACGTGACTCTCGTGAGTCCTCCTTCAAACTCGTTATGGATTAGATATAATGCGATCATTTTCATTATTATCAATGTTGTACCAATATTAAATTGCATTAGCACCTCATTCTGTCCATACATCCATCTGAACATATATATGCAGGAGTAGCTCGTAGAATTATTCTCGGGTGCTGACCAGATTTACATTTTCTTAAGAGATTCCATGCCTTTCACAAAAGGAGATTGGCTCTTTCATACTTATTTCAGCACTCTATTGACTCAGGTTCGCTGGCAACTGCGCCGTTGTGCTCAGAGTTCAAGGGTCTTGATGGCAGGACCAATAAGTAATGTTCCACGCGTCGTTCATTTGATCCAACGTGATATCTCTTGTAATTGTGTCATAATCGAGGGTGCAAGTGAATGAGATTATAGGATGACTAGGGTAAACTCCGAGGGAGTTGGATATTCTGGAGGGAAGAGGGACATTTCAAGTGTCGAAAGCGATGGGCTTTAATTAGCGTTTTGCGGGAAATTACGGAGTCGTTGTCACTCCCATTGTCATGAAGATTTTCTTCAGTTGAGCGAGGAAGAATAGGACCATTCGTAAGGGGGTAGTTTGTCTCTAAAGTCGGTGTTGATTCGCTAATACGTTTGAACTGGCTGTTTACCTGCCAATCGTCCCCAACCCATCATGTCCCTCAATCAAAAAAAAACCATCGTTTTTTTTATCGAACTCCCTTTCGAAAATTGATTTCGATGATGAGTCATTGAACATAGTGTAGAGTCATTGGTCATAGTGTTTATTCCCAATACATATTAGAGTACATTGGCGGAAATAATTAACGCTAGGCTCATTGCGGCCAGCTAAGGAAATATTCCCAAAGACATTCTTCCTCCAAGAATTTGTCCTCGTATTCTTGTACAAATTAACGGGAATTTTTCAAATACATACCCCTTGTACCGGAGAAATTCTACCGTAATATGCGTCGCAGTAAGACAACGCGTAAAATACCCAACTAATAATTTCCCGAAGCATGTTTCGCCTACGTCTTACCATGAATTGAGATTACTCTCGTAGGCACATCAGTGATCACAGCCGACATTTTGGGCGTTGAAACTCCGCCGATTTCGATGCAGACTCCATTTTTCAACTTCGATCTTCATGATTTCGCTGGATACCAGCAGCGGCTCAACCGGCCTATGATGACGTCATCCGCCCCATACTAAATAATTCTCTCTAAAGCAAAATTGCGAAATTTGAAAGCCACGCCCTCGATTACCTAGTAAGCACATCAAACTGTTTATATTTCCTAAACATTCTGAATGTTTCCAAGCGGTGATCTCTAAATTTTAATGTGTGTGCATTTCCACATTTTTAATTATGCGTGGGAATTTTCTCGTCATATATCTTGTAATAGCTCAATTATATTAATTTGCACTCCAAATTGTCACACCTTTTTATTTCATGTAGATTTAGGTCGTTTTAAGTTCCAAATATTCAGTTACGAACTATCCAAAATCTTGCAAATAAAGAATGAGTAACTCTTTACCTTTACCATCTGGTGATGGGTATGATCGTGTGCAATTCTTTTCGAGTATTTCGATTTTGGTTAGGTGTACTGATAGATAAGGCTGGAAGACGCGGAAAAGGTGGGCAAATTGCACTCCTTAGTCAACTGCCCCAATGGCAATAGGAGTTATATTTCAACAAATAAATAAGTGCTTAATAATCTAACATTATTGCGATGTACGAGGTTCTACGAAGTTTCACAGATCAGGATAATGTCCGTATCGAATGTGGGGTCCCCAATCATCCGTCTCCAAGATTTGATCCGTAGAACCTTTGCTCCGTTGCTCGCGACACCACCGGAACGATGTTGCCCTTCATTCGACCCCGCGCACAGTGGTCCCAATCGCTAATCTAGCGGGACAAAAGTCAGTTTTGCAACTTTTAAAAATAAAGGCTACGTAGGTGTAGCGATATCCGCAATTAAATGCTTCATCATAATCGGTAACTTTTACAACGTTTATATAAGTTATAACAATGTTATGCAGCTGCAAAGTCACGCGTTGAGATTGCCTACCCTCCGCCTACGCCCAGGCGGTGGCTGACTCGCTAGCATTAACACGTACCTGCTAGATAGCAATAACGCAAAGAACGACAATTTCTAACGGGATCTTATAGCCATTGGTATATAGCATTATTTAGAGTGATTTTTCTTCAAATATAATAGCTTTCAAATACTAGATTTTAAATGGCAATCTCTCAGTCTTTAAAACCTCGTTTTTTATCGCCTTCAATTGTTTAAATAGACTTATAAAAAATAAATGTCAAGGTAGGATTGCGTAACCTTCAAACACATGTGAAAACGTCCTTATAGTTATAGATATTCTTATCAAATTTTGCGCCTACTTGTGCTTTTTGACAACAATGCCCTTTTAGTTCCATGAAGTTAACAAACGAGAGCCGTTGAGACGCGGGCCTGGGGGCATTTCCTCAGACGACGCCTGGAATATCGGGATAAATTACGCTAGAGAAGAAATATTTTTAATTTTAACTATTGTAGTTTTGTACGATATACATTTTTATTGATATTTATGGTATAATTATTACATGGCCTTCAATTTTTTACATTTTTATATCGATAGGGAAATCATGTCGCATTCAGAGAGATTCAAGGTACCGGCGGTGAATTGCATGATTTTGTTATAATTGCTGCGGAAGAAAAGACTATAGATGATTTATCAAATGCGTAGAACATAAATTAGGATTTGAAAGTTGTAATGAAGATACCTCAAAGGACATCAGGAAAATTGTGATGCTATTTAAAAGTAATTTTGATAAAAAGTGGAAACAGTGCTCCAGAAAATACGACAGATTTTGCTAGATGTGCCCAGTCTCTTTTGAAGGATGTATCGAAAGTGAATTTGAGAAGTATGCTAAAAAAACAGAAAAAATATACATGTGTCGTACTCATGGTATTATATGCCTTTCACGGTACATGAAATCTAATTCATGAGACAAAAGTGATTGATTGCCCCCATTGAATTGCATTTAGTTCCCATGGGAATGCTTTCCAAAGAGGCCCAAGAAGCAAGGAATAAGCATATTCGGAAATTCAAAGAAAATCACGCGCTAAAATACTCAAGAAAGGACACAACGAGAGATGTTTTTAACCTACTATTAGTCACCTCTGATCGTTATGTTTCCAGTATTAATTCGTTGCACCCAAAGCATTGTTATTCCCTCTTGATGTATGTCAGACAGCTTCTCAGGGAACCAATATTACCTGTACCTAATGAAGTTAGTAATTTTAAAGAGATGGAGGAGGTGGAGTCGGTAAATTTCGGAGATGAAGAGAATTAGGAGAGTAATAATGATGAAGGTGACTAATATTCCGCAGTTCACATTCTATGAATAACTATTTTATGTGTAAATCCTGTGTTTAGGAGTACATTTTTGGCGTAAGTAGTTCATTAAATTAAGAAAAGCGCATTAATATAGATCTTTTAATGATTTTCCGCATATTTTTCTAAGTGTTCAGTAGGACGAAATTATTTTGTAAATTTAATTTTAATTTTTTTAAATTTGATCATAAAAACCACCTCGAAAAGACCTATGACAGTGTTATTTTGTGTTTTTGTCTATAATTTGGCAATTCGGAATGTTTTCACGACAAAAGCTCTAAGTTTTTTGGGAAAAATAATTTTGTCCCACTAGATTCGCAATTGGGACCACTGTGCCGCGTCCCAATTGTCGGTTGTAGGTACTCACAGGACGACTCCGCTCTTTTGGCGACGCGTGCCCGAAGGCAAGGTGCGGAAAATTTGAGGAAGAGTTTTCCGTTGGGTGTTTCGCGGGTTGTGGAGCGTGTTATTTAATTTCCCTGGTGCGATGGGCGTATAGGTTTTAAAATTCCCTGCAATACGAGAGCATTAACTGGACACAGTTTTGGAAGACGGAAGTTCTTCTTCCGTCCCTACCCATGATCCCTCTCGGCGCATTAGACCTCAACTGTCCCTCGCCGCCCCCAAATGCCATACCACAGCATGCATTCAAGGAATGTACGCAAAATTTCCCAAAAATTCCTCGGAATTCTCAGTTTTTCGAACGCATCGCACAATGGGATAATGTTATCTGTCTTCAATTTTCCCTGTATTTTTTACGTTTTTTAATCGCATCTTTTTTGAACTATGAAAACTTGAAAGTAAAACAAAGAGACCTTTATCGACCGTCTGTCCTGTGAAGCCTACTTGGGCGTTTGCATTTATTTGGAACATTCTGGAATTCCGCCGCTCCAATTCGTATTCTCCATCGCGATCAAATCTGGATGTGCAGGGGGTCACGGGCGAGTCCGGTGTCCATCCTTCGTCGTGGGCTCGTCCGGTTGTGTGAGTGGAGACGAAATGAGTCGCGTGCAACCAAACTCACGTCATCAGGCTGCCTTCAAACGTCGGACGTTTGAAACTCCAAGTGAGCCACTGTTGCGCTCGGCTGGTTCCTATCCATCGGGATCGTTCTTGAAAAGGAAAAAGCATTCCGCCTTCGTACAAGTTTGGAATCTAGACATTGCCGCGCGAAGCGGCGGCGTTGATCCAATTTTGCAGGCAAAGACAAGTCTTCGTCTTTTTTTCATCTGTTTACTCATGATTTTGGAGCTATCGTAACCCACAATATAATTGTTTTCTCGCCATAAAGAGTGTGTGATAATATTTTCCTTTACCAACCTGCATTCCTTTAATCGGTGACGTGCGGTCTGAGTGACCGCTGCGTTTCTAAAATTATGAATATTTTCAAAATTGCTATTGCAAAATATCTATAATCCTCGTGGGCGTCATAATTTTGTATGATAAGGACAAAGCATTCTTAAAATTCCACGTTATTATTATTTATTACCGAAAATTTGCAACTGAATTTGATTAGCGGTCTGTATTTGAGACCTCACGGCACTAAATTGAAAAAAACGATAAACGTAATGCTGGTGGAAATGATTGAAAAAGTTATTAAAAACAATTCCTAGTGATTTTTCAAGAATAACAATAATTATTAATTTGTAAGAAAGCATTTTTAGTTGCATAACGGGGATAATTAAGTACTTAATTTAAAAAAGAACGATAGTAATAACGCAATTGTTTTTTATATAAGTTTTTCATCCTGTTTCAAATAGCAATTTTATTGAAAAATTGGCTCATATTGGGAATGCATAATGATAAATATGAGTTTTAGAATATTCAAGCAGTCAAATAAACATTAAAATAAGCAATAAAAATTTAGTAGCAATATTTTATGAATTTTTGTTTTATCGCGGTCTCCCAGACCGCACGTCACTGGTAGTGTAACAAGAATTACACGTCACATGTTAAGGGTTAATATATCCGTATCGAAGCGATGTACCACTCTGTGCTATCTTGTCGTTGAAATCATTTTTGAGGTTCTGGCGTTGCAGTGTACTTGAGTTAATGCACCAAGCGTAATGACTGCGGACAATGCCGGCGTTGGGGAGGACCTTAGTGCGTGATTGTCGATGTCCATTGATTGCTACTTGTTTGGTGCTCAGGTATTGGAGTCGTTGTGCTTCCAAGCAAGTGCTCCAACAAGGAGGTGGTTCAGCCATCCGTGAGATTGGCCTCTGCATTTTCCTTTCCTGTTGTTTCCAAAATCCTTCATTCACATCTCGATCTCATTGCAGCATGGCTCTCTGAACGATCTTCTTTATCTTTTAAATGTTGAATTTGACAGAACTACCCTTTGTCACTGAAAAAAGTTTATCATGAGCTGGCGTGTTGACAATTATATTTATTTCTCTATCCGTGAAGCCCAAATGCGGATGTGGTTACAAATAATAAGCCCTTTCAAGTAAATATACCTGGAGACTCAGTGCGTAATTTGAGGAGGCTCTGTACGCTGATTAGCGCACTCAGTCGTTACGGCATTGATAGGAGTGCTTTCTTTCGCGTCCGGGGGGAACTTCAGAGTAAAAGTATGAAGAGCGCTATTGTTGCTGCGCAGTGGCCGAAAGATATAGCCGAAGGAGAAAGAAGCCGCAGAAAAAAGAGGAAGGGGGAAATGCGCGAATTCGTATGAAATTATTATATAATTAAAAATTTCTACGTACGACTATCCAGACTATTTAAAGTAATAATATTATGTCAAATAAATCTACAAAAACTATTAGGATTACCTACCTTCCTGGTGGACTTAAATATTACAGCGATGAAGTCGTCGAACGACTGTACAAATATTCCACTCAGAAAAACTTGATAAATTCGTAGCAAAAATTAACATTACGAATTATGGTTCCCAATCTATACGTATAAAAGAAAGTCGAAAATCGTGTTAGTTAGAACACTTATAACTCGAGAACGGCTGCACCGATTTTAGTGATATTAGGTTCTTAGGATTATTCTCAGCCCCGGATAACATATAGGACATTTAAAAATCGGAAAAGTTCACAAAAAAATACATCCTATTCTTAGGGATATGTTTTTAGGATTTGGTAATACTAAAACAATTGATAAGTCGGTCGAAAGTCGAAACTACAATAGTCGATACTGCATTTTCTTCAACGTGAGGATCCTTGAATATCCTTCATGCTGCAGAGCTTTATTCAACTCACACGGAAGTTCTATTCATAGAAATGGCACATTTCAGCTAAATACTATCGCTTTATTTGTTCTGGTTGCGCTTTCATTGATAATGGCATACTCAGGTGTCGCGTGAATATCCCTTGCACTCGGATTTTCTTCTCCGTGTAGTCGTTCTTCGTCTGCTCTCTTCCGGCGTAATCAATTAATTAGGTACTTTCACCGGGTAGGATTACATATTCAATGGTTTCTTTCAAACAAATTACAATGAAAAAAACATATTTTTATACCTAACTAACTGACCTGGCGAACTTCGTACCGCCTAATAATCAATGAGCAGATTAGTTACACCATTTATAAATCAAGAGCGGCTATTCTGATTGTAATAATGTTTGATTTATTATAATAAAATAAGAAAAAAATTCAAAAAACTACAAAAATAACACAGGTCAACAGGTCACTAGCAGTAATCTGCCATCATTTGTTTATCCCATCTTCCTTGGTAGCAATCCTACATTGCTTTGATTTCCTGGTGAAATCATTCGCCTTGTTTTTCACTAGTTGTTTTTACAGTGGTTTTGGTGCCGGAGGTTTTAAAGCTGATTCCAAGTATAATTGGGGTGCTGAATCCAAATATGATATTAGTTTTTTCCTATCAGCTCTAGTTTTCAAGATACTGATATGTTGTTACTTACGTAAAAAAATGTTCAATATGATGATATTACATAAATCATAAAACCCATAAAATATAAAGACTTGATTTATTTATAGGAATGCTAAATCACCTACAATTACAATAGTTTTACAATACAATTGAATACAAATAGTAACATTTTTTACTGAGATAAAACAATTTAAAGAAAAAAAGACGTAAAAACGTCACTCAAGACTACGGAAGCTCCTTTTGCGCGATTTTCTTGCGAGCACATTGTTAAAACAGTCTCGTTTTAAGCACTAGCAGTAATCTGCCATCATTTGTTTATCCCATCTTCCTTGGTAGCAATCCTACATTGCTTTGATTTCCTGGTGAAATCATTCGCCTTGTTTTTCACTTGTGTCGCCTTAATTTTCAAGAAAACAGTCTAAGTGACTGTGTATAGTGAACTTTGATCCTAATATTACATCCAAGTGGTTTAAAGTTAGTGAGCATATTGTTTACCAGCTCAATATAATTTATCTCGCTTGCGATTTCCCAGAAAAATTTTATTACCTAAACATATGAAAGCCAACTGTTTTTTTCAATCTCATTCAATGGCTTGGCAAAAGCAGGATACTTTGTAAGTTGTCTGATTTGTGGCCCATCAAAACTACCAGCTTTAAGTTTTTCTATACTTATCTGCGGCATTTTTATTCTTATGTAGCCGAAGCATGGTCCATCCTTGTCAAGAACCTTTACAAATTGCTTCATTAAGCCTAGTTTAACATGAAGGGGCGGTAAGGTGATTTTCTCCCGTTCACCAAAGACTCAGCAATAATGTTTTTACCCAATAATTAAGTTTTCTCTCTTTGACCACTCCTTCTTAATCCAGTGGTTTGTCTGTCCCTGCTAGCACAGAGGCACCAGAAACAAGGATATTTTGTGTTGCTAAATTGCTGCCCAAGAAGAAAGTTCACCAATTTTAAATCTACACAAATCATTTAGCGATGTCCCTAGTATTTTATCTTCTGTAAGGCCAATACTATTGTATCATATTCTTCTTTCATTTCATTTGAATGAGCGATTGGTATTGAGCCAAACATGTTTACATTGTGAAGAACACATTTTAAACTACGCTTGGAGCTATCAATGAACAAACGCCAATCACTAGCTTCATATTGCGGTAGTCCCATTCTTTTCAGAAGACCTCTAACGTCTAAACAAAATGTAAGATTGTCTTCTTGAGTAAAGTGGGGTAACACTTCAATTGTGGGATAAAAATTAATTTTTGTACCTTGTTCCATTAAATTCTTTTCATGCATCCTTGAAGCTTGTAGTTCAGATGCTTCCTTCGGTAAGTTCAATTCTCTAACAAGGTCACTTAGTTCATCTTGATTAAATAGTTGAGGATTTGTTGATACTGCCTCGTAGTCACTGTCACTGTCGTCCATAGAATCAGGAATGTGTTCACATGGCTCATATTTATCCTCACATACATCTCGTAATGTCTGAAATATTAGGATCGGGATTTCTTCTGAATGGGGTACCGGGTGTCTAGCTGAAGGTAAATCTGTATATTTCCATTTGTGGCGATTGTTTCGATTAATTCCCGAAACATTTACCATGCAAAAATAACAGTCGTCAATATGGTTTGTAGGTTCTCTCCAAACCATTGTCACACCAAACTTTAAACTTTTCCTTTTTCCTGTAGTTCAATACCGCTGATGTTCTGTACATGTTTTACACACAACATGCGGTGCCTACTTTTTACCTTGGTCACCAAGCTGAACACCAAAATATCCTAGGTATGCACATTTCACAAAGCCTGTAATGTTTTTCCTATTTTCTTTTAAAGTATATTCCCCACAAATGTAACAAAACACATCACAATGATTTACACAGCTTCTTCGAATTGAGCTCATTTTTAGAGGCTGCTTTACAAAAACTTTGAGAATTTGACCATTTGTTTTCGAAAATCCCCTTACTGCTTACTTACTCCCACTTCTCCATTTTCAAAGACACTCTCTCTTTACCCTATCCCCCCTTTTTTACTCTTCTCCACTTATCTGTGATTCTTCCCACGTGTCGTTATTCTACAGTTATGACTAGGGTCCTTTTCCACCGTGGGTTTCCCACATCCCTTAGTTGTATCTTTTCCCACTGCCTCCGCTCTGTACGCCTGTCTCCCCCTTCTTCAAAAACGCCAAATCCTCCCAACCCCTTTCTCAAAGGTATACAGGTGATTTTTAAAGTAAATACTGCAGAGTGATTATGAATTAGTTTATTTATAGATTGATTAAAATTTGAAAAATATTTTCTAAAATATATCAAAAATTTGAAAGAATATAATCATAAAATGCGCCGTATCTAAAAAAGTAGAGCTGTTACATAAAAACGGATATCATATTTGGATTCAGCACCACTAATATTGATAATATCAGCTCAAAAACTCCCGGCACCAAAAAAAAAGTTTTTTTTTGTTGGCCTGTGTAATTGTTACAATGACTTGTTAGAAAGACATTTTCTTTATTCAATCCATATAGTGTAGACCGGGGCGCCTACGTGAGGATATTTTACAATGAATCTTCTAATTTTCATGTTTTAACGAAGGAAATTTTATACTTTGTGGTTTAATGAAGCAGCTAATAAAGTCAAATTTTAATGCAACCAGTTGCTTGCCTATTAATGTTTTTATCAGCTAAAAAAAACTGTTGTTGGATCCAAGTCAGTTGCGTAAACTTCCCCAGTTCTTGGGACGAGTTTACGCAACGCTAGACCGATTTTTACCTACTGACGCGTAAAATCTCGTGGAAATAAACCCTTGGGAGCAGCATTAATATGACATGGCTTGTAGCGAGCTAGTTATGACTCGGTTCGGAAAAGTGCACAGGATGAACGTGCCCCGATCTAACCTGCATATTCGACTTTATTCTCTCGAGTTAAGTACCTTCTGACTTTCCACAGTTTTTTTTAATCAAGCGCAAAGCAAATAAAACGCCTGGTTTACCAACCCGTGAACAATGTTCACTGAACATGCCACACACATTTTACCATGAGAAAAACATGGGTTTTCAAGTTTCAGCCCACAGACACTCACCTTGTGATTTGTTAATACACCATCGCGAATGCAACACTACTTGCAAGTTGAATTCGTTTTAACTCATAGGGGATATCGATTGGTGTCATGGGAATCCTCGGAATGAGATCTTTCTCATCTTTGAATTTGCTTTTGAGTATAGTAGCATGAATCGCATGGTATATCACAGTTTTTTTAATCGCCTAACGCGTTCCATTGCATAGTTTTAGTTGGTTTAGGTTTCGAGGCGTCTTGAGCACCGAGCCCACCTTTAGTTGCACCTTGTGCGGTGGTGAGCCAGGCGCAGGTGTTTAAAAATTCAGATGGTCTTCGTTTGTTATACAGTCAGTAGACTTCAACGAATGCAGAGTAGGTACATACTAGATTTGATTCTGAATTACGAAGTTTTAAGTCTTCCACATTTTCATTCTCAGCGGCCTAAGTTTCTCGTTCGCTCAACTCCTTGTGATTTTTGTGGTTATCAATTAATTGTGCGGGAACATTTTGTTGATGAGCTCGTCTTTCGATGAAACGAAATGGGGAACTTGCATGAAATATGTTCATCTTGCTAGTTAGTCTCATAGAATAGAAAATTTGCTTACGAGTCCAAATGTGTAACTCTCCTAGTACTCCACAAACGTCAATAAATGCTAATAAAAAATGCTCGAATATCGCTTGAAGTCACGTGACCTGAAACGCCTTCTGACGTCATCGCACGGCACACCTGGTACACCATTCACTTCGCTAAGAGAGAAGAGTGGTAGAGCCTTCAATGCAAGATATCGAAGTAAAATCTTCGTCGAGCTTTGTAATAGTTCCTAAAAGGACAAATTGACTTAAGAGGGATTTAAGAAAGCACAATACCTCAATTTACTTCTGGTCGACTTCCTTATGGCGGCTGATTTTCTGAAAAACAGTGATTGCTTCGTCACTAGCGCGATGCGGGAGTAAAATAAAGCAGGTAAATGACCATGCGATTAATGAAAATTATTTTACGAACGAATATTTATTTATTGTCCATTAAGATTTAATATATCCATTGCGAGCTGAAAATCTATCTTATTACTTATTTACTTAGTTACCAACCATGCGGAACTTCGATAGTCTTCCCTAATCGGTCGGAGTTGAGATCCTAATGATCGTGAAAAGGTAAAAAAAAAGTGTTTGATAGACACAGAAATAAGTTTCAAATACTATTTACTATGTACTCAAGTTCCTGTTTTTGAACAGAAACCCACTGTAGCAACGAGACGAAATTTTAGATTTTGCGTTGACATGCAGCGAACTTTATGGGCATCACAGCAGCAAATGTTTAGTTTACATTACCAAAAGCCACATATTTCTCGTATACTCCTTATTTCACCCGTGGTTTAATCGTAATCAGTATTTATTCTCATGAATATCCACCTTCCTTTATATAAATAATCCTACAATTGGTGGACTGTTAGGTACTATTTCTAGGTTTCTTTATGAAATGAGTGATACATCTTAAATTTGGTAGCCATCCGAGAAATACTGGCGATTTGATGAAATACTACGGCAACCCTGATTCAAGAGTGTACTTACGTGGAGAAACATCCCGTTGCCAATGTAATTAAAGTATTTAACTCCATTCCGTAGGTCATCAACCACTTTCTTCTCTTATATTTGTCCTTTGGGGCACAAGCAAAAATCTTCTCCGGCGAGAAAATAGAGGTACTTGAGCGGCGGGGCACTAAACACGATATATATGGTTTTCACACGTTTGTCTATTGAATATCCTTGCTGCAATATACTTATTTCACTAACCAAATGATATGGGTGTCCAACGTAGATCACAATCTGCAACCAACTTATTTTCATTTAACCTTTCCAAATCTCCTCAAACAATCCCCTCTATTTGTTTCAAAAAAGCCTTAGCAACCTAAAATATTCACTAGTCTGCATTTTGACGTTAAAACAGCAATTATTTTCGCCTAATTTGCATTTGAGCCCTCGTAGATCGATTTTCTGTCCACTTCCTCAGTCTGTCATCAGTGGATACCGTGCCGTGATGTCACGCTCCGATGACGTCGTGTTTTCAAGAAGCCGATGAAGGTCTATTTTTAAAGACTCATAACTCAGCTAAAAAGCATATTCATCCGCGAAATTTTCGGCGAGCACATTTGAGGCAGGGAGATTCTTATTCAAGTACTTTTAAAAAATTTTGCATGTTCCTCATTGCAAAAATTCCGAGGAAATGAAATCAATCTTCTCAATTCGTTGATAGGAACAGGGCCATTACCGTCAGTCAAAAATTGCTTGGAGATTTGCGTCGAGGTGGGATTAGCTTGAATAAAATGATTTATTTTTTTTATTTTTTTTGCTATTAAAAATTTGTAATAATGTTACGAAGCTCACTCATTAAAATTGGTAAAAACAAAAGAATAATCTAGTTTTTACCAACTAGACAGTTTTTCAGGGTTACCAACTTCGAAAAAATACCTTTAAATACACAATTAATTTTTTTTCGTGGCCGTCTTATGTATTTTAATGTATTTTGTTTGTAAGCAACATCAGGCCCATCAACATCACATCATAAAACTGGAGCTTTGATTGATGACGGTAATCATTTTAATGCCTTAATTTATACATTCATTCCAACATAATTTCATCACTGTACAAATCTTGTTTAAAAGTTATGCTAAATGATGTTTGACAAAAATTCTAGCTATTCATCTCATTTTAATTGTGGTTAAACGAAGAAAAAGTGCACTGTTTGAGGTAGAATTTCTCGTTGAAATACTTCCCTAATGAATGTTTCATTGGAGTTCGAAGGAAGAGAGAGATTATTTACTGGACAGTTTCAATGGCCGCTCATCATCGATTAGATAAGGCACCTCTAATCTAATCTGCCACTCTCACTGGATTCCCAATCGAGTGAAAACTTCATCCAGGCCGGGAGAGGATGCTCTCACCTCACATTTATTCCCGCCCAATCGTGAAGCTCGTGGCAATTCTGCGCGTTGGACATCTGTGGAGTGCGTTCGTGGCTAGATGCGTTTAACCCAGCCACGTTGACATATGTATCCACTGGCAAAGGAGTGAAATTCCTGAATTATGTGTCGGTGGATGAAACGCAGATGGCCCTGTCAGCGATCTCTCTCTGGATGTGAATAGCAGATGATGGGGGAGCGGTCAACTCGAGCTCACTTCGCATGCCATGGCGGAGGAAAAGGCTTACAGACTAAGCGCAGGCAAATCTTTTGTAATCGCGCCCGGTCCATATTTATCGTTGAGAATCGATTCTGAAATACCCTAATGACTTAAATTACAAGACTACGGACTCGCATTTTACTACAGACGCGAAGTAAAATGATTGCTGATTAAAGAAATATAGAGGAATAAATAAATTCAACTGAGATACGAAGCTACCGTAATGAAATATATAAAAGATTGTCATTTCAAATAAATTTAATGCTGTACGACCTAGGCTTCGACGTGGAACTCCATTCTCTACTTTTAAGAGGATTCCATGAAGTCACGGTCGAGACAACGGAAGCTGTCGTCATGAGCGTCAAACGAAATTATTTAGAAGGATTTTATTCTTCGTTATGAAACAATTCTGAGTTCCCGTTTGTCGTACCCGTTCTACAAGGGCTGAGGGTGGGTATTATACATGCTTGTTCCTCTCTGTGACCCTCCTCTATTTCTTCGGGTTCGTCACCCTTTCCGATTTTTGTATCTCCTGCGGTAAACTACGATCGATACGTATACAAGACGGACGTCTTTAATTTTTGGTGCGACCATTGGCGACTCTGCTTTGTGCTTATCAAATCGAGCATCAAGTCTTTTATTTCGCAAGTGTTATGCCGCCGCAGATTGAGTGTGCGCCGTGGAGAGCGGAAATCGTTTCTGCTGGCGACCGATAGGAGAGACAGCTACTCTTGAAGATGTTTCACTCCGCGTCCTCCTCATTGGACTGATATGGTTGAGATATAAGAATGACGGATGGATGATGGAAAGATGAGACGTGATTGCACTGCAAGGGACGAAAGTTGTTAAGACTCAATTCTGGGGTCGATTGCCATTTTCATTGAGTTTGGTACAAATTTACGTGATCGAAATCGTGTTTAAGAGAGTGGACAATTTGATTTTCTTTTTGAAAAACGAGTCAATTGGATCATTATTATTTTTAATGCGCTTACCATCTTCCCTGTTCTTAGTGAAAGAAACGATCAGAAATTACTTCCGAATCGCGAATCGGTGGATTTCAATTTGTTGGCGAATGTTTTATCGCTTCCAAGAGTCTGCGTGTCCACTTACGCTCCGCTTAAATGAATCGTGATAATCGGATTGATTAATTGATTCGTGGCGATGGTTTGCGCAATAGTTGTGGCCGTCGTGAATGAGGGAGGGCTCAGGTAAATGCGTGCTCGTGGAAGTGGTCGTCGTCTCGCTGGGGTTGGCAAGTGAAACGAAAGCCAAAACCAGTAAAATGTCAACAGTTTAAAACTTCATGGTTTCGTTCGAGGGAGCGAAACGTAGAGACGAAATGAAATGGATTTAAACTCGGAGAGCTAAACTCAAATGGTCGAAAATGAATCGGAGTCAAAACTACTTCGGATCGCAACTAAACTAAAACTCCAGGACGAAACGAAACGCAGATTATGTTTCGCACCGAAGCACAGTGGGCGGAAATCGGAAAAAGCCGGACAAAATTACAAAATGGCTTTTTTTGAGTTATAAACTTGAAACTTCGCAGGTATACTCAAAAATGATTGAAGTTTATTGATGTGTACTTTATTTGACATAGATCCTACCCGTTACTGAGATACAGAGGCTCAAACGTGAGCAAATTTCCATAAAAACGCCCGTCTTCAATTTTCTCTGAAAATCTTCCAAAGTCAGTGAATGGTGAAGTTATGGGTGGATTCTTGCCGAATAAAAAACCACATAATCTGTTAACATGGTGTTTTTCCTTTAATTTTCCGTAATCTTAAAGAATACAGCCCATAAATTCTTACCGTGCAGTAACAAAATGGCGGATACTGTTTTTCGACGAAGTTTTACATTTAGGTAGAGTTTCAAATAGGTTTTCGGCAAGGTCGCGCAGAGTAACTTATATGAGAGCATTGTTTGAAGATTTCTTGAGGTCTTTATGCAGTTTTCTTTGAAATAAGTTTGCGTCGCCGGAAATTCCATTGATTTTTCGATCGCGCGGCAGGGTTCTTCTCCGCGCGTCGGGAGTTGGATTAGCCGCGCCGCGGTAAGGTTATTGAAGCTGTATGGGTTTTAACGCTCAACATTCACCGTTTTTATGTTTTGCTTCAAGACACCGATTCTCAAATGGTCTATGGTGAAGACAGTGGAGGTTTTTCATGCTATGTACTTGCACGTTTCATCGAAGTTCATTTCGTTATCTTTGGATACGATCGAAGACCATGCTTCTATTAAAAGCGTTCAAACCTCGACAAAGTGAGTTGTTTTCCTGGGACTCATACAAAAAGACCTACCAGAAATATACCAGCTGAAACCCTTATACCTTCTTCAATCACCGATCCCTGACCCTCAGGATTCTAATTTCGAAAACGGTCGTTTTATAACACCCTGGAGCGGAGCCCTTGGCCGTCTTAACGGAGATATTTCCATGGGAACGAAAAAATGAACGATTTTTGTGTCGCTTCAAAAATTGGCTCGCTGAATCCATAACATTTCCGGAATATGCTTTGCATTACTTTCTCAATACTTCTAAGGGAGTTGGTATTTTTGTAAAAATCTATTTCTTTCAAATTTATTGAATAAATACTATTCCACATTTAGCTTTACGTTACAAAATTCATACTTTTTTCATACGTACCGACGGATCAATATTGACATAAATGGTGTGAATTAATTATTCTGCGACAACGTTGCGCTTGATAAAGGAAACTTACCCATGCGGGACTCGAACCCGACACTTCTTTGACAGGCGAGCATTTTACCCCGCCGCCACCCAAGTCGGCAAATTGAACAAATAACGAACTGCAAAAAGCGTCATTAAATCCAATGTTTTACTCTTGAGATGAAGAGAATAATGTTCAAGAAGATGGCTAATAATGCAGTTTTCAGTGACTTAACATTACTAATCATGAACATAGATTACTGATGGCAACTAAATAATCAAAATTTTATGGACAAAAATTATGGATCGCGTGACAATCTCATTTTCTGCACCTACAGTAAGCACTAGAAAGTTGTTGAAGCAGATACGATGAAGACAGGGTAGTTTAGGTAGACAATTCCACGGGAACTTCTAGATTTTTTAAAACGTGTATCATACCCTCAGTTCTACCTTGACTGTGGTGAAGGAAAGTTAAGTTCTCTTGAGTGCGCAGAATTTGTGAAAGTGATTTTAATTTGCTTGTGGAGCGTAGAAATTTCAAACTTCAACTTCCCTGTAAGTACGTTTTTGAATAAATCCCCGAACATCTTTTTCAAAATAGTTATTTTAATTTATATTATCAATTTTAGCTGAAAATTTTCTTAGCATTCCTTTCCTAACTAAAATAAATTAAAATTTAAATTATCAAATGCCACTGTTTAAATTCCAATCGATACGACATATCCAATATGCATTCAGAAAATCATATGTGGCAGTGCAGCGTACACAAACCAACAGAATATTTATCGATATCCGGTGAACGATATTTTACATCCCCTAAGTTATTCATACCCGACGCTATTGCACCGCAGATTTAGAACCCCATGATTCAGCTGTCCTTCAGTGTGTTGCAAACTAAAAACTATCGTTTTTCTTAATTTCGAAATGACTATACTTCCCTGTAGGATAATAAATTATATGGGTTTTAAGATTAAGAAAAAATTAGGAAAATAAGGTAAGCAATGTAAGCATTTCTTTTCCGTTGATCATGGTCAGTAGTAAACAGAACTCGATCGTGTAAATTCCAGAGTTGAAATCATTAAGGCCATCCACCTGCCTTTCGATATAGGTAATGTCTTTCTGATTTTGTAACTTCTTTTGTCTCTTTTTTTCACCTAAAGCGGATGGGATGACAAAGTCGTGTCGATGTCGGCAGTGGATTTTCCCAGATAGTGACATCTGAAATTGTAGAGCCTATATGTGAGAAGTGCCTCCGATGCAATTTAAATTCTTTATCAAAAGTTTAGAGATAAATGTAATTAACCAAGAGAAAGTGGAAACTTCAGTCGTTACCTGCAGCGCCTTTGTTACCTGCTGCTTTTTAATCAAACTAAGAAATACAAGGGAACTCATGACTAGGAATTTATCTGAAGCATCCACTTGTAGCCACATTTGCTTATATTGAGAGTGGCCCGAACTTCCATCAGAACCGTACTTAGAGATTAATCTGTAGTTCACCACACATTTTAATTCTTGAGAGGTGGAAGTGGTGGCTAAGCAGGCTATTGTTCCCAATATGGTGTGGTTCAGTGGTGCTTGAAGGTTTACTTCGCACATGGTCTCAGTTATTTTAATTCCTTCGTTATAAGCTGCCTTTTTTTCTATCGCTATTCTATCATAACTGGGATACAATTCGTGTCCATGGCTCAGAGCTGTCCTACGAAAAGACCGATGTTTACGCTTGGTCAAATCAGAGGCAATCATCAATGACAGTGCCTCTTCCACTGTCATCTCAGGGTGGACCTTTTCACTCGTCCTCCACTTTGAAAGAACTCTCTTAGCCCGAGTAGGGGTCGTAGTTGTTATTTCTGCAATTAAGTGAGCTGCTGCAGTGTCTACCCTCTCTCTCAAACTCACAGATGCCGCGAGAGCAAGCTCAGCAGTAGTAGCAGTAGTTTTTAAAGTTTGAATTTTCTTCTGCGTGATCTAACACATTAGGTGCGACATTTTTTTGGCCGCCCTGGAATGCCTGGCAAATATAATATGAATTTTGTAGCATGAAGCTACCGGGGGAATTTTATTTAGTCAATCAATTTGAGAGGAATAGATTTTTACAAAAATACAATACTCAACCGGCTGTCGTTGAAGTATCGGGAAAGTGATGCATAACAAATTCTGGAAATGTTATAGAGTCATCGAGCCAACTTTTGTATCGACACAAAAATCATTCATTATATCGAGAACTCTCTACCCATTTATTAAGGCATGGCCATAGAATGCGTTTTGTCAGGAAGTAATTGAGAAATTTCAGAGCATCAGGGCCTTGTCTTAAATTCAGCCTCCGCGATAAATAATGGAGCAAATATTTTTTACCGAGTGAATGATTTTTTTTACCGATTCCAATATTATTTTGTAGATATCAAGTCATGTAATAATGTGAGGTGGCATTTTATATGGAATGGCGGATGGAGCCTATGTAAAATTTAGAAATAATAAATTTGTCGAACCTTTGGTTATCCAATGCCCTAATGCGTGCACGGGGAGGAACGTATGGTAAACGTGTAAAGACATGAAAATCTGTATGTCAAAGTAGAACTGAGGGTATGATGCACATTTTAAAAAAGCTAGAAGTTCCCATGGAAATACCTCCGTTAAGACGGCCAAGGGCTCCGCTCCAGGGTGTTATAAAACGACCGTTTTCGAAATTAGAATCCTGAGGGTCAGGGATCGGTGATTGAAGAAGGTATAAGGGTTTCAGCTGGTATATTTCTGGTAGGTCTTTTTGTATGAGTCCCAGGAAAACAACTCACTTTGTCGAGGTTTGAACGCTTTTAATAGAAGCATGGTCTTCGATCGTATCCAAAGATAACGAAATGAACTTCGATGAAACGTGCAAGTACATAGCATGAAAAACCTCCACTGTCTTCACCATAGACCATTTGAGAATCGGTGTCTTGAAGCAAAACATAAAAACGGTGAATGTTGAGCGTTAAAACCCATACAGCTTCAATAACCTTACCGCGGCGCGGCTAATCCAACTCCCGACGCGCGGAGAAGAACCCTGCCGCGCGATCGAAAAATCAATGGAATTTCCGGCGACGCAAACTTATTTCAAAGAAAACTGCATAAAGACCTCAAGAAATCTTCAAACAATGCTCTCATATAAGTTACTCTGCGCGACCTTGCCGAAAACCTATTTGAAACTCTACCTAAATGTAAAACTTCGTCGAAAAACAGTATCCGCCATTTTGTTACTGCACGGTAAGAATTTATGGGCTGTATTCTTTAAGATTACGGAAAATTAAAGGAAAAACACCATGTTAACAGATTATGTGGTTTTTTATTCGGCAAGAATCCACCCATAACTTCACCATTCACTGACTTTGGAAGATTTTCAGAGAAAATTGAAGACGGGCGTTTTTATGGAAATTTGCTCACGTTTGAGCCTCTGTATCTCAGTAACGGGTAGGATCTATGTCAAATAAAGTACACATCAATAAACTTCAATCATTTTTGAGTATACCTGCGAAGTTTCAAGTTTATAACTCAAAAAAAGCCATTTTGTAATTTTGTCCGGCTTTTTCCGATTTCCGCCCACTGTGCGAAGGGAGGGACCACGTGGTGCTTCGCCTTCGAACGGTTTAGTTTCGACGAACACACCGAGTACGAAGTATAGTTGAATGAAGTAGAGGTTTGGCCCACAGGCACTATTTTATCGGAATTACTAATTTTTGTGTTATAAACTATTTGTTTTCTACAATTTTTATAATAGATCTGGCTCTCTTTTATCAAAACTCCAAATTATAGGAACGAAAACGACGGGAATGCCAAGCACTCAAATTTGGGCGACGTGATTTTACGCGCAAAAAAGGGGTACTTTTTTGAGAAAAAATTGTGTATAGGAAATATTTTGTCGCGGAAATATTTTTTGAGTAAATGATTCAACTTAGAAATAAATTCCCGTTTGTTTGCTTTTTGTTGCATTGACGTTGATTGCCTCGTTTAGACGATAGAGCTCCTCAAACTCAGGAGTCTGGCTTTTTTTTACAGAGAGTAGATGCATGGGGCACTCATATTTTTACCACTTACAGGAGAACGGTGAACGCAAACTGGCCATTCGATTTTTAAGCTCAATGTTTTAATCTCTCTACACGTAGTGTGTCAAACGTAATGGGTCGAAACTATTCCCTCTTATCCCCCTACACACAACTTCTACGATCGAAACTTAATTATGAGCAGCGGAGTTTCGATTAATTTAGTTTCGTTCCCGATGGTGAAGTTTCGTCCCGGGTCGAAACTAAAGTCCTTGGTGATTTTAATTTGGTGCGGGAACGTTGCTAAACCCAGGCCTCATATTTTTGTTTTCCTCCGGGAGGAAACACATTCGTTTCGTTTTACTTGCCAACCCTGCCTCGGCAATCCGTTCCTGCTCCTCCCGTGGCAATAGGTATTCCGGATATGCCTGGAGCGGGGCTCAAACCGTCGTCTCCCACATCCTAGCGCTGTACGCTGTTTGCTGGTCCGCTGATATTCCTGGAAGAATTCTGCTGGCTGTATTCACACGCCCACGGTTGCTGGCGCCTATACTATACCACTGTCTACCACCACGCACGCACGCAGCAACGAGTCACTCGCGTTCCTTGTATTCCAACAACCACGAGACGATTTATTTGTTTGGCGTATGCAATCAATCTTATTAGTATGTAAGTAATCAGCGCAAGATATTGTGATTGAAATGAGCTTCAAATCGTTGATATCATTCACAGATAATTTCCACGTCACTGCATAGGCAAGTGAATACGGAGGAATGAGTATTTTTTTCCATTTTTGTTGAAATGGCAGTGGTTGTGTGGATTTGTGGCCAATTGTGCATCAGCGAAGAGGTTTCGTGTGTGTGCACTCTCGCGGGTCTGTAGCAGCAGTATTTGTCGCGGCAGTGGCGAGCAGAGGTTGGGTCGGTTCCTTGACCTCCTCGTTGCCGCAGCAACCGGTTTGCCCTCCGAGGATTGATTCCGCTGAAACGGCAGTTTGGACGGAATAGGGCTTGTCGCAACGACAACCCGTTTCTCATTGGAGTCGCTCGCCTGATGGCATTTTGGTTTTCTTGGAAACGACCGGAAAGAAGCGGAGGGATGAGTCCCCGTGGACCAATACCAACTTAAAGGAGTTTTATGAGTGGGAAAAATTCTGCTGTTGAAACTCGGAGCTCTGATTAGCGTTGCGGGAAGCGCGAGGTCACGTGACTTGGGGCGGGTGCTGTGGTCGGTCGGTTCGAATGTCATCGTTCGCCCCCTGGCGATGCTCAGTAAAAAGCAATCCCATTCTCTCCCTCTCTCTCTGTCTCTCTCCCATTCCAAGTCGGAATGATCTCAATTGGAGGTATTATTGTCGTGAAAAAGTTGTTCCGGTGGTTGGTCGTCGTCAAAGTCAAAGGGATACGTCATACCTCTTTCGGAGCGCGCTCTCTCTGTCTTTATCAGATGGATTTAATGAATTTCCCCACGATATGCGGTCGATATGATATCGTTCGTTTCCCTATTGTTAGCGTGCGTTGAGATGACTTAATAGTTGGCATGGCACTACGAAAGCAGCTCCCTCGGTTGTTTGTATTTTTTGGTAGGACGCATACGAAGGTATTGCTGAGGGGATTATTTTGTGGCGTAAGACCCACCACTGAAATTCCATGAAAAGGAATTGTACAGTTTATCTATATGTATCCAGAAAGTATGTGGAAAGAAATATTTGGCTCTTGTACTTGTTCGCAAGAAAAAAAACGAATTCGCACCTCCTGAATGCCAATGAAGCAAAGGCTATGTACTGCCCTTAAGATAAGTGGGCCGGCCGAATTAAAAAGTTTCTTTAAAAGTAAACCATAGAGGTATCACTCACAAGCCAGCCTGCCTTCAAATACAATCGCGTATACAAGTATCAGGTTCTGTCAATTCAGTTATTGCGAGCTGTAGCACATAACTGTTACATCACCAACACTCTTCGACCAACACTTGCATTGCAGTGAACAGAGAGAATTATGAAATCGAGAAGTCCATTTGATTAGCGGGTGGAGGATGTCGTCGTCTAGAATTACGCCAAGAATTACATTTGGACTGTAACTGGACTGCCAAAAAGCGGCGGGAAATTTAGTTCCAGAGTTGGCCGCTAAGCGTCACTTCCGGATCAAGGGTAGATGAGCGGAGCGGCGATAATGTCTCCAAATATGAACGAGTAACGTTTGAAAACGAATACTTTGCAGCCTATTTTTATTTTTGTCAGCCTTTCTTAATCCATCAACAATAAACTCCGTCAAGCGCCTGATTTAGTTTTTCAACGAGTCTCTGTAATCGTCTGTAGTTTCCTGGTAGTGAGTTGTTATGCAATTAGTTCACTATATTCTCGTAGAATTTTCACCCTATCTATTTACAAATTTCACGCAAAACCCTGTTGTGCGTTGAGAAGAATAAATCTGGATTGCTTGCATGACAGTAAAGCATAATATTTTGTGGAGTTATTTTTTTAAATTTTGATATCTGATTAATCGCCATTTCCGTTTTAATTCCATTAACTCGGGCCGCTATCCCTATTCCCTTCCCTTCCGTCCTGTCCCCGTGACGCGCAGTCACTTCTCCCAGCGCACCCTTCGTTCTCTCTGTGTATCCTTCGTCATCGGACCCCTTCTCCACCTATGCTCATCACGCCCAAACCCTTCCGATCTGCGTTCCTGTCCTTCCTCTTGAATTAACTGTTTGCCATTGGTTGTGAGAACTGTCGATGCTCATTTATTGAGTCGAACTAACCTCCTCCTTGCTTCGTGGTGTTTTTCTTTCTAAACAAGGAGTCTCATAAAAAGAACTTAGAAGATAACCTTGAAATGAAACCCAATTTTTTCCTAACGGAAGGTGAGGTGATGTAAATCGGTGGTAATAAGTTTTGATGCAGTCAACTGAAAGACTCGGGTGAAAAGATCAGGTACAGCGGGTTTTTTAAGACGTGGAGATGCCTCGTAATTACGAAAATGTGAAAATTTTCGTCTGTAATGGTGGTGGGTTCGTTTTCAATGTTCCTCCGCTTTAGGGAGGTAGTGTGCCCGCCCCTCACTGAAATATTTCTCGGGGGTGTTGCCAAAGGGGAAGAAAAGTCGATTGAAGAGAGAGAGAAGCTTACCACCCCAAAGAATTTCTGGGCAGTCCTGCGCGTAAGGCAGCTTTCATCGAATTTGAAGATGGCGAGTAAAATTTTCGGGCCTAACCGTGGACTAGAAGTAAATTTATAAGTAGTAATTTATGCCGTCATTTTTACTAGAGCTGCGATAAAAAGTGCGACAGAGTTTTGGTAAAAATTACAATAAAATGTATGCATTAACTTGAAAGGAGGGATATTTCTTTGTAAGCCCATTTACGTTGCAGATTTTATTTTCGCAGAATGCACTTGAGGAATTCTGGATAGGACAGGATGACATTGGGACTTGTATGCACTTAAAATAAATACCACCTATCTCAATATCTCCTAAATGTGAGTGGGGCTTTAAAAACCGTATTTGAAACTCTGATCCTCCCTCCTTTCCATTCTCCAAGCTCTGTCATTCTCCCAACTGAATCAGCTTTTCACCAATATGAAACTTGTTTCCTGAAATCGGCCGCTTTTTAAGCCTCTAGACCGGGTTAGTCCTCGAAACGATGACGTCACCTATCCCATATTTGCTCTGTTTGACATCTTTTCTCTCTCGTGGAAGGCGCAATAATCACCTCTCTTGTTTTTTCCATGGGCATTCCCATATGCCTCGTTCACATTACGATTGTCCAAGCGATCGTGCCAACGATAGTTGGCCGAACTAGCCGTGTGAATGCATGTCCTGACAATAGTTGACGTAGTTCCGAACGTTGCCACTTTACGATGGTTAGGCGCTGGGAGACCGGAAACGGAAGCGACAAGAGAAAGACGAAAAGTTCGTGAAGCTCTATTTTTTTTCATGGATTTGTCATAGAAAGGAAGAATATGGGCGGAAGAAAAATTATTCTGTAAATAAACGTTGAGCACAATTAATGCCTTGTCCCTGCATACCTCAACAGCTTTGCTAACCGTCAATTTCCCGTTTAGTTAAGATGTCCGCACTAGAGGGCAGCACAGGTTTTAACAATCGTCGTTTAACAATCGCACGATAATTCCGACAATCGCTGGAACAATCGTCATGTGCATGAGGCAATAGAAATTCTCATAGACTTTGAATATGCCATTCCCTCTATTCCTTCAGTTGCTTTATTAATTCGGACGTGTACCGCACGGTAGCGCGAATGCAGACGTCCAGGACCACGGCTTTTACTAGTCTCAACCCGTCGCTAAGACCGATCGCGTGGAGGTAAGGCTGTCTTTATCTCTTCGCTTATCTCCCGTGCGGCGGCTCTGTTAATCTGGCCGAAGCGATCGCATCCTTCGAAACCACGAGACGATGGAGGAAGTGACGTCACTGAGCACCCAAATCGAAATCTGAAAGTGGTGCAGCATGCGTGGGTTAGGCCCAAGCGCGCCCAGCGTCCAACTCCAACGACCCCGAAATGAAGGAAGAGGAAGAGAGCGTATTGGACGCGTGCTGCCGGTCGAGTGTCCCTCGTGGTCATTGTGCCTGCCATGGGATCCGATCGTCAAAGGAAACGCAATCAATGCCGTATTATGTGCAAAGTTAAATCAAGTTCGACGTTAGAAATTCGCAAATTATGTAACTTCTACATCGCTGGCGGGTTAACTCCCACGCCCTTGTGATCTAAAACAAGTGAAGAGTTGAATTCTAAATCCAGGAACACGTCCAAACCTCTCAGGTGGTCTAACGAGGACTTCACTGTCATTCATGGAGGTGACACTCTTGGGAGGCAAGTGAATAAAATCCTAACATTCGGGCGCATGAGAATTAATATGATGGGATGAGGAAGCGTCTCTGTCGTCATCTCGCTGGAATTCGCTTTCTCCAATTTCTCGCATCCGCCGCCTTACGCTAAATGCCATCTCGCCTCTCTCGTGATGACACACTTGGAGCCGGCGGTGGGCGGGCCTACCGTGTCGCTAGGACACGGATTTGTTGCTCACTTCCCCTTTGTTGCGTGGAATGTGTGTTGTGGGGGTCATCAATCGATCATCCCGATTATTCAGCCCAGTGCAACTCCCTAACCCTGGTAATGCCAAGCGATGTCGTCCTTAATGTCGCCCGGCGATGGTTTCAAACATAGATGGCAGCACCAAAGCTCGCCCGTGTGCTCCTATTCATTTACCTTGTTGGGATTTAGCGGAAAAGGCTCTCAGTATGAATTTATATCATATAAACACTAATTTAAGCACTGAAACTTATATTCACAATTAAAAATCTTTGTTGTATGAAATAAATGCATGGAGAACCATGAAATAAGCCCCCGAATATGACATTCTCTACCTCATTGCATTCCGTCCGCTAGGCTTCAAACAGATCAATCAACGGCGTCAATCAAGCACAAACTCTACAGAATGGTATTACAGCTAATACTTATCGCAACAGCTTATCATTGGAATTCAACTTCCTGAGTTATAAGCTCGTAATTCCGATTCAAAGAGATATATCATGCTATGAAACAGTTCCAGACTAGGTAGAGGTGATAGTATTTTATCAACGTTATGTTATAAAAGAGGTTCTAAACAACAAATTTAAAACCTTTAAATATCAAATCAAGCCCTGAATAGAATTTTTAACATACTTTATTTCTTTCCTGCGATAGAAATGTGGAAAAACCTAAGTGTAGGCCCCCGAACTTCGCATTTAGTGTAGGTATCATTAAATATCATCTGCTAGGATTTCATTAGGTCAACAATTTAAAATTAAGAACAAACTGCATGGATAAACAGTTAATACTTATCTCAACAGTTTATCAGTGAAATTCAGCTTCTAAGTGGTGAACAGGTAACTCCGTTTCATAGCATATGTGATGCTATGAAAGTGAATGCTAGACTGGAAATAATTGCACGTCATAGTTGTTTTACTAATTGAGGCGGAAGGAACGGGATAAAATGATAAGACCCTATCTAATACACTATTTCAACAGGAATAGCGGCTTCCAATTTAAACATTTCCACAGTGTTGTGGTCGAAAAGTTTGAGGCTGAAAATCTAAAGGGATATGTATGGAAATGTCAACGAAGTCAATTCTACTGCAAGGAATTCGTCCTTTCCCTCGAAAGTCAAAAAACTTCATCGAGAAAAATTTCCTTATACATCGCACTTGGTATCTCAAAAAAATTGATCGTTCTTAAGTAGCTTCTATATTCGAAAGTTTGCTGAAAAAAGATCACTCCCGTACAATCACCATAAAACTATCTAGATGTTTCGGGCGAGCTACAGTGCTGCCATCTATGAGAATATTTCTCGTCGGCGACAATAGTGACGATAGATGAAGCATTAAGTGCCCAGTCCTGATTATTCTAAGTCCGTGATCATCCCTCAGCAACCCTATGATCGGTTCGACTGGTTTATTGGTCTCCCGTCAGCTAGACCCCTTTACTTTACGCCAGGCCTTTCGGGGTGGCTGCCCGAAACCCTTCCCCCCCCCCCCCCTTCCGCCTCTCCTCCCTTGGTTTTGTTTATCTCGCCGTCGCGATGTGACCGATTCATTTGCGCCGTATGCCCAACGCTTTCCAAAGACTTCTCCTCGACGCTGCTTGCGCTATTCGCACCGACGGGAATCACCGTTCACATCATTCTCTCATGGCAGCACATTTCGCATGCCTCCCGCCTTCATTTCTCCGCTGCAGCCATCGCCTATCGGCCATAGCTGTCCTTGTGCTTTCCTGCAGAAAGGAGTGATTAGGGAGGGCATCTCTGCGGGATTCCTCACTCGTCCTGCCTCATTTGGCTTGGTCACACGGAACGATTGGATCACCGAGTTTTAAAATAAAGTGATCACCACTTCTAATGTTTCTTACTTCGGCTAGATGATTAAATAAGAAGTCCTAGAAAAGTATTTTTGCCAGACTAAGTCCCGGCACGCCGAAAATGGCGGCTATATTTTTTTTTATTTGTTGAGATTGGTGAAGACTTACATGCATGTAATAGTACTGAAGTCCCATTTGCACACGAACTTGAAGGATTTTTATATCCGCACTTAAATCATGATTGATCAAAATGTAAAAAGTACTCGATTTATTGATCCACGTTTTTTGGTTTTGAAGTTCATACTTCTTTTTCGGCATAATGATTTTGAATCTTTCTGCGATTTAATGCCTTTATTACAACCATTTCATCGTCCAATCGATTTACATCCTAAGACCCTTTATTGATGCAACGCGAGTTACCTTAGCAAAGTTATATCGTATAAATTGTTTTGCGTTAAAAGCAATATTCTACTTATATGAAATTTTCTCCTTGGCAGAGTCAAAATGTTTTTTTTTATTATGCCTTATCCCGTTGTTAATATTAGTGATTGATGACGCCGTCATTCCTTTTATCATTTTCCATTCGGAATCACTCCACCGATCGTTTGTAGGATTAAGCGACAAATAATTTTTTTTTCTTTTGCCAAGAATTTCTTCGGCAGCTGCTTGCAGCCCACTTCTAATGATTTTCTAACTCTCTTCCACTGATCTTATGTTCACAACTGGACTTATTTCAAATGGAATTTCAAGAGGCGGTTGAGATGTTGAGCCTCCTTCAATTTTTCAAGTTGCCAAATCTTTTCCACTGCTTTCTTCAGTTTATTTTAATTTTTGGCGGCATTTCATTATGACTAGGTTTTGTTCACTCTCGATGTCTGCCTCGGGATAGCTTTTGCAGTCCTTTACTTGGGTTTTTTGAATCTGTGTTTCACCTGAATTTGGTCGATGTGGAATCTTCGTACGTCTACTGATATGTTCCACGTGTATCTTCTTCGCATGGATTTTTTAAAATAATATGTTGGAAGCCACTATCACGTGTTCTGTGAAGAATTCCACTAGTCGTTCTTCTCTTTCGTTTCGTTTCGTAATCCATGTTTTCCAGTTACCCTTCCACCTTGGCTAACAATAAGTAGGCATTGCAATTCCAGGGCGCAATGAAATCCCGGGATGGTTTAGCGCTCATGATTCCCGGGATTGACGTTCATCTTTTTGCCGCGAGGAAGCGCTAATGAGTTAGTTTTGTAGGACGTGAAATGCAATGCGTTAGTCGTGTTAAAAAAGTTCGCTAGTCAAGTGATAATTTATGGCGAGAATGAAGAAAAATGTATTATGCATGTTTTTATTGTGTCATATGAGTTATCCATGTACTTAATGTGTATATATGATCTTTGAATTTAACCCCACGGTACTAGTTTACCTTCTGCGTGTTATTTGTGTATTACCAATGCTATCCTAGAGCAACGTTAGCCTTGCAATGATGAGAACAGCGGATGCTTGTAGCACCTCTTATTTCACAGTGCCATTTTTTCCCACTGCAGGCCGGCGGGCGCCATGGTAAGCTGACGCAAGCGGCTTTCCCTCAGCGCAGAAGACGTTTCGGCCGCTGTTCGGAGGCGCAGTCATGGGCATCCTGGTCCGCCGCCGATCGCTCATCCTCAAAGTGCTCTTGCTCATCCCGCTCGTCTGGTTCACCGTGGCCCTCATGCTGTACGCCGAGCAGAAGGAGCAGGCGGCCGTCGAAGCCGCCGTCGCGGCCGCCGTCGCCGCCGAGCCCCAGCCGGTGGCGCAGGAAGGCTCGGCGCAGGCGTCGGCGCCGCGCCGGGCCTCTTCGGCGCAGCCCCCGCCCGCGCCGAAGGAGGAGGAGGTGGAGGCAACGGCGCAGCCTCTCCCCGGGGACATGGGCCGGCCCGTGGTGCTGCCCAACATGACCGCCGAGATGAAGGCTCTGGTGGACCAGGGCTGGGAGCGCAACGCCTTTAACCAATACGCCAGCGACCTCATATCGGTGCACCGGTCGCTGCCCGACCCGCGCGACGAGTGGTGAGTAGCATCCATGCTCGGATAACAACTGCCGTGCGTCATATTGGCGCGACATTGCATTCCTTAAATACATCAGTGGAAATGAGCCCTGCGGCCTCTAGGTAGATTAACGGGTAAAGGAAAAGAGTCTCCGATGGCATTGAAATTACGGCCAACTGTTAATTACATTTCTATGCTAGATCTACATCTACATAAAACCCTGCGAGCCACCTCTAGGGTGTTTGGCAGGGGGTGACCAGATCTACCCCCACGTAATTAATGTTGTGGATGGTGTCAGCATGCGGATGAAGCTGTGGCGGCCGTTCGCGAGGGTCGATGATCTAATAGAACACTAATTGTGCGGCACGTGGGCCACAGGGCCCCCACCAATGGGCATCCGCGCGCCCGGCCCATGTGATAGCTCTCGCCAACTTTCAACAGTGACCTTCGGCTGTCCATGTCGCTCGCCTTTTGCTTCCTGAGGTAGGGAACGACGTTTGAGAATCCAGTGTTGTCTACAAAATGCATGCACAACTGGGAGTTGGACGACCGGAGGGCTCAGTGATGCTCGAATGTCCATGGGAGGATAGCAGCGAAAGGGATTCAACTGGCGTGTCCGCGTCGGAGATTGGAGAGGACATTATGTATATTGGTGTGGGTTTATTTGGCCGCGGGTGGAAAGGAAATAGGTGATGGTGAGTGGCAGCGGAGGTGCGGCTTACATGCGAACGAATGTTGCTGTCAGAATCTTCCTCATAGGATAATCCTCCAAAATCGTAAGAATAGCAATGGCTGTTGCCTGGTTTCGCTGATGGTAGGACCCGCCCGCCTTTTATGACGGTGCGGGATTCCTCGTCCCATCCCTTCCTTCCCTATCCCGTCCCAGGAGGCGTCGTCGGGCTCCTATCGCGGCGGCGCCTCCTTCCTTTATCCTTCCAGTCCTCCCCCTTTTGAGGAGCAGAGGTGATAAGCTAACGCTTCCAGACCCTGCCCCCAGAAAGTAACCGGCGAACCAGCCCTAGGGTTTCGTATCCACTGTCGGAAATGACGTCTAAGAATGCGATTTGGATGCGTGGAGGAGGCAAACACAAAGCATTTCATGACACGAGCTCAGAGACTGGCCGCAGAAGTGTTTTAAAGCGATGGTAATTTGAGAGGGAGGTTTCGTCAAAATTGAAGAAATTTGCTATCAACTTCTCATTTCAAAGCCGGGAGCTCGGAGATGGGACTTGTTAATAAAATAGAAGGCGTTGTGAATGAAGCGGAAGGCTAATCGAGTCGGTGATAGTCAGCGTTTGTGTTGTAAGGCAGCCTCAGGATGATGTGACGTAAATTGGTGGGCGTGTTGGTTGGGAGGGAGGGCAATTTGGAAAGTAAGTCACGGGTGAGGTGTGCGGTGGAGGAGGGACTGAACGAAAGAAAGGTCCTCCGATAGCAGCGGATGCGCTCTGTGAATTTGGGGAATTACGTGAAGATGTTCGGGCGGCGTTGTTTTGTTTGTGGCGAGAGTGAAGTTCCCTGCGATGACCCATTAAGCGAAACAAGCACATATAATCAAATAGCGCTGGAGAAGCAATTATGCGAAACGTCTCGGAGCCGAGCTAATTGTGGGTCGCAGGCGTATTCTCCATATTTACTCGTAGTACCTACGCTTCGCAGGAATCGAAAGAGTGCCCAAAGCGAAGCACCCACCAATGCAGCCAATGCGGGAAGTCGCTTTTAATGAGCTAATGGACGCGCTGCTGGGCTTCCACCCGACCTCCATCACCCACTCTCATACAAATAAGGGTCATGAACCGAGGGGCGCCTCTGACGGCGAGGAACGGAAAAATGCTGTGGTCGGCTGTCGCGCTCTTGAAAACGGCAGTCATACCCCTTGAATCAAAGTAATGTTCAAGTTAAGGATTATTTTGTTGGTGAGCTCAATTTTATGAGCATAATTGTGATAGTGAAGCTAAGAAATTAATTGGTGGAGCGAAGTTCTTGGGTATCTGATAAATTCAAAGCGCTGTTCGCGAAACAAGTGACTCCGCTCGTAGTTCCGCGCAAATTTAGAAACACCAAGTTCGCCATGGAAAAATATTTGCCTCAGCTGGGATTCGAACCCGGATTTCCCGTTTACCGGTCCCGGGGTAAAGTGTTAGCGAGTTAAACCGCCGCTGACGCGAGGAGTTGTTGCGCCAAAGAACGTAATTTTAAGGGTGACGTGAAATATTTCTAATACAGCAACGTATATTTAACTGTGATATCATATATGTCGTATGCTATTGGTATCAGTTAAGGATTTGTTCCGATAAAGTGGTGTGCTTGGGTTCTTTGAGATTTTGACACGTGCAAAAGAAAAAATAAACGCAAATTAATTTCACTTATTCTAAATATATATGAGAAATTCAGCCATTTCTTAAGTTCCGTATCTTACGATTCTAAGATAGTGGCCAGAGGATAAATTAGAGCCCCATGACTTCGTGGGGATTAAGATGAAAATTTCATTTTTTTATTACTTGAACGGCTAATTAAAAGTGAAAATACCCAATTTAATTGTTTTTACACTGAATTCTGGAATTGTCTTCGAGCAGGAAAGTATTTTTATTTGGAGTGGGCTCGGTATTAAAATATTTTTTGATGCTAGCAGATGAAAAATTCGAGCTCAAAAGCTGCTGAAGTAGAATTTATGTACTTAATTCTACTTCAGAGAAGGTTCTACTATTTATGTAGGGAGGGTTCTGACCTCTGTGACCGGCTTTACAACCGTCAGTGAATATTGCATTTTTGTGCGTTTTCACCTTTCAACTGTTTGTGCTAAAATATTTAAATTTTGTGGGTACAACGTTTCAGAATAACTTACTTAAAATGAACAGTTACACAATAAAAAATTGAAATTATAGCTTATAAAACTTCATCTGTTATTTATTACTTATTCATGTTTTCAACTTCTAACCTCGAATATTTTAACAGCCGTGCTGTCGCTACTTATTAAGATTGATTCGATATTTCAGCTAACCATAAAAAATAGGTACGTCTGTATCAAAAGTTATAATAATTCCACATCCGTATTTTTCTCCTCAAATGTGAATTTTCAACTTCACATATAAAAAATTCTAATTTTATGCGTGGGCTATTCTATTTTTCGGCCTGTGGCTTAGTAGTTCTTGTCATTAGCAACTCCTTTTTATGAGGGGGGCTTACTACCTCGACCGACGGAAAGCGTCGCTGCTGTCGATCTAACCATCACGTGACCAGGGGCGCTGCTAGGAATTAAGGCTAGGGAGGGGGGTTTAGGGGCAACTGATACTGGGGGTATGGAATAACTGTCAAGGTAAGCAGGAGGTTCGCCCCCCCCCCCCTCAAAAAAATGTTTTTTATAGATAGATGGTTCAAAATGATGAGTTATACGTCTGCGTGAAAAGTTTGATGCTTTGTTTGTGAGTCATCCATCCACCTAATCAGCGCTGTAGTTGGGAATAAAATTAATGGTGTACTCACCCAAAGTTGCCAATTGCCGATTATTAATATATTATGCATCCGGCCGCGATTGAAATCTCAAACTCTAATGCTTATTAGTTCCAAGTTGTGCCACGAGATAATTCTGAACAAGTAAATAACCATTTCTGATTTTTTTTTCTGAAATACATCGGACAATTTACAGTAGGGCTATTTTTTTACAGATTTAAAAAGGTAGTTTAAACGGTACGCTTATAACGAGTTTGGATTTTAGGGAGCACGCCGTACCACGGCCCAACTACGGCCCAACTGCCCCTAATGTTACTTACAAAATTAGATGCATTAAAACTTTTTTTTTTATTGTATAAGCTCTGGGAGAGGGTTTAATCCCCAAACCCCCCCTCTACCCCCCCGCTGCCCCTCTGCACGCGACCAACTTCTAAACTCACTGATTGGTTTGATTTTTCCTTTGCGTTGATGCAGCTTATTGGCCAACCTTAGTTTTTTCAGTGCATGCTTGTTGAAAAGGAATCGTTAGTTTTAATGTGGAAGTTTAGGAAAATTAGACTTAAAACATATGATATCCCCGGTTTTACTACGTAGGTTTATTTATGCAGTTTTTTTATGTTTTTGATGTTCGATTGAAATGAGCGTGCGTACTAATAGTGCCTTAAAATAATTGTTTACCTCATAACACAGTCAGAACAATTGTTGTAGTACATATGTAACACAACCGTATTACAAAGGTTTTTCAAAATAGCTTATATTTTATTACGATTGCAATACAGTGCCAAATTTTCTCTAAAAGAACTGTAATACGATTGTTAAATACAAAGATGAATTACGAATGCATTACCTACATATTGTATTCCTTTTGCAATACATTTGTGTTACAGTTGCGAATGCAAGACTCACCGGAGTTGCTTCCAGAGCCGTAGTTAAGAGTCTCCCATTAATGGACAACTATTATCAATGGGCGTGGAATTAACATCGTTGTAATTAACTTTTCCATTTAGTGCCGTGAGCTAAATCGCCTCTGGGGCAGTTGCCTCTTTATTCGTATCTTGGCTTGGTATATATGTAACATATATCTGTATCTAGGCAACCAATCCCATTTCCTATTCGTCTCGAATCAGATCTCAAAGGAACGAAAAACCTTCGGACTATAAAGTACCTAAGCGCTCACTTTTACTCACGCGTGCATATGAACTTGTGGCAGCAGTGACGCAGTGCTGCATTAAAAACCTAAGTACAATCGTATTTCTCTTGTTTTACGAAGGAAATACAATTTTTTAAATTTGATTTCGCTCCATTTTTGTTCTGTATTAGAATTGATTTGTTTGGAAGTTTTGAAATACTAGAGTGATACAAACATCATTACAATTTGTTTCTGTACAAGAGATTTACAATTTGCATAAAATCGTTTGTGCTATCTGGGAAGATGTGGAATTATCAATACCTACTGGATTTTTTAAAGTTATAAACACGGATATTATATGGCTGCAGAACTGTGACCTGTCGAAGCAGCGATTCACCTGTGGAAGACTGCGGCAGGTTGTGTAGGCAGGTGATTGTTTGATAACAATAAAGTGTCGATGATCGTATTTTGATACATTGCTTTCCTGTTAACAACGCTAAAATTTGTATTGATGAGAAAGGCTGTATTTCACGAGACGGCAATGAAGTATTTCACGCAACCAAAGTTAACTCCCTCCATGGCGAAATAAAAAATACCTAAAAAAACATAAATAGAAGTTGCGAAATAATTGACGAAACTGTCCAACTCAAAATAAATTAAGTTTTTTGCTGATGTCTTTGTGCATTGTTTTCACTTAATACAAGATTTCAAATTCCGATGAGCCCAATTTTGAAACGAACGGCGGATATCATCATTTAAAGCAAAACATTGTGGCTGTGAGAATCTGAATGGCGTCGATATATCTAGCAATATTTTAAAAGCCTTCGCTGTGATAATTTCGGCCTATATAATGATAGGGTAAGCAGTAAATGACTAAATGCGCGCGCACGTGTGAATTCCGTAAGGGGACGCCTTAATTCGTGGCTGATCCTCGCAAAAACGGCCGGAAAGGAGCAGCGTACGTACCTGCGTGTCTACTGGTGGACAATAGAGATCTATATGATCTATAAGGAATGCAATGCAGACTCCGTACTTCGTGGCAGAGGTGTGAAAGTCGCTCGCGCAATCAGAGCGAGGAAGACTGCTTTTGGGACGTGTGAGGCGTGAATGAATGATGAAAGGTGTAAATCGTTGAATTGGCGTTGTTTGTATTCATTTAAAGACCGTCTGATTGTGTTTCGAGTGTAATGTGAGCGATTGTAGAGAACTGAATCCAGAATGCATGGACCGTCCTTTTGGCGTTGTGCAGTAGGGAGGGTCGACAAATGACTTTTTCGGGAGCAAATTTGCTCCGTGCGCGAAAGTAGTGATCTCTCAGGGTCTCACATGCGATATTTGTTCAAAATCGTTAAACACCCGAGTCCTAAAGTTTAATATTATGCGGAAGTTAACTCAGAATTCAGGCAGGCAGGCAGAATTTCGAGATGGTTAGCAATTTATTTATTTATTTGTTTTTATTTAAGGAGTTGCTCACATACAGCATTTCTGCCAATTTATAGTGACGCAGTAACAAACATAAAATTTTAGCATAAAAAATTTGAACAGAGAGCAGTGGCTTAAGATAGTAAAGAACAAAATAGAAGGCACGAGGAAAGGGAGGTGGAGAGGGAGGTTTATTTATTAGCCGAGGAATGGGACATGGCGAGTTTGATAAATGAGTTTAAGGGCAGAAAAAACGGATCAATATTGTCTGGTAATGAATTGAGCAAGGAGCAAAGGTGGTGTTGGAGTGAGCGCTTAGCGAGGGATAGTCTTGGGATCGGCGTATGGAGTAAGGAATGTGTACGAGTGGGTCGGCAAGGCACTCTGAAATTAATGGATGAAAGCAAATCAGGACGATCAATGTGTGAGTTTAGAATATTGTGAATAAGTTTTAAGTCTTTTTTAATCCTTTGTTGGGAGAGATCAGTCATTGATAGGGAATATAAGAGTGAGCTGGTGGACATGTCACGTAAGTGGGGAACTCTGTGTCTTACGATTCTTGTGAAGAAGCTGGTTATACTGTCAAGAGAGGTGAGGTTAGAGGGGGCTGCGATGGATCATATGGGAGAGCATAATCCAGTGACTGGAAGGATGAGAAGAAATTACTGCAACCAAGCGCATTTCCTGAGGGACTAATTTATAAATTTAAGCATTACATATACGGGGTTTAAAGGACTTCTATGGCTTTGCGATGGGTGTGAATGATACTAATTTCTAGATTAGGCAACCCGCATGTCATCAAAATTTTCTGGCTGCGTGAGGCATATTGCTCTTCACATTGTGACTTTTAGAAGCCGAATTTGCATGAAATTGTATATCTAATGTACCATATATATCCCAATATCTCAATAATCATTCAGACGGAAACAATTCCCATAATGAGGCCGAACAATGGTTTAATTTGAATAAACAATAGTTTGCTAAAATTATTTTATACGGAAAGATATGTTCTGGTGTTTCAAGGATTGAATTCTAATTGCTATGTGTCCATAGGTGATTATCAGTAGTGTTAGCATAGGTACCTACTAGAGAGACCATTTGGTTATTCAGTGGGACAGGTGGTGTAGTTGTGAAGCGACGATGATGATGATCGTGTCCCAAGCGGAGAGCTGTTACGCCTCTTACCTAAAGGGACAATGTTCTTATGTGACGCCCCCTTCGAAGTTCCTGCTTGCCTTTTTACAATTTATAATACCCTCAATTCAAAATGAAGTCATTATCGGGATCTAAAGCTTTTGTTTTCACCCAAGGATTCGCATCCTACCTGCCTATGCTTAAAAGGTGTCCATCGTGTATTTTTTAAAGATAAACCGTGCAAAAATGAAAAAAAAAACTTCTCGTGGAGTTTAATACTATAAATCGCATTCATTTTATCATTCACAGGGTATCTTTCAGTGTATTAGTGTTAATGGAAAAATCGTAACAATCTTGGTATTTCGTAGTGAAAACCGAAGATACCGTGAGAAAGAAACAATCGGCATTAAGCGGGAACATCCCACATAAGACACTGCCTTCAAAAGGCGCCTTTAGGGTGCCTTTCAGTTGCCTTAAGCTTTAGCAGGCACATTTGCCTTAAACCTTTTTAAGACGCCTATTATTTGCCAACTGCCCTGAGAACACACGAAAAATGGCAGACGTGTAAAATCTATCTATTTCAAATCTAAAGGTAACTTAATCGATGGAAGGTCGATGTAGTACATGAATATATGTACAAGACGTATACTACGATTGAATAAATTGCATACCTTGCAGGATACATTTATCAAGGAAACCTTGTTTGGTTGTTGGAATTGCTATTATCCCTAAGAGCACACGAAAAATGATAGGATTGAAAAATCTGTCAATTTCGAGTCCACGGGTAACTTAACCGATGGAAGTTCAATGTAGTGATGGGTCGATCATGAACGATTCGATCAAAAAGATTGAATCACTAGGTGAATCAAATGACTCATGATTCATTTCGTTAAACAAGTCGATCATCAATCATCAATCACTCCGACTTCCGGTTTCATATCAATCATCTCGGTTTCCGGTTTGATTCAAAATTTGGAACGACCGATGCATGAACATACGTATGTTCATGGACTGATGCTTAATCTCTTTTCGTCAGGGCAGAAATAGTTGTGATAAAATTAAATACTATGTTATGAAGAACTGAATACTTGTGTAATCTTTTTCTTAAATGTTTTCCAGCAGTTATCAGTATTAATAACACCAATACACGTAAAAGGAAAATATTAAGATGACTCCTGTAGGAGAACGTTAAGAAGTAGAAGTTAAAGCTGGTTATATTTTATTGTGCCGTTCATAAAATTATCCTGCAGATCAGATTCATGCATTGTGTGGTGTATTTTGTGTTATATTTTGATCAACTATAGTTAGAAATTATTTTATTAGTGTAAAGAAACTGTGGCAGTTTCGCCTTCCCAAATATTTTCATGACACTGCTTCCTTCATTTTTTCAATCTAATTTACTCATCTAGGAATTCACAATTAAAATAGTATATGAAATGATAATATGGATAGCAATCAGCGTTACCAATGCTCTTCGCAGATGAGGCAGTATTTATTCGATTATTCAAAGTGATTTATTACATCCATTGATTGAGTCTTTTCGATTTTGATTCCTTTTGAGTCTTTTCGATCATGATTCCTTTTGAGTCTTTTCAATCATGACTCCTTTGAGTCTTTTCGATCTTGATTCCTTTGAGTCTTTTCGATCTTGATTCATTTGAGTCTTTTCGATCATAATGATTGAATCAATTGATTGAATCATTTATGTGACTCGAGTCAAAATGATTGAATCACTAAAATGATCGACTTTGCCCATCACTAGTTCAATGTAGACCATGTATAAATGAATATACACAACGCATATCACGATTGCATACGTTGCATACCTAACAGGATAGGTTGCCACGGAAACCTTGTTTGATAGTTAGGGATTGTTACCAAAGGAAGACATTTTCGTCAACCGTAATATGCTTCAGCGTGTGACCTTCGAGTCCTGTGTTTTTGGTACTGCCATTCCGTATTATTCGGCTTCCTCAAAATGGAGTCTCATCAAAAAGTAAGTTTATGTTGTTTAATTGCACTTATTGGCATTTTGAATATTGCACGAAGTTTGAGAGCATTACATTAATGGAATTAGCATCATTGTTTTCCAGTTTTATGTTCTGATTCCTATTAACCTTACTCTTAATTTTGCTCAAAGTGAATTTATATTATATAATTTACAGGTTTTTCAGATCAGCATCGTCCATTTCATTGAAGACAATTCTGTTGAGGCTATTCCCACCAAATGGGTGAAAGGTGCTACAGGACTTCAATGAATGGGAATCATTCCTTAAGAATGAGAATATTATTCTTGTGCGGTGATGTAATACTTTTAATAGACAACTTATTTTACAAATGCAACGTTGCAAATAGTTGTACTGTACTGGTTTTCAGAAATCAGTCCACATGATAGACTTAGCGTTCTCTATTCTTTCCCTAAATCAACCTTTGCTCTTTACTTTTGCATTCCATGTGTACCAAGAGACAATTTGACGTAAATTGCCTATGCATAGAGCACATGCATAGAGCATAGATAGGAATCTTGGTATTCCTCACAATGCCCAATCGAAATATGTTTCGTATGTAGTCTCGCGTTCGATATGTATCGAATCTACTTTTTCTTAAAATATATCGAATTGCTATAACATATAGGATTTTACATCCATGGGCATTGTTGACCTGGAATTATATAGTAGATGACCATAGACTGGAAATAAAATCAATGTCATTGCGGATTTTACTGTACAGATGTCAGTATAATCGAAAAATCGAATCGATTATTATAGCAAATACACAAATCGGCATAACTTGAATAATATATCCGTTGGACCAATGAAATTCGGCGAATGTGTACATCTTGGTATTCCTCACAATGCCCAATGAAAATATGTTTTGTATATAGACTCAAGTTCGATATATGTCGAATCTACTTTTTGTTAAAATATATCGAATTGCTATAACATGTAGTATTTTACATCCAAGGGCATAGTTGACCAGGAGTTATGTAATAGATGACCATAGACTGGAAATAAAATCAATATCGTTGCAGATTTTACAGTATAGTTGTCAGTATAATCGAAAGATCGTTTCGATAATTATAGCAAATACGAAAATTGGCATAACTTGATTACTATATAATTTGGACCAAAGAAATTTTGTGAATGGGTACATCTGTGTACTCCTCACAATGCCCAGTAGAAATATGTTAAATATGCGGCTGGGTATTGGTATTAATTGGTCTCAGATCTTTTATTTTTTTAATCTGTTATAAATTGCTTAAGTTTATTGGTTTAAAACCCTTACGATCAGAGTGTGAGTGGCTACAATCGTAGAGAAAGGTCTAAATTGCAAAAAATCGGCCTTTTTAAATAACTTCACCGGTCATTATTAATTTATTTCTCCCCATTACGTAAATATTAAAATCAAAACAATCTCTCAACGCCTATACCATCGTGGTTACTAGGACGACCTTAACAACGGGTCTCTTCCTGGTGTATCCCAGGAGGTCTTGTATCCCACACTACGGCGGCGGTAAAAGCAGCGGTGAAGGACACGGGCTGTTCTAGACTGCGGGTGGTGGCCCATGTCGGCACTAATGATGCCTCCGTACGCAGAGCTGATGAGATCTTAAATTCCTTCAGGGATCTAAGCTCGGAAGTGGAACGCGTTCGGAGGGGCACTGGTGTTGATATGCGACTGTCCATCTGTAGCATTGTTCCACGGACGGACTGCGGCCCTCGAGTTTGGGACAGGATTTCCTGGATCAACAAGAGGCTGTGGGAACTCTGTGTGAGCATTGGGGCAGAGTTCGTGGATCTTCGGCCGGTGCTTAGATCGTGCCGGGCTCCCCTCAATTCGTCTGGGGTGCATTATTCCAAAGAGGCGTCGGAACGGGTGGCTCGTAGGATTTTTGAGCACTGTAGGTTTTTTTTAGACTAGAGGGTAGGTCATCTAGCGGGGTTATCAAAGATTTAATTGAACGTAGCCTCCGAGGAAATCCGCAATGCGAAATAAACAAGAAAGTAAGCTTAGAAGCGTTAACGCCGGACAATAGCGTCATTATTCCCAAAACGCGTGCTCCAGGGAAAGAAAAAATATCAAATATTATTAGTACTGCCAATAAAATTCTCCCGCTGAGTATACAAAAGCCTAGAAAAGAACCAACCGAAACTCTAACTACAAAATATGACATTAACCTTGTTGTAGTTAATTGCCGTAGCGTAAAAAACAAGCGCGCCGAAATCGAGCATATTTTTCAGGACGCAGACGTGGTCATGGGGACAGAGAGCTGGCTTACGGAAGATATAAGCGACAGCGAAGTTTTTCCTCCAGAATATAAAATTTACAGATGCGATCGACGCAATAGAACAGGTGGCGGAGTTTTTATTGCCGTTAAATCCCATTTACAAAGCGCCGCTCACGAAATAATTGACAACGAAATTGAAAGCGTATGGTGTACAATTAAACAACGAAACAAAAGGAGTATTCATGTTTGCTCTTTTTATAGACCGCCGAACTCCGAAGTCGATATTATGTACCTTCTAGAAAATCAAATATCCGCATTTACTAAGAGAGACAGTAAAGGTGTAATAGTAATCGGGGGAGATTTTAATCTTCCATCCATAAACTGGGATACTTACACTGTAAAACCGAATTCAAGGAATAAAGAAATCAGCGAGGTATTACTCAACATACTTGCAAATCACTCTCTCGCCCAAGTAGTTGACAAACCTACGAGAGGTAACAAGCTATTAGACCTTTTAGCAGTAAGCGATCCTAAGTTGATAAAACAAGTCGATATTATTGACGGTATAAGCGACCACAGAGTAATATTTGCAACGTTAAAAGTTGATGTGGTGTCAGCCGTAAAACCAAAACGCAATATTTACCTATTCGATAAATGTAACTTCACTAAATTTGGCGAGATGCTTAATGACTCCTACAAAAAATTCGTTGTTACATCAAAGGACCAAAGCACAGATGAAATATGGACACGTTTCTTAGAAATTCTGCGCCAAGGAATCAACGAACATATTCCGCAAAAACTGAAATGTGATAATAAGGAACCTCGCTGGTACAACAACGATGTCAGAAGAGAACTTAGGAAACAGAGAAAACTATACAACTTGTACAGAAAGTCCATCACGTCTCGTAATAAATCGAAGGAACTTGAAGCTAAAGAAAGTTACGCTGCTCAACGCTCAATAACCAAGAAATCAATGCGAACTGCAATGCGAAAATTTAAGAAAAAAGTACTTGGTGAATTACTCGAAGAAAATCCGAAATCCTTTTGGTCGTACGCGAGAGAGCTTCAGGGAAAACATTCAACCGTAGATTCGTTATTTGATAAAGATGGTAAACTTGTCACCGAAAATATAGACAAAGCTAACACTTTAAATGCCCACTTCGAAAGTGTATACACTACTGACGATACTCAATTCAATTTAGACATCCCATATACTGAGGATTTGATGGAAGAAATATCTATAAAACGTGATGGGATAACTAAACAACTACAATCGATTAAGAATAGTAAATCTCCGGGTCCGGAGGGAATACCCGCGCGTGTCCTCAAAGAGTTAGCTCCACAGATCGCGCCTTACTTAGAGATCATATTCAAGAAGTCACTCTCCGAAGGGAAGTTACCGCCCGACTGGAAAATTGCAAGTGTTACACCCATTTTCAAAAAGGGAAACAGAAATGACCCAGGCAACTACCGTCCAATTTCCCTAACATCAATTATAGGCAAGATACTTGAACATATCGTTGTTAGTAATATCATGACTTTCTTGGACAGACGTAACTTCCTCCATGACTGTCAGCACGGATTCCGAAAAAATAGATCCTGCGAAACACAGCTCGCGCTCTTTCTTCACGACGTTATAAAATCTGGTGAATCGAAAAGACAAGTTGACGCACTATTTCTAGATTTTAAGAAAGCTTTCGACACTGTACCTCACAACAAACTTTTATACAAATTACAGTCATGCGGATTAAACGAAACAGTTGTAAACTGGATACGCGACTTCCTCAGAGATCGTAAACAAAAAGTAGTTCTTGACGGAATTAGCTCTGATGTTGTAAAAGTTACATCAGGTGTTCCACAAGGGAGCGTAATCGGCCCCCTGTTGTTCATTATATACATTAACGATCTCTGCTCCCGCATTAGCAGTAAAATACGTTTATTTGCTGACGACGCTGTCATCTACCGCGAAATTAGTGATCACTCTGACTATGAAAATCTATCATCGGACTTAAACAACGTTCATTTGTGGAGTCAAGAGTGGGGACTCGAACTTAATCTGAGCAAATGCATGGCGGTACATTTTTTGCGGAATTCGTCCAACACTAACAATGTTTATGCAGTGGATGGCATTAACATAAAGGCAACAGACGAAGTGAAGTACCTGGGAGTTACGATAACCTCGAACCTCACGTGGGGAACTCATATAAAAAATATTTGCGGCATAGCCCTGAAGAAATTAGGATTCGTCAAGCGTATTGTGGGAAGATTTTCGGATGAGAAAGTAAAAGAAAGGTGCTATTTCGCTCTCGTCCGACCGCACCTTGAATATGCAGCGAGTGTATGGGATCCAGTGCAGAAAGACTTAATCCGCGAGCTGAATAAGATACAAAGGAAGGCTGCGCGTTTCGTCAAAAACCGCTACGGGCGTACAGACAGTGTTACCCAGATGTTAAGCGAATTAGGCTGGGAGCCGTTGGAGACTCGGAGGCTGCGCGCTAGGCTTAGATTGCTTGAGCAATTGAGAATGGATATATTTAAGAGCGACACAGAGAACATAATCTTAGAGCCACACTATATTTCCAGGTCCGACAGAAGCGATAAATTAAGAGAGATTTTTAGCCGAACGGATAGATATAAGAATTCGTTTTTCCCCCGAACAATAAAGGACTTTAATAAACGCTTGTCCCAACCTCGTTAGAGCACTTCTTCTTTTTTTTTTTTTAATAGCTGTAAACGGCTGGTGTCCTAACACCCCCTGCCACACGCCTTTTAGGCGGCTTGCGGGGTATTATGTAGATGTAGATGTAGAAGTATTGTTGACGGCGAAAAAGCGTACCTACTCTCCGTACATTTCATCCATTTAAACGATATTATGAGTTTTTTTTTCCTTTTTAAGCAACTTATGGGCACCTAACTCGGAAACGCGTGACGCAACCCAGACGGCACAGAACCCTCCGTATCTAATTCGTATGTACATAGTACCCATTGACTACGGGGATACTATGCCGCTCCGTCGCTTTTCGTCAATGGATAATTTCCATTCGCGGCCTGTCGACGAAGCGCGTACGCAGCATGTGAATGTCCGCTATGAAGCACGTACGATAGGATACGAAGCGCGCAGGAACACAGCACTCAGGCTAATCTCAATCGATTGGGTCGAAAATTAGATATATCGTAACTCGCACGATCGAAAAATGTACCGAACGCAACACAATCGATAGCTACCAACCGTAGCGAGAATGTTATGAATCATTATGAATTGTAAGCTCTCAATAGGTAAATAATACTATATCATGAATTCTAATTACCATGATACAGTACTATTTACCTATTGAGAACTTACAAAACTTATTCGGCCACTTAAATAACTGCGAAAAATGATATTCTCAAGGCTAATTCACGCATCCCCAGCATCCAGCATTCTTAAGTGGCTCGTACTTACTTGGAAACCTTGAGATGTTAATAAGAGTAAATTCTTATTAATTTTGACACTAAATAAGACATCACATAGCCCACGAGCATTAAAAAGCTTACCCTAAAGCCTGACGAAATAAAATTTTTAAATAAAAATTGCCGATGAAACAGGATTGCTGACACATCTGCTATTAGTATGATCGAATTCATCAAAATGCAAGCAAAAATTAACGTATAGTTCAGTCTCAGCTACTAAAACTTACCCATATCAGGCGCTAAAGTATTTGAAAAATTATTTGGGATGAGTAAAAGTCTCTAGGTCACTGCAGTAAATGTATCAACCTATTAAAAATATGAAAGTCCTGCCAAATCACCAGCATAAACACTTGTAAAATAAAACATGTTATCTCTTAGATCACACCTCCGATTTTATACTTACTTTGCATGAAGTCACCACCACAAAAAAATTTTAAAGAGGCAGGAAAGAAAAAACCCACAGAAATACAATACATATATATTATGTATTTTCTATTGTCAACCACAATAATATTTCCAATTTTCTCTTCTACCCCACATCTAATTTAGCGAAACAATTACTCTTATTCTCTTTCGAATAGAAAATTATTTAAAAGAGGACTGGTCGATACATAAAAACTATCTTCAATACTTTCTCCGATGAACGTCCACTATCACAGCATCAACTTGCAAAAATCAAATCCACATCCACAAATATGTCACTTCTGCCACAATGTCTGTCTTCTTGGCGACAGGTAACAGTGAAGCAATGGTACCTTCCTCCAATCTGGCACCTTCAATTCAGCAAGAATTTTCTCCTCGTCTTCTCGTCCAAGGCCACAGATTATTTTCTGATATCACAAGGTGCGATGTGAAGCTCACACACCTAAAATTAATAAATAATAAAATACCATGTAACTTATTAGGTCAAATCATTTCCAATTTTTGGTATTTCTGCATGAGAAATCAAATTACTAGGCTCGTAAATATAGTAAATATTTGTATGCCTGATATTTTTATTGTTTTAAACTATAGCATAAGATAATATGAAATGATGAAAGCCGACGTGTAATACACCATAGGGCAAGCTAAGAAGCAATATTTCCTATAAACTTGGCAGCTTATTCCTAGTTTCTCCTTTAACCACACGTTTACCGAATGAATTAATACAAAAAAGACAACTAAAATGCAAGAATTTTCAAAAGAATTGCTGCTACAATATTTTGAATCACCATTTTTAGTACTGAATAGTACTTCAGTACTGAATAGTTCGGGATGTTGATGCATCAACATCCCGAAGCCACTTCTAACTTAAAATTACATACAAATAATTACAGCGAGAAAGAGTACATACCTCACAGTTTTTCGTAGGGGTGAAATGTTTTCTTCTTATCGCCCAAATGCACTTCTTCTTCAACTCAGGATCTTTTGGAAAGCTAAAAACTTGAACCATGTCCCGGAGTTTCCATTACATCCCGACAATACACACACGAAAGGCATTTTTAACAAAAATATCTCACAAACACGTTTCTGAAGCCCAGTGAATGAAATTAAAGAATAAGGGAAACTTCACCATTACCAGACACTCTATTTTTCACAAACTTAACCACAAAAATCCCTGAAATGTGGTGAGACGTGACGTAAACGATGCGATCTCCAACGGCTTGTGCCAGCTTGTGAAGGCATGTGATCTTTCTAGGAGGATATGGCACGATGGCACCACCCGCGAAAGAAAATAGTCCCAGACCGAATACAGTTTTATCGATGAGATACAATTTTATCGATGCATATGAATTTGCCAGTCCTCTTGCATCTTTTTTCGTCATTAAAAGAAAATATAGAAACAAAACCTTTTAAGTAACTTCCTAAGCGCGATTTTTGTATCTTGATGGTCCACCCTCGTATTCAGGTACGAAAACTTCCTGTGCCGTCTGGGAACAATGCTCCCAACTCCCTAATTACCCGCTTGATGAGTTCAAGCGACTATCGACTCGTTAATGTATAATGTTGGAGTGTATTTCCAATGCAGGTGGATTATTTCGGCAGAGTTTTAGGTGAAAATGGTGCTGAAATGTGTCAGCCTCTAATGAGGAAGGTGTTGACTTAATGGCTTTCTGTTAAATTTAGCATTCAAGGCAGTGCAAATAAGAAAGGCTTGAAGTCTATAGAAACTTTTAAGGTCATTCAAGGTACGGTAGACTGGGCCAATCCCAACACCTGGGGCAATACCGACACTATACTTTGCGGTCGTATTTAGAGGGCCAAGCGCTGCTGTTTCATGCTGCTGCATTGCAGGCGATACCGAAATTAGTGCCTAGTATGCTCCTGTGGCGTAAGCAAACTAGCTGCTTAATGGTCAAATATAATTCATTTTCACAGTTTTTGATCTAAAAATTGACTCCCATACAAATCAATTCACTTTAACATTTTGTGTCATTATTATAGATCTTAGATTAATAGATGTTGCTATGTATTATAACTAACGCTTTGGTATAGCTGTTGTTAGACTTTAACGTACAGAGTAGCTTGCTGGGATCAGTAACTTTCATATTGTACTTTCAGAGTAATGCTGATGCTAATGCTATGAAGGGGAAATATCAGCAGAGTGTTGGTATTTCCACATCTATTCTATAATTTTGCATGGAACTTTTTAGTGCCTTATCGTTTAATTTAAATGACCTCCAGATGCAGGGACGCCGACTTACAAATAATATTGGGGGGGGGGGCCCAAACCGGGGATCTTGCCCAGGGAAATTTTCTAAGTAGTGAGTTTAAAGTTTTTAAGCGTTTTAGAAGAGTCATATGATCAACATAAGAACTAGAGATGGGTCGAATAGCAGATTTCTCGAATTCGAATATCGAATTCGAATATTAAATCATTGCTCGAATATTCGAATACCTCGAATTTCGAATACCTCGAACACTAAATGATGAATGCTGGTATGTTTGACTCGGTTGCCTATGCAGCAGGAAACACTAGATTTTGGGGAGTAATTTTGATTTCCTTTAAATGATTCGAACAGGAATTTAGCTGATTAATGAATATTTTAATTTTATGGAAACTATTGGGCATATAATTAATTCAACTAACATCGCTTTACCCTCACTCCTGCTGCCAAGTGCTAGCTGACAATCTGAGGCATTTTGCAAAATACAAGCTCTTTTCCACCGGATTTTCTTCAATTATTTTGTTAGTTATTATTATTAGTCCATCTTTGGGAGTTCTCACGAGATAAGAAGATGAATTGGAATTGCTATCAGGGAGGAACCAAATATTCCTTTGTCTGGGACTGTAACAATAAAGATTTATAGCATAACTCATAAATTGTAATGCACAAAGGTTAAGAAAACACTTAGCTGTTTCACAAAATAAAATATATTGCGACCGGTTTCGATACATCGTATCATCATCTGGCAATTACAAGTATCAGTACACAGAATTTATACCCTTGAAGGCGTTAGAGGGGTGGTAGAGTGGAGGTGGGCTACAGTAGAAATACACTGGGCAAACTGTTGGGCAGTGCCAAGGACAAAATTAGTGCCGGAGAACACAGCGGAGTATATAAACTCCGTTGCAATGACTGCAATTCCTGTTACATAGGAAAAACTGGACGGAATTTCAACATCCGGGCCAAGGAACATCGTTCATGTTTTATTAACAAAAAAGAAACCTCACACTTTGCCAAACACCTCTTGGATTCCGACCACACAAGCGATTTCGAACCGATAATCCTACATAAAGAAGACAACGGCCCAAGGCTTGACGCACTCGAGCAGTTGGAAATTTTAGTGGGCCAAGCCTCACCCAACATAACATTAGTTAACGAGCAGTTGTATTCTCACCATTCACCACTTTTCAATGTTTTTTCTGAGAAACCATTACGGATGACACTCACCACTCCATAACACCCCTCCCGGTATTTCGTCATCATACACCAACCCTCGGCTACACCGTGCAGTGACCCATCAGCGACGTACTTCCCAAACCTACCTTCCCTTCCCTTACCCCCTCCACCAAATAATACACCGCAATTCAAGACACCACTTCTCTCACAAACAATCAGCAATACATTGTATGCTTCACAGATTATGATTGATTCCATTGTCGAATTACAACAGGATGAAGGAGCTAAACACAATCAAACTAATTGCATCCAATAATGGGTACTCCGAATGTCCCCCCTTTCTCCACCTCCACTCTACCACCCCTCTAACGCCTTCAAGGGTATAAATTCTGTGTACTGATACTTGTAATTGCCAGATGATGATACGCTGTATCGAAACCGGTCGCAATATATTTTATTTTGTGAAACAGCTAAGTGTTTTCTTAACCTTTGTGCATCATGAAGGAGTTTCACCATGTTACGCCAACCACCATCGCATTTATCATAAATTGTAACTTGATATATGTTTTCGAAAAAAATACCGCATCAACTTCCGAGAAGCTCAGTTGCGAGGATATTGAGTTTCGCCAGAATGCTAAGTCTCCGTCGTATTTTGACATTTATTTCTTTGCGTAAAATGCTTAAATAAACTCAGAAATATGTCGTGTTTGGTCTTATTCTTTTTGAAATTACGCGCACATTACTAATATTTCAATTCAATAAAGGTGTAACATCAATTGACGAAAGTCATTCTTAGACACCTTTTGTGCTAATAGATGACTCATGCAGCGGTTGACCTCCACGGAAATGGTGAACTTCCAAGCTGGTAGGAAAAAAAAGGTCCGTGGGGGAGGAAAGGGAGGGCCCGAAAGACGTTTCTATTGTTCTCGTGTAACTTGGTATTTTTTCGAAGCTAAGGTCTTCGTAATATGATCCCTGCGCGAGCTGTGACCTTTTTTTTATTTCGAAGAAGAGGAAAGCCTCAGAGGGGGGGCTAGTGCTGAATGGAGAGGGATACCGGATCTTGGGAAATGCGCTAATGTAAGTATCCCACGTTACTCACACAGCTGTTGACCTCCAGAAATGGGGAACTTCGAAACAGGTAGCCAGAAAAAGGTCAGTAGGTGAGAAAAGGGGGGAGGGCGTGAAACACGTTTTTATTGTTCTCGTAACTCGATATTTTTTTCGAAGCAGGGGTCTTCGTAATGCGATCCCTGCGCGATCTGGGGCCTTTTGTTGGATTTCAACAGAGAGACCAAAATGGCTGGCAAGGACTGGGCTACTGGGTTTCATAAAAGGAATCCAAGTTTGAGCTTAAGACAGCCCTCTGCAACAAGTTTGAATAGAGTTCTTGCCTGCAACAAATCTGAAGTAAATTCATTTTTTTTCAAATTTGGAAGAAGTTTATAAGAAACGTCCATTTAAGGCTACCAGAATATTTAATATGAATGAAACAGGAATTTCAACGGTGCAGAAACCTGTAAAGGTATTATCTCCAAAAATCAGGTGGGCTCTGTAACGAGTTGGGAACGAGGGGGGAATATTACGGTAGTCTGTGCTTTAAGTGCTTGTGGAGTAAATGTCCCGCCTATGTTTATCTACCCAGGGAAGCGAATGTCTCCTCAGCTGGAAAGAGGTGAGCCAGCTGGGGCTGTCTACAAATGATCTCATTACGGATGGTAAAAGCGAAGAATTCTTCACAGATTGGAAGAATGATCTTAGGCTTTCCCGGCGTATAGAATTGTGGAGGGTTACACAGGATTTCCAACGGGTCAGCTTCTCCAACTCCATCGCAGCCTATGGATTCGATCATTTCAAATTGTGAGGGTATGAAAATCCAGTAGATGGTACTTCAGCACCGAATTCTGGACCAAAGTTTTGCCCGGAAGCTACGCAGGACGCGTCTCATTTTAAAGAAACCCTAGAATCAATATATCCTCTGCAACCATCTCACAATCAAAATCGAAAACAACACTCAGTAATGTAGACTTCTACTCCTATGAAAGCGGGATTAGAGGAAGTAGTAAGGGAGAAAAAAGAAAGGAGGGAAATAAAAGCCAAGTAACGTTTGGAAAAGTTGAAAGAGGACCCAAAGATCATGACGAAACTAAAACGCAAAATGTCGAAAAGTGAGAAAAGTAAGTCAGGAAAAGTTGAAAATAAATCAAAAACTAAATCGAATAAGAGAAAATGTGGGGCCACAACCAAAGGAAAAAATAAAGCAAATAAAAGGTGCCATAGACAAATATCATTTGAAGGAACGTCTTCAGAGGAAGAAATAAATGAACTCAAGCTATGTGATGATATTGAAACAGGTGATGACATAGACTTACTTTCCAAAGATAGTGAAAGGTGTTTAGTTTGTAGTGAATTTGATACAAAAACTGAGCTGAGTATAGATTTGTGTTTTGTGGGAAATGGGCAAATGGGCTGATTGCAGTGGGTTTGATTCACCTGAAAACTACATATGTGATTTTTGTTCCTCAGACTAATTTTTTCCTTGTAAAAAAGTAGGTACTTCTTAATTCTGGGGAATGCCACAAATATTTTCAAGATTTTCCCTTTGCTTAATCAACGAAGACGCTGTAAATGCAATAGGGTAGTTTCCTTCATCAAAGAAAACGAAAGGCATTGATTGCGATTCGTTAATCGTTACCCACCATAAGTGTATTCGTAATATACAAATTATTAGGTTTTGCAAATTCCAGTTTTGACGAATGGCAATGGTCAATTTTAACCTCATTTGAAAAAGGCCAGATTGGCGCCCATGCAATGCCACTCCACGTGACGTCACAGGGACCTAGTTTCTATTCGAGTAGATATGAGTTTTACATCGTCTGAGATTACCAATGCATGCATGAGGCACAGAGATCAGGAAAACATGTCTTAATAATCACCTATTAAAATTGCCTATGGTCGGAAAGTTTTCTTCGTTTGATAAGGTATTAATAAACCTTTTTTAAGACAAGCGCTACCATACAGCAAGGTACTCAGCTATCCGCTAGCAACCTGCGACGTATCAGCGCTAAGCCTCGCCTCAAGGTCACCTCACCGGGCGGGAGGGGGAACCAGAAATACGACGAACGGAGATATTTCCCGGCATTCATACTTAAGCGTCGCGTTTTCGCGCGCTTAAATTTTTCACTTTTCATTTAATCGCGAAAAATAGATGTTGTCATTTAAAAATCTAAAAGCGTCAAATACGTACTCCAGGAGTAATAATCTTTCGATTAAAGCAATAAAAAAATAATAGGAAACCACCCTATTGGGAAATAGCGGAAAAATCAATGTCCTAAGAAATCAAGTCTTGAATAAAGTCAATTCTAAGAATCTTCTAAGATTCATTTGTTAATCTGTTTTCTTGAAAATATCTAATAAGTACATAAAGAGCTTTGTAACAAATAAACAATCAGTAATCTTATTATTTTCTTATTTTTTACCACTGTCGAGATTACCCCAGAGGCCTGTCGCAATAGGTCTCTGGACAAAATTTTAATATCCCTTCAAATACTAACTAAAAATCGTAAAATAAAGTAAAATTGTCTTAAAGGCCTCTTTAACGCACTCATTTCACATTTTTTCTTAAGAATTTACAAAAGAAATGACCGAAACAGTTCCAAAAACACACCCACTTTAAAACGTAATTCCATTGGCCAGCCGGAAAGTGACGTCAGCTCATGCAATCGTGTGGGAAATCCAGTGGCGTTGCGCATTGTCACCAAATTTCTCGGCTTATTTAACGACTTTAAGTGAGGTTTTATTTCTTATGTATCTTTCGGAGGTTTTATCGTAAAAAGAAAACGCCACGGAACCTGGTTTCACCAAGGCTGACACCGGAAACTTGCCGAAAATTACAACGGCAGCAATGTTTACTTACATAAGCAACAGAAATTGCTACATGCATGCTGAAAGCCGGGGAGTGAAGATGCATAGCTATGGAAATATAATATCACCGGCTCTTGTAAAATATATATTAGATGTGTTTATGAAAATTAACAATGAAATTACATTTATTAGGGTCGGACGAGAAGATTACGCTGACGACGCCATATGTTTACATATATTTAGACTGCCATTGGTTGCGTGCAAATTATGCACAATCAAAACGAATGCATCGTTCGAGCTCGTGTGTGCCCCGAGCACAACCTATTCTGTGGAGGCACGAGTTTTTTAGGAGGACGGTGAGGTGGAAGTTAACAGCCTTTCTTGCAATGATTGCATAGCTAGTTCTGAGAGCAGTTCAAGTATTATGTAAGTAGGGCTGGGCAAAATTGAAATGCACAATACCTGTGACTTGGGAGTTTGAAATCTGAAGGCATGTTTACACGGTACATTAACACGAACGGGTTAATGTCTAAATGTATGAACGCCAAAATGCACCGTGTAACCACCCTACTTGTGCGAATGCATGCACAGAAAATAGAACCTGTTCTAATTTGGTTCATGCATTCGTACATGTTCCGTTCCGGTCCACAAAAATCATTCACGCAAACGTACATCAACTCGTACTTGTTAATGTATCGTGTAAACGCAGGCCTTAAAACAGTATTTGAAATACTTTTTGAAATAAAAAAAAACATTTGTAAGCCGGCCGGTCGACGGCCGACAGGGGATTCGGTAATATTTTTACAACACCTTCCCTAGATATTTCGCTGGAATCCTCATTCCATGGACAGGTGAAACTTATTTCAGCTCCAAAAAATATCCTCAAAAAGCAAACCACGGCATCACCTTATTCATTAATCTTCAGAATTTTCCCTACATAGTGAGCAACTGACTTTTTGCTGCTGAATCTAGCCAGCATCCAATCTTTCAATCCATTTTTGAATGTTAGTCACCGAATTCTTTAAGCTTTTTCGACTCACGCTATCTTGTTTCAGGCATTAATACCACGTCGTCTACATCCTCCTCGTCAGAAGACATGATATCCAATGCCCTATCATAATCAATCAACAAACTGAAGTAAGCTATCTTTATCAGATAAACCTTCAAAATAAGAGTTAATGAGAGGACTCTAATTAAAAGACCTAGTTTTATAAACTTCGGTGTTTTGCGACATTTATTTAAGAAAGTTTAACTCAAGAACTGCCAGACTGTAACTAAAAGTTTAACGCAAGAACTGTTAGACAGATACTAAATATTCAATCCATACTTCAACCCCGTATCCTGGGGTAAGTGCGACAGGGGGACGCACTTACCCCAGGTAACGGGGTCGCACTTGCCCCGGAAGGTAGGAATGAACGGTTACGACGGGGAAAGTGCGACCCCCCATCTTAACTAAATATAATGACCCGAGTTCCTAAATTAAAAGTAAAGCAAGGAAAGCCAATCCATGAAGAAGAGAAAGCAAGATATAGTTCTTACCTAACACCTCCGATGCGTTGATTCAGAGGGAACTGCGGTATAGCCTCTCCTCACAACCAACTAAGACTACGAGATGAACGGACGGGTGTATTTCCCAAGCATGTGGAACGAGAAATTAAGGGATAAGTATTACAAAGTCGTTGGCTCTGGTTTCATAACAATGTGTGGAATATGTTGCACGACCGCCACCTGCTTCGAGAATGGAAATACGATTTTCCTGAAGGAGAGTCGCACTTACCCCACCTCACCTTATGGAAACTAAGAGATCTTAAAAAATATTTAACTTGTTTTTGCTCGTAAGGATTGTTACAAATAGTACACGAGAAAGGTATGTTTTAAAAATATATATTTTATTTTTTAAAGTAAAACTTCTCAAATTTTGCTCTATATGGTTGCATTAGTCTCCGCGAGGAATACAATTTTTTCAAAAAGTGTCGGACAGAGATCCACTCGAAGTGGATAAAGCCAGCAAGTGAAAAAACTTTCCACTGGTGAAGATGAGTAGGTATAGGATTGCGACAAATCTGATAAACAATGCGTTAATATTAGAATTAATTTTTTTCATTCATTCACATTCGTCGGCACTTTCTCATCCGAATCAATCTTCGTTCTACGTCTTGGATGACCGTATGAAAATATTTATTTGGAGCATTTCTAGTCGTATTTCTGAACTTAGGCACAATGCAGTAATTGAAGCTATACGCTGCGGCATATCGAGGAATAACTACGACACGAAAAATACGGCGTAATAACCACAATATCTCCACTGTAAACTTCAATAATGTGCACGGTCAAGGTGGTTAAGAACAACACTATTGCATGAGCTGACGTCATTCAAGATGGCGGCGGTGCGAATTACGTTTTTCCTTGATGGCTTGTAAGACGTATTTTAAATGCTCATAATAAAAAAATAGATGACATTACATGCATATTGTTATAACTTTTAGCTTACTAATTACACCTACTTTTCAGAAACGTCTTTACCTAAATAGGTGTTCAGAGACCTATTACCCCAGTGACCGGGGAAATACCGACATCTAGTAACAGTCACAGAAAAATTATTATTTCTTCAAAGCTTTCATTAGTTTGTTAACATAACATGTCATACGGATGCAGATAATTCCAACTAATTTTCAAGTACACACTACTTGGGTGTATAAACTGTCTGTGTGCATTAAAACTTGTTTTAAAACTTTATTGAGGTGTTCCTAATCTTTGGTCAGCTGTCAACCTGGCAAGATCCCTAAAATGTGCAGCGTCATGGAGTGATCCGTCAATTCATGTTGCGTGCGCACAACAATTTTGTACTTCAATGAAAGATGTAACTAAGTTAGTAAAAATCATGAAATTAAAAATGTCTTAAGGTGTCAAAATTGCCCCAGTCTACCCTTAATTTTTTCTCTATTTATTTATTAGTTATTAAATGTTCATATTAACTATTTAATTTTCTTGATAACTTTGAAATAAACTGTCAAAGTTCTTATTTGGAAATTTCATTTTTTATCCCCTAGGAGAATGCCACAAATATTTTCAAGATTTTCCCTTTGCTTAATCAACGAAGACGCTGTAAATGCAATCGGGAAATAGCAGAAAAATCAATGTCCTAAGAAATCAAGTCTTGAATAAAGTCAATTTTTATATGGATAAAAAAATTCTTTTCATTTGCTTATGTCTTTGGCCGCATTTAGAACCATATTATAGTTGATATAATGGTGATATATTGCCTAATGGGGAACTTGCATGAATTTTTTTTATTTCACAGGCGGACAGAAAATTATTTTCTGAATACAGCAAAGAAAACCGCATGTATTTCTGAGTTTTCCTTCGCGAGATATTTAATGATAAATATAACGAATTTTAAAGCGCGGGAAAAACTCCCTCACCCCCCAAGCCACTGCCGACGAAGCCTCGATGACGTCAAAGGTGCCTAAACATCACGCGAAGCGATTGTTGTGATTGTTTGTAATAGTTGCCAGCAGTTGTGAGAGCTTCGTTTGTTAGACGTGTTGATTATTTTATATTTAAAGATAAATATCCGACGATAGAGGCTTGGAAGCCCTCATATTTTGCATTATTTATAATATTAATATCTGAGTAAGGGCATAAAATATAAAACTGAGGCAGTTAAACCAAAAAAATTTTTAATACCTAAATAACATCGTTGTAGGAGTCTGAGCCACGACCATTGGAAGGGGGATACGTTAATTGTAAGTTGATGTTATCGACGGCATATCATTCATTTAAGTATGTAATTAGAACGATTTTGATGTTTACTAATGTCCGCTTAGCTTTTATATACAATAACTTCATCCGTTTATTCGTATGTACCGGAGAATTCGTCGTTTAGGACTGTCTGTGCTCGTATTATGGGGTGGATTTCAGTCAATGCAACTTTTGCTCGCTGATTGGAGACATCTAGGAACATTTTTGTGCGAAAATAGTGTTATTTTCAACGTGACATCTCCCGCTAAGCTACTGCTAATAATCACAGTGCCGGTGGTTGTAATGCACAAAGTTTGACAAGGTTGAAAAATATCGGCCAAGAGTTATCAGTGTTCCATCGTGATTAAATTGTAAAAAGTGCTATTACGCTATCGATAAATGTCTAACAGTAGTGTAAAAATTGTCAGTGGCGTGCTAATCTCCGTTGTTCACCGCAGATATGACATTTCACGATCACGCTATCAAGATCAAAACTGTATGTGAAGTTTGTTATTCTATCATTTCAACGAATAGTAGTGAGAAAAGTGACCTGTGTCACATGCGTGGGCTAATTTAAATCAGTGAATAAATAGTTGTATTCATCATAACGAGTTCTGTTATTGTAAGTTGTACGTGACGAATGTAAGAATGTGACAGTGACATCCAGTTTTTGATAAGAGTATTTGCCTATTTCCCACTATATTTTTATGATATATGGTAGTATATTGTTTATGGATTTACCTATATTATTGAAATAGGTTGTAGCTTGTGTGTGTGTTAGCAGCGGAACCGATTCGCGATCTCACGTGTGGATTGTGTGCAGACTGTTTTGCTGTGAATTCGTACCGTAGGACGGATAGGACTACCTTCTCCGCTAATTTGGCGTTGCCAAATTCAACAGCACAGCTTACTCTAATGTCAACAGCACAGCTTACGATCGTTATCCTCCAGTATCGTAAGTTTCTTAATTACATCTCGATTTGCCGCCGACGTATAGCAATAATTTGTCTTAAAAATTCCATGAGGGTCGTGGCATCAATTTTTGGTGTCCTAAAAAAAGGCTGGTGTCACCCCATAACACACGCCTTTTAGGCGGCTTGCGGGGTATTATGTAGATGTAGATGTATTTCAGGTGTACTTTTCGAACGAGTGACAACGCGTTATCATCCATTTTTCTGATAACTAAAATATACGAAGTGAAACGCTTGTACTTCATCATCCCGATGCCGCATTATTAATATCCCAAGAAATAATCTAGGCACAATAGCAATAGGAAAACTTGTCCAAGAATAACAGAACAAAATAAAGTGACGATGAGCGGCTAAATACTCCCTCAAAACAAATTTTACACCATGCGCTCAGCGTATTGCCCAACTCCCTACGGTTGTTTAGGCACCTATGACGTCACGTCTGGCCTCGGCAACGCTCGGGTGTCTTCGCGCAGTGGTCGGCTCAGAGAATTTTTTCTCGATTTTAAATGCAATTTTTTTATTTCTTTTGATGTTGAATGGAGAAACTGAAGGTATTTTTGCGAGCTAATGTATCCATTTGACTTATTCAAAATAGTTTTTAATGCAATCTACGACCCATGCAAGTTCCTCATTGTTTCAGAGTCAAGGCGCCAATGAAGTGGTAAGTGGCGGTCCACAAAGGGGCAAGATTGAGAGCTAGTGTCAGTAAAATTACCCGATTTATTAATTTTTCTGGCATATCGTTTGGAAAAACTTAATTTTTGCTCATAGTTTTCTTGTATAGTTTTTTATAGGAAATGATCATTTCCTATAAAAAACTATACAAGAACCGTTCGGGTTCGAACCCTTGAAAAAATACTCAAACTTAGAAATTGAAACTAGTGTAGCTGTTAAGTACTGAAAATGGGTTGAGGAACGCTATTTCATTGTACAACCCCAAGCCGTCACGTCTGAAAGGGGCCTAAGGCCCCTTTCAGACGTGACGGCTTTTCGCCGGCCGCCGTCCACGGCACGGCACAATGCCTTTAAATAACCATAGTGAGCAATGGGTGTCTTCAGACGAGTCGAATCACGCCGTGGACGACACGACGCCGTGGACGGCCGCCGTGGTATCCACGGCTCCCATTTCAATCCGGCCCGGCGTACGCCGTCCACGGCGTGAAATAAACACTGTGGTGTATTGGACTGTTCAGACGCGTCGGCTTATGCCGTCCGCCGCGTAGTTCTATAGAATTCAGAGTAGCGTGATCGGCGAAGAAATGCGGACATGAATAATATTTCATCGTTCCCATATTTTAAATTGTTTTTGAGCGAGATGGGAGATTTTATAGTGGACGTTGACGCTTTTCTACCAAATCCAAGTCATGCAATTACGTGTGCGATATGTCCAACAGCTATCAACCTATCTAGAGCTAATCATTCATTTAAATGGAGAAATAGAGAAAAAAGGCTAAAATATGTGTATTCTATTAAGTAAATAATAAGACTAACGATGTACGCAAAAATAGTCTATATGACTTTATGTACATATCAATTGTAAATTACACCGAGTCTAGACATTCCATACGATCGGGGAGCTGCCGCGGCCTGCGCGCGCGGCAAAAACATCGATTTTTATTGTTAGTTGATTCTAATGGTCATATTTGATTTCTCTTGATGGACACTCTAAAACGTTTGATGTAATTTAATGTATATATCTTGAGATAGCACGGTGATCCTTTTTTTATAATCCCAAATAAACACAAAATTTCGACGAAAAACAGTCCTACAATTTGTATCGTATCGACGATAAATATCGATAATTATAACGAAGAAATTAGGTTATATGAAATGTAAATTGAAGGTGGCACTAAATAAACTATATCTTATACGTAATTAACTTGCAAAAATTTCACTTTCCAACGTCCGTCGAGCACGGTATTCCCCGTGGACAGCTGAAAGCTCCGAACTGTGCCGCACGTTCGAAAAATCGATCTTAATTTCGGCGTCGCGGGTGGTCGCTTTCTCCTTTTGGTATCACTCTCTATAGGTTTTGTTGCATATGTGGTGTAAATATCTCGAGGTAACTCGGTGATCCTTTTTTTATAATCCTACATGGACATAAAAGTGGAGCCTGAGGAAAAGAGGAGCCTAGTAATTTAAACTTTTTTAAAGGAACTCTACCAAGCATGCATAACCTCAAGGATGCGGAAACAGTTAACTACCAAATCGAGGTATTGAACATTCTGGAGAGGATACAGCAGTTGCGAGCAGTTTCTTCTCCTCTAGCAGGATCAATTCATTCTCCGACATCACTTAATTCTACGCCGTCAAACCAGTCAACTTATTCTGTGAGAGAAGTGGTATAGTGTTTTGGGATTTGGGATGCAGCGAAAGGTTTCAACTTTATCAATATTTTATGTATTTTGTAAAAATTCTTTGTATTTTTTTTCTTCCTGTTTGATTTTTTAAATTATTTGAAAGTACTGGAAAGAATTTCTGATAGATAATGTTTTGAGAAGTAAGCAATAAAAAATTCTAAAATCGGACTGAATGAAAAAATCACTATGATGCACTCCCCAGCTCACACGAAAGTGTTAAGATCCATTACATTATCTTTCTTTAGTAATGAAATTTTATGTTTCCTTTGTCTAAAAGCAATTTTATGAAAAATAATGCTTAAATAAATAATTTTAAAAAGAAATTAAATAATAATAACCAATCAAATGAGTTACTCATTGGCTAGTTACAGATTTCATATTTGTATCGAGGTTCCCTAAACTAAATTTTATATATAAGCAGCATAGATAAAATTTATATCAGCAGTATAGATAAAATTTATATCAGCAGTATAGATAAACAATTAAAATAATAATTTATATTATTATTTTAAAATTCGCTCCTATTCATGATAACGACTCAAGAACTATTGAATAAATGTCGCTGATGGCCGTGCCGATTGCTTGCCGTACTGTTCTCTGTATTTAAAAGCGCGCCGCGCCGTGAACGGCGACCGGCGGAAAGTCGTCTCGTCTGAAAGCTGCCTGAATTTCACGGCGCGGTGCCGTGGACGGCGGCCGGCGAAAAGCCGTTGCGTCTGAAAGGGGCCTAAGGGTATTGTAAAAGTAAGACTTTTACCTGTGCCTTTAAGTCACCTTTTTAAGGTGCCTAAAAGGTGCATTTTAGCTAGAAGATCATGACGCCTTTATGCACCTTGTGGGTGCGCCTTTCGAAGGCAGTGCCTTGCCTTAAAAAAAAAGCACCTTTTGGAGGGAGAGTCGTATGTGGGATGTGACTGCTTTAGTAAGGCTTCATGGTAACAAAACTCTATGAGAGGTGCTGCCACAGGCGGCAATAAGCCAAAATCCGCACTAATACCTCAGCGGGGCAAATAAAAAAAATCAAAATCGCCCTTGTTTTCACTTTTAACCTATCTAACAAAGAGGCCATTGGCTAGGTGCTGGATTAGTCCAAATTTCATTCAGAAACATTATGACAGTTCATGGCTTTGAGTATTTTGTAAATTGCCAGATTTTAATTACTTAAGAATGATTCCTGCAACTGAACAAACAAATGGTATCACTGTAAATGTCGGTATTCTCCTATGCTTTTATTCTCTGCCAACTCTTTGTATTTTTGTTGCTGTTCCTCATAATTTTATTTGTTTTGTACCAGTACCTACTGCAGTTTCTTTTACCATGAGTGGCTTTTCCTTTCTGTTTCTTATGAAGTCAGGTCTGAGATGCAACTCTCCAGCATAATTTATTGGTTTTATTTTTCAATGGAATAGTTTTGTCAATAATTTGTGTTACTATAATCTCCCATATATTCACAGTTGTTAGCTAATTCAAATATTTTTGCTCTGATATTTTGTTGGTTAGTGTCTCTAAAAACTAATTTTTTGGCACTCGCTGTAAATGTGCATTCTGCTGCTTAACTGCCACTACTAAATTTTCTACAAGGGTCATTTGTGATGCCAAGGTTTCAGTGTATCTCCATTTCTTTATTGATGTTTTTTTCTTCTTGTCTTGACTCCTATTATATATGTAATGATCTGAAGTTCTTGGAGTTTAGGCCAAATAATTCAAAAGTGATTTGCCTGCGTTTCGGTTCATTTTAAATTGTCCTCAGGGCTTATTTTCACAGGATTGATTATTTTGGTATCGGTGAGGTATCTCTTGTTGACCAAACATTCAATAGTGATGAAACTATGCACTACTGATTTAAAATGCATGTAAATATTTACCATGCCTTTGCCTTCCTAAATATTATATTTAATCCATGCTTCTTATTTTGTCTCTAATATTAAGGCAGTGAGGCTAAATTGTATCATACGTATCTGGTAATTGAACTATGGAGGTACATACTGGTTTCTAATTGGTTGTATCTTCATCCTTTCCACAGAAATTGTATTATTTAGAAAATCTTCTCAGGCTTTCCAACTCACTGAAAAACATGAAAAACTTCAATCCTACATAATATTCTATTAATATTCTCCAACTATTCTTCCTCTCAAAACTTTCCTATTGCTGAGCTTGGATGATGTGCTTTGTAATCTGTCAAGTTAAGCAACCAGTCCAAGTCTTCTGAGATTGTATTGCATGCATCGAGTGCATGGCAGCAAACATCGAGATTGAAACAGCCGATTGCTCTTACAGGTGCAAGGCACCGGGGCGCTACGACGTGTCCCGCCTCCCTCAGACGGCCGTGATCATCTGCTTCCACAACGAGGCATGGTCTGTGCTCCTCAGGACTGTGCACTCTGTGATTGACCGTTCTCCCGAGCACCTGCTCAAGGAAATCATCCTCGTCGACGACTTCTCCGACATGCGTGAGTGCTTAATCCTCTCAATCGCATGCACTGCCAACTTCAAGCACCTCCTCACGAGCATTGAACCCGTATCAAATAGAAATCACCAAACCGGAGCTCACCCAAGGGTCTAATTCCCCAGCCAAAGTTTTTGCTTTGCTCGAAATTACTTTTCTGTGCAAATTAATGCTGTATCAAAGAAGGAAAGACAATGGCAGGTTCCACATTTTAATAAATACTGTGTCCGGCTTCGAATACATGGTATCATCATCAGGCACTTTTGATAGAATTGTTTCCACTTATATAGTAGTCAAGAGGGTGGGTAGCAGCATCACATCAGGGGCTAGTGGGAATGGGAGGGGAGGTGGAGTATGTAGGCGGGGCAGGAAGGGTGGAGTGGTCAGTCAGTGGTCCTCCCCACTTATTATTATTATATTTATTCTGCTCCACCAATATGTTTTAGTGCAACTGCTTCCCAATGACCCATCAATTGTGAAATTTTAAATTCCAAAATAGCATAAAATGTGGTTTTTAGAGATGCATAAAAATGCTCACATTTTTCTCGGAGGAGGTGTCCACCCCCCTTAACCCCTGGGTCGTGCCACCCAAAAGCATCGTTGTGGCTACGTCCCTGGCTATACCTCAACGCATGCTGCCCAGGAATCTAATTCGTTGATGAAAACTTGTGATCCAATCAAAAGTAATACATAGTAATAATGACATCTAGGTAAAATGGTTGCAAATGGTGTGTGACCCTGCCAATTTGAAGATGAAGAAGGGGTTGCTGGCCCATGCTCCACAAAAGCCCCCTCGGGATTCATTTGATTGCCCCTTTGATGGTAAGAGGGTGCTCATCAGTCAGCGAGGTCAGAATGCCTGAGCTATGAGGAGTGAACTGTGTAAATCAGTCGTGGCTGGCCAGCGCAGTTTGGCAGCACCACACAGTGCAATGTCATGCCACACTGCATTCATCCTTTCCATGGTAGTGGCTCAGATGAAATGGAATATGTACTATTTAACATTTCTCCGAGTTACAAATATTCTCTGTTCGCTATAACAATGAGGCTGTCAGTTCCAGAATCAACCCAAATAATGTCAATCGCTCTGTTTATGTTTTTACCTGGGGAGCCTTTTCGTGGGATTGAGGTGGAAAGTCCAAAGCAACCTCCTAATGAGAAAATTTGTATATTTGGACTGATATTTTGCTCTTGTTTTATCACCTATTGTTTACATGACCTGAGTACTTCAATTAAGAGCATGTACTATGCAGAAATAGTAGGTACCTACTTGAGGTGGTGTTTTAATGCTTCTTAATTGTTAGCAGTCTTTTATGATAGAATTACATGAGTGCTATTGGAGAATGGATTTTAACAATTTACTTCTCAAAAGATGATCATGTGATGCATCCTTTTAGGAACAATTGCTGAAATGCTTCTTTTTTTTAACAAAACTAAGGAATTTGTCCATTATTATAAGAGACTTCTCAGTGCAATACTATTTCAGAAATACAGATATATATTTGAAACGTACATGCTCATTTGAAAACAACCTGTGTATTTGTTTGTGTACCTCCATATCTTTTAGTGTATAGTCTTCACCTTATATTATCATCATGAAATTTTTTGTGTAAAAGACGTTTGCCAACATTTGAAAAGGTACCAGAAATCTTTAAGTTATACTCCTGAGTAGATTCAGAAGTAAAATTTGCAAATTTGAGTCTAATTTTGAGGAGAAAGGGACAGCTCTGTGTACCCTGAAAGGAGCTTCTAAATGATATCATTAGAAACGACTGGCTACTTGTGATTGAAGTTAAGCTGTACTGAAGTCTCAATGGCCAGGATGTCTAACGTGTCTTGCCATTCTCTGAATTGTTGTCTCTCTAATTGCAGCACACCTGAAACAGCAGCTGGTAGATTACATGGCGCACTACCCCAAGGTACGCATCGTGCGTGCTGCCAAGCGGGAGGGGCTGATACGGGCGAGGCTGCTGGGTGCTGCGCGCGCAACTGCCCCTGTTCTCACTTACTTAGACTCACACTGTGAATGCACGACTGGTGAGTGAGGTGGGGGCGTTAAATCAAGCAAAGAAAGGGAATTCAGTTAGTTTGGATATTCAAAACTAATACATGTACCTTGGTTCAAGACTAATAATTGTGAAGAAAGAGAGAATTGGAAGGATAAAAATCAAAATCGTGAAGAAATGGAATTAAAAAACTCTGAATGGGACCAAGAGATGGGAATAGGAACAGGAATGGCTGGTGGAGAGGGATGTGGGAAATGAATGACACAAAGACTGTTGAGGAAGGATGGGATAGAACGAAAATGGGAGGATGCAGCAGAGAAGTTGATTGGATGTGCATAAAGACGGAGAAACAGTGAATCACAGACGAAATGGCAAATGAAATGGAAGAGAGGAGGAATGGACTCAGAGAAGGACGTAAGGATGTGCGGGGAAATGAGTAATTGATGATGGTCGGAAACCAAGGTGGAAAGATTGGAAAAGACGGAGTGATTGAATGCGTACCCTGTAGGCCAAGGTAAAGTCAAGGCAAAAGAGGGCAATCCATGTCAACAATTTAGGCAAACAGAGCAGGGAAAGGTCGAGAGTATGTATGTGTGTATGTGGAGGGTGTGTGTGGTGGATGTGATGTGCAGTTGAGATTGATGGTAGGGATCATAGACCAGGAAAACAGGTGAGAGAGAGCCTTTCGTAAAATGAAGGATAGGAAAGTGGAGGGCATGAAAAATATCCCTAGTAAGCTTCTGAATAATTTAGGGAAAGTATTTGGTAGAGTGAACTGTGTAAAGTCATTGGAGATTCTTTGGAGTTAAAGTGACTGGAATGATGTTAAAATTGGTGAAGCTGATGATGATCGGGCATTGATTAGCCAGTCAGCAAGATGGCTGCAGGCTCTAGTGGATGCGTTAGGCAAACCATGTGAGATCAAATGAATGACTTGGATATGGGATTACAGTAAGACTGAAGGTATGCCGATTTGCAAAGCATCTTGAGCAAGGAATTCATGGCTAGTGAAGGGTCTGATTTGAAGAGTAGTGCGGTGTCAAAATATAGAAACTTGGAAATGAGGAGGATGGAAGACTGGAGGTGTTTGAGATGTAGGTGAGGAGAAGAATGGAGAAGGTGAAGTGGACGGAAAGGAACGACCAAGTGCTGTGGTATTTGGAGGAGGCAACCAACATCGGAGGTCATTTTCACCGTGAGAGAACTGTGGGGAAGGAAGGAAGGGTGGGGGGAAACATGGTATTGGCATTAGCCTACTCTTAAGGAAAGGCGCCAAGGGGACCACGGCTTATTGTACCATCCGACTGGCGGAGCCTTGCGCTTGAAATGTCCTCCACACAACACTCAAGCAGTGATCGGGTAGTCTCTGAAAATTCTCTCCCACCATTGGGATTTGAAGCCGAGACCACAGGGTGGTTAGCCAACACTCCAGCCACCATGCCAACCTGATCCCCAACAATCAAGTGCTGGACATGGTGGGTGAGGAGGGGAACCTTGTAAAGGAGACTAGGTAGTTCTAAGGTTTGGATTGAGCGAGGAAGGGATGTTGAAAACAGTGTTAGAGGGCAGAGTGTTAAAGGGAGGGGAAAGAAGAGAATAGGATAAAATGGATGGATATAAAATGATTTTCAATTGAAGAGGCCGGTCCGTAATGGGATAGGAGGTACTCAACGTAAACCTATCTTAATCGGTGAAATACCTCAATGAACTGTACTCGTGTATCAGGTTATTTTCATTCTTAGTAATAGTTTTATGTAAGTCACTGAAAGTATAGGTTGAAGTTAGGTAAGTCTAACTATAAATAACTTTTCTTTTGACTGATAGGAATACACTAAAATCATGTTAATTAGGCTCTAATTTTAAAACTAAAATGTATGTTAATTAATTTCAGCTGGTAAATTTTCTGATGATCATAACTAAATACTTGTACATAGTTGTACCCTCAAAAAAAAATTATCCTGTATAAGCTTGGACCCAGTAGTTCCACAGCACAAGGACATTTAGGCTTATTTCATAGTGGTGAAAAACAATACCTTGACACCATCATAGTGTATAGTTTTGTAATTATCTAATTATTTGCAGTCAAGAAGTATCCTTATAGTGTCTAAACACTTCATAATGGTAGAAGTAGAAATACAAAATAAAGGATGGTGGTTGAAGAATAATATATATTTTCATCTTTTCTGGCCTCCTTATTGATCAAATATCTGTGTACACCTAATTAAATTTTGACTTATTATGCTCTCTCATTGATAATAATTTGAAATATTATAAGCTCCAGCCTGTGCATTGCTTTTTAGCATGGTTAAAACAATTTTTCCACTTGTGGTGCATATATCCATGTGCTTACTCATCAAACCTTAGTGCTGATATTGCTCAACTCTGGTGATACAATTACAGTTTTATAATGTGGCTGTTGGGCCCCAATGTTCCTTGATGAATGCGACTTCAATATAAGTTGTGATATGTGCTTACTCAACTCACACAGGGTGGCTGGAGCCTCTTCTCGACAGAATAGCTAAGAACTCCACCACTGTGGTGTGCCCTGTGATTGATGTCCTCGATGACACAACGTTGGAGTACCACTGGCGCGGATCAGGAGCTGTGAATGTTGGTGGTTTTGACTGGAACTTACAGGTAATGTTTTGCGCTTATATAAATCATGTGTGTGAAACAATGTCAAACAAATTGAGATTTCATATTCATTGAAGTGTAGCTTACAGTGGTCTTACATCGTTGTGCTGTTTCCTATTACTTTATCATCACCATTATTCCTATATCTCACTGAGTAAAGTATATCTCAGTGGCTAATTAGGGTACATACATATGTAGTTTCCAAATGTGTTTGCACTTAAAGGAGTTTGTATTCTATTACTTGTACATTTGAATTATTTCATCTTAGGATTGGATCACATATTTGAAAGGAAGGTTGGAATCAAGTCTGGAATTACTTTCACTATAGTAGTGAAATCTGTCTTCCCAGTAGATTTCATCTGTTTTGCCTGACTCATTTAATAGTGCATTTGCCATTGGTTCTTTGCTTGTGATAGAATTAGCATGCAGTCGAATGCTGTTATTGTCTACCTTTTTCTTTATTACACTCATGTAGTTCAATTGGCATGCTGTGCCGGAACGTGAAAGGAAGAAGCATAAGGACTCAGCGGAACCTGTTTGGAGTCCAACAATGGCTGGTGGCCTCTTCAGTATTGACAAAACCTTTTTTGAGAAATTGGGTACATATGACAGTGGATTTGACATTTGGGGAGGGGAAAACTTGGAGCTGTCTTTCAAGGTATGTAACTCGGCTAAAAGAGCTCTTTTGACTTTGATGGTCTCACCAGCAATTCCTCATGATAAATTCTAGAACCCCCTCACTCTAGTTAAAATAAAGGACTAAAGTTAATAGCATTTTTCCTGAAAGTAAAATTTCTACATTATCTACTTTATGTGCTGAATTCTTCCTACGTACTTGTGTACACTCATGCCTCGTTTAGCACAAGAGATATGGATGTGTTCCCAGTAGAGTAGGTGTTGGGAATCAAATTTCCTATAAACCATATACATTCAATAGCATTGGAAAACTTACTTACATGAGCATTTATAGTCTAAAATATCATTAAAGATAGTGGGCACGAATTCAAAGCACATTCAAAGGAATGGAGCAAGAATGAGCTGCTGCGCAGTACTTAGGATTAGAATCTAAATTTGCTCTCTTGCCTTGTTCTCTCGCCACTGACTCTCGGTCCCTCTGTGCCACAAAGAATGAATGGTGTTCTCTGGCTGGCTGTCTGGGTTGCCTCACTGCAGGTTGGCAACTGTCTATGTGCCACCGCATGGTCAAGCTTTTCTCCCTATCCTTGCAAGACCTGCCGATATTGACTGAGAGAAGCCGAATGAGCAAGGACTCACTGGCCTCTGCAATGACTGTCCTACCTAAACACCGTAGCTGTTCTTAGTGAGGGTGAAAGGCTAGTGTGGGTGCGGATAACACCCCAACAGGGCTTGTTGTAGATCTCTTTATGTACTTCTTGAGTTCCAAAAGGATCAACTACCATCATACCCTTACTTAAAATCGTTTTCTGACCTATTCACAAAACGTCTTAATATTCTTCAGTTTGGTTTATTAATTGTTGAATCCAGAGATGATTGAATGCTTTTCCACCGTTGAGGGTACATTTAGGAGGAATGGATTTGGTGACAGTATTTGTTGTACAGGAGTTAGAAAAGGGGGTGTGGATTTCACGGTGTTCATTTGGAGAGATAATACATTTTGGAATATTCATTTGGACAGGGTAAATGTACAGAAATTGCTGGGGATTAAGCAGGAGAGACTTGGATGTATAATGGGGGATTAATTAGTATGTATAGGGTTTGCATTTTGGGAGAGCAAATCAGAGAGGGTATGTGTTTGTAATTTTTTTGGGATTTACATTTGGGAATACATTTTTGAGGATTCATTTGGAGAGGGAATACATTAGAGGGGATGAGTTTGGTGAGTGTGTATACGTTTTGTGGGCTTCATTTGGGCAGAGTTATACTGGTATCATGGAAACATTTGGTGTTTTACCTTACCTAATTGCTTTGCCCTTGCTGAAAGTGTTGCAACAACAGTCTTAAATAGTAAATCTAGGAAGTGTTTTCTTCTATCCTTTACCATTTAATTTTTAATATGTGATCAGGGGTTGCTTTTGGAACCTGAGCTGTCTCTTGGTAGAATTTAATGTAGTTTTCGTCATTTTTCAAGGCTTAAAGAGAAATTAATTTGAACATTTTTTTTCCTGTAGACTTGGATGTGTGGTGGAACGCTGGAAATAGTCCCCTGCTCTCACGTTGGCCATATATTTCGCAAGAGGTCCCCGTACAAATGGAGGTCTGGTGTTAATGTTTTGAAAAGGAACTCCGTTCGTCTCTCAGAAGTCTGGCTTGACGAATATGCCAAATACTATTATGATAGAATTGGGCATGATTTGGTAAGTTAGCCATTTTCTACGCTACTATGCATTTGGTCTATCTTAACAGATCACTGGATAACATGGTTTAGTTGGGATGCAGAAATTTCACTTGCTTTTCTGTTTAATTCACAATCATTAATGAAATCGATATTTCAACCTATTGCTGATGGGCAAAATTCATTTCAATTGAATTTTATTTGCAAAATAGAATTCTCTCCTCTCTCAATTCTTCTTGGGATAAAAATAAAAAATTCATCGAGAAAATTGTATTTTCAGTACCTACATATTATAGTTTTAATTTTAAATTAATTTTTTTAATTTAAAAAAATAAGCTACTTTTGCTCTGTGACGTTCAATTTAAATATAAAACTTTAGCTCCTTTTTTTTTGATGAATTAAATTTGTCAACTCATTATAATTGATTATTCTGGAACATTTCATTGTACATATCAATAACATCAATATATGATGGACGGATCGAGGATCTTTTTTGGATCCGGATGGGATCCTTGATTTCAGGTTCAGGTGTCAGATATTCGGATATTTTCGGATCCAAATGCATTTTCAATTGCCTGCTATGTGATGCAGTAATTATTCAAGTTTTTCTGGGTACATGCAATCAAAGGAATGCTATTTAGATTTTCATTCACATTTTGATATTTTTACTGATTAAAAATCATTTTTATAAGCTTTCAAGATATTAAAAAAAAATACTTTTATCTTTACACAATCAGGATATAAACTATCTGCTTGCCTTTGGAAATGAAAATAGGTTTCCTCTTCAGATAAACCATTGACTGAATTTTAATTTTCCTCTTAAATATTTCCCCAGAATTTTTTCACTTTCTCATCGCTTCCTTGTGTTTCACCCACAGTTGCTTCAGTTTTGGTGTGGTGGATTTTTCACTTCCTCCTGATAGTTTCACACCACAGTGCACGCATATGGTTCTCTTTAAGTCAATGAAAATGTTTCTACACTATGAAAGATATTTTTATCAGTATATCATTAAATTAAATTGCAAATGCAGGATCTTCAACACAATTAACAAAATTTAGAACAACATTAGCGTCACATGTGACGAGTCGTGGGAGCAGAACGAGACGACTGCTCAGCGAGTGGAAGGGGTGGGCAGCGGAAGCGCGTGAAGGAGAGGTGGAGGGGAAGGAGCGTGCTCCCTCCACCTTTCAAGCAACGAGGCTATGAATGAGGGAGTCAAGAAGGAATATGTCAGATCTTGCTATTTTGTGACGTCTTTGCGTCAAAAGCGAAACTGGGCGAGCTATGTGATATATGCAGTTGGCATTTCCAGGCCTTATCCTCTTGTTTGACGGTGCCGATGCCATGCTTGTTTCTTGAAAAGTGTGCTGTTTAGTCTATGTTGAATATTGGTATAGTCTTGTTAAAGGGAAAAAAAAACTTTGTTTCTATGAATTAGAGCTTTAAAAAAACACGTAAATAATCTTATAAATGTGGCGTGCTCTCGTCTCTCGTTGGTCTTATTCTCTTTTGAAAATCATGGATGTTATTCAACTGCTATCGAGACATCTTGGGGCCCAGTAGGTGACTCACCTAGCATTTAGCTTCCTGAAACAGGGAGAATTGTAGCAGGTAGGTCGAAAAAGATCAGGTGGGGGAGGGATGAAACACTCTTCCATTGTTCTCATATAACTTGATATTTTCCTTTGAAGTGAATGATTTATGGCCTTTGTGGTCTTGGAAAGGAAAAAAATGTCTGAGGCATGGGATGATGTAGGGCCTAGTATGAAATCTACGATGGGGGAGGGGCGAGTTTTGTGAAATCTATGACGTGGATATTATCTTACATTGCTGAGATTTCCCCGATGGTTGTTCAGTCACTCGGAAGATTCGCACCATAGTTGTATTTTGCCTTAAAATGTCCTTGTCTGAAACTCTATTGTATAACTCTGACAAGAGCTTTAAAAGGAAATGGTTCATGAGTAGGACAAGCATCGCAGTGCAACGATGCACGCAAAGGTAGGATTGGAACTCTCTCCACTCCCTCGTATGGGACGCTGCATTCACTGAAGTATAAATTTTAAATTTTGCATCCAGATCCGATGCCTTCAGCAAATTTGGATCCAAAGTATCCGGTGAAGGTCAATATAAGCAGATATTTGGATCTGAGGTATCCAATCCGACCATCCCTAATATATATAGTTCAAAAGCGAGTCACTGTCACTAAAACAGAAACACAAATACATAAAAAGAAATACATAAGAAAAAATATATTGGTACTGTCAATGAGAGAGGATGTTGCTGTCTTTCCTTGATGTGGCGCTCACTGAGGTAGGGGGGGCTGAAGTTGGAGGGGGCAGAAATTATGGGACAGTTGGTATTAGACAGAATTGAAGGATTCGCAGCAGGGAGATGAGGAAGATTTGTTGATGAGTGGTGAAGCGAAATGAGAAGCAGAATTTGCATCTTGGGCGTTTGCGTGGTGAGGAGAAAGAAGAGGGAGAGGGGGGAGAGAGGGGTCAGAATATGTTGCGCAGGTTGGGTGCCTTGCTGCATACATGTGATGGAAGGGCATGAAGATATTGCTCGTGGTCTTTTTGTGGATCGAAATGTTGAATTTATTGTTATGTAAAAGTACATTTGTGCCAAGGAGTGTGAGGGAGAGGATGCAAGCAATGAGGCAGAGAGAAAGAAGAGTTAAGGGCGGCGATGAAGGAATGAAGGGTGTACATAGTGCCCATGGGCACGTGTGTGATGTCATCAATGAAGTGCTCAATGGGCTTCAGTGATTGAGAATTGAGATGAGAAGGTGATTTCAAAATGAACCCATGAAAAGATTGGCATATGATGGGGCCATTCTTGTACCCGTCACCACTCCTCGGCATTGCAAACATGTAGGTTTTGTTTTCAAACTGAAAAGCATTATAGTTAGGACGAGCTTGGCCAGCCAAGTTATGACGCTGGTGGATAGGGAATGTGTTGTATGTAGGTGCTTGCAAAAGGAAATTGTCAAGAGAGTCGAGGCCTTCCTCGAGAGTGATTGAGAGAGTGTAAAGGGTCAAAGGCACATCAATCGTTGTCATAAGGGTGTCGCTCCCGATGGGAGTGTGGGTTCAGTTTAGAATATCAAGAAAGTCTAGGGGAAAGGAAGAAAGAGGGGACTAGAGCTTAATCTGAGAAAATGCACAGTGGTACACTTCTTGCGTAGTTCATCCAACTATCCCCACGTGTATGTTGTGAATGATGTTAAGATGAAGTGAAAAATGCTTGCACACATAAGATTAATTATTTGATGAGTTTTAATTTTTGGGAAGGTCACTGATACCATATATATACATTGTATATGGGAGTGGTGGTAGCTTTGAATTTATTGTGGCGAACACAAATAAGATATATTTGTCGCAGAGCTGTGAAGAAGCTAGGATTCGTCAAAATATTCTCTGAAAGTAATTGGTTATATGGTACTTCACCTAACAATCTGCCTCTGCCATGAGCTGCATTATCTAAGTAAAGTGGAGGCAAATTGACTGTCTTAATAGGATCATTCTTGCCTTGATGTTTGTGCCAAATAATTATAGAAGTAAAATTTGAAGATGCATCAGCTTTTGGTTTTGGATGAGAAGTAAAATCCATCTTCTTAATGTTTCTGTGTCATTTTTATGTCATCCCTGTTTTTCGCAGAATGTTGAGTGGAAATTGTGGATGATGTAATTGTTATTTAAAGTGTTTCTTCATTTAAGTGCATCTTCATTTAAGGGTGACTTTGGGGACGTCTCCGCGCGGAAAGAGTTGAGGAAAAAGCTTGGATGTAAGTCATTCAAGTGGTACTTGGACAATATTTACCCTGAACTTTTCATCCCTGGTGAAGCAGCTGCTTCTGGAGAGGTATGTTTGCACATGCTCAGCCAACTGTTTGTCAGCATTCAGTTCAAAAATTTCCAACATCCAATTACATATAGATTTGCTTTTTACTAAATTATGGTTATGGGGAAAATTTCAAGAGTAAAGTACAGTAGAACCTTGCTTATCAAGTATAATTTGTTCCCAAATCTTAATCGTAATGCAAAACACTCGTCAAGGGAAACAATTTTTCCATAGGAATCAATGTAAAATAGGATAATGTGTTCCATTCCGAAAAAAATGCTCAAAACATTTATAATAATGTAATTTATAACTTATAATACATCCTTTTTTCCTAGCAAGTTGTCTAGAGAGATTTGTTTTTGTCTGTGCTTAAAAATTTTGCAAAAATGAGAGTGATGAATAGATTGGTTATAGTGCCCATTATCTATAGCTGTTAAGGGGAAGACTAATCATTTGATCGAAAAACTCCAATCCGTAATGATAATTTTCCATGACGTATGTATTTTTGATTTTGATGTCTATGCCATACTTTCCCATTTGCTTAAGTGCCCATTAACCCTTTCACTGCCACCGGGCCGATATATCGGCCCCTGCTGGTTGAGCAAAAACTGCCAACTTATTTGACTATTTTTTCATGATTGTGGCCTTTTCAACGGCTGTAATTTACGTAAACCCTCATAATCTATCTGTGACTATAAGATATAAATATATCTTAAGTATTGGGAAAAAAGTCTAGGTGTATTAAATGAAATTTAGTAGCCGAAAAATTTTACAATCTGGAATGTTGTAAATTCCGGAAAAAAAGGCTTGGCAGTCTTTGCACATGCCACCCGAAATGGGCTGGCAGCAAAAGGGTTGATATGTGTACTCACTGCTGTTGTATGCACTATGCCATTTATGGGCCAGTAATTTTTCCAATTGATTTTCCTATTTTTCCTATCATTAGTAGTACATATCAGAATCATTTTACCTGATGACACTTGTGTAATACACTCAGTCAATGAAGGGTAGGTACCTTAAATGGTGAATCTTGTCATAACTTATGGCCCTTGAGCTAAAAGTGTTTTGAGTTATTATCATGCGTATTGCAACTGATTTGCAAATGTGCTGATCATAAATATTTGCATCATATTTTGCTTTATTCTGGAGAGCAAATAAGGACTTGTAATTTATTGAACATTTTCAGCCATGACGATGGCATAATTTGAATTCCGGGATGTATGAAATTCCAAGTTTGGGGATAAAATCACAGCGGTCTCAACTTTATGCAGAGAGTTAATTACAGTAAACTCTCGATTATACAAAGTAATTTGGACTGGAAAATAGGCACTTCGTGATATCGAGTTTCGTAATTTCAAACCTTTTCAATGATCTGTAAAAAAAAAATGTTTGCTTTTGCTCTCACTGCCCTTTTTCTGTCTTTATTGACCTTGTTTAACGTTTTTGGCGGCTGTTTTAGATGGAATTTAAAATAAATACTCATTCTCATGGATTTTAGCAGTGAAAGATCGTTAAAAATCACACGACCCTAAACTTTCCATTCTTTATTGCTAAGTATCAACAATCTTAGCACTAAAGAAATTCCCGTCCATTTTAGGAAACATAATCAAATAGCATCTTGAAAATTTTTGTATAAGAATTTAATCTAAGGATTTTGTAGTCTATAGCAAATAGCAACTATTATCTACACATACGATAGATATCTGTTTCCAGTGCCTATGAAATTTTAACAGCAGCCTGCATAACTGCTATTTGTGATGAAGCCTCTATTGCTCGGTGACTAGGAAAAAAGATAAAATTGGATCATAGCCCGTTTCAAAAATAGCCTTCGTAGTATAATAGTATTAATATTTGTAGTTCCTTCCATATTGTCAGTTGATCCATCATATTTGCGGATGCTAAAATAGAAAACTTTTTATTCGTCATCAAGGCCATTGATGCTGGGAGTGAGGTGCTATGTTTGTATGATAAGTCTCTCTTCTTTTATGCCGACAAGAGAAAAGCTGGATTAGAATCTTCTATTTAGGGGGGAAATAAAGAGAGAAATGTTATGATCCTCATTCATATTTCTTAACTGCAGTAAACATTTTATCATTTCTCAAGATATTTAGGTGAAGTATTGGTTCACTGGCATGAATTCCCAAAAATGATACCCCTAAGCGTGTTTCTTAACCTCATTTAGTTTTCCTGTTTCTTTATCCATCGTATTGAAAATTATGAAAAGTATCATCAATGTAGAGAAAAGATTTTCTTTATTTTAGCTCTGAAAATTAGTCATGCCATTATCGTAAAATTAATAGTAGCGTGTTAAGGAAAATGCAAATAACCAATTTCTATTGAAAGTCTGCAGAGAAGAAGACTGACCATTTTATAATCACAGCATCTCACACCTGGTATGTATCAACGGCATTGATGACGGTGGAAAAGTCTACGATTGAATCATTGGCAGAGAGGTAGACGGGAGCACCTTGCCCAGACAGACACCCAAGAAGAATTTAATTCAATTATTATTTAGTTTTTTCTTTCTCCCTTCCACGCTAATATTCATTTCCATTTATGGCACGCCTATTTCTAGCACTAAAACTAAAAAAATATTTTTTCTATATCAGCATTACATAGCATCAATTAAAAAATGACGAAAAATGAAACCCGAAAACTAAGGAAGGGCAACGTATTGAGGTATCATTTTCAAGAGTCCACAAAAGTAAACCAACATTGCAAAATTACAAAGCTACACAATATTTAGAAAATAATCAGTCCAAAACACAATGCATTTCTGGCATCATTTGTGTTTGTTGATCATGTCTCAGTCTTTTCAAATGTAAGCTGATTGCTAATTTTTTAATCCCATGAACATAAAATAATTGATTCTAAAAATTTGGTGTTTTGTTTAGTTTTCCCCAATATGCAACTCGTGCTTCCTAACTTACCTAAAATGATTAGTGTCAATTACGGAACTGGCAAGTCAGGTAACCCAGCCGTATCTTTGAGTGAATGAAGTGGCAGGGCATACTAATCTGCTAAGTCTCACGGGAGCAAGGACAGGCTAAAAATATGTAAAGAAATGACAGAACATGTGTCGAAGCCAATAAAGTGAAGGCGGATAACATTTTCCCCTTCGTTTCACCGATAACGAAAAGTACTTCTCCAGCCTCTCTCTAGTTAGAAACTTACCCCCGTTGGTGGTAGATATGAACCATGAACTTATCCACAGTTAGAGGGCATTCCAAGTGGGTGGGGTAGATAAGAGTGGGATGGAGGCTGCCTGGTGGTGGTGGTAGAGGGGGCAGGATAGAGAGAGACAGGTGCAGTGGGGGGTGGGAGGAAGAGGGCTGGGTAAAGGGTCTTGCCTGAGGCTACGTTTGGGGTCCATGTCTTTTTACGACGCACTCAAGCTTCGTCACGGGAGAGGGGTGGGGAAGGGGAGAGAGAAATGCTAGTGGAGGGGGGTTTGGGATGCGTAAGTTGGGTGCCAGGAATATCGGCAAAAGGCGGAAGAGAGAGTAAACAAAGGTTTTGGAAAGAAAGATCTCTCGGAATGGGGAACGGATAGGAGTGCTACAAGAAATTTCATGGTTAGAGTTGGAAGTGCCTCTTCATTATGAGTAGCCTGCAAATTAAATTGGTGGTAAATAGAGCCCAATATTTAAGATACACCTCACTTTCTTCTTCATCGTCATTGCTGTTATGTCTAGTCACGGCCACTGCTTCTACTCCACTGTTTGCTGCGTAGATACTCACTAGGCCCAACAACTGAAGCCCAAATTGGCATTGGAGGGGGAATTGGGAATTGCAAATTCTCTCATGAATTTAGTTCAAGCTCTTACCTTTTGATTAAGCATTTCTAGGTCAAAAGACAGCCAGACACCACCTCCCTCGTCGATAGATAGCAAGATAACTACGCGAAAACTTAATGCAAGGAATCAAATCCCCGTTCAAATTGGCATTATTGGAACCATTTTGCCCTCAGTATGGGCTCGGGTGTAAAGTATTGTATCATCTGTGATCTTACTACATCTCCCAACCTTTGACAACTGCAGTATTTTCCCCGACCTTTCCCCCCTCCGAAATGTAACGTTGTCTCCTAAATGAAACTTTAAAATGAAAAATATTTCCTCTATCATTGAGTGACTTAATTTTCTTCCTTCCTCGTATTTCTGTTGATTTGAAAAGTGGTGTAAAGAGGTCGCTTATTTACCCGCAAGAATGTTGAAATTTGCGCAATTTTATGGACTTGCAGCATTTTCTTGGTTTGATTCAATTATGTAGGGTTTAGGGAGGAGTGTAAGAAATACCCCGTGTGACCTTCCTAACATGTTAAACTTCAAAGTATTATTGATGCAATGTTTATGAGTATGCTCATAAATGCAGATATTGTGTCAGCCACAATACTTATTATACAATTTCACTTCGTATTATCAAAAATTTCATAATATCCTGCTTCATAATCGAGAGTTTACTGTAATTACCTTCTGCAATATACCCGTCACAAAGTAATGGTAAATTTTGTTCTGTGTGTGTATGCTGCTAATACATAGAAATGAACATATTTTGCCATAATGGCAGAAAGAAAGAATGAGTTGGAGGATCACTGCTCTCCATCCTTTTCAACCAAAGAGAAATGTTTGGGTGCAGCCATGCTGCTGATGAACATTTTCCGTGTCATCTATAATTTTAATATTTCTGCTTCAATTCCATTTTTATTATCTTTCCCTTAAAAAATAAATTTGATTAATTAATATCTTTGTTTATATTTCATCATCCCACCTGACTTCCTGCTCAAAATTCCAAAGGGATATGATTTTCTATCAAATCAAATTTTTACATGTGAAGTGATGCGAACTATGGCTGGTTTATGTGTGTTGTATGTGTATTTTTGCCAAAAATTTATTTCCTTATCCATATTGTTGAAGGAAAAGCAAAGAATTTTTACCCAAAATAGTCATTTAGTCAAAACAGAAATGTGTACCATTTTCTGTGACCATAAGAGTCAATCATTTGGTTTAATTCAGGCCCATTTAGCCTTGTAATGCATAAACTTTTCATTTTCGAAGAATGAACTTCATTTGAAAAGGCTATTATTCCTTGATAAAAGTGATAAATTGTTTATGACTGCTATCATATCTCTTGAATGTAAGATAGACCTGTCTAGAATGAAATTCCTACTAGGTGGGAACCCCAATAAAATTATATGAATTATGAGTTATTGGCCTGAAGAAGCTAGTCTGAATGAAGGAGTCCAAAGTGAAAAGATGGGAGTGTAGTGTGGGGAAAGTGAAGAACAAGGGAGGGAGGGAGGGATTGAAGTAGGCCCGTGGTCCGCTGATGGACTCCTGCCTAACCATGCTCACCAAGTGTACTCATGTATGTCGTGCAATGGCTGGGGATGTGCGAGTACTCAAAAATTCGAGTCAAGTTGAGTAGTTGGTACTCGACTCAAATGCTTCCATTCAGGGCAGTTCTATTATGAATGTAGAATGGAGTGGTTTCGATTATGTAGCTGTTGCAGCCAGTAGGTTCAGAAATCCGTCGTAGGGCAGCACTATCATCAAACTTGTGCACAAATCCTTTGTTAAGTCGAGAGATCATTTAACTGCCTTGGCTTGTGAGTTTCATCTGTGTCTAAATGTAGCAGTCAACTTATGTAACAGTCATCGTGGGCAGCAATTATGTTTTTGTGGGCAGCGGTGGCCGACCTTCTTCCAACCCATTGGCATATTCAAAATAATCAGAGTGGACCGCTACAGTGCCTATTCTTTCTAATATAATACTTGTATCGGTGAATTCTTCTCGGGTTTCCATCCGGGTGAGCTCCATCTCCATCGCTGCCGACGTTTCGATAGAATCCTTTTCTATCGTCATCAGGGCCGATGATGCCAGTAGGAAAGTGCCAGGTTTATATATCCTCGGTCGTTATGTTGGGTCGTTATGTTGGGTCAGAACGACCCAACATAACGACCGAGGATATATAAACCTGGCACTTTCCTACTGGCATCATCGGCCCTGATGACGATAGAAAAGGATTCTATCGAAACGTCGGCAGCGATGGAGATGGAGCTCACCCGGATGGAAACCCGAGAAGAATTCACCGCCATCATACGCCGGGAAAAAGTGAAATCTTACATAATACTTGTATCCCTTATTTTCTTTGTGTTAAATATATGTAAAAAGTACTCGCAGAATGAGTAAAGTAACTTGACTCTGTAGCTATTAAAAGTAAGATGAAGAAAACAATGACAGGTGTTTGGTCGTCATTTGGCATAATCCTTCTTAAATGAGTAACCTCATGCATTGTCTTGGCACAGAGCCAGAAATAAAGGTGGTCCATTTATTTCCTAAGATAGCTAAAGGCAGCACCGTGAATATTTGAAATTAACGGATGGCAGGCTCCGCATCTTGTTTTGGTATCTTTGCTGAAACCCAGTTACTAGCTAGGCTTCTAGCAGACAAATTCTCCATAAACTTATGGAGTTATGTAATATTTTAACTTCCATTAACAAATTACAAGAGGTTACTTCATATCAATAGTCCAATTGGAACTGCTGCAGACAATTTAATTTTCATTCATCTCCTCATTCTGATGCAATTATCATCAGCATTCCTCATTATCTTTTCAATTTGCATCAGGGCAAGTGTTTACTGGAGAAAATGCACTAGGAAATTGGAAATATGAGAATATCTTGGGGCAAGATTATCACATTTCCTGGTCCAGAAATTTCCATTTAGTTCATACAACTCCACTTGATTCGCTAGGAGTCACAACTTGACTCGATACATGACTCGACATCAAAAAGTACTACTCGCACGTCCCTAGCAATGGCACTTCATTGTAGTACCTACTCCATCTCGCTTCTGTTGAAAACAGTCTTTGTTTCTGTGCTGTTATTTTCAGTGCCACTTAATGGAATTTCCTGTGGGAAGCCTGACTTACCTGAGTGATCAATTATTCTCAAAGCCTCATAAAAACAAAGATACGTGTGAGTTTCATTCCTGAAAGGTTCATTCAATTACCTATGTTGCTCCTTTTTATCCACCATTTAAGGAAAAGCTGCCAATCCTGTGCTCTTGAGCCATGTTCTCCATTCATTTGACCCCGCATTTCCCTGAAGGGCAGTTGTTTTCTCTTCCATGTCTAACAAATGACTTTTGAAAATGCAGGTCCGTAACTTGGGGCTTGGTGGCCACACCTGCCTTGACTCCCCTGCCAGAAGGACTGATTTGCATAAACCTGTAGGTCTTTATCCATGTCATAGGCAAGGAGGGAATCAGGTTTGTCTCATTGTTTCCTAAGGAAAAGAGTTAATGTTGTCGCTTGCATGGATTCGGCTTGAGCAAGTTAAGTTATGGGAAATTCATAGTTCTAATGTAAGTGTCTCTGCATATTCAATTGAGAAAAATGTTTGTTGCTGTAACCTCATGATTCTTCAGTGACTCGAATGCAAGGATTGCTCTGGATTTCACCCTGAAATTGAGCTAGGAATGAAATATTTTTCTCATTGAAAGTGCAACCCTGTAGCTGTGAAGGTTAGTTCCCAGGGTTCAGGCTGCATATTAGAAAATTGCTCTTAGATATATGTGCTGCCAGCCAGGTACAAGACCTTTCCTCTGCTTCCATGCCATGTGCATGTCATCCATATTGTCCTTTCAAGCCTTGTTGCTCTGTAGTTTTTGTCATTCTTGCTTTTTGCACCCCTGCTGTTAGATCGCCAACAAATGGTCGAGGAAGTGTGTAGATGCTCCCAGCAAGTCGGAAGAAGTGGAGCAGGCAGTGGGCGTTTGGCCCTGCCACAATCAGGGTGGCAACCAGGTGAGTACGATCCAGACGCTTGTCCCCCTATAATCAGTGCACTCCTGCTACGTACCTACCTATCCACTGCATGTCTATCCTTTCTTCTTTGGGATGGCTCTTTTTAATCATGCATGTGGGCACCAGCATGAAGGAAACCTTTGTTCAAAAACTGGGTAAATTATTTTTGTACTAACAGTAATTATCTTTGCTCACATAATAATAGTAAGAGATTGATGTATTCCTAATGCATAGTTTCTGAACTTAAATATTTAATTTTTTAATGAGTTTGTAATTCCTAGTTATTTATACTGTACTCAAAATGATAGAGCTGGAGCTACTTTTACTTAATGTAAGAGTTCATAAAAGTGCAAAATACTTGAGCTGGAATCACTTATTCTGTTATACCTACTAAATAACTCTATATACATAGTCATCTTTGGGATGACTTTAATGCTTTTTTAAATATTCCTGTCGTTACCAACTATGATTAAAACTTTTTTTCTGTAACAGGGCGAACAGTGTTTCAATTTTATTTGTTTATGATCCATTAGGCTCTTGTGGTTAGAATTGTTTATGGAAGAGTATTATTGTTTGTAATAATTGTCTTAATGTGTCAAGCAAAATTTTTAACCTAACTTTTAAATTGTATATGGTTGAGAAAAACAAAAAAACATGTACAAATTATTTTGAAGCTCATCTGTGAAATTACCAACCGCACTCATGCCTCATTTTGCACAAATTTGCCATTCCACATTTTGTCCCTTGGGGAAACATTCCCAAGGCCAAATCACATTACGTACTTGTACGATGCTCTCACTTGTGCAGATGTTTCTTTGTTTGGATCTGGAATATTGTACAACTGAGGTTCTTATCTTCTAAGGGAATGCTTGGGTTGTTCATGATTTGGACATCCTGCATTCTAACATGTAGGTAGTTGACCGGCAATACTCCTAGAAAACACATTAGTTTGTGACAAGGTTGCCGACAGGCAGCCCAAAACACAAACTGAGTCTTCTCCCCACACGATGCTACCTCGGCCTTTACATTGCTGCTCTTTTGTGAAGACTCCGTTCTCACAACCCAGGGAGTTATTTAGCTGAGTTATAATTTTTTATGTCCCCAGTGAAATTGGTGTTAGTGATTACTTTAAAGTTAACTATAAATTTGGAAGAGAAATACCTCATGGAAGTGAGTTCTTGACCTAACGGTATCCATATTTTTGTAGAGTTAATCATAGGCCTATCGATTGTACACCTCCAAGCACTCATTATAACACAATTCACCCTATATACCATGCTCACTAAAAGGAGTTGCCACTTTAATTGCATTTTACTCTTTAAGAAGAGACGAAAATCACCAGTTTATAACTGCCCTCAATCCTAGTGTTAATTTACTGTTGCAGCAATTGACCTGAAAGTCATTTGTGGGATGATTTAATGATACGTGCATTGTTAAAATTGCCCATTGGGCCAAATATTGAGACATTTCTTTCAAATTCTAACAGTTTGGAGTAATACATGTGAAACAAACAATCCAGGTAAATGTATAGCTTCTCTAATCAAACCTAGTGGGGGTGCAATATGTTATGTGAGTTGTTTTTCTTTTGTGCAAATACGATGAGGTGAGGCTTTTATTGGTGAATGAATTTCTCATCTAATTTATCTGTTTGAAATTTTTCAGAAGATAATATTTGTTTGCTCATTTTCATTCTCAGTACTGGATGCTTAGTAAGACGGGAGAAATCAGGCGAGACGAAAGCTGCGTGGATTACGCAGGTCACGATGTTATCCTCTACCCTTGCCATGGCTCCAAAGGAAACCAGTATTGGGAATACCATCCTAAGGTACCTATTGTGCTATATTCTTCCTCTCAAAACTGAAACTTTGGGAAAACATTCAGAAAGTAATGTGGTAAAATTTTTCAAAGATAAAATTTATTTTTGATGTGGTTGGAATGTGTTGGTGGAATTCCAATCTTGAGAGGCTCCTCTGTTTAAAGGGCAGAATTCAATGATTGTTAAATGAAATACAGTAAACCTTTTTACTTTTAGGACACAACCCAAATCAATCCATGAATATAATCTGTTAAATATATTTAGAAATAGCATGAACAATAAGTCCCAGCATATTTATTGCATATAAAGTCTTGCTGCGTAAGTGCATCATAAAAAGTTACAGATTTGCTCAATGCTTACACTATGTGGAGTATGGACTATTGTGACTAACAATGTGTGAGAAGGATGCCATTATTGATTTATGATGTGGGTGTATACCGTGTGTTGGCCCAGAATTTGGCCCCTTGTAGGCTTCGTCCTCCTCTGCAGCTGATATATTATGTAGTTAATTTTGAAATTTTCTTGATGTGGTATTTTACAAAGGGCATTAATTACAGTCGAGGACCTAAAATCCGGAATCAGAAACCCGGAAAACCAGAAATCGGGAATGTTTGAAAATTCCTCTGCGTAGTGTATCGACTTGCCACTGCGTGGCACCACTCTCCGAGCCTTGTTCTGGGACGAGAAGGAAGTTAGCACACACTATGAACATACGCTAACAACGTAGGCAGGGACACGTAGGGGTCTCAAATATCGAGCACCAGAGCCTGAACTAGAACTGAGTGTGCAAGACTCTCGACCACCCAAGAATCTCGGCAGTTGAGGCGAGAATGTCATTTCTCGGCATTTTAGGGACGAGACTCTCGGTGAGGCGAATCTTGACGAGACTCGAGAAGTCTCAATCCATCGAGACCTCTCGACACCCGTCGAGACTCTTGGGAAAGGCGAGAATTTCAAATAAGGATCACCATCATTGGGCAGTAGAATTTACAATAGTATCTTTACGGATTTGTTAAGTTATAAGGATATCTTCATAGGTGACCTTCCGATCAAATTTAAATAGCCTCTTATCAAGTTACAATTGCCGGAATTGATAGCAGAGGGACTAAGGAAGTTGCCTCAAGAGAATTACGGCTCCTTCTCCATGAAATAATCGCTTGTGGCTGAATAAACTCTGAAAAGTTACCACGCCGATCTGTGGTTTAAAAAGTTAAATGATCACGAACATTTTTGAAGGAAAAGTTAGAAAGGCACAGCCATAGAAAGTTATTACAAAAATTGAAATTCAAAACAATGTATTAAATTATAAACCATCAACTCCCCAGGCTAAGGGGAGACTCGCATGCGGCGGAAAAATTTGTAAGCCATTGAAACTAGATTGAAACAGCAAAGGGCACCAGTTTTTCCCTCAAAATGTAGTGTAAGCTAGTCGAAAGAGTATATCTTCTTGGTAACTCAGTTCGGACCTTGGCTCAAAATATTGAGACTGTATATTTGCCATCAGTCTGTTGTACAGTGAATATTTCACTTTAATTTATGGCTGACGTACGGTAGCATCCACATGTCTGAATGACAAGACGAGCTTTGCTGTGCCAATCAATGGTTGATTGGTGATCGCCATTCATTGAGTGACGCAGGTTTGGTGCTATCTTACGAGTGTTGGTTAATTCAAGCATCGGCGGCATTGTCTTACACGAGGACTGTACATTCTGAAATCGGTCAGTGAATGAATATAGAAGTAAAAAGAATGCTGAGCCTGCATACTCATGGCTTACTTTGCTGCATAAGCATCTACATAGATGTTTCATAAGTGACCACACGCACCCCCTTCGCTATGGAAAAATACAAATGATGAAACAAGTCATCAGCTTTACCCTCCTTCATTGTATGACTTAGAGAAATGGAGAATTTGCCTGTCCTACTTTGAATCAAAGAGGAGTTAATAAAAATAGCCATATGAAGCAATTAACTTTGCATGACATGTTCAGTGAAAATTGCATGTGATCTGCTGACCTAATTGTGACTAATCTGGGCCCTGTTGCTCAAAATCCAAACACATATTTAATGTTTTGAATTGTATGAGTATTAAATCACTTCTACTTTTTCTCTAATCATTTTAAAGCTAAGTTATATAGGTATACAGTGGAATCCCGATCTATCATTCCCGCATTGATCGTTTTCCCGCATTCATCATTCGCCGTTCCTGGTCCCAAATAATGTTCCATAAAGACAATGTAATTTTTTCCCACTTCCATCGTTCCTCAAAGTATCATTTTCCCGCATTGATCGTTTGAAGACTGCGGTCCCATCATATAATTTTCCCACATCCATCGTTTGATGAAAATGAGACGAAGTGTTTACAACGTGTTATTTGTGGCTAATAATGACAGACACATAATTTGAATCTTCCCCAGGAGATTGAAATACTATAGGGAGAAGCTGAGTGCCGTGGGATAGTTACATTAGCTCATTTCCCAAGATCCACTATCCCCCTCCATTCAGCACTCGCCTCCCCCCCCTCTGAAGCTTTCCTCTTCTACGAAACAAAAAAAAGGTCCCTGCTCGTGCAGGGATCGTATTATGAAGAACTTAGCTTCAAAACAAAATATCAAGTTACACGAGAACAATAGAATCGTGTTTCACGCCTCTCCGATTCTTGCCCACTGTATTTTTTCAGTCTATGACTCACCTATTAGCCATATGTTATGCCAAAGGTACCGTCTCGAATACCTCGAATACTTTGAATTTCGCGTCATACGCTTTCGCTTGCACGTCATTGGTAGTTGACTCAGAAATATGAGAACTCTAGTCGTTTAGTGCATGCAGCGCCGTTTTAGGCAAGCTGACGAACTATATCAAATTCGCGGTGTAGAGCGGTAGAGCGGTGAAAAGAGTTCAACATGGGGAACCGAAATTGATAGGGTGAAAAAATCCGAGAATCCCAGGTGTCCCCCGTCAGGAGTAACTCAGTGCCGTGGGATAGCAACATAGGCGCATTTCCCACGATCCGCTATTCCCTCCATTCAGCATTCACCCCACCCAATCTGACGATTTCCTCTTCTCCGAAATCAAACAAAAGGTCCCAGCTCGTGCAGGGATCGTATTATGAAGACTTTAGCCTCGAAAAAATATAAAGTTACCGGAAAATAATAGAATCGCGTTTCACCCTTCATTCTTTCTCCCCCACTGACCATTTTCCCGCATTCATCTTTTGATAAAAATAAGACGAGGTGTTTACCATGTGTCCTTTGTGGCTAATAACGACAGGCACTTATTTTGAATCTTCCCCAGGAGATGAAACTACCACAGGGAGGAACTCAGTGCCGTGGGATAGTGACATTGGCGCATTTCCCACGATCTGCTATCCCTCTCCCTTCAGCATTCGCCTCACCCACTCTGACGATTTCCTCTTCTCCGATATCAAACAAAAGATCCGACCTCGCGCTGGGATCGTATTACGAAGACCTTAGCTTCGAAAAAAATATCAAGTTACGCGAGAAAAATAAAAACGTGTCTCGCACCCACCCCCTTTTCTCACCCGCTGACCTTTTTCTACCTACCTGCTTCGAATTTCCCCCTTTCTGGCGGTCAACTGCTGCATGAGTCATCTAGTAGCCCGAAAGGTGTCTAACAATGACTTTCGGCAATTATTATTACACTTTTATTGGATTGAAATATTAGTAATATGCGCGTAATTTAAGAAAGAATAAGACCAAACACGACATATTTATGACTTTATTTAAGCATTTTACGCAGGAAAATAAATGCCGGAAAGACGAAGAAATACGATGGGGGCTTAGCATTTTGGTGTAATGCTCAAATGGGGTGCTTTCCTATTATTTTTTATTGCCTAAATCGAAATATTAATACTCCTGGAGTACGTATTTAACGCTTTTAGATTTTTATTGGACGATATCTATTTTTCGCAATTAAATTAAAAGTGAAAATTTTCAAGCGCGCGAAAACACAACGCGTTAGTGGGAATGATGGGGAAAAGTCCGTGTGACGCATTTCTGGTTCCCCCTCCCGCCTTGTGAGGTGACCTTGGGCGAGGCTCAGAGCGCTGATACCTTACCAAATCTTACCCTACAAACGAAGAAAACTTTCCGACCTTAGCCAGTTTTAATAAGTGATTACTAAGACATGTTTCCCTGAGCTCTGTGCCTCATGCATGCATTGGTAATCTCAGACGATGTAAAACTCCTATCTATTCGTATAGAAACTAGGTCCCTGTGGCGTCACGTGGAGCGGCATCGCATGGGCGCCAATCTGGCCTTTTTCAAATGCAGCTAAAATTGACCATTTAACATTCGTATAAACTGGGATTTCTAAAACCAAATAATTTGTGTATTATGAATACAGTAATGGTGGGTACTGAATCGCAATCAATGCCTTTCGTTTTTTTTAATGAAGGAAACTACCCTATTGTTTACATAAAATTAAAATATTCCATTAATCAGCTAAATTCCTGTTTGAATCCTTTAAAGGCAATCACAATTACTTGGGTTTCCTGCTGCATATGCGACCTAGTCAAACATTCTCACATTCATAGCTTAGTATTCGAAATTCGAAGTATTCGAATATTCGAGCAATGATTTGATATTCGAATTCGATATTCGAATTCGAGAAATCTACTATTCGACCCATCCCTAGTATTATACTTTTATTGGATTGAAATATTAGTAATGTCCACGTAATTCCAAAAAGAAAGATACCAAACACGACGTATTTCTAACGTTATTTAAGCATTTTAAGCAAGGAAATAGTTGGAATAAAACGATGGTGATTTCTGGCGAATCTTGACATCCTCGCACTGATTGTGAGCTTCTCGAGAGTTGATGCAGCATTTTTTTTTCAAAAACAGGGCTTCAGGTTACAATTTACGAGTTATGCTACAAGTCTCACTTGTCAGAGTTGCTAACGAAGCCATGTCTTCTCAGGATACTTTAAAGTATCCTGAGAAGACATGGCTTATGGTAGACTTATGGTAGGGAGAAACAATTGTTTCTCCCTACCAGCAATCTGAATTCATCTGCTCATCTAGAGCTACCCTACTTATTGCTAGAAATGAGTGGGTAAGTTGCCTTCTCTCTAGGACAAAAAATTTCATGGTGCAGTCATATGGTCATGCTTCACCCTCTGCAGTAAGCTCTGCTTACGCCGTGCGCGATAACATCAGTGCCGAACTTCACCTCGTACGAGTGGTTCCGTACTTTCTAGGGTGAGTTGACTTATAACCAGCAAGTGTTTTCCGTGTGGGTTCAATAAAGTCCAGTTTCATTTTTAATTGTATTATTTTTATTCGCCTTCGGACCATGGCCCTTCCGAAGACACAAGTTGTCTGATATCACATGACGGCAGGGTGTGGGGGTAGAGCGAGATACCTGGTGAAAACAAGACGTGGGATGAAGCCGAGGATCAGGTGGGCGTGCTGTTGACAATTAACACAATATTGTTAACGCTTTATACATCGCTTCAATCATATTAAAAATTTAATTGTTAGAAAGGAACATTTCAAATAATAAACTATTTTTGGCCTTTTTGATACATCTCGCAAACAATCACTGCATCGGCGAAAGCAGTTGTTTTAGCCATTACATGCCCATTGATCTCGTAAATACATGTACTTGAAATGGCATTTGATGGATAAGAATTTTTACATCAGACAGAAAGCCATAATAGCAGTGAAAATGCCGAGTGCAGTGCAAACATTTTTAGTGAGGTGGCGTGTTCCTTTAGGATATTTGAAAGAGATATAAGTCGAATCAACAATATGACCTACCTGTTTCGATAAAGTAATAATATTCCTGTAATCAGCTAAAATCTTATTTGAATCCTTCAATGAATATCATAATTCGCAAAAATCCAGAGTTTCCTGGGACATAGGCAACCTGGTCAAACATTCCCGCATCGATCGTTTTCCCGCATTCATCGTTTTTTTCATCCATCCCCCTGAGAAACGACAGATCAAGGTTCCACTGTATTAAATTGAAATAATGCCAGAGGGTTTATGCTAATTAATGTTAAAATCCCTCTCATGTGTAATTTATGAGTCATGGTTTTATTGCTTAATGCATTCTCAAAAAAAGTGTACCACTTTTTCCATGTCCTGAAGACCAGAAATCCAGAATCCCTATGGTCTCAAGCTTTTCAGATTAGAGGTTCTCAACTGTATATCTCCGATTGCAATTAAAATGGGTAACTAAAGGAGAAAAACTGAGAATCTTTGGCTGTTGGTGACCGACCAAGTTTTGTTTATGTTAAAAAATGAGTACCTTAGAAGTTTCCTTGGGTCTACAACCATGCCTGGATTATGGCTGAAGCCATAGGATTTCAATGACTTAGTCTACTGCCATTGGCAACCACATTGATGACAGCAGAGGCAGCTATAAATTCTCTATTGGCTGCTAGTGAGAGTGAATTTTGCCACCTTCCAATTTTTCTGCTTTGGGTTGTTTTACCACCTTGAAAATTTTCCATCCAAATCAATGTTAATCACTGTTTCTAAGTAAATGTTATTCTTTCTAATCTGGGGGTTTTGACCTTCCTGAATATTTTTCTCTCAATTTAATTTAATTCACTTTTGGATGAGTTCCCATGCATAGTGCATATCTTCCATTTTTTTAGATTTTGGAGTGATTTATCTTCCATAATTTATTTTACAATCGATTTTGGTCACTTTTAGATAAGTTGTCTAATCATCTGGAAAATGTGACTATGTGATGTTGAATTGGAATGAAATATGTGCTCTGAGAACACTCCTTAAATTGTTAAACTTGTACACCTAGTAATTCAAAACTTGCCATGAGATGACAGCAGATGATTCCTATAGAAGATAGCTTTTACAGCGAGCATCTTCTGGTCAATGCAGTGGTACTGCAGCTATTGACTACTTTGTATTTTTCATATTTCTCAAAGTTAATGATTTGTAAGATGTGGCCAATGAAATTGTCACCTACATCTAATGCTCTTCCCGATATTTATTGGTACCCATCAAAAGTACCTGATAAAAATATGTACCTGAATGACCACAAATGCAGTAGATGTCTGTGATGTTTCAAGCTAATGCATTCTAGATTTTTATGGACAGAATTTTATCTCACTTTTCAGACGCACTTAATTCAGCATGGAAGTAGCAAGAAGTGCTTAGCTGTGAGTGAAAATAAACAGAAACTGCTAATGGAGGACTGCAATCGTACCAATCCAAGACAGCAGTGGGCGTTCGAGAACTTCAATGCTTCTAAACTTGAAAAGTCGGAATAATTAAGGTTTGTTCATATTTCATGTAGTGTTATGTGTTGATTCTATCACCAGTGATGAATTACTACGATTAGAATTTGAGTGAATAGGTACCCAGTAAACACGTATGACTCGTGCATGAGGTCATAAAGAAGTCTGACGAATTTGTAGGACTCCTACAAAAGAGTCCCAAATGGCCTCATAATGATGTCTCCGTGAGGTCATATGCACTCGTATGGGAATTCTTTTCGCGGTCTCACACGACTCTGAAGGAGCTCAGTCAAGAGGTCTTATAGGACTCCTATAACAGTTCCAATATGATATAGGCGCAAATGTGGCGCCTCCACGTGTGTGATAATGGAACTACCTGGAGAACCAGAAAAATTACCCACTTCGTAATAATTCCGATAGATGGCTTTGAAATAGCTTACAAAAACGCCGGGGCCCCTACCCACACCCCTACCAGCCCATTAATTAAGATTTCAAAATACTTTACGCACCTTTATTTAAGAAAATTCTCCGATGACATAAGTACCCGACGTATCCAATTAAAATAAAGCAAAATAATACATTTAATGAGAAACATAGGTGGAAATACGGCAGAAAAACAAAATGGAATAGACAACTTCATGATATTTATAAATTTATTCTTCATAATATTAAGTCAATAAACAAACATCACGAGTTTTTGAATTCTTCCTCTCTGCATACTTTACGCTGTCTCCGCTTGATACAGCCACTGCCTCTCCACTCTCTCCAAGGCGACACTATAGTGTCTTGTATACTTGCTGTTGCTAGTATACTTGCTGATGTCGGGTTCCATTTCATAAGAGAGGCTGCAAAAAAACATTGAACTTAAGTTTGTTGAGAGTTATAATTGATAACATAATAACATCAAATAAACCAGATAAAGACTATTTATCTCATTAGCAGTCCCTAAATACTCCCAGGGCCGGTTTTAGCACCGAAGATGACCGTTTTAACTTGGTTAATTTTAGGAGTAACCGAATTAGTGAACTACTTTTGATTAACTCTTACACTTAATTACATTCCTATTGCATTATAATGCTCTTAGAAGTTAACTTAAATACATGGTGTACGTTATTTCCATGCTTTATCGTTCCATAAGTTACATTACGAAGTGAAATCAAGCAAATTATCAATCGGTTAGCACTTTTGTTTGTTTACGTCATGATTTTGAGAACTGAGAAGTTTATAAACTTCAATGATCTTAGGGAAAACTGTTTTGTGAACCCGAGATAATAAAAACATTGCTTGACCACGCACTATAGATATGATCGAGATAGTGTATATTAGCGGAGATAATTTAAAATGCGATAACAGCAAATTTATAAGGATACGATGAATGAATGAAATGAAACATGAACAACAACAAAGGCACGTTACAAAACGTGTTCCACCTAAATATTTTACATGGATATATTTACCGATAATCAATGATAAGCATGAACTTAACCAGCTTTTAAAATAGTATAATTAATGGATTTTCTCATTAACAAGTGGATAAAGAATCGGACACATAAAATCATTGAAACTTACCTTCCAAGTCTCCGTGCACGTAACACATCATGATGTCCACAATTGTCTTTTCAAACCTTAAGGTTCGTGCCGATCTCAGATCCGATGGGATCCTGATTCACGTTCGTAGACACAAGGAAAAACACGAGCAAGAACTAGGCCATGGAGTACACACGATATTAAGCATAAACTTGACGTTTGAGCTCAAGGCAGTAGAATAACACGACAACACAATGGCGGACCTAGCGGAAAGTGGAAGTGTCAGCTTATTTAATAGAATCGGAGGGAGAAGTTTACGAACCCATCTCTTAATATAAAGAGTTAATTGAAGGAAGAAAAAATATTATACACGCAGAAATATATAATTACGATTGAAATTATAATTCATTAACATATACATGACTTGATTTTTCAGGCCTCATGTGTGTGTGATCTTGAAGACCCCATGAAGTGTGAGGTCTTCAAGACTTCATGAAGTATGCGGTCTTAAAGACATCAGTCATGTGACCTCATGAAGTGTGAGGTCTTAAAGGCCCTTTCATGTCTCTTAATGTGGAATCTTAAAGGAGTCCAACGTATGAGTTCATATAAGACCTCATTACGAACACTGTGTTGACTGGGTATGCAAAGGCAAGTGCCTTTGGGAATGTTTAAAGAGGTAATCGCACACTGTCATTTTTCGTGTACAAATTCAGGGAAGGCACCAATGATAACTCAAATGATGATGCCATCATTTTCAGGGATGTTAACAATGATATTGATCCGAGGCATATTTCCATCAATTACTGCCGGTGCATCTTCAACACTGACCACGTACATGAAATACAGCACCAGCCAATCAGCACACAAGACCAAACACATGTTGTAGTTATGCCATTGAGGAATATAATAATAATAATTTATTATCCCCAGTAGACAATATACAGAGTAGGTTATCAAATAGCCTACAATTAGTAATCGTATAGGGTACGTTAAAAATTTTGGCATACAAAAACAGTGTCACACAGTAGTTATAACTAACAAGGGGAGACCACGAAAGTTGCTCTGCCTTTTTCGATGCCGTATTTTTTATGGCCTTCGGAATGGTGAACACATCCCTGAACTAGTAGTGGTTCCGTTGAATGGGCCTTAGTTTGGCTGTAATTAATTAATTTTCATGCGGTACTTTTCACAATCCGCATATAGTCCCATGATATCACGTGCCTTTGAAGCGGGTCGGGTGGGGTAGTGGTCAGCGTATACGGCTGCCACCCGGGGGACCAGGGTTCAAGGCTCCGTGATTACTTTTTATTTTCTTGCCTCCATTGTGATCATACGGCGTCAACATTTTTATTAATTTTAATTGCGACAAGCATAGACATGAGACTATTTTTTTATCACCATAATGACGTTTAGGTATTTAAGCAGTGTCATTTTCAACGCGGAGAAGTGAAGGCTCCACTTTCTACTCAAAAACATAACGAAAGATTAACGGGGGGCTAAAACAGTGGCTTTTTTTGGTAGAAATGACATTTGTTGGTGCATATCTTGTTATTATATTGGAAGGGCTACGGAAGATTTTGGGAAGCGGCGAGCACAAGACACATTTGGTGTAATTGTTGCTTTTAACCCTCTAGCGGGCGCGATTGTTATTGCTTCACAACCGGGCGAATGGCGTACTTTGCCTATGTTATGTGCATATATGATAATACTCGATTTTTGTTAAAATTAATCTTTACTTGTAGAAATTAGTAAAATCTTATACATTTATAGGTGATACAGATATAAAGGTACAGAGGTGGTATACGGCCGGTCTCCCGGCGTAATTTATACTCCACGTGTGATGGGTTCCTCTTGCTGATCTAAAAAAAATTAGCTACAGTAGGTACCTCGAACTTTGAAAACTCGCAATATAGACAGTCAAAGTACATTGTAGGAATACACGAGACCATTCTGGCCCAGAATGTACGCACGATGTTGAAATCCTTGGTTTTCGAAGAATGACGTATTTTATACGCCAGCACGTCCGGTCCAGGGTCATAAACTTTTATTTCATCCTATTTATTAATGGATATTATATTTCAGAATGGTTATTTTAGCACATAGGTACTGTGTAAGTAAACTCCCTTTGGAGTAAAGTGAATTACAAGTGTTCGAGAAATATGGCATTTTATAATCGTTTTTTGTTCTTATTAATGATGTCTGTATGGATGTTGTTGGTCGCCGCGAGCCTTTAATGGCATGTGCTCTAGCAAGAGTGGTTTCCATTTTTAATGTGGAAGTTGATCAGTATAAGCAATGAAAAAATTAAAAATTTGGCGCACACCAACCCCATGCTAGTGTAGTCGTCGTATCTCCGTGTTTGAAATGACACTGCTTAAATACCTAACGCCATTATGGTGATAAAAAAATAGTCTCATGTCTATGCTTGTCGCAATTAAAATTAATAAAAATGTTGACGCCGTATGATCGCAATGGAGGCAAGAAAATAAAAAGCCAATATGGAGCCTTGAACCCTGGTCCCCCGGGCGGCAGCCGTATACGCTGACCACTACCCCACCCGACCCGCTTCGAAGGCATGTGATATCATGGGACTATATGCGGATTGTGAAAAGTACCGCATAAAAATTAATTAATTACAGCCAAACTAAGGCCCATTCAACGGAACCACTACTAGTTCAGGGATGTGTTCACCATTCCGAAGGCCATAAAAAATACGGCATCGAAAAAGGCGGAGCAACTTTCGTGGTCTCCCCTTGTAAGAGAAAAAAACATAGGATACCATTGAAGGAAAAGGCACAGGAATACAATTAAAGGAAAAAACATATCTCAGTTTCAGGTTACGATAAATAAACAATATTCATTTAGGCCACTTGTCTGTCAGAAATTCACTTAGTGTGTAAAAAGATTTCATTAACAAATATTTTTTCACCTTGTTTTTAAAACTAATAATGCATCCAGTAGATTTAATGCTCTCTGGGAGTGAGTTGTATATTTTTGATTAGTTGTATAATTAGCATGGTAGTGGAAAAATGCTTATTAACGTCATATGAGCAAAAATAAAAATCAGAAACAACGATAATACCACTAAATGCATCATACGAGGGTCATCCAGAAAATAAGTTCCGTTTTGGTGTGTAGATCGCTATAGGCACTTTTTGACAAATGTGGCTACATTTTACAAAAGAGGGGAATCTTCTGAATAGAATGAGAGGGAGATAGGCTCAGTAGCCTTGAAAACAGAGTCACAGCAACTCGTTGAAATGGAGTCCTCGACGTCGCGTCCCGCCACCTTGGTGCCTGTTCCGTCTCGAGTTGTTGTGCGCGGAGTGATTCAATTTCTTCATGCCCGTGGTTTCAAATCGGTTGAAATTCATCAACAGCTTGTTTCTGTGTATATAGAGGGTGTAATGAGTGAATCAATGGTGAGGAGATGGGTTCGTGAATTTAAGGCGGGAAGACATTCACTTGAGGACGAAAGTGGAAGAGGCAGACCCTCAGTTGTCACGGACGAACTTGTGGCAAACGTCGACAGTGCTGTACGCGAAGATCGCCGTTCCACTGTGGACGAACTCCATGAGTGTTTCCCTGAGATCTCACGATCCATCATTCATGAGATTGTCTCGGAAAAACTCGATTTTCGAAAAGTTTGCGCCCGATGGGTTCCGAGAGAGCTGACGCCCGAACACAAGTCACAACGAGTGGCTGCAGCTCGTGAATTTTTTGGCCGCTACAGAATGGAAGGGGATCCTTTTCTCAAGTCCATAGTCACTGGAGATGAAACCTGGCTGTCGCACTTATTAAAGTTTAGCAAAATAATGCCCCATACAAGACTCGGTACTGAACGCGAGCACATCGCTTCAAACACACACACGGACTGCCAGGGTCTGACCCTGTGTAGAATAGCAACTCTTGTTAGTTCACTACCACTCCGTGGTGTCGCTGGTGTGCAGTGCACTTAACTTCAACACTTCCTCCTAAGTCACTGCACAGAACTGAACTCATTAAGAAAAAAAAAGCATTAATAATAATAATAATAATAATAATAATGTTTATTTGTCCAGAGATCTAGAAGTACAAGGGGTGCACTGGATATAGGACACGTCAAGATAAAAATATATATACAATAAATACAAATATACAATGATGCAGGATACATCAAAATTTGTTTAAGAATTCATCTACAGAATAATACATTCTTAATTTCAAATATTTAAGTACAGTGGAACCTCGTTAAAGCGAGTACGGGCTATAGCGACACTCCCGCTATAACGAGAGATAGCCGATGCACCGTCAATTGACCCTACAATAAGCGTGTTAAAAAATTCGTTTTTACGAGACCCTTTTGGTGTTGGCTCTCGCCATAGCGAGGGTTTCACCGCCGGAAGACTTTCATCAAAACTCCTTAACCTCTGTAATTGCTAGCGATCTGTTAGAAATGAAGTTAATGGAGTGCTCAGTCTCAAAGTTATGTGGTAAACTGACGTTCGATAAATAAGTAGTTAATTTTGGTGAAAATATTGTGGCATTAGCATTCGCGAATGCTTAATCTTCTTTTGTTCCTCGGGCGGCAGAAAGCAGTCGGCAGCATACCCGCACGTCCGTGATTTGCGTGAATAGAAAGCATTTGATGGCAGTCACCATGGCCAAAAAACACCAAACACGTCTAAGCGAGAAAATAAAAATAAAGGAGTAATATGAGTGTCGAAATTAATTCATCTTCCTATTCGCTCTGCAAAATTAAAAAAAAAACAAAAGCGCCCAAGGAATGCAGACGATGAAGAGTTATAAGGAGCTTTGTTCGGGTGGTTTTGCCCATTCAAATCTGCGGGAACTTCTGAGAAAGGGGCTACGCCCAAGCCTGAAGCGGAGTATTTTAGGGATAGATTGCGAATCGAGAATTTTAAGAGTGCGGAAGGTTGATTATACTAATGCGAAGCACCAAAGCGTTATCTCCCCTCACAACTCCCCTGGTGATGCCTGCGGTGTAAACCTGAAGTCGTGGAAGAGAGGACTCCGATCATAAGTATCTTTAGAAGTATTCCCCGCGTCATATAACATAGACGAAACGGAACTTTTTTTTTTACATACAACTCCCCGACAAAACCCATGCAGTATGAGGTATTTCTTGCAATGATGCCTCTAAAGGTAGGTAGTGCGCCTTAGCGATGATGTAGGATGTACGAAGCAATGATACTCACATCAGCGTGAATTGTCCGGATGGACGTATTTATTCTCCGTTGCGGATTTACAAGGGTGAACTATTCGGGTCATTGGTCGGAGTCGTACTGGCGCTCTCTTTTGTTACGTGGGTAGCCGAGCATCCCCTGGTGGCCGCTGGAAGAACTCACAGAACAACTAACTCTCGTTTGCAGTGCCGTGGTAAACTCGGTGTATCATTTCAAATACGTCGCGAGCGTAACACTCAAAAAGAAACTTTTTTTTTTCAACAACGATAATTTTAATCACGTCATTTTTCAAGCTTAGCAAACTTTTTACCGTAGATGATGAAGATATTACATTATCTGATAGAAAAATTCTTCCAAGGCGGGAACGTTATACAACCTTCCACCGGTAGAAACAAATGTAATGCGTTATTTCACTTCACTGCCGGTTAACGTACAGAAACAATAAACATACACCTATGGAAACCTTTGAGGCATTAAATAACCGCGATACTGTTTTGTCAGTTAATTTTTGAATTTTCAGTGGAAAATACCAAAATAATAGAATGATGTAAATGAACTAATTAAGTGCATAGAAAAATGACTTCGTCGGTTGTGCATTAGCATAATGATTGACGAAACAATGCTTTCCATGATTTTTATTCAGTGCGGCGCTTATAAATGGTTTGAATAGTTAGTCGTTGTTCGAGTAAGGAAATTTAGTGATGCAAAAAACATCGCCTTTCGTCTGGATTTATGCTTACGTTTATCGGATAGATGTTTATCTGTCGCCGCACCACTCCTGTTTCTGTATATCTGTCCGCAACAGGTATATTGGCTATTATTTGCTCCACCTCCGGTAAAGCGACAATTCGCTATAGCGAGTGTTTATTAGTGCACCGTGGGGTGTCGTTATATCGAGGTTGCACTGTAGGTTGGTCTTAAAAGTAGTGACACTTGATGGTGCCTTAAGTTCAGGTGGCAATTTATTGTAGAGTTGAAGGCCCATACAATTTGGACCAGCGCTGGTATTCTTGGTGCGCACATACGAAACATGCAGCTGGTCAATTTGCCTCGTGGAATGATGGTGGACATCACGGTTCTTAATGTAATGAAATAGATTTCTTTTTGTGTAAGCAAGTAAATGAAAAATATACACACATGGTAGTGGTAATATGTCCAGTTTCTTGAACAAGGGACGACAAGGTGAATCATAGGGGGCATTGCACATCAGCCTTATAATTCGCTTCTGAATTTTAAAGATTTCAGTAGAATGGGGAGAGGAACCCCAAAACAGGATACTGAAAATAATGTGCGAGTAAAATTCACTATACTAAATGGACAATAAGACATCATTATTTACCGTGTTCCTGATGCTTCTTATGAGAAAGCATGTTGAACTGAGCTTGCTGCGCAATTTGCTGATGTGCTCTACCCATGTCATATTTTTGTGCAGGATAACTCCGAGGAACTATGAACTGGAAATTTGTGGGAGTTGTTTCCCCTCTACAACAATTGGTATTGCTTCGGATTCTTTATTTTTGTTACAAAAATGAATAAGGCCAGACTTTTCAAGGTTCAATTTAAGAAAATTATTTTGACACCATTCATATAGGAGTTTAGTGGCAGTGACTGCTGTAAGGGACAAGCTATTCAATGATGGGGCAGATACAATAACATTAGTATCATCAGCATAGAGTATAGGTTTGACACCTGTGACAGATTTAAGAGTACCTGGTAGATCATTTATGTACAGCAAAAACAGAACAGGACCCAAGACAGAGCCCTGTGGCACACCTAGTAGGACTTCTTTACCAGGAGAGATAAACTGAGTGCCATTTTTGTATAATACAACATGTTGGTGACGTCCACTCAGATACGATTCAATCCACTTATAAGGAGTACCTCGTATACCATAAAAACCCAGTTTTAGTAGGAGTAGTTGGTGATTGACAAGATCAAAGGCTTTAGAAAAGTCAAAGAAAAGACCCAGAGTCTCCATTCTTTTGTCCAGATTTGAAAGTATGTGGGTCACCACTTCATAGGTGGCTGTGGATGTGGATTCATCCATTCATTCGCTCATTCATGCTTCCAGACACCCATTTCACTTCGGAGCATTTCAAAACGCACACGCGCGAGTGGTTTCGTCAAAATATCAGCTATTTGTTTTTCACCGTCAATGTGATTGACTGCAATTTTACCATTTAAACAACACTCACGCACAAAATAATGACGCACTTCAATATGCTTTGAGCGCTTATGGAATTCTGGATTTTTAGTAAGTTTCACAGCACTTGCGCTATCAATGAATAAATTTGGCACTTGTTCCCTAAGGTAACCAAGCTCACCAACCAACCGCTGAAGCCACAACAATTCTTTAGCACCCTCGCTGGCTGCGACGAACTCTGCTTCTGTAGTTGACAGGGCCACTGACCTTTGCAGTTGACTGGACCAAGCGACAGCTGCTCCAGCAAGAACTGCCACAATTCCACTCGTTGACCTCCGAGTTTTGATGTCACCCGCAAAGTCAGCATCGCTATATGCTTCCAAGGAACCCTGGCCATCACCACGGTACAGCAGACCATGATTGACAGTTCCCCGAAGATACTTAAAGATTCTCTTGACACTCACCCAATCTGCCTTGGTCGGTTGTTCCATTACTCGAGCAGCTCTTGACACAGCAAAAGCTATGTCGGGACGTGTTGCAGTTGACAGGTATAGGAGGCATCCCACTGCTTCCCGATAAGGCACATTGTCTGCAACCGGTTCCTCAGCATTATCACCACTAACATCACAGGGTGTTGCCACCATATTTGCCTCATCCATATTAAAACGTTTTAGGATCCTTTTTGTGTAGGAACTTTGACTCACAAAGATCCCATCCGAACTTCGTTCTATCTGCAAGCCTAGGTAGTTGTCGGGATTGCCAGTGGTAATCTTAAAATTAAGTTCCATTTGGTAAATGAATGTTTTAATCTCATCTATATCATTACCCACGACCAACCCATCATCAACATAAATCGTTACTATCAATTTTCTGCCGTTACTACGACACACAAATAAACACAGATCAGCTGAGCTTGCTCTAAGTCCTTGCTCCTTCATAAAATTCACAAACCGCATATTCCAACACCTTGGAGCTTGTTTAAGACCATATAGACTTCGCTTGAGTCTACACACTTTTCCACTTCCATCATCAAAACCCTCTGGCTGAGCCATAAATACTTCCTCCTGAAGTGTGCCATACAAGAAAGCTGTTTTTACATCAAATTTGCACAGCTCCAAACCTTCGATGGCTGCCATTGCAAGAACTGTTCTCACAGTACTATACCGCGACACAGGACTAAATGTATCGTAATAATCAATTCCTTCCTGTTGAGAATATCCTTTGGCAACAAGTCGAGCTTTGTATCGTTGCACACCTCCGTCTGCACTCAATTTTGTACGAAAAACCCAGCGGTTACCTATCACTTTCATACTTGCCCGACGATCGACCAACTCTCAAGTATCATTTTCCTTTAAGGCATCCATTTCTTCTTCCATAGCCTGACACCAGTTTGCCTTTTGAGGACTACTCATAGCCTCTCTATAGGATTCTGGATCTCCATCACTGGCATTTGAAGAATATGCTACATAACATATATATTCTCTGGAATTCATCCACTGTGGCTTCTTGATCGTACGCTGTGATAGTCGTTTCTCCATGGGTGGCTCCTCATGCGCTTCCTCATTCTCATCCTCAAGTTCAGACATCTCGACATCTGTTTGATGTTGACGGGCAATTTCTTCATTTAAGACCAACCTGTTTGAACTTGTGCCCACAGATGAGTCTGTACAGATGCACTCTGGCTTAAAATAAACATGGTGTGAATTGATAATCTTCTTGAGGGATGGCACATAAACCTTGTACCCATCCTTTTCATTCAGATAACCGACCATTCGGGCAAATATACTCTTGTTGTCGAATTTCTTTCGGAACTGTTTTGGGATATGCACATAACACTCCGTGCCAAAAACTCTAAGATGATTTAAGTCTTTCATCTCTCGCCTATCCCACAATGCCAAAGGAGACTTGTCAATAACTGACGATTTCCCTGTACGATTCAATAAATAAACTGCAGTCTCACAGGCATGCCCCCACATAGACTTGGGTAATTTCCCAACTGACAACATTGACCAAGCTAGTTCCACAATTGTGTGATTTTCTCGTTCTGCCAGTCCGTTTTGCTCGGGTGCGTAGGGAGCAGACAACACCAAAGCAATCCCTCGATCACACAGTACCCGACGAACTTCTTCGCAATTGAACTCCTTCCCGCCATCGCATCTGAATGTTTTCACAGTATGTCCAGCTGTAAAAGCTTCATTTAGGAAAGCTAGCAGACAACTTGCCACTTCGCTCTTTTGTTTAATGAAATATATCCGACGATACTTGCTGAAATCGTCCTTAAAACAAACAAAATATCTAGCCCCACGGAAAGTCTCCACTGACATTGGTCCGTTAACATCGGCATTTATTTGCTCACCAACGACCTGAGGTCTATTCAAGCGTGGTTTAAAAGGCTTACGATGGGCCTTTCCCAGGACACATCCATCACAGAAATCTCCAGTTTCTTTAACACCTACATGGATGTTCATTCGCTCGAGTAGCCTCCGAACATGACGCTTATCCTGATGCCCTAGTCTCTCATGCCAAAGCTGAAGTGTTTCAGATGCTGTTGCCGTATTAACCTCAGCTGGCACCCTTGGGACTATCACACGCATGCTCATTATATATGCATCCGTTTTCCACTCACCTGTCGCAACTATCTGATTGTTTTTCAAAAGAGTAACGTTTTTTCTACCCATGCATACATTGATACCATGTTCCGTTGCACTCCTAACTGAGAATAAATGTCTCCCAATATCCGGCACGTACCAAACATTTTCTAAATAACCATGACTCCATTTTCCACGAGTCAACACTAGTACATTGATACGACCTGTGCCATAAGCACATATCTGCGATTTGTTTGCCAAAGATACGTTTACTGGGGTCAAGAAACGGTTATAAGTAGTAAAATACTGCTTATTTGACGTCATATGATGAGAAGCACCAGAGTCACACACCCAAGTGTCAACATATCTTGAGTCGCCCATCACTGCAAACGCAGTGCCACGTTCACTGTCACTTGGAGCACTGGACATGTTTGAATTAGCCATCACTGCGCCATTACCTTTATCAGCTTTCAGCTTCCAACAGTTCTTTTTCAGGTGCCCACTCTTACCACAATAGAAACATTTTCGGTCCCCTTTGTTATTCTTTGACCTCCTGGACCTCGGTGGTTTACCGCACACTGCCTTGGGTAATACTGATGGATTCTGTGAGGTTGACGCATGTGCCCCAAACGCACCAGTATCAATCGTTCCTGAGGATGACTTCATCCTTTTTTCAATTGTGCACAATTTTTCGAGCAAACTGTTGGTTGTCCGCTTATTGTCATCAAGAGACTCCCAAACATTGCTGAATTCTTGATATTCCTGCCCCACTGTTGCAAGAATTTGACCGTGCAGCAGTTCGATTGGTATATCGTGTGATCCTCGTTGGCGTAGCTCCGTATTCATGTCAGCGAATACCTTTTCCACCTTCGCGACGTGTGATGCTATATCCGTTCCTGGATCACGCTGAATTTTGAAAAACTCCGTCATGAGCATACTTAATCGCTGGATGCTGCTCTGTTCATATACACTGACCAGCTTGTCCCATATTTCCTTCGCGTTGGTATACGTTAAAACCAAGTCTGCCACTTGCTGACTTATAGCACTGGCAATTAATGCTGCCGCGCGTGCGTTGTCTCGTTTCCATGCACTAACACTCTTTTGGACCGCCTCCGTTGCTGTGTCTGGATCCACGATTACCGGACATTTCCGCGTTCCATCTATGATAGGCATCATGTCATAATGCTCAAAGTGCATGTTCATTTGCCACTTCCATTTGGACCAATTGCTTGCACCGACAAGCTTATCAATCTTAATTTCCGGACTCATCGCCATCTTGTCCCTTTTTTAACGATGTACAAAACACACGCGAGTCAAATACGGCACACAGCGAGCTAACTGCAAATCATTACCGATTGCACAAAAAACCGAATAAACTTATAATCTAATCGCATTAGGCACGTATGCTGGGCCCGTAACCTATTAAAGTTTAGCAAAATAATGCCCCATACAAGACTCGGTACTGAACGCGAGCACATCGCTTCAAACACACACACGGACTGCCAGGGTCTGACCCTGTGTAGAATAGCAACTCTTGTTAGTTCACTACCACTCCGTGGTGTCGCTGGTGTGCAGTGCACTTAACTTCAACAGCACTATACCCCAGAGAACAAAAGACAACCCATGCAGTGGAAACACACCACCTCCCCAAGTGCGAAAAAATTCAAAGTTGTCAAGTCCACCAGGAAGATCATGGCCTCTGTTTTCTGGGACCAAAAAGGGATCCTCCTGATTGATTTCTTGCCTCAAGGAGAAACAATTAACGCCTCCCGGTATTGTGAGACTCTGAAGAAGCTTCGTCGGGCAATCCAAAACAAGAGAAGAGGAATGCTGACCTCTGGTGTGTGCCTTCTCCACGACAACGCAAGGCCTCACGTCGCTCGATCCACTACGGAATTTTGGATCAGTTCGGTTGGGATGTTCGGACTCATCCACCTTACAGTCCCGACTCGGCCCCTTCAGACTTTCATCTGTTCACCAAAATGAAGGAGGGATTAGCCGGAGAACGTTTCACAAGTGACGAGGAAGTGAAAGAAGCAGTCACCAACTGGACCAAGGTGGTGGCGGGAAGCTTCAATGAGGAGGGGATTTCAAAGCTGATTTCTCGGTATACGAAGTGTTTTCAGGTCTCTGGAGATTATGTGGAAAAATAATACATATTGTCAAAAACGTTTCCTGCAAGTTTGATTTTTTTTCAATAAAAACTCGATTTAAAAAAGAAAAACGGAACTTATTTTCTGGATGACCCTCGTATAATGCGGTGTATCCATATCCAGCTGGTTTGCTGGTCTCCATGGCGGCAGGGTAAATCCTCGCCTGCCAAACTATAGTGGTTGTGGATGTGAGTTCCACCGGAGTAGATTTTAGATTTCTCCTATCTGGGGCAAAATTGTTCGTGCACTTATAATCGTTATCTTTTTGAAAAACCCTGATGTGAAAGGCCTATATGTGCTGTTTTCTGTGGTATGGGAATAAATAAAATCAATGATGATAATGATAAATAAAGCGCTGACAGCTGATGAATTACTGATCGAAAATTAATTAAAACATGAAAATCTGTGCTACACAAGGTCACCAAACTGCCATAAAAAAATTTAAGTTACAAAATCCTTGAAGAAATAAGTAGTTGCCCATGTGTTGATACTGTTTTGACTGGGCATGACTCAGTATGATGTCAAAGACATTTTATTATGCCTTAAGAAGCCAGTGGTGCACCAATAAAATAACCCAGTCAGCACTGGGATGCATGGGAGATCCCAAAGGACCTGGATGGAAGGATGTAAAAAGGGAGAAGAGGAGGAAAATGGTGAAGGGAATTTTGGAACCTTTCGATGACTGGTGCGTTTGAAAGAGGGAGAACTTCCGACATGAGATTTTCGTTTGACACAGATTTAATTTGATCTCAAATAGCGTAAAATACAATGAAAACACATATGATTAACACTTCTAACATCAGCATAAATAATTAAACAAAGCTTATCAGAATGACGTTATCAAAAAAATACAAACACAAAAGTAGAGAAAAATTTTCTTTCCTATAGTCCGCAATTGAATTTTATACAATATTTCACTTCAATCTTAAGTCTTCATTAAATGAATATTTGTTAATTAAACACTGCATGAATATGACAATTTGAATATTAATAAAATACAAGAAAAATGAAATACACTCCCTATCCTTACATTTCTACGCAAAAAAACCATACACACACTTGCAATTACGCATCACACAAATAAGGGACAAAGAAAAGGGGAAGAAGAAGCAACAAAATACATATAAGCTTGACGCAGGGGAATGGCGGCTTTTCGCTCCTTTGGGATGGGGGGTGTGGGGCTTCTTGAACAATGGAGGGTTATATTTGAAATAAGTAAGTAGCACTGATGGGGGACTCTCATTGAAGTTTTTTCCTCTCTAGGGATGTGATTTGGGGCATGGACAGTACTTATCAGACCTTTGGTCCGTAGTCATAGGGAAACAGATTCTTCTGGTGGCTCGTACTCCTTGGTTGTTTCGCCTTCTGACGTGGTGGAAATAGCTGCTGGTGAGGTGCTTGAGGTTGACCTTTTCCGGGCGCTGGAAAATCTCCCCTACTGTCTCCTATTTCCAAAAAGCTACCTCATCCTTCTCGGTCCAACCACAAACATCGCTTCAGAAATTATTCTCTTCTCCACCCGCGTCCTCGTCTCCTTATGTCGAGATAGGCGTTCTCAGCAATGGTGATTGGCAATATGACGATGAGAAGTGGTCAAGGGCTGAATGATGAAGGGCCGTGAAGAAGACTGGTTACTCGTAGCAATGACTACCAATAAAGATCCGCCATAAGGTATTTGCAATCTGCGGAAAAGTCGTCATAATAACAATTACTATCAGTAGTTCTCGTAGGATCGCCTTCCTGAACTCTTTTCACCTTTAAAATAAAGAAAATGGGCGCTACATTGAAAAACAATACCATGAGAATAAAAATCACAATGTTTCATAGATTTCCCGAAGACAATTACATGAAAACGGCGTCTTTCTCCCGTGATTTATCCTATATGTATTTATAGAAAGAGGACAAGTAAAGCTAAGTCATTTCTTTTTTGTCACAGCATACTCGGAGAATATAACAACAACCCTGAGTATGTCAACGGGTAGTTTTTAAACATCATAAAAATTGGACAAAATTATATTAACCTTAAATTACGGGAACAGCCGCACACATTCGCTTCTGGAATGATACCATATTGATCGATATAACGATGGATAACACGCAAGATTATTAGATTACGATGTAATTACAAGAAGATTTTATATTATACAGTTGAAATTTACTATAAAAATTTGTTTAATGTCGTCTGCTTTCGTGCCGAAATCAAGTATTTTTAAGCTAAGCTTCGCGTGGAGATCCTGAGCATCGTCTGCTCCCGCTGCAGTAGTCAAATACTCCGTAGCATTGACGTCGTGCAGTACTGCTTTAGATAAAGTGGCAATTGGATAAGACTCATTTCTTCATCATGATAACTCGTGCAATAGCAGCAATTGCCCACTTGTGAAATTTGTGCGTAGTGGGCACTCCATAGGCAACAGAAGGTGAGGAGCTCGGGGTGGGGAAAATTGGGGCTTCTCATTGGCTGCAGTTTTGCATAGTCAGACATTCCTGATAAATGGCCATATTTTATTATTCATCACGTCATAAGAATTGAGAAATGCATTTGAATAAATCACGGTCGAAGAAAGATATGTGGAATGAATGCAAGAATGTTAATGGCTAGTAATAATAAATTAAATCATGAATTCGGAGCTTTACGACCCTTAAGAAGATACTGGAGAACGAATTGCGGGTTGCGTCACGGCTAGCAATTGAGCGTACTAACCAGGAAAGCGCAATTTTTTCAAACGCACTAACCAAATACTTTTGCATGTATTCTGTTCCGATGGTACCGGGACCGAGAGAAATCGTCGTACTAAGGAGGAAAACGTACTCAGGAGGAACGTACTAACCAAGTTCCACTGTATTTTCTTAAATACAATAGAAGAATACATACATACTAAATTTCATTTTCGCTGAAATAATTATATGACAGTTGTAAGATAGAACAGATCTTGACGGTTGGCTGCATGGGATTCTAAATTGCGACTTGCGAATAGTGGACCATATTGTTGGCTACAAGTGGACAAATAAAGAAATAAAAAAGGAGGAAGCACTGCAGGAACAAGTGACTTTGTACGCAGTCATGCGCACAGGTGCAAATCTAAATACACCAATGGATGAAGTTCACCATGAAAAAATATTTGACTTAGCCAGAATTCGAACCCGGATCTCCTGATTGTCGGTCTGTATGAGAAGGGTGTAAAATAATCTAACACAAAGGTCTAAATTAGTAAGTACAAGGTTGCATTGGAACAACTATGCAACTAAGTAGTTCGATGGTTAAAATTAGTGAGTTAGCAGCTGAAATACCTACATAATAGAATCCAAAAATAATTATGAGGCTGTACTTCCTAAATACTGTTAATTAATTTAACTTCTATATTACTAGCTAATTACCAAGCAAGAAGATAGAAATTAAATGAATGGAGTAATAGAAAAATAAGCACCACTCTAATACTTGAGTAGACGTTATAGTTAGCGATTAGAAATTAAGAGTAGCTACTATCATTTGCAAAAGTCTTGCAACAAATCGAGCGGCACCACTTTCGCTCCACAAAGATTGTGCTCGGAAACTGTATGGTTTTCGGGTATATTTAGCAAACCAACGCTAGTCTTCATGGTTCAATATATGGAGAACGGGTCATTAGGTGGGTGAGATATTTTTTCATCCTTTTCAGTCTTGGGATTTGATCGCTTCCATTTAAGTAAAAATAATGTTCATTATGTTCCCCCAAACACATTGTAGCATTTAATGCAGGAGGAAAGATCGAAGGTAATTCCTCGGAGAGATTTTGAAAAGTTTGTAGCTTGCCTCTTTTTGAGTAATCTTGGCTCTTTTCAGAGAGCAGGAAATCACAAGTCATTCACTGTGAACATGGCGGACTTTTGTTTACATCTATCGACTCGGGTTGATGTTTTTAATACAATATCTACAACATAAGATACGAGGCAGCTTTGATATTCCACGTGTTTCATCATATAAATATCTGAGCAAACACGTGAAATATGAAATTAGTTAAGCTGATCGGCATTAATTGTTGCGTAAGTGACAACAGAGTTCTCCGACGTCCGTCAATCGGTAAAGATGTATTCCTTTCCACGTATTCAAAGTATGTCCAGGAAAACTTAATTCCAGCTAAATTAAGTCCCTTTTTTAATGATTTTTAGATTTAAACAGGTATTGTTTGATAATATGTTCCACTGCTGAATTAGTGTGAATGCGTATAATAACTCTACGCTATGTGGTTGATGATTAAGTTATCATATTTAGCTGCAATGATTTACATATACTCTGATGAATTCAGGATAATGAAGGATACTTACTTAGCATCAGTAATTAACTTCTCTACTTACATTAAGTAGGTTACATGGTATTAGGAAATGTGTTTGTTGGCAATACGTTTTAAGTTTAAGGTAAGATTGAAATCAGTGGAACTGCAGCTCATTTCATAAAACCTTTGAAGTCGAGTAAGAAGGACGTAAGCAAATCCTAGCAGAATTTCAGCTTGAAATGAATGTATACGCTTGCTTCTGTTAAAAGGGGAGCGTGTGTGTCACCTTTGGTTGCTCTCGAAATGATTCTCGCTCACTTCTACCTCTATGACACTTTATTCTTCACACTTATACAAACAGGACTCTCCAGCCCAGACACTCTCCGTGTCCCTCCGCACACTTGACTTCACTCAACTCAACTGTCCTTACGGCTTCTCGACGCGTCCCCTTGAGCCACCTCTGTTGGTTCACGGTCACTCCCTCAGGGGGCAGCATCTCCCGGGGGGGGACACGCCGCCTGGCGGCGTAACACTTCATTAGAAATACAAATACCGAGTTAGAAACATAATAACAAATAATAATAACTTATAAGGACGATACCATACCGAAGTCGCTGGCGACAACATCATAATATTCCTATTGTATACACTCACCAGCCGAAACTTAAAGTATGCGAAAGCCTCCATGCTCAAGTTATAATCATATAAACGAAGAAAATACTAAGATACCGAGAAAATGATTATTTTGATCAAAATTCGTTCAATTGAGAAGCACATGAAAGCAGCTCAGTGTTACAATGACAACAAATACTTAAAATTATCGCAACAGACATTGAAATCGGAATAGCTCTGTGGATGAATACTAGGCTGACGACGTGAGGGGCCCGCGTTCGAGGCCCTCTCCTGCCCGAAATTTTTTATCCTCCTCACAGCCGTAGTTTCTTTTATAGTTTTTTTTATTTTTTAAATGTATGTAAAGAGGGTACCAAGTGTTGAATTTGAGCATTTTTTGCAACAATTTCTAATTTAAATGATCGTGCGACGGGAATCCTGCGTTGTTAGCGCGATAGGACGAATCATTGCGTTTCCCTTGAAGGAACTCCAATCAGAATCACTGGTGAATGTGATTCCCAGTGCTATAAGGTTTCCTTTACAGGTCCGTTACTGCTCATCATTACTACCCACTCTTAGATGACACCCACTAGGTACCCACTCTTTCAACGGGTAAATATTTTCAATTATTTACTCGAGTCAACTACGAGTGTAAAAATAATCTCAAACGCCGTGACGACGCAACAACATCGACGCTCGTTTACTCAACTGAGCATCGTAATGATTTCCTACGTCTCACTCCCGTGTTATGATGACCCGTTTGTGAGTCGTTCCAGAGCTACCATGAAGATTCATACCCAGATAGTGATCATTCAAATTTAATGTTGGCCAGAAATCGACAATGGAGCGAAAGTGGCGCCACTCGATTTGTTGCAAGACTTTTGCAAATGATAGTACTTATTATGTATAAACCATAAAACTTGAACAGAGGAGTAAGCCTTATGAATACAAGGAGAATTAAATAAATTCAAATAATAAAAAAATAGCGAGAGAAAAACTTTAGGATGGTCTATGTATCCATTTCACTGTAATTTGGCAGGCACATCCACATCCTGTTTCACTTCACTACCACACACCACCACTGTAACAACTGCACATAATGTAAATATGTACGCAAAATATTCATAGAACACTCTAAAATCACTACGCTAAAGCTGAAAAATAGTATATACAGTGTGAAATCCTCTTGGATCGCTGTTGGTCAGAGAAAAAACTGGATGAAAGCTTCTAGGGTTTCCAACCGGGTCAGGGTCTGCATGGTGTAGGCCGACGTTTCGTTGGGAGACTTTCCCAACATCCTCAGGGCTGATGATGCCGATGTCGCGGTGTTTCGATATTTATACCCTCCTCCTTCACCTAGGTGGTCTCTGATTGGTCCGGGATTTTTCCTCCTTCCTCGTCCTATTTAATGCCAGGTTCAGAGCGCTACTTAGCTGCAGTCCTCGATCTCTATTGATATTGTTTGGGTGAAGACGGATCTCTACGGCTTCTTTAGTTATACGGTCCCAATAGCCTCTTGATCTTCCAAGTTGGGCAGTTTCTTCCCAGTGGATATTGTGATTTTCCTGGACACAGTGTTCAGGAATTTTTCAAATTGACCGAGTCGGAGGTGGCGTCGATGCTCCTGCACCCTCGTCTCAATGGTCCTCTCCATCTCTCCAATATGCACTTTACCACATTCGCATGGAATGCAGTAAATGCCGGCTGTCTTGAGACCAATAGGGTCCTTGGCTCGGAGTAACTGATCCCGGAGTTTGCCAGGAGGAAGGTGAATGCTATGGATATTGTGTTTAGCAAGAATCCTTGCTATCTTCCCCGAGACCGTGGAGACGCATGGCAGGATGGCTTTTGATGCTGGAGGCCGTTCTTCGTTTGGTTTGTCTCTTTTGTCTTGTCTAAAAGCCCTTTTAAGGGCCCTATGGACTTGGAAGTGGCTGTAACCGCTGTCTATGAAGGTCTTCTTCAGATGTTTCAATTCTCCTTGTAAATTATCCTCGTCGGAGATCTTTTTGGCTCTATGAATTAATGAGGATAGGACTGCGTTCTTCTGTGATGGATGATGGTGACTTTGTCCATTTAGGTATAGATCAGTATGAGTGGGCCTCCGATATACCTTGTGCCCCAGGGTACCATCTCCCCTGCGGCGGATGAGGATGTCCAGGAAGGGTAACTCTCCATACGTTTCAGTCTCCATGGTGAAACATATGTTGGGGTGACGGCTATTCATATGGTCGACGAATGAGTGCAGGGTATCCATTCCGTGGGGCCAAGTGATGAATGTATCATCGACATACCTGAAGAAGCACTTAGGGCACAGTGGAGTCGAGTTGAGGGCGTGTTCTTCAAAGTCGTGCATAAAGAAATTAGCAATGACAGGCGATAGAGGCGAACCCATAGCCACTCCATCTGTTTGCTCGTAGAAGTCTCTGTTGTATAGGAAGTAGCTGGAAGTTAGAACGTGGCGGAAGAGTTCCACTGTTCTGCGGTCCAATATTCTTCCCAGCAAAGCCAGGGTGTCAATAATTGGCACTCTTGTGAATAATTACACCACGTCTAGGCTCACCATGATATCCGTCAACTGTACGTGGATGTCTTGTAGGGTTTTGACGAAGTCCCTGGAGTTCTTCACATGGTGTTCACACCATCCCACAAATGGTGCAAGTACTCCACTTAAGTATTTTGCCAGGTTGTAGGAGCCTCACCCTTCAGGAGCTGGCTAGAGAAAAATGAAAGAATCAATGTCCTCCTGATGCATTTCTACAATACAGTACCCAGAAACTTCTGTCTTAAGCTGAAAAATTAACACATTTTCAATAAACAGATTGTTCTTAATGACACTTTGATCTTATCTTAGCCATACCTCAAATTCCTCACATAATAATAATTCCTCATCTCTGACCTTTATTTTCTTTGCAGTGATTTGAGGGCAGCCGTCTGTGAAAAAAATAATGTTGAATACTGCCAAAGAATTAAGTGAAAGTCAGAAGAGTCACTTTAAGTCTGTGTATACTTGAAGATGTTGGTGCTGGCGTGGAATGGTGATGGAGTGCATGACGTACATCTTCTCTGCTGTCATGCCTTTTTGCATATTTATTAGAAGGCAATGTATCCTTTGTTGAAGCCCTAGAATGCAGCCCTCGAAAACAAAGAAATTCTACTTTCCTCTGATATTTTCCTGCACTACTTCTTACAACAGAGGTAAATAAAGGGAAATATTGCACCATTTATTAGTGACTCAAGTCATGATCTCTTGCCTGAGACATGCACTAACTAGTGTGCATCTTGAATTTCATAACTGTGTTTACCATGTGCATTTTATAGACTATCAACTGAGTCCTTTGAAAGTGTATTGCAGGCGTAAGAGTCCTCGAAGCTTTTGAAGGTTTATCAAAAGATTGTGTGAAACTTCCATTAATTACTATAGGGTATCTTAGTTGGGGGCGGCTACATTGTCCAAATGTTTTTGAAAATATTGATATTTTTACACAGGGTTGAACTCTAGTAATGGTTGAGGGAGATGTTCCTCTGCTTGACTTAATTCATTTGTATAAATAATGTATATCAGTGTGTGCAATTGAATTTTTAACATACAAATATGTCTTGCAGTGAGTGTGATATTGTGATTACAATTCCGAGTGACTGTTGCATGAAAGTGCTCTGTGATTGATGAAAAGATGACTAAGTGAGGATGAACTCTGCTCCTAAAGCACAACTACAATTTATGTATCAATTTTGTCGTCTTATCCTGAGTGATAAGCTTGTTAATATGAGCCTGAGATTGTTGAACCCTCTCGTGTAGGGATTCCTCTATGCTCAAACAGTTTATTCATGGGGTGTTTGTATTTTTATCACTTTAATAAGTTCAGTTTTCATAGCTTTTGTAAGCATTTTGATCTCCTTATATTTAGTACTTGCCAGCTCAAAAAAATAAAACATTCCAGTATTCTTTAAAAGAAAGCATTTAAAATGGCTCTCCACATAAAAGAAAATTCTGCAGCAAAGTGAGGAAATTGCTTTTAATGTTAGCAGCCGTGTAGAAGAGAAATTTTATTTTTATTGACCTATAGCTGTGGGGATTAGTGGATGTTATTGAGCCATTCCTTCAGAACAATATGTAATTCTGTTCATAATTTATACTGAAAAATGCTTTATTTGGTGGATGGTAATGCATTATCTAAATTGAAGAAAGATAGGTGAAGGCCCTTTGTACATTGAAATTGCAGTTAGTACATATTTTCACTCATTAATGGTGACTGCCGCTGTTATTGTGAGTTGAGCGGTGCTGTCAGTTGAAAGTGTACCTATGTAGTGGGTGCTTATGAATATTAACTATTAGTTGTGATCAAGACTGTATTTTTTATGAATGCCTACTTTCCCTTCCAACATCTTCTTGCCATGGGGACTTAAATTTTGTTGTAATTGGCCCATCCAAATTCTTTCTTTTTGGGCATTCCTGGTTGTTGTAATAAGCAATGTTTTTGTACTTATGTAAATTTTGGTGTTTTATATATTCAAGTGGATCAAAGGGAAGAGACAGGAAATTTACTGTTGAACAGGCTTGTAAAATAGTCGATTGTAAATAAGAAATTTGTGCCTTAATTGTAATTATAACTTAATGTTCATGTGATTAAAATTTTGTGCTTATCAAGTTGTTCAAATGCAGAAAAAATGAATGGATTAAATGCATTGTTTTGAAGTAATTATTATGCTTATCACAATATTTTCTATTTTCATAACCTGGATGACTTTAAAAGTGGGTAAGTCAGTGTGAATAACGCTTCGTTTTGCAATGATGAGGGTGTATAAAATGTCCAGTCCACTACTCTACTAATCCAAGTGAAAAAGTCTGTCGTAAGGACTGCAACTTGACTTAAGCTGAATTTTGGTACAGTCGACCAGTTGTAATCACAGTAGATATTGAACTCTTCTTTGTAACAGTGAAGGATCACTCTGCTTTCAGTGTGCTGCGGCACCAACTGTACCGTAATATAGTTGATTGAGACCACAGATGTCACTTCTCTCTACACATCAATTCCTCATTCTGAAGGTCTTTCCTCCCTCCGCCACTTCCTTTCCCAACGCCAAACTCCTCATACCCCTAGCACCGACTTCCTCTTAGGCCTAACTAATATCGTCCTAACGCACAATTCGTTCTCATTTAATAACAAGCATTATTTACAAATCAAAGGTTGCTCAACGGGTAGTAGATTCAGTCCCTCCTATGCAAACCTCTACCTAGGCTATTTTGAATGAATTTTCCTTTCCCAATATCCATCGAAACCCCTCCTTTGGCTCAGACATATTCCTCCTATGGCAACATGGTAATGATTCCCTCAACAATTTTATTGCTACTCTCAATTGTTGTAATAAGCAATGTTTTTGTACTTACGTAAATTTTGGTGTTTTATATATTCAAGTGGATCAAAGGGAAGAGACAGGAAATATACTGTCTCTTCCCATTGATCCACTCTTTCTTTCACCTCAACCATTTCTAATTCCCTGATTACCTTCCTTGATGTCTATATTTCTCTTGCCAGCAACAAAAATTTCTCACCTCTGTCCATGTAAAACCCACGAATAAGCAGCAGTACCTTCACTTCAGCAGTTGTCATCCTTCCCACACTAAATGCTCCCTTCCATATTCCCTTTCCATTCGAGGCCACTGCATTTGTAATAATCCTGATGCCCTGAATAATTTTCTTCACAGCCTTCACTGCTCCCTCCTCCAGAGAGGCTACCCAGAGTCCCTCCTGAAAAAAAATTATCACTCACAGATGCCCCTCAGAACCTTAAATTATTGCAGAATTGGAACCGTCTTCACGAAATCTTCCTCATAGATAGAGGTCCGTGAAAGTGGTTTTATTTTTTGCTAAAATTTAGGAGTCCATAATGTGGCTTGACAACTAGCTAGGGTATATGGTGCTTGTGCTTTAAGGTAGAACCTGCGCTTCGAAATACTGCTTTTATTAGTTAGATAAACTCGACAACAGTGAGTTATCATGGCTAAATATGTCATTTATAAAAAGTCCTGTCATACTGCATTACATATTAACTTGAATGATAATAGCCTTTGAAATCGATACAAAATCGGTGGAAATTATTTTAATCGGGGCTTTGAGAGGCAGTGAGAAAAACTTTGTCCATCTAAATGACATTTTGATGCAAAAGTTTTTGTAAAAATCTATCATTACGTCACCTCTCTCTTACTTAAGATTTACCCTTTTTCCTTTTAATGATTGCAAGGACATGGATATGGGGATTTCTTAGTATGCACATCTCTTGTCATTGGTTAATCAGCCCCTGATTGAAGGTGTTTACCCTAATGCCCTAAAAACGTCTAAGATTGTTCCAGTGTGTAAAAACAAAGGCGATAAAAATAATCTTTGCAATTATAGACCAATTTCAATAATTCCTCAATTTGGTAAAATATTCGAATATGTGTACTGCAAACAACTCACAGACTTCCTCGAAAGTCAAAACCTGTTAACTAATTTTCAGTATGGCTTACCGCCGAGGAAGGTCGACTGAACAAGCTATCTTTGAAGCCATGGATTATATTATTCAAGAGATAAATATAAAGCATAGGGTAATGGGGATATTCTTTGATTTCAGCAGAGCCTTTGATGCTGTTCAACATGAAAAATTATTTGTAAAATGTGAATTATTAGGAATTAGAGGAGTCGCATTGCATTGGTTAAAAACATATCTTGCAAACAGACACCAGAGAGTGGCCTTTCGTAAGAATGGCAAAATCTACCTCTCTTCATCCCAAGCAGTAAGTAAAGGTGTGCCACAGGGGTCAGTGCTGGGACCAGTACTGTTTTTGATATTTATAAATGATCTTCTGAATAAGCTGGCAGATGTTTGCAGATGATGTATGTTGACATCAAGCAAATTCTTGTGCAATTTACCAGATCTAGGAAAACTTATAATTCAACTTATGTCAAATTGGTATAACAGTAATGACCTAATTTTAAATAGTGAGAAAACGCATATAGCAATTTACTCATCAAAGACCAACTCTTCTGACATTACTTCCATTCAGTTTATAAATAATGATTTCATGTGAGTAAATCAACATAAATTCCTAGGTATCTACTTTGACTCCCACCTCAAGTGGGATGTGCATATTCCCATAGAGTAAGTATATCCTTATACATATATACTTACTCTATGATATTTCTCACTTATTTAAAAAAAACTGAATTATGTATTTTAGCTTTTATCTGTTCTAAAGCATACACTTAGCTTACCTGTCTGAAAAACGTCATATTTTGGCCTCTTTTACTCTAGAATAACCTATGGTATAATAATATGGGAATCTTCATCCTCACTAATTGTTTTTCATATGACATCTTGGTAGCTCAACTGGCTAAAGCACTCGACCGGGAATCAGGGGATCCAGGTTCGAATCCCAGTCCAGGTGGATGATTTTTTTCTCTGTGGATCTTTCGCACAATATATCGCACAAAACTAGGAGATGTAATGATGTGCATGTCGAACCATCTAACTTATCTTTGACACTGATTGTGAGTGGACCTAGGGCAATGTGTACAAAAAGTCTATATCTTACTCTTGATTATTAAGAATGAAAGGAGACTGCCTCAATTTAAAAAAGCAGTCTTTTTATTTCTCATTGATCAATGTTTCTACAGTATAGACGAATATCAGTGCTTTGTAACAAATTGAGATGAACCTCTGTGAGTTCGAGTGATTGGGTTCATTGTACTTTAGTTTTTTTTGACGTGCCTTATGTACTACATGCCCTCTTCATACGTATTAGTGTATTGTGTCTGCTGGCAAATGAAATTATTATTATTATTACTTGCACAAATTTCACATCAACCAGCAACGTACGTAGTGGTACGAATACTATTACCAAGAATATTATCAATCAGTTTGTGGGCTGATTAGCAGTGTAGCGTTGATGTGGGCAATGAAAATACTCAATAAGCTGGAGCGAACAACTTTTATGAACCACACATGTTACATTACTCGGCGTGACTGTGCGACTAACACACACAAAAAAATGAGCAGTGCCTTCTCACGCCTGCCAACACAAGAATGGCTGATAGCCGACACAAGAATGAAACCCCAACAGTCATACGGTGTTAATTTTGCTCATTGACATGAAAATTACTTATGTAATTTATTGTGACTCATCTGTAACACATCTTCAATGACGGGAGGAGGGGGTTATGGTAATTTTCAGATGTTCGTTGGTTAGTGACCAAATGTAAAAATGTTTACTCTGAGTAACAATACTCCTCTGATCTTATGTTAATTAAATGAAGTGTCTTGAGCTGAAGTTACATTTTTCACTCACACCAAACCAGTGTCTTCTACAACTCCATGTAAAAGAAACTAGCAAAACTGAATCTGGGACCACTGGAATCAGACCTTTGATCTCCAACAGGTACCATAGAATTTGGTTGGATTCAGTCTCCTCAGCTTTTCCTTGCCTGTGAAAACATAACCTTGGTCCATGATGTCTTCCCCTGGATCAGGTTCGCCATCACTGTCTAGCTCTGGGATCTTGATATCATCTCGACTCATCTTGAATGGTAATTTTGATTCATTGAACCTTATGTCTCAGCTGATTATTCCTTTCTTCTTGTTCAGACTCCAAAGTCGATATCCCTCGATGCCCTCTTCTTATCCCAATGTGATGCCTTCTTCTCCTCTGGGACTCAATTTTCCATCCCTTGTCTCTCTCGGCTACCATGCCCATGCCTGGCATCCAAAAGCTCTTAGATAGTTATAATTTATCTCCTTTAGTACCCGTCCTTTCCTCAAATTCTGTGGAATTTTATTGCTATTTTGTGCAGAAGTGGGAGACAAATTTTGGAGATGCACAGCAGTCATGAGAGCTTCTCCCCAAAATCTTTTATGAAGACCAGATTTGATCAGTAAACATCTTGTTGTATTTAGAACGTTTTAGTTGCACTTCTCAGATACCCCATTTTGTTGTGGAGTATATGCCACTTATAAGCAATGCACAAGTCCACACTCTTCCAGGTGTACTGAGAACTTTTTATCAGTCTATTGTGACATTTTTTTTAGTGTACCCCTTCCCCAAAATTTCTGGTGCTCCTCCCCCCAGAAATTCCTCCGAACTTATCTGCAGAACTTCTCCCACCAAATACTTTTCGCGCAAAGGATTTTTGCCAAAGGCCCTTTGCCTCAAAGCCTCGGAGACTTTAAGTCTCGGAACTATTAAATCGCTAACTAAGAACTCGCTGTAGTAAATCCAAGAAAAAAACTTTCTTTGTGTGCGGGAATAACGTTGAGGATAAGGAAAATTCTTTTGGTTTGCCGCGAAGAGCGTGGTTCTATCTAAGCCGAATCAAGGTGGGAACGACGAGTTCACAGATAGTTAAGTACTTAAAATCCAAGTTCCCTGAGCATGAATTTTCTTGTGATGTGATATCCACGAATGAAATAGGCTGTACCTTCAAGCTTGGAACTGATTATTCACTGATTAATGTTATGTATCAAAAATCTACTTGGCCGAATGGTGCGAAAGTTAGTAGATTTCATTTCAATCGTAAAGCATCGATCGAGTTGACTAATCTACCCAACGCCGATATTGGGCTAACAAGTACATCTGATAAACAAACAATAAATAAACTATCAAAGCCCCCAAGCAATGAGAGGGTTTTGAGATCAAACTCTGGAAACTTAAACCATAAAACTGCTACAAACTGCTCTTGACTAGAAAACCATAATTCCCAGAATGACTGTTGTCTTGATATAGGTTTAAAAGTGAAAAATGCTGGTTTAAAATTTCTTTTTGTCAATATTCAGAGTCTTAAAAATAAAAACCTTGAGCTCGAACTACTACTGAATGAAATAGGTACTGATGTTCTAATTCTCGCTGAGCATTGGCTATGTAAAAGTGAAATATCCATTTGTGCCATTGAAGGTTTCCATCTAGTTTCATCTTATTGTCGACAGCAATTCAGATGTGGTGGTGTTGCTCTCTACTGTCGTCCTAAGGTACATATCATTGATTTAAATATTGATCACTCGATAGAGAAATTGTGTGAATGCCTAGCTGGTCTACTGAAAGTTAATCACCAAACTTTTGCCGTTTTATCTATATATAGGGTACCCTGTGGAAATTTTAATGATTTTCTACATGTTATGAATGATGTTCTTGTGTTTGTTCTAGCCAGAAACGTTGATGGCTTAATAATATTTGGGGACTTTAACATCAACTACTTAAAAGACTCAAGCATGAAAACTGATTTCCTAAATCTACTCAACTCCTTTGGTCTTCATGTTGTAAACACTGATCCCACAAGAATAACCCCACAATGTCAGTCCCTTCTAGATTATTTCATTACGGACATTCCCACATCCAAGCTGGTGTGTAAGACTCTTATTACTGGCCTCTCAGATCACTTAGGCCTTAATGTATACATATATTGATTTTGGTAAAGCCACATGCAAACCCTCCCCAACATATTTAACTAAAAGACATTTTCATTATGACTCACAGACTGAATTCACAGTCTACCTGGCACAGGAATCCTGGGATAATGTTTATGATGCTTCTGATGGTGATAGTAAATTTAATGCTTTCTATAATGTTTTTGTGACGTACTTCAATTATGCATTTCCACCCAGAAAGACTAAGCAAAGGAAAACAGACCGTACTCTAAAAATTTACTCTCCAGAGCTCATAGCTATGTCCAATCATGTCCGTACGCTTCACTCTCAAAGGAAATTGAATGATCCAGCCTCACACCAAACATATCTAAAAGCAAGAAAGGAATTCAAGACCCTACTCTCTGCTACCAGAAAATCTCTAATAGATAATTACATAAAGAACTCTAGTAATGTAATAAAATCAACGTGGGATGTAATTGGGAATCTGACAAGAGCTTCCTCTCAGGAAAGTCACCCGACCTCTATGAAATTCAATGGCTTCAATGCCACAGAGCCTATGAGTATTGCTGACATGTTCAACACTTATTTTTGCAATACTGCTTCTCAGCTTACAGCTAACATACCATCACCCAGCACTAGCCAAAGTCATTCACTCCATGCAATGTTTCTCTATCCAACTGATTCCTCTGAGATTATAAAAACAATAAATTCTTTCGACAATAAATTTTCTGCTGGGCTTTATGAAATCCCTATGCCTGTATTAAAAACTGCCTCCAATCTCATTTCTATGCCCTTGGCTGATATTGTCAACTCATCCTTCTCTTCAGGTCAGTTCCCATCAGCTCTAAAATGTTCTCGTGTGCTCCCTGTTCACAAAAAAGGCTCTCGTAGTGAAGCTGATAACTACAGACCAATATCTATTTTGTCAGTTTTCTCCAAGCTATTTGAAAAATTATTTTATACACGACTGCTGGGCTATTTACTATCTTGCAACTCACTCTGTGACAACCAGCATGGTTTTAGACCTGGCAAATCCATGCTATCTCTGCCTCTTTTGAGCTAGTTGATAACATCTTACTTGGCCTAAATGACAAACTCCTAACTGTAGGAATTTTCTTTGACTTAACTAAGGCCTTTGACCTAATTGATCATAGTATCCTAAAAAACAAGCTCATCACTCTTGGCATCACTGGTCCTGCCCTAAAATGGATTATGTCCTACTTAAGTGACAGACAACAAGTTGTTTGTTATCCATATGGATCCTCAACTATAAAATCTAGTCCCTTAATTGAAACTAACCAGAGGTGTACCTCAAGGATCTCTCCTTGGTCCACTGCTTTTTTTTACTTTTTATTAATGACCTTCCGAATCACTTGTCACATGGTAGAACCATTCTTTATGCAGATGACACCTCCACCATTGTCACAGCCAAAAGTGCTCAACATTTGGTGGACATCACTAATTTGACCATTCAGGAAATGCATCAGTGGTGTAAAAACAACAACCTCATTATTTATGAAGATAAAACTCTCTTCATAAAATTCCTCATTAAAAGCTCTAACAAGAGAGTTCTTCTCCCTCATATTAATAATATTAATCACTCCACAAATGTAACTTCAACAAAGTTCCTGGGGTTCCTAATCTCAGATGGCCTCGATTGGTATCCTCATATTCAGGCCATAATCAATAAAATTTCTGTGGGTACTTATATGATCAGGAAATTATCTCCTATTGTGTCATTTGAAACCCTGAAAATGGTTTATTATGCCAAAGTACATGTTCATATTTCCTACGGAATATTGCTTTGGGGAAATTCAACTGCTGCCCAAAAGCCTTTTCTGCTCAGAAAAAGGCAATTAAGACTATGCATCAAGTTCCTATCCGCACCCCTGGCAAGCCCCTCTTTGCTGCATCAAAAATCCTAACACTCCCTTCTCTCTATATCCTGACATGTGCCAACTTTATTAAAGCAAACCTTGATAAATTTCCTTCTAATGCCACCTTCCACCATCACCACACAAGATCAAGTAATAATATACACCACAAGCAGTACTCCAGCTCCCTCTGTTTAAAGGGTCCCAGGCATTCAGCCTCTGCTATATTTCGTGCGAAAGATCCACAGAGAAAAAATCATTCGCCTTGCCTTTTTCTCTCTGGATCTTTCGCACGATTGTGCCACATTGCGGGTGACTCCCGTAAAAGTTATCACCGCGGCTAGTCCCGGTATACTTTTGTGGCGGCCGCACCACCTGCCTCGCCGCCACATCGCTTGCCCGGAGGCAATTTAAAGCGCGCTCCGTCATCGCTTCCTTTCAACAGTCCAGATAGCCCAGCGGTAGCGCAGTCGCCTCCCAAGCGGGCGGCCCGGGTTCGATTCTCCGTGCTGGAAAGTTTTATTACTTAATTTTTCTAGCCTTCTAGAATTCCCTTCTAGAAGTTTCTTTAATGTTCAAGAACAGTAAGATAGAACATACTGGAAGTTGGCAAACTGAATAAATACTGCGGCCTTCCGGCCTTTCGGCCGGCAGTTCAGTGTAGAATTGTACACAATTCAATAAACATCGTCCAAACCATTCCATCGAATCTTCATTGTTAGCAGCCTACATCGACTCCTGCTACATTGGTGACCCCGAACTACGAACGCAACCAGCAATGCCCAGCAAGGACGAAGAAATCGCCGAGCTTACTCGTCAACTGAACGACCTTCGAACAGAACTCGAGACGGCGGCTATGCAAAACGCGGAAGCACAACAGGCACTTGTTGGACAACACCAGCAGGCCCTCGCCGATCAGGCCCAACAATTTCAACAGGCATTTGCGGCGGAGCAGCAAAAACCGCAGCCACTTTTGCCGCCACAGCAACCACTGCAGCAGCAGCCTTCGCAACCTCCGCCACCCCAGCACGACGCCGAAGCAAATGCCGCACGACTCCAGGCAACCAATCAACAGGAGGCATGCCGCGTAGCCGTGAAACTACCGTCCTTCTGGCCAAGTAAGCCTTCAGTTTGGTTCGCACAAGCCGAGGCGCAGTTCGAACTTGCCAACATAACACGGGAAGAGACTAAATACAACCACGTCGTCTCCATATTGGACAACCATTTCGCTGAGGAAGTGGAAGACATCCTATCAAATCCACCAGCCCAAAACCGGTATGAACACCTGAAGAATGAACTTATCCGCCGCCTTTCACTCTCCGAGGAAAAGAGGGTTAGGCAACTCCTTCAGGCTGAAGAACTTGGGGATAGGCAGCCGTCGCAACTCCTACGCCATCTGCGCTCACTCAACGGATCATTCCAAATCCAGGATACACTCTTGCGACAAATATGGCTGACGCGCCTTCCAATTACCGTCCAAGCTATTCTGCAAGCACAGACAACACTGCCGCTAGACGAACTCGCCAAAATCGCCGATCGGATCGTCGAGATCACACCGCTGCCTCCACCACCAGCCCTAGCCGTCAACGCTGTTGCCAGCTCAACGGACACTTCAGCTCCCGCCGTCTGCGCTACAACAAGCTCAACAGATTTCTCTTCGCTGGCCAGACGACTTGGGAGCCTCGAAAAACAGCTAACGGCTCTCCTCTCGCAACTAAACGATCAGCACCGGCGCTCACGCAGCAGTTCCCGCAGCCGAGACTATTTTCCCTCACGGTCCAGAAGCCCCTCCCAGACTTACCACCCAGCCGACGACGCCAGCTTGTGCTACTACCATCGGCGCTTCGGTAATGCAGCCAGGAGGTGCCAAGCGCCCTGCTCCCGAGCTACGGAAAACTCCAGCGGCGAGCAGTGACGGCGGCCACCGCCCGCCCTATAGGGAGCAGCCGCCTTTTCATTACTGATAAATACTCCCGTCATCGATTTCTCGTCGATACCGGCTCTGATCTGTCAATCTTTCCCGTAAAGTTCTGCAACGACAGACGAGTCGAAACCAACTACGATCTCTCCGCGGCCAACGAATCCCGGATCAGCACATATGGAACGATGCCACTCCGACTCAACTTAGGCCTTCGTCGTGATTTTGTCTGGCGTTTCACCGTCGCCAAAGTCAGCGAGCCACTCATTGGAGCGGATTTCCTCGATCATTTTCACCTGGTTCCGGATTTAAAAACTGCCCAGCTCATCGACCAAGTTACTGGCCTGTGTACTCAGGGACACCGTGCTTTTTCTCGTCAGGCCAGCATTCGGACAATCCCCGGCACAACAGCGTATCACCGCCTGCTCGCCAAGTTTCCTGAAATCACCAAACCTCCAGGCGCTCCAAGAGAAGTGCGCCATCAAACACAGCATCACATCGAGCTTACACCTGGACCTCCCATATATCATCGAGCTCGACGCCTGGCCCCAGACCGCCTCCGCGCTGCTAAAGCTGAGTTCGATGCCATGCTCCGCGAGGGAACGGCACGTCGCTCCAACAGCCCCTTCGCCTCGCCTCTGCACATGGTCCGCAAACGAAACGATGGGTGGCGCCCATGCGGTGACTATAGGAAGCTCAACAGTCGAACTATCCCAGATCGCTATCCAGTTCGCACTCTGCAAGATTTCTCCGTTGCCCTCCACGGCTGCAACATTTTTAGCGTTGTCGACTGCGCAAAAGCCTTCACACAAATTCCCATGGCTCCAGAGGATATCCCCAAAACAGCCATTATAACTCCATTTGGCCTTTTTGAATTCAACTTCATGCCATTTGGACTTCGGAACGCCGCGCAGACCTGGCAGCGTTTCATCGACGGAGCTCTAGAAGGACTTCCTTTCTGCTACGCCTATCTGGATGACATCCTTGTGTTCTCAAAAACGGAAGAGGAGCATCTTCAGCATCTCCACACCCTCTTCGAACGCCTTTCTCACTATGGAATCGTCATTAATCCAGCCAAATGTGTCTTCGGAGCTACAAAAGTCACCTTCCTCGGGTACTCCGTAACTTCTGATGGGTGCTCACCCCTACCCGAAAAAGTTGCTGCCATCAACGATTTTCCACAACCGAAGACCATTCGAGACCTCCGTCGTTTCCTGGGTATGCTCAACTTTTACAGGCCCCACATCCCACACGCAGCTTCAGCCCAGACACCACTCAACGCGCTCCTGCAAGGTCCTTCAGTCAAGAGTTCCACGCCAATCACCTGGACTCAGGAACTTCTTCACAGCTTCCAAGAATGCAAAACCGGTCTCGCCCGGGCTACCATTCTAGCTCACCCGGACCCTGAAGCTTCCCTGGCCCTCTTCGTCGACGCCAGCCAGACCGCGATTGGTGCTGCTTTGCAACAACGCTCAGGTGACAATTGGCAACCGCTCGCTTTCTTTTCACGGAAACTAAAGCCGTCGCAACGGATGTGGAGCACCTATGACAGAGAACTCTACGCGATGTATCAGGCAGTGAAACACTTCCGTAACATGGTAGAAGCCCGCGACTTCGCCATTTTTACGGACCACAAACCGTTGACTTTCGCCTTCAGCCATCGTACCAAGAACGCTGACAGCTGCTCGCCACGTCAGTTCAAACACCTGGAGTTCATCACTCAATTCACAACTGACGTACGCCACGTCTCCGGCCAGAACAATGTCGTCGCCGACTGTCTGTCAAGAGTGGAATCTGTCAGCGCCTCTACACCGTTAGACTTCGTCGCCTTGTCCCGTTCTCAGGACACCGACGAAGAACTTCGTGGACTCCTCGACAGCGGTACTTCACTCAAGCTTTCTCAAATGCCAATTCCTGGAACAACCGTCAAACTCTGGTGTGACACATCTAAGGACACGCCTCGACCCTATATCACACCACCGTTCCGTCGACGTGTCTTTGATCAAGTCCACAGTCTTGATCATCCCGGTTCCAACTCCACTCTTAAAAACATATCCAACCGCTACGTTTGGCCGTACATGTCCAAGGACTGTCGCACTTGGGTTCGCAATTGCCTTCCATGCCAGCGATCCAAAGTGCATCGTCACGTATTGTCTCCTCTGGCTAACTTCACCATACCTACAGCACGTTTCGACCACGTCCACGTCGATATCGTCGGACCTCTGCCTTACGCCTCTGGGTTCCGATATCTTCTCACGATGATCGACCGCTTTTCACGTTGGCCGACAGCAGAACCTCTCGCCGACATCACTGCCGAATCCGTCTGCCGAGGTTTTCTCCTAGGATGGGTTGCCCACTACGGTTGTCCAAAACGCCTCACCTGCGATCGAGGACGACAGTTCGAATCAGGACTCTTCAAAAAGCTCTGCGCCACCCTGGGCATTGCTCTTCACCCTACCACAAGCTACCATCCTCAAGCTGATGGAATGCTAGAACGTTGGCACCGCCCTCTCAAGACAGCACTAATGACGCACTCCCCGGAGTCCTGGATCGACGCACTGCCAATGGTTCTCCTCGGACTCCGCACCACCTGGCGCGAGGGCCTGAAGGCTTCACCAGCGGAACTCCTCTATGGAGAACGGCTGCGTCTCCCGGGTGATTTCTTCGCCGACTCTCCGGCAAGCATCGGTTCTGAGGATCTGGTCTCTCGGTTGCGTACTCACATGTCAAAAGTGAGACCAACTCCTGCAACTCATCATTCCAACAGCCGGAAAATATTTGTTCACAAAGCTCTAGCCACGACGTCGCACGTCTTCCTGCGACAAGACGCAGTTCGGACGGCCCTCCAGCCACCATATCTAGGGCCATATCCAGTCATCACCCGCAGCGAGAAAACATTCACCATCAACATCAACGGGAAACCAACAGTCGTCTCCATCGACCGACTTAAGCCTGCGCACATTCTCCAGCCGGACGATTTTCAAGAAAGGACATCGAGACCTTCTGAACCGACCTCCGGAAAACCATCTTCCGCGCCATCGACCGGGACGTCGCCTTCGCCCGCGGACACCTCTGCCGCCCCCCATCCAACGACGCGCTCGGGTCGGACTCTTCGTTCACCTGTACGCTACAACGCCAGCTGTATTTCCCCGGGGGGGAGTAATGTGGCGGCCGCACCACCTGCCTCGCCGCCACATCGCTTGCCCGGAGGCAATTTAAAGCGCGCTCCGTCATCGCTTCCTTCCAACAGTCCAGATAGCCCAGCGGTAGCGCAGTCGCCTCCCAAGCGGGCGGCCCGGGTTCGATTCTCCGTGCCGGAAAGTTTTATTACTTAATTTTTCTAGCCTTCTAGAATTCCCTTCTAGAAGTTTCTTTAATGTTCAAGAACAGTAAGATAGAACATACTGGAAGTTGGCAAACTGAATAAATACTGCGGCCTTTCGGCCGGCAGTTCAGTGTAGAATTGTACACAATTCAATAAACATCGTCCAAACCATTCCATCGAATCTTCATTGTTAGCAGCCTACATCGACTCCTGCTACACTTTAAACTACTCTGCTATATTTAACAAAATCCCTGACGAAATAAAAGATTGCACCTCAATTTATGTATTTAAGAACAAGCTGAAACTTCCTCTCTCTAAAAAGTGCTAATACTGCATTTCCGAATATATGGAAGATAATTTGTAAATATGATGATCTCCATGACGCTAGTTGTGACATCTTATTTTGTCCATACTATTGTATTGTACTTATTTATTTCATCAATTCTTATGTATTTAGAAAAATTATTTTTAATGTTTCCATGTAAATTGTAAATCTTGATGACACATCATCATTGTATTTTTATTTGATATTTGTATTAGCTTTTTTATGACGTAGCCATGCAATTGTACTCTTGCCAATCGGTGAAATAAATTATTATTATTATTATTATTATTATTATTATAACTCTTGTCTCCGAACTCTGTCCTTCGAAGCTGTCCTTCGACGCTGCCCTTCAACTCCAGCCTGCCGACCCATTTGATTACCTAGCTGGAGATCAAGATTTATATAGGTAGTACGGCGGAGGAATACCTACTCCTGGCAATCAAGAGGAATAAGTGGGTGCTGAGGCATAAGAATGCAGTTTGGAGTGAGAAGTACTCCACTTTGTCCTATCACAACTCTCTCTCCCTCCAACACCTCATCCCACTATATGTCTTTCCCCTCCTTGAATTCCAATGGCTTGCCTCAACCAGCTATCACACCACTTGGCTATGTCTCCAACCCAGGAGATAGGGGAGAGGAAACCCGGCGGTATGCTGTTCTCCCCCAACCCCTGAGTAGATGATGAGACGTTTTCCAGAGGTTCCAGTCAACATGGGTGCCTACCGGGAGTTTTATACCGATGCAGCTAACTTGGACATCACTGTATTCCCCCCACTCCTTTGCAAAATTCCCCCCTTCACCTTGCCGCTGTTCGGGGGTCGGCCAGCTCTCTTGCTCTTTGGCGGTCTTGGCTTGCACATCGGTCAACTGAGAGAGTGATTTCTTAAAAATCATTTTTGGTGCTGGCAGGCAAACTCAGCTTTGTATTTAGATTTTCAAAGTATTGGTAATGTTTATTATGAGATTATTAGTTATCATCAAATTGTTTTCTGCAATAATTTTGATTTTTAATATTTCTACTTGGAATACATTTTGATTTCAAAATTACTCATAATTTTGTGACTATTGTTTCTTTGACTGCTGATTATTCTTGTTTGTGGAGTCTTTCCCTCATCCAGCTAGTGACAAACGATCAGAGTTCCCTGTGTCTGGGGCTTACGTTACGAATCTGCAAGATTTTAAGATGTAATGCCACTGTATTCTTCACCATTGTCACTCTGGAATTCCTTAATTTTCCTATCATGCAGGCACTCCACTCTGCGTTGAAATTTCTTGAAATTTCCAAATATGTACTTCAGACTTCTTTTTCAATTGGTAGACCATTGAATACCTTGTAAAATCATCAGTAATGTGTGACAAAGTACATATTTTACTTCATTTAAAGTATTGGGTTTGAAGGGACCTGCCACATCTGTATGAATTCTATCCAGGAACTTGCTTGTGTCTTCTCCTCCTATGCATTGAAATTTTTGCATATTCATTTTTCCTGCATCACGAGTATAAAAATCACCAATTCCACAAATCCTTCCTATTAGTCATGTGGTCTGATGCTCCACCATCAAGTATCCACAATCCCTCACCTCCTCGCTTTTATCTTGGTGAGCACACAAAGCTTTATAACCCCTTGTGACAACAGCAGCTCACCCCTTCTTTACAGATTCAACATTCTGATTGTTTTCAGGACACTGGAAAGATAGATATCACTCTGTTCCATACATAACAGACTCAAGGATGGCTTTTTCACCTTTATCTTTATTCTTTCCCTTTAAACCTGTCCACTCAATGCTCAGAAAACTCTGATTCCTTGGTGATCACCTATTAAACTTGATATATTTAACTTTGTCTTCTGATTTCAGCTCTTCATTCTCTCTTATACCCCATTTTCTGCTCTTCAACAAGCATGTCACCCAATACTTCCTTTGAGGCTAATTTTCCTTTACAGTAACTAATCTGAACAAAAAACTTCCAGTCAGATGGAAGGCTGTTACCATGTCACCATCAATTTCCACACCACATTTCTTGATTTTTCTATGACAATCGGAAACAAAATCGGACAAAACAACGTGGAAATAAGTCGACTTATATTTCCACCTGAGTTTTCTAAAAAATCCCAATCATGACTGCAGTGACCAAAGTTCTAAGATAGAAAGCCACAGAATTCAAGTTGTTCCTCATTAATTCTGGACCTTTTGTGTTGGAAGGCATTGTATTATCAAGTGTTTTTAAACATTTCTTGGTATTACATTATGCAATAAGAATATTACAGTGTCAAGGAATTATCATTGCAATTTGGACTGCAGCGACATTGCTGAAGTATTTTGTGGACAACTTTGGATTGGTGTATGGGGGGGAGAGTGTTTCATACAATGTGCATGGCCTTTCTGCACTTGGCTGCAGGGCTGGCCTTAGAGCGGGGCGACCGCCCCGGGCCCCACGCTCGTGAAAAAAAATTAAAATATATGATAGTTTTGAAAATGCAATTTCAAGTATTACTGTATTGTTAAGTCCGTGCTAGACAAAAAATAATATTATGAAAAAGGAATAATAATGCAGTAATTTTTATTGTGCAATTGCGTTTGTCAGTACAGTACTGTGTCGTGTGAGTGTTAACAACGAGTGAGAGAACTTGACATGAGTGAGAGCGGGCGCGGCTAGGGAGTTGAAGGCGTACAGTGTGGCGAGGGAAGGAGTGATGATCGCAAAGTTTATTTTTATTAATTTATTACCATTTTGACCTGCATGTGAAATTAAAACTATCTTTTTTCATTTTACAGTACATAATTGCTTTAGGCTTACAACTAATTAGCTTTCATAATCTAACTTATAAAAATACATACCTATAATGAAAAAGCACGATTTTTATGTTTATTTTACGTTATAATTTTATGAATAAATATGATTATAAAGAAGGATTTGGTTCTTTCCCGGCGAATGCTGTTGATGAAATCTTCTCGGGAAATCAGCCGGGTGATGATGGCCATTGCTGCCAACGTTTCGATGGCCTTCTCTGCCATCGTCTTCAGGGCGAATGATGGACCTGGTTATTGCCGGGCTTATATACGCCGTTGGGGAGGTCAGGTCGTCCGTGATTGGTCAGTTTTTTAGAGTCCTCTCCTCCTCTCAGCTTACCCATTCTTTTTATGATTGGGTTCCACGATTTGCTAAGGTTTATGTTAATGTTCAAACATACAGGGGCGCTGACTTATAAAAAATATTGGGGGGGCCATATCGGAGGTCTTGCCCCAGGAAGAAGTTAAATTGAAAGTGTGTTGCAGCACCGAAACACTACCATAATTCACACCACTTGATTCAGTTAATCTGCTTAACCTTATAATTATTTGTTTCAACACTCATTGTTGAATTTATTTTAAAAGGTACGTAACTATCGTCAAGCATGGGGAAAAAAATCACCAATACATTTTTGTGATTTCACAAAGCACAAGGATAAGCATTGAAAAGTTATGAATTTGGCAAAGTGGAACTCAGATCAATTTGTTTATTAGCGATGCGAGTGGCAACTTTTGTGAACCCATTTAAAGGTTGGGTACAGATTCAGAGGCAATGGTGAGCACCCTATTTTGTAATATTCGTGCTTTTGGTTGTGGAGGTTGTGGACCTGACGATCAAAATGCGATCATGATTAATATTTGCATTCTTCGACTTCTTTAGTGAACCATTGTAAACGAAAGAAGTGGAAGAGTGGTTCCAGATCGACTCATTTCATAGTTTGATTTCAGAAGAACAATAATAAAAATTAAGCTATAAATAATCATTACTTTTTCAACGCATCTGTTATTCATCCCAATCAAAATGAAATTACATCAGAAGTGATATACATTCGTTTTTTAAGACCGTTCTGATAGGCTTGAACAACCCTATTGGAATCCTTGCCTACTACAAGGTGGAGGAAAAGGAACATTAAGGAAATTAGCTTTGAAGATGTCAGATTTAAAAGAGATCTTTAATTTACAATAAACCAAGAACGGGAAAATTTTGTAAAATTAAAGATTGATGATGTCTTATACAACATCGCCTTTCATGTAATACTAGCCAGAGCCAAAAAATATTGCATAATATGGGAGGAATAGAAATTTTGTCTCATTCAGGAGTGGCGATAATTTTTATTATCCTTCAATTTATTGTTATTTTTTACATTACAGATTATTCATTATTCAGCTTGTGTATTGAATAAGTACATACATAAAATAAAAAAAGACCTTTCCTTTTATATTGCAGCAAAGGTATTGTAATTTACGCTAAAAAATTCCTTAATTTACGCCGTCTTTCGTGCGATCCCTAACTCCTTTTTGAACTAAACCATTTTGGCGCCATATTATGTGTGGTTGCATACACTCTTAGGATGCCTGCCGGCGGAGCGGAAGCTTGGCAACACTGTTATCCATAAGGCCCGTACTGTACTACGGCCCAGACGGCACAGAACCCTCCGTATCTAATTCGTATGTACATAGTACCCATTGACTAAGGGGATACTATGCCGCTCCGTCGCTTTTCGTCAATGGATACATTCCATTCGCGGCCTGTCGACGAAGCGCGTACGCAGCATGTGAATGTCCGCTACTAAGCACGTACGATTGGATACCAAGCGCGCAGGAACACGGCACTCAGGCTAATCTCAATCGATTAGGTCGAAATTAGTTATATCGTAACTCGCACGATCGAAAAATGTATCGAACGCAACACAATCGATAACTACCGACCGTAGCGAGAACCTTGATACGAATCATTATGAATTGTAAGTTCTCAATAGGTAAATAACACCATATCATGAATTCTAATTACCATGAAAGACTCACGACCGACAAAGTTTTTGTCGGTTGTGAGTTTTTCACGGTAATTAGAATTCATGATATAGTATTATTTACCCATTGAGAACTTACAAAACTTACTCGGCCACTTAAATAACTCTGCGAAAAATGAGATTCTCACGGCTAATTCACGCATCCCCAGCATCCAGAATTCTTAAGTGGCTCGTACTTACATGGAAACCTTGAGATGTTAATGAGAGTAAATTCTTATTAATTTTGACACTAAATAAGACATCACATAGCCCACGAGCATTAAAAAGCTTACCCTAAAGCCTGACGAAATAAAAGTTTTAAATAAAAATTGCCGATGAAACAGGATTGCTGACACATCTGCTATTAGTATGATCGAATTCATCAAAATGCAAGCAAAAATTAACGTATAGTTCAGTCTCGGCTACTAAAACTAACCCATATCAGGCGCTAAAGTATTTGAAAAATTATTTGGTATGAGTAAAAGTCCCTAGGTCACTGCAGTAAATGTATCAACCTATTAAAAATATGAAAGTCCTGCCAAATCACCAGCATAAACACTTGTAAAATAAAACATGTTATCTCTTAGATCACACCTCCGATTTTATACTTACTTTGCATGAAGTCACCACCGCAAGAAATTTTAAAGAGGCAGGAAAGAAAAAACCCACAGAAATACAATACATATATTATGTATTTTCTATTGTCAACCACAATAATATTTCCAATTTTCTCTTCTATCCCACATCTAATTTATAGCGAAACAATTACTCTTATTCTCTTTCGAATAGAATATTATTTAAAAGAGGACTGGTCGATACATACAAACTATCGTCAATACTTTCTCCGATGAACGTCCACTATCACTGCACCAACTTGCACAAATCAAATCCACATCCACAAATATGTCACTTCTGCCCAGTGGCGGCTGGTGAACTTTTATTTCGGGGGTTCAACCGGGAGGTGCGGGTAGTCTACCTTCCAGCCATAGAGGGAGAATCCCAGGAAAATTTTATATTTGTAGAGCTTAAAAAACTATTTTAAAACTATTTTGATCCCAATTTGGTTGCTTTGAAAAATATTTAGTTATTTGAAAATAAGTATCTACAATTACATTTTTATGCAATTAATTTAGTTTACTATGGATTATCGTTTTATAAAAGTTGTACCATGGAAAAGGAAAAATAAGAATGATATTATTTTATTTAAGTTTTTGTGAATTCACTAGCATCCTACAAATGCTTGCATATTGAAATATTTTATGCTTAGTTTTTAATGGTAATAGAACCCCAGCATATTTAATTTGATGTACACACGATTTAGGCAATTGCAAATTCACAAATAGCTATATGAGGCAGGCTCAATGGCGTCACCCCCACCCCAGATTTTTCCTCGCAGGGACATCATGAAATAAAGAAGTTGCATGAAATTTGATATTTTTTAAACTCGAACCGATTCTCAAAATGACACTTTCCCATCCTCACTCTCGAAAGCTGAGCCGAGAGTTGAGATTCTTGCTGTAATCAGAATATCAAGTTGCAATTAATACTTTGGCAATTTTTTTACAATTGTATATTTTAACTAATAAAATCGTACAGCTACAGATATTCTACACAGTTAAGTTACATTCATTGTTAAAATGAGACTTAAACCACACTAATTTTAATAAGAACCTTTAAGCGACTCCTGCAGTTGTTGTATGTTTAAACATGAAGTCCATTCTTCTCTCCTTTTTTGCGGCAAAATGGTCAATCACCTTCTCATTAAAGTCCACTATATTGCGGGCCATCTCTTTTTCAATTGACATCATGGTAAGTGCTGTAAGCCGGTCTTCGTCCATTGTGCTTCTGAGGAAGGTTTTAATTCTTTTCAGACATGAAAAACAACGTTCTGCTTCTGCCGTTGTCATTGGTATTGTGATCAGTGCTTTTAGCAGTTTCACCGTTTCACTGAAACATTCTTCTAAATTGTTTTCAAGAAGGAATGACAACAAATGAGTGGCCTTCTTAACTTCTTTAAAATCTTCTCTGCTGTAAATAAGCTGAAGCTCGCATCTTAGTTTATTTTTGTCAAGAAAACCAAATGATTCTATTGTCGTGTTTAGGATATCATCAGGAAACCTTTTTCTATAGCCGGACATATTTTCGTTGTCAAACAAGTTTGCTGCAACTAGATGACCAGTGAATTCGAATCTGCGTTCTGCCTCTGCTGCTATAGCGTCACAAACTTCCTTGGCAGCTGCATTTCGCAATGTTTGCCAGTTTTCCACCTTATTTCTCTTTGGTCTAGGCTCTGCTGATTCATCTGCTGTGGCCAGGCTTTCCACACTCTCCCTTACTTTCTGTATTTCTCTTTTGAAAGAGGAAATTGCTTCCTTTGCCCAAACAGGGTTTATATTTTTCTTTTGCAGTGAGCTATACAAAATATCTACATGAGGCATAACCTTTGAAAAGAATTCGAGCCAGTATTTAAACTCTGGTTGCTGCAGTTTCAGTTTAAGTCCTTGAGCTTTATTCAAAGTAGAAGTCATTTTGCTTGTTTCTTCAATTTTTTCAAAGCATTCTATTAATTCTTGAATATTTTGGTGAACTACTAATACGGATCTTGAATTGTAGTTCCATCTTGTTGAAGAGCCAGAAGGAAGTCGTTTTCCAACTATTTCATCCAAAATGTCAGCTCTCTGTGAGGACTGGCTAAAAAAGGTACACACCTCTTGAAGATTTGCAAAAAATACCCTCACTTCTTTGTTTTGACTTGTTGCTTGAACCATGACCAAGTTGAGCTGGTGCGCGTAGCAATGTACAAAGTGTGCATTTGGATACTCCGCCTTGACACGTGTCTGAACACCATTGAATTGGCCACTCATTACATTTGTACCATCATAGCTTTGTGAGATAAGTTTGTTTTTGGCCTCTCCTAGCACTTCCACAAGAACACGTTTTATGCAGGCGAATAATGTTTCAGCATCATGATGTTTAGGGTTTAGAAATGTCCAAAATCTCTCGATAGGCAACCCACTTTTGAGAACAGAGCGAAACACTACAACCATCTGAGCTTTAGCAGACACATCTGTAGTTTCATCAGCAATCACAGACACAAAATCTGCTGAGCGAATTTCTTCAAGAATATGTAGTTTGCAGACGTGCAGCATACAATCTAACAGGTCATTTTGAATTTCCTTGGACGTACCTTTAAAAACAGTGGCAACTTCCAGGTGTGATTTCAAAATAGTATCTAATGTAGCTGAGAAATTCACTAATCCTTTGAAAATACCGGGGTTATTGGAGTCATCTCTTTCATTATGTCCACGCAAAGCTAGTTCAAACTCTCCACAAAACCGAATACAATCAATTATTTTTGAAAGGACATACCGATTTTTCCTGACTTGGTCGTTATTTTTCTCAACATTAAGCCTAAAAGCTTCACTGAGTTGTTGCCTTATTTCAGTACGACCTAAGATGGATAAATCCAAGCAGGCATTCTTATGATACAAAGATGTTTCATGTTTTTTTATTTTCTGGGTAAGATGACTCAAGTCTGAAACTCCAGTAGTTGTCCATGTTGTGTCCTTTCCTTTATAAAATAGAAGACACGGGAAGCAAAAGAATCTATTGGTTACTTCACATCCACAAATCCACGAATTTCTATCATACAGATGTGACTTGAATATACGAGTGTAGTTTTTGCCTCGAGAACTTTGCTGTAGACGAATGTCCAAAGGCGGCGTCGGTCTGCCTAGTGCTTTGATTGCACATTTTTGTTCAAGAGTTAGGGCACAAAAGTTACTACTAAGTAATGATGCAACACTGTTCATCCTTGACACGTTTCGAAGCACTAAGCCCACACTATACAGTCGCTCACAATCAACTGAAATAATTTACAATCCACGATGACACATTCAGTACGGTGAAACACTATTCGTGATACTGACCAATACTGACTGACAGAGACGTAACTTAAAAATTGTAGTAAACAAATGAGTTGCAGCGATATCGTGCGCCAGCTGTTGACAGCGCTGTGCACACTTATGCCTCATTCACATTACGATGGTCCGAGCCGTCGTCCTAACGATAGTTGACCGAACTAGCCGTGTGAATGCAAGTTCTGACTATAGTTGACGTAGTTCTGAACGTTGCCACTTTACGATGGTTAGGCGCTGGGAGACCGGAAACGGAAGCGACAAGAGAAAGACGAAATGCTCGTGAAGCTCTATTTTTTTCATGGACATTTCATGGATTTGTCCTAGGAAGGAAGAATATGGGCGGAAGAAAAATTATTCGGTAAATACACGTTGAAAACAGTGATATCTTGTCAATGCAAACCACAACAGCTTTGCTAATCATCAATTTCCCGTTCACTTTAGATGTCAGCACTAGAGAGCAGCACAGGTTTCAACCATCGTAATGTGAATGCACGATAGTTCCGACGACGGCTCGGACGATCGTAATGTGAACGAGGCATTATCCGCGCGCATTAAAATCAGCTTCAAATATCGCCACTTGCGACGCTAACGAGCAACGGTATCCAGAGTCCTCTATTTATGAAGTGAGGGAGTGGTGCTGAGAATCCAATATAGAGGACTCTGACGAAGAGTAATATAGAGAAAGAGTAGCGTCGAGAACAGCCATTCAGAGGACTCTGAATACCGTTGCATGTCAGCGCCTCGAGTGGCGATTTTTGAAGCTGATTTTAATGCGCGCGGAGCGAAAACAACTCTAGCGGCGGACATGACAAACCTCTTGTTGTGCAGTTTACGGGATTGGCAGACTCGTGAACCGTTCGGACACGTTCGGTTACTCTCGGGAGAAGTCGGTTGTCGCTGCACTGTCTTTGCAGCTCCGAGACCATGTTATTCCGCCGCAAGCCCCCCTCCCTCCGCCAACCCCGCGCCTAAGTCAGGAGGTTCATTCTTCCTAGGGTGCGGTCCGTTGAACGCTACCAATGCTTCGGAGCGCCACCAAGCGGTCCGTTATTCGCTACGGAGCGCTACAGGTTAGGCTGTGACGTCACGGCAAACGTCATACACCCATTTCCCGCCTCGCTCCAGACCAGCTCCAGACGCTCCCCTGAAAACTTGGGTCAGCGGAGGAGCGAGTCAATTTTTGGCGGAAATTCGAAGGGAATGCACTGAGGCAATGGAGAGTTTACTCACGTTGCAGTTGTTGGACGCTGAATGTGGACGCTTTTCTCCTATAAAAGTGACTACGAAGTAACGGAGTAGACGCACTTCGTAAATAGATGTAAATTTAATCGTGATTTAAATAAATATATAGCAAGAACTATCTATCCGCAAACATTCTCGTATCTCCTCCAAAATGAACTCTAATGTCTCTGGAAGCAGCCTTAACATACAAAAGGCAACAAAAAATTATTAAAAGGGGCATGTAATATAAGAAAGGGTTGTAAGAACACATAGCGACAAATCAACTCGTGCCATAACTTAAAATCTGAAGTAAATTTCGGATTTACATGAAATGGATTAATGTTTTTAATAGTCTTTAGCCATAATAAGTTGACATGTTTCAACTGAGAAAACGATAGAGTACCTACTTCTTCCTTTTCTAGGGTAATGAGTTTCATTTAGAAGGGGTAGGCGAGGGTAGGTGTGAGAAATACGGTCCAAAGTTTCTTGCTTTACTTAGTGGAACCTCGATATTGGAAAATATAATTCATTTAAATGATATTCGAATATATTTATTAATATTCAATTACCATTATCACCTCAATTCGCAATTAAAACCATATATTCGATTTCATAATCCCAGTTTGCCCACCCTCGTTCATTCCCGCCATCTTGACTTCGCTCCTGACCGGTCCGAAAAGAAATTCCCGTAGCGAACGTAGCGCCTATGGACCGGAGCTCCGGAGCACTGCCGTCTGTAGCGTCTGGTAGCGAAAGTAGCATTCATTGGACCGCACCCCTACTGAACTCAGCACAGCTGAGCACAGCAGTAGAGCTCACGCGCGGTAACTTCAGCCCTCTTTCAAAAATTTTGAAACGTATTTAATGAAATTTCCAAGATAAATCTTACAATTCCGTTTCCGTTTAGGTAAATGTCAAAGCAGCAATTTATTTTGGGGGTTCACTGAACCAGTGAACCTATAGCACGAGCCGCCACTGCTTCTGCCACAATGTCTGTGTTCTTGGCGACAGGTAACAGTGAGGCAATGGTACCTTCCTCCAATCTGGGTAACTTCAATTCAGCAAGAATTTTCTCCTCGTCTTCTCGTCCAAGGCCACAGATTATTTTCTGATATCACAAGGTGCGATGTGAATCTCACACACCTAAAATTAATAAATAATAAAATACCATGTAACTTATTAGGTCAAATCATTTCCAATTTTTGGTATTTCTGCATGAGAAATCAAATTACTATAGGCTCGTAAATATAGTAAATATTTGTATGCCTGATATTTTTATTGTTTTAAACTATAGCATAAGATAATTTGAAATGATGAAAGCCGACGTGTAATACACCATAGGGCAAGCTAAGAAGCAATATTCGATCCTATAAACTTGGCAGCTTATTCCTAGTTTCTCCTTTAACCACACGTTTACCGAATGAATTAATACAAAAAAGACAACTAAAATGCAAGAATTTTCAAAAGAATTGCTGCTACAATATTTTGAATCACCATTTTTAGTACTGAATAGTACTATAGTACTTCAGTACTGAATAGTTCGGGATGTTGATGCATCAACATCCCGAAGCCACTTCTAACTTAAAATTACATCCAAATAATTACAGCGAGAAAGAGTACATACCTCACAGTTTTTCGTGGGGGTGAAATGTTTACTTCTTATCGCCCAAATGCACTTCTTCTTCAACTCAGGATCTTTTGGAAAGCTAAAAACTTGAGCCATGTCCCGGAGTTTCCATTACATCCCGACATTACACACACGGAAGGCATTTTTAACAAAAATATCTCACAAACACGTTTCTGAAGCCCAGAGAATGAAATTACTGAAATGATGATGATGGTTGAAAAAATAATGAGGGAAACTTCACCATTACCAGACACTATTTTTCACAAACTTAGCCACAAAAATCCCTGAAATGTGGTGAGACGTGACGTTAACCATGTCATCTCCAACGGCTTGTGAAGGCATGTGATCTTTCTAGGAGGATATGGCACGATGGCACCAGATGGCACCACCCGCGAAAGAAAATAGTCCCAGACCGAATACAGTTTTATCGATGAGATACAATTTTATCGATGCATATGAATTTGCCAGTCCTCTTGCATCTTTTTTCGTCATTAAAGGAAATAAAGAAACAAAACCTTCTAAGTAACTTCCTAAGCGCGATTTTTGTATCTTGATTGTCCACCCTCGTATTTAGGTACGAAAACTTCCTGTGCCGTCTGGGAAATATTCAAATGATGATATTTTCACGACATTTTCTATGATTAACTGCAAACGGTTGTTAGGACTACATGCTAGGCGAAGTTTGATGGTGTACTTTCATTGAAGGTGGGTGAAATAGTGAAATTCTCTCGCGTTAACTTGAAACTGTACCAATTATTTGAAGATATACCGATCAGTGGTTGTCTCAGTTGGACGCATATTTTGAATGAGGTATGGGTGTTTGCTGAATTCTTTTCTGCTTACCAATATTTTAATTCTTAGAATGTTGAGCTAAGGCGTTATATACTATACTAGAGAAACGGACATTCAAGAATACCCACATCATCAAAACCAATGAATGAATGGCCACACAATGAAACATTTTGAATGTGAGAATGGATTTATATCAATAAATATCTCTTTGTCTGCTTCAAATGATGCCTCGACATATGTGAATACCTAACCCGAGTATCCATTCACGAATTTTGTAGTAAAAAATGTCAATGAAGTCTGTGATGCTGTGTAAATGAAATTTCATAACAATCCTACATCCTCGAGAAAACATTGCTTTGCTGCAGATAATATGATTATGAAGGAAAGTATGTTTTAATTTTTTTGCTGCCTTTCATGACGAGATCTTATATCACCATTATAAACATTCAAATGCATAGTCGTAAAAGGAAACAGAAACTCGACTCAATATAGTTTCAAAATCACAGAAACATGTTAAACGTGATATGGAGGCATACGGCAAGAGTACATTAAGCTAAATTTGAATAAAAACGCTTAAAATGCAATGCAAGGTATAGAAGCTAGAATTTGGCTGACCAAACGACATGAAAATCAAGTCTTCGCGTACGAAGGCTATTGACGCCAATGTAAACAGAATTTTGCTATCATATTCAAGTATCTTAGGAAAATCATGGAACATAAACGCATAAATAACAGAAGTACTTAACAATTAGCTTGTGTACAAATGCAACATAAATTATGCCAATATTTCCAACCACTTGTTGTGTTGTAATTATCACACGACCGATAGAGTTTAACTTCGAAACATAAGAAATGGGTCATCTCCATCGATACCGACACGATATATTTTCAGGGAAAAGACATATATTACGTGTCTGGTTATTTCTTGAAACACGCCACTCTGCTGTTGTGTTCTCACCAAAAAATTAGTTCCTATTCATTTCCGTAACCCAAATATCTTCATATTTCAACTTCAATAACAGCCGGTGCCGCCATATTTATTTATCCGTAAAGGACACTTTAGCCCTAAAGTGAGCTCCGGTTGGGCACTTTACGGTAAAGTGACGATTCGGCCATTTTTCTTCTAAAGTGGCGTTTATGAAACGGAAAAAGCAGACTTTAGCCCGGCTAAAGTGTACTTTAGCCTAAAGTGCCGTCTATGAATCGCACCCTAAATCACTTTCCTGGCACATGTACGAGTTGGTCAACTAGAAAAAAATATCCTTCGAGCTGGTCCAGTTGGTAGGGTGGGAGGTAGAAGTGGGTAAAATGTGCTTACCTTCCAGTGCTTATGGTTGCCCAAATGTCCCAGGCAGGTCTTCCTCAGTGGGTAAACTTTAAATTTGGCGGCATGGTAATGTTTGCGCATGCGCAGAAGGTGAAGTGCGTAATGCCCCGTTCACATTACCATCTTTCTTAACCAGCGTAAGATGACGTCAGAACCAACGCGCGTTCACACTCAACCATGGTTAGACCCTGGCGACATCTGATGAGTGGTATAGTAATTCCAAGTGAAAAAAGAGTTGACAAGAGCGAATAACTTGTTGGAAGGATATATGGAATGTGCAGGAAAAGTTCTTGTGTTAATTGCAATGATATTGATGATGAATTTAAACATATGTGCATTTTATGAGCTGCTTATGAATTAAAAATTGCATTCCAGCGTCGACAATCATTGTTCCTTGCTACGTAGAAGGTAATTCAAATGTGTTCGTCCAACTAATCATTTCATCCATAGTGTGGCTTGCATTCTTCTACTGCTCTATTTAATATGAATGAAAGCGAATATTACTGATAATTAGGTTGATATCAACAACATATACTACTACTTGCCCTTGATTCGGATGTGTCGATAAATCATTGATGTAGGTGAAGAAAATCGAGGACCTAATCTTGAGACTTGAGCCTCAATTTGAGACACTTGTGATTTGAGATGGAGATACACTTTTCGCTGCATTACATTCTTAGCTATTATTGTTTTCTGACTTTGACAAAGGACATGATCCACTCTGATGCTATACCGTAAATTAAAACTCTTTTACCTCTTCTTCAAATGTGGACGAATAACTTGCAGAAATGTGACGATTGTTGAAATTTAACTTATGAAATAAGAGAGAGAACGTGGTAATTTTTGCGATATGTGGTATCACCCGACGTTTATAAATTTATTTTCTATCGTTACATCTGACTAGCCGTTAGCCTGATACTTTATATTGATATGGGAAGAACTTTTGTTCAAGGATGAACATAAGTGATCTCTTTCAAACTGGGACAAAGAACTCTTACCAAAACATTAAAATCATTGTGACCTTCGGATTTTTATTATGGTAGTTTCGCACATTTTACTTAATTCTAGCAAAATATTAATATAGATTATTCAATCTGTCCGTAACAATACAATACGAGCTAATAGCTAATTCACTACGAACTATAAAGTATATCGCATAACTTAAATCAGGTTTAAAATCTCATACCATACAACACATTACGGAATGAATCAATAGCACTTTCCTTTGAATTAATTCTGACGAATATAATTCAACAATAACGGCCGTCTCCTCTTCGAAACTTTATTTCCCGTTTTCTTTCCTCCTATCCCACTTCGTTGCTGCTTCGCCTTCTTCTTTTTCTAACCAGCTTTTAACCAACTTGCGTTCACACACGCATGAACTACCGCCAACCATGGTCGGAAAACGGTGGTCAGAATCCCAACCACGGTTAACGGGAACTTGCGTTCACACCTCGTTTTGTAACCATGGTCGGGGCTAACCGGCGTAAAAAGAACGTAATGTGAACGGGGCATAAAACGCGTAAAGTAAAGGGTGAGTAAGTGAAGATCGTAAATGGCGGCGCATGCGCAGAACCCGAAAATCGCTATCCATAAAAGTTAAAATATCTCGAAAACTATTAATTTCCGCCAGGAATGAATGTCACCACGTTAATCAGGAGGCTAAAATACTACAGGAAAGTGAAGGTTTGAAGGCGAAATCCGGATTGTACCTCTTGTAAAATAATACCAAACTTTCCCCTAACGTCCTTCCATTACCTGCTGAATAATGTCTTCAATCGTTGCCACATTTCTTTGATATATTAGAGTTGTTTATGAAATATCAGTTATTGTATCAAGATTGCAACGGCGCGAAAGAATCGTATACGCATCGATCTTCATTTCCTAACTTTTTTCTTGGCACACTAGCGCTAACCATCGTAAGTTCGGCAGTGAGGTACTATGGCCTACGATGGTAACTCCAGGTAACTCTGCGCGTTTACACGACGTTTTGAGGTTACGATCGTAAGGATCAACGTCACGACGATCGTTGTGTAAACGGGGCATACGTTGGCCGTGTTCGGAATCAACGTGGAAAATGCGCTAGCCGTTTGTCACAAGGTCACAATGCGCATAAATGTATTTTGTGTGGGAAATTCGTGTGGTTTCTGTTGTGCATGTAAGGTCTGTGTATCGGTGAGGTGAAGTTTAAAAGATCAAAAATGTCAGTTACGTGGGTCTATAAAATGTATGCATCATGAGATAAAGAAGAGCTTGAAATGGAGGGTATGGGGAAAATTAGAATGGAGGGTATGGGACTAAACGACTGTGATCGTCTTGCGTTTTCTCTTCTTAGCCCTCTGTGTCAAGACGTGTTAAAAAGACCATCAGAAGAAGTTCTTGTGAAACTTCAGTGTCTTATCGATGAAATTCCATCGGATACGTTACAGGTGTTCCAAAGATACGTTTTATTACCTTTGTGTGTTTTATTAACGAAAAAGGATGTGCGGTAAGTCTCTTAACATATCGTGATTATGCAAGATTATAGCTTGTCCTAATGGAATTTATCAGTTTTCTCTCATCTAAACCTCCTCCTGCACAGAATGAACGTGAGTGTAAAGACTGTGGATTGCTTGTCTAGCTTACTGGCAAAAACTAAAGTTTTGGAAGTAGATCAATTGACAAGAATATTTTCAGAACTCTTTCGTTCGATAAGTGATCCCTCGCTTCACAAACTAGGTTATGGCCTTTCTATTTTTGGTTGAATATAATTGTTGTGAGATGCGCTGAAATTTAATAGTTAAAATTTTTAATTAAAAGTTTATAGTGATGAATTATATTTCCATTGACAGCCCCTAATAGCTCCGAAGAATTGAAAATATCGGTTACCAGATGTGTGAAAATTTTAATATCCAGGTCATCTCATGAAATTCTTACAGAGTTTTACTGCGAAAGAAACATACCATTAATTAGTCATGGGATCTATTTTTGTCTCTCTTTGGTGAAAGAAGAACTCTTTGTTGACCTTAGGTTAGTATTGAAGTGAAGTGTGTGAGAGAGTTTGGTTGTTTATTTCGACATTATATATGATTATGTCATTCATTTTAGGGTAACTGCTTTGGAATGTTTGATGCATGTATGTCAAGTTCATGGAGAAGAATTTTCGAGGTATGGTGACTCAAACGTCAAGATTGGTCACCTACTCATGTTTTGTTTTCCTGGAATCACCCTTAGCCTGAAGATAGTTATTTGTGCTGACGAAAAGCAGAATCACAAAATCACAATGGTGATCATTGTTTTGCTGGCTCAGATGAATTTTATGAAGCATAATGCCTTGTAAGCTACCTTCGATTAAGATTTAAGATGTGCCAATTTTTACTACTCTCTCAGGCAGCCATCAAAGCTTGGAGTCGTGTAACTGCCGTCGTGATGGAGGATGCCGGCATATCTGAAGCAGATCAGTTTGAGTGTAGCGACTGGGAGGTTAGTAAAAATGATTTGCTTGCTTTTCTATGGAGGAAAAGCGAGGGGAAGAGTGGGATTGATTCGAGGGAACACAAGTTGAGTACGCTCCGCGGGAAGGAGAGAACCAAGGAATGGTATGCGCACGCGAGCCAGAGCATACAGCCTGTCGTCAGTGAAATATGCCTCCTATATTTCTCCAATTGGAATGTTCGTTTGGAGATGGCAAAGGCTGCACAACTGCTTCTCACATGTTCCAGGTTTGTACAGTTAAATTCATTGTTTATATATATTTACTCGATTAAAATAAAATTTTTGGTGGAAGGTTTTCCATAGGAAGATATATTACTGATTAAGATTTTTCTTGGCTTTTCAACCATTGGTACAGAAAGGCTGCATAAATATAGGTGAATTATTTCATTTAGGTTATTATAGCTTATTTTTTTATTATGTATCTCTGTGGACTCAAGTGGCAACAATTGAAAAACCAAAACAAACACAAATTGTGTGAATGCAAAATCATCAATGTGACTAACATACTAGAGTGAGCACATTCACTGAACAATATGTTGGTCACATATGACATGGTTAACCAACAAAAAAGCACGAATAAACAATCAGTTCAATTAAGAGTTCAAAAATGTCAGCACATTTTGACTTTGAATTTACATGCGTAAGAATTATGAAATTATTCGCGATCAATTCTCTAACATGTTGATATTTGATGTCTATGTATTTGGACCTCTCGGATACAATGCAATTCTTGGCAACAGCCATGGCTCCATGGATGGTAATAATAATAATAATTGTTTATTTGTCCAAAGGTCACATTTACACATGACATAAGACACGTCATATAAGATGTATGTACAATCACAATACAATAAGCAGTATATATATGTGATACAATTTACAATAAAATACAATTTGCATTAGCAATGAAAAGTAATGCAGGAAAGTTGTACTACCACAAAATGTATAAGGAGCACAAAGGTGATACATAATCATTCAGTTTTAATTAGTCGTATAATTATGTGTTTACAGAGTTGAACATTTTCTCCCAAAGGAATCTTTGAAGATTATGTTTAAGTAAACACAAAGTTTTACTGTTTTTTCTCGATTGGGTAGTTTGTTAAAAAGTTTGATGTCCATTGCTTTAGAGCCTGAGCTTGATGCATTAGTCTTCGAGCTCGATGCTAGAGCTTCGAGTCCCATAGTGATGGAAGTCAGCATTGATGGGGAATTTGGGCAGGTTTTGCCAAACATATATCTCTGAGAACATGATGTACACACACAGGAAAGGAAGAATTTTTGGATTTGCAAACATTGGTGTGGATAGGGAGCAGTATAGCTTTTTTGTCATAATCCTGACCATTCTTTTCTGTAATTTGAATATCTTTGTAGCGTGCATGGATTAACCGCATGGTATTATGTTGTATATCATTTGAGAAAAAAAGATACCACAATATGTATAGAATTAAATGGACATCAAGACTGACTGAATTACGTAAATTTCTCACTAGGTAGCACACAGAGCTAAGATTTAAGAGTAAGTTGCTGGTGGTTTTCGGGTATTGCTGTGTAGAAAACATTTTAACTCGACGTTTCACTCCTCCTACTGGGAGCGTTATCAAGAGAATGGAAGGAATTTATACTCGTCCCGAGCTTATTTATGTTTTTTTTGCTACTCATTGTTGTTCCGGATTTGAATTTTAGCCGATAGCCGTTGGCCATTATATTGTGCTAGGAACCCTCTCCATATACGGCTGAGGTTATACCCATCCTCCTTATTAAAGTTATTAGGTCTTTTCGCAATCTCGATGGATTCACGTATAAGACGCGGATGGTATTCTTCCGTCTTCGCTAACACCCGTGTAGCATCAAACATTATTCTATGCCCAGGGCTGGAGGCAAAATGTTCAGCAACAGCTGATGCGTCCCACTGATGTAATTTTAACGCCCTTTCGTGCTCCTTAAGCCTTTGGGAGATTGAACGCTTGCTCTGTCCCACGTAGCTTCTGCCGCAGCAGCAGGGAACCTCATACACTCCCATAGATTGAAGGGGAGGATTCACGTATAAGACGCGGATGGATACCATCCGCGTCTTATACGTGAATCCATCGAGATTGCGAAAAGACCTAATAACTTTAATAGGGAGGATGGGTATAACCTCAGCCGTATATGGAGAGGGTTCCTAGCACAATATAATGGCCAACGGCTATCGGCTAAAATTCAAATCCGGAACAACAATGAGTAGCAAAAAAAACATAAATAAGCTCGGGACGAGTATAAATTCCTTCCATTCTCTTGATAACGCTCCCAGTAGGAGGAGTGAAACGTCGAGTTAAAATGTTTTCTACACAGCAATACCCGAAAACCACCAGCAACATAGATAAAAGAAGCTGTGAAAGTCTTCAGACGAAAATTTAAGAGTAAGCTATGAGGACGTCAATGTGCAGTTCCTAAGAGAGGATTGCTCTGAGGTGGACATCAAGACATTTTGTATGGTCAACCTGCTCTATACCCACACAGCACACAGATACCTTTAGGATGTCCTGTGACTGTCCGCCAAGTGGCCTAGGGGCGTCCGTAGGCCGCCCCAATTCATGCCAAAGGATGTCCGCATGTCAGTCAAAAAGGTTGCCTATGGACGTCCTGAAAGTGTCCGCTCTGGACACCTTCAGGACATGCATAGGTTGGGACTGAATTTTGTTCGATACTAATAAATAATAGGTCCAGACAAGAATTTAAATGAATAAGGCATCAATGTCATGCACAATATTTATTTGGCTTCTTTGGTAAAATAATATAACACAAGAAACTGCGTATGAATTACTGAATTTTCTCCTTCCCCTGCAACCGCTCCTTGGCATGCCTTAGCCAGTTTCTGATAGCCACCTCCACATTTTTTCAGGGGCTGACATGCTCTCCTGCACTGCTCATGTATTAACAAAGTATACAAACATTTCATTGTAGCAAGAAATTGTCTTTTGTAGGTAACAAGCAGATTACATAAGACAGGAAGCTACAGTCTTATTAGTCTCGTGTTTAACATTCTTAAGGTTTCAAAATTAGGAAACCTGTACACTTTAGGCTGTATACATTTTAGTAACTTTTCTTTGACTTTTTCTTCTTCTTAAAAAAGAAAATATTTTTAGTAAAAATATTAATACATTTTATATTTAAAGATGAAAGTTATATTAATATATTAGTAATTTATATATTATATTTAAGAGCATTTTTCATAGAGCAATTGTTGCACGACACAACCGAACGACAGAGTACAAAAAAGACAACTAAAATGCAAGAATTTTCAAATGAATGCTGCTACAATATTTTAAATCACCACTTTCAGTCCTAAGTCGTTCATCAACATCCTGAAGCCACTTCTAACCACAAATTACATCCAAATAATTTCAGGGAGAAAGGTATATACCTTAATTTTTGTCGTAGGGGTGAAATTGTTTCTTCTTATCGCCCAAATACACTTTTTCTTCAACTCACGATCTATAGGAAAGCCAAAAACTTGAACTTTGGGTCTAGTCCTGCTGGAGTTTCCTTTGCATACCGGCACCACACGCGTTAACGGCATTTCTAACAAAAATGCCGCACAAACAAGTTTATGAAACCCACCAAATGAAATTAAAGAATAACGGAAACTTCACTATTCAGAAAAACTCTAATTTTCACCAACTTAACCACAAAAATCCCTTGAATGTGGCGAGACGTAACGTTAACAACGTAATTTCCAACGGTGATCCTTCCGTGGGCCTTCTTTCTAGGTGGCTATGGCACCATCCGAGAAAGAAAATAGTCCCACACCGGATATGAATCTTAGTATCCAGCGTATCAGATACGAAATGACTACTGTGTCATACGTTAATTCATGAGTTTTTAGGAAATTTGGGTGTATGTGATTTTATTGCTGCATATGAATTTGCCAGTGTACTGTTCAAAACCTTCGTACAAACGGGCCACTAGTTGGATGCCCGCTGGACATCCGAGATCGGTCAGTGTGCGGACGGATGGCAAGGACGGCTGCTGGCCATCCTCTGACTGTCCTGAAAATCCTCGAACAGTGAGAGGACGTGCCGGACACGCAGCGGAGACGTCCTTTGGCAATGACGTGCTGTGTGGGTAGTATCAGTGTTGAACTTAACTAGCAAGTCATTTTCAATTTTGTTGTGAGAAAATACAACCAGCTGTTTTTTTTTGGTATTGGAGCAGAGGTGATTTTCATGACACCCAAGTGGCTGTGAGAAATAACATTGGCATTATTGATCAAAGTAGGGCACGTAGAAGAGGAGAGAAGGAAATTTGCGTCGTCAGCATAGAGATGTAAATTTGAATCAGAGGTGTCAGTGATGAGGTGAGCCGTATCATTTATATATATTAAAAACAGTGTAGAACCATTTATTGAGCCCTGAGCACTATGAGCAATGTTTGAGTGGAAGTATGTGTCGGAGTGTCTGATTTTTATTGTTTATGTTTCATTCATATCGTCCATATTAATATTGCTAGTAATCTGTTTGGTTTAACATTGATGTCTTTGTTGCTACGTGTAACCTGTGCCTTGTTTTGTGTGTTGTAAGTAAAGTAAGTGAAAAGAAAGACGCTCGAGTTCCTTTTATATGCTCTGATATCGGTGTGATGAACTGATGAGGAAGAAATTAGTTAATAATTGCAACAGGCTATGGGCCCAGACCACCCTCACACCGTGTGATTTAAGTAATAAGCAATGAGGTACGGAAAGAAAAGGACTTGTTAAAAGCCAACGAGTAGCAGACGAAAAGATGGATGCCAAAGAGACAAGGGATTTGAAATTACTTTAGACCATATGGTTTCTCAGACTGCTCATCAAATTCATTTGCAGCTTTATAGAAATAAATAATGAGATTGTAAATTTTTAGAGTGTTATATAGTAATTATACAAAGATATGAAGCTAATGAGAATTGTAGGAATTTTTAAAAAGCCATTTTGAAAATATTCATAATTTTAAAAGTGCAGCAGTCTCACAGAGCACACATAATCAGTTAGGGGCTAAAGAAATCTCTTTTTATTATGATAAATGTATGAATATTACTTATAAGGTGGGGAGACTGTAGATGAAAATTATCTTTCTCTATGTGTTAAGGTAACCACGAAATATTGCTGAATTCAAATTTTATCACATGTATTATGCAAAAAATATCTGTTGACTGTAGCTTTCCTTGGTTGCTGAATCACTAGACCAATTTGGAGGAAGTGTCCAAATTGTATTGCTGTGTAGTTGTGTGAAGTATGTATTTGGGGTGAGAATGCCACTTTTTTGACCTATCGGAATGCACTGCAAATTTAGTGGGTGCGGAGTTGTCACTTCCTCTGAGACGCACTTTCACTTCTTTCTGAGAAAAGTTCTGCCTTTCTCCACTCAAAGGTTCATGATATTTTGTCTGGGGCTGTACTGTATGTAAAAGATTTTCCACAGCTATTAAAATTCATTGGCTATCTTCTGTTTACTCTATTTAATTTTCAATTTTAACTTTGGCTAAACTCAATCATTATTTTATCTTGTGTAAAGATATCTATGTTCCCTAAATTTTGAGTCATAAAAAAGTCAGGAAAATGTAAAAATATGTAACATGTGGATAGTGAGAATGGAATTTTAGTTTGATGTTTGAGAGTTCCTTCCTCTGAGAGCTCTAGTGCCTTTCTCCAGCTCATGCTCCTTTTGCTTTATCAACTCCGGCTTATCTCAGTATTATTACCTTAATTGCAATTTGGTTGTTGAAAGGGCAGACAATCTACTCTCTTCTTGGTGTCCCGATTTCATTACGATTTCCTGCTGGAAACCATTCTCTGAAAGACTTTCAATAGAGTCATTTTTTTAGCCAGGGAGTTCATTATGGTGAATTCTCAATGAAGCAATAATGTCATATATTCAGTCAATTTTCCATTCCATTTCTTCTCCCTCTGTGTGTGTACACATAGTTAGGTGATTATGCTTACTGAGCAAATGCTCTTTTTTTTTCAGAAACTTGAAGGAGTGTGTGCCTTCACTCGTTGGAGCTCTCCTCATTTTGTCGGAAGACGAGATGCCTGCTGTGGCACAGATGAGCAAGGCAGCCCTTGAAACATTTGCCAAAGAATTCAATGAAGGCAAATCATTCACATTAATTGAAGTAATGGAGGATCATTTTCTGAAAGTCACTCACAAGCTGTCATTTTCCACTCTTGGTAAAAACATTTCACTCATCCATTGGTTGATATTGTTGTGTTTGGCACTTGCATTAAATTTTGTGTAATCATCACAGGAGAGGACGAGCTGAAGATTAGCCTAAACCTGCTCTGTGGATACTTGAGATTGCTGGGCAAGCATGCGTACGAAGTGCTCAAATCTTCTGTGCATTTGCGAGCATTGCTGTCTGCTATCTTCAAAATTATCACTGTGGATTACTTGGTGGTTTCTCCAGTGGAAGACTGGAGCCTTGGTGAGCAGAAAACTGGTTACTCATGAATGTTAGCATTATAGAAATGAGCTGTAAGCAAGATACGGAGTTGGGTATAATGAAGAATTGGATATGTCATTACTGAGTTTAGGCTGTGATAAAAATTATGACCTTTACCTTCATTCCATCACTCAATATAATAACAATAATGTCAATTTTTAATACCCCAGGCAAGGAGTGTCGACTGTGTGTTAAATTCGTGGCCTGGCCGACCTAGTGCCTATACGCAGCAATAGATAGCGTTAGTTGTCACCGGGAAATTCAAATCGGCCTCACTGCCTATTCCATTTATTCTAGTGGTTTTCAAAGGGATATTTTTTTGGTTTATTACAACTCAAATTAACACCAACATATCAAACATGTAAAAGTGATAATTTTAATTGCAATAGACCAAACCTCCCTAGAAAAAAACATTCCCTGAAATTAAAAGACTAATTATACAACTGGACTTCATAATACAGTAAAACCTCACCTTAACGAACTCCCGCTAAACGAAGAACTCCGTTCAACGAACAAATGCTATTGGTCCGGCCAATTGCCTATGTAAACACATTAGTGAAAAACCCCGATGAACGAACTCCTCTTTTACGATAACTCCCGATCAATGAAATGAAATTTCGGCGCGATCGAGTGAAATTCACCTCCCAATAACCAACTTTTCCGGTTAAATTTTTATTTTCATATGAATAATTTAATATTCGTAGCGTTGGAGGGCAAATCAGAGACTTCCACTGAATAAGCCAATCAGAATCGTCATTATTAACCGTAACCATAGCCTTACGTCGTGTGTTTCCGCCGACCCCAACTCGCGGCTCGCGGCGAATTGCGAAAAATGTTAATGCTGACTTTCGTAAATAACTCAATGTCCCAATATTTACACGCTCAAAGATATGATATCTAGAGCTATGTACTTAGAACGCATTCTTTTGACGGTTGTTTAAGATACTTCCCAGTCAACACAACAATTGTGGCCATACTGTGGCCACACTGTGGCAAGGCATTGTGGCCATAGTGGGTTGCCATTATGGCGCCATAATGGTTTTGACCCCTGGCCACACTGTGGCCACAGTGTGGCTAGCCATAATGTGGCTTTAGTGTGGATAGCCACACTATGGCCACATTTTGGCTAGCCACAATGCTCCACCACTAATATATTAATATTTATACATATAATAATTCCTTTTTAATAGTATTATTATGCCTCCTTCAATCCTAGCTATGCCCATCAATGTAAAAATAATGATTTTTTTGGAAAATTAGATGCGAACCAAAAATTTTAATTTACCATCAATTTAAATAATAAATACGATAAAATGCCCTCTGGTTGGCACCCAATACCCCAAGTAGCACTTTGCGATATAGAGTATCAGAAAGGTAAATGCAAATAAAAGTTCCTACTCAGTAAATAATGTTTGTAAGTACTTTATTATTGCAGTAAATTAACCATGAATAACATAATATAACCATTAATGATCGCCTAGGTTAGCCACTAAAAAAACATAACAACATTGCAGATAGAATAGAATAGATATTTATTATGCTCTGGGAAAAAACCCTTGGAGCAAAAAACACAATTTACAAAAAATGGCTCATCAAAGCAAAAGTTCATGAAAAATGTCAAGTAAAGTTGTTTGATACGCATCTATAAAAAAAAGAAATAACACGTAACAAGGATTGAAATTTGACATCATAGGCAGACGGAATATTGGGCAATAGTACATAATACATAATAATGATACATAATAGGCTGTATTTTCGTGGGAGTTTATTTTAGCTCTCCACTGAGTAAATCCATGTACAATTTAATTTTAAAAGCATGGATGGAGCCCCTCTGTCTAAGATCCTCAGGGAGAGAATTCCAGAATTTTGATCCCGTTATCAGAAATGATTTCTGGTAGATATTAGTACGTGGAGTAGGATAACATAAATAGTATTACAATAGAACAGATAAGCTACTATTACAATATTGCCTTGGATTTGAGACAATAACATGTTACACATCCACCTCAAGTTATTTTAGCTAGGCTTATGGACCAATCTGTAACAGGTAAAATCACATATTTAGTCATTACAACATTTACGGTAGTCTATCTAATCCTCTCCACATTTCAACATCACAGTACTCACGGAAAGACGCTGAAATAGATTAAATCAATAAATAATGTGGAAGCCTTTTCTCTTGAAATAAATACATATTATTCTTTCTTTAACACAATTTCTTTATATCAATGAAATCAGCCAACTCTCATTTTGATAACTCATCAACAAGTCTGCATCTATAGCAACCGTAAACAAACTTTATCATCTGTGGCAGTTGTGGCTTTCCAAAGTGTGGCCATAGTTGCATATGTGTATGGCAAGCCACACTATGGCTTGCCGCATGACAACCACAGTCTGGCCATAGTATGGCAAGCTGTGGCTAGCCATAGCCATAGTTGCCACAGGTAAACCACAGTTCGGCCATACTGTGGCCATAATTGTTGTGTTGACTGGGTTTACAGAATTACAACGCGTAAATTCCGAGAAGCATTTTTTTCACTGGCCGCCATCTTGGATAACTTCTTTAAAATTTAACTAAAAAACGGAAGATACAATGTGCGCGCTAGAAGATGAAAGCCAAAATTTGCATCTCTTAATTATCTTTAATATATGACTCAGTAGTTACTCTTGTTTCATTCACATTGTTTATTTCAACATCATCTAAAATTAGGAGAAACTTTTGCATTTGCCGCAATCTTGGATAAAAAATATTCGCACTTAAGACACGAAAGCCAACATTTCCCATTGATCTAGACGTTACTTGAATTGAGTGCTTTATACTAAAGGTCAGTCTCTGTCTGTCGGCGATTGTAGCGATGTCCTAAAGTGATGTGAAGCGGTGTTGATTTTCTCCTGAGAAAAAGGTTTGCGACGCCCGTCAATTGTTGCATGAAGAAGACGACTAAGTCTAAACATGCCATGTTTAGACTGGGCCAATGGTGATGCCTCACCCCTATGGTAGCAGCAAAAATCCATGAATGACAGCGGGATTAATTCAGCGGTGGTTGGCGGGAGTTGATGCACTCATGGGGAAAGTAGATTTCTTCCTCGATCGCTGCACGGGCCCAAACATAGGGCTAACAATAAAAAATGTGCGTGTTATTTTCTTCCCCCCAACTGCAATAGCTAAGTTGCGACCTCTCGACCGAGGGGTCATTTCTGCGGCAAAGCGGCATTACCGTCGGATTTTAGTGGAGTTTTTGGTTTGTCGAATGGATGTAAGGGATCGGCGAAATTGAAGAGGACCATTTTGCAGGTAATGCAAGGGCTATGCAAAGCTTGGAAGCGTGTCGCACCTGTCACCATATTTAGTTATTTTGCAAAAACCGGGTTTGCAGTCAACAGCATCATTATCGTGACTTATTTTACTTCAAGAACTCCTGCACGAGGCCTTCAAGCTGTTTTCTTATCGGGAGTTGTCAATCCGGTTTGCAGTCAACTGCGACCACGCGATGGAGAGTGATGACGAAAGCCGTGAATCCTGGCAGGGTCTCTCAAAAGTCATGAATATTGAAGGGTCGTTTGATGAGTCCACTAGAATAGACTCAAATTTCGTAATCCGCGAAGCCAGCGAACTGAGGGTTGCAGAATATAATTTCTCGAAAACTCATATTTCAAAATCGTGACGTATTTTACTTCGAGAACTCCTGCATAGGGCCTTTCAAGATGTTTTCTTATCGGCAGTTGTCTATCCGGAATGCGATGGAAATGATGCCAGTACAATGAATTATTTACGAAGCCCGCGACCGCAAATATTGCTATGGAGTATTTTGGATTCGACTACTATAAAGAAATGCTGCCACCCACTGAGCTTTAATGGGTCGACGAAAGTCGCACTCGCGCCGTTATGGTAGAGCGATCTTAATTTCATGATGAAGCTATAATTGGCGCTGTTACTTTAACTTTATATTAGCAATGGTCAAATCTATCGAATTCTTAATTTTTCAGTGTAAACTTCGCGAATACATGTACTCTATTTCAAATACTGAGAATAAAGGGATGGCCTCGCACTCACCGCTACGTTGCATACATTTTTGAAAACCGATGAAAAAGCACGCGAAGTGATTGAATAATACGAACTGAGGCTTCCTAAATGTGGTCTATTGCCCGTGATTTGCATTGTAGCTGAAGAAATAAGCACTGTTTTGAAGTATGCGAAGGTAGAATGAAGATAACGCATGCAGACTTGCTTCAATTTCCGAGCCCCTAGAATGATGCAACGTGCGCATCACCTCCGAGGAACGAACTCCCGATCAACGAAACGGCAAAATTTCGGTCCCTTGAGTTTTGTTTAAGAGAGGTTTTACTGTATACTTACTTATTGTTTGAAGCATCGTAAAACTGGAACATCTCACCCTAATAGGAACTTATTCACTGAGAATTATGCACTGATCATTATAAAGAAACAAATATTTACCAAAATAATCTCTGGGTACTGCGAAGCTTGGAGATTATTAGTGAAATTGCTGCAATAAATCACAGGTTGCACGCTTTGGTATACTGTGAGATAGAAAATAAATAAAAAAATTGCACTTCCTAATAAAGATTTAATTAACGAAATAATGAGCAGTAAACACAACAAAATCAATACAATTGCAGTCAAACACAGCAGATGTCAACATGAATCCATGATGATTAAAGATACATCACACATTCCAATAAAATACATTTTACTGTTCATTGCTTAGAGGAATAAAAGCCACTAATGTTCTCCATAGTGAAGATCCTTGATATTTACTCCAACAAAGAAACCCTGAAAGAAATTACCAACATTAATGTATCTGCATTAAAAAAAGGCAAGTGCGCCACCATCCTTATTAAAAAATGATAATAATAACAACGTTTAATGTCCTGCAGGTTAACATGAATAACATAGGGCATAATCATAGAAAAAATACATACAAAAGAAGAAACAAGCAGTAAAATGCAGATTACAAAAAAGTTATCATGCAAAATCTCAACGACGCTGTATTAGCATTTATGAATATGCAGATGTTTTAATTAATTTTTAAAGATATTTTGGCAGGCTAAATGTTTAATTGAATTAGGAATCTTATTGTAGGTCATTGATGGTGAATTGAGGACCTTTCTTGCTTATGTTCAGTGGCTGATTAGCCAGATGAACATTTTCTTTACCACATTTCAAATGGCTATGTATAGCAGAATTAGGCATCAGCATATGTTGATTACTACAGACAAACGTAAAAAAATTCATGACAATATAATAAGTACATGGCAGAGTGAGTGTCCTTATTGAAACCCTTAACAATGATTTAAAAGCCACCTTTCACATAGAAATTGCTTCATCTGTAGCTACACTAGCATTTCCCCAGAAGAAAATTTTGTAGGCTAAACAGGAATGAATTTGTGCATAGTTGATAAGACCCAGTCTGCGTGGAGGTAGTTGGGGCAAGTAAGTTTCCTAAACAAGTGGATACCAGTAGTAATTTCATTATTCTTGTAATATGTAGTCACCAATGAAGATTCACATTAATATTTGGTACTGTCACAGTGTAAAAAATATTCCTGTATGATAATTCCAATATGCCTGTAAATATACATACAGGGCCCAAAACTCTGTCAATATTATTATAAAAAAATAAACTGGGCACAGACAGTGTACTTCACGTTGTGTCTCTGATCCATCTTGCAGCAACAAATAATTAAAAATATATTGAAACCAAAAATGCAGGTGAAAGACATTTCGAACAAGCCAATGGCCTCAAGAAGGTGATTACACATTAAATTATTATGGCCACCAGAGATTGAAATACTGCATAATCACTACACACTAAAATGCACTCAAGATGCAGCAGTGTTCATTTAAATCCCCTGTGGTATAGGGCCACAAGAGATATAAAATCTAAATGTAAGCAAAAATAAAATAATAATTACATGACCTTTAGTTAAACAGCAACACACTTCCACCATCCTTGTGAGGAGAATTCTAACTTGAGGTCACCAAAATGCATCAAACAGCTAGCTGCAAAAAAAGTGAAAGGCAACTGTAATTTGATTATAATGGTCAAAATGAAAGCATTGAATGCATATGTAATAGCAATTTGCTGATTATTCTGTTATGAAATGCAACCATTTCATAGAATACCATGGACATAATTTGCTTAGAAAAAAATACTGGCAAAGCTATATGATTAATTATGAATTTCATGCACAATATAAATTTGCATCGATGTGAATGAGTAGATACAAAGTTACTTGTGATATGCAAAAGCTTTCACCTTCTTAACCATGTGATGTAGAAGCAACCATATTCACACCAGAGGAAATTTTAACAATGGATTTATAAGAGGCAACAGAAAAAATAGAGATGGCACGGCATTAAAATTTGATTGAGGGTTTCATTTGTAAATTACTCTCTGAAAAAATGTCTTCCACAAATAATGAAGTTATTATTTAGCTTAGCAACATCTTGTAAGAACAAATTAGGGTTGCCACATAATTCTCACCACTTCTTCTGATGTCACGTAGAAAGCCATGCACAAAAGAAAACGGTATACTGAATACCAAATCCAAGGAATGCCCAAGTCATTCCATATCAATGCCGCCACAAAATTAGTTTCTGACCCACACAAACTTGGGTAAGCTATAACTTGGCCCTTGGCATATCTTTATTATTTAAATGGAGACGGCCAAAAATTTATTTTTAAAGAGCTATCAGCATTTATGTAACATGGTTTCTGAAAATTGCCAAATCAATGCAATACAAATAAGATAAGTAATAATCAGTGGAGGAATTAATCACAATCTAGGGACAGTTTTTGTCTTTCAATAATGCTGAGTATGTACTCAATTTAGAGAAGTCATGCAGAATATCGGCATAAAAACAATAGTCCTGGCAATTCGCTGTAAACGAAATTGCCAACAAATTAGCATAATACATACAAACCAGCATAATGGAAATAATATCCTTAACGTCGGTGTTAACTCATCGTCATGATCACTTACACAGAATGCAGTTGTACTGAGACCGTCACCTAATACATATAGCTCTTAAGTTTTTAATACAGGAAATTTTATCTCTATTTTCAAGGCTTTATACATTATCATTTCATTGGTAAATAAATTCAAAGTGACAAGTCAATTAACTATAACACAGCGACCATTAATCACATACCGCAGTTAGGTACTCAACTACATCCAACAGCAAAAGAAAACACACATCTACGTACAATCGCGCAGGTTAAAACATTTCAGACAATATTTTAATCCAGAAATTGAACACTACATATATCAAATACTTACACGACATAAATAACCGCGTACACGACGTTTACAGCCACTTTCATAGCCTGTGCAGTAGGGCGGATCGCAAAAATCGATTTTTTTCAAATCCATCTGGCCCAATGAAAAAAAGTTGTGGGACCAATCAAAAATAAGGCCTGAAAAATTTGAGACCTGTACGTGAACCCCTGACCCTCGCTCAAATGCAATTTAGGGGGGGAGGGTCAAAATTCGAAAAATATAATATTTTATGGTCATTCCCTATAGATTTTGCCGAGTTACTGCCCTTTTAGGGCAAAAATTTCGTGCATTTTGACGTATCTGCCACCGTTTAGCCACAAAATGCCTAATTTGAGTCCGCGCCCGCGAAGAAAATATTACAACGCCCGCGCAGCGTCGCGGATACAAGAGCTGCTAGCCGATCCCGTCCCCTCCCCGCTCGCTTCTCCCCCTCCCATGCCTCGAATGCAGCAAAATTCATCTCGCGTGTGCTGCTAGGAGGGCGTTTATCTTTGATAATATAAATCGGAAGATGGTAGAAGGTAAAAAACGGCGCGTAGTGAGACGACTTGTCCCTTATTTGGCGCCTCGTCGGCATTAAACAAATCGATGTTACCAACTTTTAGAGAAGTGATGAAATAATTTTAGACCTGCGCACGCAGGAAAGGAGACTACGGTCTATGAAGATGCCTCTCGAGTGGCTATGAAGGTGTGCGAACTATGGTGACGCGCTTCTCTTCCATTATGAATGCGACTAAATAGATTTAGCGGTACCACAGGAAGTACTAAAACTTACGGAAAATCTAATACTACTAATAGGCCAAAAGTAGGGTTTTATTGAAGTATAAGACTCAAACAATTTTAAAGGAACGTTTTAAATTATGCGATATTTTTGCGTGTAAGTGCATGGAGGAGCATAAGGTTCCCCCAATGAGAAGTATTTTGAGAGACAATCTGACGAAGAGAAAGATGATGGCTGCTGGATTGAACCCTAAAGAAACTCGACAACTTAGGAAAAAAGGGAATCGTAGGCGAGCGTTGAGTCATCATCGTCAATTCTTGCACGGGAAAATAGTATCAAAAGTTTTCTTCATCAATTCATCCGAAGAAAATTAAAATGGCGAGAAATTAGCCGATTTGTATCTCTACTTTCCTCATGAAATAAACATTAAGGACTATAACATCAAATTGGAACTTCTTCGGGGAAAATGCGTCTGCCAACTGTGATAGAGGTATATGCAAGAACCAAGCAACAGCAATGATCGTTCCCGCAACTTTAGCTGACGCAAAAGTCATAACTTCGTAAGATATATCAAAGCTAGTGTACCAGCATTACTTACGTAGACAGAAAAAGATGCTAATTACTGTGAATAAGAAAAGATAGGTGTCATCAAAGTGTTTCATTTTATTGGAATGAAAGACTATACTCTTGTCTGATGAAAAAAGGGAAGAGGACTTAGGATCAATACAAGTTTATAGGGGAATGTGTGGTGTTAGTTGAAGAAACAGGTTCCCACTTTTGGAGGTTTGCCTCCCCCGTCGGAGGATTAGCAAAAGTTATAAAATCTGCGATTATCGATTCCTTTCCGAGTGAAAATTAGATACACAGAATAGGGTAGTTTCCTTCATCAAAGAAAACAAAAGGCAATAATTGCGATTCGTTACCCACCATTAGTGCATTCATAATATACAAATTATTTCGTTTTATAAATGCCGGTTTAGACGAATGGCAATGGTCCATTTTTATCCTCATTTGAAAAGGGCCAGATTGGCGCCCATGCGATGCCACTCCACGTGACGTCACAGGGACCTAGTTTCTATAGGAGAAGATAGGAGTTATACATCGTCTGAGGTTACCAATGCATGCATGAGGCGCAGAGCTCAGGGAAACATGTCTTAATAATCACTTATTAAAACTGGCTAAGGTCGGAAAGTTTTCCTCGTTTGATAAGGTATTAATAATCCTTATTTAAGCCAAGCGCTACCAGGCGGCAGGGCACTAGGCTACCCGCTGGCAGCCTGCGACGTATCAGCGCTAAGCCTCGCCTCAAGGTCACCTCACTGGGCGGAGGGGGAACCAGAAATACGACGTACGGAGAGATTTCCCATCATTCCTACTAACGCGTCGCGTTTTCGCGCGCTTGAAAATTTTCACTTTTCATTTAATCGCGAAAAATAGATATTATCATTTAAAAATCTAAAAGTGTGAAATGTGTACTCCAGGAGTAATAATCTTTCGATTAAGGCAATAAAAAAATAATAGGAAACCACCCTATTAAAAAGGATTTGATTAAGATGGTACCAAGCGAATACCGCCCAAAAAGGAGGCATCATCCCTTTGCTATAAGCATAATTCCAACATCCCTTGCAGTGTGGGTAGACTCTTCTCGGGATTCCCACCGGGTTAATTTTTCCATAATGGCCAACATTTCAAGCTCCGACTGGGGGCTCATCCTAAGAGATAAATTTTGTTGAACCCCAAAAAGAGTTTACCCACATCATTCGCCGGGAAAGCATCAAATCGTATTTCATCCCTTACAGTGGTCTATTTGCTAATTGCACTATGTTGACTTGGATTTGCGACATAAACGTTGGGAGGGTAATCTAGGGACCCAATATGCATTTCCGCAAGGATGCGCTTGGCGACCAATCCGAGATATTTTTTAATTGCTGGATTTTAATATCGACGTAAAGTACTACCCGCTGATGATATATTGGAGAGAGACTCCGGTTCCTTCGGCTATATCCGAGCTTAGCGCTGGGGAATTTAAAAATCTATTGATGAAAGTTCAAATTTAAATTTCAATATTCCTTTTATTAATCCGGACGAGAGATTTGCGAAAGAATTTACCAAAACTTTGTTGACAGCAGCAAAAGACAAGGAATGACAATAACATAAGAAATACAGACTGGAAAGCAGGTAATTGAATAATTCCTTCGTGATTGTTCCTCACTGGACGATGCTGTTAATCAAATATTAGTAAGACTAACGAAGAAAGACGCACTTGGTGTGAATTTTGCTGCATCTGGGGCGTTCAGCGGGGAGGGTACGCCGGCGGCCTTCACCCTTATTCATCCATTTAGTCACAGCTGTCGGACAATACCGGAATAGAAGTGCATAACCTAAGTTCCCAAACCTTCATAGCCACTCGAGAGGCGTCTTCAAGACCGTAGTCTTACTTTCCTGCGCGCGCAGGTCTAAAATTACTTCATCACTTCTCTAAAAGTTGGGAACATCGATATGTTTAACGCCGACGAGGCGCCAAAGAAGGGATAAGTCGTCTCACTACGCATCGTTTTTTACCGTCTACCATTTTCTGATTTATATTATGAAAGATAAACGACCTCCTCGGCGAAACCGATAAACGAACTCGGCAAAATCTATAGGGAATGACCATAAAATATTATATTTTTCGAATTTTGACCCTCCCCCCCTAAATTGCATTTGAGCGAGGGTCAGGGGTTCACGTACAGGTCTCAAATTTTTCAGGCCTTATTTTTGATCGGTCCCACAACTTTTTTTCATTGGGCCAGATGGATTTGAAAAAAATCGATTTTTGCGATCCGCCCTACTGTGCAGCCGTCTGAGTAGTATGTGCAGTCAAACCGCACAAACAACATAATATAATAATAATAATAAATTTTTTATTTGTCCAAGGATCTTATGAATACAACATAGATATAAGACACGTCAAAGTAATCAACATAACACTTAAAAATGTAAAAATGGTCAGAGTTCATTTGTCATTTAAAAATTCATTTACACTGTAGTAGCACTTATTAATTAAAAATTTCTTTAAAGAAGATTTAAATTCCCTATTAGAATTAATCAAATTAATACTTTTGGGAAGGAAATTAAATATTTTTGATCCCATTGCAATGGGACTTTTTGCTGTTATACGTTTTTTATGGAGGGTAACATGGATGTGGCGATGAGACCTAGTTAGGTGCTCATGTACATCACTATTAATTGGTAAATCATTAATATTCTCTTTTATCAGTAAACATAGTTGGTATATTTATATACAAGGCACTGTTAACAAATTCAGTTCTTTGAATAAGGGTTTACAAGAATAAGTATAAGGCTTACTCATTATACATCTTATAATCTTTTTTTGCATCTTGAAAATTGTATCTAATAGCGTTACAGTTGATCCCCAGAATACAATACCATAAGTCACTCTACTTATAAAGTTGCAATGGTAAACTGACATCATCGCCTTGTGAGGTAAGGATGCTTTTAGCATAGCCATTTCCTTCAAGGTAGACATCCTTGGATAATTATGTTGAGTATGCCTTAAAGAAATAATGGCAACATTAGCAACAAAAACCCCATAAAATGACAGATCAAATGAACGTTTGACAAAATCAACAAAACCTTACCTGATGAGTGGTCACGGAAATCGGAATATTTCACAGCATTTTCATTGACAGCCACTGACAACACATTTGCTACGTAATATCAAGCGTTATCTCACTTTAAATTTAGCTTGAAGCACATTTTCAACACTTTTTGCCTTTAAAAAAGCAATGAGGCACGACAGATTTCAAACCACAAGCAACGGAAAACTTGGTATCAAAGGTCATGTATTTCAGAAAGGAATCATGGAATCGATGCGCATTCCCTTCGTTACTTGTTTACCGCACCTATAAAAACGATATAGTAACTTTAATTCTTCATTTCATGCAATATTATTTAACAGTACGTCTTATAATAAAACAATAAAGAGATATTACTGTATTTCACAATTCATAATTCAATTATCAAATTTAAGTACAGCTTACCGCACCTATAGAGGGTGTCCAGTCGGAGGGAACCAGTTTGCCCTATCCTCATGGACACCTATGCCCCAGGGATCAGATGTTTGCAGGATGTCCTGTGTTTTCTGACTTTTGAGCTCTCAACCCTTATTTGTTTCAATGCTTCGAAATCACAATTATTTGGGCAAAGAAATTGTTTTGCAAAGATAATTTCTCTCTTGCATTATCCCACCTTTTGGTCGTATGTACTGAAAAAGAAATTTTATCCCCAACTGATGTTGTTGACTTGTGGCGAATACAACGCCAGGTTTAGATGGGGATTTCAATGGGAGTGAGTGAGTGGGTGTTTTTTTGGCTGAAGTCAGAAAGGGTGAAGGTCAGAAATTTGTAATTGTTTCATTGAGGATAGGGTGACCTGATGTTGTTCATGGCAAAAGTGCTGTCTTCTTGATGACAGATATTTTTTTATTCAATTTTTACATTGTATGAAATTGTTACTTTTCCATGACTCTGACAACGCCATCTTCGAATCTGATTTCATAGTTCGTTTGTAGTTTGTCAAAACTAAAAAAGTATCAAATATATATTTTAGCTCATCAATTTAAGTGTTTTAAACTTTTGTGCATACAGTAAACTCTCATTATTACGAAGTTCACGGGACCAAATAACCAGAAGCTTGTAGTAACGAACTTCGTAAGAGCGTTTCGTTCAGGAATCATCGCAATAAAAACATACCTTGTCAAAATTCCATGTCTCTTCAATCGCTCATTTATATACTTGCACTGCAGAATACAGTGGAACCTCGCTAAAGCGAGTACGGGCTATAGCGACACTCCCGCTATAACGAGAGATAGCCGATGCACCGTCAATTGACCCTACAATAAGCGTGTTAAAAAATTCGTTTTTACGAGACCCTTTTGGTGTTGGCTCTCGCCATAGCGAGGGTTTCACCGCCGGAAGACTTTCATCAAGACTCCTTAACCTCTGTAATTGCTAGCGATCTGTTAGAAATGAAGTTAATGGAGTGCTCAGTCTCAAATTTATGTGGTAAACCGTCGTTCGATAAATAAGTAGTTAATTTTGGTGAAAATATTGTGGCATTAGCATTCGCGAATGCTTAATCTTCTTTTGTTCCTCGGGCGGCAGAAAGCAGTCGGCAGCATACCCGCACGTCCGTGAGTTGCGTGAATAGAAAGCATTTGATGGCAGTCACCATGGCCAAAAAAACACCAAACACGTCTAAGCGAGAAAATAAAAATAAAGGAGTAATATGAGTGTCGAAATTAAATTTATCTTCCTATTCGCTCTGCAAAATTAAAAAAAACAAAAGCGCCCAAGGAATGCAGACGATGAAGAGTTATAAGGAGCTTTGTTCGGGTGGTTTTGCCCATTAAAATCTGCGGGAACTTCTGAGAAAGGGGCTAGGCCCAAGCCTGAAGCGGAGTATTTTAGGGATAGATTGCGAATCGAGAATTTTAAGAGTGCGGAAGGTTGATTATACTAATGCGAAGCACCAAAGCGTTATCTCCCCTCACAACTCCCCTGGTGATGCCTGCGGTGTAAACCTGAAGTCGTGGAAGAGAGGACTCCGATCATAAGTATCTTTAGAAGTATTCCCCGCGTCATATAACATAGACGAAACGGAACTTTTTTTTTATATACAACTCCCCGACAAAACCCTTGCAGTATGAGGTATTACTTGCAATGATGCCTCTAAAGGTAGGTAGTGCGCCTTAGCGATGATGTAGGATGTACGAAGCAATGATACTCAGCGTGAATTGTCCGGATGGACGTATTTATTCTCCGTTGCGGATTTACAAGGGTGAACTATTCGGGTCATTGGTCGGAGTCGTACTGGCGCTCTCTTTTGTTACGTAGGTAGCCGAACATCCCCTGGTGGCCGCTGGAAGAACTCACAGAACAACTAACTCTCGTTTGCAGTGCCGTGGTAAACTCGGTGTATCATTTCAAATACGTCGCGAGCGTAAAACTCAAAAAGAAACTTTTTTTCAACAACGGTAATTTTAATCACGTCATTTTTCAAGCTTAGCAAACTTTTTACCGTAGATGATGAAGATATTACATTATCTGATAGAAAAAGTCTTCCAAGGCGGGAACGTTATACAACCTTCCACCGGTAGAAACAAATGTAATGCGTTATTTCACTTCACTGCCGGTTAACGTACAGAAACAATAAACATACACCAATGGAAACCTTTGAGGCATTAAATAACCGCGATACTGTTTTGTCAGTTAATTTTTGAATTTTCAGTGGAAAATACCAAAATAATAGAATGATCATGTTAATGAACTAATTAAGTGCATAGAAAAATGACTTTGTCGGTTGTGCATTAGCATAATGATTGACGAAACAATGCTTTCCATGATTTTTATTCAGTGCGGCGCTTATAAATGGTTTGAATAGTTAGTCGTTGTTCGAGTAAGGAAATTTAGTGATGCAAAAAACATCGCCTTTCGTCTGGATTTATGCTTACGTTTATCGGATAGATGTTTATCTGTCGCCGCACCACTCCTGTTCCTGTATATCTGTCCGCAACAGGTATATTGGCTATTATTTGCTCCACCTCCGGTAAAGCGACAATTCGCTATAGCGAGTGTTTATTAGTGCACCGTGGGGTGTCGTTATATCGAGGTTGCACTGTAGTTACAGAGTATGTCTGTATCATGTACATGTATAGTAAATCTTCGACATACAAACAAGATGCGTTCCGAGAGCTTGTTCGTAATTTGGTAACCTATGCAATGCATTGTAAAGTGTGGTTATCGTGCAGAATGCAATACTGCATTACAATTATGTGCTAACTCACGATTGTGACGAACAGATGTTGCTGTGTGTGGGATGCGGATGAAACCGAGTGTAAAATGTGCTGCTTGCAGGAAGGGTAGAATGGCCGAAACGCTGAACAGTTGCTGACGTCACTACGGATTTGATTGACACTTCATTCAGACTGTGCCATTAGTGTGAGTTCCTTTACGCCACACTGCGTCGCATTGGCCAACTCCAAAGGTGCCAAATTTGAATTTTCGGGCACGCTTGAATTTTTTCTAATGCTCATATCTCAGAAAGTTTGTAAATCGAATGTTTGTGAGAAGAGGACATACTGATCATGATTTACGAGCAGTAATGAGTGGGCCCACCATGATTCTACCTGAATGAAGCATATTATGTATACGATGTTGCGTGGAGGATGTTGAAGTATCTCCTGGTGAAGCAAGAACTATAATTGACGCTCTTGGGCACAGTGCACGAGAAGAACTTGAACGGAGCTCAATGATTATGACGTAGCGTAGTGTATGTCCACCTTTAAAAATGCTGTTAGTGTGTTATAAAACACCATTAGTTCGTGTATAAATGCCATTGCTTATCTTTTGAACTTTGTAATAAAGTTAACTTAAAAACCCCAAGGACCAGAAGTGAGGTTCACAATTTCATAATAATGCTTCTTTAACTGTATATTGGAGTAGCCTTTTCATTGGGACTAAAGATTTGCTTGGTAAAAAAAAATTATTAACATTGTCCATATTAACGAGAGTCTACTGTGTATGAGTTGCAGCACTGGATCATATTCACTCAACGGAAATACCGAAGGACATCCTTTTAATGAACTCATATCCATTTATGGGCGAGAAAATGTACCTCTCCTCCACTCTTCAAGACTGTCTACAGTTTTGTTCAAGAAAAGAAGTACATATCAGTTAGTTGAAAATATACATTTAAAAGAGTAAGAAATGAGAATAGGTTTAGGTATTATTAGAACGAAGAATGGTTACAATACAGTACAAATTTTTACGTACAGTGTAATCTTCCTTCCAATTTTACAATATGAGGAATAGGGAACTTGCTTATATTTCAGATATAATCAAGAGCCCCAAAATTATATAAAAATATATGTTTGCATACCACGGCGAAAGTTTTTTATCATTTTATGACTTGGTTTGCAATATTTAATAAAGTTAACCAGAATTTTCAAATACACGTGAGAATCGAAAACGCCCGATGATTGGCTGGTAGAAAAGTGATGTCATTATTCAGTACGAGGAGGATCGGCCATAGCAGTGGTTGCATACTTGAATACAAGCGACGGTGTGGTTATGATTCATTTATTGAAGTACAGACATATCCGAGTTGTTAATTTTGACTGCAGGGCTATTATTTGATCTATTTCTCCTTCATAGAAAGCAATAGATTGCCTGAAGATGAAGGAATATGTTTATTCGTAGGCTGATCCTAGCAAGCTTCCTGTTACTGATTCCATGATGATATTAGAGTATTTTAGTGAAACTGTAGACTTCGTCGGCGCCGAAAGTCGATACCAAGAAATGGAAAGGTAGCTGATGTGCATCTGAAATGTTTTATAGTTCACAACAAAGTGAGACTTGCATGAATTATTGGCGAAAGCATACACTCATGTGAAATGTGTATTCTTTTAGCAGTCAGGTAGAGAGGCTTATGGTGAACTTATTTTCCACCTCGAATGTCAATCCAGTTCCAGTCAATGATGCTTTCAACTTAAAAATACTTTGCCCGGAAGGCGACAGGAAGCTCTTTAAGACTGGAATCTGAGCAAGCCTGACTATTAATTGTTTCACTTTAGTAGCGATAATATATGCACGAATTTCCAACGCAATCTACCAGTTTCTCACTCAAAAACCCCAAAGCCACTTCCTATTCTGCAGAAAGAATCAGTCAATCGCACTTCGATCAATATAATGAACACAATGTCTTCAGGTGTTAATAATTAACTTAAGTTACTTTTGTAATTAAGGCCTTCCTAGAGTAACATTAAAATATGAATATTTTCCAAACCGAGTCCTTAATACATTTAGGTAGCTTTTCTCATGATATATCTGGAACCTACTCTCAATATCAGCTCATCATCATTGCGATCGTTGGCACATAAAAATTCCGTATCGGAAATCCTAAAGGGATAACCTTCACCTGCACTCTCACCATCACTGGAATCAGCGGGGAAAATATCATCCCAATCCAATTTCTATTTGGTTTTAACTGGGGAAAGAGCAACATATGAGAGAACTGCACATTCTTTGGGCAACTTTGGGTTTGACTTTCCCTCAAACACCCCATTTCCCCTGTGGTACACATCAGTCCTACTTTATACGATGGCCTGACCTTTTGTGATCCAACTTTTTTCTGAAAAGCAAGCAACAGCGTAGAATAAAATCAAAGGATTCTGCAATTCATTTTTTTTTACCACCTCTGGATTCCATTCTTTTTCCATCTACAAATTCCTTTATAATGCATCTCCGATCCATTCTCACAGCAGCTAGGTTTACCCGCCGCGGCCCCGTTTGGCAACATATGGCATTAATAGAGTTGATTAACTTTCACAAATATCAATATTTTTATAGATTATGGATCATAGAAAAATTACAAATTAGAGCTTAAAAACTTAAATGCTGTCAGATATGCTGCTCTGTTAGGTCTCTTTCTTTTTTGAATTTCATGCGTGTTAAACAATCATACAATTGCTGAAACCTATCGAGATATGCTCGGGTTCAGTAGATGACTCACCTAGCATTTGGCCTCGAGAAACTGAGAAAATTGAAGCTGGTAGACCGAAGAAGGTCAGATGGAGTAGGGATGAAACACGTTTCCATTGTTCCCATGTAACTTGATATTTTCCTTTGAGGCAAGTGATTTACGGTCTGTTGGGTCTTGTAAAGGAAAAAAAAAGGCAGAGGCATTGGCTGACGGAGGTACCGAGTGTGGTTCTGTGAAATCAACGACATGGTTATTATCGTATGGCGTAGAGGTTCCCCCGATTGTTGTTCAATCTCTTGGGAAGGTTTATGCTTTGTGCCTGTCGTGTTTTGTCTTAAAATTTTCTACTGCTGCAATTCCATTCCAATACTCCTACGAGAGCTTTAAAACAAAATTGTTCTTGAGTAGGACAAGCATCGTAGAGCAACGGTGTATGCAAAGAGAGAATCGGAAGTCTTTCTACTCCCTCTTGTGGGACGTTGCATTCACGAAAGCTTTGATTTAAAATTTCGGATTCAGCTTCAATTTCTTCGACGAATTTGGATCCGCAGTGTAAGGTGAAGGGAGTGATCCGAGGTATCCGATCCGACCATCCCTAGTAAGCAACACAAGATTGAGACTACAAGTGAATACCTGCACATCTCCGAACGCCATAAATATAGTGTTAATTTAGCTGAAAAAATGCCGGGTAAATTTTTAGCATTGAAAAGGGAAATTTTGTCAACTGTCAAAAGTCGTTGGGTCGGCAGTGTTGTGCAAGAGGATCAAAAAATGCCTCAAAATTTTTTTTCTTTAGCTTCGATGCTCAAAATGCATCTCTTGCATGTGTGTGTGTGCCTCTTACGTGCGCTTATACGGTATGTATTTGCTATTTTTTGGTGGATACATGTTTGGAAGAATTGATAAATGGACTCAGTGGAGAACCCAAGAAAATGTCATTCAAAGGTATATTTTAATATTTAGATATATTTATATGTTCAGCACCTATTTGAAGTGGAAACATTTATGCTTTTTTGATTATAACATTTGAAGTTATGAATATTCTTCAAAACTAAATATTTGACCCCTTCAACAACTATGTAGTGGTATGTACCATGTAGTATTAGGCTGTTTTTCATAAGTACTGGCAGGCATAGTGTTAAATTTGAATGTAATAACTTGGAATTCAATGTTTAACAAAATTTGTATTAGTTTATCTCTTTAATTAAAATTTAAAAAATCCTCAGGCATTGTGCACTGTAACATTGGCTTTGTAATTGTCGGGAAATAGGTACTTATTGTTCAGGTTGTTATTTTATTTAAGTTAAACATCAGAAGCAATGCATAGCATTTTCCTGAGGCCTGTTCTGAAAGGTGGAGGCCTCATTAGTGCACGAGCTGAAGGACAGGCGTGTGTCCGAGGGTGTGAACATAAGGGCATGCAAAGATAAGATAGGTTCATTGATGCAAAGCATGTACAGCAGGTCTCTTGCTCATCATTTCCCCCTCCTCTCTCGCCCGTGTCTGTCCATGCCAAGTCGTGATGGATGACCCCAGGGTTTTCATTAGTTGAAGAGGAAAATGATTGTTAGGGTAAGGTATTACAGATCTTTTTGGTCTTTTTCTTGCAGGGACAAGTGGTTCTGATTTACTTACGGCTACTCTTCCCTGGAAAACCTTCAAGTGTTTCAAAGATGTCTCCATTTTTAGAAAATGCAAGGACATTTGTGAATTGCTTGCTCTTCATAGTGATTTGACTGTGCTCTCTGACACTCTGCTGCAGCTCTTCTTTGAAGATGTACACAATCGAAGAGAGATTACTCTGCTGATCAATCATGTATTCTCAAGTGGTAAGTTCTCTTGGGATGGTGTGATGCATTTTTTTTCCACAGGAAGTCAAAACTAGAATTGAGAAGATGGAGGTTGCTGAGGTTTTTTTTGTTAAACTGAGGTGAGAGGTGTAAAGAATGTAAAGCATATTTCAAAAACTATGCAGTACTCTGGCTGGGGCAGAAGTGCATCCAGGGAGGGAACAGGAAGGGAAAGGTACAGCAAAAGAGGGTGAACGCCAAGTCATAGGCTGGTCAGCAATATTACACTCTATTGAATGTGCAGAAATACAACTAACTTCAGCTGTTTATTAGGGAATCTTTGTTGATTAGATGGTTCCTAGGGATAAATACATATTTGAATTTAGTCGGTAAATGGTGGGAAATAATGCTGGAGTAACAAAATATATTCTCTTCAAATACTTTGCTGAGATACAGTAGAATTTCATGCTGCATTATCATTGCCCCAGTTGACCCTCAAATTCTGAGGCCATTTCCCTTCCTTCTGTATTTCTCTATTTGGCTATGGAATGATTTGATTTTGGCAATGTCCTTTCACTCTTCTTGAGTTTGAAAATTTAATCCCATGTGAAGTGCTCTTCAGTGGATTTGCGGGTTCTTTATTTTATTTTGTTTTTTATTTTATTCTCAAACCACCGAATACAGCTCTTATTGGCCATTTTTTACCGGGGTATTTAACAAATGTAACTAGTAAACGTACATGAACAACCATGCCCTGGACAGGGAAATCTGCTCAGGCGGGATTCGAACCAGTGACCTCTTGTTTGGCAGGCGAGAACAATACCCCGCCGCCACTGAGGCCGGCAAGACAGCAGGATTTTTCGTGATTTTTACTTGTTATTTGAGGCAATATCTGTCAGTTTTCATGCTGTGTCAGATAAAACGAACTGTTTCCTACATACAGGAGAGGACCATGTGAACATATATTGTGACCTCTCGTCACGAGTCGGGAGAATGGGAGGGATTGGGGTGGACAAGAAAAGGGGAAAGGATTCTTTTTTTTCCCTAGGAGGAAAAGGGGACGAGGTGCGCGGGAAGGGAAAGGAACGTATGAGTGACCTCTTGGTGATCGGTGCATTTGAAAGAACGAGAGCCTTCTACAAATCCTTCGTTTAACACAAATTTAATGAAAACGGCAAATAATCGTATGTACATAATCATCCATCAGATTGCCGCTTCCTTGCGAGAATCGACTGAATATAACATAAAAAGAAAATTGAGCAAACAAGTGAAACAACTTGTGAAGTGAAGATTCTCACCCGATTGATTTCATCTTGCACCATCTGATCACAAAGTTAAATGACAGTATAATCACAAGAAAAACGTACCATGTCCTTACAAACTAATACACACTCGCACACGGGGGGGGGGGGGGGGGGGGGGCAGGTAGGGGGAGTGGGGGGAATCGAAACACAGTAAAGATCAGGGGGGGGGGGGGCTCTTCTGCACTGAATGGGGGAACAATTTTGGGGTTCAGTTAGGGCTTCATAGACGACACTGGTCCGGAATCTTCTTAAATCTTGGGGAAGGGAAATGTCTTATTTCGTGGCTTGGGATAGGGGTTGTGGTAGGTACTTATCAGATCCGGGTTGCATCAACGCTGGGGGCTGAGTTTCTGCTTTCCTTTGCGGCTCCTGATGGGGGATGTTGCCTTCCACCGTGTCTCCTTGGTGGGGTGGCTTTTCTTTGGCGGCGGAAAATTACTGGTCAATCTCTTTTCTCCTGTCGTGCTTCAATTTAGCCTGTCCACCCATGCCACATCCCGATAAACTCCTCCGGCTGCATATTTCACCAGCAACTCTAAAAAAAAAAACAGGCTGACTTCTTCCTTTAGTTTGGCAATCTTACGCCCCGACTCGTTCTCCTCCCGGCGGCCAAAATCGCAGGATTTTTATCCCCAAAAGTCCTGGGGTGGGGAGGATCCGTAAATGGATGCTCCCTCGAGTCATACCACAATGAGGGAGAGGGAGGGATGTCTTCGTTCATTGCACAACATGGGGACGGGAATTGAAGATGGGGGGGATGAATCACGCTCACACCATTCGCTCGCACGCAGGAACAATCCACACACACACATATACAAAAAAATAAACCTCTACTTGACCATGAGGTAAAGCTCTCCCTCTCTCAAAGCGTCCATTCAACCCGCAATGTCACCGGCCAAACGGCGACGGTTACAATATATATTAATCATTTTTGTCTTCCAGCTCACAAAATTAGGTTGAGGGGAGCGGAAAGTATGAAATTTTTTAATGAAAAACCAATTTTTGGATCCCATTTTTGCAACAATAAAGTTAAATAGAAATTTTAAAAAATTACATGAGTATGTTGCTACATTCATCAGCTTTCAAAATGTAATGCAACCATCTGTATTGCATGCACTGTTCGCACGCATTATATTAAAAACCGATAAACCGTCCCCAGAAAATATGCGATTTCCAGCATTTTGTCGTCCTAGGAAGTAAGTGTGACCTAAACTTTCGGTTTTTGGAATTTTCCTCTTGGTCATTTCTGGTCCCCCACCAGTGCTCCAAATTTCGGCTCTTCTGGAAGTGTGTCACACGTGCCGCTGTACATGTATGTAAAGTGGGAAAGATTAATGAGGAAGATGAAGTATGTGTGTATTGACGCATTTCAGTGGAACCAAAAGGTGACTCTGTGAGTCCAAACGCTCCTGAAAACTAAAATTTAAGCTGTCTTATGGTGTTAATTTGAATAATTATGGTATGTTTCTAAAATGCATTTGAAGGCATGTGAATGATGTATGGCTGGGAATTTGTTAAAGCTTAGCCATAGGGAAAATGAAAATAATGAATGACCATGATTATGTTTGACCAGAAATTTTACTCACAAGGGGAGACCACGAAAGTTGCTCCGCCTTTTTCAATGCCGTATTTTTTATGGCCTTCGGAATGGTGAACACAACCCTGAACTAGTAGTGGTTCCGTTGAATGGGCCTTAGTTTGGCTGTAATTAATTAATTTTCATGCGGTACTTTTCACAATCCGCATATAGTCCCATGATATCACGTGCCTTCGAAGCGGGTCGGGTGGGGTAGTGGTCAGCGTATACGGCTGCCACCCGGGGGACCAGGGTTCAAGGCTCCGTGATTACTTTTTATTTTCTTGCCTCCATTGTGATCATACGGCGTCAACATTTTTATTAATTTTAATTGCGACAAGCATAGACATGAGACTATTTTTTTATCACCATAATGACGTTTAGGTATTTAAGCAGTGTCATTTTCACCGCGGAGAAGTGAAGGCTCCACTTTCTACTCAAAAACATAACGAAAGATTAACGGGGGGCTAAAACAGTGGCTTTTTTGGTAGAAATGACATTTGTTGGTGCATATCTTGTTATTATATTGGAAGGGCTACGGAAGATTTTGGGAAGCGGCGAGCACAAGACACATTTGGTGTAATTGTTGCTTTTAACCCTCTAGCGGGCGCGATTGTTATTGCTTCACAACCGGGCGAATGGCGTACTTTGCCTATGTTATGTGCATATATGATAATACTCGATTTTTGTTAAAATTAATCTTTACTTGTAGAAATTAGTAAAATCTTGTACATTTATAGGTGATACAGATATAAAGGTACAGAGGTGGTATACGGCCGGTCTCCCGGCGTAATTTATACTCCACGTGTGACGGGTTCCTCTTCCTGATCTAAAAAAAATTAGCTACAATACCTCGAACTTTGAAAACTCGCAATGTAGACAGTCAAAGTACATTATAGGAATACACGAGACCATTCTAGACCCGAATGTACGTACGATGTTGAAATCCTTGGCTTTCGAAGAATGACGTATTTTATACGCTACCACGTCCGGTCCAGGGTCATAAACTTTTATTTCATCCTATTTATTAATGGAAATTATATTTCGGAATGGTTTTTTTAGCACATAGGTACTGTGTAAGTAAACTCCCTTTGGAGTAAAGTGAATTACAAGTGTTCGAGAAATATGGCATTTTATAATCGTTTTTTGTTCTTATTAATGATGTCTGTATGGATGTTGTTGGTCGCCGCGAGCCTTTAATGGCATGTGCTCTAGCAAGAGTGGTTTCCATTTTTAATGTGGAAGTTGATCAGTATAAGCAATGAAAAAATTAAAAATTTGGCGCACACCAACCCCATGCTAGTGTAGTCGTCGTACCTCCGTGTTTGAAATGACACTGCTTAAATACCTAACGCCATTATGGTGATAAAAAAATAGTCTCATGTCTATGCTTGTCGCAATTAAAATTAATAAAAATGTTGACGCCGTATGATCACAATGGAGGCAAGAAAATAAAAAGCCAATATGGAGCCTTGAACCCTGGTCCCCAGGGTGGCAGCCGTAAACGTTAACCACTACCCCACCCAACCCGCTTGATATGGATTTGATATCATGGGACTATATTCGGATTGTGAAAAGTACCGCATAAAAATTAATTAATTACAGCCAAACTAAGGCCCATTCAACGGAACCACTACTAGTTCAGGGATGTGTTCACCATTCCGAAGGCCATAAAAAATACGGCATCGAAAAAGGCGGAGCAACTTTCGTGGTCTCCCCTTGTCAGTTACCATTTCGTGTCTCATAGGCATTGGAAAATTATCTTTTCTTTTACGGTCTCTTTCCTCTTCCTCGGTAAACTACATTCTGGTGGTTTTCTGCAGTGATTTTAAATGTCGTTGCTAAATATGTTTTGCATTGAGAAATACTTGAAGTTCAATTTGATTTCTTGTGTTGCAGATAATTTCTCGTGTCATTCTTCCATTGTGATTTCTTTTTACAGTGACATCATCTCAAAGTGAAATTGTGTTTCCGATTGTTAAGAGGATAATTGTGAGCTACCTTGATCCCGAGATTTGGTTAATGGAATTATGCCCTGGATTTGATTCAGGTGCAGTTGTCAGTGAGTGTACTGTGGCAGAGATAAGGGGCATGGTTGTGCAAGCGTGCTTGTTGGTTGAAGGGCTGGGTATGATGAGCCGCGTGATGACTTCAGCTCCTGCTTGTGCTGCATCCATGGATGTGTGGTATTTCCGAGTGTGCTTGTATCCTATCTTGGAGAGGATTGGCCAGCCAAATGCTGTGCTCGCAGGGGCGGGAAAGCTCTCGCTGGCCCTCATTTCACAGAGCACTCGAGTTGACATCCCCAGCATCATTCACAGCAACTCAGACTATGTCCTTCGCCACGTTGTCCTCAAATTAAGGAACACCTCTGGATTCAGCTCGCCGGCACCACTCCATGTTTTTGTGGCTGTGTTGGAATTTTCCTCTCCAAGCACCTTCAATGAGCTTGAAGAAGCAGTTGAGAGTGTGAGTTAGAGATGCTTTCTTATCCTTCAACCGAAAACTTTTTCTTTCATTTGTGTCATGGAAACCATTGTTTGCATTTTAATGTTTGACTGTATTTTATCTCTTCAATGTGGATTGACTTTGGTTCGCATAACGCTCGCATTGTATCCCATTTTATTGAATGTTCGTGAGCAGCCCGGGTGGTCATTGTTGATGAGAGGGGCTGTTCTAGTCAGTTGGGAGGGAGAGCAGTGGGTATGAGATTCATTTGAGCAGTAGCTCAACCTCCATCGGAGTCAAGGTCTTGTCTCAAAACAATCCATTGGTCTGGTTTATTCCCGTGTGGATGTAGTTGAAGAGATCTTAGCAGTGGTCACCCAATTTGGTTTTGGTCTTATTATGTATTTTATCGGTCACCTGCCTCCTCCCCATCAATAACGTAGTCTTGGTGATGAATGGGTGAGTGGTACGTGAGTGATAACATCAATTTTCAATGCATTCTCCATTTCTGCACCTTTTTTTGAGTATCCCTTGTCTACATACACCTTTGCATACAGATATGTATGTAACTGTCTATGAGATTGCCAACTATACATGTTAGATTATTGCTAATTGCCGTAATCAATTGCCTGCTCATTTTTGTTGTATACATATTGTGTTTATTATCTTTCAGGTTTTAAATTATGGATTTAAGTACATAAATCATCCACGATCATCAAACTGTTTAAAAAGTTTATTAATTTTTACAAAATTTGTTAATATAAAATTTCCCAAGTCCAGAAATATGAACATGGGCTCTGTTTGTGATGGAGATGAAGTGATTAGCTTCACAGCCAAAACCAACACTTTAGAAAATGGAACTGGACAAGTTACTCGGAGGATCATGGACTACGTGAGGTAAATGATAGCTTTAACATTTTGATGTGGATTTGAATTTTAGCGGCATTGCACTGTTAGCCGAAATAAAAAAAAATCTGGCCAAAACTCAGATACTTTTTTTGAGCTTGTAAGTTAAAGCTTTGCATAAACATTCTCAAATTAATGGTGAACACAACTCAAGGAAATAAGTACAAAAGAGCCCTTTGAAGCAATTGAACTCTGGCGGTCATAATAGGTATGCAGTTTACCCCGGTAAATCTAGTATTAACCCATTATTTGGAAAGGTGTTGGTCTTTTAACACATTCCATGCGGCCGACAAAATCTTGGGTGTTCCGGGTGACGGAATTTTTTTATTTTAATTTCCAATAGATTTCGATTTATAATGATTACCTTGATATCCAAAGTTGCCGATAACATACGGGAAATATTTATTTTTAAACTTTTCTTTCGTGACATCTTAACCTCTTCCTTACGCAGGGTGTGATTTCACGGCCTGAATTTTCTGATGCTAAAGAAGGAAGGCCGGCTTTTCACGGCTGGAATTTTTCGAAGCAAAAGGCCAAAGGCCGTGTTTTCACGGTTTCGTGGTCAAGCATGCCAAGTGGGTCCCAACCGCCATTAGGGTCCCTCAGCGTGAGAGGTTCGACCCTTTCCTATTGTCCGCGTGGGGATTATCTCGGCCCATTCCGGCTCTCAGTGTCCCACTCAAGGAAGGTGCTCATGGTCACTTATTTGTTTATAAGGTGGAATAACTAAAAACGTAAATGTTGCATTTTTTGAAAATCAATGCGAGTAATTACATTCTGTATGTTCTGCTGATTGGTTCCAAATTTTAAACGGAATTCTAGCGTTCATATTAACGGAGTTGATCATCACCTAGAACAATTTTTGGAGACGCTAAGGTTAGATGTTTAATTGTTATTTTTATAACTTACTAGCAAGTTTATAGGAGCGATATTGTAATGATTTACATCTAAAAGTATACGTTACTCGGTTAGCTACATTCTAAGTGTACATTTGCGGTGAAATTCGATAGAATATCCGATTTAACTTCTATGAAAAAAAGCCCTCGTAATGTAATAAAATGTGATTCCCTCAGTTCTTTGTCGTGAGCCAAAATTACAGCGGCTATTTTTAATAACCTCTTACCAACCTTTGAATACAAAGGTATTATAAACGAATTTCGCTATAAATACTGATTAATGCATATCCTAAAAATTCGTAAATTTAATGTACCAATAGGGAATGTTTTACGTAGACACATGTTGTGAGAAGCATTCCATACCATAGCAGGAATAAGAACTGCTCCACCCAGGTAATTACTCTCATATTGTAAGTACTCTCATTGGTGTAAGTATTCTCCTACTGAAATGTGTACGTGGAAGATGATAACCTCACTCTTCTCGGAAAAGCTCATTTGGCTATGATATAGTGCCGTTTTGCTGAAAACCCTAAAAATAACCGTAGAACTTCGTTTAAAAGTTCTACAGGCATTGCAAAATGAAATGAATACATTGATGAACTGACATTTAATGCAACAGTAACAATTAAAAAAATTAAAATTGCACTGGCAACAATAAAGTGACCGCAAAAGTACGCCGGGATGGGCTGCCTTCGGGGAAAAGGGTCGAGGATTATATTTGCCCAGTTGCCGAGGGACCCCGCTAGGAAAGGTCATTAAGGGGATGAAGCGACTACCTGGTCAGTCCCAAGCCGAAAAAAAACTCCGTACGGGGCGAAAAAGAAAATCTCAAACCCTTCGTAGAGCCAAAAGCAACTTCCCGCGAAGGAGCTCGGCGCGAAAAGGTTAAGATGTCGTCCGCCATGGCGAAACAATGTACGTATGCAACCGGCAATACACCAATACCCGCAAATTCTATTTTTCAAATTGCAACGAACCCCTTCTTATTCTAAAGTTCATTTCAATTTTAGTTGCTAACATTAAATAATAATAAGTACTGGATATAATTTTGACAGTTAAACTGCAATATTTTGTGAAGTATTTTTAGCTTCCTGCATATCAAAAAAAAAACAAATGATTAGAAACACTGCAATGGTCCGGCCAATGGTCTATTGGGTTCTCTACAGCAAACTTAAATTTTTTCCCGCATATTTGGCAATTAACAGTAGAGAACCTGATTGGCTAGGTACTTCCAAAGTAATACTCCGAGGAAGCCTTAGCTAGGAAGCAATATAAGTCGATGAAGAAGAATACACATTTTTCTTCAATTTTTTTGATTCCAACAATTTGCTGTAAGCTTTCTCTGCATGACCAATACAATGCTTTTTTGAAAGTAAACCATTACTATTATACATTTTTAATGTTTTATTTTAGTTTAAAGTAAAATACATTGTTGTAAAAATAAATATAGCACTTATCAAAAAATAGCATACAAAATAAAGAGTAACTTTTTCATTACACTCAAAAATAGATATTCATTATTTCTCTGGCATCTTCCCATGATATTCAATGAAGCAGAGACGAAGACATAATCCGGGCTCATCCGAACAATCTGGGCAGAAAGTGATGACGGTCTTCCTGACTCCTTTGGTGTGACAAACGCGGCATCGCTTTTGTTTCCGTCTATTCCCCCCGTTGGCAGGAAAGAAAGCGGGAAAATGAGATTCGGGGGGGCTTCGGTGTGGATGGACGTGAGGTGGGGCCTGTTTGCGCTCCTACCAGGGATCGTATTAGCTCTATGCGGAACTCGTACAGTGTTTTTGTGTGTCCACTGTATTTTTGATACAATAAGTAACTATTTATAATGATCAACTGAAAGATGTGTATTCCTAATTTCTTATACCACTTGACCGATTTATGCTCACAGGGGTAATATGCTAGCATTTGGTCGCCGTGATCAATGCCTCTCATAAATTTGTTATACATAACTATCACCTCCGGTGTTAATTTCACTATTCCTTTTCTGTTCGGGACCTCAAGCAACTGGCTCCCATACTCGGAGGTGATGACCAAAACGTCCCGTTTTTCCCTCCATTTCAAGACGCAGATGCCATCATGACTCCACTGCTTTACTATTTCACCCTTCTTAATTTTTTGGGACACAATTTCCTTGGGATTCCCTGCTCTGTTTACCCGCAATGTGCCTGTGCAATATATTTCCTTTCCCAGAAGTTCTCTAGACAATTGCACACTGCTGTAGTAATTATCTAAATAAACAGAATGGCCAAAACCCTCTCTGCCCTGAAGTAGTTTATGTACTATATTTCTTACGTGCCCCTGCCCTCCTACTTCCTTATCTGCAGACCCAGTGTATACCAGCATTCGAATTACTATTCCGGATGATTCCGTTAACAAATAAATTTTAATGCCATATTTATGACGTTTTCCTTTCATGTACTGTCGAAAAATCAGACGGCCTCTCCATAAAATCATTGATTCATCCAACTATAAATCTTTAGCGGGTGAATAAATGGCATGCATTCTACCTTGAAAATGATTAATCAATGGCCTGATTTTGAACTATTTGTCCTCTGGTAGAGGCTCATTTTCCGTAGGATTTGCAGCGAAATGAAGCATTTGCAAAATGCCAAGAAACCTATCCCGAGGCATGTACCGTGAAAAGCACGTTAAATTGAAAAATCATCCTTTTTCCAATAATCCTGGATTATATTGAGCCTAATTGTTCCCATGTGGAACAATAAACCAAGGAACTTTTGAAATTCGTCTCTCGACATATGTTTCCAGTCAGCTATTGTGGCATGTGGCGATACATTTGCTGATTGAAGGGTCTCCGCCTGCCTGTTGGTTTCTGAAACTAAGAGGTCGTAAAATGCCTCATTGGCTATGAGGTCAAAATAATCGAGTGGGTGATTGCCAGCAGGGGATTCCTTCAACCTGGGACAACCAGTAAATGGCATCCGTGTGATGGCAGGCTGCTCATTTTTCCACATTTCACAAAATCTATCGGTACCTGAGGGGTTTGGTGCCATGGAATGATGGAATCAGTTGCAGAAATATTGGTCCTATCACGCTCAGAATCTCCAAGGTCCTCGTCCTCGCTCTCATCTTTGCTGTCGCTGATTTCAGAATGGAAGTCTTCCGCGCTTTCCTCACATAAATCCTCATCTTCTCCCGAAGAATCTGTCTCAGATAGTAGCCTCCTCAAGTCGTCTTCGGTCAATCTCTGTGTTAGGGCTCGCGAAGGATCATTCTTTGAACATCCTAGTTATTGATTAAAAAAATTATTTAATTATTGCAAAAAATAATAAGATGTTTAAAATTGAATAAATTTTCCAAACTGCACTCGCAGATATTGAAACTCACCGGAGACAGATGGTCCTGTTTCTGTTTCGGTTTTCTTACCATTTTTATCTTCTTCCAACTTTCTCATTCTCCTATTTCCTGCTCCTTATTATACGAATATAAATACATTATTAAGATATTTATCCTACTGAATATGAAAGAATGAGTGTTGAACCCTTACCAGAATTGAGCACGGTTGTGGTGGTATCTTCTGAATGGGCGATATATTTCTTCCTGTGCATTTCGAACACCTACAGTCGAAAACACAATATCTCACGGCAGCACGAATGTATGCTGAACTCTTGAGCTGAGGTGCAGAATCAGAATGCCGTGTGGTAGGACAGCACCATTCGCGACTAACATTTGAAGGAAGTTTGGGGATAGTAATGAAACAATGTTTCTACCTCCGGGAGTAAGCCCGGAACAGAGAATTTTCCGGACAATTTGTAAAATGTACTCTTCATTCGAATGGACGGAAGGGGTAAGGTGAGCGAGGTATAAGAAACAGTGTAAGACCTCCTGCGAAGGAAGCACAAATTATCATGTGCTGCTAACGTTTTGTAAACACCGGATCGGTAATTGTGTGCTGCAGTGGAGCGGAGGAGCGAGGATATGTAGCAATTTTGGAGTGAGGAAAAAAACTCACCATGAAACTTATATTGACCAGGTGAATCACCTATGAGTTCCTCTATGAGTGATCTGTTTGTGGGAAGGCTGTCATAGTTGCTATTATGTATATATTTCTTTATTGCTATTTTTCTTTTCATTTGGAATTCAGTGACCTTTAGTGAATTAGGGAAAGGTGATTTTCTGCTCAGAAACATCAGTGTTAGAAATACATAATTATTTTAGCAATTTTTGGTGATTTGCCTCAGCTGTATATATGTTAAATATTTTTTTGAAAATCAAATTTTTTTCTTTCACTATTCACACAAAATAGTTTAATTATGAAATATTTTTTAAAACTATGCTTTAGCATATCATAATTTTTATCTTCCCATTTTTTAATAGAAAATAAAATTTATTTTTTGAAAGTTCCATTGTCATTGTATTGTATGTAATAAGCCTTAAAATTATTGTGAATACCAAGTGTTAAGGCCTGGTTGCATGGTGCATTAACCTGTACAGGTTAATGTCTAAATGTATGAACGCGAGAATGAACGGAAAAATTCTCTGTGTAACCACCCCAAAATGTACAAATGCATGAACGCGTGAACGGGAAATAGAACCTGTTCTAATTTTGTTCATGCATTCGCACAAGTTGAACTCATAACAAAGCCACCTGGTGGCAACAAAAACTAAACGCCTCATGTTACAAGAAAATGTGTGAAAACTTGTGCGAATGCGTGTACCGTGTGACCGCTCATTCATGCTCCTCGTTCACGCAAACGTCCATGAATTCAGACGTGCAAACAGACACGCATTCATACATTAACCCATACAGGTTAATGCACCGTGTAACCAGGCCTTTATATGTGGTTCTAAAGTTCTGTGAGGTCTGATTTTGGGCCTAGAGTCATTGAAAATCATCTCAAAAGCCCAACCTTTAGTGATTACACATCTTTTGGTGTATATAGGTTAAACAGGGTACATATGTTATGAAGGTATAATATATATGTGGAAAAAGATGCTACCAGAGACTTTAAAGGAAGTTGGTAATTTCCATATGAGAAGCTGTATTGGTGACCAATTTCCATTTACTAAATCATCATCTTCGAGTCTGCTATTGTTGTCGGTTCTAATTTAATAATGGTGTGCATCACCAGAGTCCTCTTTGAATGCAAAAGGTGAAGTTCCTCTCTAGGGTTCTGTAATGCATTTGTGGCTGTAATTGCCCTCCCTCTGGTTGGAAGGTCATTTTGTCCTGAGGGGGACTCACTTGAATGTTTATCGTTTCAGGTTAAAGGAAGCTGCTGTGGGAGGTGGCGTGGAGAGTGAGGGTGAGAAGGGGTCAGCAGGTGATGCAGCCGACGATTCAATGGAATCAGATACGATACAGAAACCCCCAAAGCACGTGATGCTGACGGTTGAGGTTCTGCGGCAGATTTTGACATTCATTTCATCCAAAGAGCGGGAGCGGAAATTAATGGTTGGTTGTGTCTTAATGAGTGCCATTGTTTTGTTGAAGTCCTCTGTGTGTGAGGCATGGGGATTGAGAAGTGAAAACTCCTCTGCCATTCTTAAGTCTTTAAGGCAGGAAATCCAAATGCCAGTTACAGTTGGAAGGAAAGTGCGTACAGCACACTTTGCACCAATTAGTAATCCCAATGGGCTAATGATGGGGAGAGAGAGACGGCACGGATACATAATCGGAAAACAGGCACAACCCAAACTTTCATTTTAATGTGTTCATTGGGTTATCAGACCATAAATTAAAATTCATGAATGTTAGAATGTGTGGATCTTGAATAATTTCCTCAGTACCAATTTGAGTTTAGTACCTCAATAAAACCCTACTTTTGGCCTATTCATATTTTCCGTATGTTTTAGTAATTCCTGTGGTACCTCTAAATCCATTTAATCACTCACATAATGGAAGAAAATCGCATATCCAAAGTTCGCACACCTTTATAAGCGCTGAAGAGGCCTCTTCATAGACCGTAGGCTCCTTTCCTGCATTCTCGGATCTTAAAATATTTCATCACTTCTCTTGAAGTTGGTAACATCAATTTCTTTAACGCCAATGAGAATTTGAAGGTTTTGCACAGTTTTTCTTCTGTCTTTAAATACTTTTTCATTGGTCTAAATCATATTGATTCTGTATTTTAATGCTTTTTAAATGATACCTATTTCAGGCTATGGATATACTCTCTGAAGGGATCCAGGTAGCTGAAGGTTACGACGATGAGCTACTGCCCTTGGTCCACAAAGTGTGGACTCCCCTCTCTGCTCAGTTCGCCACCGATGACCCTTTGCTCATGCACCGTGCCTTCAACCTTCTCATGGTCCTCTCCGTGGCTGCCAAGTATGCATTTTTAGATGAAACTCATTATTTTACGGGATATTACAAATCGAGTCTATTTTTCTTTAGAAGCTTTTGTAAAGGTTCAGCACATGGATACCATCAGGGAAGGCAGGATCAATTAAAAAAAACTCTACATTACACAAAGCAGGTTCATTTGCCACGTTCGTGCACTACAACCGCCAACAACACACTCTCCGCATAGCGTCCTTTTTTTGCATGTTAGATGCTCCTCCCGCTCCATCGCCTCGTGGTATGTCCATTCTGTCGACATTGCGTCGGTCCCACGCTTGAGGTGAGGAATGGGGAGGGAGGCGAGAAGCAAAGGAAGGACTTTGCAGCGCGTGGGCGGCGTGAGGTGGAAAAAGGGGATGGCAGGGCAGAGTCCCTCATCCCATCTCATGCTTACACTTCATCAATTATGTGCAGTAATTATTCACAAGGGGAGACCACATATGTACCACGACAGGCACACGGCGTGAACCTTTCCAAGAGATTGAACAACAATGGGGGGAACCTCACCGCCATAGGATAATAACCATGTCGTAGATTTCACGGAACCACACTCAGTACCTCCGTCAGCCAATGCCTCTGTCTTTTTTTTTTCTTTTACAAGACCCCACAGACCATACATCACTTGCCTCAAAGGAAAATATCAAGTTACATGGGAACAATGGAAACGTGTTTCATCCCTACTCCATCTGACCTTCTTCGGTCTACCAGCTTCAATTTTCTCAGTTTCTCGAGGCCAAATGCTAGGTGAGTCCTCTACTGAACCCGAGCATATCTCGATAGGTTTCAGCAATTGTATGATTGTTTAACACGCATGAAATTCAAAAAAGAAAGAGACCTAACACGATGCATATCTGTCAGCATTTAAGTTTTTAAGCTCTACTTTATTGACCCAAAGATTTATAATTCAATTCAATTTATTATAGTTACAACAAGGCTACTAATATTCAAAATAGTCCAAACATGACCATTTCGGAAGAAACAAGCATAGCATGAGTGCATTCAAACAAGACGAGACGGACTGGAAACTTCAGGCAATGCAAACTGCGTATATGTATCACATTGCTGCGCCTTCGCCCCTTTGGTTTCAAGGCAACGATGTCACATGCAAGATCGGACGTGTTCTTCCCTTGCTCCTTCGCTCTTAGCCTCGTTTCTTGCAAGACGGAGGGAGTGCGCTCCTTCCCCTCAACCTCTCCTTAAGCGTTCTTCGCTTGTAAGCATTTCCGATTTCTACAATCCACCATTTAGTCCAACAATGTACACACTCGTTCAAATTTTTTAAACCACAGGTTTTGACACCTATATAAGTTTTTCGGTTGCAATAATCCTCATATTAATGTCTGAAGATGATTTTTGAAAAATCAGGTCTTTAGTGAAATGAAAATTATTCGGCAAGACAGATGTTGACTATTAACCAGGTATTGTCATTCTAAACTACGTGCTTCCCTACGTTTCATATGCGATTACTGTTTGCAGTATAAATGTCACGGGATGCCCGCTCATGGCAGTAAATTTAGCGTGCCCTCCAGAGCGAAAAACCCCATGCGATAATAATAATAATATGTTTTATTTGCCCAAAAGACCAAGGTACATTTGCCAAGGTATAAGGCACGTCCATCAAAAACATAAGTTACTTCACAAGCATAAAATCAGTGTACATATATATCACATATAATAATCACTCATAACAAAGAAGGGAAAAAAAATCACATTGTATAAAATTCCATCAAGCCCTTAAGTCATGTAAGTATTCCTCCAAAAAGTAATATGAACATGAAAGAAGGAACCTTTTTAATTGTATTTTAAAAGCATTAAATTTTTTAATATTTTTTACATCAGCAGGGAGTTTATTACATAGTCGTACCCCCATTTCCCTCGGGCCCAGTTTGTTTAAGTTTGTCCTTGTAGTAGTGTAATGTATGTCATGCTTGCATCTCGTGTGATGGGAGTGATGGTCACTATTAAGGGGAAAGCTTATGATATTAGATTTGATGTACAACACAGTAATCATTATATAAATGCAAGGCAGTGGCAGAAGGCCTTGCTCCTTGAATAAGGGTCTGCATGAGTATCTGGATGGTTTCTGGGCTATGATTCTAACAGCCTTTTTTTGAAGTCTGAAAATGTGCAATGAGTTGAGATGAGAGGAGCCCCAAAAAATTATACTGTGTAGGATACGGGAATAAAACTCTCCTTAGTACAGAGTAAGGAGTGTATCCCTTCTTACTGAACTACTAAGTTGTCTCAGTAAGTAACATGTGGAACTTAGTTTATGACTCAAGATATCAGTATGTTGGTTCCAAGAAAGATTTGAACTCAAACATACACCCAGAAACTGAAGAGAAGACACTTGCTCAATTGATTTGTGATTACTCTTAATAAGTAGGCTTGATGAGAGATTTTTCGTTGTGGAGAAATGAATCAATTTGCTTTTTTCAGCGTTTACAATTCAATGGTTTTCATTGGCCCACTTACCAAGTATTTCTGTAACTTGCCTAGCTTTATCAATCAGGTAGCTACGTGAAGAAGAGGAGATGATCACATTTGTGTCATCCGCGTGTAGGATTGGTGTAATATTATCTGTGTATGATAAAGCTGTAGGTAAATCATTAATGTATATCAAGAATAGAAAAGGTCCAAGAATAGACCCTTGTGGGACACCCATTGAGGATGAACAAATACTAGAGGTATGTTTAGTGCCATCGATCAAAAGATTTACTGTCTGAGATCGATTGTGAAGGTACGATGCAATCCAGTTGAGAGGTGTGCCTCTGATGCCCATACTATCCCTGATAAAAATAAACTCCTCCATTAAGGAGAGGTTTACCCTCCATTGAGGGTACAGGAAGGATAGGTGTACCCTTCCTGTACCCTTCAGCAAGGGTACACGAAGGGTATTTTAGAACATTGGTGGGTACGCCCTCTCCTTCCTGGAGGGCACGGGAAGGGTTTGGCCAGCCTCGATGAAGGGTACAGGAAGGATAAGTGTACCCTTCCTGTACCCTTCAGCAAGGGTACAGGAAGGATAGGTGTACCCTTCAGCAAGGGTACACGAAGGGTATTTTAGAACATTGGTGGGTACGCCCTCTCCTTCCTTGAGGGTACGGGAAGGGTTTGGCCAGCCTCAATGAAGGGTACAGGAAGGGTAGGATAAAATAAAAACTAAAAATCCATAAATTAACGTAAAAATTTTAAAAAATCGCTAATAAACTAAATTAAACAAATGGGGATGAGTTGCAACAGTGATTTCTAAAGGTATAGGGCATAAAAAAAATTAGCCTTCACGTGGTCTTGAACCCAGGACCTACATATTACAGGACCACGAACTAGAGATGTAACAACCTCGGCTATCGAGGTACTTGACAGGAGTAGTTTCTCAACGGAACTTATACTACAAAATCTTAAGATGAGAATCGCACCCGAGCCTATGTGGAAGAAAGCTGTGACTTTTTTCTACCACACCTATTTCGTTTCAGAAAATAAGATCGGCATTCTAATACTGAACATCACTCTAGTGATGTCTCATTGTCAGCCACACAAATAGGTTACATCCTAAAACGTGAATGGAAGAACTTCTAAATGAGCTTTTTTCACACAATTACAGAAACTATTGTGTACAGTGGCGTAGTCAGGAATTTCGTTTGGGGGGGGTCCAAAACCAGGTGGGAAAAGTTTTGAAAAACAGGATAGTAAGTATTGGAATTCAACTTATTCAAACACTTTTCATAATCGAAAAAACTTCAATAGTCAAAGAAATATTTTTTAAATTCATTATTTTTCAATATTTTGATTTCTATTATGAAGGAAAATGATGGTGTTTTTAAACTTCGGGGGGGGCGGAGGGTCCGAACCCTCCAGACCCCTCCGGACCCCACCCCTGGATATGCCACTGAATATGTATATTATTGTTTTCCTTAAGGAAATTTTAAAGATTAGTTGTGTAGCCCGTCTATCTTTGCTTTCAAAGACTGCTTACGTTCTTGTACGGAACTCAATACTCTTTAGCAGGTGAAAGTAGCTGAGGAGACTCTTTCAGGATATGTTTCCTTCAGTTATAAATGCTAAGTCCCAAGGAAGGGTAAACGAAGGATTTTTCTCTCCTTCCCTTACCCTTAATGGTGGGTAGAGGAAGGGTTGACGGATGGTAAGGGAAGGAGTTCCAAGGAAGGGTACACGAAGGATTTTTCTCTCCTTCCCTTACCCTTAATGGTGGGTAGAGGAAGGGTACACGGATGGTAAGGGAAGGAGTTCCAAGGAAGGGTACACGAAGGATTTTTCTCTCCTTCCCTTACCCTTAATGGTGGGTAGAGGAAGGGTACACGGATGGTAAGGGAAGGAGTTCCAAGGAAGGGTACACGAAGGATTTTTCTCTCCTTCCCTTACCCTTAATGGTGGGTAGGGCGTGGGTTGTGCAAGGGTAACTACCCACCATGAAGGATGCCACCCTTCCTGTACCCACCATGGTGGAGTTTATTTTTGTCAGGGATCTAGTTTGCGCAAGAGCAGCTTATGATTCACTAGGTCAAATGCCTTGGAGAAGTCAAAGAAAAGCCCCAAAGTTTCATGTTTGTTATCAATGGAGAGTAATACATTGTCGATTGCTCGATAAATTGCAGAAGTGGTGGACTTCCCTTGAAGAAAACCATATTGGTCTTTAGAAAAGAGGTTAAATTTGTCAAGCAGGGCAGTGTAATTTATTTGAGAGCCTGTTGTAGTGTCCTTCATTTTCGGTAGATAGTTATTTTTAAGATTTCCTTTGGCAGCATTTATAATTTTCCAGGCAGTTTTTGTTTTGTTGCTTGCATTAAATAATGTATTGCCATTAAACGTCCTTTTTGCAGTAACAATTAATTTCCTATACCATATTTTCATTTCCCTGTAATGTGCCTTACAATCCTCATTACCGGATGCTTTTGATTCAATGGCAAGGTTTTTAAGGACTTTGGAGTAAAATTGAATATCATTGGTGACCCAGGATTTACGTTTACAGTAATTCTGGATTTTCTTGGTTTCTAGTGGAAAAACCACTTTTCCATGTTCATCTCCGAGGTACCGACAAGACAGTGTGATGCTCACAAGTAAAAAAAGCAAACAGGAGCATTTGAAAAGTACATTACTAAGGGAGAAACTCCCTTGTCTGCAGCTTGTTTTTGACTTAGGCTTTCAGATTACTGATTCATGCTGAAAACCAAGGCCATTCAGGGGCCGTATTCTGTAACTCCAAACCGATCGGTGCGGCACCGATTCGTCGGGTGCGACGTCACACCGACTCCCGGTAAGAAGTCGTGCGATTCTGTACGAACCCGGTCGGTGCAGCACCGACGAGAGGACGGGAGATCGTCGGTAGCCGTACCGACAGCAAAGAGGTGTCGGTACGGCCACCGACTAGTGGGTTTCATGAATTCCCCGGTGCGCATTGTACGTTTTATTTTGTTTTTACCTCATCACCGAGTAAATAATGAGGTTTTCTCCAATGTTATCTTTTTCTGCCCCTTCGAATACGCCTCTATAATTCACTGTGTCATCATCTATATTAATTACCTTGACAGAAATATAAGATAATGGTTAATAAAAATGAGGTTTGCTAACATATAATGACTTTCTCTCATTTATGTTACCGCACTTTCACTCGCTTGTAATAGGCTTTATTTCTCTCTATCATCATTTATTTGCTCCTTTGACATAAAAAAGATATTTTTGATTAAATATGAGTTTTGCCGCAATGTTATCACTTTATATCACTCTGAATAGGCGACTGTTATTTCACTCAATCATCAATTTGGCGTTTCTCTCGGCATAGAAATAAGATCTTTTTATTTAAGTATGAAGTTTGCCACAACGGTATCAGTTTCTTTCATTTGTAACGGGCAACTATATTTCATTTCATCGTCAGCCATTGATTCCCTTGACGATATAAGAAGATATTTGTTAATAAGTATGAGGTTTACCGCAATATTATCATTTTCTCTCACTTGGAATGCGCAACTTATACATATGCATTTCACCCAATCACAATTTATTTACTTCCTCGTAATTACACTTCTTTTAATTGCACCCAGCTCCATATTTTTATAACAATTTCCTAACTTGTTCCTCTAATATTACATTTGCATTTGAATCCTACGTTCACGTTCCATGGTATGCTATTTTCGTCTGCTACGGTGCCAATGGCATAACCTTCCGTTGATAACATTTAGACGGAACTTACTTAATGACAACTATATTACCAAATCATGAATAAATAGCATTATACGGAACCAATATTTAAAAAAAGAAACTACGATCTCAAGGATAGTTTCAATAATTCATTCCAGCGACAACAATCTCCATCACATACAAACTTTATTGTGATGTTGTAATATTGTTTCCTTCGATTCTGTAGGTACAGCATTACTACCACACATTATATAAGCATTGTTAACAACTTATCCAATATCGTTTATCTTAATCTAGCAATAAGTCGTAATTTCCGCAAATAAAAAGATTGAGAATGACGACAGCAAACTGTGCCAATGAGTGTTCACTTGTTTTTACCCTTCTTTCATTGGTGGAGACACGTGAAACTTCGGATATATTCGGATTTTCCCTGTTTGGGAAGGAAGGGGAACCGTACCGACTGGTTTGAAACCGACGACCTTACAGAATCGCTGAAAGTGTCGTCGTCGGTGCGGAATCCGTTGTCGGTACGGTTTGATGTCCAGTCGGTGGGCTTGAAAGGGAAACCGACCGGTGCGGCACCGACGAAATACAGAATGCGGCCCCAGTTCTCTTTAGACTTGTGACTGGTGAAGGGGAGGGTGAAGATGAGAAGTTTGTGTAAGAGACATACCATAATAACAAGACGACCATCTACAAATGTCATTTCTTCGAAAAAAAAACTCTGTTATTGCTCCCTGTTAATCTTTCTGTATTTTTTTGCGGAGGGAAGATAGTGCAGTCTTCATTTCTCCGCATCATTGTGAATTACTAGTGTTTGAGAGACATGGTAATTTAAATTCGTAATGTGTTCTTATTTATTATATATGGAAGCATATTGCTGCTCTTCGCGAGCCTCAATGGCATGTGCTCTCCCAAGAAGTGGTTTTCATTTTTAAATTGGAAGTTGATCACTATGAGCAATAAGAAAAATTAACATTCTAGGCCACACCAACCCTTGCTAATGTAGTTGTCATATCTCAGTGTTTGAAATGACACTGCTTAAATGCCTGAACTCCGAGATGTGCTGATTTTTGGAATTATATAAGGCCTGTTGAAAGTACCGCATGAAAATTAATTAATGTCAGCCAAAATAAGGCCCATTCAATAGAACCACTGCCAGTTCAGATATGTGTTTGCCATTCCAAATGCCATAAAAAATACGGCATTGAAAAAGGCGGAGCAAGGTACGTGATCTCTCCTTGTCGGTGTGAATTAATTAGTAAATTTTTTAAGACACGTAAATATATTTCAATTCATTCATGTAATAGATTAGTTTTAAAAATCACAGTTAATTTCTATTGGGAGTGAACAAAGGCATATTATTTCAATACGCTCTTGTAATTGGTGGATGAATGTTCTAAAAGTCTAAAATATATCATCCAATTGTTTTGAAGACGTAAATATGAGTAAAGTTTGACTGATAGGTGAAGTTGCTGGATTTCAGTGGAGGCAAGGCGAAGCATGGCGCGTAAATCCTGGTCAAAATTGTAGTGGAAAAGGATCATGAGTGTTATATAATTATGTATCACCTGTAAAGATTGTTTATCAGATTGACCTTCCTGCTCCAGTAGGATAGGTGATAATCAGTGTTGTGCTGTACTTGGCTGTAACTTAATCTGAAATAACACTAGTTAATATAAGCCCATATTTGAGGAGGAGTAGAAGATACCCCTGAAAACACAAGTCCAACAACTGTGTTCTTTTTCACTTCCTTAGACAAATTTATTTTTTGTTTCAATTTCTATTGATGTCATTCCTGTTTCTTTACTTTTAGGAGCTTTATCAGGGATAGAACATTGAGAAAAGTCCTTCCAGAAATAAGGAAATTCCTCTTGAAGCAATCTAAAATAAGTCTAAAGAAAGACTCAGCCTCAGCATACAGGTAAACTACCTTCTAGTTTTCTAAAAACTAAAGTAAAATGTTTTTTTTCTAAATTGTAGAAAACATGACCATTTTACGTCATGAAGTTGCATTATAATTAAGGACTCTGAAGTGGTATATATACTCTAGCAAAAGCAGTTAAAAAATTAAAAAATGGTGCAAAATTAGAAAATTTCATGTTCTGTCAGTGAAGACATATTTAGTTATATCTCAATTAAAAAAGCAAAAGTATTGGAGCATGAAATTATACATAAAAACTTATTCTTTTTCATCTTCATTGAGTGTTAAGAAAATGCAGAGAGATACTAAAATAGACTCGTTATTATGAAGGTCACTGGACCACAAAAACAGAGCTTTGTGATAACAAACTTCGTGAGAACATTTCTTTTAGAAATTGTCTCGAAAATACCTTGCCAAAATTTCTTGTCTTATCACCTGTACTTAAAGTTGTGCAGTGGAATAGCATCCGATTCATGTGTATTATTTATGCAATTATACTATGCGCATACATATATTGTGACGGTACACTGTGAGAGCGACTTACGTTTGTATCGTCGTCTTGGGTGCACTGCCAGCAGCATGTATGGCCGGGATCTAATCGCCCACTTCCCTCCCTGCAACCGCCTGCAAGAAATGCCAAACACAAAGAGGCGAGAGAGAAAAGTGACGTGCTCGACACAAACACAAGCACACAGAGCGAACTAGGGGCAACTCTCAAAACTGAGGCCGAGCCACCAGTGAGTAGACTGATGAGGTGGTATCTTTGAAGGGGGGAGGGAGCCTTGCCGAACTTTTGTGTTAGCAGCGATTTTTTTAAAAAGAGAACTTTAAAAAAAACATTGGGATCACGTGTTGAGAGACGACTCAAAATTCGTTCAGATAACATGTGCATTCATTCACACAACTTGAAAAAATAGCTGCTGACACACACACAAATACGCACAAAATCAATAAAAATTACCCTCTTACTAACTAATGACTGATGAATCATGAAACATAAATGAGTAATCAGAGAAAACACGGAAGGACAACCTTCCAGCCAAATTAAAAAATGATAAATTAACCCTCTATAAACAGAATTTACAAGCGCCACATCCTTCAAGGTGACTGTCTTTTGGTGAACTATCGACGGGAGACTAGTGATACAACAGGGAGTCAAGGCTCTGCGCAAAAAAATGAGAAATGGTGGAACTTTCTACACCTAGGGCAGTTTATTCCATCATTACGTATTGGACTGGTGATTTTTAGCTTGGAGAACTTGAAGCACATCTACCCACTCAACACCAAGTGACGATTTTCATAATCAACTGTGAATCAAAAATCAGTACACCTTTCGATGGAGACAAAATTGGACAGATCTAGTGGTTGGGAGAGGTGACTGTCGTCAACACTCAATGTCTACTGAGTTGATGAAGGGAGTGGGAACGTGACCGTGATACTTAATCTTTGGATGAGCAGCATATCTACAAAAATTCACAGTGTCGCTTCCACGGATGGGTCATTCTGTAAGTCGACACCAGGCACGAATACTTGTTTCCTCTGATTGATGCCGACGGATGCCTCCGCACAGTTTCCATGACGCGTAGCCAGACATCTTGCACGCCCTCCGTTCTGAAGGTTAGTCGCACTTCCTATCTCCACCACTATACCATCAAGGATTCTCTTCAGTCAATGGTCTTCACAAAACAAAATGCCCCCTCAACGGCCATGGTATTTAAGTGTTTTACCATCGACCACCAACACCACCTTATTCTGACATCAGCCACAAAGAACTGCACTGCAAAATATAATATCGGTAATTCAAACATGCCGTAAGCTGTCTCTCCAATAAGCTCACGGGAAAAATAAGGGTAGAACGTAGAATAAATAAACAGTCATACCACCAGTATGTCACAATATATAATAAAAATGAGCACATACGTTTGATTTTAAGATTCGTTTGACACGAGTTTGGCTCAGTAAAAGAATATCGCACTCAACATTCCACTGTGCTGCCTCTGCTCAGGTGCAAAACTCAAAAAATATCATTCGGCCATCGTTCGTTTCTTGGAAATTTGGTTGTATATTGAAATTCTTGGTCATTCGTGAAAGTCCATTCTTAACTTCCAGTCATTGTTAAATGGGTTGTTGTTAAGTGAAAAATTACTGCATTTTATAAAATCTTGAAATTTTTACTAGAAAGCATTTTGGTATTAGATTTTTGATGTATACATTATCCCAAGCATTTTATGTGGACTTCAGTGTTCATTGTGTTGGCTATCTCACGTACACCCATGCATCTTGTTAAATTCTCAGGTTTAGCCAAGCGTATAAATTGCAGTGCAGCCTCTTAAATGGCCTGGGAGAGTTGGCTGTGAATGTGGAGTTCCAGGAGCAAGATATTTCTGAAATGTTGACGGCCACTGCCCCATACCTGAGCTGCCAGCAGCCACAGCCATTGCAGGTATGAGCCACTTGATGCCCCTCTCTGCCATCTTGTTGTACCGTATTTCTCCGAATATAGTCCCCCCCCCTAATTTTGAGGCTTCAGTTTCAGGAAAAGTTAAAAAAAATGTGTTCGAATATTACCCTTTACTATTAACACAGGCATTTTGGAAAAAAAGGGGGGACTATATTCAGACATATACGGTATTTACTGGTGCCCTGGTCGATTCTCAAGACCATTGATATGCCCTTGGCTTCTTACAAATGCGTCTCCTCTCATCCGTTCTCATGAGTCGTTCTCCCCGTCAGCAATTCTCTCGTGTTTCGGCTCAGATTCATTAGAGTTAGCCCAATAAATTACGAATAACATTTCTAAGTTCACTATCTTTTGAAGAGGGTATTATAGGGAATGATATAAGCAAAGAGCATAGAAAAAAAAGTACTAATGAATCGTTTATAGGTAATAGCTCTCCACTTGTTCCATTCTGCCTTCCTCCTCCTTTGGTGATGTGGCTGCCAATGTAGTTGTCCTTTTCCGCAAACAATGCTGACAGTCAGCATGCCTTGCAATTGAGATTTCTGCTGTTTTGAAGTCAAGTCATGATTCCAATCGAAAGAGTGCTCTAATGTATAGTTAAATAAATGACTTTACAAAATTTTTATTATGTCTGTTCCAGGCTGATCATAAGACACCATTGAGGAGTTTTGGCATGGCTGTCAGACAGCCGAAGGTGATCATATCTAATTGAACGTGGGCACCTTTCTCCTTTAATTAATATTGCATGCACATAAGAAAAATGAGAAATGAATTGTCATTGTAAAAAATTTAATGTGATTTGACAGAATGAATTTCAGATCCTCATTCAGGATGATGAATTCATTTTAAAAATCCATTCAGAATGGATGCAGTGATCCTCCCTACAGCGAAAAAAAATTAGATTCCGATTTTCCTCCCATAGGAATAATGCATTTCTATCCTTCATTGACCAAAACTCTTTTCTGTGATAAACTCTGTTGCATGAAAGAATTTTTTAATCCCATGTCGATTTTCTATCTCTATTTCTTAAGAACAAAAGAATGAAGTACATAAATACATATGTAGATGCATTTTAGTCCTCTTTATCATTGACGTGATTTGCAATTGAAGTACATATTGCCAGCAGAAGAAGTCTAAAGAAGTTTTTGTCGTGCAAGAGCGTATTTCACTTTATTGTCATCACAAAGCCCAGATTTTTTTCTGATTATGTTATAGGCTCATGCAAACAATTATCGTAATGTTTGAAAAAAAAAGTCTGAAAAAATGCTCCCCAATAACAATATGTACCTCGTGAAAGAGAGGAATGAATCCACTGGGTAGTTCTTCTTCATCGGCATTCTTCCACAAATGCAGCGCTGGGACCTTGGGCTAGCTAGCTGGGTGATTTGTCTTCACGTTCCCCAGTCTGAGCACTGGAAACTTTTTTAAGTTTTAAGTTAAACTTTTTTTGGAAACTTTTTTAACTTCTTTAGGCACGTTAGGTGGCTAAAATTGTGAATGACATGAGTCGCAAATTGTTTGATCCATCTCATGGTCACGTTTCTCCTATCATCATGCTCATACCTCATGCAGATGAGGCAGAAGAGAGGAGATACCAAGATAAGGAAAGGAACATATATGTATTCATATTTATATATGTATGAAACAAAGTCTAAAATCGTGTTAGTTATTTATGTAATGTACCATTTATAACTCTAGAATGGCTGCACCGATTTTAATGATACTTGGTTTTTTTTTGGATTTGTCTCAGCCCCGGATAACAGAATACACATTAAAAATTAGCAATAGTTCACTAAAAAAATTAATCGTGAATTTATGTGTATTAGTTTAGGAGTTGGTAATCTTGTGAAAGCTATCAAGTTGGTCAAAATTAGATGATTTATTTTGTTTTCAGCAATTCAATTACTGAGCTTAGTAACAATATCAAAAACATTTTAATAGATATAGCACGTTGAAAATATTAAAATTGTTTAATTTGAAGTATGCCTAGCTCGAGTTGAGTCGTCAACAAACACATCATTTATGTTTGTAAACAAATATCCTAGCAATTTTTGGCTATCAACAATGATTGTGTTCCTGTCGACAAATCCAGCAGATAGATTTAATTTCCACGGAATTTTGCTCTTCTGTTACATCAAAGGATGAGCTCATCAACATCAAAAGTGTTTCCGAGCATGATTGATCGCTACAAAATTTGAAATCTGAATTTTCAAACTTCTTGGATGTGCCTTGCTTAGCTCCCCACAATACAACTGAAGTTAAACTCGGTGGTCATGATACTTCGAAATCTAAACCAACCAAAACTATGCAATGGAGTACCTACATTAGGTGATTAAATAAAACTGATAATCAATGTAATTCACGCAAATATTCTTAAAAGCAAATTCAAAGATGAGGAAGATCTCATTCCGAGGATTCCCATGATATACCAATCACCCTTTGAGTTTAAATGAATTCTATTTGCTAAGTGTGTGGCATTCACGGTGACGATTAAAAAATCACTAGGTGAATGTTTGTGGTCAAAATCTAGAAAGTCTATGTTTTTCTTATGGTCAAATGCATGTGGCTTGTTCATGTGTTGGTAAACCATCTGCGTTATTTTTTTGCACCTGATAACAAAGCAAAAACTTTTTTATCGGAAGGCACTTGACTCTAGGAAATAAAGCTGTATGTGAAGGGTAAACCTGGGCATGTTTAAGGAGTGCATTTTTCCGAACCGAGTTATAACTAGCGTGCCACAAGTCATGGCATATTTATGGTGTTCCCTTGGGGCTATTTTCAGTGAAGCATTGGTCTAGTGCCCCATCGTGAGGCAAGTTTATGCAACAAACTCAGAACTAAAATTTATTTTACAGTTAAAATCACAAATAATTTCTGGAGGTGGTATTTTTTGGTTCATTTTGTGGATTCAGTAATTGGGATTTGATTCGTAGCAACGATTTTGTTCTTTAAATCATGCATAATAAATCACATCTGTGGCTTTTTCATTCAACTGTCGGGAAATAGTTCTCAACAGCATCCTTTAAACTGCAGGGAAAGTGTTTATTGCCTTATTTCCTGTACATATAGGTCAACCTTTTTGTGTGTTTAGCTGAGTTTCAACATTGTTTTATTCAGTTAAGTATCTTTGGGCCTAAATGGGTAACATGCATGAAATTTGTTCATCAGGCTGGTAAGTCTCATTGAATAGATATTTTTCTCACGAGTCCAAATGTAAAAGCCAAAACTCTCCTAGTAATACGTTAACGTTATTAAATGCTAATTAAACCGCTCGAATATCGCTTGAAGTTACGTGACTTGAAACGCCTTCTGACCTCATCGTAAGGTACACCATTCACTTCCCTAAGAGAGTAGAGCAATAGAGCCTTGATGACAAGATGTTGCACCAAAAATTATCAACAATGCCCCCCATTTTTGTTCCATTTGGTGAGAGAATAAAACGTGAAAATTATTTTTGCAATCGGATATTGGGGAAACGTGCCGCATCGCACTTAAATTTTTGAAATTTTGGCATTTTTTGGTGTTTTTCGGAGGAAAGTGAAGAAGATGTCACTCTTGGATTATTCCATCACTTTTTTGTCTTCTACAATCATTTGCAGAATATCACCTCAAATTTCATTCATTTATGTCCTTTGGTTCCCGAGATATTGCACTGAGAGAGTGCGCACGCCACCGCAGTCAGACACTTTGGGTGGCACGCGGGTTGCGTACTCTGAATTTTTGTTGATCATTCTCACTCGCCGTAAAAGCATAAAATTCGTTAAATAAGCTTTGCATTGCCTGGCCATACATTTCTTTTATGCAAGTTTCCTTTATCAGCATTAGAGGAGAAAATAACTCGTGAAATGTGCCTGTTTGTTGTGCGTCTTTACGTGGAGGCCTGGATTACTGCGCCAAATGCAGAAGAGGCTCCTAGGCGAGATTTATTATTTGTTTTAAATTTTTATGAATACAGAAAGTCTGATTGTGGAGTTAGTGGTATGGCATTGAGCAGATTTACGAACCATTTAATGAATTTACATAATTCTGCTTTCACAAATTTTTTACAGTTTACTCGGCGGTGCTGAGTCCTCGCTTGCTATCCTAAGGTTGATTGTTATTCTACCATCTTGGTAATAACTGTGATTTTCCTACATGGCAATAGCTGACGATGTCTTGATCAAACCACATTCCCATGCATGAATGAAATGTCAAAATATTCATCGTAGGATAGCATGCAGTGACAGGTAACATTGCTCTAGCTTTCCAGAAGTTGAAAGTCAATATAAGGGTGTTGATCTAACTACGACAATGTTGTACTTTCAACTTCCATACCTAACACGGGAAAAGAAGGGGTTTCACTACAATCTAAGTTCCCACGCTTAAGACGTAGCCTATTAGCGACGAAGACAGCCAAAGAGGATGGGGGGAACTAGCTCCCTCTCCCAATGTCATCTTCCTCCCATTCCCCTCCCACTGATAACTGCTTTAGATAACTGGGCCTTGCAAAAGAAGAACATGAAATGGGAGCGCGCGGAGCATACTCAAGGCTGTAAATCACATAAATGTCTGGACATAACTGGCTTTAGGTGTAGTAGATCCGACACACATCTAGTATTTTTAGTTTAATAAACAGATAATACAAAACATAATAGTTAATGCTTGCTCAGTGGTGCATCGCCCTCGAGAAATATCTGTCGTAAAACCGAGTGCACACAGTGGAAGGAACTTTTTGACCTCACTTAATCCGATGTATTTTACATGTTAAACATCGGCTATTTGGTGATACAAAGACTATCTCTCACTAAAACATGATTCTCGTGAAATGCCGTACTCGTTAAACTGAGCTTCCACTGTATATTGAAGAGCTTTCACTGTGGTTTTATCTTTACAGAAACCATATTGAGATGAACTTAAAAAAGCCACAATGTTCTAAATAGTTGAGTAGCTGAGGTTTAAAAAGTCTTCCAAAGGTTTTACCAATGATCAGTTGGATCGAAATAGGATGATATGAGTTAGGGTCATCTTTGGGGCTTTAGGATGAGCACCCTATTGGAGGAAACTCCCAAAAATTATTACATGTCAGTCAATAAAGTGGTAAAATAGCTTTTTTGTGCATTAGGAACAGTCATCCTCTCCAGCAAAAACCTCTGCACATCTTCCATGAAGAGGTTTGACTGTATTCTGTGCATTGATGAACTTTTGGTTGTCTTTTTCCCATTGCTCATCCCCTTCCTCACCGCAAAGCAACTTGTTTTTCAGTAGAATGAGCGCAAGAGATACAGAGCATGACCCGTAAACCAATGTGCTAAAAAAATTATCTTTGATTATCTTTCAATTATCCATTTAGGCTTTCCCTCCGCAAGGTCAAATAAAATCCAACTTTATGTGCTCTATTCTTTGCTTTGGACTGTTTATGCTTACTAGTTTCATTCTACTCACTCATCGTAGCCGTTTTTTTGTTTTTTTTTTTAAGTGATAGAAATCTGATGCGAATTTTTTAATTGCAAATATTTTTACAAAAATTCACAATATTTGTCTAAAAGTTTGCAATTTATATATTATTACTGTCTTTGATTTTAATTTCAGGATGCTTGTATCAAAACTTACAAGTTGGCATGTACTTTGGACCATAACATTGTGTTTTTGAAATTGGCACACATGAGAAGCATATTGAAAGAAATGCAGCCTCCATCGCACGAGTTCAAAGTTTATCTGGTAAGGCAAACATTTTTTTGAATAGTTAACAATTTTGATTATTTTTCATGAAATCTGTTGTATTTACAAGAGACATTTAATGAAAGAAGGGAGCCATGTATGGGTAGACAAAAATAATGCTAATTTTCTCCCAATAAAAGTAAATAAGGTAGGTGAGATGTAGTGGTACGATGTCCTGATTTAATGTAAAAGAGAGATGGCAATTTTCCACAAAATTTATTTAAAAATGTACGATTCGATTCGAACTTCACGTCATTCTCAAGTGGATTTGTTGAAATGAGGAGCAGCTGTGTTTATACAGTTTGGATGAAAGGGTGGGGGGGTTAGGAAAGGATGGGAGGTATACATGTGGCCCATGAAAATATATTTGATAAAGGCCCATATTTCATCACATTCAATATATCCTCCATTATCTGTGCTTCTTGTATTAGATGTAATCAAACTAAATTAGGTAGATATGTAATAGAACTAAATTAGGTCCAAGAAAAATGGGACTCCGGACATATAATAAACTCCCGCACCATTTAAAAAATCAATGTGAGTCATTGGTATCTTTTAAAATGAAAATGAAGGCATTCCTGATTGAGTAGAATTATTATTCTGTTACGGAATACCTAACCGACTCCACAATCTAGTGCTTCATTTTCATGTTTTGAAAATATATTATATGTGAAAATACATACTTGTACATAACATTTCAACTATGTGTTTCTAATCTACTAAATTGTATGAATCTCCTTCTCCCTTTTTTTTTTTGACGTGTCTTATATCTTCTTGTAGATCCTTGGACAAAATAAATTATTATTATTACCATAATCCTATCTCCTAACACTCCTTAGCGCAGATAATCAGGAGTTGACTATACTGAGAATACGAATACATATCAACATTAAAATTATCAAAGGATCCCAGCCAACACAGTCCACAAAATGTCTCCTTCACAAACATGTTCTCTAGATGGAGCGACTGCAGAGGGCCTCCTTTTGAGTACGAGTTACGAGTACGTAAAGATAACTGATACAGTAAAACCTCTATGTAGTGAACCTCTTTATATCGTAAACCTCCATACTTCGTACCAAACCTCCGGTTCCGTCTGATTTACATGTAAATTTATAGGCAAACCTGTATATAGTGAACCGCTTTATCTCGTGAAACCTCCATATATCGTACCAACAAGACAGCCCCGAGACGGCCTAACTACCTCCGCAAATCGTACCGAGACAACTTGAGACCATTAATGCAGCCGCGATTACCTACAAGGAATGACATTTTCAGCGATTAATGTTTCACGCTTATTTTTTTCTTATACACGTTTAATAATTTTCACGTTAACCATTAGTTAGGGCATCCAACTATCCTAATCATATAGGTGACGGTAAATGAAGACAGAACACATCGTTTTCTCTCAAATCATGGTCAAAATTGTGCGATAGCACTCGCATTCTTTTACTGATGGCTTTATTTTCTTGTAAGTGCCTACATACTATGTTCAGTTAATAAAAGAGGCGACCAGCGCAGCCTATAATCACTTGCTGATGGAAATATTTCAACTAACTTCACTCCCATCCATGGAGACAGAATTACTCGACCGCATTGCTACTTCCGCTTCTAAAATTAAAATATTTCAAGAATTTTCCGCGACTTGAAATAAATCAAATACAGTTTCGCAATTATTTTATTCCCATATTTCCCTGTGTAGCACTTTCTTTCTACCGCCTAGGTAATTTTTTCGATGCTTTCGTGAACGATCGTAATTTGAAATTTATTGCGCTTAGCGACAGTCATATGTCTTGCCTGCGTATTTATGCCGCGAAATCTGACTCTTTCATCGGGAGTCCGGGACGCCAATAGTGAACGAACATCAATCCATGCGCGACAGTGTTAGGTGAAGGAGACAGCTAATTAGCTGATACACGGTAGGGCAATGAAATTTTTTACCGTCGCCGCCACATTCTGAAGTAGTTCGCCCAGCATTCTCACCGGGAAATCACTTCCTTTCGCAGACCTACCGTTTCTGTGTGCCCTCGACAGAGTTTTTCTTTGGAACGCTACGTGTATTGTATTTTGGAGAGAGGGAATTCAACAAAATTTTCAAAATTACTTTCAATTTTTTTGTCTATTTTTTGCAGTAGTCACGTGTTTATTTATTTGTTTATAATCTTTGACAAGTCACATGTTATAAGAATGATAAATCAATTCTAAAAGATATAATAATGAGTATTTTCAATTATTTGCCATAAAATATGAAAATTACTTAATTAATCATAGGCTGATGATGGATTCGAGAAATAAAAGAAGGCGACTGCTTGACATTACCACATAATTAGCAGTTTACCTAGCCATCAACGAGGACAGACAGAAGGCAGTGACCTTTGGAATATCATCATTCACCCTCACATCTATTTTAAACAACCGAGGAAAAACAGAAGAAACTTTATATCTAGGCTGCACAAATAAAAAAACTCAGGCAGTTAAATACGAGGATGAAGAAATTGTGTTTAGAAATATAAAACTATTGTTCTTTCCTCCGAACACTATTAGTAGATTACCCTTAGACCAGAGAATTATTTCTTAGATCAAAAGGCATTAACGAAAACAGCTAGTGATTTATTTATATTGAAAATTACATTAAAAAGTGCTCATGGAATTGAAAACATTATTTCGAAAGAGTTTAAAAAAAAAGTTTAAGCAAACCCATTAACAAGTTCATTTTCTAAAAAGGCCTCTTGAACAATTTACTTTTACCTTCATGTAATCATTAAATTGTAAATATATGTTCACTTATGCATACCTATATGTTTAAATATATTAATATAATGGCTTAAAAGCCAGTAGCAACTTTCATTTCCCAAGGATATGAAAAAATGGCGCCTACCACTAAAACCTCTCTATAGTGAACCTCCATACATCAAATTGCCCAAATTTTGGTCCCCTCCATTACGATGTAAAGAGGTTTTACTGTATGAAATCATCTCCTGTAAATCCCCTTCTCTGCCAGAAATGTCAGCTCTAAGCCAATGGATGACCACTCAATTAATTTTCTACCTGCTGCTCACACCTTGCTTCTCTTGAGCAATTCACCCCTGCTATCGTAGATTTTCTCCCGAGTGTTTTATGCCCTATTTTTCTCTCTCTTGCAGGGCTTGAGCCAAACCTCTTCTGGTGTGGAATACCATAAAAATGTGTCTCGCTTGCTGAATGATTGTATATTTGAATTACCTCTGCCACCGCACGAAACTTAGTGACAGAACTACTTTCAACAAATCGTCTCTTCTACCTCATTCGTTCCCATTCATTCATGAAAGGTATGCAAAGACTTCTATGGACAACTCTCCATATTGTCAAATCTTTCTTCCAAAGTAACAAGAGATCGATACAATGAGTAGTTTTGTTTAAATGAATCAACTCAATAAGTATTGAAGAGCATTACCAAAGGCAGAAAATTTTTTCAAGGATGTTTTTTGCATCCACCTAAGGCTGCAGGGCTCATGTGGATTGTCTGCAAAGTCTCATGTTCATGCTGCAGAAAGCCTTGTTTCAAGTTGTTTTATATTCCTTGGCAAATAAATGTAAATACATTATTTTTTATTTGTACTATATTTAATTTATTGATCCACAATGCTATGTGTTAAAAGTAAGTACATTAGAACCTGCGATTTGGGAATCTCCACAGTCTGATATGACAATACATAATTAACAAAAGTACTCCCCCAATCTTAGCCTCTGGTACAGAAAACCATGTGAAAAAAATCTTGATTTGCAAAACTGTCTAGAACTAGAAAACTAGTGAAAATGTTTCCTGTAATTATTATGAGACAAGTCTTTGATATTGATCACTTTAATTACTGGATGGCTGTGATTTGTGCGTGAAAGAAATTTGTAGACTATGTGACTTGAATGTGATACTGTGCAGAAAAACTGTGGCTTTCTTACAAAAATATGTACTTCTTCTTGGAAATCAGGAAGTTCATACGTTCAAAATCCTGGACATGTAACCACTGCCACACAATTGGCCAATTTAAAATATAAGAACACAAAACTAGCTACCATAGGAACTACGTTTCACTCTTTGTCGAAGTATCTCGTTGAAGAAAATCACATATTATTTGTCAATAGATTTAGGTTTGGTTGTTTAAGACCCAGATAGAGAAGTTGGAAATTCAAAAATTAATCTGTTGAGTGTTAATACCTTTCTTTATAAAAATACAGTAGAACCTCAGTTATACGACCCTCAGTTATACGATGACCTCACTTATACGCCGATTTTTTTTGGTCCGGTGAATAACCCCATATGAACCCATGTATTTCCAACCTCAGTTATGAAACTCTTCACCTATACGACGACCTCGGTTATGAAACGTATTTTTCCAGTCCAATGTGACAAAATACCTCACTTGTACGACTTGTCAGAGAACTGATCTACGAGAAGATAGCGGTAGGCGCGCCGATTTTAGTCTCAGGAGCGGGGCTAGTATGCGCTCATTACATAGATATGTCAATGAAGAATAATAAGTTTTAATTATGAGCGATGCTGTTTATTAGATATTAATTTTAACTGCAGTAGATGATCGTTAATCCGGAATATCTATCTCTAACGGAAGATTGTCTAGAGTTTTCCAAGGTTATGCTTCCCGTCGCCCAGCGAAATAACACCAAAATGAGCCGTTAAAAATCCTCGCGTACCAAAATTTTGGCTTCCACGGTCATCCAAAAAAGATTATCGTATTTGTAGTATGGACGTAAGCCGTTGGTGATTCAACACGATGGCAAAAACAGCATGCGTGGACTCATTCCGCGGGCTAATCCCTCATCCGCGGGACGAATTGAGCTGGAGGAAAGTTGCTTACGCGGCGCGCAGATCAAAACTGACCCAACTTGTATCTGCGGGTTTAAATGAAATATAGTTTGACCTTGAATGCCTGGTGGCAAGCGTGTATTTTTTAACTGAACGAGAGTTAGTACGAATGCCCTCGGAGAATAACTCTCGTCGTCAGTAGTAACGTAATCATTAAAGTCAAATTCAAAACGTGAGAGATAAGGCAGTTCCTTTCGACTCAGGAATGACTTATAACCATTATATCGAAGTACAAAAACGGTCTGGTGTTGTTTTCATATATGTATGGGGAAGCAAAATATTACGTGAAGATGAGTCACACGGCTTGTGAGTCGAAGTTCCCGGCGCTGAATTCGCGGAAGAATGCCGGCAGAGAAGCTATACCCGGTAGATTCAATCTATTATTACTAAAATGTCATGGGAAAATTCTTTTTTAGTGCGTAAACATTATTGAGAGGGGAGATTTTTCCGGGCTCTTAATCTATTTTTGTCCATTCATCACTGTAGCAGTTGCACGATTATTTCAAATGCTCACTTAAAAGTTTTCTAAGCACCGGAAAAGTGAACTTAGTCACGGAATATCCGGGGTACCAGTGGCGTAACTAGGAATATGCTTAGGGGGTGACGGTAGTACCTGGGGGGCGGCTTCACCCCCCACCCCTCCGAGGCAATGGGGATTTCCGTAAAATTAAAAAAAATGGCATGCCTGTAAATATGTTCTACATCATTTTGGCACATAAAATTTAACTTTAAGTAGATGCAGTTGCTGTTTATTAAAGCTAGACTTGTGTTTAAAATTTTTTAAAATTTCTCTGAGGCTTTGGAGAGGGATCCATCCCCTCATCCCCCAACCATAATTACGCCACTGCCAGGTGCTCCATATTATCTATGGCATAGTATTTAGAGGGAGAAAACTGACAGCTGGGGTCATTAGCGCCATGAGATAAGAGAGGGAGTATAGAAACCCTGTGTTGGAATTAGCCAGGTTGTAACGATAGGCTTAACCAGGGCTTAATGTCCCATCTGCCCGACAGTGTGTTGCACTGGAAGTTCCGTCCACACTACTCTCAAGCAGGGATAGAGCCATCTCTGAAAACTTTCTGCCTCTGCCATTAACCCGGGTCCATAGGGTGTGAAGCCTTCGTGATGCATTAGTGAAATTTTACTCCCGGGGTTATTAAAAATTATAATTGCGGGGTGAATTTGGATGACTTTCCTCAGGTATTTCATTTCTTCAATCTCCAATCTGGGGTTTGCCTGTAGTTGGTAAAACGAATTTCCTGTAAACCGCTTTTAATGAGTCAACTTTTTAAAAAAATTGGCTTCTCTGTGAAAATTTAGTGTCATCATTCCGAAATCTCTCCAGTATGATAGCCTTGCAGCTTAGTACCTGGAATGCTAAACGTTCAACCATGGGTAATGTTGTTCAGGAATGTAAAATTATGTTTCTCTTAAAGTAACACATCATCTGTGGTGTTGCTTGTGAGTAAATAAGATTATTAGGCTTCAATTTCTTGCCTCCAAATGAGTAATTGCATCCTGGAAACAAACCAGCCCCTATAGGAAAGGATTTCATCCTGAATACGGAAAAACCTCACATATGAAACTTCCTCACTTATGAAACTTTTTTTGGTTTTCCGCTGAAAGTTTCATAAGTGAGGTTCTACTGTATGTACTTTACCCTGATGCTATTCAGCTTAGTCACATCTCTTCCTTATCATAGTAGTATATACTGGGGTTGTTTTTAGATGTATACATTGATGGCTTCCTTTATTCAGCTCCTTTAACAAACAACTACAATAAACTCTCGATTATACGAAGCAGGATTTTACGAAGTTTTCGATTATACGAAGTGATAGTGCGGTCCCCATGAGCAAAAGGCATGCGTTTATACAAACTATGGCGAAATATTTGTCAACAAAACTAGTTACGCCGGCGTATGTAGCTAAAAAAATTAGCGCTTCCAACTGTGGTTCATCAAAAGTGTGAAATCGTAAATGATAGTGCAACTTTGGAGAGAAAGGGTTCGCCTAAAACCTCACGGTGGGAAATTAGGGGAAGTAGGAGTTAGTAAAATATCGCGACTGACATAATGCCCCTATTTACGTGCCTATTCGTTAACATCACATTGACAATACTTCGTAGTTTGACATGTCAGGAAGGTCGCGCGGGGTATTTCGCACACTCCTACTTAACCCTTTGCACTGCTGTGAACGTACCTGGTACATTCGCAAGGCAGGCTGCTGTGAACGTACTTCGAAGACTACTTGACTACTTTTTGCCGAAGCACTTCGAAGGGTCCCTAATCCGGGACCCTTTCCTCGACAAGCTCACCCTCGCTGGCCCCTCTCTTCGACCCTCCGAGCCTTTCTCCCCAAAAGTGACCGCTCTGACTGCATTTTGAAAATCTATCAATCAATGCCATCATCAAAAATAATTGTTTGCATCGCACTCCTGCCAATCAGGCATTCAAGTACGTCTCTGAACCGTGTTTCTGCTATGAGAAATAACAATTTTGTTAACTTTGCTAAAATTGCCAAGTTAATAAAATTGTCATTTACATTGCAGGAACACGGTTCAAAGACGTACTTTATTTCCTCCACTACAATCCAAATTGCTGGAAATCGGCCGGATTCCATTTGATAGCGCATCATGAGGATATTCTCAAGGTTGGTAATTGATACAACTAGCCTACTAGTAATTCTACTGCTATATTATCACGGCTATAGTTGATTCGTTACGTTATACCTTCAGGAAGCTGCAGGGGATAAAATCGCGGAGAAGATTAGAGGCTTAAAAAATGATTTTGAAAAATTCTTGGAAAAAGCAGGAAGAGCACAGCGTGCAACATCAAACGATTATATTGCCCTTGACGATGATCTCCGGGCTTACGACAATGGCACGCCAGTACATACGTCGGAAGAAGCAGCGGCCCGGACTAGTCAGAATAGCAGTGATGACGAAGATGAAAGTGAGGAAGTAATTTCACCTAATAAAAACAAGTACACGCTGCCCTCCAAACATTAAGATATTTTGATCTGGCTAATGAGTTAGGTCCCCAATTTCATTCCCATTTATGCAAGTGAGAAACCATGGTGGAAGCGGCGATGGAGAAGGGCAAAAAGAAAAAAAATAACAGATTTTTTTAGTAGTATCTTGTCGTGTATACAATAGCCTTCCTGAGTAAACAACTTAAATATCTTAAGTATTGGGCTCTATAAACCACAAACTCATTTTTCAGGCTACTCGTAATGAAGACGCACTTCTAACTCTAACCATGAACTTTCTTCTCGCGCGTCTCCCCGTTTTCCCATGCCGAGAGATCTTTCTTTCCAAAGTCTTTGTTTACTTCCTCCCGCGGCCTTCTGCTGATCTTGCTGACACCCACCTTACGCATCCCAAACCCCTCCTTCCCCAGCATCGCCCATTCACTAAGGTCACGGAGCTTGAGTGCGTCGTAGAAAAATATGGCCCCCAAACGTAAACTGAAGCAGAGCTGAAGGCCCTTTCCCCACCCTTCTTTCTCCTGCCCCCTTCACCCCACCATATGCTGACCGCTTCTTTTCTCAAGCGATCCCCATCCCACTCTTATTCACCCCACCCACTGGGAACGTTCCCCGATTGTGGAGAAGGGCATGGTTCATCTTTACCTGCAACGGGGGTAAGTTATTAACCGCAGAGAGGCTGAAGAAGTATCTTCCAGTCGGGGAAATGGTGCCGCGCTTATAATTGTCTCTCTTCTTCTCTGCTGACGTTTCAATTGAAATTCACTTAGTAAATGCTTGATCATCCAGAGACAATGGCACTCTAGGCATAAGGGTTTCTTGATTGTAAAGAAATAGAATTCTGCACTATGCCTACTCAGCAATCGCCACCTCTTCTCATTTGCTCATTGTTATTGAAGATGACCAGGCTTTTGTGTCTGTTATAATTTGCCCTTATTTTTTTCTGCCCAATTGGAAAGACTGAATTTCTTGTATGGGATTAATCGTCACTGTGGGGGATCATGTCCAAGATCACCTCGTCTTTTTGAAGTCCTGCTTTCGTTTATCAGCCATTTCATTACTTGGAATTCCTATATGCTCAGAGTTCCAGAGGAATTTTATTCGGATGCCTTTTTTGCTTAGAGATAGCACAAGAAGTATTATTTCAGTAACAATCAGATGTTCAGGAGCATAGCTACAGGTTGCCTGTATGGCACATCGTGAATCTGTACATATTAAAAAGTTTTTAAAGTTAACATTCATGTTATCTTTCATTGCATATGGACCTATTTTTTATTGGCAAACAGCTCTGTACATTGAATGCAGCCTAAATGAAGCCAAGCCCATTGCCAATGAGGCACACGCACAGCCACATTTCTCTATTTTTGAGCAATTAATTAAATTTTCCAGACGGCGTGTAGCTGTCCAATGCCTCCAGAGCTCTTATTCTTACATCCTTAGTTAAGTTTTGTGATTAGGATCCTGCATAATTCATTTGGCAGAGTATTCCTGGAGCTTACCATGGGATGCTGTTAAAACTTCTCAGATGAAAGGATATACTTTGGAAGTACTATGCTTATATCAAACATTGATGTTTTGAAACACATAATGGCAGAGGTTTAGTTATGCTTGTTCATCTATTTAAAACATCAGACATTCAAGAGTAGAACATCAAATCAAAACATTGATGTGACTGGAATGCTTAAATCTTGCAAATGTTGTTGCACTTTAAAATTTCTCTTGGCTTTTCGTGCATTGCTATGAATGCTTAAAATTGGACTTGTTTGAAAGGCTTCATTAGCCAGTCTTAAGCCAACGATATGTACCTAAGTGAGCTGTTTTAGCTGGTTCCTCCTTGCCGACAAATTCATACAGCAACAGTACTTTTGTCCTCACTAGAGTTTGGCAGACGTGATAAATTTCCACTTATTCACTCCAGGATAACCTACTCGTTGACGTAAGTTTTAAGGTGTAGCCGGTCTAAACATGACAAATGTTTTTGTAAGGAATTACCCACTAATGCAGGGAGGTTGCCTCTAAAGCCTCAATCATACCAAGATTTTCAAGATCATACCTCCTGGTGGGGTCATGTGCTTTTTTAGTGTCAAGGTTTCATGTTGTCATACAAGAAATGCCTTTGGAGCAAAGTTTTCAATTCTAACAAGGTGGTCGACCTATTTCATCTTAATCTGCAGTGTATAATTGAAAGCAGATTGCATCTTTTAAGGTTAGAAATTGGTTGACCAGTCTATTAGTTTACAGAGACAACTTGTTACGGGAATGAGACAATAGTTCAGTGAGTGAGACTAATCTTTTCTCTGCTTGGGTATTGGAACGATGATAAAATTTTGCTATTCTTCAGGGAGTGTCTGTTAAGACAACAATTGGTTGACCATGGACAGTAGGTCCTATAGAGATGAGTGGGAGAAATTTAGCAAAAAATGAGTTATGGATAGATCCCCTTCAGGAGGGTTAGTTTAGCAACTTTTTGGCAGACACTTTTCCCCGCATTGAAAATGGTTTGTTATTATTTTCCTTGCAGCATGAAATAGGTAAGTTTATTTCTTTCTGTTTTGTATTTGAGTTATGAATTACAGTGTATAAATTTCACTTGCACCTACTTAAGTGCAGTGTTTGCTGAAAGCTTCTGCTGTATTTTCTGTAGGTGACAGAATTGTTGTCATATTTTAGCCCTGACATGGAGAGGATATAGTTTACCTATGATGAATTTAATTTTACTCCCATCCAGGAATTCTTTTCTGCTCCCTTGATGGCCCATCCAGCTTTGGCCTGAAGCCATCTAAGGCTGCCAGGTTAGTGGAGGTGGACTTAAGCTTAATGTACATATTGCTCTTTGGCGATTGCTATAGTGTTCGCAGAGTTTCTGTGCACTAGAGAGTATCCCAGAGCCCAATCGCCCATGGTAGAGGCACTCCAATTGGCTGCCAGCATACAATCCTGTAAACCGGTTCTTGACGTAGTGCACGAACCTCCGAAAGTGGCGGTCCGAAATAAAAGTTGCAAAAAAAAAAGTTAAAAATTTGCCAAAAGCAAACGTAATGCCGTTTCACAAAGAATACAGGTGCACAGTACACTGTGTTATTCTTTTGAGTTACCTTGCATAACAAATTTTCTGCATAGCTAAGGGAACGCATTATAAGCAAGGAAATAGTGAAGGAAAATCGCCCAGATACTCACGGTGACAGTACCATCATAGATCGTGGAAACTACGTTCAGATGAATGCTAATTATCATAAATTTTAATATTTTTATCACTGGAAAAGAATTAAGAATATATCCAGCTACATCAAATTCATAAAAGACAGCTTGTTACTCGTATTGTATTCATTTAAAGTGGGCTAAGTCTAGTTCTAATATGAATGCCAAAGCCATTCGAAAAATTGGTTGCAGAATTTGATTTCCCTTTTCAGTTGGTATTGGTGTTTCCGGATATATATATTTTAATTATAGCTATGAAATATTAACTTCCTCATTCCCAAATCCTATGAAATTCTAAAATGGATGTTTTTCATTATACCAAAATGGACTTCCAATGAATTCCTTTACACTCAAATACATAGAATATATTAATTTCTTTCTCATTTTCCTATAATTATCATAATTCGTTTTCACTTGAGGTTCATTGGTTATAAAAAATCAGATCTTTTTGGAACACATGCATTCCACCAATTGATGGTCTGAAGTTATGGTTTTGGTGGGGAAACCCAAACGAAAGATTCTACCAATATTAACAATGAAAACACTTTGTTACTTCCACAAAATACTGTCAGTGTATTTTGCGGAAGTAACAAAGTGTTTTCATTGTTAATATGGAACCCTTCCACCACATACATGCTTCAAGTTTTGATTTAAATTCTACCAAGGCAATTTTTCTTACCTGTAGGACCAAAATGACTTCCTCTAAGAAGCGGTCTTGTCCCTTAGTCGCATGAACCTCCACCACTTCAAATTCTGGGAAAAACTCATTAGCAGGTAATGTGTTTCCAAGTGCATTGGGCACGGACCCTTGAGGTACTCGCATACGACCGTGAAAGGAAGGCTACGGGGCACTCTGCTGGGGCTTCAAAATGAAGATAATCCGCGCTGACCCTATTTTTTGGAAACCAGTCCACTTCAGGGGTCACTTTTTAGTCTATACATATTTGGAATTCTACGAAATTTTTTGAGCTTTCTGAGCCTTCAAAAGACGAGCTAAGGGTAAACCATTGCAGGTGTCAGTCAATCGAAACCTTCGGAGCAAATCTCGTCTTCAGTGGTGCACAGTACACTGTGTTATTCTTTTGAGTTACCTTGCGTAACGAATTTTCTGCATAGCTAAGGGAACGCATTATAAGCAAGGAAATAGTGAAGGAAAATCGCCCAGATACTCACGGTGACAGTACCATCATAGATCGTGGAAACTACGTTCAGATGAAGTGTCACGTGGTGAGCATTTTAAAATCCTTGGAATCAATTTACATCCCCTTGGTAATGAATCAAGAGATAGAATAAGTGATAACGACTGGAAACCAGAGCAATGAGTCAGAAAATATCTGCCTTCCACGAACAATAATGCTGCCTACATTAAGATCTGTTCCACCTAAATGTAATGGGATTTACATGATAAAAATTACACTACCATACAATTTTTTTGCTGTTAACCATGCTACTCTCAGCAAGCCTTTTTGTTAAAATTGACTCTTATGCAGTTAATTGCAATTCCTTTTCCCGTACCTAAATTCAGCTTATTTTCTCAGTTTTTTTCGGTGAAGAGTTTTGTTTTCAATCGTTTGCATAATCATGGAGGCGAACCGATGGTGATACCCTTCCCAAACCCTGAAGATAAATATTGATATCACTATTGATATCAATAAGTTTATGCTCGATATCTGTTATAGTCACTTGTCCACAGAATTTCTGTGTTCTCCACTAAGGCCAGCATGTCAGCGATGCATGCACTTTTGGCGACTATTTCACATCGCCACTTCCCAAGGTTCATACCTGGCACGCACTGAGTCAAGAACCAGTTAACGTGATTGGTTGCTGGTAGCCAATCGGAGTGCCTCTACCATGGGCAATGGGGCTCAGGGAAACTCTCTAGTGCACAGAAACTGCAAGCACTATAAAAGCATCCAGGCATTCCTCATCTCCCAACAGGAGTGGCAGGTGATGAGGTGTGCTCATGAAGTGGTAGGCATGCTACACTTGGCAGCATTAACCCTGTAATGGCCTATGTATTCACAATACCTTATTCAACTTGGCTAGGAGAGACTGCCATGCATTTCTCTGCTCTTAGGGCAATGTATCTTGAAAGAAACATTGCTCTTAGAGCAATGTATCTTGAAAGAAACACATATTATAAAGGCAAACTACCACCATCTTTCGGATTTCTCTGGAAATATATTGATGCTCCATTGATTTCAACAAGGCAGCTAGCCAATTACCAATGCATGAGTCATCAGTAAGTTTTGTTCTAGTAAAATATATCCATGGACATGCAAACCCCATACCACTGTTTTCTATTTACTATGGTGTCTTTTGAATTTTTTTCACTAATGCAAATTATTAAGCCAAAATGATCCTATAACTATCCAGTAGTGTAAAATTATTTAATAGTTAATAAACATCTTAGCAAAAAAATTAGTATGTCCTCCCCTTCCCATCAAGAGAGTAACACCTTCAATTAAATTTCAAGAAACAATTCAATTAAACTGCTTTGTCATTCACTAAATTTAAAATGGTACAGTTTCCACCCTCATCCAGTGAACATGGCCAATCTTCATGAACATCACTTTTTCACATTTGAAGATCCTCAACCTTTTTAATGATAATCGTTAAGATTTTCAAGACCCTGACCACAAAATTATGCCATCGCTGTGGCTCAAAAGTTTGTTGCCATGTGGAATAGACCCTGATGCTTGCAGAATTTCTTAATGTTTTACTCACCTCCAGAAGCCAACAGGTGTAGATTTCACTGGTCCAAGTCACCCTAGCAAAATGAAACCATTGTGTACTTTTGGCTATGAATCCCATTACAGTCACACTCCTGCCTAACTTGCATCTCATTGTGTAAAGTTCACTGCAAACAGCAGAATTTTAAGCACAACTTGGCACAGAGATGCACTACAGAATACACATTGGAAATCCACTCGTGGCATTTTAGGAAACCATTGTTTCATCTCCTCTTTAATTGTTCTTTAAGCTACTGTCATAACATCCTGCAAAACTCAAGCCTTACTTTGGTGCCCATGTCTCAAGGTTACATTGATTTAGCAACACCTGTATTATTTAACTGTCACGATTCATTTCCTCATTAGAATATCCTCCTGGTTGTTCATTGGAAAAAGATTTTTAAAAAATCAGGCAATTAATTTGCTCCAGCCTTTGCATCTAGCAAATAATATCATAATCCTCACAGTAACATTTTTACACTAACCACGCATTCGAGTTTTTAGTTTCTACATATAGCCTGAAAATTTGTATTTGAATTAAACATGTCAACTGCTCCGGCAATGTTCAATGCTCATGTAATCTCTATGAAAACTATTTATGGTTAAAGTAATGACACACTTTAAATGAAAACCTGTAGCCCCAGAGGTAATCTCCACACTTGGCTGTAGCAATTTCTCCAGAATATTTACACTCATACTTCTATATGCCACAGCTTTAAAAAACTGAAGCAAGGGTACACCATAGAGGGACATTTGCCAATATTCCTTCCTATTAAAATCCAATAATTAACACACTCAATGCTGAGAAAATTTAACATAACACACCGCCACGCGGAAAAAATATTTGCATTAATATCAGATATTATGTCTTCCTTAATCGTATACAATCATGCATAGTTCAAAATTATTAAAATTTGCACTATTAATAAAGAAAATATTAAATATTATAATAAAATTATAATAAATATATTATAATAAAAAGAAGGCAAAAAATCTGCTGCAAGCAAACGACTTGTATCCAGTCACAGGAGAAGACACACTGAGACGCTGGGCACAATTGCAGGGTCTAGTTGAAGACGCGGAGGCAGATGGTGGGCCGAGAAACCTAACGAGACCGATGCCTTGTATTCAAGGCATCCGCGTCCTAGGCTAGCGCGGGATGCCTTGAATTCAAGGCATCCGCATTGAGTGTGTTAACTTGATTGTGGTGTGCCTCTTGTTTGCAATATGTTAGAGTGGCTTGAATGCTGTAAGTACATGTAAAGATAAATCGTTTCATTCTTGAAATTACGAAAAAACTTGAAACAGAGAAATGGAAACATTCTAACAAGGCTTCACTAAGCACTTCCTATCATGGCAAATACTTGACCTCCACATCTAGATAACACATCGCGCACATTAAATGGAAAATAAATTAACACATCAGATATTCTTTTAGCCCTAAAATGCCCTTACAGCTATCCTATCTAATGCCATCAAAAACACATTTTAATCTGAAATAGAGGGCATAACAATTAAAGATGCATATAATAGATTTTTATAACCTCTTTGTTCTAATTAGTAAAAAATAATTTAGGAGAAACCAGCATGACCCTTTATCAGCAGTTATTAGGCTTCAATAAATAAAGAGATCAGGCTGCTTAAGAACTAAAGAAAGTTATCTTCACTGAGAATCACTTCCGCAGCATTTATTGTTACAAGATGTATTGTAGTAGCATGTGGCCTGGTCAACACTAAAATAACAGAATCAAGATCACAAACTTAAAAAAAACCAACATGGGCAAGTTTATAGTGAATCCTCGCAAGCAAAAGATAGAAATTTACCAAGGATTAAAATGGATATTTCTTGTAAACAGATACTGAAAAAGTCAATACGCTCAAATGTTCTAAATTGCCTACTTTTACTCAGTACTTGAAAAAAAGGCTGATACAAAATCTAATGAAAGTAATGTAACAATTACACACACACTTCCATGAATCAATTACAAAGTACAATACTTATACATTATTCCAGTATTCAAAGCTCTTACAAACTGCGTCATAATTCTACAAGCATGGGCAAAATAACCCGTTGAAAGTAAACACAATTTTAATGGTGCAGACTTCCTATCCACAAATGAAAGATGGAACACTTACAAAGAATTAAGTGCTTACGAGAAGTCTTAAATATAATAAAAAATGGACATCAAAGACAGTGTTACACAAAATTGCTGTTGCAAACTTGAATGTCTTTCAATCAGGAAAGCTCCTTCAGCTGATATGAAAGCCCTCCTGCAAAAAATGGAAGGGCACACTAATAAGTAATTCTAAATAGGCTGGCATTATTTTAACACTTGTGACATCATGATCCGTGAAACATACCTTCAGAGACCTCATTTCATTGTCAAGCTCAATGAATCTTCCTTTACCGCCTGTCCCTGGAGTCGGATCGGGATCGCCTCGAGCGACTCCTTGACCTAGAGCGACTGTGGGACCTGCGACGAGGTGATCTTGACCTACACACGAAATGCAAAAGCTTAATAAGATTGAAAATATTGTGCTAAGGCTGATCATTTTCACTCAAAATATGCTACGAAAGATAGTGCACATCTTGCTCTCCAACAAAAATTACTTCCACAAACCTTCGGATCTACCTGGAAGAATATTCCACATTAATATAACCATCCATTAAAAGCATAAAAAATTAGCATAATTAACAGGTATAGGGAGGGGAATGACAAGGAAATCTTTCTCTCCGGTACAGTGAACTTTAACACATCCTTGAGGACAAAATAAAATTCACTAAAATTTTGCCGGCATAGCGGAATAACATACTTTAATAAAAAAATTTAAAGTAATGGCAAGGGCATCCTGCACAAAAATGTACAAAATGCATGTCAAGTTAATTTCCACTAGTAAAATCAGCAAAAAAGTATGCTGGCTCTGTTCCTAATTACTATGTATAAACTAAGAATAGAATACCAGACTCTGCAGTAGTTTTTGTAGAGTCAGCATGCCGGTGATTTGAAGGCAGAAGAGATTGTTGGCAGGGATGAGTGACTGAGCGTTGCTGACGTCCCAGCAGTCGCATGGGATGCACGCCGCGGGTGGTAGAGGGCCAATTGAAGGATCAGGGCAGAGGGAGGGGGGTGCCTCGTCATGTTACCCCATTACTTTCTCAGGGTTTCAAATGCTCTCAATCAAGACATGGCAGCAACACTGTGACGTGTGCAAGCCTACTCTGCTGCTAGTTATCCACCACCCCCCCTCCCCAGCAAACAACAGATCTTATGCCAGCCCCACCAGCCAATCTCGGACAACTTGAGTGGTGGTGTGGAGGGTGGGGTTTGGGAGGGCTGAGACGGAGGTGGTGATTGCAGGCCAGCAGGCGATGCTAGTTTGTCGGTGGATGCGCGCGCAGACTCCATCGGGGCCCAAGAGGAGGAGGAGTCGAGACGAGGAGCTTGCTTGCCCTTGCTGCCGGGCCCATGGCGCACGATACGTGGAAACGTGTGGCAGAAGAGCAGCGGATGCGGAACAACTTGTGGTGATGGTGGTGGAGGTGGTGGTGATGATGGTAGTTTTGGTGGTGGTGGTTTTGGTGGAAGTAGTAGTAGAAGTAGTAGTAGTAGAAGTACATCGGAGGAAGGCCAGATAACCCTGCAAGTGGGTCACATAGCATTGAGAAATTAGCTCCACTACACTTGAGCTATCACTTCCTCCTTTACTGAGTACGTCTGACATCAGAAAGAATTGAAGCGCAAATGAAATGCATCATGGTGATCCGAAAGTGACAATTAGCTAACATATTCAGGGTTATTGTAGCTGCTCTTCAGCAGTAAACATAATAAGCTTAAAGGGACATCAGAAATCTCCAGAATCATGTAAATGTGGAGACCATGAGTGTAACTCAAAGTTAATTAAAATCTAGGTTTCGAAATGCTTTGAGGCAACTACAATGCAAGAAAATGAAATGCAAAAACAAAAATGTTGACAATGAAAAGGCTAGAAATAAAAAAGGTTAGCTACGCAATGAAATATTAAGCATGGTTTTAGGAATTAAATGATTCAAATCATCAACAACCACCTCCTAACAACACCAACCTCCTATTTACCTTATTGGCAGGACAAAGACCTCGCTACAAGGTACTGGTAGTTTTCACCAATGCCAATCGATTTCCATTACTTGCAGATGACTTGCTAACGGGTGACATACAAAACCTGCTACTAGGATCTTACAGGGAGCTGTTAATAGGCTCAAACATATGTCACTGTACTCTACACAATGGATCGGGGTCGCTTAGTGAGGGAAACAAAGATATTACGAACATAATTATAACAAATCAAAAATTAGAAGGAATACGAATACCAACCTTCTTCCTCCTCCACCGCCACCTCCGCCACGTCTACTCCTGCCAGTAGACATTTCTACTCTTACTCTTGTCCCGCACATTCGTCTGAAAACAAGAAAACTACTAATAGACACCGAAATCCGTGAAGAAAACGCGACCAATCAAAACAACTTATTCAAACCGTAATACTGATCTCATACAGTAATCAGTAACCAAGATTAGCCACAATTAGTATTCGTAAAAATATGTTGATGTTTAGTAACACTACATGTTTGAGAACACTATTTCGTTGAACAAGACGTTTCCATCAACTCATCACTGGGGGAATAAATGAAACAGGACTCACGTTCCATCAAGTCCTCTGACAGCATCTTCCGCATCTCTGGGATCTTCAAACTCAACAAATGCGAACCCAGGAGGATTGCGTGCAACCCATACATTTCTCAGAGGGCCATATTTACCAAACGCCGACTCAATTTCATGTTTGGATGCACTGCTTCCCAAGTTTCCAACGTAAACTTTGCAGGCCAAATCCCATTCACGATAGCGAGACATATTACCTGGATGAGAACAAAGCGTTAAGGGATGCTAACACCGGTTCATGCAGTTAAGGCGTTAACGCTCATGAACAAAATGGCGCCCGAAAGAATTATGTGCGATTAACCCAAAAACCACGGAACCAACGGCACCAATAACACAGCGAGATAAGTTACAACACAAATAATGGATAGATAGCGAGGAAAAATTAGCGAAAATTAAAATTTATGAATACTACACAAACAGAATAAGCTCATGGCAGTATTCCGGGTTTTTGAGAGTACCCGAGGAACACATACAATTTACGATATACTTCCATTCACTTAGCTACAATTCAGTTCATTGATGAAAACACACCAAGTTTTTACCCAAAATATGTCCTAAAACTTCCAGTTAACAAATTTGACAGGTTGGGCTGCTTTACTTGGCGTCCTTTCCCAACAATGCCACTTGAGGAAGAATGCTGCTTCCTATTGGCTGAGATATGCTCTCTCAGGATGTAGTTCGTTTCAAAGCCTAGGATTGGTTAATGCTGGGCGTTAAAATATGAACGATCTGAACCAATTGGAACGCGCCCAAATAGAAGAACATCGCTCAAAAACCTCGTGAACGAAAGCTGAATAACGAAATTTAGGGTAATAAGGTTAATTGATAAACCGGGAGGTCTGATATGTTTCGTAATGATGGAAGAATTTGTGCCTTAACCATTTAGGAAATTTCTGTCAAACAGCGTATTAAAGAAAATGAACTGAAAAATTAATATTTTGACGAATGTCTGAATGACTAATTGGTCATATGAACTTTGGTCGAGAAATGGAATGGAGGACACCGCTGGTTCATGAGTAGTCATTTTCACTGTGAACTAAATAGATTCGTCTCAGCTCCTGATTTTCACTGTAATCGAAATCTGACAGCGGAATACTTTCTAGTAAATCAGCTGAAATGGTTTTCGAACGGATTAATAAGAAACTCGTTTCTGTTAAAGCTCATTATTTCTTTAACAATGCAGGTTTGTTTCTTTTTAGTGTTTCAACTTTTCACTCATGATATTCGACGTTTGGTGTTGCTATTAACCCCACATGTCTTGTGTTTCGCGCGTATTTGTACTACTTTACTCTAATGATCCTCTTGTTATTCTCTTTTCGAATCATGGAAGGAACTGCACCTGTCGTGCCCTTCCTACCGACCATAGCGAAACAGCTCGGGTTTTCTCCCACAGAAGTTGGAGGGTTGTATACAATTCTCCCTGTAGCAGGGATGCTAGCAAAACCTGCGTGTGGAGCTTTAGCAGATAGGCTACGTCTTCATAAACTCCTTTTTTTAATGGCTATAGCTCTAACTGCGCTTACATTTTTTGCTACGAGCTTTATCCCCGAATCATCTGAACCCCCTATGACTAATGTGTCGTTAGACTGTGGAGTTGAAACTAATATCAGGGTAGGTCTGGTTGAGAAACTTTGTCTAATGTAATTGCAATGCCGCATTGTTGTTGGCTCTTGAATATATCTTACTTAATTCAGGTACATGGAGGTTCTTCCGACTGCGCCAGGCAGCGATTGGTGGAAAACAGTGGTAATGGTACAGTTCAGTGTCATTTAAGCTGTGACCCACTCAAAGTCAATGGAAGCTGGTCAGAACTCTGTCAGTCGTGGAATATCTCTGAGTATTGTAGCGGCATGGAGAACTCGAAGGGCAAGTATGATTAATATTTTCTTGAATTAGTTTGCTTGTGTTAAGGTCGTTGGGTATTTAGGATTTGTAGTCATTAAGGATCAGATTTAAATTGTGTCCTATGTTAAAAAAAACTACTTCATAGCTTTCTACCTCTTTACTAAATTCAATTAATAAGGGATTATTTTTATTTGAAAAATACACCAAATGTTCATCCGAATCTCTACAAAACTGCATGGAAATTTACACATTACGTTTACTTTGGTTGATGTTAGTAGAGATAATGAATGAATTTCTGTTTCATCATATTTTTGCCATCAAATTATAGAGGCTAAGATGAGATGTATGATAGTGAAATAGATTGCCATACAATTAAAAGGGCTCGAATAACATTTGCTGAATTGACCTTCATAATTAGTCACCTAATCATAGCCATTCTCCCTTCCAATACATGGGAGTTCATGAGGTTCCCTGCTGCTGCGGCAGAAGCTACGTGGGACAGAGCAAGCGTTCTATCTCCCAAAGGCTTAAAGAGCGTTGAAACTACATCAGTGGGATGCATCAGCGGTCGTCGAACATTAAGCCTCCAGCCCTGGGCATAAAATAATGTTTAACGCTACATGGGTATTGGCGAAGACAGAAGAATATCATCCCCGTCTTATATGTGATTCCATCGAGATAGTGAAAAGGCCAAACAACTTCAATAGGGAGGAGGAGGATATAACCTCAGCCGCTTATGGAGAGGGTTCCTGGCCCAATCTAATGACCAACGGCTATTGCCTTCCGTGAAAATTCAAAATCAGGTCAACAATGGGTTAACGAAACCTATATAAGCTCGGGACGAGAACGGTTTCCCTCCCATTCTCTTGAAAACGCTCCCAGTAGGAGGAGTGAAACATCGAGGAAGAAAATGTTACCTATGCAGCAATTCCCTAAAACAACCACCAACATTGATAAAAGAAGCTGTGAAAATCTTCATGCGAAAAGTCAATAGTTACAGAAAAGGTGCATAGGTTTAAATATACATTGCACTAGCGATACCCACTCGCATTCCTTATTTCTTCGAAAGCCCGCTTGAGCTCTCTATTCATGTCCTCTGCAGGAAGACTCAGAGGATGGTGCGGGATTAATGGCCAGTGTATTCTCCTCCTTGTCCAGGCCATCCAGTAGGCAAGAAAAGTGAACAGCAGTCACCAAGGCATTGAAAGACGAATTTTGTGGTGGCTGCATTACCCCGGAAAAGATCCTCGAAATCCTTAGCCCTGCCTGGATTCAATGTCAACATTCTCATGGCTAAACATGGAAGGAATAAACATGCCATCAGAGAAGTGAAAACGCTTACTTCCAATTTTGACTTCAGTCTCCTCCACCGACCTTGTTCTCCCTTTCACCTGAATTTCGATTTATACTTGCCGTTAACAACCGTCGAATTATCGGGAAAATATTTACGTCATCAATCTTTTCACGCCTACACCCACGCTCACCACTCGTCTTCGGTTCCTAGCACCTTGAGAGAAATAACGGCAACCGGCAGCTTGATGAGCGGGAAAAGATATCCATGTTGCTAAAGGCTACATTTAAAAAAATACATTGCCACTGAAAACATGGGTCCCGTACATGTCTGGTTGATGGGTTCCTTACCCTGGGTAGCACAGGTGCAGCAAGGGAGAAGCAGTCCAAATTCATGAGGGAGAGGGGATACCCAAATGCTGCAGCAGCTCTGTGGCAGGGCAGTAAAGACATTCGCTAAGAGAGATGCAGTCATAAAGTCGGCCTGGCCTGAGCCTACCGTCCAGTTCAGTATGAGTGGAGCACACATGCAGCAAGGGAGAAGTAGTTCAAATTCAATGGACTTGTAAGGGAGAATGGCATCCGAGTTTCAGTTGAGTGCTCTTTTTCTTGTTGAGGACAAGGCGATGAAGTGCAGTGACAAGGTTGTTTCAAGGCAGTTTTCACACATTCAGTGGAGTTTCAGCCCAGAATCAGCTCTGTTTCAAGGGAGAAATTTTTACTTGAGTTGGGACGAAGGAATGTGGGATGAAGATAAATCTAGGGAAGACAAAGGTGATGTCAGAGAACCGTGAAAAATATAAAAGTGTGAAAAATAATAAGGTCTAATAGGAAAAGTGAAAAATATGTAAACAACAAATGGCAATTTCCTTATTTAAATGTGTAACTCCACTACCCACCATGGTTTTGACACACTTTGTCATTTTCAATGTGTCAAAAAAGACTGGATAATGAGATCAAGCAGTGGTTGATAGTGTAGTTGAATATTGAAGTGTGGAAATACATAACTAATTGTTGTTTATATTATATTATGAATGTATCACATTTCCACCACGTGAAGCCTGAAACGATTTCATTGGAAAAGTGAAAAGCCACCCATGTTACGAATAAACAATGGTGACAGAATTTAAGTATACCAGGACTTCCATGGTGATAAATTTATGGTAGTCACCCACAATGCACAAATTGTGCAAAAACTCCACGGAGAAAAAAATCATTTGTCCTGACTGGGATTCGAGCCCGAATTCCTCAATTTCCGGCCGAGTGTTTTAGCCAGTTAGCAGACTGATTTTTGGGGTTACTACCGCATAGATTCATCTCTGCAGTTTCGCAGGCATTGTAGCAGGCTTCTTCAGGTCAATGAGGTGGAGAACCGTGGTATCGCTTGTCTCTTATACACCCCAGTGCTGGAGGCCGGTGTCTTCTCATTGGCTGGTTAAGGAGGTCCGGGTGGCTTCTCATTGGTCCGCATCTCCCGGCTTTGTCCTATCACTCCGAGTTTACTCTTGAGGACTCTTCTCCATGTGTTAGGGAGCTAGTATCCATCCTACCTGTTGAGGTTTTTTGGTGTCTTCATAATCTGTATATCTTCCTTAATGATCCGAGGGAAGTATCTCTTTTCATTGGCAATGACTTTTGCATTATCATATTCGAGATTGTGATTCGGCCCACTCCATGTGTGCTCAGCTATGGCCGAGAGGCGCAGTTGTGGGTTCCTCGTGGCTCTTTGGTGTTCTTGGAGCCGCATCTTGAGGGGTCTGCAAGTTTGTCCGATATATGCTCTGCCACAGGTGCAATTGACTCGGTACACCCCACAATGGTTTTCTGCGGGGACTTTATCCTTGCCTTTGTTCAGGAAGCTGGAGGTTTTTGCAGGACAGGTGAACCTTGTCACAATGTCTTGCTTTGAGAGCACACGACCCCTTTTTTTTCTTTCTCTTCTTTTCACTCGTCCCTCCTGATAGCCTGCCCGTCCCTCAGATAGCCCTACGTAATAAGTACTAAGTGTTGCCCTTTAAGTGTTCTCGTGTACGGATGTGAAGCTTGGAGGTAAGGTGAGAGGGAAAGGAATAGAATAGAAGGATATGAAATGTGGGTGTAGAGAAGGGTGGAAAAAGTAATTTGGTTAGGTAGATGAGAAATGAGGAGGTTTTGAACAAAGTTGAATGTGAATACAAGGAAAGGAGAGTGGTTGGTGGGGGGATAAGAGTGTGGCACCAGGGTGACCGATGAAGAGGGAAGGAGAAGAGGACGTGAAACATAAATTTTTCTCCTCCTTCGAGGCAGTCTGAGTTTGGAGATAGTTCTCTTGTCGGCCGATAGAGTCGTCTGAGACAATCTGCCCTTGCCTCGGCGTTTTTGACTGGGGTTTATTATCTTCAGTGTGTTCCTCTTTGAGGGAATGATGCGGGCGGAATGGCAACTGCAAGCTCTCACTACTCCTCCTCTCTCACTTTCTCCCGTGGCCGTCGCCAACGGGAATTCACTCGCACCCTTGGGTGTGTGTGCACCCTGACAGTTCCAATACTCGAGGGTCAGTTACCCTTTCTCATCAGAGCCCTTTTATTTTCAGCATGGGTGTCACTTTGAGTTTTTTTATCTATATTCATGGAAAGCTGAGAGCGTATGGATGCAGAATTTCACAGTGCACTTCCTTGGAAGTCACGGGGGAAGTAAATCCACATTCGCTGAAAGGTGTCCTCGCCTTATCGTAACCGGGGGCCCTCAGCCCCACGGGCACATTTTTTGGTCCTTCGGGCCGGATCGCACACATGCTGAGAATCTGACATACTTAGATACCTAAATAAAATAACAGAAAATGGACTCTGGAACGAAAAATTTTATCATTTTTGTAGCATAAAAATAACATTGTTGAATTTGTATTTTAATAATACTTACTTTTTCAGACGTTATGAATCAGAAAAGCTTTCGTAGTGGAGTTGACGAATGCCAGTGGAATGAAATTAATGATATCAGTAGGTACAGTTCACCGTATAGGTGAGCATAATCAGCTGTGGTGCCTTGAAAAACCTTGGCGACTAGGTAAATAATGCAGCAAAATCAATGATACCAATGAGAATTACAAATTAATGTTGGCTTGAATATAAGATACAACTTCAATTTCTGTTTATATCCGATATGCCACACGAATGGCAACAAAAATGCTGTCCTTACGAACTTTGAAAAGTCCTGATGAAATCCTGTTTCTCGCAGGTCTTTTCATTCGAGGTAATTTACAGTTTCTGGTTACTTTTCCGAATGGAGTGTTATCCATTGGGGATAGGTTTGTAGTTTATTGGTGATTGTTGGGATACTGCACCAGAGTTAAGGAAAAGAGTATGTAATATCAGTTTTTGAATTATATATTTTTAGCTTTTTTATAAGGCAACTGTCCTTCCCCGTCCTTCTCCCCCCTCTTTCGTCTGCCCACTGAATTTCTCCTATCTTGAGCTGCCAAAATTCCAGGCGGATTCCGAATTGGCATTGAACGGGAGAATCTCGGATCAACAATTTTGGGAAGCTTACACTCAATTTAGAATTTTTTCAATTTTTTCACCATAAATTTTCTCCAAAAATCGTCATCCCTTTCAATTCTCTCCACTTTTAAATCACATTTGGTCTGTATGGCAAAGATACAAAAATCTTACTGAGTGATGTGAAGCTGGCCCTGAATTTGAAAGAAGTAATTATGCTTCTGGTTAATCTTCATTTTGTCATTCTTCATCCAGAAGTTTACTTTTCCTTCGTTGATTGCCTCTTCTACAGTCATCTCTGCTGCCAATGACGGACAGTTTATTTCAACTATCCCACGATCAGCAACAATTCCATTAGGAGTAGCTCCAAGGAAAGGAAATTCTTTGTCAACGTACAGCCCGCATGGTTGAATGCAAATACTTTCCTTTAATTCCAAAGCTGTGCGAGCTTATCGTGCGAAGGGGCGAAGTGCGATGTTATCACTTCACCCCTTTTTTTGGCGTTGTTTAGCAGTCGGCATCTGAATGATTTGAAGCACTGTTGCACTAAAATTACTATGTGATGGATATAATAAAATCCTCCGCGGAGAAAGATTTTTCCAATCGACATCAATAGGTAGCGTGAACAAGCGATGGGAGATGCTGAAAACTTCAATTCGTTCCTTATGTTCCTCATGCACACTGGCCCCAGGGGTGAAAATTTCCCCTCCCATCCCTCTGAACCTCTTTCTAGGTCTTTGCAACAGTCTAGACTCAGGGTATAGCATATGAAAGCAATCCGTTCTATTTCTGACAGAGCGCTCGGGGCGAGAGAAGTGAGAACTAAGATGACTGCTGCCACTGTCATTGATGCCCATTTTGGGACTCAAAAATCCCTCAAAACTCTCATTTTTCATTCCTTAATTATGCACTTATCTGAAAAGTATTGGCCATGAGATTTGGTGTGTTAATCATAAACATCTGACTAAAGGGTGATGGATAAGCAGAAACGTCATTAATTGATTCAATATTCCACAGAGATTCCCGAAAATACCCATTATTTCCAATAGTGCCTTGCATAGATATACAATTTAGAAAAAAATGAAAATAAGATACCAACCTAGCTACATACTTTTCCTTGAATATATCGAAAATCACATGCCTGCACAAGCAAAATCAACTGTATAAGAACAACGTTTAGAAGAATGCAATATAGGGGTGTACTGCGTCCTCTGATGGTGGCAGATCAGGTGAAGATCAACAGATTTGAGGAAATAAAGAAGAGAGCTCCAGACAGAGGTGGTGGACAGGACCTACTAGCAGCCAGAATACCAGATGATGATGATGAATCAAGAGTGAATAGTTAAATAATTTTTATGAATGAAAAAGACATGTTTGTGTATGGGATCTCAGAATCTTTTTCAAAATGTGTCAATTAATAATTGGCTAGTGCCTTAAATAAACCCATTGTGCAACACAGTGTGCCATTGATGCTCTCCTTGTACGTACCAACGTGCTCCTTACCCAATATGACAAAGACGACATACATGAGCGTATTGGTCACGCGCTCCATGTCAGCCTCCTCTGCTTCGCTCCCTGATGGAATGAAGATGAAATTAATGCCATGGAGAATATCCCGAGGGGAGCACTTACGCACCCAGCTGCCATGCACCCCTTTTAAAGTGGGCGGACTCGATGAATTTGTTTATCATTGTTAAAACTTCCCCTAACTCATTCCCTCATTAGAAGAAAATGTTATTGGTCTCTTATTATTCCTGAAAATCTGAAAAAAAACATGTTGTGTGTAGACATTTTACCCAACCAAGTGCAATGCCCATGTAAAGCATATCCATGTGTTTTATAGGGAAAATTGTAATTTTTAATATTTGTGGCCATTGCACAATTTTATTTTGTCCAATCGAGGCCTTCCACAGAGGTCTTCAGCTTGCAAAATTTCATTTCTTTTAAAAAATAGCATCATCTCATGAGTCATTTCTCAAAGCAAATCAAAGGAAGAAGCCAATCTTTTCAATTCTTAATGGTGACATTGAGAATCATCTCCAAGAGATGTACTGGCAGTTTGTGAAGTCAGACTTCCTAAACACTGCAAAGATAGGCTACCAGCTGAACGACATTAATATTGATGACGTTGCGAATGGATTGATGCCTACCTTGATGCTAGGCTGAAGAACGTCAAAGATGATAAATTTAGGTTGGAATGTAAGAAGTGTTTGGTCTCCAATGTAAAGAAAATATGTAGTTGAGAAAAGCCCAATTCAGTACAAATTTACCAGAGATTGCTTGATTTACTTGAATAGGGAAATTGCATACATTTTATAAACAGTATGCTGATATACTACAGTAAATACTTAGTACCGCAATATACTTTTTTCCGCTTAAAATTCAGTTTATACCCTAGAAAATGACTCCCAAAAGTCGCCCGAGTTTCGCGGGCTAAAAAATACCGCCCCCACTAATCTTTGGCCGTGACGTCATAGTTCAGTACGAGTCCCAGATCCAAGCCCAGTAACTGCAGGTTTGGAAGAGCCACGTTGCGTTTAAAGGAGAACATGGGTGAAATAAGGAAAAATTACAAGTGGTACATTGTTCCTCTGTGCAATAACACCCCAGAAAAAAATTTTCGTCTGCATTCCCACGGAGGAAATTAGAAGAAAAGCTTTGATGCATGCCGTCTGTCGGGATGAGCGTTACGGAAAAATAAGAGTATAATAAACGGAATGATAAACCCGTGTGCTATGTGAGCGAAGATAACTTTAATATAAATAATATTTCCATATTTCATTGACTGAATAACTTGAAACTGAGATTTTTCGATAATTCGGCAGCCGTAGAATAAAAACTCAACTTCCGAACAAAAATCGAGGTAGGTGTTTCTCGATGGTTACGATCGTTACGATGGACTCAAATTATTAAGGCACTTGTTCAATTTCAGTTACGGAAGGACATAGAAAATTCCATGATGTTTAAAATCAAGGGAGGAAATATGAAAATATATGTGCCGCTGTACTTTGAAAATTTATATCCTGGCTTCACTGCATGCTATAATAATGAAATATACGTCATTTTAAAGGAAATTTTATCCTAAATTCTGATTTATTTTATTATGATTATTTATATTTAAATCCCATGATGTTTAAAATCAAGGGAGGAAATATGAAAATATAGAGCAACGTTGATCCTCATGCATTCGAGTGCCAGCCAAGAAGACAGCGTTTTCTTCTATTGTCGGCGTCAAAATGATGTGTACTTTGCAAATTTATATCCTGGCTTCACTACATGCTATAATAATGAACTATACGTCATTTTAAAGGAAATTTTATCCTAAATTCTGATTTATTTTATTACAAAAAAATTGAAAAATGTAGACACGGTCAGTGCAATAAATGACTCCGCGCACCGAAAAATTAGCCGTTTTGTCAACTTCATGAACTTTGCAACTCAACCTAAGTAAAACTACTACGTCTACAGCATTCATCTTCCACATTAATTTACACTCATCAGTGCGGATTAATAAAATGGCTTTTGGGTATTTTTAGAACTTATATTTTGTTATAAATTAATGAAAATATTTAAACATTATCTTGTCCCATAGTTTACCCCGAAAGATAAAGGAAGTTGTAGATGGAAAAAGAATGGAATCCAGAGGTGGTCACAAAAAATGAATCGCAGCATTCTTTGATTTTATTCTATGCCGTTGCTTGCTTTTCAAAAAAGAGTTGAGTCACAAGAGGAATGTTCTGCGGCCTTTGATTTGGAAACTATGGAGATAAGGATGGACATGTGTGGATCAGCAATTTCCATTTAGTTGGTTGTCAGGATAAACCAAGGATCCATTTAAAGGTTGTCAGGCCATCGTATAAAGATAGGACTGATGTGCACCACAGGGGAAATGGGGTGTTTGAGGGAAAAGTCAAACCCAAAGTTGCCCAAAGAATGTGCAGTTCTATGTTGCTCTTTCCCCAGTTAAAACCAAATAGAAATTGGATTGGGATGATATTTTCACCACGGGTTCCAGTGATAGTGAGAGTGCAGGTGATCACGGTCACCGTCGAAAGTCATCCCTCTAGGATTTCCGATACGGAATTTTTAAGTGACAACTGATCGCAATGACGATGAGCTCGCCTTTAGAGTAGGTTTCAGATATATCGTGAGAAAAGCTCCCAAAATGTATTAAAGACTCTGTTTGGAAAACATGCTCATTTTAATGCTAATTTAGGAAGTATTTCATTTCAAAAGTAACTTATTAACACCTGAAGACGTTGTGTTTATTATATTGATCGAAGTGCGATTGACCGATTCTTTCTGCAGAATAGGAAGTGGCTTCGGGGTTTTTGGTCACAAGATGGTAGATTGTGTTGGAAGTTCGTCTATATTTTCGCTACTAAATTGAAACATTAATAGTCTGGCTTCCTCAGAGCTTCCTGTCGCCCTCCAGGCAAGGTATTTTCAAGTTGAAAGTATCATCGACAGCTTTGAGGTGGAAATAAGTTCATCATAAGACTACCGGACTGCCAAAAGAATACACATTTCACATGAATATACGCTTTCGCCAATATTATACGCAAGTCTCACTTTGTTATGAACTATAAAACATTACAGATGCACATCAGCTACCTTTCCATTTCTTGGCATCGACTTTCCGAGCCGACGAAGTCTACAGTTTCACTAAAATACCCTGTTATCATGATGGAATCAGTAACAGGAAGCTTGCTAGGATCAGCCTAAGAATAACCATATGCCTTCATCTTTACGCAATCTATCGCTTTCAATGGAGGAGAAATAGATCAAATAATAGCCCTGAAGTCACAATGAACAACTCCGATAAGTCTGCACTTCAATAAATGAATCATAACCACGCCGTCACATGTATTCAATTCAAGTACTATGGCCGTGCCACCGTGCCTCCTCGTACTGAACTATGATGTCACTTTTCTACCAGCCAATCATCGGGCGTTTTCGCTTCTCACTTGCATTTGAAAATTCTCGTGAACTTTGATGCATTAAATATCGCAAACCACGTCATAAAATAATAAAAAAACTTTCACCGAGGTATGCAAACATATATTTTTATATAATTTTGGGGCTATTGATTATATCTGAAATATATGCAAGTTCCCTATTCTTGTCTTGAGGCTCTTTTGTCCACAAATCATATAACCGTTCTACAGGCAGACCGTGCGGGAATCCAGTTGTAAAGATTTGTATCCCAGGTGCATTAAGCAGAGCTCACGGGCATAAATAGGGATACCGATAGATTGGACTAATTCCACGTGAGTCAGCCTAACAAGGAAGAGGACAAAGGATGTATGGGCAGCAGCTACTTAAATTATCCTGCTGTCCTCCCATGGTATGCAATGCTATTGTTGAGAGTGGGTTCCACGTGAACAAAGATGTGTTAATTGAGAATGTAGGTACATGAAGACCCTCATTGCTCTGACTAGAGTTTGGGATGGGATATTTTATGTGGAAGGAGAGGCGTGTGTGGAAGTAGGTTGATGGGATATGAGTGTGAAGAAAGTGCCAAGTACGTACATTGGTATACGATTGACGAAGGGAAGATAAATAAATGAGCTAGATAAGTTAAAAGTGGAGAGACAAGTCCTGAAAAAAAAACAGGAAGAGTTAGAGAAAACATTTAAGAATATGAAAAGTGAAAATATGTATTTACTTTATCTGAGCACAATTGTTGGATGTTACCTGAATTTTTCATTTCTGGTCTTTTAATCTTAGACCCCAATATTTTCAAATTGGGTTCCTTACTATTTCATTAGCTTTGTTTGGGATTTAAAGTTCTTATGAGGATTGATTGATATGCATATATATTTATTTTTCTGCTTCCATTTATCCTAATTTATTTAGGTGCATTTTTGGGTTGCATTGAAATCTGTAGTAAGCAATTTCATGGGATATAATGGAGAAAACTGCCAGTAAAAATACGGGAAAATTATGTAGAAAAAAAATTGTGGTCTCCTTGATCAATGATGCATTGTGGACTCTTATTATGAATTTACCAAAGCTCTATTTTGGCCTTTGGTTAACTATGAAATAAATTTTCACAATTGCTACTTCAAAAAAATTAAAGTGTTACCATTTGGTGTTTTTTTTTCCTTTGAAAGTGTCCCTTTTTCTGGCAGGTAATCTATTTAGAAGGTCAGGTTCCTTGTCATTGGGCTCATTTAGGAAGAGTGTTTGTTATTATTTGGTTGTCATTTTTATCCTTAGCTCTATTCACCTAATGGGAATTTCATTCCAAAATAACATCCATTGCTACATCAGTGAATGATATTCCTAATTTAAATTATTAACTCTTCCAGGTGGCCCTGATACTTTGGTGCCTGATAAGCAGTCCACAGGAGAAGAAGATGTACTTAACAAGCTAGAATTTACTGTAGAAGTGCCTTTACACCATACACTCCTTGTTGATTCCGATTTATTCTTTAGAGTATCAAGGGCAACCTTCCATAATGGCATGACGATTATTCCATATTGCAATGCATGGATGAGCATGGAATGTGGATTAACCTGTAACAGTTTGAAAGTCTCTGAAGCCATTGCAACTGCCCCTGTGAGTATTTTACTGCTGAAATTTTTAATACTTTTCATTACTAGCACTTCAATGAGTTTTTTGACTAATCAGTACGAGCACTCTGTGACCTTAAGAGTGTGCCCTCCTGTATTGACTGGATCAGTTCCACTTTTAATTTCTTCTGGCTCTCTTCATGGCCTTGATTCTTGGCTCTGGCTTTTGATTTAGCTCTTTGATTGCTAGATTGCCATAGCACAAGAAAAATCAGCTTTCACTAAGCAAAAATGAGGGTCTTCTTTTTTTAACCCTTGGGATATGCATGAAAGCTTCAAGTGAATTGGTCATATTGATCGTTCTATAAGTACTAGCTATTCCCTGAGAAAAATATTTGTCGTGCATGTGGAGGATATAAGTTTTCCACTCCTACGGAATTGTGGGAGGCAGCAGAATCTATACAAATATCGTCTGGGCAGGCAGGCTCCTGCACAGATTTTGTGGGACTCACCAAGTAGGGAATAGCTTCTTGGGAGGTCGGGTCGTTTAAATTAAGGTTCATTGAATGGCACTGTAATGTAGGATGTGTTTACACTATGGATGGGAGAGTGGAAGCGTGGGATTGGGAGTAGGCGATACTGTTCTAGGAAACACACTTTGATGGAAATAGAGTTTGAAGTGCGTGGATCAGGGATGGCAAACCTTTCAGCAGTTTTGAACCAAAGTCAATGAAGTAGCGTACACCAACCCAATAAACGCACCAGCCCATGATGTGTTATAGAGTATCAATTATTTTTCAACTATATAAAAGGAATGTTATATTTTTTCAACAAAAACCACAATTTTTTAATATACCTACTATGCCTATGTTCCTAATATTTGCTAGTTTATTTGTAATATTTGAAGTTTCAATGGAGTATATACCGAAGAACCATATGTTAAATACCATTAAATGCTTTGGTCAATGTTTAATTACATTTCTATGTGGTGATTAATTACATGATAGGACCCTTTATTACCATTCTGATGCCCTTCAACTAATTTGACCTTTGGTGAGAGAAGAGAAGTAGACTGCCACCAGTATTTAGTTTTTGCTCTGTTTCTTACACTTAGTGCTGTTTTTTTCATGTCTAAGTTGGATAAAAACCCATTTGTGGGATCTCCTTCAGGCTTTCTGTCATCACCTTTCCCTTCTCTCTCCCACTCTCTGAAATATATGTATTGGCAACACCTCTCTCTACTCTGGTGATGATGTAATCACTTTGAAACCTCAGTTGAATCAAAGTTATTTTTTCAGTAAATTACTGCTTGCTTTTAGTAAATCCCAAGATTATTGACTCTTAGTGATGATGATTTTTGTTTCTATTGTTCCCAATGGAGTTATTGCTATGTAATTTCATGAAATTCGTGCGTAGGTTTCCGCGGCGTTGTTCACGATGACTGCTAATTTCCGGGTTCTTCAGCCGCGTCTGTCGTTTTTGGTTGACTACAGTTTCGGAAGCCATCCTGCTTCCGTCTTCAGGTCGAAGGTGAGAAGTTTTCATTTTTTGCCGTCTTATATAGCACTGGCCGATCTCCTCCTGTGCGCTGATTGGTCAGAACTCTCTTCCAAACGTTGCTGATTGGGTAGCCGTTGTCCCTGTTAATATTTTGTCTTTTGTAAATTTCAATTGCTTCCCTGATTTGCCTTGGGTAGTAGCGACTCTCTTTTGCCACTATCTTCGCTTTTTCGAATTCAATGTTATGGCCGGCCTCACTCCAAACATGCTCTGCAATGGCTGACAAGTGCAGTTGTTTTTTATTGGTAGCTCTCACATGCTCCTTCATCCTTGTCGCCATTCCTCGGCATGTTTCGCCAACATATGACTTTCCGCAGGAGCATGGCACTGTGTACACGCCTTTGCATAGTGCCTGCGGGATACGATCTTTTGGTCCAGGTACAATGTTTTGTATCTTGGTCACGCAATTGAACCTTGTGACCACGTCATGCTTCCTTAGTATCCTAGCAATGCATTCTGACACTCCTGCTATGAATGGAATTGTAAGCCGTGCCATTCCTGATTCCTGATTAGTGCTTTGGTCAGGTGCTTCTTCTCTGAATCTAATGATTCGGCGTCGGAAATGGTGAAGGCTCGGTGGAGTAGAGATGTTACCACCGAGGCCTTCTGGGTGGGATGGTGGTGTGATTCTGCGTTCAGGTATCGGTCCGTGTGCGTTTCCTTTCTATACACCGCATGTCCAAGACTGCCATCGTCTTTCCTCTTAATCATCACGTCCAAGAAGGGCAACTGGCCTTCGCATTCCTTTTCCATTGTGAAGCGGATCCTTCGGTGTTGGTTGTTGAGATGTATTAAAAATTTGTCCAATTCCTCTGCACCGTGTGGCCATATGATGAACGTGTCATCAACATACCGAAGCCAAAGCTTTGGTTGCTTGTGGTAGGTATTCACGGCCTCCTCCTCAAACTTTTCCATAAAGAGGTTGGCCAACACAGGGGAAAGGGGCGAACCCATTGCTGCTCCGTCTGATTGTTCATAATAGTTGTCATTCCACAGGAAGAAGTTGTTCCTCAGGCAGTGCTCCACAAGCTTGGGGAAGTCCTTGGGAATTCCTGAGCTTGTCAGCTTTTTCTCAATTTCCACTGATTCTTCAATGGGCATGTTCGTAAACAGCGACACTACGTCGAAGCTCACCATGATGTCTTCTCTCTCGATGGTAATGCCTTTTATCATATTCACGAAATGGGCTGAGTTCTTCACATATGAAGAGGTGTTTCCCACGCAATCCTGTAGAGTTTGGGCTAGGTATTTGGCGAGTGAGGCCCATTGTGAGCCAAATTGACGCTCCAACCTATCGACTCGCCAAATACCTAGCCCAAACTCTACAGGATTGCGTGGGAGAGAAGACATCATGGTGAGCTTCGACGTAGTGTCGCTGTTTACGAACGTGCCCATTGAAGAATCAGTGGTCACAAGGTTCAATTGCGTGACCAAGATACAAAACATTGTACCTTGACCAAAAGATCGTATCCCGCAGGCACTATGCAAAGGCGTGTACACAGTGCCATGCTCCTGCGGAAAGTCATATGTTGGCGAAACATGCCGAGGAATGGCGACAAGGATGAAGGAGCATGTGAGAGCTACCAATAAAAAACAACTGCACTTGTCAGCCATTGCAGAGCATGTTTGGAGTGAGGCCGGCCATAACATTGAATTCGAAAAAGCGAAGATAGTGGCAAAAGAGAGTCGCTACTACCCAAGGCAAATCAGGGAAGCAATTGAAATTTACAAAAGACAAAATATTAACAGGGACAACGGCTACCCAATCAGCAACGTTTGGAAGAGAGTTCTGACCAATCAGCGCACAGGAGGAGATCGGCCAGTGCTATATAAGACGGCAAAAAATGAAAACTTCTCACCTTCGACCTGAAGACGGAAGCAGGATGGCTTCCGAAACTGTAGTCAACCAAAAACGACAGACGCGGCTGAAGAACCCGGAAATTAGCAGTCATTATGTAATTTCATTTATACTAGCTGTATATTTTATTGCTCTACATCGCGTCAGACGCTAAATTAGTTCACTTGGTCCATGGAGCAGGGGATATTGCTCTCTGATGTTTCTTTTTTCCTCACAGATTTACGGCAATGCTGACGAGAGGGAGCGGGGCAGTTTGTTCTGGATCTTTGGTGCTCTGGTGCTTGTAGCTTGGGTCGGAATGGCTGTGACCGTCAGCATTGGAGATGCTATTTGTTTTGAAGTCCTGGGTATGTTCATTCACTGTGCTATGTTCACTTCTACCATTTTCTATAGATTCAACAGATTCAGGATTCAATTGGTGGAAGTTAGACATATTTAAATAAATAAAAGATCATAGCACTTTTCCATTAAATTTTTTAATGCGTACAACACGTTTCGGCTCACTGAGCCATCATCTGGTGCAAGACACTGCAAAACATCTGCCCATCACCTTTATACCCTTGAGAAAGAGGGTTGGGGAGGATTTGACATCTTGAAGAAGGGGGTGGGAACGGGCGTACAGAGTGGAGAGAGTGGGAGAAGGCACAACTACGGGATGGAAGGAGGACTGACTGTCAAATAACGACACGTGGGAAGAACCACAGAAAAACGAAAGAATGAAAAAATTGTTGGAAAGAGTGAAAAAAGGGGGGGTAGGATAAAAAGAGAGGCTGCGTGTCTTTAGAAACGGAGAGGAGTAAGTAGCGATGCAGGAAAAGAGGAAGGGGTGAGGAGTCCCTTTAGGTTAGCTGAGAAGGAGTGAGAATTAGCAAGGGTACTGGGAGGGAATTGCCAGCAAAAGAAAATGGTCAACACAATACGGAGAGACGGTGGGCGGACGGAAAAACCCTGTGAATGTTGGGGTCGGTTAAGGCGTGGGTGAAGAAAGAATTTTACCATTTGTTTTCGGAAAGGGGATCTTAAGGAGAGGAGAGTAGGTGACAAACACTTGTTCATTCATGAGCATTTTCATATCACTCTGTGCAATTTCGAATTTCTGTAAAACATCAAGTCTTGTGCCCTTACTTTTGAAGTGTAGAATTTCAGGTTGAAAATGACAACAATGAAAAGTCTGTAGTAAGTGTTTGGCGAGAAGTGATGTTTGATCCCCATTTTTCCAGCACCTTCTTTGTTCCTTCATGCTGGTAATGGAACTTCTGCCTGTTTGACCGATGTAACACATGTTGCATGATTCACAATTAACTTTGTAAATGCTGGATCGATGGATGGGCTCTATTTTGTCTTTAGTAGGACACAAAACTTTACCGAGAGTGTAGGGATTGTAGGAAGAAACATTGAATTTATTTTTGGGGAATTGCGAGCAAGCCTGTTGGAAAGATCTCCCACAAACAATAGCCTGCATCATTTTTTAGATTTCTCTGTGATGAGGGGAAGGGAGCCAAGCTGTGAAATGGATCGAGTTTTCAACTTTCTCTGAAGGATTTTAGTAATACTACTGGTACCACTATGTTGACGACATCATCTTCTGCTGGACCCAAAGTGTCAGACAATGAGATAACTTTCTGAATCTTTGAAATACCCAACATCCTAATATTACATTCACAGTGGAAAAAGAATCCAATGAGCAAATAAACTTTCTTCATCTCTCCATATCCATGTTGTTGTCAAACATGAATTTGGTGTACAGTGAGTCCTCGTTTAACGTCACTTAACGTTCCTGAAAAATGTGACGATAAACGAAATGACGTTAATCGAAGCATAATATCCCATAAGAAACAATGTAAAAAGTGAATATCGGCTCCCAGACCTCACAATTCCTGCGCGAAAAAAATGTTAGCATATCATATCTGGGGCATTTTTTACGGTGGGAATGCTAAACTATCGCATAAATACGAGTTCCTGTCTTCATCGACAACAATATAGCAGCAGTGACGTAAATCCTTCTCCATTTTTGTATCTTCCAGCATTTGCTTTTCAGCTTCGCTATGGTGGTCGCCCGGGCGAGCGTCGCCTCGGCATCATCATCGCTGAAACATCGTCGCAGTTACAGGAACCAAAATTATAGTGAACTCGGCAAAAAAAGTGACGACGAAAACTCCGAGTTCTACACGGAAAAATGCCTTGAAATCACTTTTTAGGTTCCTGAAAACCATTATGTCAAGTAAAACCTCGCGCACCTACGCAAGAATTCGTTTTGCAGAAATTTTTGCTAAAACCGTAATCGCAATTAAGAATAAACACACTGTTTTACACTTTGCTTAGACTGACTGTATTACCGCCCACAAGACGAACAACCTGCAACGCCCGCCGCTTCGCCTTTTTTTTCGCGCGAAATTTTAGAGACTTGACGTTATCACGAAGCGTAGGTGCGATAAACGAATGACGGTCTCAAAATTTTTGTGACGTTATCGCGAAATGACGTTAAACGGGGTGACGTAGAACGAGGACTCACTGTATACAGAAAACCCTGCTGTAGCGATACAATCATTCCAAGTAACTCATGCCATCCAACCTCCCAAAAATTATCCTCATTTCATTCCATGTTACATAGATTGGTTAATCTACCGTTAAATGCAATGAATTTCAATTTTGAACTTTCCGAAATTAAATCAATTGCAGTTTCAAATGGCTGTAGTGTAAATATTATTATAAATCGTGGATTTCATTATTTAGGTTGAGTGGGAAGCGTGGGCTGGGCTCTGTTGAAGTGGGACTGGGCAAGTTCAGGGCGGTCAATGAATAAACTGTTGTAAGGGGTTTGACAGAGGTTTTGAGGTCAGAAGAATACCCTTCTACATCTGAGGGCACTACGAATAACCACCACCCTCTAAAGATACCCCAGGATGTCATGCTATCAACTTGGCGAAATAGGAATTAGGAAAAGGGGAATGTGTCCTTTTCTGTTTACATTTGAATGAATGAGGGTCATTAGATGATTCTAACCCCAAAACTTATCTAGTTTTTGGCATTTGACACACATACCACAGCTTTCTTCTTTTTTGGCTGCGTAATTAGGACCTTATTCATGAAATCCCCTGGCCAATATCCTTCCTCATAGATCCTGATCCTGCGCACTAGTTGGAAAAGCCTTTCTTAGGATGCTTCCCTAGATTCTTCAGAAGCTCACATGGGATATTGTCCACGCCGACTGTCTCTTTTCATAGCCTTCATATCACAAAGGGCTCACTTGATCTCCACATCTGGTATCCCCAGTCCAAGATTATCCTCCTCCATTGCACATTCCTCCTGTAAAGTTAATCTTTCTGGAAGTAAGGAAATAAAACTTGGTAAGGTTCACTGTTATTTAATTATGGGTACGACCCGGGTTTCGTAACTTGGTTACATTGTCAGGTGTTTCGGTTACCAAGTTACGAAACCCGGGTCGTACCCATAATTAAATAACAGTGAACCTTACAAAGTTTTATTTCCTTACTTCCAATATGGAGAGATTTCTCAAAGTAAAGCCTGAAGTTATTAGATAATCTTTCTGGCCTGTTCCTTCTGTCATGCTGATCGTCCATGTATTCCTTCTGTTTACTCTGTTCCTCTTCTCTTTCGGTTAGCAACCGTCCATCTTTAGCCTTAATTTTAGACATTGCTTGCCCTCTTTTGCTGCCCAATAGTGACTTAACTTTGGCATACAACGCGCCTGCTTCTCCATCCTTCTGAAATCTTTCCATTTCCTCTCACTTTCTTTTCCACCAAGCCTCCCTTGCCCCCGTAGTTTCATGCCGTAATCGATTATTTATTTGCCTATACATTCTTTTGCCTTGCTCTGTGTCCAGGTTCATCTACTATCCCCTCTCCTCCATTTCTTTTGTCATTTTCTCCGTAATCCATAGCTTGTTTTTCCTTCCACTGTCAACGCAGCCAATTGACTTCTCAGCCACTTTGACTACAGTGGAACCCCGATCTATCGTTCCCGCATTCATCGATTGCCGTTCCTGGTCCCAAATAAAATTCCATAACGACTATGTAATTTTTTCCCACATCCATTGTTCCCGTCTTGTTTTCCGGCATTGATCGTTTGAATATGCCGGCCTCGGTGGCGGTGGGGTAAAGTCCTCGCCTGCCAAACCGTAGGTCGTGGGTTCGAATCCCGCCTGGGTAGGTGATCCCTATCCAGGGCATGGATGTTAGTGTTGTACTTTGTTAATATTGAAAACCCTCGTTGTAAAAGGCCGTTATGTGCTGTTTACGGGGGATGTGATAAATAAATAAATAAATAAAATAAAAAATATCGCGGTCCCGTCGTATAATTTTCCCGCATCCATCGTTTGACGAAAATGAGACGAAGTGTTTACAATGTGTTATATGTGGCTAATGGCGACAGACTCATAGTTTGAATCTCCCCCAGTAGATTGAACTACCATGGGGAGAAGCTAAGTGCCGTGTGATAATAACATTAGTGCATTTCCCAAGATCCGCTATCCGCCTCAATTCAGCACTCGCCTCCCTCCCTCTGACGCTTTCCTCTTCTCTGAAATCAAACAAAAGGTCCCAGCTCGCACAGGGATCGTATTACAAAGACCTTATCTTCGAAAGAAAATATCAAGTTACACGAGGACAATAGAAACGTGTTTTGCACCCTCCCCCTTTTCTCACCCCCTGACCTTTTTCAGCGTAACTGCTTCAAAGTTCCCAGTTTCTGGAAGTCAACTGCTGCATGAATCACCTATTAGCCCAAAAGGTGTCTAACAATGAATTTCGGCCGTTGGCATTATACTTTTATTAGATTGAATTATTTGTAAAGTGCACATGATTCTAAAGAGAATGAGACCAAACACGATGTATTTATAACATTACTAGCTGACCCGGCGAACTTCGTACCGCCTAACATTCAATGAACTTATGGTCTAGTTGCACCATTTATAAATAAAGAGCGGCTGTATCGTTTTAATCATATTTGATTTATTATAAATTATATGAGAAAATATTGACGAAATAAAAATTATACGCATTCAGTTGTTGGCTATTTGTGTTATTAACCGTAAAAAAATGTTTTTAGGCCTTAGTCCGTAGTGTAAACTTGGCTCGTTCACGGGGCAGGTTAAGGCAACGCTAGACCGACGCTTGACTGATGCTCAAAATAGTGTAAGAAAAGCCCCTATGAAGCAGCATTCGTATCAATTGACTTTAGGCGCGCCAGTTATAGTATCTCTGTTTGGAAAAAATGCACTGCGTAAACGTGCTGCATGTGTAAACGCACCGCGGTGTGCCCTACACATTCGGGTTTAATGTCTTGCATCGAGCGCTTTCTGATAAACAACAGTTTTTGTTTTGTTATCAGGCGCAGGATAAAGCGAATGAAGCTAAATAAAAATAGCGAAGCGAAGCAGGGACGCAGCGAGGGTGGTTTTGGGGGGTTAAAACCCCCCCAAAAGCTCAGAGAATCTTTTTATAAAACATTTGGTCATTAACATTAGGGGGACGGATGAGTCACAAAATATTTAACTGTTCACACAGCCGCAAAACCTACCATTTTGAACCTTTTATCCTAAAAAATGTCTGGGAAGGGCCCCCACACCTCTCGCTTACCTTGGCGAGTTTTCTATACCCTACAGACCCGCCAGTATTAGCTGCGCCTATTCTTAATTCCTAGCTGCGCCCTTGAGGCGAAGGAAGAAATACAGCGGATTGTTTACCGACTCGTAAACATACCACATATTATTTACCATGAGAAAATCATGGGTTTTCACTGACACATGTGAACAAACATCACAAAAACTGAAAGACTGACCATGCGATTTGTTAATCGTTATCACGAATGTAACACGAATTGGAAATTGAATACGTTTAAGCTCAAAAGGGCATATAAGTTGGGATCATGGAATCTTCGGATTGCGAACTTCCTCATCTTTGAATTTTCCTTTGAGTATAGTGGCGTGAATCACTTTCATTATCAGTTTTTTTAATAACCAAACACGTTCCGTTGGATAGTTTTGGTTGGTTTAGGTTTCGTAAGATCATGAATACAGAGCCTACCTTTAGCTGTAAATCGTGCCGTGATAAGCCAGGTGCGTCCAAGGACTTTAAATATTCAGATAAATAGTTGGTGACTTCGTCTTCGTTTATTACAAAGTTAAAAGATTTGAATTCATGCAGAGTACACGGACATTACTGATAATCAACAATTGCTTGGAGATTTGTTTACACACACGGTAGTTATGTGTTTGTTGACAACTCAATTCGAGCTGAGCTTACCTCTAATTCAATTATTTTAATACTATTTTAATATTACTTTAATATTTTTAACATGTTTGAACATTTAAATTTTTTTAATATTGTTAAAAAGATCAGTCAATTCATTAGTAAAAACGAAAAAAATCTTATTTTTTTGACCATTTTAACAATCAACTCCTAAAAACATATCACTAAGATAAAGTTGAATTTTTTTTGTGAACTTTTCCTATTTTTTAATGCCCTATATGTTATCCGGGGCTGAGACGAATCCAAAGAGCCTAATGTCACTAAAATCGGTGCAGCCGTTCTCGAGTTATAAGTGTTCTAACTAACACGATTTTCGACTTTCTTTTATGTATATAGATTTAAGCATTTAAAACTAGAAAATAGTTGGAAAAATACAATGATGATTTCTGGCGAAACTCTATATCCTCGTAGCTGAGCTTCTCGGCAGTTAATGTAGCATTTTTCCGAAATCAGGATATCAGGTTATTATCAGTTATCAATTTACGAGTTATACTATAAGTCTCAGTTGTAAGAGTTACTGAGGAAGGAATGTCTTCTCAAGGTATTTTGTTTCACCCTAATAACAATCAGGATTCATCTACTCATCTGGCGCTACGATAATTAGAAAAGAATGTGTAAGTTGCCTTCTCTTTAGAACAAAAAATTTCATGGCTATTTGTATGGCAGGATATTTGAAAGTGATAATATTCTAATCAACAATATGACCTAAGTGTCTCGATAAAGTACTAGTATTCCTGTAATTGGCTAAAATCTTCTTTGAATCCTTTAACAAATATCATAATTACGCGGCAAAATCCTGTGTTTTCTGGGACATAGGCAACCTATCCAAACATTCCCGCATTGATCACTTTCCTGCATTCATGGTTTTTTTCGTCCTTCCCCCTGAAAAACGATAGATGGAGGTTCCACTGTAATTATATGAAATTGATTTATTGATTTATTACATTCTATAAACAATTTTAATAAATATTTTCGGCGATCTCAGAAAGATTGGGTAAGGGAAACTTGGTTACTGTGCGGTAATAACAACGTGCACAAAAAACAGTCTCTCGGAGGCGCAAGGAATTAAAAAAGGACTTCCTGTGTTCAGACGGTAGAAGGTCCTAGGGGCATTGGCATATTAAAGGAGGCCATGGTATTCGGCATCTGGGCAAGAGCGAGGTTAGGTTGGGCCTTAAGTTGGCCCTGAATTTTCCAAACATTGACGTCATAACAGATATCACTTTTCATTGCTGCGTTTACATTATATGTCTCATACGTATGGCGTATGTCACATACGTTAATTTTTAGTTCATATACGGCCGGTGATTGTCCTATTTTTCACTTATAAACGGACCATGAATTTGACGACATTGAGACCGCGATAACCTGAAAAAAACCGTGAAAACCTGTAAAAAACCGTGAATTTCATTATTTAGGTTTAGTGGGAACCCTGGCTTTTTTACCTAGGGTTTCGGATGACTGACTTGCACTGAAAACCAAGGCCACTCAGTTCCCCTTGGACTTGCGACCGGTGAATGGGAGGGAGGGGGGAAGATAAGAAGTTTGTGTATGAGACGCACCCCCATTATTTGCTGCAGTTTCTGGAAAAAAAGGTGTGTCTCTTACATGCGCTTATAGAGTATTAACATACAGTAAGTATATTCTAGAGGGCTCACGGCATAGGAGAAAATCGTATCGACAGTTTTAATTCCCCTACAGCAGACAGATGGCATTGGAGGGGCATGCAAGGTGCGAGAGAGAGCACGTTCAAGGTCTTTCCCTTTCCCTCGCCTGTCCCCTTTCCTTCCCGCCCTCACCTCTTCCTAACTCTCCCAAGCATCGAGGGAAGGGAAGACGATGTTTACATCGGGCTGAGAGGGCTGAATCGGGTCCTATAGGAGATTTCTTTTTCGCCTGGTGAGCTGCGTCTTCCACGAATCTTCCCTCTTCTCTCTGCTTGGCTTTCCCCATTACTACTGAAAACACTTTTACAACATGCAGTGTGAATAAGTGTTTTAACTGTCTCATGCACTTCAAAGATTGCTGTCCGAAAGCCAAGCAGGAGAGAGAGGGAATTTTCAGGGGGGTCCCAAGCCCTATAAATATATATTTGCAAAACTAAACGAATAGGCTATCAATTAGACAGGGTTACGGAAGTATTCACTCCACCACCACAGATGTTGATGAAATTGTGAGGGGAGATATGCTCGAATATCGAATGGACTTTGGAGGGGTTTTACATTTAGCAGTGTAATAAAATGCGAGACAGAATGATTCCTTTGACGAGGTGCTACAGCCTTCCGCAATGCGTTAATGGAACATTGGCAAATTTGAGAGATAATATCGCCAATGGTATTTTGTCGGCAGACATGATGTTGAGCCACTTTGTGAAACTTTCTGAACTCCTTTTAATAAGCCAAGGAAATATTACCCATGAATTAGTTCCACGCTGAAAATTTGTTGCAAAAGCGGAGATACATTTATGATAATAGGAGTTGTTGGTTTGGAGATTCTTATTTCAGGAATGAAGGACATGTAAATCGTAAAAGTTTGCGAACAACAACATGCGAAAAAATATACAAAAGAATTCACATTTATTTAAATTAAAGCTGGTAGCAATTTTCCAAAACATTTTAATGCCTACAACGCGTTTCGGCTCACAGAGCCATCATCTGGTTCAAGACAGTGTCTTACATATAAACATAACATTTTTACCTTTGAGAAAAGGGGTTGGTGAGGATTTGACACGTTTGAAGAAGGGGTGGGAAACAGGCATACTGAGTGGAGGAAGTGGGAAAAGATACAAGTGAAGAGTTATGTGAAATCCACGTGGGGCTTGAGAGGAGTAAAAAGAGGGTTAGGGTAAAAAGAGATGCGGCGCACAGTGGTCCCAAATTGAAAAAAGTTGGCCAAAATTAATAACGGCGTAATTTTACCTAAAATTGCAACAAAAGTGATTTTGATCGTCTGAATCTGATTTTGGAATTATTTTTACGATATCTCTTCATTTTAGCATTTCTTATCTTTCTACAACCAGCTTTTGAACGTCTCTTTGAAATGCTCATCTGTCCTCAAGCTTTTATTCCACTTTCTCGGGTATTTCAAGAAAACATTCTTTGCACAAAACGTGTCAGAATATTTTTTGCATGCTTGATTTCATTCAGTCGAAATCTTAGTTTAAAATATTCCACGACATATTCCTTCTTCTTCGCTTATAAATATTCTTTTCTCTCTGTACTTGTATTGTACACCGCAAGGAACGAAAAAATTGGCGGCACCCAGAATTCAAATTTAAGAGGTGTTTTTACGGCTGAAACGATTAATGTAATTTCTAAAAGTTGTCTCTTTCTAACCAATAACAAACCGGAAACTATGAGTTGACACTGAATAAAAGATATACAAGCTTATATAGACTTGCTTCTGAGTTTCCGGCGTATCCTGAAATTTGAATGCCAAACATTGGCAAACCAAGTGCTTTAATTATCTGCACAGAAGAAGTTTCTCGAGTTTGCCGTGTTAAAACAGTTCGGAGCACAGCTCTTATTCACTTAGAAAATCATTAAATAAAACTGAGTGGGAAATATTCACCATATCCATGCAATGGCTCTGGTGAGGGAGGCCGTCATCCTCATTCCATTATTATTAAAAAATGCACTTGCAAGACGCCACTCCCTTGGTTGGTTTAGGCGAATTTCTCCCTCCGAATTTCATCCTATCTACGTCTATGGGCTGTTGAAATGATCCTATGAACAATTCTTGGCATTAGGGAGCATTTATTTCTCTTTGTGCTAAGACCATATTTCGGAATAACGTGCCAACAACACTGTACAGCATGTAAGGGATCTCTTCTCTATAAAAATATGAGGAAAGTTTTGCAGAGAAAAGCATCTTGTGGTTACTGTAAGAGTCTCGCATAGTGACGTAAGTAGTCGCTTTTGATCACTCAATATGTTTCTTATTAAGAGAATGAAAACCGGCCCTCATTGTTTTCATGAATATTTGAAGGTTAGTGCACAAACGAGAAGTGTGCATACGATAGGCGTGAAGCACTTGATGTATGTAATCTTACAGGATGTAGAATTATGCTATGTACACACCATGCAAGTTCGACCACGATATAGGTATATTTGAGTGATTTGTCTCCCGCCGGCCAGCGCCCTGCACCGCTCAACTTAAAACCCTCTAGATGTCGGATAGGCAAGTATAAACAGGATTTTTTTTTTCCACCTTGTTGTACATACTCTTTCCAGGGATTCAGCATAGGAATCTTCGAGGAGCACGGAGGAGCACAAAACTATATCGACACATTTGACTTAAAATAGGCCCAAAAATAGCAAACATTATAAATAACTTAATATTGTTATAATAAATTCTGAAATGAGCAGAAAATACTATAATATTGTGAAAAAATATGCAAAATTACCGTAGTAAAATTGACAGATGAATCCCATGAAATTAAAATAGTCATTTATTAAGTTGAATTACCCAAAAATCGACTATTTCTACGCCTCGGGCGTTTTAGGCTGAACACGCCCATGTTTGACGGGTTGCACAGGTCAACATAATGATTACACAGACCTATCGGGTACGAAATATTATAGGCTATATCCTGTAGAATCCGAATACATAATTCAAAACTTCCTTGTGAAAAGTCGAAAAAATGACTTTTGGCCAGCTTTTTTCGATTTGGGACCACTGTACGTTGTGTCGTTAGAAATGGAGTGGTGGGAGTAAGTAGCGAAGCAGGAAAGAGGCAGGGGAGGGGAGTAGCCAATGGGAAGCTGAGAAAGGAGTGAGAATTGGCAGGAGTACTAAGAAGGGATTGCAGGCGGATGAAAATGGTCAACACAATACGGGAGAGAGGGTGGGCGGACGGGAAAAAACAATGTGGAGGTTGGAGTTGGTTAAGGAGTGGGCGAAGAAAGAATTTGACCATTTGTTTTCGTGAAGGGGCTCCTAAGGAGATGAGAGTGGGTGGCAAACACTTGTTCATTCATTAGAATATTTGTATCAATTTTTACTATTTCAAATTGTTCTAAAACATCAAGCCTTGTGCCATTACTGAAGGGGTGAAGAAAATTCTGGTTGAAAATGACAAGAATGAAAAGTCTGTACCAAATTTTTGGCGAGAAGTTACGTTTTATCCCAATTGTCCTGCACCTTCTATGTTCTTTCATTCTGATAATGAAACTCTGCCTGTTTGACCAATGCAACGCAAGTTGCATGATTTACAATTAACTTTGTAAATGCCGCATTGATTCCGGATGCCGGGTTCCATTTTGCCTTTGTTACGACACAGAACTTCACCGAGAGTGCAAGGGTTGTAGAAAGAAATATTGAATTAATTTTTGGGGAATTTGTTTGCAAATCTGTTGGAAAGGTCTCCCACAAACAATGATCGGCACCAATTTTTAGAATTCTATTTGATGGGGGAAGGGAACAAAGCTGTGAAATGGGTCGCGCTTTCTGCTGGTCGCTGACTGCATTTAAAGGTAGATTGACCAATATATGTAAGAATGAAAGGAGGATAACTTTTGGGAGGTTGGATGGCATGAGTAACTCAAAATGATTGTATCACAATAGGAAGGGTTTCTGTGTACACCAAATTCATGTTTGTCACCAACTATGGATATGGAGAGACCGAGAAAGTTAAGTTGCTTTTTGGATTCTATTTCTACTGTGAACGTAATATTAGGATGTTGAGCATTTAAAAGACTGAAAATTATATAATTGTCTGACACTTCCAATCCAGCGGCAAATGATGTAGTCAACATAACGGCACCAGAAGATGTTGGATAAGATAGAATGCCTGAATCAAATAATATTTGGCGTTCTGAATTGTCCACAAATATTTCGCCTATTACAAGTGAGAGGGGAAACCCATCGCAAGGCCGTCTGTTTGGTGATAAATATTCTTATTGTAAAAAAAAATAATTTTGGTTGGCACGCTGTTCCATTAGACAATTAAGTTCACAAGACACACTGTTGTCAATGTTGTAGTCTCTCAGTAAGTCTCTCATAAGTAAAAAGTTTTTTTGTACAGGTAGAGAAGTAAATAGATTTTTACGTCAAATGAAACTAGCTTGGAGTTGGATGGTAACGTAGGGTGTTGAAGTTTCTGTGACAAAATGATGGAGCTATTCATACTATATTTTGGTGAAAAACCAGTCAATTGCCCAAAGATGATATTTAATTTAGGGGCTAACTTATAAAATTAGAGCAGGAAGATAAAACTTTTTTCAACTCTTTTTTGGAATCTATCTATTGGATCACGGGGGAGAATCATGAATGAGGTATCCTCCAACACATCATCACATTTGGCAATGTATGAGACCTTATTACGGATTAGCACACTGTTCCTTTTTTCTGCTTTGGAAATAATCAAATCTTCTTCGCTTAGGTTTTAATTGATTGATCAAAATAAACTTGGTTGTGATTTATTTTCATACGGTGACATGTGATGACATTTCAGCCACTCAGAGGAAGTATCTCTGGAAAAGCTCGTCGACAGGTCGGTTGCAGTTTGAACTAAAAACTTTATGTTGCATGATCTCTGCCTTCCCTTCGAGTTTCTACCGCATCCGTTGGCTTTTAGCGAGAACAGTTTCGTCAAAAGCCAACGGACACGGTGAAAAGCCGAAGAGAATGCAGAGATCATCTGATGAACGCCTCGAAAATCTTCGAACCTGCTTCATATTGAATGATGGAAACAAATCCTGTATTAGTGTTGAAAATCCATATTGTAATGGATAACTTGTTATCAAAGGCAAAAAATAAGTTTTTACTGTTACATTGTGTACGAAAAACAATCCATATCTAATGTACATAGAATCAAATATTTTGTAACCATTAATGAATGAATGACTCAAGATTTTAACGCGATGACATATTTTAGCCTACGGATTAGGATTCCCCATGAGGCCTACGATGCAAATTGTATTTGCAGTTTCGATTCAAAGAACTACATAATAGGAGGTTTAATTCCAAAAAAGGGGAGGGCGGATGGTTTTCAATTGCCACATTTTTCTAGTGCCGCAACAACTTACAATCTGAGCATGCTAAAAATACTCCATTTGTTATATAAATACTCACCGCGTAAAATATACCTTTGGATATTTCGTTTTTCGACCCCTGGCAGAAGGGATTCATATCCCGACGGCAAGAATTTATGCAATGAGTAAACCCGGGCCTAGTACCGGCAATATTTGTTTTACTTTTCAGAACCTCAATTAAAAGTGAACAGACTCACGCTTAAAACGAAACTTTCCTCAAATGACAATGCGTCTTGTTATTGGAGGTCTTAATACTATATTTTGGTGAAAAAACAGACAATTGCCTAAATTTTATATTTAATTTAGAGGCTAACTTATAGGACGGTAAGCCTATGCACGAAACCACTGGGCAAACACGCGTTATCTTTATGAATCTTCGGAAGACCATAAAATCTTGGTGGCTGAGGTTTCATCTGAAGTAACTTCTTTTTCCCACTGTCGCTGAATAAATTAGAGCAGGAAGATAGAAGCTTTTTTAACACTTTTACATCGCATGTAATGCTAACGAGTGTACAGCTGGCACACTTGCATGACAGAAGCCCATCAGTGTACGATTCGTCCAATAGGCCGGAAGAGAGTGCAGATCAAGGCTGGCGACTGCAGAATTTAGTTCTTGAAAACATTTTTAACAATCAAAAGCTATGAATTGCCATATTTTTCTAGTGTCGCAACAACTTACATTCTGAACATGCTAAAAATACTCAATTTGATATTGATGTGTAAATGATCACCGCGTAAAATTTATCTTTGGATATTTCGTTTTTCGGCCCCTGGCAGAAGGGATTCATATCCCGACTGCAAGAACTCAAGCAATGAGTAAACCCGGGCGTAGTAGCAGCCGCTATTTGTTTTACTTTTCAGAACCTCAACTAAAAGTAAACCGACTCACGATTAAAACAAAACTTTCCTCAAATGACAATGCGTCTTGTTATTGACGAGACGACGATTATCACAACAATGATCAAATTAAGGTCTCAAGGAAAGACAAAACCATACATTAGATGATCCCCGGCCCCATACTTAAGACCAGAAGTAGAAACCTGGTGGAGCCGAAAGAAACCTTTTCATTTTCGACGTGGTAACAGAATGGGCCATTACTCATGCCGCTATCAAGCAAACAAATCAAGGTCACCCCTAATCCCAAAAATGCTACCGCTGATGCATACCTCTTTGTGTTCGTTTGCTTCTGCGCGCTTAAGGATTCATTACCAAATACTTTTAAGCTTTAGTTACCAACTGCGGTGAAGAGGCTATGACCGTTGGCGAAAGGCAAACAGTGCATTGTTTTTCAGTGTAGGGATCCAATCTTGCATTCCTATTTTATTATAATATTCCGGCACTAGGTGTTGTAAATAACATTTACACTTCACCAAAGTGAGGTATTTCCTAACTGAACATCTGAAGCACACTACACGAAAGGTATTTCATTTGATATGTTGATCGTTCAACGAAGCGATGAACATCAATAAGATTTATATGTCTCTTGAAGCGAAAACATCTTCCCTCACGGAAAATCTCTTCCTCGTCAAAACAACAGCTCGCCTCGCCAACCCATCTGATGGCAAAACGATCTCCTTGGGAGGCGGGAGCTTTCTGCGTAGACCCAGGCCAGTAAGGAAAGCCTAACGAGGTGCGGCCATCAAACATTCATAACTCCCCTTGTAATAGAGATAAAGTTACAATTCTTTCACCAAAAATAAATTTATAGTTTTGTCCAAATTTCATACGCAGCATATATGGACCTATATCGTAAGATACGAAAGTTAGTAGGCGATTGATTTTTACCCTGCAAAATTCCAGATTTTTCGTCCGAAAGATATATAAACACACATAACAACGTTGAAACTGAGTTATAAACAAATTAAAGTTTACCAGTATGGAAAAAAATGTGCTATAAACATTTCCTGCAAATTTCAATTTTATACTAAGAACAGTCTGCCGGAAAATGGATTAGGAATATAAACTCGGAAAAGTCAAGTAACTAGCCGAAATTCGAGAAAATATTTTTTATAACAATTGTTATAAACAAAATCGAATAATTAATGTCTCCACTAAACGTAGCAACCCTTTCTGCTTCAGAATATATTTTTATACTTGTGGAACGAGCAAATTTAAAAAATTGCCAAAATTGTTCATAGCCATCTGGTTAATTGTTCTAGAACTACACCAAAAACGTATATGATTTTTGTACGTGTGGTGAGCTCTCTATATATACTTACTCTATGGTATTAATTTTTGATTTTTTGAGCATTCCGGTTAACCTGGGTTCTGGTTAATCCGGATCCAGTTGAGCAGGTGTCTACTGTTATTCAAATGAAAATCAAACCTTGTCCACTATTTGAGAAATTAATTTGTGTCCTGAGTTTCATCATGTAGTGATTCACGTATGTATAATGAGGAACTTGCATGGGTCGTAGATTGCTCTAAAAACTATTTTGAATGAGTAAAATGGATATATTAGCTCGCAAAAATACCTTCAGTTTCTCCATTCAACATCAAAAGAAATAAAAAAATTGCATTTTAAATCGAGAAAAATTTCTCTGAGCCGACCACTGCGCGAAGACACCCGAGCGTTGCCGAGGCCAGGCGTGACGTCATAGGTGCCTAAACAACCGTATGGAGTTGGGAAATACGCTGAGCGCATGATGTAAAATTTGTTTTGAGGGAGTATTTAGCCGCTCATCGTCACTTTATTTTGTTCTGTTATTCTTGGGCAAGTTTTCCTCTAGCTAAAGTGCCACGATTATTACTTGGGATATTAATAATGCGACATCGGGATGATGAAGTACAAGCGTTTCACTTCGTATGTTTTAGTTATCAGAAAAATGAAAGATAACGTTGCCACTCGTTCGAATAGTACACCTGAAATTCATCTACATCTACATAATACCCCGCAAGCCGCCTAAAAGGCGAGTGGCATGGGGTGTTAGGACACCAGCTTTTTTTTTAGGACACCAAAAATTGATGCCACGGCCCTCATAGAATTTGTTAAGACAATTTATTTCTATACGTCGGCGGCAAATCGAGATGTAAAAGAAACTTGTAATACTAGAGGATAACGATCGTAAGCTGTGCTGTTGACATTAGAGTAAGCTGTGCTGTTGAATTTGGCAACGCCGAATTAGCGGAGAAGGTAGTCCTATCCGTCCTACGGTACGAATTCACAGCAAAACAGTCTGCACACAATCCACATGTGAGATCGCGAATCGGTTCCGCTGCCAACACACACAAGCCACAATCTATTTCAATAATATAGGTAAATCCATAAACAATATACTAGCATATACCATAAAAATATAGTTGGAAATAGGCAAATACTCTTATCAAAAACTGGAAGTCACTGTCACATTCTTATATTCATCACGTACAACTTACAATAACAGAGCTCGTTATGATGGAAACAACTATTTATTCACTGATTTAAACCCTTAAATTAGCCCACACAAGTGACACAGGTGACTTTTCTCACTACTATTCGTTGAAATAATGGAATAACAAACTTCACACACAGTTATTACGATATGTATTCGTATTTCAATAGCTTGATCGTGAAATGTCATATCTGCGGTGAACAACGGAGGTTAACACGCCACTGACAATTTTTACACTACTGTTAGACATTTATCGATAGCGTAATAGCACTTTTCACAATTCAATCACGATGGAACACTGATAACTCTTGGCCGATATTTTTCAACCTTGTCAAACTTTGTGCATTACAACCACTGGCACTGTGATTATTAGCAGTAGCTTAACGGGAGATGTCACGTTGAAAATAACACTATTTTGGCACAAAAATGTTCCTAGATATCTCCAATCAGCGAGCAAAAGTTGCATTGACTGGAACTCACCCCATAATACAAGCACAGACAATCCTAAACGACGAATTCTCCGGTACCTACGAATAAACGGATGAAGTTATTGTATATAAAAGCATAGCGGACATTAGTAAACATCAAAATCGTTCTAATTACATACTTAAATGAATGATATGCCGTCGATAACATCAACTTACCATTAACGTATCCCCCTTCCTACGGCCGTGGCTCAGACTCCTACAACGATGTTATTTAGGCATTGTAAAAATTTTGGTTTAACTGCTCCAGTTTTATATTTTATGCCCTTACTCAGATATTAATACAGTGGAACTTGGTTAGTACGTTTCTGAAGGGACCACGAAAAATGAACGTACTAACCAGGAAAACGTACTAACGAGGAAAGTAAATAATAGCAGTCGGGGTTATTGCAATCAGTGAAAAAGTCGTCATAATTACAATTACTATCGGTAGTTCTCATAGGATCGCCTTCCTGAACTCTTTTCACATTTAAAATCAAGAAAATGAGCGCTACATTGAAAAACAATACCATGTGAATAAAAATCGCAATTTTTCATAGATTTCCGAAGACGATTCCATGATTACGGCGTCTATCTCCCGTGATTTATCCTATATACATTTACAGAACGAGGACGAGTGAAGCTCAGACAAGCGAAGACAAGTCATTTTTCTTCCTCACAGCGTACTCGGAGAATATAACAACAACCCGGAGTAAGTCAACTGGTTTTTTAACCATCATAAAAATTGGGCAAAATTATATTGACTTTCAAATTACGGCAACAGCCGTAGACACACAGTCGTGACACACAATGTTAAAAAGTGTAGACAGCGTAGAGTAGCGGACGACGCGGCTGGGGCCACTACAGCGCATTCTGCGGGCGTTTTCCGTAAACTAGCACCCTCCCCTACCGTACCCCCTCCCCTCCAGTCCCCATTCCACTTTTATTCTTGCTTTGCGTGTTGCATGCGGTAGGGATACTATGCGGGATATCATTTAAATAAAATCACAACATGTGCAAAGCAAATGCCCATTTATTTCATAAAAGTTCACATAAAAGTCACTCACCTGCCAAATACAATGAATTGAATTAGTATATAAATAAACACTATACACAGGATGGCGAAAGCCTGACAAGAATCTCTCTATGCCTCACTTGTGTACGCATAAGTCCTCGTACCCACAGCGAACTATAATTCCTCAGTGTCATCACAAATTACGGGATAAGAACACCACAAAGAAAATTCCTTTACCAGTGGCCACTTCACTGCACTGAATATGAGATTGTTGAAAAACAAAAATTCGTAAGCAAAATCAAGATCACTATACAAGCGTTAATGGGCTGAATATACGTGACTTTTTCGAAAATATAACGTTGTCAACCACTTCACACACCACACGCAGGCTTGAAAACTTGATGTAGAGATAATTAAGTTAAAATAGAATCAACAACTATATACAAACAACGCCTAAAACCGTACATCGCGAGAACACAAGATCTAACCGGTCCACAGTAAGTAGATGTTTTCCTAACGATCAAAACTTTCGAAATGAGGAGACGAAATTTCATTGGCCGATTCATGATTGGTCAATGGGTGAGACAGAGGAAGCACACATATTTCATATTTCCTATTTATTATTAAAGATACCAACTGAGTGACATTACACAAGTTATGAAATAATTTTTTACGCAATATTATTTATTAATCAAAAATAATCTTACGAAACGATAGCGTTAGTTCAAGAAAACGCCCGTCAGACTGTTGTGTCGCACGCTGTCAACAGTTCGCCCGCCTTGTGCCAAAGCCCTGCGTAGACATTCGCTTCTGGAATGATACCATTTCGATTGTAAAATCGATCGATATATCGACTGATGACACGCAAGATTATAAGATTACGACGTAATTTCAAGAAAATTTTATATTAGACAGTTGAAATTTACTTTCAAAATTTGTCTAATGTCGTCTGCTTTCGTTCCGAGATCAAGTATTTTTAAGCTAAGCTTCGCGTGGAGATCCAGAGGATCGTCTGCTCCCGCAACAGTAGTCAAGTAAATACGCACGACGTCGAGTTTATGGAGCAGTACTGCTTTAAGGCCTGTTTACACGATACATTAACACGTACGAGTTAATGTACGTTTGCGTGAATGATTTTTGTGGACCGGAACGGAACATGTACGAATGCATGAACCAAATTAGAACAGGTTCTATTTTCTGTGCATGCATTCGCACAAGTTGGGTGGTTACACGGTGCATTTTGGCGTTCATTCTCGCGTTCATACATTTAGACATTAACCCGTACGTGTTAATGTACCGTGTAAACAGGCCTTTAGATAATGTGGGAATTGTCTAATACCGTTAAGACTCATTTCTTCATCATGATAACTCGTGCAATAGCAACAATTGCCCACTCACGAACTTTGTGCGCAGCAGTGGGCACTCCCAAGCGCTCCAAAGGCAACAGAAGGTGAGGAGCTCGGGGTGGGGAAAATTGGGGCTTCTTATTGGCTGTAGTTTTTCGTAGTCAGACATTCCTGAAAAATGGGCGCATTTTATTTTTCATCACGTCACAAGAATTCAGAAATGCATTTGGATAAATTACGGTAGAAGAAAGAGATGTGGAATGAATGGAAGAATGTTAATGGCTAATAATAATAAATTAAATCATGAATTCAGACGTTTGCGACCCTTAAGAAGACACTAGAGAACGAATTGCGGGTTGCGTCACGGCAAGCAATTGAGCGTACTAACCAGGAAAGCGCAATTTTTTTCAAACGTACTAACCAAATTCTTTTACCTGTATTTTGTTCGGATGGTACCGGGACCGAGGGAAATCGCCGTACTAAGGAGGAAAACGTACTAAGGAGGAACGTACTAACCAAGTTCCACTGTATTATAAATAATGCAAAATATGAGGGCTTCCAAGCCTCTATCGTCGGATATTTATCTTTAAATAGAAAATAATCAACACGTCTAACAAACGAAGCTCTCACAACTGCTGGCAACTATTACAAACAATCACAACAATAGCTTCGCGTGATGTTTAGGCACCTTTGACGTCATCGAGGCCTCGTCGGCAGTGGCTTGGGGGGTGAGGGAGTTTTTCCCGCGCTTTAAAATTCGTTATATTTAACATTGAATATCTCGCGAAGGAAAACTCAGATATACATGCGGTTTTCTTTGTTGTATTCAGAAAATAACTTTCTGTCCGCCTGTGAAATAAAAAAAATTCATGCAAGTTCCCCATTAAATGACTTGTTGATTTTTCAGGAGACAGGCCAGGGGATTACGGTAGGCAGAGACTTTGGGGATCATTTGGGTGGGGTGCATTTGCTGCCCTTGCTGGCTTTCTTGTGGACCAGTGGAGCCAGGGCCAAACCCAGAAGAACTACACTCCTGTGTTCTACCTGGCTGCGGGTCTCCTCATCATCGACTTCCTCAACAGCACCAGGCTCAGAGTGAGTGGTCATCACAATTCATTCATACTCTTTGTATCTCTTTAACACTTCCAGTAAGGACCCAGTGACGTCATGTCAAAATTAGCAGTGCTGGAATGCACTTTTCTTAACTCTTTTTGGAACTGGAATATTACTTTGTTTTTTTATTTCAGTAGACTCTCGTTATTACGAAGTTCACGGAACTGAAAAATTGGAGGTTCGTAATAACGAATTTCGTATGAACGTTTCTCATTGGAAGAGTTGAAAAAAAAAAACAGTATATTATAAACCTGATTAAATATGCGGAAATATATATAAATAGGAAAATTCATTTCAGTTTCTCAGCAGAAGAATGCAGCATGACGCAGTCGAGGGTTGATATCTTCCCGAATACAGTAAGTCCAATATACGAACTAGATGCGTTACAAGACCTTGTTCCTAAGTTGATACATATAGTCCAGCCGCCAAGAGTTGTCCAATGATAGGTAGAATGGTCTATGTCAGGGGTTGGGGGAAGGTTGCCAGATAAGAAAGGGAAACGCCCATTATAGTCCAGGATATGAAGCATTTTGGCTTGCAATTTTTTCAAACTGAATCGATTTTCCTGAAATTTTCACAATAAGTAGGGAATATACCAAGAATCAAAATCTATATCATGCCGCCGGGCGCTTTTACCCTGGGGGTGGTTTCCACCCCGTCTCGGGGGGGGGGGGAAATTTTAATTATATTTTGACCACACGAATCGATACAAAAATAAATTCTAAGAATAAAATGTTCTTTCCATTTTTTGCGTAAAATTAATGTTTTTTGAGTTATTTGCGATTGAAAGTAACAGTTTTTTGACGAAAAAATCAACGATTTTAATCGATTAGAGGCAAATAGCTTGAAAAGTATTAATTTTATTAGGAAATTGTTAATTACAAAACTGTAGCTTGTAAAAAATTAAATAAAAATCATATTTTATATTTCCTTTATGACCAATTCGGACCGAGCTACACCTTGTTGATGGTTATCTATTGTTTGTCATACGCTAAATTTGAAAGATTCAATACCGAATAGCGGGAAAAATGTAATTTTAGAGGAAAAATTATGCAATCTGTTTAAAAGTGTTTTTAAAAACTTTCTTATAATGAGAAAAAATTTTTTTATCATGAAATTTGAGCGAGTTATGATTAAAAAAAAGATCAGTCCCTACTTTTTTGTACGAAAAAATCAGCGAAAACAACTCCTTATTACCACACTAGACAAAATTGATCAATGCCCTTCAGTATTTCTCTTTATTTAAGTATTGTTAATTGATCCTAGAAGTTTTTTTAATTTACAACTCTAAATTTAGAAAAAAATGGAGGAAAAAGTGAAAAGTCATTTTCTACAATTCCGTTAAAAATGCTCTTTTTTTTCAAATTAATTAAAAAAAACTGAGATATGAAAAAAATGCAAGAGTAATAAATTGTAGCTTCTTTATTTTTAAATATTTTGGAGCGTTTTAATTTTCTATACAATAAATATTTGGTGAGATATTGATAATTAAAACCTCTGTTTCCAAGGGAGCTCCACCTTATTTAGACCCTTAAATCCCTCCCCTTTCAAAATTAATGACTCGAAAAAAATTTAATTCACATGACCTTGTACATAGTCAGTAAAAAACCTAAAAAATACAATTTAAATGAACTTTCTATAAAAAAAGAAAGAAGCTATGTTTGAAATACCAATCAAATTTATTTTCGAAAAATTCGAAATCCACAATTCAGAGCATAATATTCCTCATAATCAGCATACACCTTGTGTACTTTACGTTAGAAGCTAATGATACACTCAAATTTGCTACAAAATAAACACACATACCCATTAGATGTACAGTGGAACCTCGATCTGTCGTTTTTCAGGGGGATGGATGAAAAAAACGATGAATGCGGGAAAACGATCGATGCGGGAATGATTGTCCGGGTTGCCTATGTCCCAGGATCCGCTGGATTTTTGCGAATTATGACATTCATTAATAGATTCAAACGAGATTTCAGCTGATTACAGGAATATTATTACTTTATCGAAACAGGTAGGTCATATTGTTGATTCGACTTATCTCTCTTTCTAAAATCCTAAAGGAACAAGCGCCTTGCTAAAAAATGTTTGCACTACACTCGGAATTTTCACGGCTATTATGCATTTCTGTCTGATGTAAAACTTCTTATCCATCAAATGTCATTTCAAGTACACGTAGTTACGAGAGAAATGTGTGTGTTATGCCTCAAACAACTGATTTCGCCGTCGCAGTGATTGGTTATGAGATGGATCAAGAAGGCCAAAAATAGTTTATTATTTGAAATGTTCCTTTCTAGCAATTAAATTTTTAATATGATTGAGGCAATGTGGCGTTAATCATCAGCGGCACGCCCACCTGATCCTCGGCTTCATCCCACTTCTTGTTTTCACCAGGGATCTCGCTCTACCCCCACCCCTGCCGTCATGTCCTGCCGGACATACCGAGGCGTTCTGCAACATTCACGCATTTCTAGCCCGGATTCTTTTCTTCATCATCAATTATTTTCAGTCCATCTTTTAAAGTTCTCACTTGTGTCTTCGGAAGGGCCATGGCCCGAAGACGAATAAGAATAAAACTAATAAAAATGAAACCGGACTCCATTGATCCCACACGGAAAACACTCGCTGGTTTTAAGTCAACCCACCCCGGAAAGTACGGAACCACTCGTATGAGGTGAAGTTCGGCACCAATGCTATGGCGTACGGCGCGGCGTAAGCAGAGCTTACTGCAGAGTGTGAAGCATGACCATATGACTGCGCCATGAGATTTTTTGTCCTAAATGGAAGGCAACTTACCCATTCTTTTCTAATGAGCGTAGCACAAGATGAGCAGATGAATTCGGATTGCTAGTAGGAAGAAACAAAATATCCCGAGAAGACATAGCTTCGTTAGCAACTCTGACAAGTGAGACTTGTAGCATAACTCGTAAATTGTAACCAGACGCCCTGTTTTCGAAAAAAAATCGCATCAACTGCCGTGAAGCTCACTATCAGCTGCGAGGATATCGATATTCGCCAGTAATCACCATCGTATTATTCCAACTATTTCCTTGCTGAAAATGCTTAAATAACGTTAGAAATACGTCGTGTTTGGTATCAATCTTTACTGAATTATGTGCACATAACTAATATCTCAATATAATAAAAGTATAATACCAATTGCCGAAATTCATTTTTGGATACCTTTTGGGCTAATTGGTGATTCATGCAGCAGTTGACCTTCACCTTTGAAGCGAGTCGGCTAAAAAAAAGTCAGCGGTCGAGGAAGGGGGAGGCGTGAAAAAGGTTTCTTTTTTTCTCGAGTAACTTGATATTTTCTTTCCAAGCTAAGGTCGTCGTAATACGATCCCTGCTCGAGCTGGGACCTTTTTTTTATTTCGGAGAAGAAGAAAGCTTCATCTGGGGTGTTTGGACCTTAGGGTTGGGGTGAGTGGAGGTCGACGATGGATCTATGAGTGGAGGACTGGGTTAGGGGCCTTCGGTGGGGTCGGGGGTGGCGGCCCTACGGTGACATGATTTAGTGCGAGGGCTGCACGCTCAGAGACAGAGACAAGGGCAGAGTCCGGCGTGACATCAACCGAGAAGCATCTATCCTGTGATGTGAACCATTGCTATTTGTTAATACAGTCCACTAAGTATCTTTACGCGTTTTTCATTTCTATAAAGTTACCACCCTTGGACAAGTCGGTTTGAAGACGCGTACTAAGTATCGAACGTTTTTTGGTCCTTCGGGCCGGATAGATGTGATCGGTTTGTGCATAATATTAGTGTTATGTGCATTAGTGTTGTATCGTTAAGCCACGCGTCGAATACTCCAGTGAACGTTGCTTCCAGAACAGTCCCGAGTTCGATTCTGATGACATTACAGTGGTGATAGCGGGAGATCACTTCAACAGTGCACGTTCAGAAGGGATAATTCTGGCGTCATTGCTTCCGTCAACATATCACGGCGGGCGGCAAGCGTCGAGAATAGCTAAGTTCAACAGATTCAGGCTTCAATTGGTGGAAGTTAGACATATTTAAGTAAATGAAAGGTCGTAGCACTTTTCCACCTCTCACCAGAGGATGCACCCTGCGCCACGCTAGCATCTACGACGCACTTTTCTGGACCATCGGGGGACATTGGGGAGGACTTCGGCGGGAGCACAGCTGACGCAGATAAGGTCGTCGGAAGCCTCTCACGCCGCAAGGAGCTCATCGCAACGTCACCGTCACTGCACGGCGTGCTAGCCAACCAACATAAGTATTGCTTCAGTCTGGTTTATTTCTCCTTTCTTGCATTGTATTTATCCTTAAATCACCTATCCATACCTTTATCATGCCATCCAAAGGCGTGCTTAATAGAAAAAGGGCTCTAGCCAAGCGTAAATTAACACGGGCGAAAACTTTCCTCGATAATTTCGTAGAAGAATCAGATGTAACACAAGTTCGAGTAAGATTCGATAAAATGCCTAATATTTGGCAAGAGTACGACGAAGTTCAGTTACAACTTGAATTAGAAGAGGAAGGAGAGGATCACAAAGCGAACAGGGACGATTTTGAAAATACCTACTATGCAGTGGTAGGAAAAATGAGAAGCATTATAGAAAGGGATCAAGAAGCGCAGTCTTCACACTCACAAGAGTCGCTCTCCAGGCATAGCGGTGGTCGAGATAACCAAAGGGAATTAAAAACTTCCAAACATTTAATTACCCAGCTTTAGTGGAAAGGTAATAGACTTCAAACATTTTTTTGATACTTTCAATAGTTTGGTCATCGAAAACAATTCGGTGGATGATATCCAGCGATATCATTATTTGCTGTCAGCGCTCACTGGAGAAGCGCATCAATTGATTGAAAATTTGCCCATTACATCAGAGAATTTCAAGGTTGCATGGGAAATAATTTGCAAACGTTACTACAATCTGAAACTTATAGCAACCGCACACATGAAGGCATTATTTTCATTACCTTCGATGAAACGCGAGTCTGTAAATGAATTAAGAATGGTGCTTAATCAGCTAGTTAGTAACTACAATGCGATCGAGGCATTAAAGCTCGACACGCCATTGCATGAAGTGCTGCTATCTCAACTTCTGCTCGAGAAGATTGACGAACAGACTTGCAAGGAGTGGGAGGTGAGGGCTAACAACCAACAGTTCCCAAGATTGCATGAACTAATTGAGTTTTTAGAAGCTAAGTGTCAGGCATTGGAGGTAGTTAAATCCAATCAAACACAAAAGGAAAAATCAACCACCAGCAAACAACGCGAATCATGCAATCGATTCCAATCTACCAGCCATAGTTATTTCACAACAAATCATGAGTGTCCAGTTTGCCAGCATGACCATGCAATTTATAAATGTCCAACATTTACCCAGTAAAGTGTTTCACAGAGGAAGGAACTCGTGAAGAAAAGGGGCCTTTGCTTCAACTGTTTACACCCGAATCACCGCATCAAAGAGTGTAGAGCAGGAAGGTGTCATATTTGCAAGCAGAAACACCACACTCTACTTCACATCGAATTCAAGAAGAATCTCTATTCGCGTCAGAAACAGTGTGCCAGTTCTCAGCAGGCTGCACAGTCAGAAGTAAATGCTCCCGTAGACAACGTCTCTCCCTCCAACAATGCGATGACATACTGTTCCGTGAAAGGCAAACCACATTCTCAGGTTTTGCTTTCTACTGCATTAGTGCAGATACAAGGTAGTGACGGAAGGTTACATGAATGCAGAGCATTACTAGATTCTTGTTCACAAGCTCACTTCGTCACTGAGGCACTAACTCAACGTCTTAAACTGAAGAAGGTGCGCAGCTTTGCGCCAATACAAGGCATTAATAGTACCAAATCAACCATTAAGTATAGTACTACCGTGAAAATGCACTCACGGGTCAGTAACTACCACGCTCAGCTTGAATGTTTAGTACTTCCTAGTATATCAGGGCACATCCCAGCGTCGTATGTCGCAACTCAAGACTGGAACATTCCAAGAGAACTTACCTTAGCAGATCCTGAGTTCAACACGCCAGGACCAATTGATATGCTGATTGGAGCAGAAGTGTTCTTCAGTGTTCTCAAACAAGGTAAACAAGTGAGACCTGGACCTTATCCGATTTTGCAGGACACAGAATTCGGCTGGATCTTAGCTGGAAGGTTTGAAACACCTGACGATAGATGTGCAGAGCCTCAACCATTGGAAACATTCATAGTGAGAGAGTGCAGCAATCTAGAAGAGCAGCTGCAACGATTTTGGGAATTAGAAGACATGAACCAGAAGCCTTCAACAGTCGAGGAAAGGGAATGCGAAGATCACTTTGCCAAAAATACAAGGAGAGACCATACAGGTCGATTCATTGTACGACTTCCGTTCAGGAAGAACCCCACAGAACTAGGACACTCTCTAGAGGCAGCCAAGTCAAGACTGCAGCAACTTGAAAGGCGATTCAAAGGGGACTCAAACCTACGAAGGGAATATGTTGGATTTATGGATGAATATGAAAGATTAGGTCATATGAAACTCGTCAAAGAGCCATCAAAGACACATTTAACATGTTATTTACCTCATCATCCAGTAGTGAAGCAATGTAGTTCTACAACTAAGACTAGGGTTGTATTTGATGCGTCAGCAAGAACTACAAATAGAAAATCACTAAATGACATCCTCATGGTAGGACCTACAGTACAAGACGACTTACAATCCATTGTTCTTAGGTTCCGCTTACATCGGATAGCCTTCACTGCCGATATAGAGAAAATGTACAGCCAAATCAAGGTTGACAATCACGATTGCAGAGTCCAACGAATACTTTGGAGACAGTCAGAGGATCAGCCAGTGAAGACGTATGAGCTACAAACAGTAACGTACGGGACTGCGTCAGCTCCATTTCTCGCCACTAGATGCTTACAACAACTAGCAAGAGAAGAAGCTGAAGAGTACCCCAAGGCAGCAGAAATCCTATCCCGAGATTTCTATGTAGATGATTGTATTTCCGGCTGTCAGAGCTTAAACGAAGCGCTCGAGATCCAAGGTCAACTTCAACAATTACTATTGAAAGGTGGATTCCAGCTCAGAAAATGGTGTTCAAATAACCCTGCACTGCTCAATGCTATTCCCACAGATATAAGAGGAACGCAGTTTCCTTTGAACTTGGATGGCAGTGACGGTGTAAGAACCTTAGGCCTCTTGTGGCATCCAGGGACAGACAAACTTCAAATTCTAAAGGGTAATCAAGATGATTCAAGGGTTGCCAATCACCCAACAAAGAGGCAGGTACTAGCCACAATAGCATCAATTTTCGATCCACTAGGACTGATAAGCCCTATTGTCATCCTAGGCAAGATCTTCCTGCAGCGAACTTGGTTAGCCAAGTTGAACTGGGATGAATCACTTCCAAAGGATCTGCTACAACAGTGGATGAATTGGTATGGAAAATTGCATTTCATTGACAACATCAGGATAGATAGACAAGTCACTATTAATAACAACCTCAAAGAACTGCAACTGCATGGCTTCTCAGATGCGTCCGAGGAAGCCTATGGAGCATGCATTTACCTAAGGTCATCCGACACTGACGGAAACATCAATGTCAAACTTCTATGCGCCAAATCTAAGGGAGCACCTGTGAAAAAGATTTCCATTCCGAGATTGGAGTTGTGCGGTGCACTTCTACTTTCACGCCTGTACAAGAAGGTGATAAATTCATTAAGGGTAGAGATTTCGGAGCGTTTTTTGTGGACTGACTCCACGGTTGTGCTGCATTGGATCGCAACCAGCCCGGCAAGATGGAAAACATTTGTAGCAAACAGGGTCTCTGAAATTCAGGAGAATGTATCCGGATGCAAATGGAAGCATATCTCATCCGGTGAGAATCCAGCAGACTTGATTTCTAGGGGAAATACTGGAGATGCCCTCATTAATTGCAATTTATGGTGGCATGGGCCGGTATGGATGGTGGATTCACCTGCAAGGTGGCCATCCAAACACGAGGAATTTACCGAGAACATTCATAACGAAGAGAAAGGGATAAACACTGTTTGTCTAGCAGTAACTCAGGAGGATATCACACTTCGATTCTCAAGTTTACATAGATTGCAACGAGTAGTATCTTACATGCTGAGATTTATCATCAACGTGCATCGTGAACGGTCGCTACGGAGAAGCGGAGCACTTACAAGTCCAGAGTTGCAAGAAGCCCTAACGGTATGCATTAAGTTAGTGCAACCATCGGAGTATTCTAGCGAGATAACTGATCTCTTGACCAAGTCAGCAGTCTCAAACAAGAGCAAGCTGAAGTCATTGCACCCATTTATTTGTCAAAATCAAATTCTCAGAGTAGGAGGAAGGCTCCAAGCTTCTCAACTGCCATTTGAGCAAAAACATCAAGTGATTCTTCCCCCTAAGCATCATCTTACGAAGTTAATTATTGAGGAAGAACACAGAAGATTGTTGCATGCTGGTTGTCAGTCAGTACATTCATCCCTGAGACAAAGGTACTGGATCATCAATGGCAAGAATGTGATAAAGATAATTATTCATCAGTCCTTGACATGCTATAAGTTGAAGGCAGAGGCAGCAAAACAACTTATGGGGCAACTTCCACAATATAGGGTTACGGCTGAAAGACCATTTTTAAACACAGGAGTGGATTGTGCTGGGCCGTTACTCATCAAGTCTGGTTCGCGGAGAACTAAAACAAAGGTGAAATGTTACGTCACCATATTTGTTTGCTTGGCATCCAAGGCGATTCACTTAGAAGTTGTGAGTGATATGACAAGCCAAGCTTTCCTCGCCGCATTGCGAAGATTTATTGCAAGACGAGGAAGGTGTTCCCAGATATACAGCGATAATGGTTCAAACTTTGTAGGTGCCGCTAGAGAACTACGAGAATTAGCCGAGTCTTTCCTAGCAGTTCAACAATCAAGCATCACACAGGATTATAGTGCTCAAGAAGGCATCCAATGGCACTTTATCCCTGCGAGAGCTCCACACTTCTTCTACATCTACATCTACATAATACCCTGCGAGCCACCTCTAGGGTGTTTGGCAGGGGGTGATCAATCACCAGCATGCATCATGCATTTGGACTCCCACATGCACACCACACCGTCCAAAAAACGTCCCATATACTAACAAACTATACTACTATATGCTGTTAGAAATAGAATATAGAATAGAAATTCAGAAACATGCATTAAGTTTTACATAGGTTAGTAGGCTACACTACAAGTCATGCAATCTATATACGAGTTCTATTGCTGCCGTTATAATCTCTTATTGATCGTGGAAAAAATGACATTCGGAATCGGTCTGTTCTACAATCTATCTCTCTTATTTTATTTATATGATCTGATTTTCCGTAGTACGTTGGCGTCCGCAAGATATGGTTAACTTCGTCAGAAAAGACACTGCTCTTGAATTTATCTAAAAGGTTTAGTCTATTTTTCAATCTACGGTCCGACAGAGATTCCCATCCGAGTTTATCTAAGAGGTCAGTTACACTAACAAGACTATCGTAACGAACTTTCACATACCTGGCAGCTCTTCTTTGCACGCGTTCTAACTCTGTTATTAAGCCTTTTTCATGAGGGTCCCAAACACTGGCAGCGTATTCCAAATGTGGTCTAACGAGGGGAAAGTAGCTAATTTCTCTCACTTTGTCGTCGCACTTTCCTAATATTCTTTTAACAAAACCCATTTTACGATTAGCTTGACCGGTTATTTCTCGAATATGTTTATTCCACGATAGATCATTATTGAGTCTAACGCCTAGATATTTCACGGATTCAACTGCATTTAATTGGGTGCCTCGAATGATATAGTTACGCTGTAGGGAGTTATTCTTCTTCCAGAAATTCATTACGACGCATTTTTCCAAATTTAATTCCAACTGCCAAGCATCGCACCAAGCTTGGATAGCAGCAAGGTCATTCGTTAGTTAAATGTAACAACGTTAGTTAAAAGATAACAATGGAATCCTGGATACGACCTTGCTGGTGCCCCCCCAGACCCTTAAAAATATGCAAATTGAATTTCGAATGCGCGAATTGAATTGAAGTCTATTTTTAATACGGTCCCATTATCGTTGCGTTCATTTTGTATTACGAGGTATCCTTGTGCCATCCCCCCAGGAAAGAAATCCTGTATCTGCCCCTGATTTAGAACATAGATTTTTCGTAAAATCGATGAGTTCTTGCATCTAAAGTCATTTTTAAGATCTTCCCTGCTAATGCGAAATTTGTTAGGAAGAAGTGCTCATCACTTATTCGGAGGCATCTGGGAGGCAGGAGTAAAATCAGTGAAACATCACTTGAGAAGGGTTATGGGAACGAACTGTTTAACGTTCGAAGAGCTAACAACCCTTTTAACTCAGATAGAGGCATGCCTTAATTCCCGACCAATAACACCTTTGTCAAATGATCCCAATGATCCCTTGCCCTTAACACGTGGTCACTTTCTCATCGGAGCTCCCTTGACTTCCCTTCCTGAGCCAGATCTGAGCGATACTCGTGTTGGTTTGCTTTCCAGGTGGCAATTACTATAAGCAAAACTTCAGCAATTTTGGCGGAGCTGGTCAAATGATTATTTGACACATCTGCAACAGCGAGCCAAGTGGTCAAGGGAATCCAGCAACGTTCGCCCTGGCATGGTGGTGTTACTCAAGGACGACAATACACCCCCATTAACCTGGAAGCTTGTGGTTATCGACGAAGTGCATCCTGGGGCTGATGGACTTGTTAGGGTGGCCACAGTGCGAAACTCACAAGGAAAATTTAAACTTCCCATCACAAAATTGTGTCCCCTCCCTTCACAAAATGAGAAAAGGGAGTTTTAGTCCCTTTTGGCGGGCGGTATGTTTGGACCTTTGTTTTACCTTATGGTTTCGGACATAGCCAATATCTTTTTAAATGGAGTTTCATCTTTCACTTTGAGCGGCAAATCAAAAGAATATTTAGAGAAATAAATGATAAACTGCGGCGAGAAGCTAAGAGGGCATGGGAGGCCTGTCGGAAAAGACTGCGAGGAAATGGAAAAATTTTGGAAGGAAGGGGGGGTAAGCGCATTGCATATTTTCTCTATGACTTTTGACACCCATTATGACCCTCGATGGTAAAAGAATCGACAATACGGATCATTGAACTGCCTAACCGACTTTGGCACCCTTCAAAACCTTTGGTTAGACACGTTGGTTGTCATGATAGCCTGACGTTTAACTCTATGACCTTTGACCCCCATTGTAACCCTCGGAGGTCAAAAAACCAACAATACGGATCTATGAACTGCCTAACCGACTTTGGCACCCTTCAAAACCTATGGTTTGACACGTTGGTTGCCATGATGGCCCGACGTTTGACTCTATGACCTTTGACCCCCCCATTGTGACCTTCGGAGGTCAATTAGTGAATAATACGGGTATATGGACAATACTAATGACTTGGGCACCCTATAAAACCCACGGATCGACACCTTTGTTGGTATGCCATTCTTTTTGTCACCCTTATGACCTTGACGGTGACCTTACTGGGTGAACGGTTGAATTTTCGTAAATAAAAGTGTTATTTTCGAGTTTCTCGGGTCCAAAAACCTAAGAAATGACATCTTGGTCAATGAAATTCAGACATTTTTCTATCTCGATTTTTTTAACATTGAAACCCCATAAGGCAAATTCAAATTTTTGGTTTGGACCCAAATGGCAAGGTCAAAAGGTCAAAATTGTAAAATTTTGCTTATATTCAACAAAACTTAGGACCTTTCCCCATAAGTGTGCCAATTTTCATGAACATTGCTCTATGGAAAGTTACAAAAATTACAGGTCAAAAATGACACACGACCCTTGGGACAGTCTGTACATACACATATGTGAGTATGTGTGCTCTCGCCCACAGTGACCTGTGAGCATGCATGTGGAGGGAAGACTGGAAGGCATACAGTCTCCGTTTGATTTTGTTTCATGTAATGTCCACATAAATGTACATTTATTTATCTTACCATGACGAAGTTTGTTTTGTTTATCGTATTGTTATATCTTATCTGTGCTGTGATTAATATCATGAGAGAAAAAAGTGAATACATAATAAAAAGAGTAAGAAAGTGAATAAGAAGATACAATGTGATAAATAATTTTTTTAGGGTAAATAATTTTTTTTAGATTAACCTCCAATAAGGGTTGATTATTATGGGTTGAAACGCCTTAAAATTATTTTCCAAACATAAAAAAATAATTATACAAATAATTTAAACTAAATTTTACCCGTATTTAGCTTTAAAATATAATTTTTTAAGTTTTAGCTTTTAGGGGTAGTTTTCACCCCTAAAAAATAAAAGGCGCCCTTCGGCATAGTATAGATTTTGAAGAAGGGGGTATGATTAGTCTAATCCCAAATATTTATGCAAATCGATTCGGTTTGAAAAAATTTTTAAAGGAGGTATGATTAGTATAATCACAAATTTTTATGCAAATCGATTCAGATTGAAAATTCTTTTTTACATTAACTCCCAATAAGGGTTGATTATTATGGGTTGAAATACCTTAAAATTATTTTCCAAACATAAAAAAATAATTATACAAATAATTTAAACTAAATTTTACACGTGTTTAGCTTTAAAAAATAATTTTTTAAGTTTCAGTTTTTAGGGGTAGTTTTCACCCCTAAAAAATAAAAAGCGCCCTTCGGCATAATATAGATTTTGAAGTAGGGGGTATAATTAGTCTAATCCCAAATTTTGGTGCAAATCGATTCAGTTTGAAAAAATTGCAAGGTTTTTCACTTTTATGAGCTTCATTTCCTGGACTATTAAGGGTTCCATGAGAAAAGGAGCTGGAAGGGACAATGAGCGTGAAGGACCCAGAAGAAGAATCACATGTTTTGGTGATTCGAAGAAAGAATATGTTTTGGTGGATCAGGCTTATTTCGTTGCTCCTTATGCATTTGACAACGTTGTATGACTTGGCGAGGGTGTGAGGTGCGTTTGGGGGACAGCGATTGGCTGTAAACTGTGCTGGCACAGGGTTTTCTGCCCCTCATATTGTGGCATCATCTGACAACTCTCGCCTGCTGGACTGTATACAAAGAATCGTGGATTACAGTTATCCTGAAGAACGAAACACTGCATTACACGATTAATAAAAAATTTAAACCTTGTTTTTCCACAGAATATATTTATAATTACACGACCATGGTTTCGACGCTCCGCCTCATTCTCAAGCGACAAGTACAGTGGTTCAACATCCTTAAATACCTTACATATAGCCAGAGCGAGGTAAGGTATTTAAGGATGTTGAACCACTGTACTTGTCGCTTGAGAATGACGCGGAGCGTCAAAACCATGGTCGTGTAATTATAAATATATTCTGTGGAAAAAAAAAATTTAAATTTTTTATTCATCATGAGTAAGTTCCACTCAGTAACACCATCCATCAAACCATCAACTGCATTACACGTATGAGCTAAATCACGATTGTGGCGAACTGATCTAGCTGGCGTGCAATGCAGGCGGAACGGAAAAAAATAGCTTCCTGCAGTGATGAAGAACGGGCAAAACGCTGAACAGTTCCTGAATTCACACAGGATTCAATGATACTTTGTTCAGCTTGTGCCCACAATGAGAGTTCCTCAACGCCACTTTGCATAACATCGGCCTAATCGAAAGGCACCGAATTCAAAAATTGTACATTTTGAATGCTCGTATCCCTGAAAATTCATAAATTGAAAGTGCAAAGGAAGAGGACTAACTGTGCATCCAATTCACGGGTGGTTATGAGTGGGTCACCATGACTCCATAGGAATGAAGCTTATTATATGATGTTGCATGTAAACTGAATAAAGAACCATAATTGACGCTCGTGGGCACAGTACACCAGGAGAACTTAAAGGTGGCAAGATTATTAAAACAAGCTTAGTTAATATCCAGATAAATGCCATTGCATATGCATGAAAATTCGAAATAAAGTTCATTTTGTAGCCGCCGGGACTGAGGTTCGTAATTTTGTAAAAATGAAAATGTCATAATAGCGTTTCTTTTACCATAGCTGGATAGGCCTTTTTGTCGGGACCAACAATTTGCTTCGTAATAACGAGGTATTTGTAATAACTTTGTTCGTATTAATGAAAGGCTACTGTACTAGTTATTATTTACATTACAGGAAACCTTTGATTTTACGCAGTTGGAGGGACCGAAATATGGGCACTGTGTAAAATCAAAGTGTGTAAAATCAAGAGTTGGCATTGAGGAGGAGTATATATTTCAGGATAACACTTTCTCATTATTTTTAGAAGGCTTAGTCATACATTTTGGTATTGTTCTAATTTAAGCCAGAACCAAAAAAAGTCTCATATGCGAGGTTTTACCATAAAAGGGTATGAAATCCTTTTCAATCGCGTCAGACATATGTTTCCCAGATTCAATTACTCATTTGGAGGCAAGAAAATGAAGCCTAATAATCTTATTTACTCACAAGAAACACCACAGATGACGTGTTACCTTAAGAGAAACAATGTTGTATTCCTGAACAATGTTTCCCATAGTTGAACAACATGGTTGAATTGCTAGCAATTGTGGCACTAAGATTACTACTGTTACCCAGGAGAAATTTCAGAATGGTGGTACTAAATGCTCGCAGAGAAGATAATTTTCGAAAATATTCTCATTAAAAACAGTTTTCAGGTAATCCGTTCAACCACCTGCAGACAAACAAAGATTGGATATTGAAGAAATGAGATATCTGAGGGTAGTCATCTAAATTAACCCCATTAACAGGGAGCAAAATTTCGCTAATAAATCACAAAGGCTTTACACCCTGTGGGCCTGGGTTCAAGTCCTGGCAATAGCAGAAACTTATCAGAGATGGCCCTATCCCTTCTTGAGTGTAATGTGGAGGGCACTTCCAGTGCACCACTCTGTCCATCAGATGGGATGTTAAGTCGTGGTCCCTTTTGAGCCTATCATTACAACCTGGCTAATGCCAACATAGGGCTCCTATCCCCCCAGCCCTTCCTTTATGGCGCAAATGACCCCAGCTGTCGGTTACCTCCTTCCAATTAACATACCATAGATGAAATGGAGCACACCGGACCCGGGATATTTGGAAATTCAGATTTTTCCGGTGTTCAGATCACTTTTTTTAAGTGAGCTATTTAAATAACCGTGCAACTACCGTCATGCCGCCAGTGATGAATAAAAAAATGATTAATAGTCCGGAACAATTTTCCCTCTTTATAATTTTTACGCATTAAAAAAGCATTTTCCCATAAAATTTTAGCATTAATAGATTGAATCTACCGGGAATAGCTTCTCTATCGACATTCTTCCGCGAATTCAGCGGCGGGACCTTCGATTCACAAGCCGTGTGATGCATCTTCATGTAATATTTTGCTTCCCCATACCTGATAACAACACCGGACACTTTTTGTATTTCGATTTAATGGTGCTAAGCAATTCCTGAATTTAAAGGGACTGCCTTATCATTCACATCTTGAATTTTATAAAATTCGAGGAATCAAGCGAGATGGAGTGGAATTGATTCATAATGAAACACTTACTTGCAATTTTCCACAAAAATAAAATTTTTACTACGACTTAAGTTTCGATGATACTTCAGTTGTTACTTGAAAATGATGTATTATCATCGAAACTTAAGTCGTAGTAAAAATTTTATTTTTGTGGAAAATTGCAAGTAAGTGTTTCATCTTGAATTTTACTTCAATGATTACATGACGATTGACGACGCGAGTTATTCTCCGAGGGCATTAACTCCCGTTCCGTTAAAAATAAACGCTTGCCACCGAGCGGAGTTAAGCTAATAGCTATTCAAGTTCCAACCATGTTGCATTTAAACCCACTGACATTGAGATTCAAGTTGAGTCAGTTCTGATAAGCACGCCGCGCAACCAACTTTCCCTCGCCTCAATTCGTCCCGCAGATGTGGGGTTAGCACCCGGAATGAGAGAACGCATACTACCATCGTGTTGAATCACCATCGACTTACGTCCATACTGGAAGTACGACTATCTTTTTTGGATCACCTTGGAAGCCAAAATTTTGGCACGGAAGGATTTTTAACGGGTAATTTTGCCATTATATTTCGCTGGGGTGACGGAAAACAGCGTTGGAAAAATTCTAGAAAACCTTCCATTAGGGATAGATATCCTGTAGGTCATAATTCCGGATTAACGACCATCTACTGTAATTACAATAAATACGTTATAAACAGCGTCGATCAATAAGTCGAATAATAAACGAAAGGTGATAATGTTAATATCTCCAGTGATCATCTGTCTTAATTAAAAGTAGTTAAGCATACACGACGATTGCCGTGTGTTTTAGGTTTCGATATCCTTATACGGCAAATTTGAACTAAGAGCGATATTCGCGTTTGTAAAGGAGCCTGAATTTTTACTGAGACGGCACAGGGGGAAGCAATAATTAGATTCCCGATGTTTTTAGTTTCACGCTCATTAGCGCGATGTCATTTCAACCATTCCTGTTTTCATTTTTGCAACTCATTGAGACGAAATAATAACCTAACTTCATACTGCTCCAGTCGGGATTTTCAAAACAAGTCGAAAGACAACTGCGTAAAATCAAGATTACCGGCCTCTTTGGGGCTAGGGTTATGCTGCGCAAAATCGAAAAACTGCTTGAAATCAAGAAAAGATGTAGAATCGAAGTTTCACCATTGCAAATACCTATGCTTTCCGGCTGGCCTTGAGTGTCGCTGCGTAAAAACTAGACTTGATGTAAAATCAAAGTGCGTAAAATCGAAGTTTTACTGTATATAACAAAATTTTTGATCCGGTTATGAATGTTTGTATTAGAAGTTTGAGGCAACAAAATTTGACTATATACCGTATAAGCGCGTGTAAGAGGCGCACCTTTTTTCCCAGATATTGCAGCCGAAAATGGGGGTGCGCCTCTTACACAAACTTCTTATCTTCCCCCATCCCCTTCACCGGTTGCAAGTTCAAGGGGAACTGAGTGGCCTTGGTTTTCAGCGTGAGTCAGTCATCTGAAACCCTGGGTCAAAATAAAGCGGCAGGCAGGGGAGTTTCTCCCTTAGTGACGTATTTTTAAAATGCTCCTGTTTGAATTTCTTGCAAGCATCGCGCCGTCACGTCGGTACCCCAGAGGTGAACATTGAAAAGATCGCGCGGGGTGATTCGCTCCGGAGCGCGCGCTAAATTTATTGCCACGAGTGGGCATCCCGCGGCATTTATACTGCATATAGTAATATTGGTGTTAAAACCTGCGGTTGAAAAAATTCGGACGAGTGTGCTCATTGTTGGACTTAATGGTGGATAGAAGAAATCGGAAATGCTTATAAGTGAAGAGCGCTGAAGGAGAGGTCGAGGGGAAGAGGGCTCCCTCCCCTCCGTATTTAAAGCTACGAGCGAAGGAGCAAGGGAAGAACACGTCCGATCTTGCATGTGACGTCGCTGCCTTTAAAGCGAAGGGGCGAAGGCGCAGCAATGTGATATACGCAGTTTGCGTTGCCTGAGTTTCCAGTCCGTCTCGTCTTGTTTGAATGCGCTTATGCTACGCTTGTTTCTTCCGAAATTGTGCTGTTTGGACTATGTTGAATATTAGTAGCCTTATTTTAGCTATAAATCTTTGTGTCAATCAATTAGAGCTCAAAAAACTTAAATGCTGTAAGATATACGTCGCGTTAGGTCTAATTCTTTTTAGAACCTCGTTCGTGTCATACAATTGCTGAAAGATATCGAGATATCTTCGAGCTCAGAAGGTGACTCACGTAGCATTTGACCTCCAGAAACTCGGGGAATTGAACCTGGTAGACCGAAAAAGGTCTGTTGGTGGAATGGGGTAGGGATGAAACACGTTTCCATTGTTCCCCTGTGACTTGATATTTACCTGTGGAGTCTCGGAAAGGAAAAAAACGGCAGAGGCATTAGCTGATGGAGAGCCGAGTGTAGTTCCGTTAGGCCCCTTGCACACACACCGATTTTGGACGGCCGGTAAAATATCGGCCGTCATTTTACCGGCGAAGCGATGCTTGCACACACGCCGGATTTTTACCGGTCAAACGATACGTTGCTAAGTTTTTGAGCCGGCGTCGGCGATCCACAGTGACAATAGCCGGCAGCTAACCGGCATTTTGCCGGTGCCGGCGTGTGGTCGATACGTGTGCAAGCTCCAATGCTCTCCCATTGTTCACTATTGGAATGTGGACGGCCGATATTTTACCGGTCGTCCAAAATCGGTGCGTGTGCAAGGGGCCTTAAGGCCGTATCACACTAGCGACTGCGACCGCCGCTGCGACCGCGATTTCGGCTGCGGCTGCGACTGCACCCCATCACACATTGCGGCCGACGCCACGATCGCGCATGCGCATGTATGAACGTTTCTGCTTGTGGCTTGTTTGTTTACGAAAGCCCAAAGAATAGATAGAGATCAGCAATTGTTGAAATGTTCCTAAAATATGTTAAAACGTACTTCATTTTCATTCACCTGTGTACTCGGGTGCAATATCCAATATACTGGGCTTCCATCTTCACTTTAAAAATCCGAAATTATCTCAGCGTTATCTTATAACCTTCTTGAACTTCCCTCGCTACGGTAACCAAAACAAACAAACACGTCTGCCGCAAGCGCGCGAGATTGAAATGGAGCTCTCTGATTGGCTGCGACTGCGACTCAGAAGAATAGCCGGTCGGCTATTCTTCGGAGTCGCAGTCGCAGCGTCGACTGCCTCGCTCTGATTGGTCGACGGGCCAGTCGCAGCCGCAGCGCCGGCCGCAGTCGCTAGTGTGATACGGCCTTTAAATCTACGACGTGGTTATTATCCTACGGCGCTGAGATTGCCCCGATTGTTGTTCAATCTCTTGGGAAAGCTCATGCCATTTGCCTGTCGTGTTTTGCCTTAAAATTTTCCACAGCTGCAATTCTATTGCAATACTCCTGCGAGAGCTTTTAAACAAAATTGTTCGTGAGTAGGACAAGCAACGAAGAGCGATGGCGTATGTGAAGAGAGGATCGGAACTCTTTCTACTCCCTCTTATGCCGCTGCAGTTATCAAAATTTCCTCTTTCAAATAGCACTGAAAGAGGACATTTCGATAACTGTCGAAATTCCAGGCATACGTCTGTAACACCGCACGATAGGATAAAAAAAATGTCGCAAAATTTTTTTTCTTTATAGCTTCAATCCTCAAAATAGGGGTGCGCCTCTTACACAAGCTTATACGGTATTATGCTTTTGTTACCAGTGCCAGAACAGCATTCTGGTGCATTTGGGCACCATCATGGCATCACTGTAAAGACCTCATCTCCTCATGTGGTTCAGTCTAATGTGATGTACTTTCCATGCTTTCCTGGCGAGTTATTCATTTAATTATCAATTTTTTTTCACGAATATATCATCAAAAGAACTCACTAATGTGTAGAAGTGAGTAACAGCATCCAGTATGCTCAAACATCATGCAAAAAGGGTACTCACCTATTCCGCAGATAAACACCTCACCAACGTGATCAACTGCAACCTGTCCACTCCTGCTACATGACTTCCGGCAGCCAAAAGAAAAAAAACCCAAGACCTCTCAACTCGCAGTTCCAACTTGGTCACTAAATTTTGTGCCTTTTTGCTATACCCATTGAAGCAAATAATACTGCCTCCAGTCAGCTTCCTTGAATCAGCAACTGTCGATATACAGTAGAAGCCCAGTTTAGCGAGTACTGCATTTTACGAGAATCATGTTTTAGTGAGTGATAGTCTTTGTACTGCCAAACGGCCTACGTTTTACATGTAAAATAAATCGGATTTAGCATGATCAAAAGGTTCCTTCCACTGAGTACGCTCGGTATTATGACAGATATTATTTCTTGAGAGCCATGCGCTGCTGAGCAAGTATTAACTACCGTAGACTCTGACGTTATTACGAAGTTCTCTTTACTACCAAGCAAATCGTTGGGAAACCGAGGAAAAGGCAAATCCAATCTATAGTAAAAGAAAAGTTATTACAAAATTTTCGTTGTTAAGAAATTACGAACCTCAGTCCTGGTCCCGATGGTTACAAAAAGAACTTTATTACGAAGTTCCATGAATAAGCAACGGCATTTCGAAGGATATACATGACAATACGTTATAATCATTGCGCTAAGTTTAAGTACTCCTCATGCATTGTGCTCATGAGCGTCAATTATGGTTCTTTCTTCAGTAGGAAATACTTCAGTATCCATGCAACATCATATAATAAGCTTATTTCCTGTGGAATCATGGTGACCCACTTAGTACCGCTTGTAAATTGGACGTACATTAAGTCCTCTTCTTATGAACATTCGATTTACAAACTTTTAGAGATACGAACTTCCGAAAAATTCAAGTGTACCAGAAATTTCCAATTTGGTGCCTTTCGAGTTGGCTGATGCGATGTGGTGTGGCATGTAGGAACTCACACTTTGGGTGTTATCTGAACAAAGTATCATTTAATCCATTGTGAATTCAGGTTTCTGTTTAGCGTTTCATCCATTCTTCCTTCCTGCGGATAGTGTTTTTTTCGGCTCCAGCTGCATCACAGGTGGAGCTAGATTCGCTTGTCACAATCGCGAGTAAATGCATAGATATAATACAGCGTTGTATTGTGCAGGATAATCTCTCGTTTCAATGCCTTTTATAGATTAATCAACTTACAGGGTTCCCACTCAACCGTGAAAACCTTAAAACCGTGAATTAGCCGTGAATTTCCTCTACCGTGAAAAAACCGGGAAATAGCCGTGAATTTCGTCTTAAAACCTTAAAAATATCTCAATCTTGATAATAATACCTTCCCAGAAATTTTCATCTTCGTTCCTAGCTAGCGCACTTCTATTCATTGTGGCGAGCATCGTCGCATACGGTCGTATGGGTCAGAAAAGCGTGGGAACGAATGTTGCCTGAAGAAAAAAACATCTTTCCCCAGCGCAGGCCTTTTCTCTCCCCCTCCTGAAATATGACACCACTTCTCATCAGCTTGTTTACTTTCCTCAAATGGCTTGGTTTCCCCTCCCTCGGTCACTGCTTAGTCCCCCTTCCACCCAATTAGCGTTCCCACTGGCTGCAGCGACCACTTTCGAAACTAAATCTAGATGGCCTTTGTGTCGAAAAATTTGAACGTTTATTCAACACCCTCAATCCTATGACTGGAAGACCGCTAGCCTTGACAACCTGCCATGCGCTGTGGACACTACGCTCCCTGCGTTTGAACCGGGTGACAGCGAGCTTTCGGCGTGACGTTACTAATTCACGCGCATTGCGGCCCTGAAAACGAGAGAAGATTTCCGCTTATGGCAACACAGCATTACACGATTGTCGCATGCGTCGACTGGGACTGGGAGTTTTACGTCGCAACCGGAAAGTTTGTGTGGAGTTATTTACTGTCGGTGGTGATCCAGTTCCTCCGCTTTGTGCTATCTAAGGTAATGCTGTTTGTTTGTGTCGTTAAAGCCTCAATGCCGTCGCGATTTAAACTGCTACATAGTCTCACGAATACAAGGATGAAGAACTTTGCTATTTCCTTGATCCTTGTATTCGTGATATTATGGATTTCCACCAAGTTACGCCCTCTACGATTAATTATGCTACATAGTCGTTCCATTTTTCCCAGAGCAACGGTAAGAAGGGAACATGATTTGTCTCTGATTAGAGAGATCGATTCAGTTTTGGTTTCAGAGTATTACAATAGCAGAGAAAAGAAGTCATTACACTGCCGCTTTCAAAAGAAAGTTATACGGTGGAACCTCGATCTATCGTTCCCGCATTGATCGTTCGCCGTTTCTGGTCCCAAATAAAGTTCCTTATAGACAATTTAATTTTTTCCCGCATCTATCGTTCCCCGAAGTATCGTTTCTCGCATTGATCGTTTGAAGATCGCGGTTCCGACGCCGAATTTTCCCGCATCCATCGTTTGACGAAAATGAGACGAAATAAATACAATGTGTCATTTATGGCTAATAACGACAAGCACGTAGTTGGAATCCTCTCCAAGAGATGGAACTACCATTGGGAGAAGCTCAGTGCCGTGGGAAAGTAACATTAGCGCATTTCCCAAGAACCTTTATCCCCCTCCATTCACCATTCGCCTCCCCCCTTCTGACGCTTTCCTCTTCTTCAAAATAAAAACAGGTCCCAGCTCGCGCAGGGATCTTATTACGAAGACCTTAGCTTCGAAAAAAATATCGAGTTACACGAGAACAATAGAAACGTGTTTCGCGCTCCCCCCTCTTCTCACCAACCGACCTATTTCAGCCTAACTGCTTCGAAGTTCCCAGTTTATGGAGGTCAACTGCTGCATGAATCACCTATTAGCCCAAAAGGTATCTAACAATGATATTCAGTAATTGCTATTATGCTTTTATTAGATTGAAATGTTAGTAATTTGCACGTTAAAAAAAACGAGACCACACATGACGTATTTTAAGCAAGGAAATAGATGGAAAAATACGATGGTGATTTTTGGCGAAACGCGATATCCTCGTAGCTGAGCTTACGGCAGTTAATTCGGCATTTTGTTCCGAAAACATGATACCAGGTTGTTATCAGTTATCAATTTACGAGCTATACTACTACTAGTAGTCTCACTTGTCAGAGTTACTGACGAAGGGATATCTTCTCAGGATTTTTGTTTCTCCCTACTAACAATCCGAATTCATCTGATCATCTTGCGCTACGCTAATTAGAAAAGAATGGGCATCTTTAGGGTAAAAAATTTCATGGCGCAGTCCTATGGTCACGCTTCGCCCTCTGCAGTGTGCTCTGCGTACCCCCATACGCGATAGCATCAGTTCCGAACTTCACCTCGTACGAGTGGTTCCCTACTTTCCGGGGTGGCTGGACTTCGAACCACCGAGTGTTTTCCATGTAGGTTTCATAAAGTCATTTTCACTAGTTTAATTTTAGTCGTCTTCCGACCGTGGCCCCTCCGAAGAAACTATTGAGAACTTTAAGAGATGGACTGAAAATAATTGAACATGAAGAAAAGAATCCGGGCTAGATGCGCGTGAATATTGCAGAGCGCCTTGGGTTGTCCGCTAGCACATGACGGTAGGGGTGGGGGTAGAGTGAGCTACCTGGAGTAAACAAGTAGAGATATGAAGGCGAAGATCCAGGTGGGCGTGCCGCTGACGATTAACGCAACATTGTTCACGCTTTACACACTACCTCAATTGTATTAAAAATATATTCATTAGACAGGAACAATTCAAGTAATTGACTATTTTTGGCCTTCGTGATCCATCTCACAACCAGTCACTGCACCGGCGAATGCGGTTGTTTTAGGCACAACATGCACATTGCTCTCGTGAATACGTGTACTGGAAATGGTGTTTGATGGATAAGAATTTTTACATCTGACTGAAATCCATAATAGCAGTGTAAATGCCGAGTGGAGAGCAAACATTCAGAATTTTGAAAGAGACATGGGTCGAATCAACAATATGACGTATGTATCTTGATAAAGTACTACTATTCCTGTTATTATCTAAAATATTGTTTTGAAACCTTTAATGAATTTCTTAATTACTCGCCAAAATCCTGCGTTTCCTGGGACATAGGCAATCTAGCAAAAAAAATTAAGCATTGATCGTTTTTCCGCATTCATTTTATAATCGTATCGTTATTAATAAAGAAAAATTGTCCCCTACCCAGACGGCACAGAACCCTCCGTATCTAATTCGTATGTACATAGTACCCATTGACTAAGGGGATACTATGCCGCTTCGTCGCTTTTCGTCAATGGATAATTTCCGTTCGCGGCCTGTCGACGAAGCGCGTACGCAGCATGTGAATGTCCGCTACTAAGCACGTACGATTGGATACGAAGCGCGCAGGAACACGGCACTCAGGCTAATCTCAATCGATTAGGTCGACATTAGATATATCGTAACTCGCACGATCGAAAAATGTATCGAACGCAACACAATCGATAGCTACCGACCGTAGCGAGAACCTTGATACGAATCATTATGAATTGTAAGTTCTCAATAGGTAAATAACACCATATCATGAATTCTAATAACCATGAAAGACTCACGACCGACAAAGTTTTGTCGGTTGTGAGTTTTTCATGGTAATTAGAATTCATGATATAGTATTATTTACCCATTGAGAACTTACAAAACTTACTCGGCCACTTAAATAACTCTGCGAAAAATGAGATTCTCATGGCTAATTCACGCACCCCCAGCATCCAGCATTGTTAAGTGGCTCGTACTTACTTGGAAACCTTGAGATGTTATTGAGAGTAAATTCTTGTTAATTTTGACACTAAATAAGACATCACATAGCCCACGAGCATTAAAAAGCTTACCCTAAAGCCTGACGAAATAAAATTTTTAAATAAAAATTGCCGATGAAACAGGATTGCTGACACATCTGCTATTAGTATGATCGAATTCATCAAAATGCAAGCAAAAATTAACGTATAGTTCAGTCTCAGCTACTAAAACTTACCCATATCAGGCGCTAAAGTATTTGAAAAATTATTTGGGATGAGTAAAAGTCTCTAGGTCACTGCAGTAAATGTATCACCCTATTAAAAATATGAAAGTCCTGCCAAATCACCAGCATAAACACTTGTAAAATAAAACATGTTATCTCTTAGATCACACCTCCGATTTTATACCTACTTTGCATGAAGTCACCACCGCAAGAAATTTTAAAGAGGCAGGAAAGAAAAAACCCACAGAAATACAATACATATATTATGTATTTTCTATTGTCAACCACAATAATATTTCCAATTTTCTCTTCTATCCCACATCTAATTTAGCGAAACAATTACTCTTATTCTCTTTCGAATAGAAAATTATTTAAAAGAGGACTGGTCGATACATACAAACTATCGTCAATACTTTCTCCGATGAACGTCCACTATCACTGCACCAACTTGCACAAATCAAATCCACATCCACAAATATGTCACTTCTGCCACAATGTCTGTCTTCTTGGCGACAGGTAACAGTGAAGCAATGGTACCTTCCTCCAATCTGGGCACCTTCAATTCAGCAAGAATTTTCTCCTCGTCTTCTCGTCCAAGGCCACAGATTATTTTCTGATATCACAAGGTGCGATGTGAAGCTCACACACCTAAAATTAATAAATAATAAAATACCATGTAACTTATTAGGTCAAATCATTTCCAATTTTTGGTATTTCTGCATGAGAAATCAAATTACTAGGCTCGTAAATATAGTAAATATTTTTATGCCTGATATTTTTATTGTTTTAAACTATAGCATAAGATAATTTGAAATGATGAAAGCCGACGTGTAATACATCAAAGGGCAAGCTAAGAAGCAATATTCGAACCTATAAACTTGGCAGCTTATTCCTAGTTTCTCCTTTAACCACACGTTTACCGAATGAATTAATACAAAAAAGACAACTAAAATGCAAGAATTTTCAAAAGAATTGCTGCTACAATATTTTGAATCACCATTTTTAGTACTGAATAGTACTATAGTACTTCAGTACTGAATAGTTCGGGATGTTGATGCATCAACATCCCGAAGCCACTTCTATAACTTAAAATTACATCCAAATAATTACAGCGAGAAAGAGTACATACCTCACAGCTTTTCGTAGGGGTGAAATGTTTTCTTCTTTTCGCCCAAATGCACTTCTTCTTCAACTCAGGACCTTTTGGAAAGCTAAAACCTTGAACCATGTATTTAGGTACGTAAACTTCCTGTACCCTCGTATTTAGGTACGTAAACTTCCTGTGCCGTCTGGGTAGTGGAGTTCCAAAAAAGGAGGGTAGTCTTAGAATCGTGTTCGTCTTAGATTCGTGCTAATACGGTGTATGAAATTGTTTTTCGATTTATTATGTTCTATTAACAATTTTCATAAAATATTTTCCGCTGAATAAGAAAGAATCAATTTATTATATTCTATAAACAATTTAAATAAAATATTTTCCGTTAAATAAGAAATATTGGGGTGGGGGAAATTCGGTTACTGTGCAGTTATAACAACGTGCGCAAAAAACAATCTCTCAGCGAGGAATTAAAAAAGGACCTCGAGTGTCCGGACGGAAGAAGGTCCGAAGGGTATTCGGCGTCCGGGCAAGAGCGCGGTTGGGCTGGTCCTTTAGTCGGCCCTGAATTTTGCAAACGATAGATCACGTCATAACAGATATCACTTTTCATTGCGGCGTTAACATTCACGGCGTTTTTCGCGTACGTTAATTTTCTGTTGATATACGGCCAGTGATTTTCTTATTGTTGGCTTATTAACGGACCGTGAATTTAGCAAATTTGAGACCGTGAAAACCTTAAAAAAAAACGTGAAAACGTGAAAAATAACCGTGAAAACCTGGAAAAAGCCGTGAATTTCATTGTTCAGGTAGAGTGGGAACCCTGACTTACGAACAAGGTCTTGGAATGCATCTCGTTCATGTACCAACGACTTAATGTATTTGGTAAGGCATCAACCCTGGATTGCGTCATGCTTTCTTATATTGATGAAACCAAATGAATATTCTTATTTTTATGTACTGTAGATTCCGGTTAATTGGGACATATCGGGACTTGTGCATTTTGCCCCAACTAAGCGGCTGCCCCAATTAGGCGCTATCCTGTATATGGGCATAAAAAACTTTGAAACGCAAGAAAGAAAACTAAAGAATGTTTTTAATGCAACATAAGTTTATTAAACTATTAATTTGTTTAATAAATCAGCAAATCAGCGAGTTTAGTTAATTTATTATCATTTTTAAGAATTATAACAATTTAGTTAATAATATTTTTCACAGCCTTGGGCGACACTGAATGAATGTCTTTTACTAAGTCCTATTGAAGAAAAGTCCTATCCTTTTTTAGATAGTATAACAAAAAGAGCTTTCAAAATAGGGCAAGAACAGGAACATTTGTGAAAAATAAGAGTAGATCAAAGGAGGAAAATATAAAAAAATAGTAATCTGAAAACGAACAATTTTAATTTCGTCGCGAGTATAGAGTCTTTGTCGCCGACTCATGGCCCAATAAAGTGGCATGCTGTCCCAATTAAGCGGAGAATACTCTGGGATATTCCTCTGCTGGGTTCTGTTCTTCAAGATGTGCCCCAATTAAGCAGCTGCCCCAAGTAACCAACCGGTGGACCCATTAAACGGAATCTATTGAATTTTTTTTTAACTTTTGTATTTTTTGTTAATTAATTGACTTCAAGTACCAGATATTGAAGAGGAAAGAAATGTTGACAATATTTTTATTTTGATTACTCCTAAAAGAAAGGTTCGTACGAGCTTCGTTAATACGAACCTCTGGTTTTTTGGTCCAGTGAACTCTTTAATAACGAGGGTCTATTGTATTATGTTTCGCATAATCTGTTTATTAAACTAAAAATATAATTTGTGTGTCAGATCTACAACACCCAAAACCAGTTACGTCCAAGCATTGATGTGATTTATGGCCTTGAGTACGCTCCACGGACTCCCATTTTATATTCTTCTTTTGTTACGCCCAGCTGTCAGTGGGAGGGGAATGGGAGAAAGGTGACAGTGGGAGAGGGAGTTAGTTCCCCCATCCCTCAGTCCCTGTGTCTCGTGAGCAGACCTGTTTTCCTGAGCTCTTCCACTTGTGTGAGTTTGTGAGGCCTATTTTTGTTTGCTCTTCTACTTGTGTGAGTGACCCAATGCCCAGTTGCCTGAAGTGCTTCTTGGCTGTGAAATGGGATAAAAAGTCCCTAAACTGTGCCCTTTGTAATGAATTTTACCACACTGATTGCGTAGCGATGTCAGCCAAAGATGTGCAAGTGCTTGAAGATTGGAATTGCGGGACCTGTCTCACCAATCAACGTGCTGTGCGAGGGGAAAATACTCCGGTAAAACCTCCAGCGGTTGCTGCCCTAAGTGACCCTTCTGTGGCGATGCTGACCGAGATACTGGAACGCATGAAATTCATACAAAGTGAGCAAAGAAATTGGCGTCGCAAATGCAAGCTACCCTAAGTACGCTACAATTCTGTCTAACATAATTGAGTCTGTAGTTCAGCTAAGTAATGAATTGAAATCAGACGTCAATGAAACCGCATCTCTTAAGAAACTTGTATATGACCTTGAAGTCCAGGTTAACTGTGCCGAGCAAGATTCCCTTAAAAACTCAGTGGAAATTGTTGGTGTTCCAGTCAATGATGGTGCAAATGTTGACCAATTAGTATGCAAAATTGGCCAGGCTATGGGTATGGAATTATCTGTTGAGGACATAGACCATGCCTACCCAGTCAGAACACTTGCAGAAGATCCCTGGATACTGGTGGCCTTCGACCTCTGAATGGCGAATGGCGACCTCCAATCAACTTTACGTTAGCAAACGAAGACTCAGCACCGCCATGTAATCAACTGTAAAAAAATTTGTAAAAGCAGAATTACTGTGCTGATAGTAGAAATCCTCTGCTAAGCGACTAATCATAGTGAATCTTCATTATCTCTTCTTCATGCTCTCTAAAATTCTGTTTGATTCAAAGTTTCACACCATTTCAGCAAAACTGTGATGCACTTCCGCACAATCCCTTAATTTTGTTTAAACGAATGGCTTAACTTAGGTGTGGGTTACCCTCAAGGGCTATGTGCTACATGAGCAAAATTAAAAACTGCTATTTCCTACACCAGATCCTTTGAATCTTTTGACATTGATCAAAAGCTCCTATGCACAGTCTCCTATGTCAAAAATAATATTCCGTTCTGAATTTTGCGACGCAGCACACGCGTCCTCGCTAATCCGTTCCCATACAGTGCTATTATTGTACGTATGTAAACCGCCCAGGGTTATTTTTTTTCGGAGGAACTGAAGACTTTGTACATTAAGTAAAGCATTTATATCATCGCAATCGCTCTCCAGAAAACTCTCAGACTAGTGTCTGACCAGCGAAAGTTGTCTGATGACAGCCAAAAGGGAGGGACAGAGAACCCTCTGCCAGCACGGATTGCAGCCAATGACTGTCCCCAAAATGCACCTCACACCTTCGCCTAGTCACACAACGTTGTCACATGCATATGAAGGAAAGAAACAAGCCTGACACACCCAAACAAGCCCTTTCTTCAAATCACCAAGAAAAGGGAGTGTTCCTTTGGGTCCTTCAAGGTCGTCTTGCCTTCCGGCTCCTTTCTTCACGGAAGCATTTTGTTTACATGTATTGTGGGCGTTTCCCTTTCTTACCTGGCAACCTTACCCACTACCCCTAACAATTCTCTGCACCCAGACTGTATAGAGGGGTGAACTCAATGCACCCGATCCTTTGAGCACGATCCAAGGCAGAGGGCTGATTTATGGGGCCTCAGCATTCAGCAGAGGAGAGCGATTGAAAAACTTCTACCATCCCGTCGACTGGATGCGCCCAATCACATGGCAACAGAGACTTAAGGTGTTGTCAAGGGGTGGAGTTTACTCGCTTGGAGGGGCAGAGTGTACTCAGTCTCATGGGTGTTGTTGTGTCAGGTGGTTTGCGCAAGTGCGTTATGTCCAGGAAACGTAAATATTTGGGCCTCAATACCAAAATTAAAATTATATGACCAGTGCAAAAGTAGCTGGACTTCAAAGACTGATATCTGGAGGCGGTTTGGTATCTCGTCAGTTACGTAGTTCACAATATTAAAGAAAGATACAATTCGTGCAGTAGTGAACAAACTAGGAAAAACTTGCATCCAAAAATATTTGAGATGAGGGGAACATACACAAATGGAATCTGCACTATTCAAGTGGTTTTGTCAACAAAGGTCTGCAGGACTGCCCATAAACGGTGTGATGTTAAAAACAAAAGCTGACCACATTTCCAATGGGAGAAATATCTTCGACCACGGAATCAAGCAGTATTTCAGTGAACCTTTCAGCCCATTTTCCGAACTGAGTGGCATACTGGTTCAACATTTGAAAACTCGACATAACTGATATTGTCGGTATGATGCATTCGCAAAATTATCCAAAAACTTTCACTGCATGCCAAACATATCGATTCAGACTAGTTACGCTGTTTTTACAGCTGCCTTTGGCGATCAAAAAATGCAAGAAAGGGAATAAAATCAATGAAACTTGGGGAATTAATATTTCATAAAATATCTAATAATTACTCTTTAGCTCTTTAACTTCGTTAAATATCATGGAAGTAAAAGAAAAACTGGAAATGCGAATGATTATGAGATTTCGGTGGGATTATTCAGCACCTTCGGTTACAACGACCGCTCGGTTTTGCGTTTAATTTACAAGAGATTATGAGCTGTCATTAAAACGGGCTTCCACTGTAATTAGGTCATTCCATGAAGGATATGGCTCTCCCATTGTGATTCATGAAGCTCAAACCAGCCCCTGCATCTTTAAATGTGTAGCGGTCTACATATTTCTTGATGAATAATTCATCCTTGTGGAAAAGTGGGTTCAGGTCTATGTCCGTAACGACACATGTTTATCTTTTTTCCAAAATCCTTTTTATTTATCAAATTTAAGTTATCTTTTTTTGTCTTAATGAATTAAATAACAGTAATCATTATAAATCTGCATTTAAATATGAAATGTTACACAATGTATTGACTGCAGAAATAGGCTTCTTATGAAGAGTAGCTGGTAATTCAAAATAAGAAACATCCAAGCATCAAGGAAATAATGATTAACAATGACACAATATGAAGTAGTAGATGAAGTTAATAAACAGCTGTGGAAGTGATACTGGCACATGCAATGAATGGGAAATAAATTTTACCTTGGAACCTTGATCATTTGATAATTATATTTTTGGCATATTTTTGACACTCAACAAATTTTTTTCATTAAAATAGAACTTGAGTCTCGTAGCTTGTGTTTTGTAGCCATTCATGGAATTTTTTCTTTGATCTCATTGTGGGTAAAATTATTTTCTTTTCAGCATAGCGAAGCCAAAATGTCTGCTAGCATAGCGAGAGATGTGTGCCGACTATTTTTAGAGTTCAGGATTATTGTTTTCGTGCTGTGGTGCGTGGCCATTGGACTTTGCACCGGATTGCTGTGGCAGTTCCTCTTCTGGTAATACTATTATTAAATATTAGTGATATTTTGAAACAGATAACAATTGCAGCAAACTTGCGATTATCCGGCTGTAGTGTATCCGTGTCGCTTATCCTTGCATGAGTTCACACTCCCTTAACGTTTTCCACGATCTTTATAAAAAAATAAAATTGTACACAAATGCATCAAAATGAATGAGTTGACAAGGAATGTTTCAAGCAGAGATGGGTCAGTTCCAGTACTGGGTCGGTCCTCGGTACTGCCGGTTCTGAGCCTGTGAAATCGGTATCGAGAACTGGCCACATAAAGTAGGTACTTTGGGGCCGGCTTGGAATGGTCGTGAGGATTTGAATTTGGTGCGCAAAGCCAAAATGGTCTGCAGCGTCTTCAAGGCAATAAAGTGAAAAGAGATGTTAAAAATGCATATATTACTTTCCAATGCATGGCTTCCTCTTTATTTTTTTCTTTCGAGAGTTGCTCACTAACTCGTGCATTTAAGGGTTCGTCAGTTTGTCGCTCTCGCCAACATTGTAACATGTCTGTTACTGCGGCCTCTGAGGCTGCTTTCAAACAAGCTGAGTTTTTGCCTGCCGCCATCCACAGCATGGCGCCGTTCTTTCAACTAACCATTAATCTCTATTGTGACAGTCGGCTTTTCGAGCGTGATAACTCAGGGCGGGGTGATGTAAAAATAAGTGGATGCATGGGACTAACGAAGCGATAGTTGGGAAACAAGGAAACCTCCGTTCTCGAATTCAAATCCTAAGTTTTGGTCGCCATGGTGAGGCAATACTTTTAAATAACCTTCATAGCTGTAATAAGGTTCCCTCGAGCTCTACCATGGTACAGCGCTCGTTATTTGCAATGATTTCATTGGTTAGCAGCCTTGGGGGTGAATGAAATTAGAAAAACCAAATTGTTACGGGATTGTCATTTGCATGACTTTGTTTCCTCGTAATCATGCCCACAGGCATTTGGTATGTGAGATGTTGTCATCGAGTGCTCAACAAAAGACAATCATTTCCAAATCTATCATTATTTTTATATGTTAAAAGAATTCAAAAAGGATTTCCATCTTTTACCACAATTCTACGTGTGCAAAATAAGGGTAAAAATGGAGTAATCTATCTTTTGTTCTGACTGGGCAGGTATTATATGGAGAAGTAAGAATAAGAGTACAATTGAATTATCGCTGCTAAAAAGATCGTGATTGAGAAAAGAAGCTTTTAATGATGTCGAAAAGCAATGTAAGATAACGTACAATGTGCGTACATATTATGTAATAGATTGTTTAATTTACTTAAATTATTAAATTTACAAGAAATGAAAGTGAAAGTTTGGATTATTGGTGTTTTGCGATTATACGTGTCCCCAACATTATCCTGGATAATCGGGAGTATGTTGTACTAACATAAGCACAAATATACTTCATCATGTTTATGAATGTGTTTCGCAGAGATTTTATTTGAGATGATTCTGATCGTCCAATGTGGAAGTGACAACCACAGAGATATAAAGGATAGATGCCTTTGAAAAACCAAAAATTCAAAATATCCAGAACAAAATTCAAGTTATCCACGATTTTTTCTACCACGATATCCACGATCAGTTTCTGAAACAAAAAAGCATTTAGTGCTTTTGGAAGAAACAATCGTTATACAATTGCATGATTTGAAATATTTGTCTCCTTGAATTTGATTGATGACCTTCTCTAAATTGAATGAAGAAAATCAAATTTAGTATTTAGAGATTACGTAAAATTAATGAAATGAAAAGGAAGCATGGTGGTCTGCACTGCAGTGGCACAGTGAAGGCTAAAGGTCCGTGGTTTGATTTTTGGGGAATTTGGGTATTTGTCCGTGGCAATTAGGGTGAGAGCCTTGTAAGTGTTAATGTTCTCTTGCAGGCACTTGGAGGTTCTTGCTGGGGAGCAGGATAACTGTGCAGTGGTGGATTGGGTGAAGACTCTGGAGGGCTTGGTGATGGCTATTCAATGTTTTCTTGGAGAGATACCTTTCTTCTTCTTGTCTGGTAAGTGCTATTCAAACTATCGGCAACATTTTATTGTTACAATAAAGAATGAATTTTTAAATTTTGCTGTGGGTATATGATTTGTCTTGATCCAGATTTCATAATCAATCCTCTCTTAAGTTCATGAGACGTACATTTTTTAGGACTGCTATGATGTAACAATTATGAAAAATTTATTTGTTTTCACGAAAGATTTGTTTTGGCTCACTTTTGTGTTAAATTATATCCATACCACCAGAATCACAGTGTAAGTTTTCTCGTGGTGATTTTGTTAGAAATACAATCACTCATCATTCAATTGTAAAATACATGTAAACAATGCTTTTGGGGTCCTACAATTGATACTTAGCTTTGCTGCTAATAACGTCTTTTGCTGAATACTAATGATTCCTATCTCACAATTTTCTTGATACGGTTTAAAAAATTTGAAATGGCCCTCCATTCACAGCTGGGAACAGAAAGTTTCATTGCAGAGATTATATAATTCATTACAAATTAAGGCAAAAATATTGCAGGAAACATATGTACCGGATGGGTTCAGACAGTTGGCATTTAGTCCACAAAATTAAGTGTTGAGAATTGTCATACTACCCAAAAATTTTGAGTTTTTGGTTTGTGCCATGTTATGAAACTTGGAATAGGGAGTTTTCCTATTTTTTCTTGACTTGTAAGTTTATAATGCCTTGGGTACAAATTTGCCACCGTTTGATTTCATATTGATGATTTTTATCTACTATAATTAATTTTAAAAATGGAAATTTCTTTCTTGCAAAAAACACCTTGCTCTTCGGAGCATCACAGGAAATGTTACTGAAGAAGTAGATGTAGACACTCCCAACGGAACAATGGAGAAATGAAAGCATGCAATCTACATCTACAGAATACCCTGCGAGCCAACTCTTGGCATTTTGGCAGGGGGTGGCCATCCGAGTTTTTCTAAGAGATCGGTGATGTTAACAAGACTATCATAACGACTTCTCATGTTCCTGTCAGCTCTTCTTTGCACTCATTCTAACTCTGTTTTTAAGACTATTTCATGAGGATCCCAAACGCTGGCTCTGTATTCCAAATGGGTTCTAACGAGGAAGAAGTAGCTAATTTCACTCCCTTTGTAGTCGCTTCTTCCTAGTATTCTTTCAACAAAACCCCATTCACGATTAGCTTGACAAAGCCAGTTATTTCCCAAATATGTCTATTCCACGATAGGTCTTTATTGAGTATAACTCCTTGATATTTTACGGATTCTAAATTCCCTAATTGGGCAGCCTGAATGAAGTGGCTTGGTTGTGGGGAGTTATTTTTCTTCCAGAAATTCATCACAGCGCATATGTTCAAATTTAACTCTGGATTTCATCGGGTCCTGGTGATTTGTTTGGACTGAGCGATTTCAGTATATTTTCTATTCCATGTGCACTAATGTCAATAGGCAGCATCTGTCATATGCAGAGATTGTCAACTGTCTCGCATGAGTTCTCAGAGGGCTCGGTGAACACGCTCTTGATGTAAGGATTTAATAAATTGGCTTTATCAGAACTGTTTGTCAACAAATCTCCATTATCATTTCTTAGTTCATACGGTAGATCTTTTACCTTGAACATCCCCAACATAAGACCAAAATGCTATTTGATTTTTCTGCAATTTCCCACACCTAATTTTTCTTGGTTCCAAAAAAGCATTTCATAAAGTGCCCAACAGATAGTTAATTATGAAACTGAAATCTTACGGCCTTTATGACTATGTCATTTTCGGAATAAGAGAACTGTTGAGCGTTCGTGTGCAAAAAGTAGTATTAGATGGTGCTTGAATTGAATGATGAGTGATGAACGATTAGTTCATATCCCTGGTTGCCGTTATTGTCGTGTTGTTGTTATTGTTGTGAATAAATAAATAAATACCGTAAAAAGTACCATTAAGAGTAAACCCCTGAAGACGATGGTGGACTCAGCCATTGAAACGTTGGGAGAATCAACCAATACCACACCCGGTGGGAATCCTGAGAAATTTTTCATCAATCTATACGCCGGGAAAACCTAAAATTTTTCTCCTAGGGGTTGTTCAACAGACCATCCATGCATTCATATGGAGCTAGACCTCTGCTCCTTTTACAATGCTGAGAGAATTGAGGCTGTATATTTGCTATCCATTCGTTGTGTACTTTAGTTGCGAGGTGTACAGTGAATATTTCACAATTTATGACTGACGTATGGCAGCATCCACATGTCTGAATTACAAGACGAGCTTTGCTATGCCAATCAATGGTTGATTGGTGATCACTGTTCGTTGAATGGCGCTTGTTTGTTTGGTGCTGGCTTTTGACCAGAAATCCAGAAAAACGAGAAATCCAGAAACCGTTGTTCCATAGCTTTCCAGATTTGAGGTCCTCAACTGTATATTAATGGAACGTCAGAGATCTTGAAGCTGAAACAAAAAAATTTTAATCTTTGAAAACTGAAAATTTATTTATTAGTTTAGAGAACGAGATACATAACACATTAAATACTTATTGAAATTTCTTGAAAAATTATCATATAGTAGCGAATTATATTAGGCAAGTTCACTAAAATTTTCAACGATACTGATCATATATTATAAGGGTTATAAATTATTGAATGATAGCATGTCAAAGAGGCATATCCATTTAAATCTCATCTGGTCGCTGGGATGGGATTTAAATGCCTGCTGCGCTTGAGGGGTTAAACATAAGAACTATCTATTGCCTCATAAATGTACATCATTTTTCCTGTGTGTATCATGGAAGTGAAATGAGGAATTAGAAGGATAATTTTTAAGGTAAGGTTTTAGCAAACAATGCACAGGTTAATAAGTATGAGGGTGGTAAGGTGAGAACCCATAATGATTTGCAAAGGGGCATTCCATTTGTGCGATAGGGAACTTCTGAACATGGTGTTAATGGCTTTCTTTCGAAGAGAAAAAACCGTATCAGAATGACTTTCATTGCCCCAAAACATAATGGCATAAGACAAATTTTTAAGGAAAATAAAAGACTTCAAAGAAAACCGTGTTAGAAATCTAAATTTGGATTCTGTGGGGCATATTTTCATGTGGACAGTGGACATATTTGGAGGAAAAATGTTTTAAATGTAAATAGCCTTTCTCTACTCTTCAAGGTTACTTGATTGCAAAAACATCTCAATTACCTCAACTTCTTCGTGCAAACAATGGCATGAAATGCAGGTTTCAACAATAGAAAATGCTAAGTAATCCGTGTTAACCCTTAACCAGTGACGCGCAATTCTTGTTACACTATCAGTGACGTGCGGTCTGGGAGACCGCAAAAAATCTAAAATTCATAAAATGTTGCCACGCCATTTTTATTGTTTTGTTTAATTTTTATTTAAATGTAGGGATGGGTCGAATAGTAGATTTCTCGAATTCGAATATCAAATCATTGCTCGAATATTCGAATACCTCGAATTTCGATTTTGGCGAGTAATTGTGATTTCCTTTAAAGGATTCAAAAAGGAATTTAGCTGATTGATGGAATATTTTAATTTTATGTAAACAATAGTGTAAGCGCAGTTTCATTTAGATTATTATAAGGTGCGAGACGACGAGGGTCGCCTCGAACGGACTTCCTCTTAGACCCAGCCATTAAGCACGTTCCTGCTGTCATCGGAAGGGTCGCTTGAAAAAACGATCCCTTTCGGTGACTCCAGGGCGTGGGCTTGTGGCCGCTAGGGTCGGCAGTTGGTGTTGTGCAGCGAAACAAGGTGTATGGCTTGGGACTGAATAAAGGAAGTTGCTTGTGTGAGAGAATTTGGACTTGTTCCCTGCTTTGTTTCCCCCGAACCCCTTTACCGTCGGCGAAGACGACTTACAATAGGTTAGTTTCCTTAATTAAAGAAAACGAAAGACATTAATTGTGATTCGTTACCCACCATTAGTGTATTAATAATATACAAATTATTTGTTTTAGAAATACCGGTTTAGACGAATGGCAATGGTCAATTTTATCCTCATTTGAAAAAGGCCAGATTGGCGCCCATGCGATGCCACTCCACGTGACGTCACTGGGACCTAGTTTCTACACGTGAGGATAGGAGTTTTACATAGTCTGAGGTTACCAATGCATGCATGAGGCACAGACCTCAGGGAAACATGTCTTAATAATCACCTATAAAAACTGGCTGAGGTCGGAAAGTTTTCTTCGTTTGATGAGGTATTAATAATCCTTATTTAAGCCAACCGCTACCATCTAGCATGGTACTCAGCTACCAGCTTGCATCCTGCGTCGTATCAGCGCTCAGAGCCTCGCCCAAGGTCACCGCACTCGCGGCAGCAGGAAGCAGAACAACGTCACACGGAGTTTTTCCCGGCATTCATACTTAACCGTCGCGTTTCCGCGCGCTTGAAATTTGTCACTTTTCATGTAATCGCCAAAAATAGATATTGTCAAATAAAAATCTAAAAGCTTTAAATACGTTCTCCGTGAGTAATAATCTTTCGATTTAGGCAATAAAATAATAATAGGAAACCACCCTATTTGAGCATTACGCCTAAATGCTAAGCCTCCGTCGCATTTCTTTGTCTTTCCGGCAGTTATTTTCCTGCGTAAAATGCTTAAATAAAGTCGGAAATATGTCGTGCTTGGTCTCATTCTTTTTTAAATTACGCGCACATTACTAATATTTCAATCCAATAAAAGTGTAACATCAATTGCCGAAAATCATTGTAAGACAACTTTTGGGCTAGTAGATGACTCATGCAGCAGTTGACCTTCAGAAATGGGGAACTTCGAAGCAGGTAAGCAGAAAAAGGCCAGTGGGTGAGTAGAGTAGTTGGGCATGAGACACATTTTTATTTCTCTCGAGTAACTTGATATTGTTTTGGAAGCTAAGGTCTTCGTAATACGATCTCTGCGCGAGCGGGGACCTTTTGTTTGATTTCGGAGAAGTGTCGGAGTGGGTGGGGCGATCGCTGAATGGAGGGGAATTGCAGATCGTGGGAAATGCGCCAATGTTACTATCCCACAGCACTGAGTTTCTCCCTATGGTAGTTTCATCTCCTGGGGAAGATTCAAAATAAGTGCCTGTCGTTATTAGCCACAAAAGACACGTGGCAAACACCTCGTCTCATTTTTTATCAAAAGATGGATGGGGGAAAATGGTCAGTGTGAAGAAAGAAGGAAGGGTGAATCGCTATCTATTATTTTCCGGTAACTTGATATTTTTTTCGAAGCTAAGGTCTTCGTAATACGATCCCTGCGGGAGCTGGGACCTTTAGTTTGATTTTGGAGAAGAGGATACCGTCAGATTGGGTGGGGTGAATGCTGAATGGAGGGGGATAGCGGATCGTGGGAAATGCGCCAATGTTGCTATCCCACGGCACTGAGGTTCTCGTGATGGGGGACACCTGGGATTTTCGGATTTTTTTTTTCACCCGATCAATTTCAGTTTCCCACGCCGAACTCTTTTCACCGCTCTAACCCACGAATTTGATGTAGTTCGTCAGCATGCCTAAAACAGCGCTGCATGCACTAAACGACTAGAGTTCTCTTCATTTTTCCGAGTCAACTACCAACGACGTGCGAGCGACAGTGTATGACGCGAAATTCAAAGTATTCGAGGTATTCGAGACCGTACCTTTGGCATAACTATTCGAGATCTCGAATATCGAATACTTTCTAGTATTCGAGGTACTCGAGTATTCGCGGATACTATTCGCACATCTCTATTTTAATGCTTAACTATTCTAAAACTTGAATTAAAATTTTTACATTCCCAATACGAAGCAATTTGTCAGTAAAAATTGTTATTTGAAACAGGATCAAAAAACTGATGACAAAAACACTTGAGTTATAATTATTATATTTATTTATCAATATTTTGCCAGATTTAAAAATAAGGCCTAAAATGTTAAAGTTGGAAGGCGAAGTAGTAAGTAGCCATGAAATTTATCCCGCTTATTCCTTTTCTTGATGCACTCTGCAAGTGATCAAAATTACAATTTTTCATAAAAGCACACACAGGCTTTTTGCAATGGAAAAATAAGAAAGAGGTTTTCCGTGTTTTTGTACAGCGGGAAAAGTCTACATGTTGTCTGCATCTCAAACCTTTCAACTTCTTCAGCCTCTTCCTACGGTATTGTAGGTGGAGAATTTGCGCAATAAGTTATCCTACCTGTCTCGGGAGCCTTATATTTGATTTATCCTTCCCATGAGCGTTTCTACGCGTCACTGACTGACCGTTACACCCAGTTTTTGTTCATATATTTCCCCTTTGACTCAATACAAATCAATGCAGGAACTTTCGGGAGGATTCTTCCAAAAATAAGTTAGTGAAAGCATACACTGGCTTTTGGTACAACCCTGTGACCCTTGTAGAACCGGAGATTTTTAACTTCAAAGTCGTCGTCACTGACTGACAAAAATGAAACTACGTTTTTTGACAACGTCACGTTTCTTATGATTGCTCTGAAATTATTCATGATAAAGAAAATCCACGAAATACGTAAATTAGTTCTAGGTGTTGTCCAAACGTATGCAAAATCGTGAATTTGTGTAGGTAATGGTTTCCTCTCTTTGGTCATAAAAATGGAGTGTCACTGACTGACGGGAATTGTCACTGACTGACACATGTGATTTGACGCTTGTTAACTTTTCTTTTTCATGGAATGAGCATTGCTAAATATGTATATTGAACCCAGAAATTCATATAAAAGAAACTTAAGAGTGGTATAGCCAGGAGGTATGCCCAGGGGGTACGTCCAGGAGGTCCGAACCCCCCCCCCCCCCCCCCAGAAATATAAAAAACACAATTATTTTCCTTGAGAAAAAGTGTTAACATTAGTTTAAAAACCCCTACCTTGTACCCTGTTTTTAAAAAATTTTCCCACTGTATCGGACCCCCCCCCCCCGAACGAAATTCTTCGCTACCTCATTGAAACGTAAGCACATAGTATGTATTATATCTACTACTTTTGCTTCCATTTCTTTAGTCTCGCTTAAAATAGTGAGTACGCCTAGCACTGTGATCTATCATCTAAGGAGACATCTTAATTATATTTATAGCAACTAACTCCATATGGTGAACACAGAGTGTATGTTGTATGGGTTAAATGCCGTGCCACTGTTTTTCCAGCATTTCATTGGAGGGAAAAATGCCGTGTACAGGGATCTCTGCAAATTTTATTTTCTTGCTGTTTTAATTGCACACTTGCACTGCATTTATCACATGTGAACCCGACTTAAAAGCTTCCCAGGTCATGTTTCTGCCTTTGCCCTGAACTACATCAACACCACCCTTGCCATGATCTGTTACGATTTCATTGCCGCTCTCTATTCTTCCTTTTTAATTCCTCGCATTCCTCGCTATGCTTTTTCCTCTCACAATGCTCGCGGTATCTTTCAGCTCCCGTCTTTGCCATCTGAATCAATCCTGACCATATGGTACAATTAAAGGTACGTTTTCATAGACGCGTCAGAGGCGCACGCGCGCGACGATACGCGTCACGTATTCGCGTGAACCGTTCACATGCAAGCGAAAGCGAACCTGCGCGTAGGATGTGCTTGCGCGACATCTACGGCAAAGAAGAAATTATAAAAAAAGAAACGACACGACCGTGGTTGCAAACTAACTTTCAGATATATGAGTTGGAGTGTATTTCTGCGAAAATATTTGAAGGGAAGAAATGGATGCAGTATTGCCATTGAATCCTGTACAAATGGAATGGAGGTTTAATGCCTTATTGGGCCTTGTTTTACTAAGAAGACGGCGATATGCAAGAAAAAGGTGGTGGGTTCGCCCAATATTTGAGGAACGCAGAAGGCAGGGAGACTACCATCATCTCCTCCAAGAGATGAGGCTTAACGACCGCGAGTCATTTTTTAATTACTTAAGAATGTCCCCAGAAATGGTTTAGTTAGAACTATCGAATTCTGATGAAATTTATCAAAATTTTCGGTCGTCATATGGCTCATTGAAAAATTTAGTAACAATTACCAATCCAATTTGATAAATTATATCAAACAGGTTTGGTAATTGATACCGAAATGGCCACAGCAGTTCGATAAAAACTATCAAAATCAAAAGATAATAAAACATACGTAGCGTGCACATGTGAAATATTTTCAATCCAGAAAACACTCTTATGATTTAAAATCACAAAATTAATAGTTAAACGTAAGTTTATGCCAAAAATATACATAAAAAAGTAAAAAAAAAAAAACTCCTGCTAGCAGCATCGAACGTGGGCCCTCCGCATGGTAGCGTTGGGCGCTAACCACTGGGCTACACCGGTTGCCATAACAAGTGCCTACACAAACATAGTAATATTTTATTAATGTTCATAATTAACCTTTGCGTTGAAATGTGAATAAGATGTGATTAAACTTTCCCTTTGTAAGCTTAAGAGTAATACTTGATGCACACAATTGCACTAAGTAGTTACTCCATATCCATATCTAGTGCATATGCGCAAGAAAACTTTGTTTGTACGCTTTTTACATCGATCTAGAGGTGATTTTAACGTGCTGGGTGATATCCTTAGCATGGATTGCGTCTAGTATGACGACTTTAATCACGTCATTCAACATGATCGCGAATGATTATGCCTCAAGAATACCTCCAATTAAGGTTTTTATGTGTCGTAATACACAAACATCTCCTAACAGCTTTAATATCCATGATAATACGCTGTTCAATCATTGTCTTTGATGCACCGGCTTACGGATAACATTGCAATGTAAAGCAGAAATAAACAGAAAAATGAACGTAAATAAAACTAAAACTTTATCGCCATCACAAATAATAAAAACAAAATCATTTCTACCAAATTACCCGGATTTCCGAAATGATAACTTCATCAACGAAACCTCGCTGGTCGGCCATGTTTGAGATTCTACGCGTCCCACGCGTCGAAAGTTGAACATATTTCATCTCGGGAGACGCGAAGCTAGGCGAACGTACGCGATATCACACGAAGAAATCCGGGCTTCTGATTGGCTGAAAATTTCGCTTTCGCGTCGGTTCGCCTGAAACGCGTTCATGAAAACGTACCTTAAGGATTTCAGATCTCAACAATCATTCTGCTCCTATGTCCCGCTTTCACAACAAACGTACCGAAGCGACGCGACGACAATGAAGGTGACGGTGACAAGCGGCATGCCGAAGGCAACAATTGGCAAAAAAATGAAATACTCTGCTGTGTAAATAAATAATTTACTGAGAACAATAAAACTTATATGACATTATTACTCGAGGAACATATTATGCCACAAATTTAGTGTACCAGTCGGGGCCAATGAAGCGCACGCACCAAAATTTGAAACCTGAGCACTACCAAAGCTTAAAATGTCAGTCAGTGACGGCGCTCAAGAGCAAAAACGGTGAATACTAGAGAATTTTTTTATCCTGATCTTTCATCCTTGTGATGGACTTGATTAGGATACGAAACGATTTATCTCCAGCATTCTTCGTTTTCGGTCAGCGGAAAAAAATGGATGTCAATCGTCACTGACTGACACCAAAACGACGCACTGTTGCATTACATACCTCTGCAGGAACATGTGACTTTCAAGTATTGATGAAATGGATTGGTAAGTAATAGTCATGATTGGGGAGAATGGTTAACTGGAAATTTTCAAGGAAAAATCGTACCTTCGTTGCGAAATCTTCAGTATTAGAATGGCTCTGTAAACGGAATCATTTGCTCATATGAAACAAGAGCTCAATTCCGCGGCGTTTTCGTAAAAAATGTTTGGAGTATGGGGATAAACAAGTACGGATCATTAAAATTTGAAATATCTACACCATTTTAGGACTTTGAACGGTCCATTTATCTCAAATTGAATTTTTGAACCCTGGTATGACAGTTACGTAGAAACGCTCCCACATGGAGTCTAACGACATCTCCACCATTGATTTAATACAATTAAGTCGTGTCATATCTCTCTTATCTTTCTCAGACTGCTGAAGCATAAAAGAGTTGACAAAGGAAATTTTTAATAACCTGTAAAATACTACCATTGGCAACCTCCCAGATGTGTATCTACAGTACCTTTAGTTGCGTTGTAAAATGCAATTACTACTGGTTTCCCTGACTCTATGTCATCACTCACCCTGCAGTGCATAAATGAAACTAAGCAAACAGCCTTATATATTTTGGGGACATTTGATATTACAGTCTTGTTCGCCGAGAATCCATAAATTGAAGAGCCATAGCATCCTTTGGATGACGCAGAATCATTATGCCCTTTTATTTTTTTAATTGTACCAACGTATTCAAATTAAAATTTGCTGATCAAAAATAGAAGACTAATAATCAAGAGGCTCAATATCCCTACATAGTGATGTAATGTAATCCTTCAAACCAGGTTTCTGAGTAATTATGTTATGGAAGAGTATACGAATTTCCCTCTGGTTCATTTGATGACCACTTATAGCGATTTCTCCTGTAAATAATTATTTCTGCCTGGGGAGATCTTTTACTAAGTACATCACTTCTGTCATCATCTGTGCTCCCTTCTTTACTATCAGTTGTATTTGTCGGCAGATTTTCGCACTACTTCAGAAACTATGCACTCGAGGATTTTCTGGTTGCTTGAAAAAAAGGGGCCAAAAAAACGCTTCGGACAAATGTAGACGTAACGCCACTTGCATTTCGATGTTTTACTCTTAGTGTTTCCTAGGCTTTTTTTTATTTCTTCTTGCGATAAAAATCGATGATAAGATGTTCTGTCCCCAAATGCTGAAAGATAAAAAATTCTGACTAACTGCTGAAAGATACCCGTAAATAAGTGTTGCGCACCAGCTGTGGTCGCACGAATTTTCGGGGTTCAATTGGTTATAATATCCAAAGTACATTATATGTGTACTGCCTACTATGGGTGCGAGAAATTCACCTCTATCTCATTCAAATTATTGATAACATCTATAAAAATGTTAGCATTTAAAGAACAAAATGAGTGATATTTCCAATAAAAACTGGATTTAATTTTTTTTTTGAGTTCGCCTTCAGAAACTACTGGATGGTCATTTATTCTTACGCAATGAATTTTAGAAAAATGAGGTGCTTAAATATCCACTTTGTACATCTAAACAGGGTTCCCACTCAACCGTGAAAACCTTAAAACCGTGAATTAGCCGTGAATTTCGTCTACCGTGAAAAAACCTGGAAAAAGCCGTGAATTTCGACCTAAAACCTTAAAAATCTCTCAATCTTGATAATAATACCAAATAATACCTTCCCAGAAATTTTCAACTTCGTTCGTAGTGAGCGCACTTCTATTCATTGTGGTGAGCATCGTCGCATGGGTCAGAAAAGCGTGGGAACGAATGTTGCCTGAAGAAAAAAAACATCTTTCCCCAGCGCAGGCCTTTTCTCTCCCCCCTCCTGAAATATGACACCACTTCTCATCAGCTTGTTTACTTTCCTCGACTGCTTTGGTTTCCCCTCCCTCGGTCACTGCTTAGTCCCCCTTCCACCCAATTAGGCTTCCCACTGGCTGCAGCGACCACTTCTTTCGATACTAAATCTAGATTGCCTTTGTGTCGAAAAATTTGAACGTTTATTCAACACCCTCAATCCTGTGATTAGAAGACCGCTAACCTTGACAACCTGCTATGCGCTGTGGACACTACGCTCCCTGTGTTTGAACCGGGCGACAGCGAGCTTTCGGCGCGACGTTACTAATTCTCGCGCGTTGCGGCCTGAAAACGAGAGAAGATTTCCGCTTATGGCAACACAGCATTACACGACTTTCGCATGCGTCGACCTGGGACTTGCCAGTTTTACGTCGCAACCGGAAAGTTTGTGAGGAAATATTTGACGAGTGATAAAGTAAAGTGAAAGTGAAAATAACATGCTTCAGCAGGCATTTATTATGTCTTTATTTATTTCAAACCAAGTGAATTATAATTTACCTATTTGCACCTATTTAAGACAAGGTTTTTTTTCCTCCTAACTCCTGCAGAAAAGAGGGTTCGTCTTACAATCGAATGCAAAATTCTCGACGTCAATCGGGTTGCATAATTTTCGTCGGAAAAAAATTATGGATACCTGAGTTTGCCACCTAATATATATAGCTATACAACGAAAAATCAACGTCAAAAATACCTGAACAGTAATTTAGCTTATTTAATTTTGTGTTTAAGAGAAAAACTATTGCCATTTTAGGCAGCAGGTAAAGCATGCGTGCCAATCAATCGCCGGGTGCACTTCTGCTGTGTCCGCGAGATCGCCTGCTTTACCCTGGGTTCGGCTCCATTCAAGTTAGAGCTTGATCAACTTGCAAAATTTTTGTGTGATTGATTACAATTTACCTAAATTTTAACCAGAGGCGGATCCAGGATTTCTTTCTGGGGAGTGGGGGAGCACATGCAAAGCCGTATCCAGGATTTTGTTCTGGGGGGGGGGGGCACAAGGATACCTCATGATACAAAACGAGCGCAATGATAATGTGACCGTATTCAAAATCTTGCATATTTTTTAAGTGTCAGGGGGGTATGTGCCCCCGTGCCCCTCCCTAAATCCGCCCATGATTGTAACGTTAAATTATCGATGCCGTCACGATATAAACTGCTACAAAGTCGTTCCATTTTTCCCAGGGCAACAGTATGAAGGGAACATGATTTGCCTCTGATTAGAGAGATCGATTCAGTTTTGGTTTCAGAGTATTATGATAGCTGAGAAAAGAAGTCATTACACTGTCGCTTTCAAAAGAAAAGTTATACGGTGGAACCTCGATCTATCGCTTCCGCATTGATCGTTCGCCGTTTCTGGTCCCAAATAAAGTTCCTTATCTAGACAATGTAATTTTTTCCCGTATCTATCGTTCCCCGAAGTATTGTTTCTCGCATTGATCGTTTGAAGATTGCGGTTCCGACGCATAATTTTCCCGCATCCATCGTTTGACAAAAATGAGACGAAGTGTTTACAACGTGTTATTTATGGCTAATAACGACATACACATAGTTTGAATCTTCCCCAGGAGATTGAAATACGATAGGGAGAAGCTCAGTGCCGTGGGAAAGTAACATTAGCGCATTTCCCAAGATCCGTTATCCCTCTCCATTCAGCATTCGCCTCCCCCCTTCTGACGCTTTCCTCTTCTTAAAAATAAAAAAAAAGGTCCCAGCTTGCGCAGGGATTGTATTACGAAGACGTTAGCTTCGAAAAAATATCGAGTTACACGAGAACAATAGAAACGTGTTTCACGCTCCCCCCTCTTCTCACCCACTGACCTTCCTTCAATGTTTCCAGTTCCTGGAGGTCAACTGCTGCATGAGTCACCTATTAGCCCAAAAGGTATCTAACAATGATATTCAGCAATTGCTATTATGCTTTTATTAGATTGAAATGTTAGTAATTTGCACGTAATTAAAAAAAATGAGACAAAACACGACGTATTTTAAGCAAGGAAATAGATGGAAAAATACGATGGTGATTTTTGGCGAAACGCGATATCCTCGTAGCTGAGCTTCTCAGCAGTTAAGGGGATAGGATACTTCGGGAGAACTCCGCTGCAACGGTCGTTGGCATTTAGTTCCGAAAGCGACCGCTGCGTTTGAATTGGAGGGGAAGTTGACTGGGTGGAAGGGGGACTCGAGAGCGAAGAAAAATTCATGGTTGGGGAGAGGGACTGAACTCCCCTTCTGCGGTGTCAGATTTCGGTACGCTGGCGGTCGGGATCTCGGATAACCTATGCAGACCCCATGGAGTTGTTTGTGTTGCAAAAAAACTCTTGAGGCCCAAAAAACTCTTTTTGTGTTTTTTGTGTTACTTTAGTTGATCAGCCCTTCCGTCGGTCTCTTTTTCTCTGGATAGTTCCCGCATTGAATTCCGCTCGCTTTCTTCACGGTGTCCCATTTTTATTCATCCTGTACCTCAATGAATGCATCGTAAATAAGATTGCAGTTTATAATTTATAATATGAAAATAAAATAGACCGTATGACTTGACTTATTCCACGCCGGTAACCAATATTGCACAATATAATTAATCTAAACGAGAACGCGAGAAATCGTGTAACACTTTCGTTAATTGCAGTTTCATTTTTCTCTCCACCGTTTGTTGTTGCAATCCTTCACAAAATCCACGTTTATATTACTTCAATACTCCGTTTTATTGCGCACTCCAATTATAATTTTTTCCTATGATGGCAACGACAGCATAATTTTTAGTACAGCTGGGAGGAATCCTAAATTACCTCTATTTCGAAAGCTTCAACTCCAAGTATGAAAGGTGAAAGTATGTCTTAAAATTCGAAAACTTTTACAAGTGGTCTATTTCATATGATACATATACGTGTTTATGATTACATTTATAAAAATTCATACACAGTTATTAAATCTCAACTCCCCTGGGATCATACAAAATTATTTTTTTCTTAACTTTGAAGTCTGTAGCGCTGTAATCGGCACTGAAGCTGAGGAGTCATGATATCCTCATTTTTTTATCTTACTCGTTTGAAAATGCCCGGAGAAAATTAATGTCGCGCCGCAGCACGAAAAATTTCGACTCGGTTCACAATTGGTGAAGGGTATTCAGAGGTGGAATTAGTAAATTCATGTATTGCGATCTCATTACCCTGTAAGAATCCCATATCTAAAGGCCGTTTTACACGGTACACGGAATTGCGCAATCTGACGTACGTGCGAAGGCGCAATCAAAATTGCGTCGTGTAAAGCGGTGAATTGCTAGAACACATGCGAGAATGCGTGGATGCGAGACGGCAAAATAGCCACTGTTTTAATTTCGTTCATGCATTCGCGCAATTCCGCGCCATTTTAGAAATTAATGCAGCTCTAACCTGCGCAATTCCGTACCTCGTGTAAAACGGCCTTAAGGCTGAAGCCGGAAACTTTTGATGCGCGCGTGACTCGATAAACAATGCGGTTCGCGCGGCTGAAAGCTATTAATTATTTAATTTACAATAATTTAATTATTGTAAGCACTAATGGAAGTCGCACTTAAATTTGTTACAATATTAATTAATTTATAAAATTGGTCGAGAAAAGAAAAATGCGTCTTACTCAGCCATGCCATAATATATATGCGATAATCCAGGAAAAACCAGTGGCCGGGGCAGAAGGCTGCTGTTGGCCGCACCGCGATATACAGGGATAAAATATTACCATATATAGTCTCCAGGAGGCCGGTGTGGAAAGAGAAATGAAGGGTAAAAAGTTGAGGGAAAGTATTGATTAAAAAACATCAACTCCGGTACAATTATTTATTGTAACCAGGTGTATTCTGGCATATTTTAGGCAACATAAAGTTCAGGTAAAACTCTTTTAATTTATCCACCATTGCTGTGGCCCAAAACTGCTTTCCCTTTGAATTCTGTCAATTATAATCCCATGAGGAGACCACACAATAAAATCGCAATATTGTTTATCCCATATTTCCAGCTGTCCCTGTACTTGATAAAAATATCTATTTCTCCTGCGTAACTTATATTTTCCTTCTTTCACTTCCATGAAGGTAGCTCTTTTATTTTTAACTCCTTCCTCAGGAGTAATATACCTACAATTAAAGGGGCACTTGATTTCAACCAAGCCTTCACCATCAGATATTACCCCATCAGGGCTAGCAGCCAAAAAAGGTAATTTGTCATCAACAAAGAGACCTGCGGGTAAAACTTTATATTTGATTGAAGACTCATATTCCCTGATGGCAGATTTTTCGTTAGCATTTCCCCAATCTGTAGCCTTGTTTCCTCTGAAGGAAGGAAACAAAATATCGTCTGCCACTTTCTCCCGAGATGTTGTGGGCCTTAAATTGCAAATACGGCCAAAGAAAGAGGCCGTCAACCTTTTCCACATTTCCGCCTGCCACGTCGCATTGAGCATTTGCTCTCGTGTTTCCCTATCCAACTTTTCCCTTGAGGTTTTATCCATTTTTAGTGATGACAGGATATTATTCATGGAATCTTGGCTGGCCAATGCGATGTCACTTCGTACATCAGGAACAAGCCCATAATGTTTGTCTGGTCCCTCAATTCGCAGACGTTTCTTTGTTGAAGTTTCAGAGAATTCCAGTCGTCGCTTTCTTATGTACTCCCTATTCCTTTTGGAGGAAACAGAATTTTTTTGGGCATTCTCCTGGGCTCTTGCTCGTCAGTCCTTTATGAATTATGCCATGTACATCATCTTTCACATTGAAGGCTACCGATGCAATGGCACACCTAGTTTCATAGGCCCCCCTTAAACATAAATTTAACCTTTTCCCTCCTACGTACTTAGCTACATAGGAGTTGTAGGACTCCGCAAGATTGTTTGTCACGTTATATATCAAACTAGCGGAGTGACGAGATAATAGACTGTTGGCATAGGTGATATCCTCCCATATGCCGCAACTAATGAAATGAGGGACCAAGTTCTCCTCTCCTTCTTTGGGCCCTTTGCAATAATATTTGTCACATTTATTATGGTCACCAAAAACATGATTCGACCCTTGCTCTATGTCCTTCTGTAGGAGTTTGACCCTTTCCGACCCGGCCATTTTCGCTCTGAAGGAGATTGCCCCACTCACAGCTACCCTCAATCTTTGCAAGTTATTGTTTATTGTTCTCCTGTACCCAACGGGCACTGCCCCTTTTGAATTTCTTGGCCGTCGTGCAATATCTTGCAGTCTACTGCTGTAATTTCTAAGTAGGTGGTTGACGCATTCTACTTTTTGCACTGGTAACTGCTGCCCATATGGCATTTCCCTTGACAGCCTTTGCATTATGCTACTATCACCATCACCTGTAATAAAGAGGATTTCATTACTTGAGAGCGATGTTGTTTGATCGTGAATGATTTTATGATAAAAATATATTAAATATTCAAGTTTTAAAATTAACTTCCAACTAAAGTATTGAAAGAAAATGAATGCATATAGCTTCTAATGAACAAATATTTTATGCACATTAGCTACGTAAGAGTTGTATGACTCTACAGGATTGTTGGTGACATTATATATTAAACTAGGGGCGTACAAAATAGGAGATTGTGAACTACATTAAAATGCGTTTTTCAATTCTGTGAGTTTGCGTATTCAAAATTATGTTCCGAGTAATTCAACCTAACCGAATCAACAAATCCACCAAAGTCTTATTGCAATTACCTATCCGTTTTTTCCAAATGATCCTCAACTCTGAGAAGGCAATCGTCTACGTCTGATTGCTCAGCTCGTCGATATTCATCCTGTTCCTTAGGGTCCATTTCTCCACCATGGCAATTGCTGCATCCAGGCTGAGGTGATGATGGCCTGAGGGGAAAAAACGAATTTTGAGAAAACGAATTTGCTGACGGTGATGTAATTTACACGTTAATTATAATTAGCAATTAGCGCTCCATTGAATATTTCTGAACTATTATCAACTAAATCGTAGGTATAAGATTTAATGTAATTATTTTGCAGCAATATTTACCCTTCCACTACACCTGTTCCGGAACCCAATGGCGATGATTCTTCGGAATGAACGCTTCCGGTTTCAACTGCTACAAAATAAATGTGTAATAAGGCTTCAGGCAAAGGAGGGAATTTTTATTCTCGTTATTTTTCTTGAAGCTTAAATAATTGGTACACTATTAATACAAGAGAGTCATTTTTTAAACGCTAAATGAATTGAATTTCATTGTGAAATTACCTGCTTCCTTAGGTTTTGGAGGGTGATATTTCCTCTTCTTTGGCTGATATCACTTACGATATCTCCACTTCAGGTAAGGAGTTGGTTTTTCCATAATCTGCTGTCCACAATCAATCTCGACACTGACCCGTCGAAAAACACAGGTGTATCTTGCTCTCGTAGCATGCTTGAACTCTCCAGCCTCCCGAAACAAAATATTTTTTCCTCCGAATATGACGCCCGACGTAGTGGAGCAGTGTGAGGGGAAGGAAGGCAAGGGATTGCGGGTGGGGGGGAGAGAGGGGAAGGAGAGAGACCGCCAAAGAGAGGGGAAGTGGAGGTGGGGGGATCCTTCTCTGGAAGACGACAGCGCCAGGTCCCCGCCAGCGCTGTGATAGACGTTGAGCCGTAGAAAGGCCAAAACATCCATCACGCTCAAGAACATAACGCGAATCTGGTTGCATGCACGCTCTACCGGTATATATATTTGAAATTATGAAAGACGCAGCCTTGACTCAAATGTTTGATCATCTCTGAGTCTCAATTTGGAGCGGAGTAATTCTCACGAGAAAAAGGCGATTTTTTTGGGAAGTTTACAATTTTTTTCTCCTAATTGGTTTTTACGTGTGCAACTGTGAAGACATACAAACCAAGGCTACATATATCCTATGTTTTTTAGTGGAAACAGTTCCTCGTTACATGCAAAAATGGCCCCCTAGCGACCTAAATGGTAGGTTGCTGCAACGGCACTTTTCTGGCGTGGTATCCAGTCCCCTTAATGCGGCATTTTGTTCGGCATTCGGCATACCAGGTTGTTATCAGCTATCAATCTACGAGCTATACTATAAGTCTCACTTGTCAGAGTTACTGACGAAGGGATATCTTCTCAGGATTTTTGTTTCTCCCTACTAACAATCCGAATTCATCTGCTCATCTGGCACTGCGATAGTTAGAAAAGAATGGGTATCTTTAGGGTAAAAATTTCATGGCGCAGTCATATGGTCACGCTTCGCCCTCTGCAGTATGCTCTGCGTACCCCCGTACGCGATAGCATCAGTTCCGAACTTCACCTCGTACGAGTGGTTTCCTACTTTCCAGGGTGGCTGGAATTCGAATCACCGAGTGTTTTCCATGTGGGTTTAATAAAGTCAGGGTTCATTTTCACTAGTTTAATTTTATTCGTTTTCGGACCATGGCCCCTCCGAAGAAACTATTGAGAACTGTAAGAGATGGACTGAAAATAATTGAACATGAAGAAAAGAATCCGGGCTAGATGCGCGTGAATATTGCGGAGCGCCTTGGGTTGTCCGCTAGCACATGACGGTAGGGGTGGGGGTAGAGTGAGCTACCTGGAGAAAACAAGTGGAGATATGAAGGCGAAGATCCAGGTGGGCGTGCCACTGACGATTAACGCAACATTGTTCACGCTTTACACACTACCTCAATTATATTAAAAATATATTCATTAGACAGGAACAATTCAAGTAATAGACTATTTTTGGCCTTCGTGATCCATCTCACAACCAGTCCCTGCGCCGGCGAATGTGGTTGTTTTAGGCACAACATGCACATTGCTCTCGTGAATACGTGTACTGGAAATGGTGTTTGATGGATAAGAATTTTTACATCAGACTGAAATCCGTAATAGCAGTGTAAATGCCGAGTGGAGAGCAAACATTGTTTTGTGAGGTGGCGTTTTCCTTCAGAATTTTGAAAGAGATATGGGTCGAATCAACAATATGACCTATGTGTCTTGATAAAGTACTACTATTCCTGTTATTATCTAAAATATTGTTTGAAACCTTTAATGAATATCTTCATTACTCGCCAAAATCCTGCGTTTCCAGGGACATAGACAACCTAGCAAAAAAATTAAGCATTCCCAGGTAAAAATATTTGGTCTGTAACTGAGCTGGAACAGGTCTGGAACACGGGTGGAGCTAAAGGTCTGTAGCTGGTCTGGAACTGGGAAGAAATTGAAACATTGCTCCAGACCAGTTTGGTCTGCAACTGGTCTGGACAACGGGTGGGTAAACTGGTCTGGACCCAGGTCTGTAACTGGTCTCTACTGCTCTGGAACTGGTCTGTTCTAAGGGGGACTGTGGTCTGGAACTAATCTGTTCTAGTGACTAGTTGGTTTATACTACTTAACCTGAGACTCAGGATAACTAAAAGATCAGTCAATCTCATTGATCTGACTGGTTCAGTTCAGCTAGTAAGGAAAAGGGAACAGCCTAAACAAATAAATCTGAGAAGCATACTGAAGGCATTTCTCAGCCAGCCAAATATGACAGAGATAAAGGCATACTGGATAGCAGTAATCTTTAATTGTTACAATAGCATTCTTACATAATCAATTTAATACATTGTAAATTTTGAAAAGCGACGATACATCTCTATGGATGTCTTCAGCAGTAAGGGGCAAGAAAGTTAAGTAATTCTTACTACAATCAAAAGCTCAGAGTTGATGTATCTCCAGATTATACCAGTATGAGTGCAAATGGAATTCAGAATTTAACAAATGTCAACCCGATCGTAAGATATTCATTGTACTCACACATGGCAACTGCATTTCAGCTGTGAACTCCCATCTAAGTTCTAAGTTGATAAAACATGTTAGCATATGACTTTTGACAAACCATCAATAACATATCCCCTGCAACGGGAAATTTTCGATTCGTATGGAGGTGGATGATTTTCATGCAATAAAATAAATCCATACAGGCAATTTAACATTTATTGATGTACTCAAAACATTCTCTAGTATTAGTAACACAGTTAACATGTATTGTAGTAGAGAAAACGTCTAGTGTCCATCGCCATCAATCCTGGAAAATGAGAATTGTAACATTTAATAACCAGCTAAGTAATAAGTACTTAAAGTAACTTAAAATTGTTCCACATATTCTCTAATATGGTTATTCAATTTCAAGAAAAAAACTTCATGCACGAATGAATTTATAGTGAGACTAATACTTTTATGCCATGAAAAACTGCTAACAATGTGGTTTCTAACGCGAGAACACTAACTTGAAATATTTCAACTTAATCGATCTGAATGAATTGTATTTTAAATACACAGGTTAAGCCAAATATCAACCTAAATTGTAATCACAGTGAGAACGTAGTAATAAATAATCTTATATAACTATTGGGTTGAAAGCAGTAGTTCATTAATTGCAGTAGTCCTAAAAATTGTTGATACTCAAGTTCGTTGATTTACTATCGATTGTAAAAATATATTTCCATGTACTTACATTGAAATAGTCAGCGCAGCAGAGATGGGTTGATGCTGACAAGGCATCTTCTTTAAATCTTTACGTGCTGCAAGGAGCCACTTTTTCCGCAAACCCGGTGAATAAAAACTTTATCTGGCGTTGATTGCATTGTGATAATATGCAATTGGCATGAAACAGTACTTTTTTCGATTCCTTTTTGGAGGTTTTCACTTTGAAAAACGTTATATTTTCCTCATCCACACGTTCTTAAACACACAGTTGCTTGTAAAATACTGTTTTAAGGCACAGATTAATCCACAAAGTCGGAAACTACTGTATTCTACGAGTGTAAACATGGTAAACATAATTCCAGTGCCAATGGCTGTTAGGTCACGTGGTGTAGAAGATGGCCGCCAGTTGTTTTGGCGCAAGTTTCAAAATACGATTTTTAATACGTTATATAATGGGAAAAAATTGTAACTCAAATTTTTAATTCGCAAAATATGTATTTACCGCAGTTACTACATTCTTTTACAGAGCTAAATTTCTCTGGAGCAGGTGCGCCTGCTCCAGAGAAATTTAAGAAGAGAAGCTCCCTCTGCTTCTTATAGGTGCGAGGTGTACCTTCACGAGGTACCTGGGGGACTTTCCAGATATTTTCCTCTTCAACAAATGCTTTAATTTTAATGGGTTACTGTATTGATGCATTACGTTCACCTTATTACCATTTTATACACGGTGTTCTGAATTGAGATCCATTTGCATTTGAGGGGGAGATTTTGCACTTAAGTATATTATTTTATGCTTCCATAGCCCAAATAAAGTGTGTAAGCGCTACTAGCTGGAAGATATTAAATTTTTCTTAAAATCAGCTCATTAACTGCACCCCTTCCCTACAGAAATGCAATTCAATTTTTTTAAAGATATAGGTATGATAGTATGTAACATGTAAGTGTAGATGTTTGGTGAGTGAAGGAGATCTAAGGAAAAGTAGTGCCATGGGTGGAAGTTGCGGGCAAAAAGTTTTGCCTGAAATTGGTAAATACATTGGAATTAGAATGAACCATTGCAAATTATTTTGACTGCTAACTACTTTGAAAAACCCTATTTGATATTTCAACTTTCATTGCTTGTGCAATCATTTAGAAGTAATATTTATTTTTACCTCGCATATTCATTTTTTACTATCTTACCAAGTTTGCTTAAATGCTTAAAGTTTGTATCATAAATTGAGACTAATATCAGAAGTACTTCTGATATTAGTCTCAATATTATGGTGCAGCCCTTTCTAATGCCATCCAAATAACGCAACTCTCCACAAGCCATGATTATGGGCAGATGGTTACCTTTGAACCCATGTGAAATTCATCTATGAAATAACAAATATAAAACTGTAACCCTTCTTGAAAAAAAATTAATGGACATTAGAAATTGACCACTCCATAGCCCAGGATTCCTAGTTCCATTAAGTATCAATGCCTGATATACATTATAGTAATTTCACTGTTACAAATAAATGTAAGAGCAATTGCAGATGACCAAATAAAATATCAGATCTCATGTCACATCAGAATCCAGACCAGTTGACTCACTTGGAATTTTTCCAGAATAGTTCCAGACCATGAGTTGAAACTCATAGAATATTTCAGCATAGTTACAGAATAGATCCAGACTAGATGCAGACCATCGAAAATTACAGTACAGTTACAGACCAGAATTCCAGACTAGTTGCAGACCATTTTCCTTTGCCTCTCTGAAATCCAGACCAGTCCAGTTCTGTTACAGACCAGTTACAGAACAAAATTTAGCCTTTCAGACCAGTTACAGACCAGATCCAGATTAGTTACAGACCAAATATTTTTACCTGGGTTGATCGTTTTTCCGCACTCATTTTATCATCGTATCCCCTATTGTCCCCTATTGGATTTCCAAAAAAGGAGGGTAGTCTTAGAATCGTGTTCGTATTAGATTTGGTGCTAATATGGTGTATGAAATTGTTTTTTGATTTATTACGTTCTATAAACAATTTTCATAAAATATTTTCCGTTAAATAAGGAAGAATCAATTTATTATATTCTATTAAAAATTTAAATAAAATATTTCCGTTAAATAAGAAAGATTGGGGTGGGGGAAATTCGGTTACTGTGCAGTAATAACAACGTGCCCAAAAAACAATCTCTCGGCGAGGAATTAAAAAAGGACCTCGGGTGTCCGGACGGAAGAAGGTCCGAAGGATATTTGGCGTCCAGGCAAGAGCGCGGTTGGGCTGATCCTTGAGTCGGCCCTGAATTTTGCAAACGATAGATCACGTCATAACAGATATCACTTTTCATTGCGGCATCAACATTCACGGCGTTTGTCGCATACGTTAATTTTCTGTTGATATATGGCCAGTGATTTTCTTATTGTTGGCTTATTAACGGACCGTGAATTTAGCGAAATTGAGACCGTGAAAACCTGAAAAAAAACGTGAAAACCTGAAAAATAACCGTGAAAACCTGGAAAAAGCTGTGAATTTCATTATTCAGGTAGAGTGGGAACCCTGTCTAAAGATGCTTCCTAACAAAATATTAATTATTATTATGCTTGATAAATCACTACGTGTTGTTTTAACATCTTTTTTTAATCATTTCCACCAGCATTACCTTCATTGATTTTTCTTATTTAGTGACGTGCGGTCTCACAGACCGCTAATCGAATTAAATTGCAAATTTAAAGAAATTAATAAAAGGACGGTTAGATTTTAAGAGTGGGATGTCCTTGTTGTGCAAAAATATGAAGCTAACGAGAGGTTTAAGTATTTTGAAAGATTTATTTTGAAAATATTCATATTTTTAGAAATGCAGCGGTCTCTCAGATCGCACGTCACCGGTTAAGGTTTAAGCTTTATTTTATATTTCATATAATACTCTTGGGTAAATAGCACATTTTATAATAATGAAGTTGATCATAGTTTATCTGGCTGAAGTAAAAATGTCCAAAGACAGGAGAATCTAAATGCCAGTATGAAGTTGGGAAAGATGTATCATGTCTATTAGACCAATCTTAGACCATTCTTTTTCATGTGTTTTACCTATGTACTCATCTCTAGAAGCCTTGTGCGTTATTTCAGTAGTTTCCTCTCTCTTCCAGTGTAATGAGCAAATAAGGCAAAATCTTATATAAATTTAATGATGTGGCTGATTCGTTGCCCATTTAGCTCTTGTAATTACATTTTTCATGCTGCCAAATGTGGCTCAAGTAATTCAGAATGGAGCCTGCAAGCCATGACGAGGGCTTTCCTTTATCCTGACTAGGTCCCAGTAATCCAATATATACTTCTTAAAATTTGTTTTGAATGTGCCATTTATCAGCTGTATGAAAATTTATTACAGGCTGGATTGTGAAAAAACTTGGCCATGAGAATACCATGTCTTTGGTATTGTTGGCATTTGGTGCTCGGATGATTCTCTACTCTCTGCTGACCAACCCATGGTATGTGTTGCCTATTGAGCTGCTCAATGGCCTTACATTTGGCCTTGCGTACGCCACCATGACGTCCTATGCTTCGGTGGTGACTCCATCGGGCACGGAAGCCACCATCCAAGGTTTGGTTGGCGCTGTATTCGAAGGAGTTGGTGAGTCTGAGTAAACGCTTGACAAATCATATCTTGTTTCATATTTTGTTGGCCTTTTGATCATTATCATTAGAAATTTACTGTAACATACTCTACCTTGGTTGACTACCATGCCTGTGATTAATATAGCTTTGCGATCTTAACCAAAGTCCTCCCCTTGTCCCATGCTGTGGCAGCATTTTTTATTTCTATGCTTAGGTAGAACCACCCCAACTTCATCCCTGTTTGCACTGATGGATCCAAGTGTACCTCTGCCTGTGCAGCATTCTCTCCTCTCGATGTCAGAGCGAAGTTGCATCAGCTGTGTAGTGTTTGCACAGTGGGGCTTTTTGCTCCTTAGATTGCTTTGGAAGTCCTAAGTGACGATGGTGGCTCCTATGTCGTATGCACTGGCTCCCTGAGTTCCCTACAACCCATTTCCAGCTTCTCACCCATGCACCCAATTATTCAGGGCATACACTTCAAGCTGCTGACCCTCATGAGAAAGGGAGTAAATATGTAGGTAATTGTTTCCTTCGGGTACGGGGACATGAGAGGATAGCCTGGAATGAGAAAGCAGATGCTTTGGCCAAGGAAGCTCTAAGTGATGAAGAGTCCCCCACGAGTTCCCTATAAGGATTATGGACCATTCCATTTGGCTTGTTGGAAACATTTCTCATTTTTATTAAGAAGCACTTTGTTTGACCTGCACCATTTAGACATGAGTATTAAGATTTGATGGGCAGCACTGCTAGCATCTAGAAAATGATCACCTATGTTCAGTGTGGATGTATCATCCGTTTATAATGTAACTTCACTGTTTGGTAGGTTATCATGGAAGTCATTAATGAAAATGATGAATAATAGATGTGCTAATATGGAGCCATGTGGTACATCACAGTTGGTTAAGATTTCATTTGATCTAAAAATACAAGCATTTGATTTGTGGTTTAGGTTTACTTGTACCAATTGTTTGGGATTTGAAAGATAAGGCATTGACATTGATACTAATTTTCATGAGTTTAGAATAAAGTTTATTGTGGTCTGTAGAAACAAATACTTTTGACAAGTCAATTTAACCTAATTTTACTTTTGAGCAATGGATTGCTTTAAAACAAACACACTCAAAAGTCATCCAAATTACCATCTTCTGTTCCAATTATTAACTGTGGTCTCTTTCCTGAGTCTGAGTGGAGGAAGTTTTTTCCTATCTTACAATTCAAGGAATCACTGTAACAACCCTACCCCATTCATTGAAGTCGTTTAAATTTGTATTTTTTTCTTTTATTATCGTATTTAATGGATTTTCAATGTACCTCCGAATGAGGACGTACGAGCAATATCTAGGTTTATATTTTCCCATTACTTGCTCACATGCCACCCCACTCATTGGGCCTGGATTTCGAAGATATGTGAATACTTCTATTAATACTAATGGTTTCAAGTATCTCTCATACCCAGACCTATGAGGAAGAAAGCTGTGACACTTTTTCTACATTATTTTTATATTTTCAGAAAATAGCATCGTCGTTCAAATCCTGAACATCACTCTTGTGTGAGTAAATTTTGGAATTTTCACGATCGGAAGCTCTGATTTCTGTTAACCATGCATCATTAGTTGCGTTATGATGCATGGCTTGATCATGGATCAAGGAAAGTAGTTTGCAAAGATGTATCTAACCCCCCCCACACATCATTCTAAAATAAATTTTCATACACCACCCCATGCAATTTCATCAAGTATAAGTTGTCCTGGAGGTAACTAATGTAGATAGGGGTCTGAGAACACGAATTACTTGTTTTATAATTTTTATAATCTGATAAACTAAATATTTAAACATTATTAGGCTCAGCAAAATTTACCAAACTTGTCCTGGTGTGATAATTACTTTAGTATGATGAATTGGAATTTTAAGTTAGTATGTAATATAATAATGGGATCTTATAAAAATATTTGATGTTGTTTGGTGTGTGAGTCAATGATTGAATTGGGTGCAAGCAGTTATTAGGTACTTGTGGATTCAATGGAAAATCACTTGCTTTGCCCTCACAGGTGTGTCGCTGGGCAGTTTGCTTGGTGGCATTGTGTTTGAGAAGTTTGGAGGGACGGTGACCTTCCGTTCCTTTGGCATTGCTGCCCTCTGTGCCTTTGTACTACATGGAGCTGTGAATTATTTCTTCTTAAAAGGCAACAGACCACACAATTCACCTGCATTCCAGAAACCTGGAGGTTTGTTTTGTTTTATATTATTCTTCTAGTCAATTCATTTATGAATAGTGTCTGTCTTACTAACCAAATTATTATTCTATTTGAAGTAATTATTTTAGTTACTGTGTGATCTTGGTAACCAACCCATTCACAATGGTGACATGGTCAGATTATGGGGAAAGCTGTATTACTGGCAATGTACTGAAAAAAATGCAATTTGCCGAAATATTTTTTAAATTGTATTAATTTAGGATTCAGCTGCTGTTTCACAAACTTTCTCCTCCTGACTGGTCGGCAATGAGTAATTGTTGATTTAACCGTGGCCTAGTGCTCAAAGAAAGATAATGATGGTCTCGCTGTCAGCAAGGGAAAGAAATGAATAAGGGAAAATGGCCTATGATTATTACTAATATTAATTTTATTTTATCAGAAATTATCGACAATCATTGACTTTTGAATCATCACCAAGAAATAAGATAGGTAAAGAGGTGGAATTGGAAGGCAAAGGACATAGTGTAAGAATGAAAAATTTAAAAAAGTAAACTTAATTTTTACATTTTGTCTTAATTGAGTTTTAGTTTATCAGTAAAGTGTCAGTATTTTGTTGCTTTTTTATGCAATTACCTCTTCTAATATTCTTTCACTATTTTAATTGTAAGAATGGCCATTTATGTTTTATCTTCCTCCCACTTAACCCTTCAATGGCTGGCATATCCCATAGTCTAATGAATCAGGAATACATACATAATATCTGCAATTTTGGATTTTATGAATCATATTGCTAGAGCACAAGGCAAAGCTCTCCTTCGGCAGGGAAGAGGACAGTGAGGAGGAAGGGAGCTGAAGCCCCTCACTGACCAACTGCATCTTGCTGGGGAATTGGTGCCTAAACATCTGTGCTATGCCGAGACTTTGTCCCTGCCTCAAGGAGCTTATCACGCTTGGACGTGATACTCAGGATGGAGAGAGCCATCCATAAACTTTGGAAGAGGAGGCCGACAAAATCCATAATGAAACATTAAGTGCCATGAAAATCTAGCCTCAGAATGAAGACGGATGAATACCTGCAGAAATTATTGTCACTTCTTGTAAACAGTTCAACCTATTGGTCCATCCCCCTACAGATGTACTAGTAAGGAAGCACTAATTAATAGGAGCATCCCCAAGACTGGGAATAGCTGGACCCTCTTGACACAGGTGCCCATCCCTCCAGGCATGTATGTATGGCCTACTCAAAATCCTCAAGAAAGGCATCTCACAGAGACCAATTGTGAGTGGTACTGGGTCTCAAGCCTGCATTGTGTCACTTGACCAATTTCCTTTCGCCCTTCATGGGATCATCCAAGCACCATGAGAAAAACTCCAGGCATTTGGTTCGAGCACTGAATGAAATCAGACTTGAAGAGACATTATTATTGACATTTTTGATGCTGTATCCTAATTAACTGGGGTTCTGGTTGGAGAAATGATTAGGCTTGTGAAGACATGATTTGGTCAGAAGACAGTCATTCTTTGCATCACAAGCTCAAATTCACGAACATATTTCCTGTCCAATGGGCAATAAGCGCAGACCAAAGGACTCCGCATGGGATCACTGCTGTCACCAGTACATGTATCCAGCATTTTTATGAAAGAGATTGATGAGTCTCACCAAAACTTGACAATTTTTTAAATTGAAGAAAATGGGATAATTCTGTGCTTTGTTTTCCAGCAATTTTTTTTGTTACATACATGTTCATATAGTTCTGTTACTGTATGCCATCGTAATCATTAGGCTTTTCTGCTGATTTTATATTTGACTTTCGTATAGCATTAGTTTTTCATGTGATCTTGTACCTCAAAGCACATATCACAGCATACTTTGCTTATTTCATAGGAATTTGAAATTCCTATTTTCCAAGCATAGAGTAAAAGCATAATATGTACTTATTCTTGTGCGTTAGCTATCACTATTGTGATTAACTGAATGTGCTTTTGTGGCATTATATCAAGTATTGTAGTAAAGAGTAAATTGTGGATTTGAGGTGATGTGTGTTACTAATGAAAATCAATATCCCTGTTTGTCTATTCTCTTATTTGTGGTGGCAATTCTCTCTTCAAAGGTAGCCCTTTGGAATTTGGAATATGTTATGGAAATCACGTGCATACATAATTCATGGATTTATTGGATAGTTCACTTTTATGTACTTAAACCACTATTTTTAGTAAAAGTAAAAGTGAAGTATCCAAGAAACCTTATATGTAATGGAATACCACTTACAAGGGAGACCACATACCTTGCTCCACCTTTTTCAATGCTGTATTTTTTATGGCCTTCGGAATGGTGAATACATCTCTGAACTAGTAGTGGTTCTGTTGAATGGGCCTTAGTTTGGCTATAATTAATTAATTTTCACACAGTATTTTTCACAAGCCGTATATAATTTCAAAATTTCCCACTATTCAGCAGACGGGTCAGGTGGTGGTGGTAGTGGTAGCGTACGTGATTCACACCCAGGGGGCTAGGGTTCAGTGCTTCCTCATGGCAGTTTATTTTGTTGTCTTCATTGTGATCATACGGCATCAAGTTATTCATTTATTTTAATTGCAGCAAGCTTAGAGATGAGACAATTTTTTTATCATCATAATGGCGTTTAGGCATTTAAGCAGTGTCATTTCAAACACGGAGATACGACTACCCTAGCAAGGGTTGGTGTGCGCTAAAATATTAACTTTTTCTTTCTTATGCTGATTAACTTCCACCTTAAAAATGAAAACCACTCTTGTGAGAGCACATACCATTAAAGGATCGCGGCAAGCAACAATATGCCTACAGGCATAATTAATAAGAGAACAAAATGAATATAAAATGCCATATTTCTCGAACACTTGTAATTCACTTGACTCCAATGGGAGTTTACTTACACAGTACCTACGTGCTACAAGAACCATTCTGAAATACAATTTCAATTAACAAATAGGATGAAATAGAATTTGATAACCCTGGACTGGGTGCGCTGGCATATAAAATACGTCAATCTTCGAAAACCAAGGATTTCATCATTGTACGTACATTCTGAGCTAGAATGCTCTCGTGTATTCCTACAATGTACTTTGACTGTCTATATTGCGAGTTCCCAAAGTTCAAGGTATTGTAGCTAATTTTTTTTGGATCAGAAAGAGGAACCCATTGCCTGTGACGTATAAATTACGCCGTGCGACTGGCCGTGTACCATTGGTACCTTTATATCTGTATCAGCTGTAAATGTACAAGGTTGAACTAATTTCTACAAATAAAGATTAATTTTAACAAAAATCGAGTGTTATCATATATGCACATATCATGGGCAAAGTATGCCATTTGCCTGGTCATGTAAAAAAAGCAGTCGTGCCCGCTAGAGGATTAAAAGCGACAATTACGCCAAATGTGTCTTGTGCTCGCCTCTTCCCAAAATATTCCGTTGCCCTTCCAATATAATAACAAGAGGCCCACCAACAAATGTCATTTCTTCGAAAAAAAAACCACTGTTATAGCCTCTAAGTTGATCTTTCGGTATGTTTTTTGAGGAGAGTAGCAAGTGTAGCCTTCATTTCTCCGCGATTGAAATGTCACTGCTTAAATACCTAAATGCCATTATTATGACAAAAAAATTGTCTCATCTCTATGCTTGCTGCAATTAAAATAAATGAATAACTTGACGCCATATGATCACAATGAAGACAACAAAATAAACTGCCATGAGGAAGCACTGAACCCTAGCCCCCTGGGTGTGAATCACGTACGCTACCACTACCACCACCACCTGACACGACTGCTGAATAGTGGGAAATTTTGAAATTATATACGGCTTGTGAAAAATACTGTGTGAAAATTAATTAATTACAGCCAAACTAAGGCCCATTCAACAGAACCACTACTAGTTCAGAGATGTATTCACCATTCTGAAGGCCATAAAAAATACGGCATTGAAAAAGGCGGAGCAAGGTACGTGGTCTCCCCTTGTTAGTTAAGAATGAGTTAGTGAATTTTGTTCAAAGAAGATATCGTGGAATGGCATTTACTCATATTAAATATCTTAGAACGGCTAATGTAATCGTAAACTAACATCAGTATGAAATAGCAACACAAGTGGTATTCAGTATATTCTTTGTTGTGATTGGAGACTTGTGCGAACTTAGGTGAGTGGTGGATGAAGTACTGCTTCATATCTGGTATCCTTGTATTTATTAATTTGTCACATCACTTCTTTGGCAGTTAATTTTCCAGTCTTGGTGTAAAAAAATGTTCAAAATTTTAACACTTGGATTTGTTGCATCTTTGTTTGTGGTTATGTGGTGGCATAGGTGTGAGGAAATAGGCATTACCTGTCCTTTTAACATCAAATTCACTTAACTGTGCTTTGTGCCCGTATGTTTTACCCCAAACAAATATTTGTCATTAACTCAGTGGCTTGGTTTCCTTCACTCACCTCTCCTCACTCCCAAGCATGATTAGTCCATTACAAGTTTATCACTCCGTAATGAGTGGTCAGGGTGACTGATTATGAGCACTTATTGTCCCATGCATTGTTTCTGTGGCTTGCGGCGGTGGTGGCTGGCAGGGACTGGCGAGAATGGAGATGCTGTGCAGGATCACTTGTAAACACACCTGACCTCCTCTTCTGTTTGCAGGGGACCTCTCCCATACCCTACTCCAAGGTATTACTTTCTCTGCCTCTCTCTTTCTCTGTGTTTGTCTCTGTTCTGTGTCTGTTTTTTAACCTCTCATACCTTCTACTACTCTCACATTTGGTTTAACAACTGACTATATTTTTATGTGCATTGGTTTAGTTCTAATGATGTGCAGCAATTTAGAATTGTTGTGAAATAATATATAACTGAAACTTCCTGTTGGTAAATGTGGGAATTTTCTTCTGTCCTTCTTTTCAGTATTTTCAGAAAGGAATTTGGTCTTCATTAAATATTTGTATATGTATCACTATGTATGTATTACACCTTCACGGCACTAATGAATCTCCCCTCTTCGGTTCCCACTGTGGTTGGATCAAGGGTAATGCATTGCGTGACCCACTGGTGGCTCATGCCTGAGCTCATCTTATAGCCCCTGCTCTTTTTATAGACCTCCAAACTCCAAAGTCGATATTATGTACCAACTAGAAAATCAAACATCCGCATTTACTCAGAGAGACAGTAAAAGTGTAATAGTAATCGGGGGAGATTTTAATCTTCCATCCATAAACTGGGATACTTACTCTGTAAAATCAAATTCAAGGAGTAGAGAATTCAGCGAGATCTTACTCAACGTACTTGCAAATCACTCTCTCGCCCAAGTAGTTGACAAGTGATAGGAAATAAGATATTAGACCTTTTAGCAGTAAGCCATCCTAAGTTGATAAAACAAGTCGATATTATTGACGGTATAAGTGATCACAGAGTAATCTTTGCAACGTTAAAAATTGATGTAGTGTCAGCCGTAAAACAAAAATGCAATATTTACTTATTTGATGAATGCAACTTCACTAAATTTGGCGAGATGCTTAATGACTCCTACAAAAAATTCGTAGTTACATCAAAGGACCAAAGCACAGATGTAACATGGACACATTTCTTAGAAATTCTGCGACAAGGAATCAACGAACATATTCCGCAAAGACTGATATGTGATATTAAGGAACCACGCTGGTACAATAACGATGTCAGAAGGGAACTTGGGAAACAGAGAAAACTATACAACGTGTACAGAAAGTCCATTACGTAAGTAATAAATCGAAGGAACTTGAAGCTAAAGAAATTAACGCTGCACAATGCTCAATAACCAAGAAATCAATGCAAACTGCAATGCGAAAGTTTAAGAGAAAAGTTCTCAGTGAATTACTCGAAGGAAATGCGAAATCCTTTTGGTCGTACGCGAGAGAGCTTCAGGGAAAACATTTAACCGTAGATTTGTTATTTGATGAAGATGGTAAACTTGTCACCCAAAATATTGACAAAGCAACAATTTAAATTCCCACTTCGAAAGTGTATGCACTAATGACAATACTCAATTTAATTTAGACATCTCATATACTGAGGAATCGATGGAAGAAATATCTATACAACGTGATGGGATAACTAAAAAACCACAATTGATTAAGAATAGTAAATCTCCGGGTCTGGTGGGAATACCCACGCTTGTCCTCAACTCAAGGAGTTAGCTCCACAGACCTTACTTAGAGATACTATTCAAGAAGTCACTCTCCAAAGGAAAGTTACTGCTAGACTGGAAAATTGCAAGCAAACCAATATTCAAAAAGGGAAACAGACATGACCCAGGCAACTGCCGTGCAATTTCATTAACATCGATTATAGACAAGATACTTGAGCATATCGTCGTTAGCAATATCATGACTTTTTTGGACAGATGTAACGTCCTCCATGACTGTCAGCACGGATTCTGAAAATGTAGATCATGCGAAACACAGCTCGTGCTCTTTCTTCACAACGTTCTAAAATCTGGTGAATCGAAAAGACAAGTTGACGCACTATTTCTAGATTTTAAGAAAGCTTTCAACACGGTACCTTACAACAAACTTTTATACAAATTACAGTCATGCGGATTAAATGAAACCGTTGTAAACTCGATCCACGACTTTCTCAGAGATCGTAAATAAAAAGTAGTTCTTGAGGGAATTAGCTCTGATGTTGTAAAAGTTACATCAGGTGTTCCACAAGGAAGCGTAATCGGCCCCCTGTTGTTCATTATATACATTATTAATCTCTGCTCCTGCATTAGCAGTAAAATACATTTATTTGCTGACAACGCTGTCATCTATCCCGAAATTAGTGATCACTATGACTATGAAATACTATCATCGGAATTAGACAACGTTCATTTGTGGAGCCAAGAGTGGGGACTCGAACATAATCTGAGAAAATGCATGACTGTACATTTCTTGCGGAATTCATCCAACTATAACCATGTTTATGCAGTGGATGGTATTAACATAAAGGCAACAGACGAAGTGAAGTACCTGGGAGTTATGATAACCTCGAACTTCACGTGGGGAACACATGTAACGAATATTTGCGGCACAACCCTGGAGAAATTAGGATTCGTCAAGCGTACTGTGGGAAGATTTTCGGATGAGAAAGTAAAGGAAAGGTGCTATTATGCTCTCGTCCGACCGCACCTTGAATATGCAGCGAGTGTATGGGATCCGGTGAAGAAAGACTTAATCTGCGAACTGAATAAAATACAAAGGAAGGCTGCGCGTTTTGTCAAAAACTGCTACGGACGTACAGACAGTGTTACGCAGATGTTAAGCGAATTAGGCTGGGAGCCGTTGGAGACTCGGAGGCTGCGTGCTTGGCTTAGATTGCTTGAACAATTGAGAATGGATATCTTTAACCCTTTTAGTGCTATCCTTCTTCCCGGGATGCAGTTGAAAAATGTAAAGGAGGGTATTTTAATAAAATGTAGCAACTAGGAAAAATAAACATTATATAGTTAATTTTTTAGATATCTTTAAGCTGTTTTAATTTAATTAATGAGATTAAATTGGACAATAATCACAACATTTTTATACATTTACTCATATATAAGTTTTTTTATTTCAATGTCCTCAAATTTAACAGCAGTAACGTAAAAGCCGATATATTGGCGCGCTACACTTTTCAGCCGAGCGGTAAAAGCCGATATATCGGCGCGCCGCCCTAAAAGGGTTAAGAGCGACACGGAGAACATAATATTGGAGCCACACTATATTTCCAGGGCGGTTAGAAGCAATAGATAAAGAGAGATATTTTGTCGATCGGATAGATATGGGAATTCGTTTTTCCCCCAAAACATAAAGCACTTTAATAAATGCTAGTTGTAATTTTGTTTGAGAATTTGCTTATTATGTGTAAACGGCTGGTGTCCTAACACCCCCTGCCACACGCCTTTTAGGCCATGGCTTGTGGGCCATCATGTAGATGACGCCTGGAGGTGGCACCGCCCTCGGTGGCCTCTTCCTAATAGGAAAGACGGAGGGGAGGAGCATGTGCATTGCACTTGTGGGCACCTCTTCCTACATTGCCTCAAGAATATGGCACAGGCCCACTGCCAGAGTCTCAGTGCTGCCAATAATTCCTGGGCTGTAAACACATGGCAGTGTCAGGGTGGGAGCAGCACCCAGGTGGCACCAGTCCCATATTTTTCAACTACAGTCGTCAAACTCTATTCTGATGTGATATCAGGGAGTGGGGTTGGGTGACACTCTAAATGGATGCATTTCACGCATAACAGCATGCATCTTTCAAATCATAAGTATGTAGTTGGCTAAGCTATTCTAAGCCATTTCACGTGACACCACGCAGTCTGGGAAGAGTGTGACTCAGTGGTGGTTCGTGCTCCGCCTCTGTGTTGAACGACTTACGTCCTGGTGGCGTGATGGTGGGTCATACTTTACTTCTGCTCGAAGCACATTAGGTAGTTTCATATAGACACTCCAAGTTATATGCCAACTTCTCATTCTGCAAAATGGGAAGCCCCACAAAATGAACGGATATATGTATTGAGTTAGACCCATTGTGTTGGAGAGAAGCCGTTTGTGGCCCATTAGTGAGTGGTCATACCCCAGCAAACATGTTAAATCATGTAAGTAAAGAAAACTTTGTTATTCCACATAAATGTCATCGTCTAGATGTGTGGAATTGCTAAGTTTTCTTTACTTTCATTATGTTTAGTAGATTCCATAAAATCACACCCTAAACAACGCATAAAGCATGTTTAACACTAGAATGACCGGGGTGAGCCGCATACCTATAATGACCGCCAGCGGACTATTGATTGTTCGCCCTTTTCTTGCTCTCTTTCATTCATTTTCCCTTCATATTTTTACCTAACGAGTGTAGAAGTGTTCTGATTATGTTTTACGGTTAGATTTAGTATTAGGAAAAAAATTGAACTTTGCAAAAAAATATTAAGTGCTCCTAAAAATATTTTTTGTGTATTAAAAATGTGTCTCACTTGCAAAGTTAATAAATAGTAATATGTCATGTGCTTTAAAACACAGTAGCATTTCAAAACACGTTATTTGCTGTAATTTTCTTGGTTAAAGACATACAACAGAAAAAAAAATCAAAAAAGGCAGCATTAAAATGAAGCGCTACAAATTCGGTCTCAAGATATATATGTATTCTTTAATCTCTTAGCACGTTCGCAAATTTTTGAAAATTCAATAACAAGGATCCTGGGCATGTTCAGGGCCCATAATTAGAGGCAAAGATTATCGGTGAATAAAAACTGTGAATTTCGTCATAAAAATCTGTCAATTTCGGTTTAAAATTTCGTCACAAAAAATACAGTTTCGTCATAAAAATTCACTCTTCATAAATATGTATTCCTTTTTTATCCCCAGAATAATAATTTAACAATCAAAATGTTTATTTCCGTATTAAATATATTTTTAACCTTTTCGCGCCGAGCTCCTTCGTGGGAAGTTGCTTTTGGCTCTACGAAGGGTTTTAGATTTTCTTTTTCGCCCCGTACGGAGTTTTTTCACGGCTTGGGACTGTGCAGGTAGTCGCTTCCTCCCCTTAATGACCTTTCCTAGCGGGGTCCCGGACTCTTTCCGCGGCAACTGAGCAAATATAATCCTCGACCCTTTTCCCCGAAGGCAGCCCATCCCGGTGTACTTTTGCGGTCAGTTTATTATTGCCAGTGCAATTTTAATTTTTTAAATTGTTACTGTTGCATTAAATGTCAGTTCATTAATGTATTCCTTTCATTTTGCAATGCCTGTAGAACTTTTAAACGAAGTTCTACGGTTATTTTTAGGGTTTTCAGCAAAACGGCACTATATCATAGCCAAATGAGCTTTTCCGAGAAGAGTGAGGTTATCATCTTCCACGTACACATTTCAGTAGGAGAATACTTACACCAATGAGAGTACTTACAATATGAGAGTAATTACCTGGGTAGAGCAGTTCTTATTCCTGCAATGGTATGGAATGCTTCTCACAACATGTGTCTACGTAAAACATTCCCTATTGGTACATTAAATTTACGAATTTTTAGGATATTCATTTATCAGTATTTATAGCGAAATTCGTTTACAATACCTTTGTATTCAAAGGTTGATAAGAGGTTATTAAAAATAGCCGCTGTAATTTTAGCTCACGACAAAGAACTGAGAGAATCAAATTTTATTACATTACGAGGGCTTTTTTTCATAGAAGTTAAATCGGATATCCTATCGAATTTCACCGCAAATGTACATCTAGAATGTAGCTAACAAAATAACGCATATTTTTTAGATGTAAATCATTACAATATCGCTCCTACAAACTTGCTAGTAAGTTATAAAAATAACAATTAAACATCTAACCTTAGCGTCTCCAAAAATTGTTCTAGGTGATGATCAACTCCGTTAATATGAACGCTAGAATTCCGTTTAAAATTTGGAACCAATCAGCAGAACATACAGAATGTTATTACTCGAATTGATTTTCAAAAAATGCAACATTTACGTTTTTAGTTATTCCACCTTATAAACAAATAAGTGACCATGAGCACCTTCCTTGAGTGGGACACTGAGAGCCGGAATGGGCCGAGGTAATCCCCACACGGACAATAGGAAAGGGTCGGACCTCTCGCGCCGAGGGACCCTAATGGTGGTTGGGACCCACTTGGCATGCTTGACCGCGAAACCGTGAAAACACGGCCTTTGGCCTTTTGCTTCGAAAAATTCAAGCCGTGAAAAGCCGGCCTTCCTTCTTTAGCATCAGAAAATTCAGGTCGTGAAATCACACCCTGCGTAGGGAAGAGGTTAACGGTAAAAACCTTGATAAAGAAGGGTCAAAGCAAATGCTAAAGGAATAAGTTAAGCATTTGTTAGATACACATACCATAAGAACTCTTTGCTATGTATATACATATTTCAACCTCATAATGCTAAAGAAATGTGGGAGTTGTACAGACGGGGAATATTTTTTATTGGTCTAAATTTCACTGTCTCATTGGCCTGCATGATGTAAAAAACGTTTAGTTTTCACTTAACACATTGATAACAAAAGTCTTTAAGGTCTTACACAAAAATATAATATCATCAAAACTCGCTAATATGTATTTATCTACTAATAGGTTCCTTCTATCCATAAATTTTTTTTGGAATATGCCATCTGAAATTATTCACACTCTGGAACTTAAAATTGGCTGAATCCTTCTTTTACTGGAATTGAGATCCATTGGTCAAACTTGACTTTAATTCTGCATTTTTTGGAATTTCAGTGGTTCTTTTATTTATATTTCCATGCATGAAAAAACCTCTTTCCGCATCTACATTTGCCACAGGTATCCACAGGGTTTTCAGACTATTTTCTACAAAATGGGGAAAATCATTTCTAAGGGTAAGGATAAGTGAAAGTACTGAAAATTCTTTTCCTTCTTCCTGAACTGATGTAACAGAATCCTTCAAAGCAGAATAGCCAAGAAGTTCTTGAGTTTCTGTTAATGATAATATGAGGACATTAGCAACAATTGTGATTAAGTCCTTCACATCAGTTATCAATATACACCTTGTGTTGAATAATCTTCCCATGGCTGTGTTAATGTTCCTCCCTGGGTCACTGTATACAAGGAATGTCAACTTGATTTTAGTCTTTAAACCTATTTGCTTCAGGACCTCACACATGGAAAGTTGCACAGATTTTTTGAGACTATTAAGAGAAGATTCATTTTCTTTTCCAAACTGTGCATTGCTGACTAGGGTAAAGGAATTCAATAAATTAAGGTTGAGTCGGTTCTTAAATTTTTTCGATTCTCGATAGATACCGGTCTGGTTCTCCCCCTCTGGTTCTCGATACTCAGTTCCGAGGATGAACTCTAATTATCTGAATTAATGGCAAATTTAAATGAACAACCACAAGAAGTGAATGGAAATAATTTCACGAAAGATGTTAATCAGCAGGAAAGCTCTGTAAAAAAATGTCTCCATAATTTCATTTTCCAAGTAAAAAAGTTAAATAACACATTGTTAAGAATACACGATCGACCAATATGTCTGATTACATTGTCTGGCTGAATCCTTCTTTTACTGGAATTGAGATCCATTGGTCAAACTTGACTTTAATTCTGCATTTTTTGGAATTTCAGTGGTTCTTTTATTTATATTTCCATACATGGCAGCCACTGGTTCTTTCTCCAGGTTTTTTGTTGTAACTTGTAAGCCAGTTAAAATACATTCTGTGATGTAGCTAGCTTAAATTGTTGCTTTATTTGACAACTTATTTGCATGCTTCACTGTCACAGTTCTTAATAACCTCAACAACAAACTGCTCAACATGCCGGTACAACGACACTGAATAAACTGAGCGGCCATGAATTAACGCAAAATTGTAATGCGGTGTTGCATTCTGCAGGATAACCACCCTTTTCCACGCCTTCCATAGGTTTATCGAATTATGAATAGGCTCTCGAAATGCATTTTGCTCCTATGTCGAAGAATTACTGTATATATAAATTAGTGATGGGTCGATTCCAAAATTTTATCGATTCCGATCCCGATTCCGATTCTGCCGATACCGATTCCATTGATTCTGATGCCATAGGCTCCAAGTAAAATATCACTTAATTCCAGGCAACAAGAAAACCACTTTAAAAAATATTACTCTGTGAAAGAGTCAGTTGACAAAGCATCTTTCATATCATCACTATGTAATTAAAATATAATGGCTAAATTTCAAAACAGAACATACCTGAAAAGTGGTGTTACATGATAGGTATTACTTTAGAATATCGGCACTCATAATATGTAGACCATATCTATGTATCCAAACTACAAGGGAGAGCCCTGAGTACAGAAATTTTCATAGCTGTAATAAAGATTACATACTACGTATATGAATCATGAAATATTTTTCCTTTCAAATTCTCAAGCAGGAAAACCAATTATTCTACATGCTCAGCCAGCAGGTTTTGACGTCTCCATGTTACAGTATTGTACATGTTACATGTATGCCTGCAAATTGCCTTTTGCTACACACTTGTGTGATTGGGCAAGTACTTTACTACCAAAATTGCAAGATTTCGTAGACTTTGGAATTTTTATAAAAAATTATATCAACGATTTTTTTGGATCTTGAATCCTCATGGAATTCAAGTGGACGAAGCGAACGAACTATAGAACTAAACTTCAGTTTTGTAGAGCCAAAAAAATTCTATACTTCTCACATCATTTAATCAACCTTAAAATCTCTTGCTTTTTTTAAGTTCAAGAAATAAACTAAACACTACGAATGAATATCACATCGGACGGACGCAGTAATAAAAAAGGCTATAAGAGCCTTGTGGTGTGAAAACCCTTCCGCGCGACTCACCTCGGCGAAGGTGGAAAGGGAAAAAGTATCGATTGTTGCCTTTCACGGAAACAGTTCATTTTTCTCTCTCTTAAGCATGCTGACTCAATCTCTTCACTTTACTTCAATACCCGAGGCATATTCCTTATGCGTGGGATGGTTCCGAAAAATATCCAATCCTTAGTATTTTCACTCGAGTAATGCGCTAAATGTTCTAGTCGATCTATACATAATCCTTTTTAACATCCTCAGTTTAGTGTTTTAAGTGAATGAAGACGATTATCCATGCTTTAAATGACGATTTTCCAGACTAATGTTTTAAAAAGCTTGAAAAATCGGCCTCAGTTACCGAGCCTTAGAGTTCCGCGGCGTGTAGCTCAGCCTTGACGCGCGATTGAAAAATCACTCTTATTTCCTTCGTCGCACACTTTTTTTCCAAGATTTCTAATTAGTACTCTTTATAAATCTCTACTTTATATTGTGGTTCAAATTTTCCGAATTATATTTTTCGTAAATGAAAGGTAATATCTACTTTATATCAAATTTCACGTGAAAAACGGGTCGGCCATTTTGCGTCGTAAAACCAGACAGATGAGAGCCAAAATCTTCAAAAGTCATTGAAAGTATAGGCTAAGCACCAGATCAAAGGAATATTGTGTTTTTTACTCCATAAAACTCATGCCAACGCAAAACCACTTGGATAAATTCAAAGATTTTTTGAGGATAAACGATATCTCGCGTGGCATTGAAAAATTGGTCATGTTTGGGCCTCTGTATCTCACTAAAGGTTCGTATTTATGTAAAATGGTCATATCTGTACATGGTAATGATTTATGAGTATTTACGCTAAGTTTCAAGTCTCTATCCCCAAAAAGGTCATTTTGGATTTTTATTCCAGCTTGTTCCGATTTCGGACCAGTGTGCGCCGGGTAGGAAGACGGTCGGCCGCCGCGGCTGGCGTAAAGGTATTCGGCGCCCACGTCGACAACTATACAGCAAGCTGAAACTACCAGGCCAAGGCATTAGAATGACTTATCAGCTTTTAAAACTGCGTTATTACATGAGTTTCATGATAGCGCTTCCTGTCGGCAGATTCCTGGACCTTCTAGCCTCGAAAGCTCTGTAGCCTTAACTACTCGACTCGATATTCGTAATGCTACTCGAAACGCTCGAGTCGAGTACCAACTACTCGATCGACTTGAATTTTTGAGTACTCGCACATCCCTTGGGGTGCGGTCCTTTGAACGCTACCAATGCTTCGGAGCGCCACCAAGCGGTCCGTTATTCGCTACGGAGCGCTACAGGTTAGGCTGTGACGTCACGGCAAACGTCATAGGGGGCCTTCACAGGGCGCGTTCCTAAATTCACTGGCAGTACTGCCAGTGCTGCCAAACCGTTCCGAAATCAACTGGCAGTACGGTGCAGTAACGGATGACGTCAGTCGTTTGATGACGTTCCCTACGATGGACTCTACTGCGGCTACTGCAAGCCGAGAGCAGCAGTAGCGGCAGTAAGCAGACGATTGGCGGTAAAATTTTAACTTGGTGGTGTGTTTTCGTATAGTCATTGCGCGCGCGAGAAGATGCAAGTTATAATAAATGCCTGAGTTATCTCTTCACTGCCACTAACGAATAAGTGGAAAGGGTAATAAAATGTTTTATGCATGTATAATATCTACTTCTAGTGACTGAAAAGCTCGAATATCTGCTTTTTAAAAGTAGGGTTCGTGAAGTGTTCAGCAACCGATAAAGATGATTTTTTGGGGGCTGATGGTAAATCAGGCTGCTTTGCCGTCTTCTCTTTGAATTATTGGTCCAGTCAAAGTTAAATGTATTCCATCGTTTCTGGATACATTCTATTTACTCTGGAAAATAGAAATATAACGATGTTGTTTTACTTCTGACGAAGATAATTCAGGTCTTAAATTACTCCTAGTAATCTTTAAAGCCTAATGGAATATGATTTTTGTGAAAAAGTGTTAAAACGACAGTAAATCGTGACTCTATTTGGCATTGTTCTAGCTGACAATTCCTAAAAAATTGCCCGAGAATGAAAGTGCTATACTCTCGAGAAAAGCCTCTTGCCGTGGGCAGGAGCAGCGGCAGTAAGCAGACGGAAGCCGATGTTCACCTGTTTTTGGAACACAACAATCGCCTTGTAAAATACATACAATAAAAATAGTACGCTATACGTAGTATAGTACGCTATACGTAGTATAGTACGCTATACGTAGTATAGTACGCTATACGTAGTATAGTACGCAAGAAATACAATGGACATAATTCAGAATATATTCAAGTAAACTGAGAAAAATAACTTCCACTCATAAATATATATTGGATGTGAAAATGGCCAGTGTTGTGCGCGAATGAATTTCTGTATACTTAAATGAAATATTTGGTTTGCTAATTTCGTGTGATTAACCGATGGTGTATTGAATAATGTCTCGTTAACTCCAGTTGTAGATAAGAAGTAATCCCTGAAAACTTCAACGCAAGAAACTATAATTAAAATTACGTTTTCCACGCATGTATGTGTATCATGTGTTACAGAAGTGTATGCATAAACTTTCTTGATTTCTATCATCAATGCGATGCAACTTTCTTGTTCTATGCCATACCGTTTAATGTGTAAGCATATTCTAGGTAGTGGCACACGCAATTTTAACTGTATGTTGGAAATTCGTCTCCCTTGGCATTCTTCTACCCTACAACTGTACCCATGTTTTCGTCTGCTTGAGTTTTAGCATACTCGCTTATTTTCCGTCAGTGCATGAAGTACGAAATATAATGTGTAGTAAAGCGTATATTGCCTTTAAATTGTCTTTAATCATGAATATTGAGGGACAGCTAATTAAATCCTGCATCGGTTTCTTGTAAATTGTTCTTGATAATGTTTACGCACTGAAAACCTAACAATGGAAGGCATTTTTCAACCTGAGATTGAAGTACTTTTAATTTTAAAGGTCTTACGTGACTCTCCTCGATTGCATTGGATATTTAAAAATATTTCTTTAACGCTGCAATATATCAATTTCGAAGTTTCATGCTTACAACTTATATATTGAATTTACTTTGAAAGTGGCATTTGCACGATTCATTATTTCCCGCAGAATTATCACGGCAGCTACTGTTGACCATTCCGAAATCACTGCCTTGCCTACAGTGGCAGTACTGTTTTCCGTTCCGTTTTGCAGCAGCAGTAGCAGTACTGCCAGTGAATTACGGAACGCGCCCACAGTTCGGCGTTGTGTTGACGCCGCGGCTAGCGAGCCAATCAGAGCCCGTCTTTGAGAATTGATGACGTCACGTCTCCAGCTCGCTGCGTCGTCGCAGAAAAACTGAACATGTTCAATTTTCTCTGCGTCAAGGCGGCAGTACGCCGACGATTTCGAATTGGTGTTTGTTTATGGGTATACAAATATGCAAGATTAGCTCTAATGGGAGTGGCAAATGCTATTTATTTCATTATTTACTATAATTTTGAAGTGTTCAGCGTAGATATTTCGCATCTTTCCTAAACATAAGACAAATGTTAACCCTAAATTACATTACAATCACTGAGGAGCATAAATTAGCGTAACACATACCCGTAAATGGTATCAAAAGCTAAATACAGCGTGAGAGATGCTTGTTGGTGACTAAGGTCGTTTAAATTCCATTTTATATCCAATAATTGTGCCCTCATGATCTACTCAGTTAAAGCTATTTAGATAACATGACTAGGACAATCTGTTTGAACAACAGTTATCATGAATAAATATTCCTGATAACATTCCACGTTACTCATGTTCATTTAGTGTATGTAATTAGCTATTTTTCGAATATTCCGAGTTAGGAAATAAAATTTAAAGGTCATAATAATGCATAGGCAAGGGCCATCACTACATGCATTATTATCGACTTTATGGTCGCCATATTAACTTCAAATGCTATTTATAGTTAAGAAGAACATTTTAAGAAACGAAATTGGGTAAACATGCAGAAAACAACATATTTATTGTGCGTTTGGTTCGAAATCATAAGATGATTTGCTCACAGGCCGATTTTTAGGAGCCGACGCTTTTTGCCTTTCATTTGTTTTCGCAACGCAGAGCTGTGAAGGGCTCCAACTTGCTGCGATGAGTTAGCTCCGCCCCCAAGTACGCAACGCCGAGCTATGAAGGCACCCATACACCCGTTTCCCGCCTCGCTCCGGACTAGCTCCAGCCGCTCCCCTGAAAACTTGGGTCAGCGGAGGAGCGAGTCAGTTTTTGGCGCAAATTCGAAGGGAATGCACTGAGGCAATGGAGAGTTTACTCACGTTGCAGATGATGGACGCTGAATGTGGACGCCTTTCTCCTATAAAAGTGACTACGAAGTAACGGAGTAGACGCACTTGGTAAATAGATATAAATTTAATTGTGATTTAAATAAATATATAGCAAGAACTAACTATCAGCAAACATTCTCGTATCTCCCCCAAAATGAACTCTAATGTCTTTGGAAGCAGCCTTTACATACAAAAGCAACAAAAATTATTAAAAGGGGCATTTAATATAAAGAAAGGATTGTAAGAACATATATCGACAAATTAACTCATGCCATAAATTAAAATCTGAAGAAAAATAGGATATACATTAAATAGATTAATGTTTTTTAATAGTCGTTAACCATTATAAGTCAATATGTTTCTGTTTGAATACGACGCTAGAATCCTCTCTAGCATTACTTTTACGTTTTAAATTTCGGTTCACTTCAGAAATAAAACTCTAGCAGTTAGTCCAACGAGTTAACATTTTATATTCACTTATTCACAGTCTTTTTACCCACAATTCAATGAAACAAACAAAAGACATACAAAAATCATTCTATGGGGCGGGATTAACTCAAACAAATTAGGAACAACACACCCCCTTTAATCCCGCACTTGAATAACACCAAGCAATTCAACAAACTTTCTAAATCTAGGATAGGGCAAAGATTTTGTGAATATGTCAGCAACCATATCCTCTGACGGCATATGTTGCACCGAAATTTGCCCTGTGTCCACAAGATTCCGCACATGGTGGTACACAATATCAATGTGCTTCATTCGCTTTTGAAATGCAGCATTATTTGACAGAAAAATAGCTGCCTTGTTGTCACAAAACAATGTCACAGGAGAAACTTCACCAATAAGTTCTTCTAAAAAGTTTCTCAAATAGATAGCTTCGTTCCCAGCCTTTGCCAGAGAAACATACTTGGCCTCTGTAGAGGACTGAGCCACTAAACTCTGCTTCTTTGACATCCAGGAGATGACCCCCCCACCAAAAGTGAAAACATACCCAGAGTACGACTTTCTGTCCACTGAGTCGCTACCCCAGTCTGCATCTGAGTATCCGCACAGTCCCTCATCATTTTTACAATACACAAGACAGTGGTCAAGAGTCCCTTTGAGGTATCTCAGCACTCTCTTAGCACACGCCCAATGTTCATCACCAAAGCAACTATTGAACTGGCTGAGATAGTTTACTGCCTGTGTTATGTCAGGTCTGGACCACAGACTTAGGTACATCAAGGACCCAATCAAGTTCTGGTATGGCACATTTGGCATCTCACCCTCATTTCTCTGCAAATACAGCCCACTCTCAAAAGGAGTTTTTACCGGGTTGCACTCCAGCATTCCGAACTTCGAGAGAACCTTTGTCAGATAGGCCTTTTGGGAGAGAAAATTTTTTTTATTCTTTCTATCACGAAAAACACTCACACCCAGAAAATATTTCAAAGAGCCAAGGTCTCTACAATCAAAATGGTCCTTCAAGCTCTTCTTCAGCAAACACTTATCATCATCACAATTAGACATGACAAAAATATCATCTACATGAATGCCCACTACAGTTAGGACATCAGTTCCCTTAGATTTAATATATATGCATGGATCACACTTTGACCTTACATACCCCAAAGAAATCAGAACACTGTCAAGCTTAATATTCCAGGCCCTCGAGGCCTGTTTCAATCCATAGATGGCCTTTTTCAGCATACATACCTTATCAACATCAACCTCATCTACAAAACCTTCAGGCTGTTCCATAAATACCTCCTCATTCAAGTCACCATTAAGGAAGGCAGTACAGACATCAAGGTGTTCTATGTCCAGGTCCAACTGGTTTGACAAGGATAACATCATTCTCAAGCTCTCTGCTCGAACCACTGGAGAGAATGTTTCAAAATAGTCCTGACCAAAACGCTGGGTATAACCTTTAGCCACCAGTCGAGCCTTATATCGGTCAATTTCCCCATCAGAGCCCCTTTTTAGTTTAAAAACCCACCTTGATCACACCACATTTTTGCCAAGAGGTCTTGGGACTAGAGTCCAAACATCATTATCTTTCGATGACAAAATCTCGTCTCTCATCGCTCTTTCCCACAGCTTCCCATCGCCTCTAGAAAGTGCCTCCTCCCTGGTTTCTGGCTCATCATTTAAGTACTCTAAGGATGCTTTATAGGTAACAAAATCAGGGAAATCACGAGGCTTTCTATCTCTGACAGGATACCTGCGCTCCACCTCATGTCCTTGAACATTTACTCTTTCCTCTTCAGGTCCTTCTAATGCCTCCTCTGGGTTGACCCTATCGCAAAGCACATCATTATCTAACAAACTATGGATAGGAACTTCTGAATCCCTGCTGATGATATCTTCATCTTGTACTTGAGGAGCCATTTCTTCCAGAAAGACAACATTTCTAGCAATTATCATATTCTTTGGATTTTGACGATCTAAAAGTCTGTAATTCTTCATGGTTTCACAATAGCCTGTGAAGATGAATTCCTTGCTTTTTGCATCCCACTTAGTTCTCTTCTCATCAGGGACATGAACAAAGCTTTTGCATCCAAAAATCCTTAAATGAGACAAGTCAGCCTTCTTTCCACTCCAGGCTTCTTCTGGGGTCATGTTTTTCACTGCTTTAGTAGGTGAGCGATTTTTCAAATATACAGCTGTATTCACTGCTTCAGCCCAGAACTTCTTGCCCAAGTGTGCATCCTGAAGCATGCATCGTGCTTTCTCAACTATAGTTCTATTCACTCTTTCAGCTGTGCCATTCTGCTGTGGAGTGTAGGGAACAGTCCTTTGATGAACTATGCCACAGTCCTTCAAAAAAGTCTCCATTTCTCTATTCCCTACCATTATCGGTTCGTAATGCTTTCAGTTTTTCTCCACTCTGCTTTTCCGCTAGGGCTTTGAACTCTTTAAACTTGGCAGTAACCGCATTTTTATGCTTTAAAAAGTAAACAAATGTCTTTCTTGTGAAGTCATCAGTAAAAGTTAACATGTATTTTGCTCCACCCCAACTTTCTTCACTCATGGGCCCACAAACATCTGAATGGACCAGCTGTAGCTTTTGGGACGTCCTGGTCTTACTCTCGTGGAATGACGCTTGCGAATGCTTTCCTTTTATGCATGAAATACAAGGCTCGTCATCTCTTCCTATGAATTTCATTCCAATAGTAAGGCCTTTGGCTAAAAGCTCCATGGACTTTCGGCACATGTGTCCCAATCTTCTATGCCACAGTCTTCGGTTTCCAGATGAGGCAGAGGCGGTATTTACCTTTACTTCAGGAAGTATGTCCAACTTGTAAATGCCGCCCACATTACTTCCTGTGAATTGAACATCACCTTCAATAATACAATTGTCTTTGTCATACACTTTGCATCCATCAGAGTCAAAAGTAACGATTAGTCCCTTTTCTACCATCCTACTCACAGACAGCAGGTTTGTACTCAAGTCAGGAGCATAAAGAACATCTTTAATTTCAGCAGTTTCGGCACGATTCACCCTCACTGGAACAGTCCCTGTGCTCTCGGTGTAAATTTTGTTTTTGCTAGCTACAGTCACTTCCAGAATACTTGGCTGTTCTTTCTCCATCCAATCCTTCCTCATCGTCATGTGAGATGTGGAACCGGAATCAATAATCCAATCACTAGGACTTGTTGTGGAGGTAGCTAACGCAGCATAAAGAACTGATGCCTTCTTTGCCTTGTGTTCTATTTTTCCTTGCTTTTCCCATGCTCTATTCGCATTCCTACTAACTCTCGTATCTTTATTAGGGCACTGGAATGCCTTGTGTCCTTCCTTGTTGCAATTATAACATACTAAGCGTTTGGGAGGGAATCTTTTCACCTTGGGTCTTGACATAAACGCAGTTTCCTTCGCCGCATCCTCGGACCCTTTCAGTTTGGCGTCCTGCTGAATCAGTAGTGACCGCACATAATCACTGCTTATCTTTACTCCAGAGCTTTCCATGGCCATAATCATTGGGTCGTACTCATCATTTAGACCATTCAGCATTATTACTCCGATGAATTTGTCGTCTATTCCGGCACCAATGGCGTCTAACTTTTGCGTTAACGACAACACATCATTTAAGTATTCCTCCATAGCACTGTAATCACTTAACTTGATTCTAAAAAGTTTTCGCAACAAACTTAATCTTCTGGAGAGTCCTTTGTCCTCATAAGTATTCTGGAGCTTTTCCCATACTTCTGTTGCCGAACGACCACCTCTAACCATAGGGTATAAGGATTCATCAACCATCAGGCATATCTTGGATCTGGCTTTCGCGTCCTTGCGTGGGTCTGCTTCTTTACCTTGTACAATGGGCCATAGTTCCTCCGCTGTGAGAAACATCTCCATGCCAAATTTCCAGTTGCTGTAGTTGCTTCTGCCAATCAGCTTCTTAATTGAAGGCATCGTTCCCGCCCCCAGGCCTGCCTGTGCTGACTCCATCCTGACGCAATTATATTTCCGCTAAGAAATACCTCTTCCCAAGATACGTCAAATTCTCCAGTTCACTCAAAGCACATAGAAAAAGGGAACTTAGTAGCAAAAGCTGGACTTAATCTGAACAATAAGTCCATCTAAAATCGGCATTCCCATGTGGTCGGTCTTTCACGAATTATTTCTTGGATACTTCATTTGCAACTGCATCCAACTTCTGAACTAACTGAATCAAACTAGCGTGTCTGGCCCATGACCTGTTAGAATACGACGCTAGAATCCTCTCTAGCACTACTTTTACGTTTTAAATTTCGGTTCACTTCAGAAATAAAACTCAAGCAGTTAGTCCAACGAGTTAACATTTTATATTCACTTATTCACAGTCTTTTTACCCACAATTCAATGAAACAAACAAAAGACATACAAAAATCATTCTATGGGGCGGGATTAACTCAAACAAATTAGGAACTACAGTTTCAACTGGGAAAACGGTAGAGTACCTACTTTTTCCTTTACTAGGGTAATGAGTTTCATTGAGAAGAGTAGGCGAGGGTTGGTGTGAGAAATATGGTCCAAAGTTTCTTCCTTTACTTTGTGGAACCTCGATATTGAAAAATACAATTCATTTTAATGATATTCAAACATATTTATTAATATTCAATGACCATAATCACCTCAATTCGCAATTAAAACCACATCTTCGATTTCATAATCCCAGTTTGCCCACCCTCGTTCATTTCCGCCATTTTGACTTCGCTCCTGCCCGGTCCGAAAAGAAATTCTCGTAGCGAACGTAGCGCCTATGGACCGGTGCTCCGGAGCACTTCCGTCTGTAGCGTCTGGTAGCGAAAGTAGCATTCATTGGACCGCACCCTAGAAGATATGTGTTTTGTTATTACAATTACGTAGCGCGAAAATTCAAATGAGTGTTGGAAACGCGGTCGTATATTTTGTTGTTTGAAGTACTACTGGAATCGGAATCGATTTTTCACCTTGGAAAGTACTCGTTTTCGATTCCGGTTCTTGGTCGAGAATCGAGGAATCGAACCGACCCATCACTAATATAAATGAATCAATCTTAAGACCACTCTCAGACGAAACGATTTTCCGCGGGCGCCGTCCACGGCACGCAGTGTTGCAGAGAGTCGTCTCGTTAGAGAGCCGCCTGAATTTCACGTGAACGGCGGCTGGCGAAAGGTTGTTTCGTCTGAAAGCGGCCTCAATGTAGCGTAGTCTATATTGCGTTCAACGGACCGAACGGCGCACCGCCGCACGTAGACGGCGCATCGCCGGACCGGATTGAAATGGGCGCCGTGCCGTCAATGGCGCGATTCGACTCGTTTGAAGACATCCATAGAGACCTATAGTCAATTGAGAGAACGTCACCGTGCATAGGACCTTTTGGACGGTGGCAGACGAAAATTCAGCTTGTTTGAAAGCGGCCTACGTGGCCGCGGCTACAGAATGTTACAATGTTGGCGAGAACGACAAACTGACTAACCCTTAAATGCGAGAGTTAGCAAGCAACTCTCAAAAGAAAAAAACATGGACGCCATGCAATCGGAAAGTAATATATGCGTTTTTTTTACTTTTTGGCCTTGAATACGCTGCAGACCATTTCGGCTTAGGACGCCAAATTCAAATCCTCACCACAGTTCCGAGCCGGTTGCAAAGCACCGTCTACATGCGATCGGTTCTTAATGGCGGTTTTTAAATAGACCTTAAGTGACGAGGTGTTTTTTATCGGTAATGGCAGAAAATATCACGCCAAAGGGTATGGCCGGTTAAGATGGTGAAAAGTGCCCCCCGAGATTTTGAAAAATAAAAAATATACACATAAATTGCATCCAAAATAATATGTTTCCCCAAAGTTTCAGGCCTCAACAATGGAAATTAACTCCAAAAAAAATTGAAACACGATTTTTAGTTTGCTGCTTTTTGGATGTCCACTGGATCAGTTTACCACCGTAGAATATAGCTGATCCACTGACACTTTTGCGATCACTCTTATCAGCTGCCCAATCTGCATCTGCGTAGGCATTTATCTCTTCCAAAGCACTGTTTCTTGTTTATGTTAAAGCTAGCTCCTTAGTCATCTTGAGATAGCGTAAAACTCTCTTGCCTGCTTTCCACAGTTGGTTAGAAGGTCTATCTAGAAATCTGCTCAAGTATGAAGTTGCATATGTTATATCTGGTCTACTAATCATAGAGATATACATAAGACTACCAATGAGCTCTCTATAGGGAACATCTACAATTTCTTCTGATGAATCTATTTGGAAATGAGGTTCCATTGGAGTATTGGCCCCTTTGCAATCCTCCATCCTAAATCTTCCCAGTATCTTTTCTATAAAGCTCTCCTGAGAAATGGAAATAGTGTCACCTTCACATACTAGCACGGTCCCCAAAAAATGTCTGGGCACCCCTAAGTCTTTTGCATTAAACTCTTTCTTCAGTCTCTCAACAACTTTCTCATATTTTCCTGCTACTAAAATATCATCTACAAATATTAAAAGCCAAATGTCTTTTCCTGTGTACAGACAGAAATCATTCCTGGAACGATCTAAACCATTAGACACAGCAAAGTCATCAAAACGTTGGTTCCAACATTTAGGAGCTTCACGAAGACCATTCAAAGCTTTGTTTAATTTGAAAACCTCTACATTTGTTGACACACCCTGTGGAGGTTTTATGTAAACTTCTACATTTAGTTCCCCATTCAAAAATGCTGTGGGTACATCAAGCTGTTTGATGCTCCACTTCTCTTGAACAGCTTTTGCTAACATCATTCTAATGGCGGGCATCCTAGCAACTGGTGAATACACATTATATGACTCTTCCTCCTGAAAACCTCTGGCTACTAGTCTGGCTTTCTTTACTCCATCAGCTTTAGTTTTAAATACCCATCTGGTATCTATTATTGTCTTCCCTTTTGGTAATACAGCTGGTGTCCAAGTGTTGTATTTCTCATGTGCGTCCAACTCGTTGTGAATGGCATCTCGCCATTCTTGTCCCATTTCAACTGCTTCGTCATAAGTCTTGGGATCATGTGCACAAAGGCAGTAAGTAGTATAAAGTTCATAATCTTCAAATCTCTTGGGTTTACGAATTTGTCTTCTTTCCTTTTCTCGATACAAATTTTCCTCTTCCTTATCTTCAATTTCAGATTCCACAGATTGCTCCTTTTCATGACTTTTGTCTTCACATATTGTGCTCTCATTTTCCTTTTCTTGACCTTTGAAAAATATATTGCTTTCATTAAAGCGCACATCCCTAGAAACGACTATTTCATTTGTCACAGGATCCCACAATCTATAGCCACATGGATGATACCCAACCATTCTGACTTCTCTTGCTCGAGTTTCTAATTTGTCACATTTGGATAGCTTGTATGCCCATGCCTTGGACCCAAATATTCTCAATTTTTCAATATCTAGTCTGCCAAGATATATTTTAGCTGGAATTTGTCCGTTAAGTGCATTAGTTGGTGATCGGTTAAGTTGATATGCAGCACACCTAATTGCTTCTCCCCATAGTGTTTTCGGAAGGTTTGTTTCTGCTAGAAGGGTCCTTACTTTGTCTTGGAGGGTACGGTTCAACCTTTCAGCTTTGCCATTCATTTGAGGAGAGTAATGTAGAGTGTACTCTAACCTGATTCCTTTTTTCGTGCAAAAATCTTTCAGTTCATTTGAAGTATACTCGCCTCCATTATCACATCTTATTTTGTTCACGTATTTACCTCGTACAGTCTCCAGCTGCCGTATAAAGTTCATTAAATTTTGAGAAGCTTCTGACTTGGATTTTAGTAGAAACACTACACAAAAATGAGAAAAGTCATCCATAACTGTCTGGTAGAATCTCTCACCATTGGCTGTTGGTGGATTCACAGGTCCTCCTACATCGCTGTGAAGCAGTTCACCAATTCTGCTAGATCTTGGATGCTGTACTGGCTTAAATGGTAGTCTAGTTGCTTTTCCTCTCATACACGGACTGCATACTTCCTCACTGTATGGTAGATTCATCATTTTAAGGCCTCTTCTATTAATATGGCCTAGTCTTTTGTGCCATAAGTCTTTCACTTTAATTGACATTTCACAGTTTTCCTCTTTGCACTGGATGAAATTGGCCAGATACAAATTTTCTATTAGATTACATTCCATATTGAACCCTGTTTTATCATGTATCACTGCTCTGTCCTTTTTAAAAACAACATCCTTTCCTGTGTTACTGATTTTTCTCACTGATAGAATATTTTGAGAAAGGTTTTTAACTATTAAGGCTGTTAAATTTACTGTAAAACCCTCACTGGTCCTTACACGTAGTTTACCTCGCTTTTCTGCTGTAAGTTTGTCACCGTTTGCAATTTGAATTCGCACGGGACGTGATAAATTTTCAATATTTGCCATAAGTGGGAGCAATGTCTCCCGTACAAGGTGCTCTGTCGCTCCTGAATCCAAAACAAACTTAAGATCATTGTCATGTTCACCAGCTAACAGACCCACAGTATGGGCGACGAATGTTGTTTAGTCATCTTGTGTGGTCACATTAGCACTCGCAGGATGATTATAACCATGAGCTCCGCGGTAGTAGCCTCCTGAGTTTCTGCCGACGTACCGCCTACCTCCGCGTCTTCTTCTTCGGAAGTTGGATTGTTGGATTCTCAAATTGGGACACCGGGATTTGTGATGATGCGGATCTCCACACTCGAAACATCCTCTGTTTTGATACGAGAATGCACCAAAAGAGCAGTCACTTTTGTTTTCCGGTTCCAACTGACAGTTTTTAAATTTTAATTCTGCGTCCAATAGTCTTCCTTTGACGAACTCAAGTGAAATTGACGATGAAATTGTCTCTAATGCTGTTATAACAGCCTCATATTTCCCGGGCATTGTAAGTAACAAATGACACACTTTGTCGCTGTCTTCCATGATAGTTCCTGTTGACTCTAGTTCACGTATCAAACTATCAAACTTCATAAAATGTTCTTGCAAGTTTTCATTGCCGCACTTTAACGATAACAATTTCCTTCTAACATATAGTCTAGAAAATATACTTTTCCTCTCAAAGATACCTTTTAAAGACGTCATCATTTCTCTGGCCGACTTCGAATCTTTCACGTATTCTAGATGACGATCTGTCAAGCACTGAATTATTGTCGACCTAGCCTTCGCGTCTTTAGTCTGAAAACTTTTCTTCTCTGTCTCCGATAGGTTTTCATAGCTTTTACCACTATCAATTAATACGTCCTGGACCCCTTTTTCTTCGAGCAGCACTTCCACTCTAAATTTCCAATTGGAAAAATTGTCGTCTGACAATTGTGGAAACTGCAAAATTCCTGATGTCGCCATATTTTATAAACACAATTTTAGCGTTATCTTGAATAGTCTGGGCCCATAACCTGTTAAATAATGGGCAGCAGAGAAAACTTTTCTTGTTCCATGATGGGTTTTATTCAAGATCACGAGACAGACTGGAAGCACATGTTTGGCGGTAACACGCCCACACCACTATACAAAAGAATAACGAAAGTACGTGAAGTTCATAATACATTCACAACAATATCTACAGTATTTATTTCTCTAAAATCGTTATCGTGATTTTAAAATGTAAATGCAATTACGTTTTACCATCCTGATTTTTTTCAAAATTTTTTGACCGGAAACTCAACTTTTACATAAGTTTGAAATTTTCAAAATCAAATTAAAAAATTTAGGAAACAAAAGTCACGCCGAAAAAAATATATGTTGTCACCCCTACCCTGAAGTATAATCTAAATTTTTTTCAGATTTTTAAAATTGGTGGAACACGGTCAAAAACACGAATAACTGCTTCGCACCATTTGCATCTATGTATTCCAAAAGGATATTTGATTTGATTGTTGAGAGCAACTATTGTTGATAAGTTTCTAATATTATTGAGTAAGAATAAACATTAACATGAAAAAGGCCTATCACACTTAGATTGATTGTAATTATTGTTTATAACCATACTGTTAAACTTTAATCTTCATTCGGGAGCAATGGATCTGACAGGCTCAGCGCTTTTCTTGCCAATAGGTGTCATAGACCTTTTATACTCATAGTATCTGTTTGCTTTCTAACGCTACATGCAGCCTTTCGGTTTTCGCATTTATGCCAACATATCAGTTAAAAGTTATTTAGCATAATTAAGCAAAATAATGGTAAAATAAAACGAAATAAAAACTTTATCGGATATATAATATATCCTTGTATTATACATAACAAATAATAATTAATTTATGTGTTAGACTACGCTAATAATGGCGCTTATGAGTTTAAAGGCCCACATAGCAGAAATACGTCTCTGAGACGTCTCGAATATCACATGTTACGTCTCAGAGACATTCTGAGAGCTTCAGACGCATCTCTGAGACTTCTCTATGTCCAAAAAAATGGTCTATGTGACATCTCATGAGACGTCTCACATAAGTCTCTGAGATGTCTCATTAGATTTCGTACTATGGTATGCTTTAAATTTAGGCAAAAAAATAATTAAATTTAAATTATACATTTATGGCCTACTTTTCTCGATCATTTTTAGCGACAAATTTTGTGATGGATCACCTTTTGAAAATGAGAAACCCATATTAAATGTCATGATTTTAATAATCAAAACTGCAGATTTGCACCGAAAAATATATATGGAAGGCATTGATGGCGTTTAAACACGTTTATTTTTTTTAATTCCTGAACGTCTCACGATTACATCTCCGAGACATCTGTGAGACATACGTGATATTGGAGTGATTCGAGACCATAGTGAGACGTCTCTGAGAGGTTCGTTGCTATGTGGGGGTGAACTACTGAGCCGCGCTAAGAGTTATTTATGTTATTTTACATCTTTGCCTCCTAAGCAAATTGCGCCTGAACTCAGCAATTCCAATATTGTGCCTGACGAAAGGTTAAGTTAGCCCCCAAGCTTCTACAAATACGTCTGCCTAAAATGATTTTTAAGAATGATCTCCTGTCTCTAATTAACTATGTATTTATCACCTACATTCAAGCCAACTTCTTAATAGTACGAGAATATGACTGAATATTCGGGGAAGGGCAGTCGAATAATCTCGTCCATTGGCACCTAGTATTCACCGAGACGGAAGAGGAACCAGAGACACCACATTCGGAAGGAGCAATGGCGGAATTTGAACTTGAGAAAAGTGCAGTCATTGTATTCCAAAGGAACCAGGCAGCTGCCCTATGACATACGAAGTTGAGTTGTAGAGGGTTCCATTTCTCAGTTTAGGAAAGCGAAGAGATACGATACCCTATATTAAATAACTGACAGGGTTAGAGATTGTGATGTTAACGATGGTATGACGAAACGTTTATTGTAACAAAATAAAAAGTGTTTTTCGCCCTTTTCTATGAATGGTATTATCTAATGGAGATATTGTTCAAAATTATTTTTAAAATGTAATATAAAAAATCATTTTGCAATAAAGCATAGCTACTGCAACATATGACTTCATTTTTAAATTGTATACCCATTCTATTTCTTGGTTTTACAAACATACTGTTAATAACTTCATCGGTAGAGCATTACATTAAAGCCAATATATCTGTTCTAATGGACAGTCATGTCTACAAGGAAACAGAATATGGATTAAAATGTGTAAGGCGTGGCATTCACTGCAAGGAAATAATTGCACACAAAAAGTCGCTTAACACAGCTTAGTTTATGAAGGAATTTCTTAGGAAATCAGTGACGTGGTCTGGTTCAATGATATTTTGTGCCGTAAATGGTGTACTAGTATGACTTAGGCCGTTTTACTCCGGTCACATCACTGCGCAATCTTACGCATGTACGAAAGCAGAGTCAAAATTGCTTCGTGTAAAGCGGTGAATTGCTACAACGCAAGAGAGAATGTGCTGCTATCAGGGGGGAAAATAGGCCCTCCTCTAACTGCAGGCTTGGATTCTCGCAATTTAAACAAATGTTTTCAATACTAACCTGCGCAATGATTTTTCCAGGGAAACGGCCATTATGCATATTCGAAAAGGCGATATACCAATTATCACCGCTTCTGTCATATACGCGCAGTAATTAGGAATTTAAAGTTTAACAGTATGGTTATAAACAATAATTACGATCAATCTAAGTGTGATAGGCCTTTTTCATGTTAATGTTTATTCTTACTCAATAATATTAGAAACTTATCAACAACAGTTGCTCTCAACAATTGAATCAAATATCCTTTTGGAATACATAGATGCAAATGGCACGAAGCAGTTATTCGTGTTTTTGACCGTGTTCCACCAATTTTAAAAATCTGAAAAAAATTTAGATTATACTTCGGGGTAGGGGTGACAACATATATTTTTTTCGGCGTGACTTTTGTTTCCTAAATTTTTTAATTTAATTTTGAAAATTTCAAACTTATGTAAAAGTTGAGTTTCCGGTCAAAAAATTTTGAAAAAAATCAGGATGGTAAAACGTAATTGCATTTACATTTTAAAATCACGATAACGATTTTAGAGAAATAAATGCTGTAGATATGGTTAAAAAACTAAAAATCGTGTTTCAATTTTTTTTGGAGTTATTTTCCATTGTTGAGGCCTGAAACTTTGGGGAAACGTATTATTTTGGATGCAATTTATGTGTATATTTTTTATTTTTCAAAATCTTGGGGGGCACTTTTCACCATCTTAACCGGCTAGACCCTTTGAGGAAGAAGTGCTTATACGCAAAATTTCACGGAACCAAGTGAATTTCGTGCAGCCTTGGAAATTTCGCGTTATAATTTGTGTTTCGCGGTTCGCGAAAATTCGGTGCCCTTACCCATAACCTGTTAGCTTTTGGTTAGTTATTTATTTATTTATTACATCCCCCGCAAACAGCACATAACGGCCTTTTACAACGAGGGTTTCCAATATTAACAATGTACAACACAAACATCCATGCCCTGGATAGGGATCACCTACCTAGGCGGGATTCGAACCCACGACCTACGGTTTGGCAGGCGAGGACTTTATCCCTCCGCCACCGAGGCTGGCGAGAGCAGAGAGTTCAGCAGAGAGAGAAAAATACAACCAGTGGAGAGTGCTCTATTGTATAAGAAACAGAAGACAATTGAACTGATATTCAGGTACAACTGTGCAGTATAAAAACTGCCCCACACACACACGCAGTATTACCAACATCGCCGGCCTTGGTGGCAGCGGGGTACAGTCTTCGCATGCCACACTGAAGGTCGTGGGTTTGAATCCCGCCTGGATGGTTGGCCCCTAACCTTGTTTGTGATTGTCCTATGTTAATTGTTGAAAACCCTCCCACGTATGTAAAGGCCAAATGGATAAGGCTGTTTTTGGGGTGATGGAAATAAATAAAATAAAAATAGAGCAAGCAGAGTATACATTTCAATGCAGCAGTTGACCACGTTTAGGTACTTATATGTCAATGATTTTTCCAGTAATTCAGCTCTGCATTCAAGTAAATACATAAATATTGCAGTAAAATTAAGTGTTTAAATTAACTTGGGTATGAAAGTTGTTGTTGAAATTGTTGCAGTACCAAGGAGAGGCATGAAAAAGTATGTCGTATTTGTTTCCTATTATCCTTGATTTCGGGTGATGCTTCAGATATTTTCAGATCCAAATGCTTTTTGAATTGCTTGTTATGAAATGAAGTAATTATTCAAGTCTCTTCAGGGTACACACAATAAAAGAAATGCTATTTTGATTGTCAGATACATTTTAATATTTTCAAATTTTCCTCACTTATGTTTCCCCCGAATTTCGTCACTCTCTCATCGTGTACCAACTTGTGTTTCATTGGTAGATGCCACAGTAGTGGTGAGGTGGATTTGCCTTTTCCTCGTGATGGTTTTATGCCTCAGTGCACACATATCTAGTTATCCTAGGGAAAAGCAATTATCAAGTGGGTTCAGGGTAGTTTCCTTCATCAAAGAAAATGAAAGGCATTGATTGCGATTCGTCATCCACCATTAGTGTATTCATAATATACAAATTATTTGGTTTTAGAAACCTCAGTTTAGACGAATGTTAATGGTCAATTTTAACCTTATTTGAAAAAGGCTAGATTGGCGTCCATGCGATGCGACCAGTTTGTGGGGTAATTTATTGAATTAGGTGTAAAGTTTGCAGGTTTTCTTTTTGCGAGAGTGGTTACAAGGTGAAGGAAGATAGAAAACTGATTTTTGAAACCGGGACAGTGGGTCAGTGTATTTATGTAAGTTTTTAGGTTTGTGGGCCATCTGTAGGACACTGAGGGGCAGACTGGTTTGGAGGGAGGAAGTGGCCGTATTCACTAGTTAATTGAAGAGGAAGTGATGATGTTCGGAGGGTAGGTGTTAATGAAGAGAATGAATTTGACTTTGGAGGAGTTTTTCTGGTCAAGCAAATCTTTTAAGGGAGGGCATTACGTATTGGTGTGGGTATCTATTCATTGAGAGATAAATATGTACCTTCCAGATGCTACACCCTCCTTCACTGTGAAAACAGAGAAACGGCAGGCACACTTAAGGGCTTGAAAAGGCTTTGAAACACACTAGCTGAAATATATATATATTTCCCCTTAAACCTATTCCTGACTTCCTTCCTGAACTTCTTTGCCTCCTTTCTTGATTCATAGCTCCAATTGCATTACCAGTGCACATACATTTACCATGATTCCTGCACACACCATGGCTAGATGGTTGTCCTTGATCCGTGGTGCCCCTGGAGTTGTGCACAATGAGGGGCGAATGGTTTTAGCCTGTCATGTTGGATGTGGTGGATGCTAACAGTTGGTGAACTCGGGAGGGGTGGTGTTGGTGATTTTCCTTCTGTGTGATTTAAGCAGCATGATTGGGATCACTTCCATTCTCATTCTCATTCACTATTTATTCATTCTCACTCCACATTCCTCACTCATTCTCACTCATTCAGTATTATTATTATCATCATTATTATTACCAACTCAAGTTAACAGGGAAGCTAGCAGTTGATGCTTCAGTTACTGCAATATCTTATGTTAGCTAATCCTTGGCAATGAAAGAGCCGTAATAAATACCACGTATCTCACCTGTAACAACATCAAGCTAAAAAAATTAGCATTATCTCAATGAATTAGTCTCTCTATGCAAAGGATATCAATTGTTTACTTGAAATGTTTATAATCTTATGAATCATGTGTATATTATCAAGAGGTGTATTTTATGTGTTAGGAGCTGAAGTACAGACTTTGTTCTTCACCAGGCTTGTAATTGCTTAGCATAAGGTCATTTATGTTGAGCGTAGGCAACCCGCAGCACACACACTAGACGCGTCGTTCCACTCTTAGGATGGGGATGGGGGGAAATTCATGTCCAGAGAAATATCAGCTTTTACCTAGGATAACCGCGAGCGGTCATTTGACCATTTTTGTATTTTATACTGTAATTTAGCTCTCTTTGCTAATCCTTGATGTTAATTTCGTCAAATATCATAGCGTGTACTTAACCAATCACGAATAGTACACAAGTTTGAATCTCATGTCTTTAATACAATTTTTTCATGATTTTATAGTTATGTGAAGGAGAGACACATAAGCAAAACCAAGGTATTTTGCCTCATAAAGTGTTGCTTCTAAGCATTCTATTGGCAGTGATGTATATTCGTTTAGCTGAAATTCATTGTTGCGTTCATGCGTAGCTGCTACCAACCAAGCCAGGCGCCGCCACACCCGAGCTTTTCCTGCGCACCACGTTGCCTTGGGGGTTGCCCGTGAGCGCCCAGGGAATATCCTATCGGCAGCGTATTACAACTTGCTTGCCGGTCACTCTCTTGTCACCTATTCCCATAGTTAAGTCCATTCTGTGCTCATCCAGTTCCCCACAACTGCTTGTATTCCCATAGATCCTCCAATATAAACTACATATACCTTTTGAAAAAATTCAATGAGAACTTTTTTTTGTGCTCAGTTGATTGGAAGAATGAAATTTATTTCAAATGCGACGAAGCATAAAATATTTTCCTAGACTGGAGCAGTTGAAGTTTTCCCCGGTTGAAGCACAAAGGTGTGTTTAGTTTTTTCTTCCCAGAAATTGATGTGGTCTCGTTCAGAGGCTTTTCTGGTGATCGTTACCAACGTTATGTAAACGATCATGGATATTTCCAACCACCTCCCCATCAACTCGTTCGCTGTCAAGCAGTCTCCCTTTTCCATGATCGTCGCTTCTTCTGATGGTTTCCTTCAGTATTCTGTCCTGCACGTTCCATAGATATTTTCTGTATTCAATGTATTTTTTTCTGTATAAAAAGTTTCATTCAATGTATTTAAATATATTTCTGGGTCGATAGGCTTTCCCTATGTCAGTCTTATTGTTGCGTCACGCTTGTTCTATAGATGACCTTTTACTAAGACGTTAAAGTTTAATCACAAACTCAGAGGATCGATAAAATGAAATACATAACGACACATTCTGAAAACCTTCTTTTCTGTGAGTTTGGGCTGTAAGTGTTTGTGCATTTTAATGATTACGGTTGGATCTGGAGTGGTAGCACCACAACTAGGGCTCCTTGATTTTTGCAAACGCAAAATTTTGCTGATTTTTGCGAATTTTGACACATTTTCAGTTTTTACGTAAATTTTAATGTTTTTGATTTTTTGTGATTTTTTTCATTATTTTGAAAGGAATTATGATCATTTCGCTACTTTTTAAATTTAAATCAGCCAAAAAGCACTTGCTTTTTTTCTGAGAATAAAGTTACAGCTGGGAATTTATACCACGGATTCTCTACACCTCATCTCAAAAACTCATTCAAAGTTTTATCGTCGACATCGCTAATTTCTTTTTCCCAGCCACCTTAACATCGTTTGTCCCGACAAGTGTCGTGAAGAAGAGTTCGCTAAGCGGCCGATAGTACGTTGAAGGCATTCAGTTCAGAGGAGTGAGCGCTAGGCTGCGAATTGCATTGGAGCCTGTCACTGTGTGAACCTCCATGACTGCGTGAGCGATTTGGTAGGGCACCCAAGTGTTTGCTTTTATACCTCATAGCAACACGCCCCTAGCACAACAGATTGCTTCAGCAGCAATGAGTGTTAGGGCAAGAATCGCCCTCAAAGAATGTTCCAAAAAATAACTCCGCCCTCATAGCGAACGCGTTCAGGGCTGTGGCTACTGCAGTTGCACTCTGAGTGCCCACAACCCCCAGCTGCGTCCGAACAAGGTGGTATGGTGGCATATTTGGAATCAAATGCACACGTGCTGCAACATATTTCAACTAAGATCAAGTATTTTAATTCGTTATCAAGACGATTTTTTTCAACATGGCCATTGTGTGCTACAACTTCCAATGCTCCTTTTCTGGCAGTCCTCCGTTGCGTCCGAAATTCGTATCCAGGAAATCTCTTGATTTTTATTAACTCATGGGTTAAAAGTGAAAATCATATGGCTAAGGGTGATTTTTTTCTGCTTAGAATGCCAAATTTCATGTATCGAAATCCGAAATTCGAGTGTGATGGCAAAGGATTTTATGTTTTTTGACTGACAAAACCAAATTGTCATGTACAAATTCTGCAATGCAAGAATGGATTGGATCATGAGGATTCCTGACAGAAGCACCTAGCCATAGTTTTTCAGAAAAGCAAGAAGGAGTCCCAGAAGCATTGGCATGACAGGTTTCAATGAAAGACTCATTAGATAAATCAAAGACAGCCAAGCTAGATAAAGAACAGTTCAAGTATGATTTAACGGAAGCATTGATAATGGCTGTTATACTACTCAAAATAATAGAAAGTCTTGCTCTACGAGGTTTTCTGAACAAAAACTGCCGTGGTATATTCTAGAGCAATACTGGAAGTGATTACTGAGATTACTAAGACTGAGACATGAAGTTTGAAAATGTAGTAGCAATAGCTATATATTCTAGTAGATATATGCTTACATGTCTGGGCTCTTTAACACTTTGAAGCCCATGGTATTTTCATGTGCAGGTTGTGAGAAACCCAAAGCTTTTATTGTTTCTTTATAAAATTATTTCCTACTGTGAAAAATTAAATTTAGGAGCCACTAAATGACAGCACCTGCCATACAAGAAGACCAGATAGCTATAGAAAGAGGCTAAGTAGTTCAGGCCCAAGAAATACGCATGATAAATTTTCCCTGGAATCAAATACGAAGCCTGCGCTCTACTCAGGCTCAGATCTGTGGCAGAAAATATACATCCCAAGGAATATTTGGGCTTCAAAGTGTTAATGGCTCCATTCTATGAAGACATGATACATATACAGTGGTGGGCCTACAAGCTCAACTTGGTTGTCAGCATATATGGTCTATGCAACTTCAGAAGCTCAACAGGTGTTACACTATGCAAACTTTTGCTCTTGAAGAAAGCATCGATACCTGTCACACTTAAGGAACAAGTACCCTATTGGAGAAAAATGTGCCAACTTGTTCCCTATTCCTGTACAAACAAGGTGGAAAAGCTAACGAGGTCAGCGGAACACATTAAATAATATTGTGAGAACTTAATAATTTTGGTCAACTTTGGATGGGGAGATTAGCTATATGCTATAAATTTGCATGCCCAAGTAGACTGTTCATTATTTTTTATGTTAGGAAGTTGTTAAGTTAAGTTTGAAGTTTTCACTAATATTTTTCTGTTGATGTCATAGTTTAAGCATTAATATTGTGCATTACCTGTGATCAGTATATACCCCTTCGATATGTATTGCTTAAGAGCATTTGGCTTGATAAAAGTTTATTATTGTTCTTGGAAAAGGATGTTTTATTCATTGATTTTTTTATCGCCTTTATCACAAAATAGGTCTTTTTACTGACTTTATATACTGAATTTCAGTCCATTATTATACTGCTAAGTGAAGCTTTAATTTACCATAATCTCGGAGCCCTAGCCATTACTATTCAATATGATCAAATGAAACACATTGTCTAAAACCAATGAGTATAGCATCTGCATGCAAGATTGCATTAAAATAATCCATACTAAATGGTAAATGATGGGATGTAAAATTGTTAAGTATGTATGTGCGTAGAAGTTAGAGGATTTCAAATTGAACTTGAATTGTTAATTGTGTGATGAATGTTGTTGGTTTAATGGTGCCGTATTGTCTTATTCCATTCCAGATATTGGTGAAACAACCTATTACTCAACTCCAAGTGAGGCTGTGCGTATACTAGAAGGAAACGATAGCTACAGTGCCAGGAAACCGATACTCATGTCCTCATCATAGAAACTAAGTACTGGTGCCTTTGACATGTCCTTTGGTTGAGAATGGACATCAAAGATTGTATTTGACCGCTTCTCGATGCCCTGTGATTTTCACCAAAGAATAGGTACATAATATGTGCTGACGACATTTGCTTTGCTAGCCCTTCCTATGCTGTGGATGGTCTTTCTGGAGATAAGCCTCTTTCACAGCTCAACAACATGCAGTATTATTCCTTGTATTGATTATGGGACTTCAATACCTATTCACTGAGGCTTGTTTCTCTCAAAGAAAGTTAGTTCTCAGAAGATTTTTATTTTTGGTTCAGCTTATTTTGGGCACTTAAAAAAGTTCTTTGAACAATATTTGGACCTGTAAGCCTCAAGTGTTCATGTCATGTTCTGCTCATGACGTGCACTCTTTTCACAGCAGTAGTATTTGCCTTAACCTTTTCATCTACTTGGTCACCAATTTTTTATTTCCAATAATTTTTGATACTCTCAAGCTGGTGAACCTTAAGTGTGTATTTCTCATGATCATGTGGTGAGTGTTAAAACTAATATAGTGAATGGTGTCAGAGGGTCTTGGTATTAACATACTGTTTGAAGTTGTACCATACTAATTCAGCTGTCTGGTGTCATAAAGTATTTTGCAGAATGCAACTGAAATACTCTCCATGAGTCCATGTAAAGAATACTGAATATAAATTTGCATATTCCTCCTGGGAATATTTCAACAATATAATCAACTCAAACCACTATACCATCATTTTACTGTAGTGTGTCACGGTGATGGTGTATGATAATTATTACATTTATGAGTCAACCACATGGAAATAATGTAATTTGTACTTGCATTAATTATGTTCTCTGAATACTAAATGTGGATATTCTATTTAGGGGATGGTGTAAGGATTGTATTTGGAGTAGTTTTTTTGTGCTATTGGCCCTGATGGTGATTTTTACACTGGACAGTTTTTTTTTTGGGAGGAAAGTTTTTGTCTACGATTTGTAAATTATGCATGGCAGCTGTATGGTTAACCTCTTTTTCATTATCTTTAATTTATGTCTCTGTCCATATTTTTTTCAATGATGAAATAGGGTGTTAGATGATGCATACATAGTACAATTGTAGCTTATTTACAGGGTATTATATGAGCAACTATCAAAGGAGATGGATGTATAGGTTTTCATGCTGTTGTGCAAAGGACTGCACTTCAATGCCACTCAGCATTAATGTGCCACTAAAAGCTGTTGGACTCTAATTCAACGTTATTCACAGTACAGAAAAATGGAAAATAATGCTGTCATTTACCCAGATATTGTAGTTATTCTTTTGGAGCTACTATTTTTAATAACCCATAATTTTCTTGATGGGTCACTTATGTTAGTACTGTAGTGCTCTCCGTATAAAAGATTGCCATAGAAATGTATTCCATGATTTTGAATGCAATTGGTTTTGTTTTAGCTCAATTATGTAGCTTGTGTTGTGCATTGATGATTCCATCATATGAGGTATTAATGAGTGTGATAACTCCTTTATGCCGTGGTTGGGGGGGTTATTTCTTTGTCATTATGGCACTGTTGCAGTATGTACGTATCGATTTTAGTACTTGCTACCACTTAGCCCAAATAACTGGCTCCAAGAAATCACTTAAATATTTAGTTCAGAATCATTTTCATCTCTTCATTTCAGTGTGTTTTCTCTTGGATTTCATAACATGCATTTTTTAAGTACATAATTGAAGGAGAGCTCAAGATTTTTGTTCAGTTTACTTATGCAATTATGAGGCGACATTCCTGGTAAGCTCTGTTAATTTTCCACCACAGTTACCAAAATTTCAATCCTTTGAAAGAAGATTCTTTTCTGTAAAATTAGTCTTCTTGACACCCTGTAGAGTCGATTGAATTACATACACCCAGTGCCTTTAACTGGTCTGGGTGAGATCTTTGTTGCAGACGTAGTAGAGAAATTAACTTTTAGGTTGGCAATATATATGTATTCAGTATCTTACAATGAGTGCGATATTCTATTTTATTGTCTGAAGTATTACTTAAAAGGTATTTCTGTGATGCAGTTGGCTGTGAGTCAGTCTGGCTTATCTCACTTTTGACAATACCTGAGTGATCATTTCAATATGATGTGCATACACGCCTTGATAATTGTTTTTAGCTCGGTGAATATGGATGTAAAATTTGAAAGCCAACTGTATACTTTGTATTCTGTTTACTTTTGCCATTTTTCAAATGACTTGGTTACTGAGGTAGTTTTTGTCTAGATTTTTCCTGCTCATTGTACTATGCATATTCTGTCAGGCATCACCCTGGAATCAATGAAAGCCTGATGAACCAAGTAGTATAGCATGACCAAACATGTGTTTTATTATTTGCTGAGCAAACATGGTTGTGTTTTTAAATGGGATGGTTGGCTCTGAGGGACCAAATGATGGCTTCATGTCGAAACATTTGCCATTTCTTTGTAGTGTTGTGTCACTTACATATTTTGCTTTCAATCAATATTATTCCCTCATTGCATGATGCTGAAGAATCAGTTCCTTTGGTGTTCTATAAAAATGCATTAAGGTTTACTGTCTCTGACTTGGAAATTTTTGTCTTTGGAAATAATTGAGGCATATTCTTTGTCCAATATTTTCATGTTGTCTTGTGGCTTAAATGATACATGTCATTCAGGTAAGCAAAAGGAATTCTTAGCGAATGTGGCAGAATAGTGATCACAGCCAAAATAAACACTCTAGTTATTAGTATAGGGTACAGCTAAAATAATGCTTAAGAAGTTTTGTTCATGGGACTTCATGTGAATGGTGTCGACTGAGAGGTTATTTTGCCATATCTTATTAGTTTTCTGAGCTGAAAAAGCTTGCCTGCATGTGTGGTAAAATAATTGTGCTATGAATATTCTGCCTTGATTACTGATGCAAACTGTAGGTGAATAAAATGGATGCATTCAGTGAATGTTAGAAACTGAACATATATGCTTGTCATCCAGTTTATGTGAGTTTCTAGTAAAGAGTGATTGGTACTAACAATTAAACCTGATATTGGTTTAATCTCTGTACACTGGTGTGTGATCACATTTACAATACCGAGTACAATGTCTCATCAGTTCTATGTTGTCTACTTCCCCATTTGTAAGGATCCACATTTTTCATTGTCAAGTTCTGATTATAGGATATATTTTTGTCGTTGATACATGTGTACAATTAACAGAAGAAATGTTTACTTTTTTACCGTGTGCCTATGCATCTAGTTATTCATACCATCTGGCCTCGTAACATAACCTAACAGTGATTGTTCCCACTGCCAATTTGTAGAGCAGTGTTGATTTTAACTAGTTCTTTGCTGACATGATGTTTCTCACATTTAGTGATAAAGATTGAATTTTTTACCAAAAATAATTTAACCATCTTAATAATGTATCCAGGTAACTTATAGTATGTGTGTAGCATGATTTTATTGTATCCTTTATTTGACATAGAGTAGTTACTTGTTTGTTGATATTTGATGTGTGGTGTCTTTGATGAATAACCTCCGCGTCATCATTTATGGTGATGTGTCATCTCAGGCAATGATATGACGTTTAGTTATGATGCTAATTACAAAACCTTTATTATGAGTTTCACTGTGGGAGGATTCCTTTGAGGGAAATCCCGTGGTTGGCATAAGGGACCTAACTATTACATTCACATAATAGTGTGGTGGGGGGCAGTGTGCTCTACCTTCTCGCCACAAGTACATGCACTTGTTCTTATTGTCAGGTTTTAGATTTTTGGATTTGTTACTTTGGTTATGTTGTAATTGTTCTGGGCTATTTAATGTTTTCAACCATGTAGATGCCATGTAGTGCTATGTTAATCATTTAGTATTATCACAGTGTGTCCTTCTTATGAGGTCAAGTTTCCAAATTTTTATCATGATCATCAAAGTTTCTCTAGTTTGAGTTACCTTATTTTGGTAATTTTGGTTTTCATGTAGGAAAAAGAGAAGCCGGCATTATTAATGTTGGAGAAAGTATAAGACTACAGAGTTTTTATATGACATTTAATTTCATGCTTTAAACTATGCATCAACTTCTCTATGAAATCACATTCAATGGTTATCTAGATGTTTTTGGTGAGCATTGGGTCCCTTATTGTGGTCTGAGGGGAGTGGGAATGTGTTTTTGGCTATTATGTCATAGAGAAAACTCTATTAATGGTGCCTTTGTCAATAAATATGTTGAATAAAAAAAGCATTCAGTTTTTCATGTGATCATAATTTAACTCTAGTTTCAGACATTATTGTTGGCTTTTGTTCTTCAACTCCAGGGAAAAGGAAGCGGTTACTTAAAGATTTTTTAATACTAAAAAATCGTATAAATTGTGATGTATGAATCATTTGCTTGCATGTGTATTTTGTTCTTTTTATTTCAGGCTCTGCTGTTTGTCTCTCATGTCTAAATTTACCATGTGGACTTTTTAGTGGTTTCCTGCCAAAGGGAAAATTTGACTTGAAAGGTAAGTATGAATTGAATTAAGTACGATGTACTGATTCTATTAGTGCCAAACATTTTGTTTCCAAGTGTCACAGTGTTTCCTACATATTTGATGGAAAAAATGACCAAAGTAAGAAATGTTATCAAGATGGTGCTTATTTATGTGATTGACGGCTAGAATACTATTTGCGTGGAGTAGTTACGCAAGGTTGACGTTTCCCATAGTACGGAGTCAAATGAGGAAACTATTTGACTTTCTTTACATGTCTGTTTTGGAAGAGAAATTTTAAAATAGATTCTTGGGTTGTTCTTTGACACAAAGTAAGGTGGTATAATTATGGTGCAATATCATTCTCCGAAATGAATCCTTGATGTCATAGGGATTACTAACTCTGAAAAATGCCTGGGTTCCATCTTAAGTTTACTGTTTGGATATTGCTATGTACCATCACTCCTATGAAAGTCTTACGGAATTTCATTGTGTCTGGAAAGACATGAGTGTGAGGGATAATTACGAATAGGTATGTTGAAAGTAATCACCTTTATAGTTAAACAATTATTTCCTTCTCCTCTTCCAGATCTTTGTTACTAGAACGTCCTGTGCTCTATTTAAATCTCTTTCAAAGTACATAATATTATTTTGCAGACAACTCACTTAACCTCATGAATGTAGGCTATATATTAAGTCCTCTGAGGTAATTAGAGAGGTGGAATCACAAGCATCCTTGTTGAGGAAAATCCTCCGAGGCAAGACCTGTGACCTCTAGATTAGGTGGTGGGGAATTAAATCCTCCACCATGGAGGCTAGTGGTACATATCAAGTTCTCTGAATTAAGTTATAGTGAATGTTGTTTTGAATGAAATAAATCACCCTAAGTCGGTCCTCTTATCCTCATTGAATTTTGCTCTTCTCTTTGGTTTAAATTCTATCGTTATGGCGTTGATTGTTATCTGCATTTTGTTACGACTTCTCATTTGAAATGATTTGGTTAAAAAAATCAGAGAAGTGTTCTTTCCTTATTTTCAAAACTCTTGACTTTATCACTTGCTATTACTCCATGTTTCTCGTCAACTCCCATGGTATTAAGTTTTAAACCTTACTGGAAAGATGTTCCTTTTCTTTAAAAATCCAAGTTGTTGTCAGCAGGCATCATTTGCCCTGGGAAGTTCTTTATTTTTTTCTTTCCTTTCTTCAATTACCTTCTAATTTCTCACGAAACCATTTTTTTCTGGCGCTTTTTTCACCTTGGACATTTCCTTTGCTGAAAATTTGATGTATAGTATTATTGGGGAATTCAAAACATTAGCTAGGTTTGTAATGAGCATTTGGCTATTATTCAGTTCGATTTTGCCAGGTTCAAACATTTTATGAAATGTCTTTCCCATCTACTGCTCTTCTTCTCCTGATCCATAGGTTTATTTGTGATCTTTCCTTTCCCTCTCTACATGATCCACACTTAGGGTTCTGTAACATAGCCTGACGGAATGACGTGAACGGGTGAAATTTGATACAATCGAGACGGTCTTTAGACCGGGAAAGAGTGACGTGAGTTTATGTATGAGACCACTGGGTTATTAGGATGACACACGTGCACACTGGGGACTTTCTTCGAGGGCGTATGGGCTGGCTGGAGCGGGGGAGGATCGGGATTATTTCCCTGTCCCGGGAGAGGGTTTAGAGTACTTGAGTGTCAAACGGCGGGTCCGAATCCTGGTCGCCGCGTCACGATCCGTCAACCGCGCGGAACTACATCCCGTGGACCCTCGGACGTTGTCGTGAAGAAGGCGAGGACACTTTCTCGTTCCTCGACTGCACTCTGCGCTCTCCTCTCCGGCACGCCTTCCCCGTTGTCGCGTTCCCCGACCTCCAAGATGCCGTGGCCCGTCTGCAGCGGCCTCGTTCTTACTGCGCCCCCCTTGGCACGTTCACCGCGTCACCTCTGGTCTCCGTCACACTTTAGCGGAATCAACCGCTTTCTCCGGAATCGACCCATTTCTGCCCAATACCGGGCCTTATATACCCATTTGAGCAACAAAAAACGTACTAAATAATACCAGACGAGAAAAAGAGGTCGCTCATTGCTTGCTACGATCGCGCGCCAACTTGAACAGGGAAAAGGGCAGGACACGAACGCGGAATGAGCCGTGATGAGGCTTTTCGTCACAATAATAATGCTTATTTCCGAAGAATAAACATCAATACTTAAAATAAGTGTCACCATTTTAAACATCTCACTAATCACGCTTCAATATTAACCACGGAAAAACACTAATTTTGCTAAAATTAACTGCTACGGCGTTTATGACGATGGAGTCCAAAATCGTCTGCATTCCTTGTAAACGAGAATCCTCTATCTTCATATTAGTGCATCTCACTTGAATGTACTACTCATTGTAGCGACACTGAATTGTATCTGAACCAATGCACGCTATTTTTGCGTTCTCCTAGGCAGCAGCATTCTCCTGTAATAGTATACTTCGCTCCCTTTCAGCCACTGAGCGACTCTGCGTGCGGGAGGATGGGCTGATGAAGGGGAGAGTGCTGGCACGGGGTCTGTTGCCTTCAGTTCGCTAGCAGCCCGACAACCGCCGATGAGGATTTGTTTTTTCAGTGTCCCTTGCTGCGTGAGGGTCGCTTTCGTACGTGATAACTGCTTCGGAGCCGAATTTTGGTCTAATAGTTCAACAACACGCTCAGGGACAGGAACTGATTCACAGTAGGCGCACAACGTACTATTTAACAGAACATGACCTCATTGCTAGAATATTACCGTTCCATGACAATGTTTTTCCATGGATATTTTGTTCCGATGTAATTTTGATGCAACCAAGATGATTTCCACTGCATCTCCCACAGTACATGCGCGGTGATGTACTTCGTACATTTACAATCGGAAATGGCTGTTTACTCTCAGTGGAGAGGGTTGGTACAAATGATCCTGGTCAGTTTATATCCGCTTCAGTACTGCACTGTACCTCAATTCATTTGGGGAGTAAAAGTTTCCTCTCATCGGTGAAATATCCCTCGCTAAAATTTTACATGATAAATAAGTTCAATGAGGAACTTGCATGGGTCGTAGATTGCTCTAAAAACTATTTTGAATAGGTCAAATGGATACATTAGCTCGCAAAAATACCTTCAGTTTCTCCATTCAACATCAAAAGAAATAAAAAAATTGCATTTAAAATCGAGAAAAATTTCTCTGAGCCGACCACTGCGCGAAGACACCCGAGCGTTGCCGAGGCCAGGCGTGACGTCATAGGTGCCTAAACAACCGCAGGGAGTTGGAAAATACGCTAAGCGCTTGGTGTAAAATTTGTTTTGAGGGAGTATTTAGCCGCTCATCATCACTTTATTTTGTTCTGTTATTCTTGGGCAAGTTTTCCTATTGCTATTGTGCCTAGATTATTACTTGGGATATTAATAACGCGGCATCGGGATGATGAAGTACAAGCGTTTCACTTCGTGTGATTTAGTTATCAGAAAAATGGATGATAACGTTGCCACTCGTTCGAATAGTACACCTGAAATTCATCTACGTCTACATAATACCCCGCAAGCCGCCTTTAAGGCGTGTGGCATGGGATGTTAGGACACCAGCCTTTTTTTAGGACACCAAAAATTGATGCCATGACCCTCATGGAATTTGCTAAGACAAATTATTGCTATACGTTGGCGGCAAATCGAGTTGTAAAAGAAACTTGTAATACTGGAGGATAACGATCGTAAGCTGTGCTGTTGAATTTGGCAACGCCCGATTAGCGGAGAAGGTAGTCCTATCCGTCCTACGGTACGAATTCACAGCAAAACAGTCTGCACACAATCCACATGTGATATCGCGATCGGTTCCGCTGCCAACACACACACAAGCTACAACCTATTTCAATAATATAGGTAAATCCATAAACAATATACTAGCATATACCATAAAAATATAGCGGGAAATAGGCAAATACTCTTATCAAAAACTGGATGTCACTGTCACATTCTTATATTCATCACATACAACTTACAATAACAGAACTCGTTATGATGAATACAACTATTTATTCACTGATTCACCCTTAAATTAGCCCACACAAGTGACACAGGTGACATTTCTCACTACTATTCGTTGAAATAATGGAATAACAAACTTCACACACAGTTTTTATTTCAATAGCGTGATCGTGAAATGTCATATCTACTGTGACAACGGAGATTAGCACGCCACTGACAACTTTTACACTACTGTTAGACATTTATCGATAGCGTAATAGCACTTTTTACAATTCAATCACGATGGAACACTGACAACTCTTGGCCGATATTTTTCAACCTTGTCAAACTTTGTGCATTTCAACCACTGACACTGTGATTATTAGCAGTAGTTTAACGGGAGACGTCACGTTGAAAATAACACTATTTTGGCACAAAAATGTTCCTAGAGATCTCCAATCAGCGAGCAAAAGTTGCATTAACTGGAATTCACCCCATAATACAAGCACAGACAGTCCTAAACGACGAATTCTCCGGTACCTACGAATAAACGGATGAAGTTATTGTATATAAAAGCTAAGCGGACATCAGTAAACATCAAAATCGTTCTAATTGCATACTTAAATGAATGATATACCGTCGATAACATCAACTTACAATTAACGTATCCCCCTTCCAATGGCCGTGGCTCAGACTCCTACAACGATGTTATTTAGGTATTATATAATTTTTGGTTTAACTGCACCAGTTTTATATTTTATGCCCGTACTCAGATATTAATATTATAAATAATGCAAAATATGAGGGCTTCCAAGCCTCTATCGTCGGATATTTATCTTTAAATATAAAATAATCAACACGTCTAACAAACGAAGCTTTCACAACTGCTGGCAACTATTACAAACAATCACAACAATAGCTTCGCGTGATGTTTAGGCACCTTTGACGTCATCGAGGCTTCGTCGGCAGTGGCTTGGGGGGTGAGGTAGTTTTTCCCGCGCTTTAAAATTCGTAATATTTATCATTAAATATCTCGCGAAGGAAAACTCAGATAAACATGCGGTTTTCTTTGTTGTATTCAGAAAATAATTTTCTGTCCGCCTGTGAAATAAAAAAAATTCATGCAAGTTCCCCATTACATAAATTCCGCTTAAAATAAATGCTTAGTTTGAGATTTATGCTCAATGTTTATTTTTTTCACAAATGTATTACTCTCAAGTTTATTAGTTACAATGCCTACAATTATGTAAAAATTACTTCTTGATAGTTCGTATCACGTCATAGACGCATCGTGCAGATTTAGATCTGTGAACAATTACCAAAATTTTCGATTTTTATAATTGAAGTGTTTTCTTACGTCCAAGTCAGGAACCCATGGACAACTTGTATTATGCATAATGCTTGGCAAATGTTTGCTGAAGTCATAAAAAATTGATGCTAATTATAATCTACATGCTTTTGTCAATTGCAATCAAAATATCTAGGAAATCGGTTTATTTCTATATCCACACTTCCACTCTACGGTATCTAAAATAGAATTTTCCTACATCAGACGTCTTTTTTGGTTATGTGAACAATTGAGACGAAAACTTAGATGAGTAAGTTATATCGCAAAAGATGTGGCAGCAGTATCGAATTCGTAATTCCTGAATATAACAGCTATCCTCAATGATGCATAAGGTTGACAGAAATGGCCACAGAGATGGAAATTGTTTATCTACCAAGAGTGTCAATGCCGCTGTAGCTGTATCAAATATTTTTACCACCTCTTATTTTATCCTGATACGATGTTCATTTAATTTGTTGGACCCTGTGAATTCACTGAATGGTCTGATATGGCTCATAATGATTGAAGTAACTACGTTATACTTCTAAATAAAAAAATCCGTCCATTCGCCTTCTTTTCTGAATGACATTGAAAAGGCATATTTAATCACTCGTACATTATTTCCACATTTCCTCCTTTCATCATGGAGACCGCACATCCTTCGCTTTCATCGTTTGTAGCAAAATCAATGAATAAATTCTTGAAAGACGAAGTCGGGAATCCTGCCATATTTATGCGCTGTACAATCTCATCTTGTCGGTGATTTCTTCATGTCTGATTGGATATTTGCATTCAACGAGTACTTTTTCCTCCGTCTATATCAAGTGTCGTTACACCTTAAAGTAAGTACCCAAAGTGCAGGGGCGGACTGATTACCCAAGGGCCACTGCGCCAGCGCACTCCAACGACCCTGACGGCCAAAAAAGGGTATCAAGTGGCGAAGCAAGCGCCGTTTGAGTTATAATGTGAAAAATAAAGCGAGAAAGGAGCGAGATGGACCCCTCTTCATAAATACCATGTTGAGAGCATTAGCAAGAAGAAAGATAGACTTCCGCGCGTCCTTCCATGCTACAGTTCTTGTAGGCTGCAAGGCTCGTCCAAGGTCTTAAGCCGTGTGGGCCCTGGCGTTGACCTCACGATTTATAAGGGTGTTAAATTAGATTGAAAATAGGGGGTTCCTAGAAACAGGCCACCCGCTTCTCGTGCGATGAGTAATTGAAAGCTTGAGTGTCACGCTTCACCACTGTTCACCATGTTGAATGAAACGCGCACAAATTGTACCCAAATCGTTTATTATTTCCTCAGCGAGCACAGATTCGCTTCTTTTTTGGCACACGTGCTTTCATAAACAAGCTCCTCCACTTCTTCTGAAGCAATTCATTATGTGCAGCGTCAGGAAGCTGTGATAGAATACACATACATTCATAGTTATACAAATATTGAGGTAATAGTTAGTCTTTTCGTTCGCATTGTGTGAGTGGTGCTAGACGAGGATGAGGTCTGCGGCTTGCGCGTCGCCGATGTGAACGTAGATGACCCAGTAGATGAGGTTGAAGGCGACGAACGCCACGGGCAAGATGGCGCGGGCGTGCTTGTCGATGGCGGCGGCCGAAAGGGTCGCAGCGGGGAGCGGCGTGGACGGCACCCCCCCGTTGGACCCCCCCTTCTCCAGGTGAACCTCCTGCGAACGAGAGCTAGTTTTAAAAGTGGCTCCCTCCCTCAGCATCTGAACATTTCTGAGAGCGAATGCGCAAGGCTCTGTGTGTTGTGGTAGACAAGCACCTACTATGGGAGATGCATTTTGAGAAACTGTACCTAGTGTACTATATATCTGTGCAATTATTTCATTTTTTTGTTTAACAACACTTCCTTACTTAATTCTGATCGCTCTCAGAATTGTAATGGCCAATGTAGGTGGTGTATTTTCATATTCATGCCCTAAATTGGAATTGGTTAATGACTCGTTTGCATATGCTGTGTTAGGATATTCTTGTCTTGTGTTGACCTGATTGCGGCATACCTTGTTGTGCTCCTCGGCCAATTTCTGGATGGCCTTGAAGCGCATTTCGTTCCCCTGACTCCTCTTCACCATGTAGCACACGAAGGCATACTCTGCAAAACGGAGAGAAACAGCGATATTATATATTCACACTTTGTGCTCCACTTGTTTTATTACAATACCCCTTATTGCCGATGGAATTGAAATTTTCATAAATTTATGTCATGAATAGGGTTGACGATTTCTTGTGTGAAGATATTGGTTTTGCAGATATTTATATTTGGTGGATACTGCAATCGCCTGAGGGATACGACTGGCACTTCATTCGTTGGCAGTAATTAACGGAATAGAAGGGATTACACCACAAAATATTCTGTCTGATTTATAAAGCAATGGGTGTAAGAAAGGCTCTCACCAAATTTTACCATTCAGCGCCCCTAGAGCAGTTTGAAGTTTCAACTTGAGTTCCGCGCCAAAAACGTATTTCTCGGGCGACGCCATGTTGATGACGTGTGAGGGTGCCTAAGGGTGCGGTCCAATGAATGCTACTTTCGCTACCAGACGCTACAGACGGCAGTTCTCCGGAGCTCCGGTCCATAGGCGCTACGTTCGCTACGGGAATTTATTTTCGGACCGGTCAGGAGCGAAGTCAAGATGGTGGAAATGAACGAGGGTGGGCAAACTGGGATTATGAAATCGAATATATGGTTTTAATTGCGAATTGAGGTGATAATGGTAATTGAATATTAATAAATATATTCGAATATCATTTAAATGAATTATATTTTCCAATATCGAGGTTCCACTAAGTAAAGCAAGAAACTTTGGACCGTATTTCTCACACCTACCCTCGCCTACCCCTTCTAAATGAAACTCATGGTATGGTATTTGGAGGAGGCGACCGACAGCTCAGGTCATTTGCGCCATGAGGGAAGGGTGTGGAAGGAAGGGTGGAGAGAAACCCGGCGTCGGCGTAAGCCTGCTCTTAACGAAAGGCGCCAAGGGGACCACAGCTTAACGTCCCATCCGACGGACGGAGTGTTGCGCTTGAAATGTCCTCCACACAACATTCAAGCAGGGATCGGGCAGTCTCTGAAAAATCTCTGCCACTGCCGGGATTTGAACCCGAGCCCGCCGGGTGGGAAGCCAACACTCTAGCCACCACACCAACCCGATCCCCCATGAAACTCATTACCCTAGAAAAGGAAGAAGTAGGTACTCTACCGTTTTCTCAGTTGAAACATGTCAACTTATTATGGCTTAAGACTATTAAAAACATTAATCCATTTCATGTAAATCCTATTTTACTTCAGATTTTAAGTTATGGCACGAGTTGATTTGTCGTTATGTGTTCTTACAACCCTTTCTTATATTACATGCCCCTTTTAATAATTTTTTGTTGCCTTTTGTATGTTAAGGCTGCTTCCAGAGACATTAGAGTTCATTTTGGAGGAGATACGAGAATGTTTGCGGATAGATAGTTCTTGCTATATATTTATTTAAATCACGATTAAATTTACATCTATTTACTAAGTGCGTCTACTCCGTTACTTCGTAGTCACTTTTATAGGAGAAAAGCGTCCACATTCAGCGTCCAACAACTGCAACGTGAGTAAACTCCCCATTGCCTCAGTGCATTCCCTTCGAATTTCCGCCAAAAATTGACTCGCTCCTCCGCTGACCCAAGTTTTCAGGGGAGCGTCTGGAGCGAGGCGGGAAACGCGTGTATGACGTTTGCCGTGACGTCACAGTCTAACCTGTAGCGCTCCGTAGCGAATAACGGACCGCTTGGTGGCGCTCCGAAGCATTGGTAGCGTTCAACGGACCGCACCCTAAGTGAAGTCACTTAAGTCTGTAGTGTAGACAAGGCATCGGCGTTGCGTACTTGGGGGCGGAGAGTTGTGCCTTGTCTACACTACACACTTAACTTAAGTGACTTCACTTAAATATAATCTTAAATGTGGTGCGGTAGCTACACTTGAGCTTTAAGTCGACTTCAGCACCGTGATTGTCTATATCGGGAAACAGCTATGTTGACAGATGAAGGTCTAGGAGAGCAATTAGTGATTCTTTGATCCAAAGCGACTGTTATTTGAAATAAACTTCCAAACTCCGTGAATTAACCATATTGGATTCAGAAGGTTTAAGGAAAGACCGATTTCAGTTCCTGAGGGAACGCTATATGGCGAGAGGTGATGGAGCCAGAGGAATTCAGAATTACTGAGCGTGACTTCGTGGAATGACATATTCATAACGTAAACAAAAACACTTATTGCTAGTCAAATTCCACTGCTTTATTAAAACCATTGATGTTAAATTTCAACCATTAATTCCTCCCACGTCCAATGAAATCGTCACATCTTATCTCCCTCGGCATCCCTAGGACTAACATTAAAGCCCTATGCAATAGTTTCAATAACAGTGTGTGGGAAGTTACTGAGTGCATTCGTTTACGTTATTTTCGATTATGACACCATGGAAAATAAACTGTTTTACCGGATCCTCTGCCGTCGTCTCATTGTCAGTCTTAAAATTCCTTAAAACGTTTCTAAGTTTTATAAATCGAGTTTCACCGTGAGCAACAGGCATAGCAATTAGTTTTCACGGAAATAAAACCAACAATAAGATGAGAAACACTACAAAATAAATTCGTCGAATTAATATCCCCAACACTAGAAATTAACTAACGAAATAGAACGCTCAATAACCACATCATACAATACAGCACAACTTAGAACATAATCAACGGGATGATGTGAGATGGGTATTATGTGCCATTTACAACACATGAAGAGCTTCAACCGTGCGGAAACAGTTGCCTTCGCAATTTAAGTTGGGTTCTAAGATGACTTAAGTGGAGGTGTACTTAAATGAAGCTGGTGACACCTACACTACCAACTTAAATACAGAGCCAACTTAAGTAGTCACTTAAGTTACTAGTGTAGACCCGGCATTGGAGCCCTCCACAGCTCTCCGTTGCGAAAACAAATGAAAGGCAAAGAGCGTCGGCTCCTAAAAATCTGCCTGTGAGCATACCATCTTATGATTTCGAACTAAACGCACAATACATATGTTGTTTTCTGCATGTTAACGCAATTTAATTTCTTAAAATATTCTTCTCGACTATAAATATCATTTGAAGTTAATATGGCGACCATAAAGTCGATAATAAGGCATGTAGTGATGGCCCTTGCCTATGCATTATTATGACCTTTAAATTTTATTTCTTAACTCGGAATATTCGAAAAATAGCTAATTACATACACTCAATGAACATGAGTAACGTGGAATGTTATCAGGAATATTTATTCATGATAACTGTTGTTCAAACAGATTGTCCTAGTCATGTTATCTAAATAGCTTTAACTGAGTAGATCATGAGGGCACAATTATTGGATATAAAATGGAATTTAAACGACCTTAGTCACCAAAAAGCACCTCTCACGCTGTATTTAGCTTTTGACACCGTCGGGTATGTGTTACTCTAATCTATGCTCCTCAGTGATTGTAATCAAATTTAGGGTTAACATTTGTCATATGTTTAGGAAAGATACGAAATATCTAAGCTGAACACTTCAAAATAATAGTAAATAATGAAATAAATAGCATTTGTCACTCCCATTAGAGCTAATCTTGTATATTTGTATACCCAGAAACAAACACCAATTCGAAATCGTCGGGGTACTGCCGCCTTGACGCAGAGAAAATCCGACAGGTTCAGGGGGCCTTCACAGTTCGGCGTTGCGTTGACGCCGCGGCTAGCGAGCCAATCAGAGCCCGTCTTTGAGAATTGATGACGTCACGTCTCCAGCTCGCTGCGTCGTCGCAGAAAAACTGAACATGTTCAATTTTCTCTGCGTCAAGGCGGCAGTACGCCGACGATTTCGAATTGGTGTATGTTTATGGGTATACAAATATGCAAGATTAGCTCTAATGGGAGTGGCAAATGCTATTTATTTCATTATTTACTATAATTTTGAAGTGTTCAGCTTACAATTAGATATTTCGCATCTTTCCTAAACAAAAGACAAATGTTAACCCTAAATTAGATTACAATCACTGAGGAGCATAAATTAGCGTAACACATACCCGTATCTAAATGGTATCAAAAGCTAAATACAGCGTGAGAGGTGCTTGTTGGTGACTAAGGTCGTTTAAATTCCATTTTATATCCAATAATTGTGCCCTCATGATCTACTCAGTTAAAGCTATTTAGATAACATGACTAGGACAATCTGTTTGAACAACAGTTATCATGAATAAATATTCCTGATAACATTCCACGTTACTCATGTTCATTTAGTGTATGTAATTAGCTATTTTTCGAATATTCCGAGTTAGGAAATAAAATTTAAAGGTCATAATAATGCATAGGCAAGGGCCATCACTACATGCATTATTATCGACTTTATGGTCGCCATATTAACTTCAAATGCTATTTATAGTTAAGAAGAACATTTTAAGAAACGAAATTGGGTAAACATGCAGAAAACAACATATTTATTGTGCGTTTGGTTCGAAATCATAAGATGATTTGCTCACAGGCCGATTTTTAGGAGCCGACGCTTTTTGCATTTCATTTGTTTTCGCAACGCAGAGCTGTGAAGGGCTCCAACTTGCTGCGATGAGTTAGCTCCGCCCCCAAGTACGCAACGCCGAGCTATGAAGGCACCCCAGTTTTTCTGCGACGACGCAGCGAGCAGGAGACGTGACGTCATCAATAGAGTATGTGCACATTTTTGGGAAGTGATCTTAAAAAAGAATTTACACCTCAATTAGGCTAAATTCCGAGTCTGAGAATAGAGAGGTACTTTTTAAGCGAGATATTAATTATTAAAATTTGCAAAATTAATGATGCGCTGAAACACCAGTCGGCCATATTCTCAAGGCTGTGACGTCATTTTGTTCGACGTGTTCCCAGGCATTCCTAGTTCTTTAGGGTGAGCCCCTCTACAGCGTATACTGAGTTTGGAAAGAAGCCATGGAATGCCTTATGAACTAGATTTAAAGTGTGTACATGCCATCATCTACATCTTTTAATTCATTTGTTTCTCGGTTACGCTGACGACAAGATCAACTTTTCTACCTCGAACTACCTAATCGTATTTCTTACTCCTCGGTTCTCGCATTTGCGTTCGTTTGCAGATTTATAGTGACATTAAAATTAAGAGACACTTAAACAGTGATGATCCTTGAAAATAGTACGACTTAATTCGTGAAAACTAAGTCACTAATTGGTAACTAACTTAGTAACTGTACCCGTACTACTAACTAAAAAACGGAAAATTAATTTTCGATAAAAAGTGATATTTTGGGTATTCTAAATGTTTGTAATTTAATTCCAAACACAGTGATGCTAATATTTTCCAAATCGGATGTGAAATAAGCTCATTATTACGTATCACAAGTCGGGACTACTTTTTGGAAATGCACCGCGCGCAGGGATTCCCCGCTTAATATAACCGGTCATAACAAGACACTTGTACAAAAAAACCTTGAAAACCAATAAACTTATGCTGCGAAGAAATATAAAATGAACCTATTATTAAATTGTGCTAACAAATGCTTCGAGAAGCATATTTAAACCGAATGAATGAAAAGTAATCGTCTGATCTAACTATCAAACATTTGATTTCCAGCCCGAGAGATTTCCGTCATTCATCCGGACCAAGTTTTCAAATAACCAATTTTTAGATATACCTCACAATTGCTATTCATAAACCTCAACCAAGCAAATGTACATCTGACTGACATATCTATGTTAGCGAACTGAAAATAACTTGTAGAAACATTGAGATAATCAGAACTCTGCTTTTGAATACATTAATTCTACGAAAGAACAAATACGTCGACTAAAAGTGCGTTTTTTTTTAAGAAATTAAGATCAGATTACTGCTTAAACTGGACCTAAATGTAACTTCAGTTATTTGTGCTTACGTTTAAAACCTTAAATAGCCCAGAAGAAGAAGAACCCAGCTCAGTAACGGCAATTTAATAATTAACTATGGATATTCATCCAGTCACCACGGGCCATAACTGAATATGAAAAATTATTTTTCGCGAGTCAGTAGGTTAAATAATAATAGAATAGAAAATGGTTAAATAGATAAATTAAATTATGATCGGTATTTGAAATGACAATAATACAAATATCGATAGTTATCTACCTACCGGCACTTTTACTTCCATAAAACTTCGAATCGTGCTAACAAACTTTTGGCCAATTACCTACTGTAAACAATCTTACTTAATTCACTTATGTTTGACCTAATTTCCGATGAGGTTTCCCGTCCATTTCTCTTTATTATGAATGAGACAAGACAACAAAAAAGCTCCAGTTCAACATTAAAACTTCGTGCCGAGGCATGTAGGTATAGTCCAACATAATCAGCACGGTCAATCATTGAAGCATCCACCTTCGGGATATTATTTGAAGAAACCCTCACGAAACCTGATTCCATGATAAGCACTTAAACGTATTTACCTTTACACAGATCAGATCCACCAACTTTTTCCAATGCACACGTAGTTTATTGAATCATAAACACGATCATAACACGATAAACACCTTACACGCTGATGAGATAGACCAGAATGACGTCACATACCGAGGAGCCAATAGATGAGCGTTTTCGTCTGTCTAATATCGTTGCGAAAACAATGCATATTAAATAGTAATTATTAAACTAACTAAGCAACAATTAATGCTGTTAATCGAAAGTAATGATATTTACGATACATTTTATCGAATAAACTGCATTTCAATCGTATTCCTCCCGAGTGCACATACTCTATTCTCAAAGACGGGCTCTGATTGGCTCGCTAGCCGCTGCGTCAACGCAACGCCGAACTGTGAAGTAGGGCGGATCGGAAAAATCGATTTTTTTCAAATCCATCTGGCCCAATGAAAAAAAGTTGTGGGACCGATCAAAAATAAGGCCTGAAAAATTTGAGACCTCTAGGTGAACCCCTGACCCTCGCTCAAATGCAATTTAGGGGGGGAAGGTCGAAATTCGAAAAATATAGTATTTTATGGTCATTTCCTATAGATTTTGCCGAGTTACTGTCCATTAGGACAAATATTTCGTGCATTTTGACGTATCTGCCACCGTTTAGCCACAAAATGCCTAATTTGAGTCCGCGCCCGCGAAGAAAATATTCCAACGCCCACGCAGCGTCGCGGATACAAGAGCCGCAGGCCGATCCCCTCCCCTCCCCGCTCGCTTCTACACCTCCCACGCCTCCAATACAGCAACATTCATCCCGCGTATGCTGCTAGGAGGTCGTTTATCTTTGATAATATAAATCGGAAGATGGTAGAAGGTAATAAAGGAAGCTTAGTGAGACGACTTGTCCCTTATTAGGCGCCTCGTCGGGGTTAAACAAATCGATGTTACCAACTTTTAGAGAAGTGATGAAATATTTTTAGATCCGAGAACGCAGGAAAGGAGCCTACGGTCCATGAAAAGGCCTCTCGAGTGACTATAAAGGTGTGCGAACTATGGTGACGCTTCCCTTCCATTATGTGTGTGACTAAATGGATTTAGCGGTACAACAGGAAGTACTAAAACTTACGGAAAATACGAATTGGCCAAAAGTAGGGTTTTTGCTTAAGTAAAAACCTGAAGCACTTTTGAAAGAACATTTGAAATTATGCAATATTTTTGCGTGTAAGTGCAAGAAGGAGCATAATGTTTCCCCCCAATCAAGAAGTATGTTGAGAGACCAGCGGACGAAACTAAAGATGATGGCTGCTGGATTGAGTCCTAAAGAAACTCGACGAATGAGGAAAAAAAGAGAATCGTCAGAGAGTGTTAAGTCGACATCGTCAATTCTTGTATGGGAAAATAGTATCAAAAATTTTCTTCATCAATTCATCCGAAGAAAATTAAACTGAAGAGAAATCATCTGATTTTTATCTCTACGTTCCTCATCAAATAAAAATTCAGGACTAAACAAACTGGAACTTCTGCGTGGAAAATGCGTCTGCCAAATGTGATAGAGGTATATGCAAGAAGCAAGAAACAGCAATGATCGTCCTCGCAACTTTAGTTGACGCAAAAATCATAACTTCGTAAGAAACATCCAAGGTAGTTTGCAAGATTATTTACGTAGACAGAAAAAGATGCTAATTATTGTGAATACGAAAAGAGAGGTATCAAAGGGTGTCATCAAAGGGCTACATTTTTATGGAGTGAAACACTATACTTTTGTCTGATGAAAAAAGGCAAGAGCACTTATCAATCCAAGTTTAGAGGGGAATGTGTGATGTTAGTTGAAGAAACAGGGTCCCACTTTTGGGTTTGCCTCCCCCTTCGGAGGATTAGCAAAAGTTATAAAATCTGCGATTCTCGATTCCTTTCCGAGTGAAAATTAGATACACAAAAATAAAAAGGATTTGAATGCGATGGTGAATACCGCCCAAAAAGGAGGCATCATCCCTATGCTACAAGCATAATTCCAACATCCCTTGCTATGTGAGTAAACTCTTCTCGGGATTCCCACCGGGTTAGTTTTTCCATAATGGCAAACGTTTCAAGCTCCGACTCGGGGCTCATCATCAGGGATAAATTTCGTTGAATCCCTAGAAGAGTTTACCCACATTATTCGCCGGGAAAGCATCAAATCATATTTCATCCCTCACAGAGGTCTATTTGCTAATTGCACTAAGTTGACTTAGATTTGCGGCATAAACATTGGGAGGGCAATCTAAGGACCGAATTTGAGTTGTTGCAAGTATGCGTTTGGCGGCCGATCCGAGATTTTTTAAAGTGCTGGATTTTAATATCAACTTTAAGGACTACTCGCTGATGACATATTGGAGAGAGACCACAGTACCTCCGGCTACATCTTACCTTAGTGCTGTGGATTTTCAAAAATCTATTGATGAACTTTCAAATTTGAAGTTAAATATTTCTTTTTATTATACCATAGAGTAAGTATATTCTAGAGGGCTCACGGCATAGGGGGAAATCGTATCGACAGTTTTAATTCTCAAAAAGCGGGAAGATGGCACGACAGTAGCTAGCCAGAGGCGAGAGAGATCGCTTCAAGGTCAACTCGCCTATCCCCTTCCCTTCCCGCTCCCCCTCTTCCTGACTCAGTCCCCCGAGCCCCAAGCATCGAAGGAAGGGAATAAGATGTTTATATCGGCCTGATAGAGCATAGGAGGGCAGGCGGCGCACAATGGCCCAGATCGCGAAAAAGTTGGACAAAAATCAGATTTTCGTTGGATGTCTTTGAAAATTGCTCTTTACACGTTTTTTGGGATGCTATTTTCATTTCTGCAGTTATTTTCACGAAAAAATAATATTTTAGGCGATACATGGAACTTTAACTTATTAACTGGCCAATTGTAACGCTGACTGCATAGACGAACCCAAATCATGATAAAACATGAAAATAAATGATAATTAGTTATAAAGTATGAGTTAATGATTGAGTGAAGTCCTCTCGGGATTTCCACCGGTTGATTTGATTTATAGGCACCAACGTTTCAATGAACGCCTCGTTCATCGTCCTTAGGGTGAATAATAAATTTGTACTGATTAAAGAATGTTTATAAGTAACTATAAACAAATTGCAACAATTAAGTTACCCCTGATCAGCCGGAAAAATCTGAATTTTTATGAAACGGTGGGGTTCTATGATTTTTAATTTTCTTTAAAATGGGATTCCACGCATTGCTAATTTTGTATCCAGTATCCCTATTGAAATTATTTTTATTAAGCCTAATTTCAATGGAGGCGAAAACGGACGTTTTATGACACCGCGGAGCTGTGCCTAAGACCGTCTTAACGGGGTATGTCTACGGGAACATCTAATAAGAATATTTGTATAAATTTGTACTATTTCAAATTTCTCTAAAACATCAAGCCTTGTGCCATTACTGAAGGGGTGAAGAAAATTATGGTTGAAAATGACAAGAATGAAAAGTCTGTACCAAATGTTTGGCGAGAAGTGATGTTTCATCCCAATTTCCTGCACTTTCTATGTTCTTTCATTCTGATAATAAAACTTCTGCCTGTTTGACCAATGAAACTCAAGTTGCATGATTCACAAATAACTTTGTAAATGCCGGATTGATGGATGGGTTCTATTTTGTCTTTGTCACGACACAGAACTTCACCGAGAGTGCAAGGGTTGTAGAAAGAAACATAGAATTTATTTTTGGGGAATTTGTTTGCAAGCCTGTTGGAAAGGTCTCCCACAAAAAATGACCGGCACCAATTTTTAGAATTCTCTGTGATGGCGGAAGGGAGCAAAGCTGAGAAATAGCTCGCGTTTTCATCTTTCTCTGAAGGATTTTAGTTTAAGTATTTAAGCTGTAGCCATTTGAAATTGCAATTGATTTCACTGTGGAAAGTTCACAATTGAAATTGACTGCATTTAAAGGTAGATTGACCTATCTATGTAACATTAAATTGAATGTAACATTTTGCGATGCATGAGATCTTATTACGGATTAGCACACTGTTCTTTTTTTCTGCTTTGGAAATAATCAAATCTCCTTCGTTTATCTTCTAATTGATTGATCAAAATCAACTTGTTTGTGATTAATTTTCATACGGTGAGATTTACTTGGATTAGCAAAAGTAATATAATTATATATATCGCACAATTTTGTTTTCCTACATTCTCGCGCCGGAGGGCTACTTTCACGTCGACTCCGTCGAAATTTTTTTACAACAGATGGAAGTCTTTTAACCTTCTAAAAACACATCACTAGTTTTTACTCGTCAGGACATGAGTCCCCAACAATGGAGGAAAATGAGGATTACACCTCGGGAAAATCATTGCTAGGTGACATTTCAGCCACTCAGAGGAAGTATCTCCGGAAAGGCTCGTCAATAGGTCTGTTACAGTTCGAAGTTTGGACTTCAAACTTTATGTTGCATGATCTCTGCCATCTCTTCGGGTTTCCACCGCGTCCGTTGCCTTTTGGCGAGAACAGTTTCGACAAAAGCCAACGGACGCGGTGGAAACCCGAAGAGAATGCAGAGATAATCTGATCAACGCCGCGAAAATCTTCGAACCTACTTTATGTTGCAAGATTATAATAAATCCTGTATTAGTGTTGAAAATCTATATTTAAATGAATAACTCGTCATCAAAGACAAAAAAATAGGTTTTGGTTTGTTAAATTGTGTACGAAAAGCAATCAATATCTAATATACATAGAATAAAATGTTTTATAACAATTAATGAATGGACAACTCAAGATTCTAACGCGATAACATATTTTAGCCTACGGATTAGGATTCCCCATGAGGCCTACGAAGCAAATTTTGCTTGCAGTTTCGATTCACAAAACTGCATAATAAGAGGTTTAATTCCGAAAAAGGGGAGGGCGTATAATTTTGAATCGCCATATTTTTCTAGTGCCGCAACAACTTACAATCGGAATATGCCAAAAATACTCCATTCGATATTCCTGTATAAATGCTCACCGCGTAAAATGTATCTTTGGATATTTAGTTTTTCGGCCCCTGGGAGAAGGGATTCATTCATATAATGAGGCAAGAATTTAAGCAATGAGTGAACCCGGGCTCAATTGCAGCCGCTATTTGTTTTACTTTTAAGAACCTCAACTAAATGCTAACGCTTAAAATAAAACTTTCCTCAAACGACAATGCGTCTTGTTATTGACGAGACGACGATTATCACAACTATGATCAGAATAAGGTCTCAAGGAAAGACAAAAACATGCATTAGATGATCCTCTGCCTCATACGTAAGACCCGAAGTAGAAAAATGGTAGAGCCGAAAGAAACCTTTCCATTTTCAACGTGGTAACAGAATGGGCCATTACTCATCCCGCTATCGAGCAAACAAATCAAGGTCACCGACCACCCCTATTCCCAAAAATGCTACTGCTGATCCATACCTCTTTGTGTTCGTTTGAAGCTGCGCGCTTAAGAATTCATTACCAAATACTTTTAAGCTTTAGTTACCAACTGTGGTGAAGAGGCTATGACCGTTAGCGAAAGGCAAACAGTGCATTGTTTTTCAGTGTAGGGATCCTATCTCGCATTCCTATTTTATTGTAATATTCCGGCACTTGGTGTTGTAAATAACATTTACACTTCACCAAAGTGAGGTATTTCATAACTGAAGTTCTGAAGCACACCACTCGAAATGTATTTCATTCTATATGTTGATTGTTCAATGAAGCGATGAACATCAATAAGATTTATAAGTCTCTTGAAGGGAAAAAATCTTCCCTCACGGAAAATCTCTTCCTCGTCAAAACAACAGCTCACCTCGCCAACCTATCTGATGGCAAAACGATATCCTTGGGAGGCGGAAGCTTTCAGCGTGGACCCAGGCCAGAAAGGAAAGCCTGACGAGGTGCGTTCATTAAAAATTCATAACTCCCCTTGTAATCGAGATAAAGTTACAATTCTTTCACCAAAAATAAATTTATAGTTTTGTTCAAATTTCATACGCAGCATATATGGACCTATATCGTAAGATACGAAAGTTAGCAGGCAATTGATTTTTACCCTGCAAAATTCCATATTTTTCGTCCGAAAGATATATAAACACATATAACAACGTTGAAACTGAGTTATGAACAAATTAAAGTTTACCAGTATGGAAAAAAATGTACTATAAACATTTCCTGCAAGTTTCAACTTTATACAAAGAACAGTCTGCCGGAAAATGGATTAGGAATATAAACTCGGAAAAGTCAAGTAACTAGCCGAAATTCGATAAAATATTTTTTATAACAATTGTTATAAACAAAATCGAATAATTAATGTCTTCACTTAACATAGCAACCCTTTCTGCTTCCGAATATATTTTTAGACTTGTGGAACGAGCAAATTAAAAAAATTGCCAAAATTCTTCTAGTGACATCTGGTTAATCGCTCTAGAACTACACCAAAAACGTATACGATTTTTGTACGTGTGGTGAGCTCTCTATATATACTTACTCTATGATTATACATACGGATGAGAGATTCATGAAGAAATTCACCAAAACTTTGTTGACAACAGCGAAAGACGAGGAATGACACTGACATAAGAAATACAGATTGGAAAGCAGGTAATTGAAAAATTCTTTCGTGATTGTTCCTCCACAGACGATACTGAAACATTAAATATTTAGACTAACGAAGTAAGACCAACTTGGTGTGAATTTTGGTGCATTTGGCGCGTGGGAGAAGCTTGCAGGGAGGGACGCGAGCGGCTTTCGCCCAAAATCCATTTAATCACATCTGTCGGACAAAGCCGAAATTAGCATATCCGAAGTTAGCACACTCGCATAGCCAATCGAGAGGCCTTTTCATGGACCGTAGGCTCCTGTCCTGCGTGCTCGGATCTAAAAATATTTCATTACTTCTCTAAAAGTTGGTAACATCGATTTGTTTAACCCCGACGAGGCGCCTAATAAGGGACAAGTCGTCTCACTAAGCTTCCTTTATTACCTTCTACCATCTTCCGATTTATATTAACAAAGATAAATGACCTCCTAGCAGCATACGCGGGATGAATTTTGCTGTATTGGAGGCGTGGGAGGGGTAGAAGCGAGCGGGGAGGGGAAGGGATCGGCCTTCGGCTCTTGTATCCGCGACGCTGCGTGGGCGTTGGAATATTTTCTTCGCGGGCGCGGACTCAAATTAGGCATTTTGTGGCTAAACGGTGGCAGATACGTCAAAATGCACGAAATATTTGCCCTAATGGACAGTAACTCGGCAAAATCTATAGGAAATGACCATAAAATACTATATTTTTCGAATTTCGACCTTCCCCCCCTAAATTGCATTTGAGCGAGGGTCAGGGGTTCACCTAGAGGTCTCAAATTTTTAGGCCTTATTTTTGATCGGTCCCACAACTTTTTTTCATTGGGCCAGATGGATTTGAAAAAAATCGATTTTTCCGATCCGCCCTACTGTGAAGGCCCCCTGAACCTCATGATATCTACATTGCTTGCATAAGGAGTGCATTGTCGCATACGTTATTTCGAGTATAAGTAAATACTAGATAAAACGGAGAATTTTAAATGAGTGGGAGGAAAACTCCTGTATATTGTGAATATGTGAATTTACCTCTCGTTAAACGCCAGAAAAGTATTTTTTGTGGTGCCAAACGACCCAGACCGGAGAAGGCGAAGGTGCGACGCTGCATGGACACTGCATATTCCTTCAGAAATAGGCTGTTATAGAATGTGTGAGGGCCATTTTAATGTAAATCTCTTCTGCTTCTCAAAGAGATTTAGTTTCCATTACTTCTTTTGTTGTCTTTGACCACACATCGCAAAAATTTCGTATGTACGCACTCAACGGGAAATTTTACTTTTTAATAGAAAATATGTTATTCTGCTTCAATTTATGTTGGATATAATGATTTTTTCGTGTGCATTTACTGCATATTAGCCCTGGTGTTCACTCTTTGTTTCTATCTTGGGCATTAAAAGCCAACCACTGCAACGGAAAGGGTCTTCTACGCTAACCTGGTGATATGTCAAATAGTACAAACTAATACATGATAATCTCAAATTTGTACTCCAGGAACACTACGATATCGAATTACTCCCTATAAACAGAAATAAGCACATTTGACTTCTGGTGCCGCCAGGTCTATAAATAGAAGAACAAATAGTAAATAATAAACACGGATAACTTAACAAATCTTACAACAAAACGGAGAAACCGGAGGCAAATACTTACTGAATGAATACTAGCAAATAGTTTGAACTGTCATTAATCGAAAAAGAATAATTGACAAATAATAAATTATGTGTGACTCCTTTCGCCAGACTTCAAAATATACGTTAATGCTAACGACAGGATTTAATCCACCATTTTTCTCTTAATTTTAAAAATTCGCATCGGCAACAACAAAAGCATAATATCAAATACAGCGAAATTACGATTATAAAAAACCTGTTAATACGTAGGAATAGGAGCTGAAAAAATTATGAGAGACAGTCCCGACCCCTCATTCTTCACTACCCGAGCTGAAAGCGTTGCTCACTAGGCCACCGCCGCGGCGACCCGTTACAAGGCAAAAATTATATAATAATTACTTTAACCACTAAGGTTAAAAACCGGTGCAAGTATGCAGTAAATGCTCGCGAAATAATCATTACACCCTAAATAAATAGAAGCGGAATGATAAATTTTCAGTATAAAATAATTTGTCCCTTTGTGTGCATGTAGATATATAGTCACAAGCGGAATGTCAGCGGAGTGCAGCAGATAACTACGAAAGGATTATAGGATAGTTAATTTCCTTGAGAAGCAGAAGTGGTGCCACAAACTTTGTCCTAAAACTTTTGAAAGTGACTGTACTCTGATGTAAATATAAGTGAACTTACGGATATTTTCATGTAAAATCCCCATCTCTGAGTTACTCTTTCATTTCGATGAAAATTGTTTACCATTTTTCATAGTACGTAACTGACTTGAATATTTATCAGGAACATAGGTGGACCAAAGCGAGACCTCTACTTTGAAAAAAAAATGCTATTCCAACGAAATTTGAATGCTAATCCTAAAAGAAACGGAGAGAACCCCGAATTTCCTCCCTTCAGAGGGCAAGAAAACAGCTTTAACTATAGAACATTTGTTCATTTATTTCACAATTTACATCCGGAAACTAAAAATGAGTAATAAGTGAAGGATTTTATGATGGTATGCCCACAAATTAAAACATCCACGATGTGGATTGGTTGTGTCCCCGTCAACCGTTTTTCCTCCCTCCATCTCTGCCCTCTGCCTTGCACCCTTCCTTATGCCCTTTCCTCACTTTCCCTCCTCTTCTCACTTGAGAAAGTTGGGCTGCGTCCCATCGAAAATTTGTAAAAACAACCTTTCCCCGTAAGTTCCTCACTTTTATTTTATTTTTCGTTTTTCTGTCAATTTCTAAGTTTAATTTTTACCCCTCCTTCTATCCCCAGTCATCTCGTCTCCTACCTACCACCACCTCCTGCGGCCTCCTGTACTTCAAAAAATGTAGTTTACCTTATTCAATGCAAGCACTGTCCCTCCTTTTATATAGGCAAATCCTCAACTCCCCTTAACCTTAGAATCAATGACCACAGAGCATCATGCTCTTCCTCTGACTTTGCATCCTTCCCGGTGGCGAAACATGCGGCCACTCATCAGCGTCAATTCAATGATTGCTACAATGTTTCAGTTTTAGCCTCCCTTCCCCCCACAAACCACCCACTCAAACTTAATTCTATTGAATTAAGTTACATTTGGCTATTCAAAGCATTTCTTCCTCCCGGCTTAAACATCCACCGCTAATCCCTTAATTGCCTCAACCCACTTCTTTCCCCCCCTCTTTGGATCCTACCTCCCCTCTATTTCCCCTTCCCTCAGCTATCCTTTACCCTCTACCTACAGTCTTTTACCTAACTCCGAGGTATATATATATAAATAGTTCAAGTTAATGTCGTTACACACAGAGACACAAAAAAGAAACACTCACATTGAATAAATAAATAAATAAATTGTGTCTCTGTGTGATGACCAGGCGTTGATCAGTCAGTCAGCAAGGGGGCTTCAGGCCCTAGTGGATGCGTCATACGAACGTTGCGAGGAGTTTGGGATGAGGATTAATCACAAGAAAACTAAGGTAATGCGGTTTTGTAAAGCATCACGAGCGAGGAATGTGAGACTCAAGATAAAGGTGGGTAGTGAAAAACTTGAGCAGGTTGAGCAATTCAACTATTTAGGCAGTACGTTAGAGGAAAACGGATACAGTAGTAAGGACATCAGGAAGAGAATAGCATTAGCGAAGGAGGCGTTCATGAGCAGGAAGGAGCTTCTGAGAGGATCGTTGTGTAACAGTTTAAAGAAAAGGTTAGTGAAGAGTTTGATTTGGAGTGTAGCTCTCTACGGTGCGGAAACGTGGACTCTGAGGAAAGAAGACGAGAGAAGATTGGAGGCGTTCGAGATGTGGGTATGGAGAAGAATGGAGAGGGTGAAATGGACGGAGAGGAAAAGGAACGACGAACTACTGGATATGGTTGGCGAGGAGAGGCAGCTTTTAGATGAGATACGCAGGAGACAGAAGGTTTGGATGGAAGTTGAAACAAAGGCTGAGGGGACTAGGATAAGATATGGGAAGGGAGAGGATGGGGAATGGGGGTTGGGAAAGAGGAGAAGGCTATAGAGATCAGTGGGCCCTGGCCAGGACCAGGCGGGTTGAAAGCTTGGTATAGCCATATGGAAGACTGCTCAAGAGTTTTCAAATCTAGCGGTGAGGCGGAGGGTGGGAGAGAGGCAACTATTCCTATGTGAAAGCAGTCATCAAATTCTAAATTGTGGGAAAAGGCGTGGGTAGGGACAGGAAGCGAAGCAGATTGGGAAGTGGGTTTACAAGAAGCTCGATGGTTGTTAATCCGTAGGTTGAGTGAGGTGGTGGTTAAACCAATGTAGAAGGCGGGGCAGGAATTGCATAAAAGGATATAAATTACATTACTAGTTGTACAGGTAGGGGACGGAGTGGAAGGAAGCGGAAAAGTAAGAAATTTGTTAGGAAGTGATTGGGTAATGAGGATAGCACACGTTTTGCAACGGGGTCGTCGGCAAGGGATAGGTAAAGAGCTAGTACGGGTGGTGAACCTTGAGAGTGGTTTAGTCGTTTTGAGAATGGAAGATAGATTTGGCGGCCGACGGAAGGATAAGGATGGACAGCTAGAAAAGATTTTTCCAGTATTGACGTTGTTAGAAAGAATCGGAAAAAGGCTTTTGATGATTCTGTTCAAAGCCTGCACGCCCGGGAAGTATGTGGTGGAAAGGGAGAGATATGTGGGTTGTTTCTTGGTATGAATTTTGGGTTTGTAAGTATTGTGTAGGATTTTCTTACGTTGAAGGTTCTCAGGATATCCTCTACGAAGAAGGGAGTGGTGAAGATTATTAAGAAAAATGTCCAAGGATTCGGGATTATTGCAAATTCTGTGGCCTCTTACTGAGAGAGAGTAAGGAAGGGATTGTTTAGTATGTGAGGGGTGACAGCTGTTGAAGTGAAGATATTGTTGTTTGTTAGTAGGTTTAATGTGGACTGAAGTGATGAAATTTTTATTTTCTAGGGAAATGGTAACATCGAGAAATGTTATTCGGGAGGGGGAATGGTTAGAGGTAAAAGATAGTTCGGAGAATTCATTGAGTTCATTCAAATGAAAGAGCTCAGTGAGTCTTCTCCATGAGGCCAGAGAAGGAAAATATCATCTATATAGCGAAGCCAAAGTGAGGGTTGAAGTGGGTAGGATGATAGGAAGGATTCTTCAAGGAGACCAAGAAATAAATTTGCGTATGAAGGGCTGAATCTGCTTCCCATGGCGCAACCTTTGATCTGCAGATAATGTTTATCGTTGAAGGAGAAGGCGTTTTTAGTGAGGATTAGGTGAGAGAGATCGACTAAAAAGTCAGTGCTGGGTATCTGAGGTGTAGGTCGATTGTCAAGTAAGTGTCGAAGGGAGGCAAGGCCTTCTACATGAGGTATATAAGTGTATAATGAGGTCACGTCGATGGTGACCATAATGATGTCTTTATCGACCGGGAGAGAGGTAGAATGGAGGCGATTGAGGAAATCGTACGTATCTTTAATGTAGGAAGGAAGTGAGTGTACAAGAGGCTGAAGATAATAGTCAACAAAGGAAGAGATTCGTTCTGTGGGGGAATTTAAAGAGGAGACGATTGGATATATATATACACAATGTTTTGGAAAATATGAAATGCAAGTGGCTTGTAATATAAATAGTTCAAGTCAATATCGATAAACACAGAGACACAAAAAAGAAACACTCACATTAGAAAAATAAACTCGAAGCCTTCGAAGCACTTGACTAACTCAAGTAAGAATGGAGAGGAAAGGAGTATGTTGGACAAGGGAAAAGAGGGGAAAGGGGAGAGGTGCGTGGGGAGGGGGGTTAGGAATAGACGTTAGGATGCGACGTTCAAACCCGGAAAGCTATTGGCTTGAAAATGCCAAATGCAAGCCAATTCGAGGGTGTGGAGGTTGAGGGCGGAGTCAATGGGGGGGGGGGGAGGGAGGCAATAATGGATACTTTGTAGCACTGATTGAAGATGGAGTCGTGTGACAGACAATGTGTAGGAAATGGTAGAGAGGAGTGGGGGGACGATGGACAACAGGAGGCGCGGTGATTGTTAATTCTGAGATTGAGAGGGGTAGTGCATTGGCCAATATAGAAAGCAGTGCAGAAATTACAATGGAGAAGGTAAATGATGTTTGGTGGAAGTATAAGCAGTGGAGGGGAAAATCGGTAGGCATTTAAGCTTGGGGAGAAAAGAGGCAGGGGGTGGAGAGAATATGTTGCAGGTTTTACACCTGGGACGATTGCAAGGTGAGGGTGTGGAGATAGTGACTGACTGCGACTTTTGGAGAGGGCGGGTGGCTTTAAATATGGTGTTTAAATTCGGTAGTCTCTTAAATGTTATCCGAGGAGTGGAAGGGAAAATCTGAGAGGTGGACTTGTGTTTGGAAAGGATGGGGTACAAGTCCTTCAATATGTTTTGTAGCAAATGAGCACCAGGAAAGTAGGTTGTGAGCAGAGAAGGAGAGCAATGTTTGTCGTCGCGGGGTTTATTGTAAATAGCCGGTTTTTTTCTTATTTTGTTCATCAAAAGTTTTTCGGGGTAGCTGCGGTGAAGAAGAGAGGTGTGGAGTTTGGAAAGGAACTTTTGAAGGTCTTCGGGGTTATTACAGATTCTGTGTCCCCGGACAGAGAGGGAATGAAGGATGGAACGTTTGGTGTGTGGTGGATGGCAACTGCTGTAGTGAAGGTATTGTTGTTTGTTAGTAGCTTTGATGTGAACCGATGTTTTGAATTTGTTATTATCTAAAAGGTGTATGTCCACATCTAAGAAGTTGATATAGGTTTTGGAGATGGAAGAGGTGAAAGAGACTGAGGCAGAGGCGTTAAGTGAAGAAACAAAGGTATTAAGAGAGTCGATTGTCTTTCACATGACTCCATTTTCAATCAATGCTACAAAGTATCCATTATTGCCTCCCTCCCTCCCACCGACTCCGCCCTCAACCTCCACACCCTCGAATTGGCTTGCATTTGGCACTTTCAAGCCAATAGCTATCCGGGTCTGAACGTCGCATCCTAACCTCAATTCCTAACCCCCCTCCCCGCACACCTCTCCCCTTACCCCTCTTTTCCCTTTTCCAACACTCTCCTTTCCTCACCATTCATACTTTAGCTGAGGAAGAAGCCTCAAGTGCTTCGAAAGCTTCGAGTTTATTTATCTAATGTGAGTGTTTCTTTTTTGTATCTCTGTGTTTATCGATATTGACTTGAACTATTTATATATATATAAACAGGATATGTCATGGATGGATTCTTCCGACGTCTTACCGAGCCAATGTTGTTCTATCAAGTGGCGCTTACACTTGTCCGTCTACCACCGTAGAAGGTAGGCCTGCATTGCAGTATGTAACATTGATGGAAATATGCCTCAAACATGTGGTTAAAAATACCGGTTTGAATGCTACTGACCATCTTCGTAGAATTGGGTGTATCGTTCATTGTACCATTTCGTCTGAAGGCAGTTTGGAGTACTTTATCGACAAAGAGATTCAATTTGCGTGCATTGCAGGCATTCCATGCTCTATTCTATTCGTAAAAGCTCCACTGGAATGAGCCATGTTCACATTTATTTTGAAACATTATTTTAAATGATCCAGCCGGGCGTGCGTGGAGAGAGGCTTACCGAGGAGCGCGGCGACGATAGTGAGCGCGCAGAAGGCGTGGTACAGGTCGAGCGCGTTGAAGACGGGCGTGCGTGGAGCGGCACCGCACAGTGCCGTGATGGTGAGGAGGGCGGCGCCGGCGAGAGCGGCGCGGGCGGTGGACCCACGCTCCAGCCAGAGGGAGGCCCACGCCACGGCGACCACGAGGCCCGCAGGCAGGTAGGAGTGCATCACGTACGGCGCCAGGGTGCGGACCATCAGGAACTCGCACAGCATGCGGGAGTAGTTGCCTGCAATGTGGAAACACTCGTCAGCAAAATCACAGCCCGACATTTTTTTTTCATTTTCCATGCAACGCAAGCCATCATCGATATCGGAGGGGCAGTTGAGTTCTCCGGCCCTGCTTGTGTCCCTGAAATATTTCCCCTGTGGCGACTGCCCGCTGTGCGACCCCTATCTCCTCTTGGACTAGGTCTTTGCCGCAGGAAAGGTTTGAGGTGCATGATTTAACTCACATCCTGGGACGTTGATTTATGGCGGAAAAAATAACGTGAAAGTGATTGGTTATATTTGAAGCCGGGGAGAAGAAGAAGACGTTCTCCAATTACAGGCCGGTGGGAAAAGAAAGCCTTCGCAGCGTTGCCTGTATGTATTTGATATCCTCATGCCCGAAGTTGGCCAAACGATAATTTAAATGCACATTTGGCTATGCCATGTGAGTTATTACTGTGTTGTTCGTATCAGTAGAAGCTTGTAAATTAAAATTGAGAACGGACATCGAAGCTTTTTTAACAGTTTAATGGAAATGTTTTTTAAAATTCGTATTGTTTTATCATTTTAAATTATTTCTTGCTTTTTCCGTGCAAGTAGCAATTCATCGATAGTATAATGATTTTTAGTTATTTTCTCTATGTTTCAAATACGATAAACACATTCAACGGATGACATTATGAAAACTAGAAGGCATCGTCAAGTGGGGTGATAATGGTTCAGCGGACAGCTTGTGCCCCCCCCCCCCCCCCATGCAATGAATGAGAAAGAAAACCAAGTTGGGAATTTGGCTGAGGAGAGAATTGCCGTGGAAATGACTTACCAGAAGATAATCTGCCCTCCATCTCTTTGGCTCGGTAACCAAGAAGTCTGAACTGTGGCAGCGTCACGAAGTAGCTCACTCCAAGGGAGGAGGCGCCGTCTTTCCATTTATATCGGATGTCACTCATCCCGTATCCATCTGAGAAAGAGCAATGACAATGTTATTGGAATTTAAGTAGTTTTACTCATTAACGGATGGACTATTCAAGTACAGTGCTTCCTTATTATTATATTTAATGGAGTTATATACACCTTACGTGTGAAAGAGAAGAATTACGTAGGTGTGAAAAGATTAGCTGATAGGAGAACTGAGTGGAGAGCTGCGTCAAACCAATCCTAGGATTGTTGACCAGTGATGATGATGATACACCTTACGAAGGGCGACGGTAGAAAAATGGTCAGGGGGGAAGGGTTCAGTGCCGCCCCTGCAGGGCGTTGTGTTTTTAGGGGTGGCAATGAAGCTTCTGTTTAAACAACAATAATAATACAAAATAATTATAAAATTTTGTAAAAAAAAACGGTTTTATCGCGAACTAAAAAGAATACAGTAAATTTTCTGAGCCTGACAGTCTCTAACTAAGTTGCTTCATGTACTGCGATAAACGTGGGGCACATGTTCCACTATCAGTGGCGCCGACTCAATGTGGCCTGAGGGGGCCCGAGCCCCCTTAAAAATTCGCTATGCGTGTGAGGAAAAAATGTGTCAGGCTTGTCGATTTTCCCCGGAGTGTTCAGATATTGAGATTCGAGTTATCAGGGTTCTAATGTTGATCATATGACTCTTCTAAAATGCTTAAAAAACTTAAAACTCACTACTTAAAAAATTTCCGGGGGAAATATCCCCGGTTTGGGCCCCCCCAATATTTTTTGTAAGTCGGCGCGCCTGTCCACTATACAACTCAAATTATACTTAATATCATAAGTAAACATAAATAATGAAACTACGAAATATAGTGAACGGCAGTAATTATATTTTTGTTGACGATTAGCATAAATTGAGTGTTATATTGGAAGATGCGTCCAACGTTTTTCGTTGTATGTGAAGCAATTTATTTCGAGACAAAGGCTCGTAGAAAATTTATTCTTTTTTTTTTGGTCGCGATAATAACGTTGTATTTATAAAAATTTATTTTATTTGTATTATTATTTTTTCTCTTTTTAGATTCAGATAAAATAAACCCTCACTCTCATATTTCTTTCTTGATAACCAATGGAACAGTATGAATGAAGAACTATTTTATGTAACTATTGAAGATTTTCAAATTTATCTAGTTTTAAGCGCATAAAATTGAGTCATTGAGAAAAAAAATATTGATTTTTTTTTGTTCGTCAAATTCCTGTAAGGGTAGAAATGGTCTTGAATAATAAATATCTAGAAGAGAAATACACATTGGCTATCCATGCAGCTGCTTAATTTAGATATTAATCGGCGAAAGGCATACTGTAGTATACATTCACCAAATTATAATTGCTAAGCAAAGGGATAACAGCAAGAAATATTTCGGCGTGGAATCGTTTTTATGTATAAAAGGCATGAAGAATTTTACTTGCCAAATCGCATCGTAAATTTTAAATTTCGATAAGGTGGGAAACCTTTCCCATGGGCTACAACCTTGTCGCGGTGGAAAGGTTTGCGCGTTCCTATGATCCCTAGAGCTGCACTGGCGGGATTAATTCTAAATTATTCCCGGTAGGGCTACCCATATGTCAAAGGGTAGGAACCAGACGAAAGGTAGTCCAAGTATGGTCCAAGTAACACTGTTGTAATGGAAGTGGGAAACCCTAACGACCATCTCTTCCCTGAAAACATGGAGTTTGATCAAACTAGCCTCGGATGGAATCGCAGGATCCAGCCCTTAAGGGCGGGTGTCGTAGGTGGCAGGGAGGTCGGCGAGGTCCTCGGGGTCCGTATCCTGCAAAATTCTTGCAGAGACATATCACCATCATCTTTTTCAGCAGTAGCATCAAAGGAGGAGGACAAGAAGACCAAGAGGATGGAGAAGAAGAAGAAGGATTCGATGAATGTAGGGACGTGGAATGTGAGGAAAATGATGAGGGCGGGTAAACTAGAAAATATAAAAAGGGAAATGCATAAAGGGAGGGTAGACATCTTGGGTCTCTCCGAAGTTAGGTGGAAGGATAGTGGGGACCACGTAAGTGACGGGTACATGGTCATACATAGAGGTGGGGAGGAAAATCAACGAGGGGTAGCTTTTAGTATTCATTAAAGAGGAAAATGGGTAAGCGTGTGGTAGTGAGCGATAGGATTCTGATGGTAGAAATTGAGGCGCGGCCCATCAATCTAGTGGAGGTTCGAGTTTACATACCCGCATGCAATAGTAAAAGTAAGAGTAGTATAGTAGTAAATAGTAAAAGAAGGCAGCGAACCGAGATGGTACGACGCGGAAGTGAGAAAATCATTGAGGCGACAGAGAGCGTGTCATGCTAAAATGAAAAAAGTCAGCACGGATTTATCCGATAATGAACGCGAGCTAATAATTAAAAAATATAGGATGACTAAAGCCGCCACGAAGGAAGCGTTCAGGAATGCGTTCACGAATTTTAAAAGAAAAACACTAGTAGAGCAGTTACAGGATAACCCAAAAGCATTTTGGTCATATGTTAGGGAAGTTCAAGGTAAACAATCTACCGTTTGTTCGCTGAGAAACGACAATGGAGATGTGTTGACAAGCAGTTACGATAAAGCCAATTTATTAAATTCCTACTTTAAGAGCGTGTTCACGGAGCCTTCCGAAAACTCACCCGGGACCGATGACAATCCCTGTATTCATAAGATGCCAGCTATTGACATTAGTACGCTCGGAATAGAAAATATATTGAAATCGCTTAGTCCAAATAAATCACCTGGTCCAGACGAAATCCCTTCTCGTGTATATAAAGAACTAGCCTCAGAACTTGCCCCCTACTTGCAGTTAATATTCAGTAAATCCATCAAGCAACACGAAGTACCTAATGACTGGAAAATCGCTGATGTAACGCCTATATTTAAAAGTGGAGACAAGGAACAGCCATCTAATTACAGGCCGATATCTTTAACGTCCATCTCTTGCAAAGTCATTGAACACATCGTAGTCAGCTCGGTAATGAAACACCTAGACGCGCAAAACTTATTAATGGGAAATCAACATGGATTCAGGAAAAGCAGATCGTGCGAAACTCAGTTAGCGCTTTTCGCCCACGATATTTTAGTCTCCGGGGAAGACAACATTCCAGTAGACGCGATTTTTCTTGATTTCAAAAAGGCATTTGATAAAGTACCCCACGGAAAGTTAATATTAAAACTGAAATCTTATGGTCTAGACGAAGATGTCATTTCCTGGATTAGAGAATTTTTGAGCGACCGCGTCCAGAGAGTAGTATTAGACGGTGCAGTCTCCAATGAGGTTAGAGTGACTTCTGGCGTTCCTCAGGGTAGTGTCATTGGCCCACTCCTATTCCTTCTTTATATAAACGACATTGGCGAAGTAGTGCAGAGTAAGTTACGATTATTTGCAGACGACGCTGTAGTTTACAGAGAAATTCGTTCCAGCAAAGATATAGATGAACTAACGAATGACCTTGCTGCTATCCAAGCTTGGTGCGATGCTTGGCAGTTAGAATTAAATTTGGAAAAATGCGTCGTAATGAATTTCTGGAGGAAGAATAACTCCCTACAGCGTAACTATGTCATTCGGGGCGCGCAGTTAAAGGCAGTTGAATCTGTGAAATATCTAGGGGTTAGACTCAATAATGATCTATCGTGGAATAAACATATTCGAGAAATAACCGGTCAAGCTAATCGTAAAATGGGTTTTGTTACAAGAATATTAGGAAAGTGCGACGACAAAGTGAGAGAAATTAGCTACTTTTCCCTCGTTAGACCACATTTGGAATACGCTGCCAGTGTTTGGGACCCTCATGAAAAAGGCTTAATAACAGAGTTAGAACGCGTGCAAAGAAGAGCTGCCAGGTATGTGAAAGGTCGTTACGATAGTCTTGTTAGTGTAACTGACCTCTTAGATAAACTCGGATGGGAATCTCTGTCGGACCGTAGATTGAAAAGTAGACTAAACCTTTTAGATAAATTCAAGAGCAGTGTCTTTTCTGACGAAGTTAACCATATCTTGCGGACGCCAACGTACTACGGAAGATCAGATCATATAAATAAAATAAGAGAGATAGATTGCAGAACAGACAGATTCCGAATATCATTTTTTCCACGATCAATAAGAGATTATAACGGCAGCAATAGAACGCGTAAATAGATTGCATGACTTGTAGTGTAGCCTACTAACCTATGTAAAACTTACTGCATGTTTCTGAATTTCTATTCTATATTCTATTTCTAACAGCATATAGTAGTATAGTTTGTTATTATACGGGACGTTTCTCGGACGGTGTGGTGTGCATGTGGGAGTCCAAATGCATGCTGCATGCTGGTGATTGATCACCCCCTGCCAAACACCCTAGAGGTGGCTCGCAGGGTAATTTGTAGATGTAGATGTAGATGCAATCAAAGGGAGGAAGAAGTAGATGAGGTATATAAACAGCTCGAGGAAATAATTAGAGACACACTGGGTAAGAAAAATCTGGTAGTGATTGGGGGACTGAATCGCTTTAGTCGGGGAAGGGAGGGATGGAAACGAAATAGGAGAAGTCGGATTATGAATTCGGAACGACAGGGGAGAGAAACAATTTATTCATCACAAACACTTGGTTTAATTATCATAAAGGGCGAAGGTACACATGGAAAAGTCCAGTGGATATTGGGAGATATCAGATAGACTATATCGTGGTAAGACATAGGTTTAGAAATAGTGTAAAAACTCGCGCAGATTCCCTAGAGTGGATGCAGATTAAACCGTAATCTACTTAGTACTTAGTAGTACTTATGAATGGCAGCGTAACGTTCAAAAGACATATTAAAGTTAGGAAGGCGAGGAAATGGAATGTAGAAGCTTTGAAGGGGATTATGAGGAGAGAATATCGGGAAATTGTTGAAAATTGCACCCGGGAGATTGAAAGTACAAAGACTATAGAGGAAAGATGGGATAATATTAAAACTGGAACAGTCAAAGCGGCTGAGAAGTCAATTGGCTACGTTGGCAATGAACGGATAAAGAAGCCGTGGATTACGGAGGAAATGATAAAAGAAATGGAGGAGAGGAGAAAGTAGAAGAGCCTAAAATACAGTGGACACAGAGCTTGGCAAAAGAATGTATAGGCAAATTAATAATTTATTACGGCATGAAACTAAGAGGGCAAGGGATGCTTGGTGGGAAAGACAGTGTGAGGAAATGGAAAAGTTTCAAAAGGAAGGAGATGTAGGCGCATTGTACGCCAAAGTAAAGTCACTATCGGGCAGCAAAATAGGGCAGGCCATGTCTAAAATTAAGGCTAAAGATGGAAGGATGCTAACCGAGCGAGAAGAGGTACTGGGGAGATGGATGAGATCTAACGTAAGTGGAATGAAATGTGTCTGGTGAACTTACAGCTTTCGAATTCCAGGGCGCACATGTGCCGGTCCATTGGGAAGTACATCATGGACATCGGGCAAGAGGCCGTCACCGTCATCCTATATCAAACAGACACAGATCTTGAAACGATAAAAATAAACATGTGCGGTGTTATCAGATACATTCACCTGAATATCCGGTTGCGTCATGTAGGAACGTGTGATTTCGAATTCAGCCTCCTTATAATTCAGCTACTCCAACCTGAAGCGGATACAGAAAAAAAACTCAAGGGGTCGGGAGTGCGCAAGCAATCTTGAGCCATCTTCACTTTCATTGTAATGAAAATCAATCATGTCCAATGGAAAGTTTAAGACATTTTTAGTTAAACCGATGAACTGACGATACACACATACATGACTTTGGCATCTTATGATTTGAAAATAATACAATCGTGGTTCTGCAATATTCGGCAATGCGGGCAGCCCCGAAAGGAGGGGGGGGACGTCCTCTAAATGTATCCGCCACTCACTCCAACTGTTCAGTTCAAAATATTATCGACTTTCTATTTTCGACTATAGGGTATTTGGAAGGAGAGTTGCATTTGTTGGAGTTCGTGTTCTTGGACCCTTAAAATCCTGGCATGGGTTTAACATTAAGCTTTAAGTATTACCGTAGGTCTAAGCCATGATTCTGATCGCCAATTACCGTTTGCGCGAATTAAGCTCAACAGCTGCAACGATTAATTTTGTGCCGGCTGAGTGAGTGAGAAATTCCTCTCGCTGTTTCCAAACGAACGCCGGAAATGGAGAATAAGAGGCATACATACTCAAAAGAATTCCCGAGAAATAGTCAATGATGAGACTTAAGTATGTGATTAACTAATTATTAGATTGATCAGCGGTTAAAGTTTCCCTTTTTCTCATTTGATAATGAATTTGAGTGGCAGCAAATTAAAATGGTCACAAGGAAAACTTTGTAATTGATCGAGCGTGTTACGGTGCATTAAGAAAGAATACCAATGGAATCAAATTTCTTGTGCATCAAATGCGCATTATAGTAACTACGGGAAACTGTGCGACGTAATTGAAGAGGAAAGGATGAGTGAGCGGAGCGGAAAGTTTCCAAACCTAAAATACTGGCCTTCGAAGGAAAAGGACGTCGGCTCGACGCACTCGAGCAATGGGAAATCACCAGGAGGAGAAAACGCAAGGAAAATATTTTGAATGACATTGAGTTCCTGAGTCATTCCCCGCTGTTAGCCCTCCCCCCTCTCAAACCTTCAACCGAACCCCAAATCCTTACGTATCCCAACCACCTCCCCACCCCCTTCCCCCATCCTTTACCCCCCAACCCCTTTCCCACTTCCGCCGACTCATAAATATACCCCTCCCATTTGCATGATTGTATATATATATGACTTCTTGACGAAAATATGGCATTTTGTACCTGATGATAGCGAAGTAAGGTCACTGAAACGCGTCGTACCAAATAAAATTACTGTGGACATGCACTAAGTTTGCTCTTCATTTATCATTGTATCATTATGTTCCACAACATCTCGCCGAGCACCGTTAAGATGAGTCGTCTCTTTGCCGTGTCGATATCTTTCCCGGCATTTATTGCTCCGTTCCCGTTCCACGTCATATTTCATCCCAAGAGTTGTTCCTCCATGATCAACTGATAGAAGAAACAAAACACGGGTGAGAAGCGCATGGAACACCACGAATCTGCGCGTTCTTAAACTTTCACGCTGATCTTCCCGTCGAAGGAAAGTCGGCCGACCCAACGCCAGGGCAATTGGCGTGCCAATGCCTTGTGCGCGTGCCGCCATTGACGAATGGCTCTTCCCAATTTTACTTAAATTGTTTATATTGGGTTCGCTCGACGCGCTCACCTGATGCTGCGCAGCACCGCGCCCGAGGGAGCGATGCGCACGAACTCGTGTGCGGTGAGCGGGTTGGTGATGTGCGCGCTCCGCTCGTTCACGACGAACGTGTCGGGCGTCCAGATGTGCTGTGCGAAGTCGGCGCCCGGCGAGATGGTGATGTTGACGGCGGGCCCCACGTGGTCGTAGCGGAGTCGCGGGTCCAGCCAGTGATGCCTCAGGTACATGTCGATCGTGTACTCCTGTGCGTGCGATCCCAAGAGAATACACATTTCATTTACTCACCCACGAGCAAGGCACCACCGCGGGCATTGATTCCAGGAAGCACTAATCGTGGCATTTGCTCTCCCTCGCGCTCAGAACAGAAACTAATAGAGTGCCAAGGACAAGAAAATGATACCAATACTAGTTATCAATAGACAAACAAAAATTTAATGTAGTAAGTGATTCTTGTATGAGTGATAATTTGCTAAGAAGTTATAATATTAGGTATAAACTACACATGCACTTCAGTCCACTTTACCTTCTCCGAGTCAAGCTATTCTGGAGCTTAACTATCGCCTTAAGTATCATGGTCCCTAATTGTTCGCGGAGAAAACGGCATTTTAAATCTATTGGTTCTGCAGTCTATTTTACATAATCTTATCGATGTGAACGTTTTTACCGTAATAATTAGGCGCTCTCCAAATGTCTTGAGCATCAGGTAAAAATTATTCTACTTGAAATTTACCTTAAAGATTTAATTCAAAATTTTCCCTTCTTTGGATTAGAATTTCCCATTTGAAATTATTAATTAATTCAGTTACACTGCCGTGTTGATTGTAACAATGTTTAACAAATCTTTCTGCCCCCTCTGTGTTCCATCTATGTATGGAGCCATTCCTTTTTCACGCGGGTCCCACTCACCAGCGGCGTACTCCAAATGAGGGAGTTATTGCGACATTTCAAGGAAATATTACTCGGTGAATTACTGGAAGAAAATCTAAAATCTTGTTGGGAATATGCGAGAAAGCTTCATGGAAAATATTTAACTGTATATTCGTTACTTGATAAAGAAGGTGAAATTGTCTCCTTAAATGGTGACAAATCTAACATGTCAAATTGCCAATCGAAAATTTATGCACTTTAGACGTAAAATACGATGTAATTTGGACATTCCATTCATTGAGGAACCGATGAAAAAATCACTTTTCAACGCAATGGGATTACTAAACATCTACAATCGATTAAATGAGGGAATACCCGGTTGTGTCCTCAAGGAGTTAGCCCAACAGATGTTCATATTGTGACGGCACGCGTCGAGTGCGGCTTTCTAGAGTATCGTCGTCTCGGGTTCGCGTTCCCAAAAGGAACTTACGGCCATTTCTGATCCAACTTTCCCCCACTTTCCTCCCCGCGACCACCTTGAAAGAAAAAATGCCGAACAAAGAGAGGCGAGCGAGAAAAGCGACGCACTCCAAACACACTGACTGAGCGACCAAAGGGCGCCGCACAAAACCGCGTCGGCCTTACTACCAGAAAGTGAGTAGACTGATGAGAAGGCATCTTCGAAGGGAGGGACCTTTACCAACTTTTCCATTCGCGGTGATGGTTTTTTAAAAGAGAAATAAATTTAGAAATATTGGAAAAACGTGTTGAGAGACAATTCGAAATTATTTTAGATAACATGAACAATTTATTCACAACAATAGAAATAAAAAAATATCTGTCGACACACGTACAAAACTAAAAAATAAAAATTCCCTCTTAATAACTAGGGATGGATGAAATGACTGATGAATTATGAAACATAAATGAGTTAATCAAAGAAAGCACTGATGAACTTAGTACGAAACACAAAATATATCCTAAATTAACCCTTATAAACAATACAGGGTTCGTTCAATAAGTATCGGGACTGGAATGTGTTCGCTGAGGGGAAGAAAATTTTAATACTGAATGTAAAAAATCATCTGATTTGGCAGCAAAATGTGCTCTCTGCGGTGGTTCTCATCCGGCTAATTACCGTGGGTGCATTAAGCACAAAGAGGCCAAAGCAGCAATAATCGATCGTAGTGCCGCAGTTCAATCACCTTCAGTAAACCAACCTTCTGCTCCCCCTCCCCCTCTTTCAAGATCCTATGCTACCGCTGCAAATTCACACCAATCATCATTTCCTTCCATTTCCGATCATCGTAATTCTCCGCCGAACCACTCCACTCCGCCAAACGAAAACCAAGAACCCTTTTCTTGGTTTTCAAATATCTATTCCAAGTTAAATTCACTAAATGCAATCAATGAAAAAAAGCGTTCCTCCTCCATCAACTGTTATTACTCCAATCCCCTTAAATAATTGTTAGGTAGGAGTCCAGGCTGTTGGCATTTAAAACACTCTTAAATTCAACAAGTTACACTGCCTATCAAATTTCTCGTCTATGAGTCTCTCGTATGTCTTTCATTCTTCAAATCAAATCATTATTTTGCTTTTTTATGTCATTCATGTTTGTATCTTTGAAAGATAAATCGAAATTATCTAGTTTACTGCACATTAAAAAAATTAAAAAGAAGTATGCACAAAAAAAATCAAAAGATCATTGGACAAATTTGTCCTATTATGCAAGAAAAAAGAATAATTAAAATCTCATTTACCTAAAGAATGAGAAAAAGAAATAACTTTTTAATTTCCTATTTTCACGCAAACTACATTTTACACTGTCACTTTTGTGCAAATGCGCCATTTTTAAAAATGCTTATGTTATAAGGCTGGTTGTGGTGAGATTGACTCACCGGTACAGCCCTTTTAGACGGCGCGACCACTTGATGAGATTCGCTGTAGCCTCAACAATACGGTGGATGGGGGGTGCCGACTTGATATACGGGTCCCCCACCACCCAGGCGCACTTTAGTACAGTCGCCTACGGGCATGTGTTGAGACAGCAGAGTGATTGTTGTGACGTGTGATTGCTTGTGGTGTCGTCGCTTCCCGTCATGGAGCCCACTGTCGAGCAACTTTAATTTTGCGTTAAACTCGGGAAATCCGCGTCGGAGGCTCTTGAACTCGTTAAACAGGCTTATGGGGAGGATGCCCTAATGCCGGGTCTACACTAGTAACTTAAGTGACTGCTTAAGTTGGCTCTGTATTTAAGTTGGTAGTGTAGGTGTCCCCAGCTTCATTTAAGTACACCTCCACTTAAGTCATCTTAGAACCCAACTTAAATTGCGTAGGCAACTGTTTCCACACGGTTGAAGCTCTTCATGTGTTGTAAATGGCACATAATACCCATCTCACATCATCCCGTTGATTATGTTCTAAGTTGTGCTGTATTGTAAGATGTGGTTATTGAGCGTTCTATTTCGTTAGTTAATTTCTAGTGTTGGGGATATTAATTCGACGAATTTATTTTGTAGTGTTTCTCATCTTATTGTTGGTATTATTTCCGTGAAAACTAATTGCTATGCCTGTTGCTCACGGTGAAACTCGATTTATAAAACTTAGAAACGTTTTAAGGAATTTTAAGACTGACAATGAGACGACGGCAGAGGATCCGGTAAAACAGTTTATTTTCCATGGTGTCATAATCGAAAATAACGTAAACGAATGCACTCAGTAACTTCCCACACACTTTTATTGAAACTATTGCATAGGGCTTTAATGTTAGTCCTAGGGATGCCGAGGGAGATAAGATGTGGCGATTTCATTGGACGTGGGAGGAATTAATGGTTGAAATTTAACATCAATGGTTTTAATAAAGCAGTGGAATTTGACTAGCAATAAGTGTTTTTGTTTACGTTATGAATATGTCATTCCACGAAGTCACGCTTAGTAATTCTAAATTCCTCTGGCTCCATCACCTCTCGCCATATAGCGTTCCCTCAGGAACTGAAATCGGTCTTTCCTTTTAACCTTCTGAATCCAAAATGGTTAATTCACGGAGTTTGGAAGTTTATTTCAAATAACAGTCGCTTTGGATCAAAGAATCACTAATTGCTCTCCTAGACCTTCATCTGTCAACATAACTGTTTCCCGATATAGACAATCACGGTGCTGAAGTCGACTTAAAGCTCAAGTGTAGCTACAGCACCACATTTAAGATTATATTTAAGTGAAGTCACTTAAGTTAAGTGTGTAGTGTAGACAAGGCATAAGCTGCGCAAGAGTTTTTGAGTGGCACAACATTTTTAAGGAAGGCCGGGAGCTCTTCGAAGACGAGCGCCGCGTCGGACGCCCGACGACCGCTCTAACCGATGCTCAGGTGGACAAATGAAAAGCGCCTTGCACCTTTGACAGGCCTTTGCCTTTATCAGTGAGGAGACCCGCCTTTCAGTCAGAATCGTCCACACCATTGTAAAAGAGGATCTTGCGATAAAGAAAGTGCGCGAAGCTGGTGCGACATCGCGTAACGCGCGTACATCAGCCATTGCCCTGAATTGGAAACTTCACCATGACAATGGTCCGTGCCACAGTGCAATTGTTGTGCGGCAGCTGCTAGCAAAATTCGGCGTGGTGACGTTGCCTCAACCCCCCAACGGCAGTCACTTTGCTATCGTATTCTGGTGACCGGGCGGTTAAGTGAAAGTCAGTGAATCCGTCTCTCTAATGGCCTAGCCATAGACGTCACTGATGTTGGTGGCGTAGATCGTTGCGACCAATAGGAACATAAGAAGAAAACAAGTGAAGAGTGAAATACGAAAGATCCAGAAAAAATAAGCGCTAAAAAGGCGCTAATGTAACTGTTGTTATAGTTATCATACTTTTATTTTGAAAACTATTACTTGTGCGTACTAACTTTATCTTAAATTAAAATAGCGATTTAAATATTCTGAAATGTGAGACGTGCATGTGTCCTTCTTTAATATATGTTATTATTATGACTAATGATAACTAGACCATGAAATATATTTACCTAAGGAGTAATAACTTATATTATGTGATGGAAGGTAAAATTTTCAATTGCTTTTACAGATACGGAAGAAATAGGTGACAAATTATTTAGTTTATCTGGCATGTATTGGCGACTTCTTTGTTTACGTATGGCTCCGATAGTTATTTTGATTTTGACGTCTTGCTTGTCTTGGATTTTTCACTGGATATGGGTAGCGAAAGGATGAAACAGAAGAAAAGGGGATGGGTAAATGGAAGGATTAGATGGAAAGGCGCCGAATACATGAAGCGCGAGAATCGTCCAAGATTGAGATCCAAATTATCGTTAAAAAGAAATAAAAAAGCATTTGATATACAAAGAAATAAGTTTCAAATACTATGAACGCAGTATTTACTCGAGTTCCTGTTTTTGAACCGAGACCGACAGCAAAAACGAGTCGAAATTTTAGGTTCTGCTTTGACATGCAGCGAACGCTTTGGACATCGCAGTAATAAATATTGAATTTACCTTGCCAAAAGCCTCATAATTCTCGTGTATTCCTGTAGCGTGCGCTGATTCACAGGGGAAGGATGGAGAGAAATCACGACACACTCGCTTTCAGGTCTAAAACTCAACTGCCTTTATTATATCCTGTTTATTATGTCACAAGGCTTAAGGGCACGAGAAATTTTGAAAATGTGCTTTTATTATGGAACACTACTACCCTACAAAATTTGAACGATATCGGCGAAAGACACTTCGTGAATGTTCCTTGTTAGGGGCTCCTTGCGACGAGAGGTCGGCCACCCGTTACATTCCTTATTTTTCCGCGTGGTTTAATCATAATTAGTATTTGTTCTCGTAATAAGCCACTTTCCGTATAATTTGATCCTATAATAGACAGAATAATAGGTATATTTATAGGGTTGTTTACAAAATGAAATAAGTGATTCATCCAAAATTTGGTGGTCATCCGAGAAAAACTGGCGACTCGATAAAACCCTACGGTAACCCTTATTTAAAAGTGTACTTACGTTGAGAATATCCGATTGACAATATAGATAATGTATTTAACTCCATTCTGTGGATCATCGACCACTTATTCCTCTTATTTTTGTTCTTTGGAACACAAGCAATTCTCCAGCGAGTAAACGGCTATCGGAGTCAAAATGATGTGCCGCTGTACTTTGCGAATTTATATCTGAGCTTGTGCGCATGCCAAAGCAACAAATAATACGTCATTTTAAAGATAATTTTATTCCTTATTTTAATTTATTTTGTAACTAATGGAAATTTCAAAAATGTAGACACGCGAGTGCAATAAATGACTCCGCGCACCCTAAAATTAGCCGTTTTGTCAACTTCAGCAACTTTGTAACTCAACCTAGGAAAAACTAATTGGTTTACAGCATTCATCTTCCAATATAAGTTGTACACGTCAATGTAGATAAATAATATGGCTTTGGCGTATTTTTAAAACGCATAGTTTGTTGTCCATTAATGAAAATGTTTAAACATTATCTAGTCCTACAATTTACTCCGAAAGAAAAAATTAAATTAATAGAAACACTTTTTAATTTATTTGTAATTTTTCTATGATCCGATAATACTTGATTTATGCTTAGCATAAATCATATATGGACATTAAAAAAATACGCCGGAGTGAACGAATACTGCGTTGCCACGTCTTGCGCGCGAAACTCAAGAATAGCATTCGAGTGAACTGCGACTGAAACATTTTTCTTCGAGCTTCAGGAAGCTTTGTGACGTTTAATCAATCAAACTTTTAAGTAAATCAACCGTGTATGATTAACATGCTTACTACTGATTGTTTCCATTCAGTAAAGTGGCCCTCTTTTAATTATTTTAAGAATTTTCGTTGCTAATTCTGCTCACACCAGGAGATAAAAGCCAGGAGAATGTAAATAGCGACGGAAAATCATACTTTGAAATCCATTAAACAACCTGAAAATGCTATTTCTAACCTACTTTGGAATCCATTAGTGCGGTTTTAATGGTTTAAATTCGTGAAACCCATCCATGCCCGTACCGCACCTCCCGCCACGCATTCGGCAATTCGGCAATTATTCGGCAATTATTCGGCAAGAATCCACCCATAACTTCACCATTCACTTACTTTGGAAGATTTTCAGAGAAAATTGAAGACGGGCGTTTTTATGGAAATTTGCTCACGTTTGAGCCTCTGTATCTCCGTAACGGGTAGGATCTATGTCAAATGAAGTACATATCAATAAACTTCAATTATATTTGAGTATACCTGCGAAGTTTCAAGTTTATAACTCAAAAAAAGCCATTTTGTAATTTTGTCCGGCTTTTTCCGATTTCCGCCCACTGTGCGACGGGGCACTTTATATAGTTTTGTAGGATACACGATGTACACGATTTATAAGGTTGTCACACGTTTTTCTATTAAATATCATGCCGTAATACACTTACTGCATTCAGCAAATGATGTAGGTGTGTAACATATATCACAATCTGCAATCAACTTATATCAATGTAATATTTCCAAATCTCCCAAAACAAAACAATATCCTTTATTTATTTCAACAATGCCTTGGCAACCCAATATATTCACAATCCGAAGTTTGACGTTAAAACAGCAATTATATTCGCCAAATTTGCGTTTGAGCCCCTACATTGACAGTTTTTCTATCCACTTCCTCAGTCTGTCATCAGTGGATACCGTGCCGTGATATAACGCGCCCACGCTCCGTCACGTGTTTTCAAGCAGTCGATGAAGATTATTTTTTATAGACTCAAAACTCAGCTAAAAACATAATTCATCCGCGAAAATTTCCGCGAGCACATTTGAGGTAGGAATCTTCTTATTCTAGTACTTTTAAAAAGCGTGCATGTTCCCCATTGGTTTATAGGCCTTAAGAGATAACATGCAAGTCACAGTATATATACAGGGTAAATTCTAAAGTTCCACGTACCTGTAATAAGTTTTTTGGTGATAATTAGCTCCAATAACGCGTACGATTTTGCACTTGAAGCGAGGAAGATATGCGCGATATGATAACTAGCCCCTTAAAGTTCCCTGCTTTAAGACTATTTGCTAATGTCAGTTCCAGAATGCAATTTTTCGCTTAAAGCGCCAATAACGGTATCGGTAACGGCTTTCCTCACGTTAGTGAATTTTGGAATATGCCTGTAAAGTGAGTGCCTTAAAGCGCAGTTAACGTGTCCATTAGTAGAAAGTACGAATCGTTAGCGGGTTCCAGAATATGCGTGCTGAACAGTATTCCGGAAACCGACTTCCATCGGGCTTTTGACGAGTGGTAGACGCGCCGAACTAAGTGTATCGATGCATGAGGAATGTATTATGAAGATTATAAAGTAATTATTATGATAGCTGCAATAAATTTTGATTTTGTGAATCAGTCCCGATACTTATTGAGCAGACCCTGTATTTACAAGCTTCTCGTCGCTTAAATTAACTCTTTTGTTGGAAAAATGACGGGAGATCATTGATACAATAGGGAGTTTAGATTCCGCACAAAAAATGTGGTATAGGAGAACTTTCTGCCCCAAAAGCAGTTTATTCCGTCAGGACTTATTTGACCGGAGATTTTAGCATTGAGAAATTGAAGCACATCGCCTTGCTCGACACCAGGTGACGATTTTTATGGTCAACTTTGAATCGAAAATCACTACATCATTCGATGGAGGCAATTGGACGAGGTGACTGAAGGCAACACTCAAAAATATCTACTGAGTTGATGGAGGGAGTGGGAACGTGCCCGTGATACTTAATTCTTTGGATGAGCAGCGTCTGCGCAACTTCTCGTTGTCGTTTCTAATGGCTGATGTCGATAGACGCCTCCGCGCGACGCGTAGCCAGACTGCATGCCCTTGAATCACACCTCCGTCCCGGACGTCTCTCCTCTCCAGTCAATTCTCAATGCTTACTGCTCCATCACTAAGAGCGCAAGAGACAAGGGGGTAATGCCTCCTCGTCACCGGTATTTATGTTTTTTTTTACGGTGATCTCAACGCCACCTTTTTACGAATTACCTTAGAAGATTACCACAAACAATCGAACCACAAAAATACAATGTAATTCAAAACATTGCGTGAGCCGTCTCTCCAACAATACACGCGTATATTACGGGGAGAATTAGTATAAATAAAAATATGGACTTACCACCGGTATGTTACAATATAAATAATATTTTAAAAATCATTATTTAAAGGAATGATTGACCAGAAAATTGCAAACGTTTCACCAATATTCAAAAAGGGAAACACATATGATCCTGGGGACTATCGAGTAATTTAATTTACATCGATTATGAGCAAGCTATCTTCGTTATATATTCGTTAGCAATATCATGACATTCCTGAGCAGTCGTAACTTCCTCCATGGCTGTTAGCACGGCTTCCGGAAAGGTAGATCATTAGAACTACAGCTCGCGCTCTTTCTTCACGACGTGCTCAAATCCGGTGAATCGCAAAGACAAGTGGACCCATTATTTCTGAATTCTAAGAAACCTTTCGACAACAACAACAAACTTTTATATAAATTACAGACATGCGGATTACCCGAAACTGTAGTAACTTTCTGACGCGACTTTCTGAGTGATCGTGGACACAAAGTAGTTCTTGACGGAATTAGCTCTGATGTAGTTAAGGTGACATCAGACGTCCCACAAGGGAGCGTAATCAGCCCCCTTTAGTTCATTACATGCATAAATGACCTATTTGCCCTCTAACTAGCGGTGAAATACGTATATTTGCTGACGACGCGACGCTGTCATCAGGTCAAATCTGCTAGGTGAGTGAGTGAGCTGCGCGATTGTTTTGTTTCATAGTGTTTTAGCTTAATTTCCGTGTATTACCCCACTGTCAGCCTCGTAACTTGCCACCCCCCACCTTTTTCCAGCAAAGAGTTCGGCCCTGGGGAATTTATTTTCTTTCAATTGCATGTTCTGAGTTATGCTACGTTATCGTCGCTACAGTGCAATTAGAAAAAAGAATCGCCGCGAATAGAAATATTCTATAATAGTACATTATCATAGGCTAATACCAGTCGCATGCATTTAATGAAGTAGAAAAAATCATTGTGTTCCGATAATTGACAAATGTATCGCACCACTGATCTTTGTCATATATATTTGCTGTTTTAAAAGCAAACTGTGAATCATCCGACGATAGGTAGCATCGGCGTTCAAATACCCTTTTTAGTCATTTATACCTCCATGAGAATGGTTGAGGAAGTGCTTTTATCAGTAGTACGGATGGAGCTCGCTAAAGCAATTTTCGGCAGCATTGTGCCTCGAAATTAACGAGCCCACACCTATGTCAATGACCCGTGATGGTAAAATATATTTTCCCCCTCGCATTGAAAAAGCCTCTTCGTAATCGCTTATAACGCTAGATATGTTAAGCAAAATTCGAAACAGCCAATTGATACCGGAAAAGTGATCGACCCTGCGCCGTTTAAGAAAATCTAATTTATTTATCTAATAACAAGATTTAAAGATAATTTAACCAAGGGGAATAATAATGAATACAAATGCAGTGCAAAGCAGTTAAGTGAGTTTACAAATATAAGATATAAATGACCGCTTCGTTGATTACGTGTTCGAGGAGCATGAAAAGATGTTTGTCGAGCGATGGCGCTGAGGGATGCAATCGTTACTTACTTGGTCATCAACAAACGACTATGATTCACGAGCGACCATTTTCCCCCATGAGATTTAAGACCTATTTAGATGAGATAGCCTTGTTATTTGAACTCACCATGTTCTCCTCCGAAAAGGATGATATGTCGAGCACGTACATGGAGACTCCAACCTCAACCGCCTCGCCTGCAATTGAGAAGAGAACGTTTGAGAATAATTGTTTTCGAACGGCCATCTCGCTTTCGATTGGTCTCCCATTCCCAAATGTAGCCCTTTCCACTCTGCCGATAGTTTCTTTGAACGTGGTGAATTTTGATGGGGACGCAAAAGCATTGCTCTCTTTCTTCCTCTTCTTTTTTCCCCTCGTACGTTTTACAACATCCATTATGTAAAAAACATTTTCAGGCCTTGATGTTTTTTCACCTGTGGGTAACCATTGAAGACGTTCCCCAGCAATTACTTCCCCTTGCCCCCCATATCTGCACAGACAGCATCGAAAAATGATTGTCAACGATTTCATCAAAGCCTTGAAGCCCAGAAAATATTTTTCTGGTTTCACTTTCCATATCCGAAACTCCAGGGCCATTTCTACTGCAAATTCAAAAGTGTTTAAAATCTTCAAATTAACTAGATTGCCATTTCTACTGCAAATTCAAAAATGTGTCAAGCAAATGTTCATTAGCCGTCAGGGAGACATTAATCAGCATGGTTGCCTTCCTAGTAGCTTTGTTATTTACAAAGATATGAAAGCGGTATGTCTTTTTTAAATGGCACCCTAGACGTGGACGCGTTTGTGGTCCCGGGCTCAAAGTGACTTTTGTGTTACGTTTTGACTTGCTTGTAATTTGTTTCCGCTAACTCCAGTAAGTGGACGAGTTTCTTATGTTTTCATAACTTTCTGCTACATTTTTGAATAAGTCTTTAGGAGAGGAAATGAATTGCCGAATAAAAAATATAGGGTGCCGTGTAAAAATGACATACCGCTGTTCAGGGTGGTTTCCTATTATTTTTTTTGAATTTGCATCTGGACAAAAAGTTATTTCGGGTGGTCTAGATAAATGGGATAACCTGTATACTGACAATAACTTAACACTATTAAATTTAAAAAAAGGCTCGTCCTACAGAACAACCAAAGGCACGACCAGTTCAATGAAAAACAAAGGTAGAAATATGGTCCCGATGGAAATAATTACGTGACGACACCTCAATGACCTCAATCAACCATATGTTGAATAAATTTCATCACAAACATTGTGTTTTCGGGCGAACTTTATGGAAAAACTGAAGGGCCCATAATTGTGGTGCACGATCCGCACTAAAATTATGCAAAATGCATATGGAATGATGAAAGCACAACAGATGATAAATGTAGAAGATGTTTTCAGGTAAACAATTCAACACATCATAACTGGTTAGGTGATTCAAAAGGGTTTCTCATATGGCCGTAAAATTTGACACCTCTCGTCAGAGGAAGAGACAAAAAAACTTCTCCAGAATGCCCTCCTGTGGCAGTTTACGGGAATTACTTCCACGCCAGGGACTACCACAGACTAGACACAAGCACACACCCGCGAATGGACACCTTCGCAAGGCTGTCGGACCTCGCTAAGGCGACCTTGGGTTGTAACATAGGACCCTTCATAGGTATGAGGATTTATTTTCCCCACAAACAATGATTCGAGTAAATATTATCTCTCGCGGTCAAATTTCTCGCGAAGGCGACTCAATATTTGTGGTACTCTCCTTGTGGTTGGTGTCCTGGAATGGTATCCAACGATTTGATCTTTGGATTTTACTCATTTACAGTAAAATCTTCCAAAATTGCTGGCACGTTAAAGTATGGTTTCGCTAGTGGTGAGTGGTCGCTCTCATAGCGGCGAAGGTTTTCCCTATCCCACCCTTTCCCTATCCCTGAGGCGTGCGTCGTCTGGCTCCTAGCGCGGCGCGGCGGCGCCTCCATTTTCCACTCCCCTCCCCGGGTGCGCGGGTGTATCAGTTGTAGTATTGGGCCCTGGCCCCGGTGTCCTTCGAAGAACCCCCCTTGGGTTCTCAGTCTTCTACCCCGGAATGGCGTCGCTTTCTATCCACGACTGCTTATTCGACGAGTGAACTCGCTAATATCGCGGATATCTAGCGAATTGAGCTAAGAAAAATGCATATAAACATTTATTTACTCTCTGTCCTTGTGTTTTTGAAAACTTTCCTTTGTTATTATTTTCCGAAAAGGTAGATAATGCGAGGCAGAGCTCGCGCTCTTTCTTCAGGACGTACTCAAATCTGGTGAATCGAAAAGACAAGTTGATGTATTATTTATAGATTTAAGAATGCCTTCGACACGGTACCTCACAACAAGCTTTTATATAAATTACAGTCATGCTGATTAAACTAAATTGTGGTAAACTGGATACGCGATTTTCTGAGTTATCGTAAACAAAAAGTAGTTCTTGACGGAATTGGTCCTGATTTAGTTAAGGTGACATCAGGTGTTCCACAAGGAAGTTTAACGGGCCATTTTTTGTTCATTATATACATAAATGATCTTTTCTCCCGAATTAACAATGAAATACGTTTATATGCTGACGACGCTGTCATCTATCGTGAAATTAGTGATCACTCTGCCTATGAAGTACTATCATCGGATTTAAACGACGTTCATTTGTGGAGCCAATAATGGGAACTCGAACTTAATCTGAGCAAATGCATGTCGGTACATTTTTGCTGAGTTTGGCCAACTATAACCTGTGTATGGAATTAAATTAAAGGCAACAGACGAAGTTAAGTACCTGGGAGTTACGATAACCTCGAGCCTCTCGTGGGGAACAAATATAAGGGATATTTGCGGCATAGCCCAAAAGAAATTAGGATTCGTTAAGTTTTTTGTGGGAATATTTTCGGATGAGAAAGAAAAAGAAAGGTGCTATTTCGCACTCATCCGACCGCACCCTAAATATCCAGCGAGCGTATGGGATCCGGTGCAGAAAAACTTAATCTGCGAACTGAATAAAATACGAAGGAAGGCTGCGCGTTTCGTCAAAAACTGCTAGGGGCGTACAGACAGCGTTACCCAGATATTAAGCGAATTAGGCTGGGAGCCGCTGGAGACTCGGAGGCTGCGCGCTAGGCTTAGATTGTTTGAACAATTGAGAATGGATATCTTTACGAGCGACGCGGAGAACATAGCATTAGAGCCCCACTATATTTCAAGGTCTGACAGAAGAGATAAATTAAGAGAGATATTTTGCGGAACGGAAAGATATGGGAAATCGTTTTTCCCCCGAACCATAAAGCACTCTTATAAATGCTAATCGTAACTTTGTTGGAGCATTTGCTCTGTATACGTAGACGGGTGGTGTTCTGCCACACCCCTTTTGAACCGGCATCCAGGGTGGTACCTATATAGTATATATTTACACTTCGTCCTACTAGAGATGTCCTGCGCATCACGATATCATAAATAATTCTACGAAATGGTGGTATTAAATTGATTCCCGCGGGGTACTCACTGTTGTCATGGTCCATGGGTATTTGAAGAAGGCGAGCGAAAGCCGAGGTCATTGGGAGGGAAGCGTCGGTGGAGAGCAGCCCGGCGTCCACTGTGGACGACTTTTGTTCTTAACAAAAGGATTGAGTGTAGGGGTGCACCGCTTACGGAGGGAATGCTGAAGAGCTCTTTAAACACAATCCATTCGAGCAGTGATCGGGCATTTGCCGAATACACTCCGCCACGACTGCGAATTGAGCCAGAGGGTGAGCAGGGAGGACACTAGCCAACCTCATCCCCGCCCCACCCTGCTAACACTCCTGTGCTTTCAAAGTAAAATGAAACAAACTGCAAACGAGGAAAAAGTTTGGCGGGATTCATGGTTTTCTTCTGGAGGTGATGAGCACGAATGAAACATATATGACCATGCTCCGGGGAGATATGCGTTCAGTGCCCTAAAAGGCATTTGCATATTCTCACTCTGTGCTTACCTCCGTGGTTGGGTCTCAGCCTTTTGTCGTAGTTTTGCAGTAGGCCGTCCAGCAGGCCAGTGAAGTTATAATCTCTTCATTTGCAGATGCCCACGGGAAGGATTCGAGAAAACAAAAGGAAGAAAGGAGAGGTGAATTTTTTAAACAGAAACATGTCCACATGAATAGCGAGCAATAACCGCGTATCATTAAGCATGCATCATGCAGAAAGTGTGCACGGAGGCCGTGTTTTGCGCTTGCTTTTCGATTGAAGCGTTCGCCAACCTAGTTGTTTTCACCAAGGCTGCTATTATGGATGGAATTAAACAGTGCTATTCGCCGATATTACTATAGAAGGTCTAATAATATTGCGTATTACTCCCTTGTTGCATTACGGTATTCTAAACGGGCGTAATCCTTGCTTCAATTACACCGGAAGGCGTAATTCTTAAAATTTCTGTAGCGCCGGTGTAATTCAGTATTCTATACGGCGAATCGCACCCGGTAATGGTGGAATAATATCACACCGTCTCCCGAACTGGGCTATTCGGTATTGCACCTCGTAAAACGTGCGCATTGCGATGTTGATTTGTTTTTCTGTGGTTAAAGAAACCTAAAGACGTATTGAAAGATGGCATAATAGCTAAAAATAAAATGACATCTACATTAAATTTATTAAGTAATGGTAGCATACATGATGAATATTTAACTTGTTAAGTGAATTGTGTAGAAATTAACACTCGAGCTTAATATGTGGAGCACAAACTTGCTTCATCGACAGTAAGTAAACAATAACAATTAATGCAAAGAATTACTGCGAATAGCAAAAATTTTTCGCAATGTTTACTATGCATAATTTTATTTCAATAGTTGGCGTGCTACAAAAACATCTTCAATGTGGGCTATCAGGTCAATTCTTTAATTTTTCAAGCTTGTGTTTACCCACTGACTCCCCAAATAAAGTAATAGTTTATAGCTTTCAATGAAAACGAATTATACCATATATTTTGATCAGCCGTTCATATCCTCAATTGGACAGTATATACAAATGCATGCTTCGAGTCGAAATTCTTTTCCCCACATTATTCGCTACCTTCTGCAATTAAAACTGGAATTTTAGTAAATTATAATACGGGCAGTGTCCGCACATCAATAAAGTTTCCGAACAACAATTATTCACCACAGACGCTTAATGCAATATCCATGAACAACATAATGCAATATTTATCATGTGGACTTCAATACAAATAGGGTTGTTCACCATATTTTTTTATTTAAGAAATCGAAAGATCGTGCTTCAGAAGGAGCAATGACAATTATATTATGCTATTTTCTTCATTGTACATGTTTAGAGAAGGCTTTAAACAGTGACGTAACGTTAACGTTACGCCAAAAAGCCCTACTTCCATCTTGAATTGATGTGTGACGTCACAAGCCTGTAGATGCCCTACTGCAGTGATGTTTAAGTGGCTCAGCAGGGTTATTCCACTTTTTTTAAAGACCTCCAGCGTCTGCCGCCAGATCAGTATTTAAAGAAAATCCAAATTTATCCTTTAATAAGAGTAATAATAAGCAAAATTACCCTTACTTGTACATATTTATTGCTCATCATATCACAAATAGCACTACAACGCACACATTTCACGAGCTGTCTTTTTGATACTTATAATCAGTATATTCCGAATCAACTGATTCAATGAAAAACTTGGCTGACAATAAATATAAAACACTATTATGAAACACTAATAAAACATGACAATCGGTTTTCCAATCACTCTGCACACACTAAAAGAATTTGCACTACTTGAAGTTCGAAAGGATTCTCCACACCTCACTTCCCACTCATCACTAACGACTTAGAAACAGTTTACGTTATTTCACATTGACATTGCGAAGACAATGAAATGAATAGGCTGAAACAAATTATTAAACTAGCTAAACCAGTTATTGTAACATCAAAAAACTTCGAATTTCACTTTCACTCTTACCGTAACCAAAATATGACCAAAACAAAAACAAACAACAGCGCAACGAAATTCGTGAAATGTAAACACTGGCGAATGCTCAAAATGAATTGGCAATAGGCAATAAAATATAACAGAACTTAGAAGCGAACAAACGAATGAAAATTAATATGCGTTCGATGTATCCCTAAAGTACAACTAGCTCATATATGAAACATATCCCCTTCGCAATAGTTAGATACCTTATATCGAAATGTATAGGGTTGATTGAACCAGCATGGAAGAAATAAATAATTTCGTCGAAGATGTAACAATCACAACTCACTTCACTCTTTACTTCATCGTCTATATGCAATCATTCACTTAGGGGTACATTAAGGGCACAAATTGTGTTCACTTGCACTAGAGGCACAATGAAAGTTCACTGCATGTAGTTTCCTAGCAAATACAGCTACAAAACTTTCAATTCCTGTCAACGCTACATACGTCGCCTGCCTAACTTGAAGAATGGATTTTATGTCGCCTTGATCCATCCGGAAGTTTCATGCACAACATAGGCCATTTCAAAATAAGGAATAACCTTGGTCAATGTCCAGTCGGCATGCAGAGTGCTCAGCTTGGCATCGAGGGTACAGGCCAGCCAGGCCAGGCGTACAGGCTTTCTACGTCATCACCTCTATTTCAAGATGGCGGACCGTTTTTGGCGGCGTTGAAATTGTTCGAATTTTGATTGCTAATAATTCCACCATTACTTTTTCAACGCATCTGTAATTAATCCCAATCAAAATGAAATTACATCAGAAGTGATATCCATTCGTTTTTTGAGACCGTTCTGATAGGCTTGAACAACCCTATTGTTGCCTCTATAAGGAAGAAGGATTTTCACAAAATTAAGATTCATTTTATCGGCACAGTTGAGGGTCTACCAAAATTTTCAGTGAGCGTATCAAAATCAGCTGACGCGAAAACAATGATAAGAAGTGACACATTACCACTTTCCACACTATTCACCAGTGTTATGTTCACTCGTTCACAGCTGTTCCATCCATCCTTAAATTCAACATCACCTCCCTCTGCTTTTCCCACATCTGCAGCTGAAATATCGAGATCATAACAAATGAAAGCACAGCTGTGACGTAGTAACTTAACTTCTTAGGTTTCGAAATTAGGCTTAGAAATTAAGTATATCATTGTTTCATTCTTCATTCTATTTGTTGTAAGGATTATTTTTGTCAAATATTTCCTGGATGTCTTACGTCAAGGGTGACTCGCCGCGCCTATAAGGGTGATGCACCGCATGTTATTAGAACCGACTCTTGTATGAAACCAGATACATAACATTAAACTCGTTGCAGCCGCTCTCGAGTTATAAATTGTGTAATTAACACGATTTTCGACTTTTTTTTATATATATGGATATAAAACTAGCATATCAACTAGTAAAAATTGAATGACCCGAGACCATTTTGCTGGAAAAAATTGTTTTTTGTCCTCTTTTTTTTTCGCTTTTTAACCAAAAACATCGTATCTTGAATTTCTTCTATTTCACCTCCAAATTATTGCAGAGGCATGACTTATGACTAATTCTAATAGCTAAGGCTTTTAGTAACACACTGACTGTATAAAATAATCATTAAGTATCATTTTCAAGTATTTAAATACTCCATCGCAGCTTTCGCCCTAATTTTTATTTTATAACACAGACACATCTAAATATATTATATAATTTATTTAAAAAATATTATCTTTTCAAAACAACTAATAATTCCGTGGGTGATCCTTATGGTATACAAGTTAAGTCATGGCAGCTGATTGTCGGATCCAAATCTTCAGTACAGCTCTCGTGTAAGATACGTCAACGTTATTTTGTTAATAATATGTATTACGAATTTTTGCCGGGGTGATATTTTATAGTTAAATCTGCAGGTCACATTACTATGTTCTCATCTACAAACTTTTATTATGAGCCCACGGTATGTGTACATACATAAAATTGGAGGCACAGTGCCGAGCAGGAGAAAAAAGTAAATGTTTAAATACTTTCGAAAACTCCATTTATACCTCTTAATTTTACATCTGAAATAGCAATACGGACGTGCTTGTAGTATGAAAATAAGTTTGGGCTAATTCTGAGATGAGGTATTTGATACGATTTAATTAAAAATGGGGATTTGCGTCATATTTGTGGCTGCTGAGTCTCATTGAATAGACAAATTTCAAATATATAAGGCGAAACTCTCTCAGTGCGCACCAAACGTCATTAAATGCTATTTCTGGAATATCGCTTGCGTGAACTGAAATATGTGACCCTCTGACGTTATCGCACGGTTCAGCTTTCTCTTCGCTAAGGGATTAGTGCCTTGATTGAAAGGGATCGAAGTAAATAATCAACTTCGAGCTTTGTAGTTGTTACTCTTAGGACAAATTGACTTCAGAGGAATTTAAGAAGGCACACTCCGGCAGTTTACCTTAAGTCGAATTCCTTGTGTCGGCTAATTTCCTGAAAAACTGTGATTCCTTCGTCACTGCCGCTATGCATGGAGTAAACAAAATATAGCAGGTAAATAAATATGCGATTAAGAAAATTATATCACAAACGTTTATAAATATTTATTTATTGACCCGTGAGATTTGATGGATCCATTTCGAACTGAAAATCTATCTTATATATTTACCTAGTAACCTGCCTTGAAGAATTTGGATAGTTTTCTCCAATAGGTCGGAGCTGAGAGCCAAATGATCCTTAAAAGGTAACAAAAAGTAGTAGATTGTTTCATAAATAAGTTTCAAGTACTATTTACGCTGTATTTACCCGTGTTCCTTTTTATTAACCAGGACCCACGGCAAAAACGAGGCGAAAATTTAGGTTTTGCGTTGACTTGCAGCGATGGGCAACGCAATAGCCAAATATAAGTTTGCAATGGCTAAAGCATCAAATGTATCGTTTATTTCTTTTTTTTTAATTCGTGGTATAATCTTTATCAATTCTTCTCGTGAATAGCCATCTACAGCTAAATTCCTGCATGTTAAATCCTACAATGAGTAGACTAATTGGTCAATTTCTGGGATTGTTTACAAAGTGACACAAGAGATACATCCTAAATTTGGTGGCCATCCGACAGAAACTGGCGATTCAATGAATCCAAACTGCAATCCCAATGTATGAGTGTACTTACGTAAAATGATGCGAACACAAATAGCCCGTTGACAATTTAGAAAAGTATTTTACTCCATGCTATAGGTCATCAACCACTTTCTTCTCTTATATTTTTCTCTTTGGGACACAAGCAAAACTCTTCCTCGGCGTGGAAATGGAGGCACTTGAGAAACGGGAAAATTCTCAATACACGATTTGTATGGTTTTCACACATTTTTCTCTTGAAGATCCTTGCTGCTTTGATGAATAGTGATGCACTTATTATTATATTACTTATACAAAATAAGCAAATGATATTACTGTGTTACATAGGTCACAAGAATCTTTCTTTGAAACCATTTATGTCTGTTAGTCAATGCAACCAACTTATTTCCGCGGTGCTATTTAATATACTTAGCATAATGATGACAAATTGCTTTACCATGGAATGATTGATACAAATTCGCAGCTTAAGCTATGACAGGTGTGAGTAATTGCCTTATGGGACGTAAAAGTAAAAAAAAAATCATCGGTAGAAATCCGAAAACTCGATAGTCGATTTTTTCTCGTCGTTTTCGGGATATATCGAATTGAACTAACATGGTAGCCTTATGGGACTAAAAATATTTGTTGTTATCGGGTATTTATAAATGTCTCAGGAACATGAAATTTCTTTAACGCTAGCAAGTTTTTTATTTGATTTTTTGGTGTGGTTGTGTTTGCGATTTATCGATATTAAGCATTTTTTATGATTCTCTGAACGATCCATTGCTTTTCTTATGAGACTAATTTTGTTTTTTTTTTACTAACTTGCAATAGCAGTAGGACAAATTAATTGAAAAGCAGCATATTTGATTTTTTTTCTACCTTGTAACTTCCCTAAGTCGAACCAATTCCGAGGAATAAACGATTTCCGATTTTACATTGTCTAGATAGAGGAATTTTCAATTTCGGAATTCGTCCTTCAGACTTTGGCGTATAAATTTTAGGAATGTGCAGCAAAAAAAATGTTGAGATCCAGATCTACTCTGCTTTTCTCGTAACCCTCTTCGTTAACTCATAATAAAATTCCGAAAAAATATCTCCCCGTTAAAAATCATTGTCGCCATTTTTTGTGGAGCATACGATTTCTTGGGACCAGTTCAAGCTAGACGAATGAAATCTTCAGGGTAAAACTATTATCAAAAAGCTCAAATTTTGCAATGATGGTTATTCCACTTGGTCGATTTACGTGCGAGTTTGTTCGATACCAATCTCCTTGGATACGCTTAATTCGCTAATAACTTTTTTTGAACAAGGTACGAATCTGGAAGTCATAGATAAAATTACAGTTATTGTGTGAAATACGATAAAAGTTAAATCAAACGAATCGAATAATTAGAGTCGAAGTAGTGATCGATACAAATATGTATTCGATAGATCCATTTTGTTGGCTTGATATTATAGTTAAAGGGATTAGAATAGGGAAGTGCACTAATTTTTTTTATTACTGAATTTGAAAGTTTAGCCTAAAAAAGAAACATTAGTATAGTCACTTTTATTTCCTGCATCTGGGTTATGCACTTTAAAACGTTTTGAAAGTCGGAAAATTTCATGTTGCGCTGAAACACTGTGCCTCCATCTTGATTGAGATGTGACGTCCCAAGGCAGTAGTCACCAGTGGAGTATCGCTGTATTCCGTCGCCTTCTTTAACGCGGCGAGAGTTTCCGGGAATCGGTGGAGTTTGATTCCTAAAAATGTCAGCTAGTACGGAAAACATGAATTCAAAAAAGAATTATAAATGATTTTTTGTTCCAAATTTCATCTCGACGTCGAAACAAAAGCCTGGAGAAGATATTCATTCCCCTGGCTTAAGCACAAGCCATACGGAATAAATGGTTCAAGGCTGCTCCTGACTCTTACCTATCGATGATATTCTGTTTTGAAGATCATTTGAAGGTATTGTAAGATCAAATAGATATTTATATTATAATAATTTACTTAATAGGTACCTCAGTCACATCAGAAAGTGTGTTGAGTCAAAATATAGCATATTCCTCGTAGACCTACGTAATTTATAAACTGAAAGTAGTATGGTTAAAGAATTGTGGCGCGACTGTTATTTTACACGACCGGGCAAAATTCGTACTTTGCACATGATATGTGCATATATGATAACAAACGATTTTTGTTAAAGTTAATCTTTATTTGTTGAAATTAGTACATTTATAGGTGATACAGATATAAAGGTACACGGCAGGTCGCGCGGCGTAATTTGTACTCCATTGGTGACGGGTTCATCTTGCTGATCTAAAAAATTAGCTACAATACCTCGAACTTTGAAAACTCGCAATATAGGCAGTCAAAGTACATTGTAGGAAGACACGAGACTATTCTAGCCCAGAATGTACGTACAATGTTGAAATCCTTTGTTTTCAAAGATTGACGTATTTTATACGCCAGCGCGCCCGGTCCAGGGTTATCAACTTTTATTTCATCCTATTTGTTAATTGAAATTATATTTCGGAATATTTCTTTTAGCACTGCTACTGAGGTAAACTGGTAGGTACTGAGTACGAGGTACTGAGGTAGGTACTGAGTAAGTAAACTCCCTTTGGAGTAATGTGAATTACAAGTGTTCGAGATATATGGCATTTTATATTCGTTTTGTGTTCTTATTAATTATGTCTGTACGCATATTGTTGCTTGCCGCGAGCCTTTAATGGTATGTGCTCTTGCAAGAGTGGTTTTCATTTTTAATGTGGAAGTTGGTCAGTATAAGCAAAGAAAAAAATAACATTTTAGCGCACAACAACCCTTGTAGTCGTCGTATCTCTGCGTTTGTAGTGACACTGCTAAAATACCTAAACGCCATTATGATGATAAAAAAATTGTCTCATGTCTATGATTGCTGCAATTAAAATTAATGATTAACTTGACACCGTATGATCACAATGAAGACAACAAAATATAATGCCATGACTAAGATTTGAACCCTGAACCCTGGGGTGGTAATTCTACACGCTACCACAACCCCAACTGTCCATTCGAATAAAAGAGGAAATTTAGGAAACCGTCCATTCGGGAAAAAGAGGATATTTTGAATTTATATACATGACTTGTGAAAAGTACCGCATGAAAATTAATTAATTACAGCCTAACGAAGGCCCAAATTGAAAAAGACGGAGCAAGATACGTGGTCTCCCCTTGTTAGCCTTAACGCCTCGTATTTCTATGGAGCGTTGAACCTGTCCTCCTTTTTCAAAAATTCAGTGTCCATAAATACATCAAAGTTTGGTATACCATTCATAAATCGTTGGAATTTTCCTTCTCTCAACCAAGATTAACTTTTCTTGAACCCATCCTGGACAGCGAACCATTGCAACAACCAGCCAGCACGGAAATAAGGCTAACATCCCATGATTCTAGTTGCGAAGGGCGAACGTTCCGGCCGGCGTGAATGCATTCGCAACGAATAAGTCTTGCAGCAAACGTCTGAAATAGGTTTATTAGTTTGACTCAGTTCTTACAAAAAAAAGTTTTGGCATGATAAACGGCATTGTGCCAAAATATACCCAGTGAAAAATAAATACCATCATCTATTTATTAAAGATTCAATGTGCTATTCGCACTACTCTTTCCAAACTTGAAGTTGACACGTAAATGAATATTAATATGTTACGCAATGATGAAGTCATTTACTCAAAAGAGAAGCAGCCACATATATATTCCGAAGATATTTTATGACAGCAAAAAACGGATACCCTCAAATTCAATAATTTTTCTATGCAATAATAGTGGTAGAACTAAACGGCGTAGAAGCTGCCTTCTGCTACTGCCTTGTGACGTCACGGGCAATATTCAACATGGACACCCGTTTTAGCGGCCTTTAATTTTTCCATATTTCGAACGGTCATCTCGAATCAAGTATTCACTATTAGGATTTAAACTGTGGTTTAACGACATTATGTTACTCTGAACTCTAATTTAAACAATGTGTTTGGTGCATTTGAAACACTAGTGTGCTTCCCTATTTCAGCATTATGCTTAGACAGGAATTTACTATACAAAAATGTTCAGGTTTCTCGGGTTAACAGATTTGAGTAAAACTTAATTGATTAAGTAATTGGGCTTTATTGCCAACAAAGAAAATACATTCCCTCACTTCACACCATGGCCCCCTGGGCCCATGGTAACACACCAGGCTCACATACCAACTTACTGAGTGACTACGAGAGACTGACTGAGACTAGCTCTCCCGCCAACGTGCGTACACCAACGTGCGCACACCAACGTGCGCATGCGCATCAACAGTTTTGCGCAATATAGATGTACCACATATATCCAACAAAAAATATTAATTATTTTGATGACTTAATGAAGATATATCTGATATATATCTTCATATATCAGATATATCTTCTATTTTGATAAGTTTCTATTTCTCCTAAGATATTGATCATACAGGTCCCAAATTTTCAGCGTAATTTCTAAATGGTAATATAAGATTTCAGTTATCTTTTATTATCCATGCAAACCGTTGATTTAATTTTTATATCGATATCTTATATCAATGCAAATTACAGGAGGAAAACCCTCAAATCCTTCTCCACACGATTCTATTTGAGCAAGATTAACGAAATTTTAAGGATATCCTTTAGCGAAGGCCACATGTGGCAATGATAGGCATTTCACGTGATTTATTTTCCTGCGAGCAAAATGAAATCGACCTCCATTGAATTCGATTATTCTCTAATTTCTTTTTTATTTGATTTGGTGTGTTATTGATATTCTTACTGTGTGTTTAGTTTCAGTTATTTTACGAGAGAAAATTATAACAAACGAATTCCTTTGTTGCAGTCGATGTTATGATCGATACAAGTGTGCATTCGATAGACGCATTTTGAAGCGATAGTATTATGCCGAGGGAAATATGTATTTTCTTTATGATATTTTAGGACAAAAATTCCATGAGCGAATTGGACATTGGATAAGGACCCCAAAAATGAAAGAAAAGATCATCCGTCCCCCTAATATTAATAACCAAATGTTTTATAAAAAGATTCTCTGAGCTTTTGGGGGGGTTTTAACCCCCAAAAACCCCCCTCGCTGCGTCCCTACTTCGCTTCGCTATTTTTATTTAGCTTCATTCGCTTTATCTTGCGCCTGATAACAAAACAAAAACTGTTGTTTATCAGAAGGCGCTTGACGCAAGACATTAAACCCGAATGTGTAGGGCACACCGTGGTGCGTTTACGCATGCAGCAGGTTTACTCAGTGCATTTTTTACAAACAGATATACTATAACTGGCGCGCCTAAAGTCATTTGATACGAATGCTGCTTCATAGGGGCTTTTCTTACACTATTTTGAGCATCAGTCAAGCGTCGGTCTAGCGTTGCGTTAACCTGCCCCGTGAATGACCCAAGTTTACGCGACGGACTTAGACCTAAAAACATAAGGCATGGATAAATCGACACTTATACGTAGTTTATTTTTAACCTGAGCCTATTCTAGTTTAATGGTTAGAGCAATATGTACTGTCCTTAATGCCTGAATATTGTAAAATTTTTACTTATTCTCTAGATGAATCCTAACTCCTATTATGACTCGATTAAGGCTTCACAGACAGTTCGGTCTACTTTTAGTTTTAAGCTGACCCGGCGAACTTCGTACCGCTTAACTTTCAATGAACTTATAATTTAGTTGCACCATTTATAAATAAAGAGCGGCTGTATCGTTTTAATCATATTTGATTTATTGAAAATTAAATGAGAAAATATTGATGAAATAAAAATTATACTCATTCAGTTATTGGCTATTTGTGTTATTAACCGTAAAAAAATGTTTTTAGGTCTAAGTCCGAAGCGTAAACTTGGGTCGTTCACGGGGCAGGTTAACGCAACGCTAGACCGACGCTTGACTGATGCTCAAAATAGTGTAAGAAAAGCCCCTATGAAGCAGCATTCGTATCAAATGACTTTTGGTGCGCCAGTTATAGTATCTCTGTTTGGAAAAAATGCACTGCGTAAACGTGCTGCATGTGTAAACGCACCGCGGTGTGCCCTACACCTTCGGGTTTAATGTCTTGCGTCAAGCGCCTTCTGATAAACAACAGTTTTTGTTTTGTTATCAGGCGCAAGATAAAGCGAATGAAGCTAAATAAAAATAGCGAAGCGAAGTAGGGACGCAGCGAGGGGGGTTTTTGGGGGTTAAAACCCCCCCAAAAGCTCAGAGAATCTTTTTATGAAACATTTGGTCATTAACATTAGGGGGACGGATGAGTCACAAAATATTTAACTGTTCACACAGCCGAAAAACCTACCATTTTGAACATTTTATCCTAAAAAATTCCTGGGGAGGGCCCCCACACCTCTCGCTTACCTTGGCGAGTTTTCTATACCCGACAGACCCGCCAGTATTAGCTGCGCCTATCCTTAATTCCTAGCTGCGCCCTTGAAGCGAAGGAAGAAATACAGCGGGTGGTTTACCGACTCGTAAACATACCACATATTATTTACCATGAGAAAACCATGGGTTTTCACTGACACATGAGAACAAACATCACAAAAACTGAAAGACTGACCATGCGATTTATTAATCGTTATCACGAATGCAACACGAATTGGAAATTAAATACGTTTAAGCTCAAAAGGGCATATAAGTTGGGATCATGGAATCTTCGGATTGAGAACTTCCTCATCTTTGAATTTTCCTTTGATATAGTGGCGTGAATCACTTTCATTATCAGTTTTTTAATAACCAAACACGTTCCGTTGGATAGTTTTGGTTGGTTTAGGTTTCGAAAGATCATGAACACAGAGCCTACCTTTCGCTGTAAATCGTGCCGTGGTAAGCCAGATGCGCCCAAGGACTTTAAATATTCAGATAGATAGTTGGTGACTTCGTCTTCGTTTATTACAAAGTTAAAAGATTTGAATTCATGCAGAGTACACGGACATTACTGATAATCAACAATTGCTTGGAGATTTGTTTACACACACGGTAGTTATGTGTTTGTTGACAACTCGATTCGAGCTGAGCTTACCTCTAATTCAATTATTTTAATACTAGTTTAATATTACTTTAATATTTTTAACATGTTTGAATATTTAATTTTTTTAATATTGTTAAAAAGTTCAGTCAATACATTAGTAAAAACGAAAAAGAATCTAATATTTTTGACCTGTTAACAATCAACCCCTAAAAACATATTTCTAAGATAAAGTTGATTTTTTTGTGAAATTTTCCAATGTTTTAATGTCCTATATGTTGTCCGGGACTGAGACGAATCCAAAGAGCCTAATGTCACTAAAATCGGTGCAGCCGTTCTCGAGTTATAATTGTTCTAACCACGGTTCTAACTAACACGATTTTCGACTTTCTTTTATATATATAGATGATCAACAGGCTCACCACTCACCAACAGAAGAATTGGACATTGGATAAGGACCCCAAAAATGAAAGGAAAGATACGCACTCACACGATAGCAGGAAAGAGACAGGAACATGCGTTTCGGGGCGTGCGGAGCCCAAATGAAATAATTCTCCGTTTACACTACGCACGTACCGACCTCCGTCCGTCCCCTCGTACTCTCAAGACGGCGTGTAAACGCACAGAGTTACCATGGTAGGCGGTACATAACCCTGCCGAACTTATGATGGTTAGCGCTAGTGCGCCGAGAAAAAAGAGTTAAGAAATGAAGATCGATGCATGTACGCGCGCCTCTTTAGCGCCATTGCAATCTTGAAACGATCATAGATAATCCATAAACAAATCTAGTACATCAAAGGTATAAGGCAACGATTGAAGAAAGTATTGAGTAGGTAATGGAAGGGCGTAAGTGGAAAGTTTTTTCCTGTTGTTCTATATTACAAATGATAGCGGATGCACTACGCAAAACCAGCTATAAATGATTTATTTATTTACGGTTTTTAACCATTAAAGATATACTTGCATCAAACTTCACATATGGTGGAAAGTAAGAAACAAACGCAATATAAACCAATTAAAATCGTTACATACTGGATTGCACAATCAACTTTGCCACAAATAACTGTTAAATTTAGATGAAGGCATGGATAAATCGACACTTGTACGTAGTTTATTTTTAACTAGTGTTGCCGCGAGACGAGACGAGACGAGATCGCCAGTCTCGTCTCAGTCTCGTTTCCTGACCTCTGGTATCGTCTCGAGTCTCGTCTCGTGAACCCCAGTCTCGTCTCGGTCTCGAGTCTCGGACGAGACTCTCGTCTCGTCTCGTTTCCCCCATAATAAATTTAGCGTCGTTTCCATTGCGTGCATAATCGCTTATCGAAGGTCTTAAAAATAGGAGAGCCATTAATAAAAATTGCATACACATATTTCTCTGGACACCAATTGAATAAAAACTGGTGCTAAAATCATTGATTTTATTGATAATCAACGAATAAAATAGTACTTAACATAAAACGAAATATGTCTAAAAATGGAATGTAGACAAAATCGTAATCGATCACCGGAAAAAATTCAAAAAATTATATTATCTTAAACATTGTTTGAACTTGATTAAAATGAATAACGTACTTATAATTTTCAGCGCCATTTACTTTTGCCTGCTCCCTGTATGCCGTGTTTAGTAGTTGAAAAGTCTGTGGGGTTTCTCAAAACACAGGTTCCTGGGCAGTTTTACATCTGTATCTTGTCTCGTATCTCTTTAAGTTTATCTCACTCACTACACAATTTCTTCTTTCAACCCTATATGTTTCATTTTGTGGGTTTTGTTAACAAAATATGCCGTCCGGTCGATTGAGCACATTCCGTATCGGTATCCGAGAGCCGTCCTTTGTGCTGTTCAAAATTCTGTCGTGCTATAATTTTGTTCACTAAGATTCAAATATTCACTAATGGGCGAAATTTTATAGTGGTAAGGATCTTTTTTTACAACTTCCTTCCTCTTTCTATCTACAAAACAGAGAAAGTTGGTGAGCACTGAAAACCTTTCCTTTCCCATTACATTGAGAAAAAATTGAGTCTCGAATACATGTTTTCCGATAAAATACATTCTGAAGCTTGGTTTCTTATTTATTCCCATCAATATGAGCAATCCTAGAAATAATTTTATTTCCACCAGAGTTGTGGGAACCCACTTTTGAAAGCGCTTTTTTTTGCTTTGGAATTTTCTTTGTAAATTTTAAAGAAACTATGCCACGTAGCGGTTTGTCTCAGTCACTATAATTGTAATTATTTCATCATCGAAAAATAACTCCAATTCCAGAGATCCTTTTTACACGAATAGGTGATATTTCTTTTCAACTAAATCACACGCAAAGGTTGGAGGCACGTCTTCACAGCCGATCTCTTCCTAATTATATTCTTGAAAATTCTCAGAAAAATGAGATGTTATATATCTTCGAACCTGGAGTCAAGGGAGTATCCAATTGAAAATTACGAAGTCGTATCAGAATGTGATGACCGGAATTTGAGCGCAAGATATTTGCGGCAAATTCGGTTACGAAAGTGTTTACTCCCTCGCTAGCAGGTGACTATGCGCGCGAAGCGAGGCGGAAGGGGAGGATGACTCGAGGCTAAGAAAGCGAAAGGCGAAATACGGCACACAAAAATACTCTTGGAGAGGACGGGAAGATGCAACACCATGGAGTTGTCGTAACAAACACTCCACTTCCTAGAGCCCCATATAGTCCTATAGGTCAACTGGGGGGGGAGGATAGGACCTAGGGGGCCAAGATTTTGAATATAAAAACTCTCAAAATCTGAAGGAAGGCAGTTGGTGTTTGGGGAGTGACAACCGGGGTGTGTATCACGAGGGGTCGTCACTTGGTGCAGCAGAGATCGCCCGTCTACTCCGTGCCGTATTGAGATACCCTGTCGGTAACCAGTACTTTCCCGGCATCCCGCGAACATCCAAGGGAAAAGCGAGAGTATCAGCCTTGCCGAACGCCCGACGTCTATCCGCCTCTTCGCGACCTCCGCCTGTTCAAGCCGGTACGCTTCTCGGGAGACCCAAAGGTAAAGTGCCTTTTCCTATCTATAAAAACTACAGCTTGAATCAATTCATTGCTTACGGCACCCTAAGGCAAGGACCCACACGGCGAAGCCGAGTTCGATCCCCGTCGCACAACAGAGCACGGGGCGGACGCTACAAATGGTGGCAGCGGTGTCGATAATTGAAATGCCCGCATGGGGCGAATTCATTTTTTTTGAGAGATTGAGGAATTAAAATTTTTTCGCTCTTTGAGGCAATCAAAATTTTTACTCAGGAAAGATGTTGTTCGGTCATTCCCATTCCGGGATTGATATTTCGCCTCCGAGTGAGAAGATTACTCTCAAATGCCAGGGCACTGTAAGACCTGAATGGTTTCACTTACAGGAGCCAGAAGCGTGATTTGCATACAAGCTGTACTTTCGGGTCTCTCGTTTCGTGTCCCCATGTTTTCCCTCTTCGTGTAAAAATTTGTGTTTTCCGATTTGTAAATATACCTTAGCCAGGTAGTTTCGTGGCTCTTTGTCAAAATTTTGCTGTGTGGTCGCTACGGTGGCATCACGAAGAATTGTGACCCCGCGGGAAGTCATTTAAAAGTAAGCCGTGCCACACAATCCATTTAAAAATGCCGGATCCTCCCACCGTTCCGCCCACCATGGCTCCTGCCAATGTATCCGGGTTTTTATACGCGGTAGAAGTATTTTCAGGGGAGGACGACGAGATAGCCGTCGAGGAATTTTTGACAACTCTTGAAACCGCGGCCACTTTGGGCCAATGGAGTCCTAACCATAGAGTAATGGTATTGAAATTACGTATCAAGGGCAAGGCAAGGCTATTTGTGAATACGCTCGCGCCCGAAGTAGGAAGTAATTGGGAGGCCTTGAAAAACGCGCTAAGGGAAAGATTCTCCGCACGGGAAAACGCAGGGGCTAGGTTGAGGAAATTACTAGATTGCCGACAGGGTCGCGAAACGGTGAGAGAATACGCGGAGCGAATCCGAGCTCTGGGCGAAACTCCGCAAGATTCAGTGACCGACCCGGAGGAACGCCGATGGCGGGCCAAAGTGCGGGAGGAGACGATGTTACAACAATTTTTACAGGGGCTGAGGGAAGGGATCCGGAGATTCGTGTTAATCCGGGAGCCGTCCACTTTTCAAGAGGCAGTGCGCCTCGCGAAAATGGAGGAACAAAATGACGAGCAAGGCAGAAATAGACTATGTTTAGTGGCCGGTCCCACCACGCCATCGGGTGACCGCAATAATCACCCCCCATCACCGCCGCCCTTTTTACCCGCGCCATCACGGCCAATGTGCTACCAGTGTCGACAATACGGGCACTTCGCAAGGGATTGCGTAATAAACCCCATGCGCTGCTTTAATTGCAACGAGATGGGGCATGTGAGGCGCGAGTGTCGAGCAAATAGATTTTCCACTCGGAACTATGCACTGCCTCGGGCGGGAAGCCCTCCTCCCCCCGTCCGATCGCGAGCCCCTCCCCCCAATGCTAACCTTACGGGAGGGACGAAGACGGCGTTCAACCCACGAAGAAACGCTCCGGCGGAGAGAGGACGACGCCCCACCCACCCAAACGGACTTCCCTCCGGGCACCAGTCCCGCCGCGCGGAGGGGACTCGGCGATGGTGAAAGGAAAGCGGGAGAGATTGGCGCCGTCAACCCGCCGAGCAGACACAACGGGTTATGCCGTGTCCGTCGAGGTGGGAGGCAGCCGCGCGACCCTTCTCATCGACACGGGAGCCACGCTGTCCCTCCTCAGAGAAGAAGTCCCCCGCCCCAACCACCCCCTTCACCCCCCCTTGACACAACTTTGCGGAGTCACTGGCCATCACCTAGCCATAACGGGGACGGTGACTCTCCCGGTGAGGTTAGGAAAAGGCACGTTTTTCCATGAATTTCAGGTAGTGGGGTCGGACTTAAGATTACCCGCCGACGGCATTTTAGGATTGGATCTCCTTCGGACAATGGAAGCGAGTCTAAATCTAAAAACAGAAGTGTTGAGAGTGGGTAATGAAGACTTCCCTTTGGAAGCGGTTGTCTTTGGCCGGGACACGGGGGTTCTAACGCGGGAGGAAGAGAGAGGGAGACGAGAGAAAGGGGAAAATCCTCAGATGGTTAGACTGAAAGAGCGCACGCGGATTTCCCCGCGCAGTGAGGTGGTCACTATGGGGATCCTCGGGAAGAACGGAGGGCAGGGCGAGCAGACATTATTAATGGAACCGGTCGAAGTTCCTATCCATGGGATCATGGTCGGAAGAGGAATTGTGCGCCGATTGGAGGGAAATCAAATCCCGGTGAAATTAATTAATGTCTCGAATGAGGAATTGGAAATTCCCGTAAATATGGTGGTGGGAAACATTACGCGGGAATTTAAAATTCCGGAGGCCGCTCATAAGGAGTTTAGTCGGAGGGAGAATAGCCTTCCCGAGGAATTAGAGACTAAGTGTTTGCAACTACCAGGGGAGGAAGGAAAGAGGTTGCGGGAAGTATTGTTAGAGTATAGCGACATTTTTCACAGGGAAGGGAAACCACTGGGTAAAACGTCGCGAGTGCGCCACGAAATCCACACCGGAAACCATGCCCCCATATTTCGACGACCGTATCGGGTTCCACAGACGCAGCGGGAGACAATGCGCACTCACATCACAGACATGCTCGCACAGGGAATTATTCAGGATTCTACATCCCCCTGGAGTGCGCCGGTGGTGCTAGTCGCGAAAAAATCAGAGAACGGAGAGGAGAAGCTCCGTTTCTGCACAGACTTTCGCGCACTCAATCAGATTACCCGGAGAGACGAATACCCCTTGCCAAATATTCAAGAGACGCTGGACCAACTAGGAGGAGCGAAATATTTTTCCACACTAGATATGGCCAGTGGTTATTGGCAAATAGAAGTTGAGCCAAGAGATAGGGAAAAAACTGCTTTCTCGACCCCCGAGGGGCATTATGAATATCTCAGGATGCCCTTCGGGCTGGCTAATAGTCCAAGCACCTTCCAAAGACTGATGGATTCCGTCCTATCAGGGCTTAAAGGAAGCAAGTGTCTCGTATACCTGGATGATATAATTGTTCATGGTCGAGACACAGGGGAGCATTTGGCTAACCTAAGGGAAGTGTTTGAACGATTGCGGGCCTCGGGTTTGGCATTACAGCCCGCCAAATGCAAATTTTTGGAAAATTCGGTGAAATATTTGGGGCATATTATTTCATCGAAGGGGGTGGAGCCAGATCCCAATAAAATTAGGGCAATCAGTAATTTTCCCCCTCCACATAATCTACGGACACTCAGAGGATTTTTGGGCTTAGTTGGATATTACCGCCGATTTATTCCGAAGTTCGCCCAAATAGCTAAACCTCTGACGGAACTCACTAAGAAGGGTGTGAAATTTGAATGGACTCAGAAAGCCGTTGCCTCTTTCGCAACATTGAGAGACTTTTTATGTAATGAGCCGGTACTTCGGTACCCAGATTTCAAGAAACCTTTCATACTATACACGGATGCTTCCGGGGAAGCCTTGGGGGCCGTCTTAGCCCAGAAGGATGCCAGTGGGGAGTACGTAGTCGCTTACGCTAGTCGGCAATTAAATAAAGCGGAGCGTAATTACAGCGCTACAGAGAGGGAATGCCTGGGGGTAGTATGGGCGGTAAGGTATATGAGGTGTTACGTGTACGGGAGGGCCTTTACAGTTGTTACGGATCATAGGCCTTTGAAATGGTTATTTTCGCTAAAAGATTCATCGTCACGGTTGACTCGGTGGTCTCTTCTCCTAAGCGAATATGATTTCGAAGTACAACATAGGCCCGGGAAAGTACACCAAAATGCCGACGTTTTGTCTCGTAACCCGGTGGCGGTTATTCAAACACCTTTCGAGCCTGTATGGGATAGACAATTAATACGAGACGAGCAGGCAAGGGATCAATGGTGTGGGAAGGTGTTGGAGCAAATAGAAAAATCCGGGGGAAAAAGTGATTTTTATACCGATCAAGAGGGGATCTTGTATCGGAAAGGGAGAAGGGGCGAAGAGCAGTTGGTTGCTCCCAAGAGCATGCGGGAGAGGGTGCTTAGAGCGTTTCATGACTCGCCGTGGGCGGGCCATATGGGAATAAAACGCACCCTGGGGACCATTGGGGCCAAATTTTGGTGGCCAAAGATGATAAGTGATGTGATCACCTATTGCACGCATTGCCATTCGTGTCAATTGCGTAAAGACCCGCAGAAACAAAACAGGGCGCCATTACAGTCTTTACCAGAGGTGACTGGCCCCCTGCAGAGGGCAGCAATGGACATCGTGGGACCACTACCAATGACGGATAGAGGGAACCGATACATCCTTACCTTCCAGGACGCCTTTACCAAGTACCCGGAAGCGATAGCCATTCCCGATCAAAAAGCGGAAACGGTAGCTAAGGTATTTGTGGAGTCAATCATTACTCGTCACGGCGTCCCGCGACAATTATTGACGGACCGTGGGGCAAACTTCACCTCCCAACTCATGAGAGAAGTGTGTAAGCTCTTAGGGATAAAAAAATTGCAGACAACTGCTTACCATCCCTCCGGAAATGGGCTGATTGAGCGAAGCCATAGGACGTTAATGGACATTTTGTCTCACTTTGTTGACAAATATCAACGAAGTTGGGATACTTGGGTACAGTTCGCCATGTTAGCATATAGGAGCTCCCGACACTCCGTTACCCGCGAAACCCCCTACTTCCTTATGCACGGGCGGCATATTGAACTACCGTTCGACGATATTACTTCACCAGCCTCCATTAATTACGCTACGGATAGCAATTACGCAGCCGAACTCCAAGCGCGCTTGAAACTCTCGTTCCAAGCCGTTGCGGAAAGACTAAAAGTCGGACATGCGGCACAGGCGAAGGAGTATAATAAACGAGCTACGGAAGTATCGTTCCAACAGGGGGACTGGGTGTTCGTGCGAAAAGACGCTACACGGCCAGGGACAACTAGAAAGTTAGATAAACATTGGGAAGGGCCATATGAAATCTTAGAGCAAACCAGTCCGGTGAACTATAGAATTAAAAGTGTACAAGGGCATAAAGGCGCTCAAATAGTGCATGTGAATCGTTTAAAACAGTGCAAACTAAGTGATGCCCCTCGTGCCCCCGCCTCCCCTCCCCTACCAGCCGAAGAAAAAGTGAAAGGACGACGACGGAGGAGGCAAGAGCCCTCCCCTCCCCTCCCGCCATATTGTGTCGTCCCAGGTGTCGAGTGGGACACGGGTCCCCCTTCAAGACCTTCCCCTCCCTCACTACCCACCCTCTCTCCCCCGCCACATCGGTACCCCCTCCGCAGCCGAGGACCGGTCGAGCTGACGAGGGAAGTGTAAACAAAAAGGGGTGACGAAACGCGGGATGGCCGCGCGGAACTAATGGTGAAAGATTTTCGGTTGTTTTCGTGTGGGATTTAAAACGGTTTTCAGGTGGATAATAAGTCATGGGCAACTCCAATTCATTCTTTTTTTTATTGGATATATACATATATATTATATATATATACATTTTTTCCCTCCTCCCAATTATGCATACAAGAGACAGATAAATTGGGACAATATTAATTGGTTTCTAAAAAGGTGCTGGCTCCCGCCGCTCATCCAGGGTGGGGTGATCGAGGTAGAAGGGCAGCCGCTGTACTTCCGAAGGGCTGCAGGGCCGCAGTCGGACCTTCAGGTCGGGGTCGTCCGATAGGGCATTGATCGAAAAGATGTGGTGTCGCTGAAAACAACCAACCAGCAGAGCGTGCATTTGATAAAGTTGCAGGCGACTATTGTCAATTCCACGTACGCTCTGGCACGAAGAAATGAACTAATCGTCGCGAAGATTAGTAACGTTACTTCGCGGTTGGCCGCAGAGCTGACAAAACGGTACAATGTACTAATCCCCCACCCCAGAGCATTGTTTTACAGAACCAAGTCCACCAATCGGTGGGTATACAGCGTCCCGCAAAGGAGCCACTTCCTACAGAGATGCCCCGGGAGAGAGGAAGCCTTGAACGTCACAGAAGACTTTCTCAGCGGCACCGGGGTGGTGGAGCTGCGACCCGGATGTTCCGGCTACAGCGAGGGACAGGTGCTGACCCCTTTCTTCCACCGGAGCTCAGCCCTCACCACCCGACGGAGGGATATCTACATGCCGGAGATTAAGGACATTTTTGCAAGGCCCACTACATCACTACATCAACAACCCATCGGCGGAGAAACAACAGAGACTGGAGAACCTCGTCCACCAGTCTCGTCGCATCTTCGGGAGCCAGGGAGGTATTCCGGTGGAGCAGGTCCACGAGATGCTCCAGGAAGCAGAGGCCCTAGAAGAACCGTCATGGGTACCATCTGTGCACACCATCTCCTACCTTGGCCTGATCCTTACGGCAGGAGCCGCCATATGCGCAACGGGGGTCGCGATCTTCCGCCGGTTCCGGAAGCGGTCGATTCAACCCCCGCCTACACCATCGGCACCAGAGGAGATGGAGATGCTACGAGCTCCACAGTAGCAAAAAGAAATTTTTGTACAAAAACTTTACAAGCATTGTATTATAAGAATAAAGAGGAAATGGCGGTTAACTGGAGGGTGGGACACTCACGAGAAGCACACACAAAAAAAAAAAAAATGGTTTAAAATGTGAGCAGTCTCGTGATAGAGACGGCTCAATTTAGAGACAGCGGGGAGCGGTGTGATGACCGGAATTTGAGCGCAAGATATTTGCGGCAAATTCGGTTACGAAAGTGTTTACTCCCTCGCTAGCAGGTGACTATGCGCGCGAAGCGAGGCGGAAGGGGAGGATGACTCGAGGCTAAGAAAGCGAAAGGCGAAATACGGCACACAAAAATACTCTTGGAGAGGACGGGAAGATGCAACACCATGGAGTTGTCGTAACAAACACTCCACTTCCTAGAGCCCCATATAGTCCTATAGGTCAACTGGGGGGGGAGGATAGGACCTAGGGGGCCAAGATTTTGAATATAAAAACTCTCAAAATCTGAAGGAAGGCAGTTGGTGTTTGGGGAGTGACAACCGGGGTGTGTATCACGAGGGGTCGTCACTTGGTGCAGCAGAGATCGCCCGTCTACTCCGTGCCGTATTGAGATACCCTGTCGGTAACCAGTACTTTCCCGGCATCCCGCGAACATCCAAGGGAAAAGCGAGAGTATCAGCCTTGCCGAACGCCCGACGTCTATCCGCCTCTTCGCGACCTCCGCCTGTTCAAGCCGGTACGCTTCTCGGGAGACCCAAAGGTAAAGTGCCTTTTCCTATCTATAAAAACTACAGCTTGAATCAATTCATTGCTTACGGCACCCTAAGGCAAGGACCCACACGGCGAAGCCGAGTTCGATCCCCGTCGCACAACAGAGCACGGGGCGGACGCTACAAGAACATTCTGCACTCTTTTATTTCACAAAGTCAAGCACACTCTGATCGGACCACTCACGAGAGCTAGAAGGCATGGTCAACTAAGAAGGGGTTCATATACGGAAGGGGCCCAAGGCCGAAAAAAATAAAACCACCAAAGCAAACGTAAGCGTGAAAAAAACTCCAACCCTCAGCTTCCAACGTCATAAATAAGATACCAGATGCTGGCAGGCCTTCGAGGTTCCAAGAACTATTGAGTGACAATGCCTGGACGGTCCAAGCCTTCACTATCATTGCCTCGATGAAAGAGAAAGGAAAAGATGAGACAGAAGATGAGATGATAATGAACCACAGAGTAAGGCATTCAGCGTCCCCACATTGAACACACAATCGCTAAGAAAGCACATAAATCGGAGCGTAAGTGGAAGACTATCTTCCATATGTGACCACTAGACGCCGCTCCTAGAGGAAGCATCCTGGCATCAGCTGGAAAAAATATTCTAAAAAAATTCGAGCACACATACAGAGGCAATTAAGAGGCACAGAACGAAATCAGTCAGATATATCTCACATATATACTCACTGAAAGTACTTATATGGAAGATTAAGAGATAGGAATACCTAATGAAACTTTCAAACTCATACAGTGTGTCTTTCACGCTTGAGGCATGGCATTCAGAGGACGCAGACTTTGGTTCGCGCACACTGAGGGAACGACCACGGGCATTTAAATTCAAGATTGAGGGGTTAAATAGCAATAGTAGTACTCCCTCGTTTGCACCGGCGAAAAAATACCGGTATACTGGTACATTCGTAATTTATAAACTTTGTTGATAAGTTGAAAATAAACTTCCGTATAAATCTATCATAATTATCCGGTTTTTCCGAAAATTAGATTATTATACAGGACGATTACACTGAAAAAGTCATTCACAGGCATTTATACGAAAATCCAACGGAAAACTTCAACGGAGGCTCGATTATCTAATTGTGGAACGGTGATAGCGATGTAGCTGTAAAAGGCAACGTTATACAAACGATTTTGGAGCACGCGTTTTAATTTTTGGTGTTTTCCTAGCGAATGATAAATTTGAAGTTCTCTCAGACAAGAGACTCTGTCAGCAGAACGTCTTCTTATTAAAACACCCGACGGTGGCAATCCGACACAAACTTTGGCTACTTATACAACAACCACTCACTTGGTGCCCGAGAAAGATTTTGTCATTTTAATTTCTGCTGTATTTATGTATGTAAAAATATTTTTACACTTGTCTCATGTAAAGACATAGTAGGTTTTACATTTATAGAATCGGAAATAGTTATGCCTAAAATACTGTGATCGAATAAAATTAGATGTGTAGGTCACATTTCCGTTTAGTTTAGAAAAATATATATACAGTATACGGTCCAATAACATTGATTCTCTTGCCTTCTGTGGCTAAAAAAATCTTTTATGGCCATAGTGATAAACAGTCAAAACAGTCAATCATGTAGCCATAGTCAAAACACGTAATAATTTTTAACTGGATATTTGGCTGAAATTCTCGTAAAATTACTTTGCAAGTCATATTTAATTCGAATATTTTCATTTATAATTGATACTTTAAGATCATTTAAAATACATGCAGAAAAAATCTAAATCGTGTAATCAAATCTTCATGAATAGGTACTGTAAATTATGCCGTCATTGTTAATAGCTATGTTCTTCAAGATTATTTTCGCTTGTAATATTATCAACGCTCAATTACTTAAGTAGTTACCTGATTGATAAAACATAAAATGGCAGCGCTGTCGAAGTACCTCCATACAAGTACCGGTATTTCTAGTATCGATAAGGTAGTACCGCTTTTAAATACTGCCAAGTACTACCGGAATCTTGGTACTACCTATGGGTATTTTTTCCTCAACCTCTGAGTGAGACCCTTTTGTTTTTCCACCTTGCTGTCGAATGTGATTTGATTCTGGGAAAGTAGAAAATGGAACAACCGACTCGTTACGTGAAGTGGAGATATCGGAGAGTAAACGGCTAAAGAAAAGGAAATATAACCCTCGAAAACCATAGTAAATGTGATATATATTATTGCAAAGGGTCCCAAGAAGGAGAGGAAAACTTGATCCCTCATTTCATCAGTTACGGCTTATGGGAGGATATCGCTTATGCTAACAGTCTCTTATCTAGTCAGTCCTTTATTTTTTTATTATATATAATGTCACTAACAATCTTGCGGAGTTCTACAACTCTTACGAGGCAAAGTACATAAGAGGGAAGAGAGTAAATGTGTGTCTAAGGGGTCCTACGAAACTAGGTGCGCCATTGCATCAGCAACTTCCAATGTGAAAGGCAATGTGCATTTTTCACAAAGAACTAATGGACAAGAGCCGAGGAGAATTTACAGATAATTTGTTTCCTCAGAAAGAGATAAGGGATATATGAGGAAAAGGTGTATGGACTTATCTGCAACATCCAAAAATAAACGTCATCGAATAGAGGGATCAGACAATCATTATGGACTCATTCGTGATTTCGTGATGTTCTAAGTGACGTAACATTGGCCAACCACAATTCAATGAGTGATTTCCTTTCATCAGTAAAAATGAAACAAAGGTGGCGTGAAAATTAAGAGAAGGAAACTAGAGATCAAATGCTCAATGGGACGTGGCAGTCGGAAAAGTGGAAGAGGTTCAAGCCTATTCCTTTGGTCGTATGTGTAATCTTAGAAATCAAACATCAAAATTGGCTGACGATGTTTTGCTTCCTTCCTTCAGAGGAAACTAGGCAACCGATTGGGGAAATGCCAATGAAAAATCTGCCATCAGGGAATATGAGAGGTCAAGTAAAAATAAAGTATTGCCCGGAGGTGTCTTTGTTGATTAAAATGTACTTTTTTTGGCTGCTAGTCCTGATGGGATAATATCTGATGGCGAGGTCTTGGTGGTACAAATATTACTCTTGAGGAAGAAGTTGAAAATAAAAGTTACCTTCATGGAAATAAAAGAAGGAAATTATAAGCTACGCAGAAGAAGCAGATATTGCTACCAAGTGCAGACAGCTAGAAATATCTAATAAAAATATTGTGATTTTATTTGGTGGTATCCTCATGGTATTTTAATTGAATACCAAGGGAAAATCATTTTTTGGCCAAAGAAATGATGGTAACATTAAAGAAGTTTTACGTGAGCTTTATGATGCGCAAAATATTCCAGGAGGCATCAGGTTATAGTAAATAATTGTACCGAGCTGATGTTTTTTCATTTGAACCAACACTTTCCTCTTAGATATTTATCCTTGCCTACACGCCTTCCGGAGACAAAATATGGTGACATATGTATCCCTGTACATCGCGATGCGGCCGACAGCAGCCTCCTGCCCCCGCCACAGGCTTTTCCCGGATTATCGCAAGTGTGGCATAACTGTGTAGGACACATTTTTTCACCACCAATTTTAAAAATTAATTACAATTGTGACATATTTAAGTACGACTTTCTCTCCATAAGTTCTTACAATATGCAATACGTTGAAATAATTATTAGCTAACAGCCGCGCGAGCCACATCGTTTTGCAATTACATGCGGGTGAAATGTTTCCGGACATAGCCTTAGAGATGGGACTCCAATAGGGACCGCAATACACGAAGGTACTAACACCACCTCGAAATACCCTCTACCAATTATGAACTGATTCGAATTCAAATGAGTGAGATAAAAAATTGAGGATACCATGACTCTTCAGCTTACTTAGATTTTAGTGCCGATGACAGCACCAAGACTTCATAGTTAAGAAAAAAATGAAGTTGGCAGGATCTTAGGGGAGTTCAGCTTGAATAACTACATAAGAATTTTAATGTATATAATTATAAACACGTTTATGTCTCTTATGAAATTCAATAATTGTAAAAATTTTAGAATTTTAATATATTTTTCCTACTTAATGTATAACTTGGAGTTTGCACGGCGTGTGAAAACCTTTCACCATTTGAGACGAAGCGATCGAAATAGAGGTAATTTAGGATTCATCTTAGCTGTAATAAAAATTATACTGTCGTTGCCATTTTAGGAAAAATTTAGAAATGAAGGGCGCAGTAATATGTGTATTACTGAAGTAATATAAACGTGAATATTGTGATGGATTGCTACAAAAAACGGTAGAAAGAAAAAGGAATCTGCAACTTACGAAAGTCATACACGATTTCTGGCGTTCTCATTACGATCTATTATATTGTGCAGTATTGCTTACCGACGCGGAATTAGTCTCGTCATACGTCCTAATTTTATATTAGTATAATGCAGTCTTTTGCTTAAGATACACCGATGCTTTCACAAATGCAGAATGAAGAAAAAGACCTTTGAACCCTGAAGAAATCAAGAGGAAATAAATGCAGGAAATACCCAAAGCAAAAGATACCAAGCGAGGGGCTGACCACCCAACGTAACACATTTTTGTAACACAATGCTGTGGCTCTCGACAGTTTTGCCAGAACTTTTTTGCATTAAAATAAGGCTCCAATTTTCCAAGTTAATTATCCCGGGAAACAAGGAAAAGTAGTCAGCCACTAACACTCCCGTACTTGGCTCCATAAGTGTCGCTCATGCATTCAGAAATTGGTTTTTCACCAAATATTCTAGTTTATAGTTTGATCATCTATCGAAAAGTTATAATTCAGCTGTATTTAAAATGTAATGCTTAAGAAAAACGTAAAATGTATTTCGTCCTAACTGAAGGATGTAGTTTTAGGCATAAACCTATAAACCTTTAGGCATAAAACTATATCAAATATCAAAAAAGGACGTGTATCTAAATTTCGAGACTTTCGAGAGTCTCGTGGAAGTGGTATCGTCTCGTCTCGAATTCTACCCTACAGTCTCGTCTCGAAAACGAGACGAGACTCGAGACGAGAAAGTCTCGAGTCTCGCGGTAACACTATTTTTAACCTGAGCCTATTCTAGTTTAATAGTTAGAGCAATATGTACTGTCCTTAATGCCTGAATATTGTAAAATTTTTACTTGTTCTCTAGATGAATCCTAACTCCTATTATGACTCGATTAAGGCTTCACAGGCAGTTCGGTCTACTTTTAGTTTTATCTCATCATTCTGGATAACTGGAAGTTGAAGGCATAATTTGTTCTTTGGTAATTAACAATAAACGGTTGAGGATTTCCAGAACAATGACGGGGTTCATTAAAAGTTACTAACGAAAGGAGATAGGAACGATCTACTTAGGAATTAATAATTTTGTAGGGGAATAGGATATCGTTGGAAGATGGTCCGTTTTGAAAGGGTCTAAAATTTATAAGGAATAGAAGATATGAAGTGTTGTAATCAGACAGTGAGATTCCTAACTTCGTAGTTATTAAATCTGAGATATTTATTTTGAACACGTTGAATTCGGATTGGGTATGTATTATTATAATTTGTGACCAGTTAACAACAGAGTAATATATTCTAATTAGCCCCAGTGTTATCTATTGGTTACTCTTGTGGGCCATAGCAAAGGGATATTTCTGTGGGCGACATCCAGTATTTTTAACTACGAATAAGCGTATTTTCTGAAAGTTTCTTACCTTTAAACGAAGTAATTGGCTGTTTAAGCCTCTTATGGACACAATGCTCGAACACACGAGACAAAAAACATGTGTATTTACCTTTCGAGTACCCGCTTAAAGAATTCAAGCTGTAAAATACTAATCTTCGTATAAGTATTCCAAAATCTCCCCAAACAATCCCCTTTCTTTCTTTATTTATTTCAACAGCGCCTTGGCAACCCAGTATTAACCCTTAGGCTACGAAAGTTCGCGATTGTAGCTCCCAGTTAGTGCAAAATTTTTGATACGTTGTGCAATCTGTCAATGCCTCCTGCCAATAGGGCTGTGGTGTGGTAGTCAGCGATCCTTATGGTGAGGGGAAGTGTCTGAGTGCAAGATATCCTGGTACCAAAAATAATTTTGTGTTAATGTCGCAGTCAGCGTGCAAAACGCGTAAAAACTTTCCCAAACTCTAAGGGTTGAACACAATCTGCTCTCTGACATTACAACAGAAATTAATTTTCGCCAGATTTGCGTTTGAGATCTCACGCCGAGCGATCGCTCTGTCAGCAGCGGATGCCGTGTCACGCGCGGGCGCTCCAATGACGTCGTGTTTTCAAAGTGCCGAAGAAGAGTCATTTTTAAAGATTCAAGGGAAGTCCCTCAAGGGTCTACTCCAGGTCTCGTCGAAATTTTTCGAAGTGATAGGAAATGGATCCCCACGAGGAGTTTCAGTCGCCAACACTCAATACTTTTCGAGATATTTGTACAAGAAAGTACAAGGAAAACTGCCAACAACAGGGTGGTTTCCTATTATTTTTTATTGCCTAAATCGAAAGATTATTACTCCTGGAGTACGCATTTCACACTCTTAGATTTTCAAATGACGATATCTATTTTTCGCGATTAAACGTAAAGTGAAAATTTTCAAGCGCGCGAAAACGCGACGGCTAAGTAGGAATGATGGGAAAAGTCCGTGTGACGTATTTCTGGTTCCCGCTGCCGCCCTGTGAGGTGACCTTGAGGCGAGGCTTGAGCGCTGATACGACGCAGGCTGCTAGCAGGCAGCGCTTGGCTTAAATATGGATTATTACTACTTTATCAAACGAAGGAAACTTTCCGACCTGAGACAGTTTTAATAAGTGATTATTAAGACATGTTTCCCTGAGCTCTGTGACTCATGCGTGCATTGGTAATCTCAGACGATGTAAAACTCCTATCTACTCGTATAGAAACTAGGTCCCTGTGACGTCACGTGGAGTGGAATCGAATGGGCGCCAATCTGGCCTTTTTCAAATGAGGTTAAAATTGATCATTGCCATTCGTTTAAACTGGGATTTCTAAAACCAAATAATTTGTATAATATGGAAACCCTAATTGTGGGTAACGAATAGCAATCAATGCATTTCGTTTTTATTTGATAAAGGAAACTACCCTATTATACCACCCGCAGCACAATAATAGGCCGTCATGCTCGATTGCTAGGATGAAGGGCATCGATGGCACCTTGCTGGGCAGCGGGTTGCATAGGCGTTTTCCTTGCATTTTCTTGTATAAATATCTCGAAACGTGTTGAGCGGCTGAAAGAAAAACCACACCTCCTGTGCATCCATTTCCTGTCACCTAGCAACATTTGGACGAGATCTGGTGGTGACTCCCGAGGGACTTTCCTTGTTAGGTAAAAAACGTCATTCATACGCGAAATTTTCGGCGAGTGTATTTGAGGTAAGGACCTTATCATTCTAGTACTTTTAAAAAATTGTGCATGTTCCCTATTGTTTAGACATTTAAACATAACAATACTATATTACTATATAAAATTTGAACCTTGAATTATATAAATAAAGAATTATATCGATCATATTATTATATAACATCGATAGTAATCAATGAAAAAATATAAAGAAATAAATGATACGTAAGAAAAAGAATGTTTACTTGTTGCTACTCTGTTGCTATGCTGTAGTTGTACTATTTATGACTAAATACAGAGATAGGACTATAGGAGATTTTTGTTCTCATTTCAATAAATAAATTCCTAGGTATTTTAATGTGAACATTTCTATTGCTAAAGAAAAATGGCAAATTCTGATGATACCTTTATTAGCGTTTCAACTGTTGTTATGATTCTTAAATTGACCTGCTTTCTATTTAATGTTTTTGTCTGTGTTATAGTTATGAGGTTTAAAAATAGTACCTACCTCATTAACATTTCAAAAAATATATCGACCTGTGCATTCATTATGAGTATTATTGCCCGCAGAAATAATTACACATTGTAGGAATTAGTTTCTGAAGTGAGTGTGTGGTTTTCATAGTCGCTTGCTCATTCGTGGTGATGATTTTTTCGATTCGCAGGAGAGCGCGCTCCGCCGCCCGTGGGGACGCAGGCGCGCGCCGTGGTCCTTCAGCCTGCCAGCGGTGAGTCTGCATTCCTCTCCCCACAGTACACATTCTCGTTCTTGGCTTCACTTTGAAATAACATTACATCATCTTGCAAGCAAGCCAAAGGTTCCGTGGGCCTTTGTTTCATAATAATTTGCTCTCCTTGGAACATTTCGCTGCTAGAAAATCTTTTTTATAGGTGTTATAAATGAATGTCCCCATCGTATTTTAATTAGTGTTTATATATGCATACCTTACGTAATGGTTTGGTTACACACACATTAATACTTACGAGTAAATATTGGTCTACGATGAGACATAAACAGACATAATTGTCGTAAGCTGTAAGAAAAAATTCAAAATCAAGTTGCAGACGAAAACAGTTGAATTCGGGTATCGTGGCTGGCACTCGAGACTTGTGTTTTTATTTTTTTAAATGATACTTAAGTTTGCTTAGCTACTTTTTGCAACATGTAATAATCAACCCTCTCAATGCACTTATTACTCGCTGTATATGATTCTAATTTTTCGATGTTTATCAACTCATCGAACGACTCGATACAAGTATTGCCGGTGTTACCTACGATGAATGTTGATATTTTTCTGTATCCGTTGACGTAAAACTACTAAATTCATTGATATAACATGTGAGTTTTCATTCAGTGATTCATAGGCTTGCTATTCACTCTGATATTTTTTATTTACGTCATGCCTTTCCCGTAGTTTTCATTTCATGGACGCAGGACTGTGATCGATTGAATTACTTATCACCCGCTTCGGGTGTAGCGGGACTCTGCAATGAAAGCTATCGTGCTTAAGATGCTCTCTCATTGGCTATCTGTAAGACATGAGGATGAATATTTACAGCCTTTTTTACGGCTCTTGTCGTATGGCATACATCTATTTTGCTATGGCGTTTTTGCTCTGAACGACGAAATGCGCCGCGTGAATGCGCGAACAGAAAATGAAGCCTGTTCCAATTTGTTTCGAGCATTGCTACATTCTTCGTTCCGGTGCGCCAATATCGTTCCTGCATTTAGACTATAACGCATAGAGGTTGATGCATCGTGTAGCGAGGCCGTAATAGTATGCGCTTCATAAGATAGAGAATTGAGATAATTTTTGCCGCAACCCTTGGGAGGTAAGTGATGATGAATTTCTCTCCATGCGAGCGAGTGTGCTGGCGCTGCTGTCGCTGCTGTCCGCGGCTGGCCGATTGCCCGGGCCCACCGGATGTGGCGTCCCATTCGACTCAATTGAGCCGCCTTGTTAAGATGGCATTCGGCCGCAAAGATTAAGGAGGCGCTGTGACGCATCGCCCTCATTGATATGCCACGCTCACGATATTGGCAGTGGCAGTGCACTCTCTCTCATTCAACATCTCCAGCCAGTGAGAGCCCTAATTGGGAATATCTTCTGAAAAAGCCGATGGAGTCATGAAAATGGCCAATTTTGGTAGAACGCGGCCGTTCGTAATAGACCGTTGTCCTTTTCAATTCTTCGCATGCTTCTTCTTTTTCAACTTCCATCGAAATGCCCAAGTTTCGGTGTGACTAATTTTCCTCGGAATCCTTGCTTTTGCCTCATTTGCCGAATTTTGCACGCGGAGGACCGAATGAAAGTGTTCGATATTCGAAACCCGCGTCTGCCGAAGCTGAAGATCACGTGACTCAGCTGATCTAGTTATACGTCTTTGCACTAACAATTGTTTTTCCATAGTTCAAATTAGTGTCGGAGATATTGACTACCTATCATTTGCAATATCCAGGTGGATACAATACAAATAAATTTTGATAAATTATCAATAATAGTTAATATGGATTGAAAATTCAACTAAAAATGCGCTAAAGGTAAAAAATTAAGAATTTAATCCCATAAATATCAACTGGAAGGAATTCATTGAACTGTTAACAACAACCACACTGAGAATACAGTTTTAAATAATTTTTTTCGGCCATGGTGAAGTTAAATCATTAAATATATCCGAAATTCCTGAAAATGAGCGTAAAAATGCATTTTTATGAGGTTAGAGTCGTTAGGAAACCTTTGCCGGATCGAAAAAAATTGACTTTGTGGTCATAACATAATATCACCCCGCCTTGTACGCCGTTCAATAGTCTCGCATAGTTTCACTTAATCTGGGGTGAATAAAGTCTGTTGTGCTCGGAATCAGTGCGGCGGATTTCACTCCCGAGTGGTCGATTCCGAATGGTTGGACGAGCGATCGGAAATCGAATCCTTTTCATTGCGACGACGGATCGCGAGTGAAGGGAGTCACTCGGAGTGAGTGAAAAGTTCTAAAAATCACGGCAATTTGCTGTCGACTCGCTCTGAAGGGAAAGCAATCGGAATGGCTGGGAAGAGGGCGCTCTCCCGAGGCGCAGAGAAATCATCAATTTATGCGCATATTCTAATGGGTCAGGTACGAGCAGAACGATGAAAATCTCAGAGAATTCGGTGGTAAAAATCTTTTGAAAGTAATTTTAAAAGATAACATATACAGGCAAAAAAACTTAGCAAAAACAAAGAAGCCAACATAAAAAGGCAGAAGCAACAGAAATCATCATTCTATGCTCATATTCTAAAGGGTCAGGTACGAGGAAAATCTCAGAGAATTCGGTGGTAAAAATCTTTTGAAAGTTACTTTAAAAGATAACATATACAGGCAAAAAAACTTAGCGAAAACAAAGAAGCCAACATAAAAAGGCTGAAGCAACAGAAATCATCATTCTATGCTCATATTCTAAAGGGTCAGGTACGAGGAAAATCTCAGAGAATTCGGTGGTAAAAATCTTTTGAAAGTTACTTTAAAAGATAACATATACAGGCAAAAAAACTTAGCGAAAACAAAGAAGCCAACATAAAAAGGCAGAAGCAACAGAAATCATCATTCTATGCTCATATTCTAAAGGGTCAGGTACGAGGAAAATCTCAGAGAATTCGGTGGTAAAAATCTTTTGAAAGTAATTTTAAAAGATCAACATATACAGGCAAAAAAACTTAGCAAAAACAAAGAAGCCAACATAAAAAGGCTGAAGCAACAGAAATCATCATTCTATGCTCATATTCTAAAGGGTCAGGTACGAGGAAAATCTCAGAGAATTCGGTGGTAAAAATCTTTTGAAAGTTACTTTAAAAGATAACATATACAGGCAAAAAAACTTAGCAAAAACAAAGAAGCCAACATAAAAAGACAGAAGCAATTTATTCATCGACCCAATCTCGAAGACGTATGTTTCGTCAGTGGTGAGGTGAGTTACGGCAGAGCCATTTTGGCGCTGCGATCGCCGCTTGGCCGAGTGCGAAGGGGCGATGAGCTTTTCTCGCGGTCATTGTGCAGGGAGGGAGGTCATAGCCGCGAAGTGGTCGCGGAAGACGACTTCCCTCATGCCTTTGGGAAGGAGTGCCACTCAATGCTTTGCTTTCCTTCGCGGATGTTTTTCTCGTTTCGGTCTTCCGTCATCGAGTCTAAAGGACGAGGTCACTCTGCGTGGAGAGCCTCCCCCTCCACGACCACCCTCCCCTCCCTTTCATGACCTCTGACACCCCTCTTCATCTAGTTTCCGCCCCTTTTGACACGACCATATCACTCATTATATTTTCGCTAGTATTCACATTTTCTCTGGAATTGTTTTTTTTTGTTGAAAATGTGACGTCTTTCCTTCGGGGAAACCTTGAAGTTATCTGTGGTGGAAAAAATCGACTTGGATGAAATCGGTTGTGACCTTGGAGTGAATGGGCCTCGACGGGTGTGCTCGTCGGTGGCGTGTAATATGGGCTCGCTCGCTCTCGGAGATGTGATATGTTTAAACGTCATCCTAACCATAATGGCATGGGTAAACTTGAAAATTTAGTCACACTTGCTGGTTAATGATCCAAGTATTAGATTCAGCTTGTGTCGAATGATAGTCAAAATGATATTGTTAGTTTTTTAGGTAACAAATATTGGCGGTGTTGATAGTTCATCAATGAAGCGAAGGGTCATACTGCTAATGTCTAGGGTAGTGATCACATCCACCATAGACTTGTATTTTAAGCTTATCGTAGGCATGCATTTAGAATTGACGAGCCTTAGCGCCACGCGGGATGAAAGTGGACTTTTTAAAATGGGTACTCTAAACAATCGATTTATGAGTAATCACGAATTTACATTAAGTTGCATATGTCTAGATAATAAAATAAAGGTTTTAGTCACTTGTGATAAGGCGTATTCTATAAAATTGGACAAGCGGTTTTTCATCATTTTAATGTAAAAAAATACGAGAGGAAATTTCATGAAATTTAACGCGGTTGAATCTTACGCAGTCTTAGCATTCAAATTAGCCAGAAGTCATGGTCCGACGACAATTTGGTGGAGTAATAGAGGGAATTGTATGATTCAAGACACATTTCTTGTCAAAAATTCGAAAAAAATGGAATGCAAAAAATATTTTTACGCAAAGTGGTGTCGGATATTAATGGAGGTGAATGCAGACGTATGAAGAAATTTCGATGAACATCTGAGATCCTCAGGGATAAACGTGTACGTTTGCTTGAGGTAGAATGGTCGTACTTCAGATGTAGGGATAAATTGTACTAAAGGCTGGGCTAAATCACGTACGATATCATTCAAAGTGCTCGCGATGACGATATTTTATGAAAACAAACAAAAATCCGTTATTTTTAACGAATGGCGGACTGATTTTACGGGTGCTTTATTTGGTAGGATATGGTTGAAAGAGTCTGGTGAGCGGCACTATTTGTCTGAGAACGGAATTGAGGGAAGGTGCATAATGAAAGGATGGAGACGGGATGTGGTTTAGCTGTGCTAGGCTTGCTTGTCAGGCGAAGGTGGCAGTGCTGTGACGAGCGAATCCACAAACACTCACTATGGGGCTGAAGTAGATTGAAGTGAGATACAAATACAGAGTACCTATGGCTGCATGCCGCGGCGGAGCAACATTCATTGCACGACTTCAAACCGCGGTATTTAATTTGCATCCGCTTTCCGTGGACTTGGCCCCCTGCTACTCCTATTTGAACAGCCTCCTGACCTCACTGGACATAATCTTATCGAATTTTCATGAAATGACCCCAATAGCAATGTAAATTTTGTGTAATATAGTTATGTGAAACCTTACTAAATTTCCATTTCGGTTTGGATTACCTTTACAAATTTACGCCATTTCTGCCGCTATCATGTGTGCGAGTCTCGCGTGTGCTCGACATCGAAAGAGCAGTGCATTCGGCCCTGGCCCTTCGACCGCAGTGCTTTGGTAACGTATCCTAGCGTCTCATCGCTTCGTAACCATCGTGTTTTTATGACTAATTTTATTCCGGTGTTCCCACAAAAAGCAAGTTCTGATTCTTACATAATCGGAAGCATTTTGGAAATACATTTGCATAAAATATTAATTTGATCAACAGGAGCGCAGCGTTACCAGCTAATTCATAACAATTAAATTCTATGTAGCTGATTTGTTACACGTTTTAATTAAGACAGTCGCTAAAACTAGCAGAATCCGTGCATCGCCTATAATTTTATTTCGAATTCAAGGCAAAGAATTCGATAAAAATGCCCATATTGATTTAATTTAAAAAAAAATGAAGTGAGACGTAAAGATTATCTCGAAGCGTTACTCTCTCGTTGAAGAGAGGCGGCGCCAATGTCGCATGCGTGCCCCTCTGCCCACATCTGCTTCGACTTATTTCGCTCGTTTCCCATTCCAATCTCCTCCTTGCATATTGTCGTTCTTGCCATCCGAAGCCGCAGGGTACGTAGCCTTTGGCGTTGGTTGGCAGTGATGCCGTGAAGACTTGCATTCCGTCATCGCTGCGGCATTCATTGGCAGGCGCCCGCCGTTAGTTGTCGCGGCCGGAAGCCCAATTGCTTCTCTGCGTGGCCAGACGCTGCTGCTGATGCGACCGACGCACGTCTTTTATCGGACAGCCTTCGCTCTAGCCCGCCGCCATTTGAATAGCGGGTTACTGTGACTATGAATTATTACAGAAAAAGTTCGTATTCCATGTTTCCTCTTTGTATAATTATTAATAAACGTGAATTTTCAACGTATAATGGGATAACTGATAATTTAATTTTTATCATAATTGTTGGTAATCTCCTGTGACGTCATGGCAAAATTAGCAGTGCCGAAAGGCACTTCCCCTAACTTTTTAGAAGTGAAATATTACTTTGTATGTTTTTTAATTATAAGTCATTATATAAATAAAAAAAAATTGTGTTGGTTACGAATGTATGTATTTTAAATTTTGAGGCAAAAAATTGATAAAAGTGTTATTTAACTATTACATCTTTTTTTAACGGCGTCCCGGCACCGTGAGACCACTGGTATTCTCGGATATCTTATTTATGAAATAGAGGACTCCAGCTGAAGGAACTGGAGAGGAGTTGGATGAGCGTGTAAATGGCTGAAAGATGAACGATGCAATCAGGATGCAATCAATTAATTTCTGGGAACGCTTGGTATGGGGCCATGAATTGGCAATAAGCCTTTGAGGGAGTTTAAGGGAAGCACTTGCAAATCTGTCAGGCATTGTCTGGGCCACTACCAGCCGAAAGGGCAGACCGACTGCGCCAAATCTCAGAGTTGGACGAGGAAGAAAAAGGTTCTGTTCCAGTTGTGGAATTTGGTTGCAACGAGCGGTGAAAACGTAGATGTTGGCTCATTAGCAATCTGTCTTGGCAAATGAGCGATTTCACACTATTGTCGTACGCTTGCATCGAAGAGATTCAGTTGCGGTGTTAAGTAATGAATGGGTGGGTGCTAGTGGCTCTCCTCTGGAAACGCGGCTCACTGCGACAACTCTGCAACAACAGTTTTCTCACTAACGCCCTTCGAACCCGCGCACACTTTTGTATCGAGTACTTATGAGTTTTCAGGACGCTGTGTAAATGACTGCGTCTTCTTACATAATATGTGACGAAGATAGCATCTTCCGTTGCAGTGTTCCAATATGCCGATCAGTGCCGTAGCCAGGGATTTCGTTCGGGGTTGGTCCAAAACCAGGGGTGGAAATTAAAAAAACAAAGTATCGAGTAGATGGTTTTAAACTAATTTGAACACTTTTCAATGATCGAAGAACTTCATTTTACAAAGAAATCTTTTAATTTATGATATTTAAATATTTTGTTTTCTTTTATGAAGCAGAGTAATTGTGTTAAAATATTTGGGGGGGGGGGGGCACCGGACCCCCCGGATCCCTCTTTCGCCGCAGCACTGATGCCGATGCATGCTAATCTAGTGAAGCTATTGGGAAGCAATCCTGAATTATGTGATTCTTCCTTGAATAGCATGCGGTGTGACCCAAGAGAGAGGCGAAGCCGGGGAAAATGATTGGATGGCATCGCAAGGACGTATTCAATTTCCAACGATACAAAGAATTGAAAATATCAAGTGAATCAATTTTATCGCAGATAAATGTGTGTTCTTTTAGATATCCAATCTTGAGAAATTCTCGCGGTTGTGATACAGCAAATTCTGCTCGTGATTTAGTTACTACTCTAGGTGAAAATAAAAGAAAATCAGCAACACGAAACCTTATTTATAATAATTCTGTAAAACTTCTTCTATCAATACCTCTCCATGTTAGGTCCAAGTCTTCATCTAACCAAATTTATTTTCTCTTTTTTTTCAAATAAGTATATATTATTGTTACCACTACTATTTTTAATTATTATTAAAGTATTCCACAGACTGAATATGGTTTTCATGGAGTGTTCAAGAAGTATTCTGGCAATTTCCCCATCCCTCATGCACTTCCCTCTTCAATTCACTATACTTAAGGCCGACTCCCTCTCATATCTACTAATTAAAAATCCCATTCTTTTCCTTCCTCTCCCTCGTTCCCATAACATTCTTCCTTCTAACACCGTTTTCAACATCCCCTCCCCGCTAAGTACACCCTACACCTTCTGTCTCCTCGCCTAGAAGCTGCAACCCACCATACCCAGCACTTCGTCGTTCCTCCGTCCACTTCTCCCACCCATGCATGCATGTATGTCCGAGGAGGGCGTGAGTTCCGAGGCGCATGGCAGGGGGTGTTCACCTACCTGCTGTTGGTGTGGTGCTGGGCGCAGAGCGGGTTCGTTAGCAGGGCCATCGAGAAGGCCAGCAGGGCGGCGCGCATCTTGTCTTCCCTCGTTGATATCTGCTCTCCTCCGGCTGCTATTGCGACGGACGAATGAATGAATGCGTGAACTGACCGCCCGCACCCGAACGCCCTTCTCTCTCTCCCCCAAACCCCCCTTCTCTCCCCCCCCCCCATTATCTTGCATCTAGGGGGAGGAGGTTATCTGCACCACGAAACACACGTTTTCCGAACGACGAAACGATTGCAGGGTTTCTGTGAACAATTGTAGTATTTTGCACTTTTAACGAGATGGACAATTTGAGTGATGGATAGTGTGTACTACTTTTGCTAGGTTTCAAGGTAAAATCTTTCGTACTTCGCCTATTCCACGCAAAATATTTGAATTTTGCTGGACCGATTAAATTTCTTAAGGCAAATGAAACCTGGTAATCAATGTAGTTTATGCATTTTGTGAATTCATTGAGGAATTCATGTGTCAAAAATTGGAAAAGGAATCCCATTTTTCACTCACAAGCACAATGTGGCCTAAAATTTCCTAATTAATAGTACTAGTCTTCGATTTAAATGCGACTGGAATGCAGGTTGTAAAACTAGATCTATGTGTCATTATAACATAAACATACTTGTTTAAAAACCAATAAATTTAACTTACATGAGCAATATTTATCCTATTTTAATTGAAAAATACAAGTTGAACTGAAGAAATTCATTTAAGAGAGACTTAATTTGGGAGTTTTTTCTTTTAGAATTCCACAATTAAAGTCGAAAAAATAAATTAAGGCACTTAATTTAAGTTATACCTTGCTCAGATCAAAACTTGCTGTTGCATACAAACTTAGCATAGGAATGTTCAAAATATGCGTACAAATTATTAATACTACGCGAGGCAAAAACAATTTTTAGTTTTAGTATACTCATCAAAACAGTTATAAGGTTGCTGAAAACTTGTTGTATTTCGTTTGAAATCATTTTTCATTCCGTGCGGCGTGTATCTCGTATGAGAGAAATGCGTGCTGTGTGCTGACGTTCAGTTCGGCGTCCCTCCCTTTCGATGAGACGCAGCACCACAGCGCGGCTCTGTGGCCGTTTAGGCCAATATGGCGTGAAAAGTCTAAAAACATCCCGAGCAGAACTTACTGTTGCTGAAAACCTCAAGCAATGGTAAAATAGCAGTAGTTAAACGTCCGGTACGAATTTAATGTAAGGCGAGGAACATTTTGAGTGTAAAGTAGGTACTAGACTAATCTAGTGAAGTATAGACCGTAGAGTATATATTAAAACCAATGGGAAACAAACGGGACATACTCACTTATTCCCTGGCATCTACAGCGCCTCTGCCCCCTGCCATCTGTCGGGAAATGGCGAAACTAATGGGTTTGCGCAGTCTATACCGTATGCTGCGTTTCTTCTCCATTTACTCTATCCAGAATTAGTTTCCCTATATTGGAGGAGCATTGTCCTATTCACTCATTAAACTTCCAATCAACTCTAGGACTGGGAATGGTCTCACCTAAGTGCTTAAGATGCTTAATTGGTCCTTAATCCATTACCTTTTTCCCAGCAGCATACTCCATTAAAAACTATAATTCCTTTTTTCACATCTTCTCCATTACTGATTTTCTCCATTGATGCCATTGTGAAATAGTGACTGCCCATTCATGTACAATACTTTTAAAAATTTGGAGACGATTCTTTGTAATCCTTGAAGCCTTTCACCCTGCCTTTATCCTTCTACTTGTTGTGGTGGCAAGGTTAGAGCCTCCCAATGATGCAGAGCGTGGGTGATTCATAATTACGGTAGCCAGGAAGAAGACTCAGGGTTTAAGGGTTGAAACCCACACATAAGGTAGTCCACTTGATAGCGTCTCCTATAAAAAAAAAAAACCTTTGCCGTTGAGGGCAGCGAGGTCTCCGGGGCGGTGGTCGGGGTGTCTATCATTTGAAATCCATGGAAGCAGTGCTAAGCATCATCCAAGGATGAAGCGAGAAATACCAGGGCGATGGAGGAGAGGAAGCCAGCAATGAATGCAGGGATAAGGGATGTTAGGAAAATGATGAAGGCAGTGAGCTATAAAATAACGAGAGGGATTTGGATAAAGGGATAATCTTGGGACCTTGGGACTGTGTATTGTGAGGTGGAAGGTAAAGTGTTTTCTACAGCAGGTATGTGAGGCGCGTGATATACATCGTTTTCATCGACAATCTTCAATCCTAGGATTGATTTGTCGCAGCCCCCCAATGAATTGTCATATCGGCTCATCCTTAAATACCTATTTTCCTGATGTACAACCCTATCGCCACCTACTCTATGTACCATCTCACTATTATTATCACTATAATCATTACTAATTATTATTATTATTAAAATATTCTACCGATTAAGGCAGGTTTCCATGGAACACTTGAGAAGCGTTCTGGTAGCCTCGCCCTCCACATCAACCACTTCCCTCTCCAATTCACAATAAGGCCTACTCCCTTTCATTCTACCTAAAAATCCTATTCTCGTCCTTCCCCTCCCTCGTTTACCGAACATTCTACCCTCTAACACTGTTTTCAGCATCCCCTCCCTTTCAGTACTCCCTTCATCCACCCCATCTGTCTCCTCCGTATCTCATCCAATAGCTGCCTCTCCTCACCCACCATGTCCAGCACTTCGTCGTTCCTTTTCCTCTCCATCCACTTCACCCTCTCCATTCTTCTCCATACCCACATCTCGAATGCCTCCAATCTTCTCTCGTCCTCCTTCCTAAGTGTCCACGTTTCCGCACCGTAGAGCGCTACACTCCAGATCAGACTCTTCCCTAACCTCTTCTTCCAACTCTTGCGTAACGATCCTCTCAGAAGCTCCTTCCTGTTCATGAACGCCTCCTTTGCCAATGCAATTCTCTTCCTGATGGCCTTCCTACTGTATCCGTTCTCCTCTAACGTACCGCCCAAATAGTTTAATTGCTCTTCCTGCTTCAGTTTTTCCCCTGCACCTACTTTTATCTTGAGTCTCACATTCCTCGCTCGCGATGCATTACAAAATCGCATGACCTTGATCTTCTTGTGATTAATCATCGTCCCATACGGTTGGCAACGCTTGTCTATCACGTTTACTAGAGCCTGCAACCCCATCGCTGACTGGCTGACCAACGCCTCATCATCCTCACTGATGTAAACATCATTATTCCACTTTTACTCCGGCCTCTGACGCCTCTCTTACCGTCTCCTCCGCACATACTTTAACGTATAGCCGTCGCGATCGCCTCACTCCTCGGTCGAAGATCGCCCTCCCTCTATTCTCCCTCGGCTACCCTCACTTGCGCACTGTTTGCCATTTACACTGGAGTGTACCTAAATATGAACTTTTTCAGGATCACATTTGACACATGCGGGAAAGTTGTGAACTTGTCAGATCCGAAATTTGTTTAGCAATGTTGACCACTGCCGCTCGAGACCTACAGTTAACAATTTTGCGAAAGTCGAGACTGCTGATTTTGTAGTCAAACACGTGTGGAGAATAAATCACTGCAACTAAGTTCCTTTTACCAATAACACTGCTCTGCAAAAAATAGCTCAAAAAATGCCCTGCTGCAATTTAGGGCGTTTCCGGCTAATTTTGGGTCGCTGAATCCGAAAATGACATCCGTTTTTTTCCATCACCCTCCATTTCTACGCAACCCCTAAATTGGGAAAGCAACCCCTTATCTAAACTTATCGCTTTTCAAGGGACTTTTACTAATGTTATCTGCTTCTGATTGAAAAAAACTGACGTTTTAAGGCTATTAGGGTCAAGAGAGAGACAAACTTCACTAGGGTTGAAAATATTTAGGGGCTGAAAATTGAAAAAAAAACTTTGAAATACATTAAAATAATAATTTTTCTTCGTTTTTTATGACATATGATATGGTAGCTAATGGAGAAGTTTTTAAGGGATGAATACACTGTTCACCCCCCCTATTTTGTAAGGGATTAATATAACATAAAATATAAGAGGGGAAGGGGGGTACACGAGTGGCATAGGAGGGGGTTTAGGAGGTGGTATAAAGAGCTGCCACAACAATCTGGAATATGGGTTTCCTTTAAACAGTGGCATATCCAACAGGAACCGAAGGTAAATCGTGGTCGTTGTTCAGCAAAACAATCATTAAACTTGTCTTCGACGAGTCGATGAATAGCCTCCATTGGTCTGGATCATTCTTAATCGCTAATTCCCTCATCAGTCCTTCAATATCAGTGCAGAAAATCAGATCATCATTTTCATCATCCGTCGAAAAAAATTGAGTGAGGGTTGACTGTCAGCCTCTGTAGTACGAAACATTCATACAATCGGCCAAAAGATTCCACTGCTGCAAATGCGAGCCAAGAAGTTGTTCTTTACCCTTCGGTAAGTCTAAATCTTGTATTAGATCACTTAGGTCCTCGTGTTATGGAATGAGGTGCCCTTTTTAACTTGTCTGGGGTTCTTCTACGTCAGGGCTGTATCTCGATTGCTAGTACCTGCTTCCACTTCCGGTGTAGCTTCGTTCACTAAGACATCAAAATCATCGAGGGTGCTACTAGCTTGAGTTTTGGGATAGGAATAGCATCAGTGTGCTTCACCGGGCAAATTGCTGACAGTAAATTAAGATAAATCATTTCAGGATTGTTTTTTTTTAAACCCATAGTGTCGGTTTCGCAAAAATAGCAATTCGTTAAATGGCAAGTAGGTTCAACTCAGACCATTGGCACTCCGAAATTTAGGGAACGATTTTCAGCCCCTAAATATTTTCAACCCTAGTGAAGTTTGTCTCTCTCTTGACCCTAATAGCCTTAAAACGTCAGTTTTTTTCAATCAGAAGCAGATAACATTAGTAAAAGTCCCTTGAAAAGCGATAAGTTTAGATAAGGGGTTGTTTTCCCCAATTTAGGGGTTGCGTAAAAATGGAGTGTGATAGAAAAAAACGGATGTAATTTTCGGATTCTGCGACCCAAAATTTGCCAGAAACACCCTAAATTGTAGCAGGGCATTTTTTGAACGATTTTTTTGCAGAATAGTGTAAGCAGTGCTGAATAAAACATTCAAAATTATTTCGACGAAGTTAAAATCTTATCTAAAGAATATTTTGGTTTTACAATTGATGAGAATGATAAACAAATTTCGAGTGAATGCAACCCGCGTGCCACCCAAAATGTCTGGCTGCTTGTGACATCAATTCACATTTTGCCTTTTGGAAGGCGAATTTTCGGTAAATAAACTACTTTTTCACAGAATATCTCTTCTTTAATGCTTTAGTGGGAAATAATTCCCATAGTGATGCCTTAAACATCGTTTATTTTGAAATTATTTGATACGGAAATTGGCGCGAATTACCACGCTTCGAAAAACATTTCAAGGATTGAAATTGTTATCGCAGAGTGATACGGAAGTGATTACTGCTAATGTTAACGTATATTTAAAGACCATATGGTGTTTATCAACTGTAGAGACGGAGATAATGATGATCATGTCTTTAGCGAAGTGCTACTACCATATTTGCCTTAAGGTGGCGATTCTATCTTTTGACGGTGTCATCACGGGCTCTTCTTTAAATAGATGCTCTCACTTCAAAAGAAATTGATGCTCACGATCAATTACCCTTTTGATTAATTCATGATTGCATCCAACCTAAGTCTCCGAATTCACATCCATCAAGATTTCATCACTTAATGGCATTTGTTTTGTAAGTTTGAGATGTAGTCTGGATTGCCAAGGTAGAAGACGATGCTGGTTCCAACTGATTTTTTTTTTCAAATAACGAGGAAAACAGGTAGAGGCTTTGACTGGAGTCCTTTTTATACACTCAGGATAAGTTATCGTACTGTGTTTAGAAATCTTTTGTTGAAATGTATTTCGGTGTAACTGAAATTTAAACCTGGTAAATTTTAACCATAGTCAGGCATTATTGAGTCCGTGTTATGTACACCTATGTATGATTCAAAATATTTCGATGAATTATTCTACCTAGTTGTCGGGCAGAGTCAAAAATCTCCATAAAATGTCGAATGGCTTGAAATGTTTACCATTAATTCTCTTCGATTAGTTGGCGAAAACTTAATGATTTATCCCATTTTGGCAAATTCTTTCAAATAAAATATTCCCTCCCCAGATGGCACAACATCATAAATGCGCATGTATTTTCCTTGTATTCCTACGTAAGTATTCATAAATATCTACTATTTTTGCATTATTTGTGTATTTTACATATGCATAAATACAGTTGAATAGAGTATGTGCACTCGGGAGGAATACGAGTGAAATGCAGTTTATTCGATAAAGTGTATCGTAAATATTATTACTTTCGATTAACAGCATTAATTGTTGCTTAGTTTGTTTAATAATTACTATTTAATATGTATTGTTTTCGCAACGATATTAGGCAGACGAAAACGCTCATCTATTGGCTCCTCGGTATGTGACGTCATTCTGGTCTATCTCATCAGCGTGCAAGGTGTTTATCGTGTTATGATCGTGTTTATGATTCAATAAACTACGTGTGCATTGGAAAAAGTTGGTGAATCTGATCTGTGTAATGGGAAATACGTTTAAGTGCTTATCGTGGAATCAGGTTTCGTGAGGGTTTCTTCAAATAATATCCCGAAGGTGGATGCTTCAATGATTGACCGTGCTGATTATGTTGGACTATACCTACATGCCTCGGCACGAAGTTTTAATGTTGAACTGGAGCTTTTTTGTTGTCTTGTCTCATTCATAATAAAGAGAAATGGACGAAAAACCTCATCGGAAATTATGTCTAACATAAGTGAATGAAGTAAGATTGTTTACAGTAGGTAATTGGCCAAAAGTTTGTTAGCACGATTCGAAGGTTTACGGAAGTAAAAGTGCCGGTAGGTAGATAACTATCGATATTTGTCTTATTTTCATTTCAAATACCGATCATAATTTAATTTATCTATTTAACTATTTTCTATTCTATTATTATTTAACCTACTGACTCGCGAAAAATAATTTTTCATGTTCAGTTATGGCCCGTGGTGATTGCATGAATATCCATAGTTAATTATTAAATTGCCGTTACTGAGCTGGGTTCTTCTTCTTCTGGGCTATTTAAGGTTTTAAACGTAAGCACAAATAACTGAAGTTACATTTTGGTCCAGTTTAAGCAGTAATCTGATCTTAATTTCTTTAAAAAAAAGCACTTTTAGTCGACGTATTTGTTCTTTCGTAGAATTAATGTATTCAGAAGCAGAGTTCTGATTATCTCAATGTTTCTACAAATTATTTTCAGTTCGCTAACATAGATATGTCAGTCAGATGTACATTTGCTTGGTTGAGGTGTATGAATAGCATTTGTGAGGTATGTCTAAAAATTGGTTATTGAAAACTTGGTCCGGATGAATGACGGAAATCTCTAGGGCTGGAAATCAAATGTTTGATAGTTAGATCAGACGATTTTCATTACTCAGATCAGACATTTCGATTACTTTTCATTCATTCGGTTTCAATATGCTTCTCGAAGCATTTGTTAGCACAATTTAATAATTGGTTCATTTTATATTTCTTCACAGCATAAGTTTATTGGTTTTCAAGGTAAAAGTGTCTTGTTATGACCGGTTATGCTATCCATTAAGCGAGGAATCCCTGCGCGCGGTGCATTTCCAAAAAGTAGTCCCGACTTGTGATACGTAATATTGAGCTTATTTCACATTCGATTTAGAAAATATTAGCATCACTGTGTTTAGAATTAAATTACAAACATTTTGAATACCCAAATTATCACTTTTTATCGAAAATTAATTTTCCGTTTTTTAGTTAGTAGTACGGGTACAGTTACTAAGTTAGTTACTAATTAGTGACTTAGTTTTCACGAATTAAGTCGAACTATTTTCAAGGATCATCACTGTTTAAGTGTCTCTTAATTTTAATGTCACTATAAATCTGGAAACGAACGCAAATGCGAGAACCGAGGAGTAAGAAATACGATTAGGTAGTCCGAGGTAGAAAAGTTGATAGAGTCTTGTCGTCAGCGTAACCGAGAAACAAATGAATTAAAAGATGTAGATGATGGCATGTACACACTTTAAATCTAGTTCATAAGGCATTCCATGGCTTCTTTCCAAACTCAGTATACGCTGTAGAGGGGCTCACCCTAAAGAACAAGGAATGCCTGAGAACACGTCGAACAAAATGACGTCACAGCCTTGAGAATATGGCCGACTGGTGTTTCAGCGCATCATTAATTTTGCAAATTTTAATAATTAATATCTCGCTTAAAAAATACCTCTCTATTCTCAGACTCGGAATTTAGCCTAATTGAGGTGTAAATTCTTTTTTAAGATCACTTCCCAAAAATGTGCACATACTCTATTACTCAAGTTCGAAGTCATCATCGCCTCTAGTATTCTTGAATAAATATCCAGGTAATGATCGACGAGTAGTAGGATTTATTTCCAACCTATAATTCCTTTTATACTGCCAGTACCTTGTTTTGGAACTTATTTTCACCAATGAACGCTGATGGTAACGTTTCATCGTTAATTAGGATTCTTAGCGTATTTAAGCTGCACCATAACCTGCTGCGCTCAATCGCCATATTATTAGGCAGAGTCAACTCTAGTAGGCTCTCTCAACACTACTCTCTCATGAGTCGTTCCGAATGGAGGAAAGCCGTGTCCCAATTGGCCATTTGGCTATGCCAATTCCAGGATTTAGCCATGACGCCATCTTGGAAGGATGTCCCAACTCGTTAGCCAGCATAAGGGAGGGAATTTAGGCAGCTAACGCGGCCGCCAGATTTAGGCATCGAGGAGTGCATCCTTCGCCCCACTTTTCCCATGATTCAAAGCGTGCAAAGCGCCTTCAGGAGAAAGGGCATCATGGCTGTCAACAAGGGGTAGTACTTGTTTGCAAGTAGTAGCAAGTAGTGTTGATATTTTGAGACTTGTTCGAATAATTATTAATTTTTATTTTGTTTATAACAATGAAATTGCGTTAATGGAAGTGTAAGAATTACGGAGAAATTAGTTAAAGAGAAGGCGGCGTTAATTTTAATGCTAATTAATGTTTATATGCTTATGTAGGTATGTATATGTTATTTTATAACTTTTTATACCGGTCACATGTTACCTACCTTCTGCTACCGTTTACAATTTTAACGTGTTAAATAATGCTTATTGATGTTTATATGCGTCTAATATATACTTTATTATGTAACACTGTCTAAATTCTTGTTTATGTAACACTTTTTCTGCATTAGGTTAACACCCATAAGAATAAACAATTATTATTATGTTATTGGACAAAGTCCCGAAATTGGAATCGGAATAAGTGACAAAAATTAAAATCTATAGTGATTATAAGATGATACCGAAACCTGATTTATGTACGTAAACCATACTTTAAATAAATTTTGAAAATAATTCCCAAGTCAGACGGTAACCGTTTTGAATAGACTAAATAGACCTGTTCTTAATAATACAAAACTAGAAATTAAATTAAATTGCTAAAATATAAGGAATTCGAAAAAGTACTTGGTTGAGAGACGATTGAAATATTACAAACCAATTAAAAGGAATATACGCTAACATTTCGCCACAAACTTAGCTAATACCTCTTTAACAAAACCACACAGAACTAAAAATACGAATTTGAAAGTATACCCATACTTTACTATTACAAAAAGGTTGTCTAAGATACTAAAATTATGATTAAATACTCTTCTCCGACATCTAGTACTCAAAATTACTTGACACATCACTTTTAACAATTTAGGGTGGGTTTTGTTCATCATTTGTTCAAATCATTCCGATTATCTCTTGTTTTGCATTGCCCAGTAGATGGCAGCACCTGCGTAAGGATGTCCCAATTCATGCTCCCTTGCACGAATATTACAATAGAGGATTCTCAAGAACGCCGCTAGAATTGTTGTCGCTCCGCGCGCATTATATTCAGTTTTCAAATATCGCCACTGGCGGCGCCACCAGGCAAAAGTGTCTATCTTTCACGACGAAATACACGGCAGCAATACGGAACCGAGCCAGTAAATCACATTAACCACACAATTAAAGCATGTGAGGCAATTGCCAACTGAAATGAAACAATCTGATCACTCCTACCATCGACCAAAACGAAAAATCAGAGCTGACAATCAAGGGGGAATCTGTTATTAGCAATTTTTTGACGCATTCACATACACGGCAGCAATACGTAACTGAGCCAGTAAATCACATTAACCACACAAGTAAAGCATGTGAGGCGATTGCCAACTGAAATGAAACAATCCGACCACTTCTACCATCGACCAAAACGAAAAATCAGAGCTGACAATCAAGGGGGAATCTGTTATTAGCAATTTTTTGACGCATTCACATACACGGCAGCAATACGTAACTGAGCCAGTAAATCACTTTAACCACACAAGTAAAGCATGTGAGGCGATTGCCAACTGAAATGAAACAATCCGACCACTTCTACCATCGACCAAAATGAAAAATCAGAGCTGACAAGCAAGGGGGAATCTGTTATTATCAATTTTTTGACGCATCCACATTTAACGCACTGGCTATCTCCCTACCGTCTGACGTCTTGATCACGCCCAGAACTTTCACGTCGTACCATGGGCATTTCACCATCCTAAGGAGAAGCCACGGTGTCACGTCCTCCCCCAAACATTATTTTTTGAAGGAAAACATACTGACGTAAAAAAATTATTTTACTTAACCATTGTTCACAAAACAGCTTCATGACAACCCACGAATTTCATAATTTAAAGGCCCAAAATAGCATAAAATATTATCATTACCCCCAGAGGAGGGTTTCCTTCTCTCCCCCCCCCTGCCCCTCCAGGTAGTCCTGGCTATGCCCATGTAAGCATCAATAATATTCCTAAGCTGGAAACATATATTATATAACATATTTTGATATCCTTTACTGTGATCAATGGATCCATGGCCGTAGATGAACAACTCTCCTCAACAAAGAGGTGATGCCTCCCAATCATTCCAATACTAGCACCTCAAGACTGCACAACAACCAAGACGGTATGTAATAAAGACAGCTATCACATTACTTGATGTAATTCACTTATTAGGAAAGATATGTATTATGACTTCACAGAAAATTGATACCCATTTAATATAAAAACAGTACCCTTACAACTTGATTCATAAAAGGATGAATTTAGTATAAGTGAGCAGCAGGAAGTTGATGGCAATGCGAAATAATTACTGAAGATTAGTGCAACCTATCAGAACAATTTTTAAATTAATGAATCATAGTTCTTTCACTTCAAGTGAAATGCTTCTACAACACTAAGTTGCTGAAAAAAGTTAACTCATACAGAAGAGCAGAAAAAGATAAAGTCAAATTGAAAATCATGCTCAGTATTTATTTGACATAATAAAAGGTGGTTCAAAAGACAGTTCACAAAAATGTAGCACAAAAACTTTGACTCCACGGACACAATCAAGGTTATTCTCACCACAGCATTTTCTCATGCAATAGCCCTTCCATTTCCATATTTTTGAAGTCAGCCGTAATTAATGTACACTTTCACGGTAGAACTACAATGATATATATCCCAGAAGGGAGCCAAAATACTATTCCACAATGGGCATAAGTTGTAAGAAAAGTAGTCAATGTTCTTTCTTATAGATGATGTTTGGCCAATCAAAGCATATCTTAGAGCAGCTGCTGCTTGTGTAGCCTCTTGCAAAACCAGAAATGGGTGGGATGTGATTCAGTTCACCACAGCCATATGTTCAAAAAAGGTGCAGGAGTCTCACAATGCCAACGGGTGCTAGTAACATTGATCTGTAATATTGAAAATGCAAATAAGAAATGTGTACACCATGGGCATGCATATAATGAACAGCAATTTGAGGCAATGCAAAGCAGGAGTTAGTTCACTCAAGGTAATACGAGGTAGGTTGCAAAGTTGAATAGCAATGATTAAAACCACCAAGGAGTTAAAGCACGGAAAACATAACTACCAAAGATGCATACTTCACATAATTATCACAGGTATCTATCAAGTAACAATCTGATATCATAGGCAGATCCAGGGGGGGGAGGGGGCACGTGCCCCCCAGACCCTTAAATAATATGCAAGATTTTTAATTGCGTTAATATTGTTGCCCATTATCATTGCATTCGTTTTGTATTACGAGGTATCCTTGTGCCCCCCAAAACAAAATCCTGGATCTGCCCCTGTCTGATATGCTACCACTTCACAAAAGGGTATATGAGAGTTAATCACCACTTGAATGCTCAGGAAAAGTTTTATTTTCACATATGACTGAAGGGACAGCGGCACCAATAACCACCGCCACCAACAGAAAATTAAAGACTCAAAAATTTGAAAAACTCTACTTACTAACGAAAACTTATGAATAAAGTCAAAACCAATACTTTCTCAACACGTCAATGGTGAGAAATTTCCCCTCTATTGTCCATTTTACATAACCATGGCCCAAGCCTGTAAGAACCATAACAATGGCCTCCAATGAAAAACCAGTACCACTGACTCACAGTTTGATGAAAGTTGGCAATTTTCATTCTTCCACGTAAGAATGAAACAGTGTAAAATATTTCTTGCCTATGTCTACTAGTTTTTTTTCAAAACATTTGAAGTTTGGGTGAAACTATAGTTTTTCAATGAATGCGGTCACCAGAGGCACTTGTACTTCCAGAGGGAAATAATTTGTCTCAGCCATACTTTTCATCAAATTCTTATGAAAATTTGCACATTTACTATAGAAGTCATGAGGATTTCAAATACTAATTAAAAGTAATGCTAAGTGATATTGAAAAACTCTCTAAACTGTTATTTTTCACAAGAATTTAGAAAATTTATCGTCAAAAACATGGTCCTATAAAACATCAAGTTTTGACCTGAGGCAATATGTGAATCAAGTCAAATTATTTTTTCTAATATTCATTATGGTATGACCCACCACCTTAAAAGTAAAATACATATTAGAGATTCTTTTCTCTTTTTCTCTTTGTTGCTAAAAAAAATTTCCTTTTCACGACTAAGGAGGTCAGGGTTGGGTCTTCCTTCAAGTGTGATGAAAAGTTTGCGTTCTATGTCTAAGCAAATATTCATGACATGACTCTAGTACATAGCAAGTGTAAAAATTAAAACATTTTTCATGTGCAGGTTGTTTTTCTCCTGATATGAAAAATGCATATAATTTTTAAAATAGAACAAAGAACAAACTACAGTGGACATAGTTCAGTCATTTTACCATGAAAAAAAATAATTTGGCTTGATTCACATATTGCCTCAGGTCAAAATTTGATGTTTTATGGGACCGTGTTCGAAATTCATTTAAAATTTTTGGTCCAAAAATTTTGATGCAAATTTGACTGCGGGACACCGGATTGAGATTTGGATGCAAAGTATGACTGAGACTGCATTCATTGAAAAACTGCAGTTACACCCAAAATTCAAATGCTCAAATAATTGGATAGTTAATATAGAATAATAGAAAACTAGACCATTATGACTATTAGTTTTCCTGACACATTAAAACCTCTTTACATCATAGTGGAGGGGGCTAAAATTTATGCAATTTGATACAAAAATGGGAGATTCACTAAAGAGAGGTTTTGGTGATATGCACCATTTTTTCATATCCTTTGGAAATGAAAGGCACTACTGTCTTTTAAACCATTAAATTTATGCATTTCATTAAACATGCATGCATTAGTAAACATATATTTATTGGTTTAATGATAACACAAAGTGAGCGCCATCACGTTATTTTTACCATGATTAGAAAGAAAACGATGTGATCTCTCTCAATTCAACAGTCACTTAAAATGATTAGGATAGTTGGATATCTTTTTTCTTATATTTACTGTTAGGTATGCTCTCATATGGAACAAAATGGCTATAACTAATGGTTAACGTGAAAACTATGACATAATTAAGGTTTACAAGAAAAAAAAGGGTGAAAAATGTATCCCCGAAAATGTCAATCCATATACATAATTGTAGCTGCATTAATGGTCTGTAGTTGTCTCCGTACAATTTGCGGAGATAGTTAGGCCGTATCGGGGGTGTATCCTTGGTATGAAGTATGGAGGTTTATGAAGTAAAGAGGTTCACTACATAGAGGTTTTACTGTAGTGCTATAGACTTGGTTTGATCATAATCAATTTTAAAAATCAAAAGTAGAAGTCTCAACAAAATTTCAACTTACAATCAAAGTGCAACTGATGAGGCAGCTTTAGCAGAGAAATATTTGCCTGAAGAGTGGTTTTATTAAAAATTTCACTGCTCATTTTTTCATTGAACATATTTCTTAGTTGCTACCATAACCTGCCTTGACCTCACGTCTCCATGTACCTGAACAACACCAGCATAGATGGTGAATCTTTGTCCTTTGAAATGTTTCAGAGTAGTGTTTCATGAATATGCTTCATACCAAATGAAAGAAATACACCTGAAATAAAGAGAAATAGATATAAGATGGAATGACAAGATATTTAGAGCACGAAAACAAAGAATGCACACATAGCATCAACCCTGACATCCAATAGCTTAAATGCCAAATAGAAGGAACAGCAGACTATTATAATCCATTATCAATTGAAACAACTATGAGGGGCAATAGCTGATGCGTTCAAATAAATAGTAGATGTACCGCATGACTCCACTTCGTGCCAAATGAAAGAGATAAACCTGAAATAAAAAGAAATAGATACTAGACAGAACTGAATGAATGACGAGATATTAGGAACACCAAAACAAAGAATCCTCACATATCATCAACCCTAACATGTCATAGCTTAAATGTAGTATCATATATTATATGATGACATAAAAATTCTAATTTCTACACACATTACCATGGCCTTCACAGACAACACTTGCATTCACCGTGAATGAGCTGGTTCAGTGAGACATTTAAGTCAAAGGACATAAGCCATAAGGAGCCAAAATAGAATTCCACGATGGACTTCAGCCATAAAAAAGATGGACAATGTTCATCTTTATGGCATACAGTTAGCCAATAAGAGCACATGCTGGAAAACAATGTGATCAGCACAGTACCACACCTAACTGAACGCAGGTGGTAAGAATTTCAGTTGACTGTAGCCTTATGTCTACATAATAAACACTGAGAAAATGGTGAAGGCATAGAGTATATGAAATGCATAAAAAACAAGTGTCCATGGGAATATATGTTCAGCCTTAACGGAGGGCAATATTTCATAACTTAATGAATTTAAATGAAATTAACACATAAGAAGGAAAAAATATCATCATCCTGAGCAGATAACACTGAAAATACTTGAATCATGCCACTTAAAGTGAAAAGCATTGAAACTAATAGTTGGTATGTAGTTATGAAGAGAATATAATAAGAGCATTAATAGAGTGGAATATTTACATTCACAAAAAGTAACTCTGCAAACTTCTGTATCATGAAAAAAAGGCACTATGAAAACACAAGCATTCAGTGTCAGACATAATACAGGAACTCAAATTTTAACTGTTTCCCTCTTATGGTTAAGTCTGTGAATGGAGACAAGAAATGACTAACAGCGTATATCCCATTGTAGACCAGGCCTAAGTCATGATATTGATTGCTGAAATTTGTTGGAAATGTTGGAAAAAATTCGTGAAATACGATAAGGCCAATTACCATATCATGTGCATCGCATTTCACACACCTAAGGCAAACAAAATCAAGTAATTTCGCCCCACCCATCAACAGGCTACTGAGTATTGCCTTCATCCTCCCACATAAAAATAAATTTGACATTAGAAGGGAAGAAACATAATCTACAATAGATTATATTTCTTCTATTACAATACGAAATTTATTTCTTCACCAGCTCCATTACTTCATGAACATTTACTAAGATGATTTAAAAGGATGTAAGAGGCAAGAAAGGAATAGGACAAATGAGGCCACATTAGTAAATCCAACGTCGACTGCATGGTACACCAGAAGAATCAGTGAGTGTAGCATAACAAATGTAGACCAGAATTAGGACACTCCAACAGTATTAAATTCATCAAAAGTGAAAGAGTATTTTTGAAACTGCCCACTTAATTACTACACTATAGTAAACAAATACAGTAATATGATTACCTTTCACCATTGACGGCTTGAACAGACAGACCAGCACATATCTGTTACTCATTCACATCATCAATGAGACGAGAAACATCAGCGAGGTTAAGAATTTCGAGTCCAGGATTAGACATCTCTCTTCCATAGAATAACACCTGAAAAAATCCCATAAAAATATATTGACTCAAAGCACAGCTTGCGATTGCACAGACACTACATATATATATATATTGCATTAAGCACACTTCATAGGCGGAAAACCACAAATCAGCGACAAACGAGGACTTCACCTTCACTTTTAGGAGAGCGCTGCTCTCATTTATTACCACTGTTTTTTCGCACTGGATCCCGGCCACTTGACGATGGAACCGTCTTGAAGTTTAATGTCGGTACACCGCTTAATTGATCCCTCTGGAAAGCGGTCCTAAAAGCCAACATCTCGTTCCGATAACTCCCTGTTCACGACCCGCCACCATTTCTGCATTTGGGCAACATTCTGAAAAAAATTCATCCAATAGCAGCTCCGGTTAAATAATACAAGTACATAACTCCAAAGCTCACGCGCAAATTAATAGTAATCCTGCCACAACGCAAGACGACCAAAGACGCCATTAGCATAATACGAATGGCAGAATTCTGAGATTAATCTTGACCCCGTGAGTTTCAACATGATAATTCCTAATAATGAGCAGTATTACACTATAAGCACAGCTTTTTAACTGATAAAACCAATTTCTTTCCATTCTCCTGGTCTTTGAATGCATATTCTTAAAGGAACGTTGCAATCATGCCGGCATCCACACACAGCGACCAAGACACGCCGCTACATTGCATTTCTACCCAAAGCTTCACGGTACAATCACTTGTTGCACTCATGGAATTAACCTTGAGTCCGGTAATAAATAAAAGTTTCAAATTTTAAATAATTTCATCAAAATCTACCAAAAAAGGTGATTTACTTACCCTTGCTTGGAAGAGGCTTTCGTTGCGTATATCCAGCTCCTTACTACGTCTCTTTTGGCAATAGTAGCCTCCTTTCCACCCAGGGACACAGCAACGCCGGTCAGGCCCCATTGCTTAAGCCGAATAAAACTGAATCTACGACTCTCACTACAAAAATTACTGCAAAAATCCGATTAAAGACGGAGCGCGTCGCCCCACTTCCATTAAGTTTAATGGCGAAAATTACACTGACTCAGATCCTATTGCCTAGTGGCGCCGCTATGCGGCCAATGTTGGCGATCGAATAAAATGCGCGCCAAACGGCAACAGATGAAAGGCTTCCCATTGGCCCATCTGGAGACTCCTGTAATGGAGTCCCCTTGCTCCCTTGTGGTTGGCTGCCCAGAATCTGGCTGGCTAAATACATGATCCTAGGGACCCAATTTGCGTTGCTGCAAGGATGCGCTAATGGCTAACGAGTTGGGACACGGCTGAAGAGATAACCTCACAGGCATACCTACGTCACAGAAAATGGCGGCGGGCGCCAAACATATTCAAAATGAAATGCCGTACAAGTATGATGCCGTAAAAGATAGAAAGGAATGATTAAAAACCGTGGGACGTACATGTTTTTAATTTTATACAAGAAAATATAGAATTATCGCACACATTTTGTAGTCTTACTCATTAAAAGCCGAAACATAGGAAGGATAACCTTAAAGGAATACCGCAGTCTTCAATGCATACCTGTAATGCAATCCTAATAATGGACAATTTAAGAAAAAATTACAATTGTTAGCGTACGGATAACCTTTAGGCATACTTCAGTCTCTAATTTGAACATGAAAATCAATTCATAGATTGCAAAATCTATTAAGAACTTAGGCGTTGAAGACGGGATAACCATCGGGCATACCTCTGTCTGTAAAGCCGATGTCCCACGGTCAAATTTGCGTCAAAATATTTGCTTTTAAATCAACTAGGGAATCCGTAATAATGAATTGATCTTTAATAAGAAGGATGCGATCTTTAGAATCGCAATACAAGGAGGGATGTTTTGGAAAGAATAAAAGATTTACTTAAGGTATCGAGGCCGAATTCCACAGGTTAGCTTTGTGAAGGGCATACAATGCGAGCGAGCGAGCAGCTGGAGAAATGACTAATATGGACTGACTAACCTGTGTGACACTACAGCTGCCCGTTTCTATCTCTATGATAATAGGATAAGGACCTTATGTTAGCAACTGCTAGATTAGGAGAGAAAAAATGTGATTTAAATGCACGTTTATAGCACTATTCATAACATCTTCTCAACCACAATGTCCATCATTTATTAATGACATTTTCGTCGCGGGAATAAACTGCCTCATGTTGTATCCAGCCATTTTATTCTGCCCTCAACCTTGCTGATAAGGGACATGAAAATATCATCACTTATCGTCATTTAATATCGATAACATCGGGAAAATCGGCGACCAACTCCTCCAACATGTTTAGCCGTAGCCTACGTTATATACAAGGCCGTCCAACGTCGGGAAAAAGCTGGGACAGCGCACGTAGTTGAGTCTTCGGCCGGTAGAGGCGCTCTTTTGAGAACATGAATTACATGAGATCTTACGGGAAATAGCAACGGAACTGATGAAATTACGTTATTTTTATCTTAAGAGAGGCTCTAAATTCTTTCTAATACTTGTAAATCTACATAATACCCAGCAAGCCACCTTTAGGGTGTTTGGCAGGGGAAAATAATGAAGTATGAGAAAAAGCGAGGATATTTATTTTAACGAGGTCTCGAGAAAATTAGTCCTAAGGCGATTGATTTTGGACCCTATTGCAAAACTTTTTTCGATGGAAATGATTACTCACTAACCAAAACTTATAAAATATACAAGAATTGCCATGAGAAAAAAATCTCCTGTACCGGGAATCGAACTGCGGTCATACCGCCATGCGCGTCTTTAGGGCAGGATTGAGACTCTTAACCGGTCGTGAAGGGGCCAGGGGCCGTATTCTGTATTTCGTCGGTACCGCACCGGTCGGTTTCCCTTCCCAGCCCACCGACAGCAAATCATTCCGTACCGACGACGGTTTCCATACCGACGACGGCTAATTCAGCGATTCAGTATGGTCGTCGGTATCAAACCAGTCGGTACGGTTCCCCCTCCTTCTCAAACAGGGAAAATCCGAATATATCCGAAGTTAGAAGTCATCTAACGTGTCTCCACCAATGAAAGAAGGGTAAAAACAAGTGAAGACTCATTGGCACAGTTTGTTGTCGTCATTCTCAATCTTTTTATTTGGGGAAATTACGACTTATTGCTAGATTAAGATAAACGATATTGGATAAGTTGTTAACAATGCTGATATAATGTGTGGTAGTAATGCTGTACCTACAGAATCGAAGGAAACAATATTACAACATCACAATAAAGTTTGTAAGTGATGGAGATTGTTGTTGCTGGAATGAATTATTGAAACTATCCTTGAGATCGTAGTTTCTTTTTTTAAATATTGGTTCCGTATATTGCTATTTATTCATGATTTGGTAATATAGTTGTTATTAAGTAAGTTCCGTCTAAATGTTATCAACGGAAGTTTATGCCATTGGCACCGTAGCAGACGAAAATAACATACCATGGAACGTGAACGTAGGATTCAAAAGCAAATGTAAATGTCATATTAGGAACAAGTTAGGAAATAGTTATAAAAATATGGAACTGGGTGTAATTAAAAGAAGTGTAATGATGAGGAAGTAAAGAAATTGTGATTGGGTGAAATACATATGTTTAAGTTGCGCATTCCAATTGAGAGAAAATGATAATATTGCGGTAAACCTCATACTTATTAACAAATATCTTCTTTTATCGTCAAGGGAATCAATGGCTGACGATAAAATGAAATATAGTTGCCTGTTACAAATGAAAAAAACTGATACCGTTGTGGCAAACTTCATACTTAAATAAAAAGATCTTATTTCTATGCCGAGAGAAACGCCAAATGATGATTGAGTGAAATAATAGTTGCCTATTCAGAGTGAGACAAAGTGATAACATTGCGGCAAAACTCATATTTAATCAAAAATATCTTTTATATGTCAAATGAGCAAATAAATGATGATAGATCTATTTCACTCGAGTGAAAGAAATCCTATTACAAGCGAATGAAAGTGGTAACATAAATGAGAGAAAGTCATTATATAGTGGCAAACCTCATGTTTATTAACCAATATCTTATATTTATGTCAAGGTAATCAATATAGATGTTGACACAGTGAATTAGGCCCCTATTAGCCGAGGCAACCAGACGCGCAACCGGTGGCGCGTCCGGTGGCGCGTCTGGTTGCTCGGGTTTATTCCGCCCAGGACACCGGTGGCGCCACCAACATCGGTTTTAAATTTTACCCTGCGCACAGCAGTAGTTGCAATAATAATATTTCACATCAATCTTGGCAGTTTTTAAAACTTAATTCTACTTTCATAAACAGTCTTCAAATAAACATCAGGAGTGTAAATTCATTAACATTGTTCAATTAAAGTAATCTCATTGATTAACACAATAAAATATTCTAGTAATCACTGAAATTTTTAAATAAAATATTTGTTTCATTGCACGTGAGAATGAAATTCCTGAATCTTACAAACTTTACATTTAACAACGGTTTCGTTAGAATGTCGGCTACTTGATTTTCTGGGAGACAAAACTGTAAATCAAATAATCCTTCCGAATACTCCCAAATTATAAATCTATACCTCACCTTAATGTGTTTTGTTCTCCTACTCATATGATCATATTGTATCATTTTTATTGTACTCTGATTGTCTATATCTAAATTTACAAATACTGGTTTGCCAGTCAACTCCCCAATTAAAGCCTTAGCATTTTTTTTCTTGACAACACTCAGATGCTGCAATAAATTCTGCTTCATTTGAGGATAGTGCCACAACGCTTAGTTTGTATGAGCACCACAGGATTGGCACTCCACCGAACAAAATTACATATCCTGTTGTACTTTTTCTTTTAGACAGATCTCCTGCAAAGTCTGAGTCACTATGCATATCCTTGCAGCTTTATTTGCTCTTCCATTTCTGTTGTGCGGAAATGCATTCCCAACCCTTGTGTTCCTTGTAGATATCTCATCTACATCTCTTCAAATTCTCTTTAACTTCTTTGACAGGTTTTTCCATGAATCTACTCTCAAAATTAACCGAAAATGCAAGGTCTGGTCTAGTTTTACATAATATAACGTATCATCTATAAATGATACGAAATGCCTTTTACTATCGCGAGTCTCTGTCTCAAATGGATCGCAAACATCAGTGTGAATTATTTGCAAAATTCTATTTGCTCTCATTCTTTCAGTTTTAAATGGGAATCTGGCTCGTTAAGCATTCACGCAAACAGAACTAAACTTACTGCCATTTGTCCTTGAAATTTATTAAGGTACACCACGACATAGTGATGAAAATTTTTCAAGGTTAAAATTTAAATGACCCATTTCTCTGAGCCATTCCATATCCAAATTAACTGCCTGAGTTAACATGGCTTCGGTTTCGTTTAAGTCAACTACAAACTATCCATTTGAACCTTTCTTCCCTTCTATTACAATATTTTGTTTTGGTATTTGCATTTCAACTACTAATATTATAATGCTATCTTTTGTAAATAAGTAATACATTTCCATTATTTTCTGTGATTTCAGAAACTGACATTAAATTTTTAGATAATAGGTACACATACCCCTCTTTTAGTTTACATTTATTCATTTCTAGACTTCCTACTCCATTGACTAACATACTCCCATCTTTCTTAGTAACCTTAAACTTATCATTACATGGACGCAAATTTTCTACTATTTCGGTGGAATTAACCATATGTTTTGTCGCTCCGCTATCCATTACAAATTCAAATGTATTCTTGCTACTAAGATAAGACGCAGATTAAGCTAAAAATGCTACTTAATTTTCTCTTGGCTTTCTGTTCCTATATATTATACCCTTTTTCATTTGACGATCCCTTATTTCCAAAAAAAATGAACAATGTTTTTCATCATGATTCGTTTTCTTTCACGTTTTACAACATTTTTCTCGTAAAAAGCAGTCCTTTTCTGAACGATTAGTTCGTTTACATATTGAACACCCCCTTTTTGGACATCTAGCTTTGATATGACCCTTTTGGATACATGGAAAACACACTATATCATTTTTATAATTCATTTTACCGTGTCGATAATCTGCCTGGAGCGTCGTGGTCCGGGCAGTATGATGCGCGCGCATGCAATATTCAGTCACCGGTTGCGCGTCTGGTTGCCTCGGCTAATAGGCTACATATACTCCAATGCCCCGGGACGATTCTGAGCAACCCAAAGTGGAAGGCGCGGTTGCGGGGCTCAGGCGACTGGTTTCGGTGGAAAGTCTGGTGGCGCGTCTGGTTGCCTCGGCTAATAGGACTCATTTGATTCTATGCCCCGCGACTGACCATTTCCACCGGACGCGCCACCGGTTGCGCGTCTGGTTGCCTCGGCTAATAGGGGCCTTATAGTGGCCTATTCGAAGGGGCAGAAAAAGATAACATTGCAGCAAACCTCATTATTTACTCGGTGATGAGATAAAAACAAAATAAAACGTACAATGCGCACCGGGGAGTTGATGAAACCCACTAGTCGGTGGCCGTACCGACACCTTTTTGCTGTCGGTACGGGTACCGACGATCTCTCGCCCTCACGTCGGTGCCGCACCGATCGGGTGCGTACAGAATCGCACGACTTCTTACCGGGAGTTGGTGTGACGTCGTACCCGACGAATCGGTGCCGCACCGATCGGTTTGGAGTTACAGAATACGGCCCCAGAACTAGGACTTTTGTCAGGAGGTGCAACGATCAGTTTGCCACTATCCCTCCCGTGATCCCTTTCTCTCTTCCACCCCTAAAATATAATACCTCTGTAATCCATTTTTTTATGGTGCGTTAGTTGAAATTACTCGCCGTATGTATGCTGTGAAGAACTTTTATTAATATTAGTTTAAAATGATTTTTAATTATTTTGGCTAACTAATTTAATTATGAAAGTTAAATAACTTTTGTAATAAATGTTTCAAAATTTTCTGCTCCCCTCTCTGAAATCTTCGCCAGAGGCACACGCCCCCCTGCAACGCCCTAGCTCTAGTCTTGGGTTGCGGCTTCATTGAAGTCCTTTTTTCCCGCGTTGACATCCTTGACGAACCACAAGGGTTTAAAATCTAGCAGTGACGGATATAGATCTGCACCAACTAGGTGGGGGCCTATCTTCGTGAATTAGTACACAACCACGGGAATTTCCCCCTAGGCGAAGGGGGGTTCGGGGATTTTGAAAGTAAGGATTTTCCAGACTCAAAAACGGCTGTTTTAGACTAATTCTTTGATGAAAAAGACACTATATTATGCAGGTGTAGTAGATCGTTTTATCAGTTCCAAAGCGTTAAAATAGGCCCTATAAGGTTAAAAATAATTTGTATTTTGACTCGTTATAGTTGGTAAATTTGCCGGAAAATTTTGCTATCTGCTTTACGTCAAAGTAGTGACATATGAAAATTTCAATTTTTATCTATAGCGTATGTTACGACTCCTAAGCGTCTCCCCTCCCCATAGATCCGCCACTCTCATCTTGTACCACGAGCCTCGGAACAATTGCCATGGGAATCAAAGAAAGTTTGCTCAGTGGCCTGGAAATCCAAGATCACAGCCTCGATTCCCGGTTCAGGGGAATATATTCTCATGGCAAATTCATGGATATATCACCGCCGTTCACGCAGCAGGTTTCGATATACTACATGACGTACCACTATAAAAGGAAAGAAAGCATACCACAAGAAAAGAAAGCAAGGTGTGACATTGTGGGTTAAAAAACCGCTTTTTCTTGCTTTCGGATTTTGTTATGTAAACTGTCGTACCAATTCAGGGGCGGATCCAGGATTTCTTTCTGGGAGGGGCACAAGCAAGGCCGTATCCAGGATTTTGTTCAAGGGGGGGGGGGCACAAGGATACCTCGTCATACAAAACAAACGAAATGATATTGGGACCGTATTAAAAATCTAGCATATTTTAAAGGATCTGGGGAGGGGCACGTGCCCCTGTGCCCCCCCTGGATCCGCCTATGCGTACCACTCTATGTGTAAGGGGTACTCATTGATTGCGTGAATCGTTCAGGGGCAAGGGGGTCGAACCGATTCTCACCCAATCTCACGTGGAGGGGAGGGGGGTCCTGGCAAGTATCACGTCATTTTTTTCCGCAAGAAACAGCGTAAAATTGTAATAAAACTGGGTGGAATTGAGCAAAACGTGTTCCTCTATTAAACTAGTTAAATTACATTTTTTGTGGGAATTTTCACAGATGGCCAAAGAGTAAACACCAGTACGTTCGAATTGATGAGTGGAAGAAAGGATTCATTTGCGTTCATTCAGAAGACAGTATTCCATTGCGCGCCTTGTGGCCCCATTTCGGCCTCTATTCCTTAGCTACGATTTTAGTCACACCCTTGAGAACATGAGAAATCAGTTTCTTGACCGTAGACTGACATCTGACGGAGTAAACGTTTCCAGTGACTACGTCAAGTTACTCTACCGACAGCAGGAAAACAGTGAAAACATGCCAAGAACTTGAATTTAAAACTGTCTACCTCTCTGCGATAGAGTAAATGACTCTGGAGATGGCAAATCACTGTTGCTTATCAGGAAACTCAATAGCATTTCTAAGGGCCATGAAACTCCTGCAACGGAACCGGAAGATCTTCTCGAGATATTAAGTAGACCTATTCCAGGTAAGGTTACTGAAAACGTGTTTGTCGACAGATTAATTATTTGATAGTTAATTAATTATTATTAACAAATTTCCCCAAGTGATCATCGCTTATATATTTGAAATATATATGAGAGAAGCTGCAGTAGCTTTCGTGGCGGGTTACCTAGTCCGAATCGCAGAGGAGAGAACTGAATGTATAGGGTGTCTGGAACCTCTCGCCGCATGTCAAAAAAGTGCTCCCTCACTGTTATTAGTGAACCATTTGAATAGATCATAGATAGATTGTTATCCTAGCAAAAACTTTATATATTTCTCAGTGTAAGCAGTGCGCAAACTTGACAGCAAAATTTTATATTCGGGCAATACTCTTTCTGCAACGCCAGCTACTTGAAGAGCAATTACTGACATTCATTTTACCAAGATTTCTGAAGGAATTTGCTTGTAAGCAATGCACAAACCCGGTATTGCTTCGTGTAATATTACAAAAATTTTTGAGGCCACTTCTGGACAATTATGCTAAAAAAGAAACGAACACTGTAACAGGACCTGCGTTTAGGAAAATATCACTTTGTCGGAAATTCCTATAATTTTGAAAACATTATTCCGTGAAAAATACCAAAAAATAAAGGCCAAAATTAAATAAATATGGTAAATGTTAGCATAATCACGAAAAGAGAACTAATTTTGACAAAAATCGCGTCTGTTTCAAATGTTCGCCATTCATTCCCATACGAATTTTGTTCTCAAAACAGCGCCAGCGGCGACAACTGGAACTAACTCCAGACATGCTCATTCTGCCCGTTACAGCTCACGTTGGACGGCCTTATGAATAACGTAGGCTACGGTTTAGCATGCTTATTCCAACGCTTTCATACCCCCTTTCCGGCCAAGGCCAAGTTCAGCATTCCTTCTGTTTTCTTTTTTCGCCTCTTTTATGTTCAATAGGCCTGTTTAGACAATTTCGCCTGCTAAAAAGGCAGAATCCTTCACCTCCACAAGTTTCCACATCTGTTTACATAAATATCGTCTTTCGCTTGTTTTTAGTCAAAATAAGATGCATCGTGGGACACCCCCTGTCCAGTTGCATCAAAATTTTGGTCCAAAAATTTTGATGCAAATTTGACCGTGGGACATCGGCTTAAAGCAAACACGACAAACAATGCACAATAAATATCAAAATTCCAGTTATCGGACGAAAGATAACCTTCAGATATATTACAGTCTTTCACGTAAATGTGCAAAAGTATCCTAAGAAAGGACAATTTATGTAAAATTATAATTATCGGATTAGGGATAACTTTCAGGCATACCTCGGTCTCTAGTGTAAACATGACAAATTATGGACAATTAACATCAAAATTTTAACTTTTGGTTGATAATTACTTTCCGTAATACCTAAGTCTTTAATATAAATGCACAAAACTATCCTAATATTGGACAATTTATGTAAAATAGTTGTTATCGGAGTAGGGATAACTTTCAGGCATACCTCTGTCTCTACTGTAAACATGACTAACTATGGACAATTATTATAAAAATTCTAGCTTTTGGTTGAAAGATAACTTTCTGGAAAAGCTAAGCCATTAATATAAATGTGAAAAACTATCCTAAGAATGGACAATTTATCTAAAATTATAATTATTGTAGTAGGGATAACTTTCAGGCATACCTCGGTCTCTAGTGTAAACATGACTAACTATGGACAGTTATTATAAAAATTCTAGCTTTTGGTTGATAGATAACTTTCTGGAAAAGCTTAGCCATTAATATAAATGTGAAAAACTATCCTAAGATTAAACAATTTATGCACAATAGTTGTTATCGGAGTAGGGATAACTTTCAGGCATACCTCTGTCTCTACTGTAAACATGACTAACTATGGACAATTATTATAAAAATTCTAGCTTTTGGTTGATAGATAACTTTCTGGAAAAGCTTAGCCATTAATATAAATGTGAAAAACTATCCTAAGATTAAACAATTTATGCACAATAGTTGTTATCGGAGTAGGGATAACTTTCAGGCATACCTCTGTCTCTACTGTAAACATGACTAACTATGGACAATTATTATAAAAATTCTAGCTTTTGGTTGATAGATAACTTTCTGGAAAAGCTTAGCCATTAATATAAATGTGAAAAACTATCCTAAGAATGGACAATTTATGAAAAATTATAATTATTGGAGTAGGGATAACCGTCAGGCATACCCTGATAAAAATAAACTCCCCCATGATGGGTAAAGGAAAGGTAAAGGAATGGTAGTAGCCATCATATGGTGGGTAGTTACCCTTGTACAAACCACGCCCTACCTTCTGAGGAGGGTAAGGGAAGGAAAGAACAAACCTTCGTCTACACCTCCTGCAAACTCCTTCGCTTACCATCCGTCTACACTGCATTAAGGGTAAGGTAAGGGATAGGCCTATACTTCATCCTCCCTTCCTTGGCACTCCTTCACTTACCATTCCTCTATCCTTTGTCCAACATGTATTATGGGTTACGGAAGGGTAGGCCTATACTTCGTCCACCCTTCCTTGGAACTCCTTCCCTTACCATCCGTCTACCCTTCCTCTACATGCCATTAAGGGCAAGGGAAGTGTAGGGCTATCCTTCGTCTACCATTCCTTGGAACTCCTTCCCATACCATTCGTCAATCCTTCCTCTAACTCAATTAATGGAATGGCAAGTATAGGAATATCCTTCGTCTACCTTTCCTTGGGACTTGGCATTTATTTCTGAGGAAAATATAGCCTGAAATTGTCTCCTCAGCTACGTTCACCAGCTAAAGAGTATTGAGTTCTGTACAAGAACATAAGCAGTCTTTGAAAGCAAAGATGGATGGGCTGCACAACTTATCTTTAAAAGTCTCCTAAGGAAAGCAATAATATATACTCAACAGTTTCTATAAGTGTGTGAAAAAAGCTCATTCAGAAGAGCTTTCATTCACATTATTAGGATGTAACCTATTTGTGTGGCTGACAATGTGACATCCTGGGAGTACAGTGATGTTCGGTATTTGAATGCCGATGTTATTTTCTGAAAAGAAATAGGTATGGTAGAAAAAAGTCACTGCTTTCTTCCACATAGGTCCAGGTGCAAAAGATATTCTCATATAAAGATTTTGTACTATAAGACCCATTGAGATACTCCAGCACACAAGTACCTTGAAAGCAGAGGTTGTTAAGGCGCTACTTCAGCATCCCCCAATATGTGAGTCCTGGGTTTTAATACCACATGAAGGCTAACTTTTTTCTGTCTCATAATTTTAGAAATCACTGTTACAACTCATCCCCATTCATTTAATTGAGTTGCTTAGCGATTTTTTAAATTTTCATATTAATATATGGATTTTTAGTTTTTATATTAGTCCTACCCTCCCTCTACACTCCAGGAAGGATAATACCTACCCGCCAATGTTCTAAAATATGCTCTGTCTCCCCTTGCTGAAGGGTAGAGGAAGGGTAGGCCTATCCTTCCTATCCCTTCATTGAGACTGGCCCAACCCTTCCTCTACCTTTCTCCTACACTCCAGGAAGGATAATGCCTACCCGCTAATGTTCTAAAATACGCTCCGTCTACCCTAGCTGAAGTGTATAGGAAGGATAATCCGACCCTTCCCTTACCCTCATTAGAGGGTAGACCTCCCCACAATGGAGGAGTTTATTTTTATCAGGGTACCTCTTACTTTAATGTAAACATGGAAATTATAGACAACTAATATCAATATTCTAGTCATTGGATGATAGATAGGTGTTACATTTGATTCATCCCTGACATTTCAGTATCATATCCAATCCATAGCCATAAAAGCTACTAAAACAATGGGTTTCATATTCAGAATTTCAAGAGATTTTGATAATATTCATACTTATAAGATCCTCTATTGCACTTTAATCCGCCCTATTCTTGAGTATGCCTCTATTGCATGGTCCCCGTTCTATAACATTCACATCAAAGCTATTGAGAGTGTGCAACGCAGATTCATAAGATTAGTATCCTACAGATTTAACATCCTCCCTATTATTCCCTCCCTATTATATGACTTAACACTATCCCTTCTTAATCTGTTACCTTTGGCAACCCGTCGATTACACCTGGACATAACATTCCTTCACCGTCTACTGCATGGAGACATTGACTCTATTCATCTGGTAGAAATGATCCCTTTCCATGTCCCCATTTTAAACACTAGGCAAACATTCATGTTTTCACTCCCTCACTCTAATAGAAATTACACCTTCCCCTCACCCTTAACCAGAACTATGCGGAGCATTAACTACAAATGTAGTAACATTGACCTTTGTAATTTAAATCCAAAGAATTTAAAGAGAAAACTACCTTTGTTTGTGCATTGACTTAAATAATTTGTTCTTGTGTATAATGATAATGTCTATTTCCACTGTTTAAGAGATATGTGACTGTTCAATCTATTATTCTTAACTACTGTGTTTATTTTTTCTATTGTTGGTTTTTACAGCAAGTTTATTCGATTATTACTGTATTTTTAAGAGCTTAAAAATATTTCATTCTTATGATAATTGTTCATTTTTGTAATTGGATAATTTTCCCGTCAATAAACCATTAAACATAGATAACTTTCTGGAATACCTGTATTTAATGTAAACATTAAAATCATTTCAAAGATGGCAAAATTTATTAAGAACTTTGGTAAATGAAGACAGGATAACCTACAGAAATACCTCAGCCTTTATTTAAAACCAAATATTATATAGTGTTGTAAATCAGGAAATCTGAGTTACTGTAATGGAGACAACTCCTTATTAATTATTAATTCCGACTGTGTATGAATATAAATTATGACACACAAATCAGCCTCCTTGGCATAACAATCCGTCAATAGCAACCACAAACAAAAACCTAGATATAACGAGATCCCACGGTGCTCCAATAAATACTCGCTATAGCGAGTATTAGCTATAGCTATATCCTTTATGTCATTTTCATCAACTGGTAGTCGAGATAATGCATCTGCCAGATTACTGCTGCCATTAACGTATTTTATTGTATCGTCATATCCAGACAGAAACAATGCCCACCTCTGCAACCCATTAGCTCCCATTTGTGGAATAACTTTATGTTCACCAAATATTGCTAACATAGGCATGTGATCTGTCTCCAAAATGAATTTTCTTCCCAACAAGTATTGAGAAAATTTTTTTATTGACCAATAAATTGCTAAGGCTTCTTTGTGAATTACAGAATAATTCATTTCAGCAGGCGATAGAACTCTTGACACAAAGCTTATAGGTTTTTCCTCACCATTCTCAAAAATATGCACCAACACCCCAGCAATTCCCTTACTGCTGGCATCGCAAATCAATTTTACTGGTAAATCAGGATTATAATGCACTAATATCACATCTGATGACATAATTCTTTTAACTTGAATGAAAGCTCTCTCACAATCATCATTCCATTCATATTTTACTCCTTTTCACAACAATTTATACATTGGACCTAAAACTTTCGACATATTAGGAACGATTTTCCCATAGTGACTGCAGGTACCAACGAAAGATCTAACCTCAGATACATCAGTAGGGCTGGTGGCCTTAACTATAGCTTTCACTTTGCAAGGATCCTTCCTAATTCCTGCAGCATCAATAATATGACCTAAATATGAAATTTCTGTTTCAAAAAATTAACTTTAAAACTTTAAGAGGAAGGGATATATCCTCAGGTTATAGTGATTTATCCCCATGTATATGTATACGTCCTTACATTGTAATCTTTAGGCATACCTCATTCAATAATTTAATCATGAATACTTCTCCTGATAATGCAAAAATAATTGACTGCTCTTGATATTGGAATTAGGGATAACTTTCCAGGCATACCTCACTCCTTCATGTAAACATGAAAAACTATTTCACGTACATAACCTTAAAATGAAAATTTATTGAAAACTCTTGATATAGGAGTCATTGAAATCCTTCCATTCACACCTCTGTTATCCTTCTCCTGCGCCTATGGTGTGAAAATATTAACCATAAGATTTTATGGTTTATAGGATATAACTCTAATGTACATCTAGGTACCTACCTAATAGGTGTACTTATTTATATCTGTAGCACACTTTAAATAAGGGAATGAACTATTCAACCATAAATGCATATATTATTTGGAGAGATAACTTTCTAGGAATACATACACATAACAGGTCATATATTAATCTCTGTAGCAAGCTTAATATTATGGGTGTGAAAAATCAAACATAAAATATTTTTGGAGGAGGAAATAACTTTTTAGGTATACATCCAAATAATGGTTGCATATATTAATCTCTGAAGCATACTTGTATTAAGGGAGTGAACAAATTGACCATCACAGGTTATAGTAGTATGAGATAACCTTTTAGGCATGCATCTACATAATGGGTGTACATATATCAATATCTGTATGGCATACTTGTAGGCACTAAGGGAGTGATATTATCCACCATAAAAGTTATTTTCAAAAGAGAACTTATTAGGCATACTACATACACATAAAAGGTGTATACCTATATATTAATCTCTGAAGGATACTTGTCCTAAGGGAGGGAACAAATGAACCATAAAAGATATATAGTAATATAATATCGGATGATAGAAATAATAATGAACCTATAATATTAATGGAGGAAGAGATAGTAAATTTGGCATACGCCTACCTATAAAGGGTGTATATTTTACCTCTGAATTAATAAGAATTAGGATATCATATAGGTTTGAATGTTTTTATCAAGGGCTCAGGAGTAGCAAACCACTTTAGTGGTTTGCTGGTGGTTTTGCTAAGTGGTTCATCTTAGCCTCAATTAACGATAATGTGATTAAATTTTCCATTCTAAGATTATATAGTACTATAAGCAGGTTATCCTTTTTTACATGAAGTACTCATGTTTAACTGAAGGTTATCCCTGCCTCCAGTATTAAGAGTGTTAGTAATATATTGAATTCTAGAATGAGGAATTTGAAAAAAGCTTTTACATTTTCATAAAGGAATGAGGTATGCCTGGTAGGTTATCACCCAAGCCTTCAATAATAACAGTTTTAACTGAATCATTTCACTTTAAACTAAATTATTTTCATTCTAAAATAGATAATAATGACAATTATTATTTCATAGTTACGTGACAGACTGATATGCCTGAAGGTTTTCCCAACCTCTCAAAATCAAGACATTTCAATATTTTTGCATTCAATACATAGGTATGTAATTCTTTTTTTTAGTTTAAATGAAGGACTGAGGAAAGCCAGGATGATAATTCCAACCTAAAATATAAAGAGAATTCAAAAAACTTATGCATTTTGTGGTTAAGTGTATGAAATAGGTTTTCATATTAACATGAGGGTCTGAGGTATGCCTACAAGGTTATCTCTACCATGAATATAAAGAAATTTCAATAAATTTTGCAAAAATTGGATAGGTCATCATATTTACATGAAAATTTTGCAAAAGTTGGACAGGTCATCATATTTACATGAAAGACTGACGCACTTTCTCCAATACCAAAAGTTCCATATATTTTGCATTCTAAGGATAGATATTCATGTTTACATTGAGAACTGAGGTATGCCTGAAGGTTATCCTCTCTCCAATAGCAAACGTTCCCACTATATTTTGCATTTTAAGGATAGATTTTCATGTTTACATTGAAAAATGAGGTATACCTAAAAAGTTATCCTCTCTCGTACAACATAAGTTCTCCGTATACTTTGCATGCGAGGGATAGATTTTCATGTTTATAATGAGAACTGAGGTATGCCTGAAGGTTATCTTATCTCCAATAACAAAAGTTCTCAGTATATTTTGCATTCTAAGGATATATTTTTATATTTTCATGTTTACAATGAAAACTGAGGTATGCCTGAAGGTAATCCTCTTTCCAATAGCCCAGATTTAAATGTTTACATGCCCGATTTTTGTGTCACCTATTTGCATTTTTTGGAATTTATCGCTATAATTAGTATTAAATTGCACTTTATTTACCTGTAATAATTTATAAATAGACAGTATACCTATATGATCGCTTTTACTTCATTTATATCGCCTTTTACCGCTGGATTCCATTGAGTAAAAACAGTTGAGGGTGTATTTAGAATAGTAGTTTGACGTTGGCCGTATTCGTCACAGTGGCGCTGGCGTCAGGTATGCCAAAAAGGTTATCCATGGCCACCTATAATACAGGCCGGAACATGCAATTTGGCGACAGCGCTTTACGTGACGTCAGGGGTGCTACTCTGCACATCGCCTGGGGTGCGGTGGATCGGCCTCGCAGCTGTTGACGTTAATACGGTTGGACCTCCGTTCACCTTCCCTAAAGTTAAGCTAAAAATTACGGTAGGGTTGAGTTATTCGAGTAGTTATATTTCGTATTTTAACAGCTATTTATTAAAAGTAATCGTGAGAACTAATAACAAGCCAAGGGATACGAGAGATTATTCACGGAAATATATTTAAGTACTGCGATCGACGTCCCAGAAGTTCAGACCAAGAAGGAAATACCGTTTAGTTTACTACTTAACCCATTGGTTGTTAATATGGAAGAACACCCTATAAAATTTATTGACTTAGAAATAAAGAGCGGCTTTTAAATAAACATCATTTCACCTCCCTGCATAACCTAAAAAATTAACATGTTAAAAAGTAATTCGTTATTTTCTAGCACCTTTCGTCGCGGTATTTCAGGAGAGAAAAATAATTTATGAAGTTCAACAACATTTATTTAAACTAAAAATCAGATATATACATTTTCCGGTAAACATTTCATATTGAAGAGGTCAAACAACCTCACAATGTCACAAGACATGGCCATAAAAGCATAAATATTACTCCAGAAAGTGGAATAAATAAAAGCTGCCACAGGTTCTTAATTTCAATTTCAGCTGGAAACAACCTCCATAGATCTTGCCATTTGAAGTTCACCGATGAACCGTCACCAGCAACAGCTATCAGTTTCACAGGCACCACATTACCTGATGGAAAAAAATGATCAGTACAAATGTTAGGGCTAATTAGAAAACTATGTGATATAAAAAAAAACTAGTCTTAGCATTATATAAATTGGACAACGTTTAAAAAATATGAAGCCACAAGGAAGATAAATATATATTCAATCTAATATTTCTTAACAACAAGATCAGTATAATGAAATATTAACGACTTCCGAATTGGAAAAATCTCAAGAAATAACATTATACTAACATTTAACTCAATACTTATAAAAAGAAAATCAAATTTTACAAACGAGAGGAAATTATTGAATTAATCTCGATAATGGTAGCCACAACAGGTTCTTCATAATTGATTATATGGCCAAATTTTCAAGGTTCACTAACAAACGTTCACTCAAAAGGGAGTTTTAGCTGCAGAGAAAATTATTATATTGTTCTAAATACTACATACATATATGTAATTTCACTCAGCACTCATGGATTTTCCAATATACCTACTGTATTGGAAGGCGGCTAGACGTCAATTTACTAAGTATTTTCAATATGAAAACTTATATAGTCATTTCCTCAGAAGTTCTTTCATGTTCCACTAATTCATACAATATTCGTTCATTTCATCTTTAATTATTTCCACAGATTTTCATGCTTCACTGATCACAATAAGGAGTTTTACCTGCAAGAGAAAGATGGATTAGTTCAAAAATACCACGTATAGATATATCACTCAGTACCCTTGGATTTTCAATATACCTAGAATATTGTAAGGCGGATAATTATCAATTAAGGTGCCCTTATCGATAAGAGAACAAATATTGACATTTCATCAATGTTCTTTCATGTTCCACCGATTCATAAAATATTTGTTGATCTCATTTCCAAGATTTACATCTACTTATGTTCACAGGTTTTCATAGTTCACTGATCACAACAAGAAGTTCTACCTGCAAGGGAAAGATGAATTAGTTCAAAATACCACTTATATATTCCGTATCACTTAGTAGCAATCGATTTTCCAATGTACCTTCAGTAGTAGAAGGCGGCCAGATGTCAAATTAGCATGTATTTCGGAAATAATGATAAATATTATCATTTCATCAGCAGTCTTTTCCTGTTCCACTGATTCATACAATATTTCCTGATTTCATTTCTTAGAAGTACAACTCATCTACTTATTTTCACAGATTTTCATGGTTCACTGATCACAATAAGAAGTTTTAATAAGAGGAGAGGGCCTGAAACACTGTGGGAGTAGCACCAGGGGACAACTTTAGGCGATCTAACTCGTAACTTTTCACTTCAACGTTCTTATTCATGTAAGTTACACGGTGTAGGATATCCTGCTCAGCAAAATGCTTGACGCAAACTATTGCGCTTGAAGAAAGATTCCAATCCTTCCGAGGGATATTCTTCAGCCACTTCTGTCAACTGCGTTCATCTTTGGTGAACTGGAACACAGTCACATACCCCTTGTTCTTGGTGGATAGGTAGTTGCTTCTGCAATATGGCACACGATAACGTTTGGGCACCTTAAATGAAAACAATGGAAAGTTGCATGAATAAAAATAGTTTCGCTGATTACAGAAAAAAAGGAGTGCATTCATGATTAGTTTGGAAAATATGAATGACATTAGTACCTAGAAACATTAATAGAGTTAATGAGTAGCCATTCTTCCTTCAATAATATACGACGTTATTATAGATACAGCTACACATAGTTATTCATAAGGCAACCAAATATAGCAATCACTGTTAACTCAAGAATAATAATATTATAAAAAACAACGCAGCATTTAAATACCCGACAAATACACTTCGTTTCATTTGTGTTCTCTTAATGTTCCTTCGTGGCCGGCCGCCAAGAGACGCAATGCTTTGGATGAAATACTGCTGAATATCCACTCACAATACACTGAGAATATCTTTTAACTATTTTACTTGCCGTAAGGCAAAACACAGTACAGAAAAATAATTCTTTTTCCCCATTTAAAACCAGTATTGTTGCACTCTCAATTCCCCTCCATTAATGGCCGGCCGGCATGTGATCACAATACTTTTGAAGTAATAAACGTGATTTTCCTCCTTCAGCTCCCAAAAATTATCTTTAAACTATTGTACGTACCTTTAGCCAATGGGATATCCACAAAATAAGTCCAGTTCTGCCTTTTTAACAAGAGATTTAATGCTTCTTAGGCCACACGGACACTCTTCACGCATAAGTCGCCATGCTCTTAAGCAAACACAATCGCACCCCGGCACAGCGTTGCCAAAATTCCATGTTCCGGCCTGTATTATAGGTGGCCATGGGTTATCCCATAGCAAGGTGATAGAAAGTAAGGTGGTCTCACTTCGCTGTTTACGTTTCGGCGGTGACGTCACGGCCGACACCTCGCTCAGCCGCCTGGCAGGATTAAAGCCCGTATGACACTTGCCAATTTATTGGCCAATATATCGGGGCACAATATTGGTTAAAATATTGGGCTTAAGGCATCGTATGACACGTACCAATATTTACACCAATATTGGCCGTTATAGTGTTCTAATACCCCACTAGAGAACGCCACATAACACAAAATGACGAAAGAGCATCTCAAGACGCAGATTGATTTCCAATGAGCTACAGAATGGGAGATGGCATAATAATTGTAAATTTAATAACTATTTCGAGGGGCTGCAAAGATATTTTCGAATTGCTCGAAATTTCATTCGGGTGAGTTCCTTGAATGATGAGAGATAGGAAATATTGTGATCTCATAGGTGAGCCAAGATAACGTAGCGGCTCGTTTTGGCTGGAATATGTTCATCGAATAAACAGAGATTGTGTCATCAATTGGGACTTTCACCCGAAACTTTAGCGCTCAAATCATGAAAAATAGTTTAATAATTGTAATTTAAACAAAATATAGACGCAATCGAGGAGAATCACGACGTTTTTATTCATTAAATATCCGAAATGTTATTTCCGAATTACCCACTTTAGACAGTTGATGTTTGTGAATTTATGTTCTCTCAAAGTACATATTAATTATTTGAGCTATTCCATGGATTGCTATGCCTCTAAAGTTTTTATATATGATATTAAAATTCCGAGGTGAAATGTTTTGCAACGAGCTTCTAGATTTGGCCACTAGGAGTCGACAAGACTGAGTTCTGATTGGAGATTGGCCTCGAGAAAATAGAACCCGTTCTAAAATCTAGATTGGCCAAGAAATTGTGCCCAATATTGTGAAACGGAGATTGGGCTAGAAATTGGTGTGTGTCAGTGGGTCCACAATCCAATATCCAATGGATTGGCCAATAAATTGGCAAGTGTCATACGGGCTTAACATGCTATGCCCGGGTTTTCCTGTCATATTTATTCACATTCTCGCCTTTGGGCTAGATATGTCGATGAAACGGCTGTGGGGTGGTGGAATTTATATGTATGACATTTGAATGCGTTCAATAGAATAGTTTGTCATGAACGAAAGGTATTTTTTTTAAGTGAATAAATAAAGGACGACGCCGAACGGCTGCTATTTTTGATTTTACGAACAGAATTGCCTTGGCCGAACTGAAAAAGCGGAATTTCCGAAGAACAACTGAAAATGCCATTTTGAAAAGTAATCCTAGAAACTCGTGAAGATAAAATTTCGTAACTACTAAGAGTTGTTTCTAAAAACTAGCATTTGTTGAGTCCAACTCTTCCCCTCTCGCCTACCAGAGTGAATTCTTATATACTGTCTTCAATTTTCTGCACCATTGTCGTTAACTATAACCATCTAGCCATAATACCATGTAGAACTTTAACGCAATTAACCCTTTCATTGCGTAACATTTTCTCAGAGTTGTTTCACATTGGCGGAGAATTTTTTTTCACTGCATTCACTTTGTTTTTCGAAAATATGAAAACAATTTCAATAAAAACGGGATTTTTATATTAATTTGACAATTTATTAAACAATTTGTTAATGGCATCACAGTGATGCCATCCGCACCCATGTGATAAATGCTCCGGACATTTATGCAACCCGTTACACAAACATTAGAAACGACGGACAACATATTTTTACATAGCAACTAAGAAGCTTGAAATAATTTCTGAAATGATGGCGGAATTGAATTATAAAATAAGATAAATAATTTTTCAGATGTCATCCACTATCCATGCATCAAATTTTGGGTAAATAAAAGTTTTCGAATTTTAATTTTCACATCTAAATTTTTAAATTTACTAGTAACTTAGATTTGGATGCAAACATATGAAAGTTATTTTATCTTTTTGCCATTTTATTTTGCGTTAATGCTGAAAATATTAACTAATAATTGTGAAATTCTTTGAAAAAAGGGTTCAAACACTGCCCTGGAACATCTGCACATCATAACCATCAGAGTTATACTGATTCGCCACTTTAGTCGTTCTAAGGATGTGAGGAGGATTATTTCTTCTGTTTGTCCTTAGAGTTTCAGTGGTGTGTCTTTTTGAGTAACTCAATAGATATTTGAATAGATTATTATAATTTTTATGATGATTATAATTTTCCATGTATAAGCTCAGTAGAGTAGCTACGGGAGGGGGGTTATGGGTAACAACCCCCGTTAATGTGCCAAAAACGGGTAAAATGGCCCCCGCACCCTCCAGAAGGGCCCTCAAACCTCCGGCAAAAACCCCCATTTCAAAATCGTGGCTACGCGACTGTATAAACTGTGCCCACTGAGGAGAAATGTATCGATTAATTTTCGCACGACTTTGTTTGCATGTCCCCTGCCTCCAACATCAGGATCCTTCGCCCGAGTGTAAATTATAGCATCTTGCACGAGGCCATTAGGCTCAGAAAGCATATATAATGTTATGCCGCGTTTGTGACGCCAAAGCAACATGGACTAATGAAGCAGAGTTCTTTAAACGTGTAATAAATTTCTTTCATTCTTTGAGTGAATAATTTCAAAAGGGGTCGAATTTTATGCAAGGGGTCTCTTGGTATCGGATCATCTACTCCAGGGTTCCTGCCAAAATGCATGCAACGGAAAATTAGTTGAAATCGGTCTCGGGAAAAAGTGCTGTGAAGGCAAGAAAAATCGAGGATATTTTCCTACATTTTCCAATAATCTGGAATGGATGGCCATCTTACAATACTTCATACAATCATACATTAGGTATATCGGACCAAAAATGTCTCCCATACCCCACGAGTAAGATTCCTATGCTCGGTTATCCTTGAAGAACTGCATGTTGAGAGGCATTGGCAATATGGACCAAAGCCTTTTAGACGACAATATTTCCTCCAGCTCCACATACTTGCATCCTCAACGTAAACCTCAGTTAACACCTATAAAATATACTACAATAAAATACATTACACTTACAAAATGCACAAGACTGATGAGGTTGCTCTTTTGCAGTCAGAAAGAGATGTAAGCGTTAAAGTTTAGAACCGACGCACAGTGAGCTGAAATCGAAAAAAGCTGGACAAAAGTCCAAAATGACGTTTTTTGAGATAGAGACTTCAAACTTGGCGTAAATACTTATGAATGATTACCAACTATAGATGTATGTGCCATTTTACATCAATACGGTCCGTTACTGAGATACAGTGGCCCAAACATGATCAACTTTTTTAAAACACGCGCGGTCTCGTTTTTCTTCAGAAACCTTTGAATTTAAGCAGGTGGTGCTGCGTTGGCATGATTTTTATGGAATAAAAAACGCAATATTCCTTTGACTTGATGCTTTGCCTATACTTTCCGTGAATTTTGAAGATTTTGGTTCTCATTTGACTAGTTTTACAACGCAAAATGGCTGACCCGTTTTTCACGTGAAATTTGACATAAAGTAGACATTATCTTTCGTTTACGAAATATATAACTCGGGAAATTCACATCACGGTGTAGAGTAGACATTTCTTAAGAATGCAAAGCAGAAATCTTGGAAAAAAGTCTGCGACGAAGGCAATGAGAGCGATTTTTCGATCGCGAGTCAAGGCTGAGCTACACGCCGCGGGACCCTGACGCTCGGTAACCGAGGTCGATGTTTCAAGTTTTTTGAAACTTTATTCTAGAAAATCGTCATTTTAAGCACAGAACCTAGTCATTAATGACCTAAAACACTATACTGGTGACATTAGCAAGGATTATGGATCGACCGAATTGACCATTTAACGCGTTATTCGAGTGGAAATGCTTGGGATTGGATGTTTGTCGGAACCATTCCTCGTATAAGAAATATGCTTCGGGTATAGAAGTAGGGTTAAAAGATTGATTTGGCAGGCTAAAGAGAGAGAAAAACAAACTATTTTCGCGAAATACAACTACCGTTACCCTTTTCCATTTCTACCCTCGCCGAGGTGGGTCGCGCGGAGAAGGGCGTTTTATGATGACCCACAGCCTTTTGAAGGTATTTAACAGATTCTTCCTCAAGGGTCGAAAACTCTATTTCTTCTTCCGTAGCCAATATAATCAAACCCCTATTGAAAGGATCGTTCAGAAAATGAGTGGAAAATATATTATGGAAGAATGTTAGGAGTTATAACGGCATTGTGTAAATATTAAGTTTAAACATTAATAAAAACAGCAACAGATTATTCAACTGTGTTTAGCGTGTGTAGGTATAGTGACCGTAATTTGAAGTACGAAAATATTTTTCGTCAATGAGATGAAAGGAAATATTGTTTGAAAAATTGAATAGGACTAAAACGAAAATAATAACCTTAAATTGTGGCAACACGTAGTACAAATATTCAGAAAAGTAAAGAAAATATCACATTTAAAATTTTTTGTAATGGCGAAAAGTCTTACAAATAAAAAAGTATTCCATAAATGTAAAAAAATTACTCAAAAAATATAAACTATTTTTCAAAAACGGATGGCATATGCAGGTAGCCTAATCCATTTTGTGTGCGGGAAACCATCATGAGAGTAGATAGAACAGAGCGGAGGAGCGTAGGGAGCGATTGAAGGACATAGGCCGGCGTGGCATCAATGTGATGCCACCCGCCCGTTGGCAGGACCTACGCTGGGCATCAATGCTATGCCATCCGCACTCAAAGGGTTAACATTGTTAAGGGTAAAATTTGTGTTTATTATTAATATGCATTTGTGCAAACGGTGATTATTTCTTTTAGGAGTCATTTGAATCACCAATAGTAGTTCCTAAGGAAAAGGTAATGAAGGGAAAACTATAAGCGTGTTTCAGTCAAGTTTTTACAGGACGTTTTTCCGTACATATTTGAATAGTTAACAGTGTAAATCTTTTCTAGAAGTACTAATATTACCTTCATGGCTCTGAAGTAGCAATGCTTAATATGGAATAATTTGAACTTGGTAAAGTATTAGCTGAGGAACAAGATCGAAGAGTTTAGGGAAACTTCCATTAAGATAGTACAATAAACATACCCCTATGAAAAAATTGTATAAGACTGTTTCAAATTTTTATACATTGCCATGGCAATGTATAAGAATTTGAAACAGTTTTATACAATTTTTCCATAAAGGTAATTCGAGGAATTTTGATACAAATGTGGTCAATTTGAAGGGTTAACCATTACTATATCATTACCCAAAATAAGACAGAAACAGGTATACAAACAACAAGCTAATATGCACTATAAGTGCTTTTCAAGAGATTTGGAGCATGGATAAAAGCTGCATCAAATAAAATCACAGATGGAGGAATTAAAAAAGAAAACAATACACATATTTCAAACTTATGTAATATACATAAAACAGCAAATTTTACATTTCCAGAATTCAGATTTAAGAATGCTATTGAAACTATTATTTATACAACCAATGCAAAGTATGCAAATTAAAAATAAATCTCAAGTGTAATTGATGGAACATATCTATTGATATAGTTTCAAAGGAATAGGAAAAGAATCATGAATACGGGATGAAAGCCACCACAAATCTTCCATTGTTACTGGAATAGCTGAACCTGTAATTAAAAATGTGTATAAATTGGTGAGCTGTACTAGAGGAACTAAAAAATGAACTATTCAACAATTTCAATGAATAGCACCAGTGTACACCAAATTTTCAGTCTCATCAAACGTTATAAAACCTCTTGATTTGTATCAAACATTCTATTACTCGAGTGTCTATTTCATCATTCACAGTCTGTGCTACAGGAAAACTAAGGTTGGGCGATATCAATTTGCAGAAAACATTCTGCCAGTCTAATCTAATGCGAAGATGGTGATCTTTCTGCCAACTGTCTTTCCCTGGACTCTTCCCTTCTTCAGCTTAAGAGCTGAAAAGCATTTATGCAAGAAATCCATGAAGAAGACATAGTGCATCAGGCATAGAAGAGCATCCAGCACAACTATTCAAGATAAATAGATTAATAATAGGAATAATGCCTCAAATAATATAATCACAACAACGCAACGATTTACATACCTATGGAAGGATATTTGAAGTCCGCTCTTCTTAGCTTTGTTAGAGCTATTACCACAAGTAGCCACCGTACAACGTATTCTTTATGATGCTTTTACCACGCAAAAAGAGTAGTAAATCGGCAGTATTAGTCAGGGAGCGCAATATTCGTTGCTGAAGAAACTGAATTCCCATGCGGTTCATCCGTCGAAAATGGCCGGTGTCTGCCGTGACGTCACAGGACTTCGGCAAGGGAACTAGACCACCTCTCCTTTACCACCTTGATCCCATAGGGCCGTATCCAGAAACCATGCTTCAGCTTGTAGCAGCGCGCACCGCTGAATGCTGTATTCAGAAACCTCACTACTCCAAAACGCTCCAAATGGGTGGGGGCAGTGTTGCCACATTTATTTTGGGCTGGATTGATGACGTAGACGAATTTAGCGACATTTTGAGTCCCTACTATGCGGGCTTTGAGAGGAACTAAGGGCGACAATTGAATAACGAATATCGCAACGCGACTTTGTTTGTAAGCAGTCTAAGAGCAAAATGGAAACGGGTTGGAAGAGGAATCTCAGCGTAGAAGAAGAGTTTGATTTTAAAACTAATTATTGATAGGAAAGTTGTATTGGAGTGCAAGAAAACCAATGCTGTGAGTCTTTCTTTAAAGGCTATGGCATGGAAGAAGGTGGAGGTTGAATTTAATCGGCACGATGGCGTAACGAAGGTAAGCACATTATTAGGCCGTGATTTGTGAAATTTCAGCGGAGAATCTTTTGTCTTGTTCTTAAAATCTGAATGGAAATTATTGATATAATTTCTCTTTTTTAGTGGTGTTCGTGGAAATAAGGTGTCTTAGGAGATGCGGTATCTCACACGGAATTTATTCTCGGTTCCATGGGATTTTCTTGGTTCTTCAAGTTTCTTCTGTGAATCTGGTTCCGTTCATTGTGTGAAAAGTGTCCCTTTAAATCGGCAAAGTTATCATTGAGAACCAGCTGGTACATGCTGATAAATCTTCGTGTTCAGAAATCTCGCGACGTGTACCAAGTGTCTCGACTAGTGTCGATCGCCGGTGATTGCCGGCTGGCCTCGGCGGCTCTGCCGCCGGGGAAAGCCGGCCGATGCCCCAGACCCCGCACCCCGAAAATGCACCAGGCGGAAAAGAGTAACCTCATCAAGTTTTGTTCAGGACACCCTAGTTTCGGTGCTGACTTTATTGATGATTTTTTAAATAAAATGTTTTCATCTGTTACAATTATTGTTGACAATGCGAAATGAAAGGAAAGTGAGCATTTTTTTAAAATAGTGCCGATATTAAGTTGTACGGTAGGGCGGATCGCAAAAATCGATTTTTTTCAAATCCATCTGGCCCAATGAAAAAAAGTTGTGGGACCGATCAAAAATAAGGCCTGAAAAATTTCAGACCTGTACGTGAACCCCTGACCCTCGCTCAAATGCAATTTAGGGGGGGAAGGTCAAAATTCGAAAAATATAATATTTTATGGTCATTCCCTATAGATTTTGCCGAGTTACTGCCCTTTTCGGGCAAACTTTTCGTGCATTTTGACGTATCTGCCACCGTTTAGCCACAAAATGCCTAATTTGAGTCCGCGTCCGCGAAGAAAATATTCCAACGCCCCCGCAGCGTCGCGGATACCAGAGCCGCAGGCCGATCCCTTCCCCTCCACGCTCGCTTCTCCCCCTCCCACGCCTCTAATACAGCAAAATTCATTCCGCGCATGCTGCTAGGAGGTCGTTTATCTTTGATAACATAAATCAGAAGATGGTAGAAGGTAAAAAACGATGCGTAGTGAGACGATTAAGTTACGATTATTTGCAGACGACGCTGTAGTTTACAGAGAAATCCGTTCCAGCAAAGATATAGATGAACTAACGAATGACCTTGCTGCTATCCAAGCTTGGTGCGATGCTTGGCAGTTAGAATTAAATTTGGAAAAATGCGTCGTAATGAATTTCTGGAAGAAGAATAACTCCCTACAGCGTAACTATGTCATTCGGGGGACGCAGTTAAAGGCAGTTGAATCTGTGAAATATCTAGGGGTTAGACTCAATAATGATCTATCGTGGAATAAACATATTCGAGAAATAACCGGTCAAGCTAATCGTAAAATGGGTTTTGTTAAAAGAATATTAGGAAAGTGCGACGACAAAGTGAGAGAAATTAGCTACTTTTCCCTCGTTAGACCACATTTGGAATACGCTGCCAGTGTTTGGGACCCTCATGAAAAAGGCTTAATAACAGAGTTAGAACGCGTGCAAAGAAGAGCTGCCAGGTATGTGAAAGGTCGTTACGATAGTCTTGTTAGTGTAACTGACCTCTTACATAAACTCGGATGGGAATCTCTGTCGGACCGTAGATTGAAAAATAGACTAAACCTTTTAGATAAATTCAAGAGCAGTGTCTTTTCTGACGAAGTTAACCATATCTTGCGGACGCCAACGTACTACGGAAGATCAGATCATATAAATAAAATAAGAGAGATAGATTGCAGAACAGACAGATTCCGAATGTCATTTTTTCCACGATCAATAAGAGATTATAACGGCAGCAATAGAGCGCGTAAATAGATTGCATGACTTGTAGTGTAGCCTACTAACCTATGTAAAACTTACTGCATGTTTCTGAATTTCTATTCTATATTCTATTTCTAACAGCATATAGTAGTATAGTTTGTTATTATACGGGACGTTTCTTGGACGGTGTGGTGTGCATGTGGGAGTCCAAATGCATGCTGGTGATTGATCACCCCCTGCCAAACACCCTAGAGGTGGCTCGCAGGGTAATTTGTAGATGTAGATGTAGATGTCCCTTATTTGGCACCTCGTCGGCGTTAAACAAATCGATGTTACCAACTTTGAGAGAAGTGATGAAATATTTTTAGATCTGCGCACGCAGGAAAGGAGACTACGATCTATGAAGACGCCTCTCGTGTGCCTATGAAAGTTTGGGAACTTAGGCTATGCACTTCTATTCCGGTATTGTCCGACAGCTATGACTAAACGGATGAATAAGGGTGAAGGCCGCCGGCGTAACCTCCCCGCTCCCCTCTCGAACGTCCCAGCTGCACCAAAATTCACACCAAGTGCGTCTTTCTTCGTTAGTCTTACTAATATTTGATGTATCAGCATCGTCCAGTGAGGAACAATCATGAAGGAATTACTCAATTACCTGCTTTCCAGTCTGTATTTCTTATGTTGGTGTCATTCCTCGTCTTTTGCTGCCTTCAACAAAGTTTTGGTAAATTCTTTCGCGAATCTCTCGTCATTATGTATAATAAAAGGAATATTGAAATTCAAATTTGAACTTTCATCAATAGATTTTTAAATTCCACAGCTCTAAGCTCAGATATATCCGAAGGAACCGGAGTCTCTCTCCAATATATCATCAGCGGGTAGTCCTTTACGTCGATATTAAAATCCAGCAATTAAAAAAATCTCGGATTGGTCGCCTAACGCATCCTTGCAGAAACGCAAATTGCGTCCCTAGATTACCCTCCCAACGTTTATGTCGCAAATCCAAGTCAACTTAGTGCAATTAGTAAATAGACCACTGTAAGGGATGAAATACGATTTGATGCTTTCCCGGCGAATGATGTGTGTAAACTCTTTTCGGGGTTCAACAAAATTTATCCCTTAGGATGAGCCCCCAGTCGGAGCTTGAAATGTTGGCCATTATGGAAAAATTAACCCGGTGGGAATCCCGAGAAGAGTCTACCCACACTGCAAGGGATGTTGTAATTATGCTTATACTTAGCAAAGGGATGATGCCTCCTTTTTGGGCGCTATTCGCTTAGTACCATCATAATCAAATCCTTTTTAATTCTGTGTATCTAATTTTCACTCGGAAAGGAATCGATAATCGCAGATTTTATAACTTTTGCTAATCCTCCGACGGGGGAGGCAAACCTCCAAAAAGGAACCCTGTTTCTTCAACTAACACCACACATTCCCCTCTAAACTTGTATTGATAAGTCCTCTTCCCTTTTTTCATCAGACAAGAGTATAGTCTTTCATTCCAATAAAATAAGGCCCTTTGATGACCCCTCTCTTTTCTTATTCACAGTAATTAGCATCTTTTTCTGTCTACGTAAGTAATTCTGGTACGCTAGCTTTGATGTATCTTACGAAGTTATGACTTTTGCGTCAGCTAAAGTTACGGGAACGATAATTGCTGTTGCTTGGTTCTTGCATATACCTCTTTCACAGTTGGCAGACGCATTTTCCGCGAAGAAGTTCCAATTTGAGGTTATAGTCGTTAATGTTTATTTCATGAGGAAAGTAGAGATACAAATCGGCTAATTTCTCGCCAGTTTAATTTTCTTCGGATGAATAGACGAAGAAAATTTTTGATACTATTTTCCCGTACAAGAATTGACGATGATGACTCAACGCTCTCCTACGATTCCCTTTTTTCCTCAGTTGTCGAGTTTCTTTAGGGTTCAATCCAGCAGCCATCATTTATCTTTTCGTCAGATTGTCTCTCAAAATACTTCTTCATTGGGGGAACCTTACGCTCCTCAATGCACTTACACGCAAAAATATCGCACAATTTAAAATGTTCCTTTAAAATTGTTTGAGTCTTTACTTCAATAAAACCCTACTTTTGGCAAATGACGATTTTCGTAAGTTTTAGTACTTACTGTGGTACCGCTAAATCCATTTAGTCACATTCATAATGGAAGAGAAGCACGTCACCATAGTTCGCACACCTTCATAGCCACTCGAGAGGCGTCTTCATAGATCGTAGTCTCCTTTCCTGCGTGCGTAGATCTAAAAATATTTCATCACTTCTCTCAAAGTTGGTAACATCGATTTGTTTAACGCCGACGAGGCGCCAAATAAGGGACAAGTCGTCTCACTACGCATCGTTTTTTACCTTCTACCATCTTCTGATTTATGTTATCAAAGATAAACGACCTCCTAGCAGCATGCGCGGAATGAATTTTGCTGTATTAGAGGCGTGGGAGGGGGAGAAGCGAGCGTGGAGGGGAAGGGATCGGCCTGCGGCTCTGGTATCCGCGACGCTGCGTGGGCGTTGGAATATTTTCTTCGCGGACGCGGACTCAAATTAGGCATTTTGTGGCTAAACGGTGGCAGATACGTCAAAATTCACGAAAAGTTTGCCCGAAAAGGGCAGTAACTCGGCAAAATCTATAGGGAATGACCATAAAATATTATATTTTTCGAATTTTGACCTTCCCCCCCTAAATTGCATTTGAGCGAGGGTCAGGGGTTCACGTACAGGTCTGAAATTTTTCAGGCCTTATTTTTGATCGGTCCCACAGCTTTTTTTCATTGGGCCAGATGGATTTGAAAAAAATCGATTTTTGCGATCCGCCCTATTGTACGGGTCGTCGGTACCGAATTTTCGCTCTAATTACTGACTTCTTATGTCCGCAATGTATAAGTAATTTGATTTGTGAAGTTACAGTTAGTGTATTCGCTCCCGATTTTCTTCGTGTGAACATTTCCTGGACAATTTTATTTGCAATTTGTGTTAATTAGATTTGTGAAGTAAGGTAAGGTGGGGTAAGTGCGACCCCTAAATAGCATACATCAACTTTAACTAGCCTAGGAAAATTTTCTAGGCTAGCTAAAAACAGGAGATTCAGTATCTAATATGTATGTGAATCACTGAAAATGATAATTAGATTAAAAATCCTCTCTCTGTAAAGTGGTAATTTTTATAAATTTTTACTTACAATCTTGTAGAGGGATCGCACTTACCCCGTACATGGGGCAAGTGCGTCCCACGGCTGATGTGCAATATATTTATACATTACGCGGCACATGGGGTAAGTGCGATTTGCCCAGAAATTCAGCTGTACATTGCTTTTTAAAGTACCAAATTATGTTTAACCATTCTTGAGAAATCAACTTTTATCTTAGGTAATGTAAGTAGATTTTTTTTCGCGTTTTTTGGTTAATTATGGCACAGTAAGGAATTGTTGTTCAATGTGTTTTTTTAATGATAGTAACAGTATTCAACTGTTAAACATTAATTCAAAAGTGTATTTAAAATATCTAGTGTGCATAAAAGCTGAATAAATAATAAAAAATAAAAAAATTATAAATCTTGCACATGACAACAAATCTGAATACAAACTAGATTGTAATGAACAAAGAATTTCTTCTCTAATGTAATATACGTTATTAATATAAAAAAGCAAAATGAAGAAAAACTCATGGTCTTCAACCAATTCCACATTGAATATTTATTTGTTTATTTAAAGTTTTACCCCGAGAAAGATAGGCAAAACGTTAACTTTCCTCGACGGCCGACAGAGGGCTTCGGTAATATTTTTACAACATCTTCCCTGTGTCTGTGCCCATCTAGAAGGGTAAAGGCGACGTCGCAGAATGCTCCAACTACCGCCCGATCCGGCTTTTATGCCACGCCATGAAAATATTCGAAAGAGTAATTGATGCTAGGCTCAGACACATTGTTCACATCACACCCAACCAGTGTGGATTTGTAAAGGGGAGTGGCACAACAGACGCAATGCACGCAGCTAGGCTGACCTTGGAGAGGCACTGAGAGAAGAACAAGCCAGTGCATATGTCTTTCCTTGATCTGGAGAAGGCCTTCTATCGCGTGCCACACGACCTTATCTGGCATGCCCTCAGATCTCACGACGTCCCTGAAGTCTATGTGTCATGGGTGAAGCTTTTCTACACCAACGTCACCAGCTCCGTCCGTTGCCCATCAGGAATATCACCGCCTTCCTCAATCTCTGTTGGCATCCACCAAGGATCGGCCCTCTCTCCGCTCCTTTTCATCCTGTGCATGGACTTACTTACGGCCTGTCTCCAAGAATCACATCCTTGGTCACTACTGTTCGCCGATGATGTCTTCCTTGCCAGCACCACCAGACCCGAATTACAGCAGCGAACTCAACTATGGAAGGTTCGACTCGACAACTATGGGTTGCGATTAAACACCAAGAAGACTGAGTACATGGAGTGTGGACCTCAAACCGATGGCACGATAAGCATCGACGGCGAGGACCTTGAAAAGGTCGAGAAGTTTAAATATTTGGGCTCTGTCATCAGCAACGATGGAAGCACAACCGCCAACACACGAGCTCGAATTAATGCAACATGGCTGAAATGGCGCCAAGTGACTGGCGTATTGTGCGACCGTCGAATGCCCGAACGATTCAGGGCCAAAGTATACAAGACCGTTGTCCGCCCAGTGGCCCTATATGGAGCAGAATGTTGGCCAGCCACAGCAAATCAAGAACAGGCCATGCATGTCATGGAAATGAGGATGCTGCGATGCATCCTAGGCATCTCCCGCCTGGGTCACATCAGGAATGAAGACATTCGGAAAAGAATGGGAGTTGCACCGATCACAGACAAGATGCGGGAGGCTCGATTACGGTGGTATGGGCATGTGGTGCGTAGTGATGAGAACTCCGTGGCCAAAACAGCAATGTGGCTGAGTACTGAAGGACGCCGACCACGAGGACGACCAAAGATGCGCTGGCTCGACAAAATTAAGGCGGACATGAAGACCATCAACGCCACGCCAGTAGAAGCCCTGGATCGAGCCAAGTGGAGAAGACTTTGTAGAACAGCGGACCCTGCAATAGCGCGGGACAAACGCTAGGATGAAGAATAAGAAGAGATCTTCCCTAGGTATTTCGCTGGAATCCTCATTCCGTGGACAGGTGAAACTTAATTCAGTTCCAAAAAATATCCTCAAAAAGAAAACCACGGCATCACCTTATTCATTAATCTCCAGAATTTTCCCTACATATTGAGCAACTGACTTTTTGCTGCTGAATCTAGCCAGAATCCAATCTTCACTTTGAATGTTAGTCACCGAATTTGTTAAGCTTTTTCGACTCATGCTATCTTGTTTCAGGCATTAATACCATGTCGTCTACATCCTCCTCGTCAGAAGACATGATATCCAATGCCCTATCATAATCAATCAACAAACTGAAGTAAGCTATCTTTATCAGATAAACCTTCAAAATAAAAGTTGATGAGAGGACTCTAATTAAAAGACCTAGTTTTATAAACTTCGGTGTTTTGCAACATTTATTTAAGAAAGTTTAACGCAAGAACTGCCAGACAGAAACTAAAAGTTTAACGCAAGAACTGTTAGTCAGAAACTAAAAATTCAATCCATACTTCAACCTCGTAGCCTGGGGTAAGTGCGACAGGGGGTCGCACTTACCCCAGGCAACGGGGTCGCACTTGCCCCGGAAGGTAGGAATGGATGGTTACGACGGGGAAAGTGCGACCCCCCATCTAAACTAAATATAATGACCCGAGTTCCAAAATTTAAAGTAAAGCAAGGAAAACCAATCCATGAAGAAGAGAAAACAAGATATAGTTCTTACCTAACACCTCCGATGCATTGATTCAGAGGGAACTACGGTATAGCGTCTCCTCACCACCAACTAAGACTACGAGATGAACGGACGGGTATATTTCCTAAGCATGTGGAACGAGAAATTAAGGGATAAGTATTACAAAGTCGTTGGCTCTGGTTTCATTACTATGTGTAGAATATGTTGCACGACCGCCACCTGCTTCGAGAACGGAAATACGATTTTCCTGAAGGGGGGTCGCACTTACCCCGCAGTCGCACTTACCCCACCTCACCTTAACAGTACGTGTGGTGTTGATGTTGATTTTCTTCGTGAGTACTTTTTTTGGACAAGTGTTCTTGTAAAGTGTGATCATTTTATTTGTTGAATTGAAAGTGAGTTTTACGACGTTAATAAATACAAGTTTGTGAACTCAGTAATTCTTGTGGTGGTATTTATTGCTGAATAATCCTTGGTGTCACTTGCGCAATTCGTCATTGTGGTTGACAAATATACTCGTACAACTGTCGATTGCATTGGTATAGTTGGATATTTTAGACTTTGAGGTAATATAATAGATACATGTATTGTATTGCAACGTCCAAAGATTTACGTGACATTCATTATGAGATGAATATCATGTGCTATTGTAAACGGACTGCGAAGCAATATGCCATTTCCATCGACCCTTCCCTTAAACTTTAACTCATCATTTTTGTGACGGCATAAATCATTATAGGTAAGTTTTCACGTAATTGAACATGGTTTTCAATGGCTCGGAACTGAAATTATTCAAACTAGCAGTAACTGAGAATGGACGTAGCTGACTGGAAGACGACTTTGTCGCTTTGAGTATTTTACGCAAATTTTGGATATCAGAGACACAAAGCTGGTGATTGCAACTTTATTTGGGCACTTATATATATATATATATATATATATATATATATATATATATAATATTAATGGTTTTCAAGGAAAGCCACGGTCTATACCAAAGTTAATAGCTATTAGAATGGCAAAGTCGGCGAGGTCTCAGCATAGTTGCGTTGACAATGGTTATTTTTCGTAAAAAAGTATTTCAAAAGCATCAAGGCGAGACATTCTTGTGTCCCTAATTTATTTGTATTTAATTATAAATGGTTTTCAAGGCATGACAGGGCCCGTTTAGAAGTTAATTGCAAATAAAACGGTGAATCCTAAGAGTTTTCATCACGGTATTGTTGACAGTATTTATTGGTAGTTAAATTAGGTAAAATATTTACTCATTAGGATAAAAGATGGTTATTGAAGCATTCTTACTATCTTTTTAAGTAATAATAAATAATTATCATGAGCTGATAGCCCTTTAAACATCAATAATTATGAATTTTAAATGCGAGACGATAAGCAGACGAAACCCGGCGGCCATATTACTTGTAGCGAGTAGTGTGCCATGGACCTCACTAGACTTTTGCAGCGGTGCCCGTAGCGGTGCTCGGCCGCTACAGCGGCTACGTCATCATCTGATGACGTATCTAGCAGTAGTGAGGTTTCTGGATACGGGCCTATAGAGCATGGATGCTCTATGGGTTATCCCTTCCTCCGGTCTCGTGCCGCCGTGCCTCCTCGTACTGAATAATGACGTCACTTTTCTACCAGCCAATCATCGGGCGTTTTCGATTCTCACTTGCATTTGAAAATTCTCGTGAACTTTGATGCATTAAATATCGCAAACCACGTCATAAAACAATTAAAAAAACTTTCACCGTGGTATACAAACATACATTTTTATATAATTTTGGGGCTCTTGATTATATTTTAAATATGTGCAAGTTCCCTATTGTCAGTCTTCTTTCTTCAGTACGCAATAGTCAGCACGTTCTCTTTTTCCACAAAATCACAAAACTCCAAACTCAAATGCTCTCTCCCATTGTCATTGTGAAGAGCCTTAGTCCCTTGAAAAGTTTCCCTTGATGCCTTCACTGATTTAAAGACTTTGAACGTTTCCCTGTTCAAATTCAAATCACTCACAAAAAAACCTTGAATAGTAATCTGTGGATGTCACCAAATTATTTTCACCACCAAGAGACTCATGTCTGCTGTTGCAAAGGTCTGAATAGACCATCTCAAAAGGTATCTCATCTCTCTATTTTCAAATTTCTTACATCTGTCTGAACTTTCCTTGTTGACATGTGCTGAACTATCATTACCATGTATCACCTCTTGGAACCACTGTCTGGGGTATTTTATGCATGACCAAAATGCTGGTACATACCACACTTATTTGGTTTCCACCCTCTTACACTCAGGGGATGCAAGGGAGGAATGGGACAGTGGGAGGTATGGGACGGTTCAAATTTTCGTCCCTTAATTACAGTTTTTTTAGCTCTTGCTTTTCTCACATGAATGACAAGCAGTAGCTGCATTTCCTCCTGAAATGGCTCCTGGCTTACATCTCTGATTGTGAGTTAAGAAGAGGATATTCGTTTTTCCACCAATTTTGGTGCCTTTCGTGAGATGCTTTAACTTTAAATTTTTATTATTTTGATTATGACTTTCTCTCGCTGAAAGCACTGATGAAAATGCATGCCCTTCAGGTGTATTACTCGTAATTTTAACAACATCTAGTTGCTCCTGAAAGCCTAATAATACATGTGAAGTACAAAATGGCCCGTAAGCAAGGTCTGGGACATCAGATATGTGGGAGTAAAGGTACAGTGTCCCACTCCTTCCAAAAACTGTTATCTTTTTAAGTTTTATTTTATGAGGCATTTTAATTTTTAGAATTAGGTAATTTTGCCTCATAAGTGATCCAGAATGGTACCAGTGAAAAAATCCAGATGTGGTATCATTGCCAAATTGAACCATTCTGGAAGCTGCGAAGATGGTTTGTGATGAAGGCAAGTGTGAGAGGTAGCAAGAGTAAAGAATTCATCAAAATCTGCATTATTGAGAAATGCACTGAAAGCATTTGCTTCCAAGGACAATGATAGTGTAATTTTTCAAAGTAATGCTGATATGTGAAATGGTTTTCCTCTTTTGTATTACACAGGGAAAGGTTGTAGTAATGAGCATGATAATGGATATAATCTAAAATTCGGTAAAAAATTTTCCTCCCTCAACAAGAAGACATTTGTTTCATAGAGAAAAAAGATATTGTTCTGAAACATAATTCTCCAATTTTGTTGAAAGACACTGAAAGAGTGAAATCCTTGTTTACATTGACAACTACCACCATAAATTGTATAAATATGATCAGAAATAACTACAATATCTACTGGTTACGTATTTTGAATCAATCATTTATTTTTTCTCACCATTTTTGCACATTTACATCTGTGTCCCTTTCGGAATGAGGGGGGAATGGGACAAATGTCATGTGTTCAGCAGGACCATTGCTTTTTGTGAACAATGAGGCATTTGTTTTTTTCTGGAGTTAAATTTTCGATGTTTGCGAATGACTTAAAGATTTATTCTGTTGTTGACAGCAATCATAATGTCATTAACCCACAAGAAAATTTACGATAGATGTTCATTAAGGAGTCAACAAAATAGTTTGGTTATCAATGTTTCAAAGTGCTATAGCATTTCGTTTAGTAAATCAATGACACTAAAAATCAATTCTTATACTCTTGATAATAAGATATTAACGAACGTTGAAAAAATTGAAGTCCTTGGTGTCACATTTGATAATAAACTTAGTTTTATCATTCACCTTGATTATGTCATAAAGATGTCGATGAAACCCTATTGGAAATTTCTTATAAGAAAATTTCCTATCAGAAATTGGGCATTTTTCTTATAAGAAAATTTCTTATAAGAATTTTTCTATAAGAAAATTTCTTATCAGAAATTGGGCATTTTTCTTATAAGAAAATTTCTTATAAGAATTTTTCTTATAAAAAATTTCTTGTCAAAAGTATCAATTACAAAATGTTATTTATTAGAAATTTTCTCATGGAAATATTTATTATAAATATCATATCATCATGCTTAAAACACTTGTGCAAACTTCTATAAAAAGCTACATGAGATTTACATCCCTCCTGAGAGTACAAAGTTAGCATTATACCTAATTTTTTCCAAATGTAGGTGCCTATATCTGGTACACAGCAAACCTAATGATTTCCCATGTACCAAATGTAATGTCTATCTTTAGTGTGCATCAAGCAAGGACATTCAAGTTCTGTAAAGTTCACCTGACTGGCCAGACAATGCGAGATACCATAGAGGTCCTTCAGGTCATGGGTTCTGCATAGGGTTAACGCCCCCCACATTTTAAAACACACTAAAAGCAATGAAACCAACGATATCCTGGAATGATGGACTGATAATAGAATATGGCTTTGGCAATCACTACGCAATGAAATATAAAGGAATTGCAATATGAAATGATTTAACCTGGAAAATTGAAGAAGCAAATGAAATAAAATTCAAGTTCGACTTGGGATACTTCAAGAAATTATTTGGGAAGGAAAAGGAAAAATTGATAAATCAAATACATAGGAGAAATGTTTGTTTAAGATCCCAGAGAGAATGACCTCTACATGCAGATTTGGATAGATAATGAAAGAAATAAATAAAGTAAAATGGAATTTGATGCCATTTGGAGAAAAGGATACGTAGAATATGGCTAACAATTAGTGCAAGATTTAGGGAAATTAATAGGAATCCCAGAAACACTGATTGAGAATAATAGTTGATGTATTTTCCATAAAATAATAATTGTGCAGATGTTATTTAGGTTTACTCATACAAATTCATTCTCTTGAGAGACGACTAAATCACTCACTTTGTCCATTGAAACACTGTTTTCATTAAAATTTCCACTTATATTAGATATGTCACAATCTGAAAAATATACATGTCTATCTAAATTAATGATGAAAAGTTTAAAATTCCACGAAACTGTCTGTTTAAGGTAACATGATTTTAGGAATGCCAGTTTTGTAAGACTTACCAAATGAGGTCAATGCCTTATTTTTGTTAGAAGCACACGACTTATTTCATTAAACAGGTCACACAACAACATGGTGAATGATTAACATATAAAAGCAATACCTAGCAACCTAACAACCAAACAAGGTTTCCATGGCAACCGTATCCTGCAACCTATGCAATCGTAGTATACATCGTGCTTATTCATGGCCCATATCAAACTTCCATCGGTTAAGTAATCTATAGACTCGAAACAGACAGATTTTATAAGTGTACAATTTTTCGTGTGCTCTTAGGGATATATGTTAACAAGTCTCATAAGAAGAAGCCTCAACTTCTTGGAACCATTTATGTCAAATACCATGCTGAAAACGCCAATAAATTAGCAGAACATTTCTTAACAAAGAGTTATACATTATTTCCAAAAAAATCTTATAAGAATTTCTTAAATAATTATAAATTGCCAACATAAGTTATGGTGACTTTAATGCATGCCGGATAAAAACCTGAAAGTTATGTGACCTGCGCAACATTCTTATAGAATTCTATAAGAAATGCAAAGTTCTTATAAGAATTTCTGTAAGACTTATAGAATCCTATAAGAATTCTGTAAGACTTATAGAATCCTATCAGAATTCTGTAAGACTTATAGATATCTATAAGTCTTACAGAATTCTTATAAGAATTTCTGTAAGACTTATAAGAAATTTCCAATAGGGAAGACTGGGTTTTTTGATAAGGAATTCAAGGAATTTTAACATGTGGCCCTATGAAAGTACACAACTAAAACATATTGAGAGAACTCAACATACATTACTGAGGTATGTTAACTTCAAAATTAAGGGTTTCACTCTGGACGTTAATTATAGTAATATGTACTTTGTAAGATTCAACTAGATACATTATCCCATAGAGAGTTAAGGCTGACTTAATCTTTTTGTATAAACTTTTAAATAATAGAACTATTTCTTCAGATCTTCTTAGGGCTGTCAATCTAAGAGTCCCATCACATAATACTTAGGCATAAGGCATTGATTGCGATTCATTACCCACCATTAGTGTATTCATAATATACAAATTATTTGGTTTTAGATATCCCTGTTTAGATGAATGGGAATGGTCAATTTTATCCTCATTTGAAAAAGGCCAGATTGGCACCCATGCGATGCCACTCCACAAGACATCACAGGGACCTAGTTTCTATAGGAGTAGATAGGAGTTTTACATCGTCTGAGATTACTAATGCATGCATGAGGCACATACTTCAGGGAAGCATGTCCTAATAATCACCTATTAAAACTTCCTAGGGTCGGAAAGTTTCCTTCGTTTGATAAGGTGTTAATAATCCTTATTTTAAGCCAAGCACTACCAGGTAGTAGGGTACTCTGCTACCTACTAGCATCCTGCGTCGTATCAGCGCTCAAAGCCTCGCCCCAAGGTGACCTCACTTGCGGCAGCAGGAACCAGAACGACATCACATGGTGTTTTCCCAGCATTCATACTTAGCCGTCACGTATTCGCGCACTTGAAAATTTTCACTTTTCATTTAACAGCGAAAAATAGATTTAGTCATTTAAAAAATCTAAAAGCGTGAAATACGTACTCCAGGAGTAATTATCTTTCGATTTAGGCAATAAAAAAGTAATAGGAAATCACCCTATTACCACTGGACTTGTTATGGCCATGGTGCCCCAATAGAAAGGTTTATAACTATTGTGTTACCCAAATCAAAAAATTACAGATCTGTTATAATAGGGAATGTGACATTTGTCAATAATGTTTTCTATTTTATTGTTTCACATTTTTTATACTACATATTTTGATACTTTGTAACTGATATTGTTTATTATATTTTCTCTTTTATACTGTGTTTATATGTGGTGATATGGACGATTTACCTGTCAATGCTAATAAGTAAATAAATGAAAATATATAAATAAATAAAATGCTACACTCCACAGTACTCACCCATTCTCATTTCTTGAGGAATTTTCTCTGGAATTTAGAAGAGTAACCAAGGCAACTAAGGATTGCAAAAAAGATTGATTTCAGCCACTAATATTTTCACAAAAAATTGTATTCCAAAATATGTCCCTGTCCTCCCTAGCCTCCCCCCTACTTCTAACAACTTCATTCCCAGTGCATTCATCATGATTAACATTATTTGACACTTCATATCAATCAAGACATGCTTCATACATATGCATCACCAATTTTTATTCTAATGAGGAAACTACCACCACTCATTGATGCAACCCCATCCTTAATTATAATTTGTATATCTTTGTTATCAAACTATGCTACAGACATAATATTATCCTTTAAGTCTGGTAGATACAAAACTCTGCTTAGTTTAAGGATAGTCTTACCAATTCTATCATTTAGCTTGATTACAACAGTACCTTTACCTTCTACTGTAGCTACTCCACCATCAGCAATATCTGCTTGACCATTAATATTGTCAGTAAATTCTGAAGAATGTTCTTACAAGGAGTCAAATGATTGGATGCACCTGAGACAAGAAACCTATTGTAGCCTTCTCTATCGTCAGATCCACTTTCCACCATAAAAGCTTTCGCCTTTGTTGCCCCAGCTGTCACTTGAACTCTTCCTTCCTCATTAGCAATTTCAAGTACGGCTTCTCTCACTCCACCTTATTCAAATTGATGGAATATTATAGCATATATTTTTCCATTTTTTTTATCTGTCGCCTACTTCTTGAGCTGTTCATCGCAAAAAATCAGCACAATTACCCCTTTAATCGCAAAGTTGAATACATCACTGACTCTTGCCAAAGGGTCTCACCACATATTCACTACTACCACTTGCCATTACAAATGTGTCTCTCTCGGATAATTGTCACAAACACTGTGATGAGCAATTCTTTCCGTCAAATATTGGGTCTCCCTGAATGACTTAATGACTTCAAATCATGTCCTTAACTCATGAAAAATGGGTTTGACACTTTTTTATGTTACATCCAGAATTGAAATGAATTAGATAGACATCACAGTTCAAGAATAATCGACTTATCTTTCATCTTACTGAGCTATTTTACTCTCTGAATGAATTTCTAAATACCTATGCAATTTAATTCTTGAGTACGTTTGTTATAATTAAGTTCACCATTGTATTTTTGGGTATCCAAATCTGTGGTGGAAAATGAATGCATATTTATTTATGTATTCCTGAATTTTCATATTGATATTTTTTATTATTACACTATTATATTATATTAGTTGATTATTCTTGAAAAGTGGTATCTATATAATTCATTTCAATTCTGGAATTCTAACGTATCGTGAATTCCAAATCTCTGGACCAATAAAAACAAGAATGAAATAATTGCGAGTTTGTCACTTTGGATTCATTTGCTTTTATTAATTTTATTTAGTTAGTTATTTTTAATAGCAGCTTCAATCAGCTCTTCTTTCATAAAAGTAGTTTTCAGCTTAAATTATGAAATATGTACATTGAAATCTCAGTTCATGGACTCCTCTGACTTATGGACTGTATTTGATTCCCTGGAAAAAGAATATGCAATGGTTTTAGGTTCGATCCTCTAGTATATACAAACTACAAATGGACACCTTTTTGGGCTCACTTCTTCTCTCATCATCACTAGAGAACAATCCTAGCATTGGTTGGACCAATTGGCTCTCCATTCCTCTCTCCTATCCGCTAATCTTTTCACGCCTACGTGTTTCTTCTCTTTCCCTGTTCCATTTAATTTATTTTAGGTCTTCTTTTTAACGTTATAGCCATCCACTTGTCCCTTGACGATTGTCTTCATCAGCCCATCGTATCTCAAGATGTGGCCTATAAGGTTATTCCATCTTCTTGTTAAGGTTTTCATGAGACTTCTGTTCCCTCCTATTCTTCTGAGGACTTCCTCATCACTAACTCAGTCGGTCCATTTCATCCTCATCATTCGTCCATATCACCACATTTCGAAGGCCTCTATCATTGCTTTCTCCACTGCTGTCATTGTCCCTGCCTCACTTCCTTAAAGGGGCATGCTCCAAATGTAGGTTCTTAAAAATTGTTTCTTTTCTTCCATGCTTAAGTTCCAAGCTAGTTTCTCTTTTGGTAGAATGCTTTCTCCTTATGGATCATTCCGTGTTGACCTTTGCCAACGACAGCATTTGTCTATCATGTGGACACCTTGGCCGTGGGTTTCCTCACCCACCTCACAAAAATTGAGATATTTTCCACCAAAAATGGCATTTATGAAAGTATTTAGGGAAATGGTTGAAATATTGCATGCACAACAATAGGATGGGATGAAGGAAAGGGGTTTTGTGGAATGCTTTCTTGGAAATGCTATACCAAAGGCCCCTTGGTCATATGCACCTAGGAGCAAGCGGATGCCTATAATTTATTTGCAACAGTCTTCAGCTATCACCACTTGCACATGATGAATAGACAACTGTATAAATGTCCTTGAATGAATTCTTGGAAATGCTGGTCACAAACGAAGGAACAATACCTGGAGGCCCTGAAGGAGGATGTAGAACTCAGAGGGTTTTCAATGCATCATGCACTTTCATTACCTTTTGAATCTCTCATAATGTACCATGTTGCTGTTACAAGTGTGTTATGACAGCACTTGCTGTTTTTGGTGACACAGGGCACACAGATTGTCTTTTGCAATGCTGAAGGTAACATGCTTTTCCTTAATAGAGATAGGGCAGGTGCTGGCACATGGGAATAAAGTAAAGAATGATTTACGTAAATGAACAGCTCATTTTGGTGCAAGGAAGACTCAAACTGCTGATATTCTGAAGCAGACGGAGTGGTTGCAAAGTCTCAATGAAATAATGGGGAAGAAAAAAGAAAGATTTTGATATTTCTTGACAGTGCTTCTTGCCATTCTGATTTAGAGTTTAAAAATATCAACTTTGTTTTCCCTCAAAACACTAATTATAATTACAGTATGCTACCGATTAAGGTAGGTTTCCATGGAGTACTGAGGGAGTGATCTAGGAGCCTCCCTTTCCTTCCAGCGCTACCTTCTTCAATTCACTGTAAGGCCTACTCTCTTTCCATCTATCTAAAAATCTTATTCTTTTCCTTCCCCTCCCTCGTTTCCCTAACATTCTACCCTCTAACACTGTTTTCAGCATCCCCTCCCCGCTAAGCACTAACTCCATCCATACCTTCTGTCTCCTCCATATCTCATATAATAGCTGCCTCTCCTCACCCACCATTTCCAGCACTTCATCGTTCCTTTTCCTCTCCGTCCGTTTCACCCTCTCCATTCTTCTCCATACCCACATCTCGAATGCCTCCAATCTTCTCTCGTCACCTTTCCTCAATGTCCACGTTTCTGCACCGTAGGGAGCTACACTCCAGATCAAACTCTTCACTAACCTTTTCTTTAACCCTCTCCTTCCTAAACCGTCCGAAACCGGCCGTAAACATTTCCCCGTCATGCACGAAGTTTAAATACCCATTTGCCCCACTGGTAGACCTATTTTTCTCCGCGGTGAGGAACTGACCCAGGTTACTTCAATTAACTTGCAATAACTTGAAAGATATTTAAGTGTTTTATTTTAAAATTTGTATACGTTTTATGGATATATTGATTTATTGAAAGAAGTTTGCCTTACTTTATACAGTGCAACCTCGATATAACGACACCCACAGTACACTAATAAACACTCGCTATAGCGAATTGTCGCTTTACCGGAGGTGGAGCAAATAATAGCCAATATACCTGTTGCGAACAGATATACAGGAACAGGAGTGGTGCGGCGACAGATAAACATCTATCCGATAAACGTAAGCATAAATCCAGACGAAAGGTGATGTTTTTTTGCATCACTAAATTTCCTTACTCAAATAACGACTGACTATTCAAACAATTTATAAGCACCGCACTGAATAAAAATCGTGCAAAACATTGTTTCGTCAATCATTATATTTATCGAACGACAGTTTACCACATAAATTTAAGACTGAGCACTCCATTAACTTCATTTCTAACAGATCGCTAGCAATAGGGTTGTTCAAGCCTATCAGAACGGTCTAAAAAAACGAATGTATATCACTTCTGATGTAATTTCATTTCGATTGGGATGAATGACAGATGCGTTGAAAAAGTAGTGATGGAATTATTAGCAATCAAAATACGAACAATTTTAAACGCCGCCAAAAACGGTCGGCCATCTTGAAATAGAGGTGATGACCACACAAGCCTGTACGGCTGGCCTGTACCCTCGATCGCTCGATGCCAAGCTGAGTACTCTGCATGCCGACTGGACATTTGCCAAGGTTATTCCTTATTTTGAAATGGCCTATGTTGTGCATGAAGCTTCCGGATGGATCAAGGCGACATGAAATCCATTCTTCAAGTTAGGCAGGCAACGTATGTAGCGTTGACAGGAATTGAAAGTTTTGTATAGCTGCATTTGCTAGGAAACTACGTGCAGTGAACTTTCATTGTGCCTCTAGTGCAAGTGAACACAATTTGTGCCCTTGATGTACCCCTAAGTGAATGATTGCATATAGACGATGAAGTAAAGAGTGAAGTGAGTTGTGAATGTAACTGCTTTGACGAAATTATTTATTTCTTCCATGCTAGTTCAATCAACCCTATACATTTCGATCTAAGGTATCTAACTATTGCCTAGGGGATATGTTTCATATTTGAGCTAGTTGTGCTTTAGGGATACATCGAACGCATATTAATTTTCAATCGTTTGTTCGCTTCTAAGTTCCGTTTGATGTTATTACCTATTCATTTTGAGCATTCACGAGTGTTTACATTTCACGAATTTCGTTGCGCTGTTGTTTGTTTTTGTTTTGGTCATATTTTGGTTACGGTAAGTGTACGGGTAAGAGTAATAGTGAAATTCGAAGTTTTTTGATGTTACAATAACCGGTTTAGCAATTTGTTTCAGCCTATTCATTTCATTGTCCTCGAAATGTCAATGTGAAATAACGTAAACTGATTCTAAGTCGTTAGTGAGAAGTGAGGTGTGGAGAATCTTTCGAACTTCAAGGAGTGCAAATTCTTTTAGCGTGTGCAGAGTGATTGGAAAACCGATTATCATGTTTTATTAGTGTTTTATATTTATTGTGAGTCAAGTTTTTCATTGAATCAGTTGATTCGGAATATACTGATTATATGTATCAAAAAGACAACTCGTGAAATGTGTACGTTGTAGTGCTATTTATGATATGATGAGCAATAAACATGTACAAGTAAGGGTAATTTTGCTTATTATTACTCTTACTAAAGGATAAATTTGGATTTTCTTTAAACACTGATCTGGCGGCAGACGCTGGAGATCTTGAAAAAAAGTGGAATAACCCTGCTGAGCCACTTAAACAACACTGCAGTAGGGCATCTACAGGCTTGTGACGTCACACATCAATTCAAGATGGAAGTAGGGCTTTTTGGCGTAAGGTAAAATTTGTCACTGTTTAAAGCCTTCTCTAAACATGTACAATGAAGAAAATAGCATAATATTATTGTCATTGCTCCTTCTGAAGCACGATCTTTCGATTTCTTAAATAAAAAAAATATGGTGAACAACCCTATTACAGAGGTTAAGGAGTCTTGATGAAAGTCTTCCAGCGGTGAAACCCTCGCTATGGCGAGAGCCAACACCGAAAGGGTCTCGTAAAAACGAATTTTTTAACACGCTTATTATAGGGTCAATTGACGGTGCATCGGCTATCTCTCGTTATAGCGGGGGTGTTGCTATAGCCCGTACTCGCTTTAACGAGGTTCCACTGTATTGAATTTAATTCCCTCCTTCAACTCCATTTTCTTGGTGAAATTGATGATAACATCCAAATTTGCAAAGAGGTAAATCGCATCTGATGCCATTCCATGACGTTCCCATGCTCCGACCAGTGGGAGTTTTTCTTTTCTTCCAGCTACAAAGGTACACACTTTTTTTCTCCCCACGATCTTTACAGGAGAGTGTTGCTGTCTTTGTGAAAATGTGCCCATCAGAAGGATTCTTTTACGTCCTACTACTTTACGGGAGGAGAATTTCCCTATCATCTGCCTGTAAAGTGCTAAACGAAAATTCTTCTGTGTTACTCCATGCGTAGTATTTAAGGGTGAATTAGTTTCTTTGTACAAAATAAAACTGTTCACTATAGTTGTGTTTACGACGAAGGCAAATAAATATTTCCACCACTTTTTTGTTTTCCTACCTAAGCCATAGTGGCACCTTCTTTGATCAGCTCTGTTAACACTACCCCTGTATTTGGTGTAGAATGCAACTGAATGTTGACAGGATACCATAGTTTGTTTGTTCCCTTTTCCTGTTTTTCTTTGCACATAGACTTTGTTATTGGGATCGCAATTGGTTTGAAGGATACAAATATCCCGATTATCATGTCAAACCATTGCAGTAACTTTTCTGCTCTGTAAATTTCTACTCTCTCCTCTTTGGAGTCTAAGTTTTATTGGATATTTTAATTCCTCAGGCCATTCTTTACAAGATGATCTTGTAGTAGCACATGCGTATGTGTTATTCGTAAGTAGTAATTTCATGAGCGTCACACTTGAAAAAAAGCTATCATAGTACACATGATGATTTTTCCCTAAATATTTTTTCATTAAATTCATTACAACTTGCGTCCCAAGAAACATTTCACGATTTCTAATATCTTTTTTTCCTAGGTACACATTTCCCTGCAGAACGTAGCCATGGGAGCTTGCTAAAACCCAAACTTTAAATCCCCACTTCGTTGGCTCCCCTTGGATGTATTATTTTATGCAATGACATCCTTTAAAAGCAACCATTGCCTCATCAACACTTAATTCCCTACCTGGTTTATACTTTTGATGAAAATTTTCCATTACATCAGGAACCGGCCTAATTTTATGCAATACATCAAAACCCTCCTCTCCCTGTTTTTTTCCTGAGTTATATCACTAATATGGAAATATTTTGAAATTTTTGTGTATCTTCCAATGTCATTCAGTCACGAACAATTGAGCAGTCAATATCTTGGCTATGCCATTAATCCCTGCTTTCAGGCAAATCGAATATTCTCATGTATACAAGCACTCCAATGTATGCCACCATTTCATCGTACCTAAAATCTACCCAGTCTTTGTCAGCCTTTCCTGAGGAATGTTGAAGATGTTCTGCATATTTGTTTGTGTTCTTGACAATGTTGTAAAAAAATCTTCGCCCCCTAGCATATATTTCAGGAAGGAAAATTCTTTGTCACCTATCACCAAATTATGAATAGGCCCTCTCTCTTCTTTGAACTCCGACAGTTCTTCAAAAATCAGGTTGTCCCTCCAAGAGTCATGCACCTGAATATCACCTTTTAATTCACTCGAACTTGGGGAAACGTCATTCTCTAGTTCTACTTCACTTGATTTGTCACTATCACTGTATCCTTCTTCTCCATTCAAACAACTAGAACTATCAGAATCACTCGAAAATTCACTTCTGTTCACTTCTTCTGCAATAGCATCTTCACTTAAAGAAGCCATGGTCAGGACTGAGGGGCATTAGGTTTCCTTTCATTTGAGCTGAGCTTCGCCTCCTTGCCATATGAGATAGGAAAAGTGTGAGAGTGTGTGTGACCACCCACAAACAGAACTGAGGGGGATTAATTTTATTTTCATTTGAGCTGAGCTTCGCGTCCTAGCCATGTGAGACAGGAAAAGCGTGAGCTTGTGTGTGACCACACACAAAGAAATATCACCATTAGATATGACGGTCACTCTAAATAACACAGGGCCGGCCTGGGGTTTTCGTATCACACCATTTCAAAACCGGCCCTCCAAAAAATCCCTTCGTAATGGCTTAAAAATCTTCTCTCATTACTTCTCAGTTAATATACCACGCTGGAACAAAGCATCTTATTGTCTCAGGATTTTAGCTTATGGTGACGAAACACTCTCAAGATAAAACAGATGTCTATGAAGCTCAAAAGGCTGCCCCAAACAGAGCAGGGCAGGCCGGGCGGATTCAGCCGGTTTATGAAGGAGCGACTTAAATGACGGCGGCCTGTTTTGGCCGGGTTAGGACGGAGCGGAGAATGAGTCATTTAAACTTCAATAGGGAGAGAGTTGAACTCTTACATAACGATCCTCTCAGAAGCTCCTTCCTGTTCATGAATGCCTCCTTTGCTAATGCAATTCTCTTCCTTATGTCCTTACTACTGTATCCGTTCTCCTCTAACGTACTGCTTAAATAGTTGAACTACTCAACCTGCTTAACTTTTTCACCACCCACCTTTATCTTAAGTCTCACATTCCTTGCTCATGATACTTTACAAAATCGCATAACCTTCGTTTTCTTGTGATTAATCCTCATCCCATACTCCTCGCAACGCTCGTATAACGCATCCACTAGAGCCTGAAGCCCCCTTGCTGACTGGCTAGTCAACGCCTGATCATCCGCGAATCTTACTGATTTGAACATCATTCCTCCCACTTTTATTCCAGCTTCTAACTCATCCCACGCTTCCCTTATCATCTGCGTACATGTTAAAGAGCGGCGGTGAAAGAGGACAGCCTTGCCTCACTCCTCGTCCCATTCTTGCCCACCCAGATTCTCCGTCCGCTACCCTTACTTGCGCAGTCTGGGCCATATACAGATTACAAATCAGTCGCCTATCCCTCCAATCTACACCTATTTTCTTGAGAATAGCCAATAACTTTACCCAGTTCACTTTATCAAAAGCTTTATCAAAATCCACAAAGCAGGCATACACGTTCTGCTCATATTCTAGGTTCCTCTGGACGAGGGACCTCATTACTGCTATTGCATCACGAGTTGACTTCCCTTTTCTGAAACCAAACTGATCTTTACCCAAATACTCTTTTGCCTTCACCTCCATTCATCTGTTCAATATCTTAGTACCACTTTCGCCGCATGTGATATTAGGCTGATAGTCCTGTAATCTCAGCATTCCACAGCTTTCTTCTTTTTCGGTAGCAAAATTAAAACCGTCTTCACGAAATCCTCCGGCCAACATCCCTCCTCATAGATCCTGCGTACTAGTTCGAAAAACCTTTTCCTACCTTCCTTCCCTAGATTCTTCAGCAGCTGATATGTTATATTGTCCACGCCCACTGCTTTCCTAGCCTTCATATCACGAAGGGCTCTCTCGATTTCCGCATCTACGATCACCGGCCCAAGATAATCCTCATCCACTACACATTCCTCCTCTAGAGTCAATCTCTCTGGTCTGTTCCTTCCTTCATAGAGATCCTCCACGTATTCCTTCCATCTACTCTGTACCTCTTCTTGGTTGCTTAGCATCCTTCCATCTTTAGCTTTAATTTTAGGCATGGTTTTCCTTCTTTTGCTGCCTGATAGGGACTTAACTTTGCCATATAACGTGCCTTCCTCTCCTTCTTTCTGAAACTTTTCCATTTCCTCACACTGTCTTCTCCCTTGCTCTCTTCGTTTCCTGCCCTAATCGATTATTAATTTGTCTATACATTCTTTTGCCCTTTTCTGTGTCCACGTTCTTCCACTTCCTCCTCTCCTCCATTTCCCTTATCATGTTCTCTGTTATCCACGGCTTCTTTATCCTTCTACTGTCAACCTAACCAATTGACTTCTCCGCCGCTTTGACTATTCCCGTTTTAATATTATCCCATCTTTCCTCTACAGTATTAGTACTTTCAATCTCCCATATACTAATGTCCTCTAGTTCCTGATATTCTCTCCTCATCCTCACCTTAAGGGCTTCTACATTCCATTTCTTTGCCTTCCTAATTTTCATAAGTCTTTTGAATTTTACGTTGCATTTCATAAGTACTAGGTTGTGGTCTGAATCCACGTCTGCTGCTGGGAAGCAGCGCGAGTTTTTCACACTATTCCTAAACCTCTGACTTACCATAATGTAGTCTATTTGATATCTCCCCACATCCCTGGACTTTTCCATGTGTACCTTCGCCCTTTATGATGATTGAACCACGTGTTTGTGATGAATAACTTGTTTCTCCTGCAAAATTCTGCTGCTTTCTCACCCCTGTTGTTCCGAATTCCTAATCCAAATTCTCCTATTTTGTTTCCATCCCTCCCTTCCCTGACTGAAGCGTTCTAGTCCCCCATCACTACCAGATTTTTCTTACCCAGTATGTCTCTAATTATTTCCTCGAGCTGTTCATAAACCTCAACTACTTCTTCCTCTCTGTTTGCTTGTGGGCGTGTAAACTTGGATCACCACAAGGTTTGTGGGCCGCGCCTCAATTTCTACCACCAGAATCCTATCGCTTACCTGGTCTATGCCTACCACCCGCTTACCCATCTTCCCATTTAATACTAAAGCTACCCCTCGCTGGCTTTCCTCCCCTCCACTATATATAACCCTATACCCATCACTCCAATAGTCCCCCCCACCCCTCCATCTCACCTCGCATAATCCTAAGATATCTATTCTCCCTTTATCCATTTCCCTTTTGATATTTTCTAACTTCCCCGCCCTCATCATTGTCCTGACATTCCATGTCCCTACATTTATAGCCGACTTCTTCTTCTCCACCTTCTTGGTCTTCTTTTCTTCTTTCTTCATTGCTGCTGCTGCTGATGATGATGATAAGTCTCTGCAAGGATTTCGCATGTTGAGGACCCCGAGGACCTTGCCGACCTCGCTGCCGTGCCCGACACCCGCCCTTTGCGGACGGGTCCCGGGCGATGAGATTCCGAGGCTCATTTGGTTGTACTCCATGTTTTCAGGGAAGAGATAGTTGGTAGGGTTTCCCACTTCCATTCCAACAGTGTTTTTCACATGACACCATCACGTGGACTACCTTTCGTCTGGCTCCTACCCTTCGACCTATCTGGCATGGGTGGCCCTACTGGGAATAATTTAGAATTAATCCCGCCAGTGCAGCTCTAGGGGTCATAGGAACAATAATGTATATTAAAACCAGTGGACCTAGGCATCAATAAAAATTCAAAGTCTTCCACAAATAGTTACATAATTGAAAAAAGAAAGCTATCCAAAGGTGACCATGGTCACCACCAAACTGGTAAAGGCAAGTCAATTACAGTTCTTTATGCAATATTTTGGATTGATTGATCAAGCAATCAAAAACATAAAAAGTTCAACTGTGTGTAATTTTGTTGTTAAATTGGGGTTCCGTGACATGAAATAATCACCAGAGTGGGAAAATGTTGGGAATGTCATGTTGCAGTCAGATACAGTGGAAGCCCCGTTTTGCGAGTACGGCATTTTACGAGAATCACGTTTATGCGAGTGATAGTCTTTGTACCGCCAAATGGCCCATGTTTAACATGTAAAATACATCGGATTAAGCAAGGTCAAAAAGTTCCTTCCACAGTGTACGCTCGGTATTACGACAGATATTTCTCGAGGGCGATGCACCACTGAGCAAGTGTTAACTATAATGTTTTGTATTATCTGTTTATTAAACTGAAAATACTATATGTGTGTCAGATCTAGTACACCTAAAGCCAGTTATGTCCAGACATTTATGTGATTTACGGCCTTGAGTACGCTCCATGTGGTCCCGTTTTACATTCTTCTTTTGTTATGCCCAGCTATCAATGGGAGGGAAATTGGAGAAAGATGATAGTGAGAGAGGGAGTTACTTCCCCCCCATCATCTTTGGCTGGCTTCGTCTCCTTTAATATTACAATTGGCTTCGTCTTAAGCGTGGGATCTTACATTGCAGTGAAACCTCCTCCATTTTTTTTTGTGTCACGCAAGGAAGTTGAAAGTGCATTGTCGTAGTTAGATTGGCATCCTTACATGGAATTTAGACTTATGGAAAGCCGGAGCAATTGTACCTGTTGCTGCATGCTATCCGGCAATGTATATATCGATGTTTCATTTATGCATAGGAATGTAGTTCGATGAAGACATCATCAGCTATTGCCACATTAGAATATCACAATTATTACCAAAATGGTAAAATAACAATCAACCGTAGGTTAGGGAGCGAGGTCTCAGCACCGCCAAGTAATCAATGGTAAAAACCTTTTAAAAGTAGAATTACTGTGTTGATAGTAGAAATCCTCTGCTTAGCAACCAATCGTAGTGAATCTTCATTATCTCTTCTTCATACTCTCTAAAATTCTGTTTGATTCAAAGTTTCACACCATTTCAGCAAAACAGTAATGCACTTCCGCACAATCCCTTAATTTTGTTGAAACGAATGGCTTAACTTAGGTGCGGGTTACCCTCAAGGGCTATGTGCTACACGAGCACAATTAAAAACTGCTATTTCCTACACCAGATCCTTTGAATCTTTTGACAATGATTAAAAGCTCCTATACACAGACTCCTATTTCAAAAATAATATTCAGCTCCAAATTTTGCGACGCAGCACACGCGTCCTCGCTAATCCGTTCCCATACAGTGCTATTATTGTACGTATGTAAACCGCCCAGGGTTATTTTTTTTTCGGAGGAACTGAAGACTTTGTACATTAAGTAAAGCATTTATATCATCGCAATCGCTCTCCAGAAAACTCTCAGACTAGTGTCTGACCAGCGAAAGTTGTCTGATGACAGCCAAAAGGGAGGGACAGAGAACCCTCCGCCAGCACGGATTGCAGCCAACCAATGCCCCCAAAATGCACCTCACACCTTCGCCTAGTCATACAATGTTGTCTCATGCGTATGAAGGAACACACCCAAACAAGCCCTTTCTTCGATTCACCAAAACAAGGGATTTTTCATTTGGGTTCGTCAAGGTCGTCGTCCCTTCCGGCTCCTTTCTTCACAGAAGCATTTTGTTTACATGTATCGTGGGCATTTTACTTTCTTACCTGGCGACCTTACCCCCTACCTCTAACAATTCTCTGCGGTCAGCATGTGTAGAGGGGTAAACTCAATGCACCCGATCCTTTGAGCACGATCCAAGGCAGAGGGCTGTGCTCAGCAGAAGAGAGTGATGGAAAAACTTCTTCCATCCCGTCGACTGCATGCGCCCAATCACACGGCAACAGAGAGTTGACTGATGGGGTATTGGTAAGGGGTGGAGTTTACTCGCATGGAGGGGTAGAGTGTACTCAGTCTAATGGGTATAGTTCAGTCAGGTGGTTTGCGCAAGTGCATGATGTCCAGGAAACGTAAATATTTGGACATTAAAATTATAGACAAGTGCAAAAGTAGCTGGACTTTAAATACTGATATCTGGAGGCAGTTTGGAATCTCATCATTTACATAGTAGTAGTAGTAGTAACCTTTATTTGCCCAGAGGACACTGAACACAGTAAAAAATACATGAGTTGAGTGTATAGGACACGTCATATACATATAAATGTTGCAAACAATAATAAAATAAAATACACAAGTGTATGGCACCATAATTTGACCAAAAGAAGTTCATAAAGTACATAAAATTTATTCCATATTCAATATGATTATTTTTTCCCCAAAAATTCCTTTACGGAATAAAACTGTTCTTTCCTTAAAAACGTTATTAATTTCCTTTTGAACAGGACTGGGTCCTTTTCTTACTTAAAATCAGTAGGGAGCCTGTTCAGTACAAGAAGGCCCATGGATTTAGGCCCCAAGGATGCATTTAAAGTCCTGCAATATGTTTGATGCAGATCTCTACAGGCTCTAGTTTGGTGGGAATGAACATTGTCATTAGACATATAATTAAATAAATTTCTTTTAGCAAACATGCTTACATCATAAATGTAAATGCATGGAACTGTCAAAATATTTAACCTTTTGAAAAAGGAAAGACAAGGTGCATTAAAAGGAGCATTACATATTAATCGTATTATACATTTTTGAGCTTTGAAAATTGAATCAGAATGGGTGGAAGAACCCCAGAACAGAATACTATAGATAATTAAAGAATAAAATTCTCCGTTATAAATTGAGAGTAAAATATCAAGGCTTACAGTATTCCTGATACTTCTGATAAGGAAGCAAATAGAGTTCAACCTACTACGAAGATTGCATATATGTTCGTCCCATGACACATTTTTATTTAAAACAACTCCCAGAAACTTGGAACTAGAAATCTGGGGTATGCGTGATCCCCCAAGATCAATGGTCAATAAAGCAGGGGGTTTATTTTTATTGGAAAAGTATATAAGTCCAGACTTGTCAGGATTGAGTTTCAAAAGATTTTGTGAACACCATTCACACAGAAGTTCAGAAACTCTAGATGCCCTCAAGGACAAATTGTTTAACGATGGTGCTGATACAATTACATTAGTATCATCAGCATATAAAATTGGCTCAACTCCTTGAACCGTATGGAAAATTTTTGGCAGATCATTAATGTAAAGTAAAAATAGGATAGGACCCAGGACTGAGCCTTGGGGTACGCCAAATGTAACTTCTTTACTGGGAGAAATAAAATTAGTGCCATTCTTTGATAAAATAACCTGTTGATGCCTTGCACTGAGGTAAGATTTTATCCAGTTATAAGGGATACCTCGAATACCATAGTGTCCTAATTTGGACAAGAGTAACTGATGATTGACTAGGTCAAAAGCCTTGGAAAAATCAAAAAATAGCCCCAAGGTTTCGATTCTATTATCAAGATTTGAAAGTATTAAATTTACCAAATGATAGGTGGCTGTAGATGTAGATCTGCATTTCCTAAAACCATTCTGTGAGCCAGACAAAAGGTTAGAAAATTCAAGAAATGATACAAGTCGATTATGGAAGACCTTTTCAAATAGTTTCCCTATCTGATTTAGTAAGGATATTGGACGATAAGAATTCATATCCCGTTCGCTACCTTTGCCTTTATATAGTGGTACAACTTTGGCAGATTTAATGGCATCAGGAAAAACTCCAAGTTGTAAGGATTTGTTCATTAAAAAAAGTATATGTTCCTTGATAGAATTAGCTGATTTTTTTATCACAATGCCTGGGATGCCATCTATACCAGGACTACTTTTGTTAGGAATTTTTTTAATGATGTTCATCAGTTCCAATTCAGAGCAAGGGAACAGGTACAATGAATTAGGCAGGCTTGGGTTTAAAGAATGATTGACAGGAATTGAAGTATTTGTAGTAGTCTGGTGGGACAAATAAAACTCATTTAAGTTAGATGCCATTTGAAAATAGTCAGAAATAATATTACCAGTGGAGTCCAGTAATTTGAAATCATGATGATCATTAATAGAACTCTTAGCTTCCTTTATGATCTTCCAAATTTCTTTAGATTTATTATCGGCATTAAGAATTCTACAGTTGTTAAATGTTTTCTTAGCCAATTGTAACTTTTGACGGTACATTTTTTTTAATGTTCTATACTCCAGGCTATCAATTGAGTTATATTTATTTTTATAAGAAATAGCTAGTTCCTTCATTTTCCGAGAGAGGTATCGTATTTCATCAGTAACCCAATGGTTTCTATTACTTAAATACAAGTTTCTAGTTTTTTGGGAGACCAGGGGAAAACAAATGTCAAAATAATACTGATATAAAGAATAAAAATACTCAAATGAGTCATTATAGGATCTGAATTGATATAAATTAGACCAATCATGGGACTTCAACATATTATTAAAGATATTAAAGTTTTGCTCTGTAAACTGCCTTTTATAAATTTTCTTACAATAACTAGGAGATAAGATTAAAATCTTGCATAACAGAGGACAATGATCAGAAATGTGGGACTTAATTACTTCAGTATTTACATTTCCCAAGTCAATGTTCGTTAAAATATTATCTATAATAGAAGAAGAATGGCCATTTACCCTAGTCGGTTCTGCATTAGTAACACAAATATTATAAGAAGTAAGGATAGCTAAGAATTCCTGTTTAGCTTTGGAATTACTTGAGAAATCACAATTAAAGTCCCCAGTTATAATTAAATTAGGTTTTGGTATAGCATCATGAATTAACTCTAATAGTTTAGCAAGTTTGTTAAGGAAAACATTAAAATCACTCGATGGTGAACGATAAATAGATAATAAATGATATTCAACATTGTTTACCCTGAGACCCACTATACAGGACTCAAAGGACAACTCTTCATTGAGAAAATCCTGTGAAAAGCAGGTCGGGAAAAAGCATACACACTGTGAAACTAAAACTAATACGCCTCCGTTTCTATGCTTCGAACGGCAAAATACATCAGCGATGGAATAACCAGGTAGATTTAAAAATTTAAAATCACTTAATTTCAACCAGTGTTCATTAATACAAATCACATGAGGTTTATGTTCACACATCAGGACCTCAAGATCCAGAAACTTGTTACTCAAACATTGTATATTAATGTGCAGGATCTTGAGGAACCTTGCTACCCTATCGGTGCTGTTGGGCGTGCCTTCCAAAAAGAATAATTTCCGACGTGCACATATTTGGGCCAAAATGAAGGCTTTATAAGCATTTCCCGTAACTCACTATTCACTGATATGCGGAAAGAGGCATGGTTGCCACGGGTCACTTCGAGCTTCACAATTTCCATGCCCGATGAAGTATCCAAATCAGGAATTTCCGCTCGAACATATTCCTGAATAGCTTCCACAGATGTGCATAGTTCACAATATTAAAGAAAGATACAATTCGTGCAGTTCCTTGTGAATGAACTCGGAACACCTAGCAGCCAAAAATATTTGAGACGAGGGGAACATACACAAATGGAATCTGCACTATTCAAGTGGTTTTGTCAACAAAGGTCTGCAGGACTGCCCATAAACGGTGTGATGTTAAAAACAAAAGCTGACTACATTTCCAATGGGAGAAATATATCTTTGCAAGAAATATCTTTTGACCACCGAATCATGCCGTATTTCAGTGAATCTTTCGGCCAATTTTCTCAACTAACTGATGTACTGGTTAAACATTTTAAAACTCAACAAAAATGATATTGTCGGCATGATGTATTCGCAAAATTATCCACAAACTTCCACCACATACCAAACATATTGATTCCGACTAGTTTCGCTGTTTTTACAGCTTTCTTCGGCGATCAAAAAATACAAGAACGGGAATAAAATCACCGAAACAGGGGGAATTATTATTTTATAAAATTTAAAAACCCCTGTTTCCTTCTTTAAATATGTTGATACTCAATTATGTTGTGCCTGATAATGAATCTCTACCAGTTTAACACAGTTAAATACTACGGGAACAAAAGAAAAACTGTTTATACAAAGGATTCTGAGTCTTAGGTGGGTTTATTTAATTCCTTCGGACACAACGATTGCTCGGTTTTGTAAGTAATTACTGAGGGATTATGAGCACTTATAAAACCGGGCTTGTACTGTATTCTGTTTAATGTTGCTGGTGAAACCACTGAACACATGGGCATTGAATATAATACGTTAATCGCAGGTCAAAAGGTTAATGTGTGAGAAATTATAACAAGTGTGATGAAATTATAACAAGTACTACTCTTGATGAGGGAGGTGATAAAATTATTGAAAGTGAAGACAGTGAGACTGAGCCTTTAGTGGAAGAGATGCTTGTGGTACAGTTTGCATAACATCAAAGGGAACTGTTAAAAAGTGTTGCATTTCAAAAGGCAGCAGCCAAAGAATTAGTAGCCTTATTAATGAACAGTCAAATTTTAAAAAAGAAGTTGTTACGAAAAGAAATATCCAAAATCATTATGATATCTGAATGCCTTAGTGAGCTGAGTTTTTTAATGCATTCATGTTCATAATGTCCAATTAATTTCTTATTATTCAGAATTGATATTTGATATGAAAGGATTTCTTTCAGCAACCTTAGATACCTACAGTATAATAGTTGTGTGGTGAAAAAAGTGTGAAAATGATGTAATCTTTTTCACCTCCACCTTGTGGACACCTCTTGCTTACATTTCCTAGGACCATTAGAGTCCATTAGTGAGAGCACATTTCGTTGGGGCAGGCCTGCAGTGCTGTTCTCGGCCCCTTCTTAGGGCAGTGGACTGCCACGGCCAGAGGGTGCCAGGACTATGCAGGGGGAGGACTACAGGAGGGGGGGGGGCAAAGATTTCCAGGCTGGAGGGTGCACCGGGATATGTGCGGCATGGCGGCCCAGCACGGGCCTGCCTTGGAGCGTGAGTGTCCGCAAGTGAGAACGGATTTCCATTAGTTTCTGCAAGTTAGAGGTTTCACCAAATACATACATATAGAGATTTCAGCTTTTAATGAGATCATTTCATTTTTTTAGAGTCTTTTCCCATCATGCATTCAACTTCCTGAACCAGAAATACAAAAACGAAACTAATGCAGTCCATTAATTTCTACTAAAATGACATCATCAATGCCATTATGTATTGTGAAGTGGAATCTCATTTTCCATATGAATTACATCATTCAGTTATCCATGAGTAGTTCCAGCTGTTGTTTTTGAAGGGTGAAAACTTAATTAATTATGTATGATGTGCCTATTGTTATTCCCAAGGTCAAGTCATTTAATCAGGAATTGGCTTGGTGACTAGCAGTGGCCCAGTGAATGTGGTTTTTCAGTGTGGGGGGTGGGGGGGGACTTGTGTTGAAGAGGGAGAAGGTTGGTGCAGGAGGTGGTGCCCTGTCCAGTGGCACCCTGGCTAGTGCACCCTGGCTAGTGCACCCTGGCTAGTGCACCCTCCTCTTCTTGCATTCTTCAATGTGGTCAAATTTACACATCCTCTTGCATGGGGGGGGGGGGGGGGGGGGGGGGGGCCCCCCCCCCCCCCCCCCCCCCCCAGAACCTTAAAAAAATATGGAAGATTTTAATAAAGTCCCATTATCATTGCGTTTGTCTTGCATTACGAGGTATCCTTGTGTCCCCCCAGAATAAAATCCTGGACACGGCCTTGCTTGTGCCCCCTCCCCCCCCCCCAGAAAGAAATCCTGAATCCGCCGCTGCCCTCTTGCATGCTACTTTTTCATTTGGAATGAGGATTCACTTTAATTAGGCTTTGATAATTTTTTGAAACCTGCACTACATACCTTGGAATCCATTTCCAATATTTTGGTTAGAGCATACCAATCGATTTTTTTTACTTTTTATTGCCTTTTAGTAGATGGCTTATAGGTTATAAAATATACTAAGGGCTGGTTCATTGGGTTAAATGAAAGGAAAGTTTCTTGAAGATGCATATTATTACTTTATTTCATATAAAATATGAAACATTTGTTTGAGTAACACACCAACACCTTAATTAACGATGCAAGTTTTCTTTAACATCATCTTTACCTGCCTAACTCATTTGAATAATTTTTGAAAAGAAAACACATCTCATTGCTCTCTTATGTCTTTTTATTTATGGTAAGAAACATACAATATTACTCCCAAAAAATTCTGTTAGAATCTCACGTTACAAGGACGATTATTAGCAGCTTTGCTATTTTTAGGAAACTCATAAGCCCGTAAGGTAATTGTGTCGGTTACTCATAGGAAGGAGGATGGTTAAGGGTAATGGGAATGGAGTTCTCAGGTAGAAAAGCTTCAGTCATCTAAATGACCCGAACATTAAGCTTTGGAATCAATGAGTAATACCAAAGCCTCTGCTGTTGTGGGATTTCTTTTCCTAAGATGTTGGTGAAAGGTGAAATTAATAATTGTGCTCATACATTGGGAACCTACTATTTTTGTGAGATATATATTTATATATATATGTATACTTCATATATATATATATAATACACTGTATAAAACTGCATTCTTTGACTCTATCCAAAAGACCAAATAAAATACGAGGATTGAGTGAGTCCAATAAAGTCTTGTGCCATATGATTTAGGTTAAGTTACATGTCACCCAAAAGAGAACTCTCCTCAAATAATGGCAGTTATTTAAACATATTTTTGGTATTTTCTTCTTAGTACACCAGTTCTTTGCTACCAATCTGGGTAACTCTACTTATCATATGGTAAATCAAAATTTTTACTTGAGTCTGGCTTCAAAACCAATACTTGCATAGTATATAATATATATTTATATATGTGTGTGTGTGTAGGTAGGTATATAAAGAAAATGACCAAGGTTATGTCTTCTACATGTTTTCCTTCCCGTTACTTTAGAATATATAGTGATGAGCAATTGTGCTCAAGTTCCCCCCACCCCCAAATCCCAAACCCCTAAAAAATAAAGGCATTATTAAACAAAGCAATCAACAATTACATATTTTCTATATATTTTTCTTTGACACACTCACACTCCTCATATAGTAAATTATGTTTAATTTATTATTTTTGTAGTAGTGAATTCAAAATCGACCAAAGAAACACCTTCTTTTCCTTTTGGAAACAAGTAACCTTTTGGATGCATTTCAAGTGAAGGTTTATTATTGAATTATCACTTATCACTAGGTTTCTGGTAATATCAGTCGTTTTGAGTGTGTGTGTGTGCGCGCGTATTATTTTAATATGTTATTAAAGACTATCTCTTTCAATTTACTTTAGAATCTGCAATTCATTCTGGCACTGTGACTCACCCTTCCAGCCTCCTTTGGAGGGGATAGTGATTTTTGTTTGTGTTAGGGTCGTCGAGGTATAAAAACCTTTTCCATCCCTCATCCTCCACCCTCTATTGAACATTATTCACTCTAGCACCCATCATCGTCATCATCATCCATCGTCTTCCTCTTAAGCACACACTTGCACACTTACATGTGTTTCCCATGTCATACATACATACATACATATATATATACTTGTATATACACATAGGCATGAATGCATGTGTGTACACACATAAATATATAATATTCATTTATGCACAGTGTGCTGTGTGTGTCTTCTACTTCTTTACTCATCCACTCTTCAAAACAGATGAACATATTCTCTAACTGTGAGCATTAATATTTTTTCATTTTTATTAATTTAACAATATCTGCTTTAAATAGTTAGTGGCTCATGATTTTCTTTAGTTAAAAAACATTTTTAAATCTAGATTGACTGACTTTATATGAAGTGTGTAGGTGCAAGGGCATTTATATAAAAGTGGGTTTCTTTATTATGAGCAGTTTGATTTTTTCATTGATGAACTCTCATGTGCCATCACATGAGTGGAACAAAAAGGGCATGAGGGAAATTCAAGCCTAAGTGACAGAATTTTTTAAAGAAGGAAAGGTTATTTGTAAAAACATTAAGGGAATATGATAAATGTTTTGTTATTCTTGTTTAGTCTCTCTGACTCATGTTTTAGGAAAGAACTTTGCTATGTTCCATTCCTGTTGTTGATAATTGAGCAACAATTAATTGTGTATTGTAAAAAAAGACCTCTTGTTCATCAAAGATCGCCTTTAAGACTTTCAATGTATCAACTACATAGGGGGTGATTTCTAACAATTGATTCTTCCTTAATGTTAAAATTAATGATTACAACAAATGTGTGTTGTCTCCCAAGGAACACTATACATTATATGGTGGTTATTTCTTTCAAGACATGACTATATGTACTTAATTTCTGGTCAGCCATATCACTGTGGAAGACAAAGTTTTAAGTCACTTTGCCCTTAAGTTTTGAGTAGGTTGATCCGACCATTTTCCTTCAAAGATTTACCTCTCCCATGGACCCTCCAATTCTGATTAGGTGAGTGATTGATGTCAGAAATGAAATAAGATTGGCAAAAAATTAGAATTGAATTTGTAGAATTAGAGAAACATATATTTGTTCATGCTATATCTTATTCATCTTGTGGTCAGATATGGATCCAGTGGTTAGTTATCACAGGAATATGGTGAAAAACAAGTAGTGGAGCCTAGATGTCAGCACATAACAAACATTTAGTCAAGAAAGATGCCTTTTTTATTGTGTTTCATGAAAAATAAAGTGATATTCTTGGGATCCAAAACATAATTGTAGTTGAATATATGTAGATTTGTAAGGATGAACATTCCATCCATAGAAAATTATTTAAGGAATTCTCTACTCCTTAAGTAGTTAGTAGGCTTTAATGTGTAAATCGTGCATTTGTAGGAGCTGGTTACAGGAGAGTTTTTTAAGTATAATCTGGCATTTGAAATTTCAATATTTGTCAATGTACTATAACTTATGCACGAAATCCCTGTAGATTTATCATAATAACCGAGAGTGAGTAGTACTCAGAAAAATGATTATCCATATTTGAAAAGTGTTAAGTAATAAAAATTATGTATTTAAAAACTGTTAATTGATAACATTTTGCTTTACAGTAAATTTGCTACTGTGCTTGTGATGTGAGAAATAATATTTTGAAAATATAGCTAACTTCCAGTTGTTCGCTTAAATTTGACTTTTCATGGACCATTTGTATTATTTTCACATTTCAAGTTTGCCTTTTGCATCTTCAATTGAATGCGGAGCCTAAAAGTTTTCAGCAATTATAAGATATAGAGTAAGTTTTGAGATAACTAGCTATGCAAGCAGTGCGGAAGTCTGCTTTTCATTTTTCTATAGAGAAGCTTATATTCCAGTGAATGAAGGAAACTGGGCGTGAGATCATAAATGAGAGTAAATATTGTGATTGGCTGGAGATTTGCTTTTTGATAATTGTTGGAGTTTTGTGGGTAGTGAATGAAGTGGAGGGAGATGGTTGGGTAGGCAATCGCTTTATATGTTGAAAGGGAATTCAATGGCATAACCACCACTGCGTACATCCAAACTTCGTGTCCTTCTTGTAGTCTCTTATCCCTTACATATGTGGACTAACATTACAGTCGGCCACACACATGCACTGACCACATTCACACATAACTGAATCATCAACTACCATCATAATAATAAGTGTACATTTGTCAACTGTTTTATATATAACATGTTATTATAGCAAGCAAGGGAGCAATAGTCTACGTATGTATACTGCTGTGTTTTTGTGTGATGTTATGTGGTACTCACGAATACATGCATAATTGTGCTCTAAACACACAAGTTTATGTACAGTCACATGCAGATATCTCCACCTGTCAGCCCTCATTGCTGCCATCATCACTCCTTTCTTTGCCTTTCATTTCAGTGAGTATGAGGCCCACAGTGAAACTATTTTTTCTAATTGATTTTGAAGGGTAATTAATGATTAGGTTTTGCAAAGCAATTAAAATAATATCCCTACTTTTCTAGACACCTTGATTTCTCTTTTTTGAAACAGTATCACTCAAACAATTGTATCACTAGCATGGATGATGATATTCTCGTGACACACGGCAGTGTCGGTTGTTGTTTGAGGGGGCGCTGCCCCCCCTCCTCCCCCCTCTTCATTCAACGACGGAAGGGGTGGCCCTCCACAGTGTCCCCCCATCTTGCGCTCACTCCCCACTGTCACGTAGTCTCCACTCTTGCGCGAATCTTAGGGTTGCTTCAGTCGAGAACTGGCCTTCCACCACCTGTGCGCTTATATTTCCACCTGAGTGGTATTACACATTCACGCTCAGCATTTGTGCTTCTCCACTCTGTCAACTAAGAATATTTACACGTATGGCTATGGCAAATAATGCAATTGGAACTTATTATTTTAATATTAACATTAGTACATATTTTTAGGACTTGTATTTTCCAGACTAATGATGAATTAAATTACATGAAAGCATTTAAAGGACTTCTCATCAATAAATAACTCTCTGTTTTGTAAACAAGCATGTGCATGAGGAAATATTTTGGTGCAAGCAAGAGTCGATTAAAACACCCTTGAGCTTTCGCAATTGAATGTAAACGCATTGCTTCTCATGACTGCAAATTTCAATGACCTAATGGCTGATGCATTCATTAAAACTAGAAGGGGTCGTAATGCAATCATTAATTCCTTTTTGAACAGCAAGGCATTGCGATACAGAAGTGTTATGGGTGATAGGGCCTGCGCAACTCTTTCCTTTTATCACCTCAAAAACGAATTGCAGAATATGTATTGCATTTACACCTCATATACATGTATGATAAACCTTCTTAATGCAATCTTGTATCTGTGCATGGCTGAATGTGCAAATTGTCATGGCAAATCTTGAAATGTTTGTTTTGAAGGTACACACTCCATGATAAGCACTAACTGGCACAAAAAAGATGGACTTCTTTGCAACTTTGGTGCAACTGAGAACATTTCCGTGCTATCTTCATGTCAGGCCATGCATGAAGGTATATTCACTTGGCGTGTAGGTGGCATCAAATTTGTCTTTTGACTCTCGGAAGAAAATTTTCATTGCTTACGCGAGGAAGTAGACGAGAGGTTATTTTATCAAATTGTAGCTGGAAGCACACTGTCAGCTCTACCTAATAACGGTGTGGAATCATTTCAAAGGATCACTAATTAAATCAAAACTTAAATTTGCAAATAGTAAAGTTTAGAGATAAAAACTTACTTTTTAAAGAAAATCTTTCAAGCAAGTTTGCTCTTGCTCACTACTCCAATTAAAATTTAAAATACGTCTGTATGGATGCACAGATTTTCTTTCGAAGTAGGTCGTGGTGGAGGAATGGCATAAATATATTTGGCTGCATAAGTGGAAGAGTTGTGTCCAACCTGAGAGCCATGGAATTGCTTTAATGTGTATAAGGGTTAGTGGAAGGGTTTAATCTTATTTTCAGTCGCCACCATATACATATTTGTCTCAACTGTCAAGAGCAAAGCAGATTTTCCTGAGGAGTTTTCGCATAGCAGCGACTCATTGTCGAAACTTCCGATGGGACTGGGCTGAAACATTTCCTAGGATCATTTTCACATGCGCCTCTCCTTCCAGGGTTCATCATGCACCCATGTCACAATGCACGAAAGCAAGGTGTTTCATATATGTATATCACAAAAGTAAACCTCACTTTCAACAATAGATAATAGAGCAGTTGTTTTTAGAATCCGGACTAGGAATTGAGAAAGTTGTATTCCTTCGCAGCGTCCGCCGTCTCTTTCTCTGTATTTACATCCAGCCTGTGCTTCGACTTTTATTTTAATTCTATTCATACACTATTGCTTTATGACCTTCAATTGGCCCCCTCTATCTTTATTGACAGCTTTTTCTCAAAATTAAACATTTTTGTACGCACTTCCCAAAAAGAGTTGATTAAACTACACATTTTGTAGGTAACGAGACTTTAGCGCCGTAACAATCGTTTTTTGCCTGACCCGCCTCCCTTGTTGCGAGCGAGGGGGCGTGGTCCTCCTTTCGAATCGTAAAAACATTAATATCTTCTGCTTCGTGCGGGGCCGCCCCCACTCCCCACTCAGGTCCACCAATGAACGGTCGTGTCGGTGGGCCCTCCCCCTCCTCGTCTTCATCTTCTTCTTTTGTCCATTGGGCAGGAAGTAAGAAATATACATATACATATATATGTATATATGTGAACATACATACATATATATATTGAAATGTATATATATATATATATATATATATGTGTGTATAGGGTTTGTGATGTGAGTGTGTGTAGCGCTCACTTGTCTTCCTCGAGGAGCACCAGATCGTCGGCCACCACGTCGCTGATGTGCAGGTAGATGATCCAGTACATGAGGTTGAAGCATACAAAGCAGACTGGGAACACGATGCGGGAATACTTGTCTATGTCGGAGGGCGTGATGCCGTACAGCTTGTTGATGTCCTTGCCGGGGGGCAGGAGGTGGGGTCCGCCGCCGGGGGCGGTGGGGGCGGGGGGCGGCGGCGGGGGCGGCTGGGGCGGCATGGAGGGCAGCCCCCCGCCCATCCCCGGCCCTCCCGGGGGCGGCCCCAGCGGGTGGTGGTGGTGGTGATGGTGGTGGTGATGGGGGGGCGGGCCGGGCGGGGGCCCGTGGTGGTGCGGCGGCCCCGCCCCCGCCTCCTCGTCCCCCCCGCGCCCCCCGCCGTTCACCGTGCTCTCCAGCGTACCGCCTTTGGAGTGCGCCTTGGGATCGTGCACCTTGAAGCGCACCTCCTGGAACACAAGGGAAAGGACACTCACAAGGGGCACCGCACCATCCCTCACCCCGCACTGCACCCACGGAGGTGCCCTAAGCGGTCTGCTATTGAAACGACTCGTCTCGCCGATTCCTCCTCCGCAATCGCAAATAATTGAAACACCTCGCGCCTCCTTCCCGATGCACTTCGCGTGTCCAAATGGCCCGGTCGCCCCTCATCCCTCTCTTTCCACTCGCCTCGCATTCAGTTGTTTCTGCTGGCCCGACACCACGAGGATAAAGGCAATTTGACATTTGGATCCCTTGGCTCATACAAATATTTGAAATGCGCGCTCGAGGTATTGGATGCGCACCTTTCCCAGATTGAGTGAGTTTGGAAGTTGTATCCACGCTGATATTTCTTTTTACGATTGCGCTGCCTCGTTTGTTATTTCGGTGGCAAAATAAAGCGGATGGACTATCGGGGTGGTCAGTGACCCCTTGTAAATTATTACCATCGATCCATCGGAAAGTTATCATGAAGTGAAGAATGTGCAAACTTGCTGAAATGGATTGATCTATATATTTATCTCGTCCACGCGTTTTCTCATAGCCTATCTCGTCCAGTCACGGTGTGAATACCTTGAGTCGTCTCTTTCGCGGCCATGGCGCGTCCCCCTCTGAGGAAGCCACGCACTGCTCTCTCGCCTCTCCTCCTTTGCAATCGGACCGCAAGCGCCCGATTCCTTCAGTCGAAAAAAATCTGTGGCGAACCGCTGTGAAGGCCTGTCCTTTCCAATACTTTTAGCAGCTATTTTTCCATCGTGATATCACATGGTCAATGTCCAGTATTCTTTCCAAATTACTATCTACCCAAAAATTATCGCCATCTCTTAATTTAAGTGTAAATACGATAATAGGTTATTGATTGTACTCCTTGTGTATTCGGACAAAATCTAGATGAGAGATTCGGATTCGGATTCGGTGATTGTTGAGCGTTTGTGCAGTGGAGGCATCGAAAATATTAACTGCGTAGGTACTATTGTGATAAATGGCTGATACCACACCTTAGACGTGATTGTATCCTTCAACGTATGCAACATAAGAATCATATGTGATGTTTGAATAACAGACATTCAAGGAGTTCCAAAAACTGTTTGCCAAGGACATTTGGCTTTTTTCCAGATATGATGATTTAAATATATACACATTGTATGAACTGAAGTACAAGTGATTATTATGGTGATAACAGCCTTCATTTGAGACTTAGAAGTAGAAAAATAAAAATATTCCATTTACTTGGTTTGAAATCCTTTTAACGAGCACGTAATATACGAAAATGTGGCAACGAAAGTTTCATCCGGAAAGTGTGGCCATTTTTAAATCAACGAATAGCATTTATTGGCGATATATATTTTTGGTAGAACCGCAATTTTTATTTGCAGGTTGGCGGATATTAATTTTACGAATAATTACCCTTGGAGATGAGTGTGGTGTAATAAAATAAGGATATCCTATGTACACCTGCAGCTATAATGTCGCTGAACGTTCTTGGCGGCAAGAAATTAGCTCGTCCTCGAGAAGCAACCCGCTCGTTCGATCATCTTGCATTGAACCGTTTCATCCACGGGGATTCGAAGGGGCATTCCATCGCTCTGTCTGCTTCTTTGGTGGATGCTGTTAGTGGTAGTGGATGGTGAGGAGTTCATGCTGAGGCGCCCGAACGAGTTTACGTGGAACGGTTACAGCATCATTGGCTCATTTCATTCTGCATTAATTAGGTTGCACGCGGAATGACGACCTCTAAATGCTTGAGTGAAGTAAACGCCGTGCGCATGGCTGTCTGATTTGATGGTTATTAATTTCCTCGCCAACGGCATTCCATCCGAATGATGAAGAGTGGGTGTACTCGTCTGCGGGACTTGGAATGCATCGAGCTGCGAGGAGGCAGCTCATTCTTAGTGAAAAGCAAAGTGTAAGAGCTCAGGCGAGTTCTTTTTCCTCGCTAATGTTTCACTCTTCACTCATTCAACATATGAAATTATGGCGCATCGAGTTTAGTAGACCTAAATAGAGGCAAATGTAGAGGAGGTTAAGTATTCAGCGGTCATCATCATCACTAGTCGACAACCATAAGATTGATCTCTGCATTCTCTTCGGCTCTTCACCGCGTCCGTTGTCTTTTGGCGATAACAGTTTCGCTGACATTGCAGTCAGCGTCTTCAGGTCGAAGGCGAGGTAACTCGGAAAATTTTCCGCCTTATATAGGCGGCGGCAGCCTCTTCATCCCGCTGCTGCTCTCTCATTGGTCGGTGGTTGTCCATCTCTCATTGTTGGTCTCCCATTGGTTAGTGGTCGGAGAGTCCTTTTCAATGCGATATGCAGGCGGTAGCCTTGATCCCTGTTGACATTCCCTGGCGTTTTTGCTACGTCAATAGCTTCTCTGATAAGGCGAGGGAAGTATTTATTTTCTTTAGCTATTATTTTGGCGTCTTCAAAGAGTATGTTGTGTCCAGATTCACTCAAAGAATGCTCACATATGGCTGAGAGTTGGTGCTGTTTGTTTTTAGTAGCCCTTCCATGTTCCTGCAATCGGATTTTCATTGATCTGCAAGTCTCGCCGATGTAATATTTTCCGCATGAGCAAGGCACTCGATATATTCCCTCGTAAAGGTCCAATGGGATTTTGTCCTTCGCTCCGGATAGTTTGTCTGATATTTTTGTCACGAAATTGAAACGTGTTATGACGTTGTGCTTTCTGAGCACTCTGGCAATCTTTTCTGATGTACCCGCCACGAAGGGAATAGTGGCGCATGCTTCTGGCTCCGGCCGGCTCTCTTCCTCAGCGGCGCTTTTCAGGGCTGCGTCTTTGTTCTCCTGCTCCACAAATCTTCTATTCACCATGCTTTTGCTGTAGCCGTTCCTTCCCAGCGCTTCAATGAGATGCTTCTTCTCCGCAGATAGTGACTCGGTGTCTAAGATGGCATAGGCGCGATGTATTAGTGTTGCCACCAAGGAGATTTTTTGCACTGGGTGGTGATGCGAAGAAGCGTCCAGGTAGCGGTCAGTATGCGTCTTCTTTCTGTGAACGGCGTGTCCTAGGAGCCCATTTCTTCGTCTTTTTACCAAAACATCCAAAAAGGGAAGTTGACCATCATATTCCATTTCCATGGTGAATTTGATAGCGTGGTGCTGCGCGTTGAGATGCTGTAGGAATTTCTGCAATTCTTCGGCGCCATGGGGCCAAATGATGAACGTGTCGTCAAAGTATCTCAGCCAGAGCGATGGCTTCTTCTCGTACGACGCGATGGCCTTTTCTTCGAAATCCTCCATGAAAAGGTTCGCTACAACTGGAGATAGTGGCGACCCCATAGTGGCCCCCTCGGTTTGTTCGTAAAATTCTCCATTCCATAAGCAGTAGGAATTCCTAAAACAGTATTCCACTAATTTGGGAAAATCATTCGGGATGCCTTCAGGGATGAGTCTGTTGTTGTTTGTTGCTGTTGTTTGTTGAGATGAAACTGTTGTCGCCAAAACACAACGGACGCGGTGAAAACACGAAGAGAATGCAGAGATCATCTAATCAACGCTGCGAAAATCTTCGAACCAATCCTAACATTGGTTTGACGCAGCTCTCCATTCCTCTCTCCTATCCGCTAGCCTTTTCATAGCTTCCAATTTCTTCTCTTTTACTTCCTTTATAACCCTTTTCCCTATGTAACTCATTCGGGGCCGTCCCTTGTCCTTCTTCCCTTCCACCTGTCCTTCAACGATTGTCTTCATCAGACCATCATGCCTCATAATGTGGCCAACTAAGTTGTCCCCGTCTTTTGCTTAAGGTTTATAGGAGGCTTCTCTTTTCTCCCTCTATTCATGACACTTCCTCATTACTTACACGGTGAATCCATTTATGAGTATGTTGGCAAATGCTCCAGCTGGCTGACAGTTGAAAAATGTAAGCTTTACGTGATAATGTTTGAAATATTTTCAGGATATTATTCCTTTTTTCTAATTGCATTTCTATGAGATTTTAGTGAGATCTTTCTGTGATCGATTCGTGATATGTACTAATTGTGGAATAATATTCGTAACTTTAAGAGGGTTCAACTGTCGGTAGTTGCTCACAGTAATTGGGTAATGGGAAAAATATTACTAGTATACTGGTCTCGTGTTGACCGCAGTCTGGTATATAAGGTGATAGAATACTTAAGGTCACTAATCGCCGTAGTGGAGTAGTGATTGCCTATATTTTAGTGGAGTCAATAAAACTAAATTCACTAACTCATTTGAAACGGTGTGGTATTCCATTTTAAGGTTTCTTGGAGAGATAACAGTTGCTTATAGCACTTCTTTTTTACATAATGCGACCCGGATTTCGATGGATTATCATCACCATGATCAGGCGTAAATTTTTATCTATTTGTCCGACAATTGAAACCTTAGTTGCGTAACGGAGGTGGAAATGACTTTTGAAACGGATACTAGAATAGAGGAAAAGGATGAGTAAATGTATTCGTTTATGAGAGAGTGTTATCCTGGTTATTACTTCTTTGGAATTCCTAACAGCTCTCTAGAATCTAATTCCCGTTGGTCGTTGCGTAATTTTAAAATATTGATTTTAGAATCAGTCCGATGGCAGTTTCATATTAAGTGCTAAGACGAATTTCTTTTATCATATTTGCTGTTTCTGTAAGCACTTAAATATTCTTTACTCTTCAGAGCGATGTCTATCCCACGTACACAGCACTGCAGTCGATGCGTTTCAACGAATATAATCGAATAGATCTGTCGGATCCTTAAATTTTACAAGCAACCTTCAGAGAATGGCATTAAGTCTTATAGCCTTGCGGGAATTGTCTCTTGGTAAATGATGAGCTTTTTCAGAGAAACTGCATCTAGGTACGTCATTGTGCACCACTGCTTCTTTTTAATCTCGTCCTCCGAAAAATTCGGTCGATAGCCAATCTTCTCTGTTTATATCAATTTGTTTATTAAATTTTGTGAATAACCGTTGGCTGAACCAATTTGTTTGATTGTGATTATTTCTTTCCTGATGTCTTACTTTGACATTTTTAACAGGCGATGAATCATGTAATGAAAAGCCTAAAGATTGTGAGAGTAATTGTGTCTTCAACTTGCTGTGATCGGCAGAAAGTGGTTTCCGAAAATGGAGAAGAAATGCCGCCGGCCTCATTCGATTTCAATAATTATAAGATCCAGATAACGTAAGCAGTGGTTAGTGTCTCTTTCACATGTAAATGCAATTGTAAGATCACACAGAAAACCCGAGAGCATATCCAGATGCCGATCAGTTTCATTCCAGGGCACAGTTATATCGTCAACGTACCGGTACTAATAGACCACAGAATTAAGTAGGCTGTGTCCTGCACTAAAAGTTTTATCTTCCAAATGATTGAAAAAATATCTGCCAACAGCGGAGAAAGAGGTGAACCCATAGCGAGGCCACTGCTTCGTTCATTAAATGAACTTGAAATAATGTTGGGCGGCACATATTTTGAGAAGGGTTGATAATTCGTCCTTCGGGTCAACCCATTTCAAATCACCCACGCAATGTTGCTCGACATTTTTAATCATCCTGATTTGTTATCATTGGTTTCCTACAAGTAGACAATCAAAAAACACCATTTGAGAAAAATTCACCACCCATTCTTTTTTTTTTTGGCAGCCATTTTTAAAAGGGCGGCTGGGAAAATTTTGATGAAAAATGTGGTTTGCATTAAGTTTAATTTCGAAGCTATTTAAAAAAATATCAGAATAAATGAAAAACCAGTGTGTTCATCATAAAAAGAGCTTTTGGAAACCATATTTTACTGCAGCTATTGGAACCATTTTGTACTGCATCGTACTCCCGCTAGTGCGTTGTGGTTACAACAGATGGCGGTCACGATGCAGGCCATGCATAATATTTCTATTTTTAAATAAATTTTCATTGTAAATGTAATTTTAATGGTTGAAACAAAACTTAAGCAATTATTTAAGCAAGCCTTTGTGTGCTAACTTGCACTGCACGAGCCCTTGTTTGCACTGCAGGAGAGTTTAAAGTGTTTGCATTTTTATTGAAATTCAATGATCCACCACTCTAAATGTAGTAGAGTCTCAGTCATAATGTTGTGGTGAGATATTTATATATGTATAAAGAACACTCTGTAAAATTTTCACCTGTTTTCATACAGTCCCTGTTTAGATATTGACCTGCTATTGAAAATCGGCGCTAAAAGGCTTTCGGCATTGTTTGACAAGCTCCAGAAAAAAAGGAGTGGATTATTCGTGCATTCATTCTCTTTATTGCAGAATGAAGTATTGCGGAATTCTATGATCCTGAGAGAGTCGCAATTTCATTCCGATAACTGTCCAAAAAAGTTATGTTAAAAGTTTTTGCTATACCAAATGATTGCGTTAAAACTTTTCGTGCCTAAATTTTAGTCCAGTTTTTTGCAAAAAAGCAATGCATAAACATTTACACGAAAACCATTAGTATAGAGCGTACCACGCCAATTGAAAGTTTTGAACTGCTAGTGAAAAGACGACAACCCTGACTGACTGACTTATGCAATGTTTTCACAACTGAGACAAGAACTATTATGAGTTTGCGAGCTAATTTTTTGTACGTTCTTGGTCTCGCATAAGCTATGTGTGTGTGAAATACTTTTCCTTGCAAATAAACCTATTGCGAATCCAACGCTCATAGTACCACGAACTGTATGAATTTAATCTTTGTTGGCATATACCTGTGGCGTGTGCCAAATATGACGTCGAGTCTGGGACGTCAAATCGAAAATTCAATAATTTCCGCAAATTTTAACGCATTGCAGAATTTTATGAGACTCATACGAGTTAGAATGGAGGCGTTGCTCTTTTTAGCGTTCATATGTCTGGTTAGCAGGAGTTCGAAGTAGGTTAGGCGAAAGAGCTTAAGGCAAACAACCCGGTTAATTAAAAATTTGTATCAGTACACCTCTTGCCAATGAACGAAATTTGACGGCAAAAATGTCTTTCGTAAGGTTTGCTGGTATTCTTCATTACCAGTGGACCCCACAGTGATCACTAATCACTAAACAATATATAAATTCATAAATAATCTCATGCAAAAATTGCATCGTCTGTCACGGCACTTATATGCTTTCTATGCGCATATTATCGTGTTAAAGTTGAGGGTATACCTGAGGAGTTGAATTCAACTCTGCATTTTGGGTGAGCTAAACAGAAGCCCTCGCGGCTGAGCTTAAAGCCACCGAGTGCGTCCACCGGGTTGCGGATGGTGGGTCGACCTTTAGATATAGAGGTTAGCTGCGAGATAAGCGAGTTCTCTCGTCGAATAAGCAGTCGTGGACAAAAAGCGGCGGTATTCTGAGGGGGTATTGGGCTACCCTTGGGTAAGGTAGACCATTTAAAAGATACCAAAACCTGTGAAGATACCGTGACTTGGCGACTGGGGGCCGCCAATAATTATGCCTCTCATCACCCGGGGGAGAGGGCAGCAGCTCTTCTTCACATGTGCGAAGGTGGAGACCATACTGGTCGGTACAGCGACACACATTCCACTACGGGCGTGGTAACATTTACTTTAACGGCTGTAGTACTGCGATGTGGAAGGCAAGGGGAAACCACCACATTATCATCCCGAGGAGTCACAGCTACTCCACTCAATTTATATAATGACATGATGGAATTCTCTCGGGTAAAATATTCCGGAGGTAAACTAGTCCCCCATTCGGATCTCCGGGCGGGGACTACTCGAGAGGGTACATCGGTCAAACGAGATAGAATGTTACGGATAGGAACATGGAACGTCAGATCACTTCGTACCTGCGGTAAGCTAGAGAACTTGAAGGCGGAGATGCGAAGAATGAACCTCGATGTATTAGGCATCAGCGAAATGAAGTGGCCCCAGGAAGGATACTTTTGGAGTGGAAGCTACAGAATGATACACACAGGATCGCTAAATGGTAATGCTGGAGTAGGCATAATGCTTAGAAAGAGCGCCGGGATGCGTGTTGAAAGCTACCTGCAGTTTAATGAAAGGATAGTAATGGTGAAGATAGATACTAAACCCGTAGCTACTGTAGTGGTACAGGTTTACATGCCTACGTCAGATTATGAAGACGAAGAAGTAGAAGATGTCTACCAAGATATAGCGGAAGTTATCAAGCAGGTAAGAGGGGAAGAAAATCTTATTATTTTAGGTGACTGGAACGCTGTCGTCGGCGAAGGTCAAGACGGAATAATAACTAGGAAATATGGGTTGGGTAACCGAAATGAAAGAGGAGAAAGGCTACTTGAATTCTGCACGGAGCACAGGCTAGTGGTTGCCAACACTTTATTCAAAAATCCCCTGCGAAGAAGATACACGTGGAAGATGCCAGGAGACCGTAGAAGATTCCAAATCGACTACATTCTAGTGAAACAAAGATTCAGGAACCAGGTGAAGGACTGCAAAAGCTATCCAGGGGCAGATATCGATAGTGACCATAAGCTAGTTATGATGAAATGCCACCTTAAATTTAAAAAGTTGAAGAAAGTCGTGAAAACATATGGCAGGTTGAAAAATTGAGGGAGGTTCAGCATCAAATGGCTTTTAAAGAGGCTGTAGAAAATAAAATAGGGGAGGATACGACCAACAAACCAATGGAAGAGGGTTGGAAAACCATTAGAAGTGGTCTGCAGGTGGCAGCTGAGGAAGTTCTTGGTAAAAGAAGAGTTCTTAAGAAAAACCATGGATCACGCAGGAAGTATTAGATCTCATTGAAGAAAGAAGAAAATACAAGGCTGCGATAACAGAGGAAGGACAGAATCGTTACAAGAGGATAAGGAACGAAATATGTCGTAAAGCGCGGGAGGCTAGAGAAACGTGGATGAAAAGCATTTGCGAAGACGTGCAAAACAATCTTAAACATGGAAAAGTAGAGGCCGCTTATAGGATAGTGAGGAACCACTTTAAGGAAAGGGGCGTAAGATGTAATATCCTTAGGGACAAAACGGAGAACTATTGATTGAAAACGAAGAAAAAGGGAAGAGATGGAAGGAATATCTGGAAGATTTGTACAAAGGAAGTCGCCTCAGAACGAATACTATCGAAAACGAGAGGGAAGTGGATGCCGATGACATGAGAGCCCCAATTTTAAGATCGGAATTTGATGCGGCTGTAAGAGACCTCAGGATAAATAAAGCGTCTGGCATTGATGACATTCCTGCAGAACTAATCAAAAATTCAGGAGAGAAGACGTTGAACCAGCTATGCAAAATCATTAGTGAAATGTATACGACAGGTGAGATACCAAAGGATTTCGAGAGGAACATTATAATCCCTATTCCTAAGAAGAAAAGAGCGGAGAAGTGCGAAGATTTTAGGACCATAAGCCTTACTACACATGCATCAAAGATACTGACAAGGATCATCTATAGAAGAATAGAACGAAAAGCAGAAGAGTACTTGGATGAGGACCAATTTGGATTCAGAAAAAACAAAGGCACAAGGGAAGCAATATTGGCCCTAAGACTGCTCATAGAGAAGAGAATGGAAAAGAACAAGCCAACATTCGTTGCGTTTCTGGACTTAGAGAAAGCATTTGACAACGTGGATTGGAGCACAATGCTTGGAATCCTAAAGGAAATTGGGGTTCTTTATAATGACAGAAGAATCATCCATAGTTTATACAAAAACCAAGTAGCCGTGATAAAATCAGGGCCCAGCTGTGAAGAAGCAAGAATTAAGAAAGGAGTGCGACAAGGCTGTACATTGTCACCCGTAATTTTCAACGTTTACATTGAGATAGCCATTAATGAAATCAAAGAAAAGGAATTGGGAGTGAATATCCATGGAGAAAAAATTAGCATGCTAAGATTTGCCGATGACATAGCCGTTATAGCAGAAACAGAGAAGGATTTGAAAAATATTCTGGTTAATATGGGTAGGGTAATGAGTAGATATCAACTGAAAATAAGCACGAAGAAAACCAAGATCTTAGTATGCAGCAGAAGAGAAGAAGTCGATACCGACATTAAAATAGGGAGGCAAAACCTGATAGAGGTGGATGAATTCTGTTATTTGGGAAGCAAGATAACTAGTGACGGGAGAAGCAAGAAAGAAATTATCAGCAGAAAAGCCCAGGCGAAGAGAGTATTCCACCAAAAGAGAGACCTGCTTACAGCGGGAAACTTAAATATATGTAGAAGTAAAGAAACAATTTATAAGAACCTACATCTGGAGTATGCTCCTATACGGAAGTGAGGCATAGACAATGACCGCAGCGAAGAAAGCAAGGATAGAGGCCTTTGAAATGTGGTGCTACAGAAGAATGATGAAAATCAAATGGATCGACCGAGTTAGTAACGAGGAAGTCCTAAGAAGGGTAGGAGAGAAGAGAAGCCTCATGAAAACCTTAATAAGAAGACGGAACAACCTTATAGGCCACATCTTGAGACATGATGGCCTGATGAAAACAATCGTCGAAGGACAGGTGGAAGGCAAGAATGGAAAAGGAAGACCTCGAACAAAATATATGGAAGAAGTTAAGAGAGATGTGAAAGAGAAGAAATACGTAGGTGTGAAAAGATTAGCTGATAGGAGAACTGAGTGGAGAGCTGCGTCAAACCAATCCTAGGATTGTTGACCAGTGATGATGATGAAACAGAAGCCGGCAGGTCGTCAATCCAATTACTTTCACCATAAATAGTGTGAAATTATGCATTAAAACGATACGCAATAACGTGAAATATAAAGTTGTTTTCATAGTAGGTTAATTAGCATACAAATTTGAATTCCATTTTTATCTTCCCTCTAAAATCGCGAAATGATTATTATGTAGGTGTTTCATTGCTAGTTAGAGAATCCAAGGCATTTCCCTGCGTTGTATTTCGAAAAAGAATCGACAAGAGCGTATTGAGGAAGAGAAACCTCATCGCTTGTTGAAGCGTGACCCTACGGCAGAGACGTTCATTCGAAACTTGGGAGATAAGGCTCTTTTACGCGCACTCCAAAGTTTACGTAATGTATGAATAGTATTGGTCATCAAATCGCTGTCAGTGAAGGGGTAATATACATAAAAGGCTGCAGTAGACATGCTGTAAATATGGACGGAAGGGGATCTCTGCCAATACTTCTTTTTGCGCGGATTTGCTCTGCATGGTAATATTTCGTAACACCCGAAAGCACGACTATTCCCTGGAAAATCTGGGTTACGCTCTCGATTATTTTTTACTCAAGCAGATCCCAAGGAAATGAAATTGATCGAAGTGTGAAGCAGAGCATTGTTCAGTGGTTCAAATAAATGTTGAAACATGGAATTAAACATTTTAGTGCATTATAGACATAGGCACTTCCTGTGGTGAAAAAGGGAAATGGTGTTCAGTGAAATGATGCACACCGTGAAAATTAATTATGTGAGAAAAAATCCCCATTCTCTCAAGACTTTTTCATCGTTCACTTCGCTAAAGGAAAAAATAGATAAGACAAATTCTTAATAAACATCAACAGGAAAGAAGTTTGAGTAAGAATTTGTTGATGTTGCATATTTTAGTAATGTTACGTATTTTTAAATTTTCAAAAATCTGATTTAACAGATGAAAATTATGGTAATTATTGCATTAATTGCTTAATAAATAGGATTCAATTATCCAAAACTGAAAATTCGGCTGTCTCTGGCTTGTTTCGTAAAGTCTTAAAGAAGTTGGTTTTTGGGGAGGTGGACATTCAATGCCAGTTTTCTCTTGGAGTCCGAATGGTTCGTCAACAAAAATATGAAAGGACGCCATTTGTTGGCAATATTATATGCATAAATTTTGTATTGAGAAGACTTTTTCATAAAGTTTTGCCATGTTTTTCGATGTGTCACGAAATATTCTAAACGTAACTCAGATTCTGATTTATTGTTTCAAAAAAGTAAGAGTGAGGAGGAAAGATACTTAGGTTTCGGGACCCTTTTGAGCACTATGTATTGACTGGAGTAATAATGCTGTAGTCAGCTATGTTCTCAGTACTGGGTGCAGATACACTTGGGAAGTATCTCTTTTAACTCTGAAATACTAAGTAGTGCTTTCAAAAATAAGTTTTCCACAGTTGAAACAATCTCAAGAAAGCATCGGGTAAAATTTCCTTAGTTTTTTTTACTCTTTATATGTACAATTATCGTTTGTTTAACTTTATTGTATAAAAAAGAAACTGATATAACAGACTAGCTCCACAACTATGAGAAGTTTGATGACGTCGAGGAGAATATTTCTTTTTTAATCCATAAAATAGGCGATGTTTGCATAAAAAGCATTAAAGGGTAAAATAAATTTTAAGGCAGTAAAAATGGCCCCAACTTTGCCATAAATGATCCTAAATGAACTTATGAGATAATTAATTTGCTATTCCTTGTGAACGATAAAATATGCGATTTAGGTAATGCCCGTGACTTAATCATCATTTAATTTTTCCCTTGATTAGACGCAGTCTTTTGTAGAGAGCATAAACGCCAAAACAGGACTCGGTCAACCTCTGCCATACGCCAACTTTGATTTAAATCTAGTGCGCAACTCTCCCGACGTCATTTTCCCCCGTGCTTTGGTCAAGGCTCAGAGATTTGAGGAAACCACTCCTTTGCTCTGGCTCACCGACTCAATGTCACCGTGCACACGAGGACTCAGCCCGTCTCGTGATGGCTCGCCCCCTTGACTCGACAACGCACAGCAATGCACCACTGCCCTCCGCGCCCTTGCCCGCGCTCCCTCAAACGTCCCCGCGTCCAACCCTCGCCAAATGTGGACCCTGCTCAATGAATGTCCTTTGGTCGCTCTCGCGGCCCACCGAAACCGAAGTGGGAGGGACCGAACGCGAGTGGGAGGGGGAGAGGGGGCTGTGGCGGAGGAGGGATCACTCACCGTTTGCTTGGGTGCGTGGTGGTCCGAGTCTTGGGAGGGGCCGTGTCCTCCTCCGCCTCCGCCAGCCGCAGCCGCCTCCAGGCCCGCCTTCTTCTGCTCCGCTATCTTCTGGATGGCTAGGAAGCGATTCTTGCGCATCTGGATCCGCTTGGCCATGTATCCCACGGTCGCGTATTCTGCGCCGGCAAAAGTTTGATCAGACACACACATCTCTCGGCTCAACCCGCCCCAAGCGAGCGCGCGCCCCGCCCAGTCGCTACCAAGGCGACTCTCACTCTTACAGACAAGACTGACGTGATGCGACTTGCTTTCTTACGCACAGTGCTTCTTATTTTTTGAGAATAAAATCAACACCAAGATGAGACTCAGTTATTTTGTCACCAAAATTATTTTGCATTTCGTGAAAATTTCAATACTGAGGTTTAGTGAGACAATTTTAAATACTTGAGGCTTTAATTAAACTTTTTAATTTATTTATAATTATTTGGAAGTGAATAATTTCGTAGGTGAATCAAACCTTTTATGAGTTGACACCATTTAGGGAATTGGATGTTGGCGATACCTCTAGCGGTGGATTGCGACCTCGACAAGATCACCCGCCTGCCCCACCCCCCAGAGTGAAGGAAGCGACACGCGGTGTCACTTGTGCATTGGCTCACGAGCCGCTCGCAAGCCAACCATCTCCCATTGCGTTTTTTTCCGTTTTGACATTTCCGACGGTGAATTTAGTCTGTTGAGAGTATATTTATTGCTAGTTGCTTAAGTCTGTCATTGAAGTGCACTTGCTTGTGCCCTCAAAATGTGAATGGGGAATTGTGCTTTTAAATGTCCAGAGGGACATTTTTTCAATCGCTCGTTTATTCCATCAATGGTTGAATGAGAAAGTGGCGGGCGGGTGGTGTCAGCTCCCTCACCTGCGGCCACACCCCTGTTACCTCTCCGCCGTCAGCTCCGCACCCGATCCTCCGCTCCCCCTCTCCGCAACGGGCGCCTCCGCCTCCTGCTCCTCCCTTCCTCCTCTGGCGCTGGCGGCGGCGGTGGTGGTGGAGACCGACCGGGGGGCGGACGGGGGTGGGGTGGGTTGGTCGGGGCGGGGGGTGCATGCAAGGGGGAGGGGGGGAGGGACTTACCGAGGAGCGAGGCGAAGACCATGACGAAGCAGGTTCCGAGGTAGACGTCGATGGACTTGACGTAGGAGATCTTAGGGAGGGCGGCGTTGGTGGAGGACATGAGGGTGGTCATGGTGAGGACGGTGGTGACGCCGAGGGCGACCCTGGCTGGCGTCGCATTCCGGTTCAGCCAGAAGGAGACCCACGAGATGATCACGATCAGCCCGGACGGGATGTAGATCTGGATCAGGTAGTAGCCCATCGAGCGAACGAATTGGATCTCGCACGCGAGCCGAGAATAGTTGCCTATAGTAGTTGTTGAGTGAGCGAACGCCGCGGGCCACCCGGCAAGGGTGAAAGGGTGGTCCAATTTGATGATGAGGGGGGAGGGGGAGGGTGGAGTGGGAGAATAGGGGTGGGAGTAGAGTGGAGGGCGGGAGAGAATTTGCCATGCGTTAATTGAGAGTACATCCGTGGGGAGAACTGATTGGGGGGACTCAAACAACATTGTCATCAAAGATTTCTCTTTTGAAAGCGGTGCATGTTTTTATTCAGTCTGAAACCTTCTTTCGAAATGCATTGTAATGACAAAGCCCATTAGTGAGTGAGATGGGAACCGCGGCCTCTTGAGAAATAGAATGCGTCATGCACTACAAGGGGACCCTGAACCCAATTCACAAAAAGTATTATACGTGTTGATTTTTGGATGGAAGGAAAAGCAGATATGTACAGCGTTATCAACACAAAACAGCAGCCATACTGACATAACACGTAAGGCAAGAAGAAACTGACAGCTACGACCCTTTACACCTTGTGCTTATTATATATATATATATAGTATATGTATATATAGGTATTTGCATAATTTTAAATGGATCAGATGAATCCGTAATTAGTAGTTGGAAGTGGAAAATTCAAACTTTAATTGAGGCTCAAGCACTTGAGAGAATGAGCCAATGGAATTGAATAATGCGTGCCATAGGAAGGGTGAGAAGAAGCAAACGTGAAGAAGAGGGGCGGGTCTCTATCTCTTCCGATTGGGAAGGACTGCTATGGGGGCGGGCGAATGTCCTCGCGTCCCTATTTCATTCGAAAGGGGTCAAACGGCAGCAATGCATTCTTGAGCGACAGCAAATGCATGAGTGTATATATATATATATATATACATACATAATATATAATATGGCAATGTACATGGGGGATGTATATACATTGGTTGTTGAGCGACTATCCCGGAGCACCGCTAAGAGCGCGCGCGTGAGTGATCAAAGGGTGGGGGGTGGTTGGGGTGGTCGGGGGTGGAGCGGGGAGGTAGGCGGCTGCGGCGGCGGGGGAGGGGTTGGTTGGTGGTGGAGGGGGGAGAAGCACCCCCTCCCTCTCTTTGCCTGCCTGCTGCTGATCATCATATCGCCTCGTGCGTCTGTGGTGCCGAGAGCACCGCGCCGGGTGCGGCCCTAGGCGGGGTGGCGGGAGGGCCATCGTCGAACCCAGGGCACTCGGGGCGGAGTGCGTGTCGTTTGGAGCAGAAGGCCGAAATGCAAAGGGTTGGGGAGCAAACAGGATGACGTCAGCTCGTGCAGTTGATCTCAAAAAGTTTTTGAATGAATATTCCATGCATGCATTCGGAAGAATTGAGTCCCACTCGAATTGTAGCAAATAGCATTTATTTCAGTCTTGTGTACTCGTATGCATGTCTAAAGAAGGGATATGGGCTAAATTAAAAGTTCTACTGACAAATGTAAATTAAAAGTAAGAATGGTTTGGTGGCTAGTCATAGGTAACTTACTCTTAATTAGGGTGTCATCCGAAACATGGCAACGATTCCGTCGAGGAAAGTCACCCTGTTTCAGCTGCCACTGCCCTACTATCTACTAGGGTGACACTCTACAATGAAACAATTATTGTGCAATAATTATTTAAGGAATTGAAGGTGGTATGTACATATTTACAACAAATGACAAACAGTTTTCTCTCTCTCTCTCTCTTGTGACTGTTTTTGTTGGGTGCAGATGAGTTGTTGGCCCGCTCGTGGGTTCGAAGATGGCTCCTCCAACTCGAAGGCCCTTCCTTCTTCCTGCTTCCCACCCCCTCCCCCCCCACCCACCCACTCCCCAACCCCCTCCCCCGCTCTCGGCTCGCTCCTCCCCACCCCCTAAGTCCCTCCGCGACCGTCCCGACGCCCCCGCTGCCCCCGACCGCCCTCGCCTCCTCGCTCCCCTCACCACAATTTCCCTCCTCCTTCCCCCCCTCCCCTATCCCCGAGCTGCTGACATGAGCCTGGATACACCGTTGCCAGAATAGTGCTTACATTTTGCTCAAACAGGTCATATTGTCTGCTTAGGCTAGTTGACGACGGATTCATCATCGCTTCATCCCATATCATTCACAGAGGAGGCGAGGCGAGGGCGTGGTGTGGTTCGGTGGCGCCGGGACGGACGCTAGGCGCCAAAGGTGGCGCCTCACGCCGGGGGGAGCCAATCACCCCTAGGGCCGCAGCCCGCTGGCAACTCCGGTATGCCGACAACCCAGCCAGGGGAATATTGCCGTCGGAACTCTCACTTTCCGTGATCGTTTATGTTTTTCGTTACAAAAAACATGATTGTATCTTTCTCACCAAGTACACCCATCACACGACTCTACAGAGGGTGTGCACTATTAACGGAGAGAGCTTTGACAACTCTCCACAGTTGCGTGTGGCGCTGCTTTTGACAGTGTGTGGGTTGGGGGTTGGGGGGAGTGGGGGGGCGGGGGTCGGTTGGTTGTGGTGTTGTCGTGTCTCTGTGGGTGCGCTGTGTGTGGTGCGCGGGGGGGAGCACCCGAAAGGCGCCCGCCCTCTCTCTGTCTCGCCGCCCTTGGTGCTGCCCTCGGGTTGCAGTCAGTGACTGTCTCTGCGCCCCCTCCCACCATCGAATGGTTTACGCCGTGTCACAGTGTCTCAGTGGGATAACAAATGTGCGGGGTGCAAATGCAATGCAGTGTTATCTGGTTCCGGGGGATGATGGTGTCCACGTGGTGGGGGATGATGATCTGGGCGGGCGTTGCACCATCTGGGGGTTGGGTGGGGGTAGGGCTCTCTCGGCTCGTTCCGCAACGCAGTGGTTCTCAACCGGGAGCGGCCCGAGCCCAAGTGCTCATCAAAAAGCACCTCTCTCTCTCTCTCTCTCTCTCTCTCTCTCCCTCTCTCTCGACATTCTCATTCATTGGATTTGGAAGAAAGCATCAACTCTTTTAGTGAAAGCCCCTCGACATTATCTCGAAATATTCATTTCTCTTTTTTGAAGCTCACGGCGTTGGGAGAGATTACCCCACTCTTCTGCAGGAAGGAAAAGTTCTGAAAATATAGTCAAGTATTAGATAGTGCAGGCAACTGATTATTCCAGCCTCTCCCTTGTTATGAATGACTAGCTGATGTCCGCGTTAAGAACCACTGGGTTACTTCATGCTCTTGGAGAGATCGGAAAAAAAGGAGTTGCTTATTTGCGGGCCGTGAGACTCAAGGTGAGGACATCTATTTGCGATGCCATTTATATAGATATATATATAAATATATAAAGATAGATAGAGCTAACAGGAGGACTTAACAATAATACCTTTTTAATGGGTTCTACATTTTTGTCAAAGCTGATGGCTAAGGGGAGTGGATGCGAGAGCAGTAATGGAATACTTACACGTTTAACGCCTGTTTCTTCTAGCCTGATACCGCCAGTATGACCTCATGTACACACTCCACAAAACATTTTATCTGCTCTGCGCATGCGTAAAAGACTTAACTGAAAAGTTCTACAGACAAACGATCTTTACAAAGCTGGCAAGTCAACAGTGTTCCCCGAAAGCCGGATCTCCATATTATTCCCAAAAACTAAATTTAATATATTTTTTAATATTAGCTTGGCACATTGATATCATGGCAATAAGCTGGGGAACAAAACAGTATTATTAAATAATTAACATAAAAACATGCGCTTTACGGTAACTTTGGTACAAGTATCCTAAAGCGCCGTTTTCCAAACTGCTTTGTCTGATCCAGGGGAGGGTGGGTTGCCGGCAATGTGCCTCGGCCACCCCGGGTCCTTCTCTAGATAGCTCTTAAGTGGAAAAAGTGAACGGTTAACGGGAAAATGAGCCTTTTCAACAATTACTTGACCCTTGATTATGATTAAGCCAAGATGGCAACAATTCACTCATTGAAATGTGCTTGAAATTTTCACGCATCATTCAGCGTAAGTTTATATCAGTTTGGAAAGCGGTACTCTAAATTTTACTCTCTAAATCGTGCTTTTTTTGGACTTACGTGCCTTATTGCGTTACGGATAATTCATCTTTCCTTTGGGGTATAACAAATGCAATTTTTTTTCTTTGTAGATGGCCTCTAGAGCATTTATGGCGCTGCCTTTGTGCAAATTCCCTTTGTAGTAGTGTCAATGGCAAAGAAATGGAAGAGGGGCCCGGGTTGAAAGAAAATAAGGTTAATGTGTGTATGTGCCTTTATATTGGATAAGAGTTAAAGGAAATGATGGCCATACTACATCCATGCAATTTGTCTACGGCTCAGAGAGTATTCTCATTCTACACAGTGAGGTGAGGCGAGGGGAGGTATGTTCTGGTCTTTGCTTTAGCGGTATCAGGCTAGAACGAAACGGTGTGTGCCTTTAGAAAATTGCACAGATACTTTGACAATATCCTTCGTCTGTCTTATAGTGTTCTTTCACAGTATATACGTTGTTTATCTGTCGCCACGATGAAGGAACTGTTTCTGTTGGTAAACAGCAACATGTAAATTACATAGGCTAAGCAGCAACCTGTCATTGACATGTGGGAAATCCCTTTTTGTTTTAGCAAGACAACTCTGTAGAGTTTAGGATGTTGCATTCAGCTTGAAAGATACACTTTTTCATTCAATAAACTTTTTTAATATGGTAAACACCGTTAGTAGAAGATGTGAAATGAATACTTTACCCTCTGGGGAATCAAAAAAAATTAACATACAGTTCTGTTGGATATAACATCATACAAATTAAAGTATGTACTCACATACATGAACATGAACATGTACTTATGCACATGCATGTACGTGTATACATGTAAAGAAGACACGAAAGTATTTATGTTAGTAGAACATATAATAAAAATACGGACCACATTAAAATATCTTTGCATACGACACAAAATGAGAGACAGCAAACATGGGCACATTACAGACACAATGAAAGGGATCGAAATGCAGTTCCATGCTCAGCCGATAGAGGGTGCAAATTGGCGTCAGCAGCACTTGAGGCGGCATTCCAGAATCAATCCTCAAGGGAGCAGCTAGCCAAGGGCACGACACATTTGCGTCTGGAGTCATCACGCTCTAAAGGGATTTGCAGCGGCAGGGTGGGGTGTTTGGCTAATGGTGGGAGAGGCGCGCATGCCCTATCGCGCTAACAGAACAACAACAACAAGTGTGAAGAAGAAGAAGAAGAAGAAGAATCGTGCCAATTGAGTGGATATGAGGGAGAGATAGAATGGGTTGGCGGTTCCGATGAGGCTCTCGTCCTTCCCCTCTCCACTCCCATTCCAACGTCGTCTTTGCTCGACAGCCGAGTGGACATTCTGCCTATGCACGCCGTGCTTTGAATCTTATAGATTGCACGTCCTTCCTTCATTGCTTCTAGAGAGGAATGACGCTCTAAGGTAATCACTTGTCTTTGGTTTGTGCTTTGAATCAATGCTCAAGAGAAACTTTGCGTGTGCATGTCGTTTTCAAGATTCTTAAATTTGAAAATGTCTTCTCGCCCAATTTACAACAGGATTACCATGAAGTATGCCTGAATGGCCGAGATGACGATAGTTAACTACAAAGTTATTCTCAATCTTACTCCGAATGATGAGGCTTTATATGAATTCTTGAGATTACTTTCCTTTCGATAGTAATTTGGCAAGACGATTGTAAACGGTTCACAGGAGGCTTCCCATCGCAAAAATATGTCGTGCAGTCGATTTTTTATGTATTTACGTATTTCCCATTCCCCCGTAAACAGCACATTGCGGCCTTTACAACGGGTTTTTCAACATCAACAACTCACAACACAAACATCCATGCCCTGGTGAGGGATCACCTACCCAGGCGGGATTCGAACCCGTGACCCACGGATTGGCATGCGAGGAGTTTGCCCCACCGCCACCGAGGCCGGCAAACCTGCACCATTCATAATTCATGTTTTGGCGAATTTCCCCATCAAAAATACAAATGCCCCAAGAACAATGTGGATAATGTTGGAAAAGGTGGAAAGTTTGATTTTAAGGCTTTTAAGTGGCATGTTTCCTCTCTCCTGATCATTTTGAATGAGATGGAGAAATAACTTAATGTAATGAACGATGATCGATTCCTGAAATAAATGGAATTTGCTATGTCCTGGAAATTGCTATTTTCTATAAAATGGATGGATTGCTGTTTTATCAATATGGAATTTGCTGTTTTTATAAAACTTGATAGCTTCTCTGTGCTGTTTTTGTCTATGTAAATTCCAAGTAAAACAGTTGTGTAATGTCATCGTCGTCCTTATCAGAAAGTCACCAGTTCTTAATCATGAGCAATGTTTTCCCTTTTCAATCGTTTCATGAGGGCGCATTTTCTTGTATAGTTAAAATATTAAATTAAAAAGAACTTTGTGCTTTCACATAAATATGTATTCACGACCATGGTTTCAACGTTAGACGTCATCATCAGGTGACGTCTAACGTTGAAACCATGGTCGTGAATAAATATTAATGTGAAAGCACAAAGTTCTTTTTAATTTAATTATGAATCGCTTTCACCAAGTTACGCCTCAAACAATCAATTTTAGCTAAAATATTAATTTTTGCGTGTAATGCTTAAGCATATTTGACCATGTGCCACACTGATGAAAATTTAGCATGTATTCATAAAAGCCTGGCCTCATGGAATCCAAATTCCTCTTTAAGCTGACGACATTGTAATATGTGGCAGGAATTCCAATGATCGTCAATTTAGGTAAATTTTATGCCCAATATGTGATACGGAAATGTTCACCGCTCTTTGAGTATGGCTTTATTCGTAAGCCCTCGTTTACAACACGCAACTTTATTGGAAACTCGGCGACTCTCGTGGTCCAATGAGGGGAGAGAGGTCTTGGCGGCGGCTTCGCCTCCTCTCATCTGGGTGGTTCTCTTCCTCGCCGAAAAGACGAGTGAATACTTATCTCGGAATTGTTCTTCCAATTGAAATTCGATAAATGCCCTCGAGTGAGTTAAGACTTGGGAAAGTATGATTGCTATCTTGTTTGGCGAACTCGTGTGCATTCTATGAACTGGTGCGTTAGAAACTTCTGTGCATTGAATATAAAATAAAGCATTTTTGTAGTTATTGTGAATTATCATGCCGCCCTGAATTTTTTGAACCGTGTGTGCTTATTTGCTTTTTAAGATTTCTTTTGTAGGCAATGTAGAGGGAGAGAGGTCGTTTTTGGAGCTAAATCGGGTCAATAAAAGTCAATTCATTCGCACGTTGCCCTTGGTCTAGATGGCCCAGTTACGAGAGCGGTTGGTGCCGGTGTTGCTGCTTAGGGGATGTTGGGAGGGTTGCCGCCGGAGGAGGGGAAGGGGCGGGGGATGGGACGGGCAATTCTTATTCAAGACACGGAACCTAGAAGATGCAGGGCTGGGAGCGTGAGGATGGCATCGTGTGTGTATATACATAGAACCATACATACATACACACACAGTAATTATTTATAAATGTGGATATAAAATTTGAATTTTGAATGGGTAAGATAGGTAGGTAGGTGGGTATATATATATATATAGATTGATATATATACATATATATATATATATAGGTTTATATATATATATATATATATATAATTGTTGGATGGTACCTGTGGTTAGACTTATTTCCATGGCCCGCTGTCGGTGACCTAGCACCTTAAACTGTGGCAGTGAGACTTCGTTAGACACGCCCACCGAGTTCGGGCCCTCGTTCCACTTATACCGGATGTCTCGCATTGTGTACCCGACTACAAGGAGAAGACAAACGGGAGAGAGAGAGAGACATTTCTAGGTGAACACATCACACTCGATCGCTCTGTTGATTGATTCTTACACCCTCACTACTTGATGTGAAACACAAGAATGAACCAACTAATTTCTTTTTTTATTTTACTCTTAGTTGGTGGATAGATAATTATATCTGATGAAAAGGAATTATCGTGAGCATATATTTTTGTTTTTAAGCCAAAGGATTTTGAAACCTTTTCAAATTTATTCAAGAAACTACAAATGTCTAAAAATGATACAAATGACTGCGACGTCTTGTCTTCCTTGCCAGAGAGAATTTACAAAGACAGTAAATGCATGTTAACTATAGTAAAATAAAAATAAACAGTATTAAGCGTGGTTTTCCTCGAAAAACATACGCCTATCACTAATTTTCAGTCGTTTAATGGAGCAGCCGTGAAGTGTCTTGCAATCCGGCAAGTGTCGTGGTCAAACAGACATCTTTTTTAGAGAGGAACTCTGAGGTGTGCGTGGTGAAAGCTGGCGTATGTTTTCGAGGCAGAGAATGTATATACATTGCCCTGAGCAAAAGACTAGACGCCGCAATGTCATTAGCTACGGGCTCAGAAATGGATTCACGTCACAATTACATACAAATAAATAAATTTATGTTTGACAAAGAATTTTATACATTGCAGAAAAAAACACATGAAATGGGTGACTGAGAATGAAATGGGGTTGACTTTGCAGCCGGCACAGGGAGAGCAAGAGGCCAGGGAGATATATCAGCATTGATTTGGTTGCAAAAAGAGAGATAGAGGATGAGGTGATTAAAAGTAGCTATAATTTACAGAGATAAAGGCAATGGTATGATTACATAGCAGGAGGAAATTGTAAATATTTACAATAGTTCACAGTACATTATGCTTTGACTAAAAACAAACAGAAGAGCGAAAGAGAAGGATAATTAGTAAACGGTGCAGTCCGCGAACAAGCCCCTCCGCTCCGCAACACGCTGTCGAGATCTGAGATGAATAGAGCGAGAACGGAGGCGGGCACCAGAGCACCAGCGCCCTCTCTGGCCCCCGCCCTCCTCCTCCCCTCGCCAGGCCCAGGGCCGGACGGGAGCGCCCCTGGGCCTGGCCACACTCACACATTATGTACACTTGGCTTGGATACATATGTACAGGGGCGGGGAGGCGAGGACCCACCACATTCTCTCAAAGCGTCCAGTGGACGCTCGCGTGAAGAACCAAAGGCTATCATCACTCAGCTCTGCTGCTGATGAGAATTATCAAGGAAACGGAAGATTCCATGTGAAGCACGGGTTCATGCATCTCTACGTCAGCTAGCAAAGTGTACCGCCCTCCGTCCGGTCCTTATTTCTCTCAAATCAGTGTAACTATGACAAACGTAATTGGAAGTCGGGGTTTTAGGCAGCAGAGTACAATTAGTCATAACTAATTGCCGGTCATTGAGTGTTATGTAGTTTCTTTTTAGGATTGTGGTGAGAGATGAGTGGGGAGCCGCCGTCCCGCCCTTTGTATGTACAGCGCAGCACACACACACTCTCACGCCTCGGTGGGTGCGGTCGCGTGGCAGGGGGAGCCACCGCAGTTTGCATTGTGAGTGCAGGAATACTTAGGTAATAGGTACCGCGGTTCTTTACACTGTACATGTTGCGTGTACCGAGGCTGAAAATGACGAGGAAAGCAATGGTAAGGGTGGTGCAGAGTCATCGGGGAAGCATTTGAGAACAAGAATGGTACAAGTATTGGGAGGGAACTGTAAATACTGAGGATGACTGCTAATTTCCGGGTTCTCCAGCCGCGTCTGTCGTTTATAGTTGACTACAGTTTCGGAAGCCATCCTGCTTCCGTCTTCAGGTCGAAGGTGAGAAGTGTTCATTTTTTGCCGTCTTATATAGCACTGGCCGATCTCCTCCTGTGCGCTGATTGGTCAGAACTCTCTTCCAAACGTTGCTGATTGGGTAGCCGTTGTCCCTGTTAATATTTTGCCTTTTGTGGATTTCAATCGCTTCCCTAATTTGCCTTGGGTAGTAGCGACTCTCTTTTGCCACTATCTTCGCTTTTTCGAATTCAATGTTATGGCCGGCCTCACTCCAAACATGCTCTGCAATGGCTGACAAGTGCAGTTGTTTTTTATTGGTAGCCCTCACATGCTCCTTCATCCTTGTCGCCATTCCTCGGCATGTTTCGCCAACATATGATTTTCCGCAGGAGCATGGCACTGTGTACACGCCTTCGCATAGTGCCTGCGGGATACGATCTTTTGGTCCAGGTACAATGTTTTGTATCTTGGTCACGCAATTGAACCTTGTGACCACGTCATGCTTCCTTAGTATCCTAGCAATACACTCTGACACTCCTGCTATGAATGGAATTGTAAGCCGTGCTGCAGGTTTGGTCAATTCCTCCTCCTCTGTGGCCTGGCGTTCCTCAGATGGTCGTGAGTGCATCTTTTTGACCTTAGCGGCCCTTTTGAGGACCATTTTCCGGTCGTAGCCATTCCTGATTAGTGCTTTGGTCAGGTGCTTCTTCTCTGATTCTAATGATTCGGCGTCGGAAATGGTGAAGGCTCGGTGGAGTAGAGATGTTACCACCGAGGCCTTCTGGGCGGGATGGTGGTGTGATGCTGCGTTCAGGTATCGGTCCGTGTGCGTTTCCTTTCTATACACCGCATGTCCAAGACTGCCATCGTCTTTCCTCTTAATCATTACGTCCAAGAAGGGCAACTTGCCCTCGCATTCCTTTTCCATTGTGAAGCGGATCCTTCGGTGTTGTTTGTTGAGATATATCAAAAATTTGTCCAATTCCTCTGCACCGTGTGGCCATACGATGAACGTGTCATCAACATACCGAAGCCAAAGCTTTGGTTGCTTGTGGTAGGTATTCACGGCCTCCTCCTCAAACTTTTCCATAAAGAGGTTGGCCAACACAGGGGAAAGGGGCGAACCCATCGCTGCTCCGTCTGATTGTTCATAATAATTGTCATTCCACAGGAAGAAGTTGTTCCTCAGGCAATGCTCCACAAGCTTGGGGAAGTCCTTGGGAATTCCTGAGCTTGTCAGGTTTTTCACAATTTCCACTGATTCTTCAATGGGCACGTTCGTAAACAGCGACACTACGTCGAAGCTCACCATGATGTCTTCTCTCTCGATGGTAATGCCTTTTATCATATTCACGAAATGGGCTGAGTTCTTCACATATGAAGAGGTGTTTCCCACGCAATCCTGTAGAGTTTGGGCTAGGTATTTGGCGAGTCGATAGGTTGGAGCGTCAATTTGGCTTACAATGGGCCTCAGTGGTACACCCTCCTTGTGTAACTTCGGTAAGCCGTATAGCCTCGGTGGTTTCGGTGCGGACGTAATTAGCCATCTCTGTTCTTCAGTCGGAATAGAGGACCTCTTGATTATGGCTCTTGTCTCCCGCTCTGCTTTGGCCATGGGGTTCTTTTGTAGTTTGACGTAAATGGTGTCGGACAGAAGTTCTTCTACCTTTGAGTTGTATTTCTCCTTCTCCAAGAGAACGGTGGCATTTCCTTTGTCCGCAGGCAAGATCACGATGTTTTTGTTTTCACGAAGGGCATTGAGAGCGGCCCTTTCTTTCAACGTAATATTCGGCTTCGGTGGTTTAGCTCTGCGCAAAACTCGCGCTACGTCCTCCCTGATTTCGTCGGCCACAGGTTTTGGTAGTTTCCGGATACCAGACTCCACTTCGGTGATGAATCTTTCCCTTGGTATGTCTCGTGGCGTTATGGCAAAGTTTAGTCCTTTGGCTAGCACTGCAGTAGTGGCGTCGTCGAGTTTGATGTTGGTAAGGTTGACGATGCAACGGTCCTTTTCAGGGCCTTTGTCGAAAATTGGGTGCTGACGAGCGTGAAATTTCTCGTACTTCTTAATCTGCATTTCTCTGTGAGCCGTTTCCAAGGCACGTGATGACTCGTATGATAGTTTTTCAATTGTCTCCCAATCATTGGCAGTAAGAGTAGCTGCAAGTTCCAAGTGAATCCTGTAGAGTTCCTCGGATAATCGGTGAAGGTCCAGCCTCTTTTGGTGAATTCGTTCCCTCAAGAGTGCTTCGCTAGTGCGGCGAAGTATTTTCTTAGCTGCGTAGGTGTTCAGATGGTGTTTCACTTCCACACATGATGGTAATGTGTTGGTGTCACGGCAGCGTAGGAGGAAGGCGAGAGAGGAGAGTAACTTCCCCTTCTTCTTCCTTAACTTCTCAAATCTCTTGGACTTCCTGAGAATCTCCTCCCCGTAGAGGATAGTGAAATTAGTGCGTAGGTTTCCGCGGCGTCGTTCACGATGACTGCTAATTTCCGGGTTCTCCAGCCGCGTCTGTCGTTTATAGTTGACTACAGTTTCGGAAGCCATCCTGCTTCCGTCTTCAGGTCGAAGGTGAGAAGTGTTCATTTTTTGCCGTCTTATATAGCACTGGCCGATCTCCTCCTGTGCGCTGATTGGTCAGAACTCTCTTCCAAACGTTGCTGATTGGGTAGCCGTTGTCCCTGTTAATATTTTGCCTTTTGTGGATTTCAATCGCTTCCCTAATTTGCCTTGGGTAGTAGCGACTCTCTTTTGCCACTATCTTCGGTAACATCTCTACTCCACCGAGCCTTCACCATTTCCGACGCCGAATCATTAGAATCAGAGAAGAAGCACCTGACCAAAGCACTAATCAGGAATGGCTACGACCGGAAAATGGTCCTCAAAAGGGCCGCTAAGGTCAAAAAGATGCACTCACGACCATCTGAGGAACGCCAGGCCACAGAGGAGGAGGAATTGACCAAACCTGCAGCACGGCTTACAATTCCATTCATAGCAGGAGTGTCAGAGTGTATTGCTAGGATACTAAGGAAGCATGACGTGGTCACAAGGTTCAATTGCGTGACCAAGATACAAAACATTGTACCTGGACCAAAAGATCGTATCCCGCAGGCACTATGCGAAGGCGTGTACACAGTGCCATGCTCCTGCGGAAAATCATATGTTGGCGAAACATGCCGAGGAATGGCGACAAGGATGAAGGAGCATGTGAGGGCTACCAATAAAAAACAACTGCACTTGTCAGCCATTGCAGAGCATGTTTGGAGTGAGGCCGGCCATAACATTGAATTCGAAAAAGCGAAGATAGTGGCAAAAGAGAGTCGCTACTACCCAAGGCAAATTAGGGAAGCGATTGAAATCCACAAAAGGCAAAATATTAACAGGGACAACGGCTACCCAATCAGCAACGTTTGGAAGAGAGTTCTGACCAATCAGCGCACAGGAGGAGATCGGCCAGTGCTATATAAGACGGCAAAAAATGAACACTTCTCACCTTCGACCTGAAGACGGAAGCAGGATGGCTTCCGAAACTGTAGTCAACTATAAACGACAGACGCGGCTGGAGAACCCGGAAATTAGCAGTCATCGTGAACGACGCCGCGGAAACCTACGCACTAATGTAAATACTGAGCATTGGTTTTGCAGCTTGGATGTTGAATTTGGCTCTTTACGAACAGCAAGGGAAAGCAGCTATCTGGAAGCTACTTGACCGCGTTCTATATTAATAATGCATTTACATATTTACTCAAAGTTATTTAGATATCTCTCCATCTTAATCGGAAACTTTTCCAATGTTGAGTTTTTGCCATCTTACTTTAAAACTGTTAAGGAATCTCTTCTTCGCGCCCTTTTCTTAAATATTCCCGATTCTATTCTCATACCTATTGAAAACTTTCATATATATTTATCTGTCCGCTATTTCCATTTGGTATAAGGGTTACGAAGAAGGGCCTGTATTTTAGTAACGAATGATAACCGACCTTTTAAAAGATTAAGTTACGATACTGATTATTTAAGATTTTACAAACAGATCGGTAATCGGAGAAATGTAGTTTAAGAGAGTAAAAAATAATTTTTGTTCGTATTTGGCTTGGTGTGCTCGTTGTTTTGCACGAAAAATTCTTGAATATTGTACTAATGATTTTAGGATGATTTATTGTTTGGACACCCAAGTGAGTGGTCGGCTCGCGGTGTAAAAGCTTATAATAGCTCCAACAGTCTCCCTGTATCCCCATTCCCGCTATCTGTTCATCTGTCCACGTCACGTGACCACACCACGAAGGAAATCCTGATTAATATACTGAAAAGCCTTTGTTCAATACGAAGTGAGGGATATTTTTGTTTCAATTCAGCAAGTAGTAACTTTTGACCTTAGAAAAGAAAATGCAATTCAGCGTAGAATATGCCGTGAGGTGTATTTGCAGCTGTAAGTCAATATCATTGTTTTACAAGCTAGCAGTGAGAAGACTTTAGAAGACGGTGTGAGGAATTAAGCGACTTCATTTGAACTAGAGCCGTATGACGCCCTCCCTCGAGTGACTGCGGAAGCACCTCTCCGCCCCAATTCGGTGCGCCTTCCATCCAACGCCCTTAGTCACGTGGTCTCGGTCCGACGGCAGCGCTGCCATCATTCGAGCGTGCCCGTCGTCGCCACGCACTGTGCTGCTCGCAATCGGGTTGCCGTTGGATTGTTTGTGTGCAGCACAGTTGGCGGCGGTGTTCGGTGCGGGAGTGGACGTCGCGGTGGCTGAGGGCCGCCGCCGATGGGGAAACGTTGGAAAAGTTCCAATGGAGAGAGATCGAATTGGGGGGGAATAGGGGGTAGGGGGTATTTGGAGGGACACCCACCACAACTCTACCTGTGGACAGGTTAATTTCTGTGGCGCGCTGTCGGTGGCCCAGCACCCGAAATTGAGGAAGCTCCACTTGCGGGGATATTCCCACGGACTTGGTTCCGTCTTGCCACCTGTACCGAATGTCCCGCATCGTATAGCCGACTGTGAGGGCCCATTCGGAGGAGCAAGAGAGAAGAGAGGCATTCAGTGAGGTGCGCTTGTGCCAAGCCAATCATCAATCTTACTCAACTCTCTATCGTTCGAAGCAGCACTTCATTCTGATGCTGTATTGATACGAAGGAATTCAATGCACTTCAAGACTGTTAGTGCGATTTATGTGCTAAGAGCCCTCCCGACTTCCACCTTGGAATGCTGCGTCAGGTGATCCACGACAGGTTTTTTTTCTACGGGGCTTTTCTCATGAATCGACATTCGCGGGTTTCCTGAGACGATCTTTTTATAAGATCTTGAGGGCGAAACTGATACAATGTCTAATATCTGCATTTGCCATATACAGCGAACCCAGAGATATTCCCTCAGAAATAGCTTTCGATGCTTTTCATACACCAGTGCATGACCAAATGAAACATTCAGGCTCATTAGAGCTACCTGACGAGACTCTCCAATTGCCGTTTGCTTTTTGTTTTTACGGCCCTCATCAGCTGATGATCGATTCATCGGTTGCATACGTCGAATCAAAAGCTGTTCACTGCTTTCTTTGTGCGCAAATAGATTTTAGAGTTAGTACCATTTTTACAGATCCGGTAAAATGTTTCAATTGACTCTAAAGGTGGCTGACGAAGATCATTTGATGAACATGGAACGACACTTGTGACCGCTATACAAGCTTTCTTTCGCGAATTCGTGTAGATTCCCCGTCAAACCGCTACCGGTCTTCTATTTATCACCATTTCATTGTATTCAATACGTGATCAATTTTTTCACATTTTTCCAGAATCGGAAACATGGGCGCGCATTTCGCCAATGAATTGCTCTTCTCCCATCCAAGTAAACACGTTTGAAGATAGCACATGTAAACGATGATTTTAATTTGCTTCTCGCTAACATTTCATATTTTATGTAATTTTCATGCTAAAGATGTTTTTTTACATTTCTAAAATTTATTATAAATTATTTTTTAAGGACTTGCATGATATTCAGTGGCGACGCCTACGCTAGTGCTACGAAATAAGATGGAATTCCAGTTTTCCCATTTGCTTCTATTTCTATTGGTTTTGTCTGAGTGTTCTCATTGAGCAATGCTGAAAAACAATTTCTTTCCAAGTTTTCTCATTTCAGACTCTAATTGATCTCCGAACTACGTGTATGAAATTCGGGAAATGGAACTTTCTAAGTTTAGAATGAGTCTCGGCAGAGTCACATATTTTCCGGTGGAGCTGAAAAGTTTCGGGATGTTTTTTTCTCGCATTCGCACAAGAAAATGAAAAGAAAACACCTTAGCTTTAAAGTTTTGGAAGTTTTTTTAGACATCCTGAGGTTCTACCGAGGCTTCACACGATTGCTTCACGCTGTCAAACAATTATTGATATCTCTTCTATGCTTCCGTAAATCATTCATTTTTCATAAGTTTGTGCTTATATTTTCTTTGCGTACCTGTCGTCAACTGGATTAAGATAATATCATCTCGCAAAAATTCTATGGAGGAAAAAATCATTCGCCTTGACCGGGATTCGAACCCGGATGTCCCGTTTGCCATGGAGTGCTTAAGCGAGCTGAGGCGTTTTCAGTGGAAATGTTTTCACTCTACCGGATAAGATGGCGTGGAATGATGAATGTATGATACGACTAGCAGTCCTATTCGTGCGCACGGCGCCACTGCCGTAGAGCAAAGCACGAACTTGAACACTAGGAGTTGTTCGTTCTTGACTAATTCAAGTTTATCGGGACTATTCATGGTAAAAGCTTTCCCTTAATCCGAAATTCGCACAATTTGGGCATTGCGAGTGACTCCGCTTAAACCTAATCGTGAAACTCATTCTAGGAAAGTTTTCTTGTGTGCAAGAATCGTAAAAATTTTTGAAAGCGTTTGCTTGCGTATCACAGGGATCAGACGGCTAACCGAATGAAGGTATCTGAGATGGACTTCCTTGAAAATTCTACCTGGTTTTTAAAGTTTAATGTTGTTATTTCTTCTGCGTGACGTGTGAGCCAAATAATTCGATTTCCATGCCATCTGAGAAAACCGCTTTAAGATTCTCCGATAAAAGGCTGCTTCGTTTTAAATGTACAGTCTCTTTCAAAAGTCGGTCCCCACGGCCAGCGCGAGCAATGACGTTTTCCGCTGAGCTCCTACTTCGGGTGTTGCCTCTGCCTAATGCGCCTCGAAAGGGCCACTTTGACTCTCTCTCACCATCCGCGTAAGTCCTACCGAGGCATTCTTCGGCATTCCTAAATTCTTCGCCACTTGCGGTGCAAGAACACTAGGCGAATGATAAGTTCCAAGTCACGCGATTCTCACCCTCATAGTATTCTGAGATAGATAGTCTGGCTTGTACTAAAAAAATACCGAGACATATCTGCGTCGCAACGCACATATAAGGAAGAAACGAAAATTGAAATTTACGCCTGAAAGAGTATTCTAAAATTTGCCTGCAAAATAACCTTCTAGATTAGGCCTTTAGCACATTATTACCAAACACCATCAATGCATATTGCTTAGGTTTTAGTATTTTAGAACCTATGAAAGGGGCAGTCAGTATTCCTAAGAATTTTCGTGGGACATATATTATCCTATAATTTTCTACGTGTCTTTCTATCCTCCACTTTTCTACGTTTGTGCGGGAAATCAAAAATACTAATGTGGGCCTAAACATCATGTTTAATTCGGCATGATATTTATTCGAGTCGTTACTAACGTTTTCATGGTCACCTGAAGTTTGAATGTATTAATAGTTATCCTAATTATATTTTCGATAGTTAAAAAACCATCGGTTACATTACTTGCATGACTGGCTTGCCTATTTCTTACCATTATAAGGCAAATTTAGTGCATTATCTTTTATCTTTGCCCCTTTCATTGAGAGATCAAACAAAATCCCCTATTTCGTTTCTTTTTTCTGCCAAATTCAGTCGTAATTGGCGCCTGGTGATATCATGTATGTCCATGTCCTCCACATTATTATCTATAAGTGATTTCATAGCAATTATAAAATATGCACTCACATAATAATACCTTGATCCAGTCTTAGGGGTGAACAAATACTGAACATATTCCAACTAATACGAAACTACACGTGTAGAATTTTCATCCGATAACAATATACCGTGTGAGGAACTTGATGAATATCTCTGCTCAATCAATAAAAACTATATTTATTTGCTACCAAACATACTGTCTGGGATGTAGCGCTTTACGACGCGGAAACTTACTCGTAGACGTTGATGGAAGAGGGACAAGAAAAGAATGAAGTCGAGCGAATATAAAAAAGAATGGAGAATGTGAGATGGACAGATAGGAAAAGGCACGAAGAAATGCTATCCATGGTGGAGAGATTTGAGGTAAGGGTGGAGGGGAAGGACGAAAGTTAGGGTATTGATAGAATGAAAGGGCCTAATGCGAATGGGCGTTACTTTTAATTAAAGCGGTTAGTTCAATTTTGGAGGGGCACAGGCGGGGTGATTAGTGAAATCTTCCATGTAATCCAAAATTATCAGGATACCTATAATAAAAATCAAATATACTCCCTTTTCATTTCAGAAGAGCAGGTAAATTATGTTTTTCCATTACCACCATAAATGGTTGACTCATAATCATATTGCCACGCTGACGTTGCTCGCACTACTTTTCTTAAAAACAGTGGGCAATTCTAATGTAGGAGTACTCCCCACGAAGAAAAGGGCAACACTTCTTGCGAAGCATTGTGGACTAAAAAACTGCCATTTTCTTCAATGTCCATGAATATCTCGCTACTTCTGTCCATGGAAAATTACATTTACCTCAAGAGCAATTCAAAAAAGTCCGACTGTTCATCTGAAAAATGTAATGCAAAAATTCTTCTCGCGTAAAACAATGGCCTACCGCTAGTTTGTGGCAGTTAAAAAATGAAAATACTTCTTATGTTGTATTTTCAGAATGACAATAATTTACGGTATTCAAAGTGTAGGCATTACTTGTTTCCGGATAAACTTAAACTTGGGGAGTAACTGCTATTTCACTAGTTAACATTGAAAATTGACTGAAAATCGCCGCCGATACTAATGAATGCGAGTACAGATGGTAACAGTGGCAAACGACAATATCGGCGAACATATTTACGCATTTTTCACAAAATGATTCGGAGAAAAAAATGTTATGCTCGAAATTCTCCCAAAATTTTATTATTAGTATATGTGGTGTAAAAGTATGTACACCTATAAGGTTTACCAAACGACTCAGATGTTTCTCTCTCTTCCTCGCGCGATGGGTTACTCGCCGGAAAAATCCTTAATTTTTTCTGCTAACTTGGATGGTGGAATTGTTTGGCTATTGGAGGGGAGAGGCCTAACTCTGAAATCGTGCTTGGGGCTCTTGGCGAGGGTTAAAGTAGTCAAGTTTTACCATTTGCACAGCCCGATCAATGCAAATCGATCCCCAGTGGACGAAGAACGCGTATGCAATACGTGAAGGTCGACTTCGGAGAACAACGGAGACGGCTTCGCCGGGTGTGTGGACCAAATGTTGAAAGTGACTGTACTGTCAAGTGAAAACGGTCAGAAAAATACCCAACTAGCAATGCTGAACTACAGCTATTCTGGAGCCTGTTGCGATTGGTCAATTCGCAAAAAATCAACAAAATAATGATGAGGAGATGCACTTCCGGGTGGCGGTCGCTTTCGGAATTCGCGTTCCAAAGTTCAGTGCGCTGATCAATACCAAATTGATGGCTGCCTCGGACGACGTCGGAGAAGTGCCGCGGCAAGATGCGAAGGCTAATTATGGTTAGACTCGACTTGGACACTTGGAATAGCCTCGGGAGCATTGGCCCGACACACGCAATCCCTTGGAGCCTCCGAGTTTTAGAGAAAACAGACTCATCGGTCTGAAATGGCAGGCACATAAATATAGACTGCTGCATCCACTTCATCCATGATCTAAGGTGGATAGTAGCCAAAAATGTTTGTGAAGGAAAAATGATTAGCAGTCCTAATTCCCAGAGATTTAGTTGCATAACCACCAAGATATAATATCATGTTACTTTTTATTTGCTTAAATTTATGATACATATATCTATAACCCACTGAGAGAAATTAAATCCATGTGAAATAGTGTGCAGTGACGGTGAATACCATTTTTGTTCATCACTTCAGTTTTGTAGAAATTGCTGAACATTCAAAGTCAAAACTCAATATCCCACAGCACACAGAGCATACAAGAATCCAGTTTGTTCGTTTCCATGTCTGAGACAATTTGTGTATGTACATGAATGTGTCGTGCATCGTCATGACTCTTGTGCCCTTCGACATTTTTGTCGGAACAAAAGGTTCCTGCTTCAGGCGGTCGCCAATGCCTTCAATGCCTAAGAAGCTAGCCTTGACTCTAATTTGTCAGACTTCGACCAACGCGCATCTGTAAGCCATAGAATACATGTTCGCTCAAAGCGCTGAAAAGTAATCATTTTATTTATGCATGTATGATCACACTGATGAATAAACACATCACAGTAATAAACACTTGTAGTGGGCGGCTCACGGCAGCGCAGCGAGGCGTGATGGAGAGACAGACAGAAAGAAGATTAGTGAGGATTCAGGATTTGTGGCCGGATTAATGCTCATCTCCACAGCTTCGCGTGATCCCATCTTCTCGACCCAATGCAGAGCGTGAAAGATATTTTCGGACTCTCTCTTTGTCCCATATTCCGTTAATCGGATATTGAGGCACACCACACATTTGAATTGGATTCAAAATAGCTGTACTGTAGAGTCAGATTTGATTGGAGCGATGCAATAACCGACTCACCACTCTTCGTATACATGCGCATTAGGCTTCACTTTGTGGAAATGATTAACGTTCAAATTGAAATAAAAAAGTCGCAACTTTCCTCTCAATACATTCAAAACGCTCAAATGTTTCCGCGCGTGCTGCCTTTCTCAAGGGAGTACACTTGCACCTGCGACATAAAAGTGAGGCAGCATCACTTGCCGAAACCTTGGCCGCTTGAGCGTTTTAAATATAGTGTGTGCAAGATTGCGACTGTTTCATTACAATCCGCTCACCGCTCTGCACTTGCAGCATTGCTTTATTCACGCGGATAACCACCGCACTCAGTTGTCGAATCCAAAGTCTCCTATCGACTCGCGAGAGAGAGGAGGTGAAGATTTGTCACGGCTAAACGTCCTGCAATGCGAACATTTTAGTGTGCGGTGCTGACGGTACGAAGGGGATGGCGTCTCAGGTCGTGCATCGCTCGCTTCAAATGTCCACGGGGCTGAGCACTCCTTCCAGAAACCTAGGAAGGAATCGTTGGTGGATGTTAGTGTTGGGAGGACATGCTTGTCGTGTCGATACTCACAGCTTTCAATTTCGATGTGGCAGAGCTGTCGGTCCATCGGGAAGTACTGCAGGTTCATGGGGCAGGAAGCGGTGATGGTCAGCCTGGCCGCGTCGCGCGGAATGCAAGAGACAAACAGTTCACCATGAGTCACTTACTCTTCGATGACATTTGCGTGAGTGGACCTCTCCTCTGAGGGGAGCGTGCGTGTGTGTGTTGTGCGGTGTATGTGCTGTGCGTGTCTCGTGGTGCGCCGTTGAGCGCCCCTCCCCTCCCCCCCCCCATTCCGCCTCACCCCATTGCCTATCCAACACATTCACTCATTTTTTTGCTCTTTCGTGGAGCTCTCTCTTCGGCTGAACAACGCTTTGTCCTTTCAGTGAGACCCGTGCGCAGCTTACCTCCCGCAGGGGATGGCAGATACCCTTTAAGCAGCTATCTATGCACGCCTGAAATAGCTATTTCCACCATTGGTGGGCCGGGAAGAGCGCTCGCTGCCTCTCAAACTCGGCTCAAGACTGTAATGATCCCTCGCTCAGTGTACTCTCGTGGTGTGAACGCCTCTGGCATCGTCTGGGGGCATCACTTCTCACTCGGTTGGTTGTTTGGGATAGGATAAGGGCTCGCCCCGGCCATTATGCTGCCGGCGTGTGAATTGAGTTGGGGATGAGATCCTTCCCACAGGATGCAGGATGGGCATCAGCTGGGATATGATCCCGGGACCTTGGATGTGCGCTCCCTCCCACTTGACTTCCACGCTGCCCTCGCACCAGTCTCACCTGTTCATTTGTCATTTCTCCGTCATATTTTACCTGTCGCGAGACAATTCTCTTCCATTTGTGCCCATAGGAATCACTCTGCTTGCAATCGACGATAATTCCGCACGCTTAGATTTGTGCCATGGATCGGAGGCTGCCTGCCCTAGTCGTCGCTCGCCTCTTCACCCTTCACCCCTTCATCACTCATGGATGGACGAGGGTTCGAATCCTCGCTCCCCTTCGCCTCCCAATCGAAATGATCAGCAATTTGCTCTATCCCACCTCTCCCTATAATTTCGTCCCCCACTCATCCAATCTTACTTTTTCTCAGAATTAGCGCTTAATCAGAGGCTGAGCCTTATCTTTCTCCATTGTTTTTTTTGCTCACAAATAGAATTTTTACATAGAAAGGACGCGCAAACATTTCCTTGCACAGTTTGACCGCATCTTTTTCATAAATTCTACTCTGAATCCTTCACAACTGTATGATTTGAATTAATTCAATAATTAACATCTGGTACAGGGCCTTAAAAGTACTCAAGTTCTTTATGGATTGATTTGTCATAGTATTACCTCTGTCATTGAGTGAATATGTGAATATTCTGTGAAAAATTGAATTAATCTCGATTGATAATGGCTAATGGTGAGACTTTTTATTTCTTTGTGAATTGCTGCTAATACTTTAATGTCCGAGCAGAAATATAGTTATCAAATGATAATGGTCATCGATGCTTCACTCCTCCATAATTCTGTCCAAATATCCTCATTTATCTTCCTCTGCAGCACTTTTAAGTAAATAGTGTTGGCTGGAACAACTAAAATAAATTATTGAGTAATCTAATTTGTGTATTGGCCAATTTTCGAATACAGGCTGGTGATTATCCTGAATTAGTCAAGTCGATGTGTTAAAATTGCTTCTGGCTACTTTTTATCATTTTCTGGGATTGATTTTCCGGTGAATTTGTGGCATTAGTGGATTCAAAACCCATAGTTAAATATCCTTCTGCCAAATGCCATTGTAATGAAAATCATGCGCTTGGAATCGACTCATTGTAATTGCCTTGATTACAATTTAAATCGCAAATATTTCGGCATGAAGGTTTATTTAGATATTAGTTTGTGTACGCTATAACAATAATACCATATTCAATAATAAAAATTGCGTTAGTCCGCGAGGCAATGAGATCCATATGATCGCTGTGTACGACTTCGTCGCGTATTTGACGAGTGTAGTGGAGAGCGTGGTTATTCCATCAGACACATAATGACATGAGAGAACTAAATCCTATGGAAGGTTAATCCAATCCAACGGCTGCAGGTGAATGTTCCATACTTTGAATTAATTTCCAGTTGTTGGTCGGGTTGTCACTCACCGAATGCTCCTCGTGATGCTGCCCGAATGATGGATGCGGATGAACTCGTTGCTCGTGGTGGCGATGTGGAAGTACGACTGCTTCTCGTTCACGAAGAATGTGTCCGGCACCCAGATGTTCTTGATGAACTCGGAGCCCACGGACAGCGTTTCCACGCCCGGCCTCTTGCGAAAGGCCAGCCGTGGGTCCGTCCAGAACTGCCGGAAGTAGAAGTCCAGGGTGAAGTCCTGGGGGAGGGGTCGGGGATGAGGGGTGGAGCATTAGTGTCGAGAGAGTGAGGGTAGAGGGGGAGGCGGGCAAAGGCGAGAAAGGCCACCACCTCCCTCGCTCGTCAAGAAGCGATTAGAAGTTGCTCAGGCAAAAAGAGCAGAAGAAAGAGTGTCATTGCTGTCAGTGGTGACCTCACTGTGAGTGGGGAACTCTAGATACGAATGGAGGTCAGGAGGAGTAACCGTGGGCGAATAACAGCCCTTGGGTGGTTCCCAAGCATACGTTACTCCTTCTTGATAAATGATTTTGCTCAAGAATATTGCCAGACAATAATACATCTATCCTGGAAAAAGGACTATTCATCAAGGAACAGGCTAGAAAGTACTAAATTAAAATAATGTAAGCAATATCTTCGGAGCAGAGCATGCAATTTATGTACACGATCGGAAATGGAGCGACTAGATTCTCTTCGCAGGATTCGACAGCGTGGGCTGCCTCCTCGCCAGGGGCGCGAGCGGTTGGAAGAAAGGACTGCTCGCTGCTCGCCGTGCGCCACGTGCGGGTGCCGGTGGCGAGGAGGCAGGCGGCCGCAAACCGATCCAGCTACTGTACGAACGACAACGAAGCCAGCTATGTACACGCTACCAGCACATCAACACAAACATGCGCTATGTACAGAGTTGTGCATGCAGAGAGCGGAGGGTCATGCCCGACGAACCTCGCCATGCGATTGGCGTGCTTGCGTGCGTGCCCTCGAATTGTGTGCGTATGTGAGTGAGTGAGTGCGTGTGTTGTGTGTGTGTGTGCGTGCGTGTGTCGCCTGACTACTACTCTCTCTCTCTCTCTCTTTCTCTCTCTCTCTCTCGGAGTGTGTCTGTGTGTGGCAGAGTGGCACCTTCCCAGGGGGCGCTGTCGCATCTCCTCTCTCATCGGTCCGTGCACGGCAGTGATCATCGTTATCGTAGCCTTGACGTGCATATTGTGTTGCAGCACTTCCGATCCACTTGGTCCTGGGTTTCGGACGTTTTAGGAAGAAGCAGGCTATTTAATTTTAACGGACTTGCCCTTCATTGGGAAAATTGACTTGAGTTGGGAGATATTTCGTTTTAATATATTCTGCTCATGTTAGTTAATAATTCGACTTGCAGGCTAAAGGAAATAAGATTCTTTCAAATTTCGAAGATTTCGTGCATGGATAGAGTAGCGATTGATCGGTCGTTTCATCACTTAACCCATACATCGTCGGATCATGCTTTTTCTTTTTCTTGAGTCCAGGAATCTTTTATTTAACATAAATATGGCAATTAGCCTCGGAAAAAGGATGTTGAGCCAGTTTAATGACCGTTATTAGTGATAGTTTTTCGGGTTTATTCCGCGTTGATTCTTATTTTGTGGACGACAGTTTCGGGCGCGTTCCAGTTCGGGGGTCTTGACCCGAAGACGGGATTTGCTGGAACGCGCCCGAAACTGTCGTCCACAAAATATGAGTAAACGCGGAATGAACCCGAAAAACTATTACCAATCAACTCACCGCGGAAGCCTCCGTAATAATGACCGTTATTAGTATGGTTGAGTTCTCGTTTCAGCGTTGGCCCAGAAATGATGTGCACTCGATCTTGAATGACAAAGGTGAAAAAATCACTTCGTCGCCATTTTCCTTGCTCAATGCTTAGTTGTTTTACATTCTATTGTATACTTTTAAAATGCATTTTTGTGGTTTTGATCGCAATTACAGCAATGCAGGACGCGCGTCGAGGGTGTTCAAGTGTACCACCGACGAAGGATGTGACGTTGCTGAACAAATTCGATTCGTATTTACCTCCGGTTGATATGTTGTCCAACTTTAGAGGCATCGACTCGGCGTGCGTCCGTGAGAAGGCATTTGATGAGGCGGTGTCCTCGACGTCAGAGGAAGACAGTGGGCAGGTTAGTTCATGAGTACAATTTCCAATCATCAAATCCCTTTTGGGCGATTTTCTCGAGTTGTCCAAATGCCACGGACTTAGGCTGCCCATAACTCAGAAATAGGTCGTCCATTACAACCACAGTTGACACTTGGTCTGCCGCACACCTTAGCTGTAAATGCTCTGAGTCTCAATGTCGTATCACTTGCCGAGAAAGAGAGTTATCAATTTCGTAAGATGTCAGCTCAATGGTGCGAACGGTCGAGCGTAGCTTTATTCCTTTTTCTAATACTCACGTCCACATCACTTCTAATATGGAATTGTACACTACGTCACGGTGTGTACTTCGGCAGCCCTTCTGGGATGTACCTCCGTTAACTTAGTCTTCCGAATGCATTACTTTGTATCAGTACAAGTATTAATCTCAAATGGAATGCTTTTGATGGTGTAGACCAAGGATGGACATAATACACCAAGGGTGAAATTCGTCATGAAGGAATGGGCAATTGCCTATAATGAAGGAATTTGGAAATATGGGAGTGAGGAACTTATCCTTAGTTTATATGCAAGGCAGCGTGTGTATCTGACAGGTTCTCAACTTGATTGCGTTTGAGTGACAAATTACGAGTTGTGGATCACCAAAGCCACTTAGTTCCTCGATCACCCTATAAACAGGTAAATTTTCGGTCAAAACTGCGATTAAAACAGCATTAATACTTTTTTAACTTTGAGTTCAGCCTCATCATCGTCTGGGTATTTCTTCCGCGTCCGTGTCTACTTTATTATCATTCATGAGATAAACCACTTTTCCCAATCCACCGTCGTTCTCTTCACAACATAATGTTTCCACCCCTCGGCATCTCCATTCCTTTCTTTTGTACAATATGCATCCCCTCACTCAATCGGAGCCCGATCATCCAGTTCATTTCCCTTCTTCTAACCACTCCTAGCATCTTTCCTCTCTTTGCATGACCCCTTATTCTCTTTTTCCAAATCACTCCTTCTATTCCCTTCCATATCCATGTCTCTGGGTGGCCTTCATCCTTTCTCATCCTTTAAGCATGTATTATCCTGGCATTCGACTCTTTGTAAGACTTTCTCTAAAATTTTCATCCTATGGCCCTTCCACCATGTCATTTCCATTCCCTCTTCAAACCTTCTTTATCGATGGTAATCGTTTTCTTAATTTCTTATGTGTAACACTGATAAGCGATGATTTTCGTTCCAAACACTTAAAGTTCTGCACTTGCTCTATTTTCTACCATCTGAATGTTACGTTTTTTTACTTCAGCATAAAGTTATCATGATTTTGATCCTCCTCCCGTTATTTCATATTTCAGTTTTTTTTTATTTTTGGCGTTTTCTAGAATCACTTTTTCAACCGTCATCACTCTCTGCCGTCGGAACCACGTCACCTGCCTCGAGTCTTATCGCTCCCTCTCCACCGAAGCAGTCGTTGAGGATTTCTGCATTTCGCATTTCTACAGCATCGACGGCAAACAAACCCCAGTGCTTTCATCTCTTCATGCCTGCCATTCCCCGCCCCTCGTCTCCTCGGAGCACTGCCAATCTTCTTTGGACTGTTCGTTCTGCTCTCACAAGTGCTCTCTCTAACAAGGGTGAAACCATTTATTGTGTCCGTTGCGGCATTCTTGTCCCATTTCGAGACGTGTTCGCCGACCACGAAAGCAAGTGCCGTCGCACTCGCACGCGCCGCGATCGTCGTCTGCCTCTCTGGGTGGGTTGCCACTCTGGCCGCTCGCCTCTGTGTCCTCCTGTCTCTCTCTGTCCCCCTGTGCGTGTGCTTCCGTGTCTGCCCCCATATGTCTGTCCGCACATACCTTGTCTAGGTCTGTTCGTAATCGCGCGTGGCCGCGTCTGCGCTCTGAGGGGGTTTGTCTGGGGCCTCGTGTCGCTCTTCTCCGGTGGGTGGTGGTTCGTATCCCGGTGGACGGGGGTGGTGGTGATGGTGGGGGTGGGAATAAGGTGGGGGATGGAAGGGCGCAGAGGGGGGGGCGCTGTCCCCCCTCAGCTCCCGACGGCTGCCTCGTGTGCAGGGATCGGTCGGCGGTTCACGGTGGCAAATATTATAGATAGATAGATATATATAGATACATATATATATATTTATTTATATATTAATTTTAAAGATAAAGGGATGAAGGGCGGCGCGGGTGTGAGGAGGGCACCCGCGCCGCCCTGCTCCTCAGCCGCTCTCTCTTCACTCACTCACCCATTCGCACATCCGGGGTTTGGGGGGTAAAGGGGCTCATTTCGGAGGGTGGGGGGGGGGGGCATTTACACGTATACACTCACGGGGGGGGGTGTAGGGGGTGGGAGTCGCCACTGGCGAAGACGCGATGCTCTCTCCCTCGCCATTCGTTTGTTGACGCTGTGGGGGGGCACTCGACGCCTCGCCGCACCTTGATTTGCTCGTGTGCTCTCGCTACCTGACGATGTACCGAATATACAGCCAATACATAGTCGCAGAGGATAAAGTTGGAAGTATGCTAATGTTAACCAATCGTACGCTTAATTGACAGCCCTAGCGGAAGTTAATTGCAAGTCTTCGCAGAAATACGGATATTGAAGAAACTCCATTTTACGTCTATCAAGCGATGAAGTCATCATCATTGCCTGACTTCATTGGTTCTGCGCCGGGGTGTTACATGAGTTAAATTTGGAGTTACCGCATTCATTCTGAACGTGAGACAAGTTTGAAGAAGCGCCCCTTGAGACTGCCAGTGTTGACATAATTCGGAATATACTGTCAAACTAATTGCGAGCAGCACACTGTCATAAGCGGTCAAAATGGCTTCTATGGCCATAAACTATTTTATGTCACATTATTTTTTTTACTAAATGATGAACTTTCTGGAAGTACTTCAAAGACACACTAATGCTTTAATTTCACAATATTGTAATGGGCATTCTCCACATGTCGCATGTGTCCAGTTTGGAGGCAAATACCTTCGGTTTGACATAATGCGATAGTTGGATCCTTTTTGGGATGATACCTACATATTTTGGTCAATTTTCCACTATCGGTGAAGAATAATGAAGTGGGGCCTGCGAGCTAAGAGATGATTTTTGATCTCTGCTGCTGTGGGCCGTCCTCTGCTTTTGTGTTTCCACCTACATTTCTTTCCCTTCGACACTTTGATTCCGCTGCGTCGAAGACGACTCTTTCGCAATCTCGGGACAATGCTCTACCCATAACGGCTTCTTTGAGATAACTCCCGCCACAATTCAAACGTATTTTCGCTCCTTTGGGCGTGGATGCTTGCGCACCCTTTCCTTTGCGTTTTCGCGATCGGGTGGGGGGGGGGGGGGGGCACGGCGCCTGGCGCCTCTCCAGAGCCGCACTGCGGACCTCCATCCTCCTCCCCTCCCTCCCCCCCTCCCCTGTCGTCCCCACCCTCCAAAATGCACGTCTCGCGAGTGTGGCCCAATCATTGAATCGCCCCCTCTCTCTCTAAAGAGCTCAATTAATGCTTGACGCCAATTGTATTCCTTTTTTGGATCAAATTTGTATTCGTCGATGGATCGCTCCCTCCCGCTTTCCTGCTGATTTCGTGTTTTTTTTTTGCTGTTGGTTTTAGTTGGAAATCCCACATTATATTCCCATATTTTCCGATATCTATCTGTTCCGCGAGTATTCCATTGCATTTTCAAAATTTAAGAAACATGAATTGAAGTAATTTCTTAGAAATGTGAGAACGCAAAGGAAAGCGAAGCGAGGAGAGCGGTTTCCTTTCAGTTCGTGATATCCGGAATGATATGAGTGCTTGAGGCTTGAGTTTGGATGGCAGGCCTCCCTTATTTAGCGATTCTTCATCTTTCGCTCCTCACTCATATTGAGAGACATTCACCAGTGGCACTCTCATTCTGCTGGAGGTTGGGTGGGCAGAGAGAAAGAAAAAGAAAGACAGAAACGCACACAACAAATAGCGATATGTACTACAAACAGCCGCACAATATTCCAACGATACCAAGCAACATCAAGGGGTGGTGGGTGGGTGGGTGGCATCGCCCTGGGCCCCACTTCTCTTTACTCCCCATCAACGCTGAATTGATATATCCCCACCCCCTGCCATTTGATCATCGCATTTTTGCTTTTGCTCCACTTATCCGCGACCTCTTCTTCGGCGGCATTCCAAACATTCAAATGTTTCGTCATTACCATTTTCCAATGGACTTATCGAAAGGTAATCGCAACCTTTGTGGCAATCCGTTTCAAATGAACATTACTTAGGAAGCGGCTGGCAAGGTATGCAAGATCCGTGCCGACGTCAAAATAGGATGGTAGTCATGTTGACATCCATTCCTCTGCGATACAAGAAATGGCAAAAATAAAGTCACTGTAGGTACTTGTGGATGCTTTGCGGTGTCGATGTTGTTGAATGCCTCTGCCAGAATGCCAATGGCCACATATCTCTTTTCCATCGCGCCGACGACGACGTTTAGGTTCTTTGTGTTCCATCGGAGTCAAAAACTTTCACTCATTAACAAGCAGAATTATTGGATTTGATTGTTGGCATTATTTGGAAGAAAAAATTGCTTTTTAAAACTGATTTAAATGAAATTTCATTGCAATTTTAGCATCAGCGAATCAAAAGTCGATTGCAGGACTAGTTTGAAACTAAATAGTGGTGAATACATTTAAAAATTTAAATTTTAGCCGATGTGAATGTTTTTTAGGCCTTTACATTGGCTGCTTGCGAGATCGAAATCAGCATCAGCATAAGAAAACTCTATTGTGGTGAAGAAATGATCCCAATTCGCGCGGTTAAGATTTTCGGAATTTCGCGGAAGAAGAAGATAATAGCGCCGAAACGAGTCGGAACTCGAAACGTCGGCGCTCTCAGAAAATCTTACCCGCGCGGAATCCCGATAAAAGTTTAAATGTTATGTTTGCCGGGGAAGTGTAAAATCTTACACGATCCCAATTCGGAGGCAAAAGATACTTTCGGTCGCTCTGAAAATACGAGAGCGGTTTTTTTTCCAACCTCCTAATGCTCATCAAAGTGAGAGGCGGACACTGCGCAGGCGCAATGCAATTGCAATGCGTCCTCCGCACCACACCCTCAAGTAATTTCTGACCACAAGTTGTTAATTTAAGGTTAGTAGCAATCTCATTAATGACACTGCTTCAATTGATTCTCCCGCCAAGTGCGCGCTGAGGAGCGACAGCCAGGAAACTCATCAATTGGCTTCAGCATTGACATGTCTTGACCTTAATTCCGATAGAAGAGAATTTTTTAAATGCACTGTGGATAGAGAGTGAAACAGTGTGAAACATTACGTCCATTCCCATTCAAAACAAAAGAAGAGACACGCTGATCTCAGCGCTGATGCAGCCCCACTGCTACTTGAGCATTTTCAATGGGACATTTTCCATCACCTGCCATGAAATGCCAACCTAGAGCCGTGTGGTTTCCATATTTACGCTGAAATGAAGAAGTGGCTAGCCGAGAATCGGCGAGGGGGAGAAAAGAGCGATTTTCTAAGGGGCGATGAGCTCCAAGGCAAAGGCAACATTCGTTGGAGGTCATTGACGGCAACATCCTATGAAGAAGGTACATAGAGTAAAGCTTGACTACAGGCACGGCCAACTCCTCAAATGCCGAGGTGATTATGTCGAAAGGATGCCGCAAGTGTGCTCAACATTTAGCAATGAAATAATTTATAATCAATCACTTCTGTTCATGATCCATGGGAGGTTGAAAAAAGGTCCTCTTAAAAGCAGGGTTGATTTATCTCAAATAGAGATATATTTTTTCGCATAATGCGCTCACCTTCTGCTTGGAGGCTGGTTAAAAAATTACGCCATTGTAGAGGACTTTTTCATTTATATAGATATATAAAGACTTAAGGGATAATTTAGAAAATATTGCTATTTTTTCGAAGCTAATGGGTTCAATTTTATGATATCATTCTGTGTGGCGGTCTGTTGAATGCAGCTGTCCAAGGTTTTATCTTCATTGGTTCAAATGCCGCACGGCAGCAGTGGAGAATTTGGGGAATACCAATGGAGGGAAAAGCCGACTTGATTTTACTTTTCCGTTTAATCGACACAAATTTCGAGTGTCTAAGAGAAAGGCGATCAGACTCCACAGATCATATTCCCTTGTGACCAGTGTTTTTCCCGTCGTTTGGTCTTCTCCTCCCGGCTGTCGATTGATTCCAGTCTTCATTTTAGGCTCTTTTACCTCGGGTAACCCGTAATTGTAATCAGGGTAACTGTTCAGGTTTGTTGGATTCGTAAGGCCATCTGGAATGAGGCTGGTGAGCATTTATTGATTTGACTGTCTTTTCGTCGCCACTCTGTTCCTCTGAGTTCATGTTCTTGAGTTAGCAATATGGCGGACGGGCGCACGCGAGTCGTTGCATGTCGGGATCGCATTGCGATGGCGGGTGCCCATGGTGCGTGCCGGGGAAGAGGGTGGCGGTGGGGTTGCTGGGAGTGAAGGGTATTCGCAGAGGAGGCTCTCTTGAAGTCATAGCGACCGTGATTGATACAGTAATGGCGATGGGATCGAGAGAGGTGGGATGCAATGCACATTGTACTTTGCACCAATAATCATTCAGACAAAACATACCTCAAATGAAAAGAGATCTAAATAAAAACACATAGGCTGGTATACACTTGCAGGGAAATACCGTTAACGACATGACAGTTGCTGTCATACGTAGGTGTATAATATATGAAAGTAATTAAGGAAATTAACACGAGTACATAAACATGAGATATAGTTACATCATGGAAACATTTGTTATTTGTGGGAGGTGGTTATCGTAGACAGACGTCGTCCGTAACTGCGGCGGCGCCTCCCCGGGCAAACAACGCGTACGGGAGGGAAGGATTGCAGAGTACGAGCCCTTGTCGCGATCCTTTGGCCGGGAGTGTAAATTGCTTTGGGAGGAATGCAGAAAAGCATGGGGCGAGATTAGGAGTTGTACAAGATGGCGGGGATTCTTCTCTGTTCGTGGTAAATACGTTTTTGGGTGGATTCGCATTCTCTAACAACGTTTCCCTCGCATGGTGGAGGTCAACTCCGGCAACGGAGGGGAAGGCCCATCAGGAGAGCGCGGAACCACCCATGAGCATATTCACCAGAAACAAGGACCGCGAGAATGGCTTTTCATGAAGTACCGTTCTTTGCTTTTCATTTTATCGGTCAGTAAAATATTATCCCCGTGCTGTTACCCTGAGTTTCATCGTCTTCTTTTGCTTTAATGATACTGTATAAATGTACTTTGCAATATATGTTCACTCGAGACTTTCTTTGTTTCCCGAATTCATTTTTTACCGCTAACTTTTACTTTTCGTGAACTGAGGCGCAAATATTGCAACTCCAGAGCACACTGTAGTAGCTACTCATACCGACTCTGTGCCCTTCATTGGGTGCAAAATAAATGTTTATCGCGTAAAAGCATGTCACAGCCATCAGTGAAATCAAATTTTATTTTTAAAACAATTTTGATGAGCTTGTCTCTTTCTCATTCTTGTTGGTTATAAAAGGATATTGGGAGGAAAACTCATATGACACGATCAATGCTTCTCGTATTGTGTCAAAATTTATCTTCTTTGCTGCTTCAAAAATCTGAATGCATATTTTTCCGAAGGATTATCATGCCGCGTCACTGATGGGCATTGCGGCGTTTGCAAGAATTCACCCGCTGTAGCCTTCGGCACGACTTGTTGACATACATGGATATTCGCCTTAACTAAAGCGTTAAGTGTTTGATTGAATTGAAGCTATTGCCTAGGGTGTCAATGGCCAAATAGAGTCTTTTATTGACTTGCGTTTCTAGATGATTGGGGTTGCGGTCGGCGTGCCACTTGACCGTGTTTTCGCTCATGCGCTCTTGTGCTGGCGACCAACGGCCAATCTCGGCTTCACTCTCCAGGCCAATGGCCAGAGTGCTACTAGAGTGTGTGTGTGGGCTGGTAGTAGCACCTGAGCTATTGATTGATGAACACTGGACGAACTTATGATTGTGTTTTAAATGCACTGCTGGTGTATATCTTAATATTAGCATAATTAGGCTCGAAAACAGTTTTCGAATCAAAATTCGGGCGTAAACTCATGAAATGGTCATAAAAACACTTGACAAAAATTGAATAATTATTGCCATAAAATTTTCAAGCATTCAAATGTATCAAAATCAATTAATGTTAGTCTGTTGTGATTGGCACCTGCTCTAAGAAATTTGACCATCTGAGATCTTTCGCGAATATGAAATTTTTTCATCGTTTCAATCGTGTTTTAGAAATATTTTGGCAATCCTAATTTGACGACTCCAGTCTTCCTATTTTTCATCTATCCCTCAGCATTCATGTGGTTAACGTAGACTCAGAAATATTCAGGGAAATGAACAACATTAATCAGCTATTCGAAAGTCACTACGAAATACACAGAGCAGACAAAATAAATATTTATGTAGAAATTTATTAATTATTTATCTTGGAAAAGTTCTGGCACCTTGAATTTGGTCCGATAAATTTTAATCAATTTGGATGACAACCATACAAATAACTACAGTACGAAATATGAAAAAAATCGAACACTTTCTACGCCGTGCTTTCATGAACATTGGAGAGACAAAGTGCTAGCCACATAACGTAACGGGTGGGCCGAAGAAAGCCAACTTGCGTTTTGTACAAAGCTTGAGCAAAAGCGGCTGCGGCGCGTAGCGGGGTCAAGGACACAGACTGTACAAATGAGGGGTGGGAGGGTGGAGGGAGGGGAAGAGGGGCCGGCTCCCCCTGCATCGTGTGAAAGAGGGCGGTGACGGTAAGCGTCAGGGATACGATTGTCTTTGAGGGCGGAAGTTCGTGGCAGAACGGCCATAATATTCACGAGGTTTCCATCAGAGGTACATTGTCATGATGGCTGCTCTCTGCCCGACCGTTGATAGCGTGAATCACTGACAGTTTTCGACACGAAGGGAAGTTAGGAATGAGAATTGCAGACACGGCCGGCCGAATGGAATGACGATGAGATGGGTGTCGGCCCGCGCGTCCAGCCCCAGCGGGCGAACAAATACATGCGTGCTCAAAAATGGCGTCTGAAAGTCCGCTCGCCAGCTGCTGACATCTATGTGGAGGTGCAGGCAACACGCTGCCTCTTCATTGTATGCATTCACAAGTTGCACATGGAGACGAACAGCAACACTTTTGAGCATGCATATATTTTCAGAACATGGTGGAGTATTTCGGGAGGACACGAATGAGGCATACATATCATGTCGGATTCCCAATTATATTCCCTTGGCGAAAAACGTCTCATGAGACTGCGAGGACAGGAGAAGGTAGGGACACATCAATATTAAACATCTCAACACCACAACGACAATATTTATACGATTTTATAATAAATTGATGGCATAATCATACATTTTTATATAAGTAAAGATATATATTTATGTATGTAAATATTAGGAAGTGGGGGGATTAGGAGGTAGATAGTTGCAAACGCACATATTATTTTATACAACAACATACTTATAGTTATATATTTATATATATATATATATATATTATATACACATACGTGCGTTGCCTTATAGTGAGGTAAAGGTAAGTGAAGGGATATGTGTTAAAGAGTATATAGCACTATGAAAATTATACTCAAGTACCATCATAACCTCGGAAACGGAGCTGATACTGAGGACGTACATTGTCACGCCCACCTCGACGGGAGGACCTGCAAAGAGCGAATACAACACAACACACATTGCAGCGGCGGCACACACACACGCCTGCCTCTCATCATTTTATCAATTGAGGGGGGTGGGGTGGGGGGAGGAGATGGGGAAGGGAGGGAGGGGGAGAGGGAAACGGCTGCCGCGCCGCGCTCAAAGGGCCGCGGCTATCTCTATCCGCTGTGTGTCTATGAGCGTGTTCGTGGGTCGTCGGAGTGATTGTGTCTCGTGTGGTGCGGCGGTGGTGGTGCGGCCGGGTGCGGTGGTCGGGTGTGTGGAGCGGCTGCTCCCAGTGTCTCGACACGAGTACTTACATCATCTAGGAGTCATATAATCATGGTTGGACGCATTCCAGGGAGGGATGGAGAAGAAGGCGGTGTGTGAGTGAAACAGAGGGGTCCAGTGAAGTCGTATTACCAGTGAACTGGGATTTGGGCCAAGGCATTAAAGAATGTAAGAATAAGTCAAAGAATAGGAGTTATTGTGAATTGAATATTACTCAAAAACGTGTGGAAATGTGGAAATATGATGTATATATAGCTCGAAAAAGGCTTTGATGCCAAAGCTTTTTTCTCACACAAAACATAAGGAGGTGTGGACAATGGATGGTCATGAAGGCCATCGTAAAACTCAACAAGGTTCACTATTGTTTGCATAGATAAAAGAGGGAAATACAACAACATGGTCATTAGGCTAGAGCGTAGTATTGATAGAGAAAAAGGTTTTAGTACCATTTTCACTTCAGAGAGGGAGCTTATGCTGAGCACGTACATGGTAACTCCCACTTCGACTGGAGGACCTGCAACAACATACACACACAACACACTTTGCTAGCTAGTCGAAGCATAGAGACACACAAATGGAGACATTGCATCGCAATGGCAATCAATGGGAATCACAGCCCCTACGGATTTGAAGAACGTATGCATTTGGAGAGAGCATCCCTACGTTCTTCAAACCCTCCTCCCCCTTCAGTACTGGCTCATTCCTGAGTCAGGGACTCCATCAAGCATTTCAGCTATTCATGCATTTCAATCAAATTATATATTTCCCTTTTGTGTAATGCTCTTCGTTTCGTTGATCACAAGGTCTTCCATCGCTTAACCTTTGAAGTCTCGTTGATTAGATTTTTAGATACACGATCAAAGAAAAATGCTAAGGGTTTTCCCTTTGAGTACCTTCTAAGGTCGTTACTGGGTACATTTAATAATCAGATTCACCCCATTTCGGGAGGACTTCTATTAATCTACGTCTTTCGTGTTTACTGCTCGTAACATCAATGGAAAATACACTTAAATAGAGATCTATCATGTTTCAGTGAATCAACCGGAACCTCTGACTTTTTACAGTCAGGCAACTCAATGCATTTTCTGCTTCTCACTACCCACGGTACATGCAAGTTATTTTTTCCCACATCGATATTGTATTATTAATTTCAAACGAGCGAAACGTTTCTCAGAGGTGAGTCAGAGCCTTTTTTTCTCATTTGCAGACGTAGTGGAAACGTTTTCCATGGCAAAGATTTGTATCAACTCCGATCTACCCTCCAAAAGTCATTTGCAGTTCTCCTCATGTGCACAATGTGACTGTTATCCCATTAACACAACTATTCCCCAGATTTTTACGTACTACTCATCTATTTTTCTTGGTATTTTTTTTCTTTTTACATTTAACTATACTGTGGCCATTTTGGAATGAATCATTCGTTTATCATATCGCCGTATTTAATCCATTTCACCCTTGGGAGCCAAACCAGCTCTCATACGAGGCAGTAGTTTCCATTGAGTTTTTCTCCATCCCTTGCCCCCCACTTCTCATTCTTTGCAATATCATCACCCTTACTTCTTCGGTGGCGAATTATTATTCGTGGACTAGAATAATTTATGCAAGCCGTCTATCGAAACCTTAGCTGTATTCCGTTGGAGTGCTTGAACGGTTCACAGTCGAAATCAAATTGGCTGAAGAATATACCGCCAGTTATTTCAATATTTTTAGAAATTTCGACTCCTCTGTTTTTATTGTTTGCTATCCCTTAAAAGTTTTAGACATGGTTTTTACAAAACAGACTAAAAAGATTTGTTATTATTTTTAATAGTTAGTTTAATGTGGTTAAAATCAAATTTAAAATTTATTTATCTTGTGCCGTACTTTTTTGTGAATATTGACATATTTTTCTCGTTTCATGCATTGAATTAACTTGTGCATGGATGGAATGATGAGGAGATTAATTTTTAGGGGAAAGAGCAGTTTCCATGAGGGAAACGATCGGGAACTGAAATTAAATAATTATTTTTGGGTATAATGCCTGTATTGGTACATCGTGCATCAAACTATTATGGACAGTAAGAATTGCAGTAACCTGGATAATCTCATAGGCTACTGAAATTGAATTTTAAGTAATTTCCCTCAAGATTTTAAGAGTGGAACCTGATAATTTGAATGAGAGTACGCTGGATGCTTCTTCAGTTGGGTGTGGGTGGAGGGGGGAACATAGCATTAGTCACATTCACATTCGCTGCGATTCGGTCATTCAAAGTGCGCGCTTCTTTCATTTCACATTGAATACTTAGAGTTACTGACTAGTTAAAGTCCCTTAATTTGTTCTTTTTCTCCATTATCTTCAACGGTTCCTTGCAATATTGTGGCAAATAATTCTGAATTCATCGGTTCAATGGATCGCACATTTGGTTCGAGTCGCGACAGACGCACCCAGGCCTTTTAAAAAATTTACCGATGACTATCCAGATTTGTTTTTTCCACTTTTGGAGTGTTAAAAACAAAATATTTCTAAGCCAAAATTTTCTCAGAGGCCGAGAAATAATTCTTTTCATTCCATTGTGATAAAACAGGAATATCCAGTCATTTCGCCATATTGAAATTAGTTCTTCTCTTGCTCCATATATAACTATTATACACAATATTAACGTAAATAATGATCTAATTAATCTGTAATTATACACGTCGTTGTTGTCTCTGTGACTGATCGTTTTTATCCGGTAACCAATAAACAACTGTTAACCCTCGGCAACCCTTTTCCTTTTTTCTTTTAATTTAAATTAGCAATCGATTAATTCATTAACTTCAACAAGACATCTTTTTGCGTTCCTACCTTATCTCAACTGATATCTATTACGTTATGTCATATCTGTGAATCTGTTTCTGGGCAGGAATGCGATTCAAAAGTGTCCTCTTTATTTATTATGAGTGAATAAACTCTGCTTCTTCTGTTTTCTAATCGTAGACCATCAGATGCTTACAGGTAAATGACCTTATTTAGTGCTGTGGATAAATCCATATAATTAACCTGTTGTTGATCATAAAATTGGGATCCATGCAAGGTTGTGGTACATGGACGCTCATGTAAGTTAGTACATACACCTACTTTACACCTTTGATCGCGGGGCCTTCTTTACGATATACATCTATATATATTTTATTTTTTCCGAATTGTAGTGAAAGGGTTATTTTTTTGTAAATTTATATTTAACCTGCCCAGTTATATCTCTCCATCGCAATCCTCATGGCGTTTTTAAGTATCTCTTTTTGGAATAATTTTTTTCCACTTGTAAAAATTTCAAAGTGAATTCTATTTATTTCATTAAGAACTCCACGGATCCCTCTTTATTCTTAATGTAAAAATCATCACCATCCCGGATTAGTGCTGGATTATATGAAGATATGAGTTGTGATGATTGAATATTTATGTTAAACTCTTGAGGCAATCCTTAGTAATGATTGCATGCAGTGATTATCCTGAGAGCCATCCCTTGCCATTTCGCTCTTGCTTAGCTTTTCTGCGAAAAATGTCACAATTGGACCGCATTTATGGAATGAATTTTCGCTCTGCATTCACACTATTTCGTAGGCCCAAATGATTTTCTTGCGATGATTTTCTTGTTTTTTTTTCGAAAATGTACAGCACAATACCTGATGAGCAGTGGCCCAGCGAGGGGGGGGGGGTTTGGGGGTTAAACCCCCCCGCCCCCCCAGAGCTCAGAGAAATTTTGAGGTTTAATCCATTATACTTAATTGGATTGATAATACTAATAGAATAGTGTAAGGATCAATAAAATAACCCTCAGAAAGCCGTAAAACTCACCATTTTGAACCGTTTATCTTAAAATTCCGTAATTTATTAATCTCGCACCTACCATACCCCCACACACCCCAGCATTAGTTGCACCTAAACCCCCCCCCCAGCCTTAATTCCTAGCTGCGCCCTTGCTGATGAGTACAAAGGGGTGCTCCTACTTTTTTTTCATTTTATTATAAAAATCGAAAATTTGCACTTGCTTAGAAAAATATTTTAATAAATAAATTTATCTATATTCGTTAACTCTTTTTATTAAAATGAATGTTTGTAAATAGAATTGTTGAGTATTTCATTGTGTAGCAATATATTCAGTCGGCGATTCAAATGGATGGCAACCTAAGTTTTCAAATTGTTGGTCCTTCAAGCTCCGATAAGTTCCCACAAGTATTTAGTTTTTGCATTTTCCCTGCATTTGTTTTTTGGGATCTATTGTTCTAATAATATTCATATAAATCCCTTCGATTGCGGGGAAACAATCGTTTCAAATGACTGCTGATCTTCGTCATTTTCTTGCGGAGAGAAGAGAGTTGGTGTTCTCACATGGAGGCGACACACACATACACACATATGTGTGAGTGTGAGGGGAGGGGGTTGGGGGGGGGGGGAGAGGTGGCGGGCGTTTCTGGTGCTGCCACATGGTGGCGTGGCCTGAATCCAAAGAGCTCTTCGAAATGTTCTCCGCACCCAATGCTTTTCAGATGACTTTGATGCATTCACAAGCTACCTCAATTTCAATCAAAGGTATTGCTTCAGATAATTATTATTTAGCCCCAACATGAAATGATTTTGTTATAACCGAAGGTTTTACCATTACTTGTGAAAAAGTTTTGCTAATTTAATAACCCTCTTAAGTTTTAGAAGACATTTATTTCCATAGAATAAGCTCTATGCTAACTTTACTCCATCGATTTCGTAGAATTATGTGATAGTTATCATAAAAATCCTTATGATTTTTTATAATATGCGCAAATTAAAAACCGTTGTTATAAAACGTTCAAAATTTTGTGGCGGAGAATATTTTATTTGCTTTATATAGGAATAGACTTTATAATCTACTTAAGCTGATGGCAGCCGCCCTTACTGTTTGATTACCATGTTTTTCCTCGATAAAGGTAGTGCAGATCATACAAGATAGAAATATATGTTACATGGAGTGAGATAACTCTATTTTCTGAAGAGGTTGAGCCGTACGGCATGACCAATCGTTGAATACTTGGACATAACTGATTAGATAATACAAGTTTTATATATGTTTCGGGGTGCCTATTCGTAAATATTCCCCACCACAGTTTAATGGACGCCTCCACCACTAATCATGCTTTCAATTCCATTTCATTGTCCATTAAAATAGGTACTGGACTTAAGAAAAAGGAATAAATAAAACTTATCTTTCTATTTATTTTTTTAACACATCCACTTGCACTGTGGCGAGGAGTAATATACATACGAGTGGTCAAGGATTAGAATCACAAATTAGACGACTGCTTTCTGAAATTACCACAATTTGAATTACTTAATGTGTGACTATTTTAAACAAATGAAAATTCCTTGCAAGCTTCTAGCATTTACTGGATGAGGAATTAGCGTTTCCTTGGGCGTCTCGTTAGGAATTGACTTTGGAAGGGCTTCTCTTGGATCAAACATGTTGCAAGTGCATTGCTGAGAGTGAGCCCACTTACCTCCATAATTAGGTCTTACTCTTTTGTCGTAACTGACACTGAAGGAGTCCAAAATGGCGGAGATGTTGACGTCACCCAGCATACTCCCACCTCCCGTCCTGCCAACGACACAGAGAAGAAAAACATGAGTGCTGCGTACAAGTTGCATATCTTTCGTTCAAACCATGCGCTAAACCAATGATTCGTCGTCGTCAAAAATACCAGCGTGTTTTCAGATGCCCACAATTTGCAAGGAGTGTGAGAAGTTCTCTTTCTCTAAAGTATTGCTCTATAAAAAGACCACGAGGTAGAAACTATGTCTTTGCTATTGTTGTCCACATGTTTCGAGAAGTTCCTTGCTCTTTTTAATGCAATGGCCCTCAGAAGTTTTTTTGTGGCATGTAAAAGACACAACGTGATATAAATGCGAGGATGACCAATAAAGAAACACGCGATTCATGGTAGATTTTTGGCGAGCTTTCAATGTTTCTCTCGGCCCGTGGGATAAATAAAAAAAAAGAAGAAGAAAAGCCCTGCCTGGTGTTCGAGTGCGGCTTGGATGGGGATCTCTCTCCTCGAGGCCCTTGTCTCGTTTGCTCGTTACCTGTTGTCGCCTCCAAGAGTGTTGCTTGATCGTATCGAGAGCACCGCCTCTCGAGTGCTCTGCTAAAGCCTTGAAGAGCACGACCCCCACCTGTGGCTCCGCCTGCCTTCCATTGATCCATTGGCCAAACCCTTTCTTTTTTGTCATCTCCTGTCCCCTCCTTCAAATACTGCTCAAACGATGGGAACCTAGTTTTGCAGGATCTGACGTTCACAAGCAAGCTTTACAACGAAGACCGTTGTGCCATAGATGACCTTGAAGCCAAAAGGAAAAAGTGGAACATTAACAGACACACATAGATTACACCGTAACGGATCCGGCCGGTCACGAGGATGGTTTGGTTCTAATTCGGCAGAAAGCTCCAAAACTGTGCTTTTTTGCAAATCTGCTAAGTGCTGAACGAGGGAACTGATTTTAGTGAAAGCTTCACTCCCGGGTCGATAGAAGCATTTTGAAATGCAGGGAAGGTGACTTAGCCTCGAAAGCCTGACGTCATAAACTCTAAATATTAAAATATACTGTTGTTCCAGTGTAGAGTTTCAACATTTTCTCTAATCAAAACATATCCCATTGAAGATAGAGGGCAATCATTTTCGCAGTTAGGTGCATAACGGAATGAAAATTCATTCACTTCTCATTCACTTTTCACTGCGATTATATTTGCCTGGAAATTTTATTTTCTCCTCAAAATGAAAAATGTTTTGCCAACGATGCGGAATTTTCTTTGTAAGTAATAATGTAATTGGTAAATTGGCTGATTGGCTTCTCGTCTCCTCCAATGATAGCGCGGAGTTGACATGAAAACATAAATAATTAAATGGAAAAATCGGTATTATATCCTACCTTCTATTGCCACCAGCAGAATAGTTATGATGCAGTTTTTTTCTAGCGAGAATCAAGATAGAGAGTATTCCTCACCTTTATAACTTGTTTAAGATACTGATTAACGAGGACCTGATATGTCATCAAAAACCCATATAATTGATTTTACTAAGTAATAACTTGCAAATAAGTAATGACTTAAAACTCATAATTCGATGAAATTCATTTTTCTTGGAGTGAGCTCATGTTAGGCTGATTAGTAGCGTTGACCCAATCTTTATTGTTTCAAGCCGCATTGCAGCATTGATAAATGAACCATTGCGATACTGCGGTCGGGGTTGAAAGTGTGGCCGGCCTGTTTCGATTTTTCAAGATGACGAAACTTAAGTTCAATACTCAAAAGGATACTCTTGAATTATTCTTGGCGGAAGAACCCATAGAAAAATGTACTGTTAACTTCATTCATCACTGATGCGATTAGGTGAGGTACCAATGGTGAAGTCTGTTCCAGGGTCTATTTAGTGGTGTATAACTAATCTCAATAAGATAATAGTAGTAGTATTTCGTGCTAGGGTGCCGCGACAACTAAGGTATTTGCACCAGCGACAAATCTATAAAATCAAAATTTTAAAAGATACATTAAAAAGGTATTTAAACATTCATAAAAATAAAAGGGGTAGTCGGATGATAATAAGGCTTGACTTTAAACACTATTAATTAGCCCAATCTCTATTAAAAACTTAATGACTCGGCTAATACTATCAGGGTCGTCTCCTAGAATGTGGCCTAGGTCTCCCCCGATGTTCAGCCAATGGCGCACAGAACGGTATTTCTCACACTCTGTCAGGAGATGTCTCACAGTTATGGGAGAGTCGCAATCATCACATAGAGGTGGAATTCTCCCTTCAGTGAAGAGGTACGAGTGGGTGAGAGCGCTGTGCCCAATTTTCAGTCGCGTGATTGCGACCTCCTCTCTGCGATTCCTCCTGAAAGACGTGGGCCTATTGTGGGACTATTGACACATGGCTATTCATTAAGATTATGCTAATTCGCTATTTTTTATGAATATAGTTTTTGGGCCACTTAATTGTTTTGGGCCTCACTTTGTAATTTTATTCCATTCAATTCTTAAAATTCTTAAATTCAAATGACAACAATGCTATAAACAATTCAATTTCCCACCTGTAAGTATGAATAAGAATCCATGGAATCGGGAATCGATGCGAAAGAATCGGTAGAGAAAAAATTGGAATCGATTCATCCCTCATTGATGCCGATTAGATTTAAATTTGAATTGATTTTCATTTAATTTTATTGTTACTTATGTATTTTTTTGAGCCCGTAGAATACTCCATTCACTTCGTTTTCAATTCTCAGTCTTCCCAATAAGAATTGTGAGAGACATCGCGATTCAACAGTACAATTGAAGTCAGACTTTCATAGCGGCCGCCTTTCTGGAAGCAGTTTAGAAAATATTTAGAAAATTACACCAATGGGTGAGCAAGATGGTTACCTAGAAGAAACAAAACGTTTGAAACTTTTTTTCATTCGGTTCGAAAAGAACGAGAAAAAATGTTATAAAATTAATTTGTTGAATGACACTTTTGATTGTATGTGCTATTAACTGAGCACCCTGAATGGCTTCTTATTTTTGACATGCCTTAAGAGAGCGTCTATTGGGCAGAGGGCTCGCATTCTGATCGAGGGGCTCCGGTTCAAATCCCTGGTGAAGCTTCGCACACTCCTAAACGAAATCCTCGAAACCTCTGGCTTCGTTCGAGGAGAGCTCTCCCCTCAATAAGACGCTAAATTGCTTGCTTGAAGAAGTTAGTTACCTTTATGATGAAAGTGCTTCGAATGAAATGGTGTCAGACTGAAGCAGCGAACGGGAAGACATGATCTTCCATCGTATTTTTATCTGTACCATATTAGGAATTTGGATCTCGCAGAAGAAATTTGGGATAGCCAATATCGGAATGGAGAATGGGCCAATGGCATAAATTACATTTGCATTTTGTTTTTAATTAATTACTCCGTGGAAATCGCTCTGGCCCAATGGCTCCCTGCGCCTCTTTCGCACGACGGACGACGAGTGGTTTTCGCGTCTGCATCAGGGGGTCAGTTAGTTGTCTGCATCGCGAGGGCGCTGTTGCCTCGAGGCGAATACGAATCGCTACTCTCTCGTATCCGAATTTTCCCTTTGGTGCCGTTATTGTCGAACTAACAAATTTAACAAAGCTAAGGGCTCACATTGGTAATTTTGATACACTTGTGGACTAAAATACTGCGCGTCATTCAAAAACTGTACCAAAATTATTACTTGCTTGATTTTATGTCTTAATAAGCCGATCTTTCACCCTAACCAGTGGTTAAATTTGCAATTTAGCTGCCATTGCTTACTTCTCCCAAGATTTATTTTCTTTTTCCAAACGAGGTTGTTCGGCAAATTCACGTCGCCACCCTCCTCCAGTTCTCTTACAAGGCTTTTCTGGCAATGCCGTGCAATGCGATTGCCTTGACTATCGCCGCGTCGGATGCGACGTCAGTTGCACTCCCTAGATCATCCGTGATTGCGCCATCCGGTGCACGCGTCTGTGCGTGCTTTGGGGCCGACGCCGCTGCCCTGGTGCTTTGTGCCTCGCCAAGAGAGGGTCACTCGCCCGGGGGTTCGGAGGGCGGTGACCTCGGGGGTTTGGAAAAGGGTGCACGGTTCGGTCGATCCAGCCCTGCCTCCACTTTCGCCTTTCCGTCGCGAATCCTCACACAAGTGCCCGTTGATCTAATACACACTGTCCTCCTCATTGTCTTCACTCTGCCAACGCCAAGTCAGTGTTTCTTGCTAAACGGCTTTTGGTCTATGAAAAAAGTCGCTGCATCAACGACAGAAAATTGATTATCTTTAAATGAAATATTTTTCGTTTCTTCCTTACCTTGTCCATAAATTCACGGTATTTACGAGGAAAATTCGATTTTAATTATGATAATAAGTTCTGTTATGACAAAAATTGAAATGACATTGAGAGTGATTAATTCAATGGAAGTTATTTCCTCGAGAGGTGTTACCAGTGCTATCGGAAATTCTCCTGAGTTATTGGTTCAGCTCTCAATGTTCTCACATGCCATGAAGCCTCTTTTTGACGTTTATCAAGGACGAGCGGGTCACTGGTGGCCCTTCAATGTGGTCGAGTCTTGCCAAATGACGCTATGTTGGATAAAGTCACTACGTGCCAACTGTCTCCTTCTCGCGGAGGTTTACTACAACATGATGAGTTTTTTTAACAGTAAGATTTTGATTAGATAATAAAAATAATTCGTTATATTTATCTGACAATGAAGACTCGTTTGTATTCCTTTTGTACAGACATTGCCGCATATATCTATGTGTTGCCAGTTGGGGTTATTCCAGCACTCTTTCCCAGCTCCATAAATGTCGATCCTTTTCACGACTTGCGGCTGAATGGCGTGCAACACTTCATCCCAATCGGGTCCAATCCCGAAACAGTGGCACCGATCGCAGTCTGCCTGCCTTTGTCTTCTGTCTGGGTCTTTTGCTCCCCTCCAACTTTTGAGGCCTGCTCACGCTCCAATCCACTTGCTACCTTCAACAATGTCATTTTACTACCGATTGTATTACCGTTTTAAAAATTAAGAAACTAGTATTTATCTGTCTATTGTTACGTCATCTAGTTCTCGATATCCTCGCGGCGAAAAATCGATGTCCCTTACGTAGATTAGTTGATGAGGTCATTAAGCTGTTCTCTCTCTCTCTCTCGCTTTCTTAGCCACTCGAGGGTGTGCACGAGCGCTGAGCGAGGAAAGGAAAACCTCATCAAAACAAATGACACCTGCTTCTCTCTCGATTTTTTTTAAAGTTGTAGCAATGTGTCTCGATGAGAAAGACTTTTTGTTTTGCCGTGTATTTTCCATCCCCTCCGCCCACTCCATCAATTGAATGAGCCCTCGCATGGGAGAATGGACGATAGCCTAGCGACGTAATGTTTTCTCCTTGCAATGTACTTGGTCGAACGGTTTAAACGCGCCGAAAAGAAGTTTGACTTTGGGGAAATTTTGTTTTCCTTTGCACGATTTCCTTCGCCCTCTCCATCTTGCCCTCTGCCCTTTTTCGTTCCTTTCACTCCTGTGATCCACACTCATACATCAAACGCGCTTCATTGATGGTGATGGCGTCGAAAGTATGCTAGATGCTCTTATTGTTTAGACTGCCTTTTGATTGAATAAAACGAATCACCTAAACGCATTAGTACGTAAAAGCTTGCTCTTTCGGATTTTTAGGGGAATAAATTTATTTCAAAGTACCTTTTAGGTGTATCGCTTACCTACACGAGTTTTTTAAATGCTAAAAAAACTATTTTAAAGAATAAAAATGACACTTTTACTTAAACCATATTTTATGAAAAAGGAGGAAATAAATGCTTACTGGCCCCATAAATTGTTGAAAATTTCAAATATGATTGATGAGAAAGTAATATAAGTTATTGAAGAACATTTCAGGCATCAAAAACGAAAAATTTAGTCCGCATGTTAGATTATAAAATTAATAATTGGTGGTCAATTTATATCAGATTTTTCTCCTAGCAAAACAATCACATCAATTATATTTTAAATTTTCAATAATTTAAGGGGTCGTAGGCAGTTATTTCCTTCTTTTTCATAACATATAGTTTTTATAAAAGTGCTATTTTTATACTTTAATATTATTTTAATTTTTTTAGTTTTGTTAGAAAGGAATTTTGCAATCGATTTAAATGTTAAATATAACCATCAATTGGTTGTCACAAATATTGGATTTCAAACCCGACAGCGACAACGGTTATTATAATTTCAAGCACCATGAAAAGTTTTCTAATCTATTTTTAAACAAAATGCCAGAGCCTACTTGTTTGGCAAGAAGGTATGATATTTAAATTATAAAAGCACTTTGAATCACGTACGATAATTATTATTGTCATAATTGCTTTATTTACTTCCGTTTAAGAGTTTCGTACTATCTTCACTTTTAAAATAGTTGAAGTACAAAAAATAATTCATGTATTTTTTTACCTCAACTATTTTACATGTTTATTTCTGGACTCAATTGATTCTCATTATTTTAAATCGACAGAAGATCTCAAGAACTAATGCAACAGTATCCGAGAGCCGTCAAGAGTTTCGTAATGGATTCTAATAAAACTGTTCATCTTGCCACCCTACCTCGTCTGATGTCTTGAAATTGATGTCTGAACACTTTGTATTATCATGCAGTTCCTCATATTCTCTTTTCTTTCAATCTTTTCTTCTCTAAATCCAATTTGTGAATTAAATCGAAACTTGAAGCACTTACGTGGTGAAAGGGCTCCATATTAATAATGAAAGACACTTTTTTTCTTCCACAAGTTTATAAAAAATTCTAAATTGTATTTGATAATGATTTATAGCCGAAACCGGTAATTAAATAGATTTTTTTTACAAAATTGTTGAAGGAAAAAAGTGTCTTTTATTATTAAACTTCTTCTTCCAATTTTGAATAGTTTTGTAGCAAATTTTTGTTTATTCAATTGTTGATCTATATATTATAAAGCCCAGTTACGACCACTCACTTACTCACCCCCTCTAAAATTGTCTGAAACCTCAGGAAAAATTATGAAAACACTAAATTTTCCTCTATATATCCGTCTATTTACTTAAAATTGAATATGGGGATTAGTTAAAAAAAAAATAGCCACCAAAATCGAATGGCGTCGCGGCGATCAGATAAAAACAAAATATCAATTCAATATATATGTTTATGCTAACAAAAGGAGCGAAATTGGAAAGTAGGTAAAGGATTTAAAACGATAAGATAGGTACACGAATTAAAACGAAAGTATGATGAAGGTAAGGTAGGAAATTTAAAAAGTAATTTTTGAAAAGTCAGTTTCTTAATGGCTTCTTTCCATATGAACAAAAATTTGTTTACATCGAAGGCGTTTATTCAAACGAAAAGAGGAGATATATTGTAGAAATTGCTAATTGTTTTTGATAATTTACATTCCTGTCTTGTTGCCGATACACTATTGCAGTGGAAAGATTAATAAACAAACCTTCCATTAAAGATAGGTAGGTAAAATGATTTTATTTTCATTGATTGTTATAGCGATTTCGTTTTATTTTTTCACGTTCTTTTTTTCGTCAATACCTATTTTAATCTGCAATGCTATCTTATCATCTTCTACTCACCAGAAGATTTTATTGCGCATTATATTGTAAATTAAATCTGCAAGGAGAGTTTTGTGTATCGCGACTCATTAAAAGTTTTTGGAGAGGTATCCCTAAAGTGGTATCATTCGCGATCATGATGAAAAATCTTTCGATAAAATTCGTCATACTAGGCCCAATTCATACTAAGGAACTCCACTTTGTGCGTTTGCACTAGATATTGATATTCAGTTCCTTCGTAATTCTGTTGTTTGTATCACCCTCTCTTAAGCTAACGAAGGGAAACCGCAGTCTCTCTGTATTCATATTTAAGAATTTGGTTGAATAGGTAATGTGAAAAATAATTAATAAACGTGTTTTTAATATTTAGCATGGCTATGAATTAGCTTGGTCGATAGAGTCTGTAACTACGCGTGGGGGGACCGTGTTCGAAATCCTATGCAGGCACATTTCTTTTCCGATTTTTTGTATGTATTATGATGAAACCCACATTGAACCTCTAATTTTATGATTTTTAAACAGGGCAACGTTTTTCTGGGAGGCAAAGCTTTCATTTGCTTACGCTACGTCGGGTTTATTATGCGTTTTATCTTATTTGTTTTATCGAATTGATGGGTGCCATGCTAATAGTATTTGTCGAACTACAATTATCAAAATTGCTTTTTCAAATTAACAGAATTATGTAATGCTTCATACGAATCCTATTTGCGATGAGATCGATCAGAAAACTGTATTTATAACTTTTTGCAGAGTTTACTCACTTCATGTAATGCTTTATCGATAGGAATGTAGTTAGCTGGTGTTCATTATATTTCGTAATGTTGTGGTATAAATTATAAAATATAAATTGAGTGTCACGGTGGAATATGCTCCCAGCCTTTTTTGGTGTTTGAATTGTATAATTCAGAGACCCTGTCAAACTATAATATTTTCGCGTGGTAACCTAAGTACCATGCGCACCTTTTCCTTGAAAGTGGAAATACTGCCTATATCTAAACAAGGCAATTGAAAAGTCCTTAACTAACAAACGGCAGACAAAAAGTGCAAGACCTCCCATAGTGATCGTCCACAGGCCTTTTTCGGGGGGACCTGGGGGGGCAGATCCCTCCAACGAGGTAAAGCGAGTAATTATCATGGTAACCGATTAGCCTGGTCGATAGAGCCTGTTGTTACGCGTGTTCGATACCTTATGCAGGCACATTTCTTCTCCGATTTTTTTGTATTTATTTTGAGGAAACCTACATTTAACTCCTAATTTTATGATTTTCAATCAGAAAAATGGTTTTCTGGGTGGAAAATCTTTCATCGGCTCACGCTACATCGGGTTTATTATGCGTTTGATCTTAATTGTTTTATCAAATGAATGGGTGCCATGTTGATAGTATTTATCTGACTACATTTATCAAACTTGTTTGGTAAAAGTAACAGAAATATTCAACGCTCCATGCGAATCCAAATTGCGATGAGTTTGATCAGAAACTGGTATTTTTAGTACACTATTTGCAGTAATTACTCGCTTTATGTAATGCTTTATCAATTAAAATATAGTTAACTGCAGTTTATTGTATTTCGTAAAGTCGTTATGTTAAGATATTAAGCATGAATTGAGCGTTAGAGTGGAGTATGCTCTATACGTTTTTTTATTGTTTTTGAATTAAATAATATAGACTCTGTCTGGCTCGTAGAAATTTATTTTATTTAAGTCCCTCAGAAAAAAATTTCTCTTCTATAAAATTTATTTCCATATTGTAACCTACGTACTATGCGCTCGTTTTACTTGAGAGTGGAAATATTGCTTATATCTACTCTAGCCAACTGAAAAAGTAAACGATCCTCAAGTAACAAATGGCAGAAAAAAAAAATTTGTACATTATGAATACACTAATTTTGGGTAACGAATCGCAATCAATGCCTTTCGTTTTCTTTGATGAAGGAAACTACCTAATTCGCTCTCAGCTTAATGCTCGCTGCATATTCAAGGTGTGGTCGGACGAATAGGAAATAGCACCGTTCTTTTGCTATCTCATCCGAAAATAATCCCACAGTACGCTTGACGAATCCTAGCTTCTTCAGGGCTATGCCGCAAATATTCCTTTTAGGGGAGGCTCGGGCAAGAAGCACAGAGCGGGTTAGAAGAATATACGGTTTTTTCACAAATTGCTAATCGATGGTGTCACGATGCGCATAGGTTGGGACAGCTGATCTGTTTGGCGACAACGCAACAGTTAAAACAAAACAATACAGATGCGAGTTTGTCGTTAAAGTGAATAAGAACGATTTTTGCTGTTTTCTTACGATTTTCGCTAAGGTTTGTTCGTATTTTTTTGCACTAATTGTCTAGTGATCAATCATAATTTCTGTGTGTTCGATGTCACGTTTCTTTAAGTTTGATTGTGACTGTAGTCTTTCACTGACCGCCAAAGATATCTGAGAGTTTTATGAATCTTTCTAATATTGTGGCTTTGGGCAATGCGGATAGGTACTCGTTTCGGAGGAGAAACACAACTTTGATGTGACTACCATATATCACATGGACAGACAGATGTGAAGAGCAGCACAAATACCACCATCGATAGTTTTATCTGTAAAAAGCAAAATCCAGCTCGAAGTAGTGAGCAGTGCAGAAAGGTTCCACTAAACCCTATTATTTGCTTCTTCAATGAAGTCGCTTGCTGTTTTCCTACGATTTTTGCAGAGGCTTTGATCTATTTTTTGCACCAATTTTTTTTAGGGAAAACAGTTGGATGGTCAACTACGGCACCTTCGGCGATATTCATACCACTGAAAATCAGAGCCATACCAGCTGTGGTCGCTCCCAAAACAAACCGTAAACACAAGGGGCAACAATCAGAGATATTGACTTCCACTTCTGTTAAAACTGAGCAGGCTAAAAATATGATAAATTAAAAAACAAAAACAGAAAGATAACTGAATTTTCAGGACTCAGAAGTTGCAAGAAGAAATTGGAATCTAAGAATAAAACTGCCACACTAGATTTCTTTTGCTTGGTGTGAACTGAGAAATACAGTTAGCCGTATATCGAAGACTGGATGTAGTGCAGCCAGGGCAAAGAAGGAGCACACGAGAACTTCGCATCATATGCGAGAACTCCTGAAATTATTGTCAGGACTAACTTTTTAATATTTCAAGTTATCCTCTTTGCCCATATGGCGTATCCATTTTTCCCGGATACTACGGGCAAAACGGATAATAGGTACGTTTTTATTGAATCAACTTTGGGAGACGCTACCTTATGCATTCCCATTATTTTAATAGCTCAGTCCAAAGTTTGTTAAACAAAGTACCTACTGATTAATAATGAAGAGATTTATGTTGATCGTATATTTGTGCCTTTTTGTGTGCACTTTCCCTTAACATATGCCCCGGCCTCCCCCATGTATTCCCCAAGATAGGTTCGAAGTTATCGTAACTCCTAGGTACTGCACTTCGTCTGTTGCCTTTATGTTAATACCATAAACAAATGGTTACAGTTGGACGAACTCGGCAAAAAATCTACCTCCTTGCATTTTCTCGGATTAAGTTCAAGTCCCCACTCTTGGTTCCACAAGTGAACAATATTAAAATGCGATGATAGAATTTAAAAGTAATAGTGATCACTAATTTCGCAATAGATGGCAGCGTCATCAGCAAATAATCGTATTTTACTGCTATTTCGGGAGCAGAGGTCATTAATGTACATAATTAACAAAAGAGGACCGATTACGCTTCCTTGTGGGACACTCGATGTCACTTTAATTACATCTAAACTTAATCTGTCAAGAACTACTTTGGTCTTACGATCACAAAGAAGGTTGCGTATCCAGTTTACTACTGTTTCGTTTAATCCGAATGACTGTTATTTGTATAAAAATTTCTTGTGATGTACCGTGTCGAAAGCTTTCTTAAAATCTATAAAAAATGTGCCTACTTGTCCTTTCGCTTCACCAGATTTGAGAACGTCGTGAAGAAAGAGCGCGAGCTGTGTCCACTTCCTGCATATCTGACAGCCATGAAGAAAGTTAATACTGTCAAAATATGTCATGATTTAGCTAACGACGATATGTTCGAGAAATAATCGATGCAAATGAAATTATTGACAAGTTATGATGGTGTCGAAATGAGTGTAGCATCGAAGGCCCTCCACACCACTTCCCCTCGCCTCTTTTCCGCCCCCCCCCTAGCCCCCCACCACCCCCTCCGCAACAACCACAGTGCACGAACCAAGCAAAAGTGGCTCCTCTTTCTCTCAGCTAGCCCCTAATTCACCCACACGCACTCTCTCAATATTCGCGAAATTTATTATTTGCTGTAGATTACAGTCCCGATTCCTTCCTTCAAGGGCGATATTTGACGTGTGAGATTTCTCTAAAGATTCATTGCACCCAAAAGATTTTATTCTTTATTAGGGTGGGCATTCAAATTCAATTGCTATGCAAAAAAGATAACTACAAGCCTATTTCTTCAGAAAATTTCTGTATTTTTGCAATGGTAATACATTTTGCCTTTGCGGTCGTGTGTCGCAGAATCTGACTGAATGTTCAGTTTTTCTAATAAAATCCTCCTCGGCCGTGCAACTTTTTTTGCAGCCCAGCCTCGATTCCTTCGGCCCCTTCCTCTCCCGCACCTCCCAGGCCCTCTCTTCCCATGCTTCGCCGTTTCTGCTCCATCCAAACCCATATCACCCCATCACGCACAGATCTTAAGTTCCCTTTTCACCCGCTCGCGTGCAAGATACGCCTTCATTGCATAGCCGCTATTCGTTCTCCATTGCATTGCCGCTCCTCCTCCACTCTTAACCATCGCTCGACCTCTCTTTTCCACAATGAAATCCAACCGCATTTCCCTCCCCTCTCTCTGCCTTCTCTCCCCCCCCCCCCTCCCGCTGCGCTCCAATGACATTTTCCCCTGCTCTCTGTTGCGTCGTCTCCTTCCTCCACGGGCGGCGCTTTCTTGCTGTCCTTGTCGAATCCTCTTCCGTTATTCTGGAAGGCCATTTGCACCCTTGCCAATTTGATGTGATTCGTACTCGAACTCGTTCGATTCTTGGAAACTGTTACAGTCTAGCGAGTGAGAATCCAGTGGCGGCTCGTGAGTCAAATGTTTGGGGGGGGACACTCCACCGGGAGGGGGGTCAAAATTTATTAATATTTTGTGTATTTAGTGAGTTTTTAAGGCAATCTAGAGACCATTATGACTCACTAAAACACTAAAAATCACTGAATTGATTAAATCAACTACAACTAGGCCAATTTACATTAAAACAATTTATGTATAATAAGTTAACTGGTCACCAAAACAAGGTATTCTGCAACACTGCAACATCAAGATTATAAGGCCGACGGCCGGCGCGGCGATGTCAACTCACTAGATACGTCGCTCTGCGCATGGTCGGACGGAGTCCCAAGACTTCCATAAGGCACAAGCTTAGACGCGTCATAGCATCAGCAGCCCCAACCACTACCACTCTTCATATAACTTCATATAACTATTGGGACGTTCTGGCCAGCAACCCGCGGCTGCAAATGCGAACTTCTCGCGCTATTTTTGCGTGTTTTCCCTACATTTTCTAAGCATGCGATTGAAAAAACACTTTAGTTAATTAGATGTATAATTATAATTGAATGGGTATTTAATTTTTTTTCCTTTTCCAAATATTTGGAGGGGCGGCGTCCGAGACTCCTTCTGGACAAGCCGCCACTGTGAGAATCGTTTCTAGGAGATGCATCCATCATGGCATGCTTCTTTGAGAGCGCGTGCCTTCGGTCCGAACGGCTCCTCGACCGAGTCTATCTGCAGTTGTGGCCTCTAGGGTGCCTCGTTTTGCCACTTTTTTTTAGGAGCGAATCGTAATACCCGGCAAAAGTTGCGTACCCGGGGGGGTATTACAGATATGATTTTTTTTTTTTCAAAATCGGTTAATATCTTCTGTTCGCCATTTTGTCTTGAAATTTCGAAATTTTTAACGAAAAACGTTAAAAATGTAAATAATTTAAATTTGGTTTCAGCAAGCACTCATTTTTTTCAATGGTGTATAGCATTGGTCTTTCTTAGATACTTAGATCAAACACGTCAGCTCTATTCCTTTTAATTATCGAGAAAATGACCATTAATTGTGTGCCCGAAAGCAGTTTTGTGGGTAGGCAACCCGCAACACACAGTCTCATTCTACGCTATGCATGCGATAAATGACGCGAAATAGGTATGTTTTTCAGTCAAAAACGTGTAAATCATGTGTGAAGTTGTCAAGAGTAGTCACTAGGATGAGTATATGCTCTTTTATGCCATAATCGACTATAATGACCATATTTTCGTGTAAGAAGATTTCACTGAAGTTTCTGTCGATGCATGTGCCGTTCGGAAAAAAAGCGTCTATTTTAGTAGTTACCTACCTAAACCAGAGTACTTCAACTCACCTCACGCTACATGGTGAAAAAAATATGGCAAATTAAATCCTATAGAGTAAAACGGTATTTCAGAAAACATAGGATGACTTATTAAAGTCTTTTACCGAGGAGGCGACGAAACTATTTGATATAGCCTTCTGCAAATGTGCCAACTTTCCCAAATGTGTCTGTCATAAGGAAAATATGTGTCTGTCATAAGGAAAATATGTGTCTTTCCTGGAGTGCCAGTTCCTTGCGGAACAGCCTCGTCCCGTTCGCATTGCTTTCCTCCTCTGCGCATCACATCCCGCATCGAGTTCCCTTCAATGTGCGTGGCTGGGCGTCGTCTTCAAGCCGCGTGACTCGCTCCAAACGTTCCCAGAATATCCTTTCGAGGGCAATATGTCTTCGCGACCATTGTCATCGCTTCAGAAGAGGTCTTTCTTTCGGGGCGCTGATGCAGACCCCCATCCTTGGGCCGAATCCGAGAAAAGCCGGATGAAGCCCTCGCATCCGTTATCCTTAGACTTAGGGCCACTAAAAATGTTTCCTTTGTAAAAAATGCTTTGAAATCTAATGAGAAGTTGCTGTGCGAATCCGTGGCGATAGTTAGTACTCGATTTTTGCTTTGATTTCCGATTTTGCTTTTGGAGATATTTTTCTCATTTTTAAGAGTTTATTTCGTTCAATGGGTGAAGATATTAATAACGAGGCTTCATCATTGGTCGTTCAATCCTGAGATTACTAGATAGCAGTCCTCAATCCCACATTATCTAATGCGAGACTCCCTTAGTCTTCTTTATTCGCCCCATGTATTTGCCTTCCTCTCTTCCCTATCATCCATTCAATTATATTCTTCAAGAATCCATTGTCCCTCAGGGTGTTCCATCGGCTCCTTCTTTTCTCAATAGTGTTGCAAAAGGCTCTTCATTTCTCTTCTCTATTCTTCTTCGTTTCTCACTTTTTACGTCCATTTGATCTTCAACATTTTCCTCCACCACCAGTTTTCCAAGCCTTCAAGCCTGGTTTGGTTTACTTTTCCGATGGTACATGCTTCTCATCCATGCTCCGCACTCACATGCTTCTATCGACTGTTTTCTCCTCCGTAGTCTTCCTAGAGTCGTCTTTTCATCCTGGATGTTTTCTTAGCTTGGGCTATTCTTCGCTTGATGTCCACACTACTTCTTTCGTCCCACGAGATGGCTCTTGCTGCAAGGGGAATGAATCCACGTACTCAAATTTCTTGCCTCTCAATGTGACGACTACATTCAGTCTTTCTCTTTCATACTCTTGTGTTTTTGTCTTCGGCTTATTATGCTCATCTTGTACTCTTGGAGAGCTCGATCGTTAAGAGGCCTTTGAAGATCACTCCGATTTCCTGCTGCGACAGCGATGTCGTCTGCTGAGCAGAGCGTCTTCCCCACTCCGATTCATTGCGCTTCTCCGATTGCCTCTTCCAGGTCAGTGTTGACCTGAGACCTTTTGTCTGACTTTGTCCTTTTTGTCATTCATTTTATTGCAGCTTATTGCTTCTTATATAGTTGGTAGCCTTCTGGCTTCTGTCACAGTAATCCATTCCTAGTTTTTCCAGTATTGCCAGCATCTACTTCCATTCAACATCGTCTAAGGCTTCTTCTCAAGTCCAGGAGCGCCACGTGCAGTCGCTGGACCACATCTATTGTTTTATCTCGGATGATTATCTATCAGAGCATTGCTGCATTGGTTCCTATGATCTTTCTGAATCCTTATTGGTTTTCGGAGAGGTTATCTTCAACGCCTTTCCATTCTCCGGTTTATTATTCGCGTTGGTATTTTTTTGTACATTTGACACTAGACTCAAGGTTCGGCGCTACTCAAATGTCTCAGTCTTCTTCGGCATCACGATCATCACTCTTGGTCGGAAGCCCTCCTCCGCTTCGGCCGCTATCTCTCAATATGTCAACGAAAGGGAAATATCCTTGTCTTTCCTTCCGAGCGCTTTCATCATTTCTCCGTCGACGTCGTTCGCTCCAGGTTCGTCCTACGGTATCTCGCATTCGCTCCTCGATCGAATGCGTTCGTCAACCACGCCCACCTCTGAATTACTTAGTTCTTCGATGCATAATTACCTCCATCCATTCACAATGCCTTCGCTCTCGACCTGTGCATTCCCGTTCGTATCTCTCATGCTTTTAATTTTCGTTTTCCTTTCCCCGATGAACAGCTTGTTGGCTGTTCCGGTGTTTCATTTCTCCATGTTTTCGTTGATTCCTGCGGAGCAGCTTTCCACCCAGTACTCCCCATCCTTCTTGCAATAAGGCTATTATTCATTATTATACATATTGAGCATTGTGCTGTGGCTAGCTGTCGTCGTTTTGTCTTCCAAATATAGTCCAATATTATCGGAGGCATTTATATTTGCGCGGAGGAGGCCCCGGCCTCGCCTCAACCCCCTCATCCACCCCCCCTTCCTTTGATCCCTCGCTCTCTCTCCTGGACGGAGCCCTGGTTGAGGCCCGGGCGAGGATGACGTCACGACGGGAGGAGAGGTAGCCATGGAAACTGTGACGTTCCTGGGACGAGCTTCGATTGGGATGACGTCAGTGGGAGGTGGTCGATGGAGCTGCGCTCACCTCGCCTGGCGATTCGGAGATCCGGGTTCGAATCCTGAGGAAGTCAAACGATGTTTGTGCAGCATGCTCTCCGCCTTGGATGGCTCGCTCGCGCCATTTCGTCGTGTCTGCTCTTCTCGCTGCCGTTTGTCGATTGTCTCCCGCTGCTTCGCCTGCCGGCCGCCGCTCTCCGTGGCGCTCCCTGTCTCGTGTGCTCTCCAGATGACCGGCAACTTGAATGCCAACTGCATTTACGTCCTTATGCCAACTGCATTTACGTCCTTATGCCAACTGCATTTACGTTTGAGTCAGTCTGAACGAAAACTTTACGGTGAGCAGTGTGTTATATGTATGTGGCGGAAAGTGGGGAAATGGCTGAAACACTTTGAGACTATCTCAGAAACCAACTATAACGATCAGGAAACGTAACTGCTCACGGCGTTGATTATTGCATAAAAGATTCGAAGGAATGTATGCAATGCTTATCCATGAGTTAAGAATATTCTTTGATTGCTGTCAGAGGATAAGAGAGAACTGTGAAGAACGAAGAATATTTAAGTGAAACATTTAAAGGATTCAGAGTATTCGGAGCATTTGAAATTGCTCAGCCCAAGTCGCTCTGTTTCTTCCACACTCTTTATCAGATATATATGTTGGTTGGAATAAAGAGCATGGTTATGCTTAGTTACCGTGAAAAAGTCTAATATTTTGAAAGTCGTTTTCTGAGTACTTTTTAGTTTAGAATATTTGGCGGAGCCATGGATGGCCAAGTGAAGTGTTAAAATATGTTCCTAATTTTTAGGATCAGAGGCACCAGGATTCATTGTTGTGGATGGAATGGTGAAATGACTTAGTAGTCCATCATCATATTTGTTGGCATCATAGTTCAAGCGATACACGCTCGAATTATGATTTAGGAAATGATGGGCAACATATACCAAAAAATATGATCCGTTTAGAGGCAATGTAAGCCTCAAGCCAGTGCTTTTTAGTAACTAAGGAGGTAGCGCATGTGAAATTCTCACACGGGTGTCATTTGTTCTCGAGTATGTAAGAATTTCACTCAAATCAAGATGCACGGGTCTGTTCGCTGCCATTTGAACACTTAATAATCCCAATGCTAATCGAAAATTGCAACACTGTGGACAAAAATTGTTTTCTCACTACGCATCAGATATCGCCCGAATGTCATCAAACTCTCATTCCGTACTCTCTTCACCGAAACTAATTTACTTTGGTGAACTGTGCTACGCTAGTGGTCTGTGTCAAATTCATGTTTGATTTCTTTTTTGTCGTCTCTTCATGTGAGAGAGACAGATTACAAATTTTTGGGGCTGAAAAAAATTCCTATTTTTTTATGATTATTCTTCACCTTTTCAGCGTCTCATTTCACAAATTCCCAAAAATTCGATAATATTAATTTATTTTTGGCATAATAATCAACCTTTGATTGGTAATACTGAGAAGGAATATCCGAAAGTAATTATTTAAAAATTTCAGATCCCTTCAATTAAAAAATTGTGATTATATTCCTGTAAGACTAAAAAAATGGACAGGGTTAAAAATAAGGTTGTAAAAGCTTGCATCGGCTATAGTTAAAATGATATCGGAATGAATTCCCTCGGTGTTGAATAGATTTGATTGATTTCCAAGCGCGAACATTTCAGCGGGGAGCCCTGCCCTATACACAGGTTGGATTGCTTGGCTTCTACGTCGGATAGTGGCAATTAGATTGTGGAATTAATATTTTTATCACTTTCATTATTGATTCTCCTCTTTTATTCCTTTTAACTTTTTAAAATGGAAATTACTATGGTATTTTGTAGTGTAACGCACAGATTGTTGTTAATTTTTAAGGCTGTTTAAGTCTAATTTGAATATGCTCGAGCATTATGCCGATATCACCACGTCATTTCTTTTATTTTAGTATCGTCATTGTTATTATCGTTATGTTATGTGTGAAGTTATATCTTAAATATTTGTTTCACGCATTGCACAAGCTGGTGCGTCCTCTTTAACCGCCCCAAATAATTAATTGTAGGGACCTTCTTCAATGAGAAGCATGCTCCCGCGCACGCACTCTCTTCATGTGGTTATCTGATGGTCCGGGAGGGAGGGAGGATTTCCTCCACACGTCTGCTGCGACGGATCGTAACTAAAAATTAATGCTTATATCATGACACTCGAAAATCCGCAGATCAAAACGACGGAATTTGTTTTGGATGATATCGAAAGTGGTGGATGGCTGCGGAGAATATTCATGGGCTTGTCTTTTTCCGCGCGGAAATTGCAGCTCTTCTTCCCTCCTCAGTTTTGTTTCGTTCTCTAAAGAAGCCCTCATTCTGAAGATGAGTGCAGTCCATGTGGCTCCATGCGTTCGGCACCCGCTGCAGAGGCAAACGACGCGAGGGGAAGCACCGCAGTCCATTCCACTCGACACCAATTCGCCCGCTCAACTACGACACAAAAATAACACTTTTCTCGCGTGTAATCATAAACTTGTTTTGCCGTAATAGAAGATCAATAATTCATGCAGGTTAACGATATAGGATGCACGGAATATGGATAATTAAAGCACACATTTTAAGTCAGTGTTGTTTCCGCTATTGGAACCGAAATGGCGACATATTCATGTAACTAACGTAAATGTTACAGCATTCATTGACTTATTATTCATAAAACAGTGTTTTTTTATTTTTATAGAGATTGCTATGTATTTTGTGCATCTTTTGTTTGATTTGAGACGTATATGTTCCACAACTAGGTAGCATTTCCCCTGTGCTTATACAAATATCCCCTGAAGAACCTGTTTCAAAGATGCAGTTTTTTAGATTTGATTTTTATAGAATAGAGCTCGTGTCTCTCAGCTTGACAGACCTTCAGTGGATGAATTGCAAAGTGAAACATTTATTGAGATACTTTGATGAAAATGGTGTGTGTTAACTTTGATTCTAGCATGGTTTGAGCGTTCGAGAAAGGTTGTCACCACATATGGGACAAGAAATGGGAATGGGGAAATGAGCGAGGAGTTAGTTCTCTGAAGGGGAGGAAGCGGATATTCAGGGCGAGGAGGGCGTGGTCTGATACGCTCAGCCGCCATCTTTCTTCACGCTTGCAACAATTATTGCTCTTTCAAACGTCTTCGTCTTCCCGCATGGAATCGCCCGCGACCAACTGCTCATGCCACATTTGACCTACCATACCATTGACCCTTTTGAATTCTCTGTGGTTATTTGAAGAGCTTCCCGTTAGAAAAAAATACATTTGTGGCCAATTGAATAAAACTACATGAAATATGTATTTTTAATTTCTTACTTGCATGTTTTTTGTCACAATATTTCTTTATTTTATTTCTTTATGTTAAAAAATACCAAGAACTGAGCCATTCCACTTCTTCTATCTAACCACGTTTTCTAATTTACTTATATATTTCAAATATTGATTCTCATTTAAATAACGTCATGATTATCCGTAGGTTTTTCGCTTTTAGTGTTGACAGTATGCGTGTAGATATGTATACAGCTATATAGCTTGGGAGAAGAAATCGTGGGAGCTTGGAAGAGTTTCCTGTCATTGGAATAATTTCGGAATGTCGAGAAAGAGATGGTGGAGGAAGCAGGGGAGTGAAGAGTGGGCGGACGTCCGAGCGACCGCACACTCTTTGAACCTTTGGTGAGTTCCGTGACAGCGAATGGCTTGCAATGTGGGAGGATGTTGATGATATGTTTTTATGTGCGGATCGATCGAATGGCGAGTGAAGGGGAGCGTACCAGATGAGAAGTCTAAAATCCCTCGGGGAAAAGTTGAGAGCATTCATTTTTATTTAATCAATTATTTTATCGATTTAAAAAATTCTTTAGTACTTCGTGGAGTTCCATAGCTCCATTTCAGTTTGTCCATTGGAAATATTCTAGTGGGTTGTATGATGATCACTGAACGTGATGGTCTAATAAGGACAATTTACAAAGAGTAAGTAGTGGTGTGATAATAGTACTGCCTGGATTGAGATTTAAGCATTAACATGTAATATATGGTAATATGAAAGTGAAGAAAATCAAATTAAGATGAAGGAGTGAGGTCAGTTAACAGGGTGGAAATGTTCGTCAAATCAATGAAGGCCTGGTGACGATGAAAGTAATTCTCTTGCGGACACGTAGCTCCTGATACATTTTAGTAGTTATCTTTGAATGTGCAGAGAAGTGACTGAATATTTGATGGGTTTCGTAATATTAAAAAAAAAGTTGGGCAATCGACGCGCTGAAGTTCGCATAAGTACATCTCAATTGGGAAAAAATCCTCTCGTGCGGCAATCGAACGTTTGGCTTTAGCGAGCCCGAGGGACTTTAGTGCCATGAGTGTGGGAGCAATCTGATGTTGATGGACTGGATATTGCAATGAGGATAGAGCGTATTTGAAAAAGAGTTTGAGGGTTCTAGGTGAACCCTTCAAAGGATACAACGCACCGGGGCCGGGAAAACCAAGCCCGTGGCTTATACGCCCGATCACCCGGGGAGGGGGAGGAGAGGAAGGAAAAAGGAAAACAGGCGCCGCCGCGATAATTTGATAGTGATTTGCATAGTGACACTGGATTCCAATGGTCCGTGGGAATGTCTTTCCTATGATTACAAAATTGAATTCCGCCGTCGTTCAAGCGCCACTCCTCCATTATTACATCCCTCGCTATTTCACATCTATTCCATGGTTTTTGTACATATCGTTTGTGCTTATATATTTAAGACTCCGGAGGTTTCCTTGTCAATTTGAGTTTCCATATCCTTATATAAGTAGCTTAGGATGAACCTGAAGCTGTGGATGAGGTGTTCTTACTAACAAAGAACAATTTCAATCAAACAATTGAGAACATCTGAAAATCGCATAATCGAGTTTCATTACATGATTATAGTGTTATGATTTTTAATTTTATGTTAATATATATTTACTACATGTAATTGAAAAATCCAAATTCGACGAGTCCAGCAGTTTTCTGGTCGAAATTAATGTGCATTAATTTTTGTCTTAAATTATATTTTTCATACATTCCAGTTTTTACCATATATTATATCCTCCAGTAAGTTTATGCAATGCATTATACATTTTATGCTTTGCCTTCAACATGAAAAATATGAAGCGCAGGTCTTAGATGACGACTCATGAGAGTTACCCTTGCAACACTTGCCACGATTGTCATTACTTTTTAAAACTCTGAGGGAAGGGAGTTAAGTTCTTTTGATGGGAACAGTTTCAGCTTAAATTATTGTACGAAATTTTGTGAACACCATTGGAAATGAGTACCAAATGGAATGATAGGCGCATGAAACCCTAGTGAGTAAGCTATTGGAACCAAACGGCCTTCATTAGTACTGTTAATTGCCGTCGAGTAGCGTATACATCTAAAGCGTTCTTTAGGAAAATAAACAAAATATTTCACACATTTATAGTTCAAAGAATTGAGTCGCTGTAATTTTAGTATTTTTAAACGGTACATTTCATCTTTTGATTCTATGGTATATTTTTGCACCATTATGTTGGCGTGCATTTATATTAATTTTTGTGGTTTCGGGAAAGTGGAAGCGTGCATGAAACATATTTCTGCTTGGAGGTCCCTCTTCCTGATTGGAGCAGCACCTTGGAGAGAGGTGATTTTCTCCAATCGGTGGCTTTTCCAGCCATCATGAGGGGGGGGGGGGTCCCAGTCTCTTTACTTTTCTTCGATCCCCAATGAATTATCTTCGCGCTCTGTGATCCATCTCTGTCGTCGCGATGGATTGCAATGCAAAGAGATTTTTGTTTTCTTTTTTCAGCGGCGGCGGTGAGGACGACTCGAGGGCAACTTGGTTGTCGACGCTTCGACGGCCAAAGGTTTCATCATCGATGTCATTGGTGTGAGTGAGTCTCTGTGATCGACTCTATTTACACTTCAGTTGCCACTTCGGATTGCTGGCCCATCAATCGATTCAACAATCGATGCTTATCATTAAAGAATCCATATCATGCAAAAAAATTGTGAAAACATATTTTGGATCTACGAATACAGATTCCTTAAAACTTTCCTTCGCTGTGACAAAAGCAAATACTGCAGTGCTCATTACTGAGGTAGTATTCCTGAAATTTTATCTTCATTCTGTTGCATTGTGATGGCAGTGTATTCTTTTCACGCGACTGATTTCGTCAGCATAATCCTCTTAATTCGGGAAATTGAGAGGAGAATTTGGCCAAGTTTGATATCACGATGCTTTGAAAGGTACTTATAATTAGAGATGGAAAATTTAAATTCGTAAAAACTGTTCTCTTGGAAAATGTCGCCGCAAATGTTAGAGATCCTGACGGAACATGTGAAGCGTAAGCAACATTCATCATCCGTAATAGCACTAGAAACATTTACATCGTACTAATTTTGGGCCTTCAAAGAAATAAATGATGAATGTTTTGCGGGAGATATCGGTCGCGTGTTTGGAGCTTTGATTGTCAGTGGCGCGGCACTCGTCTGCGAATGGGATCGTGACGGCGCATCGCTCCAGTCACTGTGGCAATGCACGGATGGCAACACTTTCATTTGCACCCAACCTCTAGGTCCAACCCTCATCGAGGGAAGACTCGCGGATGAGAAGGGATTCTTTTTTTCGTCGCAAAGGTCTTTCAAAGTCACCCACTCAAGGCACCCTCTGAAGTCACACTAAAAGTCCCCGTCCACAACCCCGTTACCAAGTATCACTACCATCTGCTTGTAATTACGTGATGTATGCTACTTTCCCTTCATCGATCTACGTCAATTTTACGTTACATGTTCTTACCATTTGCGGTAGTCATTGCTATTTGTGTTGAATATTTTATTGTGTTTCTCGTCACCGCATTTTTCAATTTTATCAGTCAACTCTTCTCCCTCTTGTACAATATTGTGATTTGCGTTAACTATTTAGAAATATTTTCAACTTTGGCCTCAATATATATATTCTGCATTGCATGAAATTAATTATTTATTATTTTAGAGGAATCTTAATTATTAATTTATTCTGAGGCCACAAAGATTGCGATGCAGTAATATTTACGAGAAGTCGTCAATGCATTAAATATGCCGAAGTTCCATGAAGATATATATGCTCAATAAAGATATCACGCCACCATAAACAACTCATAATTGTGCCAAGAATGCCAAAAACGGTATAATGGAAGAATAGAGAGAAATGTTTGTGGCGAAACAGAAATAGTTTCAGCCGTTCTGATTCGTGAGGTCATATAATTGGCCATAATAACTTTTGGCGTGCAGGTGCTTCCTCAAAAGTAGCAAATGAAAAGTACCAATCATAGGCTACATTCTCTGCCTTTGGATTTTAATCAACGTTGCCTCTAGTCGTGCATCTGAAGCAATCAATTCCGTCTGCAATCAAAGCTGAACTGCTGCAACTCCGCTTACAGCTCGGAACAAGTTCGACCGCAACCGCTTAGCATTCGCTCCCCAAGCGCAGTCGAAGCGCACAAGAGCGGAGTGCGACTCCGCTCGAGTGTGTACATATTGCGTGGACCAAGCAATGTGGGATGCCCAACCACTCAACTCAATGAGTGGTTGCTAGCATTTCTCATGGTGAAGCAACTGTCTCGCGCTCACGAATATCACAGTCGAGGATTCTGAGGTGGGTGCGTGTGGACCTACTGGACAACGCATTGCATTTACAAAGTCGCCACTCGCGTCGCTAATCGCAGAGTGAGCCAAATTTCAAAGGAAACTACAATTAGGACCGTTTACCGTCATTTATATTAAACGCATTGTATCGCATTCAGTTCACAGCTGCTGTTCGATGCTAATCCTCGCGAGTGAAACGCAAACATTGACAATGGATGGATGTCGCTGCGCTCATCACCGCGTTTCGGACATTTTTGAGAAGCGATTAAAAAGTGCGCGCGTAGTACGGACTGTGTTCTCTATTCTCAGCGTGATTTCTATGGTGGGTTGGGTCGCTCGAGATGTTCAACCTGATCGGCCGCATTCAACTCGCTGCGAATCCTTCGATCGAATGCGCCCTCGCAGGCGAGGGTGCATTCAACTCGACCGCTGTCTCGCCCTATCACGCGAGAGAGTGGCCGCCTTCAACATTCCCAAAGTCACCTCCTGCTACCTTGATTTTATCTCGAGTGGCTAACAGTAGCCACCCAGAAATGAGGAGTTTCTTTGGAACTATTGGCTTCAATTTTTTACATCAAATTGTTGGAATTTCATTTACTCAAATATTTTTATAAACGGCGTAAAATTGGAGCAGACCATCATATTTCAATCATTATCGTTGAATTTAGTGCGCGTTGTGCCGATACATTCTAGTCTGAAATGTGTTTGGCTACTAGGATAGGTTTCTCTTAATTATATCGAAAATCAAGTGGAAATATGCTGTCGAAAAAATGCACGTGAATAGAAACATCATGAAACATCCAATCAATCCACTATCCGAGGTTTTTAAAAAATGATTGACAATCAAATCGACGACAATTTGATATAAAATATAATGATATTTCTGGAAAATGGAACTGAGGTCGGGTAAAAATGGCTCTAGTAGAATGTTACATTAATTGGCCATCGTATTCAAAGGGTTCTTAAGGAGTACGGTGACATATCGATTGCTAATTTCTAACAACACCTATCTCAAACATAGCAACTTTTCAGGAGAGCAAAAAAACGATTACTTTTTTTCTAAATGAACGCTAAAATTAGAAACCAAAAATTCATAAAACTGAAAATGAAGCATACATTCGCCAGCAAAGAGTTGTTTTTTGGTTGAATTTTATTTTTTGATGTCATTAAACTTTGTTTAAGATACCTGTGTCAAACCGGCCAAATTTTGAGATACGTGTTGTTAGAACTTAGACATCGATATGCGTTTGAGAGACTGCCTCGGATATCTTTCTTCAAATCCTGAGAATACGCTGGGTTGTCAATGTCCGCGAATGTCAAAGGTAATGTCACGGGGGGGATCCCCGCATCTGCTCGCACGAGGTTCTTTCTTCCTTGGACTGATACGGTCGGCGATAGTCATTGAGCGTAGCCCTACGCGGCTCCTGCATTTACGATTCCTCCGCAAGAGAGCGGGCCTGTTTCTCCGTCCGAAAGACGTCACTAAGAAAAAACGGGTGCACTCCGCTCTCGTTGCCATGCAACTTGTTTCATTTTCTTAAACAAAGCTATACTCACAGTCACACGAGGCAAGACGCACAAACACTGAACTCCAGGGAAGCCGCTCGAATCGTCAAAAAGCACTACGAATTGAGCAGAGAGCGTTGCATAATTTTTGCATGCATTAGGATGGGAGCCGATAGAGAAACGGAAGCTACGTGCGGCTTGCGGGTTATTGTGAAGATGTAGATTATGCTTTGGTTACCTCTAGAGTTATTTGACAATATTGGCGACGAAAAAATTTGTTCATTAAGAAATTCCCGGTTTGGTTGAAGATAATGCTGTCTGTCCCATAATGAATGATCAGTTGCTAAAATAGCTGTGAAAAAGGTATATGTATACTGTGGCCATCCCCATTTCTCAAAATCTGTCTATTTGTCCGGACCGTTAAATCCACAACACGGATTAACAGGCGATCCGCCTCAAACGACTCACGTTTTACATTTTCTATCGACCGATCTCCTGTGTTATTATTCTATTTTAATTTGTACCATCGCGTTCAAAATTTGTTTTCTTAGGCCGTCAGTGAAAAGTGGCTTGAAGTGGCGAGGGAAGTAAGGTGGGTCAATGAATGGGCCACATATTAAGAAATGGTGGTGGTGGTGGGGGAGAGAAAAATAGAACAGACGATCACATATTGCGCTGCTGGGTGCATTTGCGCGACGCGTCGGCAGAATTGCGTGGAAGTCAAGTCAATCGAAAAGAGCGTCGATCGGAAAGAGTGATTATTCTCGTCGTCTTTGTTTGCAGCTCCTCCCGCGAACGGGTGCACTTGGGCGCCACCGTCGCTCGCACGCGCGTGCCAATGCAGAGTGCCAACTTGCTCCCCTCGATCGATCCGGCCCAGAAACCCAGTGGCGGCCGCACGGCTGCCAACCTCCGACCGCGGCTGCCCTCCCTCTCGTGTTGGCAGCGCCGACTGCCGCCAACCCAAACGCTCCCATCCCCACCTGGTCGATGATGACCTTACGTGGTAAAATTCGTATTTGCAGCGGCTCCATAAGAGCAGTCAGCCACCCCCTCGCACTGTCGATCATCCAATTAGGGGAGCAACACACATTTTCCTTCCTTGCCGATTGCTTTGATTGCGCTTGAAAAAATGCGCATTCTTCCTTTTTTCCGCTTCTGATCGAGCTATTCGCGGAGAGAGAGCAATCGACGGCCTCATGACCCTTTCGCTGATAAGTTGATGGCGTCGCCAAATACGCGCGTCACCGCTTCTCAGCCACTCCATGTCTTCTCGATCGGACTCGTGTGGCACGTGGTCGTTTACACCTACACGATCGATTCTTTCCTTTAATGAATGTTTTTCCCCGAGAATGAGTGAATGAAGCAGCACTCTAATGACGTCATTAACTCATGTAATGTTGGCGACAACTTTTACCATTTTTAAAATTTCAACTGGGTGAATGAGGTGGATTTATTTACAGTCATCGCTTTACTCTTAAACAGGTCTTTCTCTTGCATCCACCGAATTATTTCATTGCATTACGATATCGGGTTGGAGTTGTGCTATAAGGAAGTCATCCAGGACTAATGTTTTCTCTAATGCACTCGTAAAGGAATGCTTAACTTTTGCTTGTATGTAATATCTTGTTTCAGAATTCTCGAAACATGACTATGCTATCATAATTAACGTCAATTAATACGTTGAAAACTGATGACTAAAATATCTCTCACAAATTGAACAGGTGCCTGGGAAATGAAAAATTGGCTATAACCGTGCAGGCTGATGTTTTACCTGCCGATCGAGTGATATTCAGTGTCAAGGAGGAAGGGGAGGCGAAGGCTATGCATCATCGCATACGCATTTGTCGGGAAGGCCCGCAGCGGCGCCAGCATCTCATCGTCAATACTTCTTCAATGAGTCAAACCAAAACTCATCGCTACCGTTGATGAGAAGCACCGATGATACAAGACTGTAGTCAGCCGATGGCATTGGCGGTTGTTGAGTCCAATTTGAGGAGTTTGCGCATTCGCTGTTGCCCTTGGGACTTCCCTCTCTCCGATCTGTGCCTTTCTCATTTAGACTTGCTCGGAAGTGCAGTCACCATATCACCATGGCAATGGTAATGTTTCTCACCATCGCATTATCCTTCGAAATTCATCGAGAATAATCTTGAATGATAAAAAAGATAATTATTTGTATCTGATTATTTGATCATGAGTAAGTTCCGTAAATTCGCTATAATTAGATCATCCCAGGATTACCCATTCCCAGGATTAGAGGATCCCAGGATACAATACTATAATTTGGAAATCGAAGGAACACTTGTAATTCCTGTGCACCATGAGGCCAGATGACGAACACCTGAACTCACAGTATCATGGAATCCAATTTACTATGGACATGGAGAAGGAGCAGTCATTAAATTTTCTGGATGTTCTCGTCACCAAAAAAGACAATGGGGGACTCGGCCATGCTGTCTACAGAAAGCTTACCCACACCGACCGCTACCCAAACACAGTATCTCACCATCATCCCAGTCAGAAGGCCTCGCAAGTGGCTACATTGATAAACAGAGCATATAATATGACAACTGACAGATGACAACTCCCTCTCCAAGGAGATGAAGCACCTCACTACGACACTGCAGAAAATGGCTATCGGAGAGAATTGGCCCTTAGGAGGACCACGAAGGAAGAGGAAAAGCGACGCAAGGCCACCATAGAAAACCAGGCTGATGACGACGGAGAGGCAGAATCGTCAAGGAAGCTGTACGTCACCATCCCTTTCATTGCTGGAACATCACAAAGGATCGATAGAATATTTAAAAAAAAACATGACGTGGTCACCAGATATAACTGTGTGACCAAGATAAGGGACTTCCTCCCCGGGCCCAAGGACATCATTCCGCAAGAACTATGTGAGGGGGTATGCATGGTGCATTGCTCCTGCGGAAAATCCTACATTGGGGAAACTTGCCGCTCCATGCATGGAAGGATTAAAGAACATAAAAGGGCGACCAAGAACAAACAGTTTCAACTATCCTCCATCGCCGAACGTGCATGATCGGAACCATCATTTGACATCCAATTTGAAGACAAGAAACTTAAGTAAGTAAAATCCTTAACTTAAGAAAGTTAAGGAGTGCCGATACTTCCCTAGACAAATCAGGGAAGCAATAGAAATTCAAAAAACACCGTTGAATTTCAATAGAAAAGATGGATACTTCCATCGCAGCGCCTGGAAAAGAGTCATCAAAGAGAGAACCAATCAGAGAGAAGGGCCCAGTCAGATAGCCAATCGTAGAGCAGCTCCCTTCCAGCCTACGGTATGTAAGCGAGGCAGAAACCAACAGCCGACACCTTCGACCTGAAGACGCTGGAAGGATAGCCAGCGAAACTGTTGCCTCTCTAGAAGTGTCCTAATATGTACTTACTAATGCGGATTTCTATAGCTCCTTATTTACTTGGGATCTATGCCTTCCACTCTTGGGTCTACGAACATGAGGAGCAGAGTTGTAAGAAATAAAATAATGCAAGTATCATAAGGCAGTAAGGTCCTTGGTGGATTGGCCAACATAGATAGACGATCCTTCCTGCTGCCCTGGAGATCGGAGTTCGACCCCAAGGCATTAATGAAGCATTTCCTGAACTGAAGCATTACAAGTGAAACGAACCGTTTTAATTACTTTCATCGAGATTTATTTGTTCACATTGGCAGGAGCAGCTAATTATGAGAGCGGAATAATTTTAAGGGCATTGCTGTAAATAAACTGCAAGTGATAGCTTATTTAACAAACAAAATTGCAACAAATTCGTTTAGAATTATTGTGCCGTGACAATTAACACCACGGAAATATTCATGCAAATTAATAGTTGGCGAAGGGTGCAGAAAAGGCATTCGAACGCGTAAATCGCATTCAATGACTGCAATAGCAAACTTGAACTCGTATTGGGGAAGGCGGAAGATAAAATGGAAACATGCAATTAATCCGGAATACATCACCAAATACCTCAAGAAACGCTGCTAACATTTGGAAAACACGTGGAAATAGTGAAACTTGATTTTGAGAAGTCAATGGCAACAACGGACGACCTCTTGTCATTGTTGGTGTCAGTATCACCACCTCCGTCCCTAGCTCAGCTTTGATTGCCAGGTTGTCCTGCTCCCCTCCCCTTCACTTACTCCTACCATCAGCCACCAGCAGCAGCGAGTTCCCCTCAGAGTTGACAACCACGTGTCACCATCGGATTTCCCTTTCGCGAAGAATCGCCTCTACTCAAGCAAGCACAAATACTTCCCTTGCAACGATGGACCCCTTCAATCGAGACATTAGTCCAACCGCTCGACTCCGTTCGATTGTCCGTTGCGCTCAAATGCAGCCCTTCCAGCTCGCTCCCACTCATCGATTCAATGAGCAAGCGTTGGAGGAAGATGAATTTTCCACGAATATTAGAGTTTGTCTTTCACATCGTCGAATGGATTTGATTAAGATCACAATGCCTCCTTCGTGTGAGTTCGATCGAATGGAAATAAAACACTCGATCGGAATAAGAAACACGGATGCAGATATCGTCAGCCAATCAGCGATCCTGGTTTAAACTCGGTGCCGTGATTCTCCTTTTATCTTCACTGCCACTCTCCGCTTCCCGTGGTCATCATTACTCAGAGCATTACTCATGAAAATTAAATGATTTTATGGCCATGTCCTGTCGTTTTTTCATTAATCAGTGTAACCCATCCGCAGTTTGTTCGGTCATCACTGCCAATGCCACCAAGAGAGCACTCCGCCCATCGATCCGTTTCGAGGGAATTCGTCGTTCTTTTGTTGTTTGTGCTGTTCCTCCGCTCCAGATGCGTGCTCAGAAGAAATTTGCTGTGATCTCGATGATGGCACTATTAATTTACACTCTTATCGCACTTTAATTATTTTTTTATCTAATATGCATCCTATGCAGAGATTATTTTCGCTATACTTTGTTTTTCAAAGGCATACAGTACGTGGCGTGGACTGATTCTCAGATATTGAGCTATGCATTAACAATTCTTGATTCTTTGCATTCAAACTCGAAGAAAGATGAATAAAAAGTTGTTTATCGGGAAGTGGACGAAACAAAGGTTTATTGGGCCGTAGAGGTATATTTTATCGTTAAGTTTATGGGCAATGAAGGATTCGTTGAAAAGGGAAAAGGTTAAAGCTTTGGAAAGGAAGAAGTTTCCAAAGTGCTGATACGCCCATTTTTTATTCCTTTCGGCCAAAAGGATGAAAAAACGATGAGTAAATTCCAAAGACTGACTATTGCTTATCGGCACAAACAGTTATGCTTCAAATTTTTACTCATACGAAATATAAGACCTGTAAAGCCTGAAACAAATTGAATATCATAGTTTCATGCACAGTGGTGTTTGCTTTAGTTGACATCCATATACTGTGTCGCAGCTGCTGTGTCGCTTGGATATTTCAAAATGAGTATGGTTGTTTTCTACACACCCAGTATCTGCTAAATGTCAACAAATTCATAAAAGTCCCCTTTTTGTTCTAAACGATGAGTGGTAATATTCTAAAGTGATGGTGCAATAACTGTTCGTGTATTTAGTTTTTATTGGTATAACTTCATTGGCTGCGCTTATTTTTGCCACGTTCAGCGGTTGATATATTAATGTAGGGCCGCATGATCAATGCTACTGAACGCAATCGATCTAAATGTCTGCGTGGGAGGCATCATTAATGAATTAATCTCAGAGTCGCGAATGACATAGGAGGAGCCTACATTTCCCGAATGAAGGGAACCATTTGGAATCATCTGCCTTGCAAGAATCATGAAATATTTTGATGCTGGCCTTGAGCGCGTATATGAAGTGGCCTTTGTACAAAACAGAATTGAAACAGCCTATCACATATTGGCATTGAGAATATTCCCTATTCCATTTTTAGGCAGCAATCGTGGCAGAGAGAAATGGGTGAATATCCAATTTTGATTTCATCGAACGTACCTTTCCATTTGGCGTTATCACGATGGAGAGTGGAGGATGCTATGGTCGGCGTAATTGTCAAATATTCCGGAAGGGTCACCAGCGAAGGAAATATCTAATGGGAGGAACATGGCGAAAAGTAATCCACGTGATGTCGTCACGTAAAACAGGTAACACGATGGTAAGGACGTGCTAAAACCTAACGATTATTTCTTTCCCTCATAGTGATATAGGGGTGGCCATAGGGTGTAGTAGCTATTGGCTACATCATTAGGGTTGGCTGCTGACCGAACACTCCCAGGCGTTAATTAATGTCGGATGACACCCCAAAGTGAAAGAGCGATATCCTCGAACTGGAAGGGAAAGAAACTGGCCACCCTACCCTAAATGCATGGTATCACACGCGACTTTACCCTAACCTACATAAACCAACATTCGGGTTGACTCACTGAGGGAATTACATTGATTGATGCTCTCGAGGTTCCTATTTCCCAAAGCACTTAAAAATTTGAAGGCGTGAGGAGTAGCTAGGAATGATGAAAAGAAGAGCAAGAAGATGGAGAAGAAGAAGGCAGGAATATACGTAGGGACATGAAGTGTGCGTGGGGACAGGGACGAGCGCATCAAAGGGAAATGGAGGATGATAGGATTATGCTAGATGAGGTGCAAGGATGGCGGTGACTTCTGTATTGATGGATTATATTTTGTGGTGGGGAGGATAACCAGGGGTAGTTTTGGTGTTAAATGTAACACTTGTTAAGACCACTAGTTATAGAACAAGTTAAGAATTTAAATTGCTCAAAAAGGTAGCAAATGTACTTTTAAATTCTATAATAAATGAGATCCTTGAATCTGTCCTGAAATATTAATTCATGAAAAACTATGTCACGAAGGGGGATATGTCACTTACGGGAAAGATAAGTCACGACGAAAGAGGGTAAGGCACGCTCAATGATAAAGATAATGGATTTAAAGAAATTCATCGAGTGACCGTGTGTCAGTATCATGAAGTGAAAATTGAGTGTGTCTGCATGATTGAATCTCTCGATCGCCGAGCGAAGCAAACGAAGTGTTGAACGGGTGGCAGACGGCGTGGGGCACACGGCGTGGAGAGCGGTGACAAAGAATTTCTTTGAAATGTCTTCTTTGATTTATAGTGAATGTTGTGGGAGGTCTCGGAGCGAACGTCAAAGAGAGGCGAGTATGAGGTGCGTCTGCGTATATTCACCTTCTCCATCTACTCACTTGCGATTTGTGCAAATGGCTTTGGCCATTGTCAGTCATTGGTAGGGATGATGTGCGATTCCTTGTCATTTTAATTGAAAGTTGAAATTGACCCTGTCTTCGAATGAGCAACTGCAATCAACTCAAGGCAATCAGCTGTATCGCTATCGCTATTCAGTCCATGTCGATATGTTTTCACGAATCACCTTCGACCACCCGGAGTGAGTTTTCCTTTCCACGAGATCTCGTGGCGGGGGTTGTTGAAATGAGTGGCCAATTTGCAAGTGGCCAAGTGGAAATTTGCTGTCGTGCGCCCCTTGGTCGTCTCCTCGCTTTGTTTCCGTGGCAACGCGCATCCTCCCGCTGGTGGATAGGCCGACGTCTCAAGGCCGCTGGAATGCGCCCTCCACTCCTAGCCAGCAAATGCCGTCTCTCGAACGAAGCTCTCCCCACTCGCTGGACCACTTTCCATCCGGCGCGGCGGCTTCTTCGTCACCTCTTGAGCTTTCATTTCATGTTTCTTCACCGTGTGGATCAAAATAATTCTACAATTACGCAAGTAAAAGGCGTCTTAATATGACCGAGTATTCCTAGAACACGAGTCGGGGAAGATACCTATCACAATTGAGGAAGATACGAAGGCTATATGCAACTCCCCAGGCTTTTGTTACAGGAAGGGTTTGATGCAATGCTATTCCCCATTTGCGTGAGTGAGGCGAGCAAATTTTAAAAGTATCCTGGTGACCATGCAATTTAACACAAAACGTGTGTTGTTGCAGTTGCATGCGCTCTAGGATGCACCAATATGGGAGTATTTGGCGAGCACAATGCTGGCTAAGTTGGCAAGTATAGTTTCAAAAACTTGCACGGGGCAATGTACTTTTGATTGTGCCGTAATCTTAGTGTTCGGGTATTAAATAAAATATTCTGAAGTAGTTTAATTAATTCCTAGAGCAATGCATTTGTAAGAGCACCGTTTAACGTAAGCAGTTTTAATCTGTGGACCCAAGGAAGAGAGAATTCACGAAATACGCAACGGCCTCCATCAATTGATTTCAGAGCACGGTGGCGAATCTGCTACGTCATTAACAGGCCACGCATATCTCTCCCCGAATGAAAGAAATTGAATCCTGGTCTAAAGATGGAGGAGTATCTGGGTGAGCAAAATGAAATATATCCCTTAAATTATTATCCCTTATTATTATATTAAATATATTATCCCTTCAATTCCCTCTTACATTCTGCTTGCCTCTTTCTATACACTGAAAGAACTGATTCAACTCTCAATTCGGAGCGAGCAATGCCATCGTTCGTGATTTTTTTTATTGTTGTCGATTGCGATAGCGTTTGGGAATCATTTTTTCCGATGTGCTGCCTCCTTTTCGAGCTATTGACGGCGATGCATCGACGGCCTTTCTCTGAAAAGTAAATCACGTCACAGACTCTCACCGCTCCTTCTCGGTCTCGCGACTCCTTCCCACGTGGTTGGTTCTCATAAACACTCACTCCAATGTCAAATATTGGGTCTCTTTGAACGATTCATTGAACCAGAACTTTAATGACGTCAATAGCGCACGAAAAATGGATAGTGGCAACTTTTGCACTTTTTCGTTTGAATGAAATGACCGAGAGAGGAAGTTCCATCCACTCGGAATTATACTTCTCATCTATCTCTCGAATTATCTTAATAAATTGCGATTTCGGAGAAGGTTATATTGGTAATCTATTAGTTATTGGTTATTAAGTAATATTCTACGTATCACTTATGTATTCCTGATTTATTAGTTTGCTAATGAGAATCCTTATGGTTCTGTATCGCCCAGCTGGTCATAGTTGCTCAACAAATAGAAACATTTACGTAATTGCAGTATAGAGCAGAGAGATGTTACACCACAAGTCTCAATTGGTATTCCTGAGTACTATGTCATTGGCCTTGCTCGAATGGATTTCTGTAGTCACATCCTGGAAGCTGAGCAATATTTTGTAACTAAGAAAACATAAAGCTAACCTAAAGTGTGATTACTTCGGGATTTTTCTTGATCGGATTTTTGTTTACTTTTCTCTTGATGGTGGTTTTTGACCAACGCGAGTGGTTGGCAATGCTGCTGCTTCCACATCCCGTCCTCGTGCACTTCGCCCATCCATCCCGCATTGAAAGTTTTCGCGATAATCGCTCGTGCGCGCCTGCCTCTCTCTCACACACACTCTTTGCCTCTTTCTCTTTTCCAGCGCGGCCCCTGGAAGTGCTCCCCCTCCCTCCCTGCCCTGCGCTCCCCGCCATCTTGATCCGCTCTTCCCAGGGGCCGGGCGTGGTCGGTGGCAAGGGGCGGGCTCGCGTCGGGGGCCAACACGCTGAAGGAAAACAATGCCGCTCTCTCAGCATTCGTGTCTGACATTTTAGCCATTCGATGGCGTATACATTACTTAATAACGACATTGAGCTGGGCATATAAGTTAGTTAATTATCGGAAAAAATCGAGCTCATTTGGAGCCAAAAATTCGGTCACTGTACCCATCTGCAGGACTCAGAAATAATACCATTATACATCTTTCTTTATACGAGAGTAATATTTTTTTTCATGTCCGGCATCTTCCGAAGTAATTGTATTCGTTGTTTATAGATTGATCAAGAATGAAGCACTGAAAATAGCATTCGAGAATGCTTCTTACAAATAGAGTTTGTGGATGAAATTATTCAGTTTGGGGGAGGAAGGATAACCCACCTCTCGAAGCGTATTCCCATAGCAAAGAAGTTTTAAAAATCACCTTCTAGGTTAGCTTTACCTACCTTTACATATTTTGGCCTCTGTCTTATTATTCCCGTTGTATATTGGGTAAGTTATATTCATGAATTACTCATGATGATTTAATGTTGGGACAACGATTCTTTTTTAAGAAAAAATGCCCTCGCTGCTCCGACCTTTTTCTCTGTTATTATTTAAACAAGTAATGATCAATAAATGCACCTTACGGTATTCTCTTGGCCTCCTTAAATGGTTTAAAATGAGTTAACATTTGAGTTCCCTGAACTTATTACCTGCTATCCATGTTTTTATTTCTCATCCACTCACAAGTATCATTAAATTATCTCTCTATAATTTTATGGAACACCGTATAACATAAGTTATTTACATTTTACATAAACAGTTCTGCATTCATTTTGACATGTTTGCACAATACCTCTCTTTAAATTGATGTTAAGCAAATTAACTGAAATGTTCCTATCGATCGCTCGCGTCTTGATTATAATGCAGTTTTTAATTGACTTAAGTTTCAACTGACAAAGGTAGTGGCCCTTGTTTCAAATGGATATTTCCAATGATGGTCCAGGAAAAAGGGAACTCATCCTCAATATTACACTCCCGTGGCTCAGTCTGAGGTGAGCTCCACTTTGAACTACCTATTCCAACTCTCGGATAGAGGTGCGAGTGATTTGCATCTCTTCACCGTCGCTCGTCTCCGTCCTCGGAGGTCCGCGTTGACGCACGTCGCTGGTATTGCCGCAGTCATCCAATTTTCGGTCGCATCATCACTCCTCGACTACAATTTTCATTGATGTTTTCTTTGATCTAAAATTGATGACGATTTTAACAGTGTCTGTGTGATGCATTGAATCTCATGATTCAGTCAAGTCGCACCGCCAAACTCACTAATGAATGGGAAAGATGAGTTCAAGCAGTCTTTTGCGCTTTTCCGGGATTGCACCCCAGGGACGATAGATGTAATCAAACAGGACTTGATGTCTCTGTACAGCTTCCTCTCCGGTGAATCGCGCACCAATCAATTCAACGTTAGGGTGTGCTTGAAGTGATAGGAAAGATCTTGCTTTGTGAAATGCGTCCACTCCATCGCACATGATCCCTTCGGCATTCTGGCAGTGAAATGATGGAAACACATCTATGGAGATAAACCTCCGCACGCGGTACTTTCAATGGCTGAGGTGATGTACATGCTAGCTTACTGCGAGTAAAAAAACTTGCTCACGGTTGTCTTCTCTTATCTAAATTGAAGGGTATGGGCAGTTAAGGACATCTATGCAACAGTTTTTGTACGCCAAAATGCGCCAAAGGGTCTAATGGAAATCAGTGCGGGTCATCGTCTTCTCTTTGTTTTGGTTAGCTGAAGTCATCCGTGAATTTTTATTCTATGGGTTCGAGTCGTCCTTCGAGTGTTGATGGACTTCTATATTTGGAGAGCATGAATATTGTGAATATTTTGGGCGTCAACTTTAATTTCAATCATACTTCATTAGTAAATGAAAAGCTACGGGCAATTTTTTTTCAATCACTATAAACTTTTTCCGGAAATTCTTTCAGTACTTTCGGAAAATTGCCAGTTAATTTCCTTTACTAGAATTCCACTGTACAACGTAAAACAATTCCCTATACGATAATACTGCCTCAACCTCCATTCCTTTTATAGTGAATAACAGACAGCACAAGTAAATATATATACATGGAACGGTGCCTGAGGAAAAAACTATTTTTGTGAACCTCTTAGTTGGCGGATGGGACGGCCTTTCGTTATTTTTCTTTGGTTCAATTTCTCTTGAGATGCTTTTCCTCGAGCGCTTCTTTACATTAGGGTCATATCGAATGCACATTCTCTCCCCTCCCTCGACGCCACTCTGCGACACCAACGGCGCGGGCAAACGGACATCTTGCGCGCCATATTCTTCATTTTGTATGACTCCCGCGTCATTTTAATATCTTTCCGGGAAATCAAAATATTCAATGTCGTCAAAATTTTCAAATTTGCGTCGACTTCCTCACGATAACTTATTGATTCCGCTCCAACGTGATGATATTGGGTCGCTGAAGGTGAAAAGTACCACTCACGTGGCATTTTCACGAATGTACGGAGGCGAACGAAATGTTCACAAAATTTACTTGATAGAGAAAAACGCAGAGTTTTGAAAGCAATTAATTTTAAAAAATCCAATACGTGCTGATTGAATGTCATTCATTCATGGTGATACTCTGGAATGAAGCTTCAGTGTTGGTCATTGCTAGATTTCCTTGCGCAATTAACATAATGGTGCATCTTAAGCCGTGCATCAAAAATAAGCAGTTACATCCGAAACAATCATTTTATCATGATTCTGTGCTAATTGATTTTATTTCACAGTAAATGTATCCTTTTTTCATTCGTTGTACACGATGCTATTCATTTACAATTATTCCCCTGTCTTCTTTCATATTCGTATTTTTTCGCGTATTATTTTCCAAAAGGATTAAAAATAATTCTAGAGATTGTTGTTTCACGAGGAAACGCTCATAATTTTAAAGGAGTAGACGATGAATATGAGGTTCCATGAAAGTAGAGTCTAAACTTATCTAGCCATCGAAACGAAATCATGCGCTGAGATGCACGGTGCATTTATTTTGAAAATGCCAGATAGGAGGTGTATTCAGCAAGAATACGAAATTTGGCCTTTCCCCACCAATATAAGATTTTGTCCACCGCAATATGAGCTTCAATCACGCTTAAGACACTCATTGACTTCATTGGAATGGACCAAGTTTTATCAATTTTTCCCTGAAAACAGTTGCACGCCCTCTTTGATAAACTTATTGAGTGAGTGAATTGAAAAGTAATTTCACGTTCAAAAATGTTCTCAGTTTGTATTTAATCTTGAAAACTGCTCACATTTTGACTGAGTTAAGTTATAAAAGCACTAACAATCTTTAAAATAGTTAAATGTGATAATTAATACTAAATTGTATTAACTTCAGACGTCACTTCAGTTGCTAGACACCATTGAAGACTTTTTTTGAGTTGCTTTAAATGGGTAACCAAGAAGTTGCAAACCCATATTCGTTGTTCCTCATTGCCCCTGTTACCCTTAGACTAAAATAGCCAGCATAAAACTATTACCGGTGAATATATGAAGCGTATTTCTTTTTAAGTTAAATTTTAATGCTTTGAGGAGAGTTGAGGCCACGAATTTAGATGGATATTTTGTTGGGTAAACGCATATTATCCTAAGTGAGATAATTCCCTTTTTCTTAAAGTGTGAAATACTTTTGCTTGAGTGAAAGAAAATTTTGACTTTCGTTCGTAGAGATACGTGTGGATTGGATTTCATTGCTGTGTGATGCATCGCCCATGCACATCAATGAACAAATAGAGACCGAGAAACTATAATTGAATTGTGCGAAAAATCCACAGAGAAAAAAACATTCGCCTTGACCGGGATTCGAACCCGGATCCCTCGATTTCCGGCCGAGTGCTTTAGCCAGTTAAGCTACCGAGGCGTCATTCTTCCCTGTGGAAATTTGTGGACTATACCGGACAAGGTGGTATGGACTGCTGAGCATATTATGCGACGAGCAGTCCAAATCGTGCGCACGGCGCCACAGCCCACAATTGTGCATTGCGGGTGACTCCCGTAAAAGTTATCACCGTGGCTAGTCCCGGTATACTTAAATTTATAATTGAATTAAATGTGATCACATATTTGTGATTAATTGATTTTACTGCCAGCTTGATCGGAGGAGCCGCTGTAGTGAGGCAGGTTGGGGGAGTGGCAGGCGACTGCGAGACGAGAGACTTCAACTCTCATCTCACTCATTTTCTAATTTTCAGAGAGCATCATATTTTTTCACTGCTATTGCTTCAATGCTACACTAATGTAATGTAGCGCGGCGATATAGATGTCCGATGCACCATTTACTTTCTTTTGCTCAGAATAAACGTTAACTAAATTTATAAGGCAAGGAGATTCTGTATTTCCCTGTAGTCAAGATTGCTGTGAAAAGACACGCTATCTTACGCTTCATTTTACGGAAGTTTCGCGGCCCAAAGTTTTTGTATTGCTGCATCTATTTCTCCATTAAGGTTCGATACATGAGTATCTGCAGCCCTTCATTGATTCGTTATACTTCTCAAGTACATCTAACATATAGTCTGAATGCTGTAGACTTTGATTTATTGGTATATCTTGACGGCGTGCGCCAATCATACATTTTTCTTTGGAAACTTGCAGCTTTACTCTGCATTTATATTCTTTTTGCCGCTCTCTCCAAAATATCGCGCGTTCATTGTTTTTCTCGATTCATTTGTTTTTTAGACTTCCAGCCCGAGCTTAATGCGCAAGTGACGAATTTCACCTTACCACCTACCACTCTTTTGCTCCCAGTCGACGTTTTGTGCAATCGCACAGCGGCAAAGACTTTGAGCTGGTGAACCGGAATAACGTGCTTAAATATCCAAGATCTGCTGCGAGCCACCACGAATCGGGACGTTTGTGTGCTTTGTCCTCTGCTCGTTCGATTCGGAGGAGGCTCACTCATCCGACCGCGCTTGCTTGCTCATATTCTCCTCTCTTTGGGGAAAACACACCGCGCGCTCTCTCGCGATCAATGTGATCAACTGCTTCCCTCTCAACAACACCTCTTTGGCCGGGATCGCAAACATGGCGACGCCGCGCCCTTCTTACCCCAGTCGCACTGGACTCGATCCCGGGTCGGCGAGGCACAGATTTGCTATTACCTCTCACTCACTCGTGTGCAGTGCCGAGCTTGCGTCCGTGCCGCAGCTGTGCATTGCGGCTGACGGTGTTCGCCCCCCCCCTCGAGCGAGCCCTCGGAACGGATTGAATGGGGGCTGCTCGTCCGAATGCGCGACAAACATATCAGCAGGAAAAAAAAACATCCCCAATTTTCAGGTCTGCAATTGATGAACTGGGAAATCAAGTAAAGTCATTATTAATTACGTACTTGGTTATTTTAGGTCAATTTCAATATTAATGTTTTCAATTGATAATTTTATTCATATTCTGTCCAAACCATATACTTGTCTTGATTTCATTAAAATATAAAAGAGCTTCATTGAATGAAAGCCTTTAAGTGCAATGTATTCATCTGAAGACTGGTGATAATTCGGCGTGCTCGATCACGTCTCAAGTCTATATGAGGGGCTGCTGAGGACCACGGGGTACGGGTGATTTCTTTTTCTAAACTGGGTTAGTTACAGAAATTGGCTAAAGAAAACAGACGAGATGTATAGTCGTGCATTTGATTTTCCACTCGGTATCAGCAAAGAACAGTGACTCACTCGTGTCCCTTGGCTACCAATTTTTTCAATATTTCTCATATCAATTTCTGAAACTTACCCTGTTTAGAAGGAAAATCACTCGTACCCCTTGTCTTTTCACCCCCTCATATGATGTTGTTGGCCCTTGTCTTTGCATGTGATTATCAAGCTTTGTTAGTCCCTCGTTTGATTTTTGATTTTCTCCATTTCCTCTTCTCGCTCTAGTGATCACTTGTTTAAAGGAAGCCTTGTTATCCTGCAATTCACGTAAAGATCTTTTTGGAATTGCGTCGCTTTCATGAGGACTTCTCCTCGTCATGCATTCAATTAGTTCCGTTGCACCCCCATGAAGGGCGTATTTAGCCAAAAAGAATCGTTTCAAAATCTCATGCTTGCCCATATTCTGGCACCGCGCGTGAATTGAATGAGAACCAAAGGGATTGAAAGTCGCGAGATTTGAAAATGGCCTCCAGATTCAATAGATGGGTAGTTTTCGAGGGTTTTCTGCTCAAAATGAATAACTGTTCAGATTGTTTTTGCACATATGTGATGAAAAAGAAGGCTTTATTAACTGGAAGTGCTTTGCAAGCAGGGTTGGCGTTATTGGCAGACAAATTTTGGAACCGTTATGTTTGGCGCAGAAGCTGATAAAGTTAGCGCTACGATGGGGACATCATTTCGAGACCAATTAGGAAACCTAGGATCGCTAATTGGAGAACATTGAATTTATAATGTATTGGTAATTGGATATGCCTTTGTAGTGCTTACTTTTTGGGAGACCAGCTACGACTGAGGGATTCGAAAACTGACTGGTGGCTTTAATAAATGCATCCCCAGACATCAAAGTCTCTTTCGTGTCACGCACAATAAAGTCGGCATCAGCGACGTCAACTCGGCAAATGAGTGGTGACTTGGTTTCTTTCTCTACTACTATTTCTTGCAACATCTATCATATTCTCTCATGATATCCGCATTAGCTTTGGGCAGTGGCATACGTAACCAGGCGCCCCCTCCCGGGCCCAACCCGCCTTATTCCAGCGCCACTCCCGACAGCGAACGTTTCCTTGGACGAAATTCGCGCTTGCTGGTCGTGACCTACTTTTCCAATCAATTGAAAACATTTCAGTCAAACTTCCTTCTGCGACTTTCATGAGAGCTTAAATCGTCACTGTCGAAGAGAAGTTATCACGATATGGAGCCACTGAGCGGCTGATGTTAGGAGAGGTGGATGCGATTATGCAGGACCGGGAGCATGAGGTCTCCATTCTGACTCTTAGCTCATTTTCAGTGGCAGCGTCCCCACGGAGACTATGTCTTGAGATATTTTACCTTCGAATGAAAACCATTTGTCTTTAAAAAATGGCCAAAGGTTGATCTATTTGAGGTGAGCTACTTAGGTAACTAAACAGTTTTTATAATTTTTTCCAATTTATTAGCCAAAAGTATCGCTGCATGACAGAATGGATGATTTCACGTGCAATAGCCCCATTGCCCTCTACTTCTGCTGCGCGCTTGTGTGCTCACACTGTGATTATCCAGCATGTTGTTCTCTTCCCGCACGACCTGATTATTTATATCCCTTTGCATATTGCTAACTACCCCATCATTTTATTTTTTCGATATGGTTGATTGCAAAATTTTCATTATGTATCCCATGACCTTGAGTTAGTGGTATTTCATGGCTAAACTGGGCTAAAAATCCAAAATTTATCCCATACCCTCCTAAAAATCAGAATTTAATTTTAGACACCGGCAAATATGCCCTCGTAGAATTGATAATACTTGATGTACACTGACAATACGTTGCTCTCGCTGACTGAACATCATCGCTGCTTTCCTCTTTTATAATCTTTGGTCTTTCCAATACAAGGGCCCGGATGAGCTCACGTTTACTGCGAAAGTTTCCCTAGAGGCTATTTTTATCACAAAGACTATTTGCGACGATAATTAGGATTTTTCATGCTCGGGACCCTAATCTCTATGTTTCTTCGATGGCGAGTCTGAGGGAAGTTAAATAAACCGCAAGAGATGCAAAAAATGAGGTAAGTACGTGAGTTTATTCGGCTGTCAGTGCACAGGGGGTGGGGGGAAATGAGCGGCAAATGGCGAGGGTGGGGGATGTGTCAAGTGAAACCCCCCCCCTCCCCACCCCCTCCATACCTCCTGTCTCCCCCCCCCCCCCCCGTTTCTCGCGTCGCTCTATTGATCCAGCGACGGTGTGCGGCTGAGGCAGGCTCGCTCCGGTCAAGGATTTTCCACTCCTACAATGACTGACTTATAATTTCATTGGCTCTACATAAATGTGTTCGTGGTCTTATTGTCGAGGCGAGGGCGCGGCTCTCCTCGGCCGCTCCCATTCCATAATCCATTCATTTCTATCGGGAGTTGCGAAAACATTTGCATTGACGAGTGAGGGGAGTCTCGGCGCAATGTCTAATTAAAGGGCGTTAGGTGTGTGTGCATCCGTTTGGTCCCGCCTTGGGAATGATGTCGCAAGTGTGTCACTCGGAATGCCTCGCGCTCAACTGGCGAGAGTGTGACGTGGAAACCTCTCCCCCAAATGCATTCGTCATTGCACGGGAATGCTACTGCGGTCATTTCCAGAGGTTAATTCGTTAACTGTTTTTCACGCCATCTTGCTAATTGGATTTGATCGTTTTCTTCGATTAGATGAGAGCGTTATTTGGAAGAAAAAGCCAATTAGCCCGCTGAACACACCATGCTAAAAAATCCATAATGAGTGCGTTTTTTGGATGTCATCGGAAGATACGACAGCCAATTTGACTTGAAAATTTTCAGGTATAGTTGATAATTTTAGTTTTGAATCGCGTTAAATTTTCCCGGGGTTTGGAGGTCATTTCATTAAGGTTATAAATAAACCTGATAAAACGAGGAATAATTTTCGTTTATTCTAATTATCCGAAAGTATGAGGAAGATTAATGATCAAAGATATTGAACACTTTTTAATGGCTTAATTTGCCAATGTGATTTTTTTAAATCTCGACCTACACTGCTTTATATTCTTTGGAGCGTGTTTTCAAGCACGAACTGAGAAATTCAGTCACCACAGATTCGAACCCGCGTCCCGAATTCGAAAAGCCAGTACTACTGATAAATGTTTTGTGTAATTTGGGTGATGATAGCTGGCGTCAAGATGATCAATGTTGACGTTCAGGATGTTTAATTTTGATTTGACTACGCAGGGAGCCCGGTAAATGTTTACCTAATGCTGGTCAATCCTGGCTTGTTGTTTCCGCACCTGTCTTTCACACTGATCAGAATTGTCGCATTCGTAATTGAAAGGAAATGGTATTAATTTTCTCGTATTGGAATGCTCAAACTGTGGCCGCTACATCAGGCGAGTTCCGTGCGAAAAATACATCCAGCAAAAAGACCAATCATTAACCAGAACTTGCACAAGTACTTTGCTCCAGAAAGTTATAAATGACACATGCATTGATTTTAGTGGACGACAGACTAGTCATCTCCATTTTATTATAATTTTTGATTCTTCATCGTGGTTACCATTAGCGATATATGACTGAGGGACGGCTACATTTTTATTGAATCTGGAGGTGAGGAGTGCAATCAATAACGAAAGCCTTCGCTCTGATCCGCCCAATCCCCTTACTGGAAATTCTATCCTTACGTCCGCATTTATTGGCTGAATGCTTGCGGGAAATATATTACAATGGAACATTTCGACAAAGGCAATCCGCAATCCACTGATGAGCTATCATTAGATGAATATTTCAAAAGAATTAATTTAAATTTAGGATTACCTTATAATGAGGCTAATTAGTGTACATATAAATGATCTCTCTATGAATTTTATTTCCTTGAAAAATCGCCCCTTACAATAAGCTAAATAATTTTCCATCAAAAATGTATAGCTATTCATGTTCTGCAATGGATTTTCTCTTCTTCAAGTTTTCATACCATCACTCGAAGCCCATGCAGAAGAAAATGCTTCAGAACAACTGCTTTTATGTGTAATTCAGCATTCATTTATAATATTTGTTCGCAAACGACTGCCATTGCATCATGGATTAAGGAAAGTAGATAAGAACATATTGGATACACACGGAAGAGTAATTCATTTGAATTCTCTGATTTTCGATCACATTGGAAATGACAATTGATTACTTTTCTACGTTTCCTTTTGTCTACGTGAACACTAGAGTAAAGAGAGCGTTCCTCAGACATTTCTGGATGGGTGTTTGGCGGGATTTAGTCGTGCATGATTTTCCTGGGTGTCTTGTTGAGCGGGTCCTTAGTTGCTTTTGCGCAGGGCTCCGCGGTGTCCCCCAATCTATTCCCTGTTGACGCAATGAGCATTGAAATTTGCCCACCCCAGGTTGAATCTGCCTTGCAATAAAAATCTTTCATGACTCTACGGGATTATCATTCGTTTGATAGTTTGCAACTGATAGATGCAATTTTGAGATAAGAATCCACTCAGTTCCCGTGATTGATTGCAGAGCGAAAGCTTTGTGCCTATCTGAGGGATATTCTTCAGTAACTTATGCTATGAACTGAATTACTTTCGTTTTACTTCCTTCTAATTGAAATGAGAATTAAGAGAATTCCAATTCTAAGGAAGGAATCTGCCGTCTCGCATGTTCCCGTTCAATCGCAAGGAAAGGTGACTTCGTGACTGACCTATACCTGGCTCAAAACTGTTTGAATTCGTGAGTAATCCGACCTTATTATGAAACTGGTAGACCTGAAATTTAAAGACACTGGTAGTCGGAAAAAGTAGACATTTGGAGCACATTCCGAAGTAGCCGAATTGGTGAATTTTTTCCTGGAAATATCCGTGGGAAGAATATAAATCGCATGGGTAAAATACTTTGCTGTTGCGAGCAATGACATCAATTCCGGAGCTTAACAAAGGTGGGCTCTGACTAGGCCTCTTGGGTCGAGGGGTTGGGTGCCACCCCTGGGTGAGGTGTGTGCAACAAGAACAGCGAAATGGAGGCGGCGGCAAGATGGCGGCGAGGAGAGCACTTGAGGCGCGGATTATTATCGGAGACGGCTCGAGAGCACTTGGCCCGAGATAACACAAGAGGACGGAGATGTTCGAGCCTCCACACTTAGAGCCGCCGCCGCCGCCTGCTTGAGTGTTGCCACTCACTCGCTCGCGTTCGAGAAATGCTCCGGGTGCACCTGCAGTGGCCGACGTTTCGCGGGATGGCTAGCGAGGCGTGCTGTGGGTGGGCGTCACGGGGCACGGAGCACACGGGAGCGAAAAGAGACGTTGAGAAAAGGGGAGACTCACGCGGCTGACGCCAGGTACTTGGTTCGCAGTAGCCGCGGGTCCAGGAAGGCCAGGGCCACCATGAGGCACACCACCATCCTGGCCGCCCCCAGGCCGCCTCCTCCGCCGCCTCCACCGCCTCCGACCGCCTCCTGCTCCATGACGACGGCCAGGGAGGTCAGCACTCGGAGGCCATCACCGGTGGGGGCCTTGGCGGCCGGCGTGCGGTCGCATCGACCCCCTCTCAGCCCTGCGCCCGCATCCACCGCGCTCTGCTCCTCTCTGCACTCTGCAGCCGGCCCTCTCGCCGTCCATGCGAGCTCTACGCTCCGAGCGGAGAGGCGGGCGCCAGGGCCGCGCGGCGCCGGCGCCTGCGCGCGCCCCGCGCCCAATATTGATCCCCTCCCGGGCGACCCAGCTTCTTCTCGGAGGCCTCTCCCTTTCCGTGGGCCCGGGCGGAATTGGCCACCGGGTCATTCCGAGTGTCGCCGGCTGAATAATGCGTGCCTATCCCCACTGGGTCACGCCGGGCCCTCCAAAGCCAGCCCGGACCAAGGGCTTCCTCAGCACTGCTCCCGACCAAATCCCTCCATGATGCGGTGAATGAGGCACGTACAATGCGGTTTGCCATGTAATAATGACCCAAGAGCTCGGTGTCTCCCTCGATCGACCATTTGCCAAACTTTCCCACGTATTAAGGTCGATTGACAGTTTTCATTCCACTTCCGGTCACTCTCACACCGATTAGCATTTACATTTTGAGTGGCAATATCTAAGTGCCATTAGCAAGTGTGTCGAGAAAAGATAAGAAAAGCACGCTGCTGGAGAGAATATGCAAAGGTCTGCTAGTCAAGGTTCTTCATGGAAGCGGTATTTAGGATACGGAGGAAGAGGTACCTCGTGGTCGTGGCACCACTAAACAAGACGGAGGCGTGCGGATTGATGATGGAGGCGAGCTGAGTAGAAGGAATAGCGGAAGGAACAGTCTGAGGGGCGAAGTAACCATGGAGGAAAGTGGCCTAGGAGAGGACTGTTCTAGAGCCGCAATTTTAAGAACGGAGTTTGGAGCAGTTTTGGGAGAACGGCGGGTGAATGAGGCAAATGACGGGGTGGAGGATAATGAAAACGGAGGAGAGGAGGTTAGTCCAGATTTCAGGAGCACCCTGCGAAGTGGGCTCAAGAAAGCGCGATTGGAAGGAGAGGGAAGTTTCGGGTGCAGATGTGGGCGTGTGCCAGTCGGACCCCACTTGCGACACTTCGAGGAGAGTGCAATGGAGAGCAGGGATGAAGAACAGGGATGATGAACAGGGATGAAGAACAGTCTCAAGTCGGGGTGAGACGCCGATCACGGAATGAACAAACGGGCGTGTCTTCCAATGCTGTCCTTAGGCTGCGTGGACTGGCCTCATCCATTGCCACTGTGGTTCTGAAAGAAAGAAATTTCAGTGCTTTGCAATGTCCTCCGTCTATCGTAAGTTCGAAATAGCTGTTATTAAATCAGCTGTGGAAATGTAACAAGAAGGAAGGGAAGGTCACGTCCAGTCTGTCGTCAGATTCAGTCTTAATATTGAAATTTGAATGCAGCGAAAGAGGAGCGTGCTCCAAATAAGGTATTTTCGCTATCGGAGGGAAATACAACGGCCAGCACTTTCCAGCCCGCATTCATGAAACAAATTATCATTTGTCCCAAATCGGTTTTTATTTTCCGTTCGGATTTTCTAACCATAACTTTGAAAGTTCGACCTACAACTACAGTATTGTAGTTGAATGTTTCCGATAAGCGTTTTCAATTTTTTAAGTAAATAGGTGTCTTTCATTAAGTTCTTATTGGTATTTAAATCAAGATTAGCCACATTTGACTGCACCATTTTCCCATCGAATTGATAGCTTAAAATGCACCGACCCAGAAGTGATTTCCCTTTATAGCTTTGCATGCAACCGCAGTACATGCTTGCCTTTTCTCTTCTTTAAAGGGGATTACGTCAAGAAACCTTACCAATATTGTAGCTTATCAGTTTGTGGCATGAATTCTTCGGCATCAAATGCAAATGTGTTCAAACTGGTCCATTTCCTGTGCACAGGAGACCTGGTAGATACATAGTTATTGAACAGCATTTTCCGCCTTTAAATGGAGAAGGACTCGCTTGCTTTGGGTCGCTTTTGCAATGTGGACCGCACACATTTTGGCCCATTTTAAAAAACAGATCGAAATTCCCAGTGCAAAGGTACAAAAATCGCCTCCGTAACTATGCAGTGAGTAAGATAGATTAATTACCCATACAATTACACATATTTCCGATTTATAATGCAAAAATTTAGGATTTACTCTACTTCAACGTTTGAAGTTTGAAGTCTGTTTTACCCGAAAATTTTCATCGGTTTTCTTCTTGTTTCCCTGAATTGTTTGCGAGCGCAACAAATTTGAGATTTGGACCAGGAATGTGTTGGCTGGATATCACATGAGTGCACTATACGTGCTTCCTCCCTCCGTGTCGTGAGCTTGGAGGTCGTTGACAGTGCAAAACACTTTTAGAAGTGATTCTGATGTTAAGTTCACTTGAGAGGCAGAATGGGATCCGCATGCTTCGTGAGGAGCGCTGATTGGCTGCCGGGTGGGTCGCTGTCTTTCGTCTCTGGAGTGACCACTATCCTCCTGCCTTGTCATGGCGAATCATTATTCGCTTCGGGTCGCTTTGAAAACAAAATCTCCATCAATGAACACTTGAAAGCACTCATTCTGTATTAATGTAGTACAATGAAATGAGGTTATGCATATAATTAGGAAAACAGTAAAAGCAGTTAGACGACAATTGTTTTATCGTATTTTAACCATATAGATTTGTTCAACCACTAGTATTTCACTGCATGTTGCTTTATTTATGTTCTCTGTCCTTTCGAATCCACAATCACATCACCAACGATATGAACGCAGAGACAGGCCAGCCATGCTCAGAAATCCCTTTTTATGATTTTACTTTGTATACTACATTTATTCGCTGTTGGAACGTTTTCCCGAAAATAATTTATTTTGCCGCAATTTTTCTAATTCCATCTTGAATTCTCTCATGATGGATAGTAGTTATCTCTAGATGCTGATCTCATTTCTATTAAATCATATAGTTTGACGAATAAATTTTACAATTGAAACCAAATGGTTCCACCATGTAGATCGTAAAAATATATGCATATACACCAAGTGGTAGCCGTCTTTGAGGTCAAGAGGGGCCAATTGAAGATCAAAGAATTTTTTATGTTTGTCCGTTGCATATTGATACAATTTAAAAACATAAAAAAATGTTTTTGAACGTCTCATCTCACTTATTGTAAATTTTTCAAAACATTTTCAAACAACAATGCAGCTGAGTTACTCCGGAAGTTAGTTAGTCCGGAAGCGTGTACATTGGTGACCTCAGTTTCCACCACGATAAGCCACTAGCGAAAGCGAGAACTGTTCCAAATACATCGCTTCATTAGTTAATCGCAATTCACTACTAGTTGTGGCTCACTTGCCAATCTTACTGTATCATCTCGCCGCGTGTTTTGACCAAGTTCACTCTGCAGCCGCGGTAATTTTGAGAGAAATGAGTTGGGCCTCTCGCTGTTGTTTTATTTATTCCGCAATTCTGTCCAGTGCGATATTATTCGGTCAGAAAGAGAAAGCCAAGACATGTGTGCGCGGGAGAGAGGATGAAAGGTTCGCCCTCTGCTGCGATGGTGTGGTCGCATGCGAAGAGGACGGGGGGTGCTCGGGTGACGAGGATGGCGGACGATTGGGTGAGGAGGAAAGGAAGAAAGGATCACCCACGGGCGGATTCCCATGTGAGGGAATTGATGGCGGGGAAAAATAGACTAGGAAAAATGGAAAGGAAGGGAAGAGCGGCCATTCGGAGAGACCCGTAGGCGAATAGGACAGCTATTACTATTGTCTTGGGAGAGGGCTGACGAGGGTGAGAGGAGTGAGCCATCCGATTCTCCGTCGCTTCACCGCTTGCAGCTATGGCAAAGCTGAAGCCGTGCCTCATTTCAGATTAAGAGCTGAATCTTCATGAGCAAGCAAATCCCCTCATTATTCTGTATTGCAAGTGTTCATCGATCTTGATTGCTCCCTTTCTCTCGTTATGTGAATTATCTCGTGTCCTCGTGCCTGCTACCTTTCATACGCGTAATCTTCTAGCCCCACCCATCACCATTTGAATTCCGACCACTTCAGACTTCGTTACTCAATAGATGGCACTCGCTGTTTACACGTGCTTGTGCTAAATGTTTGATAACTAAAACCTAGTTATTTTAGTGATGGATAGCGCAAACCCCCACAAAGTAAAACCTGAACTAATTACTCATTTTAGTTTTATAGCTGAGCATGAAGAGGCATAGCCAATAAATGGTTCTCAAAATGGGATATCTCGCCTGTTACTTGAAAAACGTAGTTGCTAGGTTCCATGAAAATAATAATTTCATGGTCATGTGATTCCACTGTTTCTTTTCATTTCAATTAATCAAAAAATGTAACATTTCACCTGATTCATTCTAGGGTCATTGGACGAGACAAACCAGAAGTCATTAGTCTGCACTAATCCTTATTCTGAACTCACTGGTTTGGTAGGCGCCTTGGTGACTTTATAGGGTGCAGTCAAAGCAGCAGGTGCGTAAGAGGTGGGCATTTGAGTATCATCGCTAGTGCTGACCCTCTCTAAGTGGACCACTTCCCGGCGAGGAAAGTGGCCATTCCATTTTATTGTGGGGCGATGATGACGCATTGAGCCATGTAATGGGTGAATTGGAGATTTTCGCCGAATTATCGCCAAGATTAATGGTTAGCGTTGTAAATAGGCCACTGGTGTGTGTTGTCTTTACGGTATGAGTTACGCATTGATTGGTTCTCCTCGTTGCCAACTTAGAATTAAGAGGACGGGCATTCGTTAACTCTTTAGCGGAAGCAGGTCTCCTTTATCGTCTGAGCGGTGGGATCAGTCCCCTCATATCCTTTGCCAGCCCTTCACGTTTTGAAGGCAATCATGTGACAGGCAATTGGAATTTCCAATCACTATCAGTCCAATATTTCAGTCAACTTACATCTACAGCGATATTGCATCAAGATTCTTCATAGTGTCCTGTGATTCTAAGCTCCGATGAAATCCGTTAATACTGTGACCCTCTTCGAGTGAGCCTCCAGAATGCAGGTGGCAATTCTCCTCCCCCGCGAGTGCGACCACAGGAGGTGGCTGAGAGCGAGGCAGGCCACTGCCAAATTGATCGGAAAATGAGACGACGGAGGGGTTCGTGCAGCTCACCCGATCGCATGCATGCGAAAAACCAGGCCACGGGAGGGAGGGGGTGTGGAGTGGAGAGGGGGGAGGGGAGCGCAGGTCGGACGGCAATGCAACCATGGCAATGCGATCAAAACAGCCAACGGACAAGGGAATGGCTGCGTGCGTGTGCGTAGTTTTTTGGAGCAAGGAACGTGAAATGCAGGGACGACGTCGTGGTGAATTGACCCCATTCATTGAAAATATTTCGAGAACTATATATATTCTCATACTTGCTAAATGTTGGATAAAATTTATATGCATAAAGCATGAAAATTGCAGTTGGCCATAAACGTGCTGGGCTTGATTGATCAAAAATTATTCAAACGACTGCTTTTCTTGCTTAAATTAGCTGTAGACTGTAAAATATTGTTTCATTAACATAAAAAGACAAGTTTGAGCTACATCCATATTTTAATGCTATCGTTCGAATAAGGGAGTTGGATTTTTTCAAAGTGGGTAAATTTAAAATCAGCCGATAGATGGCAGTGGATTATTCCGCTCAAACGTGGCACTAGATAGAATTGAACGCACTGTCAACACACTTTTTCATTGTACCGACAAGATTTTCCATCATTGAATAATATTTCAGGTAAAACACGCGTCAAGTTCTTTTGGGAATTTTTTCTTGAACCGCAAGAAATGGAGGCTAAACCGCCCATTTAAATCAACATATCGATGGCTAAGTTCTAACAACACGTATCTCTAAATTTGGCCGGTCTGAAATAATACTGCTAATATTGTTAATGATGAATAAAATTAAAGCAAAAAACAACTCTTTGTTTGCAAATGTATGCTTCTTTTTCATATTTATGTATTTTTGGTTTTTAATGTCAATTAAAATTACATACCTACAGTTTAAAAAGGAAATCGTATTTTTGCTGCCCTGAAAAGTTGATATTTTTGAGATTCGTGTTGTTAGAACAGCCATCGATATATGGGTTTAACCTTACTTCCCAAGATAAACACAATTTAATGAATCGTCGCCAATGGATTCAATGCCTAGTTGCTAAGAGGGGGAGTGCGCACTATTTGTGTATGTGTCCTCCCGTTGCACTCATCTTAATTCTCCTGCTCCGTGGCAATGGCACGTCGTGGCGCAGTGGTCGACAGACAAAAGCTCAAAATAGCTTTTTCTTGAAACGTTGGAAATACAGGCACAAATTATTGGTGATTGAGAAATGTGAGAGCCATTTGCCAGAGGAACCGCCCTTCACACCACCCCCACTCCACCTGTTATCTCATTCAAATGTTCTCTTTGCTATTCTTTGATGCAATTGTCCCTTCGTTTCAATCCGCTCGCTCAAGGCGCGTCGTTTGATGTGAGGTCAACACGGCCGGGGAAATAGTCGCCAACATTTCAGGAAATTTGATCATTATAAACCAAGAATAAAAGAAAAACGATATTAATCTGAAATGTTAGTGAGCAGTTGGTTCGCGTGGTAAAAAAAGCCAGAGGAGACTGTAAAATATATTTGAAAACTTGAGAAAAATACGCCGTCTATATGTTAATGATTCGTTGCTGGTGATGAAAAAAATTACTCACCCGAAAGTAGAGGTATTGCGTTACTAAAATGACCAAGACCGCGGCCACGTCCGGGACCCGGGTCAAGGAATACGTAACAATGCCTCGAGCCAGATAATCAGATGCGATAGGTTGCACTGCTCACTAGAACACGGTCAAAAAACCGCTTCGCCGAAAACCAACTCTGTGTAAACGCATTTCCTAAAGGATTGGCGCCGCTGGAAATGGCCGCTGAATAATGCAGTCAGCGGCGGCAGCGCGGCGTTCCTCTCTTTTGGCGTCCCCCTCCACTGGGGAAGGGTCAAACCCTTGGACAGTGGCCACCCTTCTTGAAAAACAACCCTCTCCAGAAACGTTCAAAATTTGCAGTCCGACAATTATCCCAAGAAATTCAAACTAACTGCAGCTGCGCATGCGCTGATCCACTGCCTCGATCGAAATGTCTACGGCATATAATCTTCGAGTGTCAGAGGCAACATACGGAGTTAAAAATGCTGAATTCGATGAGCCCACGCGACTTGAACGATGCAAAGGAGTGACTGTGTTTGAAGGTCCGTTCGGCGCGGGGCCGCGATGGGCCGCCGTACAAAAATGATGGAGTTTACTCTCGGGTCCGCTAACTTCATTCCAATAATTTCACGAAATGAATAATCTAGAGATAATAGAAATAGATAGTGAATGCTCTAATTGAGAATCCTCGTGACCACTTTCCGAGTGAGCTGTCTTTTTTATGTAAACTTTTGCATGAAAAAGGGTCCACCATTTTGTGACCTCAAAGCACTCAAATATTCTATTCAAACATTCGATTATTCTAAGTATGAATAGGGTATAGTTAAACTATTTTTTTTATTTAATATATTTATTTCAGTAAACTCAAATATATGTAAATAGATGAAGTTATAATTCAAAAAATAAATAATCTATTCTTCCATTACTCCTCTGTCAGCTTAGCTTTTAAGATTTTCCTTGAAAAATGAGAGCGCGCATTTATTTGGAAATGCAGTCGAGTTTCTTTGATCTAGGTAACAGTTTAGACCGTTGAACAATAACTTACGTAGATTTATGTTTTTTTTTGGGAATATCCCGCGTCAGGTTATTAAAATGGCCGACGTTTCTTCTCCTATGCCGGAGACCTCATCAGGACAAATGACCGTGTTGTCTTTATTTCGCATCGATTTATAGGGGGTGGGTGGTGGTAGTGAGTTTTCTGGAAGCTTGTTTTTCTGGAAATGACCGGAAGCCATGTGTCACTGATCTTCTGCCCGTTGTCTCTGTTGAAGTTGTTTTTATGTTTTTTGATTTCTAAGGCTTCCTGGAAAATCCTCGTTTTAAAGTATTTCTCCCTGGCGAGAATTTTTGGGTTGTTTACATCGATGGTATGTCCTTGTGCGGCGTGTTCAGCGACTGCTGACTTATCGGCGTGGCCCAGTCGAATCGCCGCGCTGTGCTCCTTCACTCTGGTTCTTATTGTGCGTCCAGTTTCACCCACGTACACTTGGTCGCATGTGCCGCATTTTAATTGGTATACTCCCTCCGTTTCCAATTTTTCCCTTCCTTTCACGTTTCGAATGATGTCTCTAATTTGCGTGCGTGGCTTAAACACGGTTTTTATCTGATGTTTATGTAGTATTCTGGATATTTTATCCGTGACCCCTTTAATATACGGCAGGAAGGCTTTTTTCTGCTGCTCTTCGGTCTTTTCTTCTTCCATCCTCGAGTCCTTTTTACTTAATTTGCGGGAGATGGCCGTCCTTATTTCTCTCCGTCTGTATCCATTCTTCATAAGTATGTTCGTTAATTTGTTTAGTTCTTCGGCCCTGTGGTCCTCCTCCGTGAGAGTGATTGATCGGTGGATCATTGTGGACATCACTCCATAAATTTGAGCTGGATGGTGATGTGATCCGGCTAGTAGGTACTTGTTTGTGTTTGTTGGTTTTCTATAGACGGTGTGGCCCAAGGATCCGTCTTCTTTTCTTGTGATGAGGAGATCCAAGAAGGGCAATTTCCCGTCGCTTTCCACTTCCTTCGTGAATTTGATATCCTCGTCAATGCTGTTAAGATAGAGGTGGAACTCTTCCAACTTTTCTCTGCCGTGTCTCCAAATTACGAATGTATCGTCTACATACCGCAACCACATCGACGGTTTGAAGGGGGCCTTCTCTAGAGCTGACGTCTCTAAATCTTCCATGTATATGTTGGCCACAGCGGGAGAAATGGGGGACCCCATTGGTGCCCCTTCTGTCTGCTCGTAATATTCGCCTTTCCACTTGAAATAGATCGTCATTAGGCATATCTCTGCCAGGTTGGCTGTGTCTTCTCCAAATTTCTTCCGGAGGATACTAATGGCTCCTCCTCTCGGTATCTTGGTGAAGAGGGACACCACGTCAAAGCTGACTAAGATGCCGTCCATCTCCATTTTGACGTTTTGGATGAGGTCGAGGAAATGTGTTGAGTTCTTGACATAAGAGTTCGCTTTTTCGACCTCTATCTGCAAGGATGTGGCAATGTATCTCGCCAGCTGGTAAGTGGGAGAGTCTATGGCGCTGATGATCGGCCTTAACGGAGTACCCTCCTTATGTATTTTAGGCAAGCCATAAATCACAGAAGTCTTCGGGTCTTGAGGTGTTATGCGTTTCCGTATTTGCGAGTCGACAATGATCTTCTTAATCAACTCAGTGGTTTTTCGTTTTATGCTCCCCGTTGGGTCCTTCTTTAGTTTTTTATAAGGACCGCTTTCCAATAACCCCTTCATTTTCTTTTCGTATTCCTCGGTATCCATGACGACTGTAGCTTTTCCTTTATCCGCGGGTAGGACGACAATGTCTTCATTCTTCTTCAGTGGAGGAGTTATTGGAACACAGGAGGAATTGGAGTTATAAAGACAACACGGTCATTTGCCCTGATGAGGTGTCCGGAATAGGAGAAGAAACGTCGGCCATTTTAATAACCTGACGCGGGATATTCCCAAAAAACCATCTACAAACATGGACCGCGAAACCTTTAGTAATTTGACAATAACTTACGTCTTCTCGCAAAAATTACATTGTTGAGGGTGACACCATCCCTCTGATTAACCGGAATCCAAATGTCCAAAAGAAAACATGAAGAAGCAAAATGAGATAGGGCGCCAGGAGGGTAGACGGTCGTGATCAATGTGGCCGTAACTATGAATTCAGGAATACCGGTGATGCAGAGCGGAGGAGGTTCTCAAAAGCGTCAAAGCAGCACTGCCAAAGTTGCACTCATTCCAATCAACCCGTGAAGATTGGTGGTGGTTCGAGGACCTCTTGGTGATACAACTTAATTACGTTCCTAAGGGTGTTTGTTTGTACAGTTAAGGAGTCTTGGAAGAAGCCCGACAAACAAACGTTGCCAAATTCTCCTTTAAAGACCACAATGAAAACTACTTATTACTTATTTATATTCGGGGTTCTTAAATTCCGATGTGTGTCATCTGGATTTGTGTTTTTCTTAAAACCGAATGGTATATCGGCAATCAGCCATATCTTCCACACGGTCTTTTTTCGTTACGCTTTAGAATATTTGTTCTAGTTTGGATATCAATGCTGTGAGGCGGAACAATTTCCTTGAACTTGGGTCCTTGTCTTTGCTCTACAGAAGCGTGCACAACTGGCTCGTTTTCCAGCCGTGGTGAAAGTAGCTCTCTTCGTCTTTTCGAATCTTTTGTCGCAATAATGAAGAGTGATGACATCTATCGTCCCCCCCGTCGATGCCTGAATCTTTATTCCCCTTTATGCGTTCCATTAAGGTTTGCTTTTATATGCCACTGTACTATATTCAGTACTCAATCCGCCATTTTAAAAGTCACTGATGATATACGGGGTGCTATTGATAAGAGAATGGTCACTGTTTGAGTGCTATTTGATTTTAGCAAAGCCTTTGACTGGGTTAACCACGTAAAGCTTCTTGTAAAAATGAAGAGTCTAAACTTTTCCTGCTCGGTACTAAACTGGTTCCACGACTTCCTTATTGGGCGCCGCCAAGCTGTCAAAGACGCTCATGGGAAAATATCCAAGTGGAATTATGTCATCTGTGGCGTCCCTCAAGGTTCTGTACTGGGATCTATGCTATTTTCCATTTATCTACTTCATCATCCAGAAAAATTAAAGCACTGCATATGTATGCTTTACACAGATGATTTGCAAATTTATCAGCATTGTCTTCCTCATGACCTTGGAAACACTACTGAGAGATTGAATGCAGATATTGCCTCCATATCCAACTGGGTTGAGAATAATTACCTTGTCTTAAACTGCACTAAAACCAAAGCCATTATTATGCCTCAAAGCTTGTAAATAAGATTGATTTCGATTTAATCCCTAACATTAAACTGGGAAATATTAATGTTCCATTCTCAAGCACGATAAGAAATCTAGGAGTGGCAATGTCAAATAATCTCTCATGGCTTAATTATGTCCATGACATTTCGAACAAAGGCAGTAAAATTGTATATCAATTAAAACTAAACAAAGACCTGTTGAAACCAGTAAATTGTTAATATTCCATTTTTCCGCATTTCAATTACTGCTGCTTATTTTATAATGATATCCCAGATGAACCTGATTTAAAACTTCTGCGCCAATCAAATTTCTGTGTAATATTTCTGTTCAACCTTCGAAGAGATGTTCATATATCGCCAAATCTCAATGAAATTGGATGGCCATCCGCTAAAGAACGAAGGAAATATTTCCTCGCTGCTTTCCTTTACGCATTGCTTTTTTATAGAAAAACCTGTATATTTACGTAACCTGTTCAAAATTAAGCCTAAAAGTACTATTATGACTACAAGATGAGATGAAAACTTCATCTACTATCCCGCTCATCGTACAATTTCTTTCCAGAAATCATTCCAAGTTGTAGGATCCAATCTCTGGAATAATCTACCCGACAAAGTAAAAATTAATCGGTTTTTGAAATCGTTTAAACTAAGCTCATTACTTACTACCTCATCATATCTTATTTACATTACATGAAGAAAAATTTATATAAGTATCTCACATATTTCTTTAGCTGTTTTCTCTTTTCATCATGTGGCCTAATACTATTCCGAAAACTTCTTCCTCATTGGCTCTCCGTGATTTGTTGCTGGGTAATTGATAGGCTGTAATGCTATGCATAGTTATTTTTCTGGAGCTAATTGTAATCTTTTGTGCATGATTATACATATGTAATGATCGTGTATGATATGTTTTATCTTTCCCCTTTGTTTATATTTACCTTGTGATTTTGTGAAATTAAATTGTTTTTTGTTCGTAGAGGATATAAGTTCTAGAACAATAAATATCGTTCTAAATCTCAAATCTAAATCTACTGCGGTGTCGACGTCACAGCTGTCTCCCCAATCATCTGCTTTATTTCTTAGCCATCCATTGTTCACATCTGCGGCCCTCCTTTCTTTGTAATTAGCAGGCGTCTAAAACATATTAAGTTTTTACTTTTGAATGTTTATCTTGTATATGTACAGCTTATACAACAAATATGATTGTGTGGAAGTTTCTGTGCATTCTGTCCCTTCCGTAGGTCCGTTCTAATTCATTGTCGTTTAGGTCAAATGGACTACATCGGTTCATTCCCTCTGGTCACCCATAACCTCAACATTAATGTTCAATGAATGGTAGTGAAAGTAGACCCTGAGGGCTAGTGCTTTGACGGTCTCGTTGAGGTATCCGCTGTATTCCACCGTTTTCTTTGGTAGGCGTCGGGGGCTGTCCTCCAGCTGATCTCTCCAAGATTCTCTCCTCTTTCATTGTCTTCTCGTCCTTCAGCTGGAATCAGTTGTTGGTGGATGTTTCGCCTCGACAAGACTGCCGAAACTCTCCAACTCAAAATTTGCTTTTTCTCACAAGCTCGACATACACTCAATAGGGCGAGGTTGCCCACTCCTGCCTCTGCCTTGCATCTAAAAAGTTCAGAAGGTGTGTCATCACGAGTTTGCTTTTGCTTGCAAACGCCGATTGGATACCTCTGCCCTTGTCATATTTTAATATAATTGCAACGATTAGCTCAAATATCATATTTATTTGAAATTAAAAATTAAAATATTTCTAGGCATTATATTTTTTGTATATTCAATTTTTAATGTTTAAATATTTTATTCTAATGAAAAGTCTACTTTTTCGAGTGAATTGCCCTCTTCTTTCTTTTTAGACACAAGACAATAAATCAATTATGCTCAAGGACAAAATGTGTTTGAATTTATTGCAAAATGTTATTTATTATAAGTGGAATCATGATTTTACACTTTTATTATTGCGTTATTTCAATTAATTTATTTCTGTAATTCGAATATCACGTTACGGGCGAATCTTTTCTCACTACCCTTCGGCAGTCTTTGTCTTCAGTCGACAATGGAACAACAAATAATGAAGTTATGCGCTGAACGGCAAATGATTTTTCTGAGGAAGACGGCGAAGGATGATCTTCAAAAGCTGAGGTTAAAATAATACGGCTAGTAATTTTGGTAATTCAGTGAAATAGATTTATTCGCTCCTAAAAATACCCGGCCTCGCAGTAATAAATAAAATATTTGATTCGTTTTTAGGTTGGGTATTCCTTAGTGAAGGACGGAGACTCTCGCTGTGGTCTCGTAGTGACGGTCCGCATTAACAATTAAGTCCGCGTTTCATTAATCAGACGTAGAGTGGTGATACTTTTCAGTAAACCTATTATTACCTCAAAGATGTGTTTTGATTTTTATTCCCAATTGGGGTCACGTTACCCTGCTCGGCAGAAATTATATTTACGTCTTTCTTTTCTTTATTAGTTTTTGCGAAATAGAGGCCTCGCTGCGCTATTCTCGAGAATATCCGCAATTCTTTTTATACCCGGGTTGCATGACGCAGTGATTCATCGCTGGAACAAAGAAGTCGTTTCTCAAAAAAATATGCCCACTAGTATCTCAGGTGCCATTAGGCGTCGTTCGAAGATAGCTGCTTAAATCACATCACGAGATTAATCGCATGCAGTGGGCTGAAATGCAGTGGGCCGCTCACGGTTTGCCCAGAAATGCGCGCTTCGAGAGAGATGGGAGCGCAGCAAGAGTCTGGGACGCAATCACTCGCGACCGTAGGGTGAGGAGCTCTCCCCCAATCGCCATCGCCTTGCATCGCCATTCGCGTGATACGCAAAGGCACGCGTGGGCAGTGAGCTCCGAGGGAGCAAAGGATTTTGAGCCAACTTCCGTCGCGTCAGTTTCGACTGTCTTTTGGATGACATTTTCAGATGCGCACTGAGTGGGAATGGAGACGGGAAATAATGACTCGCCGGCAGATATACTCACTGCATTCAAGGCCTAACTGGTTAATAAATACATCAGTGCATGTCTGACGAAGAACCGCTCCCTTTGCTTAGCAAATGAACGGCTCATGTAACAAACGCTCCATAAAAGGGTGGGGAAGATCAAGATATGGACATTGCTTCTAATGAAGGAAAATCGAGGGAAATTTCTTCACGCTTCTGTTGCACGGACGACGGAGATCTTTCGTAGATTTCTGAGAAAACGCTGAACTGTTAAGTACCAGATCCTGCGCAAAAACGGATGAATTACACCATACCAGGACCCAAGGGCCGACACGCCGTGGGAAGGAATACGCAAGATTGAATGTGCTCGCGTCGAATCGTACGCAGAGAGAGAGGTCAGAGGGAGGCGGGGGTGGCAGACAACTTGGAACTCGACCACCATCACCTTGGATGGATTCGGACACAACCTCCATCCAATCGAGAACGGCCTCTGTTTTGCCTTTCAGCGCCGACACGACTTGCACATCAAAACGATAAGGTTGTATGATTTCCCGGCGAACTGATGCGATAGGTTCTTGGCGGGTTTCACTCCTCGGGCGAGGTGTGCTGTTGCCAAGGGAACAAAACCGAGGTCAACCAACGCGATGGGATCAGACGGTGTGGAAATCTGCAGTATAGGTGAAGAAAAGGATATTCCTAAGTGCCCCTTAGGTCGCAGCTCACACAGGAGTAATTTATCTTCTAATGAATTAATCTAAATGGACTTTGCTGTAGAAAAACTTTTCCGACGTTGATCTGGTTTCACATTGCTGATAGGAATTGGGGGTAGTAAGTAATGGAATAAAATCTATGGCAGTGGGCACCCTTGGAAATAAGACTAGTTCCCTCAAAAATCGAAATCTAATTAATATCAATAACGAATATTCATTCTGAAATGGTGAATGGATTGCTGGTTGCATTCAATCGAAGTTTCCACGAGAAGAGTTTACCCACATTATTCGCCGGGAAAGCATCAAATCTTATTTCAACTTTTGTAATTGTAATTTATAATGTAACACTCTGAAAACAAAGGGATATGGATTACCAAAATATTTAGCTCAGGAAACTGTATTGCATCAAATGCGATTCCTTCTTCATGATTGAAAAAGCATGCTTAGACTGCTAAGAGAGAGAAATCATGGCCAGGGGGATTTCAAATGCTCAAACGGAGCTAAAAGTTATCAGTTTCAATTTATTGCGTTATTTTGAGAGAAATACGCTCATGTGTACAACGATGGTGAGATGATAGAGGATAGATGTGAGATTCCGTGATTGTGGTTTCATTTTAACGTCAGAAAATTTAAACAGAGAAGATGGGTACTAATTAGCGAATGCTTGGAAGAGATTGATTCAGAAACCGGCCAAGCACATCAGCGAGATATTGCAGCCAATCACAGAGCAGCAGCGATGCACAAGGGGCATATAAGCGCGGTAAAAACACCGATATCGGCACTTGGACTAGGAGACGCCTGTTTCGAATACAAGCGAAACTGTTGTCGCCCAAAGACAATGAACGCGGCGAGAAATCATCTAATCAAGAACGCCACGGACAACTACGAGATAACATAATAAAATTCCGCCTCCCTCGCTGTACAAAAGATTAGCTACCAACTATCTGATTATCTGATCTATCAAACATATCAACCGTTACCTTTGACTTTTGGATATATATTGGATGAGGATTTGGTGCGCAGGATCGACTTCCTCCGTCTCGAATACACCTTTTCGGGAGAGACGTGAGCTCGGCTTCTGCAACCACTCGTGTATTCGTGCATATGATTCCCACGGATCACAAAAAGTAGCCGTCAACATGTCGCAGGGAGAGAGGCTGTAGCACAGTCACCCATTTCCATTTGGTCGCCTCCGCTCCTTGCTGCTGCCCATATGCATCCATCGAGGCATCCATCGTCTGCCTCAGCCGCTAAGTCCTCCTCCCGTCCCGTGGGTGGTTCTCCTTGTGCGCCATCGTACTTTCTGATCACAAACTGAAACTGCCAGAAAGAAAGTAAGCCTCGAAATACTTCCATCACAGCCACGTCAAACGGCCTTGACGGTTTATGCTATGGAATCTTCCATTAATTTAGAGTACCTAATTCGATGATTTTCTTCAAAAGTGCTCGATTTCTTTCTGTCAAGGGAAGATTTGGGAACATATTTACCAAGGATAAACAGTGCGCTTGAATAAAAATCACCAATAACTGCAACTTATATCCCTTCTAAATGGACCTGGTGTAGATTCCATGATTCACTTTTCCATAATCACCTCATACTACGGCCGAATTCATTCCGGATGTTTTCCCCCTCGCGCCTCCCATCATTGAAAGAGGCCAACAATTGTATACATTGACCCCTCACTATGATTCGGCTGTGGTCTTCCATTTAGGTCTTTATCTCTATTTTCTCAGGAATTAAGGGAATGTGAAAAGTAATTCGAAAGTATTTGTCGCATCGACAGTTTTCACCAGCCGAGATGACGCCATCGCTTGAAGAAAGTCCGCTCCTCCGTGGCTGCTCCCGAGCGCCCGTGGACACGCCCTCAACAACCCCTCGGCCTCGCAATCTTTGCTGCTCTTCCATCCAACGCATTTATTCCATCTTTGACGTGTCACATCGGTGGTGGGGATTTTCGTCCATCTCTCCTCTCCAACACCCGCCTTCACTGCTCATCGCTCTTGTCCTCTCCACGACGACCGCCCGACCCACTCTTCTTTCTATCATCCCATCGAGTTTTGATTATGTGTTCCCATTCGAATGTCTCTCCCCTCACAAGTAACCCTTCCTTCCATCCCCTCCCACGCCTCGCCCACTCCCCTCGCCATTCAATCTCTTCCCTGCATCTCCTTGCGTTCTCATTAGGATCATATTTGCCCCCAGTTTTTTTTAGGCCTCTCAACAGAAAGACAAGGAATGGCGTGGGACCAATTGTTGATAATCGCCTGCAACAATACGTCCGCAACGAATCCAACCAAATAAAATAACTCCACCACTTTTGGTCACGCAGATCTCCCCGTGTGTCCTCGCACGCGTCACTGACAGGGCTCTTACAGGATTTTTTTGTGGTGCATGCCCTCTTCGGAGGAAATTTAGGGTTCTTAAACCCCATTGATGCCGAGAAAAATGTTTGAAAGAGCATTCTATTGAAAGAGGGGGAAAGAGGGGAACATACTCATGTTTCCAACATTGCACTGGCCTAAATCTTGCTCTGCGTGCTGACAATAACAAAGGTTTATGCCAACATCCTGCGTTTTTTTTTATGTACGACTTACAAAAACGTAAGTGATGTTTCTTTTATTACATAAACTGTGCCCACGGAAACGTATCGCCAATTTTGGCTCTCGCTAGAACTTGTAGTGTGAGTGTTATTCCTTTCTCTGAATATTCGAGTATTTGCAGTTACTTGGAGCTCTATTTGTGCTATAAAATTTTGAAAGCTATAATTTTTTTAATAAATGAATCAGAATTTGTAAATTCCTCTGTGAGCCTACTTGCATTTTCCTGAAAATGGATCAGCGAACAGAGAAATTCAAGCAGATTCAAGTGAAATATGCAATTTTTTATCAATCATGATGGAACCGTTACACTCATCAGATGCTTCTCTATGATTAAGTTATTTTAGTGTTTGGTGAGTGGGCCAATCATAGAGTTGCTTGATCTGGTGGTAATTCCCAAATAACTTACGCTAACTTAGCCTATTCCCCATGGATTATCTCTCAGAAGAGAAAAACAAACATTAATAATGGATTCATTGAATTATTCTACCGATTAAGGCAGGTTTCCATAAGAAGCGTTCTGAGGGCCACCCCTTCCCTCATGCACTTCCCTCTTCAATTCACATCACAAAAGGCGTACTCTCTCCCATTCTATCAAAAAATCTCTTCCTTCATCTCCCTCGTTTACCCAACATCCTGCCCTCCAGCAACGTTTTCAACGTCCCCTCCCCGCTAAGTACTCCCTCCATCCAAACCTTCTGTCTCCTCCGTTTGTCATCTAATAGCTGCCTCTTCTCACCCACTATGTCCAGCACTTCGTCGTTCCTCCTCCTCTCCGTCCACTTCTCCTTCTTCATTCTGCTCCAACCAACATCCCAAACGCTTCCAATCTTCTCTCGTCCTCCTTCCTGTCCACGTTTCCTCACTGTAAAGTGCTACACTCCAGATCAGACTATTTGCTATCCTTTTCTTTAAACTCTTACATAGCGATACTCTCACATGCTCTTTACTGTTCATGGATTATCTCCGATAATCTTGCAAATTTGCAAGGATATCAATCAATTTCACTGACTAAAGGTGAGAGGATAAATATATTATGAAGTACCGCCTATTGAAATATCAGTTTAGATCGTTTATCTCCGTAAGGGTATGTTATCGTTGATTTATCTCACTAAAGATGAAGAGGCTGCTTAGTTTATTTACCGGTAGCTAGCAAAATATGAACCCAAAAGTACAATGCTGTGGTTACAAGTAAACTGGGTAATTATTGAAATAAAATAAAAAGAGTATTTTTCTTTAAAATTGCCATTACCAAGGAAAATATGTTATCGGATATATCAACTTTTTCCGGAAAGTTATCGCGGAGGAGCATGTTAAATGATGCACTCGGCGGTTATCGCACTGTCCACTCCAGATGTATCACTTCATGATGAAGTCATCATGACCTGATGAAGACTGCTAGCCAATCGAAACACGCTCATTGGAGTTTGTGGAAAGTGGAGAATGTGGAATTCAAAAGAAGTGGACAGAGCGATATCTTTGTGTATCAATTGATTATCGTAGACGATAATCGAAATCAAAATAAGAAAATGTTCTTAATTATCTTAAATTCTGCTTACTCCTGTGATCATAATTCTATATCTCAATTTTAAGTACTTGAAATGCGCAAATAAAGATGCCTTCTCTTCGATTCCTATGCTTTTCTCGTGGTATAGCCTTTTTGGGCACATTAGTCTCTCTCCTCATGGTCTCTCTCACGTTTAAATTTTTTATGAAAATGAATCTTGATAATTGTGGATGTAAACAAGTAAGTAACTCTCGGGACCCCTGGGTCACGTGATCTCATTGTGGCTGGCTGCGTGGTAGTGGCCGTCCCAGCGTCAATGCGGGTAGGCTGCGAATCTTTCCTCCTATCCTAGCACGTTATGCAACCGGCTCTACAGTCCGTGTAGCGAGTGGACGCCATTTCAGGATACGTGTGACGACCACTAATGATATTAACTTGTCATAAAATAATTATTATAATCATAATGGTGCAAATTGAAACTTTTCTTTGTCCCTCACTTCTGCGCGGAAATCTTCAGCGAGATTCTCGACCCTTACGAACATTCAACGACACAATCTTTGCTCATATATTACACTCATTCAAGTCTCTTTCCGGAGAGAAGCATCCACACAGCTTTCGTTGCTATGGAGATGCTCCAATAGAGATGCTGCTCCGGGTGAGGAGTAGGTCGTGTGCTGCGTTGAGAGAGGCGTTACGTTGAGCCATCTCGAGGCTCGGAGTGACTCCATGCTCACTCGATGATCACTCATCCCGCGACGTTTGCGGACCCTCTTGTCGCCTTCGACTGTTTCCAAGAGAGTGTGGGACGGACCCCGTCCACAACTTCATTCACCGCACCGCCCCCGGGCCACGGCATTCTTCGCATTGTGCCGCGGCATTCACATTGGGCGATAGCATTCGCATTGGGCCACACCATACGAATTGGGCCATAGCATACGCATTGGGCCATAGCATTCGCATTCGGCGATAGCATTCGTATCGGGCCACAGCATTCGCATTGGGCCATAGAATTCGCATTGGGCGATAGCATTCGCATTGGGCGATAGCATTCGCATTGGGCCACACCATACGAATTGGGCCATAGCATTCGCATTGGGCCATAGCATTCGCATTGGGCCATAGCACTCGCATTGGTCGATAGCATTCGCATTGTGCCACGGCATTCGCATTGGGCCATAGCATTCGCATTGGGCCACGGCATTCGCATTGGGCCATAGCATACGCATTGGTCGATAGCATTCGCATTGTGCCACGGCATTCGCATTGGGCCATAGCATACGCATTGGTCGATAGCATTCGCATTGTGCCACGGCATTCGCATTGGGCCATAGCATACGCATTGGTCGATAGCATTCGCATTGTGCCACGGCATTCGCATTGGGCCATAGCATACGCATTGGTCGATAGCATTCGCATTGTGCCACGGCATTCGCATTGGGCCATAGCATTCGCATTGGGCCACGGCATTCGCATTGGGCCATAGCATACGCATTGGTCGATAGCATTCGCATTGTGCCACGACATTCGCATTGGGCGATAGAATTCGCATTGGGCCATAGCATTCGCATTGGGCCATAGCATTCGCATTGGGCCATAGCATTCGCATTGTGCCACGGCATTCGCATTGGGCCATAGCATTCGCATTGGTCGATAGCATTCGCATTGTGCCACGGCATTCGCATTGGGCCATAGCATACGCATTGGTCGATAGCATTCGCATTGTGCCACGACATTCGCATTGGGCGATAGCATTCGCATTGGGCCATAGCATTCGCATTGGGCCATAGCATTCGCATTGGGCCATAGCATTCGCATTGGGCCACACCATACGAATTGGGCCACACCATACGAATTGGGCCATAGCATACGCATTGGGCCATAGCATTCGCATCGGGCCATAGCATTCGCATTCGGCGATAGCATTCGGATCGGGCCACACCATACGAATTGGGCCATAGCATACGCATTGGGCCATAGCATTCGCATTGGGCCATAGCATTCTGCGATAGCATTCGTATCGGGCCACAGCATACGAATTGGGCCACAGGATACGAATTAGGTCATAGCATACGCATTGGGCCATAGCATTCGCATTGGGCCATAGCATTCGCATTGGGCGATAGCATTCGCATTGGGCCACGGCATTCGCATTGGGCCATAGCATTCGCATTGGGCGATAGCATTCGGATTGGGCCACGGCATACGCATTTGGCGATAGCATTTGCATTGGGAGATATCATTCCCATTGGGCCACAGCATTCGCATTGGGCCACGGCATTCGCATTGGGCCACGGCATTCGCATTGGGCCACGGCATTCGCATTGTGCCATAGCATTCTCATTGTGCCACGGCATTCGCATTGGGCGATAGCATTCACATTTGGCGTTAGCATTCGCATTGGGTGATAGCCGTCGCATTGGGCCACGGCATTCTTCGCATTGGACGATAGCATTTGCATCGGGCCATAGCATTCGCATTGGGCGATAGCATTCGGATCGGGCAAGAGCATTCGCATTGTGCCACGGCATTTGCATTGGGCCATAGCATTCGCATTGGGCCATAGCATTCGTATTGGGCCATAGAATTTGCATTGGGCCACGGCATTCTTCGCATTGGGCGATAGCATTCACATTGGGCGATAGAATTTGCATCTGGCCATAGCATTCGCATTCGGCCACAGCATTCGCATTGTGCCACAGCATTCGCATTTGGCCACGGCATTCGCATTGGGCCACGGCATTCGCATTGGGCCACGGCATTCGCATTGTGCCATAGCATTCTCATTGTGCCACGGCATTCGCATTGGGCGATAGCATTCACATTTGGCGTTAGCATTCGCATTGGGTGATAGCAGTCGCATTGGGCCACGGCATTCTTCGCATTGGACGATAGCATTTGCATCGGGCCATAGCATTCGCATTGGGCGATAGCATTCGGATCGGGCAAGAGCATTCGCATTGTGCCACGGCATTTGCATTGGGCCATAGCATTCGCATTGGGCCATAGCATTCGTATTGGGCCATAGAATTTGCATTGGGCCACGGCATTCTTCGCATTGGGCGATAGCATTCACATTGGGCGATAGAATTTGCATCTGGCCATAGCATTCGCATTCGGCCACAGCATTCGCATTGTGCCACAGCATTCGCATTTGGCCACGGCATTCGCATTGGGCCACGGCATTCGCATTGGGCCACGGCATTCGCATTGGGCCACGGCATTCGCATTGTGCCATAGCATTCTCATTGTGCCACGGCATTCGCATTGGGCGATAGCATTCACATTTGGCGTTAGCATTCGCATTGGGTGATAGCAGTCGCATTGGGCCACGGCATTCTTCGCATTGGACGATAGCATTTGCATCGGGCCATAGCATTCGCATTGGGCGATAGCATTCGGATCGGGCAAGAGCATTCGCATTGGGCCACGGCATTTGCATTGGGCCATAGCATTCGCATTGGGCCATAGCATTCGTATTGGGCCATAGAATTTGCATTGGGCCACGGCATTCTTCGCATTGGGCGATAGCTTTTGCATCGGGCCATAGTATTCGCATTGGGCCATAGCATTCGCATTGGGCCATAGCATTCGCATTGGGCCACACCATACGAATTGGGCCACACCATACGAATTGGGCCATAGCATACGTATTGGGCCATAGCATTCGCATTGGGCCATAGCATTCGCATTCGGCGATAGCATTCGGATCGGGCCACACCATACGAATTGGGCCATAGCATACGCATTGGGCCATAGCATTCGCATTGGGCCATAGCATTCTGCGATAGCATTCGTATCGGGCCACAGCATACGAATTGGGCCACAGGATACGAATTAGGTCATAGCATACGCATTGGGCCATAGCATTCGCATTGGGCCATAGCATTCGCATTAGGCGATAGCATTCGTATCGGGCCATAGCATTCGCATTGGGCCATAGCATTCGCATTGTGCCATAGCATTCTCATTGTGCCACGGCATTCGCATTGGGCCACGGCATTCGCATTGGGCCATAGCATTCGCATTGGGCCACGGCATTCTTCGCATTGTGCCGCGGCATTCTCATCGGGCCATAGCATTCGCATTGGGCCACGGCATTCGCATTGGGCGATAGCATTCACATTGGGCGATAGAATTTGCATCTGGCCATAGCATTCGCATTCGGCCACAGCATTCGCATTGTGCCATAGCATTCGCATTGGGCGATAGCATTCGGATTGGGCCACGGCATACGCATTTGGCGATAGCATTTGCATTGGGAGATATCATTCCCATTGGGCCACAGCATTCGCATTGGGCCACGGCATTCGCATTGGGCCACGGCATTCGCATTCGGCGATAGCATTCGTATCGGGCCATAGCATTCGCATTGGGCCATAGCATTCGCATTGTGCCATAGCATTCTCATTGTGCCACGGCATTCTCATCGGGCCATAGCATTCGCATTGGGCCACGGCATTCGCATTGGGCGATAGCATTCACATTGGGCGATAGAATTTGCATCTGGCCATAGCATTCGCATTCGGCCACAGCATTCGCATTGTGCCATAGCATTCGCATTGGGCGATAGCATTCGGATTGGGCCACGGCATACGCATTTGGCGATAGCATTTGCATTGGGAGATATCATTCCCATTGGGCCACAGCATTCGCATTGGGCCACGGCATTCGCATTGGGCCACGGCATTCGCATTGGGCCACGGCATTCGCAATGGGCCACGGCATTCGCATTGGGCCACGGCATTCGCATTGTGCCATAGCATTCTCATATTGCCACGGCATTCGCATTGGGCGATAGCATTCACATTTGGCGTTAGCATTCACATTGGGTGATAGCAGTCGCATTGGGCCACGGCATTCTTCGCATTGGACGATAGCATTTGCATCGGGCCATAGCATTCGGATTGGGCGATAGCATTCGGATCGGGCAAGAGCATTCGCATTGTGCCGCGGCATTCGCATTGGGCCACGGCATTCGCATTGGGCCATAGCATTCGCATTGGGCCATAGCATTCGTATTGGGCCATAGAATTTGCATTGGGCCACGGCATTCTTCGCATTGGGCGATAGCTTTTGCATCGGGCCATAGTATTCGCATTGGGCGATAGCATTCGTATCGGGCCACGGCATTTGCATTGGGCGATAGCATTTGCATTGGGCCATAGCATTTGCATTGGGCGATAGCATTCGGATTGGGCCACGGCATTCGCATTGGGCCATAGCATTCGCATTGGGCCATAGCATTCGCATTGGGCCATAGCATTCGCATTGGGCCATAGCATTCGCATTGGGCCATAGCATTCGCATTGGGCCATAGCATTCGCATTGGGCCATAGCATTCGCATTGGGCCACGGCATTCGCATTGGGCCATAGCATTCGCATTGGGCCATAGCATTCGCATTGGGCCATAGCATTCGCATTGGGCCATAGCATTTGCATTGGGCCATTGCATTTGCATTGGGCCATAGCATTTGCATTGGGCCATAGCATTTGCATTGGGCCATAGCATTCGCATTGGGCCATAGCATTCGCATTGGGCCATAGCATTCGCATTGGGCCATAGCATTTGCATTGGGCCATAGCATTCGCATTGGGCCATAGCATTTGCATTGGGCCATAGCATTCGCATTGGGCCATAGCATTCGCATTGGGCGATAGCATTTGCATTGGGCGATAGCATTTGCATTGGGCCATAGCATTCGCATTGGGCGATAGCATTTGCATTGGGCGATAGCATTCGCATTGGGCCACGGCATTCGCATTGGGCCATAGCATTCGCATTGGGCCATAGCATTCGCATTGGGCCATAGCATCGCATTGGGCCATAGCATTTGCATTGGGCCATTGCATTTGCATTGGGCCATAGCATTTGCATTGGGCCATAGCATTTGCATTGGGCCATAGCATTCGCATTGGGCCATAGCATTCGCATTGGGCCATAGCATTCGCATTGGGCCATAGCATTTGCATTGGGCCATAGCATTCGCATTGGGCCATAGCATTTGCATTGGGCCATAGCATTCGCATTGGGCCATAGCATTCGCATTGGGCCATAGCATTTGCATTGGGCGATAGCATTTGCATTGGGCCATAGCATTCGCATTGGGCGATAGCATTTGCATTGGGCGATAGCATTCGCATTGGGCCATAGCATTTGCATTGGGCCATAGCATTTGCATTGGGCGATAGCATTCGTATCGGGCCATAGCATTCGCATTGGGCCATGAAATTTGCATTGGGCCACAGCAACGGCAGGAGACGGGCGGGCGACACTTGGACGGCGCGTTGGGCTCCGCTATGGAAGAAGGGCGGGGTGGGAGGGGAGGGTGCGATCCCTTCACCGCTTGCATTCTCTCCTGCCTTGCTATGGCAAGTATGAGAGATACTCCCTTCGAATTACCACCACTGCCAATATTTAACACAAATATTTATTCCAAGTTTGTTTCTATGTAATTCATTTTCAATCTAATAGATTTGAAGATTTCGTTGAAAAGTGTTTCCAACGCGACCCCCGTCCTCGGAAACCAAATTTAAGCACTTCAAGTTGTCGCATAATACGTGAGAACTGATGTCCTTCTCAAAGCTTTGAAAAGACAATTATTATAACAACTTATTATTTCTCTTAATCCACGATAAAGGAGATTAATACATTCTTAGGAGAAGTTGTGTCGCTATGAGTATCGCTTTTTTGTAAGCATTCATTGTCACCGTCATTATTTCGTGCTGTTCCGTGTAGTGGATATTTTAAAGGTCGTAATGGGTAGTTTGCCTTTCCATCAACATTTTGGTTTCCATTGTCTCACACACGCATTTTTTACACTGCCGTCTTGTTAACAGTCAGAGAACCACTTTTAAGAAGTAATTTTGAGTATTTTAATTCAAAGGCCCACCCATCCACCAGTGATAGAAGCATAGTATATTTTTAGGCCAGTTGTGCAATTCATTTATTCCTTCTTTTGAGGAATTTACGTTGAAATTGATTTAGCATTATTGCTTCATCCGTTATTAAAGACCAAACTGGAAAAAGTGTCGGTGTCCTTATACGTGATGGCGCAGGGAAAGCTAAACTGTCATAAAATTTCTGCAGATTCAGCGGTTATCGAGTGGAGGGGGTTCATTTTGAGGGAAATAAATATAATATTGAGCAGTATTTGAGCTGATGAAATGCTTTCACTGCTTCTTTTGAAGTGGAGATTGTTTTTGCTAACCAGTTTTACCATTTTTGAGTGTCATTGTAAAAGCAAAACTTAAATACCTTTTCTCTTTTTGGAATTTATCGAAGCTATTGGACTTTATAACCAACATCAAGGTTATGCACAGCATACGATAAACTAGGAATAAGGAGATCGCTTGCAGCAAAAGTGCGATAATTTTTCAATTCGTCAATGATTTATTATTTAAAAGGCAATTTTTATCTAGAATTTTTATCGTAGAGATATATGTTTTGCTTGCGATCACTTTTTGAAAGTGGTTTTGCCATGCACCTGCTTCTACATCATTTGCGCATCCCCGAAGATGATGGTCTTCGAACTGCAACACTCTGGCGAGGCATTATAGTTTCCACTTTTAGACCTATACGTACTCGAGGTGTTCATGATATTTGAATACAAGTGGGTGGTTGTTGTTTATGCTATTTGTCGTTGGCATGGAGTGCGGAAGGGAGGGGGGTGCGGGAGGGCGTGGCGGCGGCGCCTTTGGTGGGGCAAGGTCAGAGCGAACGCTCTCGGTGACGTCATCGCTGACGTCACCTTGCCCGGATCAATGCCGTGTCGCGGCGGAGAGGGAGGGGGGAGAGATGGGGGGCGGGAGGAGGCGAGGCCCCGGGCCACTCGCGAGCGAGGCGCTCCCCGTGTTTGGCCGCCCCACGCTGCTTTAATTGCCCCCTCTCTCCCTCCCACCATAATTAATACCGATGCGAAACGACGGGCCGCGTCACTCATTTGCGGAAGATGCTGGAGTCGGAGATTCTCACGCGTTTCCTTTCGCGGGTGTCCAACGGCAGGCCGATTAGTCCCTTCGATCATAAACTCCCGCAAAAGAGAGAAAAGGAGCCTCTCTCTCTCTCTCTCTCTCTGCGTGAAATCGTCGCACGCAGAATGGAGATGAACTGTCGATTGAAATGGAAGGTGACTTGAGCGTGTGATTCGAACCACATGCATCGTCCATGTGGAGGCCTTTATCATTTCCCTATTCCATCGCATGCGTTGAGGGCAGCGATGCGGCTGCTTCTGATCGAGGATTGCAAATCCCTATGCGTCTTTTTTTTAAGACGAATTTCATGTTTCTAGCTGTTTCCTGATGAATATCTGTGCCTTTTTCATACGTTTAAACTCTTCGCCCCAGAAAACGAATGCACTTATCAGGAGTGTCACTGTCAATTTTCATTGCGATTCTGGCTCTATTGAGCTTAATGATTTTTCAAGCCATACTTCTAAGGAATGAAATCAGTCAGAAAGGCCTCATCGACTGATACTATTCGCAAAAATACCTCACATATATTGTTTGGAATAAGTAATTATTAGGGATGTGCGAGTAGTAGTAGCTTTTTGATCTCGAGTCGAGTATCGTGTCAAGTTGAAAACTATTCGCGAGTATCGAGTCTAGTCGTAGGTAACTAGTGATGAGCGATATATCGCTAACTGTGATTGAATCACCGTTACTGAAAAGTAGCAGTCACTGTCGGTGATTCAATATTCGAAATCACTGTGATCGGTGATTCAATCACTGGATTCGGTGAAGATAGCTCTGGCTGCTACCAAGTGATATGCGATATATCGCCACCTGTGATAGAAGAGAAGTAGCCGATCACTGCCGGTGACTAAATCACCAAATACTCGAAATCACTGCGGCTGTGAATACGGTGAAGTTAGCTTCGGCAGCTACCATGATGCTACCAACAGTAAAATAAGGATGTCTTATTCATCTTTTATAATAAATAAGACATTCTGTGCGAAATATACAGCTAAATCTTTGAATTATGATGGTTTGATTATAAATATGTATAAAAAATGATTGCCCCTTATCAATTCTTTTACCTCATCAAATTTACTTAATTATTGTAATATAAACTCGGAATCAGAACTATTCCCTTAAAAAAAATATTTTGCCTGGTAACGAAGTGATCCGAAAATCACAGTTCCGCTCATCACTATAGGTAATACAACAATGCATGCTCCAACACATTCTCATTTTTCCAATCCCCTTGTTAACTTTCTGTACTGAATGCCTAGCTTGATGAGGGATGTTGATGATTATTGTGTCATAATTTGGAAATGAATTAAAATAAATTTCTCTTAAAAAGTTACATGACCACGTTTTAAGTGAATCAACCTCTTGTAATGTTGTCAATTAAATTAATGTATGTTGAATATATGCTATAACAATTGTAATAAAGATTATATACGTAAATGAATAATGTGGAATTTGATTTTTTTAAATTCTCATGCAGAAAGACGACCTGCTTAGGCCGCAGATTTTTTCGTCTCCATTTATTAAAGTATTAATGCGGGAAGAAAATTGTCTGTCGCCACACACTTGTGTGGCTGGACAAGTACTTTTTATTAAAAAATTATATCAAATTTTTTTATAAATCTTGAATCTTCACTATTCAAGAGGACGAAGCAAACGAGCGATAGAAATTGGCTTTAGCTTTGTTCAAGTGAAATTGTCTTTATTTCTCACTACGTTTAATCAATCTTGGCAACTCTTGTGTTGTAAGTTCGAGAAGGAAGCTAAACGCAATAAAGGAAAGCATTGTCCGCTAAAATCTAGATCGAAAAAGTGCATTTTTCAATAGAAATCTTAACAATGTTTAGGTATTCTCTCGGCTTTTGAGTAAAGAAAATATGGTAGGTAGTAAAGATAACGCACAATAAGTATGAGCGATGCAGTGGTCCACCCCGATAACCCCGAACACGCCGCCGGGTCGTGGGACGAAAGTTATTCGGCGCTTACGTGGACTTATACAGTGATTGACTGCTACCTACGTATACAGCAAGCTGAAACTCCCAGGCCAAGGAATTAAAACGTCTTATCTACGTTGAAAACGATATCATTGTACGAGTTTCATGAAAGCCCCTCCTGTCGGCAGATTTATGAAATTACTGACCTCGACAGCTCTGTAACCGAAACTACTCGACTCGACATTCGTAATGCTAATCGAAGCATTCGAGTCGAGTTCTAATTACTCGACTCGACTCGAATTTTCCAGTACTCTAACATCCTTAGTAATTATAACGTTTTGAGGCAGCTGTTTCTTCTTGAAAGTTTTCTCTAAGGAACTAATGAACGACAGCAAGGAGTCAGGGCAAATTTATGAAGTGACGAACTTTAATTTTCCTAGTAGGTATATTGCTAGAATTTATCATTTTTCAAAATTTACCGGAATACACCTACTCATTAATTACAGTTTGTTTTAGCCCTGGTGAACCGACGAACCACCTTGCTATTGAAAAACCATTCTCTGGCTCTGATTATTTCTTCCGATGTCAACACAATGTGACCGTATGCACGACCTCTTTCATGCCAATGATAGGAAATATTCGAAAAATTTAAATATCGAATATGTGCTATGTCTTTTGTAATATGGACTCCGATAGCAATAAGGGTTTCAACGTAGTGGTTGTCCATGCTATCTTATTCTCCTGTGATCATAAGATGAATTCCCACCAAATTAACTCGTCGACCATTGACCTGAAGAACTCCGTTATTAAAATTTCAAGCATACGGCGAATAAAGTGGGAAAGATGAAGCAAATCCAATCATAAAAATAGTTATGAATTTGTCGTTTGTCATTTTTTTCAAATCCCGAAACATAGATCGAAGCACGCGATGGGTAGAGATGGGCGACTGAGAGATGAGTGTGTGTGTGTGAATGTAGTCATCATTTATGTGGCCAAAGATATGAAAATCCTGACCAGAGAGAACCGAAAATATGGCCTTAATGGTAGAGTATCAATATAAACTCAAGGGCCTGAACTAATGGCGCGCAACGTAATCTTTGCGGCCGTTATACTTTTCCAGGTTTTCCCAGCTAAGCTCAAGTTTGTGTGGATTTTCGCCAATGCAGTGAGGGTCGAGTTGAAATCATTCTTAAATCGCGACAGTGTCCCATTGGCCGTGGCATTTCCCAGAAGTCAAAGTGGCGAGTGTGTTCCTTCCATTTCCCGATGGAAGCTCACCCATGCGCCTGCCCTCGCCTTGACCCGCCGCCGAACATTCTCATCCGGGTCAAGGCCCATTGTGAGGCCTGCAATGATATTTGCTCTTTCGCGGCTGACTTCGTAAACATTTAGGTATTCTCCCCCTTGCACCCCCACACTTAATATTACATTGCCTTCTCCTCCTCCCTCCTTTTCTTCCAAGGAGCACTTCTTTTCGGCTGCCGCTCTTCAAGTGCCTCTTACATCGGGCGGACCTGCAGCCCCCGCCACGAGGAGGCTGCTGCGAGGAAACCACATTTTCCCCTTCCATTATTCGAGAAATTTGACGAGACAACAACGACGGCGATTTCCTGTTCTCCGGTCATTTTACTTTGCATAGCTATTATCTCTCTTTACGAAATTTTTTTAAATTCATAAGAGCAATTACAGTTGATTTGTTATTTTTCGTTTCAGCTGCTGTAACGGCATGCAGTCTTGCTGTTGGCAATTATGTTAAACTGTAAATATGAAGGAAACGCATCATCATCGTATATTACTGAAAGGAGCCATCGGGTGCATTCAAAAGCAAATAAAAGGCGGCATGTTCTCTCCGCATCCTGCTTCTCTTTTAATGGATGAATTCGTAACCGTTTATGTTTATGTAAGCGGTTATTCTCAAAATAGTCCTGCATGCTCAGTGAGAGAAAAAGACCGAATGCCAAATCTTGGAAAATTGTTTATCTTTTGTTTTAGCTCTTAGCTCTCATATATTTCGTCTGAATTAAGCTACTATTGCCGTTCGTTGCGAGCTCTCAGTAATTCTAGAGTTAGACTGATTGTTAGTCAATGCGACATAAGAACGTCAGATTTTAATTAATTTGATTGCAGCTGATTCTCTCTGAAAAGGGAGCCAATCGAAACCGTTGAAGAGGGCCGACCGAACGAGTATTGAGAAAATCAGCCCACTCGAACGAAACTGATCCGGGAATTCCACAATTCTAGCGAAGTGGGCGAAAGGTTCAGCAACCACTCGATAGATGGCGTCCTCCCTGGATGCGGACCAGGCATATTGTTTGCCTCGGTAGTTGCGGGATTCGCCGTAGCTCGAGACCGAGGCGCCACCTACCGGCCGCGAACCTAGCCCTGAAAGCAGGTTAATCGCTCGGTTCGTTGTTGGCTGGGGTGAGCGCGAGAATGGCAATGAGACAGTGCGAATGTTGCATATTGGATTTTTCTTATTTTTTTAGTGGACTATAGTTCATAATATTCATTCCCCATATGTGAGCGGTCAATGCTTCAAGGATCATATGCGAAATTAAATATTCAATAGTCTCCCTCAGTTTTCGTCAGCACAATTTAAAATGGCTTATTTTCCGACGCCGACCTGATCTTTGACATTTACTCCAGTGGCATAGGTAATTCAGCGATTACGAAATTCGGATAAATTAATTACGATGCGATCCCAGCCGGCACAGCCTTTTAAATAGAACCAAAATATACGTATAATTTCCGTATAAAACGGAGAAATCATATACGTTAAGAGAAATCATATACGTATATCTTGGAGAAAAGTTAGAGAAAAACTAGAGAAATCCAAGAGAAAGATTTCCTAAATACAAGAGAAATCATTTCTCTAACGGCGAGTAGGGCGCCGCGTAGAGGCCATGCAACGAACTAACGGCGAATAATAATAATAATATATATTTATTCCACATTATGGTACATGAAATTTTAATAGGTTACTCAAGCATGAGTTTTTACAAAGGTGGAATAAAGGCACCCCTGTAGTAAGAACCAGTGTTGGGGTTGCCATCTCTTAAATTAAACATACAGCTGGCTGGTGCGGCCAAAAACAAAAGAATATACCGTAAGTAATGAGTCAAAGTACGCTTTTCTTTAACGTCTGTTCCTTTGAGAAAATTATGAAAAATTGAAACATAAAAATAAATGAAAACAAATACATTAATTACCATGATACGTAGAAATATTTCATACACTGTACAAAAATCAGACTAATAACATACAATGTAAAAAATAATGTGCAAAGATAGTATTTACAAGTACACTTCAATATTGTCTATAGAGAACAACCATATTTTTAATTCACGTAAAAACAACGTGAAGGACTTTATTGATGTGATACGAAATGGTAGGAGGTTTAACATCTTACTAGCACAATATAAATAAAATCTTCTGAAAGCTTCATTATTCGGTTGTGGAATAGGTACTCTATTCCGTGACCTCAAGCCATGATAGGGAATATTTACATAGCCATTGACATTTCCTCCTCTGATATAAAAAATGCGTAGGACTCTATAAACATATAAATATCTAAGGGGTAAAATACCTAGTAATTTAAATAATGGGTAAGAAGCCTCGTCTCTTTTTGCCCCCATTATCATTCTTTTTTTTTTGTGACACTAAAACTGGATTTAGATTCGAGATATATGTTCCTCCCCAACAACAAAGACCATACTGCAATTTGGAATTAATTAGTGAGTAGTATACATTTTTAAGTACAGGTAAATTACAAATCTGTCTTAAGTAATAGAATTTCCTAAGTGCTGTATTCATGTAATTTTTTAAATTTTGTAAATGATTTTTCCAATTTAAATTCTCATCAATAACAAGACCCAAATACTTTATATTACTAACCTGATCAATTTGCACGCAGTTTCTGCACATGTAATCTTTAAATGGAAGGCAACTGGCACACTTATAATACAAACAACCAATAGAATCTTTTCTATCTCTTAAGCTGAAACGAATAAATTTAGTTTTTCACTCAGCGTAAGTTTATTAACAGAAAACCAATACTTTAGCTTGTCTTAGTCGCTTTGCATATGTTCTTTAACAGTTGGCAGATCTTTTGCAGAGTAAGACTAGGCTGCGTCCTCAGCAAAACAGGTAAGTTCCCCATTGAATAGTCCAGTACATAAATTGTTGACGTATACTAGGAATAGAATAGGTCCGAGTACTGAACCTTGTGGCTTAATACTCGATGCTCACTTATGCTTATTGCTTTACACCTTTATTGCTAACTCTAAGCGGGATGAGGTTTCCACACATTTTTACGCACAAAAAATCATAAGTCTCTAAAAAATTATCTTTATTTAGGCACATCTACACCGTAATTTAGAAATAATTTTTAGACATCTGCCCGTTCATTCGCCCAAGGCCTTTCCCACAGTAAGCTCCATTTAGGGCCCACAGTTCCCCTGTTTTCAGCATCTCTGCAAAGAAGTATGGTATAGCTGTTAAACGTGATGACGAGAAAAGAATGAAACTCACCTCCAAAGTCGAGGAATAGGTAACAGTATACTCATATCGAAACGATGATTTTCGTCATATCCTCACAACACTTGGGATGTACTACTTATTTCACATTTAAAACACACCCAGGTGACTACAATTAAAATATGACTAATACGGTACTTATCTTGACGTTAGATGAGTAAATTTAGCGCTGCAATAACATCATAGACGACAAAGGACGATAGAAATGCCGGACTATTGGGATATAGGACAACACCAACGAGTTCCACTCAAGTTATTCCACTAGTAAATAATTTGAAAATGCATAATTCAAATATTAATAACGAACATGGAAAGAAATGCGTTATTCCAGTAACATTGCACTAGTAAATGCTAGTCAACATGGAGAACAAAAGAGAAATCAATGATACTTACTTCAAATACAGATCCAATTGTTTACATACTCGTCTGTGTAAATTTCAAGGCGTGAGACAGGGCAGCGACAACTGCGTTACTCCGTTGGTACAATACACTTCATTTTCAACCGCTTTCACTCATACGGCACGAGGAACAAGAGACAACTTTAAAAACATTCGTGATTGCAACCGTTTCTAACCGTTGCTGCTGTTGTTACTGGAGCAGCATTTCGATTTCCATCATATCGATTGTATGAATCGATAGTCTTCTTTTATGGCTTTCGGTTAGCAGACGGGATACATCTCAAAGTTGGGTATTGAGGACACCTCGTACCCTAAAACGTGCCTATTACGTGCAGCTGAATGATTATAAAGTTGTACTAATGTCAACATTAAATGAAATTTATCAAGAGGGCCTAGGGAATAAAGTCCTTCTTAAAATCGAAGCATTAGCACTCACCACAATAACACCTTTCACGCACAATGGTCCACTTCGAGAATTTAAAATGCTAGATTGTATGTTATAATTGTTTCTTGAATGGTGGAACAAAAACATTAATTAGCTCTCCAATTGCGTGAGTCCTCTGAATATAATTCAATAGTAAATTCACGGCATTATTAGCGTTAGAGTCGTAAATGATCTTGTGGGCTCTCTGCGAACAGAAAAGATAGGGAAATTCCTACCCTGTAATTTCTCTAGGGATATATTTTCTCCATTTTTTCCCTTCCATTTATGTAAAGAATTTCTGCTGTGCCGGCTGGGAAGCTATAGCTAACGCCGGTTATGAAAGAGCAATTCTATTGCTGACACATGGAATATTGTAGATATAACGTTGAAATTGGAAATGAAATTAATATAAATTAATCATCATCATCATTAGTCAGCAATCCTAAGATTGGTTTGATGCAGTTCCTCATTTCTCTCTCCTATCCGCTAGCCTTTTTATAGCAACGTATTTCTTTCTTCTCTTTTACATCCTTTATAACCTGTCCTAAGTAACTCATTCGGGGCCGTCCCTTGCCCTTTTTCCCTTCCACTTGTCCTACAACGATTGTCTTCATCAGGCCATCATGCCTCAAAATGTGGCCAACTAAGTTGTCCCATCTTCTGCTTAAGGTTTTTAGGAGGCTTCTCTTTTCTCCCATTATTCTTAGCACTTCTTCATTACTTACACGGTCGATCCATTTTATCTTCATCATTCTTCGGTAGCACCACATTTCGAATGTTTCCACTCTTTGACTTCTCTGCTGTTGTCAACGTCCAAGCCTCGCTTCAGTAGAGAGTCATACTCCATAAGTAGCATTTGATGAATTGTTTTCTTACTTCTATGCTTTTATTCTCAGCTGTAAGAAGATTCTTCTTTTTGTTGAAAGCCCTGTTCGCCTGCGCTATTCTACTGACTATTTCTTTCTTGCTTCGTCCATCGTTAGTAATTTGGCTCCCCGAGTAAGAAAACTCTTTCACCTCTTCAAGCTTATGCCTTCCTAGGTTAGTCTTCTTTGTCTTAGCCTCCTCCCTTTTGCTGCAAACTAATATCGTAGTCTTCTTTTTGTTGATTTTCAGATGATACTTTGCCGGCCTCGGTGGCGGCGGGGTAATGTTCTCGCCTGCCAAATAAGAGGTCGCGGGTTGGAGTCCCGCCTGGGTAGGTTTCCGCGGTCCAGGGCATGGTTGTTTGTGTACGTTTACTTGTTACATTTGTTGACCACCCCGGTGTAAAATGGCCGGTAAAAGCTGTATCCAAGGGTTCGAGAATAAATATCTGGCCATTTTCCTTTCCATATTTGTCAAATTCTTCTTCAAATCCTTCTTTGTCTCAGCTATGACTGCTATGTCGTCATCAAATCGCAGCATACAATTTTTTTTCTCCGTGGCTATTGACACCCGAAGCTTTCTGCTTGATTTCATTGACTGCTTTCTTTATGTAAACATTCAAAATTAAGGTGGACAGTGCACATCCTTGTTTCACTTCTTTTCTTATTCTTGCGTCTGCACCTTTGGGTCCACATTTGATCACAGCTACTTGGTTTTTATACAAACTATGAATAATTCTACGATCATTGTAGAGCACTCCGATATCTATCAGAATTCTAAGCATTGAATTCCATTCCACGTTATCAAAGGCCTTCTCTAAATCGACAAAGGCTATGAAAGTCGTTTTTTTTTCCTCCATTCTCTTCTCTATGAGCAGCCTAAGTGCCAAAATTGCTTCCATTGTGCGCCTGCTTTTGCTAAATCCGAATTGGTCCTCATCCAGGAATTCTGCTCTTCGTTCTATTCTCCTGTAAATGATTCTTGTCAGAATCTTCGACGCATGTGTCGTCAGGCTTATGGTCCTAAAGTCTTCGCACTTCTCTGCTATCTCCTTTTTTGGAATAGGAACGATGATGTTCCTCTCGAAGTCACTAGGTAAATCTCCTGTTGAGTACATATCACAGATAATTTTAAACAGTTGAGTTGAAACCTTTTCTCCTGCATTTTTTATTAGCTCTGCTGGAATGTCATTTATTCCTGGGCTCGATTCTTTCGCAGGTCTCTTATTGCAGTGTCAAATTCCGATCTTAAGATGCTCGCTCCAATGTCATCCTTTTCTACTTTACTTTCCTCTTCGATAATTTTTTAGCTAAGTTTGCTTCCGTTGTATCATTCCTCCAGGTATTCCTTCCATCTCTCGGTTTTTTCTTCGTTTTCAATTAGAATATTTCCATTCTTATTATGGTATTACATCTTGTGTTTCGTTCCTTGAAATGGTTCCTCACTATTCTATATGCCGCTTCCACTTTCCTTTGCACGAGGTTATTCTGCACGTTCTCACATATGTTCCTCATCCACGATTCTTTGGCTTTCCTCGCTTTACTGCAAATCTCGTTCTTTATTATCTTGTAGCAAGCCTATCCTTCCGTAGTATTCGTGTTCTCATACTTTATCCGTTCTTTAACGAGGTCTAGGACTTCATCCGTGATCCATGGCTTTTTCTGAACACATTTTCTTCCCCCTAGAACTTCTCTAGCGACCTCCTGAAGCTCACTTTTGATATTTGTACAGCTATTCTCCACTGATTTTTCAGACTGATCTAATCCTATCTTGCTCTCCACTATTTTTTGAAAGGCCTGTTGATTTTTTTGCTCCTTTAGTTTCTCTAATTGCCATGCATTCCTCGCTGATTTCTTCAATTTCAGATGGAATTTCGTCATCACTTGATAATGATCACTGTCAATATCACCCCCTGGATAGCTTTTGTAGTCCTATATGTTGTTCCTAAACCTCTGCCTCACTAAAATATAATCTAGTTGAAATCTTCTTTTGGTCCCTGGCATTTCCATGTATATCTTCTTCGCATGTGATTTTTAAATAGTGAGTTGGCAATCACTAATTTGTGTTCTGTGCAGAATTCCATAGCCTTTCTCCTCTTTCATTTCGATTTCCTAATCCATATTTTCCGTTTATTCTTCCATCCTGACCTTCTCCGAAGAAAACGTTCCAATTCCTTAAAACAATGAGGTTTTCTTCACCCCTTACCAGTTTGATTACTTCTCTGATATCATCGTAGATGTCTTCAACTTCTTCATCCTCGTAGTCTGTCGTTGGCATGTAGACCTGTACCACTACGGTATATCCCGGCTTTGTCTCTAACTTTACCATAACTATCCTTTCGTTGTACTGTAGGAAGCTTTTCACACGTATTCCGGCGCTCTTTCTGAGCATTATCCTTACTTAACTCCAGCATTGCTTTTTAGAGATCCTGTATCCATAATCCTTAATCTTCCACTCCAAAGGTCTCCCTCGTCAGGCCATTTCATTTCGCTGATTCCTAGCTCGTCGATATTCAATCTTTGCATTTCCAAATTAAGGTTTTCTATCTTACCGCAAGTCCTAAGTGATCTCACGTTCCATGTATATATCCTCATAAGTTTATCACAATTGACCGATGTACCTTCTCGGGTAGTCCCCGCCCGGAGATCCGAATGGGGGACTAGTTCACCTACGGTATTTTTTACCTGAGAGGGTTCCATCATGTCAGACAATTTAAAGTTGGAGTAGCTGCGAATCCTCGGGATAATAATGTGGTGGTTTCCCCTTGCCTTCCACATCGCAGCACTACGGTCGTATGAGTAAATGTTACCACGCCTGAAGTGCAATGAGTGTCGCTGTACTGACTATCGTGATCTCCACCTTCACGCATATGAAGAAGAGCTGCTGCCCTCTCCTTCGGGTGATGTGAGGCATAATTGTTGGCGGCCTCCCTTCGCCAAGTAACGGCATCTTCACAGGTTTAATGTATCATTAAGATAGCCTATCTCACGCAGGGATAGACCCATACCACCTCGGAATGCCGCCGCTTTTTGCCCACGACTGCTTAGTCGACAAGTAAACTCGCTTATATCGCAGCTAACCTCTCTATATCTAGAGGTTGGCCCACCATCCGCAACCCGGTGGACGCACTTGGTGGCTTTAAGCAATAAAAAAATTAATTTAGTTCTTACATATGTTATTGTTAGCATTTCAACCTAAAATGATAAAGGCAGTGAAAATGTGATGTAGGAGAGAGCTTGAGTGGATGCACCCAGATGTGGGTTCTGTTCTACTCATTATGATGAACCGTTACAGATATCTATTCTGGACGAACAGTCGGGACATATTACGTATGTATGTATGCATGTGTGTTCCGTGTTTGTTATTTCCTCACCGTTTGGCTGCCGCTACGAACGACCGCTCTTGCGCAGGTTTTCTTTTCTTTTATTATAGCGACCGGTAAATTGATCTTCCTCGTCGCTAAGTTTTCCCGCATTCATTGCTGAATCCGCAAGTCCTGTTTCTGTTGCTCTTAGTACCTTGTGCACTTCAAATCCGTAGTTCTTACATGTTCCACTGTATTTTTCAGCATTCAAAAATCAATTTCGCAATAGCAATGATCATTTATTTCCCTATGATGGGTAATACCTACTATATCGTCTTAACCTTGTCCTGAAGGTTGGTGTGTACGTTTGAAATTGTCCTAAAAGTGCATTTAAAATACCCAGACACGGTAAACGAATTAGAACATAATTTCGGCCCAACTTTACTCTCCCCAAAAATTTACGTTTTTTTCTCAAATTGAATTTGATGATTGAAATTGAACTAGATAAAAATAATTGAGAAATAGCAATTTTGTAAGAAGTAAAATGAAAAGTGAGAATTTTGCAGCTTGTAAAATTTTAATTATTATTAGGTATGGTTCTATTATCTATTTAATGAATTTTTCCTTGAAACTGCACTGAATTTTAAAAAAAAAACTCTTCAATAACCTTTACGGATAACCTTTTCACAAAAGTGTGGAGCTTTGCTTTATTTTTTTATATTATTTTTACACTGACATGAGTGTGTCATAAATAAAGCAACTACTAAAAACGTAAAAAAATTTAATCGCAAAAAGACTTTAATTCAAGTAATCCGAGTCTTCTTTTATTAAAATTAAAGGTTTAAAATATTGCAAAAGCACATTTTGGGGCTAGTTAAAGTCTTTTGATTGCTTCTAATTAAGTTTGCTTACTGTCGGCGCCAAAATGGTATGCCGCTGTACTTCGCAAATTTATGTATGGGCTTGTGCGCATGCTAAAATAATTAATAATTCGGCAGTGTTTTGCGCCTAAAACCCCCTCTAGCCTTAATTCCTAGCTGCGCCCCGCGAATAAGTGACTCCGCGCACTGTAAAATTAGCCGTTTTGTCAACTTCATGAACTTTGTAACTCAACCGTGCACATGGGTTCCAAAGGAGGATAGCAATAGCGTTTTCAGACTGCTCAAAGGATTAAAAAGGTATATTTGCGATCGTTATTTGCATATTCACTCTATCTTCAGGTTTGAGCGGAATTAGCGACGAAAAATTCTTAAACTTATATATGCTTTACGAAAAGGACAAATTAAGTAATAAGCACGCTAAGCATCATTTATGCTTGGTTTGCTCTAAATTTTGATTTATTAAAAGTCACAAAGCTTCCTGGAGCTCGAAGACAAATGTTTCAGTCACAGTCCATTCTTATTCTAGAGTTCCGCGCGCAGATTTGGCAACGCAGCGCATTCGATCGCTCCGGCGGATTTTCTTAACGTCCATTTATAATTTATGCTACATATCAATCAAGCATTATCGGATCATAGAAAAATTGCAAATAAATTGAAAAGTGTTTCTATCAGTTTTGTTTCTTGTTTCGAGGTAAACTGTAGGACTAGATAATGTTTAAAGATTATCGTTAATTAACGACAAAATGTGCGTTCAAAAAGTACGCAAAAGCCATTTTCTTGGTCTATTTATGCAACCTATAATGGAAGATGAATCCTGTAAAAGTAGTAGTTTTCCCTTGGTTGAGTTACACGGTTCATGAAGTTGACAAAACGGTTAATGTTACGGTGCGCGGAGTCACTCATTGCACTGGTGTGTCTAGATTTTTCATTTTTCACAAAAGAAAAAAATATATCGGAATTCAGAATAAAATTTTCTTTAAGATGACGTAGTATTTATTATTTTAGCATGTGCACAAGCCCATACATAAATTTGCAAAGTACAGCGGCATATCATTTTGACGCCGGCGGTAGTTAATTATTGGCTTCACCCTTGCAGAGCCTTTGTTTTAAGCTTATTGTCAGCGATTGTTATGTAAGGCTTTCGGTGCTGGACACCTCAGCGTCAATCCGGGAATTTAAAAAAATTCGCCTCCAAAGAGTAGGATTTTTCTGAGCGAGAAACAACGCACAGTTCTTCCCCAAATTGTTTTCACTTACTTTCTCATTTTCTGAATCGGAAGGGAAAAGACTTCGGATAACCATTTGAAGAGTGGGTTTCCTTCGAATCATGTTCGACACCGCACCATCTAGAAGCCATAATCATGTTTGCACTACAGCGAAAATAGCTTATTGATTCGTAACGATATCACAAAACGCACGAAGGCAGCAATTGTCGCAATAACTTACGCCATGCCCCACCAAAGGTCAAAGCAATACAAAATTATATTATTCAAGGCCTTATGTAACGGAGCATTCTGTCGTCTGCGACTTTCAAAATAGCTGTATGCGATCGAAAATATCGTTATAATCGACACGCACTGTCGATAGTCGCACAACTGCGCATCGTTGCTGCGCAGAAAATTCACCAAAATCCCGAAATCATTCAGCGTGTAAAGCAGGCGCATCAAGCGAAGGGTTTCATTCGCAAGATCACTCGAATGAAAATTAATCATGTAAAACAGCCGAGAGAGTTTTTTCTTCTTCTAATTTCGGTTCTGTGCATCGATTCTGTGTGCACGTTTCATTTAAGCATTTTAAAGACCATAAAAAAACTCTGTCTAACCACACCAGCAATCACTGAACAATGATGGATTTTGCTATCTGTTGGAGGAAAAATACAGAATACTTGCAACGTGCGGGCGCATCTTCCCTCTCCAACACCGCTTCCGGTCCGTCAGGCCATGACAGTGAGTTCCACGGCGTATGATCCATCCCCCTTCGTTACAGACTCAGACAAGTGAAGGTACTCATAAATTGTAATCTGATTTTTTTCTCGGTGACCTAATTGGGGTCTCAAGTACCCAGAAACACAGCTGCGGGGATATCGGGTTTCGCTAGGGGAAGAGTGGAGGAGGGGATAGGCGAAATCGATACCTCCACTGCATAAACGCTCAACAATCGCCGACCGAATCAAATCCGCTCATCTAGTACTATATGAGTTAGGGCTATCTAGATGAGCGGATAGGATTCGGTCGGCGATTGTTGAGCGTTTGTGCAGTGGGGGTATCGAAACGGCATGGTATTAGTTCCCAAAATATACTGATGAGGTCGCGACATCCACGAATAATGCAGAGTCCTCTAGATTGCTCTCTCAACACTACTCCCTCATCATGTCGAGTCGTCGCATAGCCTTCCACTATGGGAATCACGACGTCCGCCATTGTTAGTACAAGCACCCCGTTTTCCCATAAGGAGATGTGGTAAAATTTATTCGTTTTTTTGGTAAGCGAAGACTGTTGGTAATTTTCGGATAGTTGCTATTGATTCTCGAAACCTTCAGTAACATAAATACAAATTTTCTAGGCATGACAACAATGGAAACGGCGATAATAAAAATAAAACCACGGCAAAGGCTAAGCGTATTACGACCTGATCGAACCCTTGTTTTAATGGGTTGACACCCAATTGCGCTAAATAATCACTGAAAGTACTATTAACGGAAACTATTACCCTCAATAAAAAGGCTCTTTGCAAAATATGTACTGACACAAGCAATGACTGAAATCAGATAGTAGGATAGCGGGAACATGAATGGGCGTAACCAGCTGGAAACAGCCCTTCAGCGGCGTAGCGCGGTGGGATCGGACCCCCCTGCCCCCCCGACAATATGAAAACACAGTTACTTTGATTAATATAAAAAACAAAATATTGAGAAATGACGAGTTTACAAAAGATTTCTTTGACAAATAAAGTTTTTTCGATCATTAACCCGAACGAAATTCCTGGCAACGCCCCCCCCCCCCCCCCCCTTAGAAGCGAAAATAAATTAAGCTCGTAACGAAAATTTTAAAGAAATTATTTTTAAAATTATATTCGCATAAGGCATGGAACAAATTTAAAAATCATTCTCTTCATTGTATAGACCAATGAAACGTTGTCATAATTTACTTACAATTTTGGTTTCTTCTTTATTTGCAAAAATGTTACTACTTGAAAGACCACGACATGCCCTCCTTGTTTTGATCCTGGGTACCAGTGTAGCAGCGAGGGGGGTTTTGGGGGATAAATTCTCCCCCCCCCCCCCCCAGAGCTCAGAGAAATTTTTAAGTTAAATCCATTTTACTTAATTGGATTAATATTACTAAGAGAATAGTGTAAGGACTAATAAAAATATCCCTCAGAAAGCCGTAAAGCTCACCATTTATCTTAAAATTCGCCAATTTACTAATCTCGCACCTATCACTAATCCTGGAGGGTATTCTATACACCCACACACACTTGTATTAGTTGCACCTAAACCCCCCCTCAGTGAGAAATGGATCGTCGAATCTACGTCGATTCGACGACTATAGATCGATATGTGGTCGACGTCGATTTTATTTGTTCAATCGACGTTTTTTCGACGTGTTATTCTCATTGGCCAGCGGGGTCACCGTGTTGATTGGCTGAGGGGAGAACTTAGTGATGTAGTTTTAATGTCTTAAAAATGACGGTGAGACGCTATTACAACATATGTGTCTTAGATAAGAAATATAAAATTAAATAATTATTTTATTTATCCATAAACATTAGTTTTAATCTCCGAGAACAATCTTTGATTCCCTTTAATTCTGTAACTTGACCGTTGAAGTTCGATTGCGTGTATCAGTTGAGCTGTTAGTCGTCATGCTGTTAGTTCTTCGCAGTAAACCCGGAACAGAGACATTCGGCGCCGTATAGAAAATTTATTGTCGCATTTATTTTGCGCGACAAACTTTGCTAGCTCTAAATCCTGTTATTGGTATTTAAAATCCTTCTGATACTTAATGAGCTTTTGGATTCGTATTAATCATCGAAAAAGGCATTCCGTCGCTTAGTAAAGACAAGCTTCACTACGTCTTCCATACTTCGGAATCGGTCTGCTTTTGGACCGCTGTATGACAGGTAGGATTAGCTTCCCCTATTTAATGTGTTCAAGATTTCCATTTTCACACATTTGCCACATACGCCGGACCTTCTATTTGCGTCCAAGTTCTTACTTCTTTCCTGCGTGGTATGTGATATGCACAAGCTTGGCTTTGTGACTACGTTTACCTCATTTCGATACCTTTATACTCGCGTCATAGATGTCAACACCTCACATTTTTTCTCAAGGATTTCTGATTATTATTGAATATGAATACGAAGGACTTAAGATTACAAATCACCATTATAAATTTATTTCAGCCTTCATTTGTTTAGACTTTACGTGCTCGATTGAAATACGTCGTTGGCGCAGCAATAGATGCTCTTTATTAGCCGAAAAGATGTATATTTCCGCAATTATTAGTAGGAATCGCAGGTAAAAAGACGATATCTCGTCGACATAGAAAACTCATCGATGGTGTCGACGTCGAAAACACGTCGATGGCGTCGACGTCGAAAACACGTCGATTTTCGGACCATATAGACAGCGATCGATGTGTTACCATCGACGTTTTATCGATGAGTACTTCGACGTCGAATCGACGTAGATTCGATGATCCATTTCTCACTGGGCCCAGCCTTAATTCCTAGCTGCATCCCTACTGGGTACTCACATGAATAGATGTGCTCAATACCAAACGTGAATGATAGAAACAGACAGAGGGTATATCTGTTCCAATGATCGTAGTATTTAGCGGTCTGGGGTGATTTGGGTCCTGATGGGGGAATTCGGAGGTCCTTCTTGGAAAATTTTAGGAAACTGCATGCCCGAAAATGGATTTTGACACTATTCTCACTCTTAAATAGTAGATAAAGTTAATAAAAAAGAAGTTTATCATGAAAAAATACTATGAAAAGTGAGAAAATTAATAATGTATTAGGGAGCTGATATCTCTTTCGTGAATTTGCCCCATAAACGGCAATGAAATCTAAAAAAAGAAACTAAATACAATCTTTTCGAATAACCCTTCCAAATAAGCACTTGCAGTATCTTTTTTGTCTTCTGGACACCTAAATCACTTCATTTTTTTACAATGAGTATGCAGTTAAGAAAGCAACCAATGAATACGAAAAATTATATAATTACAAAAAACATTGGTTCAAGTAATCTAAGTAATGAATATCTTTTTTAATTACACCTTTAATATCCCTTCAAGATGCAGCAGGGCCCCCCTAACCTTGGGTGCCTCAGAGATTGCCAACCTGGCCAGTCCGCCCTTGTACCCATATAGCAATGCAAGCCAGAATCAAGCTTGCAGCAACCTAGAAAAAACAAACCTGAATCACGGTTTAGACGTCTTGCTTATTAACACACCAATGCAAGCCCTTCCATTGTTTAGTGCATTTCTAATGGAAATAAAATTTAATAAATACAAGCCTAGGTGAACCACTCGGGTAATTTCCTGGGAAATATGTACTTGGAATAGAGAAACAATAACAAAAGAAAACAATTCTAAAACATTCGTACAATACCTTGAGAAGTAAAAATAGAAAATAATCTAACAGGAATCATATCAGACCATTCTCAAAAAGCCTAGTAGGTACAGAAAGGGGTACTCTTGCAATTAAATCAACATAAAAACTTGTGGGATACAATAAATGAACACCTAATAACACATCATAACCCTGTGAACTAGTGAGTTGTGATTACCCAGACGGCACAGGAAGTTTTCGTACCTGAATACGAGGGTGGACCATCAAGATACAAAAATCGCGCTCAGGAAGTTACTAAAAAGGTTTTGTTTCTTTATTTCCTTTAATGACGAAAAAAGATGCAAGAGGACTGGCAAATTCATATGCATCGATAAAATTGTATCTCATCGATAAAACTGTATTCGGTCTGGGACTATTTTCTTTCGCGGGTGGTGCCATCGTGCCATATCCTCCTAGAAAGATCACATGCCTTCACAAGCTGGCACAAGCCCTTGGAGATCACATCGTTTACGTCACGTCTCACCACATTTCAGGGATTTTTGTGGTTAAGTTTGTGAAAAATAGAGTGTCTGGTAATAGTGAAGTTTCCCTTATTCTTTAATTTCATTCACTGGGCTTCAGAAACGTGTTTGTGAGATATTTTTGTTAAAAATGCCTTTCGTGTGTTTATTGTCGGGATGACGTAATGGAAACTCCGGGACATGGTTCAAGGTTTTAGCTTTCCAAAAGATCCTGAGTTGAAGAAGAAGTGCATTTGGGCGATAAGAAGAAAACATTTCACCCCTACGAAAAGCTGTGAGGTATGTACTCTTTCTCGCTGTAATTATTTGGATGTAATTTTAAGTTAGAAGTGGCTTCGGGATGTTGATGCATCAACATCCCGAACTATTCAGTACTGAAGTACTATAGTACTATTCAGTACTAAAAATGGTGATTCAAAATATTGTAGCAGCAATTCTTTTGAAAATTCTTGCATTTTAGTTGTCTTTTTTGTATTAATTCATTCGGTAAACGTGTGGTTAAAGGAGAAACTAGGAATAAGCTGCCAAGTTTATAGGTTCGAATATTGCTTCTTAGCTTGCCCTTTGGTGTATTACACGTCGGCTTTCATCATTTCAAATTATCTTATGCTATAGTTTAAAACAATAAAAATATCAGGCTTACAAATATTTACTATATTTACGAGCCTAGTAATTTGATTTCTCATGCAGAAATACCAAAAATTGGAAATGATTTGACCTAATAAGTTACATGGTATTTTATTATTTATTAATTTTAGGTGTGTGAGCTTCACATCGCACCTTGTGATATCAGAAAATAATCTGTGGCCTTGGACGAGAAGACGAGTAGAAAATTCTTGCTGAATTGAAGGCACCCAGATTGGAGGAAGGTACCATTGCTTCACTGTTACCTGTCGCCAAGAAGACAGACATTGTGGCAGAAGTGACATATTTGTGGATGTGGATTTGATTTGTGCAAGTTGATGCTGTGATAGTGGACGTTCATCGGAGAAAGTATTGAAGATAGTTTTTATGTATCGACCAGTCCTCTTTTAAATAATTTTCTATTCGAAAGAGAATAAGAGTAATTGTTTCGCTAAATTAGATGTGGGATAGAAGAGAAAATTGGAAATATTATCGTGGTTGACAATAGAAAATACATAATATATGTATTGTATTTCTGTGGGTTTTTCTTTCCTGCCTCTTTAAAATTTCTTGTGGTGGTGACTTCATGCAAAGTAAGTATAAAATCGGAGGTGTGATCTAAGAGATAACATGTTTTATTTTGCAAGTGTTTATGCTGGTGATTTGGCAGGACTTTCATATTTTTAATAGGTTGATACATTTACTGCAGTGACCTAGAGACTTTTACTCATGCCAAATAATTTTTCAAATACTTTAGCGCCTGATATGGGTAAGTTTTAGTAGCTGAGACTGAACTATACGTTAATTTTTGCTTGCATTTTGATGAATTCGATCATACTAATAGCAGATGTGTCAGCAATCCTGTTTCATCGGCAATTTTTATTTAAAAATTTTATTTCGTCAGGCTGTAGGGTAAGCTTTTTAATGCTCGTGGGCTATGTGATGTCTTATTTAGTGTCAAAATTAATAAGAATTTACTCTTATTAACATCTCAAGGTTTCCAAGTAAGTACGAGCCACTTAAGAATGCTGGATGCTGGGGATGCGTGAATTAGCCTTGAGAATCTCATTTTTCGCAGTTATTTAAGTGGCCGAATAAGTTTTGTAAGTTCTCAATGGGTAAATAATACTATATCATGAATTCTAATTACCATGAAAAACTCACAACCGACAAAAACTTTGTCGGTCGTGAGTCTTTCATGGTAATTAGAATTCATGATATGGTGTTATTTACCTATTGAGAACTTACAATTCATAATGATTCGTATCAAGGTTCTCGCTACGGTCTGTAGCTATCGATTGTGTTGCGCTCGATACATTTTTCGATCGTGCGAGTTACGATATATCTAATTTCGACCTAATCGATTGAGATTAGCCTGAGTGCCGTGTTCCTGCGCGCTTCGTATCCAATCGTACGTGCTTAGTAGCGGACATTCACATGCTGCGTACGCGCTTCGTCAACAGGCCGCGAATGGAAATTATCCATTGACGAAAAGCGACGGAGCGGCATAGTATCCCCTTAGTCAATGGGTACTATGTACATACGAATTAGATACGGAGGGTTCTGTACCGTCTGGGTAATAACAGCAGTAGGTAATACTTAAATAGACAAAAGATATTAACTTCTATAATCTGAGTCGACACAAGGGTACTAACTTTTAAATTCCAAGCAGATGCATTTGGCAAAAAATTATCTATGACTGAAAAATAGATCATTCCTCCCACAATACCCCAATCCCGGGTAATATATTTGTAATTATGTATAAGCAATTCCCATCTCCGCTTAAGGTGAAATGAAGTGAAACATAAGATAAATAAAGGAGAACCAAAGTGCACATATTAAGGCCAAAATTATAACATATACCAGGGCACTAATGCAGGAAAAAAATTCAATCTATATATGACATGAACTATTTTATTATTAATCCAAAAAAGATCACTGAAGTTTTTTATGACCAGGGCACAACTCCTGTAATGGCATGCCCATGTATTTTGCAACAAAACACTCAAAAGTGTATGATAAGATATGAAAATAAATCTTCCTTCTTAGTTAGCTTCAAGTCAGCTAGATTGATATGACTTTTGTCAACAGCAGGCTCTTCATTCAGTCCACTTTTGTCTCAATGCAATTCCGTGAAAGATTTACTACATGACATCTCTGTTAGCCTAACTGAAATATGCCATGGAATAAACTTACAATTTCCACACACTTAGGTATCAATATCCTTAAATTGGAGATAAATGTGAATGACATAAATAGCTTAGTTGTTATTTTTTACTACCTCATCATATACTTGGGAAATTAACATAATTATAGAATGATTTCCATACATCTGAATAATAGTTACAAAAATTTAGCATGCATGAATCACCTAAGTTTATTCACAAGTCCTTTGATGTGTTCTCTCTAAACAAGTGGACTAGTAGCAGTATTGTGTGATAATAAATGAGGAAAATGGCTCATACTTTTGACAAGATATTAAACAGAAGGTAAATAATATTTTAAAAGAACATACCATGCAACTTTTAAAAGTGATGTAAGAATCTTTCTCAGACTTGAACATTCATTAAAATCTTAGGTAAGGAGTGTTCTTGGAAATCATTCCCGCAAATTAAGGACTTCTAAGGATATTTAAACAAGAAAGCTCTGACACTAGGTCGTAATTACAGTAAATTTTACTCTGTTTATGCCAAAATAATGAAATATCTGATTTAACAGTTGCTTGTATACCTCTATCAGACAACTTAAGGCAATCATGTTTCACTAGAATGTGTAAAGCCGTCAACAATCCACATTATCCACTACTCAACTGGTAGATAACCAAGCACTCATGGCATAAAAGTTGCACATATTGGTAATGATGAAATGTGTATATGCCAAAGAGGGATATGCATTAAGAACTGATTAGAGTCATCGTATCAACACACAACAACCCATACAAAAAAATCTGTGCTGTGGCTGTACTAAAGCTGCACTGTAACTGTGCTAAAAGGGCTGTACTGTGACTCTACTTAAACTGCACTTGAATTGAAACATCACAGTACAGATATAGCACGGTCAGAGTGCAGTTGCCATAGTACAGTCACAGTGGAGTTGTCATAGCACAGTCACAGTGGAGTTGCCATAGCACAGTCACAGTGGAGTTGTCATAGCACAGTCAGAGTACAGTTGCCTTAGCACAGTCATAGTGCAGTTGCCATAGCACAGCCACAGTGCAGCTGCCATAGCAGTTTTTACTGTAATACTCTTTCCATGAATCAATAATTGACAGTCTTGATGTGGCTATGGCATTCCCTGTATATCTTATTGAAAACAAGAAGCAGAATTAAATCAAGATAGGCCAATTAGCAGAGATATATAGTTCCCTTTTTGGGTGTTTGAAGATTGGTTGCCTGATCCAATCAGAAAACCGCAAAGAGATAACAGTGGCCAAAACGACTACACTCATTCGAATGTTGACTAGTCTAAGGAAAGATAAACCATATTCCTAACAGACACTCACTGAATTTGTTACGTTCCACTTCCTTAATATGAACAAAGTTTATGGTACTAAAAATATTGCTATCGAAGCACGGTTCTATGAGAAAAATTGACAAATCCTATTCTGCACATCAACAGGCACTCGACATAAAAACCACAAAAATTTACTTCAGTGCTATTTGTCTAGTTGCCACAAATATGCCCACCTCGATAGTTTTTGTTGATGAAGTTTCAGTACTAACGCCGTGGAGCACAATAAATGACAATGAGATATGAAAATAAAAGAAATTTATTAAATACAAATATACTCATGATTATAAACATAAAAATGAAAGTCTTGTTAAGGCATGGCCGCTAAATTCATTTGCCTCTTTGGCTTCCTTCCTGAAATTAAAAGGAAAAACCTTACATACTGATATCTAATAAAGTGTTACTTCAAAATTTGACTGTTTAAGTTTGTCTGAATTTAATTTTAGAGAAGTTGAGTACTTACCTCCAGCAGCAGAGTATACATAAAGATATGTCTTTTTTTCAACTCTCTCGTGCCTCGCAAGGAGTAGATTGCGAGTCGTCGAAATCAATCGTGGAAAGTTGATTCATCGCGAACCACACGGATTTTAGCAAAATCGACGATATCACTTCACCCGCAAGAAAAATTCCCGGCTAAGTAGCAAATTTTGATGTAATTGAAGTAAAGTTCACTTCTTTATGTTCTTAGCGACGATCTTACATCGACGTATCCATCGTATAGCGTAGAATTCAGAGCACGTAAACAAGTAATGTTACAACCGGTTCAACACCAATGCCAACCAATGCTCTAACAAAGATGGCTGAGTATCGGCGGAAGTTGTTCTATTGACCGTTTTGACCATACTTTACCAAAATAATAAGCAAGCTGGAGCTATGCATTGCCGCTGTAATGTCAACATAAATTTTTATATAATTTCCCCAACAACACACATTTGGATATACATATGTATTTATATTGTATTTTCATGGGTCACATACATATGTATTTTTGTTATGTATTACATCTGTAGTACATATGTATTATTGAATGTATTTCCTTTGTATTCATACATATGTAAAAGTGGTACGTGTTACACGATAAATACATTTGTATTTTTTGTGTATTTTTGAAATTTCGATACTTATGTAAATGTGGTCAAAAATACACAAAAAATACAAATGTATTTATCGTGTAACACGTACCACTTTTACATATGTATGAATACAGAGGAAATACATATGTAAATGTGGTCAAAAATACACAAAATATACATTATGTATATTTCCTGTAATATTTGGGAGGTGGATTTTCGTGGCGTCTTGTGAAATGTTCATAAACATTTTTTCCATAAATAATATGTTCACAGCAAACGCCAGATTTCCTTATTTTAATGATCATTCATCCATTCGAATTTATACCCAGAAAGCTTAAAAATAAATCGTATACTGGTCGATGTGAGCAAGGGTAGTAAAGATGGCGGCCATTTATGTTAATTTGTAAATGCACGCGAAATACAGACGTATTACATATGTAAAATTCAGTTTCCATCCGCGAAATACACACATGGAAAAATGGTTCACAATACATGAAAAATACAAAAAATAGTTCTTGCACAGAGCAAAAGTAAAAGCGAAGTTTAATTTTTTAAGCAATATTTTAATATAATTGTTTAAACAAAAAAATTAAATTCTCAATTCTGCGCCTCCACTGCCGCAATAAGCTAGGGAAGTGAGTGGGAGTGATACAGTTATAATCTCGTTAACAGTTAAGCTCGGCATTTCGTTCGAGACTACCAGAGACTTCAAGAATGTGCTGTAGGAGGAACTCCGGCATCTATGCTAATAACCAAAAGGAAATCCGTACTTAACTAGCTACTGGTGTAAAGTTAATTTTATATTTGTTTGTATTATTATACGTATTGGAAGAATTGACATAGTGTTTTAATCCTCGATAACCGGTGCGTGTGGATTGTGTGCTCAACCCGAAGCTATGTTTTGCTGGAAATCTGCTTCAACCCCGCACGTTATTGCGATTCGTGCAAGCCAACTCCAACAGTTTCCTGTCACTGGATAATTAAGGTAAGGTATGATTTATCTTTTATTGTGGGTGAAATGATTGATATCACTGTAAACCATGCAAGTAGTTCTCCAGTGTTTCACGAGAGTATTTTCGTACGCGTATTCTTCAATATTTTGACTAAAGATGTGCTACTACACGATTAAAACCTTCTATTTATTAGTAATTTGGCAAAATTACGTCGCAATTATATTGTACGCCTACATAGACTACATTAATTATGTTATTTGAGTATATTTGGATACAACTATTGGCGCAATGTGTTGACCATGGGCGCAATGGGTTACAATTTTTTCTGCTCTTAATTAAGAGCAGAAAAAATTGTTTAAAGGAATGTTTTCGTTCACGTGTGAGTTGTATTATCGCTGTTTATTACCACAACCTACGGTATTGTAGTTCTTGCATTCCTAGTTATCCTATGCTTTAATCATAACATCTTTGACCGTAGACTTATCAGCGTAGCCTTGTCACTTATAGATTCCCCGAAGTTCCGAACCGTTTTGCCCTCTACTTCTAATTATTTAACGAACAAGAAGTATTGGTCGGGTAATATCGGTTCCCTGAAAGCAAAATGTAATATTTCTTTCATCTTGAAATGCAGTCAATCAAGGTGCATGTCGTCATTATTATTAACACAAGATAAATACGTAACTTTCATGCGAAAGTTTGTCATTATATGTAAGAAAAAGGTGCGTACGGGCCAAATTAATTAATTATAATTTTCTTTTCATGCTCTTTCGCGCATACCCAGCAGGCGACGATGTAAATAGCTTGGCCTGGACAAGAGGAGAATGGATTACGGAAAAAAACGACGAAGCAAAGCCAGAAGACCAGGTGGAATTGTTAATACCGAGGTACTGTTTTAGGGAAAAATTATTTTTATCCATAATGGAGAGGTTTCTTAAAGTTAAGCCTGAAATTATCGGTTATATGAAATTTATTGTTTGAAAATTTGATATCACAAGTTTATCTTTTTTATGTGTGAATCATCCGCTACTAAATCATGGTACTAATATATTAGTATCATGTACTAAATAAGCATACCAATGGATACACTTTTTCCTAGTTAATTTATTTAAAAGTAGTCATATGATCTTTTCTCATATTTCTCATTCTTCTTAAGAGAAAGGCTATTAATTTTGTAAAATGAAAGCATATCCCCAAAATATCTGATTTCTCAAAGGACAAGGTCAAATCTGTGCTAGCTGGGACCTCGGCATAATTGGTAAATGAAAAATTTTAAAACTCATGTCTGGAATCTAGCAGAGAAGCCAAACTTTCATTTGCATTCAGAATACAGAATTAGTACTAAAATTACAGACTTCACAGAATACTGACTGCCTATATGAATTGAAAAAAAAATAATTGAAAGGCCTTGAGCTCCTATTCAGATCTTACAAAAAGATATATTTTTGCATGACTTTTAAACTTGACTTCTTCTTTTCTCCTTTCAGGAAGTGGCTGATGGTGCAGAGTTGGTTTCCTGAATTCAGGTTTCATCTTGTGCAATGGGTTACAGCGTTTGTTCCGTGTTAACATTTTTTTCTATTTTCCAACTCAAACCATTGTTTGTACTTGATTTATCTTTGTGCCATTTTTTTATCTAAGTTTCACCTACTGTTTGCTGGCCCTTAATGCGTGTTAGCAATATTCATGGCCACACTTGTTCTTTGTATGAATTATTTTATTTTTCTCTTTGAATAAATGTATTGTTATCTGTATGTTTTGGTTTCCTTATATTTATTTATCCATTTGATCCATATTGATATTGAGTGGATGTGGGTCAGAAAATCAATATGTATAATTCATGTACGAGGGCCTGCAGGTACATGTGTATGTTACATGTAAGGGTATTCAGATTTCCAATTTGTAATACGCACGTATACATACATCCTGAAGGACTTTTGAGCCACTTTTACGTGAAATATACAGACGTAATACGATTGTATTCCATCGTATACATATGTATATTTCATGTATGGGTATTCAGATTTCCAATTTGTAATACGTATGTATACATACATCCATAGGGACTTTTGAACCATTTTTACGTGAAATATACTGATGTAATACGATCGTATTCCATCCTATACATATGTATTTGGTCACGTATTTTTTGTGTATTATTGATGTGATACAGATGCCGTGTTATCTGGGTTACGCATTCATATTCTCATGGAAATGATAGTTGATCGTAATATGAAATAATATAGAAAATACTTTCTCCTGTCAATGACTAGTTTAAGTCCAGCCCTGTCGCAGTGGTTTGAGCCATAGTACAGATCCAGTCATGTTACCCAGCCCAGTCACAGTCCACTTTTAGCCACAGTACACTTCCAGTCATGTTTTCTAGCCCTGTCACAGTCCAGTTTGAGCTATAGTACAGTTCCAGTCCAGTTACCCAACCCAGTCACAGTCCAGTTTGAGCCATAGTACAGCTCCAGTCATGTTACCCAGCCCAGTCAAAGTGCAGTCTGAGCTCTAGCACAGTTCAAGCACAGTGATCCAGCACTGTTAAAGTACAGTTCTTCTCAAATTCTAGCTGCCATAGTACAGTCTAGTACAGAAAAGTGTACTGTGACTGTGCTAAACACAGAGTTTAGTCCAGTTACAGTGCAGATTTAGTGCAGTCGCAGCACAGATTTTTTTGTATGGGAAGCAAAGAGGGAAAAACTAGTTAACCAGGCCAAATATATGTCAGAGCATTAGAATAAAGGAGCTTCCATGCTATTGAATAGATTGAGAATTCCATATCAGCAACTCACCATCAAATTCGATGTAAAGAACACAAAAATATACCCACATATGTGAATTACCAGATTAAAGCAATAGAATAGGTAGTTAAGAGGTAATCATTCAAAAAATTACTTTTGAATAAAATACATCAAGGACAGGTAAACACTAACAGATGTGACTCTGTCATAACTAGCTATGTGGAGCAGCATCAAACACTTGCTATAAATAATAATCCGGATGACAACCCATGGAATCAGTTTTAACATATAAGTTCAATATCATTCAGTCTGACCTTTGAACTTGAATATAGAAAAACAGACAACAAGCTAGAAAATTTAAGAAAAAAATACATTTTGCTACTCCTGATATATTCTCTCATTAGGCAAAATACAAGGTGACACCACAAAGCCAATGCAGAAGATGATTGCTGGGAATATAATGCAGCACATGCTTCTCCTGCTTAGGTTATTTGGACTTGAAATGCAATAATTGTATCTTATCGTTGTAGCAGTTGTTCCATTACACAGCCATCAATTCAGAAAAAAACCTGATGCAACAGGCAGCGATGAATCTGGAACAAAGGAATAATCTTGGTGACATTAACTGAGTGAACTTGAGTAAAATATGAGAATAAAACAATCACCACTGGTATTCACATAACATGCACTACAATTTAATGCAAAATATATGTACTGCAGAATACCTTGGTAAAAGGACTATCCACTTAGAAAATAAATAAAACTCATCCATACAATATTAAGGGTGGAATTTAGTACCAAAATATTCTTAGGCACTCAATTTAGGAGGACCTGAATTCAAGATATTACCCACCCTTTTACTCTACCTGATGCACACAGATGATGAGCCAAGATATGAAGAAACATTTAAGCACATTATTGAATAAGACACTCAAGTTTAATGCAGTAGAAGCATAATTATAATTGCATCCAAAGTATATTAATCAAGAAAGGATACTGAATATCAAAGTGTCAGAATGAATTTAGCAAACACGATGGTAGTTCTCAAATCCGGCACAGTCATGGGCCACCAAAACAGCTTAACATAAGAGTAACCAGTGACTCAATTTAATTACTCCAGAAGTATTTTGAAAACACTTTTTCAATGTAAAGTAGCAATGTGGATGCTATGGAAGTAATGAAAAATGGTATAACTGAAAAATTGTCAGAATATATAAACAAAGGCAATGTGAAAGAAAAGAACTTGCAATGGATAGTTCAATCTTACATTCAAACAAACTTGTCAATTTGAGAAGCTACCTTATTTGATAGATGATAAGCATTAGCAGAGACTGCGTGCTTATTTTTCAACAACTGTGCTGATTTCTCAGAAATTATAGATGAATGAGAATGTTAACAACTACTTCATTTAAAAATATACATATGTGGTCATATCTCAGCAAAATACCAAGTGCATGTGACATATGTGGAATATAAGAAAGAAAGACTAACACCACCTAAAGACACTAAAATGAGGCATAATAGAAACAGACAAACTACAAGAGATTTTAAAGGTCCATGACTCAGGCTAATAGGTGCTTATGACATGAATAAAAACACAAATGAAGACATGCTCAATATCTTCAGCTCCTAAGACTGCATCCCAGATAACACGGCATTTGTATTACATCAATAATACACAAAAAATACGTGCCCAAATACATATGTATAAGATGGAATACGATCGTATTACATCGGTATATTTCACGTAGAAGTGGTTCAAAAGTCCCTATAGATGTATGTATTCGTGCGTATTACAAATTGGAAATCTGAATACCCATACATGATTTATACATATGTATACAAAGGAATACAATCGTATTACGTCTGTATATTTCACGTAAAAGTGGCTCAAAAGTCCCTCAGGATGTATGTATACATGCGTATTACAAATTGGAAATCTGAATATCCTTACATGTAATATACATATGTATCTGCAGGCCCTCGTACACGAATTATACATATTGATTTTCTGACCCACATCCACTTAATATCAATATGGATCAAACGGATGAATAAATATAAGGAAACCAGAACATACAGATAATAAAACATTTATTCAAAGAGAAAAATAAAATAATACACACAAATAACAAGTGTGGCCATGAATATTGCTAACAAGCATTAAGGGCCAGCAAACAGTAGGTGAAACTTAGTTTAAAAAAATGGCACAAAGATAAATCAAGTACAAACAATGGTTTGAGTTGGAAAATAGAAAAAAATGTTAGCATGGAACAAGCGTTGTAACCCATTGCACAAGAAGAAACCTGAATTCAGGAAACCAACTCTGCACAATTAACCACTTTCTGAAAGGAGAAAAGAAGAAGTCAAGTTTAAAAGTCATGCAAAAATATATCTTTTTGTAAGATCTGAATAGGAGCTCAAGGCCTTTCAATTTGAATTCTGTGAAGTCTGTAATTTTAGTACTAATTCTGTATTCTGAATGCAAATGAAAGTTTGGCTTCTCTGCTAGGTTCCAGACATAAGTTTTAAATCTTTTCATTTACCAATTATGTCGAGGTCCCAGCTAGCACAGATTTGACATTGTCCTTTGATAAATCATATATTTTGGGGATATGCTTTCATTTTACAAAATTAATAGCCTTTCTCTTAAGAAGAATGAGAAATATGAGAAAAGATCATATGACTACTTTTAAATATAAATTAACTAGGGAAAACGTGAATCCATTGGTATGCTTATTTAGTACATTATACTAATTTATTAGTACCATGATTTAGTATCGGATGATTCACACTGAAAAAATATAAACATGTGATATCAAATTTTCAAACAAATAAATTTCATACATAACCGATAATTTCAGGCTTAACTTTAAGAAACCTCTCCATCATGGATAAAAAAATTTTTTCCCTCAAACCTTACCTCGGTATTAACAATTCCACCTGGTCTTCTGTCTTTGCTTCGTCGTCTTTTCCGTAATCCATTCTCCTCTTGTCCAGGCCAAGCTATTTACATCGTCGCCTCCTGGGTATGCGCGAAAGAGCATGAAAATAGAATTATAATTAATTAATTTGGCCCATACGCACCTCCCTAGTAGAAAAAATTGTGTTCTTTTGGTGTTCTTTATATGTTCATTCAGTGTTCAAGTGTTCTTTTGATGTTCTTTTGGTGTTCTTTTATGTTCACCAATTTCTTGGTGTGTTCTTTTGATGTTCAATTTATGTTCTTTTTATGTTCATCTCAGTGAACACAAAATGAACATTTTTCTTTATGTTCATTTTGTGTTCCCTTTGATTTCATTTTATGTTCACCATGGTGAACACAATATGAACATTTTTTTATGCGTTCATTTTATGTTCACTTTGTGTTCATTTTATGTTCACCATGGTGAACACAAATTGAAAATTTTTTTATATGTTCATTTTATGTTCACTATGTTGAACACAAAATGAACATTTTTCTTTATGTTCATTTTGTGTTCCCTTTGAGTTAATTTTATGTTCCCCATGGTGAACACAATATGAGCATTTTTTTATGTGTTCATTTTATGTTCACTCTGTGTTCATTTTATGTTCACCATGGTGAACACAAATTGAACATTTTTTTATATGTTCATTTTATGTTCACTATGTTGAACACAAAATGAACATTTTTCTTTGTTGTTCTTTAAAATAAACCAATATAAAAATTCTCATTCCTTGGAGGTGATTGTGGATAACTGCAGTTCATGTGTCATGACAAGTAGATTTACATAAAACAAGTAATACAGATGATTTTGGAGACTTTGTCTACCAAAAATGAGTTTGAATTTCGCCATCTTGAAATCCACAAAACTGTATTTTTTAGCAGTTTTCCATAATATTTCTAGAAATTTAAAATAATGAATTTCCGGGAAAAATATCCCAAAATGAAGGCATATCATCAAAAAATGGACATTGAACGATCCGAGAATGCAATCAAGGAACACCTGAAAACACTCTCAATATGTACTTTATTGCATACTAAGCAGGGATAAGGCCTGAGCATTTGGCTGCTACTATTAAGGTCGTTTCTAATAAAAAAATCTGGAAATAAAATGATTTGACACTTATCCAAACACTGACATCTGATTCGCAAAGATGTGAAAGTATTCATGGTAATGATGGGACTTCCGTGAAAGCTTTTTCTTTGTTGTTCAACATAATGTTCTTTTTATGTTCATTTTGTGTTCTTTTGATGTTCAAAAAAGTGTTCATTTTGTGTTCAAATCATGTTCTTTTTATGTTCACAGACGAGTGTTCATTTTGTGTTCTTTTTATGTTCTTTCTGTCACAAAACACATAAAAAGAACATAAAGTGAACATTCGGTGAACATAGAAGGAACACAATTTGAACATTAAATGAACATAAAAAGAACACTGAATGAACACACTTTTTTCTACTAGGGCTCTTTCTTACATATAATGACAAACTTTCGCATGAAAATTACGTATTTATCTTGTGTTAATAATAATGACGACATGCACCTTGATTGACTGCATTTCAAGATGAAAGAAATATTACATTTTGCTTTAAGGGAACCGATATTACACGACCAATACTTCTTGCTCGTTAAATAATTAGAAGTAGAGGGCAAAACCGCTCGGAACCTCGAGGAATCTATTAGTGACAAGGCTACGCTGATAAGTCTAAGGTCAAAGATGTTATGACTAAAGTATAGGATAACTAGGAATGCAAGAACTACAATACAGTAGGTTGTGGTAATAAACAGCGATAAAACAACTTACACGTGAACGAAAACATTCCTTTAAACAATTTTTTCTGCTCTTAATTAAGAGAAGAAAAAATGTAACTTCAGCCGCGAAGCACGGAATTACTATACGACGCATAATCTATTAATTTATACGTACAAGATTGACATTACTATGTTTTACCATATAACTTCAATGGACACCAGTCTCCTCGATACATAACTCAACAAAAAAGGAAAACAATAGCCAAACATAAACAAAATAATTACCTCTATTGGCGCAATGTGGTGAATGTGGTAGTTGTATCCAAATATACTCAAATAACATAATTAATGTAGTCTATTTATGCGTACAATATAATAAAAGATAAATCATACCTTACCTTAATTATCCAGTGACAGGAAACTGTTGGAGTTGGCTTGCACGAATCGCAATAACGTGCGGGATTGAAGCACATTTCCAGCAAAACATAGCTTCGGTTTGAGCGCACCATCCACACGCACCGGTTATCGAGGATTAAAACACTATGTCAATTCTTCCAATACGTATAATAATACAAACAAATATAAAATTAACTATACATCAGTAGCCGGAGTTCCTCCTACAGCACGTTCTTGACGTTCTCGTAGTCTCGAACGAAATGCCGAGCTAACTGTTAACGAGATTATCACTCCCACTCACTTCCCTAGCTTGTTGCCCTGTCGATTTCTGTAACAATAAAGTCTGTTCATTGTCTGTCAGTTGGCTGTTCGTTCCCTGTTCCCTGACCAAGAGAGAACAGGCAGGCGACTGTTCGTAGAATGTAAATTGGAACGCCTTGTCTGTTCCTTGTCTGTGAGAAAACGGTTACTTGTCTGTTCCCTCCCTGTTAAGAAAGCGGCATTCTCTGTTCCTTACCTGTTGGACCACAGACAATGAACAGGCAGGGGACTGTGCGCTGTCAGTTCATTGCCTGTTTTCTTAGGTTGTTTGTTCCCTGTTCCTTGACCAAGAGAGAACAGGCAGGCGACTGTTCGTAGAATGTAAATTGGAACGCCTTGTCTGTTCCTTGTCTGTGACAATGTGGGAAGATGGTTATTTGTCTGTTCTCTCCCTATGCGCATACTTTTTTCCTTAACTGTTCGCTGTTGCTAAGTTGGACATAATAGACAAGAGATGATTTATGTTAAAATAGAATTAAAAGTTGAAATTCATTTGAATGATTGTAAGAAAAACTTTTATTGTGCTTTTCCACATATTCCATTGGTTATAAATATCTTGAATAGTTGCAGAAAAGCAAGCTTTGTCATCATTAACAGAACAACCACTACATCAACAAATATTTCACATGCCTTCATCAAAGAAATATGTACTTCCTTAAATTAATACAACTCGGATTCTGCACTATGTCAATATAATACGTGTGATTTTAAAAGAGAAACACGCCTTTAAAGAATATTTATGAACACGATGATTTCACTTCTCACAAACAAACCTACAAGAAAGACAGTCCTCTGACAATGTTTGTTGGTTCTTATTGGCGACGTAACGCACATACGCATAATACAAATACAATACAAATCTCAGTACTTGCTCAAAAACTTAAGAGACACAATAAATTATTAAATAAACACACTCAAGAACAAATATCACTTCGACTTTCACTATCACTGAATGGATGCACGAATTAATTAATTCGTCACTGCGGGCATTTAGCACAGGTTAAATAATAATCAAATAAATAACTGTTTTCTCCGCATCCAACAACTTCACCACAACACAGTCGACCATGTGCTCGTAAACTGTCCGGATAACGGTATCGGTTATTGGCGTCATTGTTTGCGTTTGCTATCTTCTATAGGTAGGTAGCAGCACCACGCTATCTTTCCGTCCTTGTTGAGAACCTGTTCACTAGCTGTTCACTGTTTTCTGTTCGTACCCTGTACCGTGAAACGGACTATGAACCGGCCCTTGCCTGTTGACTGTCCGTTCACTGTTGTCTGTTCGTTCCCAGTCCGCTGAAACCACAGACCCACAGAGTACATACTCTTTGGCTGAAACATACGGCCCCAGCCTGTAATTGGCGAAGTAAAGTATTTAACGTGCGTAAGCCAAGCAGATAGCTAATATAATTTGCGTGCTCACTTCAATAACCGTCATCCGTGGTTGATGGTAATCGTGATAATGAATTCAACCGTATATAATTACTGTTTAAGTAGATGATATTTTCTTTGGATTCAATCAAACTTCCTTGTACTCAATTAAATTTGGATTAATCCAAATTGTTGTCCAAATTCCGAAACTTAAAACAATTGTTCGTACGTTGTTCATAATCTGTTCTCAAAATCTCCAAAAGGTTCCAAACTGACAGCGAACAGGCATCATTTTTACGTAAATTGATAGGGTGTTTAGTGTTTGTTCACTGTTGTCTGTTCATTCCCTGTTCGGTGAAACATACTACCAACCGGCCCCTGCCTGTTAAAAGCTTGTTCACTATTGTTCCCGAAATGCTTGTTGCCTGCCTGTTAAGGAACAAGCTGCAAACAGAGTACAAACTGTTGGTAGGCTGTTCGTAAGTTGTTCCTACTTGTGAGTGACCCGAGATTGTTCGTTGGCTGTTTATACTCTGTTCACTAATCTCCAACAGGCTATCAACAGACTTCAAACGGACAGCGAACAGGCATTGTTGTTTCAGAAATCGACAGGGTGCGACAGAATTGAGAATTTAATTTTTTTGTTTAAACAGTTAATTTAAAATATTGTTTAAAAAATTAAACTTCGCTTTTACTTTTGCGCTGTGCAAGAACTATTTTTTGTATTTTTCATGTATTGTGAACCATTTTCCATGTGTATATTTCGCGGATGGAAACTGAATTTTACATATGTAATACGTCTGTATTTCGCGTGCATTTACAAATTAACATAAATATGGTCGCCATACTACCCTTGCTCACATCGATCAGTATATGATTTATTTTTAAGCTTCCTGGGTATAAATTCGAATGGATGAATGATCATTGAAATGAGGAAATCTGGCGTTTGCAGTGAACATATTATTTCTGCAGAAATGTTTCTGAACATTTTACTAGACGCCACGAAAATCCACCTCTCAAAAATTACAGGAAATATACATAATGTATATTTTGTGTATTTTTGACCACATTTACATATGTATTTCCTCTGTATTCATACATATGTAAAAGTAGCAAGTGTTACACGATATTTACATTTGTATTTTTGACCACATTTACATAAGTATTCAAATTTCAAAAATACAAATGTATTTATCGTGTAACACGTACCACTTTTACATATGTATGAATACAAAGGAAATACATCCAATAATACATATGTATTACACATGTTATACATAACAAAAATAAATATGTACGTGACCCATGAAAATACAATATAAATACATTATGTATATCCAAATGTGTGCTGTTGGGGATGTAGCCTTCAAAAAACACTAAACCTCTCCAAGAAACGAAACCTTGGATTCAACCAGCCATCGACTATGCCAAACATGAATTACACACAGGTGATTTTTTTCCAAGGAAAACTATCGAGAAACCAATGGTCAATGATTTTGGTTTCAAGCAAAAAATTTGTATCAATTCACATTTTAATATAACATTTAAGTACTCTCTTATAAAGAAGTAAACAAATAGGACTTTTAACAATGAAAATAGCAATTAGGTACCTCTCAATTAATTACTAAAAAGTCCTCTTTCTTTTGTACTTTTAGCCGCAGTTAGTTCAAATATGGTATCACAAAATGAAGGTAGTTTCAACATCATTTGAATTGTCAATATCAGCAATGTTTTTGATTTGTAAATTAGTTCACAGACCCCAAGAATACAATGAAGCTATGAAGGGAAAGTAGAGATATCACTTGCTTGTGCATGCTTGCCACTTTTTACTTACAATTAGTACAAATGCGAACCAATAATTAAAGAGTATGTTTAATTACCACTTTATTTTAATAATTATACTTCAGGCAGTGCCTGACATTGAGAACCTAAACTATTGAATGGACAATAAGGATACATGAATGCTTTGTTGATGCAATTCCCTAATAAATGCCCTGGCATCACTTTATCAATCCACCAGTCGTTTGTAAGAAACATTTCCAATAAACCCATTTATAAAGGGATCGATATTACTTGTACAATCATATTTGTACAGCCTAGATCTAATAGGTAATTGTTTCTCAGGCTGGTTAATAATCTAAACAGGACAACCGTTAGTGCTACTATTGAATAACTTCAAAATTTAGTCATCATAAGAAGAGATAAGTGGGCAGTAAACTTGTGCTACCTGTTGAGCGAAGGTATGTTGGTGAAAGCAAAGGATGATGGAATTGAAAATGCTACTCAAGATGAACAAAAGAAAACAAAGTCAAACAACCAGATGACTGAAAGACAATAACCCAATAGAACGGTGCCACAATACTTCGTTATCACCAATAGTAATACCTTTCATCACAATGCACTGACACTGATAACAACATAAACACACTCTCTCAGCAAATGCCAAGAATAGTTTGAATAACAGTACAACCTTAATACGTACATACTTCACTCGATGTCTCTTCAACTTCAGCAAAGGAAAAGACTTCAGGCGACACCAGTGGCATGTCCTTATCAGCCGGCAATCGAATATTAGAGGCCTCCTCTTTGGTGTAATAGGCTTAGGACAATTCGCGACGTCGAAAATCGTCGGAACATCATTGGGCTTTTAATATTTTCCAGCCTTCCTTCCGAGTGGATTCAAATGTTGATATATTCTATTCGATTCTTCAAGTGCACCTGTGGCAAGGAAAACGAAGATAACTCGCAGGAAAATGTTTTAATAATGATTAAATGGCTAAATAATTACGTGCATGTAATGTATGTTGACTATAATATTAATTAAGGAAGGTTATGCGGCTTCTAAATCGCATGAAATTACAAGGTGTAAAATCCAACATGGATTCGAGTTCAATTGCCTACAAACTGTCAAAAAACGAAAAAAGTCTTCTTTACGTCTTAAACTATTTTATTCGTCTTCTATATCCCAAGGCCGCACAACATTCACTTTTTATATTGGCAACGTAAATAAAAAAAAAACAAACATTCATCATCACCTTGAACGTAAAAATGCAAAACCCTACAAAATATTAATTTTCACATTACAACACAAACATTCGTTACCAACGACATAGTTCCAAAAGGGACATAAATATTACATGATTTCATTAAGTCTTTAATAAAAATTGGCATCATTGATTGTATCACACGTAAAGTTCATCGTGGTAATTCTAACTTGAAAGCACTTATATAGTTACAGGTACCTATAACTTTCAAGGACACTTACAAGTATAACTTTCACGCGACGAAATAATAACAGCTTACCACATTCCATCATGTGAATAGGTTGCGTATTCTAATATGTTTATTATTTAATCACTTGAATGTAGCTCGGGATACTTGTATCAGTATTACGACAATATCAACGTTTAAAAACCATTTCCACAAATAACCTTATAAAGATGAAAAACTCTCAACAATAGCAGGCATTATTATGCACTTTTCTGTTTACATTACGAACATAGTAAAAATGATTAGCAAAGGTATTAATCTTTGATATAAATCACAGCTTTTCATCAACTTAAGCCGAAACTAAGTAATAACTTGATCTTCATATGAATACTTACCCAATACATTGAATTACATCAACTTCTAACTCACCTCACAAATTGTGGAAGACGGCTATGGTTGCCACTCATCCATCCCGCACATTTGTAGCCATTTAGCCCTTACCTCAGGATTACAAGGAAAAACAAAAGCGCGGAACACATCCCTACAACTAATGAAACAGTTTGATGCAGAAGAACCGCCCATCTCTCTTATTAATCAATTACAAAAATGGACAAAACTGCACCAACTCGACGTTACGCCTATGCTACAACACAGCCCGCCATTAATGACTTGACTAAACATGGCAGATTGCGACGACTCAACTTCGTAGTTATTATATGGCAATATAGAGGACTCTGGAATAATGGAGTCCCTTTGGTCCCATTTCACGAGGGAGATTCACACCAACTCGTCGTCAAATGGGACAGAGGAGATGGAGGGAGAGAGAAGCGACGCGACCCGCGCATGCCGGCCGATTCACGAGTGACAGGAGCGTTGTGGAGGTTTGTAGTGGACACTACTACATACAGGGGCCTATTACGAACGTGAGGGCGGGCGGTGCGCCTCCCCGTTAGGTAAACGGTGTCACTCCGCCCCCTGGTATTACGAATGGAACGGTCGGTGAGGACTTCTCTGAGGGTCGGAGAGGAGCGATGCGGTGGAAGTGACATTTTTATGAAAAATTCTGAGCTCCTTCAATCCGAAAATGGTGTAGCCAATGGCTAGGGCAAGGGCTTGCGGTGTCCCAATTCCGCGGTAACTGTGTCTAGCAGGCGAATATTTCAGCAACGGTTGTTGGCAGTCGATATAGATAATAGTGGTATTTATAGGGATGTTTTCTTCGTTAATTCATCTTAAAAATTCATCAAATGAACGAATTTTTGCTCCCTTATTCGTACTTATTGGATAAAAAGTTGAACAAAACATTAATTAGCAGTGACTCGCGGAAGAGATCTTTAAAAAATCACGCATAAGCAGACGCAGGTAGTAACAAATTGCATGGCAGACCATCGCAAAATTGCGATAGATATATATTTAGGGCCAACGGGCAAGGTAAACCACTTATTCCATCAAAGCTTTGACCAAAATGTGCAGTCTTTAGAAATTTATGAAAATCCATTACGAATCTGGAGAGGCTTAATCATAGACAAATCACTCAACATCTGTGAAATGACAAAGCATCTATTGTTCTGCATTCCTTTCGTGTAAGTAACGGGGTTTGGAAATCTAATGCCAATTCAGAGAGCACAAGAAAGGCACTTTTTAAAATAATGAAAAATAACTTCTAGGCCGTTATCTATGGAAAGCAATAGAGAAGTAAAGAAACACAAGATATGCACTTTTGGTTACAAGAAAATTTTATTTCAAGATAATGTGACAGAGTTTCACTATTTCTTTCAAATCACAGCAAAACAGTCTGCCCACAATAAACATGTGAAATCGCGAATCGGTTCCGCGGCCAACACACACACACACACAATCTACAATGTATTTCAATTATTCAGGTAAAATCTACAAGCGATAGAAGCTCACACCATTAAAATAATGGGAAATACAATAATAAAAAAACTGGAATTCACTGCCATTCTTAGATTTATCACGTAAACCTTACAATCGAGAGCTCGCTATGATGAACACTCATATATTAATCACTGATTTTAAGCCTCAAATTATCCAACGCAAGTGGCTCAGGTGACTTTTCTCACTAATATTCGTTGGTACGATTGATATACTTGAATAAACAACTTTCGTACATAGCTTTGAACTTGATAGTTTGACCGTGAAATGTCATCTCTACGGTGAATAACGAATGCAAACACGCCGCTGACAATTTTTTACATTACTATCAGATATTTCTCGATAGCGTAATACCACTGCCCACATAGCATAAAATATCTTCTAGATGTCTAGAAAATATCTAGAATGTCTTCAGCTAATGTCTAGAAAATATCTTGTAATATCTTCTAGATATTTTGTAGATATCTGAATGTCCGCTTTTCTGATATCTACAAGATATCTTTGAGAAGATATTTTCGAGACATTCATATTTAAATTGGATCCATTGGGAAAAATTCAGGGTAAATGATTCCCTAATGATCCCAGCCACCATAGGAGGATTAATGGGGGGGGCAAAATGGCACGTGCCCCCCCAGATAGTTTAAAATTAGGCAAGAATTTCAACACAGTTTATCATTATGATCGTTTTATTTTGTGTACTACAGAGCCTCAATCAGTGGAATAGCGAGTGGGTGGGTCTGGGGGGTCCGGTTCCCCCCCAAATTTCAAATTGATTTTCTTTAATAAGGCAATAAATGTGTTTTAATATTTCGAGGGGGGGTCCGGACCCACTGGACTCCCCCGAAATATAAAAATTGATATCTTTTTCAATTTTTCCTTTTATGAGGCAAAGTGAATGTGTTTTTATATTATGGATTTCGGGGGGGAGGTGGCCAAAGGGGGTCCGAACCCCCCCCCAACGAAATATAAACATTGATGATTTTTCATTTTTTTCTTTTATGAAGCAAAGTAAATGTGTTTTTATATTTCAGGGGGCGTCCGGACTCCTGGACCCCCCCCCCAAATTTAAAAATTAATGATTTTTTTCTTTTATGAAGCAAAGTAAACCTGTATTAATATTTCGAGGGGGTAGAGGAGGTCAGAACTCCCTGGTCCCCACTGTGCAACACAAGAATATTCTAGGCATGATAAAAGTAGGATATATTATTTAAAGTAGGTATCCAAGACATTGAATATATTTTCTAGACATCTAGCAGATATTTAAAATATCCAAGACATTGAAGATATTTTCTTGACGTCTAGAATATATTTAAGATATCCAAGACATTTAAGATATTTTCTAGATATCTAGAAGATACTTTGTGCTATGTGGGTGTTTACAAACCAATCACAATGGAACACTGATAATTACAACTATTGGCACATATTTGTCAGCCTTGTAAAACTTCGTGCATTACAACCACTGGCTCTGTGATTAACGGTGGTTGTCAAGTTGAAAATTATACTATTTTGGAATAAAAGATGTTCGTAGAAATCTCCAAGCAGCGAGTAAAAGTTGTATTCACCTTACAATACAAGTACGGGCAGTCCTAAACGAAGAATTTTCCGGTACCTATGAAGAAATGGTTGGAGGTTTGTATATGAAAACTCGCCGCGCTCGTTAGGGGGCGTAGATTACACGAAATATGCCACTTATTAGGTAATTTTTATTTTTCTGGAGGGGTCACAGGGGGTTATAGGGGGATTTTATTTGCTTGTCCCGTATAACGCGGCATCGTTTACCTTCGATAAAAATTTCGGCTCTTTAGCTGTAGTGCAAGCATGGTTTTTCGACGGTGTCACCCGTTAAAATTAAATATTCTGCGTTCTCCGGGTAGCGGCACGTAGGGGCACGAAAAAGACGTCACTCACGTTAATTTGGTGTCCGTACGACGTCGGGAAGTGGCAAAAATAAATTCCGAAAAAGTTAAAATCGTGTGTTGAGGGAATGCAAACTTCACGGCGGATGTGTTGTAAGTTACCAAACGTTGTAGGAGTCGCTATTTCAATGGAAAATCTATTAGATCTAATTACTCGTAATTCGTTCGACTTATGGAAAATTAAAGGTAGCCAAAAAATTGAGTAAAAAATGTAGTATCTTGCATTTAAAGGAATTTGTCCTACGATTATTGCAAATAGGTCAAAAAAATTCCGAAGTTCGGCCCATAAGAAAAGCATTGGAAATTTTAAAAAGTTAAAAAAAATACTTAAAATTAAAACATTGCAAGAAAACCACACCAAAAAATCAACTAAAAAATCTAGTATCTCATATGTTAAGGAGTTATTCCTTAAATCATTGGAAGTTGGTTTTAAAAAAATCCAAAGATAGTCCCGTAAGAAAAGCATTGGAAATTTAAAAAAAATATAAAAAATACTTATAATCAAAATATGGCAAAGCATTTCACATCAAAAAATCGGCCAAAAAATCTAGTTTTCGCCAGTGAAATTTCATGTTCCTGTGACATTTGCAAGTAGGCAATAAATGGAAAAAGTTTTAGTCCCATAAGGCTCCAATGTTAATTCGGATCGATATATCTCGAAAACCGATCGACTTTTTCGAGTTTTCGGACTTTTCCCCCCGATGAATATGGGTAGCTGACCGTGGTATCACACCGACCCCCTAGCCGTGGTGTGACTCCGACGGGTGGCCACTCGTAATCGCTCGGGGCGGTGAATGCGCTTCCGGGCGGTACGACACCGCATGCGGTGAGCCGTTCGTAATAGGCCCCATAAGCCCTCGGCGATCGCCTACCGGCCACACCGCCCCTGCAACCCCATCCTTTATAAGGTTCAAATTGCTACGATTGTAACCAATTCATCCTGCATTACTACTCAAATAATCTAATAATTATATCAAAGGTTAAGAGTCTGCTGTGCATGGAAATCAGGTAGCATTAATGCAATTAAGGTACCTTAATTAATGCAATTAATTACCACCTTCTGCGTATACTATTGGCAAAACGTTTTGCACCGACATATATGTGAAAACTGGAATCGCGTGAATTGGAGTGGCTTACGTAGTGCCTCCGTGGGTGACACTGCAAACTCAAAAAAGTAGCCGGTCATTTAATTCCTTTAGAGAATTATGAGAAATCATTGCGCTTCATTTTGTTCACATTAGCACTGTAATCCAAAGGCCCACATCATGAGGGTGGATCAAAAACCCATTTCATCAAAATCAGAAAGCTGTCAGTGTTGGAAGTTTGTGGTTGGTGATGATTCCAAAAGGGAAAAATAATTTGCTTTAATATTTAAATTACTTGATTTAATGAATGTGTAAAAATTTCCTTCAGTAGTCAGTAACCCCTGTTACCTCAACATAGTAGCAGAAAGCACCTTTGCCGCTCCTCTCCCACTATTGCCCAAGACATCACAGGTCAGTGCAATTTGGGCCGTAATGATGATTTGTCAACCTAACTGCTTAAGATAAAAATATCGCCATTTCTTAAAAGAACATTGTCTCATTAACATCACTGTCATAACGTAAAAAGGAAATTGATAGAGATTTAGTTTTACAAGACCTATAAATTAACTTCCCGTTTACTCTTTAATTTCGACTACTTGCGATAGGTACTCGTCATATCCACTCGATGCTGCCTCCTCTCTCTATGAGTGATCTTTTGAAGTACTTACTTACAGTTGCGTGGCGTTCCGGTCGCATCTGTATTTTCAAGAATGCTGTATCCACATCATTTTGAAAAACTTTTAAAGCATTTACCGTAGCGACATCCAACAACTGATCCAATTTTTCCTTCAATTCCATATCATTCTTTAGCTGTCGCGAAGGCCAGCATCAAAAATTTATCTTGAATTTTAACAGCTCACTGCCTCTATTTTATATATCCCACGTATTTCTTGCATAATTTGAATTCTCGACATAATAGTCCAGAATGAGACCATGGACCTCAAATCATTAGCCTCGTATTTGCACACACTCCTTGTTTGAGGGTTAAGTGGTGGTGTTAGACACCTGCAGCACTTCGAGAATCAAAGGTAGCTTATTTTTTGCAAAAAACAGTGGCATCCCAGACGGCACAGGAAGTTTTCGTACCTAAATACGAGGGTGGACAATCAAGATACAAAAATCGCGCTTAGGAAGTTACTTAGAAGGTTTTGTTTCTTTATTTCCTTTAATGACGAATGAAGATGCAAGAGGACTGGCAAATTCATATGCATCGATAAAATTGTATCTCATCGATAAAACTGTATTCGGTCTGGGACTATTTTCTTACGCGGGTGGTGCCATCTGGTGCCATCGTGCCATATCCTCCTAGAAAGATCACATGTCTTCACAAGCTAGCACAAGGCGTTGGAGATCGCGTCGTTTACGTAACGTCTTACCACATTTCAGGGATTTTTGTGGTTAAGTTTGTGAAAAATAGAGTGTCTGGTAATAGTGAAGTTTCCCTTATTCTTTAATTTCATTCACTGGGCTTCAGAAACGTGTTTGTGAGATATTTTTGTTAAAAATGCCTTTCGTGTGTTTATTGTCGGGATGACGTAATGGAAACTCCGGGACATGGTTCAAGGTTTTAGCTTTCCAAAAGATCCTGAGTTGAAGAAGAAGTGCATTTGGGCGATAAGAAGAAAACATTTCACCCCTACGAAAAGCTGTGAGGTATGTACTCTTTCTCGCTGTAATTATTTGGATGTAATTTTAAGTTAGAAGTGGCTTCGGGATGTTGATGCATCAACATCCCGAACTATTCAGTACTGAAGTACTATAGTACTATTCAGTACTAAAAATGGTGATTCAAAATATTGTAGCAGCAATTCTTTTGAAAATTCTTGCATTTTAGTTGTCTTTTTTGTATTAATTCATTCGGTAAACGTGTGGTTAAAGGAGAAACTAGGAATAAGCTGCCAAGTTTATAGGTTCGAATATTGCTTCTTAGCTTGCCCTTTGGTGTATTACACGTCGGCTTTCATCATTTCAAATTATCTTATGCTATAGTTTAAAACAATAAAAATATCAGGCATAAAAATATTTACTATATTTACGAGCCTAGTAATTTGATTTCTCATGCAGAAATACCAAAAATTGGAAATGATTTGACCTAATAAGTTACATGGTATTTTATTATTTATTAATTTAAGGTGTGTGAGCTTCACATCGCACCTTGTGATATCAGAAAATAATCTGTGGCCTTGGACGAGAAGACGAGTAGAAAATTCTTGCTGAATTGAAGGCACCCAGATTGGAGGAAGGTACCATTGCTTCACTGTTACCTGTCGCCAAGAAGACAGACATTGTGGCAGAAGTGAGATATTTGTGGATGTGGATTTGATTTGTGCAAGTTGGTGCAGTGATAGTGGACGTTCATCGGAGAAAGTATTGACGATAGTTTGTATGTATCGACCAGTCCTCTTTTAAATAATTTTCTATTCGAAAGAGAATAAGAGTAATTGTTTCGCTAAATTAGATGTGGGATAGAAGAGAAAATTGGAAATATTATTGTGGTTGACAATAGAAAATACATAATATATGTATTGTATTTCTGTGGGTTTTTTCTTTCCTGCCTCTTTAAAATTTCTTGCGGTGGTGACTTCATGCAAAGTAAGTATAAAATCGGAGGTGTGATCTAAGAGATAACATGTTTTATTTTACAAGTGTTTATGCTGGTGATTTGGCAGGACTTTCATATTTTTAATAGGGTGATACATTTACTGCAGTGACCTAGGGACTTTTACTCATCCCAAATAATTTTTCAAATACTTTAGCGCCTGATATGGGTAAGTTTTAGTAGCTGAGACTGAACTATACGTTAATTTTTGCTTGCATTTTGATGAATTCGATCATACTAATAGCAGATGTGTCAGCAATCCTGTTTCATCGGCAATTTTTATTTAAAAATTTTATTTCGTCAGGCTTTAGGGTAAGCTTTTTAATGCTCGTGGGCTATGTGATGTCTTATTTAGTGTCAAAATTAATAAGAATTTACTCTCATTAACATCTCAAGGTTTCCAAGTAAGTACGAGCCACTTAACAATGCTGGATGCTGGGGGTACGTGAATTAGCCATGAGAATCTCATTTTTCGCAGAGTTATTTAAGTGGCCGAGTAAGTTTTGTAAGTTCTCAATGGGTAAATAATACTATATCATGAATTCTAATTACCATGAAAAACTCACAACCGACAAAACTTTGTCGGTCGTGAGTCTTTCATGGTAATTAGAATTCATGATATGGTGTTATTTACCTATTGAGAACTTACAATTCATAATGATTCGTATCAAGGTTCTCGCTACGGTCGGTAGCTATCGATTGTGTTGCGTTCGATACATTTTTCGATCGTGCGAGTTACGATATATCTAATGTCGACCTAATCGATTGAGATTAGCCTGAGTGCCGTGTTCCTGCGCGCTTCGTATCCAATCGTACGTGCTTAGTAGCGGACATTCACATGCTGCGTACGCGCTTCGTCGACAGGCCGCGAACGGAAATTATCCATTGACGAAAAGCGACGAAGCGGCATAGTATCCCCTTAGTCAATGGGTACTATGTACATACGAATTAGATACGGAGGGTTCTGTGCCGTCTGGGATTAGTTCCTGGTACACCAATTAGGACTACAGTGGAACCCCGATCTATCGTTCCCGCATTCATCGTTCACCGCTCCAGGTCCCAAATTAAGTTCCATAAAGACAATGTAATTTTTTCCCGCGTTCATCATTCCCCGAAGTATCGTTTTCCCGCATCGCTTGAAGATCGCGGTCCCGTCGTATAATTTTCCCGCATCCATCGTTTGACGAAAATGAGACGAAGTGTTTACAACGTGTTTTTGTGGCTAATAATGACAGACACAGTTTGAATCTTCCCCAGGAGATTGAAATACTATATGAAGAAGCTGAGAGCCGTGGGATAGTGACATTTCCCATGACCCGCTATCCCCCTCCATTCAGAACTCGCCTCCCCCACTCTGAAGCTTTCCTCTTCTCCAAAACAAAAAAAAAAGGTCACAGCTCGTGCAGGGATCGTATTACGAAGACTTTACAATTAGCTTCGAAAAAAATATCAAGTTACACGAGAACAACAGAATCGTGTTTCACGCCTCTCCGATTCTCGACCACTGAATTTTTTCAGCCTATGAATCACCTAATAGCCCAAAAGGTGCCTAACAATGAATTTCGGCATTTGGTATTATACTTTCATTAGATTGAAATATTAGTAATGTTTACGTAATTCAAAAAAGAATGATACCAAACACGACGTATTTCTAACGTTATTTAAGCAAGGAAATAGTTACAATAATACGATGGTGATTTCTGGCGGATCTCTATATCCTCGCAGCTGTTTGTGAGCTTCTCGGCATTTTTTTCGAAAACAGGGCATCAGGTTACAATTTACGAGTTATGCTACAAGTCTCACTTGTCAGAGCTGCTAACGAAGCTATGTCTTCTCGGGATATTTTGTTTCTTCCTACTAGCAATCCGAATTCATCTGCTCATCCGGCGCTACGCTCTTCAGAAAAGAATGGGTAAGTTGCCTTATCTTTAGAACAAAAAAGCTCATGGCGCAGTCATATGGTCATGCTTCACACTCTGCAGTAAGCTCTGCTTACGCCGCGCCGTACGCCATAGCATTGGTGCCGAACTTCACCTCGTACGAGTGGTTCCGTACTTTCCCGGGTGAGTTGACTTAAAACCAGTGAGTGTTTTCCGTGTGGGTTCAATAAAGTCCGGTTTCATTTTTTTTTTTATTCGTCTTCGGACCATGGCCCTTCCGAAGAAACAAGTGATAACTTTAAAATATGGACTGAAAATAATTGAAGACAAAGAAAAGAATCCTGGCTAGAAGCGCGTGAATAGTGCAGAGCGCCTCGGGATGTCCGTTAGCACATGACGGCAGGGGTTGGGGTAGAGCAAGATACCTAATGAAAATAAAAGTAGGATGAAGGGCGTGCCGCTGACGATTAACGCAACATTGTTAATGCTTTACACATTACCTCAATCATATTAAAACTTTAATTGCTAGAAAGGAACACTTCAAATAATAAACTATTTTTGGCCTTTTTGATCCATCTCACAACCAATCACTGGGTCGGCGAAAGCTACTGATTTAGGCATAACATGCACATTGCTCTCGTAAATACATGTACTTGAAATGGTGTTTGATGGTTAAGAATTTTTAAATCAGACAAAAATCCATAATAGCAGTGAAAATGCCGAGTGGAGTGCAAACATTTTTGAGCAAGGTGGCGTGTTCCTTTAGGATATTTGAAAGAGATATGAGTCAAATCAATAATATGACCTAAGTGGTTCGATAAAGTAATAATAATCCTGTAATTAGCTAAAATCTTGTTTGAATCCATTAATAAATATCATAAGTCGCAAAAAATCCAGCGTTTCCTGGGACATAGGCGACCTGGTCAAACATTCCCGCATTGATCGTTTTCCCGCATTCGTCGTTTTTTTCATCCATCCCCCTGAAAAACGATAGATCGAGGTTCCACTGTTCTACATTAGACTTGTACACGATATACGACATCGTTTTTATCAATAGTGTTTCAAATCCGAAAATTTACTCCTCACCATTCGAAATCCGACTGCGATGGGGTTAAAGGAGGTGTGAAACACGCAAACTTGAGTTAGAAGACATACACATAGTTGTCCCTAAACACCATTCTAAATGGTTCCATCTAATCTGGTAAATCGCAACAAAACAGTCTTGTGAATTTATAACAATGTCAGTTTTTTTTAGTAGCTCCTCCCATCTGTCGCCAACTCTTGTTAGGGAAGTTGCAAAGGTGGGTGTAAGACAATGAGGGGCGCAGGACTTACAGCGATGTGGCATGTGAGCGACCAGCTTTCCGTTAGGGGTGTGACACTCAGCTGTAACTCGCCAAGAAGTATTGTATTCCTGGAAAAGTGTTGAGTGGACATTAAAATGGAGCGAATTTCAGGTCTAAGGGATGTAAAACTGAGAATTGCCCCTGAAGATGATGTTATTTCCTGAAATGCATTCATAGGCCTTGAAACCAATTCAGTTGAATGGATTTTTATGAATGCATGTATTATGTAGCATTCCGTGTAAATGAGGAAAGTAACGTCCTCAATTCCTGATTAAGGCGGAAACAAAAAAACTGCAATCATTTTATTAAAATTCACAGTTTCCATTTGGAATTCTGTCCATTTAAACATTCTCACCCAATGGCTTAAGCAAAGCCACGTGATTATTAGTAGCAATGATCAGGACTGATTCAAAACCATTAGTAACACAAAAATCAAATTTTTATGAACATTTAATTTCTTTGGACTCTTAAGCTTCCACTCATCCTGCCTTGGTTATTCTCTCCCCTCCTTCCCATAAGACACAGCTGCTTGCCTTCATTGCAATACTCATTTATAATTCACACATCCAAAGTAGGCACAAGCCCCTCTCCACGGTACCATTCAAAGTCCAGAAAGTTTAAAAAATCTTCTTGGCACTCTCAATGTACACTGGGATTTTAGCACTGACGTCATCATACAGCTGCACGATGGAGGCCCGGGCCGCTTCTAGACCACCTCCGGCCCAGTCTTTGACCCCTTGGAGGCCCTGCATTTGCAACCACGCCACAATGGCAGAGGCGCCATCCTTGCAAAACATGCCTGTGGCCTCAAACCACTCCCAAAAGAGAGGCTCGTCGAGGAAGAAAAGAGCTCCTGCACTGGTGAGCAGGAGTGCAGGGATGAGGAGCAGCAAGAGCATGCAAACGCCAAGACCTGCAACAAATGGAATGCAAGGCAGCTTCATGACTAGACTGCAGAAAAAGAAACTTTCAGTATACGTTTTAAATTCAATTCTTCACCAATTACATACATACATATATCAACTAAAACATTATCTAATATCTTTTGTAAGGGGCTTTTTCAGCTGTTTCCAGAGTGCCAGGACATTTTCTGATAAAAAAGACTTTTAAAAAAATTGTTAGTTTCTCACCATGCGTACGTCAATATATGATGCAGTAATTAATTTTGTTCAAAACAAAACCTGTCCGTCAAACCAACCACTTGATGCGAAATGACCTTGGGCACGATCGTAAGAGTGAAATCCCGAGACAATGGCCATCACATGCATTAACTGCATTCGCAATAGAAAGAGAGGGTCCTTCAAGAGTGAACATGCCTTTTGTACTCCTGAGAGCCGGCTGCCTCTGCTTCTCTTTGAGTCCTCTTCCATTCTGCAACTCAGGCGAGAGCTTCTCTGCATTCACCTTATTCCTCTCTGCCGCACTGGCTCCCCTATGCCCTTCAGCAGCCGCCGCACCCTCCCCCTTCGATCCCCCCTTCTTCTTCCTCTTGGCCTCTCTTTTCGGCTGAACCGCTGTGCTCTCTGCAAGAAGAAAAGAATATTGAGAGACTACCAATTCTAGGCTGCAAGCAGGTTGTCATGTTACTCCAAAAGTAATTACTGATGCGGACTAGCAAACTGTATTTGTTTATCACATGACTCATATTCTTCTCATTTTATCTTCTTAAGGAGATTTTTCACTGCAAAAACCAAAACCAAAAATTTACATGATCTTTTCATCAATCACCATTTTTATTTAATTATAATTTATAAGCAACTTCTTCTAGAATAGCATATGCTTGGGATAGGGTAATTTGATTCGATGATAGAAGATTTAAGAGCTATCCATGAGCCCAGCAACATTCATTGCTTTGTGGCTTTATAAACGTAATAAATCCCGTATGTAATATTCAACTGAAATGGATTAGAGCAATGCAGAGCAGGTAGCCAAAGGGGGGAGTTTTGGGGTTTTCTGACTCGCTCCCTAGTGACAAATGCCCACGACACATCTGCTGAGGAGGCCACTAGCCCAGAGGCACTTAAGTGTAAGGCTATAAAAAATACACAAAGGAGTTGATTAGTAATAAAATAGCAAATGCCTTGGGAACTGTTTGGGAAGGCCTCGATTACAAGAGTTGGATGAAGTGGAGATTTGGTCATTGGGAGAATTTAGAGAAATCAGATGCTGGGGTTGAAACCAAAGCTGTCTTCTCAGCTAACCCATCGTATCTCAGTGGGCAACCAAGATGTTCAGCATAACAGAGGAATAGGAACTTGAGAACCAGGCTGGGGGTTGTGTTTTCTGGGAAAATGAGAATTTGCTTACAGGGGTCATGATTAGACGAAATCCTCAAGGAAGTTATTCTGAACTCCTTATTATACAGAGGAATATGACCCTATACTTTAAGCTCACTTGCCAGTGTTCAACAGTGTTTAAAAACATAAAGAAAAAATTTAATTGATGCCATTGCAATCTCCCCGCTTGATGAAATAAAAAGAGAAAATTTCTAGTTTTGATACAGTTTAAGTGGATGCAAACATTGATGTGCACAGTGGCATAACTAGGAATATGTTTGGGGGGGATGGGATGGCCTGGGGTGGCAACCCCCTCTTCCCCCACCAGGCAACCCAGAATGGGAAAATTTTTGAAAAATGACATGCCTGGAAATGCATTTTACATAATTTTGGCACTAAAGATCATGAAATAAATGCACATTGAAAGCAATATTTCCTTGTTAACAACAAAATTTTATGTTGGCTTGCGTGTTCCGTGAAAATGATCTTTTATACACAGAACCAGCACTAAGCCTTCACAACGGAAGGCTTCATGCTGGCTCAAGGAAGGCACTGTGCACAGCTCTACTCTATGGTGTACATGCTTACGGGCTTCCGTCTGCTGCAACTGTCGCTGCTGCTCGCGCCTGGCCTTTTCCTCTTCGATGCTAACGGCCATATTATGTAGGAGGTTCACCACAGCACGGGCACATCTCGCGCATTCGGCGGCATCAAGACAGGGGCCAGCCACTTCGGCGAGCTTAGGAACTAAAGGGTTCCCTTTAAGATCAAGCCATCGTAGGTTCTTCAATCGCCCAAAACTCAGAGGAAGACGATCTATCTTGATGTTCGGAAATCGATAATAATTGTACATAGGTATATAGGGCGATTAAACGAATAATATAATCCTAAGACAAACATTGGATATAAAACTGATACTGAACATCCTTGAACACCTTACCTTGTTGCTATAAAGATCCAAGTGCCTCAGTTGAACCATATCTCCGAAATTATCTGGAAGTTCCGTCAGCAGGTTTTTCCCCAAATCCAGTTTGACAATGTGCGTCAAGGAAGCAAAATTTCTCTGTAAAATATCACAAATGACCCGTTACACAGACAAATCATGCTCTCTTCCTTTAAGGGAGGCTGGTAGTTATTCGGGAAAGCGTTGCTTATAAGAGATATAGAAAACATACCCCTAGCTTTGTAATCCTGTTATTCGAGAGATCTAAGGTTCTAGCCTTTTTTATTGATATCTGAAAGATGGGAAACATGATCAAATATTAACTGCAATTCAAATACGCAAGATATTAAATATAAATTCCCCAAAATTAAGTACAAATAAAAACATACAATTTCTTTAACTGGTATCTCTTCGAGGTCGGACATGCTTAGATCTAATTCTCCGTCTTCAAGACGATCACGCAAATTTAATTTGGACATTATTACTTATTCTTTAATTTTATAAAATTACTCTTCACGGTTTCCAAGCACTGAGTGCATTCACACCAAGTTTAACACCAACTAATTTACCACGGGTTACACCGTACACGTCAGACAAAAACTTTGCCGGCTGATTTCCGCTTTTCAATTGGAAACAGTGGCGACGGCGGCGAATTCCCCTACTGACTTAACAGTTGATTGATGATAATGTGTGCAAAGAAAGAAGTGCAGAAAGTGGAAAGAGAGTGAGCAGATAGGGATTGATAGAGATATATAATTATGAATTCATAGCAGTACATCGTCGAGTTTCCTGAAAGACAGTACTTTCTGCCATTCATTTGCCTTTTTAATTTTATGCCGTTTGGCATCTGTTAGCTTAATTTTGCGTTAGGTACTCAAATGTGCTGCCGGTCATTTATGCTGGTTTAATCTTGTGGTTTTTGTGTGAATCGAAATGGTTTCCTCATCTTACAAGAAAGATAAAGTAACTTGGGCTAATTACGTTTTTCGGTATGCGGCAACCACAGCAACACACCCTTTTGAATATGCCAAATTATTAATCCAAGTAAGTTGATGCTTTTGATTTACTTGCTGGGACAGACGCTCTGGTTCAATTTTCACTGTTTTATTCCTTACCTATTTTTAGTTAGGTCACGAGCCGATTGCCCCTTGGCCGACGAAAACCTTGTTCGGGCGCCCTGCATTAGCGTTACCTAGTGTATTTCAGTATGGTAAGTTTCGTATCGGTGAGCTGTTATCTTGTACAACTTATTGCTTTACTATTATAACGATAATTTTTATTAGACATTAAGCAATTAGAATATACAATAGTCTTCATCATAAAATATATCAATAGTACATTTGAAAAGTACGAAATTAATAGACAATGAAAATGCACAAGTCATAGTAAATGAATAAGAGTATTTGTACATAAGTATTCAGGCTTACATAAATTATATAATTGTTACGCAATAATACAAAATGTTGAACAACACCAAACGACATCAAAATTTTATCACACTCAAGATGTTCATCTTAAAGAGAAAAAAGGTTTTTGGGGAGCCAGGAACGTTGAACTAAATGACATTTAGGCACTCCAGTTTATGGAGACTGGTCTCTCCAAAGCCATTTCAGAGAGCGTGGTTGATTATAACGATTATTTATTAGTAATTCTGACGCAAAATGCTTAATTTCGTAGTGAAGCTTAGCCAATAACATCTTCATAATGGAACTACTTCTTTACTCCATCTTGTACATCCGGAGTTGATCACAAACTGGAGAGCTGAAACATTTGCAATGGACTTTTTTGCCATTTTTTTATTATTTTTGACTATGGTGGAATATGAAAATTAAAAATAACTGTATTTTTCCGATCCATCACCTACTTCTTGAGCTATTTGCTACAAAATATCAATGGACTTACCCCTTTCACTGAGAAGCTCATGACGTCAGTGCACTGACTCTTCCTAAGTGGTTCACAGCTTCTCTGCTACTTCTCTCGGCCTCGTGCATGTGTCTCATAAACAATCAAATGGATTCTTTCCATCAAATATTGGGTACCTGTGATTGACTTCATTAACCAGAACATTAATGATGTCACTTACTTTTGAAATGCAGGCAGAATGTTTTCCACTTGTTGATTTTCAAGGTATGAGAAAATGGCTGAATGAGGAGGACCTTTATTGTTTGCTCTAGCTTACCTCCCATATTAGCATAGCTTACCATTCCCATCCAACTACCAAATTATTTTGAAATCTAAATGCGATATCCAGTCTGAGTGAATGACCCCATTTAATTCATCTCAAAGTGATACGGACAAGTTTTTGACGATTGCCAAAATCCATCTACGACTCATCGTGCTTTCATTGATGTTATATAGTATGTGTGTTGTTTAGTACAGTAATCAAATGGCATGTGACCATAAATTTTGTTATTGCATACTTTCACTTTACAGCCAGATCCAGTGTGAGACTTGATGATTGCTTTTTGGTGCATCTATGATGGTGCATTGGCTTTCAGAGGTTTATATGTATCTCTTCGTAAATGGTCATGACTGAGATGGAATAACCTGCGGACTCATTTATCCTCTGCATCAGAAAAGATGGATCAAGGAATTGTAAAAAATTATCACACTGGATCTGGCTGTAATGTGAAATCACGATGTAAGCTAAATTTGTATAAATACCATTTGATTACTATATTGATGAATGTTGCTTAACTTGTTTAATGTTGTGTTGCTGTATTAATATTGTTTTAATGCCATACTTCATTAGTTTTTCTTTAAAGTGGAGGGATGTTTTGTGCATGTTGTTTTTGCATTGGGAATGGCTTTCATTACAATTAGGGAATGGGAGCAAGGATGTGAAAATGAACGAAGAAGTTAATCATCAGATAAAGGTTTTCCTCTTAATTTTCGTAGAATTGGATAATGTTGAAGTCTTAAGCATTTCTGGTTCATAAATATCACCCAGTTTTCCCACCCACCCAGACTTAAATTCACATGAAAGGTTGACTTATTTAAGATAAAGCTCCTGTTCCCATCATCTCATTTGCATTTATTCCTCCAACTACATTTTTTTCTATCATCTACGGACTAAGTCAGAGACAGAAAATTCTTTGTACAGAATGCCCAGCATTGCCCTGGCCAAGAAAGATGCAAGATTTCCTCTTTTCAATAATATGTAATTTTATGTGCAGCATACTTCCAATTATCCCAATGGCTAATACATAATGGGGAGAGACAGTACGAATAATCGGAAAACACGAAGAATCCAAACTTTCGCTGTTATTTCTTGTAATTTTCACAATTTAGGCAAAATCGCTATCAATTAATAGGTAACTACACACATTTCTCTGTTATTTTAGATCGCTTTCCGGAATCATTTACAGCTTTCTTTTCCCGACCACAATCTCTTTAGCGGCGATAATGTGATTTTACTCCTATTCCTATTGCCACAATTAATGCATGGTTTCCGAAAACCGCGTTCCCGTGTCTGCGAGATCACAGATTGAGGAAATTGGTTTGCACGATTGCTTCAAAACCAGTGTGCGACGTTGGAAACTACACTGTCAGGTGCCAGGCTACATAGTCACGTGCCGCTCAAGTTGCCCAGTGTGCAACTGCTGCAGGACGTGGTTCCACTGAATGCAATCATGCATCGTGATGCTTACATAACATGAACACAGAGCTGCCGTGAAGGTAATGGGCACGCGGTCATCCCGCAGTTGCGGTTATAGGAAACCAGGACTGTTGGAAATTTGTCTATGAGTGCCTTGCTATAATTTATGCTATCTCTACTTCCACTGCCCTTGTTTCCTTCACTTCTACTATTCCCTTCCTTTCCAGTTTGATGTCGACTAGTCACAGCATAAATATGTCCGACTGTGACGAAAATCTCCAGTTCCTTTGGGCCGTATTCAACCAGATGCGAGGCCAAGGAAATAATTGTTCATTTGCGATATGAAATAGACAACATGTCTCTTAATTTTCGATCATTTAACCATTGAAGTATCATCTATAATTGATCTAGTTTTTATTCTCGCCACTGATAGTGGGCTGCATACTAGAGCAGACGTCCAAGTGAACTTGAAACATTCCTTGACTATAAGTGAGTAAAATAACTCCCTTTTACAAAGGGGATTCTAATGGAAACAATAATCCCATTTTAACCTTGCATTAAAATGCGAATCTCCTGGTGCTTTTGCGTCCAATTAATTTTTTTATAAAGATCGCGGAAAACATTGATGAAGTGTAAAACTCATGCACAGATAAGCAGCAACACGGATAAACACAGCCGGATAATCGGGAGTCTGCTGTAGTCTGGTTTACTTCAGACATATTTTGGTGTGTATACTATGGGGAAAGAAGTATCCCAACAAAATTTGTCCAACCATTATCATTCTGCTGGAAAATTGGTTTCCTCTCTGATGGTATATCACTCTACGAATGAAACAAGGGAAATTCAAATATGTACCATCTATTTCACGAAAAAAACTTGCCTGCCCACCTGCCACAAGAATGTGCTGGTCACCAGAATGGTGAAGCATTCAACATCGTTGGTAAAACTGATGTTGTATTTAATAGAGACACAGCAGACTCCCGATTATCTGGTTACTGTTTATCCATGTTGCGGATTATCCGTGCATGAGTTCACACTCCTGTTACTGATGTTTGCAATGTAAAGAGAGGCTACTCGGGCTTTATCATGCAAGCCAATTTCCTGAATCCGTGACCTCGTAGCCACAGGAGCGTGATTTTCAGAAACCTTTTATGTATTATGTGGAGCAGTAGGAATACAAGTACAATAACATTATCGCCACTAAAAAGATCACGGTTGGGAAGAAAAGCTCTTAATGATTTCGGAAAGCTATCTCAAATAAAGATCATGTGCATTAATAATATGTAGAGGTCCGTGAATTTCGCGAGACGCGATATCGCGAAATAACACGAAATAACGCGAAATCGGTGGATAAAAACGAAATTTCGCGTATTTAGTTGGATTAGCGAAAAAATTACATCTATTGAGTCATAATCTATTATAGACTAAGCCTTCATTGTTTAACGCTGCCAACGTTCATTTGCTCTATCTCATTACGATTCCAAGGTCAATTGGCTCGTTTAGTCTCGCGTAATATCGCGCACTGTAGTGATTTCTCCGCCAGAATTTGCCGTTAAATTTATCACAGCTTCTCTCTTCGATTCCCATGTATCCATCCTGAAATATTTAGAATGAGGCGCTTCCTCACCTGAAGAATTAGATTTTACGAATTAAAAATGTGCGGAAAGAAATTTAATGCGGCCGCGGAAGAGCGGAAATACAAGCTCACGCGCCCGGTACGCGTCAATGCCGAGCAGTAATTCCGGTGACTAACCGCGACGCATTAGACAGCGTTACTGGATAACGTGTTGCAGGAAAACCTTGAATGTGGGTCTAACGTAACAATTTAGTTGACTTAAACACGGCCGCTGGCTGGGACCGGGCCGCCGTTCACGGCACGGCCCACAGCGTGGCAGTGAGTCGTCTCGTCTGAAAGCGGCCTGAACTTCACGGCTGCGTCATGACGCGAAAGGCGGCCGGCGAAAAGTCGTTTCGTCTAAAAGCGGCCTCAATGTAGCACTGCCTGTATTTTACGCCGTAGACAGTGCACCGCCGGGCCGGATTGAAATGGGCGCCGTGGTGACCACGGCGGCCGTCAACGGCGCCGTGCCGTCAACTGCGCGATTGGATTCGTTTAAAGACATCCATAGACACCATATGGTTATTTGAAAGCACAAAGCGTTGTGGGAAGGAAGGAACAGAAAGGATAGGAGGAGAGGGGGTTCTCCTTATAGGGGGATGGATCGTCGGATATTTGGCTCTCCACTGAGCTACAATGCAAAAAAAAATCATTTTGACATTGGCCAAATCTAATATCTAATTCTTCAGGTGAGTGTGGCATTTTTTAGTGTCCCCCCCCCAAATTTCTGGTACCCCCCCCCCCCACCAGAAATTCCTCGAACTTCCTCCGAACTTATCCGCAGAACTTCTCCTGCTAAGGACTTTTCGTGCAAAGACCCTGTCTCGCAAAACCCTTTCTCCGGAAAAACCTTCATCCGGAAAGCAGCATCCGGAACCAGCACCCGAAACCAGCCTCGAACCCAGCCTACCTGCAATCCAAGACTTATATAGGACTACTGCAGAGGAATACTTACTCCTTGGCAAGCAAGGGGAAATCGGTGCTAAGTCCATAGTATGCACTTTGGAGTGAGAAGTTTTACCATAGTCCGATCACAACTTTCTCTCCCTCCAACACCTCATCCCACTATGTCTTTCCCCTCCATGTGTTCCAATGAATATCCCTCTGATTCAACTGATGTCTCCAACCCAGAAGTTTGAGGGGAAAATTCTGGCTGGTATGCTGTTCACTCCAACCCTGGGATGATGTTTTGCAGAGCAGCCTGTCAACAGGGGCAGTGACGCAGAGGATAGAACTTGGGCTGACTACCCCTCCGCTCCTTGGAAAAAACCCTCCCCTCAACCCAGTCTCTTCGGGCAATAACCCAGCTCTCTTCTGCTCGTGCCCTGGTCGTGGACGCATGGCTTGTGGGACATGGCGAATTTAGAATATTATACTGCTGGTATTTAGCTGGTAATGTTTCCTTTGGGATCATGAATTACTATCATTGTTTTCTGTAATACTTCTGATTTTGAATACTCTACTTGGAATAGATTTTGAACAAAAATACTCGTAAATTTTTTTGGCAATTTTTTCTTGTGAGCTGATTTTCTTGTTTGTGGAGTCTTTCCCTGATCCAGCTTGTAACCGACGGTTGGAGTTTTTTCCCTATGTCTGGGCTTACGTGAACAATCGACCAGATTAAGTGACGTAACGCCACATGAGAAAGCGTCTCATTCTAGATGTTTCAGGATCTATAAATGGGAAATAATTTTTTAAGTTTCTTTGAACCCGATTATGTTTCTTTAAGTGTGCTTCTTTCACTACCTTTCCTGACTGATTAGCAACAGCTGTGATCAAAACTAAGCGATTTTGTTGTATCTAGCTGCTGTCCTACCTTCCCTAGCCAAAAGCTAGTGATACTGTTCATACCAGGGCAAGGGAATTCAGCTGAGAAGAATTTTATGTGAAAGACAGAGTATTATTGTGGAAAGTTTGCGATAAAACATTTTAATTTGAAACATGTGACACTTTGTTAAAGCAAATCAGTAGCGATACATATAAACGTGCAAAAGAAAGGGGACCTGCAAAACGATAGCTATCATTTGAACACACAGTCACTCAGTCAAAGAAAGCGAAGGAGGAGCTTGTTGTTGCTACTACTGAAGCATTTTTAAAGGCTTTATTTAGTGTAGAGAAACTGGTCAATCCAAAAAATCTGGAATGGCTCTCGAAGTATACACATACGAGGTAGTGGGAATTTGCTGTTTGCCGAACGTATTTACCAAGACTACATATTTGAACCATTCATATACCTAGAACCAATATAAGTTAAACCATTTCTTTCATTTAGTTTTATCAGAAATTTTGTTCAATCCAAATTGTGTTAAATGTTATTTAATTTGCATAATGAAAGTATAAGTATTCATGAAACGTGCACCATAAAATAATAAAACACCTATAAACGTGGGAAAATTGTAGCATTATAATAACACGGCCAAGATTTTCTATAACACCGAAATCACATGGTTTTAAAACGAATTTTAGCAAAAAATAAAACCACTTTTATTGGCCCTGAAAAGTTGTCTCTCAAGTGAGCGACTGAAAAAGTTATCGTGTGATTCAGGCTTTAGCATCATTGAAAACAGATGCCACACACAGATAGACAGAGATAATCTTGCCTGATGGAAATTTTTTAAATCAGATCGATCAAACGAGTTTGGTCTTGGAACAAAAAATATTGAAATTTCTTTGCAATTGATTAATTCTTCACTTCGTTGGACTTTACTCAAGCACTGGTGTAGGATGTCTCCAAACATTTTTATTTGTATATAGCTTATTATCCTCTTACTATGATCTCTGTAATATTTGATTATTTATTGTGTACATTTTTAAAATTTGTGTTACTTTTGAATCTTATCGATTATTAATAGAATACACCTACATTTGTGCCTTGCAATTTATGTATCTCTTTTAAAATCTCCTTCTTTACATTCAAATTCCTTTTTCCTCCTAAGTTTTGAAATATGTAAATGCATTGTGCATCCTCTTTTGAATCATTGTATTTCTGTGACAGTTAAAGGTAAAGGTCTCTCCTTCCATTGCAGTTAGTTACATAAAAGGCATTGATGGCTTCACGGGCTGTTATCGTGGCCTCACTCCCAAGTTGTGTGCCTGTCTAGTGAGCAGCCTCACTTACCAGCGCATTCGAGAGAGCTGGGAGTTTGATTGGGAGAAGAGGGGCAGGGGGGGCGGTGCGGGGGATTTGGTGGACGACGAAGGCATTGACGAGGGTGCGGTGGTGGACGATTGGGAGAATGGTGGGGAGCCCCTCTCGGAAGAGGAGGAGAGGAGGCGCTTTGCGCTGTGCCTTTCGAGGGATGTGGTGGGGCGGACCGTGGCCGTGGTCGTCAGTCACCCCTTCCAAGTTGTGGCTGTGCGGACCATGGCTCAGTTTGTTGGAGGGGAAACCCTTTACTCGTAAGAATTTACATCTCTTATGCTTATCATTCGGTCTTTCACGAATGATCGCTTTGGGTCAATTGACCCAATTCTTCTCCTACTCTGAAGCAATGTGGTTGTTTTGTTTGCAAATAGGTCTGAAAGTAGTAACTAATTGCTTAAGTTAATGATTATTGAGTAGAACTTATTCAGCTATAATTATAAAAAATTGGTGACAATGAAGCGTATGGTGAATAACAAAAGTTTAGCCGTGTTAACCCAAAATGGTGCTTCCATTTCATATTTTAAGTTTACAGAACACCATCAGATATTTAAATCAGAATAATAAGTTCTTCCTGAAGTATATTAAAAGCCATCTCTGGGAGCATGTGAAAAAAATTGCCATTCGCGGATACACTGTGGATAGGAAGTAACGTAGGTCATGTTTCAATACAAATTCTTCAGAAATTTATCAACATTTTTCTGGTGTCAACTTAGCACTATGCTATTTATGTAGATGGTCTCTGGAGCTTGTAAATGTTAGAGATTTTACTTTTATGTTGTAATCGATGGCTTGTAATTAAGGTGACCTCCTCTCTTCCTTTGTAGTGGCTTATTTTCTTCCTTCCGGGAGCTGTATCGTGAAGGCGGTGTCTTGGGATTCTTTTGTGGACTAATACCTCGGCTCATTGGAGAGTTGTTATGCCTTGTCATTTCCAGCACTGCTACCTTTGCCATCAATACATACCTTGTTGAAGACCCAGAAATCAAAACTTACACATCTGCCACCATTTCAGTGAGTATTGTGTATTCCTTGTGAGCTCAAAGAATATTTTTTACAATGAATGAATGAATGAATAGGAAATTTTATATGTACAGTAAAACCTCTATCTAGTGAACCTCTTTACATCGTAAACCTCCATACTTCGTACCAACCCTCTGGTCCCGTCAGATTTACATGTAAATTTATAGGAAAACCTCTATATAGTGAACCTCTTTATCTCGTAAAACCTCCATACATCTTACCAACAAGGCAGCCCCGAGGCGGCCTAACTACCTCCGCAAATCGTACCGAGACAACTAGAGACAATTAATGCAGACGCGATTACCTGCATGGAATGACATTTTCAGCGATAAATGTTTCACGCTTATTTTTTTCTTGTACACCTTTAATAATTTTCACGTTAACCATTAGTTAGGGCATCCAACTATCCTAATAATATTAAGTGACGGTAAATGAAGACAGAACACATCGTTTTCTCTCGAATCACGGTCAAAATCGCGCGATAACATTCGCTTTCTTTTACTGATGGCTTTATTTTCTTGTAAGTGCCTACATACTACGTTCAGTTAATAAAAGAGGCGACCAGCGCCGCCTATAATCACTTGCTGACGGAAATATTTCAACTAACTTCACTCCCATCCATGGAGACTGAATTACTCGACCGCATTGCTACTTCCGCTTCTAAAATTAAAATATTTCGAGAATTTTCCGCGACTTGAAATAAATCAAATACAGTTTCGCAATTATTTTATTCCCATATTGCCCGGTGTAGCACTTTCTTACTACCGCCTTGGTAATTTTTTCGATGCTTTCGTGAACGATCGTAGTTTAAAATTTATTGCGCTTAGCGACAGTCATATGTCTTGCCTGCGTATTTATGCCGCGAAATCTGACTATTCCATCGGGAGTCCGGGACGTCAATTTCTAGCAATACTGAACGAACATCAATCCATGCGCGGCAGTTTTAGGTGAAGGAGGCAGCTAATTAGCTGATACGCGGTAGGGAAATGTAATTTTTTACCGTCGTCGCCGCATTCTGAAGTAGTTCGCCCAGCATTCTCACCGGGAAATCACGTCCTTTCGCAGACCTAGCGTTTCTGTGTGCCCTCGACAGAGTTTTTCTTCGGAACGCTGCATGCATTGTATTTTGGAGAGAGGGAATTCAACAAAATTTTCAAAATTACGCTCAATTTTTTGTCTATTTTTTTGCGGTAGTCACGTGTTTATTTATTTTTTATAATCTTTAACAAGTCACATGTTATAAGAATGATAAATCGATTCTAAAAGATATAATAAGGAGTATTTTCAATTATTTGCCATAAATATGAAAAAATGTGAAAATTACTTAATTAATCATAGGCTGATGATGGATTCGAGAAATAAAAGAAGGCAACTGCTTGACATTACCACATAATTAGCAATTTTCCTAGCCATCAACGAGGACAGGCAGAAGGCAGTGACCTTTGGAATACCATCATTCACCCTCACATCTATTTTAAACAACCGAGGAAAAACAGAAGAAACTGGCTAGGCTGCACAAATAAAAAAACTCAGGCAGTTAAATACGAGGATGAAGAAATTATGTTTAGAAATATAAAACTATTGTTCTTTCTTCCGAACACTATTAGTAAATTACAACCCTTAGACCAGGGAATTATTTCTTGGGTCAAAAGGCATTAACGAAAACAGCCAGTGATTTATTTACAGTGAAAATGGCATTAAAAAGTGCTCGTGGAATTGAAAACATTATTTCGAAAGAGTTTGAAAAAAATTTTAAGCAAACCCATTAACTAATTTATTTTCTAAAAAGGCCTCTTGAACAATTTACTTTTACCTTTGTGTAACCATTAAATTGTAAATATATGTTCACTTATGCATACCTATATATTTAAATATATTAATATAATGGCTTAAAAGACAGTAGCACCTTTCATTTCCCAAGGATATGAAAAAATGGTGCCTACCACTAAAACCTCTCTATAGTGAACCTTCATACATCAAATTGCCCAAATTTTGGTCCCCTCCATTACGATGTAAAGAGGTTTTACTGTATCATGATATCTTATGGGATCATTCTGATCTTATACAAGTACACTGAGATTAGAATTTCAATATCTATATTTATGGGTTTTAACTTCATTTCATCCTTGACTCACAAGGGGAGACCACGAAAGTTGCTCCACCTTTTTCAATGCCGTATTTTTTATGGCCTTCGGAATGGTGAACACATCCCTGAACTAGTAGTGGTTCCGTTGAATGGGCCTTAGTTTGGCTGTAATTAATTAATTTTCATGCGGTACTTTTCACAAGCCACGTATAGTTTCATGATATCGCGCCTAAAATAGGAAGGTCAGGTGGGGTAGTTGTTAGCGTTTACGGCTACCACCCAGGGGACCAGGGTTCAAGGCTACATGATGGCTTTATATTTTCTTGTCTCCATGGTGATCATACGTCGTCAACTTTTTCATTAATTTTAATTCCCACAAGCATAGACATGAGACTATTTTTTTATCACCATTATGGCGTTTAGGTATTTAAGCAGTGTCATTTCAAACACGGAAATACGACGACTACACTAGCAACGGTTGGTGTGCGCCAAAATGTTAATTTTTTCATTGCTTATACTGATCAACTTCCACATTAAAAATGGAAACCACTCTTGCGAGAGCACATGCTATTAAAGTCTCGCGGCGACCAACAACATGCGTACAGACATAATTAATGAGAACACAAAACGATTATAAAATGCCATGTTTCTCTAATAATTGTTATTCACTTTACTCCAAAGGGAGTTTACTTACACAGTACCTCTTTGCTAAAATAACCGTTCCGAAATATAATTTCCATTAATAAATATGGTGAAATAAAAGTTGATGACCCTGTACCGGACGTGGTGGCGTATAAAATACGTCAATCTTCGAAAACCAAAGATTTCAACATTGTACGTACATTCTGGGCTAGAATGGCCTCGTGTATTCCTACAATGTACTTTGACTGTCTATATTGCGAGTTTTCAAAGTTCGAGGTATTGTAGCTAATTTTTTTAGATCAGCAAGAGGAACCCGTCACACGTGGCGTATAAATTACGCCGGGCGACCGGCCGTGTACCACCTCTGTACCTTTATGTCTGTATCACCTATAAATGTACAAGATTTTACTAATTTCTACAAATAAAGGTTAACTTTTAACAAAAATCGAGTATTATCATATATGCACACAACATGGGCAAAGTTGGTTGGGTTATGAAGAAATAACAGTCGCGCCCCCTAGAGGGTTAAAAGCAACAATTACACCAAATGTGTCTTGTGCTCGATGCTTCCTAAAATCTTCCCTTCCAATATCATAACAAGATGCCCACCAACAAATGTCATTTCTTCCAAAAAAAAAAGCCACTGTTTTAGGCCCCCGTTAATCTTTTGGTAGGTTTTTGAGTAGAAAGTGGAGCCTTCACTTCTCCGCGTTGAAAATGACACTGCTTAAATACCTAAATGCCATTATGGTGATCAAAAATAGTCTCATGTCTATGCTTGTGGGAATTAAAATTAATGAAAAAGTTGACGTCGTATGATCACAATGGAGACAAGAAAATATAAAGCCATCACGTAGCCTTGAACCCTGGTCCCCTGGGTGGTAGCGGTAAACGCTAACCATTACCCCACCTGACCCTCCTATTTTAGGCGCGATATCATGAAACTATACGTGGCTTGTGAAAAGTACCGCATGAAAATTAATTAATTACAGCCAAACTAAGGCCCATTCAACGGAACCACTACTAGTTCAGGGATGTGTTCACCATTCCGAAGGCCATAAAAAATACGGCATTGAAAAAGGCGGAGCAACTTTCGTGGTCTCCCCTTGTCAGTCCAACAACTCCAAAATTCTCCTCTTTTGTTCTGGAGTCTCTTGTCATTTGGTGAATAATTTTTTTATGCGACTTGCTTCAGGAGCGGCTATGAATGCAAAGGTTTTGAAAGTTTTATGGGTAGTTCAGCATTAAAATCCAATTGTCAGGAATTAAATTTATAAGATCATGAGCTTACACCGGTTAAAATAAGATCATGAAATTCCCAAGTTTACTCAGTACTGGTTGGTGAAATGAATATTTAATATTTGTATTTATTTGAGTTTAATTTTCTATCATCTTTGGGTAACCCACAAAAAAATGCTAAGATGAAAATGTCAGTTTCACCCCCACCCCTTAACTTTTCAAGGTGTTAATGTAGGTAATGATTAGGAAGATAAATCATTTTGAACTGAAATCTATAATTGTTGTCATGGAATAAGTATCTTGATATATATTAAGATGGAGAGTGATTTATATTGTATGAAACTTATCAGGAAATTATTTTCATAGTAATTCTCCTTTAATAAAGATTTTCAATGCAAACTTTTACAATAGAAAATAAAAAAATAATGTGTAAGAACTCAAGAAAAAATTTCTGTGATTATTAAATTAAATAGTTTGAAAACAATTTTTTGTCAGCAATAAAACCAATTCCTTGGGTATATTCTGCCAAATGAGACTTGAATTTGTCCAAGATATTTATGTGCAGTCCGAGACAAAAAGTCTTATCACCCAGGAGCTGAAAATTTTCCTGAGTTGTTACTTGATACCGAGTTGGCAAATGTCCCTATAGTTCACCCTTCACTTTGTGGACAACAGCAAACACCATGTGTTGGGAGAGAAGGCCTTCTTTGCCCAGCTGATGGAAAAGGCTTTTGAAGCCCAATGTTTTGTAAATTAGCTTTAAAAGAACAATGACCAAAGTTTGGGTTGCTTAGTATCTGTATGTATTACATCTTATAATAATTATAATTGTTTTACTAGCCAGAAAACCATTACTAAGAGTAAGAGGTGCATATATATAGGCTTAATAATATAATGGTGATGATCATGCCTTTGTTGTTTTTCAGTTCCTTGCCAGTACGGTGACATACCCTTTTCAAGTGGTGTCTTGTTGTATGGCCGTTACAAAGAGTGGGTAAGTCATCTAATTCGATCACTGCTGACCCCCGAATATTTGGCTGTGGTTTATCTGTGTTGTGGATTATCTATGTATCGGTTCGCACTCCTTCAAAGTTTTCCACGATCTTCATAGAAAAATAAAATTTGACACAAAAGCACCAGGATATTTGGATTTTAATGCAAGGCTACACCTGGATTATTATTTTCATTTGACTTCCCTCCATAAAGTATAATTATTATATTTACTTTCTGATAAGAAATGTCTCAAGGTTACTTGGATGTCTCTTCTAGCAAATGCAGATGATGGCCATCAGCAGGGTGAAAATCATGATTGACTTTGGAAGGTTTTTCAATCATTAACTAATCATAAATTAAGTAAAATGTTATCTACTATCTTTTCATGTATCTTTCGTATCATAAATGCATTATCAATTATTGCCATGGCCTGCGGTTGAATACGACCCAAGGGAACTGGAGATTTTGTCGCACTTGGACATACTTACGCTGTGACTAGTCAAGGTCAAACTGGAGAGAAAGGGAATAGTAGAAGTGAAGTGGCAGTGAGGGAAGCGGAAGTAGAGAGAGCATGAGTCATAGCTGGGCACTCCCCTGTATAGACAGTTTGCCATAAGCCCTGGGTTCCTACTACCGCTGCTGCACAATATCATGATTGTGCACCAGTTGCCTTCACAGGAGTTCCGTGTTCCTATTTTCAAAGGATCGCGGTGTGCGATCGCCCTCACAGATCCACATCCTGCAGCAGTTGCATCATCCCAAGTTGGTTGCATCCTCGTCAACTTGTGCGAGATTCAATGGTGCAGTGTAGTACCTGACAGTGTAGTTTCAAACGTCGCACAGTTGTTTTTAAGCATTCTTGCTCACCATTTTTCCAAATCCGTGATTTCACGGCCATGGATGTGAGGTTTTCGGAAACCTGGTACATATTATATGGAGAAGAAGGAATGCAAGTAATATTGCGTTTTTGCAGCTAAAAATATCGTGGTCAAGAAAAGGAAGCTCGTAATGATTCCGGAAAGCAATCAAAAATAACAGACATTGTGCGCAAATAATTATGGATGGTTTAATTTGCTTAAATTATGAAATTAACAAGAAGTTAAAGTGAAAGTTAGGATTATTCATATTATTATCCGATTACATATATGTAGGTACAAGTAAGCCTCTCCCCACCAATAACCCAGATAATCTGGAGTTTGCTGTATTTGAGTAGGTATTTTCCCCATACATAGTTCACATTATGTATTGATTTTCTAATTCTGTTGCTGGAATGCATTGCAGTGAATATAAGTTTTTGCGTCACATTTTATTGATTTTGGCTATTTTACTGAAAGACTCGTGCATAATGTTTCTCATCCTTCACAGCGCAAAAGACAGCTACAGGGGAAAAGTGAGTTATACAGTGTGGTACCATCTGTGCGTGATAAAGATTAGGAGGGGATGATAATTCACTGAAGGTCTTCTCATGGGAAATTTAGAATATGGTTAAGGACTACATATCAAGTTTTTTTTTGTTGCTAAATTTGCTCTAAGGAGGGCTTACCGTAGGTAGATAAATAGATTGAAAAGCAGTGGGGGAGGTAGGGTCCCTGGGCACTTGGACCTAAGGCTCCATTGTGCCAATGATTGATCGCCACTGGAGGCCTATGTCCTTAGTGAAGGCCAAGAGGTTCCCAATTGGAAGATCTCTTACCTCCTTGGGCTCTATAAAAGGCGAGTCCAAGTGTCTATATCGAGTTCTCATGATTGTAAGGCACTGGCATATTAGACTTGTATTGTTGCATACATTATTATTTACATAATAATACATATTATGGGTTTAGCTGTGAGAATCTACAGTCTTAATAATTTGGAAAATATCTCAGTGGCTTGTACAAAATGATGATATTATCACCAGAGAATTTTTAAGGCCTTGAAAGCCGGGAATAATGCTTCGATCATATATTTGGACTTTCTTGCCCATGTCACTATTGGGCCTCTGTTCTTGGGCTGACTTGAAACACATTTAAAATACATAGGCTCTAGTTTTCAGGAACCTTTTCCAATGTTTGAAGGGATAAAGGAGGATTATGTGTCCGTTCTGGAATGTATTCTCTGTGTGAATGTTGATTTAGAAATGTGTTTCCTGTCAGGGCAAATGATGGTGGTGTATGTGTTGTCGGAATATTAAATGCATTGTACATATATTTGTGGGAACATGGAAGTTTGCCTGAACTCATGATAGATTTGGCATTTGTTTCCTGTGTTTAGAGTTGTTTATTCCCATTAGAGTACATATGTAGTTGGTTGTTCAGCATAAATCGAGACAGTCTGATGCTTAGTGATGTCCACCCCACCTTGCACTGACTACTATGAGTTTCCTTTGATTTGTTGCAGGTTGGCTGCTGGTTCTCCCCCATCAATGTTGCACTACACATCATGGACAGACTGTTGGTCCCATTTGTCTAGGACTGGCCAGCTGAAGAGAGGATCGAGTCTTCTTTGGCGATACTACACAGGGCCTCAGGTTATGATTGGTGGCAGGATTGTTCCTATAACAGCAGAGCAGTTCACCAAACAGAACTAATATTGGTGAATTTAGCCAACCATCCACAGATATAAATTCAACTAAATACTTCTTTAGCAGCAGCAGACTATTTGTCTAGCTCTCATTTAACCATGCATCTTGTACTGTATTTGTTTGGGAATGTAAAGTGTACTTCTACTGTTTCCTGTTTTATCTTTGAGTAATTTAACTAGTCTGGCATTCATGTGGCATTGTTGTTCTGGAAAATACCGCCCAGTAATCCATCTTCTTCTAATATGGTAATGAGCAGTAGTGTATGATAAGTTCATGCAATTTGAAAACTTTTCAAAGCATCAAACTTCGATAAGATTGTAGGCAGAATGTAAAGTTTATTTCTGTTTTTTGCAGTCTTAATGAGGAAAGGTGTTTGTATGTAAAATAAAAGAACAGTTTTGCATTCATGTAAATTCTCTGTGGCCAGGGTTTATTAGGTCCTCCATTCCATATCCTTCGAGTGACATTGTGGTTAATGCAAGCACATGAAGTTGTTTGCCATTGTTACATGCATTGCAGGGACACAAATAAGCCAACTAAATTGAATCAGTTGGTCCTTTCAGATCACCGTAGCTAAGCCATGTAATGCACAAATGGAGAGTGAATGTGTTCAGTATGCCCTGTAAGGCTGGTAAGTTGAGCTGTTAGGTTAAACAAGGGGTGGTCACAATAGATTGAAAATAGTGCTCTACTGCCTGGGCTACTATCTCATGATGGAATTCACTTGAGTAATTAAACAGTTAGTTATCATGTAAACACTTTTCTCCCATTTGGATCTCCAGACCAAAGGGAGTACGTACATACATATACATATTGGTCAAATACCGTATTTGCACGAATCTAAGACGAACACGATTCTAAGACGACCCCCCCTTTTTTGGAACTCCACCATGGGAAAAAAATTTTCTAGGGGAAAACAATCAATGAGCGAATGTTTGGCTATGTTGCCTATGTCCCAGGAAACGCAGGATTTTTGGCACGTAATGACAGGAATAGTGGTACTTAATCGAGACACTTAGGTCTTATTGTTGATTCGACTAAGAGTTTCTTCGGAGGGGCCATGGTCCGAAGACGAATAAAATTAAACTAGTGAAAATGAAACCTGACTTTATTAAACCCACACGGAAAACACTCCGTGGTATGAAGGCAAGCCACCCTGGAAAGTATGTAACCACTCGTACGAGCTATGGTATCGCGTTCGGCGTACACAGAGCATACTGCAGGGGGTGAAGCATGACCATATGACTGCGCCATGAAATTTTTTGTCCCAAAGATAGGGCAACTTACCCATTCTTCTCTAATTAGCGTAGCGTCAGATGGGCGGATGAATTCGGATTGTTAGTAGGGAGGAACAAAATATCCTGAGAAGATATCCCTTCCTCAGTAACTCTGACAAGTGAGACTTATGGTATAACTCGTAAATTGATAACTGATAATAACCTGATGTCCTGTTTTCGGAAAAAATGCCGCATTAACTGCCGAGAAGCTCAGCAACGAGGATATCGAGTTTTGCCAAAAATCACCATCGTATTTTTCCAACTAGTTCCTTGCTTAAAAATGCTTAAATAACGTTAGAAATACGTCGTGTTTGGTCTCGTTCTTTTTTGAATTACGAGCAAATTGCACATATTCCAGCCTAATAAAAGTATAATACCAATTGCCGAAATTCATTGTTAGACACCTTATGAGCTAATAGGTGATTGGATGCAGCGGTTGACCTCCAGAAACCGGGAACTTTAAGCAAGTAGGCTGAAAAAGGTCAGTGGGTGAGAAAAGGGGGGCATGAAACTCGTTTCTATTGTTCTCGTGTAACTTGATATTTTTTTCGAAGCTAAGGTCTTCGTAATATGATCCCTGCGCTAGCTGGGACCATTTGTTTGATTTTGGAGAAGAGGAAAGCGTCAGAGGGGGGAGGCGAGAGATGTATGGAGGTGGATAGCGGATCTTGGGAAATGCACTTATGCTACTACCCCAAGGCTTTTAGCTTCTCCCAATGGTGATTTCATTTCGTGGGGAATATTTAATCTATGTGCCTGTAGTTATTAGCCATAAATGACAGATTGTATTTATTTCGTTTCATTTTCGTCAAAAGATTGATGTGGGAGAATTATACGTCGGGACCACCATCTTCAAACAATCAATGCGGTAAAAACGATACTTTTGAGATGCGGGAAAAAATTACATCGTCTATATGGAACCTTATTTGTGACCAGAAACGGCGAACGATGAATGCGGAAAAATGATCAATACGGGTACGATAGATCGGAGTTCCACTGAATAACTTTTCTTTTGAAAGCGGCAGTGTAATAATTTCTTTTCTCTGCCATTGTAATACTCTGAAAGGCACGGAATCACAACTAAATCGATTTCTCTAATCAGAGACAATTAAGGTTGCCATCTTACCGTTGCTCTGAGAAAAATGCGACGACTTTGTAGCAGTTTATCCCACTACGGCATTGAGGCTTTAACGTTACAATTTAGGTAAATTGTAACCAATCACACGAAAATTTTGTGAGTTGATCGAGCTTTAACTTGAATGGAGCCGAACCCAAAAGCAGGCAATCTCGCGGACTCGGCAGAAGTGCACCCGGCGACTGATCGGCACGCGCCGAATCTTTGCCTGCTGCCCAAAAATGGATTTTTTTTACTTGAACGCAAAATTAAATATGCTAAATTACTGTTAAGCTATTTTTGATGTTGATTTTTCGTTGTATAGCTATCAGGTGGCAACCTCAGGTGTCCATGATTTTTCCGACGTAAATTATGCAACCCGCTTGACGTCAAAAATTTTGCATCCGATTCTAAGACGAACCCTCTTTTCCGCAGGAGTTGCGAGGGAAAAAAACCTCGTCTTAGATTCGTGCAAATACGGTATGAGAAAATGTTAAGGATAGGAACTTGTGATTTGAGATTGCTCTGAGCTTGCAGAAGGTTATAGAACCAAATGCTTGAAACAGCAAGGCTGACTGGATGGATAGGAATCAGCGAGGTGGCCTGAGGAAGGAGACTTTTGGAGTGGAAGCTCAAGGATGCCATCCATAAGAAAAGGGTCTTCGAATGGTTATGTTGGAGTGGGGACAACACCAGGAAACGGGCGGAATGTGTGTGAAAAGCTTCCTAGAATACAATGCTATTTTTGCCAACAAAGCTATATTTGCCATTTAATTTGCTTGCCATGGAATGAACGTTGTTGATCTTAGTAAAAATTTTGTTCTTTCCTTGTAAAAAAAACCCCTGTAAATTGTGCAAAGTTAGGAAAACAGTTTTTAAATGCCCTACTTTGAAAGTACCCCACTTACTCATCTCTCGAGTTAGTGAGGTACTTTCTTCGCATGCTATCCTATTTCTACATTTTTAATATTAGCATACCACTAACATGAAATATTCAAATAATGCATTTGATGGGACCAGGAAAATGGCAACTTTATATTTAGTAGGTTCCTTTTATAAATCACATTTTCAAGTTACAGTTGCTCAGGATGAACAAAGATTTCATGAAGATTGAAGTTATTATTAAAGTATGAATTCTACCACTTATAGTATCTTTGCGCTTGAGAATTACTCTGCCTGTCTCCACTCTGCTCGTGAACTTCCCTCTGTAAAACACAGTTTGTCCTACTCTCTTTCATTCTATCTAGAAATCCGATTCTCTTCCTTCCCCTCTCCCGCCTATCGAGCAATCTTCTCTCTTGAGTAGTTTTTAGCATTCCCTCCCTGCTCAGTACTTGCTCAATCCAAACCCTCTCTCTTTTCTGTGCCTCATGTAAAATCTTTCTTACCTCTCCCACCATGTCTAACACTTCATCACATTCCTCTTTGTATCTGCCCACTTCTTCATTCTTCCCCACGTTTTGAATGCTTCTAGTCTCTTCTCATACTCCGTCCTCTATGTCCTTGTTTCCACATGACACACTCCACTCCCCCCACTTATCTTTTCTTCAAATTATTACATATACCGTATACACGTGTGTAAGAGGCGCACCCCTATTTTGAGCATCGAAGCTATAAAGAAAAAAAAATTTGCGGCATTTTTTATCCTATCGTGCGGTGTTGCATACGTATGCTTGGAATTTTGACAGTTATCGAAATTTACTCTTTCAATACTAATAGAAAGAGGAAATTTTGAAAACTGCGCTGGTAATAGCGACATAAGAGGGAGTAGAAAGAGTTCCGATTCTCTCTTCGCACACGCTGTTGCTCTACGATGCTAGTGCTACTCATGAACAATTTTGTTTAAAAGCTCTCGCAAGAGTATTGCAATAGAATTGCAGCCTTGGAAAATTTTAAGGCAAAACACGACAGCCACATAGCATGAACCTTCCCAAGAGATTGGACCACAATCGGGGCAATTTCAGCGCCGTAGGATAATAACCACGTCGTAGATTTAACGGAACCACCCTCCGCCCTCCATCAGCCAATGCCTCTGCCATTTTTTTTCCTTTCCGAGACCCCACAGGAAAATAGGACAATATCAAGTTACAGGGGAACAATGGAAACTTGTTTCATCCCTATCCCATCTCACCAACTGACCTTTTTCGGACTACCAGGTTCAATTCTCCCAGATTCTGGAGGCCAAATGCTAGGTGAGTCACCTACTGAGCTCGAAGATATCTCAATATCTTTCAGCAATTGTATGACACGCATGAGGTTCTAAAAAGAATGGGACCTAATGCGACGAATATCTGACAGCGTTTAAGCTTTTTAAGCTCTAACTGATTGACACAAAGATTTATCGTTAAAACAAGGCTACTAATATTCAACATAGTCCAAACAGCTCAATTTCGGAAGAAACAAGCGTAGCATGAGCGCATTCAAACAAGACGAAACGGACTGGAAACTTCAGGCAACACAAACTGCGTGTGTCACATTGCTGCGCCTACGCCCCTTCGCTTTGAAAGCAACGACGTCACATGCAAGATCGGACGTGTTCTTCCCTTGCTCCTTTGCTCATAGCCTCGTAGCTTGAAATACGGAGAGCGCGCTCCTTCCCCTCCACCACTCCTTCAGCGCTCTTCACTTAAAAGCATTTCCGATTTCTTCTGCCCACCATTTAGTCCAACAACGAACACACTCGCCCGAATTTTTAAACAGCAGGTTTTGACACCAATATAATTTTCAGTCGCAAAAATCCTCATACTAGCGTCGGAAGATGATTTTTGAAAAATCAGGTCCTCAGCGTAATGGATATTGCTCGGCAAGACAGATGTTGACTATTACCCAGGTATGTCCTTCAAAACTACGCGTTTCTCTACGTTTGATAAGCGATTACGATGTGCAGTATAAATGCCGTGGGATGCCCACTCGTGGCAGTAAATTTAGTGCGCCCTCCGGAGCGAAAAACCCCGCGCGATCTTTTCCATGTTCACCTCTGGGGTACGGACGCGACGTGATGCTTACAAGAAAAGCAAACGGGAGCATTTTAAAAATACATCACTAAGGGAGAAACTCCCCACCCTGCCGTTTGCTTTTGACCCAGGGTTTCAGATGACTGACTCACGCTGAAAACCAAGGCCACTCAGTTCCCCTTGGACTTGCGACCGGTGAAGGGGAGGGAAGATAAGAAGTTTGTGTAAGAGGTGCACCCGCGTTTTTGGATGCAATTTCTGGGAAGAAAGGTGCGCCTCTTACACGATGCTTGTACGGTATATGTAATGATTCTCTGATCACATCCTTGTAATTCATGAATGCCTAACTTGCTACCCTTTTTGATCGCTTTACTGATACATATGCATGTTTTTCTCTACTGTGCTGCCCAAATAGTTGAACTGATTCTCTTGCTCAAGTTTCTGACTTACTTTTTTCTTCATCGTCACATTCCTAACTTGCCTTGCTATGGAAAACCTTGGTCTTCTTATGACCAATCTTCATACCATATTTAGACACTTGTTCCTCCTGCACAATTTTATGGCATTCTTACCCTGCTCATTTTGCATTCCACATATTCAACTTGTCCAGTTTCATTTCTGCCTCTGCCTTCTCTAAATGAAATTTTCCTTGAACTGGAGGAATATTTGCCCTCTATTCACTTATTGGCCTCTTAAATTTTCAATCAACATCTTGTTCATCTCTTGAAAACTGAAAGCTTGTAACACATCTGTTATTTCGTATCATTTCACAATTCAATTATGCCAACTTAAGATTTTTTGTGTTCATCCTCAATAGTGAAGGCTCTCAGGTATTATTTTCCATTTGGGCATCGTTAAGCAACAAAATTCCTTCACTGACCTTGTTAGTATCTTGGAACAATGCACCTTTCTCCCTTGAATTAACAATTTCATAGGATGAAGAATGAATAAATGCCTGAGAACACTCTTAGCCCCAAGTTATAGGGAAGTTCTCACCCTTAATATTATAGATCAAAACCTTGCCATTCCAACTTTCTCTTGCATAGAGCAACGTTCTATAGCCAAACTTTTAGGAGGAAAACTTGTGTATGCCTAATGAAACCTAAAAGAGTGAAGCCGGATATAGTATAAAATCATCACTGAATTGCAGCTGCAATTTCCCTTGGTGTCAATAGTAAGTTTTCACTAGCATGAGCAAGAAAATAGAATGAAGCCATCTTATAACTTTTACAGTCAAATTTAGCCCGAGCAGGAAAATTTGAAATTATGTTACTACATATTCATGTATTCCTTCAGGTAAATAAAAATTCATGAGATGGGGACTACTGTTACTCTCCGAAGATCTCTGTTCCTTCCATTGCCCCAGTGATTTGGCGAATTTAGTGTGCGGTGTGCCAAACACTAGACTTCTGCTTTCGGCATCTCCACGTTCTTGTTACCACTTTATCTCTAGATATGTTAGGGGAGAAATAATCAACACTTGATATGGAAGGTGCATATCTTTATACAAAGTATTAATAAAGCAGAATATGGAAATTTGCCTAAGGCACAATCTACGGCGGGGCATTTCTGTGTCAAGTAAACCAGGGGTTGACACCCACTTGTCGTGAAAATTTGTACTAATATTGTACTGATAGAGATAAGAAAATTGCAAAATTTCAGCTCATTCTGACAAATATTTTCAGAGATGCGGTAGTTTGAAGTTTTAGAATAATCCAATTTCTGAGACATAAATGGACAATAGAAGAGGGTGTATAGATCATTGTCTTTCCATGTGGAATTTATTATTCATTTAATTGCAATAAACCCAAAAACTACATGAGACCTTTTACATTGGATTTTTAAAAAATGAACAATTTTAAAACTAAAAGCTTCAAAACATTCTCATTTGTTCCAAATTAAATGAAGAATCATATGATAATCTTAAAATGTACATCATAACCTCCTAAAAAGATGTAAATTATTCCTAAACACAATTAATTTAATTTGCATAAAATCCATGCATCAAAAGAAGTCATAGCAAAAATATATCTCCAGATACACGTACCTAATTAACTACACATAACTGGAAAAGGGATACAAAAAAAGGGGTTACAGGCATTCAAGGAATAATATGTTACGATATTGTGATGAATGTCCTAAAACATGCGAGCCACTCAGACATTATCTGGAAGATTTCGATGACGAGGAAGAAATAATATTTTCACAGTGGATAAGTGATGGCCAAATGAAGTTGCAAACAATGCTACTTCCGCACCAAGCATTTATTGACTTCATGATGGCAAAAATTGAATCTATCATCCCACATTCTTTTATTACAAAAGCACAAAACACCTACATGAAGGAGAGGAAGGTGAATTTATTACATAGTTCTAATGTACTTTGGCGAAAAAAACAATTTCGCACACATTCCAAAATGAAGTGCAGTCATATCATTGGAGTCACTTCAGTTGTTCAATACATCCTGTTGTGATACATACAAAAGGCGAGGATGGAACTTCAAAAGAAGCATCATTGTGTTTAATTTCTGATGACATGAGGCATGATGTACCATTCATTTATTCAACACAAGAAAAGAATATTGAGTACATCAAGTCCAATTTTGGAAATGTAAAGAAAGTTGAATATTTAACTGAGATGAATCCACATGGATCCATGGTATTTCCATGGATTACAGTTCCACTGTGTGTGCTGTCTGGGATGTTCGCAGTTCTCAGTACATACAAGAATTTCAAAACAATGATAAAGTTATGTTACCAGCAGGAAGACTTTCAGCTACTAGCAAGTTGGTCATTCCATGCTAATATAGTCACAGAAAAACTGTGTGATGGAATCTGGGGCACAGTCAAAATTAGGACTGTCACAAAGAAAAACCTACAAAGTGATAGAGAATCCGACAACATAATTAATGTTGAACAAATATTCTAATTTGTAAGAATCTGTTCACAAAAACAAGTTTTTTTTTCTTTTTGAAAGAAGATGCCATTGAAAAGAATATGAAAGCTCGAAAAGGGGATTTGAAATTGGTGAAACTATTAAAGGAACGAGGAGTTTTCACTTCTTTCATGAAGAAACTGCAGCTAGCATCTGGCCAGACTGGTAAATTATTTACCGGTCTGGCCCGTAAATTTATTACAGCAAGACAACTGAGCTCTGACAATGAAATATGTCTTAAAGAAAGCATATTCAATAACACTTTGCCAACTATAGTCTAATAGTCACTCTTTAGTGGCATATGTAAACAAAAATAATTAGTAGATAGGAATGGTCCAATGCTTCAATGAAGTTGCACAGGATTATGATATTAAATTTATGCACCCTCATGGACCTTCTGAAACGTTCTTTTGGCCTCAGAAAGATCTGTGCCTTGTACTCATATTTTATGTACTGTAAATTCACCTGAAACAATAACCTCCCAGGTTGGCCGCTCCTACAACATAGATTCTGTTTCTTGAAGAGAAATAAGTAAGGCATGGAACACTTTAAAAATTCAATATAAATTTTAGAGTGAAAAGTCATTTCTTTCTAAATGGTTTTGTTGGACTGTCACTAATTTGGAAGACATGATTTTTGTAACTTGAACTTCATAGCTGCTGAAATCTTATAAAATCGGTTTTCCATGCAAATTTTTTTCATGTTCTTAATAAAATTATAACCCTGTTTGGATTGATAGTTTCCTTGTTCTAAGTGTTTTTCACTGCTTACTTTTTACCACAAAATATAAAATTTTGTACTTAAAAATGAATATTAGCATTTGGCTATGGTAGAACATATTGCTTTCGTAAAATTTTATTTTCAACTTTGTTGTGTAATAATAGTTATCATTCCAACCCCACTCATATTTATATACCATTTTGAAGATAATGTTATCCTTTTTCCAGCGATATATAATTGCACATTAATATCCGAGAGATTATGGCTACGAATTTTTTTCTGAGTGGATGCACGGATTTAATAAAAAATTATGTATTTGTGCTTGGGATTTTATTAATTTTCATTGTAATAAAGGGTTATGATTCATATCTCTTGGGTATCGTATATTTTCTCTTCTTACTGATATAGAAGCTTCAAAATTGTTGATTTGTCATGTAAAAACGAGAATTCGTGCGCGCTCATTCGGCATGCACACAATGCTTGGAAATAGGAATTGTCTAACACTTTTAACAACCATATCTCTGGAACCATCAGTCAGAATAAGCTGAAAGACTGTTCTTATCTCAATACATATGTTACGCATACAAAATTTTATTAATATTCAAGAACCTTGGGTGTCACGTCCCGTACCTATTTACTGGATGATTAGAGGGGTGACATGCATGAATGGAAAAACCAGAGCAATTTTTAAAACACAGTGAACAAAATTTTGATACCTTCCCGGAGGATTGACTAAGGTCCAAAGTGCATCAGCGTCTGTACGAAATCTTGTAAGTAAATATCATTTACTTGAAAGGCAACGTGCAATTTCCTAAAATTAAGTTACGCATGCCAGAGAAAGAGGCAATGAGGGATGCAATCGATGCAATGAATAATCGGCATAATAGGAGCAAATATCTCCCGCACGCCTTGACCAGACAATCCTATAACGTGGAGTTATCTACCGCAATAAGGCTATAAATCGCAAATCTTATTCATATCTCATAACGAGAAATAACAATTGTTTATGATTATAACTAGTGGTTATTTCACCAATTTAATTGACAACATGCACTCACTTCACCTCATCACGGATGCGTTCTGTCAATTGTTTCATGCGTAGAATCAAGGGTGAGGTGAAATGTGAAGCATTATGGGACAGTGAATTTACATCGCCATCATAGAGATAGCTGCCGAAATTTGTTAAATACTTTAACCGTCTTGTGTTTATTATTTGTGCATCTGATAATGTTCACGTTAATTTCAATCAAGCGTTGATTGTGCCTTCTTCGATCAAATGAATGTTTGCTTTCTGAAGCTCTTGAAAACGAGGTAACCTGTGAGATCATCCGCAACAGTCCATAAATAAGGTAATACGTATATTTTTTCTGTATTTCACATTCATTAGTACTTCATATATTTGAAAGGTGTATGCTTATTTACGAAGACCTTCTTTACTTTTAATTAAGTCCCTCTCAAGTTCGTCGCTATGTTTTGGAAATACTCCCACCAGTCCTATCCTCAGCAGATAGATTATCTGCTTGACAAAAAAGTAAGTTAACTTTCATGTATTAGTGTTAATTTTGTTCACAGTGAAGTATTTGGTGAAGTTAATTCGTCCCTTATCGTTGCTATTAGGATGTTACCCTGCGGGAACTGCTGGATGAGGAGGATGTTTTGCAAGAGTGCAGGGCGCAAAATAAAAAACTTATCGAGTTGTAAGTGTATTTACTGTATACTTTTTGTCTCGCAAAATGTCCCTCGACTATTGCCTTCTGTGGTATCCTGTGATCATTAAATTTGCCAGCTCAGCTTCTCAGTTATGTGATATGTGTTTGTTTAATATGCAATGGTCAGTTACCCCGGGAATTAGAATGTGTGGCGGTTATCTGCCTTTAAATGTATCTATGATCGATGTGTTGATGAATGTACTCCCATGTGGGATGTTTATTTTGGAAATTTTTAATGTTTTCAGCTTAATCAGGCCAGAAATAATGGAAGAGTTAGTTACGTTAACAACTGTGGAGCCAACCTCAGGAAGTGATGGCGACGGTTCTTGTGATACGCCAGATGAGTTTAAGCTGTACAAACACCCTAACACAGCATGTGAACTTCTAGCCTGTGATATACCCACATTAAATGAACGCCTAGCCGGAGATGAAGCACTCATGGCCCGCCTTTATTCTTTCTTGGAAACCGAACCACCGCTTAACCCTCTACTTGCCTCTTTCTTTGCGCGCACTTTGGGAGTTCTCCTCACTCGCAATTCGGAGCAGGTAAAACACTTTCAAGATTAGCATTTATGTAAGAATACGATGTACAAATTTTTTGATGACATAAACTCTCTCCTGTTGAGTAATTTCCAATCTCTTCAGTGTTTTAAAGTTTCAGTGTGCTGTTTTGAATGGTCTACCACATCTTGATGTGCTGCTTTACTTTCTTTAGGCACTCTGGTAATAATTTTATTTGATGTATGTTATGTTTCTTCTCTTACATGTGATTGTCCGTGGTATGTGATTCCCAGAATTGGTATTCTTATCAGTTAACATGCTTGCAAGTCTTGGAATTTTTGAAATCAAGGGAAGATTTTATAACACTTTTATTGCGACACATGGGAACTTCTGCCATAATGGATTTAATGTTCAAGCTCTTCACAAGTGTTGAGGGGGATGAAATTAAGCTCAACTTATTAAATGTGAGTAATGGTTTTGTTTGTGTTGCTAAACATATCATTAGGCTTAACTTTGTTAACAATTTAGTATCAGTCATACCAGTGGACGCGTTTAAATCTTAAGATAGCCATTTGCTGCAGAAATGGATGGGAATTTAAGCACACCAGAATGTTGCCACTTGCATGATTATGAAGATACTCTGATTTTATTAAGTTTTGTAAGTTGTGCTGTAATGTCATATCCTGTTGAACCATAGTTCATGTATGCCTTCTCCTATATCTGATTGAATGATTTATGCTCAAAACTATTCCATTCACAATGAAGAAATTCAAAGGTAGACTAGCCTTTGAATCTCTTCATAAAAATTCAGTCAATTTTTGTCTATGCAGAATAAATTGATTCCTGGAAAGGATAATTTTATCTTATTTTGAAGTTTACTAATTTGAAATTTGTCGATCTATTATGCCTTTCTGGTAGTTATCTGCAAGTTCTCTATTTTTGAAATTATGTTTTGAAAACTGTTTAGTAGCTTAGTCTTGCATTCAGAATTTTATCAGTTCCTTGGAAACAAATGAAATGCTTTTGTGCATAAAATACTTGTAGAAGTCCTCATGCCGGAGAATATTCTTTTTCTAATGGAATTGACCAACTTTCACCTTCCGTATCACCTGTGCTCTTTTTCATTGTATTGCATCTTTCTTCATATGCCTCATTGGCTGCCCACTATTATTATGCAGTGCATTTCCTGTGGCTCTGTGATGATTGAATAAACAGAGCATGTGGTCATAATGGCTCACTCATGCAGAGGTTATTTCTGTTAAATATTTAAGTTTTTTCCATTTAGTGATAGGTGTAATTTATGTGACCATTGCCATTTTTTTAGCCTTAAATTCTTGTTGTCCTTTTTTCCTTGTGTAGTGGTTGAATGGGCAGCAAGTGATTCAGCGCTTGGTGTCCCTTTTTCACCCATCCATTGATTCTGAGAGGCACTCAAATACTGCTTATCTTCTGTGTAACATCATTTCTAAGTACCGGGATAATGTGTCGCAAACGGATAGTTATGTGAGGGCATCACCACCTTCATCTGCTAACATTATCCTCAATGCCATCGAATCGTAAGTTTTAAATCTTGGATAAAAATTGCCCAGTACATATTTTTAAATGCTTCAATCGGCCATTGCCCATCCTGAATCAGGTTGTTATTTGTTAGAAATATTCTCCCTGGAGTTGATGTTAGGATTGTTTGTGTTGATAGGATATTTATAATCAGATGGATCTCACTAGTAAGTTAAAAATAAAAATTTCAAGTTTTGATCCTATCACGATTATGTACTTTCAAATTACAAAGCTGTGCCAATAAGGTCTATAAGATCTCTATTGATTCCTGTGTAGAGCAGGTCTTTATTGTGACCTGAATTCACCTTATTTCTTGTGGATAACCAGTGTTGCTCATTAGATTGTGACTGAGATTATTAATCTGCCAAGTTAATTTCACCTGAATTTCTTAAATTCACAATTGGGAATATCAGGGGAGAAGTAGGCGGGCACAAACTTGGGCAGGTGACCTATGGAAGGGCTTGGGGAAGTGAGTTGTTGAGTGCCATGCAACATCCCCCTCATTTAGAAACATGGTGATTTGGAAGTTTTTAAATATGATATTATTGGCATACAATAGGAGTAAATTTGTACATGAAAGAGAAGAGATGTGCTTCTTCAAGTATCAATGAAATTAATAGATGGACTAAAAAATGGTAATCAACGTGTCATGTGCATCTTACATGCCAGCCTCAGTGGAGGTGGGGTAAAGTCCTCGCCTGCTAAATCGAAGGTCGTGGGTTCGAGTCCCACTTGAGGAGGTTGCCCCTACTCAGGGTACGGTTGTGTGTGATAGTCTTTGTTAGTATATGTTTTACCCCCCTAATGTCCCCAAAGGCCTTAAAGGAGCTGTTTTCGGGGGGATGAAGGTAATAAAAAAAATTAAATAAATATGTAACATTACACCTCTCCTGTTACTTTCCCTATGGGAAACATTTACAAAATATTGATCTTAATAAATTTCTTTTGAAGGACTGTCATGATTGACATGAAATGAATGGTGAATGTCTGATTGGCATGTTTTTATTGCTATTATGAGTGAATTTCAGTTCCTTGATATTGTACCTAAGAAATATTTATGGTAAAAATCAGTTTTGTGTTGAGGTATCTTTAGGTTCGTGAGACAGAATCCTGTATTATAATGCTTGATGTCTTTTTTAAAGTGAATTACTTAAAAATATGAGAGGCAACTTGTTTTCAAATTTTAAATGCGGTGATAAGGGATAAATAAAGCCTTCTCTCGCTTAAATTTAGCCATTGTAAAATTCAATGTTACAGTAGGAGATCAATAATCTGGAATGCTTGGGACCAGATGCATTCTGGATTAAAATTTCAATAGTGAATAGATCAGTTACCTTGATGCAGACAGCAGTATTTTTTCATGGAGTGTGCATTTGCATTCATGGAAATAATGAATTGTTGATATATTGTCTTTAGGTTTAACCTGTGATCCAACTCTTTACCTTCTCTCTCCCATGGAACAGATAGTGCAGAAAGAAAAGTGTGTAAAGTAACAAGTGACAACCTCGGAGCATATGAGTCACTGCAAAACTAATACTTTGTTGTGTTTTGAATGAAGCTTTAACCCATTAATCCCCAGCGTTGCGTAAACACAACATTATTGAATTGAAATTATTATAAAAAACCTTTGCTTCAGGATAATTTTTTCTCAGGGTTTCTGAATTCCTGAAATACCATTCGCTCTTTTTCAGTTATTTTTGGAAAAATATTCATTAAAATAATAATTTTTATTTTACTTCGAAATTTGCCTATTTCGAAGCGCTGGAGTACTACAAACTGTAAATATTTTTTTACAAAGATTTATTGGGCGATCTTGCTGGAGGTAATGTTTTCTCTTAGTTTTAAGCTTCTTTATTCATCATGTTTATTTTTGTCACGAACTTTCATCGCTACTGGTATAAATATGGTTGTTGTAAATAATGTTGCGTTTATGCAACGATGGGAATTCTCTGGTAGACCAGAGGGCTTGTCTCAAAGCATAACGAAAATTGTCAATATGGCTTTTAATCGACAACGTAGTCTTTTGGAGGCAGTTTAGATGCATTTGTGGTACTCACAGGTTGTGAGTTTGCATAGTAAAGGGTGAATGGTATCTTGAGTTCCAACATGGCCATCGGTACGAATTTTACATCGAACACTCTGGTTCTTCGTGGAGTCAAACTGTTGCGCGCACACGTGGAACCAATACAGGGCAATGTCATTCCCATGTCGTTGAGTGAAAGGATTACTTCATTGACATTAAATTCAGCTTCAGATGCATTCATTTTCAGAGATGGTAGAATGAGAGGGTGAGAAACCTATTAGTTGAAGCAGGATTGTGATGGAAGGTGGAGCATTCCTCTAGTCGCTCATTGGAATTTTCTCCGTGCAATCCTGAGTTACCTATTTTTTCTTCTATCGCTTAGGTGATGTAAGACTAATAATCTAGCTTCAGTTGGGTTTGTATCAGTGAAATTTTCCTCTGAAATGCATCTTTAATTCTCATCCAGTAATAATATAAATCATACCGCAGTAGTTTTTGCTCAGCTTTTTGCTAAATAATTTATTCAGGGGTTTCCTTCAGATTTAAAATTGAAGAAAATTTTATTCGTTATTTCTACGCCTCAGGCGTATAGTTTATAAGAAGAGTCAAGAAGGTAACTGAAGAATATAAATTGACAGGTGAGGCGATTTAGAATATTTTCTTAACTTTGGAACTACAATGGGGATTACATCTTCTCAGTATTTCGAATATTGCAGGAGGTGCTGCAAGGTAAATCATATTTTACTCAAGCAGTATCTAAAGAAAAAAATCGTCCAGTAAACGCGCACGCCCAGGTAAAAGATGCAAAGAACAAACAGCAGTTCATCTAAATGTGAAAAAATAGAATCTACCTCCGTAGGAGTCCCGAATTTCTGTGTGAAAAAGGGAATAGAAACACTTATTACTCAGTATGGAGGCCACTCACCAATTGAGCTCCATCACTTATTTCTCAGTGGAAAATTAATTGAATTAATTTTGAGCTACTCAATAATTACGCTGAGGAGATAAATAACCATACATTTACTCAGAGTGAGGCAGATATAAAAAAAATAATTGGAATGGTAATGTTGTCGGGGTATCATGTATTACCACGCACTAAGTTGTACTGGACAAGCCAAGAGGAGATGTCTGTCGCAATTGTGAGGCAATTTATGATGAGGATTTGGTTTGATGAATTAAATGAATGTCGACAGCTCTCCGATAATTCTCAACTACACAAAGTGATACATTTTTGAAAGTTGGACTTTTTCTCAATAGACTTAACCAAAATTCCATTCAATAAGGAATTTTCCCAACAAATGGTTTCATATTTCAGGTAGCACGCAGCTAAAATGTTCATTCGTGGGGAACAATTTAGAGTAGGTTATACATTGTGGTGTCTGACCTCGTCTACAGGCTATCTCAATCAATTTTTGCCATATGGTGAGGCGGAACTTGAAAGTGATATGCCTAGGATTTGTAAGTTCACTAGAAGAAAGGGTTGTAATAAATTTGCTGAATTTTTTTGTTAGTCTCCGAAAATTCTTGCCAAGTATTTTGATAATTTCTTCATCAGTTACAATCTATTAGTAACTCTTAAGTAAAATTGTTATATTTCAACGGGAAAAGCAAGAGGAAATCGAACGGAAAACTGCACACTCATGTCTTTGAGAGATTTGACAAAAAAACCTAACGGGGATTTCTACTATTCGTTTGACAGGTCAAAAAATATTCTCTTAGTGCGATGGCAGGATAACTCTGTCATCGCTGTTGCTTTAAATTATGGGAATATGGTACCCATAGTAAGGACGAAAAGATATTCCCGGAGATTCCCGTAGAAAATCGAAATATCATCAACGATTCCGATCAGGGAATGGAAGGGGTAGATTTTCTCGATAATTATGTTGTATGTTACCGTATCCACTTTATGAGCAAAAGATGGAGGTGGCCTCTATTCCAAAAAGGGGTTGACAGTGCAGTGGTGAATCCGTGGTGATTTTACGCCTAAGTCACGGGCAAAGCAATTCCTCAGTTAGAATTTCGGTCCAAGATCGTAAAACTTTACTGAGACTAGAAATAGTTTCCAATACAATGGCTGATGACATTTGGCATAAAATTCGGTGTCCACATGCGGGACACCTTAGGAAAAATAACATGTATGTGGGGATAACGGCAGCATGTCCGTCAAGGGAGAATACGGCATTTCATCTGCAGGCTACATATAATTCCTGGCGAAGATGTCAAATTTGCAAATCAAGGATAGTTACGTTGTTCAAAGCGCTACGTTTAATTCCGAGCAGCATATTATTGAACATTACATCAGAAAAGACGATGAAAAATAAAATGTGCAACCTAAGTTTTCAAAATTTTTTTTGCTTTTATTTTCCGGAGTTTTCCCAGCGTTGCGTAAACGCAACATTATGCAAATCTTATATTATGCTGAATATATTAATTTTGTCCAAAAATTAATCTTAATTAGGCCATAATTAACCATAAAATACGAAATAACCGGAGTTAAAAGCCCTATGTGCAGTCTGGGGAATAATGGGTTAATGTTTATGCTGCAGTGGCTGCCTATTGTGTGAGACACGTTGCCGTAGATGCCGAAGCAAACTTCGATTACGACTTTGAAAAGACTTAAGGTACCACTATCCTTTACGGCAGCTTACAGGATGCAGTGTAGAAATAGATTTGAACATATATCAGTTCTGTAACGTGTCATATTTTGTACGATATACACATGGTAAGTGCTTTCTTGAATGGTGTTTTCTTTCTTCATGTATCATTGTATGCCCAGACTTGATGAACAATGATTTTTCTTTCAATAACTTTAAAATGCTTTGCAAGTTCAGTACTACGCCATACTTACCAATTCAGATAGATATGTTCTCCAATGCTAAACTCTTGAGAAACAAATAAACGATGGGAATTTGGGGGAAAATGGAGAGCGGCTTGCATGAAAATTTGAATGATTCGTTCCCCCCTTTTTTTCACCAGTGTTTCTAGCAAAAAGGTGTGTGGCTTCTATGGGTTATAAATAATCTTAACTCTTCCATTAATATGACATGTTTCAGCATAATCACTAAAATTGCAATTTTCAAATTGGATGCGAGTGATGGTGATAGTCCTTCAATTCCTCATACTCATTCCTTTCACCCATTGTGACTTTTGAAAAATTTTGTTAATTATGGAAATTTGTGTTGCACTTCACAGACCTCAAACTGTGTCCAATCTGCTGGAATTAATGCTGTCTAATGGACCAAATGGAGAGCAGAGTGAAAGTGCAATTGTTGGAGGCATACTTGTACTCCTGGAAATTTTAGACTACAACCCCCACAGGTTAGTACATCCACTTAGTGAATAATTTCCTTCAGTGTCAATGCTCTAAGATAACTGATGTGGTTGTTGTGTTGCCTTTTGATTCCCCCCAGTCGAGAGAATGGTTATGGTGGTTGTGGGGTTGGCTTGGGGCAGGGGAGCCGTGAGGGAGAAAGTTTAGCGGCCGTGGAGGAGCACAAGAGGGTGGTGGCTGGAGTCGTGAAAGCTGTGATCCCGTTCCTGCCTCGCATCCATTCTCTCCTTGTGGACCCACCACCGGTACGTGCATCACAAGTTTGTATTGTGTTTAATCCTTGCATTGAATGGAATGCAACTTTAACACGAATTTGACTAACTGAAGTGGTTCTTAGAGTTCTTTATCTCAAAACTGCCTATTTTAAGTGAGCACGAGATGAATTCTTAAATCTGATATTGTAAGTTGCCAGGCGCTCTCATCCTTGTCATCCGCAGGTAGGGGTGGACGGGTCAAAATTTTAAGGTTCGGGTCGGGTCGGGTCGGGTATTTCTTTTGACCCTCGGGTCGGGTCGGGTCGTATCCAATAATTTGATCATAATTTTTTTCTTGAAGCAGAAATGTCAAAAAATATGTTTATGAAGGCCAATAAAAGGAAAGAAAAATAAACAATCTATACCTAAATGGTAGATTAGTTTAAGTGTATTCACTCAAAACAGAAATGCAAATGCATATCTGAAACAGACTACTACAAAAATAACACAAATAAATACAATACTAAGTTGGATAATGAGGTCAAGGTAAAACAAACATCTTCCTGTATTTCCTGTAAATATATCCCAAAGTCAATTCTTCCAGTGCACTCAATTTCAGATAGGCTATTATTAAACTCAATGGCCCATATTACAAATGTTTAAAATCAATGACAAATATACACAAGAAATATTTTGTTTCCATAAATGTGTTACTCTTTAATTACAAAAGGTTAAAGAAACCAAAAACTCAGTCTTAAAAAAATAGAATGATAACTGATGAAAGCTAATAACAATTATCACTATCCATTAATATTTGACTTATAATAATGACTTATGTCTAGTTATTTACTATTAATTACACAATCTATAAATTATTAGTTTTTTGCCAGAAGTGAAAAATATTAAACCTATTTTTTTTACACTAATAATACAAAGGATGAAAGTAACATGAACAAATGAAGTAGTCCTTCGTGTAAATATAATCTGGAAATAAAAATTTGAGTTTTAACACTTCAAAAACAACAGCGTTCCTGTCTTCTAAAAGTTTATTATACATCCAAACTTTTTAAATTTTGATGTAAGAACACTAATGGTCACTAAGAAACATATCTAAACTTAGAATGGAAGGAGCTTAATATTTGTGTTGTTGCTACATAGTACTAATCTTTCATATTCATTACGTGATTTTTCGCTTGCCGTTGGATTTTTCAGCATGATTAAAATAAAAATGAATTCATGTACTGAGGTCAGTGAAAACTAATTTCATGTAATAGCATAGATATTGTGTCATTGTTGCTAACATATATTTCAACATGAAATATTTTCATACAACCATTCTGTAAATGCACATTTTAATTATTTTATTTACCTCAACCCGTTTCGACGCCACACTCACGTCATTTTAAGGACGTCTGGCAATAAAAATTGTAAAGCCAAGGTCTTAACTATACAATTCTCTTGAGGGTGCGGGGACATGGGAAGGAGAACGTTCTAGAAGGGTTCAGGGTGCACTTGGGATTCGTTGGGAGAGTAAACTGGAAGAAAGGGCAAAGAAAGTCGGATATTCAGGAATATGGTTCCTATTTGCTAAAAAAAAGTCTGTACCCCAATGTACACCGCATGGTTCCGATTGGTTTTATGGCCATAAATCTCTGTAAAGGCCAATCTTAACTGCCACACACACTACTCCACCCATTTCCGCTCTCTTCCCCGCACCGTAACCTTGCAAATATTCCTTGCTCTCTCCTTTCTCTTCCAGTTTGTTCACCCAGGGCACTCCAATTGCACCAAGAACCCCACAGAGTGTTCTCTCCATTAATTCGAAGAAATCCTTTCATTTACAACTGCAGCACATCAGGTTTCTTTCCAGACCTGTTAAAACGACTGGACAATGACGTTAAAACCGGCCGAGACAATTAAAAACTGGAAGATTGATAAACGTGGGTTTATTTAAGTAATTTTAACAGTGATCATGATTGGCTGATTGAAGTAATGGGTTAAATAATCTTCCAGTAAGTCGACGTGTCGACAGTAATTTGGTTTCGTTTTTTATGCTTTCCGTATGGAAAATTAAATACACCGAACCCTTCTGGAGTTTTGTAAACAAGGGGAGTGGAACGCGTTTGGGCAGGGGTAACATCAAGAGTTGTTATATGAACGGGTAGATGGAAGGAAAATACTCGTTCCGTATTCTAGACTTCGCAGATAGCCGCTTAAAATAGGCAAAAATGGAAAGCATGGCTATTTTTATAAACTTATCCTCACATATATAATTTTAATGAACTGATAAGTTTTTATAAAAATAAATGAACTTATAAATTTTTATAAAAATAAAGCTGTATTGATTCCTCTCCAGCCAAAAACAATCCTTTTAAATCAATGTTAAACATTTCTAAGATATCAGCTGCTGAGATAAAGTCGTAGTTGCATTGACAACAGCATTGGCATCTGCACGGCCTTTTAAGAACAGGTCGGGAGTCTCCTTCATCTATGTCTCCGTAAACTAAAAGAATGATATAAATATCATCATTTACCTTCACAAACCTTAATGAGGTTAGTAGGGATGGGTCGAATAGTAGATTTCTCGAATTCGAATATCGAATTCGAATATCAAATCATTGCTCGAATACCTCGAATTTCGAATACCTCGAATACTAAACGATGAATGTGAAAATGTTTGACTAGGTCGCTTGTGCAGCAGGAAACCCAAGATTTTGGCGAGTAATTGTGACTGCCTTTAAAGGATTCAAACAGGAATTTAGCTGATAAATGGAATATTTTAATTTTATATAAACAATAGGGTAGTTTCCTTCATTAAAGAAAATGAAAGGCATTGATTGTGATTTGTTACCCACCATTGGTGTATTCATAATATACAAATTATTTGGTTCTAGAAATACCGGTTTAGACCAATGGCAATGGCCAATTTTATCCTCATTTGAAAAAGGCCAGATTGGCACCCATGTTATGCCACTCCAGTTGACATCACAGGGACCTATTTTCTACACGAGAGGATAGGAGTTTACATCGTCTAAGGGTACCAATGCATGCATGAGGCATAAAGATCAGGGAAACATGTCTTAATAATCACTTATTAAAACTGGCTGTGGTCGGAAAGTTTTCTTCGCTTGATAAGGTATTAATAATCCTTATTTTAGCCAAGCGCTACCAGCTAGCATGGTACTCGGCTACCTGCTAGCATCCTGCGTCGTGTTAGCGCTCAGAGCCTCGCCTCAAGGTCACCTCACTCGCAGCAGCGGGAAGCAGAACGACGTCACGCGGAGTTTTTCCCGGCATTCATACTTACCCGTCGCGTTTTCGCGCGCTTGAAAATTTTCACTTTTAATTTAATCGCGAAAAATAGATATCGTCTTATAAAAATCTAGAATCGTTAAATACGTACTCCAGGAGTATTAATATTTCGATTGAGGCTATAAAAAATAATAGGAGAGCACCGTATTTGAGCATTACGCCAAAATGCTAAGCCTCCGTCGTATTTCTTCGTCTTTCCGGCATTTATTTTCCTGCGTAAAATGCTTAAATAAAGTCAGAAATATGTCGTGTTTGGTCTTATTCTTTTTTAAATTACGCGCTTATTACTAATATTTCAATCCAATAAAAGCGTAATATCAATAGCCGAAAGTCATTGTTAGACAACTTTTGGGCTAGTAGATGACTCATGCAGCAGTTGACCTCCAGAAATGGGGAACTTCGAAGCAGGTAAGCAGAAAAAGGCCAGTGGGTGGGTAGAGGGGGGGCGTGAGACACGTTTTTATTGTTCTCGTGTAACTTGATATTTTTTTCGAAGCTAAGGTCTTCGTAATACGATCCCTGCGTGAGCTGGGACCTTTTGTTTGATTTCGGAGAAGAGGAAATCGTCGGAGGGGGTGGGGCGAACGCTGAATGGAGGGGGATAGCAGATCGTGGGAAATGCGCCAATGTCACTATCCCACGGCACTGATGAGTTCCTCCCTATGGTAGTTTCATCTCCTGGGGAAGAAGGGTGAAACGCGATTCTATTTTTTTCCGGTAACTTGATATTTTTTTCGAAGCTGAGGTCTTCGTAATACGATCCCTGGGCAAGCCGGGACCTTTTGTTTGATTTCGGAGAAGAGGAAATCGTCGGAGGGGGTGGGGCGAACGCTGAATTGAGGTGGATAGCGGATCGTGGGAAATGCGCCAATGTCACTATCCCACGGCACTGAGCTTCTCCTGATGGGGGACACCTAGGATTTTCGGTTTTTTTTCACCCGATCAATTTCGGTTCCCCACGTTGAACTCTTTTCACCGCTCTAACCCGCGAATTTGATGTAGTTCGTCAGCTTGCCTAAAACGGCGCTGCATGCACTAAACGACTAGAGTTCTCCTCATTTTTTCGAGTCAACTACCAACGACGTGCGAGCGACAGTGTATGACGCGAAATTAAAAGTATTCGAGGTATTCGAGACGGCACCTTTGGCATAAATATTCGAGATCTCGAATATCGAATACTTTCTAGTATTCGAGGTATTCGAGTATTCGCGGATACTATTCGCACATCTCTAGAGGTTAGGCTTTAAAAACTTTTCAGCCTAACCTGGTGCCTAGCCGAGAAGTTTTATTCGTTACCGCAGGTGCTAAAATGGATAAGAAATGGAATATATGCCGTGTCCCATTTGTCAAGTTATTATCGATTGGAAAGAAATAATATTTCAGCCCAATAACGCATATATAATGTTCAGCTGAAAATATGGAAGTCAATACCAATCACCCGTGAATATTTCTTTATAGTCCCTACTATTTCATAGTTCAGTGACGGAGTCAGACTGAAACGTAATTGGGCCGGCAGTCGTCACGACTGCCTGTCGCCACTCCTCGCTACTGCGTAGATATTAGGAACTACTTTCTGCCTTTAGCGCCCTTAATTGATGCTAGCCTTCTAATGTCAGCTAGTTCTGATTATTGCATTCTAATATAAAATAATGTCTTAACTTTTACGTTACTTAGGTTTTCTTAAGATCGCCATTTACATAGAAAATATTCGCTGGCTTGTATTTTACGACTTTTTATGCCATAAAATGTATGAAATATGTTATATTTTGAGAGCGCTGTCACAAATGATGGCCAAAATCAATTTAAAATGTTGCTGGGGACAATAGAAGTTATAAAAAAGAAAAGTGAAATATTTTTCGCGATGGATAAAATTCTCGCGATTTTCGACCCGACCCGATTTTGACCCGAGATTTGAAACGGCCCGACCCGAAGGTCGGGTCAGGACGATGACCCGACCCGACCCGAAAATTTCGGGGCCCCGTCGACCCCTATCCGCAGGTGTATAAGGAAAGTATCACAGAGAAAGTGAGAAGTCACGTGTCGGAGAAATCACACTTTATTCTTCCTTCATTTGAATACACACGTCGACTGCCGAGTGTACTGTCGTCTCCCTCTGGCGAGCGTTTTTCTGTTATTCTCTCGGGTGCGTAGCAGGATCACGTTCTTAAGCAAGATGTCTTACCTTACATGGCCATGCAAGCACTTCCTGTCGCCGAAGGGGTTGGGTGGTGGGGGATTGTGGAAGCCGAAAGGAAAGGAGTTATCGCTGACTTTGGATGGGAAAGAAAATGAGGCAATGTAATGAGGAAGACGGCAGCCACCTCTTACAGTATCACCTTTCTTGAGTGATTTAATTCAGGGTGCCTGGAAAAACTGGAATATCTGGGGAATGTCAGTCTCCTGGTTAAAGTCTGGGAATGGCAAATGTGCTGGAAAAATAGATTTTTGATGTGTGCACCATAGCTCCTCTTGCAATAACTTCCTATTACAAGACTTTTCTGGTTACCTGTTGTTCACTCCAGCTTACTTGTCATTCTTTTCTTATTACAGTAGACTCTTGTTAATACAAACAATGTTATTACAAAGCAATTCATTGGTCTCGATGAAAAGGCCTATCCAACAGGGTTCCCACTCAACCGTGAAAACCTTAAAACCGTGAATTAGCCGTGAATTTCCTCTACCGTGAAAAAACCGGGAAATAGCCGTGAATTTCGTCTTAAAACCTTAAAAATATCTCAATCTTGATAATAATACCTTCCCAGAAATTTTCATCTTCGTTCGTAGCTAGCGCACTTCTATTCATTGTGGCGAGCATCGTCGCATGCGGTCGTATGGGTCAGAAAAGCGTGGGAACGAATGTTGCCTGAAGAAAAAAACATCTTTCCCCAGCGCAGGCCTTTTCTCTCCCCCTCCTGAAATATGACACCACTTCTCATCAGCTTGTTTACTTTCCTCAAATGGCTTGGTTTCCCCTCCCTCGGTCACTGCTTAGTCCCCCTTCCACCCAATTAGCGTTCCCACTGGCTGCAGCGACCACTTTCGAAACTAAATCTAGATGGCCTTTGTGTCGAAAAATTTGAACGTTTATTCAACACCCTCAATCCTATGACTGGAAGACCGCTAGCCTTGACAACCTGCCATGCGCTGTGGACACTACGCTCCCTGCGTTTGAACCGGGTGACAGCGAGCTTTCGGCGTGACGTTACTAATTCACGCGCATTGCGGCCCTGAAAACGAGAGAAGATTTCCGCTTATGGCAACACAGCATTACACGATTGTCGCATGCGTCGACTGGGACTGGGAGTTTTACGTCGCAACCGGAAAGTTTGTGTGGAGTTATTTACTGTCGGTGGTGATCCAGTTCCTCCGCTTTGTGCTATCTAAGGTAATGCTGTTTGTTTGTGTCGTTAAAGCCTCAATGCCGTCGCGATTTAAACTGCTACATAGTCTCACGAATACAAGGATGAAGAACTTTGCTATTTCCTTGATCCTTGTATTCGTGATATTATGGATTTCCACCAAGTTACGCCCTCTACGATTAATTATGCTACATAGTCGTTCCATTTTTCCCAGAGCAACGGTAAGAAGGGAACATGATTTGTCTCTGATTAGAGAGATCGATTCAGTTTTGGTTTCAGAGTATTACAATAGCAGAGAAAAGAAGTCATTACACTGCCGCTTTCAAAAGAAAGTTATACAGTGGAACCTCGATCTATCGTTCCCGCATTGATCGTTCGCCGTTTCTGGTCCCAAATAAAGTTCCTTATAGACAATTTAATTTTTTCCCGCATCTATCGTTCCCCGAAGTATCGTTTCTCGCATTGATCGTTTGAAGATCGCGGTTCCGACGCCGAATTTTCCCGCATCCATCGTTTGACGAAAATGAGACGAAATAAATACAATGTGTCATTTATGGCTAATAACGACAAGCACGTAGTTGGAATCCTCTCCAAGAGATGGAACTACCATTGGGAGAAGCTCAGTGCCGTGGGAAAGTAACATTAGCGCATTTCCCAAGAACCTTTATCCCCCTCCATTCACCATTCGCCTCCCCCCTTCTGACGCTTTCCTCTTCTTCAAAATAAAAACAGGTCCCAGCTCGCGCAGGGATCTTATTACGAAGACCTTAGCTTCGAAAAAAATATCGAGTTACACGAGAACAATAGAAACGTGTTTCGCGCTCCCCCCTCTTCTCACCAACCGACCTATTTCAGCCTAACTGCTTCGAAGTTCCCAGTTTATGGAGGTCAACTGCTGCATGAATCACCTATTAGCCCAAAAGGTATCTAACAATGATATTCAGTAATTGCTATTATGCTTTTATTAGATTGAAATGTTAGTAATTTGCACGTTAAAAAAAACGAGACCACACATGACGTATTTTAAGCAAGGAAATAGATGGAAAAATACGATGGTGATTTTTGGCGAAACGCGATATCCTCGTAGCTGAGCTTACGGCAGTTAATTCGGCATTTTGTTCCGAAAACATGATACCAGGTTGTTATCAGTTATCAATTTACGAGCTATACTACTACTAGTAGTCTCACTTGTCAGAGTTACTGACGAAGGGATATCTTCTCAGGATTTTTGTTTCTCCCTACTAACAATCCGAATTCATCTGATCATCTTGCGCTACGCTAATTAGAAAAGAATGGGCATCTTTAGGGTAAAAAATTTCATGGCGCAGTCCTATGGTCACGCTTCGCCCTCTGCAGTGTGCTCTGCGTACCCCCATACGCGATAGCATCAGTTCCGAACTTCACCTCGTACGAGTGGTTTCCTACTTTCCAGGGTGGCTGGAATTCGAATCACCGAGTGTTTTCCATGTGGGTTTAATAAAGTCAGGGTTCATTTTCACTAGTTTAATTTTATTCGTTTTCGGACCATGGCCCCTCCGAAGAAACTATTGAGAACTGTAAGAGATGGACTGAAAATAATTGAACATGAAGAAAAGAATCCGGGCTAGATGCGCGTGAATATTGCGGAGCGCCTTGGGTTGTCCGCTAGCACATGACGGTAGGGGTGGGGGTAGAGTGAGCTACCTGGAGAAAACAAGTGGAGATATGAAGGCGAAGATCCAGGTGGGCGTGCCACTGACGATTAACGCAACATTGTTCACGCTTTACACACTACCTCAATTATATTAAAAATATATTCATTAGACAGGAACAATTCAAGTAATAGACTATTTTTGGCCTTCGTGATCCATCTCACAACCAGTCCCTGCGCCGGCGAATGTGGTTGTTTTAGGCACAACATGCACATTGCTCTCGTGAATACGTGTACTGGAAATGGTGTTTGATGGATAAGAATTTTTACATCTGACTGAAATCCATAATAGCGGTGTAAATGCCGAGTGGAGAGCAAACATTCAGAATTTTGAAAGAGACATGGGTCGAATCAACAATATGACGTATGTATCTTGATAAAGTACTACTTTTCCTGTTAGTATCTAAAATATTGTTTTGAAACCTTTAATGAATTTCTTAATTACTCGCCAAAATCCTGCGTTTCCTGGGACATAGGCAATCTAGCAAAAAAAATTAAGCATTGATCGTTTTTCCGCATTCATTTTATAATCGTATCGTTATTAATAAAGAAAAATTGTCCCCTATAGTGGAGTTCCAAAAAAGGAGGGTAGTCTTAGAATCGTGTTCGTCTTAGATTCGTGCTAATACGGTGTATGAAATTGTTTTTCGATTTATTATGTTCTATAAACAATTTTCATAAAATATTTTCCGCTGAATAAGAAAGAATCAATTTATTATATTCTATAAACAATTTAAATAAAATATTTTCCGTTAAATAAGAAATATTGGGGTGGGGGAAATTCGGTTACTGTGCAGTTATAACAACGTGCGCAAAAAACAATCTCTCAGCGAGGAATTAAAAAAGGACCTCGAGTGTCCGGACGGAAGAAGGTCCGAAGGGTATTCGGCGTCCGGGCAAGAGCGCGGTTGGGCTGGTCCTTTAGTCGGCCCTGAATTTTGCAAACGATAGATCACGTCATAACAGATATCACTTTTCATTGCGGCGTTAACATTCACGGCGTTTTTCGCGTACGTTAATTTTCTGTTGATATACGGCCAGTGATTTTCTTATTGTTGGCTTATTAACGGACCGTGAATTTAGCAAATTTGAGACCGTGAAAACCTTAAAAAAAACCGTGAAAACGTGAAAAATAACCGTGAAAACCTGGAAAAAGCCGTGAATTTCATTGTTCAGGTAGAGTGGGAACCCTGACTTACGAACAAGGTCTTGGAATGCATCTCGTTCATGTACCAACGACTTAATGTATTTGGTAAGGCATCAACCCTGGATTGCGTCATGCTTTCTTATATTGATGAAACCAAATGAATATTCTTATTTTTATGTACTGTAGATTCCGGTTAATTGGGACATATCGGGACTTGTGCATTTTGCCCCAACTAAGCGGCTGCCCCAATTAGGCGCTATCCTGTATATGGGCATAAAAAACTTTGAAACGCTAGAAAGAAAACTAAAGAATGTTTTTAATGCAACATAAGTTTATTAAACTATTAATTTGTTTAATAAATCAGCAAATCAGCGAGTTTAGTTAATTTATTATCATTTTTAAGAATTATAACAATTTAGTTAATAATATTTTTCACAGCCTTGGGCGACACTGAATGAATGTCTTTTACTAAGTCCTATTGAAGAAAAGTCCTATCCTTTTTTAGATAGTATAACAAAAAGAGCTTTCAAAATAGGGCAAGAACAGGAACATTTGTGAAAAATAAGAGTAGATCAAAGGAGGAAAATATAAAAAAATAGTAATCTGAAAACGAACAATTTTAATTTCGTCGCGAGTATAGAGTCTTTGTCGCCGACTCATGGCCCAATAAAGTGGCATGCTGTCCCAATTAAGCGGAGAATACTCTGGGATATTCCTCTGCTGGGTTCTGTTCTTCAAGATGTGCCCCAATTAAGCAGCTGCCCCAAGTAACCAACCGGTGGACCCATTAAACGGAATCTATTGAATTTTTTTTTAACTTTTGTATTTTTTGTTAATTAATTGACTTCAAGTACCAGATATTGAAGAGGAAAGAAATGTTGACAATATTTTTATTTTGATTACTCCTAAAAGAAAGGTTCGTACGAGCTTCGTTAATACGAACCTCTGGTTTTTTGGTCCAGTGAACTCTTTAATAACGAGGGTCTATTGTATTATGTTTCGCATAATCTGTTTATTAAACTAAAAATATAATTTGTGTGTCAGATCTACAACACCCAAAACCAGTTACGTCCAAGCATTGATGTGATTTATGGCCTTGAGTACGCTCCACGGACTCCCATTTTATATTCTTCTTTTGTTACGCCCAGCTGTCAGTGGGAGGGGAATGGGAGAAAGGTGACAGTGGGAGAGGGAGTTAGTTCCCCCATCCCTCAGTCCCTGTGTCTCGTGAGCAGACCTGTTTTCCTGAGCTCTTCCACTTGTGTGAGTTTGTGAGGCCTATTTTTGTTTGCTCTTCTACTTGTGTGAGTGACCCAATGCCCAGTTGCCTGAAGTGCTTCTTGGCTGTGAAATGGGATAAAAAGTCCCTAAACTGTGCCCTTTGTAATGAATTTTACCACACTGATTGCGTAGCGATGTCAGCCAAAGATGTGCAAGTGCTTGAAGATTGGAATTGCGGGACCTGTCTCACCAATCAACGTGCTGTGCGAGGGGAAAATACTCCGGTAAAACCTCCAGCGGTTGCTGCCCTAAGTGACCCTTCTGTGGCGATGCTGACCGAGATACTGGAACGCATGAAATTCATACAAAGTGAGCAAAGAAATTGGCGTCGCAAATGCAAGCTACCCTAAGTACGCTACAATTCTGTCTAACATAATTGAGTCTGTAGTTCAGCTAAGTAATGAATTGAAATCAGACGTCAATGAAACCGCATCTCTTAAGAAACTTGTATATGACCTTGAAGTCCAGGTTAACTGTGCCGAGCAAGATTCCCTTAAAAACTCAGTGGAAATTGTTGGTGTTCCAGTCAATGATGGTGCAAATGTTGACCAATTAGTATGCAAAATTGGCCAGGCTATGGGTATGGAATTATCTGTTGAGGACATAGACCATGCCTACCCAGTCAGAACACTTGCAGAAGATCCCTGGATACTGGTGGCCTTCGACCTCTGAATGGCGAATGGCGACCTCCAATCAACTTTACGTTAGCAAACGAAGACTCAGCACCGCCATGTAATCAACTGTAAAAAAATTTGTAAAAGCAGAATTACTGTGCTGATAGTAGAAATCCTCTGCTAAGCGACTAATCATAGTGAATCTTCATTATCTCTTCTTCATGCTCTCTAAAATTCTGTTTGATTCAAAGTTTCACACCATTTCAGCAAAACTGTGATGCACTTCCGCACAATCCCTTAATTTTGTTTAAACGAATGGCTTAACTTAGGTGTGGGTTACCCTCAAGGGCTATGTGCTACATGAGCAAAATTAAAAACTGCTATTTCCTACACCAGATCCTTTGAATCTTTTGACATTGATCAAAAGCTCCTATGCACAGTCTCCTATGTCAAAAATAATATTCCGTTCTGAATTTTGCGACGCAGCACACGCGTCCTCGCTAATCCGTTCCCATACAGTGCTATTATTGTACGTATGTAAACCGCCCAGGGTTATTTTTTTTCGGAGGAACTGAAGACTTTGTACATTAAGTAAAGCATTTATATCATCGCAATCGCTCTCCAGAAAACTCTCAGACTAGTGTCTGACCAGCGAAAGTTGTCTGATGACAGCCAAAAGGGAGGGACAGAGAACCCTCTGCCAGCACGGATTGCAGCCAATGACTGTCCCCAAAATGCACCTCACACCTTCGCCTAGTCACACAACGTTGTCACATGCATATGAAGGAAAGAAACAAGCCTGACACACCCAAACAAGCCCTTTCTTCAAATCACCAAGAAAAGGGAGTGTTCCTTTGGGTCCTTCAAGGTCGTCTTGCCTTCCGGCTCCTTTCTTCACGGAAGCATTTTGTTTACATGTATTGTGGGCGTTTCCCTTTCTTACCTGGCAACCTTACCCACTACCCCTAACAATTCTCTGCACCCAGACTGTATAGAGGGGTGAACTCAATGCACCCGATCCTTTGAGCACGATCCAAGGCAGAGGGCTGATTTATGGGGCCTCAGCATTCAGCAGAGGAGAGCGATTGAAAAACTTCTACCATCCCGTCGACTGGATGCGCCCAATCACATGGCAACAGAGACTTAAGGTGTTGTCAAGGGGTGGAGTTTACTCGCTTGGAGGGGCAGAGTGTACTCAGTCTCATGGGTGTTGTTGTGTCAGGTGGTTTGCGCAAGCGCAAGTTGGAAGACTTAAATAAAACATGAAAATAAAATAAAAAAACAAAAAATAAATAAACCGTGGCAGCTTTGAAAAATAGGTTACTTCCGTAGATAAATGGTCAATAAGGTTCCTCTAATGACTCTAAAAACAACTGCCTTGATAAACATAAAAATATTCTAGAACATCATTGCCTTTTAAAAATCTAACACAGAAAAATTTTCAATCGTAGATTCATTTGCTGACAAAAAATGAATCAAGTTTTGTCTGCTTCAGACTCCAGGAGGGCAAGTCTGTAACTTAGTTCTCTCCCGAAAATGGGAGAAAGGAGATTCGTGAAGTGCCTGCGCGAGAGTTGTCGCCCGCCCCAAGTCTCTAGCACGTCCCGCCGGAGAAAGGAGACTATTTGTCGCCTGGGAGAGTACTAGTCTCCCGACCCAAGTCTGTAAGCCCCCTCAAGCGCCTTCCGGCGCCCCAGACGGGCGCTTCAGTTACGTCCCCCTCAAGAGCCCCACGTATCTCTTTCTCCCATGGAGAAAGTGCGTATCTCGACAGTGTTTTGTTGTATTTTCTCAATATGGCGCCTTTTCTTTCAAACCATAGAATATTATTGCTCGTATATGAGGTGCATTTAAGAGAAGTGGGGCAATTAACACCAATGAGAAATTGTTGCGGGATATTAATAAACCGTTTGAGGCGAGGGAGGAAGATTTCCGGCCGCATTATCGGAGAAGGTTGTCCTATCCGTCCTTCGATGGTCCGATTCTCTTCCTGCTGAAAATCCATCACCAATACTTAGCTGGAGGGCCTCAAAAACAGACAAAAACACCGCAATCCTATGAAATAACAATAATCTGTAGCTCTGCATTCTTTTCGTGTAAGTAGCGGGGTTTAGAAAGCTAATGCTAATTCAGAGAGCGCAAGAAAAGCACTTTAAATAATGGAAAATAACTTCTAAGCAGTTACCCATGAAAAGCAATAGACAGTTAATGAAACACAAGATATGCCCTTATTGTTAAAAGAAACTTGTTCCATGACAATGTTACAGAGTTTCACCTTTTCATTGGTTTCACGAATACGACTGCTCAGCAAAACCGTGTGCACACAACATGTGAGATCGCGAATCGGTTCCGCTGTCAACACATACAGAAGCTATAAATGTACTTCAATAATAAATGAATATCCACAAACTAAATACTAGCACACACCATAAATATAAAGTGAGACATGGGCAAATAAAATAATCAAAAACTGGAAATCACTCCACTCTTTTATTCATCACGAACAACTTACAATCACTAAGCTCGTTATGATGAAAACAACTATTAATTCACTGATTTAAAGCCAGAAATTAGCCTACGAAAGAGGCACAGGTGACTTTTCTCACTATTATTCGTTAATATACTAGAAAAAGAAACTTCACACACAGCTTTGATCTTGACAGCTTGATCGTGAAATGTCAATGTACCTACACGATGAACAACGGAGGTGAACACAACACTGACAATGTTTACATTGCTGTTAGACATTAATCGATATGGTAATAGCACTGTTTACAATTCAATCACGATGGAGCACTGATAATTACAACTCTTTGCCGATATTTTTCAACCTATCCAAACTTTGTACATTGCAACCACTGGCACTGTGATTATCAGCAGAAAATTAACGGGAGTTGTGACGTTGACATTAACACAATTTTGGCACAAAAGATATTTGTAGAAATTTCCAAGCAGTGAGCAAAAGCTCTATTCACATTTGAAATATACTCTTAATTTTCAACTTTGGTGAGGTTGTAATTGACACGAAATGAAGAATTTAACATGGTGACAAGCAAAATTTACCGGCACTTGGATTTAGCCTTGCAACCACTTGCAAGCGAGGAATCACTGCGTGTGGTCAAAAAAGTAGTCCCGACTTTAGTAAGTCATAATGAGGTTATTATGTATTCAATTTGGAAAATATTTGCATGGCTGAATTTGACATAAAATTAAAAACATTTTAAAATTGCACACGACTAATTTTTCGATAAATCAAGCTCCAATATCAGATTCGCCTTAGAAATTTTTCATACTACCCATCGGAGCGAGTTGTCTCCCATCCGGTTGGGAGAAACAGTTCTCTCTACCGAGTTACAGACTTGGGTCGGGAGACAATTTTGGGCGAGAACTCTTTCTCCCGAACGAGGCGCCCCAAGTTACAGACTTGCCCTCCAGGTCGCACTTGCTTTGAGCAGAAATCTTTCTACTTCATTTAGTTTATTAAAATCGTCCGGTGAAGCATCACTAGCCCGGTAAACGTCAGTTATTATTTTAATGGCATTTCGCACCTCATCCACTGAAGGCATAGACATCATTTCATCATCAGATTCGGAACTACTTTCAGCAATGACATCGTCTTCCGCAGCCGCAATCAACTCCTCCTCCGTTAACATTTGACGAACAGGTGCACATTCATCAACGGCCACGTACTCATCAAAGTCACAAGAGCCAAAGTGTTCCTGAATTTCTACCCAACCATCAGGTTCATCATTTTCCCTTTGCGCTTCCTCCATAATCTCTATGGCCTCGTCGTTCTGCTCTCGAATAAATCCAGCATGCCGGAAACATGCTGATATGTACGCTGGAGGTATTTTATTCCAGCTTATTGATATTGCCCGCACGGCATCCAAAACATTCCACTTCAATTCTTTTAAATTTCGTCCAGGTACTCGAGCGACCAAGTAATTCACCAGTAAACTCCGGAAATTGTGTTTGAAAAGCTTAATTACTCCCTGGTCTAGTGGTTGAAGAACGCTCGTAGTGTTAGGCGGCAATAACACAATTTTAACGTTTCTTAGTTCTATTGGTGGATGGGCTGGGCAATTGTCAATGAATAATAGTACTTTTTTTATTCCTTCCACCAATCCTGGCATCAAACGCTCGTAACCACTGCGTGAAGATAGCAGCCGTCATCCAAGCATTTTTATTTGCTTCGTAAGTGCAAGGGAGAGTTTTAACTCCCTTAAAACATCGGGGATGGGCGGATTTCCCCACCACGAACGGTTTTAACTTATCTGAACCATCCATATTGGCGCATAAAAGAACAGTTACGCGGTCTTTACTTTTCTTCCCTCCTTTGCAGGGGTCCGTTCGAGTGGCGAGAGTGTTGTCCGGGAGGAGGTTAAAATATATGCCCGTCTCATCCGCGTTGTAAATATCGCAGGGGCTGTAATTGTCCAAGTAGTCTTTAAGGACCGGAGCCCAGCCTTCCACAGCATTAACGTCAACACTTCACGTCATGATTCACCGGATAGTTTGTGACGGGATATCCCCTTCCTATTTTTAAATCGTGCAAACCATCCATCCGAGCACTTAAAATTGTCTTCACCAAGCCTCTCACACAAATACTCAGCTTTCGCCTTCATCATTGGGCCAGTGATAGGAATCCCTGCGGCTCTTTGCTGGCAAAACCACGAGAAAAGAGCAGTTTCTAGCTGCGGATGCTCTCCGGGCCGCAGGTGTTTTTGAGTGCTTGGACGCCCTTCTTTAAGCACTGCCGAACGAATTTGTTCTTTTTTCTTTAAAATAGTGAACAATGTCGATGTATTAATTCCAAATCGCCTCGCTATTTCACTCTTTGAACACTCTCCACTTTCACAATCTGCAATAATTCTCATTTTGGTTTTTAAATCCAAGGACTTGCGTTTACCAGCCATGGTGCTAGCAGACGGGCGGAATAATTATCCTCACTGCGGAGGTGCGGGAGGGAGATGACAAAAGAGCAATGAAATGTGTAATCGAGAAATTTATTAAGGAAAGAAGAATAGGAGAATAAGGAACATGTAGACGTCGACGTTGGCGGAAAAAATGCCGTTTTAAAAGCATTGAATTCCAGAGATATGGCACTTGGTCAAAAAGTCAACCTGTCGTAATTACGAATGGCGCAAGAGAAGAATCGAGCCATTATCGCTAATAAGAATTCATTTTACATTTAAATCATAGGGTTTAAAGTGGTTCCTTAGGTAGCTGTCGCTAATTCGAGCTTGTCGCTATATCCCCTACTCCTTATAAGGGGCTTCCACTGTACCTTAATATGCAATCAACATCATATAGTAAGTAGAGATGGGTCAAATAGCAGGTTTCTCGAACTCGAATATCGAATTTGAATATTAAATCATTGCTCGAATATCTGAATACCACGAATTTCAATTACCTCAAATACTAAACGATGAATGCGGAAATGTTTGACTCGGTTGCCTATGCAGCAGGAAACACAAGATTTTGGGAAGTAATTTTGTGTTCCTTTAAAGGATTCGAACAGGAATTTAGCTGATTAATGGAATACTTTAATTCTATGGAAACAATTGGGCATATAGTTGATTCAACTAACATCTCTTTCAAGTATTCTAAGGGGACACACCACCTCAGGAAAAATGATTGCAAGCCGTCTCGGCATTTACACTGCTACGATGGATTTCTGTCTGATGTATACATTCTTATCTACCAAACACCATTTCAGCGGCATGCCCATCTGATACTCGGCCTCATCCAATTTCTTATTTTCAGCAGGTAGCTCGCTGTACCCCCACTCCTGCTGTCAAGTGCTAGCGGACAATCTGAGGCATTTTGCAAAATACATTCGCTTCTCCATCGGATTTTCTTCAATTATTTTTAGTCCATCTTTGGAAGTTCTCATGAGATAAGAAGATGAATTCGAATTGCTATCAGGGAGAAACTAAATATCCTGAGAAAATATCCCTTCGTCTGTGACTGTAACAATAGAGAATTATAGCACAACTCATATTTTGTAACTTGATATGTGTTTTCGGAAAAAATAGCGTATCAACTTGGGAGAAGCTCTGCTGCTCATATCGAGGCTCGCCAGAATGCTAAGTCTCCGTCGTATTTTGACATTTATTTCCTCGCTTAAAATGCTTTAATAAAGCCAGAAATGCGTCGTGTTTGGTCTTATTCTTTTTTTAAATTATGCACACATTACTAATATTTCAATCCAATAAAGGTGTAATATCAATTGCCGAAAGTCATCGTTAGACACCTTTTGGGCTAATAGGTGATTCATGCAGCAGTTGACCTCCAGTAACTGGGAACTTTGAAGCAGATGGGCTGAAAAAGGTCAGCGGGGGAGAAAACAGGGGGTGCGAAATACGTTCTATTGTTCTCATGTAACTTGATAGTTTTTTCGAAGCTAAGGTCTTCGTAATATGATCACTGCACGAGCTGGGACCTTTTTTTATTTCGGGGAAGAGGAAAGCCTTAGAATCAAGTGCTGAATTGAGGGGGATAGCGGATCTTGGGAAAAGCGCTAATGTAACTATCCCACGGTACTCATGCAGCAGTTGACCTCCAGAAATGGGGAACTTCGAAGCAGGTAGGCAGAAAAAGGTCAGTGGGGGAGAAAGAGGGAAGGGTGAAACACGATTCTATTATTCTCCTGTAACTTGATATTTTCTTTTGAAGCTTTTCATTTATGGTCTTCGTAATGTAATAGGAACACTGCTCCAGCTGGGACCTTTTCACCTTTTGTTTGATTTCGGAGAGGAGGAAAGCATCGGAGGAGGGGCCGAGGGCGGATGGATGGAGGGGGTAGCATATTTTGGGAGTTGTGCTATGCAGTTACTATCCCACGGCACTGAGGTTCTCCTGGTGGGGGGAATCGCGGTTTTTGGATTTTTTCACCTGATCAATTTTGGTTCCCCACGTCGAACTCTTTTCACCGCTCTAATTCACGAATTTGATGTAAATCGTCAACTTGCCTATAATGGCGCTGCATGCACTAAACAACTAGAGTTCTTTACAATTTTCCGAGACAACTACCAGCGTCAGTGTATGTCGTGAAATTCAAAGTATTCGAAGTATTCGAGAGTGTACCTTTAGCATAATTATTCGAGACCTCGAATATCGAATGTTTTCTAGTACTCGAGGTACAGTAGAACTTATTTAGTACGTTTCTCAAGGGACCACAAAAAATGAACGTACTAACCAGGAAAACATGCTAACGAGGAAAGTAAATAATAGCAGTCGGGGTAATTGCAATCTGTGGAAAAGTCGTCATAATTACAATTACTATCGCAAGTTCTCATAGGATCGCCTTCCTGAACTCTTTTCACCTTTAAAATCAAGAAAATGAGCGCTACATTGAAAAACAATGACATGTGAATAAAAATCACATTGTTTCATAGATTTCCCGAAGACAATTACATGAAAACGGCGTTTATCTCCCGTAATTTATCCTATGTATATTTATAGAAAGAGGGCAAGTAAAGCTAAGTCATTTCTTCTTTCTCAAAGCGTACTCAGATAATATAACAACAACCCTGGGTATGACAACTGGCTGTTTTTAAATATCATAAAAATTGGACAAAATTTATTAACCTTAAATTACGGCTACAGCCGTACACATTCGCTTCTGGAATGAAACCATATCGATTGTTATATCGATCGATATATCAATTAATAACACGCAAGATTATTATATTACGATGTAATTACAAGAAGATTTTATATTATACAGTTGAAATTTACTTTAAAAATTTGTGTAATGTCATCTGCTTTCGTGCCGAGATAAAGTAATTTTAAGCTAAGCTTCGCGTGGAGATCCAGAGCATCGTCTGCTCTCGCAGCAGTAGTCAAGTAAATACGCACGTACTCCATGGCCTTGACGTCGAATTTATGGAGTACGTGCAGTACTGCTTTAGATAAAGTGGGAATTGGATAAGACTCATTTCTTCATCATGATAACTCGTGCAACAGCAACAATTGCCAACTCGCACATTTTGTGCGCAGTGGGCACTCAGAGGCAATAGAAGGCGAGGAGCTCAGGGTGGGGACAATCGGGGCACTCATTGGCTGCAGTTTAGTTAGTCAGACGGTCAGACATTCCTGATAAATGGTCGCATTTTATTATTCATCACGTCACAAGAATTGAGAAATGCGTTTGGATAAATCACGGTGGAAGAAAGAGATGTGGAATGAATGCAAGAATGTGAATGGCTAATAATAATAAATTAAATCATGAATTCGGAGGTTTACGACCCTTAAGAAGATACTAGAGAACGAATTTCGGGTAGCGTCACGGCAAGCAATTGAGCGTACTAACCAGGAAAGTGCAATTTTTTCAAACGTACTAACCAAATACTTTTACCTGTATTTTGTTCGGATGGTACCGGGACCGAGAGAAATCGCCGTACTAAGGAGGAACGTACTAACCAAGTTCCACTGTATTCGAGTATTTGCGGATACTTTTCGCACATCTCTAATAATAAGCTTCATTCCTGTTGAATTATGGTGACTCACTCATTAACGCTCGTAAATTGGACGTACAGTTAGTCCTCTTCCTTTGCACATTTAATTAACGAACTTTCAGAGGTACAAACATTCGAAAATTCAAGCGCGCCCAAAATTTCAAATTTGGTGCCTTTGGAGTTTGCGATGCGGCACAATGTAGAGGAATTTGTAATTTGGGCATAATCTGAACAAAGTATCATTTAATCTGGTGTGAAGTCAAGAACTGTTCAGCGTTTCGCCCATTCCTTTTTCCTGCAGACAGCGATTTTTTTTGCTCCGGCTACGATGCTAGATTGTCACAATCTTGGGTGAACGCACGATTGTGATGCAGTGGTGCATTCTACAGGATAACCACTCTCCTCGTATATCGAAAACTTGCTCATAATCTAATGGCGTATGCTATAGACTTTACTCTGAAGGTTATAAGTGCAGGAGATAGAAGAGACAAGTAATTTTGACAAAGTATGTCTTTCTTTCGATGATTTCTAAAAGAAACATGCATACGAACTTCGATATAACGAACCTCCGGTTTTTCAGTACCGTGAACTTCTTAATAACGAGATATATATGCAGGTCATATTTGGAACTATTGTTATGTAGCAGAACTCTTTGCATACTGGGCATTAGTTCTTGGCCTCTTTAATTCAAGGGCATTTCTTGGTGTTAAATTCATCATCATGTCGAGATCATTAGAATAAGAAACTTTTGGATTAGGTATTAAAGGAGCATGATGTAAAGATGAGGATATTGTGATAATGCCTGTGCTGTTTTTTCCTCTTGAGGTAATATGTGAGCTGAAGTTTAGCAGAATATGTAGACAGTTAAGTGAACTTCATCTAATTGGGGTTACTTAAATGTGTAGATAAGGGAAATGTGAGCTTTACATGGATTTCCACTGCTCACGAGAAAGAGTGAATCACAAATAGAGCACATCTAACCTAAGATTAATCTAGAACTGAACAGGAGCGCATGCAAACCCAAAGTGAGTTCTCTCAACGCTAAGGGCGCCTTCACACTACGCTGCTGAGCGGCGCCGCTAAGCAGCGCTGCTCAGCAGCGCCAAAAAATGTACACGCCGCTCGGCAGTGCATTTGCTGCGGCGCTGCTCAGCAGCGTGGTACCGCCGCAGAGCAGCGCCGCAGCAAATTATTCTAGGTTGGACTTCAGTGTTTGTCCAGTGTCATAATGGACGTTGACCAAGATGTGTTGCTCCTTGCACTGCTGATAGTGCGACGAAAGAAAACGAAAAAACAGAAGACGCGTTTCAATTTTTTCAATTAGTTTCAATTTTTACTTACACATTTCTTGTGTTGCTTGTTTCAAAAGAAAGAATTTGAAATGAAAGCATTTTCCAATTGCATACACTATACCCCCCCACAAAGTAACGTATCCTCGTTGCCCAACTTGACACCCTGACTGCCCCCCTCTGGCCAATAATCCTGGCTACGGCCCTGCATGCTGCGGCGCTGCTGTGGCGGCATAGTGTGAAGGGCAACAGAGCCGCTAGCGGTCGCCGCTGGTGGCTACTAGTAGCCGCTAGCAGCGGGTCGCGGCGCCGCACGTTCTGCGGCGCAGCGTAGTGTGAAGGCTCCCATTGCTCTCAATGCATTTCCATCTGCAGCGCCGCTTGGCGGCGCTGCTCAGCGGCGTAGTGTGAAGGCGGCCTAAGACCTGTTGAGGGAAGGAAGGCTGAAACATGGCATATCTTATTTGCACTCTAAAAAATGTATCTTAAGCTAGCCTCCTCAAAGGTATGTGGAAACATTAAAGATACATTTTTCCCTAAGCCCTAGAGTGGCTTTTATTTTGAAGAAATGGCATTGGAGTTGGTCCTCTTATTCTCATGTCGGAAGGGCTATGGAAGATATTGGGAAGCTGGGAGAAGAGACGCATTTGGTGTAAATACAGTAGAACCTGACTTTTCTGCTTTTCAGTAGCACTTTCAGCGGTGAAACAAGAAAAGTTTCATTAGTGAAGAAGTTTCATACAGGAGGTTGTATTAATAATAAAACGTTATTGTACTTTTCCACATGATTTAATTAATACGACCGGTTTCGTCGCAGAGGCGACATAATCAGGTACAGAAACCGTTATAATAATAGTTATTTTGTTCTTGTTTATCTGGTTGCTATTACGTTGGTAGGGGAGGGTTTCGTTGGGGTTGGAGCGTCACACAGAGGGAAGTAGGAGTTCAGTAAAAATATCGTGACTGACGTAATGCCTCTATTTACGTGCCTATTCGTAAACATCGCATCGACAATACTTCGTAGTTTAACATGTCAGGATGGTCGCACGGGGTATTTTGTACACTCCTACTTAACCCTTTGCACTGCTGTGTACGCACTTCGAAGACTACTTGACCACTTTTCGCCGAAGCACTTCGAAGGGTCCCTAATCCGGGACCCCTGGCCCCTCTCTTGGACCCTCCGAGCGGGGGGCCTCCTTCCCCAAAGTGACAGCTCTGACTGCATTTTGAAAATCTATCAATCAATGCCATCATCACAAAATGATTGTTTGCATCGCACTCCTGCCAATCAGGCATTCAAGTACGTCTCTGAACTGTGTTTCTGTGATGAGAAATAATGATTTTGTTAACTTTGCTAAAATGGCCAAGTTAATAAAATTGTTATTTTTCATCGCAGAAATACGGTTCAAAGACGTGCTTGATTTCCTCCACTACAATCGCAAATTGCTGGAAATCGGACGGATTCCCTTTGATAGCGCATCATGAGGATGTTCTCAAGGTTGGTAATTGATACAACTAGCCTACTAGTAATTCTACTGCTACAATATCACGGTTATGGTTTATTCGTTACGTTATACCTTCAGGAAGCTGCAGTGGATGAAATCACAGAGGAGATTAGAGGCTAAAAATATGATTTTGAAAAATACTTGGAAAAAGCAGGAGCACAGCGCGCAACATCAAACGATTATATTGCCCTTGACGATGATCTCCGGGCTTGCGACAATGCGACGCCGGTACCTACGTCGGAAGAAGCAGCGGCCGGGACTAGTCATAATAGCTGTGACGACGAAGATGAAAGTGAGGAAGTAATTTCACCTAATAAAAAAGAAGTATACACTGCCCTCCAAACATAGGATATTTTAATCTGGCTAACGATTTACATCCCCAATTTAATTCCCATTTATGCAAGTGAGAAACCATGGTGGAAGCGGCGATGGAGAAGGGCAAAAAGCAAAAAATAACAGATTTTTTTGGGGAATATCTTTTCTTGTATATATTAGCCTTCCGGAATAAACAACTTAAATATTTTAAATATTGGGCTCTATTTACTACCGACTTATTTTTCAGGCTACTCGTAATGAAGACTCACTTCTAACTCTAACCATGAACTTTCTTCTCGCCCGCCTCCCCGTTCTCCCATGCCGAGAGATCTTTCTTTCCAATATCTTTGTTTACTCCCTCCTGCGGCCTTCTGCTGATCTTGCTGACACCCACCTTACGCATCCCAAACCCCTCCTTCCCCAGAATTTCCCATTCACTCCCTCCCTAAGGTGACAAACTTGAGAGTGTTGTAAAAAAATACGGCCCCCAAACATTGACTGAGGCAGAGCTGAAGGCCCTTTCCACACCCTTCTTTCTCCTGCCCCCTTCACCACTCGTTATGCTGACCACACTTCTTTCTTCAGGCAATCCCCATCCCACTCTTATTCACCCCACCCACTGGGAACGTTCTCCGAACTGTGGAGAAGGGCATGGTTAATCTTCACCGGCAACGGTGGTAAGTTTTTAACTGGAGAGAGGCTGAAGAAGTGTCTTCCACTATCAGGGAAATGGTGCTGTGCTTTTAATTATCTCTCTTCTTCTCTGCTGACTTTTCAATTTAAATTACAGTCGGATCCGGATTTAACATCTTCGCATTTAACGTTTTTCCGCATTTAGCGTTTATTTTTTAGGGTCCCGATTCATTCCCTATTAGGGCAATGTAAAAATTATCCGTATTTAGTGTTTCCGCATTATGCGTTTTTCCGCATTTATGGTCGTAAAAATTTTTCCCGCACAAGATTTTTTTGCCCGATTTAACGTTTTTTCATGACGTCTCATGCAAATGATTGTCCAAATCTTCGAATTTCTGCTCATCAACAAGAAGAGTCTCATGAAAGTTTAGCAAGAGTCAATTGAATCTACCGGGGAACGCTTCTTCAACTGCTTTCTTCCGCGAATGCAGCGCTGGGACCTTCAACTCGCAAGCTAGGTGATTTGTCATCTCGTAATGTTTCGCTCCCCTTCTGATCCAAACACCAGACACTTTTTGTATCAGATCCGATCTAATGGAGCAAATTCATCCCTTAATAACCTATAACTACCTTATCCTTTACTTCGTGAACTTCGATAATACGTGACGACTGATGACACGAGTTATACTCCGAGGGTCGCTACAATGATGGTTTCCTCGTAATGTTTTCAATTGACGGCTTATGCCCCTTTCAACTCTAGGTAGTCCATTGTTAGCCCAATATTTTTCCAGTCGGCTACTTTCTCTTTTCAAAAGAGGCCCAATATCATTTGCGCAGTTCACTAGAAGATTCTTTTTATAATCCATTCCAAGGTCAGTTTCCACGGAGGAACAACGAAAGAACAGAGGAAGTTTTTCCCCTGTCATGATCGTGAGTGAAAGCATTCTTTCCTAACGGAACAACATTATTTTACATCGTAATTTAGGTATCCCAGAGCCCATATACCGACATGTGGCTGGTAGATATCGCTGCCGATTCAAAGATATTTATCTGGTGCTATTTTATGTCAAAAGCGAATGAAAATCGGAGTTTTGACGAACTATCACGGTCCATGACTCTAAATAAATCGCTCATGCTGGAAAAAAATTACTGCATAATCACGGTAAAATAGATGAGCGCGGAAAAATACGAAAATCCAGCAGGAATTCCTTGGTGGTTGACTGCGACATCATAACTCGGACGAAATTGCCAAACTCCGGAGGCACTGACAATTTTTCAGATGAAATCCAGTTCTATTGAAGATTAAAACTTTTCACTTTACAGAGTTTAGCTAATTTTTATTCAAGGTCCAACCAAATTTTATTAAAAGCTGCCGAGAAACGGTGAGTCGGAGTCAAGGTGATCAGCGCGCCGCGTACCTAAGCAACTTCTCCCGGCTACATTCATCCTGTATGAGGCCGCAGATATGACAACGAATCTGGTGCTATCATCGAGTTGAATCACCATCGACTTGTATGCATACTAGAAAAAAGATTCTCCATTTTTGGATGACCTCGAAATCCAAAATGTGCGCACAGGAGGCTCATAAATCGCTCGTTTCGCCGAGGCAACAGAAAACGTTAAAATGGCAAAATTCCAGTTATTCTCCCTTTTCCTAGATATTCGGTAGTTTAGAATATGGGATTAGCGATCTTCTGCTGTCCCTTTATTTCACTCATCTTTATTGATGCAATGACGATTTTTTCGAGTACCTACTTACACCTTTTTTATTACATTAGAAATGCTATAGTCACCTACATGTCACTTTTACAGAAAAAATTTTAAATTTTCTTCGAGGCCACTGAAATATGCGTAAAATGGAATCACTAATTTCCATAATAATATTCCGTGCGGGAATGCTTTTAAGTTGATGAATATTTTAATTTTCTTAAAATATTTCATTGAAACAATTGTCATCTTCTCATTACTTATTTTTACTACCCATTTTTTTAGCTGATTCCTGAAAAGTATTATCGAACCTTAATTCGGCAAATAACATTTCATCAATGAATTTGTTGCTGCATGCAGCAACTTTTAGTTACTTAAAATAATATTTTTTATTCATAAAAAGCCATTCCAATCATTACAGACCCTCAAAACTGAAAAAAATGGCAGGTCCTCATTTAGTGTTTTTCCGCATTTAGTGTTTTAAATTGTGTCCCCGCTGAAAAACCTTAAATCAGGATTCTACTGTATTTTCTTTGCTCTTTCCACACTATATTTATTTACGATTATTGCACGCTTTTTTTAGTGCTAAAACTAAGAAATTCTTCTCAATGCCAATAATCCTTTGCATAACTTTCAATACGACGGCGAAAGGAACAAAAACTAAATGAGGTGAAGGTACAGGTTTTTGCGTGTCATTTTTTCGGAATTCACACAAGTGTACCAATACTTCACACAGGTTGAGAAATGATGAAACGTCTCTTGTAGGAAAACAATCAATGTGGATAATAAGGTTTCTCTCTTTATTTCTCCGATAATGGAAGATGTTTCTCCTTTCGTTTTCCGGTTGGAACCTTGCTCCTGTCTGCATAATAGAAGAGAGACATCCAAATGAACATAGCACTTCACACCTGTTATGAAGTATATGGTCCTGATGAAGAATAAAGTCTTTCAAAGCAACATCTGCAAAGATGGTGGAACACAGTAGCCGAACGGAGAACTCAAACAGAATTCACTTCAAATATTCGCCATCATATCCTACGTAATTTTTGATCGTAACTGAATCTCAATGAAAATGACTAATTGAAAAGATAGCACATTCAGCTGAAAATACAGAGTAACTCGAAATATTAACTGACGGAGGTTATTATGGAAATGGGTTAAGGCCCTCGGTTTTCTTTTTTTTTCTCGTCTCTGAGCAATAGAGGGCGACATAAATGGCAGTTAGGCCCTTAGAGTATGGTTAGGCTGGCTGGCGCTAAAATTCCGTGGGTGTTGGAAGCAAATATCTATCTAACCCGTACTTAATAGTTGCTATTCGCTCCTAACCACAAATTCATAACATTAAATTCTTATAATAAACTTTGCAATTCATTATTTGATTACATTTTCTAAACTGGTCGGGAATTTCTTAAGCGATCGTTGATATTGAAGTATGTACATGAAATGGGAATTTTATGGTGGTATAGTTATTTAACAATCTTTCACAGCATAAATCAATAACAAAAAGCCTTTTCTAAGGATTCTACCGTGAATAACTTAACTAATAATTGCAATGTTTATTATAAGAACCACCTAAAACATTTAAATAAGGCCACTAAAGACAAAAAAGGGCGGAGGAAACAATTGCGAACATTTTTTCGTGACTTATGAAAAAGGTTTGATACTACGAAACTCGATTTTGCGAAGTGCCAATTTTCCGGTCCCACTGACTTTGTATAATCGAGAGTTTACTGTATCAACAACACCACAGATAATGTGTTACCTACAGAGGAACATAAATCTGCATTCCTGAACGATGTTTACCATGGTTTTGGTCGAATTGTAGGTATTTCCGCCGTTAAGCCGCAGGGAAATGAGATATGCCAGGAAAGTCATCCGAATTAAACCCATGTTAAAAATGAATATTCAGATAAAATTTTAGCAAGAGTTGATGGCATCAACTGGGTAGTATGTCTATCAGCATCCTTCCGCATGTAGAGCAACCCTCTACTTACAAGCCGCGTGATTTGTCTTGACATCATGTTTTGCTTTCCCATTTCTGATAACTAACACCAGAAAATTTTTGCATTAAATTCGATCTAATAGTGCTAAGACATTCCTGAGTCAGAAGGAATTCTTGTATCTTTCACGTCTTGAATTTGACTTCAATGATTACATGATGACTGACGACGCGAGTTATTCTGCGAGGACATTCACTTTAACTCCCATTCTGTTAAAAATAAAATCTTACCACCAGCAGGGTTCCCACTCAACCGTGAAAACCTTAAAACCGTGAATTAGCCGTGAATTTCGTCTACCGTGAAAAAAGCTGGAAATAGCCGTGAATTTCATCATAAAACCTTAAAAATCTCTCAAACTTATGGAAAAAGAAATACAATTGACAGATCAAAAGAAAAAAAATGATACAGTGGAACCTCGCTAAAGCGAGTACGGGCTATAGCGACACTCCCGCTATAACGATAGATAGCCGATGCACCGTCAATTGACCCTACAATAAGCGTGTTAAAAAATTTGTTTTTACGAGACCCTTTTGGTGTTGGCTCTCGCCATAGCGAGGGTTTCACCGCCGGAAGACTTTCATCAAGACTCCTTAACCTCTGTAATTGCTAGCGATCTGTTAGAAATGAAGTTAATGGAGTGCTCAGTCTCAAATTTATGTGGTAAACCGTCGTTCGATAAATAAGTAGTTAATTTTGGTGAAAATATTGTGGCATTAGCATTCGCGAATGCTTAATCTTCTTTTGTTCCTCGGGCGGCAGAAAGCAGTCGGCAGCATACCCGCACGTCCGTGAGTTGCGTGAATAGAAAGCATTTGATGGCAGTCACCATGGCCAAAAAAACACCAAACACGTCTAAGCGAGAAAATAAAAATAAAGGAGTAATATGAGTGTCGAAATTAAATTTATCTTCCTATTCGCTCTGCAAAATTAAAAAAAAAAAGCGCCCAAGGAATGCAGACGATGAAGAGTTATAAGGAGCTTTGTTCGGGTGGTTTTGCCCATTAAAATCTGCGGGAACTTCTGAGAAAGGGGCTAGGCCCAAGCCTGAAGCGGAGTATTTTAGGGATAGATTGCGAATCGAGAATTTTAAGAGTGCGGAAGGTTGATTATACTAATGCGAAGCACCAAAGCGTTATCTCCCCTCACAACTCCCCTGGTGATGCCTGCGGTGTAAACCTGAAGTCGTGGAAGAGAGGACTCCGATCATAAGTATCTTTAGAAGTATTCCCCGCGTCATATAACATAGACGAAACGGAACTTTTTTTTTATATACAACTCCCCGACAAAACCCTTGCAGTATGAGGTATTACTTGCAATGATGCCTCTAAAGGTAGGTAGTGCGCCTTAGCGATGATGTAGGATGTACGAAGCAATGATACTCAGCGTGAATTGTCCGGATGGACGTATTTATTCTCCGTTGCGGATTTACAAGGGTGAACTATTCGGGTCATTGGTCGGAATCGTACTGGCTCTCTCTTTTGTTACGTAGGTAGCCGAACATCCCCTGGTGGCCGCTGGAAGAACTCACAGAACAACTAACTCTCGTTTGCAGTGCCGTGGTAAACTCGGTGTATCATTTCAAATACGTCGCGAGCGTAAAACTCAAAAAGAAACTTTTTTTCAACAACGGTAATTTTAATCACGTCATTTTTCAAGCTTAGCAAACTTTTTACCGTAGATGATGAAGATATTACATTATCTGATAGAAAAAGTCTTCCAAGGCGGGAACGTTATACAACCTTCCACCGGTAGAAACAAATGTAATGCGTTATTTCACTTCACTGCCGGTTAACGTACAGAAACAATAAACATACACCAATGGAAACCTTTGAGGCATTAAATAACCGCGATACTGTTTTGTCAGTTAATTTTTGAATTTTCAGTGGAAAATACCAAAATAATAGAATGATCACGTAAATGAACTAATTAAGTGCATAGAAAAATGACTTTGTCGGTTGTGCATTAGCATAATGATTGACGAAACAATGCTTTCCATGATTTTTATTCAGTGCGGCGCTTATAAATGGTTTGAATAGTTAGTCGTTGTTCGAGTAAGGAAATTTAGTGATGCAAAAAACATCGCCTTTCGTCTGGATTTATGCTTACGTTTATCGGATAGATGTTTATCTGTCGCCGCACCACTCCTGTTCCTGTATATCTGTCCGCAACAGGTATATTGGCTATTATTTGCTCCACCTCCGGTAAAGCGACAATTCGCTATAGCGAGTGTTTATTAGTGCACCGTGGGGTGTCGTTATATCGAGGTTGCACTGTATTTCAATCATGTTTCAAGGCTGTACAGACACTGTCCACAGATTTATCTCCACACGTATATTCGAAGTGCAATTATTGGTCCTTGTGCTATGACGACACATTGATCTTGAGCCTGTGATAGGAAGACCGGCGTACAAAGTTTCATTAACCCTTGCGAAAAATCAGACACTTCTTTACTTCCCCACCTCACTGCTCCCTCCATTTTGCCACTCACAACCTTAAGCTTCGCCTAAATTTTGATATCGATAGGTGACGTCATGAGAAATAGCACTTTCATTGCTCCGTTGAATTCACGGCGCCTGTCGCGGTTGATAAATTTTTAGTTAACTTGCAGGCGGTGATTGTAACGTCGTCAATATTTCTGCCTAAAATGGCTTATCAACAGACCGTGAATTTGATGATATTTAGACCGTGAAAACCATTTGGAAAAAACCGTGAATTTTATAATTTAGTTGGAGTGGGAACCCTGACCAGGCAGAGTTGAGGAAATAGCTGTTCAAGTTCCAACCATGTTTCATTTAAACCCACTGAGATACAAGTTGAGTCAGTTTTGATCAGCCGCTGCGTAAGTAGCTTTCCCCCAGCTCCATTCGTCCCGTTGACATGGGGTTAGCCTGCGGAATGAGACAATGTGTGCTGCTTCTACCGTCGTGTTGATTCACCATTGGCTTACATGCATATTAGAAATTTTATTATCTTTTTTGGATAACCTTGGAAGCCAAATTTTTGGAGCAAGAAAGTTATAATGGCTCATTTGGACGTTATTTCGCTGGGGCGACGTAACTGGGGCTGTGCCGTGAACGTCGGCCTTTGGAAATTCCTCGCATGGGAAAGCGGCCAATGCAGTGAAAAAATTACGGCTTAAATATACGCCTCGAAAAACAATTTTGTGGGAGAAGGATGAGCAGAAGAAAAAATGGTGAAAATCTGAGTTGATGAAAATCGCCCATGAATTGGAGAAAATCGCAATTAACATGAAATTCGCATATTCGCGGGAAAACCCCAGAATTTGCGTTATCGCATTTGCAAATTTTGCATGTCCCTAGTTATGACAAATTATTGCTTTACGTCGGTGGCAAATCGATATGTAAAAGAAACTTGTAATACTGGAGGATAACGATCATAAGTGTACGAGCTGTGCTGCTGAATATGGCAACGCCATACTAGTGGAGAAGGTAGTCCTATCCGTCCTGAGGTACGAATTCACAGCAAAACAGTCTATGCACAGTCCACATGTGAGATCGCGAATCGGTTCCGCTGCCAACACGCACACAAGCTTCAACCTATTTCAATAATATAGGTAAATCCATACACAATATACTAGTATGTACCATAAAAATATAGTGGGAAATAGGCTAATACTATTATCATAAACTGGAAGTGACTACCAATCTTATATTCATCACATACAACTTATAATAACAGAGCTCGTTATGATGAAAACAACTATTTATTCACTGATTCCTTAAATTAGCCCATGCAAGTGACACAGGTGACTTTTCTCACTACTATTCGTTGGAATAATAGAATAACAAACTTCACAGACAGTTTTGATTTTAATATCTTGATCGTGAAATGTCATATGTACGGTGAACAACATAGGTGAACACGTCACTGACAATTTTTACATTACTGTTAGACATTTATCGATAGCGTAATAGCACTTTTTACAATTCAATCACGATGGAACACTGATAACTCTTGGCCGATATTTTTCAACCTTGTCGAACTTTGTGCATTACAACCACAGGCACTGTGATTATTAGTAGAGGCAAAGATTATCAGTGAATAAAAACTGAATTTCTTCATAAAAATCTGTCAATTTCGGTTTGAAATTTTGTCATAAAATTTTAATTTCATCACAAAAAATACAGTTTCGTAGTAAAAATTCAATCCTCATAAATATTCCTTCTTTTGTCCCCAGAACAATCCAATTTCAACAATAAAAATGCTTATTACCATGTTAAATATATTTTTAATGTTAAAAACCTTGATAAAGAAGTGTCAAAGCAAATGCTAAAGGAATAAGTTAAGCATTTGTTAGATACACATACCATAAACACTCTTTGCTATATATGTACATATTTAAACCTCATAATGCTAGAGAAATGTGGGAGTTGTACAGATGGGGAATATTTTTTATTGGTCTAAATTTCACTGTCTCATTGGCCTTCATGATGTTAAAGAACCTATAGATTTCACTTACCACATTGATAACAAAAGTCTTTAAGATCTTACAAAAAAATATAATATCAACACTCGCAAATATGTATTTATCTACTAATAGGTTGCTTCTATCTATAAAAGTTTTTTTTGGAATAAGCCATCTGTAATTATTCACACTGTGGAATTTAAAATTTTGCTGAATCTTTTTTTACTGGAATTGAGATCCATTGGTCAAACTTGACTTAAATTCTGCATTTTTTGGAAGTTCAGTGGTTCTTTTATTTATATTTCCATGCATGAAAAAACCTCTTTCCGCATCTACATTTGCCACAGGTATCCACAGGGTTTTCAGACTATTTTCTACAAAATGGGGAAAATCATTTCTAAGGGTAAGGATAAGTGAAAGTACTGAAAATTCTTTTCCTTCTTCCTGAACTGATGTAACAGAATCCTTCAAAGCAGAATAGCCAAGAAGTTCTTGAGTTTCTGTTAATGATAATATGAGGACATTAGCAACAATTGTGATTAAGTCCTTCACATCAGTTATCAATATACACCTTGTGTTGAATAATCTTCCCATGGCTGTGTTAATGTTCCTCCCTGGGTCACTGTATACAAGGAATGTCAACTTGATTTTAGTCTTTACGCCTATTTGCTTCAGGACCTCACACATGGAAAGTTGCACAGATTTTTTTAGACTATTAACCCTCCGGAACGGCTGGGGTCGTATTCTGTAACTCCAAACCGATCGGTGCGGCACCGATTCGTCGGGTGCGACGTCACACCGACTCCCGGTAAGAAGTCGTGCGATTCTGTACGAACCCAATCGGTGCGGCACCGACGAGAGGACGGGAGATCGTCGGTAGCCGTACCGACAGCAAAAAGGTGTCGATTCGGCCACCGACTAGTGGGTTTCATGCGCATGGCCCTTATATACGTATATAAGGGCCTTGTTCATGCGTTTCATGAACTCCCCGGTGCGCATTGTACGTTTTATTTTGTTTTTACCCCATCACCGAGTAAATAATGAGGTTTGCTGCAATGTTATCTTTTTCTGCCCCTTCGAATACGCCTCTATAATTCACTGTGTCATCATCAATATTAAATACCTTGACAGAAATATAAAATAATGGTTTAAAAAAATGAGGTTTGCTAACATATAATGACTTTCTCTCATTTATGTTACCACTTTCACTCGCTTGTAATAGGCTTTATTTCTCTCTATCATCATTTATTTGCTCCTTTGACATAAAAAAGATATTTTTGATTAAATATGAGTTTTGCCGCAATGTTATCACTTTATATCACTCTGAATAGGCGACTGTTATTTCACTCAATCATCAATTTGGCGTTTCTCTCGGCATAGAAATAAGATCTTTTTATTTAAGCATGAAGTATGCCACAACGGTATCAGTTTCTTTCATTTGTAACAGGCAACTATATTTCATTTCATCGTCAGCCATTGATTCCCTTGACGATAAAAGAAGATACAGTGGAACTTGTTTAGTACGTTTCTGAAGGGACCACAAAAAATGAACGTACTAACCAGGAAAACGTACTAACGAGGAAAGTAAAAAATAGCAGTCGGGGTAATTGCAATCTGTGGAAAAGTCGTCATAATTACAATTACTATCGGTAGTTCTCGTAGGATCGCCTTCCTGAACTCTTTTCACCTTTAAAATAAAGAAAATGGGCGCTACATTGAAAAACAATACCATGTGAATAAAAATCACAATGTTTCATAGATTTCCCGAAGACAATTACATGAAAACGGCGTCTTTCTCCCGTGATTTATCCTATGTGTATTTATAGAAAGAGGACAAGTAAAGCTTAGTCATTTCTTTTTTGTCACAGCATACTCGGAGAATATAACAACAACCCTGAGTATGTCAACGGGTTGTTTTTAAACATCATAAAAATTGGACAAAATTATATTAACCTTAAATTACGGCAACAGCAGTACACATTCGCTTCTGGGATAAAGCCATATCGAGTGTTATATCGATCGATATATCGAATAATAACACGCAAGATTATTAGAATACGACGTAATTACAAGAATATTTTATATTATACAGTTGAAATTTACTTTAAAAATTTGTTTAATGTCGTCTGCTTTCGTGCCGAGATCAAGTATTTTTAAGCTAAGCTTCGCGTGGAGATTCAGAGCATCGTCTGCTCGCGCAGCAGTAGTCAAATACGCACGTAGTCCGTAGCATTGACGTCGTGCAGTACTGCTTTAGATGAAGTGGGAATTGGATAAGACTCATTTCTTCATCATGATAACTCGTGCAATAGCAACAATTGCCCACTCGTGAAATTTGTGCGCAGTGGGCACTCCAGAGGCAACAGAAGGTGAGGAGCTCGGGGTGGGGAAAATTAGGGCTTCTCATTGGCTGCAGTTTCTCATAGTCAGATAAATTCATCACGTCATAAGAATTGAGAAATGCATTTGGATAAATCACGGTCGAATAAAGATATGTAGAATGAATGCAAGAATGTTAATGGCTATTAATAATAAATTAAATCATGAATTCGGAGCTTTACGACCCTTAAGAGGATACTGGAGAACGAATTGCGGGTTGCGTCACGGCTAGCAATTGAGCGTACTAACCAGGAAAGCGCAATTTTTTAAAACGTACTAACCAAATACTTTTGCCTTTATTTTGTTCCGATGGTACCGGGACCGAGAGAAATCGTCGTACTAAGGAGGAAAACGTACTAAGGAGGAACGTACTAACCAAGTTCCACTGTATTTGTTAATAAGTATGAGGTTTGCCGCAATATTATCTTTTTCTCTCATTTGGAATGCGCAACTTATACATATGTATTTCACCCAATCACGATTTCTTTACTTCCTCGTCATTACACTTCTTTTAATTAGACCCAGCTCCATATTTTTATAACAATTTCCTAACTTGTTCCTCTTATATGATATTTGCTTTTGAATCCTACGTTCACGTTCCATGGTATGTTATTTTCGTCTGCTACGGTGCCAATGGCATAACCTTCCGTTGATAACATTTAGACAGAACTTACTTAATGACAACTATATTACCAAATCATGAATAAATAGCATTATACGGAACCAATATTTAAAAAAAGAAACTACGATCTCAAGGCCTGTTTACACGGTACATTAACACGTACGGGTTAATGTCTAAATGAATGAACGCCAAAATGCACCGTGTAACCACCCAACTTGTGCGAATGCATGCACAGTAGTGATGGGTCGGTTCGATTCCTCGATTCTTCGATTCCTCGATTCTTCGATTCCTCGATTCTTCGATTCCTCGATTCTCGGCCAAGAACCGGAATCGAAAACGAGTACTTGCCAAGGTGAAAAATCGATTCCGATTCCAGTAGTACTTCAAACCACACAATATACGACCGCGTTTCCAAAATTCATTTGAATTTTCGCGCCTCGTAATCGTGATAACAAAACACATATCTTCCTGGGATGTGCGAGTACTCGAAAATTCAAGTCGAGTCGAGTAGTTGGTACTCGACTCGAGCGTTTCGAGTAGCATTACGAATGTCGAGTCGAGTAGTTAAGGTTATGAGCTTTCGAGTATAGTAGGCCCAGCGATCTGCCGACAGGAAGTGCTATCATGAAACTCGTGTTATAATGCAGTTTTTAAAGTCGATAAGTCATCCTAATGCCTTGGCCTGGTAGTTTCAGCTTGCCGAATACACTAGTTGTCGACATGGGCGCCGAATGCCTTTACGGCAGCCGCGGCGGCCGATCGTCTTCCTACCTGGCGCGCACTGTTATCTTTCGTTTACGAAAAATATAACTCGGAAAATTTGAACCACAATATAAAGTAGAGATTTCTAAAGACTACTAAGTAGAAATCTTGGAAAAAAGTTTGCGGCGAAGGAAATAAGAGTGGTTTTTCAATCGCGCGTCAAGGCTGACCTACACGCCGTGGACTTCTGAGGCTCGGTAACTGAGGCCGATTTTTCAAGTTTTTTAAAACATTAGTCTTGAAAATCGTCATGTAATGCATGGATAATCGTCTTAATTGACTTAAAACACTAAAATGAGAATGTTAAAAAGGATTATGTATAGATCGACTAGGCCATTTAGCGCATTACTCGAAAGAAAATACTAAGGATTGGATATTTTTCGGAACCATCCCACGCATAAGAAATATGGCTCGGGTATTGAAGTAAAGTGAAGAAATTAAGTCACCATGCTTAAGAGAGAGAAAAATGAACAGTTTCCACGAAAGGCAACAACTGATACCCTTTTTCCCTTTCCACCTTCGCCGAGGTGAGTCGCGCGGAAGGGGGAGTTTTCATATCACAAGGCATCTTTTAGCCTTTTTTATTACTGCGTCTGTCCGATGTGATATTCATTTGTAGCGTTTAGTTTCTTTCTTGAACTTAAAAAAAGCAAGAGGTTTTAACGCTGATTAAATGATGTGAGAAGTATAGAATTTTTTTGGCTCTACAAAACTAAAGTTTAGTTCTATAGTTCGTTCGCTTCGTCCACTTGAATTCCATGAAGATTCAAGGTCCAAATAAATCGTTGATATAATTTTTAATAAAAATTCCTAAGTCTCCAAAATCTTGCAATTTTGGTAGGAAAGTACTTGCCCAGTCACACAAGTGTGTAGCGAAAGCCAATTTTCTGCAGGCAGTAATACTGTAACATGGAGATGTCAAAACCTGCTGGCTGAGCATGTAGAATAATTGGATTTTCTGCTTGAGAATTTGAAAGGGCCAAATATTACATGATTCATAGACATAGTATGTAATCTTTATTATAGCTGCGAAAATTACTATACTCAGGGCTCTCCCTTGTACTTTGGATACATATATATTGTCGACATATTACTTGGGGTTAATTAATTTCAATTTTAACAGTTGAAGACAGATAGAACAGTTGAAGACACATTAATTTTCATTCATCTCCTACTTCTGGCAATAACCATCAACGATCCTCATTATATTTTCCTTCTTACATTAGGCTAGACATTCATCATAGAAAATTGGAGTAGAATTTATTGTAGTATGCATTGCTGTATTGCCTGGCTCAGAAATTATCATACTCGACTTGATACTTGTGAGTAATTTTCAACTCGACTCGAGATCAAAAAGTGCTACTTGGAAATCCCTTTTATATTCCAAAGGAGCAAATGCAGACTAGGGAGCCTGTGACAGGTATATAGTATCTTGCAAGATACAGTGATGCATTTGGAAAGTACCCAAAGTCACCATAGCAAACACTGTTGAAGCTGAAGTGGAAGCTTATTTATCATAGATGAATGCACCAACAAATTCCTTCCCTGGGAAATACTGGAAGACTTGTGTCTCCTACCCTAGGCTGAAAGTATTAGCGAAGAGGTTTCTTGCCATACCACCATCCACTGTGTTCAGTGAAAGACATTTAGTTCTGCAGGAAAAATATGTGATGTAAAATGCAACAGGCTTTATCCTAGGATATCCTAGGCTATCCTAGAAAGCAAAGCATCTTCACTCTGTCAGCTGACAGAGTGAAGATGCTTTGCTTTCTGAGCAAAAATTTAAAGTCTGTAAAAGGAGACAAAATTTGTGAGACATTATTGATAATGATAAGACATTATCAATAAAAGATAGATATTAAAGGAGATACTTTTATTTTAAATTTAAACATGAGTGCTAATACTCTAAAGTAATACCTATCATGTAACATCACTTTTCAGGTACCTATGTTCTGTTTTGAAATTTAGCTATTATATTTTAATTACATAGTGATGATATGAAAGATGCTTTTGTTTGACTGACTCTTTCACAGAGTAATATTTTTAAAAGTGGTTTTCTTGTTGCCTGGAATTAAGTGATATTTTTCTTGGAGCCTATGGCATCAGAATCGATGGAATCGGTATCGGTAGAATCGGAATCGAAATTTCAGAATCGGAATCGGGATTAGAATCGATAAAATTTTGAAATCGACCCATCACTAATGCACAGAAAATAGAACCTGTTCTAATTTGGTTCATGCATTCGTACATGTTCCGTTCCGGTCCACAAAAATCATTCACGCAAACGTACTTTAACTCGTACGTGTTAATGTATCGTGTAAACAGGCCTTCAAGGATAGTTTCAATAATTCATTCCAGCAACAACAATCTCTATCACATACAAACTTTATTGTGATGTTGTAATATTGTTTCCTTCGATTCTGTAGGTACAGCATTACTACCACACAATATATAAGCATTGTTAACAACTTATCCAATATCGATTATCTTAATCGAGCAATAAGTTGTAATTTCCGCAAAGAAAAAGATTGAGAATGACGACAACAAACTGTGCCAATGAGTCTTCACTTGTTTTTACCCTTCTTTCATTGGTGGATACACGTGAAACTTCGGATAGATTCGGATTTTCCCTGTTTGGGAAGGAGAGGGAACCGTACCGACTGGTTTGAAACCGACGACCTTACAGAATCGCTGAAAGTGTCGTCGTCGGTGCGGAATCCGTTGTCGGTATGGTTTGATGCCCAGTCGGTGGGCTTGAAAGGGAAACCGACCGGTGCGGCACCGACGAAATACAGAATACGGCCCCTGAGCCTGCTGGGCTCACATTGTTGATATTTTCTTAATAGTTCTTGACCAATTCTCAATAATGCGCTTAGATTTTCTCTACCTTTTCCTTACTCTTTTGGCTACGTTTTACATGCACAGAATATTCCGATCAACCTATCATAAAGTTGGAATATGATACTTTTTCTTCGTATGCACGCAGTGTGAGCCCCTCAGGCTCTACGCGAGTGCTCGCGTTACATTTTTGATTCTTTCTCTTAGCCTATTTTTTTTCTCCGATTGCCTGTATAGACACAATTTAGTCTGTTATGGATAACCTCTAACACTATACTTCTAGTAAAGGTTTTTTTTTCTGCCTAATAGGGTGGTTTCCCATTATTTTTTTGTTGCCTAAATCGAAAGATTATTACTCCTGGAGTACGTATTTCACGCTTTTAGATTTTTAAATGACGATATCTATTTTTTGCGATTAAGTGAAAAGTGAAAATTTTCAAGCAGGCGATAACGCGACGCATAAGTATGAATGCCGGGAAATCTCTCCGGGTGACGTATTTCTGGTTCCCGTTGCCGCCCTGCGAGGTGACCTTGAGGCAAGGCTTAGTGCTGATACGACGCAGGCTGCTAGCGGGTAGCCTAGTACCCTGCTGGCTGGTAGCGCTTGGCTTAAATAAGGATTATTAATAACTTATCAAATGAGGAAAACTTTCCAACCTTAGCCAGTTTTAATAAGTGATTGTTAAGACATGTTTCCCTGAGCTCTGCGCCTCATGCATGCATTGGTAACCTCAGACGATGTATAACTCCTATCTTCTCCTAAAGAAACTAGGTCCCTGTGACGTCACGTGGAGTGGCATCGCATGGGTGCCAATCTGGCCCTTTTCAAATGAGGATAAAAATGGACCATTGCCATTCGTCTAACCTGGTATTTCTAAAACAAAATAATTTGTGTATTATGAATTCACTAATGGTGGGTAACGAATCGCAATCAATGCCTTTCGTTTTCTTTGATGAAGGAAACCACCCTATTGGCTTGATATTTTGAAAGTCAAAACTATTCACATGGGTGTATGTCTGAGAAGCCATTGTTACTCTTCCTGCTTACAAGTGCGCTATAGTTGACACAAAGTAAGCTACTCTTATTGATTTCACACAATATTGTAAGTTACGGCTCGTTATAATTACACCTTTTCTCAAAAAGTGTATTCTCTTCGCCACTCGGCGGCCATAAAATTAGGAGGGCACGGTCATTCTGACTACAGAGTGCACAGATATCGGAGGTGCTCTCCTCGCTGAAATTTCAACTGCGCCAGTTTCTGCCACAAAACCGTGAGTATTCCATTTCAGCACGCTGGAAGTGATTTTTTGCTTGCGAAAATTATAGATAATACAAAGAATAAGAGCAAAGAAGAGAAAAAAATTGATTGGATAGCTGCAATTCATGAGATATTTGAAAAATTTGACAGTCAACCGTAAAAGTTCTTAGATTATTGGTGAATACACAACCATTTATGAGAAAATTGTGGATTTTCGAGGTCTTTGTGCATTCCAGCAATAAATCCCAAGTACGCCCAACAAATACGGTATAAAAAATTTTGCTTTGCTAGGTAGATGCTAGAATATTTTATACTTAGAACTTAGAAGTGTATGCTAGTAAACAACCTGGGGATCGTTTTTGGCCCTTCTGATATTGTGAAGAGGTTATACTCCCCATAAGCAGTTACTGGTAGAAATATTTCGATTGACAATTTATTTGCCAGTTTTTGTTTAGTAAATTAACTCTCAAAATTCCCACTTGCCGTGATTGGAACAGTTCGCAAAAATAAGCGGGAATTGCCTACTTTTTTTCGTTGGAACAAAAAATAGAAAATCTAGTTTATTTGATTTCTGTAAGAACTGTTTTTTTTTGCGTCATACACTCCAAGAAAGAATAAATTTGTGTTGTTGATATCAACCATGAACTATAACAAGAAAATGATGAATGTAGTGGAGATGAAGGAAAGCCAGAAATGATACCTATTTATGACATGAAAAAATCGGGAGTAGATACAGTAGATCAGTTATGCACGGCATGCAATGTTTCAAGAAATGCACGGCGTTGTCCTATGCCAAATATTTATGTTATGCTAAATATTGCTGTGGTAAATTCCAACATTTTTTACCTCTGAAACAAAAACTTAGAAGTAAAATCTCGGAGAGCGTTATTTAGGCAATTGTCAGCTGGGGACGTAGATGAACACGCTTAAAGAAGAGGAACCATAAATCGCTCCCCAAAGAGTTAGGGCTAATTATAATACGAGCCTATCAAGACTAACAGAATAGATTAACCAAAGGCAACTAAAAAAACAGAGAATTCAAAATGCTCTGGAATTTGAAAAATGTGTGCATACTGGGTACACGAAAAATATATTTTCCGTGTATGTCTGCAAAAATTGTGGAAGGTGTATTGGTCTCAAGCGTACACATTTATTGTATGGTGCATGCTTGCAGAATAATGTGCATTGCTAATTTTGCCTTATAATGTTCTTTCTATCCTAATATTAACACAGTGTAGTGGTTTTACGAGTCAATATATCAATAACAAGTAATGGTAATCTATTTTATATCACACTCGATATGAAGAAATAATTACATATATATTTTATCAGACGTAAATGGACTTTATTTTCATGAAATGGACCATTTCAGAATTATTAGTTTGATTTAAACGAAAAAGAGGAAAAATAATCGACTTTCATAGGTGAGAACTTCAAAAAGAAAATTGAGCCTGACAGGCTCAGCGCGAGTTCTCGCGTTCCAAAAAGGGGTGCGAGTCCTGCAGGGTTAAGAGAAGATTCATTTTCTTTTCCTAACTGCATTGTTGACTAGGGTAAAGGAATACAATAAATTAAGGTTGAGTTTGTTCTTAAATTTTTTCAGTTCTCGATGGATACCGGTCTGGTTCTTGATACTCAGTTCCAAGGATGAACTGTGATTATCTGAATTAATGGCAAATTTAAATGAACAACCACAAGAAGTGGAATGAAAATAATTTCACGAAAGATGCTAATCAGCAGGAAAGCTCTGTAAAACATTGCCTCCATAATTTTATTTGCCAAGTAAAAAAGTTAAATAACACGTTGTTAAGAATGGTTGATCGACCAATATGTCTCATTACATCAGGCAGCCACTGGTTCTTTCACCAGGTTTTTTGTTGTAACTTGTAAGTCAGATCAAGATACATTCTGTGATGTAGCTAGCTTAAATTGTTGCTTTGATTGACAACTTATTTGCATGCTTCACTGTCACAGTTCTTATAACCTCCACAATAAACTGCTCAGCACGCCGGTACAGCAACACTGGATAAACTGAGCGGCCATGAATTAACGCAACATTGTAATGCGGCATTGCATTCTGCAGGATAACTACCCTTACCAGGCCTTGCATAGGTTTATCAAACTACGAATAGGCCCTCGAAACGCATTTCGCTCGTATGTTGAAGATTTACTGTATATATAAATGAATCAATCTTAAGACCACTCTCAGATGAAACGATTTTCCGTGGGAGCCATCCACGGCACGGCACATGGCGTTGCTGAAAGTCGTCTCGTCAGTAAGCCGCCTGAATTTCACGAGAATGGCGACCGACGAAAGGTCGTTTTGTCTGAAAGCGGCCTCAATGTGGCGTAGTCTATATTGTGTTCAACGGATCGCACCCCCCGTAGACCGCCGGGCCGGATTGAAATGGGCGCCGTGCCGTCAACGGCGCGATTCGACTCGTTTGAAGACATCCATAGGGACCTATAGTCCATTGAGAAAACGTCACCGTGCTGTGGACGGTGGCAGGGGAAAAGTCAGCTTGTTTGAAAGCGGCGTACGTGGAAGGAGGAGGAGATGATATCCTCCTCCTCCTTCCATGGCCGCGGGTACAGAATGTTGCAATGTTGGTGAAAGCGTCAAACTGACGAACCCTTAAATTCGCGAGTTAGCAAGCAACTCTCAAAAGAAAAAAAACACGGATGCCATGCAATTGGAAAGTAATATATGCATTTTTTTTAACTTTTTTCACTTTTTCGCCATGAATACGCTGTTGACCATTTCCGCTTTGGGCGCCAAATTCAAGTCCTCGCCACAGTTCCGAGCCGGTTGCAAAGCACCGACTTTATACGATCGGTTCTTGATACCGGTTTCTCAATAGACCTTGAAGTGACGGGGTATTTTTTATCGGCAATGGTAGAAAATATCGTGCTAAATTCACAGAAAAAATGCTTAAACGCGAAATTTCGCGGAACCAAGTGAATTTCGAGCAGCCTTGAAAATTTTGCGTTAAAATTCACGTTTTGCAGTTCGCGAAAATTCGGTGCCCCTAATTATTAGCATTAGCTTAACGGGAGATGTCACGTTAAAAATAACACTATTTTGGCACAAAAATATATCAACTTACAAGTAACGTATCCCCCTTCCAACGGCCGTGGCTCAGACTCCTACAACGATGTTATTTAGGTATTATGAAATTTTTGGTTTAACTGCTCCAGTTTTATATTTTATGCCCTTACTCTGATATTAATATTATAAATAATTCAAAGTATGAGGGCTTCCGAGCCTCTATCGTCAGATATTTTGCTTCAAATAGAAAATATTCCTTTGCTTCAAATAGATAATAAATAATGCACATGGTCACCTCGGTGCCCATTTCAATCTGGCCCGGTGGTGCGCCATCTATGGCGTAAAATACAGGCAGTGCTACATTGAGGCCGCTTTCTGACGAAACGACTCTCTGCCACGCTGTGGGCCGTGCCGTGAACGGTGCCCCAGCCCAGCCAGCGGCCGTGTTTAAGTCAATGAAATTGTTACATTAGACCCACACTCAAGGTTTTCCTGCAACAAGTTATCCAATAATGCTGTCTAATGCGTTGCGGTGGGTCACCAGAATTATTGCTGGGCATTAACGGGTGCCGGGAGCGTGAGCTTGTATTTCTGCTCTTCCGCGGCTGCGTTAAATTTCTTTCAGAACTTTTTAATACATAATATCTGATTCTTCAGGTGAGAAAGCGCCTCATTCTAAATATTTAGGATTGATATATGGGAATCAAAGAGAGAGGCTGTGATAAATTTAAAGGCAAATTCTGGTGGAGAAATCACTACAGTCGCGATACTACGCGGATGCGTTATGCACGAGACTAAACAAGCCAATTGGCCTCGGAATTGTAATGAGATAGAGCAAATGAAAGTTGGCAGAGTTAAACAATGAGGGCTTAGGCTTTAATATATTATTTATTTATTTATTTATTTATTTATTTATTTATTTATTTCCATCGCCCCGAAAACAGCTCACAAGGCCTTTTACATCGGAGGGTATAACATGAAACAACAACTTTCACACACAACCATGCCCTGGATAGGGTCAACCTACCCAGGCGGGACTCGAACCCGCGACCTTCGGTTTGGCAGGCGAGGACTTTACCCCGCCGCCACCGAGGCCGGCTTATTATGACTTATTAGGTACGATTTTTTTGCTAGTCTGCCTAAAATTGCAAACAAATGCTAAATTTTGTTTTTATTTACCAATTTCGCGGTATATCATGTTATTTTGCATTATTTCGCGATATCGCGTCTCTTAAAATTCACGGACGTCTAGGAATCATCCACATCACCCTTGAAACAAATTTTATTAGCTCCAAGATTCTATGTAACGGAAAGCCTTCAGTTAAATTGAGTAGCTTTAACACATGTACTTACGTAAGCAATAACCGTATTTCAAATGATTACGTTAATTTTCGAGTGGGAGCGCGAAGAAGTAGATATTCGCTCGTACAACCTATGGTAGAAAAAATATCGAATAGTTATCGAGTTTTTGACGTGCTGAAAATAACTAAGTGACCCATTTTTGTCATTCCTCGAAGGAATTTTCATTAATTTCTGTAGAAAAATAGCTTATAAATCCTAAGTCAGCAATCAACGTGAAAATTTGCAGTTCTAGCGATGGATGTGGTTGCGCTCATTCCTGTACGATACAACTTGTTATGCTGCATGCACACCCGAACTCCGACTTTCAACTATTTAAAAATTGTATCCTTAAGTTTGGACATAACCATCTGTGGAATTAAAAGAAAGTGAAATTCAAGCAGAAATCTTTATTGCAGAAAAGAATTGTTTAGTACCCACGTAACGGCATTGAAATTTTGAGTGTTGGCAATGAACGCCGTGAAAAAGTTATGAAAAAGTTGACACACGATATTAATTGCATAATTGTTTACATGTTTCTGGCGGAAAATTTTATTAAGCTGCATTTTCTCGTTCTCTCATATTGTGTGCAACTGTAAATGAATATTGCGTCATTGAAAGCTTTTCCCCACTAACTTTGTTGCACGTTAGTGACAGAGTTGGCTGAATAAAAGCTCACTTTTAATTAGCTTTGTGCTTCGGAAATACTCTTCGATGTTTTCAGCGAAGTAAATATTCAAATGATGACATATTCACGTTATTTTATTGAGATATGAGAGAATGAAAGTATGTTTCCGTGCGTGTAAGATTGAGTGTATGTGCGAGTGATTGTATCTAAGATTATAGTAATTTACTGGTATTTTTTGTGTGTTATTTGCTCGTAATCCTAGACACTCCTCCTACGTGTATTAACTGTGACAGTGAAACCACCAGATTCATCGATCAACGCAATATATAAAAGGCAGAAGATATAATGATTAAAGGTAGGTAGACAATGCATTCTTTGGGCCCTTAGATCGCATTATAACATAATGAATCAATTTTAGCATTCAGTTGAGTAATGTAGCGTTGAGATACCGTACTTTCCCGAATCCACGCGATCGGTCAACTCTGGGAATAATGTTACGCATTTTGATTGGCAATGCTCTAGATGCAACTCTCAAACTATATTAATGTTTATCGATTTTGTATCTAATAATGTAAGAATACGCGGTAGAGTTCATGAATATCGCAGTGAATTGAATGAAACTTCACCGAGAATTTACCGCGCATTTCTCTGCTGAGAATTTCACCGTGCCGATCGCAATCTCTGAAGCACTAACGCAAAGGTTCGACTTACGTAAATTTCGACTTGCGCAGAGTCTGTCAGAACGTACTTACGTCTCTTACATAACTCGGGGGATGCCTGTATTTAAAGTTAGCAGGTTTTCAACATGAGAGTAACGAATATCGTAACACTAAAATTGAATTTTTTTGTAGACACCGTTATGTTTTTGGAAGGTATTTGTACTGTTGGTCTTGTTTCTTTGATGATTTTTTATTTAAATCATACGTTTTATTATAAATGCCAAGTGTGCGGTAATAATATGTGATATAAAGTATAAATGCATGGAATTAAATGATGATTAAATAGGTCAGAAGTTAAGAAGGTTTGTAAAGTTAAATTTCAAGTTGTTTGTTAGAAGGCTATTATTTTGAGGAAAGAAATTTACTATATTAGGTAGTATTAATATAAGTGCTGATTTTTTTGTGTAAATGGTACGTAGAATTATATTGTGAGTATGATAATAGTAATGCCAAGTTTCCATGCAAGTGCATAAGTTGACCTCGATTTTAAGATAAGCATTTGGTACCTCAGCTTACATAATATAAAGTAATTCATTTTTGTTTCATGTATGTAACTCAAGTGTAATGGTCATACAAATCAAAACCATTGAAAAAGTACCTTTAAAATTATGTGTCTCTTCCTTCGCTTGATTGATGTTGGCATTGCCTTTTGGTGATGTTTGAGATGGCACGTATTAATTTGTAACTTTACGGGGTGAACTTTTTATAACCATTACTGATTATGTTAATAGTGGCAAAGATGAAAATAGTACATGATTTTTATATCACAAAGGTAACCGAAGATTATAGTTGTACTGTATGTTTATGCTATATTGTGGTACCACAAATTCTGGGTAGATTTTATAAATTAATGGACAGGAGATAAGAAGTAATGAGTGATGTAGTCTTATTCATTATACACGCTCGGGTGTTAGTCATATTCAGCTAGGTGATTTACTTAAAGGACACTGCTACAAAGGATTTGGAGCAAACTGGTAAAAGTGTTTTTTTTAGTTGTATCCTAAAGATGATTAATGTATAGTAGTGCAATTTAAAATATCTTACTTCATGAAGGTGATGTAGGTGAGGGGGTCACATAACCCACTATGATATGTAAAAGTTAAATAAATGGCTAATCATAAACCATCAATTGTAAGTGAAATAATACTATTAATTTTCTTAACCATTGAAGACTCAGCATTGTAATAAATACATTAAGTTGTAAAATCATAGCAATGGACAGTTTCAATGCATACCTTATATTTACAGCTGTGATATTACATCTGGATATTGGCAACATAAAGGAGGGAGGCAGTTTTTTTTTACCATAATATTTGAGGAAGTAATATGTTTTAACGACATTACTTACAATGCACAAAACAAGGCATGGTTACATGTAGCAACAAACAAAGACAACAACGGTAAACTAAACACTACTAGCAATATTAATATGCACCGTATAAATGAAACATAAACAATAAAAATCATACACTCCAACACTTCCCCTTGATTTCTATCGACTGAAGCACATCACCAACACAAATGTTCAATGTCCCCATTCCACGAAACATAAACAGCTCTTGCATAAATGATAATGTAACATGACAACCCTTTAAAACACAAAAAAAATAAATCATTTTTCATTCCTCTTTCTGCTGCTTTTTCCTGTTTCCATTTACCGTATATCTCCGAATATAGTCCCCCCCCCCCAATTTTGAGACCTCAGTTTTGGGAAAAATTTTAAAATGTAAAGGAAGGCAATTTTTCTGTGGTTAGCAAGTTAAGATTCTAGATTCAATAAAAACTATTATTTTCTGTGAAGATTAAGAACAAATCTGTTCACATATTTTCCATCACAACAAAATAACTATACCTAAAACATGTTGTGATCCATTGCATGTATCAGTAATTTATAGTTCCTTAACCAGATGTAATGAAGAAATGAGAAATTTTTTTAAGTATCCAAGGTTATTGTATTTTTTAAACCTTCACAAATTATTAATATTTTTGATTTCCAAATGACTACAGACAATGTCAATATATGTATAAGTTTTAACTTAAAGCCCATAAACAGTATTGCATTTGGCCCTGAAACTTCCTTAGATCCAGTGTAACACACCCATCAACTCATCACAAATCCAAGTGACCTGAAGAATTTAGGAAATCTAAATAAAATTGTGTTAAATAAATTATAAATATTATAAAAATATTGCTATCAAATGCCTGCTAAGCAAAACAATTAAACTACAGGACTTACAAATATCAAAGTAATAAAATTAAGAAATAAACTTTTTCCAACAAACATTAAAACTGAAAAAAAATTATATCAATTTTCAATGCCTCGTCGCGAATCATTGCATAAGTTACACAAAGAGCTTCTGCTCTGCATTTGCGCACAAATTCGACGATATTTTCCTCTAATTCTTTGAATCTGCCGCGTCGAGACCCCCGAAATGACTTCCGCGATGTATTAGCGCTTTGCTAGCGCTGTAAATACTATGATTTACGGCGTATTCTGCAACGGCTATTTTTAAATTGGCATCGAAACTCCGTCTTTGAAGGCCTCTAATCTGCGGCAGGATTGATCCTCATCTTTCTACTTGATCCATCACCTCACTGTTGAACGTAAAATTATTTTTAATAAAGAAAATATCGCGGAAATAATTGCGAAACGTTATGCGACGTAATTTATCGATCCTATTTACCCTGACGAATTGAAGATATTCCTCAATAAATTGATTACACTTTCGATGCTGAGTCGCTGTATTTCGATCAAATGCAGTAATGCCGGCGCTTCTGGTTTAAAGTCGTCGATTATTGCGCCTTTTCAGAAACAAATGCATCACCTATTGCGCATTCTTGTTCTGTGAAAGCGGCAGTGGTTGTAAACACGAACCGCACGGACGTATAGTAGCTACGGACGCAATGAAATGCTAAATCGTCACGAAAGGTTCACTTTATCTGTTTATTTTTCGCAATTATTTAAATCGTGTAGTTATTAAATGAGCGACGGGTACATATACTATTGATTCAATTCTAGTGTTCGATTAATGTAATGATAGTGTGTGTTTAGTTTTCATTTTAATTATTTACTGTTTTGCGTCATTAAGTGATCAGTGTCGATTGAATTATTCTAACAATACTTTTCCAAGAAAAATTAGCGGCTACCCGATGGATTCCGTGAAAACGCATATTCGATATGCTATTTGAATCGGAATAATCGTATCTGTACAACATTTGTGGTAAAAATTGTCTTAATTTCCGGTAAAACGTGGCAGTATTTACTAATATCTCCGATTATAATCCTCATAAATATACTCAAATAGAAAGACTACGAGAACATTAGCCATTATGCCGTTATTTATTACTTTATGGTCACCTTTAGTATGCTAAATTGGATTACACTCGATTATAGTCCCCCCCCCTTACTTTTCCGCGGCCATTTTTGGAAAAAAAGGGGGGACTATATTCGGAGATATACGGTATCTTTATGCGTGTATAGAATCAGTAAAGAAAATACTGTTGGCGGTTATGATGAGGATGATCCTTTAATTGCTAAGAATGACTTAAGGATTAACCTTCTTGTGTCCTATGAAGGTAGTGGAGTGATTCCCATTTGTGTTTCCTCAGAACGGGGCGGTGAGGACTACTGCCGAGGTGCTGACTGTTCCATTGGGGTCAACACGCTTGCATGTGGCCAAGTTAATATGTGCCCTCATATCAGTACATTCGCCAGCAGTTGATGAGTGCCTAATCAAGCTTAATACCATTAATGTACTGCTAGTAAGTATAAAATATGAGTGAATAGTGTGTAAGTTAGAGTAGAACTTGTTTAGTATGTTTCTGAAGGGTCCACAAAAAAAGAGCATGCTAATATATGGGCAAATCCATTTGTGATGGAATTACTTTTAGAGAAAACTATGCAATAGGATATTTCGATAAAATTGTGAAATACAAAAGAATTGCAATACTTCTTACTGTGCATGGTCTAGAAAAAATTATGAAAGTGATGTTTATATACAGAAACAAAATTAATAATCAGCGACATTCCTTCTGAATACCTTATAAATATGCCCAAAATTAACATGTGATGGAATTGCTGCCTGGTTAACCTCCTCTCTCCGGACGAAAATACATCCACTCTCTACTAACAGTAAATCCGAGGCATTCCCTCGAGGCGATGCTTTAGTGGCTGGGGCAGGAGAGTCGCAAATCCTCCACTCAAAGCCGGGCGCCTTTCCACCCTCATCCCCCGACAGACGAGACGACCCTAATCGCCCTCGAAACCTACTATGTGTAATGATTTCAAGCATCTTCAAAACTCCCTGAATCTCAGTAGAATTTTAAAACTTTTAATAAGGCTCCAGGGCTCCAATGTTTGAGTCATTGCTTATGCTATCACAGCCATAAACAAACACGTGACGGAATTCCCAATTGCTTCTTGCTTCAAACTCAAAAATAATAAGGTCATTTAACTGCTAACAATGCTGAATCAACAGTAAACAAATTATGACAAGTTAAAATAAAAATATGTAGCTTCTACACAATCAAATTCCCATCTCCTGTGCACTCTGAGCTTCCTGCTGTTTCCTCCGTTTTTCTGGCTAATTAGCCCTTCTGGCTGCCATAGGTCGCAAGGCACACACTATCGATCGATATTGATATGACGATTAATAACACACTTAAAGATTATTACAAGTAGATTTTTATATTCCACAGTTTAAATTCACTTAAATAATTTGTCCAGTGCTGTCTGCTTTCTATTTCTTGTTCCGAGATCGAGTAATTTTGCTTTAAGCTTCGCGTGGAGATCCAAAGCATGATCTGCTCCCTCAGCACTTGTCACCTGAAGACGCAAGTGTGCCTCGCATTAAGAAATGCATCTGAATGCGTCACGGTCGTAGAAAGAGAGATGTGGGATGAATGTAGGAAGGTCAATGGCTGATAATAATAAAATAACTTATGAATGCAGAAGTTTACACTTCCTCAGAAGATACTTGGTAATGACTTGTGGTTTGCTTCATGGCAAGTAATTGAGCACACTACCCAGGAAAGCACAACTATTTAATATGCACTACCCTAATAATTATACCAGTATTTTGTTTGAATGGCACTGGGACCTAGAGAAATTGCTGTGCTAAGGAGGAATGTCCTAACCAAGTTCCACTGTATTTTTGATCTTGAATGAAATATAATCTGATTAATTTCTCCAATTGACCTCGTTTGAATATTAAATTGTCATTGCTTACACAAATGGATCAAAATCAAACAAGAAGGATAAGTATGTAGTGCTTGCCCTTATAACAGAACCTATCTAGCTAATTCTCTCTTTCATATTTGCTATTTTGCGTTTAAATGTTTCACGGTGTCATTGAATATCTTAAATATGTCACAATGCATATTTTCAGGATTTATTTTTCAAGTACAGTTGGAACAATTTCCTTCACACCCAAGTGGAGCAGGCAATATCGCTGGCATTAGACATTCCAAAGAGTGATAACGAGAACAGGAGGACCCCAGAAGCTGGTGACTGGGGGAATGAGTTGGGGCGTGCACCTGACACTCGAGTGTCTCCGCTGCAGAGTGATGACGATGCCACTGTCCTGCCCTCTGCTGTGGAGGAAGACATGCACGAGGGAAGTGACGCCAAGGGTCAGCAGACTGCAACGACAGAGGAGAAAGGCTGCAAAGAGGATGAGCCCAGCTTGGTTCAGCATGTAAGTGTTGATCTATGCACCTTGCAATTACAGCACACTCTTGATTATCCGGCTGTGGGATATCCGTGTTGTGGATTATCCATTGTGCATGATTTTCACTCTCGCTCTATTTTTTCGGCGATCTTTATTAAAAAATAAAATCGGACGCAAAATCACCGAAATTAATGCATTTGAATGCTAGGATACAACGGGCTTATTATTTCCGTTAGCATCCCGTTCGTAAATTGGAAGTGATTGAGCACTAGGAATTGGAATTCATGGGAGCACCGTGTTCCTGTTTTCCAAGCCTTGCAGTGCGCGACCTCGCTTTGTGATCACAGGTACATGTCCTGCAGCAGTTTCAACCGTGACAACTTGTGTGAGACTTGACTAAATGGTGTTGTGCCTGGCAGTGTAGTTGCCGACGTCGAGCAGTGGCTTTGAAGCATTCTTGCAAACCACTTTTCTGTATCTGTGATCACACAGCCACGGATGTGTGGTTTTCGAAACCAGGCCTTACATGGAGCATTAATAATAAGAGTATAACCATGTTACCTCCACTAAGAAGATCACATAAATAATAATTAGAGATGTGCGAGTAGTATCCGTGAATACTCGAATACCTCGAATACTAGAAAGTAGTGATGGGTCGGTTCGATTCCTCGATTCTCGGCCAAGAATCGGAATCGAAAATGAGTACTTGCGAATGTGAAAAATCGATTCCGATTCCAGTAGTACTTCAAACCACAAATTTAAATATGACCGCGTTTCCAACAGTCATTTGACTTTTCGCGCCGCATTCAGCAATCTACCGACAGGATGCGCTATCATGAAAATCATGTAGTAATACAGTTTTTAAAGCTGATAAGTCATTCCAATGCCTTGGCTTGGTAGTTTTAGCTTGCTGTACGCCCTATAGTTGTCGGGGCCGAATACATTTACGCCAGCCGCGGCGTCCGATCGTCTTCCGACCCGGCGCACACCGGTCCAAAATCGGAAAAAGCTGGAATCAAGTCCAAAATGACCTTTTTGAGGATAGAGGCATGAAAATTAGCGTAAATACTCATAAATCATTACCAGGTATATACTTATATGCCATTTTACATAAATACGACGCTTTAGTGATGATACAGTGGCCCAAACATGACCAACTTTTCAAAACCACGCGCGATCTCGTTAATCCTCGAAAATGTTTAAATTTATCCAGGTGGTGTTGCGTTGGTATGATTTTTATGGAATAAAAAACGCAATATTCCTTTCACTTGGTGCTTTGTCCATACTTCCTATGACTTTTGAAGATTTTGGCTTTCATCTGTCTGGTTTACAACGCGAAATGGTCGACCCATTTTTCACTTGAAATTTGACATAAAGTAGAAACTATCTGTCGTTTACGAAAAATATAACTCGGAAAATTTGAACCACTACAAAGTAGAAATTTCTAAAGAGTACTAAGCAGAAATCTTGGAAAAAAACGTTTACGAAGAAGGAAATAAGAGCGATTTTTCAATCGCGCGTCAAGGCTGAGCTACACGCCGGGGAACTCGGTAACTGAGGTCGCTTTTTCAAGTTTTTAAAAACTTAAGTCTTGAAAATCGTCATTTAAAGCATGGATAATCGTCTTCATTGACTTAAAACACTAAACTGAGGGTGTTAAAAAGGGTTATGTATAGATCGACTTTACCATTTAACGCATTACTCGAGTGAAAATACTAAGGATACTGTTGTAGCCGCGCAGAAAGCAGAGTTTTCACACCACAAGGCATCTTTTAGCCTTTTTTATTACTGCATCCGTCCGATGTGATATTATTCATATTCAAACAGTCTGCAATGTTACTATCAGATTTCACATATTTCAATGAAATCTCTCCCTCCTTCACAGCCTCTCGGACATAGTTGTATTTTACCACGAAATGTTTACTCCTCTCATTTACTATGTCATTATTGGCAATGTATATGGCACCTTGGTTATCACAAAAAATGGTGCAGGTCTTTGGAATGAGGCTGCTTTGCTTCAATTCACCAAAAAACAGCCTCATCCACTGGATTTCACACACACATTCATAAATAGCAATATACTCAGCATGCGTGCTTGAGGTGGCTATGCTTCTCTGCTTCCTACTTTTCCAAATTATTGCTCCACCTCCCAGCGTGATAACATACCCAGTGACAGACTTTCGATCATCTCTTTCCCCTGCCCAATCTGAATCACAATAGCATGCAAAACCTTCACCTTTCCTGAAAACAAGTTGATAATCACATGTACTCTTTAAATATCTCATTACATGTTGAACTCCATTCCAATTTGTTACAGTGGGGTTGCTACAGCATTGACTAAGTTTGCACACTGCATTTGCAATATCTGGACGAGTATTGGTACTCAAGTATAACAAGCTGCCTATTGCACTCTGGTATTTCTCCTTGCAAAAAATTTCTCCTTCTCCTTTACTCTCAAAATTTGCACCTGCTTGTAGTGGACAAGAAACACCTTTACCTTCTAACATAAAAAAATCTCTGAGAAAAGACATGACATACTTCTTCTGACTCAAAATGACAGTTCCCCTGTTTGGTCTGGTGAATTGGATGGACAAAAATGTGTTCACCATACCCAAATCCTTCACCTGAATTAAGGATGAAATTTCATTTTTGAACACACCTACTTCTTCCTTCTCACCTATAATCAAGAAATCATCAATATATGTTCCAACAATTACATTGCTCCTTAAGTACACACAAGGGTCACTGATACATTTCACAAACCCTTACTCCACCAAAATCTTACTGAGAAACTCATACCAATTTCTCCCTGACTGTTTTAAACCATAAAGGCTCTTCTTCAACCTACAAACAAAATAATCTCTGTTTACATCCACCCCTTCAGGAACAGACATATATATGGTCTCATCCAGCTTGCTGTTTAAATAAGCCCCCACCACGTCTAGGTGATCTATTTCCCAATTATTTTCCACAGCAATATAGGCTAACAGACGAACTGATTTCCTCTCAATAACTGGACTAGAAGTGTCATGATAATTCTCACCGTATGTTTGAGTAAAACCCTGAGCCACAAGTCTTGCCTTAAATCTTACAATGTTACCTTCGTTATTCTTTTTAAGAGCAAAAACCCATTTACAGCCCACTACTTTCATATCCGGTCGTCTTCTCACGATGTCCCAGGTCTCTTGGCCTTCGATGTTCCGTAATTCTTCTTCAATGGCTAACCTCCAGTTGTCGGCTTGAGATCCTTCTATGGCTTGGCGGTAACTGGTTGGGACATCATCTTTTCCAAAGACAGAACGGGTGAAGTTGCAGCATTCACACGGTCCTTTGGGCACCCGCTGCCGATTTGACCTCCTCAGGACTTGAGGATTTTCCTGCTCTTGTTCCTCATTCTGGACCTGGGCCTCTATTTCTGCATTTTCCTCTCCTGGCCTCTGGGCTATGGCTTGTGGCATATGTGTCGGGAGGGCTGCATCAACTTCTTCTTCTGTCTTCTTACTCATTAAGTTCCGCAATGGTTCTATCTTCATCATCCCTTCATGGTGCAGGTGTCCCAAACGGTTGTGCCATGTTGTTGCTGCAATTTTACATGCTTTCATACCTTCATGTTCTTCAGCTTCTTTTCTTATTTGTGAAATAGAAGCACTCCCTTCAGTAGTGAGGTAATACAGGAAACCAACGCGATACCCCTGGAACAGAGTAGCTTCTTCGTCGCTAACAGTAGTCTTTCCGTCTCTCCTCACAATGGTCAAGCCCTTCTCTTCTAATTTCCCTTCCGAAATCAAATTGTCTTGGAGGCAAGGAATATATAACACATTAGTAAACTTTATTTTCCATCCACCACATTCATTCGACATCTGGATGGTCACTGATCCTTGACCTTCTATTTTTAGTGATGTACCATCACCCACAGTTACTTCTCCAGAGAGGGGTTTGAAATCAACAAACAAATCTTTCCTAGGGCTCATGTGATCCGATGCTGCTGAATCCAGTATCCATATGCCGTTGTTTGCATGGTTTGGATTTCTTTGCATGCAGAGTACTTTATAGCCTCTTGATACTACTGATGCTGATGACTTCTTCTCTTCTTCATCTTGCTTCTGTATGGCAGGACAAAATCTTGCAGTATGCCCCTCCTTTCCACATTGAAACAAATGTATCTCCTCCCAATAGGTTTCTTTGGAGCATTTTGTGATTTATTTTCACTGCTTACTTTAGGTCTGTTTGGCTTCTTCTTTGCCTTGAGAACCTTGTGTTCTTCTGTCTTCGCGTAATCCTCATTTTCCATTCTCTTCTCTTCTAGCAGGAGTTGGGACTTAACATATTTGGATGTTATGTCTCCTTCATTTGTTCTGTAAATACTTCATATAAACCCAGCATATTTTTCTCGAGGCAGACCCATGAGGTAGAACGCAGCCAGTGCTCTATCCGGGAGATTAATGCCACACTTAGTAATTTTACGGTTGTAATTCTGGATCTTGCACATGTACTCCATCATGGAAAGGTCTTCCGTTTTTTCGGTATTTACCATTTCCTTTAGGAACATTATCTCCTGGAACACGTCGTAAGTGGTGCACATGTCTCTTAATGCCTCCCACATATCCTTCGCTAGGTCCAGTCCCACGATATCATCCAAAAATGAATCATCTACGTATTGTATGATAATGGCTCTGGCCTGTTGATTTTGTCGCTGACGGCGCCTAACCTCTTGTGGTGGGAGTTGGCTTTCGTCTTCCATTTCTATCTCGTTTCCATCACTGCCGAATGCTATGTATGGATGGAAACCTTTTACCGCTTCCCAACAATCTTTCTTCATTAAAAAAGCTTCAATTCTTACAGCCCATACATTGTAATTATCGCTGTCGAGTATTGGTATTGGGATACACGTCTTCTTTTCTTCCGCCATTTTTGATGATTCCGAACTTACAAAGAACAATTATGGAGTTCACTTCTTCTAACCTCAAACGTATTCGCCGTTCACACCATCAAAAGAAAACTTCGCTTCGCATCAACACTTAGTGGCTAAGTCTCATAATCTATCAAAAAACAAAAAAAAAATCTTCTTTACGTCTTAAACTATTTTTATTCGTCTTCAATATCCCAAGGCCGCACAACAATCACTTTGATATTGGCAACGTAAATAAAATAACAAAACAAACATTCATCATCACCTTGAACGTAAAAATGCAAAACCCTACAAAATATTAATTTTCACATTACAACAAAAAGGTCCCAGCTGGAGCAGTGTTCCTATTACATTACAAAGACCATAAATGAAAAGCTTCAAAAGAAAATATCAAGTTACAGGAGAATAATAGAATCGTGTTTCACCCTTCCCCTCTTTCTCACCCACTGACCTTTTTCTGCCTACCTGCTTCGAAGTTCCCCATTTCTGGAGGTCATCTGCTGCATGAGTACCAGCTCGCACAGGGATCATATTACGAAGACCTTAGCTTCGAAAAAACTATCAAGTTACACGAGAACAATAGAAACATGTTTTACCACCCCCCTTTTATCACCCACTGATCTTTTTCAGCCTACCTGCTTCAAAGTTACCAGTTTCTGGAGGTCAACTGCTGCATGAATCACCTATCAGCCCAAAAGGTGTTTAACAATGGCTTTCGGCAATTGATATTACACCTTTATTGGATTGAAATATTATTAATGTGCGAGTAATAATGAAAAGAATAAGACCAAACGCGACGTATTTCTGACTTTATTAATGCATTTTACCTAAGGAAATAAATGTTAAACTACGACGGAGACTTAGCATTCTGGCGAGACTCGATATGAGCAGCAGAGCTTCTCAGAAGTTGATGCAGTATTTTTTCTGAAAACATATGTCAAGTTACAATTTATGAGTTGTGTATAAATCTCTATTGTTACAGTCACAGACGAAGGGATATTTTCTCAGGATATTTGGTTTCTCCCTGCTAGCTATTGGAATTCATCATCTTATCTCGTGAGAACTTCCAGAGATGGACTGAAAATAATCGAAGAAAATCCGGTGGAGAAGCGCATGTATTTTTGCAAAATGCCTCGGATTGTCCGCTAGCACTTGACAGCAGAAGTGGAGGTAAAGCGAGCTACCTGCTGAAAATAAGAAGTTAGATAAAGCCGAGTATCAGATGGGCATGCTGCTGAAATGGTGTTTGGTTGATAAGAATGTATACATCAGACAGAAATCCATCGTAGCAGTGTAAATGCCGAGACGGCATGCAATCATTCTTCTGAGGTAGTGTGTCCCCTTAGAATACAGTAAAACTTCGATTTTACGCACTTTGATTTTACATCAAGTCTCGTTTTTACGCAGCGACACTCAAGTCCGGCCGGAAAGCATAGGGAATTGCAATGGAGAAACTTCGATTTTACATCTTTTCTTTATTTTACGCAGTTTTTCGATTTTGCGCAGCATTACCCCAGCCCCAAAGAGGCCGCTAATCTTGATTTTACGCAGTTGTCTTTCGACTTGTTTTGAAAATCCCGACTGGAGCAATATGAAGTTAATTTATTTATTCGTCTCAATGAGTTGCAAAAATGAATATATGAACGGTTGAAATGCCGTCGCGCTGTTGAGCGTGAAACTAAAAACATCGCGAATCAAATTATTGCTTCCCCCTGCGCCCTCTCAGTAATATTTCAGGCTCCTTTACGAATGCGAATCTCGCTCTTGGTTCAAATTTGCCGTAGAAGGATATCGAAACATAAAACTTACGGCAATCATTTATAACATATTTATTGTTATTACAGTAGATGGTCGTTAATCCGGAATTATGAACTACGGAATATCTATCCCTAACAGAAGGTTTTTTAGAATTTTGCCAATGCTATGTTTTCCGTCGCCCCAGCGAAATATAACTTCGAAATGAGCCGTTAAAAATCCTCCCGTGCCAAAATATTGGATTCCAAGGTGATCCAAAAAACAGTCGTACTTCTAGTATGGATGTAAGTCGATGGTGATTTAACGCGATGGTAAAAGCAACATGCGTTGTCTCATTCCGCGGGCTAACCCCACATCAGCGGGACGAATGGAGGCGAGGGAAAGTTGCTTGCGCGGCGCACTTATCAGAACTGACTCAACTTCTATCTCATTGTCAGTGGGTTTAAATGAAATATGATTGGAACTTGAATAGCTATTAGCTTAACTCCGCTAGGTGGCAAGAGTTTTTCTTTTTAACGGAAAGGGAGTTGATGCCCTCGGAGAATGACTCGCGTCGTCAATCGTCACGTAATCATTGAAGTCAAATTCAAGACGTGAGTGATAAGGCAGTCCCTTTAAACTCAGGAATGGCATAGCACCATTAAATCGAAATACAAAAAGTGTCCGGTGTTATCAGATATGGGGAAGCAAAATATTACGCGAAGGTGAGTCACACGGCTTGTAAGTCGAAGGTCCCGGCGCTGAATTCGCGGAAGAATGCCTACAGAGAAGCTATACCCGGTAGATTCAATCTACTAATGCTAAAATTTCATTGGGAAATGCTTTTTTAATGGGTAAAAATTTTAAAGAGGGAAAATTGTTCCGGATTATTAATCATTTTTTTATTCATTACTGGCGACATGACGGCAGTTGCATGGTTATTTAAATAGTTCTCTTAAAAAAAGTGATCTAAACACTGGAAAAATCAAAATTTCCGAATATCCCGAGTCCTGTGTGCTCCATATTATCTATGGTTAGAAGTCCGTGAATTTCGCGAGACGCGATATCGCGAAATAACACGAAATAACGCGAAATCGGTTATTTAAAACGAAATTTCGCGTTATTTGCGATTTTAGGTGGATTGGCGAAAAAATCATATGTAATGAGTCGTAATCTATTAAAACATAAGCCTTCATTGTTTAACGCTGCCGACGTTCATTTGCTCTATCTCATTACGATTCCAAGGTCAATTGGCTCGTTTAGTCTCGCGTAATATCGCGCACTGTAGTGATTTCTCCGCCAGAATTTGCCGTTAAATTTATCACTGCCTCTTTCTTACCTGAAGAATTAGATATTATGAATTAAAAATGCGCGGAAAGAAATTTAGCGCGGCCGCGGAGGAGCGGAAATACAAGCTCACACGCCCGATACGCGTCAATGCCGAGCAGTAATTCCGGCGACTCACCGCGGCGCATTAGACTGCGTTATTGGATAACCTGTTGCAGGAATACCTTGAGTATGGGTCTAATGTAACAATTTCGTTGACTTAAACACGGCCGCTGGCTGGGACCGGGCCGCCGTTCACGGCACGGCCCACAGCGTGGCAGAGTCGTCTCGTCTGAAAGCGGCCTGAATTTCACGGCGTCGTGACGTGAGCGGCGGCCGGCGAAAAGTCGTTTCGTCAGAAAGTGGCCTCAATGTAGCACTGCCTGTATTTCGCGCCGTAGACAGTGCACCGCCGGGCCGGATTGAAATGGACGCCGTGGTGACCATGGCGGCCGTCAACGGCACCGTGCGTTAACTGCGCGGTTCGATTGGTTTTAACTTTTAAGACATCCATAGACACGTATGGTTATTTGAAAGCACGAAGCGCTAGCAGTGGTGGAAGGGAAGGGAGGAACAGAAAGGATAGGAGGAGAGGGGATTCTCCTTATTAGCGGACGGATCGTCGGATATTTGGCTCTCCACTGAGCTTCAATGCAAAAAAATCATTTCAACATTGGCCAAATCTAATACCTAATTCTTCAGGTGAGAAAGCGTCTCATTCTAGATGCTTCAGGATCGATAAATGGGAAATAATTTTTCAAGTTTCTTTGAATCCGATTATGTTTTGTTATGTGCACTTCTTTCTCTGCCTTTCCTGACTGATAGGCAACAGCTGTAATCAAAACTAAGCGACTTTGTTGTATCTAGCTGCTGTCCCATCTTCCCTCGACACCTGGGTGAGGGGTATCGAAAGGGAACCCACGACATGAAACATTTCAGACAATTTGTAAGTTATACAGTACTGCAGCTACCCAGCACTCAGTTTGAAAACACCACCGTGATAGGTTGTGTTTTGGGGTTAGACTGTTTTTTTTATCGTAGTTCCAGCTTTCAATATTGAACGAAGGATAGGAATTTTAAAATGCCAAAAGCTAGTGATACTCTTCACACCAGGGTAAGTGAATTTAGTTGAGAAGGATGTTATGTGAAAGACAGAGTATTACTGTGCAAAGTTTGTGATAAAAGATTTTAATTCAAAAAATGTGACACTTTGTTAAAGCACATCAGTAGCGATACTCATAAACATGCGAAAGAAAGAGGACCCACAAAACGACAGCTACCATTTGAACACACAGTCACTCACTCAAAGAAAGGAAAGGAGGAGCTTGTTGTTGCTACTACAGAAGCATTTTTAAAGGCTTTATTTAGTGTAGAGAAACTTGACAATGCAAAAATCCTGGAATGGCTCTCGAAGTATACACATATAAGGTAATGGGGATTTTGCTGTTTGCTGATTGTATTAGCTAAGACTACATACTTGAACCATTCATATACCTTGAACCAATATAAATTGAACCACTTCTTTCATGTTGTTTTATCAGAAATTTTGGGCAATCGAAATTGTGTTAAATATTAAGTAAAATGCTTAATAAAAGTATAGGTATTAATGAAACAAGTACCATAAAATAATAAAACGCCTATACACCGGGAAAAATGTAACATTATAATAACACCGCCAAGATTTTCTATAACACCAAAATCACATGGTTTTAAAACGAATTTTAGCAAAAAATAAAACCACTTTCACGGACCTCTATCTATGGTATACTATTTGGAAGGAGGTAACCGACAGCTGGGGTCATTAGCGCCATGAAGTAAGGGTTGGAGGGGTAGAAACCCTATGCTGGCATTAGCCAGGTTGTAATGATAGGCTCCAAAGGGACCAGGACTTAACGTCCCATCTGCTGGACAGAGTGGTGCACTGGAAGTGCCCTCCACATTACACTCAAGTAGGGATAAGGCCATCTCTGATAAGTTTCTGCTACTGCCAGGACTTGAACCCAGGCCCACAGGGTGTAAAGCCTTCGTGATGTGTTAGCAAAATTTTGCTCCCTGTTCATGGGGTTAATTTGGACGACTATCCTCAGATACCTCATTTCTTCAATCTCCAATCTTTGTATGTCTGCAGGTGGTTAAAAAGATTTCCTGAAAACTGCTTTTAATGAGAATATTTTCGAAAATTAGCTTTTCTGTGAGCATTTGGTATCACCATTCCAAAATTTCTCCTGGGTAACAGGAGTAATCTTAGAGCCAGAAATGATAGCAATTCAACCATGTTGTTCGACCATGGGAAAGATAGTTCAGGAATGCAATGTTGTTTCTCCTAAGGCAACACATCATCTGTCTTGTTGCCTGTGAGTAAATAAGATTATTAGGCTTCATTTTCTTGCCTCCAAATGAGTAATTGAATCCAGGAAACATATATCTGACACAATTGAAACTGATTTCATGCTCTTTTACCATAAAGCCTCGCATGTGAGACTTCTGATTCCGGTTCTGGCTTAAATCAGAACAATACAAAAGTGTATGACAAAGCATTCTAAAAATAATGAGCAATTGTTATCCTGAAATCTATACTCCTCCTCAATACCAGCTCTTGATTTTACACACTTTGATTTTACACAGTGCCCATATTTTGGTCCCTCCAACTGCGTGAAATCAAAGTTTTACTGTATTTGAAAGAGATGTTAGTTGAATCAACTATATGCCCAATTGTTTCCATAAAATTAAAATATTCCATTAATCAGCTAAATTCCTGTTCGAATCCTTTAAAGGAAATCAAAATTACTCCCCAAAATCTTGTGTTTCCTGCTTCATAGTCAAACATTGCCGTATTCATCATTTAATGTTCGAGGTATTTGAAATTCGAGGTATTCACATATTTGAGCAATGATTTAATATTCGAATTTGATATTCGAGTTCGAGAAATCTGCTATTCGACCCATCTTAAATAATAATATATTGTTTGTTTTACGTAAATTATGAAAATTACAAGAAATAGATGTGAAAGTTTGGGTTATCGGTGTTTTCCGATTATTGGTGCCGTCTCTCTCTCCCCATCATTGTGATTAATTGGGAGTGTGCAGTGTGTTATAATGCATGTGTGTGATGTGAGAGATCAGGGCAGGTGTGGAAACTGTTTTAGTTTCTAGAATGAGTAAGTCATAAGGATGGAGAAATTGGCACTTCGCAATGTAATATGCACCTGTTCTTAAGATATGGATTAATGATAGGTGCAATGTGATAAATACCCTATCATTAATACATAGTTCATTTGTTGAGTTCTAAGTACTTTTCCGTAAAAATGGATATTTTTTCCTCCTGTGGACAACAGCCAAAATTTGCAAATTAAAAAATTTTTGTATTTTCAAAAACTTTGTTGTATCAAATACACCATGCATTTGGCATAGGCTTTTCATCAAGACTGACAGACTCTTTGTATTATCAAAACTTTATTAGGGATGTGCGATTACTCGAAAATTCGAGTTAAGTCGAGTAGTTTTGGTTAGAGAGCTGTCGAGGCAAGTGGGTTCCGATGTCTGCTCACATGAGGTGCTACATATCATTAAACTCATGTAAGAATGTCGTTTGTAAAGTTGATAAATCTTTCTAGTTCCTTGGCCTGAGAGTTTCAGCTTGCTTTATACACAGTAGTCAACTACTATAGCATTCAACATTGGTGTTGAATTGAATTCCTTTTCGTCGGTGGCTGCAGCCAACCCTCAGGACCCAGCAGCATATTAGGAGTACAGTAAACTCTCGATTATGCGAAGCAGGATTTTACGAAGTTTTTGATTTTACGAAGTGATATTGCGGTCCCAGCGAAAAGCCTATGGTAAATACATGGCGCTATTCGACTATACGAAGTTTCAAATATACGAAATGCTTTGAATTTACGAACCTCCGATCGGTCCCCAAGAGCGAAAGGCATTCGTTTATACGAACTATGGCGAAATATTTGTCAACAAAACTAGTTACGCCGGCGTAAGTAGCTAAATAAATCAGCGCTTCCAACTGTGGTTCATTAAAAGTGTGAAATCGTAAATGGTAGTGCAACTTTGGAGAGAAAGGGTTCGCCTAAAACCTCACGGTGGGAATTTAGGGGAAGTAGGAGTGCAGTAAAATATCGCGACTGACATAATGCCCCTATTTACGTGCCCCTATTCGTAAACATCTCATCGACAATACTTCGTAGTCAAACATGTCAGGAAGGTCGCGCGGGGTATTTCGTACACCCCTAATTAACTCTTTGCACTGCTGTGAACGTTCTTCGAAGACTACTTGACTACTTTTCGCCCAAGCACTTCGAAGGGTCTCTAATCCGGGACCCTTTCCTCGACGAGCTCACCCTCGCTGGCCCCTCTCCTCGACCCTCCGAGCGGGGGCCTCTGTCCCCAAACGTGACCGCTCTGACTGCATTTTGAAAATCTATCAATCAATGCCATCATCAAAAAATAATTGTTTGCATCGCACTCCTGCCAATCAGGCATTCAAGTACTTCTCTGAACCGTGTCTCTGCGATGAGAAATAACGATTTTGTTAACTGTGCTAAAATGGCGAAGTTAATAAAATTGCCATTTATCATCGCAGGAACACGGTTCAAAGACGTACTTTATTTCCTCCACTACAATCGCAAATTGCTGGAAATCGGCCTTTGATAGCGCATCATGAGGATGTTCTCGAGGGTGGTAATTGATACAACTAGCCTACTAGTAATTCTACTGCTATAATATCACGGCTATGGTTTATTCGTTGCGTTATACCTTCAGGAAGCTGCAGCGGATAAAATCGCGGAGGAGATTAGAGGCTTAAAAGATGATTTTGAAAAATTCTTGGAAAAAGCAGGAAGAACACAGCGCACAACATCAAACGATTATATTGCCCTTGACGATGATCTCCAGGCTTGGGTCAATGGGACGCCGGTACATACGTCGGAAGAAGCAGCGGCCGGGACTAGTCAGAATAGCAGTGACGACGAAGATGAAAGTGAGGAAGTAATTTCACCAAATAAAAAAGAAGTACACGCTGCCCTCCAAACATTAAGATACTTTGATCTGGCTAACGAGTTAGGTCCCCAATTTCATTCCCATTTATGCAAGTAAAAACCATGGTGGAAGCGGCGATGGAGAAGGGCAAAAATAAAAAAATTACTGCCTTTTTTTAGTAATATCTTTTTGTGTATATAATATCCTTCCTGAATAAACAACTTAAATATCTTAAGTATTGGGCTCTATCAACCACCAACTTATTTTTCAGGCTACTCGTAATGAAGACGCACTTCTAACTCTAACCATGAACTTTCTTCTTGCCCGCCTCCCCGTTCTCCCATGCCGAGAGATCTTTCTTTCCAATATCTTTGTTTTATCTCCTGCGGCCTTCTGCTGATCTTGCTGACACCCACCTTACGCATCCCAAACCCCTCCTTCCCCAGAATTTCCCATTCACTCCCTCCCTAAGGTGACGAACTTGAGAGTGTTGTAAAAAAATACGGCCCCCAAACATTGACTGAGGCAGAGCTGAAGGCCCTTTCCACACCCTTCTTTCTCCTGCCCCCTTCACCACTCGTTATGCTGACCACACTTCTTTCTTCAGGCAATCCCCATCCCACTCTTATTCACCCCACCCACTGGGTACGTTCTCCAACTGTGGAGAAGGGCATGGTTCATCTTTACCTGCAACGGGGGTAAGTTATTAACCGGAGAGAGGCTGAAGAAGTATCTTCCAGTATCGGGGAAATGATGCCGCACTTATAATTGTCTCTCTTCTTCTCTGCTGACGTATCAATTTAAATTATTTTCTTTGCTCTTTCCACACTATATTTATTTACGATTATGGCGCGAATATTTTTTAGTGCTTAAGCTAAGAAAATCTTTTCTCTATGTCAATGATCCATTGCATAACTTTCAATACAGCGGAGAAAGGAACAAGAAAACTAAATGAGGTGAATGTACAGGTTTTTGCGTGTCATTTTTGGGAATTCACGCAAGTGAACCAATACTTAACACACGTTGAGAAATGACAAAACATCTCTTGTAGGAAAACAATCAATGTGGATAATAAGGTTTCTCTCTTTACTTCTCCGATAATGGAAGATGTTTCTCCTGTCGTTTTCCGGTTGGAACCATGCTCCTGTCGGCATAAAAGAAGAGAGAAATACTATATGAACATAGCACTTCACACCTGTATGAAGAATATGGTCCTGATAAATAAAGTCTTTCGTAGCAACGTCTGCAAAGATGATGGAGCACAGTATCCGGACGGAGAACTCAAACAGAATTTACTTCAAATATTCGCCAGAAGATATCCTATGTAATTTATGTTCGTGACTGAATCTCAATGAAAACAACTAATTGAAAAGATAGCACATTCAGCTGAAAATACGGAGTATCTCGAAATATTAACTTACGAAGGTTATTATGGAAATGGGTTAAGGCCCTCGTTTTTCTTTTTTTTTTCCTCGTCACAGAGCGATGGAGGGGGACATAAATGGCGGTTAGGCCGGCTGCCGCTGAAATTTCATGGGTGCTGGAAACAAATATCTATCTAACGCGTACTTAATAGTTGTTATTCGCTCCTAACCACAAATTTATAACATTTGATTCTTATAATTAACTAGGGATGAGTCGATTCCAAATGTCGATTCTCGATTCCACCGATTCTCGGGCGCGGAATCGGAATCGAGAATCGATCGCCTAAAGTCGTTTCCGATTCCATCGATTCCAGGAAGATAAATGTTTTGAGCATAGACTATAATTTTGGGGCATAAATGCTGCCACATACCTAAGCGGCCGCGGTGTCAGCCTTGCCCGTGCGGAGGATACGCCCGGCACGCGGGTGCTGCGACGAACATACCTAAGCGGCCTCGGAAACATGAAAATGTCGGCAAGAGCGACAAACCGACGAACCCTGAATTGGCGCGTGTTCATGAGCAACTCTTAGAGAAAAAAAATTGGAAACCTCGGGATCGGGAAGCAATGCATGCGTTTTCCGTTCTTTTATTAACCGCTGGTCACGGCAAATCAAATTATTGCGATTATGAATCACATTCGGATAATTCATCTGGATCACCAATTTTAAAGTATAATAGATCGAAATATATTTTTTTATTTTCGAATGATATTTGAAGTCTGATGATAATAAAAACGTGCAGAGAGCGAGTTTTCCTGTGAAAAAAAGTTTCTTACAAATACGCGCTGAGAGCGGGTTTTTTATGTGTGTAACTTTTTTAGACTAACACGCGTCTGCGTCAATAATAAAAAAATTAGACACATTCGCGTTTGTATAGCCCAGTTCCATCAATGCAACCCTTGAGGAAGTTGATACTTGCTTGGCATAAGCCGCCGCGGCCTCCGGGCGGACTCGACAGGTTGCGTTCGTCCGGCACCGCGCACCCGCCAGGCTGCTCTAGTATGTATGGACGCAATGAACGCTGCATTATTGTTTAGCCACCGAGGCCAAACGAGAATGTAGCCACCGCGGCTATTATTATTTTTAGGGATTATCGGATCGGATACCTCGGATCCAAATATCCGCGGATATTGCCCTTCATCGGATACATCGGATCCGAAATCGCGGAAGACATCGGATCTGGATCCGAAATTTTAATTAATAGCTTCAGTGAATACAACGCCCCATCAGGGTGGAAAGAGATCCGATTCTCTCTTTGAATGCGTCGTCTTATGCGATTCTTGTCCTACTCATGAACCGTTTTGTTTGAAAGCTCTCGCAGAGGTTGCGAGTAGAATTTCAGCCATGGCCAGGATTTTCAGCCAGAAAATAAAAAAGGAACCACGTCAAAAGTAACAACGTCGCGGATTTCAGAAAACCACTCTCGGCCGTCCATCAGCCCGTGCCTCTGTTGTTTTTTTTTCGTATCCGAAATCACATGGACCAAAAATCATTGTCTTATAAGGAAAATATCAAATCACACGAAAACAATTGACGCGTGTTTCATCCCTAACTCGTCTCACCAACTGACCTTTTTTGGCCTACCTGCTTCAATTCTCTGTTTCTAGACGACAAATGTTAGGAGAGTTACTTTCTGAGCCCGAAGATATCTTGATAGCTTTTCAGCTCTAATTGATTGCCACTCAGTTTTCTATCTACAATTCTACAATTACCCTTTCCTGATATGCAACATTGTCCAAACAGCACAATTTTCAAAGAAACAAGCGCAGCATTAATCCCTCAAACAATTAGAGATGGATCGGAAACGCCAACTACATGTATCACGTAGCGTGCCCGGCTTTGCTTTGAAGGCAACGACGTCACTGAAGCAAGATCTGACTTCTTCGTCCGACTCCCTCATTTGTAGCCTTGTTGTTTGAAATATGGAGGGAGTGTGCTCCTTCCTCTCCACCTCTCCTTTACGCACTCCTTCCCAGTGGCGTAGCCATGGGGAGGGTCCGGACCCCACCCCCCGAAATATAAAAACACAGTTATTGTCCTTCACAAAAGAAAACAAAATACTGAGAAATCAGGAATTTACCAAATTTTTCTTTAACAAATTAAGTTTTTCGATTATAAAAAGTGTTAAAATTAGTTTAAAATCCATTATTTGTGCCCGGTTTTTCAAAAATTTCCCCCCCTGGTTTTGGATCCCCCCCCCGATTGAAATTCCTGGCTACGCCACTGCTGCTTCCCCTCCACCTCTTCTTTACGCGCTTCTGCTGCCCACTCCTTCCTCATGCTGAGGGTTGAGCACCTCATCGCACGTGACGATAATGCCGTTTTAAATAATGTTAATTGTGTTGCTAATTGAGCAGTTGCAATTCAATTGAATGATACATCGAAAATAATGTATTTCATTGTGCATAAACATTTCCATTGAGATAAGGAGAACCAATGAATGCCGTGTGCGTGCACTGTGGCGTAAATTATCGCGAGGATGTGCTAAATCCACCTCACCATAGTCGATGGCAGGGGGTAGCCAGGAATTTTGTTAAGGGGGGGTCCAAAACCAGGGGGGAAAATTTTTAAACAGCAGGGTACAAAGGAGAGGGTTTCAAACTAACTTTAACACCCATCATAATAGAAAAACTTCATTTTTCAAAGATTCATTTTTTTTTCATTTTTGTAAATTCATGATTTTTAAATATTTTTTTCCCTTTTATGAAGGAAAGTAATTGTGTTTTTATATTTAGGGGGGTCCTCTAGCTACGCCACTGGTCAGTGGTTCATCCTAAGATTTTTCCTATTTTCATTTCCAAACCCAAGCGTAACAGTTTAGGCCCTGTGTATGTAAAGATGTTTTTAAAAAACAACTTGGAAGCTGATAAAATAATTTTTAATTTATAAAAATATTAAAATGTGTATGAAAATCTAAAAAGCATTCTATTGATTGTATGTACCCACAATAAACTAGAATAATGATTTTGTTTAATGGCAGGAATTAGAAAATGCATTTGGATTCGAAAATATCCAAATCGAAAGATCTGGCTCCAAAAATCCTGGATCCGTCCATCCCTAGTTATTTTATTCCATTCGATTCTTAAATTTTAATGACAGCAATGCTACAGATATATCAAAATCCCACCTGTTAGAAGGAGTAAGAATCGATGGAATCGGAATCGAGAATCGGGAATCGATTTGAAGGAATCGAAATTGGAATCGGAATCGAAAAAAAGTGGAATCGACTCATCCCTATAATAAACTTTGCAATACATTATTTGATCATTACGTTTTATAAACTGGTCGGGAATTTCTGAAGCGATCGTTGATGTTGAAGTATGAATGAGAAATGGAAATTTTATGGTGGTATAATTATTTAAAGATCTTACACAGCATAAATCGATAACAAAAAGCCTTTTCTGTGAATAATACCGAGAATAACCACCAAAAACATTTAAATAAGATCACTAAAGACAAAAAAGGGCGGAAGAAACAAAAGCGAACATTTTTTCGTGACTTATGAAAAAGGTTAGAAATTACGAAACTTTATTTTACGAAGTGCCAATTTTCTGGTCCCACTGACTTCGTAAAATCAAGAGTTTACTGTAACCGGAAATGGTGCCATCTTTTAATATATATGAGTACTACATACCTACGTCCAATTTTGTTGTTTATTCCTGATGTTTAGTTTCCTTCATGAACATACATAATAAGAATTGCTAAGATTAATAAAGCCAAGTGGGAAATGAAGAATGGTTTACTTTGGTCTACAGAGCTGAAGCTAAGCTCTACCGTTCATTTGCTTCGTCCACTTAAATTTCATGAAGATATAAGATCATAAAAATTGCTGATATACCGTATAAGCGTGTGTAAGAGGCGCACACGTGTAAGAGGCACACCCCTATTTTGAGCATTTCTATGTAGAAAAAAATTTGGCGGCATTTTTTTTTATACTATCGCGCGGTGTTGCAGACGTACGCCTGGAATTTCGACAGTTATCGAACTTTCCTCTTTCGATATTAATTGAAAGAGGAAATTTTGATAACTGCGGCGGTAATAGCGGCATAAGAGGGAGTAGAAAGAGTTCCGATCCTCTCTTCGTATACGCCGTTGCTCTACGATGCTTGTCCTATTCAGGAAGAATTTTGTTTAAATGCTCTCGCAGGAGTATTGCAATAGAATTGCAGCCGTGGAAAATTTTAAGGCAAAACACGACAGGCACATAGCATGAACCTTCCCAAGAGCTTGGACAACAATCGGGGCAATCTCAGCGCCGTAGGATAATAACCACGTCGTAGATTTAACGGAACCACACTCGGTCCTCCATCAGCCAATGCCTCTGCCATTTTTTTTCCTTTCCGAGACCCCACAGGAAAATAGGAAAACATCAAGTTACAGGGGAACAATGGAAACTTGTTTCATCCCTACCCCGTCTCACCAACTGACCTTGATCAATCTCCCAGTTTATGGAGGCCAAATGCTAGGTGAGTCATCTACTGAGCCCGTAGATATCTCGATAGCCTTCAATAATTGCATGACATGCACGAGGTTCAAAAAAAGAAAGATATCTAACGCGACGCATGTCTGACAGAATTTAAGTTTTTTAAGCTCTAATTGTTTGACACAAAGATTTATAGTTACAACAAGGCTACTAATATTCAAAATAGTCCAAACAGGACAATTTCGGAAGAAACAAGCGTACCATAAGCGCATTCAAACAAGACGAGACGGACTGGAAACTTTAGGCAACGCAAACTGCGTATATCACATTGCTGCGCCTTCGCCCCTTCGCTTTGAAGGCAGCGACGTCACATTCAAGGTCGGACGTGTTCTTCCCGTGCTCCTTCGCTCATAGCCTCGTAGCTTGAAATACGGAGGGGAGGGATCGCGCTCCGTCCCCTGGACCTCTCCTTCCGCACTCTTCACTTATAAGCATTTCTGATTTCTTCCATCCACAATTTAGTCCAACAGTGAATACACTCGTTCGAATTTTTTAAAGCGCAGGTTTTGACACCAATATAATTTTCAGTTGCAATAATCCTCATATTAGCGTCTGAAGATGATTTTTGGAAAATCAGGTCCTCAGCGTAATGGAAATTACTCGGCAAGACAGATATTGACTATTGACCAGGTATGTCATTCAAAAATACGCGTTTCTCTACGTCTGATAATCGATTACTATCTGCAGTATAAATGCTGCGGGATGCCCACTCGCGGCAGTAAATTTAGCGCGCCCTCCGGAGCGAAAAACCCCCGCGCGATCTTTTCCATGTTCACCTCTGGGGTACCGAGGTGACGGCGCGATGCTTACAAGAAAAGCAAACAGGAGCATTTTAAAAATATGTCACTAAGGGAGAAACTACCCTGCCTGCCGCTTTTTTTTGACTTAGGATTACAGATGACTGACACACTGAAAACCAAGGTCACTCAGTTCCCCTTAGACTTGCGACCGGTGAAGGGGAGGGGGGAAGATAAGAAGTTTGTGTAAGAGGCGCACCCTCATTTTCGGCTGCAATTTCTGGGAAAAAAGGTGCGCCTCTTACACGTGCTTATACGGTAATATTTAATAAAATTTACTAAGGTTCCCAAATCTTGCAAATTTGGCAAGGAAGAAGGGTCATTCCATTTCAGTTCACCCAGGCATGGCACCCACCGACTCGGATTTTAATGAAATTTTTATCACTAGCTACTATCACCTATCTTATGACCCATGTAAAATATTTCCTCTCTCTCTCTCATAGTTTGCAAGATATGAGGAGTCAAATTTTAAGATGTTTGCTCAGAAGCGGCGCTAGTGGGAGTCAAATTCCAGAGTGCAGGGCACAGGGTAAAAATTCATAACTCAGAAACCACATAATATATTTGAATGAAATTTTGACCCCTTGTCTATCCAAGTGCATAGCTTCCATAGTAATGTCTTTTATTCCCCTTGCATTGTTATGTTAGCCAAAATGATGTCAACAGTTGTTAATTAACCAATTTTTTTAGCTCAAAAACATTACTTCATATTTTCAGAATTATCACCAAAAGGCAGAGCAGTTAACTCATCCAATTTTTTTTTTGATTGAAGGTTAATATGTGCTCCAATATACTGTGAAATAAAAATGGTGGTGTTTTGACTGCCACTATGAGTATTTCAGGTTTTTCTTTTTTTTCTGCCCCCGTGAGAGGGATTTTGGACACGTACTGTAAGACAATAAGTATAAGTGTATCCATACCTTCATGAGGATATATTTGAAATATTGGTCAGTAAATCTAAGACCAAACATGTAGTCTAGTGAATGTGGCTCTTGTTCATACAATTTTTTTTGAAATAACAATACTTGGCTTGTGGCAGCTGAGGGGAAAAGAGTCCAAATGGCTCAGAAATGTGAAATGATGCTTTTTCCTGGAATTTACCCATTTTTCAAGTGTTTAGCATATGGAAAAATTGGTATCAACATACATTAGACTCTTACTGTGCAATAAGAGGATAAATGGAAATATGTACTAATTTAAATAAAATTATTTAAATAATACACTTCAATGTGTTTAAGGCATCTCCCGAACATCTCTGGAGGCTCTCTCGGGCAACTAAACGCTTAACAATACCACCAATTCCATCACATAGGGATTTTCCATATGGGTGCATAAATTTCACTTTCACATCATGTTCTTCCTCGTGTTTAGAAATCACTAATCCAAAAAACCAGTGGTCATCATAAGCACATGCAATGTTCAAGTTTGTTAAGATCTGTGAAAAAGTGATAAAATGAGTCCTGCTGAACTGGAGTTGTACAAAGTTAGCCTCACTTTCACAGAAGAAGTACGGTCTTCCAAACCCTTGGTGATGGAAGAGCTGGCGGAGCTAATGGTATTACTTATAGATATGCAGCAGGTTGTCACCAATATCCACATTCCTTGATGGCAACTGGAGTATTAAATTTCTATTTCACTGTGAGAGATAATGCTGACATTATGTGCCACATTGTTTTCTCCCCTGCCTCACATATGATTGTATTACATGACAAACTTGAGAAGGTAATACAATCCCACCTAATCAGCCTCACTTTTCAGTGTTATTCCATCTCCCCAAGGAATAAGAACGAAAGAAGACGACATTAAACAAATTTTAAAAGTAAATTTCGACTGTATAATATAAAATATTCTTGTAATTACCTCTTAATCTAATAATCTTGCGTGTTATTATTCGATATATCGATCGCTATAAAAATCGATATGGCTTTATTCCAGAAGCGCAAATGTGTACGGCTGTTGCTGTAATTAAAGGTTAATATAATTTTGTCCAATTTTTATGATGTTTAAAAACAACCCGTTGACATACTCAGGGTTGTTTTTATATTCTCCGAGTATGCTGTGACGAAAAAGAAATGACTTAGCTATACTTGTCCTCTTTCTATAAATACATATAGGATAAATCACGGGAGAAAGACGACGTTTTCATGTAATTGTCTTCGGGAAATCTATGAAACATTGTGATTTTTTATTCACATGGTTTTGTTTTTCAATGTAGCGCACATTTTCTTTATTTTAAAGGTGAAAAGAGTTCAGGAAGGCGATCCTATGAGAACTACCGATAGTAATTGTAATTGTGACGACTTTTCCACAGATTGCAATTACCCCGACTGCCATTTTTTACTTTCCTCGTTAGCACGTTTTCCTGGTTAGTACGTTCATTTTTTGTGGTCCCTTCAGAAACGTACTAAACAGGTTCCACTGTATTACCTTCGTAGTAGAAATATAATCCTAAAAACAAATAAACTTTCTCGATCTCTCCATATCCATAGTTGGTGACAAACATGAATTTGGTGTATACAGAAACCCTTGCTATAGTGATACAATCATTCCGAGTTACTGATGCCATCCAACCTCCCAAAAGTTATCCTCCTTTCATTCTATGTTATATAGATTGGTCAATCTACCTTTAAATGCAGTCAATTTCAATAGGGTGGTTTCCTATTATTTTTTTATTGCCTAAATCGAAAGATTATTACTCCTGGAGTACGTATTTCGCGCTTTTAGATTTTTAAATGACGATATCTATTTTTTGCGATTAAATGAAAAGTGAAAATTTTCAAGCGCGCAAAAACGCAACGCGTAAGTAGGAAAGTCCGTGCGACGCATTTCTGGTTCCCCCTCTCTCCTTGTGAAGTGACCTTGATCGAGGCTCTGAGCGCTGATAGGACGCAGGATGCTAGCGGATAGCTGAGTACCTTGCTGAATGGTAGCGCTTGGCTTAAAAAAGGTTTATTAATACCTTATCAAACTAAGAAAACTTTCCGACCTTAGCCAGTTTTAATAGGTGATTATTAAGACATGTTTCCCTGAGCTCTCCGCCTCATGCATGCATTGGTAACCTCAGACGATGTATAACTCCTATCCTCTCGTGTAGAAACTAGGTCCCTGTGACGTCACGCGGAGTGGAATCGCATGGGCGCCAATCTGGCCTTTTTCAAATGAGGATAAAATTTGACCCTTGCCATTCGTCTAAACCGGTATTTCAAAAACCAAATAATTTGTGTATTATGAATACACTAATGGTGGGTAACGAATCGCAATCAATGCCTATCGTTTTCTTTGATGAAGGAAACTACCCTATTGTGAACTTTCCACAATGAAATCAATTGCAATTTCAAATGGCTACAGCTTAAATACTTTAACTAAAATCCTTCAGAGAAAGTTGAAAACGCGAGCCATTTCACAGCTTTGCTCCCTTCCCCCATCACAGAGAATTCTAAAAATTGGTGCCGGTCATTTTTTGTGGGAGACCTTTCAAAACAGGCTTGCAAACAAATTCCCCAAAAATAAATTCTACGTTTCTTTTTACAACCCTTGCACTCTCGATGAAGTTCTGTGTCGTAACAAAGACAAAATAGAACCCATCCATCAATCCGGCATTTACAAAGTTAATTGTGAATCATGCAACCTGTGTTTCATTGGTCAAACAGGCAGAAGTTTTATTATCAGAATGAAAGAACATAGAAGGTGCAGGAAATTGGGATGAAACGTCACTTCTCGCCAAACATTTGGTACAGACTTTTCATTCTTGTCATTTTCAACCAGAATTTTCTCCACCCCTTCAGTAAGTCACAAGGCTTGATGTTTTGGAGCAATTTGAAACAGTACAAATTTATACAAATATTCTTATTTGATATTAGATGTTCCCATGGACATACCGCGTTAAGACGGTCAAAGGCTCCGCTCCACGGTGTCATAAAACGACCGTTTTCGCAGTAGAATCCTGGGTGTGTGGGATCGGAGAATAAAAAAGGTATGAGTCTCAGCTAGTATCGTTCTGGTAGGTCTTTTTGTATGATTCCCGGGAAAACATGTTACTTTTTCGAAGTTTGAACGCTTTTAATAGAAGCATGGTCTTCGATCGTATCCAAAGAAAACGAAATGAACTTCAATGAAACGTGCACTCACCTCAGCTAAAATACCTCCACTGTCTTCACTATAGACCATTTGAGAATCGGTGTCTTGAAGAAAAACATAAAAACGGTGAATGCTGTGCGGTAAAACCCATACAGTTTCAATAACCTTACCACGTCGCGGCTAATCCAACTCCCGACGCGCGCAGACGAACCCTGCCGCGCGCTCGATAAATCAATGTAATTTTCGGCGTCGCAAACTTATTTCCAAGATAACTGCATAAACACCTCAAGAAATCTTCAAAAAATGCTCTCATATTTGCTTTGTGTGACTTTGCCGAAAAACCATTTGAAACTCTACCGCAATGTAAAACTTTGTCGAAAAACAGTATCCGCCATTTTGTAACTGCACGGTAAGAATTTATCGATGATATTCTTTAAGATTACGGAAAATAAAGAAAAAACAACATGCCAACAGATAATGTGGTTTTGTATTCTGCAAGAATCCATCTATATCTTCACCCTCTACTTACTTTGGAAGATTTTCAGAGAAAATTGAAGACGGGCGTTTTTATGGAACGTTGCTCACGTTTAAGCCTGTGTATCTCAGAATCGGGTAGGATCTTTGTCAAAGGAAGTGCATATCCTTAAATTTCAATCAGTTTTGAGTATACCTGCGAAGTTTCAAGTTTATAACTCAAAAAGTCATTTTGTAATTTTGTCCGGCTTTTTTTGATTTCCGCCCACTGTGCGATGTCCCATGGTCAAATTTGCATCAAAATATTTGCATCAAAATTTGATGCAACTAACGCGCACCCTGTCCCACGGTCAAAATTTCATCCAACTGGCTTTTGGTCCAATCATTTGTACAAAACACCGTTTTGTCCAAATGGATAGGGCAGGTTCTAAATTTTCATCCAATTGGATGAAACCAACCATTCACAGGGCCCTTGACAAAAAATCATCGCCAAGCGCTGACACAGAGGCCACATAGGTTAAGCCGGTTTCCCACGGTCAAATTTGCATAAAAATTTTTGGACAAAAATATTGATGCAACTGGACGGGGGTGTCCCACGATGCATATCATTTGGACGAAAAGGAAAAAGACGATATTTATGTATACAAATTTGGAAGCTTATGGAAGTGAAGGATTTTGTCTTTTTTAGCAGGCGAAATTGTCTGAACAGGCCTCTTGAACATTAAAGAGGGGAAAAAAAGAAAACAGAAGGAATGCTGAACTTGGCCTTGGCTGGAAAGGGGGTATGAAAGCGTTGAAATAAGCGTGCTAAACATGATGGAGAAGGAGTTGGTCGCCGATGTTCCCATGTATTATCGATAATAATTGACAATAAGTGAGGATATTTTCATGTCCCTTATCAGCAAGGCTGAGGGCAGAATAAAACGGCAGGATACAAACGTGAGGCAGTTTATTCCTGCGGTGAAAATATTATTGATAAATGATGGACATTGTGGTTGAGAAGATGTTTTGAATAGTGCTGTAAACGTGCATTTAAATCACATTTATTCTCTCCTAATCTAGCAGTTGCTAAAATAAGGTCCTTATCCTATAATAATAGTGATAGAAACGGGCAGCTGTAGTGTTTTACAGTAATAATCGTCATTTCATATTTGTCATTTCTCCAGCTGCTCGCTCGCTCGGATTGCATGCCCGACACAAAGATAACCTGTAGAATTCGGTCTCGATACCATAAGTAAATCCTTTATTATTTCCAAAACATCCCTCCTTGTATTGCGATTCTAAAGATCGCTTCCTTCTTATTAAAGATCAACTCATTATTACGGATTTCCTAGTTGAGAGTTTCCATCGCCTATCGTGATCAATTTTTGCTCATTTTTACTTTTAAGACCACACCAGGTGATGAAATAGACGATCATGAACGTATAAATATATTTGAGTTGTGAATTCACTTTGCGGTATGGTGACATTATAAATTCAAAACTAAACCATTTAGTATTCAATACAGTACTAATGAAAAAACTCAACCGGTTTCGATATTTTCAGGTCTTTATCTAGAGGTTTACGATAACGCTAAAGACCTGAAAAGAAGGAAACCGGTTGGGTTTTTAATGCATACTGTGTGGAATACAACAAAGTTTGCAAATGAGAATTTTAATTAATAAAAATATATATTATGGACACAGAAATAAACTTGGATGAAATAAATAAATAAATAAATTGTACCAGATGATGGGTCTGTGAGCCGAAACGCATCGTACGCATTAAAATGTTGTGGAAAATTGCTACCAGCTTGTATTTAAATAAATGTGAAATCTTTTGTATATTCATTCACATGTTGTTGTTCGATAACTTTTACGTTTTATATGTCCTTTATTCCTGAAATAAGAATCTCCAAACCAACAATTCCTATTATCATAAATGTTTCTCCGCTTTTGCATCAAATTTTCACCGTGGAACTAATTCACGGGTAATATTTCCTTGCCTTATTAACTGGAGTGCAGGAGGTTTCACAAAGTGGCTCAGTAATGTCTTCCGACAAAATACCATCGGCGATATTATCTCTCAAATTTGCCAATGTTCCAGTAACGCATTGTGGAAGTCTGTAGCATTTCGTCAAAGGAATCACTCTGTCTCGCATAGTATCATTCGATATTCGGGCATATCTCCTCTCACAATTTCATCAAAATCTGTGGTGGTGGAGTGAATACTTCCACAACCCTATCTAACTGATAGCCTATTCGTTTAGTTTTGCGAATATATATATTTATAGGGCCTGGGACCCCCCTGCAATTTCCCTCTCTCTCCTGCTTGACTTTCGGACAGCAATCTTTGAAGTGCATGAGACAGTTTAAACACTTATTTACAGCTGCATGTTGTAAAACTGTTTTCAGTTGGAATGAGGAAAGCCAAGCAGAGGGAAGAATCGTGGAAGACGCAGCTCACCAGGCGAGAAAAAAAATCCCATATAGGAGCCAATTCTCTCTGTCCGATGTAAACATCGTCTTCCCTTCCTTTGATGCTAGGGAGACTATGGGAGAGTTAAGGAAGAGGGGAGGGTGGGAAGGAAAGGGGAGAAGCTAGGAACCTTGAGACCTGACTCTCTCGCCTCTAGCTCGCCACTCAAGGGCCATCTATCGGCTGTTTGAGAATTAAAACAGTCGATACGATTTCCTCCTATGCCGTGAGCCCTCTAGAATATACTTACTCTATGGTACTACTCACACATTCCTAAACTTTATATTATCCGACTGCGTATTATGGAGGATTTATTATATTTGAGGTAGTACTGTATCAGCATTTTACTCACTAAGTTATGCTGTTGTATTTATTGAATGATTGGAGAGTGGATAAAAATGATTAATTATATCTTTTTTATATTTCAGATATTTTCTCAATGCAACATTGTGCAAAGGATATTAAACGCTTGGGAGGAAAATAAAGAAGAACAGTGAGTATTTTAATTTTTGTATCAGAGTTAATAGGTGCATAGGTGATCAGCTGTGAGCAATGATATCTCTCGAGGTCAGGAGACTTTGATGGTGTTGGCTAGCCTGAACTTTGGAAAGCACATTTGTCATGGTGTCCAGAAGCATATCTGAAATTGCTGTAAAGTCACCACTAAATGAACTGTGTAACTTTTACTTAATTGGGAAGCACTTGTATAAAGTGAAGCTGAGGACTGATTTCCTCAGTTAGTCCTGTTTAAGTGTGTAAATCCTGTACGGCAATAGTTCTTCAGCGTTTTGTAAGGGCTGAAATTAAATCCTGTCAATAAGTAAAAATTAGTGTTAAGGAATTTTCTAAAATTTCCAAGTGGAAAAATCATTTTCCTTCACCAGAATTCAAACCCATGTCTTTCGCACCACAGTTCTTCAAACTCTGCAGAGGATAAAAATTCCGTGGTAGTTAAAGTGTTAGAACTCATGGTACGAAATAGGGTAGTTTCCTTCATCAAAGAAAATGAAAGGCATTGATTGCGATTCGTTACCCACTATATGTACCCTTTTTCCAAACTGAGGGCGGCTGACCTTGAGCGTGCTCGAAACCCACCCACTCCACTAGCCAGTCACAGGAGAAAGTGTGTAGGAGGCCGCAGTCTCTCTCTGAACTCCGTGCAGTGCAGATCGCTCTCCAGCTAGCAGTGTTGCCAAACCGAATCGCTCAGCGTTCGTCCGAGAATCTTCCGCCGCCCCCGAAAGTACCATTATTCCCAAGGCTTGCAACGCTGTTCGGCCGGATGGAGGGGAAAAGGGAAGGGGATGGAGGGGAACGGAGAGGTGGAAGGGGCAGCGCTTCTGATTGGCTACTTGCTATTTTCCACCCAGCCGCCGTCAGTTCGGAAAAAGGGTATAGTGTATTCATAATACAGTGGAAACCTCGATCAATCGTTTTTTAGAGGGATGGATGAAGAAAACGATGAATGCAGGAAAACGATGGATGCAGGAATGTTTGACCAGGTTGCCTATGTCCCGGGAAACTATGGATTTTAGCAAATTATGATAATCATTAAAGGATTCAAACAAGATTTTAGCTGATTACAGGAATATTATTACTTTATCGAAACAAGCAGGTCATAATGTTGATTTGACTTATATCTCTTGCAAATATCCTAAAGGAACGCGCCACCTCGCTAAAAATGTTTGCACTGCACTCGGCATTTTCACTGCTCTTATGGATTTCTGTCTGATAAAAAAATTCTTATCCATCAAATGCCATTTCAAGTACACCCATGTCTCGTATAGCGCAAGGGATGCGTTCCTTGGGGTCTTTGCGCTATACGAATTTGCGTTATACGAGCGCGTTTTAACATAGGGAAGATAGGGATGCGTTCCTGGTAGCATAGGTCTTGGGTATTGAATTTCCTCTAAAACATCTATATTCCCATAAAAAGCCTTAGAAAACATTATTTCTATAAATATTTATAGTTAAAAACATCTTTAAAGATAGTATTCACGCATTCAAAGACTTTAATTCACGTTAAAAAAAATTCTTACGTGCTTTCGAAATTCCGTCCTGTCGTGCGGGTGGGCTAACATCTGCTATCTCAGGGGATCGTAATGCGTTGCCGGCAGTTGATGATTTTTCAAACTAGTCTAAAAACAACTATTGTGTCACCCAGGCCCTTTTGTCGCTCATCGAAATGACAGGAAAATGCTACTTTAAATGCCATTTCATAGCTAGCGGAGTTTATGAATGATAAATCATTTTAATTTGAAGTCCTGCGAGTCATTAGCAGCTACGTGAAACAGTCTTTAAATGCCTTGAAACCTGACCCAGGTTTTCCTTCCCTGAAAATGAATGAACGAGAATGCATTCTTTTCCAAAAGAATATCGTCTCATCTACACTAAAAACTAGTTGAGGGGGAAAGGAGCCACTTTCAATAACAGCTTGGAGTTCATCAGAAAATGTTGTGGTGGCTGCGCTATCAACACTTGCAGATTCACCAGCTGATATCGCCGCACTGAAAATACCTGCTTGCCGTTTAAATTCTGGAACCAACCGGAGCTTTCACTTAATGTCTCGGAGCGATTACCACTCTCGTCTTTTTGTACTGATTCACCATGAACTTTCCGTATGTGTAGACCGCTTGGTTGAAATTGGTGCGGCTGAGGTCACTGATATTTTAGCTTCGTCTTTATTCAGAATAAGGCATCGTGAGTTTAAACTTCCGCGCAATATCGCTTTGACGCTCTCCATTTTCAAAGCAATTGACCTCTCTCAAGTCCTCTTCTAGGTTAATGGTTTTTCTTGATAAATTCTTGATTTTTCTATACGCATTCCTATTTTTTGCCATATTCTCTTGGTTTTTACCCTGTATGGCTCTATCTAAATCACCTTCTGCTGAACTGTATTCCTGAGACGCAGAAGGGCTATGACTGCGGGGAGGGAACGAAGCCATTGTGTTTAAGACTCTATAGCGGACCCTTTTATGTGTTGATGCTATTCATGCGCAACTCGGTCACCGCTCTGAATACCGATGACCTTGAAGGCTTTAGCGTAGACTCTCTACCTGGAAGTCAATCGCCCGGTAACCTACGACGGCAAAAATACGTCTCAAACCGTATTGCTGAAAAAAAAAACTCATTTCCACTAGCCCCACGCTTAATTAACGATCTAAATTATTTATTATCATTCTGTTAAGGAGACGAGATAAATCTTCGGTAGGCCGGCTATCTAGACCCAATGACGAGTAATACTTTTGGCAATTGCGCAGCAATGAATTTCGATTAATATATAAACAAAAAAGAAGATTTGAGGCAAGAAATAATATTAATATGCGTAAATTGATAGAAATTTCGTGTGTACTTAGCGCAAGTTCACGTTTTATCTCGAGAGCGTTTAAGATTTTTGATTAGGCTACACTGCGTTGCAATGTTTCCCCGAGGGACGAATTTGCGCTATATCGAAATTGCGCTAATCGAAATTGCGCAATACGAGACATGGGTGTACATGTATTTACGAGATCAATGTGCATGTTATGCCTAAAACAACTGCTTTCGCCGACGCAGTGATTGGTTGCGAGATGGATCAAAAAGGCCAAAAATAGTTTATTATTTGAAATGTTCCTTTCTAACAATTAAATTTTTATTATGATTGAAGCGATGTATAAAGCGTTAACAAAATTGTGTTAATCGTCAGCGGCACGCCCACCTGATCCTCGGCTTCATCCCACGTCTTGTTTTCACCAGGTATCTCGCTCTACCCCCGCCCCTGCTATCATGTGATATCAGACAACTTGTTTCTTCGGAAGGGCCATGGTCCGAAGGCGAATAAAAATAAAACTATTAAAAATGAAACCGGACTTTATTGATCCCCAACGGAAAACACTCGCTGGTTATAAGTCAACTCACCCTGGAAAGTACGGAACCACTCGTACGAGGTGAAGTTCGGCACCAATGGTATCGCATACGGGGTAAGCAGAGCTTACTGCAGAGTGTGAAGCATGACCAAATGACTGCGCCATGAAATTTTTTGTCCTATAGAGAAGGCAACTTACCCACTCATTTCTAGCAATAAGTAGGGTAGCTGAAGATGAGCAGTTGAATTCAGATTGCTGGTAGGGAGAAACAAAGTATCCTGAGAAGACATGGCTTCGTTAGCTACTCTGACAAGTGAGACTTGTAGCATAATTCGTAAATTGTAACCTGAAGCCCTGTTTTCGAAAAAAAAAATGCTGCATCAACTGCTGAGAAGCTCACAATCAGTGCGAGGATGTCAAGATTCGCCAGAAATCACCATCGTTTTATTCCAGCTATTTCCTCGCTTAAAATTCTTTAATAACGCTAGAAATACTTCGTGTTTGGTCTCATTCTTTTTTGAATTACGTGCACTTAACAAATATTTCAATCCAATACAAGTATATTACCAATTGCCGAAATTTATTGTTAGACACCTTTTGGGCTAATAGGTGATTCATAGGCTGAAAAAATTCAGTGGGCGAGAATCGGAGAGGCGTGAAACACGTTTCTATTGTTCTCATGCAACTTGATATTTTTTTCGAAGCTAAGGTCTACGTAATACGATCCCTGCGTGAGCTGGGACGTTTTTTGTTAGGGAGAAGAGGAAAGCTTCAGAGGGGTGAGGCTAGTGCTGAATGGAGGGGGATAGCGGATTTTGGGAAATGCGCTAATGTAACTATCCCACGGTACTCAGCTTCTCCCTATAGTATTTCAATCTCCTGGGGGTGTCTGTCGTTATTAGCCACAAATAACATGTTGTAAACACTTCGTCTCATTTTCGTCAAACGATGGATGCGGGAAAATGATACGACGGGACCGCGATCTTCAAACAATAAATGCGGAAAACGATACTTCGGGGAATGATTGATGCGGGAAAAAATTACATTGTCCTTATGGAACTTTATTTGGGACCAGGAGTGGCGAATGATGAATGCGGGAAAACGATCAATGTGGGAGCGATAGATCGGGGTTCCACTGTACATATACAAATTATTTGGTTTTAGAAATCCCAGTTCAGACGAATGTTAATGGTCAATTTTAACCTCAATTGAAAAAGGCCAGATTGGCACCCATGCGATGCTACTCCACATGATGTCACAGGGACCTAGATTCTATATGAGTAGATAGGAGTTTTACATCATCTGAGATTACCAATGCATGCATGAGGCACAGAGCTCATGGAAACATCTCTTAATAATCAGCCTTTAAAACTGCCTATGGTCTGAAAGTTTCCTTAGTTTGATAGGGTACTAATAATCATTATTTAAGCCAAGCAATACCTGCTAGCAGGGTACTCTACACTTCCGCCATGCTCGGCAGCAAGCAGCCTGCATTGTAGTGGTGTTCATAGCCCGGTCGCATGGGTCAGAAAAGCATGGGAACGAATGTTGCCTGAAGAAAAAAACATCTTTCCCCAGCGCAGGCCTTTTCTCTCCCCCTCCTGAAATATGACACCACTTCTCATCAGCTTGTTTACTTTCCTCAAATGGCTTGGTTTCCCCTCCCTCGGTCACTGCTTAGTCCCCCTTCCACCCAATTAGCCTTCCCACTGGCTGCAGCGACCACTTTCGAAACTAAATCTAGATGGCCATTGTGTCGAAAAATTTGAACGTTTATTCAACACCCTCAATCCTATGACTGGAAGACCGCTAGCCTTGACAACCTGCCATGCGCTGTGGACACTACGCTCCCTGCGTTTGAACCGGGTGACAGCGAGCTTTCGGCGTGACGTTACTAATTCTCGTGCATTGCGGCCCTGAAAACGAGAGAAGATTTCCGCTTATGGCAACACAGCATTACACGATTGTCGCATGCATCGACCTGGAACTTGCCAGTTTTACGTCGCAACCGGAAAGTTTGTGTGGAGTTATTTACTGTCAGTGGTGATCCAGTTCCTCCGCTTTGTGCTATCTAAGGTAATGCTGTTTGTTTGTGTCGTTAAAGCCTCAATGCCGTCGCGATATAAACTGCTACATAGTCTCATGAATACAAGGATCAAGAACTTTGCTATTTCCTTGATCCTTGTATTCGTGATATTATGGATTTCCACCAAGTTACGCCCTCTACGATTAATTATGCTACATAGTCGTTCCATTTTTCCCAGAGCAACGGTAAGAAGGGAACATGATTTGCCTCTGATTAGAGAGATCGATTCAGTTTTGGTTTCAGAGTATTACAATAGCAGAGAAAAGAAGTCATTACACTGCCGCTTTCAAAAGAAAGTTATACGGTGGAACCTCGATCTATCGTTCCCGCATTGATCGTTCGCCGTTTCTGGTCCCAAATAAAGTTCCTTATAGACAATTTAATTTTTTCCCGCATCTATCGTTCCCCGAAGTATCGTTTCTCGCATTGATCGTTTGAAGATCGCTTTTCCGACGCAGAATTTTCCCGCATCCATCGTTTGACGAAAATGAGACGAAATAAATACAATGTGTCATTTATGGCTAATAACGACAAGCACGTAGTTGGAATCCTCTCCAAGAGATGGAACTACCATTGGGAGAAGCTCAGTGCCGTGGGAAAGTAACATTAGCGCATTTCCCAAGAACCTTTATCCCCCTCCATTCACCATTCGCCTCCCCCCTTCTGACGCTTTCCTCTTCTTCAAAATAAAAACAGGTCCCAGCTCGCGCAGTGATCTTATTACGAAGACCTTAGCTTCGAAAAAAATATCAAGTTACACGAGAACAATAGAAACGTGTTTCGCGCTCCCCCCTCTTCTCACCAACTGACCTTTTTCAGCCTAACTGCTTCGAAGTTCCCAGTTCCTGGAGGTCAACTGCTGCATGAATCACCTATTAGCCCAAAAGGTATCTAACAATGATATTCAGCAATTGCTATTATGCTTTTATTAGATTGAAATGTAAGTAATTTGCACGTTAAAAAAACGAGATCACACATGACGTATTTTAAGCAAGGAAATAGATGGAAAAATACGATGGTGATTTTTGGCGAAACGCGATATCCTCGTAGCTGAGCTTACGGCAGTTAATTCGGCATTTTGTTCCGAAAACATGATACCAGGTTGTTATCAGTTATCAATTTACGAGCTATACTACTACTAGTAGTCTCACTTGTCAGAGTTACTGACGAAGGGATATCTTCTCAGGATTTTTGTTTCTCCCTACTAACAATCCGAATTCATCTGATCATCTGGCGCTACGCTAATTAGAAAAGAATGGGCATCTTTAGGGTAAAAAATTTCATGGCGCAGTCCTATGGTCACGCTTCGCCCTCTGCAGTGTGCTCTGCGTACCCCCGTACGCGATAGCATCAGTTCCGAACTTCACCTCGTACGAGTGGTTCCCTACTTTCCGGGGTGGCTGGACTTCGAACCACCGAGTGTTTTCCATGTGGGTTTAACACATTCAGCGCGGAGCACGTCAATTGACGTGGTCCCGTCCAAGCCGAGATACGGAGCACGTCAATGGACGTGCTTTGCCGTTTGCCGGTCGGGGCCTTTCTCCGCCTCCGTACATGACTAATATCCACTTTCGAGTCTTCCGATTGTGTGCATGGCCTTCAGCAAGCTTTCCTCTTTCGACTGGGGAGCGCCGTTTGAAAATAGCAGTAATAGAACGGAAGTTATGGCACGAAAACCACTCTCTATTTTTCTTTCTTATTTTATCGGCCGAATCTGACGACGTTCTTGAAAATCGGGGCCGCATTGAATGTGTTAATAAAGTAATTTTCACTAGTTTAATTTTAGTCGTCTTCCGACCATGGCCCCTCCGAAGAAACTATTGAGAACTTTAAGAGATGGACTGAAAATAATTGAACATGAAGAAAAGAATCCAGGCTAGATGCGCGTGAATATTGCAGAGCGCCTTGGGTTGTCCGCTAGCACATGACGTAAGGGGTGGGGGTAGAGTGAGCTACCTGGAGAAAACAAGTAGAGATATGAAGGCGAAGATCCAGGTGGGCGTGCCGCTGACGATTAACGCAGCATTGTTCACGCTTTACACACTACCTCAATTGTATTAAAAATATATTCATTAGACAGGAACAATTCAAGTAATTGACTATTTTTGGCCTTCGTGATCCATCTCACAACCAGTCGCTGCACCGGCGAATGCGGTTGTTTTAGGCACAACATGCACATTGCTCTCGTGAATACGTGTACTGGAAATGGTGTTTGATGGATAAGAATTTTTACATCTGACTGAAATCCATAATTGCAGTGTAAATGCCGAGTGGAGAGCAAACATTCAGAATTTTGAAAGAGATATGGGTCGAATCAACATTATGACCTATGTGTCTTGATAAAGTACTACTATTCCTGTTATTATCTAAAATATTGTTTTGAAACCTTTAATGAATTTCTTAATTACTCGCCAAAATCCTGCGTTTCCTGGGACATAGGCAATCTAGCAAAAAAAATTAAGCATTGATCGTTTTTCCGCATTCATTTTATAATCGTATCGTTATTAATAAAGAAAAATTGTCCCCTAGTGGAGTTCCAAAAAAGGAGGGTAGTCTTAGAATCGTGTTCGTCTTAGATTCGTGCTAATACGGTGTATGAAATTGTTTTTCGATTTATTATGTTCTATTAACAATTTTCATAAAATATTTTCCGCTGAATAAGAAAGAATCAATTTATTATATTCTATAAACAATTTAAATAAAATATTTTCCGTTAAATAAGAAATATTGGGGGGGGGGAAATTCGGTTACTGTGCAGTAATAACAACGTGTGCAAAAAACAATCTCTCATTGTCAGCGAGGAATTAAAAAAGGACCTCGAGTGTCCGGACGGAAGAAGGTCCGAAGGGTATTCGGCGTCCGGGCAAGAGCGCGGTTGGGCTGGTCCTTTAGTCGGCCCTGAATTTTGGAAACGATAGATCACGTCATAACAGATATCACTTTTCATTGCGGCGTTAACATTCACGGCGTTTTTCGCGTACGTTAATTTTCTGTTGATATACGGCCAGTGATTTTCTTATTGTTGGCTTATTAACGGACCGTGAATTTAGCAAAATTGAGACCGTGAAAACCTTAAAAAAACCGTGAAAACGTGAAAAATAACCGTGAAAACCTGGAAAAAGCCGTGAATTTCATTGTTCAGGTAGAGTGGGAACCCTGTGCGAGAGCTTTTAAACAAAATTGTTCGTGAGTAGGACAAGCAATGTAGAGCGATGGCGTATGCAAAGAGAGGATCGGAACTCTTTCTACTCCCTCTTATGCCGCCGCAGTTATCAAAATTTCCTTTTTCAAATAGTACTGATAGAGGACATTTCGATAACTGTCGAAATTCCAGGCATACGTCTGCAACACCGCACGATAGGACAAAAAAAGTCGCAAAATTTTTTTTCTTTATAGCTTCGATCCTCAAAATAGGGGTGCGCCTCTTACACAAGCTTATACGGTACATAGCCGTCGTTTTCGCGCACTTGAAAATTTTCACTCTTCATTTCATCTTGAAAATAGGTATCGTCATTTAAAAATCTGAAAGCGAGAAGTACGTACTCCAAGAGTAATAATCTTTAGATTTAGGCAATGAAAAAATAATAGGAAACCACCCTAATGTGAAACCTGGGTATGGGTCCTACTCATGACAAATGATTCTTTCCTCTTTGGAATATTAATGCTTGAACATGCATTTTTGAGTAACAGTGTAAAGAAATGCCAGTGTCTAGTCCACAGTTTATTTCCTTAAATAAAAATAGTGGTGAGTGCGAAACCAGAAAATATTTTCCCAGATTTTAAATTATTTTGTAGCTTTGAAATTATGTTTCTGTGTCTCTGAAGGCATTCATTAACCCTCTTTAAGTGCCTCCTCCTTAAATTGTTATCGGGAGAAATCCCAAAGAAACTTAAATTAAATATTACATCATTGTTTATCTTAAGTTCTTAGTTAAAAATTTTGGTTGCTCAAAAATTATTATTGTTATTGTGTGCCTCTCAAAAGCCAATAAATCAACTCATAGCAATTTTCGGCAAAGAAGCAAAAGTTGATATGTTGCTCTAAGAGGGTTAACACCTGTATTTGAAAGGTTCATGGCTTTAGAAGTCCTGCTTTAGCTTTTTGCCTTTTTTAGAGGCAGTTTTTCAGCATGAAGAAATCAAGATACAGCAAAATGGTTGAAAATTTTGCCCTAAGAAGTCTAAGATGTTATGTTTACCTTAGGAAATGTTTTGTCAGGATCAAAAAACTTAGCATTCAAAATAAATGCATTAAGCCCTTTCGGCACTTCAGGCTTGGCTATCTGTTTTAGCACGAATTTTAAGACCAAAAATTCTTAAATCGAATCATTTTTTAAATATAAGGGCCGACCTACTGCCACTAGCCTCTTGGAAAAATAATGAAAATGTGATGTGATGACCGTGAGGCTTTGCATTGGGAGATGCTGTAGGCCCTATATCAAGTGCCCTATGTGAGTTGGTTTATTGCCTCATACAACTCTGCATTTTGGCTGACATTTAATGTGTATCCATCAAATTGTTGGCTGAAATACCATGCATGCGGTGATGAAACAATTCCGTATCAGAATATGCTTTGAAAGCCTCGAAACCATTTCAAACACCCGTTAGCTGTGCAGATTTTCTCTGCCCTTACTCTGCTGTCATTTGAGACTAAAGAACAGAGTACAATGATGTTGAACCCAAAATTGTAACTTCAGCTTTTTTTTTACTATATAAAGTGAAGCTAAAATATTATTCTAATTTCTATTGTCCTTTATGAAGGATAATTTCTTTTATTTTGGCTTACCATGATTTCATTATTGTTTTTTGTAATTTATTGGGTTTCTATTAGGAAGAGAGTTCATGTTTAGGAACTTAAGTCTTCATTAAGGAACTACCATATTTCTCCTAATATATGTAGTCGCTCTCTGAATATTGTCCTTCTTTCCCTAATTTTGAGGATTCATTTTCGGGGAAAATTTTAAAAATGCATTTGCATATAGTCCCCCTTTCACTTCTACCATGTACATTTTTCGAAAAAAAAGGGGGGACTATACATTCAGATAAATGCGTAGCTTTGAATTTTTCCTGTGATTCTTATTACGTTTGTGAGAGGTAATAATTTATGAGGCTGTGGTATGTTTGTAATTCTAATTGTGGAATTTAATTCCAAGCGTTTAGCATCTTAAAAAGCCATGTAGGCTAAGGATGATGTGTAGGGTGTGCAGCCAGATTCAATGGGTGTTTAAAAATGTTCTCATATATATTTATGAAGGCAACCTTTATTTCTGGCAGAGCCAAGCCGAATGGACGGCGGCGAGGCTACATGGGTCACCTGATCAAAATAGCCAACAATGTGGTCAAGGTGACAATGTCATCGTCTGATGAGGAGAGCCAAGAGTCTGTGATTGCTCCGATGGCTGCGACTGACATCAACTGTGAGAAGGATGGCACAAGCAAGTCCCCGTTGGCTGCTAGCTCACCCACGTCGTCCCCATCGCCCCCGACGTCCCCACCAGGATCTCCAGTTCTACCCACCCAGCCCAAACCTACTTTTGTGCCTATTTTGAGGAGTCCTATGCTGGACGATGCCACCTCAGAAAAATGGAATGCTTTTGTCAATTCTTTCTTGGCTCAAGCCAATGCCACCAACAATGTTCTCTTGGTAAGTTTGTATTCATTTACGCTTGTCTTACCTTTGCATTCCTGTGCATTTGGCCTGTTCTGCTCAATGAAGATATTTAAGCACATGGGATGAGATTTGTTTTCACTTACCATGTAGTCATCCTATGTATTAGGTATTTTCAGTCTGTATTAATCACAATGATTGCAGTTCAAGCTCTCTCCCATGGAATCTACGTTGCCAGTTCAAGCACTTTCTTTTGATAAAAGTGGGGAAATTAATTGCAAGATTTACTCTGCCATGAAAATAATTGCTATCATACGAGCAGACATCTTTTAGGAATCCAGACTATTAAATTGTACATACTTTATAAAACATCTTGTACATTAGGGCGGATCGGAAAAAGCGATTTTTTTTTTTTTTCAAATCCATCTGGTCCAATGAAAAAAAGTTGTGGGACTGATCAAAATTAAGGCCTGAAAAATTTGAGACCTCTACGTAAACCCCTGACCCTCGCTCAAATGCAATTTAGGGGGGCAGAGTCAAAATTCGAAAAATATAATATGATATGGTCATTCCCCATAGATGTCGCCAATTTACTGTCTACTGAGGACAAAAATTTCGTGCATTTTGACGTATCTGCCACCGTTTACCCACAAAATGCCTAATTTGAGTCTGCATCAGTGAAGAAAATATTCCAACGCCCACGCAGTGTCATGGATACAAGAACGGCAGGCTGATCCCGTCCCCTCCCCGCCCACTTCTCCCCTTCCCATACCTCGAATACAGCAAAATTTATCCTGCGTGTGCGGCTAGGAGGGCGTTCATCTTTGATAATATAAACCGGAAGATGGTGGAAGGTAAAAAAGTATGCATAGTAAGACGACTTGTCTCTTATTTGTCGTATTTAAGTAAATATGTCTAACTTCCACCAATTGAAGCCTAAATCTGTTGATCTTATTTGGCGCCTCGTCGGCGTTAAAAAAATCGATGTTACCAACTTTTAGAGAAGTGATGAAATATTTTTAGATCCGAGAATGCAGGAAAGGAGCCTTCAGTCTATGAAAAGGCCTCTCGAGTGGCTATAAAGGTGTGCAAACTTTGTATATTTGCTTCTATTCCGGTATTGTCCGATAGCTGTGACTAAATGGATTATGTGCGAAGGCCACTCAATCCCCTCCCTGCTTGCCTCTCCCACGCCCCAAATGCAATGATTCAGCATCGTCTGTTGAGGAACAATCACGAAAAAATTACTCAATTATCTGCTTTCCAGCCTGCATTTCTTATGTCAGTGTCATTCCTCGTCTATCGCTGCTGTCAACAAAGTTTTGGTGAATTCTGTCATGAATCTCTCGTCCGTATGTGTAATAAAAGGAATGTTTAACTTCAAATTTGAACATTCATCAATAGATTTTTGAATTTCCACAGTGCTAAGGTCAGATATAACTGGAGGCACCATGGTCTCTCCCCAATATATCATCAGCTGGTAGTCCTTCACGTCGATATTCAAATCCAGCAATTAAAAAAATGTCGGGTTGGTCGCCAAACCCATTCTTGCAGCTACGCAAATTGGATGATGCTTCCTTTTTGGGCAGTATTCACTTGATATCATCACATTCAAATCCATTTTAATTTTGTGAATCTAGTTTTCACTCAGAAACGAATTGAGAATTGCAGATTTAATAACTTTTGCTAATCCTCCCATTGGGGAGGCAAACCCCTAAAAGTGGGACCCTTTTTCTTCAACTAACACCACACATTCCCCTCTTAACTTGGATTGATAAGTCCTCTTGCATTTTTTCATCAGACAAAAGTATATTCTTTCATTCCATCAAAATGGAGCTCTTTGATACATCTCTTTTCGTATTCACAGTAATTAGCATCTTTTTCTGTCTACGTAAGTAATTTTGGTACAGTACGATGCATCTTACGAAGTTATGATATTTGCGTCAGCTAAAGTTGCGGGGACAATCATTGCTGTTGCTTGGTTCTTGCATATACCTCTATCACAGTTGTCAGATGCATTTTCCCCACGGAAGTTTGAGTTCAGTCCTGTTGGTGGTTGCTTTTGGGAAATGCTGCACAGGTAACATCATCTACTTGACGTTTCACTCCTCCTACTGGGAGTGTTTTCAAGGGAATGGGCTATAGCCCTTAATGTTTATTTCATGAGGAATGTAAAGATGCAAACCAGCTGATTTCTCGTCAGTTTAATTTTCTTCGGATGATTTGATGAAGAAAAATTTTGATACTATTTTCCCATAGAAGAATTGACGATATTGACTCGACGCTCTCCGACGATTCCCTTTTTTTCCTCAGATGTGAGTTTCTTTAGGATTCAAATCCAGCAGCCATCATCTTTCGTTTTGTCTGATTGTTTCTAAAATACTTCTTCATTAGAGGGAACCTCATGCTCCTTCTTGCACATGCAAATGCATTGCATAATTTCTAGTGTTCCTTTAAAAGTGTTTGAGCTACAGTAAACTCTTGATTTTACGAAGTCAGTGGGACCGGAAAATTGGCACTTCGTAAAATCGAGTTTCGTAAATTCAAACCTTTTTCATAAGTCACGAAAAAAATGTTCGCTTTTGTTTCTTCCGCCGTTTTTTGTCTTTAGTGGTCTTATTTAAATGTTTTCGGTGGTTATTCTCAGTATAATTCATAGAAAAGGCTTTTTGCTATCGATTTATGATGTGAAAAATCGTTAAATAATTATACCACCATAAAATTCCCATTTCTTGTTCATACTTCAACATCAACGATCGCTAAAGAAATTCCCGACCAGTTTAGAAAACGTAATCAAATAATGAATTGCAATGTTTATTATAAGAATTAACAGTAATAAATTTGTGGTTAGGAGCCAATAGCTATTATTAAGTATGCAAAAGATAGATATTTGTTTCTGACACCCACGGAATTTTAGCGGCAGCCGGCCTAACCGCCATTTATGTCGCCCTCTATCGCTCAGTGACGAGAAAAAAAAGAAAAACAAGGGTCTTAGCCCGTTTCCAGAATAACCTTCGTAAGTTAATATTTCGAGTTACTTCGTATTTTAAGCAGAATGTGCTCTATTTTCACTGAGATTCAATTACGATCATAAATAACGTAGGATGTGATTATCTTCTGGCGAATATTTGAAGTAAATTCTGTTTGAGTTCTCCGTCCGACTACTGTGTTCCATCATCTTCGCAGACGTTGCCATAAAAGACTAATTCTTCATCAGGATTGTATTCTTCATACCGGGTGTTAGGTGACCTGTTCATATAGTATGTTTCTCTCCTTTTATGCCGACAGGAGCAAGGTTCCAACCGGAAAACGACAGGAGAAACATCTTACAGTATCGGAGAAATATAGATAGAAACTTTATTATCCACATTGATTGTTTTCCTACAAGAGACGTTTTATCATTTCTCAACGTGGTTAAGTATTGGTTCGCTAGCGTGAATTCCCAAAAAATGACACGCAAAAACCTGTACCGTCACCTCATTTAGTTTTCGTGTTCCTTTCTCCGCCGTATTGAAAGTTAGGCAAAGGATCATTGACATAGAGAAAAGATTTTCTTAGTTTTAGCACTAAAAAATAGTCGCGCCATAATCGTAAATAAATATAGTGTGGAAAGAGCAAAGAAATTAATTTCAATTGAAAAGTCAGCTGAGAAGAAGAGAGACAATTATAAGCGCGGCACCATTTTCCCGATAGTGGAAGATACTTCTTCCGCCTCTCTCCGGTTAATAACTTCCCCCCGTTGCAGGTAAAGATGAACCATGCCCTTCTCCACAATCGGGGAACTTTCCCAGTGGGTGGGGTGAATAACAGTGGGATGGGGATTGCCTGAGGGAAGAAGTGTGGTCAGCACAAGGACTGGTGAAGGGGGCAGGACAAAGAAGGGTGAGGAAATGGCCTTCAGCTCTGCCTCAGTCTACTTTTGGGGGCCGTATTTTTTTGCGACGCACAAAAGCTGTCTCCTTAGGGAGGGTGTGAATGGGAAATGCTGGGGAAGGAGGGGTTTGGGATGCGTAAGGTGAGTGTCAGCAAGATCAGCCAAAGGCGGCAGGAGGGAAGGGACGGCTTTGGAAAGACAGAACCCCAGCATGGGAGAACGGGGAAGCGCGTGAGAAGAAAGTTCATGGTTAGACTTGGAAGTGCGTCTTCATTACGAGAAGCCTGAAATATAAATTGGCGGTAAATAGAGCCCAGTACTTAAGATATTTAAGTTGTTCATTCACAAAGGCCAATATATACACGAAAAGATATTATGGCGCGGATTGCATGTATCAACGTCCATTTCGGGATGTTATTAATTTCTGTTCCCATTTATAAAAGTAGCAAATAGATTTGAAAGAATGATAATCATGAATAAAAATATCTAAATCGATATCCAAACGCACATGAGCAAAATAGATGAATGTATACATACCGATCCATCGCAAGTAATACCGCTCAAGCTTCTTCCGGTATAGGACTTTAAAATCCTGGATAATGCCTTGGTCCAAGGGCTGGGACTTGCTAGTCGAGTTCGGGGGTAAAAAGAGGACTCGAGCATTAGCCAATTTTAGATCTTCCACGTATTTATGAACGGTGGCATTATCCATTATTAAAACAATTTTGCTGTTCTCTCCAGCAATTTTTCTCTGTAGACGTATAACCGTTTGCTGGAAAATTTCTCGGGTCATCCAGCTGTTTTTATTTGCATGGTAAAAAACGGGGAGGGCTTCCAATTTTACATGTTTTAAGCACCGTGGCCTTTCAAATTTCCCAATGACAACGGGCTTATTTTGTCCGTGCCCGTTTGGTTGACGCACAGCCCCACAGTAACACGCACTTTACTCTTTTTCCCCCCATGGCACCTTTGCCCTTTGAAACCCAGGGTTGCGTCAGGTAATGCATTAAAAAATAGCCCAGTTTCAGGGGCCAGCGAGGGTGAGCTCATCGAGGAAAGGGTCCCGGATTAGGGACCCTTCGAAGTGCTTCGGCGAAAAGTAGTCAAGTAGTCTTCGAAGTACGTTCACAGCAGTGCAAAGGGTTAATTAGGGGTGTACGAAATACTCCGCGCGACCTTCCTGACATGTTAAACTACGAGTTATTGTCGATGCTATGTTGACGAACAGGCACGTAAATAGGGGCATAATGTCAGCCGCGATATTTTAACTAAACTCCTACTCCCCCTAAATTCCCACAGTGAGATTTTTGGCGACCCATTTCTCTCCAAAGTTGCATTATCATTTACGATTTCGCACTTTTGATGGACCACAGTTGGAAGCGCTGATTTTTTAGCTACTTACGCCGGCGTAACTAGTTTTGTTGACAAATTTTTCGCCGTAGTTCGTATAAACGAATGCCATTTGCTCCTAGGGACCGAGCCGAGGTTCGTAAATTCAAAAAATTTCGTATAATCGAAACTTCGTATAATCGAATAGCGCCATGTATTTAGCATAGGCTTTTCACCGGGACCGCAATATCACTTCGTATAATCGAAAACTTCGTAAAATCCTGCTTCGTAAAATCAAGAGTTTACTGTATCTACTTCAATAAAACCCTACTTTTGGCCTATTTGCATTTTCCGTAAATTTTAGTACTTCCTGTGGTACCGCTAAATCCATTTAGTCACACACATAACGGAAGAGAATGGCATCACCAGAAGGCGCACTTCATCGAAAAATATTTCGTCACTTCTCTAAAAGTTAGTAACATCGATTTGTGTAACGCCGACGAGGCGCCAAATAAGAGACAAGTCATCTCACTACACATCCTTTTTTACCTTCTACCATCTTCCGATTTATATTATCAAAGATGAACACCCTCCTAGCCGCACATGCAGGATGAATTTTGCTGCATTCGAGGCGAGGGAGGGGAAGAAGCGAGCGGGGAGGGGACGGGATCAACCTGCCACTCTTGTATCCGCAACACTGCGTGGGCGTTGGAATATTTTCTTCACTGATGCGGACTCAAAGTAGGCATTTTGTGGGTAAGGCAGATACGTCAAAATGCACGAAAATTTTGACCTCTGAGGACAGTAACTTGTCGAAATCTATGGGGAATGACCATAAAATATTATATTTTTATAGGGAATGACCATAAAATATTACAATTTTTTAATTTTGACCCTCCCCCCCTAAATTGCATTTGAGCGAGGGTCAGGGGCTCACCTAGAGGTCTCAAATTTTTCAGGCCTTATTTTTGATCAGTCCCACAACTTTTTTTCATTGGGCCAGATGGATTTGAAAAAAAATAGATTATTCCGATCCGCCCTATTGCACATATTTTAGGCCCTTTTTCAGCCTCTGGGCCTTGCACTGGTTCCAGTGCATTGTGTAGCAGGAGTTTGACTATCATCCAGCTGATTTTATGGGTCTTGTGATGATGAAAACTATGTGGGACCTTTTTTTGTAGTGAATAGAGGTTTAATTTTGGCCTTGGAGAGATGAAATAGTGCAGTAAACATTAATCAGAATAGAATACCTGAAGACATGTAAGTTGCAGGCTAGCTAATTAATATCCTGTGATTAATTTCAATTGAATTGGATTTTAAGTAATATTCGTATTAAATAATTAGATTTTGACCATTTAATTTTTGAGTCCTTATTAGTGCTAAGAATTTTAAAGACACTGTTAATGCTGGAATTGGCAAGAATTTGGCTAGGAAACTCCCAATGTGAGTTAACAACATTTTACTCATGAAATGTTGCTGCATCATTCAATCCTCAAGAACAGACTGGGCTCTCTTTGCTGGTCCTTCCTTCTGCCTGTCCGCCTGCATCTTTGCTGCTATTTCAAGCATATCCCTGTCCCCCTTGCAGTCGTTCCTTGCAGAGGAGCCTGAGAATCCAGTTCAGTAATGTGGAGGGGGGTAGAAGAAAGAAGGAGGGAGGGAGGAGGGAACCCATGGCCAGGGCACTAACGTAACCCCTTGTAAATTGTGGCAATGTTGGCCAGCATGAGCAATGTTTTCCATTCAGAGTTCCGCCGATGATAATCTCTGCTGAGGAATGGGAGTAACTACTACTTTGCATCCAGAGTCAGTCAACATGGCAAGGCCATATGTTGCTGGTGGTTACTGACCTGCGATCACATAGCTTTAGTGGAGGGGTGGCCATCAGAAACAGGTTCAATTTTAGAATGTAGGTTTCCACGGGGATGGTCTGATCTCTGCATCTCTTCAGCGTTTTCGACCGCGTCAGCTTGTTTATTCCTCACAGCTTTTCTCAGCTTCAATTTGTTTTTTAATGGAATTACTTCAAGATTAGAGCTAGCAGAGTTTTCACAATAAATATCTACAGATAATTTCTTAAATCTTAGCATGATGTGGTCATTCATAGTTGCTTTGTTTCTTGTGTAATAGCTACTGTTGATATATTTATCACTTGGATTACTATAATCATTTAACGTACCTTGCTACTTGCTTTGATTATCAGTTTATCCTTTAATATAACAATTTTATCTGTTTATCTTTGTGTGCGGGTGATGCTCAATTGTTGTTGCAGGGGGGAGAGCATCCAAGCCACGCGTCTCCTGCCAGTGATGAGGCTCTGTATGGAGGGAGCCAGATGCGACAGGAATCAGTCCTGCAGCAAGTCCAGCAAGTGAGTAAATCACAATTCTCTTTCTTATTGATGGCACTTCTGCAGGTGCTCAGCAATTGGGTGCTGTGGTCTCACCTCATTTGTCCTGTTCAATTTGCATTTAAGATAGTAAAACTTAAAATTCGGTTAAATGGTTTCTTAAGGGCTCTTAGTCATCCAGTAAAAATAAAAATCTAATCATTCCTTTTGCCTTAGCAACTTTTGGTATTACTCTTGCAATTCTTTCTACTGTGTGCTGTCTGTCAACTTCTCTCAGATAGTGACGTCTTAAACCTCTTGTCATGTCATAGAAGAGATAATGTTCCATTTGAAAACAGCTGCAAAATCACGACTGCATCTCATTGAAATTAGGCTTTGTGAGACTGTGCTGTGTGGAAGTTTCTTTTGCTGCAGTTATCAGACTTTGGTCACAGGTTTTCCATGAATTGATTTATTTCCTGTGCTGATTTTGGCTAATTTTAAATTTGCTTTTTCAGGGCTTAGTTAGTCGTAAATGTTAAATGATACTGTGATATTGATGATGACAGCCAGCAGTATCATTTGTGCAATCAAACAGAGCTTAGCCCTGATGAATGAATACATTGACTGTATTTGAGCAAATCTAGAATGAAAGGGATCTTGTTTTTGGAACCTCTCAAGGGAGAAATATTTAATCGTAAAAATAAATTATTTATTTGACAAATGTTAGTGTATAAAAATTTATTCTATTCTCGTGTTTATAATTACATTTATTGTTTTTATGTTCATCATCCTCTTTTATATTGTAATTGTTGTTTTTTTAATGGCCCTGGCAGTGTAGTGGATGCGACTAATATACACTCATGCCTCCCTTTGTGCCGGGGAAACATTCCAACGCTGCTTAGCCTAATCGAATAACCTTTAATACTCTCTTGATAAAATGTGAACTCACCCTATGTACTCACGAAATTACTCTCATTTTACGCATTGTAATGGTATTACTTGCTTCATATTTTATTCTTCGTTTATGTATTCATTGAAAACCATTGCTGTGCAATGGCCAAGACCATTACTCGTCATGTGTCTGGACAACCAACCTACCGAAGTAATTTCCCTCGTCTCCTTAACTGAATAACTTCTTAAAATGACTACTCTTTTTGAGCGGATCTTCATGAATTTGTGCCCTACTGTGTGAGTGAATGTTTTTAGTGCTTTTGAATGTGATTGTGTGAATACTTGCCATCCTCAGCGGGGTCCCATTAGCTCCGTGAAGGCTCCTAGGTCACAACCCAAGGTTACCTTAGCGATATCTATAGCTTTGCAAAGGTTTCATTTGGGTGGTGTGTCTGCGGCTCTCCCTGGCAAGGAAGTATAACTCCCGTAAACTTCCACAGGAGAGTTATTCGGGTGGAGTAGTTGTTTAATTTGACGTGGTGCCATTGGAGACTCTCCTTTTGTATTGCATAGAGGATTTATCATTTCTTAGTTTGAAAAATCCATTTGTGGGAAAGAATAGTTTTCTTACAGAAAAGAAAATCAACTGAGTATTGAGTTTTAATAAGAACTGAATTCTGAAATGTCATTAATTTGTATGCTGATGGAAGCAATCAAAAGTCCACAGAATTGTTGGCGGTGGATGACGGTGCTCAGTCTATTTATTCCTTTTGAACAATTAATTGAGTGACTTTTTCGTTATTTTCACCGCTTATGGACACAATAATATAATATGGACACAATAAAAAAATAGTTACACAAAAATATCTCCGTACAAGATTTTTATTTAATTTTATCACTGTATTTCACCTGTCATGCTATAAAAGTTACCTGTATTATATCTTTTGCTAATGTTTTTATGATTATATATCTGCTAATGATCATCTTTTTCTTTATATTTTTTACGAACTCCACCCTAGACCTACAATCAGTTCCAGATTCAGCAGATTGCTACAATATTCTCTGAGAATTTCCATGATGAAGAGTTCACTGACGAAGATGATACTCAACAGTGAGTATTCAATCTGTTTGTAGTGATGTTATTTATTATTTTGTTGCTGTTCTTTATCATTCAGTGGAGGGAACAAAACAGAAGGGGCCAATGATTTACTTCAATGTAACCAAACATCTTTTTAGTTCTCTGCCTGTTTTCTGACTCTTAGTTAGTGAGAGGGAATTGACACTGCCTATCTGCCCTCGACGTGGTTTCAAAAAGGACTTCTTTAAAAGTGTGTTCATTGTTAGTGTCCTCTTCTCTTATATTGTTTTACCTCATTCAGTATTTATATCCATGAAATGTTTACCCTTCAAAGCGTGGTGGTCACATGGGTGGGTGAAATGTGTGCTTTTATAACTGAGCATTTATTTCAGGGATGAATAATTTACATAGGTGACAGAATTTTATTTATACATTGATACTGAGTCTTGACGGGGATCGAGAAGTCTCGGAGGGGTGAGACTTCTCAAGTCTCGTCAAGTCTCCTGACCTAGGCAATTCTCTAGCTGTGCTGAGAGTCCCATCCCGATAATGCCAGGAAATGAAAATCTCGTCTCGACAGCCGAGACTCTCGGGTGGTCAAGAGTCTTGCACACCCCTAGTACCCATTTCCTACCCTACATGGCGTTGAAAACTCTGGTGACTCAAATATGAAGTGTTCACATACATGGCCAATATTTAAGTTTATACAGTAAAACTTCGATTTTACATCAAGTCTCGTTTTTCCGCAACGACACTCAAGTCCGGCTGGAAAACATAGGGAATTGCAATGGTGAAACTTCCATTTTACATCTTTTCTTGATTATACGCAGTTTTTTGATTTCGTGAACCACAACCCCAGCTAATCTTGATTTTACGCTGTTGTCTTTCGACTGTGCGCAGAACAGCCTCAGTATTGAAGATAATTCTGATCTCAATTTCATCTACGTATTGTCATGTTTCTTAAAGAATTAGGCATGCCTGCAGTAGGGTTTAAAGGACAATCAAAATAGAGGCACAGTAAACTCTCGATTATACGAAGTCAGTGGGACCGGAAAATTGGCACTTCGTAAAATCGAGTTTCGTAATTTCAAACCTTTTTCACAAGTCACAAAAAAATGTTCGCTTTTGTTTCTTCCGCCCTATTTTGTATTTAGTGGCCTTATTTAAACATTTTCGGTGGTTATTCTCGGTATTATTCACAGAAAAGGCTTTTTGTTATCAATTTATGCTGTGAAAGATCGTTAAATAATTATACCACCATAAATTTCCCATTTCTTGTACATACTTCAATATCAACGATCGCTTAAGAAGTTCCCGACCACTTTATAAAACATAATCAAATAATGAATTGCAAAGTTCATTAAAAGAATTTAATGTTATAAATTTGTGGTTAGGAGCGTATAGAAACTATTCAGTGAGGGTAAGATAGATATTTGTTTCCAGCACCCACGGAAATATTAGCGGCAGCCGGCCTAACCATACTCTTAGGGCCTAACCGCCATTTATGTCGCCCTCTATCGCTCAGTGGCGAGAAAAAAAAGAATAACGAGGGTCTTAACCCGTTTCCAAAATAACCTTCGTAAGTTAATAGTTCGAGATACTCCGTATTTTCAGCTGAATGTGCTATCTTTTCAATTAGTTGTTTTCATTGAGATTCAGTCACGATCATAAATTACGTAGGATATGATTATCTTATGGCAAATATTTGAAGTAAATTCTGTTTGAGTTCTCCGTCCGGCTACTGTGCTCCATCATCTTTGCAGACGTTGCTATGAAAGACTTTATTCTTCATTAGGACCATATTCTTCATACCGGGTGTGAAGTGCTATGTTCATATAGTATGTCTCTCTTCTATTATGCAGACAGGAGCAAGGTTCCAACCGGAAAACGACAGGAGAAACATCTTCCATTATCGGAGAAGTAAAGAGAGAAACCTTATTATCCACATTGATTGTTTTCCTACAAGAGACGTTTCATCATTTCTCAACGTGTGGGAAGTATTGGTTCACGTGCGTGAATTCCCAAAAATGACACGCAAAAACCTGTACATTTACCTCATTTAGTTTTCTTGTTCCTTTCTCTGCCGTATTGAAAGTTATGCAAAGGATCATTGACATAGAGAAAAGATTTTCTTAGCTTAAGCACTAAAAAATAGTCGTGCCATAATCGTAAACAAATATAGTGTGGAAAGAGCAAAAAAAATAATTTAAATTGAAAAGTCAGCAGAGAAGAAGAGAGACAATTATAAGCACGGCACCATTTCCCCGATAGTGGAACATACCTCTTCAGCCTCTCTCCGGTTAAAGACATACCCCCTTTGCAGGTAAAGATGAACCATGCCCTTCTCCGCAGTCTGAGAACGTTCCCAGTTGAATAAGAGTGGGATGAGGAAAGAAGTTTTGTCAGCATAACGAGTGGTGAATGGGGCAGGAGAAAGAAGGGTGGGGAAAGGGCCTTCAGCTCTGCCTCAGTCTTCGTTTGGGGGGCGTATTTTTTTACGACGCACTCAAGCCCAGTCGCCTTAGGGAGGGAGTGAATGGGAAATACTGGGGAAGGAAGGGTTTGGGATGCGAAAGGTGGGTGTCAGCCAGATCAGCAGAAGGCCTCAGGAGAGAGTAAACAAAGACTTTGGAAAGAAAGATCTCTAGGCACGGGAGAACGGGGAGGTGCGCGAGAAGAAAGTTTATGGTTAGAGTTAGAAGTGCATCTTCATTACCAGTAGCCTGAAAAATAAGTTGGTGGTAAATAGAGTCCAATACTTAAAATATTTAAGTTGTTTATTCAGGAAGGCTAATATATACACGAAAAGATATTACCCAGAAAAATCCGTTATTTTTTTCTTTTTGCCCTTTCCATCGCCGCTTCCACCATGGTTTCTCACTTGCATAATTGGGAATTAAATTGGGGATCTAAATCGTTAGCTGGATCAAAATATCTTAATGTTTGGAGGGCAGCGTATACTTCTTTTTTATTTGGTGAAATTACTTCCTCACTTTCATCTTCGTCGTCACAGCTATTATGACTAGTCCGGGACGCTTCTTCTTCCGACGTAGGTACCGACGTCGCATTGTCGCAAGCCTGGATATCATCGTCTAGGGCAATATAATCGTTTGATGTTGCGCGCTGTGCTCCTGCTTTTTCCAAGTATTTTTCAAAATCATCTTTTAAGCCTCTAATCTCCTCCGTGATTTCATCCACTGCAGTTTCCTGAAGGTATAACGTAACGAATCAACCATAGGCGTGATATTATAGCGGTAGAATTACTAGTAGGCTCGTTGTATCAATTACCAACCTCAAGAATATCCTCATGATGCGCTATCAAAGGGAATCTGGCAGATTTCCAGCAATTTGCGATTGTAGTGGAGATAATCAAGTACGCCTTTGAACCGTGTTTCTGCGATGATAAATGGCAATTTTATTAACTTCGCCATTTGAGCAAAGTTAACAAAATCGTTATTTCTCATCGCAGAAACACGGTTCAGAGATGTACTTGATTGCCAGATTGGCAGGAGTGCGATGCAAATAATTATTTTTTGATGATGGCATTGATTGATAGATTTTCAAAATTCAATTAGAGCGGTCACTTTTGGGGAGGGAGGCCCCCGCTCGGAGGGTCGAGGAGAGGGGCCAGTGAGGGTGAGCTCGTCGAGGAAAGGGTCCCGAATTAGGGACCCTTCGAAGTGCTTCGGCGAAAAGTAGTCAAGTAGTCCTCGATGTATGTTCACAACAGCCTGCCTTGCGAACATACCAGGTACGTTCACAGCAGTGCAAAGGGTTAAGTAGAAGTGTACGAAATACCCCGCGCGAACTTCCTGACATATCAAACTACGATGTATTGTCGATGCAATGTTTACGAATAGGCACGTAAATAGCGGCATTATGTTAGTCATGATATTTTTACTGAACTCCTATTTCCCTTAAATTGCCTCCGTGAGGTTTTAGGCGAACCCTTTCTCACCAAAGTTGCAGTATCATTTACGATTTCACACTTTTGATGGACCACAGTCGGAACCGCTGATTTTTTTAGCTAACTGCGCTGGCGTAACTAGTTTTGTTCACAAATATACCGCTGTAGTTTGTATAAACGAATGCCATTTGCTCCTGGGGACCGAGCCGAGGTTCGTAATTTCAAAACATTTCGTATAATCGAATATTGCCATGTATTTAGCATAGGCTTTTCGCCGGGAACGCAATATCACTTCGTATAATCGAAAACTTCGTAAAATCCTGCTTCGTATAATCAAGAGTTTACTGTAACTACTTTTGATTAAAACAGATGATCGCCGGAGATGTGAACAATATCACGAAAGGTCCATATAATCAGTGATACCACCTGTTGCTCTTACTTTGTTTTACTCTCCTTAGACTGGAGACCTATCGATAGATAACCATTCTAGATCAAAGACGCAGCCACGACGCGACTTATCGATCGACGCTGTTTATAAGATATTTATTGTAATTACAGCAGATGGTCGTTAATCCGGAATTATGAACTACAGAATATTTATCCCTAACGGAAGATTTTCTAGAATTTTGCCAACGCCATGTTTTCCATCGCCCCAGCAAAATGAGCCACTAAAAATCCTCCCTTGCCAAAATTTTGGCTTTCAAGGTGATCCAAAAAAGATAGTCGTACGTCTAGCATGGACGTTAGTTGATGGTGATTCTACACGAAAGTAAAGGCAACATGCGTTGTCTCATTCCGCGGGCTAACCCCACATCTGCGGGACAAATGGAGGTGAGGGAAAGTTGCTTACGGGGCAGGCTTATCAAAACTGACTCAACTTGCATCTCATTGTCAGTGGGTCTATATGAAACATGGTTGGAACTTGAATAGCTATTAGCTTAACTCCGCTAGGTGGCAAGCATTTATTTTTAACAGAACGGGAGTTAATGTAAATGCCCTCGGAGAATAACTCGTGTCATCAGTTGTCATGGAATCATTGAAGTCAAATTCAAGACTTGAAAGATAAGGCAGTCCCTTTAAACTCAGGAATTGCTTAGCACTATTAAATTGAAATACAAAAAGTGTCTGGTGTTGTTATCAGATATGGGGAAGCAAAATATTACGTGAAGATGAGTGACACGGCTTGTGAGTCGGAAGTCCTGGCACTAAATTTGCGGAAGAGTGCTTATAGAGAAGCTTAACCTGGTAGATTCAATCTACTGATGCTAAAATTTCATGGGAAAATTCTTTTTTAATGCGTAAAAATTTTAAAGAGGGGAGATTATTCCGGACTCTTTATCATTTTTTCATTCATCACTGGTGGCATGACAGCAGTTGCACGGTTACTTAAATAACTCACTTAAAAAAGTGATCTAAACACCGGAAAAAATTTAAGTAAATGAAAGGTCGTAGCACTTTTCCACAAGAATTTTTAATTCGTACAACGCGTTTCAGCTCACTGAGCCATCATCTGGTACAAGACGCTTGAACACATGTGAAGATCCCTTTTATACCCTTGAGAGAGGAGAGTATTGGAGAAGGAGAGGATTTGACATCTTTGAGGATGGGGGGGGGTGGGAGCGGGTGTACAGAGTATAGACAATGGGGAAAGATACAACTACGGGATGTGGAGATGTGAAGAAAAAAGGGGGGCTTAGAGCCCCCCTTTTTTCACTCTTCTCAACACCCCCTCCTCCTGTTTTGCTATGGTCTTCCGCACGTGTCGTCATTTTACAGTTATGACCAGAACCCTCCCTCCAACGTGGGTTCTCCACATCCCGTAGTTGTATCTTTCCCCATTGTCTATACTCTGTACACCCGCTCCCACCCCCCCCCCCCATCCTCAAAGATGTCAAATCCTCTCCTTCTCCAATACTCTCCTCTCTCAAGGGTATAAAAGGGATCTTCACATGTGTTCAAGCGTCTTGTACCAGATGATGGCTCAGTGAGCTGAAACGCGTTGTACGAATTAAAAATTCTTGTGGAAAAGTGCTACGACCTTTCATTTACTTAAATATGTCTAACTTCCACCAATTGAAGCCTGAATCTGTTGAACTTAACCGGAAAAAATCTTAATTTCCGATTATCCCGGGTCCTCTGTGCTCTGTATTATCTATGGTATGCTATTTGGAGGGAGGTAGCCGACAGCTGGGGTCATTAGCGCCATGAAGTAAGGGTTGGAGGGGTAGAAACCCTATGTTGGCATTAGCCATTGGCATTAGAGGCTCCTAAGGAACAGAGTGGTGCTCTGGAAGTGCCCTCCACATTACACTCAAGCAGGGATAGGGCCATCTCCGATAAGTTTCTGCTATTGCCTGGACTTGAACCCAGGCCCACAGGGTGTAAAGCCTTTGTGATGTATTAGCGAAATTTTGCTCCCTGTTAATGGGGTTAATTTGGATGACTATCCTCAGATATCTCATTTCTTCAATCTCCAATCTTTGTTTGCAGGGGGTAAACGAATTTCCTGAAAACTGCTTTAAAAAAAGAATATTTTCAAAAATTAGCTTTTCTGTGAGCATTTGGTATCACCATTCCAAAATTTCTCCTGGGTAACAGAAGTAACCTTACAATTAGTGCCAGAAAGGCTAGCAATTCAACCATGGGAAACATTGTTCAGGAATGCAATGTGGTTTCTCTTAAGGTAACATGTTATCTGTGGTGTTGCTTGTGAGTAAATAAGATTATGAGGCTACATTTTCTTGCCTCCAAATGAGTAATTGAGTCGGAGTCCGAATATATATCTAACCCGATTGAAAAGGATTTCATGCTCCTTAAACCTTACGTATAAAACTTCCTCACTAATGAAACTTTTTCTGTTTCTCCGCTGAAAGTTTCATAAGTGAGGTTCTAATGTATTCCCATAAATCAGAACTATACAAAAGTGTATGACTAAGCATTATAAAAAAACGTTATCCTAAAAAGTATACTCCTCCTCAATACCAACTCTTGATTTTACCCAGTGCCCATATTTTGGTCCCTCCAACTGCGTAAAATCAAAGTTTTACTGTATAGATTAATGATGCTTAATTGGTGTTATTATTTTGAATGATACATTATGTTTTCAATGGTACATAATGTTTTAGATGGCTGCTAAATCTATTGGGTTTGAATTCTTTTGGGAAAAATACTGTTTGCCACAAGTATTCAAGAGCACATTAGATGTCACGCACTGTTTGAGAGCAGGCTAAAGTGGAACTTCCCTTGCTGCTTAAATGGTATGAGATGTGTTAATAGAATGTCGCCCCATCTGTCCACGTCTTAATTGTTAAGTGATGCCGTTGACCACGTGCCAAGTATGGTGTTCAACATGAGTGAGGATGATCTTACCAGGCGAACGGAGCTCTTCAAGCAGCTGTGTGCTGAGAAGGTGCATGCGTCGTCGTCGTGCTCTTCGCTCGATGGCAGTGACCCTGAGGAGGAGGAAGAGGAGGATGACGATGAGGACCACCATGACACCTTTGACAGGCCTGCCAACCGAAGAAGTTTTGTACACCCTGTGGACTACTCTTCACGAACCAGGTAAGCATGCATTGAGTTATGCTAATTTCCCAGAAATCATTCATATTCCAAATACAGTAGATGCCCGGTTTTACGAGTGCTCATAGTCCCTCAGAAATTTCTCGCAAAACTGTGCGCTCGTTGTATCCAAAGGAGTTGAATAAACCCACCCAAGTCTCATAATCATTCGTATTTACAGTTTGTCTTTTGTTTCTGCGGTATTTAACAAAGTTTGTAACGCCAATTGTACCCCTCTAACAACTACCAATGCTAAATCTCAGAACCCAAAAGACGAGGGTAGTACCGCGTTACATAAATTTGCTCGCGACTAGCTAACAGTGGAGAAATCATTTAATTAAAACTAAAAGAACCACGAGGATTCGTCCGGGACACCTCCCGCAAGGGATCAATAAACCAAAAGAAAAGAGAATCACTTCTATAAAACAAATCGTACCACAACTTGGGCATTTATTTGACAATTGCACCTTTTGGGTTTTCTACAAAATGACTTTTCCATTAAACAAAATAAGATTATCCCTGATCCACACTAACGACTCCAATCCACTGACCCCCAAAACATCACAAATACCCCTGCACTTGACGAACCTCACACACATGAATAAATAAATTGGAGACAAATGTCCACTGAATAGTCCCAAATATGGGTGCCCCCAAAATTACAACAATAAATTGATCTTTCCCCCTTTAAACCAAAATAAAACCAACAGCCACATACCTTACGCTAACACACACACAATCATACAACCCACATACTCCGAAGTCCATGCTTCAACACAGAATTAATTCACGTCAGGAGAGTTCAAGTTAGGTGCGTCCAGCGGAAAGGTTGCAGGCCGAGAGAGCGATCTCCTTCGCTTCGCTGACTACCTAGCACCCACAGTGTTGCCGTTTTTCCCAACACCGCGTAGCAGACGACACAATTTGTTGTCTGTTCGGCCCGCGCGCGCTCTTCTCCATATGCGCGGGTCTTTAAACTGGCATCGCAGTTGGACCGCTGGCCGCCCGTCGACCAAGTTACTCCGCCGTGGTCAGCCGCGGAAGTAAAGTGGCGATCTTCTTCAAGACTGCCCTCAGAGAGGACCAATCTCTTCGCTGCAGTCGTGCGGCATGCCTGTAAACTTCCAATTCATCTCCCTCTCCTCTCAACATTCATGCTCCACAAACACATAAATGAAAACAAAGAAAACACATTAACACACATCACACACGTAACGTAAGTGGCTATCTGGCCTCAATGCTCCCCCCTTTTGGGACACGCGAGACGATACCGAAGAACAAAAGAAATAAAGTTAGTGGATTGAAGTCCCAAAAAGAACATACATATGCATAGTTTCAATTAATAATCTCTTTACATTATTTCAATACATAATATATATATATATATTTTTTTTTTTAATACATTAACTTCTCCCACCTGCTCTTCGACCTCCAACCTTCCCGGACGCACTTTACACATTACAAGTTAAACTGGTAGAAAGTCATTATCAGGTATAATATAATTGAGCCTTTGTCTTAAACATTTATGGGCAGTCTTGCAGACCTTTGTTGACAAAACCACTTGAATAGTGCAGATGCCATTTGTATATGTTCCCCTTGCCACAAATATTTTTGGCTGCTAGGTGTTCCTAGTTCATTCACTAGGTACTGCACGAATTGTATCTTTCTTTAATATTGTGAACTACGTAAATGATGAGATACCAAATTGCCTCCAGATATCAGTCTTCAAAGTCCAGCTACTTTTGCTATAATTTTAATGTCAAAATATTTAAGTTTCCCTGATATGATGCACTCGCGCAAACCACCTAACACTACTACGCCCCTGAGACTAAGTACACACCACCCCTCCACGTACATCCCAACTCCCTTACCATGTGATTGGGTGCATGCAGTCGAGGGGATGGTAGAAGTGGTAGAAAATCACTCTTCCGCTGCATGCTGAGGCCCCATTTGCCCTCTGCCTTGGATCGTGCTCAAAGGATCGGTTGCATTGAGTTCACCCCTCTACACATGCTGACCGCAGAGAATTGTTAGAGGTAGTGGGTAAGGTTACCAGGTAAGAAAGGGAAACGCCCACAATACATGTAAACAAAATGCTTCCGTGAGGAAAGGAGCCGGAAGGGACGAAGACCTTGACGAACCCAAATGAACAATCCCTTGTTTTGGTGAATCGAAGAAAGGGCTTGTTTCTTTCCTTCATACGCATGAGACAACATTGTATGACTAGGCGAAGGTGTGAGGTGCATTTTGGGGGCATTGGTTGGCTGCAATCCGTGCTGGCGGAGGGTTCTCTGTCCCTCCCTTTTGGCTGTCATCAGACAACTTTCGCTGGTCAGACACTAGTCTGAGAGTTTTCTGGAGAGCGATTGCGATGATATAAATGCTTTACTTAATGTACAAAGTCTTCAGTTCCTCCGAAAAAAAATAACCCTGGGCGGTTTACATACGTACAATAATAGCACTGTATGGGAACGGATTAGCGAGGACGCGTGTGCTGCGTCGCAAAATTTGGAGCTGAATATTATTTTTGAAATAGGAGTCTGTGTATAGGAGCTTTTAATCATTGTCAAAAGATTCAAAGGATCTGGTGTAGGAAATAGCAGTTTTTAATTGTGCTCGTGTAGCACATAGCCCTTGAGGGTAACCCGCACCTAAGTTAAGCCATTCGTTTCAACAAAATTAAGGGATTGTGCGGAAGTGCATTACTGTTTTGCTGAAATGGTGTGAAACTTTGAATCAAACAGAATTTTAGAGAGTATGAAGAAGAGATAATGAAGATTCACTACGATTGGTTGCTAAGCAGAGGATTTCTACTATCAACACAGTAATTCTACTTTTAAAAGGTTTTTACCATTGATTACTTGGCGGTGCTGAGACCTCGCTCCCTAACCTACGGTTGATTGTTATTTTACCATTTTGGTAATAATTGTGATATTCTAATGTGGCAATAGCTGATGATGTCTTCATCGAACTACATTCCTATGCATAAATGAAACATCGATATATACATTGCCGGATAGCATGCAGCAACAGATACCATTGCTCCGGCTTTCCATAAGTCTAAATTCCATGTAAGGATGCCAATCTAACTACGACAATGCACTACCACTTCCTTGCGTGACACAAAAAAAAATGGAGGAGGTTTCACTGCAATGTAAGATCCCACGCTTAAGACGAAGCCAATTGTAATATTATGGAGACGAAGCCAGCCAAAGATGATGGGGGGGAAGTAACTCCCTCTCTCACTATCATCTTTCTCCAATTTCCCTCCCATTGATAGCTGGGCATAACAAAAGAAGAATGTAAAACGGGACCACATGGAGCGTACTCAAGGCCGTAAATCACATAAATGTCTGGACATAACTGGCTTTAGGGGGGCTATTCTGTATCTTGGGGGCGCTTTATTGCGCCGCGGCTATTTCCCTCTTTCAAATGGCATCGATTTTGATTCAGCAAATTGCATCGCGTTATATTACGCCGATTTTGGGGGCGTAATATATCGCCCCCGTGAAATCTGTAGTCGGTATGAAAATTAGTGTAGGGCAAATAATACAAGTCGAGTAACTCATTAAGTTATTTATAAATATCTAATTATTAGACATAATAATGATTAAAATATCTTTTTTTAAATTATTCCATCGTTATCTAGCGGTCAGCGAAAGCCAATTTTAGGTTTTATGATATTACTTGCAAATCCAAGATCTCCGAGAGCAAGATACAAATGACGGTCGAAAACAGTTCCGCGCATTGCAGACGACGAAAATTTCTTACAGTATTTATGATCAAGCTCATCAGCAGAGAATGGGATTTAACATTAAAATATCTCTACCACCTTCATAAATGCCCTTGCGAGCATTCTATAACACAGCACAGACAGCACCGCTGCAATTGACAATGCATACTAATATATACTAATACGTACGTACGTGATTTCCAACGGAAGAAAGGGGCAAATAAACAGAATGATTGCTCGAAACACGGAAACATTTAATGAATTATTCATCATAAAACTGCATACATTTCAACATCATTCCTCCGGCGGCATATCACAAATTTACACTGTACAGCAGTATATTTAGTCCGAGTCATATCAACTCTAAGTTGTTTCAAGTAACATATGGAAATGGTATCAAAGTGCAAACATAATAACACTTCCATAATCATTGCTCGAGAAATTGGTATTAGAAACCGTAAAGTATGTCACACGAGTTCACAATCACAACACTCGCGATGATTCCTTCCATGACATCCGCGTAATCTAGAAAACAGCTGTTTTCCTCAACGAATGTATTTAAAATGGCCTAAAATGTGATTTCAAGTGACAAAAATGTTTTATAATTAAATAATTACCCTTGTGGACAACTGTGGATTAACTGTGGACATCGTAGAATTACGGCGAGCAATGAGGCAAACGATGTAAACAAGCCATGGCTGAAGATGAACGTACTAGTAAAAATAATTTCGTCACCACTAATCATAAGAGTATAATCATTATAGGCGTAGGTGAACGAATAGTGCGTAGCGGACGAAGTCCTCTTCAAGACAATTATACTTGTAAATTCCGATATATTAAGCTCAAAAATTGGCGATATTTTTCCATCGGTGACTGTAACCCTTGAATATAGACGCTTATTTACTTAGGCTAGAAAATATCCGATAGAAAAAGAGCAAAATCTCCAAACACAAGACACATCGTATTTTTAACTTCTTCCCGGGCTGCCGAGTATCCTGCTGCGTTTTCGGAGTGTCTCATTTGTTTATTGCAAAGAATCGAGAAATATGATTGGACGTGTACAAAACTCCGCCCCTGGTAGGGGCCGCTATCGGAATAACGCGAGCCAAATGCTGGCGTTATTGTCGATGCTATAAAGCGACCCCAAATTCCGCTTAGGGGCCGCTATTTTGAGATAGTGAATCGGGGGGTCGTAATATTGCGCCAGAAATAGCATCTTCGTTGTGATAGCGGAGCCGCTATCTGTTACAGAATAGGCCCCTAGGTGTACTAGATCTGACACACATATAGTATTTTCAGTTTAATAAACAGATAATACAAAACATTATAGTTAACACTTGCTCAGTGGTGCATCGCCCTTGAGAAATATCTGTCGTAATACCGAGCGTACACTGTGGAAGGAACTTTTTGACCTCGCTTAATCCGATGTATTTTACATGTTAAACATGGGACATTTGGCGGTACAAAGACTATCACTCGCATAAACGTGATTCTCGTAAAATGCCGTACTCGCAAAACGGGGCTTCCACTGTATATGTCTTGCAAATGCTTTTTGCTGTTATCACTTTTTGTGCATTGTTTGGCAAAAATCGTAAGCTGATTGGTTTGATGAAGCTCTCCTCTCTGAATCCCTGTTGGCATCAAAATTTGAGAGAGATAGATCAAAATTTTTGTCAAGGAAATTGTGTTAAGAAATAGTGAAATTTTGGCGAAACTTATACCAAGCTGTAAGTACAGTGGAAGCCCCTTATAACGACAGCTGTTGGGAACAGAGAAATCTGTCGCTATAGTGAGTTGTCGTTGTCACCGAATGCAATTACATCGTCACAAAAAAAATCACTCATCAGGCGTCACCACGGTTGTTTCTGCTAAGAGGCGAAAATTGCAGCATGATAGCTGTTTTAAATCATTATTTTGAACATTTAATTCACTAATGATCATATTCACTTGCAATCTATGATCAAATCATATGTAATTATGCAGGATGCTATATGCCGAGGCATTAAGAAGTCGATTTTAAAAGTCCCAGCTTCAGACTCACTCGTACTGAACTGTGCATAATGAGCTGTTATTATCCTTATTTCTTGGATGTTCCAAATATACATGTCGTAACTACCAGTTATGGCTATGCATCAGACTATTAAATGCTAAAACTTCGGAATCTGTTCAAATATTCATACCTTCTATCTTTCCGAGTAGTAATGAAAATGATGGGTGGCTGCTGCAATTGGGTGACGAAAGGAGTGTGATAAAATTTTAGGGTTCCACATGAGCATTGCAATTCTTTCTTTTTCAGGTTAACGGCGGAATGAAGGTGGAAGTAATCTTCTTATGCTTCAAGTCTGCCTGTATGAATGGTTTACTATCGTGTTTCAAAACAGCCGACTCAAATGCTATTGGAATCATGAAACCGAACAGCTTTACGGCATCTAAAAGCATATTAGTCATATCAATTATCTTCGGTGGAAAGGGTGAGAAACTGTTTCAAATAAATAGAAGGACAAATGATAAATGAAGTCCACTATTTGTCTGTCAGCAATATTTGTTTCGTAAAGATTCACGCAATCAGACGCAATATCAGCGGATGTGGAGACCTCTAGCGGCAGTAGCGCACACTTTTTGATAGGAATGCTGACTGGAACTGAAGAACGCTCGTAGTGTTAGGCGGCAATAACACAATTTTAACGTTTCTTAGTTCTATTGGTGGGTGGGCTGGGCAATTGTCAATGAATAATAGTACTTTTTGTATTCCTTCCCCCAATCCTGGCATCAAACGCTCGTAACCACTGCGTGAAGATAGCAGCCGTCATCCAAGCATTTTTATTTGCTTCGTAAGTGCAAGGGAGAGTTTTAACTCCCTTCAAACATCGGGGATGGGCGGATTTCCCCACCACGAACGGTTTTAACTTCTGAACCATCCTTATTGGCGCATAAAAGAACAGTTACGCGGTCTTTACTTTTCTTCCCTCCTTTGCAGGGGTCCGTTTGAGTGGCGAGAGTTTTGTCCAGGAGAAGGTTAAAGTATATGCCCGTCTCATCCGCGTTGTAAATATCGCAGGGGCTGTAATTGTCCAAATAGTCTTTAAGGACCGGAGCCCAGCCTTCCACAGCATTAACGTCAACACTTGATGATTCACCGGATAGTTTGTGAAGGGATATCCCCTTCCTATTTTTAAATCGTGCAAACCATCCATCCGAGCACTTAAAATTGTCTTCACCAAGCCTCTCACACAAATACTCAGCTTTAGCCTTCATCATTGGGCCGGTGATAGGAATCCCTGCGGCTCTTTGCTGGCAAAACCACGAGAAAAGAGCAGTTTCTAGCTGCGGATGCTCTCCGGGCCGCAGGTGTTTTTGAGTGCTTGGACGCCCTTCTTTAAGCACTGCCGAACGAATTTGTTCTTTTTTCTTTAAAATAGTGAACAATGTCGATGTATTAATTCGAAATCGCCTCGCTATTTCACTCTTTGAATACTCTCCACTTCCACAATCTGCAATAATTCTCATTTTGGTTTTTAAATCCAAGGACTCGCGTTTACCAGCCATGGTGCTAGCAGACGGGCGGAATAATGTTGAATTGGCGACATAGCCCAAAAGTTTTAATTCAACATGACGAGCACCCGCGAAAGTTTTTAACGAAGAAGGGCGGAATAATTTTTAACCTCACTGTGGAGGCGCGGGAGGGAGATGACAAAAGAGCAATGAAATGTGTACTCAAGAAATTTATTAAGGAAATAAGAAAAGGAGAATAAGGAACATGTAGACGTCGACGTTGGCGGAAAAAATGCCGTTTTAAAAGCATTGAATTCCAGAGATGTGGCACGTGGTCAAAAAGTCAACCTGCAGGGTTCCCACTCAACCGTGAAAACCTTAAAACCGTGAATTAGCCGTGAATTTCGTCTACCGTGAAAAAACCTGGAAAAAGCCGTGAATTTCGACCGAAAACCTTAAAAATCTCTCAATCTTGATAATAATACCAAATAATACCTTCCCAGAAATTTTCAACTTCGTTCATAGTGAGCGCACTTCTATTCATTGTTGGGAGCATCGTCGCATGGGTCGGAAAAGTGTGGGAACGAATGTTGCCTGAAGAAAAAACAAACATCTTTCCACAGCGCAGGCCTTTTCTCTCCCCCCTCCTGAAATATGACACCACTTCTCATCAGCTTGTTTACTTTCCTCGACTGCCTTGGTTTCCCCTCCCTCGGTCACTGCTTAGTCCCCCTTCCACCCAATTAGGTTTCACACTGGCTGCAGCGGCCACTTTCAAAACTAAATCTAGATGGTCTTCGTGTCGAAAAATTAGAACGTTTATTCAACACCCTCAATCCTGTGATTGGAAGACCACTAGCCTTGACAACCTGCTATGCGCTGTCGACACTACGCTCCCTGCGATTGAACCGGGCGACAGGGAGCTTTCGGCGCGACGTTACTAATTCTCGCGCTTGTCGGCCTTTAAGCCCCTGAAAACGAGAGAAGATTTCCGCTTATGGCAACACAGCATTACACGATTTTCGCATGCGTCGACCTGGGACTTGCCAGTTTTACGTCGCAACCGGAAAGTTTGTGTGGAGTTATTTACTGTTGGTGGTGATCCTCCGCTTTGTGCTTTCTAAGGTTATGCTGTTTGTTTGTGTCGTTAAAGCCTCAATGCCGTCGCGATATAAACTGCTACAAAGTCGTTCCATTTTTCCCAGAGCAACGGTAAGAAGGGAACATGATTTGCCTCTGATTAAAGAGATCGATTCAGTTTTGGTTTCAGAGTATTACGATAGCAGAGAAAAGAAGTCATTACACTGCCGCTTTCAAAAGAAAGTTATACGGTGGAACCTGGATCTATCGTTCCCACATTGATCGTTCGCCGTTTCTGGTCCCAAATAAAGTTCCTTATAGACAATGTAATTTTTTCCCGCATCTATCGTTCCCCGAAGTATCGTTTCTCGCATTGATCGTTTGAAGATCGCGGTTCCGACGCATAATTTTCCCGCATCCAACGTTTGACGAAATGGAGACGAAATAAATACAATGTGTCATTTATGGCTAATAACGACAAGCGCATAGTTGGAATCTTCCCCAAGAGATGGAACTACCAATGGGAGAAGCTCACAATGGGAGAAGCTCTCGTCAGTGCCGTGGGAAAGTAACATTAGCGCATTTCCCAAGATCCGTTATCCCCCTCCATTCAGCATTCGCCTCCCCCCTTCTGACGCTTTCCTCTTCTTCAAAATAAAAAAAAGGTCCCAGTTCTCGCAGGGATTGTAATAAGAAAACCTTAGCTTCGAAAAAATATCGAGTTACACGAGAACAATAGAAACGTGTTTCGCGCTCCCCCTCTTCTCACCCACTGAACTTTTTCAGCCGAACTCCTTCAAAGTTCCCAGTTCCTGGAGGTCAACTGCTGCATGAGTCACCTATTAGCCCAAAAAGTATCTAACAATGATATTCAGCAATTGCTATTATGCTTTTATTAGATTGAAATGCTACCAATTTGCGCGTAATTAAAAAAAACGAGACCAAACAAGACGTATTTTAAGCAAGGAAATAGATGGAAAAATACGATGGTGATTTTTGGCGAAACGTGATATCCTCGTAGCTGAGCTTCTCGGTAGTTAAATCGGAATTTTGTACCGAAAACAAGATATCAGGTTGTTATCAGTTATCAATTTACGAGCTATACTTTAAGTCTCACTTGTCAGAGTTACTGACGAAGAGATATCTTCTCAGGATTTTTGTTTCTCCCTACTAACAATCCGAATTCATCTGCTGATCTGGCGCTACGCTAATTAGAAAAGAATGGGTATCTTCAGGGTAAAAAATTTCATAGCGCAGTCATATAGTCACGCTTCGCCCTCTGCAGTATGCTCTACGTACCCCTGTACGCGATAGCATCAGTTCCGAACTTCACCTCGTACGAGTGGTTCCCTACTTTCCAGGGTGGCTGGACTTCGAACCACCGAGTTTTTTCCATGTGGGTTTAATAAAGTAAGGTTTCATTTTCACTAGTTTAATTTTATTCGTCTTCGGACCATGGCCCCTCCGAAGAAACTATTGAGAACTTTAAGAGATGGACTGAAAATAATTGAACAGGAAGAAAAGAATCCAGGCTAGATGCGCGTGAATATTGCAGAGCGCCTTGGGTTGTCCACTAGCACATGACGGTAGGGGTGGGGGTAGAGTGAGCTACCTGGAGAAAACAAGTAGAAATATGAAGGCGAAGATCCAGGTGGGCGTGCCGCTGACGATTAACGCAACATTGTACACGCTTTACACACTACCTCAATTATATTAAAAATATATTCATTAGACAGGAACAATTCAAGGAATAGACTATTTTTGGCCTTCGTCATCCATCTCACAACCAGTCACTGCGCCGGCGAATGCGGTTGTTTTAGGCACAGCATGCACATTGCTCTCGTGAATACTTGTACTGGAAATGGTGTTTGATGGATAAGAATTTGTACATCAGACTGAAATCCATAATAGCAGTGTAAATGCCGAGTGGAGAGCAAACATTTTTTTAGTGAGGTGGCGTTTTCCTTCAGAATTTTGAAAGAGATATGGGTCGAATCAAAAATATGACCTATGTGTCTTGATAAAGTACTATTATTCCTGTTATTATCTTAAATATTGTTTGAAACCTTTAATGAATATCTTAATTACTCGCCAAAATCCTACGTTTCCTGGGACATAGGCAACCTAGCAAAAAAATAAAGCATTGATTGTTTTTCTGCATTCATTTTATAATCGTATCGTTGTTAGGAAAAAAAATTTTTCCTAGTGGAGTTCCAAAAAAGGAGGGTAGTCTTAGAATCGTGTTCGTCTTAGATTCGTGCTAATACGGTGTATGAAATTGTTTTTCGATTTATTATGTTCTATTAACAATTTTCATAAAATATTTTCCGTTAAATAAGAAAGAATCAATTTATTATATTATATAAACAATTTAAATAAAATATTTTCTGTTAAATAAGAAAGATTGGGGTGGGGGAAATTCGGTTATTGTGCAGTAATAACAACGTGCGCAAAAAACAATCTCTCTGCGAGGAATTAAAAAAGGACCTCGGGTGTCCGGACGGAAGAAGGTCCGAAGGATATTTGGCGTCCAGGCAAGAGCGCGGTTGGGCTGATCCTTGAGTCGGCCCTGAATTTTGGAAACGATAGATCACGTCATAACAGATATCACTTTTCATTGCGGCATCAACATTCACGGCGTTTGTCGCGTACGTTAATTTTCTGTTGATATACGGCCAGTGATTTTCTTATTGTTGGCTTATTAACGGACCGTGAATTTAGCGAAATTGAGACCGTGAAAACGTGACAAATACCGTGAAAACCTGAAAAATAACCGTGAAAACCTGGAAAAAGCCGTGAATTTCATTATTCAGGTAGAGTGGGAACCCTGACCTGGCGTAATTACGAATGGCGCAAGAGAGGAATCGAGCCATTATCGCTTATATGAATTTATTTTACATTTAAATCATAGGGCTTAAAATGGTTCCTTGGGTAGCTGTCTCTAATTCGTGCTTGTCGCTATATCCCGTACTCGTTATAAGGGGCTTCCACTGTATCTTGTTTCAACTTCTTGGGCGTGTGCGAGTGCTAAAAGTTACCCTATCTCATATGAGGAAATTTTGAGTATCTATTGTATCAATCCCTATACTAATGACAAGACTTCTCAATTCTAGGCCAAGAACTATGAGATTTATCAATATTTTGTGACATGACATCATAAAATTTTTACATAAATATATAGGAATGCATTACACCTCACGAGCAAAGCCCAGAAAAATTGCGTCCACTATGACAGACATCACAAACCAACTTGAGGCTCAGTTTTTCAAGCATATTTGTCTCGAAAGCAATTGGGACTCAAGAAGTAGTTTGTTTTTGTTCAAATTTCGAAGAGTCAAGTCTTGCGTGTTCCTAATGGTAAGGTAACTACAGCTAATTATGAAGCTATTTTGAAAATTATCAATTTGTACCACTACAATTAATTGTGTTGACTTTGATTTACAATATTCATGCCTCCATCATAAATAGGGCTGTAATTACCTTTATGCATTGGTGACATGTACAAGGTGTATCCAAAATTTAAGTGCAGTTTTGAAAAATAATATTGCAACATTGTGTGTTTTGTGTACATCTGTATGCATTTTAGGAACTTATCAGGAACAAAGCTTGTGATGAGATAAGCGATCTGTGACAATACCACACAGAAGAAGTCCTTAAATTTCAGGAAATGTTTTATTGGGTTTGTGGATGTTGTATTGTCTTGCGTTTGTGTTTTGCAGGAACCAAGGTGGTGGCGGAGAGGATGGAAAGGGTGGTGGTGGCAGCAGCTCCGATGAAGATGACGACAACGAGGAGGAGGGCGGAGGGAGGAGGAAAGGGGAGGTGCAGATGGAGGTGGACTCGACTGATCGTGAGTGACACTCAATACATATCTGCACTTGTTGTCCTCTCAAAAGGTTTTCTTGCCCAATGGTATTAAATTATGCGCAAAGAGCACATTTCCCAAGATCTGCTATCTGCCTCCATTCAGCACTCGCCTCCCCCCTCTGATGCTTTCCTCCGTTCCGAAATCAAACAAAAGGTCCCAGCTCACGCTGGGATTGTATCACAAAGACCTTAGCTTCGAAAGAAAATATCAAGTAGCATGAGAACAATAGGTTTCGCACCTCTCCTATTGTCGCCCACTGATTTCTTTCAGCCTTCCTCCTTCAAAGTTTCCAGTTTCTGTAGGTCACCTGCTGGATGAATCACCAATGAGCCCGAAAGGTGTATGACAATAATTTTCAGCAATTGGTATTATACTTTTATTAGATTGAAATATTAGTAATGTGCAAGTAATTAAAAGAATGAGACCAAACACGACATATTTTCAATCTTATTTAAGCATTTTAAGGAAGGAAATTATTGGAAAAATACGATGGTGATTTCTGACAAAACTCGATATACTCGCAGCTGAGCTTCTCGGCAGTTGATGCGGCATTATTTTCCAAAAACAAGGCATCAGGTTACAATTTACGAGTTATACTATAAGTCTCACTTGTCAGAGTTACTCACGAAGGGATATCTCCTCAGGATATTTTGTTTCTCTCTACTAACAATCCGAATTCATCTGCTCATCTGGTGCTACGCTAATTAGAAAAGAATGGGTAAGTTGCCTTCCATTTAGGACAAAAAATTTCATGGAGCAGTCATGTGGTCATGCTTCACCCTCTGCAGTATGCTCTGCATACGCTGTACACAATTGCATCAGTTCCGAAATTCACCAAGTACGAATGGTTCCGTACTTTCCAGGCTGGGTTGACTTCAAACTAGCGAGTGTTTTCCTTGTTTGTTAAATAAAGTCAGGTTTCATTTTTATTAATTTTATTTTTATTCATCTTCGGACCATAGCGCTTCTGAAGATACAAGTAAGAACTTTAAAAAATGGACTGAAAATAAATTTTAAAATCAAGAAAACGTTTTTCCAAAAATAAAAACTGGAGATATGGTTAAAAAACTAAAAATCGTGTTTCAATTTTTATTGGAGTCAATTACCATTGTTGAGGTCAGAAACTTTGGGGAAAGACATAATTTTTGATGTGCTATAAGTGTATATATTTTTATTTTTCAAAATATCTGGAGGCACTTATCACCATCTTAACCTGCTAGACCCTTTGCATTCCTGAAAAATGTTTTTCATGGCATTGGTGGAATTGTAGGCATTTTTGCCTCTAAGACACAGGGCTGATACTCTGGAGAAATTTTGGAATAGTAATACTTAGAGGTCCATGAAAGTGGTTTTATTTTTTGCTAAAATTCATTTTAAAACCATGTGATTTTGGTGTTATAGAAAATCTTGGCAGTTTTATTAAAATGCTACAATTTTCCCACGTTTATAGGCCTTTTATTATTTTATGGTTCACATTTCATGAATACTAATACTTTTATTAAGCATTTTACATAACATTTAATACAATTTCGACTGTACAAAATTTCTGATAAAACTAAATGAAGGAAATGGTTCAAGTGATATTGGTTAGAGGTATATGAATGGTTCAAGCATGTAGTCTTGGCGAATACAATTGGCAAACGGCAAATCCCCTCTATCTTATATGTGTATACTTCGAGAGCCATTCCATAATTTTGGGATTGTCAAGTTTCTCTACACTGAATAAAGCCTTTAAAAATGCTTCAGTAGTAGCAACAACAAGCTCCTCCTTCGCTTTCTTTGACTGAGTGACTGTGTGCTCAAATGGTAGCTGTCGTTTTATGGGTCCCCTTTCTTTCGCACGTTTATGTCTATCGCTACTGATGTGCTTTAACAACGTGTCACACCTTTCAAATTAAAATCTTTTATCACAGACTTTGCACAGTAATACTCTGTCTTTCACATAACATCCTTCTCAACTAAATTCACTTACCCTGGTGTGAAGAGTATCACTAGCTTTTGGCATTTTAAAATTCCTATCCTTCGTTCAATATTGAAAGCTGGAACTACGATAAAAAAAACAGTCTAACCCCAAAACACAACCTATCACGGTGGTGTTTTCAAACTGAGTGCTGGGTAGCTGCAGTACTGTATAACTTACAAATTGTCTGAAATGTTTCATGTCGTGGGTTCCCTTTCGATACCCCTCACCCAGGTGTCGAGGGAAGATGGGACAGCAGCTAGATACAACAAAGTCGCTTAGTTTTGATTACAGCTGTTGCCTATCAGTCAGGAAAGGCAGAGAAAGAAGTGCACATAACAAAACATAATCGGATTCAAAGAAACTTGAAAAATTATTTCCCATTTATCGATCCTGAAGCATCTAGAATGAGACGCTTTCTCACCTGAAGAATTAGGTATTAGATTTGGCCAATGTTGAAATGATTTTTTTGCATTGAAGCTCAGTGGAGAGCCAAATATCCGACGATCCGTCCGCTAATAAGGAGAATCCCCTCTCCTCTTATCCTTTCTGTTCCTCCCTTCCCTTCCACCACTGCTAGCGCTTCGTGCTTTCAAATAACCATACGTGTCTATGGATGTCTTTAAACGAATTGAATCGCGCAGTTGACGGCCGCAGTGGTCACCACGGTGCCCATTTCAATCCGGCCTGGCGGTGCGCCGTCTATGGCGTGAAATACAGGCAGTGCTACATTGAGGCCGCTTTCTGACGAGAAGACTTTTCGCTGGCCGTCGTTCACGTCGCGAAGCTGTGAAATTCAGGCCGCTTTCAGACAATGCGACTCTGCCATGCTGTGGGCCGTGCCGTGAATGGCGGCCCGGTCCCAGCCAGCGGCCGTGTTTAAGTCAACAGAATTGTTACATTAGACCACACTCAAGGTTTTCCTGCAACAAGTTATCCAATAGCACTGTCCAATGCGACGCAATGAGTCACTGGAATTACTGCTCGTCATTGACGCGTGCTTGGCGTGAGAGCTTGTATTTCCGCTCTTCTGAGGCCGCGTTAAATTTCTTTCAAGAAGAAAAAGAATTTCTCAATTGGCCGTATAATTCTCCCTGCTCGTCCACCTTGCAAGTCGAAAAAATTTTACTGCGTTGGTGTGCGGGAAAGGGGAGAAATTCCCCGCAGGGACCAAACACCAGCCTCTCAACCGGAAAGCCCAAAAAACACACACACTCACACAATCACTCACACAAGCATACACAACAAGATCCTTTGTGGGGGCTGTAGGGACCTTCGCTTAGGAATCTTGCTTCACAAAAAACCGGGAATCTTCACAGGATGGGCCTGTTAAAGACAGCCAGTGATCCGTAGAAGCACTTGCACTCAATAAGCAATCACTCACCTGTGGATGGCTTCAATGTTCCGGGAGAAAAAAGGTTTGCTCCAAAAGAGCGTCGTCAGGGGGGTGTTTGAGGAGTTCGTTAAATTCGATGTCCAGCAAACTCCCTATTATCCAGTCTAATGCAGATTGGGAAGTGCGGCACGAATAATCAGATAACACAAATAATCCGAACTTTCTATTTAATTTCCTGTCATTTTCATAATTTAAGTAAAGCAATCAATCTATTATTTATTATCAATGCACATTTTATGTTATTTTAGATTGCTTTCCGGAATCATTAAGAGCTTCCTTTCCTGACTGCAATCTTTTTTGCTGCGATAGCATGATTGCATTCGTATTCTTACAGCTTCATGTCATATCTGGTTTCCAAAAATCGTGCATGTGTGGCTGCGAGATCGCGTATTCAGAAACGTGGTTTGCGCAAATGCTTCAAAACCACTGTGCAACATCGGAAACTACACTGCCAGGCACCACGCCGCGTCTCGCACAAGTTGCCCAGGATGCACAGCCGCTGCAGTATTTGCAGTGTGGTCGTATGGTCGGCCCTCGGCATTTGGTTCCACGTACGCCATACGCGATAGCATCAGTCATGAACTTCACCTCATAAGAGTGGTCCGTACTTTCCAGTGTGGGTTGACTTCAAACCAGCGTGGGTTTTCATTGTGGATTTAATTAAGTCAGGTTTCATTTTTATTAGTTTTATTTTGGTTCGTCTTGGAACTACAGCCCTTCCCAGGAAGCAGAACAGAACTTTAAAATGGACTGAAAATAATTGAAGAAGTAGAAAAGCATCCGGGAGAGAAGCATGAGGATATATGCAGAATGCCCCTGGTTGTCTGCTAGCACATGACGGTAGGGGTGGGGTTAGAGGGAGCTACCTGGTGAAAACAATAAGTGGGATGAAGCTGAGGATCAGGTGGGCATGCCGCTGCTGATTCATGCATAATTTTTCACGCTTTTGACAATTGCCTTAATTGTATTAAAAATATACCTATTAGGATGAAGCATTTCAGATAGTCGACAATTTTCGGCCCATGTGTTCCATCTCACAACTAATCCCTGCACTGGCAAAAATTGCTGTTTCAGACATAACATGCACATTGCTCTCTTAAATATGTGTGCTTGAAATGGCATTTGATTAATAAGAATTTTTACATCAGACAGAAATCTATTGTAGCAGTGTAAATGCCAAGACAGCATGCTAAACTTTTTACTGAGGTGGCATTTTCCCCTATGATATTTAAAAAAGATATTAGTCGAATCAACTATATGCCCAGAGTGCCTACATAAAATTCAAATATTCCTGTAAGCAGCAAAATTTGTGTATGAATTCTTTACAGAATATCACAATTACTCGCCAAAATCCTGCGATTCCTGCTACACAGACAACCTAGCCAAACATTCCCATATTATTCGTTTGCCTTCATTTGTTCTCTTTGAAAAATGATGGATCGAGGTTCCACTGTGATTAATTTGAATGAAATGAAAAGTCATGTCAATGAGATGTATGAATTAAGATGTGATTATCACTGCTATCTGTAGCCAGATGTCTCAGCCGTGTGCTTCCTTATAGCGTGGGCTGCCCTGGATCCATCATCTAGTCTGGGACTGGCTCCAGTGGCCATGGACGAGGCTCCTAATCCATGGGGTGACTCGACTGCTGCCATCTCGTCCACTTCGCCACTCGCTTCCATCGCCCCCACTGCATTGATTGCCACCCCTGACGACTCAGCCGTGGGCTGGGCCGACTTTGAAAGTGCCTCTGGACTCGGAAGCTTTGCCAACTTTGAAGCTAACTTTGGGATTGCAGGTGACCAAGATGAGCCAGGCAATGCAAAGGACGAGAATAAGAATGTAGAGGAGAGCACAGAGGAGGGCATTCATTTGTCAACAACAACAACAACAGGTGCGTATGTGCACGTGCTCCCTTGCCTCTTTGCGCCAGGGATCGACTTGGCTTTTACCTCCTGTCCTGTGTTCAGGTGCCAGTGCTTCATTTTTGTTTGTGGATTTCAATGAAGATGACTTGAGGACCCTTATGATATCACCAAGTGGGACAAATGTTTTCCTTTATATTTTCTGAGTGTATCCCCTTCCTCCCCTCTTCAGGTGTTTCTTTCATTTCTTCTCGCGTTTTCCTCCGTGTCGGTTCATCTTTGCAAACAACATTGCAGCAGGCATCTTCAGGTTTGAAGTGTCGGTTGTGTTTTTACCCGTCTTATATGTAGGCCATGGTTTTGTCCAGGTGCATTCTAATTGGTCGGTTTGTGGATGTTTCTTCCAGGTGTTGGAGAGGGAACAGCTTTATTTCCCAAGGAAAGTAGATGTTTGGATATTTTGATAGCCTCTCATATGAGTCAGGGATAGTACTGCTTCTCTTTAGCAAAGAGTCCAGCATTTTCGAAGTCCACATTGTGCGTTGACCCCTCCCATATGAGCTCGGCTGGCGATGGTGGATAAGCATAACTGTCTGCTCTTGGTGGCCCTTTGGTGCTCCTTCATTTTGAATTCCATGGCTCTTGATGTTTGGCCAATCCAAGAGCACTTGACTTCCTATATTCTACCTTGCATGTTCATGGGCACCTGGCACTAGGCACTCCATAGCAAATCGGCTGTCGTCGCAACAAAGTCAAAGCATGTCACTATGTTGTGTTTTGCAAGAGTCCTCGCAACTCCGGAGAAAACTTGCCTCCAACACTTCAAACCTAAAGATGCCTTCAGTAACGCTGGCAAAACTGTTGTCGTGAAGTTGAATCAATGCGGAGGGCAATCCAGAAGCCTAGCTGTGCCTACTGCGCCACTCTACGGAAGTGTCCATCAACATTTGTTTTATTTGGTGGTTGGCCTTCTGATGCTAAGGCATATCGACTATCATTAGGCTCTTTTGTGATTCCTGTGAGGTGGTGTGCAACTTTATGTCGTATTATTGTCTCTCATCTTGCTCTACTGCATGAGCAAAGCATTGCCTACTTATACCCTATTTGTCTCTCCATGCATTTTCCATTTTAGCTTCAAAGCGGAGTGTTTCCTGTCCTAATGGAATGCATACTTACGTAGTGAAATGCATTTCACTTGCTATTGGATGCCATAGCATTGCTGCATTTTGTTTCCTGTATGTCTTTTGCCGTGATCCTCTCCACTTGTCCTGATCAAGAAAGAGCGTGCCCACCCATCCCTTCTTTTCCATTGGCTCTCCTAAAAACTGTTTGTGTGTTTTACTGTTCATTTATGTTAAAGGGAGGTGATCCCTCTCTGTTTCAGGAACAATATCCCTGTTTCTATATATTGCTTGGATTTTTACGTGATCGTTGTTGTCTCCGTTCATGTAGGTGGTCATGAAGAAAGCGCCTTGGCAGCGTCAATGCAGTCCCAAAGAGTGCCTGGATCTGCAGAGACAGAGATGGCACCTCCAGCAGCAGGAGACTTCACACCCAAAGTTGAGGAGGTCAAAGAACATATTACTACGTCGGAATGTGATTCGGCAATGTCAGATGAAAGGTAAATCTGGTTTTGAATATTTTTTCCCTCCTGCATCTCTAATTATACCAGGGGTTATTAGTGTGGTACAGTAGCACCAAGCAGTTTGATCATCTGGCCATTAAAAAGTCTTCCAATCGGTGGGAAGATTTTGTCTATATTTTGTTGATACATTCATTAAATTTTGGAGTAAATCAATGCAGCATACTGATGCTTCCTTTACATGACTGCTCTTACTTTCCAAAGGACATCTACTTTGGATACCAGCACGAACATTTGTGATGCAGTGGATGAAATCAATGGCTTGGGATGTGTAGTTTTAAAATTTTGTTGGTAATAGTACAGCAAACTCCCGATTATCCAGGGACTGTTGATGCGTGGAGAATTGCCACGAATAATTGGAAAGCATAGGCAAACCAAACTATCTCTTTAATTTCTTGTAATATTCATAATTTACATAATCAAACAATATCATATTATTTTTCCATATGCGAGGTGTATCCGAATAGTATCCAACCTGCGTTCATGTCTTTGCTCCAGAGAACTATCGCTGCCTATCAGGAGTATGAGCGTAACCAGGAGTTCCTCACTACCTCCCTGAATGCCATAGTTATTGGTCGGACATCATGGGGGATCAATGAATTTGCATTAACTTTTAATTCAATCTCGATTATGATGTATGGAAACGATTGATATGATACAGAAGGCCTTTGGGGACAACAGTAAAAACATAACACAGATAAATGAATGGAGTTTAAAAATGGTCGCACATCTGTTGATAGTGACCCTTGTACTGGCTGACCTTCGCTGACAATAACACCATTAAACATCAGTCATGTGCGACTTGCGATTTGAAAGTTATTGTCAATTGATGGTCGTGAGCTAGAAAATGATCTCGGAATTCTAAAACTACTGTTTGGGAAATTTCGAACAATATTTTGAGAATGACTCGTGTCTGTCTGTGAGAAATTCATTCCAAAATTGCTCATGACCAAGGAGAATGACCTTGGCTCTAAAATCGGTCAGGACAACTTGAAACTGGTCAATGATGATGATATTGTGGTTTAGAAGCTGATTACTGGTGATGAATCATGAGCTTATGGTTACGATCCTGAAAATAAACAACTATCTTTGCAGTGGAAGCATTCAGATGAGCCACCGCTGAAAAAAGCATGTCAAAGTCAGAGTCATGTTGAGTGAATTGCCGATTATTTTTTTTCGATTGTGAGGCTGTTGTGCCCTTAAATTTGCACCAAGAAATCAGGCGATAAACGATGAATATTGAGTTTAAGTTCTGTAAAGGTTGTGTGATGCCGTGAGAGGAAAATGACCTGAGCGTTTCTGGTCAAGTGGTGACAGGCCTCTTCACCACGTTAATGTGCCAGCATATTCATCGATTCTGCAAATTTTGGTGCAATACAATATTGCACAGCTTCGCTAGCCTCAGTACAATCCCGAAAAGATCCATACAATCATTGGATGTTCCTAAAAAATTGAAAGTGGCACTCTAAGGAAAGCAATTCGACAGCATTGAGACAATTGAGAGTAATGCGACGTGTGATTTGGAGGTGATTCCAAAATCTTTGTTCCAGGACTACTTTAAGATGTGGGAGAAGCGTTGGAAGCGTGTGGTTCAATCAAATGAGGACTAATTCAAAGGATGCTATAGCCTGGATGACGAAGAATAGCACCAACGAGGTGATATAAACGAAGGCCGGACACATCTCGTAGTCTGTTATTTTGGATTGCTTCCCGGGCTCATTGAGAGCTTTCTTCACCTAACCACGACCTTTTTAGCTGCAACGTGATTGTACTCATATTCCAACTGCTCCATATCCTCCAGCAGTATGTCCATGCAGGCGAGTGCGTGGTTGTGGCTCATGCAATCTCTACTTCCCTTGATACTGCCTTCACTTCTTCTATTCCCTTCCTCACCAGTTTTACCTAGAGTGGCCATGGCATAATCATACCCAAGTGTGATGAAACCTCCAGTTCTCATGGGTCGTATACAACCACATGGCAATAAAGGTGCACGTGCAATATGATGAATGCGTTTAAAGATCGTAGATAACATGTTTCTTAATTTACCATTGAGTTTAGCCATTGAGCAATCTTCTATAATTAATCTAGATTTTTTTCCCGCCTCTCAACCACTTCTGCAATGCTAAATGCAATGCAAATTGGTAACAATCCTCATCAGTAACTAAATTAAATAATTCCGTTTTATGAAGGGAATTCTTATGGAAATTATAAAGCTGGTATAGCCTTTCATTAAAATGCAATGATTGTGGTATCATTGCATCCAATTTTATTTTTTATGAAGATTGTGGAAAACATCGAAGGAGTGTGGAACTCACTAACGGATAATCCTCAATACATGCAATCTGTAACGCCTGTAATCTGCACACAATCAATGGAAAATAGATCGGGAAACAGAAAGGGAAATGATGCTTCGGTGAATGATAGATGCATGAAAATATTACATTACCTGTCATCATCATTAGTCAACAATCCTAAGATTGGTTTGAAGCAGCTCTCCATTTCTCTCTCCTATCCGCTAGCCTTTTTATAGCAACGTATTTCTTTCTTCTCTTTTACATCCTTTATAACCTGTCATAAGTAACTCATTCGGGGCCGTCCCTTGCCCTTTTTCCCTTCCACTTGTCCTTCAACGATAGTCTTCATCAGGCCATCATGCCTCAAAATGTGGCCAACTAAGTTGTCCCATCTTCTGCTTAAGGTTTTTAGGAGGCTTCTCTTTTCTCCCATTATTCTTAGCACTTCCTCGTTACTTACACGGATAATCCATCATATCTTCATCATTCTTCGGTAGCACCACATTTCGAATGTTTCCACTCTTGACTTCTCTGCTGTTGTCAACGTCCAAGCCTCGCTTCCATAGAGAAACATACTCCATAAGTAGCATTTGATGAATTGTTTTCTTACTTCTATGCTTTTATTCTCAGCTGTAAGAAGATTCTTCTTTTTGTTGAAAGCCCTGTTCGCCTGCGCTATTCTACTGACTATTTCTTTCTTGCTTTGTCCATCGTTAGTAATTTGGCTCCTCGACTAAGAAAACTCTTTCACCTCTTCAAGCTTATGCCTTCCTAGGTTAGTCTTTGTCATAGCCTCCTCCATTTTGCTGCAAACTAATATTTGTCTTCTTTTTGTTGATTTTCAGATGATATCTGGCCATTGTCCTTTCCATATTTGTCAAAGTCATCTTCAAATCCTTCTTTGTCTCAGCTATGACTGCTATGTCGTCAGCAAATCGCAGCATACTAATTTTTTCTCCATGGATATTAATACCAGAAGCTTTCTCGATGTAATTATTAAAAATGATGGGGGAAAGTGCACTCCCTTGTCTCACCCCTATACTTATTCTTGTTTTTGCACAGTTGGGTCCACATTTGACTCACCCTGATATCTTTCAGAATTCTAAGCATTGAATTCCATTTCATATTATCAAATGCCTTCTCTAAATCGACATATGCTGTGAAAATCTGTTTGTTTTTCTCCATTCTCTTCTCTATGATCATCCGAAGAGCCAAAATTGCTTCCCTTGTGCCCCTGTTTTTCCTAAATCCGAATTGGTCCTCATCCAGGAATTCTTCTGCTCTTCGTTCAATTCTCCTGTAAATGATTCTTGTCAGAATCTTCGACACATGTGTCGTCAGTCTTATGGTCCTAAAGTCTAGGCACTTCTCTGGTCTCTTCTTTTTGGGTATGGGAATGATGATGTTCTTCTTGAAGTCACTAGGTAAATCTCCTGTTGAGTACATATTGCAGATAGTTTTCAAACTGTTGAATTGAGACCTTTTCTCCTGCATTTTTGATTAGCTCTGCTGGAATATCATCTATTCATGGGGCTCTATTCTTTCACAGGTTTCCTTCTGCAGCGTCAAATTCCAATCTTAAGATGCTCCCTCCAATGTCATCCCTTTCAACTTCACTTCCCTCTTCGATAATTTTTGAGCTAAGTTTGCTTCCATTGTATAATTCCTACAGGTATTCCTTGCATCTCTCAGCTTTTTCTTCGTTTTCAATTAGAATATTTCCATTCTTGTCCCTTATGGTAATACCTAGAGGCAAAGATATTCGGTGAATAAAAACTGTGAATTTCGTCATAAAAATCTGTCAATTTCGGTTTAAAATTTCGTCATAAAATATCAATTTCGTCACAAAAAATGCAGTTTTGTCATAAAAATTCACTTGTCATAAATATTCCTTTTTTTATCCCCAGAACAATAATTTCAGCAATGAAAATGCTTATTACTGTATTAAATATATTTTTAATGGTAAAAACCTTGATAAAGAAGGGTCAAAGCAAATGCTAAAGGAATAAGTTAAGCATTTGTTAGATACACATACCATATACACTCTTTTCTAAGTATGTATTTCAACCTCATAACGTGAGAATTGAGAAATGCGGGAGTTGCGCAAATGGGAAATATTTTTGATTGGTCTACATTTCACTGTCTCATTGGCCTGCATGATGTAAAAAACTTATAGTTTTCACTTAACACATTGATAACAAAAGTCTTTAAGGTCTTACACAAAAGTATAATATCAACACTCACAAATATGTATTTATCTACTAATAGGTTGCTTCTATCTATAAAAGTTTTTTTTGGAATATGCCATCTGAAATTAATCACACTATCAAATTTAAAATTGGCTGAACCCTTCTTTTACTGGAATTGAGATCCATTGGTCAAACTTGACTTTAATTCTACATTTTTTGGAAGTTTAGTGGTTCTTTTATTTATATTTTCATGCATGGAAAAACCTCTTTCTCTGCATCTACATTTGCAACAGGTATCCACAGGGTTTTCACACAATTTTCTACAAGATGGGGAAAATCATTTCTAAGGGTAAGGATAAGTGGAAGTACTGAAAATTCTTTTCCTTCTTCCTGAACTGATCTGAAAGAATCCTTCAAAGCAGAATAGCCAAGAAGTTCTTGAGTTTCTGTTAATGATAATATGAGGACATTAGCAACAATTGTGCTTAAGTCCTTCACATCAGTCGCCAATATACACCTTGTGTTGAATAATCTTCCCATGGCTGTACAGTGAGTCCTCGTTTAACGTCACCTACCGTTCCTGAAAAATGTGACGATAAACGAAATGACGTTAATCGAAGCATAATATCCCATAAAAATAATGTAAAAATTGAATATCGGTTCCTAGTCCTCACAATTCCTATGCGAAAAAATTTTTGCGTATCATATCTGGGGCATTTTTTACGATGGGAATGCCAAACTATGGCATAAATACGAGTTCCTGTCTTCATCGACGACAATAGCAGCAGTGACGTAAATCCTTCTCCATTTTTGTATCTTCCCGCTTTTGCTTTTCGGCTTCGCTATGGTGCGGTCCAATGAATGCTACCAGACGCTACAGACCGGGGATCCGGTGCTCCGGTCCATAGGCCCTACCCTCGCTACGAGAATTTCTTTTCGGACCGGTAAGGAGCGAAATCAAAATGGCGGAAATGAGCGAGGGCGGGCAAACTGGGATTATGAAATCGAAGAGATGGTTTTAATTGCGAATTGAGGCGGGCGGGCGTCGCCTGGGCATCATCATCGCTGAAACATCGTCGCAGTAACAGGAACCAAAATTATTGTGAACAGTGTTATCTTGGAAATTGTCGTGGAAATGTCTCTGATGCTAAAATTTTTCCAAAACCGTAATCGCAATTAACAATATACACACCGTTTTACCCTTTGCATAGACTGACTGTATTACCGCCCACGAAACAAACAACCTGTAACGCCTGCCACTTCGCCTTTTTTCTCGCGCGAAATTTAAAATACGTGACGTTATCGCGAAGTGAAGGGACGATAAACGAATCACGGTCGTAAAATTTTCGTGACGTTATCGCGAAATGACGTTAGACGGGGTGACGTAGAACGAGGACTCACTGTAATAATGTTCCTCCCTGGGTCACTGTATTCGAGAAACTCGCTGCGCTCCGCACGCTCGTTAAGGGGCTCCGCCCCTTAAAAACCCCGGTTCCGGCTTCGCCATCTACATTTGTGGTCGTTCGAAGAATTTTAGTTCGAATTATCTCACCTCAGCTGGGGGCCGGCTTTGCCGGCCAGGGGGTAGGGAGGCGCCCCACTCATTCCTCGGAACAGCTTCGCCGTTCCTCGTTGAGAGGCGGCCCCAGGGGTTGAGTGTGCCCCCCCCGGGCTACCCCGCTTAATAACCGGAACGGCTTCACCGTTCCTCGTCTGGGGTCGGTATAGCCACCCAGAGGGCGAGGGCATTTCTGAAACCGTTATTCGTTTAAGGGGCGGCTTTGCCGCCCAGAGGTGGGGGGAGCCCACAGCGGCTGCACCGCTTGAACACCGCCGGCTTCGCCGCCCAAAGGTTACTGAAGCTCCCCCTCGCCTACGCCAGTTCCTCGTTGTGGGGCGGCTTCGCCGCCTTAGGAATGAGGAGCCCCCTTGCGGCTGCTCCACTTAGTCCTCATAAATGGTCTTTTCCAATGACGGGGGTGCCCAGGGGGATTGTGGGGATTTAATGTTTTATACATGCGGTCACCAATCGTCCACAGTGATTATGTAGCGATGATTGTAAAGGGTAGTGCAATGCGGCGTAATAGTGGCGACAAGTACCCATAAAAGAAGTCTTAATTAATTTTTTTGCGGGGGGTTCCAACGGAATACCGGTTTCGGGTTTTATATTTGTGTTAAACCATTGGTCACAAATCGTTCTCATAAATTCCGTGCCAATAAGTCCTAGGGTTCCGGAACAGTGGCGGAATTCTGACGATTCTTTTACCCAGAGAGGCGATTTATTAGAAAATTTTTTTTGGGAGGTTTCACGGGTTATCGGGGGTTTTAATAAGAAGTAGGGGCACCGGCTAAATTGTGACGAAAACTACTCGGAAAAGCGACTTTAAAATTTTTTTTCCGGCGAGGTTCCAGGAGGTGATCGGGGGTTTTCTGGTATATTTTCCCGTATGGTTTACAGTGGCCTGCCCTCATAAAATATTCTGGATCTAGAGCTCAGAGGGGACGGGTAGTGCGGCGTTATGTTTGTGAGAAGTTCCCAAATAGGAGATGGCACATTTTACATTTGGGGGGGATTTCAGGGGGATACTGGGGGTTTATATGTGTGTACTCCTGGCAGTCACCATCCGTTCACATAAATTCCATAGGGATGAGTCGTTGGGGTAAGAACCAGCGGTGGAATAGTGACGAAAAGTACCCAAAAAGTAGACTTCTATGCAAAATTTTATATTTTGGGGGGTGTATGTGGGTTTTCTGGGGGTTTCTAGGTTTTTACTACCAGGGGTCATCAATCGTCCACATCAATTCCGTAGCGATGAGTGGTAAGGAAAAGCGGCGGAATCGTGGCGAAAAGTACCCGAAAAGGCTACTTATATGCAAAGTTTAATTTTTTGGGGGTTTCAGGGGGTTTAAAGATGATGATGTTATATGGTCACATCCATTTACTATCATATCTATGAGAAGTTGCCGCTATGACATCCATATTTTGAGAGTAATACAATAAAAAGTAAATCTCTCCCCGAAAAAAATTAGAAGTGCCCGCCATTTTTATTTTTTCGCTGTTATGTCGATTAAATCATTTATTAAATGTTTATGTTTTCTGAAAGATAATGCATAGCTGTATGTAACTACAAAGTTTGTAAGAAATCGGTTTGGTTAAGATTGAATAATCCTGTGTTAATCTTTTGGAAATCGTACTTTTCGGTGATTTTCGGAATATTTTAATTTTTTTCTGAGTAACCAAGGAAGACGAAAGAAAATTGTTACTTACATTTCGTAGACGATAGTATGAGCATATATAATAATCATTTTCGTTATCATACACCTGAAATTAAGTCGAGGGGAGTAGAAGGGATGAAATTATTTTCGAAAAACCAATTTTTGGACGCCATTTTGGCTGCAATTTTCTTGAAAAGAAACTTATAACATTAAAAAATTACGTGCCCACATTCATCAGCTTTCGAAAATGCAATAACGATCCGTGTGGCACGCACGGTTCGCGCGCAGTAAAATAAAAACCGAAAGACGGTCCCCGGAAAAAGCGCGATTTCGGCCATTTTGTCGTCCTAGCAACGACACTTGGCGGAAACTTCCGGTTTTCGGATTTTTCCTCCGGATCATTGCGGGTTCCCCGCACGCGTGCCAAATTTCAGCTCTCCAGCACGTCTAGAATTGGTCGGGAATTTGTATCCATCAGTGAGTCAGTTACCTCAGCGGCTGATATATAATAGAGATGACAACTTCGTATTAGTCTTTCCACCTATTTGCTTCAGGACCTCACACATGGAAAGTTGCACAGATTTTTTGAGACTATTAAGAGAAGATTCATTTTCTTTTACAAACTGTGCATTGCTGACTAGGGTAAAGGAATTCAATAGATTAAGGTTAAGTAGGTTCTTAAATTTTTTCGGTTCTTGATAGATACCGGTCTGGTTCTCCCCCTCTGGTTCTCGATACTCAGTTCCGAGGATGAACTCTAATTATCTGAATTAATGGCAAATTTATTGGAACAACCAGAAGAAGTGGATGAAAATAATTTCACGAAAGATGTTAATCAGCAGGAAAGCTCTGTAAAAAAACGTCTCCACAATTTTATTTGCCAAGTAAAAACGTTAAATAACACGTTGTTAAGAATGCATGATTGACCAATATGTTTCATTACATCTGGCAGCCACTGGTTCTTTCACTAAATTTTTTGTTGTAACTTGTAAGTCAGATCAAAATACATTCTGTGATGTAGCTAGCTAAAATTGTTGCTTTAATTGACAACTTATTTGCATGCTTCACTGTCACAGTTCTTATAACCTCAACAATAAACTACTCAACATGCTGGTATAGCGACACTGGATAAACTGAGCGGCCATGAATTAACGCAAAATTGTAATGCGGTGTTGCATTCTGCAGGATAACCACCCTTTTCCTCGCCATGCATAGGTTTATCAAACTACGAATAGGCTCTCGAAACGCATTTTGCTCGTTTGTCGAAGAATTACTGTATGTATAAATGAATCAATCTTAAGACCACTCTCAGACGAAACGATTTTCCGCGGGCACCGTCCACGACACACGGCATTGCAGAGAATCGTCTCGTCAGAAAGCCGCCTGAATTTCACGTGAACGGCGCCCGGCGAAAGGTCGTTTTGTCTGAAAGCGGCCTCAATGTAGCTTAGTCTATATTGCGTTCAACGGTCCGCACCCCCCGTAGACGGCGCATCGCCGGCATGCTGGTATAGCAACACTGGATATAATGGACGGAGGAGGAGATAATATCCTCCTCCTCCTTCCATGGCCACGGCTACAGACTGTTAGAATGTTGGCGAGAGCGACAAACTGACGAACCCTTAAATGTGCGAGCTAGCAAGAAACTCTCAAAAGAAAAAAAACTTGGACGCCATGCTATCGGAAAGTAATATATGCGTTTTTTTTTTTTTTAACTTTTTTTCACTTCTTGGCCATGAATACGCTGCAGACCATTTCGGCTTTGGGCGCCAAATTCAAATCCTCGCCACAGTTCCGAGCCGGTTGCAAAGCACCAACTTTATGCGATCGGTTCTTGATACCAGTTTTTAAATAGACCTTGAAGTGACGGGGTATTTTTTTTGGCAGTGGTAGAAAATATCGCGCCAAATTCGCAGAAAAAGTGCTTAAACGCAAAATTTTGCGGAACCAAGTGAATTTCGCGCAGCCTTGGAAATTTCGCGTTATAATTCGCTGTTCGCGAAAATAGTAATATCTCTTATGCTTCATTCCTTGAAATGGTTCCTCACTATTCTATAGGCCGCTGCCACTTTCCCATGTACGAGGTTATTTTGCACTTCCTCACATATGTTCCTCATCCGCTCTTCTCAGGCTTTCCTCGCTTTGCGGCAAATATTATTTATTCCCTCTTTATTCTCTTGCAGCAAGCCTGTCATTCCTCAGTATTTGTATTCTTGTACTTTCTCCATTCTTCAATGAGGTCTAGGAATTCATTTGTAATCCATGACTTTTTCTAACGTACGTGAGGGAATGAATGATAGATTCCCCTCTCTTATGCTGAGTGGCTTCTATCTCTCTCTCTCTGTTGTAGGTTCCTATTCTTTCCTGTGTTCAACACAGGAGCAGCTGTTGATGCATCAGAAGTCAACTTGGCCCACAACTCAAAAGATACAATGCTTGAATCTTCCCCTGTCCCCTGTCTACCTGGCCAGATGGCAGCGAGTGAATCTTTGCAGCCAGCAGAGAAGAAGACCAAGGATGTAGGAGCCATTGTTGCCCAAAGTCCTGCCCTGTGAGTAGGGATGCCTAGATGTTGATTGTGGTGTTGTGCAAACAATCCCTCCACATCAAAGCATTTGTGATGCCTCATTTTTAAAGTTCGGAAATCCTTCTCTATTCATTAGGTTAATTTCAATGTTTCTCAATAATTCAAAAATTGTATGCAATGGTTTTTAAATTTAAATTGATTTAATTGGAACAGTTCACTGCTCTTGATTCTTGATTTTACTGAATGATTTTTTGCTGTTACTGATAGTTATTTCCTCTCCATTCTTTTAATGATCAGTAAAATTATGAAAAAATTTATATTTTCGGGGAATTGGCTTTACAGGAGACACTCGTTATTACGAATCTCACAGGACTGAAAAACCGGAGGTTAGTAATAACGAAGTTCTTATTAATATTTATTTTAAGAATGATCAAAAGAAAAAAATCATTTTGTCTACGTTCCTTGTCTCTTCAATCTCCTGTTCTTATACTCACACAGTGCGGAACAGCTTCAGAGTCATGTGCATAATATATGCCATTAAATTACATGCAAATATATAAAAATAAGCGCATTCGTTTAATTGTATCAATAGAAGAATTTGGCATGATGCAATTGAGGGTTGATATCTTCCCGAATGTAGTTAGTCCTCGATATACGAACAAGATGCACTCCGAGACCTTGTTTGTAAGTTGCTAAACCTATGCAAGTCATCAAAAAGTGCGGCCATCCTGCAGAATGCAACACTGCATTACAATCATGCGTTAACTCAAATTGTGACAAACTGATTTAACCGTGCATACGATGCAGCTGGAGTAAAAATTAAATCGCTGTCCCCGGGAAGGAAGAATGGGCGAAACGCTGAACAGTTCCTAACTTCACACACCGGATTCTATGATATTATGTTCAGATTATGCCCGAAGTGCAAGTTCCTCTAGGCCACACTGCGTTTCAATGCCAAACTCTAAGGTGCCAAATTTGAAATTTTGGGCACACTTGAATTTTACGAATTTATTTATCTCTGAAAGTTTGTAAATCGAATGTTCTTATGAAGAGGATTTTCTGTACATGTTCTGTGCATTAATGAGTGGGTCATCCTGACTCCACAGGAACGAAACTTGTTATTTGATGTTACATGCATACTGAAGTATCTCCTACTGAAGAAACAATTGTAATTGACCAATTGCCTGGTAATTCCCACGTGCTCCATTTGAGCCTACCTTAACTGTTTGAATATTTTAATTATTAAATTACAATTAATATGTTGTGTTGCCCTTCATATTAATATTGAATTATGATGCCTCAAAATTTCATGTGAAATTCAGGCAGCTTTCAGACGAGACAACTCTATGCAATGCCATGAGCTGTGCTGTGAACGGCGGCTGGCGGAAAATCGTTTAGTCTGAAAGTGGTCTTGAGATTGAATCATGCACATATACAGTAATTCTTGGAGATACGAGCAAGGTGTGTTCTGAGAGCTTATTTGTAAGTTGATAAACCTATGCAAGGCATCAAAAAGTGGTGTTTTCCTGCAGAATGCAACACTGCATTACAATTTTGTGTTAACTCACGGCCGCCCAGTTTATCCACGGTGGCGCTGTACCAGCATGCTGATCAGTTTATTGTTGAGGTTATAAGAACTGTGACAGTGAAGCATGTGAATAAGTAGTCAATTAAAGTAACAATTGAAGCAACATCACAGAATGCAGAATATATTTTGATCTGACTCCCAAGTTACAACAAATTAACGGATGATGTCGCCAGAAGTTTCATTTCCGGGAATTTCACTATTGATCCTGAAGCTATGCTAACAATCTATGCAACATGTAAACTGCGCTCAAAGCATATTTTGTGTGGCCCTTCAAAATCAACATGGACCACTACTGTTTTCAGTGAAAGCCTGTTCAGTACTGCAGGCGCAAATTTCCACCAAAAGAATAATGAAAAGGGTAAAAATGTTGAATTTTTAAAATGAAAAGCTGGAGAAAGAAGCAGTGGCTGGCTGACGTAATCGGTCGATCATTTATTCTTTAACGGCGTATGTGGTATTTAAACTTTTACGTGGCAATAAATGGAGACGATCTTAAGCTTTTTTTTGCAGAGCTTTCCTCCTAGTTTACATCTTTAGTGAAATTAATTTTATTCACTTCTTGTGGTTGTTCATTTAAATTTGCCATTAATTCAGATAATAAGAGTTCATCCTTGAAACAGAGGATCTAGTACCGATGGGGGAGAACCAGAGCGGTACCGAGAACAGAAAAAATTTAAGAACCGACTAATCCTTAGTTGAAAGCAAGTGTTTCTAACCTCCTGATGAAATCCATTGTGTGACGCGGTGAGGAGATTCACCTATGTTGCAGAGGAAATAAAATCCTCCTCCTGCTTCTCGAAACCAAGAACCATTGGAAAAATTTCTGGGGTCATTCATCTATCTGGTTGCTGAGTGTCGTAAAATATCTCCAAGTGATAAAGCTGTGTACAGTAGAAGCCAGGTTTAACGAGTGCTCATAATCCCTCAGAAATTACTCGCAAAACTGAGCGCTCGTTGTATCCGCAGGTGTTGAATAAACCCACCAAAGTCTATAACCGTTCATATTTACAGTTTTCTTTTGTTTTTGTGGTATTTAAAGAAGTTATTCAGGTAAAGAGCCGTTAACAGGCTCAATTTAGTTGAGTATCAAGATATATAAAGAAAGAAACGGGATTTTCTCTTTATAAAGTATTTATTCCCCAATGATTTTATTCCCGTTCTTACTGTTTTTGATCGCCAAAGAAAGCCGTAAAAACTGTGTAACTTGTCGGAATCGATATGTTTGGTATGCGGTGGAAGTTTGTGGATAAATTTTTGAATACATCATGCCAACAATATCAGTTTTGTTGAGTTTTCAAATGTTTAACCAGTACATCAGTCAGTTGGGAAAATTGGCCAAAAGGTTCACTGAAATACGGCTACGGTAAAATAGTACGGCGAATTAAATACAGTAGTTGAAGATATTTCTCCCCATTGGAAATGTAGTCAGCTTTCGTCTTTAACATCGCTCCGTTTATGGGCAGTCTTGCAGACCTTTGTTGACAAAACCACTTGAATAGTGCAGATTCCATTTGTATATGTTCCCCTTGCCACAAATATTTTTGGCTGCTAGGTGTTCCTAGTTCATTCACTAGGTACTGCACGAATTGTATCTTTCTTTAATATTGTGAACTACGTAATGATGAGATACCAAATTGCCTCCAGATATCAGTCTTCAAAGTCTAGCTACTTTGGCTATAATTTTAATGTCCAAATATTTACGTTTCCCTGATATGATGCACTCGCGCAAACCACCTAACACTACCACGCCCCTGAGACTGAGTACACTCCGCCCCTCCACGCTCATCCCAACTCTCCTTTACCGTGTGATTGGGCGCATGCAGTCGAGGGGGTGGTAGAAGTTTTTCAATCACTCTCCTCTGCTGAATGCTGAGACCCCACCAGCCCTCTGCCTTCGATCGTGCTCAAAGGATTGGGTGCATTGAGTTCACCCCTCTATACAGCGTGGGTGCAGAGAATTGTCCGATGACAGGCAGAAAGGCCTAGTTTGGGGTAGGGGGTAAGGTTGGTAGGTAAGAAAGGGAAGCGCCCACATTACATGTAAACAAAATGCTTCTGTGAAGAAAGGAGCTGGAAGGCACGACGACCTTGAAGGACACAAAGGAACTATCCCTTTTCTTGGTGAATTGAAGAAAGGGCTTGTTTGGGTGTGTCAGGCTTGTTTCTTTCCTTCATACGCATGAGACAACGTTGTGTGACTAGGCGAAGGTGTGAGGTGCATTTTGGGGGCAGCGATTGGCTGCCAATGGCCGGAGTGGAAAATTATTTTTGGCATAGGATATATGACTATATACTTCAGTATGTAGGCAGTTTTAATCATTGCCAAGAGATTCAAAGGATCTCATGAAGGAAATAGCAATTTTTAATTGTGCTCGCATAGCCCTTGAAGGTAACCCGCATCTAAGTTACACCATTTGTTAAAACAATTATTAATTATTTTAAGGGATAGTGCAGAAGTGTGTCATAGTGTTGCTGATATGATGTGAAACTTTGCACCACACAGAATTTTGGAGAGTATGAAGGAAGGATAATAAAGATTCACTATGATCGGTCGCTAAGCAGAGGATTTCTGCTATCAACAATTCTGCTTTTACAAATTGTTTTTCAGTTGATTACTCGGCGGTGCCTTTGCTAACCTACGGTCGATCGTTATTTTACCATCCTGGTAATTATTGTGATTTTCCTGCGTCGCAATAGCTGACGATGTCTTGATCAAACTACAGTAAACTCTCAATTATACGAAGTCAGCGGGACCATAAAATAGGCACTTCGTAATACAGGCGGTCCCCGACTTTCGTACACAATGCGTTCCCGAAAACTTGTCCGAAAGTCGAACCATTGACTTCCGTACTAATTAGGGGTTACGTTCCAAAAGGGCGGAATATACGCACTAAAACCTTTTTTTCGCGGATTTTATTTCAATTGACTTAATTTTAATGATACGTCAATAAAACTCCTCAAATCATCTAATTTCATTCGAAAATACGCTGAAAATGCAAATAAAAGTTTAAAAAACAAGAACTCCATTGGCTATCGAGTGAAACTTCCTCTTGGCGTTTAAGTTGACATTCCACTTATTACATCCACTATAAATAAAAAGACATATCAAGAAGCATAACAAAATGTAGTAGTTGAACCCGCACAATGGATACCTTTTAATTTTCTCACCAAAATTCGACATTCGGCAGGTGAAATTCGTGATCGCGTATATTTCGCATGTTATTCAAAAAAGACAAAAGACAAATGGAATTCGGCTGATATTTCGTGCAATATCGTCGTTGCTGAAGGTGTACATGAATTAAACAGCACTCAAACGAAATAAACACAATTAGAAAGAAGATCTTACTAGTTTTATTGAAAGCTATTTGATGATTTCTAGTCAACTTCTTTTGAAAAATATCTCCAATGAAGGCTTTCTTCTTCTCTTGATAAAGGAGCCTATAGCAGGCAGTCTCTCTCCCAAATAAATCACGTAGATTAGAGTCAACTACCAACAATTCCCTTCATTATATACGTTCGTGTTGTTCGCATATTCTGCCATTTGAAACAATTGAATGTTGGGATGCGCAATAAACACCGCGGGAATTTAAAAAAATTACAGACCAACGTCCGAAAGTCCGAATTTAGCGTACGAAAGTCAAGTAAAAGGTGTCAATTTTGAACGTACGAAAGTGCGAATTGTACGAAAGTCGAGTGTACGAAATTCGAGGACCGCCTGTATGAAGTTTCGTAATTTCAAACCTTTTAATAAGTCGTGGAAAAATGTTTACTTTCGTTCCCACCTCCCTTTTCCTGTCTTTTGTGGCCCTGTTTAATGTTTTCGGTGGCTATTTGAGGTATAATTTTAGAAAATAGGTAATCTTTCTTATTGATTTTATGATGTATAAGATCACAAAAAAATCACACGACCCTAAACTTCCTATTCTGGATTGTTAAATATGAACGATCTTAGTGCTAAAGAAATTCCCGTCCAATTTAAATATCTTCATCGAATAACATCTTGAAAATTTTTGTATAAGAATTTAAACTAAGAATTTTGCGGTCAGTAGTGAATATTGCAAGTATTATCTATGCATAAGATAGATATTTGTTTCCAAAGCCTACGGAATTTAATGGCAGCCCGCCTAACTGCCATTTTTTAAGTCCCCTATTGCTCAGTGACATGAAAAAAGAAAAACAAGGGTCTCAGCCTGTTTCCAAAATAATCTTTGTAGGTTAATATTTTTATTTCCTTCCATGTTTTCAGGTAAATGTACGATGGTTTTAATTAGTTATTTCCATCCTGATGCAGTTACGATCATAAATTTCATAAGATATGATTTTCTACCAGCAAATATTTGAAGTAAATCCTTTTCCAGCACTCCATCCAGCATCTGTGTTCCATCATTTTTGTGGACGTTAAAATGGAAGACATTTTGTTCGTCATCAAGGCCATTGATGCCAGGCGTGAGGTGCTATGCTTATATAGTAATAAGTCTCTCTTCTTTGATGCTGACAGGAGTAAGGTTCCTACTGGATAAAAGCTGGAGAAGCATCTTCCATTATCGGGGAAATAATGAGAGATTATCCACGTACATTTTTTTCCTACAACATGCGTTTTATCATTTCTCAACTTATTTAGGTTAAGTATTGGTTCCTTCCGTGAATTCCCAAAAATCATACCTCAAAGCGTGTACCTTAACCTCACAGTTTTTGTGTTTCTTTCTCCATCGTATTTAAAATTATGCAAAGAATCTATGTTATAGGGAAAATATTTTATTCTTTTAATATTCCTCGGCATGTTTCACCAACATTTGATCTTCCGCAGGAATTTGTATGTTCCTCTCACTTGTACACACCTTCGCATAGTTCCTGCGGGGTACGATCTTTTGGTCCAGGTACAATGTTTTTATCTTGGTCACGCAATTGAACCTTGTGGCCACGTCATGCTTCCTTAGTATCCTAGCAATACATGCTGTTACTCCTGCGATGTATGCAATTGTAAGTCATTCTGCAGGCGTAGTCATTCCCCCTCCTCTGTGGCCTGGCGTTCTCCTGGTGGTGAGTGCATCTCCTTGATCTTAGCGGCCCTTTTGAGGGCCAATCTCTGGTCGCAGCCATTCTTAATTAGTGCTGTGGTCAGGTGCTTTTTCTCTGACTCTAATTTTATTTATTTTATTTTTATTTTATTCTCTAACCACCGGATACAGCTCTTATTGGCCATTTTACACCGGGGTGTTCAACAAATTTAACAAGTAAACGTACACAAACGACCATGCCCTGGACCGGGGAAACCTACCCAGGCGGGACTCGAACCGGCGACCTCTTGTTTGGCAGGCGAGAACGTTACCCCACCGCCACCGAGGCCGGCAATGATTCGGCATCGGAGGTGGTGAAGTAGAGAGTTCCACTGGGAGTAGAGTGAGAGAGTAGGTGGAGAATGAGGGAGGAGAGGAGGTGGGGAGGAGGCCCAGTTTCTGGAGGTCAACTGCTGCATGAATCACCTATTAGCCCAAAAGGTGTCTAAAGGTGATCTAATTAAGTGGTGTTGATTCATTGGAAGGAAAACAAGGGATGCAGCTAAGACAAAACAGCCGTATGAATTATATGCCTTTATCTCTAGAAGCAAAATGTGATGCTATTTCTTAGGTTGTGCTCATAAAATCATGCATGGTGAGAATGCGAAGAGGAAACATAATTCCATGTAAAAGTGTATTTTTGCTCATTTGCATGGTTGATGAATTCAATGCTGGCTGAAACTGCTCTTACAGTTTGTAATATGAATTAATCTGATAAGTAGTTCAGTCATTGCTCAAGCTTAAATAGTTTGGTGTTAGCTGTATTGAATGGTTGCAAAAAAATGCCAGAGTGAGTCTTTGTATCCAAAATCCCTGTGTGTCTTTTCTTGTCTGATTGATCTTTGTTAGCCAATAAAGGAGGGCTTTAAATCCCAGTTGCATGGCTAGGAATTTAAATGGCCTCGGTAGAAAATATAAGCAGCTCTCCAGGTAACTCTCGAGCGATGAAACTCATTATAAGCCGATTTTAAACGAAGTGTGTCTCAGTGGTCCCTTAAGGGAGCGCAAGGGCGATAAAGGTTAAGGTTTTGAATAATAACTATAAATAAAATTAAAATCTGTGATTAAGTACCGCTAAACTAAGCACAATTAGTGAAAGAGTTAGTTGTAAGCACAGGAGGAGAGGAGGGTAAGAAGGAGGAGATAGTGGAGAAAAGGTAGAGTTTAATGGAACGACAAATTTAAAGGCTATTCATCATATTACCATCATTGTGGTGACCGCACAAAATGGGCTTGGGGCAGGTGGGCAAACGATATGTCTTGGTTGCTGAAAAAGGCTGTGTTTGAATACCCCTCATCTCATTCATTCCTGAGAGTGATGGGCCATCAGAAAGAAGCCGATTTTCCAGCCAAACGACAGGGGCGACTCCAATGTCATTGGGAAGCCACTTGGCATGCTCATGGATGGAATATCCAGAAGAGCAGATTGCCTTTGAAATCCTTTCCAAGAAAAGTGTTTGCTCATTCTAATGAGGATGTTTTCTACTTTTAAGCACATAATGTCAATAATCTCTCTCTCATGACTGATTGCAGATGTGAACCATTGACGGAGAGCCCAGCTAATGGACCTGTATGAAGCACTTCAGGGTCATCAGTGCCACGGGCTAACTCTTCTTTGGAAGGACATCACTCTACGAGTATCTGGAAATGAACCATATCAAATGAATGATTCTGATGAACGTTTTGAATGAAATCAGGAGAAAAATGCCTTTTGTTTGTGCGTTCCAAAACTAGTGATCCAAGGTGTGGTGTATTTAACTTGCTGGTTTGTGGTTAGCCCTTTAAAATGAACAATATACATAATTATATATAAATAATCAGGTTGCCAATTTTAGAACTGTTTGTAGGAGATGCATTTGCTTTTAGATATATTCCCCCCCCCCACCACCATGCTTAATGTAATTTGAGTGACCCCTCCTTGTTGTGGCGTGTACATGAAGGAAGTTAGGGGAACCACAAAAGTGAAAAATTGTACATAAAATAAAGGTTAGACTTGTTCCCGAAAGTAATCAATTATGCTGAATATATTCCATATTTTCTCCAAGAATTCCTCTTGAGTAAGCAGTTGCTTGAGACATGTCTGGCTGCCATTGTGCGGTTGCATTCTTTTCCGCAAAAAAAAACAAAAATTGTTATTTTTTATTGAAATATACCTCGTGAACAGCTGGAACTATTCATGAGGTGTAGATTGCTCTGTGACTAAACTGTTTGGAACTAATATGATGTAATGCCAGTCGACTTGGTTGTTCATGAAAGTTGTGAAATTATTATGGCATTGCAGAATTTCATATTTTTTATTACAATTGCTCATTTAAGTGTCTGTGTCCCTACTTTGTTCTCTCTGTTAAATATTATGTTAACACTTGTCTTATTAACATGATGTTAATCCATGGCCTTAGGGAATTAATTACATTGGATTTTTCACACTTCTTACATGCAACTTGGTTGTTGAGAGATTTTGATGCACGGGTAATTCAAATTTCTAATTCAATGAATCATCTATGATGTGCCTGCCTTTGAAGGAGTATAACATTAATTGCAAATCGTGGCAATAAGTATATTTAGTGGAGATATCCAATGCATGTTACTTACCACAGCAATGTAATTGTTGGCAAAGTTACTTGCAGGCTATCATCACATGAGTACCTCATTTAGAAATGTATGAGATCAGAATTTTTGTGCTAAAATCCATTTTGTAATCATGAAATGCTTTGTTGGCTAAGTTTCTTAATATCTTATTCCTCTGAAAAAATCTCCAATTTGAATCATTGCACGTCGTATTGTTCAATATGAAGTGGTTGATGATCAATTTTTGTTCCTCATCTTTGTCTCGAGCCAGTCCTTGGCAGATATTCTCAAGTCCTTTGTTCAAAATTTTCCCTTTTTGTGTTTGACCTTTCTTTTAATTGGAAAAGCCAAAGTATATCGTGTATAAATTCAAAAATTTAAATATATTGTTTGTAAATTATTTTCCTGTGATTACTTGGAATAATTAAGAATCGTAAATAGGAAAAATATTCTTTATTTCTAATTGTACGAATGTGATTCTTTCATACTGCTGGTAATGATTTTTGTGATTTACTATACATGACCAATTATGTTTGCCGACTGTCTGTTGAAATGGAACTGTGAGTTTTTCCTTTTGTCCAGTAATTCTTCTTGTCACACTCTTGAAGTACTGCTTTCTCGTTATACTTATTAATCTGAAAGTGTTCATTCAATTTGGACGGCACTCTCCCATTGGATCGAAACTCACATGCTCGAGTGCTTGCTCAAATACATTCTTTTCATATTCTTTGTGTGAAATTTTTGTTTCGTACATTTTTATTTGTTGTGGTATCCTTAATTTATTAATATCGTCCAGTTTTTGCTCTGCATCACAGTTTAGTGTTTGGTCTGATGAGGGAAATAGGATAAACTGTCTGAAAGATATTTCAGTTATAAATATTTGTGACAGAAATAATCTGGGTATACCTTGATGGCATTTACTTCTTACAATATTGTCAGAAGAAAATGTTTCCATTTGTGATATTACCATTTGTTAATTTACTTGCTTCCATCACAGCAAAAAAATAAATTTCAAAGGAATGCGATGAAATACAGCAGTTGAGAAAATATGTACAGTGCAACCTCGATATAACGACACCCCACGGTGCACTAATAAACACTCGCTATAGCGAATTGTCGCTTTACCGGAGGTGGAGCAAATAATAGCCAATATACCTGTTGCGGACAGATATACAGGAACAGGAGTGGTGCGGCGACAGATAAACATCTATCCGATAAACGTAAGCATAAATCCAGACGAAAGGCGATGTTTTTTGCATCACTAAATTTCCTTACTCGAACAACGACTAACTATTCAAACCATTTATAAGCGCCGCACTGAATAAAAATCATGGAAAGCATTGTTTCGTCAATCATTATGCTAATGCACAACCGACAAAGTCATTTTTCTATGCACTTAATTAGTTCATTTACGTGATCATTCTATTATTTTGGTATTTTCCACTGAAAATTCAAAAATTAACTGACAAAACAGTATCGCGGTTATTTAATGCCTCAAAGGTTTCCATTGGTGTATGTTTATTGTTTCTGTACGTTAACCGGCAGTGAAGTGAAATAACGCATTACATTTGTTTCTACCGGTGGAAGGTTGTATAACGTTCCCGCCTTGGAAGACTTTTTCTATCAGATAATGTAATATCTTCATCATCTACGGTAAAAAGTTTGCTAAGCTTGAAAAATGACGTGATTAAAATTACCGTTGTTGAAAAAAAGTTTCTTTTTGAGTTTTACGCTCGCGACGTATTTGAAATGATACACCGAGTTTACCACGGCACTGCAAACGAGAGTTAGTTGTTCTGTGAGTTCTTCCAGCGGCCACCAGGGGATGTTCGGCTACCTACGTAACAAAAGAGAGAGCCAGTACGATTCCGACCAATGACCCGAATAGTTCACCCTTGTAAATCCGCAACGGAGAATAAATACGTCCATCCGGACAATTCACGCTGAGTATCATTGCTTCGTACATCCTACATCATCGCTAAGGCGCACTACCTACCTTTAGAGGCATCATTGCAAGTAATACCTCATACTGCAAGGGTTTTGTCGGGGAGTTGTATATAAAAAAAAAGTTCCGTTTCGTCTATGTTATATGACGCGGGGAATACTTCTAAAGATACTTATGATCGGAGTCCTCTCTTCCACGACTTCAGGTTTACACCGCAGGCATCACCAGGGGAGTTGTGAGGGGAGATAACGCTTTGGTGCTTCGCATTAGTATAATCAACCTTCCGCACTCTTAAAATTCTCGATTCGCAATCTATCCCTAAAATACTCCGCTTCAGGCTTGGGCCTAGCCCCTTTCTCAGAAGTTCCCGCAGATTTTAATGGGCAAAACCACCCGAACAAAGCTCCTTATAACTCTTCATCGTCTGCATTCCTTGGGCGCTTTTTTTTTTTAATTTTGCAGAGCGAATAGGAAGATAAATTTAATTTCGACACTCATATTACTCCTTTATTTTTATTTTCTCGCTTAGACGTGTTTGGTGTTTTTTTGGCCATGGTGACTGCCATCAAATGCTTTCTATTCACGCAACTCACGGACGTGCGGGTATGCTGCCGACTGCTTTCTGCCGCCCGAGGAACAAAAGAAGATTAAGCATTCGCAAATGCTAATGCCACAATATTTTCACCAAAATTAACTACTTATTTATCGAACGACGGTTTACCACATAAATTTGAGACTGAGCACTCCATTAACTTCATTTCTAACAGATCGCTAGCAATTACAGAGGTTAAGGAGTCTTGATGAAAGTCTTCCGGCGGTGAAACCCTCGCTATGGCGAGAGCCAACACCAAAAGGGTCTCGTAAAAACAAATTTTTTAACACGCTTATTGTAGGGTCAATTGACGGTGCATCGGCTATCTATCGTTATAGCGGGAGTGTCGCTATAGCCCGTACTCGCTTTAGCGAGGTTCCACTGTACGTTAGTTATTTTCAATGATTGATATAGTGTGCGTGGCAGGCCTTGGTCCCCTTCTCCAAATCTAAGTACTTCATATCAGACTCACAATTATCCAACTGCTGATTATCTGTGCACGAGTTCACACTCCTTCGATTTTTATCGCTATCTTTACAGAAAAATGAATTCGGACACAAAAGCCCATTCACATTGTTATGCAAGGCTCCACTGCTGGAATGATAGAGAGCATGAGTCACAGTCAGGCACTTGCCTGCACAGACAATTTGCCATACGTCCTGGTTTCCTGTAAGCGCTGCTGCACGATGGCATGATTGCGTGCCCGTTGCCCTGACAGGAGTTCCATGTTGTATCCCGCCGCAGTTTCATCCAAGTCAACTTGTGTGAGACTCAGCTATGTGGTTTGGTTACTGACAGTGCAGTGTCCGACATTGCGCAGCGGTACCGAAGCATTTGTGCCAACCAGTTTTCTGAATCCATGACCTCACAGCCACAGGTGTGTGGTTTTCGGAAATCAGGTATTATGTATATGGAGCAGTACCTAATAATGCGTGTACAATCACAATATTGCTGCTATAAAGATCACGGGCAGGAAAAGAAAGCTCTAAATGATTCCGGTCTAAGGCAATCTAAAATAACTGGCAGTGTGTGTGAATATGTAATATGTAATAATTTGTATGATTTTATTTGTTTTCATACCACCAAACACAGCTCATGTTGGCCTTTTCATCGGGGCTTTTCACCAATACACGAGTACGAACAACCATACACGTTTGATATGGGCAACCTACCCAGGCGGGACTCGAACCCGCGACATCTTGTTTGGTTGGTGTTGACTTCACCCCGCCTCCACCGAGGCCGGGGATTTACGTTAATTAAGAAAATTACAAGAAATTGAAGTGAAAGTTTGGATTATTTGCACCGTTTCTCATTGGCCTCAATAATCGGCAGTTGGCTGTTCATATTTTGACAAAATATTTGGGAATAGAAAATGCATGAGAGATGCTAGTTCAACATTATGTGCTGACAGATACTGCTGAATGAATACTGCTAGGAATAATTTTGGATATCCTTTTACGTAAATTAATTCCCTTTTGAAACGTATGAAACCACCTCCATTATAAAATTGGTTCTAAAACTTATTTTCAAATTGTTAATTCCTTTTTAAAACTGATCTTAATTCCTTGATCCATCATCTTGGCTTTCAACCCTGTGCCTCTGCAGCAGATGACATAAATATTTACACAATTTTAGTTTTTATTAGCCTCACACTGTCATTCTATGACTTATGGCAACTTCCTTCTGAATTGAAGTGGGGAAAAATGTAATCGCTAACTTATGTTTAATGTTTTTGTATGTAATCTATCAGCTACTGTTTAAGTGGATGATCCTCAATATAATTGGAGACGTTAGCTTTTTCTTGTGCCTTATTTTTTTATGCCTGGCTATCTTAGAGTTTTCATGATCTCAGTGAAAAACTGATGATAATATCCAATCGGTAAGAAATGCATAATTGAGTATGTGTGTTTCTAATAGATATGTGTATGTGCACAGTGAGAAGACAATACCGAGTGCTTAGCTGGGATCTTTTGTCGCTTGGAAAAGGCTACGGTGGGACACTATAACTTATACAAGTATGTATTTGATAAAAGCTATAATATTATGCGATTGAATTGATGTGCAATGAATGCCCTTCAACAGTTGTTGCATAGAGAAAATTGAAAAGCGGGTGCTTTTTTCTTCTTACATCATAGTCAAACCTTAAAAATTAGAATTTTAAGTATTTTTGTTGATTCAAACCATCAATTCTACCCTAGAATTGGGCTAACGGGCACTTCTTCTCCTGTGATTTAAGAAATATACCTATGAAAGGCATGAATTCTAATGCCTTTCTTTGAAGGCAATGACATTGTTAGTTGATAATAAATGTAATCAGTTGTACATAATGTTGAGCATCTTTTGCTTAAAGGCTTGCTTTGCTACAAAGATTTTTTTTTCTAAAAATTAAGTGGCAAAAAATATGATGTTTGCAGGCCAAATGTAGTCAAAGAAGTGTGGTATGTATTCGGCTTGATGTACTTGTTTCCGCTTAATGGATTTTTATGATTGCCTTGTGCTTGGAAGGTGATGTAGGTTGCCTAGCTATCTTACTAACAACACATGCACCTTGTAGAAACAGTGGCTTGATGTGTTTGTAACTGCATGTCTTCAGCCTGCAACCCAGTACACCTGAGTCAGCCTTGGGATGACTTCTGTTAACATCCTATGGACAAATTTGATAAATCGATAAAGGTGGGCTTGTGACTCATGGCTGAGAGGTGGCTAGCGTAGGCATTGCGATATAGTTTGGCACCCTTTGAAAGCTGTGTTTCGGCCTGTGAAAATATATCAAGGGGATGATTTACATTTTGGGGGCTTCATTTGGAGGGGAATACTTTGGGAAAACCATGTCCTTTGAACAATTCTGGGGGGTCACTCGGATTGACCAGTGATTATAATCCATTTATTTTAGGAAAGTAATTAATTCTTGTAATCAATTGTATTTTGCTGAATCAACAGTAGTCAATTATATTTTTCTATAGTAATCACTGCTTAAATCTATGTAAATAAATTATATTCAGATGTACTTGTTTATACTACTAGCATGGGCACCCATTAAGATTCAAAGGTAATAAAAGAAAGAAAGCGTGTTAGAATAAACAAACAAATTCCTTATAATTTGTTGTTAAATATGTAATTAAATATGAGAGAGTTAATAGTAGATCACAACTCAAATATTTTTTTGCTTATCAGAATAATAGGCTAGAAATGCTCTTCAACTTAGTAAAGAATCCCTTTCTAAAAAATTTTCAAGAAGCAAAATCAGTAGTGAGGAGTTTTAGACGTAAACACAGGGCACTGGCCTTATTACTGTAGAATACGTACCATTGTAACAGTTGTTAATGTTTTCCAAGAAACACCACCATTTTAATTCCCCTTTTTCTTGTTTTTATGTTTCAACTTTTTTTAGAACAAAACTTTTATTTCAACCAATCATCAATATTAAAAGTGGTCATTAAGTATTTAACATGGACAAATACATGGTTTTAACCCTTTCTAGACGGCAGAGTTTTCGTCTTAGCATGACTGCTGTACTGAGCCCCAAGAGAGACTTCTTTCTCGTGGTACGGAGCATTTTTGGAGGGCATTCGTTAAGAAGGGTCTCGGTGAACCTTTTTTGACCCCTCCACGCAGGGAATTCGCATTATCTCGGACTCCAAGAGTAGTTGTGCTCCCTCCTTTCCAGATTTACGACCATACCTGCTGCATTGGTTCGCTGTCAACTTATGTATTGCTTATGTGTATTGAGCACATGGATAATTGTTGCTTGCACGTAAATTGCAGACTTTGAATTGAATTCCTCATTTTTATCTGAGCATTGTCAAATTTTAAACGAAGTTCTAAGTCCATTATTAACGCATTTAATGCAGCAACAATTTCCATGTTGATGTTTATACATAACTCTAGATACAAGTTAATATTTATCGTAGAATTTCGTTTAAAAATTGGAAACGCTGATCAAAAAACAAATTATTCAATTCTTAGTTTATTTTTCTTGAGAAATGAACAAATATTTATTTCGAAACGTGACTGGTTAACAATTGAATGACCGCTGTCCCTTACTGCTTAGAGGGGTTATAAAGTACGAGGGGTCCGGGTACCTGCTCCCGGATTCCGAGGGTAAATCCTAAACCCCGCAGGGTTGGGTCCCGAAACAAAGACGTCGTAAACCCTCGACCTTCTGAGAAGGGGGAGAGCTAGAAAGCGTATATATACGGCTTTCGTTCTCCTGGCTAGGAAAATCTCACACGTAAATACACGGCCGTCATCTCCCGGGTCAGGAAATGTCCACACGTATATATACGTGTATAGTAGGGAAAAGGTTAATAGCTTCTCCTCTTTGAGTGCAAATAAAAATGTTGGCACCAGAGCAAGCCAAGTTGCCCACGAGGAAAACAATTAGGTACCTTCCAGATGTAGGCCAGCCACTTGAAGTATCTCCCCTTGTGACTTATTCAATCTAATTGAACATGCAACTTACTTGAATGTGAAAGGCAAGTCGGATGGTATGGTTGGAATTATAACTACTTCTCCCATAGCATGTTCAGTCAAAACTATTGCCTCGGTTTCTATGCCAATGATTTTTCTAATGGCCTAGTGCCATTACAGAGTCTTGGAGCATCCTATCTCCTTTATAGTGTAAACAGGGCACCCAACTTTAGATGAAGTTTGTGTGGAGAAAGTCCAGACAGTACCAAATGGCTGAGATGTTCAGTAAGATATGTAATGCACTATTTGATCACCTTCAATAAGTGTCGGTTGAAGTATTTCATCATTAACTCATTTGCTTAGCATGAAATTTTGATGCCCTTAATTAAGGACTTGGCTCTTGATATCAACAGCCACGTACCCATATTGATACCTCCCCAAAAAAATGTGTCATGATAGTTGGCCAAAGAATTAATTCTTCGCATCCATTTCTTTGTCTGGAAGTAATATTGAATTTGTAGTGATGCCTAACTTTTTTCTAAATTCCTTTTTATTTTTAGCGCTTTCAATTTTATGATTACGGATTATGTACTTAAATGAAACTAATTTTGATACAAAAGTATGAATATTTTATTTTTTACTATATCTTCGGCATCTTACAGTAAGCAATTAATGAAGCAGCATAGTAGTACATGAATACATTAATAAATTATATGTACAGAATGCCTTTTGAGCTTAACATTTTTTCCACGCATTTATTTCAGAAAATTTATCAATTGCTTCATCAAAACTAATCCTTGCATTTCCTTTTTCAATCGATAAAATCGCAAGTCGAGTTTGGGTCATGTTGGAACGAAGGTAAGATTTTATTAATTTTAATTTGAAAACACTTCTCTCACATGAAGCAACTGAAATACTATCAGTTACATAGGTTAAAATTTTTAGGCTAAAAATGCATTGGGGAGAAAGTTGAAAATCGACGATACGCTGAAGTAACTTCAGGGCCGTCCATTAGGCTGCCGCTTATTATATTTTTTTTAATGATGCGATTTAAGAATTCGTAGTCTAAAAATGTGCGAATTGGTGAGAAAAAATTTCAGATCCGTGTGACGTGGTATAGCCTGAGGCGCCTTTAGTGCCTAAATGTAGTTTTGTGAATGTAAGGTTTTTCGACCTGGATATAACGTGTCTAAGGGCACAAACGACAATTTAGATATCTTAGGACATACATGTTTAACCGTTTTGCTTATCTTCATGCCGAAACGCTGCCTCAAAGGGGCCGGCAGCCGCGCCGCGCGACACTCCTCAGTCTCGTGAGTCTTCCCTCCCTCCTTCCCCGTGCATGCAGGTCTGCAGAATGGACCTAGAGTGAGTTATAATGACAAGCCGGGGACGATATGATTCATGGGTCAATACCATTTTATAATTAGCGCACCGAAAACATAAAGAGGAGGAAAACTAGGATATTCACTAGGTCAATGCGTCGAAACAACTGCACGAGATCTCGTTTCTTTTCATGCCTAGCAATCAAAGGTGACTTTTTGCCATCTGGATAGCATGTCATACATGCAGTAGCAGGCGTCCGAAAAAACTGTAGAAACAAATTGACTCACGGAACTTGCTTCAGACAGTTAATTGCTCCTTGCTTCGGTGTGCGGCCAGCCTAAGAGAGCGATGTATGCAAGGGCGGATACAGGATTTTGTTCTTGGGTTGGGGGATACCTCGTAATACAAAACGAACGCAATGATAATGGGACCGTATTGAAAATCAAACATTTTTAAGGGCCTGGGGGGCCACATGCCCCCCCTCCTAGATCTGCCTATGGATGTATCCAGAGATGGGCAGTATCGAAAATACTTGTATTTGAAAAACGTATTTTCGATACGTTTGTAATTTGTATCGGAAATACATTTTCTGAGAGTATTTTGTAATGAAAATACATCTAAAGAGTAATTTGTATTTTTAAAATACATTCAAAATCAAAATACAAATAATTTTTTTGTGTGTAATTTGTAAGAGCGCACGACGATATGGCAGGGATACCGAATCGGTATTAGCCTGCCATCTATGGGACAATAAATTGCCCCTTAATTTACTTCTGTAAAAACCTTTTCAAATGACCCGGGACATTCCTCATTCAATGTTTTAAATAGGAATGAAATTGAAGTATTGCTATTTCTAGGTGACAAATCGATATGTGCAAGTGCATATCCGGCTGTAAAAAAGTTGTTTGTACGTTATAACTCTGGCCTCACATCCAGTGCTCCTGTGGAAAGGTTATTTTCTTTTGCAGGATTTATTCACAATAGGGAACTTGCATATATTTCAGATATAATCAATAGCCCCAAAATTATATAAAAATATATGTTTGCATACCTCGGTGAAAGTTTTTTTATTATTTTATGACGTGGTTTGCGATATTTAATGCATCAAAGTTTACGAGAATTTTCAAATGCAAGTGAGAAGCGAAAACGCCCGATGATTGGCTGGTAGAAAAGTGACGTCATAGTTCAGTACGAGGCACGGCCATAGTATAGGTTGCATACTTGAATACATGCGACGGCGTGGTTATGATTCATTTATTGAAGTGCAGACTTATCGGAGTTGTTCATTGTGACTTCAGGGCTATTATTTGATCTATTTCTCCTCCATTGAAAGCGATGGATTGCGTAAAGATGAAGGCATATGGTTATTCTTAGGCTGATCCAAGCAAGCTTCCTGTTACTGATTCCATCATGATAACAGGGTATTTTAGTGAAACTGTAGACTTCGTCGGCTCGGAAAGTCGATGCCGAGAAATGGAAAGGTAGCTGATGTGCATCTGTAATGTTTTATAGTTTATAACAAAGTGAGACTTGCGTATAATATTGGCGAAAGCGTATACTCATATGAAATGTGTATTCTTTTGGCAGTCCGGTAGAGTCTTATGGTGAACTTATTTCCGCCTCGAAGCTGTCGATGATACTTTCAACTTAAAAATACCTTGCCTGGAGGGCGACAGGAAGCTTTGAGGAAGCCAGACTATTAATGTTTCAATTTAGTAGCGATAATATAGACGAACTTCCAACACAATCTACCATCTTGTGACTAAAAACCCCGAAGCCACTTCCTATTCTGCAGAAAGAATAGGTCAATCGCACTTCGATCAATATAATAAACACAACGTCTTCAGGTGTTAATAAGTTACTTTTGAAATGAAATACTTCCTAAATTAGCATTAAAATGTGAATGTTTTCCAAACAGAGTCTTTAATACATTTTGGGAGCTTTTCTCACGATATATCTGAAACCTTCTCTAAAGGCGAGCTCATCGTCATTGCGATCGGTTGTCACTTAAAAATTCCGTATCGGAAATCCTAGAGGGATGACTTTCGACGATGACCGTGATCACCTGCACTCTCACTATCACTGGAACCCGTGGTGAAAATATCATCCCAATCCAATATCTATTTGGTTTTAACTGGGGAAAGAGCAACATAGAACTGCACATTCTTTGGGCAACTTTGGGTTTGACTTTCCCTCAAACACACCATTTCCCCTGTGGTGCACATCAGTCCTATCTTTATACGATGGCCTGACAACCTTTAAATGGATCCGTGGTTTATCCTGACAACCAACTAAATGGAAATTGCTGATCCACACATGTCCATTCTTATCTCCATAATTTCCAAAGGCCGCGGAACATTCCTCTTGTGACTCAACTTTTTTTTGAAAAGCAAGCAACGGCGCAGAATAAAATCAAAGAATGCTGCGATTCATTTTTTGTGACCACCTCTGGATTCTATTCTTTTTCCATCTACAACTTCCTTTATCTTTCGGGGTAAACTATGGGACAAGGTGTTTAAATATTTTCATTAATTTATAACAAAATATAAGTTCTAAAAATACCCAAAAGCCATTTTATTAATCCGCACTGATGAGTGTAAATTAATGTGGAAGATGAATGCTGTAGACGTAGTAGTTTTCCTTAGGTTGAGTTGCAAAGTTCATGAAGTTGACAAAACGGCTATTTTTTCGGTGCGCGGAGTCATTTATTGCACTGACCGTGTCTACATTTTTCAATTTTTTTGTAATAAAATAAATCAGAATTTAGGATAAAATTTCCTTTAAAATGACGTATAGTTCATTTTTATAGCATGTAGTGAAGCCAGGATATAAATTTGCAAAGTACAGCGGCACATCATTTTGACGCCGACAGTAGAAGAAAACGCTGTCTTCTTGGCTGGCACTCGAATGCATGAGGATCAACGTTGCTCTATATTTTCATATTTCCTCCCTTGATTTTAAACATCATGGAATTTTCTATGTCCTTCCGTAACTGAAATTGAACAAGTGCCTTAATAATTTGAGTCCATCGTAACCATCGAGAAACACCTATCCCGATTTTTGTTCGGAAGTTGAGTTTTTATTCTACGGCGGCCGAATTATCAAAAAATCTCAGTTTCAAGTTATTCAGTCAATGAAATATGGAAATATTATTTATATTAATGTTATCTTCGCTCACATAGCACACGGGTTTATCATTCCGTTTATTATACTCTTATTTTTCCGTAACGCTCATCCCGACAGACGGCTTGCATCGAGGCTTTTCTTTTAATTTCCTCCGTGGGAATGCACACGAAAATTTTTTCTGGGGTGTTATTGCACAGAGGAACAATGCACCACTTGTAATTTTTCCTTACTTCACCCATGTTCTCCTTTAAACGCAACGTGGCTCTTCCAAACCTGCAGTTTGGGCTTGAATCTTGGACTCGTACTGAACTATGACGTCACAGCCAAAGATTAGTGGGGGCGGTATTTTTTAGCCCGCGAAACTCGGGCGACTTTTGGGAGTCATTTTCTCGGCTATAAACTGAATTTTAAGCGGAAAAAAGTATATTGCGGTACTAAGTGTTTACTGTAGTATATCAGCATACTGTTTATAAAAAGTATGCAATTTCCCTATTGCAAAAGAATTAGTAATTTAGCAGTCTCCATGTTTGAAACATTAATGTATAAAAGCAATAATTAAGAATAATTATTGCTTTTGAAGGGAAAGGAGCATTAAGGAGGAGTAAGTGAGACTAGTGAAATAAACAAATTATTACCATATATTCCCCATATTATTTAAAAGATTTTGCCCTGGATAATGGTCTGATTGCCAGTTACTTACAAATACATTGTAAGAATGTTTGAGCCTCTCATTCTAAAAATAGTTCATATTTGAATTGATTTTAATTTTTTATCAGATAAGAACTTCGGTGAAGGTATGTATTTTGTATTTTAAGAATGTATTTTGAAATTACATTTGTATTTAGTATCGAAAATACAATTTTTAGAAGTAATTTGTATTTGAAATACAGATTTTAAAAGTAATTTGTATTTTGTATCTAAAATACATTTGACGTGTATTTTGCCCATCTCTGGATGTATCCATACTCTTTTTGTATCTGTGAGGAGAAAAAAATCCTCATGATTTTTTCAGATGAGGCTGTCTTTGGTAAAATCTCTTTTAAAATAGGGTCATTGTAAATTTAATGAATTCCAAGGAGTTCACTTGATTCTCGGATTCTACTTTCTCTCCCGAAAAGGAAGATTTTGCATCGCCAAAAATAAGGTGATATCCAGGAGACGATGCTGTAAATGCCGCCATTTGTTTTTTTTTTTTTTCATTTCCGATCATTTCTTGCCTCGCGTGTTTCAAGAGCTCTTAAAGATGTCCGCCTCTCTGATGCGGCATTATGTTGCGGAGATCCCTCGTGATCCCCGATTTTTTGCTCAAATTTCCGCCATTTGTCAAGTCCTCTGATAAATGCGAATCTTTTACTTGGTCATTTGGGTCAGCAAATAATTTGCAGAAAAGGCGCAAGCAACTTTCCTTGGTCTTAGAGTATGCTAACGATTTTCTCAAAAACTGTTCGACAGAAACCACGGCCGGAGTTGGGCTGTCTGGATGCGCCCTTCAATCGAATCTCGTTGGTGCGGCTCCCCCCCCCCCCTGGGGGTCTATTCTTTAACTCGAAGCTCCCGTTCTGGTATCTACGAACTAGGATTGGCTGCCAGCCGCCCTAGTAAACACAATGTGTCGCGGAAACATAGCAAAAGGGTTGCGCGAGGGTGCAGGATGCAGCCAGGCGTTAGACAACATTTCTGCGACGTCCTAATTACGTAGCTGATACCAGTGGCGGATACAGATGGGGGGCGCGCGCCCCCCCCCCCCCTTGCGGGTCCGCCTGTATTGCCGAACATTGCAAAACCACAATTGTAACTTTTTATATCATAAGATGGCATTGTCTTTTACATGATTATAATCACTTTAAATAAAATTTTCATATACTTTGCCTGTGACTTGATCATCTTTTATTACGATAAAAGTAAAGACAACTCAAGATATGTTGCTCCCCCCCTTGAGTTTTTTCTGTATCCGCCACTGGCTGATACACTCGTTTGGTCTGAAAAACTTTATAACCTAATATTTTAGCCAGAGGATATACATACTTAAATGCGATTCGTAAGACACTGGTTGTATGTGAGAGTGGAATATTCACAAGGTTGCAGAAAGGTTCATCTATATCTACTTACTACCCCCGCAGGCCGCCTAAAAGACGTGTGGCAGGGGGTGTTAGGACACCAAACGTTTACCTACACATAAAAAGCAAATTCTCAAATAAAATAACGACTAGCATTTATTAAAGTGCTTTATGGTTTGGTAGAAAAACGAATTCCCATATCTACCCGTTCGGTCAAATATCTCTCTTAATTTATCGCTTCTATCGGACCTGGAAATATATTGGGGCTCTAATGTGAAGTTCTCTCGTAAAGATTACGTTGCAGCGCAATGTTTTTGCAACGTTTTCACAACACTTTTGGTTTACAGGGGTATTCTGTAGCTGGGGGTAGCTCAGACCGATAATTTCTGGTTGCTTTCTCAGACCGGGTATAGAGTTTGAGAAATACTTCGTGCGAACTCAGTCTTTAGTTTGGGAACCAATAAAATCGCTCGTATCACATTGTTCCCTGCGGGAAAATCGTTTATGTGGTCGCTTTCGGCTTCTAGTTGAAATTAAAATACTTTATAAATTACGAAATGCTAAGTACCTTTAGATTTTACTGTTATAGAAATTCGTAGAAATGATTATATTTGGCTATGCGGCATACATCAATTCAATAGCTTCGATCAATGTAGCAGTTTATGTCAAGCCGGTATCCACGGTCAAATTTTTGCATCAAATTTCGTCCAATCCATAGAGTTTATATAGTCCAATATTTTGTATAAAACTCAGTTTGGTCCAAATGGATAGGTCAGGATCTAAATTTCCATCCAATTGGATGAAACGAACCAATCATAGGGCCTTTGACAAAAAGCATCGCCAAGCGCTGACACATAGGTTAAACCAAGGAGCTCTTTGCCCCTTGCAGCGCTCCTCCAAGGCACCCCCTAACTAGGGCCTCTCGCTTACTTGCTAACCAACTCCTTCATCATCCGCGTGTCTCACTGATTTGAACATCATTCCTCCCACTTTTATTCCAGCTTCTAGCTCATCCCATGCCTCTCTTACCATTTCCTCAGCGCACACATTGAAAAGCAGCAGCGATCGTGGACTGCTTTGCACTCCTCGTTCAATGTTTGTCCACCCATATTCTCCATCCACTACTTTTGCGGTCTGGGCAAAAATACAGATTACGAAGGAGTCGCCTATCCCTCCAATCTAAACCTATTCTCTTAAGAATCACCATTAACTTTACCGATTCCAGTCTATCAAATGCTTCTTCAAAATTCACGAAGTAGGAATGCATATTCTGGTTACATTCTATGTTAATCTCGGCAACCATTCTCTCATAATCCCCACAAGCTGCACACTAGTTCGAAAAACCTTACCAGCCCTTCCTAGATTCTTCTGAAGCACATACAGGATATTTTCCTCCCCCACATCGTCCCTAGCCATCATACCATCAAGGTCTCTCTTGATCTCTGCATCTTAGACCCCTGGCCCAAGTTCATACTCCGCCATTGCTCTTTATTCCTCTAAATTTAATCTTGCTGCCCTGTGCCTTGCGTCCAACTGATCTTCCACACATTACTTCCATGTTCTCAGACCCTCGTCTCGCTCGGTTACCATCCTTGCATATTTAGCGTTAATTTTTGACTTCTAGCCTCTTTTTCTTCCCGATTGCGACTTAACCTTGGCGTACAACACGCTTACCTCTCCTTCTCCTGGAACTTTTCCATTTCCTCGTACGCCCCTGGCCTCCCTGCTTCTTGTTGTAATCGACTATTTATTTGACAATACATCCTTTTGCCCTACTCTGTGTCAACGTCCTTTCTTTTCCTCCTCTCTTCTTCATTTCCTCCGTTATCCATGACTTCTTCATTCTTCTACGGTCAATGCAGCCAAATTCACTTTTCGGAAGCTTTCACTATTTGTTTTAATGTTATTCTACCCTTGCTCTTTGGTTTTCCTTTTTCCAATCTCACAGATACCAATTTCCACTAGTCTCAGGTATTCTCTTCGCATAGTCCCCTTCAGAGCTTCTACATTCCATTTCCTAGCCTTTCTTATATTCATGAATCTTTTGAATCTTACGTTGCATTTCATAATCACTAGGCTGTGATCTGAATCCTCATGAAACAGCAGGGAAGCTGCGCGAGATTTTCTAGTCTGCGAGACTAGTTTCTCCTGCAAAAATGTGCTTTTTCCTCTCCTCTGTCGTTTCACATTCCTAGTCCAAAATCTCCTATTTCGCGTAAATCCCTCCCTTCCCCCACTTAAGGCTCGCGTGGGATTTTGTCTGGGAAGGCTCACCGCTTTCTTAGCCTACATATCACGAAGGGCTCACTCGATTTCCGCTTCTAACGTCCTCAACCCAATAATATCCGCCTCCACTTCATTTCCTCCTCTAAAGTCAGTCTTTCCCTCCGTCATACAGATCCTCGACGTAATTTTACAAGCCTTAATTTTCGACATGTCTTGCCCTCTATTGCCGTCCGATAGGGACTTAACTTTGGCGTACAATGCGCCTACCTCTCCCTCCGTCTGAAACTTTTCCATTTCCTCACACGGTCCTTTACACCAAGTCTCTCTTGTTCTCTTTGTTTCTCCCCGAAATCGATTCTTTATTTGCCTATTCATCCTTTTACCTTGCTCTGTCTCCACCAGTGGCGGACACAGAAAAAACTCAGAGGGGGGGGGGGCGCAACATATCTTGAGTTGTCTTTACTGTTATCGTAATTAAAGATGTGAAGAATAGAAGAAGAAGATGATCAAGTCACAGGCAAAGTATATGAACATTTTATTTAAAGTGATTATAAACATGTAAAAGACAATGCCATCTTATGATATAAAAAAGTTACAATTGTGGTTTTGCAATGTTCGGCAATACAAGCGGACCCGTAAGGGGGGGGGGGGGCGCGCGCCCCCTTCGCTCCCCATCTGTATCCGCCACTGGTCTCCACGTTCTTCCACTTCCTCCACTCTTCCATTTCTTTTATCATTTATTCCGTTATCCAAGGCTTCTTTATCCTTCTACCGTCAATGTAGCTAATTGACTTATCAGCCGCTTTTGCTATTCCAGTTTTAATACTATGCCACCCTACATAACAAAGAAACAGGAGTAATTTTCACAATTTTATATTTATTGTACGACCGGTTTCGCATCATAAGGTACAACTGATGTTGATGTACTGATGCCCTTAGGGAAACCGGTCGTACAATAAATGTAAAATTGCGGAAATTGCTCCTGTTTCTTCGTTATGTTCCGTTTCCACTCCATCTCGCCTGAAACTTCAGATTATATCCCACCCTACCTCCACATTCTGCGCATTTTCAATCTCCCGAATACTATTGTCCACTAGTGGACAATAGTATGGATGGATGTTTGTGTTGTGCTTTGTTAATGTTGAAAACCCGTTGTAAAGGTCAACATGTGCTGTTTACGGGGAAATTGGAAATAAAAAAATAAACTAGTTCCTGATATTCGCTCCACATACTACCCTTCAGTGCTTCTACATTCCATTTCTTCGCCTTCCTAACTTTCATAAGTCTTTTGAATCTTACGTTGCATTTCATGAGCACTAGGTTGTGGGCTGAATCCGCATCTGCTGCTGAGAAGCTGCGCGAGTTTTTCACACTATTCCTAAACCTCTGTCTTACCATAATGTAGTCTATCTGATATCTCCCTACATCCCCTGGACTTTTCCATGTGTACCTTCGCCCTTTATGATGATTGAACCCCGTGTTTGTGATGAATAACTTGTTTCTCTTGCAAAATTCTGCTGCTTTCTCACCCCTGTCTCCTATTTCGTTTCCCTACAGAGGCGTTCCAGTCCCCCATCACCACTAGATTTTTCCTACCCGGGGTTTCTCTAATTATTTCCTCGAGCTGGTCATACCCCTCATCTAATTCTTCTTCCCTACGATTGCTAGCGGACATGTAAACACTTGGAATTGTCTCGAGTTATCTATCCTCCCTTTCTTCATTTTCTTCTTCCTTGAAATTCTCCCTTTTGATATTTTCTAGTTTGCCTGCCCTTATCATTGCCTGTCCTCAAATTCCTCAGCCCTACATTCATTAATGCCTCCTTCTTCTTATCCGCGTTCGTGGTCTTCATTCTTGGATGCTGCTGCTTAAGATTAATCTCTGCAAGGCTTTCGCATGTTGACGACCCCGAGGACGTGCCCGGCACCCGCCCTTTGCGGACGGGTCCCGGGCGATGAGATTCCGAGGTTCATTTGGTTGTACTCCATGTTTTCAGGGAAGAGATAGTTGGTCCCACTTCCATTGAAACAGTTTTTTAGTGTAGCCATCACGTGGACTACCTTTCGTCTGGCTCCTACCATTTCACGTATCTGGGTGACTGAGAGTAATTTTGAATTAATCCCGCCAATGCAGCTCTTGTTGTCATGGGAACCTGCCTAGCATATCCACCACAACAGGTTGCAGCCTTAAGGAAAGACATTTTAAAATATCTTTTATAGAAATATTTCCCTATGTAATGCTTAATTTTAATCTTAAAAATGAAGGCAGTGGCAGGATAAATAGTAAAATACCCTGCTGGAGACGTTTATAAGATTCTTTGCCCTAAACAGTTTGTTTTTCGTGCAATATTCTACTGTTTTTGTGTAGCTGAATTTTTGTACCTATGAATGAATATTAAGCACATAATTTCAGCATGTTTTTGTAGGTGTGCCTCTGTTTCACTTTATGAAAATATTTTTAAATATGCAAAGCCTTAACGAATGTTAGAAATAAAACTAGGAAAATTCTGCAAATATTTCCAGTTAACTCAACCGTTAAAATCCTTCTATCACATGTTTTTCTCATTCTTTCATGTATAAAGGGGATATCTTAAAGAGTTTGAAAATCGCATTTTCGTCCATAACTTCCAAATTATAGTGAACCCCAACAACACACATTTGGATATACATATGTATTTATATTGTATTTTCATGGGTCAATTACATATGTATTTTTGTTATGTATTACAGCTGTAATACATATGTATTATTGATTGTATTTCCTTTGTATTCATACATATGTAAAAGTGGTACGTGTTACACGATAAATACATTTGTATTTTTGTGTATTTTTGAAATTTGAATACTTATGTAAATGTGGTAAAAAATACAAATGTATTTATCGTGTAACACTTATTTATCACTTTTACATATGTATGAATACAGAGGAAATACATATGTAAATGTGGTCAAAAATACACAAAATATACATTATGTATATTTCCTGTAATTTTTGAGAGGTGGATTTTCGTGGCGTCTTGTGAAATGTTCATAAACATTTTTTCCATAAATAATATGTTCACAGCAAACGCCAGATTTCCTTATTTTAATGATCATTCATCCATTCGAATTTTTACCCAGAAAGCTTAAAAATAAATCGTATACTGGTCGATGTGAGCAAGGATAGTAAAGATGGCGGCCATATTTATGTTAATTAGTAAATGCACGCGAAATACAGACGTATTACATATGTAAAATTCAGTTTCCATCCGCGAAATATACACATGGAAAAATGGTTCACAATACAAGAAAAATACAAAAAATAGTTCTTGCACAGAGCAAAAGTAAAAGCGAAGTTTAATTTTTTAAACAATATTTTAATATAACTGTTTAAACAAAAAAATAAAATTCTCAATTCTGCGTCTCCACTGTCGCAATAAGCTAGGGAAGTGAGTGGGAGTGATACAGTTATAATCTCGTTAACAGTTAAGCTCGGCATTTCGTTCGAGACTACCAGAGACTTCAAGAATGTGCTGTAGGAGGAACTCCGGCATCTATGCTAATAACCAAAAGGAAATCCGTACTTAACTAGCTACTGGTGTAAAGTTAATTTTATATTTGTTTGTATTATTATACGTATTGGAAGAATTGACATAGTGTTTTAATCCTCGATAACCGGTGCGTGTGGATTGTGTGCTCAACCCGAAGCTATGTTTTGCTGGAAATCTGCTTCAACCCCGCACGTTATTGCGATTCGTGCAAGCCAACTCCAACAGTTTCCTGTCACTGGATAATTAAGGTAAGGTATGATTTATCTTTTATTGTGGGTGAAATGATTGATATCACTGTAAACCATGCAAGTAGTTCTCCAGTGTTTCACGAGAGTATTTTCGTACGCGTATTCTTCAATATTTTGACTAAAGATGTGCTACTACACGATTAAAACCTTCTATTTATTAGTAATTTGGCAAAATTACGTCGCAATTATATTGTACGCCTACATAGACTACATTAATTATGTTATTTGAGTATATTTGGATACAACTATTGGCGCAATGTGTTGACCATGGGCGCAATGGGTTACAATTTTTTCTGCTCTTAATTAAGAGCAGAAAAAATTGTTCAAAGGAATGTTTTCGTTCACGTGTGAGTTGTTTTATCACTGTTTATTACCACAACCTACGGTATTGTAGTTCTTGCATTCCTAGTTATCCTATGCTTTAGTCATAACATCTTTGACCGTAGACTTATCAGCGTAGCCTTGTCACTAATAGATTCCCCGAAGTTCCGAACCGTTTTGCCCACTACTTCTAATTATTTAACGAACAAAAAGTATTGGTCGTGTAATATCGGTTCCCTGAAAGCAAAATGTAATATTTCTTTCATCTTGAAATGCAGTCAATCAAGGTGCATGTCGTCATTATTATTAACACAAGATAAATACGTAACTTTCATGCGAAAGTTTGTCATTATACGTAAGAAAAAGGTGCGTACGGGCCAAATTAATTAATTATAATTTTCTTTTCATGCTCTTTCGCGCATACCCAGCAGGCGACGATGTAAATAGCTTGGCCTGGACAAGAGGAGAATGGATTACGGAAAAAAACGACGAAGCAAAGCCAGAAGACCAGGTGGAATTGTTAATACCGAGGTAAGGTTTTATAGAAAAATTATTTTTATCCATAATGGAGAGGTTTCTTAAAGTTAAGCCTGAAATTATCGGTTATATGAAATTTATTGTTTGAAAATTTGATATCACAAGTTTATCTTTTTTATGTGTGAATCATCCGCTACTAAATCATGGTACTAATATATTAGTATCATGTACTAAATAAGCATACCAATGGATACACTTTTTCCTAGTTAATTTATTTAAAAGTAGTCATATGATCTTTTCTCACATTTCTCATTCTTCTTAAGAGAAAGGCTATTAATTTTGTAAAATGAAAGCATATCCCCAAAATATCTGATTTCTCAAAGGACAAGGTCAAATCTGTGCTAGCTGGGACCTCGGCATAATTGGTAAATGAAAAAATTTAAAACTTATGTCTGGAATCTAGCAGAGAAGCCAAATTTGCATTCAGAATACAGAATTAGTACTAAAATTACAGACTTCACAAAATACTGACTGCCTATATGAATTGAAAAAAAATAAAATTGAAAGGCCTTGAGCTCCTATTCAGATCTTACAAAAAGATATATTTTTGCATGACTTTTAAACTTGACTTCTTCTTTTCTCCTTTCAGGAAGTGGCTGATGGTGCAGAGTTGGTTTCCTGAATTCAGGTTTCATCTTGTGCAATGGGTTACAACGTTTGCTCCGTGTTAACATTTTTTTCTATTTTCCGACTCAAACCATTGTTTGTACTTGATTTATCTTTGTACCATTTTTTTAAAATCTAAGTTTCACCTCCTGTTTGCTGGCCCTTAATGCTTGTTAGCAATATTCATGGCCACACTTGTTCTTTGTGTGAATTATTTTATTTTTCTCTTTGAATAAATGTTTCATTATCTGTATGTTCCGGTTTCCTTATATTTATTCATCCATTTAATCCATATTGATATTAAGTGGATGCGGGTCAGAAAATCAATATGTATAATTCATGTACGAGGGCCTGCAGATACATATCTATATTACATGTAAGGGTATTCAGATTTCCAATTTGTAATACGCACGTATACATACATCATGAAGGACTTTTGAGCCACTTTTACGTAAAATATACAGACGTAATACGATTGTATTCCATCTTATACATATGTATATTTCATGTATGGGTATTCAGATTTCCAATTTGTAATACGCATGTATACATACATCCATAGGGACTTTTGAACCACTTTTACGTGAAATATACTGATGTAATACGATCGTATTCCATCTTATACATATGTATTTGGTCACGTATTTTTTGTGTAATATTGATGTAATACAGATGTAATACAAATGCCGTGTTATCTGGGAATGTAGGCTACATATTGGCATAGAGTAAGTATATTATAGAGGGCTCACGGCATAGGAGGAAATCGTATCGACAGTTTTAATTCTCAAAAAGCAGGAAGGTGGCACGAGAGTAGCTAGCCAGAGGCGAGAGGGTCTTTTTCTTCAAGGTCACCTCGCCTATCCCCTTTGCTTTCCGCTCCCCGTCTTCCAAACACTGTCAATACCCCAAGCATCGAAGGAAGGGAAGACTGAGAGAGCATAGAAGGAGAGGCGGCGCACAAAGGCCCAGATCGCGAAAAAGTTTGACCAAAATCATATTTTCGTTGGATGTCTTTGAAAATTGCTCTCTACACGTTTTTTGGCATGCTACTTTCATTTCTGCAGTTATTTTTGCGAAAAAATATTATTTTAGGCGATACGTGGAACTTTAACTTATTATATGGCTAATCGTAACGCTCAGACGTAATTTTGAGACTGCATAGACGAACGCAAATCATGATAAAACATGAAAATAAATGATAATTAGTTATGAAGTATGAGTTAATGATATTTGAAATTAGTCAATAAATAAAAAAGGATAAAAAGAGGGTTGTTGGGTTCATTGACTTACGTTAAAGAGGTGCGATTTCCAGATTTCGTGAGGTTCTTCTGTATGGACTAAAAGTAATTTTTAAATAAATGTCAAAATAGTATTTAAGTGACTCTTTTATTCTCATATAAGCATGGTTAATGATTTATTACTTTACGGATTATGTATTATAATTATTCATCATCAGATTCTTCCCAATCCCACCCATCCCTCTCTTCGCATTCGCTCGCAGAATTTTGAGACTCTAGCAAGACCAAGATCACGAACCTCCTGCGATAGATCTTTAAGGCCCCGACATTTGTTCAGTCAGTTCCTAATGTGCTAATAAAAGGGTTCGATGTCAGGATCAGTCACCGGAAAATATCCTAATTCGTATGAATTCGAGATATTTTTCTCGCGTAATGCTCACGGTATTTTCTAATATCTTTATTGCGAGATTCCTGGGCCTCCTCCGATAGTTCTTCAATAGGAAGAAGAGCCGACTCGATTACATCTGCACCATGTAGGCACTTTGTGCTCCGTGGGTGGCATGTAAAACCATCCATAATGTCTCACAAAATTTTACGCTGTATCTAAGCAGAACTTCTTAAGTTTTACCGGATCAATCAATAATCCGCAAGACAGAGATCTCAAAATTGTTGAGAATTGAAGGATTAACTCTTCTTCTACTCCTGCAAATTACTTGACTTCAAGCAGCTTCGTTTTCCTAATTTTGGAGCGCGTAGTAACGTCAGTGAATTGTTTACTTGGCCTACCCCTTTGTATATCGGATGTACCTGTTAAAAAATGAGACTACTAGAACAATATCCCAGGGGACCCCATGTCACCATTAAAATACTAGGAAAATACGAACCCGAGGTGCTTGGAAGGTTGCGAAATACATCAGGGAAATCAACAATTTTGTTCAACCAGTTGCCATTCCTCTAAAAAAAAAGAGATTGATCGTGAACTAGCTCGCCATCTTCTCTCGTCAGAATAAAAAAAATTCATGTTCAAAAAATTAGTAAGCTCAAGTTTTGCCTTTCATCTCCGTGTAATCTGAAACAACCCCTTAGATATGCATTCAAATTCTTTTTCGAGCAACTATGGTTTTCTATTTTTTCTCCAGCATTTTTTCGTGCAGTTCTCGCCACGTAAATGTCCATGAAATTTTTGACAGTCAACAATAATTACACAGGTTTGTAAAAAGCTACACAACAGTCCTCTTTCTACAAAGTTTAAATATAAAATAGAAGGGAAAATATGAAAAATAGTGCGTGCCTCGTCTCAGACCAATTTAAAAAAACGGAAACTAGAAACGGAAATAAATGAAACATAGTATACCTGCTCAATAATCCTTATTTATGTGGTTGTCAGGAACTAATAAATTACTGAATCACATTTTTTTAGTTATCACATCACTATAACTTCTTTGTGAGATCACTGTTAAACACAAAAACTGTGGCCAAAATAGGACTTCTCAATTAGTAATGGGCAGGGGCGGATCCAGGATTTTTCTCTGGGAGGGGCACAAGCAAGGCCGTATCCAGGATTTTGTTCTGGGTGGGGCACAAGGATACCTCGTAATACAAAACGAACGCAATGATAATGGGACCATATTAAAAATCATGCATATTTTTGAGGATCTGGGGGGGGCACGTGCCCCCGTGCCCCCCCCCCCTGGATCCGCCTATGGTAATGGGTATGCGTTCAAATCGACAGAAAAGGAGAAACTGAAGGGTACCAAAATGTTTTGACCGCTATTTGGACGGAGATAAAAAGAAGAGCCATGGAAATGTGGCCATTCCCCCAGATAACTTGTAGGGGTAGGGTTGGACCCCATAAAGAGAATGTGAAATGTTTAGATTTTGTGCGAAAATGCATGCTAGCGGCGGACCTGCAATACAACCCGTCCAAAAGGAGGCGGGTGGAGGGTAAAGACCTCACCTATTAACACGTGAAGCTTCAATTGCAGGTCAGACCCCCCCCCCCTAGGAAAGCAATAAACTCAAGTTGGGTGGTGCACCAAGTTAAGATAACAAAAGGTCCCGACTAAGGACCACTTCCCACGTCCCTAAGGTCCGGCATGTGTTCGGGAAACGGGTCTCTTGCCACTTCGGATTGAAAGAAAGGGAAGCCGGTAGTGGATTTTCCCATTAGCAGAGCATGCAGCCTATCGTATTTACTTCAATAGATTACCAAAACGCGATTGAAGTCGTTCTGAGAAGCGATCGAATACAGTACAATTAACTCTAAAGACCTGAAAAGAAGGAAACCGGTTGGGTTTTTAATGCATACTGTGTGGAATACAACAAAGTTTATTTTTGTGTCCATAATATATATTTTATTAATTAAAATGCTCATTTGCAAACTTTGTTGTATTCCACACAGTATGCATTAAAAACCCAACCGGTTTCCTTCTTTTCAGGTCATTAGCGTTATCGTAAACCTCTAGATAAATACCTGAAAATATCGAAACCGGTTGAGTTTTTTCATTAGTACTGTATTGAATACTAAATGGTTTACTTTTGAATTTATAATGTCACCATACCGCTAAGTGAATTCACAAAACATTATTCCGAATATATATATATACGTTCGTGATCGTCTATTTCATCGCCTGGTGTGGTCCTAAAAGTAAAAATGAGCAAAAATTGGTCTTTAGCAACTGCTAGATTAGGAGAGGAAAATTTTTATTTAAATGCACGTTTACAGCACTATTCATAACATCTTCTCAACCACAATATCCATCTAATTATTAATAATATTTTCACCGCGGGAATAAACTGCCTCACGTTTGTATCCTGCCGTTTTATTCTGCCCTCATCCTTGCTAATAAGGGACATGCAAATATCCTCACTTATCGTCAATTATTATCGATAATATACGGGAACATCGGCGACCAACTCCTTCTCCATCATGTTTAGCATGCTTATTCCAACGCTTTCATACCCCCTTTCCAGCCAAGGCCAAGTTCAGCATTCCTTCTGTTTTCTTTTTTTCGCCTCTTTAATGTTCAAGAGGCCTGTTCAGACAATTTCGCCTGCTAAAAAAGACAGAATCCTTCACTTCCATAAGCTTCCAAATTTGTTTACATAAATATCGTCTTTTTCCTTTTCCTTTTCGTCCAAATGATATGCATCGTGGGACACCCCCGTCCAGTTGCATCAAAATATTTGCAATTTGCATCAAAATTTTTGGACAAATATTTTGATGCAAATTTGACCGAGGGACACCGGTCGTCTGCGCGCGTCGGGAGTTGGATTAGCCGCGACGCGGTAATGTTATTGAAACTGTATGGGTTTTAACGCTCAGCATTCACCGTTTTTATGTTTTGCTTCAAGACACCGATTCTCAAATGGTCTGTGGTGAAGACAGTGGAAGTATTTTTGCCGAGGTGAGTGCACGTTTCATTGAAGTTCATTTCGTTTTCTTTGGATACGATCGAAGACAATGCTTCTATTAAAAGCGTTCACACTTCGAAAAAGTGACTTGTTTTCCCGGGAATCATACAAAAGACCTACCAGAAAGATACCAGCTGAGACTAATACCTTCTTTACTCTCCGATCCCTCACCCTAAGGATTTTACTGCGAAAACGGACGTTTTATGACACCGCGTAGCGGAGCCTTAGACCGTCTTAACGGGGTATGTCCACGGGAACATCTAATATCTAATAAGACTATTTGTATAAATTTGTACTATTTCAAACTGCTCTAAAACATCAAGCCTTGTGCCGTTACTGAAGGGGTGGAGAAAATTCTGGTTGAAAATGACAAGAATGAAAAGTCTGTACCAAATGTTTGGCGATAAGTGACGTTTCATCCCAGTTTCCTGCACCTTCTATGTTCTTTCATTCTCATAATAAAACTTCTGCCTGTTCGACCAATGAAACTCAAGTGGCATGATTCACAATTAACTTTGTAAATGCCGGATTGATGGATGGGTTCTATTTTGTCTTTGTTACGACACAGAACTTCACCGAGAGTGCAAGGGTTGTAAAAAGAAACATTGAATTTATTTTTGGGGAATTTGTTTGCAAGCCTGTTGGAAAGGTCTCCCACAAAAAATGACCGGCACCAATTTTTAGAATTCTCTGTGATGGGGGAAGGGAGCAAAGCTGTGAGTTAGCTCGCGTTTTCAACTTTCTCTGAAGGATTTTAGTTTAAGTATTAAAGCTGTAGCCATTTGAAATTGCAATTGATTTCATTGTGGATTATCATTCATATTATATTATTGTGTGAAATTATCTAATTGTCTGACAATCCCGGTCCAGCGGCAAATGATGTAGTCAACATACTTAGCGGTACCAGAAGATGTTAGATGAGATAGAATGCCCGAATCAAATAATTGGCGTTTTGAATTGTCCGTAAATATTTCGGCTATTACAGGCGAAAGGGAATACCACATCGCAAGGCCGTCTGTTTGGTGATAAATATTCTTATTGTACAAAAAATAATTTTGGCTGGCACTCTGTTCCATTAGGCAATGAAGTTCACAAGACACACTGATTTTAATATTGTGGTCTCTCAATAAGTAACAAAGTTGTTTGTACAGGTACAGGAGTAAATAGATTTTTTAGGTCAAATGAAACTAGCTTGGAGTTGGATGGTGACGTATGAGGTGTTGAAGTTTCTGTGGCAAAATGATGGGGCTATTAATATTATATTTTGGTGAAAAACCAGGCAATTGCCTAAAGATGATATTTAATTTAGGGGCTAATTTATAAAATTACAGCCGGAAGATAAAGCTTTTTTAACACTTTTTTGGAATCTATCCGTTGGATCACGGGGGAGAATCACGAATGAGGTATCCTCCAACACAGCATCACATTTGGCGATGCATGAGACCTTATTACGGATTAGCACACTGTTCCTTTTTCTGCTTTGGAAATAGTAAAATCTTCTTCGTTTACCTTCTAATTGATTGATCAAAATGAACTTGGTTGTGATTAACTTTCATACGGTGAGATTTACTTGGATTAGCAAAGGTAATATAATTATATATATTGCACAATTTTATTTTCCTACATTCTCGCGCCGGAGGGCTACTTGTACGTCGACTCCGTCGAAATGTTTTTACATCAGATGGAAGTTTTTTTAACCTTCTATAAACACATCACTAGTTTTTACTCGTCGGGACATAAGTCCCCAGCAATGGAGGAAAATGAGGGTTACACCTCGGGAAAATCATTGATAGATGACATTTCAGCCACTCAGAGGAAGTACCTCCCGAAAGGCTCGTCAACAGGTCGGTTGCAGTTCGAAGTTTGGACTTAAGACTTTATGTTGAATGATCTCTGCCTTCTCTTCGGGTTTCCACCGCGTCCGTTGCCTTTTGGCGAGAACAGTTTCGACAAAAGCCAACGGACGCGGTGGAAACCCGAAGAGAATGCAGAGATAATCTGATCAACGCCGCGAAAATCTTCGAACCTACTTTATGTTGCATGATTATAACAAATCCTGTATTAGTGTTGAAAATCTGTATTTAAATGAATAACTTGTTATCAAAGACAAAAAATAGGATTTGGACTGTTAAAATGTGTACGAAAAGCAATCAATATCTAATATACATAGAATCAAATGTTTTATAACAATTAATGAATGGATAACTCAAGATTCTAACGCGATAACATATTTTAGCCTACGAATTAGGATTCCCCATGAGGCCTACGAAGCAAATTTTGCTTGCAGTTTCAATACGCAAAACTGCATAATAGGAGGTTTAATTCCGAAAAAGGGGAGGGCGGATAGTTTTGAATCGCCATATTTTTCTAGTGCCGCAGCAACTTACAATTAGAATATGCCAAAAATACTCCATTCGATATTGCTATATAAATGCTCACCGCATAAAATGTATCTTTGGATATTTAGTTTTTCGGCCCCTGGGGAAGGGATTCATTCATATAATGAGGCAAGAATTTAAGCAATGAGTGAACCCGGGCCCAATCGCAGCCGCTATTTGTTTTACTTTTAAGAACCTCAACTAAATGCTAACGCTTAAAACAAAACTTTCCTCAAACGACAATGCGTCTTGTTATTGACGAGACGACGATTATCACAACTATGATCAGAATAAGGTCTCAAGGAAAGACAAAAACATGCATTAGATGATCCCCGGCCCCATACGTAAGACCTGAAGTAGAAAACTGGTACAGCCGAAAGAAACCTTTCCATTTTCGACGTGGTAACAGAATGGGCCATTACTCATCCCGCTATCGAGCAAACAAATCAAGGTCACCGACCACCCCTATTCCCAAAAATGCTACTGCTGATCCATTCCTCTTTGTGTTCGTTTGAAGCTGCGCGCTTAGGAATTCATTACCAAATACTTTTAAGCTTTAGTTACCAACTGTGGTGAAGAGGCTATGACCGTTAGCGAAAGGCAAACAGTGCATTGTTGTTCAGTGTAGAGATCCAATCTCGCATTCCCTTTTTATTGTAATATTCCGGCACTTGGTGTTGTAAATAGCATTTACACTTCACCAAAGTGAGGTATTTCCTATCTGAAGTTCTGAAGCACACTACGCGAAATGTATTTCATTCGATATGTTGATCGTTCAACGATGCGATGACCATCAACAAGATTTATATTGTCTCTTGAAGCGAAAAGATCTTCCCTCACGGAAAATCTCTTCCTCGTCAAAACAAAACCCTCGCCTCGCCAACCTATCTGATGGCAAAACAAACTCCTTAGGAGGCGGGAGCTTTCTGCGTAGACCCAGGCCAGTAAGGAAAGCCTGACGAGGTGCGGCCATTAAAAATGCATAACTCCCTTTGTAATTGAGATAAAGTTACAACTCTTTCACCAAAAATAAATTTATAGTTTTGTCCAAATTTCATACGCAGCATATATGGACCTATATCGTAAGATACGAAAGTTAGCAGGCGATTGATTTTTACCCTGCAAAATTCCAAATTTTTCGTCCGAAAGATATATAAACACACATTACAACGTTGAAACTGAGTTATGAACAAATTAAAGTTTACTAGTATGGAAAAAAATGTGCTATGAACATTTCCTGCAAGTTTCAACTTTATACTAAGAACAGTCTGCTGGAAAATGGATTAGGTATATAAACTCGGAAAAGTCAAGTAACTAGCCGAAATTGGAGAAAATATTTTTATAACAATTGTTATAAACAAAATCGAATAATTAATGTCTCCACTTAATGTAGCAACCCTTTCTGCTTCAGAATATATTTTTAGACTTGTGGAACGAGCAAATTAAAAAAATTGCCAAAATTCTTCTAGTGACATCTGGTTAATCGCTCTAGAACTACACCAAAAACGTATACGATTTTTGTACGTGTGGTGAGCTCTCTATATATACTTACTCTATGATATTGGTCATTCAATAATCATTGACTGCCAACAATCGAGGCAAGAATCTTTGTAATGTCTCTATTCACCATACATAAAAGTTTTATTCCAACATTCGCAAGAGGAGATCCCTACTCACAGATTATTATTTTGTTAAATATTTTATTCTTATTGAATGATCAGTTATGCTTATTGTTAGCAAATAAAATGCCGTTAGGTTGAGGTGGCGTTGTTATGCAATGCTTCAAACAGTAATTCACTATATTATGAAGTCTAGTTAAATAATTAATCTTCTGCTTGTAATTTCATGGAATGTTTTGGTATTTTGCGATTGAAATTATCACTTTAACTTATTTGATATATTGGTGGTAACCTAAGTTGTTATACACTAAAGCTCCTTACTACTGGAGTGAATGGAGTTCAGAGTTAGGCCGATTTGAATAGGGTTGTTCACCATATTTTTTTATTTAAGAAATTGAAAGATCGTGCTTCAGAAGGAGCAATGACAATTATATTACGCTATTTTCTTCATTGTACATGTTTAGAGAAGGCTTTAAACAGTGACAAATTTTACGTTACGCCAAAAAGCCCTACTTCCATCTTGAATTGATGTGTGACGTCACAAGCTTGTAGATGCCCTACTGCAGTGTTTGAAGTGGCTCAGCAGGGTTATTCCACTTTTTTTTAGAGATCTCCAGCGTCTGCCGCCAGATCAGTGTTTAAAGAAAATCCAAATTTATCCTTTAATAAGAGTAATAATAAGCAAAATTACCCTTACTTGTACATATTTATTGCTCATCATATCACAAATAGCACTACAACGCACACATTTCACGAGCTGTCTTTTTGATACGTATAATCAGTATATTCCAAATCAACTGATTCAATAAAACACTTGGCTCACAATAAATATAAAACACTATTATGTAACACTAATAAAACATGAAAATCGGTTTTCCAATCACTCTGCACACACAAAAGAATTTGCACTCCTTGAAGTTCGAAAGGATTCTCCACACCTCACTTACCACTCATCACTAACGACTTAGAATCAGTTTACGTTATTTTACGTTGACATTACGAAGACAATGAAATGAATAGGCTGAAACAAATTATTAAACTAGCTAAACCAGTTATTGTAACATCAAAAAACTTCGAATTTCACTTTCACTACTACCGTAACCAAAATATGACCAAAACAAACAACAGCGCAACGAAATTCGTGAAATGTAAACACTGACGAATGCTCCAAATGAATTGGCAATAGGTAATAAAATCAAACAGAACTTAGAGGCGAACAAACGAATAAAAATTAATATACGTTCGATGTATCCTCTAAGTACAACTAGCTCAAATATGAAACATATCCTTCGCAATAGTTAGATACCTTAGATCGAAATGTTGATTGAACCAGCATGGAAGAAATAAATAATTTCGTCGAAGATGTTACATTCACAACTCACTTCACTTGTCGCTTCACTCTTTACTTCATCGTCTATATGCAATCAATTCACTCAGGGGTACATTAAGGGCACAAATTTTGTTCACTTGCACTAGCGGCAAAATGAAAGTTCACTGCACGTAGGTAGTTTCCTTGCAAATGCAGCTATACAAAACTTTCAATTCCTGTCAACAATTACACTACATACGTTGCCTGCCTAACTTGAAGAATGGATTTTATGTCGCCTTGATCCATCCGGAAGGTTCATGCACAACATAGGCCATTTCAAAATAAGGAATAACCTTGGCAAATGTCCAGTAGGCATGCTGAGTGCTCAGCTTGGCATCGAGCGATCGAGGGTACAGGCCAGCCGTACAGGCTTGTTTCGTCATCACCTCTATTTCAAGATGGCGGACCGTTTTTGGCGGCGTTTAAAATTGTTCGAATTTTGATTGCTAATAATTCCATCATTACTTTTTCAACGCATCTGTCATTCATCCCAATCAAAATGAAATGACATCAGAAGTGATATACATTCGTTTTTTTAGACCGTTCTGATAGGCTTGAACAACCCTATTTCCTGGTGACAACTAACGCCATGATTGCTGTGTATCCGCACAGGGTTGGCCGGCTCGTGGATTAAACATTCACTTGAAAATCCATCCTTCTGCCTTTAAACCCGCCAGCCAATCAGGACGTGGAAAATTTGTCGCCAAACGGGACGAAGACGACCGGCCTATATATAACGCGGACTATACCCAGCGTTGTGTCGGGTAATAAAATTAATGGCGCCAATCGCTTGGACGACCCCAACTTGCTTGGATTTGCTGTAGGAATTACTAACTACTTGCAAATTTTGCCTTTGCATGAATGTGAAACATGCATGCAAAGTCAGCATAACATTTGCATGATAGCCCCTGCCAAACACCCTATAGGCGGCTCTAGGGGTGACATGTAGATTCCTACGTGAGGAGCGGCCATCGCACAGCCGGCCTTTTTTCGTTCCACCCGCGATTCGACATGACTCGCGTCAGCTAAGCCGAGTGTCGCTGCGAAATGTGACCCCTTGTCACCCCCACTCCCCCAATCCCCTGATAACCTCTGCCCCCACACCCCCTCCCCTTAGCATCGCAGCGACCTTGATGAGGCTGGTCGTCTACTGCCCATGTGCTCCGACCGACGCGAATGACGCGAGGCGCTAGCGGCCGGATCTGAACAGTTGAGTGAGAGAGCGATCGGCTCGGCTCGTGCCACCAAGATGGAAAATGGCGAAATTGGAGGCGACGTGATGGGTCCATTCGGCTGACTTAGACGGAAGCGCTTGTTTACAGAAAAGAGATTTCCAATCAAGTTTATTCTTGCTTAGAAGGTGAAATATCATAATTTACTCAAAATCTCTAGATAAATATTTTACCCCATCTTTTTGCTACCGCCTTTTTATTTTACTAACTCTGAGGTTTCTCGGTTTGCGCAGTCAGACCCATCATTACACCGAACCATTGACGTCAACCTGATTTTTACCTGAGGGGCCCAACCGTGACGTGGTGCTTTAGGTACTTGCGACTCGTGTGAGAGTGACGGTAGGAAGCGTGATTCCTCATGAGGAAGTTTCGTTGTTGGCAAACATTTCACTGTCCTAGCAACACGTATCTGTACGGTGGCAGAGAGTGAGCATAAACAATATCGCTTACCGAGAGAGCCGACAACATGGAAACCTCGTGGGTTCGGAATAATTTCAACATTTTTGTAGAATTTTAGAAATAAGTTGTGGAATTGTAGCTATAGAAACAGTCTCGTATTTAAGAATTTTAATTCTTCTCCCCTCTCATAATTCTTCTTAAACGTTCCTCTTCAAAGTAAGCAGTCAAATCGCTGAAGGCTATCGATGGAACATCGAGTCATCTCCATGGATACCGTGGGAGCCTCCAAACAAATACTCGCCATGCCCTTTCCGTTTGTCTTCTCGCTTCGCTATAATTCTGTTCCCCAATCCTATTTTACAATAAACCCGATCATTTCACTTTATTCCAACTCCAACACATTCATTCGATCTGTGGCGTAACGAGGAATATGCTTTTAGGGGAGGGGGGGATGAGATGGCCAGGCGTGAGGACCCCCCCCCCTCCCAGGCAACTAGGGGGGTCCGGGAAATTTTTTGAAAAATGACATGCATGGAAATACATTTGACATCATTTTGGCAATAAAGATGTATATCTCTATAAATGTATATAATATTTTTTTATTTCTCTGAGGCTTTGGGATCTATCAGCGTCACAACGTCAGCGTCACTAAAACAGCGTAGCATCCAAGTATCCTGAAAGAAACTTGATTGTAGGTGGAGATTTCAACGTACCTTCTATAGATTAGGAGACTTATAGCTACATTCCTGGTGGGAGGGATAAAGTGATCTGCGAGGGTTTATTACACACTTTTACATCTAATTCATTGTTTCAAATAGCATCCGCACCAAACAGAGGAGAAAGTATTCTTGATTTATTAGCGACAAATATACTACATCAGGTAATAAACGTTGGCACTGTCGAAGTAATAAGTGACCATAGGGTAGTAACTGCAAAGTTTTCTCTAAATACCGCTGTAAACTTTAAAAAAGAATGTAAAGTTTTCATTTTTAAAAGAGCTGATTTTGATGGGTTTAAGAGTCATCTGAAAGATGCTTTCCCCGAGTTTCAAGAATCAGTAGTAAAGTTAAATGTAGAGAATACTTGGAAAGCCTTTCTTTCACTCGTAACTTCGGGAATAAATAGCTACATCCCTAGTAAAACAGTAAAAGAAGGCAGCGAACCGAGATGGTACGACGCGGAAGTGAGAAAATCATTGAGGCGACAGAGAGCGTGTCATGCTAAAATGAAAAAAGTCAGCTCGGATTTATCCGCTAATGAACGCGAGCTAATAATTAAAAAATATAGACTGACTAAAGCCGCCACGAAGGAAGCGTTCAGGAATGCATTCACGAATTTTAAAAGAAAAACACTAGTAGAGCAGTTACCGGATAACCCAAAAGCATTTTGGTCATATGTTAGGGAAGTTCAAGGTAAACGATCCACCGTATGTTCGCTGAGAAACGACAATGGAGATGTGTTGACAAGCAGTTACGTTAAAGCCAATTTATTAAATTCCTACTTCAAGGACGTGTTCACCGAGCCTTCCGAGAACTCACCCGAGACCGATGACAATCCCTGTATACATAAGATGCCAGCTATTGACATTAGTACGCTCGGAATAGAAAATATATTGAAATCGCTCTGTCCAAATAAATCACCTGGTCCAGACGAAATCCCTTCTCGCATATATGGAGAACTAGCCTCAGAAATTGCCCCCTACTTGCAGTTAATATTCAGTAAATCCATCAAGGTACACGAAGTTCCTAATGACTGGAAAATCGCTAATGTAACACCAATATTTAAAAGTGGAGACAAGGAACAGCCATCTAATTACAGGCCGGTATCTTTAATGTCCATCACATGCAAAGTCCTTGAACACATCGTAGTGAGCTCGGTAATGAAACACCTAGACGCGCAAAACTTATTAATGGCAACTCAACATGGATTCAGGAAAAGCAGATCGTGCGAAACTCAGTTAGCGCTTTTCGCCCACGATATTTTAGTCTCCGGGGAAGACAACATTTCAGTAGACGCGATTTTTCTTGATTACAAAAAGGCATTTGATAAAGTATCCCACGGAAAGTTAATAATAAAACTGAAATCTTACGGTCTAGACGAAGATGTCATTTCCTGGATAAGAGAATTTTTGAGCGACCGCGTCCAAAGAGTAGTATTAGACGGTGCAGTCTCCAATGAGGTTAGAGTCACTTCTGGCGTTCCTCAGGGTAGTGTCATAGGCCCACTCCTATTCCTTCTTTATATAAACGACATTGGCGAGGTAGTACACAGTAAGTTACGATTATTTGCAGACGACGCTGTAGTTTACAGAGAAATCCGTTCCAGCAAAGATATAGATGAACTAACGAATGACCTTGCTGCTATCCAAGCTTGGTGCGATGCTTGGCAGTTGGAATTAAATTTGGAAAAATGCGTCGTAATGAATTTCTGGAAGAAGAATAACTCCCTACAGCGTAACTATATCATTCGAGGCACCCAATTAAATGTTGTTGAATCCGTGAAATATCTAGGCGTTATACTCAATAATGATCTATCGTGGAATAAACATATTCGAGAAATAACCGGTCAAGCTAATCGTAAAATGGGTTTTGTTAAAAGAATATTAGGAAAGTGCGACGATAAAGTGAGAGAAATTAGCTACTTTTCCCTCGGTAGACCACCTTTGGAATACGCTGCTAGTGTTTGGGACCCTCATGAAAAAGGCTTAATAACAGAGTTAGAACGCGTGCAAAGAAGAGCTGCCAGGTATGTGAAAGGTCGTTACGATAGTCTTGTTAGTGTAACTGACCTCTTAGATAAACTCGGATGGGAATCTCTGTCGGACCGTAGATTGAAAAATAGACTAAACCTTTTAGATAAATTCAAGAGCAGTGTCTTTTCTGACGAAGTTAACCATATCTTACGGACGCCAACATACTACGGAAGATCAGATCATATAAATAAAATAAGAGAGATAGATTGTAGAACAGACAGATTCCGAATGTCATTTTTTCCACGATCAATAAGAGATTATAACGGCAGCAATAAAACTCGTAAGTAGATTGCATGACTTGTAGTGTAGCCTACTAACATATGTAAAAATTAATGCATGTTTCTTAATTCAATTATTATTTCTAACAGCACATAGTAGTATAGTTTGTTAGTATACGGGACGTTTTTTTAGACGGTGTGGTGTGCATGTGGGAGTCCAAATTCATGTTGGTGATTGGTCACCCCCTGCCAAACACCCTAGAGGTGGCTCGCTGGGTATTATGTAGATAGATAGATATCCCCTCATCCCCCCATAGTTACGCCATTGCATTCGATTCTACACTTATCAAGATGCATTGTTCTGAGGTGTAATTGTAAAGTGATTAGTCTTTTCCATCAAGTTCTTTGACAAATGTTTTTCAACAATGCGTACGCTTTCTTCGGACTGCCTCTCACTAATTCGCCCCTTATTTACTTACGAACTGCCGTCGTAAGCCACTCATTGATTCCATGTTATCACCGCTCGCGCGGACCTTTCCTTCTAGATTTGCCAACTTTCTTTGGAAAAGGAAACGGGATAGCAGGAAGGACGGCATTTCTCCAAGAGAAAGAAAAAGCGACTGGAGGTCGGCACGAAACATTTCTCATTCTGTATCCAATCAAATACGCGTTAAAAAGCTTGAATTTCTCGCACGATAGGTGTTCATGTATTTGGCGGACTAATTGTAGATATAAGGTATTAATTAGCATGGGCGTAGTGAGCGGGGGCAGGAGGGGTCACCCTTAGATCCGAATATTCGAAGAAAAGTGATATTAGTGAAGGACATGGAAATAAAATAAAAATCATCATTTTTTCAAGTAAATACTTTAAATAATAGTAAATCGCTTTGATAATTTACTTAATATTTCAGTTTCACAAACCTTTTCTCTGCTACACTGTTGAAACTTGAATGGCCACGGCTTGCCCCCCCCCCCCTAAATTTGATCCAGGGCTCGCCCTTGGGAATTAGTTATCTCACGAATACGGGAAATCCCTTTGAAGGGAGCTAAGGGCGATATTAATTGCAATGTGCGCGTCTGCGAAACCGGAGTATGAGAACCACTCAACATATTTCCATATTATTTGAATGATTTCTAACGTGTCACGTGCTCTTCGATGGAATTTCGTGTTCAATTGTAATTTAGAGGGTTCTTACCTCGGCGAAAATTTCGTGTTAATGTTCAAAGTAAAGAGAATATTTTTGGAGCATGTTAGATGGACAAGGTCTCCAGGGTCACCATCAGGCAATCGCGCACTAACTCAAGGGCCTCTGTGTGACGTCACGTCCCCTCACCTGTCTCTCGCCTGTGCAGTGACGTCACAGTTGGGACCTCCCCCCTTAAGGGTGCCTTCATAGCTCGGCGTTGCGTACTTGGGGGCGGAGCTAACTCATCGCAGCAAGTTGGAGCCCTTCACAGCTCTGCGTTGCGAAAACAAATGAAATGCAAAAAGCGTCGGCTCCTAAAAATCGGCCTGTGAGCAAATCATCTTATGATTTCGAACCAAACGCACAATAAATATGTTGTTTTCTGCATGTTTACCCAATTTCGTTTCTTAAAATGTTCTTCTTAACTATAAATAGCATTTGAAGTTAATATGGCGACCATAAAGTCGATAATAATGCATGTAGTGATGGCCCTTGCCTATGCATTATTATGACCTTTAAATTTTATTTCCTAACTCGGAATATTCGAAAAATAGCTAATTACATACACTAAATGAACATGAGTAACGTGGAATGTTATCAGGAATATTTATTCATGATAACTGTTGTTCAAACAGATTGTCCTAGTCATGTTATCTAAATAGCTTTAACTGAGTAGATCATGAGGGCACAATTATTGGATATAAAATGGAATTTAAACGACCTTAGTCACCAACAAGCACCTCTCACGCTGTATTTAGCTTTTGATACCATTTAGATACGGGTATGTGTTACGCTAATTTATGCTCCTCAGTGATTGTAATCTAATTTAGGGTTAACATTTGTCTTTTGTTTAGGAAAGATGCGAAATATCTAATTGAAAGCTGAACACTTCAAAATTATAGTAAATAATGAAATAAATAGCATTTGCCACTCCCATTAGAGCTAATCTTGCATATTTGTATACCCATAAACAAACACCAATTCGAAATCGTCGGCGTACTGCCGCCTTGACGCAGAGAAAATTGAACATGTTCAGTTTTTCTGCGACGACGCAGCGAGCTGGAGACGTGACGTCATCAATTCTCAAAGACGGGCTCTGATTGGCTCGCTAGCCGCGGCGTCAACGCAACGCCGAACTGTGAAGGCCCCCTAACTGTCGTCGCATTCGAATGGCCGGGGGAGGGGGCTGTGGTCTCGAGTGCGCGCGCCGCCACATTGGAGGGGGAAAGCCAGTCGAGTGCACTGCAAGGCCTGCGATCGTCGCCTTCCACACGTGTAGTGCTCGTCGAAGGCGCAGTGCTGTGGCTGCGGCGGCGGCTGTCTCTTCGTTCGCTCGCAGGTGAGAAGACCACCTCTCGCTCTCTTTTTCTATCTCGCCTAATTCTCGAATGCATGCTCGCTCATTGCGGGATCGAAAAGCGGAAACCAACCAGTGGATGGGAAAATCGGTTCTGAGCCGGAATGCCGATCAAGTGGGTTCTGAAAGTGACCAACCAAGTTCCGTTCCATTCGCTGTGCATTTCTTACGTCAGTTTCATCGGCGGTCACTTAGTAGATTCTGATTTTTATCACGTGTTTATTGTTCAGTTTCGCGTCTTAGGGAAAGGCTTTCTCTTCTTAAGGTGAACAATCCCTTTTTCTGGAAACAGTTTGAATGAAAACGTTGACTAAAATCGTGTAGATGGCGTAAATCATGCTGGTGAAGGCTGGAAGTGTCCCATTGAGGAACAAACACAATGGCTCAATAAAGACACCATCGATTTAAAGAAAAAACACCGTTCCAGACGAAAAAATGATGCATACTGTTTTTTCTCGTGACCCGCTGATGTGCTATTCCTCTGGTGGGTGTCTTGTGTTGCACTGGCTGTACGCTGATGATATGTTCGTGTGCCATTCCTCTGCTGGGTGCCTTGTCGTGTCGCAGACCCCTCATATCTCGATTCACATCCTCGGAAATAATTGAAAAAAAATAGCGACCAGAATGTCGGGAATGTTTTTCTTTATTAATGACTTTTTTGTCATTTTTTTCTTACGTGATGAAGTGAAAAGAAGTGATAATCTTGTGCACGTTCAAATTGTTAAAGTAAGATAAAAATCGCGTCAATAATTTTAGAAAAATGAACTCCATTCCCGTGGAGAAGATATCGTCTTCCTGCTGTTCTATCGCTGCCTCGTCTCTCTCTCACTCCAGTTGTGGCATTTACGTTCCTCAGACAACTTACCAAGTACCTATGTACTCCTGCCTTTCCTGTGACTCTGTTTAAGCATCAGTCGGAGTATGCTGCTAGCGTATGGCACCCCACACAGACTGGGCTGAAATCACGTGGGTACACGCGGACGGCCGGATTCATGATGAGTTTTCCTTTGAGATTTGCCTAACTTTCAGCGCGTCGACCAATAGCCTCCCTCATACCCTCGTGTTCTCGGCCCTCCAATTTCCTCTCCACACTCCAATTCCAATGGACGCAACTCTGTATTATAGGTAGTCGTGCCTGAACAACCCCCGGGCTGCTCCTATTCTAATAAGTCCCTCGAGTGATGCTCCGTGGTGACCAAGGCGTGGAGTTCGACTCAACTGTGAGGCCGTTTCTCTTCTCTCCTCCCCGCCGGCATTAATTCCCTCTCCTCACACTCTCTCTGTTTGTGCTTCTTCCCGAATCTTGAATACCCATTTGGATGACTTCAAGTCCTCTGGTGTGTCCATCCCTCGCGACCTGTTCTCCCCTCCCTCGCGACGCCATTTGAAAATCCTCACCCAATGCTCCCTTCCGACTAGCGCGCACTCTCGCTTCAAATGTCGGCCGCCAATGCATCCCAGCTCCCTCAATAACTCTCAATCACTTCGTCAACTCGTCCTTACTCCGACTTATGCTTTATCTATCGCCTCGCCCCATTCCTCCTATGCAATCCGTTTCCACGTATTACACCTTCGATCTATTTCGTCTCATTTACATTTTGATACTATTAAAAAAAATTTAAATCTATAAATGTCTGATTGTGATTGGCCCTCCGAGCCTAGGTACTCCTTAATCCTTCCCGTTATTCCCAAAACATTTCCACTTTGAAAACGCATCGCTCTATCCACCACGGCTATATGCGTCATACAGGCCTTATATTTACAGTTTAGACTTGTAGTTAAGAATAGAGTACGGTATAATAGTTATAGAGATAATAGTAATATATTTATTACTAGCTGACCCGGCGAACTTCGTACCGCCTGTTAATCAATGAACAGTTTATTTACCACTATTTGAATTTACCTTCGAGTACAGTCGTGAAAATCACGTTGATTATCAGTTTTTTAAAATCACCAAATGCGTTCCATAGCATACTTTTGGTTGCTTTAGACTTCGGAGCATCATGACCACCGAGGCAACCTTGAGCTGAAAATTGGGCGGTGGTAAGCCAGACACATCCAAGAAGTTTGAAAATTCAGGTGGATAGTTGGTGATTTCGTCTTCGTTTGTTACTCAGTCTATGGATTTGAGTGAGTGCAGAGTAAACACGATTTGACCCTGAATTACGGATCTCCGTTTTTAGCCCCTCTATCAACGATTTATGATTTTTATGGTTATCAATCAAGTTCGGGAACACTTTGTTTGTGAAATCATCCTTTGATGAAACGAAATAGTGAAAACTCCGAGCAACTTGATTAATCTGCTCGACTCGTTGACAAGGACACGATCATTGCCGATAGTCAGCAATTGCTCGGAGATTTGTTTGCACACACAGTATTAACGTGTCTGTTGACGGCTCAACTCGGGCTGGGCTTACCTCATATTAAATATTTTTATATTTTTTTCATGATTTTAACATGTTTTTATTGTAAAATGTTTTGAGTAACGTTACGAAGCTCAGTCATTACATTGTTAAAAACAAAAAAAGCATCTAGTTCTGGCCGACAGCTTTTGCAGTGTCACCAGCTCCATTAAAATACTCATAAGACGAATATTATTTTTTCCGAGAACTTATACTATTTTTAATGTTTTTTTTCTGTTATCCGGGGCAGAAACGAATCCAAGAAACCCAATATCATTATCATCGATACAACCGCTCTGGAGTTATAAATGGTGTAAATAACACGATTTTCAATTTGTGTGTGTGTGTGAAATATACTCACACACCTTTCGCAAACAGAAAAGTTGGCATTAAGGTTCCTCATCCGTAACCCGGACATCGTCATCACTCCGTCAGACAAAGGGTCTACGGTGGTCGTAATGAAAGCGGCTGATTATAACAGCGAGGCGCTTAGGCAGTTGTCAGACGCTTCGGCCCTTCGACCTACCAACCCATTCCTGCCGATCCCAATCCCCAATACCGAGATAAGATTCTTTCTTCTTTCCTCGAGGAAAACGGACCACACGAAGGATTAACAGCCCAAGACATCGCATCACTATCACCTTCCAACCCCCGTAGCCCTCATTTTTACATACTACCGAAAATACACAAAGCTAACAATCCCGGCCGTCCGATAGTTTCTTCTATTCAGTCTCCCACAGAACGAATTTCTGCTTTTGTTGACCATTTTCTCCAACCCATAGTGCACTCTCTTCCTTCATACATTAAAGACACATATCACTTCCTCCAACGCCTTCACTCAACCACCCTCCCTGGAGACAAAGACGTCATAATGGCGACCATCGACGTCACATCTCTTTACACCTCCATACCGCACACAGAAGGCCTCTCCGCTCTCGAACACTTTCTGGAGCAGCGCTCCACTCCACAGATTCCGATCACAAAATTTCTCGTCGACCTCTGATAATCATGAAACGCAATTCGTTCTCTTTCAATACCTTAACACAGTCTAGGGGCTGTGCTATGGGGATCCGGTTCAGTCCGTCCTGTGCCAACCTTTTTCTTGGCCGCCTAGAACAGTCTTTTTTGTCCCAATACTCCCTCACACCCACCCTTTGGGTCCGATACATAGAAGACATCTTCCTTCTGTGGCCATATGGCATGGAATCCCTAATCACTTTCATCTCCTGCCTCAAATCATTTTCCTCCGTAAATATTACACTCTATTCCTCCTCCACTCATGTCACATTCCTTGATGTGGACTTTTTTCTCACGAACAATAAATTTCACACCTCTATACACATTAAAAATACCAACAAACAGCAATATATGCATTTCAATAGCTGTCATCCGACACACACAAAACGCTCCCTCCCTTTCTCTCTTTCCATCCGTGGTCACAGAATATGCAATAATCCGGACTCCCTAAATAGATTTCTTTCTAATTTACACCATGCTCTCCGGAGAAGGGGTTACCCGGAATCCCTCCTCCGGAATAAGATCCGAAAAAAAGCATTTGTCCCGAAACAACTAGGCGGGGACAGTTCGTCACAGTTTCTTTCCCTCTGTACGACCTTTTTCCCGGGCGTGGACGTACTGCATAGGACCCTTAACGACCTTTTCCCCATCCTCTCGGACAATACAACCACGTCCAGATTTTTCCCGCGATTCCCTTCACTCGTCTTTAAAAGACCACCAAATCTGGCCAACATTTTAAAAACAATAAAACCGCTGCCCAAGCAAAATATCTGTATTAAACCACAGCCCTCGCCCTGCAACCGTGCAAGATGCAAAACTTGTCGCATCCTCACTACCAAACCCCTTCCCGATCAATTCTTTGCCTTCCCTCACCCCTCAGTGTCGGAAATTTCTTGCACGATGAAAAACATTGTATATATTAGAGGTGGGTTAAACTGTTCATTTTTATGAACCGTTCACTTTGATCCTGTTCAGTAAAAAGAACAGTTCAAAATATCGGTTCATAGTGAACAGGTAGGGTCATTCGGTAGAAAATATTGTTTATCATGCGTTTAGAGTACATGAAAGCTTAGTGTGGTATCGTAAGGTTTGTGGAGAGTGTTATGGTAATTTCGAGCAAGAATCGCGTTTTAAACAATATTTTTGGAGATGCATCCACATTAAAAAATTTCATCGTAGGCGCCAAAAACTAAGTCCAAAGATCATCTTGGTAAAGGGGCCGAAAAAAATGTTCCACAATCATGAGTTCAATCGTTTCCTAAGTTCATGAATCGCGTTTTAAACAATATTTTTGGAGATGCATCCACATTAAAAAATTTCATCGTAGGCGCCAAAAACTAAGTCCAAAGATCATCTTGGTAAAGGGGCCGAAAAAAATGTTCCACAATCATGTGTTCAATCGTTTCCTAAGTTCATGAATCGCGTTTTAAACAATATTTTTGGAGATGCATCCACAAATCCACAAATGTTCAAAAAACGAAATCAAAATGAACGCGATATCCCAACTGAACGCCCCGAGGAAACTAATATTTAATCTAATATTTCGAACGGTTTGAAAGAACTGATATTTTAAATATCAGTTCAAATATTAGTTATGTCGAACGGTTCGAATGAACTGATATTTTAAATATCAGTTCAAATATTAGTTAGAACGAACGGTTCGAATGAACTGATATTTTAAATATCAGTTCAAATATTAGTTAGAACGAACTGTTCAGTGGCGAACTGTTCGTTTTCGTCGACGGAGGGGAATAGTAGAGAAAGAAGGGGAGGGGCTCGGTCGTCTACGACGCACTTCGGCGGCCTTGGATGGCCTCCGTCGTAACCGCCATCTGTTGTACCCACAACGCACTTGCTCGAGTAAGCTGCAGTTCAAAATGCCTCTTGATGATCATACCTACTGTACCGAGTATGCCGCAATTGTGCAGTGCCGACATGAACAGTGAACAGGGTGTTTTAGAGAACGGTTCATTTTCGAACCGGTTCATTTCAGTGAACAGTTCGTTTTGGCAGTTCGGTTCTTTTTGACCCATCTCTAGTATATATACTGTTGTGCCAGAAATGCCCCGCTTTTTACATCGGCTTATCCACCACTCCCCTTTGCATCCGAATGAACGGGCATCGCTCCTCCTGCAATAGCGTTTCCTCTCTTTCTGCCTCCCTTCCAGTCGTCGGACATGCTTCCTCCCACATTGAAGAGTGCTACAAAGTGGGAATATTGGCCTCCTTCCCCCCGTCTTCCACCCCCCCTAGAGCTGATGGACCTGGAGCAGGCATGCATTTGGGCTTTCCGCGCGTTTTCTCCACCAGGGATCAACCGCGCCCACTAGAAAGAGCACAACCAATCCCCGTCAACCGTTTTTCCTCCCTCCATCTCTACCCTCTCATTTTCACCCTTCCTTCTACCCTCACTTTTCTCCCTTATGTATGAGTGTGTCTAATGTAGAATAATGTGTGTGTAATTTTGTAGAATAATGAGATGCACGTTGCACATAACATTAACGTATCAAGTCACTAATATAAAAACATAGGCACAACAAAAAAGAAACACTCACAGGGAAAATAAAACTTGGAGCTTTCGAGGATGTAACCTCTTCCTCAACTGAATGATCAGCAGGAAAGGAGTGCGTTGGGAAAGGGAGAGGGGCGAGGTTTGCGGGAGGGGGGGAGTTTGGCAGGAAATGTTCAACCCAGGGAGGCTATGGGCTCGCAAATGCAAAATGCACGCCAATAGAGTATGTGCACATTTTTGGGAAGTGATCTTAAAAAAGAATTTACACCTCAATTAGGCTAAATTCCGAGTCTGAGAATAGAGAGGTACTTTTTAAGCGAGATATTACGCTATTTAAAGCTGGAAAGTAATTCATTGATTGGGTGATTCATCAAAATTAGCAGCCCAAACTGTGATATGTGTGGGTATATGGAATATTGGACGTAAAAGTAAAAAAATATTCATCGGGAGGAAAAATCTGAAAAGTTGAAAAAGTCGATTAGTTTTCGAGATATATCGACTTGAATTAACATGGGAGCCTTATGGGACTAAAATATTTTGGGTTTTTTTCGGTATTTATAAATGAGTCAGGAACATGGCAATCCCTTGACATAAACTAGATTTTTTGGTTGATTTTTTGGTGTGGTTGTCATTTCGATACATTAATATTTAGTATTTTTTATGATTTTTTGAAAGTGCCCCATGCTTTTCTTATGGCACTACGTAAAGAATTTTTTTGACCAACTTGCAATCATCGCAGGACAAATTCCTTGAAACGCAAGATACTAGATTTTTTGGTTGATTTTTTGGCTATCTCGGAATTTTTATATGTCGAAACAATTCCGAGGAATAAACGATTTCGACTTTCCATTGTAGAGGTGGTCGAATTTTCAATATTGGATTTCGGCGTTGAGACATGTGCCATATGAAAATTTGGAATCTTCTGGAAAAACCGTAAAAGGGTTCTTCGAATCCTTACGTTTGAGCTCACTTTCTCCGTATCCCTCTTGGGTTATTCATAATTAAATTCCGAAAAATGTCCTGCAAGCGAAAATTCATTGTCGCCATTTTTTTGTGGAGCATACAATCTTGAATATCTTAGCAACCATTTCAGCTAGATGAAGGAAATTTTCAGGGTATTAGCATCATTAAAATAGTCAACATTTGCAATGATTGCCATTCCGCTCGATCGATTCACGTGCGAGTTATATCGATACCAATCTCCTTGGATACGCTTTAATCGCTAATAACTTTTTTGTTGATCAAATTTTGAACATGAAAGTATTACACAATACAACTGATAATGTCATTCATCCGACAAAAGTTAAATCAGGCGGATCGATTGATTAGACTCGAAGTTATGATCGATACAAGGTTGTATTCGATTGAGCCATTTTTTGGGCTTATTAACATAGTTACGGAGATAAAAATTTTAACAATATGTAAGGAAAAGAATGAATTATGCGCACACAGAAATTATTTAGATGAATTATGTTTCCTAATGAAAATACATCCATTTGAATTTATATCTTTTTGTATTAGGCCCCCGTAAGAAATACACGCATCCCGTCCAATTACGTCACCAATATAAGAACATAGGCTAAATTTTGAAAGCGGGGATAGCAGAGAAGGCAGGGATAAGGGAGTGACCATAGAAGGGATATCAATAGGATTGCGGATTATACAGTATAGATGTCAGCAGTGTCTAATGTACGATTCGATTAGTACAGCAAATACGCAAATTGGCATAACTTGATAAGTATATACGTTGGACCAATGAAACTTGGTAAACAGGTACATCTTGGTATTCCTCACGATACTTTATAGTAGTATGTTTTGTATTCAGTCTCACGTTCGATATATATCGAATCGACTTTTTCTTAAAATATGTCGAATTGCTATAACATATAGGATTTTACATCTAGGGACATAGTTGACCACGAATTTTCAAGAAGTTACCCATACACTGGATGTTAAACCAATAGCATTGCGGATTTTACAGTACAGATGTCAGTATGATCGAAAAATCGATTCAATTATTATAGCAAATACACAAATTGGTATAACTTGAAAAGTATACCCGTTGGACCAATGAAATTTGGCAAATGTTCACATCTTGGTATTCTTCACAACGCCCAACAGAAATATGTTTTGTATGTTGTCTAACGTGCGATATATATCGAATATGCTTTTTCTTCAAATATATCGAACTGCTATAACAAATAGGATATTACATCCAAGGGCATTGTTGACCAGGTTTTATATAGAAGATACCCATAGACAGAAAGTTAACCCAATAGCATTGCGGATTTTACAGCACAGATGTCAGTAGGATCGAAAAATCGATTCGATTATTATAGCAAATACGTAAATCGACATAACTTCAATACTATATCCGCTGGACCAATGAAATTTCGTGAATGGGTAAATCCTGGTATTCCTCACGACACTCTATGGTAGTATGTTTTGTATTCAGTCTCACGTTCGATATATATCGAATCTACTTTTCCTTAAAATATGTCGAATTGCTATAACATATAGGATTTTACATCTAGGGACATAGTTGACCACGAATTTTCAAGAAGTTACCCATACACTGGATGTTAAACCAATAGCATTGCGGATTTTACGGTACAGATGTCAGTATGATCGAAAAATCGATTCAATTATTATAGCAAATACACAAATTGGTATAACTTGAAAAGTGTACCCGTTGGACCAATGAAATTTGGCGATTGGTCACATCTTGGTATTCCTTACGATGCCCAACAGAAATATGTTTTGTATGCAGTCTAACGTGCGATATATATCGAATATGCTTTTTCTTCAAATACATCGAACTGCTATAACAAATACGATTTTACATCTAGGGGCATAGTTGACCAGTAATAATATAGTAGATACCCATAGACTTTAAGTTAAACCAATAGCATTTCGGAACTTACAGTACAGATGTCAGTATGATCGAAAAATCGATTCGATTATTATAGCAAATATACAAATTGGTATAACTTGATAAGTATACCTGTTGGACCAATGAAATTTGGTGAAGGTGCACATCTTGGTATTCCTCATAATGTCCAATAGAAATATGTTTTGTATGTAGTCTAACGTGCGATATATATCGAATATGCTTTTTCTTCAAATATATCGAACTGCTATAACAAATAGGATTTTACATCTAAGGGCATAGTTGACCAGGTATTATATAGTAGATACCCATAGACTTTAAGTTAAACCAATAGCATTTCGGAATTTACAGTACAGATGTCAGTTTGATCGAAAAATCGATTCGATTATTATAGCAAATATACAAATTGGTATAACTTGAAAAGTATACCCGATGGACCAATGAAATTTGGCGAAGGTGCACATCTTGGTATTCCTCACAATGTCCAATAGAAATATGTTTTGTATGTAGTCTAACGTGCGATATATATCGAATATGCTTTTTCTTCAAATATATCGAACTGCTAATACAAATAGGATTTTACATCTAGGGGCATAGTTGACCAAGAATTATATAGTAAATAGCCAAAGACTGGAAAACAAATCAACATCGTTGCCAATTTTACAGTACAGATGTCAGTATAATCGAATGATCGATTCGATAATTATAGCAAATAAGTAAATTGGCATAACTTCAATAATTAAATAAGGAAAGAAGAACTTTGTACTTTCACATTAATATTTAATGTGAAAGTACAAAGTTCTTCTTTCCTTATTTAATTATGAATCGCTTTCACCAAGTTACGCCTCAAACAATTAATAACTTCAATAGTTTTCCCGTTCGACCAATGAAATTTGGTGAATGGGTACATATTGGTATTCCTCGCAATGACCAATGGAAATTTGTTTTGTACGTAGTCTCACATTCGATATATATCGAATCTTCTTTTTCTTAAAATATATCAAATTGCTATAACATATAGGGTTTCACATCCAAGGGCATAGTTGACAAGGTATTATATAGTAGATACTCATCGACTGAAAATTAAACTAATAGTATTGAGTATTTTACTGTACAGATGTCAGTATGATCGAAAAATTGATTCGATTATTATAGGAAATAATGAAATTGACATAACTTCAATAGTTTTCCCGTTGAAGCAATGAAATTTGGTGAATGGGTACATATTGGTATTCCTCACAATGCCCAATGGAAATTTGTGTTGTACGTATCCTCGAATTCGATATATATCGAATCTACTTTTTCTTAAAATATATCGAATTGCTATAACATACAGGATTTTACATCAAAGGGCATAGTTGACCAAGAATTATATAGTAGATAGCCAAAGACTGGAAATAAAATCAATATTGTTGCGAATCTTACAGTACAGATGTTAGTATAATCGAAAGATCAATTCGATAATTATAGCAAATACGGAAATTGGCATATCTTGATTAGTATATACATAGGACCAATGAAATTTGTTGAAATGGTACATCTTGGTATTTTTCACAACGCCCAATTGAAATATTGTTTGTGTTTAGTCTCACGTTCGATATATATCGCATCTACTTTTTCTTAAAATATATCAAATTGCTATAACATGTAGTATTTTACATCCAAGGACATAGTTGACCAGGAAATATAGAGTAGATGCCTATTAACTGGAATTCAAATCTATGGCATTGCGGATATTGCAGTACAGATTGAAGTGTAATCGAAAGATCGATTCGATTATTGTAGCAAATATGCGAATTGGCAAAACTTGATTAGTATATACGTTGGACCAATTAAATTTGGTAAATGTGTACATCTTGGTATTCCTCACAATGCCCAAATGAAATATGTTTCGTATGTTGTCTTACGTTCGATATATATCGAATATGCTTTTTCTTAAATCGTATCGTATTGCTTTAACATATAGGATTTTAGATCCAAGGACATAGTTGACCAGGATAATTATATGGCAGATAGCCATAGACTGGAAGTTTAATCAAGAACATTGCGGATTTTACAGAACAAATGTCAGTAAAATTGAAGAATGGATTCGATTATTATAACAAATACATAAAATTGGCATTGGTTGAATAGTGTATCCGTTGGACCAATGAAATTTGGTGCTGGGTACATCATGGTATTCCTCACAATTCCCAATGGAAATATGTTTTACATGTAGTCTCACGATTGATGTATATCGAATATGCTTTTTCTTAAAATATATCGAATCGTTATAAAATACAGGATTTTGCATCCACGTATTTAGTCGACCAGGAATTTTAGTGTTGATGATCAAAGAGTGGAAGGTAAATCAATCGGATTGCTAATTTTCAATGCACGTGTCAGTATACTTGATAATTCGATACGATTATGATAGCAAAGATGCCAAATCTTTTTTGCAAATTGGAATATCTTGAGAATAACTATTTTTTTAAGACCAAGGAAATTTGAGAAATCATTACCATTCAGTATTTCACATACTGCATTATGGACATTTGTTTCGCGAGTACTATATCTTTATATATTTATCTAAAGAATCTGCGTTTTATTTTCAAGAGTCACTTATCACCATGCTTATGGACTTTAAGAGTTGAAAAAAACCCACAAAGTCAACACTCTCTTGAAATTTTTAAAACCTTATTCCGATTATGTGTCAATGGTTAACTTAATGGATCAAAGAATGAATTATTCGTCAAATAAAATCAAATTGAAAATAACAAATATTTTTAACAGTGAAAAATTTTGTTCCTTACCCTTTCAAAAAACGGCGGGGAAATTTTTGAAAATCAAACCACTTATGGGCACATGACTCGAAAATATGTGACACAACTATGTTTCCACCGCCCTATTTACCCGCTTGATGAATTCAAGCGCCCAATCGACTCGTTAATTATTAAAATTTGCAAAATTAATGATGCGCTGAAACACCAGTCGGCCATATTCTCAAGGCTGTGACGTCATTTTGTTCGACGTGTTCTCAGGCATTCCTTGTTCTTTAGGGTGAGCCCCTCTACAGCGTATACTGAGTTTGGAAAGAAGCCATGGAATGCCTTATGAACTAGATTTAAAGTGTGTACATGCCATCATCTACATCTTTTAATTAATTCGCTTCTCGGTTACGCTGACGACAAGACTCTATCAACTTTTCTACCTCGAACTACCTAATCGTATTTCTTACTCCTCGGTTCTCGCATTTGCGTTCGTTTGCAGATTTATAGTGACATTAAAATTAAGAGATACTTAAACAATGATGATCCATGAAAATAGTACGACTTAATTCGTGAAAACTAAGTCACTGATTAGTAACTAACTTAGTAACTGTACCCGTACTACTAACCAAAAAAACAGAAAATTAATTTTCGATAAAAAGTGATAGTTTGGGTATTCAAAATGTTTGTAATTTAATTCCAAACACAGTGATGCTAATAATTTCCAAATCGGATGTGAAATAAGCTCATTATTACGTATCACAAGTCGGGACTACTTTTTGGAACTGCACCGCGCGCAGGGATTCCTCGCTTAAGACACTTGTAGTACCTTGAAAACCAATAAACCTATGCTGTGAAGAAGTATAAAATGAACCAATTATTAAATTGTGCTAACAAATGCTTTGAGAAGCATATTGAAACCGAATGAATGAAAAGTAATCGTCTGATCTAACTATCAAACATTTGATTTCCAGCCCGAGAGATTTCCGTCATTCATCCGGACCAAGTTTTCAATAACCAATTTCTAGATATACCTCACAAATGCTATTCATAAACCTCAACGAAGCAAATGTACATCTGACTGACATATCTATGTTAGCGAACTGAAAATAACTTGTAGAAACATTGAGATAATCAGAACTCTGCTTTTGAATACATTAATTCTACGAAAGAACAAATACGTCGACTAAAAGTGCGTTTTTTTTAAGAAATTAAGATCAGATTACTGCTTAAACTGGACCAAAATGTAACTTCAGTTATTTGTGCTTACGTTTAAAACCTTAAATAGCCCAGAAGAAGAAGAACCCAGCTCAGTAACGGCAATTTAATAATTAACTATGGATATTCATCCAGTCACCACGGGCCATAACTGAATATGAAAAATTATTTTTCGCGAGTCAGTAGGTTAAATAATAATAGAATAGAAAATAGTTAAATAGATAAATTAAATTATGATCGGTATTTGAAATGACAATAATACAAATATCGATAGTTATCTACCTACCGGCACTTTTACTTCCGTAAACCTTCGAATCGTGCTAACAAACTTTTGGCCAATTACCTACTGTAAACAATCTTACTTAATTCACTTATGTTAGACCTAATTTCCGATGAGGTTTCCCGTCCATTTCTCTTTATTATGAATGAGACAAGACAACAAAAAAGCTCCAGTTCAACATTAAAACTTCGTGCCGAGGCATGTAGGTATAGTCCAACATAATCAGCACGGTCAATCATAGAAGCATCCACCTTCGGGATATTATTTGAAGAAACCCTCACGAAACCTGATTCCATGATAAGCACATAAACGTATTTCCCTTTACACAGATCAGATCCACCAACTTTTTCCAATGCACACGTAGTATATTGAATCATAAACACGATCATAACACGATAAACACCTTGCACGCTGATGAGATAGACCAGAATGACGTCACATACCAAGGAGCCAATAGATGAGCGTTTTCGTCTGCCTAATATCGTTGCGAAAACAATGCATATTAAATAGTAATTATTAAACAAACTAAGCAACAATTAATGCTGTTAATCGAAAGTAATGATATTTACGATACACTTAATCGAATAAACTGCATTTCAATCGTATTCCTCCCGAGTGCACATACTCTAATAGAGGGTGTGGAGATTGAGGGCGGAGTCGGCGGGGAGGGGGGGAACTTTGAAAGAAAGTGTGGGGAGTGGGAGGGATGCGTGGGGATGACGGACAGCAGGAGGCGCGATGATTATATATTCCAAGGTTGAGGGAGGTGGTGCATTTGGCCGACATAGAAAGCGGGGCAGAAGTTGCAATGAAGGAGGTAAATGATATTGGTGGAAGTACAGGTGGTGGAGGGAAATATCGGAAGGCATTTGAGTTTGGGGAGAAAGGAGGCGGGAGTGGAGAGAATATCTTGCAGGTTTTACACCTGGGACGATTGCAAGGTCGGGGTGTGGTAATGGTAATGGAAGCGTGGGATGAGTTAAAAGCTGGAGTAAATGTGGGAGGATTGATGTTCAAATCAGTGAGATTCGCGGATGATCAGGCGTTGATTAGCCAGTCAGCGAGGGGGCTTCAGGCTCTAATGGATGCATTATACGAGCGATGCGAGGAGTATGGGATGAGGATTAATCACAAGAAGACCAAGGTAATGCGGTTTTGTAAAGCATCACGAGCGAGGAATGTGAGACTCAAGATAAAAGTGGGTGGTTAAAAACTTGAGCAGGTTGAGCAGTTCAACTATTTAGGCAGTAAGTTAGAGGAGAACGGATACAGTAGTAAGGAGATCAGGAAGAGAATTGCAATAGCAAAGGCGGCGTTCATGAATAGGGAGGAGCTTCTGAGAGGATTGTTATTTAAGAGTTTAAAGAAAAGGTCAGTGAAGAGTTTGATCTGGAGTGTAGCTCTCTACGGTGCGGAAACGTGGACACTGAGGAAGGAGGACGAGAGAAGATTGGAGGCACTCGAGATGTGGGTGTGGCGAAAATAGAGAAGGTAAAATAGACGGAAAGGAGGAGGGACGATGAAGTGCTGGACATGGTTGGCGATGATAGGCAGCTTTTAGATGAGATACGGAGGAGACAGAGGGTATGGATGGAGGGAGTACTTAGCGGAGAGGTAATGCTGAAAGTAGTGGTAGAGGTTAGAATGTTTGGTAAACGAGGGAAAGGAAGGAAAAGAAAATGATTTTTAGATAGAATGAAAGGGAGTGGGCCTTATTGTGAATTAACGAGGAAAGTGGTTGATGGGGAGGGAGATCGCAGAAATCTCAAGTGCGCTACCTTAATCGGTAGAGTACTTAAATAATAATAATAAGAAGAAGAAGAAGAAGATTGTGAACCCTTTCCAAGTAATTTCAGAAAAGGAAATGAAACGGTCATATGACAATTGAGTGTTAGAGCTTGAAATATTACTTCGAATAATTAACATTTTACCAACGGTTGACTAATTTGATATCAATAATATCTGCAGTAGTGAGATCTTGATCTGAATGATAAGTACTCTATGTTAGTAAACATTTATGTCTAATTGTTTTTAATATTTAAGTATAATTATTTTAAATTCATTTGGTATTGCAATAAGTATTAGATACGATTGGATTATTTCAATAAAAAGTATTTACATATTTAAACTTTGAATTGATTCACAGTGCAACAGTTAATTCCTTCTTCCGGTTTCTCATTCCATCATATTATATCAGAATTTAGTGAGTCGACAGGCGTTAAGTCGTATTCTGCTTTTGGGAGTTTTTTAATGGGCTTCCATGTTTATGGCGTTGGTGTGAAAGTAGGTAGGTGGCACGTGGAAAACGGGAGCCTCTCGTGCCCCTCCCTCCCTGTGGGTCGCCTCGACGTTGAACGGCTTCTGCCATCGGATTTGGCTCGCCCGCTCCAACGCCATGCCTGCCGTGCCACCTTTTCAGTGCACGGCGGGACTCGCATATTAGTAATCATCAGTACTTTATGTTTATCTTTTAAGCAATGTATTCTGGCTCATTGTAATAAATAGCGCTTAAACGTTTTCAAAATTCGATTTACGATTTTAGAATCATTAATGACAGTGCAACTATAGAAAATTAATCATGTTAAGGGATTTCTAGAGAGGGTTGTGAGGAATTATGAATAAGTTTTTTCTAAAAGTGTTTTGATTGGCAAATAAATTACTCACGTATTAAAGTCGAGGGAATTCTTTCGAAGAATGTTTTAAGAAATGTTTACGGAAATATTTTCGAGGGGCCTCATGACGGGGAGGATCCAAGTCATATTCGATTTTGTTGGTGCGGTGGTGACAGAACTTTCCCGAAAATATTGCGCGCTTTAACGATGCGCTGTCTTGCGAGACTCCACAGTTGTGATTTGTTAGCGTGTTTTGGTTCCGTGTCATTCGTGCACGCTTTCCGCCTGCTTCAGTATGAAAGAGCACTTTCGGCTAGGCATTGTGGCAGCCAGTATAGGCATTAGTTTGCTGCTGCTGCTGCTGCTATGACACTTGCATGACTCTAAACCGGGGGGTGGGGGGTTTGCTGATTGAGGGGGCACCCTCCGCCCCTGGCGTCCCCCTCGCCCCCTGCTACAAATTCATGAAATGAGTATTTTCTGAAGAACTCGAGGGATTATTAGAGTCGTTGGTTTCGTAGAATGCTTTCCTATTAAAAGGAAAACTGGCTCACGTTCCGTTCAGATCTGCAGTTATAATTACAATTTCTCTTGAATGAACATGGACGCCCCCTTTATTAATTCTGCATAACCTGTACTATAGGACAAAGCATTCGGAGTTACTTTATTCAGGTTTTTTTACCGAACACGAGGTCGTGTTCCGTTGAAAAAAAATGTTCGACGTTAGCGACTGATTATGTGCAATTTGTTGCGTATAACGTAAGGGATAGCTACAAAATGATGACTGGTTTCATTCCGCGTACACTATTTGAGTATGCACGTGGACGATTGCAATGTCAGTTTCATAGGAAATAGCGTTGGGAAGCTTAATAATTCCGAGCAACAGTAACGAAATAAACTTTAATATATTTAAAGGATATCTCGGATGCCGACGCACGTTTTCCTAAGTGAAGTACCTTCGTACGTCTTGTGGATTTGATGTTGAAACCGTCTAGAGAAAGGCTAATATTCTGCGCTACATTCCATTAACTACAACCAACTAATCGGCACGTTTTTGCCGTATTGCATTAAATTCATTCTAATGCGAGACTTAATGATGAAACTGGCGATGAAATTCTTCTAGCCAAAAATAGCCTAATGCCCTCACTTCGTTTTGTTAACAAGGCTTTGATTGTAGAATATTGTCATATACTGTTTAATTAAGAATCCAACGATTTGATCGATGGGCTTTTCTCTATAATGGGATAATCCACTAAAATCGTTGGCACATTAATGGCTGATGCCTGGTTTCGCTAGTGAGTGGGTCCTTTCCGCCTCCATAGCGTTGAGGCGTTTTTCCCCGTCCCATCCCTTCCAACGCTATCCCTATCCCAGAAGCGTCGTCGGCCTCCTATCGCGGCGGCGCACAGTGGTCCCAAATCGAAAAAAGCAGGCCAAAATTAATAACGTCGTAATTTTACCTAAATTAGAAACAAAAATTGAAGTTCTTTACTGATTTTGATCGCCTGCATCTGATTTTGGCATTATTTTTTATTATTTTATTTTTATCTCTTCATTTTAGCATTTTTTAGCTGTCATTATTTAAACAATTTTTAGAAAATTTCGATATACATGTCATTGCGATTGGCGATAACGTGCTGTTATTGGAGAACTTAAAACAGTACAATTTTAAAGTAAAAGATATGTAAATTGCAGTTAAAAGCCATGATAGAACTTACGACGTAAAATTGTCGAGATTCGAACCCGCGACCATCAGCGTAGTCGGCGAGATACCGAAATCGGAAAAACTATTCACACTTATTTTTGGCTTCCACACGCACGCACACGCATTTTAGACTTCCATGTTTTTGAAAAGTCACATTAGATTAAATAAATTGACTGATATTAAGGAAATTGAGGATAATAATGTTTAAATTTCAATAAAATCACTTTTACGTATCCAAAAAAAAACGAATTTTAAAAGAATCGTCGTCCGATGTCACCCCACCTCACCCTAGTCGCTCTGCGAATCACTTAAAATTAGCAGATTTTCACCTCACCTGATAGGCTGACCTCGTTTTTTTGGAACTTATGGTGTAATTAAAATGTATTGTTCAGATATTAAAGGGAGTCTTCGAAAGATATCTTTATTATTAAACACTCTTGAGGAATATTCTTGCATGATGCTCTCGGAATTTCCTCATGTCTATGTTCCTTGCCTCCAATGCTTCTTCCTTTAAACTTCAATTGTAAGAAAGGATTATTTGGCAATTGCTGTTCCATGTATTGGCACTTTATGTACCACGGGCAGCATATAATACAACCATGAAGTTCGATGTACAGCTCAACTATTTCCATGCTATATTGGCCGAAGGCTTCATTACTCATCTCGTAGCCGCAGAAAAGGGATTTAAATATTTCTGAGAGTCGAAGGGAGGGTCTTTCATCGATACCTGTAATGAAAGTTGCAAATCACATTAATAATTTCATTTCATGCATCTAAAGAATCTGTTCGTAGATTTTTGAAAATTATGGAAACAGGTCCAATATGTCTTACTAATTTATTATAATAAACTTACACGTAATTTCATCTTGTCTGGAATGAAATCCTGAATTAAAACTCCACCGGTCAATGCATGATGATTGAGATTAATGAATGATCATTTTTACATACTACATGCATTCGCCGACGTCGCATGCATGCACGGTAATCATTTGCACTCAGTAGATGTGAGAGGGAGATTGATATGCTTCTGGAGGGAATTTAACTTCCTTCTGCAACCAGCTTTTGAACGTCTCTTTGAAATACTCATCTATCCTCGAGCTATGATTCCACTTTCTCAGGTATTTCGGGAAAAAATTCTTCGCTTAAAGCGCGTCAGAATAATTTTGGCATGCTTGATTTCATTCAGTCGAAATCTTGTTTTCAAATATTCCACGACATGTTCCTCCTTCTTCGCTTATGAATACTCTTTTCTCTCTGTATTTATTGTACACCGCAAGGTACGAAAAATTTGCGGCATCCATAATTCAAATTTAACAGGTGTATTTACGGCTGAAACGATGAAAGTTATTTCAAAAAGTTGTCTATTTCTTACCAATCAAAAACCGGAAATTATGAGTTGACATTGAATAAAAGATATAAAAGCTTACATAAACTTGCCTATGAGTTTCTGGCGTATCCTGAAATTTGAATGCCAAACCAAGAGCTTTTATTACCTGGACAGGAGAAGTTTCTCGAGTTAGCAGTGTTAACACAGTTCGGAGCACAGCACTTGTTCACTAAGAAAATCGTCAGGTAAAATTGAGGGGGAAATATTCACCACACCCATGCAATGGTCATGGTGAGGGAGGCTGTTATCCTCGTTCCGTTATTATGAAAAATTCAAGATGCACGCACCCTTGGCGGGTTTAAACGAATACTTCCCTCCGCATTCCATCCTATCTACGTCTACGGGCTGTTGAAATGATCCTGTGAGCAATTCTTGGCGGCAAGGGGATTAGGGAGCATTTATTTCTCTTAGCGCCAAGACCTTACTGGGGAATAACATTCTGACAACGCTGTACAGCATGTAAGGGATCTCCCTCATGTAAGGGACCGGCCCTCATTGGTTTCATGAATATTTGAAGGTGAGTGCACAAACGAGAAGTGTGCATACGATAGGCGTGAAACACTTGATGTATGTAATCTCACAGGATGTAGAATTATGCTAAGAATACACCATGCAAGTTCGACCACCGATACAGGAATATTTGAGCGATAATGCCAATCGGTCTTCCGCCGGCCGCCAGCCAGCCGGATAAAATTTTCAGCTAAAATTGATAATATAAATTAAAATAACTATTTTGAAAAAGATGTTCGGGGATTTATTCAAAAACGTACTTACAGGCAAATGGAAGTTTGAAATTTCTACGCTCCACAAGCAAATTAAAATCACTTTCACAAATTCTGCGCACTCAAGAGAACTTAACTTTCCTTCACCACAGTCAAAGTAAAACTGAGGGTATGATACACTTTTTAAAAAATCTAGAAGTTCCCGTGGAATTGTCTACCTAAACTACCCTGTCTTCATCGTATCTGCTTCAACAACTTTCTAGTGCTTACTGTAGGTGCAGAACTTGAGATTGTCACGCGATCCATAATTTTCGTCCATAAAATTTTGATTATTTACTTCCCATCAGTGATCTATGTTCATGATTAGTAATGTTAAGTCACTGAAAACTGCATTATTAGCCATCTTCTTGAACATTATTCTCTTCATCTCAAGAGTAAAACATTAGATTTAATGACGCTTTTTGCAGTTCGTTATTTGTTCAATTTGCCGACTTGGGTGGCGGCGGGGTAAAATGCTCGCCTGTCAAAGAAGTGTCGGGTTCGGGTCCCGCATGGGTAAATTTCCTTTATCAAGCGCAACGTTGTCGCAGAATAATTTATTCACGCCATTTATGTCAATATAGATCCGTCGGTACGTATGAATAAAGTATGAATTTTGTAACGTAAAGCTAAATGTGGAATAGTATTTATTCAATAAATTTGAAAGAAATAGATTTTTACAAAAATACCAACTCCCATAGAAGTATTGAGAAAGTAATGCAAAGCATATTCCGGAAATGTTATGGATTCAGCGAGCCAATTTTTGAAGCGACACAAAAATCGTTCATTTTTTCGTTCCCATGGAAATACCTCCGTCAAGACGGCCAAGGGCTCCGCTCCAGGGTGTCATAAAACGACCGTTTTCGAAACTAGAATCCTGAGGGTCAGGGATCGGTGATTGAAGAAGGTATAAGGGTTTCAGCTGGTATCTTTCTGGTAGGTCTTTTTGTATGAGTCCCAGGAAAACAACTCACTTTGTCGAGGTTTGAACGCTTTTAATAGAAGCATGGTCTTCGATCGTATTCAAAGATAACGAAATGAACTTCGATGAAACGTGCAAGTACATCGCATGAAAAACCTCCACTGTCTTCACCATAGACCATTTGAGAATCGGTGTCTTGAAGTAAAACATAAAAACGGTGAATGTTGAGCGTTAAAACCCATACAGCTTCAATAACCTTACCGCGGCGCGGCTAATCCAACTCCCGACGCGCGGAGAAGAACCCTGCCGCGCGATCGAAAAATCAATGTAATTTCCGGCGACGCAAACTTATTTCAAAGAAAACTGCATAAAGACCTCAAGAAATCTTCAAACAATGCTCTCATATAAGTTACTCTGCGCGACCTTGCCGAAAACCTATTTGAAACTCTACCTAAATGTAAAACTTCGTCGAAAAACAGTATCCGCCATTTTGTTACTGCACGGTAAGAATTTATGGGCTGTATTCTTTAAGATTACGGATTATTAAAGAAAAAACACCATGCTAACAGATTATGTGGTTTTTTATTCGGCAAGAATCCACGCATAACTTCACCATTCACTTACTTTGGAAGATTTTCAGAGAAAATTGAAGACGGGCGTTTTTATGGAAATTTGCTCACGTTTGAGCCTCTGTATCTCAGTAACGGGTAGGATCTATGTCAAATGAAGTACATATCAATAAATTTCAATCATTTTTTAGTATATCTGCGAAGTTTCAAGTTTATAACTCAAAAAAAGCCATTTTGTAATTTTGTCCGGCTTTTTCCGATTTCCGCCCACTGTGCGTCGGGCGTTTTAGGCCTAACATGCCCATGTTTGACGGGTTACGCAGGTCAACATAATAATCACACAGACATATCAGGTACGAAATATTGTATTCCATATCCTGTAGAATCCGAATACATAATTCAAAACTTCCTCGTAAAAAGTCTAAAAAATGACTTTTGGCCAGCTTTTTTCGATTCGGGACCACTCTCGCCTTGTTCCTTCCCTCCCCGGGAACGCGGGCGTTTCAGTGAAGTTACTGGTTCCCGGCCCCGGTGCGTTACAATCCTCATTCAGAGGACCCACCTGGGTGTCCTGATCTCTGAAAATATTTATAATTGTTCGTAAAATACTTTTTTACTGGCGGCATAGTTAAAAACTTACTTTTTATTCGACAGCGACAAAGCTAATCGCTGTTTTTCAGGAAATTAACCACCATTAGGCAAGCTGATGGTTTGAGGCGTCACTTCACGGAATTCATTCAACACCATTAGCGAGTCGACAAGAGCTATACATGTATGTTCGTGTCGGATTGAGCCTTCCGAAATCCCTCTTCAGCCCCTGGAACAACTCCTCGGAACCTCGATGACGTTTATTTTTCTTCGATCACTTTCAATAGAGCCTCTGATCCCGTAACAGATGGAAAGGTGCAATGATGAGAAGGCGTTTCAGGTCCCGTGACTTCAAGCGATTTTCCCGATCTTTCAATCAGTATTTAATGATATTTTTGGCGCACTGGGGGAGTCTTCTCTTTTATTCTTCGGATTCGCGATAAAATTTCTTATTAAATGGGTTGTAGTACTTAGCACGATAACTCTCTCGCGTGCACTCAAAGACATCCACGACTTCCAATGCTCCAAATTGAGTTGCTGTCTCCATTGTGCGTGAGGGGTCGAAGCATTTTGTTGGCGTGAAAAGTGTTGGCTGAGAGAGAAATGATGACTATTTTAGCTGACAATCATACCTCCATCATCATGTGATGACGGGTACACATCTCGAATGAGGAGGTTTCCGTTTACCGATCCCTCGCCTACTACTCGAGCTGTTGGTGACGAAATATAAACCCTTTCACAGATTAGTGGATGACGTCACGAACCCATGCCCAGGGAGTACAGTTTCTCCGCTACTCCTCGGTCTCGCGTGGTTCGCTCTCGCTTGTTTTCACACTCTTTCTATCACACACTCCTTCCATAGGTGAACGGTTTTCTCTGAACGAGCGAATGGATCAAAACTGTAATGAATTGCGCGCCCATGAATTGTGGGCAGTGACTACTTTGGCGTTTCCTTGTTCGCTGGATTTTCTTCACAGTCGTACCTATCCCTCCCTTTCATCCTCTCCTTCCGATGGATTTCCATTTGGCGTGTGAGCGAACGACCCGTTTGTTCGCTGATTTCTACCTCTCGTAGGAGTTGATGTGAAGTGAGCCACGGTTAATTGGAGCGACGTGAAATGGCTGTCCCTCGGAATGTCCTTTGGGAGTTGAGCGTCATTTTGGTTGCTTGCACACACCACTGGTCAACGGCCTTCTCTACATTTCTAATCGGCTCCGTCTTCTCTTCAGCGTTCGTTGCTTATTCCGTCTCGATGCCTCTCATTCATTCATATTCGACCTGAATCTCTCTCCATATTCCAATGACCTCCTGTTGGCCGCCGCCGCCTTCATCGTTGATGCCATGGCGACGTGTCTTCACCTGAATAAACGCTGAATCTGTCGAAATGACTTCTTGCTTGTCTTTCCTTGTCTCTATCCGTTCGCCCGTTTCAAACTGCACAGCTCATCCGCTTTTTTCGTGAGGGCCGCGGCAGCAGCTCCACTATTGCTGTTGCGGCCGCCGACCGCCTGCGTATGTACTGCCGCCACTCTGCGGCGAAGTGCGAGTTTGGAGGTGGCATCCGTATATTAAGTAATCTCATCGATATAGATACGGCATTCACTATAATTTAGTTATATCGGAACCATCAAGTCTGTCCCAAACACAGCACGGGACGAACGAGGAGAATGATTGAATTCGTCGCCGAATCTTGTATTTATTCGAATCAAATATTTCTAGTAGGCCTTCCATTTAGGTGCAACCCCTGGAGGGCCTTTCTTACCCATTTCTGCCGTCGCTTAAGTGTTGCCTGGTGATCCTCCCTCACGTGCTCCAATTGCATTTTCAATAGGGCGGTTTCCTATTATTTTTTTATTGCCTAAATCGAAAGATTATTACTCCTGCAGTACGAATTTCATTCTTTTAGATTTTTAAATGACGATATGTATTTTTCGCGATTAAACGGAAAGCGAAAAATTTCAAGCGCGCGAAACGCGACGGCTAAGTAGGAATTACGGGAAAAAGTCCGTGTGACGTACTTCTGGTTCCCTCTGCCGCCTCGTGAGGTGACCTTGGGGCGAGGCTTTGAGCGCTGATACGACGCAGGATGCTAGCAGGTTGCAGAGTACCCTGCTAGCTGGTAGTGCTTGGCTTAAATAAGGATTATTATTCCCCTATCAAACGAAGGAAACTTTCCGAACTTAGGTAATTTTAATGTTTGGTTATCAAGAGATGTTTCCCTGAGCTCTGTGCCTCATGCATGCATTGGTAATCTCAGACGATGTAAAACTCCTATCTACCTACTTATATAGAAACTAGGTCCCTGTGACGTCACGTGGAGCGGAATCGCATTGGCGCCAATCTGGCCTTTTTCAAATGAGGTTAAAATTGACCATTGCCATTCGTCTAAACTGGGATTTCTAAAACCAAATAATTTGTATATTATGAATACGCTAATGGTGGGTAAGGAATCGCAGTCATTGCATTTCGTTTTCTTTGATGAAGGAAACTACACTATTGTGCTGATGGTCTCAGGCGTGAGCCTTTTAATTGTTCCGCAACTCGTACTGGAAATGGAGGTTAAGTTTTAAAAGGCGGAAAATTAACTCAAGCGATGCCAAAATCTTTTCCCGTCGTTCATAATTGTGATTGACGGTTCATATTTTATTGGCTGAACCGATGGAACTAAACGAATGGTGCGCGTTGAGATTGACAAATGGTGTGTGTGCTAAGAAAGCAAAATTCCGCTCGACACGGGGAAAGTTCTTGGAAGCAGCCACTATTAGCTTAATTCAATAGATAGGTAATAACCACAACCTTTATCAAGTGAAAGTATCACCGGTGAAACTCAATTATGTATTATCGAATTTATATATATTTTAGTCTCATGAAAATTATAAAAGGTCGGATCGGTTGTCCAATAGTACTTTTCTCTCGACGATTGTCTTCGACAGGCCATCATGGCTCAATGGATCAGGTTGTCCCGTTTTCTTATCAAGGTTTTCACCATACTGTCCCTCTTACCGTTCTAGGGACTTCCTCATTACTTGCTCGGCCGATCCATTCCATCCTCATCGTCATTTCATTCCGTTATCATTTCTCCCGTTGCGCCACATTTCGAAGGCCCTAAACCCTTGATTTATTCGCTGCTGTCTTAGTGCCCTCTCTCAAAGTGATTACTGCCGTGGCATCCTAACTTCACTTCAACTGTTCCGCAGTATTTTTCACGCTCTGATACGTAATGTATGTGTACTTTTACTCTCAGTGCCGCTGATTTTGGCGAGTGTGCCCAGAGAATCTGTTGAGTGCGATTGATAAGAAAAATGTGCTCTCCGCTGCGACACGACGCGAAAATTTCTTCCTTCATTGACTCTCCGTTATCATCGATAGTGCACAAATCTAATGTTTACCTTTATCTGCCTGCATTATTTTCATAACAAAATTACTGCTTTCGACGAGCAGGAAGTGAAAGGTCTAATTCATTTTCGCTGCTTTTATCCATTCATTATATGTCTGGCATGGTGGGCGAGTATAGTGTTGCCGCGAGACGAGACGAGACTTTCGCCAGTCTCGTTTCCTGACCTCTGGTATCGTCTCGAGTCTCGGACGAGACTCTCGTCTCGTCTCGTTTCCCCCATAATAAATTTAGCGTCGTTTCCATTGAGTGCTTAATCGCTGAATTGATAGTCTTAAAAATTGGAGACATTAATAAAAATTGAAAACACAAATTTATCTGGACACCAATTACATAAAACTGGTGCTAGAATCATTGATTTTATTGATAATCAATGAAAAAATAGTAATTTAAAACGAAAAATGTCTAAAAATTGAATGTAGACATAATCGTAATCGATCACCGGAAAAAAATTCAAAAAATTATATTATCTTAAACTTTTTTTGAACTTGATTAAAATGAATAACGTACTTACAATTTTCAGCGCCATTTACTTTTGCCTGCTCCCTGTATGCCGTGTTTAGTAGTTGAAAGTCTGTGGTGTTTCTCAAAACAGGGTCCTACACAGGTTCCTGGGCATTTCCGGGACATCTGTATCTTGTCTCGTATCTCTTCATGTTTTTCACACTCACTACACACTTTCTTCTTTCAACCCTATATGTTTCATTTTGTGGGTTTTGTTGAACAAAATATGCCGTCTGGTCGATCGAGCACATTCCTTATCGGTATCCGAGAGCCGTCCTTTGTGCTGTTCTAAATTCTGTCGTGCTATAATTTTGTTCACTAAGATTCAAATATTCACTAATGGACGAAATTTTATAGTAGTAAGGATCTTTTTTTTACAACTTCCTTCGTATTTCTATCTACAAAACTGAGAAAGTTGGTGAGCAATGAAAACCTTTTCTTTCCCATTACATTGAGAAAAAATCGAGTCTCGAATACATGTTTTCCGATAAAATACATACTGAAGCTTGGTTTCTTATTTATTCCCATCGATATGAACAAACCTAGAAATAGTATTATTTCATGCGAATGCGATAGTGGTTGGCGTAACATGGTGAAACTCCTTCATGATGCACAAAGGTTAAGAAAAGACTTAGCTGTTTCACAAAATAAAATATATTTGCTAAATATATTTTATTTTGTTTTATTTATTTTGTGAAACATATTATATAGGCAAATATATTTTATTTTGTGAAACAGCTAAGTCTTTTCTTAACCTTTGTGCATCGTAGTATTATTTCCACCAGAGTTGTGGGAACCAACTTTTGAAGGAGCAATTTTTTTGCTTTGGAATTTTCTTTGTAAATTTTCAAGAAACTATGCCACGTAGCAGTTTGCCTGAGTCATTATGATTGTAATTATTTCATCATCGAAAAATAACTCCAATTCCAAGGATTCTTTTTACACGTATAGGCGATATTTCTTTTCAACTAAATCACACGCAGAGGTTGGAGGCGCGTCTTCACAGCCGATCTCTTCCCAATTATATTCTTGAAAATTCACAGAAAAATAAGATGTTATAAATCTTCGAACCTGGAGTCAAAGGAGTATCCAGTTGAAACTTACGAAGTCGTATCAGAACATTCTGCACTCTTTTATTCCCGAAAGTCAAGCACAGTCTGATCGGACCACTCACGAGAGCTAGAAGGCATGGTCAACTAAGAAGGGGTTCATATACGGAAGGGGCACAAGGCCGAAAAAAATAAAATCACCAAAGCAAACGTAAGCGTGAAAAAAACTCCAACTCCGGCTTCCAACGTCATAAATAAGATACCAGATGCTGGCAGGTCTTCGAGCTTCCGAGAACTATTGAGTGACAATGCCTGGACGGTCCAAGCCTTCACTATCATTGCCTCGATGAAAGAGAAAGGAAAAGATGAGACAGAAGATGAGATGATAATGAACCACAGAGGAAGGCATTCAGCGTCCCCACATTGAACACACAATCGCTAAGAAAGCACATAAATCGGAGCGTAAGTGGAAGACTACCTTCCACGAGCGCCCACCAGTCGCCGCTCCTAGAGGAAGCATCCTGGCATCAGCTGGAAAAAATATTCTAAACAAATTCTAGCACACAAACAAAGGCAATTAAGAGGCACAGAACGAAATCAGTCAGATATGTCTCACATATATACTCACTGAAAGTACATATATGGAAGATTAAGAGATAGGAATACCTAATGAAACTTTCAAACTCATACAGTTTGTCTTTCACGCTTGAGGCATGGCATTTATAAGACGCAGACGTTGGTTCGCGCAGGCTGAGGGAACGACGGGTATTTAAAGTCACGCTTGAGGGGTTAAATAGCAATAATAGTACTCCCTCGTTTGTACCGGCGAAAAAATACCGGTAAACTGGTATATTCGTAATTTATAAAATTTGTTAATAAGTTGAAAATAAACGTTCGTATTAATCTATTATAATTATCCGGTGTTTCCGAAAATTAGATTATTATACAGGACGATTACACTGAAAAAGTCGTTCACAGGCATTTATACGAAAACCCATCGGAAAACTTCATCGGAGGCTCGATTATCTAATTGTGGAACGGTGATAACGATGTAGTTTTCAAAGGCAACGTTATACAAACGATTTCGGGGCATACGTTTTAATTTTTGGTGTTTTCCTAGCGAATGATATATTTGAAGTTCTCTTAGGCAAGAGTAAGACACTGTCAGCAGAACGTCTTCTTATTCAAACACCCGACGGTGTCAATCCGACACAAACTTTGGCTACTTATACAACAACCACTCACCTGGTGCCCGAGAAAGCTTTTGTCATTTTAATTTCTGCTGTATTTATGTGTGTAAAAATAATTTTACGCTTGTCTCATGTAAAGACATAGTAGTTTTTACATTTATAGAATCGGAATTAGTTATGCCTAAAATACTGCGATCGAATAAAATTTGATGTGTAGGCCACATTTCTGTTTAATTTAGAAAAATATATACATTGTACGGTTCAATAACTGATTCTCTTGCCTTCTGCGGCTAAAAAAATATTTTATGGCCATAATGATATACAGTCAAGCATGTAGCCATAGTAAAAACACGTAATAATTTTGAACTGGATATTTGACTAAAATTCTCGTAAAATTACTTTGCAAGTCATATTTAATTCGAATATTTTCATTTATAATTGATACGTTAAGGTCGTTTAACATACATGCAGAAAAAATCTAAATCGTGTTATAAAATCTTCATGAATACTGTAAATTATGCCGTCATTGTTAATAGTTATGTTCTTTAAGATTAATTTCGCTTGTAATATTATCAACGCTCAATTACTTAAGTAGTTACCTGATTGATAAAACATAAAATGGCAGCGCTGTCGAAGTACCTCCATACAAGTACCGGTATTTCTAGTATCGATAAGGTAGTACCGCTTTTAAATACTGCCAAGTACTACCGGACTCTCGGTACTACCTATGGGTATTTTTTCCTCAACCTCTGAGTGAGACCCTTTTGTTTTTCCACCTTGCTGTCGAATGTGATTTGATTCTGGGAAAGTAGACAATGGAACAACCGACTAGTTACGTGAAGTGGAGATATCGGAGAGTAAACGGCTAAAGAAAAGGAAATATAACCCTCGAAAACCATAGTAAATGTGATATATGTTATTGCAAAGGGCCCAAAGAAGGAGAGGAAAACTTGATCCCTCATTTCATCAGTTGCGGCTTATGGGAGAATATCGCTTGAAGGGCGCAGCAATATGCATTACTGAAGTAATATAAATTTGAATTTTGTGTTGGATTGTAACAAAAAACGGTAGAAAGAAAAAGGAAACTGCAATTTACGAAAGTCATACACGATTTCTGGCGTTCTCGTTATGATCCATTATGTTGTGCAGTATTGCTTACCGACGCGGAATAAGTCTCGTCATGTGTCCTAATTTTATATTTGTATAATGCAGTCTTTTGCTTAAGATACACCGATGCTTTCACAAGTGCAGAATGAAGACATACTTTGTAACCCTGAAGAAATCAAGAGGAAATAAATGCAGGAAATACCCAAAGCAAAAGATACCGAGCGAGGGGCTGACCACCCAACGTAACACATTTTTGTAACACAATGCTGTGGCTCTCGAAAGTTTAGCCAGAACTTTTTTGCATTTAAATAAGGCTCCAATTTTCTAAGTTAATTATAAGCAGTCCGCCATTAACACTCCCTTACTTGGCTCCATGAGTGCCGCTCATGCATTCATAAATTCGTTTTTCAGCAAATATTCTAGTTTATACTTTGATCATCTATCGAAAAGTTATTATTCAGCTGTATTTAAAATATAATGATTCAGAAAAACGTTAAATGTATTTCGTCATAACTGAAGGATATAGTTTTAGGCATAAAACTATACCAAATATCAATTGAGGACGTCCATATAAATTTCGAGACTTTCGAGAGTCTCGTGGAAGTGGTATCGTCTCGTCTCGTCAAAAGGTGGTCTCGTCTCGAGTCTCGTCTCGAATTCTACCCTACGGTCTCGTCTCGAGTCTCGTCTCGAAAACGAGACGAGACGAGAAAGTATCGAGTCTCGCGGCAACACTAGGCGAGTAGGTTTCTCATTCTCACGTAATCTGCGGAGCATTGTTAAGAAAGAGAATTCATCACGCCAGGAACTCTATACTTCATTTAAAATGATAGTGAACCCGGAATATAATATCGTACATTCCTGAAGGAGTACGAAGAACCCATTTTTCATTTATATAGTTTCACCCTTAGCTTAGTTATCGACCGCGCTCAACTTTTTTTCGGCCTTCGTTCCACGTAACTGCGTGGACGCTTTCTCATCTGATGTATGTTTCGTCTAGAGGGCGCCCTGCTTTATCGGGATTCCCGCTGATATTCAAAAGAGCGTTTGGTATTCCCAACAATGGGGAATCATGCGATTGGCTGGCATGCCCCATCCGCCGCAAAAAAATCAATAATATTGAAAACTTGATGCCGGATTTGATTTAAGCGGTCTTGAAAACATATATATGCATGTTTTTGAGTTGATGGTAAAACTTTTAGACTTTTGTCCACTAAAGTGTCCTTTGTCCCCGCTGTGCGCCGTTGGAATACTTTCCGGCTCAATTCCACGGGAGCGGTTCATTTCCAGGGGGCCTATTATGTAACTTGGCTACCTTTCGATCGTTAGAGATCCATTCACTCTCGATTGAGTTCCCGGTATTCGAACGTTAGCTGTAAGTGCGATTGTGTATGGACGATCGTCAACAAGCAATCGAAAGTTACGACGTTGTCATATTTACTTGGAATTGGGAATAAGTTTCGCGATTGTTTTCCTTGAGCGCATGCGCAGTAAGGCCGAGAGTGGCTGTGTTTGTTTTGAAAAGCGAAACTATGTTAACAATATTGGTTTCAGAGACAATCGGCCAATTAAGTTTATATTATTGAAAGAATTTAACTTTGCGTAAAAATCAATCTTTCTCAATTCAGTATTAAATACCTTCCTTTCCGTTGGAGCGTAGCTGATATTTGGGATAAGTAGTTTTTACTCAGATATCGCTGACTATTTAGAAATGCCGCGGTAAGTCTCCATTTCGTTACTTTTGCAATTCGCTAAATAATAACTTGTATCATTTGTAATTGACTTAATTCATTTAGAGGAAATATATGAGCGGATATTCGATATTGATAGTCTCTCGTCTTCGCCTTTGCGTGTCTGCAAGGAGCAATGCCGCAGAATATTGAATATTTGCAAGAAATAAAAACTGACGAGTGTGAATTAGTACGACGTCTTAATAATAGTCGTAAGGTAAACAGTTAAAAAAGCATCTAACTCATGAAATAAATAAGTACGTTAATATTCTCAATCAAAAACATTCTCATCATCACAAACCTTTCACCTATTACTTGAAAGAAAAAGCAAATATGCAGAGTCATCTTTGATATCTCCTCTCGTCTCAAACACCCGAATATCACTTCAAAAAATTTACCCTTTTTGAGGAAACCATATCGCATCAGAGACATTAATTGAAGTACATAAACCATATTAATTCAACTTAATTTACGACGTCATTGAGAAGTTAAAATAAACTATTTGAATACATAAATTAAATCATTTACTTGTCAATAACCGCCCGATGATCCGAATTGAATTAAACCTCGTAGAGAATATAATTTTGGCAATTTATTATAGCACAACTATAATTTACCTAATATACTATAGTGGAACCACGTTTAAATCAAGCATAAAAAAAGGATAATTTCATTTGAATTGCACACACATTACATAGCGAAGCAATTGTAAACGTCCTCATCTTTGTATCGTATAGTAAACTAACACGTACAAATTGTATTTATCGATGTAATTTCACTACTTATTCACGTTATTAAAAACATAACACAATGATGTATAAATTAAATAGAATGTTTAATTCACTTAATTCCACATGAGTTAATTTCATTTCCATTGCACACACATTACACAGCGAAGGAAATGTAAACTTGCTCATCTTTATACCATAGTGAACTTATACGCACAAATTGAAATTATTTATGTCAATTCACTACAAATTCACGTAATCAACAACATAACACTGCGATTTATGAATATAATTGATTGCATAATTCACTTAATCCAAAAAAAAGGACATACAAAGTGGCCATGAAAGGTAATAAACATTTAAATTCCATCCCAAACCTCACCTGCGAACGATTCGATAGCCTTGGGGCCGATTGTGTAACTTTACGTTCGAACGTAACGATCCGGTTCCCGTGGAATTTTGATCAACAACTCGAAAACAATTGAAGGAGCGATTGTGTAACTTTACGTTCGAAAGTATTCCGGCTCTCGATCGAAAGCATCTCTTCGTCAACACATCACTTGACGATAAGGCTATCGAATCGTTCGCAGGTGAGGTTTGGGATGGAATTTAAATGTTTATTACCTTTCATGGCCACGTTGTATGTCCTTTTTTTGGGATTAAGTGAATTATGCAATCAATTATATTCATAAATCGCAGTGTTATGTTGTTGATTACGTGAATTTGTAGTGAATTGACATAAATAATTGCAATTTGTGCGTATTAGTTCACTATGGTTTAAAGATGAGCAAGTTTACATTTGCTTCGCTGTGTAATGTGTGTGCATTTGAAATGAAATTAACTCATGTGGAATTAAGTGAATTAAACATTCTATTTAATTTATACATCATTGTGTTATGTTTTTAATAACGTGAATAAGTAGTGAAATTACATCGATAAATACAATTTGTACGTGTTAGTTTACTATACGATACAAAGATGAGGACGTTTACAATTGCTTCGCTATGTAATGTGTGTGCAATTCAAATGAAATTATCCTTTTTGTATGCTTGATTTAAACGTGATTCCACTATAGTATATTAGGTAAATTATAGTCGTGCTATAATACATTGCCAAAATTATATTCTCTACAATGTTTAATTTAATTCGGATCATCCGGCAGTTATTGACAAGTAAATGATTTAATTTATGTATTCAAATAGTTTATTTTAACTTCTCAATGACGTCTTAAATTAAGTTGAATTTATATGGTTTATGTACTTCAATTAATGTCTCTGATGCGATATGGTTTCCTCAGAAAGGGTAAATTTTTTGAAGTGATATTCGGGTGTTTGAGACGAGAGGAGATATCAAAGATGACTCTGCATATTTGCTTTTTCTTTCAAGTAATAGGTGAAAGGTTTGTGATGATGAGAATGTTTTTGATTGAGAATATTAACGTACTTATTTATTTCATGAGTTACGTGCTTTTTTAACTGTTTACCTTACGACTATTATTAAGACGTCGTACTAATTCACACTCGTCAGTTTTTATTTCTTGCAAATATTCAATATTCTGCGGCATTGCTCCTTACAGACACACAAAGGCGAAGACGAGAGCCTATCAATATCGAATATCCGCTCATATATTTCCTCTAAATGAATTAAGTCAATTACAAATGATACAAGTTATTATTTAGCGAATTGCAAAAGTAACGAAATGGAGACTTACCGCGGCATTTCTAAATAGTCAGCGATATCTGAGTAAAAACTACTAATCCCAAATATCAGCTACGCTCCAACGGAAAGGAAGGTATTTAATACTGAATTGAGAAAGATTGATTTATACGCAAAGTTAAATTCTTTCAATAATATAAACTTAATTGGCCGATTGTATCTGAAACCAATATTGTTAACTTAGTTTCGCTATTCAAAACAAACACAGCCACTCTCGGCCTTACTGCGCATGCGCTCAAGGAAAACAATCGCGAAACTTATTCCCAATTCCAAGTAAATATGACAACGTCGTAACTTTCGATTGCTTGTTGACGATCGTCTATACACAATCGCACTTACAGCTAACGTTCGAATACTGGGAACTCAATCGAGAGTGAACGGATCTCTAACGAACGAAAGGTAGCCAAGTTACACAATCGGCCCCCTTATCGTCAAGTGATGTGTTGACGAAGAGATGCTTTCGATCGAGAGCCGGAATACTTTCGAACGTAAAGTTACACAATCGCTCCTTCAATTGTTTTCGAGTTGTTGATGTAAGTTCCACGGGAACCGGATCGTTACGTTCGAACGTAAATTACACAATCGGCCCCCAGGGCGTTGTTGTTTCCCCGAGCAAGGGATGACTCATTGAGCCGTTCATTTGGAGATCCAACAGCTCTCCGGATGAGGCCATTTTCTCCGGGAATAGAGAATGTCTTCAGCTTGGGATAGGGATCTTTTGCCTCGACGAATTGGTCCCTGAATTTAGATGCGTCGTTCTGGGGGCCGATTGTGTAACTTGGCTACCTTTCGATCGTTAGAGATCCGTTCACTCTCGATTGAGTTCCCGGTGTTCGAACGTTAGCTGTAAGTGCGATTGTGTATGGACGATCGTCAACAAGCAATCGAAAGTTACGACGTTGTCATATTTACTTGGAATTGGGAATAAGTTTAGCGATTGTTTTCCTTGAGCGCATGCGCAGTAAGGCCGAGAGTGGCTGTGTTTGTTTTGAAAAGCGAAACTATGTTAACAATATTGGTTTCAGATACAATCGGCCAATTAAGTTTATATTATTGAAAGAATTTAACTTTGCGTATAAATCAATCTTTCTCAATTCAGTATTAAATACCTTCCTTTCCGTTGGAGCGTAGCTGATATTTGGGATAAGTAGTTTTTACTCAGATATCGCTGACTATTTAGAAATGCCGCGGTAAGTCTCCATTTCGTTACTTTTGCAATTCGCTAAATAATAACTTGTATCATTTGTAATTGACTTAATTCATTTAGAGGAAATATATGAGCGGATATTCGATATTGATAGGCTCTCGTCTTCGCCTTTGTGTGTCTGCAAGGAGCAATGCCGCAGAATATTGAATATTTGCAAGAAATAAAAACTGACGAGTGTGAATTAGTACGACGTCTTAATCATAGTCGTAAGGTAAACAGTTAAAAAAGCACGTAACTCATGAAATAAATAAGTACGTTAATATTCTCAATCAAAAACATTCTCATCATCACAAACCTTTCACCTATTACTTGAAAGAAAAATCAAATATGCAGAGTCATCTTTGATATCTCCTCTCGTCTCAAACACCCGAATATCACTTCAAAAAATTTACCCTTTTTGAGGAAACCATATCGCATCAGAGACATTAATTGAAGTACATAAACCATATAAATTCAACTTAATTTACGACGTCATTGAGAAGTTAAAATAAACTATTTGAATACATAAATTAAATCATTTACTTGTCAATAACCGCCCGATGATCCGAATTGAATTAAACCTCGTAGAGAATATAATTTTGGCAATTTATTATAGCACAACTATAATTTACCTAATATACTATAGTGGAACCACGTTTAAATCAAGCATAAAAAAAGGATAATTTCATTTGAATTGCACACACATTACATAGCGAAGCAATTGTAAACGTCCTCATCTTTGTATCGTATAGTAAACTAACACGTACAAATTGTATTTATCGATGTAATTTCACAACTTATTCACGTTATTAAAAACATAACACAATGATGTATAAATTAAATAGAATGTTTAATTCACTTAATTCCACATGAGTTAATTTCATTTCCATTGCACACACATTACACAGCGAAGCAAATGTAAACTTGTTCATCTTTATACCATAGTGAACTAATACGCACAAATTGCAATTATTTATGTCAATTCACTACAAATTCACGTAATCAACAACATAACACTGCGATTTATGAATATAATTGATTGCATAATTCACTTAATCCCAAATAAAGGACATACAACGAGAACATGAAAGGAAATTAACATTTAAATTCCATCCCAAACCTCACCTGCGAACGATTCGATAGCCTTATCGTCAAGTGATGTGTTGACGAAGAGATGCTTTCGATCGAGAGCCGGAATACTTTCGAACATAAAGTTACACAATCGCTCCTTCAATTGTTTTCGAGTTGTTGATCTAAATTCCACGGGAATCGGATCGTTACGTTCGAACGTAAAGTTACACAATCGGCCCCCTGATATCATATCTATTAGTGAGCATCTTTCCCAATTGGATGGAGACATAAGCGACCAATGATGTAAAAGATAATTTTTTAGGCCCTCCGCCGTAGTTTCGAAACGTGGACGCTGCGACATCACCCGGTGGGAATCCCGTGAAACGTTTTCGTGCATAGCCCACTCCTTCCACTCCAGGAGACCCCCTGGGCCGAAATACGCATAAGACACTTTTCTCGATGTGTTCGTCGTGCTTTTCTGAATGGGCGTCGATGACTGGCAGAAGCGATAATAATGAGTCGCCATGGTGACGCGCCCTCCTCGCTGATCGCCTTAGGAACGATTGTCCCTCTTCAACGCGACTGCGCTTTCATTTTGATTAGCGGTCTGGGGTGATAGGGGACCTGGAGACCACTATGGGGTCCCCCTCAGCGGAGGATTCCCACCCGGAAAAGTTTTAGGAATTTGCATGCCCGCAAATGGATTTTGACGCTATTTTGGCTCTTAAAAACTAGATCAAATTTAAAAAATAAAAATTTATATGAAAGAATACTATGAAAAGTTAAAATTTCACAGCTTATAAAATTAAATTATGTTGTGGTTCTTTTACCTATTTGGTGAATTTGTTACTTTTAAAATGCACTGAAATTCAATAAACCTCTAAAGTAACCTTTTCGAATTACCCATTCAACCAGCGAAAGTAAAAATTTAAAATATTACGAAGCACATTTTGGGGCTAGATAAAGACAATTGGTTGTTATGAATTAACTATGTCTAATTTAGTTTTGTATGGCATAAAAAATAGGCACATAGTTTTATCCATAATCGTCTGTTATTGTTTTAAAGTGTACATAAAAACTTGAGCAAAATATGAGGTTCTAATTTTGTAAAAAAATTCAAACCTAAATAAGCTAACATATCTCAAACAATTTTTTTAAGTGTAATGTTTACAATTTTTTCCTCCATTTAAATCAGATGACCCATTAAAAATGCCGGGTAGAGAAGAAAATAACAGATAAAATATTTGGAAATATTTTTATTTGTTTTGATTTTGATCTTAATATTAGAGAAGCTGTTGTTAAAAAAATATTTTTAACAGTCTCTGTCAAATATTAATGGACCCAATCAAAAATTCATTTTTTTTGTGCTTTCCTTCTAAGTAATCATGTGTTCAGGGACTCATAAAAAATGCTAACAATATAAAAACTTTATTAATACTACCAGCATCTATACACCTACGGGAACATACAAAATAAGCAATTAAGGTCAACTCTAAACTATTGAAGTTCATTAAATATTGCTGATATTTGAGCGAAGCCGAACTTGAATTCAACAGTCTATCCGAAAATCCTTTCAAGCGACAGATGAGCTAGGGGTTGCAATATCAACTCGGAGAACATGCTTACGTAAAAAAACAGAAGGAATGCGCCCGCTGAAAATCCAGAAGAGTATTTTAGGAGATAAATTTCCAACTTTTTTTTATCATCTTAATTCAGAGATAGATTTAAGATAGATAGCAGAGGTTTCCGTGGAGTCCTTCCTCTTGAAGACCTCATTCCCTCCAGCCTATCAAGATTCGCGATTCATCAAAAACTGCTGCGGGAGTACAGAGAGCGTTACACAGATGTTAAAGGAATTGGGTTGGGAGCCGCTAGAGACTCGGTGGCAGCGCGCTAGGCTTGGTTAGCTTGAGTAATTGAGTGTGGATATCTTCAAGAGCGACACTGAGATCATCATATTAGAGCCCCACGACATAGGTATGACGAAAACGATAAAAATAAGAGAGGCGAACGGATTGTTGTAGGAATTCGTTATTCCCGCACGACAATAGAGTTAATAAATGCTCGTTGTAATTTCTTTAGAACGTTTCCTTTTTATATTTTACCTCTATTGAGGCAGCTTGCGGGGTAGTAAGTAGATGTTGATGACAACAATAAAAATTTTACTAACAAAACGACCTACTAAATGTGCACAGTAGTGTCTTTCATTATCAAAGAATTAGCCAAAACCGCCTATTTGAGTCTTGAAAATCCCAAATATCATATCCCCGAAACCCCCTTCGGCAGGGGGGAATTCTCCAGACACCTAGCCCCCCCTTCTGTCCTAACTTAGATCCGCCTCTGGCATTAGGCGTATCAGTGCAGGTTTTGCAATAGTAGATTGTTTCTTTCCTTTGTTTGCGTTTGGAGCATTATATTGAAAATAGAAACTAAGCCCACAAAAAATCAAAATACATGTGCAAAACGAACTAAAAAATTAACGTGATTATGGAGAGAAGAAAGAACTGCATGGCAAGTTGACTCGAAGCACGTCACAAGGCATTATTTTGTAAACTATAATATGAAAATACGGATATTCCAACGTACCCGAATCTGTATCTAAACTCTCATTGTGTGGTAGATAGATACAGGAATCACAGTTATTGTTCAGCCAACCACTCAAGTTTTTTGAGATATTATTATTAACATAAAAGATAACATTGTAATCTGATATTTATTCTCGATAAATGAATTGGAGTATCGACTACCCAGAAACACCTGAGGGCATAAGGGGGCATGCGCCCTCTCAGACCCTTAAAAATATGCAGGATTTTTAATACGGTCCCGATATCATTGCATTCGTTTTGTATTACGGAGTATCCTTGTGCCCCCCAGAACAAAATCCAGGATACGCCCCCCCCCCCAGAAAGAAATCCTAGATGCGCCCCTGCCTGAGGGGGTATCGAGTTTCGCTACGGAACTGGAGACTTTGGGAAGAGTGGACGAGAGAAAAACTGGAATGCCACATAATCCGCAGTGGTTCCCCAAAATAGACTGCTATAGCACTTGCGGTTGCCACTTCTCACGAGGGGGATTTACACGAACTCGTCGTCATATTTGGTCTAAGCGTGATACATGAGAGAGAAGAGAGACGAGACTAGCGCCTCAGCGCATGCCGGCCGCTTCATTCATGATATACACGAGCGTTGTGGGGGTCCCCAGTGTCCTCTGGATGGCAGTTCTCTGCACTACTCCCACAGTACAGTGGCGTAGCCAGGAATTTCGTTCGGTTGGGGGGGTTCAAAATCAGGGGGTAACATTTTTGAAAAACAGGGTAGGTACTAAGAAGAGGGTATTATTAAACTAATTTTAATGCTTTTCATAGTCGATAAAACTTCATTTGTTAAAAGAAATATTTTGTAAATTCATGATTTTTTAATATTTTGTTATATTTTATGGAGAAAAATAATTGTATTTTTACGTATTGGGGTGGGGGGGTCCGGACCCTCCCCCTGGCTACGCCACTGATGTGGTACGAGGGTTATGACCTTTGTAGTGTATTATTGGCAATCCAGAGGACTCTGGGGGCCAACTGTGTTAATATTTCATTGAAATACGTCATTTCGTATATTCGCGGACAATTCCGGTTTTTTATCAACGGAAAATTTTCCATGTACTTTGGTAGTCAAGGGTTTGTTGGCTTACTTTGTTGAGAGTTACTTTTACTAATGGTTGAGAATTAAAAAAAAACAAAGGAAGATAGTGGAACCTGATTTTTATTTTTCCGGACCAACTGCCGAAGCTTGTTCAGTTGCGCGAAGACTTCGTCTACGGATTACCGCAATAATAATTTTTATCACCCTCAACTCGGGGCCCTCGGTGACCGCCGAACAGCCGACCTGGCCAGACCGCCCCTGTTTCCAAGCATTGATATTTTTAATCGAATAAGGGATATAACGAGAATCTTGTTCACGTATGAGTATTATCTTGCAGAGACTTTCGTCTCTGCTGGAAAAAGGATAGATTACAAATAATCTGGTCATTTTTTCGACGGCAATAATCGAACTCTCCGAATATCTTGCTGGAATCCGCAATGCTGCAACGTCCGAGGAATGTACCATTGTTCCGAGAAACACTCTCGGTGAAAACTTTTTAATGTTGACGTCAGGATGCTCCAATCGCCCGTAATCCTCCTTCCCGAATAACAGAATCCATCCATGCCTGTTTCAGTTTTTGTTTCCCAATTTAAATTTTAGTCTTGGCTTGTTCTCTTCTACTGCAAACTAATATTTTCTCAGTTTTCCTTGCTTTTTTATTGTCAGTTGATTCACCCATATTCTCATCTTCACCGCATCTCTTCTTCAGAGTCCTCTCCGACTCTGCTAGAAACATGCAACGGCGTACAACCGATGCCACTTTCCAGTGTGTCTGTCGTATTTAAATCATAGCATTAGTCATTCACTTCAAAATAATATCTCGTCTTTTAATGTTATTCACATTTTTTCAATGCACATGTTTTTTACGCACATTTCGCAGCGCTTCATTCGGCTTTTCTCTGGGCAAATCTACACCATTGCATTCGGTGCGTGAGGATCGGTTTGAAAGCCAATTGGGTAGTCAATCAATTCATCAAAGAAAACCGAATGCATTGATTACTATTCCTTACCCACCATTAGTGTATTCATAATATACAAATTATTTGGTTTTAGAAATACCGGTTTAGACGAATGGCAATGGTCAATTTTAACCTCATTTGAAAAAGGCCAGATTGGCGCCCATGCGATGCCACTCCACGTGACGTCACAGGGACCTAGTTTCTAAACGAGTAAATAGGAGTTTTACATCGTCTGAGGTTAACAATGCATGCATGAGGCACAGAGCTCAGGGAAACATGTCTTAATAATCACCTATTAAAACTGGCTAAGGTCGGAAAGTTTTCCTCGTTTGATAAGGTATTAATAATCCTTATTTAAGCCAAGCGCTACCAGCTAGCAGAGTACTCTGCCACCTGCTAGCATCCTGCGTCGTATCAGCGCTCAAAGCCTCGCCCCAAGGTCACCTCACTTGCGGCAGCGGGAACCAGAACGAAGTCACACGGACTTTTCCCATCATTCCTCCTTAGCCGTCGCGTTTTCGCGCGCTTGAAATTTTTCACTGTTCGCTTAATCGCGAAAAATAGATATCCTATTATAATTCATTTTCGGGAATACGTCTGCGTGCTTAATATTTAACTCAACGTTTCGTTCCACTTACTGGAAACGTCGTCAGGAGAATGAAAATATTTATATTTATATATATTTTCATTCTCCTGACGACGTTCCCAGTAAGTGGAACGAAACGTTGAGTTAAATATTAAGCACGCAGACGTATTCCCGAAAATGAATTATAATAGTGCATCTAATCGCTGCGAAAACCTTAAAACTAAAAATGGATATCGTCGTTCGAAAATCTAAGAGCGTGAAATGCGCACTCCAGGAGTAATAATCGTTCGATTTAGGCAATAAAAAAATAATAGGAAACGACCCTATTCTTTTCCGAGTTTCTGTTTCTTTTGCATGAGTGGAAAGCTCTGTGGGCAGGAGTGATTAATCGGGAGCAAAGTGTAAAATGTCTCTCTTCATTTAAATATTTTTTAATTTGCTACCTTATTTTTTGTTGTCTTTGACGAATGGTATCTAATCTCCTCTAAGGATCGAATTATATTTCAATATATGCACCGCACAGAAATATACATCATCATGGCGTTTACTCCGACAAATTGCGTTTAAGGCGGCAATGACAGCTGAGGTGAATCCTTTCCTCTGCTCTCTTTCAATCTGCTCCTCGCAATATGTTCTAGCTTTTGCTCTCTCCCTCAACTCAAGTCTCCTTTCTTTACATATTGCTTATACTCTCTGACACAATTCTAAGTCCGCTCTGGATGCCCTATCAATTGGTAATGCTTTTTCTACGCTTTAATTGCAAACCTTATTAACTGAAGTTTTAAATATTACTACGTTTTGTCAAAACGATCATTGCGTTTCAAATACATTTTTTGGTATAGGACGCATTGTCGAAAGATTTATTGCTTACTGTTTATTTTAATGATTTTTTTCATTTACTGCAACTCTATAAGTCCAATTTTTGATCTTCGATTGGGAGAGAACCATGTAAGTGACGTATTTGGAAACTTTCTGGTAAATGGATGTGCCTACTGTGATTGTCTTGCGAGCATTAACAAAAATCCACCAATTTGAAGAGACGCCACTGCTTCAAAGGCGGCCAATGGCACTTTCCTGACACGTGTACGTCAGTCACTTCTCGCGAGATGAGGCCGCAAAGCATTGAGATCTAGTTTCTATGATCGCCTACTAGAAGGGTACTCGCTCTCTCGCCGTGTCCATGAATCGCCTCTCTCCCCTCGTCACTTTCCACCCGCCAAGGCCAACCTCCCGTCAAACAATTTCTCGCTCGTTTTTCATTCATTTTGAAGGAATTGCGGTAACTAGTAGATACGTTAAATAAGCGTTGCGAGGGATATGGAATGAGGATTGATCACAATAGGAAAAAAGTATTCGATTTTGTATAGCATATAGTTGTTGTAGCGATGAAACTTGTCGTGAGTAAATAAATTCTTTGGTTGCATAGCAATGTCTCATTTTCTGAACATCAATGACTTTCTCGAGGAGCCAATGCCCATTTCATCGGTTAGATCGCTGATCCAATAATTATTTTCCGCTTTGAGCGACGCTGCTTCTCCCCTCTTTTGTTTCACCCATCTTTCTAGCGGCGCATCCCACGCGTCCTCGCTATTTCTCTCTCTCTCCACCTTGCATGCGCGCGTCTCAATGTCCAGCGAGTGTGACCAAGCGAGGCCATCGCATTCACTGCCCCCCCCCTCATTCCCCCTCTCATTCCCCCTCTCATCACACCTGCATACGTCTGCGTCGCGCGGCATGTAAGCGCTTGGGATTTCCGAGTGAGTGCCGCTTTATCCGTGAGTGGGGAGCGGTTGGCGTTAGATTTCAGTGGGTCCCACGGAAGAAAGCAGCTCGGAGGCGGTGGGGTTTGCATTTTTAGCGGGCCTCTCTCGGTCATTCTAATAAGTGTTTCATTCCCTTTTCACCCTTTTTTGTCTCCTTTAACCGTGAATCATGGAGGAAGACATCTTGGGATTAAAAATACCCAGCATGGATATTACTCAGAATTGAGAGAGAAAGCAACTCCGGGAAAGGAATGGACGCAGCCATTTCAAACCACTGCACCCATTGTCAATTCAATGTGTGGCGACATATTTCTACAGCTCAGGCTTATGTTTTGTCTGCATCGCCCTAAGCAGTGAAGCTAATTTTTGTGTAAGTTCCTGATAGAAATCTATTACTAATTATTTTAATGACCGCTCTTAACCAGCGACGCATCGATCAGTTGGTAATAGTTTTGGAAAATCTGAGAAGTCAAGAAATTGCAGTCTGACCTTGCTAAGTTGTCACTTGGGCATTCAAACCAATTATGCGAATGGGATGCTGCTGCCTCGCGCAGGATCTTAGGCCTCTCACCCAGCGTGGGGTGGTTAACGCTCGAATGGTTTATCATTAATTTTTGTTTTTTCTTACTTTTCATGAAAATAAGCATTAAAGAGGAACAAAAATGAGTTTGTAGCCGAGAAGCATAAACAAAAAAAAAAAGAATCTGATCTACTCGACTTTGGATAAAAAATGACTCTAGAAATAGGATTTTTGAAAAGGTTTGATTGGCCGATTCACACTCGCAAATAGTTAATGCGATAATTTCTTTGCTCTCCGATCTAATATATTAGATATAGATATTTTATCATATTTTTTATTTACAATGTTTTTTACCGTCAAGTTGTATTTATTTACACTTATTATTCTGATTAAGGGAAGGGAAGTTTGCATCTGCAGTTAACAATAAAACTTGGGCGATTGTAATTCTCATATGATGTAAAGTCTTCATGACTGTTGGAATTTGTCGAAAATATAATTCGGGATTTTTCTTCTCCTTCCCTAATATTTTGCAAATTTCGAGACGAAATAGAGGAATTTTTTTCCTGAAAATTATTTTTTATCCATTAGCTCTTTATTTTATTAGTGTTAAAATTAATATTTTTGCGTTAAATAAGTTGAAGAATGTTAGCAAATTTCAGCTAATATTGCATGTATAATTTTTTGATACGTGCTTTGCTCCGTGGTTTCCTTGAACCGTCCACAAATCCTCTATATTCGCATTCAGGGTAGTGATGTCTATCCGTGAAATGCCACCTCGCGCTCTCCGAGCATTTCCATCGGTAAGCGTTCGAAGGTTTCACGCGGGATGAGCAGGCGGGGCCCTCGGATCAGCTGCCGTTGATGGTGGCAATTATCATTCCCCTGTACTCCACATGATAATTTCTGTTCGCGGTGATGTGATCGATCAATTTCTTAGCTTTCCATTCCTCGCGGGTGCAAATATGATATTGCAAATACTTGCGATAGTCGATTCAGGCTTAATCTGATGGAATTCTGGCATATTAGTATCAGATTAAAAGTTATTGGCTATTTCACTCGATTAATATAATTTTCCTTTCACGATTCCTGAAAATAATCCGAAAGGAATGGAAACCGGTCGAGAAATAACATTGTAGTAATTATTGAAAATTGCAAATTGTTACTTTACTAATTGCGATATTGGTACAATTTTGTTGAAGCGGATCGCTATGGAGACGGGTCCGCGCCGCACCCGCGAAAATTGATCGAAAAGCTTCGTTGAGGACGTGATCCACGTCGCGAGGGACGGATGCCATCTTCGTTCAACAAGTGAAGGCGGCGGGCGCGCACTCCCCCCCCCCCCCTCTCCCCCTCCCCTTATTCCTGATCCTGTTTGCGCGATGCATAATGCTATTATCGCCAAGGCTATCGTCGGATTCTGTGAAAGGGGAGGGGGGAAATCATGGTACTCGCTCACCTCTCCTGAAGCGAGAAACAACATTCACCGCCCGCGTGAGACCCAAGATTCGCAAATCTCTACAAATTATAGTCTCTTGTATTTATTATATTAGAATATTACCGATTGAGGTAGGTTTTCAGGGAGCACTTAAGCTGGCAGTCTCCTCTCCCCTCTAAGACGTTCCTCTGCACCTCACAATAAGGCATACTCTCTTTCATTTTATCGAAAACCTCTTCCTTCCTCTCCCTCGTTTACCCAACATTCCACCTCCAAAACTGTTTTTTTTTCAACGTCTTTAATTACAACTTAATACAGACCATAGTCATTTCAACACTTTTGTCATTTTTATTCCTTGCAAATGACATGCTGTGATGAAGCCGTGTTGTCGGTAGTTGAGCTATGAATTTTAGTGTGGACATCACCATTTGTGTTCTTTTATCATGGATATATCGAAGTCAAGTCTGAAATGATTTTATACGATCTTCTCTCTCCTCCGTATATCATCTAAAAGCTGCCTCTCCTCACCCACCATGTCCAGCACTTCGCCGTTCTTCCTCCTCTCCCTCTTCTCCATTCTTCTTCACACCCACATCTCAAAGGCCTTCTCCAGTCTTCTGTCGTCCTCCTTCCTAAGTGTCCACGTTTCCACGCAGCAAAGCGCTGCACTCCACAGTCCACATCACACTTTCCTGTAAATTCATGCAAATGCGATCTTTCTTCGGCCTCGTTCACGAACGCCTCATTTGCCAGTGCCAATCTTCCTATTGCCTCAAACGAATCCTCTAAGACGTTACTTTTTGGAATTTGCTCAAGGACTGGGATTCATTTATTCCACACTTCACACCCAACTCGAAGTTCACTCATTTGCTCAGCACTCATGATGATTATGATTATGGCATTCGACGCTTGGGTTGGATGTAAAGTTTTCAAAGCGTGGAGTTCGCCAAGTGAATCTTTTCGTCTTTAGAATTATGGCGGATGTTTTGTTCAAATTTTTACTGTAGCGGCGCTTTCTCTCTAATCGCTAAACGTCTCAATTTTTAAGCTTGAGCTTGAGTTGCCAGCAGACTGCGTACAAGTACTCGAGTTTTCGTTTGCAACTTTCTAGGCCCAGGAAATCCATTTTTTCCATTACGTTCGTTAGAATCCTAATGGAAAAGCATGAATTGAAATTTAATAGTTTAGGGCGATATATTATGCAATTCCTTCGTCATGGTTTGGATAGGGAAGGCAATGGCATGTTGCCTTATTGTTTATTTTCTCACCAGTAAACATTTGTGGAACCTTAAACACTGAATTGCGTCTGAGAATGGCGTTTGGTGGTGTGACCTTACATCTGAACGGCAGTCGGGGCATCCGGGTTCGAATCCCGGCTAAGCCTTTCGATTTCGTCGTGGCGAATGTCATCCTTGCAGCATATAATTGTGACTCCCGAACACACGCCCCAAAGTTTCACACTTCTTTCCCGTTAAGTAATTCAAAATCGACCTTGGCGATACTTTGCGCGCTAATAACGCCGCCATTGATGCATCTCGTGGTTAATGTTCCATACTTGATTATCCCCGTAATTTATCGGTAAATGTTTCAATGAACCGGCTAAGTTGGCTTCAGTGATGAGGAAAACGTGTTCAAATTTAATTTTTTGAGCTTTCTGCCTTGTTATCGATATGCATGGGTTTTACTTACATTACGTACGCAGGATATCAAGTAGGGGTATCGAACAGTTATATTTGTTATGATTAAAATAAAGACTGGAGGCGTTCGAGATATGGGTGTGGCGAAGAATGGAGAATGTGAAGTGGACAAAGAGGAGGAGAATCGACGAAGTGCTGGACCTGGTGGGTGAGGAGAGGTAGCCTTTAGATGAGATACGGAGGAGACAGATGGAGCATGGATGGCGGGAGTAGGTACTTAGCGGGTGGGGGCATAGGCGGATTCAGGGGGGGGGGCACGGGGGTACGTGCCCCCCCCCCCAGACCCTCAAAAATATGCAAGATTTTTAATACGGTCCCATTATGATTGCGTTCGTTTTGTATTACGAGGTATCGTTGTGCCCCACCCAGAACATAATCCTGGATACGGCCTTGCTTGTGCCCCTCCCAGAAAAAAATCCTGGATCCGCCCCTGGGTGGGGGATTTTGAAAACAGTGTTATAGAGGGTAGAATGTTGGGCAAACGAAGGAGGGTGAGGAGAAGAATAGGAATTTTAGATTGAATTATAGGAAGTAGGCCTTATTGTGAATTAAAGAGGGAAGTAGATGAAGGAAGGGTAGACTGCCAGAATACTTCTTAAGTAGGCACTCCATGCAAACCTTCCGCAACCGCGACAATGGAGTGGTACCTTTGATAGTGATAATGATAACATTCCGGTTATTTGCTCATTTTTCGGAAGCACTTCAAAGTCACCCGCAGTTAACCTTACTGCGTAGTTTATCCATGGGATATATGTCAACCGTATGAGTGACCTCGAGGTGTGTTATTAGTGCATTTTCTGCTCTTGCGAGATCACTCGAATGGCTGCCCTGGATGGTATATTGCCCTCTTCAATACATGAATGCACGGGTGTGGCTTATTTTTAAATTTATCTTCGATTCTTAATTTCAATTCCGATTCTTTATTCACCTTGGGGAATAGAATCAATAAGCTAAAAAATCAGGTCGATAGTTCAAGTGCTAGAATTGAATGCAAAGCCCTGAACACTGTGGCAATGAATTGTCTCCAATTTTCACTTCGTTTTCACGTCTGCGAAATAGCTTCGTAGGAATGTAGTATTTTCGCATCCAACGATGGCGGCCGCCCTCGCGCGTACGTACATATACGAATAGCCACTATTGCTCCTCGTTCCTCTCTCAAATTTCCCCATTCCTCATTAGCAGCAGTGTCGGACTGTGTAAATTCGCGTGTGTGCAGATTCGAAACGCCGTCCATTTTATTTGTTTTCATTTGCGTGTTGCCCTGTAGCACGAGTGGTCGCATTGTCGCTGACGACTCGCCGCCGGTCGCCATATTGGCCGTGACGCCCGACTCTGCGAGATCTCGTCGGCCGAAGAGGAGGAAAGGCGAGCGGAGGTCGCTGCTCATTTGTCACTCCTCCACCCCCTTCTGTTATTATTGTTGTTACGCAACGCGAAGCCTCGGGGGCATGGCGGAAGATCAAGAGTCGACTCAGTCGTAATTGCCGGCCTCTCTCTCGGATGCAAGCATGTTACGATTGCCTCGGTTACTTACGCATGCGTAAAGAGAATGTAAGAGTTAAAATAGGGCGGCTGCGGAGTAATCGAAAGCCGAGACCAACTTGGGGTCGTGAATATGAATCACCTGGTTTCGGAATGATCATGAGCGACCGTGCTATAATAGAAGACTCTGCCCCCCTCAGACCCCCCTAAAAAGGCCTGTTATTGCCACTATGTTAGGTCATATACTTTTTGTCTGCTATTTGTTACTTGAGGGTCGTTTACTTTTCAGTTGGCTAGATTAGATATAAGTAATATTTCCACTTTCAAGTAAACCGAGCGTATGGTACGTAGGTTACACTATGAAAATAAATTTTTATATAAGAGAAACATTTTTGTGAGGGACTTAAAAATTAAAATAAATTTCTACGAGTCAGACAGAGTCTCTTTGTTATTCCATTCAAATACAAAAAACGTTGAGAGCATATTCCACTGTAATACTCAATTGATACTTAATATCTTAACATAACGACTTTACGAAATATAATGAACTGCAGTTAACTACATTTAATTGATAAAGCACTATATAAAGCGAGTAAACACCGCAAAAAGTATGTTTAAAATACCAGTTTCTGATCAAACTCATTGCAATTTGGATTCATATGGAGCATTGAATATTTCTGCTACTTTTACCGAACACGTTTGATAAATGTAGTTCGATATGTACTATCAACATGGTACCTATTAGTTTGATAAAACAACTAAGCTCAAACGAATACTTAACCCGATAAAGCGTGAGCCTATGAAAGCTTTTCCACGTAGAAACCCATTTTTCTGATTGAAAATCATATAATTAGGATTTAAATGTAGGTTTTCTCAAAATAAATACAAAAAAATCGGAGAAGAAATGTGCCTGCATAGGGCATTGAACACGGGTCCCCCAAGCGTAATAACAGACTGTCGACCAGGCTAATCGGTTTACCTTCGTAATCTTAAGAGAGGATGATACACACAATAGAATTGCGTAGGAACTGAATATCAATATCTTGTGTAAATGCGCAAAGTGGAGATCCTTAACATGAACTAGTAGGACGAATTTTATCGAAAGGTTATTTATCATGATCGCGAATGATACCACTTCAGGAAAACCTCTTAAAAGTTTTGAATGAGTGAGGATACAGAAACATCTCCTTACAGCTTTTATACAGCTATAATTCGAAATTAAATCATCTGGTGAGTAGTGGATGACAACTTTTGAATTGTAACAGAAAAAGAACTGAAATAAAAATTAAACGCTAAAAATCATTTTCACCTACCTATTTTTTAAGGAAGGTTTGTTTACATATCTTTCTACTGCAATCGTGTATCGGCAACAAGAGAGGAACTACGTTATCTATGAGAGGAACTTGTTAACTATGGAATTAATAACAACCACACTTTCGATTTTATAATTACAACTTATCCTCCATATTCTATTTGTCACTGCCTTTGATGCACCAGCTCACGGATAACATTGCAAATTAAAAAGGATAGTAACAGAAAATAGAATGCCTTAAGCGCAAATATGCATATAAATTCACAGGTAAGGAAAGAAAGCGCAACTGGTAGAGCACCTGGCCGGCAACCAGGAGGTTCTGGGTTCCAGTCCCAGTCAGGCCGCATTTTTACCCTCTGATTTCTGGCTTTTTCCATCTACCACAGCACCGTTGTCCTTGTCCTTTTTCTATTCCATGTTCCTTTCCCTTTCTTTCCTTACCTGTGAATTTATATGCATTCAAGCAAGCCAAATGCAAGCCAATTCGAGGGTGTGGAGGTTGAGGGCGGAGTCGGTGGGAGGGAGGGAGGCAATAATGGATACTTTGTAGCATTGATTGAAAATGGAATCATGTGAAAGACAATGTGTAGGAACTGGTAGAGAGGAGTGGGGGGAAGATGGACAACAGGAGGCGCGATGATTGTTAATTCTGAGATTGAGAGGGGTAGTGCACTGGCCATTATAGAAAGCAGGGCAGAAATTACAGTGAAGAAGGTAAATGATGTTGGTGGAAGTACATGTAGTGGAGGGGAAAATCGGTAGGAATTTAAGCTTGGGGAGAAAAGAGGCAGGGGGTGGAGAGAATATCTTGCAGGTTTTACACCTGGGACGATTGCAAGGTGAGGGTGTGGAGATAGTGACTGACTGCGACTTTTGGAGAGGGCGGGTGGATTTAAATATGGTGTTTAAATTCGGCGGTCTCTTAAATGTTATCCGAGGAGTGGAAGGGAAAATCTGAGAGGTGGACTTGTGTTTGGAAAGGATGGGGTACAGGTCCTTCAATATATTTTGTAGCAAATGAGCACCAGGAAAGTAGGTTGTGAGCAGAGAAGGAGAGCAATGTTTGTCTGCGCGGGGTTTATTGTGAATAGCCGGTTTTTTTCTTATTTTGTTCAACAAGAGTTTTTCGGGGTAGCCGCGGTGAAGAAGAGAGGTGTGGAGTTTGGAGAGGAATTTTTGAAGGTCTTCGGGGTTATTACAGATTCTGTGTCCCCGGACAGAGAGGGAATAAGGGATGGAACGTTTGGTGTGTGGTGGATGGCAACTGCTGTAGTGAAGGTATTGTTGTTTGTTGGTAGCTTTGATGTGAACCGATGTTTTGAATTTGTTATTATCTGAAAGGTATATGTCCACATCTAAGAAGGTGATATTGGTTTTGGAGATGGAAGAGGTGAAAGAGACTGAGGCAGAAGCGTTAAGTGAAGAAACAAAGGTATTGAGAGAGTCGATGTCATGAGGCCAGAGAATGAAAATGTCATCTATGTATCTGAGCCAAAGAAGAGGTTTTAGAGGGTAATCAGTGAGGAAATTTTCTTCAAACAGGCCAAGGAAAAGATTTGCATAAGAAGGGCTAAACCTACTTCCCATGGCGCAGCCAGATATTTGCAGATAGTAGTTATTGTTAAAAGAGAAGGCATTGTGGGTGAGAATGAAATGGGAAAGATCAAGAAGGAAGTCAGTGCTAGGGTTTTGAGGAGTGGGTCGTAATGAAAGATAGTGGCGGAGAGCAGCGAGTCCCTCAGAATGAGGGATTGAAGTGTAAAGTGAGGTTACATCAATAGTGGCCATGATAATGGGCTGATTGGGGGGGAGGGAAATGGAGTTGAGTTTAGAAAGGAAGTCATGAGAATCTTTGATGTATGATGGAAGGGACTGAACGAAGGGTTGGAGATAGAAATCAACGAAGGCCGAGATTCGCTCCGTAGGAGAGTTTCGATTTTCGATATATATATAAATTCAGAGGTAAGGAAAGAAAGGGATAGGAACATGGAATAGAAAAAGGACGAGGACAACGGTGCTGTGGTAGGTGGAAAAAAGCCAGAATGCCCATCCTAGGGTTTTTATGTTATTTACCTCGCCGAGGAACATTTCGGAGTGTATATATATATACTCCCTGCGCTCCGCGCGCTCGTTAAGGGGCTCCGCCCCGTAAAAACCCCGGTTCCGGCTTCGCCGTCTACATTTGTGATCGTTCGAAGAATTTTAGTTTGAATAATCTCACCTCAGCTAAAGGCCGGCTTCGCCGGCCAGGGGGTAGGGAAGCGCCCTACTCATTCCTCGGAACGGCTTCGCCGTTCCTCGTTGAGAGGCGGCTTCGCCGCCCAGGGGTTGAGTGTGCCCCCCCGGGGCTACCCCGCTAAGTACTCGGAACGGCTTTGCCGTTCCTCGTCTGGGGTCGGCATAGCCGTCCAGAGGGCGAGGGCACTTCGGAACTTTTTCACCGTTATTCGTTTAAGGGGTGGATGGAGCCCACAGCGGCTGCGCCGCTTGAACATCGGGGTGGCTTCGCCCCCCGGGGGTTACTGAAGCTCTCCCTAGCCTACGCCAGTTACTCCTCGGAACGTCTTCTCCACCTTGGGGATGAAGAGCCTTACCGCGGCTACTCAGCTTAGTCCTCATTAATGCTCTTCTCCACCGAGAGGGGTGCCCAGGGGATTTGGGGTTTGAATGTGTTATACATGCGGTCACCAATCTTCCACAGTGATTATGTAGCGATGATTGTAAAGGGTAGTGCAATGCGGCGTAATAGTTGCGACAAGTACGCATAAAAGAAGACTTAATGGGAAGTATTTCATTTTTTGCAGGGCGTTTCAACGGAATACCGGGGGTTTTATACTTGTGTTAAAACAGTGGTCACAAATCGTTCTCATAAATTCCGTGCTGATAAGTCCTAGGGGTCCGAAATAGAGGCGGTATTCTGACGATACTTTTACCCGGAGAGGCGATTTATTAGAAATTTTTTGGGAGGTTTCACGGGGTTATCGGGGGTTTTATTAAGTAGTAGTGGCACCGGCTAAATTGTGACGAAAAACACTCGGAAAGGCGAATTTAAAATTTTTATTTTTTTTCGGCGAGGTTCCAGGAGGTGATCGGGGGTTTTCTGGTATTTTTTCCCGAATGGTTTACGGTGGCCCGCCTTCACCAAACATTCTGGATCTATAGCTCAGTGGGGACGGGTAGTGCGGCGTAATGTTTGCGAAAGTTCCCAAATAGGAGACTTAGTTGCTCATTTTACATTTGGGGGGATTTCAGGGGATACCGGGGGTTTATATGTGTGTACTCCTGGCGGTCTCTATCCATTGACATATATTCCGAGGGGATGAGTCGTTGGGGGCGGTGGAATAGTCACGAAAAGTACTCAAAAAGTAGACTTATTTGCAAAATTTTATTTTTTTGGGGGGTTTTTGAGGGTTTTCCGGAGGTTTATAGGTTTTTACAGCCAGGGGTTATCAATCGTCCACATCAATTCCGTAGCGATGAGTGGTAAGGCTTGGAATGTGGCGGAATTGTGACGAAAAGTACCCGAAAAGGCTACTTATACGCAAATTTTATTTTTTTAGGGGTTTTCAGGGGGTTTAAAGATGACGATGTTATATGGTCACATCCATTTGCTATCATATCTAAGAGACGTTGCCCCTATGACATCCATATTTCGAGAGTTAAACAATAAAAAGTAAATTTCTCTCCGGAAAAAATTAGTAGTGCCCGCCATTTTCATTTTTTCGCGGTTATATCGATTAAACTTTTTATTAAATATTTCTGTTTTCTGAAAGATAATGCAAACGTTGCCAAACGTTGTAGGAGTCGCGATTTCAATGGAAAATCGATTGTATGTAATGACTCGTAATTCGTTCCACTTATGGAAAATGAAAGGTAGCCAAAAAATGGAGTGAAAAATCTAGTATCTTGGATTTAAAGGAATTTGTCCTACGATTATTGCAAATAGGTCAAAAAAATTCCGCAGTTCGGCCCATAAGAAAAGCATTGTAAAATTTAAAAAGTAAAAAAAAATACTTTAAATCAAAATAAATGAAAAACAAGCACACCAAAAAAATAGACAAAAAAATCTAGTATCTCATACGTTAAGGACTTATTCCTACAACTATTAAAAGTTGGTTTTAAAAAAAACCAAAGATAGTCCCATAAGGAAAGCATTGGAAATTTTAAAAAATTATAAAAAATACTTATAAACAAAATATGGGAATATGTTTCACATCAAAAAATCGGCCAAAAATCTAGTTTCCGTCAGCGGAATTTTATGTGACATTTGCAAGTAGGCAATGAATGGAAAAAAATTTAGTCCCATAAGGCTCCAATGTTAATTCGGATCGATATATCTCGAAAACCGATCGACTTTTTCGAGTTTTTGGACTTTTCCCCCCGATGAATATTTTTTCTCCACAACCGGTGAAAATTTCGTCTTCCCAGCACTTCCGGAAGTGGTCGGGAATTTGTATACGTGAATGAGTGGTCAGTGAGGTATCTGTCACACATCGGGCTGTATATATTATAAAACGTGGCACGTAATATAAATATAAATAACTATCTATCTGTTGAATTAAAACTTTTGGGCTATGTCGCCGCGTCAGATTTTGGGTGGCCCCAACGTTTCCCGACCGATGCTGGTCGCTTTCTCAAGGGAATCTGAAGAGGTGGGATTTAAAATTGGTATATATAGGTATACGTGTCAGGTGGTGGGGGGAGGGGAGTGAGAGGTTGGAGGAGTAGGTTGTCGATTATTTTTGCCGATTACGGGTTGCCAAGTACGGCTGATTTTAAGGCCAGTGTCTCTGTTAAAGTTGTTTTTCTCCTCTTTAGATATTTCTATTGCTTCTCTTACGAGTCTCTGTTTAAAGCCTTTCACTCTCGCAACAATTTTTGCTTCCTTAAGGTCGATTGTGTGGCCCAGCGCTGCGTGTTCGGCTACTGCGGACTTCGTTGACTGCCCCAGTCGAATTGCTCTCTCGTGCTCCTCTAGACGTGTTTTAACCGATCTGCCTGTTTCGCCGATATAGTTCTTCCCACAGGTCTGGCAAGGAATTCGGTATACCCCTTCGACTTGTAGTGGAGTTCTATCCTTGACGGTTTTCAATAGATGCTTTATCTGTACGTGAGGCGAGAATATTGTCCTTATCTGGAATTTGCGTAGGATATTTCCTATTCTGTCAGTCGTCCCCTTAATGTATGGCAGGAAGGCTTTCTTCTGGTCGCTGAGGTCATTAACAGAGGAGTTCGCTGCTTCTGCGGTGTTGATTTTGATCTCATTGTTCTTTCTGATAACTTTATCCCGCCCTAATACGCCCCCTAAAACCCCCCCGCATCCGGCTTCGCCGGCTGCCCCCACCGGACGGCTTCGCCGTCCCACCCGCGGCCCCTCGGAGCGGCTTCGCCGTTCTTCGTCCGGGGTCAGCTTCGCCGCCCAGATCGTGAGGTAGCCCTCTGACGAAGACCCGCTAGTACCTCGGAACGGCTTCGCCGTTCATCTTGGAAGGGCGGCTTCGCCGCCCAAGGGTTACCCGAGTCCCCCCGAGGCGTCGACCCCTGGGAACGGCATCGCCCTTCCTCGTGATAGGGCGGCTTCGCCGCCCAAGGTTTACTGTGTCCCCCCGAGCCGTCGACTCCTCGGAACGGCTTCGCCGTTTGTCGTCTGTGGGCGGCTTCGCCGCCCAAGGTTTGCCCGTGTCCCCCCGAGGCGTCGCCCTTCCACGTGATGGGGCGGCTTCGCCGCCCAGGGTTTACTGTGTCCCCCCGAGCCGTCGACTCCTCGGAACGGCTTCGCCGTTCCTCGTCTGTGGGCGGCTTCGCCGCCCAAGGGTTATCGGCGCCCTCCCCCGTAAGCTTGCTGGTGATGGGGCGCCTTCGCCGCCCAAGGTTTACCCGTGTCCCCCCGAGGCGTCGACTCCTGGGAACGGCATCGCCCTTCCGCGTGATGGGGCGGCTTCGCCGCCCAAGGTTTATTGTGTCCCCCCGAACCGTCGACTCCTCGGAACGGCTTCGCCGTTCCTCGCCTTTGGGCGGCTTCACCGCCCAAGGGTTATCGGCGCCCTCCCCCCTCGTAAGACACCCATTCGGCTGCTCCACGTGTTGGAGCGGATTTGCCGCCCGAGGGTTCTCGGTGGTTTTCCGTGCCTCTGACTCCTTGGAATGTCTCCGTCGTTCCTGGGGCGGGGGCAGCTTCGCCGCCAGGGTTTTCACTCCTCACAGAGCAATGTGTACTACCAGCATTCCCCGATAGTTTACAAAGGCTGCCAGGGGATAATGTGGCTGAATGTAGACGCATGCTAGCCGTGATTGTGGCATTTTAGCTTATGACGATGTTTTGAAGGCGGTCCGGGGGGTTTCCAGGGGTTTTTATGAGTATACTGACAACGGTCGCAATTATCCAAATAAATTCCTTAGCGATGAGTCATAGGAGAAGGGAATTACTGCTAAAATATGCGAAAACACCAAAGAACATGCTATTTACAGAAAAAAAATAATTTTTTCCTTGGTCTTCTAGGAAGCCATGTGAAATATCGAGGGGTTTTCTTGCATAAAAGGTCTTTGTCTACCTACAATAAAAATTCCAGCGATCTAGCTTTAGGGGAACAATGAATTTTCCCGTATTACTCAAATTTAGATTATCTATTCTGTTTTCTCCACATAGCGGTGCATAGGCGCTGTAATAAGGCATATCTCATGTGAACTTCGTAGCCGTACCTTGTGGGGAAGTGGTTTAAAAAAATCGCTTTTAGGTGTCCATGTCCTGGAGTCCCTAAAATACATCTACTATGTTGTCAAGGAATCAACGTTCAAAAATTTGAAGTTTTGTAGCGGGTGTGTGAATGGGCCTGGATAATTGAACATGACGGGTAAATATAGCCGACACAATTCCCAGTTGGAATAAATAAAAACTATACAACTCGGATGAATGGCACACGAAATATAACACTCATTAGGTAATTTTTATTTTTTTGGAGGGGTCGCTGGGGGTTATTGGGGGATTTTATTTGCTTGTCCCGTATAACGCGGCATCGTTTACCTTCGATAAAAATTTCGGCTCTTTAGCTGTAGTGCAAGCATGGTTTTTCGAGGGTGTCACCCGTTTAAATTAAATATTCTGCGTTCTCCGGGTAGCGGCACGTAGGAACACGAGAAGGATGTCAATCACGTTAATTTGGTGTCCGTACGTGGTCGGGAAGTGGCAAATAAAAATTCCGAAAAATTAAAAATTGTGTGTTGAGGGAATGCAAACTTCACGGCGGATGCGTTGTAAGTTACCAAACGTTGTAGGAGTCGCGATTTCAATGGAAAATCGATTGTATGTAATTACTCGTAATTCTTTTCAGTTATGGAAAATGAAATGGTAGCCAAAAATTGGAGTAAAAAATCTAGTATCTTGCTCTTAAAGGAATTTGTCCTACGATTATTGCAAATAGGTCAAAAAAATTCCGCTGTTCGGCCCATAAAAAAAGCATTGGAAAATTTAAAAAGTAAAAAAAAATACTTTAAATCAAAAAATATGAAAAACAAGCACACCAAAAAATCAACCAAAAAATGTAGTATCTAATACGTTAAGGATCTATTCCTACAACTATTTGAAGTTGGTTTTAAAAAAAATCCAAAGATAGGCCCATAAGAAAAGCATTGGAAATTTAAAAAAAAATTATAAAAAATACTTCTAAACAAAATATGGGAAAATGTTTCACATCAGAATATCAACCAAAAAATCTAGTTTCCGTCAGTGGAATGTCATGTTCCCGTGACATTTGCATGTAGGAAATGAATGGAAAAAGTTTTAGTCCCATAAGGCTCCAATGTTAATTCGGATCGATATATCTCGAAAACCGATTGACTTTTTCGAGTTTTCGGACTTTTCCCCCCGATGAATATTTTTTCTCCACAACCGGTAAAAATTTCGTCTTCCCAGCACTTCCGGAAGTGGTCGGGAATTTGTATACGTGAATGAGTGGTCAGTGAGTGGTCAGTGAGTGGTCAGTGAGGTATCTGTCACACATCGGGCTGTATATAATATAGATATATAATATTAATGGTTTTCAAGGCAAGCTATGGTCTACACCAAAGTTAATAGCTATTAGAATGGCAAAGCTGAAGAGGTTTCCACATAGTTGTGATGACAGTAGTTATTTTACGTAAAAAAGTATTTCACAACCATCAAGGTGAGACATTACTATGTCCCTTATTGTTTTTCTTTAATTATAAATGGTTTTCAAGACATGACAGGACCCGTAAGGAAGTTAGTTTCAATTAAAACAGTGAAGCCGAAGAAGTTTCATCACGGTATTGTTGACAGTATTCATTGGTAGTTAAATTAGGTTAAATATTTACTCATTAGCATAAAAGCCGGTTATTGAAGCATTCCTACTATATTGTTTATGTAATAATAAATGGTTATCATGAGCTTATAGCCCTTTAAACATAAATAATTATTAATAATAATGGCGAGACGATAACCAGACGAAACCCGGCGGCCATATTACTTGTATCGAGTAGCATGACATGGGCCTCACTAGACTTTGCAGCGGGTGATCGTAGCGGTGCTCGGCCGCTATGGCAGCTGCGTCATCATCTGATGACGTATCTAGCAGTAGTGAGGTTTCTGGATACGGTCCTAAGCGAGCAAATGGCAAGCAAACTGCAGAACCGTTTTTCGCGGAGGTATAGAACAATCGAGATAGAAAGGGTCTTTAACGAACGAAAGTTACGCGAACGGCCCTATGCGAAGCGTGATTCAGTTCTTTCGGTTGTTTCCAATGAATCGCGCTTATTTGGCGATCCATTCAATAACGAAGAAGCTCTAATCCAGCACTGCTCTTGGTTAGCCGTTGGAGTTACAGTACTAGAGCGAGCTGATGGTATTTCCGTTGTTACAAGGTCGGTAAAGGACCTTGCGTAGTCAAGGTTGGTATCATGAAAAAATAGCTATTAATTCAAATTCATATCTTAACGAAAGATAAGTTTCACAGCTTTATGGGTAATAATAAACGTGACCTCAAGCCGTATATCTTTCTTCCGCATAACTAAGAGCATGCTGACGCACAAAATTGGAGATTGAAATTGATTTGATTCTTATCCAAGTCAATGTCTTTGTGGAGTTAATATCCTAAGGGGGCGCCCTAGCACGGTCGCGGAAGGCGATGCAGACCCTTTCTATTAACCAGTTTGTGCTTCGTTCGTTATAGGTACATAGTGGTTTCTTGACTTGAATATTTATAAAGGTTAAATCTGTGCCTTGAGACAAAGACGGGTCTTTTACCAGGTTTCCTACTGGAGATACTTGACGGTTAATTTCACGAATTTCGATTTTTTTCAATGACTATCACCACGGCGCAAAATCGCGTAAAGAAAATCCAACCAGCCAAAGCGTAATATAATCCTTCAACTACAAGCAAAGGCTGCACGTATGCCACATGTCGTAAATCAAAGCTACAATTTGGGAAATAGTGAGACCTTGCAGCCAGTTTTTCGATAACGCGCAGTCGTTTCGAGTCATCCTAAACACCTTTCCTCCTTCCGCGAGTCATCCTTCACTTCTTTGCCTCCCCTCCTGGCCCTCCCTTCCGAGGCGCGCAGGCCCTCCCCTCAAAGGCAACACCAGCAGCCGCCCGGTTATACGTTTTCTTAGCTGCTTGGTTTTGAGGTCGCATCGTCATTCTTTCGTTTTGCGAATTTCTTTTTGTGGCGCGATGGAAGTGTCTAGCAAGCCCCAATGGAAACGACGCCGTCGAAAAGAATGGAAGCCTTGGAAAAGGAAGACGTGCAACAAACAGAGACTTTTGTCAAATTAACATAAAATGATCTCAATAATTTTTTCTTATCTTTTGATAAAATTGTCAGAAGTACATGTCTACAGTGCGTTTTGTTTTAAAATGAGTAATTTTTAATGAAGCCATAGCAAGAATGAATATAAATAAAATATGGTTAGATTCCGTAGTAGTGAAAATTTCTTTTCTATTGATAGTTTCTATTATTTTTTATGAAACGATGAAAATGTTTTATTTTTCACGTCTTGATAACATGGTGAGAGAAAAACTTCATGTTTATTCACATTGCTACGCATAAGATCTTACACCGCATAACAAAAAAATTATCAACTTTGATTCTCAGAAGAGAAATCTTGCACCAACCTGCCACCCTACCTCTCCTATCAAGTTATGTGCCTGAGTGTCCAACCACCCGACGCGATGATTAGATGCGGAAATTAGTTCAGCATTAGTTTGAGTTGAGGATATTTCGCTTAAGATGAGACGATATTAGTTTTCTCCACTTGCATACATTATAAATTCCATATAAGCGTTTTTTTTATTTTTTAATGTGCAAATTACGATTTTATTCGTGAGATATATGTTACGGACTCAATGATTGCGCTGGCAAGTCAGAAGCCTGTCTCGGAAAGCGCGCGGCTGCAAGGAAATAGTTTCTTATTCTTGGAGAACCCATATTTTACCGCAATGCACCCGCATTTTGGTAACCACATTCTCATAGGTCTTTCATAGCTCCCATTAGCTCAAACATTGGAAAAGGCTCAAGAGTGGCGGCGGGCACTACCCTGCCCACCGCGGTAACCCCTATTGTGACCGTAAACCCTACCTCAGTCTTACGATTTTTATCTAGCGTTTAAAAAGTTTTCTACTAAAAGCATAGCTGTCCGTTTGTAGAAATGCCGCTACCTGCTTTATTGCCTCGTTATATGAAGGGTTTTTGCCATTTTGAGGATCGCTTATCTTCGATACAGGTGATTTCTACGAGGTGGCTAGCCCGGAGTTTTCCACAAATGCTCTTCCCAATTGATTAAAAAACATTCCTTTCACGATTTTACCGAGAAAATTAGTCAACTTTTACTAGTAAGTGTCAAAGGATATCAGTGCTTGTGCTACGGAAGCGAGGAACCAAAGTCTATTTTCCCTAGAGCGTGAGATTTCAGCATTGAGGACGAACTACCACTACTGGAGGATATCTCGCAACGATAAAAAGGTTCCTATGATTTCCAAGATAAATATCTCACTGATTTCGTGTGCTGTATTATGCAGGGTATTATTTTCTAATTTCGATTTTCATCTTTGATGATCCAGATTGTTGATATTTCGGATAAGAAAAATTGAGCGAATGGAAGTAACACGAAAAGAAATACATGACGTTATTGTTAATGGAAGTGGAAATTCGTTGTCTTCAAAACGTAAATTTGCCGTTCAATACCTTCTCAATAAGTTTAACTGGAAGCAGGAAGTGAAGACGAAGGAAGTGATGCAGAATATCATGAACATATACTTTTTCAATACGTATTTCAGAAATGGGACGAATGCAAGAGAACCAGCGACAGGTTTGAAATAAAACGTCGATGTTGTTAGAGAAGGGTAAACCCACCTGACATGCATAATAATCTCCTTGAGACTCCTTGCACAGTTTGTAACCTATTATTGGTTAACGTATTCGTATTGGCTTTACTTTCCTCCTAGGCGATTTTATTTCACTATTGCTATCTAATTCCTGGTTTTTCTGGGTAAAGCAGCAAGGAATGGTTTAAGGGAGACCTTAAGAGGTCTAGTGATAGGTATAACAATAAGAGCAGAAAAGTGACTGGTTAGAGAAAGCAACAGCAGCGGAGCTATCGCTAGCCACATCTGTGACACTGCGCTCGCAAGGGAATGATGCGGCAGCGAAGATAATCACGGAAATGACCACGACCAACCCCACCCGAAGGAAACGGATATTACAGAAATTGAGGAAAATACCTACAATTCAAAATGCACTGACGAAATCTGACTGCATCACAATTTGACAAAATTTCTATCCAAAATTATTCGTAAGACTGCCAATATCCGTGGCTATCAGCTTTATCCTAGTTATGAAAGGGCTAGACGAAAAAAAAATCTTCATACCCAGAGGAGGCATCAGTGGAAGAAAAAAATTTAAAGTGGACCTTCAAGGGCTTCTGAACCACACAGCATCGCGCATCATAGCATCAATGCCAAAATTCAGTGCTGATTACGGGGTCAACTTTTCCCTTGAATGCAAATGAAAACTAGTTGTGGAGCAGGTGAACTTATTCTTGATGTTTCCTTATGATTTAAATACTTTTGTTAATTTATAATGGTTCATATATAATTTCATGTTTTCCATTGCATTTTCAAAATATAAAATGTTTGCGAGGTGATTTCTGATGAGTGTTATATCAGGAAAAATGATGACACAAAGTTCAACAATTAATGAAGTACTACTTTTGTCTTGAAATGCAGGTTTCGGCTCTCCCACGGAGTTTTTTTTCATCATGTTCTGTTTTATTGCTTCTTTTCATCGGTGTTAATAAAAAAATATTTCTAGCTCTAACTTAAGTAACCATTGCTTTGCGCATCCAAGTGTGATTTTCAAGCAAGCTAGCTGACATATATTGTTACATTTTATTAATAATTAATTATGTTGGTTTAATATATTTCACGTAAGTATATATCAAATGAGAAACCTCTCCATTTTTCGTTTGCCACCCGTTTTTCCGTTCCGTTTCGAAAACTGCGAGCGATGATGTTTTCATTACATAAAATGACTCTACATTCCGTTAAAATAACATCATAAACCACAATTCAATTCTGAAATCTTATTTTTTAATTTTGTTTTATTCCAAAACCACCGAATATAGCTCAAAATGAGCCATTATGTATTGAGTATTCAAAAAGTTTAACAATTATTTACACGAACGACCAAGCCTACCCAGGCGGGACTCGAACCCACGATTTCTTGTTTGGCAGGCGAGGACATTACCCAGCCGACACTGAGGTCGGCGGCGTTATGTTGACGAAATGCCTGTTTACATAATGAAGATATCAACGCCAACAATTTCGGAAAAGGTGTAAAGTCAAAAGGACCTTCGCATTCACTAGCATATTTTTTCAGGGCATGAGAGAGGAACCAGAAGTTGGCTTCTACTATTTTTAATTGGCTCGCTGCCACTTAGGTGTCACATATCAACTTCGACTGCGACCCCTGTTCCAGCGACCTGTATCAAATTTATCCTGAGTATCAAATTTCTCCTCGGAGTCGTCGCGGGTGAAGGTGGGCGACAGTAGCCTTCCCCACCCCCCCCCCTTTCTCTCCCTCGCGGCGCTTCGGCTTCCGTCTCCATATCCCGGCGCTGCGGCTAGAGGCCTTCGTGAGCCGTTAAATTGGGAAATTCAAACGCTAGGGCGCCCCCTTAATTACATTCATATTATGTGCTTGTTATTTTCACTCCGAGATCTCTTATTCCATGATTCACAAGTAGCTAACAAAACACGAATGAAAAGGATCTGGAAAAAATTAATAGGACAATGCTTGTTCTTAATTTTCAGTTAATTCTCCCGTTCGTTTAATCTGCTTCATTTTGTTCCTCTCTATTGTTTTTGACGCCGCCCCGATTCAAGTGCCCTTGTGCACTGGAATATCACGCTTAGTGCCCTTTAGTGTGGACAATTAATGTATTGCTAATTTTGTCCATAAGGTGATCATTGAGGCCTTGTTCCTATGTTCCGTGAATGCACTCTTTCGCTCTTACCGGCACTTTTCGATCGTCATGTTTCGGAAGTGACGTCACGTGGTGCGATTGCAATCCGCTCTTCAACCTTTCCACTACGACCGCCAGAGGGAGAAAATTTGGTTCATTATATCGATTTGGATGGAATTTGATTCGAGGAAATGATTCAGTTCATTAAATAGGTCATAATGAATCGAGTTAATCTCGAATCCGAATTAATCTAGAATACATGTGAATCTCAGGGTGTCCAGTGCCCGGGAAAGGGCAGCAGCCGGGTAGGGATTTTACAGCCGCACCAAAACGTGAAATGCCAGACAAGACAACAAAATCGATATATTCTTGACTCAAGTAAGATTCGAAAACACGAAGGATAGAAGGACAGGTGACGTCAACGTCTGCTGATGGGGTCGAAGCAGCTTCTTAGCACGCATCGAATAAATTTAAATTTTGAATAATGTATCTATTAAACCACAGCCCTCACCCTGTGGCATTTTTTTTAGTGTTTTTTATATTTATATTTAGTTTCCCCCCCCCCCCAGAAATTCCTCCGAATTCCTCCGAACTTATCCGCAGAAGGTTTTTCGCGCGAAGACCCTTTGACTCAAAGGCTCGGGGACTCCTGTCTCCGAAACTCTGCCTCCGGAAATCAGCCTCCGAACCCAGCCTCCGAACCCAGCCATACCTGGAGAGCAATATAGGTAGTACGGCGGAGGAATACCTACTCCTTGGCAATCAAAGAGAAATGGGTGCTGAGGCACAAGTATGCAGTTTGGAGTGAGAAGTGCTTCCATAGTCCTATCACAATTCTCCCTCCCTCCAACACCTCACCCCACTATGTCTCTCCCCTCCATGAATTCCAATGAATTTCCCAGTGATTCCAGTGATGTCTCCAACCCAGAAGATTGAGGGGAAAATTTGGGCCTGTACGCTGTTCCCCCCTCCTACCCCGGCTGGGATGACGGACGTTTGCAGAGGTGCCAGTTAACAGGGGCGCTTTAGGGGGAGATTCGCAGCTGATTGAACATCGTCCTTTACCCCTCCACTCCTTGGCAAAATCCCTCGCCTCCACTCTGACACGTCTCGGAGTACGCAAGTCCTCTTTTGCTCGGGTGCTAGTGGTGGACGGATGGCGTGGCTGACATGGGTGATTTTAGCAAAATTATACAGTTTGTACTTAGTTTGGTAATGTTTCCAATGGGATCATTGGTTATCATCGTCGTTTCCTGTAATAATTCTGATTTTGAATACTTCTACTTCAAATGGATATTGATTGAAAATAACTCGTAAATTTTTTGACAATTGTTTCTTGAGTGCTGATTTCTTGTTTGTGGAGTCTTTCGCTGAACCAGCTTGTGGCCAACGATTGGAGTTTTTTCCCTATGTCTGGGGTCTACGTGCACAATCTCCAAACGACGCAACGCCACAACCGTGCAAGATGCAAAACTTGCCGGATCCTCATTACCGAACCCCTTCCCGATCAGTCCCTCGCCTTCCCTCTCCCCCCAGTTTCTTAAATTCCTTGCACGATGAAAAACAGTATATTTACTGCTGTGCCAGAAATGCCCCGCTTTTTATATCGGCCTATCCACCACCCCCTGTGCATCCGAATGAATGGGCATCGCTCCTCCTGCAATAGCGTTTCTTCTCTTTCTGCCTCCCTTCCAGTCGCCGTACATGCTTCCTGCCACATTGACGACTGTTACAAAGTGGGAATATTGGCCTCCTTCCCCCCGCCTACCACCCCCCTAGAGTTGAAGGACCTGGAGCAGGCGTGCATTTGGGCTTTCCGCGCGTTTTCTGTACCAGGAATCAACCGCGCCCACTAGAAAGAGCACAACCAATCCCCGTCAACCGTTTTCCCTCCCTCCATCTCTACCCTCTCATTTTCACCCTTCCTTCTACTCTCACTTTTCCTCCTCTTCTCACTTGAGAAAGATGGGCAGCGTCCGATCGAAAATTCGAAAGAAATAACCATTCCCCGTAAGTTCCCTCCTTGTATTCTTCGTTTATTTTTCCTCTATTACCAAGTTTTTTTATGTGCCCCCACTAGAGCATTGAAGTAATTTTGGGTGCTTAAAAAAGTTCTTATCTATCGCAGTAATCACTTAAGATTAACCTGGAATTTTGTTAACTTTCCCTGTGAAATCTGGAATGATGGATGCATTTTTCTGCTCTGAATGCCTGGACACGCTGAATCTGCCAACTCTCTGCTTTTAAAATAACACGACGGGCAGCTATTCACAGAGATTATTATTTTGCATGTTAACGACATCTTTACTAAATTGCTTTATGATTTAAAAAACCACCTCAATTTGTCTGAACATCATGCTCGTGAACATATATATTAATATGTTCTTAATTTTTTATTTGCTATGATGTTATTTAATGTTCATGATTATGCTATATGAAATTAATAGTCCACATTTGATAAATTTCTTGTGCAATGCAATTGCTACAATTGCAGCCACTCTCCGTCGCCTCTGGCGTACTTTATTCGTGATCACTGCTGCAATTCCATTTAGTGCAGTCAAATATCGCAACAAAACTGCACAACAACAACATTGCACTGTTTTCTCTCCCTCAAAGTTCGTTATTCAACTTTTTTCAGTATCAAAATCTGCCACTTGACAGTGGTGGCACTAGTTACAAATCAGGGCGAGAAAGAGCATAGCGGGCACCAATAGAGTGCTGCACCTAGAGGGACCTCCATGGGTGCACACTATGCATACTGGAACGTGGCCTTGGTCTGCCTCCGAGGAAATGCTGTGTCACGGGTGCCGAACTCAGTGCGGCTGCACGACGGGAACTTTGAATATTTTTCGCTTTAAAACGTACAGAGTAAAGTGAAACGGTGGTTTGAGGAATTCCGAAAAAATATACAAATGATCACCTCACCACTGAATCTGAAGGCGTACCCAACGAAATCAGCTAAGATATCCATATGCTGATTCCTTTGTGCATATATTGTATTTAAGCAATCAATTTCAATATATTAGAGTAGCCTCTTGGTTATTTTCAATATATTGAAATTGATACAGGGAAGGTGAGGTAAGATAACTGTTGTCCTATCTCGTCTTATTATTTTTTACGGTGTTAGATGCTTCTAGTAAACATTCGATTTATTAAACTGGTCAGGTGAAGGAGGCCATTACATATGTAAATTATCGTAAATCGACTCAGTTGCTATCTGTGACTTCCCGAATGAATGAAAAGAGGCTAAAAGCAGGAGGAGAAGTCGAGGAGAGGCCTGACTTCGCATCGTCTGTTTTTACGGAGAGTTCCTGAAATCGACTTTGATTTAAAGAATTTGACCGATGGAAGAGAAAGTTGAGTCGTGGCTAAATTATTGTCTCTTACGTATAAAATGCTAAATTTGCAACTGCCCACTTTTTATAATCGAGGCAGTGCTGTAAATGGTGGGTGAAGGGAGGCTATGTAAGTATGGCTGTTGGGATGTGAGCTTGCATTTGATCAATTCTTCATTAGTTCAACCGATTCTGGCGTCATATAATATAAGTTCGACTTCTTGAAATGAAAGGTAGTCGGACTTTAGCACAATAATTTAAGTTTTCGCTTACAAAGCCGTCATCCGGTTCAAGACACATCACAGAGAGGAAAAGTGCCACCGCGTGTCATTCCAATCACGGCTTTTCTCTCCTCATCTTTCGAAAGATTTTTCAGTCGAGCAAAGACGCAGAGTCAGAGGCACTTATCGTTTTAAATTGGTAATGTGTTCATGGTTTGATTCAGCCCTTTGGTATTTGTCACCCGGGATAGGATAATGCCAAGAGTGACCACCTGCCGTTCTCTACTTTCCATACAATCGCCCATTAACTCCTGTGCGAAACGGTTCTCTTCGGTAGTTAAGTAGACAGTGCGTCCATTTATTAACACTCCTTAGCATTAGGTCCCAGCTTCAAACCGGGCCTCTGACATCACGGTGACGATGACCAGGAGCCCATTGACGACACGGATTCAGCCATTTGTCGTTTTGGGATTGCGCGTGACTGTTTGTGACGTCAGTGCAGTGCTTATAAAGCACGCAATTCGCACACGAGGGGACATATCATCCGGCCTTTAGTTTGGCCCCAATTCACAACGAGAGGATGAGTCGCAATGGCGCATGTAAACGACACTTACATTGCATCAGCAGGATCATTACAGCAGTTGCCTCTGTCTGTGCCTCCAATCGCCAATGACTTAACACGATGGATCGATAAGGAATGGAGAGGTATCAGATCAATTCAAGGTTTGCCCCTCAATAGACCACCAACGTTACCGTTTGCATTTCAATGTATATGAATAGTATAATGCACATAATGATGGATGCCGCATTGCCACGTCCATATCCTGGCGTACGATTTAAAATTTCTAATTCTAAACGAATTCGGCCCATGGAAATTAATTTTTTCTTTACTTTCGGGAGAGGTTGGGAGGGCATCAGGGCACCCCTTGTTGTCACTGTCATTATACTGTGGGATGATTGCCGATTTGGCGAAGGGCATGACGATCAACCCTCTCCGCGTCAACTTTCGCCTTCTTGCTTTCTTCCGGCACTCCGCCCGCCTTCCACCACAGCTTCCGCTCATGCCCTCTCTTTTGTCTCTTTGCAGTGCGTGAGACCTCGGAGTGGCAGCACCGGGTTTCCCTCATTCGGAAGAGGAGGAGGAGGGCCCAACGGAAGCGCTATGGTGGCCAGGTGAGTGAGTATCCATCTTAAGCCTCGTTTACATCAAGTTCAATTGTCGTTGTAAAGGAGTTGAACGATTAAGAACAGCGGCGACTGGTTCTCAAAAAAAAACTTTAAAAGTGTCGATTAAATCGATTTGCAACGATCATAACCTGAAAAAGATGCGGCATCTCTTGAAGGTAACCAGTAGCGAGGGAATAAATAATAATAACTGTTGTGCAGACTGTGCTTACCTGCTACACTTTTCCACGCCGTTTTTCGCCTATTTTTGCGTTAGCGTTTCCTAAAATCAGATTGGTATCGCCGTTTGGTGACTTTGTAGCAATGTCTTCCATTTGGTCGTTCAATATATCGTTTTATTCATCTTCACCTACCTCTGGGGGCAAAAAACTTATCATTGAAATATTTTAATACTCTTCTATAAGTCTATTAGAGCATATTATTTCCTAGATTGCTCTACAAGCTATCACATACTCTAAATTATATTATTTGACGACAAAAATTACGCCTGTATATTGTCTATCGTCGCAACATCCATAACATCATATTATGTAGTACATATTATAAATAACAACCGGCGAAGTCCTTGAACGCATTCCAGTTAGCTCAATAATTAAACACCTAGACGAGCAAAACTTGTTGATGAGAACTCAACCTGGATTCAGGAGAAGTACATCATGCGAAACCCAATTAGCGCTTTTCGCCCACGAGATTTTAGTCTCCGGAAGGGACAACATTCTAGTAGACGCGATTTTTCGTGATTCCAAAAAAGTATTGGATAAAGTACCCCACGGAAAGCTAAAAATAAAACTTGCCTAAAATCTTACGGCCTAGATGAAAATGTTATTTCCTGGATAAAAGAACTTTTGAGCGACCGCGTGCAAAGAGTAGTACTAGACGGTGTAGTCTCCCACGAGGTTAGTGTCACTTGTAGCGTCCCTCAGGGTAGTGTCATAGGCCCACTCCCATCCTTTCTTTCTATCACGACATTTGTGTAGTAGTACACAGCAAGCTACGATTATTTGCAGACGACGCGTCGCGACGCTGTAGTTCACAGGGAAATCCGTTCCAGTAAAGATAGGGATGAAATAACGAACGACCTTACCGCAAATGAAGCATGATGCAATGCGTGGCAGCTAGAGATAATTTGAAAAAAAATGCGTAGTAATGAATTTCTGGAAAAAGAATAACTCCCTACAATGTAGCTACATCGTTCGGGGCACCCAATTAAAGGCAGTTGAATCCTTGTAATATCCAGGAGTTACGTTCCATAATGATATATCGTGGAATAAACATATGCGTGAAATAACAGTTCGAGCTAATCGTAAAAAAGGTTATGTTAAAATAATATTAGGAAATTGCGACGACAAAGTGAGAGAATTTAGCTACTTCACTCTCGTTAGACCCCATTTAGAACACTCTGCCAGTGTTTGGGACCCTCATGAAAAAGGCTTAATAACAGATTTAGAACGCGTGCTAAAGAGCTGACAGGTACGTGAAAGGTCGTTACGATAGTCTTGTTAGTGTAACTGACCTCTGTTAGACAAACTCGGATGGGAATCTCTGTCAGACCGTAGACTGAAGCATAGACTAGTCCTATTAAGTAAATGGTCTATTTTGTGATCAAGTCTTACGAAATATCTTACGAACGCCAACATTCTACGGAAGATCAGATCATATAAATAAAATAAGAGAGATAGACTGTAGAGCAGACAGATTCAGAATATCTTTTTTTTCCACGGTCAATGAGAGATTATAACGGCAGCAATAGAACTCACAAATAGATTAGATGACTTGTAGTGTGGTCTTTTAACTTCTGTATAACTCAATACGTGTTCCTAAATTTTATTATTATTTCTGACAGTATGTGGCAGTATAATTTTTAAGTATGCGTAAAGTTTTTTGACCGTGTGGTGTGCATGTGGGAGTCCAAATGCATGCTGGTGGATGGTCATCCCCTGCCAAACACCCTATAGAGGTGGCTCGCAGGGTATTATGTAGATGTAGATGCATTCCATTTCCTCGCTTTCATAACTTGAATGAGTCCTTGAAATCTTACCAGTGTCGTAACTATGGGGAGGATAAGGGATAGATACCCCCCAAAGCCTCAGAGAAATTTAAAAATTATTTTAAACTATCATCTAGTTTTGCCATGTAATAATTGCATCTGCTTAAATTTAAATCTTTGGTGCCAAAATGATGGAAAATGTATTACCAGGCATGCTATTTTTCAAAAATTTCCCGTACCCAGTTGCCTAAGTGTGGGGGGTAGAAGCCCAAGCCTCCCCAGAGCCTATTCCTTGTTACGCTGCTGAAATCTCATCCCTTCCTTCTCCGACTGAGGTGTTCCAGTCGCCCATCACTGCTAGATTTTCCTTACCCGCAGTTTCTCTTAATTATTCCCTCGAGCTGTTCATACACCTCATCTTCCTCCCTATGATTATTAGTAGGCATGTAGACTTAAACCAACACAAGGTGGGTGGGCCTCAATTTCTACCACCAGAATCCTATCGCTTACCTGATCTGTATCTACCACACGCTTACCCATCATCCTGTTTAATACTGAAGCTACCCCTCGTTGAATTTCCTCCCCACCACTGTAAATAACCCTATATCAATCTCTCCAGTTATCATTCCTTTATTGATTTTCCTATTTATGTTTTCTAGCTTCCCCGCTCTCATGATTGTCCTCACATTTCAAGAACTTACATATATTGCTGCCTTCTTCTTCTTCTCCTCCATCTCCTTGGTCTTCTTGGCTTATATCTTGATTGCTGCCGATGATGATGATGATAGATTAGATTAGATTAGATTAGATTAGTTAATGCGGTGGGGGATCAGCTCCCAGGGCACTTAGACCTCCTATGATGATGATAAGTCTGTGCAAGAATTTAGCATGCTGACGACCCCGAGGGCCCTGCCACCTCGCTGCCGTGAACGACACCCGCCCTTCGCGGATGGGTCCCGTTCGATGAGTTTCCGACACTCATTTGTTTGTTGTAATCGATGTTTTAAGGTAAGAAATATTTGGTCCCGCTTCCATTCCAACAGTGTTTTATACGTGACACCAATACTTGGACTACCTTTCGTTTGGCTCCTTCTCTTCAACCTATCTCGCATGGATGGCCCTACCGGGAATAATTTAGAATTAATCCCGCCAGTGCGGCTTTAGGGGTCATAGGAACTCGCAGGTATTTCCACGGCGACGAGGTTGTAGCCCAAGGGAAAGGCCGAATTAGATGACCTAGTAAAAAATTCAATGTTGCGACAATTCCCTTTTGTACCTAGTATATATGGAGCGACACATTTCTATGGTCCTGATGTATTCTGAATGCGATATTTCTTGGCTTCCTTGGGGTTTAAGCTGGCCATTGGTTAAAGTTCGTTGGAGATTTCCGTCGACCGGTCGGTCATGATCGATCTGCTGCCGCGGCGATCCTCAATTTGCGACTAATCGTAGAAGTTGAGTGAGCAATCGGATAACCGCAACTGTTGTTTTTGGCTCGCACTTTCGAGTGAGTGTACATTTACCACTAAACAGTGGTGTGGTGTTCGAAGTGCACCACGCGCGGAAGCTGTCCAAGTCCCCTGGATTGCCTTCTAACAACTATTTGTAAGGGAGTAGTGTTAAAGGGGATAGGGTTGGTGCGGTGGCTTCCCACCCTGTGGGCTCGGGTTCAAATCCCGGCGGTGGCAGATAATTTTCAGAGACTGCCCGATCCCCGCTTCAATATTGTGTGGAGCACAATTCAAGCCCAACACTCGGTCCGTCGGAAGGGACGTAAAGCTGTGGTCCCCTTGGCGCCTTTCCTTAAGAGCAGGCTAGTGCCGACGCCATGATTCTCTCCATCCTTCCTTCCATAGCCTTCCTTGCTTGTGGTGCAAATGACCACGGATGTCGGTTGCCTCCTTCAAGCACTGGGTGAGTGACACCTGGAGGAATGTCGCTGAAGCTCTCATCTGAACATGGCGGACTGCCCTTCCTGTAAGTTGAAAACATGGTCCTAGGACCATGGTTGCAAACTTCAATTGTTAATTAAGGCCGCCTGGTTGCACGATACCACTAATAACACCCCTTCATTCTAACGAGTTACGTGTGGATGTAAGTGTTAGTACGGAAATAATACCCTCAAGAACCGTAGAAGTGATTCTGGTGAAGTCTTATTGGGTTTTCCACCGGGCGAGTTGAATGCAGGCTGACGTTTCCCTCTAATTCCGTCTAATGAAGGGATAATTTTTTATGCACTTTGTAAATTTTGTTTTGCTTCGTACCAAATCTCGGCCTGCCAATCGAAGCCAGTGTTTCATTCTTTACCCGTTATTTGAAGATGAATTAAATTCTTCCTCGGCGGAATGGAGTAATTATTAAGCCATTGTGAGACTCATTAATTAAAAAAATAATAAGTTTTAGATTCCTATGATAAGGTCAAGAAAGCATGCAATAAATTGAAGTAATTTGTTGTCCTTGATTCGGTTGACACGCTCACTCGTCAGGGAAACCAACGAAAATGACGTCACTGATTGTTTGTTTCTTTATTCGCTTCTTCTCGCAGTGTTGGGGCCAGAATTCAGATAACTTGATCGGAAAAAATGTCATCCTTGTACAGGGAAAGTACCAAGCTATGTGGTTCATTTCAATCGGCGAAATCTAGCATTTCTTTAAATTTGCCTTATCGTGATAATATAAAACAAAGCCGAAAATCGTGTTAGTTTCACCATTTATAACTCGAGAAAGGCTGCATCGATTTTATGATGTTTGGTTTATTGGATTCGTCTCAGCCCCGGATAAAACATAGGACATTAAAAAATCAGAAAATTTGTTGGAAAAATTGATCATGATCTTAGGGGTATATTTTTAGGAGTTGGTAGCACTGCAAAAGCTATCAAGTCGGTCAAAGCTAAATGATTTGTTGTGTTTTTACCAATTAAATGACTGACCTTTGTAGTTATATAAAAAACGTTTTAATTTTTAAAACATGTCAAAAAATTAAATTAAAATAAAACCATTTAATTTAAGCTAAGCGCAGCTCAAGTTGTGTGTTCAACAAAAAAGTCACTATCCTGTGTGTAAACAAATATCTTAGCAATTTTTGACTATTGGTAATGATCGTGTTCCTGATGATGAATCATGAATCGGATTGATTTCGTTTCCCCGGAAATTTTGCAGCTTCGTTTTATCGAAATCTCATCAACTAAGAGTTGCCGAAGGTGATTGATAACCACAAAAATCACAAAGGGTCTAGCAGGTTAAGATGGTGAAAAGTGCCCCCCGATATTTTGAGAAATAAAAATTATACACTTAAAGTGCATCCAAAATTATGTGTTTTTCCCAAAGTTTCAGACCTCAACAATGGAAATTTTTTTAAAATTAGTATTCTACCGATTAAGGTAGGTTTTCATGGAGTATTCAAGAAGTGAGCTGGGAGCCTCCCTTTCCTTCCAGCACTACCTTCTTTAATTCACTGTAAGGCCTACTCTCTTTCAATCTATCTAAAAATCCTATTCTTTTCCTTCCCCTCCCTCGTTTCCCTAACATTCTACCCTCTAACCCCATTTTCAACATCCCCTCACCGCTACGCACTAACTCCATCCATACCTTCTGTCTCCTCCGTATCTCATCTAAAAGCTGCCTCTCCTTGCCAACCATATCCAGCACTTCGTCGTTCCTTTTCCTCTCCGTCCATTTCACCCTCTCCATTCTTCTCCATACCCACATCTCGAATGCCTCCAATCTTCTCTCGTCTTCTTTTCTCAGTGTCCATGTTTCCGCCCCGTTGAGAGCTACACTCCAGATCAAACTCTTCACTAACCTTTTCTTTAAACTCTCACATAACGATCCTCTCAGAAGCTCCTTCCTGTTCATGAACGCCTCCTTCGCTAATGCAATGAGGAACTTGCATGGGTCGTAGATTGCTCTAAAAACTATTTTGAATAAGTCAAATGGATACATTAGCTCGCAAAAATACCTTCAGTTTCTCCATTCAACTTCAAAAGAAATAAAAAAATTGCATTTAAAATCGAGAAAAATTTCTCTGAGCCGACCACTGCGCGAAGACACCCGAGCGTTGCCGAGGCCAGGCGTGACGTCATAGGTGCCTAAACAACCGTAGGGAGTAGGGAAATACGCTGAGCGCATGGTGTAAAATTTGTTTTGAGGGAGTATTTAGCCGCTCATCGTCACTTTATTTTGTTCTTTTATTCTTGGGCAAGTTCTCCTATTGCTATTGTGCCTAGATTATTACTTGGGATATTAATAATGCGGCATCGGGATTATGAATATATATATGAAATACAAGCGTTTCACTTCGTGTGTTTTGGTTATCAGAAAAATGGATGATAACTTTGCCACTCGTTCGAATAGTACACCTGAAATTCATCTACGTCTACATAATACCCCGCAAGCCGCCTAAAAGGCGTGTGGCATGGGGTGTTAGGACACCAGCCTTTTTTTAGGACACCAAAAATTGATGCCACGACCCTCATGGAATTTGTTAAGACAAATTATTGCTATACGTCGGCGGCAAATCGAGTTGTAAAAGAAACTTGAAATACTGGAGGATAACGATCGTAAGCTGTGCTGTTGAATTTGGCAACGCCGGATTAACGGAGAAGGTAGTCCTATCCGTCCTACGGTACGAATTCACAGCCAAACAGTCTGCACACTATCCACATGTGAGATCGCGAATCGGTTCCGCTGCCAACACACACACAAGCTACAACCTATTTCAATAATATAGGTAAATCCATAAACAATATACTAGCATATACCATAATAATATAGTGGGAAATAGGCAAATACTCTTATCAAAAACTGGATGTCACTATCACATTCTTATATTCATCAAGTACAACTTACAATAACAGAACTCGTTATGATGAATACAACTATTTATTCACTGATTTAAACCCTTAAATTATACCACACAAGTGACACAGGTGACATTTCTCACTACTATTCGTTAAAATAATGGAATAACAAACTTCACACACAGGTTTTATTTCAATAGCGTGTTCGTGAAATGTCATATCTACGGTGAACAACGGAGATTAGCACGCCACTGACAATTTTTACACTACTGTTAGACATTTATCGATAGCGTAGTAGCACTTTTTACAATTCAATCACGATGGAACACTGATAACTCATGGCCGATATTTTTCAACCTTGTCAAACTTTGTGCATTACAACCACTGGCACTGTGATTATTAGCAGTAGCTTAACGGGAGATGTCACGTTGAAAATAACACTATTTTGGCACAAAAATGTTTCTATATGTCTCCAATCAGCGAGCAAAAGTTGCATTGACTGGAATTCACCCCATAATACAAGCACAGACAGTCCTAAACGACGAATTCTCCGGTACCTACGAATAAACGGATGAAGTTATTGTATATAAAAGCTAAGCGGACATTAGTAAACATCAAAATCGTTCTAATTACATACTTAAATGAATGATATGCCGTCGATAACATCAACTTACAATTAACGTATCCCCCTTCCAATGGCCGTGGCTCAGACTCCTACAACGATGTTATTTAGGTATTTCAAATGTATGGTTTAACTGCTCCAGTTTTATATTTTATGCCCTTACTCAGATATTAATATTATAAATAATGCAAAATACGAGGGCTTCCAAGCCTCTATCGTCGGATATTTATCTTTAAATGGAAAATAATCAACACGTCTAACAAACGAAGCTCTCACAACTGCTGGAAACTATTACAAACAATCACAACAATAGCTTCGCGTGATGTTTAGGCACCTTTGACGTCATCGAGGCTTCGTCGGCAGTGGCTTGGGGGTGAGGGAGTTTTTCCCGCGCTTTAAAATTCGTTATATTTATCATTAAATATCTCGCGAAGGAAAACTCAGATTTACATGCGGTTTTCTTTGTTGTACTCAGAAAATAATTTTCTGTCCGCCTATGAAATAAAAAAAATTCATGCAAGTTCCCCATTCTCTTCCTTATGTCCTTACTACTGTATCCGTTTTCCTCTAACGTACTGCCTAAATAGTTGAATTGCTCAACCTGCTCAAGTTTTTCCCCACCCACCTTTATCTTGAGTCTCACATTCCTCGCTCGTGATGCTTTACAAAACCGCATAACCTTAGTTTTCTTCTGATTAATCCTCATCCCATACTCCTCGCAACGCTCGTATAACGCATCCACTAGAGCCTGAGGCCCCCTAGCTGACTGGCTAATCAACGCCTGATCATCCGCGAATCTCACTGATTTGAACATCATTCCTCCCACTTTTATTCCAGCTTCTAGCTCATCCCACGCTTCCCTTACCATCTCTTCAGCGTACACGTTAAAGAGCAGCGGCGATAAAGGACAGCCTTGCCTCACACCTCGGCCAATGCTTGCCCACCCAGATTCTCCGTCCGCTACCCTCACTTGCGCAGTCTGGGCCATAAACAGATAACGAATCAGTCGTCTATCCCTCCAATCTACACCTATTCTCTTGAGAATGTCCATTAACTTAACCCAGTTCACCCTATCAAACGCTTTCTCAAAATCCACGAAACACGCATATACGTCCTGCTCATATTCTAGGTTCCTCTCCACGAGGGACCTCATTATTGCTATTGCATCACGAGTTGACTTCCCTTTTCTGAAACCAAACTGATCTTCGCCCAAATACTCGTTTGCCCTCGCCTCCATTCGTCTGTTCAATAACCTCAGCACCACTTTCGCCGCATGTGATATTAGGCTGATAGTCCTATAATCTCCGCATTCCACTGCTTTCTTCTTTTTCGGAAGCGGAATTAAAACCGTCTTCACGAAATCCTCCGGCCAACATCCCTCCTCATAGATCCTGCGCACTAGTTCGAAAAACCTTTTCTTACCTTCCTTCCCTAGATTCTTCAGAAGCTCACACGGTATATTGTCCACGCCTACTGCATTCCTAGCCTTCATATCACGGAGTGCTCTCTCTATTTCCGAATCTAATATCTCCGGCCCAAGATTATCCTCCTCCACTGCACTTTCCTCCTCTAGATTCAATTTCTCTGGTCTGTTCATTCCGTCATACAGGTCCTCCACGTATTCCTTCCATCTACTCTGTACCTCTTCTCGCTCGGTTAGTATCCTCCCATCTTTAGCCTTAATTTTAGCCGTGGCTTGTCCTCTTTTGCCGCCCGATAGCGACTTCACTTTGGCGTACAACGCGACTACTTCTCCATCCTTCTGGAACTTTTCCATTTCCTCACACTGTCTTTTCCACCAAGCCTCCTTTGCTCTCTTCGTTTCACGCCGTAATCGATTATTAATTTGTCTATACATTATTTTGCCCTGTTCTGTGCCCACGTTCTTCCATTTCCTCCTCTCCTCCATTTCCCTTATCCTGTTCTCCGTTATCCACGGCTTTTTTATCCTTCTACTGTCAGCGTAACCAATTGACTTCTCCGCCGCTTTGACTATTCCCGTTTTAATATTATCCCATCTTTCCTCAACAGTCTTGGTGCTGTCCCGCATACTAATGTCCACTAGTTCCTGATATTCTCTCCTCATACTCCCTTTCAGGGATTCTACGTTCCATTTATTCGTCTTCCTAACTGTTATAAGTCTTTTGAATCTTACGTTGCATTTCATGAGCACTAGGTTGTGGACTGAACCCGCATCCGCTGCAGGGAAGCTGCGCGAGTTTTTCACACTATTCCTAAACCTCTGTCTTACCATAATGTAGTCTATCTGATATCTCCCTACATCCCCTGGAATTTTCCATGTATACCTTCGCCCTTTATGATGATTGAACCACGTGTTTGTGATGAATAATTTGTTTCTACTACAAAATTCTGCTGCTTTCTCTCCCCTGTCGTTCCGTATTCCCAGACCAAAATCTCCTATTTCGTGTCCATCCCTCCCTTCCCCGACTGAGGCGTTCCAGTCCCCCATCACTGCCAGATTTTTCTTACCCGGTGTGTCTCTAATTATTTCCTCGAGCTGTTCATACACCTCATCTACTTCTTCCTCCCAATGATTCCTAGTGGGCATGTAAACTTGGACCACCACAAGGTTGGCGGGCCGCGCCTCAATTTCTACCACCAGAATCCTATCGCTTACCTAGTCTATACCTACCACATACTTACCCATCTTCCCGTTTAATACTAATGCTACCCCTCGCTGGCTTTCCCCCCCCCCCCACTATATATAACCCTATACCCATCACTCCAATAGTCACCGCCATCTCTCCACCTCACCTCGCATAATCCTAAGATCCTCCCTTTATCCATTTCCCTTTTGATATTTTCTAACTTCCCCGCCCTCATCATAGTCCTCACATTCCACGTCCCTACATTTATAGCCGACTTCTTCTTCTCCACCTTCTTGGTCTTCTTTTCTTCTTTCTTCATTGCTGCTGCTGATGATGTTGATGATGATAAGTCTCGTGCCCGACACCCGCCCTTTGCGGACGGGTCCCGGGCGATGAGATTCCGAGGCTCACTCCATTCCGGGTTGTACTCCATGTGTTCAGGGAAGAGATAGTTGGTAGGGTTTCCCACTTCCATTCCAACAGTGTTTTTCACGTGACACCATCACGTGGACTACCTTTCGTCTGGCTCCTACCCTTCGACCTATCTGGCCTGGGTGGCCCTACCGGGAATAATTTAGAATTAATCCCGCCAGTGTAGCTCTAGGGGTCATAGGAACGCGCAAGCCTTTTCACCGCGACAAGGTTGTAGCCCAAGGGTAAGGCAATGGAAAATAACCTCAGAAAAAATTTAAACACGAATTTTTGTTTTTTCACCGTATCTCCAATTTTTATTTTTATAAAATCGTTTTCTTGATTTTAAATTGTGTATAGTATTAAGGGTATCATCCTGATTTTTTTCAAAAGTTTGAAATTTTCAAAATTAAATTTAAAATTTTAGGAAACAATAGACACGCCGAAAAAAATATATGTTGTTACCCCTATCTGAAAGTAAAATCCTAATTTTTTTCAGATTTTTAAAATTGGTTGAACAGGGTCAAAAACACGAATAACTGCTTTCTGCCATTTGCATCTATGTATTCCAGGAGGATATTTGATTTGATTGTTGAGAGCAACGATTGTTGATCAGTTTATAATATTATTGATTAAGAATAAACATTAACATAAACAATGCCCATCACACTTAGATTAATCGGAATTTTTGTTTATAACCATACTGTTAAGGTTTGATTTCACGGCATTTCATGAGGCACGTTTACTCTGTTTTGAACCGAGTTATAACTATCGCGCCATCAAGTCATGTCATATTAATGCTGCTCCCTACGGGCTCTTTTCATGAGATTTTGAGCGTCAGTCAGCGTTGCTTGAACTCTCAAGGGGCAAATTTAGGCTACAGACTTGTACCTGAATTTTTTTTACGGTTACAAGCACTAATAGGTCAGCTACTGAATGCATGAAATTTTGACTTCATTATGTGCTTCATAAGACCACAATGTCTAAAATGCCCTAAGTTATAGAATAAAAATTAGGAAATCCATTGAAAAAAATTCGCACATACACGCCTGCCCTATGTAGATTGAATAAAAGAAAATGTCTTTCTGATAAGCCATTGTTATACTTATTTTTGTAAAATTATTGATTTTATATTTTATTATAATAAGTCAAAAATTATTACCATCGGTACAGCCGTTCTTGATTTATAAATGGTGTAACTAAACTGCTCATTGATTAACAGGCGGTACGAAGTTCGCCGGGTCAGCTAGTTATAATATAATATAAAGCATACCTGTGGATAAATGTGAATATCGTGGTGAAGTCATAATGATTATTGTTGAATAAATGAATTAATTGTTGCAATACACAAATTGTACCGATTTTTGTGAAATACAGTTCCATTAAAAAAGGGATGAAATATGTCAATTAAGCAGTAAGCGGTGACGTGAAAAACAATAGCCATAACGCCGCGATGCATAGAATTGGTGATTTTCAAAGTCAGACCCAAACGTGGAATAAGAAATCAAGGAAGTGATCGGAACAGGATTTTTTAATCGTGTTGTTTCATAATTCCATTTACATTTTAATCAATATATCTTCTGAAAAAGTTTAAGTTGACGTGTTTTTGGGAATTTTGGGTTGATAAATTCATTTAGAATAATAACTCTAGTGTGGATAGCATTTTAAGTACGTAGTGATTATTGTTGAACGTGGAATTCCCAGAATATCGCCTTCGGATAGTTCTCAATGATTCCATTATCGATTGTATTGGATTCAACGGAGGGAATTGATATGAAGTGATGATATCGTAGGCCGCCTCCTCTTCTTTCCCTTTCAACAAAACCTATTTCTGAAGGTGTCGTTGGAGGTGAAATCCGATCTTCCCCCCCTCTCTCGGCTTCCTTTGCAATTATCTTGTGGTCCACTCACGTGGTGGTGGGCTGAGGGTCGCTTCCCTCAGATTACATTTCTCCCCCGACATGATCTGTGGAGAAACAAACATAATCCGCTCGTGGCCTTCATCAATCCCTCCTCCTTACACAAGACAGAATAAAGCGCGCAATCCCAATGATAATATAAAGCGTTCCACATTCAGCTGACAGTATGGGCTCTTGCGGAGATTCGTTTCCCATGTTAATCTCCATAAGGCCGGGAGCGCGGTGTTGTCAATAGCAGCATAAAAATTAATATTTCGCTATGAACTGTTTAACATTGTACTCCAACGTAGAATAGACGTTGCATTCATTGGCGCCAATTATTTTTACATAAAAATTATAGCAAAGGCTATAAAAAACATTTCCTTAAATTTAAGTTACAAACGTGTATTTTTTTTTTACTGTATCTTCGTCTATCTACCGATTTGATCGATAGATTTTTCTTCCTTATAGGAAAATCTACTAAAATTGGTAGCATATTAATTGCGTATAGCTTGGTTTCGTTAGTGGTAGGACCTGCCCGCCTTTGTGACGGTGCAGGATTCCTCGTCCCGTCCTTCCTTCCCCGTCCTTTCCTTGGAGGCGTCGTCGGGCTCCTATCGCGGCGGCGCCTCCTTCCTTGTTCCTTCCAGTCCTCCCCCTTCTGCGGTGCAGAGGTGATAAGCTAACGCTTCAGACCTCGGCCCAGGAGAGTAACCCCGCGAGCCCGCCCAAGGGTTTCGTATCCATTGTATCTTCGTCTCTTAATTGCCTTATAACCGTTGATTATATTGAATTGAATCCTCTTCACAATATTCTTCATACTATTTTCTTTTTGAAGGAACCAATTTTACAATAATTGAGAAAAAATGTAGTTGTACCGACGTAACACCCTTTAGGACAACGCTTTTTCTGCTGATGGCCGGAAAAATTTGATTAAGAATGAAGCTTTAAGATAGAGTTCCAGCTTCGAGAAATAAAACGTCTGCCGAAAATGATCTTTTCATATCTCCTGACTCTAATTAACTATGAAGTTACCGCTAGCATTTGAGCCAATTTCCTAATAGTGCGAAAATAGTACTGAATATTCGGGTGCCTCACAATAAATTCTAACTCGGGTACTTCACTTGAACTCTAACTTAAAGCTTAACAGTATGGTTATAAACATTAACTACGATTTTTCTTAGAGTGATAGACATTTTTTATGTTAATACTTAGTCTTAGTGATGGGTCGATCATGAACGATTCGATCAAAAAGATTGAATCACTAGGTGAATCAAATGACTCATGATTCATTTCGTTAAACAAGTCGATCATCAATCATCAATCACTCCAACTTCCGGTTTCATATCAATCATCCCGGTTTCCGGTTTGTTTCAAAATTTGGAACGATCGATGCTTTATCTATTTTCGTCAGGGCAGAAATAGTTATGTCATGTAGAACTGAATACTTGTGTAATCTTTTTCTTAAATGTTTTCCAGCAGTTATCAGTATTAATAACACCAATACACGTAAAAGGAAAATATTAAGATGACTCCTGTAGGAGAACGTTAAGAAGTAGAAGTTAAAGCTGGTTACATTTTATTGTGCCGTTCATAAAATTATCCTGCAGATCAGATTCATGCATAGTGTGTGGTGTATTTTGTGTTGTATTTTGAGATATGTAGTTAGAAATTATTTTATTAGTGTTAAGAAACTGGCAGTTTTGCCTTCCCAAATATTTTCATGACACTACTTCCTTCATTTTTGCAATCTAATTTACTCATCTAGGAATTCACAATCAAAATAGTATATGAAATGATAATATGGATAGCAATCGGCGTTACCAATGCTCTTCGCAGATGAGGCAGTATTTATTCGATTATTCAAAGTTATTTATTACATCCATTGATTGAGTCTTTTCGATCATGATTCCTTTTGAGTCTTTTCAATCATGACTCCTTTGAGTCTTTTCGATCTTGATTCCTTTGAGTCTTTTCGATCTTGATTCATTTGAGTCTTTTCGATCTTGATTCCTTTGAGTCTCTTCGATCTTGATTCATTTGAGTCTTTTCGATCATAATGATTGAATCAATTGATTGAATCACTTATGTGACTCGAGTCAAAATGATTGAATCACTAAAATGATCGACTTTGCCCATCACTACTTAGTCTTAATCAATAATATTACAAATTGATCAACAATCGTTGCTCTCAACAATCAAATCAAATATTCTCCTCAAATACATTGATGCAAATGGCGCAAAGCAGCTATTCGTGTTTTTGACCGTGCTCCACTAAATTTAAAAATCTGAAAAAAATTAGGGAAATTATAACATTGATGGAAACGAACTTTCTCTTTAAGCAACATGCTCATTGGTCATGTCAAAGTCATGCATTGAAATTTTGAGTGTTGGCAATGAACGCTGCGAAAAAGTGACACCTTTGTGCGATGGACGCGCAAACGCATATAATACTCGGTGCGTGGTTGGGGGGGGGGGGGGGCACAAACCTTAGGAAAACGACGGGGGGGGGGGGGGGGGGGGGCGGATTCTACTCGCAACTTGCCTGCGAACGGCGCGCAATTCACGTTTTAATCCGTCCTTCGTCGAGACCACGGTCTTAGAATATGAGAAGGTCTGGGAACTCTCCGTCCAGGCATGGTTAATGAAGCCGTTTCCCGTTGAGGCCGGAAGGGGCGCCACCTATCCTGAAGGGCAAGTTCCCTACGTTTCTGTATACGATACTTCAGTAATTATGAACTAATTTATGGCAAAAATGAAGAAAAACACATCGAAAGTGGTTGCTAGTTAACAATTTCATATGCACTTAACATCTTATAGCGAAACATGCCTTGAAAACGTTCTCATACGTGAGTATTGATCAAATGGAAGGCGTTGGATTTCAGCTTCGTCTGCTTCCATACCTTTTTATTACAATCAGTTGCAGCCATAACGAAAGATTGTCAGCAGTTAAAACCTTATTTAGTGAGGAAAGGTATTTTTAAGGAAATAATTATTTATAACTACCTATCTTGTGGTAAACGTCAACATAGGTTGTCATAGAAGCAACGTACGCAACATTGCCTCTGCGTGAGCCCATCGGCATGTTTCCGCGGCCTTATAATATAGATGTTATTCCTTGCTTTCAAACACTATTTACAAATATTAGAAACAATGCAATATCAGAAACGCAAACGGCTTTTTACCAAGGCCGAAGTGAAATACTTCTTATGAAGTGACATATGTTAATGTTTTTACTCTCCTGAGTCTCGATAGAGTGATAAAATGAGGCAGTACACAGCAAACCTAAAAAACAAGGTTCTATCCTGGGGACATTTTGCGGGTATAGAATACGCATATTTAAGTGTTGAACAGGGTGAATAATTTCCGGAAGTAGTATTATTACCGTTAAAGTCTATTATATAACGATGCTTGTCTACTCACCAAAGGAATAATTTGAGATTTAAGGAAGTAAAATGCCACCTGAAAGATAAGAACGAAAGATATTTTGCAAATAATTTCCGAATAAACTTCCACGAAAACAGTACAATGGATATAATCCGAGGGATTTGCGGATGTCTGATCAATTGTAGGTACTGGCAAATCTGAAATATTATCCCTCCCTAAAATAAGATAAGTATACGACAGAAATCACAGGCTATAATAAGCAGTAAATGTACTTTTCATGAGAGTTGCACCATCGATAACAGCTGCATTAAAAGAAATCATTGAAAGAGGTATTAAGATGGAAAACGATTCACATTTTTCCAACGTTTATAATGTACACACACATCAAATCTACATTTCCAGAATGATTACACAATTCTATTGAAACTGAAATTATTTATACAATCAATGCAAAATATCATCATTAAAAATAAATTTTAAGTACACACAATTTAACATTTATATTAAAATAGATTCAATTTAGTAAGAGAGAATGATGAGAGCCGTCGTACATCTTGCATTTTCTCAGTGTTACTTCATTCCTCTACTGTGAATGAAATTGACCACTGGAACAACAGAACCTGTAATTTAAAATATGTATAAATTTTGGAGCTTTGGCACACCAAAAAAAGTAATCGTACAGTTATTTCATCGCTTCTCAGGATCCTTGGGGACTCTAAAAAGCGAAATACCGGAAGTCTTGTGGCTATAACCAGTGGTGCAACGCGGTACCACACACGTCCACGGCATTTTCCTTTTTTTCAGAAAATCTACAATATATATCCACGAAATATTAATGTAGAACAATAAGGAAATAATGCAGAAAACTAACATACGAAAATAAATTAAAACTAAATCTTAATTAATTACAAAAATCACCATTTCCACTCACCTGCAGCACGCACTCAACGATAAGGAAATGGACTTACCCGCTAATGCTTGCCCTCCAGAATACGTGGCGCCGCCCCGGCAACCGTGCGGCAGGTTGAGGAAACGACTTCAATAAAAGACCATGGGTTCCCAATGGAGTGGGATAGGGAGTGTCATAGGGCTGGTCGAGACTTAAACTGGTGCCCAGCCCTATGACACTTCCTATCCTAACGGTGCAAATTTTGACTCACGAGCCGCCACTGTATGGAAGCAGACGAAGCTGAAATCCAACGCCTTCCATTTGATTAATACTCACGTATGAGAACGATTTCTAGGTATTTTGCGCTATATGATGTTAAGTGCATATGAAATTGTTAACTAGTAACCACTTTCGATGTGTTTATATTTATTTTTGCCATAAATTAGTGCATAATAACTGAAGTATCGTATACAGATACGTAGGAAACTTGCCCTTCAGGATAGGTGGCGCCCCTACCGGCCTCAACGGGAAACGGCTTCATTAAATGACCATGCCTGAACGGAGAGTGTCCAGACCTTCTCATATTCTAAGACCGTGCTGGTGCCCCATTATTACAAACGATTGCCGAGAAACAACAATGGCGGAAGAATAATATGAAAACAATTCAGTGCGTGTCCATTTAGTAATCATAATATCGACAAATCTCAATAAATAACTTCATAAACTTGTCGTCGAAATCATTTTGATAACCTTAGCGGTTGAGAAATGATTATAATTCAGTCGATTATTATAGCATTCAAACTTCTAGGACTTGGTTACGAAAAAACTGTGGGAAGATACTTGATTACAAGCAACAACAGCTCCATGTGAAAAACTAATTGCATCTATGCTTACAAACGTATGCAGAAAGTAGTAGCGAGTGCGGTTGACGTCATGAAATATTAAAATGTGAATGTATTGTATAGTTTTACTCATTAAGCAACCAACTACCCCGAAAAAAATACAACACAGAAAAATCGCAGGTGAGCCTCATTAAAAAATTTGAAGACATGAGCGTCATTCATTTCGGCCATAAGCGCATAATTATCGTCGGACTGCTTAGTGTTAAAGAGTTGATACACCAGTTAATTTCCACCTGATCGTTAGAGCTAATTGTGGTTCGCAAACCCACATGGGGAAAGCGTTGGTGCTTTTCATCACATGTAACTTCCCTTTTTCGTGAACAAGTGTCTTCAGGAAGTTTGAACACTATGATAATCGATTGAATTACAATAATTTCTCATCCTTTACGGTTTTCATTATGATTTCAACTACGAATTGATCATGTTAGTTATTGAGAATTTTAAATACTTTGAGGAGACCTAAAATAAAATTTTAAATACTTATTCAACGTAGATTTGGTAGTAAGTACAGTTTCCTTGAAATGTCGATTTCATTCCTCTTTTCCATGCTTAAATCTTACCTGCAACTTGAACAACCATGGCTTGCCCCCCCCCCCCCCCAGTTTTGATCCTGGGTACGTCCTTTAGTAATTAGCCGCAACCATTACCAATGCCACTTCCCCTGCTTATATCCTTTCAGTGAACGAATATATTTATAAATGAATGTGTAAACGAAGACAGAGTCATTATTAAAAGGAATTATTCTTTAAAAATCCAATATTAATTTTTTTTTGTCATCTGCATATATTGTCTTGATATTAAGAATTACTTTTTTTACAAAATGAAAGAAATACGACTACTTCAGATTCGAACCCTGCCACAACTTCACTGCAACAATGGGGAACATGCACAATTTTTTAAAAGCATTAGAATAAGAAGGTACCACCTCAAATGTACTCGCCGAAAATTTCGCGGACGAATAATGTTTTTAGCTGAGTTATGGCTCTTTAAAAATTGATCTTAATAGACTGTTGGAAAAGACAACGTCATCTGAGCGTACGCGCCTCACGTATCGGCACGGTATACTCTGATGACAGACTGAGGAAAAAAACGATAGAAAATCTGTCGATGTTGGAACTCAAACGCAAATCTGGCGAAAATAATTGTTGCTTTTACGCCAAACTGCAGATTGTGAATATGTTGGGTTGCTTGATTTGAGGGGCAACTGGACACCAAAAGGAAAACAAATCACTGAATGGCTCTATATCTGGAAGTTAGTTAAGTAAACCTATGAATCTATAGAAAGATTTGATGCTTTCCCGGCCTTGATGGCCTCTTTGGTGAGGCCATCGAAATTAAACTGGAGAGGAAGAACTTTAATCGCGATTCAGGGTATTCCCTTAGCAGCACTTGGAAACCCGTTCTGAAAAAACTGACCGAATACAGGGAAAGGACGATACGACGGGCAGACCAATCCGGAGTCAACCCCACCAGGCGGGAAACTACCAGCTAATCCCGAGGAACCTGACCGGAGAAGGGCAGCATATAAGCAGGCCCATTCCCGCATCACAGCATCCAGTAGCCCTGATGATGAGCGCCGAGTCGGAGCTCGAAACGTCGGCCATTATGAAGCCTTTAACCCGGTGGGAAACCCGAGAGAAGTTTACTCACTATGAATCTATAGTACACATTTGTTTTTAAATAATTTTACTAGAAATAATTCTGGGTAACTTATTACAATCGAACAAAATTTTCAAGATGTATGTGGACGGAGTTATCGATTAATCTGCATTTAGATTTCAAATTGGTATCAAGTTATAGCTTCGTATGCATAAAATGAATATTTGAGAGAACTAAGTACCTACCTATTAAATCCTGCAATTTTGGTCAAATATGTAATTTGTTGTTAAAAACGCATACCTCATTGTCATCGAGTATTTCATAGGTTTTTTTTTATTTCTTGCGATGAATTTTCGTCATGTAGTTCTGTATTAATCACGAACATGTCTAAGAAAATCTCTTATACATCTCTTAAGAGAAAACGGCCAAATCGGTGATTTATTGAGTATTAATTAGGTACTTATGAGGCTGTGCTCAATTATCCTGATGTTTTCGAGTGGAGGAGGCGGATGTCTTATGGAGTTAATCACTAAGAATTTTTCAAATTTTCCGGGACGCAAATTAATTTGATCCTAATTTCAAACACATAAATAATTTAAATATGCAATGATATCAATTATTTATTATATAAATTTGCCGTGTTGGTTTTTACTTCGTTATTTCACGATAGCCTAAAATCCTAATTAGAATTAAACAAAGTAATTTTATTTCATTCTATGATGAAGCAATTCCACAAAGTAACGCCTGAGACCGTGTCTTACACTAAAATCCTATGATATGTGGCTCTTTTTATATTGAGACTGCAAAGCTATATTCTTATATTAGTGTCGTTCCCACCATTGTTTTGAAATGTATATTGCTCTATAGCTATGAATGATATAATAGTTGAATTTAATTATGCTATTTTTCCTTGCTTGCATATGTTTCATCACTGAGTTACCTTACGTTTTAAAAATATCTATGTTAATGATGCATATCATGAAGAGATAAAACTTAACTCTCGGCGTCTATTAATTCACACTCTCAGTAGCTAATATTTTTTGCAAGCAATATGATTATTAAGCAACTGTTTCCACCAAAAACGTCGTTAAAGAGAGAATGGTTAGAATCGACCCGGTGATACCTTATGTTTCGTCTAGAACCACAACTCCGCAGGAGATCTACATTGAGTTTTGAGGTAGTAATTGAGTACATTATGTACTAATTATCAGAAATTATGCGCACAATGATTCTATCAGACCATGATTTCTCAGTACTTTTAATTTGTGATTTTTTTGCGTGAGGACCGTTTAGGGGTATTGTTCAGCATTTCGCCTCTTTGCGTCGTCAAGAAATACTTCGAAGTAGTATTCGGCGATTCGATTTGTGTTATCGGTGATCTTGCCGTGGCCTCTTCCGATTGCCAAAAACCGTAGATATGGTTAAGTGATGTTACTAAGGTTGGCTAAACGGTTCGCGCTCTGCGGTGGCTGGCGCTCACATGACGTCAGTGTCGTCGCCAATGCCTTATCTACACTACAGACTTAACTTAAGTGACTTCACTTAAATATAATCTTAAATGTGGTGCGGTAGCTACACTTGAGCTTTAAGTCGACTTCAGCGCCGTGATTGTCTATATCGGGAAGTGACTACTTAAGTTGGCTCTGTATTTAAGTTGGTGGTGTAGGTGCCACCAGCTTCATTTAAGTACACCTCCACTTAAGTCATCTTAGAACCCAACTTAAATTGCGTAGGCAACTGTTTCCGCACGGTTGAAGCTCTTCATGTGTTGTAAATGGCACATAATACCCATCTCACATCATCCCGTTGATTATGTTCTAAGTTGTGCTGTATTGTATGATGTGATTATTGAGCGTTCTATTTCGTTAGTTAATTTCTAGTGTTGGGGATATTAATTCGACGAATTTATTTTGTAGTGTTTCTCATCTTATTGTTGGTATTATTTCCGTGAAAACTAATTGCTATGCCTGTTGCTCACGGTGAAACTCGATTTATAAAACTTAGAAACGTTTTAAGGAATTTTAAGACTGACGGCAGAGGATCCGGTAAAACAGTTTATTTTCCATGGTGTCATAATCGAAAATAACGTAAACGAATGCACTCAGTAACTTCCCACACACTGTTATTGAAACTATTGCATAGGGCTTTAATTTTAGTCCTAGGGATGCCGAGGGAGATAAGATGTGGCGATTTCATTGGACGTGGGAGGAATTAATGGTTGAAATTTAACATCAATGGTTTTAATAAAGCAGTGGAATTTGACTAGCAATGAGTGTTTTTGTTTACGTTATGAATATGTCATTCCACGAAGTCACGCTTAGTAATTCTAAATTCCTCTGGCTCCATCACCTCTCGCCATATAGCGTTCCCTCAGGAACTGAAATCGGTCTTTCCTTTTAACCTTCTAAATCCAAAATGGTTAATTCACGGAGTTTGGAAGTTTATTTCAAATAACAGTCGCTCTGGATCAAAGAATCACTAATTGCTCTCCTAGACCTTCATCTGTCAACATAACTGTTTCCCGATATAGACAATCACGGCGCTGAAGTCGACTTAAAGCTCAAGTGTAGCTACTGCACCACATTTAAGATTATATTTAAGTGAAGTCACTTAAGTTAAGTCTGTAGTGTAGACAAGGCACAAGGGATGCAAGTAAACAGCCACGTAGCGATGCGCGTCACCCACGGGAGCGCAAACTCAAGATGGCCGAGCCGCGCACCCTCGTCCAATCAATTCCCTCTCCCTTCTTGATTACCAATGCGCCGTGCACTTGACATCCGGCTGACGTCACTCCAGGGAGATTTTGGAATGGGTGTGGGTCTGTCAAAAGCACTGCGAGGCAGCGTCCGCGCGCTTCAATGAATTAATTCAGAGCAGATTTCGCTTTGTTGCGTCACCATGAGCCCCGCTCCATCTTTCGACTGTGAGCATTCTTCGCGCGTGGACAACCGCATTCAAGTAAACAGACTTGATGTTGAGTGGCAGGGGTAACTTGTTGTGTGTCTATGTCAAATGAAATAATCGCTTTTGCAACGTATGGTAGGACTCTAATATTATTTTATTTTGATGGACTTTAAATTGATATTTAGAAGTTTATATCTTACAAACAATTCATTTTTTATTAAGAGATTCTCATCTAAATTTCAATGCAGGCCATTAGCCGCTGCACCCAGCTTTAAATTGGCCGAGAAGGATTCGCCCTCATGTTTGAGATGAGCAAGATGGTTTTGATTGTGGAACATAACAGAGCAAAGGACTTGCTGCTTCACTGGACTATATGTCGTTTATTACTAGCAGGCTCGGTGGTCCTTTCCTTAGAGCATGCTCGTGATGTCCTTCCGCAGCGTCAAATAGTTCTGCATACCGGTGGTCGATCCTCCGCCGCGAAGTCCAACCTTTTGATTAATTCTCGCAACACTGCTCCCGAACTAGAATTCGGGCTAGTGTTTTACGTTCGTTGGTATCAATGTTATGAAATGGCCTTGTCATCTACGTCGTCCTTTCCGTGATTGTTTATCGAGCACTTGTTAGGCGCTTTACATGAAGTATTTATTACTATAATTAAATTTGTCCTATGAATGAACGAAGGCCGCTGACCTTCCATGGTGAATACCATTCGAATAGTTATCATTTTCTTCCGTTCACTCATCGGAGCACTATATGTTCAGCTTTGGGAGAGCGCGGCTGTTTTGTAGAACTAATACCTAATTTGACCACTGGAGAATAGGGTGGTTTCCTAGTATTTTTTATTGCATAATTCGAAAGATTATTACTCCTGGAGTACGTATTTCACGCTTTTAGATTTTTAAACGACGATATCTATTTTTCATGGTTAAATGAATAGTGAAAATTTTCAAGCGCGAAAACGCGACGTCTAAGTAGGAATGATGGGAAAAAGTCCGTGTGACGTCATTCTGGTTCCCGCTGTCGCCGTGTGAGGTGACCTTGGGGCGAGGGTATGTGTGCCGCTGCGATGCAGGCTGCTAGCAGGTAGCAGAGTGCCCTGCTAGCAGGTAGCGCTTGGCTTAAATAAGGATTATTGATACCCTACCAAAAGAAGGAAACTTTCTGACCATAGGCAGTTTTAATAGGTGATTATTAAGAGATGTTTCCCTGAGCTCTATGCCACATGAATTGGTAATTTCAGGCGATGTAAAACTCCTATCTACTCGTATAGAAACTAGGTCCCTGTGACGTCACGTGGAGTGGCATCGCTTGGGCGCCAATCTGGCCTTTTTCAAATGCGGTTAAAATTGACCATTGCCATCGTCTAAACTGGGATTTCTAAAACCAAATAATTTGTATATTATGAATACAATAATATATTGGTGGGTAAGGAATCGCAATCAATACATTTCGTTTTCTTTGATGAAGGAAACTACCCTATTGTTTTTTCCGCGGAGAGCCAAATCGTAAACCCTTCCAATTTTTTTTGCAGACAGAGTGTATTTATGAGGGTGATTTTAAAGTTCAGCGTGGCGCTGAAGCCGTGGCTCGACAGTTAACAGGAAGCCGTCTTCGAGCACTGATGACATCATGTTAAGTGATGGGTCCTTTGCGATTGATAAGTTCAATGTGGTCAAATCGCTTAGTGATCAAATGACTCGTGAGTCATTGAGCGAAAAAAGGCGACATCAACCACTTAGACATCCGGTTTCATCAAATCGACCATCACAACTATAGGTTAAGCTCTGATGTTTAACCCCTACGTTTGATTAATGATAACATTTTGTCAGTTCAGAAAAAGCTAAAGGCTGGTATTTGGTAAATGAAATTGAGTGATTTCCCGAGTGAAAGCCAAAGTGAAATAAAAAAAGGTTGCTAAATTATTCATTTTTATGATTCTTTAACCGATTGAACTGTTTTTTGAAATGGTACTGCAGTAGGATAATTTAAAAAAGCGCAATGAAAATGTTAAAGTTCTGAATAATGATAATTGGCTTTAAGGGGTCCGTTAGTCATGTTCGTGTCACGACGACGGATGGCGCTCGAAGTGGCTCCGCCGTGAACAGAAAGGACAAAATTGGAACCGCATCAAAAAGGGAAATGGAAGCAGCAAAACTGAATACGTGCGCAAAGATAGATTTCCTTTCGTGATCCTTCTTCCACATGAGTATTGCATTTGGGAGGAATGCAATTTCAAATTGAAATATGCGGCATATGAACAATGGCTACCAGTCTACTCTATCAATACTTCTCCGAAATCCACGAAGCCGATGTACAAGTCCTGCTTATATTCTAGATTCCTCTCCTCCAGCCTCGACCTCATTAATTACCGCTCTTGCATCTTTCCTTTTCTTCAACCAAACTGATCAAATGCTCGTTTGCCCTCGCCTCCATTCGTCTACTAAGCATCCTTAGTAGGTACCACTTTCGCCGCGTGCGATATTATAAATAGGCTAATAGTCCTATAATCTCCGCATTCCACAACTTTCTTTTTTGGTAGCAGAATTAGAACTGTTTTCACGAAATCCCCCGGCCAACATTCCTACTCATAGGCTTTGCATACTAGTTCGAAAAACTATCCCTCCTTAGATTCATCAGAAGCTCATACGTGATTAAATCGAAACTTGAAGCACGTGCGTGGTGGAAAGGCTCCATATTAATAATGAAAGACACTTTGTTTTTTCCACAAGTTTATGTATCATGATAATATCATATAATATCATCTTTGAAGAAACAAAGTGTCTTCCATTATTAACTCGTACGTGATAATGCCAAAGCAAGATGAGCGTTCCAGTCCCCCATCACTGCTAGATTTTTCTTACCCAGTGTTTCTAAAATTATTTCCTCTAGCTGTCCATACATCTCGCGTACTTCTTCCTCCCTATGATTGAGATATCTGGTGCCTTATGCATTTGAATAATTATTTTTAAGTTTTATTATTTATCAAGAGGTTTCTCTTGGTGTTTTTTCTTCTTTGTTCCACTTGTGTTAGGAGGAGTGGTGTAAAGTATGCCATTGATCCCATTTTCATCCATGAACGTTAACGTATCTCATGTGCTTGCCGCAGGAGTGGCGCCTCGTCTGCGGAGGAGGGCCACGTGGGCGCTGGTGGCGCCGCCATGGAGCTGACGACCGTGGACTCGAGCAGCAGCGGCATGGTGGCAGGCCGCGGACACTTGGGCGCGCAGCCGCGAAAGAGGCGTGCATCCTCATTCAAGTGAGTTTCCTCTCCACGGCGACTGCATGTGCCCTCTCAACATCCACTTGTGAATCTCCCGTTTTCGATAAGCGGTCATTCCTCAAACAGAAGCTGCATTACTGCCTAAGATGGCGCCGAGCGCATGCTATTATTACCACAAGTGTTTTATATTATAATGAACTATTATTTTATTGTCCTTTATTTTCTCAATTGTTATATTCTCTTGTTGTTTCGCTGAAGAAAACTATGTTTTAATAGGAGGGCAAGATTTTGATCGGGCACTTTCCATTGATTCTGATCTAGATTTTTTCTTTCTTACTGTCAGAGTTTCTGAAGCATTTGGCCCAGTAACGCACATTAATTTCGTCGAAATACTGCAATATCTAAAAAATAAAACCATCGGCCTGCCTACCAATCATTTATGTAATCATTTCCAGATTTTCATGCAGTTACCAGCGGTCAGGAGATGCGAGCGGCACCCCGACCCCCACTACCAGTGCAGCGTCTAATTTGCCTAGCGTCCCCCTCACACACGCTATAAATTGTCATTTTGTGGTGAAACGGTCGCAGATTCAACAAAAAGAACAAAATGTCAGCGAAGGATACCGGGAGCTCTCAGTAACCCTGCGAGCTCCCGGAATAAAAATCGAAAATGTCGATGGTGTCTTGTTTCACTGTCGATTGACATATCGTTGTAGTTAGTCTTCTTTTCAATACGTAGTTTCTCGTTGGAGCGCGTTCCCCAATTCAATGGCAGCACTTCTACCGATGCTGCTGCAAAACGGCACGGAAATCAGAAACTGCCACTGTGAGCAAGTCAGTGATTTCGGAACGGTCAACAGTAGCTAGTTTTAATTAGCTGTCTCTCAATATCCATGGTTGAGGAAAAGTTAAACGCAATACTTACTGTTACTTCATGCACTGACACGAAATAAGCGGGTATCCTGAAACTCGAGCAGACGATATCATGCTTGCAGCTAATAAGGTAGAAGAATGTCAAGGGAGACGAATTTCCAACGTGTAGTTAAAATTGCGTTTGCCACTGCCTATTTTATCCTCACAAATGAAACGGTATGTTATTGAACACGAAAATTTATGTATCAATGCAATGCATTGATGAAAGAAATCAAGAAAGTTTATGCATGCATTTATGTGGTTACTTGTAAAGTGGTTTCATGAAGTGGAGGACATTGATATGCATAATATCACCAGGCGCCCATTACGACTCATTCTCGCAGAATAAAAGAAATGAAAAAGGGGAAAGATTTCGTTTGAGCTCTCAATGTGCCATAGCATGGTAAGGAATAGACAAAAAAGTCATGTAATCAATAATCCCGGTGGTATTTTAGCTATCGAACATGTTTTATAATAACTACTTAGGCATTCGAACTTTCGATAAACATGAATATGAGGGTTTATTACTTACTGATTGCTGGAAAGCATTACTTAAATTTTTGCTTGGGGAAATGTTAGTAACGACTAGAATAAACATCATGCCGTAGTAAACATAATAATTTAGCGCACATTTGTGTTGTTGATTTCTCGTGTGATGAGACAAGCTGTAGGATAATATAAATCCTGAGAAAATGCTCTATCAGAGGAATAAGGAATGTGTCAACCGGAATGCCGTTAAAGAGTGTGCAATTCTTCAAAATGGAGCAATATGCATTGATGGTGTTCGGTAGCCACGTATTAAAGATATAATCTAGAAGGTTATTTTGTAGGTAACTCTAAGAAACCTCTTTCAATCGTAAATTCCGATTTTCGTTTCATCATCATATGAATCGCATACGAACTGCAGAAAGGCATCCAATGTCGACTTTGGATAACTTCATAGGAGAGAGGAAAAAACCTAGTGAACCCATAAATAGACCACATGCATGATTTTTTAATATTTTTTTAATATGACTGGGAATTTGGAACTTGTTTATACTAATAAAATAAGCATAATATTTTTAGAGTTGACGATAGATTTTTTTTAGTTGTGGACATGTTTCTTTTCTGCCGTAAGCAAGAATATTAAAGGGCATTTCATTAAGAACAATCAGCATACAAACAAATTGTTTTGCAAAAATTTATTTGGATGAAGAAAAACATTGTTTGACTACCTTAATTCAGGTTTCATATTCTTTGAATGCTGCTGTCATTCGCCATGACAAAACCAGATTCCAAAAGTTCAACTTTTATTCTGATATGTGTACCTTTGATTTAAAGAGATATTCCATTTTTATGTTAATTGGAAGTACCATTGAATAGACTTTATTGGAAGGAGTCCAGATCGACTCTTCTTCGTTCCTAAGTTAAAAATAATCCATTGCCAATCGCCGGCCATGTTCATTTTACATTGCACCATATGCTGCTTCTCGGAAGAAAAAGTCATTTCTCTCTATTTTGATATGGAAAAATGGGTTTTTTGTAATGGGTGTTTTGATATGGAAATGAAATTCGTGTGTTTTTTCACAAACCCGGTCTGCCCTTCATCCAAAATTTGCTTATTAGAGGGGGAAACGACGCGACGTCCCCATCGTAATTTCTAAACGTGGAAACAATTGAAGGTGGCTCTCCCGTGATAAGTTTTATTTGACCATCGTGCATTTGGCCCGCTCTCCGCCCCCCCCCCCATCTCCCGCTCGCTGCTGTCGTTTCCTGTTGCTCTGTTTTTTTTTCCTCGCCGAGGGAGAGTTGGAATGTGTTGGTTTCAGCATAAGCGAGGTGCGCGGACGACGCGTGTAAGAGAAAACAGAAAAGGGTTTTGTGTCTTGAATAAACCAAGTTATTGAGAAGCGTGCGACTTCAATTCTCTCGGCAATTCATCTCCACGTTCCCTAGATGCATCTTCGACGAACCTACCGATTGTTGCCTCATTTACACCAGCTTAAAAAAAATCAATTAAAATATATATGATGAATTTCTAAAAGAAAATTGTCTGCGCTGATGTCAGACGCGAGAGGCGTTGCATGCCAACGAGGGATGGATATTTACTGAGCGAGACACACAAAACGACGACCGCTACCACTGCACGCTCGCTAAAAATGCTCCATCCATACCTGCGGTCTCCTCACTCTCCTCTAATCGTCGCTTCTACGAGAGCGCCTCTTCGAACGCATCGAGTGTATGACGTCACTCGTGGATAGATAATAGGGTACTTTCTTTCATCAAAGAAAACGAAATGCATTGATTGCGATTCCTTACCCACCATTAGTGTATTCATAATATATTAATTATTTGTTCTTAGAAATCCCAATTTAGACGAATGGCAATGGTCAATTTTAACTGCATTTGAAAAAGGCCAGATTGGCGCCCATGCGATGCCACTCCACGTGACGTCATAGGGACCTAGTTTTTATACGAGTAGATAGGAGTTTTACATCGTCTGAGATTACCAATGCATGCATGAGGCACAGAGCTCAGGGAAACATCTCTTAATAATCACCCATTAAAATTACATAAGTTCGGAAAGTTTCCTTTGTTTGATAGGGTATTCATAATCCTTATTTAATCCAAGCGCTACCTGCTAGCAGGGTACTCTGCTACCTGCTGGCAGCCTGCATCGTATCAGCGCTCAAAGCCTCGCCCCAAGGTCACCTCACAAGGTGGTAGGGGGAACCAGAAATACGTCACACGGACTTTTTCCCATCATTCCTACTTAGCCGTCGCGTTTTCGCGCGCTTGAAAATTTTCTCTTTTCGTTTAATCGCGAAAAATAGATATCGTCATTCGAAAATCTAATGAAATGCGTACTCCAGGAGTAATAATCTTTCGATTTAGGCAATAAAAAATAATAGGAAACCACCCTATTGATATTCCTCCAATAGTGACTCGCGTGTGGCTCTCACGACGACCCCTTCACCAACAGCCCCTCCTCCGGCGCCCATCCACACTGTCTCCCATTTACATATTTCACTTCGGAACAGACCCTCAGCATCCCTACCATCCGTCCATTTCCCCTTCTGCATCCCTTCTTCTCCGGCACCACGTCTCCAAGGACCCTCTTCTTTCCTGTTCAACTTATCTACATGGTCCATGTTTTCTGATCCGTAGAGTGTCACGCGAATGTTTTCACGAACTGTTTCCTCGTCTCCAATTTAATTCTCTTGGAGCACAGAGTCGACCTCGTCGTCATCGATGCTGCCTTAGCTCTGGCCCAATGCCTCTCACAACAGTGTCTTCCTCCACCTCAGGCAATGGTGCTCCCGACTTGCTCCAATATCTTTCCTTCGAGACGGATACTGGTCATTGGACGGTCGTTCTTGTGTTTTATCCGTCGGGTGGCTGAATGGGTCGCGAATGGTCAGGAAAGACAAGATAAAGGGACCAACGGAATCGGAGAGAAAACAAGAAGACTAGCGAAGAGCTGCCGTGTAGCTCTATGCGGTTCGGAAACGTGGACACAACGTGGAAGGAGGACGAGAGAAGATTGGAGGTGTGGGCGTGGAGAAGGTGATGTGGAGATAGATCGGAGAAACGACGAAGCGCTGGGTATGGTGGGCGATGAGAGACAGCGTCTAGGCGAGGAGACCGCAGGTATGGATGGAGCATTTTTAGCGAGCGTGCAGTGGTAGCGGTCGTCGTTTTGTGTGTCTCGCTCAGTAAATATCCATCCCTCGTTGGCATGCAACGCCTCTCGCGTCTGACATCAGCGCAGACAATTTTCTCTTAGAAATTCATCATATTGAAATTCATACCAGATCTCATCAATTGGCCGCGTTTAATTTGCTGTACCGGTGACCATGTCACCACAACCAGCCAGTTTACAATTGAATAAATATTTAGCGCCATTGAATATGTTGTGCGTGTAGTGTTGTGTTTGCGTTAGCGGAAACTTAAATCTAGACAATATTTTTTGACAGGAACAATTAATACAATCAAGAAAAATTTATGAATTAAAAAAAATTTTTTGAACATTTTTACATTTTTTTTGTACTTGCTTTTATAATTTTTTAAATATATATTTTTTTTGATAACATTATTTTTTTATTGATTTTTTTATTTTGCAAGTAGCAGGTATATTTTTTAAATTCTTATTTGAATTTTTTAAAGCAATTTTTTAATTATTTTATTTACAAACAAAAAAAATTCTTGAAAAGGCTTCGACAAAATTTTACTAAGACTACAAGAAGGAAAGACATAGGAAAGACTCATAGACGAGTTATATGATGAGGCAGTTTGTATGTTGTTGGAATTGATGGGTCATAATTCCATATGTCTGTAAGTAGGGGGTTTTTTGTTGCCACGAGCCTGGACTTAAAATTACTAACTAGTTTATTGATAAATTGATTCACCGTTGATAATTTATGTGCGGCAAGGACATCTGATATCCGGATGAGACGGGGAAGGTTCTGGAATATTTTTAGGGACTTATTTTGGAAGGTTTCCAGTTTGTCTCTGATGCGCTTAGAGTTTGCGAAGATTCCACATCCGTGGGACGGACGATAGTGGAGTCGAGTTTAGCTCTGCAGCTGTGGGACAGCGGGGAATTACGGGAAGACCAGAAAGTTTAAGCATGCCTGATTATAATTGCTTTTCTAGTGCAATACTTAAGATGTTCATTGAAAGTTAATTTATCATCTAGTAAGACGCCGAGAAATTTATGAGTTTTTGCTCTTGGTACCCGGATTTTGTTTATGGTTGGTGTTTTTGTGTTGCGAATTTTGTTCTGCGTGAAAAGTGTATGTGTGTGCTTTTGTCTGCGTTGATTCGTATTTTCCATGTTTGTGTCCATTTGTGAATAAGGTTTAGATGTTTGTTGAGTTTGTCAGTGTTTGTGTCTCCACGCCATGACGTTGCCGTGATAGCAGTGTCATCGGCGTACATATGTAATGTGGTGTTTGGTGTGTGTGGGATGTCATTAACATAAAGTATAAATAACAGCGGACTTAGAATGGAGCCTTGTGGAACGCCGGCTTGCATTGGACGCAGAGAAGAGGTAGTCTTGGCTTGCGCTACGCAGAAATTTCTGTTTGAAAGATATTCTTTTATGAAAAGAATATCGGAGTTGGGGAATTTTAGTTGTTGCAGCTTGTAGAGTAAACCTTTGTGCCATACTCTGTCGAAGGCACGGGCGACGTCGAGAAATACTGCATCTGTTGACTTTCGGCGGTTAAAGCTATGGCTAATTTTTTCAACCAGACGCAGGATCTGGTGGAGGGCCGACATGTTACGTCTGAAGCCGACTTGTTCGGGCCGAATAATTTTAAAATCAGTGGCAAAGGATTCGAGACGGTGGAGGACTAGGGACTCAAGAATTTTGGAATGATTTGATAAAAGTGAAATAGGACGGGAGTTGCCGGGGACTTTTGGATCTTTGCCGGGTTTCGGGAGAAGAATAATTTTTGCTTGTTTCCAAGCATTGGGGAAGTATGGAAGAGAGTATTGGAATTGAATTTAACAGGAATTGAAGAGATTGGATAGTAGGAGGGGAAATTTTGGGCATTTACTGGCAAAGCGCAACTGAGTGTTGCTAATGTTATCAAGGCCGGGAGCTTTTCTTATGGAGAGAGAGTTTAGAATTTTTTCGATATCAGACGGAGAGCATATAGAAATAGAAGAAGGTGTGGCTTTGAGGTTGTCATAAGTTTCGTTTACTAAATTTTCTATTGGAGAAAAAGAAGTATCTAAGGACATGGTGGATTGCAAATGGTCGGCTTGAATTTCGACTTTTTTAATCGGATCAAAAATTAATACTGAATTAATTGAAAGAGGATGGGAAAAAACTTTGTCAGTTTTTTTGAGAGACCTAATTGTTTTCCAAATAGATTTGGCGTCGGGAGGGACTGCGTTTTCAAAAGTTAATTTTCTAATATGGTTTTCCCATTTTCTATTACTAAGGGACTGAATTTCTTTTTTTACTTCGTTGGAAAGACGATTATAACTTTTTTTATCCTCTGAGTTTCTGTACGCTTGCCACAGTCTGCGTGCAGCATTGCGGCGTTTAATTAAATCAACACGGAATTGCGGGAATTTTACATGATTTTTTGGTTTGGCGGTGAAGGAGCGTGAAGCGCATTTTTTAGCGTTATGAAGAGCGGAAGTAATGATTTTAGTTTGTTGATCAATGAGAGCGGGAGTTGGGTTATGGATGGGGTTGATTTCGGAAAGGATATTATTTAAGCAAGCGGTGTATTTTTCCCAGTCCGTGACAAGTAATTCTGTTGGCAAAGGCGATTGTTTATTAAGGGGCAAAGAAAAACGCAGCGGCAGGTGATCAGACGTAAAAGAATAGATTACAGTGGGCGTGCATGAAATAGGTAAATTGTAAGAAAGCCCGAAATCAATTATGTCGCAAGATTTAGGTGCATAGTGAGTTGGGAAAAGCGGAGCCAAGACATTGATATTATTGTCGTCTACAAATGAATGTAAAACCTTACCGTTTTTGTCCATTCTGTTACTATTCCACATTGGATGTTTGGCGTTCCAATCTCCGAAAAATATTCCATTAGGCGAAGAAGAAAAAAGGCAATCTAAATGGTCCGCTGTCAATTTTTTTCCTGGTTTACGGTAAACTGTGTAGATGATTAGGGGACCGGGTTTTGTGTGAACCGAGATACCAAGAGCTTCAAGGAATGTGGGATCGGAAGAGTTAATTAAGGAATGAGGAATGTTATTGCGGATAAGAACTGCTACTCCTCCGCCGCGTGTGATGCGGTCCAGTCTGTAGATGTCGTAGTGTGGAGAGCAAAAAGAGTTATTTGGTGTTAAAAATGTTTCTTGCAATAAAATTATGTCAATGTTGTTGTCCAGGGCGTACTGGAAGAGTTCATGTTTTTTAGCCAGTACGCCGTTGCAATTCCAGGAAATGACGTTTAGAAAATGTTTCTGTGTGGTGTGTGTATTCATTGTTCGGACTGAAGGAGCAGCAGTTGTTGAAGGAGGAAAATCTTTCTTTCGGAAACAGAATGGAGAGAGGAAAGGCGGGAGCTGATGCCAGTGAACCAGGTTAATAGTTCACTGACATCAGTGTTGGGTTCTGAGGGAATGGAAGCTGAAGGGTTAATAGGAGGGAAGTTAGGGTTTGTTGCATCGGCGAACGAGCGGAGAAGTGGGGGAGGTTGAGAAGCCTGAGTGTTTTGCTGTTGAGTGTTACCAGTACGGGCTGCAGTTCTGCGCGCGGCCATGGCGGCTTTTGCTGCGCGGTGCTTCTCACAACCGCGGTAGCTGGCCGGATGATCTTTACCACAGAGAGCGCAAATGGCCGGATCTTCCTTAGGTTTTACACAGTCGATAGACGGATGGTTGCCGGCACAACGGACACAACGGAACTGTAGAAAACAATGTTTTTTTTGTATGTCCGATGGCCTGGCATCGGTGACATTGGACTGGCAATGCTGGTTTTTTGAAATTATCAATTTTGATCTTTAGACCCGTAATGTGAGTAATGGCCAGAAAGTTGGCTGCGTCGATCGAATTTTCTGTCATTACATGAACTACGTTGGTAGGATAGCGGGGAACTGAATTTAAACCTTGTTCTCTTTGAAAGGCTGAAGGCCGGGTAGAGTAAATCCTTTTGCAAGAGATTACTGGGAAACCTAGAGAAATTAATTCATCAAGAATTTGTTCGTCCGACACAGAAGATAGTGCTCCTCGCAGAGCGAACTCCCGGCGTCTATTTGCAGGCAGACAATAAGTGCTATAGGCAATTTTCAGTTCGTTAAGAATAGATTTCGCTGCTATAAAGTCTTCCACACTTGAACATTTAATAATAGCTGCAGAGCTTGACGTGGCATGAGAAATAGGAGGGGTTTTACAGGATTTGAGGAGGCGGGAATGCAGGGTTGGCCAGTTGGAGATGTCGGCTACATGAATGGGAGGGATTTTGGGTTTGGGGTTGATGGGATGGTAGAAGGTTGGGGGGTTACATTGTCAGATTCAGAAATTGTACCATTGGTCCTCTTAGGGGCCGTTTGCGGAGAGTTTACATTAGAATTTAATCTTGAATCGATTGACACATTGGCCCTCTCAAGGCCCATAGCACGTTCATTAACGTCTTTACTGCCGCTTGCAGCTGTGGCCATAAGGGCATAATCACTGTTGTCAACGGCCCTCTTAAGGGCTTTATCTGACCCGTTGCTTTCGTGGCCTTAGGAATGGTCCTCTTAAGGGCAGGACCATTGCGGGCAGCTTCGGGCAGCTTGTCAGCTAGTGCCGCGATCACTTGGAGGATCACGGCCGGGTCGTCGTCTGGTAAGGTCGAGGACTCTTGCCGCGGCTCCATGGCGCCGTCAGGCGCGAAGTAAGGCGGTTGACGCGGCAGGTTTTCTAGTCGCACTAGGTAAAAGAAACTTGCCGCACTAGACGCACGAAGCAAAGTAATCACAGGAGCCCAGGTAAAGTTGAGCAGGCAGGCAGCAGGCAGAAGACCGAGAAGTAAACGTGTTTGTGAGGTTCCCTCTAATGAAGAAGTATTTTAGAAGTAAGCAGACGAAACGAAAGATGATGGCTGCTGGATTTGAATCCTAAAGAAACTCGACAGCTGAGGAAAAAAGGGAATTGTCGGAGAGCGTTGAGTCAACATCGTCAATTCTTGTATGGCAAAATAGTACCAAAAATTTTCTTCGTCGATTCATCCGAAGAAAATTAGACTGACGAGAAATCAGCCGATTTGTATCTCTACGTTTCTCATAAAATAAACATTAAGGGCTAAGATCAAACTGGAACTTCTGCGGGGAAAATGCGTCTGCCAACTGTGATAGAGGTATATGCAAGAACCAAGCAGCAGCAATGATCGTCCCCGCAACTTCAGCTGACGCAAAAATCATAACTGTAAGATCCATCCAAGGTAATATACCAGGGTTAATTACGTAAACAGAAAAAGATGCTTATTACTGTAAAAATTTCGTTCTCGCCTGCCAAACAAGAGGTCGCGGGTTCGAGTCCCGCCTGGGTAGGTTTCCCCGGTCCAGGGCATGGTTGTTTGTGTACGTTTACTTGTTACATTTGTTGCACACCCCGGTGTAAAATGGCCAATAAGAGCTGTATCCGGTAGTTTGAGAATAAAAAATAAAAAACGAAAAGAGAGGAATCAAATGATATCATCAATGGAATCCATTTTGATGGAATGAAAAAATATACCCTCATCTGATGAATAAAGGCAAGAGCACTTATAAATCCAAGTTTAGAGAGGAATGTGTGGTGTCATTTGAAGAAACAGGGTCCCACTTTTTGAGGTTTGCCTCCCCCGTCGGAGGATTAGCAAAAGTTATAAAATCTGCGATTCTCGATTCCTTTCCGAGTGAAAAGTAGATACACAAAATTAAAAAGGATTTGAATATGATGGTACCGAGTGAATACCGCCCAAAAAAGGAGGCATCATCCCTCTGCTACAACCATAATTCCAACATCCCTCGAAGTGTGGGTAAACTCTTCTCAGGATGGATGAAAGCTTCTCGGGTTTCCAACCGGGTCAGGGTCTGCATGGTGCAGGCCGATGTTTCGTTGGGAAAGTCTCCCAACGAAACGTCGGCCTACACCATGCAGACCCTGACCCGGTTGGAAACCCGAGAAGCTTTCATCCACGCTATTCACCGGGAAAAGCTCAGATTCTTCATTCTTCTCGGGATTCCCACCGCGTTAATTTTCCCATAATGGCCATCATTTCAAGCTCCGACTCAGGGCTCATCCTCAGGGATAAATTTTGTTGAATCCCGAGAAGAGTTTAACCATATCATTCGCGGGGAAAGTATCAAATCATATTTCATTCCTTGCAGGGGTCTATTTGCACTAAGTTGACTTAGCATTTGGACATAAAAATTGGGAGGGCAATCTAAGGACCCAAATTTGAGGATGTATATGCTTATAACTTCAAGAATAACACAAGTATGATGGGCTTGAACTTATACCATCAAAATTGTCTCCCGAAATTGACTTAAATACGCTGAGCACTGATCAGCAGTATATTTTGGAAATTTTCTATGCGTTATGTGTAATATTTCTAACCCTGTCGCGTGAACGGCGGTGAAATATACAAGAATTGCCATGAGAAAAAATTCCCCTGGACCGGGAATCGAACCACGGGCCTTTGGCATTCCGGGCCTCTGTGCAGACCAGAAAGCCAAAAGTCCGTGGTTCGATTCCCGGTCCAGGGGCATTTTTTCTCGTGGAAATTCCTGTATATTTCTATGCGTTGTTTATAGGAATTTACTCCGAAAATAAGGGAAAAACTCTGTTTAAAAGTGGCCTACTCCCCATGGCTTACAACGGCCAATTGGCTGCTGAGGTTCAACGTGTCCCCCATTAATCCAAACCCCAATTAAACACCAATAATACCTTTCATTAAAAATGTTTAAACGCCCGATTGGTTTTTAGTAAAGATGGTGCTGTAAATTTTTGGAGGCTCGTCAACTAGTTGAGAACCCTGCCGTAGGAGCTGAAAGCAGTTTTATATCCGGCTGTTCAAAGGAACGGATTTTTCGGTCACCCTGAAAATGCACTACTTGCTGTATAATAGCTGATAAGCGCGAGGAAGTGAGGCGGATTGGACGGAAAAGATATTAAAGGCACGCAAGAAGATGCGTTTGGCGACCGATCCGAGATTTTTTTAATTGCTGGATTTTAATATCGACGTAAAAGACTACCCGCTGATGATATATTGGGGAGAGACCTCGACACCTCCTGTTATATCTGACCTTAGCCCTGTGAAAAATTCAAAAATTGTTTGAGAAACGTTCATCAATGAAGTTAAATATTCCTTTTATTATACATGCGGTCGAGAGATTCGTGAAAGAGGTCACCCAAACCTTGTCGACAGCAGCGAAAGACGAAGAACGACACTAACATAAGAAATACAGAGCGGGAAGCTGATAATTAAGTAGATGTTTCGTGATTGTTCCTCTACTGACGATGCTGAAACATTAAATATTAATTGATTAAAAACACATGATATCTTGTGGGACATTGCGAGGAATTACAGTTGAAGTGCGCGTGACTGCGTACAAAGTAACATGTTCCTGCAGTGCTTTGAAATTCGTCCTATCAGATCAGCGGCAAAATAAGGGTTTTTCACCCCGACAGTGGCTTAGTAAGCACGACCCTCGCCACATGTGCCACAATGTGGACTTGTGACGTCAACATCTTGTTTGGTAAAACCCATCCCTCTGAAGTTCGCTCTGAGAAATTGGATTGGTGGTGGAACTGGTTGACATGCTTGAACGGCAATCCGGAGATCCAGGTTCGAATCCCGGATAAGTCAAATATTTTTTCATGGCGAACTTCATCCGTTGGTGTATTTTACAGTTAAAGGTTTTATGAGTACCTAAATTAGTCACCACACTGTTCTTTAAATATACAGGGTGTCCCATTTTAAGTTCCCACCCCGAATATCTCGAAATCTGAGCAAAATGAGAAAAAATGTTTCAGACAAAAGTTATAGGGTTTAGAGGGGGACATACGATGGTGACCTTGAAAATGACCTTGAAGTCGATTTTCAAGGACAAAGAAGGGGTAACTTCAATTTCTTAAATGGAAACCCATATTTTTTATTGTAGGATCGTATTCTACGGAAAAAAATACAAACTTCTTGTTGGAAACCTTTTACTGAAAAATGCATTATTCCAGAGTTTTCTTACAAATTTCGCTCATCTTGTTATTGGTAGTGTCACAAAGATCCTAGTTGTGATTTAGGCATAAATTACCCTCTGCAGAACAGCAAAATGAATTATCATGTGTTGTGCCCGACATTTAACGTCTCAAGCTTCGTAAATGTTTGAAATTTTTAAGGGAGAGCGAGGTGACCAAGAGAGAGGTCCTCGCGCGAATACGGCCCCCACCGCACTGGTTCAATGGGTTCAATTTCTTGAGCAGGGGCTACGGGAGGAACCCTCACGGATCGCGCCGCTCCCAGAACAGAAAAAAACACGGTAGTTTCGTAACAACCTAGTATCGGGTATTAGTTTTTGTGGTATGATAATAGTCTAGTTGTTCTCGTGGTTGCAATTTTCTTTGGTGAAATATTTGTTCAGGTGTTACCTTCGTCGTTTCGAACTACTATCGCCGCAAAAAGGTAGACGCAGAAATTTAAGCATGAGTATAATATCCTATCGAAGCTCGATAGGGTCTCGTCATATTTTTGTTTACTAATTGTTTATTCATCTACAACAATGAATCATGGAGCATTGTTTAAACGTGAACATTTAGCTTCTACGGTCGAAAGGCTGAAGAAGAACACGCGAAAAACAATGAAAACAGCTAAACGGTTGTCTCCTTCATCTCGTCACGGGAAAAATATTTGATTAGTGCACTTCAATGTTTCTAATAGACAGAGCAACGTCTTCACATTACGGATAGCTTTCTAAAATTAAATGTTACCCATTCCTTTATTAAAAAAATGGCCGAAAGGTAGATTTCAATTTCCGAGGTGTGGAGATGAAAATGAATATCGCATATGCATATTCGTTGCGTATGAAATATGTAAAAAAAGTTCTAAACTTTTCATGTAAGGAACTTTTTATACGGCCGCTGAAAAATATTAACACTTTTTCCTGAAAAGAATTACATAAAATAACTTGTAACTTATTAGAAGTAGGCAAAATACAGTTCTGAGTTCTGAGATTCTCTTAAATTGTCCTAATGGGGTTTGTACGGTCACCATTCTCGCTAAACCGTGTGGGCCTGGGTTAATTTCTTTAATTATTGCAAACTACAAATCATTGGTGGCACATTGTCTTCTCTTAATGCACAAATATTTTTCTTCTTACTTAAAATAATCCAAAAAGGCGAAAATCGTCGTTTTAGTATACTCAATAGCCGCTCGGTGAATTCCATCTTTTTGATTTATTTAAAAAAAGAGGAATTATAAACATTTCCTTGCATGAAAAGTTTAGAACTTTTTTTACATATTTCATATGGAACTGCGATATTCATTTTCATCTCCACACCTCGGAAATTGAAATCTACCTTTCGGCCATTTTTTTAATAAAGGAATGGGTAACATTTAATTTTAGAAAGCTATCCGTAATGCGAAGATGTTGCTATGTCTATAAAAAAAACATGGAAGTGCACCAATCAAATATTTTTCCCGTGACGAGATGAAGGAGACAACCGTTTAGCTGTTTTCATCGTTTTTCGCGTGTTCTTCTTCAGCCTTTCGACCGTAGAAGCTAAATGTTTACGTTTAAACAATGTTCCATGATTCATTGTTGTAGATGAATAAACAATTATTAAACAGAAATATGACGAGACCCTATCGAGCTTCGATAGGATTTTATACTCATGCTTAAAATTAAGCGATCTGATAGTAGATCCACACGCAGTGAGCATTTCAACAATTTTCTTGTGAAATGGGAGATTACACACCTCAAGAGATCGTTGAAATAATCAAAGTCGTCGGGGTGTGTGACAACAATTATAAAGCTGCTGAAGAAACTCTACGCACGCAGATTCCCGAATTCACGTCATCCTTGCAGGAAGACGATACGGAATCTTGTCACAAGAGCGCAACAAGGGTCTCTGGTTCGGAAGAGGCGAAAAACAGGTACGAGAGAAGACATTTCTGTAGCTGTTCGGGCAATTGTATTAGAAAATCCGCATGTGTCCACACGGGAGATACAACGCCGACACGGTGTCCCGAAATCAACGGTAAATCGAGTGCTCAAATCAGCCGCTATCCACCCTTACCACGTTCAGCTCACGCATGTACTAGAACCCGGGGATTACGTACGGCGATTGAATTTCTGTAGATGGGCGGACAACCAAATGCTGCAAGTCCCTAGTTTTTATGACTGCGTTCTATTTACTGATGAAACGAAGTTTAGTAATATGGGTGGTATCAACCAGCACAATGCCCATTACTACAGTGAGCAGAATCCCCACTGGCACAGAGATCACCGAACTCAGAGGAGATGGGCTGTAAATGTATGGGCAGGTGTAATTGGAGATCATTTATTAGGTCCAATTTTCTACGAGGAGAATTTGAGTGCCCAACTGTACCTGGACATTTTGAGCATCCGTGTGCCACCGTTATTAGAAGATCTGCCACTTGTTTTAAGGGAGAGAATGTGGTTCCAGCATGATGGAGCGCCTGCACACCGTTCACGAGCGGTGACACTTTTTCTAAACAGCACATTTCCTCGTCGATGGATCGGGATCGGCAGTCCAGTCCACGAATGGCCAGCAAGATCCCCGGATCTCACTCCCCTTGACTTTTTCCTGTGGGGACTAGTGAAGGAGAAAGTGTTTGCTGAAGTTCCCACAACATTGGAAAACATGAAGGAGAGGATAAGAGCTGCGTTTCAAGGAATTTCCATCCAAACCCTTCTAAACGTTTAAGCTAACTTTCGCAGCCGTGTGCAAATGTGCATTGACCAGAATGGACACGGAATTGAGCATTTGATGTGAGAAAAAGACCTAATCAAACGCATTTTTCAGTAAAAAGTTTCCAACAAGAAGTTTGTATTTTTTTCCGTAGAATACGATCCTACAATAAAAAATATGGGTTTCCATTTAAGAAATTGAAGTTACCCCTTCTTTGACCTTGAAAATCGACTTCAAGGTCATTTTCAAGGTCACCATCGTATGTCCCCCTCTAAACCCTAGAACTTTTGTCTGAAACATTTTTTCTCATTTTGCTCAGATTTCGAGATATTCGGGGTGGGAACTTAAAATGGGACACCCTGTATAGTAGATACCCATAGACTTTAAGTTAAACCAATAGCAATTCGGATTTTACAGTACAGATGTCAGTATGATCGAAAAATTGATTCGATTATTATAGCAAATACGTAAATTGGCATAACTTCAATACAATATCCGCTGGACCAATGAAATTTCGTGAATGGGTATATCCTGGTATTCCTCACAATGCCCAATGGAAATATGTTTTGTATATAGTCTCATGTTCAATATATATCGAATCCACTTTTTCTTAAAAGATATCGAATTGCTATAACATATAGGATTTTACATCCAAGGATATAGTTGACCAGGAATCATATAGAAAATACCCGTAGACTGGAAGTTAAACCAATAGTTTTGCGGATTTTAAAGTACAGATGTCAGTATAATCGAAAGATCGATACGATAATTATAGCAAATACGCAAATTGGCATAACTTGATTGCTATATAAGTTGGACCAAAGAAATTTTGGGAATGGGTATATCATGATATTTCTCACAATGCCCAATAGAAATATGTTTTGTATATGGTCTCACATGCGATATATATCGAATCTTGATTTTCCAAATTATATCGATTTGCCTTAACATTTAGGATTTTACATCCACAGGCATTGTTGACCAGGAATTATAGAGTAGATGATTATTAACTGGAATTATAATATACAGCGTTGCGGATTTTACAGTAAATCGAATCGATTATTGTAGCAAATATGCAAATTGGCATAATTTGAATAGTATATGCGTTGGACCAATGAAATTTGGTGAATGGGTACACATTGGTATTACTCACAATGCCCAATGGGAAGATTTTTTGTATGTAGTCTCTCATTCGATATATATCGAATATACTTTTTCTTAAAATATATGGAATTGTTATAACGCATCGGAATTTACATCAATGGGCAAAGTTGATCAGGAATTATATGGTGAATGGCCATGGACCGGAATTAAAATCAAACGCATTGCGAATTTTACATTACAAATGCAGTATAATCGAATGATCGAATCAATTATTATAGAAAATACGCAAAATGGCATAACTTGATTCATATATCCTTTGGACCAATGAAATTTGGTGAATGTGTACATCCTGATATTCTTCACAAAGCCCAATCGAATATGTTTTGCATGTAGTGTCTCATTAGATGTATATCGATTCAGCGTTTTCTTAAAATATATATTGAATTGCTATAACATGCAGGATTTTACATCCGCGGGCGTATTTGACCATGAAATATAGGGTAGATGACCTAACGGGAGGATAAATAAATAGGATTGCGAATTGATATTTTCACATGTGAGTATACTTGACAATTCGTTATGATTATGGTAGCAAATATGCTTATTTGCGTATCTTTATTACTATTGATGTTAGACCGAAGAAATTTTATGAATATGATTATTAAAGCATTGCTCATGCTGCACCAATGAAATATGTTCGCTTTTTATGCTCCCATTCGACACCTATCGAATATACTTTTTGTAAAATATATCGAACTGCTATTACTTACCGAATATAACATCAACGGGGACAGTTGAACATTCTTCGGTTCTTTCTCCAATTTAAGTTTTATAACCGTATTAATATATTTATTGTAATCAATGCGTTTTGTTGTTATAAACCTTCCTTAGATCTAAAAAAAATGACAGCATTGAGAGACATTCATCGTCAGAGAAATCCGAACATTACTTCATTATTCCAGACATATTTATTCGAATAATCATTTCATAAGTCACTGTTCGTTTATTTTCTAATAATGATGTATTCAATTTCATTAAGTCTGCTGTATTCAAACGTTAAAAATCAAAAATGGAGGTGATATAATCCTAGGTTAAGGGCTAAAATAAGAAAAATCGGCTACATTTCATAAGTTCATCTATCGTACACTATATATTTTTCTACATTGCGTAAATCATTCATATCAAAACGGTTTCCCGAAGCATTGATCACCGTGGTTGCTAAGAAGGTCTTAAGTATTGTTGACAGTGAATGAGCGTATTGCCCGCATATTTCACTCATTTAAACGATATTTGGGGTGTTTCTTTCGCTTTTTGAACCACTTATGGGCATATGACTCGGAAACATATAACACAACTATGTTCCCACCCCCCTAATTACCCGCTTGATGAATTCAAGCGCCCAATATACTCGTTAATTAAGCTAATATATAATGGCAAATCGATATGCCACTGACTGACTCATCAATATTCGCAGCCCAAACTGTGATAGGTGTGGGTATTTGGCTTATTGGACGCAAAAGTAAAAAAAAATTCATCGGGAGAAAAAATCTGAAAACTTGAAAAAGTCGATTAGTTTTCGAGATATATCGACTTGAATTAACATGGGAGCCTTATGGGACTAAAACTTTTTCGCTTTCATTCTGTTTTTAAACGTCTGAGGAACATGATAATCAATGGACATAAAGTAAATTTTTTGGTCAATTTTTTGGTATAGTTGCCATAGCGACAAATTGACATTCAGTATTTTTTATTATTTTTTGAACGTTTTCTATGCTTTTCTTATGGAAAAAGTTTAGGAATTTTTTTGACCAACTTTCAATAATCGTACGACAAATTCCTTGACTTATTTGGTAGAGAATTTTTTGGTTGATTTTTTGGCTATCTTGGAATTTTCATATGTCGAAACAATTCCGAGGAATAAACGATTTCGATTTAACATTGTCGTGATGGGCGAATATTCAAATTCGGATTTCGGCCTTGAGACATGTGCCATGTGAAAATTTGGAATCTCCTAGAAAAACCGTAAAGGATACTTCGTACCCTTACGGTTGAGCTCACTTTCTCCGTATCCCTCTTGGTTAATTAATAATTAAATTCCGAAAAATGTCCTGCACGCGAAAAATCATTGTCGCCATTTTTTTGTGGAGCATACAACCTTAAATATCTTAGCAACCATTTCAGCTAGATGGATGAAATTTTCAGGGTAATAGCATCATTAAAATAGTCAACTTTTGCAATGGTGATGATTCCGCTCGATCGATTCATGTGCGAGTTATATCGATACCAATCTCCTTGGATACGCTTTAATCGCTAATAACTTTTTTGTTAATCAAGTTTTGAACATGGAAGTCATACACAATACAACTGATAATGTGTTTCATCCGACAAAAGTTAAATCAAGCAGATCGATTGATTAGACTCGAAGTTATGATCGATACAAGGTTGTATTCGATTGAGCCTTTTTTTGGGCTTATTTACATAGTTACGGGGATAAAATTTTTAACAATATGTAAGGAAAAGAATGAATTATGCGCACACATATATTATTTAGATGAATTACGTTTCCTAATGAAGATACATCGATATGAATTTATACCTTTTTGTATTAGGCCCCCGTAAGAAATACACGCATCCCGTCTATCTACGTCACCAATATAAGAACATAGGCTAAATTTTGAAAGCGGGGATAGTAGAGAAGGTAGGGATCACAGATATATACAATAGATTGGCAATGGGAGTGGGGGGGGGGTGAAGCCATGCCTTTCTGCTGGCGGCCATGTTGCTTTCACCGACCTATGCGTTTGCGTAAGTAGGGAACTGGAGGAAAATTACATTGTGAAAGATAATGGCGCATTGATTAAGGCTATGAACTATAGAAAACGTTGTCATTTTCGTTTAAGATGTATCCAATTAAAAAGAAAGGGACCGATCTTGACACTTACGTGGTAAATTAACCCATCTTTGAGCGGAACATAACCGTGACGAAGTTATGAAATTGGTAATATAAGCTGAGCTAAGATTAATACTAATTCGGTTCCTGCTCAATATTATGGAATTGGAATCCATATGCATGAGTTATCTCGAAAAAAAAATATTGTGTCCCAAATGTAGAAGGGGCGTAGCAGATGGGGAAAATGGTTAACTACGTCGTCTGCTAGTGTAGGAAGGTAGCCTACAATCGTGAATACATGGTATTGTTCACCCTTAGATTTACCAGCGACATTGTCACACTATTCAAACAAAATAATTCGAAAATTCCAAAGGTTTGATGCTTCCACTTACTGTATTTTTGTTGTCAAAGAGTTGTTGCTCAGTTAGAGTTGTCAATTAGACGAAAAACGTAGAAGCAATGCTACCTAACCTTTCACTGCCATAAGTAATCGGGCCAAAAATATTACGTAATTAAATTTGATTCAACCTATTTAAACCCATTATGATCTAACTTTCTGAGCAAGGCATGCTGCTTGGTGCTGTAAAATGCTTTTCTGAGGTCGTAAAGAGTCAATGCGATTGAATTCCTATCCTTAAGCATCAGAAATATAATTTACATTATTTTATATAGGCAGTGTTTTGGATTTCCCCTCACGATCACCCAATTGCGAACTTGAAAAGAAGTTATTGGCTTAAAAAACTCAACGATTTGATCCATGATCATCAATAATCAGTTTCATGTTGTTATAATATTCGAAGGGGAAGCAGACTATAATATAAATCTTACATCATGAGGGGGTACGTTTTTAATTAGAATTTCTATCTTACCGGGATAAGTGATTATAACAGACACCATGTTCTATATAGAAGCCACAAAATGATCAAATACCTGATAAGTGCTACATGGAAAGGTTGAATTATAATGAATGTGACCGCGTCATTTCACCGCGAGCACATGCAAACCATTATTTAAGCGATCAGTTTCTCGGAATTTCACTCAATAGATATTAACAAAGTCAAAACTTATGCTTTTGAAAGATATTCGTTAAGTTTCCAGATAGAGTTAAAGGTGCATAATACACGCTCTACATATCTAAATAAATAATAATACTACAACGGAAATAAAATTCCGATACAATGTAATAATGCAACAGCGGAAAGTATATGACATAATGGAAACTGGAGAAAGTCTTTTCTTGGTAAACACAGAAAACACAACTTAAAACATCATGATGATTCCTTCATCAAAACACAGACACCGAGACAGAGAATGCACATGTTATTAACCCCTCAACGCCGTCATGCGTACCCAGTACGCTTCCTGACCTACTGTATATAATTTTTTTTCTCCGCCAGATATTGTATTTTAGATTAAAACAAATTGCTCTATCTTTTGAAGAAATGCTTTCCCTCTCCAATAAAATATTCATAACGACTTTAGGCCTTCAGAAATTTTTAAAATGATTCGATGAAATTCCGTTTTAAACCAACACATTGACGACTTCGGTCGAAAAACTCAACGCCTATATTTATTCAAATCGCTTGAAAAATTATTATATAGTAGCGCACTAGATTATGCAAGTTTACAAAAATTTTAATGATAATGATCGTATATTATGAACGATATAAATTATTGAATGATAGTATGCCAATAAGGTGAAGTCTTCTTAATCTCATCCGGCCGCTGGGATGGTATTTAAATAAATGCCCGCCGCGCTTGAGGGGTTAATTACCGATCCTAGAGATATGAAGCTACTGCATTTGAAATGATATCGCTTTCAGAAACTCCGGTAAATATCCGCTTCCGTCACACACCTTTAGAATTTGTTTTCGAGAGCAATTTGCATTTCAGCAAAAATAACGTGTCACAGTTTCATGATGCTATTTCTACAACTATGTGAATTTTGTCAACAATAAATTTAAAAAGGTAGAGCATAACCTGCACTTCACGTGATATAAATTTCGTGGCGATACGTACAAAAAAAAAAGGCTTTGGAAAATATTTTCATGCTCTGTGAGATGGAAGCGGAGACATTACTGAACGCAAACCATGCTTTCCTTATATCTATTATTTACGCGTGTAGAGACACATTTTCGCCCCCAGGAAAATTTCCCCTCGTAGTATACTTAAATGTGCACCCCCACATAACGCAGTGGTTCACCATTCTTCTTTTAAAAAGCTCCAAAAGCAGGAAAAGTAGCCTCTCAAATACACGTATGTTAATGGCACATGAGCAACGGTCGGTGAAAGCAAGATGGCTAGTTGCGCAAAATTCTTCTGCCGGCCGGCTTCAGCGCCACCGTGAGGAAAACATAGGCACTGCCAATCTATTGTATATATCTGTGGTAGGGATAACGCATTGACCAAAGAATGGAAGGGATATCAATAGGATTCCGGATTTTACGGTACAGATGTCACTATTGTCTAAAGTACGATTCGATTAGTATAGCAAATATGCAAATTGGCATAACTTGATTAGCGTATACGTTAGACCAATGAAACTTGGTGAACGGGTACATCTTGGTATTCCGCACAATACTCAATTGTAATATGTTTTGTATATGGTCTCACATGCGATATATATCGAATCTACTTTTTCTTAAAATATATCGAATTGCTATAACATGTAGGATTTAACATCCAAGGACATAGTTGACTAGGGATTAAATAGTAGATACCCATAGACTGGATTTCAAACCAATAGCATTGCGGATTTTACAGTACAGTTGTCAGTATGATCGAAAAATCGATTCAATTATTATAGCAAATACACAAATTGGTATAACTTGAAAAGTATACCCGTTGGACCAATGAAATTTGGCGAATGTGCACATCTTGGTATTCCTCACAATGCCCAATAGAAATATGTTTTGTATGTAGTCTAACGTGCGATATATATCGAATCTACTTTTTCTTCAAATATATCGAACTGCTATAACATATAGGGTTTTACATCCAAGGGCATAGTTGACCAGGTATTACATAGTAGATACCCATAGACTGAAAGTTAAACCAATAGCATTGCGGATTTTACAGTACAGATGTCAGTATGATCGAAAAGTCGATTCGATTATTATAGCAAATACGTAAATTGGCATAACTTCAATAGTTTTTCCGTTGGACCAATGAAATTTGGTGAATGGGTACATATTGCTTTCCTCACAATGCCCAATGGAAATTTATTTTGTATGTAGTCTCACGTTCGATATATATCGAATCGACTTTCTCTTAAAATTTATCGAATTGCTATAACATATAGGATTTTACATCCAAGGATATAGTTGACCAGGAATCATATAGAAAATACCCGTAGACTGGAAGTTAAACCAATAGCATTGCGGATTTTACAGTACAGATGTCAGTATAATCGAAAGATCGATACGATCATTATAGCAAATTCGCAAATTGGCATAACTTGATTGCTATATAAGTTGGACCAAAGAAATTTTGGGAATGGGTATATCATGATATTTCTCACAATGCCCAATGGAAATATGTTTTGTATATGGTCTCACATGCGATATATATCGAATCTTCATTTTCCAAATTATATCGATTTGCCTTAACATTTGGGATTTTACATCCACAGGCATTGTTGACCAGGAATTATAGAGTAGATGTCTATTAACTGGAATTATAATATACAGCATTGCGGATTTTACAGTGCAGATGCAGTTTAATCGAAAGATCGACTCGATTATTGTAGCAAATACGCAAATACTTACGCATAACTTGAGTAGTATATGCGTTGGACCAATGAAATTTGGTGAATGGGTACAACATGGTATTCCTCACAATGCCCAATGGAAACATTTTTTGTGTATAGTTTCTCATTCGATATATATCGAATCTGCTTTTTCTTAAAATATATGGAATTGTTATAACACATAGGAATTTACATCAACGGGCAAAGTTGACTAGGAATTATATGGTAAATGGCCATATACCGGAATTAAAATCAAAAGCATTGCGGATTTTATATTACAGATGCAGTATAGTCGAAATAATTATTATAGAAAATACGCAAATTGGCATAACTTGATTCGTATATCCGTTGGACCAATGAAATTTGGTGAATGTGCACATCCTGGTATTCTTCACAAACCCCAATGGAAATATGTTTTGCATGTTTTGTCTCATTAGATATATATCGATTCAGCGTTTTCTTAAAATATGTCGAATTGCTATAACATGCAGGATTTTACATCCGCGGGCGTATTTGACCATGAATTATAGGGTAGATGACCAAACGGGAAGATAAATCAATAGGATTACGACATTTTAACTTCACGTGTCAGTATACTTGATAATTCGATGATTACGGTAGCAAATATGCAATTTTTCGTATCTGTCTAACTATTGATGTTAAACCGAAGAAATTTTATGAATATGTTTATTATAGCATTGTTCATGCTGCACCAATTAAATATATTTGCTTTCCAAGCTCCCATTCGACACATATCGAATCTACGTTTTTGTAAAATATATCGAACTGCTATTACTTACCGAATATAACATCAACGGGGACAGTTGAACATTCTTCGGTTCTTTCTCCAATTCAAGTTTCATAACCGTATTAATATATATATATATATTGTAATCAATGCGTTTTGTTGTTATAAACCTTCCTTAGATCCAAAAATTGACACCATTGAGAGACATACATCGTCAGAGAAATCCGAACATTACTTCATTATTCGAGACATAATTATTGGGATAATCATTTCATTAGTCTCTGTTCGTTTATTTTCTAAAAATGCTGTTTTTAATTTCATTAAGTTTGCTGTATGCAAACATTATAAATCAAAAATAGGTGAGTAAATCAAGAGGTGATACAATCCTAGGGTAATGGCTGAAATACGATAAATCGCTTAAGTTCATCTACCATACACTATATTTTTTTTATATTGCGTAAATCATTCATAATAAAACGGTTCCCCGAAGCATTGATCACCGTGGTTACTAAGATGGTCTTAAGTATTGTTGACAGTGAATGAGCGTATTGCCCGCATATTTCACTCATTTAAACGATATTTGGGGTGTTTCTTTCGCTTTTTGAACCACTTATGGGCATATGACTTGGAAACATGTGACACAACTATGTCCCCCCCCCCTATTTACCCGCTTGATGAATTCAAGCGCCCAATCGACTCGTTATTATCATATTCCCGGATAAGAAATGAACTAAATAGTTATGTGGTGTGGCTCGTATGTATGTTAGGTTTTATAAATCGTCTGCTTTGAGTTACAAAAACACATTCATTTGCTCAAAGTATTGAATTCAGAACTGGTATGCCCTATTCTCGAATTTAACAGTGTTATATGGCATCCTTATTATAAAGTGTAAATGATTACAACTGAAAGGGTACAAAGAAAATTTTAAACTACTACGGTGGATTCAATACTAAACATACCCCATACAGAGAAACAATGCATATTTTGGATATCCAACCGCTGATGGTTAGAAAGCAACTGAATGACCTGATATTTTTACATGAATTATGTCATAGTATGATATGTTGTACTTGTCTTAATAATATTAGTTTTAATCGTTCGGTTACCTCAGAAAGGAATTGCAATATTATCTTTGTAACCCTACAAACACAAAAAGGATCAAATCTGTATTTTAGGGAGATTTCATAATACATCAAATCTAGATTTCCAAATCCTTTTTAAATACGGATTAAATCTGTTTCCGAAGTTTCTGCGTCACTAGCGGCGCTAGCGTCGGTGACGTAATTTTACAAAATGGCTGACACATTAGTGATGAAGTGTGAAAGTGTGTTTTGTTATTGTTACTAAACGACTAGATTTGACCGACACGAGCTGCATATGGTTTATTTGCTCCATTATCTGTTATATTTTTCCTTAATATCCATCGATTGCATAAGTATCGTATTTGCACCTCACAGTAACCTGGATATTCCGTATGTAGTGAACTTTATCATTCAATATACATGTATAGTTTTTTTTTAAACCATATTCCATTACGTTGGTGCACATTTATCTATTACGTTGGTTCATTATGAGCTTCATTTTATGACTGTATCGTAATGTTTCAATTTGTAAAGTGCCTCTGAAAATAGTAACGAGGGATGGTCTTGGCAACAAAAACGACGACGAGTAGAAATTTTTCGTTTCTCAATGTTATTCGGTGGGCTTATTGAACCCTGAAGTCTGAACTCCGTTTCCATAATAGGGAAGTGCACTAGTGTTTCAAATGCATCAAACACATTTTTTAAATTAGAGTTCAGAATAACATGATGTCGTAAAACCACCGTTTAAATCCTAATAGTGAATACTTGATTCGAGATGGCCGTCTGAAATATGAAAAAATTCAAAGGCCGCGAAAACGGGTGTCCATGTTGAATATTGGCCGTGACGTCACAAGGCAGTAGCAGAAGGCAGCTTCTACACCGTTTAGTTCTACCACTATTATTGCATAGAAAAATTACAGAATTTTAGGGTATCCGTTTTTTGCTGTCATAAAATATCTTCAGAATATATATGTGGCTGCTTCTCTTTTGAGTAAACGACTTCATCATTGCGTAATATATTAATATTCATTTACGTGTCAACTTCAAGTTTGGAAAGAGTAGTACGAATAGCACATTGAATCTTTAATAAATGCATGATGGCATTTATTTTTCGCTGGGTATATTTTGGCACAATGCCGTTTATCATGCCAAAACTTTTTTGTAAGAACCGAGTCAAACTAATAAACCTATTTCAGACGTTTGCTGCAAGACTTATTCGTTGCGTATGTATTCACGCCGGCCGGAACGTTTGCCCTTCGCAACTAGAATCATGGGATGTTAGCCTTATTTCCGAGCTGGCTGGTTGTTGCAATGGTTCGCTGTCCAGGATGGGTTCAAGAAAAGGTAATCTTGATTGGGAGAAGGAAAATTCCAACGATTTATAAATGGTATACCAAACTTTGATGCATTCACGGTCACTGAATTTTTGAAAAAGGAGGACAGGTTCAACGCTCCATAGAAATGCGAGGCTTTAAGGCTAACAAGGGGAGACCACGTACTTTGCTCCGTCTTTTTCAATTAGGGCCTTAGTTAGGCTGTAATTAATTAATTTTCATGCGTTACTTTTTACAAGTTATATATATATATATAAATCCAAAATATCCACGATTTCCTAATGGGTCGGTTGGGGTAGTGGTAGCGTGCACGATTCAAAGGTAAGGTCTCACCCTAAGGACCGTGGTTCAAGACTACGTCATGGCATTATTTTTTGTTGTCTTCATTGTGATCATACGGCATCAAGTTTATCATTAATTATAATTGCAGCAATCATTGGCATGAGACAATTTTTTAATCATCATTATGGCGTTTAGGTATTTTAGCAGTGTCTTTACAAACGCAGAGATACGATGACTACAAGGGTTGGTGTGCGCTAAAATGTTAATTTTTTCTTTGCTTATACTGACCAACTTCCACATTAAAAATGAAAACCACTCTTGCAAGAGCACATACCATTAAAGGCTCGCGGCAAGCAACAATATGCGTACAGGCATAATTAATAAGAACACAAAGCGAATATAAAATGCCATATATCTCGAACACTTGTAATTCACATTACTCCAAAGGGAGTTTACTTACTCAGTACATACCTCAGTACCTTGTACTCAGTACCTACCAGTTTACCTCAGTAGCAGTGCTAAAAGAACCATTCTGAAATATAATTTCAACTAACAAATAGGATGAAATAAAAGTTGATAACCCTGGACCGGGCGCGCTGGCGTATAAAATACGTCAATCTTTGAAAACCAAGGATTTCGACATTGTACGTACATTCTGGGCTATAATGGTCTCGCGTATTCTTACAATGTACTTCGACTGCCTATATTGCGAGTTTTCAAAGTTCGAGGTATTGTAGCTAATTTTTTAGATCAGCAAGATGAACCCGTCACCAGTGGAGTACAAATTACGCCGCGCGACCTGCCGTGTACCTTTATATCTGTATCACCTATAAATGTACTAATTTCAACAAATAAAGATTAACTTTAACAAAAATCGTTTGTTATCATATATGCACATATCATGGGCAAAGTACGCATTTTGCCCGGTCGTGTAAAAAAACAGTCGCGCCATAATTCTTTAACCAAACTACTTTCAGTTTATAAATTACGTAGGTCTACGCGGAAGATGCTATATTTTGACTCAACACTCTTTCTGATGTGACTGAGGTGCCTATTAAGTAAATTATTATAATATAAATATCAATTTGATCTTACAATACCTTCAAATGATCTTCAAAACAGAATATTATCGATAGGTAAGAGTCAGGAGCAGCCTTGAACCATTTATTCCGTATAGCTTGTGCTTAAGGCACGGGAATGAATATCTTCTCCAGGCTTTTGTTTCGACGTCGAGATGAAATTTGGAACAAAAAATCATTTATAATTCTATTTTGAATTCATATTTTCGGTACTAGACGACATTTTTAGGAAGCAAACTCCACCGATTCCCGGAAACTCTCGCCGCGCTAAAGAAGGCGACGGAATACAGCGATACTCCACTGGTGACTACTGCCTTGTGACGTCACATCTCAATCAAGATGGAGGCACTGTGTTTCAGCGCAACATGAAATTTTCCGACTTTCAAAACGTTTTAAAGTGCATACCCCAGATGCAGAAAATAAAAGTGACTATAGGTATGGTAGGTATGAAGGTATACCGGGACTAGCCACGGTGATAACTTTTTACGGAGTCACCCGCAATGCACAAATAGTGCGAGATCAAATCATAAGTCCAGAGCGAACACCTCTAGTGTTCAAAGTTCGGACTTTGCTCTCCGGCTGTGGCGCCATGCGCACGACCTGGACTGCTAGTCGCATCATATGCTCAGCAGTCCATACCACCTTGTCCGGTATAGTCCACAAATTTCCACAGAGGAGATTCACGCCTCGGTAGCTTAACTGGCTAAAGCACTCGGCCGGAAATCGAGGGATCCGGGTTCGAATCCCGGTCAAGGCGAATGATTTTTCCTCTGTGGATTTTTCGCACTATTTGTGCATTGCGGGTGACTCCGTAAAAAGTTATCACCGTGGCTAGTCCCGGTATACCTTCATAATACTTCAGCTGCAAGCTTAAAATTAATAAGTACTAGTATTAAAAAGAGAAAAATAACCAAATCTTCATTTGATAAAGAATTACATACCAAAAAATGCAAAATTCTAAACACAGAACAGAGGATGAAAGACGAAATGTCGAGAAGAACATTAGAAATCATGGAGGAGGAGGAAAAATTAAAGGACTTGGAAATTGAAATAAAGCGTGTTGAACTGAAGTGCAAAGAAATTAAGCTGGAAAAGAAAATTTTGGAATTGAATAGAATAAAAAGTCTACATGAATTCTGTGAGCATGAAGAGAGTTAAGCATTGTGATATATGTAACATTTTTATTCCAAATTTTGCAATGATATAGGGTTGTTATTTAAAAGTATTAAATGAAATTGTTTGTGCTAAATTATTTGATTTTAATTCATAGAAAAGCCACTAATCATTATCTGCAAATTTTTCAATTGAATTCCTACTGAATTTCATTCATTATCAGAAGTGCCCAACTCTTTTAAGGGGTGGCCCATGTGAGTTATAACTTGAATCATTGTTCCAAGAACTAATCTAGTGCCATACACTTTGAGTGGAGGATATTTCCTGCCTGCTTCAATGTTTATGGGCCAAGCAGAGTCAATTCATAAAAGTTTCCTATTCTTGAGCTAGAACATAGGGCTGTGAGTGGATCACCTCATGAAGCATGCATTACATACTTTTGGAGCAATGTCTTAGAATAGATTTGAAAATAAAATACTATCAGTCATTTTCAATTGCAAATTAGAATAGCCTTATCCATGATAAATCTTGACTATTCCAACCCAACATCTCCTTAACATTATTTGCCAACCAATTGCAATGCATTTTGAATGCTAATGAGGGCTTTCATATCGCTTTGGTATATGTTGCATTATAACTTTAGCGTGAATCGTTGGGGCTCCAATACAAAGATGCTGCACTCCTAAACACAAATTTAGCAATCGTTTTAGTCAGACTCATTGCTTGGTCCTTTCTACCAGGCAATTAGCCCAGTGTGCATCTTGGCACACAACACATGTAATTTTATCATTGATTTTAATTTTTTCCTGCTATGGCAAAAGTAAACTTCATGTATTTTCAGTCATTTATTTTACTGAAAATGAGTATGTAACTCAAACAGTAGTGATATAATTATTCAAAGCAATATAAGCAAACATAAAATACAATATACTGGGCTGTTAACATTTATTTATGAAAGAAAGTTTGGGGTGTACGACCAAAGTTTAATTAAAATAGGTATCAATTATTGTATTTCTGGTATCATTTCCAAGAGCATTTGGGTTTTCCTCAATAGCTTGATCTTCTGCCTCCCCAAAGTCATCCACATCATCAATATGGTCATCAGGAATTATAGCCAAATTATTCAGAATGGCTGTTGCAACTATTACAGACAATGTTGTATTCATAGTAGTCCTTAGACCAAGTGATAAGCAGGGGAACCTCCTTTTCCATACCCCTATTGCCCTCTCAACAATGTTCCTTGTTTTTATATGGGAAGAATTATATCGATGCTGTGCAGCTGTGGCTGGATTAGCTACGGGTGTCATTAGGTAGGGCCTGCAAGGATAGGCACTGTCTCCCAAAAGATAACCACTACCTAACTCTTTAGCTTCCAATTGAGCACGAATACAGGAAGCATTGAAAATTGTACTATCGTGTGTGGACCCAGGCCATCGGGAAACAATATCGATAACTTTTAGGTCTGCATCACGAACAACCTGCACGTTGATGGAGAAATAGCCTTTTCTATAGCGGAACAGTTCTGCATTATCTCCCCCTGGGGCCTAAGTCCGTAACTTGAAATCTCCTTTCTCCAGAGAAAGTGTTTTCTACCGTAGTTTTCTCTCGACTGTAGTCCGTAACTTGGCGGAGAAAACATCAGTTCCTGACCGCTACCGGAGAAAACTCTAATTCTCAGTATCGGATAGGAAGAGCAGATAGGTATGAAAAATATTGAATCCGAAGCCGGCGATACCGTGAAGAACCAATAGAAATGCTTTGTTTCAAATAAAAAAACGAGAGGGAAATCAAACGATTCTCACCTGTAATAAGGGCTACTCATTCATTATTAAAGTTAAACTTTCAAATAAAAGAAATTGATGCATTGAAATTATAATTGGTAGTGGATAAATCGATTTAAATCCATCGCAGATATATTTGTTCATTAGTACACACAAAAGAGTATATTATACCATTGAAAAAGGAGAGAATAATGCGTAACACCAAAGCATTTTTGTTTTAGACGTAGGAAATCTTGTATACAAACAGCCGCTGTATTCATTGATGATATATATGGCATATTTTTTGCACTTCGGATGCTTACTTTCATTGCTGAATGCATGATGAGTATGGAAAAACATAACTGGCAACGTCAGTATTACATGCATTTATACTCGAAAAGCTGAAATACACCATGTGGGAGTGGAAAAAGAAAATTGAAAAATTTGCTGTGCAGAAAAGAATCGTAAAGAAAATAACGTTTCGGTAAATGTGTGAATGGTACATATTTATTCTTGCAAATACCTACGCGCGAGCAATTAGTAACATATGTTACTAATGTGATTAAATGTTTATATTAAATGTGTATAATAATGTTTATATTAATGTTTATGTTTATGGATGATTCAATACCTATATTTACATAGAGATGAGTATTGTTGCTGTTGTTGATCTCTGCTAATAAATTCGGGTAGTATCAAATGGTGATCGATGCGAGAGATATCTTTATTATTTACCGGCCATCAGTCACAACAAGTTGGCCCACTTATTTGAAGACAACATAGTCTTTAAGATAGGTCGGCTTTTGCCGGTTCCTGGGAAGGTGCGGTAGGAGGCTACTGGCCGAAGGAGACGGGGTTGGTCGAACGACTTGCGGAGGAGAAGGTGCCAGCGGCGATTGGTGGGTTGGCGGCAATTGATAATCAGGAGGCACCCCTGCAGCTCCTGCTGAGGATGGCACACCCATTGTGTGTTGTGGAAACAAAGGCGAGAATGTGACTTGTTTCTTCGGAACCAAGGTGGCTATCAGCTGATTGATGTGACGTTTTATGATTCGACCGTTATCCAACTTTACGATGTAATGGCAATTGCCGAGCTTCTTTAATACGATGCCAAACTGCCAACTGTGATGAATTCCTGCATAAATCTTCACCTGTACTCTCTCCCCCAACTGGAGACTGCGAATTCGTGAGTTAGTATGTTTTGTTGGGACAAAAGCTTTGCAGTTGGGAAGCAGGGCATCGAGACGAGTGCGGATCCTCCTCTTTAAGTACAGCTCTGCAGGAGTCCGACCTGAGGCCAAAGGTGTTGCCCTATAGCGGAACATAATGTCCCGTAACTTGGTGGTTAGTGGAGTAGGATCATCAGCAGCAGCTATAAGCCTCCTCTTCAATGTCTGGATGCTGCGTTCCGCAAGTCCATTTGTGGCTGGGTGATTAGGTGCGCTGAACTTCTGGAATATTCCTCGCTCTTTGCAGTATTTTAGGAACTCTTCGCTCCTGAAGATGCTTGCATTGTCCGACACCATTACGGAAGGGTAGCCATGTACTGAAAAGATGCCCTCCAGCGTAACGATTGTTTTGGCAGAGGATGGAGCGCCATGGATCATGCGGACTTCTGCCCACTTCGACCTTGCATCCACACACATTAGGAAAAATTGGCTATCAAATGGCCCTGCAAAATCGATATGCACCCTCTCCCAATTCTCATCAGGCTGATTCCAGTGATGAATCGGCGCTTTCGGCGGACTGTGGCGGACCTTAGCACAGGGCTCGCAACTCTTAACAAGACGTTCTATATCTTTGTCTAACCCTTCCCAGTACACGTATCTCCGGGCAAGTTGCTTCATCTTCGTGACTCCCAAATGCGACATATGAAGCTCTTTAAGAATTTGTGCTTGGAGTGACTTCGGAATTACTGCACGATCAGAGCGGAACAACATGTCACCAGAGACAGTGTACGGGCTATCCTTGCGGCTGGTCTTGAGCTCCTGTAGAAGCGCTTGCAACTCTGGATCCTTGGCGGTTTCCTCAGCAACAATATCTGCAGTGATTGATGCGCTCGAGATTTGTAGCAGGGTTTCAGCATGCAAAGCGTTGATTTCTTGATCGATAGAGATTTCTAGAGAAGGACTAGATGTAGAGGCTGAGGCGCGAGATAAACAGTCAACATTCTCATTCTCTCTCCCCTTCTTGCATCGAACTGTGTAATCAAGACCACTGAGAAAAGATGCATACCTCAATAAACGCGAAGAGGTCATCTGTGGTAGTGGACGATCTGGGTGAAAAATCCTTGAGAGTGGCTCATTATCTGTGACGAGAACGAAACGCTTTCCGAAAATGTAGTTGAAGAAGTGCGTTGTTGCATATATAATGGCCAAGGCCTCTCTGTCAAGCTGACTATAATTAGACTCAGCCTGCGTCAGAGCTCGTGAGGCATAAGCAATTGGGCGCTCATGACCATCAATATCATGGCTAAGTACTGCAGCTATCCCAGTTGGTGAGGCATCAGTTGTGAGTATGACTTGCTTTGATGGATCGAATGGAATGAGTAGTCTATCCGAGCACAACTCTGATTTGAGATTTACGAAGGCAGCTTCTTCAGCAGCAGACCAAACGAAGCGTTCACCCGTTCTTAGCAAGCGGCGTAGTGGATAGGACTTTGAAGAGAAGTCTGGAATAAACCTGGAATAATATGTTACTAAGCCCAGGAATCTCCTCAACTCACCTAAATCCTTTGGTCGTGGCATTTGAGAAACTGCTTGAATTTTAACTGGGCACTTTTGAATCTGATTATGCGACACTACATGACCAAGATAACTGATGCTTTCCTTGAAGAATGAACATTTGGCACGATTGAGATGAAGATCATTCTCTCTGAGGCGTTCCAAACATGCAGTAAGATTTCTGGTACATTCTTCAAGATCTGAACCATGACAGATAATGTCATCGAAGTATGCCTCCACCTTTGGTAAGCCATTCAACAATTGACCTAGAATGCGATTGAATTCCGCTGGAGCAGTCTTAATCCCGAAGCTGAGGCGATTCATTCGGAACGTGCCTTTGTGTGTTGAAATCGTTTGAATCTTGCTCCCTTCTTCATCGACCCGTAAATGCAGGTAAGCCTTGTACAAGTCCAATTTGCAAAAATACTTGGAACCTCTGAGGCTGTGGAGAACCTCGTCTATTCTGCGGATGGGGTAATTTGATGCAACGAGTCTAGAATTCACCCCACATTTGTAGTCTACGCATAGCCTCACTCCTCCATCGGGCTTAGGTATTACCACGAGTGGCGATCCCCAGTCACTTGATATAATGGGAGTGATGACACCTTGTTTTTCCAATGTGGATAACTCTCTTTCAACTCTCTCTCTCAATGCAAAAGGAACATCTCGTTCACGGTTAAAAATGGGTGTCACGCCTTCTCTAAGTTGAAGATGTACTTCGACGTTTGGAACACACCCGATTCTTTCTTCAAAAATTTGTTCATATTTCTTGAAGATGTCTTCTAGTGAGGTGACTACTTTCACATTGACAGTGCGAAGACCTGATTCATGGTTATCTATTTCTTTTAGACTAATTCCGAGTCCACGAATCCACATTCGTCCGAGTAGAGCATCATGCCCTGCTGGTACTATAAATAGATCGGCGTCCATTGACTTCCTATTATAGGTAACCGAGACAGTAACTTTGCCTTTGGGTTTGATAACGTGGTCTGAGTATGAGCGGAAAGAAATTGATGTCGGTTGAAGCGGTATACTAAGTCCAAGTTTGTTGAAATCGGGTTCTGAGATTAAAGAGAAACGCGCACCTGAATCCACTTCGAACGACTGCGGCTTGTTATTGAGAGTGACTGTTACGATGTATTTATCGGTGTCTGGTCCAACTTCATACAAATCCTCAGTGTCTTCGATGCGAGTGATGCCATAATCATTGTTTGAATGACGATCTTCTTCTTGTTCTTGAGACCGCTGAGACGACAGGGTGTTGGTCTTCGATTTACGGAGCAGGGTGGTGATGCAGACTTTGGAAATGTGACCGATTTTCCCACAGGAAATGCACTTTAGAGATTCGCGCATTGTTCTGCAATCTCGCGATTTATGGTTTGTGCGACCACATTTGAGGCAAATACCATCGAGACCTAATGACCGATAATTAATATGCCCTCTAGAATTGCGGGAATGGGAAAAATGACGCGGATGAGAGTTGGACTGACGGCGATTATCTTGAGATTCGGAACTCCGGCGACTGCGACGTTTTCCTTCTTGACGACGATAAATCTTATTTGTATCTGCGGCTTGATCCGATGTCTTCTCAGGCGATTTACTCAACTGTCCCGATTCGAAGCGAGATGCTTCTAGTGCTGTGGCTTTCGTCAGGATTCCGTCGAAATCCTTGAGATTTGTCTCTTGCAGTATCGCTTCTCGTATCCAGCTATCCTTCAGGCCTCTGATAAACTGAGCACAGAGGAATATATCAGCTATTGAGAACTTCTTTTTGCACGTGGTAGTAGGACAAGTAGCGTAGAAATCACAGTCTTTAAGCTTTCCCTTCAGCGATGCGACGAAATCCGAAATTGATTGATGCGGCTGTTGAGTAATAATAATAATAATAATAATAATCTTTATTTGCCGGAAAGACAATTATATGTAATGCATAAATTGTATAATGCTGAGAAAATAATGCTGTGAGACGACCGTTGAGACTGATGGTGACAGCATTTTCTCAAAATGAGCCTTCGAGGTTTTGAAATCGATTTCTTTAATAAGATCATCTGGTCCCAGAAATGCAGCAAGATTATTGTAGTGATCTTTTCCGATCGATGAACGCAGGAGTTGAGCCTTTTTTATATCATCGCTGACGTTCTTGAGATCGCAGTAATTATTGAAGCGTTCCATATACGAAGAAAACTTTTCAGTTTTTGCGTCGTAGGCTTCAAATGGAATTATCTGCGGAGCTGGTGTGGTTTGCTGATTTTTGATGACGGAAGTCAGCGCAGAAAGTAATTCTTTGAGCTGTTTTGAGTCCATTATATCCGGGTTAAATTTACGTAAATAAGCGTCGACAAGGTTTTTTCTGGTCTTTGCACTTCACAATCTTTCTTTTTTTTTAATCCTCGTCGCCAACTTGTTGTGACTGATGGCCGGTAAATAATAAAGATATCTCTCGCATCGATCACCATTTGATACTACCCGAATTTATTAGCAGAGATCAACAACAACAACAATACTCATCTCTATGTAAATATAGGTATTGAATCATCCATAAACATAAACATTAATATAAACATTATTATACACATTTAATATAAACATTTAATCACGTTTTAGACGTAGGAAATCTTGTATACAAACAGCCGCTGTATTCATTGATGATATATATGGCATATTTTTTGCACTTCGGATGCTTACTTTCATTGCTGAATGCATGATGAGTATGGAAAAACATAACTGGCAACGTCAGTATTACATGCATTTATACTCGAAAAGCTGAAATACACCATGTGGGAGTGGAAAAAGAAAATTGAAAAATTTGCTGTGCAGAAAAGAATCGTAAAGAAAATAACGTTTCGGTAAATGTGTGAATGGTACATATTTATTCTTGCAAATACCTACGTGCGAGCAATTAGTAACATATGTTACCAACTCCCAAATTGTTATAGTTTAGGAAACACAACAACCTGCCTCGCTACATTTAAAATTTTCAAATACTGTCAGCGTAGAATAGCGAAAACATGTGGAAAATGGTTTACTAGAGGTATTTATGTAGAAAACAAAGCAAAATTATCCTTACTTGTACATATTTATTGCTCATCATATCACATACAGCACTACAACGCACACATTTCTATCTTTTTGATACTTATAATCATTATATTCGGTATCAACTTGCGGAGGTAAGGTAAGATTTCTCGAGGAATGACACGCGTAGCTCGGTTGAGGAAACACACTGAACTTTATTCTCACAATTTTGGGGTATATATACAAGTTCGCGCCGACCTTGCGGTGTCTCGAATGTTCTATGCAATGCATTCCGCGTCAACTAGCGCCAATACGTCGAGTCGCCCGGCCAAGGGCGCCACAAACTGTTTCAATAAAAAGCTTGGCTCACAATAAATATAAAACACTGTTATGTAACACTAATAAAACATGATAATCGGTTTTCCAATCACTTTGCACACACTAAAAGAATTTGCACTCCTTGAAGTTCGAAAGGATTCTTCACACCTCACTTCCTACTCATCACTAACGACTTAGAATCATATTACGTTATTTCACATTAACATTGCGAAGACAATTAAATGAATAGTCTGAAACAAATTGCCAAACCAGTTATTGTAACACCAACAAACTTCGAATTTCACTATCACTCTCACCGTAACCAAGATATGACCAAAACAAAAACAAACAACGCAACGAAATGCGTGAAATGTAAACACTGCCAAAAGCTCACAATCTCACAACGAATTGGGAATTGGTAATAGATGCAATACGTAATAAAATCAAACAGAACTTAGAAGCGAACAAACGAATTAACATTAACAGGCGTTCGATGTATCCCTAAATTACAACTAGTTCAAATATGAAACATATTTATGGGCTCATTAAAATTCACAAACCGGACGCACCAATCAGACCAGTGGTGTCGAGTATAAGCGCTCCAGCGCACAAACTTGCCCATACCTTGACTCAACTGATCTCGCAGCACTCTGCATTTATGTCTAAGCGTGGTATCAAAAATTCGCTTGATCTTGTGGACAAAATTAAAGACATCATACCTCCGAAGAACTCAAGACTAGTATCTTTTGATATCGTCAACCTTTTCACTTGTGTGCCACCAGAGGAGGCAACCGGCCTAACAATAGATCTCCTGGGGGCAGCCAATATTGTAAAGAAAATGAAGGACGAATTATCCACCCTTCTCAAAATATGTGTGGCACAAAATTATTTCAAGTTCGATGGTAAATTTTACAAACAAAGTAGTGGCCTCGCTATGGGCTCACCACTTTCTCCGTTGCTGGCAGATGTTTTTGTTGATAGTTTGGAAAGGAAAATTTTTAGCTCAGGGCATAGCCTACAAAGTCTGTGGTATACTGGTACCGGTACGTTGACGATATTATTGTGCTTTGGAATGGAACTGATCGGCAACTGGATATGTTCTTGAGTTTTTTGAATGACATCCATCCTACAATTTCATTTACCTGTGAAAGAGACTCCAACCATTGCTTAAATTATCTGGATCTTACAATCAAACTCGATTAATGCCGGCATTCCTTCTCCATTTTTCGGAAACCCTGTTATACCGATCATGTCATCCCAGCAAGTTCAAGACACCATTACTCACACAAACTTATGGCTTTTCATTCCATGATTCATCGCCTGTTAAGCATACCACTTTCCAAAGAAGACTTTAAGAAAGAAATCATCACCATTAAACAAATTGCTTCTGCCAACGGTTATTCTCAAAATTTAATAGATAAACTGATTTTAAAAAAACAGAGAAGATTGGCTATCGACCAAATGTTTTCGGCGGACGAGGATAAAAAGAAGCAGTGGTGCACAGTGACGTACCTCGATGCACTTTCTCTGAAAATGGCTCATCATTTACCCAAGGACAAATTCCGCTTGGCTTTTAAACCTTATTCCACCTTAAGGAGACTGATCGTTAAATGCAAGGACCATATAGACCGATTGGATAGAAGTTGAGTATATTCTTTGAAATGCAGCGATTGCAATGGTGTATACGTGGAACAGACAGGAAGAAGTTTTGAAATTAGGAAAAAAGAACATTTAAGTGCTTACAAACATAATAAAGATGAAAAGAGTAATTTTGCTAAGCACTTAATATGTAACTGCCACAGAAGCGATTTTAAAATGAATATTTTAAATTTTTGCAATGACCGCCGAGAACTGGATTCTAGGGAACAGTTAGAAATTTTAAAAATTATTAAAAATCAAGATAGTACCCTTATAAATGAATACCTCTACCCATCCTTTTCACCTATTCTGGCGTCCGTTTTAAAATTCATCAAGTAACTAGGTAACAACAAGATTAACAACAAGATAAACAAATTATAATTAGCGCCTGATGATGATGATTACTCATTGAAACCCGGGTTGCGCTCTTATAAAATAAGTGGTATAAGTAACTGTCTATATCCAGGAAATAATGGAATACCACATAGTTAACCAAGAGTTAGTGAATTTTGTTATGAAACATATCCCCTTCGTAATAGTTAGATACCTTTCATCGAAATGTATACGGTTGATTCATACCCTAAGTTATATACGTACGAAATAATTTCGTCGAAGATGTTACATTCACAACACACTTCACTCTTTACTTCATCGTCTATATGCAATCAATTCACTAAGGGGTACACTAAGGACACAAATTTTGTTCACTTATACTAGAGGCACAATGAAAGTTCACTGCACGTAGTTTCCTTGCAAATGCAGCCATACAAAAATTTCTATTCTTGTCACAAATACGTAAAAAATATATAAGAGTAAGCTAATAGAACCGCAGTACGATCATCCACAACGGTCCGACATTGCTATTATCCTCGTTTTCTCCTAGGGAGAAAATGAATCGGCGGGTCCCGGGCGGGTGACTCCGAAGCACCCGTCCAGGGTGCGTCAGTTCCTCCGAATCGCGTTACGGACTTCAGTCGGGAGAAAGATATTCTCCAGGAGAAACTCTTTCTCCGTTACTGGGAGAAAGTTTTCTCCGTTACCGGGAGAAACGAGTTACGGACTTCAGTTGGATGAAACGGGGGCTTCACGAGTCTATTTTCTCCCAACTCGGGAGAAAACGAAGTTACAGACTTAGGCCCCTGGAGATTGAATTGGTATGTGTGTACCATCAATGCAACCAATCACAGAAGGAAACCCAGCAACATTAAAAAACTTTGTTTTCATATTAACTAAATTTTCATTTTTAGGGAAACAAATGTACTGTGGACCGAGGAGGGCCAATTAATGTGTTACTTTCTTAATAATCCTACAAACTGTTGATTTATGAACTCTAAATGTATCTCCTATAACTATTTGAAAGATTCCTGTAGCAAAAAATCTTAGGGTAATGAGTAATTGATTGAGAGGTGTGATGGACTTGCTTCTTCTAGTCAGTGGCTTTAAATTATTTTCATTTTTTTGTAGAATGTCCATTACCAAATTCTTATATAATCTGAATCTTTCACAAAATTATTCATCGTTGTAGAGGTGGGATGGATTTTGTCGCTCCCTTATGACTCTCATTCTTGGTACAACTCTCAATATATCAAGTACTTCTTCATCAGAGGATGTTGAGGATGCTTCACTCTCCTCCATTCTATGAAATTATAAGATATTTAGGAAGTGAAAACTCCAATAAAATTCAATGCATGGTATCATAAAAACTTGTTACCATATACTATTTTATGAACAAAGGTCACAATATCTATGTGCTAAAACAGCTTAAATTCAAATTTTATATTAAATTAAAAAAAGCTTATATTAAAATTTTTTCGAATGTCTATATTCAATGAGAAAAAACTTTGACTTGTCCATAAGTGTTAAATTATCTAGTTGAAGAAACTTGTTCATTTTTTCTGATCCAATATGTGTAGTATCCATGACTCAAAAAATTCTAGTAATACCCCAGTAGTCTACCGCATTAGGCTGATGTTGGACCAAGATGGTAATGATGGCTTTCAATGGCCATGGAATGCCAATGAAAGCCCATAATGGCCCAATGTTGGCTACCCCTTGTAGCCCCACATTGGCTACCCCACGAAACACAATATGGGCTACCCAATCTGGTTACATTGGTTTCCCCATGAAACTCAACATTGGCTCCCCATTACATCTATAATGATGAATCAATGAGTTCAATATCCCTGTAAACACAAATAGCTGCAGCAGCGCTGCACAGGGGTTTCACAGCTGCAAGTTCGTTTCCGTTTCAATGAAGCGCGATAACAGCGCTTGTGCAGCGCTCTTTCGCAGCACGCTGGCGAAACATGCAATTGCAGCGCATCAACAGCGCATGCGCAAAGCATGCCTGCAGCACGCTGCTGGAACGCTGCAAATGCGAGTTTGTGCAACAATCCTCCGCTACGCGATACGCGATTGTTTACCAGGGTGCTTGGGAAGTTTGGTGAGGCTATGGCGGCCAACGTTGTGGAACTGTTGATCGTCCTTGGGGATTTTCTTATTAGGTAAGAATTTATCATCTTCTTTTAAAATGTATAATTTTAGTTACTTTAAATTAAATTCTCCTTGAAATTAGGCAGAATTGGCATTCTTTCATGGTGAATATAAACACATTTTAAGAGTGAGTGTTTTTGTTTACATACGTTGTCGTAGTTATGTTTGGAACCATTGGAAATAAGCTTTAACATAATGATCATATAGGTTTCCATTAATAGTGAAATAGGAAATTTGTAACGCATGTCACGGGAAAAGTTCACAGCTCAAAAGTTTTTAGTTAGCCAGCCTTTTTAGTAAAATACTAAAAATATTGTCTAACGAGATGGGCTGACGCGGGAGTGAAAAAATCATTAAAGCGACAGAGAATGCCCTGCTAAAATGGAAGATGTCAATACTGATTTATCCAGTAATTATCTCGTGTTACTAATTAAAAAATATAAGTTGTTTAAAACTTAAGTACGCCTTCAGGAATGCATTGACGAATTTTAAAATGAAAACACTGGTAGAGGAGTAACGGGATAACTCAAAAGCATTTTGGTCTGGTGTTAGGGAAGTACGAGCAATGTAAAATATCTTCCGTTTGATCGCTAAAATACGATGATGGATAAGTATTAGCAAACAGTTTCGTGAAAGCCAATTTATTGAATTCCTACTTCAAGAGTGTGTTCACTGAACCTTCTGAGAACAAATTAGAAAATATTGACAATGTTTTTGCAAGTTCTAGCTTCAGGGTAGATTGCCTTCATGAGTGTTTGGCAAGTTTAGCCTTTATATGAATGAGAGAGTGTAATTTTCTGGCGTATGTAACATTGTTGTGACCGTGTGGTGTGCATGTGGGAATCCTCTTGCGTGCTTATGATTCATCATGATAAATATTATTATTATTACAAAGCTATTCTTGGTATAGTTTTTAATCTTGTCATTTATTCATTCCCTCCTTTTACAATTGATCTCCCATTGATTGCGTCTTTTGTATCAGTAGATGCTTTATGTGTGTTCTTTGGTATTTTCTCAGATGCTGATAAGAAGCCTACGCTGGTTCATGTTGGTTTTGGTAAAATAAATAAAAAGATAGGAGAGTGGTACCAGCAATTGCACCAGGAGAAGGAGATCCGTTTTTGACAGCGATTGTGTATACTGTTGCATTATTATGAATATATGCTTTTATTTTACATTGAATTGCTCTTGCTTCATCTGATGTGTCTAGCATAATTACTTTAAACGACCACTGTTTATTCTCTAATTTTCAGTTTTGTATTTCGAAGAAAGAGCATAAAAACTTCCACTGCTATTATATGCCATGCAATTCTGCCCTTGGGTACTGTCATTTTGTTCTGTAACTAGGAATTGTGGTGCATTCTCATTCTATATTGAGTACTATGTTTGTTGCCTTTGCTTTTGATGATTTTTCGTTGCATTGCTTCTGCTGACATATCATGCATTAATTACTTCAGATGAATTTTGTTTATTCTCTAATTTTCAAATTTATATTCTGAGGAGAGGGCAGAGAAACTTCCATTGCCATTAATTGCTATTTAAATCTGGCCTTGCATACTGTCTCTTTGTTCTGTAACATTTTGGGATGCAAATTAAAAGATGCACTGAAAATAAATTTTTTTAAAGCATATTTTGAATTTTTGCGATTTTATTCTTCTACCATAAACTCATGCTGCTGTAAGGATAATGCTATATAGCGAATGGTGAGTAAGTATCTGTGTTTAAGGTATGCTTTATTCTGAAGATTGTTGTACGCTTTGTATGGAGTGGTTACCAGTTCTTAATTTTGCATTCTTTTTTTGATTCGAGATTTGATAACTAATGCTGTTTTGGTTGAGTGAAGTACTGATGGTAAGCCTAGAGTGGAAGTCTATGGAAATTTTACTTTCTAGGTTATGACCGTCATAGAATTCTACCCTGTGTGCCAAACTTCTTGTCAAGGTAATTTCGTTTTGGTTTACTATGTGGCCATAGTTATGCAGGTTATTCCGGACCTTTTCATTGATGGTATGCTTTCAGTGTAAATCCCCAAAAGCAATTCCATCATTCATGTGCAGGTCTGAATTATCATCGCTGCTATGCTCGTAGATATGTCTACTTGTCCGGGCACTAGTCAGCCTGGATGGTGAATGAAGAAATAGCTGTTGGGCATAAGCTATGAAGGAGTACTGAAATAAAGTATTAGGTCTTGATTGAACTGCGTAATTCAATCAAGACCTAATAATTTATTTCAGTACTCTTTCACAGCGTATGCCCAATAGCTATTTCTTCATTCACCATCCAGGCTGACTAGTGCCCGGACAAGTAGACATATCTACGAGCATAGCAGCGATGATAATTCAGACCTGCACATGAATGATGGAATTGCTTTTGAGGATAGGCCACCGGGTAGTCATTGGCAAGGATAAGCTTGATTCAGTACGCAATTAAAGCGAAATTCGGGCGCCGTAGCACCGCTGCTGCAGCTATTCAGCAGCGCTCGTGATGCTCCTCCGTTAACGCTGCCGCAGCTGTTCTGCAGCGCTACAGTGGCGCTCTAGCAGCGCGTGTGGCATTCAAAAAACGGAAATTTGAAGGTTGCTGTCGCGCGTCAGCAGCGCGTGGGCACCGTCTGCAGCGCTACGGTGTAGCGCTGCTGCAGCGCTTCAGTAGCTATTTGTGTTTACAGGGATATTACGTCTCAGCACTTATGGTTCCATGATAGCTTTCCTTCTTACATATTCACTGCCCACTTATTTGAGGCTATGTATGTAAATTTATACTTAAAGACTCTTACACCGTTGCACATAGGGATAGCAATAGTAAACGGTGTTTTTATGGCTATGGAGATGTTTTAATTTTTTTTAAAATCAGCATTACAAGCTATGAGGGAAAATATTTGGAAATGAAATCCTGTAACTGGGGTGACATGTTCCGACCAGAAAATTCATTAAGCATATCCATAAACTATCACAGCAATTTCAAGAGGCATTAACGTGGTTTATTACCGATATTCACTCCAAAATTGAAATTATAAAAAGTTATCACAATATTTACTCTTAAAAATATTAAGAAAGTACACAGGCATAAGCAAAATTGCAGCAGTTGTAGCTACAACTCAAAAGAATGAATACTAATGTCCTCATAGTAGTACACCAACTTCTATGCACACTTTTTTTTCCTTCAATCATAAATGCTAAATGCAAGACATACAATTGTGTGATCATCTTTTGAAGATCATGAAAAAGTGCTGATAAATTCTAAGGAACATTACAAACCTGTTGGATGAATGTGATTTTACCAGTCATCATGAGTATTTTTAAATATGTTTGACTTTTCTTTTAAGGGAGAGTTTAAGGAAGATGAAAACAGAATGCACAACAATTCGGCATGGAGTGTGAAAACACCTCTCAACATTACTATAAGTTATACAGAAAATCAATTATTCAATAATAATTGCTATTTTATTCTGAAGAGAATTACCCAGACGGCACAGGAAGTTTTCGTGCCTGAATACGAGGGTGGACCATCAAGATACAAAAATCGCGCTTAGGAAGTTACTTAAAAGGTTTTGTTTCTTTATTTCCTTTAATGACGAAAAAAGATGCAAGAGGACTGGCAAATTCATATGCATCGATAAAATTGTATCTCATCGATAAAACTGTATTCGGTCTGGGACTATTTTCTTTCGCGGGTGGTGCCATCGTGCCATATCCTCCTAGAAAGATCACATGCCTTCACAAGCTGGCACAAGCCGTTGGAGATCGCATCGGTTACGTCACGTCTGACCACATTTCAGGGATTTTTGTGGTTAAGTTTGTGAAAAATAGAGTGTCTGGTAATGGTGAAGTTTCCCTTATTCTTTAATTTCATTCACTGGGCTTAAGAAACGTGTTTGTGAGATAGTTTTGTTAAAAATGCCTTTCGTGTGTTTATTGTCGGGATGTAATGGAAACTCCGGGACATGGTTCAAGTTTTTAGCTTTCCAAAAGATCCTGAGTTGAAGAAGAAGTGCATTTGGGCGATAAGAAGAAAACATTTCACCCCTACGAAAAACTGTGAGGTATGTACTCTTTCTCGCTGTAATTATTTGGATGTAATTTTAAGTTAGAAGTGGCTTCGGGATGTTGATGCATCAACATCCCGAACTATTCGGTACTGAAGTACTATAGTACTATTCAGTACTAAAAATGGTGATTCAAAATATTGTAGCAGCAATTCTTTTGAAAATTCTTGCATTTTAGTTGTCTTTTTTGTATTAATTCATTCGGTAAACGTGTGGTTAAAGGAGAAACTAGGAATAAGCTGCCAAGTTTATAGGATAGAATATTGCTTCTTAGCTTGCCCTATGGTGTATTACACGTCGGCTTTCATCATTTCAAATTATCTTATGCTATAGTTTAAAACAATAAAAATATCAGGCATACAAATATTTTCTATATTTACGAGCCTAGTAATTTGATTTCTCATGCAGAAATACCAAAAATTGGAAATGATTTGACCTAATAAGTTACATGGTATTTTATTATTTATTAATTTTAGGTGTGTGAGCTTCACATGGCACCTTGTGATATCAGAAAATAATCTGTGGCCTTGGACGAGAAGACGAGGTGAAAATTCTTGCTGAATTGAAGGTGCCCAGATTGGAGGAAGGTACCATTGCTTCACTGTTACCTGTCGCCAAGAAGACAGACACTGTGGCAGAAGTGACATATTTGTGGATGTGGATTTGATTTGTGCAAGTTGATGCTGTGATAGTGGACGTTCATCGGAGAAAGTATTGAAGATAGTTTTTATGTATCGACCAGTCCTCTTTTAAATAATTTTCTATTCGAAAGAGAATAAGAGTAATTGTTTCGCTAAATTAGATGTGGGATAGAAGAGAAAATTGGAAATATTATTGTGGTTGACAATAGAAAATACATAATATATGTATTGTATTTCTGTGGGTTTTTTCTTTCCTGCCTCTTTAAAATTTCTTGTGGTGGTGACTTCATGCAAAGTAAGTATAAAATCGAAGGTGTGATCTAAGAGATAACATGTTTTATTTTACAAGTGTTTATGCTGGTGATTTGGCAGGACTTTCATGTTTTTAATAGATTGATACATTTACTGCAGTGACCTAGAGACTTTTACTCATCCCAAATAATTTTTCAAATACTTTAGCGCCTGATATGGGTAAGTTTTAGTAGATGAGACTGAACTATACGTTAATTTTTGCTTGCATTTTGATGAATTCGATCATACTAATAGCAGATGTGTCAGCAATCCTGTTTCATCGGCAATTTTTATTTAAAATTTTTATTTCGTCAGGCTTTAGGGTAAGCTTTTTAATGCTCGTGGGCTATGTGATGTCTTATTTAGTGTCAAAATTAATAAGAATTTACTCTTATTAACATCTCAAGGTTTCCAAGCAAGTACGAGCCACTTAAGAATACTGGATGCTGGGGATGCGTGAATTAGCCTTGAGAATCTCATTTTTCGCAGTTATTTAAGTGGCCGAATAAGTTTTGTAAGTTCTCAATAGGTAAATAATACTGTATCATGAATTCTAAATACCATGATATAGTATTATTTACCTGTTGAGAACTTACAATACATAATGATTCGTATTTAGGTTCTCGCTACGGTCGGTAGCTATCGATTGTGTTGCGTTCGATACATTTTTCGATCGTGCGAGTTTCGATATATCTAATTTTCGACCCAATCGATTGAGATTAGCCTGAGTGCTGTGTTCCTGCGCGCTTCGTATCCTATCGTACGCGCTTCATAGCGGACATTCACATGCTTCGTACGCGCTTCGTCGACAGGCCGCGAATGGAAATTATCCGTTGACGAAAAGCAACGGAGCGGCATAGTATCCCCGTAGTCAATGGGTACTATTTACATACGAATTAGATACGGAGGGTTATGTGCCGTCTGGGTAGTTCCATGCATCCATGGCATTGGTATAATACACTAAATTGGAAGTGAAATGCTGATTTAAGGACCTCGAACATTTTTCATAATTTCATCAACGGATAGTATGAAACAAGGTTACTTTCTAATTATGTAATGATCACTTTTTATTAAGCACAGGAGCTATCGAAATCAAATGAATTCCAATTTGCTGAAAATCACTAAATACATCTTCAGTACACTGTCCTCACAGGTTCTCTAACAGCAGAATTATTGTAGCTGCTCCGTCAAACACATATGAATTTATTACTATTGAAGATACTTCAAATAAGTATATGATTGCTTATATCTTAGCACTTGCCACTGTCCAAACAAAATACTTTATTATCGTGTAGCTGAGGCAATTACTGTTGGGACTAAATGTTGTCACATTTCATGCCAATTGTGACGTGTTTTACAGGTTAATCACTCTTTCATGATTTTATTATTAATTCCATACTCTGCTATTGTAAACTTTACCGGTCAAAAAAGAATTAGAGACAAACCAAATTTAAATAATAAAGGAAGTTTTCAGTGTTGTCCTCAATGCTTCTATCAAAATTTAGTAATCCCTCAATTATACACGGCTTTAGGCAGTACGTTAGAGGAAAACGGATACAGTAGTAAGGAAATCAGGAAGAGAATTGCATTAGCGAAGGAGGCGTTCATGAACAGGAAGGAGCTTCTAAGAGGATCGTTATGTAAGAGTTTAAAGAAAAGGTTAGTGAAGAGTTTGATCTGGAGTGTAGCTCTCTACGGTGCGGAAACGTGGACACTGAGGAAAGAAGACGAGAGAAGATTGGAGGCATTCGAGATATGGGTATGGAGAAGAATAGAGAGGGTGAAATGGACGGAGAGGAAAAGGAATGACGAAGTGCTGGATATGGTTGGCGAGGAGAGGCAGCTTTTAGATGAGATACGGAGGAGACAGAAGGTATGGATGGAGTTAGTGCTCAGTGGTGAGGGGATGTTGAAAATGGTGCTAGAGGGTAGAATGTTAGGGAAACGAGGGAGGGGAAGGAGAAGAATAGGATTTTTACATAGATTGAAAGGGAGTAGGCCTTATAGTGAATTGAAGAAGGCAGTGCTGGAAGGAAAGGGAGGCTCCCAGATCACTTCTTGCGTACTCCATGGAAACCTACCTTAATCAGTAGAATACTATAATAATAATCACAAAATTCTGCTCCAGGAACATTCTAAAATACACTTTTTCAAGTTTACTCGAGATGACCCGGATAATTAATGTTCAATGTTCGTAAAATAAACATACGACAACTTTCATACCACAAAGTTTACTCTCTGACTGAATTTTACTATTGATATACTTAATATTCCTTCATTGTAAAACTTACAGTCGATAAAGTGAACATAAAACACTGCGACGATCTCAAGGATATGTAATATCAATACAATTAGAAGATGAGTGACATTACAATCTTTAAAATAAAAAATGATTAAATGCTAGCTAAATACTGCAACCTTGCTTTGCCCATGCCTGGTAACTGACGGAGTACAATACAAAATAACTCAATTCCACAGGATGAATTTACAATTCAGGACACAGATTACCCCTGTTTAATTTAAATCAATGGAAATAACATCCCTTCAGATATTCACGGACGACAAAGACGACAAATAACAGGCGATGCTCGTTGATACGTTCTTGCACACGTCGATTATCTTTTTTTCATAGCGCGGCAGATTCAACAGGGCTTTTCTGTATCTTGGGGGCGCTTTATTGCGCCGCCGCTATTTCCCTCTTTCAAATGGCATCGATTTTGATTCAGAAAATTGCATCGCGTTATATTACGCCGATTTTGGGGGCGTAATAATTCGCCCCCGTGAAATCTGTAGTCGGTATGAAAATTAGTGTAGGGCAAATAATACAAGTCGAGTAACTCATTAAGTTATTTATACATATCTTATTATTAGACATAATAATGATTAAAATATCTTTTTTTTAATTATTCCATCGTTATCTAGCGGTCAGCGAAAGCCAATTTTAGGTTTTATGATATTACCTGCAAATCCAAGATCGGAGCTCCGAGAGCAAGATACAAATGACGGTCGAAAACAGTTCCGCGCATTGCAGACGACGAAAAATTTATGATCAAGCTCATCAGCAGAGAATGGGATTTAACATGAAAATATCTCTCCTACCTTCATAAATGCCCTTGCGAGCATTCTATCACACAGCACAGACAGCACCGCTGCAATTGACAATGCATACTAATCTATAATATATACAGCCCGATGTGTGACAGATGCAAGATACTAGATTTTTCACTCCATTTTTTGGCTACCTTTAATTTTTCATAAGTGGAACGAATTACGAGTAATTACATACAATCGATTTTCCATTGAAATCGCGACTCCTACAACGTTTGGTAACTTACAACACATCCGCCGTGAAGTTTGCATTCCCTCAACACACGATTTTTAAATTTTCGGAATTTTTATTTGCCACTTCCCGACCACGTACGGACACCAAATTAACGTGAGTGACGTCCTTCTCGTGTTCCTACGTGCCGCTACCCGGAGAACGCAGAATATTTAATTTAAACGGGTGACACCCTCGAAAAACCATGCTTGCACTACAGCTAAAGAGCCGAAATTTTTATCGAAGGTAAACGATGCCGCGTTATACGGGACAAGCAAATAAAATCCCCCAATAACCCCCAGTGACCCCTCCAAAAAAATATAAATTACCTAATGAGGGTTATATTTCGTGTACCATTCATCCGAGTTGTATAGTTTTTATTTATTCCAACTGGGAATTGTGTCGGCTATATTTACCCGTCATGTTCAATTATCCAGGCCCATTCACACACCCGCTACAAAACTTCAAATTTTTGAACGTTGATTCCTTGACAACATAGTAGATGTATTTTAGGGACTCCAGGACATGGAATCCTAAAAGCGATTTTTTTAAACCACTTCCCCACAAGGTACGGCTACGAAGTTCACATGAGATATGCCTTATTACAGCGCCTATGCACCGCTATGTGGAGAAAACATAATAGATAATCTAAATTTGAGTAATACGGGAAAATTCATTGTTCCCCTAAAGCAAGATCGCTGGAATTTTTATTGTAGGTAGACAAAGACCTTTTATGCAAGAAAACCCCTCGAAATTTCACATGGCTCCCTAGAAGACCAAGGAAAAAATAATTTTTTTTTCTGTAAATAGCATGTTCTTTGGTGTTTTCGCATATTTTAGCAGCAATTCCCTTCTCCTATGACTCATCGCTAAGGAATTTATTTGGATGATTGCGACCGTTGTCAGTATACTCATAAAAACCCCTGGAAACCCCCCGGTCCGCCTTCAAAACATCGTCATAAGCTAAAATGCCACAATCACGACTAGCATGCGTCTACATTCAGCCACATTATCCCACGGCAGCCTTTGTAAACGATCGGGGAAAGCTGGTAGTACACATTGCTCTATGAGGAGTGAAAACCCTGGCGGCGAAGCTGCCCCCGCCCCAGGAACGACGGAGACATTCCAAGGAGTCAGAGGCGCGGAAAACCTCCGAGAACCCTCGGGTGGCAAATCCGCTCCAACACGTGGAGCAGCCGAATGGGTGTCTTACGAGGGGGGAGGGCGCCGATAACCCTTGGGCGGCGAAGCCGCCCCATCACGTGGTAGGGCGACGCCGTTCCCAGGAGTCGACGCCTCCGGGGGACACGGGCAAACCTTGGGCGGCGAAGCCGCCCCACCACGAGGAAGCTTACGGGGGAAGGGCGCCGATAACCCTTGGGCGGCGAAGCCGCCCACAGACGGCTCGGGGTCGACGGCTCGGGGGGACACAGTAAACCTTGGGCGGCGAAGCCGCCCCATCACGAGGAAGGGCGATGCCGTTCCCAGGGGTCGACGCCTCGGGGGGACTCGGGTAACCCTTGGGCGGCAAAGCCGCCCTTCCACGATGAACGGCGAAGCCGTTCCGAGGTACTAGCGGGCCTTCGTCAGAGGGCTACCTCAAGATCTGGGCGGCGAAGCCGACCCCGGACGAGGAACGGCGAAGCCGTTCCGAGGAGCCGCGGGTGGGACGGCGAAGCCGTCCGGTGGGGGCAGCCGGCGAAGCCGGATGCGGGGGGGTTTTAGGGGGCGTAGCCCCCTAACGAGTGCGCGCAGCGCGGCGAGTATGTATATACTAATAAGTACGTACCGTGATTTCCAACGGAAGAAAGGGGCAAATAAACAGAATGATTGCTCGAAACAAGGAAACATTTAATGAATTATCCATCATAAAACTGCATACATTTCATTTCAACATCATTCCTCCGGCGGCATATCACAAATTTACACTGTACCGCAGTATATTTAGTCCGAGTCATGTCAACGCTAAGTTGTTTGAAGTAACATGGAAATGGTATCAAAATGCAAACATAATAACACTTCCATAATCATTGCTCGAGAAATTGGTATTAGAAACCGTAAAGTATGTCACACGAGTTCACAATCACAACACTCGCGATGATTCCTTCCATGACATCCGCGTTATCTAGAAAACAGCTGTTTTCCTCAACGAATGTATTTAAAATGGCCTAAAATGTGATTTCAAGTGACAAAAATGTTTTATAATTAAATAATTACCCTTGTGGACATCGTAGAATTACGGCGAGCAATGAGGCAAACGATGTAAACAAGCCGTGACTGAAGATGAACGTACTAGTAAAAATAATTTCGTCACCACTAATCATAAGAGTATAATCATTATAGGCGTAGGTGAACGAATAGTGCGTAGCGGACGAAGTCCTCTTCAAGACAATTATACTTGTAAATTCCGATATAATAAGCTCAAAAATTGGCGATATTCTTCCGTCGACGACTGTTTAACCCTTGAATATAGACGCTTATTTACTTAGGCTAGAAAATATCCGATAGAAAAAGAGCAAAATCTCCAAACACAAGCCACATCATATTTTTAACTTCTTCCCGGGCTGCCAAGTATCCCGCTGCGTTTTCGGAGTGTCTCATTTGTTTATTGCAAAGAATCGAGAATTACGATTGGACGTGTACAAAACTTCGCCCCTGGTAGGGGCCGCTATCGGAATAACGCGAGCCAAATGCTGGCGTTATTGTCGATGCTATAAAGCGACCCCAAATTCCGCTTAGGGGCCGCTATTTTGAGATAGTGAATCAGGGGGTCGTAATATTGCGCCAGAAATAGCATCTTCGTCGTGATAGCGGAGCCGCTATCTGTTACAGAATAGCCCTGAAGGAACTCATAACTATTTAACCCCGCTCATTCGGCCCGATAAGTTATGCCCCGTTCACATTACGATCGTCCGAGCCGTCGTCCTAACGATAGTTGACCTAACTAGCCGTGTGAATGCAAGTTCTGACTATAGTTGACGTAGTTCCGAACGTTGCCACTTTACTATGGTTAGGCGCTGGGAGACCGGAAACGGAAGCGACAAGAGAAGGACGAAAAGCTCGTTAAGATCAATTATTTTCATGGATTTGTCCTAGGAAGGAAGAATATGAGCGGAAGAAAAATTATTCGGTAAATACACGTTGAAAACAGTAACATCTTGTCAATGCAAACCTCAACAGCTTTGCTAATCATCAATTTCCCGTTCACTTTAGATGTCAGCACTAGAGAGCAGCACAGGTTTCAACCATCGTAATGTGAATGCACGATAGTTCCGACGACGGCTCGGACGATCGTAATGTGAACGAGGCATTATGGAACGGTTTATGGGACTCATAAAGTTATTGAACGTTTCTGCAACGCAAATTGTTGGGTTGCTATGGCTTATGAGTCCCATAACTTTATTGAATACATATGTATCGTTCCTGCAACCGGCCCTTAGGCAATAAAAAAAATAATAGGAAACCACCCTATTGAGTCTCAAGATTAGGTCCTCTTTTCTTCACCTACATCAATTATTTGTCAACACATCCGAATCAAGGGCAAGTAGTAGTATATGTTGTTGATATCAACCTAATTATCACTAATAGTCGCTTTAATTCGTATTAAAAAGAGAAGTAGAAAAATACAAGCCACACTATCAATGAAATGATCAGTTGGACGAACACATTTGAATTAACTTATGCGTAGCAAGGAACAATGACTGACGACGCTGGAATGCAATTTTTAGTTCATAAGCAGCTCATAATATGCACATACGATGAAATTCATTGCAATGAACACAAGAACTTTTCCCTGCACATTCTCCATTTCCTTCAGACAGGTTATTCGCTCTCGTAGATTCATTTTTCACTTGCACTTACTTTACCACTCATCAGATGTCGCCAGTGTCTAACCATGGTAAGTGTGAACGCACGCTGGTTCTGACGTCATCTTACACTGGTTGAGAATAATGGTAGTGTGAACGGGGCAGCGTCTAACTTCGTAATTATTTTCTAAGTCGTTTTAATGTTTTTCATTTAGATTTTTAGCCAATCTTTTTCAACATATTATATTTTACGTACGTAAATCAGGTTTCGGCATTTTACAGTTCCTTTCTTATTATCAGTATAGATTTGAAGTTTTGTTATTTTTCTGATTCCAATTTCGGCCTCCGTCCAATAACGCCGCCTTCTCTTTACTAGTTTCAACTAATTTATCCGTAATTTCTACACTTCTTTTGACGGTATTTCATCATAGTGAACAGAAAAAAAAAATGACCAAGTACTCGAATAAGCCTCAAAATATCAACACTACTTGCTACCAAATGCTTCCTCTTGCTGAAAGCCATGTTGCCCTTTCTCTGAATTCTTCCTGAAGACGCTTTCCACGCTTTGAATCGTGGGAGAAGTGGCGAGAAGGAAGCACTCGTCGATGCCCAAATCTGGCGCCTAATTTGGCTGCCCAAATTCTTCCCCTTTATGCCGGCTAACGAGTTGAGACATCCTTCCAAGATGGCGTCATGCCCAATTCCTGGGATTGGTAAAGCCAAATGGCGATTTGGGACACGGCTTAGCATTCTCCCAGGCGGAAAATTGTCTCCTTTCTCCGGCTGAAAGCGCCAGAGACTTTGGGCGGGCGACACTCTCCCGCAAGCGCTTCACGAAGCTCCTTTCTCCCATTTTCGGGAGAAAACAGAGTTACAGACTTGCCCTTGAGGAGCGGATTATCATAAGGGACAGTGGCGCAGCGAGGGGGGTTCTGGAGTATAAACCCCCCCCCCCCCTAGATCTCAGGGAAATTTTTATGTTTCATCAATTTTTTCTTAATTTGATCAGTATTACTTATAGCATAGTGTTAGGATTAATCAAATAGCCCTCAGAAGGCCGTAAAACTCGCCAATTTGAACCACTATTCTCAAAATTTTTCTAAAGGAGGGCCCTCGCAACCCCTGCTGACCCTGGCGGGTATGCAATACCCCCACACCCATAAGTATTATTTGCGCATAAAATCCCCCCTAGCTTTAATTCTTCGCTGCGCCCCTGATAAGGGAGGCCCTCCCTCCCGCTGTGATTTAGGGAATGAGAGAACAGATGTTAATAATTTCGGGGGCTCTTCAATGCAAGTTTTCATTTAGCGAGGCCAGAGAATAATGTTGAAAGATAATGGAGGAATATCTGAAAGCAACTCGTCTTCCGCTCCTGCAAAATATTGAATGCCAGCAGTGCCTATCATAGATCAGATCACCAAGGCTGTAGTAGGACCGATAACTAGTGGATTCCGGGCTCAATAAAAGTAATAGGATACAGAGTGAACTCCTCCATAAATTACATCTTCAGTTTAGCGAGTTATGAACATAAATGACCCAATACAAGAAACGAAAAGTGTACAAACAGTTGCACAGTCAGATATTACGGTAATTATTGCATACATAGTAATAATGAATGGAGATAGTATTTGTTAAAAAATTAATCAAGCGATGATATTGATTCTGATGGTGCTTGGTTGTGCGGGGCAACGAACTTATACATGTTCCTCATCACATGGCTCCAACGTATCAGCCTCAGGGTTGCATCGCACGTACCCTACACGAATACCCCAATTACGATGCTGATCATTTATTTTGAAGCTTTTATCTCCAGAGGAAGGTTAAATCAAGTAATCACTGCGGGAAGTAGAGAACCTTAAAAAGCGGCGACCTCCCCCCGTTCTATGTGTGATGCACTGCCGTGTCGATGGTCTCTAATCACACGAATGAGGTAATGCTTGGCATTTTTCCTAATCAATAAATCCTGATGCGAGAAATCCTCGTCGACTGACGCCACAGAACCCCGTGATATTATAAAAATCGAGATCTTTCGGATTGGGAAGATAAAGGGGGTGCGATGGCAAAGTGATTTGTTCCTTATATGCGAATGATCTTCTCGCTTGAACGGCCGTAATTCAATGGAATTCCAGCTAATGATTAATTTTAGAAGGAAAGAAGTCGTTAAGTGGGATCCAATTAATTCCAGTGACGCAATCTTCGCTGCTTGCTTGAGGGGCTTCTTTCGCCCAGACGAACCCCACTTCCCAAACACCTCATGGAGCTGCACTCAAACAACCTTGTTATTTTGATTTCAAAATCTTTGTCAACGTTTCCCATGCCCTGAATAATTTCGTAAATGCTTTTGAATGGCTTCCCTTTCTCGTGATAATTACAAATTTTCTTCATTTTTGATGAATCTCGGAGAACTCAAAACGGAGTGCAATGCAAAATTTCGCACCAAATTTTTAATCGTTAACCGCAGGATTTAATTTACCAAGAACAACCCATTTACGAGGATTTTAAAGTCCTCAATGTGCAGATGGATTTACGTTAACATCTCTTATTTCCCTATTGCGTCGGTCTTACTAAATCTCTCATCGCTCAGTGTTGTAACGCGAAGGTCGATGTAATTGGGTGGGCAAATAAAAATAGTCAGAAGGGGACGGATGAGTCTGCTTCCCAGCCCGTGGGCCCGGGTTCAAATCCCAGCGGTGGCGGAGGGATTATGTCCTATGCTGTACGACCCCTTCTTGAGTGCTTTGGCAGTTCAAGTTCAGCACTTGGGCCGTTGGATGGGACGTTAAGCCGTGGTCCCCGTGGCGTTCAGAGCAGGCTGACACCGACGACAGTTTCCCTCCACCCCTCCTTCCTTTGATTCCTTTACAACTTCTGCTGTCCTCCGCCGCCTCCACTCCAAGTGTACTTTTGCCTCGAAAGGTTTTAGCGGAGTCCTGATTGCTTTCCCTTTTCTATGTTTTTCTTATCGCCGTATCCGAATCTGAGGTTACGCTGCTAGCGCTAGTGCGCCGAGAAAAAAAGATATATAAAATCAGTAGAAATCAATACTTGTGCATAGTTTAGGAAATCTAAGTCTATTATAGTTAAATAATAAGATAAATATGTATTCTCCGTAATGCGTGAATATTCTGAAAATTTCTAACAAATTCTCTCGATGAATCCTAGATTCTTTAAGGCTTCACAGACAGTTCTGACTAGTTTTAACTCACCATTCTGAATAGCTGGGAGCTGAAGGCTTAATTTGTTTAATGGTCATTAACAAGAAGCTGGTGAGTATGGTATGTATGGTCCATTACAATTAAACTAATAAAAGGATATAGGAATAATCTAAATAGGAAGTAATGATTTTGTAGTGGAATAGGGCATCGGTGCTGTATCGTCTGCCGTGCAAGGGTTTTAAATTGACAAGGAATTGAATATATGAAGTGTTTTGATCAGTATAATTAATTATGCTTGCCTTCATTCTCTTGTTTCTTTATATTCACAGTGACGTGAGCGACGAGGGCGACGAGGAGGTGGGCACGGACGACGCGCGAACTAACAAGTCCACGGAGGACAGCAAAAAGTGAGTGGGGGGTTTAAATGTAAATAATGCGGAGGGATGGTTCACGAAGCGTACTCGTAAGTTCTTACGTACTCGTAAGCTCTTTTGGATGGATGGCGCAGGGGAGAATGATTTAAGGTTTCTTTCTGCATTTGATGTCTTGAACATTAAGTTAAGGGGAATATTTTTCAATGACTTGTCAAACTTAAATGTTGTGTGTTTTCTTATACTAAACTATGCCTAACTGATAAAAAACAAACAATAATGTAATATGATTCATTTTTCGCGTTTAATTTTTGCAAAAAATTGTAATCACGAAAACTTTGTCTCTCAATCATGAATCAGTCGTTCTGATGTAAGTGAAGAGACGGGCATCCATTGTCAACTAGATCACCTCTCCAATCAACTTGTTGACTCGTTTATTATTAGAAAAAATATCAAATATGCACACACGTAATGTCACTAAGTATTTTGCTTGTAAGTTGGCTTATACTATTCCATTGCTGATGGTCGTAAAGAACCAATGATGTTAATGACTTCATTGCGATTTCTTAAACATCTAAGTGAATTGACGAGTAATAATCAATTAATTGGTCTGGCAAACTCCGAGGGTAAAGTGCCGTAGTTGAACTATTTGTCCAACGCGAACAAGAAGAATATCAGTTTCGATCCATCGAAGCGTCAGTCGATCGATTCCAGATAACTAAAATCCCACGGACCATATATCACGGCGGGCATTTTACAACCGTTGTGGGTAATTTTCCAGAGTGACAGTCAAAATTTTAACTGGCTATTAAGCAAGCGTAACAAGAGCTATATAAAGATGGTGAATAAGGGTTTTAAAAAGATCATTTGGGAGCTATTTATTTGATTAGAAATGAATTCCAATTAGCGATTAGCGAGAAGGAACGCGTAGAAACGTGACGTTTTATACGTTTCGAATAGTTAATAGAGTGGACATTCTACGTGAAAAATGTAATTTTCGGTAAATTTCGATTTCAAAGTTCGTGTTAAGTGGCAAATTACTTACTTCGCATTTCATCTGAGAAATTTGGTTTTTATTTTTGAGACGCCGTGGGCGTCTCAAATATAAAAACTAAATTGTCTCATCAAAGGATCTATTATCTTTCGGTATTATCAAAAATATACAGCATGTTCGCCATTACTATGCGAAGCCATAGAAAATTTTCACTCTTTTGGAAACTCACGAATTTTTCACTGCCGAAACAGATGTATAGCCTTTGTTGACGGAGCAAGGAAAAAGAATATTTCTTTAGGTGGATTGCTGACACGGGAGACGGCTTTGGATTTAGAAATCCCCCCCCCCCTCCAATCTTCTCCCTCTCAGCAACTACCCTCGGTACATGTTCTGAGTACACTCAGGGATTATCTACCCTCCGATCCTTCATTTTTCGATATAGTTACATACATTTAATTGCGTCTACCAATAAACAACGATAGGTATAACTTAAGAGCATTATGCAAACGAAATAAAACGTTTCCGATGCGTGCGAGTCTACAACAAATGATCATGGGGGGCCCTGACCCCTCCAAATTTGCAAATTTCTGGCTGCTTCATGATGGGAAGAAGTCTTCCGCCGATTGGCATGGATCAACTGAGTTTTCCTTGTGACCCTCGTCGGCCTGTAATGACGACCTGGCACGCGGAAAAAAGCTACTTCGGGGCTTTTGTCCATTCATGCGCATCAGAAAATCATAAATTCCATCAAATAAGCTATGAATGAATTTCGTTTGCTTGGAGCCGAAACAGTCGTTGTTCTTCTGAAACGGCAGTAGGAATGATTGTATGGCCTCTGCACGCGTTTCTCTCCGAATCGCAGCTGATTTTTCGAGAAAGTTTTTAACTTTTGGGCGCTGATGGTAGCAGTTGATATTTTCCAAATTGGAGAAAATGTCAGATTCGAAGCCCTGATCACAATCCATAACAATTAGGAGTAAGTCAGAAGATGATTGCGTTGGCTCCAAAGGAGAAGTATTGCGAGCATTCTCAAGAAAGGCTGTAAATTTCGGATTGGGAGTGGGTTGTTGAATACGCCAAAGCCCACCCCACCCCCAACCATCCCCGCCCTGGCTACGCGGTTGGCGACGATATATATATGTATTTCGATGACGTTACGGGTCGGTCGGTCACTTCCAGGCTTTGCGAACTGCCATGTTAAGAGGAGGTACCTTGCCTCCCCTACCCACCCCCCGCTTTTTCCTTACTCGACGTAGTACAGTGATATTTATAGATGGCAGCCCGAAAAAAGTGTACGTGACTGCTGATAGATGGCAGCACTGACAATTAGCGGCAAAACTGGGTATTCAAATATGTCATCCAGTATATACAGTAATATTAATACTCGCATTTCCTGAAAAACAAAACTTTTTGTTTCTTTTAAATAAAAAAACAATGGTAATTAAACATTAAGTCATTTTTATTGATAAAAAACAGCAATACATTTATAAAACAAGGCAACATTAACATTTGAAAAAGATCACTGAAAAACAATAGATCACCACTTCAATGCCTTACGTTCGAAACAATTTTATAAAGCACGAAAAAATACTAAGGCATTTAAATAACCTAACATTCAGGGATAAGGAAAGAAATATTGCTAACTCGAACACATTGAGCAAACGACAGTTGTGAATGCAATGCATTAATATGGGCATGAGCAATGAATAGCAATGTGACAACTTGCTTATCAAATGAATATGAAGCCAATGGCAGTACAACCCAGCATAACCAAGCAAGACAATTAAACCAACACGCAGTTAGAGGCAATCATCACAATCAGCAAAGGACAGTTGTGAACGCAATGCATTAATAGGAACGTGAGCACTGAATAGTTATCAGATAACTAGCCACAACACTTGCATATGAAGCAAAAGGCAGTACACCACAGCATAACCATGCAAGACAATTAAACCAACAGGCAGTCAGAGGCACTTAAACACAATCAGCAAAGGACAGTTGTGAACGCAATGTATTAATAGGAACGTGAGCACCGAATAGCAATCAGACAACTTGCTTATCACATGCATATGAAGCAAATGGCAGCACACCCCAGCATAACCATACAAGAAAATTAAACCAACTGACAGTCAGGGGCACTTCAGCACAATCAGCAAAGGACAGTTGTGAACGCAATGCATTAATAGGAACGTGAGCACTGAATACTTATCAGATAACTCGTCGCAACACTTGCATATGAAGCCAATGGCAGTACAACCCAGCATAACCAAGCAAGACAATTAAACCAACACGCAGTTAGAGGCAATCAACACTATCAGCAAAGGACAGTTGTGAATGCAATGCATTAATATAGGAACATGAGCACTGAATAGCAATCAGATAATTACCTTTAACACTAACATACGAAGCAAAAGGCAGTACACCACAGCATAACCATGCAAGACAATTAAACCAACAGTCGGAGGCACTTCAACACAACACAAACACTTCAGCAAAGGACAGTTGTGAATCCAATGCATTAACAGGCGCGTGAGCACTGAATATAAATCAGAGAACTGGCTTTAACACTGACATACGAAGCAGAAGGCAGTACACCACCTCCCATCCGAAATATGGGCACCACACTCCAAAACACTACGGTAGTGCTTCATTTTCACTTTATAAAAATAAAGACTTATCACACGGATCACGAGAGCTCCTAACTTGCCAAGAGAACAGATTCAAAACGTGGTCACGTGGTTATAACGGCGCTGGGACCACGTGAGTTCCACGAAAACCCTCCCCTACTTCCCCCTCCCTCTCTCACCTCCCCTACAACTTCAATACTTCTCTCAGATGGCGTGAGAGTGCAAGTTACCCGGAAGCCCCGTAAGAGATCGCACTGGTTGGTCACTTCGGACCTGAGCAACGTGACTTGAAGAACACCCGGAAAAAGCAATTGACTGTCTAAGAGAGTTTTTGAAATCTCCAGTAATCAAGTCAAATCGATGTCGAGTTTACATGATGACGGAGGACCACAATGTGACTATTTACGAAATACATCCAACGTCGGAGACATCTATCGTCTCATGAGTTAATGATATCCATTGAATTCCCAACTCCATAATGACGTATCAGGTGATAACGTGGACAATTTTGAAATTTAATACTCTTTTTTTTTGTTTTGATCGCGAAATGCTTACTCCCTTGTAGGTAGTTCGTAAATTTTAACATCAGCTTGTTGTCCTCTGTCATCAAAGTGAACTCACAGTTAAATTTTGTTGTTAAGTTTTTTTTGTACATCTAGATTATTGTAGTCAATATTTTCTGCCAATTAAAGAAAATTTATTGAGCAAATAATATTTGAGTTCTTTGACAATATCTATGGAAGATGATGACATTTAATCCACATTGCTCCCCTATGGTCACTTATTGGAATTGATTTACAATGCTCAAGGCAACTTCGACCAAAAAAATGAATTATTACCACAATGGATGGAATTCTTCGTTAAAACTTTCGCGGGTGCTCGTCATTATGATTAAAAACTTTTGGGCTATGTCGCCGCGTCAATGCTTTGGGTGGCCCCAACGTTTCCCGACCGATGCTGGTCGCTTTTTCAAGGGATTATGGAGAGATGGGAATTTAAGATCTTTCGTATAGGTGTCTGTGTCAGTAGGTGGAGGGAGGGGAGCCGGAGGTTGGGGGAGTGGGTTGCTGCTTGTTTCTTCTTATTACGGGTTGCCAAGTACGGCTAATTTTAATGCCGGTGTCTCTGTTGAAATTATTCTTACCTTCTTTGGATATTTCAATGGCTTCTCTGACGAGTCTCTGTTTAAAACCTTTAGCTTTGGCGAGGATTTTGACTTCCTTGAGGTCGATGATGTGGCCAAGCGCTGCGTGTTCGGCTACCGCGGACTTTGTTGATTGCCCCAGTCGAATCGCTCTCTCGTGCTCTTCTAGGCGTGTTTTGACCGACCTGCCTGTTTCGCCGATGTAGTTCTTCCCGCAGGTCTGGCAAGGAATTTGGTAAACCCCTTCCACTTGGAGTGGAGTTCTATCCTTGACGGTGTTTAGGAGATGTTTTATCTGTATGTGAGGCGAGAAGATTGTCCTTATCTGGAATTTTCGAAGGATATTTCCGATTACGTCTGTCGTCCCCGTAATGTATGGCAGGAAGGCTTTCTTCTAGTCGCTGAGGTCGTTTATGGATGAGTTCGCGGCTTCTGCGGCGTTGTTTTTCATTTCGTTCTTTTTGATGACTTTATTAAAACGAACTCATCCATAAACGACCTCAGCGACCAGAAGAAAGCCTTCCTGCCATCGCCTCTATATTAGCCAACTTGACCTTCACCTCTTTTAGCCACCTCGGAGGCAACACAACAGAAAAGCTCCAGTGCAACATTAATATTTCGTGCCGTGACATGTAGGTATTGTCCAACATAATCAGCATGGCCAATCATTGAAGCATCCACCTTCGGGATATTATTTGAAGAAACCTTATTCCATGATATGCACTTAAACGTATTTCCCTTCGCACAGATCAGATCTACCAACGTTTTCCAATGGACACGCAATTCATTGTTTAATAAACACGATAATAACATGATAAACACCTTGCACGCTGATGAGATAGAACAAAATAACGTTTAGGATCCAATAACTGAGTGTTTTCGTCTGCTCAATAACGATGCGAATACAATGAATATTAATTAATAATTATTACACAAAATAAGCAACAATTAATGCTGTTAATCGAAATTAATGGTATTTATGATACACTTTATCGAATCAACTGCATTTCAATCGTAATCCTCCGGGGTACAAACACTCTATTCCCCCTGCCGAAGGATATAGAATATTTGGGATTTTCAAGACTCAAAAACGGCTGTTTTTGGCTAATTCTTTGATAAAGAAAGACACTACTGTGCCTATTTAGTAGGTCGTTTTGTTAGTAAAAGTTTCATGGTGGTCATCTATACCTACATAAAGGTACTTAATACATACCGCCATAAATTAAAATATGAAGAAAAATAGGATACAAATGGAATGGATTAATGTTTTATAACAGTCATTAGCCATAATAAGTTAATATGTTTCAAGTGAGAAAACGGTAGAGTACCTACTTTTTCCTTTACTAGGGTAATGAGTTTCAATTAGAAGGGGTAGGTGAGGGTAGGTGTGAGAAATACGGTCCAAAGTTTCTTGCTTTACTTCGTGGAACCTCGATATTGGAAAATAAAATTCATTTAAATGATATTCGAACATATTTAGTAATATTCAGTGCGAAAAGAAATTCTCGTAGCGAACGAAGCGCCAATAGACCGGTACTCCGGAGCACTTCCGTCTGTAGCGTCTGGTAGCGGAAGTAGCATTCATTGGACCGCACCCTAAGCCTAGCGCTTTATATTCTTTAAAACTGAAGCGCGTAAGAGTGAGTACATGCGCGAAGCACGGCTTACAAAAATTTAGAAATATAGTCCATCAAGTTACCTCACAGCCATATCAACCCATGTTTTACGCCCGGAACGACCGGGCGAGTGCACTACTAGCGTTTGACGGCCGGCATGGGAACTAATCGGACAGTAAGGGAACGTTCGTGAACCCGCGGACGCCGGGGGCTGGCCTAGCGCGCAGCCTCCGAGTCTCTAGCGGCTCCCAACCCAATTCGTTTACCATCTGTGCAACGCTTTCTCCACGCCCGAAGCATTTTTTGACGAATCGAGAATCGTGATAGGTTGGAGGGAATGAGGTCTTCAAGAGGAGGGACTCCACGGAAACCTCTGCCTTCTACCTTAAATCTACCTCTAAAATAAAATGATAAAAAAAAGTTAGAAATTTATCTCCTGAAATATACTTCTGGATTTTCTGATGACACGTTTCTTCTGTTTCTTTGACGTATGCTTGTTCTCTGTGTTGATACTTCTAACCCCAGCTCATCTGTCGCGTGAAGGGAGTTTTCGGATAGACTGCTTAATTCAAGTTTGGCTTCGCGTCAAATATCAGCAATATTTACTGAATCTCAATAGTTTAGAGTTGACCTTAACTGCTCATTTTGTATTTGTTACCTTAAATGTGTAGAAGTTGGAAGTATTATTAAAGTTGTAATTATTTATATTGTGAGTATTTTTTGTGAGTATTGTGAGTTCCTGAACACAATCACTCGGAAGGAAATCACAAAAAATATTTGAATTACTCATTGGGTCCATGATTATTTCACAATTACAGAAAAAAATACTTTTTAACTAAGTTCAGCTTCTCTAATATAAATATCAAAATCAAAACAAATAAGATATTAAAAATGTATCCTAACATTTTACCTGTTATTTTCTTCTCCGCCTGACAGTTTTAATTGGTCAGCTACTTTATGTGTACGAAAGAAATTGTTAAATATTATCCTTAAAAATAGTTATAGATATGTTCGCTAATTCAGGCTAAAATTTCTCTTCAAAATTATCACCTCAATTTTTGGACAATTATTATCAACACTTTAAAACAGTACCTAGCAAACGAGAATGGATAAAAGCAAAGTACTTGTGGCTATATCTATGCGCTATGTAAATATATTTGCCTGTATAAATATTATAAAAAGTTCTCACTTTTGACTTTATCTTTCTGACGAAATTTTATAATATTTAATTCATATTTTCATATATTAGCGTCAAAATCCATTTCCGCGCATGCAAATTCCTAAAGTTTTTTCGAGAGGGGCGAATCGTCTGCTGGGGGGAGGGGGAAATGAGCTCCAGCCGAGGGCCCCCACTCACCCCAGACGACCGCCCCTGCCTGGGTGTGTTGCAGGCAGAATCACAGCGAAATCGAGAAGCGACGTCGCGACAAGATGAACACGTACATCACGGAGCTGTCTTCGATGGTGCCCATGTGTCACGCCATGTCACGCAAGCTGGACAAGCTGACGGTGCTTCGGATGGCCGTGCAGCACTTGAAGAGCATCCGCGGTGCGGCCGTGCACTCCTACACTCAGGGACACTACAAGCCGCCATTCCTATCGGACGAGGAACTCAAGCGGCTCATCCTCCAGGTCAAACACTTCTTCTTCCCCTAGCAGCAGAAAAAGGATTATATGTAGATTTAATACGTATCATAGTACATATACACCGTATACATATTATATCTGTATAAAATACAAGCAAATGTCCTCTATCACGTAGATAATATCTAGATATTATACGCATTATATCTGCTGCCATAATATGGATTTTGTATAGATTAAACACGTATTACTCGTCGTAAATCTGTATATTATACACATCTTATACATGTCTGATGATCCCTGATTACGCCGTAAGGATGTTATTTGTGTATTTTAAAGATTCTGGTATACATCAAGGACCATAGATCATCGGACATGTATAAAATATGTATAATGTACAGATTTGCACATCTGTATACCGATGTATTTCGAAATCTTAAAAATATACAGATATAATCCTTTTGGTGCTACTAGGGTCCCTCTTTCACTCTAGTATTACTGTGCACGCGCTGGTATCACCGAATAGATTTGTCGCGGCTCCAGCGACACTCTCGGTTGCGAGGGAGACCTGGGATCGGGTGATCATGGCGTTTAGTAAAGGAAAGGCCGGGATAGGAATTTTAAAACACCCGGAGGTGCGTTTATTAGTATCAGAAAGTTACAGGGGGGGGGGTCTGTAAGGACAAGCGAGGTCCGCGGCTGCTGCTTCCGCGTGGCTGGGTCCGGCTCTGTCCGGAACTGCCTCTCTGGGAATCTCCGTGGATCCGCGACAGCTCTGGCGGAGTTCCGGCGTTGGCGGCGGGTCCAGGCGCTACGGCGGGGTCATGGGCCTCGTCCTCCGTCTGCTTCCGCGGGTGATGACCTCAGGCGGGCGGCGGTGTCCGGGGAGAGGACCCTCTGGGACAGCGTGAGCGCTCCTCGCGGAGGGTGCGAGTGCGGCGCCGGTCCACCCGCAGTTTACGGGGCATCCGGCAGAGTGCGGCGCCGGTCCACCCGCAGTTTACGGGGCATCCGGCCGATTGAGGGCCTGTGGTAGGAACTAGGAGGATATGCTCGCTCTTAGTCCTAGCTTCGGCCTCCTCAACCCCGACTGCCTTCCATGGTCCGGGCAGCGTCTTTTATATCCAACCCTGGCCTCCCTCCGTCCAATGAGGGTGCTCCGCTTGGTCACGAGGTGACGCGTTCGCTGTGCAGGTGTGCGGTCGGGGTGTGAGGGCAGGTGCGCAATTAAAAGCGGGAGTGGGGAAATCACGTGGTGTGAGGGGAAGGCAGCCGGCTGGAGTGGGGAAGGTGAGGAGATGAGGAGAGCGTTCCGGTGGAGTGGGGAGGGTCACGTGGTGACGCGTTCTTCACCGGGGGCGCGTGTTTCAAGTGGGTTTTGCCCATGTTCCAATGCAGCACAACAGATTTGCACCGGATCATTTTGCTGCGTTCAGTTCCAATGAAGTGCTCGATGCAGAGGGTGGGGTTGGGTGGAGTTGGCGGAGGGAGGGTTTCTGGGCAACCACGTGACTTTCTCATAACCAATCCGATGACAAGGGGCGTGGCCTATGATGAGGCTGTTTCCCATGCATCTCTTTCTTTTTTCACCCACAACGCCATAGTGTCTGCCTTTCAGCCATCAATTAATTTAACCTTTATTTCCTATTATAGGCCAGTGAGTGTGCTCTCATCCTCACTCCGACCCTGCATTGTTTTGGGCGCCGTACCCAAGATATCCACGGTTCGCTTTCTTCCCTCAATCAAATGGCATTAGGCCGATAGATGTCTGCCATGGAAGGTCTCCCTCCAATCCGATGAGCTCACAAAATTTCCCCATCTTACTCGCTCCTCCCGTCCGTATTCTCTCCAGTGGCTCGCTGCTATATAGGAAGGCAGAGTTCCCGAACACCCAGACAACACTCTCCATCCCCACCAACCCCACATACCCTTAGGCTGTCCCAAAAAAAACATTTTTTTTATTTCAAAATCGTCAACTAGATTTCGATGACCTTCGAGTATACAAGGATAGGAAAAAAATAATTTTCGAAAAATTTAAACCTGAGAAGATGCCGTGACGTGGCGATGAGAGGTCGCCAACAATAGACCTCTGGACACCTATCAAGGTAAAGACCTTTCTGAAAAGTACGTGTAAATATTAACCTAAGTGGTGTAACACTTTGGCCGTATAATCTTGCATTTTTTTATTTCGAGCATTTAAAATAGCTGTCACTTGCCATGCAAGAAGAACGTAATTCGCACCACTGCCATCTTGAATGACGTCAGCTCATGCAATAGTGTTGTTCCCGCCCGTGCGCATTACTGTAGAGGAGGTAAAGAATTAGTGATATTGTGGATATTACGCCGTTTTTGTTGTCGTACGTATTTCGTCGATTTGTCGAAGCGCAGCTCTAAGTACTGCATTGTGCCTATGTGCAGTAATACTAGTGGGAATGCCTCAAATAAGTATTTTCACACGGTCCCCCAAGACGGTGAACGACGAACTGTTCGGATGAAAAAGTGCCGACGAATTTCAGTTTCTTGATTTATTGGTACTTACTAAGAAAACTGTAATATCATTAACTGAAGTAATTCTCTCTTGAAACCAGGGAAAGACTGGAGTTAACAATGTTAGAGTAACTCGAATATATACTTTCAAAACCAAATTAATAAGTACCGTAGAACCCTATAGCTCTTTGATGGGTAACAAATGTAATAATAATAATAAGCGGATAGTTTTATCTCCTATATTTTTGCTGCAGGTAAAGAATGTAAGGAACAGCAACAGAAAAAGGGGAATTTGTTTATCCCATTAAGTTACTTAAAAGTGAAATTTTGAGCAAGTGGGCTACTTCGAAGAAGTTCCATATTATATTTTCCACACTTCAAGAAATACTAATTGTTAGGTCTATTAAATCGGAGATTTCACCGCTTAAAAATTTCATCAGGTTGTTCTACACAAATAAATAACGGGAAAGTTTACCTTAAAATGCCAAATAAAAAAGATACAATACCACTTAAGAGTAAAGTCTTCCGTACCCAAACTGGCTATGCAATCCTTACACGAAAGAGTCACAACTTCGCTTTCGCCGCTCTCCTCCAAAAGACGGGCTTCAACAACATAGGCCTTCAATCGAACCTACGAATACGAGCACGGACGTTGCATTCATTTTTATCACGCTTAACATGCACGTAACCTATAGCATCATCGCCGTATTCTTCTCGTCCGACTCTATGTGAAAAAAAGGATTTAGATACGTTAACATCAACTAATACCCTAAGAAAATCAATTTCCAATCGTGGCGATATACTCACCTAGCCACACTCCCCGGGTCTCAGAATTTATGTAGTTACTATTTCTACTCATGAATGTAAACATTGAGGCAATTGAAATTTTAGGCAAGTTTCTCGCGTCTCCCTTATCTTAACCAGGATCCGTGATGCCCACAGAAGCAAAATAATATCCCTAGTAACTTTTTCACTCTTCGGAAAAGCACGTCACGGCGATATTATGTCACTTCGCAAAGAGAAACGCTAACGAAGTGCTGAAGACCTTGCAAATACGCCGAACCCCCATGAATTTCATGGGACCGCCGCATGGTTGCATGAGCTGACGTCATATTTCCGTCAGCCAATGGAAATACGTATTGAGGTGGGAGTGTCTGCTGATGAGAAAAGCTTCCTTTTCTTGCGATTAAAAAACATTCCATGGAAAATCATTACATATAATAAACGTTTTACGTATATATTTATCCTTATTGATTTTTTAGAACATATTTGAAGGCAAATTAAAATTTTGTCCAGAGGTCTATTATACCTCGCATTACCCGTGGGAGCTCTTCTTCATATGAGTGAAGGTGGAGACCACGGTGGTCAGTACAGAGACACTTAATTAACTTCAAACGTGGTAGCATTTACTTTAACGGCTGCAGTACTACGATGTGGAAGGCAAGGGGAAACCACCACATCATTATTATCCCGAGGTGTCGCAGCTATTCCAACTTTAAATAATCTGACATGATGGAATCCTCTCAGGTAAAAAATTCCGGAGGTAAACTCGTCCCCCATTAGGATCTCCGGGCGGGGACTACCCGAGAGGGTACATCGGTCAATTGTGATAAAGTTATGAGTATATGTACATGGAACGTGAGATCACTTAGGACTTGCGGTAAGCTAGAAATCCTTAATTTGGAAAAGCAAAGATTGAATATCGACGAGCTAGGAATCAACGAAATAAAATGGCCTGACGAGGGAGACTTTTGGAGTGAAAGATTAAGGATTATGGATTCAGGATCTCTAAAAAGTTATGCTGGAGTTGGGATAATGCTGAGGAAGAGTGCTGGAATGCAGATGAAAAGCTTTCTGCTGGATAATATGACAGGATAATCATGGGTAATATCGAGACCAAACCGGTAGATACCGTAGTAATGAGGGCCTACGACAGACTCTGAAGATGAGGAGGTAGAGGACGTATTTGAGGATATCGCGGAAGTTAGGTATTTAACAGGGAAGGCAGGGAAAGAATCTTATTATTTTATGAGTTAGGAATGCTGTCGTCAGAGAAGGTCAAAATGGAAGGTAGAAGGATATGGATTTGGTTAATGAAATGAAAGGGAAGAAAATTACTGGACTTCTACTAGGAGTACATCGTAGCGGTTGCTAACGCTTTATTTAAAATCACAACTGAAGAACATATAGCTTATAACTTATAAAATATACATATAATTTATAAAATCACAACACTTGGAGAGACGTGAGAAATTTTCGAGTAGATCACATGATGGCGAAGCATTGATTTATAAACCAGTTAAAAGACTGTAAAGGCTACCTTGGGGCATATATCGACAGCGGCCGTCATTTAATTATGAGTAAATGACACTTATAATTCAAGAAACTAATGAGAAATCTGAAGAACGTATGGTACGTAGAAAACTTAGAAAAAGTAGATTCAAAATCAGGTAGCATTTCAAGAAGCAGGAGAGAATAAAATGAAAGAGGATTTTCGCCAATGAAAGAAGATAAATCGACAACAATCACCAGCGATGGGACTGTGAACTTGACGGACAATATTTAGCTTAAGTCACTCTTCGGAACAAGTAAAACATTTGAAAGACGGGATTTGTCCCTCCCTGCCAATCAGAGAGCGTCGCCCCTGACCACTCATGCTATCTTACAACGCTTGGATGCCGAGTGGGCAGCCGGACTCTCCGGATAAGAACTGGCATGCAGCACCTGGTTTGGGAAGGCCCGGATGAGATCAAGAATCAATGTATAGTTCAGTCATGGGAAGGCTTTGCCAGTGGATGGATGCCTGGAGGTTAGCAGTTGAAGGAATCACGGAATAATTCATTCTTTTGGGAAGTAGTCATTCTACTCTGAATGATGCTGAGAGAATCTTTTTCACTTGCATTTCCTGATTACCTCTCAAAGAAAGTAGAGAGATAAAAAAGTCTATAGTCACGTCAGAGAATTACAAATTATTTTTTGGCACCGATTATGAACAGGTGACAGCTGCTTATTAAATTGCGAAATGGTTCAAGATTTCATGGGTGAATTACAATTATGGGCAGATAGCACCCAAATGCAATTGGAGTGTCAAAATGATGAGCAGTGCCTATTGAAGCCTATGCGGTGACTTTTGATTTGATGAAAATGTTGCGAAAGACAATTTTGAAATTAACTGATATTCAGACTACTTTTAAAAGTATTTCATTGTCGAATCTAACTATGGAGCTATTTAGTATGTACCTGAGTAGACAATCCTCACAATCTGTATGTCCACAGTGTTACTAATCGCCTGCTTAAAACACTGACTTTGGTCAGCATAAAAATGAATCCATACCAAGAATAAAGCTCTTTCTGAGTTAATTATAAATTAGTAACGAAGTGGACTCATGAATTACGAAGACCAAACTTAAACATCTACAACGCGTCAGTCCTGTTTTCCCGCATTTATGAAATTGATAATACCTCTATGTTAGTATCAGATAAGGTCACTGAAGCTTTAAACTTTTGTGGAAACAATGCGCATTTAGCTATTACTTAAGTTTGGTCACAATTGATTGACTTTTTTTCCAAGTTATGGGTTGACAAATTTAGTGCCTTGCTTAAATACTTTCAAATTATCAATCTTTTTCATAAAAACCATGATGGTAATCTTCAAATGTGGTTATGAAGTAAAAATTTATCTAAAAACAATGCATGGAACAGGAAAAGTGATGATGTAATTATTTTTTTGTGTCCCTTTGTTCTATATAGTTATTTATGTACTAATTCGATGCCACGTAATTTCTTCTTTGATAATGATGTCTCTCGTCTTCTTTAATTTTCCAAATGGTTTCTACCACTATTGCGTGACATCATCAATATAGATCGTCCTACAATGGCTTTGATGAAGACCTCCAATCAGTTCTCCCAACAGCTGATTTTTTTACTCCTTCATCCATAATTCCTCTGCTTTACATCTTTCATCGCCTGCCCTAAGCATCTCATCCAGCTCAGCCATTCTTTAAAGTAAAATTTCAATAGAATTTACGTATTCTTTTTAAAAAACTGAAGCAAGTATTTCTTTGCCATGTGATCATTCATGTGAACTGATTGACATTAATTGTCTGGGCTTGGGGTGGACCCTTTTCTGGCCATCATGCAAAACACTTCACTATCGACATTCCTTATGATTCATTATTGTAATACATTGAGATTCATGCTGCTAGGTGGTAGATAGGTGCTAAATGTCAGTGATTCCATTCCCAGTCTGAGGTTATTTCTCTCCATTGCTATTACCTAATATGAATTTTGCCACTGTTCATGTGTCAGATGTGAGATGTATTTGCCACAATTACTGCCGTGCAGTGCTTTGAAGGGGTTCACCACTGGTTGTGGCTTCCTTTGAGCCCATTGTATTTTCCTATGTGTGTTGCCATCCTCATTGATGGACTGCTGCTACCATGTTCTACAATGAATAGCCATAGGGAATCATCAGTGCTGAAGTTAGGAAAAAAAATTAGGCGGTACTCACCAAAAATTCCAACAGCTGAACATGTATAATACATCCGGCCGCGAAGGTATTTTAACCGGTACGCTTATAACGAGTTTGGATTTTAGGGGGTACGCCGTACCGGCCCAACTACAGCACTGGGAATCATGGAACCTGGATGTGGTGGATAGTGGTCTGCTAACTGCCCAGAAAAGCCAAAAATCCATTGCAATTGCTGTGAAGAACTATGAGGTGCCAACATTTAAATACATCACATGCATATTACTGCAGATGCTTCCTTGCTGAAATTGTCACCCGCAATGCACAATCGTGCGAAAGTTCCACAGAGAAAATTATTTTCTATCTACTCAACCGCGACTATTTTTTTATTCTATCTACTCAACCGCATTCCAATGATGTTATAAAGCATACTTGATTGAAATGTACTGGCATAAAAATTTATATTGAAACCATCATAAAATAGTTCTTCAGGGTATGTATACATATATGTACTCCCAGTTTTTGTAATCATCAAAAGAATTCTTTTCCAAATGAATAAACTTGAGATTATTATTTAGCATGAGTTCTTGCCCCTTCTAATAATAACGTTTACTCTTTGTGTTACGGTAGGCTGCCGAGGGCTTTCTGTTTGTGGTGGGCTGCGACCGTGGGAGGATTCTGTACGTTTCCAAATCTGTGCTCAAAGTGCTCAACTACTCACAGGTGGGTTGGTGCCCACACAAGAGTCCCTCATCTGTCACGTGGTGTACCTATTGATGGTGGATAGCATCTCCCAAAATGAGATATGTCATTGCATTTGCATTCAAGCGTCTCCTATTCATCGCTGAGATCAGCAGAGCCCTTGGTTTGTTTTGCAGGGGGACCTCCTGGGGCAAAGTTGGTTTGATATCCTGCACCCCAAGGACGTGGCCAAAGTGAAGGAGCAGCTGTCTTCATCGGACCTCAGTCCCCGCGAGAGGCTAATAGATGCCAAAAGTGAGCACGCATTGTACTCATTGCCACCCAACCTTTATAGGATCATAGGATTTGGCTTTTTTTGGATGTATTTTATGGAATATATACACTCTTCTTTTTGCTCTATAAGGTTTAAGTATTCTGCTTGCATTGTATGACCATTCCTATACATATATGTATTCATACTACATCTGATTGCATCAGATTTGCTGTGTTTTTGAGAGTGTGGTCCTGCCTTCCCAATTTCTGTCACGCTCAGATTCTAGTTTCACAAATGGTCCTGACTCACTCATGCGAATAAGAGTTTCACTGAAACTAAGCATAGCACTCAGTGTGGCAACATACCAGACAACAGCTTATGTCAACATTGAAACCGTGTCATTTGAAAATGTGCAGATGCAACTGTGAAAATTGTTACGAGTTAGTCAATAGGAAACTTAAAAGTAGGTACATATGTACATGGTATGTAGGTACATATGTACATGGCACAGCAGTGTGTTTTAGCTGCTCCATGTGGAATGTCTCTCTGTCCTCTTGTCTCAGCCATGCTGCCTCTCAAGGACCTGGCTGGGGGCGGTGGGGGGGGAGGGGGCGGAGGAGGCGGCCTGGCAGTGGGCGGAGTGGCCGTTGGGGGCGTGGTCTTCTCCTCATCTCGCCTCTGCCCTGGAGCGCGGCGTTCCTTCTTCTGCCGCATGAAGTGCAAAGCACCAGCCACCGCTGCATCCATCAAGGACGAGGCAGACACAACGACAGGGGCCCCCGCAGCCCCTCTGCCCCCCATGCCAGCATCTGCGGGCCCCAGGCGCAAGGGCAAGGCACAAGGGGCATCCACCGGTGAGTGCACGCTCTTATCTACTTCCTCCACGCTCTTCCCATCCATACTTGTACCCTTCTCCTCTAGTACCTGATATTCCTTTTCTCTTACGAACATCTACATTCCACTTCCTGCCCCTCTGTTACCTTTTTGAAGTTACCATTACTCCTGATATCTCCTAATTCCCTTGGGGGGCCTTATTTCATCACTTATTTGTTTGAGCATACATTTAATTGGCATTTTGAAGTTTGAAAAATAATTTGCATCATAACCGATTGCTCCTTGTATTAGACCACAATTCCCAAAACATATAATTACCTTATACTATAAAATTTTGCATCTGTGAGTCACAAATTATGGCCGCACATACAATTTTCTTTAAAAAAAAAATTGTATCTGAAATATCCATGTAGATAGTTGGTGAAATTATGCCTTATAGAGGTCACTCTGAAGGAAAGGGGAGCACACAGAGCGTTGCACATGACCATTCGACCGATAGCTCTGGCAGTGGACTGTTGTGGTCCCATGATCATGTGTAGTGGTTTCTCGTGGGTTTGTGTGTAGCTATTCAGTGCTTTGTTGTTGACTCAACATGTGTTTTTGCTTTTCGTTGGTGTAGAGCGCAAATACTCTGTGATCCAGTGCACGGGCTACCTCAAGTCGTGGGCTCCGGCGCAGGTGGGTGGTGGCGATGGAGAGGAGAACGGGGGTGGGGGAGGGGGGGGCGACGGTGGCGGGGGGGGGCGGGGGTGGCGGAGGGGGAGATGCTTGCAACCTGTCGTGCCTGGTGGCTGTGGGGCGGACGCGACCGGAGGGGGCGGAGTGGGTTGATGGTGGGAGGCGCAGGGGGGTGAGGCAGGCGGGCGGAGGCAGAACGGGGGGGCAGGGGGAGTGGGGTGCAGGGCGGAGGCGTGGCAACGCCAGTGTCATGTTCGTCTCGAGGCATGCCATGGACGGAAAGTTCCTGTTTGTTGATCAGAGGTATGTTCTGCCTTGAGACTTATTTAGCACTTATTGCATAGTACTTATAGAGCACAGGTCCCATTCACCCACATCGTGATATAGAGCCTGCAATGAGACCCAAGTAAACTTAAACCATGAAGTGAACGCTGCATGAATTACTTATCTTCAAAGGGAGACTTAAGCCATGAGAAATGAATTAAAAACCAAGAGCAGACAGAATCATTATGTCTTGCACTTAAAAATTCCAATTGTTCGGTTCAACTGGCCACAATGTATCATGCATGAACTTGAATTTTCAAAAAGAAGGTTGTTTTACTCTGCACTGCAAAGAGTGCTTATGAGTCTCATTTGGTGAGTGGGGTCTACTTGAGGGCTTAGTGATGTCTGCTCACTCCACTTCCTTGCTCCAGGATGGCTGGCCTCTTTGCGCTGCTCCTCAGCTACCATCATCACAAATGCACATAGCGTACCTCTCTGTGCAGCCCACCTGCAATGTGTTCATAAATAGCTTCATTGTGGAGTCCTTCGTAACACCATTCGCAGCCATTTACTCTCCGTTCCTACTTGCAGATCTGAATGTGCATTTGTCTCTCTGACCTCCTTAAACAGCCATTTTCCACTGGGCTGTGTTTATATTCTCCCCAACCAACCTGTTTCCATGTATGCTGATTTTAGTGACACTGTAGATGAAGTTATCACTGCCCATGGCTTTTCTGAAATGGTTTTGCTGCTGGGTGATTTTAACTTACCTGCTGTGAACTGGTCTTCCCTGAACATGCCAAGTGATCGTGAGCCACAATATTTTATCTTAAACAAGGTGATTACACACATTCTTCAGCAACTTAACTCTGTTCATAACTTTAGAGGAGTCTCCCTCGACCTTGTCCTTTCTACTGCGTCCACCTCTTTCATTGTTCCTGCTGAAGGCGTCCTTTTGGATGAAGTTAGACATCATCCTGCTTTATCCTTTATGATAAACCTGAAGAGAATATGTGCGCAAAATACTCCCAAGTATGTATTTGATGATAAGAGATGCAATTTTGATGCTATTTTTCTTGCTATTCATAATATAATAATAATAAAAATATGCCTTTATTCGGGCGAGCTTGAGACTAAGAAGTCCCCTCTTCCACCTAACCCCTCGATAGCATCAATGCAAACGTATGAAAAAATCGTAGTTAAATGTTTACAATATGAGAGATATACAATATACACTATTTGTGACATGTCAAAAAAGATAAACAAGTATATGTGAAAATTTTGTGTAAAAAAGATTTCTGTTTGCGGGAAAAAACATGAGGATAAGGATGTAGAATCCTTCAGCGAAAAAACCCACTGCAGGAAAACGCCCACATAAGAAGGGGAGCGTGAAAAACCTACGAAAACCTACTGAGTGAAAGCTAATGTCATGTTACATGGGAGGTGCAAAGTATACACAAATATTAAACGTGCGATTAAGACATAATAATGGAAAGTTTTCAAGGAAACTCATTAAGTTGATGATTATGAAACAAAGTTGCTCTCAAAAAGTTTAAATCTGCTGGTCTACCTTCTTACCTACAACATTTTTGAACCTGAGAAAACAGAGCAAGGACCTAGCCAAAGAGTGTCTACATGTTTACATTAGGAAAGTTGAAAATACCATTCCTCTTGAGATTAAATCCTTCAGGTCAGAGGCAAGCTTTACCCACAACTATCCAGACCTCGGTTTGGAGTCACTGAGATGGTGACAAAGAAAGTAAAGATGTTGCATCTGGATGTATTCAGGAATTGTTTGCGAAAGAGTTAAGAAAGAGCCTTAGTTTGTTATAAAGAGAAAGGAGTCCAGATACAAACTGTGTTCTCTTCTTTACTTTGATGTGAATGAATTCATCTGTTGCATGAAATAATGAAGTTACATATTTATTCTTCCCTGCATGCTATTTGAAGTTACTGACTGTACCGTATTTGTCTGAATATAGTCCCCCCTTTTTTTCCAAAAATGTTCATGGTAAAAGTAAAGGGGGGGACTATATTCAAACCCATTTTTTAAATTTTTTCCTGAAAGTCAAGCCTCAATTTTAAGGGGGGGGGGGGACTTTATTCAGAGGGGGACTATATTAGGAGAAATACGGTAATTTTAAATATCAATAGAATGTAGAGAGTAGAAGTAGAGTTTAAACTTTTACAAGATCAAGTGGTATAAGAATGCTGATTTGTGAATGAAAAACTTTGCTGTTTCTACAATGAATATGATACAGTGTATCGAAACTAGTCAGGAAAATAAAGTTCCAAATTGTAGAAACAGCAAAGTTTTTCATTCACAAATCAGTAAGATGGATTTCTACAACGTGAAGGCCTCTACCATTCAGTGCATGGTATAAGAATGTTTAAAAAGTTTGTGGCAATTTGTTGTGATCCATATACAGATACATATATGTATAGAAGAAAAACGGTCATAGGTGCTCCATCTAGCAGTAAAGGTATGGTTCAAAGTGCCTGTTCTATGTTGTTGTGATTGTGGGGTGCATTGAAGGGACAAAGCTGTGCATACCTACTTGCCAAATGGTGGAGGTGCACATTTTTTTCTGCTCTGTCACAGAGTGGAGTATTTGGGCCCATATATATTTTTGGGCTCAACTGCTGTTGACGCTTACTCTTTGGTTGGCAGGGCGACACTTGTGCTGGGGTTTCTGCCACAAGAGCTGCTTGGCACGAGCATGTACGAGTACTACCGACATGAGGACATCCCGAGGCTGGCAGAGGCCCACAAGGCAGCGCTCACCTCCACAAGATCTGTCACCACACTGGTACACCACACATTGTACTTCCTTGCGCTCCTGTTTATCAAAAGAAAAGTCATTTTTTTAATGATCATACAAGAAAGCCCCAGTTGGTTCTGTTATCTTTCACTCTGGTGGATGAACCAACAAGAGGCAGCAATCAAGTGAACACATCCTGGGTGGGGGCACAGCAGAGTTGTCCTCACCTTGTGTCCCGTTGATTGTGGGTTAGAGTCCCGCCTGATCCATTTCCGCCCAAGGCTTGTGTGTGGCTGTGACTTAATTTGGTCCTCTTTAGACTTTGGAAAACAAGCCATTGGCTTTTCTGGATCTCAGAGGTGCATGACCACCATGGTTAATAACTGCTGGAATTTCAATCTTAATTCAGTTTCCATTGTGTGCTTATCATGCTTTTGTCCTCCTTTGTCTGCCTCTAGTACTTAGGTTCATATTTCTTGGCCTTCCTTGGGGGACTCTTACTTCAATTTTTCCCTTCAATTATGATTTGGTCAGGGTGATAATGACCATGGAAAATATTTGTTATGATTAAATGGTGACTTTTGTCTCCATTATCTGAATAAGCTTTGCTCTCTTAGGTGTATAGGTTCCGTAGCAAGGAGGGTTCATACATCCGCCTCCAGAGTGAGTGGCGATCATTCCGCAACCCTTGGACCAAGGAAGTGGAATACCTGGTGGCCAAGAATCTTGTCATACTGTGAGTACAATCATTGGCAACCCAGATGTATCCATGTAAGGCTTCATGCCAAGATCCAGAGATAATCTTCTCCAAGTGCCAAGCAAAGAAATCCCACAAAAGCTGGGCAGCCAGGTGCAGCTTAAACGGCAAAACCTGATAAGATGTAAGTGGGAAATAGAGACAGAGATGAGACAGCAGACCACAAAAAGATATGCAGGGAGGATTATTAGTTAGCAAGAGTGCATGCAGTCTTCCCATTTGTATGTGCTACCTCAGAGAAAATGCAGGAATTCTGAAAAAATGCAACACAATCACAGGATCCTCCGGCCTGACTAAAACTGTCACATCTAGGGTGCATTAGCACATCATCTTCAAGGCAGTGGTGGCTGGTGGCGATTTATCATGGATGTGCATTATAGCAGATACAGGGTGAGATATGAAGTGAAACACTGCACTTTTCACATAAAAATTTTTATGTGGGAAGTGCAAAGTGTTTCACTTCATATCTCACAATGGATCTCCACAAAGTATCTGCCTCATCCATCCAATTCAGATACAGGATGATTAATTTATATTATGTTAATCCATGAGCATCATATTTCATCGTAATAGAATAGGGGAGAGTGGGGCAAAACCGACCTGCTAAGCTTTATTATGAGAAATTTGGCTTTCTGCTACAAATATTTACACAAAATTAGCGTAATTGCAATATTTACTATTTAAAGAAATAAAATACTGATGCATTATTCTTTACTGATACAGTTTAAATTTATATGAATTTTTTTTTCTAATACTGACAAAATGACGGTTTTGCCCCTCTGGTGGGGCAAAACCGACACCCATATGTTTTACATTAAAAAAAGTTTATAATGCTATTTTTGGGAATTTATATTACAAAACTCACTGTTTTTACAATGTACAGCAATATTTATTAATTAAAAATAAGAAATTAACACTGTGTAAGTTTAGATTTACATTTTAGGAACGAAAGTCACATATGAAATTTTCGTCTTCTTCTTCACAATTAGCGCACGCCTCATGAGCCCATCCTTCACATTTCAAACACAGAATCCACCCCTCCCTCTCTTTAGATCTTGAATATAATTCATTGCAAAAAAATGCATGCCGCCTCGTCTTCTTCACATTCTTCCTCATCTTCGAAAGCATCGGTTTTCATTTTCTTCGACTTCACTTTGTATATTTGGGGGGCTGTGGCTTAGAAAGCAAGCTTTCTTTTAGGACCCTTTTTATTTTTATCATTCTTCGCCACTGTTCCTTTGTTTTTAGCTTTCATTCTTTCTTTTTTAATATTCTTTTTCTCCTTTTTTTCTCGTCTTCCTCCAGTTCTAATTTATAAGGTTACGACATACAGCCTCCTTTCTTTTTAACTCTTTCCTTTTCTTGTGGAGGTGGCATGAGTAGTTTTGGTGAAATTTGTTTACACACACTTATTTCCATTGGAAGGGGTTGGAGAGAACTTGACGCCGATATATAATAGATAATAATAGGGGGGGAAAAGTACATTGTATGAAATGTAAAATAATTAAAAATATTATATAAAATTTAATATGGCAGTTTGAAAACTCAATTTAATGCGGGCAACGGGTACAGCTAGTACTTAATAAATTGGGTTCTATTATTTTATTAGGTATAGTGAAGCACAGCTGATAAGTTGAAATATCGTGGGGCAAAACCGACCCCGGTCGGTTCTGCCCCACTTTCTGTTGACGGTTTTGCCCCTAGGTACACAGTAAAACAAATATGGCAATTTGAGGTTATCCAAAATCATTAGCTAAGCTACTCGTACGTTAAAATATAAGTAAACACAGTAAATAAACACATGTACTCACCTTCGGTAAACCAGATTGTGGTTACACTTCTCAAATCAAAATAAATATGGCATTTAAGTTGTAAGAGAAACTGGTTAAAACTTCAGAACTTTACATAGCCCCAACATCGTCAAGCATGCCAACGAAACCAAGCTCGATCTGCACGAAATGACGACCTCTTCAACTAGTTCATAGTTTTGCCGCTGGATAACAACACCTACTGGGAAATATTAAAGGGGTCGGTTTGACCCGCCTGGTCGGTTTTGCCCCACTCTCCCCTACATAGCATGCAAGATATACCACTGGTACATTCTAGCCTTAAAACTGCATGAACAGAAATAATATAAGCATGCCAATGGAAACAATCATTCTAACCACACCTTTACAAGTGGCGGTAGGTGAAAATCATTTTCCTTCCCTTCTTCCAAGCGAACATCTCTATCACCTTGTCATTGAAACCTTCGATACCATCCTGAAACTTTTTTTCAATTAACTACATCGCCAGAGCAGTGACCCTGTCCTCCTCCATCTGGCTACATAAGAATGTTTTAATGCATTTAAGGGTTGAAAAAATCCTCTCTGCTTCACTAGGTGTCATCGGAATTGTTACGAGAATTTTCAGTAGTTTAGTTGTTTCACTGAATGTGTTTTTAATGTTATTATCAACGATGAATCCTTGTGAGGTAATGATGTTGGAGACTTTCCGGAAGTTCTCGTCTCAGTTTTCAAGCTCAATTTTCAATTGACCCATTGGTTTTGAAGTTAGCACAGATTTGCGTTGTTTAAAACAAATCTGCCAATTTTTGTGGTATAAACAATTTGTTTTATAACAACTGTTAACCATAGATCTGGCTTTCTTATAACAAAATTCTAAGTTATTGGGACGAAAACTACAAGAATACCAGGCGATCAAAGCTGGGCAACTTGAATTTACACGCAAAAAATGGGTATTTTTTTTAGAAAAAATGAAGTACTGAAAATACTATGGCACGAAAAATTTGTTTAAGTAAATGATCCAACGTAGTTGAATTCTCTTTCACGTGCTTTTTCTTGCATTGAAATTGATTGCCTTGTTTGGACGATAGAGCTCCTCAAACTCGGGTGTCTTGCTTTTTTTCACAGAGAGTAGGATTCTGGGCACAGGTAGCGTAGGCGGCAGCTTCATATTTTTTCATATCACATCCATAAGTAGATAGGATTTAATTCCTTCTCGTTGTTATAATTCATTAATCTCTTGTGTGTGCACTTGCTAACATGCGTATACGCACGCACCGCCACTGCTTCAAGGTGATCTCAAAAGAGCGTGGTGGTGATCAAGGGGTGAATTTGGGAGAGGAATGAGACTCTGTCTCCTTGAAATTCCATGAAAAATGAACAGTTCAACTAGCTGTCAAGCAGAACGTGACTGTAATGAACACGGACACAACATTTTAGTTGGCTAAAGAAAGGGTGTACTGGCTGAGGCTGATTGAGGAAGCCGTTTGGATGACAAATAACATAACAGCGTTGGCATTGGCTATGTCTCTTGATTGGTATAAATGGCAGACTGAACCATAATTATTAGTACCCCCAGATGGCGATTTTTAAGATCCTATGCAGAAGCAAGAAGTCCAGTGCTTCCTCTCAATCCCGAACCACACCTCAACTCCAGATAATTAACATCCTGCAGTTCAGAGACACTATAGTGCATACATACGTTGCACTCTCATTCCTTCCTGGAGACCAAAAAGGCACATGAAATATAAAGAGGCTGACTGCAACCAAATAGGAGCCACTCCAGTCCTTAGCCCCAATACTCCTCTCTAGGACTCCAACTCACAGACTCACATAGGGAGCCTCTCCCCCGTCCCCCCATTCCATTTAATCGTAATTTGTCCAAAGAAAGTGTGAAACCTGTACATTCAAGCAATGAATGAAAGCAAACACATCAAAACTTTCAATAAATTTTGGTCTTGGATAGTGCTTAAAAATGTTGTTTTCACAGGCTAATTAGGTAATTAACAAAATTTCCAGGAACTTTAGAGGCTGTGGAGTATCTCCAGGGAAACGGGGGGGTATACCACAGCCCCTAAACTCCAGGTAGGATTGCTGCCCTGCCCCCCCCCCCCCCAGGTAAAACTCTAAACTTCACCTATGGGATAATGTCACAGTTTCCTAAAGTCATTGACTAAAGGTAAAAGAGGAATGATTTTTGGATCTTAGCATAAGTTGGGAAATGTTTTGAAAGTGATCATAAAAGAATTTGAGAAAATAGAGTGAGTGAATCCAGTGGTGTACGAATGCTACTTGGCGAATGGGGAGTTGACCACCCCCTTTTCACTCGGAGGAAGGTTCAATGAGTTTCGAGACCCAGTGCTGCCTCCTCCTCCTACTCTCTCTTGGTACCTTCTCTACCTAGTCAGTAATCTACTTCATTACCTTGTACATATATATTTATTGCCAGCCAGTTTTTTTTGTGCATATTACTCATTGAGCGACATATTGGCAACCTTCATCATGAATGGTTTATGCGTGACTTGGTGAATTTTCTTCCTCATAGGATAAAGAAAAAATATTGTGAATTTCACTGAAAAGAAATGCTTAACACGTAAGAAGCACTTTTTAATGCTTTCCCTGAAGATATCATTCAATGACTAAAAAATCTAGTTTGTTGGTAAGTTTTATTCTATGTGAAAAATTATTGCAGTAGAGGTTTCTTTGAGGTGAACGTTGCTTAGTTGTCAATTTATCATGAATCTCTCACTGCTGATCGCATGCTCATACATTTAATAACTTGGAGAGGGCATAATAATTTCAGCTGTGTTGTTGATGTTTTGCAGTTCCTCTGATGGTCATGTGACGGCCGATGGCAAGGGAGAACACCTCGACAGTTCAACTCCCAGCAACCTCGACTTCTTCTCGCTGAGTAAGACCACATTCGCCTCCCTCTCCCACATCAAATTCATTCAAGCAACAAAAGCAGATCTATGAATTATTTTTTAAATTCCCCCTACTGGATGAGAATCTCAAGCCATTAGTGATGATCAAGTGGCATTAAATTAAGGAGATTTTGCATGCCTTTAGCGATTATGTATTAGAAATTCTCAATGTGATTATATGCAGTACCTTCTTATAGTGATTGCTCAACTATGAGAATGAACCCATGGTGACAATAGGAAATTCTTACACTGATTATACGGTGTGTTTCAGAAGGAATCTGCAATACTACTTCGGTGGGTGTTAGGGGAGTCAATTTAAAGCACTTTTTGCCCCATAAACATTGAGTCGCAACTCTTTAATTGCTGAGCTATGGCAACACAAACATTTTTGTTGTATGCACTTTAAAGTGCACACGTGGAAACAGTTTCTCATGTGTATCCAGCCTTTTCCACATTTTATTTAATATTCTAGATTTTTTAATACTTTATATAACTATGGTTGGACAAAAATGTGTGGCTATAAATGTCTGAAACAGTTAATCTTTGAGCTTAATTGAACGAGACCTTTGAGTGAGTATCAGCAATACAATTGCACAATCTCAAAAAGGTGTTAATCCTTAAAAATGTTGGGTCTGCTATGTATGGGAACACATGACCAGTAAATATTCAACAAATTTCATGGATAAATCATTGTTGGTCATGGTGCATTTCTGAAAAAGCAAAAATCTAATAACTTTAGGAGGCTTCTTTCAGCTCTAAACTGGATGGAATTAATACAACACATGCTCATCACTCTCTGCTCGGGTAATTAGATCATTTTCACCCCAAACGTTGAGCATTATGCATGACCAGAATTTTAATACCAATGAAAAATTGGCAGTCATGCCGTGAACAGCGGCCGGCAGAAAATTGCTTCATCTGAAAGTGGTATTAAGATTGAATCATGTACATATACAGTGATTCTTTGAAATACAAGCAAGATGCGTTCCGAGAGCTTGTTCGTAAGTTGATAAGCCTATGCAAGGCATCAAAAGGTGTGGTTATCCTGCAGAATGCAACTCTGCATTACAATTTTGCGTTAACTCACGGCCACTCAGTTTATCCATGGTGTCGCTGTAACGGCGTGCTGAGCAGTTTTTTGTTGAGGTTATAAGAACTGTGACAGTGAAGCATGTGAATAAGTAGTCAATTAAAGTAACAATTTAAGATACATCACAGAATGCAGAATATATTTTGAATTGAGTCACAAGTTACAACAAATTAACGGATGATGTCGTCAGAAGTTGAGGGAGTTTCCCTATTGATCCTGATGATATGCAGTACGTAAACTGTGCTCCTAGCATGTGGCCCTTCAAAATCAACATCGACCACTACTGTTTTCAGTGAACGGCTGTTCATGGCAATATTTCTGCCAGAAAAAGAATAGATTAGACCTAGATAGGGTAAAAATGTTGAATTTTTTAAATCAAACCCTGGAGAAAGAACCAGTGGCTGCCTGATGTCATGTGACACATTGGTCGATCATGCTTTCTTTAACAACATGTTATTTAAACTTTTTTCCTTGGCAGATAAAATTATGGAGACAATCTTAAGTTTTTTCCTAGAGAGCTTTCCTGATAATTTACTCCTTTAGTGAAATTATTTGCATTCACTTCTTGTGGTTGTTCATTGAAATATGTGATTAATCCAGATAGTAAGAGTTCAACCTTGGAACCGAGTTTCGAGAACTGAGAACCGATGGGGGAGAACCAGGGGTACCAAACAACCGAAAAAATTTAAGAACAGAGTCATCATTAGTATTAAATGATGGTCATGCTAAGTACACATGCCTGAGGGCAGCATGAAATAAGTGACTTAATGCAGAAATATTCTATTGCTAGAAATTCCATAATGTGCATGTACATATAGGTACTTGTTGCTGTTATGTGCCTGAAAATCTGAATTTTAGATGGCCAAGTAAAAAGTAAGTCACTTGGTAGTTTATGCACCAAAGTTGATGACTGCACGGGTTTGCACAATCATGATAACATGGTGCATGTTGGTGTGGACACTGCCACCTGCCTCTTCCTGCAGGCAACGGCAGCCTGGGTGGCAAGGAGATGCAGCGTTTGATCAGCAACCACGTGGAGGCAGGGAAGATAGGACGTCAGATAGCGGAGGCCGCCGTGCTGGACTGTGGGGCAGGGGTGGGGCAGAGTGATAGGGTGGGGAGCGGAGGGGGGGGAGGGGAGGCGTCGGAGGACGAGGGAACGTCCCCCCTCAGCCCCCCACCCTCTCCCCCTCCTCACCACCCCCCTCCCACGACACCACCCTCGGAGGGAACACCCTGCAGTGACCCAAGGCGCACCATGGTATGTATGCACCCTTCTCAACATCTGGGGTGATTCACACTCGCACCAAGTCTACATTGCATGAGTAATTTTGCAGAAGAGAAAAATATTACTCTTGGTGTTCAGCTTTGTATGCTCAAATGATTTTTAATATGTATAACGGAAGTCAATACCAATTATTAACTTACTTCTGCAAAGATTACACCTGCCAATGCACTTTTATAAGATTATAATTTACTAATGATGAATGGGCATAACTTAGATTGCAAAATGCCTTTCACCACTCTGGCGTGGCATGATCTAGTGTCCGGCCCCAGTGCAAGGCAAGGCGATGGATGGAGAAGAAATGTGTCCTTCAATGCTGAGGATTGTGTTTCTGAGAATTGGCGGACTTTGGTGAGGAGTGAACGGGTTCCCCCCTCGAGGGGGTAAAGCGTATCTGTTATGGGACATACTTTATGTACACTCGGTGCTCATGATGCAGCAACATAACTTTCAATTAGTGAGGCATATTAAAGACATGAAACTATTAATTAACAGAAATTCCATGAATATGGTCATTGATTGAATGGTAAATGTGAAAGGATTTTTTGAAAAACTCACAAATTTAGCCACTTTCACTCTTCTTTTCAAGTGTCCTCTTAATATGTAGTGATGGATGAGATGGAATGGTGTGGGGGAGGTTATAATTGTTTTGAGTGCATTATGGGGTGGGGGGTGATACAATGGACCTAATGTTCTTTATGACCAAATGTTCAACTTATATTTTTAGAACCAGCTCCATTTTTTCCACATTTTGAGTTGTGTCTGATCTCTGCAGCACTAATGGTTCTAGAGATACAGATCATCCTCTAAGTGGGACATTGGGAACAACAGCACCAGTAATAATGTGATAATGATTTCTTATGATTTCCAAAGTCTTGAAGTGATTACCTAATACAGTACAGCAGCTCTGGCAAATATAAGGAAATTTTGACCCTTCCTTCTTTTCTGTGAAAAATGTGATCTTACTGTAAAGGAAGAAGGATAAACTTTTTTTCACTATTTTATCTGTAATAAAACCAACTCAATTTGCTGTGAGCAAGATAATGCTGACTTTTTTATTATTTTTTTCATCCTGTATCATAACTTTTTCTCATATATCAATTTTTTCTGCAAAGATTAGAATAGGAAAATAGGGGAAGGAGGGTGAATAATGTTTTTTACTTGATGAATAATTATCAACACCTTTTGAAACTTTTGTACATCCGACAAATTGTCATAGTTTATAAATTACATTGTTCACTAAATTAGAACCTAAACTCACATAAAATCTTCGGCAAGCAAACACAAACCATGAGCATGCACTTCCATTCATTTGTTTACATTGAATGCAAACTGGAAACAGGTGGCGATGAAAATATTGCACTCTATATGGGACGATCTTTCCATAGAATATGAAGGCTTTAGAAATCACTTCTGATAGGTCTAGAGACATTTTACTCACTCTACCAACGTATTTCTGTAAAAACAAAATTTTTTTGAGACTTATATCAATGTCCTATGCGAGAGAGAAAAATGCAAATATTGGTATGAATAGTCATGCAGTAAAACAGCCAGGATCTCCCAATTATGAATGTTGTAAGTAGTTTTAGATACGCCCATAAGCAGTGGCATAGCCAGAGGGGGTCCCCCCCCCCCCCCAAAGTATAAAAATGTAAGTCTCTCGGGTCTGCCGGAGGCCACAGAGGGAACGAGAGGAAGGGAATTAAGGAATTAGTAACAAATTCCCGGTCTCTTCCATAACTCCACTTTATTCGCGTTCAGCTACAACCATCCCGCCAGTCATCCCCAAACCAACTCCCAACGTCGTGTCTTCTTCCCACCAATGCATCCGCTAGCTTGCAGTTCCCAGCTTTTCCTCACCGGATGCAGGGGGGGTGAGAGGAAGGCATTATGTATCTGCTTGCTCTATAGCTAACCATGGTGGGAATGCAAGTCAGCGTGACACACCATTCCCCCCCCCCAAAAGAAAAATTGAACATAGTGAAAATTTTCTGTCAGCCAACCACTTGCATTCCCACACCACATAGAGATTTATACAATTTAACATTCGAAAACTCCATAAAAATTACAAACAATCGATTATACTGAAAAGTCAAAAGATAGTGTCCTTTAAATGACACACTTGCCACACATTGAAAAACAATGCATTCATCTTTAGAATTAAACAACAAAAAAATGGACTTATAGTGGACAATTTAAAAAAATAAGACATTGGTCACCACCGATAGGAGAACAGGATAAGAATGCAATACCACAATGTACCCAAAACCCAATATAACACTATTAAGCAATACACAACCCCACAATACATGATTATTGTAACCTCTTCAAAGTCAGCACAAGTCGTTTAGAAAGAAATTTAAACAATATGCATGCTTCGTAGTAAACCCAATTACTCCCCCTGAATCAGCATAAACACTGTACTTTTCATATAATCAACTGGGCAAAGAGAATACCATTACAAACTCAAAATTCCGTAACATACTAAATCACTGTTCGTTTTATGAAAAGACATAATGCAATCACAAATCTTAAAGATGTTTCACAACCAGTACTCCATTATCCAAATGGAAAACACTCGGTCCCGTCGTACTTACATAGACAAAGACACTCAAGAACACTCATTGCCCCTCGGGCAAACACTCGGCCAACACCATAATGGCCTCGTCACTCACTTTTTAACTTGGCCACGACCTCAAATTATAACGGCAAGCGGCTAGCGTTGTACTTTCACTATTAATCTCGCTGATTTTCTCATCAAATGCACCGGGACATACTTCGGGGGAATTTGCACTAAGGGATGAGAGGGCTTCAGGGGGCATGGTGGTCAAAGGAGTCTCTGCTGCCGTCAGGGTTATCTTCGCGCGGTCCGCGCTATCTTCAAAAGGGGGTGGGGACATGGTGGGAGGCAAGGTCGCAGTGGGTAAGGTCACTGCCGACGTGTCAACAATCTCCACGGGGTCTTCCTTGTTTTTATCAGCAGCTCACCGCCTACTTCGCTACGGGTACGGCGAGCGCTGAGGTAAAGGCTGCTCTGCTCGAAGTGGGCGTGGTCGGTCGGCTTTCCATTCGTCTCCACGCTCGTCCTCCGAATGATCGGAAACCGCTGACCAAGATGCCTCGCTCTCCAAATCGGAAACGGCATCAACTTCCGAAGAAGGGAAAGGGGGGGAAACTGTCACTATTTCTTTCTTTCTCGTTGTTGCATTTGGAGTGGAAGGGGGGAGGTGGAAACGATTTCCGGAGACGTTGATGCTTCCTCAACTCCTTTCCCACTCGCCATCGGTAATCTCGGATGCCCACGCCTTTTCTCGCCCCTGATTGCTTCTGCGAATTCATGTTCTGTATTTCTCACACCCCTATGTGCTTTAACGCGGTCTTTATGCACCACGATAGTCCTAAAACGTAGCTGCAAACGTAGATTAGAGTCATTGAGCACCTCAAGGATTTTATAAGGCCCCGAAAATGGTTTGTGGAACTTGCGGATTCTGCCGGGCTTTATACAGGGGTCGTTTAGGTAAACGTATTGACCCGGCTGATAGTTCACATCCCTACTCCTCTTGTTGTATTGCCTTGCCTGTGACTCAAGGACCCTCTTACCGTTCCCCAAACAATCTTTCCAAATTTGCTTGAGTTGATCGCTTAGTTCGTCCACATATGAATCTCTCGTACCAGTCTCTACGGTCTCTAAGCAATGCAAGGGCGTCTTCATTTCACGACCGAAAATCACCTTGAACGGAGTCACTCGCGTGCTACTATGATAGGTTGTATTATATCCTGCCACCGAAAACGCTAACAACACATCCCAATTATTGTCTCTGCCATTAACACAGTGGCTTAGCATTTGCGAGATGGTTCGATGCACTCTCTCACACCTTCCATTACAGCTGGGGTGAAAGGGTGATGTACGTAATTTAGATACCCCTAGAAATTTACACAAATTCTGCAAATTTATACAAATTCTGGAATAAAGCCGACTCAAAGTTCGGGCCCTGATCCGACAGTATATACTCAGGAACGCCAAATTTCAAAATCCACCGCCTAAGGAGAGCGTCGGCCACTACTTCCGATGTCTGTGATGGAATAGTCACCATCTCTAAATACTGTGAAAAACGATCGAGAATGGTAAGTATAAGTCGGTTGCCGTTCGAGGTGCACGGTAGAGGCCCAACAATATCTATGCTGATGAAGGAAAATGGGGAGGTTCTTACTGGAAGTTTCTTCAAGGGTGCCCTCGTCTTCCCGTAAGGGCTGCGTTGATTTCAAGGAACACAGCTAGCAATCATCTCTCTCACATCTTTATCAAGGGAGGGCCAGCAGTACATCTGTCGTATTTGTCCAATAGTTGGCTTTACTCCTAGGTGTCCTGACAGAGCGAGGTCGTGATGTTGGCGGAACACAGTTTCCCGTCTGCTCACCGGAACCACCACCTTTAATCCCTCTTTTGTCGATCGGAACAGCAGTCCATTTTTCTCCTCAAAACTCTCACACGACTTCCACTCCTGGCATTCCATATCCTCGGCTTGGTACTTCTTCCAATCTTCGTCATCTATTACCTCCACCACTCGTATCTTTCGGCTTATCCCGTCGGCGTTAAGGTGGAGTTTTCCTTGCTTGTGAATAACCTCATACTCATATTCGGCTAACTTCAGTGCCCATCAGGTTAATCTACTACTGGGATCGCGGAGACTGAAAAGCCATTGGAGGGCGGCGTGATCCGTGATGATTTTGAACGGCCGACCCCACACATAAAGGCGAAAGTACTGAACCGCGAATACGACCGTGCACAGCTCCTTCTCCGAGGTCATGTAGTTTATTTCCACTGATTGAAGTTGCCTCAATGCATACGCGATGGGATGCTCCTCGCCATCTATCTCTTGCGACAACACCGCGCCCACCGCAAAGTTGCTGGCGTCAGTCCCGTCCTCTCTCAAACTTACACACACCCTGCGCTACAGCACAACTGTGTGCGTCCGTTATCACCTCTGGCTCTGTAATGTAGGTATTCTCCTTCAAGTGGGGCGTCATCTGACAGTCGGCAGCACACTAATTTTTTGCTCCTGGGCGGGATCACTGTCTCATCAGTTAATTTAATTGGCACTTCAATGTCCTTTCAAACGACCCTAGCGCTCTTTTCTTCCCTCTCCTCACATCCTTCATGCGCGCTGCACTTGCCTCTCAACGAAACGTAAACGTCACCTAATTTAATCGTCTTTTTCCTCACATCAATTAGTCCACCGTATTTTTCCAAGAAATCTAATCCTAAAAGCCCCTGATATTTTCCCACCGAATCTACCACTGTCATATCTAAACTATGAGAACACTTTCCCAACACTAATTGCACCGTTTCTACACCATGGTTCCACACAGTCGCCCCCGAAATGCCCTTGATTCGATATGGGGATCTTCTAATTCTTTTTGGGGCTCGTGGACTGAGATCAGCTTCGTGGATCCAAATAGCCGTCTCAAGGGCCGCGTCGAACGACGCCGGCACGGCCAAGCGGCACAGACGACCGAGCTCACCGGGAAGACCACGAAGGAATGCGTCCAGGGCCCTTTGGTCGGCTTCATGCTTGATTGCGGCAGCCATGTCAGCGTGGGTCGGAAGTTCATGTGTGTGAGAGTTGATCGATCTCACCCGGTCCGCAAAGGACTCTAAGTCCTCTCCCTGCCCTAGTCTCACCGATCCTAACTGCTTGCGATAGAATCGAGCCGTTAATTTCGGGTGATATCGATCAAGGAGGTACTTCTTAAAAACTTTAAATCAGCCGCCTGGTAGCACTCCTCCTTGATACGACAGAACTCTGCAGCGCTTCCACCCAAACGCACTCTCGCTGCCTTCAGGGTCTCTTCGCTGGTCCAGCCACTCAGTTCTGCCACGCTTTCCACTCGCTCGATGAAAGCGACAACACTCTCCCCAGGGCGGCCAGTGAATACATCGATGCTGCTGATGAGCGAGAATTTGTTTCCCCGCGACGGAGCAGAGCTCTGAGTCGCACTGCAGAGCCGTTCCTTTAGCTCCTCGTTCTCCTTGGCCAGGATGCTGATCTTCTCCCCGAAGTCATCTATGACACTCTGCAGCGGCACTTCATGCCCCCCAAAACTCATGCGACTCGCCATTCTCGCTGCTTCCTCGCGATATCTATGATCTCCAGTTTGATCGTACTTCTGACACCAGTGTAAGTCTCTCGGGTCCGCCGGAGGCCGCAGAGGGAACGCGAGGAAGGGAATTAGGGGATTAAAAACAAATTCCCGGTCGTTTCCATAACTCCACTTTATTCGCGTTCAGGTACAACTATCCCTCAAGCCGTCCCCAAATCAACTCCCTACGTCGTGTCTTCTTCCCACCAACGCATCCGCTAGCTTGCAGTTCCCAGCTTTTCCTCACCGAATGCAGGGGGGGTGAGAGGAAGGCATTATGTATCTGCTTGCTCTATAGCTAACCATGGTGGGAATGCAAGTCAGCGTGACACTTACAAAAACAGAATTACTTTCCTTCATAAATGAAAACAAACAATTATTGAAAAATCATGAATTTACAAAATTATTTTTTCTCTAAATGAATTTTTTTCGATTATGAAGTGATAAAATTAGTTTAAAACCCATTACTTAGTATGTACCCTGTTTTTCAAACATTTTCCCCCCTTTTTTGGCTTGGCTAGCTACACTACAGCCCATTAGGTCGCAGAATGATACAGACCGCATCAATTTACTGTCCTGTATGTGAGACAATTGTATTAACACGTCCATTTTAACTCCCAGGTCTATTTATCTCCGTTTTAAACAATGTTCTCTTTATGGGACTACAGAGCAAATGGGATAAATTATTTGTGCTCTCTACCTCGCCTCCCCATTCCAAGCGTGAGCAGAAGCACCTAATTTATGCACACATTACGGCACCCAGCATATCGCACTCAGCATTTGAGTACTCCCGAGAAAGATGTTACACCAATACAATTGAAGACACAGCAATCATGAATATTGCTATGATCTATGAAATATATTACACATTACCTTTTACAATAAACATAATAAATTAAGTGAAATTAAAAATACCTACATTTTTTTATTGTTATCACTGATAATTTGGATTATCTCAATGCAGTACGTATGTGACGCAATCAGCTGATGTTACTTTACTGTATATCTTCTCATGTAGATTTCAAGCATAATTATTGCTAAAATGCATTTTAAAGTAGGCAGCGGTAGAAACTACTAATTTTTGGTTTTGCTAAGTTTTTGGTTATAATTCAAGGGTTGTTTAAATTTTGAAATTTAATTCCTTTGTTATAAAACTGGATATAGAGAAAGTCAGTTTTCCTTTCACGACCACCCTAAATTAATAGTTTCATCTCATCTTTGACCAAAGTATCAGTTTTATTCTAGTCAAACAGCAATATGGAGGTAAAAATGCAGCAACTCATACTCATCACATGCCATTGCTGTTACCTAGTATCTAGTATCTCGCTCTCTTGTTCAGGAGGGTGCCAGTGTGTCTGTTTCTGATGCGTCCTCGACGGCTGAGCGGAGATTGAACAGTGGAGGTGCCAATTGTGCAGTGTCCGAGGGCGTATTCCCAGGCCAACCACCACTCACACCTCCAACTCCTTTCAGCGCGGCACATCGCAGCAGTATCTCGGTGAACCTCAACAGTACAGTCAGCCAAAATGGTCAGTATCACAATTCTACTGCACTCCCTTTTTACACAGATTCCTGCATCGAGATTTAAGGGCCCCTGCGCACTGGAAACTTTTACAAAGCAACTAAAGAGTTGCTTTGTAAAAATTGCCAGTGTGCTGGGGCTCTTATTAGAGGCTCTTTCAACAATAGACTATCTAATATAAGATATGGTCTCAGGCGTTACTTTGTGGAACTGCTTCATCATAAAATAAAAATACTTTGTTCTATTCCACACTTTATTTTCAATAGTACGACCAGGGTGTTCGCATATACACCTGATGATAGCATGAGATGCAGAAACCCGGGTCGTACTATTTAAAATAAAGTGTGGAATAGAATAAAGTATTTTTATGTTATTTTATAATAGACTATCTTGTGATAATTAATCTGAAGATTGGTTTACAGCCAAGGGTGCATGCTAACTCTCTGAGGTCAAAGGATTTTCATCAAACTTGGAAATTAAATCAAATTTGCACGAAATGTCTCACAGTTACCTTTATGATCATGAAAAAAGCTTTTAGGGCTAAACACGGCGGGCACATAGAGTGAATCTTTGCCAAGGGATGGAACTACCATCGGGAGAAGCTCAGTACCGTAGAATAGTACATAACTATATATGTATGTCCAACATTTCCCAAAATCCTCTATTCCCCACCCATCAGCCCACCCCTTCCAGAGTTTCCCTCCGTAGCCAACCAACAGTGACTCTGCCACCACTCATCATTGCTCACTCAGGTGTCATATGTTAACCATAAACCCTTCGAAATAAAATATCAAGTTGCACGAGAACAATAGATACGTGTTGCAACCCTCCCCCTTTCTCCCCAATTGATCCTCATCAGCCACCCCTCTTCAAATATGTATCTGTTTTTCAGAGCCAAAAAAATGAGTCACCTATTGGGCCCAAAAGTCTCTAACCATGACTTTCGGCAAATGATGAGGTATCTTGATTGGATACTGAAATATTCTCATTATTATGCACATAATTCAAAAGGATATGACACCAAACACGTTGTATTTTTGACATTTTTTAAGACTGGAAGTAATGTCCCTGATAAAAATTAAAAATGGAAGTGGAATGGGGAGTAGGAATGGATAGAGCCCAGAGTTCTATAGCCGCAGAAAATTTCACTGAGGTCAAGCAAAAGTTTCGAATTACCTGAGAGCGATGGGAATTAAGTGGTTATTCTTTCAAATAGCTTCTCCCCCTCTCCTCTTTGCCAGCTCCCCTCTTTTCACGTGACCTGCCTTCCTGGTCCTCAATTTTTGAAACATGCTGATAGCCCGAGTCACACTGTTCTTCAGTGACAACCAATAACTTTCCGCAATTAGTGTTTTCCCTCAGTGTGATTTCAAGAATAAGAATTCACACCAAATAAAAAAAAGAATGAGTCCAAATTTGACGCATTTCCGACATACTTAACTTTGTTATTCATGGTTTAGTCACTTTTATTTATCAATTTATCAAGGAATCACTAGTTCCTATATTAGACTTCACCCAAAAAGCGATGAGAATTTTTCACTACAACAGCATAATTTTGCTTGAATTAGCTGAAATAGTGTTAATATAAATTCCAATGATGAAAGTAATAACTATTACATGCAATAATTGGAAAAAGTAGGTGTGTGCATGCATTAAATTGTACATATTTTACACGTTAGTACACATATAATTGTGCTTCTTACATTTTCGATTTTCTTCCATATATGACCGTTTACTAATTGACAGAAGGCAAATTTAAAAGAGTTCTGACTCGATCTAGAAAAAATATGACAGTTTTCGGATTCAGCACACAAAAATATAGGGTACTCCTTCAACAGAACTTGAAAAACATGGTAGAACAGTAGAAATGCAGGCCTGTGTTATTAGCATTAGACCCAAACGAGATGGAACATACTGGAAATTCAAACTGCACAAATCACTTAGTTTGCACGTTTCTGCCTAGAAAATAAAAAGACCTCACAAAATTTCCCCATCTTACTCGCTCCTCCCGTCCGTATTCTCTCCAGTGGCTCGCTGCTATATAGGAAGGCAGAGTTCCCGAACACCCAGACAACACTCTCCATCCCCACCAAGGCCCCTACCCTCCCATGCTTTCACAGGCCCCCCTTTCTCTCGCTGAGCGGATGAGTCGTTCTAGTCCCCCCAACTGGCTGCTGGCGATACCCTCCGACGGGTTGGGTTTTTGTCATTATTATTAAATGTATTACTTCACACCTGCATATAGCTTTGTTTTAAAAGTTGCATTAGACTAGTGACTTGGTAATAATTCTTTTGATGTGACTGTTTTTTGTCAAAAATAAAATATTCAATTAATTGCAGCACGTAAAACTTATAATTTCCAATTAATATCAATTTGGATAAGCCAGACAGAAAAAAATGCATTGACTGTTATGTATTAGCAAAGGTTTCATGTCTATATAATGGTACTCATCACTCCAATTAGGAAAATCGTTTAACTGGGCGATCACCTTTCACATTAAACAAATAATCCTATTGTCTCTATGGCTAACGTTACATTTTTGAGGATTTGCTCAAAATGCTTCTCATACTCTGCACTAGCTCTTCATCTTTTTTTTTGCACTAGATAAATGTCCATTAAATAAGAGAGAATTAGCACGAATTTTCAGGTGATAATTCTGGGAGAAAGCAGAATCCCATGTCCTTTTCTTCAGGCCTTCAAGTTATAGAATTCCACCCAAAGTGTGCTGATAGGATTGAAGTTTGCAGCCATGTTTAAAAATAATTATGGCATTAAAAAAAATAGGGAATATACTAATTGGTGTTGAAAAATTTTGAATTCAAAACAATGCTAATTTTTTTAAGTTATGGAAAAGATTTTTCAGCCATTATCTACTGATACTTACATGCAGAAATTGTTTTAATATTTATCGCATTCCTTTAAGTTTTCCCAAACCCACATAAGTTATCTGTAGAAGCTTGTTCTGTATCCATGAAAAAATCCTTTAAGCCTCAATTTTTGTGCAATGAGATTTTTTTTCATAGTTATCCGTAGTCCATAATTACAATTCTTCCTGATTTTGATATGATCTTGTACCTAAATTTAATTGCTTAGAATTATGTTTCCCCAATACAAGCTGCAGTAATATAATGCAGCTGCTTTGACGTATGTATTTATAATTTTGAGTAAAGCCTCTTGGTAGGTGGTGGGAGAGGGGAAGGGAACGTTAAGACACAAACCAAACATTTTCCTTATCAGGCACTATATTCATCAATAACTCAATAGATTTTATCGGTCACTCAGTTATGTGTGCACTGATGCCTTCAGTGGCCTCGTTCCCCTTCTCTTGTCCGGGAGAGATCTCTCTCCACATTGACTTGCTTGTGCTTACTCGGTCAGGTCCAAAGTGCATATGCATTCCCTTACATGGGCATGTAAGCGCTCAAGTCGGCCAGCAGGAAGTGCTGTGTGGGTGGGGAGGTATGGATTTGTTGAATGCATAGGATAAGGAGTAATGGTGTGAGGGAAAGGAACAAGTCAGCGCAGCCTCTTGCATTTATCATCCTCTTGTTTTAGGAATCATAATTGCATATTATGATACATGCATTTACATATTTTAACAGGATAAAATACCTTAAGTATAAAAAAATGAAAGCATAAAAAAGTAAATAAATGTACTAAGAAATTAAGGTTGTGGAAAGGAAAATTACAGTGGGAAAAAAATACAGCAGAAAAAATGGATGTGGTTTTTCGTAAGGGTGATGTTGAGAAAAAATAATAAAACTTCAAAGTTATAATAACATTATATAGCTAAATGAAAGCAAATATGTAGTACTATAAAGAAATAACAAAAAAGTAAACTACACAAGACAAATTTGGAGACATTTCTTCTCTCATAACTTTTGATAAATAGGGGGTAAAGCGTTCATCCCTTGATAGTCCATTGGCTTCTTTCAATGTGTGATGTAATGCCAGGTGAAAAGTACCTATACCTAATTATTATAAGAACATGTTTTTAGTGCATAGAAAAAAAACTCACTCAACCACTTATTAACCAAAGTTACCCATAGTGACACAGTTGATTTTTCACGATTGTTCAAAATATAAGGTATGTGACTTGATGCACTGATTAAAGGTATTTTGATATTTAATTACATACTTACGTTCCAATGTCTTTTAACTCATCAAAGTCACATCAAATTATTAATGACTTCTGAAACCTGTTATATTTTAATCATTGAGATGCTCTAATGATTGTTGTCAGTGCTTGGATTTCTCGAGTCAAGTGTAATGTTAAATCAAAAATCAGAATTAAATTTTTTGCTTTGTAGCTTGAGTGATACAATAACTTAGTCTGCATGCAACCGAATGAAGCCAATGAGTGTTGTTGACTATTCCTGCAGATGACGAGATGATGGACATGATAGCAGGCACGCCAATGCTCCCCGAGTCCCCTCACGACACAGGCGCCTCGACCGACGGGAACGATGAAGCCGCCATGGCCGTCATCATGTCCCTGCTGGAAGCAGATGCTGGCCTCGGTGGGCCCGTAGACTTCTCAGGGCTGCCATGGCCCCTGCCGTGACACAGCCTCTCCTCATTGCACCAACACTTTTCCTTCGAGAGCCAATCACTTTAGAAGAACAAAATATTCATATAGGTTGTGGAAAACATTTTCTCCCCATGGAGTTTTAAATGACCCAAATCTATCAAAAATTTCCAACCAGTTCCCTATTAGAATTAAATCTGAAATTGCTGTGGACAGATGTTGAACTGATGCATGGAAATGTAGTTCCTGGACTGAAATATAGATGGAACCAAAGTTGCCAATCTGTGGCACACATAAATGGAAGCGAGTTGCCTTTCCTGATCTGACACTTGTGGGCACAAGAACAAAGTGGAAACTCTGTACAATTGCTTTCCACTAGTTCCCAAGGAAACAAAGAATTCCATGGTGTTTACTTTTGATAGGATACCAGCAAATGCTATGATGTGAATGGTTGTGAGGTTTGGACCGGAGGTTGTGGCAAAAGTCACTGCTTATTCTCAATAAAGGCACTCCATTCTCAGCTGAAGAGCATGCCAGAGGAAAAAATATTGACAGAAATAATTCTATACCATTGAAAATGGAGGAATTTTAATCATTGAAGATGATGGCAGAGGACCTCTTCCGTACATTTTTATAATTCTGTCTGCAATTCAAATCAGCTATTTTTATGCATCTCAAAAGTGAAATTGCTTACAACAAATGCACCTCTCATTATTATTGCACATCAAAAACAGATTGATAATGATGATATTAGAAGTGATTACTAAGCCATCAACAACCCTTAGCAAGTAGCAGCATGTGGAAATTGTTTGCATTGTAGACATTGTTGGTCAATACAAACATTGCTTTTAAGTGAGAGAAGTATACAGCAGCCTCTCATGTAGCAAAGTTGGTGAGATCTAAAATTCAGAAGTTCGAAATAACATCAAAAAAATTTTTGCATGTTTTATGTAATTGTTGTCAAATATTTAGTACTTTTGCACAATTTCAATGTTACAAGCCATTAATTTGGTTATAATTATAAATGTAGAATAACTTAAGAGTCATTTGAATGACTGCCGATCAGATAACTGTAAGTATATGCCATAAAAACAGTGTGCCACGTAATAATAATTCTTTATTGGTTCCCGGACATGTGGACAACATGTATAGAACAAGTCAAGTATGTACAACACAAAACAAAACATAAACAATGAAAGTAAAAATTAGAAATTCAAATGCAATGACATATACTCATCAACAGAATAACAAAAATTGCTTACTAGATACAAGTACAGTTTTTTCTTAAAGGTGCTCATAGAGCATATTTCCCTTAACTCTTTCGGCAAAGCATTGTAAAAACTCACTCCAGCATACACAGGGTTTTTACAGTACATGTTTAGATTATGGGGGACAATCCTGAAGTTTTTAGATGCTCTCGTGTTGTAATTATTATGCTGCATAATTTTTAATACATATATGTAAATGGTCATTACCAGCAAATTTTTTTCAAAGTATATTTCCTCTATTGCAAGTACAGCAGTAATGACTACTTACTTTAACGGCACATCATCAAGAATATTCTGAAGAGAAGAAGTCTACACCTAAACGACGATGATAAGTGCGTTCAGACTAAGGAAGAAGTGGGATAAAAGATACAGCTGGCACCTTGCCAACTTTTGCCCTCTATTTTGGCAATTCATTACAGCTTGCACTCTGCTTTGTTGCTGTTTTTTGTTGGTATGAGCAACCAGTGGCATACTTATAAGACAAACACACACATATTACAAAAGTCGTAAAACAGTATTCATCAGCATAGATTTTATTAACAAAGTGAAGCAAATGGTACAATAAGCCTATAACTTGGGATTACACATCCTTTTCGCATTCAGATTCTTGCTACACAAATATATTTTCAAAAATTACTCTACATGTTGCGTCTGGCCACGATACGAGCATCAGGACGTACGATCCCACCAGCTGCTTCATCTTTGCCACATGACTCACTTTCACACTTATGTGTCGAAACTGGATACTTTATGGGTTTGAATTGCTCTGATGGATCCCAAGAAGAGCAGAGTAAGATGGATTGTCTTCAGGCTTATGATTCTAAAGTCTTCGCACTTCTCAGGTCTCCTCTTTTAGAGTATGCAAATGATGATGTTCTTCTCAAAGTCACGAGGTAAATCTCCTGTTGAGTACGTATAGCAGATAGTTTTATACAGTTGAGTTAAGACCTTCTCTCCTGCATTTTTGATAAGCTCTGCTGGAATGTCATCTATTCCTGGGTCCTTATTCTTTCGCAGGTCTCTTACTGCAGCGTCAAATTCCGATCTTAAGATGCTCGCTCCAATGTCATCCTTTCATACTTCACTTTCCTCTTCGACAATTTTTGAGCTAAGTTTGCTTCCATTGTATAATTCCTACAGGTATTCTTTCCATCTCTCAGCTTTTTCTTCGTTTTCAATTAGAATATTTCCATTCTTGTCCCTTATGGTAATACCTCTTGTGCTTCGTTCCTTGGAATAGTTCCTCACTAATCTATAGGCTGCTTCCACTTTCCCTTGTATGAGGTTATTTTGCACATCCTCGCATATGTCCCTCATCCGTGCTTCTCTGGCTTTCCTCGCTTTGCAGCAAATCTCGTTCTTTATTCTCTTGATGCAAGCCTATCCTTTCTCAGTATTCAGATTTTAATACTTTCTCCAATCTTCAATAAGGTCTAGGACTTAATCCGTGATCCATGGCTATTTCTTAACACATTTTCTTCTCCCTAGAACTTCTCTAGCTGCCTCCTGAGGCCCACTTTTCATATTTATCCAGCTATTCTCCACTTATTTTTCAGTCTGATCTAATCCCATCTTGCTCTCCATTACTTCTTGAAAGGCATGTTGATTTTTTTGCTTCTTTAGTTTCTTTAATTGCCATGCGTTCTTCGCTGATTTCTTCAATTTTAGGTGGCATTTCATCATCACTTGATAATGATCACTGTCAGTATCACCCCCCAGGTAGCTTTTGCAGTCCTATATCTTGTTCCTAAACCTCTGCTTCACTAAAATATAATGTAGTTGAAATCTTCTCTTGTCTCTTGGCAATTTCCATGTATGTATATCTTCTTCGCATGTGATTCTTAAATAGCATGTTGGCAACCACTAATTTGTGTTCTGTGCAGAATTCCAGGAGCCTTTCTCCTCTTTCCTTTTGATTTCCTAATCCATATTTTCCAGTTATCCTAATCCACTAGATCTAATCCATTTTTTTCAGGAAAGGGCAACTGAGGAAGGAGTGAGGATAGAATTAGCGAAAGTTGGGGCAGGGATTGCAGGCGGAAGAAAATGGTCAACACAATACGAAGAGAGGGGGTGGGTGGATGGAAAAAAACCCCTGAGGAGGTTGGGATCGGTTAAAGAGTGGGTGAGGAAAGAATTTGACCATTTGTTTTTGGGATCCCAAGGAGAGGAGGAGAGTAAGTGACAAACACTTGTTCATTCATGAGCATATTCATATCAGTTTGCAAAATTATAAATTGCCCTAAAGTGTCTTGCCCTGATTGACAGCATGGAGAGAATATCTGGATGGAAATGACAAGAATGAGAAGTCGACAGCAAGTGTTTGGCAAGAAGTGACGTTTCATCCCCATTTTCCCCAGCACCCTTTGTGTTGCATAAACCTCTTTTCTGTTTTCTCAACCCCGCCAAAAAACATATAAATGTGATGTACTGTGGTGTCTTATGCCAGACGATGGCTCTGTGGACCAAAACATGTTGTATGCATTCCAATGATAGTGGAAAGGAGCAACTACCTTTCATTTCAACACCTTGCATTGTGTGTGGTTTTCATAACGTATTTGCTTAGTTACATAATACTGCCATGTACTTCCTTGTGAAAAGTGGATATAGATGACTGGTAGTGCCACAAGTGGTAATTTTGAAATTGATCTTAATGCGTGCAGAGCAACAATAGGGTAGTCAAAGAAAACGAAAGGCATTGATTGTGATTCATTACCCACCATTAGTGTATTCATAATATACAAATTATTTGGGTTTAGAAATACCGGTTAAGACGAATGGCAATGGTCAATTTTATCCTCATTTGAAAAAGGCCAGATTGGCGCCCATGCCATGCCACTCCACGTGACGTCACAGGGACCTAGTTTCTATATAAGTAGGTAGATAGGAGTTTTACATCGTCTGAGATTACCAATGCATGCATGAGATACAGAGCTCAGGGAAACATCTCTTAATAATCACCTATTAAAATTGGCCACGGTCGGAAAGTTCCCTTCCTTTGATAAGGCATTAATAATCCTTATTTAAGCCAAGCGCTACCTGCTAGCAGGGTACTCTGCTACCTGCTAGTATCAGCACTCAAAGCCTCACCCCAAGGTCACCTCACTTGCAGCAGCAGGAATCAGAACGACGTCACACGGAGGTTTCCCAGCATTCATACTTAGCTGTCGTGTTTTCGCGCACTTGAAAATTTTCACTTTTAATTAATTCGTGAAAAATAGATATCTTCATTTAAAAATCTAAAAGCGTGAAATATGTACTCCAGGAGTAATAATCTTTCGATTTAGGCAATAAAAAATAATAGGAAACCACCCTATTCTAGCAGCAGACTTGAGAAGCCTGTAATGTAATACTCGTGCCCCTTCCATTCATATTTTTCGTCAAACTGGAATTATCACACTCATTAAAAATAATGTTGAAAATAAGTTGCTTGGACACATTCTTTTTTTTGGGCATTTGCCGCCCAATGGAATGCTCAGGGCATCAGCGGACCACCAAAAAAAAAGGAGAGCATCAAAGCAGGTCACCTGGAAAAAATTCTTGAGGGTTACATGGGGGGAATGTGGTGCTCCAAGAAAATGAATAATCATTTCCCACACAAGCTGATAGTTTTGCTCTTACCCAGAGGAACTTCCCCAACAAATGACGAGATTAACCCCCCCCCCCCACCAGCATTCCAATCTGCTTCTAACATAGGTGATGCTAATAATGGTAATTTGCCTGTATTACTTACTGAGAAAAGTGATAGCTGTTTGTAACAGATGTCAAAACAGAACAAAAAAGTTAAACAGCTGTCAGCAGCGCTTTTTAATTTAGAATTAGGAATGTGCTTTTGTTGTGCTATATAATTTTGTAGAATGTAAACAGACTGACTGTGATGGCAAGCATCAGCACCAGATGTGACGGAAAAGTTGCAGCTTTCAATGCTGACTGAAGCATGTAAGCCTCTGTTACCATATATGTAGTCAAATTTGAGTGTACAAAATGGGGTGAGGAAAGGAAGATCATAAGTTTACAGAATGCTCAACTCTCTTAGCTCTCAGATCCTAATACATTATGTTCTGGAAAATAAGGAAATAAATATCAAGAGTCAACAATCTGAAGAAGATTCAACTCACCGCTAAATTCTTCAGGTTAACTTAATACTAGTCAATATCATCATATTGAATAGAACACAATATGTATTTTCCACATAAAGTTGACGGGTTTCAGTGAAAGCTTGGAAAATGCTAAGTCAGTGTTTTGTAATTAATTTTTATAATAAATCATAAATGCTAATATGTAGTAACAAAATTCCTCTATTTTACATCCGTCATCATCTATTACAAATATCCTGCCGGAAGCCTTCCTCTGACATTCTTGCCTTCCACCTGTCCTCCTCAGGGGTTTCAAAAACTTCTCTCGTAAATTACTATAGCCATCAATCCATTTGATCTTAATCATTCTTGTCTAGCGCCACATTTCAAAAACTTTCAATCTCTGCTAACTATAATCATTCATGCTACACCGTCATAAAGAAACTTGCTCTTGATGTAAATCCTGCTGAAATGTTTCCATATTTCATTTCTATTCCCAGTTTCATCCATGGCTGAGAGATCACTAATGTAATACCATAAGACTGAAGGCCAGGAAACAGAACGTGAAAACATAGTGAGGGCACACAATGGTTCAAAAGTTGGACCATCAGAATGAGCGATGAGAAAAAAATAGAGTACTTCCAGACCAAGAGCTGGAGGAGGATGGATGTTGAAGACGAAATGGACGGATGGGGTGAGAAAGGAGGTGGTTCATATGTATATAGAAGAATAGAGTGGGAAAGGAAGCCACGTATCATAGTATGCCAAAGAGGAACACAGTGGCTTGGTCACTAAATAAGAGAGAGGTGGTGCTTGGGAAACATAATGCACGGTGAAATTCCCATAGGAAGTCCAAAGGACAAGTATTTAGGACAGACGAAGAAGCATATGCTGAGGTAAAAGAACTAGCTTAGAATAGGAGAAATGGGAGGACTGAGGTCTTATACCTATCTTAGGATTGCAATACATACTATGCATGTGTTCCTCACTTTGACCCTTTTAACCAGAACCGTCACACCAACCAATTCCCTTTTTTGTCCATTGCTGGTTACTCGACTATCCAGACAGCAGAACTCCTAACCTCTTCAAGATATTAGTTTCCTAGTTATATGCCGATATTAGCCTCTTCCCTATTTGTAATTGATATTTTAGGTTCTCGTGCATAAAATTGCTATTGTACTCTCCATATTTACAAGTACATATTTATTCACTACATAAATTCACTTCTTGTATTTCTCATTGATTATATTGATAGCTTTTTCAATGAAAACTGAGAATTTAACTGGAGACAAAATACTACTCCCCACAAGTAATTTTCCCCTATCCCATAAAACGGTTACAATTCAGCTGCAATTATAAGGGGAGAAAACAAGAGAAAAATCAACATATTTATTACTTGTAGAAGCCATTTTTACAGAAGAACACCACCAGAACCAGAGCTTTTTCTGCTTTCACAGAGGTTTCTGCGTAGCCACAGAAGAGCTCCCAACTCGACTGGCACTTGCAAATGTCGAAAAGACTTGAAGGAAGAATTTCATTGAGAATGTATGCTCACAATTCTCTCTCAATCCTTAAAATTCTCTGACTTAAAGGCCAGGGATTTTCTCTTAACTTTAGCATGTTTCTGAGGGGACTTTGTGCTATCCACACTCACTGGTGAGGTCATGTTGGATTTGCCGATAGCTTCGTTGCCCACCTTCAGCTGAGGCAATCTGTTGGAAGTTTTGGAAGACACCGACGATGGCACAACATTCGCCCCACCCCAACTGACATCAGGAGAGAGTACCTTCACGGCAGACTCTATGTCCACACGCTCCTTCTTGACGGCCACCAACGGACTGCCCTCTGCCTTTCTCTTCTTGCCCCGAGGCGTTGTCTCTTCGGATACTCCAAGCAGCTCTCTCTTGCTCATCTCCAGCAGACGGTCGATTATACTTCCTGAACTGTCTTCCTCCACTGAATTGTCAGCCTTCTTCCGCTGCCTGGGGGCCTTGGCCAGTTGGGGAGAGGGAGAGTGCTGGGGTCCCACTGAAGCCCTTGCCTTTTGCTTCTTGCTCGGCTGAGGGCCCTCCTCTCCCAGGGACATTTCCACCGTCTTAAGCAGTTGGCTGATGAGAGAATCGCGGCCCCCATCTCCTCCATGCTTCGTTTCCCCATCTCGTTTCTGCCCCCAAGGGCTGCCATCTCCTTGAACCGCCACTGGGGGCCTGCTCACCACTTGAGGCTCCTCCGGGGGCCTGCTCACAACTTGAATCTTGACTGGGGTCTTGCTCACCACTCCACCTCCTTCAACTTCGCCTGGGGACCTTCTCACTACTGTGTCAATGGCCCTGAAAAACATCAAATAATCAGTTGGCAAATAACTCTTTGGCAATTCACTTTCATTACTGCAAGGAAAAGATTGCACTAGGCAAGGTTAAACAAAAATTTTCTCCTCGTTACTCCAATTCAGAAGGGAAAATAAAATGACAAACGACCCTTTCCTTCTTCCATTTGATTAATAGTTGTCAATTCATAGGTAACAAAACAACCAAGTTCGTAACCCTTCTATGCATTGGGGAATCTAGGCTAGGGCCACAACGGCAATAGAGGGAGAAAAACAGCATCAAGTGAAGACCCTTCCCAGAAAATGTTGGATTTTCAACACCCAAAACCAGTAGTTATAGGCTAACCTTTGATATGAAGGCCATGATATGAAAAAAATACCTTACATATGTGGACTGTTTCATTAGCTAAAGGCTTAAGGATACAGTGTTATTGGTATAGAAAGCAATCTTAGTAATATTAATGATAACAAGTTTTGATTTATCTCTGAATAATTAATTCCTTTCCTTATAAATCTCTATTTACTCATCCACCAACTGAATGTAAGAATTAAATTGCAAATTTCAGTAAACAACCGCACAAACCCTCAGCTAGCAAGGGGGACCATGAGTATGCAGTACAAGATATGCCGCAGTTACTTTACATATACAGACAACTAAATAAAATTTTGCTTTCTCCAGGAGTTTTAATGCTTAACATTCGACAATACCCAGTTCTCTTTATCTTTGTGGTCGGGGCTAACTCAAGTGGAAGGAAGGTGCTTTTCATGCGAATGCACATTCTGCCATCTTACATAGCCTCTATCATTAGTATTAATCTCACCACTGGTCAACAATCCTAGGATTGGTTTGACGCAGCTCTCCACTCAGTTCTCCTATCAGCTAATCTTTTCACTCCTACGTATTTCTTCTCTTTCACATCTCTCTTGTTAATCTAATGATGGAAAAGAGGTTGATTATAACTAGAATAAATAATTTCATCACATGAGTTGCATGGGAATGACAATGTATGAAAACTTAAAAAATTCATTCAGAAGTTTGAAACATAAATATTGACTATTCCACATCCTGCGCATCCTTCAACACAAAAACATGATATATGTAATCTACTCAAGTAATACATATCACTACTTCAGGATACGTGGGAAATTTATTTTTCTCCCAAGTAATTGTTCTATTGTGATGGAATATCTCCATGATGAACAAAGTAAATGGGGAGAGAGAAACGATTGGGCTGTCATAAAAAGAGGGAAAAATGTTGTACGTACTACATTTCCTTTGTCCACGATGCAGGGTCAAACAAGTATACACCTTGAATAACATGTACTGCACATGAACTCAGGAATGTGAAGGTGATGGAGTAGACCATTGCATACTTAATTTAGACGTATGGGTGAGTGTCAATGTGTTTTGAGCCCGAGACAAAATGGACAGGAGGAGCCACCACATACCTTTCAGTGCCATCCATGTTCATCTGACCCAGAATGTAAGGTAGGGGACCAGAGGTTAAGTCCAATTTCACGACGGTGAACTTAATATCCTGGCCAATGGAAAAATCCCACCCACAAGCATCATCTTCCAAGGGAATGGAAACGTTGAAGCCTTTGAGAACCAAACAGCCCAGGTGGCGACCGCTCTGCTTGCACACTACTCCTGCAATAGAAATCACATCATTCAAAACACAGAAGTGTAAATTACTACGATTGGAGAACTCATTCGTGGTTACGTGAATAGCTCCAGTTAACATCTCATAAAAATTGCATACTTGCACATACGTGATAGCTCACTCTCAGAACTATCGAAGTTTCGAATAACTCGAGTAAATGGAATTTCATGTAAAATTAAAATATGAACCTACTGTGATATGAAAAGGCAATGATATTCTACTGAAAACCAAACTTATGCTTGATATACCACCAGAAAACTTTACCTTGAAGCATACTTCCGACACTTGGCTTGAAGAGGTAGAAACTGGCTTCGATTCTCAGCGCAATTTTGCTATAGCCGTAACAAATCGAGCCATATTTACTCAATATCTTAATTTTTTCATATCCTATGATGATTGCTTTGGTCCTGCCAAAAAGGAATTTATTTGATAAATAGAAAGGAACGATTATGACTTACGAACGAACATAGTATTGAGGCTCAAAGAATACTCACTCGTAGTCGTACTTCAAGAGATGGGAATCTAGGTTTTCCTTAATGCCAGACTTAATGTCTAGCAATTGCGATGGCAGCAGAAATACTACTCTTGTCTTCTTCTCCAGCGTCACGCATGTCCCTTTTGTTTTTACTAACGTATTCAGTTCACTTTTAGAGAACTTTATGTCCACTATATCCTGCATCGTTGAGTGAGAATCGATAACACTGAACTAGCAAATTGTTTCACGATAGAAACGGTAGCGGTGGCATGCGAGTTTCTCTCACCAACAGCGTGCACTAAATGGGTGGCGTTTCGCTGAGTCGTAATATTAGGCTAAAAAACTGCCATTGTGAGATTAAATATGCCTCTAATGGATTCTAAGCACTTGCAGCTGATATCTAATGTGTCACTTTCAATCAATTTCTACATCCACATCACATTACACCACTCCAAACACCGGGCAAGCCCAAAAACAACACCTACGGTCCCAACACAATTCCAGCGACTCCAGAAACTAAGAACCCGCTTCCCCGCTTCCTCGCGCTTCCTTTTCGGTCCCCGACCCCCCCGAACAGCGCACTCCCCTACCACCCTCCCCGACCCTCCCTCCATCTGTGCTTCTGCACGCTACCTGTGGCAGGAAGTGAAAGTTGTTGATGAAGATGACGAACGCAATGCAAATGTTGTAAATAAAGCTTCGGAAATCTTTGCAAGCGATCGTTCGGTGAAAGTTTTAGTAAACTCTATGGATAATTCACTAGAATAAACTTCAGGAAGTTTGGCTAGTCCTACAGGGACGAGTTAGGATCGCGAATCCTTTGCTTCTCAAATACACTCAATAATATCACGAGAAATCTCCACCAGTATATTCTGTTTGTAAGTGTTGATTGATTTTCAATTTTGCTAACGAACTGTCACCTCATTGGCAGCGTTTTGATTATTGTAGCGTTTTTTAATCCTAAGGATAAACCCCTTCAGTTGCTCTGTTTGTAAATTTGTGATCTGGGTCATTTTGTGGAGACGCAATGACCCGTCATGCAAGAAATTGTACTGCTGGTGCAGTGTACACCTACCATGAAAAGAAGAAGGATGCACAGGCTTCAGGCTACGGAACACAGAGCCAGAGGGTTGGGAAAGATTCGGTGAAAGATTTCGACTGTTGCTGTTTATCCCTCCAGCCATGCCGTAATCCAGTTATTACGTAAGTATTGTTGATTGTGTTAACATATATTAACTGATCACGGTGTAACGTCGGTATTCTTCCTTTTTTCAGTTCTGAGGGATATCTTTTCGATAAGGAATCGATATTGGAGTATATCATTACGAAGAAAAATGAAATAAGCAGGAAACTGAAGGAATACGAAAAGCAAAAGAAAAAAAAGGAGGTAATTTTTCCTGTACGACAGTTCCTTTGATGCCATTTTTAATATTGCAATTTTTATAAAAGCAGATTGTTCAAGGGTATCCAAGGGTGTGACAGCGTGCGGTATGAATTGTGAACTATTTTGTACTATAAATTTCATTAGGATAAGGTGTAAATGGCAGGCAACCTTCATGGTACATGGTTTTTTCACTTTCTTTCTTTTTCACTATAGTTTTTGCATACACAGTTCTAATCTTATTGCAGTGTACTGCAGTAATTTGGTATGCATTTTCTTTTAAAGTTAATACTTAAGTATGTACAGTAGCACATAACTTATTTTATAAACGAAGTCCGTTACAAGTCTGAGGTGTTGTTAAACGGGTGGTCGTTGAGTGAGGACTTACTGTACACATAAAACTCTGGTGTGGAATTGCAGAATTCCATGATAGGTCAAAAGCAACACTTCTGCTGCGTATGATATATCATAGCGTAGATACTGATACAGTGGCCAAGCAAAGATAAAATTTTGTATGAGTAAACAAAGTTCCTTTTCATTCAAGAAGTACCATCGCATAATTTTCTCAGAAAAAGTATTAAAAATTTAGGTGAAAATGAAAAAAGCAAATTTTGACACCTGCCCCACTGTGTTAAGCAGTGTTCAATGAGTAGGTGGAGGAAAAGAAAATATGGCATTGACGTGTGTATATTTGAAAAAGTTATTGGATGTTCATGTTGTGATGGAATGAGAGTTTAAACGTGTCTGTTGAATTGTTGGCAGAATGAGCTTGCTGAAATAGCTGTGGCTGAGAAGCAGTCTCGCGTGAACTCGTTTTGCAAGACGGAGCGGAGCATTGTGAGCAGCAGTCCAGTCAAAGCCTTCCTTTCAGGTTTGTTGAATTATTAGTAAACTGATAAGATATATTTGTCAAATTCAGAAAAGACTCAATGATACAAAACTCGGTGAGGTGTGCTTGTTTAATCTCCTCACAGCTCCTCCTTTGACCATGTCTCTTGCGTTGTTCTGATTCATTTCCCTGTTGAAATGGATGGGCCAAGAATTTGTTACAATGCCAATGCAGCTTGGATATCCTTGTTTCAAATGATGGTATGAGCCCTTTACATTGTAGATATTAGAGGTTGTGTCAAATTTTGTTCTTTGGTTTAGGGCTTTTCTTTGGCTTTCTACTGTATGTTATTTTTAATGCTGCCAACATTTTTAAAGGTGATATGACACAGCAGAGAAAGAATTTCTTTCGAAACGATTGCTGAATTAGACGTAATCACCTGTTAGAGACCCATGAAATACATGTGAGAGATTATACATGGGGAAAAACCTTCATTTTTTGTTATTTTTATTTAGTTGCATGTAATATCAATGGGTTTGGGCATGGTGCCACCAAAGGTATGCATAATGAAAGCACTTTCAGCTTTTCTACTAAGCGCTATGTATTAGTTTCAGCTCAGGGAGCAACACAATTATTTCAGCTTGAGCACTGATGTGTAGAAATCGAGGTCAGGTGAAGGAGGCGAGGAAGATCCAGGGGTTTCCAAACTCGGTTGAGGATCATATCTTTTAAGAAAATGAAAACAGATCATTTGTGAAGGTTTGGGTGTTGTGAAAAGGAATAGTGGAGAAATAGAAGAGTTTCCGTGGCCTGAATTGTTGAACGAGAGAAGAGCTGTTAAGAAGGTGTGAATAGTGAGAGGGAAGAAGGAAGAGGCAGGGTCAGTGAAGGTGGGGCACGGGAGGGGTGAGTGGCTAGCCATGGTGTGGTAGATGCATGTGCATTTGGTGCAGGGGAAGGGCCCTAAGGGTTTATCTCTTGAGTATCTTTAGGAGAGGAAGAGAGATTTATTAAATGCTCTGGGTATGTACCCCAAAAAGCAACAGATGCATGACATACATGATATTTTGAGTAGTTATGAAATAAAGCCAAAATGAAAATGTATTACAAAATTTTTATAGAAACTGATGTTAAATACCTGCTATCTAATAGCTTAAACAATGGATGTAAAATTTGAAGTAAAAAATGGATGATTTTATTACTGGTGATTAACTACATATTACATTTCTACTTGGGTTCCACAGTCCAGCTCCAAGCAGCAAAAGTGTATTAACATGGTATTTAAATTTATATTAAGTAAAAACAAGTATAACATAACAATAATAAGTCATTTTCAATGTGTGAATGTTGTTAGGTTCAAAAATAATTGTTAGCTGCCTGTCATCGTCCTGTTTATTTGTGAGCAGTTATATGGGATCTATAAGAAATACTGAAAAGTGTTCTGATATTTAAGGAGAAAAAGTAATATAAGTTTAGTAACATATGTCCTACATCAGGGGCGCCGACTTATGAAAAATATTGGGGGGGCCCATATCGGAGGTCTTGCCCCGGGAAGAGGTTAAATCCAAAGTGTGTCGCAGCACCGAAACACTACCATGATTCACACCACTTGATTCAGTTAACCCTTTATAGCCCAGAGCTGCTTAAGGTAGAAATCAAATTTCAAGATTTTTTATTCTGAATGGATGAAAATTTTGCACTCGATCATAATTGTCGAGGCAGATAAATATTTCGTCATCAAAATTTACACCCCAAAATAATACGTAGTTTAGATATTTCCTAAATAGAGCTGAAAATTTATACATTTTTGACGTTGCTTTGAAGCAACAGTGGGTTATAATGGGTTAACCTGCTTAACCTTATAATTGTTTGTTTCAGCACACGTTGTTGAATTTATTTTAAAAGGTAACTATTGTCAAACATGGGAAATAAAAATCACCAATGTATTTTTGTGATTTCACAAAGCATTATATTACTTAATTATTTTCTTGAATTATTGAGGGGGCTCCGCCCCCCAAACGAATCTTTGAGGGGGCTCGGGCCCCCTCAGGCCCCATGGAGTCGGCGCCACTGTCCTACATAGTTTGAATGTGGTACAGAGCCAAGTCATTCACATGCCTACGTGATAGTTTTATGATCACAGGCAATGCCTAGTATGTCAGTTATCCAACAGCATTTAGTCCTTTGCCAATCTACATTGCTACGCTTTTATTTCAGATGGGGGTGAGGGTACAAGCAGGTCGGTGTCAAACATGGCAAATGGACGTGACAAGCAGTTGCCTAGCTTCTGGATCCCTTCGATGACTCCAGAAGCAAAGGATGTGCCGCTCAAGAAACCGGTAAGACAACCAGGGAGGTGGTTTGTCTAATAATTGTCTAGTGGTTTCTAAATAATTTATGAAAGGACTATGTGTCCGCTTGCTGGATAGCCATTGAGTTGTGCAGTTGCAGGCAGTTCAATCATGAGGTAACATTCGTTGTAAGTGGTATATCAAGGTGTTGCTTTCTGTGTCTAGTGCATTGCAAAATTAACATCATACACTCATATTTCTGTGTAATCATTAATTTTGACATAATCCATAAATAGTATGACCTCAATAATTTTGAAGTTAATTAGTTGTGCACTATACTGAAGACAAATACTGTGATGCATACAGAAAAAACTCAAGGGGAGGTGCAAAAGATCTCTTGATCTACGTTTAATTTTATCGTAATTAAAAAGTAATCAAACCTCATGCTAAGTTTAAGAAAATTTTATTGAAACTAATTATACACATGTACAAGATAGTGCCATCTTATGATATAAAAAAGTTAACTATTGTGATTCTGCAATCTTCAGCAGTGCAGGTGGCCCCGCAAGGGGTGGGTGCACTCCTGTTCCATCTGTCCGCCTCTGACTAAAGAGATATATGTACCTGGTTAAATGGAGTGTCTACCATGCCAGAGACTTTTTGGCCCCTCTGTTTTCTGTAGATTTGAGTCATAATCAATGAAATGGGACTATGCAGTAGCCTTACTTTATGAAGTCATCCGCAAGTGTACAAAATGTGAGAGACTTCTTAAAGGAAAACTCCTGGCCCAAATTTGCAAGTTCTGATTTTGAATCCCGGTCAATGCTAGTGGAAGGATTATTCTTCAGTAGAATTTTTGCAAATTGTGTGCACTTGCGGAGATGACTCCTCTTAGTCCGCTGGCTCCTTTGTGGTTATTTGCGTGGCTTATGTGCTGTTGTACAACATCTTGGTTGCATTAACGGATAGAGGCAATGTTTCATGGAATTTCTGTTCATTGGCTCATCTCCCTTGAAAATGACACATTGGTGTTGAAATCGACCGGGGCATTTGTAAAGCTGTGTGGAAAATATTAGCTGAGCAACTAAGTTATTGCTGTTTTGTGAATGAAAATACAGCTTTGTTGTAAAAAAATGGTTGTAAATAAATCATACAAAGTATTTTTCGTTGCTAGCTACAACTTTTCCCCATCATTACGGTAGAGCTTGAATAATGTTACGGTAAAAGTGTTCATCTTTTGAGGCTATCCATGAATCAAGCCATTTTTTGATCTGTTCATATGAATGGAACTGCTGATCGGCCAGACCATGTGCCATCGAATGGAGCAAGCAATAATCAAACAGCGCAATATATGGGGAATATAACGGGTGGGTTAGAACTTCCCATTTGAGAGTTTCCAGGTATGATTTAACAGATTTGGCAACCTGAGGTCAAGTGTTGTCATGCTGAATCACTTTGTTGAATCATAAGTATCACAAGTGCTTTGCTTTTGCATCATTCCCAAGCATGCAATCACTTGGTAATGGCGTGGTGGGTAACTCTTTATGCATAAGCAAGCTGCTCTTGTGTTTGGCATGAAAATTCATCGAGCATTGCCTAAAATTCAGTGTCTTTGAAGGTTTTTGGTATTCCTTCATGCGGACGATTGTCATCATTGAAATGACCATCTTTGAAGCAACAGAAACAATCACAGCACGTTGTTTCACTTAGAGCAACATCTCTGTAAACTTTTTGGAGCTCTGGATGCACTTCAGTTGCCGTTTTCTTCAAGTTAAAGAAGAAAATGAACGCTTCCTGCAAATGACGGCTACTTGGCACCAACTTAGACATTTTCACACAACAATGAGGATATGATGCCAAAAGAAACTCTCCATTGTCATAGAGGTGTTTGTTTACTAAATGTCTAAGCTTGGTTAATGACGTTTCCGATGATAAGTCGAAATCAACCTGCAGTCACTGCTAGAGCCATCTATTGACAAACAGCGGGAACTTAGTTGCACACCTAATATGTATAAATTACTTTTGACTCAGCATGTTTTACCTTGTGGTTTATTGGTAGTGTATTAATTGAGGGCCTTATTTTGTGTATTATTTGTATTCATTGATGCCTTCTCATGTTGACAGGACAAGACGGTGTACTGCCCAATGAGTGGGCGCCCTTTACTTGCCAAAGACCTTATCCCGGTGAAGTTCCACGAGGTCACGGACCCAGACGAGAAGGCCAAAGCTGTGATCTCGCGAGAGTGCCGCTATGTGTGCGCTGTCACTCGGGATGTGCTCTCTAATTCTGTGCCATGTGCCGTCTTGCGACCAACGTGAGTAGTTGAACGGGCCTTCACTGAAGCACTCAGTATGTCTCATTTGTGAAGGAAAATGGGTGGATTTGATCCCGGGGCATGTTTGAATTAATGAAGGGTAAGCAGTTGCAAGAATGCTGGGGTGTTGAATAGCTTACGAAGCGGACAGCTTTTCTCTAACACATAAATATGTTGATGCTGTGCATCTAGGGAAGTTTAAATCACAATAAACAGATTTATTTGTCACTTTTTAATTGTCATAGTAAAATGTTTATAGCTCTATCAAATGGAACATCATAATAAGAAGTAATTACAAAATGCTATAAAATTGGTTACTTCTGGAGTAACTTCATGGAAATGTTGAGCATTCATGATGGAATGATCAAACTTTGTACTTTTTACCGAAAAATTATTTTAAAATGGCCTAATGTTTTTCATCACACTGTGGCATATTGTTAAAATTAAAGTGGAAATTACAGAATTTAATTATCTCAGCAGAATGGAATACAGTACAATCTGGCCTTGCAGTAATCTGTCGACTTAGTGTGATAAATCGGATGTGCAGGGCTGCTGAGTGTGGAGAATCGGAAAAATCAATTTTTCCATAATCATAGAACATTAACTTTGGGTGATAAAACAATAATAATAAAGAAGCTCAATACGGGTCGAAAACTAACTAATTTGGCAAAATACTATGGCGTTGGACATGCTACAATGTGTGACATCTGGAAAAAAACAGACAATATTAAGTATTTTGTGAGAAGTACTGACTGTGCTACCAATAACAGTCAGACTCTAAAATCTGGTGAGTACCCTAAATTTGAAGATGCTCTTTACTCATGGTTTCTGCAAGAACGTAACAGACTCGCTCCTATATTCAGTAAAATCTTTAAAGAGAAGGCCAGATATCTATACAACCAAATTATGAAAAAAGATGATTTCAGAGTAAGTGATGAATGACTGGATTAATTCGAATAGCGTCTGTTTTCTACCTGTAGTAGGAGAGATGTTGTCTTGTGATATCTCTGCTGTTGATCCTTTCATGAAAAAATTTCAAGAAAAAATTGAAGAGCTATGTCTTGGAGTAGATTAAGTTTACAACGCAGATGAGAGTGGCTTATTTTAGAGGCCTCTGCCTCAAAAAACATTTGTTCATCGAGATGAAGACGTGTACGAGACAAAGATGTGTGTACGACCACAAAATTTAAATGACAGAATTACGATCATGCCGTGTGGTACTCAAATTCTAGTGGTACCCACAAACTTGATTTATTGGTTCTAGTCACGTACAAAAACCAAACCTGAGGATGGGGTTACTCAAGAAGTGTTTGCTGAATGGTTTCACGAGCACTTCATACAAGTGGCAAAGATATGTGTATGTATCTTAGAAATATTAAATTACCAACAAAGGGTCTGCTAATTTTGGATAATGCCCCTAGCTACCCAAATGAGGAAATATTAAAATCAAGAGATGACTGTGTACAGGTTAGAGAGAGTGGCGCCAACTCCATGGGGCCTGAGCCCCCTCAAAAATTTGTTATAGATGTGAGGAAAAAATGTGTCAGGCTTGTTGATTTTCCCCGGAGTGTCCAGATGTCAAGATTCTAATTATCAGGGTTCTAATGTTGATCATATGACTCTTCTAAAATTCTTAAAAAACTTAAAACTCGCTACTTATAAAATTTCCCGGGGCAAAAACCCAGTTTGGGCCCCCCAATATTTTTTGTAAGTCGGCGTCCCTGGTTACAGATCCAGTGTACAGTAGGGTGGATCGCAAAAATAGATTTTTTTCAAATCCATCTGGCCCAATGAAAAAAAGTTGTGGGAGCAATCAAAAATAAGGCCTGAAAAATTTGAGACCTCTAGGTGAACCCCTGACCCTCGCTCAAATGCAATTTAGGGGGGGAAGGTCGAAATTCAAAAAATATAATATATAATGGTCATTCCGTATAGATTTTTAGAGAAGTGATGAAATATATTTAGATCTGCGAACGCAGGAGAGGAGACTACGCTCTGTGAAGACGCCTCTAAAGTGGCTATGAAGGTGTGGGAACTTAGGATATGCACTTCTATTCCGGTATTGTCCGACAGCTGTGACTAAATGGATTTTGGGTGAAGGCCGCCGGCGTACCCTCCCCGCTCGCCTCTCTAACGCCCCAAATGCACCAAAATTCGACCAAGAGCGTCTTTCTTCGTTAGTCTTACTAATGTTAACTTCGATAGTCTTACTTGATGTTTCAGCATCATCCGGTGAGGAACAATCACGAAAGAATTACTCAATTATCTGCTTTCCAGTCTGTATTTCTTATGTCAGGGTCATTCCTCGTCTTTCGCTGCTGTCAACAAAGTTTTGGTAAATTCTTTCGCGAATCTCTCGTCTGCATGTATAATAAAAGGAATATTTTAATTCAAATTTGAACGTTCATCAATAGATTTTTAATTTCCACAGCGCTAAGCTCAGATATATCCGAAGGAACTGGAGTCTCTCTCCAATATATCATTAGCGGGTAGTCCTTTACGTCGATATTAAAACCCAGCAATTAAAAAAATCTCGGATTGGTCGCCAAACGCATCCTTGCAGCAACGCAAATTGGGTCCCTAGATTACCCTCCCAATGTTTATGTAGCAAATCTAAGTCAACGTAGTGCAATTAGCAAATAGACCACTGTAAGGAATGAAATACGATTTGATGCTTTCCCGACGAATGATGTGGGTAAACTCTTTTCAAGGTTCAACAAAATTTATCCCTTAGTATGAGCCCCGAGTCGGAGCTTGAAATGTTGGCCATTATGGAAAAATGAACCCAGTGGGAATCCTGAGAAGAGTTTACCCACACCGCAAGGGATGTTGGAATTATGCTTATATCAAAGGGATGATGCCTCCTTTTTGGGCGGTATTCACTTGGTACCATCCCATTCAAATCCTTTTTAATTTTGTGTATCTACTTTTCACTTGGAAAGGAATGGAGAACGGGAGATTTTATAACTTTTCCTGATCGTCCGACGGGGGAGGCAAACCTCCAAAAGTGGGACCCTGTTTCTTCAACTAACACCACCCATTCCCCTCTAAACTTGTATTGATAAGTCCTCTTCCCTTTTTTCATCATACAAGATTATAGTCTTTCATTCCAATAAAATGGAGACCTTTGATGACACCTATCTTTTCTTATTCACAGTAATTAGCATCTTTTTCTGTCTACGTAAGTAATGCTGGTACACTAGCTTTGATGTATCTTACGAAGTTATGACTTTTGCGTCAGCTAAAGTTGCGGGAACGATCATTGCTGTTGCTTGGTTCTTGCATATACCTCTATCACAGTTGGCAGACGCATTTTCCCCAAAGAAGTTCCAATTTGAGTTTATAGTCCTTAATGTTTATTTTATGAGGGAAGTAGAGATACAAATCGGCTAATTTCTCGCCAGTTTAATTTTCTTTGGATGGAAGAAAAATTTTGATACTATATTCCCGTACAAGATTTGATGATGTTGACTCAACGCTCTCCGATGATACCCTTTTTTTCCTCAGTTGTCGAGTTTCTTTAGGATTCAATCCAGCAGCCATCATCTTTCTTTTCGTCAGCTTGTCTCTCAAAATACTTCTTCATTGGGGGAAACTTATGCTCCTCCATGCATTTACACGCAAAAATATCGCATAATTTAAAAGGTTTCTTTAAAATTGTTTTGAGTTTTATACTTCAATAAAACCCTACTTTTGGCCTATTCTGATTTTCCCTAAGTTTTAGTACTTCCTGTGGTACCGCTAAATCCATTTAATCACATTCATAATGGAAGAGAAGCACGTCACCATAGTTCGCACACCTTACAGCCACTCGATAGGTGTCTTCACAGAGCATAGTCTCCTTTCCTGCGTTCGCAGATCTAAATATATTTCATCACTTCTCTAAAAGTTGGTAACATCGATTTGTTTAACGCCGACGAGGCGCCAAATAAGGGACAAGTCGTCTCACTACGCATCGTTTTTTACCTTCTACCATCTTCTGATTTATATTATCAAAGATAAACGACCTCCTAGCAGCATGCGCGGAATGAATTTTGCTGTATTAGAGGCGTGGGAGGGGGAGAAGCGAGCGTGGAGGGGAAGGGATCGGCCTGCGGCTCTGGTATCCGCGACGCTGCGTGGGCGTTGGAATATTTTCTTTGCGGGCGCGGACTCAAATTAGGCATTTTGTGGCTAAATGGTGGCAGATACATCAAAATGCACCAACTTTTTGCCCTAATAGGGCAGTAACTCGGCAAAATCTATACGGAATGACCATTAAATATTATATTTTTCGAATTTTGACCCTCCCCCCCTAAATTGCATTTGAGCAAGGGTCAGGGGTTCACCTAGAGGTCTCAAATTTTTCAGGCCTTATTTTTGATCGCTCCCACAACTTTTTTTCATTGAGCCAGATTGATTTGAAAAAAATCGATTTTCGCGATCCGCCCTAGTGTACAGGTCTTGCCACCTAATTGCACTACACTTTTAGAACAAATGGAACAAAATGTGATGCAATGTATAAAATGGCTCAATAGAAAGAAACTTGTATGCAGTGTGATAGTAAAAAAGGGATGATACATATTAAGAAATGTCTGAATCAAATGGACCTCAAAGACGTGATTTTTAATCTTGCTTATGCATGGTAAAATGTGACGACAAAAGTGTTGATTTTACCTTGGAAAAAACTGTGGCCTCTGAACCCTTAAGTTTCCATAGACAATGTAAATAAGGCAATAGAAGAATCTGAAAATGGTGGTAGTGATGCAGTCTTCAATGCTGACCATCAAGAAGCTACAGTAACTTCAGTAATAAGTAGGAAAAATTAACATTCATGACGGATGGTGAGATAATCAGCAATGTGCAAAAAGATTATGTCCAAGAAGAGCTAGAGTTAAATACACTGCTGAGTTTAACCACAGCACAACACCATGGCTGCTATTATGGATGGAATAGCATTATGCTATTCTTCATTATTGCAACCGATGTTGCTATAATATAGCGTATTGCAACGCCTATGCTATTTGGTATTACGAACGGTTGCAATTCGTGTTTTTACTACACCGGAAGACGTAATTCTCAGAATAGCATAGGCCCGTTGCTATTTACTATTATGAACGGCGAATTGCAACCGGTAGGCTTGCAATAATATTACGCGGTCTTCGAGGCCGAGCTATTCGGTATTGCAACCCAGAAAACGTGCGCATTGCGATGTCGAATTGTTTTTCTGAGGTTAAAGTAACCTAATCAAGCATTGAAAAATGGAATAATAGCAAAAAATAAAATGATATCAGCTTTATTTTAATTAAATAATAGTAGCATAAGTGATGAATATTTAACTAGTTAAGTGATTTGGTTAGGAATTAACATTCGAGCTTAATATATGAAGCACAAGCTTGCTTCATCGACAGTACGAAAACAATAACAATTAATGCAAAGAATTACTACCATTAGCCCAAATTTTACGTGTTTTATTCATATTTACAATTCATAATTTTATTTCATCACTTGACTTGCTACTAAAAATATCCTCAATGTAGGCTATCAGGTCGATTCTTGAAAAATTTCAAGCTTGTGTTAACATACTAACTCGCCAAATATATTAATAGTTATAGCTTTCAATGAAAACCATATATTACCATAATAATACCATATACTTTGATCAGCCGTTCATTTCCTCAATTGGACAGTATATACAAATACATGCAACGAGTCGAAATTGTTTTCCCCACTATTCGCTGCCTTCTACAATTAAAACTTAAAATTTACAAACTTATAACACGGGCAGTCGACTTGAATTACTTGCTTGAAAACAAAGGATTTCTCCGAACACCAATAAAGTTTCCGAACAAATATGATTCGCCACAAACGTTTAATGGAATATCCATGTACATCATTAATGCAATATATATCATGTGGAATTCAATACAAATTGTTTCCTCTATAGGCAAGTAAGTTATTCACACAATTAAGTTTCAGTATATCGGCACAGTTCAGGGTCTATCAAAAATTTCAGTGAGCATATTAAAATCAGCTGATACGAAAACAATAATAAGTGACACAAAAGCACTTTCCACACGATTCACTTTTTCACAGTTGTTCCATCCATCCTCAAATTCACCATCACATCCCTCTGCTTTTTCCAAATCTGCAGCTGAAATATTGATACTATTCCATCATATTACATGAAAGCACAGCGGTGACGTTGCCACCTACTTCATTTCCTAAACAGAGAATGAATACTGAAATTAGGGAGTCATATAATATAAAGCTAGTATTAGAAACGAAAGCTTCTAGTTCATACAGTAAAGCTATATCGTCACGATCAAAGCAATAAAAGTTGGTACATATTTATTTTGACATGCAACGAACAGACAGACTTCGAAGCCTACTGACAATTACGAAGAAAATCAAACATATTTAGCTTTCAATGATTATTTCGCATAACATATATCTCACGCTAAAGGACCGATCGGATATAGGTAAATGATTCAATATTTATGCCCGATAAATCATCATTATAACAGTAAAATTATGACCTAACCCACCTGTCTGAAGCCATTGTGATATTATCAAAACAACAACAATCAGCTGATTTCCTAAACGAGATTTTCAAAGCGTATTATATAAATCCACGGTTTAATATAATTTTTAAATGCAAATGAAGCAATTATTTGTAATTGCAAGTCAATATTCCATAAAATACAGAAAAATATATAAAATATCTTCTCCCTCATTGGTTGCGCAAACTGTTCAGAAAGTTTTTCATACGGGAAGGGGCGGAGCTTCCAAATAGCTCGCGCAAGAAATAGCATGCTGCTATTCCGAACAAAATTATTACTACGCTTCATTCTGAATACGGGGTCGTTGCAATAATGACCCGCAGAATAGCATATGCTATTTTTTGCAACGCTTATCCAGAATAGCAGCCCATGATGCCATAACAGCTTTCAATACATTTCTTTATTGGGCAAAGGGAAACAATGTTACAGATGTTTATATTTTAACAATTAAAGGACTACAAGAAAGAGTTTAACATGAGTCATTTGTATCAGAAAGACAAAAAACAATGGACAGTTGTCTTGTAAAATTTTATTCAAATTAAAATGCTCCATTTCTTTTTTCTTTTTATTTCTTGTTCCTCTCAGTTCCTTTCCAATCCCCTTTACTGCCTCTGCTTCCCTGTGATAATTCTAGGGCTTATGTTGGTTGGTATTTTCTGAGAGAATCAAACTCCGTACGCAAATAATCAAGTACCCTTTTTCCTTAAAACTTCCCTGTTATGGATGCAAGTAAGGTGTAATTGTTCTTTGCAGATTCACAGTGGTATCCTGGGTTTATTCTGCTTTTATCGACCACAGTCCTTATTTTTAATTTGGATGTCTACCTTGACCCTCAGCAGTAGGTTTCATGACTGGTGTGTTTTTCAGAGACAATTGTGTGTGTGTACAGTGTGGTAGTTATTAAAGTATGATTATTTTAATTCTGGTTGATATACTCCAGCATCTGGAGCACATCCTTCTTCAAATGAATGTGAATCTGTCATGTTGCTCAGTGTGTGTGTTTCCTTTTTCTGGCAGTGGCGATGTGGTGACCATGGAGTGCGTTGAGAAGGTGATCAAGAAGGACTGGATGCATCCGCTGACAGGCGAGAAGTTGCAGGAGAGTGACATCATCCCACTGCAGAGGGTGAGTTGCATTGCTTCTCATTTGTCTTCTCTCGTCCCCACCGTCCACTATTCCTTTTCAATGCGTTTGCCGTGGAGATGCGCGTAAGGGAGGCATTGGAAGAACTGAAAGTGAGCCTCCCTTCAATCTGAGAGAGTTGATAAGTCAGAGGGCTGAAGGCTCTATTGGATCCGTTTGACAAGCATTGCTAAGAGAATATGTACCTTGAAATTAATAATATAATTTAATTGTCAAGAGATCAAGCTGTTTTACATGTTATTTTTTTATATGTAGATTTAAAGTATCTGAGCTGAAGGCAGTGAATAGCCACCATGTTTTTATGCATCTTAAGCTCCACTTTTATGCAGTTGAAGACCCTTGTAATGTGGATCAGCATCTGTACTTCTTGCGTGAGACCCTGTGATATGGAGATGATCATTTTGCCTGCATATTAGTATATTTGTTCACCTCAATGTTTCTTTATTAAAGTTCTTTTGACTTTTACAAGTACATAGAAATAATATTAGTATGTGCACAGGTGGTACTGGCAATAGGTACATATTTCCAATTTTTCAAAAAGCAGACTGCAAGGTAAAGTATGTTTATTAGTCAAATGACTATTTGTTGGTCTGTGAATGAGGTGTAATAGTGTCCTAGGATATGGACCCCCTTGATGGATATCTTGGGCCAAGTGGAAATGGAGTTCCCCTTGCCATGTAATATTGCACATAGAATGTCAATGGAAACTGTGGATCCAATGGACCTTATGAAGAAGCAAGTCGCGCTCATTTTACCTTAGTATTCATGTGTTCAACCGAAGAGAATGGAAAATTAATTTTGAAACATAATAAGTTAGTATGTTTCTATATATATATAGGATCACCTTCCCATATGATATTTATATCATATGCATGTAACACTGGGGTAGCACAAGTTACACGTTGAAAAGTATTAACCATAATTCATGTGAAAAAGAAATTACACAGGTCTGAGAATCAAGTCTGGAGGAACGTCTTGAGTTGGGACGTCAATAGGGGAGACAAAATGAGTACCATTTACAGAAATAATCATATGCTTTTATCGGTCTAGTTAGTAAGATTTAATCCAGTCATTATGTATGCCATGAATACCCATCCAACTGGTTTCATGAAAAGTATTTGTTAGTCAAATGAATCAAACTCTTTTAAGGAGTCAAGAAACATTGCTGTGACTTCCACTTTTTGTCTAGGGCATATTATGTCTCAGTTGTTTACTCAAAGGTGGCAGAAGATTTAGATTTCTGTTCCCTAAAATTGCAATGGATCTAATCACTTGCTATGAGGCCAAAGATTTACTGTTTTTAAAGCACTGTCAGTGAAGAAGGTGAGGCTCTAGGTGAAATTAGGTGATGCCAAACGTGGTTTGGTGGGGCAGTTCAGCTGTCTGGGCAGCACTCTCTAGGAAAAGGGTTGCAGTAGCAAGGGCATTAGGGAGAGAATTGTGTGTCAGAAAAGGAGGCATTCACGAATAAGAAATAAATGGTGAAAGGATAGTTAATTAATAGTTTTAAGGGAAGATTAGTGAAGAGTTTAATGTGGAGTGTAGTGCTTTGCAGTGCGGGAACATGGACACTCAGTGAGGAGGACGACAAAAGACGGTAGGCGTTTGAGATGTGGGTCTGGAGAAGATTGGAGAAGGTGAAGTGGGCGGAGAGGAGGAGGAGTGCTGAAGTGAGAGGAGACAGAAGGTATGGATGGAGTGATGGGTGGAGCAGGGAGGGATGCTGAAAATATTTGATGCTACAGTCCAGCCACCGAGAGTTGTCCAATAACTGTTAGAAGGGTCTAGTTTGGAGTAGGGTGCAAGGTTGCTAGGTAAGAGAGGGAAAAGCCCCCGTCACATGTAATCAAAAGGGTTCCGTGAAGAATGGAGCCAGAAGGGATGCGTTCCAAGACCTTGGTCATAAGTTGATGAACCTACAAGATGTGAGGGCTCAGGGGAGGCCCTGGGAGTATACAACGCACTGGGATGGGGACCCAGCAATCGTGCTGATTCCCGCGATCACCCGGGGAGGGCGTTGGAAGGGAAGGAAAAAGGAAAGAGGCGCTGCCGCGATAGGAGCCCAACGGCGCCTCTGAGATAGGGATAGGGTTGGAAGGGATGGGACGGGGAAAAACACCTCAAACGCTATAGAAGCGAAAAGGGCCCAACTAATTAGCGAAACCAGGCAAAGCCATTAACGTGCCAGCGATTTTGGAGGATTTTCCTATGTAAGAGAAATATCCATCAATCAAATCATTGGATAAACCTACAAGGCGAAGGCGTGAGGGGCGTTTGCGGGACAATGATTGGCTGCAAACCGTGCTGGCGCAGGGTTTTCTGCCCTTCTTCTTGTGTTGTCATTGGACAACCCTCGCCGGTTAGACTGTATGCAAGGCATCGAGGAGTATGGTTATCCTGAAGAATGCAACACTGCATCACTATTGTGCGCTAACTCACTGTTTTGACGAACTGATCTAGCTGGGCGTGCGATGCAGCTGGAGCCAAAAACATCATTCTCCACGGTAAGGAAGAACGGGTGAAACGCTGGACAGTTCCCAACGTCACACAGGATTCAATCATACTTTGCTCAGATTATGCATAAAGTGTGAGTTCTTCCACGCCGCACCGCGTAGCAATGGCCAAATCGAGAAGTGCCAAATTCGAATTTTGAAATTTTTGAATGCTCATATCTCTGAAAGTTTGTAAATCGATTGTGCATAGGAGGAGGACTAACTGTACGTCCAATTTACGAGCCATTATGAGTGGGTAATCATGATTCCACCGGAATGGAGCTTATTATATGATGTTTCGTGTATATTTAAGAAAGAACTATAATTGATGCTCTTGGGCATAGTACATGAGGAGAACTTAAACGTGGTGCAGTTATTAAAACTTGGCATAGTGTATATTCACCTGAATGCAGTTGCTTATCCATTGAACTTCGTCATAAGTTCATTTTGTAACTGCCGGAACTCGGACTAGAGTTCATAATAATGAAAATTTCGTAATAACGTTTCTTTTACTATAGATTGGATAGGCCTTTTCGTCGGGACTAACGATTTGCTTCGTAATAATGAGAACTTCGTAATAACGATGTTCGTGTTAACGAGTCTACTGGATGTTCATGCCTGTGGCTTAGCCATGGGTGAGCTCTAGCCTCACATCATTTTGGTCTTTAGGGCAAATTGCTCCTTATCCTTTTTGGGATCTCGTCCTGCAGAGTGATCTCCCCTTACCACATGCTCACTTAATTTGCCTGCCATGGAACGTTCTACTTGTGTCCTTCCAGGGTGGCACAGGCTATGCTTTCACCAATGACAACCTTGAAGGTCAACACCAGCGACCTGTGCTCCAGGCATGAATGCTCTTATTGGCCAGCATTATTCCATCTTTCAACCTTTCCTATGGCTGCAGAGAAGCTGATGTGAACAGCTAATCAAAGGACTGTGGAAAATAAATGTATCTTGGTGTTAGCAAAGCAGTGGTCCTCATCTTGTGTTCAACTATTTGTATTTTGCTTTGTGGCAGCCATTATCATGTCTTCTATGTACAGGTACTTTTTTTTTTAGGTGTTCATGTGCTCTTTCATTTCATAGTTGGCAAAGATGACGTCAACTTTGTATCTCTGTTAAGGAAATTTTTATAATTAACGCTTATGTTCTTCTTGAATGCTGGTTGCAGATAAGATTCTTGTCAACTTAACAGATGACCTATGTTATTCATGCTCTTGGTTTTTACGCAGTGGAAGGTATGGAATAAATAATTTTTTGTGCATATTTTTGTCTGTAATGGATGTGTGAGTACAAGAAGAAACAAGAGTTCTTGGAGCAGTAGTGGAGTGGGGTCTGCAGCAAGTTGTCATTATTCATCTCTGAACACGCTGCTGTCTGCAGAGGGAATGTGTGCAGTTTTCATTGCAAATTATACATCAACACCACCTTGCAAATGCCAAATCAGTGATATGTTTACTCAGAGTTTGATGGAAATTTTTGTCATCTCTTTAGTTTTAACAGTTACTCCTTCATAGTTAATCACAAATACAAAGTGGTAATACTTTAAGTGTTACAGTGTTGATAATTTGATCTCAGTGTTTTTTTAGGTGTCATTCCAATATAAAATTAATTTTTCTTCCATCAAGAAAAGTAAAAACATGAGAACTGTTGGCATTGTTAAGATGTCTACCCTTGCTCGAGTCCAGGAATTTTGTTATCTTTTTTGTGAACATTTTTTAAGGATAAATCCAAAACCTCTGAAAGCCTCCCGCCATCCCTATCCCCACTACAATACCTCTCGGTGGCCAAGAGTCGAAAGATGGCAGCACTATTCAGCAGATTCTCGAGGGAAGAATGTCCTCCTTGTTGTAGAAGAAATTCAGTGTTTGTCTTACATGAGATAAAAGAAGGAACTGCTGTTCTTGAATTTGACCCTTGAGGGCTTAAAAATGAATCTTCCATTGATTGATTTGTGAGATGACTATAGGAGACATTATGAAAAAGAAGAAACTTTGTGCTTTCACATGAAATATTTATTCACACATTTACATGACCATGGTTGCAACGTAAGACGTCATCGTCAGGTGAACTCTACAGAGGCCCATCACATCAATTTATATGTTCCAGGCTTGGTATACCAGGATTTATACCAGGCCTTCCTCCCTCCCCCTTCAACCATGAAACCGTGGTCGTGTAAATGTGTGAATAAATATTTCATGTGAAAGCACGAAGTTTCTTCTTTTTCATTTTTCTTTATGTCTCCTATAGTCATCTCATGAATCAATTGCATAAAACATTTGAAACTAGTGTCGCTTTTCTGCTTACAAGTTTTTCACAACATAAGCACCCACCAATGATACTGTACAAATGCTCATTCAAGGATGCAATTTGAAAGCCATTGATGCCATCGCAGCACAACAGAAAGTGTGTTCCCACAAAATGTGTCTTTCATTGTTGCGAAATGGCCAAAATTCACGAGGAGCAGGTCGGGTAAGTATGAGGTGTACAACTCCCAAGTTGTTTCCACGAAGAGTTCACGTCGCCACACTCACCCGCTATGATGGTGTATATTTCGGCCAGGTTTCCTCACAATATTGTGGGAGCTTGTTCCACTATTCATAATGGTCAAAGCCATTATGGCACCATAATGGTTTTGACCCCCGGCCAAAGTGTGGCTGGCCATAATGTGGCGTTACTGTGGATAGCCACACAATGGCCACATTTTGGTTTGCCACAATGCTCCACCGCTAATATATTAATACTTATACATATAATGATTCCTTTTTACTAGTATTATTATACCTCCTTCCATCCTAACTATGCCCATCAATGCAAAAATAATGATTTTTTGGAAAATTAACTGCGAACCAAAAATTTTAATTATACATTAAAAATTTTAATTTACCATCAATTTAAATAATAAATAGGGTAAAATGCCCTCTGGTTGGCACCCCATACCCCTAAGTAGCACTTTGCGATATGGAGTATCAGAAAGGTAAATGCAAAGAAAAGTACCTTTACTTAGTAAATGATGTTTGTAAGTACCTACTTTATTATTGCAGTAAATGCACCATAAATAATGTAATATAACCATTAATGATCGTGTAGGTTAGTTATTCAAAAAAACAAAATAACACTGCAGATAAGCTAGTATTTAGTGGCGCTGACTCCATGGGGTCTGAGGGGGCCCGAACCCCCTCAAAAATTCGTTATGGGTGTGAGGAAAAAATGTGTCAGGCTTGTCGATTTTCCCTAGAGTGTCCAGATATCGAGTTTCGAGTTATCAGGGTTCTTATGTTGGTCATATGACTCTTCTAAAATGCTTAAAAAACTTAAAACTCACTACTAATAAAATTTCCCGGTGCAAGATTCCCAGTTTGGGCCCCCCCAATATTTTTTGTAAGTCGGCATCCCTGCTAGTATTACAATATTGCCTTGGATTTGAGACAGGAACATGTTACACATCCACCTCCAGATATTTTAACTAGGCCTATGGACCAATCTGTAACAGGTAAAATCACATATTTAGTCATTACAACTTTTATGGTAGCCTATCAAATCTTCCCCACATTTCAACATCACAGTAAACTCACGGAAAGACGCCGAAATAGAATAAATCAATAAATAATGTGGAAGCCTTTTCTCTGGAAATAAATACATATTCTTCTTTCTTTAACACACCTTCTTTATATATATGAAATCAACCAACTCTCATTTTGATAACTCATCAACAAGTCTGTATCTATAGCAACTGTAAACAAACTTTATCACCTGTGGCAGCTGTGGCTTTCCAAAGTGTGGCTATAGTTGCATATGTGTTTGGCAAGCCAGACTATGGCTTGCCACATGGCAACCACAGTCAGGCCATAGTATGGCAAGCTGTGGCTAGCCATTGCCATAGTTGCCACAGGTAAACCACAGTTCGGCCACACTGGGTGCTTTCCATTCATCGACACAAGTTGACTTGCGTCGCGGTTTTCGTTTTCCATTCTATGTGTGTCGCCGACTGTTGTGACACAGGTCAGCAAACGATAACGCGCAGGAATTGGAGAGTTATAAACTTACAATGTGTTGTATATATTTTAAACAATATTTTGTTTTTCAAATACCCAAATCAAAGGTATTATGGATTTGAAATACATTAGGTGCATTATTTTGCATTTCAAATACATTTGGTGCATTATTTTGTATTTCAATACTCCTCAGCCTGCAATTTGCCCAACCTTGTATTATCTCTGGACCCAGGCTGTGACCCCTCACCAAAATTTGATGCTGAATCCACCAGTGGATGGGTAAGTAATAAATTGTCTTATTTTGTCAGTTTTACTTACTCGTGCAGTAATTCATTGAATTTACGTTTCTATATTACTCACTTCCATTCTTATCATTGTGGAAAAAAATAAATCCTAATTTTTTTATATTCTGTTTAAGTGGGTACCAGTTACTATTTTGAAATGAAGTAGCCTCTGACGCTGATACCTCCCTGAATCTTGGCAACGCTCTTATGGCTATTCCGCTATCAATCATTTTAATGGGAATCAGTGCAACACCGTCATAACCAGAGACGTCGTGGCAAAATTAGCTGTGCCGGAACGCACTTTCCTTAACTTTTTTTTAGAGGTCAAATATTATTCTGTGTTTCTTCATTGAAAGTCATTATTTACATTTTACCACTATTTTTTGTTTTTGATTACGAATGTATAAATTGGAAATTTTGAGGCATCAAAATCGATGAAAGTGTTATTTGACTATTACGTGACACCTCGACTGGTGATTCCAATAAATTAATAATGAATGAACGTCTCACGGGTTTTTTGCGCGAGTCAGAAAAAATAATATTTTCATGGAAAATCATCATCTTGTTCGCAAACACGAGAAAATTTCATTCATTGTATTTACCGGGAAAGTGCCAAATAACACGTAATTAATTAATAGCGGATTCCCTCCTTATTCCATCTTTCACTACATTCAAACACCGAGCTCCCGGTTGCTCATAACTAATACAGTCCTGTGGTTGGTGGGATGGCCGTGCGCTGTTGGCCAATGGGGCTTCAGAAGGCCAAGATGTCCGTCCTCCACCTCCTTTTCACACTTGTTGCGTTGGTTACGTTTGTATCATGTCACGCTGCGCTCCAGTCTTCCGTCGCGTTCGTCGGTCGACCGTGGTGGATGGTAGTTGAGAAGTTGCATGGGCCTAGGCATGTGCGTGCAAATGGAAAGGACTTCTTGTTGTGATTCATAGTGGTGCAAATCCTTCGTTTGTTGTCTCCTGACGAATGTATGGTGAAGTGGTTGTTGAAGGAGAAGTGTACACTGTGCTATTTTCTCATTCCTTACTCCTCGGATTGTTATGTTTAACAAAGAGGGAATTTGTGCAATACTGAGGATATTCGTGCACGCTGGGCGCTTGTCACCGGAGTCGCTGTCCTGAGCTCCTGCCCGAGGTAAAATATGGTTTCATATATTCGGTATAAGTTGCAAAACACAGTGGTGTGTGGGGAAGCCCTTGTTATACGGTCGATGACTTATGGCTGTGATATCATTTCAGAGAATTCGATCCTTTATTTATGCTTGTCTTCGTTTGTGTTGCAATAATAGCATGAAAACTTTCGCTGACTGATTCAATTACACTTCCCCTCTGCAGTGCAGTGCGTTGTTTTGCCTAGTGTGGTTCCAACTCTCTCTCAACCAACCGTGTCTAGTTACTAGGAGTGAGTTTATGTGGTAAGAAGTGCCCCATGGTACACGGACCAACTTTTAACCTCTTTACGGATGCCATATTTTACGATTGTGCATACATTAACGGACTTCAATATAGAAAATACAAATCCGTTCGTAATCAGTCAATAATTTCAGTGATCATGAGGAATGTCTGCTCTCATATATTTATTTAGCACATGAAAGCATTGACTATTCAAACTGCATCGTCAATAATACCAGATTTGAAAAATGTATACCCATTCTGTTTAAACCAGAGGTTGCCCAGTAAATTGCTCTCGCTCAAGTTAATTCTTGGCCACAAACACATGCTAGATTGTTTATTGTAATCACCTCAGCGTGAGCAAATGTGAGAAAAAAATCCAAGAACCCTACATTTCAAAAACCCTGTAGGGTTCTTACAAAAATCGTAGCATTATCCCCCCTTCTAGATCCGTCCATTTGTTTCTATATTAGCTCATGCGTGCAACTTGCCGAGTGCTTGCGTATCTTTAGCACGGCCGAAGAGTTCTCCTCTCTGGCACGGCTTAGGCCATAGCTAGGCCGTTCGGTTTGGTGCAATCATTTTTTTTCACTCACATTCATTACATTACACACAATAAGTTTTTTTTTTGTACCATCTGGAAGTATCTATGGGAAATTTTCCTCTCATGTGATTTAGATAAAATGTGTTCGCCCTTATTTTTAAGGCTTTCTGCATAGCCATCGCCAAATAAGACGGGATAATTTGGTTACTTGGTATGCTAGAGAAGTGTGCCTCTCTCGAAAGTAAAACCCTTTGCCCTTCGCATTTTGGATGATATATCCGCGGGTTTGATACCCGTGCTAATGGAAATCGACGGCTCTAGGTTCATATGTTCAATTCCGGGTATATCCCAAGTTTTTCTCGGTGTAAGTACATATATATGTGCAAATCGAGAAGATTTTTACACTTCCAGCTCTGCGAGAAAGCAAGGTCTCTTCCTTTCGCTTTCGTTGAACAGAAATTACTTGGCAGGTCACCTGTTCTATTAATCTTAGGATTAAATGTGATGTTTAAAGTTTCGCATTGATTGCTATTTTGTTATAGGTCCGTATTTTTTTATCCATATGGATATCTAATTACAGCGATTTGCGTGCGTATCTTCAATAATCGGTGCCTTGAAAGCAGGGATAAAATCCTTACGGCCTTGAGTTATTACAATGCAAAGCTGTAACGAATGACGTATATATATATATGCGTCATTCGTCGCAGCTTTTTTGTATACTAATTGGTGGAAATTTATGCTGATATTATATAGGCCAGCGATTTGGAAAAATATCGTAATCATGACCCCACAGTTCAAACAACAGACAGGCTACCTCTACTATCAAGTTACTCTTATTTGAGTATTTCCTATACCTTTCCGTCTTCTAATTTTATAATAAAAATTGGTGAGAACGTTTATTGTATTTTAAATATAACATTACAGAGAAAGAGCTTTAAAAAATAAGAATTTCTACTTCTATAAAAATAACAATAACTTAAAAAATAATAGGAATAAAGAATGTTTTCCACAAAATTTACATGTGTATCCAGTTTTTATAGAAAGTCTTCGATCCTTATTCTCAATGTTTAATTTCTAAGCTTCTTCTAACACAAACAAACGAACTTCTTCTCACAGTAGCAGTGACGCGATGGCAAAATTAGCCCTGTCGGATCGCACTTCCCTTAACTTTGTTTTAGAAGTGAAATATTAATCGGTGTATTTTTTATTACAAGTTATTATTTACATTTTATTACAACATTTTTTGTATTGGTTTGGAATGTTTTATTTACGAGAAATTTTGAGGCAACAATATTGTCACAAGTGCTATTTGACTATTATGACTTTTGTCGTATATCCCGACGTTCCGGCACTATGACACCACTGCACATTACACAGATAGTTGCGCACCAAATCATTGCATTGTCAACTGGCTGGTTGGGGTGAACTTACCTTATGAGCGCGGCGCGGTAGATAATGGAAAAGGAGATATCTTCTACTCGCTGGTTCCGCTGCCGGAAAACTGGAAAAGTGGACTGAAATAAAGTCTGTTGGGTTTCTTCTCCAATTCATGCTGCGCCGGATAAAGAGAGTGGGGGGGTCGCCACCCGTAATGCTTGGAAAATTTGTGGAAAGATTTTATTATTGAGCGGGAAAGATTTTGTCATTTTTAAGCTGGCACTTCATAGTAAGTTTTATTTTCACCACCTTAAAGAAAACAGTGTTTAAAAAATGATTGATCAATTTGGCTACTAAAATCAAGGGTTGACCTTTTAGCCTCGCATGTCAGACCTCAGTTGCATTACCACTGGCAGGAGGTGTTGCATACCACCAAGGCGCCGTGGTTTATAATGATTCGCATCCGAAGCGGGGACCTAAGGCCGCCCCTTGACCTCTTGAAGTTGCAGGTTATTCGTGCGCAGGAAAAGTGAAACAGTATAGTGCCATATGGGTCAGCAATAAGTCTGGTGCCTTTCTTTGAAGGATTTTTTTACTTGACGCAAATTAGCAAGAGGAAAATGGGTTAATAAATATTAATCAATCGGGTTGAAATTATTGTTGCGTGCTTGTCTCATGGAAGAATTGAAACATTAGATGTGAGGTTTCCTCCATAAACTCATCCATATTTTCATTTTGTCTTCATTTTCATTCAGAAGATAGCTATTCTTGCTCTGTTTTCAAATTTCATGAGGAACTACTTTGGTTAGATCTGGGAAAGATGCATTTGCTGCTACATGGCAGCCAATGCATCTTTCACATGTCGCGAGTTTAAACTCGTTTAACAGTGATTTGGATTGACGCTTTGATTTGTGGTTTCACTCACTGCTGTCGCAATTGCAAGGCAACGATTCTTTTATTGGCTTTCCCCTCGCTTGTGGTCCATGCAGTTGTGTGGTACGGGTGGGTTATAATGGTATTTAATGTTTCAATAAAGACGAGAGCGATATTTGGCTTACTCTGAGCTTGCCTTCGCATTTGCACGTATAATTCAAAACAGTTACCCTTCATGCACTTCATCGTCGAGGCAGCTTGCCCTCCTGAGCTGGCACACCCAGCACTAACTCACACTGTTTACATCGACCCATCGAGGATTCATTCATAATCTGGTTTAGAGCTACGCTTTTGTCTCGGATTGCGCATGCGACTCTGTGCTTGTTTTGTCACTGCACCTGGAGGGCCAATGTTTGCATTTGGTCGGAGCGAAGGCCTTTGTACTCCTCACCGTGCGGCGGCTGCTGGTGAAATGGCGATTTTTTCGGAGATCCCAGCTCGAGGGATTTGTGGAGGGCATTTTAAGTTCAGCACTCCGTCCGTCGGGTGGGACGTTAAGCCGTGGTCCCCGTGGCGCCTATCTTTAATAGTGGGCGAACGCTGACGCCACACGGTTTCCTTCCACCCTTGCTGGCCTGTTGCACAAATCGCTCAAGATGTTGGTGGTCGCCTGCCTCTTCTGCCTAGGAACGACATTTCGGAAACGAGCGGATGGGTGAGGAAGAAAGAGTCGTGGATAGATAGCATGCTGCTCTCACTTCCTCCGGGCCCGACTCGCCTCTCCTTCCAGCGTGCGATGGCCGGGCCAGCAACCACGGAATCCCTCCCTTTGTGTCCTTGGGGGCGGGGGAGGAAGGGGGGAGGGAAGCAGAACCAAAGTTGAACCCAAGCGGGGCACCGACGAGCCGCCATAACGGTCTCTCCCTCCCTCCTCCCTATGGAAGACGGCTTATCGCAAATGACCACAGGGTCCTCGCTCCTCTTTTGCGATAGAAAGTGGGGTACTTTCTACATGGTGGCCTGCAGTGAGCCACCAGTAGGATGTTCGGCAGGGGGTGACCGATCACCAGTACTTATGCAGCAGCATAACCACATGCATGCTCTCCACATGGTCATTAAAGCACACTCTGTTACAAAAATAATATGTGCGCATCCATGCAGGGGGTCTGAGCTCCCATCGGCCGTGCATTACTCCATGCAACCCTATACCGCAAAACAAATTTGCTCACTTAGAAAGCCAAAACTTGCCGACTGCTATAAATTAATGCATTATTTCCATGCACGGTTGAAACAATGCGAAAGTCCTTCCCGCGATGAAATCCAGGTCGAACAATTCTCGGAAGTGGCCACAGGTGGGTAGGGAAAACTGCAGTAAGAGCAAAACATTTGGAAATGTAAGCAATGAGTGGTGGTTCTTACGTCAGATCCTTAGTAATAATTCATCGAAAGATTTCGGAGAATAGCAATGAAATTAAAGTAAAAGTTATTACGAAAAGAAGACTCGTGGCACCCAAAACACACTCCTCACACACATGTGGAATTGTGATCCATCAATTCCAACAACATACAAACTGCCTCAACAAATAACTCGTCTATGAGTCTTTCCTCTATCTTCCCTTCTTGTAGAATTAGTACATTTTCACTGCATTATTTGTTTAAATTTTGTAAATTATATTTTTAAACGATCATAATAATAATATTTAAAAAATATAAAACTGCTACTTGCAATGCAAAAGATGTATATGTATAAGAAATCAGAGGGTAAAAATGCAGTCTGACTGGTACTCGAACCCAGAACCTCCCGGTTGCTGGCCGGGTGCTCTACCAGTTTCGCTACCAGGACGCTTAGATTTACCATGATTTAGGCGGGGGTTTATACATAGAAAACTCCCTGTACCATTGTACACAAGAATAACCAATATATGGCACTGGGGACAGCTCACCACTCACCAACAAAAGAAATGGACAAAGACACAAGAATGAAAGGAAAGATACACTCAGAGACCAGAGAATAAAAATGTCGTCAATGTATCTAAGCCAAAGAAGAGGTTTTATAAGGTAATTGGTTAGGAAATATTCTTCGAATAGGCCGAGGAAAAGATTGGCATAAGAAGAGCTAAACCTATTTCCCATTGCACAGCCGGACATTTGCGGATAGAAGTTGTTGTTAAAAGAGAAGGCATTGTGGGTGAGAAGAGAAAGATCAAGAAGAAAGACAGTGCTAGGGTATGTAGACCAATGCACCACCCCCTCAACCTTGGAATAAATAATCATCGCGCCTCCTGCTTTCCATCATCCCCCCACGCATCCCTCCCACTCCCCACACATTCTTTCTCTCACGACTCGCTCTTCAACGAATGCTTCAGAATTCTAAGTTTCAGTTATTGCCACCACCCCCCACTGACTCCGCCCTCAATCTCCACACCCTCGAATTGGCGTGCATTCGGCATTTGTGAGCCTATGGCTTCTCTGGGTTGAACACCAATTTCACGACGAATATATCAACGCCTTTACGTCGAATAGACCAAAAATAAATGCCGTACATCTGTATTTCAAGTAGTGGTTTATAAAAACCACTCTGGTATATTAATTCCAAGAAATCTGCAGACACTAACTTCATTACAGATCGGGTATGCAGCATCAACATCAGAGATGGCGCCTTACTTGAAGAGTGTTTGAAAAATCCTTAACATAACATTGTCCATAAAGATTGAAATGACGCGAACATCATGCCTGTTAATTACATGCACATTTCACTTCCATTTCTTGCAAAATTTGAGAGCATTTTATTGTCAGTTCAATAATAGGCCATCGAAATAGCCAAAATATGTGTCCAAAAGAACAGCACGTATTTAGAAAAAAGAGAACGTGAGGTTCCGTAATAAAAGCTGATTCAAAAGCTGGAAGCATACAATATAGATAACGTCGTAATTGGTTGGATCAAGGATTTCTTAAGCGATTGCGACGAAGGTTTTTTTTTTTGATTGAGTTGGCTCGGATACTACACTAGTTATCTCAGGTGTACTCCAAGAAAGTGTTATGGGTCCTCTTTTGTTCCTTCTTTACATTAATGTCCTTACCACCACGGTCACGTGCCAATACCGCCTCTTCGCAGATGATGTAGGTGGCTGTGTGCAGAGAAATCGATGACCATTGCGATGGATTTGGATTAAAAAATACCTACTTAGATGGCATAGAAGAATGGTGCAGTAATTCGGAGTTGGAATTAAATTTTGCAAAGTGCATGGTGATGAATTTTTGGGAAAAGGATAACTTTTCAAGGAGGAGTCACAGCGCTTTTGAATGCAGTGTTCGTAAAATACTTGTCGGTAACATTTGCTTGGAATGTCTCATAGGATATATGAAAAGAGTTCTTGGTAGATAGGAGAAAGAGATAAGTTACGACTCCAGTAAGGCCTCACAGTAAGACAAGGTGTTGTGGGACTCTTATGGAGTTAGACTCACAGTTGAAATCAATGGAGTACAGCGCAGAGTGATGTTACCATAGAAGCGAAGGTTTGAATCGCTGATATAAACTAAATGTTTCTCAGATTTCTTTTAATCCCGTTGACTAGATAGTTATCCAAAAAAGAACGTAATAAAATCAATGTTTGAATAACGGCTCTAGTGAATACCTTATCCAAAAGCTATTAGCCTCGAAAGCGCGCGAAAGGGCACCCCTCTGCCAATCTATTCCCAAAGCACAGCCCAACCATTGGAGCCAATCAGCATCCCTAGGATACTTTCCCTACAGGTTCTGTAATCTCCTTCCGAAAGACTAAGACCTAGGGTTGTCTCCAGAAACCTCACTACTGCTAGATACGTCATCAGATGGTGACGTAGCGGCCGAGCTCTGCTACAATCACCCGTTGCGAAGTCCATGCCGTGCTACTCGCTACTAGTAATATGGCCACCGGATCTCGTCTGCTCATCATCTCGCATTTATAATTAATAATTATTGATGTTTAAAGGGCTATAAGCTCTTGATAAGCATATCTTATTATATAAAAATACGAGCGTGCTGCGCCCGCTCCCAGCGGGCTTCCCCCGCTCTTTTCAATGCAGGTCCACAGAGGGATAGGCGCGTTTCTAATTTAAAAATGTAGAAAAAATGGCAGGGTCTTATGTACACATTTAATTGGAATGTTCATGTATAAAATTGAGGTCAGAGGACCTTTTTAAACATTGGAAGTAATTACACTATCCTCTGTTAAACGCGCACGATAAGTCATACTTACGTATCAACAGGAGACTTGAATGTGCAATCAGCCGCATTTTGATAATAGTTATTTAAAGAATGCGAGATATTGTTGCAAATGAACAAATGCGTAAGTTTGTGCGCCGTTAACGTCAGGAATATTTACAGTTTTTTTTATTATTTAAAAACTAATTTTAGGAAACAATAGCAATATTTAGGAAGTAAAATATGCCGTCGCATGTTCTCTGATAAATTCTGCACATTTTGGTACCTCATTTGTAGAGTTTGGTTGCGTATAAGTTGAGAAAAAGGTATTTATACAGTAGAAATAATATAGAAGATAGTAGAAATGATACCCTCGGGCCGCATCCAGAAACCGCGCTGAGCTTACCGTGAAGCAGAATGCTATCGTCATCGGGGCTAGATTGTTACTAGGACCTCGATGCCCGGATGACGATGGACAACTCGTTCATCGAAACGTCTCACAGTGGACTATCATAAAAAATAGCTGGCCAAAACCTCAAAAAAAAAATTTTGGGCTTGGAAGTTGAAATTTCGCATGCATATTCTCAAATAAATTTTGCATAACTTGTTAGGTTATTTCTTTCCTGTTACGTTAGCAATATATTTGAGGTCAAATTTGAACAAATTCAGCGAAAAACGACCACCCTCGGTTTTTTCTGAAAATTATTTTTTTTTCAAGTTACCTCTTTTCATGGAATGGCCCATTTACCAATTTTTTCTCTTCCACGCCCCAAAAAGCCAAGCCTATGCAATTCGTTTGGGGCTTTCCCTCGCCCTTCTCCCCCTCCACCTGTCCTCCGACGATTGCTTTCATTAGGCCTTTATGCCTCATTACGTAGCCATCGAAGCTGTCACCTTTACGTTTGTATAAGATTCATCCCTCCGGCTCATTGAGGCACTTACCTAAACGCACTCGATTCTTCGCCTCATCATTCTACAGCAGCGCCACATTTCGATCGCTTCCACTCGCGACTCCTCTGCTGCCCTCTATTTCCAAGCCGTGCGCCACATGTAGCATCGCATGAATTGTTTGATCATTTCTACGCTAATATGTTGGCTATAGTGAGTACTGATTTTTTATTATTATTTAGGAATGCTCTCTTCGCCTGTGCTATTAAATTGTGGAAATTTTTCTTTCTCCGTAGTATACCGTTAGTTATTGAGCTTCCCAAGTTACACTTTTTTGTTAGCCTTCCTAGTTAGACCCTGTCTCCTCACTTTCGTTGCTCTCATGTCTTACATTTGATGGTTTTCCGCTCATATCTGCCAATTTTCCTTTCCCAATCCATCACTTTTCTACAATTCATTCGAGTCCTTTATTTCAACTATTTTATTGCGAACACGAGGAGGATTCGTGTACGCCAGGGTCTCTTCCGAGACGCATTTCGCCACCGATACCATTTGTTTGAGCATGGCCAGGCAGGAGAGCGGCTGCTCTTTGTCCGATGCGGCGGCCAGACCGGAAGAAACCCAAGCAGAGTGGGGCGCGCACCTGCCGAAACGGAAAACAAACACCACAGCCATCTGTTGGCGGAGAGGCGCCGCGGCGGAGAGGACGCCCACTGTCTGCAGCGGACAATACTGCCCGCGGATCACGTACTGACGTTTTAAAAAGCATGTAGACACCCAGGAGTGCCAATTAACTGACGGGGGCGGGTCGGTGAAAACTTGTGAGGTTGGCACGTAAAGCGACCTGCATCCCTCAATCGTATGCCACCAAGAGCCAACGAGGACGGAAGCTGACAGGACCGATCTACCGAAGTCGGAGTCAAACTCCGGGAGCATAATACCAATCGGAATTAAGATTAGCGGATGGAATAAACCTAGTAACTCACGTCCACACACGCGTCGGAGTGTTTTCCTTCGGCGTTTCCGTGGCGAAGTCTTTCCTCTCTTTAGTTTCGTATTTGGACTCACCGTTTATCTCTTACCAATACGTGGTTCCGTGGCCGAGTAGGTCTATACTGTGGCCGCCGGTGCGGTTAAGTTCTGGGAGGGTTCGAATCCGAATTTATTTTACTTTTTTCGCTTTTTAAAAGAGACATCCTGAAAATCAACATAAATTATGCACATGACTCAAGGAAATGTTAGTACAGTTTTTTTAACGACTAAAGTTATTATTAAAATGATGACTTTATCTACGTTAACCCATTTCTGAACAAATTCATTCACGGAGGAGAAATAATCAGGGGAAGATAGAGTTGTTGTATCTTCGTGTCTTTTCGACTAATTAATTTCAAATCTCCGTTCAGGGTAATTCCAAACATAATAATTAAAGGTCTCGCAAAATAATCAGATGCACTCATAGTTGAAATCAATTTGATGACCCTAGAGTATTAAAAATAATTGTAATTTGATCGATCATCCTTGTTTTAAAATATATAGTTCTTGTCACAAAAAATGTGGGAAATAACGTGATTAAAATCACAGACGCTTTCCTTTCAGTTCGTGTGCGAACTACAATTGCTATAGTTACCAGGTGGAAATAAATTGATTACTTATCATTTTACCCCTGGCAACTTAAGAAAAACATCATAGTCGGCTCATTCACCGCGCAGATATATCACAGCAAAATCCGGGGTGAGCACGATTTATAAGTTTGAAGATGTGGATGATAACAATTGCGGTCATATGTGTAAAATTATTTGTGGCCCTGGGTCTTAGTCTTTCGGAGGGAGATTACAGAACCTGTAGGGAAAGTATCCTAGGGATGCTGATTGGCTCCAATGGTTGGGCTGTGCTTTGGGAATAGATTGGCAGAGGGGTGCCCTTTCGCGCGCTTTCGAGGCTAATAGCTTTTGGATAAGGTATTCACTAGAGCCGTTATTCAAACATTGATTTTATTACGTTCTTTTTTGGATAACTATCTAGTCAACGGGATTAAAAGAAATCTGAGAAACATTTAGTTTATATCAGCGATTCAAACCTTCGCTTCTATGGTAACATCACTCTGCGCTGTACTCCATTGATTTCAACTGTGAGTCTGACTCCATAAGAGTCCCACAGCACCATACTCTAAGTGAGGCCTTAAGGAAGCATGCTCATTTGAGTCGACTTATTTTTCGAGGTGTCAGACCTCCACAATCATATGAGAACATTGTGATGTGATCCACTATTCATGAGAAGATATTACTTCGGTATCAGTTTTGTTTTCAATGACTCCTCATCCAGAATCATCCTGAGATTATTCGGCAGCTTCCTCCAGAATATCAACCGTCCCTGTGCTTCGTGCATAAATAGTTTGTTTCCTCTGCAGTCACTCCCCTCCGCATGCCATCACTGCTGTCAGTGGTTTAGTTTAGTTGTTATTGGCAGGTATTTTGTCCTTTTCGGCTAATTTCACTTACCTTAACTTTGACCTGAGAGAGAAGTTAAAACAGAATTTTTCTTTTTTTCTTTTAAATAAACCTTTTTCTGTTAGAAGCTAATGGTCTTCATATATTTGCTCCTAGTCAATCATCCCAAAATGAAAAATGGGGGAGAGAACTTGAAGACTATCTTCAAATACCGAGATCCCCTAGTGATGTAAATATATACATATATATGTACATGGAGGAAGGCAAATGAGGGAATTTTTCCAGTGCAATAAAAAATGGCGTGTGACTTCCTCAGTATTCCTCTTACATTTTCTCCAGCGGCAAGTTCCTGTTCTCAAGAGAAGCCTTGACAATAAGGAAGCACAGATACCGCTTGGATCAAGAATCAGAAAGAAATTTACTCTGTGTGAACTTGTGGGTGACGTGCAATTTGCCAGTCAAATAAAAAACTTATGTTTAATTAAACTTTTTTCAAAATTTTTAAAAACAAATTTCAACTACTTTATTAAAGAGAAAATTATCTCTTTTACCTTTCACTTATTTTCTTAAACATTTTGTGAATTTCTCTTTAGTAAATTTGTGCCTCAATACGCTTTTCAGAAATTTTCTGTTTTTTTTTACTAATTTACTCATTTAATATCAGTGAAATCAATCAATTTATTAGCAGTTTTACGTATTTGGTGTCCAGATGAATAAATATTTAACATTCAAAATTATGGCTTTCCTATTTCAGCGATTAAGTACGCAAAGGAAAAAGCTTTTTTGGGTGATGAATTTATTTTGGGGGAACCGAGGGGAGTGTCGTCCGAGACGAGACTCGTGTGGATACCGAGTTCAGAAAACGAAACTGAGACGAGACTGGCTCAAGTCTCATCTCGTCTCGCGACAGCACTAGTTATGAAGGAGATCGACCACACCATGAGACGTGGTTTCCTCATGAAAACAATCGTAGAAGGACGGGTGGAAGGGATCAAGGGCGGCCCCGAATGAGTTACAAGGGACTGCTAATATAGTATGTAATATAGATTAAATACGTCATATAAAATAATTGGACCTAAAAACATTTTTTTACGGTTGAAAACTCAAATAGGCCAACAACGAAATGCATTAAGTTTTTACTTCATTACCTGCTTTGTAACACCGTAATGTATAAAATTTAAAGTTACCACGTAAAAATTAGAAAATTTATTGAAAAAAATACGCGTGTAGTGCCCTACCCTATGTAGATTTAATAGAGAAAATTTCTTTCTATCAAGTCATTGCTATTCGTTATTGTGGTTTTATTGATTTTTTTCTCATTGTATTAAGTCAAAAATCATTCAAATCGGTACAACCGCTCTTGATTTATAAGTTGTGTTACAAAACTGTTCCCTGATTATTAAGCGGTACGAAGTTCACAGGGTCGGCTAGTATATGCATAAAAGATGGTGTATGTTTGTCCGACCGCCAGGGGACAAATACTACTCTAATAACAGATATTTGGGATGACAGTCCATGTATCCCAACTACATATATACTTCCTCATTAAGTTACTCTACCATGAGTCTTTTCTACATTTTTCCCTCCATCTAATCAAAGGCTATTATATAATTATTGTTCAATTCATTATTCATAAAAATAATAAAAAATGGAAAAAGAAAAAAGATTATATATTACAAACTGTAGATAATTCTCATATAACTTGAATACAAAAATTGTTAAGAAAATAAAAAAAAATACTTTTTTTTACCTAACTGGTAATTTAAAAAATAAAAAAAACTTTATGCTTCACGACCCCTTATTATATATATATATATATTTTAAATCACGAGATGTGGGTCAATTGTAAATATTATTTAATTTTTTCCAAACTTTGCCAACGTTTCGGACATTTTATTTGTCCATCCTCAGGGCTATAAAAATGATAATTTATGATACAAAATTAGTTACATACAGGCAATTTTACAGTTGTTATACATTAAAAAACATGGAAATACATATTCAAAATTTACCTTTAAGTCTGATGTTGTTTTTATTTATTTACAATTTGGTTGCTTGGATTTCTTTCTTTGTTGGTTATGTCATTTATTAAATTATGATAAATTTTGCTAAGGTAAGTAATGTCTGTTCTTTTATTGCAGCTTTTTTTATTTCTGGATATGTGGTACATTTCTTTGAATAATCTTTTTGATAAAACTGGTTCTGTATCTAAAATGTTGGCCTCTTCGAAACGAAATGAGTGACTGTTTGTAATTGCATGATCTGCTAATGCACAAATTTGAATTTTGGTCTTAATTGATGTTTTATGTTGTGAGATCCTATTTTTTAAATATTGACATGTTTGGCCTATATAATTTTTATCACAGTCTTTACATGGAATTGAATAAATGATATTGCTTCTAAGCTGCATAGGGGTATTTGACTTAAGTTTAGAATATATGAGTTTATGTTGGGTTTTATAGTTTTTATGTGCTATTTTAAAATTTGTTTTTTTGAATACTTTGGTAATTTGTTCTGATAATCCATTTATATAAATCATTCCTCGATATTGGTCTGTATTTGTGTTTGATATATTTGTTGTAGTTATTGTATTGTGAGTCTGTGAAGATGATTTTTTATTTGAATACAGTATGTTATTGATTAATTTTTTTGGAAAGTGGTTTTTTTCTAAAATATTACCAATTATTTTCAAATTTTTTTTATGGAAAATCTTATCACTTAAACTGAGTGCTCTAAATTTGAGTGCCATGGCCGTATTTATTTTGTGCTTTAATTAGAGGGTGGTGGGAAAGAAAATTTAGATATCTATCTGCTTTATGCGGTTTCCTGTACCAATCTATTATTATGGAACCATCAGAGTTTCTTTTAGTGATCATATCCAGAAAAGGAAGTTCATTATTTTTTTACATTCATTATTTTTTTATTTTTCTTGTATATTATTTAGCAATACCAAATAATATACAAGATAACACTATTTTACAACATTTCAATGATTTCCATCCCAAATTGCAATTTGTAATAGAAAAAGAAAAAAATAATGAACTTCCTTTTCTGGATATGATCACTAAAAGAAACTGTATGTTTTTTAATGTATAACAACTGTAAAATTGCCTGTATGTAACTAATTTTGTATCATAAATTATCATTTTTATAGCCCTGAGGATGGACAAATAAAATGTCCGAAACGTTGGCAAAGTTTGGAAAAAATTAAATAATATTTACAATTGACCCACATCTCGTGATTTAAAAAATATATATTTAAAAAATAAATCATATTGACCAATTAAAAAAATGTCTGTATTTTAATTGTCTACTGATTTTTGAATTTTTACTGTAATGTGTAAAAAATTCTAGTTTTGAGTTTATATTTTACACAGGCAACACTTTGCACCAACAACGATACACATGGGCTATTTTTTTAGTTTATAGTTTATTGGCGCGGTTATTCGGTGGAGGCCTGTCCGCTACGCATTGTCATACGGCTGCACGGATTGCAACATAATTTATTGTGCCGGTGCATCTCATGCTCCTGGAGCCCATCTTACGGTTGCATCCTTAGCGTCGTTTTCTTATTACCGTTCGTTACCTCACATCATGCAACCTCTGTGGTCTGGCATCCTGGCGTATAGGCGCACCTCTTGACACATTCAAAAGGAAAACATTACTCATTAACTAATAATTCTCTTGGTGCTCACCATTTTGCATGGGTACGCGTTCACACACACGACGTTATTGGTCTACGCACTAACTAAATGATCAATGCTGCGGAGAGTTGGAGATCCCGTGTGCGGTGTACGGAAATCGCTTTTCCATTGTTTACTCTTACATATGTATGCCATCTTAATATCTGCTTTATTATTTTATAAAAAAATTCTGGCATTGACCATGAATTGCAAGCTCCAAGTTTCCCACTTCTATCCTTCCCGAACAACACCGGGTGGCCTGAAGCCAGGAATTTTACAAAAATGAAACAGGCTCCCCTATGAATGATGCCTCACATGCAAACGACGAGCTACACAAAAACCGTCATCTTCAAACAAGAAGGCCACAATGTTATACGATTTCGCAAAGCATCAATTAACACGAGGCACAACATGAAGGAAGACGGACTTGAGCAAGTGAAACTTTGTAGAAGAGACAACGTTGAGCAGGTGTACCAGTTTAAATTTAAGATAGAGGAAAACGGTTGGTTCAATTAAGAAGCAGAGAAGGAAGTGCCAGACATGGTGGGTGAGAAGATGATAACAGGAGGAGATAGGTGACGCTGAAGGAAGATGGATGGAAAACAGCGTAGGACCAACCAAATGGATTTTCTTTCTGATATTTCCATTGCTACACCGCACCGCCACGGGGAGCACGTAGAATACCATCCCTTCGGCGGCTGTTATTGAGTAGGATGTTGGGTCTTCAAGCGAGGGTTCATGAATATCTAATGAAAAGTAAAAGACTAATTCCCAACAGAAACGATTAACTCAATGAGAAATATGACTTACTTGTGAAGAACGGGAGAGATGCACACCCAGGATGCAGTGGTAAGCTAATTTTGATCAACTCCGGGAAATATAAGGTTTGAAAGAGTAGATTTGACAAAAAACAGTGTTCAGTGAATAAAAATAAAGTTCTTTTCTTTTGAATTTCTCGGCGCTGAGGCCAACTTCCCCAAATTTTCCTCGCTCCTTCTTATCACCCTGATGACGACGAACGAAATCAAAATCCCACATTCAGTAATGATTTCACTCCCAATCATTCCTAGCGTTTATGCATCATACGCCCAGTTTACCCAGTATTTACCTTACCTTATCTATATTGATCGCCCTTGAATGTCATTTAAAGGGTCACGAATATTCCATTAGAGGATTCCCTAGTCCACCACTGGAATTGTCGCAAGCCGCCGACGCACAGTGGTATGGGGAGCGCTTTTTTCCGGAAAAAAGTCGACTGTCCCATTTTTAGAGGTATGTGTGGATGTTATACAACTTAAATATATCTTCTAATGCATACATAATTACTTCCTTAAAAAATAAACACGCATTCGCTATTTTTTCCGAATAATCATACTACAACGACGTGTGATGCAATGGTGGTCTGAAAAACACTTACGCATTTATAAGTCGCCAGATCCAGTTTTACATGAATGACTGGATGTTTTATCACTTAGAGACATTACATGACCATTATTCTTTGAGGGGAGATATTTTAAATGAAAGTATTTTGAAGAATAATTAATTAATGAATTGATAATTAAGGGAGGAAAATGAATATAAGGAAGTAAAACAATTACTCATCATCCGTAGTTCCTTCACTGTCTATGTACACGGGTGCTGAGTCTACGTTTGGGGATGAAAGCAGTCGTAGCAGCAAAAGGATAGCACCGGGTTTTTACGGAAAGAATTTATTCTTAGGAAGGATAAAGGTTTGCTGCATTATGAGATCTGGCCCCTCTCCTGATGGACATAGTATACTGATGTTTAGTCAACTTTGCCTCAATCCTTAAGCTTAATGCCTCGTCTGCAGTGTAAGTAGGGAAGAAGTAGGGAAGTTGGTGCCATATATATGGATATTCCACGCTTGCCTTATATTTCTGGCTCTACTGGGGCTACCATGAATTGCCTCATCTACCAAATGAGCTGCATCGCTTTGTTTGTTTGCTCGTAGACTTGCGTTCGTCGCATAAACCGGCTCTTCAGTTGTTTTTGTGTCGAGCATTTCCGTGGTTCTCCCCCGCTTTGATCGCTCACACAACGTTTCAAAATTCTTACACGGACGACCAATACCTAAGTAAAATCAATCTTTTTATAGGTAATATTCTCATGTACGTGAATGCAATAATATATTCCATTGATAACATTGAACTTACCCGAGGTCGAGGGTTGAGAAGTTTCCGAGCTCGTTAGCTGGGGCTCGATTCTTTCCGCAAAAAAATCAATGCCTGAATTAAGCCACTGATTGTTGTTCTGCAAAAACACGTTCAATGTTCTACGGCTCTTTTCCCATCTCAGTGTCGCCCGATTAATGAAAGAAAACAGCCAGTTTTGAATTATTAGCTTCCTGTCATCTTTCACGTCCGACCTGCCTGGTGACCTTAGAATAAGACACAAAAATGATATGATACGCAAACTATGGGTTAATGGATCCACTTAGTACGTTGCACCTCGGAAGTAAATCACTTTCACCTACCTTAAAATATACTCATATAGATGCTGGCAACGAACGCTGTCCTTTTCGGCCCACTTCTCTCGTAAAGTGAAAAAATATTCCTTCACGGGTGGCATATCCTAAGACTTGTTCACAGACCTTTAGTATTTAATTTTCACTAAACAATTAGAGGAATCTTTAGTAATAGCTGGAGTAGTCGCACACTGACAGAAGCCTAGCGGCTGGCGAATTGTTAGGTTTAACCCGTGCCAAATAGGCTATATTGTTACTGATATGGTCGCTGAATCATCTACTGTTTAGGCATGGATAGAATTGTTGCTGATAATGCTAAACAATGAACTAATTGCTCCTGATAGAGAGACTCAAAACGGAAGATTTTATCAGCGAAAGCGACTTGCCGAGAGATAGTGCGCCATGGCGTTAGGATAGCCAGGCGTCTCTGTAACACATTTCGGCTTATAAATAAAAAAAGGCTACTAAAGGCAGATAATTCTTTCAAAATTTCTTCAAGGATAGTATTTTCTTTGCATCCTGTCACAGGAGAACACAGTGGTAGAGCGTGGTTTTTTTATATCTCTAACTGTGCATAATTAAAAAAATATTTGCTCATAACATTAAACTGAGCTATCCTGAGACCCCGGACGCTTTAATAACATAAATAATTAGGTTTATGGATCTTAAAAAAGGTGAGTTTTTCTGAAATAAACTCACAAAAGCAAGAAAATGGCGATTGGTTATGGTATTTTTAAAGTTAAAATGCCGTCAAAAATGTGAGAAATTACACCCAAACAACTTCCGCTAAAAACCACTCCTGTAATTCGAAAAATGGGCAGTAAAAGAAGATATAAAGATCTATTTACAATGGAATGATATTTTAGCTTCACATATATAGTATTTTTGGACAGTTTGAACGCAATCGGAAAATCGACTTTTGTCCGCGGCATCTCAGACCACTGTGCGACATCGCCAGATATAACGCTTAACCGCAATGTTCTTGGGCCTCTTTCAATGTAGTCCCATTGTAAATCTATATATATAAAAGAAAGTCGAAAATCGTGTTAGTTAGAACACTTATAACTCGAGAACGGCTGCACCGATTTCAATGAGATTTGGTTCTTTGGATTCGTCTCAGGCGGGGTTAACATATAGGCTATTAAAAAAAGGAGATTTTCACAAAAAAAATTCATCTCTTTCCTATGGACATGCTTTTAGGAGTTATAGTAACACAACAATTGATAAGCCGGTCAAAACTACAAATTAAATAATTTGTTTTGTTTTTACCACTTTAATAACTGAATTTAGTAACAATATAACATTTTAATTACTAAATATATTCAAAATATTAATTAAATTGAAATTACATTTTTTAAATTTAATTCGAGCTGATTGTAAGCCCAGCCGTGGCCCAGCTCGAGTTGACACTTCACTACCGTGTTTGTAAACAAATCTCCAGGCAATTGTTGACAAACGGTAATGTCCGTGTTCCTGTCCAGGAATCGAGTAGTTTTAACTCATATCCTTGGAATGATTGCAAATTAGTTTCAGTGAGCTCATCAACAAAGAGTTCCAGAATATGATTGATCACCAAAAGAATCAAAGATGGTTGATTTAGCGAGCAAGAACGAAGATGTGGATGACTAAAACGAGGTAAATTCAAATAGTTCGTACTCTGCATGGATTCGAATATTTTAAGTGTGTAACAAACGAAGACGAAATCACCAACTATCTATCTGAGTATTTTACGTCTTTGGACGTACCTGGCTCACCAAGGCACGATTTACAGAAAAATGTAGTTTCTGTGCTCATGATCTTTCGAAGCCTAAACCAACCATAACTATCCAACGGAACGAGTTTGATCATTAAAAAAATTGGTGATGAATGTGATTCACGCAACTTTACTCAAAGGAAAATTCCAAGGTGAGGAAGTCCTCATTCCGTAGATTCCATGATCTCAACTCATATGCCCTTTTGAGCTGAAACGTATTAAATTTACAATTCGTGTTGCATTCGTGATAACGATTAAAAAATCGCATGGTCATTCTTTCAGTTTTTGTGTTGTTTGTGCTCATGTGCTAATGAAAACCCATGATTTTCTCATTGTCAATTTAGCGTGCTATGTTCACGAGTCGATAAACCATCCTCTGTATTTCTTCCTTCGCTTCAAGTGCGTAGCTAGGATAGGGGGTTTTGGGCGCAGCTAATACCACGGGTCTGTAGGGTATAGAAAACTCGCTAAGGTAAGCGGGAAGTGTGGGGGCACTTCCCCCAGACATTTTTTAAGATAAATGGTTCAAAATAGTGGGTTTTGTGGCTGTGTGAATAGTTAAATATGTTTTGTTTGTTAGTCATCCGTCCCCCTAATATTAATAACAAAATCTTTCATAAAAAAATTCTCTAAGCTCTTGGGGGGGGTTTATCCCCCAAAACCTCCCCTCGCTGCGTCACTGTTTTGCTTCGCTATATTTATTTAGCTCCATCCGCTTCATCATGCGCCTGATAACAAAACAAAAACTGTTGTTTCTCAGAAGGTGCTTGACGCAAGACATTAAACCCGAATGTGTAGGGCTCACCGTGGTGCGTTTACGCATGCAGTACGTTTACGCAGTGCATTTTTTCCAAACAGAGATACTAAAACTGGCGCGCCTTAAGTCATTTAATGCGAATGCTGCTTCATAGGGGCTTTTCTTGCACGATTTTGAGCATCAGTCAAGCGTCGGTCTGGGGTCGTGTCAACCTGCCCCCTGAATGGGCCAAGTGTATGCAACAGACTTGGACCTAAAAACATTTTTTTACAGCTAATAACGCAAATAGCCAACAACTGAATGCGTATAATTTTTATTTCATGAACTGCTTTATTAAACCACAATGCCCAAAATTTCTTAAGCTAAAACGTAAGAAAATTTGTTGAAAAAAATCCGCGTAAACGTGCTCCGATTCACCCTATGTAGATTCAATAAAGAAAATGTCTTTCTGACAAGCAATTTTGGTACTCATTTACGTAGTTTTATTGAATTTGTATCCTTATTTTATTATAATAAATTAAAGATGATTAAAAACGATACAGCCGCTCTTGATTTATAAATGGTGTAAGTAGACTGTAAGTTCATTGATTGTTAGGCGGTACGAAGTTCGCCGGGTCAGCTAGTGATGTCTAATTAAAGAGGTTCGAGGAGTCATTTGCGTGATATCGCCTGAATTAAAGTGAAAGCCATTGAAGCGCTCTCTAAATCACTAACTAAATAAATTAAATTGATTTCAGAAACATTTCTATGGTGATTCATTTCCCATCGATCCAGAGCCAAATTCTGCGATTCGCTGGCGGGATTCCCATTCGTTTAATGCTTTTGAAATTTTCACACATGCGCCCAAAAATTCGTCAATAGCAGCTTCCCAGCGAATCCGTCAGCATATACGCCCTTCTCTTCCCTTTATCCTCTCCAAGTGGCCTCTTTCCTCCCATCATGCCCACCACTTCCTACTTGAATCGCTTTCTCCCACCTCAATAGTCGAATAATTACACCAGATCAAGTTTGTCCTCACCTTTTTCATGTAGTACCTGGCGTTCATTGCTCTGGTGGCTTCATCAGTAACTATTGGCACCACGATACGCATTTATCTGAACATCCACAGTACCGGATGAAGCAACACAATTGCCATGTTCGGTTCCCAAGGGAAAAAAAACATGACGGCTGCCAAAGACTGTGCACTCATCGGAAGCACCCCCCCCCCCAATCCCCCAACAATGGACCCGACATTCCGCGCACACACCCCTCCCGTCACTTGACCCCTCCATTTGACCCCCCCATTTGACCCCCCTTCTCCAATTGAGCCCCCAATTGACTGCTGCAGCGACGAAAGGAGGGAAGGAACAACAGCGACATGTTTCGGTGAATCCAACGATGCGAGCCTCCATCTGGAACTTCAACAAAGAGTGCATGGCTTGCTATGCATCTACCTCCCAACCTATCGCGTGTTCACGTCTCATTGGCGTGCCCTTTGGTTTTCGCAACATTTTAGTTCGTTAACATCTCGATGGAAACATCCACGAATACTACATTACAGGATTCTCAAAACCGCCGCTAGAATTGTAGTCGTTCCACGCGCTTTCAAAGCAGATTTCAAAATCGCCATTCGCGGCGTTACCAGTAATCTATATCCACTTTTCACGATAAATATACGGCCGTAATATGTAACCGAGCGTATAAATTATTCAAACATATTTAACGCATGCGAGACGACTGTCAACTAAAAAAGATCACTTTCATTACGGTAAATGCCGAAAGTCACAAAGAACGGGATACAGCTGCCTTTGTTGTTGCATATAGTTAAGTGTGCGCGGCCGAATAAAATGTGAACGAATCGGCAATAGATATAACGCATAACCGCCATGTTCTGAGACCTCATTTTATGGAGTCCCCTTGGAAACAGCCATCAGCTATCACCACGGCGATGGTAAGGAAATACAAAAGCAAACTATCTGGAATCGATCATCATCATCAGTCAACAGTCCAACACAGGTTGGTTTGACCAATGCCTTCTTAAGCTAACGAGCCGTGATGCTGGAGATTTGGCTGCACAGGAGGAAGTCCGGCACGTTCCAGACGACGCGACGTTGTATATTGTTGTGATTGTTTGTATGAGTTTCCAGTAGTTGAGAGAGCTTCGTTTGTGAGACGTGTTGGTTATTTTTAATTTACAGCAAAATATCCGACGATAGAGGCTCGGAAGCCCACATATTTTGTATTATTTATAATATTAATATCTGAGTAAAAATGAAAATATGAAATGGGAGCAGTGAAACCAAAAATTTAATAATACCGAAATAACATCGTTGTAGGAGTCCGAGCCACGGCCGTGGGAAGGTGTGTACGTTAATTGTAAGTTAATGTTATCGACGGCATATCATCCATTTAAGTATGTAATTAGAACAATTTTGATGTTTACTAATGTCCGCTAAGCTTTTATATACAACTAGCTGACCCGGCGAACTTCGTACCGCCTAACAATCAATGAACTTACAGTTTACTTACACCATTTATAAATCAAGAGCGGCTGTATCGTTTTTAATCATCTTTAATTTATTATAATAAAATAAGGATACAAATTCAATAAAACTACGTAAATGAGTACCAAAATTGCTTGTCAGAAAGACATTTTCTTTATTGAATCTAAATAGGGTGAATCGGAGCACGTTTACGCGGATTTTTTTCAACAAATTTTCTTACATTTTAGCTGAAGAAATTTTGTGCATTGTGGTTTAATAAAGCAGTTCATGAAATAAAAATTATACGCATTCAGTTGTTGGCTATTTGCGTTATTAGCTGCAAAAAAATGTTTTTAGGTCCAAGTCTTTTGCATACACTTGGCCCATTCAGGGGGCAGGTTGACACAACCCCAGACCGACGCTTGAATGATGCTCAAAATCGTTCAAGAAAAGCCCCTATGAGGCAGCATTCGTATCAAATGACTTTAGGTGCGCCAGTTATAGTATCTCTGTTTGGAAAAAATGCACTGCGTAAACGTACTGCATGCGTAAACGCACCACGGTGAGCCCTACACATTCGGGTTTAATGTCTTTCGTCGAGCACCTTCTGAGAAACAACAGTTTTTGTTTTGTTATCAGGCGCAAGATGAAGCGGATGAAGCTAAATAAATATAGCGAAGCAAAGCAGTGATGCAGCGAGGGGAGGTTTTGGAGGATAAACCCCCCCAAGAGCTTAGAGAATTTTTTAATGAAAGAAATTGTTATTAATATTAGGGGGACGGATGACTAACAAACAAAACATATTTAACTATTCACACAGCCACAAAACCGACTATTTTGAACCATTTATCTTAAAAAATGTCTGGGGGAAGTGCCCCCACACTTCCCGCTTACCTTAGCGAGTTTTCTATACCCTACAGACCCGTGGTATTAGCTGCGCCCAAAACCCCCTATCCTAGCTACGCACTTGAAGCGAAGGAAGAAATACAGAGGATGGTTTATCGACTCGTGAACATAGCACGCTAAATTGACAATGAGAAAATCATGGGTTTTCATTAGCACATGAGCACAAACAACACAAAAACTGAAAGAATGACCATGCGATTTTTTAATCGTTATCACGAATGCAACACGAATTGTAAATTGAATACGTTTAAGCTCAATAGGGCATATGAGTTAAGATCATGGAATCTACGGAATGAGGACTTCCTCACCTTGGAATTTTCCTTTGAGTAAAGTTGCGTGAATCACATTCATCACCAATTTTTTTAATGATCAAACTCGTTCCGTTGGATAGTTATGGTTGGTTTAGGCTTCGAAAGATCATGAGCACAGAAACTACATTTTTCTGTAAATCGTGCCTTGGTGAGCCAGGTACGTCCAAAGACTTAAAATACTCAGATAGATAGTTGGTGATTTCGTCTTCGTTTGTTACACACTTAAAATATTCGAATCCATGCAGAGTACGAACTATTTGAATTTACCTCGTTTTAGTCATCCACATCTTCGTTCTTGCTCGCTAAATCAACCATCTGTGATTCTTTTGGTGATCAATCATATTCTGGAACTCTTTGTTGATGAGATCACTGAAACTAATTTGCAATCATTCCAAGGAAATGAGTTAAAACTACTCGATTCCTCGACAGGAACACGGACATTGCCGTTTGTCAACAATTGCTTGGAGATTTGTTTACAAACACGGTAGTGAAGTGTCAACTCGAGCTGGGCCACGGCTGGGCTTACAATCAGCTCGAATTAAATTTAAAAAATGTAATTTCAATTTAATTAATATTTTGAATATATTTAGTAATTAAAATGTTATATTGTTACTAAATTCAGTTATTAAAGTGGTAAAAACAAAACAAATTATTTAATTTGTAGTTTTGACCGACTTATCAATTGTTGTGTTACTATAACTCCTAAAAGCATGTCCATAGGAAAGAGATGAATTTTTTTTGTGAAATTATCCTTTTTTTAATGGCCTATATGTTAACCCCGCCTGAGACGAATCCAAAGAACCAAATCTCATTGAAATCGGTGCAGCCGTTCTCGAGTTATAAGTGTTCTAACTAACACGATTTTCGACTTTCTTTTATATGTATAGATGACTCATCCATTTATTAGTAGGTACTGGAATATTCGTCGTTTATGACTGCCTGTGCTTGTATTATAAGGTGAATATCAGTGAATGCAACTTTTGCTCGCTGCTTGGAGATTTCTACGAGCATCTTTTGTGTCAAAATAGTGTTATTTTCAACGCGACAACTCCCGTTAATATGCTGCTGATAATTTAAGTGCCAGTGGTTGTAATGCACAAAGTTTGACTAGGTTGAAAAATATCGGTCAAGAGTTTTAATTATCCGTGTTCCATTTTGACTGACTTTTAAACAGTGCTATTACGCTATCAATGAATGTCTTAAAGAAATGTAAAAATTTTCTGTGGCGTGTTCACCACCGTTGTTCACCGTAGATAGTTAATGAATTAAAAACTTAATGCATTTCGTAGTAGGCTTATTTGTGCTTTTAACCGTATGCAAAATTTCTATTGATAATTATCGACCAATCTTCATCCTACCTGTACTCTCTTAAAGAATCATCCATGACCGCCTCCTTTCATTCACTCTTCCCTATTTATCTCCTAACCAGCACGGTTTCCTTCCTGGTGGATCATGCCTCAGCAATGTCACAGTCATCAGCATCCACATCAATGAAGCGTTTGAGCAATCCTCCGAGCTTGATGTCTGCTGTATTGATTTTTCAAAAGCGTTTGATACCGTAGACGGATATACCGTAGATAAATACGGAGTCCTTTAGCTCTGAAATCTGTCTTTTCCGGATGTGTTCTTCCACTTATTGATTATTGTTCGCCCATATGGTCTTCAGCCTGTCCCTCAAATCTCAATATTCTTAATAGACCTGTTAATTTCTTCGTAAACATCGTGAAAAACCGTAACCCTTCCCTCCGTAATCTCACTGCTGATGATCTCCTCTCTCAACTTGACATAGTGCCCTTATGGCGAAGACGTACTCTTAGTGACCTCAGGTTTTTCCATCGAATCATGAATGGCCACTTCAGGTCTAACGACATTCTTTCAATGTTCTCCCTCCGTGTCCCTTCCCGTAAAACACGGAACTCGTCTCTTTTCCATCTACCTCTCCACCGTTTATCTGTGACCCAGAGATCCCTTACCTACTGGCTACCTCTTACCTACAATTCCATCAAAGCACCTTCTGTTGAGATAACATCATCAATTGCATCATTTACGACCGCTATCAGGAAACTTCCTCTTTAAACCCTCATTTCTTTCTCCACCCTTCCCAAAATAACAAATGAGCGGTTGAGGCGTTCATAGAAGTGTAGTATTACGTGATATCTGAGTGTATTTAATTCATTTTGTTGTTGTTGTTGTTTCTTGTTCCACTTTATTATTTAACCATTTGTTTAAAAATCCAGTGTAAAAGGTCTCAAGCACTGTTTTTTTTTGGTTTATTGCAAATAAATAAAAAGTTTTTAGGTCCAAGTCTATTGCGTAAATTTGTAAGCTAGCCTGTTCTTGGGGTAAGATAATGGCCAAATAAATGTCGCACCTAATGTGTTAGATCACGCAGAAGAAAATTCAAACTTTAAAAACTACTGCTACTACTGCTGAGCTTGCTCTCGCGGCATCTGTGAGTTTGAGGGAGAGGGGAGACACTGCAGCAGCTCACCTAATTGCAGAAATAACAACTACGACCCCTACTCGGGCTAAGAGAGTTCTTTCAAAGTGGAGGACGAGTGAAAAGGCCCACCCTGAGATGACAGTGGAATAGGTACTGTCATTGATGATTGCCTCTGATTTGACCAAGCGTCAACATCGGTCTTTTCGTAGGACAGCTTTAAGCCATGGACACGAATTGTATCCCAGTTATGATTGAATAGCGATAGCAAAAAAAGACAGCTTATAACGAAGGAATTAAAATAACTGAGACCATGTGCGAAGTATACCTTCAAGCACCACTGAACCACACCATATTGGGAACAATAGCCTGCTTAGCCACCACTTCCTCCTCTCAAAAATTAAAATGTGTAGTGAACTACAGATTAATCTCTAAGTACGGTTTTGATGGAAGTTCGGGCCACTCTCAATATAAGCAAATGTGGCAACAAGTGGATGCTTCAGATAAATTCCTAGGCATGAGTTCCCTTGTATCTCTTAGTTTGATTAAAAAGCAGCAGGTAACAAAGGCGCTACAGGTAACGACTGAAGTTTCCACTTTCTCTTGGTTAATTACATTTATCTCTAAACTTTTGATAAAGAATTTAAATTGCATCGGAGGCACTTCTCACATATAGGCTTTACAATTTTAGATGACACTATCTGGGAAAATCCACTAGGTACCGACGTCGACACGATTTTGTCATCCCATCCGCTTTAGGTGAAAAAAAGAGACAAAAGAAGTTACAAAATCAGAAAGACATTAAGTACCTATATCGAAAGGCAGGTGAATGGCCTTAATGATTTCAACTCTGAATTTTACACAATCAAGTTCTGTTTACTACTGACCATGATCAACGGAAAAGTAATGCTTACATTGCTTACCTTATTTTCCAAATAATTCTTAATCTTAAAACCCATATAATTTATTATCCTACAGGGAAGTATAGTCATTTCGAAATTAAGAAAAACGATAGTTTTTAGTTTGCAACACACTGAAGGACAGCTGAATCATGGGGTTCTAAATCTGCGGTGCAATAGCGTCGGGTATGAATAACTTAGGAGATGTAAAATATCGTTCACCTGATATCGATAAATATTCTGTTGGTTTGTGTACGCTGCACTGCCACATATGATTTTCTGAATGCATATTGGATATGTCGTATCGATTGGAATTTAAACAGTGGCATTTGATAATTTCAATTTTAATTTATTTTAGTTAGGAAAGGAATGCTAAGAACATTTTCAGCTAAAATTGATAATATAAATTAGAATAACTATTTTGAAAAAGATGTTCGGGGATTTATTCAAAAACGTACTTACAGGCAAGTGGAAGTTTGAAATTTCTACGCTCCACAAGCAAATTAAAATCACTTTCAGAAATTCTGCGCACTCAAGAGATCTTAACTTTCCTTCACCACAGTCAAAGTAGAACTGAGGGTATGATACACGTTTTAAAAAATCTAGAAGTTCCCGTGGAATTGTCTACCTAAACTACCCTGTCTTCATCGTATCTGCTTCAACAACTTTCTAGTGCTTACTGTAGGTGCAGAACATGAGATTGTCACGCGATCCAAAATTTTCGTCCATAAAATTTTGATTATTTAGTTGCCATCAGTAATCTATGTTCATGATTAGTAATGTTAAGTCACTGAACACTGCATTATTAGCCATCTTCTTGAACATTATTCTCTTCATCTCAAGAGTAAAACATTAGATTTAATGACGCTTTTTGCAGTTCGTTATTTGTTCAATTTTCCGACTTGGGTGGCGGCGGGGTAAAATGCTCGCCTGTCAAAGAAGTGTCGGGTTCGAGTCCCGCATGGGTAAGTTTCCTTTATCAAGCGCAACGTTGTCGCAGAATAATTTATTCACGCCATTTATGTCAATATTGATCCGTCGGTACGTATGAATAAAGTATGAATTTTGTAACGTAAAGCTAAATGTGGAATAGTATTTATTCAATAAATTTGAAAGAAATAGATTTTTACAAAAATACCAACTCCCGTAGAAGTATTGAGAAAGTAATGCAAAGCATATTCCGGAAATGTTATGGATTCAGCGAGCCAATTTTTGAAGCGACACAAAAATCGTTCATTTTTTCGTTCCCATGGAAATACCTCCGTTAAGACGGCCAAGGGCTCCGCTCCAGGGTGTAATAAAACAACCGTTTTCGAAATTAGAATCCTGAGGGTCAGGGATCGGTGATCGAAGCAGGTATAAGGGTCTCAGCTGGTATCTTTCTGGTAGGTCTTTTTGTATGAGTCCCAGGAAAACAACCCACTTTGTCGAGGTTTGAACGCTTTTAATAGAAGCATGGTCTTCGATCGTATCCAATGATAACGAAATGAACTTCGATGATACGTGCAAGTACATCGCATGAAAAACCTCTACTGTCTTCACCATAGACCATTTGAGAATCGGTGTCTTGAAGCAAAACATAAAAACGGTGAATGTTGAGCGTTAAAACCCATACAGCTTCAATAACCTTACCGCGGCGCGGCTAATCCAACTCCCGACGCGCGGAGAAGAACCCTGCCGCGCGATCGAAAAATCAATGTAATTTCCGGCGACGCAAACTTATTTCAAAGAAAACTGCATAAAGACCTCAAGAAATCTTCAAACAATGCTCTCATATAAGTTACTCTGCGCGACCTTGCCGAAAACCTATTTGAAACTCTACCTAAATGTAAAACTTCGTCGAAAAACAGTATCCGTCATTTTGTTACTGCACGGTAAGAATTTATGGGCTGTATTCTTTAAGATTACGGAAAATTAAAGAAAAAACACCATGCTAACAGATTATGTGGTTTTTTATTCGGCAAGAATCCACCCATAACTTCAACATCCACTTACTTTGGAAGATTTTCAGAGAAAATTGAAGACGGGCGTTTTTATGGAAATTTGCTCACGTTTGAGCCTCTGTATCTCAGTTACAGGTAGGATCTATGTCAAATGAAGTACGTATCAATAAATTTCAATCATTTTTGAGTATACCTGCGAAGTTTCAAGTTTATAACTCAAAAAAAGCCATTTTGTAATTTTGTCCGGCTTTTTCCGATTTCCGCCCACTGTGCGCTGGACCGATGCTTGAAAGATGCTCAAAATCTCGTGAGAATTTGTTTTGGGAACAGCATTTGTGTGTCATGACTCATGGCGCGCTTGTTATAACTCGGTTTGGAAAATTAATAAACGTGCCCCGATATACGCAACACATTCGGCTTTATTCTCTTGGCTCAAATGCTTGCTGATATACAACAATTTTCGTTTTTGTTATCAGGCGCAAAAAAAGGAATGGTCTACCAACACGTGACCATGCCACATATGTTTGACCATGAATTCAACATTGGTTTTCTAGATTCTGACCACAAAACTCAATTATTTCACTCGCCTTGTGACTTTTTAATCCCATTCGCGAATGCAATACGAAATGAATATTTAACTCGTTTAAACTCAAGGGGCATGTCGATTGAGTTCATAGAAATCGTCGGAATTAAAATGTCCTCATCTTTAAATCTTTCTTTAGGGTATAGTCGCGTGATTTATATTGATTATCAGTTTTTTAAAAACACCGAACTCGTTCCATTGCATAGATATGGTTGCATAGGCGGATCTAGGGGGGGGGGGGCACGTGCCCCCCAGACCCTTAAAAAATATGCAAGATTTTTAATACGGTACCATTATCATTGTGTTCGTTTTGTATTACGAGGAAACCTTGTGCCCCCCCCCCCCCCCAGAACAAAACCCTGGACAAGGCCTTGCGTGTGCCCCCTCCAGAAAGAAATCCTGGATCCGCGGATTGAAAATTCAGATGGATAGTTGGTGACATCGTCTTCGTTTGTTACACAGTCAGTAGATTTAAGTGAATGCATAGTAGCAACGATTTGTTCTGAATTACGGAGTTTATCATCCAAATCTTCGTTCTTGGCCGTCATAATTTCTCGCTCACACACGTATTTGTAATTTTTTTGTTGCCATCAACCATGCTCGGAAACACATTGTTGATGAGATCATCTTTCGATGAAAAAAAATTGCAAAAATACCTATGGCTATGAAATCAATCCGCCCGATTCGTCGACAGGTACACGATCATTACCGACAGTCAACAATTGCTTAGAGATTTGTTTACTCACACGGTAGTGACGTATCTGTTGACGACTCAAATCGAACAGGGCTTACAATTAGTTTGAATTAAATGATTTTAATATTGTTAATATGTCGTGACAACTAATTTAAAAAAATATTTTTACGAAACTCAGCCATTCAATTTGATAAAAATAAAACAATTCATCTAGTTTTGACCTACTTGACAGCTTTTGAAATGTTATCAACTACTAATAATTACCTATCTATATATATGTAGAAAAAAGTCTATAATCATGTAAGTAACACCATTAATAACTCGAGAGCAGCTATACGGATTGTAATGGTGTTATGTTTTTTGGATTTTTCTCAGCCCCGAATAACAGAATAAACATTTAAAGAATAGTGAAAGGGTACGAAAAAATTGATCTTGATCTTAGAGTTATTTTTTTAGGTGTTGGTTACACTGCAAAAGCTATCTAGCTGGTCAAAACTGGGTTATTTGTTTTGTTTTAAGCAATTTTATGACTGAGCTTCTTTACAATATTTAAAGCATTTCATTAGTTATAACCTATTTAAAATATTAGAATTATATTAAAACCATTAAATTCAAGCTATGCCCAGCTTGAATAGGGTTGTTCACCATATTTTTTTTATTTAAGAAATTGAAAGATCGTGCTTCAGAAGGAGCAATGACAATTATATTACGCTATTTTCTTCATTGTACATGTTTAGAGAAGGCTTTAAACAGTGACTAATTTTACGTTACGCCAAAAAGCCCTACTTCCATCTTGAATTGATGTGTGACGTCACAAGCCTGTAGATGCCCTACTGCAGTGTTTGAAGTGGCTCAGCAGGGTTATTCCACTTTTTTTTAGAGATCTCCAGCGTCTGCCGCCAGATCAGTGTTTAAAGAAAATCCAAATTTATCCTTTAATAAGAGTAATAATAAGCAAAATTACCCTTACTTGTACATATTTATTGCTCATCATATCACAAATAGCACTACAACGCACACATTTCACGAGCTGTCTTTTTGATACGTATAATCAGTATATTCCAAATCAACTGATTCAATAAAACACTTGGCTCACAATAAATATAAAACACTATTATGTAACACTAATAAAACATGAAAATCGGTTTTCCAATCACTCTGCACACACAAAAGAATTTGCACTCCTTGAAGTTCGAAAGGATTCTCCACACCTCACTTACCACTCATCACTAACGACTTAGAATCAGTTTACGTTATTTTACGTTGACATTACGAAGACAATGAAATGAATAGGCTGAAACAAATTATTAAACTAGCTAAACCAGTTATTGTAACATCAAAAAACTTCGAATTTCACTTTCACTACTACCGTAACCAAATGGGGGCGCGCGGGAGGGTTACTGGAGATTTCGGGGTATTAGGAAGACACCCTGTAAGTTGTTGAGGGCTTCTAGGGGGCGTTATAAACCCGGAAACCACCCCCGTGGCTACGCCACTGCCTGTGAGCACTACTGCCCCCTAGATACGGCGAAACCATTTGGGAAATAACTCAGTCGTTTCCCCCTGTATTTCCAATAATTGGATAATGCCGCGAAATAATGTTAAAACTGCAATGAAGCAATAATTTAGGCAGATACGCGATTGTTGTACTTATTGGATGCATGAGTACCGGTAGAAATAATTCTTACGCATTAGATTAAAGTATTTAGTATGTACTTCAAAGAGCAATTATTATGGTTAAATGTAAAAAGTTTTATGAAAGATGATTGAATAAAGCCGATCGGACATAAAAATTATATTTGGCATCCGAATGGGTCGTCAATCAGTGAATCAAATCAGTGAAAGAAATCGGTAGAGGGGAGGGGAAGAAGGAGGAGCTGATGCGGCCATTCACTCACAACTTAATAGAGCATTAAATAACCCCAGAGTTAGCGCCCTTTTTTCACGAGTTGGTAACGTCATGAGTGAACGACGTCTCATTCTGAGAGAAGCGCCCATTGGGGGAAGGAATCCGTGACGAGATTGCGAAGCAGCAAAAATAACAAACAAACAAAGCGAGGAGTAAAGAAAGGGGCTTCGTGTGCGTGAGGAAATATTTTTGCAAAAATTTGTCATTTTACGGTTCTTGCACTAAGGTTAAGATTAAGCTTCAAATCAAGCAGTTTTCATTAGATGGGGGAAAATTGTGATTCTTTTGCTGCTTTTTCCTTACCCTGAATGAGGCACGGATTGTGAGCTGACACTCGGCCAACATATTTTAGAAGCAATTCGTGGCTTTTGGGGGGTAGATACATCTTATAAGAACGCCACCTTCTCTGTCTGGAAGCCTCCCCGATGCGCACATTTGTTTGTGCATATGAATTAAGGAGGGCGCCGCTTGTTTGTGCAGAGGGCGTCCAATCACACCCCTCCCCCTCACACCCTCTCTTTGTTTGACAACACGTGTTTACTCCCCACACTAAAAGTGAGCGTGTTCCACCCTTGGCTCACACCAGAGGGCCAATCGAGAAGTGTCGACACTTCTCACGGCAAAGCAAATTTCGCTATGAGGTTCGCCCTCCATCCGTGGTGGATTACGAGCAAATCGTGTCATCGGCGAAAGCCAAAGGATACGGGCACGTTTAGCTCAACCAATCACTTCAACCTGAGGGTTGATCTACATAGGTGAGGGTAGAGTCCACCCTACACTTAGTCACGGGCCTAGTGCGAATACATATCGCAAATTCAGAGTGAGGGTAATTTCCCACGCCCATGGAAACTATGGCGCACGCCGGGGATTTCAACTGTAGGTGTTCGAGGGCTTCATCCGATCCGGGATTTGATGCGGGACCCTTATCTCAGGGACTCTCCACCCACTAATATAAAAATCGAGGGTGGATGGAGCGCTTGGCACGGACTAATTTACCGATTACTTTTTGAGGTAAATTGCAATAGGATTGATAAATGAACACGCCAATATTTTTCCATATTGCTTAGACAAACCTATCGAAGATTGAGTTGATCACGTCACGCAATCCTGCCGAGTGGTTCTATATCTATAACACTTTTCTGAGCGATGACAGGTCCTCTCAGAATAATTGAATGAATTGGAATTCTCATGACGTCACCGACTCTAGATGAGTAGGCGGTAAACTTCTACTTTTTTTTATTTTAAACTTGCGAGATAAAGGCAGAATGAAACTGGTTTACATTTCTCCACAACTTATTCCTCTCATTTCACCGACCGAATTCTTTTAATGAAATGCGAACGAAACCCTAACTGGATTACAACCAATAAATATGGGTGCTTGGAACCATGCATATTTTACGATACCTGTTTTTTTCAACCGCCGACCGCTCAGCAAAATCGCCGTACATGCGAGTTCTGCGCGCAGAGGACAACTGCGCATCCTGCGTACACCACACGCTCCGTCATTTGCGATCGTAAGTCGTCAGTTTAAGGTGAGAAGAAGTAGTATCATCGCCATCGAAGATTGATCTGCCGCCACGTGTGAACTGCCGAGCGACAACCGAAAAACCGAATGGCTTAAGCATTGACATGTACGCCGATAAAAAAGAAAATAATTATAATTAAACAGTGGCTGGAGACAAGACGGATTCAATATGACACACCTCAAACAAATAAACGATCACAATAATGAATGCAACAAAAATCACCCAGGAAACCAAGAAAACTCAGGTATCCTTCAACAATCGAAAGGTTATGCTACCGTGCTTAAGGATCAGCACCCTTATTCCAGAACTCGGGTGGACGCGAGCTACTTAAAGCGCGAAGGGTTTACAGCTAACGGCAGTCACTTTGCCATCGTATTCTGGTGACCGGGTGGTTAAGTGAAAGTCCGTGAATCCGTCTCTCTAATGGCCTAGCCATAGACGTCACTGATGTTGGTGGCGTAGATCGTTGCGACCAATAGGAACATAAGAAGAAAACAAGTGAAGGGTGAAATACGCAAGATCCAGAAAAAATAAGCGCTAAAAAGGCGCTAATGTAACTGTTGTTATAGTTATCATACTTTTATTTTGAAAACTATTACTTGTGCGTACTAACTTTATCTTAAATTAAAATATCGATTTAAATATTCTGAAATGTGAGACGTGCATGTGTCCATCTTTAATGTATATTATAATTATGACTAATGATAACTAGACCATGAAATATATTTACCTAAGGAGTAATAACTTATATCATGTGATGGAAGGTAAAATTTTCCATTACTTTTACAGATACGGAAGAAATAGGTGACTAATTATTTAGTTTATCTGGCATGTATTGGCGACTTCTTTGTTTACGTATGGCTCCGATAGTTATTTTTATTTTGACGTCTTGCTTGTCTTGGATTTTTCACTGGATATGGGTAGCGAAAGGATGAAACAGAAGAAAAGGGGGTGGGTAAATGGAAGGATTAGATGGAAAGGCGCCGAATGTATGAAGCGCGAGAATCGTCCAAGATTGAGATCCAAATGATCGTTAAAAAGAAATAAAAAAGCATTTGATATACAAATGAATAAGTTTCAAATACTATTTACGCTGTATTTACTCGAGTTCCTGTTTTTGAATCGAGACCGACAGTAAAAACGTGTCGAAATTTTTGGTTCTGCTTTGACATGCAGCGAACGCTTTGGGCATCGCAGTAATAAATATTGAATTTACCTTGCCAAAATCCTCATCTTTCTCGTGTATTCCTGTAGCGTGCGCCGATTCACAGGGGAAGGATGGAGAGAAATCACGACACACTCGCTTTCAGGTCTAAAACTCAACTGCCTTTATTATATCCTGTTTATTATGTCACAAGGCTTAAGGGCACGAGAAATTTTGAAAATGTGCTTTTATTATGGAACACTACTACCCTACCAAATTTGAACGATATCAGCGAAAGACACTTCGTGAATGTTCCTTGTTAGGGGCTCCTTGCGACGAGAGGTCGGCCACCCGTTACATTCCTTATTTTTCCTCGTGGTTTAATCATGATCAGTATTTGTTCTCGTAATCAGCCACTTTCCGTATAATTTGATCCTATAATAGACAGAATAACAGGTATATTTATAGGGTTGTTTACAAAGTGAAATAAGTGATTCATCAAAAATTTGGTGGTCATCCGAGAAAAACTGGCGACTCGATAAAGCCCTACGGTAACCCTTATTTTAAAGTGTACTTACGTTGAGAATATCCCATTGACAATATAGATAATGTATTTAACTCCATTCTGTGGATCATCAACCACTTATTCCTCTTGTTTTTGTTATTTGGAACACAAGCAATTCTTCAGCGAGTAAAAAGAGGTACTAGATGACGGGGCACTTTATATGGTTTTCTAGGAAACTTGATATACACGATTTATAAGGTTTTCACACGTTTTCCTATTGAATATCATGCTGTAATACGCTAATCGCATTCAGCAAATGATGTAGGTGTGTAACGTAGATCACAATCTGCAATCAACTTATATCAATGTAATCTTTCCAAATCTCCCAAAACAATCTCCTTTATTTATTTCAACAATGCCTTGGCAACCCAATATATTCACAATCCGAAGTTTGACGTTAAAACAGCAATTATATTCGCTAAATTTGCGTTTGAGCCCCTACATTGACAGTTTTTCTATCCACTACCTCAGTCTGTCATCAGTGTATACCGTGCCGTGATATAACGTGCCCACGTTCCGTCAAGTGTTTTCAAGCAGTCGATGAAGATTATTTTTTATAGACTCAAAACTCAGCTAAAAACATAATTCATCCGCGAAAATTTCGGCGAGCACATTTGAGGTAGGAATCTTCTTATTCTAGTACTTTTAAAAAGCATGCATGTTCCCCATCGGTTTATAGGCCTTAAGAGATAACATGCAAGTCACAGTATATATACAGAGTAAATTCTTAAGTTCCACGTACCTAGAATCAGTTTTTTGGTGATAATAAGTTCCAATAACGCTTACGGTCTTGCACTTGAAGCGAGGAAGATATGCACTTTACGATAACTAGCCCCTTAAAGTTCCCTGCTTTAAGACTATTTTCTAATGCCAGTCCCAGAATGCAATTTTTAGCTTAAAGCGCCAATAACGGTATCGGTAATGGCTTTCCTCACGTTAGTGAGTTTTGGAATATGCCTGTAAAGTGAGTGCCTTTAAGCGCAGTTAACGTGTCCATTAGTAGAAAGTACAAATCGTTAGAGGGTTCCAGAATATGCGTGATGATAACTAGCCCCTTAAAGTTCCCTGCTTTAAGACTATTTGCTAATGTCAGTTCCAGAATGCAATTTTTCGCTTAAAGCGCCAATAACGGTATCGGTAACGGCTTTCCTCACGTTAGTGAATTTTGGAATATGCCTGTAAAGTGAGTGCCTTAAAGCGCAGTTAACGTGTCCATTAGTAGAAAGTACGAATCGTTAGCGGGTTCCAGAATATGCGTGCAGGCCAGCCGTACAGGCTTGTTTCGTCATCACCTCTATTTCAAGATGGCGGACCGTTTTTGGCGGCGTTTAAAATTGTTCGAATTTTGATTGCTAATAATTCCATCATTACTTTTTCAACGCATCTGTCATTCATCCCAATCAAAATGAAATGACATCAGAAGTGATATACATTCGTTTTTTTAGACCGTTCTGATAGGCTTGAACAACCCTATTGAGATGTCAACAAACACCTCTCCACCGTGTGTGTAAGCAAATCTCCAAGCATTTTTTGACTAACAGTAATGGCCGTGTACCTGTTGACGAATCGGGCGGGTTGATCTCATTTCATCGGACGTTTTGCAATTTCGTATCATCGAAAGATGACCTTATCAACAAAGTGTTCAAGAACGTGATTGATAATCACAAAAATCACTAATAGTTGATTCAGCGAGCAACTTTGGGGGCTAAGAACTCAAACTTGGTAAATCAGGATCAAATAGTTTCCAAACAAACAAATCGATGTCACCAACTTTTAGAGAAGTGATGAAATATTTTTAGATTCGAGAATGCAAGAAAGGAGCCTACGGTCTATGAAGAGGCCTCTCGAGTGGCTATAAAAGTGTGCGACCTTTGGATATGTGCTTTTCTTCCATTATGTGTGTGATCAAATGGATTTAATCGTACCACAGGAAATGCTAAAACTTACTGAAAATGCGAATAGATTAAAAGTAGGGTTTTATTGAAATACAAAACTCAAACACTTTTTAAGGAACATTTGAAATTAAGCGACATTGGTGCGTGTAAGTGCAAGAAGGAACAAAAGGTTCCGCCTAATGATGAAGCATTTTGAGAGACCAGCCGACGAAATGAAAGATGATGGCTGCTGGATTTGAATCCTAAAGAAACTCGACAGCTGAGGAAAAAAGGGAATCGTCGGAGAGCGTTGAGTCAACATCGTCAATTCTTGTATGGGAAAATAGTATCAAAAATTTTCTTCATCAATTCATCCGAAGAAAATTAGACTGACGAGAAATAAGCCGATTTGTATCTCTACGTTCCTCATGAAGTAAACATTAAGGGCTAAGATCAAACTGGAACTTCTGCGGGGAAAATGCGTCTGCCAACTGTGATATGGGTCTATGCAAGAACCAAGCAGCAGCAATGATCGTCCCCGCAACTTCAGCTGACGCAAAAATCATAACTTCGTAAGATACACTCACTTACAAAAGTTTTAGGGCAAAGTCAGTGGCGCCACTTCTGCTTCTCGCGAAATTTTAGTTTCCCCTACTATTTTTGTTTTTCTTTTGTCACTAACGAAAATATTTCGTTTGGCTATGAAGATTTATGCACTCTGAGGGAGTAAGTATTTACTTGCAAATTGATCATTCTGTTTCGATATATGTCGGATTTAATGATTTTTTCGTGTGCATTTAATGCGTCCTCGGTTTTCACTGTTGGTTCGTGTTGGTTTTTATAGAGTTTTATTGGTTTTTAATCGATTATAGGGCGTTTTTAAATTAAATAAACAATAATTTTTTGCTAATATATGCATTTAGTGCTCGTTTTTATGTTAGCATGTGCTTGTTACCATGGGTTTCGAACGTGATAGTACGATGACGCTCGCAGCGTGATAAAGAGAGCGATCACGGTTTCATAATCGCTGCTATCACCTTCCGTCGTGGGAATCGCGTTGCCCCTGGCAACGACATAGCTCTCACCCTTCTCACAGTTACATAATCAGGGTGCTGAGCTGGGGCCTGAGGATGACGCAGTGCGTCGATACCGCGCTCGTGATCGAATAAATATTTATGTAGAAAAACAAAGTACAATTTTCATTCATTATTTTGGATATGTTGGATATATAAGGCTGGACATTGTACAAACTCGTTCACTTAATCACGGTAATCTAACGCCCTTACCACTTCATATCAAGATTTACCAGTAGGAGAAAATCGAAGACTGGTATAGTTTCGAAGCGTTCATCGTGGGAAAAGGATCAAGCAAACATGAGAAATGGATTAGCGTATTAAAGGAAAGGATGTGTTTCACAAATAACTTCATCGATAATTCAGAACCAATCTGAGCTCTGGAAGAGCAAAGGAGCACGCGGTTGAGTCCAGCCTTACGCGGTCGCATAATATGCATGATAAAGGACAGCAAAACAGTTTCCGAAATACCTAGGCTACTTAATTTGTCCCGGAATACTTTTTATTACTCGGTAAGGCGTTTCAAGGAATGCGACGAGTCGCTAATAGGCAGGCGAAGGAGCGGCTGACCTCGAGCCACCCAATATTTCGTGGACATCAGGATTCGCCATTGATCGAGGGTAATCCTCTGTGTCGATAGAGTAGTTGCCTCATCAAGGGAGGCGCAATTTGGATGCAGCTACGCAACAGTTAGAAGGCGGGTGATGAAACATATTATTCGATTCCACAAACCCGCCCTCATGCCATTCCTAGCAGACCGACAAAAACATTCGAGGCTGTTGTCCACAGGGATGGCGATCGAAACGAAAGTCAAAAACAGTAAAATTTCAATAGTTTCGTTCCCGGAATCGAAATGTAGAAACGAAATGGATTCAAACCCGGGAGCAGGGTCGAAACGAAATCGGAGTCAAAACTACTTCGGGTCGAAACAAATAGAACTCTGAGACGAAACGAAACGCAGATAATGTTTCGCACCGGAGCGGAGGGACCATGGAGAATACATTATATAGGAGATTAAAGAGACTGCCACTAGGTGTTGCCATGAGCATCCCGAGCTAACGAAGGTTGCAGTGTTGCCCGGTGTTGCCTGATTGCCTTCGACGGGTCGCTGCATGGGGAGACGTGTAGTTTTAAATGGCAATAGGACGGACAGAAAACTGAATTAACTTTTCGACTTGACCATTAAGCGTTAATAAATACATTTCAACGAATCACTGAACAACAAATCGTCCTGTTGTCAATTTCCCGCTAACTCCATGACCAGCAGACAACGTATTCCGTAATATATACGAAGCCTCTCACAGTGCACCTGCCTAACATGTCAGAACATCGCAACTTCTGGATTCCCCTACTCTTATGTATTGCGATGTATATCGGTAATGTTATCGGAGTATGACATTGACTTTAGTTGTCATAAGGCGTTGTCATACCGCGAAGAAAATCACAGAATAATTAAATGTAAATAAAGAAAGACTTTTTGACAGTATTTGCACGAGAGGGATCAGTGAAAGTTTAGAAATCGATCTTAAAAAAATACAAACACATTTCTCTTATCAACGGAAAGAGCGATTGGAACAGATAAAGCTCAAAACCCACTAAGCCCCGAACTCTTTTGATTTCCAAAGGAACGAGAAAAAAAAGGCACCGAACACAACCACAAACAACATTTCGGACGTGATGCATCATAAAGCGTTGAAGATATGGCAATTAATCTAACAATGCTCGTTGCATTTGCAACGGATGTCACAGTGCAAGATTAAGAATGAAGAATGCTATTGACTAAAAAGCGCTACCCTATCTAACAGTTTTCCTTCACAGAATTGAAATTTGGCATTTTATTATGACTATAACACAAAACTCACCTGTGCATGGATTTGCAAATACTTGCCTCTGATGGGGTGGAACTCACATTAACTGTAACAAACATTAGAATCATGCAATTTGCAGCTGTTACGGGGAACATGGACCGGATGTCATGTAGGTTTAAATAATTATATCCCAATTATTGTTCACAATCACATCAAACGGAATTTATTGCCAAATTTGTAACTTACATAGAAATGTAGTCTCAAATGTAAAACAGAAATCTCTTTAGTCCTATATCAAATTATAGCTATTCACTGTGTGAGTCACACACCACGTAAAATAACTTTCCAGTTTAAACTTAAGATGATAAAGCACAGCAAATAAATAAAGAAACAACACTGAGAACAGTTGATACATAAATTCATGCCTTGTATCGTTGAAATCACTTGCACTACACTAACCTAATTGCACTATGATAACACTGACTGCTCCAGAATAGCATTAATTGCACTTCACTATCACTAATTTAACTTCGCTCCCACCTCCAGCGGCCGTATCTGGCCCAGCATCCTTGCAATCGGAACAGCAAAACCACGGCAATACTCCACCTTAAGGTAGAAAACAGATGATGTAAGAAAAATGATTTAAAGGATGAAACACACTCTCGACAATACAACACACTATAAGAAATAGTTTAACACTCATTACAATTTTTAGAACATTTTGTTGTTACCGATCAGTGAAAGTTTAGAACTCGATCATAAAAAAATACAAACATTTCTCTTATCAACGGAAAGAGCGATTTATTTTGTTTAAAACGGAACGAGCATTCTCTTTACAAAACGAAAAGATATAAAATTAATTCGACGATGCCCTATTTTCACAACGCACTCACTGGCGCGGACATAAATTCGTAGGCATTAAGAAGAGGTTCCTATTCCGCCATTGCGTCAGCGCATCAATCCGCGAGATATATGGATAATCTAAATAGAAGCACATGGCAGATTAAATTGATCTCTTCACATATCAACTATTCTGCCTTGAAGTCATTACACTACATCGATTTTCCCTTGATTTAATCCCACTAATTTAGAAGACAAATGGAAAGCTTTAAGTCCAGAGAAGAACATTCATGTATAAATGCCAATAAGGACGCCAAAATGGAGTCGCCCGCGATATCCCGACGAGGTATAAAAAAGGCGATTAATTGCTTACCGGCCGACTTTAAAATATTTTATTCGGATATAAACAGCAAACATGTGTATTCTAAAAACTTTGGATCTAATTTTCATAGGTCTTTAGCCAACTTGCATATAGCTGGCACTTCCCGTCATTGCTGGCGGGAAGTAACAGCAGCACATTTTCCACCCCAGTGCTCACTTTCCTCCCACGGCGAATGATAACCAATTGTTATCTCATCACAAGATATGTAGATTAACGTCTAATAACAGACAATTAAAAAAAAATCGGCGAAAGTTGATCAATCTCTCTTACCAACTAAAATGGTACTCACCGCAGCCACACTGCCATAGCCTTGGACCTGCTTTTCTTCCAGATATCCACCGAAGCGTTCACTTTTTTCGTCTTCTTGTAAGCGGTCGTGCATCCCCACACATAACAAGTTCGAGAGTTGCAAATATTTTCCAAAGAAAATCTCACAAATTGATGAATTCCGGAGCTCTGCACACAAGCGTCCGTTGCCAAGCGTTGGAATGTAATGACTAATCAACCCGGAGAATATTTTTTGCGCCACAAGCGACAGAAGTAAGGAACTAATAGACGCGGGAGTCGGACCACAGCGCTTTAAGATTATAACGGGCGCGCCCGCCCGGGCGGGAAGACAACTATAATATAATATAATTTTATTTCTGTTGGTTACATTATGCAACATAGAAATCGTCAGGTATACATACATACATAAATATATACAAGGCATAAAATAGAGGGTCACATTTTACAACAATCACAGTCAATATCAAAATATTCTGCTAAGGTGTAGTATGCTTTCTTAATTAGGAGCTCCTTTAGACATTTTTTAACATTGGATATGGATGTAATGGATCTAATGTTCGGTGGTAAGCTATTGTAGATGACTGAAGTGGACCGTGCTGAGATGAGGACAGACAATAATGGGGCAGGTGAATGTTATTATGATTACGAGTGTGGTAGGAGTGTACTTTGTGGTGAGCTGGGAAATCTTCTGGGTTTTGCTTTACAAATAGGGCACAGTTTAGAATGTAGAGGGATGGAACAGTAAGAATTGACATTTTTTTGAATAGGGATCTGCCAGGGGTACGTGAGGGAAGGCGAAGCATAGCTTTTAGGGCTTGCTTTTGGAGAGAGAAGATCTTTCTGGAGAGAGAGTCATTTCCCCAGAATAATATCCCATAAGTGATGTGGGATTGGATTTTACCATGAAAAAGTAATTTCAAGGTGTCTAAGGTGACGATTGGAGCTAATCTTCTAATGAGGAAGATGCCAACTGTTATTTTTTTTGTAACATTATTTACATGGTGAAATCAATCCAGGTTTTCATTGATTGTTAACCCAAGAAACTTAATGGCTTGGGAACGAAGGATGGAGTTATCACTTACTCGGAGTAGGAGGCTGGAAGAGGGAGGACTTCTTTTGTGATGGAACTGAAGATGAAAGGATTTCAGGGAATTTATGGTGAGACCATTGGATCTGCACCACTCGTTCATATCAGAGACAGCGGTTCTGCAGAGGTATCCAAGTTCAGTGGAGTTTTTTGATTGTAGCAGAAATGACGTATCATCAGCATATTGGAGGAGTTTCCCAAGAGTAATTGAATTGGGAAGGTCATTTACAAATATTAGGAAGAACAGGGGTCAAAGTATTGAGCCTTGAGGCACACCTTGATGAACTTCTAGTGGCTCTGACAGGGTAATTTTGGGACCTTTCGCAGTTTGATAGTTAAATTTGACCTGCTGCTGCCGGTTAGTAAGGAAGGATTTTATCCAGAGTAAGGCATTACCATTGATACCTAGCTTCGAGAGTTTAAAGTACAAAATTTCATGATCAATACTGTCAAAGGCTTTGCTAAGATCATAAAATATGCCAACAGTGGAATTTCTATTATCTAGAGCCTTGTGGATATAGTTTAGTAGTTGGAATATGGCAGTGATTGCTGATTTTTTGTTTCGGAAGCCATGTTGACTTTCATGAAGCAATTTTTGTTGTTCCAGAAAACTTACAAGACGATTATAGAAGATTTTTTCAAAAATTTTTGAGAAGCATGAGAGAATGGATATAGGCCGATAGTTGTATGGATCTGACCGGGAGCCCTTTTTGTAAATAGGGGTAACGTGGGCTAACTTAAGATAGTTGGGGAAATATCCATTGTCAAAAGTGGAATTAATGATGTCTGCCAAGGGATGGCATATGAATTTGTTAGCTGCTTTGATGATTGGAATGGGAATTTCGTCAAAACCCGAGGACCATTTATTTGGAAAGGATTCTATGACTTTTTGAACCTCTTTGGGACAAGTGGGAAAAAGAAAAATGGACCTAAAGGATGGAGAGCTTTTGGTGAGTAAGGGGTATGGGGGAGGGAAGTCAGTGGTTTTTCTGCTGAAAGTTGAGTTGAAATTGGTAGCAATTATTACAGGATCTGTAGTTAGGGTACCATTGAAATTATCATGCATAGCATTATGTTGACCTGATTTGGTGTTGCACTTAATAACATCCCATGCTGATTTTATGGGATTGGTCGAGGAAGTGATGTACATCTCGTTGTTGATTTTGCGGTGTGTCCTCACTCGCTCTTTGAAGACCTTAAGAGATTGTTTGTAAGAGGCCATTAGGCAATTATCAACATATTTAGCTTCCTGATGAAGCTCTCGTAGGCGTCGACTCTCAACTACTAGGTCATGGGAGTAGAGCTTTCTTTTGGAGTCTTTCGGTCTACATCTGAGGTATTTCTTGGGGAAAGCTGCATTGAAATACATGGTGAAGGTATCAATGAATTTTTTAAATTTGTCTTTTGCATGTCCTGCTTCATAAATGGGCAATTCCATGCGTGACGGAATTACCTTCGGACAGAATTGTGCAATAGGATATTTCAATAAAATTGTAAAATAATAAAATATTGAAACACTTCTCACTGTGCATAGTCAAAATTCTTTTATGAAGATGATGATCATATAGAGAAAAGAAATTAATCATCAAATATCTTCTAAATTTGTGTAAAGTATGCCTTTGACGGAATTACTCCCACGTCCCTGCTAGGTGCAATGACTTCAAACATCTTCAAACTCTGTGAATCTAAGATGAATTTTAAAACTTTTAATATGGCTATGAACAATGATTGAGTCACTGCTTATAATCGCACAGCTTGTCAAAACAAGAAATTATTAATATGTATGTAACAGTCAAAAACAAACACGTGACGGAATTACCGTGACGGAATTACCTTGACGGAATTACTGTGACGGAATTACCATGATGGAATAACCAGTTATTTAGACTTGTTTCATACTCAAAATATAAGACCATTTAACTTTTAACAACTCTGAATTAACAGTTAAAAATTATGAAAAGCTAAAACAAAAAATGTAGCTTCTGCATAATCAAATAACAAGTAATGACATAAAGCAATAGTGAAAGGTGAAAAATATTTTTATTATTTTGCACTATTTTTTATTTTACTGTCCATTCACTGCATTATGAAAAACGTTACTAGTGCGCTTTCCAACCATGTGAAGTTTAGGCTGATGATCAAGGTGAACGACGTCCATTTTGTCAATCCAGCATCCGTCTTCTCCCTCCGGAAATATGTACACCATCTCCTTGCCGTCATTTCGACGTAGGTTCAGTACCTCATAACAATCGGTATCTTTATTTGATACTGAAGCTATTTGTGCTACATACATAAGTTTTTTCTTCTTGCCACTATAGCTTGCCAATATAAAAGTTCCAACTGCCAAGGTCTTCATGGAAGCGATATCACACCTATTATATTTTTTGATGGATTTCTAAAGGCTCAAATGAAATTTCGTGTAGTTTATTGCTTCGGTATAAGGTTTGAGTAAGACATTATGCCTGTCTACTACTACAACATCATGGGTATTTCGGGTACCCAATATGCTAGATGACATACTTTCCCATCGTTCCTGATTTTCTTTTATATTGGCCTGTAGTTCATTACTTGAAATATACTTGATTTTAATTTTCTCATTTTTTGCACAACAGTATTCAAACAAAGTCTTGGCTGATGTAATCTTGGCTTTTCCCGATAATATGGCAAGTCTTGCTTGTCTTTTAATTTCACCTCCAATTCCACTGCACCTTTACCATGACTACTAGCAAAGAAATTCCACTCAAAGTTCTTGTAGAGAAAACAATTCATGTAAAAAAGCAATGTTTTCGAATAAGTACCTCTGCTTGAATTGGCTTGCTGCCCCATCAGAAAAGAATTTTACTTTATTGATGTTTGGATGCATGGTGCGTACTTCTGGAAGTAATGATCTCAAAAACCCATCTATGGCATATTTGACATGAGTCAATTCATCTGAAACGATTACAAACGACTGACAAGCATCCTGGGCCCACCACATACAAGCCGTGAAGAGAGTAACTTGCTGGTGGTTCCAATGAGCCGCTTGAATTTAATTTTGGTCGATTATGGTTAAGTTTTCAGCGAAATCAACTTGAATGACTGCAGTCTCCTTGTTGCAATTTAACTTCGCATCCTTGAAGGCTGAACTTTGCTTTCTTTTGATCAATGTATGCCTTTTGAAAAAAATCAGTTGACTTTCGAGAACATTCAAGCAATTTTCAATTGTACCCTCATCGATATTTTTACATATCTGATTCCTCTTTTCTCCCATTGTTCCCGCCTGATTTCAGTCTGGGGATTTTCAAACAAATCACAGAAGTTTCTTAACTTGACTGCACAACCTCCACATTCCCTTATCATGCAGGATTCTACTTCTTGGTCACATGAAATAGCGTCCAAAAAAGGTCTGAATTCAGTGGGTATAATGAGTTGTGCATCTCCTGACTTTGACAGGGCCTTCAACAAATATCTTAGATTTTCATGATACTTGCAAGTGCAAGTCGTGTGAGGTACATCCGTCAAACATTTTATGTGGGTAGGACGCAAGCTACAGAACTTCGAAAATCCACGTTTGAGATCCGGATGTTGTTGTCTTGAATAATAGTAAGCTTCTTTCAATGTCATAAGCATATACCGTTTCTGATGCTTTATTTTGCTGCCATCTGGCTGCCTTGAAATTACAAAATCTTTTTGTCCTGGACACATCCCACTGATTGAATCTTGCAAAGAGAAGTTCTGAATTATGTTTACAATATCATCATGAGTTACCTTTTGGGTCTTAGGTGGAGAGGGTTCATCATATTGTAAGTTAAGATATTGCAAAACTCTCTTAACTTTACACGGACTCTTAGGGAGACATTTTTTAATTCTGCTAACAGCAATTCCTAGACTTTGCCTACTTTTGTATGGAGATGTTAAAATGGAAGAGGTTTGGGTATCATAATTTGGTTGGGTTGTAGACATTCTATTTGAGTCTTTTGGTTTCTCTGATGCACTGTGTCTCAGTTTTTGTTTGAAGCAGCGTTGAGCTAATCTATTTTTTTCTTTCTGGTCTTTCATTTGCCTCTTATTCATCTGCTGTTTTATAATACTTTTCCTCTCTCTATCCTTTTTTTCATTTCTTCATGTACTCCTGCTTCTTTTCTTCTCTTTCTGCTATCCCGCTGTCTTTCTGCAGGTGTTTTAGCCATATTTATGTATTACACTTCTACCTGGAAATAATTAAATAGATATGATAAAGATTCTATGTACAGTTTCTAGAGGTTAATTTCCATTTCTGTGATTCAATTAGGAAATTAAAACATTGATTCTTATTGTAGGGCCTACTCATGCACATTTACCATATGCGTTGCCCATTTTAAGCTATATTTTCACATGGTAGAGATAAGGAGACTATATTCAACCGCACTTAAAATATTTTTAACAGTTCACCTACAAAAAAAATATCCCTTTACCTAACATAACCTAATGATAAAGTTAAATATATAACATGAAATATCAGCTCAGAGCTTGGAGATTAGGTACTTTATTCAACACAGCTATCTAAAAATAATGCTTATTAAAAACAGACATCACCTAATTTTAGGTATTTCTGTCACAGTAATTCCGTCACAAAGCAGTAATTCCGTCACACTGCCATATGGCCTAGATTAAGCAGTTTTTAGAGAAACTAAAATTAAAACCTTAGAGGGTGTCAGAACCTACCTTTCCAGGAGGAAAATCATCCCTCTTTGATGTAAAATAGTGATAGAATAAAAACAATTTCGAGTTTTTGTGACGGAATTACCATTTAGGCATCTGCACATACATAAATATTTTAAAGTCTTTATACATTGCATATTTAAGGTGATGTTTGTTTTAAAACGTTGCCAAAGCTATACAACATAAAACAAAAAGCTCAATAAAAACACCTTCCCTTCTTTGTTGATATATATATCTCTTTCAACTATGATAAAATAGTTCATTACCAATCCTTGGCGGCCATCTTGAATTCAACAATCAACAAATGAGTAACTAAGTTATATGAACAAATTAAATGCCGATTTAATAAAATTCAATCATTTAACTGTTGATGTATCCAAATAAAATATTTCCCACCTAAATTTTAATTTGAGGGAAAAAGTTGACATTTTCATGGAAATGCCCAAATATCATCCTAAGTTTCAAGAGCTATTGAATTTACAAGGTTAATGATTGATTCATCATCAAGAGTTCTCTTATGGATAAGATGAGGGATTTTGTAAGAGGTTTTGTTCAAGGACTCAAGCGAGAAAAGAAGAGCATGGTGATCTGATAGTAAAGAGGTTAAAGTATTACATACAAATTGGCTAGGTGGTATATCAGAAATGAGTAGATCAATCATAGATGATGAGGATTTAGTCACTCTAGTAGGCACATCGTTAATGATCATGACACCATGGCTCTCAAGCATATTACAAAAAGCGGATCTACAAGATGAGTCACTTAAGATGTCAACATTAAAATCTCCACATAGAATCATATTATCAACACTTTTGGACGAAGTGAACAAGATTACATCATTGAGAGCATCAATGAAATGTTTAAGATTGCCACTTGGAGAGCGGTAAACACAGTAGATTGCACAGATGGAGGAGTTGATGTTTAGCTTAGCAATACAGCATTCAATTTCCATCTCAGAGCATTCACTAATGTTAAGACAAGAGATATCTATACCGGGTCTCGAGTAAATCGCTACACCACCTCCTTTGTGAAGAGAACGACTAAAATAAGATTTCAGGTCATAGCCTGACAGGTTGAATTGGGAAATTTCAGAAGTACTCAGCCAGTGTTCACATATAAGTAGAATATCAACATTCAAAGACTACCTCAAGATCATAACCCTTGTTCCTGAGGGATTGGATATTCAAAAATAGAAAGTTTATAGGATGTTTATGTACACTTTGATAAGATGCACTATCAGAATTAGTGACATTGGAAGTGCACTTTTGCTGACCGGGTCATCTGGTTGGTTTTGGTTTTAAGGACCCGGTGTTACTTCTTGTAGTTATCTGGCTTTTGGAGATGGAAGGTAACAGCTCAGGGGCAACGGGAGGCGTTGTTCTGTCAGACTCAGAGGAGCTTGACTGGAACAATGGGACTCGGCGTGATTGGGATCCGAGCCTTGGGTGACATGGTGATTGGAGACGCATCCGCACTTTTGTTGGGGGATTGCACTTGTGATTGGAGGAATTTTAGGGAACTGGGGCTGGGTGAGATTGGAATCAGAGCTCGGGTTAATGAACACTGCGTTATCACTGGCAGGGTGATTTGGGACACTTTCACTCTTTGGTTGTGGGACTGCACTTGAGTTTGGGGGAACGTAAGGGATCACTGCTGAAGTATCAGAAATATGTGAATTATCTGAGTGGGTGGATGCTGATGTAGCCTTAGGGGGCAGAAATTTGAAATCCCTAATTTTGACCCCATCCGGCCAGTTTTTATAATTTTTTAGCTCATCTATTGAAGAAGAGTTGATACCAACCTTGTAGGCGGAGAATTTTTTATTTTGCGATATTCTTTTGCATACCGCATCGCTGCAGTTGAGTTTACTTTTTATGTACTCCTGAACATCGGAGGGCTCCGTTGCTGTAGTTACGCGACTTACGTAGAGCCACGTTCTCACTGGAACACCCTTGAAGTTGTTGGTAGCCTCGCCGCCGGTGATAACTTTTCTTTGCCGCCTACGCCGTTTAGGTTTCACCGCTACGAATTCTTCTTCATCTCCATGAGGGTTATTGTCTTCGTTTTCAGAGGGGCTTTCCCGCGGTTGGGTGGCTGTCTCGCAGTTGGACAAATTAAACGGCGGAACGGGATCGTTCGCAGCAGTTTCGATTCCATGTGATATATCGTTCTCGGGGACCGATGAAATTCCTTCTCGATTAACAGACGGAACGGAGTGGACTGGTTTTGAGATTGCTTTCTTATTGAAAGTTACTGGGATAAAGTTGGCCTCATTTCAAGCAATAAGCTTCTCCACCTTTTCCAGTCGACGCTGTAAACTCCCAATCATTCTTTCAGGGGTGAAAGAAGATGTTACTACCTGGACACGATCCGGGTCACGAGGCTTGGTAGCACACATTTTACAGAGCCAGACTATGGAAGTACTGCTACAGATAAGTTCGAATTCAGTCGTAGATATTCCCGTACAGCTTAGATGGCTTTTCGAACTACAAGAATGCAATCCAAATGAAATTCGAAATGCAAGAATGCAAAGATTTGGTTTAGAATTGCATTGTTGCAGGAGCAATATTGATAGCTACTGACCTCGGCGGCCATCTTGTCAACCTCCCTGTGTAATGTAACTAACCTGTGTAATGTATTAATCATGGGAGGGACCACGTGCTTCACCTTCGAACGGTTTAGTTTCGACCGTAGACTTCCAACTCCACGCAAAACGTTATTGACAGGGAAGAGTTTCGCCTACTATGAGTTCAGATGGCACTAGCGTCGGCAGCTCAGCATTTGCCGCCAAATTCAAATGACTAGAACACGGCCTCCCTATCCATTCCATTCTATTTGCTTGTCTATTTGCTTCAGCTCAAAATGCCCGCACATTAGTACGCACCAAATAACTGATTCTCAGGAGCGAATGGGCAGTTTCATTTTGTTTTTATTTGGAGGAAAGAGCCACCAATGCCTCAGGGCAGTAAGTTATTGGGTATCTTAGGTTGTTGCACATAAATTAAAATCAAATATAAAAAGACAAAAAATAATATTTATTGTCAACTAGTACATTATTTATGAGAATTACAAAACTTATCCGAACAGGTCAGTGCTATGTGCTTTTTTTCATGATGAAGTTCTGAAGAATGATGAACTCGTGGTTAAAGGAAGAATAGAAAGAAGCACAATTTGAGTACAGCATTTGAAATGTTTCAGAAATTAAAGTAATATTACACCTCCCTATGAAAAACGCAAGAAAGTTCTGAGAAATACTACGATTTAATGACTTTCAAACAAAATTAGCTATGACTGAATTGGCACTATCAAACATAATTTTTAGACGTTATCCTGTGACGTCGCGTCGTGGCATAATTAGCAGTGCCGGAACGCACTTACATTAACTTTCTTTTGAAGTGAAATATTACTCTGTTTTTTTTTTTTTTTAAATTACAAGTCATTATTTCCTTTTATTTATTAAATTTTTTGTTTTGGTTACGAATGTATAAATTCGAAATTTTGCCGCAACAAAATTAATAAAAGTGTTATATGACTATAATGTCTTTTGTTAACCAGTTCCGGAACGACCGGAACGACGTTCCGTCACCATGACACCTATGGCGATATCCACAAAAATCAGTTCTATAAGACATAAATAGCAGCATGGATAGTGCGATAATTGAAAACTTTTTAAGGAACTAGAATACAGCTCTGTAATTTCTTAGAAGAAAATTCTCTGGGACAGTGGAAAAGAGTATTTTAATACCAGGTTAAAATTAAAGAAAGATTCACATGACACCTACACAAAAATGCGTAAAGTTAACTTCAATAACAACACGATTTGGGATAGATGAGTTAAAAATAAAGGTATTAATTAAAAATGATTTAACTTAATTAAAATAATTTAAAAAGTAATTCTAACTTCAAACCACTGAGTATGGATATTTGGTGTAAACCCATAGAAGCATAAAAGTAATGTGACGAGCGAAGAATGGAAGTTAGCTAGGCATAGTAAAAATGATGCATTCCTTTTTCGCAATCCCTAGAATTTAATAATAATCGCTTCAAGCAGATGAACTTCATTTGGATTAATCATTCTTAACAGTCCTATACTTACACCACGGGAGAGGTATGTCATTATCATTTGAGAGGAAATAAACTGACATGACACTTTCTTCTAAAGAGTTGGATTAAGTTATCTAAATTTAAATATCGACCAATCTTGAGAAAAGTATTTCACAACGCATGACAGCAGATGCAATAAAAATGAATGTGACTTACCTGGCTACTGTACGAGGAAAACAGGAAACTAACAACCCTAGGAAGGGCAGTCCTTAACTGCGCAAGAGTCACGCATTTCTTACGATAAGTACTCCAAATTTTGAAGATCTATTAAGTACGATGCGATAAACGCTGGCAGTCGCCGAAATTCTTCGATTTCACTACAGAACTCCGAAACAACAACACCAACACAGTTCACATGAGAGGACACGGATGTCACCTTCATTTGTTTTTCTGATATTCTGACTTCGACCAAAAATTATTAGAAAGAGACTTTAAGTTATCATAAGGAAAGACAATATTGCCTAAATTTGAAAGTTATGAGAGAATTATACATTTTTATAGCTACAAATTTTATATTTAAGAACTACAATAAGAATAGGTGTCGAAAATGCTTGCGGAAAAATTGCCCCTATCCTGTTGAACTGCCATGGTTTCCACCCACACTCCGAGTTCGAAGTATGGTGGAATGAAGTAGAGGTTCGGCCTACCGCCGATAGATGCATGGGGCACTCATATTTTTACCACTTACAGGAGAACGGTGAACGCAAACTGGCCATTCGATTTTTAAGCTCAATGTTTTAACCTCTCTACACGTAGTGTGTCAAACGTAATGGGTCGAAACTATTCCCTCTTATTCCCCTCCACACAACTTCTACGATCGAAACTTAATTATGAGCAGCGGAGTTTTGATTAATTCCTGGCAGTATGTTTTCGTCCCGGGTGGAAACTAAACTCCTCGGTGATTTTAATTTCGTGCAGGAACGAAACTAGATTGCCTAGGCCTCGTACGTATTTTCGTTTCCCTCCCTCGGGTCGAAACGAAACATTTTCGTACTTTTATTCAGATAAAAATTAAGTACAGGAAATACTCTGGAGCTGAATTTAAAAAAAAGTAAATGATTCAACGTAGAAATAAATTCTCTTTCGTATGGTTTTTGTTGCATTGAAATTGATTGCCTCATTCAGACGATAGAGCCCCTAAAACTCCGGCGGCCGTATTCATAGTTTCCTTAGTAAGCTACTAACGCCCAAGTAGCGTTCTAAGTAGTAGCATACTAGCAAAATGGTATTCATAGATCGTTAGTAAAGGCTACTAAGCTTAGTATGCTACTATCTTAGTAGCCGGTTCTTAGTCGCCCTCCGGCCTTGTCTAAGGGAGCTACTAAATATGGCGGACCGTTGTGGATGATCGAACTCCGGTTTTATTTGTATACTGTTATAGAGTTTTGTTTGTGCCAAAATGGAATACGAGAATCCATTCTTCAAGTAAGGCAGGCAACGTATGTAGTGTAATTGTTGACAGGAATTGAAAGTTTTTCGTAGCTGCGAGGAAGCTTCGACTTGCAGTGAACTTGTGCCTCTAGTGTAAGTGAACACAATTTATACATTCAATGCGCCCCTAAGTGAATTGATTGCATATAGACAATGAAGTAAAGAGTGAAGCGACAAGTGAAGTGAATTGTGAGTGTATGAGCTTCGACAAAATTAGTTATTTCTTTCATACTGGTTTAACCATTTCGATCAAAGGTATCTACTAGCTGTTGCGAAGGGGATATGTTTCATATTTGAAGCAGTTGTTCTTTAGGGATACAGCAAACGCTTATAAATTTTCATTCGCTTGTACGCTTATAATTTGTTTGATTTTATTACTTATTCTAGTCACTTTATCGTGAGCAAGAACTCACATAAGGACGGTAATGTCCTATCTGAAATATGTTATCAATGACTGCGCAAGTAATTCAAGTTCCTACTTTGGCCGCTGTGGCGCCACCCACCGCATGCGAGGCTGGTAGCAGACGTTACAATAGGGAAACAATGTTATTTTTCAATTTTGTTCAACCAAATTACGGCCAACAATGATGAGTTTTACCAATTTTTCTGATAGGATGAGTTATATAATAGTCATATCTCTATTTGATGGGATGGAATAAACCCAGATGTCTGTGATAGTACAGCGAAGTGAAATTATATTCGCACCGGTGCCATCCGTAAGAAACTGTTTTAACTGTCTGAAAAAGTCGAAAATCCGCCAATGAACCTCAGGTGCACGATATAATCAAGGAAGGAAATCGATAAATGAATGTATATACAAGGAATTTGCAGCATGCAAGTCTGTTCGCCATGATATCTTGACAGAATATTTCGAGAAAGCTCAGGTGATAGTGCAGCCTACCGACACATTTGAAACATGGCGGATCTTTGTTTACAATTTTTCGGTACAAGCTGATGACTTTAAACCATTATCTCGGACGCTATACAGACATGGAAGCGCTCACATTTTAGGTATGTATAGTAAATGATTGATTTAACCCTCGAAATATAATATTTACGTTGTGGGAGCAGTGATTAACTTTACTAATTTCTAATTTTACACTCACATTACACTACGTCATATGAATACATTACGAATTTATATTTATTCCTTCACTTCACGATTGAAACAAATTGCTTCGATATCACTCATTACAAAAGAGGTATACACGGTCCATAGGTATCCACGATTGAATAAGTAAATGGTTCTGAAATCAAAGTATACTTAAACAACTGCTCCGCTACGCAAGATCGATGCATTGTTATTGAAAAATTTTCATGCATTCAGTTCACTTTCTACGTAACTTCAATAATTGCTGTGACCGGCAGAATATAGAATTAAAACGACAATGCCTTAAACTTTCTTACCGTCATTGTACTAAAAATACCTTAGCGGGCATTCTTTCACGTACACAGACAGCATCGCCCATTGAAAATACAACACTCTCACCCTCACTGATGCCGATATCGGTGCGCACGGATTTTGTATCAAGCAATACTATTTCTTTCACCATAGGTACTAACCGAACACTTAAAACGGCTTTAAAAGATTTTCTTCATTTTAAGATCACCGAATACGTATCTTGCATTCCAACAGAATAAACGGGCAATAAACAGAATGATTGCTCGAGACAAAAAGAAATTTAATGAATTACTCATCTTGAAACAGCATACATTGCACTAGAACAAGGCAAAGTCTTCATACTTGCAGCGATATATCACAATTTTACCCTGATCCAGTCTATTCAGTAATTCAGAGTCTTATCCTCGCAAAGGCAGTTGAAGTAACATACGAATAATATCAAAAGGCAAACATTTACACTTCAACAATCGTTTCTAAAAACAATGAAATTATAATCAGCAGAGAATTGTATCACACGAACTCGCAATCACAACACTCGATCATTTTTTCTCTACGAATGACCTTTCAATCGTTCCACATGTGATTTAAAGCCACAAAAATGTTTTCTTACAACATAAAAACTTCTGCGGAAGTCGTAGATTCGTAGCAAACACTAAAGCAATCGATGTAAACAAGTCACGCTAAAAGATACACACCGACACAATAAAATCAATGCTGTCACTACTAATCACAAATTAAAATAATTATACGCCTAAATAATTAATTATGTGATATCTTCAGGGCGAAAGTGTAGGTCACACACTCAAAAACACATTTGCAAACACGGTAAGTGCTAAAGCGCAATCCTTCCTTGGAATAGCCTTCATCCATTTCTCAAGCTCGGACTCCATCTGAAAAAGTATCGTAATACCCTTTTAAATTTCGATATTTATTAAAATAATGAGAATAGTGAGACTTAACGCACAAAATTAGGAGCAAAATGACTTCAAATTTTCATGCAACCGCAATGGCGGACGACAATGACTCACGTGTACTTACTTTGTCTTTAAACAACCTCCTGATCTTCACACCCTGAAGTTTATTATTCACATTCGCAGATGAATTTCCGCAAAAGAATCCTGGCTACCAAAAATTACGTAAACCCATTTCTTCCTGAGTAATCTTCGATTTTAGAAGAGACGCTCACTTATCTCCCATAAGAGGTACCTAATGGTAAAATGGCGGTGAGGGTGACTACACGCAATGGCCAGCGCTGCCATCGGCGGGATTAGGATCCATATTTACTTGCGACACGAATTTTGGACAAATGACGATCGGAGCGCACGAAGACAAACGGGACTTTCGAAAGAATTCTTCACACCTCACTTCCCACTCACCACTAATGATTTAGAATCAGTTGATGTTATTTCACATTACCATTACGTAGACAATGAAATAAATAGGCTGAAACAAATTTTTAAACCAGAAATTGTAACATCAACAAACTTCCAATCTCACTCTCCACTATCACTCGTACCGTAACCAAAACAAAAACAACAGCAATGTAATGTTTATGCTCTTGGAGTATAGGTCATGATAAATTAAACTCACATTTGGCCAACGTTTCGGAGATTTATTCTCCTTCCTCAGGGCTCTTAATTATAATGAATGTTTACAAAGAAAATAAATTAATTAAGTGGTTACAAAAATTTGAGTACATTTGTGCAGTACAAATTCATTGGTAAATTAAAAATTGTGTACAGAATTAAACAACATACCTGTGATAGAAAAGTTTCGTTACTAGGCTAATCATATAAATATTGATTCATTTGTTAACAAATGGTATCTAAATTATGCTAAACAATTTTAATTTCGATGAATTAAATAATAATAAATTTTGCTTAGGTGTTCGATGTCTGATCTTTTATTGCATTGCATTTTAATTTTGTTTTTTTTTCACCAAAATTTTAGACATAGAAACCAATTTTAAGAAAAGATTATTTAAAGAAATGGTTTACATATCAAAATCAAATAACAGTTGCAATAAAAGATCAGACATCGAACACCTAAGCAAAATTTATTATTATTTAATTCATCGAAATTAAAATTGTTTAGCATAATTTAGATACCATTTGTTAACAAATGAATCAATATTTATATGATTAGCCTAGTAACGAAACTTTTCTATCACAGGTATGTTGTTTAATTCTGTACACAATTTTTAATTTACCAATGAATTTGTACTGCACAATTGTACTCAAATTTTTGTAACCACTTAATTAATTTATTTTCTTTGTAAACATTCATTATAATTAAGAGCCCTGAGGAAGGAGAATAAATCTCCGAAACGTTGGCCAAATGTGAGTTTAATTTATCATGACCTATACTCCAAGAGCATAAACATTACATTGCTGTTGTTTTTGTTTTGGTTACGGTACGAGTGATAGTGGAGAGTGAGATTGGAAGTTTGTTGATGTTACAATTTCTGGTTTAAAAATTTGTTTCAGCCTATTTATTTCATTGTCTACGTAATGGTAATGTGAAATAACATCAACTGATTCTAAATCATTAGTGGTGAGTGGGAAGTGAGGTGTGAAGAATTCTTTCGAAAGTCAACGAGTGCGAATTCTTTTGGCGTGTGCAGAGTGATTGGAAAACTGATTATCATTGTTTACTAGAGTTACGTTATAGTGTTTTAAATTAAATGTGAGTCAAGCTTTTCATTGAACCAGTTGATTCAGAATGTACGGATTATAAGTGTCATAAAGACAGCTCGTGAAATGTGAAGTGAAATGTTGTGTGCGTTGTAGTGCTATTTGTGATATGATTAGCAATAAATAAGTAAAACAAGTTACGTTAATTATGCTTTGTTTTTTACATTAACCACCTCTAGTAAACTATATGCCGTATATATCCGCACGCTGTCAATATTTGAAATATTTAAATGTAGCGAAGCAGATTGTTGTTTCCTTGACTAACATTTTAGTAGTTGCAAACTTATGTTACTAATTGCTCGCACGTAGGTGTTTGTAACGTAATAAATGTGTGTCATTCACGCATTTATCTCAACGTTATTTTCTTAACGTTTCATTTCTGCATTGCAAAAGTTTTCGTTTCTACTCCGACATTGAGGTGTATTTCTGCTTTCCGAATACAGATATGTATAATACTGACGTTGCTACTTATCCGCTACTACGTTCCATACTAATCACGCATACACTAATGCAAACAAATATAGGAAGTGCAAGCAATACGCAATGTATGTGATCAATAAATATACGGCCGTTTGTAAAGCAATAACTGCATCTCAAACATACAAATGCTTCGGTATTACTCATAAATCTACCCTTTCCCAAAGGTATTGCATAATTTTTGTGTACAGCAATCAAAAAATATGTCTGAGATGCGATGTCACATCGAATTATCCATTATGAAGTAAAAATTTCAATGCATTTTGCTGAATCAATTTCTTTTGTTTGATAGTGTTACGAATTTTCCGCGCCGCGGAGGAGTCAGATGCAGTGTTGTCAAGCGTAGCCTAGCGGGTTGAACCCAAACCGATACCGAGTATCGGCTGCCGAGCTGGCTAGTAGCATACTAAGTTAGTAGCTCTTAGTAGCTCACGTAATACAATCCATGAATACCATATCTTAGTAGGCGACTAAAAGGTCTTAGTAGCCGACTAAGTTAGTCGCCCTACTAGCGTGTTTTAGCGGAAATCTATGAATACGGCCGAGGGTGTCTTGCTTTTTTCTACAGACAGCAGGCTCGGAGTCGAAGGTGAACCCTCATTAGATCGACTGGCCATCAGTAGTCCCCACGAGAGCGACATTAACCAAAGGAAGGTTAGAGTCGCTTCCACAGTGTTAGCCTCCACAAATTTACAGCAGAATCTTTAATAAAAACCGAACGAGCGTATAAACATTTTGAATGAAAGTCATTATATTAATAAGTTAATTAATATATATTATCATAATTAATATATATTAATAATTATAATTATAAAATTAATACGTATTTAATTGGCGTTTGGATTTCTGGTGGACACGTTGAACCTCAGCAGCCCATTGGCCGTTGCTAGCCAGCGGGAATTGGCCACCTTTCCCAGAGTGTTTTTTTCTAATTTTAGGAGTGATTTCCTATAATCAACGCATAAAAAATTTCCAAAAGATACTGCTGATCAGTGCTAAGCGTATTTGAGTCAATACCGGGTGACAAATTTGATGGTATAGGTACAAGCCTTACAACATAATGGTTGTGTTATTCTTGAAGTTATAAGCATATATATCCTCAAATTTTGGTCCTTAGATTTCCCTCCCAATTTTTATGTCCCAATGCTAAGTCAACTTAGTGCAATTAGCAAATAGACCACTGCAAGGGATGAATTATGATTTGACACTTTCCCGGCGAATGGTGTGGGTAAACTCTTCCCGGGGTTCAACAAAATTTATCCCTGAGGATGAGCCCCGAGTCGGAGCTTGAAACGTTGGCCATTTGGGAAAAATTAACGCGGTGGGAATCCCGAGAAGAGTTTAACCACACTGCAAGGGATGTTGGAATTATTCTTTTAGCAGAGGGATGATGCCTTCTTTTTGGGCAGTATTCACTTGGTACCATCATATTCAATTCGTTTTTAATTTTGTGTATCTACTTTTCACTTGGAAAGGAATGGAGAACGGGAGATTTTATAACTTTTCCTGATCGTCCGACGGGGGAGGCAAACCTCAAAAAGTGGGACCCTGTTTCTTCAACTAACACCACATATTCCTCTCTAAACTTGGATTGATAAGTCCTCTTGCCTTTATTAATCAGACAAGAGTATGATCTTTCATTCCATCAAAACGGATTCCTTTGAGGACACCCTTTGATTTCTCTCTTTTCGTTTTCACAATAATAAGCATCAATTTCTGTCTACGTAGGTAATTACGCTACTATCTTGGATGTAGAGTCACTTTCAAAAGTTTTAGGACTTAATTTGTGGCGCCACTTCTGCTTCTCGAGAGATTTTAGTTTCCCTTACGAAGGAACATCATAGGTACTCAAGGCTAGCCCAACCGGAAAAGTCTGCAGTGGCGGAGCATAGCATCAGTGAGGACCATGTCATACAATGGAAGGAGACGAAACTGTTATGCCGGGCACGTGGCTACTGGGACCGCCTTGTCAAGGAAGTCATTCAGATCCGCATCAACCGCAACAACATCAACAGGGACACTGGCTTCCAGATGAGCAATGCTTGGAGACCAATAATGAAGTCCCTTACATGCAAAAATATGGCGGGAAAAGCACAACACGCGGGAACCAAACAGGTGACGCCTGGCTATGGAAGGGGTGTGTATATATACTTGTCAAGTTTTGAAGAACGGCATTCAGAAGATCCCCTGAGGATGAACAACAAGTCGCTGCTTGTAACGTCGGGAGACATGGAGAACATCAACCGGTGGGAAACCCGAGAAACCCTTCTGCACCTGATACGCCGGGAAAACCTAAGATCATACATCCTTATGCCTCGATTCAAGGGCCTCCTCCGACAATTATTCAATGGCACTGCTGCTTTTTCAATGGACGCACCATATATAACAATCTTATGTACAGTCGGGGGAATGAAAGACCGTGAATAGTACTCAGCAGCAGTGGGAGAGAAGAAGAATATCAGAAACTCCCTGCATCAATCGGAAGTCCACTAGACTTTAGCTCTCGGGAAGCTCGCCGTGCCACTGGGGCTGCACGGATTCGCCCCATTGCAAATAGCGGCTGTTCGATCGAGAGCCTTCCTCGAGGTCCATCTCTCGATTAAGGGGTCACGCCACCCCGTTTTTCTGAGGTTTGGAGGGTCGTGTCTCGGAGGGACGGTGGTAGAGTCACCCCAAGACGAGGTTTGGGGGATGGTGAGACAAATCTCATTCCCGTCACGAATACCAGATACCAGTTGCTGTCGGAGGGAAACTCTGAGGTATCTGACGTGCCTAATCCTACTCCGAGACTGGTACCCAGGAAGAGGCGTCAGAGTGGGATGGGGGGATTGTAGTGATAGGGAGTAGTTACGTCCGTCGTGTGATGACCCCGTTACGGGAAAGGGCGGACCGCAAGGGTGTTAGCGACCATGTGTGACATCATGGTGCGTCCCGAGTGGCGGCGTTCCTCAGGTGACGCAGGCGGTTGGTACGGGGCACGAAGTGATGCAGACAATGCAGGTCGTGGCACATGTTGATGACGCCATGAACCGTGGATCCGAGGAGATCCTGCATTCCTTCAGGGAATTGGACTCCGAAGAGAAACGACTAATTGTAAGTGGTGCCGATGTTTCGCTGGCGATTTGTAGTGTTGTCCCGAGGATCGATCGTGGTTCTCTGGTTTGGAGCCGAGTGGAAGGCATAAACCAGAGGTTACGTCGTTTCTGCACGGACATCGGAGCCTCCTTTGTGCACCTTAGGCCGGCAATCCGATCGTGTCGGACCCCTCTGAACCGTTCGGGAGTCCATTACACGGCCGATTCGGCTACCTGTGTAGCGAGTAGCATATTTGAGCACTGTAAGTCTTTAGAGTAGAGAGTAGGGCAGAGTGTAGATATAATAGTGGATTGATAAAGAAAGGGGTAAATTCAAAAGTTCTCTCGGGCAAAAGTCCTTCCAGAAATGAGAATAGAGTAATAGAAAGACAAATCAGCGTTTGAGAATCAGCATTGCCAATTTACAATAATACAGGTAATAAATGTAAGCATGAGAAGCGTCAGTTGAGCAATAATTTCGGAATCAGTTAAGGTTCAAGTCATGTTAATGATGCCACAATAAGATCTGCAGTTCCATTTATCACTGGCATAGAGCCTTAAAAAGCGTAATCGACAAGAGCGAATCAGAAATAGTCCCGAATCGCAATAATACTAGTTCCGAAGTAATAACCGTGGCGGTGGTAAATTGCCGTAGTTTAAAAAATAAGATTCCCGAATTCCACCGTTTAATTCATAATATGATGTATAACGTTATTATTGGAACTTAAACTGATGATGATTCAGACAATGAGATCTTCCCAAAATCGTTCACCGTTAATCGGAAAGATAGAATTAATCGAGCCGGAGGCGGAGTAATTTATAGCTGTAAAGTCAGCCAAGCGGTAAACGTAACTGAGACCAGCGTTGAATCTGTGTAATGTTCAATTAAATGTCCAAAATTCACGACCATATTATTATGCTCGTATTACGGACCACCGAACTCTGATATAACATCAATGTTGGATTTCGAAACCCAAATAAACAGCATAGAATCCAAGTACCTGAAAGAAACTTGATTAACTTAACTGGCTAAAGCACTCGACCGGAAATCGGGGGATCCGGGTTCGAATCCCGGTCAAGGCGAATTATTTTTTCTCTGTGGATCTTTCGCACGATTGTGCATTGCGGGTGACTCCCGTAAAAGTTATTACCGCGGCTAGTCCCGGTATACTTTAAACTAGTCTAGAGCGTACACCTCCATGTGTTCTATGTCCGGGCCTGCTCTCCGGCTGTGGCGCTGTGCGCACGATTTGGACTGCTTGTGGCATCATGTGCTCAGCAGTCCAGCAACATCTTGTCCGGTAGTGTCCGAGAATATCCAGAGTGAAGAATGACGCCTCGGTAGCTTGACTGGCTAAAGCACTCGACCGGAAATCGGGGGATCCGGGTTCGAATCCCGGTCAAGGTGAATGATTTTTTCTCTGTGGATCTTTCGCACGAAAAAAATATAGGTTGTTTAAAGCCGCCACGAAGGAAGCGTTAAAGAATGCATTCAAGAATTTTAAAAGAAAAACACTTGTAGAGCAGGTATGGGATTACCCAAAAGCATTTTGGTCACATGTTTGGGAAGTACAAGGTAAACGATCTACCGTATGTTCGCTGAGAAACGATAATGGAGATGTGTTGACAAACAGTTCCGATAAAGCCATTTTATTAAATTCCTACTTCAAGAGCGTGTTCACCGAGCCTTCCGAGTACTCACCCGAGACCGATGACAATCCCTGTATACATAAGATGCCAGCTATTGACATTAGTGCGCACGGAATAGAAAATATATTGAAATCGCCCAGTCTAAATAAATCACCTAGTCCAGACGAAATTCCTTCTCGCATGCATAGAGAACTAGCCTCAGAAATTGCCCCCTACTTGCAGTAAATATTCAGTAAATCCATCAAGCATCACGAAGTACCTGATGACTAGAAAATTGCTAATGTAACGCCAATATTCAAAAGTGGAGACAAGGAACAACTATCTAGTTACAGACCGATATCTTTAACGTCCGTCTCATGAAAAGTCCTTGAACGCATCATAGTCAGCACAGTAATGAAACACCTAGACGCCATAAAATTGTTAATGAGGACTCAACATGGATTCAGGAAAAGTAGATAATGCGAAACCGAGGTAGCGCTTTTCGCCCACGAAATTTTAGTCTCCGGAGAGGACAACATTCTAGTGGACGCGATTTTTGTTGATTTCAAAAAAGCATTTTATAAGGTGCCCCACGGAAAGTTAATGATAAAACTGGCCTAAAATCCTCGGCCTGGATGAAAATGTAATTCTCTGGATAAGAGAACTTTTGAGCGACCGCGTGCAACGAGCAGTATTAAACGGTGCAGTCTCCAGTGAGGTTAGAGTCACTTCTGGTGTCCCTCAGGGTAGTGTCATAGTCCCACTCGTATTCATTCTTCATATAAACGACATTGGTGAAGTAGTACAGAGTAAGCTACGATTATTTGCAGACGACTTTGTAGTTTACAGGGAAATCAGTTCCAGTAAAGATAGGGATGAACTAACGAATGACCTTGCTGCTATCCAAGCGTGGTGCGATGCGTGGCAGTTAGAAATAAATTTGAAAATTTGCGTGGTAATGTATTTCTGAATAAAGAATAACTCCCTACAACATAGCTATATCATTCAGGGCACCCAATTAGAGACAGCTGAATGCGTGAAATATCTAAGAGTTAGACTCAATAATCATCTATCGTGGAATAAACGTATTCGGGAAATAACAGGTCACCCTAATCGTAAAATGGGTTTTGTTAAAAGAATTTTAGGAAAGTGCGTCGACAAAGTGAGACAAATTAGCTACTTCTCCCTCGTTAGACCCCATTTAGACTACGCTGTCAGTGTTTGGGATCCTCATGAAAACGGCTTAATAACTGAGTTTGAACGCGTGCAAAGAAGAGCTTCCAGGTACGTGAAAAGTCGTTACGATAGTCTTGTTAGTGTAACTGTCATCTTAGATAAACTCGGATGGGAATCTCTGTCAGACCGTAGATTGAAAAATAGACTAAGCCTATTAGATAGATTCAAGAGCAGTGTCTTTTCTAACGAAGTTAGCCGTATTTTATGAAAGCAAACATACTACGGGAGATCAGATCATATAAATAAAATAAGAGATATAGACTCTAAAACAGACAGATTCAGAATCTTTTTTTCTTCGATCAATAAGATACTATAACGGCAGCGTTACAACCTACAGATAGATTAGGCCTCTTTTAATGTATTGGATGGATGAGGCAGATACTTTGTGGAGATCCATTATGAGATATGAAGTGAAACACTTTGCACTTGCTGGATATCCCTATCCGCCCAGTGATCTCTGGTATTTCATCCCCGGCGCACATTCTTGCCAGAGTGCTAAAATGTAAATTCATCGAGTATTCCAAGTTCAAAAGCACTCATAGTGTTAAAAATTCAATTGAATTAGCAACTAAATTACAGGCAGTGAAAACTGGGAAAAAAGGTGTGTTAGTGTCATTTGACATAGTAAGTCTGTTTCCCAGTGTCCCGAGGGAGAAAGCAGTTGAGCTTGCAGAAGAAGTGTTAATTCAATCCCAAGCCCCCCAAAATATTGTGAAGGAACTAATGCATCTCATAAAACTCTGTATCAAACAGAATTACTTTGTGTTTAATGGTAACCATTACCAACAGGATAATGGACTGGCTATAGGGTCCCCTCTATCACCCTTACTGGCTGAAATATTTTAGAATAATTTGGAAAAAGAATTATTTCAAAGCAATCACCCGCTCTTGAAGAATGTGCATTATTGGTACCGTTACGTCGATGATATTTTGTGTTTATGGAACGGAACTAAGCGCCAAGTGAGAAATTTCGTGAAAATGTTAAATACGATAAATGAAAGCATTAAGTTTACAGTGGAAATCCAGGACAGTGACAAAATAAATTTTCTTGATTTAACTATATCCATTCAGAATGGTAAACACATGTTTGGTATTTATCGCAAACCAACATGCACTGATCATGTGATCCATGCAAATTCAAAACATCCTCCTAGTCAGAAGCTAGCAGCCTTCCGCAATATGGTCCACAGAGCTATTGTCATTCCCCTAACAAATGAGGAATACTATAAGGAGTTAACCATCATTAAAGCTATAGCTACAGCTAATGGTTTCACGGCTGCTATGATAGACAACATGGTAGCGAAAAAGAAAAAAGAAATTTCCCTTAGGCAGATATATTCGTTGGAACCTAGGGAATCTCAACGCTGGAGAAAAATAAATTGTATTGGTAGTGCTTCCCTAAGAGTAGGTAAATTTCTTAATCACCTTGGCATCAAACCAGCCTTCCACTATAGAAAAAACCTAAAATATTTGCTTCCCAGTGTAAAAGACCGTGTGGATATTAGGGACCAAAGTGGAATTTATAGGCTAAAGTGTGGGGATTGTATGGCGTCATACATTGGACAGACGGGGAGAAGTCTGAAGGTCAGAGCAGAAGAGCATAAGAGGGACTTTGAAAACAGGGAAGGAAAATCCCAGTTCGCGGCTCACCTCCGAGAAGATGGACACCGGGCTGACTTCATCCCAGAAATGCTGCAACGGGTTAATAAGGGGAAAAAAATGGATATTTGGGAACAATTGTACATCGTGTCTGCCATTAGTAGGAAAGATGTTATTACTAATGACCATGTTTTTCCCTTCCATTCTCCGATCCTTGACCTCCCTCAGCTAATCGGGGAAAAAACCCTCCGAGCACCTGAAAACAGTCACCTTCCCCCCCTCCCCTACCTCACCCCAGACCAACGGTCAGTTTAAAATTCCCGACCCTCCTTTCCACCCCACCTTCCACCCCCATTTCTCAAATGTTGCGAGTGTGCAATTTGTGTATATATATTGGTATGGTTAATTTCTTGGGTTAGTCTTGATAATGCTGCAGTGCGGCGAAACATGTCGACTCTAGTGTAATAAATTTTTTATGTGGAAAGTGCAAAGTGTTTCACTTCATATCTCTTTTAATGTAGCCTACTAACTTACGTATAACTAAATGCATGTTTCTGAATTTTAATATTATTTGTAACAGCATGTGGTAGTATAATTTGTTAGTATGCTTAATGTTTTTTTGACCGTGTGGTGTGCATGTGGGAGTCAAAGTGCATGCTGCAATTACCCTGACAAACACCCTAGAGGTGGCTCGTAGGGTATTATATATATGTAGATAAGGCTTTCAAAATGGTGTAAAACCTCTCAATAAGCTCTTCATTCATACCTGGAAAAATATGTCGACCAGGTGTTATTTCTTAGTAATTTTCACTGAGTTTGCTGATATCAATAAAAGATTATGAAACAAAAACTAATACAAGTATTGGTTGCAATTTCCGCTGACAGCTTTGGTTTGGAGAAGAAGCGTCTCGCGGTATTTCCATAATTTGTCGTTCCGCTACCCGGTTTTGGATCCCCTACTAATAATGCCATTCTTCTCCTGACAGGCAGTTGCAATTCTCTCTTCCTCTTTTCAACTTCATCTTGACTGCCAATAGCTTTCTTAGAATAATATGGAAAACGATATTGTCATGCGATGTAAACTTTTAGATACTTTTTATGGCTAATGGATGATGCAATATAAATTGAAAAAAAACGTACATTCATTCCATTTCTTGATGTTTTGCCGGTAAGACATTCGCAATAGACACTAAAAAATAATATAGCAGTGAAGAAGGAATAACCCAAATGAATATTTTGTTCCGTCTGTAAGCATCTCACTCTTCCGTTCCAACTGGTTAATTTCTGATATTTTAGTACCACAAACTTAACATTTCTTGGAGGTTTTGTTCGTTAGAGCACTGCTTATGTTAAAAACAGGAACATGAAACAACAATTATGTTCGAAATGAACGCCACAAACGGTTTGAGATCACGAGGGGTATTACTTACAAGGGGAGACCACGAAACTTGCTCCTCCTTTTTCAATGCCGTATTTTTTATGGCCTTCGGAATGGTGAACACATACCTGAACTAGTAGTGGTTCCGTTGAATGGGCCTTAGTTTGGCTGTAATTAATTAATTTTCATGCGGTACTTTTCGCAAGCCACGTATAGTTCCATAATGTCGCACTACTTTGTAGGCGGGTCAGGTGGGGTAGTGGTTAGCGTTTACGGCTACCACCCAGGGGACCAGAATTCGGGGCTCCGTGATGTCTGTATATTTTGTTGTCTTCATTGTGATCATACGGCGTCAACTTTTTCGTTTATTTTAATTGCGACAAGCATGGACGTGAGATTATATTTTTATCATCATAATGGCGATTAGTTATTTAAGCAGTGTCATTTCAAACACGGATATACGACGACTACACTAGCAAGGGTTGATGTTTGCCAAAATGTTGATTTTTTCATTGCTTATACTGAACAACTTCTACATTAAAAATGAAAACCACTCTTGCGAGAGCACATGCCATTAAAGGCTGGCGGCGATCAACAACATTCGTACAGACATAATTAATAGGAACACAAAACGATTATAAAATGCCATATTTCTCGAACACTTGTAATTCACTTTACTCCAAAGAGAGTTTACTAACATAGTACCTATGTGCTAAAATAACCATCCCGAAATATAATTTCCATTAATAATTAGGATGAAATAAAAGTTGATGACCCTGGACCGGGCGTGCTGGCGTATAAAATATGTCAATCTTCGAAAACCAAGGATTGCAACATCATACGTACATTCTGGGCTATAATGGCCTCGTGTATTCCTACAATGTACTTTGATTGTCTATATTGCAAGTTTTCAAAGTTCGAGGTATTGTAGTTAATTTTTTTAGATCAGCAAGAGGAACCCGTCACACGTGGCGTATAAATTACGCCGCGCGACCGGCCGTGTACCACCTGTATACCTTTATATCTGTATCACCTATAATTGTACAAGATTTTACTAATTTCTACAAATAAAGGTTAATTTTAACAAAAATCGAGTGTTATCATATATGCACATGACATGGGCAAAGTACGCCATTCGCCCGGTTGTGTAGAAATAACAGTCGTGCCTGCTAGAGGGTTAAAAGCAACAATTACACCAAATGTGTCTTGTGCTCGCCGCTTCCCAAAATCTTCCGTAGCCCTTCCAATATAATAACAAGATGCCCACCAACAAATGTCATTTCTTCGAAAAAAAAAGCCACTGTTTTAGCCCCCCGCTAATCTTTCGGTATGTTTTTGAGGAGAGTAGAAAGTGGAGCCTTCACTTCTCCGCGCTGGAAATGACACATCTTAAATACCTAAACGCCATTATGATGATAAAAAAATAGTCTCACGTCCATGCTTGTCGCAATTAAAATAAACGAAAAAGTTGACGCCGTATGATCACAATGAAGACAACAAAATATACAGACATCACGGAGCCCCGAATCCTGGTCCCCTGGGTGGTAGCCCTAAACGCTAACCACCACCCCACCTGACCTTCCTGCCGAAAGGTGCGATATCATGAAACTAAGCGGCTTGTGAAAAGTACCGCATGAAAATTAATTAATTACAGCCAAACTAAGGCCCATTCAACGGAACCACTATTAGTTCAGGGATGTGTTCACCATTCCGAAGGCCATAAAAAATACGGCATCGAAAAAGGAGGAGCAAGTTTCGTGGTCTTCCCTTGTTAGTAAACAACAAGTAGTGGAAGCGGAGCGCGGCACCAACGGATAATTGCGGTAGTACGTCGGTCGTGGGCAATGGCCATTGTGGTAGGGATTTCTGTTCTTTTAAGGAGCACAAGTGCGGAAAATTCCCTGTATCTATGTGAGAATGAGTAGAAATAAGGGAAAAATTACTCATGCAGACATTTGTTCACATGTTCTCTATTAGGATCATGGGTGACCGCCGTTCGCGGGGAATTTTCCACTTTTAATGCGCCGTAAAGAGAGTGTGACTGTACTATTGGACGAATATTAGCCTTTATTTTTTGAAGTTGGTAAATTTCCTTAATAAAAATTGGAGTAAAGATCATAGTGGGGGAAATTTATTTTCTTTAAATTGAAGAAACAACCAAATAAGGAAATTCCGCGGCTTATTATCGGGCCGGGCGGCTGCCTTGTCTTTTTATACATATGCCATCCTTATAAAAGAAAAGGAGCAAGTTGGAGCAAGATTTTTCCTTTGTAACTTATAGTTAAGATTCTGGTCTTTTTGCCATACATATTTTTCCATCGGATCTCGTCGCCTTCGTAAAGATTTTTCCAACTTATGAAAAAATAGTCCAAAAATAGGTAACTTTTGAATATTTAACTATTATACGTATAATTCTGAGGAAATGTATTAGGCATCAGCGAAATGAAGTGGCCCCAGGAAGGATACTTTTGGAGTGGAAGCTACAGAATGATACACACAGGATCGCTAAATGGTAATGCTGGAGTAGGTATAATGCTTAGAAAGAGCGCCGGGATGCGTGTTAAAAGCTACCTGCAGTTTAATGAAAGGATAGTAACGGTGAAGATAGATACTAAACCCGTAGCTACTGTAGTGGTACAGGTTTACATGCCTACGTCAGATTACGAAGATGAAGAAGTAGAAGATGTCTACCAAGATATAGCGGAAGTTATCAAGCAGGTAAGAGGGGAAGAATATCTTATTATTTTAGGTGACTGGAACGCCGTCGTCGGCGAAGGTCAAGACGGAATAATAACTGGGAAATATGGGTTGGGTAACCGAAATGAAAGAGGAGAAAGGCTACTTGAATTCTGCACGGAGCACAGGCTAGTGGTTGCCAACACTTTATTCAAAAACCCTCTGCGAAGAAGATACACGTGGAAGATGCCAGGAGACCTTAGAAGATTCCAAATCGACTACATTCTAGTGAAACAAAGATTCAAGAACCAGGTGAAGGACTGCAAAAGTTATCCAGGGGCAGATATCGATAGTGACCATAATTTAGTTATGATGAAATGCCACCTTAAATTTAAAAAGTTGAAGAAAGCCGTGAAAAAACATATAGCAGGTTGAAAAATTGAGGGAGGTTCAGCATCAACTGGCTTTTAAAGAGGCTGTAGAAAATAAAATAGGGGAGGATACGACCAACAAACCAATGGAAGAGAGTTGGAAAACCATTCGAAGTGGTCTGCAGGCAGCAGCTGAGGAAGTTCTTGGTAAAAGAAGAGTCGTTATGAAAAAACCATGGATCACGCAGGAAGTATTAGATCTCATTGAAGAAAGAAGAAAATACAAGGCTGCAAATACAGAGGAAGGACAGAATCGTTACAAGAGAATAAGGAACGAAATATGTCGTAAAGCGCGGAAGGCTAGAGAAACGTGGATGAAAAGTATTTGTGAAGACGTGCAAAACAATCTTAAGGATGGAAAAGTAGAGGCCGCATATAGGATAGTGAGGAACCACTTTAAGGAAAGGGGCGTAAGATGTAATACTCTTAGGGACAAAAACGGAGAACTAATTATTGAAAACGAAGAAAAAGGGAAGAGATGGAAGGAATATCTGGAAGATTTGTACAAAGGAAGCAGCCTCAGAACGAATGCTATCGAAAACGAGAGGGAAGTGGATGCCGATGACATGGGAGCCCCAATTTTAAGATCGGAATTTGATGCGGCTGTAAGAGACCTCAGGATAAATAAAGCGTCTGGCATTGATGACATTCCTGCAGAACTAATTAAAAATTCAGGAGGGAAGACGTTGAACCAGCTATACAAAATCATTAGTGAAATGTATTCAACAGGTGAGATACCAAAGGACTTCGAGAGGAACATTATAAGCCCTATTCATAAGAAGAAAAGAGCGGAGAACTGCGAAGATTTTAGGACCATTAGCCTGACTACACATGGGTCGAAGATACTGACTAGGATCATCTATAGAAGAATAGAACGAAAAGCAGAAGAGTACTTGGATGAGGGCCAATTTGGATTCAGAAAAAACAAAGGCACAAGGGAATCAATATTGGCCCTAAGACTGCTCATAGAAAAGAGAATGGGAAAGAACATGCCATCATTCGTTGCGTTTGTGGACTTAGAGAAAGCATTTGACAACGTGGATTAGATGCTTGGAATCCTAAAGGAAATTGGGGTTCTTTATAATGACAGAAGAATCATCCACAGTTTATACAAAAACCAAGTCGCGGTGATAAAATCAGGGCCCAGCTGTGAACAAGCAAGAATTAGGAAAGGACTGCGACAGGGCTGTACATTGTCACCCGTAATTTTCAACGTTTACATTGAGAAAGCCATTAATGAAATCAAAGAAAAGGCATTGGGAGTGAATATCCATAGAGAAAAAATTAGCATGCTAAGATTTGCCGATGACATAGCCGTTATAGCAGAAACAGAGACGGATTTGAAAATTATTCTGGTTAATATGGGTAGGGTAATGGGTAGATATCAACTGAAAATAAGCACGAAGAAAACCAAGATCTTAGTATGCAGCAGAAGAGAAGAAGTCAAGACTAATATTAAAATAGGGAAGCAAAAACTGATAGAGGTGGATGAATTCTGTTATTTGGGAAGCAAGATAACTAGTGACGGGAGAAGCAAGAAAGAAATTATCAGCAGAATAGCCCAGGCGAAGAGAGCATTCCACCAAAAGAGAGACCTGCTTACAGCGGGAAACTTAAATATGGAAGTAAAGAAACAATTTATAAGAACCTACATCTGGAGTATGCTTCTATACGGAAGTGAGGCATGGACAATGACCGCAGCGGAGAAAGCAAGGATAGAGGCCTTTGAAATGTGGTGCTACAGAAGAATGATGAAAATCAAATGGATCGACCGAGTTAGTAACGAGGAAGTCCTAAAAAGGGTAGGAGAGAAGAGAAGCCTCATGAAAACCTTAATAAGAAGACGGAACAACCTTATAGGCCACATCTTGAGACATGATGGCCTGATGAAAACAATCGTCGAAGGACAGGTGGAAGGCAAGAATGGAAAAGGAAGACCTCGAACAAAATATATGGAAGAAGTTAAGAGAGATGTGAAAGAGAAGAAATACGTAGGTGCGAAAAGATTAGCTGATGGGAGAATAGAGTGGAGAGCTGCGTCAAACCAATCCTAGGATTGTTGACCAGTGATGATGATGAATTCTGATGAAAGGTTTCTTCTTTTAGAAAATATGCTTTGAAATGTATTGAAAACAAGCTTACCAACTAACGAGCGAAAGTAAAAACTCGAATTTTGCGAAAATTCCCATTTGAATTTTTTTAAATTTTTTTCTTTTTTTTAATAGCTGCTGGTGATTTTATGGACTAACCAAATATTTAAATAGCCATAGTTCCTTAATCCTCAGATATATATATTATCAGACTGTACCATTTTCGCTTTCCAAAAAAAATAGTGATAATTTAGTGTTAAGTTTTTTAGATTTCCGCCGGGTAGTGTTTGGCGTCCGTATATGTACTATTCCGCGGCGTCAATCGGTCTTCGCAGCATAAAGGAGAGTCCGAAATCGGAGTATAGAGAGATCGCCGTCCAACCCGTCCTCCTCACACCTCGGCTTCGAGACCGCCGCACTTGTGCATTTCGTGCATGGTGAATCTTTTCCAGAAATTCGCTCCATTTAATCAACCGGTGGGTGGAACGTATATACTACATAGGTGCAATGAGCAATCTCTTTGTCTTTGTGTGTGTGCAGGTGGTGCCGTTGGGGATGGATGTTTGCTTGGGGGAGGAGGAGGCTCAGCTCCTCCTGCCGTCCGCCACGCCCCCCTTCCACTTCCCTCCCCCTCCCCCCTACCCGCCCCCCCTCTCCTCCAAGCACTCCTTCATCTCCACGTACGGCGTCGAGGAGAACATCTACGAGGAGATCAGCGAGGCCCGAGGGGCCTTCGAGGACCCCTACGAGTTCGCCGAGGACCCTCCGCGCGATGGCCGGGCCCTGCGTTCTGCTACAGAGGCCGAGGTGGCCAAAGTCCGCCGACGGCACCGCCGCGTCCTCGGAGAGCTCAACCTGGCCGTCGAGGCGATGCTCATGCCCACGGACACCGCCGCGGCGCCACCGCAGCAGCCGCCGGCACCGCGACCCACCCACCACCACCACCACGGCGACTCTCCACAAGTCACGTGAGTATCCACTCCTATGAAACGGGCCAATGGCAAGAGGAGGAAAGGTTAAACGATGCGTGAAACTGAAAACGAAATGTAAGCTACAGAATCGATGCCATAAATACTTTATAGAAAACAATTAAAAAGCTAATACCTTTATTTAATGAGTTATTTCATGAGTTAAAATCAATTGATGCATCTTGGATTTGCATGCATATTGATTGTTATAATCTTAATACATGTATATAATTAATTATATATGGAAAGTTTTTAGTTCTATAGTGATGGTTAATCATTTTTTGGATTGCATTGTTTAGCCATTTTAGGTATGTTCTCCTCTTTTTAATGGTTTGTAAATATTGAAATCGCATGCGATGGAGTGGACTGAGTTAAATTAATGGGTGTTATTTGAAAGTAGGCGGATATTAGACTGTAAGGCGGCTCATTCGTATAATTTCTAGTGAAAATCGTCGGCCTAATACGCAAAATTTAGGGGTATAACTAACCAAATCTCACCTTACAATGAGGAACTTGCATGAATTTTTTTTATTTCACAGGCGGACAGAAAATTATTTTCTGAATTCAACAAAGAAAACCGCATGTAAATCTGAGTTTTCCTTCGCAAGATATTCAATGATAAATATAACGAATTTTAAAGCGCGGGAAAAACTCCCTCACCCTCCAAGCCACTGCCGACGAAGCCTCGATGACGTCAAAGGTGCCTAAACATCACACGAAGCTATTGTTGTGATTGTTTGTAATAGTTGCCTGCCGTTGTGAGAGCTCCGTTTGTGAGACGTGTTGATTATTTTCTATTTAAAGATAAATATCCGACAATAGAGGCTAGAAAGCCTAATATTTTGTATTATTTATAATATTAATATCTGAGTAAGGACATAAAATATAAAACTGGAGTAGTGAAACCAAATATTTTATAATATCTAAGTAACATCGTTGTAGCAGTCTGAGCCACGGCCGTTGGAAGGGGGATACGTTAATTGTAAGTTGATGTTATCGACGGAATATCATTCATCATAAGTATTTAATTAGAACAATTTCGATGTTTACTTATGTCTGCTATGCTATTATATACAATAACTTCATCCATTTAATCGTAGGTACAGGAGAAATCGTCGTTTAGGACTGCCTGTGCTTGTATTATGAGGTGAATTCCAGTCAATGCAACTTTTGCTCGCTGATTGGAGACATCTAGGACCATTTTTTGTGCCAAAATAGTATCATTTTCAACGTGGCATCTAATAATCACAGTGCCAGTAGTTGTAATGCACGAAGTTTGACAAGTTTGAAAAATATCGGCCAAGAGTTATCAGTGTTCCATCGTGATTGAATTGTAAAAAGTGCTATTACGCTATCGATAAATGTCTAACAGTAGTGTAAAAATTGTCAGTGGCGTGTTAACCTCAGTTGTTCACCGTAGATATGACATTTCACGATCAAGCTATCAAGATCAAAAGAGTGCGTGAAGTTTGTTATTTTATTATTTCAATGAATAGTAGTGAGAAAAGTCACCTGTGTCACTTGCGCGGGCTAATTTAAGGATTTAAATCAGTGAATAAATTGTTGTTTTCATCATAACGAGCTCTATTATTGTAAGTTGTACGTGATAAATATAAGAATGGTAGTGGCTTCCAGTTTTCTATAATTGTATTTGCCTATTTCCCACTATATTTTTATGTTATATGCTAGTATATTGTCTATGGATTTACCTATATTATTGAAATAGGTTGTAGCTTGTGTGTGTGTGCGTTGGCAGCGGAACCGATTCGCGATCTCACATGTGGATTGTGTGCAGACTGTTTTGCGGTGAATTCGTACCGTAGAAAGGATATCTTCTCCGCTAATACGGCGTTGCCAAAATCAACAGAACAGCTCGTAAGCTTACGATCGTTATCCTCCAGTATTACAAGTTTCTTTTGCATCTCCATTTGCCGCCGACATATAGCAATGATTTGCCATAACAAATTCCATGAGTGTCGTGGAATCAATTTTTGGTGTCCCAAAAAAAAAGGCTGGTGTCCTAACACCCCCTGCCACACCTCTTTTGGGCGGCTTGCGGGGTATTATCTAGATGTAAGTGAATTTCAAGAGTACTATTCGAACAAACGGCAACGTTATCATCCATTTTTCTGATAACTAAAACATACGAAGTGAAACGCTTGTATTTCATCATCCCGAGGTTGCATTATTAATATCCCAAGTGATAATCGTTGCACAATAGCAATAGGAAAACTTGCCCAAGAATAACCGAACAAAATAAAGTGAATATGAGCGGCTAAATACTCCCTCAAAACAAAATTTACAGCATGCGCTCAGCGTATTTACCAACTCCCTACGGTTGTTTAGGCACCTATGACGTCACGTCTAGCCTCGGCAACGCTCGGGTGTCTTCGCGCAGTGGTCGGCTCAGTGAATTTTTTCTCGATTTTAAAGTCAATTTTTTTATTTCTTTTGATGATGAATGGAGAAACTTAAGGTATTTCTGGGAGCTAATGTATCCATTTTACTTATTCAAAATAGTTTTTAGAGCAATCGGCGACCCATGCAAGTTCCCCATTGACGCATTAACTTTGTGTAAGTTCATTGCCATAGCGTAAGAAACGAGCGCGCTGAAATTTGCATATATTAGAGGACGAGGTCGTGGTCATAGGAGCAGAGAGTTGGCTTGCTGAGGACATATTAGCGACAGCGAAGTTTTCCCGCCAGGATATGAATTCCACGCGGTGGGCCTGGTGGTGGAGTTTCACAGCGATTAAATCACATTTACATAGCACTGTTCAGGAAATAACTGGCAATGAAATTGAAAGCTCTTGGTGCACAATTAAACTACGAAACAAAAGGAGTATACACGTTTGCTCTTTTTGTACGCGTACAAGCTGCGAAGTACAATGAGTGCAATAGACAATATTCGGACAGTCCTTGTTTCCTACCACTATCACTATTTTGACTCCGATGCACTAGTTCTTCGGACGCAAAATGAATGTAGTATTATCATTTACTGCTCGGTTAAAGGTTTACAATGTGAAAGAACGAGAATTTGATACTACCTTGCAATAAATTAAGTCCAATTGATGAATGAGCAAAAATATCGCGCGCTAAAAGGACGATGCTCGTCGATGATTTTCGCGTGTCTTTCGGAGCTCAGGGATGTCCAACAGTGGACGCACACGCCTTCTCTCGGCTGTGGCGAAGCGAGACGCATCTTTGACCGAGCGGCAACCCTAAAAAGTGTTGGCAGACATGGGACGAAAGACAACTGAGACGAATAAAGCTGAGCGAAACCTTATTATTAGGATTTATAATCGGTGCAAACCACATAATCAAAGAGCTGGGCTTGTCGGACGACCTATGCCAACCGTGCACCACGGAATAAATAGAGCCGGGAACACAAAGACTGTTCTAGACAAGTCCCGATGCGGACCGAAATTGACTAATATTGACAGCCGATTCATCGTGCGGAAGATCAAGAAGGACCCTAAAACTAGCGCTCCCAAGGTGACTGCTGACCCACAGGAGTGTGGTTTTTACGTATATTTATGTTCCGTCCGGAATGTGATGAAGCAAAACGGTTACCACAGCCCAGAGTCCTCTGGATGGAAGTTCTCTACACTACTCCCTCACAGGGTCGAGTCGTCTCATACACTTCCACTCCGGGAATTCCGCCATCTTTGTTCTTCCGTCTCTACATTCTTAGATAGTCTGTATAGAGTCTTATGGGGAAAGTGAGGTAACCTTAGTTTTTTCATAAATATATGTGATTCCCGTCGCATTTAGGGTAATCATGAATTATAATCAATTTAGTCTGGATGTAGCAGGAACATTTTAAAAACATTGGTAAATTTTAAATCGTGTAAAATAACAATTTAAACGCGCTTCAGTTAAGTTTTGATATTTTTACAGGACGCTGAGTTTTTGCACTGCAAAACTAAACCTGCCTATTAAAAGAGACATTCGCAATTATGAATAAGAGATTTCAACCCCAGAAAACCGTTCAGTGAAGAGTTCAAGTCAATGTTACTGGTACCCTCCAATCAATAAAATGAACACCATTTATATTCTCCATCAGCACCATCATGGAAATTTACATATATATTCCTTCAGTACAACATCCAATATAGTAATATGCCTCGCAGTGTTAAGTAATCCACTCTTCCGGAAAGAAAGTAACTTTAAAAGGGGAATATCAGAATGTCATTGTTTTTGTGCCCAAATTACAAGTCAAAAGAAGCATTCTCAATCATGAATAAGAGATTTGGCACTAGAAAAACTTTGAAAGCAACTGTAGGGGGAAACCAAAAAGGGCATGTATCGAACGAAAATTAAAATATTGGAATGTACTGACTATGTAGCCTTAACATCATATAGTAAAAGTAACCTGAAATCAATAGCCCAAGAATACTTAGAAAAAGTAATAAAAGTAGGATTACAGGTTATTGAAGATAAAACTAAATATATGAAAATGGAAAGGGCCTAACATGTCTATGCTGGTATTTGGAAGTTACCATTAACTGCCAAAATAAAATAGAAGAAGAGATATAAATGAGGTTAAATTCAGCTAATAGATGTTACTTGAGCCTATCAAAATTATTGAAGAGTAAACTCCTATCAAGAAATAACAAAATTAGAATGTATTCTAGTTATCTTGTGAGGGGCAGAGGTATGGACCCTAGCAAAGTCAGAAGAAGTTAATAACTGTTAGAAATAAAATATTGAGAGGGATTTATGGTTCAACATTTGAAGAAGGGGTATTGGAGAATACTGAAAAAAGAGAGATAAGGAAACTAAATTTATCGAATGGCTCCAACTAATAGTTATTATTATCTACGGCGGTCGTTTAATGGAATGATTAATGAGAATGACCGTCGCCTAGATGAAAAACCTATAGTCCTGTGAGATTTTCTCAATAGCAGTCAGTATGACAGGATGGTCGATTCAACCACGCTAAATGGCATATCTTCGAATGTGTTTCAGTTAAAGGAATGAAAAATTTTGTTGATGTTCATACTGCCTTACACCATATTGCACACTATATAATACAGATCTAGGTAGGGAAATTTTCATTATAACTGTAATGAATCTTTTTGTTTTCTTGAAATTAATATGCAATTGCTATTCCTATTTGGAAAAATTTTCCTCGGATACTACGAAATTTTAACTAATAATGACCATTACCATTAAGAGAAACCAATGCAGTCGTGTTTTTTTTTACTTGGAGGGTCCATATGACGTATATATCGATATGTGTTCGATTCGATTATTCTCACTACTAGGAAAATCACCATATCTTAGTACGCTTTACTTTTATGCGAATACATTTTCTGATAACTTTTTTCATACCATTTTTCCATACCGAACGACTGGCATTTTTGGCATTCGCCATACTGTCATTTCTGTCTTGTGAAAGATTAAATACGTGATCAAAATGCTTACCTATCGATACATATCGATTGTAAAGTTTCTTGATAACGTTGAAATATTACTACAGCATCGTTACATCTTTGAACTTTTGATTAATGAAGTTCAATATTGACTCATTGCGCTACTTTACCAATCTCAACAATGTCTCGTTCGTCAAATGGGACCCTTTTGAAGATTTAAAGCGTTTTTGACGGTATAAATTAAAGTTTCATTCCCTTTCGAAACAATGCTGGGGGAAATTCCGAATATTCAAATCGCTAATGGACACGAAAAACGAAAACCAGTGACACGAGAATGTTCCCACCGCCTTCTCGAACCCGCTTGAAGAATTCAAGGGCCAAAATGCTCGTTGAAATATTTAGACTACATGATCGTGCATAAAATGTACGTGTACTTCACAGAGCAAATACGTCTACGTCAGTCGACACAGCAATGTGCTAGGCTAGGTTGAGGTCCGTTAATGATTCAATACCTGTAATATATTTGTCATTTCCGACTTATGACCTATCCCACCTGCGACCAAGTATGCAGAACGTATCTGTTCGTAAGGTACGCAGTAACTGTATTTTTTATACCTTCTTGGAATTAAGCTTAATTCTTTCATAATTGATAATGGTTCTGGAGTCGGTTCCCTATAATTTTGGATTCATTTGGAGAAATGGTTGGCTAGCAATGAGCATCTTTATCGTGATCTCAATTCTCTCTGTTAATACTCCGTTTGTTACCAATCAGCAAATGTCAATTTCCTTGCAATTACGAGAGGTTGAGATTATGGAGGGGCGATGGAATTGGTTTTATTTGTTGCCTTCACACTCCTTTGGGAGGCTGCTTTGGAATTGCAATTGCTAGTCGCGGAGATTGAACTAAGGTTTTTCTCAATTGCGCTGTGGCGGACAATCTGTCCTTCGGAGAATAAGAGTGCAGGGAAGTGCAGTTAGTTACCCCTAACGTGGCATGTATGCATGCATCTGATGCTGATGTATGCATCAAGGCCCATGGTACATTGTTGAGATTGGTAAAGTAGCGAAATGAGTCAATATAGAACTTCATTTTTCAAATATCATGAATCAAGAGTTCAAAAAAGCAACGATATTGTGTTTACATTTAAGGGTCCTTTGCGCCATGGTCTTCAGCTGTTGCGTCTCCTTCTCTTTCAGCCGTCGGGGCGGACGGCGCGCTGCGGACGAGGAAGTGGGGGGCTGGGTCGGGTCCAAGGCCAAGGGCCGCGCCGCTCTCCTCATGGCGGGATGGCGCAGGCTCGCAGCCGCACCCAAAGGTAAGCACCACCAACCAACCACGCCGTGGTGTCCTTTAGTAAACAGTGGCGGCGGATGGTCTTGTGAATTAGTTGTATTGAACAATCCACTTCCTTGCAGTTGTGGTCTCTTTTAGGGATGCAGCAATAGACTGAAGCATTTAAATATAGTTGTTTTTTAAGTTTAAATGGGGAGTTTGGAAATCTCCATGATTAAAGTTAAAAGCCATTTACCCTTTGGGGGATAAACCCCCCAGAGCTTAGAGAAACTTTTAAGTTTAATCCATTTTACTTCATTTGATTAATATACTTGTAGAAGAGTCTAAGAATTAATAAAATATCCCTCAGAAAGCCGTAAAACTAACAATTTTGAACCATTTATCTATAAAAATTTCTGGGGGAGGGCCCCCGCAACTTGCGGTTATCTTGGCGAGTATACCACACGTCCCAGGTCTAGTTGCGCCTAAACCCCCCCCCCCCCCTAGCCTTAATTCTTAGCTGCGCCCCTCTTCAGTTCTACTCGTACACAGACTACTTTAACGTAATACTTTGCAGTGAGCAACCTCTTAAGAGTTTTTGGCTCAGGGTGACTAATACCCGACATGCAGCATGCGGTGGGATCCCCACATGAGCACGACCGGGTCATAAAACACACATAATAGTAATACGTGCACATTCCTGCAGTCGGTGTGAGCTCCCACCAAGCGGCATCGTTTCATTCAACCCGAGACCGCAATTGCCAGACAATAAAGCCCCTTTCAGACGGGACGGCTTTTCGCCGGCCGCCGTCCACGGCTCCGCGCCGTGAAATTTAGGCATCTTTCAGACGAGATGACTTTCCGCCAATCGCCGTTCACGACACGACGCGCCGTGAAATACAGAGAACAGTACGGCGAGCAATCGGCATGATCATCAGCGACATTTATTCATTAGTTCTTGAGTCGTTATCGTGTACAAAATAATAATTTAAATTATTATAAAATGTTTATCTATGCTGCTGATATATTAACTTTAGTTTAGGGAACCTCGATACAAATATGAAATCTGTTAATAGCCAATGAATAACTCATTTGATAGGTTATTATTATTTACTTTCTTTTTAAAAGTATTTATACTAGCATTATTTTTCACAAAATTATTTTTAGACATAGGAAACATAAAATATCATTAATAAAGAAAGAAAATGTAATAGATCTTAACACTTTCATGTGAAATGGAGAGTACATCATTATGATTTTTTCATTCAGTCCGATTTTAGAATTTTTTTTGTTTACTTCTCAAAACATTATTTATCAGAAATTATTCCCAGTCCTTTCAAATATTTGAAGAAATCAAGCAGGAAGAAAAAACAAAATACAAAGAATTTTAACAAAATACACAAAATATTGATAAAGTTGAAACCTTTCGCTGCATTCCAAATCCCAAAACACTACCACATATCTCACAGAATAAGTTGTCTGGTTTGACGGCGTAGAATTAAGTGATGCTGGGGAATGATTTGATCCTTCTAGAGGAGAAGAAACTGCTCCTCTGCAGAATGTTCAATACCTCGATTTGGAAGTTAATTGTTTCCGCATCCTTGAGGTTATGCAGGCTTGGTAGAATTCCTTTAAAAAAGTTTCAATGACTATCCTCAGGCTCCACTTTTATGTTCATGTAGGATTATAAAAAAGGATCACCGAGTTACCTCGAGATATTTACATCACAAATACAACAAAACCTATGGAGAATGATACCAAAAGGAGAATTGCGAACACCCGCGACGTCGATTATTAACTTATACTAGTCTTATTGTTTACTTAATAGAATACACATATTTTAGCCTTTTTTTCTCTATTTCTCCATTTAAATAAATGATTAGCTCTAGATAGGCTGATAGCTATTGGACATATCGCTCACGTAATTGCATGACTTTGATTCGGTAGAAAAACAGTCCCTTCCACTTCCATGCTGCAGAATGTCATACCAATCGTCTAACAACAAGAGTTTATTCATCAGTCCAATCGGCAAGCCTCGGGATTTCTTTGTAATTATCTGTGCGAGTTCGACATTAATGGAATACTTATACTTACCATATATGTCCATTTTTTCGGCCATTTTAAAATATGGCAACGATGAAATATTATTCATGTCTGTATTTCTTCGCTGGTCACGCTACTTTGAATTATATCGGACTACACGGCGGACGGCAGAAGTCGACGCGTCTGAACAGTCCAATACACCGCAGTGTTCATTCCACGCCGTGGACGGCATACGCCGGGCCGGATTGAAATGGGAGCCGTGGATACCACGGCGGCCGTCCACGGTGCCGTGCCGTCCACGGCGCGATTCGACTCGTCTGAAGACACCCATAGGCACTTATGGTTATTTAAAGTCACGGTGCCGTGCCGTGGACGGCGGCCGGCGAAAAGCCGTCCCGTCTGAAAGGGGCCTAAGCCAGTTAGCGACATAGAGACAGGGATGACGACTTACAAAAAATATTGGGCCAAACTGAGGATCTTTCACCGGGAAATTTTATAGGTAGTGAGTTTTTAAGTTTTTTAAGCATTTTAGATAAGTCATAAGATCAACATTATAATCCTGATAACTCGAATCTCGATATCTGAGCACTCCAGGGAAAATCGACAGGCCTGATACATTTTTTCCTCACGCCCATGACGATTTTTTCAGGGGGCTCGGGCGCCCTCAGGCCCCTTGGAGTCGGCGCCACTCCATAGAGAGCCAAAACTTGCCAACAGGAGTGTGCAATGGTTTCAGTAGCGGATCCAGGATAGGGACAAGGGGGGTTAAGTATGGGGTAAACACCCAGAAGTATTGCGGGTCCGAACAAAAATTGCCATTCTATACCTTGTTTAAATTGGATGTCCAAGGGGGGCGGGGCTTAGCCCCCTTAGCCCTCCCCCCCATAGATCCGCCACTTTATGGTTGGGCAGGTGCATATCCTGACTCTTCATTTTCTTCCCCTGCGCTTCGGCAAAATAGGTCTGTGTGGATAGGGAATGGACCAACCATATTTCAGTTATCACAAATGTTCAGTGTCGGTGTACGCAAGTCGCACATCCGTTTTCTTCTTCCATTTACTTGGGGAGTGAAGACAACGCTGGAAAAACATTCCGATTTCTTCAGGCGACCGCACTGTCCTTTGATGTTCTTATCCAATTCAAAACCACCTTCAGTAGTTGATTCCACATGATGGGCTAAAAGATAATAATTATTTGAAGAGGCGAGTGCGTCGTAAACTTCCTTACGTGTCTCTCGTCACTGCCGTGGTTCTTACGAGTGTGTAGTACTATTACACATGCATGCATGTAATCCAGCGTGTTGGTTTTTCCACTATCACCTCCTCACTCGGGACTACACTTTAAGTAAGCAGCTGCCTCTTCCCACAAAGCACCTCGAGGGGACAGTTCGCCGTGGAGGGCAGACTTATTCATTCTCGCGCGCACCTGCATTCGTACGAAAGGGCTCCCGCCGCCGCGCCGATGCGATGCCCACGCTGCTACTCGCCCGACAGGCAAACCGTCCGCATTGTGGTTCGCATCGTGGCCGCTGCGGCGCGCCACCCGCCGACGACAGCTCTCCTCTCGAAGGCGAAGCAAGGAGTGAGCGAGGAAGCATGTTATGGCGGCCGTCACCGCCTCCGACGAAGAGGACGAGGGAGAAGCAGGAGAAGACGCCGTCGCCATGCAACGTGAGTTTGTTTATTTACGCGTTGGTGTATTTTGTTTTTGATGGTCGTGCACCGACCATGTGCGACTGGGATTTGTGTGTCGGAAGGCCTATTTCGTGCACCGTAACGAGTGAAGGAATGATCGTGCATGAGTGTGTTTTTCTTGTGCTTAGCTGCGCACCTCGCTAGTCATCCTGTCCCGCACCACCTCCTCCTTCCCTCATGAACGTCAACCGTCATTCTGGTTCCCTCATTGTCGCTTGTTCTGCATACCGTTTGTAATCCTCGGAAGGAAACAATGGTCGGAAAAGTTTAGCAGGCTCGGAGAACGTGATACTGAGAGAACGAAAGGGACGAACGCTGAGGTAAACTTAGGAATTTTTAACTGAGTAGAGGTCGCTAAGAGCACCGTCGAAGAAGAATATACTATCCGAGGATCTCAAGGGCGCGTGGCAGGGGGGTGGTCACATCGAAAGTAGTCACGATGCGTGATGAACTGACGAATGAGCGACAGTAAGCACCTACGTCTAGGGACTCACCTATGACTACGAGAAACACTGGGATGTGACGGAACCAGCATGCTGCTCAAGGAAAATCGGACTGCTGCTGTGTGTCAATCTTACCTCTGCAACACCATTCGCGTAATTGTGCCAGTTATGAGTGGAGCTTTTGGCTAATTAATGAGTCCTGGGTTCGAATGCTCGCATGCGTACCCTTTGCATCATCGTCAATGAAAAGCGGCTGTACGCGGTGTGAAGAATTAGCCTCTTATCCTTGCGTGTGAAACATTAAACGTATGTCCAGGTGGAGCTTTACATCCTAGTACCGTGAGCAACAACTTGCCGCCCTCGCTTGATCTGCTTCGCCTCTCGCTTCCATTCATCGGCGCCTGTTTGTTTTTTGTTTCCATGAAACCCCCTTCCCCTCACCCCCCTCCACACCCAGTTCATTATTCATTGCCAGCCATTGGCCGAGACCTGTGGATGTCCGGAAGAAGCAGTCGGGACCAGCGATGACAACACTACTTGTTGAAAACAGCGTTGTGAATTCGATTTTGCCGGTACCAATCGTTCCTGGAGTGACTTTGGAATTACTCTGCACGGGAGTGGACTTCGATTGAACCACTTTTGTGTAACTTTTTCGTTTGTAGTTTAAAGCGCAAATAATATCCTAATGTTCTTTATTCTCCAGTTTTTTTTAAAACTTTTATGAATCCAGCATATTATTAATATCACCTTTTTTCTTGTTTTAGTGGGCCGTATCACATAAAAGTTGTTTGAACGTAGCAAAGTTAGGTCAATGAAAGGCGGAAATCGTGTTCAATTCATTCATATTTATTTTAGATATAAAAGAGGACTCATACTTTTATGACGAGGCTAGTTTATTAATTCTGTTCATAGAAAAACAAAAACAATGTGTATCCCCAAAGATTCAATCATCAATGGGCCGCAATCATTGGCGCTGCGGCCAAATATAAAAATTACCAATACGGTTTTAATCTTGATGTCGAACGTTTATGCTGCAGAAGCCATCATGGACGACAAATGACGATGGGGAACAATGCCGGATTATGACGAGGTGCGTTGGGTTTGGCTTGAGTCAGGGCATGGTGTGTTTTGTAAAGGACACTTCTCCTATTCCTCCATCTGAATGTGATAAAATCCGAGCGAATGAATGGCTTATTCGCAGTGTATGGTCCCAGGACCTCGGGGGTGGGTCGGGTAGCGCACGCCGGAAGCCGCTCCGCCGAAGACGAGCTTCCTTCATATTTATGAGTCGATTCATCCCATCAGACAGGCTTATTAGACATTAGCTTTATACAAATACTAGGGCTGTGCCTACGAGTATGGACTCCGAGTTCCTCACCTTCTTATCCACTGCGTTAGTGGAAAATTTCGAGCCATACATTGGTGTATTTCAAATTGTAGATTAGTTCTCGTATAAATGCAGTGTTGCTCTGTTTTCATGCCAAAATCAAGGGCTAACAATAAAGGTATCTGTGTCCACGACGTGGAATATTTATTTTTGGGGCCACAAAACGGAATGAAAAAAACAGGAAACATTTGTTGGAAGTAATTTTCCTAGAGCGCCAATTCTGAAGTGAGCACTGTCTCTCTAATGCGAAACAGAATCTGGCACATTGCCAGGGATGTGCTTCGGGAGAGTGTTGCGCATTGTACCAGCTAATGTCTATGCGTGGTAATTAATATCATGGAAGAGGCTTTAATTTTCGTTTGTACAATGCAGGAATTTTATATCATCGTTGATAATTTAGTCGTTTTGGTTTGGTAACATTAGTCGCTTCTTTCCGAGTTGCGACAGATTTTCGAAAATGTTTAGGGCACTGTAGTGAATATTATGTTGATAACGTTTCGGACCTGAGACGTTGACATCAGTCCACAGCTTTTGATATTGAAGAAGCGTCGTGAGCATGTGTTACGGAATCCGTGCGCACGTTGAAGCTGGACGAGTGTACCTATCGTTGGGTTTCAGTTGAGATGAGTGTTGGCCAGTCCTCCTCTCCTCACTCAGTTTCAAACACGGACGCTACTCAAAACCACGGAATGGAGATCACTCCAACCCTAGCACGTCGTAATTGTCACGTGATAGGTATCTCAGTGATTAATTTTCCAAGTCGATGTCAGATTACAGGTTAAAATACGCAGTGGTTCACAGGAGACCACGAAAATGAGGAAAGTTGACCAAAAATTAAATTTATTTCCGCACAGTTTGAAGGGTAAGGGGTTGTCACGAAAATCTCGGCTACTCCAATTAGTAATTATAACAGTTGCGTGGGAATACGCGTAGGCCAGTCTGAAAGCGAGTGCGCGGCTAAATAAACCTTTGATTCAGAATGCTATATCTTCACTGATATTACTCCAATTTGAGTTTTGCTAACCGGAAACATGAGAAAACGAAATTTTCAATTTCAGTGGTAAAAATATATTTAACAAAACTTGTTCTTAAAAATAGAACGTTTAGTGCCACCGGGGAAATCAGTTGGGAAAAGTGCTGCACTGTGTCACCCACGCCTTCCTTTGCAAAAACAAGACACTTTGGTTATCCTCCAAGGCTAATGCTTTAAAATGAGTGTTCATCATCTTGCAGGAGTACGCCGACGTAAAAGTTGTGCTTGAAAAATGAATGCGACCTCCAAACCTGCTCGTGCTCATGCTGTACGTTGCGTATAGCCATTACCAGTACCTTGGAACAAGGAGTATTGTAGTGTGTAGCTGATATCTTAAGAAAATCATAAATGCCTGGCTTGATAATCGTCCAGCATCATTTGTGGACTCAACAAGAATTTAATGGACAAATTACCAGAACTGGTTAGGCTCTCTGAGTGGAAAGATTCCTCAAAAATAAGTCCAGATTTTTCGCGTTCGCGAAAATGTTATTTTTTTAAGTTCTGAGGTCAAATTCGTAATCAGTGGAAATCACAAAAATATAAATTAGATGAGAACATACTGTGGCAGTTAGTAGAGGTGTAAGAAGTGTATTTGGAATCGCCAACGTACCCATTAACATTTCGTCAAAATTTATTTTAATATTATTTTATGATTAGCATATAATAGTTGTGAAAATTCATTGAAATGTAAAGTGTTGTTTTACAATCCCTATCCTCGTTGTCAAAGGAAACTCGACAAACAGATGCTGTGAAATTCGCTTTGTTCGTCTGTCCTCTATGGATTGTCCTTACTATTATTATTATTATTATTATGTATTGGGAAACTCATCTATTGTGCGTACGCAATGAATTGGATTCCAAATCGTCTCCGTTGACACCAAAATTCTGTGCATATTGAAGTTCGCCACGATTTTCAAGATGGCCTTTAAAGACAGTTCGACAAACCCCATGAGGTCGATCCATTGGGCCATCATCATTCTTATTTAAAACCGCATTTCGATGGATGATGATCTTTATTTCTCTGCTGCTGTCATTGTCCATGCGTCATTACCATTAAAATGCATGTATTATGGATTTCTTCCGCGCATGCATTCCCAGCTATTAAGAGACTCCTCTTTTTAAAGTCATGTGAGAATATTTTGTGCGTCATTGGAAAATGATCCATCTCTCAAATTTGAAATGTATTCCGTATGAATTTTGGCGTAACTATGGTATGGTAACCAACTATGGTATTGGTAACTAACGGTGTAATTAACTATGTGTTAAACTTTGCTGAACGTTTCAATGATATTGCATCATTGAAATCATCGTCCTTTTCGTCTTCGCCCTATTCTTCAATTATTTGCGGTGCAAGGTTATTTTCTTTGTATGTCTCCTCTGGGCACTCCTTCCATCTCTTATCTAAATCAGGAGATCTCTTGCTCTTAATGGATCTGGTGCTCTGATCCTTGAAGTGGTCCCTCACTAACTAATTGGCAGCTTATACTTTCAAAATTAACTAACTTATTACTAACTTTGTGTAATTCCATTTAGGCGCAAATTATGATGAATTATGAAGGTGATGATAATTCATTGAAACCCGAGTCGCGCTATTTAAAAAAGAAGTGGTGAAAGTAAAAGTTTAGTATCCAAGAAAAGCTTATACTTTCCACGTGAGATGTTGTACTCGACATTTTCGCTGATATTCTTCATCCACTTTTCCCTAGCTTTCCTTGCTTTGCGATATACTTCATTCTTGGTTTTCTTGTGGTTAAGTTGTCCGTTTTCGATTTTAGCATTCGTGTACTTTCTATTTTATACAATGAGTTTTATGAATTCATCCGTGATCGATGAATTTTTCTTGACAGCTTTTCCTCGCCCTACAAATTCTTTAGTCTCCTGCACTCCGCTTTTAATGGTTTATTTTCCGCGGATTAGCCGGTAAAAGCCTCGTTCGTCGTACTCTTAACTGCTTCTTTAAATGTTAGCTGATTTCGGGCCTCCTTCGATTCTTCTACCTGCAATATGTTATCCTCCTCCGTTCTCTCCTATTTCTTTTACCTTGGGTTGCATTACATTTTCTTTGAATTATGATCGCAGCCGATATCCACCCCGCGTCACCTTTGACTGTCTCTCTCTCCTGATTTCTTAAACTCTGCTTCGCGAAGATGTCGTCTATTTGAAATACTCTATACCTTATTTTGTAACTGTCAAAGTGCAGCTTTTTCATTTGTGGGTTTTAAATGTTCTGTATGCAAACAGTTGTGTTCAGTGCTTCAGAATTTCAGTAGACTTTCTCTATTTTCATTTTTTTTTATCCCTAATCCATATGTTTTTCCTTCTTGACCTACGCCGACATAGGTCTCCTAGGATTGTAAGATGATCTTCCCCTCTTACCACTTTGATTACTTTCGCAATATCCTCCAATACATCGTCCACCGTCTCTTGATCTCCATAGTCCGTCATTGGAATGTATACCTGTATCTACCACTTAGGTTGCGATCTTAACCATCCTTTCCATCCCAACCTTAAAATCCCTCCTTTGGACTGCACGAAACGTTTCACATGCATTCTGGCGTTTATAAGAACTATGATAAATTATACTCAGTTCCATTACTATCCTCCCAGATGTAGACTCAGACTGTGGATTCGAAATGGTGGCATCCGTTAAATGGGGTATTTTTTGCGGCGATGGTCTCTGCGGCGCGAATAGGGTGATTTCCTATTTTTTTATTGCCTAAATAGTGGAGATGTACGAATAGTATCCGCGAATACTCGAATAGTTCGAATACCATAAAGTATTCCTTATTCGAGATCTCGAATATCGAATACTAGAAAGTAAGGTGAAAAAATTCGAAAATCCCCGGTTTCCCCCGCCAGAAGAACCTCAGTGCCGTTGGATGGTAACTACGAAGCACAATTCCCAAAATCCGCTACCCCCTCCATCCATCAGCCCTCGGCCTCCGATGCTTTCCTTCTCTGCGAAATCAAATAAAAGGCCCCAGCCCGCGCTGGGTTCGTATTACAAAGACCATAAATCAAAAGCTTCAAAAGAAAATATAAAGTTACATGGGAATAATAGAATCGTGTTTCCCCCTTCCCTCTTTCTCCCCCACTGACCTTTTTCTGCCTAACTGCTTGGAAGTTCCCCATTTCTGGAGGTCAACTGCTGCATGAGTCATCTATTAGCCGAAGAGGTGTCTAACAATTACTTTCGGCAATTGATATTACACCTTTATTGGATCGAAATATTAGTAAGGTGCGCGTAATTTAAAAAAGAGTAAGTCCAAACGCGACGTATTTCTGACTTTATTTAAGCATTTTGCGAAAGGAAATAAATGTCAAAATATGACAGTTACTTAGCATTCTGGCGAAACTCGATATCCTCGCAGCTGAGCTTCTCGGAAGTTGATGCGGTATTTTTTCCGAAAACATGTATCAAGTTACAATTTATGAGTTATGCTATAAATCTCTATCGCTACAGACACAGACGAAGGGATATTTTCTCAGGATATTTGGTTTCTCCCTGCTAGAGATTCGAATGCATCTGCTATCTCGTGAGAACTATGGATGGACCTAAGACCATATAAGAACTAGACCCGCCATTCCCCACCCCTACCCATGTCTCGCCGTTTGGCCAACATCTCCCCTCCGCTCCCTTCCTTCCCCACCCACTTTTAAAGCGGCGCACAGTGGGCTAGAATCGAAAAAAGCTGGCCAAAACCTCAAAATCGATTTTTTGAGCTAGGAAGTTGAAACTTCGCATACACATTCTCAAATAAATTGTGCATAACTACCCAGATTATTTTGGTCCTGTGTTTTCACTTTAAAAATATATGTGAGGTCAAAGTTGAGCAAATTTAGCGAAAAACGACCACCCTCGATTTTTTCTGAAAATTGCCGACTTTATCCTCGTGCAGTGGTTTTATAAATAGTTTTATCGACAAAACTGTTATACTATCTTAATTGACACTTCTTATTCTTTCATTTGAAAGGTTTTTAAAGATTTTGTTTCATCAATAACCATAGATACATAAGAAAATGGCGGAGCCTGTTTTCAACCCATTTTTTTTACATAAACGTAGAAAAAAAGTAGACATTGTCACCGGCTTACACTAAGTAACTTATATCATGTCGTTCTTTGAAGCTTCTACATTGTGAATCTAAAGTCAAACCTTGCACCAATTTGCAACCCCGAATTTTAAATCGTTTTTTCGAACGCACGGACGTCTCCGGTTCTGGCCGGCGGCGGCGGAGAGTACGGCGACGCGGCAAGCGGGTGGATGCAATATGGTCTCATTAACTTTTATGTGTGGATAACAGATGTATTAGTGACAGAAAATAATCACCAGAAAGTAAAATTTATAAATATTGCTACGAATGACTCTCATTATGCAATCGCTGGGCACTGCAAGAGGTGCACTGAAAGGTTTCTTTCTTTGAGTGCATTCCATGGAGAATGGACTTAAATCGCGTTCTTAAAGTGGGGAAACGGACTCTTTTACTAACTAATAAACTTTAAAAAAATAACAGTTAATATATTCCTTAAACGTGATGGAAAATGGCTCAATACAGTACTTGATTTAGCCGAATTTTGCCAAATCAAGTACTGCCTTGGTGCTTGAAGAGTTCATTATTCTTATTTAGTTTATATTCTTGATTTAAAGCAATTAATAACTATTCCTTATGCAGCACAATTCACATGTTGCTCTAGTTTAGCCAGTGCAGATGGACGTTAATTCATGTTTTCAGGGTTGTATCGAAAGAACGAATAGGAGGAAAACGAGTGCAAAAGGAAGATACAGTGACCATCCTCGGAGGCAAGAAGAACTCTTGCCAAGTGGATAAAATGCAACCCCGAATATTATGTTATGTCAGATTAAGAGGCCCTCTCAATAAGTAATTGTGTCCATGCAGCTCACCAAATTTCGGTGCAAGAATCTTCGAAAATCTGAAATGCCAGGGATATAATATTAACCCCAGCGATGAGAGAGTGACGCGAGCATATGATTTCATTTACCCGAGTGAAATTATTGTAGCAGAGGTTATATAAGAAGTTTCCAAAAATGGTTCTGTTCTCTTACTGCGACTCGAATCTTAACGTGCATTTCCACAGATCCTAGTCTCGCGTCGCATATAAAGTGCACTTTAATTTGCAAACACGGCTTTGATAGCAGTGAGGACATGCGATTGCACGTGGGAACGAGGGCCTATGTCTCATGAATTATTGCTCGTGAGCACCTTTGTGCCTTCTTGTTTAGGTAAAAAATGCTGTTCGTTAGGCGAAGCATGAAACAGGCACGAGTATTCAAAAGTCATCACAATTATTCTAGATTTCCTCTCCAAATAATTTAATTTTCTCTCTCTCTCTCTCTCTCACTGACGCTTTTAATACAATTATGGTATGCCACCAACCGTGCATAAGGTCTTCATTCAAGGAGCTGACATTGCAACAGAGTCCATTCTTAATTGCGACAAATGACAGGGGAAGCAATATAGGCACGATATAAGGACGTGAGAAAGTTCCGTGAACGGTTGACTAGAAAAATGGCACGAGTGGCCACAAATAGGGATTTATTTCGAAGACAACTCCTTATGTCATAACTGATAATGACAAAAATTATACCAATTAAACTGGAGGAAACGCACAGCTTACCGAACAATGTAATGGATCTGTTTTTGAAAAAGGAAAACAATGCTTTAGCTCAGACAGTGAAAGTGATAAAAACTCGTCAGATAGTGAATGAGAAACAGTAACCTTTTATTGCTGACAGTGCTAATTGCAGAATGTTAGTTGGGAAAAGCGTAAATTGTGTTGCTTTTGTTTATGTTACCTATGTTTGTATGGTAAAATATTCCTGAAAAATAACCATTTTGTCAGCAGCGCAGTTCATTAAGAATAATGACGTTGATATATAGGTAAGAGTTTTAAATCAATACTTTATATTGAGCATAAGACATAGATTAAAATGAACTGTTATTCTTAGAAAGAATACATTATTCGATGTGAGTAATATGCCTTCCGAAGCTTTTGAAGCTAAAAGGAGTTCAAACCAAAAACAAGTTCGAAGGACTCAGCACTACAGCAATACTATAAAACGACCGTTGTCCGAAGGCCTTTAAATATGTATGACAGGTTAGGAAGTGGAGAAAGAAAGAAACCTTTCAGTGCACCTCTTGCAGTGCCCAGCGATTGCATTATGAGAGTCATTCGTAGCAATATTTATAAATTTTACTTTCTGGTGATTATTTTCTGTCACTAATACATCTGTTATTGCATTATGAGAGTCATTCGTAGCAATATTTATAAATTTTACTTTCTGGTGATTATTTTCTGTCACTAATACATCTGTTATCCACACATAAAAGTTAATGAGACCATATTGCATCCACCCGCTTGCCGCGTCGCCGTACTCTCCGCCGCCGCCGGCCAGAACCGGAGTCGTCCGTGCGTTCGAAAAAACGATTTAAAATTCGGGGTTGCAAATTGGTGCAAGGTTTGACTTTAGATTCACAATGTAGAAGCTTCAAAGAACGACATGATATAAGTTACTTAGTGTAAGCCGGTGACAATGTCTACTTTTTTTCTACGTTTATGTAAAAAAAATGGGTTGAAAACAGGCTCCGCCATTTTCTTATGTATCTATGGTTATTGATGAAACAAAATCTTTAAAAACCTTTCAAATGAAAGAATAAGAAGTGTCAATTAAGATAGTATAACAGTTTTGTCGATAAAACTATTTATAAAACCACTGCACGAGGATAAAGTCGGCAATTTTCAGAAAAAATCGAGGGTGGTCGTTTTTCGCTAAATTTGCTCAACTTTGACCTCACATATATTTTTAAAGTGAAAACACAGGACCAAAATAATCTGGGTAGTTATGCACAATTTATTTGAGAATGTGTATGCGAAGTTTCAACTTCCTAGCTCAAAAAAATCGATTTTGAGGTTTTGGCCAGCTTTTTTCGATTCTAGCCCACTGTGCGGCGTGACGTCACGGTTGGGACGCTCATCGTCGTAGCGCATGGCTACGAATGGGGATTCACTGTATCACAGCGGTATTTTGACCATTTTCTTCGCGATTTTTCAATTAAAAGTACTAATATTTATTGCGTTATGTAGGAGAAGTATTCTTTCAGCCATGGTTGGATTGGTGAACTTACAATTAATGAACAGTGGCATTTTTCGGCATTGGCAGCGACGAAAAAATATTGTGGCAGTAAAATGAAGACAAAGCCCTTTGTAAACTTCCGCAGATTTTTTTCTTATCTCGTTAGGGATCTAGCATCATTCGGAACATCGTTATAAAAACATGAAATCTTGCACAAAAGTTGTTAACGGGGAATTTTAGAGAGGAAAAGGGTCATGGTGTAAAGAATTTGCCGGTCGTCCACGAAGTAACGCGGCAACGCCTTCGCATATATTAATTTTTAAACGGTCAATTATGCGATGAAAATTGAACTGCGCGCTAGCGCTACTAAAAAGGGATGCCAACAAATCAGCATTCATATTATTTAGGTAAGTAATTTAGTTATTTCATAAATGCATAATTTTTTACTTAGCGGACAGCTCTCGTGTTATTTATATTTTGCGATGGTGGAAAAAGGTCTAGCGCCGGCTTTGCAAGTGATACCTACGATTTACGTACGCTACGGAAAATTCTGGGAATAAATAATACCTATTAACATATTTATAATTAGAAAGAAAGAGAGGATTGGATTAAAATAATTTTAAAGATAAATTTGCTTTAAAACAATCAACTATATTTAATTCATTGAATAACTTAATAAATATATTCTTGTAATTTTGTACGTATGTACTTACCGAGTTTTCAATGAATTTATAAAAAACTATTTATGACATGATTTTATTTTTTAGATTTTTGTCAAAATGCGTAACAAAAGAGGATGCAAATTTAAAGATCATCTAAGAAGTGAATCTCATTTTATTAAAAAAATCCAGGAGCGATTACTTTGTCCGATGTGTGAAATGTAACGGGTAATTTTCTATTTTTCACGACAGTAGGAATGATATTTCGAAGCACTTGGAGACGCAAGAGCATAAAAGATATTTAAATACTTCTGCATCTTCCTCCAAAATACAGAAATTTATAATAAAAACGAAGAAAAGAACCTAGCATCAGCAGAAGGATGTCTTTCCATGCCATTTTTCATAGTCATTCCTTCATATCTAAGGCCTGTACATCACAAGTTATCAAATCGGTTTTGCAGCGCACATGATACATAACGCCGTTCAAACAGCTGCTGATTTGTTGCCCGCAGATGTGGAAAATATTGTCAAAATATTGTCATATATTTCTATTTCTACATTACACTGTGCGTCTTCAAATGCTGAAAGAATTTTGTGAAACTGCGGAAGTCGCATGTATAAGAAAATACTTGGTTACTGTAAAACGCGCTAGTTACCTCTTTCGTCAGCTGTAGAAAGAATTTTTAAATTATACCACACCATGAATTCCTACTTTCTATATCAGGCTTAATGTCCTAGAATTGTAGAAGAGAGTTTTGAAAAAGAATCCTAAAATTTAGCTAGAGTTTAAAAACAATCAATCACCTTTTTTTAAAATGCTATTGAAGTTATTGAGGGTGATAAAATTTTGGTAATCGAAGTAGCGAATGAAGTTTAACATATCTGAATCAAAAGCGGTCAGAAAGTCAAAGCGGTCGACTAAAATCTCTATGACCTTTGACCCCCATTATGACTTTCGGAGGTCAAAATAAATTGTTGTACGGATGAATGAACTGCGTAACCGACTTTGGCACCCTTCAAAACCTTTAGTTTGACACGTAGGTTGTCATGATGGCCAGACATTCAACTCTATGACCTTGGACCCCCATTGAGACCTCGTTGGTCAAAAAATCAACAATACGGATCTATTAACTGAAAAATCGACTTTGGCAACCTTCAAAACATCTGGTTAGAAACCTGGGTGTCACGATGGCCGGACGTTTACCTCTATGGCCTTTGACCTCCGTATTAACCTTGGAGGTCAATTAGTGAATAATACGGGTATTTGGACAATACCAATGACTTGGGTGCCCTATAAAATCCATGTATCGACACCTTTGTTGGTATGCTATTCTTTTTGCCACCCTTATGACCTTGACGGTGACTTTACTGGGTCAACGGTTGAATTTTCGTAAATGAAATTGTTTTTTTCGGGTTTCTTGTGTCCGAAAACCCAAGAATTGACATTTCGGTCAATGAAATTCAGACATTTTTCAATCTCGATTTTTTACATTAAAACCATCGCATAGGCAAATTAAAATTTTTGGTTTGGACCCAAATTGTGAGGTCAAAAGGTCAAAATTGTAAAATTTTGCTTAAACTCAACAAAACTTAGGACCTTTTCCCATAATTGTGCCAATTTTGATGAATATTGCTCGATGCAGAGTTACTAAAATTACGGGTTAAAAATGACACACGACCGTTGGGACAGTCTTAATATTCATTTTCTAGGAATGTCACCGTTAGGTTAATCTACTAGTAATCAGTAATATTTCTAAAATAATTTTGCTTTTTTATGGACCCCTCCCTTCATCCTTTGTAAGATATCGTGGGATTTTGCTCCACGCCTTCTTTCTCATCGCACGTAAGATTTTTCAAAATGCGTATTTTCAGTTTAAATACGTTAATCTAGGCTTCATTGTGTTGGGTTTATAAATAAAACGATTTGTTTAATTATTTTTATTGAAGATTACCGAGATCGCAATAAACTGGTTTTTGCGGAAAAAATTACGTGAGACTTGCCAGAACCCCTTTTTACCTTGAGGGGGTGAAGCCATGGTCTAGGGGGAGGAAAGCCATGGTCTAGGTGGGATAGCCATGATCTAGGAGGGGAGGGCAAGCCAAGTTGTGACATTATAGCATGGAAAAGATGAATGAAACCAACATTATAAGAACATTATAACAGCGCTTTATTAGTTTATGAGATTATTTCATTGAAAAAATAGTTTTGTTTCAGTTACTTAACTTATACTAATACATATCATTTTTCGTTGGTTTGAAGAAAATTTGTTGAATTCTTTCGTTTCAATTCAGTACTGATTTTGCTTAAAGCCTTTTGCGATTTTTGCTTCTAGGGGGACAGCTGCTCCCCCTGCCCTTCGCTGGGTACGCCCATGTTTACATATGACATTCTTAATCAATTTATTTAATACGATCGCTTCTCGGTTTATCTTCATTTATTTAGCTTTTTGCGCACAGTCAAGGCTATGAAATGCCTTAGTTCATCGTAAAAATATATTTATTAAGTGTACAATCATTTTGCGTGCTCAATATCGTCACTTTTCAGCGACTTTGCAGCGGATGAGCGTTAAAATATCTCAAGCGCGCATACGGAATATCGTCTGCAGTCCCAACCGTGACGTCACGCTCCCTCATCCCACTCACTTCCCCGCCGTGCGATGTTGGCCACAGCGTTACGCTCGAATGGCAGGTCTAGGGATGGACTGAAAATAATTGAAGAAGGAAAAAATCCGGTGGAGAAGCGCGTGTATTTTGCAAAACGCCTCGGATTGTCCGCTAACACTTGAAAGAAGGAGTAAAGCGAGCTACCTGTTGAAAATAAGAAGTTGAATGAAGCCGAGTATCAGATGGGCGTGCCGCTGAAATGGCGTTTGGTAGATAAGAATGTACAGGCGCGCCGACTTACAAAAAATATTGGGGGGGCCCTAACCGGGGATCTTGCCTTGGGAAATTTTATAAGTAGTGAGTTTTAAGTTTTTTAAGCATTTCAGAAGAGTCATATGATCAACATTACAACACTGATAACTCGAATCTCGATATCTGAACACTGCGGGGAAAATCGACAAGCCTGACACATTATTTCCTCACACCCATAACGAATTTTTGAGGGGGCTCGGGCCCCTTCAGGCCCCATGGAGTCGGCGCCACTGCATACTATAACTTAATTAATTTCTTGAATTATTGAGGGGGCTCCGCCCCCCCAAACGAATTATTGAGGGGGCTCGAGCCCCCTCAGGCCCCATGGAGTCGGCGCCTATGAGAATGTATACATCAGACAGAAATCCATCGTAGCAGTGTACATTAGGGCGGATCAGAAAAATCGATTTTTTTCAAATCCATCTGGCCCAATGAAAAAAAGTTGTGGGACCGATCAAAAATAAGGCCTGAAAAATTTGAGACCTCTACGTGAACCCCTGACCCTCGCTCAAATGCAATTAAGGGGGGGAAGGTCAAAATTCGAAAAATGTTATAGTTTATGGTCATTTCTTATAGATTTTGCCGAGTTACTGTTCTTCTAGGGCAAAAATTTCGTGCATTTTGACGTATCTGCCACCGTTTAGCCACAAAATGCCTAATTTGAGTCCGCGCCCGCGAAGAAAATATTCCAACGCCCACGCAGCGTCGCGGATACAAAAGCCGCAGGCCGATCCCTTCCCCTCCCCGCTCGATTCTCCCCCTCCCACGCCTCCAATACAGCAAAACTCATCCCGCGTGTGCTGCTAGGAGGTCGTTTATCCTTGATTATATAAATCGGAAGATGTTAGAAGGTAATAAAGGAAGCGTAGTGAGACGACTTGTCGCTTATTAGGCGCCTCGTCGGAGTTAAACAAATCGATGTTAGCAACTTTTAGAGAAGCGATGAAATACTTTTAGATCCGAGAACGCAGGAAAGGAGCCTACTGTCTATGTAAAGTCTCTTGAGTGGCTATAAAGGAGTGCGAACTTTGCATATGCGCTTCAATTTCGGCATTGTCCGGCAGATGTGGCAAAATGGATTTTGTGCTAAGGTCGCTCGCGTCCCCTCCCCGCACGCCTCTTCCACGCCCCAAATGCACCAAAATTCACTCCAAGTACGTGTTTCTTCGTTACTGTAACTAATATTTAAAGTTTCAGTATCGTCTGTGGAGGAACAATCACGAAAGAATTACTCAATTATCTGCTTTCCAATCTGTATTTCTTATGTCAGTGTCATTCCTCGTCTTTCGCTGTTGTCAACTAAGTTTTGGTGAGTTTCTTCACGAATCTCTCGTCCGTATGTATAATAAAAAGAAATATTTATCTTCAAATTTGAACGTTCATCGATAGATTTTTGAAAATCCACAGCACTAAATTCAGATATAGCCGCAGGCACTGTGGTCTCTCCCAATATGTCATCAGCGGGTAGTCGATATTAAAGGTGTTCTATCCTAATTCAAAAATCCAAATTCAACCGTCGCCGGATTTTAGTTGCGAAGTCGGCCGCAACGGCCAGTGGAATGGGAATCTTCCTTGGGCGGAGGGGAGTAGTCGCTGACCGAAGGAAAAAAAAGGAAAAGACGAGGGGTCGAGCTTCGATCCGACCGAAAAAAACACCCGGCGCTGTATCAAATTTCACTGCGGAGGTGCGATATTGAGAGTGGTCGGGATTCGGAGGTTGATTTTTGCTCTCTGGTGGCATTAGTCCCATCTCACAAGGGGAGTGTCACAAAAGTGGGTCTCAGATTTCAATCAAACTTTGTGGTGTTGTAGTCCATCGGGAGCTGTCCACGAATCACCCCCCTTATGGGGTTATATAGCCAATAGTTTAAACAAAAAACGCAGTTAAACATTTGCAGGTGTAATGTATTCCTTTGAGATCGCGCATCCATCATCGCCTGGCGTAGTCTAGTTGCTACGGTACCGGACTACTACGCCGGAGGTCATAGGATCGAGTCTCCGTAGCGGTTAATTTTTTTCAGTTGTTATTTTTTATTTTTCTTTAACAAAAGTCTGCAATTGAACATTATTTTATCGATTTTCCCCGTAAATTTTATTTTCACGCAAGGAATTTTTTTTATCCACATGCTTTATACCTAAAGTCATGTTATTTCCGTGTCGCAACACAAAGCATTTTTTTACCATTTTCCTCCGGGAAAAAAACCATTCATGACATTAATGGCAATTTATGTTGAAAAGGTTATTAAACTAATGCGCAAAAACGCTTCTATCATTGGAAATACACTTCCTGTTTCCCAAAGTTGCGGTTAAAAAGCGACGAGGTGATAGTTGGAAAAATGCATGCGGACGGATTTAACAGACAACAATAGACATTTTTAAAAAGAACCGTTTGTTCCGGAGAGGGCGAGCCGGGGAGGTAAGGGTTCCTTCGGAGATGGGGTCGGTAAACCATCTTTTCAGCGAGCGGTCACTCGACTGCATGCAAGACATCTGTGACTAGGGGCTCCCGAATATTATAGCGTTGGTTAATTTTGCTTTTACTATCACGGCAAGAGAATGATCGATTCTTATGGATATCACATACGCCTAGCTTCCCGGCTAAATTATTACTTTCCTACCCCACTGTGCTGAAATTTCAGCTAATGAAAGCAATCGAATTCTTGAAATAAACTTGACAATTTTAAAATATGAGTCCTTAATATGATATTTCAACATAAAAGGAAACCAAGTGAATGTGTATCGTAAAAAAATGCTTTGTGTTGCGACACGGAAATAACATGACTTTAGGTATAAAGCATGTGGATAAAAAAAATTCCTTGCGTGAAAATAAAATTTACGGGGAAAATCGATAAAATAATGTTCAATTGCAGACTTTTGTTAAAGAAAAATAAAAAATAACAACTGAAAAAAATTAACCGCTACGGAGACTCGATCCTATGACCTCCGGCGTAGTAGTCCGGTACCGTAGCAACTAGACTACGCCAGGCGATGATGGATGCGCGATCTCAAAGGAATACATTACACCTGCAAATGTTTAACTGCGTTTTTTGTTTAAACTATTGGCTATATAACCCCATAAGGGGGGTGATTCGTGGACAGCTCCCGATGGACTACAACACCACAAAGTTTGATTGAAATCTGAGACCCACTTTTGTGACACTCCCCTTGTCAGCCACTCGGTTGACGTTTCTTGGAAGAATCCAAATACGCACGCTCTCGACGAGGCTGGTAAGTACGGCCGGCTTCTATGAAGAAAGGCTATTACTTGCATTGTTCTCTCCTTATTCGACTCCCCCTCGAACGGGAGAGCTGGTCAACGTTCTCATCTCAAAATTGTTAAGTGTTCATCAAAGCATCGTAAAACTCAATTACGCTAACCGAAATGCGCATACTTCGTGAAACTTTTTTTTAACGTACAACTTTACATTTTTACGTTATTCCTCTGTATGAATGAAATAGTAACCACCCACGTACATTTGAAAACGTGTATTCAATACAGTTACTTTCCGAAACATGTTTATTCAGTAATCGTAGCGCTACAGGGAGAACACTAATGAGAAATATGGCAAATAATGAATGAACAAAAACTGATTTTCAATCATCTTTAATATTTATTGATTTATATGGTAAGAACATCATAAATTGCATATTGCATCAGACATCACATACAGCTTTAATAAAGCCAATAACCCTGAATATATCGCATCGGGTAATATTGACTTTTTCTTGGATGTTTTTTTAACAAAACGATGCCGTTCGAACTAGAGTTTTTCTGGTCTCTAATTTCTTGTAATTCTGACTGAAGTAACGTTTAATATTCAAAGTGTTCCCTAGTTTTGCTGCAACCGACGTTTTGACCCGATGCGACCGAAAGTGCTACAATTTATTCTCGCTACCGATCCATCGTGGAGACGATTAAAATTCATTCGCTCGAATTTGGCTTGATGAAATCGCCGATGACTCATCTTCCTGGAATACACCCATGTGCAAAGTGTGTATAATGAATCATCAGCATTTCGCCTCTTTTTGCGCAGAATTATTAGATATAATTGTGAAAATCACAAATCTCTACTTTAATTCTGTTTCTGGAAGTTATGCAAGAGATCGTGATACAAGCAGTTCAGTGAAGATGAATAACTGGCTCTTATTAGTCTCCTTTTTCTCTCAGATGCGTATAAAATTTCCCATGTTGATATTAGGGAGATTTGGAGCAAAGAAGTCTATCAAATTTTTTCCCGTACACTGAACTATCGGATTTTTTTCTACGGTGCATTAGTTTTTGTGACCTCAGCACTAGACTAGAAAGTAAGAAAAGTGACTAGTATGCTGCAGTTACTGAGTTCATTAATAAAATATCCAACAAATTTGAATTTGCAAATACACCATCAGAGTGCATCACGATCCTTGAGCAACTTATACCATTTCGAGGCCGATGTCCTTGAACGCAGTATCTATCAAAAAGCCAAAGAAGTATGTTATTGAAGTCATTGCTGTGGTGGATGCTAGGAAATTTTACCTAAAAATTGAAATTTATATGGGCAGGTAGCCAGATGCCCTTTCAAAGAATCCAATTCACCTCATGAAATTGTCAAACGCTTAGCAGAGCACATTGACTGCAGAGGAAGAAATATTACCAGTGACAGTTGGTGTACCAGCATGCCTTTAACAGTAGAACTTTATCAAAAAAAGATTGATTATGGTAAGGACGATGAGTAAGAACAAAGCAGACGTTCCTCCTGAATCTCCCCCAAGAAAAAATAGAACCTTACATCATAGGCGAGGGGCAGGGGGGGGGGCAATTGCACCCCCTCCAGAAGCAAAAATCGCAGAAGTCCTTAAGCAAAATCGGTACTGAATTGAAACGAAAGTATTCAACAAATTTCCTTTAAACCCACGAAAAATGATATGCATTAGTAGGTATAAGATATGTACTTAACTAAAATAAAAATATTTTTTCTATGAAATGATATCAGAAACTAATAATGCGCTGTTATAATTTTCTTAAAATATTTTTTTCATTCACCTTTTCCATGCTAAAATGTCACAACTTGGCTTGCTCCCCCATCTAGACTATGGCTTGCCCCCCCTAGTTATGACCCTGGGTATGCCCTTGTCTTACATCCTTCCCTTTTTGCTTTACTCCCGACATTTCCGCGTTGTAATACCTACGTTTCAATAAAATCCATGTAGTATTTATTTCTGCCATTATCCATGACGCAAGTATTACTGCCTCAAGTGGTAACAAAATAAAAAAAAATGTTTTTTGGCAATCAAAATTCCATTTTTTTCCGAAGAAACATTTCCATCGGTGTAAATATATTTATCCAATTAAAAAATTGATAATTAATGAAGAAGAAAGCTTATGGAGCTATCCATAGAGGTGTAGCTATCTATGGAGCTATCTTCATCAGCTTCAACCTACGTAAAGAACTATTTAATGCCAATCAATTAAATGTGGTGGAAACGACAGAGTCGTGTTTTTTTTCGGAAAATTGACAGTTAATTTTTTTTCATTTATTAATTCTTCTATATCGAACAAATATTTCAACAACTTAATATAAAGTCTCCTGAAAGACGTTGAATCCCTAAAAAAAAGGGTTACGAGTGAGTTGATTTCCGTGTTCCTAATGGCGAAATCGTGCCCCCAGCCGGCCTTTTGGGGTTTACCATTGGAAGCCAGGCGTCATAGGTACCCACTCTTTTAACGGGTAAATATTTTCAATTATCTACTCCAGTCAACTACGGGTACAAAAATAATCTCAAACGCCGCGACGACTTAACAACATCTACGCTCGTTTACTCAACTGAACATCGTAATGATTTCCTACGTCTCACTCCCGTGACACGATGACCCGTTCGTGAGTCGTTCCCGAGCTACCATGAAGATTCATACCTAGGTAGTGATCATTCAATCTTAATGGTGGCCAGAAATCGACAATGGAGCGAAAGTGGCGCCGCTCGATTTGTTGCAAGACTTTTGCAAATGATAGTAGGGGAGACCGGGGCACGTTGGCCATAGGGGCAGGATGGCCCAGTCGAGTTAATTCATACAATAGACACTAGTGATGGGTCGATCATGAACGATTCGATCAAAAAGATTGAATCACTAGGTGAATCAAATGACTCATGATTCATTTCGTTAAACAAGTCGATCATCAATCATCAATCACTCTGACTTCCGGTTTCATATCAATCATCTCGGTTTCCGGTTTGATTCAAAATTTGGAACGACCGATGCTTAATCTCTTTTCGTCAGGGCAGAAATAGTTGTGATAAAATTAAATACTATGTTATGAAGAACTGAATACTTGTGTAATCTTTTTCTTAAATGTTTTCCAGCAGTTATCAGTATTAATAACACCAATACACGTAAAAGGAAAATATTAAGATGACTCCTGTAGGAGAACGTTAAGAAGTAGAAGTTAAAGCTGGTTATATTTTATTGTGCCGTTCATAAAATTATCCTGCAGATCAGATTCATGCATAGTGTGTGGTGTATTTTGTGTTATATTTTGATCAACTATAGTTAGAAATTATTTTATTAGTGTTAAGAAACTGTGGTAGTTTCGCCTTCCCAAATATTTTCATGACACTGCTTCCTTCATTTTTGCAATCTAATTTACTCATCTAGGAATTCACAATTAAAATAGAATATGAAATGATAATATGGATAGCAGTCAGCGTTACCAATGCTATTCGCAGATGAGGCAGTATTTATTCGATTATTCAAAGTGATTTATTACATCCATTGATTGAGTCTTTCCGATCATGATTCCTTTTGAGTCTTTTCAATCATGACTCCTTTGAGTCTTTTCGATCATAGTGATTGAATCTTGATTTGAGTCTTTTCGATCATAGTGATTGAATCTTGATTTGAGTCTTTTCGATCATATAGTGATTGAATCTTGATTTGAGTCTTTTCGATCATAGTGATTGAATCAATTGATTGAATCACTTATGTGACTCGAGTCAAAATGATTGAATCACTAAAATGATCGACTTTGCCCATCACTAATAGACACTGAATCGTGCTAGGAATCTATCAGAAGGTTGGTAGCACACTTCCCCTTTCTCCACAACACCATTATGACTGGCGGAGCATTTTTTGACAAGTTGTAGCGGTTAATTGTATTTGCGCGTGTTTCAGTAAAATTCTACTCCCAGGTAAAATGTGTGTTTTTTAAGTTTTGATCAATTTGGGCCCAATAGTTGAGTACTATAATTAAAGCTCATAGTTTAAGGATAACTTCTGTGTGGCATACAATCTAAATTGCTGCAGTGAGTTTTGTAACGAATAGAGTTTATTGTAAACATGGCAATGGGGCAGGTTGGCCCAGCGATGACGGGGCACGTTGGCCACCCGGGCCAACATGCCCCGTCCTATGCATTTTTTCGTCAAAAATGTCACCTCCATCATCAATTGAGCTGTCATTCAGGTGTAAATGACTTAATATTGTTTCAAATCGGTTACAATGTATGCTTGCCAACAAGAATGTGGGGAAGTACCTTTTGTTAAGTTTTGTTACCTTTTTGGACCAACACATACGTTTATTAGGGTATTTATCGTAGCATGTCATATTATCTGACTTTATCATGTCATACGTTCCTCCTTCTCCAAAGCTAGATTTAAATTTTTCTGGTTAGCATATAAGTCACTGTTTATGCAAATGTGCTTAAGCAGTTCATCCGAGAAAAATGAAAAAAAAGTCGAGTGGACTTACGCATTTGATTACCTCATCAGTAGGAAGATTTGGATTACAATTTAAATTGAGCTCGAAAGCTGGATTACCCCTTCCTCTCTTACATGGATTATTTTCTGTTACATTTGAGGGTAAGTTTGCATCAATAGTCAACTCCAGAGGTTCCGCTGGGTCTGCGACTAGTCGTCTTTGGGAGCGTTGGGTTGCGTCTCAACTTATCACACACAAAGAGTCAATTAAATTCACAGAGGCTACTAAAATATAAGCGCAGTGGTGAAGACAGACATCTATTTGAACGTAACATAGTATCGCAATGTAACGCATGTCAACTGGAGCTAAAAAATAAAATACGCTCGTCCGACATAGGAAGATGAAGATTCACTGTGCCTAAAGTGTGCCTTTTTCGACGGTCAGCCTGGAGCACCATGTATTTAGTGCACAAATTGTAAGCGTTGTGCTCGTTAGACATGTGTGAACAATGAAATCCGCGTACTATTTCACAAGAGCAATAATTGTGCTGATCCTTTGTATCTGGACAGTCACAAAAGTCAACCGGTTTGTATTAGCACGCCAGAAATCCTAATAATTTAAAGCTTTCCCGTTGTTTTAGTAAAATGGTTACATATACTTAAATATATTTCTTGATAACTATTAGTTTTATTTTGATTTCCTAAAATCATACTAGTTTAGCTTATCAAAAAACACATGGGCCAACGTGCCCCAGCCGCTGGGCCAACTTGCCCCGATGTAGGGGCAGATTGGCCCGCCTGTCATATGCCCAGTATTTATTTGTTTTTTTAAATTTATAACTCATATATTCATGTTTAATTATTTCCATCCAGATTTAGAAAGACTGTTCTATAATTTAGCAATAATTTAATAAAGTTAACTATGCATAAATAAAAAATATTTAAAAATGTAAAAAAATCGGGCCAACGTGCCCCGGTCTCCCCTACATGCCGAGACGGCATGCGATCATTTTTTTCGCGAGGTGGTGTGTCCCCTTAGAATATTTGAAAGAGATGTTAGTTGAATCAACTATATGCCCAAATTGTTTCCTTAAAATTAAAATATTCTATTAATCAGCTAAATTCCAGTTTGAATCCTTTAAAAGAAATCACAATTACACGCCAAAACTTGGGTTTCCTGCTGCATAGGCAACCAAGTCAAATTTTTCCGCATTCATCGTTTAGTATTCGAGCTATTCGAAATTCGAGGTACTCGAGTATTCGAGCAATTATTTAATATTCGAACTCGAGATCGAGAAATCTGCTATTCGACCCATCCTTACTTAATAGAAATATTATTGCTCCTGTAGTACGTATTTCACGCTTATAGATTTTTAAATGACGATATCTATTGTTCGCGATTGAATGAAAAGTGAGCATTTTCAAGCGCGCGAAAACGCGACGAGTAAGTATGAATGCTGGGAAAAGCCCGTTTGTCGTCATTCTGGTTCCCGCTGTCGCCGTGTGAGGTTACCTTGGGGCGAGTATATGTGCGCCGCTGCGATGCAGGCTACTAGCAGGTAGCAGAGTATCCTGCTTGCAGGTAGCAGGTAAAACTTTCAATTCGAAAAATTTTATATTGTATTTGCTAGTAAATTAATTATGTCAGTTGGCTAGCAGAATTACTAGCGGTGGTGGAAACAAGAAAGAAATCAGCTGTAGAATAGCCCAGGCGAGGAGAGAATTCCGTCAAAAGAAATACCTACTTATAGCGGGATATTTTTATCGTAGAGGAAATTAAACAGTTTATCAGAAGTTACATTTACACGTGCTTCTCTACGGGTGTAAGGAATGGGAAATTACAGCTGCGGAGGAATTTAGGTTAGAGGCTTTCGAAATGGGGTGCTACAGAAGCATGAAATGAAAGAAAAGTTCATATGGATTTACCGAGTTAATAATGAGGAAAATCTAAGAAGTGTTGGAGAGAGAAAAATCCTTATGACAACCTTGACTTGGAGACGGAACAACCTTATAGGACATATCTTGAGACATGAGGGTCTGATAAGTACAGTGGCAAAAATTAACGCAAAGCTCGTTGGCGTCTGAGAGCGGCCAGTTCAGGAATTATTTGTCTTCCAAAATTTTGCCCTCGTAATGCTCTCATACAACCGGGAGTTTTAAAAGCTATATACCCCTTATACCGGGGAAATAATCATACCCGTCGCATTATGACAAGGCGCAAAAGATCCAGCTACGAATTCTTCGCCATATTCTCCGAAGTATGATTCGCCCTCGATTCACCTAGAATGGAATCTACTCTCGTCGGGACATCATTGGACACAGCCGACATATTGGGCATTGAGACTGCCTTAGAACTCAATCGTTCCGGTGGTGTAGTGGGTAAAGTATCATGCTTCGAATCAGAGGTTCCACGGATCAAGTGTCAGTGACGGATAATTTGATGCTGCACACACACACACTGTAAACATTTTTCTGATCTTAAAACTTCGCAATAGCTATCAATAGGTCCATAAAATGTTGTATGACTATTGAATTCTTACGCGCTTATTTATTTGTTGAAATTCAACCACCATATTGCATAGCCATTTGGGCAGTTGACTGTGGAGTGAATTTTGACTACCATTTCCGCGTCATCCAGCACCGCTTCAAGGCCCCTAACCATTAGCTGCATGTGCGATGTGTCATGGCCTACTACTCCTCCCTCATTTCAAGGGAAAATTCCTCGGTAGTTCTGCAGAGCTGAGCGAAGGCAGAACATCAAGCCACCCAAACTCAGTAGTTCTCAATCGGGTAAATTTGGGCGTCTGCGTATGTATTTCATCAGAAACATTGAGCAATTGGTTAAGTTAACAGAGGTTAGACTTACCCTTAAAGTTTCCAACAAAATGAGCACTGTGCATGCAATTTAAAAATATTTCATCATTATTATGGAACTGATGTTATTTCGAAGTCATAGAAATATTGGACTGTTCGCGTTTTCCGCTATTTATTTAATCCCTACTTTTGATTACTTTTAGCACTCAACATAGGTTAAGGAATAGAATAAATCTCACAATCAATTATTCGAGGTGATTTTGCGTCAGAAATTCGGTTTTAAGACATTTATGCTAATTTACAAACTAACTTTTTTAAAAATATCAATGATTTCTCATTACCTTTATCTATCAATGAAGAAATTTTATTCTTGTAATTACATGAATTATCATTCATTGCGACATCCCCATATTATGGCCGAAATTATAGTATTCTCTATTCATCGAAGAGGAGCGATAGTGTTTTTTTTACCATCCCGTGAATTATAGTGTGTGGTCGAATTTTCCCATTGTCTTAGCAAAAAATATATTTCCAGTAAGCCACGTAATGCTTACAAAAAATTTACCTCATATGCAGCAGACATTTTCTTTTCACTTTCTTACGAAGGATTTACTCCCATGACTGTTGCATAATTGAAATGTGCATCAAAGATGGACTTCTGAAGCAGTCTACGTAGCAAAAGAAAAGTAAATGAGTTTAATTGTGGACATTAAATATTTTGCGGAAAACGATTCGGACACAAAAACGGAGTAGACAGGTGACTGCAAGGTACAGCATGTGTGTTTCAGAGAAAAGGAGCACTATGCAGGAATTAATAAAGAAAGCTAGCATCAATTATCGGATTTGAACAAAAGAAATATTCACTAGAATTAGAAGAAATAAATTCGAGAATCAATTGATTGATTATGCCTGAACGAGAAATTCACAAGGAAATGTATATCAGTCCATGAAATGTATCAACTTATAGCAAGGAAATATTAATAATAATTCGATTACCACGGAAACAAATTATAGATAAATTTCATTCCCTTCTATTAATTCTAAAATAAAGTCGAATTCCATGAAGTTCCTTTCCACCCATTCAAATTTCCGTAATCTTTCCAGTTTCCTAAATAACTTTTCAATAAGTGAAACTTATAATACTTCTCTGATTCTCAATTTATGTCAGTTTATAAAATTGAAAAAAAATTTAACGCTTAGTTCAGATACATCTATTTTAATAAAGATCTAATTTTTAATTGATGTTGTTAATCAAATATGCGTTCACATGGATCATCTTTGTGATTAAATATTAAGTTTTAAAGGCATTATGAAGTTCAAAAAACTCTATTTACTTCTCTCATTTCACTATGAAAGAAATCGTTTACTGACCATATTAATCAATTTCTTCGGATAACTACATGAAAGAAATTATTGAACCTTAAAATGGCCATAACATATTCCGTCACCTAAATCGGCTTCGCATTTCTTTTCAATTGCAGTATGTTACAAGTTGTTCCAATATAATCCTCGGGAAACTATTATTGGGCGTAGAATATTGAGCAAAGCATTGCAATACTGAACTGAAAACAAACAACTGATTTCTCGGAGGTGGCTCAAAAAGTGCTTTCATTCTGCTTTGAGGAACTCTACAGGAGTATTCCCTTCAAGGGGAGAAGAAGCGTAAGCCGTGACACATCGCACATGCAGCTAATGGTTAGGGGCCTTGAAGCGGTGCTGGACGACGCGGAAATGGTAGTCAAAATTCACTCCACAGTCAACTCGTCAAAATCGTCGAGGAGCAAGTGGATGGCAGGGACAGAGTGAGGAAGATCTCGAATGATATAAATGGAACAGGTAAAGAAATATGTGAAAGAGAAGAAACACGTGGGTTGAAAAGATTAGCTGATGGAAGAAAACAGTGAGGAGTTACGTCAATCCAATCTTAGGGACATTAATGATGAAACACTTGCTGAGAAGTAACTTAATCGCCTTATCCCATTAAAAAGCGTTCCTTTGGCCCGAATTCACTTGGGGGCCTATGGGTCGAGGGGGCTTTGGAACTCCTTCCCCACCCCCTCAAACTAAAATTCTCAACTATTCCGTGGGCGATGTCCATTCTCACGTCACACTGGTATCGGAAATAGCTACCCGCCTCCCCCCGCCACAGCCTATGCCGCCCCCCTTTCGTTGTCATGACGATGGAGAGAGTGGGTGATAGTTCTTATCTTGGGCCGCCAGGGTGCAGCACCTTTCGAGCCACGAGATTCATTTGCATCATTGCCTCTAGTATGTAGGCGACTCCGCGTCGCGGCGCTGGCGTCCTCACCACCTGATGGGGAGAGGCGCTGCGAGCAACCCTTGTTGTTTGTGTCGTCTGCAGTCTATTCGCTGTTAAGGAGTGAGTGAGTAAGTGTGTTTGAAGTTCTATCATCTCCGCTAAGATCCGTTCGGCTGCATCGATATGTTGTGATTGTTCGGATCGTTATCTTCTTGCTCTCGTGCGCCTTGTTGAGCATCTCTCATCTTCTCCTCATTGTGTCACTTCCCATCCACGGCCCTGACGCAATTGCAGTCGCTCCTCGACATCGCACGCGACACGCCCCCTTCTGGCGTGTGCCGTGCATAGCAATCGATGCGCTTTCGGACGCCGCTCTTCACTTGTTTTCCGGAGTGTGTCCCGCCGCGGTTGTGGATTGCAGCCTTCCTAGCGACCCGATCAAGCGACTGCCGGTGATTTGCGTATGTGAACCTCCATGAGCTGAATGGGATTGCCTTAGTTTTAGTCTGTGTGTGTATGGAGTCACTAGTCTGATTACTTTGAAGCAGCGCGACGTTTATCGCAAGAAGTCTTGACCCTGGCGTTGACCTCTCGTCGATGTGTGTGCCTCGCATTCCTCTCGGCTTTTGTTATCTGAATGCCCTATCGATAATGTAAACAGGCGGTTGGATGGATCGCCGTGGTCAAATGTTGGCCCTAGCGTCTTAACTTTCTCACTATATCGTTGTTTTGGACCGCCTTCGCGACAGCTGTGCTACTGAAAACCGTGTCACGTTTGGGCTGCTCAGGGAATAATATACTCGCGGTGTTCCAGATTGATGGTGAAACATTATAACGAGGGACATAATGTCTGTTTGCTGCGCCCACAGCAGCCATATACGTCGTATCAGAAATGATCGTAATCTCCAACGGGCGCTGAAATAGTCTTGAAAACCCAAACAATTTATTTTTCATATAAATAATCTGCCGGCGAAGGAAGGTGTGGGTGGGGATCGCCGTGGTCGTCTGCACTCCCATCATGGACTGTCCTCTTCAGAGCTCTGTGCAGCCTTTCATCATTTATCCTATCTTTAGGCACCCTTCTCTTTTCTTAGCATCCCCTCCTTTTTCGCTTGCTCATCGCCCACCATGCCCAGCACTTCATCTTCCTACCCGTCCTCGTCACCTTCTACACACCCACATTTCGAACGCTTCTAATCTCTCCTCGTCTTCCTTCCTCAACGTCCACGTTTCCGAACCGCTAAGGTTTACTCTCCTTGGCTACTATTCTGGATGGAATTACACCGGGCTATTTGCCAATATTATGGGAGAAAGCGTAATAATCATGAATATTCCGCCCCTGTTGCTATACGGTATTCTAAACGTTGAAATCAATGTTTCGATTCCACTGGAAGCGTAATTCTCTAACGTTTCTGTAGCGGGGGTGCAACTCAGTATTCTGGACGGCGAATAGCAGGGTCGGAATAAAATTCCACCGTCTCCAAAACCGGGCAATCTGTATTACACTCCGTAATAACGTGCGCATCTCTACGGCCAATTGTTTTTCAAAGGTTATAGCAGTAAAATGATGTACTTTAAAATGAAATAATAGCTAACAATGAAATGAAATCGACTTTATCATAATTAAATAATCGTAGCATACGTACTGAATATTTAAATTGCATTAATTCTTCTTGTTTACGTACTGTCGATGAATCTTCAAGTTTGTGCTTCGTATATAAGCTCGAATGTTAATTTCTACACAATTCGCTTGGCTATTTAAATATTATTACAACGAATTGCAAAAACTATCCGCAATGAATTCATCATGAACATTTATGCATGCATGTTCAATGTTCATGGTATTCATATTATCACTCGTAATTTTATTTTAAGTGCGACGAAAGGAGCCTCAATGTTGGCTCCCAGGTCCATTCTTAAATTTTCCAAGCTTTTGTTAACTCACTGACGTAGGTTCTCACTGACGTAGCTTAGAATGAAAACGGTATTTCATATATATATATTTGAGCCTACTTCGCATCGGGCATATTTTGAGGTTCGGGAAGCATTAGCTCGCAACAGAAATTCCTGATGCAGTTGATGAAAGTTTCATAGAGAAAGGGCACTATCTTTAATATTTCCACGGAGACTTTGATAGTTAAGGTATTAGCATGCGATGGTTATACGACTCTGTTGTGCTCTTATGGTGGTAGGGAAGGGTTGAAAGGTTTATGTGAGTTAATTACGGTAATTAGTCTTTGAAATAATTATAATTAGTCCATCTGAAAATGAAAATGGGAGAAATAAATATCTGTTGCGTAGAAGTTAGCGGGAAATAAACGAGGTTAAACCCATTAATTTTCATTGGTTGCGTGAATGCAACTTTTGGTCGATAATTTTACTATTTGAAATACAGGCGTGACTGTTGTTACTTTTATTTTGCTTCTGTATATTTAACAGTGTTCTTGGGAAACAAAAACGTGTTTCCAAGTTCCCATACATGTGGCTATGAATATTTATTGAACTATTTATGGAATCTTCAAAGCTATCAACTGATGTCCATACATTCAATGAGCATTACTTTAGTACTTATTTGCAACTGCATGCTAGCATGTTAATATTGTTCCTTTGATGGCGGTGTTCGAGGATAAGCAAAAATATCAAGATGAAATTAAGTATTCTGTATTTTACCAATATTTTTTAAATATTACCAGTGTATAAGAATAACAGTCCGATCAACATGATTCGCTTGCGGCATAAGATCGCGTAGGGCGGCAAAGAGGGGAAGCAGTTTACAGACTGATTTTCAAGCTTCATGCTGATTATATTCTTTCCCTCCTGCCACACAATGAATGGAATCGCTTTTCTTGAAAATTTAGTCGAAATTTTGAATATGAATTTACGATTTTGTTATGTACGAAAAATTTGTTTTCAAGTCGTATCTTTTCGTAAAACTACAAATCCATGTTTAGTAGATAATGTACGCATAGAGCGTAAAAATCATCCCTTCAATTTTCTCTCCTGCCTTCCCTTCCATGTTGGAGCAAAATACTTGAGCTGTCGACCGACTACATATCATGTGGTAAAACGTTTCCATTTGCTCAACGCGTTGCAGTAGCCTCGAAAGCCGTCCCTATTCACGTTGCGTAAAGAATGAAATAAATGTGAGAGATGCACAGTGTTAGGAGTAATCCCCCCTTTGCACACGAATATCCAAGGAGCGTGGGGTGTTAGTCATTTATTTATAAATTTTCGGCGCCTCGCTCATACGACGCTTCCGCTTTCCATGATTGTCCGCGAGTGTTCCTTCGGATGTTTACTTCCGCTTCGCATGTAAAGTCTTGTCACTTTCCTAGGAGGTTGGCACCCTCAACGCCCGGGCGTATTGAGTGGTGGTGAGCACAGAGCGTGTGGTCCACCCCCTCCCTCTTTTTCTCTCTCTCTCTCTCTCTCTCCATTGCCTCTAGATACAGCTGAGCTTTATTCAAGGCCGTTTTACACGGGGCACGTACTTGCACAAACTGACGGGTGTACGAAGGCGCAGTCAAAATTGCGTCGTGTAAAGCGGTGAATTGCTAGAACACATGCAAGAATGCTTGGACATGAGATGGCAAAATAGCCCGTTCTGATTTCGCTTATACATTCGCGCAATTCCACGCCATTTTAGAAATTAATGCAGTTCTGACCAGCGCAATTCCGTGCCCCGTGTAAAACGGCCTTTAGACACGCTGCCGCGAGAATCTGCTCGAGTGCCTCAATTCGGGTGCGAAGATCGCTTCCACCAGATTGTTAATTGATTGGCCGCTGTCGTGTTTTTAGTTGAGCGTGGTTGGCTCTGGCCTTCGGAGGGATGTAAGCCTCTGGTGGTTGGTTGCCTCTGCCAGTGGAGATCCCTGCGTAGTCGCCTCCCTTCACTCCCGAAACAAGTGAAAATTATAAAATTACCTTGAGCAAGATATATTTTTAAATTAAAAGATACTTTAAGCTTCAGATATGTTTAATGTGTTTTATAGGTCTCGGACAATATTTTATTGAAATAAGGTGTGTTTAAATTTGATGACATCAGTCGCCTAAAATCCATAGGAAACATTCTTCTATTCAGGAACTAGTTCACTATCTACGTTCGCAACATTAATATAAATTCGTTAATCCCAATGAAGAGGAATTGTTGAAAAATCTATGTCTGCGATATATTTGAAGTACAGACGGAATTAATATATTTTGAGCGTCAACTTACATTAACTAACGATGGATTATATCTCTATAGCTGCCGGCGTGCCTCTTTCCTCTTCAAGAAGACATCCCAGTGCTGTTAATCACTGTGCGGCTCCACACACTCTTACTCTCTCTATCCCTTTCACCTCCGGGTTACACGGTGAATTTTTCATCCCAATGATCTTGCGAATGACCATCATTCACCGTGTAAAAAGGATTTCCTGCATTCGAATGAAATTTCAAGCATGTTCTAATTTGCTTAAATTATTCCGTGAATGATATGGGCGCACTGCGTCCGTCTTGCCATTGGTACCAACTCGTAATTTTAAGATCATATATAAAAACTTTGGAAGCATAGTAACGCAAGCGATAGCTCAAATAATTAATATGTACTTTGAGAGAACATAAATCCACAAATATCAATTGTCTAAACTGGGTAATTCGGAAATAACATTCGGGATATTTAATGAATAAACACGTCGTTTTTCTCCTCGATTGCGTCTTTATTTTGTCTAATTTACAATTATTAAACTGACGATTTTTCATGATTTTAATGCTAAATTTTGGGTTAAGAGTCCCATTCATTAATGACAAAATCTCTGTTTACTCGGTGAATACATTCCAACGAAATCGAGCCGTTATATCATACTGGCCCAACAAGGAAATCACAATCTCATAGTGTTGCCTATTTGACAAGGGGTAAACCCCATAAACTAGCCCATGAATGTCAGAGTCCACTTTCTTCCCCTGCAACGTCATACCCTCTACGTTATACGTATCTACACATAACGTCTACGTCATATCCCACCGAAAGTCAAAGCAATACCAAAATGTATTCAAGCGCACATCTAAACGAAGCATTCCGTCGGTGCGAAGGCTTCCGCGGTGCCCTGCTACTGTAGGCTGCATATTCCGGGTTTCACCGCTTAGTGGTTGCGTTGGGGACAACAGTTTCTCCAGCATTCCAGCAGGAGTCTTCAGGTCGAAGTGATTATGCCGTGTTTTGGCCGCCGTTATATAGGCAGCCCAGTGGTGTATGCTCTCCCTGATTGGTCGCCTTGCGGCCAATAGCATAGTGGTATGGGGCGAAGAGTCTCTTCCACGTACTGTGGAGTTGGTAGCTATCCTCTCGATTGAAATTATGAGGATGTTTAGATATTTCAATCGCCTCTCGGATGATCCTCGGAAAATATCGGGATTCTCTGGCGATGACTTTTGTTTCTTCCCAGTTGATGTCGTGTCCAGGTTCACTCAGAGTATGCTCAGCCACAGCCGACAGATGGAATTGTTTATTTCGTCTGGAGCATTCCGTCGTCTGCGACTTCCTAAACAAGTCATGTTGTCAGAAACGGTCGGAAATATCGTTAGAATCGACATACACTATCGATAGTCGCACCAGTGCGCATTATTACTGCGCAGAAAATTCGCCGAAATCATTCAAGCGGTCACGGCGAATGTATTTAATTCTAATGATCATTCACGGTGTAAAACGGCCTTTTAAGTTGACATGGAATGACGTCGGTTGAATGGTGAAAGTTGCTTCAGGCTCTGGTGGGAGTCTTGTACCACCGGTTTCAATGCACTTTGTATGTAAATCACCTGAAGGTAATAGAATAAAATTTATTGAAACCGGTCGTGAACGGAAAATGAAGTAAGTATTCGTAGAAAATTTTCGCTAATCTTTAATATACTAATTGTGGTAGATTAATTAAATACGAATTTACTCGTGTAAGCCGCCCCCCCGCGCAACCCCAATTTTGGGCTGACTCGTGAGGAAAAAAATTATTTTATCAAAAATTCAATTTTTAGCCCTTAATCCGGTATAATTTTGTCATAAAATGAATTTAAAATCTTTTAATTGAAACGATTCGCCTAAGTTTAGTGATAATGTACATCTTTCACATGAATTTATTGGGCTACATATAATCGATATGGTCACCCTGATATCCAACTAAAAAATCTTGAGAACTACCTACGATTTCAACCCGTTATTATTCAATTACGGAAGTCCTCGGGCGAAATAACAAATGAAAGGAGATTGCCGTCCTTACCTTAGCCTGGCGGCAGTGGTTTCGTCTGCTCTCTGCGCAGAAGGTGTGGGCAAGGAATATACCAGAACGACTTCGTAGCACTCGGAAAAACTGACCTCAATGTGATAGCATCTATTATATTATGAAAATAATGACAATAAACTCGTGGAAATAGAATCACTGATGAATATTTTTATTGTAAGAGTTTTTTTTTTTTAGTTTTGGTCACTGCCGCTAAGGTCGGGGAAAATTACGTCCTCACTTTCACTGTCCCATACCTCACTGTCTTCGTCTCAGTCAAGTTAATTAGGAATGCGACGTTTCTTAAAGATTTTTAGGACTAAATCCTCGGGAATCATTTTCCATGAATGCAAAATCCATTCTCAAATCTGTGTCAACTGTTTTTTTCTTCATTTTTCCCGAGAGAGTTTCTGCATGCATCGCGCTTGCCATCCACTCTCTGTACATGTTCGCTGTGAATGCTCTATTTATGCTAACGTCTGCATCACGCTAGCCATGCCAACTGGAATTATCACCTAGTCGGTATTACCTTCTTGCAGCCTTCGCTTCACAGGTTCTTTAAGATGCCCACGAAATCTGTCGAGAACCAGCATGGTCCCCAGCCGTAGTAAGGACGCGATTCCCACACACATTTAATCCAGTCTAAGACCATGGTATGGTCCACTAGGGTAGCCTTATTGATTGGCTTACGTCAGGTTTAGATAAAACAAATTATTATCTTTCTCACCGTCGCGTCGTCTTTACACCGCCGCAGACGTAATTCCTCTTGTTAGAGTCTCAGGATAGCCTTCCTTTCTCTGTGTCTTAAAGATTCATTCATTCCAAGCATACGTTCTGGTCTGCCCTCCTCTCGTTTACTAAGAAGGACAGTCTATCTTATTCTAGAGGTATCATCTCTTAACCATCAACATGGGCGATGTTGAGCAGATCATTGAGGTCTCGCATGAATTTTAACTTCCAATTATCCTCCTTCCTCTCCCTCGTTTACCCAACATTCTTCCCTCTAACACTTTTTTCAACATCCCCTACCCGCTAAGTACTCCGTTCATACATACCTTCTGTCTCCTCCGTCATCACCATCATCATTGGTCCACAATATCGTGATTGGTTTGACTCACCTCTCCACCCAATTCTCCTATCAGCTTATGTTTTCACACCTACGTATTTCTTCTCTTTCTCACCTTCTTTACCTTTTCCATATGCCTTGTTTGTCCTCCACATCTCATCTAGAATCTGTCTCTCCTCACCCACCATGTCCAGCACTTCATCGTTCCTCCTCCCCATCCGTCCACTTCACTTTCTCCATTCTTCTCCACACCCATATCTCGAACTTTTCCAGTCTTCTCTCGTCTTCCTTCCTAAGTGTCCACGTTTTTGCACGGGGACCCGCCACCGCTCGACCTAATCGCCCGCTGCTTACTTTCAAGCCGCTTCTCGCGAGCTGCACCTCAAAAAGGGGATCTCCTGCCATTCGCAAATGATGGCATCGCACTCGGATAGTACACACTGTGATATACATATATTATACACGGTGGAGAGTTCGGCCAATGATGGAGCGTTGTCAACCACCAATTGAGTGTTGACAGTTGTTTAAATAGGTTTACAAAAGTCGCCACTCGCGTCGCTGACTATCTCGTGGACAGAACTCATAATTAGGGCGATTGATTGAGACCGAATTGGTTTCCATCCATCGGATTCATCGCTTTTCAGTGTTATTCCTATTTCAGTGTTCAGCTAGTTGTCTCTCTATTCAATGCGACCATTCATTCATTTTCTCGCCCCGCGGCGCACATTTTTGTAAAGCGATGAAGAGCGATAGGTAGACTAAATTGGCGCAAATGAAACGGGCTGGCGATGGACGATGAGCGAGGGTCGCGTGCACGCGTCTATTCGCCTTGGCTGGCCAATCCCTTCCCACTCCGTGTTTGCGTTGCTAACCTCGCTGCTGCTGCTGCCGTGAGATTGTTTGCTCTCGCCCGCTCGTCATGTGCCTCCCCGTGCATCGGAAACTTAAAACAAGATTCCAGGAAAAATGAACGAACATTTCCTTTTAAATGCACTGACGCTGGACATTCATTATCATTTCAGCTGACACCAGGTTAGTGTCTGCAGTGAGTCAATTCATGTTTGAAGGAAGACCGGGAATATTCGTCATCCACTGGTGAGAGAGATATTTCCAGTCTTCCAAAATTCAACTTCTCCGTCCTGCAGGGTTTTAGCATATATGCACCACTGCGTATTTTATGGGCGTTGAGTCGCTCTCTCACTCACAATCAGTCATTCAACCCGAAGGTTGGTTTGAGATAACTTGCCAAAATGTGTTTTGTGCAGTAAAATGTTTTTTACGCGCGCATAAGCACTGAATTTCATGTGTCAAATCCAAATTTGTCATTATTCAAAAGATTGTTTTTGTTTATTAGGCCCAGAACTTATCAATTTACCGAGCGACGTCGGGGAATTGAAGGGTATTTTTATTTATTGCATAGAGGTGAGTGACTGACAATTTTATCACCTTGGCGTAGATATTTTATAATGATTTCATGCTTTTTATGATATTGTAAAAAGAAAACCGTAATTTAAATTATTTTTCCACTGTTAAATTTTACGTTCTTAAAACATTGTGAGATAATTTTTGTTTATTGTACTTGTAACTTCCTCGTTTTTTGGTTAATTCATTATTTTTTTTAAATACTTTCACTCGAAGGCTATGGCTATATTTTGAGTGAAATTTTGAAGGCGTAAGTAATTACTGCTGGGTTCTACATTGTGTAAACTATAGAATCTACCTCAAGCCATATAATAAAGTTTTTTATGTATTGTATTTTAATTGGAGCAATAAATTAATCTTATTCAATGTTGATATGGGCTCTCAGAGGCCAGGGATGACCGTTGCATCCACCTTCGGTATCGAGTCGCGTTGATGTGCGCCGGATGACTCACGAAGGGCGATGGTGATTGTGATTGCCGTGACTCGTACATAAAGTGGAATGCTAGGTTGCCAGTTGTTGACGAGTCCCGTGGGTTCACGTGGTGAGTTCGTGGTCGTCAGGTGACACTATTTCGAAAGATTTGGCACGAGTGTTATCAATTGTTATAAAGGATTCTTTCGAGGCGGCCACTAAATGCGCTTTCAGCTCCCGTATCTCTGGACTGTTAACCGAAACTTATATTCGATTTGATATAATTTTTCGAAATCTTAACTTTTCCGTGTTATTCTGTGCAAATTCTCTGCGTCGAAATACCATTCAATCCACCTCGAAAGGCGTGTTGGCGAGGGGGTGGGTATGTTAGGACATACGCCGTTTACTAATTGTAAGCGAAAGAAAGGGCAATTCGCAAGCCAAGTCCCACCCCTGGTATTTATTGTTCGGGGTTAATGCCTCGTTCCGATTGCGATTGTCCCAGCGAATGTCCTAACGATAGTTGGCACAACTAGTTGTGTGAGTGCACGTCCGGACAATAGTTCACGTAGTTTCTAACGTTGCCACTTCACGATGGTTAGGCGCTGCGAAACCGGAAGAGGAAGCGACAAGAGAAGGACGAAAAGTTTGTGAAGCTCCCATCGCTCTATTTTTTCATGGATTTGTCCAAGCAAGGAAAAATATGAGTGGAAGAAAAATTATGCGTTAAATACACGTTGAAAACCGCAATATCTTAGCCCTCCATACCTCAACAGCTTTGCTAACCGTCAGTTTCCCGTTCACTTTAGATGTCAGCACTAGAGGGAAGCACATGTTTTAACCATCGTTGTGTGAATGCACGATAGTTATAACGATCGATGGAATAATCGTAGGCATAAAACGGAATTTCTATACCTACCCGTTGAGCAAAGCGACTCCCAGAAAAATTCCTTAATGGGGTTTCCTATTATTTTTTTTATTGCCTAAATCGAAAGATTCTTACTCCTGGAGTACGAATTTCACGCTTTTAGATTTTTAACTGACGATATCTATTTTTCGCGATTAAATGAAAAGTGAAAAATTTCAAGCGCGCGAAAACGCGACGGCTAAGTAGGAATTACGGGAAAAAGTCCGTGTGACGTCGTTCTGTTTCCCGCTGCCGCAAGTGAGGTGACCTTGGGGTGAGGCTCTGAGCGCTGATACGACGCAGGATGCTAGCAGGTGGCTGAGTACCCTGCTAGGTGGTAGCGCTTGGCTTAAATAAGGATTATTGATACCCCATCAAACGAAGGAAACTTTCCGACCACAGGCAGTTTTAATAGGTGATTATTAAGTGATTCCCCCGCGATTCGCGATGACAGGTGATTCCCCCTGCCAAACACCCTAGAGGTGGCTCGCAGGGTATTATGTAGATAATTAAGAGATGTTTCCCTGAGCTCTGTGCCTCATGCATGCATTGGTAATCTCATACGATGCAAAACTCCTATCCTCTCGTGTAGAAACTAGGTCCCTGTGACGTCACGTGGAGTGGCATCGCATGGGCGCCAATCTGGCCTTTTTCATATGAGGATAAAAATTGACCATGTTGCCATTCGTCTAAACCGGTATTTACAAAACCAAATACTTTGTATATTATGAATACACTAATGGTGGGTAACGAATCGCAATCAATGCCTTTCGTTTTCTTTGATGAAGGAAACTACCCTATTCCTTAACGCTTTTTGTTCACTCACAGCAGCTTTACATCTCTTTTTCATTCGGAAGCCTTCCCTCAACATGCTTGACCAATCCTAGCTTCTCCAAAGCTCTGCCTCAAACGTTTATTATATGTACTGTTCCGATGATTGCAAACACTGGGAATAAGTTGATCTGCGCTCATTGCGCGGACCGGACGGACGAATAAGCGAGCCAAGTGGCTTCAAGTAGTGCCCTAGATGGGCCGTAGTACGGCGTGCCCCCTAAAATCCAAACTCGTTATGAGCTTACCGGATAAACTACCTTCTGAAATCTGTAAAAAATACCCCTACTGTAAATTGTCCAATGGTTTTCAGAAAAAAATCGGAAATGATTATTTACTTGTTCAGAATTATGTCGTGGCACAACTTGGAACCAATATAAGAGTTTGTGTTCAGGTTTCTTAGGTTAACAATTGAGTAAAAACTTAATAGATTTAATAATTAGGCTTTATTGCCAACAAAGAAATACATTACGGCACTTCACACCATGCCCCCCTGGGCCCATGGTAACACACAGGCTCACATACCAACTTACTCGCTCAGAGTGACTGCGAGTGACTGACTCTCCCGCCAACTATCGTATGTACATGCGCTCACCAACGTGCGCATGCGCAGCAACAGCAACAGTTCTGCGCAATATAAATGTACCACATATACCCAACAGTTTGAGTTTCAAATTTCAATCGCGGCCGGATGTATAATGCATAATCAGCAATTGGAAACTTTGGGTGAGTACCGCCTAATTTTTTTCCCAACTACAGCTTCAACCATTTCTAAAGAGATCAAACTTGTACGGGAAGGAGTGGAGCCTCGTAGTGGAGTCCCCTTCTGTGTGAGTGGGACGTTGTTGCAGCTTTGAATGAATGCAGGAAGTGTGTACCACTCATTAGTGAGATGACGTTTGCATCGATGCCTTGACCCATGGTGACGATATTAATTGAAGAACAGGTGTGGTTGGAGAGGGAGAGGTCGATTAGTAACTGTGCCATTTCTACGCCTTGGGGTGATTTGTCGTGGGATTTGGCTCGACCCCGTCACGTTGCCCGTTGGGGGGGGGGGGGGACCTCGGCCCCCCCGAAAGTTTTTCCTTTGTGGCGACTGCCCGCGATTCATATCTGCTGAGGAGACCGCTAACCCACGCCTGCCTCACCTCTCCTTTGCTACTCCATATGCAGATAATACAGTTACACTTCACGTTGAGAGCCGCCGAATGACGTTATAGGAAACAACATAATTGAGAAATACAAGGGGAAACCATTTAGTGATAAATACTTGGAAAATTTCAGAGCATGAAACTGAGCAATGATATCCAGAGAGCAATATCAGCCTTATCTTTAAGGCGTAGAAGAAACGCAGTTAGGCGGCCTGGAATCGAAAAAAGTGACCAAAACCTCAAAAACGATTTTTTTTTGAGCTAGGAAGTGGAAACTTCGCATGCATATACTCAGATTAATTGTGCATAACTCTCCAGATTATTTCTTTCCTGTGTTTTCACGTTAACAGTATATATTTGAGGTAAAAGTTGAACAAATGTAGCGGAAAACGACCACCGTCGATTTTTTTATGAAAATAGCCACATTTATCCTCGTGCAGTGGTTTCATGAATAGTTTTATTGACAAAACTGTTATACCATCTTAATTAACACTTCTTTTTCTTCCATTAGGAGGTTTTTTTTTATAGATTTTGTTTCATCATTTACCATAGATATATAACAAAATAGCGGGCCCTATTTTTAGCCAATTTTTTTTACATAAACGCAGAGAAAAAGTAAATACTTCCGCCAAGTGACTTATACCACGTCGTTCTATGAAGCGTCTACATTGTGAATCTAAAATAAAATCTTGCACCATTTTGCAACCCCGAATTTTAAATCGTTTTTTCGAGCGTGCGGTCGACCCCGGTTCTGGCCGGCGGCGGCTCAGAGTACGGCGACGCGGCAAGCGTGTGGAAGCGATAAGGCCACATTCACTTTTATATCTGGATAATAGGTATAAAAGTGCTGGGAAATAATCATGACAAAGTAAAATTAATAAATATTTCTACGAATGACTCTCATTACGCAATCGCTGAGCACTGCAGGATTACACTGAAAGGCTTCTTTCTTTCAGTGCATTCCATAAACTACTACGGAGAATGGCCTTACATCGTGTGCGTACATCGTAGGGAAACGGACTCTTTTACCAACAAACCAACTCTCTTTCTCCATGCAAGAGCCGCCCATGATCCATGGCCTCCTCTTTCCTGCCTCCCATACTTATTTAAAGGTCTACCGACAAGGTGCACGCGAGTTTTTTTTGCTGATGTTTTCGCAGGCATATTCTCTTTTTCAATTGAAATGCACTTTCAAATTTAAATGTGCTTCTGGTGCGATGTCGACTGGTTCCATTTTTGTGTTCCTGCTGCTTTTCTTGAAAACAGAGTATTCCTATTCTTTTCTGTGTTGGTTAGTTTCATATATCCAACTATGAAAGTATTTATTTTTGTGGAAGTAACGTTGATATTCCATTTCGACTGCATTGCAATTAATGTTTACTTATTTTTTTCCTGAAGGTCTATTTGTCCTTTTTATTGAAATATGTAGTTAACTTTTTTCTCATTTACATTTTGTGACTCGAACACCATCTTTTTCATCTTTCGCACATATTTTTCTAAATTTCTCTCTTTAATTCCATCTAATTTTAGGCTCTGTTTTAAGTTTTGTAAAAAAAACTTGGGTATAAATATCTCTCAATGAAATTTCACGTTTGCAGCTGCATAGTATCCTATTGAAATGTAGTAAGCAAACATGTAATGCTAAAAACATTTATGTGACGAAATATATTGCTGCAGAGAAATATATTGCTACTGAATCTGATAAGAATAGTTGTAAAGCATTTAGTGGATTATTGAATGGAATTTTGTTTTGAAGTACGTGAGGAAGTGGAATGAATGTTCAATAGAGAACAATAGATTTCTTAAACGTGATGAAAAATGGCTCAAGACAGCAATTGATATTTCGGAAAACTTTCTAGAGTTTTTGCAGAGTACATCATTCTTATCCAGTAAGTGTATATCCTTGATTGTAAGTAATCTATAACTATGCCTTGCATAGCATAATGTTACTACATGTTTCTTTAGTTTAGCCAGTGCAGGTGGACGTTCAGTCGTACGTTTTCAGGGTTGTGACGAGAGAACGAAAAGGAGGAAAACGAAAATCCTCCCATTCCACTGAAGTTCTTTCATTTGCAGCTGGAGTGAATTTAAGGGAAGGAGGCAGTGAGGCTGCCTCTTAGCTACCAAAGGAAGTTACAAATACCAGAAAATCGAGAACTCATTCAAAATGCCTGTTTACACAGTTAACACGGACGAGTTAATGTCTAAATGCATCAACGGCTGTGGTGGAGCGGAACGGAAGATGTGCGATTGGATGAATATATCTAATGAGAAAATGAGAGCTCTATTTTCTGTTAATGCATTCACGCTAGTTGGGCGGTTAGACGGTACATTTTTACGTTCAATCTCGAGTTCATATATTTAGGGATTAACTCGCTCGCACCGTGCAACCAGGCCTTCAAAATGTATGGTCTAAAGAGGAGACAGTGTACGTGGTTTTCAGTGTGATCCTTTTGCCTCCCTTTGATTTGGCGACACTAAACCTTTGCCCCTTGAATCTGGACGTGTGACAATCTGTTAGGTTTGCACTTTTTACTCGTTTGTGTACTGCGCACCGTGCAATTTAACATTTTCTCGCAGAAATTATATTACGTGATTTTTGCCGCGACCGAGGTGAGAATTTATGGAAAAGTAACTTATCTGGTTGTCACCTTAATTATCTGACTACCCCCACTTTCTTTACCCCAATGTAGTGGAAATTAGTGAGGTTTCAACTTGTCATAATTTCGATAATCGGCAAATTATCTTATCCATCATATAATTTAACCAGTATTCATCTATCATGAGAGTTATATTCACGTCCATACTTGATTCCTACGTATAAAATATTATCTGCGCCAATTTCATCATCCAACCTATGAATGGCCGCTCCGCTGAAACAAGCGTGCAATGGTCCTCAACCATATAGTGTGATAAAACAATTGCGGGAAGAAGAATGATGTGGAAGAGTAATCTGTATTTAAGTCATATCCAACTGATGCTCAGATAATTTCCCTGATCTTATTATTTTTCTTTTTCTTGACCTTACTTTTTAATGTTGATTAACGTCTCGGAGTATAGGTCTAGTAGTAGAAGGTAGGTCTGTAAATACTCAATTGTAAAGGTCTATAATTTTCATAAAATATAGCGAAACGTTGGCAGATAATTTTGCGTATCATTCTTACAAGACGTATATATAACCCGAGACGTTAATCAACGTTATTATTTGCTAAATTTAGATACGAATTAATCCTTTCGAACCCAGAGCTGCCTCTAGGAGAAATTCAATTTCAAGACTTCTCATTTTAAAAACGTGAAAACTTTCTTCTCAATCATAGTTATTGTGGCAGCCACATATTTCGCCATAAACTTTACAGCACAAAAGAACACGTCAGTTTAAATGTTTTCTGAATAGAGCCGAAAACTTATACATTTTTAATGTTGTTTAGAAGCAACATTGGGTTTTAGTGGGTTAAGAAAGGCATTTGACAATCTCTTTACATTTTTGTAATCGCGAAGTAGTTCCGGTCATTATTTAAAGTAAAATTTATTATTTCGCATTGATGTTAGAAACAACGGTTTAAAGTGTCCCAGGAAAACAAATGCCTGCCGTCAATGCCTTGTAAATGTGGTGACTAATCGTCTTTAGGTGACGCAAACCTTTGTTTGCGGGGCATTAGCGTCATTACGCGAACGCCTCGCGTCGAAGGAAGTTTTCCTCTGTGAACTCCTTCCATATCATCGTCCGAATAGGGTAGTTTCCTTCATCGAAGAAAACGAATGGCATTGATTGCGATTCGATACCCACCATTAGTGTATTCATAATATACAAATTATTTGGTTTTAGAATGCCCAGTTTGGAAGAATGGCAATGGTCAATTTTAACTTCATTTCAAAAGAGCCAGATTGGCACGCATGCGATGCAACTCCACGTGACGTCACAGGGACCTAGTTTCTATACGAGTAGATATGAGTTTTACATCGTCTGAGATTACAAATGCATGCATGAGGCACAGAGCTCAGGGAAGCATGTCTTAATAATCATCTATTAAAACTGCCTGTGGTCGGAAAGTTTCCTTCGTTTGATAGGGTATCAATAATCCTTATTTAAGCCAAGCGCTACCTGCTAGCAGGGTACTCCGCTACCTGCTAGCAGCTTGCATCGTTGATGCGCTGATAGCCTCACACCAAGGTGGCCTCACACGGCGACAGCGGGAACCAGACGGACTTTTCCCAGCATTCATCCTTAGCCGATGCATTTTTGCGGGCTTGAAAATTTTCACTTTTCATTCAATCGCGAAAAATAGATATCGTCATTTAAAAATCAATGGGCGTGAAATCTGTACTCCAGGAGTAATAATATTTCGATTTTGGCAATAAAAATATAATAGGAAACCGCCCTATTGCAATAATAACAATCGATAGCTACAAAATGGCGTAATCCTCAACCTCGATCGAAAAATCCCTTTACCACGCACGTTCTTTCTATTCAATGGGGGCAGTTGGAAATTATCCATTTTGGTATTTATGTATGGCATGCACGGCCCTCATAGCGCGATAGTTACTCGCAAATTGATTGGAGAGTATTTCGTGCAAAAAGGACATCTCCAGCCGGTGGTCCCATCGGTACTCACGTGGAAACTTATCAACGTAGAATTTGTGGAAACGAGCGATATCCATAGAAAGCAATTGGGAAAATGAAAAAGCATGAATAAAAGGCGACCGTCAACAGGATCGAGTAGGCAGAGAGCTACTCTGGGGTGTGCTCGATTGGTATGCGGGTTGCCTGCGTTGGTCATTAGTAGTCTGAACTTAGTATCGTTTATCGTTTGTTTTTACTGAAAGGGTCGTTTTGTTGACTCCGCCTGTGTTTGTCATAAGCTTCTCACCGTACACTTCCACTAACTGATGGTGAATTTCTATTGGAAAAATATTTTTTGCATTGAAAAATGGAATGGCTGAGCGTAGTGGCAGGCGAACTAAGTGGGAGCTCCATTCTAAATTTGTGCCATGCATGTGAATGAGCAGGCTATGGCCACCACGTGGGCGGTTCTACTCTTTGGTGTAGGAGCCAAGGAATGCAGTGCTGATGTCAAATTTTGCCTGGTGACTTAAGCAATTGCATTTGGAAATGGTGTCGTTGGAGACCTCACTTTTCAGTATGCCCTCGTATAATGCTAAATGGAAAAAATAATTTCATCTTGTTGTTTACAAACTAACTTTTATTCAAAATTTCAATTTTGTAGTGCAAAGAACCCATTTATGTAGTGGTTTTAGCCATCCTTTTTCAATATTAGCAGATGAAACAACATATTTACCCTTATTAAAGTGTACCGGGACTAGCCACGGTGATAACTTTTTACGGAGTCACCCGCAATGCACATTTTACCCTTCACAACATATTTATATCGAGTCCTTTCCATGCGAGCTGTTGTTGGGCTTCTCGAGTGACCATATCAGTTTCTGATGGAATTAATACCTCTGATTGAGCCATATAGTTCATAGGTCTCTCTGTGTAATAGTCGATGAGGTAGAGCCATTATTGTTACCCCATGTCAGTACCATATGGCCATGAAATTTAGGTAACTCTGTAGGAGGAGGGAATCTTAATGACTTTTCATCAGTATCTGGTAATTAAGAATGTTGTTTTCCTTAAAAAAATTGATTAGATGGCAGTAAATGTGATTGAAAATGTCAGTGTAATGAAGTATCAATTTTAGTCAACTTTCTCTCCTTTGTTAATCAAGCCATAATTATGATATATTTACAGTGTGTTTCAGGAGGAATCTGCAATACTACTTTAGCAGGTGTTAGGGGAGACAATTTAAAGCACTTTTTCCCCCGTAAAAATTGCATTGCAACTCTTTAATTGCTGAGCTATGACAACACAAACATTTTTGTTGTATGCACTTTAAAATGCTCACGTGGAAACAGTTTCTCTTGGGTATCCAGCCTTTTCCACATTTTCTTTGATATTCTGGATTTTTAAGGACTTCAAATAATTATGGTTGGACATAAATGTGCGATTAATAATATCTGAAACAATTAATCTTTGAGGTTAATTGAACGAGAGCTTTGAGTGAGTATCAGCAATACAATTGCGCAATCTCACCCATTTTGAGATTAATTGTTTCAGACAATTATAATCGCACGTTTTCATCCAACCTCAATTAATTAATTCATGTCCTGAAAAATAGGGAGTATTAATGAAAGTCGTAAGAGGCTGGATAGCTGAGAAAAACCCATCTCCATGGTAACTGCAAAGTGCATCCCAAAAATCTTTGCGTTGCCATAGCTCAGTATCTAAGGAATTGCAACCCCTTATTTATGGGACAAAAAGTGCTTAAAATGGTCTCCCCCACCACCTCCTGTATTAAATAGTACTGATTCCTCCTATAACAACCTGTAAATATATACCTACCTATAAATATTTACTATCTTTCTTTGTGCCAAAGGTGTTGTTGCAAATTTTCAAACTTCTAGCTATATTTCTGAAATCATGCTCTTTTGATGGGACATTTAGTATATACATGTATGGACAACACAATTAAAAGCACCCTTGCCCATGCGGGACTTAAACCCGCCGCAATTGGTTTGGCAGGCAAGGACTCAACCCCACCACCAAATTCTGTACTATTACATACTGATATACAAAACTCCATACTACGGTAATAATACTAATACTGTACAAATACTGTACTACTACTGTCAAATACTGTGAGTATTATATAAAATAGTTTTAATCCATTTTATTACTCAGCGGGATTGTTTAAGCCTTGGTAGAAGCAGGTTTGATAAACCAAATGTGAGCACGTATAGGCTGTGGGAGGTGATGCATGGGTGCCATACCACGATGCCTTGCAGCTACTGACTCCCACAACTACATGCTCCTAATTTATCTCGTGAGCGTTTGTGTTGGTAAAATGGTCACCATTCAATTTGTAAATCTCTTTAAATGGTGTCAGCAATTTGTTTTTGCTAATGAGTATGTAAAAGGGGAGATGGCAAAACTGTTTCATTGATAAGCACACTCATAGCTAACGCTAAACTAAAACTGAACCTCAAGATGTCATCGTAGAAAATTCATTATTTTTATCTCCTCTAAAATGTGAAATCTTCTCTTCTTTAATTGCAGATGAACTGCGGTGGGATAACTCGTCGCAAGGCTCAGGCTGTCGTACTGCATCCACGCCAACGCAGTGCCGTGCTGACGAAGGCAGCCGGCATGGCGGAGGGTGTTATGTGAGGCGCGACCCGTGTCGGCAGCCATGCTCCGAGACAGACTCATGGGGTTCGGCTGCAGAGTCAGATCGGCCGTTATCTTCACTCTCTTATTCCTCATCCACTGAAGGAGATGATGAGGATGAGGAAGAAGGGAGAGGGCAGCGGCGGCAGGACCGATTGGTGTCATTTGATGAGCACTTGTGCGCCTCCTCTGCGCCCACAACCATTGCTGCGAGGTAAGAGCATGCACCTGAGATCAAAAAGTAAACAAAGGTGGCGTTGGTGTGTCACAGACTGCAATTTCCTAATGCACTGGAGTGAGGGACAGAAAAAGGAGAAATGTAGGAGATGGGCTAGCTAGAGACGACTCTCCATTGTACTTACCACAAATTCACAATGAGACACATGTAGTGAAAAAAACCATGAATAGATAGTTGGATAAAGTATGAGAGACTCATCGAGTAAAAGTAATCATGATTTAGATGTTAATGTTGTCAGTGTAGAGACTTCCCCACGCTCCACCCGATTTACCTGTGGCATAATCAGTATCTTGAGCAACCTGCAGACATCTTCTAATCAGAACAAGAGAGCTTGATGGCCATAGAAATTTTTGCTCCATCAAGATGTGCAAATTTGGAGAAAGGCCCGAAAGATGTGCCATTAAGGATGAATGCTAGGGAAACTTGAAGCCTGCAGAGATGTCATTTAGTAGGAGGGTTACAAGAACTAGGTGGACCAACTGTTGAGCTAGTGAACGGGAAGGTGAGCTGGTTGAATCAGTTTACTGTGTGGATTTTGGGAGTTCAAAGCCATGACGAACCATAGCCTCCCAAGTAGAAACTCTTCACAAGCTCACTCTCAACTCGTAAGGATCCTTTAGGAGGGTCGATTGGGGCCCCACTAATGTTGGCTGGGATACAACACACACACCTTCACACCGCCTATTTTAGGCAAAGATTGATAAATGTCACCTAACGTCAAATGTCTAGGGGTCGACCCACCAGCTATATCTTGGAAGCTTGCATATGAACTCTTCATAGCTCTTTGTTGGTTTCCTCTTTCTCAGATGCATCTCTTTGCTGTTTCAGGGCGAGTGGCAACCTCAGGTCAACACTGAACAAGGCACGCACTCTGTGCGACAAGTGGCGTGAGTCAAGGGGTCGAGGCCGTGAAGCGTGCTGTCTCCCCACACCCCCTGATCATGATGCGCCTTCCGAGAGCAGACTCTCACGCTGGTTCTCCATTCGGCGCAACCAGTACGATGTGGACCGAGGGGGAGGGGGGAAGCAGGAGGCTGCCCACCACCCCTTGTGCGATGGGGGCGGGGTGATGCCCCTCTTGGCCGAGGAGGACGTTGCCGACTCAATTGGTGGTTCTGTGCTCTCGGAGAAGAGGCCCCTCGCCATGACAGTGTCTCCGGCCGATGTCTCGGCTGCCTTTCCTCCCTTCGCCACATTCCAGCAGCGCCGGCACCTGCCGCCTGCCTTGCCCCCCCCTCCCCCTAGCCTCACACCTGAGCAGATCAAGCGGCGGCACATCGTTGCGGCCATCGTGCACTCGGAGAACTCGTATGTGGCGAGCCTTCAGCGCTTGGCTAATGTAAGTGTGCTCTGCAATACTGAGGATCCTGGGCTTGGAGTTGGCAATGGGAAGAGTTCTTTGGTTTCCCACTGTGGGCTAGGGAAGAAATCTGCCCTAGGAACTATGTAGTGGGGAGCCCTGTCTACCAAGTGTGCAGCACTATATGTGAACTCCAAGTTACTTGGAAAGTATAGCTCTCTGGAAAATTTCTTACAATCCCCTTGAGCTTTTCCTTTGGATACTGTTATAACTGGGTTTTCCATTTTATTTATACACGGAATCGAATTTGAAAATTGTAAAGTGTCTAAGTCACTGATGGAAGTGCTTACCTAAGTAAAGGGGCAGTGTTGATCAGACCTCTAGTGTTAATGTCTATTTGCCGTAATATTGGTAAGAAGTTGGTGCATGGTGTCATGTATAATAGTCATTGTACTAATTGAACTTGGGTTCATCACCATCACAAGTTTGAAGATGTAAGCAAATTTATGCAGTGGAAGCTCGATTTAATGGGATATAATAAAAATTGTTCGTAATACTTGGTGATCGTTATATTCAAAGGTATAGATGAAGCTTCTCAATTCTCATATTTACCTTAACTTACAGATTTTATTTCGTATTGGTGCTATTTCACAGATATTAGATTTGTGTTTGCCTTAACTTGCAATGTTATACATAATTTTGCTAATAAAATATTATTGTCCTTGTTTCTGTGGCTGAGTGTTTTGATGTGTTGTGACGTGACCTCGGTTCTGGGATTGTCCGGGATTGGTGAGAGCATCAAATTACTTTGCGACAAAAGGCATTTATTGCGATTCGTTACCCACCATTAGTGTATTAATAATATACAAATTATTTGGTTTTAGAAATCCCAGTTTAGACGAATGTTAATGGTCAATTTGATCCTCATTTGAAAAAGGCCAGATTGGCACCCATGCGATGCCACTCCATGTGACGTCACAGGGACCTAGTTTCTATACGAGTAGATATGAGTTTTACATCGTCTGAGATTACCAATGCATGCATGAGGCACAGAGCTCAGGGAAACATCTCTCAATAATCACCCATTAAAATTGCCTTTAGGTCGGAAAGTTTCCTTCGTTTGATAGGGTATTATGAATCCTTATTTAAGCCAAGCGCTACCTGCTAGCAGGGTACTCTGCTACCTGCTAGCAGCCTGCATCGTAGCTGCGCTCATAGCCTCACACCAAGGTGGCCTCACACGGCGGCAGCCAGAACCAGAATGACGTCATAAGGGCTTTTCCCAGCATTTATTCTTAGCCATCGCATTTTTATGGGCTTGAAATTTTTCAATAAAAAAGTAATAGGATACCACCCTATTCATTAAAATGAGCTACCACTGTATTTTATGATTGCTCAGCGGTTATCAGCCCTCAAGAGATATCTGTCGTCATTTGACATTAACACGTTGCGTACCGGGGTATTTAGATTCCTAGGAACGCCGATTCTGCGTGGAGGTGTTGAGATTGGAAATATGCCTTTGGTTTAAACATGGTTAAAAAGCTAATGTTTAGAATATAACTTGACCCATTCAAATGCTATGATGCATCTGTTCGTTATGAATAACGAACAACAACTGAAAACATACTAACAAATGCGTATTGTACGCTTTAAAAGTGTTTACGTTGACGTGCCTAAATGTCGAGAATCTTCGTCATCCGTCCGAAACGTTCGGGAAAAAAATGACGAGAATTCTCGCCATCCGTAAGCATCGTGTTAATAATACTGCATATCACAAGGCAATGATGTGATTCTCACAGTATGCCGCAGTTGCTACACCATGGTTCCACTGAACTACATTTGAAGTCAAATTACTGTCATGGAATAAAAATTGTTCAATGTCAGCTTAACTGATTGATGAAGCATTCACTAATATAGAAATTATTGGCATTGAATTGTCTACATAGTTTTCCCTATTACTTTGTCTTATGGCCATAAGCGATATCAAGAATGACAGCATTTTTTACTTAGAATGCGAGCCTCTTATAGGGGGCATGATGTGTTGCAAGAGTCTTGTTGCAACTACATATTTACTATCAATGTACATATGCACTGTTGAAGAAACCATGTCTGAGAGACCTAAAACCAAGATTATGATAATCTACTGAGTACTGCATAAGTGACTGATATTAAGGAATTGAAATCATTGATTTGATGGTTTGTCGTATACATATTAAAATACCAGCCACTTGAGAATTGTAAATACAACCTCCATTAATATATTTGCATCATAAACAATTGTATATACCTAAGCTGAAAGGGTTCCCTGCACACAGTTTGTAAGCATTTCTCTCTTTGAAATGTGTTTTCATGAAGACATGCCTGGTATGAAGTGTTGACTCTCTTTGCTTTTCCTTTCTCCAGGATTACAAGAAGCCATTGGAGGAGAGCAGCCCGCCCATCCTGAGTGCGTCCAAGATAGCGACGCTGTTCCATCGTGTGCCTGAGATCCTGCAGTGCCACACGCACTTCCGAATCGCTCTCACCGAGTCCGTGAGGAACTGGGACCGGGAGGAATCTTTGGGGGATGTGTTTTTCGCCTCATTCTCCAAGGCCTTTGTACTTGAAATATATAGTGACTTTATCAACAACTTCTCTGTGGCAATGGATCTGGCAAAGCAAGAGTCGAAAAGAAAGTCTGCCCTGGCAGACTTCCTCAAAGTAAGTGCTGAGTGGCATTAGCATTTGCTCACTAGTCTCCTCATTCAAAACGTATTATTTCTTATTGTCCTTGGTTTTCATGGAGAAAGTGTCCGCTGCTTCTGTGTTTCCATTACTTATTCTCCGAATAGTTTGTGGCATGGTGCTCAGGGGCCTTATTCAGGAACAAATCGGAAATGTCGCCTCGACAATGATAAGCCGTCGAGGCGACAATGTCGAGGATCAGGAAATCGCGTTCCGTGCTATTCAGGAAGCGAAAATCGAGGACTCGATGACTTTAGAAGGTGGGCGAAATTCACGCTTGTGACGTCATGGATTATCGAGGGATTGATATTCGATGCTCTTCTTTTTCCCAAGACTTCTCGCTCGAACTTTAATTGGATTCCGAATAGAGAAGTAAGTTTGAATGTTTTTCCGCTGATATTCAATGATTAGGGAAACCAATTGAAACACATTTTCATAGATTTTGGGTAATTGGTTAATTATTTCAAATATTGGGGTAGTTATTATAAACTAGTATCGACGTACAATGTTTCAAATATAAGAAAATGATGCGTGTTATTTAACATTCTCAACCCAATGCTTGATAATTATTGCGAACTTTACCGTAACATTGTATATTGCAAGCATCAACGATTTTCCTAAAATGCAAAGTAATAGAATAAGTTCTTCCACAAGGTTTTAGGTAAATATGTGGACCTAATTACCAATATATATTATACAGAATAAGACGTAGCGATATCATATGATAGTTGCTAACTAGCTCATTAGAACTAAAATTAGCTAAACATGTATTAAATGCACATTAATTAATGCATTTCACACGGTGAGAGTCGAGTGACAATAGTATGAGTCTCCTAAAGGCACATCTAGCATAAGCAGAGGGAGATACTTCATATGGGAGCACCCAGTGGGAGTTCCAATTAACTCCTTTGAAATATTTGTGGTATCAACTGAATCCCACCAACTTCCATTCCAAATCCCTGTAAATTTTGAATTCATCCAAAGCCATGTATGTATTAGCAGTTGCAAATACAATTACCAAGCACATTGAAATATAACCATTGGCTTCAACCTTAAAAACGTTCCCAGCAGTAGAGAATCATTCCCCTGCAGCCCTTCCTTACCCAAATCCTCCAAGTGTCATATAAGGGCCAGAGAAAGGAAGCAGCTATCTAAAGCTTGTAGGAAATATTAATTACAGAGATAGTAGGTAAATAGGGGACAAAAATATCCCTAATTACTCGGCTGCTATTGCAATAGAAATAATGTCATGTTGCCTTACAACTCATGAACAACCATTAGTTAATATTATTATGTATTCTGGTATCAATGCATAATCCAGGAACAATCCATGATTGAGATATTAGAAAATACATGGCGTTATAACAATTTTTCAAGGTACTGGGGGTAATAATTACATGAAAGACTTCAGATTATTATAGAACAAGGCTTTTATTTTTGCAGATGATTTTCCCAATTATAATAGGTATGACATCAAGGGAAAGGGCAGACCAGGGGTGCCGACTTGCAAAAAAAATTGGGGGGGCCCAAACCGGGGACCTTGCCCCAGTAAATTTTATAAGTAGTGAATTTTAAGTTTTTCAAACATTGTATAAGAGTCATATATTCAACATTAGCACCCTGATCACTCGAATGTCGATATCTGGACACTCCGGGGAAAGTTGACTAGCCTGACACATTTTTCCTCACATCTGTAACGAATTTTTGGGGGGGCTCGGGCCCCCTCAGACCCCATGGAGTCGGCGCCACTGGGCAGAGCACAGCAAGGCATAGGTTACAGCTGTAACTAGTTTGGCAGACACTATGAAAGAAATATCAGTATATTTTATGATGGCCTGCCGCATAGAATAGGATGCCAGTGACAAGTGTAGGATTATAATTCAATATTGAATGTAATGCATCCAACTTAATGAAATGAAATCCCTCCACCACATTTTGTTCCCATTAAAATCACTATTTTAAAGTATTCCAAGGTAAAAGATTATGCCGGGAGCAGGGTTGAATGTAGAATATCAATAAAATCACCAACAGGGAAGAGAGATTCTGAGGGCAGTGAAATATTTAACTGAGGCCTTTAACTGAGGTGTGGAAGGTTGTATATGATACCCATAGTCCACGATATTTCCACCTCAAGTGGGGAGGTGGGAAGGGACCATCTTTCTTCACTTGTGCTGGGACAGGTACTTCTCTACAAACACAGATAGTCAAGCCCAGATGAAGTAATAAGTAGGCATCAAATATGATTCTTCATCACAAATTGCTCCTAGCTTTGGTGAGTGAAGAAGTATGCTATTCTTCTGAGTGACCCTTAGAGTTTTCAACTTTAATTGATGAGAGTAACTGAGTGGCCCATAAATAATGAATCTACCTGCATGTGGAAATAAGATAAATGAGTATAGAAGATTGTTAAAATATATGTCATTATAAATTCATGTCTCATAACATTGAAATTTACATTCATCTTTTAATCATGCAAGGCTAAATATTGATTTTTTTGTCACATACATAGCCAGAGGAGGGCCAACATTGATTTCATTTGTAAATATATATTATTTGCTTCATTAAAATATTCTATATGCAAATGGTGTATTGTTGACAATATCAATCCCAATTTCTGCGAAAAGATAGTGCCTTAATGATCTAATAATAATGATAGCACCTTACCCTGGTATGACTATTCTGTAAGTTTTATGACTTCATCAGCATACCTGTATATCACATGCATTTCTCAAAAGTGTTTTTTAAACCCTTTGGTAAGTTTTCATTATCACATAATGACATATTTTAATGGCTATAGAGGCATCAGGCTCAAGATTTCACGAAATAAACTTTATGGTTATTTTCTTATATGCGTCCATTGTCCAAAAGAAAACGATGTAAATGCAATGCATGAACAACTAATAAATATCCCTTGTAAAATATTCTTAAGTATGGTTTAACTAACAATCCATAATATTATTCTCTCTCACCCATTGTGCCTCATGAATTAACTCTCTTTCTTGGATAATAGGGGGATTAGGAGTAGGGAGGGGTTTATCTTCTTCCTTTATATGCTGAGGGAGAGATATACTTCCTCTCACACATGTGTTATGTGGTATGCTGTTATTATTCTGCCAACCTTAGAGTAGAGCTATAGTGCAAAAGATGGTGTTTTAAAAGATATCTAAAGCGATTTTGAATTGCTCCAATACACCTCTCAACAGTGGATCGAGCTTTGCAGTGTAGAGCTTTGTGTTCGTGACACAAAATTAACTTAAACCTTTACAAAAGGCAGTACTAAAAGCAGCAATTTAATATTGTCTGTCCATAGTACTGTTAGAACTATATCATTCTATTATTTTTATGTAAGAATTGGTTGAAATAATCATCTATAATCAAGACTTACTCAATTACACGTTCTGACCTAACACCGCTCTCCAATACCCTTCTCATTTCATCGTGAGCTTCACTATGGCCCCAGACATATGAATCATGAGAGCTTCAAGAGAATCTTGAGACACAATTTAGTATCATGAGGTCACTATCGCATAGATATAGAAAGGTGAACACTCATTTTATTCAAGTTGGTGAAAAAAATTATCTATATAATGAATTAATCCAGTACATAATGATCTGGGCATACAAAGATTAACTAACTGTTTTCAATCGGGTTACTTATTGAATGGGCGTACCCTTCTCTTCTATTTACATTTATGTGTTAGTATGTAGAAGGAGCCCTTATAGAAATATGAGTTCCATCAACAAAGCCAACTACCCCAGGGAACCTAGATTCTCTGTAATTCCTGTAAAATAATTGTGGTACATAAAATTTATCATGGTGTTACATTAAAAAAAAAATCTAGATAGAGGAAGGAGTTAACATAATTTTCAAAGTATGAATTGTTACAGGCAAATTTTATGAGACTATATTAATCTACTCCATATAAATTACATAAACATGCTTTAACAGCAGTTTCTACCTCCTTACACTTTGAAAACATGTATCTCATATGACTTTACACTGGCACAAAGATCCCGGTAAATTTGCTCATTAAATAATTTTTACAAGATCATCAAAGTATTTTAACCAACTCTCGACTCATCTCCCTTCTTTCCTCTGCTCTCACGATAGGAAAGGTAGCCAATTGGCAACCATATTTAAGAAGTTAATAGCTTCAGTCAACTCATCCATAAAGCATCTTATTGAACTTTGGCTCAAACCTAAATACCTGTCACTGCCAGCTGACTTTTGATATGACCCTTGGCCATGAAAGTGGAGAGTGCAAAGTACCTACTTCATAAAGAAAATTGATTTGCTTACATTAAAAAATGTAGTCGCATCAGATACTAAAAAGAAGCTTAAAATTTCTTTGATAGTATATTCATCCCCATAAAAGCTTCATCAGGCATTTCAAAAGGTACATATCCCCCTCTATTCCTTAAATTTCTTCTCTTCCTTAGCCAAATTAGGGCGATATCATCATCCATTAATTGCTACAGAGGTTCATGAAGGGTGGTTATAAATGTTTAATCAACTTTGAATGTATCATCATTACTTTCAGCCTTCTCATAAGTTTGCAATAGATAGGAGCATGAAAAAATTATCAATATGCATGTCATGCAAGAACACTTATCATTTAGAACAAAAACTTATTATTCATAATTGAGTATCAATTTATCATCTAAGCATTCAAAAGTAAATAAAACCATCACTTATATTACATGATGACACCCAAACAATATTCTTACTTGCCTATTGATGCATCCTGTAACCTATCCCTCTTACAATTACATAGTGCTTCAATATCTTTGTTTTTCTCATGCTAAATCTAAGTTCTGATTCTAATGATAAGTCAGATCATATATCATTCAAAATAAAGCTCATATTTATATGTTACATGCATCGAGTGCATTGATTACATTCTTATCAAATAAAATATTCATCTTTCATCGTTAAAAACCTGTGCTAACGTTTATACTGTGATAACGTTTATTATGATTTCTGTTTCATCATTCAAAAGAGTGGTACTTACTCTCAAATCTTGCGAATCTTAATCTTTAGTAAAAACCACTTAGTATGTAAGGGTATTCTTATCAATAACACTCCAGCTATTTTATATAAAGCCTTAGCAATACCTACGGGTGACGCAAAAACATCTCACAATTATCGTCCCTTAATAGCTTAGGAAAGTGTTAGTGAAACGTAAACACTATAGGATTTATGATAAGGTACATGGTCATAAAAAATACAACACCAGGAAATTGATACACAATGAAAACAATAATTTATAGTCCACACGAAATCACAAGATAGTACCAATGAAATGAAAGGCTATGCACAATATCATGAACGAATATTATGAACACAATTTGTAAAATTGTGATATCATACTACCCATATATCGGTATAACGTACTTGGTACTCTATAAATGATGAAGTTCGAAGAGAATAACCACACACTGTTAAATACAAACACATTCACAAACGTCATTTACATCTAAAAGTTGTCCGATGTTGGCGAGCAAGCGTATAGGTAAAAATTAAGCCTCAATTAAGTAATGTTTGGAAAGGAAATTGCTTAGCTTTTCTACAAAACACACACTTTATTGCCGACTAGTTTCGGTTACACTGTACCATTATCAAGACTAGTGATACACATCAGAATTTGCCGGTATATATACTCTGTGGTCGGGTGATTGGAGGGGAAGGGGAGGGGGGAGAGGTAAGTGACGGGGAAGGTGAAGGAGGGAAGAGATAGGGAGAAAAACCAGAGGTAGTTACAAAGTAGAGCGTGGGTTGGCGTCACAAGGATTTTTTGGGGTGTAATAGTGGAATGTCTAGAAGGGGGGAGTGGAAAGGGAAAAGGTGGTCATTAGCAATGGGTTCTTTCCTCTTTACAATTTTTAAAATTTCCAACTGTTCTCTGATGTCCAGCTGTGTTCCTTTTTTGACTCGGTGAAGCAATTCCGGGGTAAAATCCGCTTGGTGGCCTTCCTCCCGAAGATGGGTAGCGAATTGGGACATCCCAGTGTTGTTGTAGTAATCGCGCCGGTGTTCCTCCGCTCGTACGGTCAGACTTCTTCCTGTTTGTCCTATGTATTTGGAGTCACAATCACCACACCTTAATTGGTAGACCCCGCTCTTGAGGGCTGAATCAGCCAAGGACCCCACTGATTCAGCCCTCAAGAGCGGGGTCTACCAATTAAGGTGTGGTGATTGTGACTCCAAATACATAGGACAAACAGGAAGAAGTCTGACCGTACGAGCGGAGGAACACCGGCGCGATTACTACAACAACACTGGGATGTCCCAATTCGCTACCCATCTTCGGGAGGAAGGCCACCAAGCGGATTTTACCCCGGAATTGCTTCACCGAGTCAAAAAAGGAACACAGCTGGACATCAGAGAACAGTTGGAAATTTTAAAAATTGTAAAGAGGAAAGAACCCATTGCTAATGACCACCTTTTCCCTTTCCACTCCCCCCTTCTAGACATTCCACTATTACACCCCAAAAAATCCTTGTGACGCCAACCCACGCTCTACTTTGTAACTACCTCTGGTTTTTCTCCCTATCTCTTCCCTCCTTCACCTTCCCCGTCACTTACCTCTCCCCCCTCCCCATCCCCTCCAATCACCCGACCACAGAGTATATATACCGGCAAATTCTGATGTGTATCACTAGTCTTGATAATGGTACAGTGTAACCGAAACTAGTCGGCAATAAAGTGTGTGTTTTGTAGAAAAGCTAAGCAATTTCCTTTCCAAACATTAAATATGGAATTCTACAAAGTGAAGGCCTCAACAATTGAATTCCTCAATTAAGTAGTTCATTTTCTCAATTATACAACAGAGATTTTCCAATATAGCTACAGCGATCACCGACTGCAGAAAACAGAGCTAACATACAACAGAATTAAGAACACGACCCCTAATAATAATCACTAAATCAACACGAGCGAACACAACCCAAAATCAGTTACCGGGAATTCATGAGTATTGCCTATCCCCAAAAATTTAGGGGCTGTGAAATCCGCTATAAAAATATAGTTCTATTGTGACTCGTGGTGGCGAATATTTAATCACGATTCTTCACAGAAAATAACTGAAAGGCTAGTTCACAGGTGATAGCTCACGAAACAACCGTATGAAACTTCGGTTTTTGAAATAATCATATTATAAAATTATACAACTATACGTATCATTATACCTATTTTGCCTTCTTAAATGTATGAAATAAGACCGTGATCACCGTCGTACGTACGTCAACTATTGAACTATGAACTTCTAAATATGCCAGCTGCAGTTGCACTCCTTGTAAATCGAGGATCAACAAGACTCGAAATAATTGTCGAGGCCTACGTCGCCTCGATATTTTTTCCGTCTGGCACGGCCTCGAAACGGCGACAATAAGCTTCGTGAATTGCAACTTACGGAAACGTCGAGGCTTGAACGTCACCGCCTCGACACTTTCGAGGATTCAACAAAATCGAGGCCTTCGTGAATAAGGCCCCAGGTTGTGTTAATGGATATGAGGTTGAGCCTCAATTATTTTTTCAAAAGTTTGTGTTTACTCTCAAGTGCATGCAACAGCACCTGCAAACATTTGCTAATACTAATGCTCTATTAATACTTACTCTAATACTGAAGTTTCAATTCTATTTGATTATTTGAGAAAGAAATTTGTTTTTGCTGGTTTAATATTTAGACAAGTGCAGCCCTCACTGAAAGGAGAATGACAGGGGAGCAATCAAAGTGTGGGAAAGCTTATCTACTCCGCTGTGAAAATATGTGGTGTCACAATCAAAACTAAGATATTTATGTCTATTTTTCTCTAACATTCAGAGTAGGTTGGATAAATTTCTCTTAATTTTATATGTTGGAATACGTTTGATCACCTCCTCTGCAATGAATGGCATAGAGGAAAGTGAATGCCGGCTCAGAAATGCTCTCAACTAAGGGTAGAATGGGCTGGGTGGGATCTCTTGATTGAGATTTTAAGTGTGCCAGGTGTACCACTAGATTCAACATCATATATTTCATTCAAAATTAGTAACTATATAGAAAAAAAAACTTAAAAAAGGCAAAATTTTAATTACTGCTCGTTGTTTGTTGAAAAGTAATTCAGACAGATGAACTGGAAACACTTCTCCTTATTAGAATACATAACACTTAGAGGCGGAAACTCATTGGTGGATCACAGTGCGGCTTCTTTCTTCACCCCTCCTCCCCCTGTAGAAGTACCCATTTGAATCCCTCTCATTACTTTGTTAAGTCATGCCCCTCCAAATTGTTCAAAGCAATATAAATTAGATCCTAGCTCACATGTAAACAAAGTATTCTGTCATCTGTGTCTTACAAAACAAATGCATTTTATTGGAAATATTGTTAGAATCGATATGCTCTATCAATATTCTCACCACAGAGCATTGTGTTTTTGCTGGAAATTTGCCGAATTCATTCACTGTGTAAAGCAGTCATTTCAAGAAATCATCTTCAAGAATTTAATTCGAATGACCATTCGTATGATGAGTCATGGTGTGTGAAACGGGTGGTCTATGTCCTCTCTTTGCAGGTGAAGCAGATAAGCGCTCACGACCGATTGTCATTCTTTGGCCTGATGGTGAAGCCAGTGCAGAGATTTCCCCAATTCATCTTGTTCCTACAGGTGAGAGAGTGCATTTTGGCTTGATTCCTGCCAGACGTAGCGAGAGATGGCATTTTGCTATTCCAGGGAGAATTATAATGAGTGCCCCAGTATTATTTGGATTAATTAGGTCTACTCATGCAGTAACATGAAGCAGCTATTCCAATTTTTATCTGTTTTGCATTCACTTCTCTTTTGGATTAACTTGCAGGCTTCTGGGTTTCATTCCAAATTGACATTATTATGACTATACATTTGTAAAGTATTAATGTAATTTATATGGTCTCTTAAATTACTATCATGACATGATACAATGAGAATACATTTATGCGTACGTCTTGTCAATATTTCAAATAAAACAAGTGATTTTCTTATTTTCATTATAAAATGAAGTGTTGTTATCTTTGATGAATGTAATAATCAAATAGGTATTAAGTTTACACTGAAACTAAGAAAATATGGAGTAGAATCCGAGTTTGAGGTTTCTATGGGGGGACAAAATTTAAAACACCAAATGTTACATTCGATGGTTGTGAAAATTGATGATTCCATTTTTACAAATTTCTCACTGGTTTCGATGTATTTTTTAAAACAATATTCTTTGAAAGTAAAGTGTAGGTGGGTGTGTACTAAAAAATTATCAGCATTTCATCATTCAGTATGAGAGAAATAAAATTATAGGAGAACATCACTAATCCAGAATTCTAAACCAAGGAATATGTATTTAAGGGTAGGTTTTCTAGGATATTTCCGATCTTTTCTGTCACCCTGGCTAAATGATGGCCAAATGAGCCGTTTAAAAGTCTCATGTACTCACATTTTGGCTTTCAAGGCAATCCAAATAGGGAATCTTATCTTGAGAAGTGCTAAGTAAGTTAGTACAAACCATTGATTAACTCCCATGTGCATATTCTGATATGCAAACCATTTTCTGTTTGCCAATGCATACTCCTCTTTCTTTGCCTGCAGGATCTGCTGAAGCACACGCCGCAAGGGCACCACGATCGCATGTCTCTGCAGCTGGCACTCACGCAACTGGAGTCGCTGGCAGAGATGCTGAATGAGCGCAAGAGGGAGGCAGAGCAGTACCAAGCGTTCCGGGAGATGCTGCGCCATGTAGGGGGCAAGTTTGCGGCGCGGCCCCTTGTCTCGGATGGCACGGGTCGCTACCTTCTCAGGGAGGACAATGTGACCCAGCTGGTGAGTGCCATTCATGCGTGGAACGTGCAAGGCCGCTGCTGGTCAGCATATGCGTGGATTGCTCTCTAAATGTGATGAAAGGAAATGGTGGTACAAAGTACCAACGGCTGGCAATATTCTAATATTAGCAAGGCTTTGTTGGGGTCGCACCGACCTACATTTTTGTTTTGCTTCAGTTAAGTTTCATTAGACTCTGTGCTAGCATCTTAGGAAAGGGATTGCTGGAAACCAATATACAACTGCAGCTGGAAGCCCAAGAAAGCCTTGCCAACTACTCCCAATGTTTACTCCCTGAGGTCTGAGAGAGGAATAGCACTCTTCTAATGTTTATGCAATAAGCAGAACTGAACAACTCAGTCCTTTTGGCTGCTCCTGAAATTTGACAACTGCATTAGACACTTGCGAAGGTTCGTACCCGGCATGCACTGAGACCAGAACCGGTTTATTGGATTGGTCGTCGGTAGCCAATCGGAGTGCCTCTATCATGGGCAACTAGGCTTGGGGATACTCTCTAGTGCACAGAAACTCTGTGAGCAAGCACTATAGTGTTTGCAGCATCAGTGAATGTCTGCCTTAAGGCATCACGTCGTACTGAATTGCTAGGTGTCCCCTCCATTCCTAGGATTTGTTAAGTGGTTTGATCCTCACTTGAATTTGTGATCTTTTTTTTAAAAGGCCCTGATTTGATTTGCACCGCTTTCAATTATGATGTGTGGTTGGGTTGATTTTAATGTAGTTGAACAAAGTTTTTCACTATCCTGAATTCTCTGGATTCTTGAAATGTGTATGCAACGAGCAAAAGATGACTCCTTTGTTAATGGTGACTTCTTGTTCAGTGTTTTAGCATTTGAATGTTGTCTCACTCTTGTGGCATAGAGTTTTTGTGGAAATAACTTCCTTGGCAATATGTGCAATGTAAGAAATATCAGTGTAAAATTGGGACACGTTGTCTTTGGTACCTTTGATATTGCAAGAAGTGATAAATAAAGTGTCCCGATTGAAGTTGTATCTTGTTACAGGCTTTCAACCAGTCTGGTATGATCACCAAAACCAAACCGAGACGCCTTCTCCTGCTCAATGACCTGCTCGTGTGTGTGTCTGTCACTACGAGGTCATCTGATGACTTTGGAGGAGGGAGTGAGAGATTAGCCCTCAAGTGGACTCATCCCGTCACTGACATTGAGGTAAACCAATGCCAAAGCCACTGGAAAATTTATGTTTTGTGATTCTTCAAAATTTAACAAATTAGCTCAGGTTATAACTACCGCACCAATACTTAGTGACGTGCTAGATCAGCAATGCAACAAAATTCTCCCAAGAAGTTAGAAAATGTAAATATGCACTTAAGAATTAAATCTTTTAGTTTTATAAACTTTAAAAGTAAATAAATTAGAAAAATTTCATCTCCAGGATATCTTTTTTTGAACTGTAGTGAACCTTTTTTGTGCTGATAAATTATTCTTATCTAACCATGGGTTCTGAAATTTCATTTATAATGTAAAATAGGACAATAGGGGAATGTATGATTTGTTTATATTTCTAAATTATTAGGGAATTTGGATACACTATTTCTGTATTTCCCTAGAAATTCATGAACACTGGCCACTGACAGTCATGAGCTGGTCAGGCAGGTCATTTGGAGAGAAATTTTTTGAGAACAATGAGTGACAATGAATGCACTGGGATTCCAAGAAAAATATCTTGGTTTGTTGACTCAGGAATGGCTCAAAGAGAGAGCTGGAACACTGGGTGTTATGGTTTACAGAAGGGGCAGTGCTATTTTTCATCTGCTTTTACTATATCTGTGATTTTCTGTTGTACAATTGTTCCCTCCAAATGACCTGACATTTGCAGTCTAAGTTGCTCACTATCGCCAGTGATCAGAGTGCATGAAATTCTCAGAAAATATTGCAATAGTGTGATATTTCTTTCATTCTGATGTTAAGTGGCTATCACGCCTTACCTAAAAAATATTCCTGCAGTAAGGATACTGATAAAGGCGTTCTGATTGTACGTCAAGCGATGTCCCGGAAGCATTTTGTTAAAACTAAAATTTTAAGAAAGCTAATTCGGCCTCTAGCACTCACAGACATAAAAGGGAGTGGGTGGGAAACTACTGATACTTTTCGGCGGACACCCAATACGAAAACAAAAGGAGATAATATCACAGAAGGATGACTAAACTAACACTTTGTCAAAGATTCCAAATTGTAGCTTCGTTTCACAAATAATGTTACCAATAGTATACTGATGAAAAATTACTTTTTAAATTTTGTGTGTTAATATAGCAAAATAGCCTTTGAATTAATGATATGCGTGGAAGAAGAAACAATTTACTTCATTGGAATCGGGGCAGTTGTTCCTGAGAAAGTGCTATTTCAAATCTGCTGCCCAAAAGGGTGAGGACTTAAAAAAGTTAACGAACAAACTGTCTTCCCGCAAGAACACAGGTTACGCTAATCATATAAAATCATTTTATTCCTTCCAATGCATCATATTTAATGAAGTACGAGTTCTTTATTTTCATTATGGTTGTTTTAACATGGTAAAACTTTCAAAATATTCCCCAAAATATGTAGTGCTGAAATTATGTATGAAAATCTGATGATGAGCTACACTCGTAATTGTGCGATTGGTGTTGGAAGTTCATGACGAAGGAGACTCGTCCTTTTGGTGCAAGGGGTTAAATCTACTGCAAAGGCATTTATTGAAGAATGCTCTCTCAGATAGCATCCAATAACTTTAAAAACCTTTCTGTAATGCGAAATGATGATTGAGAAACTCAGGTAAATGTTTTGTGAGCCAAAAATAATACTTGAAATTACATAATGCTCCATAAAAAAGTGCCAATTTTTTGATCTTGATGACTTTGTATTATGAAGGGATAACTGTAGTGACACCTTTGAAAAACTAAATGCTTCCATCTCTGGGCACTAAATAGTGTAACTAATATACAAAGGCAATGTAAAAGAAGCTCACAGTGGCTAGCAGTGATTGCCAGCACAGTTTACTTATGAAATGAGGAAGATGTTGGCTGTTTTTTTGAGTTTAAGATCTGAGTTACAACCTTGAAACTGTTATTACCACACTATGATGAAATTTATATGTGTAAAATATTAATTACGGAGATTTTAGGCCTTAAAAAAATTTCCTGCTACAGTAAACTCTTGATTTTACGAAGTCAGTGGGACCGGAAAATTGGCACTTCGTAAAATCGAGTTTCGTAAATTCAAACCTTTTTCATAAGTCACGAAAAAAATATTAGCTTTTGTTTCTTCCGCCATTTTTTGTCTTTAGTGGTCTTATTTAAATGTTTTCGGTAAATATTCTCGGTATAATCATAGAAAAGGCTTTTTGTTATCGATTTATGAATAAATTCCCGACCAGTTTAGAAAACGTAATCAAATAATGAAGTGCAATCTTTATTATAAGAATTTCATGTTATAAATTTGTGGTTAGGAGCGAATAGCAACTATTAAGTATGCTAAAGATAGATATTTGTTTCTGACACCCACGGAATTTTAGCGGCAGCCGGCCTAACCGCCATTTATGTCGCCCTCTATCGCTCAGTGATGAGAAAAAAAGAAAACAAGGGTCTTAGCCCGTTTCTAAAATAACCTTCGTAAATTAATATTTCGAGTTACTTCGTATTTTCAGCAGAATGTGCTCTATTTTCACTGAGATTCCTTTACGATCATAAATAACATAGGATGTGATTATCTTCTGGTGAATATTTGAAGTAAATTCTGTTTGAGTTCTCCGTCCGACTACTGTGTTCCATCATCTTCGCAGACGTTGCCATAAAAGACTTAATTCTTCATCAGGACCATATTCTTCATACCGGGTGTGAGGTGACCTGTTCATATAGTATGTTTCTCTCCTTTTATGCCGACAGGAGCAAGGTTCCAACCGGAAAACGACAGGAGAAACATCTTACAGTATCGCAGAAATAGAGAGAGAAACGTGATCCACATTGATTGTTTTCGTACAAGAGACGTTTTATCATTTCTCAACGTGGTTAAGTATTGGTTCGCTAGCGTGAATTCCCAAAAAATGACACGCAAAAACCTGTACCTTCACCTCATTTAGTTTTCGTGTTTCTTTTTCCGCCGTATTGAAATTTATGCAAAGGATCACTGACATAGAGCAAAGATTTTCTTAGTTTTAGCCCTAAAAATAAGCATGCCATAATCGTAAATAAATATAGAGTGGAAAGCGCAAAGAAAATAATTAAATTTCAATTTTAAAGTCAGCAGAGAAGAAGAGAGACAATTTTATAAGCACGGCACCATTTCCCTGACAATGGAAGATACTTCTCTAGCCTCTCTCCGGTTAAAAACTTACCCCTGTTGCCGGTAAATATGAACCATGCCCTTCTCCACAGTCGGAGAACATTCCCAGTGGGTGGGGTGAATAAGAGTGGGATGGGGATTGCCTGAGGAAAGAAGTGTGGTCAGCATAAGGATTGGTGAAGGGGGCAGGAGAAAGAAGGGTGGGGAAAGGGCCTTCAGCTCTGCCTCAGACTACGTTTGGGGGCCGTATTTTGTTACGACGCACGACGCACGCAAGCTCCATGACCTTAGGAAGGGAGTGAATGGGAAATGCTGGGGAAGGAGGGGTTTGGGATGCGTAAGGTGGGTGTCAGCAAGATCAGCCAAAGGTGGCAGGAGGGAGTAAACAAAGGCTTTGGAAAGAAAGAAATCTCAGCATGGGAGAATGGGGAAGCACGTGAGAAGAAAGTTTATGGTTAGACTTGGAAGTGCATCTTCATTACGAGAAGCCTGAAATATAAATTGGCGGTAAATAGAGCCCAATACTTAAGATATTTAAGTTATTTATTCACAAAGGCCAATATATACACGAAAAGATTTTACCCAAAAAAATCTGTTATTTATTTTTGCTTTTTTCCCTTCTCCATCACCGCTTCCACCATGGTTTCTAACTTGCATAAGTGGTAATTAAATTGGGGGTCCAAATCGTTAGCCAGATCAAAATGTCTTAATGTTTGGAAGGTAGCGTATACTTCTTTTTTATTAGGTGGAATTACATCCTCACTTTCATCATCGTCGTCACTGCTATTCTGACTAGTCCCGGCCACTGCTTCTTCCGACACAGGCACCGGCGTCGAATCGTCGCAAGCCTGGAGATCATCATCTAGCGCAATATAATCGCTTGATGTTGCGTGCTGTGCTCCTCCTGCTTTTTCCAAATATTTTTTTAAATCTTCTTTTAAGCCACTAATCTCCTCCGCGATTTCATCTGCCGCAGCTTCCTGAAGGTATAACGTAACGATTCAACCAGAGCCGTGATATTAAAGCAGTAAAATTGCTATTAGGTTGGTTGTATCAAATACCAACCTCGGGAACATCCTCATGATGCGCAATCGGAGGGAATCCGGCCGTTTTCCAGCAATTTGCGATGGTAGTGGAGGAAATCTCTCTCCAGGACTCAGCTATGGCGCGGATTGCATGTATCAACGTCCATTTCGGGATGTTATTCATTTCTGTTCCCATTTCTAAAAGTAGCAAATAGATTTGAAAGAATGATAATCATGAATAAAAATATCTAAATCGATATCCAAACGCACATGAGCAAAATAGATGAATGTATACTTACCGATCCATCGCAAGTAATACCGCACAAGCTTCTTCCGGTACAGGACTTTAAAATTCTGGATAATGCCTTGGTCCAAGGGCTGGGACTTGCTAGTCGAGTTCGGGGGTAAAAAGATGACTCGAACATTAGCCAATTTTAGATCTTCCACGTATTTATGGACGGTGGCATTATCCATTGTTAAAACAATTTTGCGGTTCTCTCCAGCAATTTTTCTCTGTAGACGTATTACCGTTTGCTGGAAAATTTCTCGGGTCATCCAGCTGTTTTTATTTGCATGGTAAAAAACTGGGAGGGCTTCCAATTTTACATGTTTTAAGCACCGTGGCCTTTCAAATTTCCCAATGACAACGGGCTTGATTTTGTCCGTGCCCGTTTGGTTGACGCACTGCCCCACAGTAACACGCACTTTACTCTTTTTCCCCCATGGCACCTTTGCCCTTTGAAACCCAGGGTTGCGTCAGGTAATGCATTAAAAAATAGCCCAGTTTCATCAAAATTGTAGCGATCTCTGGGACTATATTCTTGAAGAATATCATCGTTATCGATGTGCCATTTATCAATAATTTCAGTGTTAACAGAGCCTTCTTCCCCACTTATCTTCAGAGATACAATGTTGAATCTTGATTTAAAATTAGTCAACCACCCACTAGAACATTTAAAATCGTCAATTTTCTTTTCAAGGCTATGTATTCGGCCTTTTCTTGTAATATTGGTCTACTAATTGGAAGATTTTGCTCACGGCACTTACAAAAGAAAGTGTATAGCTCCTCTTCAACCTCCGCGAACTTGGCGCAGCTCAGATATTTCCTTTTCAGCGAAACACCCAACCCGACTTTTTCTTGTAGTTTGCCACTGTTTGCTAAAATTGTCGACAAAGTCGACAGTGGGATTCCAAACTTTTCCGCTATCTCACTTTTAGTTAATCTCTTCGCCTCCACCTCTTCAATAATTTTCATTTTTATTTCTAAAGGTAATACTCTTCTTTTTCGTTTTAGCTGTGAAGGCTCCATATTCCCAAATTTCAAACACACTCGCAAAGAAAACGTTACTATTGTAGATCCAGAGAAGCACTGATTGTTGCTTACGCACTCGCAAGGCACAGACTGAAGCCCTTCGCACCCTCGTGAATTTAGCACAAGCCCATCCCGTACGATTCAGCGCTTTCAGGAAGAAAGACAGCCAGACGCCCCCTTGTGGATAGATACCAATGTGCTTGGGCGAAAACTTAATGCACAGAATCATCAAATTCCCATTCGAATTAGCAATAGAGGAGCCATTTCTCCCTCAATATAGGCTCATGTATAAAAATGATATCATCAGCGATATCCTTACTACTTCTCCCCATCTCTCGTCGCTGACAACCACAGTACAGGCACTTGGAGATCTATACGTCACAATTACCCCTAGACTGAGTTTATATGCTCTTAAGATTACTGATGCACATTCATGGACTTTTTCAATGTTATGTTTCGTCTTCTTGCATGGAAAAGACAAGGAAGGTTTGCAATAAATTGCAACACCTCCCCCTCTGTTATCCTGTCTACAAAACGAAGCTGCAAGTTTCATGTCATTGATAGCATAGCATTGTATTTCGTCACTTAACAGCCAATGTTCTGTTACCAATAAAACATCACTCTTCTTTTCTTGAAGAAGGACCTCTAAATCAGTAGTCTTATTTCTGAAAGATCGAATGTTTAAATAAAGAAACTTGAGCAAGTTTCCATCTTCTCCTAGTCACTTAGATTTCGATCTTGTATTATACGACACAGTGTTCACTGGAATTTCCCGAGGCCCAGTTCCCGAGTGATCCTGCGACAACCCAGATGGGTCCACCAAGGGTAGATCTGTATGATTTTCCCCGACACTTTCATCATTTACCATCGATACATTTACCCTATCACTGCGGGCGAAGGGCTTGCGAAAAATAAATCGCTTTATACATGCATCCAGGGGCCAGAGTTCACGACTGAGTAATTTATCAAGAAGAGTTAAATCGGCCTCAATCTTAAATGAAACACTCTTTTTACTTCTTTTAACTTCTTCACACTCAAACTCCCTATCAATAAATTTGCGTCGCAGGAAACCTAATAACTAACTATAACTAACTAACTAACTATAGACCCATAGCACTACTTTCTGTTTTCTCGAAAATCTTTGAAAAACTCTTTTACAACCGTATCATTGTCTATCTGTGTAAATTTAATTTATTGAATCTCTCCCAACATGGCTTTATTAAAGGCAAGTCAACTATGTCTGCTGTTTTTCAGCTTGTTAATGACATTATCTTAGGTCTTGCCAACCAGAAAGCAATTATTGGGATTTTTTATGATTTAACAAAGGCATTTGATACTGTCAATCATTGCATATTGTACAGTAAACTTGTCCAAATCGGAATTAATGGCAATGCTTTAGCTTGGATAAAATCCTATTTAACTAATCGTAAGCAGGTAGTGCAATTAAACACTAATTGTAATGGTGATGTTAATCAGAACTACTCAGATGTCCTTATTTCAAATTGTGGAGTGCCCCAAGGATCTATTCTAGGGCCACTATTATTCATCATTTTTATTAACGACCTACCATCTCATTTGCATCAGAGTAAAGTCATTTTATATGCTGATGATGCTACTACTCTGAGTTTTGGTAATAAGACAGGGGAGGTGATTGATATGGCACGCTCATCAGTAGCACAGATGATTGACTGGTGTAAAAGTAATAACTTAAAATTGAATGGAAATAAAACATGTTTTTTAAATTTCCATCACAAAATTAGTCCTCCAGAAACGAGTCCTCTACTTAAGACTAATTCATCAACAGCCATTCAGCAGTCTAGCTCTACAAAATTTTTAGGGTTGAAATTAACTGAAAACCTTGATTGGCAATATCATATTGAGGATTTAGTTAGCAAAATGGCAACGGGAATATATATGATTCGCAAATTGGCTCCAACTACTTCATTAGAAATACTGAAATTGATATATTATGCCAAAATTCATTCTCACTTGGCTTATTGTGTAGTTTTATGGGGAAACACAAGTGCTGCTGCTAGAGCATTCTCTATGCAAAAAAGAGCCTTGAAAGTTATGGCAAATGTGTCCATCAGGTCTCCTGGAAAGCCATTATTTCTAAAATATAATATAATGACACTACCAAGTATGTACATTTTTTACTGTTCATTATTTGTAAAAAAGAACCCTACCTTATTTTTACCAAACTCCTCGGTTCATGCCTATCTGACCCGTGGGAGTGAAAATATACATATCTTACAACAATAGGGAAATTGCATACATTTTATAAACAGTATGCTGATATACTACAGTAAATACTTAGTACCGCAATATACTTTTTTCCGCTTAAAATTCAGTTTATACCCTAGAAAATGACTCCCAAAAGTCGCCCGAGTTTCGCGGGCTAAAAAATACCGCCCCCACTAATCTTTGGCTGTGACGTCATAGTTCAGTACGAGTCCAAGATCCAAGCCCAGTAACTGCAGGTTTGGAAGAGCCACGTTGCGTTTAAAGGAGAACATGGGTGAAATAAGGAAAAATTACAAGTGGTACATTGTTCCTCTGTGCAATAACACCCCAGAAAAAATTTTCGTCTGCATTCCCACGGAGGAAATTAGAAGAAAAGCCTCGACGCATGCCGTCTGTCGGGATGAGCGTTACGGAAAAATAAGAGTATAATAAACGGAATGATAAACCCGTGTGATATGTGAGCGAAGATAACTTTAATATAAATAATATTTCCATATGTCATTGACTGAATAACTTGAAACTGAGATTTTTCGATAATTCGGCAGCCGTAGAATAAAAACTCAACTTCCGAACAAAAATCGAGGTAGGTGTTTCTCGATGGTTACGATGGACTCAAATTATTTATGGCACTTGTTCAATTTCAGTTACGGAAGGACATAGAAAATTCCATGATGTTTAAAATCAAGGGAGGAAATATGAAAATATAGAGCAACGTTGATCCTCATGCATTCGAGTGCCAGCCAAGAAGACAGCGTTTTCTTCTATTTTCGGCGTCAAAATGATGTGTACTTTGCAAATTTATATCCTGGCTTCACTACATGCTATAATAATGAACTATACGTCATTTTAAAGGAAATTTTATCCTAAATTCTGATTTATTTTATTACAAAAAAATTGAAAAATGTGGACACGGTCAGTGCAATAAATGACTCCGCGCACCGAAAAATTAGCCGTTTTGTCAACTTCATGAACTTTGCAACTCAACCTAAGTAAAACTACTACGTCTACAGCATTCATCTTCCACATTAATTTACACTCATCAGTGCGGATTAATAAAATGGCTTTTGGGTATTTTTAGAACTTATATTTTGTTATAAATTAATGAAAATATTTAAACATTATCTTGTCCCATAGTTTACCCCGAAAGATAAAGGAAGTTGTAGATGGAAAAAGAATGGAATCCAGAGGTGGTCACAAAAAATGAATCGCAGCATTCTTTGATTTTATTCTACGCCGTTCTTGCTTTTCAAAAAAAAGTTGAGTCACAAGAGGAATGTTCCGCGGCCTTTGATTTGGAAACTATGGAGATAAGGATGGACATGTGTGGATCAGCAATTTCCATTTAGTTGGTTGTCAGGATAAACCAAGGATCCATTTAAAGGTTGTCAGGCCATCGTATAAAGATAGGACTGATGTGCACCACAGGGGAAATGGGGTGTTTGAGGGAAAAGTCAAACCCAAAGTTGCCCAAAGAATGTGCAGTTCTATGTTGCTCTTTCCCCAGTTAAAACCAAATAGAAATTGGATTGGGATGATATTTTCACCACGGGTTCCAGTGATAGTGAGAGTGCAGGTGATCACGGTCACCGTCGAAAGTCATCCCTCTAGGATTTCCGATACGGAATTTTTAAGTGACAACCGATCGCAATGACGATGAGCTTGCCTTTAGAGTAGGTTTCAGATATATCGTGAGAAAAGCTCCCAAAATGTATTAAAGACTCCGTTTGGAAAACATGCTCATTTTAATGCTAATTTAGGAAGTATTTCATTTCAAAAGTAACTTATTAACACCTGAAGACGTTGTGTTTATTATATTGATCGAAGTGCGATTGACCGATTCTTTCTGCAGAATAGGAAGTGGCTTCGGGGTTTTTAGTCACAAGATGGTAGATTGTGTTGGAAGTTCGTCTATATTATCGCTACTTAATTGAAACATTGATAGTCTGGCTTCCTCAGAGCTTCCTGTCGCCCTCCAGGCAAGGTATTTTTAAGTTGAAAGTATCATCGACAGCTTCGAGGTGGAAATAAGTTCACCATAAGACTCTACCGGACTGCCAAAAGAATACACATTTCTCATGAGTATACGCTTTCGCCAATATTATACGCAAGTCTCACTTTGTTATGAACTATAAAACATTACAGATGCACATCAGCTACCTTTCCATTTCTCGGCATCGACTTTCCGAGCCGACGAAGTCTACAGTTTCACTAAAATACCCTGTTATCATGATGGAATCAGTAACAGGAAGCTTGCTAGGATCAGCCTAAGAATAACCATATGCCTTCATCTTTACGCAATCTATCGCTTTCAATGGAGGAGAAATAGATCAAATAATAGCCCTGAAGTCACAATGAACAACTCCGATAAGTCTGCACTTCAATAAATGAATCATAACCACGCCGTCGCATGTATTCAAGTATGCAACCTATACTATGGCCGTGCCGCCGTCTCTCCTCGTACTGAACTATGACGTCACTTTTCTACCAGCCAATCATCGGGCGTTTTCGCTTCTCACTTGCATTTGAAAATTCTCGTGAACTTTGATGCATTAAATATCGCAAACCACGTCATAAAATAATAAAAAAACTTTCACCGAGGTATGCAAACATATATTTTTATATAATTTTGGGGCTATTGATTATATCTGAAATATATGCAAGTTCCCTATTATGTGCCAAAAGAGGTCCACATCACTCTGCCTCGCTTATTTTTAACAAATTGCCTACGAGTATAATACATATTTCAAATATTAATGTTTTTAAGACAGAATTAAAAAAATTTCTACAGCCTAAGGGTTATTATAATGTAAATGAATTTTTGTCTGATAGTTTATGACAACATGTATGTTTTGATGTTCTCCCTGACAATGTTCTATGTCACATGTTTGACCCATAGAACAATAAAGATATTATTATTATTATTTTCCCCGACCTCCCCCCCTCCGAAATATAACGTTAGCGTCTAAAATGAAATATATTTCCTCTATCATCGAGTGCATTAATTCTCTTCCTTCCTCATATTTCCAACTGTTGATGAGAAAAGTGTTGTCACGAGGTTATTATTATAGATTATTAACCCGCAAGAACGTTGAAATTTGAGTATTTTTATGGACTCGTGACATATTCGTGGTATGATTCAATTACGTAGGGTTTAATTAGGAGTGTAAGAAATACCCTGAGTGACCTTCCTGACATGTTAAACTACGAATCAATGTCGATGCTATGTTTACGAACAGGCACGTAAATAGGGGCATAATGTCAGCCGCGATATTTTTACTGAACTCCTACTTCCCCTAAATTCCCACAGTGAGGTTTTTGGCGACCTATTCCTCTCCAAAGTTGCATTATCATTTACGATTTCGCACTTTTGATGGACCACAGTCGGAAGTGCTGATTTTTTAGCTACTTACGCCGGCGTAACTAGTTTTGTTGACAAATTTTTCGCCCTAGTTCGTATAAACGAATGCCATTTGCTCCTAGGGACCGAGCCGAGGTTCGTAAATTCAAAAAATTTCGTATAATCGAAACTTCGTAAAATCGAATAGCGCCATGTATTTAGCATAGGCTTTTCGCCGGGACCGCAATATCACTTCGTATAATCGAAAACTTCGTAAAATCCTGCTTCGTAAAATCAAGAGTTTACTGTATGTATTTTCAAAAATTGTGTGAGCACTCCATTGAAATTGTGGGCTGGTGCTGGTCTTGAAATGCAGGTGCTGGACTCGAGTGCGTCACCAACGCTGAGCCGGCTGCTGATGGGTGGGGGCAGCCGTGGGGGGAGCCTCAAGTCAGAGCGCAGTGTAGACGGCATTGTGTCCTCGTCCTCATCGACCATGTCTTCCCTGTCAAATGTGTTTGGGGTCGACGATTTGTGCCAAGAGATGAATGCGCTCATGCACGACTACGAGGTGGTGAGCCGCATTGCTGACCTGCTCTCCTCGCTTAAGGGATCCTACGAGGTGAGAAACCTACCCTTATCGGATTTACTGTGTTTTTTTCCAAGTGTGAGTGATGTTGATGCTGAAGAATTGTCTGCTTGCAATGTAGATTAAATCATGAGGTAGCATTTTGAATTAGTTAACATTAATTTTTATCCTTTTCTAGATGGTATGATCTATTCAATCAAATCTTTGTAATTGTTCAGAATTGATTTTGGCCTTGACTCTAAATGGTCATATTTTGAATGTACACATACATACTCTAATGGACGTATTTTGATGTGCATAAACGCTTGACTACCTTCTTACCTTAATATCTTCCAAATTCAAAATTTTTCTTTGTGTATAGTTTGTAAGTCTCTCAGTCAAGGATAAAGATGCTTTGGCTGCTTTTGTATAAATATACTATCTTCAATAACATCCTTGACAAAGCCATGCATAATGCAAATGCTTACGGTGACTTAATAAATCAATCAATAAAGTGAGACAGTATTAATAATTTTTTAAATGGGATGAGCATAATTAATTATTAATGATGGACAGCGTGCTTCATTGAACCACTGTGAAACCTCTCACTTACGGAGTGTAACGGTGCAATGAAACCATGTCCTCAAGTGAGAAGTGCCATGTGAGTTTCACACATTGATGGAAGGGAGTTTGTTTCCCTTGCAATTTGAGCATATTGATTGGCCCATAGTCCTTTGGCTTCACCCAGGCCCCCTAGGTCAGGTGCTAGCATGCATCCTCGTAGTCTACGAAGCTCGTGAAGTCTACTTTTGTAAAAATAAGGACAAGTTGACTTATTCTAAAAATGAGTATTTCAATTCTTATTTACGGGTCAGAAAACCTGTAGTGTCTCTATGAAATGAAAAAAGAGGCGTAGTAGGATGTGTCCGCTAGCAGACCCTTACACTGTGTATGCTCATATTCTATAATTGGTGCAGTGTGGTTGTTGGCATGAACGTAATTGGGCGATTGTTGCATTGAAGGTGTTTATTTATGGTAGGGAATGAGCTTGGAAGGTGCCAGGCAGGTGCTTTCATCCATCCAGTCTTCAATTCAGCGCAAAGATGAAGAGATTGCATGGGTAGACTCGTGCTGTTTGCAGATTGCATTGCGTGGGAAGTCTGGCAAGGAGGATCAGCTCACCTTCCAAACGGACAATCCTTTGGTGAAGAAGGAATGGGCTACTGGTGAGTTGCTTGTGATTGGCCAGAGCCCGGCTGCTGTTGAGGCGTGTTGAAAAAAATATACATTCTTACGTAGAAAACGTAGGTAGTAGTCTTGTTGATATGAAGATGTTGACTACCTTGGTGTTTCCAAAGAAACTTCCTCTGTTGATTGCGCTTATTTATCAGTGGAGTATCATTGGTTTATGACACTCACAAATATCATTGCTAATAAATTTTTGTCTGTTTCGAATTAATGTGATCATAATAACCAGCTTGGAGCCAGGTGAAGATCCTTTAGCAAGGCGCAAGTCATAAAAATGAGATGAGCATATTTTGGCCCTTTGAGTTGTAAACCTTGGTGAATGATTAGGAGTGCCTTGCCCACATAAGGGGAGAGAGAATAGCGAGGCATGAAAAACAAATCAAATGTTTGTTATGGAGCCTTCCGCAGTGATTCAAATGATAATTGCTTTTTGGCCTAATCCCACGTCGTCTCATTTTTGGAGGAAGACAGTTTTGGGTGCATTTTTAGCTCCCGTCGTTGTGTCCAAATGATCTGCAGAGCTCCTGTTCTTTAAACGTAAGGCTGGTCAGCTGCATGCTGATTTTCTCAGGTTTGAATGCCATTGTTGGAAGATCCGTTTGAAAGACAAAGCGAGAAGGTAGCCGTCCTCCCCATTGAACTGCTTCTCATGATTCACTATTTCCATTGCCTCCTTTATCAGCTGAGGGAAATATTTATTTTCTCTGGTGCGGATTTTTGAATTTTGGAATAGTATGACATGCCCAGGTTCTGATTATGCATGCTCTGCAACCTCAGAAAGATGAAAATTGTTCTTTTCGGTTGCCTTACGATGTTCATTTATTCTGCATTTGAGGGATCTTTATGTTCGCCCGATGTAAGATTGACCTCAGATACATGATACATCATGCACTCCTTCATAAATGTCGGATGAATTATGACCTTTTTCTCTCTGAAGGAGGTCAGAGGTGTTCTTTAAGCTCATCAAAACGTCGTGTTTGGCGAGAACTCTTGCAATCCTATCAGAAGTTCCAGTAACGTATGGCAAGAGAGCATGTGCCTTTGTGCATGTGCTCAGGGATGCCGACTTACAAAAAATATTGGGGGGGCCCAAACCGGGGATCTTGCCTCGGGAAATTTCACAAGTAGTCAGTTTTAAGTTTTTTAAGCATTGAAAGAGTAATATTATCAACATTAGAACCCTGTTAGAACGTAGGTTTCCGCAGCGATGATTTGATCTCTGCATTTCTTCCGGGTTGCCCTGAAGAAATGCAGAGATTAGAACCCTGATAACTTGAATCTCGATAACAGGACACCCCTGGGAAAATTGACAAGCCTGACTCATTTTTTCCTCACACCCACAACGAATTTTTGACTGGGCTCGGGCCCCCTCAGGCCCCATGGAGTCGGCGCCACTGCTTCAGCTGGTCTTCTCTTGCAGTATCCAAAGCCACATCACGTTTCTCTTCTTCCTTGTGTGAAATTTTCATAATCAGTTCCTGGTCATAGCCAATCCCTTGGATTGTGGTAAGGAGGTGTTTTTCTATGGTCACCGGCACGACAGTGCACCGTCTACGGCAAGAAATGCAGGCAGTGCTACATTGAGTCCGCTTTCTGACAATATGGCTAAAAGCCAGCCGCTGTTCACAGCACGATGGAGTGAAATTCAGGCTGCTTTCAGAAGAGACGACTTGCTCTCCACGCCGTGTTCCATGCCGGAAAGTTGTCTCGTCTGAAAGCAGCCTTCCGTTCCCAGTCAGCTGCCGTATTTAAGTCTACAAAATTGTTAAGTTAGACCCACACTTAAGTTTTTCCTGCAATAACGCTGTTTGCTGTGTCACAGTGAGTCACCGGAATTATTGTTTGGCATTGATGCGTGCCGGGCACGTGAGCTTATATTTACGCTCTTTGGCGGCCGCGTTAAATTTCTTTCAGGGTTTTATTGATTCAGAATTTCTAATTCTTCAGGAGAGGAAGCGCGCCATTCTAGACATTTCCGATAATTTCATGAGTGATAAATGTGAAGCAAAGAGAGAGGCCATTATTAATTTAACGGCAAATTCCAGCGGAAACCTCATTACAGTGTGCGATATTACGCGAATTCAATATGCGCGAGACAAAACAATTCAATTGACCTTGGAATCGTAATAAGGTATGTCAGCAGCGTTACACAATCAAGGCTTAGGCTTAAATCGATTATGACTCATTAGATGTGATTTTTTTCGCTAATTCACTTAACATCGCAAAAAACGCAACATTTCAATTTTATTTACTAATTTTGCTATATTTCGTGTTATTTCACAATATCTGGTCTTGCAAATTTCATGGATCTCTACCTATAACTGATATGGCGTGGTGGGAATTGACATTTGCTGGTCACTCTGACCGACATTGCAGTTAAAACTTGTTAAAAAAGGGAAATGTTTATCTTGGCCCAACCAAATTATATAATGATTATTTTGCCTAAGTTATGATTATTTTTATGTTCTGTTCTTATTTCTATGTGGAATAATCAAAGCCTGCATTAATATGAGATGCTTTTTTTCCTTTCTTTGGATAATGTGAGAAAATAGTTGGTGATGTTTTCATTTTCATTGGGGTCTTTCCTACAGCTCTCAAATATTCAAGAAGGATCCCCATTCACAAGAAAGGGGCAAAGGATAACCCTCAGAATTATCGTCCAATCTCTATGATACCTGTCTTAGGCAAAGTTTTTGAAGCTCTGATCAAATCCCAATTACAGGCATCCCCTGAGTTACGTATGTCTCACCTTATGTAAATCTGTACTTACGCAAGTGATAACCGTATTTAAAATGATTACGTTAATTTTTGAATGAGAGCGCGAAGAAGTAGATATTCGCTCGTACAACCTGTGGTAGAAAAAATATCGAATAGTTATCGAGTTTTTTACGCGCTAAAAATAACAAAGTGACCCTTTTTGTCATTCCTCGAAGGAATTTTCATTAATTTCTGTAGGAAAATCGCTTATAAATCCCAAGTCAGCAATCAATGTGAAAATTTGCAGTTCTAGCGATGGAAGTGGTTGCGCTCACTCCTATACCATACAGCTTGTTACACAGCTTACACACCCAAACTCCGACTTTCAACTATTTAAAAATTGTATCCTTAAGTTTGGACATTTCCATCTGTGGAATTGAAAAAAAATAAAGTTCAAGCAGAAATTTTTATTGCGGAAAAGAATTGTTTAGTACCCGCGTAACGGCATTCAAATTTTGAGTGTTGGCAATGAAGGCCGCGAAAAAGTTAAGAAAAAGTTGACACACGATATTAATTGCGTAATTGTTTACATGTTTCTGGCGGAAGATTTTATTAAGCTGCATTTTCTCGTTCTCTCATATTGTGTGCAACTGTAAATGAATATTGCGTCATTGAAAGCTTTTCCCCACTAACTTTGTTGCACGTTAATGGCGGAGTTGGCTGAATAAAAGCTCACTTTTAATTAGCTTCGTGCATTGGAAATACGCTTCGATGTTTCCAGCAAAGTAAATATTCAAATGATGATATTTTCACGTTATTTTATTGAGATATGAGAGAATGAAAGTATGTTTCCGTGCGTGAAAGATTGAGGATATGTGCGTGTGAATGTATCTAAGAATATAGTAATTTACTGGTATTTTTGTGTGTGTTATTTGCTCGTAATCCTAGACACTCCTACATGTATTAACTGTGACAGTGAAACCACCAGATTCATCGATCAACGTAATATATAAAAGGCAGAAGATATAATGATTAAAGGTAGGTAGACCATGCATTCTTTGGGCCCTTAGATCGCAGTATAACATAATGAATCAATTTAAGTATTCAGTTTAGTAATGTAGCGTTGAGATACCGTACTTTCCTGAATCCACGCAATCAGTCAACTCAGGGAATAATATTACGAATTTGATTGGCAATGCTCGAGATGCAACTCTCAGGCTATATTAATGTTTATCGATTTTGTATCTAATAACGTAAGAATACGCGGTAGAGTTCATGAATATTGATGCACTGAATTGTTGAGGCCTTTACTTTGTAGAATTCCATATTTAATGTTTGGAAGGAAATTTCTTAGCTTTTCTACAAAAACACACTTTATTTCCGATTAGTTTCGGTTACACTGTACCATTTTCAAGACTAGTCTTGAAAATGGTACAGTGTAAACTGTCTAAAGACTAGTCTTGAAAATGGTACAGTGTAACCGAAACTAGTCGGCAATAAAGTGTGTGTTTTTGCAGAAAAGCTAAGAAATTTCCTTCCAAACATTTCATGAATATTGCAGTGAATTGAGTGAAACTTCACCGAGAATTTTCCGCGCATTTCTCCGCTGAGAATTTCACGGCCCCGATTGAAATCTCTGAAGCACTAACGCAAAGGTTCAACTTACGTAAATTTCGACTTAAGCAGAGTCTGCCGGAATGCATCTCTTGCGTAACTCGGGGGATGCCTGTATATCTTTACCTAGAAAACAATAGTTTGCTCTCCCCTTCTCAATATGGTTTTCGTTCAGGAAAAACTACCACTCACGCTTTGGAAATGGTTGTTAACGAAATCATAAGCTCTCTTGAAGAACAATCAAACCTTCTGCTAACTCTCTGTGACCTTTCCAAGGCTTTTGATTGTGTCCATCACCCTTTACTTCTAAAGAAACTGGAATTCTACGGAATCTCTGGTTTAGAACTTACCCTTTTCCAGTCATATCTCTCTGGTAGAACTCAATGTATCGATCTGGATGGGCAAAAATCTTCTTCAATTAAAATTCAATATGGAGTTCCCCAGGGTTCTGTCCTGGGACCTTTACTTTTTTTAATATTGATAAACGGTCTCCCCAACAACCTCCCATCAGACTCGATCCTGTATGCTGATGATGCAACAATATTGCACAACTGCAAAAATTTATCGGATGCCAATAGCCTTCTTGACAGCAATCTAAGTACAGCCACAACATGGTTTAAAACTAATGGTTTTACACTAAATAAAGACAAAACGCAAAATCTCATCTGTAGCCTAAAATCCCTAATGCGCAATGTGCACACAGTAAAACTTTTAGGATTTCACCTAGACTCAAATCTAAATTGGACTGCACACATTTCAGAGATCACAAAAAAACTCTCAAAATCACTGTACGTATTGAGGAAGCTAAGCTTTCTAATCCCCTCAGAACATCTCAAGTCCATTTACTCTTATACTCTTTTCAACAGTCACTTGAGTTATGGGCTAGAGATCTGGGGTAATGCCCCAGCTACAAAATCTGTTTTTCAGTTACAGAAAAAAGCCATTAGAATAATAACTCATTCTCCCTCTACTGAACATTGTAGGCCATTATTCAGGAAACTGAACATACTCACAGTCTACAGTCTGTATGAATATAGAGTACTTGTACATACAAAAGACAATCTCGAGTCTTTCACAATTGGATCCGACATACATGACCACGACACTAGAAGAAAGAATCACCTATTTGGAGGTCAAATGAGACTAAATATAACCCAAAATTCCTTCTCAAACATGGGTATTAAGCTCTTCAATCACTTACCTGCATCTGCAAGACGAAGCAACAGTACATACTAAATTTAAATCTGTTGTACACTCCTGGCTATAGCATCTAAAGCACTGTACTCCGTAAATGAGTTTTTTACTCAGGAAGCAGATATGGTTTTCTGAATAATTCCTGTTCTTTATTTAAGTATGCAAACTGTAATTATATGTATGTAACACTGAACTGACGAGGTCAAGTGTAAATTATTTACTTAACGACCAATAAATCTATTATTATTATTATTTATGATTTTTGAAAACATGAGCTGAACGGAATCTGAGTTAAAAAATTCTGAAGTCTTTAACCACTGTTGTTGTTGTTGTGTGAGCTTGAGATGCTTGTGGATTAAAGTTTGGCTGAATGTGTGATTCGCAGAGCTGCGCCTCGCCCAGCTGGCACTCGACCCCAACAACTCGCCGGCGTGGGACGTCCCTGAGCAAGAACGTCGCCCCTCAACCAAAATGCCACTCTTTGTCCGAGCGATGCCCATCTTCAGAAGTCTTCAGCAAACAGAGGTGAGCGTGCTTGAATGCTGCTGCTCCACAACTCAATGCTTTTGCGTATACACTCATTTCAAACACCTGCACAGTAATAGCAATGGTGATACCACAAAACGTGTACCTTAATCTCATTAAGTTTTTGCGTTTCTTTCTCCCACATATTGAAAATCATGCAAATTATCGTTAATGCAGAGAAAATATTTTCTTAGTTTTATCTCTAGAAATTAGTTGAGCCATAATCATAAATAAATAGGTGTGTGGATAGGGCAAAGCAAATAACTACTTTCAATTGAAAGTTAGCAGAGAAGAAGAGAGACAATTTGATGATTGCAGCACCTCACACACGGTAGGTATCTACGGCATTGATGACGGTGGAAAAGTGTACGATTGAATCGTTAGCAGAGAGGTAGATGGAGCACCTTGCCCTGACAGACACCTGAGAAGAATTTAATTCGATCATTATTTAGTTTTTTTCTTTCTCCCTTCCGCGTTAATATTTCATTCCGCTTATGTTGCACCTATTTCTAGTGCTATAACTAAAATCTTTTTCTTATATCAGCATTACATAGCATCATTTTAAGTACGGTGAAGAATGAAACCCAAAAACTAAAAAAGGCAACATATTGAGTTACAATTTTCAAGATATCATGAAAGTAAACCAACATCATAAATCATAAATGCACACATTGCAAAATCATAAATGCACACGATATTTAGAAAATAATGAAGTCAAACATGACATATTTCTGGCATCATTTAAGTTTGTTAATCATGTTTATAGTAATAAACGATTTAAGTTTTTCCTGATGAATACTTCTGACAAATATTTCTCGGGTATGCATCCAGGTTAAAGCTTTTATGTAAGCCGACGTTTCGGAAGACGAATTGTCTTCCGTCCTCAAGGCTGTGTTACTTTATCGAAGTTCAATTTCACACTAAACTGGATCGACCGTTTACCGAGGACAACAATACGGCTCAGGTGTCGTCCGATTGGCTGTAGGTCTTTTGAAATTCTTCACGTTTAACCCTTATGTTTTTCATGCAGCTGATTACAGGTCTCCAAGTAGTGCTTAGATGAAAGCCGGTGTCCGGATTGAAATTTTTGGGATTGAGGCGGATCTCTATTGCTTCCTTAACTACGTGGTCCCAGTAACGTTGAGCATGGCAAAGGATTTTGGTGTCGTCCCATTTAATAGCATGGTCTTCATTAATGCTGTGTTCCGCCACGGCCGACTTTTCTGGTTGCGCTGATCTGAAAAATCTCCGGTGGGGTAAGCAAGAGTGGGATGGGTATTGGCTGGTTGAGGTGGTGGGGGGATAAAGGATAAAGAGAGGGGGTGCAGAGGAAGAGGGGTGGGGGGCTAAAGGATAAAGAGAGGGGGTGCAGAGCAAGAGGGGTGGGGGGCTAAAGGATAAAGAGAGGGGGTGCAGAGGAAGAGGGGTGGGGGGATAAAGGATAAAGGGAGGGGGTGCAGAGGAAGAGGGGTGGGGGGATAAAGGATAAAGAGAGGGGGTGCAGAGGAAGAGGGGTGGGGGGATAAAGGATAAAGAGAGGGGGTGCAGAGCAGGAGGGGTGGGGGGATAAAGGATAAAGAGAGGGGGTGCAGATGAAGAGGGGTGGGGGGATAAAGGATAAAGAGAGGGGGTGCAGAGGAAGAGGGGTGGGGGGATAAAGGATAAAGAGAGGGGGTGCAGAGGAAGAGGGGTGGGGGGGTAAAGGATAAAGAGAGGGGGTGCAGAGGAAGAGGGGTGGGGGGGTAAAGGATAAAGAGAGGGGGTGCAGAGGAAGAGGGGTGGGGGGATAAAGGATAAAGAGAGGGGGTGCAGAGGAAGAGGGGTGGGGGGGTAAAGGATAAAGAGAGGGGGTGCAGAGCAGGAGGGGTGGGGGGATAAAGGATAAAGAGAGGGGGTGCAGAGCAAGAGGGGTGGGGGGCTAAAGGATAAAGAGAGGGGGTGCAGAGGAAGAGGGGTGGGGGGATAAAGGATAAAGAGAGGGGGTGCAGAGGAAGAGGGGTGGGGGGATAAAGGATAAAGAGAGGGGGTGCAGAGGAAGAGGGGTGGGGGGATAAAGGATAAAGAGAGGGGGTGCAGAGGAAGAGGGGTGGGGGGATAAAGGATAAAGAGAGGGGGTGCAGAGGAAGAGGGGTGGGGGGGTAAAGGATAAAGAGAGGGGGTGCAGAGCAGGAGGGGTGGGGGGATAAAGGATAAAGAGAGGGGGTGCAGAGCAAGAGGGGTGGGGGGATAAAGGATAAAGAGAGGGGGTGCAGAGCAGGAGGGGTGGGGGGATAAAGGATAAAGAGAGGGGGTGCAGAGCAGGAGGGGTGGGGGGATAAAGGATAAAGAGAGGGGGTGCAGAGGAAGAGGGGTGGGGGGATAAAGGATAAAGAGAGGGGGTGCAGAGGAAGAGGGGTGGGGGGTAAAGGATAAAGAGAGGGGGTGCAGAGCAGGAGGGGTGGGGGGATAAAGGATAAAGAGAGGGGGTGCAGAGGAAGAGGGGTGGGGGGGTAAAGGGCTTTCAGCCTTTGCTGAGATTATGTTTGGGGGGAGGTTTTTTTACCAAGCACTCAAGCTAAGTCACTGTAGGGAGGGGGAAAATGCTAGTGGAGGGGGGTGTTGGATTCGGAGGTTGGGAATCATTGAGTGACTTAATTCTCTTCCTTCCCCATATTTGCAACTGTCGATTTGAAAAGTGTTGATACAAGCTCACGTATTTACCAGCAAGAACATTGAAATTTGAGCAATTTTATGGACTTGAAACATTTTCTTGGTGTGATTCAATTACATAGGGTTTAAGTAGGAGTTATAAGAAATACCCCATGTGACCTTCCACACATGTGAAACTACGAAGTATTGTCAACGTGATGTTCACGAGTAGGCACGTAAATAGGGAAATTGTATCATCCGTGATATTTTTACAGAACTCCTACTTCCCCAATATTCCCACCTTTAGTTTTTAGGCAAACCCTCCAAAGTTACACTATAATTTATGATTTCACACTTTGATGCACTACAGTCAGAGGCATTTATTTTTTTGCTGCTTTCGCCGAAATAACTAGTTTTGTTGACAAATCTTTTGCTGTTTTCCGTATAAACGAATCCCATTTGCACCTTGGGACTGAGCCCGATGTTCATAATTCAAAACATTTTGTATTTTCGTATGATGCCATGTATTTGCCATAGGCTTTTAACCGGGACCACAATTTCACTGCGTAATATCGAAAATTTCGTTCTGTCCTGCTTCGTATAGTCGAGAGTTTACTGTGTTGATTTAGAGTTTACATTTTTGATTTTGTGGCAGTATAGTTATTTTAGTATGATTGCAGTTACCATTATACTTTTTTTATTATTTTGACTATGTGCTCTGGTGTTGTTAATTTTTCCTGCGTTGGTTGTTATCTTGATGTATCTTTTTAGTGATTTCTGTGGTAATCGCCACAAATTATCATTATTTGTTTGTCACAATATTTGCCTTCAGGTGATCTGTGGTTGCTTCTACACTATTATGGCACCATTGGCAGCGCATGGCAGCAGGAGGCGCAGGTCTCCCAAGGCAGTGAGCTACTTGTGGGTGTGCTCTGCATCGGATGGTGCTGGCAGCCACGTGTCCATCTCGAGTGTGGTGCTGGGTGCAGGGGCGTCTGGGCTGCTGCTCAAGCCCATCGACTCGTTTGATGTGGGCGCACATGTGGCATGTGTGGAGCATGTGGGGGCCCTGCGAGGCACCGACACCGTCTGGGTGGCGCTCACCGACTCCAGGTGAGCATTGTCTTCCTTCCAAATCTTCCAGTGTTGGCTCATCTGAGAAGTATCAAGCATAAAATCAATGTATTTCCAGTTGCAGTATATTTCAACACTGATGCGTGAACAGCAGTGAAATTAACATTGCACCCATGCCTCGCTTAGTGCAGTTTAGATTAGTGCAAATACCTTAATTGGGGATACATCCCAATGCTGCTAAGCCTAATCAAATAACCTTAACACTCTCTGGTTAAAACAAGAAGTTGCCTTGAGTACACATGGAATTACTCATTACTTATTTAATGCAGATTGATAGTATTTCTTGCCTCAAATCTTCTTCTTTGTAGGTATGTTCGTTGAAATACATACAATGCTGTGCAATGGCCAAAAACATTACCGTCTCGTCTCAACCCACGGAAGTAACTTATCTCGTCTCCTTAACTGAATGACCCTAGTTAATTTAGTTCATTAATATTATAGTGCCATTGGGCGAGATGGATCGGTCCGCTGGCACTATGAGGGTTGTATGCAATGTTACCTGGGTGCAGGACAAATTTAACAGTAAAGTTGACCATTTGTCAGCAAAGCTGTTATTGCTGTTGCCATTTCCAAGTGAGCATTGTGTTTTTAGGATGATGTGCTGGTAATTAATGGATAATTTTAATTAGATATGGGTCGAATGGCAGATTTCTCGAACTCGAATATCGAATTCGAGTATTAAATCATGGCTCGAGTATTCAAATATCTCAAATTTCGAATTCCTCAAATACCAGAATTGCACGAAGCACAGTAAATGTTATTCTTCTATTTCACTGGATAATTGTATAAATAAAAGGGAATGCATACATGAAATACATTTTAAAAAGCAACTTTTTCGTTTTGAATAAATTCCTCACACTGGTTGTTGTTGCGTTAGCTATTTTCGATTGCACTTTTGCTAAGGTATCTGTTTTTTTTGGGTGGCATTGCTTCAACAGACTTGTCATCTCCAAAAGCCAATGAATTTTTTATCATCTCGACTTTATTTGAATCTTGAAACACACTAATTTTGAATTGTGGATCAAGAATTGTAGCAAAAGTGAATAATCGTTCTTTTTCCAGAAATTCACACCGACTTTTAATGGAAAACAGCAAATCATTGACGAAACCTTGTAGATGACTATGCGAAAACTTCATAGTTTTTAGGAAATTAATACTGCTATTTACAAGGGAGAAAACTTAAGAAACTGTGACTGCACTTCCACTTGCAATAAATATTTCTCCTTCAAAAACATCCAGAACATCAATTGCTTGATAGCATCCCATTGTGGTGGAGTTATGTCTACGTTAAAACTCAGGTTAGAGGCAGCTAATGTTATGCTTGCTTCTGTTCCAGAAGACGCCTCATCATTTTCTAAAGCGAGTTCCATCTTGTTGGTTCACCCGAGCTCATGAGATTAGATTGCAGAGGGGTGAAAATAATATTTTCAAAGGTTGGTGTATTGATGGTATGCGTACATCCAGGGGCCTGGTTATGCGGTCGTTGAAGTCACCGACGAGACTCACGGTTTTTTCACTATTATGATAACGAAAATTTCGATGCTTTTCCAACTTTGACGTGTCCTTGCGGAGATGTCGTTCTGTATAGAGAAACAAAACTGACGTCAGGGGAAGCCCGCATCCTTGTAGTATTCGAATCCGTGATGATCTTTCCGATGAGTGGAATAGTTCAGGAGCAGTAGCTGAATGCGTGACGTAAGGTACCCCAAAAGTGGATTTTTTTTTCCCGCAATTTTCAATTTTTTTTAGGGATTTCAAGGGGGAAATCGGGGGTTTTCACAGTTTTCCCCCAATCATTTTCGGTCCCTAACGTCGAACGATATCTGTCTATTCACCATTCTTGGCCTGTTTTGTATGGACGTGTACGGTCCGCCCCATACACCTACATAAGGTTCCACTGACATTAATGGAAGCTTACTCATGAGTGCGAAGCATCCGCATGTGGAGTGAGGAGCCATCCATCCACTTTGCCCCTCCACCCCATCCCCATCATCACAGGGCGTATGGGGCAAAGACGCAGGTACTTTGTGTGGACGGCTGATGCGGACCAAGTGGATTTGTCAGTAGAATTATAGCGAGCTTGGAGATAACAGTGCGTCTATTCATTATGGATAGTGTAAGTGACACTGGGAAAATAACTGAAAAAATTATATACATCACCGCATACTTCAGTAAATATGGTCACTAAAGCGGCTTTTAATGTTCTCCATGCCACAGTAGGGTGCATCCAAAACCTCCTATGACGGGCACTTTTCTTTCGTTTTTTTTTGTTTTTCTAACCTGGTAAACAGCAATAGCTTGAATTGCACTTGGCTGAGTGACGTTCTTCTACATCGGCAAGCTACACACAGCTGACATTGTGCCTATGTGAACAACGTCCGCATCTGTTTGTCCATGTCTGTGTGAACAAAGGCGACCGCTCTCTGTCGTGCGCATGTGCACGTAGCATGGACCGTCCCAGTCCATGTGAAACAGGCCTCATCCGCGACTTTGATGTAGTTCGTCAACTTGCCTAAAATGGCGCTGCTTGCACTAAACAACTAGAGTCCTCTACGTCATATCTAGTCAACTACAAATGATGTGCACGACAACGGCAGTGTATGGCACGAAATTCAAAGTCTTCTAGGTATTTGAGATCTTACTATAATATATAATTATTCAAGATCTCAAATATCGAATACTTTCTAGTATTCAAGGTATTCAAGTTTTCGCGGATACTACTTGCACATCTCTAATTTTAAGATTGAAGGAGAAAGCCTGCTAGAGCTAAAACTTAATTACATTTGAACTCTTCTTCCAGCTTATACTGGATGTAGAAGATTGACTGCTTATCACCTGCATTAAGCATTTTAGTTCGCTCATGCTTCTAATGTTGAGCATTATATATGACCAGATTTTACCGAGAATGATTGCCTTTTTAAACCCTTCTGGATATACGATCTTACTTTAATGCTTGGTTTATGTGGAAAAGTGAGAATGGTGCCATATTCAATATGAATTGTCATTTAGGCTGCATGAGTGGATTTTGCCAAGGCTGCAGTTTTGTAGGGGCTTGCACAGTGGAAAGTGGTGTCGAGATCACTGAATGAAAGACTCATCTTCACCGAACTTGGTTGCTTTTTAAAGGAGGCTGCACATGAAATCCTAAGGAATGATTCTATTGCCTTTTAGTGAGAAGGTGGACTAGGCTTTAGGTATTGGCGGTATTTAAATCATATTGAATCATTGCTCTGTGTCTTCCCTCTGAAACCTACTCCGGTATGATTTTTTAGCATTATCTACCCACTAATTTTAGGTGTCTTAATGAGCTGATGGATGTGGTTGTCTGCCTCTTAAATCATCATGCATTAATCATCCTCTGAACCTATTTCTCTCCTTAATTGTTGCCACAATAGGCTAATTGTTTACAACGCCCACGAGCCTGAGAAGCAGGAGGAGATAGTGAGCACCATGCTCCCAGCCGTGGCGACGCAAATGAAGCACCATTGCAACCAGGTTTTTGTGGCGCTTGCCAATGGCTCCCTGCTGCTCTTTGTGCGTGGCGTGGATGAGTGGTGCTTGCAAGAGCCCCAGGTGCTTTCCTTGTCTCCCTTTGGCCCTATCAACTGTCTCCTGCCCATCGACCTCTGCGTGTACGCTGCGTCTGGCAAAGTGGTATGGGCGTTGAGTGCTCTCACCGGGGAGGTGCAGGTGAGTGTGGTGTGGAGCGAGCAACACATCACTCTTTGGTGCGGAAGTGGAGTGCTGCTCTCTCTCTCTCTCTCCCGTCAAACCAGTCATCCGAGGTACAATGTGGGAGTTCTCATTTTGTTTTGAGTTGGACTTTCTTGGCTTTTGATCGTGGACTTGTAATTCTGCATTGTGTGGCTTAGCACCTCAACATATGAGGGTCACTCCAACTCTTACTTCCCTGACTTCCACAGAAAGTTAAGGCCACCAAAATTGTTGCTCATTGTTGTGCAAAATTCCTTGTTGGGAAGAGCAAGTGTAAATATCACGCATGTACATATCTCTCTCACTCTCATGCGTGCTCAATATGGTTGTCGTGTGACAACCCCTTGATGAATATTTTTAGTCTGCTTAAGTTAATATGCCGAGGTGGCCATTTCTATTTTGAATTTGCCTTTTGGAGCAAGCCGCCTCGAGCTTTGGGTATACTGTATTCACCCACATTTGTCGGTAGGATTCAATTTTCAAAGGGTTAGCATAGCATGCATGGTCTTATTGTGTACTCTCTACAGCGTACCTATTGAGAAAACTTGATGGGTGGCATGTAGGTGTGAGACCAGGGAATAAAGCATACAAACTGGGGATAGAATTGAGGGAATTTTGCCATGTTGGTTTTAACTGAGTGAGCCTCCCTCTTTTGACAGCGTGACTTTCGAGTGCAACACGAGCACCTTGGAGACGTGTCCCTCATGGCCCACTCTGGCATTGGCCTTTGGCTCTCCTTCCGCTCCTCATCCACCATCTGCCTCTACCACACGGAGACCTTCAAGCACCTGCAGGACATCAGTGTGGCCGCAAGCGTTGCACGGGTTGCCTCGCAGGGCGGGGCCCCCACGCCCCCTGCTGCGGTGCGTGTCACGGCCCTCGTGGCCTGCCGGGGCCTCCTCTGGGTGGGCTCCAACGTGGGACTCGTGCTCACCATCCCACTGCCACGCCTCGAGGGCGTCCCCATCATCTCGGGCCGCGTCAACATCTCGCTACATGCGCACTGTGGGCCTATAACCTTCCTGCTGCCGCTGATCCCAAGGCCCTCACATGGCCTCTCGGGCCCCCTGATGGGCCTCCCACACATTGTGGAAGAGGGTGTGGGGAGGGGAAATGTGGCTCTCTCATCCCCTGATAGCAGCATCATCGAGAGCAGCAAGGGGAGTCCCGTGGCCGTGTTGCGGAGGAGGTCCTCTCCGAGGAGGGAGGCCCAAGGGGGATTTAGGAGAGCTTCAAAGACCCTTCCTCGGGGACTCGGGGGCTGCACATGGTCTGCAGGCGGATGCCAAGACTACGACGTGTACGGCCTGTATGGAGAGCTAATGAACATTCGTGACTATGAGGGGGAGAGTGGGGGAATGGGGAAGATGGGGGTTGGGGGTGGCTTACAGGGGGTGGCTGGTGAAGTGAGCAACGGCACATCAACTGCATCTACTTACGAGAAACTGCGCCGTTCGGATCCTGAGCTGGCTGCGATCCCAGCCAAAGTGAGCACACTGGATCGCAGGGTGAAAATGAAGGTGTGCCGTCCTCGCTCGCTGGACCTCTCTGACTGGTCCGTGGATTCCCGCTCTTCATCAGCATACACGTCATCCGGTTCGGAGGAGAGCATGCCGGTAGTGCCACGACCTCAAGATGAAGAGGGCAAAGTGGTGTCGTCGTCGTCTTGTGGGGAGGGGGGGAGTGGGGGGGGTCAGGTGCAGCTGCAGAGGCCGAGTGGGGGAAAAGTGGCCGAGGCACCCAGGACGATAGTGATGCTGATGGGAGGGCGTGGCTATGTGGACTGCAGGCATGTGGCGAGTTCCCAAACGGAGGAGCCCAACACGAGCGACGCTCACATTGTCGTGTGGGAAATGAAGCTGTGATCCGTGTGTCTGTGTGGTGAGCCCCTCGCACTTGTGAGCGGCGCTCTCTGCCAAACACGGTTTCTAATGTGAGGAAGATATGCTTCTTCTATCGAAGGGGTTGGCACTTTCTTTTGCCTGAATCTCTTGCATCGATGTTCTCAGTGCCTATGGAAATAATATTGATGCGTTGCTCTTCGTGGGTCTTCACTGAAATTGAGAAATGCATTCATCAGGAAATGAAGTGTTGTCTCCACGGAAGTGTCTTGCTCTCTCACTGTCTTGCGTGGCACAAGACCCTTGTGTTTCTTAACTGTTGTGTCTTGTTGCAGTCTTTGAGACTGACTCCAATGTTCACACTGCTCAGAACATTGAGTGCATCGACGTGCGTTATTGGTTGATTCAATTTTTCCTAGCTAAGCCTTGCAGAATGGTAAGGATTTCATGTTGGGAGAAATTAAGTGCAAGTTATGTCCTACTTAGTTAATTGATTGAGCAAATAGGGTTTGTACTCTAAGGCTTTGTACACTCAGTCAGTAATCCAAGTGGAAAATTGATGGTGCTTTTCTTCTCCCAGCATGATGATACATGATTAAAATGGGAAAAATCTTAGTCACTCAACTTCCTGTATTGCTCACCCAATGTGCAGCTTTTAGAGTTATTTTGTTGAATTGGAAAGGGGAAAAGGCCTCAAGGAGGTGAAACTTGTGCTCTTGCAGTTGAGAATTACTGGTAATGCATTTCCTCATCTTCCAGTGCAGTTACTATTATGCATTTACCACTTCCTCCTTTCAATTATTTGCATTGTTCATCAGTGTGATTGCATTTATTTCATCTTCAAAGCATGTACAAATTTATGTTTCAATCCTCTTTAATATTTAATCAGTCAATGACTCTTCCTCTGGCAATGTGTGCTATTACTCCTCACCCTTGATCCAAATGCTGATGGATGGATATTTGGTGTCCAGTCATCCATTCTTTTGTCCAGAAGTGATAGTGATATAGTGTGATAATCATTATAGTGGAGCAGAGTGGCTTCGTTGATTGAGCATTTTGAAAGAGAAGGAATTTCATGGCTGTATAAATCCAAGCACTTGTGAGTCCATCAAAGACTTGTTACCACTATGATTGGGAGTTGAGGGAAACCCCTTAATTGTAGGGTTGGTTTTGCACCCCTTTTGGGATGCATGCTCTCCTTTCAATTGCCTCTGTGTGCTGCCCTCATGCTGTATGTCACTTATGAATCTCGAACAGCTTTGAACCTACTCGAATTCCCTTCTTTCAGTGTGCGTTGAATAAATTTCACCATGCTATACAATAGGTGCCAATCCTCTTGGCACACCTGGAGTTAATTATTGATGACTATTGTTGCTGTTATTCCTTATTATTTATATACCGACCATGCCTTTTTCTTTTAGTTGAAGAAGAGATTGAGTTTTATGTTTTCAAAGAGCAGACATTGAGCTAAGCATTTTGTCAAACTTTGTTGGAGTATATTTTGTGCTGGAATTAATAAGAGATCTGTGTTGCATATTTTATCATACTCAGATTATATAATGAAATAATTGCATCGATTTTTAGGATGCAGACGCCAAAGTTCAATTATATTTTGGAAAATATTTACTTGTGTATGAATTTTTATGAAGGGAAAGAAAACAGGAAATTGTACAGAATAAGTTATATTTGATTTGAACTATCGTCAAATGTGGAAGAACTGAGCAAGTATTCATGTTTCTCTTCTCTCACTTCTTTATCATCCTGTCAGTTATATACTTCAATATATTTGTGAAAATAAACATATTTCCATGTTGAATTTTTGTTGTAGCACCAGCTTTGAACTAATTGAACTACCTAAAATTTTTACTTAAATATTTTACCTCTGTATCACAGTCATCAATGAACCAGTTTTGTGGAAGTGTTTGCTCAGTTATTGGTTGATTGCAATTTCACTGAATGAAATACTATTTTCGGATAAACTTGCACCTGTGTGAGTAAATACATACTACTTCTGAGACTCTCCATGATGCAGTCCCAGCCTGGGGACTTGACCAAAACATGTATGTACTGAACTAAGCTCGTACAATTTAAATGCTTCTCTCTCCAATAGCCAAAGACTACATTCAGCAAAACTGTAATTGGTGGAGTTAATAATCTGAGCAAACCATCCTTGTGAAACTATCTTTTCCAAGCTTAACTGTCTTTCTGACTTGAAGTGCTGCATGATGGCAGCAGAGGAATCATCGATACAAGCTGTACATGGCAGTAAAGTTCCAGCTCGGCAATCCATGTGCTGATCTAGCTGCTATGTATGTGCATAGTTTCCTAGAATTGAATAATTGGAGCATGGTAGAGTGCTTGGCTGGTGATCCAGGGTTCAAATCCCTTGTGAAGCACCTTTTCTCAAAATAGGAAAAATCTTTTGAATCCAAGGTGGCCTAGGGAAAGGAAGTGGCCTCCTTACCCTGGGGTGAGGTCTGCCCTTTGCTATTTGAGCCAACCCCAGGGTTGAGTGAGGCTCAACGCCCAATCAACCCCCGTCATGTCTTCATCCTGTCATTTCATTAAACTATTTTTTGAGGCCTCAGTTATCTCCCAAAACCACCCAGCCTGTGAGAGGTACAAATATGTTAGGGAGGGTCTGATGAAGTGCCCACTCCTATTGCCTGAATGTAGTCGGCTTTCTTCATTGCTAATCTGACCTCTTTTTCCTCTTCTCAACTGTAGTTGCAACCAACCCTACCCGTTGCCTGTATTGTAAATTAATACAAATGGGTTGAAGGGTTTGAGCCAGATGAAAGGTTGTCTATGTGATGGTGTCTTGTAAAAAATGCTTTTGGAATGGATGTGGGAAACGTTCTCTTCCCTGAATACATGGAGTGCAGTCGCATGAGCCCAAAAAACTTATCGAGTGGGACCTGGACTGTAAAGACTGCTGTTGTCTTCGAGGCATTGAGGTTGGCAATGTCCATGAGGTGTCTACTGTATAAAGTGATTTCAATTATTTATCAATGTAATCCAAGAATGAAGAAGTGGAGATGTAGAGGAAGAAGGCAGGGACAACTTAATTGGGAAATGTTAAGGGCTGGTAAGCTGAAAATATCATAGGGAAATGCTGAAGGGCGGATTAGATATGTTAGTACCGTGTGAGGTGAGGTGGAGATTACCTATGTGCCGAAGTGCAGAGTGGTGTGCATTATGGAAAGATGGTGAGGAGGGAAGGTGATTCAGTTGAGGGGTAACTTTGGAATGAAGTGGGTTGAGGGTGGGTAGACACATGGGTAGTTTCTGGTGATTGGTCAGTGGTGGTGGAATTTGAGGCTCAACCTACCAATGCGGTGTTGCTTCAGGTGTTCAGCCAACTATAAAAAGAGGTGTGGGAGAAAAGGCAATGTGAAGAGATCATAAGTTTTGAGAAGGAACAAAGGTAGGTTCACCCTTCACCGAGGTAAAGTTTTTATTGGGCAGTAAAAGTGAAAAAAATGAAATGTCATGAAAAAAATTAAAGCTGTGGATGGAAGGATGGTGGAAGAGCAAAGAAAGATGTTTGGAATAAGAGGAAGGATTATGTGTACGATGTGTTGCCTGTGTGGATGAGAACTGGCCGAAGAGATTGAATGCAGATGAGAAAAGTGAGGTGGAGGAGGATATGTATTGTTGGACTGGGTAATTTGGACATCCAGAGAGCACATCTGAATATGAAGGCTCATGGATTGATGGGTGTCTATGATATCCTTTGTGAGCTTCTGAAGTATTTAGAAAAGGTTGGGAGGAGTAAGTTTTTCAAACTGGTATGAATGAGGGAGGTTCTGGACCAGAGGATTTTCTCATGACTACCAAATAAGAAGAAAGCTATGGAATGCAGGGACTTTATGGCTACTAGCCTCATATTAGATGTAGCTGAAGTGATACCAAGGATTATGAATAGGGAATTGAAAGGTGGGAGGCAAATAAGTACTTGGGAGATGATTAGTTTGCTCTCAGGAGTGGAGACTCAACCAGTGATGTGACTTCGGTAATGAGGACCTTGGTAGAGGAGCAATATGAACTGGATGAGTATCCTCACTCAGTGGTTTCCTGCTATTAGCAGGTCTCCTTTTTGGTGGAATGTTCTCTTCTCTTGGACTATTCTGCTGATAATTTCTTTCTTGCTTTTCCCATCGCTAGTTATCCTGCTTCCCAAATAGGAGAATTCATCCACTTCTTCCAGCAATTTACTTTAGTAATCCCGGTAAGGCCAACGATTTTTTTGTGTATTTTTTGCCCCTCCCTATTTTAATATTAGTCTTCACTTCTTCTCTCCTGCTGCATCCATATATCTTGGTTGTCTTTGTGCTTATTTTCAGCTGATATACATATACCCATTACCCTACCCATATTAACCAGAATATTTTTCAAATCCTTCTCTGTTTCTGTTATGATGGCTATGTCATCGGCAAATCTTAGAATGCTATTTTTTTCCCCATGGATATTCACTTCCAATGCCTTTTCTTTGATTTCATTAATGGGTTTCTCAATGTAAATGTTGAAAATTACGGGTGACAATGCACAGCCTTGTCTCACTCCTTTCTTAATTGTTGCTTCTTCACAGCTGGGCCCTGATTTTATCACCGCTACTTGGTTTTTGTGTTCACCATGGATGATTTTTCTGTCATTGTAAAGAACTCTAATTTCTTTTAGGATTCCAAGCATTATGTTCCAATCAACGTTGTCAAATGCCTTCTTTAAGTCCACGAATGCAATGAACATTGGTTGTTTTTTCTCCATTCTCTTCTCTATAAGCAGCCAATAAGGGCCAATATTGCTTCCCTTGTGCCTTTGTATCTTCTGAATCCAAATTGGTCCTCATCCAAATACTCTTCTAATCTTCGTTCTATTCTTCTATAGATGATCCTTGTCAGTATCTTCAACCCATGTGTAGTCAGGCTTATGGTCCTTAAATCTTCGCAGTTCTCTGCTCCTTTTTCCTCTTAGGAATTGGGATTATAACATTCCTCTCGAAATCCTTTGGTATCTCAACCATTGTATACATTTCACTAATGATTTTGTACTGCTGGTTCAACATCTTTTCTCCTGCATTTTTAATTAGCTCTGTGGGAATATAATAAATTCCAGATGCTTTAATTATCTGAAGGTCTCTTACAGCCGCATCAAATTCTGATCTTAAAATTGGGGCTCCCATGTCATCGGCATCCACTTCCCTCTGGTTTTCGATAGCATTCGGTCTTAGGCTGCTTCCTTTGTACAAATCTTCCAGATATTCCTTCCATCTCTTCCCTTTTTCTTCGTTTTCAATCATTAGTTCTCCGTTTTTGTCCCTAAGGGTATTACGTCTTACCCCCCTTTCCTTAAAGTGGTTCCTCACTATCCTATAGGCGGCCTCTACTTTTCCATGCTTAAGATTGTTTTGCACGTCTTCACAAATACTTTTCATCCACGTTTCTCTAGCCTTCCGCACATATTTCGTTCCTTATTCTCTTGTAACAATTCTGTCCTTCCTCTGTTTTCGCAGCCTTGATTTTTCTCCTTTCTTCAATGAGATCCACTACTTCTGTATGATCTATGTTTTTTTCATAATGACTTTTCTTTTACCAAGAACTTCCTCAGCTGCTGCCTGCAGACCAAATCTAATGGTTTTCCAACTCTCTTCCATATATTCGTTGGTATCATCCTTTTCTTTTTTTCTCTCTGCTTCTTTAACACATTCAGTGCGGATGACATATATATATGTCATGAGGGCTTTTCCACTCAGGCGGATGACATAAATGTATGTCTTCGGGAGTACGTTTTTCCGCTGGTCACTAGGGTGCTCCGAGCGCGCCTAGCGTTACTTTTTCACCCTCCCGCAGTTCGGGATTGACCTTACACCATTGCGGAAGTGTCTGTTTCTAGTTCTACGTGTTCCTTCATTTTTAGTGTTTTTTTGTTTACTTTACTGCTGTTTTTGGAACAATTTGGCAGGTTGAGATTTTTCTTTTCATTTCCTTCGTTTCTTTTTCATCATTCTTATCGTAAATATCATAATCATGTCTTACATATGGATTATTCTTTTAAATTTGTTTTTTTACCTTTATTTTTAATTTATTCATATTTTATGTGCTATCACAAAAATTATGATTAGACTAACTTTTTTATTGAAGATATTTATCCCCGTTTCATACTCACTACATTATAAAAAAAATGATCTTAGTGCGGTGCTTCAGTTAATGATGTTATATTTGAATTTCTTTTGCTAGGAACATTTTTTTATTAATGCAAATTACGTTTATCCTGGGTGATTTTTTTTGGGTCTTTTTCCTACTTTTACTGCATATTTTCTCATTCGTTTCCCTAGGTCAATTACCAATCCTCTATTCATTTCTATTTTATTTCATTTTCTGAGTTATTCATACGTGTTGGGTTAGTTGCAGATTTTCTTCCTTTTCATAAAAAAATAACATATTAATGGCGTATGCAACACTGCATTACATTATCTACAGTATTGGTCTGTATTTTTTTACTTGTTTATTTGTTTCCTTAGCTTTGTAAACGAAATTGCAGAAAAGAATAGACTCAGAGGTATTTTAAGCATTACGGCATTTAACCATTATTTATTCCCTTGAAATAGTATTTTTATCTTATTTTTTAATTTATTCATATCTTATGTACAACCACAAAAATTATTATCAGACTTAGTTTTTGTTAATAACGTGTATTCCCGTCTCAAAACTTACTATTTTATTCAAAAATGTTTCCATGCGGTCCAAAAGGTCGTATTTTATACTTTATTAATAATTTTAAAATAATTATTGCAAATTACGTTTTTTTACATAATTTGGGTTTTTTTCCTAATTTTACGGCATATTTTCTCAGTCATTGCTCCGCATCAATTACTTGTCCTCTGATCATTATGGTGTTTTCATTTTGTAGGTCATTAATACATTCTAGTGTTAGGTACAGATACAGTCTTAATTTTCATAAAAACTAAGGTATTAATCACATATGCTACACTCCATTACACAAATTGTACTATTTTGCTTGATAATTTTTAAGGCTCAAGGTTGGAGTCCGTCCCTACCAGCGGCACTCCCAGAGATTATTTCAACTTGCAAATGATATTTTCTTTGAAATAATCCTCTCATAGACGGAGAAAAAAGCTGTAAGCATTTTCCTCCAAAATCCTTCACCAAGGGCCTTCACTAAGGGCATAATGGATTGGAAGCTGTTAGACAGGGAGAACTGGAAACTTGGCTGGGCCTTCTTCTCCACATGGGCGCAATTAGGGTTAACACGATTTTTAACGATTGGAGGTCAGATTTAGTGTGAGTACCGATATTCGGGAGAAAATGTGCCCTTATAGGTTTTTAGGAATGATGCAGGCTCTTAATTTCTCCGCTAACCGTGAAGGCATCCGAAGGACAGTGACTGCAATTTGCCCAGAATGTGAAGGTCAACCAGGGCTCTAAGGCCTTGCTTTCAAATATATCATTAACACTTGTGAGAATTTTTATTGAAATGTTTCAATTTTGCAATAACTCTGGGGTAACATAGATTAAAAAAAATGTTTATCCCATAAATATATATTTTTCTTGCCGTTCATTGTGTGTTCTACTTCTGTGACTTGAAAAAATTGAATCTACGGCCGTTGAAACAAAAAAAATACACGTAAAGACTAATTCCAAGATATTTCCGCCATTAACCTAAGGAATCAATGGTAGAAGAAGTATTATAAACGGAAATATGAAAAGTTCACTCCTTCATACAAGGAAAATTGCATGTGTGTAATGCGGGTTGCGTGAATTGTCAATTACTGGTGACGGGTGGCATACATGTATGTCATTAGTGTTTTTTACTAATTGCTTGAAATAGAAACAAAAAAAATTGCAAATTCTGTTGTATTACTTCCAAGACCACCGTTATGAAGCAAAATCACCCATCCGTCACTGGAGGTTTCGGTGAAAATATCATCCGCATTGAATGTGTTAAGCGTCACTTGGTGCTGAGCATCCATCAATTTTTCAACATGCCAAAATTTTTTACAGCTTTCTTCAATTTTTTAATAATTTTTTATTGCATTCTATTGTGACTAAGTCATGGTCACTGTCGATATCTGCCCCGAGGTAGCTTTTGCATTCTTTCTCTTGGTTCCTGAATCCTTGTTGTGCTAGAATATAGTCGCTTTGGAATGTTCTATGGTCTCCTGGCATCTTCCTTGTGTATGTTCTTTGCATGGAATTTTTGAGTAATGTGTTGGCAACAGTGGCATATAACTAGGAATATGCTTCGGGGGAGGGAGAATGGAGGAGCTTGGAGGGTAACCCTTCCAGGCAACGGGGGCTTAGTAACCGGTCAGAAGCACAATCATTGTATCGAGGCTCACTGCCATGACATAAAATAATGATATTTAACTTTAATCAGATGCAGTTTTTGTGTGTCAAAATTAGACAATAGTTTTCAATATTTTTTATTTCTCTGAGGCTTTGGGGGGGATCTATCCCCTCATCTCCCCAATAGTCATGGAATGGGTTGGCAACAACTATCCTATGTTCAGTGTAGAATTCAAGTAATTTCGCTCCTCTTTCATTTTGGTTTCTTAATCAGTTCATTTTTACATGCTCACCAAACTTCTTTGAAAATGTTATGTGGTGTATAAGGTAATATTATTTATCAAAGCAGCGGAACATATTATAGTAAATGAAATTTAACCCTTGGGCTGCGGGAGTACTTGATTTTAGTCACCAGCTTTTGCGGGAGAGATCCAAGAAATATTTTTCCCTGATCTTGCCTGGCCCAGTGTTTCACTGGGAGTTAACCCTTATAATCAAGGGTAACTCTTTTTTATTTCTTACCAACGGATGGGCCTACATTTGGGCATTTGTTGTGGACATATTGACAGCAGGAAGGAGCAATGCGAAATGAGTAGTACGATAGGAAATTCCGGGAGGCAAGAGTGCCTTTCCGTGAAGAATTGCCAGGGAGAGATAAGCCGTATTAATTAGCGATCCCTACAGTGTGGGAAAGTGCACTTGGGCTTTATCTGGGTAGTAATATAAATTTTGGGAAACTGCCATTGGTAGTCGAGCAATGGTTAAACGTTTGAAAACGTTTTTCCCACAGTCTGTGTATAATACGTTAAAAAACGTTGCTGCAGTTTAAGGTTCAAACAGTAGCTGAAATTTGAGCAAAGTGGTTACGTAGGCTAAGCCTACCTTAATAATGTGCTGTTAATTGATGTGATTAATTTCATAAAGGATGACCATACCTATGTCATTAAGCATATGTGAGCTGTGCAGACTATAGAGCATTCGGAGAAAGAGTGACTGCCAAAATGAGTGGTAGATTCGTGAAAATCATTTGGTAATGAAGTGAAATACAATCAATCTAACTGTTTTGCAGCAGTACGCTCTTTAGTAACAGAGAATGCATTTCTAAGCAGTTTTTAATCTGGAAGTCGTGAGTTGATTAAAAAAAATGACCGTCGTTAATGTGAAGAAATCGATCATTAAACAGTTTTATCACTATCTTAATATACTTTTCTCGCAAATTTTCAATTATGATTCGTCGTGTATGTGCTTTTAGTGTATTGCTTAACCGTGGGAACGAGATTATTTAAAAATTTCATTGCATATCATTTTGAATTAAGCGCTCTAAAGGTTTCTTCGCATATCGTTCATCACTTTATTTCAAGTTGTCAACACAAAGCAGAAGCAGCAGAAGGCGATAGAGCGGGGAGCAGTGGAAGTGAGAGGAAGAAGCTATGAAATGATAGATTACAGGTGTTCAGTTTCGTCTTTTGACCTCGTTTAAATTGTGTTATGATGGTTTTTACTGAACGAATGGAGTAGGTAAGAGTAATCTACGCTAAATTATGGATGTGGTGCTATGACTTAATGTTAAGAAATATTTTAGATGCACCTCAACTGTATCGTTTATGAATTGTCCACCATTCTTACGATGGAATATATTTCTCCTGCGAGACTTTTGGTTCTTATGATGAACGGTTTTTTTCCAGGTAGATTGTCCTGAGATTTTTATGGTGAGTCTAGTGCGCTGCCGCAACATTTGTATTTGTATTGTACGTGCTTGAATATTAACCGTCTTGGATTTAGTGTCAAGCGATATCGAAATCAAATGCCTTAAAATATGTTTTCTTGGAAAAGAAAGGTATTGAAAATTGAGGAGCGTGTGATAGTATTCTTCCCTAAACTTTATATGCTGCGGCATTTTTAACAAACTGATGTTATCCGTATATACCATTAACGTATGACTCGTGATAAATATTCTTGCTGTTTCGTTGCCTTGATTGTTTATTGAAGAATTTTTTGTATTTTCTTTCACCAGATGAGTTATTGTGGAGCTGTAGGCTAGCTTTGAGGAGGAAGCCATTCATTGAAATCTCAAAAATGTCCAAGCCACCGAATGAGAACCTGCTAACTTTCAAATTAGTTGTCGTCGGAGATGGAGGAGTTGGGAAAAGTGCATTAACCATTCAATTCTTTCAGAAGTTGTTTGTTACTGATTACGACCCGACGATCGAAGATAGTTACATACAGCACACCGAAATAGACGGACAGTGGTGTATTTTGGACGGTGCGTACAACATAAATTTAATTAACTGTTGTAAAATTTCATCTCTTGTTTGATATTATATAATTATTTAGCAAACCAGCATTTTCTGACATCGAGGGGTAAGGATTTTAGTATTAAGTTTTGCTGTTTTGGTGTATGTATTGGACCAACGTAATTCACCAATCATGTTGCTGAAATAAGTATTTGCTAAAGTAGTTCTTTCACATTTTGAATTAAATCTAATTCTGTTCTAATTTTACTTTGGCCTGAAATGCTATGAAATAGAATCGATGTGCCTCTGGAATTTCCGATTAGTAGTGAGGAAATTCTCGTTGTTTGCATTAAATCAACTATTTGATGAAAATGACATTGTGCCGAGTCCGCGAGGCTATTTACTTACCTAAGGCCAATATTTCGAATCATCCGCATCTTTCAAAATTGACAAAGTAACAATCTGCTGACATTAAACTATCTCAACAAAATGTCTTCACAGTCATCAAACAAAGAATTGCAATGATAAATAAATCACTTCCAATCATAATTAGCACGACTACCTCCTGTGTGCTCAGAGAATATCTCATTCTTATACCGTAATGAAAATATTGGCCCAGATACCTAGCACTCAATGACATCAGTGTGATAGTTGTGGTAGTGAAATTACAATTCAACAGCTTTAAATTCAGGTGGTTCTAATGTTAGTAATCTTGTTTTGTTACCATTCTCATTGTACAGCTGTTTGTTTTGATTAATCTTTACTGATATTAAGAGGTGGTTGAAGTTTTTCTAATTAGGTTCACAAATTTTGATTCAACTAATTTTTCAGTCTCGTTCTTTCCAATGACACTGTTTCGGTTAGCTAATGGAAACCTAAATAATGCCTCTGTATTGCCTGATGAAATCGAAGTATGTCCTCATCTCTCTTCTATCATTTCGATAGGGTTTAATGCTTGCCTACTGCTAGCATGGTGAAATAGCAGAGTTAAGGATGTTTGATACTGAAACTGTTTAACCCCCTCAAGTCAAGTCCGAGGTTGTCCCAATTGAAGTCAAAGGTCTGGTCTGCAATGCATTCAGTACTTACAATACGGAATATAACTTGGAATTGAATGGTCCCGGAAAGTCAAAGTGTATTCTTTTCCAATTGTTTCTCGTGATAAAATCATTCAGGGAGGTAACTTTGGAGGGTTATGCCTTACTACAAGACACAAAGAATTTCTACGGTCTAGGACAGCAATCTTCAATAGAGGTACATGGAGTTGGAGGAGTATTAATGAGGAAGCTATTCATTTGACTCACATTAGTTTGGCATAATGCTTTCCAACCACCAGTCTCACATTTTCCCTGACAAAAAGAAGAACTCTGACACTAAAGTTAGGAACAATAGAGCAATAAACTGATCAATATATGTATTCCAATTACATATTCATATGGCTCAATTCTTCTCTGCATTGTGCGGGTTGGCTGGGAATCCCAGAGAAGTGTTCATGGGGTGAACATGGAGGGGAGACACTTGAGCAGGTGGAGGAGTGGCTCCCTCCTTCACAATCTTGTCCAATGGGCAAGTGCCAGGTGGGATGAGGGGAAATTCAGGCAGGCAATTGGAAGCCAAAGGGGTGAGAGAAAAGGTGGAGTGAGTCATTGGGGGAAAGAGATTTGATGCAACAACAAGAGAGATAGAGACAACACTCCCTTGATTTCCCAAAAGCCTATGTATATTCATCTGCAGAGCTACTATTTAAGAGTAAGGACCTCTAGCACCGTTTTCAACACCCTCTTCCTGCTAAGTACTCCCTCTTTCCATACATTGTCTCCTCCTCATCTCATCGATAAGCTGCCTCTCCTCACCCACCATGTCCAGCACTTCCTCATTCCTCTCCCTCCACGTCACTTTCTCAATTCTTCTCCACACCCACACCTCGAATGCCTCCACTCTTCTCTGGACCTCCCTCCTGAGCGTTCATGCTTCCACACCAAAAACTATAGATCAGAATAGAGTAGTTTCCTTCATCAAAGAAAACGAAAGGCATTGATTGCGATTCATTACCCACCATTAGTGTATTCATAATATACAAATTATTTGGTTTTAGAAATACCAGTTTAGATGAATGTTAAAGGTCAATTTTAACCTCATTTGAAAAAGGCCAGATTGGCACCCATGCGATGCCACTCCACGTGACGTCACAGGGACCTAGTTTCTATACGAGTAGATAGAAGTTTTACATCGCCTGAGATTACTAATGCATGCATGAGGCACAGAGCTCAGGGAAAAATCCCTTAATAATCACCTATTAAAACTCCTATGGTCAGAAAGTTTCATTCGTTTGATAGGGTATTAATAATCCTTAATTTAACCAAGCGCTACCTGATAACCGGGTACTCTGCTATCTGCTAGCAGCCTGCATTGCAGCAGTGCTCATAGCCTCGCACCAAGGTGGCCTCACACAGCGGTAGCTGGAACCAGAATACCATCACATGGGCTTTTCCCATCAATCATACTTAGCTGTCGCGTTTTCGCACGCTTGAAAATTTACACTTTTCATTCAATTACAAAAAATAGATATCGTCATTTAAAAATCTAAAAGCATGAAATATATACTCCAGGAGTAATTATCTTTTGATTTAGACAATAACAAAGAAGGAAACCACCCTATTCTCCGTGGAGTGTTACCTCTGATCAAAGTACATCAAGGGTTACATATGTGAATATGTTTGGTATTCTAGGTGAAAGATTCAGGAGATCCTTTGTGGAGAGAAGCAATTAAGATTAAACGTGATTGAAAGTACGCTTTACCGTTGCTCTAAGATTTAAGTGGAACAATGAAGTGTGCGTAATAAGTTTCCCATAGGATAGTTGAGGTGCATGGTGGCCTTGTGGGTGGTGATAGTGCTTGGTTGCTAATGGAGAGGTGGCGGGTTCAAAGCCCAGCTGCAGTCTTTGGACATTCCCTATCAAAATTCTCAAGGTAGCCTTGGAAAAGGAACTTACAATAAGCCCTGAATATGTGTTAAATTGACACACCTTCGCATTAGTCTGGGCTAAGCTCCAATCTCATGTATCCTAGCCAACCTCTGGGTTGTGATCAGTGCTTGGTAATTGGTTTTTGAGATTAGTTTCAGGTACCAAGGCTTTTTCAGTGGTTCTTTATTGCCGAATTCTCAGCATTTTTTCTACTCATGTGAATTACATGCTAAAAATCATGTCACAGAATATGATAAACTGATTTCATTTATGATGCTCATTGATGTGAGTGTTTCAAGTAATGAGACGAATAAAAAATCGATTGATTGTCTTTTTGTTTCCACAGTTTTGGATACTGCCGGGCAAGAAGAGTTTAGTGCTATGCGCGAGCAGTATATGCGCAAAGGAGATGGCTTCCTTCTTGTTTATTCTGTCACGGATAAGCAGAGCTATGAAAATATTATCAACTTTCATACACAAATTTTACGGGTGAAAGACAGGTAAGGGAGATTTTTCATTCTGGCACTATTCTTATGTGTGTTGCCAGTGGCGGATCCAGGATAGGGGCAGGGGGGAGGGCTAATGGGGGAGTTAAAATTCCAGCAGTAGTGGGGGTTACCATGCTATCTAGTGTAAATTGGGTACTTCGCTAGCCCCCCCCCCCCTCCATAGAATAGATCCGCCACTGTGTGTTGCTATAGTGAGATGTGAGGAGTCAGCTCTAAGCATTGTGGAAGGGACCGTTTGTTTGTCCACTCGCTGATGCGTCAACATAATGGCACAGTGCCCTGACCTCAAGTGACTGTGGGCCTAAATGCATGCCTTCAGATACGTCAAACCGTCAAACTCTGGATGGCTGCTGTGGTCATAGCATGGCCTATTTTCATTTTGCATGGAATTTATTATTCTTTCACATGTAACGTCTATGGCTCCAAGCTGTGCTTGCAATAGGGCAGTTGCTTCACCAAATAAATCAAATCTATTATTTGTGGCTTTTGCCCCACTATTTAAGTGTTGATTAATAATTTTTATCGGAATAAAAAATAGAATATTCAGTAGTCTTTGCCATGAAATGCATCAATATACATGTGGAAAATATGAAAGTAATGGATAATGAAAAATACATATGTTATACTCAATCAGAAATATATTAAATGTACAATAATTACACAATAAGGCAAAATATTAAACAACTCCAAAGGACATCACAATGTTATCATACTCATCACATTCAAGGAATTCATTGCAAGAGTAAAAGGCTTTTTAGGTGAGCCAGCTATTCTGCTGAACCTCTCTATCCATTAGGGCCGGCCGTAAGTTTCGTATGGCCTATACCGATTCCACTCGGGGGCTGTATTCTGTATTTCGTCGGTACCACACCGGTCGGTTTCCCTTCCCAGCCCACCGACTGCACATCATTCCGTACCGACGACTGCAAATTCAGCGATTCAGTATGGTCGTCGGTATCAAACCAGTCGGTACGCTTTCCCCTCCTTCTCAAACAGGGAAAATCCGAATATATCCGAAGTTAGAAGTCATCTAACGTGTCTCCACCAATGAAAGAAGGGTAAAAACAAGTGAAGACTCATTGGCACAGTTTGTCGTCGTCATTCTCAATCTTTTTCTTTGCGGAAATTACGACTTATTGCTAGATTAAGATAATCGATATTGGATAAGTTGTTAACAATGCTTATATAATGTGTGGTAGTAATGCTGTACCTACAGAATCGAAGGAAACAATATTACAACATCACAATATAGTTTGTATGTGATGGAGATTGTTGTTGCTGGAATGAATTATTGGAACTATCCTTGAGATCGTAGTTTCTTTTAAATATTGGTTCCGTATATTGCTATTTATTCATGATTTGGTAATATAGTTGTCATTAAGTAAGTTCCGTCTAAATGTTATTAACGGAAGGTTATGCCGTTGGCACCATAGCAGACGAAAATAACATACCATGGAACGTGAACGTAGGATTCAAAAGCAAATGTAAATGTCATATTAGAGGAACAAGTTAGGAAATTGTTATAAAAATATGGAGCTGGGTGTAATTAAAAGAAGTGTAATGACGAGGAAGCAAAGAAATTGTGATTGGGTGAAATACATATGTTTAAGTTGCGCATTCCAAGTGAGAGAAAATGATAATATTGCGGCAAACCTCATACTTATTAACAAATATCTTCTTTTATCGTCAAGGGAATCAATGGATGACGATAAAATGAAATATAGTTGCCTGTTACAAATGAAAGAAACTGATACCGTTGTGGCAAACTTCATACTTAAATAAAAAGATCTTATTTCTATGCCGAGAGAAACGCCAAATTGATGATTGAGTGAAATAACAGTCGCCTATTCAGAGTGATATAAAGTGATAACATTGCGGCAAAACTCATATTTAATCAAAAATATCTTTTTTATGTCAAAGGAGCAAAGAAATGATGATAGAGAGAAATAAAGCCTATTACAAGCGAGTGAAAGTGGTAACATAAATGAAAGAAAGTCATTATATGTTAGCAAACCTCATGTTTATTAACCAATATCTTATATTTCTGTCAAGGTAATCAATATAGATGATGACACAGTGAATTATAGAGGCGTATTCGAAGGGGCAGAAAAAGATAACATTGCAGCAAACCTCATCATTTACTCGGTGATGAGGTAAAAACAAAATAAAACGTACAATGCGCACTGGGGAGTTCATGAAACCCTCTAGTCGGTGGCCGTACCAACACCTTTTTGCTGTCGGTACGGCTACCGACGATCTCCCGTCCTCTCGTCGGTGCCGCACCGATCGAGTTCGTACAGAATCGCACGACTTCTTACCGGGAGTCGGTGTGACATCGCACCCGACGAATGGGTGCCGCACCGATCGGTTTGGAGGTACAAAATACGGCCCCTGGAGGGGCCATATCGTATGGCCCGGCCAAAAGTCTTAAAGCCCTTTCTTTAGGCGAGTATGAGAATTATAATTGGTACTATAATTTGGGTTAACTTTTTTAACACTAGTCATTAATTGATGAGGAAGTTTGTTCCAATGTGGATAAAAAATTAATTCTATGGTCATTAACCGAAGTGGACTCTTATGAAAGGATAAATTTGGATTTTCTTTAATCACTGATCTGGCAGCAGATGCTGGAGAGCTTACAAAAAAGTGAAGAACGCAAATCACAGACGAGAAGAAGCAGAAGAAATTTGTGCACGATTTGTACCGTGCAGTATGATAATATTCGTGAATTGTACATTAGGGCAGATCGCAAAAATCGATTTTTTTCAAATCCATATGGCCCAATGAAAAAAAGTTGTGGGACCGATCAAAAATAAGGCCTTAAAAATTTGAGACCTGTACGTGAACCCCTGACCCTCGCTCAAATGCAATTTTGGGGGGGAGGGTCAAAATTCGAAAAATATAATATTTTATGGTCATTCCCTATAGATTTTGCCGAGTTACTGCCCTTCTTGGGCAAAAAGTTCGTGCATTTTGAATTATCTGCCACCGTTTAGCCACAAAATGCCTAATTTGAGTCCGCGTCCGCGAAGAAAATATTCCAATGCCCACGCAGCGTCGCCGATACCAGAGCCGCAGGCCGATCCCTTCCCCTCCACGCTCGCTTCTCCCCCTCCCACGCCTCTAACACAGCAAAATTCATCCTGCGCATGCTGCTAGGAGGTCGTTTATCTTTCATAATATAAATCAGAAGATGGTAGACGGTAAAGAACGATGCGTAGTGAGACGACTTATCCCTTCTTTGGCGCCTCGTCGGCGTTAAACAAATCGATGTTACCAACTTTTAGAGAAGTGGTGAAATAATTTTAGACCTGCGCGCGCAGGAAAGGAGACTACGGTCTTGAAGACGCCTCTCGAGTGGCTATGAAGGTTTGGGAACTTAGGTTATGCACTTCTATTCCGGTATTGTCCGACAGCTGTGACTAAATGGATGAATAAGGGTGAAGGCCGCCGAAGGCATTTTGTGGCTAAACGGTGGCAGATACGTCAAAATGCACGAAATTTTTGCCCAAGAAGGGCAGTAACTCGGCAAAATCTATAGGGAATGACCGTAAAATATTATATTTTTCGAATTTTGACCCTCCCCCCCAAAATTGCATTTGAGCGAGGGTCAGGGGCTCACGTACAGGTCTCAAATTTTTCAGGCCTTATTTTTGATCGGTCCCACAACTTTTTTTCATTGGGCCGTATGGATTTGAAAAAAATCGATTTTTGCGATCCGCCCTATTGTACATGTAATGGATAGAGTTGACATCCTATTGTAGTTCTAACCCCCTCCTCCCCTTCCAATTGTGTAACTATTGTCTCATGGCTGCAATCATTTGCCCCCAAAAGCCTTAGAAATCCAGCCAATGGACAAAATCTAAAGATGAAATTGAAACTTTAAGTTTCATTAATTTTATTACCAGATGCTTATGTTTAGGTATCTGTATAAAATTATAACAACAATATTAGACTATCGTTCTTTCCCTGATTTGTGGACGGAATTTGTCCTTTATGCATCGACTTACTGAAGATTGCCTTACTGCCAAAAAAATGTCTTGTTCTATGTTTCTTTGATATCCTCCCTTGTGAATCGTAATGCAAGGAGAATCTTAAAATATAAAACAATTCATAGTGGATATTTCAAGTTACCTACAGCTTTTTGAAACAAATAAGTAAGAAATCTGCTAGCAAATACGGTAAAACCTCTATGTAGTGAACCTCTTTACATCATAAACCTCCATACTTCATACCACCCCTATGGTCCCGTCAGATTTACATGTAAATTTATAAGCAAACCTCATTGTAGTTGTAGCAGAGCGCTGTCAGCTGCTCAGGACATGGACTCTTGGGGGAAACCCAGGAGGTGGGGGCGTGAAGCCCTCAACGGGAGAAGGGCTTTTGGGCCCGTTGTAAAAGAGAGAGAATAAAGAGTTGTGTTTTGAACCTCGAAGTGAGCGAACGTTATTTTGAATATCCTTCTCCAGCGAACCGGCGCTACATTGGCGCAGTCGGTAGGATTGTGTTCTCGATCCTGAGATTTTGCGTGCGGTTCGGCGGCGGCAGCCATGGCGGGTATGGTGATGCCGGAGAAGTTTAGTGGTGCGGAGGAGTGGGAAGACTGGGTCTTCCAATTTGAGACAGTGGTGGAAATAAATAAATGGCCTGAGGAGCAGAAGACGCTCTATCTGAGACTCTGCCTCACAGGAAACGCTCTCTCGGCGTTTCGTGATCTGCCGGAGGAAAACCGAGGGAGCTATGCAAAGGCGCGGGAGGCGTTGGGGCGGCGCTTCAACCCAAGGGAAGCGAGCGAGAAGGAAAAGGCGCAATTCGTCCAAAGGGCGCGCAACCCCGGAGAAGACATCGCCGCCTTTGCCACGGACCTCGGGCGCCTTGCTCGGCGCGCATACCCTTCCTGGCCCGAGGATGCGAGAAAGGCCGTAGTGCGCGACCGCTTCCTCGATGGGCTCGACGGGAACATTCGGGTGTGGGTGAAGCAGGCGAGACCTGCTAGCCTCGAAGAAGCAATCGGCGTTGCAATCGAGATGGAGGCAATCCATTTCGCCGAGTCATCCACCAGGGGAGTGAATGCGTTGGCGCCGGCGACGCTCGTCAGGTCACAGGATATCGGTGTGGAGAGTCGAGGGTGCGGTCGCGAGGACAGAGTGGAGGCCGCGTTGACACAGAACTCAGAGACAATGAGAGAGGTGTTGCAATTGTTACGAGGGATGGTTATGTCGAGTGGTGAAGACCACGGCCCCGCTCCCGCTCCGGAGAGGCGGCGCCCTAATTCCAGTGTGAGGCGCAGAGATCGGCCGCGCTGTTGGATGTGCGACGAAGAGGGCCATCTGAGAGCCGAATGCCCACGGCTTTCCTTCTCGGGAAACGACGGAAGGCCGAGGAGGTGGTAACCTTCTCGGCCGCAGACGAAAAAGGAACCCGAGACACTACTTCACCGCTCGAGGGCGTCGGAGGACGCGGAGTAAAGGAAATTTGGACAATTTTGTCCGAGTCAGTGCCCCTGGTGCACGGATCCGTTTCGGGGATCCCCGTCGAGATACTAATAGACACGGGAGCGGCAGTGTCATTGATATCGGAAGAAATATGGAGCCGCACCGAAAATTCGGGGAAAATCATAACAGACAATGTGACACTAATAACGGCGAATGGGGAGCCATTACGGGTGCTTGGGAAGGGTGAAGTGATACTTCAGATCGGAGGGGAAGAGTTCTCTCATGATGTGCTCATTGCCCCGCACCTATCGAAGGGATGCCTCCTGGGTGCCGATTTTCTGCGAGCACATCAGTGTGACGTGGCTTTTTCCCGGAATTGCATTCTTCTCCGCGGAAAAGCTGTGCCTTTTCTTACAAGTGAGGGAAAGTGCGAGTGGGGCTGCGCAGTGACGTTGAAGGAGAACGTTGTTCTTCCTCCTCACCACGAAGTGGTAGTGGAGTGTTGGGTGAGCTCGGACCCGGGGTTCAATGAAAAAGTGGGGATAATCGAGCCAAACCCAAAACTTTTAGAGCGTTATGGCGTTTTCGGTGCGCGGATTTTGCATAACGTGAAGGATACCGTGAATATGCTTTTCCTGAATCCCTTGGGAGAGATAGTGACTCTATACAAAGACACGAAAGTGGGCGTATTGCACGAGTGTTGTGGAGAACAAGTGGAAACATGTCAAAAGCCAGTTTTTAGTCTGGAGAACGCGCATCTTCCCCCAGCATCTTCCCTCTTTGACTTAAACTGTGCCGATATTAGTGAAGCGGAAATAGAGGAACTCAAAACAGTGTTGAATGAGTTTTCAGATGTGTGCTCTCAAGGACCCTACGACTTAGGGCGTACAAACATTCTTAAGCACACAATAGAGACTAGTGATGTGTCCCCGATTCGGCAACCTCCCAGGCGATTGCCAATCCACAGACGCGGAGAAGTGCGACGAATCGTAGAGGAAATGATGAGGGACGATATAATCGAAGAATCATCATCTCCTTGGAGTTCACCGATCGTTCTTGTGAAAAAGAAAGACGGATCGACGCGATTTTGCGTTGATTATAGGCGTCTGAATTCCGTGACTCACAAAGATGCTTATCCCCTCCCCCGCATGGATGACATTCTCGATTCGCTCGCCGGCGCAACAGCTTTCTCCACAATAGATATGACGTCAGGATACTGGCAGTGCGAGGTCGCGGAAGTTGATCGAGAAAAGACAGCCTTTACCACTGGTGACGATCTATATCAGTTTAAAGTGCTGCCCTTCGGATTGTGCAACGGACCCAGTACATTCCAAAGACTAATGGACCTAGTGCTCGCGGGTGCACAGTGGAGGTCTTGTTTGGTGTACTTGGATGACGTCATAATTTTTGGAAGGGATTTTAGGGAGCACGTAGAAAGGCTAACAGATGTGTTGATACGCCTAAGGAAGGCGGGACTGAAAATTAAGCCTGAGAAGTGCCAAATCATGAAACCATCTGTGAAATTTTTAGGCCATATAGTCTCCAAAAATGGTGTTGCGACGGATCCTGATAAAATTGCCGCGATCACACAATGGCGATCTCCAGCATCCCTTGAGGAGCTTAGGGCGTTCCTAGGAACTGTGTCTTACTACAGGCGGTTCATTAGAGACTTTTCACAGATAGCCTGCCCCCTTCATAGGTTGACCGAAAAGCATGCCTTAATTAAATGGAGTGCAGAATGTGAAGACGCCTTTCAGACTCTTAAGCGAAAGCTAACGTGTTCACCGATTTTGGCCTTCCCGCGGATGGACTGCGAATTTACGCTCGACCGTGACGCTAGCGGGATGGGTATCGGGGCCGTACTCAGCCAGAGACAGGAAGGCGAGGAAAGGGTTGTGGCCTATTATAGTCGGACGCTCTCTCGCGCCAAAAAACAATATTGTGTGACGAGGCGTGAACTTTTGGTGGTAGTCAATTCTACCCGCCATTTTCGCCAATATTTATTAGGCAAACGGTTTGTGGTGCGCACCGATCATAATTCCCTACAGTGGTTGAGATCGTTTCGAGAACCGGAAGGACAAGTTGCTCGCTGGCTTGAGCAATTGTCGGAGTATGACTTTTTAGTGGTGCATCGGCCGGGAAACAAACATGGAAATGCCGACGGTTTATCCCGGTCTGTTTGTAAACAGTGCGCTCGGGGAGAGGGGGAGCTGATTTCAGCGGAAATCGACACCGTCTTAGAGGCCCCCAGTGAAAGCGTGAGGGACAGGCAAAGCAAAGACCCCGTGCTGAGAAGGGTAATGGAAGCACTCGAAGCAGGAATTCGGCCGTCCGAGGGAGAGAGGAGGGGTGACTGCCCGAAGGCGAAGGCTTTGTGGACACAATGGGATAGGCTAGTGTTTAAGGATGGGGCTCTCTTTCGAAGGTGGGAAGAAGAAGGAAGAGACGCCTTCCGTCTCCAGATAATTGTGCCTGCTGAAGCTAGGGACGAAATTCTTCGGGCTTTGCACGATTCGCCCGTCGGAGGCCATTTAGGGTATGAGAAAACTCTAGGTAAAGTGAGAGAGCGCTACTATTGGCCCGGATACACAAAAGACGTGGAAATTTGGTGCCGCACGTGTGAAGATTGTTCGCGTCGGAAATCCCCGCCTCACCCGCAACGAGCACCACTGGGTCATTGCCCGACGGGAGGACCGATGGAAAGAATTTCCATGGACATTTTAGGACCACTTCCTCAAACAAAGACAGGAAATAAATATATATTGGTGGTCGCTGACGAGTTCACCAAGTGGACCGAAGCGTATGCCATGCATAACCAAGAGGCGGAAACAGTGGCGCATCATGTTAAGGGCTTCGTGTGCAGGTGGGGAGTGCCACGGGAAATCCACACTGATCAAGGACGCCAATTCGAATCCCGCCTCTTCCAAGAGATGTGTAAAGTGATTGGGGCGGTAAAAACAAGAACGTCACCCTACCACCCGCAGTCGGACGGCCAAGTCGAGCGGTTCAATAGAACATTATTAGCTATGTTGAGCCAGTGGACGGATATGGAATCCGAATGGGATGAGCATTTGGATTCCGTCATGCTAGCCTATCGGTCGGCCAAACACGGCAGCACAGGATTTACACCTTATTTTCTTATGTTTGGGAGAGAAGTGCGCCTCCCCATTGAGTTTGAGTGGGGGATCCCTGATGTGCGGAGGGGGGTGGCGCAGCCGAAAGAAGGCGAATTTGTGAGACGGTTGCGAGAGAGCCTCGAGAAAGCCCATGCTCTCACACGGCAGAGGCTTGGGTCAGCCCACCTCCGGCAAAAAGAACAATACGACCGCCGGTGTCACGGTGCACCCTTTGAAGAAGGGGAAAGGGTATGGCTCCACGATCCCGCTACGGCAAGAGGGAAACGTCGTAAATTCCATCGCCCCTGGACGGGCCCCTTCCAAATCATACGGAAATTGTCCGAGGTCACGTACCGGGTGAAGAAGGTGGATAATCCTCGCCGCCGCTTAGTGGTACACTTCAACCGACTCAAAAGGTGGGAGGAAAGACCGGGAGGAGACACGGAAAAGGAATGTCAGAATACGGACGGAGTGGAAGAAACAAAAGCTGGGCCAAGAGAGACCAAGACAGCGAGGGAAAAACCTGTCGTCCGCGGAGGGGGTGGATGGAAGTTTTTCTCCATTCCACCAACACATGAGGGCCAAGCGACTCCGGCAGCGAGAGAGGAGCCACCAGCTGAAGCGGTTGAGCCGACCATGCGATATCCCAGACGGGTTACAAGAGAACCACAAAGGTTTCAAGCCGGGCTCTGAGGAAGGAGTAATTCCGGGGGGGTGGCCTCTTTTCTTTTCGTTTCAGAGGTAAGGAGATAAAGGCGCCAACTTTCCGAGATCCGAGGACAGCGAAGGTTCCAGCTATGCCGACCGTCGCGAGGGCGCGACGCCTTTGAAAGGAGGGGGCAGTGTAGCAGAGCGCTGTCTGCTGCTCAGGACATGGACTCTTGGGGGAAACCCAGGAGGTGGGGGCGTGAAGCCCTCAATGGGAGAAGGGCTTTTGGGCCCGTTGTAAAAGAGAGAGAATAAAGAGTTGTGTTTTGAACCTCGAAGTGAGCGAACGTTATTTTGAATATCCTTCTCCAGCGAACCGGCGCTACAGTAGTGAACCTTTTCATCTCATAAAATCTCCACTTATCATACCAAGGAGACACCCCTGAGACAGCTTAACCACCTCTGCAAATCGTACCGAGGCAACTAGAGACCATTAATGCAGCCACGATTATGTATATGGAATGGCATTTTCAGCAATAAAAGTTTCACGCTTATTTTTTTTCTTATACACCTTTAATATGCTGTAATTTTCACTTTAATCATTAGTTATGGCCATTTTGTTCCATATGAGAGCATACCTAACAGTAAATAAGAAAAAAGGTATCCAACTACATATCATAATCATTTTAAGTGATTGTTGTTTTAAAAGAGATCATATCGTTTACTCTCGAATCATGGTAAAAATCATGCAATAGCACTCGCTTTCTGTGATTATCAAATTATAAATATATGTCCACTAATGCATGCATATTTGTTTAAACACATAAATATAATTGTTTAAAAGGCAGTACAGTAGACTCGTTAATACGAACAACGTTATTACGGAATTCTTTGTTATTGCGAAGCAAATAGTTGCTCCCGACGAAAAGGCCTATACGAGCTATAGTAAAAGAAACGTTATTACGAAATATTCGTTTTTACGAAATTACGAACTGCAGGCCTATCATCGGACAACTCTCGGCGGCCGGACTGTAGGTTTATCAACTTAGGAACAAGGTCTTGAGACGCATCTAGCTCGTATATCGGACTGACTGTATTCGGGAAGATATCAACCCTAGATTGCGTCATTCTTCTGTCGAGAAACTGAAACGTATTTTTCTATTTATATATATTTTCGCGTAATTTATACGCGTTTATATTCTAATTTTTTTCGACGATTCCTATAAGAAACATTCATACAAACTTCGTTATTACGAATCTCCTGTTTGTCGGCCCCGTGAACTTCGTAATAACGAGTGTCTACTGTAGAGCCTTTCATTTCCGAAGGATATGAAAAAATGGTGCCTATCATTGAAACCTGTCTATAGTGAACCTCCACACATCAAATTGCCCAAATTCTGGTCCCCTCCATTACAATGTAAAGAGGTTTTACTGTACAGCACAGAAAGCAAATTAAATCCCGTTCCTCTGTTCTCTTCAGCATAGCATCCATTTAAAAAGTATTTCTATCTTTTTAACTACAAGCCAACTTTTAGTTCATCCACTATATCTACTTAAAAAGTAAGTTACAACTTCTTTTGACGTGCAGAAATATTTAATGAAAATATTATCATCGTATGCGAACAGATTACACATATCCCGTATCCTCCTCCTTTCCAGATGAAGTTGGCGTCTTTCTTTTTTAAATCTAGCCAATGTCTGTTGAATCCGTATGTGCTCCCTTGAATAATCATATACAGTAAAACCTCTTTACATTGTAATGGAGGGGACCAAAATTTGGGTAATTTGATGTATGGAGGTTCACTATAGAGAGGTATTAGTAATATGCTCCATTTTTTCATATCTTTTGGAAATGAAAGGCACTACTGTCTTTTAAACCATTATATTTATGTGTTTAAATAAATTTGCATGCATTAGTTAACATATATTTATTATTTAATGATAACACAAAGCAAGCGCTATCATGTGATTTTTACCATGATTCAAGAGAAAACGATGTGATCTCTCTTAACCCGTTAACGCCTAGCAGTACCATATGGTACCAGCCGGTAGTGCAATGCTAAACGTAACTTTTTTGTCACTTTTTGTAATTTATTTGGATTTTTGAGAGCTTAAACATAATAAGAATGTTTTTATTTACTTTTTCCTGGAAAGTTTGCTTTTTTAAAGCTGAAATTAACGTATTTAGAGCTGTTTGAAAATTGAGAATTTTCAGCTATGTGAAAAAAACGGAATTTTTAATGCAAGCATTTCGATTTTCTTTACTTGCGTCTTATGTACTCATAATACGAAGATGTTTTTATGTAATTATGATTGTTAAAACATGTAAATTTCATATTAAGCATGGTTTTTGTATGTGAGCCTAATATTTGGGATGTTATGATGCAAAACATTTTGGTGGTACCATATGGTTCTGCTAGGCGCTTGCACTACCATGTTTTGGCGGAAAACGTAAATACGAATATTTCTGTTGTTTTCTAACAGTTATTTATTTTACAATTATTTATTTTTCATCATTGATATTATGAATTTTGCGTTATTTAAATGTTATAACGCATATTAAATGTGTACATAAATTAATTTTTTCGTTATAAGGACATCATCCAAGTACATAAGGCCCTAAATTGTCTGCATTTTTTTAGAATCTCGTACCCTCACGAGGGCTCAAGGAGTGGGAGGTATAATTGCATACCTGAATCCTATTTAGAAAAACATGAATAGGAAGAGTATCCGTGTACTCAATTAGGAAGGGGGTATGATGGGGAACAAGGGGGCTTGCTAAGGGGATAATTCAATGACGGCTGGCGGCGAGAGACGATCACGCGACAGGCATCACTTCAACAAGAGCAGCGTAATCCTAATTTTTGTCTAACGTATCGCAATCACACTATGATACTTTTCACACTTTCATGTGCTAGTAAAACCGAAATAACTTACACATACTGCTTATAATGTAGCATGTGCTGCTGCAAAGAGAGGATGAATACCTTCCTTCTGACTGAGGAAAATGGAATAACGAGTGGACGCCAATTTTGCTCGAATTTGAAGTTGCTGTTCGAAAAGGTGGAGGGTCAGCTGAGTTTATCTCAAGAAATGTCTGAGAATTTTCAAAAGTGTAGTGAAACTGGACAGAGCCGTTAAGCACCCAAAAGGTATAAAAATAGGAAGGAAGGACGCGTTTTTGACGATGAAGAGATCGTAAAGCACGAAAGGATTTCTCGTAATCCTGATTACCAACTCACTGTTTCATGAAGCATCCCCAACTAGAATATTTGAACTGTTCTTTGACGAAAATGTCCTTACACACTAAGTGTTAGAGGCGAATAGGTGTGTACAATTCTGCAACTGTTATGACCCAAATATAACACATGAGGTATTGAAAATATTTGTTGCAATTCTTTTAATAAGTTGGCATAAAACGACTCCCAGTAAAAGGCACTATTGTGAGGCAGCACTAAACGCCAGAAATAATCTTGTTTATTACACAATGAGACGTAACAGATTTCTACAACTTCTTAGATTTATTCATTGCGGTGATTACACCGCTATGGATAAATCATATAAGATATGGAAAATGCGCCCTTTTATGGGCATGGCAAAAGAAAGATTCGGCGGATATTTCAGAGAAAAGCAGTCCTTGAGTTTCAATGAGTCGATAATGTTCTCTTTTGGAAGACATGGCTGTTAGCAATTCATGCAGGGGAGGCTAATTAGGTTTGGCTAGAAAGTGTGGTGCATCAATAGCTCAGATAGCTACTTCATAAAACTCAGGAATGTGAAAGCCTACGAAAAAGGAATTGGGAAAGATAGTGTGGGGGTCGACAAAATGTTTGTGGCCCATTTTTACTTGGATTCTGGATGCAATGACTCCTAACGCATGGATGCTGATGCGGACATCGTGAAAAAATATAACTCGGCTTGAGTTCCGATGGCCAGTAGTATAATCACAGCTGGATACAAGGATCCCCTAAAATATCAAGGACGTGCTCAATTTAGCAGAAGTGCGACTGGAATGGGGCTAAAGAAATAGATTTGCGATTGATTCATCTTTCAAAGATTGCATTCAACTGACAGCGGCCTATCTTCTTTCCAATGCCCCTGATAGGTTCGACGGGCACAACCAACAAATAAAATCCAAGCACAAGTGGGGACGGTGTGCTACTGAAAACTGAACCAGTAGAATAAGAACAGAATGTTTGAAATGCAATGCAGTGACTGCTTTGTTCATTTCCATGTGCGGCAACGACTGAGTGAAACACTTAAATCATGTTATTCTTGATTTCTACGTCAATTATGCATAAATTCTATTTTATATACAATAATATTTAATAATTAATTGAATATTATCGATATTTGAGCGTAATTTTGGATGAAAATGAATGTATTTTCCAGAAAATAATAAATATTTAATGTTTTGGGCTTAAAAATGTGATTTCCGAAAAGTTTTTCAAATTTCGATTTTTTGACCCCTTAAACGCCTAGCGGTACCATATGGTACCAGGCTATATCTCGGTAACTATTAGAGATAAAAGAATAAAATTTGCACTGAATGACTCAGAATTTCATTCGTATTAAAACATATGATTACCACAAAATCGCAGAAACTTTTTAATCCAGGCGTTACCGGGTTAATTCAACAGTCACTTAAAATGATTAGGATAGTTGGATATCTTTTTTCTTATTTACTGCTAGGTATGCTCTCATATGGAACAAACTGGCCATAACTAATGGTTAGCGTGAAAATTACAGCATTTTAATAAAGGTATAAAAGAAAAAAAAATAAGTGTGAAACATTTATTCCATGTGCATAATCGCGGCTGCATTAATGGTCTTTTGTTGTCTCGGTACAATTTGTGGAGGTAGTCAGGCAGTCTCAGGGGTGTCTCCTTGGTATGATAAGTGGAGATTTTATGAGATAAAGAGGTTCACTACAAAGAGGTTTGCCTATAAATTTACATGTTAATCTGATGGGACCGTAGGGGTGGTATGAAGTGTGGAGGTTTATGATGTAAAGAGGTTCACTACATAGAGGTTTTACTGTATTTCTTGAATAATCATTATATAATCGATGACACTTCGTAAATTTCTTTTATAACTCCTTAGGTGAGCAATGTTATTTTGTATGGCCCGTGTTATGATGGCCTCCTATGCAGGTCATAGTATTACAGCCTTTAGGCCATAGCTACCGCCCAACTTATGGCCTTTCGCTCAGAGTAGAATCGCTTGAAGCCATACATATGTCTCAAGGCTGTAGTTATGGTCAATTTCGACTTATGGCCTGGCCATATGATTTGTGGAATAACCCTGCAGGAACGCGTAACTGATTTAACTTTAAACCCACTTATATCCTTAGCCCCTGGGGGCAATCTCTTGAAGAGACAAATTTTTTGAAATCCCTGTGGGCAATCTATTGAAGAGACCTTTTTACAAACAGGCTTAAATTTTCTTTTACATGGCTTCAACATCTCTATATATTACAAGCTATTCAGAGTCATAATACCAAAGGCAGAGGAAAGAGGGTGGCAGTGGTTCCTTGGGTTTGAAAATGAAATTAACCTGACTGCCATCTTTTGCATCATAAATGAACTATTTGTGGATTACAGACAAGTGACCCCATAGTTCGAAACCGCAATTGATATGGCAATGAATTAAGGCATATCATATGTGAATGAGATACCTCTTTGGAATGACTTGTTTAAGTTTGCATAACATCTAGACTGTTCCAATGTCTTCATTATTCTGGCTCAGAAGAATGGAGAATGGTTCACAAGGGAAGATATCAAAGAAACATAGGGCAAGACATTTTTTTGGCAGTATTGTGGTCTGAATTTTTTAAAGACTTCGCATTCAGAATTTCCGCAAAATAAGTCATAAAGGCATTAGTATTCATGCAAACATCACTCTCATGTTAAGTACACATTTGGAAGGAGAAATGAGATAATCTTTGAACTCCATGAGAATTGGGAGGTGTTTTCCGCAATCCACCTGCACCTTGGATCATACAACCCCCGGACATCAGTCAAAAAATGTGCTAAATCGACTATCTTTGCCGTAGTTCCCCAACTTAGTTCGGTGAATATGTTTTGAATGTTCATCTTGTACATATTCAAAGTTAGTGTAGCAAGGAACGACCCTTGCACGTTCTATGAACGTTCTAAGCACATTCAATCTGAATTAATGCAACTCTGCACATACTAGTACAATGCAACTCTGCACATACAAGTACTTCAAACTTAATTGTGCCCAAACTGTCCCCACTGGGCCTTTTATCTTTGAAGTCAATTCTAAAAATGACCATTTTAGAAAAAAAAAACCTTGCCAATGATAAGTAATCCCATGTACAGTTGATAATTGGGTAATAAAGGCCTAGTTTATATTTTGTGTTGATTAAAAAATGAGTACGTTCATTTTTATTTTATGTAAATGGAAAACTTTTACAGCAGATTTGGTCCAGTTTGAAATGGAAATGTCTATTTATTCATTTGCAGAGATTTGTATCCTATGCTGCTGGTGGCGAACAAAGTGGACTTGGTGCACTTGCGGAAGGTGCCAGAGGAGCTGGGAAGGGAGCTGGCACTCAAACTGGGCATCCCGTACATCGAGACCAGTGCCAAGGACCCTCCCTTAAATGTCGATGCAGCATTCCATGAGGTAACAACAACGTGTGCTATTTGGAAATGCAATGGATGACTGATGTGGTCTCCACTCACTCACTGTGGGTGTGTCAGCCCCAGACTCATAGGAATTGCTCCCCACTGCTGATTTGATGCACTTACAATTGCTTTGTTGGATAAAGACAATGTGGTAATCACTTGGAAATGTTGTAGTCATAGGAGCATCCTATTCTAGGTGTTGCAGTTATGAATGCGTGCATGGAGTGAATTTAGAGCCATCGAGGTAGTCCTACCTCACAATTTAATCATCTCATAGGATATCTGTTGTTGAGGAAATGTTCCCAAAAATATTAACATTGAAATTAAAGGTGTACCTTGAGAGGCAGCACGATCCATTGCTGGATCATCTGTGCTTCATTGGTAAATGTGCACTTTATTGCATCATTAGTCATGCATCTCATTTTTCATATCCCTTTGTGCAAGTAAACTTTGTCCAAGGTGTTAATAGGAGAATAGGACTGTAAATATTCCTCTGTAAAACATTTGTTTCATTTGCTATATGTTTTAGTTCTTAGTTCTAGATTCCTCTATCTCTTATCTAAGTCTGAATCAAACGATCATTTTCTTTCATCGCGAAAAGTGATCGCTCGAGCGATCATTAAGTATCCGAATCACACGCTCCCTCCCTCCCGCCATCACCTTTCACATCACTTCCGATATCACAGCTCGTTGTCATAGGACCTGCATAACGATTGTCATACGTTGCGCTGCAATCCCTCCGTACGGGAATGCGTTCTGATGGGCTGATATGAGGTTTTAGTGACGGAAAAAGCGACCAGACGAGTGATGAAAAAGGTGATGGGAATCCTCATCATTGGAGTGGTCGTGAAAAAAATTGCCGGCGACGATCATTTGCAAGTGATCGCTGTAGTGATCACTCGGAAATGACGGATAAAATGATGGTAAGTGATTGAGGCTTTAGTCATTGAAATATGAGGGCTGGTGAAGTCTGACAGTCTGAGATAACCATCCGTTAGTGCACCTCAATCGGTGATAGTTTTCTATGAAATATTTCCTGTCACAGAGAAAGAAATAATTCAAATTGGTCAATCCATTGAAATTAAGAACTCTGCAGGAATTGATGGTGTACCAGACAGAATAATTAAATTCTCCATTCCTTATACATGCAAAATCCTCGTCTATCTCATTAATCTTTCCTTAAGTGAGGGTAGCTTTCCCAAAAGATTGAAGGTAAGCAAGGTAATTCCATTGCAAAAAAAAGGAAATTTAAAGGATATAACAAATTTCAGGCCTATAAGCTTGCTATCAGGCTTATCAAAAGTTTTTGAAAAAGTGATGCAAATGTTGTAAATTTCTTGGATAAAAATTCAGTTCTCACTCAACAACAACATGGTTTCAGAAAAAACAAATCTACGTCCACAGCTCTTCATGAACTTATTACCAATGTTTTAAGTGCAATGGACACTGGTAAATTATCCTTGGGTGTCTTCTTAGACCTTTCTAAAGCATTTGATGTAGTAAATCATAATCTATTATTGCAAAAACTAATTAAATATGGAATTACAGGAAATGCAAATAAATGGTTCCATTCTTATCTCAAAGGAAGGTCCCAAGTGGTTGTAATCCCCCATCTTGACAATTCCACAAATTACAGAGCTGAATTCAAGTCAGATGAAAGGGCAATTGAAATGGGTGTTCCGCAAGGTTCCATTCTTGGGCCTCTATTATTCCTATTATATATTGATGACCTACCTGAGAGTATCCCAGAAGCAAAAACTATAATATTTGCAGATGATACAAATGTTCTCATCGAATCCAATATAAAATCTGATCTACTAAAGAAAGTTTGTTCCACAATGAAATGTTTAGAAGACTGGTGTCAAAATAACATGATGGCCATTAGTGTTCAAAAAACAGTCTGTGTTAATTTTGGCAGAGATCAAACACCCCCAGTAAAATTATGCGGAAATGATTTAAAATTTGTTGAAAACCTCAATTTTCTTGGAGTAAACATTGAATCAACAATGAAATGGTCTATGCATATAGAAACCCTTACCTCTAAGCTAAATAAAACTCTTTTTCAATTAAGATATCTAAAAACAAGTACCAGTATCCGTATTCGAAAATGCCTCTATTATGCAAATTTTCAGTCACATCTGTCATATGGAATTATTTTCTGGGGGGGCTCACATCAATCTCATAAAATCTTTAAATTACAAAAACAGGCAATTAGGGCTATTCTCAATCTACCCTATAGGGAGTCATGCAGGGCACATTTTCAATCCTTACAAATTATGCCTCTTACTGCCTTGTATGTATTTAATTTAATAATGTATGTCAAAAAAAATCAGAACTCATTTGATCTAAACTGTCAAATACACCAAATAAACACCCGACAAAAACATGATATACATATTGAACCGAGGTCATCTAAACTTGCTAGTGAAGGACCATATCATAAAGGGGCCAAACTTTTTAACTTACTACCACCAGATATTAAAGCAATCCAAAATAGCAACTCATTCAAGCACAAATTAAAAACGCTTATATATCAAAATTCAATTTATTCACTAGATGAGTTCTACGACTTGTGTAAAAAATATGTTAACAAAAAGAACTCGACACCTTGCAAGCCATAACATGTATATATGTCATCTGTCTTTTATGTTTTTATCTCATGTGTTGTTTGTCCACTATATGACGATTTCTATGTTACATATGTAACCCAACGGAAATAAAATTATTATTATTATTATTATTATTATGAGGCAATGTGAAAATATTTTCGTGTGTATTTTGGAATTTGTCTGCAGGTTTTTTGAAGGGACCAGAAATTTTGACATCAATGCTGGAGAAAGCATGTTTCATCTCCATGGAATTAATGGGCTTGTGGCCATTCCCTTAATCCTTGAAGTTAACACAATTGACCCCTTAAGGTCTGCCTGGGAAAGGATGGACGTTAAATTATCAGTTTGAAAGCTTTTGGAGCATAGCTAACTTACGCTCTCCACTCATTCTGAGGCAAGATAATGGCCACTTACCTAACATAACTGTCTTTTTCTTGATGTGCACTCAATGACAATAATTTCTGGATTGATGCCATACCTACCATTTAATATGAAATCTTTCCAAGCCCCATGACATGTCTTTCCTTTGCGTTGGTGGTGCGTTGGATTGTTCGGCCAGGAAGAGATTTCCAGAAGAGACCTGTTTCATCCATGTTATGATGATGTCACAGTGCAAATGATTCAATGATTGAGGCATCAATTTGATGCCACTTGCTAACCAAGTTATCATCTACTTTCCCTTCTTGTACTCATTCATGCTGGTAGTTAATGTTGTGCCTCTTTTTGAAACTGTCCTACCATATTGTAGAGTATGTACTTCAAAACTTGATGCGCTAGTGTGAGGGGCAAAGTCTTCTCTTGCAAGATATGACCACCAACAGGAATTTTTTTCGGTGGCAATCACTAGAAACTTTTTTTGTTGTTATAATTGTTCATATGGGTATTCAGGCTATAAACTCGAAGTTAAAATAAATAATACATAATGCAAAACAATGTAAATACCAATCTGTTGAGGTACAAAACAAAAGTTTTTTTCCTCTGTCTGCTATTGATTTGTCACAATAATCAGTGATCATTAAGTCACTTAGCGGCTTGCTCATTGATCTTGAATAACCATCTATCAGTGGGTATCTGAGCAAATGAAAAGAAAAACTATGTATTTATCCACCAATTTATTCTTGCGATACAAGTAGTTTCAACGCATCGGCATCATCATCAGGTACAAAGGGTTCAAGCACAGAATAAGTCCTTATGTGTATATCAAAAGTATGCAAGGTGATTTCAGTGGGGGAGGAAGAAGGCAGGTGGGAGGGGGAAATCTCGAGGAGGTGATGTGGCATTGTGAGCGGGTGGTGAGAGCTGGAGAGGGGCGGGGTGTGGATGTCCGTTGGCAGGGAGTGTAGGAGGGTTGTCAATGACTAAGGTAATGGCGGGGGTGTCCATAGGAGTAATGGAAGGGTAAGGATTATGGGCTGCTTGTTTTTCCAGAAGGGTCAGGGAGGGTTTTGGGTGGGGGGAAAGGTTTTCAAATAAAATGTCGTTAAGCAGGGGACATTTCTTCATGAGTCTTCTAATCTCCAACTCCTCTTTCTTGTCCATTCTCCTCCCTTTTTCTTCCCAGTGTAGAATCCTTGGGATAGAATAACTGCTGTGGTTCTCCTCCCACAAGTGTTTCTCAAACTGGGACGGGGAGAGGTTGCTAACGTACGAAACTCCTTGTGTGCTCCTCTACTCTCAGCTGAAAAGTGCGGCCCGTTTGTCCAACACATGCAGCAGAGCACTCCTTTAATTTTAATAAATTAATACCACTGTTGTCCAAAGGGTCACTTCTCTTTTTTGTGTTATTAAAAAATTTTTCAAGTAGTGTTGTTGTTGTAAAAGGCTATCTTGAAAAGGTTATTAGGAAATAGGTTGCTTATATTCTCTGACAAAAAACCGTAGTATGGTAATTTACTCCTTAAATTTATCTTCCTTTGATTCGATCGGATTGAATATGTAATGTATTCTGCGTTCGTGGGGAGCGTTTTCTTCGGAGCATGTTATCCGCAAGTGTTCTGTTATTCCCATTTGGTGTTGCTATTGCTTTAATCATATCCAATTCATTATTAAGGTTTTCTTTGGAGAGGGGGATATTCAGAAGTCTATTTAGCTAGAAGTGGAATGTCAATACGTTATGGGAAATGTGATAGTGGGAGTCGGAGGTTCGTGAAGCATATAAGTAAGCGTGCGTTCACTCATTGGCTGTGGCAGTGCAGAAGACTCCCGATTATGTATCCGTGTTGCAGATTATCCGTGTATGAGTCCACATTCCTTCGATGTTTTCCGCAATCTTTATAAGAAAGATATAAAATCAGACACAAAAGCAGCAGGATATTTGCATTTTAATGCTTTGCTACAGCGGGCCTATTATTTCCATTAGAATTCCCGTAGAAAAATGGAATTATTTTTTTACTTGCTGGCAAGGAATTTTTCAAGGTTTTTTAGACATCTGATCTAGCATTGCAGATGTTGATCAGTGACAGAAAAAAAAACTAGAGTAATTTTCTACAATTCTTGAATGGTAAACAAATGTAAATGGTGAAAAATGTTATATACGATCATTGTATGTAAATTTCATATTGCAAATGCGCATTTATTGCCCTGGACTTGCATACGGTTGAATACGACCCAAGGGAACTGGAGATTTCATCACATTCGGACATATTCACCCCTTGACTAGTCAAGGTCAATCTGGAGAGGAAGAGAATACATAGTAGAAGCGAAGGCAGTGAGGGAAGTGGAAGTAGGGAGAGCATGAGTCTCAGCCAGGCACGTGCTTGCGTAGACAGTTTGCCATAAGCCCTGGTTTCCAGCATCTGGGCGATATGGTGATCGCACGCCACTTGCCTTCACGGGAGTTCCTATTTTCCAATCATTGCGGTGTGTGATCGGGCTCAGTGATCACGTATCTGCATCCCGAGCAATGCTGCATGGTGTGCCAGATACATAGAGTAATTTCCGATGTCGCACAGTGCAATTGAAGCATTAGTGTGAACGACGTCTCTGAATCCGTCATCTCAGAGCCACGGATGCGAGGTTTTCAGAATTCAACGGAGCAGTAGGAGTGCAATCATGTTATTGCAGCAAAAAAGATCGCAGTCAGGAAAATAAAGCTGCTAATGATTCCGGAAAGCAATCTAAAATAACATAAAATGTGCGTAGATAATAATTGATTGATTTATGTCTATCGATGGCTAAGTTCTAACAACTCGTATCTCAAAAATAGCAACTTTTCAGGAGAGGAAAGGAACGATTAGTTTCTTTTACTTGTACACTGAAATTAAAAACCAAAAGTTCATAAAACTGAAAAAGAAGCATTCATTTTCAAACAAAGAGTTGTTTTTTGCTTCTATTTTATTTTTTTAAATGTTATTTCACTTTGTTTAACATACCTGTCTCAAACCAGCCGAATATATATATTGTGACAGTCGGCTTCTCAAGCATGATACCTCCAGGGGCGCCGACTTATAAAAAATATTGAGGGGGCCCATATCGGAGGTCTTGCCCCGGGAAGAGGTTAAATTCAAAGTGTGTCGCAGCACCGAAACTATCATGATTCACACCACTTGATTCAGTTAACCTGCTTAACCTTATAATTATTTGTTTTAACACATGGTTGAATTTATTTTAAAAGGTAACTATCGTCAAACATGGGAAATAAAAATTAACAATGTATTTTTGTGATTTCACAAAGCATAATATGACTTAATTATTTCTTGAATTATTGAGGGGGCTCCGCCCCCCCAAACGAATCTTTGAGGGGGCTCGGGCCCCCTCAGGCCCCATGGAGTCGGCGCCACTGGATACCTCAGGCCTGGGCATTGTAAAAATAAGTGGGTACGTATGACTAACGAAGTGATAGATGGGAAACAAGGAAACCTCCGTTCTCGAATTCAAATCCCAAAACACATACATAGGTAATTTAACAAGCAAGGTTTATTCGTATATGGGTTAGTAAGGGGACTACAATCTATTGACAAAAAATATCCACATCAATGAAATATGTGACCATGAAGAAAGCAACAAAAAAAACAACTTGTCTAAGAAAATGAAAACTCAATGTTCAGCAATTATAAAACACAGATAACTTTTTGCTATTAGTCTCTTCTGTGCAAATTATTTAAATACTGCCAACACTGTAAGGACTCTTTCAAACAAAAGACGTGGCGCTACAAAAGTTAAGTCACTCTTCGTGAAAATTAACAACGTGTGCGCTGATGGAAAATGAAAAAGGGGGGACTTGGGGGGGGTCATTGAATGGGAATGTCTCCTCCGGTCTTACTTTAGGATTCGAAAGTTGAAGGCAAGGATCTGGTGGTTGCTAGTGGGCCTCGTTGAAGGTGCGGTGGCAGACGAGTTCAGGTTCCGGAATGGGCTGTCCAATGGCAGTAGGCAGCTTGACCTGCCCTCCTTCAGCGATTCACGAGTGAACCCAGATATCAGGCTCTCATGAAAATGAGGATGACCTGGCCATGTGCTGGTGAACAGGCTAGCAGCTCGTCCTTGGCTCTCGCTCCGGCTTCGACTCCAAGGTTGCAACTCTCGGCGGCATCTATGCTTTGCCTTGACTCTCGCCTGCATCTCACTGCTTCTGATCGCTTCTGATTGTGGTTCTCGGGAGAAGGGAGGGGAAGGGGAAACTACACTTGGTTTACTACCTCAGCACCACCTTTTTGGAATACTTCACTTCATTTTTTCTTACTTCATTTCATTGCGCATCCTGCGCGCGCTTTTAAAAATCATTTCAAAACTCAACACTCACTCATGCTCATCAAAATTTACATCGCACCAAAAAAATACAAAATATAAATAAATCAACAAGCAAAACAAACACATGGAGAAGGAAACTCATAGTCTCCTTAAAAAATAAATAAACCTTGCCATGAACTTAAATAACAGCAGAAATGAAAAAAACATGCTGAAGGAAAAGGATAGGAAGATATAATGGAAAGAGGACGAGGACAATGGTGCTGTGGTAGGTGGAGAAAAGCCAGAAATCAGAGGGTAAAAATGCTGCCTGACTGGGACTCAAACCCAGAACCTCCTGGTTGCCGGCCAGGTGCTCTACCAGTTGCGCTACCGGGACGCCTAGATTCACTGGGATTAGAGCGGGGGGGTTTATGCACAGGAATCTCCCTTTGCTTTGGCCCACAAGAGTAACCAATAGATGGCACTGGGGCAACTCACCACTCACCAACAGAAGAAATGGACGAGGACACAAGGATGAAAGGAAAGATACACGCTCACACGATAGCAGGAAAGAGACAGGAACATGCGTTTCGGGGCACGCAGAGCCCAAGTGAAATAAGCCAATATGGCCGATACACTACTTCATTCATTCACAAATATACATATATTTATTTATTCATTACCCTTACCGTATAATCCAGGGCAATTCATTTTTCTTTCTTACCAATGAATGGGCCTACATTTGGGCATTTGTTGTGGACATATTGACAGCAGGAAGGAGCAATGCGAAATGGGTAGTACGATAGGAAATTCCGGGAAGCAGAGTGCCCTGCCCTTAGGAGTTAACCCTTATAATCCAGGCTAACTCTTTTTTATTTCTTCTTTTTTTTATAGGTTCTGGGTTTGAGTCCCAGTCAGGCAGCAATTTTACCCTCTGATTTCTGGCTTTTCTCCACCTACCACAGCACCATTGTCCTCGTCCTTTTTCCTTTAATCCTTTTTCCATTATATCTTCCTATCCTTTTCCTTCAGCAATGGATGGGCCTACATGTGGGCGTTTGTTGTGGACATATTTACAGCAGGAAGGCGACAATGTGAAATGGGTAGTACGATAGGAAATTCCGGGAGGCAGAGTGCCCTGCCGTGAAGGATGGCCAGGGAGAGTTAAGCCACATTAATTAGCGATTCCTACAGTGTGGGAAAGTGCACTTGGGCTTTATCTAGGTAGCAATAAAAATTTTGGGAAACTGCCATTGGCAGTCGAGCAATGGTTTAACGTTTGAAAACGTTTTTCCAACAGTGAGTGTATAACACATCAAAAACATTCCTGCAGTTTAAGGGTTAATTTGTAATAATTATTTAATATTTAAAACATTAATTTTATATAATGGATGAAGGTGTAATGGAAGTGGATGCATGCAATCTAACTTAACTGGAGTGTAGTAAATCTAATAATAATAATATTTTTCTTTGTCTGGTGATTTGTTTGTTACATGTCAAGGTATTAATAAATTTGAGTAATTAATTTAAGTTATTTAATTAAATTTGATGATGCTAATTGTGTTTTAGTGACCTTCTGTTTTGGTTTCAGTCAAATCAGTGTTACTTGGCTGAAAGTATGTGCATGCATGGAAAAAATGACTTAATATGCACTTGATTGGTCGTGAAAGTTTACAAAAAGTCTTAGGTGTTGGTCCTGCTGAGTATTTATGTACTTGCAACACTACATTACTAAAAACTTAACTTTCCATTTTTCTGGAAAATGCTGAGTTGTAAAATTATAATTTCAACTTGCAAAGTGTACCTATAGAATTTCTCTCATATATTGCAGATATTAGTGTATGTGCGCTTGGCTTAAATCTCAAATCATGTGACTTGACTTCACCACCCTTCAACTATTGCCTTGCCACTTGCCTTTTGGTAGTTGGCTTTCAGTTGTTGCCTGTGGGTGGCCTTAAAAAGCAGTCTTCAAAGTTCTCACATTTGGTTCCAAATAGCTGGGAAACAATTTTTCAGAATGTTCTACCAGCCTCTTTGGTTTAGTTGCTGATCAGAGCGATCACACGGCCTTTCAAACTTCAGACTTCTGACTTGGTGCTCAACCAATTCTCTAATTTCATGTCTGTCTCTTGTCTCAAAATACTTTGAAAACATATACTTGGCACTGATCTTTTACTTTTTACCCCTCCCCATACAATCAACAAACAACAAAAGGTGGTGCGCATCATACGCAATCAGCCACCGGCTGAGAATGACAAGAATCGCCGCAAACGGAGACGAACGTTGAAGTGTAACCTGCTCTGAGTGAGTGTGATGTATTGTGGCGCATTGCGTCTGCTGTGCGCGTGAGCTGGTGGGGCGTGCTCAGGTTGTGTGTCTTGTGTGCAGGATGGAAGGGGGATATTATTTGTTCATGCTGAGAAAAACAAGGGGCAGCTTGTGAAGACGACAGCGGTCTGCCAGTCGATCGTCTGGACTTTCCGTAGTGGTCAGTTTTTTACTGCTTTAAAAAATTGAGCAAATTGCTATGTTATGAAGTAGCGCAGGTACTCCAACGTATGCATGGAGATGTGTTTGTGCTGTAGGTGGTGCGCAGGAATTGCGGTTGAGTATTGATGGGGAAGTGAGCGTTTACCGTCTCATCTGTCACGTCCTGGGGAGGGTAAACAACAACAACCACATGCATTTTTCGCTCTCTGCGTTGAGTGTGTACACCATCCCTCCCTTCATACTTCGTACGTATATGTGTACCTAGCGCCATTTGTGCTGTTTGAGTCTCATTGTCTCGAGTACCTCTCCTTTACTTTGGAAGACTTTTATGTTTTGATCGTCTCTCTCTACGGCCATGTTGGTATTGTCTGCCGGGGGCTTGGTATTTGTGCCTCTAAAAAAAAAGGGCTTGGTGTGAACATGCTCATGTTAAGATTTTTTGTGTTTATGTTCAGATACATTTAAGAAAATTTTTAATGTATTTTCTAAGAGTTCTATTGCAGTTGCTGCATTTTTATGAATTTTTAGTATGGCATTAATGTAATTAATGTGTGCATCAGCAAGCCTTTAGGGTGACATTCATCTCTGATTTAATAGGTACATATGGGTGTGTGCTATTTTCATTTGTGCTACGTTTGTGCAAGTCAAGGGACTTAATGAAATGCTATTTGTCACATTTGTGACTCCTAATGACCCAACATGCTAGTCAAAATCCGTCAGATTGATATGACACAAAATATACATATTAATGGATGCAGTCCTGCCACATCGAGAACAGCAAAGTTGGATGGACATACCTATATCATTTGTATATGCATTTCTATATTTGCGATATAAATTTGCATATTGCATGTATTTAATACATACATCTAATTGCGCACACGCACACACACTTGTTTTTGCAGATGTGTGTTATATACGTACATATGGATGAATGCAAAAATACCTCTATACTTACAAGTGTACACATTTATTCATGAAAAACATGTATATCTGTGTAACTAAAAGTCATGTAATTTCTGTGTGTATAAGAATCATTAGACTCGACAGTTGTGTGACTTTAAGCATCGAAATGCTGTCTCTTCTGTTTAGCACTCCTGTGATGTTGCATTTGTTAGTGTAAATCCCTTTTATATGTGTGTTGGGGAGCGTGCGCAAGATTTGGCTTTGATTTGTGCATGCGTTAACACATTATCACGCATGCTCTAGAGGTGAGATTTTTGTAATGCAGTAAATGTTGGCATATGCTCCCTATGGTTCAGTCATCACATCACAATTCCACCTCTGAAAATTGACCTTTTTTTGTGAAGGGTCATGCTAGAACGTAAAATTCGGCCCTTCAGTCATGCATTTCAGAAATCTAAATATGAAGTTCAGTTCCACAGCCCTAAGATGTAAAAATATATCGGTGGTTATTTTGTTATTATTCAAATATTATTTGTCTGATGAAGGGTAGTTTTTTATTTGGTCACAGTACTCCTTTGTAGACTTGAATTCTTTAGCCATGTGAGAGGCACTCGGCTGATTTCTTTGGAGATGGTGTATGTATGTGTTCCTTCCTCTAAATTGACCCCAGGGAACGATTTGCCTATACTTACTTTTGGTTGATAGGCAAACTTTTTGTGCTGCTTATATTTTACACATTTTGAATGGGGAATTTTTGGAGACTTTGACAAAGATTCATTCTATGGGCGATAATGAAGTAAAATGTTTGTGAGATAGCCTCAACATTTAACCGTAAAGCAGCCATTTTATTGCATGGCATCTTAATTTTTGTGGTACATATTTTCTAGTGCCCGCAATCTTCTTGTAGTTCTATGAATACAGAAATTTAATTGACCTTCTCGCTTCAATTAACTTTTTTCCTGCCCATTTATGACTTCCAATTTTTCTGCCATTTTTAAGGTCATCAATCATGCTTTTGTTTTACCATCTTTTAAACCAAAGTATGGATTCCTATGGAGACTCATGGAAATTGCCCGCTTGTGTCCACCATTCATGCCACAGTTGTTTTATTTTGTGTGCATTATCTCTCTTTCCTTCTGCATTTGAAGGATTTAAATGTACTCAATGTGTGTGTGTGCGTGTGTATGAGCAGCCCTTCAGGTCCATGGCTGGGATTGTCCCTTGTGCGTCCTTGTTTCCCTGCGTACCATCAACAAAGGTGGAATGACATCTCTGTACGCATCCATCTGTGTGTTTGTATACTGTAGCATTTGTTAAGTATGATTAACGTCCATATTCATGTGAGAAGCCATTCTTCTACCTTTAACAAAAGCATTTTGTATCCCCTGTCATTCTTAAGTTTGTGATATTTCTTCATCACAAGTGTGTTTTTCCCTGCAGCGTTGGTCCAGAATCCTGTGTGTATAAATATGTGTAGGATGTGGGCCAAATGCTAGAGAAGGCGTTGAATAACCCCCTCCCTCTCCCCGGTTCTTGGATTTAATTTGAACATACGTGTGCTTCTGATACCTCAATCCTTAAGTCATTGGAGGAGTTGGATTTTTTTTTCACATTTCTCCCTGCACCTTCCGCTTATGCTGAACAAACTGTTTTGTATGAACTTTGCTGCACCTTTTGCGTGCATCTTCCTCAGGTGAGCGTGGTGTAAATTTGGAAGAAGCAGCAGGTGTCCAGTCCATTGCAGGGGAATGAGTGTCACTTGAATTCTTTGTGTCTTGCTAATTCCCACCGTGCCAAACAAATACCAAAATGAAAAATACCAAGAATTGTTCCTAAGTCCCAGCACTTAGTTTTCATTTCTCACTATAGGTCACAATGAGAAAAAAATGTATTTATCCTGCATACTGTGCTTGCAGGAAATATTTTCATAATTTTATTTTCCTAACTAATCATTTCACTTGTTTGATTTTTAAGGCTAAATGTCCAAATCATTCATTGCATCATTTTCACGACACACATTTCATTTCTGGAGAGGGTGAGGCTTTGGTTCACACATAGTAGTATGATATTGTCAATTGAAGTGTCTGGCATGGAAACGTTGGCATTGGAAAAGCTGGCATCAGTTCAGGAGTAGCGTGTGTAAAATGTTAATTGAGTCAGGGGGGGAGAGGAGAGTCAGGAAGGATAAGGATATCTCACACAAACTCATGGATCGAGAGACATACAATACATCATACATGGCTTACGTATATTACACATTACATATGTTTGTACACTTGCTCATGCCCATTAATCTGCAAATCATTTTGATTTCCACGTTGAAATAGGCCGGAGTGAATCCATTGAAGTGATAAATGCAAATTCTCTCTTGGTATGGTGCTTTGACATGCTAATCCATTGCATTTTATACTGCGAAAATACACTACTTTTTCCCCACTTATACACTTTCTTACTTGATGTTAAATTTAATACCTGGGACTGAGAAAAACAATGCCTGCTGTTGTGGCATCTTCCTGTGAGTTTTTCTTGATGCTTGAACCAATGAATGGAAAAAGGTCTACTCTGTTTGTGTATATTTTATGAATTGCAATTGGCATTGCTCATATTTGCCATTGCATGTTTGCTGTTCTGGTAAATAAAATATTTTGTTTTAGTATGTGAAATTTATGTGTTGTGGTCATTATGAGTTGATGACAGAGAGGAAAGGCGGGTGGGTGAAAGCCAAAAAGAAAAATGCTCGTTGCCACCCTCCCGAGTCTGCAAGAATCCTTGTCCTTGTTCAAGTTGCTCTCGTGGTCATGGGAGGCTGAGTAATTTGGCACTTGAATACTGGAGCTCCAATTCTGCTCTTGAGTAGGCAATTGAGCATCAAATGAGACTGCTTGCGTAAGTTTGGAGTGAATGGTGTGCATACATATTGATGTTTTAACCTTGGTGGGAGAGATGGGATGGGAAATTTTACTTGGGTAGAAGATGGGATAATTTAATCGACTGCATCATGAGAGAGGGAATGAATGGTGTGAGGAAAATTATTGCTGCCAGACAGACGGGTGGAGGGGAAGGATGGAAGAGGTGGGCCTCGTGTGAAGTGTGTATGTATGTGAGAGCAGGTGACCACGGATGAAGAGTGTTAAAAGGGAGGGATTTGAGTGGGGAGCTGCATCTCAAAGCAGTTTTTGAATTAATGGCCGTTGATGATGGGAATGATAAGGTTGGTGCTTTTCTGGGAAGTCCCATGTTTATAAATTGGTCTGAATGTCAGGGAAGGTTGGTTCTCTATGGAAAGGAGGGATTTTTACACTAGTCCAGGAAAAAATTACTCACATTTGGCATTGCGCGTTTGACTGAGTATGAAAGTTGTTGCCTCACTTTCCTTCAAGTTACATAGGGAATATCCTCTTTCTGATGAGGTATCAAACTTCTGTTTTGAGCTGCACATTAAGATTTCACTGAGTGCCAAGGAGTTTTTGCTAGCAGCTGCAATCCTGGCTCCTCCCTGGATGGGGCAAGTTTTATTTTTTTTTAATGTCTCTAATATTCCTCCAATCATATGATATTCTATAACAGATTCTATTAGGCCAGCTTGCAAAATAAAGTGCTTCAACAAATGATGATAATTGAAGATGCTTAGTGCTTCCATACTTTGTCTTTATTCGAGTATAGTGTCGCTTGAATGAAGTGATGTTTAAAGTAAAGGAACACAAGCTACGAAGCATTGTTTTTCAAAATGGCTATTCATGTAGCTCCATAATGCTCGAGGCATCATATGGGGAAGATTGAAATGAAGTTGGAATTTACTCATTTATGCTCGTTTTGTGGTTCTCTCACTGTATATTGTGGTCACCTGGTGGACGTATCAGCCTTTTGTTGATATCCCTTGGCTTATTCATTCAACATATTAATGTTCCTGATCCAAGTGTACCCTTTGTGGCTAGAAAGAGATTTGCCTGACCCACCCCCTCTTGTGCTATCCTTTGGAGCTGTTGTTATCCCTCACCAGCAGCTGTGGCGTTTGCAACTGCAACCCTGGAGGCACTGCTCTGCTGTCATCCCGGTCCCTCTGCTCTGCAGTCCCCTCATCTGTTGGCCAGCTGTCTGCAGTGGCTCACGTTGGGTTTGAATCGTCCTTTTACTTGTGGAGAGGTGCAAACGTGGCTCTAAGGAGGTGTCGGGTTTTGATTCCTTGGAGTCTTGTCAGTCTTCCACATCTGCAACAACAACTGGAGGAATGTGGAAGGGTTGGAGTTGCCTTGGAGACGCTTGCAGTGCTGGAACTAGAAATTGGGGAGAAAAGGAGAAATAATTCCCTCCCCCTCGAGAAATCCAAGAGAATATTTTTTTCTGAGGTCAATGATTTAACTTGTAATGTGTCGCCTTGGGATGGTGCATGATGGCTGTTGCAGTTGATGTGCACTTGATGTCCCTTCACATCACGTGAGTCAGGTGATCAGTGCTGGGTTTTACATATGTATATAGTGGTGGGGAGGAGAGCCAGTGGGGGGTAGCTTTGGTATTAAAGGGGAAAATGAGCAAGCATGTGGTAGGAATAGATCAGGTAAGCGATAGGATTCTGGTGGTAGAAATGAAGGCTTGACCCACAAACCTTGTGGTGATCCAAGTTTACATCCCCACTAGCAATCATAGGGAAGAAGAAGTAGATGAGGTGTATGAACAGCTCGAGGAAATAATTAGAGACACTCCATGTAAGAAAAGTCTGGCAGTGATGGGGAACTGGAACGCCTCAATCGAGGAAGGGAGGGATGGAAACAAAATATGTAGTGGATTTTGGCTAAGGAATGCAAAACGACCATGTGGAGAAAGCAATAGATTTTCGTAGGAGAAAAAAGTTATTCATCACAAACACATGATTCAATCATCAGAAAGAGTGAAGGTGCACATGGAAAAGTCCAGGGGATATGGGGAGATATCATCATGGTGAGACCGAGGTTTAGGAATAGTGTGAAAAACTCGGGTAGCTTCCCTATGGCAACTGGGGACACAGATCACAAGCAAGTGCTCTTGAAATGCAATGTAAGATTCAAAAGATAGGAAAATCTGAAATTCAAGCGAATAGAATGTAGAGGGGACTATGAGGAGAAAATAGGAGGTGCAAGTAGAAAATAATATTCAGGAGATTAGAGCTATGAAGACTGTAGTGGAAGGGTGGGATAAGATTGAAGCAGTGATAGTACGAGTGGTCAAGAAGTCAATTGGTTATGTTGACAGTAGAAGGATAAAGAAACTTAGGATAACGGATGAAATGATGGAAGAAATCAAATATAGGAGGAAGTAGAAGAACATGGACTCTGGGGAGAGTACAAGGATATTTGTATGCATAAAGAAATGAATAATTGATTAAAGCAAGAGGGCGTGGAGGTGGGAAAGACAGAGTGAGAAAGTGGAAATGTTTCAGAGTGAAGGAGAGAGGCCAAGGTAAAATCACCATTGGGCGGCAAAAGAGGACAAGCCCTGTCAAAAATTACAGCTAAAGATGAAAGGATGCTAACAGAGCAAGACAAGGTTCTAAGTTAATGGAGGGAGTACATATGTATATGCAGGATCTGTATGATAGCAGTAACGGGCTGAAAGGATTGAACTTGGAGGAGGAAAGTGAAGCGGAGGAGGATAATCTTGGGTCGGTGATCTTAGACAAGGAAATTGAGAGAGCCCTCTGTAATATAAAGGCAAGGAAAGTGGTAGGGGTAGATAATATCCTGTGTGAGCTGCTAAAAATCTAGGTAAGGATGGAGTGAGAACTGGTATGCTTGATTTGTGTGGAGCGGATTTCTTGGTCAGAGGATTTTGTGAAAATAGTCAGAGTGGAAATAATATTTGGAGAAGAAACCCAGTGGTATGCTGTACCCCCCAACCCCTGCTTGGATGACGAGAACTGTTCCGGAGTTTCCTGTCAACTCGGGCTCTGCCCGGGAACATAAGTCTGTTGGGGCTGAGTGGGACGTTGGGGGTTCTCCTCAGCTTCGAGGTAACCCTCCCCTCCTTCTCCCCTCAATCCCCCCCTCCACTCTGTCTGTTTCTCTCTCTTTGACATTGGCCTTCGAAGCAGTTGCATCGCTTGACCTCTGACAGCAATTCTCAACTAACTTTTGGTGCTGACACACTCACCTATTGTACTTGGGTAGTTTTTGTATTGGTTAAGGTTTGTTTTTGAGATTATTAGATATTAATGGTTATTGACAAAATACTTTTTATATTGAATATTTTCACTTTTATATGCTAGTTAATTGAACATGACATGTAATTTTGATGCAATTGATATCTTGGTGGTTATTATTCTAGTTTTGTGGAGTTTTCCCCTCACCTGCTCAGTGGCAGATGAAAGGAGTTCCCTGCGTCTGGGCTTACGTTATGAATTGCCAAGAATTGACGACGTAACGCCACATGAGGATGTGGATTTGAACATAGCTAACTCTCCTGGGGTTGAGCTTAGTTTGCAATTATTAGAAAATGAGCTGACACAAGCATTGATTTTAGAGTTGCATCTAATCAGTCTTCAGATTTTTGACCATTGATGATTATAGTAAAGAGGATTGTATCAACAACTTTCAGTCAAAATATGTCACTGGTTATTGTGAAGTATGCATGTTGCTATCAAAATTTTTGAAAATTATCGTAAAATGAGGAGAACTCACTGCAAAGTTGAATCACGAGTGAGGTGTCTGTAAGACCCATTTTTCCATTGAGATGTGAACAATGTAGGCTGTTAGAGCCCAAGAGGTTTTCGAGATTAAAGCAGTGTGTAAGATGTTTCAGTGTGACAGCATAGCAACAGTGGCAGATCCAGGATAGGAGCAAGGGGGGGGGGGGGGGACTAAGTGGGGGTTAAAATTCCAGCAGTAGCGGGGCTCGGAAAAAAATATCCATTCTATCCAGTGTAAATTGGATACCCAAGGGGGGATACCCTTGGCCCCCCATAGATCCATCACTGCATAGCAACATGCTAAAACACACAAGGGGAGATGTGGCCGTGGCTACTGATGAAAGGGGTTCCAAACCCTGAGCAATAGTCGTAAGGTGGCCCAGGGAAAGGAAGTGACTCTCCCTCCCCTGAATTGTGAAATTCACCTGCCTGCTGTCTAGCCTGGAGTAGGCTTTACCCTCACCTGACCTAGTAAATCTCAAAGTCGAATGAATTACTGAGTGTGTTGAGAAAATGTATTTCCATTAAATGAAGGAATTACATGAGATTCAATGACTCTCAATAATATTACATACCCTCTTAAGTATATGAGGTCGGCATGATTTTTTGACAAATGAAAATTTGGGCCATGAATCTTTTCCTTAGGCATTGGCTCCAAGCATGCATATTACTTGGTGTGGAACCCAAGGTGTGTATTACCAATGCTTATTCATCTAATGTTCTAGGAAGAACTTTAATCATTTTTGAAAATTGCTATTTTAACTCAATAGACTCATTCATCAAATTTTTTCAATTGTCAGTTGAGATAGGGTTTGAAAAATAGATGGGCATGCATTTTTTCCATTTTTTTGATCTGTTGTCATCTTCTCGACAAGAAATTGACAACTTCTCCAACGAACGTATGTAGTTGATGCCGATGCAAATGCACGGCAAGCGTGTCTCTCTCCACTTCTCCAATCATGAAAAGTGGGCATGGCTGCATTGGAGGTTTATTGTTATAAAATAAAGTGAGAGTGGCTGAATGAGGAAGATTTTTTTGCTGTAACTTATCTTCATCATTCGATCCACAGAATTTTTTTCCTAAAATTTCATTTTGAGTCCGAGTAGTGAACATTATGAAAATAATTCAGATTCAACGGCATCATGCACTTACCTTTGACACTATTGAAATAAATTTTGAAGTGATCTTTGTTTTGTGTCTTCCCTCACAATGTTATTTCATCCAATAAATACAAGCAATTGTAATTTTACAAATTTTATTGCACATGCTGCTGCTGAAAAGAAACGATGAACCTGTTGCAATCTCATGATGCATTTTGGTGTGAGATTGAATAAAGTCTGTGCACATATCTAGTCTTCCTTCTTTCCAAATGGAATATCAAACCTTCATTTCATGTTTTTTTCTGATTCACATCCAAGCTTCCCTTTGACTAATACACTAAGTCAAATCTGACATCTTGACTCCAGAGAAACTTCCTTTTTTCTTGTCACCTATCATTACCTACTTATATTTTGCTATCTAGCTATTACATATGTGTGACAGCAGAGACAGTCAAATGTAGTAATACGTACTTCTAAGTATTGTCAAATTTTAGTCATTGAGCGACGTTGGTTAAAACTCTTCCAATTAGACATTGATTATACGTATTGTTCAATTGTTTCAACCATTGCTTTCGTGCATATTTCCTCTGTATTTTTCAGTGTGGGTGATGTTCAGGGTGGGAACAGTTGAGGGTGATGCTCTTCAGATACTTATTTGATATTTTTTCCTGCCATCGAAGTCAGTCAAATCCATGCACAATGAAGGTTTTTGCTCTTTTACTCTTTGTGATTGCTCTATTGCGTGCGTAGTGGTGTCAAATTATTCTCAGGTGGGTGTACATATGTATTTACATCAGCAGAATTCCTTGCTCTTCACGGTACATCAAGTTTGAGATTGAGCAATTTCACTAATTACAGTTAGGGTAATAATTGTATGTAACATTTTTGAAATCACAGAGATTAGTACATCAGATTGGAAACATGATGCCTAATTTGGATTTATTTTTATTTTTATGACATTGTTAAACAACATTGGAAGGACTAACTATTATCACATTCCTTCTACCTTACATCTTAATGGAGATTATATTGTTATTGTATATTAGACCTTCCTTGTTTCATTATTTTTCAGATAGTTTTCCCATTTTATAATGAAAAAGTTGAAACATTTAAAAATAACAGAGGCACCACTTTGATGGGGGATAAAATTTCAACACCAATCCTAAATCAACCGATTTCTGTTCTCAGGAGCACCATCACAGAAGGTGGATTGTAGCATTGCATGCTAATGTGGTATTAAAATTGGCAAAAACATTGGTATGCATTAGAAAACTTCATGGTCTATGCTTTAAAAACAACTTTCATAACTAATCTCTTATTCTTTCACAAAATCATGCTGAAACATTACATATACGTAGTAACCTCCTTTTTGGTATCTCTAATTTTTCATGCATAGTAAAAATAAAACACAGTGGCATTTTGTAATAATGAGCAAGACTATGTTTCGTCTGTCACCAACTTTAAGTTGTTAACTAGGTGAAAATCCAAAAACCCGTTCAAGACTATATCTGCGTTTCAGCAGTACATCCAGATTTGAAATTTTTATTCACTCACGTCATCTCAAAATATTAGAGGATTTTTCTTTCACTTAAAAAAATTACTGATTTCATGAGTATTTCTGGTATAAAATAATTTCATTAACGTTAGAAACAAATGCATAGGCATGGTAACTCAGAAAATATTTCCTCTCTGAAGTTGACAGTCACTAAATCTGCAAGAGTTTGCTGCATTGTACGCATTCTGTTTGGGGATAGCTGTTGCTATGGAGACTCTTCTTGTCATGACTGCTTCGCAAGAGAGGCTTACGCAGAGTGAGTGCTGTCTCATCACAGGACAATTACCCTTTTTCATTCCTTGCACCAATGAATTGACGTGCGTTCAATCACGCCCAGCCAATCAACCAACTACTGTCAAAGCACACTCAACTTCAACCTGGAAAGTGAAATTGCTGAGGAAGAACTTTCTCGCAGGCATATATATGGCCATTGAGGGTAGTGCATAGAGGTCTGATACAGGCCATAATGTTCAGCACTACTCGATGAGGCCATTCATGGTCTTTTGTTTTGGATTGCCATTGCTTGCACCCTGCAGTGGGAAACTCAAGGGATGCATGGGCACAACGCAAGTCCAACGCAGTCGCAAGTGGCATTTTGTATCACTGTGATGCCACCGCCAGCCCTCACTGGTTGAGGAACGAGTTGTTCTTTGAGAGGAGGCCAGCGCTGCTCTCGGACATTGGAATCACCGCCGTCTTCTCGCCCTTGGGTATCTTGGCTCTCGACTTGATTCGTGGCTGCACACCCTTCAGGAAATTCTGTGAAGAGAGAGCACACAAATACAGAAGTGGATCTACATAAATATTTTCCCATCCATGTTTTCGGTATCTGCCTCCAAATTTCTCTCTCACAAGAAGTGATCGTTCCAGGCTTAACTTGTAGCAAGTTTGTTTTGTTCTCTATGAAAAATTGCTTTGTTTAAAGTATGCAATTTTGATTTGTAAACTGACGTGGGTTTCAACGCAATAGTAGTGCTGCCCTCTGGGTGATAATGGCATTTATGACAAGTGAAAACCCAGTTTGGTTATTATTATACATAAAGTATTGGTTTAAACTACCGTATAAGCTTGTGTAAGAGGCGCACCCCTATTTTGAGGATCGAAGCTATAAAGAAAAAAAATTTTGCGACATTTTTTTATCCTATCGTGCGGTGTTGCAGACGTATGCCTGGAATTTCGACAGTTATCGAAATGTCCTCTTTCAGTGCTATTTGAAAGAGGAAATTTTGATAACTGCGGCGGCATAAGAGGGAGTAGAAAGAGTTCCGATCCTCTCTTTGCATACGCCATCGCTCTACGTTGCTTGTCCTACTCACGAACAATTTTGTTTAAAAGCTCTCGCAGGAGTATTGCAATAGAATTGCAGCCGTGGAAAATTTTAAGGCAAAACACGACAGGCAAATGGCATGAGCTTTCCCAAGAGATTGAACAACAATCGGGGCAATCTCAGCGCCGTAGGATAATAACCACGTCGTAGATTTAAGGCCCCTTGCACACGCACCGATTTTGGACGGCCGGTAAAATATCAGCCGTCCACATTCCAATAGTGAACAATGGGAGAGCATTGGAGCTTGCACACGTACCGACCACACGCCGGCACCGGCAAAATGCCGGTTAGCTGCCGGCTATTGTCACTGTGGATCGCCGACGCCGGCTCAAAAACTTTGACCGGTAAAAATCCGGCGTGTGTGCAAGCATCGCTTCGCCGGTAAAATATCGGCCAATATTTTACCGGCCGTCCAAAATCGGTGTGTGTGCAAGGGGCCTAACGGAACTACACTCGGCTCTCCATCAGCTAATGCCTCTGCCGTTTTTTTCCTTTCCGAGACTCCACAGGAAAATATCAAGTTACAGGGGAACAATGGAAACGTGTTTCATCCCTACCCCATTCCACCAACTGACCTTTTTCGGTCTACCAGGTTCAATTCCCCGAGTTTCTGGAGGTCAAATGCTTCGTGAGTCACCTTCTGAGCTCGAAGATATCTCGATATCTTTCAGCAATTGTATGACACGCACGAGGTTCTAAAAAGAATTAGACCTAACGCGACGTATATCTTACAGCATTTAAGTTTTTTGAGCTCTAATTGATTGACACAAAAATTTATAGCTAAAATAATGCTACTAATATTCAACATAGTCCAAACAGCACAATTTCGGAAGAAACAAGCGTAGCATAAGCGCATTCAAACAAGACGAGACGGACTGGAAACTCAGGCAACGCAAACTGCTTATATCACATTGCTGCGCCTTCGCCCCTTCGCTTTAAAGGCAACGACGTCACATGCAAGATCGGACGTGTTCTTCCCTTGCTCCTTCGCTCGTAGCTTTAAATACGGAGGGGAGGGAGCCCTCTTCCCGTCGACCTCTCCTTCAGCGCTCTTCACTTATAAGCATTTCCGATTTCTTCTATCCACCATTAAGTCCAACAATGAGCACACTCGTTCGAATTTTTTCAACCGCAGGTTTTGACACCAATATTACTACATGCAGTATAAATGCCGCGGGATGCCCACTCGTGGCAATAAATTTAGCGCGTGCTCCGGAGCGAATCACCCCGCGCGATCTTTTCAATGTTCACCTCTGGGGTACCGACGTGACGGCGCGATGCTTGCAAGAAATTCAAACAGGAGCATTTTAAAAATACGTCACTAAGGGAGAAACTCCCCTGCCTGCCGCTTTATTTTGACCCAGGGTTTCAGATGACTGACTCACGCTGAAAACCAAGGCCACTCAGTTCCCCTTGAACTTGCAACCGGTGAAGGGGAGGGGGGGAAGATAAGAAGTTCGTGTAAGAGGCGCACCCCCATTTTCGGCTGCAATATCTGGGAAAAAAGGTGCGCCTCTTACACGGGCTTATACGGTATGTAAATTATTTTTCACAAGAAAAATCTCTCACCATCTGCTGGCCATCAGCACTAATGAGGTTGGAAAGTTAACTTTGGCTGTTGGCAACATTAGAATTGGCATTCTTTTGCCTACTTCGTTAATTTTGCATTTAAGAGATTCGCATGAAAAGTCAAAAGCACGTGGAGATGGATTGATTATCTATTTTGTACGACGAGGTGTGTTTGGAAAATAATGGGGAATTTTAGTTTTCCATAAAAAATCTCTATATGTATTTATCAACATTAATGTTGTTGCCTTCAAAATAGTGCCTATACTCTAGATATTCATTAGATTAGGTGTTCATAATCATTTCTTTTTCATTTTCATCGGTTGTCGATGTGCTGGGGCATTTGTCATCTTCAACTTCTTCACTGCCATCTTGGTATCGCTAAAACCACTTGTAAATTCTTGTTTTACTCATTATAGAGTCACCACAGTCCTTTGTTAACATTTCATATACATTTTTACAATTTATTTCCTGACCAATGTTTGCTTTGCAATCATTCTTTGATCGATTTCTGTCAACATACGAATATTGCCAAGCTCATGAAGACACGTCTAACCTTAGTATCTGCCACAAACAAAGTAAACAATGAATACAGCTGAACATACTTGAGGGGCATGTACACCAACACATTAAAAAAATTGACTGTGGAACTCTCCAAACCCGCAAAATTAAATAATTCCCATTACTTTCTGAACAACCCTCGTATTCAAGGTGGGTGCTGCTTTAAAATTGCAATTGGAAGCTTTTCAGTGACTCAAATTGCTGTCATGAGCTAGCAATTGGCAGTGGCCAATGACTCTTGCCTTACTATTTGTGTTGCCAACAGCTTGAACCTTGGAAGCCACAGTATTCACACCAGTCTCTATTGTGTCCATCGTGGCAGCCACTTTTAGGTACAGGGGCAGACTCGCCTCCTCCTTTGAGAATTTCTTGCGCGCAGTGGAAGAGTGTAAACATGAAGCTACCATATGGGTTAAAGTAATGAAAAAGTAAAATGGTCAACTAACCTCCTTGATGGAGCCAGGTTCAGCAATGAGGTAATACACGGCGTACAGTGGTATCCAAATCATTGATGCTATACTGATGCCAACTCCTAGGACCTCAGCCCAAACAGGGTAATGGTAGGATGTGCCATATTTGACCGGTTCATAGGATACACAGTAGAAGAAGAAGATGGACTGAAAAGAAAAGGTATGGATGCCATTGACGTCTTTGCCATGCATTGTGCGGCCTGCGACAAATGGTGCATAAGACACAATGAGCTACTGTGCTATTACTATTTTCATCATGCACAAGATCTGCCCTTAAATTAGTCTGAATGATGTTTTACCCAATAATAGGAGGATGGACGACCAGTGTTTCTCCACCAGAAGGATTGGTAGAGAAGGATCTAAGGAAAGGTTGGGAACCAGAGTTCATTGGCTCGCTGCTACAGTGTGGAGTTATATGTCTCCATGAGCTCTGTGAGTGCCAGTGTCATTCTGAGCCATTGCTCACATTTTGGAACGATGATACACCACCAAACTTGGAGTAAAGCTTGGGAACCCCTTGTTTTTGTTGGGCAAAAGCTGTAGCTGTGAGAAGGATAGGGGGAGTTCAAGATCACTCTCAAGCTTCAAAACTGATGAAAATGTGACAAAAGTGAAGATCTTTCAGAATTTTGACCTCAGAATAACTGTTCATATAATAATAATAATAATAATAATAATAAATTTATTTTACCATTGGCAAATTATACATCTGCAAGGCTAAAGTCAATATGAGATACCAGCATACATACATGATTGAATATGAGATACCAACATACATACATGATTGAAAATTTTCCAGGTTCTTGGGAATTCTCAAGATAATCATTTCACTATATGTACAAAACATTAGAAACAGAGCTGAGAGGGTTATAAACATACTAACAGAAAGTATGGAAAATTATAGGCATTCAAGTTGCCATCAAGAAAATTTCCTTTATAATGCATCCTCCAGGTATTCATTAATACTGTAATAGCATTTTTCAGCTAGGAGGCTTTTTAGTCTCCTTTTGAATTCGGAAGGTGATTTGCAATTTTTTATTTCATCGGGAACTTTATTGTATAGGATCGAGGCAGAGTGGTAGGGACCTTTTAGGCAGAGAGAGCTGGAATATTGGTTGGAATGGATGTTATTTCTAGAACGGGTGAGGTGATCATGGTAGGTAGAGTTTTGAAGAAAATGGGAAGGGTTTGCTTTGACAAAACAGGCACATGTAAGGATATATAAAGAAGGGAGGGTGAGGATTTTAGATTTAGCAAAGAAGATTTTACCGGGAGTGCAAATAGGGACATGGTACATAGCTTTAATGGCTTGTTTTTGGGCTGAAAAGGCTCTTTTTGCTGCAGGTGAGTTTCCCCAAAACAGAATGCCATAAGAGATATGGGAATGAATTTTTGCGAAGTATACCATTTTTAAAGTATCCATTGATACAATCGGATACAACCTTCTAATCATAAATATACCCACGGAGATTTTTTTGAGTACGACCTGTACGTGAGGTGCCCAATCAAGTTTGGTGGAGATTTGAAGTCCAAGGAACTTTGTGGTGTCAACATCAGAGGATTGTGAGATTTTGTCTATGTGAGGGATAAGATCCTTTTTGAAGGAGTTTTTATGTAGGAATTGGAGGAAGACAGTTTTCTGGTTGTTAACTATCAGTTTGTTCCTTTTACACCATTGATGCATTTCATTGATTGTGAGGTTAGTCCGGTCAACAATATTTTGAGCATTATTTTCAGTAATGATGGTCGAGGTGTCATCCGCGTAGAGAGTGATTTTAGAATGAGACAAATGAGTAGGGAGATCGTTGATGTAGAGCAGGAAAAGTATAGGGCCAAGGAGGGATCCTTGAGGCACTCCCCTTGTGGATTTCATGGGGCTCGATTTGATACTTGAGTTGGTGCTACTGCATTGATAGCATACTGTTTGATGCCTATCTCTTAGGTATGACATGATCCAATCCTGGACTGGACCAGTGATACCAAGAGCATTTACCTTATTTTGCAGAATGTTGTGGTCGATCAAGTCAAAGGCCTTGGTGAGATCAAAGAAGATTCCCACTGTGACTAGTTTATCATTGAGGCCCTGTAGGATATTATTTATCAGCTCAAAGGAGGCCGAGTTAGTAGACTTTCCAGCCCTAAAGCCATGCTGGTTTTCATGAAGTAAGTTACAAGTAGTTAAATAGTTGTGCAATAGCTTGAGGAACACTTTTTCAAACAGCTTTGAGAAAACAGATAACATTGATATGGGTCTATAGTTATCTGCTTTGCTGTTTGAGCCTTTTTTGTGCACAGGGATTACGTGCGAATGTTTGATGGTAGATGGGAACTGGCCTGAAGAAAGGAAGAGTTTAATATCTCAGCCAATGGTGTAGCAATGACATTAGATGCCGCTTTTAGTATGGGCATAGGGATATCATCAAGCCCTGCGGAATAAGAGTTATTAAAAGAATTTATAGTCTGTACAATCTCGGAAGGAACAGTTGGAGAGAGGAACATTGTGTGAAGTGAGGGGTGACAATGAAATTCACTGGGAGAGGGGGTATTTGCATCAAGTTGCGAAGCAATGTTGCAGAAATAAGAGTTGAACATGTCTGCAATTTTTTCAGGGTTGGTGAAAGTCTGGCCATTGAAGTTCATGGATCAGGGGTGGGTTTTATGGGAGGAGGCATTCGTTAAGTTACTAATTACTTTCCAAGATGATTTAACTACATTTGAAGAGTTGTTGATGTAATTTTCCACATGCAATCTTCTAGGATGAGAAAGGAGGGTTTTAAACTCTTTTTTGGCCATAAGATACGTTTGGCGTAGATTAGGATTGTTGAATTTGTATTGAGAGTGGAGAGTGCGAACATGCTGTGACATTGCTTTGAGCTCAGGTGAGTAGATTTTCGATTGATAATTTGCTTGCTTTTGCATGATTTTTCGGGGCGGGAATGCAGAGTTAAAATAAGATATAAAAATATTATAGAAGGCATTGAATTTTTCATTACATTCCGAGGCCAGAAACACATCATCCCAGGACTCTTGAGCCAGGGCAGTTACAAATTCCATCATTGAATTTTCAGAGAAGATTCTTTTCATGGAATAGGTTGGGGAAGAATTTTTAATGGGAAAATTATTATGATTTCCAATGAACTCGAATGTCAAAAACCAAGCACAAGCACGAATTGTTGGCAAAAAATTGCAAATGAGGAAGAGCTGTTCAAATTTGGTGGTGCAAGTTGTGACAGTCAGGCCAAGTGGAGGGAGAGCAGAGGAGAGCATAACACGACATGGCTGCCCTCCCTCCCTCAGCTCAGGTATTTAAACTTCGTGCATGACGGGGAAATGTTTATGGCCTGTTTCGGGCGGTTTAGGAAGGAGAGGGTTAATATGCTTTATAATTGCCACAATGCAGGAAGGAAGCTCTGTAAGGATTCACTAACACATCGCAGTGGGAATTCCATCTTATTCTTAATGTACACAAGTGCAAAGGTCAAAGGTAGTGCCTTAGTCCAACCAGTTCTCAGGTGCTTCGATATTTGTGGACAGTTTAGCTCTCCCTCATATACACCACAGAGTTCAACTTTTTAATCCAATTATGCATTTCAGTTTGTATGAGATGTGTGGAAAAATTACATTAAGTATGCTCAGAGAGGAAAACTTACCATCATCACTACTGGAGCTAGAAACACCCAGCATATGTACCAAAAAGTGTTGGGGCGGATGCCCATCATCTGATAGACACAGTCGCAGAACTTCTTGGCTCCAAATATCCACGATATTGCGATGGTTTGGAAGAAGCACACCCACAGCAAAGACATGCCACTGGCGGAGTAGAAGTCCATCAATTGGAATATGTACGCCCCTCCCTGCATGGAAAACAAAAAAATCACTTGTAATAGGTGCTTGAATGGCTCCACGCATGTTAGCACACCCATACGTAGTGCTTTTCTCACTTGTAGTCATAGTTTCCTGCAATTGCGCTGAGTTCAGTGTCAATCCAAGCACATCCGACTTAGGTGTTTTGTATGTTTAATGGAGCACTTGCAGGATTATAGCTCATAGTTTTCACAGGTGATAACATACATGAATGCTCGTTCAAGTCTGAAAACTACAGAAATACAACCAACATCAGTTGTAGCCATGAAAGCTTGGTGACCATGTTATGTACTCCCTCTGAACGTTTGGAGTGGAATAGACTGCCACGGCTGTTTTCACAAAGTTTTATATGAAAGGTACACAATGAAGATGTTTGCACAAAAATTTTCAAAATTTGTTTTGACCAATACTAAATAAGGCATAGGCTTAAAAATTGGTTAGGGTATAGTCAATCTAAAGCCTTACCAGCTTAAATTTTAAGAGCTGTTAGCTCCTATCAATTTCCCCAACAAAATATTGGAAATTCTAAAACTCAAAAGGGCATAGCCTTTTCCTCACGTTGGACAGTTCCGCCTTCTAGCAGGTTTCTGAGGAGTTCCCTTCTTGTGTACATATTCATTGGCCCGGATGAATAAAAGTGAGCAAATGCTTATGCTCATTGGATTTGCTTCACTTTGTATGATTACAAATCGGGAGCATAAGCATTTGCTCAGAGCTGTTGGCGGTTCGTGAGCACATGCTCACTTTAATTGCGGAGCATGAGAAAATGCTCAATTTTCAAGCATTTAGTATGAATAAAGTGGAGCAATGGCTTCAGATGGGTTAGCAAATGCTCAGGAATAAGGATGTGCGAGTAGTACTTTTTGATCTCGAGTCGAGTTGAAAACTACTCGCGAGTAGGGCAGTACAGCAATGCGTGTTCCAACATATTCTCATTTTTCCTAACCCCATATTTTCCTATCCCTACATTTTCTATCAAGAATTCTCAACTTGATGTAAAAAGGAGAAATTATGAGGAACGTTGATGTAAATTGTGTCAGAATTAGGAGAGGAATGGACATTAATGATTCTTAAACAGCTCCATAAGCACAATTGATATGAATTCACCTGTAATCACATGCCATCAATTTAATTAATACAGTAAACTATCGATTATACGAAGCAGGATTTTACGAAGTTTTCAATTTTACGAAGTGATATTGCGGTCCCGGCGAAAAGCCTATGCTAAATACATGGCGCTATTCGATTATACGAAGTTTCGAATATACGAAATGTTTTGAATTTATGAACCTCGGATCGGTCCCCAGGAGCGAAAGGCATTCGTTTATACGAACTATGGCGAAATATTTGTCAACAAAACTAGTTACGCCGGCGTAAGTAGCGAAAAAAATCAGCGCTTCCAACTGTGGTTCATTAAAAGTGAAATCGTAAATGATAATACAACATTGGAGAGAAAGGGTTTGCCTAAAACCTCACGGAAGGAATTTAGGGGAAGTAGCAGTTCAGTAAAATATCGCGACTGACATAATGCCCCTATTTACGTGCCTATTCGTAAACATCGCATCGACAATACTTCGTAGTTTAACATGTCAGGAAGGTCACGCGGGGTATTTCGTACACCCCTAATTAACCCTTTGCACTGCTGTGAACGTACGTGGTACGTTCGCAAGGCAGGCTGCTGTGAACGTACTTCGAAGACTACTTGACTACTTTTCGCCGAAGCACTTCGAAGGGCCCCTAATCCGAGACCCTTTCCTCGACGAGCTCACCCTCGCCAGCCCCTCTCTTCGACCGTCCGAGCGGGGGGCCTCCCTCCCCAAAAGTGACCGCTCTGACTACATTTTGAAAATCTATCAATCAATGCCATCATCAAAAAATAATTGTTTGCATCGCAATCCTGCCAATCACGCATTCAAGTACGTCTCTGAACCGTGTTTCTGCGATGAGAAATAACGATTTTGTTAACTTTGCTAAAATGGCCAAGTTAATAATATTGTTATTTTTCATCGCAGAAATATGGTTCAATTACGTACTTTATTTCCTCCACTACAATCGCAAATTGCGGGAAATCGGACGGATTCCCTTTGATAGTGCATCATGAGGATGTTCTCGAGGTTGGTAATTGATACAACTAGCCTACTAGTAATTGTACTGCTATAATATCACGGCTATGGTTCATTCGTTACGTTATACCTTCAGGAAGCTGCAGCGGATAAAATCGCAGAGGAGATTAGAGGCTTAAAAGATGATTTTGAAAAATTCTTGGAAAAAGCAGGAAGAGCACAGCGTGCAACATCAAACGATTATATTGCCCTTGACGATGATCTCCGGGCATGCGACAATGGGACGCCGGTACATACGTCGGAAGAAGCAGCGGCCGGGACTAGTCAGAATAGCAGTGACGACGAAGATGAAAGCGAGGAAGTAATTTCACCAAATAAAAAAGAAGTAAAAGAAGTACACGCTGCCCTCCAAACATTAAGATACTTTGATCTGGCTAACGAGTTAGGTCCCCAATTGCATTCCCATTTATGCAAGTGAGACACCATGGTGGAAGCGGCGATGGAGAAGGGCAAAAAGAAAAACAATAACAGCTTTTTTTAGTAATATCTTTTCGTGTATATAATAGCCTTCCTGAATAAACAACTGAAGTATCTTAAGTATTGGGCTCTATCAACCACCAACTTATTTTTCAGGCTACTCGTAATGAAGATGCACTTCTAACTCTAACCATGAACTTTCCCCTCGCGCGTCTCCCCGTTTTCCCATGCCGAGAGATCTTTCTTTCCAAAGTCTTTGTTTACTTCCTCCCTCGGCCTTCTGCTGATCTTGCTGACACTCACCTTACGCATCCCAAACCCCTCCTTCCCCAGCATTTCCCATTCACTCCCTCCCTAAGGTTACAGAGCTAGAGTGCGCCGTAGAAAAATACGCCCCCCAAACGTAAACTGAGGCAGAGCCCACCCTTCTTTCTCCTGCCCCCTCCACCGCATCATATGCTGACCACTTCTTCCCTCAGGCTATCCCCATCGCACTCTTATTCACCCCACCCACTTGGAACGTTCCCCGATTGTGGAGAAGGGCATGGTTCATCTTTTCCTGCAACGGGGGTAAGTTATTAACCGGAGAGAGGCTGAAGAAGTATCTTCCACTATCGGGGAAATGGTGCCGTGCTTATAATTGTCTCTCTTCTTCTCTGCTGACGTTTCAATTGAAATTATTTTCTTTGCTCTTTCCACACTATATTTATTTACGATTATGGCGCAACTATTTTTAGTGCTAAAGTTTAGAAAATCTTTTCTCTATGTCAATGATCCTTTGCATAACTTTCAATACAGCGGAGAAAGGAACAAGAAAACTAAATGAGGTGAATGTACAGGTTTTTGCGTGTCATTTTTGGGAATTCACGCAAGTGAACCAATACTTCACACACGTTGAGAAATTACGAAACATCTCTTGCAGGAAAACAATCAATGCGGATAATAACGATTCTCTATTTATTTCTCCGATAATGGAAGATGTTTCTCCTGTCGTTTTCCGGTTGGAACCTTGCTCCTGTCGGCATAAAAGAAGAGAGAAATACTATATGAACATAGCACTTCACACCCGGTATGAAGAATATGGTCCTGATGAAGAATAAAGTCTTTCGTAGCAATGTCTGCTAAGATGACGGAGCACAGTATCCGGACGGAGAACTCAAACAGAATTTACTTCAAATATTCGCCAGAAGATAATCATATCCTACGTAATTTATCATCGTAACTGAATCTCAATGAAAATAACTAATGGAAAAGATTGCACAATCAACTGAAAATACGGAGTAACTCGAAATATTAAATTACGAAGGTTATTTTGGAAACAGGTGGAGGCCCTCGTTTTTCTTTCTTTTCTCGTCACGCGAGCGATAGAGGGCGACATAAATGGCGGTTAGGCCGGCTGCCGCTAAAATTCCGTGGGTGCTGGAAACAAATATCTATCTTACGCGTACTTAATAGTTGTTATTCGCTCCTAACCACAAATTTATAACATTTGATTCTTATAATAAACTTTGCAATACATTATTTGATTATTACGTTTTATAAACTGGTCGGGAATTTCTTAAGCGATCGTTGATGTTGAAGTATGAACGAGAAATTTTATGGTGGTATAATTATTTAACGATCTTTCACAGCATAAATCGATAACAAAAACCCTTTTCTATGAATAATACCGAGAATAACCACCAAAAACATTTAAATAAGATCACTAAAGACAAAAAAGGGCGGAAGAAACAAAAGCGAACATTTTTTCGTGACTTATGAAAAAGGTTTGAAATTACGAAACTCGATTTTACGAAGTGCCAATTTTCCGGTCCCACTGACTTCGTAAAATCAAGAGTTTACCGTATATTAGTGATGGGTCGGTTCGATTCCTCGATTCTTTGATTCCTCGATTCTCGACCAAGAACCGGAATCGAAAACGAGTACTTGCCAAAGTGAAAAATCGATTCCGATTCCAGTAGTACTTCAAACCGTACAGACTGTTCAAACCGTACAAACCGTTCAAACCAAAAAGTACAAAGAATTTTTTAATGATATTTTGTAATCTGTGTTTTGTGATTCTTTTATGTCTCTCTGTATCTTTACGAAACCCATGGATAATTGTATCCCTACGGAGTTAATAAATATATTATTACTATTATTATTAAACCACAAATTTATGTACGACCGCGTTTCCTACAGTCATTCGAATTTTCGCGCCACGTAATCGTAATAAAAAAAACATCTTGGGACGTGCGAGTACTCAAAAATTCTAATCGAGTCGAGTAGTTGGTTCTCGACTCGAGCATTTCCAGTAGCATTACGAATGTCGAGTCGAGTATAGTGCAACCTCGATAAAACGACACCCCACGGTGCACCAATAAACACTCGCTATAGCGAATTGTCGCTTTACCGGAGGTGGTGCAAATAATAGACAATATACCTCATATTACTCCTTTATTTTTATTTTATCGCTTAGACGTGTTTGGTGTTTTTTTGGCCATGGTGTGTTCCATCAAATGCTTTCTATTCACGCAACTCACGGACGTGCGGGTATGCTGCCGTCTGCTTTCTGCCGCCCGAGGAACAAAAGAAGATCAAGCATTAGCAAATGCTATTGCCACAATATTTTCACCAAAATTAATTACTTATTTATCGAACGACAGTTTACCACATAAATTTGAGACTATGCACTTCATTAACTTCATTTCTAAAAGATCGCTAGCAATTACAGAGATTAAGGAGTCTTGGTGTAAGTTTTTCCGGCGGTGAAACCCTCGCTATGGCGAGAGCCAACACCAAAAGGGCCTAGTAAAAACGAATTTTTTAATACGCTTATTATAGGGTCAATTGGCGGTGCATCGGCTATCTCTCGTAATAGCGGGGGTCTCGCTATAGCCTGTACTCGCTTTAACGAGGTTCCACTGTAGTTAAGGTTACAGAGCTTTCGAGGCTAGTAGGTCCAGCAATCTGCCGACAGGAAGCGCTATCATGAAACTCATGTAATAATGCAGTTTTTAAAGCCGATAAGTCATTCTAATTCCTTGGCCCGGTAGTTTCAGCTTGCTGAATACACTATAGGTTGTCGACGTGGGCGCCGAATACCTTTACGCCAGCCGCGGCGGCCGATCGTCTTCCTACCCCGCGCACACTGGTCCGAAATCGGAAAAAGCTGGAATAAAGTCCAAAATGACCTTTTTGGGGATAGAGACTTGAAACTCAGCGTAAATACTCATAAATCATTACCAAATATTGATTTATATGCCATTTTACATAAATACGACCCTTTAGTGAGATACAGTGGCCCAAACATGACCACTTTTTCAATGCCACGCGAAATATCGTTTTTCCTCTAAAAATCTTTGAATTTATCCAGGTGGTTTTGCGTTGGTATGAGTTTTATGGAATAAGAAACGCAATATTCCTTTGATCTGGTGCTTTGCCTATGCTTTCAATGACTTTTGAAGATTTTGGCTCTCATCTGTTTGCTTTTACAACGCAAAATGGCCGACCCGTTTTTCACGTGAAATTTGACATAAAGTAGACATTATCTTTCGTTTACGAAAAATATAACTCAGAAAATTTGAATCACAATATGAAGTAGAGATTTCTAAAGAGTACTAGTGAGAAATCTTGGAAAAAAAGTTTGCGACGAAGGAAATAAGAGCGATTTTTCAATCGCGCGTCAAGGCTGAGGTACACGCCGCGGAACTCTGAGTAACTTAGGCCGATTTTTCAAGTTTTTTAAAACATTAGTCTTGAAAATCGTCATTTAAAGCATGGATAATCGTCTTCACTGACTTGAAACACTAAACTGAGGATGTCAAAAAGGATTATGTATAGATCGACTGGACCATTTAGCGCATTACTCGAGTGAAAATACTAAGGATTGGATATTTTTCGGAACCATTCCACGCATAAGAAATATGACTCGGGTATTGAAGTAAAGTAAAGAGATTAAGTCAGCATGCTTAAGAGAGAGAAAAATGAACTGTTTTCGTGAAAGGCAACAACCGATACCCTTTTTCCCTTAGTTTCTTTCTTGAACTTAAAGCAAGAGATTTTAACGTTGATTAAAAGACATGAGAAGAATAGAATTTTTTTGGCTCTACAAAACTAAAGTTTAGCTCTATAGTTTGTTCGCTTATTTCACTTGAATTCCATGACGATTCAAGATCCAAAAAAATCGTTGATATAATTTTTAATAAAAATTCCAATGTCTCCGAAATCTTGCAATTTTGGTAGGTAAGTACTTGCCCAGTCTCACAAGTGTGTAGCAAAAGGCAATTTTCTGCAGGCAGCAATGCTGTTACATGGGGACGTCAAAACCTGCTGGCTGAGCATGTAGAATAATTGGTTTTTCTGCTTGAGAATTAGAAAGGGCCAAATATTTCCTGATTCATATACGTAGTATGTAATCTTTATTATGGCTGTGAAAATTACTATACTCAGGGCTCTCCCTAGTAGTTTTGATACATATATGACTTAAATGGTCGATATATTACTTGGGGTTAATTAATTTCAACTGTGCCTATGGAACTATTGAAGACACATTAATTTTCATTCATCTCCTACTTCTGACAATAACCATCAACGATCCTCATTATATTTTCCTTCTTACATTACTAGGCTAGACATTCATTATAGAAAATTGGAGTAGAATATATTGTAGTATGTATTGCTGTGTTGCTTGGTTCAGAAATTATCATTCTCGACTCCATACTCGCGAGTGATTTTCAACTCGACTCGAGATCAAAAAGTGCTACTTGGAAATCCCTATGATATTCCAAAGGAGCAAATGCAGACTAGGGAGTCTGTGACAGGTATATGGTCAAGATACAGTGATGCACTTGGAAAAGTACCCTAAGTCACCATAACAAACACTGTTGAAGCTAAAGTGGAAGCTTATTTATCAGAGATGAATGCACCACCAAATTCATTCCCTGGGAAATACTGGAAGACTTGCATCTCCTACCCAAGGCTGAAAGTATTATCGAAGAGGTTTCTTGCCATACCGCCATCCCCTGTGTTCAGTGAAAGACATTTAGTTCTGCAGGAAAAATATGTTAAGTAAAATGCAACAGGCTTTATCCTGACAGAGTGAAGATGCTTTGCTTTCTGAGCAAAAATTTAAAGTCTGTAAAAGGAGACTAAATTTGTGAGACATTATTGACAATGATATGATATTATCAATAGTATAATAATAATATGAGCAGTATAACAGATATTAAAGGTGATACTTTTATTTTAAATTTAAACATGAGTGCTAATATTCTAAAGTAATACCTATCATGTAATAACACTTTTCAGGTATGTTCTGTTTTGAAATTTAGCTTTTATATTTTAATTACATAGTGATGATATGAATGATGCTTTTGTGAACTTGCTCTTTCATTTTTTTAAAGTGGTTTTCTTGTTTCCTGGAATTAAGTGATATTTTTCTTGGAGCCTATGGCATCAGAATCGATGGAATCGGTATCGGTAGAATCGGAATCGAAATGTCAGAATCGGAACCGGGATCGGAATCGATAAAATTTTGGAATCGACCCATCACTACTGTATATGTATCCAAACTACTCAGAAGAGCCTTCAGGAATAAGGCATTTATTACTGTACAGTAAGGCATTTGCCCTACTGCAATAAAGATTAATATACCTTAATAAATAATGTAATATTTGATCCTTTCAAATTCTCATGCAGAAAAACCAATTGTCCTACATGCTCCAGCAGCAGGTTTTGACGTCTCCGTGTTACAGTGCATATTACTAACTGCAGAAAATTGTGTTTCGCAACACACTTGTGTGGCTGTACAAGTACTTTCTTGCCAAAGTTTTAAAATTTGGGAACCTGGGAATTTTTATTAAAAGTTAAATCAACGATTTTTATGGATCTTCAATCTTCATGGAATATGAGACAAAGTAAAAGAACTGTAAAACTTAGCTTTAGCCTTAGTGTTTTTTTCTTTATTACTTTCTTTGTTTAATCAACCAGAGTATCTCTTTTTTTTTCGTAATTTCAAGAAGGAAACTAAATGCAATAAAGGAATAAACAAATATTAACATCGGAGGTACACGGTACTCAAAAATGGTAAAAGATGGCATTCACTTTTGACGTGAAACACCGGGAAAACCGGCATTGTTCACTAAAATTAAGATTAAAATTTTTTCCATAGAAATCTTAACAATTTTCCCGTATTCTCTTTTGCCATTTGAGTGAAGAAAGTATGGTAGAATAATAAAGTATCACGTGAGAAAGTGTGAGCAACAAAGCGGTCCGCTCCAATTATGCCACCGCATTGGAAGGCAGTCGGCCGCTGGGGCGCAAGTGGACGATTATATTTGTTGACTGCTACGTATGCAACAAGCTGAATCTCCTACGGCAAGGGTCGGGAATCTACGGCTCGCGAGCCGCGTGCGGCTCTTTCGAATTCAAATCGCGGCCTTTTAGTTCCATGCGCTAAAAATAATAATCATATTTTCTATTTTCAAAACTCAAAAAATAATATTGCACACAGGATAAAACCATGAATGCAGGAAGGATATGTGATTCCCTACAGTAAATACATAGCCGGAAGTCAAATTAAAGCATTTTTTAAATGTACCTGCTAAGCTGGTTGCATAACTTTTGGCTCTTCCTCCTCAAAAGGTTGCCGACCCCTGTCCTAGGGCAAGGCATTAGAACAACTTATCGACTTTAAAAATCATATTATTGCATGAGTTTCATGATAGCATTTCCTGTCGGCAGATTTCTGAACTTACTGGCCTCAACAGCTCTGTAACCGAAACTACTCGACTCGACATTTGTAATGCTACACGAGCCACTCAAGTCAAGAACCAACTACTTGACTCGAATTTTTGAGTACTCACACATCTCTACTGGAATGAATGCATCTCTTCTAGACTGGATACATCAGGGAAGTTTTTCATGATTAAGGGGATTATTCATTGTGTATGGCTACATAGCGGCATCAAATCATTTTTTATCAATCGGACCATGATTTTTGTGCGTGAACAACTATGATTTCGGTAGAAATCTACAAAAATGCGAGAGGTGCTTTTTCATCCAAGAAACGCATTCAAACTGTCTGAAATGTTAATAATGCCCAGATTTCCACTAAGAAATAGGAAGCAAGTTGACAAACACCATACAACCTTTTAAGGACTATGTTCAAAATCCAGGGTTATCATAAAAGAATGATACGGTTCCTGTAATTTTGGAAGATTGTAAGGATAGCAGAGATTTTTCAGAGGCTGCCTGAGTGCCTTGAGGAGGGCAATTCAAGTCCAGTAATCCATCCGTCAGATGGGATGTTGAGCCTCGGCTCCCATGGTGCCTTTTGCTAGTACACAGTAGGCTAATGTTGATGCCAGGTTTTTCTCTTGCTGAGTGACTATGGGCGCATATATTGACATTCATTAACTGTGTAAAAAAATGTTTGAGGCGGTAAAGTCAAAAAATAAAAAAACATAAACTGTTTCTAATTCTGTTTTCATTACAACATACTTTATGATAACCCTGTATGGAGGATATTATTATTGAACCCATATATGTCTGTCCTCTGTCCATCATCCCTTAATACTTTTGAGAAAATAGACCGGAACAAGATCCGTAAATTAACTAATTACAGCACTGTTTGTAGACAAGGCAGTTGTAGAAAAGCAGGAAAACTCGGTCTTTAGCGAGTAAGCTGTGTGCAGAATCTCGACCAAAAGGTATTTAAACTGAAGCATTTGCTCCGGACTATAAGGTAAAGTATATGCATGCCAAATGTAGCAAATGCTTATGCTCTTATCTTTTGCTTGAAGCAAATGCGTACGCTCCAAGCTTATGCTCATGAGCATTTGCTCAACTTTTCTTCATCCGGCCCATTGAGATCATTTTACTCAAGCAGTGATGCCAGGATTGTATATTTTATTCTGTAGTAGAGAGTTTATGTCAACGGCAGCAATTACAATGGAAAGAAAGAATGTGGTGCAAAACAATGTGTTGTGCATTTTATGTGTTCAGTGAATGGAAGTTTCATGCACTTATGTTTTTTGCATCATGTTTTTGGTATTTTACATTTTCAAATGATTTATTCCCCTGTTCACCGTGGAGGTGCCAAAACGAACACATTTTTTTGAAGCACTGCAGAAACAAGCGACTTTGTACGCAATCACACACACAGGTGCAAAGTTATTAATGTACACCACGAGATGAAGTTCGCCATGAAAAAATATTTGACTTAGCTGGGATTTGAAGGTGCTTCTCCGCCGTTGCCGGAAAATCCGGCTTTGAATCCCGTCTAAGTCAAACATTTTTTCATGGCAAACTTCATCCCATGGTGTATGCCTTGCTACAATAATGTGATACAACCTCTTGAGAATCAGTTTTGAATTCAGGAGTCAGTAATACATAAACTCCAATTTCTCGAGTTTTTTCATTCTTGCATAGATCAAAGTGCTAAAGACGTATTCTCTCGTAAAAACTTTAAATTTTGGTTTCATTCAATACAGTCATGTTCAACATCTATTTGCATTCAGAATTCGAGTTCATGTATATTTTGAACATTTAGCAAACGAAAGCTTGGTACGACTATATTTGTCCTCAAACAGGAGAAAAAAGCACGAGAGACATATGCAGATAAGTAGGTTTATGCAGGCAACTTTAGGATGAGCTGCAGTAACCTAGGGAGATGGTTCAAGGTTTTATCCCAAGTGCTCCTCACCTGTGTGACCATGGGTATTCCCAGGCAAAACATCAAGCAGCAAATGCCAAAAGTGAACTTGTTGCGGTGAGGTCTTAGAATTTCTGGCCAGTTGTCCACCATGCCCGTCACAAATGATTCGACAATACAGAATTCACTGTCAATGCCCAGGATCTGTGTGGAAGAGTAGAGAAGATTCAAGCATCAAACAACAGCCGATTATCTCAGATTTGTTTTAATCTTCTATTGTACGAGCATAAATAAATACAAAAAGAAGGTAAAACAAAGGGATACAAGCACACTTGCGATACAATGGTCATGTGGAGATGACATTATAGCCATCGTCTCATCGTCTCTACGTACACAGAGAGCTAGCTAAATGCTAATTTCAGCCCTGTGTTTGCCCTGAGTCTACAAGATTTTTCAATTAGAGAGTTTCTATGCAGATCAAGGCCAAGGATCAGTTATTTATGTCTCTATCATACCAAACAATGTCACAGTAAGAACATATAATCAGTGAAAGGGCAAGTTTTGCATAAAAAAATTAAGATAAAATATGGGAGATCGTTTTATTTTCTGCTTTGATGATAACACTATGTTAGCATTCTGTACAATAAATCTTAATTAATTAAGGACAAATTTACAAAATAAAATAAAAGTTTTACCTTCCATGGACCTAAGATAGGTCATGTGACCTCATAAAGAGCTAACAAAAGGATTAACACCCTACTTTTTAAACTCTATATGGTGGAATGAGTGTGGTTTCAGTCGGCTTTGGGGATATCGCCATCTTATCCTGCTAGGCCCTCTCCAAATTAAATCAAGGATTTGAAAGACTGACTGCGAATTCAGTAAAAATGAGCATGTCACTTTACTCAGCCACTCAATCATAAAAAAGATATGTGTACGTACAAAAAGTGCCCCAGCTGAGAAAGTGATAATGATAACAAAGAGTTTTAGAATGGAAGTGAAGAGTAAAGGCTTCCTTCCCCTTGGGTACATAACTTTCAACTCTCCATCCTACACTCTGTTCAAGGCATGAACATGTAGGTAGACGTTTTGAAGCAATAAATATTTAATTTTAACCCTTTCGAGACGGTGGAGTTCTCTCCTTGGAATGACTGCCGTACTGAGCCCCGAGAGATTCTTCCATCCCTTAAATACGGAGCATTTTTCCTGGACATTCGTTAAGAAGGGTCTTGCTGATAAACACGCACATTCATCTCCGACCTTTTCGGACACTTCCGAGCGGGGACTCCGCATTATCTCGGACTATGAGTGAAGTTTGGCTCCCTCCTTTCGATGTATATAACCCCACCAGTGCCATTGGTTCGCAGTCAATCATACTTTGTTCATTTGAATTAGCTGTATGGATGATTGTTGCTTGAACGTAAATTGCAAACTTTGAATTGAATTCCTCATTTTATTCTGAGAATTCTCATATTTTGAACGAAGCTCAACCGTCAATATAAATGCACTTAATGCAGCAACAATGTACATGTTGATGTTTATTCTCATATCGAGATATAAGTTAATATTTATGGTAGAATATCATTTACAAAATGGTAAACACTGCTCAAAAGACAAATAATTCAATTCTTAATTTATATTTTTTGAGAAAAGAACAAATAATATTTCGCAAAATGACTGGATAAACTGAATTTTATGACCGCGGTCCCTCACCGCTAAGGGGGTACCTGCTCCTGGATTTCGAAGGATATGACATAAGTCCCACTTTTTTGGGTCCCGAAACTAAGATTTCGCGAACCCAAGACCATCACGTAAGGGGGAAAGCAAGGAAACGTATACATATTTTTGGCATTCGTTCTCTGCATTGAAAAATCTCCGATGAAAATTTGCGGCTTTCGTCTCGTGGGTCAAGAAATGTCCTGCTGCATATTTCCATCGTAAGTAGCAAAATCGTTAAAAGTTATTTTACCTTATCTCTTAAAAAGTTATGGGTCAAATGATGCAAAATAAGGTAGCTATCATCCCTATTTAAGCGTAGAGCATTTATGACTTACTCATTTTTTGTGATTATGATTCATTAGTTGGAATTTTAATGAGACAAAGAATGTCATTTCACAGCTTTATTGCAAAGCCTTTGCTTTAAAAGAGTGGAAGTGGTTCAAACTATTATTATAGTACCAGCTATTTTTGGCTACCAATATCTTCTTTGTAGCAAATACACTCAGCCCCTTTTTAACACAAAAAAAATATTCTTAAAACCCAATGCCATCCCAAGCCACAGATTGATTCAAAATCCAGCAAAACTATTTCCACTTGTACTACCTACTTCTCTGGCTTATAGTCTATAAACAAATCATCAAGCATATTTCTCCCAAATAATCCAGGTGCTGCTCATTAGAGGTGGGATTTTCGGTTCATTTCCGTGATTCGATTCATTCGGTTCTATTCATGTGACTGAACTGTTCTTTCATGTCGTTCATAAAGAATCACATGAACCGAATGAACAACGTGAACTAAATGAACTCTGCGAACCGAATGAACAACGTGAACCTAATGAACTCTGCGAACTAAATGAGCAACGTGAACTAAATGAACTCTGCGAGCTAAACGAACAATGTGAATCAAATGATTGCAATGAAGCGAAATAATCCAGAGTTCACCGAAAACATTTTAAGTCTGTACGCATGAACTTACATAATTATGTATGTAATTATTAGTAAGAATATCTTCATAAATATATGCATATAAAAGTTTAAGGTAATAATCGATATATACGACTAAACATGTTTCCTTCGTATTCGGTGATTCATTATTAAATTAGATTCTATTAATTGGCGTTACACCATAAAGAAATTTTCCCTTAAAACAGACAGACTTATCGGGAGCAAAGTGGTCATGAAATTATTCCGGGTAACTCACGCCTACTCACCAACACCTCTGACAGCGGTGTTAGCAATATTGTTAGGCATCATGGCGCACGCGACCCCTACAACATACGGGTAAAACGGGATAACATTTGTCATATTAACTCTAGGAAAAGTGTGATTTTATGAAAAATTCAGCGACGAACCTTAAGCTGCTCAAAGAAAGAATTAAAGCCCTAGCCACCTGACATTATGCGTCAGTCTCTCAGAGGGCTTTTAACCTTTTAGCATCAAAAGAGAATGATCATGATGCTACCGCAATGAAATCAATTATGCTACAAAAAATTAGTTAATGAAACCATAGTGACATAGAAAATAAAATAAATGCTTCACGAAGTAATTCAAGAAGAGGCAATTAAGATTTAACCTCTCAAGCGAGTATATATATACGTCCTAGATATTCCGTTCTTATACAAAACATTTAATAAGGAATATTGCTATTCTTGTCTCATTGAATTTAAGTAATTCCTATTTTTCAGCATATTCCTATTTATGTGTTTTCCTATTTATCAACTGTCGGAGGACGAAGAACGTTAAGTTCCATAGGTTCCATATAATAAGCGAGAAATTCATGGAATATTCACTCTCTACCAGTGCAGGTGGATTCAAGATTGTGACAAGGTACCTGGGGTAACCTAGGTAACGTGGGGGGATTGGGAGTAAACCTTCCCCGACAACTGAACAAAATTATTATTTTCTTTAACTCTAAATATAATGGTGCATTAAAAAACTCAAGATATAATGGTGATATTTAGAGGCTCTCTGGATCCGCCACTGCTCTTAAATGACTAGAAAGACCTACTGTCATCCGCGGCCCGCGAAGTAATTCAAGACCTTTATACTTCTACTACTCCGACGATTGTTCAAATGATTCTTCGATTCTTAGATGATTCTTCAATTCTTATGATTCTTCGGTTCTTAAACGAATCTGCGATTCTTAAATGATTCTTCGATTCTAAATGATTCTTCGATTCTAAATGATTCTTCGATTCTAAATGATTCTTTGATTCTTCATGAACCACACGATTCTTTATGAACCCTTTGAACGAGGAGCGTATTTCGATTCATTCGGTTCATGCCAATGAACCGTTCAAAATGAACGATTCATTCATGAACGACACAGCTCTACGGCTCATATCCACTTCTTCCACTGTTCTAACGTAACCATGGAACTCCCACCAAATCTTTCCCACGTACTTAAATCCACTTAAAGCCTTTATTTAAATCTAAAAATACTTTCATCCCCTCCCACAACATGCAATCGTCCTTGGTGCAAAACTTCTTTGATGGATGCTAACCCACCTCCAAAGAGATTCTGAAGCACTCCCATTCTCTCTCTTTCCCTGCTGCACAAGTAACGATGCAGCCCATCTCCTCCCCGAGAGCCAAATTTGTTCAGCCTTCAGAGTGCTGCACTCCCCTCATATGGGTACAAATAATCATCGTGCCTTCAAAGTTTCTTCAAATTTTTTAATCTCTAGTTTGGCAGTAAGGAAAGAGATTAATGAGGACTTCATCATGCTTAGTGAGGTGAATCAGTCTTTGAATTTGATTCAACTTTTTGTGTGTGAGCCTCTTTTCATGGCTATTCTCTCAGCAGTTTAAATTATGTATCACAATGTTGGAGTGGACGGCAATTCGGGTTCACTGCTAGTTGAACTGCAGCTGCCCCCAATTTTAATCGCTAATAATAATGGTTGGTAAAGAGGAGGTTGGTTGAGAGGCTGCGCAGCAGATAACAAAGGATGTGTTTCACCGAAGTTCTAACGCTGAACAATTTTTGGAGAAAAAAAAAGTGCTGCTGCCTTTGATCTGGATATAATTCCGTGTGAAATCTATGAAAGAAAAATTTTCAACATGGCTATTACTCAACTCTCTACCCTCGGTCTTTCTCTTTCAGTACGTAGCCCTCATTCCGTTTGTTACGTGTACTTACGACAAGCATGCTGAAGAAGATGGCTGACCAAGCCACGGAGCCAAAGAGGGTGAGCACCACATCGGGATAAGTGAGGAACACGAGGCCTGGTCCCGACTTGACCACGCTCGACACGTCCGTATTCTGTTGAAGGGCGATGTGACCCAGGATGGAGAAGGTGATGATGCCAGCCAGCAGACTCGTCATGGTGTTCACAATGCAGGTAATAATGGCATCCCTGCGCACAAAACAGCATTGTTGCAGTAAGTTCTTGACAAAATCAAACCCTCTAACACAGTGTGTGGCGGAGAGAAATACCACTCAAAGAATCCAATACTGGCACTCACATTCATTTGTTAGTTTTTTGAGTTCTTGTGTCACAAATTCTCATATGATGTAAAAATGTTGTGGCAACCAAAGACCATTGAGAAGTCGCAACGAGGGAAAACAGCGTCTGGACAAAGTTTGTGCCACCTTGATTGGTCGGCAAGAAATTTGTTTCCCCACTCTGATGCCATGGTATTCTCGAGCCAAATTCCAACGAGGGAGATTTAAACATGTCACACCACCTTCCTTTTTCACCGTTCCATTGGAAGAGAGTACAACCAGCTTCTCCACACGTATTTCATAGAGTTCAATTGAATAGAGCATTAGATTGTCCCCATGCAATGCCTTTAAAATGTTCCATTCAACTCATGTGCCAAATATGCCCCTCATTTGTGCTCTCTCTTCCATTTTTTATTATTCATATCAAGCAACTTCTGTTGCACTTTTGAGTGTGCCAACCATTCACTTGCATTTAAACATTCAGAAAAGACAGCTAATTGATCTCGGGTGAGGCAATTTGCATAGTCTCTGACTCACATGAGTCAATGGACAAAGACAATGCAGTATGTTTGTAACTTCTTTGCTGCAAATTCCGCATGTGAATAACATGGCATCAGAAGAGAATTAAATTTAGTGCAGGCCATTAGTGGCACCTCTAACTTGTTGGGAATTCATTCAATGGGTTGGGTTATTCATTCAAAATAAAAAAAATTGCAAAATTATACTTCACATAAAATATCATCTTGAAAAGAAAATGGCAAATCATTGCTAATTTTTTTTCTTTGTACTTATATTATTTTATATAAGTGGAGCAGTTATTTAACAAAAATCTTTGGGCCCAAAAAGTGGAGAATTTGTAATTGACAAGCTTTCACTCAACTTTCTATGGTGCTTGTATATGAAGTTTCAGTGAATCTGATGACGAACATTAATGTTGGAAACCTAGTTTTCCCAATAAATTGGCAAATATTTGGACAGCATGCTGAAACATCTCCAGTTAGGTTCAAAATATTTACATGAAAACTAGGAACTTGCATTAAGTGACTTATAACTTCGTTGAAAATTCAAAGACTCACATCACTTCACCTTACATTACCATACGTAGGAGTTCACTTCAAGGAAATTATCTGTGCCCACCATACTTTGTATCCAAAAATAATCAAAGTCGAAGATCGATAATCCAGAATGCTCAGGATCGGACACATTAATGCTGGAAAAATGATATTTTTGGCGAATAGAGCAGTTTCCTGGATGTAGGCAATACTGCAACATTTGTTTTTTCGTATCGTGTGTTGGCATCAGCGCAAATGATGCATTATTGAGTAAAGAGTCAAGTTATGAAAAAAAACCAATCAAATTCATTAAAGTTATGATTAGAGATGTGATTAAAAAAGATTCAAAACATTTGAAAAAGTTCTTTGTCCATAAGCCACGAAATCGTGAAAGTAATCTTGATGAGACCACCTATAAATCAACGGAAAATGGCACAAAATTTTTGCAATCCAACAGGAACATCAATAATTTTCCCCACTACATTTTTCAACAAGCATCTGTCGCAAATTCCATGCACTTTTCATTACTACTAACTTAAACTTATCGGTTATTATTAAATCCTCTGATCGGGGGTAATCTTCTTTGAATAAGTTACCGTAAATGCTAGCTGATGCAAAATTAGTGTGTGTAGATAATAGATCGGTTGTTGTGAACACATCATCTATGGATCCCAAGTGACGCAATGAAATATTTACCTGAAGAAAATGGCAAATTAGCTGACTAGTTCTGGAAGGATTGGCATGAAGACAGCCAGTCTCTGAGACAGCAATGAAACCACTTTGATAGCTGAATTTTTGGTGATGAACGTTAAAAAATAGAAATTTTGAAAAACTCAGAAAGAATTTCTGTTGTTTAGATCATTCCATTATTAAGATTTCCAGACTATCAATCTTCTCCCGCACTATGATGTCAATACCAAACAAATGAAGGCCCATCTGGATTGATCATAATGCACAATTGATTCTCTGGAGGGTCAGGATTACACCAGATTTAGAATCATCCCTCTGTAGATAATGATTGTAGAGTTACATAGTTGGCTGTTGAAATATTGATTTCTTAACTGCTGACCGAAAGGAAATTTGTGAAAAATGCGCTCAATCAATGAGCCAATCAAGTAAAGCATGAGATGCATTGATATTAAGTCATGGCCATGGTACTCTTGGCTAGTTATAATGTTATCATTAAATGACATGCGTAAGCATCAGTTTCAGTACTATTGGGACTGCTATGCCACACTGTGTGTAATCTAATGAGAGTTGACGGGCTGGAGTAGAAATCATTTCTACAAAGCCTTACTTATAGCAGTTGTGGTGGAACTTGTTGTAAGAGCCTAGCGCTGGCAAGGCACCCGTCCCTATGCTGTACGCAAAGAATATTTGCGTTGCTCCGTCAATCCATGGCTCAGAGCTGAGAAGTTTCTCCCATTGAGGCGTGATGTAGAAGAGGAGTCCATCATCTGCCCCACTCAGCGTCACCGATCGCACCAGAAGAACCAGCAGGACTGCATATGGGAAAAGGGCAGTGAACCATACAATCTGGAATAAAGAGTTGTGAGAATAAGTTCAAATTTTCTATTGCTTAAAGAGCCACCGTCACTTAATCTGGTGAACTCTCCTTTCTAATCGAGGCTCAGGAGATTTTTTGAAGAAATTGGGGATGTAGGGGATGACAAACCCTGCACAATGCAAAAAACCAAAGGGCTAGGTGATGATGCTTGGTTCCCCTGAAATCTCTTTGAGAACGGGCGTGATCAGATTGGGTGACTCACATGCAAAACGAATAGAAAATTTCTGGGAAGAAAAAAAGCAGGAGTCAGGAATATTAACACGTTCAGGGCGGCATGACCCACCGGTGGGTCATGGCTGGTCTATCCCCGTGGGCGGCATGACCCACCGGTGGTCACGTTTCCCATGCGAATTAAAGGAGCGTCTGGCCACGTACGCCCATGAGGACGGACTTATTACGTTCTTCATCGCCCATGAAGGTGTTTTTAGTAAAGTTTTTACTGATGCCAAACCGAACTTTTTGCCTAGAGAAAGGTAGCAAGTAAAATGACGGGCAATGATGTAAAGATTCAGTATTTGATGTTGTATTTGCATTGGTGCATGAAATATTTTCAATTTTAGTTTAACTAATCGGAAAGATATTCAAATGAACTCGATCATCGGTAATCAACTTCCATAATTTTATGAAATACGTAATTCTTGCATTGCGGGTTGCCTATCCGTCGATGATAGGTGTTTTTAAAAATTCTAGCTGTGTTACGTATGAAGTTCTCATTCACATCAATTCCACAGGCAGTATTATGAAGCTTATTCAATAATAAAAGAAAATAAAGAATATTGCAGTCATATTGAAGGTAAGACGAGAGCTACATATAGTTGATTCGTTATTGAGCCATTATTTTCTATGACACGGCAATCTCTAGACATAAATTTTATGTTTTGCATCGTCTATCAAAAGTATATCGAAATATAAATCAAGTTGGTTTGGCTTTATTCACATTTTACGACGAAGATAGGCTAACTAAAATATTCCTACTATTTACGTGGCACTATGCATCGCTAGAAATGCTTTTTTCGTTTTCCATGAGACTGTAAGATGGCCCTACAAGATGGACGATTACCTTCCTTGATTACACGTTGAAATAGTACTACACTCAACGTTTCAATTACATGGCTTTCACGTATCGAAGATGTTCCACTTCCGTAGATATTTAGAGGGTAGCACACACCGGAAAAATTATTTAGATCGAAAACAAAAATGGAGAAAACATTTCAAAACTATAATAAATGTCATTTTCAGTTTGGATATCCTAATTTGGTCAATGGAAACAATTTTCTAAATGGGGAATACAAATGAGCACAGCGAAAACTTGCCGAATTCAAATATAATTTCAAACTATTTTCAATATAATCACTTATTTACATTATTTTCAATATATTCACTTATTTTCTTTTACAATGTCAATGGTGAATTTTGTTGAAACAATCCAAGCACATTGTAGGGTTTCCAAGTAGGCTTCCGCGGAGATTATGATGAATTCTGCTGGTTTTTCCGGGTATTCTTCCGCGTTTATTCATTTTGTAGGACGATATTTCGCCAATGTTCCAGTTGGCTTCCTCACCTGCATCAACACTTCAGTGGACCTGAGGAAGCCAACTGGAACATTGGCGAAATATCGTCCTACAAAATGGAGAAATGCGGAAGAATACCCGGAAAAACCAGCAGAATTCACATTGTAGGGTGTCCATCACATTCCTCACAAAATGTGTTCACTTTTTTTGCCCTCTTGCTTGCCTCTTTCGTTCCCTTTTCTTTACGTATTCTCTCGTACCAATTGAGGCATCTCTTCCTACCTATCCTCGCAGTACCTTCATATTTACTTAGGTTGTGCAAGGACTTCCACTTCTTCGAAGCTGGAACACCTCCCCCAGCCACATCGCTAAAGACGACATCTTCTTTCAATAATCCATCAATAAATTTCTCTCGAAAATTCAGCATTTCCATTTTTTTATTTTGGCCATAATTATTATATAAAACCTATGAATTCACCATCCATGTCCCAAGAAGCAGTTCTAATGCCAGTTTCTTATACCACTTGAGAGATCGTCTGATGCAACTATAATAAGCAGACATTTGGTCGGAAATGTCTACCCCCTTTTTCGCGCTATTGTAGACTATGATGGCTTTTGGTTTCATTATTACCCCTCGCTTAGATTTCGACGTGGTTGGTTGCAAAATCTCACCGAGGTCGGGATTAGGGGATATCATCATAAGTGGTCTTTTGTCCTGCCATTTCATCATTCTAACACCTTTTCCATTTTGCCTTGCAATAATTTCCCCCCTTTTCAACTTTTTTTGACGAACCTCTGGTGGATTACCTTTCCGATTCGCCCGCATTGTGCCACAAACATATGTCTCCCTACCCAAAAGGTCTTCAGCTAGGTCCATACTTGTATAAAAATTATCAATGTACAATGTTCGCTCAGCGTCAAAAAGTCCCTCCATCAGTTGCAGTACAACTTTGTGTCCATGTCCAACCTTCTCCTTCGTGTTTGGCACTTCACTTTTCCCAGGGTACACTTGCAAACTATGCGTGAATGAGTCAGGGCTACACAGTTTGTAGCATTTTATTCCATTTTTATGAGACTTTCCAGGCAGGTACTGCCTAAAATGTAATCGACCTCTCCAAGGTACCATCTGTACAATTGGTGCAGTCTCCCCATTCATCGGAGCTTGATAACGCGGCATGCTCTTCCTCTTCAGGTGAATCTTCTCCAATTTCGTCCTTTGAATATGAAGATTCACTGTCTCCTTCGAAATCGGATGGAATGTATGAATCATCGGAGTCAGAACTAAATTGAGATGCATCTGAGTAAGCCATCTCCTCTAATTTTTCTTTGCCACTAATAACACAAAAATCACTGCTCCACAAAAAGACAAGGAAAATGGACTCGTATATCCAGTGGCACTCGTTTATTAGCCAAGACTGAAAGTTCTTCTCTCACTGCAAGGAACATTTTGTCACCATCGTACATGTAAGGCCTTCCGCTCGGCTCGACTAATTTGAAACTTGATGTGTGGATTGCGTTGTTGCGACAAGGCCACTATGTGAGAAGCGATGCCGCACAAGATTAGCCAAAAACGAAACTGTCGGATCATTTTCGCGACTTTCTGAAAGCATAGAACCTCTAACAATGACAGCAGGAACGAGATGTATGATTTCCTCCCGCTGCATTTTGTTCCCAAAGCAATAAAACCGAAGCAAGGCATCACAGCGAAATAGAAAGAGGGTAATGAAGGCTCAGAAGATAAATTCGAAACAGTTGCAAAAAAACTATGAAATACTGAATTTTTTCCGATACTTATAACTGAATTATTCCATTCTGGGCTTATAAGAAAGGTAAATATATTATTTCATCGTTTTCATACCTAAAAGCACGTCTTATTTGTTCATTTTGAAGGTATTTATGTGACAGTAAATAATTATCGAAGAAAATAAAACGTGTAATACGTTGTTGCATATGCAAAAGGGGATTAATTAATAGCTAAATATTGCATTCTGGGCTTATAATAAGAGTAAGTGGATAAATTATTTCATTGTTTCCATTTTGTACATTTTGAAGGTATTTTAGGCGACAATAAATAAATACAGAAGAAAATAAAACGTGTAATGCGTGGTTGCATACACAAAAGGGGATTAATTAATTACTAAATATCGGTGCATAGGTTTTCCAAAATTTATTGCAATTCATCATTTTCAACTATACCAAAGAAGTGTGCATTAATTTTAACATGATTGGATCGATTTAATTTTTACGAAAATTGACGCCCACGGGGAAGAAACGGCAAATTTCACGATAGCCGCGAACGTGTTAAGATCCCTAAGTAGTACAGAATTAGAATATCAAGTTTCATTGCATTGCATTTAGAATGAAAACACCGAAAACCCACCTTTCCACTTTGGTGCAGCCCACGGCGAATGATGAGGTAGACGAGTCCCCAGCCAAGAAGGAGGCAGCCAAGCAGTTCCCACTGCATGCCTCCAATCTCGTCAATGCCACTCGTAATTTGAAGAACTCGCTTACTGTAAGAGAGAGAAGAGGGGAGAGATGAGCGTAGGTGGCTCGGAACGTGTTTAAAGTGTGCCTTTTGGATTTGTTTTGGGGTTTTGCAACCCATGTGAGCTTATGATGAACAACCTCACATGGGCATTCTAGTGGATAAAATATTCAAAGTGGTTGGGGTACTCCCACTGAATACATGCTACATGTCTTGGTCTCCATGAAATCAAGTGTGATATTTAGTCACGGCCATATTGTTTCTAGGTCTTAATATCAGATGATGAATAATGTAACTGCATAGGAGACAAAATTAAAAGTGCATGATCCATTTGACACTATAATACATTCTTTCATTTCATTTTCAGAAATAATTTTCAGTTATTCCCAGTGATGTTTCATACTACGTACGATTTTTTAAAGGGAATTTGTACTTATGTTTTATCCTTTTGATCATTTAAATTTACGGCCCGTCAAGGATGTTGTTTATGAAGTATGTACATAGTTGTCACAGCTCTTATCTTATTGGCTGGAGGTAATCGAGCATTTTTGGAGAAGTGAATTAGGAAGATGTTACATCATGGTTTGTGGATTAAAATTGAAAATGTAATAACCTGCATAAGTGTGTATTCATGGAGGAAAGTGAGAGTCAATACAAACTATGTATGTGTGCTCTTGTGGAATTCTTGAGATGCATGCTATGAACTTATGCCCTGAAAAGGTGACTTGACTTCACATTCAACACTGAGTCATTATAAGACCTTAAACCAACCATGGCTCCTGCATGAAATGCTGTTACTATTCAGAACAACATAAACCATCACAATGATGTTGCATGTTGAAGGCATTGTCAGTGCTGATAACGTCCGAGTGTGGAATGTAAAAAGCAAAGTTTCATTTCCAGGAGCTTAATTCACCATTGCTTACTTGATCACTTTCATGGAGTGAATGCCAATGTAGATGCATTTACTTGGCACGTTTAATTAATTCTATTTAAAATATTGTAAAACCATGTTGCAAAAATTTTTAATATCACTATTACATTAACAGTGAGAGCCAATTAGCCAATCAGTAATGTCTATCATTAATTCTGACCATGGCAAATGGGAAATTCAAAAGAGATTGTTTTGAATGATCTTGTAACTTATGTGAAGTAAAATATTTCTCTTTCCCATGTGGTATGGTATTCGGTGTTTCAATTGAGGGAAGCATAACTGTTCAAAAAGGTTAGTGATAAATTCGACTGTGCTTTTACCTAATTTTCACTAATATTTTGGCAATATTACAATTTGTTTTGTAGATATTATGAATTGATGTTTATTTACTTATCTAATTGTTATGAAAATAATCTGTGGTTATGGAATTGAGTTAAATTACTTGTTAAAAGCAGTAAGCATGAAAAGGTATGATAATCATTAGTCAGCTTAATAGCATTAACTTAATTTGGTCTTGACTATAGTCATCAGTTTTCGTTGATGTAATTAAAAATTGTATGGATGATCTTAAAGGAATTTTATTGACAAAGATGTAGGCAGACCCATATCTTATGTGGCTTGTCCTAATTAAGAGTCTCGTCTTTTAAATTAAATTTTCCGTTTATTTTTCCTACCAGTAAACAATTTATTATCATGGATCTTTTGAAAATACATCTTATCAAATTGCTAAAAAGTACACCACTTCCGGAGCACTAAGTCTTTTTTGAAAGCTATCTGGGCAATACAAATTTTTGATGCATTTATACTTTCATTCCAAAGATTTGTGATTTCTCCAATAAGTGTGAGAGGTTCCTGAGAAATAATAGGCTTAAAATTATGATGGGGATTAATCATGAGCATTAGTTGCAATTTTTGTGTGAAAATTTCAATGTCACTTTTGATACATTTTAATGAGTCACTAACCCTGTTTCCCAATTTCAAAAGGCGGTTCTCATAGATTGTATTTGAGGTACAATCATGATAGGTTGTAGAATCTATATAAATTTGTAAAAAAATATTGGTTATGAGCATAATTAATCACAGAGAAAAATTATCTTATGCTGCTGGTATTTAAATAACTTTGAAGATTTCTGGATGTATGAAAAGTCTGTCTAAAAAATTTATTAGCATTTAAACACACAATTAACTGTGTTGACTCTGAAGTATCCAGAGTTGATTTTGAGGTAAGGATTACCTCGGTAAAATTCTTTCTAAGAAGATTACTTGGAAAAAAATTCCCCAAACCAAAGGGGAGAAGACATGAAAAAAGGTCTCTCTATGAATAGGCCAGTAATGAGGAATTTTAAGCATCTGTACCCAGGGAAAAAATTTCATCATAATAGCTGAAATTCAAATGATATTTAATGAGATATTTCCATACGTTTTGGCTTTGAATTCAAGAGAGCTTTCCCCTCGAGTAGATTCTCAATGGTTGATTACATCCATGATGCGACCCACAAAAATCCCTCCTCCACGATTCACACTTGGCAGCAGCCGACTCAACGTTTACGCTACTGCTCTTGGCCCAAGTGTGTGCGGTCGTCTGTCTCTCTGTCGCTCCCTTTGAGCGAGCGCGTCGCCTTCCATCCCACGCACGTGGATTCCCACGCATACCTTAGGGAAGGACCCTCTGCAGCAGCAGTGGTGGTGATCAAGAGAGCAAAGTGAGCCTGGAGGCAGACAGACACACTGCCACTCCTCTTCCCTGAACCCACACTCTCGCTCACACAAACATGCACGCACATACGCACACACAGACACGCATTCTCTCCGCTCCGTCGTTGTCAGTTTCTGGGCCTCTCTCTTTTTCTCTCTCTCTCTCTCTCTCCCTGCCTCGGGCTTGGGCAGATTCATCATCTCTCAGGCTCAACAGAGTCGCTTCCTCTCGTTATAAAAGCCACATTTACTCATGGCCTCTCTCTTTGCTGGCTGAGATGGATGGATTAATATTTCAAGAATGGTAGGATTTGTTCCTTACTCCCAATACTCTTCCACAGGAGTTGTGGTGTGGTTGGTTCGGTTGTGGACCACGGTTGCGTTCATGCCAGGCGCGAAGCAATTGGGCGTGTTCCACCAGTTGTCTGTGGGGAATCGAAGCGGACGTGTCAGAGTGATGGTGGGAGGGGGGAGACAGAGGGGTCAAGGGTTGCAATGCATTCAAACACATGGATGGATGGATGACACATGAATACCACTCACATAATTAATCACACATACATATTATCATATACATATATAAATACATACATATTTATTCGTATATAGAGAGAGACTTTGGAGGGAAAGCTCCAAGTTGCAACTGACACACGCAAATGAAACATGTTGGGTTTCAAAGGCCAGAAACATAATGGCCTTCATTTAACATTTTGTACACTATCAGAGCCCTCCCACTCCTCATGTACTTTCCACATACATTACTTGATGCGGTCAGTAATACAAGCAGGTGCGTGCGTACGCATTGCCCATGCCAACCAACAAGCCCCCTCCCTTGGGTTTCATTTGTGTCACCTCCTTCCTTCAGTTCAAACTATGCAATGAGAGGAAGAGGCAAGGCCCAAGCAATTGATTGTGCTCGTCAACATTCAGGTGTTGCGTGAGTGATATGAGTGGCCTAAATTAATTTTTAAAAATTTGATTGATTTTCTTCCTGTTTGATTGCTGGAGTGCATGCCTATGTCTTGTACATATAATGCCTTATGTGTGGTTGCAGCCTTGTGGACGTGAAATTTCCTGAAATCAGTCTCATTATGGCGCAATATGCAGCCTTTGATTGTTTTGATCATACAACTTGTTTCAAGAGTGATAAAGTTAATTTTAATATATTGACACGAGTCATTTGAAACACTCTTTATTTTACTATTTTTGAGTTTTACTATGAAAAATCAAAATATCCATCTTATCTGGGTGATCATTGGCAATGAAAAAATGGAATTATTTAAACTTTTGCACTATAAAAACAATGAAAGTGCATCAATCTGCAATAGAGTGATGGCAGCCATGTGCAAAGTGGGAGCATGGTTAATAATGATTTTGATGCTATTCCCAAAATGTATGTAATAGCACCTGTCACACAGCTACAAAACTAAATATGTAGGTATGCTCTCCGTCTGTCTCAAAGTGGCCCGTGTCTCATTGTGGCCCACGTCTCATTGTGGCCCACTTCCTGAGATACGTTTGAAAATTCTAAATACAGCCATATTGATTTGGGTGAGAATGGATTCAAGATGAAGGTATGGGGCTTGAGTGCCATCAGTTTTCTTTTTATCCTCCTTAAGAGAGAGAAACATGAAAGGGGAAAGTAGATGACACCAAAATTGAATCAATTGTTTTGACATTGAAAGTGTCCCAACTAGAGCAGGGATGTATGCACATGAGTTTCACTTTGTGCAGTGCTCTTAAAATGACATGAGAGGGATCTTTTAGCCAAAAAACGGATGAAAGCCCTGTGCTGTGGATCATGTATTGAGTGTCGTCGGTCATGCACGTAGTGCAGTTGGTACACCATCCTTTGGAACATATACCTCAGGAATAATAGACTTTGTACCTTTCCACTACGTATAAATTTTACAACCCAACTGGTTTCTGCACTCCTGTGCACACTCAAGTGTTAGTCCCTTTGAGAATGGCACACAAGTGTTGAAATTGGTGTAGCAATAAAATTTATGTATTGTGGAAAAGAACAGTCAATTTTTTTAGAGCTATGGACTACCAAAAAGTGACAGCCAAAGTTGTCGGCATAAGATACTCATATATGGAATTGCAAGATGGAAAAGAGAAAGGAGATGTCTCGTTTCCTCTACAGTTGAATCTGCATGATTCATGACCTCAATTGCGTCCCCACATTTCCTGATTGCACATTTCTCTACTCCAGTTTTCTCTTACTACAATAGGCCTCACTATCTTCACTTTTTTCTGGTTTTATTTCTTTCAACTCTGGTGACAAAGAGGAGGGGCAGGGGCTCTTTGGTTGCTATTTCTCTAATACACATAATAAGAACGCATGAAATGAATTGATATTAAAATTATGACCAGCCTTCATTTTAATCAATTTAATTCAAATTAAATGCACTGATTGCATTCATTTGAATCAATTAGCATGGTAGATCATAACCTTAGGTTAACTCCAGAAATTCAATTAGTTTCTTTTCTCATTTCAGTCATTAAGCTGGAGAAACTCACCGCAGTCTTCCCAGGGCAGTCCAGGCAAATCGACGAATGTGTTGATCAAGTAGAATAGCGTCCAGGCGATGATGATGCAGTAGTATATGTCAAGGAAGAAGACGATGGTCATGGTGGCGTAGCCGACACCTGCAGGGAACAGGTAAGCACAGCCATGTAATCACTACGTGGGGAAGGGGAGGGGAACGGGGTTGAGGGTCATTCTGTTCTGTTGTGTTGCGCTGCACGTCGCTCCTGCTCCACTGAGGCAAGCTGACCACATAGGAGAACGCCTTTCAGGGGGGGGGGGAGGGAATGTGATGGGGAGAGGGGACTTACCTTGGAGCAGGGGGCACAGTTGGCCTACAAGGGTCATGCCTCCGGCACCGAGGTACTGCCCGATGGCCACCTCCTGGAAGAAGATTGGGATGCCGCAGAAGACCATGGCGATGCCATACGTGATGAGGAAGACGCCTGCATGGTGAGAGAGAGAGAGATGATATGCATTGAGGACTCTGGGGCTGGTGCTCATTGAATTTCGAATGTTTATCGGTGTATGCCACCAGGTGCAAAGGATTGTGGCCAAGCAAAAGTGATCAGATATGAAAGGGTAACTGAGCTAGAAGATTCATAATTTGATTTATTTCAGGAGCTGCTTAGTGCAATTAACAGCATTGATGTAAAAACTCCTTGAGTATTGGCTGAAATAAGAATTAATACCTAATTATAAATAAATTAAAAGAGAAAGAACGTTTTTACCTCAGAAAAGTAATGTTCCTGCATCATTACAATGCCATGTTATGACTTTGAGAACCAGATATTGCTATTCTAGTATTTATTTTACTTCGAATTTTTCATTTTCTTAATCATGTAGGGGTCTATGACCACAACTAATAGGGCAATGATGCCACATTCTGTGCGCAGATTGCTCTTTTGTTTCACCTCTGTCAAATATTTGGTTGCACTCAGAGTCATCCTTTGTTGACTGTGTGGGAAATGCATCCCAGAACTGTTTGAATTCATTGCTGGAGTGGTGCTGAGGTGATTCTGAGCCTGAGAGAGAGTTGGCCTAGTCATTTCCTAGGTTCATTTGGTTTGCTATTTGATCAGATTCCATTCCATTAAGATGCAAACCTATAAGTTCTATGGGGAAGAGGAACCAGCAATGCGGTTTTTCAGGTGATATTATTCAAGGAAATAATTCTGTAGACTAGTGATATTTAAATGAGGATATTTGGCAGCATTCACTACCTATTCTTCCCTAAAATCTTATCCTTGCCCAAATTAAGTTCCTTAGCTTTCGACTACATAAACCACTATGCGAGCAATTGACAGTAACTGCTAGATGGTTTCCTCTGCAAAAATTTCCTCATATTTATACACAGGGCAGATCCTTTACATGCTGAACAGCATTTTCAACTCATTATTCCGAAAAATAGGTCACGGCAATAGATGGAAAAAATGCTCCCCAATCACCTACCTGCCCCAGTGCTGGCAGGAATTATTCTTCTCAACAGCCCGTAGACAAAGATAGGATGGGATGAGGAGGGAAAAATTCGTCTGAGCCCGCTAAGGGTGGATGCACGTGTATTATGTTTCTTAGAAAGTAGCAGAATGAGGATGACGGCTCTCCTCACCCAGACCACTGCATGGATGTGGTGAATTTGGAACATTCACCACTCAGTTTTCTTTTGTGTGCTTAGTGAACAATTGCTGTGCTAACTCTGCTAACTCAAGAGTCTTCTTCCGTCCAGAGGATTGCAGTTTAATATGTGCATGTGTTTATCTCTACCCTACCGACTGGAATGCCTCTATTAATTGCGACTGGTGAGAACCAATGGAACCATGGGAGTGGAGAATCCTTTGTGGAGTATTTATGGTTTTAAACAACACGAAACAGTTGTGTAGCATAATGCATATTGAGCAAAGGAAAAAGTTGGCAAAGCGTTTTATTTATAACGGGTTACTTATGAGGTCGTGACGAACGTGGATGAACTCAGTGCAATCAGTGGCGATCTCTAGGGCAGTGCAACCCCAAGTGTTGCATCTTTATTTTTCACTTCTGTTATCTACAGGATTTAATCGAGCAAATCAGATTTGAAACCACACTTAAGGCGGCCTGGACATGCAAACAATGCTAATTTGACGAAGAATGCAAATGCTAATTATTTCACATGGCATGCTTCAAATGCAGTCAATGCTTGCTCTCCCTCGCTCTGATTGTTTGGGATTCTCTGCAATCTAAAATGGCGATATGAGAGCTATAGTAGGTTTTTGCAGGGGTGGGCAAAGGCTAAGGAAGGGAAGAAGGCAAATTTCCTTTCCATAACTCCTTGAGATTGATCTTGAGCGTCCTGATGCAGAGAAAAGACTTGCTGTTGTGAGCGATTCCTCCCGTCAATGAAAGGTTCACCCAAATGAGTGAATGAGCTAGCTCTCTAATGACATCACCAACTCATGATAAGTGGCCCCCAACCTTCGAGTTTTCCTATTGCATATTGCGAGAAAATGGCTGTGCGAGGAAGCCTTTTTTTCTGTCTTCATTTATCCCTCCCTTCCACCAAATGAATGGCGAGTGACCCCATTGAGGCGAGGCAGATGAAGAGTGCACGAAGAGTTGATGGCGGACTGATTTAGACAATCTTTACAAGGAAGCAAAGCTGGCTGGCACACATATTAGGCATTTTCGATGAGGGTTGGTGGACATAGAGGATGAACGAGGCATAAGAGAGAGTTGTCGTTGTCTGGAGAAGTGAGAGGCTATCGCTGAACAGCGGACACTGCCAATGGTGCTCGGGAGGAGAAGATGGTGCTGCCACCTAGCGCTCACTTCAATCGGTTTTCAAAAAAGTCCGCAGCGTGGCGATAGCAATCCATGTACTCTCAATGCGAGAGGCCAAGTATTTGTGTTCTCACAGATTAGCTTTGAAAAATGATGATTTCGATAGGTTGTCCCACCGAGGAAATATATATTTCAATTAGCAGCCCCAGTTAATTGTTTATATGCGAAATTCGGATCGCTTTAACAGGCAGCGACACGTTAGGTGGTGGTGACTTTGGTAAACTCATTTCAGGCCGCGTGCACAGCATTTTGGGACCGACTGGAGACAGCTCCATTTTAAATTAGTGACGATGATTAAGCTCGCTAAGGAGTCTATTTCCTCGCGCGTGCTCGTCTTTCAAGACTGCTGTTCGCCACCCACTCATTCTCGCTGTCTAAGCTTGGCACACATCCTCCACCCAACCATTCCTTAGCCAAGGTCGCCCGTCCAAAGTCAGGTGGAAGAGCTATTTCCATTCCCACGTCCAAATTCCTCCTCCAGCTCCCCCTCCTCGGGCCCACGCCGCCAGGCGACGCTGCTGCTGCAGTAGACAAGATAGACACATCTCCCCTCCCCGCCACTTCGCAGTGGGTCATTGGCCCGTCAAATGGGACGTCCTCCCGATTGAATGCGGCACAGTGGGCCAGCGGTCGCTCCACTAATCAACGTATGTTGCGTTCTTTGGAGACATCGTCATAATACCGCAATCTCCTTGGATTCACTGCACTTCTCCCTCTTGCCAATGCTTTCGCCTCCCTTAAACTCTTCTTCCCTCATCCTTCTTTGCCTGTTCATTCGCTCCTTGACCCTCTGCGCACGTTTTTCATCAATTATTCCTTCTGTTGTGTTTCCCACGTAATTGCTTCGTCTCATTACGATTCCAATCCACCGTGGTCTTCTTCAGTGTCCTCTCTTCTCCAATTCTTCGGTATAATAACCCGTTCCCCAATCCATCCGTCAATTTCATACAACGTGTTCGAAACTTGCGCCATCTATTTACTTCATACTTTCCGCGCGGAAGACTGCTTTAGCAGTCATGTCACCTCCCAGCCAATGGTGAATGACTGCTTGTAGCGTCACGGAGCCTATGACGGCTCTTTCGATTACCCTACCCTGTGGCCGCTGGCTAGGGTTCTCTTTCCGGCCCGTCGTCATCAAGTGAACCCCTAGCGTCGTTCAGGAATCAGTCGTTTTTGGATCCACCACTTTTTCTATTACAAGCTTTAAATTTTCGAGGGAGACATTTTTATGCATTGTTCAATGGGCTCCTGAATTCTTCGTTTTTCAATTTTAATTTTCTGAGCATTTTTAAATGGCAAATTGTAATACTATTGATATAAGTTCGTATCTTAGATTGTCATTTTTAAAAATATTACAAAACATTAAACATCACATTATTGGTTAAAGTCGACAACTATTCATTCACAATGAGAATATTTTTTTCATAGTACCTATTCGTAATTTTGGGTTTGAACTTCCGAAGAACATCATTGCCGGAGACTGAGCCCAAAATTCGCCCTTTTCGTCATTCTGAGATTTTGATTATTTTCTGAGGTATTTATCAAGATTTGATTATGTATTTTATGCCATTTTTTCATTTATTTTTGGTAATGTTTGAGTGTAAAATTTCTAGCAATTTCCTCGTTATTTCACTATAAAATCTTAATGGCCGCATTTTTGATTCGTATTGTAATTGAGAATAGAATGTATTTCGATAGTAAATAATTAAAATTAAGATGTTGATTGGTTATGAGAAAATTCAATTTACTTGTAGTTCGTGTCGTGTTCTTCCTACATACACGTTGGCTTCTGGTGTCAACGTTATCGCTACATTTTTAACAAGCTTTGCAGTTCAACCATTGAAATTGTGGTCTCATTCTCATTGACTAATTTCTGCCGTAGGTACTTTGTCGCCATGCTAGGTACTTCAGGACAGGATGGCAACATTGTCGCAACTGCTGGTATTGAGAGCTCTTTTTCTATCCTCATTTTCCCTTGGCGTGCGTGAGATACCATATGGTCATTGGGTATTCTGTATTTCGTCGGTACCGCACCGGTCGGTTTCCCTTCCCAGCCCACCGACAGCACATCATTCCGTACCGACAACGGTTTCCGTACCGACGACGGCACTTTCAGCGATTCTGTAAGGTCGTCGGTTTCAATCCAGTCGGTACGGTTCCCTCTCCTTCCCAAACAGGGAAAATCCGAATATATCCGAAGTTAAACGTGTCTCCACCAATGAAAGAAGGGTAAAAACAAGTGAAGACTCATTGGCACAGTTTATTGTCGTCATTCTCAATCTTTTTCTTTGCGGAAATTACGACTTATTGCTAGATTAAGATAATCGATATTGGATAAGTTGTTAACAATGCTTATATAATGTGTGGTAGTAATGCTGTACCTACAGAATCGAAGGAAACAATATTACAACATCACAATAAAGTTTGTATGTGATGGAGATTGTTGATGCTGGAATGAATTATTGAAACTATCCTTAAGATCCTAGTTTAATTTTTTAAATATTGGTTCCGTATAATGCTAATTATTCATGATTTGGTAATATAGTTGTCATTAAGTAAGTTCCGTCTAAATGTTATCAACGGAAGGTTATGCCATTGGCACCGTAGCAGACGAAAATAACATACCATGGAACGTGAACGTAGGATTCAAAAGCAAATATCATATTAGAGGAACAAGTTAGGAAATTGTTATAAAAATATGGAGCTGGGTGTAATTAAAAGAAGTGTAATGACGAGGAAGTAAATAAATTGTGATTGGGTGAAATACATATGCATAAGTTGCGCATTCCAAGTGAGAGAAAATGATAATATTGCGGTAAACCTCATACTTATTAACAAATATCTCCTTTTATCGTCAAGGGAATCAATGGCTGACGATGAAATAAAATATAGTTGCCTGTTACAAATGAAAGAAACTGATACCGTTGTGGCAAACTTCATACTTAAATAAAAAGATCTTATTTCTATGCCGAGAGAAACGCCAAATTGATGATTGAGTGAAATAACAGTCGCCTATTCAGAGTGATATAAAGTGATAACATTGCGGCAAAACTCATATTTAATCAAAAATATCTTTTTTATGTCAAAGGAGCAAAGAAATGATGATAGAGAGAAATAAAGCCTATTACAAGCGAGTGAAAGTGGTAACATAAATGAAAGAAAGTCATTATATGTTAGCAAACCTCATGTTTATTAACCAATATCTTATATTTCTGTCAAGGTAATCAATATAGATGATGACACAGTGAATTATAGAGGCGTATTCGAAGGGGCAGAAAAAGATAACATTGCAGCAAACCTCATTATTTACTCGGTGATGAGGTAAAAACAAAATAAAACGTACAATGCGCACCGGGGAGTTCATGAACCCACTAGTCGGTGGCCGTATCGACACCTTTTTGCTGTCGGTACGGCTACCGACGATCTCCCGTCCTCTCGTCGGTGCCGCACCGATCGGGTTCGTACAGAATCGCACGACTTCTTACCGGGAGTCGGTGTGACATCGCACCCGACGAATCGGTGCCGCACCGATCGGTTTGGAGGTACAGAATACGGCCCCTGGAGGGGCCATATCGTATGGCCCGGCCAAAAGTCTTAATGGTCTTAAAGCCCTTTCTGTAGGCGAGTATGAGAATTATAATTGGTACTATAATTTGGGTTAACTTTTTTAACACTAGTCATTAATTGATGAGGAAGTTTGTTCCAATGTGGATAAAAAATTAATTCTATGGTCATTAACCGAAGTGGACTCTTATGAAAGGATAAATTTGGATTTTCTTTAAACACTGATCTGGCAGCAGATGCTGAAGAGCTTACAAAAAAGTGAAGAACGCAAATCACAGACGAGAAGAAGCAGAAGAAATTTGTGCACGATTTGTACCGTACAGTATGATAATATTCGTGAATTGTTCATGTAATGGATAGAGTTAGAACATGACATCCTATTGTAGTTCTAACCCCCCTCCTCCCCTTCCAATTGTGTAACTATTGTCTCATGGCTGCAATCATTTGCCCCCAAAAGCCATAGAAATCCAGCCAATGGACAAAATCTAAAGATGAAATTGAAACTTTAAGTTTCATTTATTTTATTACCAGAGGCTTATGTTTAGGTATCTGTATAAAATTATAACAACAATATTAGACTATCGTTCTTTCCCTGATTTGTGGACGGAATTTGTCCTTTACGCATCGACTTACTGAAGATTGCCTTACTGCCAAAAGAATGTCTTGTTCTATGTTTCTTTGATATCCTCCCTTGTGAACCGTAATGCAAGGAGAATCTAAAAATATAAAACAATTCATAGTGGATATTTCAAGTTACCTACAGCTTTTGCGGCAAAACTCATATTTAATATGAGTGAGTAATGAGTGATGAGGTAAAAACAAAATAAAACGTACAATGCGCACCGGGGAGTTCATGAAACCCACTAGTCGGTGGCCGTACCGACACCTTTTTGCTGTCGGTACGGCTACCGACGATCTCCCGTCCTCACGTCGGTGCCGCACCGATCGGGTTCGTACAGAATCGCACCACTTCTTGCCGGGAGTCGGTGTGACGTCGCACCCGACGAATCGGTGCCGCACCGATCGGTTTGGAGTTACAGAATACGGCCCCTGTTCGCCGGAGAAATGTTACTAACAATAAGTAACTAAATGGGAAATAATTCTGTTCGGGGATAACCGCGAAGTTGTCTATGATTTAGCGACGCAGCTTATCCATTCTTTCATTCTTTAGGCATGGCTGGACATCGCAGAGTAAGGCCCAGCGCACATGGTGTGACTGTTTTACAACTACCGTTGCAAACCAGTTGCGCGCGCAACTGTTTTGTGACCTCGACAATGTATTTGAGTGGGCAGGCGCACACGACGCAACTGGTTTTTGACGATCTAAAAACAATCTGAAACCAGTCACATGCAACCGTGGGCCCGCGGTTGCAGACTTCAGTTGCACGAGACCACGTGGTGTTTTGGTGGTATTTTGACGGCTGTATAGTGTCGATCTCATAATGAATGGTCAAGGAGGCAACATGAAGCTCGTTGGAGCAGTAGAGAAGCATGACGTCATGAACAAATACAAACTATCTAAAGTCTTTGGTATTGATAATAGTTCACAGCGTCCTCTTCGCCTGACTCAGCGATAGCAAGCGCTGACGGCCAAGGCAAGGGCTAAAAAACAGCACGGACCGCACTAAATAAACACTTCACTGATTGCACAATGGACGAAACTGATTTACAACCAGCCCTTTGTCATTACACCCGTGTGCGGACAGAAGTTATGTTTCAGTTGCAAACTGGTTGCAGACGCAACTGATTCCCAACTGTGGTCACAAAATAGTCGCTCCGTGTGTGCTGGGCCTTAAGTCAGCTTTTTGGATGAAAATCCCGGACCTCCGCCACATCGGGTAAGATCTTTGAATGCACCACCTAAAGCTGCACCAACCGTGCCATAATGTTGCCTTTCTGCATCAACCGTGCCAATTCGAATATGAGCCTGCTTTCCAGGACCGTCTCCATAAAATACGACCACTTATTGATATTTTCCATAAAATATAGCCAAAATCGACTCTCCCGACAAAGAAGTGAGACTAGATGAGTCAATGGTTTTTTGATGGAGGCGCCTAGTATTTCGCCTATATATGCCTGGAAAACGTCATTGGTATGGTATAAAAAATTTATATGATGACACAACCATCTGGGTTCGGTAGTGCTTTGGATGATAATTTACACAGGATGGGGAGATACAGAGGTCGGTGTTTTAGGGCACGTTAACAAAGTAGTTAAAAAATTATTGGAAGCGTTCATGGGAATTGGACATTCTGTGTAGTATCTTCTCGATAACTTCTATACAAGCGTAAAACTAGCGGAAGAACTCCTACATGATAAAATATATTGTAGTACCGGAACTCTGAGAGTCAACAGAAAAGGTTACCTACCCTCCAGTTGCGCAATCAATAAAAATGAAGATGAGAGGTGAGGTTACAGTTACACACTGCTGGAACGAAAAGGGGTTTGCATGCTCAAATGGCAAGACAAGCGTGATTAGCACCGAGTTTGGTAGTCGATTTCTTGACGTACTCAATCAACGCGGGGTAGCGAGATCAAAACCGGAATCAGTTGTAAAATATAAATGTTTCATGGGGGGTATTGATTATTTCGATCAATTGATGGAATGCAAAACTATGAGAAGGTATAAAAAACTTGGTATCCATATATTTCAGTTCAGCTGCTAATCAACAGCTATATGTTGTACTGTCGTCACTGCGACCAAAAAATTTCCCTTTATGACTACGGAATGGAAATAATCAAGTTACTTTTGTCAGAAACTCCTCGGCACCCTCAGCCCCTAGATACACGCGAATGCACTTACCCGACTTCCTTCCAACGGGTGTAGGGAACAAGAGGCAGCGAAAGCGATGCCGCGTTTGTTACATATTGTTTTAATGGTTGTCTGTCTTTCGCGGGTGCCATAGTTGGAAAACAACTATTCAGATGGAAGTTAGTTTCACAATTCAAGAAAATATTTCAATGGTTATTTTTAGGAAAAAAATTAATATGTATTATACATTATATTTGAGTCCATCGTAATTTAGGGTGGCCTAAAAATCTTTATTGGTTGCTCTCAAATGCTTTTTTTGTGATCGAAATCAATAATATTTCGCGAAAAATAACTTTAGAGTAAGGCATCAAAAGGAATAAACTATTTGTGTTTTGGGTTTCCTTAGTAATATCATAAGCTGTGGCTAGAGACTGCTTAAGAAGTCTAGACATTTTTTAGGAAAAATGTTTTTTTTTCGCAGAAATATGATAAACTTCATTGTGCGGTAATCTGCCTTACAAACATGAAATTAGCGAAACATTAGCTTCGCCATTGAATATGAACTCCACATTTACACCCGCACTGAAAGTCTTGAGAATCACTTGGGCCGCCTCTCTCCTGTTCACAGCCACGCCTATTCGCTTTCGTTGCGTCCATTAATGCTACTTTCTTCCTCTCTCTCTCTGGCCCACCATCCAGCCATTCTTCCCTCTAACACGGTTTTCAACATCCCCTCCCTGCTGAGTACTCCCTCCGTCCAAATTCTCTCGTCTCCTCCGTGGGTCATCTGGAAGCTTCCTTGCCCACTAATTCTAGCGCTTCGTATTTTCTCCTCCTATCCACCAACTTCACCTTCTTCATTCTCCCCCTTACATCCACATCTCGAGCGCCTCCAGTCTTCTCTCGTCCTCCTTTCTAAGTGTCCATGTTTCTGCACCGTAAAGCTCTACTCTCCAAATCAAACTCTTCTCTAGTTTTTTCTTTAAACCCTTAGTTGACGATCCTCTCATCAGCTCTTCCTGTTCACGAACGCCTCCTTTGCTAACGCAATTCTCTTCTTGATGTCTTTACGGTTGTGTCCGTTTATGTGCTGAAAAGGTAAATCACTTGCGTGTATTTGCCCCACGGTGACGACTTTTAAAGAAAGATAGACCACAGACACATATCTCACTATTCAGATCTCTGGGGCCATTTTTTGTGGTGCCTGGAAATACTGATGATGAATTTTCCAGTGCTTCATGAGTTCGTTTGCTCATCATCTGCGAAAAGGCCGTTTGGCGGCGGATGGCTCGAGAGAAAGGGGAGGGATCGAAGAACGGCCTCCTTACTCGTCACATCAGCGTCTCTTTCCATACCATCCACGGAAAATCGTTGGGTTTCTCTTCTTCATAGGGAAATCTCTCCTTTCCGTAGAAGCATCAAGTATGGATTTGCTAGTGTTGGCCCAATGACGTTGGCATTTCCCTATCCTCGCTCTCCCTGGAGGAGTCTCATCGCCTCCTTCCCCTTCCGAGGTGCAAGGGTCTCTTAGGACCTTAGAGAGCCGGCCCTCGGGAGTGTAACCCGCCATCGTGTCCTCGTTTCCGCTCTCTCTCTTCTTCGTACCGCGGGTGGTCGCCGATTTCAGGGGCGTGCCCCACCCCCCGCACGAACGCAACTTCACCAGCATTGTGTTTTCTGGAGGTTTTCGCAGCTTCTCTCAATGAAATGCTTCTGAAAGAAGTGCTGCCTGGGCCTTCTAACTCTCTCCATCTCATGAATGGGGACCAATGGGAATGGGGACCCTCTCTGAAGGCGCTCTTATTGACGCAGATTTTCCCGAAAAGAGTAACTTCAATATCAGTTTGCGAACTAACTCGCGGTCCAATGCGTGGTTCGATAAATTGGTCAGATATTAGTAAATAATGCACAACGTCTTACTTGGTAAACTCCGACCACGGAGGCTGTTCTGTATTTCCGAATGAAAGTGATCACAACAGGGTAGTTTCCTTCATCAAAGAAAACGAAAGGCATTGAATGCGATTCATTACCCACCTTTAGTGTGTTCATAATATACAAATTATTTGGTTTTATAAATCCCAGTTTAGATGAATGGTAATGGTCAATTTTAACTGCTTTTGAAAAAGGCCAGATTGGCGTCCATGCGATGCCATTCCACGTGATGTCACAGGGATCTAGTTTCTATGCGAGTAGATAGGAGTTTTACATCGTCTGAGATTACCAATGCATGCATGAGGCACAGAGCTCAGGGAAACATCTGTTAATAATCACCTATTAAAACTGCCTTTAGGTCGGAAAGTTTCCTTCGTTCCGACTATCGTCCGACCGCACCTTGAATATGCAGCGAGCGTATGGGATCCGGTGCAGAAATACTTAATCCGCTAACTGAATAAAATACAAAGGAAGGCTGCGCGTTTCGTCAAAAACTGCTACGGGCGTACAGACAGTGTTACCCATATGTTAAGCGAATTAGGCTGGGAGCCGCTGGAGACTCGGAGGCTGCGCGCTAGGCTTACATTGCTTGAACAATTGAGAATGGATATCTTTAAGAGCGACACAGAGAACATAACATTAGAGCCACACTGTATTTCCAGGTCCGATAGAAGCGATAAATTAAGAGAGATGTTTTGCCGAACGGATAGATATGGGAATTCGTTTTCCTCCCGAACCATAAAGGACTTTAATAAACGCTAGTCCCAACTTAGAGCCCTTCATTTTTTTTTTGCTGTAAACGGCTGGTGTCCTAAAACCCCCTACCACACGCCTTTTAGGCGGCTTTCGGGGTATTATGTAGATAGCCTCGCACCAAGGTGGCCTCACACGGCGGAAGCCGGAACCAGAATGACGTCACACGTGCCTTTCCCAGCATTCATACTTGCTTGAAAATTTTCACTTTTCATGTAATCGCGAATAAGATATCGTCATTTAAAAATCTAAAAGCGTAAAATACGTACTCCAGGAGTAATAAATAATCTTTCGATTTAGGCAGTAAAAAAATAATAGGAAACCACCCTGTCGGAGAGCTTTTGGGTCTTCAAATGAATCGTTCAATGCTGGAGACGACAATGATGGCCCGATGGAAATAACCGTTCCTGTGGAAGTGGAGACTTAGGTGAGCCGGTACTCGCGTGCCGTATTGGGATATATGTATATGCAACGCCATCCGAGTACTATCCCGACAAAGGTAGTACAGAATAAATGACAAGTTTCAGCGCTCACGTGTCACTTTCGAGTATTTCCTCATGAGATGGGTCGGGACTTAAGTTAGTTATGCGCGACTGACTTAGATTTTCAATCCATCTACTAAACTCCTCCACCAACTCCCGTGTGGATTAACTTTTAACTAATTTTGTGTGCTGATTCGAGGACGTGCTTTTGCTTCCCAGGGACCTTCCGTGCTCACGACGACGGCGCTGTCGCCTCTCGACACGTGCGTGATAAGGGACAACTTAGCAGTTATTCTCTGGACCAAAAGGGTGGGGGTTCAGTGAAGATTTGAATCAGCTGGGCGGGGGAAAATATCATCACCTCGTTTACCAAATTTCGTTTTAATTGCGGATTGTGACTGACTATGAACGATAAAGATACGTTTTCCGATCCATCGCCTGCTTCTCGAGGAATTCGCAACGAAAAATCGACGGCCTTTTCCCCAAATGAATTAATGACGTCACGAGCTCATGCCGAACGGGTCACCGCTTCTCCTCGGCCTTGGTCACGGATGTCACGTGTTTCGTTATTGTTTTTGTCCTTGCGAGCGACTCCTTCCATCAACTAAAGTTCCATCCTTAACGAATACATGAAACAGTACTTCACGTCACCAACGGCAACTTTTTCCTACAGGAGAATACGCTGTACTCGGAAGGTTTTTCCGCTGAAACCCATCTTTCCCTTCCATCCACTGAATTCTTTCAATCTCGGCTTTGATTTAATAGCCCCTTTAGATAATTTTTTCCTCAGTCCTTTTAGTGAAAAATAGAGGAAATATGTACATTTAACCACCGCTTATTTTTAAGCAAATTAAAAATTATACTTTCCTTCCGAAACTGTGCCTCCGTCTGGGCCTGATCCTGATACACTGGTTGACCAAATATTTATTTCTCATAGCAACATTCTTTCTCGCAACTTCACTCCAAAGATATCAAGCGTCAAGAATTCAGAGCATGAATTAATAGATACTACGTATTGAAATTGTTTCATTCCTGTATATTCGGCCATTGCTCACCGTCAGCAATGGCCTGCCACTCGTTTTGGCATTTACAATGACTTGCAACGCAGGATCCTGCTAATATATGACCATGTATTCGCCCACGATTATCTACTGGCCTCTTTACATTCCGTACAGATGAATTATTCTTAGACAAGAAGGTCCCGCTATATAATATGCCAACTAGATGGTTGATTGGTTCACCATGAGAATTCACTTTGCGACCCATTTGGATTGGAGCGTGTGAAAGAATAGGTCCCCAGTTGGTCCTCTTCGCATTCGATTCGGAGGAGCCATTCGTGCGCGTGGAGAGACGGGGATGGAATGGAGGCTTGGTGAGTCCCACCGCCCTTGGCCACTGCTTTGGCGTTCGCGCGATCTGTCAGGTGCGCAATCTTTTATTTTAGAATGGAATCGCGTTGGCATGGAAGGAGGCTGTTGTCGCAACTAACTCAGATGCTCGCCTCCGCGTCCAACTGAAAGAAGGGTTTCGAAGGCGAAGAGCAAGCGAAGGCGATGTTTAAAAATACAATATTGAAGAGGGTGGGGAGGGGAGGAGAGGAGACGTAGCCGGAACACCCGAATTCCGATAGTCATCTGTTTTGAAACTAGTAGGTCTGTTTTGTGTACGTCCTTACGGGGAGCATTTTCTTGTATAACGTCACTTAGTGCCGTAATTTTCTGTATCTACACTGGATGTCATAGTTATCACGTGGTCGTTGACGAAGCGTTTAATGCGCGGCCCATAAAAAAACCGTGTGAATATTTATCATTGTCTATATTTCTCGAACTCTTCCTTAAGAATATGCTACTGTCGAAATGACGAAACTTTTCATTGTTTTCTGGTATTAGTTGCGCCAATTTCCGTCTTAAAGAATACCAATGCTTTCCCAAGTACTTAAGTATTTGAAACGAAATTGAATGAATACCATTGGAATGAGCGTATTCCCCGTGGGCCGTAGTCCAAGTGTAAGTGGGGATGGTAGTTTTCCTTACTATGATAAGTATGATACTTATATCTATCTCGGAGGATTGCAGTGCGGGAAGACTTCGCTACGGCGCACAGTGGGCGGAAATCGGAAAAAGCCGGACAAAATTACAAAATGGCTTTTTTTGAGTTATAAACTTGAAACTTCGCAGGTATACTCAAAAATGATTGAAGTTTATTGATATGTACTTCATTTGACATAGATCCTACCCGTTACTGAGATACAGAGGCTCAAACGTGAGCAAATTTCCATAGAAACGCCCGTCTTCAATTTTCTCAGAAAATCTTCCAAAGTAAGTGAATGGTGAAGTTATGGGTGGATTCTTGCCGAATAAAAAACCACATAATCTGTTAGCATGGTGTTTTTTCTTTAATTTTCCGTAATCTTAAAGAATACAGCCCATAAATTCTTACCGTGCAGTAACAAAATGGCGGATACTGTTTTTCGACAAAGTTTTACATTTAGGTAGAGTTTCAAATAGGTTTTCGGCAAGGTCGCGCAGAGTAACTTATATGAGAGCATTGTTTGAAGATTTCTTGAGGTTTTTATGCAGTTTTCTTTGAAATAAGTTTGCGTCGCCGGAAATTACATTGATTTTTCGATCGCGCGGCAGGGTTCTTCTCCGCGCGTCGGGAGTTGGATTAGCCGCGCCGCGGTAAGGTTATTGAAGCTGTATGGGTTTTAACGCTCAACATTCACCGTTTTTATGTTTTGCTTCAAGACACCGATTCTCAAATGGTCTATGGTGAAGACAGTGGAGGTTTTTCATGCGATGTACTTGCACGTTTCATCGAAGTTCATTTCGTTATCTTTGGATACGATCGAAGACCATGCTTCTATTAAAAGCGTTCAAGCCTCGACAAAGTGAGTTGTTTTCCTGGGACTCATACAAAAAGACCTACCAGAAAGATACCAGCTGAAACCCTTATACCTTCTTCAATCACCGATCCCTGACCCTCAGGATTCTAATTTCGAAAACGGTCGTTTTATGACACCCTGGAGTGGGGCCTTGGCCGTCTTAACGGAGGTATTTCCATGGGAACTTCTAGCTTTTTTAAAATGTGCATCATACCCTCAGTTCTACTTTGACGTACAGATTTTCATGTCTTTACACGTTTACCATGCGTTCCTCCCCATGTACGCATTAGGGCATTGGATAACCATAGGTTTGACAAATTTATTATTTCTAAATTTTACATAGGCTCCATCCACCATTCCATAGAAAATGCCACCTCACATTATTACATGACTTGATATCTACAAAATAATATTGGAATTGGTAAAAAAATCATTCACTCGGTAAAAAATATTTGCTCCATTATTTATCGCGGAGGCTGAATTCAAGACAAGGCCCTGATGCTCTGAAATTTCTCAATGACTTCCTGACAAAACGCATTCTATGGCCATACCTTAAGAAATGGGTAGAGAGTTCTCGATATAATGAATGATTTTTGTGTCGATACAAAAGTTGGCTCGCTGACTCTATAACATTTCCAGAATTTGTCATGCATCACTTTCCCGATACTTCAACGACAGCCGGTTGAGTATTGTATTTTTGTAAAAATCTATTCCTCTCAATTTGATTGACTAAATAAAATTCCCCCTGTAGCTTAATGCTACAAAATTCATATTATATTTGCCAGGCATTCCAGGGCGGCCAAAAAAATGTCGCACCTAATGTGTTAGATCACGCAGAAGAAAATTCAAACTTTAAAAACTACTGCTTCTACTGCTGAGCTTGCTCTCACGGCATCTGTGAGTTTGAGAGAGAGGGGAGACACTGCAGCAGCTCACCTAATTGCAGAAATAACATCTACGACCCCTACTCGGGCTAAGAGAGTTCTTTCAAAGTGGAGGACGAGTGAAAAGGTCCACCCTGAGATGACAGTGGAAGAGGCACTGCATTGATGATTGCCTCTGATTTGACCAAGCGTCAACATCGGTCTTTTCGTAGGACAGCTTTAAGCCATGGACACGAATTGTATCCCAGTTATGATTGAATAGCGATAGCAAAAAAAGACAGCTTATAACGAAGGAATTAAAATAACTGAGACCATGTGCGAAGTATACCTTCAAGCACCACTGAACCACACCATATTGGGAACAATAGCCTGCTTAGCCACCACTTCCTCCTCTCAAAAATTAAAATGTGTAGTGAACTACAGATTAATCTCTAAGTACGGTTTTGATGGAAGTTCGGGCCACTCTCAATATAAGCAAATGTGGCAACAAGTGGATGCTTCAGATAAATTCCTAGTCATGAGTTCCCTTGTATCTCTTAGTTTGATTAAAAAGCAGCAGGTAACAAAGGCGCTACAGGTAACGACTGAAGTTTCCACTTTCTCTTGGTTAATTACATTTATCTCTAAACTTTTGATAAAGAATTTAAATTGCATCGGAGGCACTTCTCACATATAGGCTTTACAATTTCACTATCTGGGAAAATCCACTGCCGACGTCGACACGATTTTGTCATCCCATCCGCTTTAGGGGAAAAAAAAGAGACAAAAGAAGTTACAAAATCAGAAAGACATTACCTATATCGAAAGGCAGGTGGATGGCCTTAATGATTTCAATTCTGGATTTTACACGATCAAGTTCTGTTTACTACTGACCATGATCAACGGAAAAGAAATGCTTACATTGCTTACCTTATTTTCCTAATTTTTTCTTAATCTTAAAACCCATATAATTTATTATCCTACAGGGAAGTATAGTCATTTCGAAATTAAGAAAAACGATAGTTTTTAGTTTGCAACACACTGAAGGACAGCTGAATCATGGGGTTCTAAATCTGCGGTGCAATAGCGTCGGGTATGAATAACTTAGGGGATGTAAAAATATCGTTCACCTGATATCGATAAATATTCTGTTGGTTTGTGTACGCTGCACTGCCACATATGATTTTCTGAATGCATATTGGATATGTCGTATCGCTTGGAATTTAAACAGTGGCATTTGATAATTTAAATTTTAATTTATTTTAGTTAGGAAAGGAATGCTAAGAAAATTTTCAGCAAAAATTGATAATATAAATTAAAATAACTATTTTGAAAAAGATGTTCGGGGATTTGTTCAAAAACTTACTTTCAGGCAAGTGGAAGTTTGAAATTTCTACGCTCCACAAGCAAATTGAAATCACTTTCACAAATTCTGCGCACTCATGAGAACTTAACTTTCCTTCACCACAGTCAAAGTAGAAATGAGGGTATGATACACGTTTTAAAATATCTAGAAGTTCCCGTGGAATTGTCTACCTAAACTACCCTGTCTTCATCGTATCTGCTTCAACAACTTTCTAGTGCTTACTGTAGGTGCAGAACATGAGATTGTCACGCGATCCATAATTTTCGTCCATAAAATTTTGATTATTTAGTTGCCATCAGTAATCTATGTACATGATTAGTAATGTTAAATCACTGAACACTGCATTATTAGCCATCTCCTTGAACATTATTCTCTTCATCTCAAGAGTAAAACATTAGATTTAATGACGCTTTTTGCAGTTCGTTATTTGTTCAATTTGCCGACTTGGGTGGCGGCGGGGTAAAATGCTCGCCTGTCAAAGAAGTGTCGGGTTCGAGTCCCGCATGGGTAAGTTTCCTTTATCAAGCGCAACGTTGTCGCAAAATAATTTATTCACGCCATTTATGTCAATATTGATCCGTCGGTACGTATGAATTTTGTAACGTAAAGCTAAATGTGGAATAGATTTATTCAATAAATTTGAAAGAAATAGATTTTTACAAAAATACCAACTCCCGTAGAAGTCTTGAGAAAGAAATGCAAAGCATATTCCGGAAATGTTATGGATTCAGCGAGCCAATTTTTGAAGCGGCACAAAAATCGTTCATTTTTTCGTTCCCATGGAAATACCTCCGTTAAGACGGCCAAGGCCCCACTCCAGGGTGTCATAAAACGACCGTTTTCGAAATTAGAATCCTGAGGGTCAGGGATCGGTGATTGAAGAAGGTATAAGGGTTTCAGCTGGTATCTTTCTGGTAGGTCTTTTTGTATGAGTCCCAGGAAAACAACTCACTTTGTCGAGGCTTGAACGCTTTTAATAGAAGCATGGTCTTCGATCGTATCCAAAGATAACGAAATGAACTTCGATGAAACGTGCAAGTACATCGCATGAAAAACCTCCACTGTCTTCACCATAGACCATTTGAGAATCGGTGTCTTGAAGCAAAACATAAAAACGGTGAATGTTGAGCGTTAAAACCCATACAGCTTCAATAACCTTACCGCGGCGCGGCTAATCCAACTCCCGACGCGCGGAGAAGAACCCTGCCGCGCGATCGAAAAATCAATGTAATTTCCGGCGACGCAAACTTATTTCAAAGAAAACTGCATAAAAACCTCAAGAAATCTTCAAACAATGCTCTCATATAAGTTACTCTGCGCGACCTTGCCGAAAACCTATTTGAAACTCTACCTAAATGTAAAACTTTGTCGAAAAACAGTATCCGCCATTTTGTTACTGCACGGTAAGAATTTATGGGCTGTATTCTTTAAGATTACGGAAAATTAAAGAAAAAACACCATGCTAACAGATTATGTGGTTTTTTATTCGGCAAGAATCCACCCATAACTTCACCATTCACTTACTTTGGAAGATTTTCTGAGAAAATTGAAGACGGGCGTTTCTATGGAAATTTGCTCACGTTTGAGCCTCTGTATCTCAGTAACGGGTAGGATCTATGTCAAATGAAGTACATATCAATAAACTTCAATCATTTTTGAGTATACCTTCGAAGTTTCAAGTTTATAACTCAAAAAAAGCCATTTTGTAATTTTGTCCGGCTTTTTCCGATTTCCGCCCACTGTGCGGCGCCTCAATTCAAGAAATTGGGTTCTTCTCCGGGTGCTGCTAATGCATTTAACCGGTGGTGACAAAAACGGTTTCCCCTAATCACTCATTAAACTTTGATCGCGTGATTGATGTAAAAGTGGGGGTTTTACGTACGCTTATCAAAGGTGCTAAGTTGGATTTCACTTTGACACTCATGCGAAAGTATATGCAAAGGTGTTCGATAGTCATGTGCTAAATGAGTGACCCTCTCTCCCTCCTAGAATACATTTGGTCACATGCCCTCCCTACACCCCCACACTCCCAATGGCCTCGTCAACCATTCCACATCCTCCCCCTCTACGACCCTCTCTCAGACATGGGGGCGCACTTCCATGGGAGTGACAAGAGAGGTTTGAAACTGACAAGAATTACCAGGTGAAAAGTTGTGCGGAATTTATGAAGTTTTTTTTAAATAAAACATCAACTCCTCGGCTATTTCACCGCGTGGTCTCCTCCGTATCTGCGGAGATGAGTGAAGCGGATTAATGAAGGACTTTGAGTGGATGCTTGGTGAAAATCGGCGATAGTCGAATCACTCCAAAGTGCGCCTTCTTCTTTTACGTTTCACTAACGCAACACCCCCCGCCACACGCCTCTCTGGGCGCCGCGCGGGGCAGTGCGTGGACGTAGAAGCACGTTGGGGCGAGGGGAGGGAGGGTAAAGCGTTGTCACCGACCCTGACTTAGTGCTCTTATTATCCCCACAACTGTCCCACATCTAGTGCCGAATGGCCGTGGGAAATGGGAGCTAGGCTAAACATTGGACTTCTGCAGCCGATGGCATCCACCGCGAAGAAGGTGCGATAAGTCAACTAACTCTATTCCAAAATCAATGCCTCATCGAAATTTTGTCAGCCATGTACCTTTACAGATCTATCGAGCTCTTTCGCAAATATTTCAGTGTAAACTAAAGTTTTCCCTGTGTTCCTTACGGCGGCGCTTAGAACCTCACTTAATTTCCAGGCCAGACGGAGGTGATCTACGTATAAGAGAGGTATTAGGCCGTACGGATGGATATAAAGGAATTCGCTTCTTTCTCCGGAACAATAAAAGGCTAATGGATCATTGCCACGCGCTCTTCCTATATTTAAACGACTAATTTACTTGCACCCCCGCTATGCGTTCACTAAGGCGGCTCGCGAGGTAGCATGGTGACGAAGGTGATGATATCAGTACGGCCGAGAGGCAATGCACCCATCGAAGCAGGAACACAAATATTGTACTAGTGGAATTTCCGGATTTTTATGATGGGCTGATTATTACTTTGTAGAATACGGTCTACCATTTCTAGAGTCCCTCATGCAATGCAGTCATTTTCAGACACACATGAAACGAATCAAACGACGACACACACACACGAGTGCCGACGCATAGAACTTTACTGTATTTCCATTTCCGACACAGGTAATAAGATAAGCGACACATTTTTCTGTGATGATGGGCAAAGTAATCACCGTATAAATGAAAAAGAGTATAATGTTTTTAATTCCTCCGCGCGCAGCAGCACACGCTAATTGGGATGAGTGTACTCACCGCCTCCGTTCTTGTAGCAGAGGTAAGGGAATCGCCAGATGTTTCCGAGGCCCACGGACACGGAGATGCAAGAGAAGAGGAAGTCGAGTTTGTTGCCCCAGCCTCCGCGGGCCTCGTCCTCGTCGAGCGTGGCCGCTTCTCCGGCCACGCTCTCGCTGGCCATGCTGCAGGCGGAGGCGACGGGGTGCAGGGAAGGCGCGGCCAGGTAGCTCTGCTGCTGCAGTTGCTGCACGCGGCGCGGCACGGCGGCCACGGGCGGCCGAATGCCGGTGGAGGGGAGGGAAGGGGGCGGGGCGGGCAGGGGCGGCTCCTCTCCCCCGCCCTCCTCCCCCTCCTGCACTACGGCCGATGACGCGGCCGTTGGCTTGGCCGAGAACTCGATAAACGTCTGTTCGGGGTCCACAGGCTCCTTCTCCTGCCCCCAATAGTACATGCCCTGCGACATGACCGACCGCCTATCTTTGAAGGCGTCTTCACCACACTCGAAGCCCCCGTTTTACCGAATATGCTGCTCCCTCTGCGCGCCTATTAAAGGAAAGAGAGAATCACATTTAAAGACAGTTTACGTTGAAAAAGAAAAATACACTAAAAGAATTGAGCACTTGGTGTGACATCAGAGAGCCTATGGGGGACCATGGCAGTATTCATAAAAATGAATAGCGGGAAACGTGGGTAAACCAACGGAGAAATTAGCGTAAGGTATGTCTGATTTTTAATTAGCGTGAAATTTATTTCGTGAGCATTATCGCAGTCGCCTTTTTTAAGGCCGCTATTTGTCCACTTCAATGCAAAAGAGAAATTGGCGTCACACTGGTAGCGTTAGCAACCGAGGAGCCAACTCAAGACAATGTTTCGTTGCTCTTTGCGCCTGCGCAGTGCGACGCTCTTTACGTTATCGACGCACTTTTCTCCCCAGTGATTGGCACAAATTGTTTATGTACAAAGCAAGGAGACAAAGAAGGGATGACAAGCGACACGGGTATCACGCAAGTAGACATCAATACAGCTGGAGGAGAATACAACTCCAATCCTATTCACCACATTTGCGGCAGTTTGCTGTTCGTTCACAGCCATTTAGATTCTTGCTAAGTTAATTTTTTCACGGAGAAAATTTTCTTTTTTCTGATACCTCTCCTCTGAAATTGTCGTTGCATCATCATGATAGTACGGTTTATAGCTAATTGCGGAAGACTCTTAATACTATGGATTTAATGTAATTTATTTATTGATAATTTTGATGATTAAAACATCGTAAGGAATCTTTTATCAAATCATTATTACAACACTCAGAATCAGCTGAAATGTTTAGTTCGATGATTTCGTAATGGGCACGTTTATCTTAGTATTAAGTAAATAAGTTTTTAAAGATTATTTAAACGTTTTTCACTAGCGGGATTCGGCCCAACCGTTAGAAATACATGCAAGGAGTATATTATAATAAGTCTATTAATTGTGCCAATCCGTCAGTGTGTCTAGAAATTGAAAATCTCTTAACTCGATTGTTTCTGGCTTTACTTCGTGAAAATCCATTCTGAACAATAAAAAGTTATGGTACTTTTTATTGTTGAAAATCTCTTCCTAAATGAACTTCAAACGGGCATCGCTCGAAGAGATTCAATTTTTTTCTCATTCAAATGAAAGAGTATCATCTCAATTTTTTGTTTTAATAATCTTGGAGGTATAGGAATAGGAAAGAAATTAAAATATCAGGAGTAAAATGTATCACGGAGGCATCTACTTTTTCTATTGCAAGAATAAATTGAGCTATGAGCTCTTAAAAATTAAAATAATGCATCTGTTATATTATCACAGTTTAGAAGGGAATTAGAGTAAAAAGAAATCGTGAAGTGAAGTGGAGGAGAATAATCTTGGGCCGGGGATCTTAGATTCAGAAATCGAGAGAGCACTTCGTGATTTGAAGGCTAGGAAAGCAGTAGGCGTGGACAATATCCCGTGTGAGCTTCTGAAGAATCTAGGGAAGGATAGTAAGAAAAGGTTTTTCGAACTAGTACGCAGGATCTATGAGGAGGGATTTTGGCCGGAGGATTTCGTGAAGACGGTTTTAAATCCGCTGCCGAAAAAGAAGAAAGCTGTGGAATGCGGAGATTATATGACTATCAACCTAATATCGTATGCGGCGAAAGTGGTGCTGAGGATATTGAACAGACGAATGGAGGCGAGGGCAAACGAGTACTTGGGCGAAAATCAGTTTGGTTTCAGAAAAGGGAAGTCAACTCGTGATGCAATAGCAATAATGATGTCCCTCGTGGAGAGGACCCTAGAATATGACCAGGACGTAAATGCGTGTTTCGTGATTTTTGAGAAAGCGTTTGATAGGGTGAACTGAGCTAAGTTAATGGATATTCTCGAGACAATAGGTGTAGATTGGAGGGATAGACGACTGGTTCGTAATCTGTTTATGGCCCAGACTGCGCAAGTGAGGGTAGCGGACGGAGAATCTGGGTGGGCAAGCATTGGCCGAGGTGTGAGGCAAGGCTGTCCTTTATCGCCGCTGCTCTTTAACGTGCACGCTGAAGAGATGGTATGGGAAGCGTGGGATGAGTTAGAAGCTGGAATAAAAGTGGGAGGAATGATGTTCAAATTAGTGAGATTCGCATATGATCAGGCGTTGATTAGCCAGTCAGCGAGGGGGCTTCAGGCTCTAGTGGATGCGTTATACGAGCGTTGCGAGGAGTATGGGATGAGGATTAATCATAAGAAAACTAAGGTTATGCTGTTTTGTAATGCATCGCGAGCGAGGAATGTGAGACTTGGGATAAAAGTAGATGGGGAAAAACTTGAGCAAGTAGAGCAATTCAACTATTTAGGCTGCTATTTAGAGGAAAACGGATACAGTAGTAAGAACACCAGGAAACTAATTGCGTTATCAAAGCAGGCGTTCATGAATAGAAAGGAGCTTCTGAGAGGATCGTTATGTAAGAGTTTAAAGAAAAGGTTAGTGAAGAGTTTGATCTGGAGTGTAGCTCTCTACGGTGCGGAAACGTGGACACTCAGGAAAGAAGGCGAGAGGAGATTGGAGGCATTCGAGATGTGGGTGTGGAGAAGAATGGAGAAGCTGAAATGGACGGAGAGGAAAAGGGACGACGAAGTGCTGGACATGGTGGGTGAGGGGAGGCAGCTTTTAGATGAGATACGGATGAGACAGAAGGTATGGATGGAGTTAGTGCTTAGCGGGGAAGGGATGCTGAAAATGATGTTAGAGGGTAGAATGTTAGGGAAACGAGGGAGGGAAGGAAAAGAGTAGGATTTCTAGGTAGAATGATAGAGAGTAGGCCTTGCTGTAAATTGAAGAAGGCAGTGCTGGGAGGAAAGGGAGGCTCCCAGATTACTCCTGAAGAACTCCATGAAACGTACCTTAATCGGTAGAATACTATAATAATAATTTTAAAAATTGTTCGTTAAGCTGGTGAAATCAAAACTTTGATTGGAGAGCCACCTGAAAGAATGTCACCTTAACAACTTTCCCTGTGCGACATCCGTGGCGAAATTCACGCGTTTCCGGCCACGAACCTGCGACCCCGATCCATCGCGGCGACACACAGCAAAGGACAATGCATGCGCGCGCATCCATCCGTTCATGCGTGCTTGGTTGTTTGTTTGGCCGTGTCTATTGTGTGTGACGCGTCCGTTGGGTACTTCTCCTCATCCGTGAGTCAGGCACTTTCATTGGAATGTCACACATTGCTCTTTCGACTCCGTCTGTATTGCTATTGCAACTGGGAGCGAATCAAAATCACTTGAGGCTCTAATAATTGATCTTAGGAAGATTTTGACGCAGGTTAGTGCGACTCGTCTCCGAATTGGAAATACTGTCACGTTTTAGATGTGCACGTGATTCTACTTCTATGGCGCATAGGTTTTATGTTTTTACAAATTATTTAATTTATTGAAATGAGAGATCCTAGATCTTCAGTGACATTGTTCCAAAAACTATTGGCTGATGTGCCTAGTCGCCAGCAAAGAAACATTTCCTAACATTCGAGTGCTATGATTGAAAAGTTATTTTTTTTTCCTGGTAATTAAATGTTTATTTCTTGTGCACTGTCCAAGGACTCCTCTTCCTGAAACGGAAGTCATTTGTATTCAACGGGAAGAAGTCCATACTAATTTATTTTAAAATAATTGAATTACGTCTGAGAAAAAACGTGAAGAGTTTATTGCCGTAACAAACGATGATTCAACACTGTCAATCCTCAGAAAATATTATTATGAAAGCTGGCGAAGCTGTATAAGTAAAGTTGAGCAGTGAGCTTAACCAAACTGAAATATGCGTGCTCAAATACATGTAGCTGGTAAATTTGTGTTTAGAGGATCAAATCTTGTTGTCCCTGCTGATTGCCGCGAAAAAGTGCACGAAAAGGCCATATCTGTCTTCAAGGGCTATTTAAAACCAAAACATAGGTCTGCATCTCTGCGTCCCACAATCTTTGCATACGAAAGATGCCGCCTAATGACATTACTGCGCCCGAAATAGAAAATATATTGAAATAGCTCATTCCAAATAAATTATCTAGGCCAGACGAAGTCCCGTCTCGCGTGTATAGATAACTAGCCTCAGAAATTGACACCTTCTCGCAGTTATTATTCAGTAAATCCATCAAGCAACACGAAGTACCTAATGATTGGAAAATTGCTAATGTAACGTCAATATTCACAAGTGAAGACAAGGAATAGCCATCAAATTACAGACAGATATCATTAACGTCCATCTCATGCAAGGTCCTTGAACATATCGTAGTGAGCTCGATAATGAAACACCTAGACGCGCAAAACTTATAAATGGGAACTCAACATGGATTCAGGAAAAGCAGATCGTGCGAAACTCAGTTAGCGCTTTTCGCCCACGATATTTTAGTCTCCGGAGAGGACAACATTCCAGTAGACGCGATTTTTCTTGTTCTCAAAAAAGCATTTGATAAAGTACCCCATGGAAAGTTAATAACAAAACTGAAATCTTAATTGATTAAGATTTAATTTCCTAGATAACAGAACTTTTGAGCGACCGCGTCCAAAGAGTAGTATTAGACGGTACAGTCTCCAACGAGGTTAGAGTCACTTCTGGCGTCCCTCAGGGTAGTGTCATAGTCCCACTCCTGTTCCTTATTTATATAAACGACATTGGCGAAGTAGTACACTGCTAGCTACGGTTATTAGCAGACTACGTTGCAGTTTACAGGAAAATCCGTTTCAGTAAAGATAGGGGTGAATTAACTAACGACCTTTCTGCTATACAAGCGTGGTGCGATGCATGGCAGTTAGAATTAAATTTGAAAAAAAAAAATGCTTGGAAAAGAATTTCTGGGAAAAGAATAACTCACCACAACATAGCTATATCATCGGGGTACCCAATTGAAGATAGTTGAATACGTGAAATATCTAGGAGTTAGACTCAACTATGATCCATCGTGGAATAAACATATTCGGGACATAACGGGCCAAGCTAATCGTAAATGGGTTGTGTTTAAAGAATATTTGGAAAGTGCGACTACAAAGTGAGAGAAATTAGCTACCTTTACCTCGTTATACGCCATTTAGAATACGCTGCCAGTGTTTGGGACCCTCATGAAAAAGGCATAATAACAGAGTTAGAACGCGTGCAAAGAAGAGCCGACAGGTATGTGAAAAGTCGTTACGATAGTCTTGTTTGTGTAACAGACCTCTCAGATAAACTCGGATGAGAATCTCTCTCATACCGTAGATTGAAAAATAGACTAAACCTTTTAGATAAATTCAAGAGCAGTGTCTTTTCTAACGAAGTTAGCCATATATTACGAACGCCAACATAGTACGGAAGATCAGATCATATAAATAAAATAAGAGAGATAAACTGTAGAACAGACAGATTCATAATTTCTTTTTTTCTACGATCAAAGTCCTCGCCTGCCAAACAAGAGGCCGCGGGTTTGAGTACCGCCTGGGTAAATTTCCCCTGGAAATGGTTGTTTTTGAACGTCATATTGTTAAATTTGTTGAATACCCCGATATAAAATGTCCGATATGAGCTGTATTAGGTGGTTTTGGAATAAAATAAAAAATAAATAAGCAATAAGAGAATATAACGACAGCGTTAGAACTCACAAATAGTTTAGATGACTTGTAGTGTAGTCTACTATAAAACGTGTAACTAATGTGTATTCGTGGCACTCATTCTTGTAAATACCTTGCCATAATAAATACCAAATATAGCACAGACAAAGGTCGTAGGAATGGAAAATTCCACTCGCTTTTCTGATAGTGCACGTAATTGGTTCGCTTACTCTGCTCGCTTTTCAAAAATTAATTACATCTCCGGGTCTTGTGAGAATTTGCTTTACTCAAGCTACACATTCTCTGCGTTCTTGTAGGTATAAATACACTCGCGAACAAAAGGAATTGTTGTCTTATGTACTCAAAACTAATGATTTGCGTCGTCAATAGTGTCTCCTAACATCATGGATATATATTTGTCTTCTCTTGGCTGATAATAATTATGACTGCTTCCCGTCATTGCATTGCCGCACCAAATACGAATCGGATGACAATGGATAGGAAATTGTGCTTCGAGGAGGCGATTAAGTTGAAATAGAACAGCAATTAGATAGACAATGGATGCTTAATCATCCAGTTAAGTTCGGCGAGTCAGTAATCCTATGAAATTTACTCTTTTAACTGATGGGTGAGAATACCTTTAATGGGAAATGAAGTGAGAATGTCAGATTCTTGAATTTTTGACAGCAGCATCAACTTTAAGACGATTGGTTAGAGAATGTATTGCGCTGGGTCGCCTATTGCGTATACATATATTGGTGGGGATAAGAATTAGTTTTCCCGAAAAGCATAGGTGATCATTCTTTCCGTCGTATAAAATAAGAATGAAGTTGCAAAGTTGAAGTTACTGTGCAAACAGTTGAGCGAACGCCTGGCAACCCTTTCAGCGAATGTCTCTCCAATGCGATGATGACCATGGAGAAAAAAGAGCATCGTGCTGGGTGACTTAAAATCAATACCTATATTGCCTCGGGACATTTGCACTGTTTCACTTCCAAAAATAATTTTTTTAACGTTCAATCGGCGTCGGTTATTAGATAAACACATTTTTTGAAATTACTATTTGCTAACGAATATTCACTATCTCATGATTGTGTCGTTAGCAGTACAGCACGGATCAGGTATATTTGGTCAACCCGGATATTGATATTGTGAATGATGAAAAGTGCCTCTGCGCTATTAATATCTATATTCTAAATTCGAAATCCTAATTTTTCATCTGAACGCCTCACAACCGCCTGTTAGGGCTTCTTTGGTTCAATTCTTTGCGCGCGGAAGAAGCAAGCGGTCCACGGCATGGCCTCACGCACAGATTCAATCACGCGCTCATTTTGTTTCACGCGTCCCTTCCGAGCGATCGCTGCAATGATGGCAGAAAAAAAATCACCCTTCGACGCAATGATCATTTTCACCGCGATGGCTCCAGGAATGGGAATCCCGACCCTTGTTCGCCACACGCCATCCCTTTTCCGTTTTTCAACCAATCAGAGTGCATGGTCGAAAAGAGTGACTCTAACGCCACGCTTGGCATTTTATTTAGTGGCAGATGTAAATAGGGAAAGTGAGGGAATAAGGGGCGACGGAAAAAGGGACAAGGGTGGGAATGAGCGTGTAATTAAAAAAAATGATGACTCGAGCTATCCCTGTTCTGGTCCCAGAAAAACTATCGCTGCAGCTATCACTCTGAGGGACGGGAAAAATGACCGTGCGGATCGGGCTTTGCTTTATACCCCGTTTACACTACGCACGCACCGACCACGATCGGAACTACGGCGCGTTTACACGTCTAAAAGTTACCATCGTTACTCAGTGCTGCCCTCGTTGTGGAATTGTGTCAGTTAACAGCTGATTACGTGCCTGCGTGAGGAAATTGAAATCCAGGAAATTAAGTTGGAAAAGGATATTAATGTTGTCATGCGCTAAAACCAAAACTAGACCGAGCTGTCGGTAAAACTTACAGAATATAAGATTCATTCAGAGAATCTGTCCAAAATTTAACAATATTCATGCGATAAAGACTGTTGATATATCGCTTTACTACGTTCCGTTTCAGCTTTACTACGTCTCAGTTATTAACTCGTACCTTATTATGATACAGACTCATTCCGGCTTGAACGTGCCCAAAATAAATTTCTCAAATTTAATAATTACGAATTAGGAATCTTAATGCCTGATTAAAACACTTCATATTTTCAATTCCTAGTCAATTTAAAACCCTTGTACGACTGATGATACTGCAACGATGCCCTATTCCTCTACAATGCCATTAATTCCTATTTAGATTATTCCGATCTCCTTTTATTAGTTTAATTGTAATGAATCCCGTCATACTTATAGAAATCCTCCCCTGCTTCTTGTGAATTACCATTAAACTAATTAAGCCCTCAACTCCCAGCTATCCAGAATGATGAGGTAAAACTGGTAAAACTAGTCAGAACTGTGTGTGAAGCCTTTAAGAATCTAGACTTCATTGAGAGAATATAATAGAAAATTTGAGAATGTTTACGCATTAAGGACAGTACATATTTATCTTATTATTTAACAAGAATAGACTTAGAATTGCTATACTAGGCACAAGTATTGATTTCTCCATGTCTTTATCTAAATGTTATAGTTATTTCTGGTGAAGTATAAGTGTCATGAAATCCTATATATAACGATTTTAATTGGTTAATACTATATGTGTTTGTTATTTTCCATCATTTGTGAAATTTAATGTAAGGTTATGGTTAATGGGTTAACCCGTAAACAAAGAAATACATACAACTGGTTTTGTGTCTTACATTAGCTATCATCTGCCAAATATAACATCAGAAAAAACTTTCCCCTAATATATTTCCATTACCTGCACAATAATTTAAATACCTCCACTGCATAAACGCTCAAAAATCGCCCACCGATTCAAATCCGCTCCTCTAGTACTATGAGTTAGGGCTATCTAGATGAGTGGATTTGAATCGGTGGGCAATTGTTGAGCGTTTACGCAGTGGAGGTATCGATTTCTTCAATCATTGCCATATATCTTTGATAAACCATATTTATTTACGAAATATCAATTATCGTATCCAGATTACAATGGCGCATCTATCTTCATTTCCTTACTCTTTTTTCTTGGCGCTAATCATTGTAAGTTCGGCAAGGTTAGGTACTAAGGCCTTCCACGGTTACTCCACGCGTTTACACGACGTTTTGAGGCTACGAGGGTACGGATAGAGGTCGGTACGTGCGTAGTGTAAACGGGGTATTAGTCGCGACCAAACACAAAATAATTACAGACACAGCGCATGCGCCGCGAACACAGTTAAAGCACGTAAAGAATAACATGGGGAATGTCCGTAATCCGGGTCTTAGAATAAAATTGGATTTGGTAGTGTTAGGGGCGGAAAAACGATCGTGTGCTTTAGACTTAAGCTAAACCCCATTAGTTCTAATATCTCCTACTCGGTACTAGCTTCTGCGATGCTGCATACGTGTTCCCTAGCGAATGAGTGCCAACTTACACTAATGCTCCACTGGTTCACGTATCGGAACTCCGCTCCCACAGACATAACGAAGTCTCCGATTAATGACTTAAACCGTTGTAACCGAGCATAATTCCTTTTAATGCATCGACCTTAGGAGTTGTGTGCAAAGTATCTACATTTTTACCGCACTTTGCACTTTTTCGAGCAGGATGACTTTAACCAATCACCGACTCACACGTTGGCCACGAGGTCTTAACCAATCCTAACACTCCTCACCGTTCATTCGATTGGGCCAATTAATTATCCTGGGCTGCACTTTCTCGTGGACCAATAAATATAATCGACGCGGCCGTTCGCTGTCCCTCCAATAGGCATTCCACCAACTCAGCGATCAATCTCGTGGACTCAAAGCCGGAGGCTGTTGTTGCCAATTAAAGTGTGGTCACGTGGATGCGATAAGGATTATCGCTCTCGCCTCCTATCGGCGTTTGCGATGTTTTGCAGGTCGCCGTCTTCATCGGACAGCCTGATTCGAGTATTCATCGATCAGCGTTTCGTTCATACTTTCAATCAGGAAATGGAAAAAGTCGCGGAATTTCTAAGCGTTAGCGTTTCAATAGAATTGGCGCGCCATCTCTATTGGGGCGCAAAAGCAATACCCTTGAAAACATCTCCTACAAAATACAAATTTCGATCCTGAAGTTCCAAGGTAAAAGCTGTAGTCAAAAGCCACGAATTCTATATCATAGATAACAAACTCTCTCACGCCTTTAATACACCTCAAAGTCTATCCTAGAAATTAAAATCTGAACTCCTACGCTTGCGAAGGTTTCCATGATGGGTTGTAGAGGCTCCCATGGTATCCATTGCATTCGGTCTTCGCTGGGATCTTGAAATAACCTATATCGTGTTTTGCATATTCATAAGGAATATGATGTGTACCTGCTATTTCTGCGATCCAATGGCAATCAAATATGCCCAATCACCAATTGGATCGAAGTCCTGGGGGTCTAAGCTCGAGACCGTCCGAGCGCTCGGAAACGAAGCGAGTGATGATGTCGAGTGGTAATCCGAGTCGAGCGGTGTGTTCGAGACGAAGTCGAGCGACGTAGGTCGCTCGAGTGAGACGAAGAGTTAGTGGCAACGTTGTAGAAACGAGCGCTCGAGGAGGAAACAACAGCTTATTTCAAACAGCATCTCTGCGCTCAGATCTACAAAGTGATACATAGTTACCTCGCTGATGGGCTGATTAGTAGGATTGTTTCATTCCAATGGTATTACTGCGTTTTCGATTCGAACCGCTATTACTTTTTTCGTGCATTTCTTGGAAAATTAGTGTCTGGGATTTGCTTACTCGTCAACTTTTTCTCATTAATTCTGTTTTTTTTTCTCATGAGAAAGAGTACGTGTAGTGGTTTAAGAAAGTCCGGTATAGAAGTCACCTTGTGGATTTAGGTATTCTATTCTCGACCTCTAAAGAACGACTGCCGATGCAATGGAGAGAATGTCTGAAGATCAGAATAATATTCTTCTTGGATTTATTGAAGGTAAGCAGTTATCCTCGACTTCATTAAATTTGCACATTAATAAATAGGTAGAAAATCCATGCTACAATAATGAGAAACTGTCCCTTCTGGACATCCACGTTAAGTTTACCACAAAATCTTGAGCCCAGCGCTGAAGGATGTAGGGACTGAGGGTATGTCCCATCGGGAGTCTGGTGAAAGCATATGTTTCTCCCCGATGTCTCACTCCGCAGAACCGCCAATGGTTAATGTTAATTTGCAGCTGAAAAAAGGCGGAGGATAAATCAATTTTTTCGAGATTAGCCGATGCATGGGTATATTGCTCGTGAGGAAACCTCAGTCTTTTAAGAAATGGAAGTCGACATATATTTACAACTGTTGGAAGATGCTGAAAAATCAGGGCAAAATCCTCCATCTCAAACAGTTTTATACAACGTCTGGGAGAAATTAAAAAAACAAGTCGCTCTAAATTTCTGAAATTACCATTAAAACAGGAGCTATCCACTGAGGACCCCACAGGCAGTTCATCAATATATAATGACACGAATTTTGATAGCCCTAATAATATCCCGATTGAAAATTATGAGGATCTCCAGAATAACGGCGAGATTTTTTGACCCATCTCTTTCACATAAGACGCACAGAATGTATCACTCATGGCTCAGCCCTTCAGAATTGAGGAAAGTCCGACACGGGTGATTATCGAGGTTTTTCCAGAAAAGTGCCAAGACTCCTTACTTTCCGCGATTCCAAATTCCTCACAATATCAAGGTTATACCGACAAGGAAGACGGCTTGCCCCCATTGATTACAATTTGAAAAATGACCGACATAAACCTCTGAATTTCAATGTCCAAATTCACAGGAAATAACCACTTATGAGACCTTGAAAGAAGAACTAACCCCTCTAGAATCTCAATCGAATCGGGCGACTTTCAAGAATAGAGAGTATGATACAATTTGGAGCAAACATCATTGGAGTGTTCTCCACTCATCGCTACGAGTGACCGAAAAAGAAAAGTAAAGAGTAAACCCATTAATGCCATAACATCAAAAAAGTTTAAAGAACTAAAAGAAGAGAATGCAGAAAGAGGCTAACGAAAAAGAGAGAAAAAAATTCTTCAGGAAGAGCGTGCGGCCATGGGAAGGGAGAAGGACGAACAGATAAAAAGGAAATTGCAGACCCGAGCAGAGGCCCTAGCTTTGAAAATAAAAATGCTAGACAATAAAAAGAATGTTGAAAATTCGTTTTATCTTTTCGTATAAAGTGGCATTCGCTCCCAATGAGGTCGAGCATACAAAGTGGCCGGAGCGCTCGGCTCTGGCCATTGCATAAAAAATATGGCAATACAGAATATATTTCAGTGCATGCCAATTCTTCATTTAATGTCATTGTTTCTTCTGCGTTGGCAAATTTTTAATTCCTCCCGCGGCATAATTAGAAACGAGATATTAAGAGAGGTATTTTGCCGAACGGAATTCGCTTATTCTCCAATAACAAAAAGGGACTTTAAAAACGCTAGGCGGAACTTCGTAAGGGTATTTCCTTTTTATTTGGCGGTGTCGTAACACCTCCCGCCTTACGCCATTTGTGGCGGCCTGCGGAGAAGTATGTGCATAAAGATAATTGCATCTATTTTTGAATTGCATACTGTTATCACGTATTATATAAAAAAATATTGCATGTTATTTTACGGCCATGCAGTGTGCATGTGGAGTACCTTATTCATGCTGGTGATTTATCACGCCCTGCCAAACACCCTAGAGGTGCCTAACTGCTTTGTATTATGCAGATGTAGATATACTCTTTACAAGATCGTAGGATTCAGCTATGAGAGCCTGGCGTTCAACACCTTCAGCAGTTCATTCATTCATCGGTCACTATGACGACGCATCGGCGACTTCCGCCTCTCCATTCCCACCTGCGCTTCAGAAAACAAAACACGATCTCTCTCTCGCGCGCGTAATCTCACGAACGAGTCTCTCCTCCCCCTACGGATTCTATGCGTTCGAAAGCCCGAACACCTGCCCACGACCCAAAATACGCCGCGCATGCGCGAAATACTGTTACCATGACGACGTGCCATCATTCACTGCAGTCGCCTTCTGAACGAGGAAAATCATATAATCTCTCCGACGATGGAAAATGCGAAATTAGGTCTATTGCACTTGCGCATTGAGCTCGCATTCATAACTACGTGTGTTCCTTATCACAAAATTAGCCACCATAGGAATGAATACAACCGCTTCATACAACTTCAAAATAAGTAAGATATAAGTAAAATTCAAATAGCTTATTATCTTGTTTCCGAATGTTTGTAACGCCACCGGTCTAACTTTGTGGCTGGGTCTTGACGTTCATGTTGAAACAAGCTGACCCACGCGATAATGGCTCAGATGTGAGAGGCCTAAAACCCGCACCGTTTCCGTTAACTGAGGGTGAAGAATTATGCCAATGGTTGCTTCCACACACGCCTCATTTCCACATTTCCCAAACAAATAATCGCTTCTTCCCCAAACAATTTCCTCCTTGGTCACTGATTTTGGGGAGGTCACCGAAATCCGTGGAATGTCAGGGAAACAGACTCAAAAATTCCTGAAAAATTATATTCGATGAGTTGTTACTTACTAAATACGATGTAAGCGAATGCTGCGTGATTTTCCTCATCCACTTCTGACGTTTCGGGAATACTTGATAAATACCCCAACGGATGAAGTTCGCCCTGAAAATATATTTGACTCAGCCGTGATTCGAACCCGGATCTCCCGATTGGCGGTGAGGCGTGTTAACCAGTTCCACCACCAAGCCAATTTCTCAGAGCGAACTTCCCTATAATACTTGATAATCTCAAAACAAACTAACTAACACGCCATTTAGATGGTGCTCCACAAGTATCACAATTTATCTCTCATGTCGTGACTTAACTTTATATAAAGGAAGATTATTTTAATGTTCCCGCAGTGAAGGTGACGCTTTCTCGCCCTTAAATTTCTTCATCGCATCCTTTCGCGTATTCACTGTCCACGGCTGTTGCCTTTCCATTTTGCACGCGGATGCGTCCAACATCGCTGCATTTCCTCGTGGAGCCACGCAGCCAGACAGCAAGGCGTTTTCATCGCTTGGAAACCGCCCCGCGTGGAAATGCTGAAGTTGATGAGGAGGGAATGAAGGTTAAATGAAGCCTCGATTTGCAAATAAAAATTGCTCGTCGACTAATTGTATTGTTTTTTTCTGAACGCCAAGGCTATGCATTTGGCCGTAAAATAAGTACATGAATCAGGTCTGATCACCTCAAATCATGGACTCTGCGATTAATTGCGGTGGATTGGTTGTGTTCGCTTCAATTGGTCGGTTGGAGGCGAAGCCGCTCCACCTCCCTCTCCTCTCTCTCTTTCACTTAAAAGTGCGATTCGAGAGCTTGGTTCATTTGTTGCGCTGCTCTCCACTCGAAAGATCGATGTGTTGATGGCCACGAATTATGCAGTGGAATCGAGATATTTCGAAATTATATAATTTTTACATTCGCAATTTGTTTTGCGTTGGTGTAGCGAGGATTGTTTTCTTCCCAGCGCCTACGCACTCTGCAAATTAACCACCCACGATTCGACGCACTCGAGCATATATGAAAGACGAAGCTAAGCTGTTGTCACGCATTAGAGTTGCGGCGTAATAAACTGTACTAACTATTCATCCACCTGATATTTTTATTGCTTGGATTTTTTTTCCAAAAACCGACCTAAGTGTACCAGAGAATTACTTATTGTCAAACTATACCTATTCCATTGACTATTATTTTTCTATTCCAGACGAATGAAAAATACGTCTATCCCTAATGGATTCCTTTGCACCCTGTCGCGCAAAATGTATTCACTGCGGCAATATTTTTTCCGCATGGGGTCTCATATTTAAGATGAAATCACACAGGTCATTTAGTAATTGTAAGTTGTTTCATTGGACAACGCATCTGCATGTATCGCAAAAGCTCCCTCTGTAGTCAGTGGCGGATCGAGGATAGGGACAAGGGGGGGGGGGGGGTTTAAAATTCCAGAAATGGTGGGGGTCGAAAAAATTAACCAATCCATCTAGTGTAAATTGGATACCGAAGGGGGGATTATAGCCCCCCCCTCATAGATCCGCCCCTGTCTGTAGTCATAGTGTAATAGCACAGCTGTTAAACATATTGTACTCAAATGCATCCATCCGTGCCCAAGTTCCGATCGAGAGGGCATTCTCGCAAGAATTAGACCACTTAACAATTCTCTTTTATTATTTTCGGTTGCTAAGAGTTTGAAAAATGGGGAGGGGTTCATTTTTTATCGTTTTTCCACCTGTCGCATACTTCTACAGCTATTCGCGACGAAAAATCGATGGCCTTTGACCCTTTGAGAGGGGAGTTGATGACGTCACGATCTCATTGCGAGGGTGTCACAGCTCCTCCTCGGATACGAGTGGCTCAGTCTCCGTATATACACTCTTGTTTTCCTTTCCTCAATGAAAGATTCTCCCCGAGCGAATCAATGAACCTGATCTCTAGTCACGTGACACGGGTAGTAGTGTCACTCGCGTTGACTCATTCTAAACTCATGATAGAATGGCTGAACGGCGTGATTTCTTTCGTCCTGACTTGATGTTTCCTTCCGTGCACACAATTCTTTTTCGGGGGTTGGATTTGGCGGCAAGCGACCTCGTTCGTTTCGGGCTTTCCCTCGTGCAGCGGGGGATGGGGTCAATGCCCTCGAGTGAGCCCTTTCATTCGCTATTTCCCAACGCTAGTATTATTATTATTATTATTATTTCCCATCCATCTCCCGAAACCTCCCCCCCCCCCCCTAAATGGCTAAATTTCGAATCGATCAGCGCCTGTTGCATGTTGGGAAATATTGCCTGAGAGCTTGGGTCATCATGAAAAAATTAACCCGCTGTAGCGTGCATCACTCATCTTGTCTACTTTCACTTTTGTGTCATTTATTTGATAAGCCTCCATTAAAAAGTTTGACCCTAATCCATGTAAAATGTATCGACACCTTCATGTGGCGACACGACGTGGCGTGCTGTTTTAGGAATTTACATGCGTAACTGTTAATGCACATTCATGTACTCTGTCTTTGGCTCATCCACATTTTTCTAAACCTGTGTACTTAAAGAATTATTTTTGAGTCATTCTTATTCGCTTACCAGACAAATGGCAGTTTCTAAATGAACGCGGTAAGCAATATTATTTGTTCGCACAAAGTGTCGGAAAAAGTTTGAATTTTGTACTTGCAAAATGATAAGTGTCAAATTTCGGAGGATGAGAATGTTTGCTCAGACGTAAGATATCTACTCAACCTACTAATGCTTGTATGACAATTTTTTGGACAAAAATGATTTCTCCCGTGTTATCGGTGGTTTCAAATATCGAAGCTTAGCGGTCAGGCACCATATTTCCGATATGCTTTAAAATTGAACAGTACAGGTAACTCGCAAATCACCATGGCAACCCCCGATGCCACGTTGGTCATTAGTGAAGCCCGGACGTGAGTCAAATCCACACTTGTATCCACGTAGGACTTCGCGTGGTGAGGCAGGAAGTGAACGCTAACCATTGTAAAACCGCAATCGATGAAAACGAGGAATTAAAGTGTCGGAAGTGTAAAATTAAAATGTCGGACCGATGTGTGTCGTATCAATGGATCAGCCACGAGCATTGCACGGCAAATTCCGCTCGGCTCTACCTTCTTATCGCTTCCATCAGGTTTTTGAAATGCATTCTTAAGTGCTTAACTCGTAAGAGACATTAAGAGATCTTCAACTGTTCAAAAATATGAATGAGGCACGCCACCTTGTTCGAAAGCGCACCGCATTGAATATAATGACAGAGATTCTCTATTTTGTATGAGAACTACTTGCAACAACGTAATTATTGAAGAGCACGATGTAGACTGTACTAACGCATGTATTATTATTATTAGAGGCTCTGCCTACACTCCCTATTGCCTCCCATGAGAATAGAATTCTTCAATAGCCACGCGGAGGACATCATCTTAGAGCCCCACTACATTTCCAGGTGCGACACGAGCCATAAATGAAGAGAAATCTTTTGCCGAACGGATAGATATGGGAATTAATTTTTCCCCTGAACTATAAAGCACTTTAATAAATGCTGATCGTAACTTCGCATTCTGCCACTCGCCTTTTTAGGCGGCTTGCGGGGTAGTACGTTGATGCTGTAATCGGTTGTTTTCGCAACGCATCGTGTCAACATCGACTTATTACCCCGACCTCAACAAGGCTGTCGTGGGGTTTGCTATGACACCCACTTTTCAAAAAGGAAGTGCTCTTTGGATTGATCTGACAAATGAGTCACACCTCTGCCATTCATTTCAAAGCCATTTATCGTTCGGGGAAAACAAATACTTCGCATAGCTATCCGTTCGGCAAAATATCACTCTTATTCTATCATTCCTGTATTCAGTCGGACCTGGATATATATGAAGGTTCCAGTACTATATTCTCTGAGTTGTTCTGCAAAATGCACGTTGTTAATTGCTCAGCAAATATAAGCGTAGCATGTAACGTCTAGTGGCTCACGGCCTAATTCGTGTAAAAGCTGTGTAACGCTCTCTGTAAGTAGGTACTTGTCAGTAGTTTCCTACGAATCGCGCAGCTGTCCTTTTAATCCTATGGAAATCAGATATTGAGTTCCTCTGAACTCGCGTGGATTGCCGAATAGCATCTCTCTCATCTGATGCATGCACTCTGTCGTGGCTTTTTGGTCACCCAGTGGGTGGGTGAATGTCCGAATCGGAGAGTTGTACGTGGCTGTGAATTGCACGCGAATTGCTTCATCAGCAACTGCCGAACACCTCAGTCATCACAGACCCGAATCGATTTCCCGGTAGTTTCGACCCGTTTATATGTGTTTTACGATTTCTTCGACGTTATCTGTTCCCAGGAAGGTTCCCGTCAAAAGAAGTTATCAGAAGACGGCGACGGAAATGTCGTCAGCGCCTCACACACAATATCCGAGCTGAATCATTTCCATTTCATTACGCGCGCATATCGATAAGTTGCGTCTTGTGTCTTTGGATGTAATTACTTCCCCTCGACCCCTCTGCCTCTGCACTTAGTTATCCTAAGACTGGCTTATCGAAGCTCTCCACTCAGTTCTCCTATCATCAGCTCATCTTCTAAAGGCCGTTTTACACGGTACACGGAATTGCGCAATCTGACGTACGTGCGAAGGCGCAATCAAAATTGCGTCGTGTAAAGCGGTGAATTGCTAGAACACATGCGAGAATGCGTGGATGCGAGACAGCAAAATAGCCCCTGTTCTAATTTCGTTCACGCGCAATTCCACGCCATTTTAGAAATCAATGCAGCTCTAACCTGCGCAATTCCGTGCCCCGTGTAAAACGGCCGTGACGAACACACACGCATTCTTGCGCAATTCCTGTTCTTCACGCGCGCATCCATCTCCCTCTGCCGACCTCCAATTACACAGCGATTTGCTGCCATCGTCTCACGTGCCCCTTGTCCCGTCTCCTAAGAATGGTTTCCGAAAGACTTGTCTTCTTTAAACTAGCGCATCTTCCCATTTGATGGAAACATTCGTTGATGGACAGGTGCGCTTTGAAATCAGAATCGACGACCCTCGTTATCATTTTAAAGCGCGAACCATTGCGACCTCGCTGATTGAGTTCGCGTTTTGCATGACCCGATCGAGTACCACTTCAAGAAATTACTCCCACGATCTTAAATTTCCACACTTTTTCCTATTTTCGTATATTTTTCGTTTCGACATTGAGAAATTATCCTATTTGGTGGAAAAAGTTAGTGACGTACTGTAGCAAGCAGCATTGTGCTGCCTAGGGGAGTGTCCGAAAATTGGGTCTCAGATTATAATCAAGCTTTGTCGTGTTGTAGTCCATTGCGAGCTGTCCACCAATCACTCCCCATATGTTACCAATCATGGTTACGTAACCAATAGTTTACACACAAAAACGCAGTTAAACATTCACAGGTCTTTCACATTCATTTCTACTTTTCATTTTGTAAAATCCTGTTGGTCATTATTATTTCCATGATTTTCACTGAAACTTTATTTTTCAGCGAGGAAATCTTTTTCTGCAATGCAGTAGCGTCAGATATTTACACAATGTTTTTATACGGAAGCCTAATTTCAATTACGTCATTTCCGTGTCGCACAACGAAGCATGCCCCTTCGCCGCCGTCTCTCCCGTAAAGTGGAGCGCTCATGTTTCGAGTTAATACCTTCCCTCTTTGCCATGCCCGAACGTCTTTGCTGTATTTCTTTTTCAACACGATTTAAACAATGAGTTATCGAGAAGGATTGAAATGTACATACCGTGTATAATGCGATGTAAATGATGTCAACGAAGGTTTTCCTACTTGTAAAATCTTTTACTTACTCGTGTGGTTATCCAAGCACGCGATCACTCCTATTTCTGTTCACGGATTATGCCACCGGGTTGCGCTGTAAATTCCTGTCCATGACAAATATCACTAACAATACACAAAAAATGTTCGCTAGTTTTTTTTTGTTTTCGTGTATCTCTCCATTTCCCGGGTTTTCGCCGCGTTCTGTTGTCAGAGGTGACGACAGTTTCGTCAGGATTCCACCAGGCGTCTTCTGGTCGATGTGATGTTTTTTTTGTTTTGGTAAAAAAAGTTGCTTTAAATTTCATACAAGTAATTAATTAATAGAATAAGGACGGATGCAGAATTTTGTGGAATTTTAGCAATGGTGGAGTACCAAGTTTCACGAGGTCTCCTCGATATGAGATGGACGGATTGAGAGGAACGCAGAAAGGCAAGACGAGCGCCCGCTGGTGGCTCACTTGTTTTGAGATCGCCACCGCCAGGCGTCTCTGCAGTCTTTGCCGCCAGTTCGAGCCTCGCCCATCGGTGAATGCTGATGCTTGAAATAGCGCACTGCACCGTCAAACAAATCGCCACGTGGCTATCTGTGTGCGGGTGCTGACCAATGTCATTCCGATACCTTATACTCACACGAAACCTCATTCGAAATGTCTGCGCCAGCGCTCGCCAATTGCATTATCACTCGAGATTGGAAACAATTAAGAGAGACCCGCGTTTTCGTTTTTCGACCCGTCTACAGGTATTCGCGACCAAAACTCGACGGCGCCTAACCGCCTTGCGCAGATGAGCTGATGATGTCATGATCCGGCGTCGAGCGGGTCACCGCCTTTCAGCAACTATTTTAGTGCCGTCGTCGTTTGTCACAGCGATCCTTCCCCCAATGAAAGGCCACAAGGAGTGAATGTGGAGCGAGTAATCGTAAGTTGCTTTTTATTGCGGTGTTTTCTTTTTTAACTCACGGCACCCACGACTCTTCACTCTGAGCACTCGTGAATTACCGTCTGAGTACGTTCGGAAGACACTCCTGATCGGAACTTGAGAAATTTCCCATTCAACCAAACATACTCCGCATAATTAACATGGAAATACAGCCTTTAATTGGTATACCACGAAACTGTGGTATTTCAGGAAAGCGTCGTGTTTGGCAGTGTGTGGCACGGCTGATTGATGATGGCACGAGGAGACGTATTCAGCCCCCCATCGCTGTCACTTTCTTTTCCTCGCTTAGTTTGGGCGACGTGAGCTGCCCATTGTCCATGACTCTGCCACCAGCTAATTTTAGAAGTCATCAATCTATCAAAATTTGCGTAGACGTAAGAAATTATAAGATTCAGTACATGGAAAAAGTAAATGCGTAAAAATCTAGCATTTTTCCATGAAATATACTGCATTGTAAAGTTTAATGTGACTTTCCATTCACGTATAAATTTTAATGAAAACTTGGTAGCATCGTGTGTTAAGTTAAAAAGAATACCCAACATACCTGTCGATATTTTTGGAATAATTCTATACCCATTATAAAAAAATCATATCCTTAGATAAAATAAGCTTGGCTATGTTTCTGTATGTAATTTTAAGTTTCCCAGTGACAAAATCAAACAGACATAATTTAATTATTGTCAGCAAAACTTCAACTGTAATTATTAGAGGGATGGCTAATAATTCAGTAAAATATAATTCTTAGTTTGGCAATGCTTTCCTAATACATGCCAATTCAATAAAGAGGGTAATTGCTTGTGATGTCACTTTATAAACACGGGGTCGCTTAAAATTAATCTTAATGAAAATTAGATTTGACAGCAATAATAAGGCGTGATTGCAAAAGTATAGATTTTGGAATTTGATCACATATACCATTGTAAAACATACACGATCAAAGTCACGAAAATAGGAAAACGAACTTATAAAATCCACGTTCACACACCAATCACCTATTCCGGTACGAGCTCTACGTTCGCCACCTCGGGCCGACCAACGGAGAAGAGTCCGCATATCATTGAGCGATCAACTGTCGACATCTTCGCTGATTATAATGACTTATTAAATGTGCGCTAAGGGAAGGAAACGTGTTTTCAACTACAAAGAGAGACACTTCACCTTCTGAAAGACGGCTTGTGTTTTTCTTTTCATTTTCTCGCCTGTCTAGGACTGTGAGATTAATTTTGGATGCCCTTGGCTCAAAGATTCGCCTCGCGAATTAGTTTTGGTTGGGTACATAAAAAGAGTGTTGAAAAAGGATAGTGTGTTGGCAGCGAGCCTCAATGTCAGAGGCCTCCCTCGTCCGACGATCGTCATCCCCTCTCAGCTGGCACTTGAAATCAGCACCAGCATCCTCTAAGCCTACTCTTAAGTATCGACGACTCGATAAATATCGAAAGTCTTACTCGCCACGCGCACAGGCACTCATGCAATGCGTTGAGAAAGCGGAATGTGAGCTCCTCGTGCCTTTGGTCGCCCGCTCAAATAAATCTCCTCAGTTTGCTTAGAAGCTATCTCGAGTGACATCTTGTGTTCTATCACAGAGAGTGTATTACTCTATGGTTCCACATACTGATTTCAGAACGTTGATTCATAAATACTGCCCCACAGGTCGTGTGTAATTTTTGACCTCTGATTTTAGTAACTTTAAATCGAGCAATATTCATGAAAATTGGCATCCTTATGGCGAAAATTCCTAAGTTTTGTTGAGTGTGAGCAAAATTTTACAACTTTGACCTTTTGACCTCAGAATGTGGGCCCATACCAAAAATTAGAATTTGCCGTATGGAGTTTAAATGCTAAAAAACTCGAGATAGAGAATAGACGAAATTTATTGACCAAGATGTCAATTCTTAGATTTTCATAAAACGATTCACGATAAAACCGAAAATAACACTTTTATTTACGAAAATTCAACCGGTGACCCAGTAACGTCACAGCCAGGGTTATAAGGGTGGCAAAATGAATAGCATACCAACAAAAGTGTCGATGTATGGGTTTTAAATGGTTCCTAAGTGAATGGTATTGTCCTTATACCCGTATCATCCCCTAATTGACCTCCAAGGTTAATACGGAGGTAAAAGGTCATCGAGGTCATCGTGACAATCAACGTGTCAAACTTTTTTTTGTTTATTAATTTTTCATTAATTTGCTTTATTTACAACATATCCAGTGTAAAAAGATTGTATAAAATAAAGGGATCATAAGAATAAAGACAGCCTGATTCTTTATTGAAAGGGTTATTTAAAAAGCTTATTTTGGAGTTTTTTTTTAAGATTTTTACTGTAAAATAATTAAGGTCTGAAATTTGCACTTTTTAAAGTATTTTTTCTGACTAAATTGCTATTTTTATTAACTTTCTTTTAGTAATTAAAAGCCAGAAATGCGTAAAAATCCATTTCCGGACATGGAATTGACATGAAATTTTCCGCATGAGGGCCCAATCGCGTGCCCCGGCCGAGGGCCCCCCTTCTCCCAGTCCGGCCCTCAATCCTCGACAGTGAATTCGATTTCTCTGGTGGTGGGCCGCGTCGCCCTAATCGCGCTGTTCCCCATGCTCCAGCCCTTCGGCTCCTCACCGCCTCTTGCATTTCCATTCGTCGTCCTGGTGATGGGCCTGACCTCATGGGGTGCCCGTTGCCTGAGCGCCGTTTACATCTTATAATTAACACTTCAGTTGGCTTGCTGTTCTAATGATTGCGGAAGACGCCGAGGATATCTCGAGAGATCCTTCTTAGTGCGGTGGATCGGACGAAGAGAACAAGATCAGGGAGGTACATTCGAGAATGGAGGCGTTCAAGAATTCCTTCTTCCCGCGATCGATGAAACACCTCTACAGAATTCACCGCGATTTAAAACCTGATATTTCATGTGATAGCTTAGTTAATTTCGTTATGATTGTCATTCAGTTATGTGCCCAGTAATGCTGGAAGGTCGGAAGGTTAGACGAATTCTGACTTCTCTGGGGATCTTCTGGTAATACTTCTTACGTGTGTCCTCTACGATTAACTTGAAGTTATCATTGCTTCCCTACCTCTGACTTAATCTGACACATATATGTTTACACAGTCCACAACACATGCATGAGGACACTTAGACGTCGAGCGCAACGAATGAACCGCAGTACATTTGCTCAGATTAAAATTATAGTCAATACTCTTGGCTCCACGCATGAACTTTAGTAAGATGTGATGATGGAATTTAAAAGTGTTCGCTAATTTCGCCATTGATGACAGTGTTCCTAGGAAATATACGTATTTTACTGCAAATTCGGAATCCGAGGTCATTTGTATTAGGCTCCTTTTATGGAATGGACAAAAAGAGGCCGATTACGCTTCCTTGTGGGACACCTGATGTCACCCTCACTACATTCCGTCAAGAACTACTTTTTGCTAATTACTCCTCAGATTGTCTCGTATCCAGGTTTCTACATTTTTGTTTGATGTGTCTGACAGCAATTTGTATTCTGAAAATTTTTTTTGAGAGGTTCCGTGTCCATCCACATGGTCCGAAGACCTCTTCAAGAGATGTACTGCAGTGCATTTTCTTTCAGCATTAAGTAATCCTTCACTCTTGGCTCGAGGCATGAATGTTGTTCAGGAGAAGCCGCTGGAAGGGAGCATAGTGTCACAATAGAGTTCTCTTTTGATGGGAATGTTTTTTCGGGTTGGCCGTCTGCCCTTTGGCTGCCGCTGCTACAAGTGGAGTGAAGCGGTGGAGAGACTTACGGAGCGAATCAATCAAAGTGTTCCTCGAGACGACCTCGGGCCTCGCAAAGGCTCAGCCGCTGAGGATCACTCCTAAGGTTCACAATTCAATCCAAACGCATCCGCTTTGAGTCTAAGGGAAAAAGTCTGTAAAGGTACTCTGAGGACATGGAAATAGTTTTCATGTGGTCATTCAACATTTAAAAAATACTTGGAATAATGAACCGTACACCGAGAATTTCAAAAATCAAAACAGAGACTATGGTATTTTAAGGAAGCAACCCGATGCGAACAAAAATTGTTATTGAGGCCCAAGTCCTGCAGCAATCGTCGCATTTCCAATACTTAGGATGCGATATAACATACGACGAAGACAAAGATATTGAAAATAAAGTTAACACTTTCCAGAGAATATGTGGCACAATTTGAAGAACTCATAGACGAAAAGTAAGAAAGAAAATAAAGAAGATAAAAATAAAATAATAAAGAAGAAAAAAAATAAAACGAGAAAAGAAACAAATAAAATATTATAAAGTGAGGGGAGTAGTCCCTACTCTACTCTACGGATCAGAATGTTGGGAACCAAAAAATAATGAATTAAGGCAGATAGAATCGTCGGAAATGAAATTTTTAAGATTTGATAAAGTAAGAAATACTCAAATATGAGATAACTGGGTGTCCAGAAAATTACTGATAAATTACAAGAATGCAAACACAAATGGAAGGAACATATACTTCTACAGCCAAATGAAAGAATTCCATAACATGCAATGGAATATCAACCAACTGGCTAGAGAAGTGTTGGAAGACCAAGAAAAAGATGGTGATATGGACACGGAACAGGCTTAGCAGCCTAATCCTGGAAGGAAGAAGAAGATGAGCCGTACTCGCAATAGCCAACTGATGGTTGACAGTCGAGGGCACTTTAACAAGAGAAATTTTCAACAATTAATTACTGTATATTTTATGTCAAACATGTTGTCAAATTTTTCTGTCGCTGACACATTCATTTCATCCCTAAGATAACATATTTGACACACCTAGCCATGGAGCTATAAACAAATTAGTATGTTCTTCATATTTTCGTGTTTTTTTGGGAAATCTGACGTGGCACAGAATTTTGAACATGATTTCCGCGGAAAATATTCCTTTCGCAAATATTCTCTTCACTTAAAAACAACCCAATGTTGCGTATTAGTGTAATTCAAACCATTGTCTCTGAAACTTTGCGAAAACTTGAAATTGGGCTCGGTAAGCAGATGCATTTATTCCTGAGTATGCTGCTTAAAGCAGAGGAATCGACGTTAAGTCTCACTCACTCAGTTTAAATATGAAGATTTACTTCCGCTACAACTACAATCGCCGAAAAGGAGCAAAGTGTCAGAAACATGAGCAGCAAGTAGGATAAATTATAGGCGGAAAATCGTTACTGCTGTAACCTGAGAAGCCGACTGGTACGCCGGCGAAACTGTCCGCTGCAAGATTTTTCCTTTCTATTTCTGGAAATATAGAATTAGGAGAATTTTCTTTCTTCCTAATAGAAATATGGCCCGACGTGGAGTAAATCCCGGAAGATCTGCACCTTCACTTACATCAACCACCTCCTAAGGATTTGTTAACATTTGCTTGCATTAGGTCTAAAAAATTACACGTGAGAAAGTAATGCGGTAAACAGTCAATTTTCATTCACAAGCAATGGTTTCCGAGCGTGTTCTGCAAGTAAAAGTCAGTAAATTTCCAGGTTTATAAGCACGAGTTACAAGAAAGCCCCCTCAAAAGATTGCGAGGTATGCATCGTAGGATGGCGCATTAGCTGATCCAGAATAAAACCATAGATAGAATCAGCGTGATCGCACAATATTTCCGTTCCCAATGATATCTTTTTATTGCAAAAGGTTGAAAGTTGTTTGATGTATCTTCAACCGCATTGTCCCAACAGCTGAGGGAATGTAATGCGGGAATAATGTGAGAATTTGCGTGTGACAGAATGCCTGCCGCAGAGACCTAAAAAAAACCGTGGGTCATCGGTTTTCGGTAACGTACAGTCGACAATTTTTAATGCGATTCAGCACGATCAAAAACTGTGCGGTCAAGCCGATTATTTTTCTGATTTATTTTCAAATGAAACTGCACTAAACATTTCATCCGCACTTGATGGAGAGCAGGGTTCGAGTATTTGTTTTGTATGGAAGTAACGGATCACCTATTCTGCGTCTCGTGGCTTCCTCGTTCCACGAATTTGTTGACTAATATAGGATTGACGTCCCGGAGCAAGCAAGCAAGCAAGCAGGCCGTTGGCTCTCTCACCCCAACACACAAAGGTCGCCTTCCATTGAGCTAGCATTCGAGAGTCATTGATCCGATCCACATTCATTTTCGACTTGGGCTGCGCATGCGTGCAAAATGCCTACACGCACAAATAACAGAGGCTCGGGAATGGAAAAGAAACACTTCAGCATGATGTGGAGGTGCTGAGGCGTGCCTTTGCCGGCGAAGCCATGCGCACCTACGCACAAATGAAACGACGCGACCGGCTTACGCTGCACTTCAGCTCACTGTGAAGATACTGGCCGGCAGAAGCCACAGCATGTCGGCCATGGGATGATGAAAATGACCGCGAAAAACACTCGTGTTTCTGCTGTCAGGAGCATCCGCCGAGCGGCTCTGCCAACACTTTCTCGTTAGGGTTGATGCATTTGAGGCTGGCGTGGAAGCGATGAAGCTCTCGACGCGTTCTCTGTCGTCACTGAATGGCGAGAGTGCGCGTGCGCCCCGTATAAAGCACATCCCATTGTTGGGAGAAAGAGCGCGAATGTGTGTGGAGAGGCAGCGATCGCAACGGGGTCGCCAAAATGGCGATTATCGATTGTGGCGAAACGAAGGAGGTGCACTGGAGCACACGAGTCTGCGGACGCCGCAGCCGGAAGAACGGAATTCGCAGGAAATATCAAATCTCACCCGATTGCGGTTCGATTTTGGGAAAATGGGATTGATTGCTAGTGTTGTAGTGGCCTCGCAGTGGAGTACTTGCCGAAAAAAATAGACATTGAAGCTGCAAATTTTTCGAATCGATATCGAGTGCTCTGTTGTCATAGTTTCTTATGTTTTTTATTGATTTGATGACGGCGACAATGATAAAGACGTGGCGACGAAATATATTAGGTACTTCTCAGTGTAATTGCTTACATTGTATCTACTTTGGCACGGAACACCATTTTTTCCAGGCTTTCTTATTCGCATTAATTTGATATCGTTGACTGTCGGGGCTTTCCGTAATGTACGTAACAACTTTATTGCAGCACGTAATGCTTATAGCTCAAAGCACTAAATAACGAAACAAATGTAAACGAAGATCGCAGTGGTTAGCGTTAAGTGTCAGCGAGGTTGAGTCACTGAAAGAGAAAGATGGCAACCGCTAGTTTCAGCGCATGATCTGAATTAAGGCTTTTTAACTGCCATGGCTTAATGAGCACGAAATATATAAACATACTAATATGCAGTGTTTATGGCATACTACTATGATTCTTCTTCCTTTGTTTCTGAAAGTACTACAAAAACTCTATTAAATCATGGATCATCATACGCTGATTGAAATCACATTACTTCGCAGGGACCAATAGTGGTTTGCCGTCGGCGTATGTCCGCGAAACTGCTTAGAAAATGCCTTCCCAGACATATCTGTGTCAAATTGAGTCGTAGACTTATCTAGGTTGTTGGCAAAGCAGGACTGAACGGTGATGGGGAGCAACTCACTATTGGCGGGATTTTGAATCACAAATTGAAAAAGCTATGGACTTGCTCTCCCTGCCAAGAATGAAAAATAGCCACAGAAAACGGTCGCAATTTTCATGAAGGGGTGTGGAGGCGGTGATCCTCTCTTCCCCCCCCCCCCCCCCATAACTCAGACAAAGCTCAAAGAACCCTCTTGCGGCAACGGTGAGGACCTGTCAAGGAAAACCCTGAGATCCTTATTTGTGCCGACGACGTTTCAAAAACCGAACCTGAATACGAAATATGATCAGTAATTTTGACTCTCGACACCGGAGAGGAATTCAATCGTGATGCGGTGGGCTCGTTAACCCGTTAAGGGGGCAGCACGGAATGACCATCACGAATCAGCGGCGACCATCTAGGGTAATCAGAGAGACTGATTAGGCAACAATGACTACAGTAAAGATTGTTAATGCATGTAAGGTAAATGTACCAATGCCTGACCCTGAACCAGTTGGTGACCCCCATTCCCTTGCTTAGTAATAATAAGAACCTTACATTGCAACCCTAATCCAAACAACCAATCATAAGGATGTTACTTTGTTGCAAACGCAGTTGATTTGGCGACAGAGTCAATAGTTACTTGGCTGTTGCTCATTTTCAGTGGTGACAACACCTTCTATCAAATTTGAGATGCAATTAATTCTCGTGAGAGGTAAGCTAGTTTTAATAAGTATTTTACAGAGCTTATTTTTGTACTATCTGTGAGATAATTGTTTCAATGGATATTTGGGAGTTTTTTATAATGAAGTTGGATCACTTTTTGACGTCAAAAAACAACGACTTAATCTCAATAATCAAATGCCAAGAGAGCAGGAGAAAACGATAGTTTTCCTAAATTTCCACGCAGCGCTTTGCTTTGATTAGAATGGGTGCAGGCTTTAGAGTCAGTCGGCCTTTTGACTTTCAAATGATGGAATGAGCGTCCGCCGAACAGAAATATTGAAGGCTAATCACTTCATACTCCTCAACATAAATATAATTTCTTTTAAAGGCAATGGGAATGCCCCTCACGGCTACCATGCGCTTCGCCATTGTTACGAAAAGCCACTTTGACTAAGCGCATTCATTTTATGACTTGTTTGCCATCCTTCCAAAGAAAATATACTGTGTGAATGAGCGAGGAAACCTTCGAAAATAATTGATAAAATTTAAGATTTTTATATTTTTACCACGAAATTTAAAACTGCGGGTGTGGTTGTCAGAGTGTACGCTGTATTGTCATTACTCTAGCAGAAATAGTCAACTTTCGACCGGCTATATACGTTTAGGTATTTATCGAAACTAATCCATCGTATTAAAAAAACAATTTCGTCTTTTAAAATTTCCGTCTTCTTCATTCTGGGCATCGCGCCTTCAAAAAAATTCGCAAACAAAATTCAAACGCTTTTTACCACTCAAATCATTGTCTATACTCTGCTTCAGTTCTTTAATGTTGCCTGATAAAAACAAAATAATATTGTTAAGAACTTTGTTTACTTCAATTCCTTTCCTGGCTCTCGAAGGTTCGAAGAGATTTGCGGAAATAACAAAAAAACCTGGTAATTTTCCCAACCCAACCTTCTGCTATATATACTGTCAATTTACCTGCATTTTTCACCTTGATAATGTTACTATGTAACGAAACCATGGTCGGTTTCAATAAATTACTATGTGGAAATGGCAAAGTTGTTGATCCTTCTATTCGTGCGATTATGGATTTCTACCAAGTTACGCCCGCAACAATTGTATATATTAATTAATTATGAAAAAACCTATAATTCAACTTATGCACAGATTTTTTTAAACCTTTATTTTTACTGAAATTTTGTTAAATTCCTTCCATTGGTTGGGTTAAGAGATGGCGTGCGAGGCGGCATTTGGCCAAATCTATTTCATCACAACGCAACAGCGAAATGTGCTATTACCGAGCGACTTCAGGAATTCAGGCGTTACAGAAAACGCAAATATACAGTATGTACTAGTGTTTTGAATTACCAGTAATCTCGCAATGATTTCTCTGCTTAAAAGCCTCGTAAACCAAACCACGGCGCATGAATTTCACAATAGTGCAGAGTTCCTTTCCCTTGGGTACCTCATACTTGCACTGTTTTCATGTTTTATGGCTTCACTCGAGATCTGGACCTGGTACCCTTCCGTCGTGAGCCACGCACTCCTACCACTGCTGCTCGCAAAGTCAAAATAAAAAAACAAATGAGCTATAAATAACGAAAAGTTAGAGGTGAAAGTAATTGGTGGGGAATGGGTATCGGTAATTAGCATATTTCGCTCCATGTCTATTATTTTCCTACGGAATGAAACCTAAGCAGGGGCCGTATTCTGTATTTCGTCGGTACCGCACCGGTCGGTTTCCCTTCCCAGCCCACCGACAGCACATCATTCCGTACCGACAACGGTTTCCGTACCGACGACGGCACTTTCAGCGATTCTGTAAGGTCGTCGGTTTCAATCCAGTCGGTACGGTTCCCTCTCCTTCCCAAACAGGCAAAATCCGAATATATCCGAAGTTAAACGTGTCTCCACCAATGAAAGAAGGGTAAAAACAAGTGAAGACTCATTGGCACAGTTTGTTGTCGTCATTCTCAATCTTTTTCTTTGCGGAAATTACGACTTATTGCTAGATTAAGATAATCGATATTGGATAAGTTGTTAACAATGCTTATATAATGTGTGGTAGCAATGCTGTACCTACAGAATCGAAGGAAACAATATTACAACATCACAATAAAGTTTGTATGTGATGGAGATTGTTGATGCTGGAATGAATTATTGAAACTATCCTTAAGATCCTAGTTTCATTTTTTTAATATTGGTTCCGTATAATGCTATTTATTCATGATTTGGTAATATAGTTGTCATTAAGTAAGTTCCGTCTAAATGTTTTCAACGGAAGGTTATGCCATTGGCACCGTAGCAGACGAAAATAACATACCATGGAACGTGAACGTAGGATTCAAAAGCAAATATCATATTAGAGGAACAAGTTAGGAAATTGTTATAAAAATATGGAGCTGGGTGTAATTAAAAGAAGTGTAATGACGAGGAAGTAAATAAATTGTGATTGGGTGAAATACATATGCATAAGTTGCGCATTCCAAGTGAGAGAAAATGATAATATTGCGGTAAACCTCATACTTATTAACAAATATCTCCTTTTATCGTCAAGGGAATCAATGGCTGACGATGAAATAAAATATAGTTGCCTGTTACAAATGAAAGAAACTGATACCGTTGTGGCAAACTTCATACTTAAATAAAAAGATCTTATTTCTATGCCGAGAGAAACGCCAAATTGATGATTGAGTGAAATAACAGTCGCCTATTCAGAGTGATATAAAGTGATAACATTGCGGCAAAACTCATATTTAATCAAAAATATCTTTTTTATGTCAAAGGAGCAAAGAAATGATGATAGAGAGAAATAAAGCCTATTACAAGCGAGTGAAAGTGGTAACATAAATGAAAGAAAGTCATTATATGTTAGCAAACCTCATGTTTATTAACCAATATCTTATATTTCTGTCAAGGTAATCAATATAGATGATGACACAGTGAATTATAGAGGCGTATTCGAAGGGGCAGAAAAAGATAACATTGCAGCAAACCTCATTATTTACTCGGTGATGAGGTAAAAACAAAATAAAACGTACAATGCGCACCGGGGAGTTCATGAACCCACTAGTCGGTGGCCGTATCGACACCTTTTTGCTGTCGGTACGGCTACCGACGATCTCCCGTCCTCTCGTCGGTGCCGCACCGATCGGGTTCGTACAGAATCGCACGACTTCTTACCGGGAGTCGGTGTGACATCGCACCCGACGAATCGTTGCCGCACCGATCGGTTTGGAGTTACAGAATACGGCCCCAGAGCAATCATTTTAATCGATCACACCTTTCGGGAAAGCAAATAATCTATCTGCGGAGACAACTGAAATGCAACGTGGCGCTTCTTAAACAAATGTAACCTCCACGGTGAATCACCAAATTTCCACTTCCTTGCCCCTTTTACGAGGGACGAAACGTACCTGTCTATCAGACATCCCAGCTCACCCCGATCGATGAGAGGTTTGAAAATATTGAACGTGACGCGACTCTTAGAAAAGTTTCGCAAAAATGATTTTTTTGAGCAGACGTACGGATACGCTCTCAAGTGCTTTCCTTCCGATGATGGAAGGGCAGCTCCAATGCCCTCTACTACTGAAAACTACACTGCGGGAAGAGCTCGCGCACCCCTTCACTCCGAAAACTCGACCGTCACGCACCAAACAAGGCCCTCGATCGACGAGTGCTTGTTGTTGTGTGCAGCGGCACTGCGAAGTCGGTGCTTGGAGCATTTTCGGCTCCTGGTTGGTGAGATTTTTCTGCCTGGGAGTTTACCCAACAATCTACTGAACACAAACAATGGTCTAAGGACTTGAGGGCCAAAATACAAGCAATATAACTTTTCCATGAAGAAAGGAATCATTTCAAGCGTAAATTACTAGAAAAGTCATCCTCAGCAAGTTTAACTGCTTAGTGGTCGTTGGGAAACAGTATTACCGTGTTTTAAGAAATAATCGCGGGTGTGGGAGATGGAATTGAAATTTTACGACGGGATATTGAAACTCTTTTATAATTCACCCTGATTTTAAATTTAATTCGACGATGAAAGTATTCTAATGTCAACATATCTCCTTCCAGTCAAGGGAGAGACTAGTGTAAATCGAGTGAATAGCCAACACTGACGAAAAAAAACCCAACAGCATATTTTGTCCGCAGTAAAAACTGTAAACTACCGCAATGGCTTCGTCTGTCGTTGTACACATAAAAATTGAGCTTGAGTTACTCGCTCTCTGAAATACGACATGGGTTGGTTGAAGGGCGAGTGGATCGCTTTGGCTCCAGTCTCACTTCTTCTCTCGAATTCCCGCTCACATCTTGCACGCTATCACCCAACTTACATTGTGACCAACGCGTTGAGTTTGGAGGACGACGTGGGCTTCGACTTTTCAATGACAAACCACCCCGACCATTCAATAACATTGCATGCAGCAATTCGTGGAAAATAACTCGTGCGGAAGAGTCAGCGGTTAACCTCAACGATATCGCAAGCAAGATGTGAAAATTCCACAGGAGAAATGTTATGCAAGTCAAAGAGAATAATATTTTCCTGGTATAATCTTCGCCTCTTGGGGTATGTGTTATGCTTGAATCCAATAAAATATTTGAGTCCAAGAAAAATTTGAATCGAAAGTACTGAATGCGTATGGGGCCGCAGTATTTAAGACAGTATCAGTCTTGGCACCTGATTATGTCCATGAGATAAAACCGCCCGATTTCCTTCCTTGATAGTGGATGCTTCACTCAAGTCGACCACCGCAATTAGCATTTTTTGGAGGAAAGTTATTAGCTTCCATAGATTTTGAATGAATCGCGGGTTTCCTTACGGCGAGTGGCCACCGAACGAAGCTAATGGGAACGGTAAACCTCCTTGAAGTAATGCTTTTACGACGACAGAAAGACTGATTCAAGGATATTTAACAAATTCAGCCGACTTTGAAATAAAGTGATCTCTGGAAGTATTAATTTCCTTCATGATGCAACTTAATAAACGAGAATTTAAAAGAACAAGGAAAGAATCGCAGCATGAAATTCTAGTAATTGAGTTTTGAGAGAGAATAAACTACGAAAGAAACCGAATTTTCGAATTAATTATGGAAAAATAATTCTACGATTCGTGTATAACTATAATATACTGTTCTTAGCAAGGAGCAAATTCGACACCGGGCATTTTGAAACGGTTTGACTTACGAATAGTGTACAATGAAACTGGTTGTCAAGGCAACGAAAGTTCATAAAAGTAAACGATGGCGTTTCACGATCGTTCTACGTCGATTCCCTCGCTTGCGTTGAACGCCGGAGTGAAAAGGAGAAGTGTTAGAGTGGAAGCAGGGCATGAGAGTTCAAATCGAAAACTCAAATGATTCCACTACTCGCCCCCGTCGGTAACCGCAATATACTTATCGCGTCCGATCGCACTCCAATATGTATCACGCCCGTCACGCCGTGCATTCTCTCGCAATGTTGGCATTCACCAGACAATGTGGTGAGCAGAGATCTGATCGATCCACTCCTTCAGTTCATGCCCCACGCTCTTTCCGGGTTTCACCAAAATATATCGGACTAGCCATTACACGCAATGAGCCCAACCGCATTTCCTGTAAAATAATGATGCCAAGCCAACACTTATATATAACCTGAATAGCAGGCCAACCGGCGACGCTCGGGAAGAATAGTACACAGGGACGTGGGAAACTAGGCAGGATTTTTAGCTAAAGGAACAAAGCAGGTATGATGGTGGTATACATATGTAACAGCAGACAATGGATAAAATTATTTCCGTGTACCACACACGGGAACAACGTATACCTACCCCGCTCCACAACGTTGCTAATTACGTGCGTAGACCAAAAACGTCGTGTGAACCCCGAATAAAAGGTTTGCACCAAGAGGATTAAAAATTAAGTGTAGAATCCTTGGAGTTATAGCCACCCCTTTGAATGTGTTAAGAGGTGTGCTCTTGGTACACTCAGGAGACCACTCACAGAAGTTGTATGACGCGACGTAACAATCAGTAATGAGAAAACGACGCATCGGACGCAACCAGAAGTTGCTAGCTACAATAGACTTCGGGAGCATGAGATGCACCTACTATCTGGTGATGTCACGGACTCTTGAAGAGCGGGTCACCGCCTATGCGCATTGTATTCTACACCCTTGTGAGCGATTGTGCGTAAAGAACCAGCACTCTAGTGACATCACCAACTAATGAAAGGAGGGTGGCAGTTATGCCGTTCTCTTATTTACGAGAGAACGTCCGATTGATGAAGACTTTTATTTTCGTCGAAGCATATCTTTCCCTCCCCTTCAATGAATTGTGATTTCGGGTGGGTTCGCGTGTAACGACCGCTGTATCTCCGAACTAAAGCTCAGTCTAATATTTTCTTGTGACTTTAAGCACTAAATGTTTCCACAGCCAGTGTCTAATCCCTTGCCCTTCTAATCATCGAAGTCGCAACCCCTCGGGAACGTGCACGGGCCGGTGAACAAAAGACGACGGAAACCCCGCGGATATCGGAAGAATCTGCGCCCGATGTCCATCGATCCATTGAGACCCAACGTGGGAGTGCAGGAGACACGTTCATTTTACCAAATCACTTATGTGCGCGCCGGCGCCATATTCATCTCCCTAGGACATGCTGTCGGAATTAATAGGCATTAGATGTATCCTCGGAAGATGAGAGTGACAAAACATTAGCGAATCGCCGTACGTAATATTAAAGTTTCTTAGATGACGGTAAAAAACTTCATTGCCACCCTACCATTACTTCGATTACACCCCATACTGTTTGTTTCGTTTACACCCGGCTAATAAATCTTTTAAAGACGAGTCAATTGAAGGTTAGTAGATTGGCGTGTGTTTTTGAGATGCAGTCATGCTGGAGTGTGTTGTTTGGAATGACGAGGTATGACATGATTCCCTTTCCCCGAGCACATTGGCCGCTATCGCGCTGATGCGACCGGATCGCCAGGATTCGTGTCTGCGACGACGGGCGAGACACCTGGCGGCCGGCCGGCAGTGGGGTGGGTTTGCTGCTCACCTTCTCTCCGCCGCTGGTCTCACTGCGCTGATGAAATCCACGAAGAACACTTTGCAGAGCACTAAAGTATCGATCGATCACTCCACGAGGAAACTGGCACTCCCAGACAGCGGCGATTTGCACTCGGATTAGAGACGAATGGATTCGCGCGTCGTGCGATGCTTTCGCTGTCTCCGCGGTACGTGCTTCACCTGCGCCTCCGTTTGCCGTAGTGAACGTGCCGGCCGTCGCTGGAGCAAGATTGGTGCTGCCGCGGTGCGGCGGGTGGGGAAGCGGTGGGGAAGCGCTCCCATTGGCCAAGCACGCGACCTCATCCCCCTTCCCCACTAACAAAAAAATATTTTTGCGGGAGGGGCGGGAGGAGGGTGCGGCCCCCTTTTCCCCTCCCCCCTTTGATGACGCATCCCTACTCCAGGAGGTGTTTGGCAGCGGGTGCTCCCGTTTTCAACTATCTTTTTTCTCGATAAGAGTTTGTAAATAAAGAGGCAAGGTCTCGTCCACGGATTTCCCTTCATAATCGACGGTGATTGCATATTGTAATAAAAGCATATTGCCCGTACTTGGATCCCACTCTACGAGATATACGCGACGAAACATCGACAGCCTTAACCCCTTCTCGGATGAGCTAATGACGTCACTAACTTTTGCCGCGCGGCTCTCCGCTGCTCCTGTCTCACGCATCCGTGTCGCACGGATCGTTGTCATTAGCAACTCTCCAGCGAGCGTTTATTTCCGTCAAGGATCAGATCTCTCTCTTTTGGTGTTCGCCTCATACAAGGAGAGCCCGGGTTCTGATCCCGGTGGCGGAGGATTGCGTTCATGGGCTCCCCGATATATCCCTGGGCGAGTGCTTTGTGGAGGGCATTTGTTCTCGTTGACTGACTTCTGCCATCCGCTGGTCGGATCCGAAGCTCAGACGATCCTTGAGCAAAGAGCCGGCTGACACCGGGTTTCCCTCCGTCTTTCCTTCCCTCATGTCGCTCGCTCCTTATATATGTAATCGAAAGGAGAGGGGGGTGAGGAGGGGAGGTGAAGTGCTTTTATAGTCGCTTTGCAGTGAGGGCGTGTTCTGACGACTGTTTCGCCGGCGTTGCTGTCGTCTTCTTCCGGAGGATGAGGCAGATATTCGAGAGCCTAATTGATGCGCCTCATTTGCTGGGCCAATTACAGCCAGCCACTCTCTAATACGCATGCAAACATGGGAAATGCGGCAGCCGTTCGTGAAGAGCCACCCTCGCACCAACGGACGAGGCGAATCAATCAATCGGGCGGTCGAGATTCAGTCTCATCACTTCTCTCAAAAAATCAAACATGTAATAGAAAAGAATCAATGAACCACGCGAGGTCGAGGAGGGGAGGAGCTCAGAATCGGACGCCGCAAAGTCTTGACGTCATCTGCGGCGAATGGTTTGTGGTCTTCGATTTGTCGCTGCGACTAGCTCGGGAAGAGCGGAGCGGCTCGGAAAACATATCAAATGGGGAACGTTTTTTAACCATCACTGCGACAATTCATAGAAATTGGTGGCTCTCGTTCGGAGATGGAAGCAAGTTGAAGTACTCCAGTGGACCGTAGACTCGAGGTATTCGCGGCGAAAAATCGTCAGCCTTAACCCTTTCGCAGACGAGTTGATGACGTCACGGCACTCCCTTCGACCTAAGCGCCTCAGCCACTCTCCCGTCATTGGGGTTGGCCAACGGTTCACGGATGGAGCGAAGGGTAAAGAATGAATGTGTTACGGGCCAAGTGAAGGACGTGAGACGGAATGTTAGAAAAGACACTGCTCTTGAATTTATCTAAAAGGTTTAGTCTATTTTTCAACCTATTTTCTGACAGAGATTCCCATCCGAGTTTATCTAAGAGGTCAGTTACACTAACAAGACTATCGTAACGACCTTTCACATACCTGGCAGCTCTTCTTTGCACGCGTTCTAACTCTGTTATTAAGCCTTTTTCATGAGGGTCCCAAACACTGGCAGCGTATTCCAAATGTGGTCTAACGAGGGAAAAGTAGCTAATTTCTCTCACTTTGCCGTCGCACTTTCCTTATATTCTTTTAACAAAACCCATTTTACGATTAGCTTGACCGGTTATTTCTCGAATATGTTTATTCCACGATAGATCATTATCGAGTCTAACTCCTAGATATTTCACGGATTCAACAGTCTCTAATTGGGTACTCCGAATTATATAGCTATGATGTGCTTAGTTATTTATTTTCCAGAAACACATTCCTACGTATTTTTTCAAATTTAATTCTTGGTGGCATGCATAGCACCCGCGATAATATGGCCCATGCCTTTTAATTCTATTGATACATCCAACTTTCGGCATTTACGAATACAAATGGCAATTTGTTTCAACTTTAAAATCATGTCGTTGGACCTCACTCCATATAGTGCACCGTTTGCTATTATTTTCTTCCTTTCTTGCTTCCACTTGATTCACATTTTCGCCGCGTTGCCAGACCCAGAGCAGGTTAGTCGGGACTTCATCAGTGATCACTGGCGAGGTCATTGTTGGCGAGTTCCGACGCTGCGGCTGCGATCAGCCAGCACCTGGGAGCGGGCTGGTCCAGACAGCTTCTCTCTCTTTGTCCAATTCTCTTTGTCGGATATGGTGTGGAGGGGGGAGATAATTTCGGGGAGAGGTACGGGGAGTAGTCGGTTGAGGTAGATGAAGGACATCGTGAAGGTACAACTCAGGAACAATATTCAAAAAGTCCTTCGCAATATTGTCCTTATGTTGCGATTGTCATTGAGCGGGAAAAATAAAGAGTCCTCTAGGTACGTACCTATCTGTTTTCTTGAGTGATTTTTTCTCTGACGGCCGAGACCATTTCGCAGCCAAGTTAGTGACAAGAGGAGCGAGTCTCAGCTCTTCCTCGTAGTGACCGCGGTTCATTGCTGTTTGCAATCCCCTGGGCGATTCTTACCCTCAAAAACGCATTCTCCCAAGCAAGTGATCGACTTCAATGATGCCACCAACTCATAAAAATTGGGCTTCGGCAAATTTCTCGTAATATTCCGTTTTAAAAACTCGAGTGAAATTTTGAATGAGGAAGATTGTCTCCTCACCAATCTTGGTTATCTTCCGTTAATGACTCCCATATCCGATCGGAGCAACCGATCACATATTTATTTACAAAAATACTTAAAAGGCGTATTTGAGACTGAAAACACTTAATGAAAACTAAATTATTTTTAATTTCAACGGGTAAAATTTTACTCAAGCGTCGGCAGCCTACAAAAACGTCATAGCCTGGTGGCTGCTGGAGTTGTTTGAGTGATTTAACATGGATCCCGGTTGAAGGATTTGGGTGAATGGAATGCACGAATACCCTCAATGAGCGAATATGTAGAGCAGGTAGGGTGAGCGCGGTATGCTGTACATGTGTGTGAGTGATGCCTTAACCGAGGCAACCTTAGCGAGGGTCCTTTCAACTCGAAGCGAAGTTTCCGTTGAGTGGAGTGAGTGCTAGTGAAGGATTTCTATTTGAGAGGCTGCGGTTGGTCACTGCTGCCAATCCTCCTGCTCCAACAAACCAACACTGTATTTTGTTCGTGCTTGCGATATGATCCCAACGTTACGGCCATTCGAGAGGATTTTCTGGTTCTTGAGCGAACATATTTCACAATTCTGTGGTGCAGTTTAAACCAGTGTAAACATGGTCAAGAAGAAATCACTTCTCGCGTATATAGAGAACTAGCCTCAGATATTCCCCCCTTCTTGCATCTAATATTCAGTAAATCCATGACGTGACGCAAAGTACCTAATGACTGGAAAATTGTTGTATAAAGCCAATACTCAAAAGTTGAGACAAGGAACAGCCATCTAATTACAGACCGATATCTTTAACGTCCATTTCATGCAAAGCCCTTGAACATATCATAGTCAGCTCAGGAATGAAACACCTAGACGCTCAAAAGTTGTTAATGAGAACTCGACATGGATTCAGGAAAAGTAGATCAAGTGAAAACCAGCTAGCGCTATTCGCTCAAGATATTTTAGTTTACAGTGAGAACAACATTCCAGTAGACGCGATTTTCTTGATTTCAAAAAGCATTTTATAATTGGCCCCACGGAAAGTTAATGATAAAACTGGCCTAAAATCCTCGGCCTAGATGAAAATGTAATTCTCTGGATAAGAGAACTTTTTAGCGACCGCGTGCAACGAGCAGTATTAGACGGTGCAGTCTCCAACGAGGTTAGAGTCACTTCTATCGTTCCTCAGGGTAGTGTCATAGGCCCACTCCTATTTCGTCTTTATACAAACGACATTGGTGAAGTAGTTCAGAGTAAGCTACGATTATTTGTAGACGACGCTGTAGTTTACGGATAAATCCGTTCCAGCAAAGATAGGGAGGAACTAACGAACGACCTTGCTGCTATACAAGCGTGGTGCGATTGATGGCAGTTAGAATTAAATTTGAAAAAATGCTAGGTAAAGAATTTCTGGAAAAAGAATTACAACTCCATACAACGTAGCCATATATTTCGGGGCACCCAATTAAAGGCAATTGAATCCATGAAATATTTAGGAGTTAGACTCAATAATGATCTATCGTGGAATTAACATATTCGGGAAATAACAGGTCAACATAATCGTAAAATGGGTTGTGTTTAAAGAATATTTGGAAAGTGCGACGACAAAGTGAGAGAAATTAGCCACTTCTCCCTCATTAGACTCCATTTACAATACGCTGCCTGTGTTTGCGACCCTCATAAAAAAGGTTAATAACTCAGTTGGAACGCGTACAAAGGAGAGCTGCCAGGTACGTGAAAAGTCGTTACGATAGTTTCGTTGGTGTAATTGACCTCTTCCTGGGGCGGATCCAGGATTTCTTTCTGGGGGTGGCACACCTAAGGCCATGTCCAGGATTTTGTTCTGGGGGTGGGGGGGGGCACAAGGTTACCTCATTATAAAAAACGAACGCAGTTATAATGGGACTTTAATAAAATCTTCCATATTTTTTACGGTTCTGTGGGAGGCACGTGCCCCTGTGCACCCCCCCCCCCCATAGATCCGCCTATGACCTCTTACATAAACTCGGTTGGGAATCTCTCTCAAACCGTAGATTGAGAAAAAAAGACTAAAACTTTTTGTTGAATTCAATAGCAGAGTCTTTTCTAAAAAAGTTAGCCTTATCTTACGAACGCCAACATGTTACGGAAGATCAGATCATGTAAATAATATAAGTGAGATGGACTGTAGAACGGACAGATTCAGAATGTCTTTTTCCACGATCAATAAGAGATTATAACGGCAGCGTTGCAACCCACAAACGGATGAATTGTGGTGTAGCCTTCCAACTTATGAATACCCGGATACATATTTATGATTTTTATCATTATTTCTAACAGCATATCGTAGTATAATTTCCTCTAATGCGTAACGCTTTTGGACCATGTGGTGTTCATGTGGGATTTAAATTGTATGCTGCATGCTGGTGATTGATCACCCCCTGCCAGACTCCCAAGAGGTAGCTTGCAGGGAGTTATGTATTTGTAACGTCCAATATCCGAAGCACAATTCAGATTGAATGATGAGTGAGAGAGTGTGCGGTAAAATCCCTAGCATTTCCTTTTTTTAAACCATGAAACTGTTTACACGAAAAATAGTCTCTTGCGAGACTTATTCGAGTTTCCTAATATTTATAATGAAAAACAGTGGTAACAGGCACAGCTATTAATTCAGGCAATGTGGAGAAAATCCATTTTAATTCCGAAAACAGAGGTGATTTCAGGAAGACCAATGTTGAGTTTTAAATGAATTTACAAATTTAATTCAAGTTCGAGGAGGGTTCGTCAAATTGGAGAAATGGAATGGAAATTCACAAGCCAAGGGAAAGGACTTGCTGTTCCTTTAGAAATAGAAATCGTGATTCAAAATTCCCTGAAAATGCTTGTTTCAGCAAATTTAATCTAAATTAACTTGTGTCTATGTACTGTTATTGGCAAAACTCACTCCAAAAGTTTTTATCGTCATACACTTTTTTAAGTAAAGTGCATGGTGCTGATTTTTGGTACAAATATCTCTTACAGAGGAAGTTACACCGCTAACGGGATCCAACTATCGAATGCCGAGTTCGTAAAATACTCGGGGGTCACCCAACATTACTCGTGGGGTTAACACGTACGCGAAGTGTGCGGAAAATTCACACGCGTACCGGAATTCGTGAAAAGAATTCTCCGTATTAATTGCCACAGAAAAATGAAAGATATAAGCTCCTTGACTCTAGTAAGGCCAGTGGCGGCGATAAGGGCCCCGCAGACCCCGCGGCGCGGGGTGGGGGGCGGCCCAAGGGGGCCCCTGTTACGAGCAGGGAAAAATAATTACCAAGAAAATTAAATTAAAGCATCATAAAATCACATGCAGATTTTTATATTAAATAGGAAGCCTCTCATTCATTTCCATTGATACAAACATAACTTATATACGGTGGCCCAGAAAAAATTTCCCAGGGTGTTCGGGGTAATCCTTGGCGTCGCCACTGAGTAAGGCCTCACTTGGAGTATGCAGCTAGCGTGTGGGATTCTTATGAAGTAGGACTGATATAGCTGCAATCAATGGCGTTTAGTGTATGGCGACCGGATTCGTGATGAGTTTTTACGCAAGAAGTGCAGCGCTTAATATACGTTAGGCGAATAAGATTGGGAATCTCAACGGGAGCGCAGAGCAAAGTATTGTCTCAATTTACTGAGTAAATTCAGAAAAGATTTTTCTCAGACTATGTGAGAAATATCCTTCGTTTACCGTCGTGCTATGGTAGACGTTATCACGAGAATACAATAATGAAAGTCGACTGCAAACACGAGAGATTTGAAATGTCATTCTTTCCTCGTATTATAAGGGATAGCAACGCTCTCTTCATTAATAAAATCAACGTTTTCTCTCGTTAGAACGACTCATTACATGTTATTCATTTTCCATTTTGTCATTGTGTGTAATATTTTATTGACCGTAGTGTGTGAATGTGGGAATCCTCTTGCATTCCGCATGCCCGTTATAGGTCACTCCGTCCCTGGCGAAAAAATAGCGTAAGGGGAGCGTCAACGAAGAGTCGACCGAAACGTGAATGAAGCGTTCTTCAAGCGCCAACGGAGAGCAAAGCAAGAGTCAGGGAAGCGTAAAGTGGCACATCGAAGAGTAAGTGAAGCGTCCATCTGGAGGGTTGGCGGAGCGTAGATGGAGCGTTAGCATAACGGCGATGGAGCGTTAGTTTGACTCCCGTGCGGGAGTAGAAGGAAAGTAAAGCCAGTGTAAATGGGAAGTGAGCGGGGAGTGCTAGGGGAGTAGACGGAACGATTGAAGAGTGAATGAAGCCCAGGGAGCGTAGGCGGAGGTTTTGTCATGCACTCGCTTGTGTAGCATTCTTTATCAAAAACAAATCGAAACTTAATGAAACAAATATTCAAGTTTAATTGGATCAAAAATGAATAAAAGCAAAACAAAAACATAAATGCTTAAAGAGAAGGCATAGTATCCAAATATATAAGGAAGTATGAAGGAAAATCGTTCATTCATTAGCAATGTACACTTTTCTGTCAAACTGAAATGTTAACTTATTTTGTTTTTAACAAGAAATATTGGTCGCATTAATATAAAGAAGATTACTAGCACGTGACTTAATGATCAACCTTTTATCCCTTACTGCTCTATCTTCCCTTACAGTTAGGGTACTAAGGAAATATATAATTTTAAGGCAACTATGAGTTTAATTCTATTCTATTTTGAGGAAATATTTTAAAAATACCCTGGCCTCATAGCGAATGAAAATTACTGTAAAATATTACTGAATTACCAGTGAAAGCAAGGTTTTTGAAGTTCAAATCACCCATAAACTCAAGACAATAATTATAATATCAAAAAAGTCCAATAAAGAAAATGGTGGTGCCCCAGCACAACACAAATATAACTTCATACCTGGACAACTGTATTGGGAAAATAAGGAAAAGGAATGGATGAAATGTATACACCAAATACCTAATCCAAATAAAAAAAGCCTTTACCTGGATTATGCAATGAATAACCTACCTATATCACATCTGCAGATGGCAAGATTCAATGGAAAAATACTGACCTGATTACATGAGTTTTTATCTTCATATTGAAGTAAAATATTAAAAATTGTATGCAAATCTGGAGCGTAAGTTTTTAAAGTTTGGTCTTAAATTAAATGCATATGCCTATGCAATAGGAGCATTAAATTATTTCCATTTCAAGGATATCCATTAAGTTCATCAAAGCAGAAGAAATATATTTATTACAACATTACATAATACACACATTATTACAATACATTACATGTTTTCTATATACACCAGACTATATTTACAACATTTAAATTCACATGGAAACAAACTGTACATACGGTTCCATCAAACCTGCATTTTCAGGAATTTCTGTTATATTCTCAAATGTATCTATTCCCTCGTCAATAAATACATGGAACTCCTTGCCTCTATTAGGATCACTGCTAATTTAAAAAAAAGAACAAGGTATTTAGAAGATTGAAATAAGATACGGGGCTATACGCCCATTATGCGACGGAAAATGGTAAGAAGTAACAATTTACCTCTGCTTAGACCTATTGAAAAATCCTTGGTCCTGCTGTCTAATGGCTGAAGTCATTGCCATACCTCTTGGACCGCTGAGGTCAAGTGAGCGATCGGACAAATAACAGGGCAACTTCTTCTCCTTCTGCTCCATAGCTACATTATTCTCTGCATGTTTGCCCATCTTAATCAATCTCTCTCTGTACACAGCTGGTAATTTAAATTTCATCACATGTATTACATTAGCAGTTTCATATGATAGGAGAATATTGAGAACTAAGTCAACACGATATCATATGTTGAAGTTGAGGTTAATTTCACGGATATTTAAATACCTTTGGCAATTGTCAAGAAGGTCAAAGAGAATGAAATCAATTCTTTTTTCCTTGGGTACACCTCATCTTTTTTGCGTCTTCCTCCCCAAAGACACCAGCTAAGAGTCCTGTCCTGTCCTCTTCTGCATTTTGCATACTATTTTATGCAGGTTCAGTGCAGTATACCACTGCCAAGGTATACCTCCAATCAAGCGGTAAATGAATACGGCGAATTTCGGCAAAGGAAAGAATAGATCGAAAGCTATACTGTATAAGGAAAGATATGAATGCAACTATGTGCTGTTAAGAATACATTCTTCTAATATATACTTACGGGTTCTTAGGGGAGTTGTAATAACTTGATCAAAATAAAAGAGTTAAATAACACGCTGAATTCAATGCAATATGCTCTCTTTCGTCGTTCCGGCCCAAATCACTGTTTTTTATTTTAAGCATAACTTCATGGCAAAAATGCAAAACGACCAATATAGGTGACAGAGGAAGCGTCAACGGAGCTGAGAGGTACTCTCCGTGCACTCCCGCGGAGGAGTTAGGGAAGCGTGTTTGGGGTTCAGGAATCTCGGAGAGTAAATCGGGAGTCAATGAAGCCACACGGAACGTGTGGAACTCTCCGTTGACGCTACCTCTACGCTCAGGCAAGCGTTCGATTTTTACCAGGGGTGCCAATAACACTACTAGTTTTTTATAGTAAATTTGGATCTAAGGGTGTTAAGTAGATTCAAGCTGGATTTTATTGGAGTAATTTGAAAATATTTTATGCAATACAGGGTTTGTCCCAAAAGTAATGAGCCTTTTTTTTCAAAAAAATAGATTTATTGATGAAACAAATAATACAACTTAATACTCTTCAAAATAGTCTCCTCCCGCGTCTATACACCTTTGCCAACGTGTTTTCCATGCATCGTTGGCCTTCTGGAACTCGCTTTGCGGAATGCTGTTAAGGCTTCTCGTCGTGGTTTTTTAAAATGTTATCCTGGGTCTGCAGATGCTTTCCTTTCAGCTCCCTTTTCACCCTAGGAAATAAGAAGAAGTCTTCCGGGGCTACATCGGGGCTATGGGGGGCCTGTGGCACCGCTGAAACACCGATCCTGGTCAGATAGTCCTAGTTGACTACGAAGGCGGTGTGACTCGGCGCGTTGTCATGGTGGAGTCTCCATGACGACCGGATCTCTGGCCGGATGCGGGTAACTCTGTGATTGAGTCTTTTGAGAACTTCGGTGTAGAAATACTTGTTGACGGTCTGCCCAGGTGTTAAAAACTCGTAGTGCACGATTCCTTTAGCGTCGAATAACACGATGACCATGGACTTGACGCGGGACTTGCTCATTCTTGCTTTCTTCTGACGCGGTGACGAGGTCGTGTGCCACTCCGCACTCTGTTTTTTCGTCTCCGGATCGTATTAAAAAATCCATGATTCATCTCCTGTGATGACATTGTCAAGGAAATTTGGATCCTCCTCGCAGAGTTCAAGCAGCTCGTTGCACACTTCCACGCGCTGCTGTTTTTGAGCGTCGGACAAGACTTTTGGCACAAGTTTCGCGCAAATCTTACGCATGGACAAGTCTTCTGAAACAATTCCATTAACATCTGTTTTCGGCAAATTTAATTGCTCTGCCATCAAACGAACACTCATTCGGCAGTCTTTGTTCAGCAAATCTCGTACACGAGTGACATTATTGTCCGTTCGCGATGTTGATGGACGCCCAGAACGGGCCTCATCGGCCACTTCTTCCCGGCCTTCCTTGAGCGACTTGTGCCACTTTTTGACCTGCGAGTACGACAAGCAATCATCCTTAAAGGCCTCAGTGAGCAAATCAAACGTTTCTTTCGCCGTCTTTTGAAGTTTGACGCAATTTTTTATCGCATAGCGTTGCTCCAAAGTTCTCTTCATCCTAACCACGACGAGGCATTGCGCGGAGGTTTACTAGAAATGATGTCCTACCGCTCCAAACGCTCGTATGCAACTGAACGAGGTGTCTCTAACAAGCTTAGAGTCCCCCCCACCATTTCCAACTGGTCGCACAGATAGCGTTGTACAGTCGCGTGGCAAAAAAAATGAAGCTCATTACTTTTGGGACAAACATCTACATCTACATCTACAAATTACCCTGCGAGCCACCTCTAGGGTGTTTGGCAGGGGGTGATCAATCACCAGCGTGCAGCATGCATTTGGACTCCCACATGCACACCACACCGTCCAAAAAACGTCCCGTATAATAACAAACTATACTACTATATGCTGTTAGAAATAGAATATAGAATAGAAATTCAGAAACATGCTTTAAGTTTTACATAGGTTAGTAGGCTACACTACAAGTCATGCAATCTATTTACGAGGTCTATTGCTGCCGTTATAATCTCTTATTGATCGAGGAAAAAATGACATTCGGAATCTGTCTGTTCTGCAATCTATCTCTCTTATTTTATTTATATGATCTGATCTTCCGTAGTACGTTGGCGTCCGCAAGATATGGTTAACTTCGTCAGAAAAGACACTGCTCTTGAATTTATCTAAAAGGTTTAGTCTATTTTTCAATCTACGGTCCGACAGAGATTCCCATCCGAGTTTATCTAAGAGGTCAGTTACACTAACAAGACTATCGTAACGACCTTTCACATACCTGGCAGCTCTCCTTTGCACGCGTTCTAACTCTGTTATTAAGCCTTTTTCATGAGGGTCCCAAACACTGGCAGCGTATTCCAAATGTGGTCTAACGAGGGAAAAGTAGCTAATTTCTCTCACTTTGTCGTCGCACTTTCCTAATATTCTTGTAACAAAACCCATTTTACGATTAGCTTGACCGGTTATTTCTCGAATATGTTTATTCCACGATAGATCATTATTGAGTCTAACCCCTAGATATTTCACGGATTCAACTGCCTTTAACTGGGTGCCCCGAATGATATAGTTACGCTGTAGGGAGTTATTTTTCTTCCAGAAATTCATTACGACGCATTTTTCCAAATTTAATTCTAACTGCCAAGCATCGCACCAAGCTTGGATAGCAGCAAGGTCATTCGTTAGTTCATCTATATCTTTGCTGGAACGGATTTCTCTGTAAACTACAGCGTCGTCTGCAAATAATCGTAACTTACTCTGCACTACTTCGCCAATGTCGTTTATATAAAGAAGGAATAGGAGTGGGCCAATGACACTACCCTGAGGAACGCCAGAAGTGACTCTAACCTCATTGGAGACTGCACCGTCTAATACTACTCTTTGGACGCGGTCGCTCAAAAATTCTCTAATCCAGGAAATGACATCTTCGTCTAGCCCATAAGATTTCAGTTTTATCATTAACTTTCCGTGGGATACTTTATCAAATGCCTTTTTGAAATCAAGGAAAATCGCGTCTACTGGAATGTTGTCTTCCCCGGAGACTAAAATATCGTGGGCGAAAAGCGCTAACTGAGTTTCGCACGATCTGCTTTTCCTGAATCCATGTTGAGTTCCCATCAATAAGTTTTGCGCGTCTAGGTGTTTCATTACCGAGGTGACTACGATGTGTTCAAGGACTTTGCAAGAGATGGACGTTAAAGATATCGGCCTGTAATTAGATGGCTGTTCCTTGTCTCCACTTTTAAATATTGGCGTTACATTAGCGATTTTCCAGTCATTAGGTACTTCGTGTTGCTTGATGGATTTACTGAATATTAACTGCAAGTAAGGGGCAATTTCTGAGGCTAGTTCTTTATATACGCGAGAAGGGATTTCGTCTGGACCAGGTGATTTATTAGGACTAAGCGATTTCAATATATTTTCTATTCCGAGCGTACTAATGTCGATAGCTGGCATCTTATGTATACAGGGATGGTCATCGGTCTCGGGTGAGTTTTCGGAAGGCTCCGTGAACACGCTCTTGAAGTAGGAATTTAATAAATTGGCTTTATCGTGACTGCTTGTCAACACATCTCCATTGTCGTTTCTCAGCGAACATACGGTAGATCGTTTACCTTGAACTTCCCTAACATATGACCAAAATGCTTTTGGGTTATCCTGTAACTGCTCTACTAGTGTTTTTCTTTTAAAATTCGTGAACGCATTCCTGAACGCTTCCTTCGTGGCGGCTTTAGTCATCCTATATTTTTTAATTATTAGCTCGCGTTCATTAGCGGATAAATCCGTGCTGACTTTTTTCATTTTAGCATGACACGCTCTCTGTCGCCTCAATGATTTTCTCACTTCCGCGTCGTACCATCTCGGTTCGCTGCCTTCTTTTACTATTTTACTAGGGATGTAGCTATTTATTCCCGATGTTACGAGCGAAAGAAAAGCTTTCCAAGTATTCTCTACATTTAACTTTAATACTGATTCTTGAAAATAGTACCCTGTATGTCATGTGATGTTCTTCACCAATTCCTTGAATTCAACTCCCCACCACTTCCAGCTGATCACACGTTACGCTGCCATTGCTGCAACTCCCTCTCCCTTCACACATTCAAACTCTTTGTACCCCTGTCATTACTATCCTCCCCCACTCCGCACCCCTCCATTCACTGACGTCACCACACGTCATCAACTCCTTTGTTTGCCCAACAGTCTCTTTGATTAGTGCCTATGGAAATGGCGCTTATCTGACGAAAGCCGACTCGGGTGATATTCAGTGGAGTATAACCACCGTTATTCAGTTTGAGCCTGAATTAATGAGCTATTTCACGAACACTTTTCTTTTTTCTATTGCCGAATCTGAAGTTGTAGTCCATATTATTAGACCATTCATTCTCTGAATCATTTTTCTTTGCTCTCATCCACTTCTTGCGCGTCGTACTCCTCGTCTCATCCACTCCACTCTCTCTCCCTCCGACTTCAAAATTCTTGAGCGCCCTGTTGTTCATTTCTTTCAGTTGTCCGAAATCGCGTTCCTCCCGCCCGCAATTCCTCTCGCCGTGAAACAATGTATGTATCCCTTTAACCCCAAATGTATAGGTGTCTTCGACTAAGGCGATCAATGAGTCTAAGGAGTGATCGGGTGGGCATGGCAAGGTATCTCGCCACTCGTGACGTTTGCACACCCTCTCCATTTGCATATATATCTGAACAGGCAAGGATCAGAGTTGTATAAATGAAAACCAACCGACTTGGGGTTGCCGTGCCGGAGCTGGTAATTCACGTCCTTCGGCCGCCGTCATGTTGGGAAGGTTTGTCTTGTTTTTGGCAAAGAAAACACACCTGTTAATCACAAATGCAATTCTATATTTCTACCACAAAAAGCAAAGTTGATTACATAAGTTATTTTATATTGTACAGATACTTTCAGGAAATTACTAACATTCAATGCATCAACAGAATTTGGAGGTACACATCCTATAAACATAGAAGGCAAAGTCTTAACAGAACCTGAATATTTTAACATTGCCATTATATTAGCATATTTCGGATCTGATGTCAAATAATCGACATTTTAAAAACTACTTTTTTGAACCTGGTAAAAGAATAATTTTATCACTCACAGATCTACTGTATCTAGAATTATCAATGTCACTATATACGACCCAACAGCGATAGCAGGAGGGACCTTATTAGAACCATAGTCTTCGGCATTATATTCTCTCGAAATGAATTTCGTGAAGACAGCTTTCGCATCTTTTTCAATAAGATGGATGCTAGCGTTTGGATCCGGAACGGGCCATTTATTGCCGCTTGCAAGATCGTTAACATATTTCTTGCAATGAACATCGCTACCTTTTCCTAAGAAATCAAATTCCTCTAATTTACTACTCATTTGCATAACATATAAACTATAATGGATCTAATCATAAAGCGATTGTACATTTCACAAAACCCTTTCAAAGCGTGAGATGGACCGACAAACAATTTATCCCAGTCTAAACGTCGTAATTCAGTTTGCCAGACATCGTTCTCTAAATAGTAATAAAAATTGTCTTGAATGAAAGAATGTCCCACGTGCTTAACACGGAGTATCTTCGCTGGGCGAACAGTGCATGTATTGCGAATTAATCGCCTCCTCTTCATCAGACGACGATAACGTAATCGTCTCCGCCTCACAAATTTGGCCACTCTTTTCCTCCTTCGGAATAAGGCAAACTCCCTGTTTCCAAAAAGGCGTCTCCGCATATACGAATTGAAGCCAATTCCGAAGCGCCTCATCATCTATTGTGTTGAAGTTCGAATCAAAAATGATTAAACCAGTAAATCTTATTAAACGGCCTGCCTCACATTTAACAGGGGCGGTAAATTCTTTACCATCTAATAACCTTTTTAACATTGACGAGACGTGAAATTTATTATCAAATTCTTCAAACAGAATTACCTTATGAAAAGTTGGACAAAGTCCCTGATAGGCAAATTTACCAACATCGGGATAATAAACATAAGGTATCATATCACGACCTATCAAAGATTCCACAAAACTAATTTTACCTACATTAGATTCACCCCACAAATATAATTGTTTCTTTTTGTGAGTTTTATCATGGATGCTGCGATTAAACCATGTGGCGCATTCCATAGCCCAACCTAAATATGAACGGTCAATACGTCGAAAAGTATTTGGATTCCCTAATCTACTTCTAAATTCGACATGGTATGATTTTAGAAATTTATAAATATTCTTATGCTCCACAACAAAAGGATCAAGATGAGAAAATTTGTCTCTGTTTTCTGCCCACTTATACACACGATGGAGGGCGAGATCATTGTATGCCCTTCCATCGACCCCACAGCGGCATTATTCATGACTTCGTACACGCTGACGCACACTCTGAAATACTCCCATACGTTTTCAGTACGCATGCCCACCTTTAGTAACAACCACCTATCCAGGTACTGCACCAGCCTCCTAGATTCCGTCTTTCTTTCTCTCTCTCTCTCTCATTCGCCGGTCTGCGCAGAAATTTACTCTCTCAGTCTGGGTTTTCTTATTGTAGTTTTAAATGTGTCTACAATGAATTAACGTCAACATGTATTCTCCTGTAGGTCCAAAATACCGGTGTCCCGGCCTCAGAGGATCCTTCCCGCCTGGCGAAACCCGGCTCGCATTCTTTACACACCTCAAATCAGGTGAGTCGAGAAGACAAGTTGACGAGTTGTGTCGCGATTTTAAGAAAGCACTGGACATTGTACCTCACTAAAAACTTTCACACAAATCACAGTCATGCTGGTTAACCGAAGTAGTAGAGAAATGGATGCAAGATTTTCTGAGCGATTAGTAGTTCTTGACGGAATTAGCTCTGATTAGTCCAGGAAATGATGCTCATCAAAAGTTCAATACCTTGCAATTTTTTCAAACTGAATCGATTTGCATAAAAATTTGGGATTAGACTAATCCTACCTTCTGTTTCAAAATCTATATTATGCCGATGGGAGCTTTTTTTTAGGGGTGAAAACTACCCCTAAATGCCAAAAGTTAAAAAACTACATCTGAAAGTTCTATATGGGTCAATTTTAGTTTGGATTAGTTGAATAATGATTGTTTTATGCTTTGGAACTTAATTTCAGAATACTTCAACCCTTAAAAATCAAGATCAAGATGAAATTCAAGAAGATTTTCAGATATAAGCAAGTTGGTCATTTCATGGTACTAGTCACAAAAAAACTATCTTTGAGGGAATGAGGGGAACAGTTAAAAGGACTGTCACAAAGAAAAACCTACAGAGTGATACAGAATCGGAGCAAATCATTAATGCTGAACAAATGTTCTCATTTTGTAAGAAACTGTTCTCCAAAATAAGTTATCTTTTCTTTTTGAAAGAAGATGCCATTGAGAAGAAGAGGAAAACTGTGACAAGGCGATTTGAAATTGGCGAAAAAATGAAAGGAACGAGGAGTTTTCACTTTTTTCAACCAACGTCTGGTGAAGTTACTACAAAAAAACGACTGAGCTCAGACACTGAAATATGACTAAAAGAAAACATATTCAAGAGCACTTCGCAAACTATGGAGCCTAATAATCACTCTTTTGTAGCATGTGTTTACGAAAATAATTAGTGGATAGGAATGGTCCAACGCTTCAATGAAGTTAAAGGGGGTTATGATATTAAATTTATGCACCCTCGTGAACCTTCTGAAACGTTATTTTGGCCTCAGAAAGAATATATGTGCCCTGTACCAGTAGCTCATATTCTCTGCATTGTCAATCCTCCAGAAACAAACTCCCAGGGTGGCCGCTCCTATAAAATTGATTCTGTACCTTGGAGAGAAAAAAGTAAGGCATGGAACACTTTTAAACATTCAACATAAATTTTAGAGTGACAAGTTATTTGTTTATAAATGGTTTTGTTGGATTATCACTAATTTGGAAAACATGATTTTTGTGACATGAATATATACATCGCTGTTTTAATCTTATAAAGTAGGTATTCGATACAAATTTATTACATGTTCCTCACAAAATTAACCCTTAACTTTACCCTTACTTTTATTATAGACATTGTTAGTTTCCTTTTTCAAAGTGTTGGCCAGCTCTTCTTTTACTACAAAATATAAAATTTTGTACTTAAAAAATGTATATTAGTATTCGGCTGAGGTAAAACTTATTGTTTTCGTAAAATTTTATAATATTGATGTATAAATAAAGGTCACAAAAACAGTTTTTTTAATACAATAATATAATTTTTTTAATGAGAAGGGAATGCACAAAAATTTTGTCAAAATTCTTTTGTATTCTCTTCTCTTTTTTATTATAATATTGTATAAAAACTGTTTTTGTAACCATTATTTATGTATCAATATTATATTTTTTTTATACTCTCATTTTTTCATTCATAGCCCTGAGGAAGGTTTAAAAATAAACCGAAACGTTGGCAAAAAACTTTTTTCATTGTATGACCAATACTCCAGAATTTTTTATCATTAATTAAAAGAGGTCAAGGCAAGAGAAAAAAGAAAATCTAATTAAGTAATGACTATTTGTGCCACATATAATGACTCATTCAGCAGTGAAGTTTGAACAATGGTGCATATAATTATATTCATTGTTTATTGTGAAATTATTTTTAAATTAATCTTTATTTTATTAATAAAATAAAACTAAGCCCATTAAAATGCATTTTTTTGGTTTTGAAAGTTAATTTTATCGTTGAAAGTTTTTTTGGTCTAATTTTTTTGGTCAACAGATCTTTAAATCCAATACCAATGGGATTACTTTTTTAATTCATTCAAAATAAATGGTACAATATTTTATTACCATTTAAAACAATGGAAAGTCTTTGTAGCTAAATATTTTTCACTTTTAAACCACATAAATACACATTCTATATAATTACTCAAGTTCTTTCGTTGAATTGGATTTCGGGCTTTAAACATTTTATTTTCAACTTTGCTGTGTAATAAAAATGTTATGACTCAAAACCCTACTCATATTTTTACATTATTTTAAAGATATAATTTATAATTTTTTATCTAAGCTTCCTTTGTCATCGGATCCGTTAGTATCCAGGTAACATGAAACGCATAGAAGAAAAACTGGGATCATTCCTAAGGAGGCATTAATGATACTACAGCCTACTAAACCCGAATAGAATGGAAAGATCATCTAACCAACGCCGCGAAAATCTTTGAACCTACATAATTCTATCCTTTTCTATTAATATTAATTGTTTAGGTGTATCTGGAGAGAGATTTTCGCTACAAGTTTTTTTCTGAATCGATGCACGGATTTTACACAAATCATATTTTTTGTGTTTAGGATTAATTTTTACTGTGATAGAAGGTTATGATTCACATTTTTTTGGTATCATATGATTCTCCATTAAATTTTAAACATTTGAATCAATTTAGAAGCCTCTAGCTTCAAAATTGTGGATTTGTCAAGTAAAAACGAGAATTCGTGCATGCGCATTCGACGTGCACACAATACTTTGAAATCGGAATAGACGAAAACTTCAAACTACCATATCTCTGGAACTATTCGTCAGAATGAGCTGAAATTTTGGATTTATTATTATCTTTATCGATTTAATATTAGTACACATTTTCATGACAATGTGTGACTGGTCAGTGTCAACCCCTGGATGACTTGACATGGAATGGACCCTATTTTATTATCTAATGGGTTTAGTAGTTGGCCAACTAAGTGGTACGTCCAAAAATACGTACTGTGCACGTCGTGTTTTGAAAATCCAGACCTAGCATTCAGCATTACTGGAATTGATGGGGATCTGATTTTGCGTCTGCCCGTTCTTTTTAAGGGCTCTCTCTTGTCCCTAAGAAATAAACGTAAAATCGCTCAGAAAGTACACTTTGGAAGTAGCCGATAGTTTTTGCTCCCCATAAAAATGGTATAACATGCTTGCGTCCCTTCACAAAATGCTTATTCACGGATCGCACTTTTTCAAAGTCGAACTCCACCCGATCGGACAATTTTCTGTAAAACCACTCGAGGGTCGATACTATAAGGATGTAGACGATATAGTGAATGAAACACACGAAAAATATTCCGAAAAGAATGAAACGAAGAACTATTGTATATGCTTCCTTTGTCATCGGATCCGTTAGTATCCAGGTAACATGAAACGCATAGAAGAAAAACTGGCATCATTCCTAAGGAGGCATTAATGATACTACAGCCTCCTGAAGATAACTCAAAGATGTTTAAAATACGAAATAAATTAATAATAAGATGATGACGAATAAATAATTTAGATTAACCTAATAATACAATAAATTAATAAAATTTATTTTAATAAATTAATTACTTATTTTTAAATATATAATTTTAGTAATTACCTAAAAATTCTACAGCTTTCAAAATGAAACTGTTTGCACTGTTTAACTTTTTCAATCAATTTATGATGGTGATGTTATAAAGTGAGCTGCGATCATTATAATCTATGATAGAATTGTACATTTCAAATATAAAAATCACAAAATCCAATGGAATTTTTTAAATAAAATATTAATACTAAAACCCCGTTTCACAAATTTACTTCCAAGTAGATATTGCAGACAGCTACACAAATGATCTGGAATACGAAGGATATTTGCCCATCTACAAAAATTTTCCATTACTTATTCAAAATTATCACATGAACTTGGATTTATCAGGAAAAGAAACACTCTATTATTATTATAGTATTCTACCGTTTAAGGTAGGTTTTCATGGAGTATCTCCCTTTCCTTCCAGCACTGCCTTCTTTAATTCACTGTGAGGCCTACTCTACTTCAATCTATCTAAAAATCCTATTCTTTTCCTTCCCCTCCCTCGTTTACCCAACATTCTACCCTCTAACACCATTTTCAACATCCCCTCCCCGCTAAGCACTAACTCCATCCATACCTTCTGTCTCCCGCGTATCTCATCTAAAAGCTGCCTCTCCTCGCCAACCATATCCAGCACTTCGTCGTTCCTTTTCCTCTCCGTCCATTTCACCCTCTCCATTCTTCTCCATACCCACATCTCGAACGCCTCCAATCTTCTCTCGTCTTCTTTCCTCAGTGTCCACGTTTCCGCACCGTAGAGAGCTACGCTCCAAATCAAACTCTTCACTGATCTTTTCTTTAAACTCTTACACAACGATCCTCTCAGAAGCTCCTCCCTGTTCATGAACGCCTCCTTCGCTAATGCTATTCTCTTCCTGATGTCCTTACTACTGTATCCGTTTTCCTCTAAGGTACTGCCTAAATAGTTGAATTGTTCAACCTGCTCAAGTTTTTCACCACCCACCTTTATCTTGAGTCTCACATTCCTCGCTCGTGATGCTTTACAAAACCGCATAACCTTAGTTTTCTTGTGATTAATCCTCATCCCATACTCCTCGCAACGTTCGTATAACGCATCCACTAGAGCCTGAAGCCCCCTCGCTGACTGGCTGATCAACGCCTGGTTATCCGCGAATCTCACTGATTTGAACATCATTCCTCCCACTTTTATCCCAGCTTCTAACTCATCCCACGCTTCCCTTACCATCTCCTCAGCGTACACGTTAAAGAGCAGCGGCGATAGAGGACAGCCTTGCCTCACACCTCGGCCAATGCTTGCCCACCCAGATTCTCCGTCCGCTACCCTCACTTGCGCCGTCTGGGCCATATAAAGGTTACGAATCAGTCGTCTATCCCTCCAATCTACACCTATTCTCTTCAGAATATCCATCAACTTTACCCAGTTCACCCTATCAAACGCTTTCTCAAAATCCACGAAACACGCATATACGTCCTGGTCATATTCTAGGTTCCTCTCGACGAGGGACATCATTATTGCTATTGCATCACGAGTTGACTTCCCTTTTCTGAAACCAAATTGATCTTCGCCCAAATACTCGTTTGCCCTCGCCTCCATTCGTCTGTTCAATATCCTCAGCACCACTTTCGCCGCATGCGATATTAAGCTGATAGTCCTATAATCTCCGCATTCCACAGCTTTCTTCTTTTTCGGAAGCGGAATTAAAACCGTCTTTACGAAATCTTCCGGCCAACATCCCTCCTCATAGATCCTGCGCACTAGTTCGAAAAACCTTTTCTTACTATCCTTCCCTAGATTCTTCAGAAGCTCACACGGGATATTGTCCACGCCTACTGCTTTCCTAGCCTTCATATCACGAAGTGCTCTCTCGATTTCCGAATCTAATATCTCCGGCCCAAGGTTATCCTCCTCCACTGCACTTTCCTCCTCTAGAGTCAATCTCTCTGGTCTGTTCATTCCGTCATACAGGTCCTCCACGTATTCCTTCCATCTACTCTGTACCTCTTCTCACTCGGTTAGCATCCTCCCATCTTTAGCCTTAATTTTAGACATGGCTTGTCCTCTTTTGCCACCCGATAGCGATTTAACTTTGGCGTACAACGCGCCTACTTCTCCATCCTTCTGGAACTTTTCCATTTCATCGCACTGTCCTTTCCACCAAGCCTCCCTTGCCCTCTTAGTTTCACGTCGTAATCGATTATTCAGTTCCCTGTACATTCTTTTTCCCTGTTCTGTGTCCACGTTCTTCCACTTCCTCCTCTCCTCCATTTCCCATATCATGTTCTCCGTTATCCACGGCTTCTTTATCCTTCTACTGTCAACGTAACCAATTGACTTCTCCGCCGCTTTGACTATTCCCGTTTTAATTTTTTCCCATATTTCCTCAGCAGTCTTTGTACTTTCAATCTCTCGTATACTAATGTCCACTAGTTCCTGATATTCTCTCCTCATACTCCCCTTCAGGGCTTCTACGTTCCATTTCTTCGCCTTCCTAACTTTCATAAGTCTTTTGAATCTTACGTTGCATTTCATGAGCACTAGATTGTGGTCCGAATCCGCATCCGCTGCGGGGAAGCTGCGCGAGTTTTTCACACTATTCCTAAACCTCTGTCTTACCATAATGTAGTCTATTTGATATCTCCCCACATCCCCTTGACTTTTCCATGTGTACCTTCGCCCTTTATGATGATTGAACCACGTGTTTGTGATGAATAATTTGTTTTTCCTACAAAATTCTGCTGCTTTCTCACCCCTGTCGTTTCGTGTTCCTAGACCAAAATCTCCTATTTCGTGCCCATCCCTCCCTTCCCCCACTGAGGCATTCCAGTCCCCCATCACTACCAGATTTTTCTTACCCGGCGTGTCTCTAATTATTTCCTCGAGCTGTTCATACACCTCATCTACTTCTTCTTCCCTATGATTGCTAGTAGGCATGTAAACTTGGCCCATCACAAGGTTGGTGGGCCGCGCCTCAATTTCTACCACCAGAATCCTATCGCTTATCTGGTCTATACCTACCACACGCTTACCCATCTTCCCGTTTAGCACTAAAGCTACCCCCCGCTGGCTTTCTTCCCCTCCATTATATATAACCCTATACCCATCACTCCAATTGTCCCCCCCATCCCTCCACCTCACCTCGCATAATCCTAAGATATCTATCCTCCCTTTATCCATTTCCCTTTTGATATTTTCTAACTTCCCCGCCCTCATCATAGTTCTCACATTCCATGTCCCTATATTCATCCATGCCTTCTTCTTCTCCATCCTCTTTATCTTCTTATCCTCCTCCTGGGATGCTACTGCTGATTCTGAAAAAGATGATGATGATATGTCTCTGCAAGGATTTCGCATGTCAAGGACTCCGAGTACCTTGCCGATCTCGTTGCCACCTACGACACCCGCCCTTAAGGGCTGGGTCTCGCGATTAGACCATCCGAGGCTAGTTTGATCAAACTCCATGCTTTCAGGCAAGAGATAGTTGGTAGGGTTTCCCACTTCCATTCCAACAGTGTTTTTTACGTGACATCATCACGTGGACTACCTTTCGTCTGGCTCCTACCCTTCGACCTCTCTGGCATGGGTGGCCCTACAGGGAATTATTGCGAATTAATCCCGCCAGCGCAGCTCTTAGGGTCATAGGAACGCGCAAGCCTTTCCACCGCGACAAGGTTGTAGCCCAAGGGAAAGGAAACACTCTATAAACAATCAAAAATGTAATTTAAATAATTTCTAGACTTTTGCCCAATTATGCATGGTCTGGGAACCACTGTGCGAGAGGACCCCAAACATAACATTGTCGACCAGCCTTCACCCTTGCGCAGCCTTAGCTCTAAGCTCATTGTTTATTTTATTGGAGCTGGACGCTGCAGCGTCAGTACGGGACTCGTCTCCATAAGGCAGGATTTTTCTGAGCGAGAAACAACGTGCAGTTCTTCCCCAAATTATTTTTTCACTTTATAATTTACTGAATCGGAAGGAAAAGACGTCGGATAACCATTTGAACAGTACGTTTCCTCGTGATCATGTTCTAGAGCGCACGGTTTTGAAGCATAATCATCGTTGCACTGCAGCGTAAACAACTTGTTATGTACTTCGTTACGGGATCACAAGATGCACGATTTCCTAGAGTGGTTTTCCGCTATCAATTGCATGCCGTTTTTATCTCTCTCATTACTTAGTATACGTCATACCCCACCGAGAGTCAAAGTAATACTAAAATATATTCAAGCGTACATGTAAACGAAGTATTCCGTCGTCTCGGACTTCCAAAACAAATCATGTGGTCATAAACGGTCGGAAAAATCGACATACACTATCGATAGTCCTACCAGTGCGCATCATTTCTGCGCAGAAAATTCTCCGTAATCATTCACCTTGTAATGCGGTCTCGGCAAATGGATTTTATTCGAGAGATCATTCACCGTGTAAAAGGCCTTTAGACGAATTAGGTTGGGATCCGCTGGATATGCGGAGGCTAGGTTCACATTATTTGAGCTATTGAGAATTTTAAGAGCGACACGGAGAACGTCATATTAACTATACTGGTATGTCCGAAAGAAACGATGAATTAAGGGAGAGTGGATAGGTATTGAAATTTGCACCGAGCAAAGAGGGAAGTAAATTCTGGGACTCTGGCCGAATTCCAATCCGCTTTCGAATGATACTATTCATTTCCTCAGTTTCTGTAAGTGACATCTAGCGATTGTTTTTGGACGACCTCACGACCAAAACAAAAGGACTTTTTGGTCGTGAGGTTGTCCAAGGAATTTAGCATCTCATAAGTAGGTAATTGAATATATCGAAAAAGAATGTGTTTTAAAATCGCAAAATGACGCAAGTCATCACGAAAACGAACAATGACCAAACCAAATCGTAAACTTGGTAAACAATGGCCCAATGAGCTTCTTCGTCTGGGCGAGTAGGGAGTTGGGAGGGGGTGATCACGTGACCGGGGACATGCGCAGAAGCCGATGCGCTCTCTCCAGAAGTTTCAGTGCGACTCCACTCTTTTGATGTTGAGCCTGCTTTGTGATGGATATGGATGGAGGGTTTTTTGCTCTCGCGGTAATCGTGGCAACGCTGCTCCAGCCCCCCCCCCCCCGGGGGAGAGAGGGTTGAAGCTGCGAGGTGAAGGTCACGCTGCTCTATTCAGAGGCGGAAGTCCACTCGGGGGGGAAAGAAAAAGGCCCGAAATGATGAGAAAGCGCGAGATAGGTGCGTGGAACGATGAGTGGCCCTCAGATGCCCATAGGTGGACCCATTGACTCGTTCGCTTGTATTGTATGACTGTGGCAAGGTTTACAAGTAGATGAGAGACGCGCATTTTTCCATTTTCCGATCCATTGCCTGCTTCGCGCCCTGTTCGCGGCGATAAATCTTAAGCCTGGGATTTGAATTATTTATGATTTTATGTAAGTATTTGTTCAGATTAAGCCTGAATCCACTCCCTATATATTATCGACGGATTCTTGCGTGGTAAAGTTAAATGTATCCATCATAGGAACACTTTTACACTTTTTCATTTAAAAGAACACGCTCTTAGCTTCAGCTCACTGAGCTTTCTACTTGCACCTGGAGATGATGAATGAATGAAACAAGTGCTTTTTTTCATAAATAAATTTTTTTTGTGAAAGTGCTGAATTGTCTCTCTTGCACCCGCTGCCGAATTCTTTGACCGAATTGCGACGGCCTTCGTTTGTTTTTCTCGGAGTCCCTCTCTTCCGCCCGACCACTTCCGACAGCCCTCTCCTCCCCCCACCCAACGCCTGAGCCTGAGTGAGTGAAGCGTCGTCTTGCCGTGAGCAGCCTCTCTCTCGTGAGCCCACGAAAGGGGAGGCATCGCCCGCCACAGCTGCTCCTCTTGCCCCTTTCGCCGCTGTGTGGATGCTGAGCGGGGATCGGCCGATGCGGTCCGAGGGGTTCTTGGAAATCGGAGCACGCCTGCTTCATTGAGAACACGCAGAGCCCTGCCAAAGAACATTCCTCTCGGTCCTGATTGGCCATCGGGAGATTGACCGCTTTGCTGATTTAAAACAGGCTATGAAAGTAGTGAAGCGCTCGTACACGTGGCGGGGGATATTACGACGGCCCAAAAATAAAGGAAGGGAGGTCCTGGCTTCCGCACAGCAGATTTTTAAAAGCCTTGGAATATTTTCGGGAATTTCCCAGCTTCTAATATTTTATCCGACGAGCTGGTGCTTATATGTTATTCAATCGCCAAACACCATTAAAAACCTAAATATATTGCGATAATTTTGCGTTTCAAGCCAGTGAAGTCTTTCCCACCTTTCCAATCGTTTCCCACAACAGGCCTATGTGGCCCTGTACTCAATCTTCACCATCGAGCCATATCCATTTCCACGAGAGCAAATTCTCCAGTTCGAGAATCAAACCACGGACCTTCACTACGCCACCCAGATCACGGAATTTCCATGGCAATTTTTCTGTTTAATGTTTCTAACATCAAATACCATGAGCGTAACTAAAGATGCCATAGTAGTTCAGGAATATGGATAATGTAGTGGTCTGTGTAGGACCGTGGTTCGCTTCCCGGTGAAGGGTAATTTTCTCCTGTGGCAATTCAAGTGAATTTCACCGCCGTAGGCGCGGCAGGAGTGGAATCGAACACTCTCATCTAGCCGAGGACAGACGAGAGGCAGCACCCTCCCCCTGATTCCCGTCGCTGCAGCCGTGGCCCCTACTACATATAGGATCCCCTCGGTGATGGATTTGGTATTTTGGTGTGGAGATGTCTGAGATCTTAGGGATGGGAGCGAAATGGAGGAGGAGGGCAGGAAGCGACTTTGGAGGCACGATGCTGGGCTACATCTAAATCCCACAGATTGCATCTATGCTGTGGAAAACCATGAAACAGAGAAGTAAAGAGAGAAAGGGTGAAGACCTTCGAAATGTGATGTTTCAGAAGAAGGATGGGGTTCAAATGGATCGACTGAGAGAGAAATAAGAAAGTCCTGCGAAAATTAAGAGAGAAGCATCTCGTGAAAACCTTGATAAGAAGACAGAGCAACTTTAGGGATAGGCCACATTTTGAGAATGATGAAGAAAATCGTCGAGGGACAAGTGGATGACCAGAAGGAAAAAGGAAGACGTCGAATGAATTGTATGGAACACGTAAGGAGAAGAAGATGTGAAAGAGAAGAAATGCGTGAAAAGAGGATTTGCTGAGACGAGGATTGAGTGGAGAGCTGCGTAAAAAAATGTGGATTGTTTGATGGCGTGGTGATGATGTGTTATGAGGCGTTTTTTAAATTAAAAAACTCAATACTTGCGACAGCGAATCAACAAAGTGTTAATATATTTTCTGTCGAAGCCGACGTTAATAGTCTCTTGTAGAAGGTCATTTGAATATTTTTTTTTGATAAAATAATCCAATATTATTTTCCGTTCGATACTGGATCATCTAGACATGCAATATGTATATGTTCCAAAAAGAACAGCTCGGATTTAGAAAGGAAAGGACTTGTGAAACTCGATTAACTCTCTTTCTTCGAGATATCTACATTTACAACTACATATTACCCTGCGAGCACTCTCGAGGGTGTTTGGCAGGGGGTGATCAATCACCAGCATGCAGCATGCAGTTGGACTCCCATCGCACACCACACCGTCCAAAAACGTCCCGCATACTAACAAACTATACTACTATATGCTGTTAGAATAATAATTGAATTAAGAAACAGGCATTAATTTATACATAGGTTAGTAGGCTACACTACAAGTCATGCAATCTATTTACGAGTTCTATTGCTGCCGTTATAATCTCTTATTGATCGTGGAAAAAATGACTTTCGGAATCTGTCTGTTCTACAATCTATCTCTCTTATTTTATTTATATGATCTGATCTTCCGTAGTACGTTGGCGTCCGTAAGATATGGTTAACTTCGTCAGAAAAGACACTGCTCTTGAATTTATCTAAAAGGTTTAGTCTATTTTTCAATCTACGGTCCGACAGAGATTCCCATCCGAGTTTATCTAAGAGGTCAGTTACACTAACAAGACTATCGTAACGACCTTTCACATACCTGGCAGCTCTTCTTTGCACGCGTTCTAACTCTGTTATTAAGCCTTTTTCATGAGTTTCCCAAACACTGGCAGCGTATTATAAATGGAGTCTAATGAGGGAGAAGTGGCTAATTTCTCTCACTTTCTCGTCGCACTTTCCAAATATTCTTTAAACACAACCCATTTTACGATTAGCTTGACCGGTTATTTCTCGAATATGTTTATTCCACGATAGATCATTATTGAGTCTAACTCCTAGATATTTCACGGATTCAACAGTCTCTAATTGGGTACCCCGAATTATATAGCTACGTTGTAGGGAATTATTCTTCTTTCAGAAATTCATTACGCCGCATTTTTTTTCAAATTTAATCTAACTGCCATGCATCGCACCACGCTTGGATAGCAGCAAGGTCATTCTTTAGTTCTTCCCAGCTATACTGGAACGGGTTTCCCTGTAAATTACGGCGTAAATCTGCAAATAAAATCGTAGCTTGCTGTGTACTACTTCGCCAATGTCGTTAATATAAATAAGGAATACGAGTGGGCCAATGACACTACCCTGAGGGACGCCAGAAGTGACTATCCTCGTTGGAGACTGCACCGTCTAATACTACTCTTTAGACGCGGTCGCTCAAAAGTTCTGTTATCTAGGAAATTAAATCTTCATCTAGGCCGTAAGATTTCAGTTTTATTATTAACTTTCCGTGCGATACTTTATCAAATGCTTTTTTGAAATTAAGAAAAATCGCGTCTACTGGAATGTTGTCTTCCCCGGAGACTAAAATATCGTGGGCGAAAAGCGCCAACTGAGTTTCGCACGATCTGCTTTTCCTGAATCCTTGTTGAGTCCTTATTAACAAGTTTTGCGCGTCTAGGTGTTTCATTACCGAGCTGACTACGATATGTTCAAGGACCTTGCATGAGATGGACGTTAATGATATCTCTCTGTAATTTGATTGCTATTCCTTGTCTTCACTTGTGAATATTGACGTTACATTAGCAATTTTCCAATCATTAGGTACTTCGTGTTGCTTGATGGATTTACTGAATAATAACTGCGAGAAGGTGTCAATTTCTGCGGCTAGTTATCTATACACGCGAGACGGGATTTCGTCTGGACTAGATAATTATTTGGAATGAGCTATTTCAATAAATTTTCTATATCGTTCGCACTATTTCAAGAGGCGGCATCTTTCGTATGCAGAGATTGTCTACTGTCTCGGATGAGTTCTCAGAAGGCTCGGTGAACACGCTCTTGAAGTAGGAATTTAATAAATTGGCTTTATCGATGCTGTTTGTCAACACATCTCCATTATCGTTGGTGGGTGACAGACGTGTTCAAGTCGACGCCATATTTTTAGACTTCAGAAAGGCATTCGATAAGGTTCCGCATTTAAAGCTGAATCAAAAATTGGAAGCTTACGGCATAGTCATGCTGGTAGTTGGTTGGATCAATTGCAATTCTTCCGTGCTTAATCACAGCCAGTACCTCCCAAATCTCAGGACAGAACAGGGTTGTTCAGTCTTTATACAGGAGCGCAGGTCGAAGTATACCCGAAATTTACTTAGTAAGGGGCTTAGCTTAATAATAGGGTGAATAGTCCCCCTTCGGGATTTTTCTCGCGCTCATACACAATACTGGCATACAATTTGGGATAAAATAGGACTATCCTCCCCACACATCCCGCCCGCTAGAGTCCCACCAGGGACGGCTACCTTGAAAATACGAATTTCACTGTGTTTTAGATATATCGGACTAGAAAGCATATTTTATATTAGTATGCATAACATTTTCCAAATCCAAGGTCAGGACAGGGTTTGCCAATCTTAGGCGTTGGGCGTTTTGGGCCCGCGAGGGCTTTGCCACCCCACACCACAGTTTCTACGTATGTACATAATGCCCTGCGAGCCACCTCTAGGGTGTTTGGCTGGGGGTGATCAATCACCAGCATGCAGTTGATGGCTACTATGTTGCCAAGTCATAAGGGGACTTTTATCGCTGATTGGACAAAATCCTTAAAAATCATTGCAGAAGGACGAATAAAAACTAGTGATGGGTCGATTCCAAAATTTTATCGATTCCGATCCCGATTCCGATTCTGACATTTCGATTCCGATTCTACCGATACCGATTCCATCGATTCTGATGCCATAGGCTCCAAGAAAAATATCACTTAATTCCAGGCAACAAGAAAACTACATATATATATATATATTGTGTGTTCTGATACTGCCCACCCTAGGGTTTTTTATGATATATATATATATATATATATATCCAAACTACAAGGGAGAGCCCTGAGTACAGGAATTTTCATAGCTGTAATAAAGATTACATACTACGTATATGAATCATGTAATATTTGGCCCTTTCAAATTCTCAAGCAGAAAATCCAATTATTCTACATGCTCAGCCAGCAGGTTTTGACGTCTCCATGTTACAGTATTACTGCCTGCAGAAAATTGCCTTTTGCTACACATGTGTGTTATTGGGCAAGTACTTTCCCATCAAAATTGCAAGATTTCGGAGACTTTGGAATTTTTATTAAAAATTATATCAACGATTTGTTGGATCTTGAATCTTAATGGAATTCAAGTGGACGAAGCGAACAACTATAGAACTAAACTTTAGTTTTGTGGAGCCAAAAAAAATGCTATACTTCTCACGTCATTGAATCAACCTTTAAATCTCTTGCTTTTTTAAGTTCAAGAAAGAAACTAAACGCTACAAATGAATATTACATCGGACGGACGCAGTAATAGAAAAGGCTAAAAGAGCCTTGTGGTGTGAAAACTTCCCCTACCGCGCAACTCACCTCGGCGAGAGTGGAAAGGGAAAAAGGGTATCGCTTGTTGCCTTTCACGGAAACAGTTCATTTTTCTCTCTCTTAAGCATGCTGACTTAATCTCTTCACTTTACTTCAATACCCGAGGCATATGTCTTACGCGCGGGATGGTTCCGAAAAATATCCAATCCTTAGTATTTTCACTCGAGTAATGCGCTAAATGGTCTAGTCGATCTATACATAATCCTTTTTAACATCCTCAGTTTAGTGTTTTAAGTCAATGAAGACGATTATCCATGCTTTAAATGACGATTTTCAGGACTAATGTTTTAAAAAACTTGAAAAATCGGCCTCAGTTACCGAGCCTCAGAGGTCCGCGGCGTGTAGGTCAGCCTTGACGCGCGATTGAAAAATCGCTCTTATTTCCTTCGTCGCAAACTTTTTTTTCAAGACTTCTACTTAGTACTCTTTAGAAATCTCTACTTAATATTGTAGTTCAAATTTTCCGAGTTATATTTTTCGTAAACGAAAGATAATGTCTACGTAATGTCAAATTTCACGTGAAAAACGGGTCGGCCATTTTGCGTTGTAAAACCAGACAGATGAGAGCCAGAATCTTCAAAAGTCATTGAAAGTATAGGCAAAGCACCAAATCAAAGGAATATTGCGTTTTTTATTCCACAAAACTCATACCAACGCAAAACCACTGGGATAAATTCAAAGATTTTTTGAGGAAAAACGATATCTCGTGTGGCATTGAAAAATTGGTCATGTTTGGGCCTCTGTATCTCACTAAAGGTTCGCATTTATGTAAAATGGCATATAAATCAATATTTGGTAATACTTTATGAGTATTTACGCTGAGTTTCAAGTCTCTATCCCCAAAAAGGTCATTTTGGACTTTATTCCAGCTTTTTCCGATTTCGGACCAGTGTGCGCGGGGTAGGAAGACGATCGGCCGCCGCGGCTGGCGTAAAGGTATTCGGCGCCCACGTCGACAACAACAATAGTGTATTCGGCAAGCTGAAACCACTGAAACTACCAGGCCAAGGCATTAGAATGACTTATCGGCTTTAAAAACTGCATTATAACATGAGTTTCATGATAGATCGGCAGTTTGCTGGACCTACTAGCCTCGAATGCTCTGTAACCTTAACTATTCGACTCGACATCCGTAATGCTACTCGAAACGCTCGAGTCGAGTACCAACTACTCGATCGACTTGAATTTTCGAGTACTCGCACATCCCAAGAAGATATGTGTTTTGTTATTACGGTTACGTGGCGCGAAAATTCAAATGACTATTGGAAATGCGGTCGTATATTTTGTTGTTTGAAGTACTGCTGGAATCGGAATCGATTTTTCGCCTTGGCAAGTACTCGTTTTCGATTCCGGTTCTTGGCCGAGAATCGAGGAATCGAAGAATCGAGGAATCGAACCGACCCATCACTAATAAAAACGCCCGTATCTGGGGTGTGATAAAGAAGACTATGAAGTATAAATAGTTGATAGCACGATAGGAACTATAAAATGCAAATTGTAGTACACGTGGCCCACATGGGTGGGGGCCATCCCGGTGTTTTGGGTCCGTCCCTCGCGAACTTGGGTCCTCGGGAAAGGTACGGATTAGGCTCGGAGTCGAGGGTGAACCCTCATTAGAGGGACTGACCATCGGAGGTCCCCACGAGAGCGACATTAACCTTTAAGTTTAATCAATTTTAATTGATTCGATTAATTTAACTTACAGAATAGTTTAAACATTAATAAAACATTCCTCCGAAAGCCGTGAAACTCACCAATTTGAACCATTTATCTTAAACTTTTTCTGGGGAGGGCCCCCATTTATCTTGCTTACGTTGGGGGGTATTCCACACCCACCAATATTAGTTGCGCCTAAAACCCCCCTTGCCTTGATTCCTAGCTGCGCCCCTGTTCCATGTAATATAAAACTTATTATTAATTAATTATTAATATTCATTTACATTTTTCTAAAAATATGGGAAAAATTAAAATGAAAAGGACCAATAGATAATTAGAATTAAGTTTTTTTTCCGAATTAATTTGGCTTTCAGAAAAGTAAATCAACAACGCGGTGAGCTTTAAGCCACCGAGTGCGTCCACCGGGTTGCGGATGGTGGGCCAACCTCTAGATATAGAGGCAGCTGCGAGCTAAGCGAAATCTTTCGTCGAATAAACAGTCGTGGACAAAAAGCGACGGTGTCCTAAGGGGGTGTTGGTCTATCCTTGGATATGGTAGACCATTAAAATGACAACGAAACCTGTGAAGATGCCGTGACTTTGCGACTTGGGGCCGCCAACAATTATGCCTCTCGTCACCCGGGGAGAGGGCAGCATGTCTTATTCTTATGTCCGAAGGTGGAGACCATATAGGTCGGTGCAGCGGCACACATTTCACTACGGGCGTGGTAACATTTACTTTAACGGCTGCAGGACTGCGATGTGGTAGGCAAGGGGAAACCACCACATTATCATCCCGAGGAGTCCCAGCTACTCCACTCAATTTATATAATGACATGATGGAATTCTCTCTAGTAAAATATTCCGCAGGTAAACCAGTCTCCCATTCGAATATCCAGGCGGGGACTACCCGAGAGGGTACATCGGTCAAAGGTGGTAGTATGTTAAGGATAGGAACATGGAACGATAGATTGCTTCGTACCTGCGGTAGGCTAGAGAACTTGAAGGTGGAGATGCGAAGAATGAACGTCGATGTATAAGGCATCAACGAAATGAAATGGCCCAAAAAAAAAGACTTTTGGATTGGAAGCTACAGAATGATGTACACAGGATCGCTAAATGGTAATGCTGGAGTAGGCGTAATGCTTAGAAAAAGTGCCGGGATGCGTGTCAAAAGCTACCTGCAGTTTCATTAAAGGATAGTAATGGTGAAGATAGCAGCTAAACCCGTAGCTACTGTAGTGGTGCAGGTTTACATGCCTACATCAGATAGAGATAAAGAAGTAGAAGATGTTTACCAAGATACAACGGAAGTTATCAAGGCGGTAAGTGTGGAAGAAAATCTTATTAATTAAGGTGACTGGAACGCCGTCGTTGGCGAAGATCAAGACGGAATAATAACTGGGAAATATGGATTAGGAAATCGCAATGAAAGAGGAGAAAGGCTACTTGAATTCTGCACTGAATACAGGCTAGTGGTTGCCAATACTTTATTCAATAATCCTCTGCGAAGAAGATACACGTGGAAGATGCCAGGAGACCTTAGAAGATTCCAAATCGACACCATTCTATCACAGGATTCAGGAACCAAGAGAAAGACTGCAAAAGCTACCTCGGGGCAGATATCGACGGTGACCATGACTTAGTCACAATAGAATGCAAAAAAATTATAAAAAAATTGAAGAAAGCTGTGAAAAAAATTTGGCATGTTGAAAAATTTATGGATGCTCAGCTCCAAGTGACGCTTAAAGAAGCAGTGAAAAAAAAAGAATAGTAGAGATTGATACCAACGAATATATGGAAGAGAGTTGGAAAACCATTAGATTTGATCTGCAGGTAGCAGCTGAGGAAGTTCTTGGTAAAAGGAAAGTCGTTATGAAAAGAACATAGATCACGTAGAAGTAGTGGATCTCATTGAAGAAAGGAGGCTGCGGAAACAGAGGAAGGACAGAATTGTTACAAGAGAATAAGGAACGGTATACGTATGTTGTAAAGCGAGGAAGGCTAGAGGAGTGTGGATCAAAATTATTTGTAAAGACGTACAAAACAATCTTGTGAATGGAAAAGTAGAGGCCTCCTATAGGATAGTGAGGAACCACGTTATGGAAAGGGGCGTTATATGGGACCAAAACGGAGAACTAATGATTGAAAACGAAGAAAAAGGGAAGAGAGATGGAAGGAATATCTGGAAGATTTGTACAAAGGAAGCAGCCTAAGACCGAATGCTATCGAAAACGAGAGGGAAGTGGATGCCGATGACTTGGGAGCCCCAATTTTAAGATCAGAATTTGATGCGGCTGTAAGAGACCTTCAGATAAATAAAGCATATGGAATTGATTATATTCCCACAGAGCTAATTAAAAATTCAGGAGAAAATACGTTGAACCAGCTGGACAAAATCATAGGTGAAATGTATACAACGGTTGAGATACCAAAGGATTTCGAAAGGTACATTATAATCTCAATTCCTAAGAGGAAAAGAGTGGAGAACTGCGAAGATTTAACGACCATAAGCCTGACTGCACATGGGTTGAAGATACTGACAAGGATCATCTATAGAAGAATAGAACGAAGATTAGAAGAGTATTTGGATGAGGACCAATTTGGATTCAGAAAAAAATAAAGGCACAAGGGAAGCATTTTGGCTCTTATTGGCTGCTCATAGAGAACAAAACGGAAAAGAAAAGGCCACCGTTTATTATTATTATCGTAATCAGTTACAATTTGGGAACTGGCCAGGTGTTAACATGTATATCAAAAAAATAAAACACAAAATATCCACAGAGTTACGCATAAACTAGACAGTGTACAAATTTTAAAAATTCAGTTAAAATTTCTAAAAAATTAAGTCACTTTTTTCAGCTTTTTCTTGAATATTTTTACATTACCAGGAAAGGGCTCAAATAGCTCTGCAGGGAATCTGTTCCAGTCTATAATTATTCTATTGAGGTAGGAAATTTTTTAAACATTAATCCTCTGCGCCCGGCATTTAATTTTGAACTGATGATCGTTTCTACCAATGAAATTAGGTTTTCGCACTTAATTGCTTAGTTCTCTCCATGCTTTATCCCCTTTTTATATTTTATACCTACCGTAGAGTCGGTTTCTTTTTTTCCTACTTTCCAAAGATTCCCAACCCAGTATTTTTAACATTTCTGATACGCTCTCTGTCCTCCGAGACCTACCCAAAATGTATCGAGCCGCTTTTCTTTGAACTCTCTCCAATGCCTTTATATGTCCCACCTCATAAGGATCCCACACCATAGAGGTATACTCTAGGACAGGCCTAATCCAGTGTTTTATATGCCATTTCCTTCGTGCGAAACTTGCTTCCCTTTGGATTTCTCATCACCCAGTGCAGTTTATTGTAGGCTTTGTTAGCAGTATATTGAACTTTCAGCCCCCATTTCAAATCTTTAGACTGGTGGACGCCTAAGCATTTACAGTTGTCACATCTAGGAATAGGTTTGCATAAGAACTCATTGTCCCTTTTGCTAGATTTTATCTAGTTGCTGAAGGATATAAGCCTACATTTACTCACATCTACATCTACATAATACCCTGCGAGCCACCTCTAGGATGTTTGGCAGGGGATGATCAATCACCAGCATGCAGCATTCATTTGGACTCCCACATGCACACCGCCCCGTCCAAAAAACGTCCCGTATACTTACAAACTATACTACTATATGCTGTTAGAATAATAATTGAATTAAGAAACAGGCATTAATTTATACATAGGTTAGTGGGCTACTCTACAAGTCATGCAATCTATTTACGAGTTCTATTGCTGCCGTTATAATCTCTTATTGATCGTGGAAAAAATGACTTTCGGAATCTGTCTGTTCTACAATCTATCTCTCTTATTTTATTTATATGATCTGATCTTCCGTAGTATGTTGGCGTCCGTAAGATATGGTTAACTTCGTCAGAAAAGACACTGCTCTTGAATTTATCTAAAAGGTTTAGTTTATTTTTCAATCTACGGTCCGACAGAGATTCCCATCCGAGTTTATCTAAGAGGTCAGTTACACTAAAAAGACTATCGTGACGACCTTTCACATACCTGGCAGCTCTTCTTTGCACGCGTTCTAACTCTGTTATTAAGCCTTTTTCATGAGTTTCCCAAACACTGGCAGCGTATTATAAATGGAGTCTAATGAGGGAGAAGTGGCTAATTTCTCTCACTTTGTCGTCGCACTTTCCTAATATTCTTTTAACAAAACCCATTTTACGATTAGCTTGACCGGTTATTTCTCGAATATGTTTATTCCACGATAGATCATTATTGAGTCTAACTCCTAGATATTTCACGGATTCAACAGTCTCTAATTGGGTACCCCGAATTATATAGCTACGTTGTAGGGAGTTGTTCTTCTTCCAGAAATTCATTACGACGCATTTTTTCAAATTTAATTCTAACTGCCAAGCATCGCACCAAGCTTGGATAGCAGCAAGGTCATTCGTTAGTTCATCTATATCTTTGCTGGAGCGGATTTCTCTGTAAACTACTGCGTCGTCTGCAAATAATCGTAACTTACTGTGTACTACTTCGCCAATGTCGTTTATATAAAGAAGGAATAGGAGTGGGCCTATGACACTACCCTGAGGAACGCCAGAAGTGACTCTAACCTCATTGGAAACTGCACCGTCTAATACTACTCTTTAGACGCGGTCGCTCAAAAATTCTCTTATCCAGGAAATGACATCTTCGTCTAGACCATAAGATTTTGGTTTTATTATTAACTATCCGTGGGGTACTTTATCAAATGCCTTTTTGAAATCAAGAAAACTCGCGTCTACTGGAATGTTGTTTTCCCCGGAGGCTAAAATATCGTGGGCGAAAAGCGCTAACTGAGTTTCGCACCATCTGCTTTTCCTGAATCCATGTTGAGTTCCCATTAATAAGTTTTGCGCGTCTAGGTGTTTCATTATCGAGCTGACTACGATGTGTTCAGGGACTTTGCATGAGATGGACGTTAAAGATATCGGTCTGTAATTAGATGGCTGTTCCTTGTCTCCACTTATAAATATTGGTGTTACATCAGCGATATTCCAGTCATTAGGCACTTCATGATGCTTGATGGATTTACTGAATATTTACTGCAAGTAGGGGGCAATTTCTGATGCTAGTTCTCTATATACGAAAGAAGGGATATCGTCTGGACCAGGTGATTTATTTGGACTGAAATATTTTAATATATTTTCTATTCCGAGCGTACTAATGTCAAAGCTTATCATCTTATGTATACAGGGATTGTCATCGGTCTCGGGTGATTTCTCGGTTCGGTTGGTTCGGCTCGGTGAACACGCTCTTGAAGTTGGAATTTGATAAATTGGCTTTATCGGAGCTGTTTGTCAACACATCTCCATTGTCGTTTCTCAGCGAACATACGGTGGATCGTTTACCTTGAACTTCCCTAACATATGACCAAAATGCTTATGGGTTATCCTGTAACTGCTCTACTAGTGTTTTTCTTTTAAAATTCGTGAATGCATGCCTGGACGCTTCCTTCGTGGCGGCTTTAATCACCCTTTTTTTTATTATTAGCTCGCGTTCATTAGCGGATAAATCCGTGCTGACTTTTTCATTTTAGCATGGCACGCTCTCTGTCGCCTCAATGATTTTCTCACTTCCGCGTCGTACCATCTCGGTTCGCTGCCTTCTTTTACTGTTTTACTTTTATGTCCATCCCGTTCTGAGTCACCCAAACTGCCATTTTATTAATGTCCACTTGCAAAGCTTCATGGTCGGTCTCTCCTCCGATCTGTTAATATATAATGCAATCGTCCGCAAAAAGTCTAACATGCGAGTTAATTTTGTTTGGGAGGTCATTTATATAAATTAAAAACAGGAGTGGCCCAAGAACACTGCCTTGAGGCACCCCCGATGTAGCCATTGTTTCATCGGAACTTATATCCCCAACTTGTACTCTTCGAGTTCGACCTTTCAGAAAGTCCTCAACCCACATGATCACCCGTTTGTCTATTTGCTGGGGTAATTGTCTCATCTTTAGTAAGGGGCGTTTGTGTGCGACTTTATCGAAGGCTTTAGACAGGTCTACTACAACGGCATCCACTCTAGACCCGCATCCACGGAGTCGGCCATTTCTTGACAAAACATAAGAGTTGGGTTTGACATGAGTGTCCTTTTCTAAAACCGTGTTGTCGTTAGAATATCCAGTTTTCACTTTCCCACATTTCCCGGAAGCACTCAGCAATTATATTTTCAATTAATTTAAAAACCACTGAAGTCAACCTTACTGGCCAATAATTCTCAACTAGTTTTTTGTCGCTACCTTTAAATATGGGCTTTATGTTAGCCTTCTTCCAGTCCTTTGGTAGGGTATTGTTGTTCATTCTCTCGCGTCTCGGTCATTAGTTTTGTTTCGTCTTATTTCTGTCTTCTCGAAGATTTTTGGGACAATTCTGTGTTTCTTTAAGCAGCGGAATATCATTTCTTATCTATTGTCGGAGGCAGTGGCGTAACTATGGGGGGATGAGGTGATAAATCCCCCATAAGCCTCAGCGAAATAAATAAAATATTTAAAACTATTGTCTAGTTTTGACACATATTCGCTGCATATGCTTAAAGTTAAATTTTATCTGCCAAAACGATGTAAAATGCATTTTCAGGCCTGTCATTTAAAAAAATCCCAGACCCCCGTTGCCTGGGGGGGGGGAGGTCATCCCCTCACTCCTCTTTATAGGATATTCCTATTTACGTCACTTGTCAGAGCAATCATCTTCTTTGAGTACACAAGTCTCATGAAATCTTAGCTTGCTCTAAAATCTTATTTGTCTGGATGATTGACTGCATGTATGCATGCGTACCTGTTCGCCCGTGAAGTGCACAGGGAGCGCATTATATGTTGGTCGATTCCGTGCTAACCCACCCTTTTGGTGACTCGCAGGGTATAATGGCAATGTAGGTCTATACACGCTGAACAAATTAACAGAGCGATGGAAGGCAGCCTTGTGTCACACCTCGGCCAGTACCTCAGTCTACTCTTCCCTTCGTTTCGTCATATTCTGATGAGGGATGAGCGGTAGAGGGCGTGGCAAAGGTTAGTCAGGGCGAAATGACCCAATCCCTCTTAACAGGGGTGACACACTGTCAACCACCTGGATTCGTTGTGTGTAGCGCACTCTTCAGGCGCTCGAAGAAATCATCTGCCCTTACTAACTTCTCGGCTCCGCCGTTGTTTGGTGCGCGGCGCTGCGGGTGCTGGCCGCCTTGTTCGATCGCCCGACAGAGAGAGAGAGAGAGAGAGAAGGAAAGCGAGAGGAGAGAGAGTGGAAATTTCCGTTGTCGCTTCCGAGAATGGCGGTCTTGTGAGTGTTGGTGCTGCCATCTGTGGAGTGACTCCCGCCAGTGGCATTTGGTTTCGATTGCTCTTATCAGACACTCGGTTGGACCACGTGAAGGGCGGCGCCTCCGTTTATTGGCGCCAAAGGGAGTGATTGGACGAATCCGAAAGTGACGTCACCAGGCACGGGGAATCACGGAAGGCATGTGCACGAGGGTAGCCCCCTGCAAACATTTGATTTTAAATGTAGTATTTAAGAGGAGCATTCGCTTGAATCTTGGTCTTAACATTTTCAAGCATCATCGGTGTTGTTAATTACTACCGATGCTTCAAAATCCGTGTGCTATGTAGGAAGCAAGTCTGGATAGATTTCACAAAATCGCTGATTTTCACCATTTATTTTTTAGAAAAACTAGGCTGATATAATGATGGGAACTGAAAGTTGGTTGTCGAGTCAAAGAGTAGATGCAGACATATTTCCTAAATGTTACTGAGTGTATAGATAGGGTAGGAAGGAGAGGGTAGGAGGAGGATTGTTTATTGCTGCAAAACAAGAGATTTTAGGTAGCGCTGCGATTTTTTCGGATAACGAAAGTGTATGGTGTTCTATCCAATGATCTTCATCGTCAAACAATTTTTGTATGCGCGCATCTTGGAGGCCAGGCCATGGCTATTTAAAAACTATGTCTTCCAATCTATCCAGGGTACGTTGAAATCACCCAGGGTTTGGGGGGAGGGGTGCGGGAGGTTGGAGGAGTAGGTAGTTGATTGTTTTTGCTGATTACGGGTTGCCATGTACGACTTATTTTAAGGCCGGTTTAGTTAGGCTTTAGGCTCCCATTTAAGCTTTTGCCGCCCAACGGCACAGTGTTTGGTCCAGAACGCTGAAAACTTCCGTACGCTAACCTATCGAGAGAGTGTTTTGAGTCCGCTTTTTGCGAATTTGACCTCGGAAATTGAGAAAAAAACAAATTTGCGTGACCACTAAAAATCTGCGATTGTGTTTTCGAAATTTTGTCACGAGTAAATTTTTATAGCGTAAGGAGGAGCAGGGTGGCCATCATTTTTCATGGGTCGCCTTCGCATCTGCAAACTTCGGCGTGGTGAGGAAAATGCATTTTAAATCTTGAAATGCCGAGAATGGTCTGAATAAGTTTTTTTGCAAAGGAAGGGGTCGGTGAAACTGGACTGATTACATTTCACTTTTCGTACAGTACATTCTCATTTGATCGTACAAAGTGAATTTGAATGTGAAAATTGCGTGTATTGAACGTGGAGTCAAAAAATGTAATAATTTCTTATTTCTTCTGTTTCCAGTCTACGAGGCTCAAAGAGGAGTAAAGGCAACGATGGCATTGCTTTGTGGATTGCGCACTTTGGGGAATGGTCCGGTAGTGATGAGTGCGCTCGCTGTCAGACTGGTCTGTCCATATTCCCAGGAACATGTTATTGTAGAAGTAGCAGACATTTTGCTGAGAACCCCTTACCCGTTCAACTGTACGGAAAGAATTGTTCCCATTTGCGTCTCCTCATCTCCTCGTTTTCGGTGTCTCTGGACCACTCTGCGGCGTGGGTCAATATAGTGATGACGTAAACTCCAGGAGAAGGGTCCGAGGGCGGCTTTTTTCTGACGTCACCCATAAAGGAGGACCGATATTCCGGCCCTTCTAAATTGGGGGGAAGGGCCGTCGTGGATACCTTTTTGACATCTTGTAACCGTTCCGGAGAAACTAGAGGAATGATCGGATTCCACCGCGAGATACGACTCCAACGGATTGAAATTTCACCAAAATCCAGGGAGGTACATGTAAAGCACTTATCGGCGACGAAAGCAGTACTCTATAACAAGTGTGAGGATGCATCTCCATGGATACCAAGGGGCCTATTACGAACGAGCGGGCGGTACGCTACCGCCGGGCGGAGTTTTCGTTCGGTATACGGTATCATACCGTCCCTTGCGATTACGAATGGGACGGTCGGAAAGTCACCGCCGGGCGGAGAGTACATGTCAGGGGGTCGGTAAGGAGCGATGCGGCGGAAGTGACGTTTGTATGAAAAATTCTGAGCTCCTTCAGCCCGAAAATGGTGTAGCCAATGGCAAGGGCGTGCGGTGTTCCAATTCCGCGGCAACTGTTCCTAGCAGACGAATATTTCGGCAAGAGTTGTTGGCAGTCGATAAAGACAATTAGTGGTATTTATGGATTAATAAGGATGTGTTCTTCGTTAATTCACCTTAAAAGTTTGACAAATGAACGAATTTTGCTCCTCAATTCTTACTTATAGGATAAAAAGTTGGATAAAACAATAATTAGCAGTGACTTGCGGAAGATATCATCAAAAAATCACGTATGAGTAGACGCAGGTAGTGACAAATTGCATGGCAGACCATCGAAAAATTACCATAGAAGTACTTTAAGGGCCAACGGGCAAGGTGAACCACCAATTCCATTAGAGCTTTGACCGAAATGTCCATTCTTAAAAAATATATGAAAATCCACCACGAATACTTAGCTGGAGAGCCTTAATCACAGACAATATGACACTCAACATCTGTGAAATGACAAAATATCTGTTGCTCTGCATTCCTTTCGTGTTAGTAACGGGGTTTGGAAACCTAATGCAAATTCAGAGAACAAGAAAGGCACTTTTAAAAATAATGAAAAATAACTTTTTGGCTGTTATCTATGAAAAGCAATGGAGAATTAAAAAACACAAGATATTCACTTCTGGTTACAATAAAATTTTATTTCAATATAATGTGACAGAGTTTCACCATTTCTTTGGTTTAATCACGGGTACACAACCACAGCAAAACAGTCTGCCCACAATAAACATGTGAGATCGCGAATCGGTTCCTCGACGGCAATCACACACACAGGCTACAACTTATTTCAATATTTCAGGTAAAATCCACAATCGATACATGCTCACACCATTATAGATAATGGTAAATAGGCAAATACGATCATCAAAAACTGGAAGTCACTACCATTCCTATATTCATCACGTAAACATTACAATCAAGAGCTCGCTATGATGAAAACAACTATATAATCACTGATTTTAATCCTCACATTATCCTACGCAAGTGGCACAGGTGACTTTTCTCACAACAACTCCTTGGTACGAAATTGATATACTAGTATATAAACAAATTTCACACATGGCTTTGAACTTGATAGCTTGATCGTGAAATGTTATCTCTGCGGTGAATGACGAAGGTATAAACGCCACTGACAATCTTTACATTACTATCAGACACTTCCCGATAGCGTAAACCACTGTTTAAAAACCAACCACAATGGAACAGTGATAATTCTACAGCTCTTGGCAGATGTTTGTCAACCTCGTCAAACTTTGTGCATTACAACCACTGGTACTGTGATTAACGGTAATTGTCACATTGAAAATAACTATTTTGAACCAAAAGATGTTCGTAGAAATCTCCAAGCAGCGAGCAAAAGTTACATTCACCTCACTATTCAAGCAGTTATAACGTTGAAAATAACACTACTTTGGCACAGAAGATGTTCGTAGAAATCTCCAAGCAGCGAGCAAAAGTAGTATTCACCTTGCAATACAAGAAGTTGTCACGTTGAAAAATAATATTTTGCCACAATAGATGTTCGTAGAAATCTCCAAGCGGCGAGCAAAAGTAGTATTCACCTTGCAATACAAGAAGTTGTCACGTTGAAAAAATAATATTTTGCCACAATAGATGTTCGTAGAAATCTCCAAGCGGCGAGCAAAAGTAGTATTCACCTTGCAATACAAGAAGTTGTCACGTTGAAAAAATAATATTTTGCCACAATAGATGTTCGTAGAAATCTCCAAGCGGCGAGCAACAGCTGTATTCACCATACAATACAAGCACAGGCAGTCCTTAACGACGAATTTTCCGGAACCTATGAAGAAATGGAAGATGTTAGTGCATATAAAAACATAGCGGACATTAAAAAACATCCAAATTGTTCTAATTAAATAAATGAATGAGGGTCAACTTACAATCAACGTATCCATCTCCTACGGCCGTGGCTCTCTCTCTCATCTCAGACGGCTACAACGTTGTTATATGGGTATTATACTTTTTTTGTTCAACTGCTCCAGTCGGCTCCAGTTTTATATTTTATACGCTTACTCAGACATTAATATTATAAATAACACAAAATATGATAGCTTCCGAGTTTCTATCGTCGGATATTTTGTTTTAAAAACGCCAGCTCGACCCGAAAAATGTAAACAGACGTCCGCCATTAGGGGTCGGTATCTCACCACCGGGGTAGCTGGCCGTGGTATCATACCGACCCCTAAGCCGTGGTATGATACCGACCGGTGGCCACTCGTAATCGCTCGGGGGCGGTAAACGCGCTTCGGGGCGGTATGATACCGCAGGCGGTATCTCACCGCATGCGGTAGGCCGTTCGTAATAGGCCTCCAAGTACCATTATACGCAAGCAAATTTACTCATAAACACTGATAGAATGATAAACTAGATATTAATAAAGTATTCTACCGGTATAGTTAATTAATGAGGAACTTATAGTAACGAATGACTCTATTAATGGTAAGGGATGTTGGTTACCTTAGTGGTACAAGTTTCATGCCTGCGATAGACTACGTGGATGAAGTAGTTGAAGACGTCTATGAAGATAATACGGGAGTAATCAAAAAGGTTTGGTGCGAAGAAAACCTTATTGTTTTAGGTGATTGGAACGTTGTCGTCGGCGAAGGTCAGGGTGGAAGAATAACCGGAAAATATGGATTATGAAATAGAAATGAAAGAGGGGAAAGACATTCCGTGGAGAACACAAAATAGGGGTTCCCAACACACTTTCAGAATTACATGCGAATAAGATATGAATGGAAAATGCCAGGAGACAAAAGAAAATTTCTAATAGTCTGTATTTTAGTGATGCAGAAGTTAAGGAATCAGGCGAAGGACAGCAAAAGAAACCCAGGGTCACGTATCCATACTGATCATAATCGAGTGAAAATGAAATGCCATCTGTAATTCAATCAAAGAAATCAATGAAGAATTCAATGCAATTAGAGAAGCTAAAGGAGGCAAAAATCAAGTTGCCTTTATAGAAGTAGTGGAGAGCAAGGTAGGATTAAGTCAGACTGAGAAATCAGTGGAGGATAGCTGAAAAAATAGCAAAATTGGGCTTCAGGAGGCCGCTGGAGAAGTTCTTGGGAGGATAAAATTTTGTCAAGAAAAAGCCGTGAATCAAGGATGAAGTCATAGTCTTCATTGAAGAACAGAGAAAGTATAAGAAAACGAATACTGAGGAAGGGCAGGCTTGATGCAAGATAATAAAGAACGAGATAAAGGGCGTGCAGAATAACCTCGTACAAGGGAAAGTGGAAGCGGCGTATAGAATAGTGAGGAACCATTTCAAGGAACGAATCACAAGATGTGATACCATCAGGAGAATAGAACGGAGAACAGAAGAAAATCTGGATGAGGATCAATTCGGATTTAGGAAAAGCAGGGGCACAAGAGAAGGAATTGTGGCTCTTAGGCTGCTCAAAGAGAAGAGAATGGAATAAACAAAGCGACTTTAAAAGTTGGAGTTGATTGGAGAAGGCATTCGATAACGTGGAATGGAATTCTTCGAAGATCGTGTAATTGTGCACAGTTAGCACAAAAACCAAATAGAGTGATAAAATATGGACCCAACTGCGCAGAACCAATGATAGGAAAAGGAGTAAGACCAGGGGTGCCTCGTTCTACCACTTTTTTTAAAGAGCGAATCGTAATTCCGGGCAAAAGTTGCGTACACGGATGGGTATTGCAAATATGATTTTTTCCAAATCGGTTAATATCTTCTATTCGCCAATTATTCTTAAAATTTGGAAATTTTAAGCGAAAAACGATAAAAATGTTAATGATTTAAATTTGGTTTGAGTGAGCACTACTTTTTTGCAATAGAGTATAACTTTGGAGTTAATTTGATATTTAAGACGAAATGCGTCAGCTATATTGCCTTTAATTATCGAGAAAATGACCTTTTATCGTGTCGCCGAAAGAAATTCCGTGGGGTAGGCAACCCGCAACACTCGTTCTCATTTTACCCTTTGCATGCATAAAAGGACGCGAAATGGAAATGTTTTCCGCGAAAAACGTGGAAATCATGTCTGGAAATGTCAAGGGCAGTCGCAATTATAAGAGGTGGCATAGAAGGATGTGGCATTCACCAAATCAAAAGAATGAAAGTCCATGCTCAAATTTATTGAGACTTGATTGAGACTGCCATAATTTATCAAAGATATTTGGTAAGGAAGGACGTATGCTGCACAAATCAGCATCCACCTTTCACGTTTAAAAGCTGGATTTTTACCTCAAGAGCATTATAGTGATATAGAGTAATATAGAACATTGGTTATGGACAAGTGCAAAATTCGGCGTGCTAAAGTTAAAATTCCTCGATATATGAAGCGCTGTTCTACGGATAATGATCCTATCAAAAGCCTTTATGGAATAAAAATCAAGGTATCACTAAAGACGAAGAATATTACCCAGCAGATAGGGACCAGAATTCAGGTGGAAGTGCGAATTTAGGTGAAGAATGGGTAGTAGATGATTAATTCAGATGGTCAACCAGAGTATGGAAAAGACCTGCTTATGAAAAAGACTGCAAGGCAGTATATAGAATGGTTTGCGCTATGAGTGCTGAAGTATTTCTCGATAATGTACCTCAGAATTTCTCAAGTATCAAAGGGATCAAGACAAGTTGTACAACAGGGATGCCGACTTACAAAAAATATTGGGGGGCCCAAACCGGGGATCTTGCCCCGGGAAATTTTATAAGTAGTGAGTTTCAAGTTTTTTAAGCATTTTAGAAGAGTCATATGATCAGCATTAAAACCCTGATAACTCGAAAATCGATATCTGAACACTCCGGGGAAAATCGACAAGCCTGACACATTTTTCCTCACGCCCATTACAAAGTTTTGAGGGGGCTGGGGCCCCCTCAGGCCGCATGGAGTCGGCGCCACTGTTGTACAATGCAGTTAAAGATGAAATGGAGGATGTCCAAGAATATAAAACTTGGTATTTAGCTCCACTTGTCTGTGGAAGGAAAGCGATTGGTTGCAGGAGAGCGGACTGATGGAGGGGATGTTGATTGGTGCGAGTGAGAATTTGGTGCTGCGATGAAGTAACCCACCGCTACGTCGATTGAGGAGTGACGTCACTTGGCAGTTGCGCTTTCCTTGTTGCTTTGCCTTGGTCCCCGTATAGGCAGCGCGGAGACAATCTTCCCTGAAAGAAAACACACATTTGGCGACATTGCTTCGATCCAAAAGGCACGAAGGAGACAGGAGTTGGTAAACCATGGGATTTTTATTATTCCCCACATTGCCAAAAACTTCGGTTGAAAGCCCGAAATACCCTTAATTTTTGCGCTTAAAGCCGTTTTCTTGCGATGAAATTACTTTAAAGCAGATCTACGGGATCCCACCATGCATGCTATCTACGTGTTTGTTTTTGAGGTTATCGTTATATTTTGTAATAACTTGTAACCCTCCTTGTTTATACTGTTGTAATTTGCGCTCTAATTAGACCGAAAACTAGGGGTTGGTGTCGCTAATTACAAAAATTGAAAAATTCTCATTTTTTAAATGTAAATAAATGTAGCAATTGCAGTATTTCTGGATTTCATGCCTATTCCCATCCAATACGTATCATCCGTTTTTATTGATCGTGAGACATTGAATATTTGTAGGCCCAAGTCATACTCAAATAATAATTATTCTAAGGGATGATTGTACCTATCCGTCAATATTGAGGCGTGCCATAGAATATGGTGTAGTCGTTGTCGCTTTTATTTTGGAGTAAAAAAATCACTAAAAATGCGCAAAATTTTGTTGGTGATACAATAGAGTACAGCCTCAATGAATAACTGACTCATTGAAAAAAATAGCGGTTCGCAGCGTTTAAAATTAATTTTTGCTAGAATTATTTTAAAATTTCCTCAAAAATATATTAAATATTTTACTGTTTTTGGGATTATTTTAGTAAAAGAATAAAAATTCCATTTATTTTTGGGGTCAGGTTTAGTTGACTGCAATAAAATTGGAGAAAAAAATCGATTCACTACAGGTTAAAAAAAATGGTAGGTATTCATATATTTCAAAGCTTGTTTTTGTCCATTTCTTAGTGTAAAAGGTGTTTCAGACATTGGTATCCATTCCAAATGAAATAAACCGAAATGAGGAATAATTTGCTTCGTGTCCGGCTGTTCGCCGCCGTGACGATTGGGAGAGTCGTGATTCGTGAAGTGTCCCTTTCGCTTTCACGGAAGTCATTGAGATCGAGTCACGCCCATCCCAAGTGAAGGTTGTCCACTATATGTATATATCCTCGTTTTTTATCGCCTATATTATTATACCGTTACGGAGCGTCGCGCGCGCTTTTGGGGTCAGCAAGGTCGGACTCAAGGCTGAACACGGGCAAGGAGAGAGAACGGGTTTTTGCTGACGGGAGAGAGGTTATTAAACCGGCGCCGCGCCGCAGCTCGTCTCGCACGAATGATCTCGTGAGGGGCACCGCATCTTGTCACTAGGAAACCGGCCGTGAAATAAAAACCAATTTTCATGTGAAATTTTTTCAATGATTTTTATCACCAATCATTTTGTTGATCAAGTGCCGTTTGGCATTTCGAGGAAAAGTCAGTCGTTCGCACGGAGAGGATGCCACTTCTCTACGCGTCAAGTATTCACTTTTTGTTGCTTAAATCAACTTAAACCATCTCCATCAGTCACCGTCATCGCCGTCACCGGTCATCAGTCTTTTGTTTAGTTTTAGCTTTGGTTGGACGCTGCTGTCCACTCAATTCTCTTATCAGCTAATCTGTTCTCATCTGTTCATATTTTTTCTCTTTCGCATCCTGCTTTACCTGCTTAATGTATTTTAATCGAGGTCTTCCTTTCATTATTGCCATCCGATGGTGCTTCGACGGTTGCCGTAGCTACCAAAATGGATACTATACTTGAAAAAATATCGTCGACCACCACTTCACTAGTGGAAGTTGCTTATTTTATTTCAAGTGCAGTAATGCATCTATTAGGTACACTATATCTCGCCTGAAGTCTCAAATTAAGTTTGCACTCTAGATGGCGTGGTGACACGGACAAAAAATTAATAGCTCTCGCAGGATGTTGTCATTTCAGTTTTCATATCTCGTTTTGCCTTCAATGCATGCATCTCTTGTACTAGAAAAATGTGATGTAAGAATAAGCGGACTTACGTAGTATAAGTTGGTGGCGGTTGCGATTCGGATGGCGTTGGTGCAGGAGGTGAGGTCACTCCGCAGCAGTGTTGCGTCATCTCCTCCGTGCGAACGAGGAGGCTGTAAATATATACTGGAGGGGGCACCACTGGTTTCGAGCGACGTATGGCCGGAATGGGGGTGCTTGGGAAGGACAAGACAACTTTGACCAAAACATTGACAATCCCATAAGAGTCAATGCAGTCACTATTTGGTGAAATGTTTGGTCATGACTCGTTAACACATTTAAATAACCTATGGAACGCTCAATGTAAACCTTTTTTTCTGACTTCATCGGTAAGCTTCGCGAAATTATGACTCGAGTATCTTTTCCCAGGGAAAAATTATTGTCAATCACCACGGTTACGTTCTACAACCAGCTAGGCTGAAAATAAATTTTTACGAGAGTAAACTAGTCATTTACCTAAACTTATACAGGTATTGAATTTTATTATGGCCCACAGAAATTAACAAATACAGTAATAAAGTATATTTTAAAGGATATCCCAACCAGTAAAGCGGCGCTTAACAGACACAACAGAGTTTATACATTAATGGAAGTATCGCGAACGATGAGAAAATCCTATGACAGTCACCGGCGAAATACTAATGATTGTGGTCGCATTTTTCGCTTAATTTAGTTCATTTTCAGAACAAAACTTAGCCACCTCAAAATATCAGTCGCAGACTGAGTCCAAAAGTTGTCAAACTAAGACGACGGAACTTCGACCTCGCCAAATTCTAAATCTATCTGTTCTAAACCCAATACATCTTATTTTATTCTTATGATTTTCACTACCGAAGTATGTTGGCGTTAGTAAGATATGGGTAACTTCGTCAAAAAATAAACTGCCCTTGAATTTACGTGATAGGTCTAGTTCCATCCGAGTTTATCTAAGAGTAACACTAACATGACTATCAAAACGACTTTTCACGTACACGGTTGGTTTTCTCTGCTCACGTTCTACCTCTGTTTTTAAGCTTATTTCATGAGGGTCCCAAACACTGACAGCGTATTCTATACGGGGTCTAACGAGGGAGAAGTAATTAGCTAATTTTTCTCGCTTTGTCTTCGCAGTTGCCTAGTATTCTTTTAACAAATCCCAATTTACGATTAATTGGACCTATCATATCCCGAATAAGTATATTCCACGATATATTGATAGATTATTAGTGAGTCTAACGCCGAGATATTTTTCGGATCATATAGTATCCAATTGGGTACCCTGAATAAATAGCTATTTTGTTGGGAGTTATTTTTCCAGAATTTCATTGCTACGCATATTTTCAATTTAAACTCAAGCTACCAGGGGACCGATTGTGTAACTTGGCTACCTTTCGATCGTTAGAGATCCGTTCACTCTCGATTGAGTTCTCGGTATTCGAACGTTAGCTGTAAGTGCGATTGTGTATGGACGATCGTCAACAAGCAATCGAAAGTTACGACGTTGTCATATTTACTTGGAATTGGGAATAAGTTTCGCGATTATTTTCCTTGAGCGCATGCGCAGTAAGGCCGAGAGTGGCTGTGTTTGTTTTGAAAAGCGAAACTATGTTAACAATATTGGTTTCAGATACAATCGGCCAATTAAGTTTATATTATTGAAAGAATTTAACTTTGCGTATAAATCAATCTTTCTCAATTCAGTATTAAATACCTTCCTTTCCGTTGGAGCGTAGCTGATATTTGGGATAAGTAGTTTTTACTCAGATATCGCTGACTATTTAGAAATGCCGCGGTAAGTCTCCATTTCGTTACTTTTGCAATTTGCTAAATAATAACTTGTATCATTTGTAATTGACTTAATTCCTTTAGAGGAAATATATGAGCGGATATTCGATATTGATAGGCTCTCGTCTTCGCCTTCGTGTGTCTGCAAGGAGCAATGCCGCAGAATATTGAATATTTGCAAGAAATAAAAACTGACGAGTGTGAATTAGTACGACGTCTTAATAATAGTCGTCAGGTAAACAGTTAAAAAAGCACGTAACTCATGAAATAAATAAGTACGTTAATATTCTCAATCAAAAACATTCTCATCATCACAAACCTTTCACCTATTACTTGAAAGAAAAAGCAAATATGCAGAGTCATCTTTGATATCTCCTCTCGTCTCAAACACCCGAATATCACTTCAAAAAATTTACCCTTCTTGAGGAAACCATATCGCATCAGAGACATTAATTGAAGTACATAAACCATATAAAGTCAACTATTAATTTAAGACGTCATTGAGAAGTTAAAATAAACTATTTGAATACATAAATTAAATCATTTACTTGTCAATAACTGCCCGATGATCCGAATTAAATTAAACATTGTAGAGAATATAATTTTGGCAATGTATTATAGCACAACTATAATTTACCTAATATACTATAGTGGAACCACGTTTAAATCAAGCATACAAAAAGGATAATTTCATTTGAATTGCACACACATTACATCGCGAAGCAATTGTAAACGTCCTCATCTTTGTATCGTATAGTAAACTAACACGTACAAATTGTATTTATCGATGTAATTTCACTACTTATTCACGTTATTAAAAACATAACACAACGATATATAAATAAAAAATAGAATGTTTAATTCACTTAATTCCACATGAGTTAATTTCATTTCAAATGCACACACATTACACAGCGAAGCAAATGTAAACTTGCTCATCTTTATACCATAGTGAACTAATACGCACAAATTGCAATTATTTATGTCAATTCACTACAAATTCACGTAATCAACAACATAACACTGCGATTTATGAATATAATTGATTGCATAATTCACTTAATCCCAAAAAAAGGACATACAACGTGGCCATTAAAGGTTATAAACACTTAAATTCCATCCCAAACCTCACCTGTGAACGATTCGATAGCCTTATCGTCAAGTGATGTGTTGACGAAGAGATGCTTTCGATCGAGAGCCGAAACACTTTCGAACGTAACGTTACACAATCGCTCCTTCAATTTTTTTCGAGTTGTTGATCTAAACTCCACGGGAACAGGATCTTTACGTTCGAACGTAAAGTTACACAATCGGCCCCCAGGGGGCCTATGCCTGAGTTTTCACTCGCATGCGAGTGAGTGGTAACTAAGGGGTCACGTGACCTTTTTTCGAAGTACGAGTGAATTTGGTATGCTCGAATCGGGGGAGTGAGCTCGCACGTACGAAATTTCACTCCCTCACTCAAACCCAGTGAAAACCTTTTTCGAAGTACGAGTTTCGAGTAATCAACAAACATGGCGATGGCAATATTGCGACTGCAAGTATTAGAAGATCTAGAAGAGGAAGAGCAAAAGATACGACGAGTTCCTCGTGAAATACGGGAACGTAAGTCGCCCTTTAATTTAGACAATTCCAAATTTATTAAATTATATCGTCTAACCAAAAAGATGACCACGGAACTTATCGCATGTGTAACTCCGTATTTGAGAGCTCCTTCGCGATCGTCAGCTCTAACTATCGAAATAAAGGTTATTATCATTTATTAATGCTACTTTTGCCAAATTGACGGATTATGCTTAAATATTTGCTAGTAATAATACTAGTTTTGACAGATAAATAGACAAATAAGTTAAGTGAATGTGATATAAACACCGCCATGAAGAAAGAAAAATTTTTTCCTAATAATTTACTATATTGGTCCTTTTAGTACCAGGGAAATGGGAATTAAGTGATATAGAATAAATGTTTTTCAAATTTTTTATTTTTCATTTGAGATAATATCTTTCAGCTACATTTATCAATTTCCCTCCAAGCCTTTCAATTTCTTCCACCTTATTTCTTTCCAACTGCACCCTTTCCTCCTCCAACTCCATCTTCCTCCTTTTTATTGCCACTTTCTCTTCTTCAAAGACCCCTCTCTTCTGCCAACATCCTTCTCTCCTCCAGTACCATCTTCTCTCTCTCCACCTCGACCAACTGTCCGCTGCCATCTTCGTTGCTGCTTGCGTTCTTGAATCTGGGTTGTAAACAAATAGCAATTACTTCCATTGAATTGATAATTAACAACAGATAGCATGGTGCTAAGTAAATCAGTTTCTTGTAATTTGAATGTTAATTGCTACTGGTATTTTTCACAGATATTTTAGTGGGTACACATTGGTAAATTCAATCACCACAAATTATATATGATGTATTTCGACCAAAGGTCACATTTAGGGAAGGCAAATTAATGCATTATCCATGGTTTTTAATGATAAATGAAATTGGATACTGCTTTATGCACACTTCTTTTCAAGTTACACAATTGATCTGGGAGGATGATTAAACCAAGATGAATTTAAATTACAATAATTTTAAGGGGTCATCAAAATTTTGCTGTTGACTTACATGTTAAAAAAGTAAATATAGTTGAACATATTCCATCAAGTTTAAGTGTTCTCATGTAAACATTGTTGCTGAAAACAACAAAATCAGCTTCCAAATCCATCATGATACAGGTTTTCAAATAATTGTAATTAGGTACTTTGAAGTCATATACTCATTAAACTCACACTTCACTCATTTAGCATTAACACTGATTCTCAGTTTCATCAAAGTTTTGCTTCGGGAAATAATTATGCTACTTACGGCAACACAGAATAGATATAACGATCGGCCTTCTTAAGGTTTTTCGTTTATTTGTGATTGAACAAACCAATTTGTATTGCTTTCTACTTCGGCAATAATCGCATCAAAACTAGAAATGTCAACAATAATAACCGCATGCACACACCTCCTCCCACTACTTAAATTCGGTATTATAAATTCAGTATAATTGATAATAAATAAATTTGAAAGCTGTGACTGTGGACCTAATTCTTTTTAGATAATCATAAGCTCACCCCTAAGCTAAAGGTATTAATTACAGCTCATATGAAAACGCACGTAAAAAACCTTAATGATACAAAATTACATCATCACACACTTAAGAAGATCGTCATACAATCCCACATCCTATACTACGAGCCGTTTGTTTACTTTGAGAATAATCGCGTTCTACTACAGATATCTACAACAAGAACGTCATGCACTCACCTTCCGTCACTCTTTCCACGATTTGCGTACTCCGCACGCATTCAGCTGCATCGCTATTTCCTCCCACTGTCAGCAGCATCCTTGTGGGGTAGAAAACTTTCCCTTGGCAAGATCTTTATTCGCTGAAATAGGACATTGGAGACATTAATATCAACATTAATGCGGTAACTTATTTTCTAGGCAAGGCACACCATGTTAATTACCTTCAATGAACTCCATCAGCATTTCCTTCTGCTCCTCATTAACTTTGGACATGGCTGGTTCACTTCCAAAATGCCCTTGGTGAATGTATAAATGAATTTGGCGTACTCGTAAAGCGTCATTAGCAACGCAGTTGTTGAATTCCCGGGTAAAATCATGCATACAGAAAGGTGGGCGATGATTGGTTGCACGCTGTCCGGAAGCCCTATCCTACCGCCCCTACCATTACCCTCCCGGCGTTGCCACGTCTTGAAACAACTATCCCCCCTCCCCCCCAGCTTGTTGACACGTTGCCATAAACAAATCATTTCTCCCTTGCACCACTCTCCTCGAAGATGATTTGGGCATACCGAATTCCGCCTTGAACGCTCGTAGTGCGAGATCGGTCGTGCGAGTGCATTCGCATACGAGATATTTCGAACGGACTCGGGCATAGGCCCCCAGGCATCGCATCATGCTTGGATTGCAGTAAGGGCGTTCGTTAGTTCATCTTTTCTACTTCGGATTTCCCTTTACACTACATCGTCGTCTACAAAAAATCAATACATAAGTTAGTAAGCTACGCTACCGGTCAATTAACCTACTTCTAAGTAAGTCCATATAAAATCGCTTCTGTCTTGACTTGGTGGAGATTCGGCACATCCATGATAAAAACGGCAAATTAATTTCCACGCTTCAATATAAAACACAACTACCCACCATGGGTTACCTTGAAAATGGCATAATGTATCAAAACCATGGTCGGTGGTTCAGTTGTGAATGAAAGTAGTTTTTCTCATGGATATATCGAACTTCTCAAAGTAAGGAATCAAGCCATTTTATACGTTTTATATTAAAGTGTGAAAATTACCATGTGTAGTATTTAACGTGGAGATAGTACCAGTTATCGACATGGATATTTCTAATTCCTAACGCAGATTGTTCGTAAATGATGCTCTCTGTCTCACTCTGAAACTACATACGACACATTAGCTCTTAACACTTGGAACTATAGTTTTCGCTGATAGCCGAATTTTATATATATCTTGACGATACAATCGATGGAGTTAATACCTCTTCCTTGCTATTCCTCGAGAGTGCAAATACTCTATGGTAAATATGGGGAATCTCCCTGCGTTCATTGGCGGAATTTTCGGGAGCGAGTTGCAAATCGCCCTGGAAGCATGCATGAATAAAGCGTAGGTACGTGCGGACTCCTCCTCCTCGCTGCGGCGGCGTCACTTCCAAAAGTCGCTTCCCACGGCCATCGACCGCCTTTCCCACTGCCCTCCCGTGGCGCGCACAGAAAAATCTGAGGGGGAGAGGGGGCGCAAAAGCAACCTTGAGCTACCTTTACTTCGATCGTTATAAAAAAATGATCAAGTCGTACCGAAAGTTTAATTTAAACACATATAGAGTACGAGGGTTCGGGGCGAACCCTTCGAGGATACAACGCACCGGGGCCGGGAACCAAGCCAGTGGCTTATACGCCAGATCACCCGTGGAGGGGGAGGAGAGGAACGGAAAAGGAAAGAGGCGCCGCCGCGATAGGAGCCCGACGACGCCTCTGGGAAAGGTTAGGTGCGGAACGAACGGGAGAGGAGAGAAAAATACCTCAACGCTATAGAAGCGAAAAGGGCCCTACTATATAGCGAAACCAGGCAAAGCCATTGATGTTCTAACGATCTTGGAGGATTATTCTATGAGGAAGAATAATCCATCGATCAGATCGTTAGATACATATAGAAGACAGTGCCATCTTACGATATAGAAACAAGTGACAATAGAAGGGATTACACTACCAAATATTTTCACTGATTTATAAAGCAATGGGTGTAAGAAAGGCTCTCACCTAATGATGATAAAGCAACACCACTCCAGCTTAATGTCAGAGACAAATCGAAAGATGAAGAAAAAATAGAGGAGCTAGAAGACACATGGAGAAGCAAGCAAATACATGGCATTCATCACAAATTTCTTCATCAGGAATGTGTAGACACCTCACTATCAAATGCCTGGTTACAAAGAGGTGAGCTATATAAGGAAACGGAGGGGACAATGGTAGCCATCCAGGACAGAGTAATTGGTACGAAGAATTATAGGAAATATATAATCAAAGACGGAAGCGTATTAAATGACTTATGTCGCAAATGTAATGCAAAGAGTGAGACGATTGAACACATAATTAGCGAATGTACGAATCTAGTAGGTAATGAATACACCAAAAGACACAATAATGTATGCAAAATTATTTATTTAGAAATAGCGTATGTTACCGGATTAAAAGTGGATCATGAACCATATTACCTTTTCACCCCTGCTACAGTGCTGGAAAATGAAAATTACAAATTATACTGGGACAACACAATTTACACAGACAAACCTGTCCAGCATAACAGACCGGACATAATCTGGATTAAAAAAAAAGAAAAGCAGACCTTTATAATTGAAATAGCAGTTCCGGCTGACCACAACCTTAAGAAGAAATACGAGGAAAAGAAACAAAAATATCAAGACCTCGCAAGGCAAATAAAAACTATCTGGAAACAGGACGTGGTCACCATCATCCCCATAGTAATATCATCAACAGGAATAATACATTCATCACTAAATTTTGGAATTGAACAATTAAAAATTAAAAGAAACACAATATATAACATTCAAAAATCTGTAATACAGGATACATGTAGAACAGTTAGATTGTTTTTAAATGAATTGTAACTTGAGGCAGCGTCTTGGCAAGGCCCGACGCTGGCAGACCTCCAAGTAAATCTTGTGGAATAAAGAATAATAATAATAATATTTATTATACGGACAAATGTCCTTTTACAAAAAATTACCATAGAAATTGTTACATTGAAATAAAATACAAATGAAAGTAAAGTTACACATTTTGGCGAACAAATTTTTTGAATGCATTTTGGGATAAATGAAAAATATCTGATGAGTTACAATGTTTGTTAAAATCCCTCATTATCTGAAAAACTGGTAGGTGAAACATGTAATTGGTTCTCAAATGCGGAATATGAAAAAGGAAGTGACATCTGGAGTGAACTGATGGAACCCTTAGGTTAATTAATGATAAAAGATAAGAACACTTAATGTGATTATTAAGCAATGAGTGTAAAAATATTAGTCCTATTTGTTTTCTACGTGCAGAAAGGGTGTGGATATTGAGTACTTTCAAAATATTGTCATATTCACCACTTTCCCTTACCATTCCGGCCTTAAAGGCCACAAATCTAAGAAATTTATTTTGAACCTTCTCTAGGCCTAACTCATATTTATGATAGAATGGAAACCAAATCATAGAGCTATATTCCAGAATCGGTCTAACTAGGGTGATGTATAGGAGTCTAATACAAGCCATATTATTAAAGTCTCTGGAATTGCGAAAAATGAAGCCGAGAGTTTTGTAAGCTTTTGTAATTGTAACTTCAATGTGGCTGTTAAAAGTTAAATCAGAGTCAAATATTACTCCCAGGTCAAGTTTCTGGTTCACTCTAACAAGGTCTTGTCCAGACGTAGAGTAATCGACAAGAACCGGAATCTTAGATTTACAAAAGGTTAGTACATTACATTTACTAATATTTAAATGCAAGGCATTCATTTTACACCATTCGGAAATATTTGTCAGACATCTTTGAAGTACAAGAGCATCTGCATAAGAGTCTATAGTGTGAAACAACTTTATGTCATCAGCATACATAAGATAATTAACAGGTTTAATTACAGTTCCAATATCATTAATAAAAATTAGAAATAGAATTGGTCCTAAATGTGACCCCTGGGGGACACCAGATACAGCATTGAAGGAAAAAGAAGTGACGCCATTGATTTTTACCATTAGTTTTCTGTTTGCCAAGTAACTGCTAAACCAGGATAGTAAGTTTCCACTTATGCCATAAGCATTTAGCTTTGCTAGGAGTATTGTGTGGCATACCTTGTCAAAAGCTTTGGTAAAATCACAATAAATAGTGTCTACTTGATGGTGTTCATACGCTGAGGCAGTGACAAAGTGCTGAAAAGTTAGTAGGTTGGTGACGGTAGATAAACCACTCCTAAACCCATGTTGCTCTTCGACAAGAATATTTTCAGTAAGTGGGGTCACTAAACTTTCAAGCACCTTTGCAAAAACAGATTGGAAAACAATAGGTCTGTAGTTATTCACTTCATTTTTTTATTGCCACTCTTGTGCACAGGAATTATGTAAGAGGTTTTTAGGAAATCAGGAAAAATGCCATTCTGTAAGGATTTGTTGAAAATTATGTAAAGGGGAAACACTAAGGCTTCACAACAGTTTTTGATAAGCAGTGGAGGTAAGTTGTTAGGACCAGAACTCTTTGATACATCTAGTTTTCTCAATATGTATAGAATTTCATCGACAGTGACATTCACAGTTGAAATATTAATATTATGACTAAAATTAAACTCGGGAGGGGAATTACTCTCGATAGGTGAGTAGACCTCAGAAAAGTACTTTGCGAATAGATTTGCGATATCACCATGATTATCACACTTAATGCTATTGTAGGACATTGTTGATGGGATGTTTTTTGTATTTCGGCGATTATTTACATGCGACCAGAAATGTTTAGTATTCACTAATATATTATCCTGCACAGTGTTTAAATAGGAAACATAACTGGATTTTGAAAGAATTTTACATTTTTTACGAATATCTGAGAACTTTTGGTAATCTACAAGGTTCCCAGAGGCTTTATAAATTCTGTGAAGGATTTTCTTTTGATAGATTAATTGCTTTAGGGTCGGTGTAAACCATTTGGGATAACTACTGTTACAACATAATATGACAGGAGTAAATAATTCTATAGCTTGATACATTATTGAATAAAAGGAGTTCACTGCCTCATTACAATCTGATTTACATAATACCATAGGCCAGTTTACTTCATTGAGGTAGTTATTTAAGCCAAGGAAGTCACAGTTTTTATAGTCAAGAATAAGCTCATTTTTTTTTACTATGTCTACTTATGTTGGATATAATGATTATTTCGCGTGCATTTACTGCATAATTGCCCTGGTGTTCACTCTTTGTTTCTATCTTGGGCATTAAAAGCCATCCACTGCAACGGAAAGGGTCTTCTACGCTAACCTGGTGATATGTCAAATAGTACAAACTAATACATGATAATCTCAAATTTGTACTCCAGGAACACTACGATATCGAATTACTCACTATAAACAGAAATAAGCACATTTGACTTCTGGTGCCGCCAGGTCTATAAATAGAAGAACAAATAGTAAATAATAAACACGGATAACTTTACAAATCTTACAACAAAACGGAGAAACCGGAGGCAAATACTTACTGAATGAATACTAGCAAATAGCTTGAACTATCATTAATCGAAAAAGAATAATTGACAAATAATAAATTATAATGTGTAACTCCTTTCGCCAGACTTCAAACTATACGTTAATGCTAACGCCAGGATTTTATCCACCATTTTTCTCTTGATTTTAAAAATTCGCATCGGCAATAATAAAAGCATAATATCAAATACAGCGAAATTACGATTATAAAAAACCTGTTAATAAGTAGGAAAAGAAGCTGAAAAAAGTTTGAGAGACAGTCCCGACCCCTCATTCTTCACTACCCGAGCTGAAAGCGTTGCTCACTAGGCCACCGCCGCGACGACCCGTCATATGTCAAAAATCATATAATAATTACTTTAGCCACTAAGGGTAAAAACCGGTGCAAGTATGCAGTAAATGCTCACGAAATAATCATTACACCCCACATAAATAGAAGCGGAATGATAAATTTGCTGTATAAAATAATTTTTCCCTTTGTGTGCATGTATATAATCACAAGCGGAATGTAGGCGGAGTGCAGCAGATAGCTACGAAAGGAGTATAGGATACTAAATTTGATTGAGAAGCAGAAGTGGTGCTACAAACTTGGTCCTAAAACTTTTGAAAGTGACTGTACGTGTAACTCTGATGTAAATATAAGTTAAATAACGGATATTTCCATGTACAAATCCCCATCTCTGAGTTACCCTTTCATTTTTATGACAATTTACTATTTTTCATAGTACGAAACTGACTTGAACATTTATCAGGAACATAGGTGGACCAAAGCGAGACCTCTGCTTTAAAAAAATGCTGTTCCAACGAAATTTGAATGCTAATCCTAAAAGAAACGGAGAGAACCCCGAATTTCCTCCCTTCAGAGGGCAAAACAGCTATAGCTATAGCACATTTGTTCATTTATTTCACAATTTACATCCGTAAACTAAAAACCAGTAATAAGTAAAGGATTTTATGATGGTAAGTCCACAAATTAAAACATCCACGATAATTGCCGTGATTACTGTCTCTTTCAAAAGCGTTGACATTCCATCTTAAGAAGTTTCATTTCAATGAAATGATTATTTTTGTGACAAAAAATTGTCCAGAATCCCTGTTAACAATGCCAATACGCTCCTAGTATCTGCTAGAACAAAATTAACATTGTGTTTCGCCATGACGATAAACTCTTGGCCATTATTTATACGAACGCAGTGTGTTTACGGCTTCTTCAAGCATTACTCTCGCGACATTAATGAGGTTCACACGTCACGCGGCGTCAGCCAATAGAAATAAGTTTCGTGCCGTGGGCGTGGCCGAAGCTCCTAGCGGACTTTCAAAGCTACTTATCTCGGTTAAAAATCGAATTTGAGCTCTAAAATTTGGCGTGTGTGTTTTTCATTCATATCTTTTTGGTTTTAAGTAACGAAAACCAATTTTTGATTTTGAGTGTTCCCTCCTATTGTGGTTCCGCAATGCTCGGCAATGCAGGCGGCCCCGCCTGCATTGCCGAGCATTGCGGCTAAGCGAGCACAGCGGATAAGGGGGAATTGAGGACTCACATGAATTCGGCGGCAGACGAGACCTGGGACGGACGGCGACTCGGGTGCGGACGGTACGACGGCTCCTGGCGAGGCTGGGAAGGCAGGAAGGAAGTCCGGAGGAGGTCGGACAGCGACCCGCGACCGAGGAAGGGAGGATGCTCGGAGGAGGTCGGTATAGCGACCCGCGACCGAGTAATGGAGGGTGCCCGGAGGAGGTCGGACAGCGACCCGCGACCGAGTAAGGGAGGATGCTCGGAGGAGGTCGGACAGCGACCCGCGACCGAGTAAGGGAAGGAAGGAACAAGGTCCTGGCCGGAGGACGGCGCGCCGCGGCGCCTCAATATAAGTAAATCCTGAGGAGCAAAGGTTGCAGGTACCGCTCGAATTGATAGGAAGGTCATTGCCCGGGGTGGGGGAGGGGTTGAGTGAGTGACTAGTCGGCCTCGTCACAGGGGGAGGAGAATAGCCGGCTCGCGATAATGGTGATACCCTTTTCCGCGAAACCGAAGTTCCGCGAGTCACTCCGACAATAGGAGTGTCAATGGCTGACTACTTTTCCTTGTTTCCTGTAATAGTAATCTTAGAAAATGTATCCAGAAAAATTGAGCTTTTTCCAAAGTGCTAATATTCAGTGCTTACTTCTACGACATAAATATCTTGAATTATAATCGCATATGAGTCAAGTATCACCCAGTGACACTTGCAATTCTGCTTATAATTTGCATACTAAGAAAGAATGCTGTCGCCATTTCGAATATCGCAGAGCACATCTACTCGGCAGAAAGACGAGTGATAATAATTGAAATAACTATGAACATAACTCTTCCTGCATTATATATCTTCCGAGTTTAGTCAGGATATTTACCGTAATGTCGCTAATTGTGTTGACTATATTACAGTAAAAAAAGGATAACTACCATTGACTTTCCTGTGATTTTAATTTCTTTCATTTACCTTAATTTTGCCTGCCAAATATCCATTTAATTAAAAAGTTGGTTATTCCATCATCTGACCGGCATGTATTCATCAGCTGCTAATTCTAATTACAGTCATCATATCTTCTCTATCCTGTTAGCGGCAGGCATTCTTATTCCAGCAGCATGCAGTCCATTCTGCAAGGGGCCAGAAACCTCTCGAAAATATCTCTTTGCTGGCACCTGTAAAATTCCCGAGAGGAAAAATCATCCTCCCTGACTGAAATGACCGAATGGCTAAAGCACTCTAATGGCTGGAAATCGAGAAATCCGGGATCCCGAATGACGCTTCTTATGCCAGAGTGTCGCTAATGCAGTGGCGGCTCGTGAGTCAAATGCAGAGGGGGGGGGGGGGAGGGGGCACCCCGACGGGGTCAAATAAAAAAAAAAATATTTTGTGTATTTTAGTGAGTCTTTCAGGCAATCTAAGTATTAAATTTGTGATGCCATAAGTTCCGTTTTTTTAAACAAAAATACCTAGTTTTCCTAATAAAGCTTTATTAATAAATACTAAATGCAGTAGACTCTCGGTCTTACGGATCGGCTTAGTCCGTGCTCTCGTTTGTACGGATCAATGATCTTGAATAATAAAAAAATATTTGCTGCGATATTTTGCAAATACAAACGGGAATACGTAATTTTACGTTTTAGCGTCTACATTTTTCGCGCGGATATACCCGCAATACACTACTGTTGTACAATCATAATGCGTTAATTGTAAAGTCTATGCAATATTTGCAATGGTATAGGTAGCAATGACACTTGTAACACCTGAGGAGGGAGGGGAGTGTCACTGACCTCCACTAGGCAGCAAACACCTCTAGAATGCGCGCGCTTTGTTATTGCAGATGTAACCTTTGATTGCTGTGTAGGCGTTGCTTTCGACTACAGTATAATTTAAAATCAATAATTAAACATTTTTCACACATTTTTAACAAAATATGAAATACTCTACTTACATTCTTTTAGTTATATTGCTTGTAGCAGAAGTCCATCCTTCTTTCCTTTCGTCCAGCAAAGTGATTAATTACACGTTCGTTGAAATCAGCGCTGGACAACAATTTCTTTTTGATTGAACACATTGCAAGGGTACTGAGTCTATCTTCTCTCATCGTGCTTCTAGTAAATGTCTTTACTCGTTTCAATGTTGAAAAACATCTTTTCACTCACTCACTCACTTTCTGCTGTTGTCATTGGTATGGTGCAGTTGATCTGAAGTAGTTTAACTTATTCTGAGGGAACTTCTTTTAGGTTGTTGTCATAAATAAACTTAAGGAGCCGCAATGAACCGGTTGCCTTTGAAAAATCTCTTCAAATCAAATTTAATTGGTGGGCATAACAGTGCACAAATAATGCGTTTTTGTAAAGGGCTTTAACTCTTGCCTGTACCCCTGTGTGCTGACCACTCATAACGGAAGTACCGTCATAACTTTGAGCGATCACTTTTTCAGGCGTTTCATTTACTTTCAGCTTTTTAAGTTCGCCAAAAATAGCCTCACTCACCGACGCCGCATCATGACCTTTTGGTATTACAAAACTAAGGAATCTCTCATTTATTGACCCATTTAGTTCATAGCGAACTACAAAAACAAGCTGGGATAATGTAGCATAATCTGTTGTTTCGTCTGCTTCAATCGCGATGAACTGTGTTTGAGTAAGCTCATCACGAACAATCTCTAGGCATACGGCATATATGGCTTCAAGAAGCTTGTTTTGAATGGTTTTGGAAATGCCCAAAAAAACTCTGCTATTCGTCCTGTCAATGTGCTGTTTCAATGTTGAATCCAATTCAGCCATAAGATTAACTAAGCCACGAAAAATGCCAGGATTGTCAGAATTTTCCCTTTCGTCATGTCTCATTAAAGCCAATTCAAATGCCCCATAAAACTTAATTGCATCAATCAATTTACTTAATACGTAACGGTTTTTTGACACTTCTTCATTTAGTTTTTGAATTCTTAATCTGTAAGCACCATCTAGTTGGACTCTTATGTCAAATTTGCCTAAAACGGCATACTCAATGCAAGCATTACGATGTTTTTCACTCAATTTATGTTTTTTTGACTTTATCATTTAAATATTTTAAATCCGAGGCACCATCCACCGTCCATTCACGGTCTGCAGCTCCCATTACCAAAAAAGGATAGCAAAAAAAGAATGTTTGACTTTGCACAAAACTATTTCGTGGTTTAGAGGCCTTTTGTTGTTGATTCATATTAAGTACAGGCCTGGGGGGCCTAAATTCTTGAGCTCGATACTATGTTCCATGTCCTTTTCTAATAATAAAATGTCCATGTCCATTTCTAATAATAAAATTCACATCGTTGGAAACCGACGAGGCCATTATGAATCACTGATGCACTAAACAATCACTAACACTAAAACACCAACAATCACTAACTCGTTTTACTCAACTGCAACTAGGCCTATTTACATATTAATCACTCATTCGATAAAACAATTTACACACAATAAGTCAACTGGTCACCAAAACAAGGTTTACAGCAACACTGCAACACCACAGAATAGGGACCTACTTTTTCCCTAAGTGAGGAGGTACTAGTACTTGTAGCCTTTAAAAAAGAGAAGGACTCTTATGATTGCGTTTAATTAATAAACAAGGGGCGACACAAAATAGGCCGACGAAAAATACGACCAAAAAGAACAAGGTGCCTGGACACAGAATTGGGACAATTTTTCCCTATTAAACTACACTTTCAATGAAAACAAAAACTGTTGATTACTTCAAAATTGTCTTCTTGAATGTACACATAGCACTAAGAATCTTCTTAATCGGCAAGTACGCACAGTTAACTCCTCGAAAATGATGTCTGAACTCATTTCACTCCGTTCTTTCCGAGAGACTTGCTGTTACTATACTACTAAGGGACGACTCAAGGGAGATAGAAGCCGTGGTCCACTAATGCTGATTCAGCTGAGGGACGAATGTAAGGTCAGCAAAGGCATTCAAGCAAACAAAAGACGTCACGTACCATCTCCTTGGGTCTAAGATTCATTTGTGGTAAACACACGAAACGCTAACGGGTCGCACTTGGAATAACCATGTCTTCGAACTCATTTCCATGATGAAATAGAATAAATTCTAGATCGTAAAAGAAGACGACTCTAAGCCACAGATGGTAGCTATAAGGATCTCCGCACTTATATGAACTCTTCGAAGCCACTTAAATCAGACCCAAGTGGACATTTTCCGTCAGACAGCTACAGCTCTGCCGCTGAGGAATTAAGTAAACATGAACTAATAGAACAAGGACGGATAGGAAAATCATGAATCTGTACACAAAACATCTACATCTACATAATACCCTGCGAGCCACCTCTAGGGTGTTTGGCAGGGGGTGATCAATCACCAGCATGCAGCATGCATTTGGACTCCCACATGCACACCACACAGTCCAAAAAGGTGCATTGCACGCGGCACTTCTTGATATTCATTGAATGCCTCTAAGTATTTAAAGCCACGTTTTACGGGTTATATCATGTTCCATATCCTTCACCCTATCACGCACGCATCTATTTCCTAAATTATCCATCAGTGGGAAAGTTATCTGATTTTTCCCAATACTGCAGGTGTTTTGATAAATTTATCTGAAGAATAGGTGCCGCATTTCTACTCATCTAGAAGATAGGACGAAATTGTAAAGGCCTAGATATTATAATATTAGTTTCCCCAAGGTTCTTGAAATTCGTAATCATAACAGAACTGTGGCAAATACTCTAGAATAGTTTTCCTGCGTCACCATGGCCTTTAACTGGTTGGATTTTATGTGTTCCGGGATTCAAACACCCGAAAAAGCACGCATGATGCTATAATTTATTTTCTGTAGCAATACCTATCAGTAATTTAAAATTAAATCGTATAACTACACCCATAACAGTACCATTCTGATTCCCTGGGTCACTATTCTATGGCAACACCAAGTAGACTCAAGATTATACGCCCGCCAGCCGGCGCGGCGCAGAGATGTCAACTCACTCGTCGCTCTGCGCATGTCCGGACGTCGTCCCAAGACTTCCATAAGGCACAAGGTTAGACGCGTCATAGCACCAGCAGCCCCCACCACTACCACCCTCCATATAACTGCATGGGGATGGATTGGGACGTTCTGGCCAGCGCTCCATGGCTACAAATAAGAACTTCTCGCGCTATTTTTTTCGTGTTTTCCTACTTTTTCGATGTATGCGATTAAAAAAATCGCTTTGATTAATTAGATGTATAATTATAAATTAATGGGTATTTAATATTTTTTTCCTTTTTCAAATCTTTGGGAGGGGCGGCGTCCGAGAGTCCTTATGGGCAAGCCGCCACTGCGCTAGTGGATTAAATGCAAGAGCCAGCAAATCGAGTCTTTGATGCGGCTTCGTCTTTCAGCTCGCATAATTAATTAAAGGGATGAAATTTTGAGGTAGCTTTTCAGAAAGATTGCTATTTTGATGCAATGCATTTGGACCCCTTTAATTTTTTTCATTATCATGATGTCATGTATCTTTCGCCTCTTTCACGGTCACGGCTGCTGTCGCTGCCACTTGCTTCTTTACAGGCATTCCATATCCATCTTAATAATCTCTTATGCGCTTCCTACTGATATTGTTTATCGTAGATTTGTTCGCCTCCATATTAATTTTGTCCGAGGACAGGAAGCATGCTCATTTGAGTCGACTTATTTTTCGAGGTGTCAGACCTCCACAATCATATGAGAACATCGTGATGTGAACGACTATTCATGAGAAGATATTACTTCGGTATCAGTTTTGTTTTCAATGACTCCTCATCCAGAATCATCCTTAGATTAGTCAGCAGCTTCCTCCAGAATATCAACCGTCTCAGTGTTTCGTGCATAAATAGTTTGTTTCCTTAGCAATCACTCCCCTCCGCATACCATCACTGCTGTCGGTGAAGTTGTTTACGTCTGGTGCTGTATGTACTCCTCAGAAAATCCTCTTCAAGGTTGTAACACTTCAAATCAATGTAACACTACTCACCTACTACTTATTTGGTTTCGTGTTATCTTAGGGTATAAAAACACCTTTAATTATAAAATAACATGCACAAAATATCACTTTTACACTTTTATATTCAGAATATCAAGAAATAAGTCTAATTGGGCCCAATTTACATTCGATCATTATAAAAAACAGATGGCATAACTTCCAATTATATTCCAATGGGCTTTAAACTCTTCCCCTTGTGTATTTATTATAATCATTCAAGTCTACTTATCGGGTTCACTGCTCGCGTCTCCACTCAAACACTGCCGGATGGTACAGTACTCCACAACTCCACTCTCTGCCGGATATCTTCCTCCACGATCCCTCTCTCTCGATCTTTCTCCACCTTTTTCTTTATTCACGCGTCCTTCCTTCTATCGGTTCTCACTCTTGTGGGCGCCTCCTTTTTCTTTGCGTCCTCTCTTTTTTTCTTATTCTGCCGATCTTATAAAACACGTCTTATACGTAACTCTCTCAACCCACGACTCCCCCTTGTGTATTTTCTCTCCGCATCCCTAACTACCATTCTTGCCTCCTCACTAGTGATGGGGGCCGATTGTGTAACTTTACGTTCGAACGTAACGATCCGGTTCCCGTGGAATTTAGATCAACAACTCGAAAACAATTGAAGGAGCGATTGTGTAACTTTACGTTCGAAAGTATTCCGGCTCTCGATCGAAAGCACACAGGTGAGGTTTGGGATGGAATTTAAATGTTTATTACCTTTCATGGCCACGTTTTATGTCCTTTTTTTTGGGATTAAGTGAATTATGCAATCAATTATATTCATAAATCGCAGTGTTATGTTGTTGATTACGTGAATTGTAGTGAATTGACATTAATAATTGCAATTTATGCGTATTAGTTCACTATGGTATAAAGATGAGCATGTTTACATTTGCTTCGCTATGTAATGTGTGTGCAATTGAAATGAAATTATCTCATGTGGAATTAAGTGAATTAAACATTCTATTTAATTTATACATCATTGTGTTATGTTTTTAATAACGTGAATAAGTAGTGAAATTACATCGATAACTACAATTTGTACGTGTTAGTTTACTATACGATACAAAGATGAGGACGTTTACAATTGCTTCGCTATGTAATGTGTGTGCAATTCAAATGAAGTTATCCTTTTTGTATGCTTGATTTAAACGTGGTTCCACTATAGTATATTAGGTAAATTATAGTTGTGCTATAATACATTGCCAAATTTATATTCTCTACGAGGTTTAATTTAATTCGGATCATCGGGCGGTTATTGACAAGTAAATGATTTAATTTATGTATTCAAATAGTTTATTTTAACTTCTCAATGACGTCTTAAATTAAGTTGAATTCATATGGTTTATGTACTTCAATTAATGTCTCTGATGCGATATGGTTTCCTCAAAAAGGGTAAATTTTTTGAAGTGATATTCGGGTGTTTGAGACGAGAGGAGATATCAAAGATGACTCTGCATATTTGCTTTTTCTTTCAAGTAATAGGTGAAAGGTTTGTGATGATGAGAATGTTTTTGATTGAGAATATTAACGTACTTATTTATTTCATGAGTTACGTGCTTTTTTAACTGTTTACCTAACGACTATTATTAAGACGTCGTACTAATTCACACTCGTCAGTTTTTATTTCTTGCAAATATTCAATATTATGCGGCATTGCTCCTTGCAGACACACAAAGGCGAAGACGAGAGCCTATCAATATCGAATATCCGCTCATATATTTCCTCTAAAGGAATTAAGTCAATTACAAATGATACAAGTTATTATTTAGCGAATTGCAAAAGTAACGAAATGGAGACTTACCGCGGCATTTCTAAATAGTCAGCGATATCTGAGTAAAAACTACTTATCCCAAATATCAGCTACGCTCCAACGGAAAGGAAGGTATTTAATACTGAATTGAGAAAGATTGATTTATACGTAAAGTTAAATTCTTTCAATAATATAAACTTAATTGGCCGATTGTATCTGAAACCAATATTGTTAACATAGTTTCGCTTTTCAAAACAAACACAGCCACTCTCGGCCTTACTGCGCATGCGCTCAAGGAAAACAATCGCGAAACTTATTCCCAATTCCAAGTAAATATGACAACGTCGTAACTTTCGATTGCTTGTTGACGATCGTCCATACACAATTGCACTTACAGCTAACGTTCGAATACCGGGAACTCAATGGAGAGTGAACGGATCTCTAACGATCGAAAGGTAGCCAAGTTACACAATCGGCCCCATGGACTTAGTCGGTCATTCTCGTGATCCCAATCATGGGGGCCGATTGTGTAACTTGGCTACCTTTCGATCGTTAGAGATCCGTTCACTCTCGATTGAGTTCCCGGTGTTCGAACGTTGGCTGTAAGTGCGATTGTGTATGGACGATCGTCAACAAGCAATCGAAAGTTACGACGTTGTCATATTTACTTGGAATTGGGAATAAGTTTAGCGATTGTTTTCCTTGGGCGCATGCGCAGTAAGGCCGAGAGTGGCTGTGTTTGTTTTGAAAAGCGAAACTAAGTTAACAATATTGGTTTCAGAGACAATCGGCCAATTAAGTTTATATTATTGAAAGAATTTAACTTTGCGTAAAAATCAATCTTTTTCAATTCGGTATTAAATACCTTCCTTTCCGTTGGAGCGTAGCTGATATTTGGGATAAGTAGTTTTTACTCAGATATCGCTGACTATTTAGAAATGCCGCGGCAAGTCTCCATTTAGTTACTTTTGCAATTCGCTAAATAATAACTTGGCTACCTTTCGATCGTTAGAGATCCGTTCACTCTCGATTGAGTTCCCGGTGTTCGAACGTTGGCTGTAAGTGCGATTGTGTATGGACGATCGTCAACAAGCAATCGAAAGTTACGACGTTGTCATATTTACTTGGAATTGGGAATAAGTTTAGCGATTGTTTTCCTTGGGCGTTTCAAACCTTTCACCTATTACTTGAAAGAAAAAGCAAATATGCATAGTCATCTTTGATATCTCCTCTCGTCTCAACCACCCGAGTATCACTTCGAAAATTTACCCTTTTTGAGGAAACCATATCGCATCAGAGACATTAATTGAAGTACGTAAACCATATAAATTCCACTTAATTTACGACGTCATTGAGAAGTTAAAATAAACTATTTGAGTACATGAATTAAATCATTTTACTTGTCAATAACCGCCCGACGTTCCGAATTGAATTAAGCATTGTATAGAATATAATTTTTGTAAATGTATTATTATAGCGCAGCTATAATTTAGCTAATATACTTTAGTGCAATCACGTCTAAATCAAGTATGCAAAAAGGATTTCATTTCAATTGCACACACTAATTACACACACATTACATAGATAAGCAAATGTAAACGTCCTCATCTTTGTATCATATATTAAACTAACACATATAAATTGTATTCATCTATGTAATTTCACTACTCATTTACGTTATTAAACACATAACTCTATGATTTATAAATGAAATTGAATGCATAATTCTCGTTATTCCAAAAAGATAATTTCATTCCAATTGCACACACATTACATAGCGAAGCAAATGTTAACTTCCTCATCTTTATAATATAGTAAACAAACACGTTCAAATTATATATATCTGTCAATTTACCACAAATTCACGTAATTAACAACATAATACTGCGATTTATAAATATAATTGATTGCATAATTCACTTAATCCCAAATAAAGGACATACAACGTGACCATGAAAGGTAATAAACGTTTAAATTCCATCCGAAACCTCACCTGCGAACGATTCGATAGCCTTAACGTCAAGTGATTTGTTGACGAAGAGATGCTTTCGATCGAGAGCCGAAACACTTTCGAACGTAACGTTACACAATCGCGCCTTCAATTGTTTTCGAGTTGTTGATCTAAACTCCACGGGAACCAGATCTTTACGTTCGAACGTAAAGTTACACAATCGGCCCCATGGTGACCATTCATTTCAGTGACTCTGTCATGAACGGGAGGTCATGGGGGCCGATTGTGTAACTTTACGTTCGAGCGTAACGATCCGGTTCCCGTGGAATTTAGATCAACAACTCGAAAACAATTGAAGGAGCGATTGTGTAACTTTACGTTCGAAAGTATTCCGGCTCTCGATCGAAAGCATCTCTTCGTCAACACATCACTTGGCGATAAGGCTATCGAATCGTTCACAGGTGAGGTTTGGGATGGAATTTAAATGTTTATTACCTTTCATGGCCACGTTGTATGTCCTTTTTTTTTGGGATTAAGTGAATTATGCAATCAATTATATTCATAAATCGCAGTGTTATGTTGTTGATTACGTGAATTTGTAGTGAATTGACATAAATAATTGCAATTTGTGCGTATTAGTTCACTATGGTTTAAAGATGAGCAAGTTTACATTTGCTTCGCTGTGTAATGTGTGTGCATTTGAAATGAAATTAACTCATGTGGAATTAAGTGAATTAAACATTCTATTTAATTTATACATCATTCTGTTATGTTTTTAATAACGTGAATAAGTAGTGAAATTACATCGATAAATACAATTTGTACGTGTTAGTTTACTATACGATACAAAGATGAGGACGTTTACAATTGCTTCGCTATGTAATGTGTGTGCAATTCAAATGAAATTATCCTTTTTGTATGCTTGATTTAAACGTGGTTCCACTATAGTATATTAGGTAAATTATAGTTGTGCTATAATACATTGCCAAAATTATATTCTCTACAATGTTTAATTTAATTCGGATCATCGGGCAGTTATTGACAAGTAAATGATTTAATTTATGTACTCAAATAGTTTATTTTAACTTCTCAATGACGTCTTAAATTAAGTTGAATTTATATGGTTTATGTACTTCAATTAATGTCTCTGATGCGATATGGTTTCCTCAGAAAGGGTAAATTTTTTGAAGTGATATTCGGGTGTTTGAGACGAGAGGAGATATCAAAGATGACTCTGCATATTTGCTTTTTCTTTCAAGTAATAGGTGAAAGGTTTGTGATGATGAGAATGTTTTTGATTGAGAATATTAACGTACTTATTTATTTCATGAGTTACGTGCTTTTTTAACTGTTTACCTTACGACTATTATTAAGACGTCGTACTAATTCTTACTCGTCAGTTTTTATTTCTTGCAAATATTCAATATTCTGCGGCATTGCTCCTTGCAGACACACAAAGGCGAAGACGAGAGCCTATCACTATCTAATATCCGTTCATATATTTGATCTAAATGACTTTAGTCAATTACAAATGATACAAGTTATTATTTAGCGAATTGCAAAAGTAACGAAACGGAGACTTACCGCGGCATTTCTAAATAGTCAGCGATATCTAAGTAAAAACTACTTATCCCAAATATCAGCTACGCTCCAACGAAAAGGAGGAAAGGAAATACTGAATTGAAAGAGATTGATTTATACGCAAAGTTAAATTCTTTCATTAATATAAACTTAATTGGCCAATTGTCTCTGAAACCAATATTGTTAAGTTAGTTTCGCTATTCAAAACAACCACAAGCACTTTCAGCCTTACTGCGCATGAGCAGAAAGAAAACAATCGCGTAACGTATTCCCAATTCCAATTAAATATGACAACGTCGTAACTTTCGATTGCTTGTTGACGATCGTCCATACACAATCGCACATACGGCTTACGTTCGAATACCGGGAACTCAATCGAGAGTGAACGGATCTCTAACGATCGTTCGAACGTAAAGTTACACAATCGGCCCCATGGGGGCCGATTGTGTAACTTGGCTACCTTTCGATCGTTAGAGATCCGTTCACTCTCGATTGAGTTCCCGGTATTCGAACGTTAGCTGTAAGTGCGATTGTGTATGGACGATCGTCAACAAGCATTCGAAAGTTACGACGTTGTCATATTTACTTGGAATTGGGAATAAGTTTCGCGATTGTTTTCCTTGAGCGCATGCGCAGTAAGGCCGAGAGTGGCTGTGTTTGTTTTGAAAAGCGAAACTATGTTAACAATATTGGTTTCAGATACAATCGGCCAATTAAGTTTATATTATTGAAAGAATTTAACTTTGCGTATAAATCAATCTTTCTCAATTCAGTATTAAATACCTTCCTTTCCGTTGGAGCGTAGCTGATATTTGGGATAAGTAGTTTTTACTCAGATATCGCTGACTATTTAGAAATGCCGCGGTAAGTCTCCATTTCGTTACTTTTGCAATTCGCTAAATAATAACTTGTATCATTTGTAATTGACTTAATTCCTTTAGAGGAAATATATGAGCGGTTATTCGATATTGATAGGCTCTCGTCTTCGCCTTCGTGTGTCTGCAAGGAGCAATGCCGCAGAATATTGAATATTTGCAAGAAATAAAAACTGACGAGTGTGAATTAGTACGACGTCTTAATAATAGTCGTTAGGTAAACAGTTAAAAAAGCACGTAACTCATGAAATAAATAAGTACGTTAATATTCTCAATCAAAAACATTCTCATCATCACAAACCTTTCACCTATTACTTGAAAGAAAAAGCAAATATGCAGAGTCATCTTTGATATCTCCTCTCGTCTCAAACACCCGAATATCACTTCAAAAAATTTACCCTTCTTGAGGAAACCATATCGCATCAGAGACATTAATTGAAGTACATAAACCATATAAAGTCAACTATTAATTTAAGACGTCATTGAGAAGTTAAAATAAACTATTTGAATACATAAATTAAATCATTTACTTGTCAATAACTGCCCGATGATCCGAATTAAATTAAACATTGTAGAGAATATAATTTTGGCAATGTATTATAGCACAACTATAATTTACCTAATATACTATAGTGGAACCACGTTTAAATCAAGCATACAAAAAGGATAATTTCATTTGAATTGCACACACATTACATCGCGAAGCAATTGTAAACGTCCTCATCTTTGTATCGTATAGTAAACTAACACGTACAAATTGTATTTATCGATGTAATTTCACTACTTATTCACGTTATTAAAAACATAACACAACGATATATAAATAAAAAATAGAATGTTTAATTCACTTAATTCCACATGAGTTAATTTCATTTCAATTGCACACACATTACACATTGAAGCAAATGTAAACTTGCTCATCTTTATACCATAGTGAACTAATACGCACAAATTGCAATTATTTATGTCAATTCACTACAAATTCACGTAATCAACAACATAACACTGCGATTAATGAATATAATTGATTGCATAATTCACTTAATCCCAAAAAAAGGACAAACAACGTGGCCATGAAAGGTAATAAACATTTAAATTCCATCCCAAACCTCACCTGCGAACGATTCGATAGCCTTATCGTCAAGTGATGTGTTGACGAAGAGATGCTTTCGATCGAGAGCCGAAACACTTTCGAACGTAACGTTACACAATCGCTCCTTCAATTGTTTTCGAGTTGTTGATCTAAACTCCACGGGAACCGGATCTTTACGTTCGAACGTAAAGTTACACAATCGGCCCCATGGGGGCCGATTGTGTAACTTGGCTACCTTTCGATCGTTAGAGATCCGTTCACTCTCGATGAGTTCCCAGTATTCGAACGTTAGCTGTAAGTGCGATTGTGTATGGACGATCGTCAACAAGCAATCGAAAGTTACGACGTTGTCATATTTACTTGGAATTGGGAATAAGTTTAGCGATTGTTTTCCTTGGGCGCATGCGCAGTATGGCCGAGAGTGGCTGTGTTTATTTTGAAAAGTGAAACTAAGTTAACAATATTGGTTTCAGAGACAATTGGTCAATTAGGTTTATAATATTGAAAGAATTTAACTTTGCGTATTAATCAATATTTTTCAATTCAGTATTAAATACCTTCCTTTCCGTTGAAGCGTAGCTGATATTTGAGATAAGTAGTTTTTACTCAGATGCTGCTGATTATTTTGAAATGCAGCGGTAAGTGTCCGTTTCGTTACTTTTCCAATTCGCTAAATTATAAATTGTATCGTTTGTAATTGACTTAATTCATTTAGAGGAAATATATGAACGGATATTCGATATTGATAGGCTCTCGTCTTCGCCTTTGTGTGTCTGTAAGGAGCAATGCCGCAGAATATTGAATATTTGCAAGAAATAAAAACTGACGAGTGTGAATTAGTACGACGTCTTAATAATAGTCGTCAGGTAAACAGTTAAAAAAGCACGTAACTCATGAAATAAATAAGTACGTTAATATTCTCAATCAAAAACATTCTCATCATCACAAACCTTTCACCTATTACTTGAAAGAAAAAGCAAATATGCAGAGTCATCTTTGATATCTCCTCTCGTCTCAAACACCCGAACATCAGTTCGAAAATTTACCCTTTTTGAGGAAATCATATCGCATCAGAGACATTAATTGAAGTACATAAACCATATAAATTCAACTTAATTTAAGACGTCATTGAGAAGTTAAAATAAACTATTTGAATACATAAATTAAATCATTTACTTGTCAATAACTGCCCGATGATCCGAATTAAATTAAACATTGTAGAGAATATAATTTTGGCAATGTATTATAGCACAGCTATAATTTACCTAATATACTATAGTGGAACCACGTTTAAATCAAGCATACAAAAAGGATAACTTCATTTGAATTGCACACACATTACATAGCGAAGCAATTGTAAACGTCCTCATCTTTGTATCGTATAGTAAACTAACACGTACAAATTGTATTTATCTATGTAATTTCACTACTAATTCACGTTATTAAAAACATAACACAATGATGTATAAATTAAATAGCATGTTTAATTCACTTAATTCCACAAAAGATAATTTCATTTCAATTGCACATACATTACATAGCGAAGCAAATGTAAACTTGCTCATCTTTATATCATAGTGAACCAACTCGCACAAATTGCAATTATTTATGTCAATTAACTACAAATTCACGTAATTGATAACATAACGCTAGGATTTATAAATATAATCGGTTACATAATTCACTTAATCCCAAATAAAGGACATACAACGAGAACATGAAAGGAAATAAACATTTAAATTCCATCCCAAACCTCACCTGCGAACGATTCGATAGCCTTATCGTCAAGTGATGTGTTGACGAAGAGATGCTTTCGATCGAGAGCCGGAATACTTTCGAACGTAAAGTTACACAATCGCTCCTTCAATTGTTTTCGAGTTGTTGATCTAAAAACCACGGGAACCGGATCGTTACGTTCGAACGTAAAGTTACACAATCGGCCCCATGATTCGATCGTTCATGACCTACCCATCACTACTCCTCACTACCGTTTTTAATTTTAAATTATCTAAACAAACAACATGGTGGCTTGTTTACATTATGTTACAAGTTGAATCACTACTTCTCACCATGCTTACCAGTTTTTTGCAATCACATTCATTTCCTCTCATAATATGAAAAGCGACTTTTAGAAATGGGACCCTTGTTTTTCTGGGAATCCAACGAAAGAAATGGCATCATCTGGCATCTGGCATCATCTAGCTGTGAACAGAGTATCGCGTTGAAAGAGGTGTAATGGATTTCAAAATCGGTAGCTCGGTAATATCATCTCATGATTAGTCGTTCACAGCCAGATTTTCTCCTATTTTTGGAGGGACGAGACTCCTATTTTCAAACTGGGCATAAAAATAAAAATGCTGCTATGTGATGCATAGAGAACCTTCACCTCTCAGTGGCATAATGAAATGCACTGGGTTATGCATCGCGCGATATTGTAATTTGGCCCTTGAGAGAATGGTAACAAATATTACGGGGCTCTGTATCTCTCTCGGAGAAATAGGAGATTGGAAAAGAGTTTGAGCTGTCAGTGATAAACTATCTAAAAAGTTAACAGACACATATACATCAAAGAAGATCGCATTTCACGCAGTTGGGCGGGTCAAACGGGTGCTGGGGACTTGTGGAATAGTATTTTAAAAACCAGCGGACGGTTTCAAGCGGATTAGGAAGGTTATTGTGGTGCATTTATATCTCGGTAGGGAGGTAGTTTAAGTTGGAAGTGAAGATTTTCCAAGGCAGGGATCGAGCACGGGCTGGGGGTGGGGGAATGGTTGAATATTATTTGTGATAAAGGAGATTTTTTGCCAGATGTATGAGACAATGAACGGGGGCGCGGAAGAATTCAAGGGCGAAGGCTAGCCGATAGCAGCTGTGGAGGACGTGTAGAGTGAGCGATATCCTGCTCCCAGTCCCGACCCTGTCGTGTTTCAAACAACGACAGTGAATGGTGGATTGTAGAAATATATTTGCTCCTAGTCAATCATCCCAGCATGAAAAATGGAGGAAAGAATTTGAAGACTATCTTTTACTGCCGTGATCCCCTAGTGATGTAAATACATTGACATGGTGGAGGCAATGCAGGCATGAATGAGGCAACTTTTGCAGTGCTATTGAAAAGGTCGAGTGAGATCCTCAGTATTCCTCTTACATCTGTTCCAACTGCAATTTCCTGTTCTCAAGAGCACCCCTCACAATTAGGAGGCATAGATACCGCTTGGATCAAGAATCAGAAAGAGGTTTACCCTCTGTGAACTCGAGGGTGACGTGCAATTTGCCAGTCAAATAAAAAACTTATGTTTAATTAAACTTTTTTCAAATTTGAAAACAATTTTAACTACTATTTTAAAGGGAAAATTGATCTCTTTTACCTTTCACTTATTTTCTTAAACATTCTGTGAATTTCTCTGCAGTGAATTTGTGCCTAAATTCCCTTTTTAGAAATTTTCTGGTTTTGTTACTAATTTATTAATTTGATATTAATGAAATCAATCAATTTAGTAGCAGTTTTATGTATTTGGTGTCCAGATGAATAAATATTTAAAATTTAAATGTATGGCTTTCCTATTTCGAGCGTACCGATTCAGCGATTAAGTACGTAAGGGAAACTGCTTTTCATCGTGCTAAAGTTATTTTGGGGGAGACGAGACGAGAGTCTCGTCCGTGACTCGATACCGAGACGAGACTGGGGTTCACGAGACGAGACTCGAGACGATATTTAGAAGACGAGACTGTCTCATCTCGTATCGTGGCTTCACTATAGCGGAGGCATTTATCCCAAAATTTACGATTTGTTCTTTAATGCCGTTTGCGATAGGGTTTGAAAAAAAGTGTATGCATTTTCGTCACTTTTTTCCGCTGATGACCCAGGTTCTAGTCTCAGAGACGACACCTTTTTTCCTGACTTATATTTCACGGAAACACTCAAATGTTTAAATCCATAAATTTAATTCAGTTGCAATAATATGTATTTAATATTTTCCCTGGATTTTCAATGTTCCTCCGAATGAAGACCCGAAACCGGGGATTATATTTTCCCTACACGGGTTTCCTTGCCAGCCGATCAATTACATTTACATACCGTAAACCGCGAATTCTTCTATGGCTATGAAGTCATTCATTTTCAGCTTTTATTGTGGCTAACAATCCTCTGAGCGATTTTCTTACGTAAATCGATGTTTTTCCTCGAACGAGGAACAGAACCACAGCTAGACTTATGACATCACCTGTTAATCAGAAGTGGGGGGTCGAGTATTGCGTTTCCTCATTTCAAAATTACGAGACGATGTGGATTGAGATTATTATTTCCCGTCTATCCCTGCCTTCAACTAAATGAATGAATTCCGTGCTTGAGTTCAAATGAGAATTTGCAAAATAGCATCTTTCCGCAATTTTTTTATTCTTTATTTTAATTGGATTTTACTCAATAGGGAAGTGCACTAGTGTTTCAAATGCACCAAACACATTTTTAAAATTAGAGTTCAGAATAACATAATGTCGTAAAACCACAGTTTAAATCCTAATAGTGAATTCTTGATTCGAGATGACCGTCTGAAATATGGAAAAATTTAAAGGCCGCGAAAACGGGTGTCCATGTTGAATATTGGCCGTGACGTCACAAGGCAGTAGCAGAAGGCAGCTTCTACACCGTTTAGTTCTACCACTATTATTGCATAGAAAAATTACAGAATTTGAGGGTATCCGTTTTTTGCTGTCATAAAATATCTTCAGATTATGTATGTGGCTGCTTCTCTTTTGAGTAAACGACTTCATCATTGCGTAATATATTAATATTCATTTACGTGTCAACTTCAAGTTTGGAAAGAGTAGTACGAATAGCACATTGAATCTTTAATAAATGCATGATGGCATTTATTTTTCGCTGGGTATATTTTGGCACAATGCCGTTTATCATGCCAAAACTTTTTTTGTAAGAACCGAGTCAAACTAATAAACCTATTTCACATAGGCGGATCCAGGGGGGGGGGGCACGGGGGCACGTGCCCCCCCCAGACCCTCAAAAATATGCAAGATTTTTAATACGGTCCCACTATCAATGCGTTCGTTTTGTATTACGAGGTATCCTTGTGCCCCACCCAGAACAAAATCCTGGATACGGCCTTGCTTGTGCCCCTCCCAGAAAAAAATCCTGGATCCGCCCCTGCTATTTCAGACGTTTGCTGCAAGACTTATTCGTTGCTTATGTATTCACGCCGGCCGGAACGTTCGCCCTTCGCTACTAGAATCATGGGATGTTAGCCTTATTTCCGAGCTGGCTGGTTGTTGCAATGGTTCGCTGTCCAGGATGGGTTCAAGAAAAGATAATCTTGGTTGGGAGAAGGAAAATTCCAACGATTTATAAATGGTATACCAAACTTTGATGTATTTATGGTTACTGAATTTTTGAATGAGGACAGGTGCAACGCTCCAATGCTCGTTCAATGCGAGACGTTAAGGCTAACAAGGGGAGACCGCGTACCTTGCTGCATCTTTTTCAATTAGGGCGTTAGTTAGGCTGTAATTAATTAATTTTCATGCGTTACTTTTTACAAGTTATATATAAAAATCCAAAATATCCATTATATATCAATGCATCGGTGTGGAAGCGTGCACGAGTCACAGTAAAGATGTCACCCGAAGGACCGTGGTTCAAGTCTACGTCATGGCATTATTTTTTGTTGCCTTCATTGTGATCATACGGCGTCTAGTTTATCATTAATTATAATTGCAGCAATCATTGACATGAGAAAATTTTTTTATCGTCATTATGGCGTTTAGGTATTTTAGCAGTGTCATTACAAACGCCGAGATACGATGACTACAAGGGTTGGTGTGCGCTAAAATGTTAATTTTTTCTTTGCTTATACTGACCAACTTCCACATTAAAAATGAAAACCACTCTTGCAAGAGCACATACCATTAAAGGCTCGCGGCAAGCAACAGTATGCGTACAGACATAATTAATAAGAACACAAAGCGAATATAAAATGCCATATATCTCGAACACTTGTAATTCACATTACTCCAAAGGGAGTTTACTGACTCAGTACATACCTCAGTACCTTGTACTCAGTACCTACCAGTTTACCTCAGTAGCAGTGCTAAAAGAACCATTCTGAAATATAATTTCAACTAACAAATATGATGAAATAAAAGTTGATAACCCTGGACCGGGCGCGCTGGCGTATAAAATACGTCAATCTTTGAAAACCAAGGATTTCAGCATTGTACGTACATTCTGGGCTATAATGGTCTCGTGTATTCTTACAATGTACTTTGACTGCCTATATTGCGAGTTTTCAAAGTTCGAGGTATTGTAGCTAATTTTTTAGATCAGCAAGATGAACCCGTCACCAGTGGAGTACAAATTACGCCGCGCGACCTGCCGTGTACCTTTATATCTGTATCACCTATAAATGTACTAATTTCAACAAATAAAGATTAACTTTAACAAAAATCGTTTGTTATCATATATGCACATATCATGGGCAAAGTACGCATTTTGCCCGGTCGTGTAAAAAAACAGTCGCGCCATAATTCTTTAACCAAACTACTTTCAGTTTATAAATTACGTAGGTCTACGCGGAAGATGCTATATTTTGACTCAACACACTTTCTGATGTGACTGAGGTACCTATTAATTAAATTATTATAATATAAATATCAATTTGATCTTACAATACCTTCAAACGATCTTCAAAACAGAATATCATCGATAGGTAAGAGTCAGGAGCAGCCTTGAACCATTTATTCCGTATAGCTTGTGCTTAAGGCACGGGAATGAATATCTTCTCCAGGCTTATGTTTCGACGTCGAGATGAAATTTGGAACAAAAAATCATTTATAATTCTATTTTGAATTAATGTTTTCGGTACTAGACGACATTTTTAGGAAGCAAACTCCACCGATTCCCGGAAACTCTCGCCGCGCTAAAGAAGTCGACGGAATACAGCGATACTCCACTGGTGACTACTGCCTTGTGACGTCACATCTCAATCAAGATGGAGGCACTGTGTTTCAGCGCAACATGAAATTTTCCGACTTTCAAAACGTTTTAAAGTGCATACCCCAGATGCAGAAAATAAAAGTGACTATACTAATGTTTCTTTTTTAGGCTAAACTTTCAAATTCAGCAATAAAAAAAAATTAGTGCACTTCCCTATTTGCCAAAGACTAATAGTAAACATTTAACAAAATATGAAATTTGTTCTAGCTACCAACATCAAATTTACCCACATTTGCTTTTTTTACTCTAAACTTCGAAACAGTTGCCTTAAAGTTGTGCTGTGGAATTAAAAACAAAATCTGAAGCATTTGTTACTTAAGGTCGTTTATTTTTTAATCATTTTAATGCGAACGAATTTAATCATATATCTTCACCCGTTTTATTGCGGGCTGCGCCTAATTCTATCGCATGTTTTCCTGCTGGCACGAGTCCCTTTGTGGTCGTCGTAATGTGGCCATTTACCAATTCCTTAAAACGATCTGATGCATTTCTGGTTTCACTTCTCGAACTGTTACCTCACTGTGACAGTCTAGTGGACGATCGGTAATCGCTAGTTTGGAGATAACACGTCAAAACTACGCATGCATCGTAATCCATCTGATAATAACATGAAGTGTGAGGCAGATGATAACTATTAGAAATAATAAAGGAATGAAATATCTCGTAATATACGCAATTCGTATTTCACTTCACTGGGGCAGGTATTTCTGAGCGGAAAAGGGTCAAATATGCAATGAATGAAATGCGGTTCATATTTTCGTGCGGCCCTCTCACTTTCTCCATCTTATGAAATTGGGCTCCACTCTTTTCTTTGCGCATGATTGGTGAGCGACTTGTATTTTATCCATTGTGATATGCGATTCCGTATTTCATGCATACCCAGATAGTCTCTAAACAATTTTATCTGATGTAAATCTCTCGATATGTATTTATACTGGGTACCACGAGCATAAAACATTTTCACACAATTACAAGTATTGTAGATACTCATTCTTGTCTAAGGCCGCACATTTTGTTGCACATGAACTTCTCCGTCTATTTTTTCCACCATAACATTATCGAGCTTCGGCTAAAAAAGTAATACTGGCTTAGTGTTGGCTGTATTTGTTTCACAGGAACAAACTTACCGACGCAACAGATAATCTCTATTCGGCCATGACACCTAATTTAGTGCTGCCACCTGGATTCTCCTCCGTATGCCTTAAAGGCACACCCGCGTCAATAAGAATTATCGCCAATCCTATCCGAACGCTGGGCAGCGTTATCATCCATTTTTCTGGTAACTGAAATATACGAAAAATGCGATGGTGGTTGGCGTAACATGGTGAAACTCCTTCATGATGCACAAAGGTTAAGAAAAGACTTAGCTGTTTCACAAAATAAAATATATTTGCGACCGGTTTCGATACAGCGTATCATCATCTGGCAATTACAAGTATCAGTACATAGAATTTATACCCTTGAAGGCGTTAGAGGGGCGGTAGAGTGGAGGTGGAGAAAGGGGGGAACTTTGGAGTATCCATTATTGGATGCAATTAGTTTGATTGTGTTTAGCTCCTTCATCCTGTTGTAATTCGACAATGGAATCAATCATAATCTGTGAAGTGAAATTGTGAGTGGAAAATTACTACCTAAAGATCAAGTGAAGGCTGCCTTCAACAGTAGAAATGCACTGGGCAAACTGTTGGGCAGTGCCAAGGACAAAATTAGTGCCGGAGAACACAGCGGAGTATATAAACTCCGTTGCAATGACTGCAATTCCTGTTACATAGGAAAAACTGGACGAAATTTCAACATCCGGGCCAAAGAACATCGTTCATGTTTTATTAACAACAAAGAAACCTCACACTTTGCCAAACACCTCTTGGATTCCGACCACACAAGCGATTTCGAACCGATAATCCTACATAAAGAAAACAACGGCCCAAGGCTTGACGCACTCGAGCAGTTGGAAATTTTAGTGGGCCAAACCTCACCCAACATAACATTAGTTAACGAGCAGTTGTATTCTCACCATTCACCACTTTTCAATGTTTTTTCTGAGAAACCATTACGGATGACACTCACCACTCCATAACACCCCTCCCGGTATTTCGTCATTATACACCAACCCTCGGCTACACCGTGCAGTGACCCATCAGCGACGTACTTCCCAAACCTACCTTCCCTTCCCTTACCCCCTCCACCAAATAATACACCGCAATTCAAGACGCCACTTCTCTCACAAACTATCAGCAATACATTGTATGCTTCACAGATTTTGATTGATTCCATTGTCGAATTACAACAGGATGAAGGAGCTAAACACAATCAAACTAATTGCATCCAATAATGGATACTCCGAAGTCCCCCCTTTCTCCACCTCCACTCTACCGCCCCTCTAACGCCTTCAAGGGTATAAATTCTATGTACTGATACTTGTAATTGCCAGATGATGATACGCTGTATCGAAACCGGTCTCAAATATATTTTATTTTGTGAAACAGCCAAGTCTTTTCTTAATCTTTGTGCATCATGAAATATACGAGGTAAAAATCTTGTATTTTATCATCCCGATGTTGCATTATTAATGTCCCTAGTAATAATCGTGACACAATAGCAATGGGAAAACTTATCCAAGAATAACAACGCATAAGTGACGATCAGGGGCTAAATTCTCCCTCAAAACAATGTTTACAGCATGCGCTGAGCGTATTTCCCGACTCCCTAAGGCAGTTTAGGCACATATGACGTCACGCCTGGCCTCGGCAGAGCTCGGGTGTCTTCGCGCAGTGGTCGGCTCAGAGGATTTTTTTTTTTTTCGGTTTTTAAAGTCAATTTTAAAAATTTATTTTGATGAACGATGGAGAAAATTTAGTTAAATAATGTATCTGTTTTACGCGTTCAAAATAGTTTTTGCGGTAATCGACGACCCATTGCAAGTCCCCCATTGTCATATGCATCGTTGCGTTAATATTTGTCTGTGGAGGCTGTGATTCGAGCAGCGAGAGAAAGTCTCGCGTTGGCGGCTTTTCTCATTTGATAGTACGGAAAGTTGATTATTGTTCCTTCCAACTGCCTACCCATACTTATCTACCGATTTGATCGATAGATTTTTCTTCCTTATAGGAAAATCTACTAAAATTGGTAGCATATTAATTGCGTATTGCTTGGTTTCGTTAGTGGTAGGACCTGCCCGCCTCTGTGACGGTGCAGGATTCCTCGTCCCTTCCTTCCTTCCCCGTCCTTTCCCTGGAGGCGTCGTCGGGCTCCTATCGCGGCGGCGCCTCCTTTCCTTGTTCCTTCCCGTCCTTCCCCTTCTGGGGGCAGAGGAAAAAAGCTAATCGCTTATAGTCCTCGCCTCAGGAGTGTATCCCGCGAACCCGACCCAAGGGTTTCGTTACCATTGCCTACCCATACTATCTACCGATTCGATCGATAGATTTTTCTTCCTCATAGGAAAATCTACTAGAATTGGTAGAAGAAAAATTGCGTATGCTTGGTTTCGCTAGGTAGGGCCTCCTTCGCTTCTATAGCGCTGGAGTGTTTAATCCCTATTTCCCTCCCTTCCATTCCTTTCCTTTCCCTGGAGGCGTCGGCGGGCTCCGATCGCGACGGCGCCTCTTTCCTTTTTCCTTCCTCTCCTCCCCCTCCCCGGGTGTCCTGGCGTATAAGCCTCGGGCTTGGTTCCGGGCCCCGGTGCGTTGTACCCTTAGCAGGGTTCGCCTTGAACCCTCAGAATTCTTGCCTACCCATACTGGTCTTTCCCAGAGGCGTCGGCGGGCTCCGATCGCGGCGGCGCACAGTGGTCCCAAATCGAAAAAAGCTGGCCAAAATTAATAACGTCGTAATTTTAGCTAAAACAGCAACAAAAGTGGATATCTCTCACTGATTTTGATCGTCTGAATCTGATTTTGGCATTATTTTTACGATGTCTCTTCATTTTATCATTATTTGAGCTGTTATTATTTAAACAATTTTTAGAAAATCTCAATATAGATGTCATTGCGATTGGTGATAACTTGGTGTTCATGGAGAGTTTAAATTAGTATAATTTTAAGGTAAAAGATGTATAAATTGTTGTTAAAACCCATTATAGAATTTACGACATGAAATTGGTGAGATTCGAACCGGCGACCATCAGCATAGTTGGTGAGATACCAAAATCGGAAAAAAGTGCTCACACTCACTCATTTTTTGCTTCCATATATTAGATAAGTCACATAAGATGAAATAAAATGACTGATATTAAGAACATTGAGGAAAATAATGGTTGAATTGCAATAAAATGGCTTTCATGTATCACAAAGAACAAATTTAAAAATAATCGTCTCCCGATGTCACACCATCGGACTCATTGTCGTTCTGCGAATCACTTAAAAATTAAAATTAGCAAATTTTCACCTCACCTGATAGGCTGACCTCGTTTTTTTGTAACTCCTGGTGTAATTAAAACGTATGATTCAAATATTTGCAGGAGTCTTCGAAAGATATCTTCATAATTTAACATTCTTGGGTATTTTCTTGTACAATGCTCTCGGAATTTCCTCATGTCTATGTTCCTGGCCTCCAATGCTTCCTCCATTTAAACTTCAATTGTAAGAAAGGATTCTTTGGAAATTGCTGTTCCATTTATCAGCACTTTATTTACCATGAGCAGAATATAAAACCAAGCATAATCGATGCACAGCTCAGCTATTATAATGCAATACTGGCTGAAGGCTTCATTATTTATCTCATAGCCGCAGGACAGAGATTTTAATATCACTGAAAGTCTATGAATAAGTCTTTCATCGATACCCGTCGTGAAAATTACAAATCACATTAATAATTACATTTCATACACATAAAGCATTTATTCGTAGAATTTTCAAAATTATAGAAACGGGTCCAATATTTCTTACTTATTGATTATAATTTTATATTCACACGTAATTTCATCTTGTCTGAAATGAAATCCTGAATCAAAACTTCACTTTTAAAAATATGATGTTTGAGATTAATGAATGATTATTTTTATACACTGCATATATTCGCCGAATGTGCATACACGGTAATCATTTGCACTCACTAGATGCGAGAGGGAGATATTGATACACTTCTGGAGGGAATTTCATTTCCTTCTGCACCCAGCTTTTGAATATCTCTTTGCAATGCTCATCTGTCCTCGAGCCTTGATTCCACTTTCTCAGGTATTTCGAGAAAACATTCTTCGCACAAAACGCGTCAGAATATTTTTTGCATGCTTGATTTCATTCAGTCGAAATCTTGTTTTCAAATATTCCACGACATATTCCTTCTTCTTCGCTTATTAATATTCTTTTCTCTCTGTATTTTTATTGTACACCGCAAGGTACGAAAAAATTTGCGGCACCCATAATTCAAATTTAACAGGAGTATTTACGGCTGAAACGATGAATGTGATTTCTAAAAGTTGTCTATTTTAAACCAATAATAAACCGGAAATTATGATTTGACATTGAATAAAAGATATAAAGCTTATATAGACTTGCCTCTGAGTTTCCGGCGTATCCTGAAATTTGCATGCCAAACATTGGCAAACCAAGTGCTTTAATTATCTGGACAGGAGAAGTTTCTCGAGTTAGCCGTTTTAACACAGTTCGGAGCACAGCACTTGTTCACATAGAAAATCATTAAGTAAAACTGAGTGGGAAATGTTCACCACATCCATGCAATGGCTCTGGTGAGGGAGGCCGTCATCCTCATTCCATTATTATTAAAAAATGCACGAGCAAGATTCACGCGCCATTGGTGGGTTTAGACGAGTTTTTCCCTCCGAATTCAATCCTATCTACGTCTATGGGCTGTTGAAATTATTCTGTGAACAATTATTGGCATTAGGGAGCATTTATTTCTCTTAGCGCCAATACCTTATTTCGGAATAACGTGCTGACAACGCTGTACAGCAGGCAAGGGATCTCTTCTCTATAAAAATACGAGGAAAGTTTTGCAGAGAAAAGCATCTTGTGGTTACTGTAAGGTTCTCGCATGAGAACTTGAGTAGTCACTTTTGATCACTCATAATGTTTCTCATTAAGAGCATGAAAACCGGCCCTCATTGGTTTCATGAATATTTGAAGGTGAGAGCACAAACGAGAAGTGTGCATACGATAGGCGTGAAGCACTTGATTTATGTAATCGTATAGGATGTAGAATTATGCTAATTATACACCATGCAAGTTTGACTACCGATACAGGAATATTTGAGCGATAATGCCACTGTCTCCCGCCAGCCGCTGGCCAGCCGCCCTCAGCGGAGCGGTGCACCGCTCAACTTAAAACCCTCTAGATGTCGGATAGGCAAGTATAGGCAAGATTTTTTTTCTCCATCTTGTTGTACATACTCTTCCTAAGGATTAAGCATAGGAATCTTTGAGGGGCACGGAGGGGCACGAAACTATATTGACACATTTGACTAAAAATAGGCCCAAAAATAGCTAACATTATAAATAATTAAATATAGTTATAATAAATTCTAAAACGAACAAAAATTACCATAATATTGTGAAAAAATATGCAAACTTACCGTATTAAAATTTACAGATGAATCCCATGAAATTAAAAAAGTCATTTATTAAGTTGAATTACCCTAAAATCGACTATTTCTACGCCTCGGGCGTTTTAGGCTGAACATGCCCATGTTTGACGGGTTACACAGGTCAACATAATAATCACACAGACCTATCAGGTACAAAATATTATAGGCCATATCCTGCAGAATCCGAATACATAATTCAAAACTTCCTCGTAAAAAGTCGAAAAAATGACTTTTGGCCAGCTTTTTTCGATTTGGGACCACTGTGCGGCTCCTCTTTCCTTTTTCCTACCTCTCCAGCCCCTCCCCGGGCACGACCACCGAGAGACAAGGCCTGAGCCACAGCCACCTAGAGAGAAGGCCTGTTCACAGGCGTGTGTCGTCACTCATTGTAGTGCTACCGCCAGAGAGAGCATGGCAGAATGGAAGTAGTCGTGGTTCTGTCTGCGACGGTGGTTTAGCCGCCGTAATGAAAAGATAATTGATACCTAATTTACTCAGCCAATAAGAAAATAGTCAGCGGGTTCCGAGAAAATACTGACACGCATAAAAAAATATTTTTCAATCTGAAGTTATTCGTTAATATTGCGTCTAATCCACGTACCATATAACTTCGCCGCTCTCCAGAAAAAAAACTATTTATAACTGATTCATAAATCGTCGTCGTTGTGAACTAGAAGTACTACATAACAAGATTAAAATCTGAAATAACTATCTAGAAAAGGCTCTTTGCATCCAAAGAGAATGTATTCTTCTACACAAAAGCGTTTCGAAATTCGATAGCATTAAGTGGTGATGTCAAGTATTTGATTAAGCCTGGTTGCAGTCCATATACTTTCCTTGGATAAATAATTTCTTTCTGGCAGAGTAAAAGGTGTTCACACAAGTTCCCAAATGGATCTATTAATTAAGAGTGAATTCTTATTTATTTTGAAACTGAATTAGATATGCCCATGGGCTATGAAAATCTTACCTTAGAGCCTGACGAAATAAGATTTTCAATGATAGTTACTTGTGAAATATAAGATCGTTGACACATCTGCTATCACACACGCTCGAATACATCAAAATGCCTGCCAAAATTTACGTATAGTCCAGCCTCAGCTAATAAAACGTACTCGTCCTAGGTGCTTAAGTATTTGAAAAATTATTTGGGATGAGCAAAAGTTTCAATGTCACTTCAGTAGATGTATCAATCTAGTAAAAAATCTGAAAGTCCTGCCAAATCACCAGCATAAACATTTGTATAAAGAACACGACATCTCTTAAATCACACCTCAGATCTTACTTTACATGCATGAAGTAATCACCACAAGGAATTTTGGTGGCAGGAAAGAAAAAAAACACAGAAATAAAATACAAATATTTTGTATTTTCATTAGTCAATCACACTAATACCTGCAATTTTCTCTTATTACCATGAACTAATTTGATGAAAAAAATACTGGTAATCTCTTTTGAACAAAAATTTCAAAGTTCATTCAAAGAACAAAAAGTTCAAAAAGAGCACTTGCAGAAGTCACAATAACTATCTTCAATGGTTTTTCCGACGGATGTCCATCGTCACATCATCCACTTATAAAAAACAAATCCACCATAGTCCTATATGCCACTTCAACCACTATGTTATTCTGTCTTCTAGATGATAGTTCGGTAATTATGAAGAAATGGCACCCTCCTCACCATCTGGGCACCTTTAATTCAACACGAATTATCTTCCCCATATTCTCCGGCAAGGCCACAGATTCTTTTCTGATGTCACTCGCTGTGAAGTAAAGCTCACACCACTAAAATTAATAAATAAGAAAATACCAAATAAATTACTACGTAGTTATTTCATTCCCAATTTTAGGCATTTCTGTATGAGAAATATATCTAATGACAAGGCCAGTGAATATAGGAGATCATTGTATACCTTGACGTTTTTTATTTAAAACTACACCATGATAAGTTAATTTTAGATGATGAAAGCCGGGCACACATAAATTACGGTTCAGAGTGTGTGCACCCGGGAGGAATACGATTGAAATGCAGTCCATTCGATAAAGTGTATCATAAATATAATTACTTTCGATTAACAACGTTAATTGTTGCTTAGTTTGTTTAATAATTAATATTTAATATGCATTGTTTTCACATCGATATTGGGCAGACGAAAACGCTCATCTAATGGCTCCTCGGTATATGACGTCATTCTGTTCTATCTCATCAGCGTGCATCGTGTTATGATCGTGTTAGTGATACAATAAACTACGTGTGCATTGGAAAACGTTGATAGATCTGATCTGTGTAAAGGGAAATACGTTTAAGTGCTTATCATGGAATTAGGTTTCGTGAAGGTTTCTTCAAATAATATCCCGGAGGTTGATGCTTCAATGATTGACCGTGCTGATTATGTTGGACTATACCTACATGCCTCGGCACGAAGTTTTAATGTTGAACTGGAGCTTTTTTGTTGTGTTGCCTCATTCATAATAAAGAGCAATCGACGGGAAACCTCATCAGTAATTAGGTCTAACATAAGTGAATTAAGTAAGATTGTTTACAGTAGGTAATTGGCCAAAAGTTTGTAAGCACGATTCGAAGGTTTACGGAAGTAAAAGTGTCGGTACGTAGATAACTATCGATATTTGTATTATTATCATTTCAAATACCGATCATAATTTAATTTATCTATTTAACTATTTTCTATTCTATTATTATTTAACTACTGATTCGCGAAAAATAATTTTTCATATTCTGTTATGGCCCGTGGTGACTGAATGAATATCCATAGTTCATTATTTAATTGCCGCTACTGAGCTGGGTTCTTCTTCCTCTGGGCTATTTAAGGTTTGAAACGTAAGCACAAATAACTGAAGTTACATTTTGGTCCAGTTTAAGCAGTAATCTGATCTTAATTTCTGTAAAAAAACGCACTTTTTATCGGCGTATTTGTTCTTTCGTAGAATTAATGTATTCAAAGACAGAGTTCTGATTATCTCAATGTTTCTACAAGTTATTTTCATTTCGCTAACAGAGATATGTCAGTCAGATATAAATTTGCTTGGTTGAGGTTTATGAATAGCATTTTCGAGGTATATCTAAAAATTGGTTATTGAAAACTTGGTCCGGATGAATGATGGAAATCTCTCGGGCTGGAAATCTAATGTTTGATAGTTAGATCAGACGATTACTTTTCATTCATTCGGTTTCAATATTCTTCTCGAAGCATTTGTTCGCACAATTTAAAAATTGGTTCATTTTATATTTCTTCACAGCGTAAGTTAATTGGTTTTCAAGGTTTAAGTGTCTTGTTATGACTATCCATTAAGCGAGGAATCCCTACGCGCGGTGCGTTTCCAAAAAGTAGTCCCGAATTGTGATACGTAATAATGAGCTTATTTCACATCCGATTTGGAAAATATTAGCATCACTGTGTTTGGAATTAAATTACAAACATTTCGAATACCCAAACGATCACTTTTTAACGAAAATTAATTTTCCGTTTTTAGTTAGTAGTACGGGTACTGGTACTAAGTTAGTTACTAATTAGTGACTTAGTTTTCACGAATTAAGTCGTACTATTTTCAAGGATCATCACTGTTTAAGTGTCTCTTAATTTCAATGTCACTATAAATCTGCAAACGAACGCAAATGCGAGAACCGAGGAGTAAGAAATACGATTAGGTAGTTCAAGGTAGAAAAGTTGATAGAGTCTTGTCGTCAGCGTAACCGAGAAGCAAATTAATTAAAAGATGTAGATGATGGCATGTACACACTTTAAATCTAGTTCATAAGGCATTCCATGGCTTATTTCCAAACTCAGTATACGCTGTAGAGGGGCTCACCCTAAAGAACAAGGAATGCCTGAGAACACGTCGAACAAAATGACGTCACAGCCTTGAGAATATGGCCAACTGGTGTTTCAGCGCATCATTAATTTTGCAAATTTTAATAATTAATATCTCACTTAAAAAGTACCTCTCTATTCTCAGACTCGGAATTTAGCCTAATTGAGGTGTAAATTTTTTTTTAAGATCACTTCCCAAAAATGTGCACATACTCTAACGCATATTTTCATTCACGGTGGTTCATACACACAAAGAACATACTGTAACACCTAATTTTGAGTGGTTTGTTTTGGTTGTTGGTGTGACGAAATAAAAGCAATAATAAGCAGCAGAGGTGGAGTGAGGTAATTGTTGGGATTGTTGACGGCGCGGGAGGAGATGAAAAGGGGGGACTCGGATTGTGATAGTTATGGCGGACGGGTGTTCCCTTGCTCCCGAGTATGTATTATTTAAAGTGAAATAAAATATTTGTAAGTGACGTGTGAAAATAAGAGTAATTAATTGAAACGTTACATTTTGGCGCCGCAACGTGTAGGGCACGACTTCTCGAGAGGATCGAGACCACGGAACGCCTGAGGAACGAGTCGCGTCGTAGAGAGCGGGAATTCAAGATGGCGGGAGTGAAAAAATTTTACGAACTGAAAAAGGTGGATTTACAAAGTTTGTTGAGGGATCGGGGATCGACGACCCAAGGGGCGAAATTTGAGCTGCAGGAGCGTTTAAAACCGCTTTTGATAAAAGAAGGGGTAGATATAGAGACACATGAGTTTGAGATGGAGACGCAGGACCAAGGATACAGTGACCTACGGGTGCTACTAAGACAGATGCTAGAAGAACAGAAGAGTCGAAATAGAAAATGGGAAGAAGAACGGAAGAGTCGAGATAGAAAATGGGAAGAAGAACGGGAGAGTCGAGATAGAAAATGGGAAGAAGAACGGGAGAGTCGAGATAGAAAATGGGAAGCAGAACTGGAGAGGCGAGATAGCAAACAAGAAGAAAGAGACAAAAAGTTGGAGGAGACAATGAAAAGCATCAACGAAGGGCTAGCGGCGTTTCGGCGAGAATGTAAGGGGAGAAAGGAAAAACAAGCGGAGGAAGTGCCCGGGATGATGGCGGACGGACAACAATCCACCACAAAGGCAGCTGGGCTAGATGAGGAAGCAGTCCAACGCATCGTGCGTGAGAGGGACACGAGACCCAGCGTCACGATGGCATCCGCGGTACAGTTGAAGGTCCCGACGTTCGATGGGAGGCATACATCGGGACCCCGTGAGGAGCGTGCGTGGAGGACGTCGGGAGGCGCGTTCCAGCACAGCCAGCAGCACGGATGGAAGTCGCAGCAGCGGGAGTGGCAGGCGTCGAGCCAGCAGAGAGAGGGACGACGAGACAAAAACTTTCGCGGCGATGGATACGTTCACCGGCCGGGCGAGAGATCAGCTGATCAGCGGCCTGCACTAAACAATGTAGCGGAGGCGCGCCAACCGGAACGACAGCACCTTGTCAATTCCATGATGGCGGAAGGAAGCAGTCACATAACCGAGCTTGGATCGGCGGGAGAAGGTGACTCTGACAATGAGAGGATCGCGAGAATATTTAGGATACGTGAAGGTAACGTAAGAAGGGACGAAGGTCGGGTGGAGAGAAGAAGGAGGAAGGAGAAAAGGAGGAGAGTAAAATTTAAAATGGGGCAATTAGATAGGTGGCGAGAGTGGTTACACCCTGGAGAGACGGTGGAAGGGTGATGTGACAGGAGAAAAGTGAGGGTAAATACATGTGTAATAATTTGATATGGATGATTGCAGGAGTGTTTGTTGATTGTTTATTAAGTGCATGGTTGGTATTTATATGCTTGGAATGAATGATGACAGTGATGAATGAATGAGTAAAGTGAACGGAGAAGGGGAGTGATAAGTAAGAGAAGTGTGACAGATGGAATAATGAAATGCCGGTGTGTGAAGTCGAGTGAACTGTGTTTGTGTGATGGAAAGGGGGAAGTTCAAAACTGAAGGCGTTGGGGCCACGCCCGTAACCCATAATACTTTGTTTTTGAAGGCTTTGAAAAAGAAAATTGCATGTCAATCCATTTTCTTTTCCAATGGGGCAAATGTAACACCTAATTTTGAGTGGTTTGTTTTGGTTGTTGGTGTGACGAAATAAAAGCAATAATAAGCAGCAGAGGTGGAGTGAGGTAATTGTTGGGATTGTTGACGGCGCGGGAGGAGATGAAAAGGGGGGACTCGGATTGTGATAGTTATGGCGGACGGGTGTTCCCTTGCTCCCGAGTATGTATTATTTAAAGTGAAATAAAATATTTGTAAGTGACGTGTGAAAATAAGAGTAATTAATTGAAACGTTACAATACTGTATACGTTTCTGACGAGACTCATGAATTTCTCATGATTAGATGCTTTCTATGAAATTAATCAAGTAAATATCGTTGGTCTTACGAAATGATACATAAGCTGAAATTAATTTGAACTCAAGAATCCTAGAAATTTATGTGCTTTTCCCCGTAATATAAGGTACTACGGCAAAAATAGAAGACGTAGTCCTATCGAAAATACCCAGGTACATAACATTTCGCGTAAATAATTCAAATTGCTTTTCAACTCTAATGTTACAAAAGTATAGTTAAATAAGCACTGTTTCACTGAGTTTCAGACGCATAGCACAGCAGAGGGCAAGATAAGGAAGAATATTCGTTGCTATAAACTTGGCTGCTATATTATAATTCCCAGAAACTCCTTCAACCTCACGTTTACTGAACGGAATAATACAAAAAATACAGCTAAAATACAATAATTTCCTATTGAATTGTCGCTTCTATATTTAAATCGCCACTTTCAGTACTGTCAACATCCCCAAACCACATCTAGCTAGAAATTACATCCAAATAATTACAGTGAGAATGGGTACATACCTTACTGTTTTTCGTGGAGGTAAAATTCTCCCTTCTCATCCCTCAAATACACTCCTTCTTCAACTCAGGATCTTTTGGAAAGCTAAAAACTTGAACTTCGGGTCCACTCCTGAAGTTTTCTTCGCATCTCGGCACTACAGACGCGAAAGGAACTTTTAACAAAAATGCCTAACAAATACACGTTTCTGAAGGCCAGCGAATGATATTCAAGAATAAAGGGAACTTCACTATCCTCAGAAACTTCAATTTCCACCAACTAACACCACAAAAATCCCTAAAATGTGGTAGAACGTAACGTAAATACACTCGTAAACAAAGTGGTCTCCAACGGCAGCCGGAACAACAGAGCACTTCTCGTGGTGACGTCAGAGCCTCAGCCGTCGCTTGTGATCGGGCCTTCTAGCGTAGCCACCGACTTCTAGGTGGCTATGCCTGAGCGCTGATGCCTTCTAATTGTCTGACGTCACGAGCCGTAGGTTATCAACCACGCCTTCCGAAAATGCTTGCAGTTGTTTATATTTATAAGCCATTGCGGTGAAAATGGTGATTGGGTTGTTGAACGCTAAGTTATTTGGAGTTTTAAAGCTTTTGCGATGGTTTTGTGGGCAACAGTAATGAATATAAGTGTTCAAGAAATGATGTACTAGTGTTGTCTGCCTCTGTGCAGAGGAAAATACACGGAGGAAACGAAAGTGTGCGTTTTCAAATTTCCTAAGGACGAAGAGACGAAGAGGAAATGGATACTTACCATTCCAAGAAAAGACTTCCAGCCGACGAAATATTCCAAGGTGAGTTACTATATTTTTCTTTCTATTTGGACGGCGTGATTATTCAGGGAAATATTAGTATAATGTAAATGTTGATCGCCATTAAAAGTGAATTTAAAAGATATTTGATATAAGCATTGACCGGTAGACGAATTGTTATTGGTTTCTTGAAACAATTCTACTCTCGAGTGTATGTGAGTATATTTGCAGGTTGATTTCAATATTATTTGCGTTATCGCTTGAATAATTAATGGTTTTAATTATATCATAGTACTTAAATGTCTTTGAAGTTCTCGCATATCAACGCTAAATAGAATACGGCGCTTATCCTCGAGTTCTAAGGTGTTGTTATTAAGAAGAACTTGATTTTTTGAGGGTATTATGAATAGTTTTTGTTATTAGTAAATTGTGGAAACATGTGAAACACTCGGGATGAATACATGGGATACCTACTTGTGTAATAAATATCACCCATGCCTACGATGGCATTTTACATTATTTGTATGTTTACACATGCATAGGGTAGTATTACTGTTTTAGAAAAGAAGAAGTTTTTTTGCATGAAGTAGTTCTTACATAGGTAATATGTACTAATTAATCGTGTTAATCTGAGAACGATTGTGTAGAGAGCGAAATCTTAAAGTCTTCGAGGGTATTAAATGAATGATTCTTCAGTAATTAATAAATTATGGAAACATGTGAAACGCTCGGGATGAATAAATGGGCTACCTAAAAGCGAGATAAATATGGCCCACGTCTAAGTTGGCATTTTATATAAAATATTGTTAATCTAACTACCATTGTGTGCACATCGAATTATTTAAGTCTTGTTTACTACACCCTTATCAGAAGAAGGTATTCTTCACTTGAAATACAGTTGATTTTCCGTCTACCAATAAAATTATCTCTATTTTTAAGGTGTGTATCCGGCATTTTCTGGTTGCAGATGTGCTTCATTAAAGCTCCTACTTCGATGAGAAGTCAGGAAAACTGCTGGCTGTAGGTACCATTGAACAGCTCAAAACTGAGGGATGGTGCCATGCCAAGGATCTTCCCAGATTGCCCTGGGTACCTTACCACTTCAGAGCAGACCAGGGATGCGCCATCAAAGAGGAAACAGCGTCTTGAAAGTGCTACTGTGGAAGCTGCTTTAGCTGAGAGTTTGAAAACTCAGGAAGCATATAAGGCTTAGAAAAAGCTAGACTCTTTCGGACACGTATTTTCTCTGGTGAAGATGAATAAGTATTCAGCATTTTGGGATGTGGTCGTGAAGCCGTGTGCTATAATATTAAATCATTTGGAAGAGCGTGCACCACCTCTTATTACTTACTCATTAATAGAATGCATTCATAATAATATCAAAGTATACCACTGAAAAAGGGAATTAAAAGCAATAGGCAAATTCACTCCACTTTTTTAAGCCTCTTTCATGTATGAAAAGTACCTATGATGTGTTGGATAGAATTTAAAAACTCCACAAATAATATAAATATTTATAGCTCTACTACTAATGTAGCTCTACTGGAAGAATGCAAAATTAAAGACTCTGCAAATTAATCTTTGAATAACCTTATCAAATCACAAATGTCTCTTGTTCCAGAAAAGAAGGTAAGTAGGTTCAAGAAAAGAAGGTAAGTAAGGTGACATATTTGTATTTGCTGCAATGTTTTGTTAGTATCTCCTGAAGTTCATAAATTTGCTCGCAATTCTGGTAATTTGGTTTTCCCACATCCAGTTACTATCAAACGGCTCTGCTCTTCTTTTAAAGTTGGTCGAATTAACGAGCAAAATGAGTATGGGTTTCTATCTTACGTGAAGTACCGAGTATCTCATTACAGAGCCACGAGCGTTATATCACCCTTATGATGGATTAAGTTCATTTGAAACCCTTTCTTGACTACAAGGGCAGATGTATAGTAGAACCTGCATATAACGCCAGCAGTTTAGCTTCTAGTGCTCATGTGTTCGCGGTAGAGAACTTACTATATTCATTTAAAGATGTTGTCCATATTTTGCCAGTGAGTACTCTGTCATCCTGTGTTCTAAAAGATATTCTGAAAAAAGTCATCATTGGTCTCGAAAAAGTTGGTCTGGATGTGGTTTGCGTTATAATTGAAAACAAATTCATCAACAGGAAGGCAGTATCTCTCTTCACCAATCCACCAAGGCTGAGTATAGTTTATCCATATTCTTCTCATCATTCTTGACCATTACTCTAAAGGCTTGACTCTGTCCATATGTTTAAATTTATTCGCAACAACTGGATCAATAAGAAAAACGATTATTTTCCCATCTGAATGCATTATATGCTACATTTCTGTGTTATCAAGTAGGACATGGTATTTTTCCATTCAAAACAATTTCCCCAGGTACTTTAAAGCAGCAAATCCTAGTTGACCGTTTCTTAAAAGGTTACAATTCGCCCCATTAAGTGCATAAATTTCCATGAAATTATAGTTTGTGGATAGGTCTGATCAAAACAATCCCTATGTAATTTAACAGAAGCTCAATCTAGTTTTATCCTAATCTTGCGCATGTGTAAGAACATAACTTTTTTATTTCATCATCGTTAAATGCAGCGATGCTGAAAAAATGGAAGCCCCGTGAAGGATGTAAAAATCCTATGACTTCTATTTTATAAGTACCACTGAGGCGTAAAAAATGTTTTACTGAATATAAGACTTTTAATGATATTCTCGAGGTTTCGAATGCATTTGGAAGAAAGCTGTTTCTCTTCAAAGAAGATTTTTCGGCGAAGGCGTTGGTCCATTCGAAACGATTATGTTTCCCGAGGTAGGGATTTACTGTTAACATCATTTAAATGTAAGTAAATATGATATTATTTAAGGAAAATTGTAGCCGAAGAAATGTCTGTTCACATATCGTTTGGTTTTCTTACGCATTCCCCACCAATCGGGGCTATCAATGGCAGTCTTTGCTACTCCCTCCGTCCGCCTACGACTCGTGACGTCACTATGGAGCGCTCAGGCCTTGTCTCACGGTGGTCGTGCCCCGGGTGTTCGGGCGCCACGGGCTTGGTTCCCGGCCCCGGTGCGTTGTATCCTTAAGAGGGTTCACCTAGAACCCTCATAGTCTCTCTCTACCTACACATACTTTTGCATCGTCAACGTTTCTAAATAAGGTTTAGAAGAAGATATTTACAGTCACGATTCCATGCGAAGTTACGCATCAATTTTAACTTGAGGAAATGCACTTAAAATAAAGCTGTGGAAAATTCCAGTGCTCTCCTCATTGCTATATCGTTCCAATCAATACTACGAATCCTAAAATTCAATGATAAGAAAAACATGGCTTACTCTGTTTTATTACTCGGTTATGACTTCACAGCTGTCTGCGTAAAACCCGCTTATAACTTCCGGCCGGCCGAAAAATTCTCCTTGGTCGAATAATGTGAGTGGGTTCCGAGCGATAATTCATTATATGGAGTGGTATAAATCTTAATGAAGCGGAAGTGTAACGTATTTATAATTTAAAGGTTGCTGACAATTTTTCAGAAATGCTTTAATTGAAATTCACTACTGGTTTCCAAGCGTATTTCTCATCACCTGTGGAGATCATGAAAAATGATTCGAATCCGGCCGTCTTGTAAAATGAAAGTATTTGTGCAAAATATTTAAATCGATTACCAAAATACTTTCATATCAATTTAATGTATTTGATTTTAATTAACATTTCGCTAAAATTATTACTATTAACTTCAACACTTTCCCTTGTTGATTTTAATTAACATTTCGTTAAAACAATTACTCGACTTGATGCTTCGAAGAGTTGTTTCCATGCCACCCAAGTCTCATACGCAGTTTCCTCGTCCATAATTTTTTGATAGTCCTCATCTGTCACTGAGCTTGCTATCATTGACTTTGCATCGCTGTTCGCCTTACGGTACAAATCAGACTTTATCTTGTGTTCCTTGATTTGTTTATCCGTCGCATCTTCAGCCAACGCACCTGGTTTCTCCAACATACGTATTTCAATGACGTCGAGAGCAATTTCATGGTAATCTAGCAATTCACAAACTTTTCTTTTCCATAGTGGCCAGTCTCTCTCACCCGCCAGCGGCTTGATACGTTTTGCTAAATCCATATTTTTCACTTTTGACGAAGTGCCTGCGAGCCCACAACCTAATGTTGGTGATTTAAATTAACATTTCGTTAAAATAATTACCATTAACTTCAACGCAATTACTTGTGAGTCATTCATTATTCTTCCTTATGTCGAACGCTGCATGTTCTCATGAAATGCTCGGCGCATTTGTCAAATCTACTTCGGATTCGAAGACGGGAGCTGGAACGCTCCCCCCAAACTGTCGTCCTCCAACGTGGCGGCATCCATCCGAAAATCAATTAGCAATTTAATCACCGCTAAAGCCTCCCTATGAAATTAAATTATAGCTTTTTAGGCTTAAATTAGTGAAAAACTGACTGACACATTCGTAAGGCAATAGTTTAAATAAATCAGTTCTTACATTCGAGAAGTGTGTGAAATCATACCTATAATTATGATTTGTGCTGTTTTTCCATTTTATTTCTCGATGTGCTGCAAGTCAAGAATTACTCATCGTGTGCCGTCATTCCCCATATTAGTCTCAATTGGAATTCCTAGTGCCCTCGTATTTCCTCGGCTTACCTGAACATTATTGTTTTTAAAATACCTGCCCTGTCCAGCACTGGCGTTGCGAGGGGGGTCCGGACCACCCCCCCCCCCGTAAATATAAAAGCACACTTTCTTCGCATCGAAAAGGAAAACCAAATATGAAAAATCGTGAATTTACCAAAGATTTTTTGAAAAATTAAGTTTTTTCGATTATAAAAAGTGTTAATATTACTCTGAAACCCTCTACTTATTACCCTGATTTTCAAAAATCTTCCCCCCTGGTTTTGCCCCCCTGGTGTTGCCCCCCTGGTTTTGCCCCCCTGGTTTTGCCCCCCTGGTTTTGCCCCCCTGGTTTTGCCCCCCTGGTTTTGCCCCCCTGGTTTTGCCCCCCTGGTTTTGCCCCCCTGGTTTTGCCCCCCTGGTTTTGCCCCCCCGGAACACACTTCCTGGGTACGCCACGGCTGTCCACGATTCCCGAAAAGAATATAAACTAAATGGAACTGATACCACTTTACTAGCCACTGTTGAAAAAAAATACTGGGAATCATTGTCCACCACGGCAACAAATGAACTTTGGCAACACTGTAACCAATTTGATGTAATCGAGGCAAAGAAATTGTCATAATATTTACATGAGTGTTTATTGAAGAGTTTTGACCTGATTATTGCAGACTTGAAAATATTATAATTAAATCTTCGCATTATGATGACAGTTATATTTTATTCCATACGTGTTGGATTTGGTGATCTTAAGAGTTCATAGCAAATATAAGTAATAGTTTTTCAGGCATAACTGTTTTTTAACCTTTTCCCGCATTGACGATAGAAATTGACGAGCGGTGTTCCGGAATCTATCAGCCCCGAAGAATGAAATCATTTTTTATTTATGTAAAGCGAGTGGTTACGCGCGTATATTTTTGGTTCCGTGTTTATCCAATGCCCGTCCCGTGTGCAGCTGGTGGGTCACGCGATTGGCTGACTCCTCGACCGCGCCCTAGTGTCAATTCAAGAGCCCCGAATGTGTGATTTCCCTCCCTCAGGCAATTTCCCGTTTTCTTTTAAGATTTCCCTCCCTTCCTCGTGCCGCTGTCTCCTCGGACAGGGGGAGACGCGAGAAGAGTGTTTAAAAACAATCCCGCCATTCTATTCTAAAGAGGATTCCTCGGTAATCGACAAATGTTTGCGTTAATTCATGTAGGAAGCCAAGTGAGGACACGTGTTTAAATAACTTATTGATGTTTTTAATTTGTAACTTTCAAAATATTTTATTAATGCTTAAAATATGAAGTGCAAAGCCGTGACTCACCTTAAGAGTCGTAATCCCTATTGGTCGTTGTTCATTTCCTTGATTTTCTTCGCCTTTATCACTCACGTTCGCCCATAAACGAGGGAGTCATGGCGTGCATAAAGATTAACTTAGCTCACGTTAACTGTTTCAATGCATTAATGCTGCAGCGAAAGTAGATGAACAGACCGTGACCATCGCGTGACCATCGTCATGTCAACGTTCTTTTATTTCGCAGCGTTCGTGGTAACATGTGGAAGTGCACAGCTTTCTTTACAATCGAAACGCCATAATAGTGTTATGCGAATGACAAAATCTTGTTAAACAAGTCATAAAAATTGTGTCAATACAGTGGATTCATTTTAATTTTTGTTTTGAATATTAAATTTGAAATCTTTATTTGCAGGGCCTTTCCCTTGGGCTACAACCTTGTCGCGGTGAAAAGGCTTGCGCGTTCCTATGACCCCTAGAGCTGCACTGGCGGGATTAATTCTAAATTATTCCCGGTAGGGCCACCCATGCCAGATAGGTCGAAGGGTAGGAGCCAGACGAAAGGTAGTCCACGTGATGGTGTCACGTGAAAAACACTGTTGGAATGGAAGTGGGAAACCCTACCAACTATCTCTTCCCTGAACACATGGAGTACAACCAAATGAGCCTCGGAATCTCATCGCCCGGGACCCGTCCGCAAAGGGCGGGTGTCGGGCACGAGACTTATCATCATCAACATCATCAGCAGCAGCAATGAAGAAGGAAGAAAAGAAGACCAAGAAGATGAAGAAGAAGAAGTCGGCTGTAAATGTAGGGACGTGGAATCTGATGACTATGATGAGGGCGGGGAAGTTAGAAAATATCAAAAGGGAAATGGATAAAGGGAGGATCTTAGGATTATGCGAGGTGAGGTGGAGAGATGGCGGTGACTATTGGAGTGATGGGTATAGGGTTATATATAGTGGGGGGGGGGGGAAGCCAGCGAGGGGTAGCATTAGTATTAAACGGGAAGATGGGTAAGTATGTGGTAGGTATAGACCAGGTAAGCGATAGGATTCTGGTGGTAGAAATTGAGGCGCGGCCCACCAACCTTGTGGTGGTCCAAGTTTACATGCCCACTAGCAATCATAGGGAGGAAGAAGTAGATGAGGTGTATGACCAGCTCGAGGAAATAATTAGAGACACACCGGGTAAGAAAAATCTGGCAGTGATGGGGGACTGGAACGCCTCAGTCGGGGAAGGGAGGGATGGACACGAAATAGGAGATTTTGGTCTGGGAATACGGAACGACAGGGGAGAGAAAGCAGCAGAATTTTGTAGTAGAAACAAATTATTCATCACAAACACGTGGTTCAATCATCATAAAGGGCGAAAGTACACATGGAAAAGTCAAGGGGATGTGGGGAGATATCAAATAGACTACATTATGGTAAGACAGAGGTTTAGGATTAGTGTGAAAAACTCACGCAGCTTCCCTGCAGTGGATGCGGATTCGGATAACAATCTAGTGCTCATGAAATGCAACGTAAGATTCAAAAGACTTATGAAAGATAGGAAGGCGACGAAATGGAACGTAGAAGCCCTGAAGGGAAGTATGAGGAGAGAATGTCAGGAACTAGTGGACATTAGCATAGGGGAGATTGAAAGTACTAAGACTGTTGAGGAAAGATGGGAAAAAATTAAAACGGGAATAGTCAAAGCGGCGGAGAAGTCAATTGGTTACGTTGACAGTAGAAGGATAAAGAAGCCGTGGATAACGGAGAACATGATAAGGGAAATGGAGGAGAGGAGGAAATGGAAGGACGTGGACACAGAATAGGGCAAAAGAATGTATAGGGAACTGAATAATCGATTACGACGTGAAACTAAGAGGGCAAGGGAGGCTTGGTGGAAAAGACAGTGTGAGGAAATGGAAAAGTTCCAGAAGGATGGAGAAGTAGGCGCGTTGTACGCCAAAGTTAAGTCGCTATCGGGCGGCAAAAGAGGACAAGCCATGTCTAAAATAAAGGCTAAAGATGGAGCCTCGTGGAGAGGAACCTAGAATATGACCAGGACGTATATGCGTGTTTCGTGGATTTTGAAAAAGCGTTTGATAGGGTGAACTGGGTAAAGTTAACGGATATTCTCAAGAGAATAGGTGTAGATTGGAGGGATGCTAACCGAGCGAGAAGAGGTACAGAGTAGATGGAAGGAATACGTGGAGGACCTGTACGACGGAATGAACAGACCAGAGAGATTGACTCTAGAGGAGGAAAGTGCAGTGGAGGCGGATAATCTTGGGCCCGAGATATTAGATTCGGAAATAGAGAGAGCACTTGGTGATATGAAGGCTAGGAAAGCAGTAGGCGTGGGCAATATACCGTGTGAGCTTCTGAAGAATCTAGGGAAGGAAGGTAAGAAAAGGTTTTTCGAACTAGTGCGCAGGATCTATGAGGAGGGATGTTGGCCGGAAGATTTCGTGAAGACGGTTTTAATTCCGCTCCCGAAAAAGAAGAAAGCTGTGGAATGCGGAGATAATAGGACTATCACCCTAATATCGCATGCGGCGAAAGTGGTGCTGTTATTGAACAGACGAATGGAGGCGAGGGCAAACGAGTATTTGGGCGAAGATCAGTTTGGTTTCAGAAAAGGGAAGTCAACTCGTGATGCAATAGCAATAATGAGGTCCCTCGTGGAGAGGAACCTAGAATATGACCAGGACGTATATGCGTGTTTCGTGGATTTTGAGAAAGCGTTTGATAGGGTGAACTGGGTAAAGTTGATGGATATTCTGAAGAGAATAGGTGTAGATTGGAGGGATAGACGACTGATTCGTAACCTTTATATGGCCCAGACTGCGAACGTGAGGGTAGCGGACGGAGAATCTGGGTGGGCAAGCATTGGCCGAGGTGTGAGGCAAGGCTGTCCTCTATCGCCGCTGCTCTTTAACGTGTACGCTGAAGAGATGGTATGGGAAGCGTGGGATGAGAGTTTTTGAGCGACCGCGTCCAAAGAGTAGTATTAGACGGTGCAGTCTCCGATGAGGTTAGAGTCACTTCTGGCGTTCCTCAGGGTAGTGTCATTGGCCCACTTTTATATATATTCCTTTTATATATTCCTTCTTTATATAAACGACATAGTAAGTTACGATTATTTGCAGACGACGCTGTAGTTTACAGAGAAATCCGTTCCAGCAAAGATATAGATGAACTATCTAATGACCTTGCTGCTATCCAAGCTTGGTGCGACGCTTGGCAGTAAGAATTAAATTTGGAAAAATGCGTCGTAATGAATTTCTGGAAGAAGAATAACTCCCTACAGCGTAACTATATCATTCGGGGCACCCAATTAAAGGCAGTTGAATCCGTGAAATATCTAGGGGTTAGACTTAATAATGATCTATCGTGGAATAAACATATTCGAGAAATAACCGGTCAAGCTAATCGTAAAATGGGTTTTGTTAAAAGAATATTAGGAAAGTGCGACGACAAAGTGAGAGAAATTAGCTACTTTTCCCTCGTTAGACCACATTTGTAATACGCTGCCAGTGTTTGGGACCCTCATGAAAAAGGCTTAATAACACAGTTTGAACGCGTACAAAGAAGAGCTGCCAGGTATGTGAAAGGTCGTTACGATAGTCTTGTTAGTGTAACTGACCTCTTAGATACATAAATAGATAGATATAGTGTAACTCGGATGGGAATCTCTGTCGGACCGTAGATTGAAAAATAGACTAAACCTTTTAGATAAATTCAAGAGCAGTGTCTTTTCTGACGAAGTTAACCATATCTTGCGGACGCCAACATACTACGGAAGATCAGATCATATAAATAAAATAAGAGAGATAGATTGTAGAACAGACAGATTCCGAATGTCATTTTTTCCACGATCAATAAGATATTACAACGGCAGCAATAGAACTCGTAAATAGATTGCATGACTTGTAGTGTAGCCTACTAACCTATGTAAAACTTAATGCATGTTTCTTAATTTCTATTCAATATTCTATTTCTAAAAGCATATAGTAGTATAGTTTGTTATTATACGGGACGTTTTTTGGACGGTGTGGTGTGCATGTGGGAGTCCAAATGCATGCTGGCGATTGATCACCCCCTGCTTAACACCCTAGAGGTGGCTCGCAGGGTATTATGTAGATGTAGATGAGTTAGAAGCTGGAATAAAAGTGGGAGGAATGATGTTCAAATCAGTGAGATTCGCGGATGACCAGGCGTTGATCAGCCAGTCAGCGAGGGGGCTTCAGGCTCTAGTGGATGCGTTATACGAACGTTGCGAGGAGTATGGGATGAGGATTAATCACAAGCAAACTAAGGTTATGCGGTTTTGTAAAGCATCACGAGCGAGGAATGTGAGACTCAAGATAAAGGTGGGTGGTGAAAAACTTAAGCAGGTTGAGCAATTCAACTATTTAGGCAGTACGTTAGAGGAAAACGGATACAGTAGTAAGGACATCAGGAAGAGAATAGCATTAGCGAAGGAGGCGTTCATGAACAAGAAGGAGCTTCTGAGAGGATCGTTGTGTAAGAGTTTAAAGAAAAGATCAGTGAAGAGTTTGGTTTGGAGTGTAGCTCTCAACGGTGCAGAAACGTGGACCATGAGGAAAGAAGACGAAAGAAGGTTGGAGGCATTCGAGATGTGGGTATGGAGAAGAATGGAGAGGGTGAAATGGACGGAGAGGAAAAGGAACGATGAAGTGCTGGGTATGGTTGGCGAGGAGAGGCAGCTTTTAGATGAGATACGGAGGAAACAGAAGGTATGGATGGAGTTAGTGCTTAGCGGTGAGGGGATGTTGAAAATGGTGTTAGAGGGTAGAATGTTACGGAAACGAGGGAAGGGAAGGAAAAGAATAGGATTTTTAGATAGAGTGAAAGAGAGTAGGCCTTACAGTGAATTAAAGAAGGCAGTGCTGGAAGGAAAGGGAGGCTCCCAGCTCACTTCTTGAATACTCCATGAAAACCTACCTTAATTGGTAGAATACTATAATAATAATATTTGCTGGGTTTTTATTGTTCGCAAATGTAGTTCTCATTAAGAACCATGAAATTGAGTTGAATTCTTGGGCGATCTCTGTTCGAATTTCAAAAGCGTGACTTAGTGAGCAAATTCTGAAGAAAGTTCCAATTTCGAAGCCTATGTAAAAGGTAACGAAGTGCTCGCTGTCGGTATTTCGGTCTGCTTTAGCGATCCTGTGCAGGGAGGAGACTTGATGAACATTCAGTGCAGAAAACGCTGACGGAATCAAACGAAGGAATTGCAATTGGACGATGGATTTAACTGGCCACAACGGAATAATGGCAAAGTTTTTTCTGCCATAAATCACGAATGAATTAAATGTTTATTTATGTCAAACGAGTGGTTTAGCGCTTTAACTCTTCAAGCGGATTCGATGAGAGGGTTGTGACATAGTTGTGTCGCGTGTTTTAGAGTATTGTGTATATAAGCGGTTCAAATAGCAAAGCATTCTGTTGGTATGTCGTTTAAAAGGAAGGAATGGGCACATTCTACGCTCATTTCACTGCTAAGAATACTTGAGGCCACGTCATCAACCATGTAGAAAATGAGGATGTAAGCGTTGAAATATATTTTTTCATTGAATTGTTTGCCTTGGAATTCGTCAAGCGGATTAAATTGGCAAATATACCTATTTGTGTCTCAGATTTTTGTGTATTATATCCATTAGCGGTTCAATTGTAGCGGTACATGTCGTTTAAAGGCTAGACTCTGCTGGAAGTCACAAAACGGAAGCGCGCAGCCCATACACACAGGTGGCCGGGGAATGGCGGTGGCCACAATCATGCTGCTTAGAAATTTTTGAAAATAAGTGACCCTAATTCGAATGACTATTCCTGCTTTCCGCTGCATCAAGAAACGCACGCTTCGGCGGAAAATGTGGCTGAGATGATTGCACTCAAAGACCCGCCTGATTGTGCCTTGAATATCGAAGTTTTCGTCAGTCAAAGACACCTGTTGTGGAGCGATATTGTGACGGAGTTAATTCGAAGGAAGGTACATAAGGAAGGTACGAATATATTAGGATATGTACAGAAATACGGTTAAGTAAGTTGAATTGGTGTATGACGCGTGTACGACGTTGAATATGAATTGGAGACTTACATTTGAAACTAACTAAGCAAAGAAATTTCGTTTGAAATTGAAATTCAAAAATACCTAAATGGCCGTTAGCAATTAATAGGTCGCGTAAGCAACCACTCAGAATATGTGAACGAAAATGTTTAGAAAAGGATAATAGTGTTATTTCTACTGTTACTTGAAAATAGAAATCGCTATAAAGTTAATACACAACAAAAATACTAATACATGATACACGTACAAAAGTGTACACGGAGGCGTGCGTAGAAAAATTCATGATGCATTAACGACCATATGAAATTCGGAAAATTAAAGATCCGTGCGTGTTAATACTATTAGTGCAATTGGACGGTATGAATATGGTTGTAAATCGGTATATCTTCTCAGCGATGCTTATTTGTAATTATTGTAATCAATAAGAGTTCGAAATAAAATGGGATTGTCCAATACATTATATTAATTTAATTTCCGCTGCACAAATGCTAACGCTGCAAACAGCATGTATAGAATGTTTACTTATGGCTATGTAATTACTTCAATTGTATTAACTGAATTCGTTTTCTTTAAGTTTTATCTGATTATGTACCCTTATAGTAACAATGGATATGAATTTAAATGTCATACGTAGTTCAATTAAAAAAATATTAGCGAAAAATCAAATCTTGGGAAAGTCGATTTGATACTACCCTCAGAAAAATTGATCTATTAAAAGTGCTTCAACTGTTGTTATTGGGTAGGTACGCTTGACTTCACTTTTACATGATTATATACCCTAATTTAATTTTTCGCAATGTTGTTCATTCTCATATAGTATCGTACAAATAAGTTATTGGCGAATTAAACGTATACAAGGAGATTGGTATCTATATTACTCGCACATGAATCGATCAAGTGGAATGATCATAATTGGAGAAAGTGCCCTAGTGGATTCTAATTGTACCTTAAAATTTTATTCTTCAAGCTAAAACGGTTAGGTTGAATTTCCAAATGGTATCCTCTTAAAAAATGGCGACAATGAATTTTCTCGTGCAGAATACTTTTCGGAATTAAATTCTGAATAAACCAAGAGAGTTACGAAAAAAATTAGGGTAGAACGTATGTTTTTTCTGCGAATTCCAAGATGTGTATGCCCAACTTTCAAATCCGAAATCGAACAATCGACCAAATCAAAAATCGTTTATTCGTCGGATTTGGTTTGAACTTTTGAAATTACAAAAAAACAAAACAATCCAGCCAAAAATATAGTATTTTGTGTTTCAAGATTGTTGTCCTACGACTATAGCAAGTTGGTGAAAATACTCCAAAGTTAATGCCATACGAAAAGCATCAAAATTTTTCAAAAAATAAGAATAAAATATATAATAAAATTATCGAAAAATGACAAAATTAAAAAATCAACGAAAATATTTTAGTTCCATGAGGTTCCCATGTTTATTCAAATCGATATATCTCGAGAACGATTCGAGTTTACAGATTCGTTCTCCCGATAATTTTTTTTGTTTTAACTTTTAACTAAAAAAAACCGCATATATATATTTTTTTCTTTTATAGAGTGTGCTGTGAATTTATGTCTGACATTGGTTTCACGATGCAGCTCTTCACTCTTTGTTGCTTTTCCTGCTAGATAATAATCTTTACACACCGAAGTTTTCCTTACCTTTCACATGTTTTATTTCTTCGCCATGTATTATTCCCGAGTTCTTCCTTTCCCGTTCTAGCCATCCATTAGTACCACGACGTATGCATCAAGAAATGACCAATTAAGCTATTTTCTCTTCTTAGGTGGACTTAAATCTGAATTATTCACTGTCAAACATTTTTAATTCAAGTCTGCCTTGTCGTTAATTGATAGAAAAATCACTTATAGTAAATAATTTTAGATCTCATGGACTTAAATTCGGTGATTAGGAATTATAATAGGAATAATTATTATGAATCGTCTGTAAACTATTGCGGGGTCCTCTGGTCAGAGGCGTGGAATGAAATGCCATTTAGACCTCCTCAGGCATCAAATGTTTACATTCACAGTGTATTTTTAATAACCACAAAATGCTCGAGTGATTAAAAATCTGGCGTTGAGGAAGTGTGTTATGACTCTGAGCCACTCGTTTGAAGAGGCCAATGGAAAACACAGATTCAATGGAGAGGGCGTGGTGCCTTTTGGATAAATTATGAGTCGCTGTTGACCGTCCGTCGCGTGAGGTGCAGCGTTGAATCTTCGTAATTCGAGTGGAGAGACATCAAAACCGATTAAGGTTGGTTTACTTGGAGCGCATAGCAGATTGACGCTCTTGAATTCACTTTTAATGAGGCCTCCTAATCCTCTTCCTTCCCGTCCCTCGCTGCTTGTACATGGTTCATTACGGTCAGGGATTCTGGCAGTTATTTGGATTTTCTCTGTAGGCAAGCAATCCCTTCTTTGCACCGCTGCAGAGCTTTGGGGAATTATTTCACTCGACTGCTATGCGGACGTAGAACGTTCATTTATTGATTTGAACTCAATATCATTAGTCGATAATATGTAGAGTGATTGGTGAAATTAAGAGTTTTTACAAATTTACCACCTGAAATTCAATTATCTCATAAAAAATAGCTCATGTTGTGCACAGCAGGGTATGTCAATTATTTCCATAGGAGTGGCAAACATCAAGCAAACGCTGAGTGTACTTCAATTTGAAGATTTTTCGCGGCGAAACACTTTTAAAATCAACTCATGATTATTTCCTAATCATTAGTCGATAATATGAACAGGTATTTTAATTAGATATGGGTCGGATAGCAGATTTCTCGAACTCGAATATCGAATTCGAATATTAAATCATGGCTCGAGTATTCGAATATCTCAAATTTCGAATTCCTCGAATACCAGAATTGCACGAAGCACAGTAAATGTTATTCTTCTATTTCACTGGATAATTGTATAAATAAAAAGGAATGCATACATGAAATACATTTTAAAAAGCAACTTTTTCGTTTTGAATAAATTCCTCACACTGGTTGTTGTTGCGTTAGCTATTTTCGATTGCACTTTTGCTAAGGTATCTGTTTTTTTTGGGTGGCATTGCTTCGACAGGCTTGTCATCTCCAAAAGCCAATGAATTTTTTATCATCTCGACTTTATTTGAATCTTGAAACACACTAATTTTGAATTGTGGATCAAGAATTGTTGCAAAAGTGAATAATTGTTCTTTTTCCAGAAATTCATACTTACCCATTTTTAATGATAAACAGCAAATCAATGTCGAAACCTTGTAGATGATTATGCAAAAACCTCATAGTTTTTAGGAAATTAATACTGCTATTTACAAGGGAGAAAACTTAAGAAACTGTGACTGCACTTCCACTTGCAATAAATATTTCTCCTTCAAAAACATCCAGAACATCAATTGCTTGATAGCATCCCATTGTGGTGGAGTTATGTCTACGTTAAAACTCAGGTTAGAGGCAGCTAATGTTATGCTTGCTTCTGTTCCAGAAGACGCCTCATCATTTTCTAAAGCGAGTTCCATCTTGTTGGTTCACCCGAGCTCATGAGATTAGATTGCAGAGGGGTGAAAATAATATTTTCAAAGGTTGGTGTATTGATGGTATGCGTACATCCAGGCGCCTGGTTATGCGGTCGTTGAAGTCACCGACGAGACTCACGGTTTTTTTTACTATTATTTAAAAAATACGAAAATTTCGATTTTTTTCACCTTTGACATTGCGGAGACGGCGTTATAGAAAAACGAAACTGATGTAAGGGGAAGCCCGCATCCTTGTAGTCTTCGATTCTGTGATCATCTTCCCAATGAGGGGAATAGTTCGGTAGCAGTAGCTAAATGCGTGACGGAAGATACCCCAAAAGTTGATTTTTTCCAGCCTTTTTCTATTTTTTTTAGGGGTTTCGAGGGGGAAATCGGGGGTTTTCACAGTTTTCCCCCAATCATTTTCGGTGCCCCACGTGGAACGATATCTATTCACCACTCTTATCCATCTGCTAAACGAATAGAGTCCTCTACGTGGTTTCCTAGTCAACTACGAACGACGTGCGTGCGTCAGTGTATGGCGCGAAATTCAAGTATTTGAGGTATTCGAGATCGTACTAGCATAATTATTCGAGGTCTCGAATACTGGAGAATGATAATGAATCGTCTATTAAATATTCTGGGGGTATCTCGTTAGGGACGCCAAATAAAATTACCATCCAGACTTCCACAGATCTAAAATATTTATATTCACCGCGTATTTTTCATTTCAAAATGCTTGATTAATTAAAAATATGTCGTGAGAGATGTGTGTTATGCTTCTCCGCCTCTCATTTGAAGAAGCCAATGGAAAACATGGGTTAATCAAAACCATCTAATTTCATAACCAAACATTAATATTGCATTCTATCCATAGGAATAATTTGCTAATGGCCAAAATCTTCACGAGATTTTCTTATATCTTTTAACGAACTCATTTGTAGTACTTTTTTATCAATGCTGTATTTAACTCTTTCAAATAAATGTTTGTCATCCTGGGTAACTGATGATAATACTAGATGTTATTTCAATTCATCATCATTAGTCAACAATCCTAAGATTGGTTTGACGCAGCTCTCCATTTCTCTCTCCTATCCGCTAATCTCTTCATAGCTACATATTTATTCTCTTTTACATCCTTTATAACCTGTCCTATATAACTCATTTGGGGCCGTCCCTTGCCCTTTTTCCCTTCCACTTGTCCTTCAACGATTGTCTTCATCAGACCATCGTGCCTCAAAATGTGGCCAACTAAGTTGTCCCTTCTTCTGCTTAATGTTTCTAGGAGGCTTCTCTTTTCTCCTACTCTCCTTAGCACTTCATGGTTACTCACACGGTCAATCCATTTTATCTTCATCATTCTTCGGTAGCACCACATTTCGAATGCTTCCACTCTTGACTTCTCTGCTGCTGTCAACGTCCAAGCCTCGCTTCCATAGAGAAACATACTCCATATGTAGCATCTGATGAATTGTTTCCTTACTTCTATTTTCAGCTGTATAAAGATTTTTCTTTTTGTAGAAGGCCCTCTTCGCCTGCGCTATTCTACTGTGTATTTCTTTCTTGCTCCGTCCATCGCTGGTAATTCGGCTTCCCAGGTAAGAGAAATCGTTCACCTCTTCAAGCTTATGCTTTCCTAGGTTGATGTTTGTTTTAGCCTCCTCTCTTTTGCTGCAAACTAATATCTTAGTCTTCTTTTTGTTGATTTTCAGCTGATATCTGGCCATTGTCCTTTCCATCTTTGTCAACGTCTTCTATAAATCCTTCTCTGTCTCGGCTATGACTGCTATGTCGTCAGCAAATCGCAGCATGCTAATTTTTTCTCTGTGGATATTGACACCCGAAGCTTTCTCCTTGATTTCATTGATGGCTTTCTCTATGTAAACATTAGAAATTAAAGGGGAAAGCGCACAACCTTGTCTCACCCCTTTTCTTATTCTCGCTTCTGCACCATTTGGTCCACATTTGATCACAGCTACTTGGTTTTTATACAAACTATGAATAATTCTACGATCATTGTAGAGTACGCCGATTTCTTTCAAAATTCTAAGCATTGAATTCCATTCCACGTTATCAAAGGCCTTCTCTAAATCGACAAATGCTATGAAGGTTGGTTTGTTTTTCTCCATTCTCTTCTCTATGATCATCCTAAGAGCCAAAATTGCTTCCCTTGTGCCCCTGCTTTTCCTAAATCCGAATTGGTCCTCATCCAGGAATTCTTCTGCTCTTCGTTCAATTCTCCTGTAAATGATTCTTGTCAGAATCTTCGACGCATGTGTCGTCAGGCTTATGGTCCGATATTCTTCGCACTTCTCAGCTCTCTTGTTTTTGGGTATGGGAATGATGATGTTCTTCTCGAAGTCACTTGGTAAATCTCCTGTTGAGTACATATCGCAGATAGTTTTACACATTTTCTTCTCCCTAGAACTTCTCTAGCGGCCTCCTGAAACCCACTTTTTATGGTAGTCCAGTTATCCTCAACTGAGTTTTCAGACTGATCTAGTCCTATCTTGCGCTCCACTACTTCTTGAAAGGCCTGTTGATTTTTTGGCTCCTCAAGTTTCTCTAATTGCCAGGTGTTCTTTGCTGATTTCTTCAATTTCTTGAATTTCAGATGCCATTTCATCATCACTAGATTATGATCACTGTTGATATCTGCCCCCGGGTAGCTTTTACAGTCCTTTATCTGGTTTCTAAACCTCTGTTTCACTAAAATATAGTCTAGTTGAAATCTTCTTTTGTCTCCTGGCATTTTCCATGTGTATCTTCTTCCCATGTGATTCTTAAATAGAGTGTTGGCAACCACTAATTTGTGTTCTGTGGAGAACTCTAACAGCCTTTCTCCTCTTTCATTTCTATTTCCTAATCCATATTTTCCGGTTATTCTTCCATCCTGGCCTTCGCCGACGACAGCGTTCCCATCACCTAAAAAAATAAGGTTTTCCTCACCCCTTTCCTTTTTGATTACTTCCTTTATATCACCGTAGACGTCTTCAACTTCTTCATCCTCGTAGTCTGTCGTGGGCATGTAGACCCTTACCACTACGGTATCTACCGGCTTAGTCTCTATCTTCACCATAACTATCCTTTCATTGTACTGTAGGAAGCTTTTCACACGCATTCCGGCGCTCTTTCTGAGCATTTTCCCAACCCCAGCATTACCGTTCAGGGATCCTGTGTGTATAATCCTATAGCTTCCACTCCAGAAGTCTCCCTCCTCAGGCCATTTCATTTCGCTGATTCCTAGCACGTCGATATTCAGTCTTTCCATTTCCACTTTAAGGCTTTCTAGCTTACCGCAAGTCCTGAGTGATCTCACGTTCCATGTACCTATCCTCATAACTTTATCACAATTGACCGATGTACCCTCTCGGGTAGTCCCCGCCCAGAGATCCAAATGGGGGATTAGTTTACCTCCGGATTTTTTTACCTGAGAGAAGAGAGAATTCCATCATGTCAGACAATTTAAAGTTGGAGTAGCTGCGCCTCCTCGGGATAATAATGTGGTGGTTTCCCCTTGCCTTCCACATCGCAGTACTACAGCCGTTAAAGTAAATGTTACCACGCCTGAAGTGCAATGAGTGTCGCTGTACTGACCATCGTGATCTCCACCTTTACTCATATGAAGAAGAGCTGCTGCCATCTCCTCCGGGTGATGTGAGGCATAATTGTTGGCGGCCTCTCATCGCCAAGTCACGGTTTCTTCACAGGTTTAGTGTATCATGTAGATGGCCTATCTCACCCAGGGATAGACCCATACCACCTCGGATTACCGCCGCTTTTTGTCCACGACTGCTTATTCGACAGGTAAACTTGCTTATATCGAAGCTTACCTCATCTTCATTTTATAATAACAATATTTTCAATGGTCTCATATTCACCGTTTCTCTTTTCGTTGCTGTTTTGAATAATTTAAGCTGAGGAAATACCCGGTGTTAATGATAAATGTTACCAACTTTTAGAGAAGTGATGAAATATTTTCAGATCTGCGCACGCAGGAAAGGAGACTACGATCTATGAAGACACCTCTCGAGTGGCTATGAAGGTGTGCGAACTATGGTGACGCGCTTCTCTTCCATTATGAATGTGACTAAATGGATTTAGCGGTACCACAGGAAGTACTAAAACTTACGAAAATCGTCATTTGCCAAAAGTAGGGTTTTATTGAAGTAAAGACTCAAACAATTTTAAAGGAACATTTTAAATTGTGCGATATTTTTGCGTGTAAGTGCATTGAGGAGCGTAAGGTTCCCCCAATGAAGAAGTATTTTGAGAGACAATCTGACGAAAAGATAGATGATGGCTGCTGGATTGAACCCTAAAGAAACTCGACAACTGAGGAAAAAAGGGAATCGTAGGAGAGCGTTTAGTCATCATCGTCAATTCTTGTACGGTAAAATAGTATCAAAAATTTTCTTCATCTATTCATCCGAAGAAAATTAAACTGGCGAGAAATTAGCCGATTTGTATCTCTACTTTCCTCATGAAATAAACATTAAGGACTATAACCTCAAATTGGAACTTCTTCGCGGAAAATGCGTCTACCAACTGTGATAGAGGTATATGCAAGAACCAAGCAACAGCAATTATCGTTCCCGCAATTTTAGCGGACGCAAAAGTCATAACTTCGTAAGATACATCAAAGCTAGTTTACCAGAATTACTTACGTAGACAGGAAAAGATGCTAATTACTGTGAATAAGAAAAGAGAGGTGTCATCAAAGGGCCTTATTTTATTGGAATGAAAGACTATACTTTTGTCTGATGAAAAAAGGGAAGAGGACTTATCAATACAAGTTTAGAGGGGAATGTGTGGTGTTAGCTGAAGAAACAGGGTTCCTCTTTTGGAGGTTTGCCTCCCCCGTCGGAGGATTAGCAAAAGTTATAAAATCTGCGATTATCAATTCCTTTCCGAGTGAAAATTAGATACACAGAATTAAAAAGGATTTGATTATGATGGTACTAAGCGAATAGCGCCCAAAAAGGAGGCATCATCCCTTTGCTATAAGCATAATTACAACATCCCTTGCAGTGTGGGTAGACTCTTCTCGGGATTCCCACCGGGTTAATTTTTCCATAATGGCCAACATTTCAAGCTCCGACTGGGGGCTCATCCTAAGGGATAAATTTTGTTGAACCCCGAAAAGAGTTTACACACATCATTCGCCGGGAAAGCATCAAATCGTATTTCATCCCTTACAGTGGTCTATTTACTAATTGCACTAAGTTGACTTGGATTTGCTACATAAACGTTGGGAGGGTAATCTAGGGACCCAATTTGCGTTTCTGCAAGGATGCGTTTGGCGACCAATCCGAGATTTTTTTAATTGCTGGATTTTAATATCGACGTAAAGGACTACCCGCTGATGATATATTGGAGAGAAACTCCGGTTCCTTCGGATATATCTGAGCTTAGAGCTGTGGAATTTAAAAATCTATTGATGAAAGTTCAAATTTGAATTTCAATATTCCTTTTATTATACATACGGACGAGAGATTCGCGAAAGAATTTGCCAAAACTTTGTTGAAGGCAGCAAAAGACGAGGAATGACACCAACAAGAGAAAAACAGACTGGAAAGCAGGTAATTGAGTAATTCCTTCATGATTGTTCCTCACTGGACGATGCTGATACATCAAATATTAGTAAGACTAACGAAGAAAGACGCACTTGGTGTGAATTTTGGTGCATCTGGGGCGTTCGAGAGGGGAGCGGGGAGGTTACGCCGGCGGCCTTCACCCTTATTCATCCGTTTAGTCATAGCTGTCGGACAATACCGGAATAGAAGTGCATAACCTAAGTTCCCAAACTTTCATAGCCACTCGAGAGGCGTCTTCATAGATCGTAGTCTCCTTTCCTGCGTGCGCAGATCTGAAAATATTTCATCACTTCTCTAAAAGTTGGTAACATCGATTTGTTTAACGCCGACGAGGCGCCAAATAAGGGACAAGTCGTCTCACTACGCATCGTTTTTTACCTTCTACCATCTTCTGATTTATATTATCAAAGATAAACGACCTCCTAGCAGCATGCGCGGAATGAATTTTGCTGTATTAGAGGCGTGGGAGGGGGAGAAGCGAGCGTGGAGGGGAAGGGATCGGCCTGCGGCTCTGGTATCCGCGACGCTGCGTGGGCGTTGGAATATTTTCTTCGCGGACGCGGACTCAAATTAGGCATTTTGTGGCTAAACGGTGGCAGATACGTCAAAATGCACGAAATCTTTGCCCTACAGGGCAGTAACTCGGCAAAATCTATAGGAAATGACCATAAAATATTATATTTTTCTAATTTTGACCTTCCCCCCCTAAATTGCATTTGAGCGAGGGTCAGGGGTTCACGTACAGGTCTGAAAATTTTCAGGCCTTATTTTTGATCGGTCCCACAACTTTTTTTCATTGGGCCAGATGGATTTGAAAAAAATCGATTTTTGCGATCCGCCCTATTATGCATGTCTTTTCATGAATGCAGTCCTATAGTTTTTTTAGATTAACAGATGCTGGTCCTCCGATAACTCCCGAGATATGAGGATGCTTCTTAAAATGACTAAATTGCCTTCTTACCCAATGCTTTTGAATATTTACATTACTTATTGGCCGAAATGGTTAATAATTAATATTTATTATATGGTGCAAATTCTATTTGCCTCATTTTTAAGTATTGGAAGGGGATCGAGGGAGTCATTTCTTTCAACCAGTCGAGAGTCGAGGAAGAAAGTCTTGAACAAAAAATCGTACACATCTGGTGATCAGGTCAGATAGCGAGTTTATATTTAAGCAACATATGTCCACAATACACTGGTAAATTCGTGACGTCACTGGTCGCTGGGTATTTGCTTGTTTTTACAGTCACACCTTTTCGGCCTCTCTTAAATCATTGAGTGTCAGTTATCTTGTCACTTAAGTATTCTTTCCTGTCTCGCCAGCGGAGTTCTTAGCATAATACGTAGTTCGCTACAAGGGTATCCTTAGGTAGGGAAATATTTATTTCTCCACTTACATCGGAATTTGTCGTAATACTGGAACCGAACTTTAACTTTTGATGAAACTTGCGCAGGTCGGCCATGATTCCCGAAGGTAATTCCCTTGTAGCTGTATTTCTCAATCTGCTGCAGATGCTCATATTTACAATATCCACTCTAGTGCTTTTATACTTTAATTTACGACTTAAGATAAATTAAGCGCTCTAACCACCACCTATGAGAGACGGGGGAACCACAAGGCTGTGAAAACATCTTACCTGCACCACGTTCAGTTTTTGGGAAAAAATAGGATAAAAGTGGTGTTTGGTTGTGAATTTCCCAGACAAAGTCGAGCCTCGCCACCTGTTGGCGATACCACACGCATTCGTGTTTTCGTTTCGTTTTTGTTTTTTTTGTCACTCCGAGAACGTGAGTGAATTGTGCAGTCGTCCAGTGAACTTCGCAAGCGCATGGTTGGAGAGCAACCCGAGGAGAAGGAGCCATGTCGCGCCCCCGACGGGAACAGCAGCGGTGAGTGGTATGCGCCGGCCCGGCTCGACTTTGATTTTAACAATATACAGTCCACATTTATAATCACGTTCGAAAGTGATCATATGGTCCTTCGGGCCGGATTTGTCGTTGTAGAATCAGTGTTGGTGTTAGAATACCTTTGGTTTTCCCTTCCTTGGTTGGTTGTATTAGGGAACGTTGAAAATGCCAGCGATCGACGATGTAGAGTTTCGTATTGCATCTCTCTTAGCGAAGATGGGTCGTATTGATAATGTCGCTAAAGATTTCGAAAAGAATTCGAGTGATGTAAAAAAGAGGAATTTATTACGAACTATGACAGACCAGGTTGATAGTCTTTTGGAGGAATTCAATGAGGGTATTTTGAAATTAGCCTCGTTGTACGCGAAACAGTCCCCTCCCGTCGAAAAGGACAAGGAATTGCGTAAGTCTACGGAGGAGTTCGAGGCTATGTTTTTTAATACTAAGGCAATTCTTCTGACATATTTCCCAGATATAGAGCCACACTTAAGGTCAACGGGCCATCCTGCGACCGGGGAAAGTAATTCAACTCATACCGTTGCTCTCCCTAAGCTCGATTTAGTCGCGTTTAATGGCGATTTAATGCAATGGCAGTCATTTTATGATGTATCTGCGGTTAATGAAAACCCGTCCTTGAGTGACGTGCAGAAATTTTTGTATCTCAAATCTATTCTTAAGGGGGAAGCACATTCGTATGTTTCGTCTTTACCTGTGTCCTCGGCGAATTACTCGGTCGCGTGGGAGAGTTTGAAAGCGCGCTATATGGACTCAAACAGGTTGACTAATGCGTATCTGGAGGCTTTGTTCGATATCAACCCGATCACCCGGGAAGGTCAAGCTATTCGCAAATTTTGCACATTAATTACTGAGTATGTTGGTGCGTTAAGCGCTGTGGGGCATAATGTCAAAAGTTGGTCGGTCCCAATGCTTTTTATGTTGCGCCGCAAACTCAATTCCGTGTTACGAAAGCGGTGGGAAAAGGTAGCGCTCAATGTTGGTGAGCCTTCCCTACAAACATTTTTTGATTTTTTAAGTGAGGAAGCCAAGATTTTGGAAGCAGCCTCATCGTTTCATTCAGATACTAGTCTAAATAAAAGGCCCCATAAGCCAATGCAATCTTTAAGAAAGTTTACTGGTATGGTTGTTAATACTGATAGGCAAAGGGTCCAGAAATCGTGCCCAAATTGTTCGTTGCCGCATTCTTTGGAAAAATGCAGGAAGTTTTTGAAATTGTCAGTGGGATCTCGGCTAAGATTAGTTAAGGCTAAAGGGTGTTGTTTAGTTTGTTTCAGCCAAGACCATTATTTAAAAGATTGTGAATTCAAAATGCCATGCCCCAAGTGTAAATTGCCTCACAATAAATTAATTTGTTTTGCCAATCGTGAGGGCTCATGTTCGAAATTAGATAAAGATAATACTGCGGTAGAGCAGAAGCAGCAAAACCCTAAATCAGTGAGCGCAGACCCAGATGAGACGAAAGAAAATCCAGTTCGAGAGGTGTCTTCTTTCCAAACGTGCTCTCATCGGTTGGGGTCTGTCGTGATGCTTGCGACTGCCAGGGCGATCGTATTGGATATTGATGGCAATGGCCGCGTAATTAACTCTTGCTTGACACTGCAAATCAGGGAACCTTTATCACGGAATCTTGCGTTCGGAAGCTACGGTTGAATATCAATAAAATTAGAACTCCTATTTTTGGGTTCGGAAATAATAACTCTGTGATATCGTCTGGAATTTTCAGTTTGAAAATGAAGCCTTTGTCTGAAAGCACGTTGAAATTGGAAGTCAAAGCTATGGTGGTTCCTCATATTGCTCAATGCCCAAAATTATCGGTCTTTAATAGATCATGGCCTCATATAAAGGGGTTGAAACTTGCGGACCCGAGCTATTACGATGAGGAAGAAATAGATGTATTATTGGGGGCAGAATGGTTTGCACGCGTGGTAGTTAACGCGCCGATAATTGGTCCTCCAGGGACACCAGATATTTTGCCAACTGTCTTTGGTCATTGCCTAATGGGGAAAATTGAAAATAAAGTAAATCAAATCCGAGTGTTCTGCTCAACACTTGGTGATAATATTGAAGGTTTACTGCGAAAGTTCTGGGAGTCTGAGGAACCTCCTAAGAGATATCAGTGTAGTCCAGAAGATGATGCTTGCGAGCAGCATTATAAGAACAATATTTCTCGTGAATTGAAACAGTATGTTGTTCGTTTACCTTTTATCTCATCTACCCCTGAATTGGGGTAAAGCCATGGTTCCGCGCTGCAAAGGTTCTATTTGCTAGAACGCAGATTAACCAAAAACTCCGCTTTACGCTCGAAGTATAACGAATTTATGAAGGATTATTTTGAGCAAGGCCATATGATTGTGGCAACGAGTGCCCCATTGAGAACATCTTATTACATTCCGCACCATTGCATTTATCGTTCAAAGGCGGAATTATCGCGATTTAGAGTGGTTTTTGATTGTTCTATGAAAACCACTAATGGCATATCATTGAATGATGTGTTGCATAAGGGTCCCAAATTACAAGTAGATCTAATCGACATTTTGATGCGCTTTCGATTGCATGAGGTTGTGGTGATCGCTGATATACGCCAGATGTATAGAAATATTAAGCTACACCCGGCCGATTATGATATGCAACGAATATTTTGGAGATTTAGTCCCGAGGAAGAGCTACAAGAATATTGCTTGACCACTGTGACTTATGGAATGAAATCAGCTCCATTTTTGGCAACTCGGACACTTCATCAGTTGGTATGCGATGAAGGTGCAGAATTTCCACTTGCATCTCGAATAATTCGAGAAAATACTTACATCGACGACATAGTTTCTTCAGTTCGAACCATTGACGAAGCATTAGTATTGCAGAGCCAATTAAAGAAGCTTTTAGATCGTGGAGGATTTGAGTTGCGCAAATGGTTGAGTAACCAGTTGGAACTGCTAGAGAATGTACCCTCAGAATTTTGCATTCTGAAGCCAGAGTGTTTTAATTTTCAGCAGGAAAACCAACCTGCCGCTGAAATTTTGGGTTTGGCATGGAATCCTAGGAAGGATAAATGTTCATATAAGTTTGATGCTGGATTTGGTGTCATCACGAAAAGAACCATATTGTCGGAGGTCGCTCGCTTATTTGATCCACTGGGATTTATTAGCCCTGTCACATTTTATGGAAAATGGCTCATCCAGCACCTTTGGCATTGCGGACTTGAGTGGGATGACTCTCCTCCCGAAGAAGTGGTTGTCAAATGGAAACAATTCCGACATGAGTTACCACTCATTTCGAAATTTGAATTACGTCGTTGCTTGAAAGTAGACTCGGCAATCGACCTTCAGTTGCACGCCTTTGCGGATAGTTCGGAGAGGGGATATGCGGCGGTGGTTTATTTACGAATTGTGAATTCCGACCAGACGGTTGCCACGTCATTACTGATAGCTAAGTCTAAGGTGGCACCGATCAAGTGGATATCATTACCTCGATTAGAATTATTAGGTGTGGTTTTGGCTACTAACCTTATTGATTACGCAAGAGATATATTGCTCCCTCACTGCGTAATTTCTGATGTTGTCGTATGGAGTGATTCAATGGTTGCTCTTCAGTGGATCAAGTCATCTCCTCACCGCTGGAAATCATTTATCGCAAACAGAGTCACTATGGTGCAAGAGAAATTATCTCCGAACAAATTTCGGTATGTTCCATCAGACTCTAACCCTAGTGACATAGCATCGAGAGGAGCCCTTCCTCGTCAATTGATCGAGGACGCAGGTTGGGTGACGGGCCCGTTATGGCTAAGTGAACAATCGGAGGCATGGCCGAGGGCGCCCAGTCTATCTCGCCAAACGGATCGTGATGCCCTTGAAGTGGAAGCTCGAGCAATTAATCTCCATACGGCACTAGAGGAAAACACGCTGACTTGGTTGTTGATGTTTTCCTCATTTTCACGACTGAAGAGGATAGCAGCTCATTGGCTGCGATTCATTCATAATTGTAAGCACCCTAACGAGAAACATATTGGTTATCTCACTACTGGAGAGTTGGACCAGGCTGAGGTGCGGTTGGTAATCTTAGTGCAGCGAATTCAATTTCAAAAGGAATTAGATTTATTACGGAAAGAAGAAGTGCCAAGTCGCTTAAGAAAATTGAACCCTTCATCGATGAGGAAGGCGTCTTAAGGGTTGGAGGCAGATTGAAGCATGCCAAAATTGCATTCAGCCAGAAGCATCCAATGTTGCTTCCAAGTTCTCATCATTTAACGGCTTTGATTATCGATTATTATCATGAGACCTACCTACACCCTGGGTCACTTCATTTGCACTGCCTTATCCAGTCGAAATTTTGGATCATTAATGCTAGAGACGTTGTTCGTCGAAGAATATTGCACTGCATTAAATGTTTTCGTGCAAACCCCAAACCGAAAGAGCAGTTTATGGGCAATCTACCGCCCTCTAGATTGAAAAAAATGAATGCTTTCAGCATATCGGGTGTTGACTATGGCGGGCCATTTGCTCTAAAAATGGCTAAAATCCGAAATGCTAAGATATTAAATGGATATATTTGCTTGTTCGTTTGCTTTGCAACAAAGGCAATACATTTAGAGCTTGTTTCGGATTTAAGCACAGACTGCTTCTTAGCCGCGCTAAAGCGGTTTATCACTCTTAGAGGCGCTGTGACAGAAATCCATAGTGATAATGGTACTAATTTTGTAGGGGCACAGAGAAGGATGGCGACTTGGAGGAAAGTAACGTTATCAACTGACTTCAATGACAGAGCCGAACGATATCTGGGTGGAAGAGGAATCACATGGAAATTCATACCACCGGGCAGTCCTCATATGGGAGGACTATGGGAAGCCGGGGTAAAATCGGTGAAAAGGCATTTGGGAGCATCACTCGGCGGTCAAGTGCTGACGTACGAAGAATTTTACACGGTGTTAGTACAGGTAGAAGCTGTATTAAACTCAAGGCCTATTACTCCAGTTAGTTCGGATCCTACCGATTTGGAGGCTTTAACTCCTGGCCACTTTCTCCTACAAGAGCCAATTTACGCACTTCCTGAAGAACTGGAGCATGGTAATAGTGGATTGGAGAGACGATGGAGTTTGCTGCAACAAGTAGTAGGGACATTCTGGAAGCGATGGCAAAATGAGTACTTAATGACTCTGCAGTGGAGAGGAAAATGGACCTGAAAAAGTGGTAATATCAAGGAGGACGACGTAGTTATATTGAAGGAACCGAATCGTAGCCCCTGTAGGTGGAGACTTGGCCGAATAAACCGTTGCTTCTTGGGGACAGATGGCTTGGTTAGGGTTGCTGAGGTTAAAACCGAGCAGGGAGTGTTTAGACGGTCAGTAAAAGATTTGTGTCCATTACCTCTATCGGGTAATTAACGTTTGAGGTCAGGATTTCGTTTTGTTTCTTTTGTAATGTTAGGTTTAATTCTTTAGTTGATAATTTAGTGTTTCGTATTTGTGAACCTTTCCGAGGGCTACCCATTCCTATTAAGTCTCCTTGATGGCCCCCTTGGAGTGAAGAATAAGCAATCCTTTCCTTTTTGTTTTGTCTTTCCCTCTCCTTACCCAAAGTTGAGGTTGGTTTAGTTAAAGTTGGACTATATGATCACATTCGAAAGGTGAAGTAATATATGATTGTTTATCTATTCGATATTAATTTAATTGATAATTACTCTTGTTTTTTTTTGCTTTGGAACGTTGTTCCAAGGGCAATGTTTGGTTGTGAATTTCCCAGACAAAGTCGAGCCTCGCCACCTGTTGGCGATACCACACGCATTCGTGTTTTCGTTTCATTTTTGTTTTTTTTTTATCACTCCGAGAACGTGAGTGAATTGTGCAGTCGTCCAGTGAACTTCGCAAGCGCATGGATGCAGAGCAACCCGAGGAGAAGGAGCCATGTCGCGCCCCCGACGGGAACAGCAGCGGTGAGTGGTATGCGCCGGCCCGGCTCGACTTTGATTTTAACAATATACAGTCCACATTTTTAATCACGTTCGAAAGTGATCAAGTGGATTTACTCTACATATTTTTCATGCCTTATAATACAGAACTTAATCCTTTCATTTGAAAAGATTACGGTGTCCCGATTAGCTCAGTATTCCTCAGATTATCATACCAGCTATAAGTACTATATACTAGCAGAGCTAGTAAATGAGATTACTAAGTGGTCTCGGGAACTCCATTCAGTAGACTTCGTGTCAACCAAATAATGTGTTTCATATTCTGCTTGCAGGCATAGTTAAAAATATGCAACCGCTATTTGTATTTACCAAGTGTGTGTTGGGCCAATGTGGGTAATCATTATACCGTGAAAGAATATTACGTAAGAAAGTGCCGCGTTCTCTGGTCGTAAAAAAAACCGTTTACATGTGGAAAGTGAACACCAGGCTCAGGATGAAAATTATGTGAGTTGCGGGCACCCATGTTGTAGCCACTTTCAGTTTTGATGAGATGGCGTAGAGGTATCGTAGATATCTGAATTTCAATGTTCAAAAATCAATGAAGCTGCTGTAACTCAAATTTCTTCCGAAAAATGGATGGCTCTCTCCACGGCAACTGGCTATGGTGACGTCAGACTTTCTCAGTCCATTCCACTTGTTGGGCATTTATCATAAAGGGTATAGCCGGTTAAGATGGTGAAACGTGCCCCCCGATGTTTTGAAAAATAAAAAATATACACTTGAAATGCATGAAAAGTTTTGTCTTTCCCCAAAGTTTCAGGCCTTAACAATGGAAATTGACCCCAAAAATAATTGAAACACGATTTTTCGTTTTTTAGCCATATCTCCAGTTTTTATTTTTATAAAATCTTTTTCTTGATTTTAAAATTTATATACTATTACGTTCTACATTTTGACCGAAAACTAAACTTTTGCATAAGTTTAAAATTTACAAAATTAAATTATAAATTTTAGGAAACAATAGAAAAAACGAAAAAAATGCATGTTATTACCCCTGCATCAAAGTATAATACTAATTTTTTCAGATTTATAAATTGGTGGAACACTGTCAAAAACACGAATAACTGCTTTGCACCATTTGCATCTTAGAATAATCGTAATCATTGGTTATAACCATACTTCTAAGCTTTAAGCTCGTCTTCAAGCTTCAAGAAATACAATATCTGCCGTAAATGTTTTTTTTTTCATCTCTCCTGACTTTAATTACCCTTGAATTTATCACCAGCATTTGAGCCAATTTACTAGTAGCGCGACAATATGACTGAATATTTGGGAACCAGTTTTCGACGAAGTGGTGACACTTCATCAATGTTGATGCCAGTGCAAGAGGCTTTCTCTGATGCTTAATTTCTTAATCAGTGAGTGTTAAACAATAGAGACGATTCACGTGCAGCACCGAGAGAGAAAATTATTCGTATTAATTGCTTAAAGAGTGGCTGTTTTTCATGAATGCTATAATTTCCATGAATGTTTCGCTACGTATAAAAGTGTACATGAGTGTACATTTTAAGGACTAGTCCAACTTAGGTGAAATAAGTGGAGCGGTCGAAGGATCTCGTCCGTTGACACCTGGTATCCGCTGAGACGGAAAAAGGTACCAGAGTCACCACATTCGATAGGAGCGTTGGTGGCATTTGAGAAATGTTCAATTATTTTGTTCCATTGGAACCAGGCAGCTACCCTATACCTCACAAACTTGAGTTATAGAGGATTCCATAACTGAGTGGAGGAACGCGAAGAGATAATATCTACAATAGTAAACTACTGATAGGGTTAGAGATTGCGATGTTAACGATAGTATAACGAAACATTTATCGTAACAATATATCTAGAGAGTTTTTTCGATTTAATAATGTCATTTTCTATTAATGGTATCATATAATGGAGATATGATTTAAAATTATTTTTAAAATGTTACATAAGAATTCATTTTGCGATAAAGCTTAGCTACCGTAACATATGAATTCATTTTTAAATTGCAAACCCATTATATTTCCTTGTTTTTCAAATATGGACCGTTTTTAACTTCATAGTTAGAGAATTCGTTAAAGCCAATACATCTGTTCTAAGGGTCAATCATGACTACAAGGAGACAGAATGTGGATAAAAATGAGTAAGGTGTGGCATTCACTGCAAGAAAATAACCAAAAGCAAAAAGTTGGTTGACACAGCTTAGTTTATGAAGGAATTTTAAGGAAATTCATGAATTTGTCTTGATTAATAATATTTTTTGCCGTAAATGTTGTACTTGGGTAAGTTAAGGCCGCTTTACTCGGGTAACATCATTGCGCAACCTTACGTATGTACGAAGGTGCAGTAAAAATTGCATCTTGTAAAGCGGTGAATTGCCAGAACGCACGAGAGAATGCACTGTTGGGAGATGGAAAAATAGCCATTGCTCTAATCGCAGGCTCGGATTTTCGCAATGTTTTCAATGCTAACCTGCGCAATGATTTTCCCAGTGTATAAAGGGCTTTTATGCATATTCGAAGAGACGATGTACTAATTATCACCATTTCTGTCATATTCGCGCAGTAATTAGGAAATTGGCTCAAATGCTGGCGATAACTTCAAGGGTAATTTTAGTCTGTGGAGATGAAAAAAAACATTTACTGCAGACATTGTATTTCTCGAAGCTTGAAGACGAACTTAAAGCTTAGCAGTATGGTTATAACCAAAAATTACGATTAATCTAAGTGTGATGGCGATGTTTTATACTAATCTGTAGCCTTAATCAATAATATTACAAACTGATCAACAATCTTTGCTCTCAACAATAAACTCAAATATCCTCCTGGAATACACAGATACAAATGGCGCAAAGCAGTTATTCGTGTTTTTGACAGTGTTCCACCAATTTTGAAAATCTGAAAAAATTAGTATTATACAACAACATATTTTTTTTAGTCGTGTCTATTGTTTCCTAAAATTTTTAATTTATTTTTGAAAATTTTAACTTATGCAAAATTTTAGTTTTCGGTCAAAAATGCTTGAAAAAAATCAGGATGGTAGAACGTAATAGCACATATATATATTTTAAAATCAAGAAAAAGATTTTATAAAAATAAAAACTGCAGATATGGCTTAAAAACGAAAAATCGTGTTTCAATTATTTTTGGGGTCAATTTCCATTGTTAAGGCCTGAAACTTTGGGGAAACACAGTTTTTGATGCACTTTAAGTGTATGTTTTTTGTTTTTCAAAACATCGGGGGGCACTTTTCACCATCTTAACCTACTAGACTCTTTGGACTCGATTAGGAGGTACATTGGCGGAGGGGCGTTGACATCATAGCGATCACGATACACAGTGCCTCCGTTTCCGTGCGAACATGTCCAGACATGAGGAAGCTTTGGAAGGATTCTCCTGCTGCTTGGGCATCTCCTGTCGACACGCGAGCATTGCCGACGCGTGCGTGCTAGGAGGCAACGCAACGCACGCTCAACTCGAGGAAGCGAGAACTCGATGTCGCCATTTATCAGGCGACGAAAACGAACTGGGGTCTGACGATCACGAGTCGCCGCCTCCATTCGACTCGGCGCAAATAGCTTTCACTCATCCACTGCTCCTAATTTCACGCTTTCCTCATCAACTGCGAAGTTTTGCTCTTGTTGCTTTGCTGGCTTCATCTGCATTCCGCCTCCAATGGACTCCAGGTCGGCGTCCATGGCGGCGGCGGAGGAGGGGGAGGGGGGGGGGGTAGCAGTCCTTATTGTTCGTGGTAAACCGAGTTCCTACTTCTATCTGCTCGGCAAAATTTCTCTCGTAATTTATCGTTTCAATCGAAGTAAAATGAGGTTCTGAGACAATGTTAACCGTGTCGATCTTAATTGTAATTCTTTAATTCTCAAGTAACCTAAGCGTAGTACGTGGCCTCCGAGTCTCTAGCGGCCCCAGGTCCAAATCGCATAAAAGCCCTGTTGCACTTTCTATTTGATGAGCGGCGCAGCTTTCCTCAGTGATTTTACGCATTCTGCGTGGGATCCCATGAGCTAGCTGTGTATTCGAGGCGTGGCCTGATGCAATTGCGCAATTGAACCTCTCCATCACTTTTTCACCCGTAAACCTTCCCTCAGCACGAGTTATGAATCCTAACTTATCCAGGATTCGGCCGAAAATGTTTCTCACAATACGTGGTCCCCGCGATAGGTTTGAAATGGTCGTTCAGTTCATATGAGAAATTTCACGCGTTTTTAAAAAAAGGTTTCTTGAAGGTGGAAAAGGATTTATATCGTATTGGACTACTTAAGCAAAAAGTTAAAGCTAGATGTGGACGTTAATGCTGGAATCTTAAAATGCTTTGTAATAATGTAATAATGATTTGCCCCAACGCGAAAGGAGCTTATTTCTAATAAGTTCAACAGATACAGGCTTCAGTTGGTGGAAGTTAGACATATTTAAATCAATAAAAGTGCTACAATCTTTTATTTATTTAAATGCGAGCTTATTTCTATGGGAACATTAAATTTGGCTTTTAACTTGAGTTCATAGGAGTTATGAAATAATGTTTATGACATTTCAATGGTTGTATGATTGCATTCATTTAAAATTGTGAAAGAAAGGAGCCAGTTTATAAGTGCTTCCAAATTCATCAAGCCCGTTTCAAGGAACTATAAAATTGACATCGTCGACTATATTAGAATTGGTTATTATATTTTTATGAAACAATTAATGCAGTACAATTATATTTATCATAGACATGTGATATGAACTTCCAAATACGATTAACCATAGAGTAAGTATATTCTAGAGGGCTCACGGCATAGGAGGAAATCGTATCGACAGTTTTAATTCTCAAAAAGCAGGTAGATGGCACCGTTGGTAGGAGGCATAGCCAAGGTCGGTAAAAGGCAGGTCGTGTCACGCTCCCATAGTGCATTTCGGTTTGACCATCTTGGTTCCCGCCTGTCTGTTGTTTACATGGTGTTTGCATAGGGCATGTGAATTAATTTCAAAAAATTGTGTTCTGCAGTGCTCCGATTTGCTCCAATTCCACGAAAAACGGAGTAAGAATATTTCGTTTTTCTTCTGATCGCAAAAGAAAGGCTCTGTGGTCGATAGATTGCAGAAGAAACAAATGGAAATCTACAACAACATCGCACATTGTGAGGTAAGGAAGTGACAATATTATAAGTATTTTTTGCCTGTATTTGTACTTTGTAAATATTTATATAGTCAACGTAAGTCTTAATAATTCTAGTAATAGTCTATGTCAATGAGGGAACGTCACATAGTAGAAATATAGGCTTCTCAAAAGTTGTTGACAACGCTGTTGTCACCAGCATATTTTGATACGGATTCATCACGTTTTGTCTTGAAATTATGTTAAGTAATGCAAAAGTGCCAAACTTTTCAATGTTATTTATTACTTCGGGTCATGTTTCATATGGAATAATACGGAAATGGTGCATTTTCATTGTAAATTAGTAGAGTAATCGGATCGTATGTAAGCTCGCTTGCGTCAGTATACATTTCTTCAATTCAGTTTTATACGTGCAATGGGTAATGCCTTCGCTGTTCAGAAATACCTCAATTTTTACGAATATTATTATTTAGGTTTGTTTCACTGCGGAGAAGTTAAGAGTGTCGTCAACAGGATGGTCGCAAACTACATAAACAAACTGCCGTTCCAACAGGGATTTCTGGAAAAAGGTATGTATTCTGAAGATAAGTTATAGAAAGTTTGAATAACTTAACATAGTTTTAATATTACAAATCGGCGACAGCCGAATCTAGTCTTTTCTAATAATTTCTGTTTTTTATACACTTTTGGAAGTCGTAATAAGATGTCGTGTTAAACTCGTGCATTCGTTATACGTTATGCATCGAAATTCTTGCATCCAAACAACTCGGATATCAACCCGTGTGCTGGAGGAGAGTTGGTGGAAGAACCAGACGTTCCCGACTGTCAACAGGACGAGGTGTTGGTGATTAATTAGGAAATCCGGATGCTGAAAGCAAAAGTAAGTGTATTATGATAACTATGGAAAAGTATTTACAAATTATGATTGTGAAGTTCAATGCAACCATGCACGAGAAAGTTATATGCTTTACTCGAGTTTTAATTCTGCTAGTGTGTAGTAAATTTATGAGTTATGTAGTAGAATATTGAATTATCACTTGTTACGTTATTTGTTTGGCTTTCAGTTAACTTTTTTTTGCATCAGTGCTGTTGAAGTGATATTTCCATGATACTGATATTATACACTCTATTAGAGTATGTGCACATTTTTGGGAAGTGATCTTAAAAAAAAATTTACACCTCAATTAGGCTAAATTCCGAGTCTGAGAATAGAGAGGTACTTTTTAAGCGAGATATTAATTATTAAAATTTGCAAAATTAATGATGCGCTGAAACACTAGTCGGCCATATTCTCAAGGCTGTGACGTCATTTTGTTCGACGTGTTCTCAGGCATTCCTTGTTCTTTAGGGTGAGCCCCTCTACAGCGTATACTGAGTTTGGAAAGAAGCCATGGAATGCCTTATGAACTACATTTAACGTGTGTACATGCCATCATCTACATCTTTCAATTCACTTGTTTCTCGGTTACGCTGACGACAAGACTCTCTTTTCTACCTCGAACTACCTAATCGTATTTCTTACTCCTCGGTTCTCGCATTTGCGTTCGTTTGCAGATTTATAGTGACATTAAAATTAAGAGACACTTAAACAGTGATGATCCTTGAAATAGTACGACTTAATTCGTTAAAACGAAGTCACTAATTAGTAACTAACTTAGTAACTGTACCCGTACGTACTACAAACTAAAAAACGGAAAATTAATTTTCGATAAAAAGTAATAGTTTGGGTATTCAAAATGTTTGTAATTTAATTCCAAACACAGTGATGCTAATATTTTCCAAATCGGATGTGAAATAAGCTCATTATTACATATCACAAGTCGGGACTACTTTTTGGAAATGCACCGCGCGCAGGGATTCCTCGCTTAATGGATAGTCATAACAAGACACTTGTACCTTGAAAACAAATAAACTTATGCTGTGAAGAAATATAAAATGAACCAATTATTAAATTGTGCTAACAAATGCTTCGAGAAGCATATTGAAACCGAATGAATGAAAAGTAATTGTCTCATCTAACTATCAAACATTTGATTTCCAGCCCGAGAGATTTCCGTCATTCATCCGGACCAAGTTTTCAATAACCAATTTTTAGATATACCTCACAAATGCTATTCATAAACCTCAACCAAGCAAATGTACATCTGACTGACATATCTATGTTAGCGAACTGAAAATAACTTGTAGAAACATTGAGATAATCAGAACTCTGCTTTTGAATACATTAATTCTACGAAAGAACAAATACGTCGACTTAAAGTGCGTTTTTTTTTTTTAAGAAATTAAGATCAGATTACTGCTTAAACTGGACCAAAATGTAACTTCAGTTATTTTTGCTTACGTTTAAAACCTTAAATAGCCCAGAAGAAGAAGAACCCAGCTCAGTAACGGCAATTTAATAATTAACTATGGATATTCATCCAGTCACCACGGGCCATAACTGAATATGAAAAATTATTTTTCGTGAGTCAGTAGGTTAAATAATAATAGAATAGAAAATAGTTAAATAGATAAATTAAATTATGATCGGTATTTGAAATGACAATAATACAAATATCGATAGTATCTACCTACCGGCACTTTTACTTCCGTAAACCTTCGAATCGTGCTAACAAACTTTTGGCCAATTACCTACTGTAAACAATCTCACTTAATTCACTTATGTTAGACCTAATTTCCGATGAGGTTTCCCTTCCATTTCTCTTTATTATGAATGAGACAAGACAACAAAAAAGCTCCAGTTCAACATTGAAACTTCGTGCCGAGGCATGTAGGTATAGTCCAACATAATCAGCACGGTCAATCATTGAAGCATCAACCTTCGGGATATTATTTGAAGAAACCCTCACGAAACCTGATTCCATGATAAGCACTTAAACGTATTTCCCTTTACACAGATCAGATCCACCAACTTTTTCCAATGCACACGTAGTTTATTGAATCATAAACACGATCATAACACGATAAACACCTTGCACGCTGATGAGATAGACCAGAATGACGTCACATACCGAGGAGCCAATAGATGAGCGTTTTCGTCTGCCTAATATCGTTGCGAAAACAATGCATATTAAATTGCAATTATAAAACAAAGTAAGCAACAATTAATGCTGTTAATCGAAAGTAATGATATTTACGATACACTTTATCGAATAAACTGCATTTCAATCGTATTCCTACCGAGTGCACATACTCTAATTATAACTTCATACATGGACTACTTCGCATATAAATTTATATAAAGCCTATGTACTGTTTTTAACGTTGTCTGGTAGTTTTTGAGAATGTCGCAAAGTATATCTTCATTTAAAGGAAGGGTCTATTGACAGGAATTTAATTAAAGTGTGAGCTATAAGGATATCAATATATGGCAGCTCAATTATTTGACAGTTATTTGAGTGCAGTCATTGTGTGTTGAATTCATGGGAATAAGGACATGTGGTATTAAGTGAGGTTAAGTTATTGAGAGTGTAACAGTAGTGTGGGAAAAATAGACCTAAAATCTATGCTATCATGTATTTACTGTGTAAATGGTGCAACAACATCAGCCCATTTTATTGTGGATTAGTACAAAAGTTGAACATTATATGGCCAAATTCATGGAAAAAGTAATAAATATTCATCATTGTAATAGATACTAATCATTATATGTGTTAATAGATTACCCACTGTAGGATGTGAATCAATACGGTGAAGCCTAATGAAAATGACCACATACAATTTATAATCTGATATTATTGTGATGAGCATTGCTTTTTGCAGGCATTACCTGTCCTTCCTATGCAAACTATTTCCAAGGTTGTTCCTATTATTTCTGCCATTTTTTCATGTTGAAATATGATGAGCTAGTCAGGTGAAGCAGCAACAAAATAAAAATGTACTCATGAAAGCATTTGAACTGTGGAATGACTGCTGGATAAATTAAGGAAGCAAGTGACAGTCTTATGAGGAATACTGCCTGAGTCTTAGGAGCTGTTTCATAAGTACACAGGTGTAAGTAGATGTTTCTTTCCATTGTCCTCCCTTGCAATCGCAAAATATTGTTATAAATTTATAACATATTACCAAGGTTGTTTTTATCATTATTGTCATCCTTCTAGGTTGAACTAACTATGGTCTATGGTCAGTTGAAGCGTGTACATATTACTCATGAGAGCTGGTAAAATCATTTGAATTGTAGAATTTTGCTGGATAATTTAAGGACAATGTGACAGTTTCCTGAGGGAACATTATTGAAAGAAGTCATAGATGCTGTTCCACAACCATAAAGGTGTAAGTAGATGTATTTTTTCATCCAGTCCTTCCCTTGCAACATGTTTCCATGGTTGTTCTTTTAATTCTAATAATTCTTCTAGGTTGATATATGATCCATGGTCAGGTGAAGTGTGAACATGTTACTTATGAGAGCTGGTAAAATCATTTGAATTGTACAATGTAGATAGAGAAATAAAGGAAGCAAGTGAGAATCTTATGGGGAACATTGTCGGAAAAGTTTATGAAGCTGTCTCATAACCACACATATGTAAGTAGGTGCATTTTTTCATCTTGTGTTCCGTTGCAACATATTCCCAATGGTGTTCATATCATTATTATCATTCTTCTAGGTTGAATTATGATCTATGGTCAGTTGAGGCATTAACACGTTATTCATGAGTGATGGTGAAATCAGTTGAATTATGGAATGATGGCTGGGGAATTTAAGGAACAAGTTGGTTGCCTCATGAGGATTATTTATTAAAGAAATGGTAAGTCATGTAAGAGAATTAGAACTTGTTTCAATAATGTTAATGTGCACATTTTTCCCACCCTTTTGTAGGCTACAAAATATTTTTGTAGAATTAGTTTGGGAACTGGGTAGTATTTAGTAATGGCATGAACTAGCTTGTGTTATTTGAGAATATGATACATTATATATTGCTATGAACAGCCTTTCATATAGCTGGCAAATGCTGAATGACATTTTAACTTTATTCTCATGTTTGGTTAATATGTGAGATTTTACAACCTGTGAAAGTTATGTAGCATGTATTGTTTCAAATAGTCTTTGTAATTCTATTTCAGGTGTACAAGGATTTTATTTGGATCTTACATCAGGGAGAATATCAGTTTATTTTAAGAAGTTGATGACTTTAAGTATGGAATTGCTGGCCTTTGGTATACTTTTTATAATGGTTTTTATACGTTGTGTTTTCTAGAAGCCTGGTGCAATGGTTATTGATGAACTACTTGAAGAACAGTTATTCTTAATCCAGGATGATAATATATACATATTATAACTATCCCTCTTAATGATAAATACACACTCATATGACTTTTGTGAATATAGATACAGTTTTGTGATTAACTTAACCGTGGAGATTATAGTGAATCAAAATATAAGAATGTGATTATGATGAGCCTGGATGATTTATTTCTCTCTCCATCAATGCAACATTATTAGTATAGTTTGACTGCATATTGAGATGCACCATATCTTTCCTTTCGGGGTAATCTCCTGAATTGAGCTGGGTATTAATTATTTCGTTTCATTTAATACCCATTATGTCTGTACCCCACCCTGTATCTATAGTGCATTTCAACCCATAATATATCCATTAAAATTAACACATGAGCGCAGTATTCTACTGGATTTGTACAACTACTTCCTACAATTTAACAGGCTTTATGCTTCAGTTATTTACATCCATGATTGTCTTGTCAAGCATATTATAATTTCCTACGATCGTGGAAAATTTCATGAAGCTGACTTCCTAAATAAGGAAATGAGACATGGTCCCTTATACCTATGCACCCGGAGCGCTATAGTGCGAATTTTTTTTTTCGCGTGGGTTGGGGATTTTTTCAGAGTCGAACCGAGGTCCTCAGGGTCAAACACCGCCCGTATTTGCAAGTATACTATAATTTTCTATGGCCGTGGGAAATTTCATATACCTGACTTCTTTGATCAGGAAGTTAGACATGATTCCTTGTACATGTACACCCGAAGCGCTGTAGTACGAAATTTTTTTGTCGCATGGGTTTACAATTTTTCTAGAGTCGAACTGTGGACCATAGACTCAAAATACAGACGTATCATAAATTTTCATTTTATTAACTATCAATAGCAAAAATTTCACTTCCCTGAGTCGATTACGTTGTGAGAAAACCCCTTTTACCTATGTCTCCCGTTTTAATGCACGTAAAATTTGAACTCCCGCCGCGCTAGAGACTCAAGATGGCGGATTACATTGGTCAAGTGCATCGGCGGATCCAGGGGGGGGGGGCACGGGGGCACGTGCCCCCCCCAGACCCTTTAAAATATGCTAGATTTTTAATACGGTCCCATTATCATTTCGTTCGTTTTGTATAACGAGGTATCCTTGTGCCCCCCCCTGAACTAAATCATGGATACGGCCTTACTTGTGCCCCTCCCAGAAAGAAATCCTGGATCCGCCCCTGGTCAAGTGCGTGACACGACCTGGCTTTTACCGACCTTGGCATAGCTAGCCAGAGGCGAGAGGGATCACTTCAAGGTCACCTCGCCCATCCCCTTTCCTTACCGCTCCCTCTCTTCCTAACTCTGTCAGTCCCCCAAGCATCGAAGGAAGGGAAGACGATGTTTACATCGGCCTGAGAGAGAATAAGAGAAGAAGAGGCGGCGCACAGTGTCCCGGATCGCGAAAAAGTTGGAAAAAAATCAGATTTTCGTTGGATGTCTTTGAAAATTGCTCTTTGCACGATTTTTGGCATGATATTTTCATTTCTGCAGTTATTTTCACGAAAAAACATTATTTTAGGCGATACGTGGAACTTTAACTTATTAACTGGCTAATTGTAACGCTGACTGCATAGACGAACGCAAATCATGATAAAACAAGAAAATAAGTGATAATTAGTTATAAAGTATGAGTTAATGATCTTTGAAATTAGTCAATAAACAAAAAAGGCTAAAAGTAGGGTTGTTGGGTTCATTGACTTACGTTAAAGAGGTGCGATATCCAGATTTCGTGAGGTTCTTATGTATGGACTAAAAGTAATTTTTAAATAAATGTCAAAATAGTATTTAAGTGACTCTTTTATTCTCATATAAGCATGGTTAATGATTTATTACTTTACGAATTATGTATTATAATTATTCATCATCAGATTCTTCTCAATCCCACCCATCCCTCTCCTCTTCGCATTCGCTCGCAGAATTTTTAGACTCTTGCAAGACCAAGAGATCACGAACCTCCTGCGAAAGATCTTTAAGGCCCCGACATTTGTTAAGTCAGTTCCTAATGTGCTAATAAAAGGGTCCGATGTCAGGATCAGTCACCGGAAAATATCCTCATTCGTATGAATTCGAGATATTTTTCTCGCGTAATGCTCGCGGTATTTTCTAATATCTTTATTGCGAGATTCCTGGGCCTCCTCCGATAGTTCTCCAATAGGAAGAAGAGCCGACTCGATAACATCTGCACCATGTATAAATACTTCGTGCTCCGTGGGTGGCATGTAAAACCATCCATAATGTCTCACAAAATTTTCCGCTGTATCTAAGCAGAACTTCTTAAATTTTACCGGATCAATCAAAAATCCGCGAGACAGAGATCTCAAAATTGTTGAGAATTGAAAGATTAACTCTTCTTCTACTCCTGCAAATTACTTGACTTCAAGCAACTTCGTTTTCCTAATTTTGGAGCGCGTAGTAACGTCAGTGAATTGTTTACTTGGTCTACCCCTTTGTATATCGGAAGTACCTGTTAAAAAAGAAGACTACTAGAACAATATCCCAGGGGACCCCACGTCACCATTAAAATAATAGGAAAACACGAACCCGAGGTGCTTGGAAGGTTGCGAAATACATCAGGGAAATAAACAATTTTGTCCAACCAGTTGCCATTCCTCTAAAAAAAAGAGATTGATCGTGAACTAGCTCGCCATCTTCTCTCGTCGGAATAAAAAAATTTCATGTTCAAAAATTAATAAGCTCAAGTTTTGCCTTTCATCTCCGTGTAATCTGAAACAACTCCCTAGATATGCATTCAAATTCCTTTTTCAAGCAACAATGGTTTTCTCTTTTTTCTCCAGCATTTTTTCCGTGCAGTTCTCGCCGCGTAAATGTCCATGAAATTTTTGACAGTCAACAATAAACACAAGTTTGTAAAAAGCTACACAACAGTCTTCTTTCTACAAAGTTTAAATATAAAATAGAAGGGAACATCTGAAAAATAGTGCGGTGCCTCGTCTCAGACCAATTTAAAAAAAACGGAGACTAGAAACGGAAATAAATGAAACATAGTATACCTGCTCAATAATCCTTATTTATGTGGTTGTCAGGAACTAATAAATCACTGAATCACATTTTTTTTAGTTACCACAACACTACAACTTCTTTGTGAGATCACTGTTAAACACAAAAACTGTGGCCAAAATAGGACTTCTCAATTAGTAATGGGTATGTGTTCACATCGACAGAAAAGAAGAAACTGAAGGGTACCAAAATGTTTTGACCGCTATTTGGACGGGATTAAAAAGAAGAGCCATGAAAATGTGGCCATTCCCCCAGATAACTTGTAGGGGTAGGGTTGGACCCCGTAAAGAGAATGTGAAATGTTTAGATTTTGTGCTAAAATGCATGCTAGCGGCGGACCTGCAATACAACCCGTCCTAAAGGAGGCGGGTGGAGGGTAAAGAGTAATCTATTAACACGTTTAGCTTCAATTGCAGGTCAGACCGCCCCTAGGAAAGCAATAAACTCAATTTGGGTGGTGCACCAAGTTAAGATAACAAAAGGTCCCGACTAAGGACCACATCCCACGTCCCTAAGGTCCGGCATGTGTTCGGGTAACGGGTCTCTAGCCACTTCGGATTGAAAGAAAGGGAAGCCGGTAGTGGATTTTCCCATTAGCAGTGCATGTAGCCTATCGTATTTACTTCAATAGATTACCAAAACGCGATTGAAGTCTTTCTGAGAAGCGATCGAATACAATACAATTAACGCTAAAGACCTGAAAAGAAGGAAACCGGTTGGGTTTTTAATGCATACTGTGTGGAATACAACAAAGTTTATTTTTGTGTCCATAATATATATTTTATTAATTAAAATGCTCATTTGCAAACTTTGCTGTATTCCACACAGTATGCATTAAAAACCCAACCGGTTTCCTTCTTTTCAGGTCATTAGCGTTATCGTAAACCTCTAGATAAATACCTGAAAATATCGAAACCGGTTGAGTTTCTTCATTAGTACTGTATCGAATACTAAATGGTTTAGTTTTGAATTTATAATGTCACCATACCGCGAAGTGAATTCACAAAACATTATTTCAAATGTATATTCGTGATCGTCTATTTCATCGCCTGGTGTGGTACTAAAAGTAAAAAATGAGCAAAAATTGGTCTCGATAAGCGATGGAAACTCTCAACTAGGAAATCCGTAATAATGAGTTGATCTTTAATAAGAAGGAAGCGATCTTTAGAATCGCAATACAAGGAGGGGTGTTTTGGAAATAATAAAAGATTTACTTAAGGTATCGAGACCGAATTCTACAGGTTATCTTTGCGGCGGGCATGCAATCCGAGCGAGCGAGCAGCTGGAGAAATGACTAATATGAAATGACGATTATTACTGTGAAACACTACAGCTGCCCGTTTCTATCACTATTATCATAGGATAAGGACCTTATTTTAGCAACTGCTAGATTAGGAGAGGAAAAATGTGATTTAAATGCACGTTTACAGTACTATTCATAACATATTCTCATCCGCAATATTCATCTAATTATTAATAATATTTTCACTGCGGGAATAAACTGCCTCACGTTTGTATCCTGCCGTTTTATTCTGCCCTCAACCTTGCTGATAAGGGACATGCAAATATCCTCACTTATCGTCAATTATTATCGATAATATACGGGAACATCGGCGACCAACTCCTTCTCCATCATGTTTAGCACGCTTATTTCAACGCTTTCATACCCCCTTTCCAGCCAAGGCCAAGTTCAGCATTCCTTCTGTTTTCTTTTTTTCGCCGTTTCACGTTTCGCCGTTCAAGAGGCCTGTTCAGACAATTTCGCCTGCTAAAAAAGACAGAATCCTTCACTTCCATAATCTTCCAAATTTGTTAACATAAATATCGTCTTTTTCCTTTTCGTCCAAATGATATGCATCGTGGGACACCCCCGTCCAGTTGCATCAAAATATTTGCAATTTGCATCAAAATTTTTGGACAAAAATTTTGATGCAAATTTGCATCAAAATCTGTGGCCTCTGTGTCAGCGCTTGGCGATGCTTTTTCGTCAAGGACCCTGTGAATGGTTGGTTTCATCCTATTGGATGAAAATTTAGAACCTGCCCTATCCATTTGGACAAAACGGTGTTTTGTACAAATGATAGTACCAAAAGCCAGTTAGATGAAATTTTGACCGTGGGACAGGGTGCGCGTTAGTTGCATCAAATTTTAATGCAAATATTTTGATGCAAATTTGACCGTGGGATATCGCACAGTGGGCGGAAATCAAAAAAAGCCGGACAAAATTACAAAATGCCTTTTTTTGAGTTATAAACTTGAAACTTCGCAGGTATACTCAAAACTGATTGAAATTTAAGGATATGCACTTCATTTGACAAAGATCCTACCCGATTCTGAGATACACAGGCTTAAACGTGAGCAACGTTCCATAAAAACGCCCGTCTTCAATTTTCTCTGAAAATCTTCCAAAGTAAGTAGAATATGAAGTTGTAGGTGGATTCTTGCAGAATAAAAAACCACATAATCTGTTGGCATGGTGTTCTTTATTTAATTTTCCGTAATATTTAAGAATATCATCGATAAATTCTTACCGTGCAGTTACAAAATGGCGGATACTGTTTTGCGACAAAGTTCTACATTGACGTAGAGTTTCAAATGATTTTTCGGCAAAGTCACGCGAAGTAACTTATATGAGATTATTCTTTGAAGATTTCTTGAGGTGTTTATGCAGTTATCTTGGAAATAAGTTTGCGACGCCGAAAATTACATTGATTTATCGATCACGCGGCAGGGTTCGTCTGCGCGCGTCGGGAGTTGGATTAGCCGCGACGCGGTAATGTTATTGAAACTGTATGGGTTTTAACGCACAGCATTCACCGTTTTTATGTTTTTATTCAAGACACCGATTCTCAAATGGTCTGTGGTGAAGACAATGGAAGTATTTTAGCCGAGGTGAGTGCACGGTTCATTGAAGTTCATTTCGTTTTCTTTGGATACGATCGAAGACCATGCTTCTATTAAAAGCGTTCAAACTTCGAAAAAGTGACTTGTTTTCCCGGGAATCATACAAAAGACCTGCCAGAAAGATACCAGCTGAGACTAATACCTTCTTTACTCTCCGATCCCTCACCCCCAGGATTTTACTGCGAAAACGGACGTTTTATGACACCGCGGAGCGGAGCCTTAGACCGTCTTAACGGGGTATGTCCACGGGAACATCTAATATCTAATAAGACTATTTGTATACATTTGTACTATTTAAAATTTCTCTAAAACATCAAGCCTTGTGCCGTTACTGAAGGGGTGGAGAAAATTCTGGTTGAAAATGACAAGAATGAAAAGTCTGTACCAAATGTTTGGCGAGAAGTGATGTTTCATCCCAATTTCCTACACCTTCTATGTTCTTTCATCCTGATAATAAAACTTCTGCCTGTTTGACCAATGAAACTCAAGTTGCATGATTCACAATTAACTTTGTAAATGCCGGATTGATGGATGGGTTCTATTTTGTCTTTGTTACGACACAGAGCTTCACCGAGAGTGCAAGGGTTGTAAAAAGAAACATTGAATTTATTTTTGGGGAATTTGTTTGCAAGCCTGTTGGAAAGGTCTCCCACAAAAAATGACCGGCACCAATTTTTAGAATTCTCTGTGATGGGGGAAGGGAGCAAAGCTGTGAGTTAGCTCGCGTTTTCAACTTTCTCTGAAGGATTTTAGTTTAAGTATTTAAGCTGTAGCCATTTAAAATTGCAATTGATTTCATTGTGGAAAGTTCAAAATTGAAATTGACTGCATTTAAAGGTAGATTGACCAATCTATGTAACATAGAATGAAAGGAGGATAAATTTTGGGAGGTTGGATGGCATCAGTAACTCGGAATGATTGTATCACAATAGGAAGGGTTTCTGTATATACCAAATTCATGTTTGTCATCAACTATGGATATGGAGAGGTCGAGAAAGTTTAGGTGCTTTTTGGATTCTATTTCTACTACGAAGGTAATATTAGGATGTCGAGGATTTAAAAGATTCAGAAAATTATCTAATTGTCTGACAATTCCGGTCCAGCGGCAAATGATGTAGTCAACATAACGGTACCAGAAGATGTTGGATAAGATAGAATGCCCGAATCAAATAATTGGCGTTTTGAATTGTCCGTAAATATTTCGGCTATCACAGGTGAAAGGGGGGACCACATCGCAAGGCCGTCTGTTTGGTGATAAATATTCTTCTTGTACAAAAAATAATTTTGGCTGGCACGCTCTTCCATTAGACAATGAAGTTCACAAGACACACTGTTTTTAATGTTGTGGTCTCTCAGTAAGTCTCTCATAAGTAACAAAGTTGTTTGTACAGGTACAGAAGTAAATAGATTTTTTACGTCAAATGAAACTAGCTTGGAGTTGGATGGTAACGTATGAGGTGTTGAAGTTTCTGTGGCAAAATGATGGGGCTATTAATATTATATTTTAGCGAAAAACCAGGCAATTGCCTAAAGATGATATTTAATTTAGTGGCTAATTTATAAAATTAGAGCAGGAAGATAAAGCTTTTTAACACTTTTTTGGAATCTATCCGTTGGATCACGGGGGAGAATCACGAATGAGGTATCCTCCAACACATCATCACATTTGGCGATGCATGAGACCTTACTACGGATTAGCACACTGTTCCTTTTTTCTGCTTTGGAAATAATCAAATCTTCTTCGTTTACCTTCTAATTGATTGATCAAAATCAACTTGGCTGTGATTAACTTTCATACGGTGAGATGTACTTGGATTAGCAAAGGTAATATAATTATATATATTGCACAATTTTATTTTCCTACATTCTCGCGCCGGAGGGCTACTTGTACGTCGACTCCGTCGAAATTTTTTTACATCAGATGGAAGTTTTTTAACCTTCTAAAAACACATCACTAGTTTTTACTCGTCGGGACATAATTCCCCAACGATGGAGGAAAATGAGGATTACACCTTGGGAAAATCATTGATAGATGACATTTCAGCCACTCAGAGGAAGTATCTCCGGAAAGGCTCGTCAACAGGTCAGTTGCAGTTCGAAGTTTGGACTTAAAACTTTATGTTGCATGATCTCTGCCTTCTCTTCGGGTTTCCACCGCGTCCGTTGCCTTTTGGCGAGAAAAGTTTCGACAAAAGCGAACGGACGCGGTAGAAAGCCGAAGAGAATGCAAAGATAATCTGATCAACGCCGCGAAAATCTTTGAACCTACTTTATGTTTCATGATTATAACAAATCCTGTATTAGTGTTGAAAATCTGTATTTAAATGAATAACTTGTTATCAAAGAAAAAAAAGGTTTTGGATTGTTAAATTGTGTACGAAAAGCAATCAATATCTAATATACATAGAATCAAATGTTTTATAACAATTAATGAATGGATAACTCAAGATTCTAACGCGATAACATATTTTAGCCTACGGATTAGGATTCCCCATGAGGCCTACGAAGCAAATTTTGCTCACCGCGTAAAATGTATCTTTGCATATTTAGTTTTTCGACCCCTGGGAGAAGGGATTCATTCATATAATGAGGCAAGAATTTAAGCAATGAGTGAACCCGGGCCCAATTGCAGCCGCTATTTGTTTTACTTTTAAGAACCTCAACTAAATGCTAACGCTTAAAACAAAACTTTCCTCAAACGACAATGCGTCTTGTTATTGACGAGACGACGATTATCACAACTATGATCAGAATAAGGTCTCAAGGAAAGACAAAAACATGCATTAGATGATCCCCGGCCCCATACGTAAGACCCGAAGTAGAAAACTGGTGGAGCCGAAAGAAACCTTTGCATTTTCGACGTGGTAACAGAATGGGCCATTACTCGTCCCGCTATCAAGCAAACAAATCAAGGTCACCGACCGCCCCTATTCCCAAAAATGCTACTGCTGATGCATACCTCTTTGTGTTCGTTTGCAGCTGCGCGCTTAAGAATTCATTACCAAATACTTTTAAGCTTTAGTTACCAACTGTGGTGAAGAGGCTATGACCGTTAGCGAAAGGCAAACAGTGCATTGTTTTTCAGTGTAGGGATACAATCTCGCATTCCTATTTTATTGTAATATTCCGGCACTTGGTGTTGTAAATAGAATTTACACTTCACCAAAGTGAGGTATTTCCTAACTGAAGTTCTGAAGCACACTACTCGAAATGTATTTCATTCGATATGTTGATCGTTCAACGAAGCGATGAACATCAATAAGATTTATATGTCACTTGAAGCGAAAAAATCTTCCCTCACGGAAAATCTCTTCCTCGTCAAAACAACAGCTCACCTCGCCAACCTATCTGATGGCAAAACGATATCCTTGGGAGGCGGGAGCTTTCAGCGTGGACCCAGGCCAGTAAGGAAAGCCCAACGAGGTGCGGCCATTAAAAATGCATAACTCCCCTTGTAATCGAGATAAAGTTACAATTCTTTCACCAAAAATAAATTTATAGTTTTGTCCAAATTTCATATGCAGCATATCTAAGATAATATACCTAATGTAATAATATAATGGACCTATATCGTAAGATACGAAAGTTAGCAGGCGATTGATTTTTACCCTGCAAAATTCCAGATTTTTCGTCCGAAAGATATATAAACACTCATAAAAACGTTGAAACTGAGTTATGAACAAATTAAAGTTTACCAGTATGGAAAAAATGTATTATAAACATTTCCTGCACTAGCCGAAATTCGAGAAAATATTTTTTATAACAATTGTTATAAACAAAATCGAATTTAATGTCTCCACTTAACGTAGCAACCCTTTCTGCTTCAGAATATATTTTTAGACTTGTGGAACGATCAAATTAAAAAAATTGACAAAATTGTTCATAGCCATCTGGTTAATTGTTCTAGAACTACACCAAAAACGTATACGATTTTTGTACGTGTGGTGAGCTCTCTATATATACTTACTCTATGGATTAACTTAGTAATAAATACAATCAAACATATGAGAAAGTTGAATATGTTCTCTTGGTTCATTCAAAATTAATTGTTCAATGATTGTACATAAATAAACAATAAAATTAATTAAATACATGCTTTTAAATGTCTAATTCAGTTTTATACGATGCATAATTTTTATTCATTATCGCGGAAATAATCTTCGATTCCATTGGCTTTCTTGTATTATCAATTGTTTTAACAAATACATACAAAACAGTTAAAAATAAAGAATTAGTGGATCAAAACTATGGAGATAAATCTTTTTATAAAATATATACATAATATTAACAGCGTTGTTAATTTTGGCCATATTTTTTTCGATTTGGCACCACTGTGCGCCGCGCATTTATTACAATTAAGGTTAGTGAAGAAGCAGGAGCAATTTCCACAATTTTAAATTTATTGGTACTACCGGTTTCGCTTTACAGCACCATCAGGTTCAAAATATCAAAGTGTGCAACGTCTTAAATAGGAAAGGCAGGATGGGGGTGGTAAGACGGGAAGGCGGAGGAAGGGGAAGAAAGGAAGGGAACTTTACCTCCCTATGGGTCCGACGATAGAATTTCAATGTCTTGAAGAGTGTTCATGAATTTCGCCTTAAATGGCAGCGTAGCGTCGTCAGCAAAAAACATACTTAGCGACTCGTGCTCCTGAGACAATTTTTTTTCCCTAGACTCCTTCTGCACCTACTTTTATCTTTGGCATTAAGGTTACTCATAAAAAAGAGGTAATTTTTACGTCAATGCATGCGAGCAGTGGCGATTGGGACTTGCTTTGAATTCTCGTTGGACGCATTGAGTCTCAGGAGAAAGGAAGTGCTTTCGAACTCAATCCCTCATGATAATAATCATTTCCCCCGACGCGTCGGGCACTCCTTTCAAACGCACTCTGGCTTCTTGAAATAATTTTCAAAGCGCGCAGATTGGATCCTTCCTTGCCAATCTGTGTTCGAAAACGTGGGCATTTTACAACTGGACTTCTTCCTCACGGGTAAAATTTTCATGCTTGAAATACAGATGCCTATTATTGTCAAGGATCTCCATTAGGTACACGCGAGCTTACTGTGAAAGTACACCTTTCACAGCAACTTTACTTGGCGTAACATGACTTAAGGGTGTTCTATCCTAATTCAAAAATCCAAATTCAACCGTCGCAGGATTTTAGTTGCGAAGTCGGCCGCTACGGCCAGTGGAATGGGAAGCCTCCTTGGGTGGAGGGGAGGAGTCGCTGATCGAAGGAAAAAAAAGGAAAGGAGGAGGGGTCGAGCTTCGCTCCGACCGAAAAAAACACCCGACGCTGTATCAAGTTTCACTGCGGAGGGGCGATATTGAGAGTGGTCAGGATTCTGAGGTTGATTTTTGCTCTCTGGCGGCATTAGTCCCACCTCAGCCACTCGGTTGCCGTTTCTTGGAAGAATCCAAATACGCACGCTCTCGACGAGGCTGGGAAGTGCGGCCGGCTTCTATGAAGAAAGGTGATTACTTGCATTGTTCTCTCCTTATTCGACTCTCCTCGAAGGGGAGAGCTGGTCAACGTTCATATCACAAAATTGTTAAGTGCTATTCAAAAAATCGTAAAAGTCAATTACGCTAACCGAAATGCGCGTACTTCGTGAAACTTTTTTTTAAAGTACAACTTTACATTTTTACGTTATTCCTCAGTATGAATGAAATAGTAATCACCCACGTCCATTTGAAAACGTGTATTCAATACAGTTACTTTCCGAAACATGTTTATTCAGGGAGAACACTAATGAGACAAATGACAATTAATGAATGAACGAAAATTGATTTTCTATCATCTTTAATATTTATTGATTTATATGGTAGGAACATCATAAATTGCATATTGCATCAGACATCACATACAGCTTTAATAAGGCCAATAACCCTGAATAGATCGCATCGGGTCATATTGACTTTTTCTTCGATGTTTTTTTAATAAAATGATGCCGTTCGAACTAGAGTTTTTCTGGTCTCTAATTTCTTGTAATTCTAACTCTAAGTAACGTTTAATATTCAAAGTGTTCCTTAGTTTTGCTGCAACCAAAGTTTTGACCCGATGCGACCGAAAGTGTTACAATTTATTCTCGCTTCCGATCCATCGTGAAGACGATTAAAATTCATTCGCTCGCATTTGGCTTGATGAAATCGCCGATGACTCATCTTCCTGGAATACACCCATGTGCAAAAAGTGTGTGTGATGAATCATCAGCATTTCGCCTCTTTTTGCGCAGAATTATTAGTTATAATTGTGAAAATCACAAATCTCTACTTTAATTCTGTTTCTGGAAATTATGCAAGAGATCGTGATACTAGGCAGTTGAGTGAAGATGATTAACTAGCTCTTATTAGTCCCCTTTTTCTCTCAGGTACGTATAAAATTTCCCGTGTTGATATTAGGGAGATTTGGAGCAAAGAAGTCTATCAAATTTTTTCCCGTACACTGGGCTATCGGATTTTTTTTTCTACGGTGCATTAGTTTTTATGACCTTAGCACTAGACTACAAAGTAAGAAAATTTACTAGCAAGCCGCAGTTACTGAGTTCATTAATAAAATATCCAAAAAAATTTGAATTTACAAATACACCATCAGAGTACATCACGATCCTTGACCAACTTATACCATTTCGAGGCCGATGTCCTGTAACGCAGTATCTATCCAAAAGCAAAAGAAATATGGTATTGAAGTCATTGCTGTGGTGGATGCTGGGAAAATTTACCTAAAAATTGAAATTTATATGGGCACGTAGCCAGATGCCCTTTCAAAAAATCCAATTCACCTCATGAAATTGCCAAACGCTTAGCAGAGCACATTGAATGCAGAGGAAGAAATATTACCAGTAACAATTGGTGTACCAGCATGCCTTTAACAGTAGAACATTATCAAAAAAAGATTGGCTACAGTAAGGACGATGAGTAAGAACAAAGCAGACGTTCCTCCTGAATTTCCCCCAAGAAAAAATAGAACCTTACATCATAGGCGAGGGGCAGGGGGGGCAGCTGCCCCCCCTCCAGAGGCAAAAATTGCAAAAGTCTTTCATCAAAATCAGTACTGAATTGAAACGAAAGTATTCAACAAATTTTCTTTTAAACCACGAAAAATGATATGCATTAGTAGGTATAAGATATGTAAGTAAAATAAAAATATTTTTTCTAGGAAATGATATCATAATCTAATAATGTGCTGTTATAATTTTCTTAAAATATTTGTTTCATTCACCTTTTCCATGCTAAAATGTCACAACTTGGCTTGCGCCCCCTTCTAGACTATGGCTTGCCCCCCCCCCCCCCAGTTATGACCCTGGGTATGCCCTTGTCTTACATCCTCCCCTTTTTGCTTTACTCCCGACATTTCCGCATTGTAATACCTACGTTTCAATAAAATCCGTATAGTACTTACTTCTGCCATTATCCATGACGCAAGTATTACTGCCTCAAGTGGTAACAAAATGCTTCCTGACATTATATCATTTTACAAAACTATGAAGGGGGTGTGGATTCAAATGATCAGCTTTGCTCAAATTATAATTCCTTCGAATTCACATGTAAAATTACCTCCTAAATCCGAATATGAACTCTGTTTTTCTCCATCACCCACCATTTTTGGGGGAACTCCCCCCCCCCCTCCAATTTTTACCACTTTTCGGTCATTTGGAGAAATTAAAAGGATTATTTTAGCATTTAAATTTTTCCTAGGGGTTTTGAGGGGTGCAAAATTCTGAAAAAATAATATTAATGGTAAAGATGTAGATTTGAGGGAAATTAGTCTCCGTAAATTGTGTAATAACGCATTAAAATGACCAATTTTGCCATTTTTCGCAAATTTTCACGTATTTTAAAACATTTCCAGCTTCTATTTCACATCATCCTCCCCGAAAGATAATAATACAAAGCAGCAAGAAACAGCAGTATTAATAAAAATATTTTGCTGTATAGCATAGCAACAATAATTAAAATATGTAGCAATTGCTCGGAAGATTCACTTTACTACTCTGGCCCTCGCAGTGCCTCTCCCGCTAAGGATTGGACGGCAATTATCTTGATTTCGCAGCTAAAAAAAAGAAATGTAATACTTTCTAGTTCCATGCAGAATATAAAACTGAGATTTTATATTTTCATTGGGTTAAAAAAGATGATTTTTAAAGTGTTTTTTTTAGTCATTAACGGAAACAAATCCCCCTAAATGTACATCCTTACCATTAATTATCATGTTTTAGAACTTTTATACTCTCAAAAGCCAAATAAGAAATATAAATTCTAAAATAATCCTTTTCATTCCTCCAAATTATTGCAAAATTGATGAAAATTATAGGGGGCCTTCCCCCAAAAAATGGTGGGTGATGGAGGAAAACGGATGTCATATTCGGATTCAGGTGGTCATTTTATATAAGAATCAGCAGGAATGGTACCAGGGCTCGAGAAAAATTATTTTTTCCGTCCAGTGTTACAGTATCGGCCGAAGAACGAAAATGTGTCCCTTTCCATGGGATATTGTCTCCCTTTTCCGACGCAAAGCGACTGATACCCTTCCCGTATTATGTTTAATTTCTTTGCGATTTCCCTCCACCTGTTGCAGTAGCTGCACAATAAATGATTTGTGCACTCTATTACGGTATCAACTGCCCAGTACTGGGCAGTTGATACCGTAGGGTGGTACTTCAATCAATTTCTTCGTAACGCTGCTGTCGCCATCACCTACGAATGAAATGACAGTATTATAGTATCTTCCAGAACAATAACAATGAATTATTCCGTGCCTTATATTATCGTACCAATTATCCAATGATATTTTAATTCGCGCAACTTTATACCTGTTTCGAACCCTTCGACTAATATGTCAGCTTCCATTGCTGTCGAGGATTTGCTCCAATTTTTGTAGCATTGCTCTTTCACCTCCGATTTTGTATCGCTACTTCTCGCACAAATACAGCAGTATCTGTTCCTCACTTCAATAAACAAGACCTTCTGAGTTCGAAAGCCGACAATACGGGCCTGTGAAATGAGAGAGAATTTTAATTTTAATGCTATCAAAATGTAGTTTAAAATAAAAAAAATTACATCCAATATTGTCCTACAGAAGAATCTCTCTCTTATTCCAATAGTAGATATTAATGCCAATGTGTTGACAAAATTCATACTGCTACATTTGGGCAATAGTAAAAATTGTTGGACTAGTGTGCTTCTAAAAATTTCTGCTCTTCTAGGTGCCGAGGGATTATAGGTATGAGATCATAATTATTAGTCAACAATCCTAAGATTGATTTGACGCAGCTCTCCATTCGTCTCTCCTACCCGCTAGCCTCTTTATAGCGACATATGTCTTCCCTTCTGCATCCTTTATAACCTGTCCAATGTAACTCATTCGGAAGCGTCCCTTGCCATTCTTCCCTCCCACTTGTCCTTCTATGAATGTTTTCATCAGGCTATCAGGTCTCATAATGTGGACAAGTAAGTCTTCTGCTTAAGGTTTTTAGAAGTCTTATTTTTTATCCCACTTTTTTGCACTCATTCATTATTTACACGTTCGATCAATTTTATATTCATCATTCTTCGGTAGCAACACATTTCGAATGCTTCCACTCTTTGACTTCTCTGCTGCTATCAACGTCTAAGCCTCACTTCCTTAGAGAATCATACTCCATATGTAGCATATGATGAATTGTTTCCTTACTTCTATGCTTGTATTCTCAGATGTAAGAAGATTCATCTTTTTGTAGTAAGCCCTCTTCGCCAGCGCTATTCTACTATTTCTTTCTTGCTTCGTCCATCGTTGGGAATTCGGCTTCCCTGGTAAGAAAACGCTTTCACTTCTTCTAACTTTTGATTTCTTAGCTTAATTTTTGTCCTAGCCTCCTCTCTTTTGCTCCATACTAATATCTTAGTCTTCTTTTTGTTGATTTTCAACTGATATCTGGCCATATTCCTTTATATATTTGTCAAAGTCTTTAAAAATTCTTCTCTGTCTCGGCTATGACTGCTATGTCGTCAGCGAATCGTAGCATACTATTTTCTCTCCGTTAATATTGACACCCAAAGCCTTCTCCTTACAATCACCTAAAATTATAAGGTTTTCTTCACCTCTTACCCGTTTGATTACTGCTGTGATATCTTCATAGACGTCTTTAACTTCTTCATCCAATTAGTCCGTCGTAGGTATGTTAACATGCACCACTACGGTATCTACCGGCTTAGTCTCAAGCTTTACCATAATTATCCTTTTATTTAGCGCGGAACCTTTTTCCATGAATATCGATCGTATGATCCTTATCTTTTACATAATTAACGGAAGGAGGAATATTTCTCGCAGTTTTTCAAAGTAAATTAGTAAAGGCATTAGAAATAATTTATCCCCTACGAAATTAAAGCGGGCCAAATGTTGGCAAAGTCGAATCCATTAGTTCGTAATCAGACATAGCTTAGTCCCAAGAAGATACATTGAATGAATTACACACAATTTGTACGTTGAAGATGTTGTTATAACATTGAAATCTAGGTCACATTAACTTTTCTTATAATCGTGGAAAATTGCAAGTGTTTCTTTCAATGTGGAAAAATTCCGCTCCATCACGTTTGAATCTTCGGATTTTATTTGTAAGTTGAATTAAGTATATGTTTTGATGTAGAGCGTTTTGAAAATCATTAATCATTCTACCAAATAAAGTTGTTAAGCATGGAACGGCAACTAAAAATTATCTACCGTGTAGTGGTTAGAGTTATTCGTAAAAGAGGATATTCCAGCGTCACATGCAAAAGGATTTGTGCTCTCACTCATACAAAGTACTACATTGAACAAGCAAATTTGTACGCAGTCACGCGCACGAGTGCATAGTTAAATACACTAGTGCATAGTTAAATAAGTATGATAATCGACATGAAAAAATCATTTGACTAACCTGGGATTCGAACCCGGATATCCCCGATGGCCGGTTAAATATGCTACCACTTATACCACGAAGCAACCTTTTTCCTTGAATATGAAATTCACTGACTCTTCAATGACTCTTTTTACTTGTGTCTTAGATTCGCCTAGAAAAATTTACTTGGTAATGTAACGGACCGGCAATCGGGAGGATCTGGGTTTGAATCGCGGCTAACATAAGCGAAATGTTGTTGAAGTTTATTCGGGATTGCCACCGGTTAAGGTTCTCCATCTCTGCCGACGTTTCGATGGCCGAGTCGTCCATCGTCATCAGGGCATCGTCATCAAGCCCTGATGACGATGGACGACTCGGCCATCGAAACGTCGGCAGAAATGGAGAACCTTATCCGGTGGCAATCCCGAATAAACTTCAACAACAGCATACGCCGGGAAAACCTCAGATCTTTCTTCATAAGCGAAATGTTTTTTTCGTGGCAAATAACAGTCTTGGTATTTATGTATTCTCATTCATATTAAATAATAGTGGAGTATAAGATCTAAAATTCCCTTCGAAATTAAAAAAATGGGAGACATATTAAGCACAAGACCTAACTTCAATGCAGGGTTCCATCCCGGAAGGGTCATACAGTGTACTCAAGGGGTAGAGAAAAATTGATCGGGTAACGCTCCTGAGAAATTTTAGTTTCTTCCCAATGACTACAACCGCTCTGCGGTGATGTTAGAATCATTCTAAACTGAAGAACTTTTAATGATATTACATTTAGTTGTCATAAATTTCTAGACGTCTTATTATGCCGAATAATTTCAACAGTTAAATATAATGAGTCTACCTGATCCTGCGCACTAGTATTTTACATGAAGTCTCGCATATTTATATCGCAATGTGGTCGTTTACTCTGGCACGAAATCTTAATTTTAGTTAATAACTCGGTCGATGGGTGGGTAAAAATAACTAACTACCTCGTTCAGTCATTCTCACAAAAATTAGCATTGAAAAATCGCGGAAGTTGCCGCCCACTTCTGAGAAAAGTTGCATTCATCATCAGAGTTTCGGTTCATTACGACCTGTAGTGAGAAAAATTCATTCAGAGAATCAATAGCTCAGAAGAGTGTAAGCAGCACGTGAAACAGGTTGTTGGTGAGAGATATAACGCGAAGTTAGTTTGCATAACTTCACTCGAGCGAAATAAATATCCCACATTCGAGTTTTATCCGTGTGTATTGTTTGTTTTCTCGTCACTCCTGCTACACAAGTAAAATTCTTGTCTTATACTTGTAAAACTGGTTTGCAGGTTCATTGGATCTCGTGTATCTAATTTTTGCATACAACAAGCATATTTACGCAAATAGTTAGATAGATAGTTAAAGATTAAATTCGGTCATCTAGACGTCGCGACGCGTCGTCGCTGTATTACAACGACCAAACATCAACCCCTGCTTAGTGATACGGTGGTTCAAGTTCAAATTCTTTCTTTTGGGTGACTCATGTAATGATTAATAATAGTAATTTTAATAAATAAGAATATTTTTATAAGAAAATAACTTTTCGAAGTTTTCTCCCTCGGTTGCAAGTTATCGAGAAACATATATGTCGGAAATACGAGACAAATAAACCAACGTGATACTTTTCATATCGTGTTTTGATGACATAACGGTTACTTTTGAAAATATTTAGACACGATATGAAGATATGCACGTTATATTACCTACTCGGTGAAATATTTATTCTTGGTTAGCGTCAGCAAGAACTTAAAAGGCAATGGTGCAACCTAGAATCTAATTGATAATGTGCAGTATATTCTCTGTATTCATCTAATTTTCAATGCTTGGTTACAAAAAATTAATATATTATAGTCACAGCCAATAAATTATCGAGAGGTAGGTACTTACTTTAAAGCAGTTTCTCCTTCTGTAGTGTAAATAACATCTATTATTGCAGGTTTGTAATGACTAAAATGGTTAAAATAATTTGATAGTCTATTTCTTAGCTGCATCACGTTTTTACAGATTTTACGTGGATGAAAATACGTGTCTAAAGATATACTAACTGTTAATAATGTAGCACACTTAAAAAGGATTTATACATTCACCATTATTCCCAGTACTTCTTTTCCACCTTCCCACAAAAGATATGCTTCCTCTTTGATTTCCTTTCACTTTCCATGCATAAGAACAGAAAACTTGAAAACTCGCGCTAGCCCCGTTTCAAACATGCCGCTCGCAACACAAGAACACGAGGCTTCGGATAATAAGGAAAAAAACGTTGGCCCGCTGGGGCCCGACCACGGGTCAGACGGGCAAGCTTAGGTCGAGGAAAGCATAGAGGGGGAAAAAAACAGATGTAGGGGACACAAGAGACGATGGAGGGGAGGTAGTGAGAGAGACTGCTGTGGGGTGAGAAGCTCTTTCACCGAGAGTGGGGGTTCATACAGCAGCGCCATGGAAGAAAAGATCGTAAGCGCTTGACGTTGAGAAAACACGCTCGGGAAATTGAGCTATAGTGTGGTTATTACAAATATTACATTGATGAAACGTATCTTATTTCCAAGAAGAAGGATGCATGTTCTCATTTCCCGAAAAAAAAATTCAAATCGCGTTTTCTACGTGGTAGAATTACATCGAGAAAACAGGCGTTTTATTGTGTTTTTCAGCGCAAATAACTAATTAAGAAATGCTTTTCAAATATTTTTTTTTCACTTGCCAATAACAATAATCTTAGCTTAAACCATATCCAAAACAAGTTCTCTCCAGAGTGTATAATAAGCGAGCAAATGGCGAGCAACCTGAAGTCTGCAGAGCCGTTTTTCGCGGAGGTATAGAACACCCTTAATATCACCGAAATCTATATTTAATTGTAAGTCAAATATTTTACCAATCGAAGCTCAGAGGGCGTAAAAATGGTGCAGCCGATTTAAGAGAACGTTGAATAGTTCGTGTGGCTGTCGACAAGTGGTATTATTTTCCACGCTTCTGGCTTCTTCCAAGAGATATCTTTCCTAATAGCAAACATTTCTGTCAAGTTACGCCACCTTCTGTTGCTGTGAACCACTCGTTGCTTTTCTCAACTGCATATTTGCTCCAAGTTAAGTTGTTGTTGTGAACAATAAGGTCGAGAGAAGGTTTCATCGAATGATGGAGGCACCAACTGCAGACGTGTTGCTCACCCTCATTGGTGCGCACCCTCATTCGCCTTGCCTCTGGTCAGTTGACACCGAATTCGATCGGTCGATACGCGCGCGTGTGCTTTAGTTCGCGGGGCCGCCACGATACGCCGCGCGGCCGCGCCACCGTGCCAACGACAGTGGCGCCAATTCCCGAAAAGCTGTAATTCCAAAATATGGAATGGAGAGAAATTATGCGCACTTACGTTTTTTAGGTTTTGATGCATACTTTGATTTTCAATTTGATGCCATTAAAATTTGGCGGGATAAAATTTAATTTAATTAAAATTTAAATTTAAAAGTAATTGTGTTCAAATTAGTGTTAGAGTAGATTCGGTTTTACGAAGGCAATGCGTCATACACAAAGTACTCATGTTTTTTAAGTAAAACTACTATGGGTTCATTTTGGTCTGCAACAATTCATTTTTTTGCATTTACCGATTTGACGACCTTTTGGTATTGTCTGGCATCGAGCAGTGCAATGCATATTTCAGTGTAAATATTCCAGTTATGTGCTTGTACTGTTGTAAAATTCTTCTTGTTAATTGTAAAAAAAAAAATTGTAAAACCATCTGTGTTAAAATTCAGTGAAATACATGGAATCGTATCACACCGAATGCCAAATTTGGGGGGCGGGTCATGATCTACGGGAGAATTGAATTCTCCCCCCACCCCCCGAATCGAGAGGTACTCCCGTGTAAAATAAAAAAATACACATTTTACATAGTGTGAATTTGTAAATACACTCCCTGTACTCCTTTAAAGGAATACAAAAATTATTAAACTAATAAAAATTAAAAATAACATTTTGATAACATTTGGGGGGAGGGGCATGGCTCCAGTGGGACTCTTCCTTAAATCCGCCGCTGTAATCACCCAGTAAAGTAAACATATCATGACAGTTTGTCTCTTAGCCTTCGAAAGGCAATCATTGTCCAGTTCTTCATAGCGAATGCAATGTTCTCATGGCACCATGATTTGCCACAAAAGTAACCGGGGCAGTTCCCATCCGCCTCGCTGGAAATTATTGAAATTGCGGTCCTTGTATTAACACTCCCATGCATAACGAGCCAGCAGGGCTTCTTCGGACATAGGTGATATTCATAATATAAATTAGTCGATCAAATCCTTGCCGCAAATAGAGATTTCGTTTGCATCGGCATTACCACGGTAGCAGTATGCGAACAGTCATCGGAGCATCACTGGTCTGTAATCCTAAGAGTGGTTTGACGCAGCTCTCCACACAGTGTTCCTAACAGCCAATCTTTTAACATCTGCGTTATTCTTCTGTTGCACATCATTCTTTACCTGTTCCATGACGTATTTAATTCGAGGCCTTCTTTTCCGTTCTTACCGTCCTCTTGTCGCTCGACGATTATCTTCATCAGGCCGAGGGTATACCCAGGATCAAGACTAGGGGGAGGGGGGCAAGCCATGCTTTGCAAGTTATAGGCAAGGTTTAAGCATGGAAAAGGCAAATGAAACCAACATTTTAAGGTAACTGTAACAGCTCTTAATTAATTTTCGAAATTATTTGCTTGAAAACATATTATTTTCTTTAAAGACTTTAGCGAGTTTTGCTTCTGGGGGGGGGGGGGGGGAATTTTTGCTGAACTCTCCTGCCCTTCCTTGGGTTCGCCTGTGCATCAGGCTATCATGCCACAATATATGGCCGAAAAGGTTGTTCCGTTCTCCTATCGAGGTTTTCATGAGGCTTTTCTTTTCTCCTACACTTTTAAGGACTTCCTCGTTACGTACCTGGTCGATCCATTTCTTATCCTCATCATTCTTCTGTTGCACCACATTACGATAGCCTCTAACCTTGACTTTTCCGCTGCATTCGCATGCCTCACATCCGTAGAGAAGCAAACTCCAATTCGGAGTCTCCAAATGTAAATTCTGATCACTTGATTCGTTACTGATATGCTTAAATTTCTCGCTGTAAGTAGATTTATCTTTTGCTGAAATGCGTGGCTTGGGCTATTCTATTTGTGATTTATTTCTTGCTTATTCCATCGTTCCATTCCTATTCTACTTCTCAAGGAACACAATGCCTCTTCCAGTTTTTCTTCCATATTTTAATGCCTGTTCTCACTTCTCTTCTGCCGCGTTCATTTGCAGCTGATATATATCCACCCATTGCACTGTCCTTATTTCGACCGACCAGAACCTTCTTCAAGTCCTCTTCTGTCTCTGCTATTATCCATTTCAGCAGCAAATCGTAGCATGATTTTTTTCTTAAGAATATTCAATCCCGAGGCATGTTCCGTGATTTCATTAATCGCTTTCTCGGTGTAAACGTTGAAAATTATGGGCGACAAAGCACGAAGTTGTCTCATTTCTTTCCGTCTTCTTACTCAGTTTCCTATTTAATTTAATAAGGGAAAAACATATTCAGTGTTATCATCGAGAAGAAAAAACGTTATTCATGCATCACAAAAGAATAAAAAATAGGGTATATAGAATCGACAATTGAACGTTGATAAAGACATCGCGATTAATACAAAAATTCAATATAACAACAATCCTCCTGAATGTGGTGTCTTCAAACCCAGTTCACCAACATATTTCTTTAACTTCGGTCCATATAGTCCATTGGTCAGGATATCAGCAACCATTTCCTTCGTAGGCATACACTTGATACAAATATCGCCACTTGCAACTCTGTCCCAAATAAAATGAAATCTAATGTCGATGTGTTTAGATCTTCGATTGGCCTAGTGGGATTAGTCGCAAGTCTCTCAGCCCCCTTGTTATCACGGAACAAAACAACACTTACTCTCAGAACGAAAAGCTCTTCAATTAAACCCTTCAAATGGGTGGCTTCTTTACATCCCTCTGTTAAAGTCATATACTCCGCTTCTATGCTAGAAAGAGCCACTGTTCTTTGTTTTTTAGACTCCCATGAGATTGCCCCACCACTCAGTTTAAAGGCAAAGCCTGTGTAGGACTTACAGTCATCCTCATCATTGCCCCAATCAGAGTCCACGTAACCAACCACATTTTCCCCAGTCTTTTCATAAGTCAGACACAAATCCTTTGTACCCTTTAAATACCCGAGAACACGTAAAGCAGCCCTCCAATGACTTTCGTCATTACAAGTGTTGAATTGAATTAGCTGACTGCAGGCATGGGCAGTATGGGTCTAGAGTTTACCACTAAGTACATGAGAGACCCTATCAGCTGTTGAAATGGGTACCTATCGTTGCATGGCATCTGCTCCTGGCTCTGCTCCCCTCAGCTTCCGGCTTGGGTCCATTGGGGTTGTCACAGATTTGGCATCTTCCACACCAAACTTCCTCAGCCTGTCCTTCACAAACAGCAGCTGGCCCACCGCCATGGCCTGTCTTTCCCGGTCTTTTCGTATGCGTAGCCCAAGACTACTCTTCACCTCTCCAAGATCCCTCATCTTACATTCCTTTAAAAGATTAGACTTCAACCTTTGCGCCTCTGGTTTCCTGTTGAAAAACAAGAGAAAGTCATCCACATAAATAGCAACAATTGTAATACAAATCATCTCTCAATCTATGGTAGATATACGGTTCCCTATTTGACTGGACCAGCCCCTTCTCCAGAAGAGATGCATGCAGTCTCTTGTTCCAGCTTCTGGAAGCTTGCTTCAGACCGAAAATGGCCCTTTCGAGTAGGCACACCTTGCTTTCCTCTCCCTTCTGCACATATCTTTCTGGCTGCTCCATGTAGACTTCTTCTTCCTAGTCACCATGGAGAAAGGCTGCAGTCAAGTCAAGGTGGTGTATCTCTAAATCCTTTTCCACGGCCATTGAGAATAAAAGTCTGATAGAGGAGCCTCTCACTACAGGCGCAAACGCCTCATCATAGTCCACCCCATGTTTCTGACTAAACCCTTTTGTAGCAAGTCTAGCCCTGTGTCTGGTAGCTTCTCCATCCTCGCCGGTTATCACCTAAAATACCCATTTGTTTTTCACCACAGTCTTATCCCTAGGTCTATTTACCAACACCCAGGTTTCATTTTCAAGGAGAGACTGATACTCTTATCCCATTGCTGCTGCCCACAACTTCCCTTCTGGTCCTTCTAATGCCTCCTGCACTGTTTCTGGGGCACTTATATCATTCAATGTCGCTTGATATAGGATGATGTCATCGGGCCATTTCTTTGTAACTTTCTCACTAAGTGAATACCAAGGCACTTATCTTTGGCTGGCTTGCTCACTATTGCTGGCATTGTTCCCTTGATCCTCCACTGGGTTGACCCTATCGCAAAGCACATCATTATCTAACAAGCTATGGATAGGAACTTCTGAATCCCTGCTTGTCATATCTTCATCTTGTATTTCAGGAGCCATTTCTTCCAGAAAGACAACATTTCTAGAAATTACCACATTCGTCGTATACATACGGGGATCTAAAATTTGTGGTTTCACAGTAGCCTGTGAAGATGAATTCCTTGCTTTTCGCATCCCACTTTGTACTCTTCTCATCAGGGGCGTGAACAAAACTTTTGCATCAAAAAATCCTCAAAGGAGACAAGTCAGCCTCCTTTCCAATCTAAGCTTCTTCTGGGGCCATGTTTTTCACTACTTCAATAGGTGAGCGATTTTTCAAATACACAGCTGTATTCACTGCCTCAGCCCAAAACTTCTTGCCTAAGTCTGCATCCTGAAGCATGCATCGTGCTTTCTCAACTATGGTTCTATTCTCCCTTTCAGCTGTGCCATTCTGCCGTAGAGTGTAAGGGACAGTCATTTGATGTGCTATGCCACAGTCCTTCGAAAATTTCTCCATATCCCTATTCACATATTCCCTACCATTATCAGTTCGTAATGCTTTGTTTTTCCCACTATGCTTTTCCGCAAGCGCTTTGAACTCTTTAAACTTGGCATTAACCTCATGTTCACGCTTTAGAAAGTAAACAAATGTCTTTCTTGTAAAGTCATCAGTAAAAGTTAACACGTATTTTGCTCCGCTCCAACTCTCTTCACTCATGGGCCCACAAACATCTCAATGGACCGACCAGCTTTAGCTTTTGGCACGTCCTGGTCTTACTCTCATGGAACGACGCTCGCGAATGCTTTCCTTTTATGCATGAAATACAAGGCTCGTCATCCCTTCCTATGAATTTCATCCCAACAGCAAGGCCTTTCGCTAAAAGCTCCTTGGACTGTGGGCCTATGTGTCCCAATCTTCTTTGTCGTAATCTTCTGTTTCCAAATGGAGCAGATGCGATATTTGCATTCACTTCAGGAAGTATATCCAACGTTTAAATGCCGCCGGCATTACTTCCTGGGAATTGAAATTCACCTTCAACAACACAATTGGCTTTGTCGTACACTTTGCATCCATCAGAGTCAAAATTAACGACTAGTCCCTCTTCTACCATCCTACTCACAGACAGCCGGTTTGTACTCAAGTCAGGAGCATAAGGAACATCTTAATTTTAACAGTTTCGGCACTATTCACTCTTACTGGAACAGTTCCTGTGCTTTCAGTGTAAATTTGGTTTTGCTAGTTACAATCACTTCAGAATATTTGGTTGTTCTTCCTCCATCCAATCCTTCCTCACCGTCACGTGTGATGTGGAACCGGAATCAATAATCCAAACACTAGGGGTTGTAGTGGAGGTGGCTAACGCAGCATAAAGAACCGATGCCTTCTTTGCCCTACTGCCCTTCGTTGCTCTATTTTTCCTTGCTTTTCATATGCTCCATTCGCATTCCTACTGACTTTCGTTTCTTTATTGGGACGCTGGAATGCCTTGTGTCCTTCCTTGTTGCAATCAAAACACACAAAGCGCTTGGTTAAAAGGGTGGTTTCCTATTATTTTTTAATTGCCTAAATCGAAAGATTATTACTCCTGACGTACGTATTTCACTCTTTTAGATTTTTGAATCACGACATCTATTTTTCGCGTTTGAATCAAAAGTGAAAAATTTCAAGCGCGCGAAAACGCGACGGCTAAGTATGAATGCTGGGAAAAGTCCGTGTGACGTATGGCTGCTGCTGTGTGAGGCCACCTGGGTGAGAGGCTGTGACCGCCGATACGATGCAAGTTGCTGGCAGTTAGCAGAGTAGCCTGCTAGCAGGTAGCGCTTGCCTTAAATAAGGATTATTAATACCCTATCAAACAAAGGAAACTTTCCGGCCATAGGCAATTTTAATAGGTGATTACGAGCGTGCTGCGCCCGCTCCCAGCTGGCTTCCCCCGCTCTTTTCAATGCAGGTCCACAGAGGGATAGGCGCGTTTCTAATTTTAAAATGTAGAAAAAAGGCAGGGTCTTATGTACAAATTTAATTGGAATGTTCATGTACAAATTGAGGTCAGAGGACCTCTTTTAACACAACATTGGAAGTAATTACACTATCCTCTGTTAAACGCACATGATGACTCATACTTACGTATCAACAGGAGACTTGAATAAGGAATCAGCCGCATTTTGATAAAAGTTATTTAAAGAATGGGAGATATCGTTGCAGATGAATAAGTGTATCAGTTTGAGCGCCGTTAACGTCAGGATTATTTACCGGTTTTTGGTTATATATATTGTGACGAAAAGCCTCGTCACGGCGCATTCTGCGTCCGCGTCTTTTTCCCTATTCATGTTGGCGCGCGGCAACAGCAAGCGATGAGCGACCCTCTTTTTTTCTTGTGTCGTCTGCTATCATTTAGCATGTCTTTTGTTGTTCAATGGGTATATAAGGCCCGGTATTGTGTAAACTGGGGTCGATTCCGGTGAGAGCGGTGGTCGATTCCGGAGAAAGCGGTGGTCGATTCCGGAGAAAGCGGTGGTTGATCCGCTAGAGAGGACGGAGGCCAGCTGTGACCGTGCCGAGGTGGGGCAATAAGACGGGGCCGCGGCAGACGAGGGCTACGGCATTCTGGAGGTCGGGTAACGCGACCAGGGGGAAGGCGTGCCGGAGAGGAGAGCGTGGAGTACAGCGAGGCACGAGAAAAGTGTCCTCGCTTTTCGTCAAGACATCACGACATCGTCCAAGGATTCGCGGGACGTGGTTCCCCGCGATTGACGCATCGTGACCCGGCGACCAGGATTCGGACCCGCCGTTTTGACAATTAAGTACTCTAAACCCTCTCCCGGGACGGGGAAATAATCCCGATCCTCCCCCGCTCCAGCCAGCCCACGCGCCCTGAGCGAAGAAAGTCCCCAGTGTGCACGTGTGTCATCCTAATAACCATGTGGTTTCTGCCATAAACTCACGTCACTTTTTCTCGGTCTAAAGACCACTCTAAACTGTATCACGATTCTCCCGTTCGCGTCATCCCATCTGGTTGACGTCAGACTCATTTTTGATTGAACAGAACGTGGAGCATGTAACATTTGAAAGTAGAACAACGAACATTACCCATAATTGTCTTTGAAGTGCAGTGGTTTTTGTCGCAACTCGAGCAAGATAACGAGTGCCCGTGTCATAGCAATCTTTGAGATATTCAGTGTTATTTTTGTCCATTTTTGTTCATTTACCCCAGTAATCATCTCATCCCTCATTTATTAGATGTAAGATTTCTTTCTTTTTGTGTCTGGCATATTTGCTTCGTTTTTTCCTTTTTGCAAGTGTATCATTGATGTCTCGCCCAAGTCAGCATCACCTTCCATCCCTCATTGCAACCTCGTGGTGCATACCGGGAGGCCTTGTACCCCATACTACGGCGGCGGTAAAATCAGCGGTGAAGGACACGGGCTGTTCTAGACTGCGGGTGGTGGCCCATGTTGGCACTAATGATGCCTCTGAACGCAGAGCTGATGAGATTTTAAATTCCTTCAGGGATCTAAGCTCGGGAGTGGAACGCGTTCGGAGGGGCACTGGAGTCGATATGCGACTGTCCATCTGCAGCATTGTTCCACGGACGGACTGCGGCCTTCGAGTTTGGGACAGGATTTCCTGGATCAACAAGAGGCTGTGGGAACTCTGTGTGAGCATTGGAGCAGAGTTCGTGGATCTTCGGCCGGTGATTAGATCGTGCCGGGCTCCCCTCAATTCGTCTGGGGTGCATTATTCCAAAGAGGCGTCGGAACGGGTGGCTCGTAGGATTTTTGAGCACTGTAGGTATTTTTTAGACTAGAGGGTAGGCCATCTAGCGGGATTATCAATGATTTAGTTAAACGTAGTCTCCGAGGAAATCCGCAATGCGTAAGATACGAGGAAGTAAGCTTAAGAGCGGTAACGCCGGACAATAGCGTATTTATTCCCAAAACGCGTGCTCCAGAGAAAGAAAAAATGTCAAATATTATTTGTGCTGCCAATAAAATTCACCCGCTGAGTACACAAAAGCTTGGAAAAGAACCAACCGTAACTCTAACTACAAAATATGACATTAACCTAGTTGTAGTTAATTGCCGTAGTGTAAAAAACAAGCGCGCCGGAATCGAGCATATTTTTCAGGACGCAGACGTAGTCATGGGGACAGAGAGCTGGCTTACGGAAGATATAAGCGACAGCGAAGTTTTTCCTCCAGAATATAAAATTTACAGATGCGATCGACGCAATAGAACAGGTGGCGGAGTTTTTATAGCAGTTAAATCACATTTGCACAGCGCCGCCCACGAAATAATTGACAACGAAATAGAAAGCGTATGGTGTACAATTAAACAACGAAACAAAAGGAGTATTCATGTTTGCTCTTTTTATATACCGCCGAACTCCGAAGTCGATGTTATGTACCTTCTAGAAAATCAAATATCTGCATTTACTCAGAGAGACAGTAATAGTGTAATAGTAATTGGGGGCGATTTTAATCTTCCATCCATAAACTGGGATACTTACACCGTAAAAACGAATTCAAGGAATAGAGAAATCAGCGAGGTATTACTCAACATACTTGCAAATCACTCTCTAGCCCAAGTAGTTGACAAAGCTACGAGAGGAAATAAGATATTAGACCTTTTAGCAGTAAGCCATCCTAAGTTGATAAAACAACTCGATATTATTGACGGTATAAGCGATCACCGAGTAATCTTTGCAACGTTAAAAATTGATGTAGTGTCAGCCGTAAAACCTTAACGCAAAATTTACTTATTTGATAAATGCAACTTTTCTAAATTTGGCGAGATGCTTAATGACTACTACAAAAAATTCGTTGTTACATCAAAGGACCAAAGCACAGATGCGACATGGAAACACTTCCTAGAAATTCTGCTTCAAGGAATCAACGAACATATTCCGCAAAAACTGAAATGTGATAATGAAGAACGTCGTTGGTACAATAACGATGTCATAAGGGAACTTAGGAAACAGAGAAAACTATACAACTTCTACAGAAAATCCATCACGTCACGTAATAAATCGAAGGAACTTGAAGCTAAAGAAAGTTACGCTGCACAACGCTCAATGACCAAGAAATCAATGCGAACGGCAAGGCGAAAGTTTAAGAAAAAAGTACTCGGTGAATTACTCGAAGAAAATCCGAAATCCTTTTGGTCGTACGCGAGAGAGCTTCAGGGAAAACATTCAACCATAGATTCTTTATTTGATAAAGATGGTAAACTTGTCACCGAAAATATTGACAAAGCTAACACTTTAAATTTCCACTTCGAAAGTGTATACACTACTGACGATACTCAGTTCAATTTAGACATCCCATATACTGAGGAATCGATGGAAGAAATATCTATACAACGTGATGGGATAACTAAACAACTACAATCGATTAAGAATAGTAAATCTCCGGGTCCGGAGGGAATACCCGCGCGTGTCCTCAAGGAGTTAGCTCCACAGATCGCACCTTATTTAGAGATCATATTCAAGAAGTCACTCCCCGAAGGGAAGTTACCGCCAGACTGGAAAATTGCAAGCGTTACACCCATATTCAAAAAGGGAAACAGACATGACCCAGGCAACTACCGTCCGATATCATTAACATCGATTATTGGCAAGATACTTGAGCATATCGTCGTTAGCAATATCATGACTGTCTTGGACAGACGTAACTTCCTCCATGACTGTCAGCACGGATTCCGAAAAGGTAGATCATTCGAAACTCAGCTCGCGCTCTTTCTTCACGACGTTATAAAATCTGGTGAATAGAAAAGACAAGTTGACGCACTGTTTCTAGAATTTAAGAAAGCTTTCGACACTGTACCTCACAACAAACTTTTATACAAATTACAGTCATGCGGATTAAACGAAACAGTTTTAAACTGGATACGCGACTTTCTCAGAGATCGTAAACAAAAAGTTGTTCTTGACGGAATTAGCTCCGATGTTGTAAACGTTACATCAGGTTTTCCACAAGGAAGCGTAATCGGCCCCCTGTTGTTCATTATATGATTACATTAATGATCTCTGCTCCCGCATTAGCAGTAAAATACGTTTATTTGCTGACGACGCTGTCATCTATCGCGAAATTAGTGATCACTCTGACTATGAAATTCTATCATCTGACTTAAACAACGTTCATTTGTGGAGCCAAGAGTGGGGACTCAAACTTAATCTGAGTAAATGCATGGCGGTACATTTCTTGCGGAATTCGTCCAGCTCTAACCATGTTTATGCAGTGGATGGCATTAATGTAAAGGCAACAGACGAAGTGAAGTACCTGGGAATTACGATAACCTCGAACCTCACGTGGGGAACACATGTAAAGAATATTTGCGGCACAGCCCTGAAGAAATTAGGATTCGTCAAGCGTATTGTGGGAAGATTTTCGGATGAGAAAGTAAAGGAAAGGTGCTATTTCGCTCTCGTCCGACCGCACCTTGAATATGCAGCGAGCATATGGGATCCGGTGCAGAAAGACTTAATCCGCGAATTGAATAAAATTCAAAGGAAGGCTGCGCGTTTCGTCAAAAACTGCTACGGGCGTGCAGACAGTGTTACCCAGATGTTAAGCGAGTTAGGCTGGGAGCCGTTGGAGACTCGGAGGCTGCGCGCTAGGCTTAGATTGCTTGAACAATTGAGAATGGATATCTTTAAGAGCGACACAGAGAACATAATATTAGAGCCACACTATATTTCCAGGTCCGATAGAAGTGATAAATTAAGAGAGATGTTTTGCCGAACAGATAGATATGCGAATTCGTTTTTTCCCCGAACCATAAAGGACTTTAATAAACGCTAGTCCCAACATCGTTTGAGCACTTAATTTTTTTAGATGTAAACGGCTGGTGTCCTAACACCCCCTGCCACACGCCATTTAGGCGGCTTGCGGGGTATTATGTAGATGTAGATTAGTGTTTAAGGACAAAAGTGTTCGTTTTATTTTCTCTGAATAAATTTTTGTATGACAGTCAATCGCTGTGTACGAGGTCATTCATCCCCTTGCTGTGCCATTGCGTTCAAGGCAGTGAGTTCCCATCTTGACCGCGAGCCCCAGAACCTACGAAAACTTAAGAACTCGGATCGTAATCCCAGTTCGACGATATATATATATTAAGATATGCCGTCGCATGTTCTCTGATAAATTCTGTGCATTTTGGTACCTCATTTGTAGAGTTTGGTTGCGCAGGTATAAGTTGGGAAAAGGTATCTATACAGTAGAAATAATATAGAAGATTAAGAGACGTTTCCCTGAGCTCTGTGCCACATGCATGCATTGGTAATCTCAGACGATGTAAAACTGCTGACTAGTCCTTTAAAATCTAGGTCCCTGTGACGTCACGTGGAGTGGCATCGCATGGGCGCCAATCTGGCCTTTTCAAATGAGGTTGAAATTGACCATTAATATTCGTCTAAACTGGGATTTCTAAAACCAAATAATTTTTATATTATGAATACACTATTGACCTACATGTTCACATAGATGACGCACAACTGGGGCGAAAAAAACGTTGTTCACTCGTAAAAGAAGAAGAAAAAAGAGGGTCAATAGAGTTGGCAATTGAACTCTGACAAGACACCGCGATTAACACAAAAATTGAATATAACAACACCGGGCGACGTCGCAATGGGGTCCACCAAACGCCCAAAAATCCGTTTAATCAGTCATACCGACCCCCACACAACAAGGATTTCCAGGGTTTGTATTTTTGCCTCGAGCCGGCCCTTTAGGAGGAGATACCAGTGATAAGGATCTACGCGTTTTCTTTATACTTGCTACATGGGCGTAACTAGCGAGGGGCCGGAGGGCGCAGCTGTCCCCCCCCCAGAAGCAAAAATTGCAAATGTCTATAAGGAAAATTATATTTTTTCAAGCAAACAAGTTTAAAGACTAATTAAAAGCTGTTACAGTTTCCTTGAAATGTTGATTTCATTCCCCTTTTCCATGCTTAAATCTTACCTACAACTTGAAAAATTATGGCTTTCCACCCCCCCCCCCCCCCCCAGTTTTGATCCCAGGTACGCCCTTGACTTGCTAGTGATCGAGTAGGATATTTTTTATTTTATTTTATTCTCAAATCACCGGATACAGCTCTTAATGGCCATTTTACACCGGGGTATTCAACAAATGTAACAAGTAAACGTACACAAACGACCATGCCCTGGGGAAACCTACCCAGGCGGGACTCGAACCCGCGACCTCTTGTTTGGCAGGCGAGAATGTTACCCCTACGCCACCGAGGCCGGCAAATATTATGTTGATTTTAGCGTATGAGGTTTTGAACCAGCCCGTCCCTCGTTGATCATGGGCAATAAGATGGCTGTAAGCGCTGTAATCTGTAATATATAGGCTGTATTATAGAGATCCCTCTTTAGGCTGTAACAAGGCCATATGGCCTTGGGCTGCAATTGGGCTGTAACAGAGTCCTCTATATTGCCATATAATAACTACGAAGTTGAGTCGTCGCAGTCGGCCATCTTCACTCTCATCATTAATGGCGGTCTGTGTTGTAGCATAGGCGTAACGTCAAGTTGGTGCAGTTTTTTACATTTTTGTAATTGATAAATAAGAGAGATGGGCGGTTCTTCTGCACCAAACTGTTCCATTAGTTGTAAGGATGTGTTCCGCGCTTTTGTTTTTCCTTGTAATCCTCAGGTAGGGGCTAAATGGCTACAAATGTGGGGGATGGATGAGCGGCAACCATAGCCGTCTTCCACTATTTGTGAGGTGAGTTAGAAGTTTATGTAATTCAATGTATTGGGTAAGTATTCATATGAAGATCAAGTTCTTACTTAGTTTCGGCATTATTTGATGAAAGGGTGTGATTTACTTCAAAGATTAATACCTTTGCCAATCAGTTTTACGTTGTATACGTAATGTAAACAGAAAAGGGTGCATAATAATTCCTGCTATTGTTGAGAGTTTTTCATGTATAGGTTTAAGGTTATTTGTGTCAATGGTTTTTAAACTTTGATAGTGTCGTAATACTGATACAATTAACCCGTGCTACATTCAATTAATTAATTTAAACAATAAACTAGAATACGCAACTTATTCACATAATGGAATGTGGTAAGTTGTTATTATTTCGTCGCGTGAAAGTTATACTTGTAAGTGTCCTTGAAAGTTATACCTGTAACATATAAGTGCTTTCACGTTTGAAATATCGTGAGGAACTTTACGTGTGATACAATCAATGATACCAGTTTTCATTAAAGACTTACTGAAATCATGTAATATTCATGTCCCTTTTGGAACTATATGTTGTTGGTAACGAATGTTTGTAGGTAATTGCATTCGAATCCATTTTGGATTTTACACCTTGTAATTACATGCGATTCATATAAGCCGCGAAACCTTCCTTAATTAATATTATAGTCAACATATATTACATGCATGTATTTATTTAGCCATTTAATCATTATGAAAACATTTTCCTGCGAGTTTTCCTTGCCACAGGTGCACTTATACGAATCAAAATTTGAATCCGCTCGGAAGAGAGGCTGGAAAATATTAAAAGCCCAATGATGTTCCGACGATTTTCGGCGTCGCGAATCGTCCGAAGCCTATTACACCAAGAGGGGACCTCTAATATTCGATTGCCGGTCTTGAATTGAAAGTCTTTTCCTTTGCTGAAGTTGAAGAGCCATCGAGTGTGGTATGTACGTATTAAGGTTGTTCTGTTATTCATACTATTGGCATTTGCTGAGAGAGTGTGTTTATGATGTTATCAGTGTCAGTGCATTGTGATGAAAGGTATTATTATTGGTGATAACGAAGTATTGTGGCACCGTTCAATTGGGTTATTGTCTATCAGTCATCTGGTTGTTGGGCTTTGTTTTCTTTTGTTCATCTTGAGTAGCATTTTCAATTCCATCGCCCTTTGCTGTCACCCACATACCTACGCTCAACAGATAGCACTAGTTTCACTGCCCACTTATCTCTTCTTATGACGATTAAATTATGAAATTATTCAAAAGTAGCGCTAACGGCTGTCCTGTTTAGATTATTAACCAGCCTGAGAGACAATTACCTATTAGCTCTAGGCTGTAAAAATATGATTGTACAAGTACTATCGATCCCTTTATAAATGGGTTCATTGGAAATGTTTCTTACAAACAACTGGTGGATTGATAGTGATGCCAGGGCATTTATTAGGGAATGGCATCAACAAAGCATTTATGTATCCTCATCGTCCATTCAATAGTTTAGGTTCTCAGTGTCAGGCGCTGCCTGAAGTATTATTATTAAAAGGAAGTGGTAATTAAACATACTCTTTAATTATTGGTTCACGTTTGTACAGAGTAAGAAGTGGCAAGCATGCACAAGCAAGTGATATCTCTACTTTCCCTTCATAGCTTCATTGTATTCTTGGGGTCTGTGAACTAATTTACAAATCAAACACATTGCTGATATTGACAATTCAAATGATTTTGAAACTACCTTCATTTTGTGATACCATATTTGAACTTACTGCGGCTAAAGGAAGAAAATAAAGAGGACTTTTTAGTAATTAATTAAGAGGTACCTCATTGCTATTTTCATTGTTAAAGTCCTATTTGTTTACTTCTCTTTGAGAGAGTACTTCAATGCTATATTAAAATGTGAAATGATGCAAATTTTTTGTTTGAAACCAAAATCATTGACCAGTGGTTTCTCGATAGTTTTCCTTGGAAGAAATCACCTGTGTGTAATTCGTGTTTGGCATAGTCGAAGGCTGGATGAATCCAAGGTCTTGTTTCTAGTATAGGTTAAGTGTTTTTTGAAGACTACATGCAGTCTTATGAGCTGGAGATATTGAGCATGTCTTTATTTGTGTGTTTATTCATGTCATAAGCACCTATATTACCCTGGGTCATGGACTTCTAAAATCTCTTGTACATACCCAGATAGCATGCAAGCTTGCAGCAAACTTGTCATAGGCTTGTCCTTGGCTTGTCACGACAAGCCTTGTCGTGGCAAGTTTGCAGCAAACTTGCTGTGACAAACCTATTCTGGCATGAAAGCTATGTACAAGCTTGAATAAAGCTTACAAGTTATGTGAACACATACAAGCCGTAGACTTGTACATCACACCTGCAGAATACATGCCATATTGCACCCATAGCAGATTTGTCATATCATTCCTGCTGCATACTTGCCATATCACACCTGCAGCAAACTTGCCATATCAAACCTACAGCAAACTTGCCATATCACACTTGCAGCAAACTTGCCATATCAAACCTGCTACTACCCACACATAGCATGTTAGCTTACGTGAAGCTTGACTTTTCCTTGCCATCTGAAGGTTGAATCGGTTGAATTTTTCATGCCTCTTTCCAGCCTATTTGGCTTGGTTGTAAGATTTTAATAATATGTACTTAATGAGAATTATAGTAATATAACAATATAATGTTATTTGATATAATTATCTTCATACTCATAAAAAAACTCAAGTAAAAAACTTTTCCCATTATATTACGAACTTATTTTAATATTTTGGATTAAAAATCGTATTTTGAACTCGCGCCAAAACGCCCGGCGGCAGTCTTTTGTATCACGTGACCTAACGGTTGCCGTTATTTTGGCTTGTGACCTTGTGACCACTCAGTGACCACTTGTGACTTTGTGATTGTGAATTTAGCTGTGAAGTAAAATCCTGTTTTACAAGCAAATTTACGTTGAAGTATGCTATGGAAGAAGAAAATAATCCGTGTTTCGTAGTGAATACTGGCAAAAGGGGATTGGAAGATTACTGAATTCTCGGAAACAGTGGCTTTTAGCGGCACGAAGAGATTTAAGAAGTTGTCTCTGTCAGCATCTACTCATCTCTGCTGTGCTGAGCATGTAAATGTGAGTCAATGGAACATGTTTTTCTATTCGATACTATGTATGATTAATGAACCGCCAATTGCTATCCAATAATTATTTAAGATTATTCATTATTTTATTCTCAGTGTAATTACAATTTAGCATGATCTTTGCTTTCGCTGGCATAGTGAAAAGACTCCAATCAGACGGTTTAAGTTGAAATATCAGGGTTCTCGCAGTAGAATCCACTTTGTTAGCAGTTCTTTATGACGTTAAAGTATTAGTCTCAACCTCAGTAAACTCGTTTATGAAGGATTTTTCTTGAAAATGAATAACTATTGGGAATATGTCGAAGAATAATAGCAGTTAATTAGCTGTTCTAAACATAGCCATCAGTTGAACTCTCTCTGATCATTATAATTTTGGCATTGATTTGTGCTTTAGTTCATTTTTTTTACAAATGCCCATGTATATATCGTACATTCTGCCAGTACATTCTTAACAGGCATGTTGCACTCAAGGGCATAAGTAACACATTTCTAAGCTGTTTCTGTGCAATAAGATTGCAATCCTTAAAATTTTTGTGATGTAAAGTAATCAATTACTCGTGTTTGTTGACAGAAAAATTAGTCGTGTATTAAAATCTATGGTTAGCACCTGTTCGATAAGCATCTAGGCAGGATTTATGATGATTAAGTACCAAGTGTGCTAAGGTAGTATAATATAAGCAAATCAATTGGTATTATTGTATTTATAACAATTTTATATTTACAGGCTGCAGTAAATTAAAACTACAGAATGGCCAGCTCCTCATGTGGATGGGAAAAATGGCACCTGGGTTTTTCCACTTGGAGAGGAAAGTAGATGCTTTATTGGCATGTGACCCAGCGCGAAAGGATGCTGCTGTGGAGGAGATGAATTTCAGCCGATTGCCATTGACAGCAGATGAGGCTTTCATCAAACTCTGCCGTAGGATAAGTGAAGATCCCTCATTTGAGCCAAAGTTGGTAAGTAAGTGAACAATGATAATTTGTGTGCTGCCATCCTGATTCAAACAATGTATGATTTTTTTAATGAAAGAAAAATTAAGTTTTTGTAAGAAAGTTTCAAAATCGATGTAAATCTGGAGCCCGCCAGACACTCGGTGTTTGGAATTCAAAGTGCTATAAAAATACTCAAGTACAACATAATTTTGAAGTGCGTATGGATTATTGTCCAATGAAATATTAAACAATTTTGGTATGATTGGATTTTTGTGATTTCATATGCACTTGTGCACACATACTACATGTGCATACTAACCATGACAATTGTGTTAATTTTTTTGGTGAATTTTTCTTCTGGCTATAAACATGATTGTTGTTATTCTTGTATAAGCTGTTAACTCTTAATTGATCTGATTTTTTTTATCTCTAGATGCAATGTTTGGTAGCAGTTGGTAGAAGAAATGAATGAACACTTCTACAAAATATGTTGCGTCGTCTTAGAATGACTATGAAGCAGAGCTGTATTCCCTTACGGGCAAACTTCAGAAGAATTCGGTTAAGAAATCATTTTATAGCACTTCAGTGTGTCCTGTTATTTTTCGTGAGTGCATCCAATAAGATATTCTAAGATTATTATAATAATTGATCGTTGAAATGAACTTTTAACGTACAACATTAAGTATGTTTTTTATAATTTCATAGGTGTATGCAGAAGGGTCGACCCTGATGCATCAGATGTGGGGCTGAAAGGGTGTCTGAGTAATTGGCTCAACCAGGCTAAAGTCAGGAAAATAAGAATGTAAGTAGTCGCTTTTCATTTCCCTGCCACATTAATTCGATCATCCCAGACATTTTCTTCATATTTTCCATTCCCTCTTACAATAGGTATACACTATAATGTTCCATGGAAGTTGAATCATTTACCGCCATTATGAGAATGTGGGGGTACAATATGGACATCTTATTTATTGAATCTGATTGCTTATTCTTTTTGGAATATTAGTTAATAATTTCTCAATTTACCTCCCTGATTTAAGCAAATGATACATGATATATCATTTCACATGGAGTAATTACTATTTTCTCTTCAGGGATTGGCAGGATAAACAGACCGAGGATCAGGCTGATGAAGACAATAATTTTGCTTAATAAGTTCATCAGTAACGATCTATAAGTATGTAACCATGTAAGTTCCATGCACAACCTTGTACTCCCATAACTAAACAACAATTCAAAAGAATGAAGTTTTAATTTTAAATCCTCAAAGCCAATCAGCATACTTGTGAATGTTTTGATAAAATTCGAGCAATATGTTTTTACCTTTTGAAGATTTCTGTAATTTAGTTATTACCATGTGTGGCCTAGGGGGTCATACATTTTTTAAAGTGTTTCTGTCTTAGATGTTTCCTATTCAGTTTGTAAGTACTTCACTCACTTCATTAATAATGATTAACTATCGATGACTAGATATCTATCTTAATGGTATGTCCACCACTGCCTCAACATGTACATAATTAATGAGAAAAATAAACTCTTCGGCATTTATTTGTTGCACATTTTATTAAATAAATTTAGCAGCCAAATTCTGTGCATGTGAAATGACTAACAATTGATAGAGTGGAAAATTTTCAATTTTGTTGTTGTAAATTGATCATTATTTAGGAGAGCATTTTATTTAACAGAAATTTTAAGGCAGTTTTTCCTCAGCAAGTGTCACTACAGAAATGGTAGGTGTGGAACTAGTTTTCCTAGTATGTAGCAGGTGTGACACTACACGTTTTCAGCAGGTGTGATGTGACAAGTTTGCTGCAGGTTTGATGCGACAAGTTTGCCGCAGGTTTGTTGCGACAAGTTTGCTGCAAGTTTGAAAAAGCGTAACTAGGAGGTTTGATTCAAGCTTGCCGCAAGCTTGCAGGCTTGTCATGACAAGTTTGCTGCAGGTTTGATACGACAAGTTTGCTGCAGGTTTGATGCGACAAGTTTGCCGCAGGTTTGTTGCGACAAGTTTGCTGCAAGTTTGAAAAAGCGTAACTAGGAGGTTTGATTCAAGCTTGCCGCAAGCTTGCAGGCTTGTCATGACAAGCTTGCTGCAAACTTGCAACTTTGTCATGACAAGCTTGCAGCAAGCTTGCTGCAAGTTTAGCATGCTATCTGGGTAGTTTGTCTGTTTCTATTATGCCTCATTTTATTGTCTTTAGGTGGTGTAAGTCATTTCTTTCCTATCTTCCATACATGTCACCTGGACTTGGTATTTTGCTGAGATATGACTACATGTGTATATTTTTAAATGACGTATTTGTTAACATCCCTGTAAACCATAATGGTTGCCACAACGTTGCAGCAACGTCTCACGGCAACCAACTGGGAGTTCCATGCAACGTTGTGACAACGTCTTATTTACTGCCAAACGTCCTCCGTACTACGTTTTCACAACGTCTTCACAACATCTTTGCAACGTGACACGTAACATGATTGCAACCTGCCTGCAACCTTCTGTAAACCATATAGGTTGCCACAACGTTGCAGCTACGTCTCACGTCAACCAATTTACTGCCAAAATTTAATCCTTACTACATTTTCACAAATCTTCGCCACCAGAAGCGTAACGTGATGCAACCTTTAATAAATAATACTTTAAATTGTGTCGTTTCAAAGGAAATTTTTTTATTATTCCTTATTTACAATTTGTTTTCCTTTCCTCCACCCTCTGATGCCTTGACTCAGCGTGCCTGAACCAGTCAATTGCCTTCTCCTTTATGTGCTTATGGCCATATTCCTTTAATGTGGGCTTGCAACGGAAAGCATCTGAAATTAAATTTTAGTAAGGATTTTAGACACAAGTAGTTTTATTGAACAGTTCCCATTTTGAAATAATTTTATAAGCACAACATACCAATAATACAGGCACACGTTCTGGTGGCACAGAACTGGATTTTTTTAGTGTTCATTTTGGAATGGCCGAAAAATGAAAATCTCCGACCAAGGTTATTGGTAAATAGGTGGTATAACATGCCGAAAACACCCTCAGTAATGTTATTCCGACCTCGTCTGCATAACTCTACAGTCTGAAAAATCAGAGGAATTTTTACAACACAAAAAAACTCACAAATAGCTACTTATAAAAGCCCATCAAACAAATGACACTCAAAAGTTTTATTTTACCAGAGCTGCGTGGAATGGCTTTTTGAGGAGTTCCACCTCCAGGGCATCAAATTCTTCCATTGTATCCATGGGGAATTTCCAGGTCAATAATAAGTCGTTGTCACTTTCATCTGGCATCTGGCAGTTCGACTTAGCTCTTTTCAAAGCCCGAATTTCCTTTAAAATTTCCAGCTGCGTCTTCTCAATTCTCTTTAAATACTGAAGAAGGTCTTCAGAAATAACTATGGGACCAGAAGAAGTTTACATTACTAAAAAATATGTATAATGTACTTTTCATCTTATTATAAAGGTGAGAAGTAAATTGACTATAATATAATTAAGACAGTAGTTTTTATAGGGCCATTTTTAAATAGATGCACATAACCAATAAGATGTGATGGTCAGCTGATGAAATCAGCAGGATTAGTATTGCACTTGCCACCTAGGTCAGAGCCCACAAATTTGGACTTTCTATGAGGCAAGAGTTGGCAAATTACTTCATATGAAATGACAAACAAGGGTTTGAGACACGAGCTTGGCTGCATATACTTAGTAATTTTCTTGAGCGATTCTATTATCATTACTGTCATTACATGAGATCTTGAAATGACCTCGATAATTAAGGCGTAAGCAGATAATTTTCCCACAAAATCCACCTGATAAATTTAAGGCTGGAGAGTGGTTTCTTTACTTTAGAGAAATAAAAGTTTAGTCCAAATGTTAATGAAATAAGCAAGCACAACAATAATTGAATGTCATTCAAAGAAAACAGAAATTATCTCATGATATTTTTTAGAACAGCCAATCTTGAAAATCATAGGAATGGTAATAAAAATAATCGAATGCTAGGGTTGTATTGAAAGGGAGAGTACTAACTTTGAATACAACCCAAGAGACTAGAGAGCATAATTCAATTCTGGGCGCTGGACAGCACAAAATAACAAAAGTAATGTCCTTGCAAGAATTTCAACAAAATGCAAGGATGGATTGCTGATAGCTCTCAAGGAAAATACCTAAGCTACTGACATATGTTGGTCTCATTGAAGTATTTAATTAATAGAAATTTGAAAACTTTACTTACAGCTTAGAGCCAAATGAATGTGTGTCTGTCCAAACTTTATGTTCCCTTTAAGGCCTTCCAATAAATAATATTTTGCAATATCATCTAAGAATGATGCTCTCAACCCACGCCTTGTTGCATCTGGTGGAGTAGAACCCCCAACTCTTTTAAAAAAATCAATCTGAAATAAAAATTATTATATTAGGGATAATTCATTGAACCAAAGGCTGTACACATCCACTATGACAATTTTACATGAAGAATACTGGGTGTCCCATTTATCTTGATCACCCGAAATAACTTTTTGTCCAGATGGAAATTCAAAAATGTGTCAAGCAAATGTTCATTAGCCGTCAGGGGGACATTAATTAGCATGATTGACTTCCTTGTAGCTTTATTATTTACAAAGATATGAACAGCGGTATGTCTTTTTAAAATGGCACCCTATATTTTTTATTTGGCAGTTCATTTCCTCTCCTAAAGACTTATTCAAAAATGTAGCACAGTGGACCATTAACATAAACACAGTGTTATGAAAAATGTCTGACTCAATAGCACTTAGTGCAGGAAGGCGGGTATTGGAACTACTCCACCAGTCATTCATAAAAAATATAGGGTGTCATTTAAAAAAGACATACCACTCTTCAAATCTTTGTAGAAACAAAGATACAAGGAAGGCAGTCATGCTGATTAATGTCCCCCTGAGGGCTTATGAACATTTGCTTGACACATTTTTGAACTTCCATCTGAACAAAAAGTTATTTCGGGTGGTCAAGATAAATGGGATACCCTGCATAATTGGAATCAAGATCAAACAGTCTGCTTGCTTAGAAGAAAACAATATTAGGGAGCCAACGCATCTCAAAGTCTTTGATCACTCTATTGAAAAGTGCTTCAAGCAAACATAAAGGAAGATGAATCTAAACCATTTCCTATACTGGGCTGGGTATTAATAATATTACCACAGATAAACTGATATTCACTTTATCATTATGGCCCAATGGTTTTATCCCTGAGTAATGTGCACAAATAGACTTGCATCCAACAAATCAAATCCCATTACTTATCCCCTCTTTAACAAAATCACAGTGACATCTTTAACTACAAAAAATTATCAAAAATGAGACACAAAATTGATTGAAATGTTTTCTTTTAATAACAATTACCTGATTGGAACTTTGATCCAAAACTTTTTACATCATCATGAAGATGTTTTTGACATGAAGCTACACTTAAACCCACTACACCTAAATGAAAAATAAACACTATAAAAAATGTAAATAACTTTAAATGACTCAATAAATAGTAAAGCCGAGAAGTTTTTCTTCATAATCCTCCCACACTACGGTGATGCAATGCGTCAAGCATTAAAATAAATTTAAGTTTATGCATATGCAATGTTTTTCAATCCACAGAAGATGGATTGACTGAGCTGTCTCAGGAAGTGTGAGAAGGTTGAAAATATTAAGAATATGCTTCATTTAAAATAAAAAATGTTGCAATAAGCAACACTTCTACTTACCCAGATTCTGATGAAGGAAGCAAAAGTAGAACTTCAGCGGTTGATAAACTTTTGTTGGAGAAGTTTCGCAAACATAACACTACAAAATTACGTAGTAACAGTAGATGATTGCCTAGGTGCTGGTGAAACAAGTAAAAGAAGAACTTAGGAGGCTGATATGCTTCGGCAGGATCAATTCCGCTCACGAAGAACACAACACAGTTCACGTAACATTATTAATGTGCACATGAATACGACAACTGCCATCAAACGGCCATGGCCGTTGGCATGTTGTTTTTCTCTCGATGGAAATCGACTATTGGTGGAATCGACCATCGATGGTATCCACAATCGATAGCTCGACATCGCGGGCGGGAGTCTAAATCTTGGTAGGCGAAAAATTAAGTTTCGCCTTATGACTTGAGGAATAAATCCCACTTGGAAATATATCTTTTTTGTATCATCGCCTTAGTAGATTAAAAAGCACGAGTGAAATCACGTTTCGAAGAACATTCTTCTTTATGAAACGAGGAAAACTTATCATGGCAGGATTTTTTTTACATCTTAAGGGAATTGATTGATTTATTAATTAATCTGCATTTCGTAGCACCCCAGGTGGACGGCGTTTTGGGTGTTCCGAAAAGAAATGATGAATGAGGGAAAATTGTTGTAAGGACGTTGCAAAGCAACCTGTCTGCAACGTTGCAAAGAGACCTAAGTAGCTCTGCAACCTCGTGCAACCTGTCTGCAACGTTGCCAGGACGTTGCAAAGAGACCTCAACAGCCCTGCAACCTCTGCAACCTCGTGCAACCTGACTGCAACGTTGCTGCAACTCATTGTGTTTACAGGGATTCTCATTCATCTATTACATTTTGAGAAATCAGCACATTTGTTGTAAAATAAGCATGCAGTCTTTGCTAATGCTTATCATCTATCAAATAAGGTAGCTTCTCAAATTGACAAGTTTTCTTGAATGTAAGATTAAACTATATCTATTGCAAGTTCTTTTATTTCACATTGCCTTTGCTTATATTCTGACAATTTTTCAGTTATACCATTTTTCATTACTTCCATAGCATCCAAATTGCTTCTTTGCATTGAAAAAGTGTTTTCAAAATACTTCTGGAGTAATTAAATGGAGTCACTGGTTGCTCTTATGTTAAGCTGTTTTGGTGACTGTCTGATTTGAGAACTACCATCGTGTTTGCTAAAGTCATTCTGACACTTTGAAATTCAGTATCGTTTCTTGATTAATATACTTTGGATGCTATTATAATTATGCTTCTATTGCATTCAACTTGAGTGTCTTATTCAATAATGTGCATAAATGTTTCTTCATATCTGGGCTCATCATCTTGTTGCATCATTTAGAGGAACAGAATGGGCAATATCTTGAATTCAGATCCTCCTAAATGGAGTGCTTAAGAATATTTTGGTACTGAATTTGGCCCATAATATTGTATGGATTAGCTTTTTTTTATTTTCTAAGTGGATAGTCCTCTTACCAAGGTGTTCTGCAGTGCATATATTGTGCATTAAATTGAAATGCATGTTATGTGAATACCAGTGGTGATTTGTTTTATTCTTATATGTTACTCAAGTTCACTCAGTTGATGTCACCAAGATTATTCCTTTATTCCAGATTCAATGCTGCCTGTTGTATCATGTTTGTTATGAATTGATGGCTATATAATGGAACGACTTCTACAACGATAAGATACAATTACAGTACACTCCCGATTATCCGGGCTAATGATGGGGGAGAGACGGCACGAATAATCGGAAAACACGGATAACCCCAACTTTCTCTTAAATGTCTTGCAATGCTCATAATTTACCTAAAATATACAATATATTATTATTTATGCAGTTATTCTGTTATTTTAGAGTGCTTCCCGGGCTCAATGAGAGCTTTCTTCGCCAGTTCGCGATCTTTTTTTTCGGAGCGCGGTCGCGCACTGCGAGGCTTGGTAAACAGGAACACGGTGCTCCCGTGAATGCAGCAAGCGCGCGATCGCTTCCATTTTACGAAGGGGATTCTTGCCCGGTGTATCCTAGCATTAATACAGTAATTTCGATGATTTTGCGTCCGATTTTATTTTTTTTGTGAAATCGCGGAAAAATTGAACGAGAGTAAAAATCATTCACGGATAATCCGCAACCCGGATAAACCGCAGCCGGATAATCGAGAGTCTACTGTACTGCATTTCATGTCCAAATAACCTAAGCAGAAGAAGCATGTGCAGCGTTATATTCACAGCAATCATCTTCTGCATTGGCATTGTGGTGTCACCATGTATTTTGCTTAATGAGAGAATATATCTGGAGTATCAAAATGTATTTTTTCATAAATTTTCTAACTTGTTGTCTGTTTTTTCTATATTCAAGTTCAACGCTCAGTCTAAATCATATTGAACTTCTATTATGTTAAAACTGATTCCATAGGGTGTCATCTGTATTATTTATTTATGAGAAAGTGTTTGATGTTGCTCCACATAGCTAGTTATTAGAGCATCACCTCTGTCAGTGTTTACCTGGCCTTGATGTATTTTATACAAGAGTAATTTTTTATATGATTACCTCTTAACTACCTATTCCATTGCTTTACCCTGGTAATTCACATAAGTGGTTACATTTTTGAGTTCTTTACATCAAATTTGAAGATGAGTTGCTGATATGGAATTCTCAATCTATTCAATAGCATGGAAGCACCTTTATTCTAATGCTCTGACATAGGTATATTTGGCCTGGTTAAGTGGTTTTTCCCTCTTTGTTTGTTGTGTGTCGATACGATGACTAATCAGTTCTTATTGCATATATCCCTCTTTGGCATATACACATTTTATCATTACCAATATGTATAATGTTTATACCATGAATACTTGGTTATCTACCAGTTGAGTCGTGGTTAATGTGGATTGTTGACGGCTTTACACATTCTAGTGAAACATAATTTTTGCATTAAGTTGTCTTATATAGAGATATAAAATCAACTGTTATATCAGATATTTCATTATTTTGGCATAAAAAGAGCAAAGTTTATTATAATTTACCACCTAGTATCAGAGCTTTCTGGTTTAAATATCCTTAGAAGTCCTTAATTTGCAGGAATGATTTCCAAGAACACTCCTTACCTAAGATTTTAATGAATTTTCAAGTAAGAGAAAGATTCTTACATCACTTCTAAAAGGTGCATGGTTCGGTCTTTAAAAATTTATTTACCTTTGCTTAACATATTGTCAAGATTAAGAGCCATTTTTCACATTTATTGCCATACAGTACTACTACTAGTCCACTTGTTTAGAGAGAATCCCATACAAAAAAATCTGTGCTGCGACTGCACTAAATCTGCACTGTAACTGGACTAAACTCTGTGTTTAGCACAGTCACAGTACACTTTTCTGTACTAGACTGTACTATGGCAGCTAGAATTTGAGAAGAACTGTACTGTAACAGTGCTGGATCACTGTGCTTGAACTGTGCTAGAGCTCAGACTGCACTTTGACTGGGCTGGGTAACATGACTGGAGCTGTACTATGGCTCAAACTGGACTGTGACTGGGTTGGGTAACTGGACTGGAACTGTACTATAGCTCAAACTGGACTGTGACAGGGCTAGAAAACATGACTGGAAGTGTACTGTGGCTAAAAGTGGACTGTGACTGGGCTGGGTAACATGACTGGATCTGTACTATGGCTCAAACCACTGCGACAGGGCTGGACTTAAACTAGTCATTGACAGGAGAAAGTATTTCCTATATTATTTCATATTACGATCAACTATCATTTCCATGAGAATATGAATGCGTAAATTATATAAAAATTTATGCTGACATTACAGCGGCAATGCATAGCTCCAGCTTGCTTATTATTTTGGTAAAGTATGGTCAAAAGAACAACTTCCGCCAATACTCAGCCATCTTTGTTAGAGCATTGGTGTTGAACCGGTTGTAACATTACTTGTTTACGTGCTCTGAATTCTACGCTGTATGATGGATACGTCGATGTAAGATCGACGCTAAGAACATGAAGAAGTGAACTTTACTTCAATTACATCAAAATTAGCTACTTAGCCGGGAATTTTTCTTGCGGGTGAAGTGATATCGTCGATTTTGCTGAAATCCGTGTGGTTCGCGATGAATCAACTTTCCACGATTGATTTCGACGACTCGCAATCTACTCCTTGCGAAGCACGAGAGAGTTGAAAAAAGACATATCTTTATTTATACTCTGCTGCTGGAGGTAAGTACTCAACTTCTCTAAAATTAAATTCAGACAAACTTAAACAGTCAAATTTTGAAGTAACACTTTATTAGATATCAGTATGTAATGTTTTTTCCTTTTAATTTCAGGAAGGAAGCCAAAGAGGCAAATGAATTGAGCGGCCATGCCTTAACAAGACTTTCATTTTTATGTTTATAATCATGAGTATATTTGTATTTAATAAATTTCTTTTATTTTCATATCTTATTGTCATTTATTGTGCTCCACGGCGTTAGTACTGAAACTTCATCAACAAAAACTATCGAGGTGGGCATATTTGTGGCAACTAGACAAATAGCTTTGAAGTAAATTTTGGTGGTTTTTATGTTGAGTGCCCGTTGATGTGCAGAATAGGATTTGTCAATTTGTCTCATAGAACCTCAGTGCTTCGATAGCAATATTTTTAGTACCATAAACTTTGTTCATATTAAGGAAGTGGAACGTAACAAATTCAGTGAGTGTCTGTTAGGAATATGGTTTATCTTTCCTTAGACTAGTCAACAATCGAATGAGTTTAGTCGTTTTGGCCACTGTTATCTCTTTGCGGTTTTCTGATTGGATCAGGCAACCAATCTTCAAACACCTAAAAAGGGAACTATATATCTCTGCTAATTGGCCTATCTTGATTTAATTCTGCTTCTTGTTTTCAATAAGATATACAGGGAATGCAATAGCCACATCAAGACTCAATTATTGATTCATGGGCAGAGTATTACAGTAAAAACTGTGCTATGGCAGCTGCACTGTGGCTGTGCTATGGCAACTGCACTATGACTGTGCTAAGGCAACTGTACTCTGACTGTGCTATGGCAACTCCACTGTGACTGTGCTATGACAACTCCACTGTGACTGTGCTATGGCAACTGCACTCTGACCGTGCTATAACTGTACTGCGATGTTTCAATTCAAGTGCAGTTTAAGTAGAGTCACAGTACAGCCCTTTTAGCACAGTTACAGTGCAGCTTTAGTACAGCCACAGCACAGATTTTTTTGTATGGGAACACATGAGATCACATCAAAGGACTCATGAATAAACTTAGGTGATTCATGCATGTTAAATTTTTGTAACTATTATGCAGACATATGGAAATCATTCTATAATTATGTTAATTATCCTAAGCATATGATGAGGATGTAAAAAATGACTACTAAGATATGGATGTCATTCACATTAATCTCCAATTTAAGGATATTGATACCTAAGTGTGTGGAAATTGTAAATTTATTCCATGGCATATTTCAGTTAGGCTAACAGAGATGTCCTGTTGTAAATCTTTCACGGAATTGAATTGAGACAAGAGTGGACTAAATGAGGAGCCTGCTGTTGACAAAAGTCATATCAATCTAGGGTAACCTGCCCAGTAATGGGCACCCAGCCAGTAATGGACACGGGCGGACAAAACAGCTCTCAAAATCACTATTTTGACTGCTTTTGGTTTGAATTTTGCGCCAAAATATACTGCAATATATGCGGTTGGTAAAATGATAGAATTTGATGAAGTTAAGTTGGCATACACGTGACCAAAAATATTAAACATGGCCGTCACCGCGTGAATGGCCTGTTTGCTGTCTTACGTCTTTAGGTAGGTAGTTATTTAAGTATGATGTTATCCATTAAGTTTGTTGTTTATTTTCATTTAAAATATAACCTCTACATTAAATATGAACTCAACTTCTATATTTTGTATTTACATTTCCAAAGTTATGAATTTGAAGCACTTTATAGGGGGTGTCCACTATACTGGCAGCCTAGTTTAACTTGAATTCCAGTAATGGACCCTGGTGTGGCCATCTCTGGAAGACCAAATCCAGTAGTGGACACCCTTGGTATTCTGTTAATACCCTTCTGTGTTTAGTTTGACTTCAGGAAAAAATAGATAAAAATCACTGTAAAAGGGTTTTCTTTCGCTATACGGAGGAAAACATGAACAGAGCCATAGAAGCAGTGAGAAATGGAATGTCAAAGAAAGAGGCCAGTAAGAAATTTGAAATTCCAAGGTATGCATTTGAAAATAAGCATACAAATATTGATTCCTTACATTTGAAGTAATATTTTAATACTGTATGCTCAATGAGATGTTATTTCTCTAGGTCCACTTTAATCAGAAAAATATCCGGAAAAAGTCAAGAGAAGAGGAGAATGGGACCAAAGCCAGTTCTGGGTATAGAAATAGAGTTACGGATAAAAAAGTGGATCTTAGATCTAGCCAAACAAGGATTTCCTTTGACAAGATACATTGTGTTCTTGACAGTGAAAAAGTTTCTGGATGACAAGGAGAAAGAACTTCCTCATCCTCATAAACAATTGTTCAAGGACAACATGCCTGGTGATAAGTGGTGGAAGTTGTTTATGTCTCGGCACAATGAATTAAAAGAAAAAACTGCTGAAGCCCTAGCACGCTCACGAGCTGAGGTCACAGATACAGGAATAAGAAGTTGGTTCAATGACCTTGAATCTTATTTAAAAGAAGAAGGTCAACTTCATATTTTAGAGGACCCTAGCTGTGTTTTCAATGAGGATGAGTCTGGGTTTCTACTTTGCCAAAGAATGGAAAAGTTATTGGGCCTAAAGGAAAAGGCGATTTTTACAGTGTGGTGCAAAACAACAGCAAGGAACAGTTAACAGTAATGGCTGCTTTTTCAGCTGCTGGTTGGATTGTTCCACCAATGGTGTTGTACCCATATGTGCGGATCCCCAATACCATTGCCCAAAATCATCCACCAGCTTGGGGAATTGGTGCCACTCCATCCGGTTGGATGACAGGGGAGATTTTCTTTGAGTACCTAGGGAATCACTTGGTACCCTCTTTGAAAAAAGAAGGTGTTAAGTTTCCTGTCCTTCTCTTCATTGATGGACACCGTTCACATTTAACACTACACACTAGTGAACTGTGCCGAAGTTTGGGAGTGATTCTTGTGAGTCTCTACCCAAACAGCACCCACATTCTACAACCTGCTGATGTAAGTGTATTCAAACCTCTCAAGGCAGGCTGGTCAAAGGTTGTGAAGGAGAGGAAGTATGTCAATTTCCCTCAAGAAGATACCAGACACACTTTTGCTCATCTCTTGTCCACGGTTTTCCAAAAAACCACAAAGGAAAGCATTATAAATGGATTTAGGAAAAGTGGACTTTGTCCATTTGATGCCAATGCAGTTGACTACACCAAATGCATTGATGTTCGATGCCGTGAAGACTGTGTCCAGGAGCAAGTGGTAGAAGAGCAATTGGGGGTTTCTATCTTGACAGAATTAGAGAAAAGTATCAACAATGAATTGCTGTGTAGTTTTAATGAGTGTTTTCCAAACAATTGGCAAGGAAAAGAAGATGCAATGTTACTGTACAACCTCTGGAGATTTAAAAAAAGTGGACAGCTAACAACTAATGGTGCATCTGAAAGTGAGTGTGCTTCCGAGACTGATGGGCAAAAGGAAGTCTCAGTTTCTTCTTTCAATGTTTATTGTGCTGCTGAGACTAGTACTCAAACTACAATAAGTGAATCGGAGGAATTACAAAAATTCAAAGCCATTGGAACTCCCTCTCCATTTAAGAAATGCTTTTTCAACCCTAAAATTGAAGAAAAAAAGGTTAGAAGGAGACTAGGCACAAACCTTCCTTCCGTTATTACATCAGATTCATTCAAGATTTTTCTAGAGAAGAAAAGACAAGAAAAAGAGGAAAGGGAATTAGAAAAACTGATGAGAAAGCAGGAAAGAGAAATTAGAAAGGCAGATAAATTTAAGGAAAAGAAGAAAATGGTGATTGAAGAGAGTGACGAAGATGAATCTTTTTCAGTGCATGATGAATCTGATACTTCCAAGCTTTGGACTAGCGAAGAAGAAGATGAAGCGGCATCTTCTAAACCCTTCAATGGACAGGTAGAGAAAGGCAATTTCATTGAAGCTAAATTTTTATACAATGAAAAAACAAAAAGAGAAACCACAAAAGCGTTCATTGGAGAGGTGATGGATATTAAAGCAGGTCTAGTGACAGCAAAATTTTAGAGAAAGTCCACCAAGGTTGACAATGTTTATATTTTTCCAAACGTTGAAGATGTTCAACGTATAAAGTTAAGTCAAATTCTACAAATTATACAACCGTATCAGATTGTTAGAGGTCGGCACTACTTCCGAGGAATTCCATATTAATAAAATATAACTTGGAAGTTAACATGTAAAGTATGTATTTTAGTAAGTAGTTATCAGAGGACCTCGAGGTTGACAAAGTTTCTTTTTCCTTGTGTCATATCAGTTTTGAAAGTTAATAAAGCTACTATTTCTTCTTTAAAACTCTCTCTTATTTTCCTAACCAGTGTCCAAAATTGGGGTGTCCACCACTAGCTTCGCTGTGTCCATTACTGGCAATTCTGAGATGATTTTACAGATATGCAAGTACAGTAAAACTATGAACCTGCATGAATAACAGGATATGCAGACTTAATGAGAGAAGTCATTAGCTATCAATATTGATCATCAATTTTTTTCTAATGATAAAAGGAGACCTGCAAAAAATTATTAAAGTTAAAATTTTCTTAAGGGTGTCCATTACTGGGCAGGTTACCCTAGCTGACTTGAAGCTAACTAAAAGGAAGACTTATTTCCATATCTTATCATATACTTTTGAGTGTTTTGTTACAAAATGCATGGGCATGCCATTACAGGAGTTGTGCCCTGGTCATAAAAGACTTCAGTAATCTTTTTTGGATTAATAGCAAAATAGTTCATGTCATATGTAGATTGAATTTTATTCCTACATTAGTGCCCCGGTATATATTAGGAATTTTGGCCTTAATATGAGCATCTCTTTCTTTATTTATCTTATGTTTCACTTCATTTCACCTTAAGCAGAGATGGGAATTGCTTATAATCACGAATATATTATCTGGGATTGGGATATTATGGGAGAAATGATCTCTTTTTCAGTCATAAATAAATTTTTTACCAAATGCGTCTGCTTGGAATTTGGAAGTTAGTACCCTTGTGTCAACTAAGATTGTAGAAGTTAATTTTATTTGTCTAGTTAAGTATTACCTACTGCTGTTATTAATCACAATTTACTGTTCACGGAGCTATGTTGTGTTATTAGGTGTTCATTCATTGTATCCCACAAATTTTTTATGTTGATTTAATTGCAAGAGTGCGTCTTAGTGTACGTACTAGGTTTTTTGAGAATGGTCTGACATGATCCCTGTTAGATTTTGTTCTACTTTTACTTTTCAAGGAATTGTATGGATGTTCATTTTAGAATTGTTTTCTTTTGCTATGTGTTCTCTATTCCAAGGACTTATTTCCCAGGAAAAGACCCCAGTGGTTCACCTAGGCTTGTAGTTATTAAATTTTTTTTCAATTAGTAATGCAGTAAACAGTGGAAGGGCTTGCATAGGGATGATAATAAGCAAGTTGTTAAACCGTGATTCAAGTTTGTTTTTTCTAGGTTGCTGCAAGCCTGATTCCGGCTTGCATTGCTATTTGGGTACAAGGACGGACTGGCCAGGTTGGCAATCTCTGAGTCACCCAAGCTTAGGGGGGCCCTGCTCCATCTTGAGGGGATATTAAAGATGTAATTAAAAAAAGATATTCATTACTTAGGTTACTTGCACCAACATTTTTTGTAATTATAAAAAGTTTTGTGTTCATTGGTTGCTTTCTTTACTGCATACTCATTGTAAATTAAATGAAGTGAGTTAGGTGTCCAGAAGGTAAAAAAAAACTGCAAGTGCTTATTTGGAATGGTTATTTGGAAAGATTGTATTTAGTTTCTTTTTTTTAGATTTCAGTGCTGTTTCTGGGACAAATTCATTAAAGAGATATCAGCTCCATAATAAATTATTAATTTTCTCAATTTTCATAGTATTTTTTATTAACTTTATCTACTATTTAAGAGCGAGAATATTGTCAAAATCCATTTTCGGGCATGCAGTTCCCTAAAATTTTCCAAGGAAGACTTCCGAATTCCCCCCCATCAGTACCCCATTCACCCCAGACCGGTATTGAGCACATCCATCCATGTGAGTACCCTGCAGGGGCCCAGGTAGTACTTAAGACTGGGGGGGTGGGTTTAGGTGCAAATAATACCAGGGTGTGTGGGGGAACGGAATACCCTCCAGGATAAGCGGTAGGTGCGAGATTAGTGTTATGTATTTGAGTTCTCTTTTATTTGTATTGCCGCCTTAGTGATGCGCTGTCCGCCATATTGGATAATATTGTTATTGCTTTGTTTTTTTGTATGTATGGGGTGTATGGGATAGCTTGGGGAATAAGGCTCTCTCTCGGACTGGACTTGGGACAAAACGGACGTGCTCACTGATGCCTTGTTTCCACTACGCCCTTCTTACGCGGGTTAGCGCTGACCCGGGTTACATATCGTTGTGGAAACGGCAGTTAGCGCCAACCCCGGTCAGAATTGTAACCCGGGTTGGCTGACGCGGGTTAGCAGGTAACGCGGGTTAGAAATCGTAGTGGGAACGCTAGTTTCCGGATCTAGTGAGCAATTGACGAACGTATTTCGTCTAACAACCACGAGATCAGGCAATTATTGAAGGCAGGAAAAACGTTGCGAGTACATATTTTTTTAAATAAGAGCGGGGATGGCCAATCCTGAGAGAAAGAATTTTTTTGACGACGAGACGGAGATCTTGCTCCCGATTTATGAAGAGGAAAATATGCAACGGAGGTTTCGGGGTACATTTAAAGGCCACAAACAGGTGTGGGCAGACTTGGCTGCTCGGGTATAAAATCGGCCTATGTTGACATCGCAGATCTGACCCAAACTTGAGGTAGTACAGTGCAATCGCTATCCTTAAGAGACGAGAATAGCTTCTCGCGTGCGCGTACTTATTTTAGCGATGCTAGTCCTTATTCCATTGCACAGCATTTGAAATGCATCCCGCTGGATACGATATGTTTTTTTAATGCATCGGGTCATTTGGGAACATCTCCATCCCAAAACCCCTGACCCCCTCCTTCTTCCATGCCCTGACTGCTAACAAACCGTCAACTTCTTCTTATGTAATGCCGGGGTTTTCTTCTTAACCTATTTATAATATAGGCCCTCAGGTTCCTCCTCCGTCGCATTTCTTCTTCCATTTGTTCCGGAGGCGGATCCAATTTCCCCACAGCATTAAATAAATGTTGATCAAAGGCAATAATCTAGCTACTTGAACCTACATTTTCATCACACGCTATTTCGTTACTCAACTATTTACCTCCCCCAAACTTCTGTTCCCGGCAGGGTATTCGGACAAACTTCCCGTTGGAACGCTGGTCAGGTTACCCATCATCCCCTAACCGCTGTAGACCCTTCGTAGTGGAAACAAGGCATGAGAGCGGCCATCGGGTGATAATAAACGTCTGATTAAGATGTAGGCGAATTTAAAGATAAATGGTGAGTTTTATGGCTTTCTGAGGGATATTTTATTAGTCCTTACACTATTCTATTAGTAATATTAATCCAATTAAGTAAAATGGATTAAAATAAAAAATTTCTCTGATCTCTGGGGGAGGAATTTATCCCCCATAACCCCCCTCGCTGCTCCATTGGTACCCAGGATCAAAGCAAGGAGGACATGTCGTGGTCTTTCAAGTAGTAACATTTTTGCAAAGAATGAAGAAGCCAAAATTGTAAGTAAATTATGACAGCGTTTCATTGGTCTATACAATGAAGAGAATGACTTAAATTTGTTACATGTCTTAAGTGAATATAATTTTTAAAATAATTTCTTAAAAATTTTCGTTACGAGCTTAATTTCTTTCCGCTTCTAAGGGGGGGGGGGGCGTAGCCAGGAATTTCGTTCGGGTTAATGATCGAAAAAACTATTTGTCAAAGAAATCTTTTGTAAACTCGTCATTTCTCAATATTTTGTTTTTTAAATTAATCAAAGTAATTGTGATTTCATATTGTCCGGGGGACAGGGTGGTCCTATCCCACCGCACTACGCCGCTGAAAGGCCGTCTCCAGCTGGGTACGCCCATCTACCCGCTGTCCTACTATCAGATTTCAGTCATTAAACTCGCGGCGGAATTGCTTGTGTCAGTACATATTTTGCAAAGAGCCTTTTTATTGAGGGTAAGAGTTTCCGTTAATAGTATTTTCAGTGATTATTTAGCGCAATTGGGTGTCAACCCATTAAAACAAGGGTTCGATCAGGTCATAATACGTTTAGCCTTTGCCCTGGTTTTACCTTTATTTTCGCCGTTTCCTTTGTTGTCATGCCTAGAAAATTTGTACTTATGTTACTGAAGGTTTCGAAAATCAATATCACCTATCCGAAAATTACCAACATTCTTCGCTTATCAAAAAAACGAAGAAATTTTACCACATCTCCTTATGGGAAAACTGAGTATTTACACTGAAAATGGCGGACGTCGTGGTTGCCATAGTGGAAGCCTATGCCATGGAGAATACATTATATAGGAGATTAAAGAGACTGCCACGAGCATCCCGAGCTAACGAAGTGTTGCCAAATGTCGCAGTGTTGCCTATTCTGCAAAGACGGGTCGCTGCATGGGGAAACGTATAGTTTTAAAGGGCAATAGGACGGACAGAAAACCGAATTAACTTTTCGACTTGACCACTACCCGTTAATAAATACATTTCAACGAATCACTGAATAACAAATCGTCCTTTTGTCAATTTCCCGCTAACTCCATGACCAGCAGACGACGTATTCCGTAATATATACGACGCCTCTCACAGTGCACAATTACCTGCTTAACATGTCAGAACATCGCAACTTCTGGATTCCCCTACTCTAAGTATTGCGATGTATATCGGTAATGTTATCGGAGTATGACATTGACTTTAGTTGTCATAAGGCACAGCGAAGAAAACCACAGAATAATTAAGCGTAAATAAAGTATGACTTTTAGAAAGTATTTGCACGAGAGGGATCAGTGAAAGTTTAGAAATCGATCTTAAAAAAATACAAACACATTTCTCTTATCAACGGAAAGAGCGATTGGTACAGATAAAGCTCAAAACCCACTAAGCCCCGAACTCTTTTGATTTCAAAAGCAACGAGAAAAAAAGGCACCGAACACAACCATACAAACAACATTTCGGACGTGATGCATCATAAAGCGTTGAAGATATGGCAATTAATCTAACAATGCTCGTTGCATTTGCAACGGATGTCACAGTGCAAGATTAAGAATGAAGAATGCTATTGACTAAAAAGCGCTACCCTATCTAACAGTTGTCCTTCACAGAATTGAAATTTGGCATTTTATTATGACTATAACACAAAACTCACCTGTGCATGGATTTGCAAATACTTGCCTCTGAGGGGGTGGCACTCACATTAACTGTAACACACATTAGAAATCATGCAATTTGCAGCTGTTACGGGAAACGTGGACCGGATGTCATGTATACTTAAATAATTATATCACAATTATTGTTCACAATCACATCAAACAGAAATTTATTGCCAAAATTGTAACTTACATAGAAATTAAAACAGAAATCTCTTTAGTCCAATATCAAACTATAGCTATTCACTGTGTGAGTCACACACCACGTAAAATAACTTTCCTTTTATAAACAGTTTAAACTTAAGATGATTAAGCACAGCAAATAAATAATGAAACAACACTGAGAACAGTTGATACAAAAATTCAAGCCTTGTATCGTTGAAATCACTTGCACTACACTAACCTAATTGCACTATGATAACACTGACTGCTCCAGAATAGTATTAATTGCACTTCACTTTCACTAATTTAACTTCGCTCCCACCAATTGCACTACTCCAGCGGCCGTTTCTGGCCCAGCATCCTTGCAATCGAAACAGCAAAACCACGGCAATACTCCACCTAAAAGGTAGAAAACAGATGATGTAAGAAAACTGATTTAAAGGATGAAACACAAGGATCGACAATACAACACTCAATAAGAAATAGTTTAACACTCATTACAAATGGAACATTTTCTAGTTACCAATCAGTGAAAGTTTAGAACTCTATCATAAAAAAATACAAACATATCTCTTATCAACGGAAAGAGCGATTTTATGTTTCAAACGGAAAGAGAACTCACTTTATAAAACGAAAAGATATCAAATTAATTCGACGATGCCCTATTTTCACAACGCATTCACTGGCGCGGACATAAATTCGTAGGTATTGCGAAGAGGTTCCTATTCCGCCATTGCGTCAGCGCATCAATCCGCGAGATATATGCATCATCTAAATAGAAGCACATGGCAGATTAAATTGATCTCTTCACATTATCAACAATTCTGCCTTGAAGTCATAACACTACATCGATTTTCCCTGATTTAAACCCCACTTATTTAGAAGACAAATAGAAAGCTTTCAGTCCAGAGAAGAACATTCATGTATAAATGCCAATAAGGACGCCAAAATGGAGTCGCCCGCGATATCCCCACGATGTGTAAAAAAGGCGATTAATTGCTTACCGGCCGACTTTAAAATATTTTATTCGGATATAAACAGCAAACATGCGTATTCAAAAAACTTTGGATCTAATTTTTCATAGGTCTTTAGCCAACTTGCATATAGCTGGCACTTCCCGCCATTGCTGGCGGGAAGTAACAGCAGCACATTTTCCTCCCCAGTGCTCACTTTCCTCCCACGGCGAATGATAACCAATTGTTATCTCATCACAAGATATGTATATTAACGTCTAATAACAGAAATTTTAAAAAAATCGGCCAAAGTTGATCAATCCCTCTTACCAACTAAAATGGTACTCACCGTAGCCACACCATGCCATAGCCTTGGACCTGCTTTCTTCCAGATACCAACCGAAGTGTTCACTTTTTGCGTCTTCTTGTAAGCGGTCGTGCATCCCCACACATAACAAGTTCGAGAATTGCAAATATTTTCCAAAGAAAATCTCACAAATTGATGAATTCCGGAGCTCTGCACACCAGCGTCCGTTGCCTTGCGTTGGAATGTAATGACTAAGCAACCCAGAGAATATTTTTGTCGCGACAAGTGGCAAAAGTGGGGAACTAATAGACGCGGGAGTCGGACCACAGCGCTTTCGGATTACAACGGGTAGCAAGACAACTAACCTGTGTAATGTATTAACGTAGCCTACGTTATTCATAAGGCCGTCCAACGTGGGCTGTAAACGGGCAGAATGAGCATGTCTGGAGTTAGTTCCAGTTGTCGCCGCTGGCGCTGTTTTGAGAACAAAATTCGTATGGGAATGAATGGCGAACATTTGAAACAGACGCGATTTTTGTCAAAATTAGTTCTCTTTTCGTGATTATGCTAACATTTACCATATTTATTTAATTTTGGCCTTTATTTTTTGGTATTTTTCACGGAATAATGTTTTCAAAATTATAGGCATTTCCGACAAAGTGATATTTTCCTAAACGCAGGTGCTGTTACTTCTTCCATGTTACAGTGTCCGTTTCATTTTAGCATAATTGTCCAGAAGTGGCCTAAAATTTTTTTGTAATATTACACGAAGCAATACCGGGTTTGTGCATTGCTTAAAAGCAAATTCCTTCAGAAATCTTGGTAAAATGAATGTCAGTAATTGCTCTTCAAGTAGCTGGCGTTGCAGAAAGAGTACTGCCCGAATATAAAATTTTGCTGTCAAGTTTGCGCACTGCTTACACTGAGAAATATGTAAAGTTTTTGCTAGGATAACAATCTATCTATGATCTATTCAAATGATTCACTAATAACAGTGAGGGAGCACTTTTTTGACATGCGGCGAGAGGTTCCAGACACCCTATACATTCAGTTCTCTCCTCTGCGATTCGGACTAGGTAACCCGCCACGAAAGCTACTGCAGCTTCTCTCATATATATTTCAAATATATAAGCGATGGTCACTAGGGGAAATTTGTTAATAATAATTAATTAACTATCAAATAATTAATCAGTCGACAAACACTTTTTCAGTAACCTTACCTGGAATAGGTCTACTTAATATCTCGAGAAGATGTTCCGGTTGCGTTGCAGGAGTTTCATGGCCCTTAGAAATGTCATTGAGTTTCCTGATAAGCAACAGTGATTTGCAATCTTCAGAGTCATTTACTCTATCGCAGAGAGGCAGAAAGTTTTGAAATTCAAGTTCTTGACATATTTTCACTGTTTTCCTGCTGTCGGTCGAGTAACTTGACGAAGTCACTGGAAACGTTTACTCCGTCAGATGTCAGTCTACGGTCAAGAAACTGATTTCTCATGTTCTCAAGGGTGTGACTAGAATCGTAGCTAAGGAATAGAGGCCGAAATGGGGTCACAAGGCGCGCAATGGAATACTGTCTTCTGAATGAACGTTGGCCATCTGTGAAAATTCCCACAAAAAATATAATTTAACTAGTTTAATAGAGGAACACGTTTTGATCAATTCCACCCAGTTTTCTAACAATTTTACGCTGTTTCTTGCGGAAAAAATGACGTGATACTTGCCAGGACCCCCCTCCCCTCCACGTGAGATTGGGTGAGAATCGGTTCGACCCCCTTGCCCCTGAACGATTCACGCAATCAACCTGCTGCGCGAACGGCGGTGATATATCCATGAATTTCCCATGAGAAAATATTCCCCTGAACCGGGAATCGAGGCTGTGATCTTGGATTTCCAGGCCACTGAGCAGACTTTCTTTGATTCCCATGGCAATTGTTCCGAGGCTCATGGTACAAGATGAGAGTGGCGGATCCATGGGGAGGGGAGATGCTTAGGAGTCGTAACATACGCTATAGATAAAAATTGAAATTTTCATATGTCACTACTTTGACGTAAAGCAGATGGCAAAATTTTCCGGCAAATTTACCAACTATAACGAGTCAAAATACAAATTATTTTTAACCTTATAGGGCCTATTTTAACGCTTTGGCATTGGTAAAACGATCTACTACGCCTGCATAATATAGTGTATTTTTTATCAATGAATTAGTCTAAAACAGCCGTTTTTGAGTCTGGAAAATCCTAACTTTCAAAATCCCCGAACCCCCCTTCGGCTAGGGGGAAATTCCCCTGGTTGTGTAGTAATTCACGAAGATAGGGCCCCCACGTAGTTGGTGCAGATCTATATCCGTCACTGCTAGATTTTAAACCCTTGTGGTTTGTCAAGGATGTCAACGCGGGAAAAAAGGACTTCAATGAAGCCGCAACCCAAGACTGGAGCTAGGGCGTTGCAGGGGGGCGTGTGCCTCTGGCGAAGATTTCAGAGAGGGGAGCAGAAAATTTTGAAACATTTATTAGAAAAGTTATTGAACTTTCATAATTAAATTAGTTAGCCAAAATAATTAAAAATCATTTTAAACTAATATTAATAAAAGTTCTTCACAGCATACATACGGCGAGTAATTTCAACTAACGCACAATAAAAAAATGGATTACAGAGGTATTATATTTTAGGGGTGGAAGAGAGAAGGGGATCACGGGAGGGATAGTGGCAAACTGATCGTTGCACCCCCTGACAAAAGTCCTAGTTATGGCCCCTTCACGACCGGTTAAGAGTCTCAACCCTGCCCTAAAGACGCGCATGGCGGTATGACCGCAGTTCGATTCCCGGTTCAGGAGATTTTTTTCTCATGGCAATTCTTGTATATTTGGTAAGTTTTGGTTAGTGAGTAATCATTTCCATCGAAAAATGTTTTGCAATAGGGTCCAAAATCAATCGCCTTAGGACTAATTTTCTCGAGACCTCCTTAAAATAAATATCCTCGCTTTTTCTCATTCTTCATTATTTTCCCCTGCCAAACACCCTATAGGTGGCTTGCTGGGTATTATGTAGATTTACAAGTATTAGAAAGAATTTAGAGCCTCTGTTAAGATAAAAATAACGTAATTTCATCAGTTCCGTTGCTATTTCCCGTAAGATCTCATGTAATAGGGAACTTGCATATATTTCAGATATAATCAATAGCCCGTAATTATATAAAAATATATGTTTGCTTACCTCGGTGAAAGTTTTTTTATTATTTTATGACGTGGTTTGCGATATTTAATGCATCAAAGTTCACGAGAATTTTCAAATGCAAGTGAGAAGCGAAAACGCCCGATGATTGGCTGGTAGAAAAGTGACGTCATAGTTCAGTACGAGGCACGGCGGCACGGCCGCACAGTGGTTCAAAATCGGAAAAAGCTGGTCGAAAGTCATTTTTTCAACTTTTTTGGAGGAATTTTTGAAGGTACTATTCGTATTCTACACTATCTGATCTATGATACGGGCTAGTACTACGACTATTTTGTGGCTCGTTGTAGTTTGTATCAATGGTCAAACATGAGTCATCCGGGATGAAAACGCCTGACGCGTAAAATCACTCATTTTTAGAGAAGTTCACCTTCATATAAAGAAGGTTTCGGACAATTTATGAACTTTAAAAAAATACAGAGCATAAATTGGTACCTTCGTGTACAACTACTAGTGATTTCTTATATTTCCATAGTTTTATAGTTGGAAATAAAAATGTTTAAACTTTATGCTATTTTTACTTGAATTTTTAAATATAAATAGCAAAATCGTTTTGGGCACCTCCGAGCCCCCCGGAAATTTTGACGCGAATTGAAAGTATATAGTCTATAGATTCTATATCAAAAGAAAAATCTTGCTACTATTTGCTACTTTGGCCTCAAGATGGTTTTATGTTGAACGGTGCAACGCGCTGCGGCGACAGCCGCCAGGCCGACCGGGCGGCGCGCCGCCCGGTGGCGGTATTGCTAGCACGAGAAGTTTTCCGAGGAAAGGTGCCAGGTTTATTCCATGTTATAGTGCTACTTGGTTTGCAATACGGGATCTATTTATAATAGATTTTTCATTCCTTTAGTGCGTTTAGGGCTTTCCAGTAGCCCCAGCGTATGATATTTAGTGAGGCTCGACATTCATCAGAAATAATCTTTAGAACAGCAATAGTGACGAATATAATCGAACTTATGGCCTGTGCAACATATGTTTCAAGAATTTATGGATTTTTAACTTTCACAATATCCAGAATACCCTTTCGTCGTCACCCGTTGGGAAAGGGGACTCTTCCAATGTATTTCATAGCACGCTAATTCACTGGAAGCCGCCGCACGGTCGATAATGATTATTATTGCCAAAAAAAAGGGTAGCGCCCGGCCGCAGTTTTCTTGCTCTTCAACGAGGTTTACCTGATCTCATCTTTGTCCTTTAAGTTTGCTAAAGTGGAAGCTAAAGTGTTTAAAGTGTGCTAGGAATATTTTTCTCTCTGACTACCCTCAATGTCGCCGCATACCATCTACCAATATGGAATGGTCAACTAAGGAGGAATTCAGATACGGAAGGGACCCAAGGCCGAAAAAAATAAAACCACCAAAGGAACGCAGGCGTGAAAAAATCCTAACCCTAAGAGTCAAACCTCGTAATTAAGATATAAGATCCTGGCAGGTCTTCGAGGTTCCGAGAACCAATGAGTGGCAATGCCTGGACGGTCCATGCCTTCTCTATCATTGCCACGATGAAAGAGAAAGGAAACGATGAGCCAGAAAAGCAGATGATAATGATGCACAGAGAAAAGCATTCAGCGCCCCCCACACAGAACGCACAATCGCTAAGAAAGTACATAAATCGGGGCGTGAGTGGAAGAATATCTTCCATGAGCGTCCGTCAGACGCTGCTCAGAGCAAGCATCCTGGCATCAGCTGGAAAAATATTCGAAAAATACAACCATACAAACAAAGGCAATTAAGAAGCACAGAAAGAAAGCAGGCAGATATGTTTCGCCCGCGCACGCTCGAGGCATGGCATTCAGAGGACTCAGACGGTGCATCGCATTCGCTGAGAGAAGGACCACGGGCATTTAAAGTCACGCCTAAGGCGTTAACAACGCATTTGCTATAGTCACAAATTCATGAGTGAGGACAAAGTTTGAGTGTGTGCGAGTTATTTAGAGATATCCTTCGTGAATTTTTCGCTTTGAGTAATATTGAGCTCAGTCGGAAATTAGTCGAACTACGTGATCGATGGAAGGGATAAAAGGGACGAACATAAATATCCTTATTTATGTGATATCCCATAGCCTTAGTCACAATATTCAGTAATTTAATTTAACTGGAAAAAAAATATTAAGAGAAAAAGTTAGAATGCCTAAATATTTGCTTTCAATCCTTGTACTTACCTCACCAAACAACTTGAAGGTCACTGATGCGACTTTCATCTACGCCTTGAGGGCATTGACCATATTCTATTTATTTTGAATTGTTAAGCAAATTCATTAAAAAAATTAAAGTATCGTAGATTATGCATAAAAAATTTAACTTAGGCTGAACAGATAAAAATTGTATACGAACACAAATTACCGTTGCTTTAAAAACGGTCAACTTTAATTGTTTATATAATTTATAAATAATATTAAATTTAACAAATAATAGTCACAGATATGAAAAAATACCTCGATTTATTTGATGCGTATCAATCTTCACCTTGAATGAATAATTGAATACAATATCTATTTTTAATATTTAATTGTTTAAATAATAGGCCATTTAAAAACAATAATATCAAAGATACAACAAAAATAACTTCAAATTCGTATTCAGCGGACAAAATTCTTCTAAATAGCTTCTTCATAATACAACAGTGACTATGAATAAGAGCGGTAATAATTTCGACCACCTTTTTTCGATTTTGAACCACTGTGGCGGCCATGGTATAGGTTGCATACTTGAATACATGCGACGGCGTGGTTATGATTCATTTATTGAAGTGCAGACTTATCGGAGTTGTTCATTGTGACTTCAGGGCTATTATTTGATCTATTTCTCCTCCATTGAAAGCGATAGATTGCGTAAAGATGAAGGCATATGGTTATTCTTAGGCTGATCCTAGCAAGCTTCCTGTTACTGATTCCATCATGATAACAGGGTATTTTAGTGAAACTGTAGACTTCGTCGGCTCGGAAAGTCGATGCCGAGAAATGGAAAGGTAGCTGATGTGCATCTGTTCATGTTTTATAGTTCATAACAAAGTGAGACTTGCGTATAATATTGGCGAAAGCGTATACTCATGTGAAATGTGTATTCTTTTGGCAGTCCGGTAGAGTCTTATGGTGAACTTATTTCCACCTCGAAGCTGTCGATGATACTTTCAACTTAAAAATACCTTGCCTGGAGGGCGACAGAAAGCTCTGAGGAAGCCAGACTATTAATGTTTCAATTTAGTAGCGATAATATAGACGAACTTCCAACACAATCTACCATCTTGTGACTAAAAACCCCGAAGCCACTTCCTATTCTGCAGAAAGAATCGGTCAATCGCACTTCGATCAATATAATAAACACAACGTCTTCAGGTGTTAATAAGTTACTTTTGAAATGAAATACTTCCTAAATTAGCATTAAAATGTGCATGTTTTCCAAACAGAGTCTTTAATACATTTTGGGAGCTTTTCTCACGATATATCTGAAACCTTCTCTAAAGGCGAGCTCATCGTCATAGCGATCGGTTGTCACTTAAAAATTCCGTATCGGAAATCCTAGAGGGATGACTTTCGACGATGACCGTGATCACCTGCACTCTCACTATCACTGGAACCCGTGGTGAAAATATCATCCCAATCCAATATCTATTTGGTTTTAACTGGGGAAAGAGCAACATAGAACTGCACATTCTTTGGGCAACTTTGGGTTTGACTTTCCCTCAAACACAGCCATTTCCCCTGTGGTGCACATCAGTCCTATCTTTATACGATGGCCTGACAACCTTTAAATGGATCCTTGGTTTATCCTGACAACCAACTAAATGGAAATTGCTGATCCACACATGTCCATTCTTATCTCCATAATTTCCAAATCAAAGGCCGCGGAACATTCCTCTTGTGACTCAACTTTTTTTTGAAAAGCAAGCAACGGCGCAGAATAAAATCAAAGAATGCTGCGATTCATTTTTTGTGACCACCTCTGGATTCCATTCTTTTTCCATCTACAACTTCCTTTATCTTTCGGGGTAAACTAAGGGACAAGATAATGTTTAAATATTTTCATTAATTTATAACAAAATATAAGTTCTAAAAATACCCAAATGCCATTTTATTAATCCGCACTGATGAGTGTAAATTAATGTGGAAGATGAATGCTGTAGACGTAGTAGTTTTCCTTAGGTTGAGTTGCAAAGTTCATGAAGTTGACAAAACGGCTAATTTTTCGGTGCGCGGAGTCATGTATTGCACTGACCGTGTCTACATTTTTCAATTTTTTTGTAATAAAATAAATCAGAATTTAGGATAAAATTTCCTTTAAAATGACGTATAGTTCATTTTTATAGCATGTAGTGAAGCCAGGATATAAATTTGCAAAGTACAGCGGCACATCATTTTGACGCCGACAGTAGAAGAAAACGCTGTCTTCTTGGCTGGCACTCGAATGCATGAGGATCAACGTTGCTCTATATTTTCATATTTCCTCCCTTGATTTTAAACATCATGGAATTTTCTATGTCCTTCCGTAACTGAAATTGAACAAGTGCCTTAATAATTTGAGTCCATCGTAACCATCGAGAAACACCTATCTCGATTTTTGTTCGGAAGTTGAGTTGAGAAGTTGAGTTGAGAAGTCTACGGCGGCCGAATTATCAAAAAATCTCAGTTTCAAGTTATTCAGTCAATGAAATATGGAAATATTATTTATATTAAAGTTATCTTCGCTCACATATCACACGGGTTTATCATTCCGTTTATTATACTCTTATTTTTCCGTAACGCTCATCCCGACAGACGGCTTGCATCGAGGCTTTTCTTCTAATTTCCTCCGTGGGAATGCAGACGAAAATTTTTTCTGGGGTGTTATTGCACAGAGGAACAATGCACCACTTATAATTTTTCCTTATTTCACCCACGTTCTCCTTTAAACGCAACGTGGCTCTTCCAAACCTGCAGTTACTGGGCTTGGATCTTGGACTCGTACTGAACTATGACGTCACAGCCAAAGATTAGTGGGGGCGGTATTTTTTAGCCCGCGAAACTCGGGCGACTTTTGGGAGTCATTTTCTAGGGTATAAACTGAATTTTAAGCGGAAAAAAGTATATTGCGGTACTAAGTGTTTACTCTAGTATATCAGCATACTGTTTATAAAAAGTATGCAATTTCCCTATTCATGTTCTCAAAAGAGCGCCTCTACCGGCCGAAGACTCAACTACGTGCGCTGTCCCAGCCTTTTCCCGACGTTGGACGGCGTTGTATATAACGTAGGCTACGCAAGGTCGGTAAAAGGCTACGGTATTAATCATGGCCTATGCGACGACTCGACATGATGAGAGAGTAGTGTTGAGAGAGCAATCTAGAGGACTCTGGGCTGTAAGATAGACTTAGGACATCTATTGGTTTCTCTGCTAACTCTCACCGTTTTGTGACCTATAACAGCGCTCTCTACAGTTCCTGTTTACGCACTGCCTGTGCTTAGTAAATCAGCGTAGCCTACGTTATATACAAGGCCGTCCAACGTCGGGAAAAGGCTGGGACAGCGCACGTAGTTGAGTCTTCGGCCGGTAGAGGCGCTCTTTTGAGAACATGAATTACATGAGATCTTACGGGAAATAGCAACGGAACTGATGAAATTACGTTATTTTTATCTTAAGAGAGGCTCTAAATTCTTTCTAATACTTGTAAATCTACATAATACCCAGCAAGCCACCTTTAGGGTGTTTGCCAGGGGAAAATAATGAAGAATGAGAAAAAGCGAGGATATTTATTTTAAGGAGGTCTCGAGAAAATTAGTCCTAAGGCGATTGATTTTGGACCCTATTGCAAAACATTTTTCGATGGAAATGATTACTCACTAACCAAAACTTACCAAATATACAAGAATTGCCATGAGAAAAAAATCTCCTAAACCGGGAATCGAACTGCGGTCATACCGCCATGCGCGTCTTTAGGGCAGGGTTGAGACTCTTAACCGGTCGTGAAGGGGCCATAACTAGGACTTTTTTCAGGGGGTGCAACGATCAGTTTGCCACTATCCCTCCCGTGATCCCCTTTTCTCTTCCACCCCTAAAATATAATACCTCTGTAATCCATTTTTTTATTGTGCGTTAGTAGAAATTACTCGCCGTATGTATGCTGTGAAGAACTTTTATTAATTTTAGTTTAACCCTTTCAATGCGGCAACGTGAGATGATAATTTTGCCGGTAGCGGAAAGTTTTTTTTTGTACAATACGATTATTTCTGCATTTTTTAGGCTTAATATGTTACTTTTATTCTTATTGTACACTTTTTTGCTGAAAAATAAATATTTTTTATTTTGACATTTATGGATGTCACCCGCGTCGTAGGATGACCTCTGTGGTATGCAACCCGCATTGCCAAACCCGCTTTTCTATCTCTTGATGGAATTTTTTGCCTAAACTCTAGTCGTTCGACACATTCATCTGCATTATTTATTCGGAATCAAAAGATATTAAGTCCATTTATTTTAAGAGCTTTAAAGCCAAGTAATTTTGTTGGTTTTTATCCACAAATCAATTAGAGTGCTTTTATAAGGATTTCTCTACGTACTACATACGTTTATGAATATTTTTTCGTATTTAATACGCAATAATACAAAAGGAATTGAAAACGTACTATTAGTCATCGTAACGGAAAAATTTGCTCCCTTACTGTAATCTTTTGGCGCTTAGGGTATAAACAATGGTTTGGTTAAAAAATTTTGAAATCTAAGAAATTCTGTGGTAAAAAGTATTTTATTTTCACAAAAATATCATTAGCAAAAATTTGGCATTTGAAATTTTGAAATCAATCGAAAAAAATCATAATTATATGCACAGTGATAATGAAAAACAATAAAAATCTCGAAATATATATTTCTAATTAGTAATCATTAAAAACATTTATACCCTTTCATGAAATTCTTGGAAGCAAGGGTGCAAGCAAAGTCCAGGCTCACCTTCACAGTCAGGACAGATGTAAATTACTGCTTTTCGCACTCCCTTTGCATAGCACACTCTACATCTTTTTTGAGGTTTTTTACCCTTCGTCCCATCACCAGCTATCGCCGGAAAGTGGGAGAGACCCTTTTTTGGTTGAGGGGATGGGGGCAAGGCACTTATTTTTGAGGACAATAGGGACTCTATTACCTCCATTCTATACTCATACAAGCTCTTTTTGTTGCCACTGAATTTATTGTAGAGTATGTAGCTATTTATCAACATTATTTGGAATAAATGAATGGCAAGTTTTTTGTACCACTTGAGGGACTTGTGCTGGCAGGTGTAGTAGGACAGCAACTGGTCGCAGTGATCGACACCACCCATAAACTTATTATACTCCACCACTGCTTCCGGTTTACCTCTCCCCGACCTTTCAGTGGGTACGAGGTTACACCCGAACTCAGAGGATATCAGAGACACATCCCTCTTATCCCTCCAGCGGAAGACGCAAATCCCCTCCTCACTCCAACGAGCAACAATCTGGTTTTTTGCCAGTTTGTGCCCAAAAACCTCTCTCGGGTTCTCTTTTCTTGCCGCACGGAGGGTCCCTGTGCAGTAAGTTTTGCATTTAATTAGATCCCTAGCTAGTGGAACGTTATTATAATAATTATTTAAAAATACACTATGCCCCTTATTTTTAAAGTCTTCCAAAAGTTTGTGCACCACTTTGTCCCCATGTCCACGTCCACCCACATCGCTATCCCCAGAGCCCGCATAAACTATCATACGATGCACTAACCCCGCTGGCTCACAGAGCATGTACATTTTTATGCCATGTTTGTGCCTTTTCCCCTGCATATACTGCCGGAAATTCAATCGCCCTCGCCAAAGCAGCATTGATTCGTCTATGCATAGTTCTCTTCCAGGGGAAACACAGGAAGTCATTGTTCTATGAAAGCAATTCATTAGTGGCCTAACTTTATATAGCCGATCAGATGGAACAGGTTCATTTTCATCTGCATTTTTTGCAAAATGAAGGGCTTGCAATATCCCAAGAAAGCGATCCCTTGCCATGGATTGGCGAAATAATCGAAAGCTGAAAAAAATCGACTTTTTCCAATAGTCCGATATTCTATTTGTGCGGACCGTCCCCATGTGAAAGAGCAGGCCCAACCAAACCTCGAACTCCTCTCTGGTCAGTGGCCGCCAGTCTGTTATCCTTGCACGGGGCGATGGATTTCCCAGAAATATGCACTCTGCATTCCTTTCTGTTTCCCTTATGACTAGGTCAAAAAACTCGTCGGTAAACACGAGGGAAAAGTAGTCTTTGGCGGTCGAGCCACTTGGAAGTTTCTTTAGACCAGGGGATCCAACAAAGGAAAGGGTATTCCTATTCACTGGGGGATTAGCGGCCCAAACAGCCTCAGATGTAACGGTACCCCTAGCCGTTTCGGTACCCCTTGCCGCCTCGGTCGTACTAGAGTACGTAGTAGAGTAATGATTTTTAATTATTTTGGCTAACTAATTTAATTATGAAAGTTAAATAACTTTTCTAATAAATGTTTCAAAATTTTCTGCTCCCCTCTCTGAAATCTTCGCCAGAGGCACACGCCCCCCTGCAACGCCCTAGCTCCAGTCTTGGGTTGCGGCTTCATTGAAGTCCTTTTTTCCCGCGTTGACATCCTTGACGAACCACAAGGGTTTAAAATCTAGCAATGACGGATATAGATCTGCACCAACTAGGTGGGGGGCCTATCTTCGTGAATTACTACACAACCAGGGGAATTTCCCCCTAGCCGAAGGGGGGTTCGGGGATTTTGAAAGTTAGGATTTTCCAGACTCAAAAACGGCTGTTTTAGACTAATTCATTGATAAAAAAGACACTATATTATGCAGGCGTGGTAGATCGTTTTACAAATGCCAAAGCGTTAAAATAGGCCCTAAAAGGTTAAAAATAATTTGTATTTTGACTCGTTATAGTTGGTAAATTTGCCGGAAAATTTTGCTATCTGCTTTACGTCAAAGTAGTGACATATGAAAATTTCAATTTTTATCTATAGCGTATGTTACGACTCCTAAGCATCTCCCCTCCCCATGGATCCGCCACTCTCATCTTGTACCATGAGCCTCGGAACAATTGCCATGGGAATCAAAGAAAGTCTGCTCAGTGGGCTGGAAATCCAAGATCACAGCCTCGATTCCCGGTTCAGGGGAATATTTTCTCATGGGAAATTCATGGATATATCACCGCCGTTCACGCAGCAGGTTGATTGCGTGAATCGTTCAGGGGCAAGGGGGTCGAACCGATTCTCACCCAATCTCACGTGGAGGGGAGGGGGGTCCTGGCAAGTATCACGTCTTTTTTTCCGCAAGAAACAGCGTAAAATTGTAAGAAAACTGGGTGGAATTGAGCAAAACGTGTTCCTCTATGAAACTAGTTAAATTATATTTTTTGTGGGAATTTTCACCGATGGCCAACGTTCATTCAGAAGACAGTATTCCATTGCGCGCCTTGTGACCCCATTTCGGCCTCTATTCCTTAGCTACAATTCTAGTCACACCCTTGAGAACATGAGAAATCAGTTTCTTGACCGTAGACTGACATCTGACGGAGTAAACGTTTCCAGTGACTTCGTCAAGTTACTCTACCGACAGCAGGAAAACAGTGAAAACATGTCAAGAACTTGAATTTCAAAACTTTCTACCTCTCTGCGATAGAGTAAATGACTCTGAAGATTGCAAATCACTGTTGCTTATCAGGAAACTCAATGACATTTCTAAGGGCCATGAAACTCCTGCAACGCAACCGGAAGATCTTCTCGAGATATGAAGTAGACCTATTCCAGGTATGGTTACTGAAAAAGTGTTTGTCGACTGATTAATTATTTGATAGTTAATTAATCATTATTAACAAATTTCCCCAAGTGACCATCGCTTATATATTTGAAATATATATGAGAGAAGCTGCAGTAGCTTTCGTGGCGGGTTACCTTATCCGAATCGCAGAGGAGAGAACTGAATGTATAGGGCGTCTGGAACCTCTCGCCGCATGTCAAAAAAGTGCTCCCTCACTGTTATTAGTGAATCATTTGAATAGATCATAGATAGATTGTTATCCTAGCAAAAACTTTACATATTTCTCAGTGTAAGCAGTGCGCAAACTTGACAGCAAAATTTTATATTCGGGCAGTACTGTTTCTGCAACGCCAGCTACTTGAAGAGCAATTACTGACATTCATTTTACCAAGATTTCTGAAGGAATTTGCTTGTAAGCAATGCACAAACCCGGTATTGCTTCGTGTAATATTACAAAAAATTTTTAGGCCACTTCTGGACAACTATGCTAAAATGAAACGGACACTGTAACATGGAAGAAGTAACAGCACCTGCGTTTAGGAAAATATCACTTTGTCGGAAATTCCTATAATTTTGAAAACATTATTCCGTGAAAAATACCAAAAAATAAAGGCCAAAATTAAATAAATATGGTAAATGTTAGCATAATCACGAAAAGAGAACTAATTTTGACAAAAATCGCGTCTGTTTCAAATGTTCGCCATTCATTCCCATACGAATTTTGTTCTCAAAACAGCGCCAGCGGCGACAACTGGAACTAACTCCAGACATGCTCATTCTGCCCGTTTACAGCCCACGTTGGACGGCCTTATGAATAACGTAGGCTACGAAATCAGTCTTGAATGGGAAGGGAAAGTGAGGGAAGGTAGGCATCTCGTGATTAATGATGTTTGTTATGCAAGGAAGAAATGCGCTATGAGTGTTAACTTCCTCGGTATTTCATAGTTGCTTTTACATTGCAGATAAAGATTATTTATAGTTCTTTTTATTGGAATATAGGTCATATCAGGGTTTACTAGAGAAGTAAGTAAATTACCAACTTCAACATGGGGAAACACGAAGTTGGAACTCCTAAGTATATAGCAAATAAAATTAAAGCAAAAGGGCTTCAGAAGTTGAGATGGTATTGCCAAATGTGTCAGAAACAGTGTAGAGATGAAAATGGATTTAAGTGTCATATGATGTCTGAATCACACCAGCGTCAGCTGTTAATTTTTGCCGATAATGCTGACCGTTACATTGACGAATTCTCCAAGTGAGGTGACGTTCCAATGTTTTGAGAATGTCTTATGTCTCCACATACCAGATTTGTTAATAACCTGTGTAATTTGTTTTTCTTATTCAGGGAGTTTGAAGAGGGCTATTTAGAATTGTTGAGCCGACAATTTGGAACGAAGAGAGTTCATGCTAATCGCGTTTATCAGGATTACATTTCTGAGAGAAATCACTTGCACATGAATGCTACTCAGTGGGAAACGTTAACGGAATTCGTGAAATGGCTCGGCAGAGAAGGAAAGTGTGTCGTTGATGAAACTGAAAAGGGGTGGTATGTCCAGTATATTGATAGGTAAGTGTACAGCTTATGAGCATAACAAGCTTACATCCTTGTACCCAGTTAATGATTTGTATTAATGAGTCTTCTAAATATACCGTTACTATCTTAAATACTTTAGGGATCCAGAAACGATAGCATTACAGGAGGCTCTCGCAAAGAAAGAAAAAATGGACAAAGATGATGAAGAGAAAATGATGCACTTCATTCAAAAACAGGTAGGTAGTTATCAGTGCTCATGGGTGCAAAAGATCTAGTGGCAATATGTACCTTTTAGTGGTAATCTTTTCTTCAATTTAATTCATAGGAGAATTTTTTTAATATCACGCAACGTATTCTCTTTCATTACTTTCAGTATTTCCCAGCCATTGGCTGTCTACAACTTCTATAATTTTTTTTTATGGTTTCAAACATCCATGGCATCGCAGGTATTTTGATTAAGGGCAAGGAATATGGGATGGTAGGAATGCGATTTTGGGGACTTATGTTTGGTTTTCACAGGCAGGCTGTAGTCCAAGGGAAGAGAAATGAGATCATTAGCAGTGACTTAGCGAATTTATGAAGTGACCTTTTTATACAGTTCAGCAGGGAGTGAATTTGAGATCTTTTCGAAGGTTTATGTTGCTGATGTTCTACGAGGCGCCGACTATCCTGAGAACTATTGTGTTTTCTCTGGTTTAAGTTTCTTGAGATGAGTTGCTGCAAAATGAAGCCAATCAGGTGAAGCACACGATAGAAGGGGTTTGATGGTGATGGAGTAAAATGACCGTTTCGTTTTCAGGGAAAGCGGTGAAGATGAGTGAATGAGTGGCCGAATACTGTTTCACACTCCTTGTCAATTTGGGTCTTGATGTGGTAGGCCCAAGGAAATTTCTCGTCAATGTGGACGTCAAGATACTTGACTAGTTGCCGTTTTGGAATTTTGGTTTTACCGAAGTATGATGAGGGATCTTTTTTGGCTTTCTGTCTTCTTGAAAATACTGTATGGGTGCATTATGAGGTATTAATTGAAAATTTCCATAATTTGGTAGTCTTTGTAAACGCCATGACGATCTTGATGGCAATCAATCAAATTCAGGGTTTGAGCTCTTGATAGTGGTGTCATCAGTATAAAGATACCGATGAGTGGAAGGTGAGGTTGGGGTGTCATTTACTAACAGATTGAAAATGATTGGTGAAAGAATGGCGCCTGGAGGCATTCTGAGGAAATTGGGCAGTAAAAGGATGAGGGAGAATTGATTTGGACGTAGAATGTTCTTTCGAAGACAAATGATTGTAGGATTTTAAGGAGATACAGAGGAATATCTTGGGATTGGAATTTATTTATCAAACCCAGAGACCAAACCCAAACAAAAGCTGCTTCCAAATTGAGAAAGGCAGCATTTGAAATGGTTTCTGGAAGGTTTTGTAGGATGCCGACGAAGATCTTGAATTTTCTTGTCCATGATATGAGATCTATGTTTGCGGAGAAGTCGTTGGACGCAGTTTCGAAGGGCATTGTAGTGAGCTTAATTAGATGGTAAGTGGGTGTGCTTCCGGAGTTTTCGTGCAGCCGTTGAGTGATGATGGTGAGAATTTCTGCAGGAATGACATCAGGTAGGGCTTTAGAAGGCACTTGGTACGATAGCTGTGAAGGGATGACTGTAGTGAGTTTTTATATCCAGCCGTCGGCATCACTATGGGAATTAAGTGGAAGCTCAGAGAGGAGATGGGTGCTGTCACCAATAATTATGAGGAATTTTTTGTTATTTATTTTTGCTTTGGCAATGGGAATGCGGCTTTCCAGAGAGCATGAGATGACGTAGATGATGGGGAGATGATCTGAAGAGCCATGGTCTATGATGCAAAGTTGGCTGGAAATTAGAACATTTTTGGGAAGCACGATGTCGAGTATATCAGAGGATTTGTTGCTATATAATTGCTTGTTCTTTTGTAACTATTTATGGGGAAATATTTTATGACAAATTGATTGTGTTATAATGATCCTCGTGGGGAGTGTGGGCCTGTAGAAACAAGTTGGATGTGAAGTGCATGAACCTTCTCCTTTCAAAAGCACTCTAATTTGCTGTCGTGTCATGCACGGTGGTGTTAGAAATCTATTGATTTCATGCAAACAAACTTTCTCTTTTATACCTAAATGCATGAACTGGCCTTTGTGTTTGTAATGAGTGATGAAATCAAATAACTGATCAAGTCAAGTAATACTAACTGAAAAGAAAATACAAGGTGTGTTCAGAAAACTAGAACTCCAGTTTTACATTTGTTGCGAGAGTGTAGAGTCCTGACTATCAAAACATTCTTATTATGTTGGCATACATGCCCCTCAAGTGTGATAAAATTTTCAGCTGTATTCATTGTTTACTTTGGCAGCCGCTAAGGTTGGACGTGTTCTAAGGAGTTTGGCAATTTTCAGCTCACACGTCATTGCTTGTGTATGAATTTTTAGCCAAAAAATATGTACTGTAATGGTGCCCCAGCCTCCTCATTCGCCAGATATGGCTCTGTGTGACTTTTTGCTGTTTCTTTAAATAGGGAGAATTTAAAGAACCATCGTTTTACAAGCATAGGTGTTATTGAAAGAAATCACTGACAGAGCTAAAGGCTATCGCAAAGAGTGAGTTTAAGAAGTGTGTCAAGGATTGGAAGAAGCTCTGGTAGAGGTTACAACTTTAATGTAGACGAAAGAATGAATATCAAAAAAACTATGTTCCTATTATTTTCTGAACATACCTCACACAGTTAAACACACGTGGTGAGCGGAGTGGCCCTTTGAAAAGTGTTTGCAATTCAGAATGTGCGGGATATTGTTTTAAGTTGCTTCCTAGTAAGCTAAAAAATTGAAACTTTGGCAAGTGAACCCATGAGCGATTGCTGAATATTGAAATATGTTTATCATTTTTTATTGATGGTCAATGTTACTTGGATATTGAGGCTAAAAGTAATTTTATCATAATTTTTGTGAAATCAGTAATTATTAAGAAAAGGCTTCGAAAATAATTAGCTGGGTCATTCCATGTCAACTCAACCAGGGTCCCACGTCCACCATCTCAGATTTTGATAATTTTTTCCCTGTTGTTAGTTTCAACCTTAGTTAAGAAAAATCCAAAATATTAAAGACCCATTGCAAGTATTTTCCAAGATATGAGTGTTTGAAGTCAATGAGGCGCACACAAAAATTCTGCGCACCGGTCAAATTATTCAAAACTACCATATTTGTGCCCCTGTAAAACCTAAACCAAACGAGTGAAGCTAGTAAAAATTTTAGAGGCTATAAACATGCTGCTATAGTGTTCAAAACTGTTATCAAAACGATTTTCACTTGACAACTTTTTTTTCTATAAATGTTCAAAAATTGCACTTTTGACAAATTTCGACAAAAAAGTGACATTTTCAAATACTTGTAAAAATCACATATATCAAATGAAAGCCATAAAAATCTCTGTAAGCATGGTTTAAGACCACCAACTTTAATATAGAGTGAGGTTTTGGGCAATTTTGGATTTATTTGTTAATAAATCTTATGAAAATCATCATTCCGCTAGTGTTTTTTGTTGAAAAATGCCACTTTTTCAACTTCTAATAACAAAAAAGGGACACCAATTAGGTGGCTGAGATTTTTAATATAACTTGCTCTATACTCCCTCTTTCAGGAAAATTAAACCTGAAGTTGCTCTCATGATGGATAGTGCTTCTATGATTTATTTTATCGATGGTTGTAAAATGGCGGGCTACTGCACTTATGTTTCAGGGCTTCCCCCAAAAGGGGAGTTGTATTTGAGTATCAAAGTTCCTGTTAACCCCTATCATTATTTAAATTTAGCAGGCAATCTATTTTTAATTTCCAAATAGTATAAAATGGAAACATTTTAGCAAATATATGTATTTACTAGATAATTGCAATTAGGCAAAAACTGGTTGAATATGTACCTATTTGAAGGATAAGTACATACCTCTGACCTCTAAGCCTGATGGTAAGCATCACAGGCCTTCTCAATTGCAGTGACTTTGGAATCTGGTAAGGTACACTGCCTTCCTGTGATGGTCTTACGCTCTGGTACATGCATTAACACATCAGTCAACATTATCCAGCACTAATCCAAATGTTTTGGCAAAATGTTTGACCTAGCCTTCCCCTCTGGTGTCATGAAATTCACAAGAATTTCACCATCCTCAACTGTTTGAACAACACAGCCAATGTACCATCTGTTTTCATACACAGCAGCAACATAATATCCAGGTGTATGATGAAAATATGTGGGAAGTGGAGACTTTTAGACACTTGTAGTTCAAGTCCGCTTTTGAGTTTGAGCACTTTCAATATGTTAGTTACTTTCAATGGAATCCCAAGTTTCATGTTGCCATGCTTTAGCTCTCAACACAGAGTAGACATCATTTAGATCATTAGTCTTTGACATTGAAGATTAGAGTTCTGGTGTGTCGACTACTAATTTTATGAATTTGGACATCCCTGGAGGTTGTGAAACTTTTTAGTTTGAATTTCCATGTTTTATGTAATGGAGGGTTTTGATATCTGCTTTACTTGAAAACTTTTGGAAGACAAATGTCACTAGACCACATAAACTCAAGATCAAGGACTGTGCTAGATAAATGATCTTCGATTGGAATTGAAAGGTAACCTAGTATGGAGAAGGGGGTTTCGTCATATCTCCTCTACAGGAACTGTCTCACCAGATTTTTAGGTTTGTCTCCTCCACAAGTGTGTATATTTGGAAAAATATGCATTCTTACAATAATGCTGCATTCCATTTGGGGCACATTCTAGACCACTCAGAAAAAGCTTATGGGAAATTAATGTGCAGACAGCAAGAAAAATTGAAATGCACAGCGGAAAATCTGTGAAACCTGGTCAAAAGTTATTCCCTTGATGTTTAGCTTTGGCTTCAAGTTTTGAGGACATTCAGGTTGAAGATGCATACTGCCCACCTCATTGTATCAAGCATGAAGATACATTGAAGCATGTTAATACAAGTTTTGAAAGAGCTGTTCCCCAATCAAAATTTCAAATTTGAGTAAGACTAACAGATGAAGTTATAGTAGGAACAAAATTCACTCTTGTCAAGTAGTCAATTCACTCCTGGAAGAAAAATTGAGCACATGCTTTGATGTACCAGGACATAGTTTTCATAATTAAGACAGAGAGTTTAAATGTGATAATTGTTTTGATTTCAATGCAATGATAGATGATCTCAAAAAAAATGTGAAGAATCAAACCGGGAAAAGCAGTCGTAAGTTCTTACACTGGTGCCAACAAGATGGACTGTATCAAAAATAGCTGAAGTGTGCAATGTAACTAAATAGCAAGTGAAGCAAGCTCGAGATCTGAGGAAAAGGAAAGGTATACTTCCAGATGTGACCTGGAAAAAAGGAAAACAGCTAGCTGATAATATCAAAATAGGTGTAATTAAATTTTAAATTCAGTAGGTGTTTGTATGGAACACCAGAATATTATGCTTATGCTAGATGTACTTCCTTCAGTTAAAATAGAATACAAAGATACAATGAAGTGCCTAGTTTGTGACATAGGTAACAATCGGTGTATGGTGCACAGGTGTGAGCAGTGCCGAGGTAAAAAGCAGCTGCGTGAATTGCTATGCAACCATTTGGCTAAGTAGTTATCAGATGATTTAACTCTTACTTATTTTCAGAGGACACATACAGATCGTACAATAACTGAGAACGTACAAGTAAATGTACATGATTATATAGACTGGCTTGCCAATATGGTGAAAGGCCTTAAAATTAATGATTTTACTGCTGTATCTCAGGCCAAATTTTTTAGAAGAATTGAATATCGATAAGGTCATAATTTTACTTGACTTTGGTGAGAATTTCTCTTTCATTGTGCAAGATGCCATTCAGGGATTTTTCTGGGACAACCGTTAGGCAACAGATCATCCACCTGTTATCTATCATAAAGTTAATGAAAATGTGTCCTACATGACCTTTTGCATCATCAGTGACTGCTTGGATCACGATGCAGTAGCAGTATATCCCCTATGAATGAGCCATGGCAATGTATAAGAAAATATTTTAGTGATAGAACTGCAAGCCAGCATAAAAATTCAAAAATATAAAAAAATATATGCTTGCATTAATCAGGCTTTGATTTGTCAGCAGAATGGCATTTTTTGCCACAAGTCATGGAAAAAGTGTATGTGATGAATCGGCGGAACGGTAAAATGTTTACCTACAAGAGCCTGTTTACAACAACCCAGTGGACAAAACATTTTATCAGTGTGTGATTTGAGTGAGTTGATAAAAATGTCGAAGGCATAAAAACATCGTATGTTTCCAGTGCTGATGTAGAGATTTGGAAATCAAAATTGAACATGCGGTTTTAAAACTCTAAAACAATTAAGGGACAAGACCTCATCACTAAAACATTTCAATCAGTGAAAATGAGTAACAATTCAGTGGACTTTCTCTGCCCAAGTTCAGAGTACCGAAAAAAGTTGATTTACAAAATAGAAAAGCAAGATCATGTGCCAAAGAACATTATTAAAAACCCTGGAACTTATGTCATCACAGTACATAAAAACAGATGGTACATTGGCTGTGTTATTCAAACAGTTGAGGATGCTTACCATCAGGCTTAGAGGTCAGAGGTATGTACTTATCCTTCAAATAGGTACATATTCCACCAGTTTTTGCCTAATTGCAATTATCTAGTAAATACATATATTTGCTAAAATGTTTCCATTTTATACTATTTGGAAATTAAAAATAGATTGCCTGCTAAATTTAAATAATGATAGGGGTTAACAGGAACTTTGATACTCAAATACAACTCCCCTTTTGGGGGAAGCCCTGAAACATAAGTGCAGTAGCCCACCATTTTACAACCATCAATAAAATAAATCATAGAAGCACTATCCATCATGGGAGCAACTTCAGGTTTAATTTTCCTGAAAGAGGGAGTATAGAGCAAGTTATATTAAAAAACTCAGCCACCTAATTGGTGTCCCTTTTTTGTTATTAGAAGTTGAAAAAGTGGCATTTTTCAACAAAAAACACTAGCGGAATGATGATTTTCATAAGATTTATTAACAAATAAATCCAAAATTGCCCAAAACCTCACTCTATATTAAAGTTGGTGGTCTTAAACCATGCTTACAGAGATTTTTATGGCTTTCATTTGATATATGTGATTTTTACAAGTATTTGAAAATGTCACTTTTTTGTCGAAATTTGTCAAAAGTGCAATTTTTGAACATTTATAGAAAAAAAAGTTGTCAAGTGAAAATCGTTTTGATAACAGTTTTGAACACTATAGCAGCATGTTTATAGCCTCTAAAATTTTTACTAGCTTCACTCGTTTGGTTTAGGTTTTACAGGGGCACAAATATGGTAGTTTTGAATAATTTGACCGGTGCGCAGAATATTTGTGTGCGCCTCATTGACTTCAAACACTCATATCTTGGAAAATACTTGCAATGGGTCTTTAATATTTTGGATTTTTCTTAACTAAGGTTGAAACTAACAACAGGGAAAAAATTATCAAAATCTGAGATGGTGAGCGTGGGAACCCCCAAAAATTGGTTGAGTTGACATGGAATGACCCAGCTAGAATTAGAAAAGAAGCTTAGTTATGAGATTTTTACAATGAGAATTTTAAGTAACACCAATTCTAAACCTAGGAATTTTAATAGCTGTTTTCTTATTTTTAGTGTTGTCCTCGTTGTTCATTTATTCCTGTGAAATCATAGGTTGAAAGAATGTCAATTATGGCATTACGAATCCTAAAGAGTGTCATGCCATTTTAAAATGTGCTAGCAAAGTATACCGAGAAAATATGAGTAAATTTTATGTTTATTGGTGAGGATGTGATGAACTAAATGAAAGTGTGAGTTGAAAATGCTGATGTCGTTCATAATGCTAAGGGTGGTTGGTGCATGATATTGATATAGCATGTATGCATGACTGTGTAATCTCTCCTCTCACTCTAAGTCTCTCTTTAATTCAAAGTTTTTGAATTTTGTGAAAGCTATTTAATTTATGCTGTGTAGTGCGTCTTTTTGGAGAGTAAACTTCGGTGTTTAAATTTTAGAAGAAATTTTGTTTTTACGTGAGGAATCTAGCTGTAAGTGAACAGAAAAAGGAAAAGGATGTCTCAAGGGTTCAAATCCAGTCAAAGCCTCTGAAGGCACCCTAATACAAATCCTGTGCAAACAAAGAGGGTCAAGGGAAGGGACTGGACCTGTTACTCTGGCCTGTGGCCGGTTTGGCCCTCACCGACCTCAACCAACCTCGGGCCTCTTTAAGCACTGCTTTTGTTGTGTTGTCTTGTAGATAGAGGAGGGGCGAGCGCGGACGCAAGGCGGTAGCAGTGCACCCACGGAGCTGGTGCGCGACAAGGAGGAGCCTTTGAAGCTGAATCTGAGCCTGAAGGCCAAGGCGGCGGACGATGAGCACAAGCCACCCACGACCAGCCTCCTCTTGCTGAAAGGTGAGAGGGAGGGAGAGTGGAAGGGAGACTGAAGCGAGGGCTATTTGGGGAGGCACTTACACGTGTTGTGGGCCTCTTTAGGTGGAGTAAGTTGATTGACGCTTGAAATCTCCAAGTGGGTAATCAAGAGTGCAGAGAGACGAATGAGTCTGTGAGTAACCAAAAAAGTAACTTATCATTTCGTATATAGGCAAGAAATTATGATATTCTAATGCTTATTCACCATTGCGAATGATGGCAGTTGAGGTAGTAACAATTCTGAAGAAAAGAGCATAAAATTAGAGGTGTGCGAATAGTATCCGCGAATACTCGAGTACCTCGAATACTGGAAAGTATTCGATATTCGAGATCTCGAATAATTATGCCAAAGGTACCGTCTCGAATACCTCGAATACTTTGAATTTCGCGTCATACACTGTCGCTCGCACGTCGCTGGTAGTTGACTCGGAAAAATGAGGAGAACTCTAGTCGTTTAGTGCATGCAGCGCCGTTTTAGGCATGCTGACGAACTACATCAAATTCGCGGGTTAGAGCGGTGAAAAGAGTTCGACGTGGGGAACCGAAATTGATCGAGTGAAAAAAAATCCGAAAATCCCAGGTGTCCCCCATCAGGAGAACCTCAGTGCCGTGGGATAGCAACATTTGCCCATTTCCCACGATCCGCTATCCCCTCCATTCAGCATTCCCCTCACCCACTCTGACGATTTCCTCTTCTCCGAAATCAAACAAAAGATCCCAAATCGTGCAGGGATCGTATTACGAAGACCTTGGCTTCGAAAAAAAATATCAAGTTACACGAAAACAATAAAAACGTGTCTTGCGCTCCCCCCCCCCCTCTACTCACCCACTGGCCTTTTTCTGCTTACCTGCTTCGAAGTTCCCCATTTCTGGAGGTCAACTGCTGCATGAGTTATCTACTAGCCCAAAAGTTGTCTTACAATGACTTTCGGCAATTGATATTACACTTTTATTGGATTGAAATATTAGTAATATGCACATAATTTAAGAAAGAATAAGACCAAACATGACATATTTCTGACTTTATGTAAGCATTTTACGCCGGAAAACAAATGCCGGAAAGACGAAGAAATACGATGGAGGCTTAGTATTTAGGTGTAATGCTCAAATAGGGTGGTTTCCTATTATTTTTTATTGCCTAAATCGAAATATTAATACTCCTGGAGTACGTATTTAACGCTTTTAGATGTTTGTAAGACGATACCTATTTTTCGCATTAAAATTAAAAGTGATAATTTTCAAGCGCACGAAAACGCGATGGGTAAGTATGAATGCCGGGAAAAACTCCGCGTGACGTCGTTCTGCTTCCCGCTGCCGCGAGTGAGGTGACCTTGGGGCAAGGCTCTGAGCGCTAATACGACGTAGGTAGCCGAGTACCATGCTAGCTGGTAGCGCTTGGCTTAAATAAGGATTATTAATACCTTATGAAATGAAGAAAACTTTCCGACCTTAGCCAGTTTTAATAAGTGATTATTAAGACATGTTTCCCTGAGCTCTGTGCCTCATGTATGCATTGGTAACCTCAGGCGATGTAAAACTCCTATCCTCTCGTGTGGAAACTAGGTCTCTGTGATGTCACGTGGAGTGGCATCGCATGGGCGCCAATCTGGCCTTTTTCAAATGAGGATAAAATTGACCATTGACATTGGTCTAAACCGGTATGTCTAGAACCAAATAATTTGTATATTATGGATACACCAATGGTGGGTAACGAATCACAATCAATGCCTTTAATTTTTTTAATGAAGGAAACTACCCTATTGTTTACATAAAATTAAAATATTCCATTAATCAGCTAAATTCCTGTTTGAATCCTTTAAAGGCAATCACAATTACTCGCCAAAATCTTGGGTTTCCTGCTGCGTAGGCGACCTAGTCAAACATTTTCACATTCATCGTTTAGTATTCGAGGTATTCGAAATTCGAGGTATTCGAATATTCGAGCAATGATTTGATATTCGAATTCGAGAAATCTACTATTCGACCCATCCGTAGATAAAATCATCGAGAAGTCGAGTCGAATTTGAGTCATTTGCAGGTCGGAAAGTGAGAGAAAAGAAATCTTGACAAATTAAGAAATTTCACTCATTTTCCTTGTTATTGTTTGAGTCTGGATATTGTAGTTCATGGAGCAAGACATTCGTTAAGAAGAGTCTTGCAGGTAATCGCGCACTCTCAGCTCCTGCCAGTTTCATCCCCTCTCTGCATTCTCGGTCCTTTAGTGCAGTTGGATGCCCAAATTTAAAACCCTCCCAGCGGCATTGACTCACAATCAAATTATGATATATTTATACGTATTAGTTACATGGGTAACTGTTGCTTGCTCTTAAATTGCAGTCTTTGTTGCACTATAGCAGAATTTTCTGTCCATTGACAAAATTTCAAATGATGTTCTACCATCAATATGAATTAATTTAATGCAGGAATTGTTTCCATTCCAAAAATGTGCTCATAAAATATTCTTATTTTATTTTAAACCTTTGATAAACCTCATTAACTATGCATTTAAGTATATAATTTATTTTGCTGATTTCTAGAAGGTCAAATCCAATGTTCACATCTCATAATGAGTGGAGTAGCTGCGACTCCTCGGGATACTACTATTGCCACTAAAAAGGTAGAATTTTTACCTTTAAGCATTTTTCATGAAATTCTGCCAAAGCTACATAGGGTCGAGTAATGTATTGTTTTGCTCATTTTTTATTCGACTACAACAATGAATCACTAAACAGTGTTTAAACGTAACTGTGAAATGATGCACTGAATTGTTGAGGCCTTTACTTTGTAGAATTCCATTATATGGTTGGAAGGAAATTACTTTGCTTTTCTACAAAACACTCACTTTATTGCCAACTAGTTTCGGTTACACTGTACCATTTTACACACTAGTCTTGAAAATGGTACAGTGTAACCGAAACTGGTCGGCAATAGAGTGTGTGTTTTGTAGAAAAGCAAAGTAATTTCCTTCCAACCATGTAACTGTGAAAACTTGTGAGGCATTGCTTGTATTGCCCTAATGTTCAATAAGTATAGCTGGATGGTGAATTGGTTGTAGGGTCCGATGTGGAAGATGATCCGGTCACTAGTGATGATTCTCTGTAAGACCCAGACCTCAATATCAGCAGCGATGATGAAGGGGGAACTTTGGAATTTTAGAGTTCGGAAGCAGGGACTATGGAGATAAGTCCCGCAAGAGACTCCGATGAGAGTGTTTTGCCTTCAACAATCCACCCGCATGAATCGAGTGAGTCTTCCTCTGCACATCCAAACTGCTGTCATGACTGGAGTAATCCCTCTGGAAAATATACCCTTTTATTGAGGAAATAAAACTTGGAAAAAAACAAATAGGCCATCCGTAAACTAACTTCAAAGTCTTTCTTGCAGACCGCCGACAAAACTTTGAGTTTGAGGGACCGCATGGCATAGCTAGGGAAATAACAGCAGCATTAGTTGATGGAACTCCTTTAGATATTTTTCACTTTTTCTAGATTCAGATATTATAAAGGAAATGGTAAAGTAAACTAATCTCTTTGCAACAGAAACTCTTATGTCTACTGAAGACGTCGGAGAGCAATCCAGATTACACTCGTGGGAACCTGTCCCTTTAAGGGAAATGAAGAGATTTATTGGCATACTCGGATATATGGGTATAGTTGATTTGCCTAAACTTCACCACTACTGGTGTAAAAGAAGGCTCCTTCGAGTTAGCATACTTTCTAATGTGTCGCTACGCAATAGGTTTGAAATCCAACTAAAAATGTGTTATTTTTGTAATAATGAAGAGTGCCCAGATGGCGGTCGAGGCTTCAAAAATGAATTCCCTCATCAGGAAGTGGAAAAAGTGCTTTAACCCAGGGGAAACTTTTTGTGAGGATAAGACTTTCAGGGGACGCAGCAATATATTCCACAAAAGAAACCCATAAGTACGGAATAAAAATTTTCAAATTGTGTGCAGATAAAGGATACACATGGAACATGAAAATGTATTGCGATAGAGAAAAGGATGCAAGTATTTCCGTGCTAACTAATGTAGTAATGAAGTTATCAAAAGATTTGCTAAATTCAGGAAGAACCGTGATAACCGGCAATTACTGTACAGGCATAGAGTTGGCAAATGCTCTGCTAGACAACAAGACCCATCTAATTGGGACACTTCGAATTAATAGACGAGGAAACCCTAAAAATATGATTGGTGAAAAGGTGAAAGTTGGGGAAATAGTTGCGCAAGAGAATAACAGAGGAATATGCATTTTGAAATGGCGAGATGTTTTGCTTCTACAGTAAACTCCCGATTATACGAAGCAGGATTTTACGAAGTTTTCGATTATACAAAGTGATATTGCGGTCCCGGCGAAAAGCCTATGCTAAATACATGGCGCTATTCGATTATACGAAGTTTTGATTATACGAAGTTTCGATTATACGAAATGTTTTGAAATTACGAACCTCGGCTCGGTCCCCAGGAGCAAATGGCATTCGTTTATACGAACTGTGGTGAAATATTTGCCAATAAAACCAGTTACTCCGGCGTTAGTAGCTAAAAAAAATCAATGCTTCCGACTGTGGTCCATCAAAAGTGTGAAATCGTGAATGATAGTGCAATTTTGGAGAGAAAGGGTTTGCCTAAAACCTCACGGAGGGAATTTAAGGGAAGTAGGAGTTCAGTAAAAATATCGCGACTTCGTAGTTTAACATGTCAGGAAGGTTGCGCGGTGTATTTCGTACACTCCTACTTAACCCTTTGCACTGCTGTGAACGTACCTGGTATGTTCGCAAGGCAGGCTGCTGTGAACGTACTTCGAAACTACTTGACTACTTTTTGCCAAAGCACTTCGAAGGGTCCCCAATCCGGGACCCTTTCCTCAACGAGCTCACCCTTGCTGGCCCCTCTCCTCGACCCTCCGAGCGGGTGAGAGAGGTAGCCAATATGGTACGAGCAGAGAGACTGGGCGCTCGTCACGGTCACAGCCAATTTCCAACTCAACCGAGTCCCTTACCGTACCCTGCTTATATATACCGAGGTAGCCAATATGGCCGGCCTAGGCATATATTAGAGAAGTACGGTAAGGGACTCGGTTGAGTTGGAAATTGGCTGTGACCGGGACGAGCACCCAGTCTCCCTCCCCAAAAGTGACCGCTCTTGACTGCATTTTGAAAATCTATCAATCAATGCCATCATCAAAAAATGATTGTTTGCATCGCACTCCTGCCAATCAGGCATTCAAGTATGTCTCTGAACCGTGTTTCAGCGATGAGAGATAACGATTTTGTTAACTTTGCTAAAATGGCCAAGTTAATAAAATTGTTATTTTTCATCGCAGAAATACGGTTCAAAGACGTACTTGATTTCCTCCACTACAATCGCTACAATATTTTGGACTACGATAAAGGGAAAACTTCCATTGATTTGTGAGAGCAGCTTTGAAGCTAGCTTAGATCAGCCTTATGGAAAACATTGAAATGGTATTGAAAATTGGTAATTGAATTAATTTTGGGGGACTAGCGTCTTAAATGCACATATTCTGTACAAAACAAATTAACAATTGCACAACGTCCATAACGGTTTTTAGGGAATTATTAATTGATCGGTTGCTGTTTGGTGAGGAGGAAGTGGCTGAAGGAGATGAAATAGGGACATCATTCGAAAAGAAAAGGGAAAAACTTCCACTCTCACTAAAGAGAAAGAGTGAGATAGTATTGCAAAGCCGTTACGAAAAGAAAAAGAAAGGGCTTATGCATAAAAATAAGGTGCCTAAGGTAACTACTGATTGTAAAGACTGCAAAGGTAACCCCCACTTTTGCATTGATTGTTTTGCAATGCATCATAAAAATAACTCTTGCAATAAATAAATAGTGACCATGTAATGAGTATCAGAAAAATGTGAAGTACAGTAAAACCTCTATGTAGTGAACCTCTTTACATCGTAAACCTCCATACTTCGTACCAACCCACTGGTCCCGTCAGATTTACATGTAAATTTATAGGAAAACCTCTATATAGTGAACCTCTTTATCTCGTAAAACCTCCATACATCTTACCAACAAGACAGCCCCGAGGCGGCCTAACTACCTCCGCAAATCGTACCGAGACAACTAGAGACAATTAATGCAGCCGCGATTACCTGCATGGAATGACATTTTCAGCGATAAATGTTTCACGCTTATTTTTTTCTTTTACACCTTAAATAATTTTCACGTTAACCATTAGTTAGGGCATCCAACTATCCTAATAATATTAAGTGCCGGTAAATGAAGACAGAACACATCGTTTTCTCTTGAATCACGGTCAAAATCACGCGATAACACTCGCTTTCTTTTACTGATGGCTTTATTTTCTTGTAAGTGCCTACATACTATGATCAGTTAATAAAAGAGGCGACCAGCGCAGCCTATAATCACTAGCTGACGGAAATATTTCAACTAACTTCACTCCCATCCATGGAGACTGAATTACTCGACCGCATTGCTACTTCCGCTTCTAAAATTAAAATATTTCGAGAATTTTCCGCGACTTGAAATAAATCAAATACAGTTTTGCAATTATTTTATTCCCATATTTTCCGGTGTAGCACTTTCTTACTACCGCCTTGGTAATTTTTTCGATGCTTTCGTGAACGATCGTAGTTTAAACCTCGCACGCTCCGCGCGCTCGTTAAGGGGCTCCGCCCCTTAAAAACCCCGGTTCTGGCTTCGCCGTCTACAGTTGTGGTCGCTCGAACACTTTTAAAGTTCGAATAATCTCACCTCAGCTAGGGGCTGGCTTCGCCGGCCAGGGGGTAGGGAGGCGCCCCACTCATTCCTCGAAACGGCTTCGCCGTTCCTCGCTGAAGGGTGGCTTCGCCGCCCAGGGGTTGAGTGTGAGTTGAGATGGGGGGAGTCTACAGTGGCTGCGCCGCTTGAACATCGGGGCGGCTTCGCCGCCCGAGGGTTACTGAAGCTCCCCCTCGCCTACGCCAGTTACTCCTCGGAACGGCTTCGCCGAGGAGCCCCCCCGCGGCTGCTCCACTTAGTCCTCATTCTCCACCGATAGGGGTGCCCAGGGGGATTCGGGGGTTTTAATGTGTTATGCATGCGGTCACCAATCGTCCACAGTGATCACGTAGCGATGATTGTAAAGGGTAGTGCAATGCGGAGTAATAGTGGCGACAAGTACCCATAAAAGAAGACTTAATGGCAAGTTTTTCATGTTTTTGCGGGGGGTTCCAACGGAATACCGGGGGTTTTATACTTGTGTTAAACCAGTGGTCACAAATTGTTCTCATAAATTCCGTGCCGATAAGTCCTAGGGGTCCGGAACAGTGGTCTGACCATTCTTTTACCTGGAGAGGCGATTTATTAGAATTTTTTTGGGAGGTTTCACGGGGTTATCAGGGGTTTTAATGAGTGGTAGGGGCACCGGTTAAAGTGTGACGAAAACTATTCGGAAAGGCGACTTTAAAATTTTTTTATTTTTTTTTCGGCGATGTTCCAGGAGGTGATCGGGGGTTTTCTGGTATTTTTTCCCGTATGGTTTACGGTGGCTCGCCCTAGCCAAATATTCCGGATCTAGAGCTCAGAGGGGACGAGTAGTGCGGCGTAATGTTTGCGAGAAGTTCCCAAAAAGGAGACTAAATGACACATTTTACATTTGGGGGGAATTTCAGGGGGATACCGGGGGTTTAAATGTGTGTACTCCTGGCGGTCACCATCCATTCACATAAATTCCGTGGGGATGCGTCGTTGGGGGCGGTGGAATAGGCACGAAAAGTACCCAAAAAGTAGACTTATATGCAGAATTTTATTTTTTGGGGGGGTGTATATGGGTTTACCGGGGGTTTATAGATTTTTACTGCCAGCGGTCATCAATCGTCCACATCAATTCCGTAGCGATGAGTGGTAAGGATTGGAAAAGCGGCGGAATTGTGACGAAAAGTACCCGAAAAGGCTACTTATATGCAAATTTTAATTTTTTTTGGGTTTCGGGGGGTTTAAAGATGACGATACTATATGGTCACATTCATATACTGTCATATCTAAAAGAAGTAGGCCCTATGACATCCATAGTCCTATGACATCCATGACATTTCGAGAGAAATACAATAAAAAGTAAATCTCTCCCCGGAAAAAATTAGTAGTGCCCGCCATTTTTATTTTTTCGCGGTTACATCGATTAAATAATTTATTAAATATTTATGTTTTCTGAAAGAAAATGCATAGCTGTATGTAACTACAAAGTTTGAAAGAAATCGGTCGGGTTAAAATTGACAAAACCTTGTGTTAATCTTTTGGAAATCGTAATTTTCGGTGATTTTCGGAATACTTTAATTTTTTTCTGAGTATCCAAGCATGATGAAAGAAAATTGTTAGCTATTATTCGTAGACAATGTTATGAACATATATATTAATCATTTTCGTTGTCCAACTCACAAAATTAGGCCGACAGTAGTGGAAAATATGAAATATTTTCCGAGAAATCAATTCTTGGACGCCATTTTGAAAGCTTTTAACATAGAAATTAACTTTAAAAATTACATAAGTAAGTGGCGACATTTATTGGCTTTCATTATATACAGCAACGGTCCGTGTGACGGAAATGTATCGCCTGTATAACGATAACTAGTAAACGGACTCCCGGGAAATAATGGGAAGTGTCCGCCATTTTTAATTTTTTGCTGGGTTATCGATGGCAAAATTGTAAAAATGTTTAAATTTTCTAAAACAAAATGAATACTTTAACGTATATACTAAGTCTAATTGAAATCGGTCTTGTTAAACTGGACGAAATCTTGTGTTAATCTTTTGGAAATTGTACTTTTTGGCGATTCTCGGCATTATTTAATTTTTTTCTCGGCAACCAATGGTGACAAAAACAAATTGTTGCCTAGGTTAAATGACTAATCATGTAAGCATGTATAATAATCATTTTCGTTTTGCAACACTAAAAATTAGGTCGATGGCAGCAGAAAGTATGAAGATGTTTCCGAAAAATCATTTTTTGGACGCCATTTTTGCGGCGTTAAACTTAAAGTATAACTTTAAGAAATACATAGGTACGTGGCAGCATTTATTGGCTCTCTAAGTGTACAACAACAACCCGTGTATCATGCACAATTCGCGCGCAGCAAATTAAAAACCGGAAGAACGTCCCCGAAAAAAGCGCGATTTCGGCCATTTTGTCATCCTGGCGAGGACACGTGGCGGAAACTTCCGGTTTTCGGATTTTTCCTCCGGATCATTTCGGGTTCCCCGCACGCGTGCCAAATTTCAGCTCTCCACCATGTCTGGAAGTGGTCGGGAATTTGTATCCATCAGTGAGTCAGTTACCTCAAGGGCTGTATATAATATGAGCCATCGACTCCTCGGAACGGCTTTCCGTTCCTTGCCTGTAAGCGGCTTCGCCGCCAAAGGGTTATCGGCGCCCTCCCCTAGTAAGCTTCCTCGTGATGGGGTGGCTTCGCCGCCCTAGGTTTACCCGTGTCCCCCCGGGACGTCGACTCCTCGGAACGGCTTCGCCGTTCCTTGCCTGTGGGCGGCTTCGCCGCCCAAGGGTTATCGGCGCCCTCCCCCCTCGTAAGACACCCATTCGGCTGCTCCACATGTTGGAGCGGATTTTCCGCCTGAGGGTTCTCCGAGGTTTTCCGTGCCTCTGACTCCTCGGAGTGGCTCCGTCGTTCCTGGGGCGGGGGCAGCTTCGCCGCCAGGGTTTTCACTCATCACAGAGCAATGCGTACTACCAGCTATCCCCCATCGTTTGCAAAGGCTGCCGGGGGATAATGTGGCAGAATGTAGACGCATGCTAGCCGTGATCGGGGCATTTTAGCTTATGACGATGTTTTGAAGGCGGTATGGGGGGTTTACAGGGGTGTTATGGGGTGTACTGACAACGGTCACAATCATCGAAATAAATTCCTTAGCGATGAGTCATAGGAGAAGGGAATTACTGCTGAAATATGCGAAAACACCAAAGAACATGCTATTTACAGAAAAAAAATAATTTTTTCCCTGGTCTTCTAGGAAGCCACGTGAAATTTCGAGGGGTTTTCTTGCATAAAAGGTCTTTGTCTACCTACAATAAAAATTCCAGCGATCTAGCTGTAGGGGAACAATTATTTTTCCCGTATTACTCACATTTAGATTACCAATTCTGTGTTCTCCACATAGCGGTGCATAGGCGCTGTAATAAGGCATAACTAATGTGAATTTCGTAGCCGTACCTTGTGGGGAAGTGGTTTAAAAAAATCGCTTTTGGTGTCCATGTCCTGGAACCCCTTTTATTACTCTACTATTTTGTTAAGAAATGTACATTTAAAAATTTGAAGTTTTATTGCGGGGGTCTAATTGGGGCAGGATAATTGAACATGACGGGTAAATATAGCCGACACAATTCCCATTCGGAATCAATAAAAAGGATACAACTGGGATGAATGGTACACGAAATATAAGACTTATTAAGTAATTTTTATTTTTTTGGGGGGGTCACAGGGGGTTTTCGGGGGACCTAAAGTGCTTGTTCTGTATAACGCGGCATCGTTTACCTTCGATAAAAATTTCGGCTCTGTAGCTGTAGTGTAAGCATGCTTTTTTGACGGTGTCACCCGTTAAAATTAAATATTCTGCGTTCTCCTGGTTGCGGCACGTAGGGGCACGAGAAAGACGTCACTCACATGAATTTGGTGTCCATACCACGTCGGGAAGTGGCAAAGAAAAATTCCGAAAATTTTAAAATCGTGTGTTGAGGGAATGCAAACTTCATGGCGGATGTGTTGTAAGTTACCAAACGTTGTAGGAGTCGCGATTTCAATGGAAAATCGATTGTCAGTAATTACTCGAAATTCGTTGAATTTATGGATATGAAAAGATACCCAAAAAATGAAGAAAAAAATCTTGTATGTTGCATTAAATTGAATTGGTCCTACGATTATTGCAAATTGGTAAGAAAAGCATTGGAAATTTTAAAAAGTAAAAAAAAATACTTTAAATCAAAATATTGCCAAGAAAACCACACCAAAAAATCAACCAAAAAATCTTGTATCTCATACGTTAAGGACTTATTCCTACAACGATTTAAAGTTGGTTTTAAAAAAATCCAAAGATAGGCCCGTAAGAAAAGCATTGGAAATTTAAAAAAATTATAAAAAATACTTTTCATCAAAATATGGCAAAATCTTTCACATCAAAAAATCAAGTTTCCGTCAGAGAAATTTCATGTTCCTAAGACATTTGCAAGTAGGCAATGAAAGGAAAATGTTTCAGTCCCATACGGCTCCAGTGTTAATTCGGATCGATATATCTCGAAAACCGATCGACTTTTTCAAGTTTTCGGACTTTTCCCCCCGATGAATATTTTTTCTCCACGACCTGTAAAAATTTCGTCTTCCCAGCACGTCCGGAAGTGGTCGGGAATTTGTATACGTGAATCAGTGAGTGAGCTATCTGTCACACATCGGGTTGTATATGATATTGACTCGCCGCGATGCGCGCGCTCGTTAGGGGGCTACGCCCCCTAAAACCCCCCCTCATCCGGCTTCGCCGGCTGCCCACACCGGACGGCTTCGCCGTCCCACCCGCGACACCTCGGGACGGCTTCGCCGTTCCTCGTCAGGGGTCCGCTTCGCCGCCCAAATATTGAGGTAGCCTTGTGACGGAGACCCGCTAGTTCCTCGGAACGGCTTCGCCGTTCATCGTGGAAAGGCGGCTTCTTCGCCCAAGGGTTACCCGAATCCCCCCGAGGCGTCCACTCCTGGGAACGGCATCGCCCTTCCTCGTGATGGGGCGGCTTCGCCGCCCAAGGTGTACCTGTGTCTCCCCGAGCCGTCGACTCCTCGGAACGGCTTCGCCGTTCCCCGCCTGTGGGCGGCTTAGCCGCCCAAGGGTTATCGGTGCCCTCCCCCCGTAAGCTTCCTCGTGATGGGGCGGCTTCGCCGCCCAAGATTTACCCGTGTACCCCCGGGCCGTCGACTACTCGGAACGGCCTCGCCGTTCCTCGCCTTTGGGCGGCTTCGCCGCCCAAGGGTTATCGGCGACCTCCCCCCTCGTAAGACACCCATTCGGCTCCTCCACGTGTTGGAGCGCATTAGCCGCCCCAGGGTTCTCGGAGTTTTTCCGCGCCTCTGACTCCTGGGAGTGGCTCCGTCGTTCCTGGGGCGGGGGCAGCTTTGCCGCCACGGTTTTCTTTCCTCACAGAGCAATGCGTACTACCAGCTATCCGCCATCGTTTACAAAGGCTGCTGTGGGATAATGTGGCAGAATGTAGACGCATGCTAGCCGTGAATGTGTCATTTTACCTAATGACAATGTTTTGAAGGTGGTCCGGGGGGTTTCCAAGGGTTTTGATGAGTGTACTGAGTACAGTCACAATTACCACATAAATTCCTTATCGATGAGTCATAGGAGAACGGAAAACTGCTGAAATATGCGAAAACAACAAATAAACATGCTATTTACAGAAAAAAAATTTTTTTCTCTGCTCTTCTGGGGAGCCACATAAACTTTCGAGTAATTTTCCTGCATAAAATTTGTTTGCCTACCTACAATAAAAATTCCAGTTCTCTAGTTTTATGGGAACAATGAATTTTCTCCTATTACTCACATATGTATGACAAATTCTGAGTTCTCCACATAGCTTTGCATGGGCGCTATAATAAGGCATTACTCACGTGAATTTCGTAGCCGTACTCTATCGGGAAGTGCTTTAAAAAAATCGCGTTTATTTGTATATGGGCTAGAAGGAACAAAACAACACTACTATTTTGTTAAAAATCTGCATATAAAAATTTGAAGTTTTATAGCGGGTGTATTATTGGGCCTGGATAACTGAACATGACGGGTAAATATAGCCGACACAATTCCCAGTCCGAATAAATAAAAACGATACAACTCCGATGAATGGTACACGAAATATACCACTTATTAGGTAATTTTTATTTTTTTGGAGGGGTCACAGGGGGTTATCGGGGGATTTGATTTGCTTCTCCCGTATAACGCGGCATCGTTTACCTTCGATAAAAATTTTGGCTCTTTAGCTGTAGTGCAAGCATGGTTTTTCGACGGTGTCACCCGTTAAAATTAAATATTCTGCGTTAACCGGGTAGCAGCACGTAGGGGCACGAGAAGGACGTCACTCACGTTAATTTGGTGTCCGTACGTCGTCGGGAAGTGGCGAAAAAAAATTCCGAAAAATTTAAAATCGTGTGTTGAGGGAATGCAAACTTCACGGCGGATGTGTTGTAAGTTACCAAACGTTGTAGGAGTCGTGATTTCAATGGAAAATCGATTAGATTTAATTACTCGTAAATCGTTCGACTGATGGAAAATTAAAGGTAGCCAAAAAATTAAGTAAAAAATCTAGTATCTTGCGTTGAAAGGAAGTTGACCTACGATTATTGCAAATAGGTCAAAAAAATCCCGAAATTCGGCCCATAAGAAAAGCATTGGAAATTTTAAAAAGTTAAAAAAAATACTTTTAATGAAAATATTGCAAACACGACCACACCAAAAAATCAACCAAAAAATCTAGTATCTCATACGTTAAGGACATATTCCTACAACTATTTAAAATTGGTTTTAAAAAAATCCAAAGATAGGCCCATAAGATAAGCAATGGAATTTTTAAAAAAATATATAAAATACTTATAAACAAAAAATGGCAAAATGTTTCACATAAAAAAATCGGCCAAAAAATCTAGTTTCCGTCAGTGAAATTTCGTGTTCCCGTGACATTTTCAAGTAGGCGACGAATGGAAAAAGTTTTAGTGCCATAAGGCTCCAATGTTAATTCGGATCGATATATCTCGAAAACCGATCGACTTTTTCGAGTTTTCGGACTTTTCCCCCCGATGAATATTTTTTCTCCACCCACAGTGAAAATTTCGCATTCCCAGCACGTCCGGAAGTGGTCGGGAATTTGTATACGTGAATGAGTGAGTGAATGAATGAGTGAGCTATCTGTCACACATTGGGTTGTATATAATATAGATTTATTGCGCTTAGCGACAGTCATATGTCTTGCCTGCGTATTTATGCCGCGAAATCTGACTATTCCATCGGGGGTCCAGGACGTCAATTTATAGCAATACTGAACGAACATCAATCCATGCGCGGCAGTTTTAGGTGAAGGAGGCAGCTAATTAGCTGATACGCGGTAGGGCAATGAAATTTTTTTCCGTCGCCGCCGCTTTCTGAAGTTGTTCACCCAGCATTCTCACTGGGAAATCACGTCCTTTCGCAGAGCTAGCGTTTCTGTGCGCCCTCGACAGAGTTTTTCTTCAGAACGCTACGTGCATTGTATTTTGGAGAGAGGGAATTCAACAAAATTTTCATAATTACGCTCAATTTTTTGTCTATTTTTTTGCGGTAGTCATGTGTTTATTTATTTTTTTTATAATCTTTAACAAGTCACATGTTATAAGAATGATAAATCAATTCTAAAAGATATAATAAGGAGTATTTTCAATTATTTGCCATAAATATGAAAAAATATGAAAATTACTTAATTAATCATAGGCTGTTGATGGATTCGAGAAATAAAAGAAGGCGACTGCTTGACTTTACCACATAATTAGCAATTTTCCTAGCCATCAACGAGGACAGGCAGAAGGCAGTGACCTTTGGAATACCATCATTCACCTTCACATCTATTTTAAACAACCGAGGAAAAACAGAAGAAACTGTATATCTAGGCTGCACAAATAAAAAAACTCAGGCAGTTAAATACGAGGATGAAGAAATTGTGTTTAGAAATATAAAACTATTGTTCTTTCCTCCGAACACTATTAGTAAATTACAACCCTTAGACCAGGGAATTATTTCTTAGGTCAAAAGGCATTAACGAAAACAGCCAGTGATTTATTTACAGTGAAAATGGCATGAAAAAGTTCTCATGGAATTGAAAACATTATTTCGAAAGAGTTTGAAAAAAAATTTAAGCAAACCTATTAACTAATTTATTTTCTAAAAAGGCCTCTTGAACAATTTACTTTTACCTTTGTGTAACCATTAAATTGTAAATATATGTTCACTTATGCATACCTATATATTTAAATATATTAATATAATGGCTTAAAAGACAGTAGCACCTTTCATTTCCCAAGGATATGAAAAAATGGTGCCTACCACTAAAACCTCTCTATAGTGAACCTCCATACATCAAATTGCCCAAATTTTGGTCCCCTCCATTACGATGTAAAGAGGTTTTACTGTATTTAGAAACGAAGTAACATTATGTATTTCAAATGTTATCGAGTGTCGAATAGACATAAATGTGCTTACCAAAAAAAGATTTTATGACATCTTTACCCATAAAAAAGTATTTCATAATTAAAATAAAAACATGTTATAAAAATGTCATTTTCATAAAACCTCTGCCGTCAGTAGTACTCCTTGAGGCCATAGCGGTCCGATCGTTATGCGCTTCATGCTGCAGTAGTGGTCCTCTGGCCCTACCCAGCGCTTCTCTTGGAAATATTTAGGGCGGTCCCATGGGGCCGCCGTGGCCACAGTGGATATTTTCGTAGCGGTCCCTATGAACCACTGCGGCGCTTAACATGTTAAGATAAACCACAAAGATGAAAATTTCCCCATTGCACACTACCAATATGGCTACCTAAACTAAATCTGTTTATCTGCCCTTTACAGTTAGGACTTGGAAAAAAAGGCTATGGGATTGAGAGAATTTAAATTTGAAACCTCTATTACCTACTTATGGACTGCATTGATAGCTTGATTTGTGTAGTAAAGTTCTTGGTGAGGATTAAATCAAAGAAGCATTTAAAAATGTTCGTGACATGCCGGTAGCACAATTTAAAATGTAAAAATATATAGTTGTTTTTTGTCATAAATTAATATAATTAATTTGCTAATTATGTTTTTTATTTGTTGTCTTGTATTTTGTCTATCATAGCTGAAGACATTCTTTGGACTGTGGGGCAGTCTACCCTCAGCATCATGTCGCACTTGGGAGATAGTCAATGATTACTGCAATCTGTGACATGAGCAAAGGTTCTTGGCATTCTGGTTGAGGAGAACTCAATTCCTTCTCATTCAATCAAGTCTGTGCTGGATGGAATGAACGTTGTCCTTGGTTGTTTTTGCGTCAGTGCTTCTCTCTGTAGCTACATAGCGTTTAAGCAAGGCTCAGCCTCATGGCTTTGAAGCGTACTGTCCCTGCCATTCCAGCTTATGTCTTTTAGAAAATACATGAGAAATATTCTTTTATAAAAATTGATCACATTTCCATTGAAGTGAGAATTTTGTTTATGTCATTCCAATGTTCCCTCTTGAGTGTCTCAAGCACACTGTTGTTGCCTGTTTCAGGCCGTGTCGTGGATGGTGCTTTGGAGGCAGGGAGCAGCCGTCAGAAGAGGGCGGTTGGCGAGATTGGAGGTGTTGGGGTAAAGAAGGCGAAAACCAATGCCCTCGATGACATTATGCTGGAGGAGGAGTCTAAGAAGGAGAGGGCCAATCGCAAGGATTACTGGCTGGCCGAGGTGAGTGCATCTCTGATTACAGACCCCCTTTTAACTGTCCAAAAATCTCCAGGAGAAAAGTGGTTAGAAGGGAACTACTAAAGATGTAGAGTAAACATAGATAGAGTAGCCAAGGCGTTGATGACAGCGCTCTCAACCTAAAGTCAAGGGAATTAACGTAATAAAGTCACGTAACAGAAAAAGGTGAGGAGGTAGAACGAGTCAGCTAGTCCATGCAAGTTTTCTAATTTATATTTATCAATAGGTGTGTGTAACTCATGGTAATATGCATACTTCTTTCATCATAAGGTCATTCTTGGGGTATAAAAAATACTTTCGCACACAATTACCTCCAATCATCCTATGTGCTATCAGGGCATGGTCCTTATTTTGAAAGTTTTTGAATTTCTTTTAGGACGCCCCCCAGTTTTGTTCCATTTGGTGAGAAATTAATTCGTGAAAATTATTTTTGCAATCGGATACTGGTAGTGTTGCTGTGAGACTCGAGACTTTCTTGCCTCGTCTCGAAAACAAGACGAGACCGTTGGGTAGAGATCAAGACGAGACGATACCACTTCCACGAGACTCTCGAAAGTCACAAAATAGAGATGTATGTTCTAAATTGGTATTTTATACAGCTTTATTCCTAAAACTATGTCCTTCTGTTAAGTACGTTTTCCTTAAGTATTACATTTTAAATTTAATTCAATAATAATTTCTGGATAATTTTCAGTGGTACTTCGTTAAAGCGAGTATGGGCTATTGCGAGACCCAAGCCAATACGAGGGATAGCCGAGGCAATGACCCCATAAATAGCATGTAAAAAAATTCGTTTTTACGAGGCCCTTTTGGTGTTGGCACTCGCCATAGCGAGAGTTTCCATCGCCAGAAAGCCCTCACCAATAGTCCCTGATTTCTGTTATTTCTTGCGATCTGTTAGAAATGAAGTTATGCTCAGTTTCAAATTCATGTAGTACGATGTCGTTCAATAAATAAGTAGTTCATTTTGGTGAAAGTATTGTGGCATTAACATTCGCGAATTCTTGATCTTCTTTTGTTCCTCGCGCAGCAGAAAGCTGTCGGCAGCATACCTGCACGTCTGTGAGTTGCGTGAATAGAAAGCCTTTGATGGCACACCATGGCCAAAAAACACCAAACACGTCTACGCAAGAAAATAAAAATAATAGAGTAGAGGCATCCCCTGAGTTACGTATGTCTTGACTTACGTAAATCCGTACTTACGTAAGCGACAACCGTATTTCAAATGATTGCGTTAATTTTCGAATGCGAGCGCAAAGTAGTAGATATTCGCTCGTACAACCCATGGTAGAAAAAAATATCGAATTGTTATCTAGTTTATATGTGCTAAAAATAACAAAGTGACCCATTTTTGTCATTCCTCGAAGGAATTTTCATCCATTTCTGTAGAAAAATCGCTTATAAATCCCAAGTCAGCAATCAACGTGAAAATTTGCAGTTCTAGCGATGGATGTGGTTGCGCTCATTCCTGTACGATACAACTTTTTATACAGCATGCACACCCGAACTCCGACTTTCAACTATTTAAAAATTATATCCTTAACCTGGATCCGCCCAATGTAACATAAATGTCACACCCTGTATCGCTCCACTGTAATGGCTCTTGCATCGTTCGGTCACGGTATATTGTTGTGTTTTATACTTCATAAGAAAGAGGAAGCTAAGTGCTTCAATTCAAGGTAAGAATTGTCAAGTGAGAGTGAAGACCTATCCTTTGAGTACCCCTGGTACTTATGCGCCTTCCCTAGACACTAAAAATGGACGTTCGCTTTGTGTAAATATTTAATTTTTTCATTAACTATATGCGCTACAGCGACAATTTTTGTTATGTATCAACATAATGATACAAATTTATTAATAATACATTAATATGTTTGGTATTGCTTTCCATTTCTGTAATATACTCTGATAAATGTTACTGTGACATAAATGTCACATTGGGCGGATCCCTGTGCAAATCTTCAAAGTTTCGAATTTTATGCTCTAGTTAGAATTTATTCCATTTTCAACGTTTTTCCTTCGTATTCCCGCCAAAAGATTTATTATTTATCAATTAGTCGATAAATTTGCATTTATTAACTTTTATTCCGGTAATTACTTTTGAATTAAATTTTTTAATATTAGGGATATCGATAGCTCAGAGATATTACACTGTGTGAAGCAAAATAGCTTCCGGAAAACGAAGACTTTGACGAAGTACAATATACCTTGAGCCACCAGAAGCAGCAATTGTCACTTATGAGGACATTGCAGATTACCAGGCTGGTGGACTTGTTGAAAATTTAACGGGAAGACAACTTCGGGCAAGAGTGGAGCTTGTTTTGCAGCTTGATAATGATAATACTAATGAATTTCAAGGGAAGTCCGGAAGTATTTCGGTACCAGTTAGATGTAAGGAAAAGGATTCGAAGTCAACGAAGCTTATGTCACTTCTCCAATAGAAAAAAGTAAAAAGAGAAGCTGCCAATTTGCGACAAGAAGGTCATTTTGTAAGAAATAGTTTATTCCCCGAAACAGATCTTCCTGAATAGAGGGAAAAATTGGGTGTAGAAATTTTTTAAATAGTTTTTTCGGATGACATTCTTTTTTCTCATGGCAGAATTAGATAATTATACTACTTCTATTGTTTTTTCATCTTCTAGCATCAGTAAAGAGGAGATGAAATTTTCACTGGAATTTTACTGTTATGAGGTTGTAACTGGTTTCCATCCAAGCGATGCTCCTGGGAAGATTCTGGGGGTGCTCACAACTCAATGATTACCGTAGCCTAGCGAAGGAATAGGTTCTTTGTGATGAGTAGATACCTTTACTGTGCAGACAATACGATGCCCGACATAATAGACAATTTGTGGTAGCTTCGCCGTAGATCACTAAATTAAAAGAACGTTTCAGAGGGATTTTTCCCACTGAGAAAACTCTCTTTTGGCAGGGGTATGATTGTGGAGTATTTTGGTATCCATCCTTGCATGTAATTCATTCGGCGGAAGACAATCAGTTTTGGTGGTAATGGTGGAATATTTTCCTTGACTTTTGGATGTAGCTTTTCACAATCTGAAGCTGTTCACAATCTGTACACAAGCGAAATCTGGTCATTGCATGTCACAATTAGAGATCAGGTGTGTAATAATGCAAACATTACTGACCATACATCGATGCAAAGGCAAGTATAGCCGCCGTACTACTTCATTTTCAACAGAGGCAGACGGTGAAATATGTTACGATGCTAATGATCAATTAGTCTCAAAAGATTGCGTCGCCGTGCTGGAGAACACTGCACTTCCGTCAAATGCACTGCATGCGATGCATGTAATATGGACAAATATTGCTTTACTACTTACCACTCAAAATGGTACGTATACGCCGGCATTGAACTCTAAAGCAATCTTTAGTTTATATGAAACAAATTGATTCAAATTTAATTCAATTTTATACTGTATTACACCCTTATATGTTGTGAGAATATTTTTCAAACATGTGTATTTATTCTATGTATTTTCCAAAATTGGGAAATGCATTTTCAACTGTTTTACTTATTAGCCATGTAAAAATATTATTTAAATGTGCCATCTACAAATCCATTGATTGTGTCAATTCAAGGTTCTGTAATTTCATAACACTACTGCCGAAAACTTTACATAAATTTAAAATAATTTTTCTTGATGTGTATTTGACAAGTTTATAATATAAACATTATAAATTTAAATATACCCCAAACTTGTGAAATAGCATTGAAAAAATCCAAAACACTCGTACACCTTAAGAAATCACAATTTACATCGAAAAATTTATGATTCCCGGGCAGTGGAACTCTGAAAATTATTGCTAAATTTTTAAACAATTTACTTTAAATTTAAACAAAAGCTTGAAAATAGTGTTCGTAATAATAATATGCTTTTCTAGTGTTTTTTTATCATTTTAATGAACAGTGCAGCTCAAATGCAAAAAATATTTGCTTTTTCTGGGGAAATATTACCTTGCACCAAAAGACAACAGATCCGCCCAATGTGACATTTATGTCACAGCCTGTATCTCGGAAACTACACAACCGATCAACAAAATATTTTCAGAATGTAGTAAAAATGAGACCCTTACCATTCCCCTAAAATATGAATTATTAATCTCAAAAAAAATATTTTGGGCGGATCCAGGTTAAGTTTGGACTTTTCCATCGGTAGAATTAAAAGAAAGTGAAGTTCAAGCAGAAATCTTTATTGAGGAAAAGAATTGTTTAGTACCCACGTTACGGCATTGAAATTTTGAGTGTTGGCAATGACCGCCGCGAAAAAGTTAAGAAAAAGTTGACACACGATATTAATTGCGTAATTGTTTACATGTTTCTGGCGGAAAATTTTATTAAGCTGCATTTTCTCGTTCTCTCATATTGTGTGCAACTGTAAATGAATATTGCGTCATTGAAAGCTTTTCCCCACTAACTTTGTTGCACGTTAATGACGGAGTTGGCTGAATAAAAGCTCACTTTTAATTAGCTTCGTGCTGTGGAAATACTCTTTGATGTTTCCAGCGAAGTAAATATTCAAATGATGATATTTTCACGTTATTTTATTGAGATATGAGAGAATGAAAGTATGTTTCCGTGCATGAAAGATTGAGTGTATGTGCGTGTGAATGTATGTGCGTGTGAATGTATGTAAGAATATAGTAATATACTGGCATTTTTTTGTGTGTTATTTACTCGCAGGGACGCCGACTTACAAAAAATATTGGGGGGGCCCAAACTGGGGATCTTTCCCTGGGAAATTTTATAAGTAGTGAGTTTTTTAAGAATTTTAGAAGAGTCATATGATCAACATTAGAACTCTGAGAACTCTAATCTCGATATCTGGACACTCCGGGGAAAATCGACAAGCCTGACACTTTTTTCCTCACACCCATTACGAATTAATGAGGGGGCTCAGGCCCCCTCAAGCCCCATGGAGTCGGCGCCGACTGAATGAAATTGTAATTGAATGAAACTTCACCGAGAATTTACCGTGCATTTCTCCGCTGAGAATTTCACTGCGCCGATCGCAATCTCTGAAGCACTAACGCAAAGGTTCGACTTACGCAAAGTCTTCCGAAACTTATCTCTTACGTAACTCGGGGGATGCCTGTAATATGATAGTGGCGTAGTTAATTTATCTTCCTATTCACTCTTCACAATAAAAAAAAAAAACGAAAGCGCCAAGGAATGTAGACCATGAAGAGTTAGAAGGAGCTTTGTTCTATAATATAGCATTTAATAATTAATCGGTCCTCCACTCAATGTGCTCATGTTCTTCACAAAAAACTCAAGTAATTGGGAGAAAGTAAGAATTTTATTTATAATGATATTGCTGTCTTCAATTTTCATTGGGTTCTCTGTGATTTTCCGATTAAATGACTGAACTACTCAATTGCCTCCTGGGCTGGGATATCACAGCCTGCATCTACATACCTGCTAGTGTTTTCATTCCATAAAGAAATCCAAATATTTTGCTGGACTTGGAAGTTTAATTTCTCTCAGCATATGGTACCTGCAGAAGTAATATCTCCCAAGAAGAATTTTTTCCATGCGCTCCGTGATCAATGCAATTGTTATAATATAAATTTAGGGCTGAGGATTTATAATCTCTGTAATCTCCAGCTCAACTCTGCGGAAGTTCATTGTAACAAATGAAAAGAGAAGTACGTTCTTATCCGCCTTCTTTTAAATTGGTGGATAGTTTTCTTTTCATTTGTCTGAAAATGTATGTCTATTGTAGTTGTAGTGAGGTAGATTGGCTGGCATTGATGATAAAATTGGTTTTTTCTTTGTCCCTTTTTCTGTCCAGTATGTTTTGAGCTTATGCAGTTTGAATTTTTCAGGGGATAGTGGTCAAAGTCATCACAAAAACTCTTGGAGATAAATATTACAAGAAGAAAGGTTTCATCAGTGAGCTGTTGGGCAAGTATGTTGCCATGGTGACGATGCTGGACACGGGTCACAAGTTGAAGTTGGACCAAGCTCACTTGGAGACAGTAATCCCAGCCATTGGTGAGTTCAGGAAGGAAGAGAGTTATTCATGGTAGAATATATTGTCAAGACTGAATTTGTAGCCCTTGCAGACTTTACTTGGCATCTGGACATACTTCTTCAGGACAATAGTTTTGGCAGCTTCACTGTCAAAAATGATGAAACTGTCGTCCAGAAGAAATAATGATTGACTCCGAGTAAAGCCTGGAAGGGCTACAAAAAGAGCCTCAGCAAATATTCTCTCCCCAATTCTCTTGGCATGTTTTGGAAAAAAAATCTTTTAGTTTGAACCAAGTTTAGAAACTGTAGATGCTCAGCATATTTGGTGCTCTTGGAGTACAACTGTGCCTTACATGATCCTTAATTTTTTCTTACGGTGGTATATTTTTGAAGCAACAGGAGAAAGAAATCTGAGAAGAGAAAACCACCCACTTTTTAGTTGTCTATACACCAACAGTGTTTAAGGGCTACTAGAGACATAATGAATTGCTGCATTTATGCAATACCATCACTATACCTTAATGAGGATTTCTTAAATATGATTTTGGAGCCCTAATTCCATAGCTTCAACGTGAGCTAGGCATTGGCCTGCCATAACTCTTGTAGGCTACAAAAAGTGTTCTTCATTGTGGTTTCTTGATGCATGAAACTTGAAACAATAACATGTTTTGTATTGATTTAAAATTAGCATCAATTCCACTGCGAGATTTCATCTGCCCTTATTATATACTGGTGCTGAACAATTCATGGCTCTTGAAATTACCAACTGGATTCCAATAGGATATTATAAAGTGTCCTTAGTAGCTTTCAAAAACAATAGAATAACTTATATGTTGTAACCGTAAACCCCAACTTTTGGGTGTAAATGACTTGGTCAAAAGATAAAGAAGATGTCTGTAAGGGAAAACCACGGCGTGCTTGCTAAAAAATCTAAGTATTTAAATAGAAAGGGTAAGTTTCAGGGCATTTCCAATATTTTATTATATATTTTAATGTCCACAAATACAGCCTGCATGATGCTTCCATTATTTTTTTTCTCTTGGTGCTTCAGGTAGGTTAGTGAAGGTGGTCAATGGAGCGTATCGAGGCAGCAAGGCAGTACTCAAGGCTCTCAACCAGGAGAAGTTCAGTGTCACCATTGAAATATGCTCCGTGAGTATGGGGAGAACCTTGGCTCTTATTTCATGCCCACTGCATGTGCATTGTGCTCTCGCAAATGCAGAGGAATCTCCAAGTGAGGCATTTTCACTTTATGAGTGGGCCTTTACTTCAGAAATTCTTCATGATCCCTACCACTCGTGAGGGGAAAGCATCTTCATTTATCTTGAAGTCGTTATTAAATCGATAAGAGGAGTGTATGGTTTGTCATTATAGGAATAGATTCGCTGACGTACAGTGGAAGCACGTTGAAGCGAGTACAGGCTATTGCGAGACCCCTGCCATTATGACGGATAGCCGGAGCACCGTCAATTAACCCCATGATTACCATGTAAAAAATAGCCATTTTTACGAGGCCCTTTTGATGTTGGCACTTGCCATAGCGAGAGTTTCCATTGCCGGAAAACCCTCACCAAGAGTCCGTAATCTCTGTAATTGCTGGTGATCTGTTAGAAATGAAGTTAATGTGGAATGCTCAGTCTGAAATTCATGTGGTAAACTGTCGTTCAATAAATAAGTTTTACTGCACATTTAGGTGAAAATACTGTGGCATTAACATTTGCAAATTTTCGATCTTCTTTTGTTCCTTGGGCGGCCAAAAGCCGTCGACAGCATACCCGCACGACCGTAAGTTGCGTGAATAGAGAGCATTTGAAGGCAGACACCATGGCCAAAAAATGCCAAACATGTCTAAGCGTGAAAGTGAAAATAAAGGAGCAATACGAGAGTGGCGTAATTAATTTATCTACCTTTTCTCTCCACAATTAAAAAAAACAAAAGCAACGAGGAATGCAGAACATGAATAGTTAGAAGGAGCTTTGTTTGGGAGGCTTTGCCTACTTCAATCTGTGGGAACTACTGAGAAAGGGGCTATGTTTAAGGCTGAAGCGGAGTATTATTTCAGTGATAGATTGAGAATCGAGAACTTCAAGTGTTTGAAAGGTTGATTATACTAATTTAAAGCACGTAAGCGTTATCTCCATTCATAATTGCTGGTGATGCCTGCGGTTGAAACCAGAAGCCGTGGAAGAAAGGACTCCGATCCTAGTGGAATATCTTAAGAAGTATTCCCCGCATGGTATAACGTAGGCTAAACAGAACTCTTTTACAACCTACACCCCGACAAAACCCTTGGAGTATGGTTGTTTCTTGCGATGATGATTCTAGATGCACTCTCAGTGATGATATGTATATGTGAAAAGCTGATGCTGCACCTTTAGTTTATTTAATATAAAAAATTCTGCATTCTTTTTCATGTTTCGCAGTCATTATTAAGAATGTTAAATCAATAACTTCATACATGTAAGTTTTGTTGGCCATCAGATGCGTGTGCTTTTTCATTTTTTTGTTGGATATCTTATCCATGCAATTTATTTATTAGTTGCAGTTTCTTGCAGCTTGCTTTTATTTTACTTAAGTGACTCCATTTTAATGTCTGCGTTATATTTTTCGTGAAATACAGTGAAACCTCTCTTAAACGAAACTCAAGGGACCGAAATTTTGCCGTTTCGTTGATCGGGAGTTCGCTTCCCGGAGTTGATACGCATGTTGCATCATCCTAGGGGCACGGGAATTGAAGCAAGTCTGCATACGTTATCTTCATTCTACCTTCGCATACTTCAAAACAGTGCTGATTTCTTCAACTGCAATGCAAATCGCAGGCAATAGACTACATTTAGGAAGCCTCAGTTTGTACTATTCAATCACTTCGTGTGCTTTTTAATCGGTTTTCAAAAATGTATGCAGCGTAGCGGTGAGCACGAGGCGATCCCTTTATTCTCAATATTTGAAATAGAGTTCATGTATTCGCGTGGTTTACACTGAAAAATTAAGAATTTGATAGATTTGACCATTACTATTATAAGTGTAAGGTAACAGCACCAATTATAGCTTCATCATGAAATTTAGATCGCTCTACCGTAACGACGCGAGTTGCGACTTTCGTCGACCGATTAAAGCGCAGTGGGTGGCAGCATTTTTTTATAGTAGTCGAATCCAGAATACTCCATTGGTATACTTGTGGTCGCGGGCTTTGTTAATAATTTTTTGTATTAATATCATTTCCATCGTATTCCAGAGAGACAACTGCCGATAAGAAAACAGCTTGAAAGGCCTAATGCATGAGTTCTCAAAGTAAAATAAGTCACGATGATAATGCTGTTGACTGCAAACCCGATTTTTGCAAAATAACTATATATGGTGACAGGTGTGAATCGCTTCCAAGCTTTGCAAAGCCGTTGCATTATCTGCAAAATGGTCCTCTTCAATTTTGTCGATCCCTTACATCCATTCGACAAACCAAAAACTCCACTAAAATCCGAGGATAATCCCGCTTTGCCGCAGAAATGACCCCTCTGTCGAGAGGTTGCAACTTAGCTGGTGCAGTTGGGGGAAGAAAATAACGTGCACATTTCTTATTGTTAGTCCTATGTTGGGGCCCGTGCAGTGATCGAGGAAGTATGTAGTACTTTCCCCATGAGTGCATCAACTCCTGCCAACCACCGCTGAATTAATCCTGCTGTCATTCATGAATGTTTGCTGCTACCACAGGGGGGAGGCATCACACTCACCAGTGGCACAGTCTAAGTAATACATGACATGTTTAGACTGTGCCAGTGGGGTAGCCAGGGGAAAGGTCCGGGGGTACGAAATATTCATTTGAAAAATGAAGTTTTTTCGATTATAAAAAGTGTTAAAATAGTTTTAAAACTCTCAACTTAGTGGTACTAATTTAGTACCCTGTTTTTCAAAAATTCGTCCCCATGTTTTGGACCCCCCAGAACGAAATTCCTGGATACTCCACTGATTATATCATTCTTAAAACAGCGGAGTTTCACGTACTTCCCCAATAAAAATGGAGGTTACTTCTCTGAGCCATCACTATTGGTGCATAGGAGTACTAGTATAAAACGTTCTTTGCTCATTTTTCCCCCGTGACCCGCCTCTTCCTTTAGAGTACGGTCAGGAAGCAAATTATGAAAAAAATGCTTCGTCAGTATTAAATATGTCCTTAGAACTGTTTCTATTCAGCTGTCCTTTCCCAACTTCTTGCTTGCTCCTGCAAGATTGGCCCTGAAATGGGGGTCAGCTCCAGAAAGATAGTTGAAGACATTTGTCCATTGACATTGGTAATGGAGCGTTTTGGTTAGGCCCCTGGGATGCTGCGTTAACAATTTCCGACCGTTCGTTAGGCAAGAATTGTGTATAGTATTGACTTCCAATTCCATTAATTTTCTGAATATCGTGCTCCTTATTCTCTATTTATTTTTTCTGTGGTTCTCTTTCAAATATTAGGTAGTGATATTTTGTAATTAGTAATAAACATAGTACCGTGAAACAAAATGTGATTATTAAACATGGAGAACACATCTATGGCTACTCGAATAAAATCATTTTAATCCTTCCAATGCATCATGTTTCATGAAATATGAATTAATTATGTATAATATGTATGTTTTAACATTGTTAAGCATTTAAAGTAATTATAATGTTTCTCTAAATAGTGCAAAAATTATGAAAATCCGATGACGAGATACACTCGTCATTGCGCGGTTTGGTGTCTCGAAAGTTCATGACGACCGAGACTCGTCATTTCAGCGCAATTGCGACTGTCGTCTTCTTCATGCAACGATCGACAGCCGTCGCAAACCTTTTCCTCTGATGTTAACCTAGCCAGTTATATAATATCATGTTAATTCTTTTCTTATATTAGCAATTTTAATTTAAATCATTTTTGTTGCAGTGCCGTGGATACAATTGAGGTATCCTTTCAATGACGTTGCAGGCATAACACTCAAAATAGAAATTGTTTGAAACATAGGTAATTTTAATCACATCATTAAGAATGTTTAGAGTACTTTTTAGTGAAGGCGAAGAAGAAATTACCTTGGATGATCGAAATGGTTGCTGAGACAGGATTGTTCTATCACCTTCCACCTTTTATGTCTGCAGAAACAAATGCGATTGGTTATTTCACATAACTTCTGCAAAATGTACAGGATCATTAATCACACACCAATGGAAGCATTTGAGGCATTAAATAACTGTGATACAGTTTTATCAGTAATTGTTTGAATTTTCAGTGAAAATGTTAGGGATGGACGGATCCAGGATTTTTTTCATATCCAGATTCGGATCGGATATTTTTGGATCCAAATGCATTTTCAAATTCCTGACGCTGAGATTCCCCCAATGATTTTTCAATCTCTTGGGAAAAGTCACACTGTGTTCCAGTCGTATTTTGCCTTTTATATTTTCCACGGCTGAAATTCTGCTATGTAACCTCTGCGAGAGCTTGCAAACAAAACAGTTCATGAGTAGGACAAGAATTGCATGCGACGGCGCATTCGAAGATAGAAGCGGAACTCTTTCCATCCTTAATGGGTAGAAATTTATTTTCGCATTTTCGGATACGGATCCGATGTCTTCTATGACTTTGGATCCGATGTATCCAATGAAGGGCAATATCCGTGGGTATTTGGATCTCGAGGTACCCGATCCGACCATCCCTAAAAAATATCAAAATAAAGGAAGGATCACGTAAATGCACTTAGTACAAAGAAAAGTGGCTTTGTCGGTTGTGCCTTTGGATTATGATTGAAAAAGTAATGCTTAGCATGGATTTCATTTACTACAGCGCTTATGAATTGAATGGCTGGTTTGTTATTAAGGTAAGGAAATTTAGTGATGGAACAGAAACATGTCTCGTCTTTGGTCTGGATTATCGCTTAGGTTTATTGGATAGAAATGTCTCCTTCGCTGCACCAATCCTGTTCCTATAAAAGTGTTGACTATGGGTTTATTGGCTCTTATTTGCTCCACCTCCGGTAAAGTGATAATTGGGTATAGCGAGTGTTTATTTGAGCACCATAGGGCCTTGTTTTAATGAGTTTGAACTGTATGTAAGTAATAAGTCTTCTAAAGGATTAAATCAAGAAATATCCATAAGAAAAGTCCATAGTCATGTTAATAAATTTGAACACTATTTGTAGAAAAAAATATATACAGTGGAACTTGGTTAGTACGTTCCTCCTTAGTATGTTGTCCTCCTTAATACGGCAATTTCTCTCGGTCCCGATACCATCCGAACAAAATACAGGTAAATGTATTTGGTTAGTACGTTTGAAAAAGTTGCACTTTCCTGGTTAGTATGCTCAATTGCTTGCCGTGACGCAACCCGCAATTCGTTCTCTAGTATCTTCTTGAGGGTCGTAAACCTCCGAATTCATGATTTAATTTATTATTTTTAGTCATTAACATTCTTGCATTCATTCCACATCTCTTTCTTCGACTGTGATTTATCCAAATTTATCCAAAATCGTGAATTTTCAATTCTTGTGACGTGATGAATAATAAAATGCGGCCATTTATCAGGAATGTCTGACTATGCAATACTTTAGCCAATGAGAAGCCCCAATTTTCCCCACCCCGAGCTCCTCACCTTCTGTTGCCTATGGAGTGCCCACTGCACGCAAATTTTGTGAGTGGGCAATTGTTGCTATTGCACGAGTTATCATGATGAAGAAATGAATCTTATCCAATTCCCACTTTATCTAAAGCAGTTCTGCACGTAATCCATAAACTCGACGTCGAGGCTATGGAGTATGTGCGTATTTACTTGACTACTGTTGCGGGAGCAGACGATGCTCTGGATCTCTACGTGAAGCTTAGCTTAAAAATACTTGATCTCGGCACGAAAGCAGATGGCATTAGACAAACTTTTTAAGTAAATTTCAACTGTATAATATAATATCTTCTTGTAATTACATCGTATTCTAATAATCTTGCGCGTTATTAATCGCAATATCGATCGATATGGTATAATTCCTGAGGTGAATGTGTACGACTGTTGCCGAGGTGAATGTGTACGACTGTTGCCGTAATTTAAGGTCAATATAATTTTGTCCAATTTTTTCCAAGGTTGAAAAATTCATAACAGATTGGATACTTTTGATAGGATTACCCGTTTCGCCTACTTGAAAATTTATCACTTCGCCCATTTCTCTGACTTTGGTCTGTGGCGCATCGTCCGCCACAATGTAGAGTTGGACCAGTGGATAAGTGTCCGCCTACTAATCGGACGGCGCGCGTTCGAGTCCTGGCGCCGGCCGGTATTTTTTCCTATATCTTTTCAGGAATTCTAGAAGGTTCGAGGAAGATCCGGCGCGGCGTTCCAGAATATTCGCCGCATGTATATAAGCTAGCCATCTGGGCTACCCAAGTTCAGTTCTGTATTGTCAAGTCACAATAAACGCCTCTCCGCAGATAACCGAAGTGTGTTATTTAGCGTAGCCATCGCTACAGTGGTGACCCCGACAACACGCGACCATGGCCGACGCAGATCAACTCGCCAAACTGCAGGCTCAAATCGCGGGACTCCAGCAGCAACTCGCCGCACACCAAACGAACCACAGCCAACAGCTAGCGCTCCTTCAAGAACAGCACCAGCAGGCTCTGCAGCAACAACAGCAGCAAACAACGCTGTCATCGCAGCAAGCCTCACCGTCTCCATCATCCTACGGCGTCGACACTGCTGCCGTCTACCGCGTCACTCCGAAACTGCCTCCTTTCTGGCCAGCACAGCCTGAAATATGGTTCGCCCAAGTCGAAGCACAATTTTCTTTGGCCAACATCACCTCGGACAAGACTAAATACGATTACGTCGTGGGAAACCTAGACCATCGTTTTGCCAGTGAAATAAGCGATCTTATCGTGAATCCTCCGGCCGAGAATCGTTACCTAACGCTGAAAAACCTATTGATACAGCGCGTCTCTCCCTCCGAGGATCAACGGGTGCGGCTACTCCTCACAGCAGAAGAGCTCGGTGATACCAAGCCTTCGCAACTATTACGACGCATGCGGTCTCTCATCAGCACCACCCTTGTGGAGGATTCTTTCCTCCGCACATTATGGTTGCAACGTCTTCCGGCCAACGCTCAAGCCATCCTGCAAACGCAAGTTACTTCAATGCCTCTTGATGAACTTGCAAATATGGCCGACCGCATCGTCGCCGTGGCTCCGCCTCCAACTGCACCCGCCATCCATGCAGTACGCCATACCAACGATGTTTCGTCATTGGCCCAACGGGTTGAGAAACTCTCAAAGCAGCTCGAAGATATACAAGCTCATCTGAAAAAACCTCCGTACTCACGGACTTGGAGCAGATCTCTACCTGCGCCGCGCCCCGCTCAGCCTGAGATGTGTTACTACCATCGCAAATTTGGAGCCGAAGCCAGACGTTGCCTCCAGCCATGCACCGCAAATGCAGTGAATCCGGTAAACTCCAACAGCGACTCGTAACGGCGGCTATGAGTCGTTCTATCACAGGCTGCCGCCTCTTCGTCACCGACCGCCTCTCCCAGCGGCGTTTCCTCGTAGACACAGGATCGGATCTCTCAATCTACCCTGTAAAATTATGCACCGAACAACGAACCTGCACTGACTACGAGCTCTCCGCAGCCAATGACAGTAGGATCCGTACTTATGGTACTTTACTTCTACGCCTTCAGTTCGGCCTCCCGCGTGACTTCCTTTGGAGATTCATCGTTGCCGACGTTACCAAGCCAATCATCGGAGCAGATTTCTTAACCCACTTTCAACTCATTCCTAACATGGCCACTGCTCAGCTCATCGACGCAATCACTGGCCATTCTACATCGGGTCATCGAGGTCGAACTTACCAGGACAGCGTGCGCGCTCTGTCGGGCTCTTCATCCTACCACGACCTCCTGGCCGAATTTCCTGATATCACGCGGCCATCAGGGACTCCTCGGGAGATCCACCATCATACCAAGCACCACATACGCCTACAACCTGGACCGCCAATCTACCACCGTGCCCGCCGTCTAGCCCCGGATCGACTCCGAGATGCACAGGCAGAATTCGAGCTACTAGTACGCGAAGGCACTGCACGTCGCTCACACAGCCCTTACGCCTCACCACTACACATGGTTCGCAAGAAGGATAGTAGCTGGCGACCTTGTGGTGACTACAGGGCTCTCAACGCACGTACGATACCGGACCGCTACCCCGTCCGCCATCTGAAGGATTTCTCCCACGCTCTTCAGGGGTGCAACATCTTCAGTGTTATCGACTGTGCCAAGGCCTTCACTCAAATTCCAATGGCTCCCGAAGACATAGAGAAGACAGCCATAATTACACCCTTCGGCCTTTTTGAATTCCTATTTATGCCATTTGGACTTCGAAATGCCGCCCAAACATGGCAGCGCTTCATCGACGAAGCTCTCGAAGGCCTAAATTTTTGCTTTCCTTACATAGATGACATCTTAGTATTTTCCCGTTCGCAGGAAGAGCACCATCAACACCTGCGGATATTATTTCAGCGCCTTTCTGACAACGGTGTCATCGTCAACTCAGCTAAGTGTGTCCTAGGATCTTCCAAGGTCACATTTCTGGGCTTTCACGTGAGCGCTGACGGATGCTCGCCGTTACCTGACAAGGTAGCTGCTATCAACAACTTCCCTCCACCGAAGACCATAAAGGACCTTCGGAGATTCCTCGGTATGCTGAATTTTTATCGACAGCACATACCACACGCCGCATCCACACAGGCCCCTCTCAATGCTCTACTTCAAGGTCCTGATATCAGGAGCTCCACTCCAATTTTCTGGACACCAGAACTTCAGCAGAGTTTCGATGCCTCTAAAGGCGGACTAGCCAAGGCGGCAACCCTGTCGCATCCAATCGACTCAGCACCTCTGGCTCTTGTCGTCGATGCTAGCCGAACCGCAATCGGCGCTGTCCTACAGCAAAATTTTGGGAACTCTTGGCAGCCACTCGGTTTCTTCTCTCGCAAGCTGACACCTTCCCAGCAGAAGTGGAGCACTTACGACCGCGAACTCTACGCCGCCTACCAAGCAGTGAGGCACTTTCGGCCGATGGTTGAAGCCCGCGATTTCGCCATCTTCACCGATCACAAACCACTCTCTTATGCCTTTGGCCCCAGCAAGAAGAGTAGCGACACCTGCTCACCACGACAATTTAATCACCTGGAATTCATCTCACAATTCACCACGGACGTGAGACACATCTCCGGACTTGACAACGTCGTCGCGGACTGTCTCTCCAGGGTAGAATCCATATCCACACCGTCTCCGATTGACTTCGCCGCTCTCTCTTGCTCCCAAGATGAAGACGAAGAGCTCCAAAGACTACGCCACAGCGGTACGGCTCTTCAACTTCACCGTAGGCCTGTACCCGGAACGAACATTTCACTATGGTGCGACACCTCCATGCCAACCCCACGCCCCTACGTTACTCCCTCATATCGCCGGCAAATCTTTGACATCATCCACTCCCTTAGTCATCCTGGTGCAAACTCCACCATTAAACTCGTCTCCCGTCGATATGTTTGGCCATCCATGCGAAAGGACTGTCGCGCATGGGCTCGCAGCTGCCTCTCCTGCCAACGTTGCAAGGTGTCTCGTCACATCACAACGCCACTTGGAGACTTCGTTCCGCCAACCAGGCGTTTCGAACACATACATATGGACATCGTGGGACCTCTCCCGTCTTGCTCCGGCTACCGGTACCTCCTCACAATTATCGACCGATTCTCCCGCTGGCCAGTCGCAGAACCCCTAGCAGACATCACCGCAGACAGCGTCTCCCGCGCCTTTCTCCTTGGATGGGTTGCTCACTACGGCTGTCCTCAACACATCACCTGCGACCGTGGACGACAGTTTGTGTCATCTCTTTTCCAGAGACTTTGCACCACTCTGGGAACAACGCTACATCACACCACGAGCTACCATCCCCAGGCAAACGGACTCGTCGAACGACTACATCGCGTTCTTAAGGCGGCCCTCATGTGCTCTTCTTCCAACTCATGGATGGACGCACTACCCACAGTTCTTCTCGGCCTCCGCACAACTTGGAGAGCCGACCTGCAGCAACACCTGCCGAACTCCTCTTCGGGGAGCAACTGCGTCTTCCCGGGGACTTCTTTGTCGACTCTGCCCAGCATCTGGACTCCCAGGATCTTGTTTCTCAGCTGCGTAACCACATGAGCCAGCTGCGTCCGACCCCTGCGTCACGCCACATCTCATCGCAGCGTGTCTTCATCCACAAGGACTTGGCCACATCCTCCCAGGTCTTTGTCCGCCAAGACGCTTTGCGGCCAGCCCTGCAACCACCTTACGCGGGACCATATCCTGTCCTCAGCCGCGGTGAGAAGACGTATACCCTGTACATCAATGGCAAACCAGCCACTATATCAATCGACCGTCTCAAGCCAGCCCATCTTCTTGAGGAGGACCCTCCGCCTACTCCGTCACCAGATACCACCACTCGCTCCGGCCGCGCCGTCCGTCCTCCAGAACGTTTTGTTGCCAACACTCTGTCTCTCCTCCAAGGGGGGGAGTAGTGTGGCGCATCGTCCGCCACAATGTAGAGTTGGACCAGTGGATAAGTGTCCGCCTACTAATCGGACGGCGCGCGTTCGAGTCCTGGCGCCGGCCGGTATTTTTTCCTATATCTTTTCAGGAATTCTAGAAGGTTCGAGGAAGATCCGGCGCCGCATGTATATAAGCTAGCCATCTGGGCTACCCAAGTTCAGTTCTGTATTGTCAAGTCACAATAAACGCCTCTCCGCAGATAACCGAAGTGTGTTATTTAGCGTAGCCATCGCTACAGGTCTATTACTACCGTATCATTTCATATAGGTTTTCACGTGATAATGTTTCAAACGTCAATATGTGAATATTCAAATGATTTTACCTTAGAAAATCTTTGTTTGCAGCAATTTGAAGCAATCCAAACATTGCACATTTTTCTCACCAGCACACGCAGTCACATCATTTCCCATATTAGGCACAAACTGCATACCTCCTTTGAGACTTAGATTTCTTCCCAGCTGCAGGAATAGGGTGGTTTCCTATTATTTTTTTATTGCCTAAATCGAAAGATTATTACTCCTGGAGTACGTATTTCACGCTTTTAGATTTTTAAATGACGGTATCTATTTTTCGCGATTAAATGAAAAGTGAAAATTTTCAAGCGCGCGAAAACGCGACGCTTAAGTATGAATGTCGGGAAGTCTCTCCGCGTGACGTATTTCTGGTTCCCCCTCCCGCCCTGCGAGGTGACCTTGAGGTGATGCTTAGCGCTGATACGACGCAGGCTGCTAGTGGCTAGCCTAGTACCCTGCTGTCTGGTAGCGCTTGGCTTAAATAAGGATTATTAATAACTTATCAAACGAGGAAAACTTTCCGACCTTAGCCAGTTTTAATGAGTGATTGTTAAGACATGTTTCCCTGAGCTCTGCGCCTCATGCATGCATTGGTAACCTCAGACGACGTATAACTCCTATCTTCTCGTATAGAAACTAGGTCCCTGTGACGTCACGTGGAGTGGCATCGCATGGGCGCCAATCTGGCCCTTTTCAAATGAGGATAAAAATGGATTATTGCCATTCGTCTAACCCGGTATTTCTAAAACAAAATAATTTGTATATTATGAATACACTAATGGTGGGTAACGAATCGCAATCAATGCCTTTCGTTTTCTTTGATGAAGGAAACCACCCTATTGTCCTTGGGAAATGTATTTCTGTGAGTCTTGGTAATAAATTGTGTAAGGAGTGACGGCCATGTCCAAACAGTCCGTATGAAGTTGGATGTTTCAAAAATATTATCTCGACCAATGGCACGCGAAATGATAAGTCGTGTTTTTCCTGTGAACAACATATTAATTTAGGACTGCGGCATTCAATAGTCTCCTAAATAACGTCATGCACCGCTTGTAATGGCGTTTTCTTTCCACTAGGTACGAATGCAGTAACAAGTCCTTGAAATACACCCCACCAATGAATTTATTATAACCTTACACACAAACGGACTTCCGAGTCTCTTTTTTGCCTTTCAATACTATTCTCATTTCGTAGGATCCCCTATTATACATAAAAATACCACACACAGGAAGTACACCTGATGAGAATTTCAACACACTGCCTGAAAGAACACCACACAGAAAAATGACTCTAGTGGAGTGAGTGGCGCGTGATTTCAAAGCTCCTTCAAGAGATGAGAAAATATCTCGAAGGGATCCTGGTATACGCTGACTGTTTAGAAGGCATCTTATCTTCGTTGATTACTGTCCAGTAAAAAAAAATAAAAAAATAAATGCAGAGCGAGGTACATGTCGCTTTCGCTTAGGACTATGGAGGCGAACCAAACACACTTGGGTCTCGAGGTGACGGCACACAAGACGAATATGGAGAGAAGGCAGTGAGCTTAGAAGATACCGTATCTCAAGCTAAAGTAGCTGACCCTTCTTGACAGCCCACAAGCAGAATAGGTGGCAGTTTTTAAGATAATACAGTTGAAGGAAGGCATCGAGTTTTTGGACCGAATTCGTCAACGTGCTGGTTTAAAACGGAATTTCATCGAAACATTTAAAAATATCCTGAAGGCATAAAGTCGCGATGATTATTTTATTGGAGAGGAAAAACATTTCTTCAAAAGATAGAGTAATTAGTTTTAATTTAAAATACAATACCTGGCGAAGAAAAAATATTATATACAGTAGGTCAGGAAGCGTACTGGGTACGGATGACGGCTGCATACGAAATTTAAAGGGTGCGTACTGGGTATGCATGACGGCTTTGAGAGGTTAACTGAGTGAATTTCACTCTGCTGAGAAAAAGTGTACTTTATATATCATTGTGTATGGGCTACACTGCATTTTTATGGTCTACTCTAGCCACATCCTTCATAATTGTAGTTTCTGATTGTCTTTTCGTAAGCTTCAAGTTGTCATCATTTTGCATTTTGCTTTGCAGGGGCTGTTGAAGGGCAGAGTGGTGGAAGGCGTACAGTACGAAGACATCAGCAAGACATACTCCCCTGACTGAATGCTATCCTCTGTTGGTTGATACCTCAGAAAATGCTCAGTGGTGAAAAGTTTCTGGCATAAGGCTCCGACAAAGGATTCATGGTGCGCAAAGGAGATAAGTAGATTTAACAATGTTGTGGGAAGTGCAACATGGGTTTCTTGCAGGGCGAGGCCAGGCTCCCATCATGCTGCAGGGGCTAGTGAAATCCTATGTTAGGTGGGGGCGTGTTCTCCCAGATTGAAGGGGCTCCTTCACAAGTTGTCGCCGTCGTGAAGACTGCATTCAAAATTATGTGATTTTGAAGTGTTGTTTGTAGCTTTGGACTATTGATTGCACTCTTGGACCCTTGTTTTCCCTCCCTCCTATTTATTTATGCCATTCCCTGTCTTCATTCATCTGAGTCTGTTGCTTGCATTGCATTCATGTAATGTATTAATTCATGAAATAAATATTTTTATACAGAATGAAAATGATTGTATTTATTTTAGTGTTTCGCTGCTGATTCAAGAGATGAATTTTCATAGGATAGTGTGTGAGCGGTGGCCCTCTTTCACCCAATGGAATCGATTGTCGGACTGGCTGTGCTCTAGCCGAGAGTATTCATGCACAGCGCCTGACTTGCTTTATGTCAGCCACTGACTTTGAATACACTCAGGAGCTGACTGAGAGTCTGCATTGGCTAGCCAGAGAGCTTGGCATTGTGTTGCGTTTATAGAATTCTGTCTGTAGTCTGATTACTTTATTTGGAATATTGGTGTAGGTGTTTGTTTTTCTTTAAGAGAAAATGAATTTTTCCTCATATCTGATTATTACTTTTATTGACAGCAAAATTATTTATTCCATAAAAACAAAATATGTTTACATTGGTATGCCAACACAGTCATCAATCATATCATTCATTAAAGTCTATTTTCCGTGTATCCTTGTCGCTGTTTTATGTAAATATCTTGACTGAAATTTCCATGAAGAAATGTGGTCTTTAGATAAAAAAATCTGAATGTTCATGCTTTTTTGAGCAATTATCTCAATGCACTTGTACCTACCAATGAGCTGAAAATATCTCCTTCTGATGACAACCTCTAACCACAAGTTCTGCCTTTTATTTGTTGTTTCTTTCAATCTAGGAAATCAATTAAGCTGTTTGTATTTATTTTTTTGCTTTATTTTTATCAACCAATTTCTGAGTGCTGTCAAACTTAAGAGCAGATGAATTTAATCTTCATTTGCTGCCTTTTCCCAATCTTCTTCTTTTTCCCTCAATTGCTTCTCTGCGAGCCTGAAATTCCTCTTCATCCTGACTTGGTCATATAGTCCTCATCGGTGAGTTAGTGTTTATGGATTCTTTTGGCATCGTTTTTCGTTAAAACAATTCCCTTCTCCTACGTAAATTCTTACTTTATCTGATTCATTCGTTTTATTTGCTTTCTCAGTATGCCATTTTCTAATAATTCCGGCCTGTTTTTTCTTTCTTCAGTCCTTTTCCAAGTGAGAATTTTTTCTCGGCTGTTTTAGGTTTCTTTATTTGGACTTTCTTCATAAAATTCACTTCTTTCTCTCCTTCTTGATGAAGATACATTTGAGAAATTATTATGTGTCTGCCTTATGTATGTTTGTCTTTTTTCCGGATCGCACAACCAACGTCCGTTCAAGAGGAAATATGGCAAGGCAAATAGTGTGAATGTTTCCCATGAGATGGAGCCACTGTTGGGGGAAGCTCAATGCCATAGAATAATTATTAGGGATGGTTGGATCAGATGAAATGGATCCAAATATCCGAGGATATTGCCCTCCACCTGATATATGGGATCGGAAGTCATCGAATCTGGCTCTGAAACTTAAATTAAAGCTTCAGTGAATGCAACAATTCCCCATTAGAGTGGAAAAGAGTTCTAATTCTCTACGTATGCGCCAATGCACTGCGATGCTTGTAATACTCATGAACAATTTTCATTTGCATTTCTGAAGGTATTTATATATTTTAGTTTCTAATTAATTGATGCGAAGCTTTCTGCACTAAACTATCGTTACTACGAAGTTAACGGGACCAAAAAGTCGGGAGATCGAGGTAACGAACTTCATAAGAGCGTTTCCTGCAGGAATCGACGCTAAAATCTCTTCAATCGCCCGTATTTATACTCGCACTGCGGAATATCTTTAGAGTATGATATGCACGAGTCAATCATGCACATATAGAGTAAGGCACATACGAAAAGATGCGTCCCGAGAGTTTGTTCGAAAGTTGATAAACCTATATGCAAGGCATTGAAAAGTGTTGGTATCCTGCAGAATGCAACACTGCATTACAATTTTGCGTTAACTCACTGTTGTGACGAACTGATCCAGCTGTGCTGATCGTCACAAGCTGATTGCGACGCGGATGGAGCTGAATAGAATGCGCTGTCTGCAGGATGGAAGAACGGGCGAAGCGCTGAACAGTTGCTGACTTATCAACGGATTTAATTGACACTGTTCAGACTGCCCAAATTGCGAGTTCCTTTGCGCCACGCTGCATCGCATCGGCCGACTGCAAAGGCGCCAAATTTGAAATTTCGGGCAAGCTTGAAGTTTTTCTAATGTTCCTATCTCTGAAAGTTTGTAAATCGAATATTCGTAAGAAAAGGTCTTTCTGTAGGTCCAATTTACGCGCGCTAATTACTGGATCACCATGATTCCGCCGGAATCAAGCGTATTATATGATGTTGCGTGGATACTGAAGTATCTGCTACTGAAGGAAGAACTATAATTGACGCTCTTGGACACAGTGCGTGAGGAGAACTTAGACGTCGCGCAATGATTATGACGTAGCGTAGGGTGTATCCTCCTTTAAGAAAGCCGTTAGTCAGTGTATTATTATAGTATTCTACCGATTAAGGTAGGTTTTCATGGAGTATTCAAGAAATGAGCTGGGAGCCTCCCTTTCCTTCCAGCACTGCCTTCTTTAACACTAGAAGGACGGGACTTTTTCACCTACGAGAACGACGGAATTAGCCATTTTGGCTATTTTGAGTTTTTTGGATCCCATACTTATTTTAAATTAACAAAATAACATTACACATAATTTATTCCTATTCGATCGTTTCTATGTTTGAATTGCCATCTTTTAAACATTTTTTATGGATATTTAAAGAAATTGTTTTACATCACATTCTGCGTAATTACCAAAATTACCGGAAAGAAGACAGCTCTGTGATACCTTCGTCGCCGTATAGAAATTAGCACTATTAATTAAAAAAAAGAAATCCAAATAAGTTACTTACGCATTTTCCGCAAAGTTCAGCACTGTACTACATTAATGACGGAGCGGCTTGGAGGTATGCATATACATATATTGGCTGGTAGCACAAAAACCGATTCCGTCGGTAGATATGATAATATTTATTTCTCTGTTTTTTGGTGAAGCAAGGATAATTATTTTACATAATTGGTTACGGAAAACAAAATATATGGAAAAGTATCCAATGAATTGCCCAAGACCTTAATAAAACTTGATTAACCATTAAATAATTTTGTCCAAAATTTACAAACAAATCACTTCACACATCAACTTTGGTTTCAAAACATACATAAAAATAAGTACTTGGAAATTGAATAGGAATGACCAATGTCAGCGTTAAAAAGAAACACTATAAAATAAATTTATGGACCGGTGGGTACCGTATAGACTACGTAATGCTCCCGTAAGAGTTCTTTTTGATATTACTCCGAGCATTTTACACAATCAAATATGGTTTTGGCTCTGCATTTGCCGCACAGTCGTTTCTTACATCCTTTGCACTTTCCGATGCTGTGGTTATTTTTACAGTTTTTGCGTAGTTGGCAAAATGGTCGTGTTCCCGCACTTTCCTTATTAACATCTAAATCAGAATCGTCACTTTCTGATGGGCACGATTTGGAACTTTTTGCTCTGCACGGTTCAGTAAGCTCCTCTGACAGTTTACGGAGGAATTCCCTACGCGTGATCCGACTACCAGTAACACTTTTGTATATGACATAGGCGTTGATTGCGCTCAAGTCTAGAGTATTGTGGAAACTATGAACAGGCCATCTTCTCGAGCTCGCCTTCACAGAATACAGTTTAGCCATAGCATCAACTACATCCACTCCGTACTTCGTTTGATTGTACACTTTTACAGTCTCTGGCGTTCGTTTAGGATTCTGGTCTATATTGATCGATGAATGCATAGTACTCATGATAATAACATGCTTATTTTTCTTTCCCTGGTACACAGTCAGAGAAGCGTCCTTATTTCTGAAAAATTTGCAGTCATAATGTCCGTACTTAGCCCTCTTTATTGCATGCGGAATCTCCCTCCTTGCATTATTCACCGTTCCAACAATTGTTGTCTGTTTCTTTTTCAGCTCTGAAATGACGTAAAATAATTATCGGTTGCCACGTTCCTACCTTTCCCTAACAATGGCCGTACAAGTTTCATTGTTACAAAATCAGACAACCTTTCCCCGGAGCCACGCTCGTCACATTACCCAAGATACGGAAACCCATTTACGATGTATTTGGTGTCAACATCAACTGCAAGCCAAAATGTTTGCCCATACTTATCAGGTTTGGCTGGCATAAACTGAGTAAAAGGGCACCTCGCTTTTGATGGAAATAACTGCTCGTCTACAGTAATGAAATTTCATTTTGTATACACCTTTTTTCAATTTGTATACACCTGGACCTTTAAAGGTCCAGGTGTATACAAAAATATGCTATTTTCAATAAATCTGTTCCACACGAAAGAAAATAGTGCAAAATTTGTCTACTTTCAGGCGCTCGGATCTACTTGACTTATCGTCGAATCTCAGAAAACGTGAGATTTCCTTGAATCTGTCCCTTGGCATAGTGGCTTTGCAAATTGGCAAAGCCCAAGACCTAGACCACAAATCGGAAATGTAGGCCTCAAGTTCACTTATTTCGAGAAACCAGTTCTCATTGCCAGATTGCCGGCGTGCCTCTACTTCAGTGCATTTTTTTATATGCTCCAAGATCACCTTGTCAAGAAATAGCTAGCAACGCTATTTTCACTCACATTTTTTTTGCATAAGGCGTCGGCCCGGGAACCTCTCCCAGAATATTTTCTTGACCGCGTCTGCCAGTTTGCTCGTGCGCAGTGACGTCCACATTACGCCAAGTTGTACCATCAGGAGCAACAAGTTCATCGGCCATCACTTCAACTTCCTGGCTGTTCCCATCCGTGCTTATATCTCCGTCACCAGTATACGATCCTCGCGGTGAAACTTCACGAGAATTGTGCCGATCCGACGTGCTTGGATAAGATGCCTGACTTTTCGGATTTGCGGAAAATTGAAAGCGCCCTCTTGAAGTACTTTTTTTTCCTCCACGTTGATGTCTACGTGCTGATTTTGCAAGCTTCTGCCGTTTGCCTATGGCAAAAATGGACATTTTTAGTTCAAATAAATTTATAAAGCACAATATATATATATATATATATATATATATTTTTAAGCAGGGGTTCTGGATACTTTCGTTTGAGGAGAGCATGATGGAGGTTCTGTGTGGCTCTTTGAAGAGATGGTGAATTGTTGCAGATGCGATGGGCACGGACTGATAGGGAGTAGGGGATTGCGTGTTTGGTGTGAGGTGGATGGCAACTGGTGTAGTGCAAGTATTGTTCATGGTTGGTGGGTTTTTTGTGGATGGAGGTGCTGAAGGTATTGTTTTCAAGGCGGATGTTTATGTCAAGGAAGGTAAGGGAGGAAGCAGAAATTGATGAAGTGAAAGAAACGGATGAGGTGGAGTTGAGGGATGCAATGAAAGTGTCTAGCGAGTCACGCCCATGGGCCCATAGTAAAAAAATATCATCGATGAAGCGGACCCACAGGAGAGGCTTAAGGGTTTGGGAATTTAAATAAGAGTTTTCCAGGTGACCCATGTAGAGGTTTGCGTAGGCTGGGGCCATTCTGGTTCCCATCGGGACTCCTCGCTTCTGTAGGTAGATGGTGTCGTTGAAGTTGAAGGCGTTTTTGTTTAGAATCAGTTCAGCTAATTGGGTGATGAAGTTGGTGGAGGGAGAGTGAGGCTGAGGGCGTTGGGCAAGAAAGTAGTTGAGGGCATTGAGGCCTTCGTGGTGGGGAATGGAAGTATAAAGTGAAACGACGTCAATTGTCGCCATTAGGAGATTGGTACCGGTAGGGATAGGGGTTGAGTTAAGTATGCTTAGGAAATGATAGGAGTCTTTTATGAAAGATGGGAGGGTGGTGACAAGAGGTTGCAAGTAGTGATCTAGAAGGGCTGATATTCTTTCGGTTGGGGAATTGCGGCTAGACACAATGGGACGGCCAGGGTTATTGGGTTTGTGTATTTTGGGGAGAAGATAGAATTGTGGAGTGTTGAAATCGGCAGGTGATAGAAGATTAATATCGGAGGGGCTTAGTCCTTCTGCGGGCCCAAAATTTTTAAGAAAGGAGAATATTTCTTTTTGAAATTTGGGATTGGGATCATTGGGGAGGGGAGAATAGCCGTATGAATAACCACAGGCACTCCTGCAAAACTCCCCCCTTTCATGAACCCATCCCCAACTAAACTAAAAATTTCTTGACAACATACCATTATCCGCATTGCTTTCTTCACAACTCGAACTATCATCTGATTCCGGAATTTCTTCAGATATCTTAGAGTCTGGATCAAATTCCTCGTCTTCTAAATCTGATGCCTCTGACTGATCTTCGGAAATATTATTTAGCTCAGCGATGATCTCTTCCGGTGTATGCCACTCATAGAGGTATCTGGAGGGGGCATAAGCGCTCTGAGGTGAAGCCAAGCATAACGGTACTTTTGCGCATTTAGCCATCATGCTCTGCCCCGCTTCGTCGATTTGCCGTAAGCTTACATGTTAAGTAAATATTGTTTTTTCTGAAACCAGTGGCTACAGAGGTCATATAAAGGTACGTAAATATTTATTAGTGTGTTTATTTTCATGGATATTATTATCTACATCCGGAAACATTCCGTTAGGCAGATATATGCTATTTAAACTTTGCATTCGCAGATGGTTTGCTGCTCGGCTTACGGGTGCAATAATCGCACGGAAAGGAAGAAAACAGAACTTACTTTCCACCGGTGAGTAAAATATAGAATAAAACAGTAAAAAAAATGCAATATAGCGTGAGATGTTCGCTACACCTGATACATATTGAATTTGTTACCTACAACGTGCTCGTGTTTGGGGTGCCATTTAATGTGAATAGTTGATAATGTTATTAGTGAACGGTAGTAATTAAGTATTTTATTTGTATTTTAAGTGTCATGTTAACTATTTTGGCCTCACCCATACATTGTGTATGTTTACATTTGCTGTTGATCTGCCAAAGTTGAATCTTGTACTTGAGCAATGTGAAAATTTTTTGTGTCGTGAATTAATCTTTTTGTAATTTGCCCATTAAATGAATTTTTATGCTTGATTTTGTTTTTCTTTGAAAATCATAATATTTCGACCTTTTCGTCAAGTTAAATTTAGAGGCACGCACTCAGACGAGTTCACTCGCGTGCAAAGGGGCATTACTTGATGTAATATGGATATTTTCCAGGGGCTTGGGTAGTAAAAATAAAATAATTTGTATCGAAAACGTAGTGATTTCGCAATCTTTCGTCCGTCAATCTTACTTGAGCATGGTCAACTGCGCACGTACGCACTCGTAGTGCATTAACTTGCATTACGAGAGGTAGCACCGTTCTTTTTCGGGGGCTTTGACAGTGAAAATGGAATTATATGAAACAAAGTCGTGAGTTATTTCTGCGTAATGTCGTAAAACTTATTTTAACTTCGGGTTTGGTCAATATTTCTATCGTACAGGAGCAGTTCATGACGAGTTCAATGGTGATTACTATGTTCGTAGAAGTAACGACGGTGCATAGCAACATATTCAATCGATCTTTAATTTCCGGATTAAGATTCATTAAGTTGAAATTAATGCAATTTTCGAATTGCCAGCCATTGTTTAGCTAGTAATATTGAGTCAATTATGCTTGACTAAACACCTCATTGTCCGTTGATTATTGTCTTCCTGCAGGTCACAAGGGCTCTGATCCAGCATAAATTTATTCTTTGGGCATGTATTACTATTTATTTTCATCGTACCTTTCGCGAAAAATGCCTAAAGGTATTATTTAATGAGTTAAAAGCAAAAATTTGTCGTTGCCCCGTAAGACTCTGTGTTATAGTAGGGCACGGCATCATGGCTAAATGCGCAATTTGGCCACGCCCCCCTGGCTTCACTTCCCGCTATTGGAAAGGATAGGGCGCGCCCCCTCCAGTAACCTCCATGATGCCACTTGTGTCCAGCCATGTTTGATGCTTCGAGAAAACTACCACTCTCAGTCATGCATGCGTTGAGTTCAAATGCCTTACACAAAGTCGCGAGTATAGACAGGCCGAAAAACCCGACTAAGTAATAGAGTACGGGATGGACGAGAAGCCAGCCGGGCGGCCACCTTGAGGCACTCAGCACAATTAGACAAAGTCAGCCCAGAGAACGTCCGATACACTACGTGCGACGGACGCTGTCATACTTACGAGTCCTGAATGTATAAAATGTGCACACATATCGCTTGATTTTTACCATGTATAATGGGAAGTACTCAACGCACGCTTATATCTCTTGACTTTTGCCGACCAGAATAAATCGCCAGCCAGTCATTTCAGTTGCTAAAGGCAAATAAGCAAAGAAAATGCCAAAAATAGTAATAACAAAGCTAATTGTGATCTACTCACCTTAATTTGTTTTTCCCTTTTTTTCTTGTCTACTTATACTGAGAGAAAGACGTTGAAATGGATAGAAAAACTTTACGTCTGGACTGAAATAACGTTAGCCAAAATGGCTCATGCCGTCGTTCTAGGCAAAACATCAATTATTTCCAGAAACGATTCACACGGCAGATATCTGACTGCACTAACCTAAAGGTCATTAAAGTGGATGAAAAGTCACGAAAGGGCAAATTAATTAAAAGAAATTTGCGTGTAGGGTGAAGGAACGAATTTCAAAAATAGCCAAAATGGCTAACTCCGTCGTTCTAGTGTTAATTCACTGTGAGGCCTACTCTACTTCAATCTATCTAAAAATCCTATTCTTTTCCTTCCCCTCCCTCGTTTACCTAACATTCTACCCTCTAACACCATTTTCAACATCCCCTCACCGCTAAGCACTAACTCCATCCATACCTTCCTTCTCCTCCGTATCTCATCTAAAAGCTGCCTCTCCTCGCCAACCATATCCAGCACTTCGTCATTCCTTTTCCTCTCCGTCCATTTCACCCTCTCCATTCTTCTCCATACCCACATCTCGAAGGTCTCCAATCTTCTCTCGTCTTCTTTCCTCAGTGTCCACGTTTCCGCACCGTAGAGAGCTACACTCCAGGTCAAACTCTTCACTAATCTTTTCTTTAAACTCTTACACAACGATCCTCTCAGAAGCTCCTTCCTGTTCATGAACGCCTCCTTCGCTAATGCGATTCGCTTCCTTATGTCATTGCTACTGTATCCATTTTCCTCTAACGTACTGCCTAAATAGTTGAATTGCTCAACCTGCTCAAGTTTTTCCCCACCCACCTTTATCTTGAGTCTCACATTCCTCGCTCGTGATGCTTTACAAAACCGCATAACCTCAGATTTCTTCTGATTAATCCTCATCCCATACTCCTCGCAACGCTCGTATAACGCATCCACTAGAGCCTGAAGCCCCCTCGCTGACTGGATAATCAACGCCTGATCATCCGCGAATCTCACTGATTTGAACATCATTTTCACCCACTTTTATTCCAGCTTCTAGCTCATCCCACGCTTCCCTTACCATCTCTTCAGCGTACACGTTAAAGAACAGCGGCGATAAAGGACAGCCTTGCCTCACACCTCAGCCAATGCTTGCCCATCCAGATTCTCCGTCCGCTACCCTCACGTGCGCAGTCTGGGCCATAAACAGATTACGAACCAGTCGTCTATCCCTCCAATCTACACCTATTCTCGTGAGAATGTCCACTGACTTAACCCAGTTCACCCTATCAAACGCTTTCTCAAAATCCACGAAACACGCATATACGTCCTGGGGGGGTGTGCTTGAATCGCTCGGGATTGATTCCGGCACGGAATAATCCCGATCTCTCATTCCGTGTCGGAATCGTTTTGCTCGGGATTTGGTGTGCTTGAAATTTTCTAGCCGATTGTCGGCTTCGAGTGTTGCTATCTAGATTCAACCCGAGCGATAGACGTGGCAACGTCGGGTTTAGGACGTAAATACGGCCGTTGTTAACGCCGAGCCTACAAATATTTACAAAACAATCGACAGCAGAAATTCAGATACCGCTGATATAAATTAATACAACTAAACAAGATAAGGAAATACTTCTTCAATTTGTGAAGGTAAGTAACCTCATAAGTAACTGGAACCAATTTTGATTCTATTGTTTGTAATATTTAATGTTTTTTTATCAGTGTTTACTTTTCAGAAAGTGAAAGCATAAACAACGGAAAACTAAAAAATAATTTTACTGCCAAAGAAGGAGCAATGCATTGGCAGCAGGTGACGCTGAAACCAGCTGAAAATTAAAGAATGTATGAGGTTATGGAAGTGGTGGAGAAAGGAAATAATGAAAATTGAATGAATTTATGTATCGCGAAGTAAATACTTATCATTTTCAACCACAAATCATCGACACGGCTTCTCACAATTTTGTAAGTGCTATGACTTTTTCGCCGCATAAATAATAAAACAGATTCGGTTAATGAAGAGTTACGCATATTTTTGTATGGCGATAATTTTAATAGCTATGAGTGGAACAATGTATCGGTATCATGGGTGATATATCTCTTTACAGTCTTCGCAAGATAAATATGCTCCCAAGGGCAAAGCAGCCGCCCAATCAAAAGATGTAATCCACACTGCGAGTGGGGCTCCAGTAGCTCAATATTTCCAGAGGCGGGTGGCTGATATAATAAGTGGAAATGCAATTCTTGGCTATTTCAATATTAATGAGTAGGTGATTTTTTTTGATGAGGAGAGGTTTTTTTAAAGTTGTCCTTTGAATAATAATTCTCTATGCACAATGTTATTACTTTAATACTATTCTAAAATTGCTATTAATACTGTAAAAATTAACATTATGAACTTAAAAACCCTCATTGCCCTTTTTAAAAATATTATATTATTTACAAAATATTTATTTCAGATACCAACACCAGTGTAGAGTAATTGAAAGAATTCCAGAGAAGCCATTGTTACTACAGGAGAGTGTATTCTACCCGAAGTTAAGCAATTAGAGGAAACAAAAAAAAGTTAACGCAAAATGCTTAGATTGGAAAGGGAGGAACTAAAACTAGTAAACATTGAGGCCAAGATCGACAAAATTAATTTTAAGTTGTCAAACTTTGTATTTGATTATTTGTGTTCAATATAATAATTGAATTCTACCATTGAAATATTTCATATGAATACCTCTCCTATAACCAATAACTAAATTGATGAATTCTTCTCGGATTCTCAGCCAGGTTAATTATTTTGTATAAGCCGACGTTTTGAGAGACGAATTGTCTCCCATCTTCAAGGTCGTGTTACTCTTTGAAAGTCCAATTTCACAAAATTTCACCTGGCTGAGAACCCGAGATGAATTCATCAAAGAATCATCAATATCAAAGAATTCATCAATAGTATTCACCCGGAGAAATTAAAATCGTTTAATAACTAATTTGTTTACCTCCATCCAAATTGCATTCTCATGATAATCATAAATATTAACCTTAGTAACTTTTCCCCTAATAATATTCTTTAAAATTAGTATATTCATACTAGCAGGGCTAAAAAGAGTAAAAAAAAATTAGGATTACTACTAGGGAAGGTGAAATTAAATGAAATCTCTAGATTAAATAACATTTTTTTATTTGAACCACTTGAAATACAGTATGCAATAGCATTTTATTAATTAATCTAGACTCCTTGAACCCAAAAAAGGCATTTTTGTCACAACTTTCAGTGAATATTAGGCTTCTGTCCATTATAGATACGTTATTTTGTTTCAACCCACATTTGTTAACTTTGAAGGTAAGCATAAATAACGAGAACTCTTCCAAGTAACTTTCGGCGTCCAAAAATTACTAAATGCACCTTCAAGTACATCCTTTGATTTCGTTCAGCAGCAACAGGAAACATAGTTAACCACAGCATACACAGCACACAGACATTCGATATTCGTGCCGGGTTCTTCAACGCGTACAGTGGTACATTCGAGCATGTTAATTTGTATGGTCTTCGAAAATTAACATAATGTTTCTGGAGGTACATCACACGCGCAGCCGCGTATGTAGTGCAAACATCTGAAATTGCATCATAACCTGAATTAATGGCAATGAATATGCTTTTAAAATTTAGGAAACTCAAATAATTCAAGGTGAAGGGACTTAATTACGTTAATAAAATTTACTCATAAGCACATTACCCTGATACGATTTCAGCAAAAATGTTACTCGCCCTTAGTTTCTACTGAAATCGATGAGGATATTCCTTCGGAATGACATCTGTGAGAGATTCAGTTAAATCTCTTGTCAATACCTTTGAGAGACAAAAAGGGCTCTTGAATTCGCCGTCGCTCACATTGAAGGAATCCTCTGTTTCCCTGAAGTATCTCGTTCTTCCAAAAACTTCACCTTCTTCCTATTCTAATTCTCTCATTAACCGCAAATAAACCATAACATCCGCCATATTGTTCAAGATTGCGACACGGAATTATAATCTCACCTAACTACGACCACTCGGCTTTCATTCCGGCACGGAATCAGCAGATCCCGAGCAAAATCTCATCTCGAGCGTTTCAAGCACACCAAATCACATTCCGTATCGAAATTTTCCGGGTGAGTCCTTGGTTACGTATCGGAATTAATCTCGAGCGATTCAAGCACACCCCCCCTGGTCTAGGTTCCTCTCCACGAGGGACCTTATTATTGCTATTGCATCACGAGTTGACTTCCCTTTTCTAAAGGCCTGGTTACACGGTGCATTAACCCGTACGGGTTAATGTCTAAATGTATGAACGCGAGAATGAACGGAAAAATTCACCGTGTAACCACCCCAAAATGTACAAATGCATGAACGCGTGAACGGAAAATAGAACCTGTTCTAATTTCGTTCATGCATTCGCACAAGTTGATAACAGAGCCACCTGGTGGGAAACAACACATATAGTTGTCATCTGCAGGGCTATTCCACGGCCGTCTTGGCTATTCAGTAACTCTTTACGCGTATTTGTTCATTTGTACTGCATCGTAAGTGCTTGAATCCTACCACAAACTCACCATTTGCATCTACCATAATATTCGTATAGATTATCCCTGTATGTATGCCGGACATACCAAGTTTAGTATTATGCCGGAACAAAACAATCGATGAGGTTGTCACAGAGTTTTCAACACGACATTTGTGAAATACAACGGCTATCATACGACTTATAGAACACATTTAAACATATTTAATATCATACGAATTAACGACGATTATACCTTTTATACGTCCGAGGTGGGAATGCGCTGGCCCACCACAAAAATATGACTCACATTACGCAAGTTCATAAATCGACAAGACCTCTAAACCAACATCTTTTCCATCAACAGCAAATATCTTCTTAACTTTATAACCGTCCCGGACAAAAGTAGAACAAAGTATTAAAAATATCTACTCTCATACATAATCTACACTCAGTGAAACAGATGACAGAAAAATGTCTAGTAAACACGGTTTAAAAACAAGATGCGTCTACAAATTTTCAGCCTAAGTATTAACTTTGATAACGGTTTGAAATAAATAGAGTACTATTGAGATATAGCATTAAGCGAGCGATAACGATAAATATTAAATATAAATAAATATTACTGGCACGAAATGAAACAACTTCGGCAACTACAATGAAAACCACTGTTTACACGGCAGCGCAAATATATTACCAGTATGTGAAATTTCCTGGTCCTACAGGAAACAACGAAAAGGGAATTATTTTCTGGTAGGTATCGTCTGCTTCCTACCTAATGATACTGTTTTCACATTTAAATTTTGCGCACTGTAAAGGGAATAAACAAAAACTAAACGCCTCGCGTTACAAGAAAATGTGTGAAAACTTGTGCGAACGCATGTACCGTGTAACCGCTCATTCATGCTCCTCGTTCACGCAAACGTCCATGAATTCAGACATGCAAACAGACACGCATTCATACATTAACCCGTACGGGTTAATGCACCGTGTAACCAGGCCTTAAAACCAAACTGATCTTCGCCCAAATACTCGTTTGCCCTCGCCTCCATTCGTCTGTTCAATATCCTCAGCACCACTTTCGCCGCATGCGATATTATATAATCTCCGCATTCCACAGCTTTCTTCTTTTTCGGCAGCGGATTTAAAACCGTCTTCACGAAATCTTCCGGCCAACATCCCTCCTTATAGATCCTGCGCACTAGTTCGAAAAACCTTTTCTTACTTTCCTTCCCTAGATTCTTTAGAAGCTCACACGGTATATTGTCTACGCCTACTGCTCTCCTAGCCTTCATGTCACGAAGTGCTCTCTCTATTTGCGAATCTAATATCTCCGGCCCAAGATTTTCCTCCTCCACTGCACTTTCCTCCTCTAGAGTCAATCTCTCTGGGCTGTTCATTCCGTCATACAGTTCTTCCACGTATTCCTTCCATCTACCCTGCACCTCTTCTCGCTCGGTTAGTATCCTCCCATATGTAGCCTTAATTTTAGCCATGGCTTGTCCTCTTTTGCCGCCCGATAGCGACTTAACTTTGGCGTACAACGCGCCATACTTCTCCATCCTTCTGCGTATGCGTACTTCGCATGCGTACTGCGCATGGCGTACTTCTCCATCCTTCTGGAACTTTTCCATTTCCTCACACTGTCTTTTCCACCAAGCCTCCCTTGCCCTCTTTGTTTCACGCCGTAATCGATTATTAATTTGTCTATACCTTATTTTTCCCTGTTCTGTGCCCACGTTCTTCCACTTCCTCCTCCCCTCCATTTCCCTTATCATGTTCTCCCTTATCCACGGCTTCTTTATCCTTCTACTGTCAACGTAACCAATTGACTTCTCCGCCGCTTTGACTATTCCCGTTTTAATAGTATCCCATCTTTCCTCAACCGTCTTAGTACTGTTTATGTCCCGCATACTAATGTCCACTAGTTCCTGATATTCTCTCCTCATACTCCCCTTCAGGGCTTCTACGTTCCATTTCTTCTCCTTCCTAATTTTCATAAGTCTTTTGAATCTTACGTTGCATTTCGTGAGCACTAGATTGTGGTCCGAATCCGCATCCGCTGCAGGGAAGCTGCACGAGTTTTTCACACTATTCCTAAACCTCTGTCTTACCATAATGTAGTCTATTTGATATCTCCCCACATCCCCTGGAATTTTCCATGTATACCTTCGCCCTTTATGATGATTGAACCTCGTGTTTGTGATGAATAATTTGTTTCTCCTACAAAATTCTGCTGCTTTCTCTCCCCTGTCGTTCCGTATTCCCAGACTAAAATCTCCTATTTCGTGCCCATCCCTCCCTTCCCCCACTGAGGTATTCCAGTCCCCCATCACTGCCAGATTTTTCTTACCCGGCGTGTCTCTAATTATTTCCTCGAGCTGTTCATACACCTCATCTACTTCTTCCTCCCAATGATTCCTAGTGGGCATGTAAACTTGGACCACCACAAGGTTGGCGGGCCGCGCCTCAATTTCTACCACCAGAATCCTATCGCTTACCTGGTCTATACCTACCACATACTTACCCATCTTCCCGTTTAATACTAATGCTACCCCTCGCTGGCTTCCCCCCCCCCACTATATATAACCCTATACCCATCACTCCAATAGTCACCGCCATCTCTCCACCTCACCTCGCATAATCCTAAGATCCTCCCTTTATCCATTTCCCTTTTGATATTTTCTAACTTCCCCGCCCTCATCATAGTCATCAGATTCCACGTCCCTACATTTACAGCCGACTTCTTCTTCTTCATCTTCTTGGTCTTCTTTTCTTCCTTCTTCATTGCTGCTGCTGATGATGTTGATGATGATAAGTCTCGTGCCCGACACCCGCCCTTTGCGGACGGGTCCCGGGCGATGAGATTCCGAGGCTCATTTGGTTGTACTCCATGTGTTCAGGGAAGAGATAGTTGGTAGGGTTTCCCACTTCCATTCCAACAGTGTTTTTCACGTGACACCATCACGTGGACTACCTTTCGTCTGGCTCCTACCCTTCGACCTATCTGGCATGGGTGGCCCTACCGGGAATAATTTAGAATTAATCCCGCCAGTGCAGCTCTAGGGGTCATAGGAACGCGCAAGCCTTTTCACCGCGACAAGGTTGTAGCCCAAATACGAAATGACGCATAGAATTTAAAATTCTAATTGAATGCATAGTTTTACTGGCATGAAGAAAAAAATTCGAAATGACGAATACAAATTAATACTCTTAAGTAATGCACAGTTTTATTGCTGAGATGAAATACATGAGAAATGAAGAAGATAATTTAAAATTCTTCTACAATTGAATTGAAAAAAAGCAAAAAATGACGAATTGAAATTAACATTCTTGTGCAGCGCACAGTTTTAATGTTGAGATAATAAAAACGAGATGACGATAAGAATAGAGTATTATAGCAAAAAAGCACAGTTTTACTGCTGGGATAAAAAATATGCGAAAAGACGAATGGAATTTAAAATTATTATACAGTTCACAATTTTTCTGATGACATGAAAAAATGCATTTTCTGATGACGTGAAGCAAAAAAATTTTTATTCTTATACAAAGCACAGTTTTACTCTCGATATGAAAAAAAGGCGAAATGACGATTACAATTTAAAGTTCTTACACAAACACAGTTTTAATGCAGAGCTGTAAAAAATGCGAAATTACGATTGCAATTTAAAATTATTATACAAAGCAGAGTTTTATTGCTGAGATGAAAAAAAACGCTAAATACCGAAAGGAAATTAAAATTAATATAAAGCGCACATTTTCACTGCTGAGATGAATAAATGCGAAATGACGCTCTGATTTTAAAATTATTTGCAAAGAACAGTTTTGCTAATGGGATGAAAAAAAAATTCTAAATGAAAAATACAATATACAATTCATTTTAAAGTAGTTTTTTTTGCTGAGATGAAATAAACGTGATAGGACGCAAAGAATTATAAATTTTACGCCGAGAACAGTTTTACTGCTGAGCTGAAACAACACGAAATAACGAATAGAATTTAAAATTTATTTTAAACAAGTTTTACGGTTTAGATGAAATAAATGCGACATAACGCGTAGGATTTATAATTCTAACGCCGAGAACACTTTTACTACTGAGATTAAAAGAAATACGAAATAAAGAATAGAATTTAAAATTCATTGTAAAGCTCAGCTTTACTGCTTGGATGACATAAATGTAAATGACGCGGAGAAATGTTTTACTGCGAGATGATAAAAATAAGAAAAATAGAATTGAAAAAAAAAATGCGAAATGAGGTTGGAAATTAACATTCTGTACAAAGCACACTTTTACTGGTAATATGAAATAAATGCGAAATGACGCATGATTTTAAAATTCGTTTTAATGCACAATTCCGCTGCTAAGATTATATAAATTCTAAATGGGGAGTGGAATTAAAAATTCTTACGTCGGGAACTTCTGAGGAGGAAAAAATGCTCAATGAAGAATGGAATTAAAAATTCATTTTTTAAGCACAGGAGAAATGCTCTGATTCAATAAACGCGAAATGAGCGATTTTAAAATTGTGTATTAAAAGTTTTTTTTAGCAAAGCACGGTTTTACTGCTGACATGAAATTAATGCGAAATGACGAATGGAATTTTAAAACGTTACGACGAGAACAGTTTTATGCTAATATTAAAAAATGCGAAATGAAGCATAGAATTTAAAATCTTACGCCCAGATTCGTTTTACTGCTGAGATGAAGAAATAAAAAAAAGGGAATAGAATTTAAAATTCATTTTTGACATAGTTTTACTGATAGGATGAAATGAATGCGAAATGAGGCATCGAATGTAAGATTATTATGCCGAGAACAATTTTACTGCTGAGATGAATAAATGCGAAATAACGAATAGAATTTGAAATTAACTTTAAAGCACAGTTTTACTTCTGCGATGAAGTGAATGTTGTACGATGAATTCAATTAAAAATTATTGTTCAGCCCATAGTTTTACTGCTTAGATAAAAGACAAGAGAATTGACGGATAGAAATTCAAATTCTTTACAAATCACTGTATTTTTTCTCATTTTTACTTCTGATATGAAAAAAATTATTAATGACTCATAGAATTAAAAATTATTATACAATGCACAGTTTTACTGCTGATATCATAAATATGCGAAATATGATTTAAAAATTCTCAGACATTGAAAATCTTTACTGCTGTGATAAAAAAGGCGAAATGACCACTCGAATTTAACATTATTATACAATACGCAGTTTTACTGCTGATATGATTAAATTCCGAAATGTCGCCTAGAATATATAATTCATATAAAATGAGCAGTTTTACTGCTGAGATGATAAAAATGCGATATGACGCCTAGATTTTATAACTCTTATAAGATGCACGGTTTTAGTGCTGAGATAAATTCAATTTAGTGCTGAGATAAATTCAATAATTTCAAAATTTAAATTCTTTGCGTCATTTCACAATTTTTAATCTCAGCAGAGAAACGACGAATCGTATAAGTATTTTAAATTATAGACTTCATTTCGCATATTTATTATTTCCGCATTAAAACTAGGCATTGTATATTAATTTGAAATTCTAGGCGTAGTTTCGCATTAGTATTAACTCAGTAGTAAAACAGTGAGCTGTATTAGAACATTAAATTCTAGACGTCATTTGGCATTTTTAACACATCTACGCATTGTATTAGAATATTAAATTTAAGGCGACATTTCCCATTTTTATTAACTCCGAATTAAAACTACGAAACGTACTAGAATTTTAAAATCGAGGAGTCATTTCGCATTATTATCATCTCAGCAGTTAAACTATGAACTAATAGAATTTTAAAATCCTGGCGTCATTTGTTTTTTATTATCTCAGAAGTAAAACTATGCCTCGTATAAGAATTTTAAATTCTAGGCTTCATTTCTTCATTTCATTTATATAATCTCGGGTGAAAAACTACTACTTGTAAAAGAAATTAAAATTCTAGGTGTAATTTCGAATTTTTATCATATCAGAGTTAAAACTATGAGTAGTAAAGGATTTTCAAATTAAAGACGTCATTTCCTATTTCTATCACCTTAAAAGTAAAGCGTAAAAGTAAACAAAGTTTAAGTACGGAGATGAAAAAAACACGAATTGACACATGGATATTGAATTTATATTAGAGAACACAGTTTAAGTGCGGAGATAATAAAAATACGAATACACACATGGAAATTGAATTATTATTACAAAAAACAGTTTAAGTACGGAGGTGTAAATTTACGAATTCACACAAAGAAATTCAACTTTTATTGCAGAACAATTGCGGATTGCAAATTTAATGCGGATTGATAAAAATACGAGTTCACACATTAAAAGTGAATTTGTTGTCAGAATACAGTTTAAGTGCTGAGATGATAATAATACGGATTCGCACATAGAAATTTAAATTTTATTACACAACACAATATTAGTGCGGAGATGATAAAAATACGAAGTCGTTCACATAAATTGAATTTCTATGATAGAACACATTTTTAGTGCGAAGGTGATAAAATACGAAATCACTCGTAGAAAGGGAAATTTCTTTTACTGAACACAGTTTTACTATTTCAGACATAGAAATTAAATTTACTGAACACAGTTTTACACTATTTCAGACATAGAAATTAAATTTTTATTACAGAACACAAATTTATCCCGAGATGATCAAAATCCGAATTTACACTTGATTTGAAACAGAAATTGAATTTTTATTATGAAATACAGCATTCGTGCGGTGTGATAAAAATACGAATTCACATATAAAAATTGAATTTAAATTAAAGAACTCAGTTTTGTGTGGAGGTGATAAAAACAAGTATTAACGCAGAATATTTATTATTTTTATTACAAAACACAGTTTTTGTGCGGAGGTGATAAAAATACGAATTGACACATAGAAATTGAATTATTATTACAGAACACAGATTAAGTGCGAAGATAATAAAAATACGAACTGACACACAGAAATTGAATTTTATTAAAAAACACAAATTCTGTGCGGAGAACCGAATTGACTCATAGAAATGGAATTTTTATTACAGAACACAGTTTTTGTGCGGAGGTGATAAAAATACTAATTCAAAGAGAAATTGAATTTTTATTAGAGAACAAATTTTAGGTGCGGATATGATTAAAACACGAATTGACACTTAGATTGGAATTTTTATTTCAGAATACAGAATCATTGCGGTGGTGATAGAAGTATGAATTCATACATAGAAATTGAATTTTTATAACATAACGCAGTTTGAGTGGGAAGTCAATAAAGTTGCGAATTGACACATAGAAATTGAATTTTATTATATAATACTTAAGAATGAAAAAAATACGAATTCACACATAGAAATTGAATTTTAATTAAAGAACATAGTATTGTGCGAAGGTTACAGAAATATGAATTCACACATAGAAATTGAATTTTTTTACAGAACACAGTTTCAGTGCGGTGGTGATAAAAATACGAAATCACACAGAAATGTAATTTTAATTTCAAAAACAAAGTGCGGAGGTGATAAAAAAACGAATTGAGACATTAAAATTAAATTTCTATTACAGAACACAGTTGAAGTGCGGAAATGAAAAACACGATTTGACACATAGAATGGAAGTTTTATTACAGAATAAATTTTAGTGCGGGGGAGATAAAAATACGATTTCACACATAAAAATTGAATTTCTTTTACAGAACACAGTGTAAGTCCGAAGATAATAAAAATACGAAATGACACATAGAAAATAAATTTTATTAAAGAGCACAAATTCTGTTCGGAGATGATAAAAACCGAATTGACTCATAGAAATGGAATGTTTATTACAGACCATAGTTTTAGTGTGGAGGTGATAAAAATACGAATTCGTGCATTGAGTTTTTATGACTGAACATAGCTTAGGTGCAGAGGTGATAAAAATACGAATTGACACTGTGGAATTGAATTTTTATTACAGAACAGTCTTTTCGCGGAGATGAAAAAAATAGGAATTCAAAGATAAAAATTGAAATATAATTAATGAACACAGTTGATGTGCGGTGGTGATAAAAATACGGATTCATACATAATAATTGAAATTTAATACTGAACCCTATTTTAGTGCGGAGGTGATAAAAATACGAATTAACACAGTGGAAGTGAATTTTTATTACAGAACATAGTGATACTGCTGAGATGATAAGAACACGATTTCACAAATAAAAATTAAATTTTGATTGCAGAACTCTTTTTAATGCGGAAATGATAATAACAAGAATTCAAACAGATAAAAATTTATATTTGATTGCAGAACAAAGTTTTAGTGTGGAGGTGATAAAAATACGAATTTTACACATGGAATTAGAATGTTTATTACACAACAAAATTGTAGTGCGGAGATGATAAATATACGAATTCGTTCACAGAAATTGAATTTCTATGACAGAACATATTTTTGGTGCGAAGGTGATAAAATATGAATTCATACGTAGAAAGGGAAATTATCTAACTTTACAAAGTTTTAGTGCGTAGATGTTAAAAACAAGTATTGACGCATAATATTTTAATTTTTATTGCAAAACAAAGTTTTTGTGCGAAGGTGATAAAAATACGAATTCAAACAGAAACTGAATTTTTATTACAGAACTATGTATAGGTGCGGATATGATAAATACACGAATTGACACACAGAATGGAATTTTTATTTCAGAACACAGATTTAGTGCAGGGGTGATAAAATTACGAATTCACATATTGAAATTGATTTTTTTTACAGAACACAGATTATATCCGAAGAAAATTTAAATACGAATTAACACATAGAAATGTCATTTCATTACAGAGCACAAATTCTGATCGGAGATGATAAAAACCTAATTGACACATAGAAATGGAATGTTTATTACAGAACATAGTTTTGGTGTGGAGGTGATAAAAATACGAATTCTTACATATGAATTGAATTCTTATGACTGAACATAGGTTTAGAGCGGAGGTGATAAAAATATGAATTGACACAGTGGAATTGTATTTTATTTTTTTAAACTAAATTTTTCAACTAAAAAAAATTAATTTTTCTGAACACAGTTCAAGTGCGGACAAAATGAATTCACGAATTCACACTTAAAATTAAATTTTTATTGCAGAACTCTTTTTAATGCGGAGATGATAATAACACGAATTCAAACACATAAAAATTGAATTTTTATATCAGAACAATGTTTTAGTGTGGAGGTGATAAAAATACGAATCCACACGTGGAAATTAAATGTTTATACATAACTAAGTTTAAATTAAAATAAATTTTATTACAGAATGATAATAAGGAGACGATAAAAATACGAATTCGTACATAGGAATTGCATTTTTGTGACTGAACATAGTCTTTGTGCGGAGGTGATAAAAATACGAATTCACACATAGACATTTAAATTTCATTACAGAACACAGTTCAAGTGCGGATGTGACAAAAACACGAATTTTAATTGAAGAACACAGCTTTTGTGCGGAGGATATAAAAAAAGTATTGACGCATACTAATTTAATTTTTATTACAAAACACAGTTTTAATGCGGAGGTGATAAATAATCACACTTAGATATTGAATTTGTTTACAGAACACAGTTTTGTACGGAGATCATAAAATACAAATTCACACATAGAAATTGAATTCGTTTACAGAATATAGTTTCAGTGCGGTGTTGATAAAAATACGAATTCACAACGAAATATAATTTTTATTACCGAACAAAGTTAATGTGCGGAGGTTATAAAAAAACTAATTGACAAATAGAATGGAATTTTTATTACAGAACACTGTTTTAGTGCGGGAGAGATAAAAATACGAATTCACACAAAGACATTGAATTTTTATTGCATTGCACAGTACGCCGGCCCTTATTTTTCAGAATTGCGAAAATTAATGTTTTCCTAGTTTCAAAATGATCCAAATGAAGTTTATATTCACATGTTAAAAGTTGATTACTTTAAAATAAGGGCAACCCGTGCTCCAAGGGCCCTCAGTACTGAGGACCCTCAATTGAGTTTTTTGGAGCAGAAAAAGTGCTATCCCTATGTAAAACGTGAAAGTAAAGGTCTTACGGGCCGATTTTCTGTTTGTTTTGACCTATCTCTAAGCGTTTACGAGATATCGTCTGTCGTAATGCAATCCACCCCCTAGGGCGCTACCCCGCACTGCGGCGCCGCTGAGGTACGCGCCGCACCACTTACTAGAGACTTCCCCTCCACCCCCTCCCCTCCCTCGACAAAGTTTATACCCCCACAAGCAATATCTAGCCTCTGAAAAAATGTGTTTACTTTAGTAAGAATAAAATTGCAATGACAATATTTCCAATCCAATTGATCAATTTATTTTCACGCTGGTCATGAATTTCAGTAGATATCAGCAAAAAAAATAGATTTTCAGAGTACATACTTCTAATCTTTCACTCCTCATAACCTCATATTTGGCAATTAAGTGTCTTTGCGCACGTTAGTGGTTGTATTATGTTGAAAATTCGCACTTAGTAATATATTTATAAAGCTTTCTTCCTTAACTGACTGAAAACCTTGAATTTGTTTCACCCCTCTCTCTCCTCATCACTTGTGGACCGAGAATAATTTGCAAATCGTTCTTTGTTGTTCATCCCATCCTCGCATGTGCGCATCAAAGAATGGAGTGCATATTTACAATGTATTAAATAGCTTTCTCGAATTAGTAGTGACAATATTTGATATAGATATCTTAGTCATATCTTTATGTTTATAGAATGCCTTCTTCTGTGGGTCATATTTTCCCCCGCATGTCCTCATACGGAATATCATGTTATCGTTTTTATACCTAGAAAAGGATCCGTCAAAGAATGCCAGGTCTACAACTCCTCACTCAGGTACCCTAAGTGGTTTGAAAACCTCTTTTGTACAGCTTTCGCTATGTCCAGGTTAACACTTTCGCAATTAACGATCCTTTTTAGGAACTGCGGGTCCCTGTTGGGAGCGGAGAGCCACATCTATTTCTTTCTTTTTGAATATATTGAAATCTATTCCACTAATAACTGCAATTCGTGCTCCTCTTTAATTGCGTAAGAATTTTACTTCTTCAGCCCAAGCACATTTATCCGAGAGATTAACTGCACTTTCTCGCACTAAGTCTCATGCATTTCGAACCCATTAGGTGTTAGAGAAAACACACAGTACTATTCTCACTGTAGTTAACTTTCAGCCAAGTTTTTCTTCACTTTCTTTACCAACCAGTTCAATGCCTGGATTTAGTCTTGATTTCATGCCTTTCCTTGTTGGCCTATTCTTAAAATGAATGTCACGTGTATTCATGATGAACTAGTTATTTCGCCATTATTCTCCTTACATCTAAAAAAACTTAGCACTTCCTATCCTTTGCACACCGTAAACTAGAACTCTCTCTCCACTGTCCGTGAACTGACTGCCTCGTTTCTTCTTCCTTCCTATCTACTGTTGGAGCCTTGGAAGGCCTGCTCATCTCCTTCATTCCTTTATAACTTACAGACACAATGCTTGTAATATTTTGTACATAAAGAGCATTTTGGAACTTGCTGGAATGGTTCGCAGCCGTATGGTGGCAACAAATTAAGTTACACCGTGCATAGGGTGGCACTGAAGGGTTAAAATTGACATTGTAGGCTTAAACAACATTAATCATGACACTAGAGGAACAACCTGTTCAATTCTGTCTATCTAGCATGTAAATATTGTCATCAGGAAGGAAGTCTTTGTCAAGGGAGGGGAGGGGGTGGAGGGGAAGTCTCTAGTAAGTGGTGCGGCGCGTACCTCAGCGGCGCCGCAGTGCGGGGTAGCGCCCTAGGGGGTGGATTGCATTACGACAGACGATATCTCGTAAACGCTTAGAGATAGGTCAAAACAAACAGAAAATCGGCCCGTAAGACCTTTACTTTCACGTTTTACATAGGGATAGCACTTTTTCTGCTCCAAAAAACTCAATTGAGGGTCCTTAGTACTTAGGGCCCTTGGGGCACGGGTTGCCCTTATTTTAAAGTAAGCAACTTTTCACACGTGAATATAAACTTCATTTGGATCATTTTGAGACTAGGAAAACATAACTTTTCGCAATTCCTAAAAATAAGGGCTGGCCTATTGCACAGTTTATGTGCGAAGATAATACAAATATGAATTCTCTCATAAAAATTGAATGTTTATTACGGAACATAGTTTTAGCGCGGAGATGATAAAAATACGAATTTGTTCACAGAAATTGAATTCCTATGGCAGAACATATTTTTAGTGCGAAGGTATTAAATATGAATTCACACGTAGAAAGGGAAATTTTCTGGCTGAACACAGTTTTAGTGCGTAGATGTTAAAAACAAATATTGACGCATAATATTTTAATTTTTACTGCAAAAAACAGTTTTTGTGCGGTGGTGATAAAAATAAGAATTCAAACAGAAATTGAATTTTTATTACAGAACACAGGTTTAGCGCGGGGTTATAAAATTACGAATTCACATATTGAAATTGAAATTCTTTACAGAATACAGTTTAGGTGCGGAGGTGATTAAAATACGAATTTACACCTAGAAGTTGCATTTTTATTACAGAACACAGTTTAAGTGCGGAGAAAATAGAAATAGGAATTGACAAAAGGAAATTTAATTTTATTGCAGAGCACTAATTCTTTGTGGAGATAATAAAAACCGAATTCACACATGGAAATAGAATGTTTATTACGAAACATAGTTTTAGTGCGGAGATGATAATATACGAATTCGTAAATGCGAATAGAATTTTTATGGTGCAGATGATAAAAACACGAATTCACACCTAAAAATTAAATTGTTATTTCAGAAGTTTTTTAAATAATACGAATTCAAAAACATAAAAATTGTATTTTTATTGCAGAAAAAGTTTTATAGTGGAGGTGATAAAAATACGAATTCACACATGGAAATTAAATGTTTATTACACAGCAATGTTTTAGTGCGGATGTGATAAAAATACGAATTCATTCACAGAAATTTAATTTCTATGACAGAACACATTTTTAGTGCGAATTTGATAAAATATGAATTCACACGTAGAAAGGGAAATTGTCTGACTGAACACAGTTTTAGTGCGTAGATGTTAAAAACACGAATAGAAACATAGAATGGAATTTTTATTACAGAACATAGTTTAAGTGCCAGGGGGTTAAAAATACGAATTCACACAAAGACATTGAATATTTATTCTAGAGCACAGTTTAAGTGCGAAGATAATATTATTACGAATTCCCACTTAAAAATTGAATGTTTAATGGAGAAAACAGTTTCACGTCGGAGATGAAACAAATACGAATTCGTACATAGGAATTGAATTATTATGAGGGAACATAGTTTCAGTACGGAGGTGATAAAAATACGAATTGACAAGGTGAAATTGAATTTTTATTACAGAACAGTATTTGTGCAGAGGTGATATAAATACGAATTCACATATGGAAATTGAATGTTTATTACACAACTCAGTTTAATTGCGGGGATGATAAAATACGATTTCACACATAGAAATTGAATTATTTTTACAGAGCACAATTATACTGAGGAATGAAAAAATACGAATTTACACATAAAAATAAAATTTTCATTAAAATACACAGCTTTTGTGTTGAGTAAATAAAAAATTCACGCATACTAATTTAATTTTTTATTACAGAACACAGTTTTAATACGGATATCATAAAAATACAAATTCACACATAGAAATTGAATTTGTTTACAGAACAAAGTTTCAGTTCGGGGCTGATGAAAATACGAATGCATAACGAAATATAATTTTTATTAATGAAGTATATTTATAAGCGGAGGTGATAAAGAAACGATTTGACACATAGAATGGAATTTTTATTACAGAACACTGTTTTAGTACGGGAGAGATAAAAATACGAATCCACATAAAGACATTGAATTTTTTTGCATTGCACAGTTTAAGTGCGGAGATAATATAAATATGATTTCTCACATAAAAATTGAATGTTTATTACAGAACATAGTTTTAGCGCGGAGATGATGAAAATACGAATTCGTTCATGGGAATTGAATTTTTATGACTAAACATAGTTTCAGTGCGGTGGTGATAAAAATACGAATTCAAACAAATTGAATTTTTATTACAGAACCTTGTTTAGTTATGGAGGTGATAAAAACACGAATTGATATATATAATGGAATTTTTATTTCAGAACACATTATTATTGCGGTGGTGATAAAAATATGAACTGACACATAGAAATTGAATTTTTATTACAGAACAGAGTTGAATGCCGCGTTGATAAATTACAAATTCACACATTGAAATTGAATTTCTATTACAGGACAAAGTGCGGAGAAAATAAACCACGAATTCACACAGAAATTTAATTTATTTTCCAGAACACAGTTTTAGTGCGGAGATGATAAACCTCGAATTCAAAAAGAGACATTAAATTTTATTTTAAGAACACAGTGCGTTAATGTTCAAAATAAACTGATAGAAATTGAATTTTTATTACCGAAAACCTTTTCAGTGCTGAGATAATAAACCTCGAATTCACAAGGAGAAATTAAACTTATTTTACAGAACCCAGTTTTAGTGCAGAGGTGTTAAAAATACACGCATAGATATTGAATTTTTATTCCAGAACACATTTATGGTGCGGAAATGGTAAACCACGAGATCACACAGAAAATTTAATTCATTTTACAGAACATAGTTTTAGTGCGGAGATGTTAAAAATACAACCATAGAAATTCAATTTCTATTACAGAACTTAGATTTATTACGGAGATGGTAAACCTCGAATACACACCGAGAATTTTAAATTATTTTACAGAAAACAGTTCTAGTGCGAAGATGTTAAAAATTTCACACTTAGAAATTGAATTTTTATTACAGAACACAGTTATTATGCGGAGATGGTAAACCACGAATTCACACAGAGAAATGGCATTTATTTTACATAACTCAGTTTTAGTGTAGAGATGTTAAAAATACACACATAAAAATTGAATTTTTATTATTGAACACACTAAAAGTGAGGAGATGGTCATCCACGATTTCACAAAGAGAAATTTAATTTATTTTACAGAACACAGTTTTAGTGTAGAGATGTTAAAAATACAACCATAGAAATTCAATTCCTATTACAGAACTTAGATTTATTACGGAGATGGTAAACCAATAATTTACCCAGAGAAATTTAATTTATTTTACAGTGCACAGTTTTAGTGCTGAGATTTTAAAAATACACTCATAGAAATCGAATTTTTATTGCAGAACACAATGTTATTGCAGAGATGGTAAACCACGAGTTCACTTAGAGTATGTAATTTATTTTACAGAACACAGTTTTAGTGCTGAGATGTTAAAAATACACACATAAAAATTGAATTTTTCTCCAGAACACATTTTTAGTTCGGAGATAATAAACCACGAAATCGCACAGAGAAATTTATAAAAAAAAAAAAAAATTTTTGCGGAGATGTTAAAAATACAACCATAGAATTCATGGTTAAAAAAAAAAAAAACACAGTACTATTCCACAACCTTATATTTTTGCAGTCTGACTGCAAAAATATAAAGTTGTGGAATAGTACTGTGTTTTTTTTTATTTAACTATGAATATCTCATCGTTCCACCAAGTAACGCCTAAATCTGTTGATTATATTTACAACCATAGAAATTCAATTACTATTACAGAACTTAGATTTATAACGAAGATGGTAAACCAATAATTTACCCAGAGAAATTTAATTTATTTTACAGTGCACAGTTTTAGTGAAGAGATGTTAAAAATACACACATAAAAATTGAATTTTTATTATTGAACACACTAAAAGTGAGGAGATGGTCATCCACGATTTCACAAAGAGAAATTTAATTTATTTTACAGAACACAGTTTTAGTGCGGAGATGTTAAAAATACAAACAAAGAAATTGAATTTTTCTCCAGAACACATTTTTAGTTCGGAGATAATAAACCACGAAATCGCACAGAGAAATTTAATTTCTTTTACATAACACATTTTTAGTGCGGAAATGTTAAAAATACAACCATAGAAAATCAATTTTTATTACAGAAAACAGTTTAGCTCGGAGAATGTCTCCACGAATTCACGCAGAGAAATTTAATTTATTTCATATAATCAGTATTACTGCAAATATGTTAAAATACACACATAGAAATTTAATTGATATTACTGAACACAGTTTTAGTGTGGAGATGGTAAACCAAGAATTTACGCAGACAAATTGAATCTATTTTACAGAACACCGTTTTAGTGCGCGTATGTTAAAAATACACACTTAGAAATTGAATTTTTATTGCAGAACACATTTATTGCGGAGATGTTAAAAATACACTTAGAAATTGAATTTTTATTACAGAACATATTTTTAGTGCGTAGATGTTAAAAAAAAATACAAAGAAATTGAATTTTTTTATTACATAACTCTATTTTATTGCGGAGATGTTAAAATGACACACCTAGAAATTGAATAATATTGAAATAGAATTTTTCACCTTGGGTAGTGAATTCGCGTTTGTAACAATAATTATCATTTCCAAATCACATTTTTAATTTTTAATTGCCAGTAGTGAATTAGCGTTTGAGACAGAAATTTCATTTCCAAGTCACATTTTAATTTTTTTTACTTTGAATTCGTATTTGCAACAAGAATATTAATTTCAAAGTCACATATTTATTTTTTTCGCTCCTAGGAGTGAATTTGCATTTACAACAAGAATATTCATTTCCAAGTAACAATTTTTATTTTTTTCACTCTGAGAAGTGAATTCGCGTCTGCAACAAGAATATTCATTTCCATGAAGAATTTTCATTTTTTCACTCTGAATAGTGAATTAGCGTTTGCAGTAAGAATATTCATTTCCAAGTAACATTTAATTTTTTCACTCTCAGCAGTGAATTTGCGTCTGCAACAAGAATATTCATTTGCAAGTAACAATTATAATTTTTTTACTTTTAGTAGAGAATTGGCGTTTGCAACAAGAATATTTATTTTCAAGTCACATTTTCAATTTTTTCACTTTGAGTAGTGAATACTTGTTTGCACAGTAATATTAATTTCCAAGTCACATTTTTAAGTTTTTCAGTTTTCAGTAGTGAATTCGCGTTTGCAACAAGAATATTATTTCCAAGTAAAATTTTTTTTTCACTGTGAGAAATGAAATTGCGATTGCAACAAGAATATAAATTTCTAAGTCCCATTTTTAATTTTTTTACTTTGAGTAGTGAATTTGTGTTTGCAACAATAATTTTCATTTTCAAGTCACATTTTTTTTACTTTGAATTCGTGTTTGCAACATGAATATTCATATTTAAGTTATATTTTTAATTTTTTTTACTTTGAGTAGAGAATTCGCGTATGCAAGAAGAATATTCATTTCCAAGTCATATTTTTAATTTTTTAAACTTTGAGTAATGAATTTGCGTTTGCAACAAGAATTTTCAATTCCAAGTCCCATTTTTTATTTTTTCAATCTAAGTAGTGAATTCACGTTTGCAACAAGAATATTCATTTCCAAGTCGAGATGGAAATGACCTTTGACCAGGGCCGGACTGGGACCTATAAAAGGGCGCTGCCTTCAACTTAAAAAAGGGCGCAATCCGAGGGTAGGGCGGTAGGATATTGTTTTGAAATTCAAAAAGTAAAATTTGAAAAAAATATGGTATTTTTTTTACAACAATGGTTTAAAAAAAGCTATTTAACTACTACAACGTGTATGTGATAGAAGGTACACTAATTTAGCAAGCAAATGCTCCAAAAGACCATGTGTAATTGGCTTCCACTTTAGATGGATATTTTCTAAATATTGTATATTTAATATTTTCAAAGATATTTATTATTAATGTTACAAATTACACTACTGCCACTATTTATGATGTTTGAATAATGGAAAAAATAAACCTTGTAAGCAAGATTAAGGTTATAAATGGGTTTTACTTATGTATACATTTGTAACCCAAACCCCCTACTGTCACATTCAGACGACCTGCAAACCTTTCAAATTTATTCCGCTCAACCAACCCCTTACAGAAGTCTTCCACTACTCCCAATAGTACACCTTCGCCCTGCGGTCGTCCTAGATGTAAGACCTGCCCAATTTTTACCCCTCCTTCTATCCCTAGTCATCTCGTCTCCTGTCTACCACCACCTCCTGCGGCCTCCTGTACTTAAAAAAATGTAGTTTAACTAATTCAATGCAAGCACTGTCCCTCCTTTTATATAGGCAAATCCTCAACTCCCCTTAACCTTAGAATCAATAACCACAGAGCATCATGCTCTTCCTCTGACTTTGCATCCTTCCCGGTGGCGAAACATGCGGCCACTCATCAGCGTCAATTCAATGATTGCTACAATGTTTCAGTTTTAGCCTCCCTTCCCCCCACAAACCACCCACTCAAACTTAATTCCATTGAAGTTGATGCGTAGTTTTCCGCGGCGTTATCTAGATGATGTCTCCATGTTCCTGGGTTTCACCGCGTGGATTTTCTTTATGACGACAGTTTCTCCGGTATTCCAACCGGCGTCTTCAGGTCGATGTCGGGATTCAATTTTTGGTGACTTATATAGTTCATTTTTGGCGCCAATTTTTCATGCTGGATGCTGATTGGTCCACCTTCTTTTCTCTCGTATGACCCTCTTCCACGAGCTGTGGAGAGGGTAGCCGTTTTCTCTATTCATGTTTTCCAATTCCATTGAATTAACTTACATATGGCTATTCAAAGCATTTCTTCCTCCCGGCTTAAACATCAACCGATAATCCCTTAATTGCCTCAGCTCACTCTTTTCCCCCCTCTTTGGACCCTACCTCCCCTCTATTTCCCCTTCCCTCAGCTATTTTTTACCCTTTACCTACAGTCTTTTACCTAACTCCGAGGAAGGTGGTAATGCCTCCGAAAATTCAGTTATTAATGTGAGTTTTTATTCTTTATCTTGTGTGTTCTGTGATACTGCCCATCCTAGGGTTTTTTACGTTATTTACCTCGCCGAGGAACATTTCAAAGTGTGTATTTGTGCAATCCAAATCATTCATGAAACAAGAGTCGTATTCAACTGTTTTATGAAATAAAATTAATACAAAATACAACTTATCTTTGTAGAAATACAAAACAGCCTCTGAAAACTGAAGTTATCACTAATTATTATGAAGGCCACTTTTTTGGAGTCCACTTTTATTATCAGAAGGAAAGTAGGCGCTTCATTTCCTTGCTTTGGAAACAGAGTTCATCTATAATTTTCTCATTGCTTATCTTTGTGACTAATTCTCGTTCCAACTGCATCAAGAGGAGAGCTTCCAAATTCTCATTGCTCATGGATGAACGAATTCTCGATTTTATGAGCTTTGAAAATACACGTTTGCAGCTCACTTGGGTCATCGGTATTGTTAAAAGGGACTTTTAAGCCTTATGGAGTTGCGGATACATTAATGAGTACATGTTGTACTGATAAAGTATCTTGTATGCTCATTTAACAAAGGCATTTGTTGTTGCTTTTACACCAAATTGTTTCTACATCTTCATCTTCTGATTTAGAACTTAAACTCACGTCAATGTCACTGGAGTCCTTCTGAAAGTGATCTTGTAAATTCATATTAAAGCTTGGCCATTGCTCAATAAATGATTCCAGTTCTTCCTGGAGCTTGCCTTTGTCAATGTTGGGGATCACAGAGCATATTTTTTCCAATGCATGTTCTGGTATTCCATTTGTTCTTAACTCAGAGAATCTTACAGGATTAAAGCATGAAAGATCTTGATGAACTCGATTTTGATCAGAAAACCTGCTTCCATACTGGCGTTAATTTGGTCAACAGCTACATAAAACACATTAACTTTAAAACTCTTCACTGCTGAATGGAGTTTCTATGACCTCATCACTTGTTTCATCTGGCATTTTTCCGTTTCTTCTGTCTTCTGGCTGGCAATACACTCTATGCTTATGTTGTTGGAATATTAATCCAAAATTGGATTTTCTTCGATTTTGTTAATCAGACTTTTATACATGAACTTGAAAAAGTTTTTTGCAGCATGGACAATGCCTGAAAACTCTTCTCTTACTCTTTTAAGACTGTCTTGAACTGATGAAATCAAATTCCAAGCCTGTGCATAATCTAAATTTTTTGTTCGAAGATAGTCTGACAAATGCGTTGTTGATTTGAAAATAATCAAGAACATCATAGCAGTTAGGATTGCTTCAAACGACAAAACTTTTGAAGAAGACAGTTTGCTTCATTTCTTGTTTTGGAACAGAATTATTGGGCATTTTCCACGAAAGAAAGAGAAATGATCAACTCTATGTACACAGTTTTATGCAGTTTTCCTTCATCTTCCGCCAATTTCATCCAGTTATGGAAATAGCCAAAGATCTTGGAAGTGGCGTCACTCTTTGATCTCCATCGAGTTGCGCCAATTAGTCCAGGAAATGAAGCATTTTGGCTTGCAATTTTTTCAAACTGAATCGATTTTCTTGAAATTTTCACAATAAGTAGGGAATATACCAAGAATCAAAATCTATATCATGCCGACGGGCGCTTTTACCCTGGGGGTGGTTTACACCCCATCTCGGGGGTGGAAATTTTTAATTATATTTTGACCACAGGAATCGATAGAAAAATAAATTCTAAGAATAAAATGTACCTTCTATTTTTTGCTTAAAATTAATATTTTTCGAGTTATTTGCGATTGAAAGTAACAGTTTTTTGACGAAAAAATCAACGATTTTAATCGATTATAGGCAAATAACTTGAAAAGTATTAATTTTATTAGGAAATTGTGAATTACAAAACTGTAGCTTGTAAAAAATTAAATAAAAATCTTATTTTATATTTCCTTTATGACCGATTCGGACCGAGCTACAACTTGTTGATGGTTATATATTGTTTTCATACGCTAAATTTGAAAGATTCAATACCAAATAGCGGGAAAAATGTAATTTTCGAGGAAAAATTATGTAATCTGTTTAAAAGTATTTTTAAAAAGCTTTCTTATAATGAGAAAAAATATTTTTTATCATGAAATTTGAGCGAGTTATGATTAAAAATAAGATCAGTCCCTACTTTTTTGTACGAAAAAATCAGTGAAAACAACTCCTTATTACCATTCTAGACAAAATTGATCAATGCCCTTCAGTATTTCTCTTTATTTAAGTATTGTTAATTGATCCTAGAAGTTTTTTTAATGTACAACACTAAATTTTGAAAAAATTGAAGGAAAAAGTGAAAAGTCATTTTCTACAATTTCGTTAAAAATGCTCTTTTTTTCAAAATAACTCCAAAAAAACTGGAGATATGAAAAAAATACTTGAGTAATAAATTGTAGCTTCTTTATTTTTAAATATTTTGGTGTGTTTTAATTTTCTATACAATAAATGTTTGGTGAGATATTGATAATTAAAACCTCTATTTCCAAGGGAGCTCCACCTTATTTCAACCCTTAAATCCCTCCCCTTTCAAAATTAATGACTCGAAAAAAATTTAATTCACATGGCCTTGTAGTCAGTAAAAACCCAACAAAATACAATTAAAATGAACTTTCTATCATAAAAAATAAAGGAGCTATGTTTGAAATACCAATCAAATTTATTTTCGCAAAATTCGAAATCCACAATTCAGAGCATAATATTCCTCATAATAATGTATACTTTGTGTACTTTACGTAGAAGCTAACGATACACTCAAATTTGCCACAAAATAAACACACATACCCATAAGATGTATATATACATACACATATGTGAGTATGTGTGCTCTCGCTCACAGTGACCTGTGAGCATGCATGTGGTGGGAAGACTGGAAGCCATAAAGTCTCCGTTTGATTTTGTTTCATGTAATTTCTACATAAATGTACATTTATTTGTTTATGTTACCATGACGAGGTTTGTTCTGTTTATCCTATTGTTATATCTTTTCTGTGCTGTGATTCAAATCATAAGATAAAAAAGTGAATACATAATAAAAGGAGTAAGAAAGTGAATAAGAAGATACAATGTGATAAATAATTTTTATTTTTAGGGTAAATAATTTTTTTTACATTAACCCCCAGTAAGGGTTGATTATTATGGGTTGAAACGCCTTAAAATTATTTTCCAAACAAAAAAAAATAATTATACAAATAATTTAAACTAAATTTTACCCGTATTAAGCTTTAAAATACAATTTTTTAAGTTTTATCTTTTAGGGGTAGTGTTCACCCCTAAAAAATAAAAGGCGCCCTTCGGCATAATATAGATTTTGAAGTAGGGGGTATAATTAGTCTAATCCCAAATTTTGGTGCAAATCGATTCAGTTTGAAAAAATTGTAAGGTTTTTCACTTTTATGAGCTTCATTTCCTGGACTAAATAGCACCCAACCTATAACTTGGATTTTGCTCCAAATAAATATCTAGTCTCTTGTGATATTCCCTTACAAACACTTGAGTTTACGGCAGCAAACCAAAAAACGAAATCGAAGCCGTCACAACTTGTGATGTGTCTACCATAACCAAGTTTAGGGAATGGGAATAACACCATGTATGAATGTGGTGTGGGATATCTGCTCTTGCAGCCTGTCTGAAACGCCCTTATATTGACCACTCATGTTTGCAGCTCCATCAAATGAGTTGGCAATACAGTTGTTGATATCAAGTCCTGCTTCCCTTATTACTTCGGTAAATGTCTTGAATAAACTTTCCCCTGTTGACGACGACTGCAAGCTCTGTAAGCCAATTATTCTTTCTTCTAATTCTGTCCCCAACACGTATCGTAAAACAATGACACATTGGTCGAAACCATAGACATCTGTAGTTGAGTCCATTAAAACAGAGTACGACATAGCTTGCTTTACTTCATCAGCGATAATTGATTTGATCAAACATTTTATAATGTTCATTATTTTACTAACGGCGGTTTACTAACTAACTAACTATTTTAAACGGTTTTACTCAGAAATGTCACCTGGCTTCCCCTTCCTCTGGCTTTAGAACCATCATTGTCTGCTGATTTTAACGGAGCTTTACTCATTTGAATGGTTTTTTCACATGATTTTCTAAATTTTTGTCATAATTGCAGAGAAGAAGGATTGTATCTAAAAATACATCTCTTTATCGTTTGGCGCCATGTCGTCTGAATCATAGGTCTGCAGTCAGCGCCGCCACAGCTGTCAACGTTGTTTCGCAACGTGCAAGCCTTTGCAATGGCGCAGCGCGTCATTTCATTGATAGCATGTCGCTGTCGTCTTCATTACAGTATAATTTGTATAAGTTGTTTTTGTATACTAGTGTTGGGTTTTGAATTGACTTTAGCACCTTTTAGAAAATACGTATATGCGCCTTGCGGGCGCAGGAACGCATTTTCGCGCGCAAGGGCGCACCGGCCCACGGGCCGATGGGCCGGCGGGCCTGTCCGGGCCTGCCTTTGACCTTTAAAAGTCAATGAACTTCAATGACCTTGGAATGTCAATGACTTTGAAAAAAAGTGATAAAATTACTAATGACTTCAAAAGTAAATATTTTTGTTAAAAAGTATATCTGTGAATAGTAAGAAAATGCGGACTTTATTTCAATTAATCCGGAAATGACTTTTTTAAAGTAAACACGAATTCAGTACAAAGTAAGAAAAAGTTAAAATGACTCTCTAGAAATAAATATTTTTGCTAAAATAACAATTTCAGTAGAAATTGAGAAAATACGATAAGACAGGCCAAAAGTTTTTTCTATAAAAACGAATTGAGCAGAAAGTAAGAAAAATTCGATAATGCATTTCAGACGTGATTTCTGTTGCTATTAACACGATTTCTGCAGAAAGTAAGACAAATACGAAATCAACCTCCATAAGTGAATTTTGGGTCTATAAACACAACTTCAGAAGAACAAAATAAAAACACGAAATGACACTTTACTTACATAATATTGTATTCCTTATCACGATTTCAGAACTAAGTAAAAAAAAGTCAAAAACATTGTTGAGTCGACATGTTAATGACCTTCGTTGGCTTTGAAAGGTGAATTACCTTCGATGATGGTTTGACTTCGATGTCAAGGACCTTCTATGAAAAAAAGGTCAATGACCTTTGTTTAGATTGAAAAGTAAATGACGTTCGTGTACATATGATATGCAAATGACATTTTTTGACCCTGAAAAGTGAATAACCTTCATAGAGTCAAGATGTGCATGACCGAATTTTACCTTGAAGGGTCAATGACCTTCTTGCAGCTTAAAAGGTCAATAGCCATCGTAGGGACGAGAGGTAAAATACCTTTTTTGACCTTGGAAGGTCGTTGACCTTCAATTACCTTGAAAGTTTAATGACATTTTTGACCTTGAAAAGGAAAATGACCTTAAATGAAGTCAAAAGATCAATCACCTTGTTTAACCTTGAAAGGTCAATGACCTTGAAATGTCTATGACGTTTTTTGACCTTGAAATGTCAATTACCTTGAAACTTCAACCACCTTGTTTGACCTTGAGAGGTCAATGAGCTTCAACGACCTTAAAAGGCCACTGACCTCCTTCGATCTTGAAAGTTCAATGACCACCATTGACCTTTAAAGAAACATGACCTTTTTTCACTTTGAAAGATTTGACCTTTCGAACTCCACGAGGGCAAATGACCTCTAAACTCCACGAAGGTCATTGACCTTTCAAAATCCACTAGGGCCACTGACCTCTAAACTCCATCAAGGTCATTGATCTCTATACGCCATGAAGGTTATTGACCTCCAAACTCCATGAAGGTCATTGACCTCTATACTCCGTGAAGGTCGTTGACCTCTAAACTCCATGAAGTTCATAGACCTCTAAACACCTTGAAGGTCATTGACCTTTCAAACTCCATGAGGGTCAATGACCCTTAAACTATTATTTATTTATTTATCTATTAGTGATTATAGATCAAAATTCATTTCTCGAGTTTCATTTCTTATTTCTCTTACTTTCTACTGAAATGAAGTTTATATAAACAAAATTCATTTCCGGAGTTTCATTTCGTATTTTTCCTAGTTATTACTGAAATCGTTTTTATAGCAACAGAATTCACTCTAAAATGTATTTTTGCATTTTTCTTTCTTTTGCTGAAATCGTGTTTATAGAAAAAAAATTCACTTTTGGAGTGTCTTTTCGCATACTTCTTACTTGGTACTTGATTCATGATTATAACAAAAATATTCACTTCTGGAGTGTCACTTCAAATAGCTCTTACTTTGTACGGAAATCGTGTTTATAGCAAAAATATTAACCTCTGAAGTGTCATTCCGTTATTTTCTTACCTTGTTCTTATATCCAATTTAAACCCTCATAATAATTAGCAGCTCTTTCGGGTGTATAACTTTTCTGTTTTCTCACTTTGTCTGAAATCGTATTTATAGCATACTTCCCGAGTGCAATTTCTTATATTTGTAACTTTGTAATGAAATCGTGTTAGCAGCATACAAAGTAAATACTGAGGTATAATTTCTGATTTTTTCTAACATTGTGCTGAAATCAATCGTGTTTATAGCAAAACAATTCACTTTTGGAGTTTAATTTCGTATTTTTCTTAATTTGTGCATAATCGCTTTGTAGCGGAAAAGTTATAAAAGTAGTGCCCTTTCCCTAACCTTTAAAACTTCAAGAAGATCAATGACCTCTAAACTCCATGAAGGTCATTGACCTTATAAACTCAACGTGGTTAATGTGCTCTAAACTCTATGAAGGTCATTGACCTTGTAGATTCCACGAGGGTCATTTACCTCTCAACCTTATGAAGGTCATTGATCTTTCAAACTCCACGAGGATCATTGACCTCTAAACTCCATGGAGGTCATTGACCTCGAAAATCGCTGAAGGTCATTTACCTTTCAAATTCCACGACCGTCATTAACCTCTTAACTCCATGAAGGTCATTGATCTTTCCAACTCCACGAGAGTCATTGACCTCCAAACTCCATGAAGGTCATTGATCTTTCAATGTCTCTAAAGGTCGTAGACCTATCAAGGTCATCGGAAGTCATTGACCTTTCAAGGTCATTGAAGGTCATTGAAATTTCAAGGTCAAAGAAGGTATTTGACCTTTCAAGGTCATTAAAGGTCATTGACCCTTCAAGGTCATTGACTTTTCAAGGGCATTGATGGTCATTGACAATTCAAGGTCATTGAAGGTCATTAAAATTTCAAGGTCAAAGAGCTTTCAAGGTCATTGGAAGTCATTGAAATGAAATAGGTAATTTACGTATCAAGGTCATTTAACATCATTGACCTTTCAAGGTCATGCAAGGTCATGTACTTTTCAAGGTCATTCATGGTCATTGACCTTACAAGTTCATTGTAGATCAACTAATTTTTTATTTTTTCACTCGTCGTTTACACATTATCATGGTCGTTAAAGGCCATAGAAGGTCGAAAAAGGTCATTGACCTTGCAAGGTCATTGAATTTATTGACCTCTCAAGGTCATTCACGGTCATTGACCTCTGAAGGTCATTCACGGTCATTGACCTCTGAAGGTCATTCACGGTCATTGACCTCTGAAGGTCATTCACGGTCATTGACCTCTCAAGGTCATTCACGGTCATTGACCTCTGAAGGTCATTCACGGTCATTGACCTCTGAAGGTCATTCACGGTCATTGACCTCTGAAGGTCATTCACGGTCATTGACCTCTGAAGGTCATTCACGGTCATTGACCTCTCAAGGTCATTCACGGTCATTGACCCCTCAAGGTCATTCACGGTCATTGACCTCTCAAGGTCATTCACGGTCATTGACCTGTCAAGGTCATTCGTGGTCATTTACCTTTCAAGGTAATTCACGGTCATTGACCTTTCAAGGTCATTCACGGTCATTGACCTTTCAAGGTCATTCACGGTCATTATACTTTCCAGATCATTCACAGTCATTGACCTTTCAAGGTCATTCACGGTCATTAACCTTTCAAGGACATTCACGGTCATTGACCTTTTCAGATCATTCACGATCATTGACCTTTCAAAGTCATTCCCGGTCATTGTCCTTTCAAGTTCATTGTTGATCAACTTATGTTTTACCTTTTCACTCGTCGTTTTCACATTTTCATGGTCCTTGAAGGCCATAGAAGGTCGAAAAAGGTCATTAAACTTGCAAGGAAATTGAATTTATGTACCTCTAAAGGTCATTCATGCTCAGTGACCTTTCGAGATCATTCAAAGTCATTGACCTTTCAAGGTCATTCACGGTCATTAACCTTTCAAGGTCATTCACGGACCTTGAATTTTCAAGGTCATTCACGGTCAATAACCTTTCAATGTCATTCAAGGTCATTGACCTTTCAAGATAATTCACGGTCTTTGACCTTTCAAGATCATTCACGGTCATTTAACTTTCAAGGTCATTCACGGTCATAACCTGTCACGGTCATTCACGATCATTGACCTTTCAAGGTCATTTACGGTCAGTGACCTTTCAAGATCATTCACAGTCATTGACCTTTCAAGGTCATTCACGGTCATTTACCATTCAAGGTCATTCACGGTCATAGACCTTTCAAACTCCACGAAGGTCATTGACCTCTAAACCCTTTGACGGTCATTTACCTTTTAGACTCACGGGGGACATTTACCTCTCAACTCCATGAATCTCTCTAAATGACCTCTAAATACCTTGAAGGTCATTGACCTTTCAAACTCCTTGAGGGTCATTGACCCTCAAACTATTAGTTATTTATTTATCTGTTAGTGATTATAGATCAAAATTCATTTCTGTAGTTTCATTTCTTATTTTTCTTAGTTTTTACTGAAATCGTTTTTATAGCAACAGATATCACTAAAAATGTATATTTGCATTATAATTTTTTTGCTGGCATCGTGTTTATAGAAAAAATATTAACCTCTGAAGGTTCATTCCGTTATATTCTTTCCTTGGTTCTTAAATCCATTATACACCCTCATAATAATTAGAAGCTCCTTCGTAGTATAATTTTTCTTTTTTCGGACTTTGTTCTGAAATCGTGTTTATAGCATACTTCTAAAGTGTAATTTCTTATATTTCAAATAAGTTTTTTGACATTTCAACGTCATATAGTTTTCAAGGTCATAAAGGAGGTCATTGACCTTTCAAGGTCATTGACGGTTCTTGATTTTTCAAGGTCATTCACGGTCATTGATCTTTAAGGTCATTCTCGGTCATTGATTTTTCAAGGTCATTTATGTTCATTAACATTTCAAGGTCATAGAACTTTCAAGGTCATTGAAAGTCATTAATTTAAAAAATGTCATTGACCTTTCAAGGTCATTTAAGACCATTGACCTTTCAAGGTCATTCAAGGTCATTGACTTTTCAAGTTCATTGATGGTCATTGACCATTCAAGGTCATTGATGGTGAACTTATTTTTTATTTTTTCACTTTTCGAAGTAAAACCGCGTTTATAACAAGGAATATCAATGGAAAAACGTATTTTTTTTATTTTTTCACTCTACGCAATAAACGGCGTCTAACACAAGTATTATCATTATCAAATCAAATTTTTAATTTTTTCACTCAATGCAGTGAAGTCGAATTCAAAGAAAGGATTTTCACATTCAAATCAAATACTTCATTTTTTCGCTCTCCGCGCTGATATTTCACTAATAACAAGGGATAATAATGGCATTACATTTTTTATTTTTTTAGTCATTGCAGTGAAACCGTTATTTATTTCATTTTTGTTTCCGAATCACATTTTTAATTTTTCACTCTTCGAAGTGAAATCATGTTTGTAGCAAGAACAGTAATCTCAACTTCATATTTTTAATTTTTTAATTCTCTGCAGTTAACTTACGTTTAAAGCTAGGATTTTCATATCAAAGCACATTTTAATTTTTTTTCTATTGGCAGTGAAACTGCATTTATCAGAACCATTTTCATTTCCAAATCACATAATTATTTTTTTCACTCTTCGAAGCGAAATCATTCAAGGTTATTCATGGTCATTGACTTTTCAATCTCATTGATCTTTCAAGGTCATTTAAGTTTATTGAAATTTCAAGGTCATAGAGCTATATAGGTCATTGAAGGTCAAAGCAGGTCATTGACCTTTCAAGGTCATTCAAGGACATTGCCTTTTCAAGGTCATTCACGGTCATTGACCTTTTAAGGTCATTGATTGGCATTGGCCATTCAAGGTCATTGATGGTCAACTTATTTTTTTATTTTTTTAGTCTTTGCAGTGAAACCGAGTTCATAAAAAGGAATGTCAATGGAAATACGTGTTTTTTATTTTTTCTATCCTCGCAGTGATACCGCGTTTAACACAAGTATTATCATTATCGAATCACATTTTTAATTTTTTCACTCATCGCAGTGAAATCGAATTCAATTAAAGGATTTTCACTTTCAAATCAAATACTAAATTTTTCATTCTCCGCACTGATATTTCACTAATAACAAGGATTATAATGATGAAATTAAATTTATATTTTTCTCAGTCATCGCAGAGAAACCGTTAATCATTTCATTAATGTCTCCGAATCATTTTTTTATTTTTTCACTCTTAGAAGTGAAATCAGGTTTGTAGCAAGAACAGTAATCTCAAATTCATTTTTTTAATTTTTCAATTCTCTGCAGTGAAGTTTCGTTTATAGCTAGGATTTTTATTTCAAAGCACATTTTAATTATTTTCTATTATCAGTGAAACTGTATTTATCAGAACCATTTTCATTTCCAAATCACATTATAATTTTTTCACTCTTCGAAGTGAAATCATTCAAGGTCATTCACGGTCATTGACCTTTCAATGTCATTGAAGGCTGTTGTCCTTTCAAGGTCACTGAAGGTCATTGACCTTTCAAGGACGTTGAAGGTCATTGACCTATTAATGTCTTTCACCTATCAAGGTCATTGAAGGTCATCGAACTTTCAAGGAACTTTCTATTTTCAATTTTTCAGTTTGATGAGTGAATTCTCTTTTGCAACGGTAATACTCATTTCCTTGTAAAAATTTTAATTTTATACATTTAGCAGTTAATTCGCATTTGCAGCAAGAATATTCATTTCAAACGCACATGTTCAATTTTCTCACTTTGAGCAGTGAATTCGCGTCTGCAACAATAATATTCATTTCAAGTAACAATTAAAATTGTTTCACTCTGAGTAGTGAATTCGCGTCTGCAACAATAATATTCATTACCAAGTAACAATTTTAATTTTTTCACTCTGAGTAGTGAATTCGCGTCTGAAACAATAATATTCATTTCCAAGTAACAATTTTAATTCTTTCACTCCGAGAAGTGAATCCTCATCTGAAACAAGAATATTCATTTCTAAGTAACAATTTTTATTTTTTCACTCTGCGTAGTATATTCGCGTCTGCAACAAGAATATTAATTTCAAAGTTATAATTTTAATTTTTTCTCTGAGTAGTAAATTCGCGTCTGCAACAACTTATTTTTTTACTCTGAGTAGTAAATTCGCGTTTGCAACAAGAATATTCATTTCCAAGTAACAATTTCAATTTTTCCACTCTGAGAAGTGAATTCGCGTCTGACACAAGATTATTTTTTCCAAGTAAGAATTTTAATTTTTTCTCTCTGAGTAGTGAATTCGCGTCTACAACAAGAATATTCATTTCCAAGAAACAATTTTAATTTTTTCATTGTGATAAGTGAATTCGTGTTTGCAACAAGAATATTCATTTCCAAGTAAAAATTTTCATTTTTTCAGTCTCAATAGTGTATTTTCGTCTGCAACAAGTATTCATTACCAAGAAACAATTTTTATTTTTTCACTCTCAGTAGTGAATTCGCGTCTGCAACAGGAATATTCATTTCCAAGTAACAATTTTAATTTTTTCACACTGAGTGGTGAATTAGCGTCGGCTACAAGAATATTCATTTCCAAGTAACAATTTTAATTTTTTCACTCTCAGAAGTGAATTTGCTTCTGCGACAATAATATTCATTTCCAAGTAACAATTTTATATTTTTCACTCTCAGTAGTTAATTCGCGTCTGGCACAAGAATACTCATTTCCAAGTAACAATTTTAATTTTTTCACTCTCAGTAGTGAATTCGCGTCTGCAACAAGAATATTCATTTCTAAGTAAAAATTTTCATTTCTACACACTCATTTTTGCATTTTTATTTTTTTTACTGAAATCGTGTTTATAGCATACTTCTGGAGAGTAATTACTTATATTTCTAACTTTGTAATGAAATCGTGTTAGCAGCAAACAAAGTCAATTCTGAAGTATAATTTCTTTTTTCTAACATTGTACGGAAATCGTTGTAATAGCAAAAAATTCACTTTTGGAGTTTAATTTCGTATTTTTCTTCATTTGTGCATAATGGCTTTGTAGGAAAAGAGTTATTTAAGTAGTGCCCTTACCTTTCAAACTTCAAGAAGGTCAATGACCTCTTAACTCCATGAAGGACATTGACCTTTCAAACTCCACGAAGAACATTTACCTCTCAACTCCATAAAGTTCATTGACCCCTAAACTCCAAGAAGGTCATTTACATTTCAAGGTCATGAAAGGTCATTGACCTATCGAAGTAACTGATGGTTTTTGACCTTTCAAGGTCATTGAAGTATATTTACATTTCGACGTCATAGAGCTTTCAAGGTCATTGAAGGTCCAACAAGGTCATTCGCCTTTCAAGTTCATTCACAGACCTTTCAAAGTAACTGATGGTCATTACCATTTCAAGGTCAAAGAGCTTTCGAGGTCATTAAAGGTCATTGAAGGTCAACAGGGGTCATTGACATTTAATGGTCATTGAAGATCATTGACTATTCAAAGGTTATTAGGGTAATTGAACTTTCAAAGTCATTGATGGTCATTTACATTTCAAGGTCATTCACGGTCATGGACTTTTCAAGGCCATTCATGGTCATTGACCTGTCAAGGACATTCACGGTCAGTGATCTTTCAAGATTATTCACAGTCATTGACCTTTAGAGGTCATTCACGGTCATTAACCTTTCAAGGTCATTCACGGTCATTGACCTTTCAAGATCATTCACTTTCATTGACCTTTCAAGTTTATCGATGGTCATTGACCTTTCAATGTCATTGATGGTCATTAACATACCAAGGTCAAAGAGCTATCATGGTCATTGAGGGTCAAAGAAGGTCAGTGTCCTTTAAAGGACATTGAAGATCATTGACATTTCAAGGTCATTCACGGTCATTGACATGTCAAGGTGATTGATGGTCATTAATTTTTCAAGGTCAAAGACATTTCATGGTCATTGGAAGTCATTGAAATGAAAAATGGTTATTGACATTTCATGGTCATTCAACATCATTCACCTTCCAATGTCATTCACGGTCATTTACTTTTAAGGTAATTCACGGTCATTGACAATTCAAGGTCATTGATGGTCAACTTATTTTTTAATTTTTTACTCGTCGTTTTCACATTTTTATGGCCGTTGAAAACTATATAAGGTCGAAAAAGGTCATTGACCTTGCAAGGTCATTGAATTTATTGACCTCTCAAGGTCACTCACGGTCATTGACCTTTCAAGGTCATTCACGGTCATTGATCATTCAAGGTCATTCACGGTCATTGACCTTTCAAGGTCATTCACGGTCATAATCTGTCAAGGTCATTCACGGTCATCGACCTTTCAATGTAATTGAAGGCTGTTGTCCTTTCAAGATCACTGAAGATCATTGACCTTTCAAGGACGTTGAAGGTCATTGACCTATCAATGTCATTGACCAATCAAGGTCATTGAAGGTCATCGAACTTTCAAGGTCGAACTTTTTTAATTTTTTCAGTTTGATGAAAGAATTCTGTTTGCAACAATAATACTCATTTCCTAGTAAAAATTTTAATTTTATACATTTAGCAATTAATTCGAATTTTCAGCGAAAATATTCAATTAAAACGCACATGTTCAATTTTCTCACTTTGAGTAGTGAATTCGCGTCTGCAACAGTTATATTCATTACCAAGAAACAATTTAATTTTTTTCACTCTGAGTATTGAATTCGCGTCTGAAACAAGAATATTCATTTGCAAGTAACAATTTTTATTTTTTCACTCCGAGAAGTGAATTCTCGTCTGAAACCAGAATATTCATTTCCAAGTAATAATTTTTATTTTTTCACTCTGAGTAGTGAATTCGCATCTGCGACAAGAATATTCATTTCCAAGAAACAATTTTAATTTTTTCACTCTCAGAAGTGAATTTGCTTCTGCGACCATAATATTCATTTCCAAGTAACAATTTTATATATTTCACTCTCAGTAGTTAATTCGCGTCTGGCACTAGAATACTCATTTCCAAGTAACAATTTTATTTTTTTCACTCTCAGAAGTGTATTTGCTTCTGCGACAATAATATTCATTTCCAAGTAACAATTTTAATTTTTGCACTCTCGGTAGTGAATTCGCGACTGAAACTAGATTATTCATTTCCAAGTAAAAATTTTCATTTCTACACTCTGTTTTGCATTTTTATTTTTTTAACTGAAATCGTGTTTATAGCATACTTCTGGAGTGTAATTTCTTATATTTCTATCTCTGTAATGAAATCGTGTTAGCAAAAACAAAGTCAATTCTGAAGTATAATTTCTTTTTTCTAACATTGTACGGAAATCGTGGTAATAGCAAACAAATTCACTTTTGGAGTTTAATTTCGTATTTTTCTTCATTTGTGTATAATCGCTTTGTAGCAAAGGAGTTATTTAAGTAGTGCCCTTTCCCTTACCTTTCAAACTTCAAGAAGGTCAATGACCTCTAAACTCCATGAAGGTCATTTACCTTATAAACTCAACGAGGGTCATTGTGCTCTAAAGTCAATGAAGGTCATTGACCTTGTCGATTCCACGAGGGTCATTTACCTTTAAACTCCATGAAGGTCATTGGCCTTTCAAACTCCACGAGGATCATTGACCTCTAAACTCCATGAAGGTCATTGACCTTTCAAACTCCACGAGGATCATTGACCTCTTAACTCCATGAAGTTCATTGATTGAAGGCCAACTCCACGAGAGTCATTGACCTCCGATCTCCATGAAGGTCACGACCTTTCAAGGTCTCTAAAGGTCGTAGACCTTTCAAGGTCATGGGACGTCATTGACCTCTCAAGGTCATTGAAGGTCAACTTATTTTTTTATTTTTTTGTTCGTCGATTTTAAATTTTCATAGTCGTTGAAGGCCATGGAAGGTCAAAAAAGGTCATTGACCTTGCAAAATTGAATTGATTTATTGATTTCGAGGTAATTCACGGCAATGACGTTTTAGCGTCATTCACGGTCATTGACCTTTCAAGGTTATTCACGGTCATTTACCTTTCAAGGTCATTTGCGGTCATGGACCTTTCAAGATCATTCATAGTCATTGACCTTCCAAGGTCATTCACGGTCATTGACCACTCAAGTATATTCACGATCATTGACCTTTCAAGGTCATTCACGGTCATTGACCATTCAAGGTCAATAGTCATAGATAGTCATTAACATTTCAAGGTCAAAAAGCTTTCAAGGTCATTGGAAGATAATGAATATCAAAAAAGGCCCTTGATCTTTCAAGGTCATATAAGGTCATTGATCTTTCAAGGTCATTCACTGTCATTTTCCTTTCAAGGTCATTCGCGGTAATTGACCTTTTAAGGCCATTTTAGACCATACATTGTCATTGATGGGACTTATTTTTTATTTTTTCACTCTTCGCAGTGATATTTTATTCAAATGAAGGATTTTCACTTTCCAATCAAATATTTATTTCTTCACTCACCGCACTGATATTTCACTAATAACAAGGATTATAATCATGAAATTACATTTTTTATTTTTTTCGGTCATCGCAGTGATACCGTTAATCATTTAATTTATGTCTCCGAATCACATTTTAAATTTGTTCACTCTTCGAAGTGAAATCATTCAAGGTCATTCACGGTCATTGATCATTCAATGTCATTAAAGGCTGTTGTCCTTTCAAGGTCACTGAAGGTCATTGACCTTACAAGGACGTTGAAGGTCATTGACCTTTCAATGTCCATGACCTATCAAGGTCATTGAAGGTCATTGAACTTTCAAGGTCGACCTTTTTAATTTTTTTCAGTTTGATGAGTGAATTCTCTTTTTCAATAATAATACTCATAGTAAAAATTTTAATTTTATACATTTAGAAGTTAATTCGCATTTGCAGCAAGAATATTCACTTTAAACGCGCATGTTCAATTGTCTCACTTTGAGTAGTGAATTCGCGTCTGCAACAAGTTTTCGTTTTGGTAACAAGAATATTCAGATCAATCTCACTTTTTAAGTTTTGCTTTACGAGTGCTGATTTCGCGTTTTAGAAGAAAAAACATGTAAAACTCACCTTTATAATATTTGCATTTGAACTCATATGAAAGACAATTCAATCTTTTTCTTTTTTAGTAGTGAATTCACGTTTGTAACAAGAATATTCATATCAAACTCACCTTTTTAATTTTTTCATTTTGAGTGGTGAATTCGTATTTGTAACAAATTCACTTTCTTAATTTTTTCATTTCGAGCGGCGAATTTGTGTTTGTAACAAGAAAAGTTTATCAAAATCACTTTTTTAAATTTTTTCATTTTGAGTAGTGAATTCGCGTTTGTTACAAGAATATTCTCATCAAACTCACTTTTTTTAATTTTTTCAATTCGAGAGGTGAAATTGCGTTTGTAACAAGAATATTAATATCAAACTTACTTTTTATTTTTTTCATTTCCAGTGATGACTTCGCGTTTGTAGTAAGATATACTCACTTTTTTATTACTTTAGTTTTTAAAAATGAATTCGCCTCTGTAAATGAATATCGAAATCACTTCTTTAATTTTTTCGTTTCGAGTGGTGAATTAGCGTTTGTAACAAGAATAGTAATGCCAAACTCACTTTAATGTTTTTCATTTCGAGTGGTCAATTAGTGTTTGTAACAAGAAAAACCATATCAAACTCACTTTTTTATTTTTTCATTTTGAGAAGTGAATTTGCGTTTGTAATAGGAATATTCATACAATTTCACTTTTTAATTCTTTCAATTCGAGTGGTGTATTTGCGTTTGTAGCAAAAATATTACTATCAATCTCACTTTTTTAATTTTTTCATTTCGAGTGTTGAATTCGTGTTTCTAAGAAAAACATTCATATAAAACTGTGATTTTTCATTTTATCATTTCCGGTAGAGACCTAGCGGTAATTAGTAAGAATATTCATACCAAATTAACCTTTTCATATTTTTAAATTTAATTTTTAAATGACCTTGAACGATCAAACACCTTGAATGACCTTACCCGGTCAATGACCTTGAAGGACCTTGAAGAGTCAATGACTTTGAACTACCTTCAACGGTCAATGACCTTGAATGACATTGAACGATCAATAGCCTTGAATGACCTTGAACGGTCAATGACCTTGAATGACCTTGAACGGTGAATGACCTTGAATGACCATGAAATTCAATGACCTTGAATGACTTTCAACGGTCAATGACCTTGAATGACCTTGAAAGGTCAATGACCTTGAATGACCTTGAACGGTCAATTACCTTGAATGACCTTGAACGGTCAATTACCTTGAATGACCTTGAACGGTCAATTACCTTGAATGACCTTGAAAGGTCAATGACTTTGAAAACCTTGAACGGACAATGACCTTGAATGACCTTGAAAGACCTTGAACGGTCAATGACCTTGAATGACCTTGAAAGGTCAATGTCTATGAAAACCTTGAACGGACAATGACCTTGAATGACATTGAACGATCAATAGCCTTGGGTGACCTTGAACGGTCAATTACCTCTAATGACCTTGAACGGTCAATAGCCATGGATGACCTTGAACGGTCAATTACCTTGAATGACCTTGAACGGTCAATGACCTTGAATGACCTTGAATGGTCAATGACCTTGAATGACCTTGAAATGTCAATGACCTTCAGCGACTTTTGTTCATGTCCTTCAGTGACCTCGCAAAGGGACAACAGATCGTAGAATATTTTAAGCTATTATAGCATTAGAAATGAAATTTATCACCGATATCCAACTTACCCAACCCAACCCATTATATTCATATCACATTCACTTTTTTAATTTTTCATTTCGAGTTGGGAAATCGTGTTTAGATCAAGAATATTCATATCAAACTCATATTTTCGATTTTTTCATTTCGAGTGAATGTTTGCGTTTGTAACAAGAATATTCATATCAAACTCACTTTTTTAATTTTTTCAATTCGAGTTGTTAACTCGTGTTTGTGACAAGACTATTCATATCGAACAAACTTTTTAATTTTTACAATTCGCGAGGTGAATACGTGTTTGTAACAAGAATATTAATATAAAACTAACATTTTTAATATTTTCATTTCGTGTGAAAATTCGAGTGTTTAGCAAGAATACTCATATAAAACTCACTTTTTTATTTTGTCAATTCGTGAGGTGAATTCGTGTTTCAAACAAAGAAAGCTATATCAAACTCAATTATTTAATTTTACATTTCGAGTGAAAGTTCGTTTTGGTAACAAGAATATTCAGATCAATCTCACTTTTTTAAGTTTTGCTTTTCGAATGCTGATTTCGCGTTTGTAGTAACAAAAAACATGTAAAACTCACTTTTTTAATATTTTCATTTGAACTCATATGAAAGACACTTTAATTTTTTTCATTTTTAGTAGTGAATTCACGTTTGTAACAAGAATATTCATATCAAACTCACCTTTTTACTTTTTCATTTTGAGTGGTGAATTCGTGTTTGTAACAAATTCACTTTCTTAATTTTTTCATTTCGAGCGGTGAATATGTATTTGTAACAAGAAAAACTCTATCAAACTCACTTTTTTAAATTTTTTCATTTTGAGTAGTGAATTTACGTTTGTTACAAGAATATTCTCATCAAACTCACTTTTTTAATTTTTTCAATTGGAGAGGTGAAATTGCGTTTGTAACAATAATATTAATATCAAACTTACTTTTTATTTTTTTCATTTCCAGTTATGACTTCGCGTTTGTAGCAAGATATACTCACTTTTTTATTACTTTCGTTTTTAAAAATGAATTCGCCTTTGTAACAAGAATATCGAAATCACTTCTTTAATTTTTACGTTTCGAGCGGTGAATTCGCGTTTGTAACAAGAATTGTAATACCATACTCACCTTAATTTTTTTCATTTCCAGTGGTCAATTAGTGTTTGTAACAAGAAAAACCATATCAAACTCACTTTTTTAATGTTTTCATATTGAGAAGTGAATTTGCGTTCGTAATAGGAATATTCATTTAATTTCACTTTTTTAATTCTTTCAATTCGAGTGGTGTATTTGCGTTTGTAACAAAAGTATTCATATCAATCTCACTTTTTTAATTTTTTCATTTCGAGTGTTGATTCGTGTTTCGTGGAAAACATTCATATAAAACTGAAATTTTTCATTTTATCATTTCCGGTAGAGAACTAGCGTTTATTAGTAAGAATATTCATACCAAACTAACCTTTTATTATTTTTAAATTTAATTTTTTAAATGACCTTACCCGGTCAATGACCTTGAAGGACCTTGAAGAGTCAATGACTTTGAATAACCTTCAACGGGTAATAACTTGAATGACTTTGATGGATCAATAGCGTTGAATGACCTTGAACGGTCAATGACCTTGAACGGCCAATGAACTTGAATGACCTTGAAAGGTCAATGACTTTGAATGACCTTGAACGGTCAATGACCTTGAATGACCTTGGAAGGTCAATGACCTTGAATGACCTTGAACTATGAATGACCTTGAATGACCATGAAAGGTCAATAACCTTGAATGACTTTGAACGGTCAATGACCTTGAACGGTCAATGACCTCGAACGGTCAATGACCTTGAATGACCTTGAAAGGTCAATGACTTTGAAAACCTTGTCCGGACAATGACCTTGAATGGCATTGAACGATCAATAGCCTTGGGTGACCTTGAACGGTTAATGACCTTGAATGACCTTAAAAGGTCAATGACCTTGAATGACCTTGAAAGGTCAATGACCTAGAATGACCTTGAAAAGTCAATGACCTAGAATGACCTTGAAAGGTCAATAACCTTGAATGGCCTTGAACGATCATTAGCCTTGAATAACCTTGAACGGTCAATGCCCTTCAATGACCTTGAACGGTCAATGACCTTGAACTATGAATGACCTCGAATGACCTTGAAAGGTCAATAACCTTGAATGATCTTGAACGGTCAATGACCTTGAACGGTCAATGACCTTGAACGGTCAATGACCTTGAACGGTCAATGACCTTGAATGACCTTGAAAGGTCAATGACTTTGAAAACCTTGAACGGACAATTACCTTGAATGACATTGAACGATCAATAGCCTTGGGTGACCTTGAAAGGTTAATGACCTTGAATGACCTTAAAAGGTCAATGACATTGAATGACCTTGAAAGGTCAATGACCTTGAATGACCTTGAAAGGTCAATGACCTAGAATGACCTTGAAAGGTCAATGACCTTGAAAGGTCAATGACCTAGAATGACCTTGGAAGGTCAATGACCTTGAATGGCCTTGAATGATCATTAGCCTTGAATGACCTTGAACGGTCAATGCCCTTTAATGACCTTGAACGGTCAATGACCTTGAACTATGAATGACCTTGAATGACCTTGAAAGGTCAATGGCCTCGAATGACCTTGAAATGTCAATGACCTTCAATGAATTTTGTTCATGTCCTTCAGTGACCTCGCAAAGGGACCACAGATCGTAGAATATTTTAAGCTATTAAAACATTAGAAATGAAACTTATCACCGATATCCAACCACCCAACCCAACCCATTATATTCATATCACACTCACTTTTTTAATTTTTTCATTTCGAGTTGGGAAATCGTGTTTGGATCAAGAATATTCATATCGAACTCATATATTAAATTTTTTCATTTCGATTGAATATTTGCGTTTGTAAACAGAATATTCATATCAAACTCACTTTTTTAATTTTTTCAAGTCTAGTCGTTAACTCGTGTTTGTGACAAGACTATTCATATCAAACTAACATTTTTAATTTTTTCATTTCGTGTGAAAATTCGAGTGTTTAGCAAGAATACTCATATAAAACTCACTTTTTTATTTTGTTATTTCGTGAGGTGAATTCGTGTTTCAAACAAAAAAACTATATCAAACACAATAATTTAATTTTTCATTTCGAGTGAAGGTTCGTTTCGGTAACAAGAATATTCAGATCAATCTCACTTTTTTAAGTATGCTTTGCGAGTGCTGATTTCGCGTTTGTAGCAAGAAAAAAACATAAAAACTCACTTTTTTAATATTTTCATTTGATCTCATATGAAAGACACTTTAATTTTTTTCATTTTTAGTAGTGAATTCACGTTTGTAACAAGAATATTAATATCAAACTTACTTTTTATTTTTTTCATTTCCAGTGATGACTTCGCGTTTGTAGAAGATATACTCACTTTTTTATTACTTTCGTTTTTAAAAATGAATTCGCCTTTGTAACAAGAATATCGAAATCACTTCTTTAATTTTTTCGTTTCGAGTGGTGAATTCGCGTTTGTAACAAGAATTGTAATACCATACTCACCTTAATTTTTTTCATTTCGAGTGGTCAATTAGTGTTTGTAACAAGAAAAACCATATCAAACTCACTTTTTAAATGTTTTCATATTGAGAAGTGAATTTGCGTTTGTAATAGGAATATTCATTCAATTTCACTTTTTTAATTCTTTCAATTCGAGTGGTGTATTTGCGTTTGTAGCAAAAATATTTATATCAATCTCACTTTTTTAATTTTTTCATTTTGAGTGTTGAATTCGTGTTTCTAAGAAGAAAATTCATATAAAACTGACATTTTTCATTTTATCATTTCCGGTAGAGACCTAGCGGTAATAAGTAAGAATATTCATACCAAATTACCCTTTTTATATTTTTAAATTTAATTTTTTAAATGACCTTGAACGATCAATAACCTTGAATGACCTTACCCGGTCAATGACCTTGAAGGACCTTGAAGAGTCAATGACTTTGAACTACTTTCAACGGTCAATGACCTTGAACGATCAATAGCCTTGAATGACCTTGAACGTTCAATGACCTTGAATGACCTTGAAAGGTCAATGACTTTGAAAACCTTGAACGGACAATGGCCTTGAATGACATTGAACGATCAATAGCCTTGGGTGACCTTGAACGGTTAATGACCTTGAATGACCTTAAAAGGTCAATGACCTTAAATGACCTTGAAAGGTCAATGACCTTGAATGACCTTGAAAGGTCAATGACCTTGAATGACCTTGAACGGTCAATGACCTTGAATGACCTTGAAAGGTCAATGACTTTGAAAACCTTGAACGTACAATGATCTTGAATGACATTGAACGATCAATAGCCTTGGGTGATCTTGAACGGTCAATGACCTCTAATGACCTTGAACTGTCAATAGCCATGGATGACCTTGAACGGTCAATGACCTTGAATGACCTTGAACGGTCAATGACCTTGAATGACCTTGAATGGTCAATGACCTTGAATGACCTTGAAATGTCAATGACCTTCAACGACTTTTATTCATGTCCTTCAGTGACCTCGCAAAGGGACAACAGATCGTAGAATATTTTAAGCTATTAATGCATTAGAAATGAAATTTATCACCGATATCCTACCTACCCAACCCAACCCATTATATTCATATCACATTCACTTTTTTAATTTTTTCATTTCGAGTTGGGAAATCGTGTTTGGATCAAGAATATTCATATCAAACTCATATTTTCAATTTTTTCATTTCAAGTGAATATTTGCGTTTGTAACAAGAATATTCGTATCAAACTCACTTTTTAAATTTTTTCAATTCGAGTCGTTAACTCGTGTTTGTGACAAGACTATTCATATCGAACAAACTTTTTAATTTTTACAATTCGCGAGGTGAATTCGTGTTTGTAACAAGAATATTAATATAAAACTAACATTTTTAATATTTTCATTTCGTGTGAAAATTCGAGTGTTTAGCAAGAATACTCATATAAAACTCCCTTTTTTATTTTGTCATTTCGTGAGGTGAATTCGTGTTTCAAACAAAAAAAACTATATCAAACTCAATTATTTAATTTTACATTTCGAGTGAAAGTTCGTTTTGGTAACAAGAATATTCAGATCAATCTCACTTTTTTAAGTTTTGCTTTGCGAGTGCTGATTTCGCGTTTGTAGTAACAAAAAACATGTAACACTCACTTTTTTAATATTTTCATTTGAACTCATATGAAAGACACTTTAATTTTTTTCATTTTTAGTAGTGAATTCACGTTTGTAACAAGAATATTAATATCAAACTTACTTTTTATTTTTTTCATTTCCAGTGATGACTTCGCGTTTGTAGCAAGATATACTCACATTTTTATTACTTTCGTTATTAAACATGAATTCGCCTTTGTAACAAGAATATCGAAATCACTTCTTTAATTTTTTCGTTTCGAGTGGTGAATTCGCGTGTGTAACAAGAATTGTAATACCATACTCACCTTAATTTTTTTTCATTTGGAGTGGTCAATTAGTGTTTGTAACAAGAAAAACCATATCAAACTCACTTTTTTAATGTTTTCATATTGAGAAGTGAATTTGCGTTTGTAATAGGAATATTCATTCAATTTCACTTTTTTAATTCTTTCAATTCGAGTGGTGTATTTGCGTTTGTAACAAAAGTATTCATATCAATCTCACTTTTTTAATTTTTTCATTTCGAGTGTTGATTCGTGTTTCGTGGAAAACATTCATATAAAACTGAAATTTTTCATTTTATCATTTCCGGTAGAGAACTAGCGTTTATTAGTAAGAATATTCATACCAAACTAACCTTTTATTATTTTTAAATTTAATTTTTTAAATGACCTTGAACGATCAATAACCTTGAATGACCTTACCCGGTCAATGACCTTGAAGGACCTTGAAGAGTCAATGACTTTGAACTACCTTCAACGGTCAATAACCTTGAATGACATTGAACGATCAATAGCCTTGAATGACCTTGAACATGACCATGACCATGACATGGTCCATGACCATGAATGACCTTGAACGGTCAATGACCTTGAATGACCTTACCCGGTCAATGACCTTGAAGGACCTTGAAGAGTCAATGACTTTGAATAACCTTCAACGGTCAATGACCTTGAATGACATTGAACGATCAATAGCCTTGAAGGACCTTGAACGGTCAATGACCTTGAATGACCTTGAATGACCTTGAAAGGTCAATGACTTTGAATGACCTTGTGGGGTCAATGACCTTTGAATGACCTTGTGGGGTCAATGACCTTGAATGACCTTGAACTATGAATGACCTTGAAAGGTCAATAACCTTGAATGACCTTGAACGGTCAATGACCTTGAATGACCTTGAAAGGTCAATGACTTTGAAAACCTTGAACGGACAATGACCTTGAATGACATTGAACGATCAATAGCCTTGGGTGACCTTGAACGGTTAATGACCTTGAATGACCTTGAAAGGTCAATGGCCTTGAATGACCTTGAAAGGTCAATGACCTAGAATGACCTTGAAGAGTCAATGACTTTGAATAACCTTCAACGGTCAATGACCTTGAATGACATTGAACCATCAATAGCCTTGAAGGACCTTGAACGGTCAATGACCTTGAATGACCTTGAATGACCTTGAAAGGTCAATGACTTTGAATGACCTTGTGGGGTCAATGACCTTGAATGACCTTGTGGGGTCAATGACCTTGAATGACCTTGAACTATGAATGACCTTGAAAGGTCAATAACCTTGAATGACCTTGAACGGTCAATGACCTTGAATAACCTTGAAAGGTCAATGACTTTGAAAACCTTGAACGGACAATGACCTTGAATGACATTGAACGATCAATAGCCTTGGGTGACCTTGAACGGTTAATGACCTTGAATGACCTTGAAAGGTCAATGGCCTTGAATGACCTTGAAAGGTCAATGACCTAGAATGACCTTGAAAGGTCAATGACCTTGAATGGCCTTGAACGATCAATAGCCTTGAATGACCTTGAACGGTCAATGACCTTGAATGACCTTGAACGGTCAATGATCTTGAATGACCTTGAATGGTCAATGAGCTTGAATGACCTTGAAATGTCAATGACCTTCAACGACTTTTGTTCATGTCCTTCAGTGACCTCGCAAAGGGACAACAGATCGTAGAATATTTTAAGCTATTAAAGAATTAGAAATGAAACTTATCACCGATATCCTACCTACCCAACCCAACCCATTACATTCATATCACACTCACTTTTTTAATTTTTTCATTTCGAGTTGGGAAATCGTGTTTGGATCAAGAATATTCATATCAAACTCATATTTTCAATTTTTTCATTTAACGTGAATATTTGCGTTTGTAACAAGAATATTCATATCAAACTCACTTTTTTAATTTTTTCAATTCGAGTCGTTAACTCGTGTTTGTGACAAGACTATTCATATCAAACAAACTTTTTAATTTTTACATTTCGCGTGGTGAATTCGTGTTTGTAACAAGAATCTTAATATCAAACTCACATTTTTAATTTTTTAATTTCGTGTGAAAATTCGAGTGTTTAGCAAGAATACTCATATAAAACTCACTTTTTTATTTTGTTATTTCGTGAGGTGAATTCGTGTTTCAAACAAAAAAACTATATCAAACACAATAATTTAATTTTTCATTTCGAGTAAAAGTTCGTTTTGGTAACAAGAATATTCAGATCAATCTCACTTCTTTAAGTATGCTTTGCGAGTGCTGATTTCACGTTTGTAGCAAGAAAAAAACATAAAAACTCACTTTTTTAATATTTTCATTTGATCTCATATGAAAGACACTTTAATTTCTTTTATTTTTAGTAGTGAATTCACGTTTGTTACAAGAATATTCTTATCACACTCACCTTTTTAATTTTTCATTTTGAGTGGTGAATTCGTACTTGTAAGAAATTGACTTTCTTAATTTTTTCATTTCGAGCGGTGAATATGTGTTTGTAACAAGAAAAACTCTATCAAACTCACTTTTTTAAATTTTTTCATTTTGAGTAGTGAATTCGCGTTTGTTATAAGAATATTAATATCAAACTTACTTTTTATTTTTTTCATTTCCAGTGATGACTTCGCGTTTGTAGCAAGATATACTCACATTTTTATTACTTTCGTTATTAAACATGAATTCGCCTTTGTAACAAGAATATCGAAATCACTTCTTTAAGTTTTTCGTTTCGAGTGGTGAATTCGCGTGTGTAACAAGAATTGTAATACCATACTCACCTTAATTTTTTTTCATTTGGAGTGGTCAATTAGTGTTTGTAACAAGAAAAACCATATCAAACTCACTTTTTTAATGTTTTCATATTGAGAAGTGAATTTGCGTTTGTAATAGGAATATTCATTCAATTTCACTTTTTTAATTCTTTCAATTCGAGTGGTGTATTTGCGTTTGTAACAAAAGTATTCATATCAATCTCACTTTTTTAATTTTTTCATTTCGAGTGTTGATTCGTGTTTCGTGGAAAACATTCATATAAAACTGAAATTTTTCATTTTATCATTTCCGATAGAGAACTAGCGTTTATTAGCAAGAATATTCATACCAAACTAACCTTTTATTATTTTTAAATTTAATTTTTTAAATGACCTTGAACGATCAATAACCTTGAATGACCTTACCCGGTCAATGACCTTGAAGAACCTTGAAGAGTCAATGACTTTGAACAACCTTCAACGGTCAATGACCTTGAATGACATTGAACGATCAATAGCCTTGAATGACCTAAACGGTCAATGACCTTGAATGACCTTGAACGGCCAAGACCTTGAACTATGAATGACCTTGAATGACCTTGAAAGGTCAATGGCCTCGAATGACCTTGAAATGTCAATGACCTTCAATGAATTTTGTTCATGTCCTTCAGTGACCTCGCAAAGGGACCACAGATCGTAGAATATTTTAAGCTATTAAAACATTAGAAATGAAACTTATCACCGATATCCAACCACCCAACCCAACCCATTATATTCATATCACACTCACTTTTTTAATTTTTTCATTTCGAGTTGGGAAATCGTTTTTGGATCAAGAATATTCATATCGAACTCATATATTAAATTTTTTCATTTCGATTGAATATTTGCGTTTGTAAACAGAATATTCATATCAAACTCACTTTTTTAATTTTTTCAAGTCTAGTCGTTAACTCGTGTTTGTGACAAGACTATTCATATCAAACTAACATTTTTAATTTTTTCATTTCGTGTGAAAATTCGAGTGTTTAGCAAGAGTACTCATATAAAACTCACTTTTTTATTTTGTTATTTCGTGAGGTGAATTCGTGTTTCAAACAAAAAAACTATATCAAACACAATAATTTAATTTTTCATTTCGAGTGAAGGTTCGTTTCGGTAACAAGAATATTCAGATCAATCTCACTTTTTTAAGTATGCTTTGCGAGTGCTGATTTCGCGTTTGTAGCAAGAAAAAAACATAAAAACTCACTTTTTTAATATTTTCATTTGATCTCATATAAAAGACACTTTAATTTTTTTCATTTTTAGTAGTGAATTCACGTTTGTAACAAGAATATTAATATCAAACTTACTTTTTATTTTTTTCATTTCCAGTGATGACTTCGCGTTTGTAGAAGATATACTCACTTTTTTATTACTTTCGTTTTTAAAAATGAATTCGCCTTTGTAACAAGAATATCGAAATCACTTCTTTAATTTTTTCGTTTCGAGTGGTGAATTCGCGTTTGCAACAAGAATTGTAATACCATACTCACCTTAATTTTTTTCATTTCGAGTGGTCAATTAGTGTTTGTAACAAGAAAAACCATATCAAACTCACTTTTTAAATGTTTTCATATTGAGAAGTGAATTTGCGTTTGTAATAGGAATATTCATTCAATTTCACTTTTTTAATTCTTTCAATTCGAGTGGTGTATTTGCGTTTGTAGCAAAAATATTTATATCAATCTCACTTTTTTAATTTTTTCATTTTGAGTGTTGAATTCGTGTTTCTAAGAAGAAAATTCATATAAAACTGACATTTTTCATTTTATCATTTCCGGTAGAGACCTAGCGGTAATAAGTAAGAATATTCATACCAAATTACCCTTTTTTATATTTTTAAATTTAATTTTTTAAATGACCTTGAACGATCAATAACCTTGAATGACCTTACCCGGTCAATGACCTTGAAGGACCTTGAAGAGTCAATGACTTTGAACTAATTTCAACGGTCAATGACCTTGAACGATCAATAGCCTTGAATGACCTTGAACGTTCAATGACCTTGAATGACCTTGAAAGGTCAATGACTTTGAAAACCTTGAACGGACAATGGCCTTGAATGACATTGAACGATCAATAGCCTTGGGTGACCTTGAACGGTTAATGACCTTGAATGACCTTAAAAGGTCAATGACCTTGAATGACCTTGAAAGGTCAATGACCTTGAATGACCTTGAAAGGTCAATGACCTTGAATGACCTTGAACGGTCAATGACCTTGAATGACCTTGAAAGGTCAATGACTTTGAAAACCTTGAACGTACAATGATCTTGAATGACATTGAACGATCAATAGCCTTGGGTGATCTTGAACGGTCAATGACCTCTAATGACCTTGAACTGTCAATAGCCATGGATGACCTTGAACGGTCAATGACCTTGAATGACCTTGAACGGTCAATGACCTTGAATGACCTTGAATGGTCAATGACCTTGAATGACCTTGAAATGTCAATGACCTTCAACGACTTTTATTCATGTCCTTCAGTGACCTCGCAAAGGGACAACAGATCGTAGAATATTTTAAGCTATTAATGCATTAGAAATGAAATTTATCACCGATATCCTACCTACCCAACCCAACCCATTATATTCATATCACATTCACTTTTTTAATTTTTTCATTTCGAGTTGGGAAATCGTGTTTGGATCAAGAATATTCATATCAAACTCATATTTTCAATTTTTTCATTTCAAGTGAATATTTGCGTTTGTAACAAGAATATTCGTATCAAACTCACTTTTTAAATTTTTTCAATTCGAGTCGTTAACTCGTGTTTGTGACAAGACTATTCATATCGAACAAACTTTTTAATTTTTACAATTCGCGAGGTGAATTCGTGTTTGTAACAAGAATATTAATATAAAACTAACATTTTTAATATTTTCATTTCGTGTGAAAATTCGAGTGTTTAGCAAGAATACTCATATAAAACTCCCTTTTTTATTTTGTCATTTCGTGAGGTGAATTCGTGTTTCAAACAAAAAAAACTATATCAAACTCAATTATTTAATTTTACATTTCGAGTGAAAGTTCGTTTTGGTAACAAGAATATTCAGATCAATCTCACTTTTTTAAGTTTTGCTTTGCGAGTGCTGATTTCGCGTTTGTAGTAACAAAAAACATGTAACACTCACTTTTTTAATATTTTCATTTGAACTCATATGAAAGACACTTTAATTTTTTTCATTTTTAGTAGTGAATTCACGTTTGTAACAAGAATATTAATATCAAACTTACTTTTTATTTTTTTCATTTCCAGTGATGACTTCGCGTTTGTAGAAAGATATACTCACATTTTTATTACTTTCGTTATTAAACATGAATTCGCCTTTGTAACAAGAATATCGAAATCACTTCTTTAATTTTTTCGTTTCGAGTGGTGAATTCGCGTGTGTAACAAGAATTGTAATACCATACTCACCTTAATTTTTTTTCATTTGGAGTGGTCAATTAGTGTTTGTAACAAGAAAAACCATATCAAACTCACTTTTTTAATGTTTTCATATTGAGAAGTGAATTTGCGTTTGTAATAGGAATATTCATTCAATTTCACTTTTTTAATTCTTTCAATTCGAGTGGCGTTTGTAACAAAAGTATTCATATCAATCTCACTTTTTTAATTTTTTCATTTCGAGTGTTGATTCGTGTTTCGTGGAAAACATTCATATAAAACTGAAATTTTTCATTTTATCATTTCCGGTAGAGAACTAGCGTTTATTAGTAAGAATATTCATACCAAACTAACCTTTTATTATTTTTAAATTTAATTTTTTAAATGACCTTGAACGATCAATAACCTTGAATGACCTTACCCGGTCAATGACCTTGAAGGACCTTGAAGAGTCAATGACTTTGAACTACCTTCAACGGTCAATAACCTTGAATGACATTGAACGATCAATAGCCTTGAATGACCTTGAACAGTCCATGACCATGAATGACCTTGAACGGTCAATGACCTTGAATGACCTTACCCGGTCAATGACCTTGAAGGACCTTGAAGAGTCAATGACTTTGAATAACCTTCAACGGTCAATGACCTTGAATGACATTGAACGATCAATAGCCTTGAAGGACCTTGAACGGTCAATGACCTTGAATGACCTTGAATGACCTTGAAAGGTCAATGACTTTGAATGACCTTGTGGGGTCAATGACCTTTGAATGACCTTGTGGGGTCAATGACCTTGAATGACCTTGAACTATGAATGACCTTGAAAGGTCAATAACCTTGAATGACCTTGAACGGTCAATGACCTTGAATAACCTTGAAAGGTCAATGACTTTGAAAACCTTGAACGGACAATGACCTTGAATGACATTGAACGATCAATAGCCTTGGGTGACCTTGAACGGTTAATGACCTTGAATGACCTTGAAAGGTCAATGGCCTTGAATGACCTTGAAAGGTCAATGACCTAGAATGACCTTGAAGAGTCAATGACTTTGAATAACCTTCAACGGTCAATGACCTTGAATGACATTGAACCATCAATAGCCTTGAAGGACCTTGAACGGTCAATGACCTTGAATGACCTTGAATGACCTTGAAAGTTCAATGACTTTGAATGACCTTGTGGGGTCAATGACCTTGAATGACCTTGTGGGGTCAATGACCTTGAATGACCTTGAACTATGAATGACCTTGAAAGGTCAATAACCTTGAATGACCTTGAACGGTCAATGACCTTGAATAACCTTGAAAGGTCAATGACTTTGAAAACCTTGAACGGACAATGACCTTGAATGACATTGAACGATCAATAGCCTTGGGTGACCTTGAACGGTTAATGACCTTGAATGACCTTGAAAGGTCAATGGCCTTGAATGACCTTGAAAGGTCAATGACCTAGAATGACCTTGAAAGGTCAATGACCTTGAATGGCCTTGAACGATCAATAGCCTTGAATGACCTTGAACGGTCAATGACCTTGAATGACCTTGAACGGTCAATGATCTTGAATGACCTTGAATGGTCAATGACCTTGAATGACCTTGAAATGTCAATGACCTTCAACGACTTTTGTTCATGTCCTTCAGTGACCTCGCAAAGGGACAACAGATCGTAGAATATTTTAAGCTATTAAAGACTTTGAAATGAAACTTATCATCGATATCCTACCTACCCAACCCAACCCATTACATTCATATCACACTCACTTTTTTAATTTTTTCATTTCGAGTTGGGAAATCGTGTTTGGATCAAGAATATTCATATCAAACTCATATTTTCAATTTTTTCATTTAACGTGAATATTTGCGTTTGTAACAAGAATATTCGTATCAAACTCACTTTTTTAATTTTTTCAATTCGAGTCGTTAACTCGTGTTTGTGACAAGACTATTCATATCAAACAAACTTTTTAATTTTTACATTTCGCGTGGTGAATTCGTGTTTGTAACAAGAATCTTAATATCAAACTCACATTTTTAATTTTTTAATTTCGTGTGAAAATTCGAGTGTTTAGCAAGAATACTCATATAAAACTCACTTTTTTATTTTGTTATTTCGTGAGGTGAATTCGTGTTTCAAACAAAAAAACTATATCAAAAACAATAATTTAATTTTTCATTTCGAGTAAAAGTTCGTTTTGGTAACAAGAATATTCAGATCAATCTCACTTCTTTAAGTATGCTTTGCGAGTGCTGATTTCACGTTTGTAGCAAGAAAAAAACATAAAAACTCACTTTTTTAATATTTTCATTTGATCTCATATGAAAGACACTTTAATTTTTTTTATTTTTAGTAGTGAATTCACGTTTGTAACAAGAATATTCTTATCACACTCACCTTTTTAATTTTTCATTTTGAGTGGTGAATTCGTACTTGTAAGAAATTGACTTTCTTAATTTTATCATTTCGAGCGGTGAATATGTGTTTGTAACAAGAAAAACTCTATCAAACTCACTTTTTTAAATTTTTTCATTTTGAGTAGTGAATTCGCGTTTGTTATAAGAATATTAATATCAAACTTACTTTTTATTTTTTTCATTTCCAGTGATGACTTCGCGTTTGTAGCAAGATATACTCACATTTTTATTACTTTCGTTATTAAACATGAATTCGCCTTTGTAACAAGAATATCGAAATCACTTCTTTAAGTTTTTCGTTTCGAGTGGTGAATTCGCGTGTGTAACAAGAATTGTAATACCATACTCACCTTAATTTTTTTTCATTTGGAGTGGTCAATTAGTGTTTGTAACAAGAAAAACCATATCAAACTCACTTTTTTAATGTTTTCATATTGAGAAGTGAATTTGCGTTTGTAATAGGAATATTCATTCAATTTCACTTTTTTAATTCTTTCAATTCGAGTGGTGTATTTGCGTTTGTAACAAAAGTATTCATATCAATCTCACTTTTTTAATTTTTTCATTTCGAGTGTTGATTCGTGTTTCGTGGAAAACATTCATATAAAACTGAAATTTTTCATTTTATCATTTCCGATAGAGAACTAGCGTTTATTAGCAAGAATATTCATACCAAACTAACCTTTTATTATTTTTAAATTTAATTTTTTAAATGACCTTGAACGATCAATAACCTTGAATGACCTTACCCGGTCAATGACCTTGAAGAACCTTGAAGAGTCAATGACTTTGAACAACCTTCAACGGTCAATGACCTTGAATGACATTGAACGATCAATAGCCTTGAATGACCTAAACGGTCAATGACCTTGAATGACCTTGAACGGCCAAGACCTTGAATGACCTTGAAAGGTCAATGACCTTGAATGACCTTGAATGACCTTGAAAGGTCAATAACCTTGAATGACCTTGAACGGTCAATGACCTTGAATGACCTTGAAAGGTCAATGACTTTGAAAACCTTGAACGGACAATGACCTTGAATGACATTGAAAGATCAATAGCCTTGGGTGACCTTGAACGGTTAATGACCTTGAATGACCTTGAAAGGTCAATGACCTTAAATGACCTTGAAAGGTCAATGACCTTGAATGACCTTGAAAGGTTAATGACCTTGAATGTTCTTGAAAGGTCAATGACCTTGAATGTCCTTGAACGATCAATAGCCTTGAATGACCTTGAACGGTCAATGACCTTGAATGACCTTGAACGGTCAATGACCTTGAATGACCTTGAAAGGTCAATGGCCTCGAATTACCTCGAAATTTCAATGACCTTCAACGACTTTTGTTCATGTCCTTCAGTGACCTCGCAAAGGGACAACAGATCGTTTTATATTTTAAGCTATTAAAGCATTAGAAATGAAACTTATCACCGATATCCAACCTACCCAACCCAACCCATTATATTCATATCACACTCACTTTTTTAATTTTTTCATTTCGAGTTGGGAAATCGTGTTTGGATCAAGAATATTCATATCGAACTCATATATTAAATTTTTTTTTATTTCGAGTGAATATTTGCGTTTGTAAACAGAATATTCATATCAAACTCACTTTTTTTTCTCACTCACTCACATTCGTGTTTGTAACAAGAATCTTAATATCAAACTCACATTTTTAATTTTTTCATTTCGTGTGAAAATTCGAGTGTTTAGCAAGAATACTTACATAAAACTCACTTTTTTAATTTGTCATTTCGTGAGGTGAATTCGTGTTTCAAACAAAAAAACTATATCAAACTCAATTATTTAATTTTTCATTTCTAGTAAAAGTTCGTTTTGGTAACAAGAATATTCAGATCAATCTCACTTTTTAAGTTTTGCTTAGCGAGTGCTGATTTCGCGTTTTAGAAGAAAAAACATGTAAAACTCACCTTTATAATTATTTCATTTGAACTCATATGTAAGACAATTCAATTTTTTTCTTTTTAAGTAGTGAAATCACGTTTGTAACAAGAATGTTCATATCAAAATAACCTTTTTAATTTTTTCATTTTGAGTGGTGAATTCGTATTTGTAACAAATTCACTTTCTTAATTTTTTCATTTCGAGCGGCGAATTTGTGTTTGTAACAAGAAAAGTTTATCAAAATCACTTTTTTTAATTTTTTCATTATGAGTAGTGAATTCGCGTTTGTTACAAGAATATTCTCATCAAACTCACTTTTTTTAATTTTTTCATTTCGAGTGAATATTTGCGTTTGTAACAAGAATATTCATATCAAACTCACTTTTTTAATTTTTTCAATTCGAGTTGTTAACTCGTGTTTGTGACAAGACTATTCAAATCAAACAAACTTTTTAATTTTTACATTTCGCGTGGTGAATTCGTGTTAGTAACAAGTATCTTAATATCAAACTTACATTTTTAATTTTTTCATGTTTGTGTTTCGTAAATTTGTGTTTGTAACAAGAATCTTAATATAAAACTCACATTTTCAATTTTTACATTTCGTGTGCAAATTCGAGTGTTTAGCAAGAATACTTACATAAAACTCACTTTTTATTTTGTTATTTCGTGAGGTGAATTCGTGTTTCAAACATAAAAACCATATCAAACTCAATTATTTAATTTTTCATTTCGAGTAAAACTTCGTTTTGGTAACAAGAATATTCAGATCAATCTCACTTTTTAAGTTTTGCTTTGCGAGTGCTGATTTCGCGTTTGTAGCAAGAAAAAACATGTAAAACTCGATTTTTAATATTTTCATTTGAACTCATATGAAAGCCACTTTAATTTTTTTCATTTCTAGTAGTGAATTCACGATTGTAACAAGAATATTCATATCAAATTCACCTTTTTAATTTTTTCATTTTGAGTGGTGAATTCGTGTTTGTAACAAATTCAATTTCTTAATTTTTTCATTTCAAGCGGTGAATTTGTGTTTGTAACAAGAAAAACTCTATCAAACTCACTTTTTTAAATTTTTTCATTTTTAGTAGTGAATTCGTGTTTGTTACAAGAATATTCTCATCAAACTCACTTTTTTTAATTTTTTCAATTCGAGAAGTGAAATTGCGTTTGTAACAAGAATATTTATATCTAACTTACTTTTCATTTTTTTCATTTCCAGTGATGACTTCGCGTTTGTAGTAAGATATACTCACTTTTTTATTACTTTCGTTTTTAAAAATGAATTCGCCTCTGTAACAAGAATATCGATATCACTTCTTTAATTTTTTCGTTTCGAGTGGTGAATTAGCGTTTGTAACAAGAATAGTAATAACAAACTCACTTTAATTTTTTTCATTTCAAGTGGTCAATTAGTGTTTTTAACAAGAAAAACCATATCAAACTCATTTTTTATTGTTTTCATTTTGAGAAGTGAATTTAAGTTTGAAATTGGAATATTCATTCAATTTCACTTTTTTAATTCTTTCAATTCGAGTGGTGTATTTGCGTTTCTAACAAAATTATTCATATCAATCTCACTTTTTTAATTTTTTCATTTCGAGTGTTGAATTCGTGTTTCTAAGAAGAACATTCACATAAAACTGACATTTTTCATTTTATCATTTCCGGTAGAGAACTAGCGGTAATTAGTAAGAATATTCATACCAAACTAACCTTTTTATATTTTTTAATTTAATTTTTAAATGACCTTGAACAATCAATAACCTTGAATGACCTTACCCGGTCAATGACCTTGAAGGACCTTGAAGAGTCAATGACTTTGAACTACCTTCAACGGTCAATGACCTTCAATGACATTGAACGATCAATAGCCTTGAATGACCTTGAACGGTCAATGACCTTGAATGACCTTGAACGGTCAATGACCTTGAATGACCATGAGATGACCTTGAATGACTTTCAACGGTCAATGACCTTGAATGACCTTGAAAGGTTAATGACCTTGAATGACCTTGAAATGTCAATGACCTTGAATGACCTTGAACGGTCAATGACCTTAAATGACCTCGAAAGGTCAATGACCTTGGGTGACCTTGAACGGTCAATGACCTTGAATGACCTTGAACGGTCAAAAGCCTTGAATGACCTTGAATGACCTTGAACTGTCAATAACCTTGAATGACCTTGAACGGTCAATGACCTTGAATGACCTTGAAAGGTCAATGACATTGAAAACCTTGAACGGACAATGACCTTGAATGACATTGAACGATCAATAGCCATGAATGACCTTGAACGGTCAATGACCTTGAATGACCTTGAACGGTCAATGACCTTGAATGACCTTGAAAGGTCAATGGCCTCGAATGACCTTGAAATGTCAATGACTTTCAATGACTTTTGTTCATGTCCTTCAGTGACCTCGAAAAGGGACAACAGATCGTAGAATATTTTAAGTTATTAAAGAATTAGAAATGAAACTTATCACCGATATCCAACCTACCCAATCCAACCCATTATAATCATATCACACTCACTTTTTTAATTTTTTCATTTCGAGTTGGGAAATCGTTTTTGAATCAAGAATATTCATATCAAACTCACTTTTTTATTTTGTCATTTCGTGAGGTGAATTCGTGTTTCAAAATAAAAAAACTATATCAAGCTCAATTATTTAATTTTTCATTTCAAGTGAAAGTTCGTTTTGGTAACAAGAATATTCAGATCAATCTCACTTTTTTAAGTTTTGCTTTGCGAGTGCTGATTTCGCGTTTGTAGCAAGAAAAAAAATGTAAAACTACTTTTTTAATATTTTCATTTGAACTCATATGAAAGACACTTTAATTTTTTTCATTTTTAGTCGTAAAATTCACGATTGTGACAAGAATATTCATATCAAACTCACCTTTTTAATTTTTCATTTTGGGTGGTGAATTCGTGTTTGTAACAAATTCACTTTCTTAATTTTTTTATTTCGAGCGGTGAATTTGTGTTTGTAACAAGAAAAACTATCAAACTCACTTTTTTAAATTTTTTCATTTTTAGTAGTGAATTCGCTTTTGTTACAGGAATATTCTCATCAAACTCACTTTTTTTATTTTTTTCAATTTGAGAGGTGAAATTGCGTTTGTAACAAGAATATTAATATCAAACTTACTTTTTATTTTCTTCATTTCCAGTGATGACTTCGCGTTTGTAGTAAGATATACTCACTTTTTTATTACTTTCGTTATTAAACATGAATTCACCTTTGTAACAAGAATATCGAAATCACTTCTTTAATTTTTTCGTTTCGAGTGGTGAATTCGCATTTGTAACAAGAATAGTAATACCAAACTCACCTTAATTTTTTTCATTTCGAGTGGTCAATTAGTGTTTGTAACATGAAAAACCATATCAAACTCACTTTTTTAATGTTTTCATTTTGAGAAGTGAATTTGCGTTTGTAATAGGAATATTCATTCAATTTCACTTTTTAATTCTTTCAATTCGAGGGGTGTATTTGCGTTTGTAGCAAAAATATTCATATCAATCTCACTTTTTTAATTTTTTCATTTCGAGTGTTGAATTCGTGTTTCTAAGAAGAACATTCATACAAAACTGACATTTTTCATTATATCATTTCCGGTAGAGAACTAGCGTTTATAAGTAAGAATATTCATACAAAACAAACCTTTTTATATTTTTAAATTTAATTTTTTAAATGACCTTGAACGGTCAATAACCTTGATTGACCTTACCCGGTCAATGACCTTGAAGGACCTTGAAGAGTCAATGACTTTGAATAACCTTCAACGGTCAATGACCATGAAAGACATTGAACGATCACTTGCCTTGAATGACCTTGAACGGTCAATGACCTTTATGACCTTGAAAGGTCGATGACCTTGAATGACCTTGAACAGTCAATGACCTTGAATGACCATGAAAGGTCAATGACCTTGAATGACCTTCAACGGTCAATGACCTTGAATGACCTTGAACGATCAATAGCCTTGAATGACCTTGAACGGTCAATGACCTTGAATGACCTTGAACGGTCAATGACCTTGAATGACCTTGAAAGGTCAATGGCCTCGAATTACCTCGAAATTTCAATGACCTTCAACGACTTTTGTTCATGTCCTTCAGTGACCTCGCAAAGGGACAACAGATCGTTTTATATTTTAAGCTATTAAAGCATTAGAAATGAAACTTATCACCGATATCCAACCTACCCAACCCAACCCATTATATTCATATCACACTCACTTTTTTAATTTTTTCATTTCGAGTTGGGAAATCGTGTTTGGATCAAGAATATTCATATCGAACTCATATATTAAATTTTTTTTTATTTCGAGTGAATATTTGCGTTTGTAAACAGAATATTCATATCAAACTCACTTTTTTTTCTCACTCACTCACATTCGTGTTTGTAACAAGAATCTTAATATCAAACTCACATTTTTAATTTTTTCATTTCGTGTGAAAATTCGAGTGTTTAGCTAGAATACTTATATAAAACTCACTTTTTTAATTTGTCATTTCGTGAGGTGAATTCGTGTTTCAAAAAAAAAAAACTATATCAAACTCAATTATTTAATTTTTCATTTCGAGTAAAAGTTCGTTTTGGTAACTAGAATTTTAATTTCAATCTCACTTTTTAAGTTTTGCTTTGCGAAAGCTGATTTCGCGTTTGTAGCAAGAAAAAACATGTATAACTCACTTTCTTAATATTTTCATTTGAACTCATATGAAAGACACTTTAATTTTTTTCATTTTTAGTAGTGAATTCACGTTTGTAACAAGAATATTCATATCAAACTCACCTTTTTAATTTTTTCATTTCGAGCAGTGAATTTGTGTTTGTAACAAAAAAAACTATCAAAATCACTTTTTTAAATTTTTTCATTTTGAGTAGTGAAATCGCGTTTGTTACAAGAATATTCTCATCAAACTCACTTTTTTTAATTTTTTCAATTCGAGAGGTGAAATTGCGTTTGTAACAAGAATATTAATATAAAACTTTTATTTACTTTTTATTTTTTTCATTTTCAGTGATGACTTCGCGTTTGTAGCAAGATATACTCACTTTTTATTACTTTCGTTTTTAAAAATGAATTCGCCTTTGTAACAAGAATATCGAAATCACTTCTTTAATTTTTTCGTTTCGAGTGGTGAATTCGCGTTTGTAACAAGAATTGTAATACCATACTCACCTTAATTTTTTTCATTTCGAGTGGTCAATTAGTGTTTGTAACAAGAAAAACCATATCAAACTCACTTTTTAATGTTTTCATTTTGAGAACTGAATTTGCGTTTCTAATAGGAATATTCATTCAATTTCACTTTTTTAATTCTTTCAATTCGAGTGGTGTATTCGCGTTTGTAGCATAAATATTCATTTCCATCACACTTCTTTAATTTTATTCATTTCGAATGTTGAATTCGAGTTTCTAAGAAGAACATTCATACAAAACTGACATTTTTCATTATAGAACTGACATCTTTCAAACTGACATTTTCCGGTAGAGAACTAGCATATATTAGTAAGAATATTCATACCAAACTAACCTTTTTATCTTTTTAAATTTAATTTGTTAAATGACCTTGAACGGTCAATAACCTTGAATAACCATACCCGGTCAATGAACTTGAAGGACCTTGAAGACTCAATGAATTTGAATTACCTTCAACGGTTACCTTTAATTACCTTCAACCTTGAATGACATTGAACGATCAATAGCCTTGGGTGACCTTGAACGGTCAATGACCTTGAATGACCTTGAACGGTCAATAGCCTTGAATGACCTTGAACGGTCAATGACCTTGAATGACCTTGAAAGGTCAATGACCTTGAAATGTGATGACCTTCGCGTCTGCAAGAAGAATATTCATTTCCAAGTAACAATTTTAATTTTTTTCACTCTGAGTAGTGAATTCGCGTCAGCAACAAGAATATTCATTTCCAAGTAACAATTTTAATTTTTTTCACTCTGAGTAGTGAATTCGCGTCTGCAACAAGAATATTCATTTCCAAGTAACAATATTATTTTTTTCACTCTGGGTAGTTAATTCGGGAGTGCAAGAAGAATATTCATTTTTAATTTTAATTTTTTCACTCTGAGTAGTGAATTCGCGTCTTCAATAAGAATATTCATTTCCAAGCAACAATTATAATTTTTTCACTGTGAGTAGTGAATTCGCGTTTCAAAAAGAATATTCATTTGCAAGTAAAAATTTTAATTTTTTCACCCTGAGTAGTGAATTTGCGTCTGCAAGAAGAATATTCATTTTTAATTTTAATTTTTTCACTCTGAGTAGTGAATTCGCGTCGGCAACAAGAATATTCATTTCCAAGTGACAATATTAATTTTTTCACTCTGAGTAGTGAATTCGCGTCTGCAACAAGAATATTCATTTCCATGTAACAATACTCTGTGTAGTGTATTCGCGTCTGGAACAAGAATATTCATTTCCAAGTAACATTTTTAATTTTTTTACTCTGAGTACAGAATTCGCGTCGGCAAGAAGAATATTCATTTCCATGTAACAATTTTAATTTTTTCATTCTGAGTAGTGAATTCGAAGAAAAATTCTGCAACAAGAATATTCATTTCCAGTTAAGAATTTTAATTCCTTCACTCTGAGTAGTGAATTCGCGTCTGCAGCAAGAATATTCATTTCCAAGTAACAATTACAATTTTTCACCCTAAGTAGTGAATTCGCGTCTGCAACAAGATTAAAAATTCGAAGTAACAATTTTAATTTTTTTCACTCTTAGTATTGAATTCGCGTCTGCAGCAAGAATATTCATTTCCAAGTACCAATTTCAATTTTTTCACTCTGAGAAGTGAATTCGCGTCTGCACAAGAAGATTTATTCCAAGTAACAATTTTAATTTTTTTCATTCGCGTCTGCTACAAGATTATTTTTTTTCCAGTAAGAATATTAATTTTTTCACTGTGAGTAGTGAATTCGCGTCTGGCACAAGAATATTCATTTCCGAATAACAATTTTAATTTTTTTACTCTGAGAAGCGAATTCGCGTTTGCTACTAGAATTTCCAAGTAACAATATTAATTTTTTCACCCTGAGTAGTGAATTCGTGTTTGCAACAAAAATATTCATTACCAAGTAACAATTTTAATTTTTTCACAATGAGTAGTGAATTCGCGTCTGCAAAAGAATATTCATTTCCAAGTAACACATTTAATATTTTCACTCTGAGAAGAGAATTCGCGTCTGCAACAAGAATATTCATTTCCGAGTAAATATTTTATTTTTTCACCTTGAGTAGTGAATTCGCGTCTGCAACAAGAATATTCATTTCCAAGTAACAATATTATTTTTTTCACTCTGAGTAATGAATTTGCGTCTGCAAGAAGAATATTCATTTTTAATTTTAATTTTTTCACTCGCAGTAGTGAATTCGCGTCAGTTACAAGAATATTCATTTTCAAGTCACAATTTTAATTTTACACTCTGAGTAGTGAATTCGCGTCTGCAACAAGAATATACATTTCCATGTAACAATACTCTGTGTAGTGAATTCGCGTCTGGAACAAGAATATTCATTTCCAAGTAACAATTTTAATTTTTTCACTCTGAGTAGTGAATTCGAAGAAAAATTCTGCAACAAGAATATTCATTTCCAGTTAAGAATTTTAATTCTTTCACTCTGAGTAATGAATTCGCGTCTGGAACAAGAGAATTCATTTCCAAGTAAGAATTACAATTTTTTCACTCTGACTAATGAATTCGCGTCTGCAATAAGAATATTCATTTCCATGTAACAATTTTAATTTTTTTCACTCTGATTAGTTAATTCGAGTCTGCAAGAAGAATATTCATTTGTAATTTTAATTTTTTCACTCGGAGTAGTGAATTCGCGTCTGCAATAAGAATATTCATTTTCAAGTGACAATTTTAATTTTTTCACTATGAGTACTGAATTCGCGTCTGCAAGAAGAATATTCATTTCCAAGTAACAATTTTAATTTTTTCACTCTGAGTAGTGAATTCGAAGAAAAATTCTGCAACAAGAATATTCATTTCCTGTTAAGAATTTTAATTCTTTCACTATGAGTAGTGAATTCGCGTCTGGAACGAGTATTCATTTCCAAGTAACAATTACAATTTTTTCACTCTGAGTAGTGAATTCGCGTCTGCAATAAGAATATTCCTTTCCAAGTAACAATTTTAATTTTTTTCACTCTGAGTAGTGAATTCGCGGCTGCAATAAGAATATTCCTTTCCAAGTAACAATTTTAATTTTTTTCACTCTGAGTACTGAATTCGCGTCTGCAAGAAGAAAATTCATTTCCAAGTAACAATTTTAATTTTTTCATTCTGAGTAGTGAATTCGAAGAAAAATTCTGCTACAAGAATATATATTTCTAGTTAAGAATTTTAATTCTTTCACTCTGAGTAGTGAATTGGCGTCTGGAACAAGAATATTCATTTGTAAGTAACAATTACAATTTTTTCACTCTGAGTAGTGAATTCGCGTCAGCAACAAGAATATTCATTCCCAAGTAACAATTTTAATTTTTTCACTCTGATTAGTTAATTCGAGTCTGCAAGAAGAATATTCATTTGTAATTTTAATTTTTTCACTCGGAGTAGTGAATTCGCGTCTGCAATAAGAATATTCCTTTCCAAGTAACAATTTTAATTTTTTTCACTCTGAGTAGCGAATTCGCGTCAGCAACAAGAATATTCATTTTCAAGTAACAATTTTAATTTTTTCACTCTGAGTAGTGAATTCGCGTCTGCAACAAGAATATTCATTTCCATGTAACAATACTCTGTGTAGTGAATTCGCGTCTGGAACAAGAATATTCATTTCCAAGTAACATTTTTAATTTTTTTTACTCTGAGTACTGAATTCGCGTCTGCAAGAAGAAAATTCATTTCCAAGTAACAATTTTAATTTTTTTCACTCCTAGTAGTGAATTCGCGTCTGCAGCAAGAATATTCATTTCCAAGTAACAATTACAATTTTTTCACCCTAAGTAGTGAATTCGCGTCTGCAACAAGAATAAAAATTCGAAGTAACAATTTTAATTTTTTTCACTCTTAGTATTGAATTCGCGTCTGCAGAGAGAATATTCATTTCCAAGTAACAATTTTAATTTTTTCACTCTGAGAAGTGAATTTGCGTCTGAAAAAGAAGATTTATTCCAAGTAACAATTTTAATTTTTTTCATTCGCGTCTGCAACAAGATTATTTTTTTTCCAGTAAGAATATTAATTTTTTTAATATGAGTAGTGTATTCGCGTCTCCCACAAGAATATTGATTTCCAAGTTACAATTTTAATTTTTACTCTGCGTAGCGAATTCGCGTTTGCTACTAGAATTTCCAAGTAACAATATTAATTTTTTCACCCTGAGTAGTGAATTCGTGTTTGCAAAAAAATATTCATTACCAAGTAACAAATTTAATATTTTAACTCTGAGAAGAGAATTCGCGTCTGCAACAAGAATATTCATTTCCGAGTAAACATTTTATTTTTTCACCTTGAGTAGTGAATTCGCGTCTGCAACAAGAATATTCATTTCCAAGTAACAATATTATTTATTTCACTCTGAGTAGCTAATTCGAGTGTGCAAGAAGAATTTTCATTTTTAATTTTAATTTTTTCACTGTGAGTAGTGAATTCGCGTCTTCAAAAAGAATATTCATTTGCAAGTAACAATTTTAATTTTTTCACTCTGAGTAGTGAATTTGCGTCTGCAAGAAGAATATTCATTTTTAATTTTAATTTTTTCACTCGGAGTAGTGAATTCGCGTCTGGCACAAGAATATTCATTTTCAAGTCACAATTTTAATTTTTTCACTCTGAGTAGTGAATTCGCGTCTGCAACAAGAATATTCATTTCCAAGTAAAAATATTAATTTTTTCACTCTGAGTAGTGAATTCGCGTCTGCAACAAGAATATTCATTTCCATGTAACAATACTCTGTGTAGTGAATTCGCGTCTGGAACAAGAATATTCATTTCCAAGTAACATTTTTAATTTTTTCACTATGAGTACTGAATTCGCGTCTGCAAGAAGAATATTCATTTCCAAGTAACAATTTTAATTTTTTCACTCTGAGTAGTGAATTCGCGTCAGCAACAAGAATATTCATTTCCAAGTAACAATTTTAATTTTTTTCACTCTGAGTAGTGAATTCTCGTCTGCAACAAGAATATTCATTTCCAAGTAATAATATTTTTTTTTTCACTCTGATTAGTTAATTCGAGTCTGCAAGAAGAATATTCATTTGTAATTTTAATTTTTTCACTCGGAGTAGTGAATTCGCGTCTGCAATAAGAATATTCCTTTCCAAGTAACAATTTTAATTTTTTTCACTCTGAGTAGTGAATTCGCGTCAGCAACAAGAATATTCATTTTCAAGTAACAATTTTAATTTTTTCACTCTGAGTAGTGAATTCGCGTCTGCAACAAGAATATTCATTTCCATGTAACAATACTCTGTGTAGTGAATTCGCGTGTGGAACAAGAATATTCATTTCCAAGTAACAATTTTAATTTTTTCATTCTGAGTAGTGAATTCGAAGAAAAATTCTGCAACAAGAATATTCATTTCCAGTTAAGAATTTTAATTTTTTCACTCTGAGTAGTGAATTCGCGTCTGCAATAAGAATATTCATTTCCAAGTAACAATTTTAATTTTTTTCACTCCTAGTAGTGAATTCGCGTCTGCAGCAAGAATATTCATTTCCAAGTAACAATTACAATTTTTTCACCCTAAGTAGTGAATTCGCGTCTGCAACAAGAATAAAAATTCAAAGTAACAATTTTAATTTTTTTCACTCTTAGTATTGAATTCGCGTCTGCAAGAAGAATATTCATTTCCAAGTAACAATTTTAATTTTTTCATTCATTTCCAAGTGACAATATTAATTTTTTCACTCTGAGTAGTGAATTCGCGTCTGCAACAAGAATATTCATTTCCATGTAACAATACTCTGTGAGTGAATTCGCGTCTGGAACAAGAATATTCATTTCCAAGAAGAATATTCATTTCCAAGTAACAATTTTAATTTTTTCATTCATTTCCAAGTGACAATATTAATTTTTTCACTCTGAGTAGTGAGTTCGCGAAAAATAAAAATTCCAAGTAACAATTATAATTTTTTCACCCTGAGTATTGAATTCGCCTCTGCAGTAGAATATTCATTTCCAAGTAACAATTTCAATTTTTTCACTCTGAGATGTGAATTCGCGTCTGCACAAGAATATTTATTCCAAGTAAAAATTTTAATTTTTTTCATTCGCGTCTGCAACAAGATTATTTTTTTTCAAGTAAGAATATTAATTTTTTCACTGTGAGTAGTGAATTCGCGTCTGCCACAAGAATATTGATTTCCAAGTTACAATTTCAATTTTTTCACTCTGAGAAGTGAATTCGCGTCTGCACAAGAATATTTATTCCAAGTAAAAATTTTAATTTTTTTCATTCGCGTCTGCAACAAGATTATTTTTTTTCAAGTAAGAATATTAATTTTTTCACTGTGAGTAGTGAATTCGCGTCTGCCACAAGAATATTGATTTCCAAGTTACAATTTTAATTTTTCACTCTGCGTAGTGAATTCGCGACGCAACTAGAAATTCCAAGTAACAATATTAATTTTTTCACTCTGAGTAGTGAATTCGCGTCAGCAACAAGAATATTCATTTCCAAGTAACAATTTTAATTTTTTTCACTCTGAGTAGTGAATTCGCGTCTGCAACAAGAATAAAAATTCGAAGTAACAATATTATTTTTTTCACTCTGAGTAGTTAATACGGGTGTGCAAGAGGAATATTCATTTTTAATTTTAATTTTTTCACTCTGAGTAGTGAATTCCCGTCTTCAATAAGAATATTCATTTCCAAGCAACAATTATAATTTTTTCACTGTGAGTAGTGAATTCGCGTCTGACACAAGAATATTCATTTCCAAGTAACAATTTTAATTTTTTTCACTCCTAGTAGTGAATTCGCGTCTGCAGCAAGAATATTCATTTCCAAGTAACAATTACAATTTTTTCACCCTAAGTAGTGAATTCGCGTCTGCAACAAGAATAAAAATTCGAAGTAACAATTTTAATTTTTTTCACTCTTAGTATTGAATTCGCGTCTGCAGCAAGAATATTCATTTCCAAGTAACAATTTTAATTTTTTCACTCTGAGAAGTGAATTCGCGTCTGCACAAGAAGATTTATTCCAAGTAAAAATTTTAATTTTTTTCATTCGCGTCTGCAACAAGATTATTTTTTTTCCAGTAAGAATATTAATTTTTTCACTGTGAGTAGTAAATTCGCGTCTGATACAAGAATATTGATTTCCAAGTTACAATTTTAATTTTTACTCTGCGTAGCGAATTCGCGTTTGCTACTAGAATTTCCAAGTAACAAAAATTATTTTTTTTACTCTGAGTAGTGAATTCGCGTCTGGCACAAGAATATTCATTTCCGAATAACAATTTTAATTTTTTACTCTGAGAAGCAAATTCGCGTTTGCTACTAGAATTTCCAAGTAACAATATTAATTTTTTCACTCTGAGAAGTGAATTCGCGTCTGCAAAAGAATATTCATTTCCAAGTAAAAAATTTAATATTTTCACTCTGAGAAGAGAATTCGCGTCTGCAACAAGAATATTCATTTCCGAGTAAACATTTTATTTTTTCACCTTGAGTAGTGAATTAGCGTCTGCAACAAGAATATTCATTTCCAAGTAACAATATTATTTTTTTCACTCTGAGTAGTTAATTCGAGTCTGCAAGAAGAATATTCATTTTTAATTTTAATTTTTTCACTGTGAGTAGTGAATTCGCGACAGTTACAAGAATATTCATTTTCAAGTCAAATTTTAATTTTTTCACTCTGAGTAGTGAATTCGCGTCAGCAACAAGAATATTCATTTTCAAGTAACAATTTTAATATTTTCACTCTGAGTAGTGAATTCGCGTCTGCAACAAGAATATTCATTTCCATGTAACAATACTCTGTGTAGTGAATTCGCGTCTGGAACAAGAATATTCATTTCCAGTTAAGAATTTTAATTCTTTCACTCTGAGTAGTGAATTCGCGTCTGGAACAAGAGTATTCATTTCCAAGTAACAATTACAATTTTTTCACTCTGAGTAGTGAATTCGCGTCTGCAATAAGAATATTCATTTCCAAGTAACAATTTTAATTTTTTTCACTCTGATTAGTGAATTCGAGTCTGCAAGAAGAATATTCATTTCCAAGTAATAATTTTAATTTTTTCACTCTGAGTAGTGAATTCGAAGAAAAATTCTGCAACAAGAATATTCATTTCCAGTTAAGAATTTTAATTCTTTCACTCTGAGTAGTGAATTCGCGTCTGGAACAAGAATATTCATTTCCAAGTAAAAATTACAATTTTTTCACTCTGAGTATTGAATTCGCGTCTGCAATATGAATATTCCTTTCCAAGTAACAATTTTAATTTTTTTCACTCTGAGTAGTGAATTCGCGTCTGCAACAAGAATATTCATTTCCAAGTAACAATATTTTTTTTTTCACTCTGATTAGTTAATTCGAGTCTGCAAGAAGAATATTCATTTGTAATTTTAATTTTTTCACTCGGAGTAGTGAATTCGCGTCTGCAATAAGAATATTCCTTTCCAGGTAACAATTTTAATTTTTTTCACTCTGAGTAGTGAATTCGCGTCAGCAACAAGAATATTCATTTTCAAGTAACAATTTTAATTTTTTCACCCTGAGTAGTGAATTCGCGTCTGCAACAAGAATATTCATTTCCATGTAACAATACTCTGTGTAGTGAATTCGCGTCTGGAACAAGAATATTCATTTCCAAGTAACATTTTTAATTTTTTTTACTCTTAGTACTGAATTCGCGTCTGCAAGAAGAATATTCATTTCCAAGTAACAAGTTTAATTTTTTCATTCTGAGTAGTGAATTCGAAGAAAAATTCTGCAACAAGAATATTCATTTCCAGGTTTAGAATTTTAATTCTTTCACTCTGAGTAGTGAATTCGCGTCTGTAACAAGAATATTCATTTGTAAGTAACAATTACAATTTTTTCACTCTGAGTAGTGAATTCGCGTCTGCAATAAGAATATTCATTTCCAAGTAACAATTTTAATTTTTTTCACTGCTAGTAGTGAATTCGCGTCTGCAGCAAGAATATTCATTTCCAAATAACAATTTTAATTTTTTCATTCTGAGTAGTGAATTCGAAGAAAAATTCTGCAACAAGAATATTCATTTCCAGTTAAGAATTTTAATTCTTTCACTCTGAGTAGTGAATTCGCGTCTGGAACAAGAATATTCATTTGTAAGTAACAATTACAATTTTTTTCACTCTGAGAAGTGAATTCGCGTCTGCAATAAGAATATTCATTTCCAAGTAACAATTTTAATTTTTTTCACTCCTTGTAGTGAATTCGCGTCTGCAGCAAGAATATTCATTTCCAAGTAACAATTACAATTTTTTCACCCTAAGTAGTGAATTCGCGTCTGCAACAAGAATAAAAATTCGAGGTAACAATTTTAATTTTTTTCACTCTTAGTATTGAATTCGCGTCTGCAGCAAGAATATTCATTTCCAAGTAACAATTTTAATTTTTTCACTCTGAGAAGTGAATTCGCGTCTGCACAAGAATATTTATTCCAAGTAAAAATTTTAATTTTTTTCATTCGCGTCTGCAACAAGATTATTTTTTTTCAAGTAAGAATATTAATTTTTTCACTGTGAGTAGTGAATTCGCGTCTGCCACAAGAATATTGATTTCCAAGTTACAATTTTAATTTTTACTCTGCGTAGCGAATTCGCGTTTGCTACTAGAATTTCCAAGTAACAAAATTTTTTTTTTTACCCTGAGTAGTGAATTCGTGTTTGCAACAAAAATATTCATTACCAAGTAACAAATTTAATATTTTGACTCTGAGAAGAGAATTCGCGTCTGCAACAAGAATATTCATTTCCGGGTAAACATTTTATTTTTTCACCTTGAGTAGTTAATTCGAGTCTGCAAGAAGAATATTCATTTTTAATTTTAATTTTTTCACTGTGAGTAGTGAATTCGCGTCTTCTAAAAGAATATTCATTTGCAAGTAACAATTTTAATTTTTTCACTCTGAAAAGTGAATTTGCGTCTGCAAGAAGAATATTCATTTTTAATTTTAATTTTTTCACTCGGAGTAGTGAATTCGCGTCTGGCACAAGAATATTCATTTTCAAGTCACAATTTTAATTTTTTCACTCTGAGTAGTGAATTCGCGTCTGCAACAAGAATATTCATTTCCAAGTAACAATATTAATTTTTTCACTCTGAGTAGTGAATTCGCGTCTGCAACAAGAATATTCATTTCCATGTAACAATACTCTGTGTAGTGAATTCGCGTCTGGAACAAGAATATTCATTTCCAAGTAACATTTTTAATTTTTTCACTATGAGTACTGAATTCGCGTCTGCAAGAAGAATATTCATTTCCAAGTAACAATTTTAATTTTTTCACTCTGAGTAGTGAATTCGAAGAAAAATTATGCAACAAGAATATTCATTTCCAGTTAAGAATTTTAATTCTTTCACTCTGAGTAGTGAATTCGCGTCTGGAACAAGAGTATTCATTTCCAAGTAACAATTACAATTTTTTCACTCTGAGTAGTGAATTCGCGTCTGCAATAAGAATATTCCTTTCCAAGTAACAATTTTAATTTTTTTCACTCTGAGTAGTGAATTCGCGTCTGCAACAAGAATATTCATTTCCAAGTAACAATATTTTTTTTTTCACTCTGATTAGTTAATTCGAGTCTGCAAGAAGAATATTCATTTGTAATTTTAATTTTTTCACTCGGAGTAGTGAATTCGCGTCTGCAACAAGAATATTCATTTCCATGTAACAATACTCTGTGTAGTTAATTCGCGTCTGGAACAAGAAAATTCATTTCCAAGTAAATTTTTTAATTTTTTCACTCTGAGTACTGAATTCGCGTCTGCAGGAAGAATATTCATTTCCAAGTAACAATTTTAATTTTTTCACTCTGAGTAGTGAATTCGAAGAAAAATTCTGCAACAAGAATATTCATTTCCAGTTAAGAATTTTAATTCTTTCACTCTGAGTAGTGAATTCACGTCTGCAATAAGAATATTCATTTCCAAGTAACAATTTTAATTTTTTTCACTCTTAGTAGTGAATTCGCGTCTGCAACAAGAATATTCATTTCCAAGTAACAATATTATTTTTTTCACTCTGAGTAGTTAATTCGGGTCTGCAAGAAGAATATTCATTTTTAATTTCAATTTTTTCACTCTGAGTAGTGAATTCCCGTCTTCAATAAGAATATTCATTTCCAAGCAACAATTATAATTTTTTCACTGTGAGTAGTGAATTCGCGTCTGGCACAAGAATATTCATTTTCAAGTCACAATTTTAATTTTTTTCACTCTTAGTAGTGAATTCGCGTCTGTAACAAGAATAACAATTCGAAGTAACAATTTTAATTTTTTCACTTTGAGTATTGAATTCGCCTCTGCAGCAAGAATATTCATTTCCAAGTAACAATTTCAATTTTTTCACTCTGAGAAGTGAATTCGCGTCTGCACAAGAATATTTATTCCATATAAAAATTTTAATTTTTTTCATTCGCGTCTGCAACAAGATTATTTTTTTTCAAGTAAGAATATTAATTTTTTCACTGTGAGTAGTGAATTCGCGTCTGCCACAAGAATATTGATTTCCAAGTAACAATTTTAATTTTTTACTCTGAGTAGTGAATTCTCGTCAGCAACAAGAATATTTCCAAGTAAAAATTTTAATTTTTTTCACTCTGAGTAGTGAATTCGCGTAGGCAACAAGAATAAAAATTCGAAGTAACAATATTATTTTTTTCACTCTGAGTAGTTAATTCGGGTGTGGAAGAAGAATATTCATTTTTAATTTTAATTTTTTCACTGAGTAGTGAATTCCCGTCTTCAATAAGAATATTCATTTCCAAGCAACAATTATAATTTTTTCACTGTGAGTAGTGAATTCGCGTCTTCAAAAAGAATATTCATTTGCAAGTAACAATTTTAATTTTTTCACTCTGAGTAGTGAATTTGCGTCTGCAAGAAGATTATTCATTTTTAATTTCAATTTTTTCACTCTGAATAGTGAATTCCCGTCTTCAATAAGAATATTCATTTCCAAGCAACAATTATAATTTTTTCACTGTGAGTAGTGAATTCGCGTCTGCAACAAGAATATTCATTTCCAAGTACAATATTAATTTTTTCACTCTGTGTAGTGAATTCGCGTCTGCAACAAGAATATTCATTTCCAGTTAACAATTTTAATTCTTCCACTCTGAGTAGTGAATTCGCGTCTGGAACAAGAAAATTCATTTCCAAGTAAATTTTTTAATTTTTTCACTCTGAGTACTGAATTCGCGTCTGCAAGAAGAATATTCATTTCCAAGTAACAATTACAATTTTTTCACCCCAAGTAGTGAATTCGCGTCTGCAACAAGAATAACAATTCGAAGTAACAATTTTAATTTTTTTCACTCTGAGTATTGAATTCGCGTCTGCAGCAAGAATATTCATTTCCAAGTAACAACTTCAATTTTTTCACTCTGAGAAGTGAATTCGCGTCTGCAACAAGAATATTTATTCCAAGTAAAAATTTTAATTTTTTTCATTCGCGTCTGCAACAAGATTATTTTTTTTCAAGTAAGAATATTAATTTTTTCACTGTGAGTAGTGAATTCGCGTCTGCCACAAGAATATTGATTTCCAAGTTACAATTTTAATTTTTCACTCTGCGTAGTGAATTCGCGACGCAACTAGAAATTCCAAGTAACAATATTAATTTTTTCACTCTGAGTAGTGAATTCGCGTCAGCAACAAGAATATTCATTTCCAAGTAACAATTTTAATTTTTTTCACTCTGAGTAGTGAATTCGCGTCTGCAACAAGAATAAAAATTCGAAGTAACAATATTATTTTTTTCACTCTGAGTAGTTAATACGGGTGTGCAAGAGGAATATTCATTTTTAATTTTAATTTTTTCACTCTGAGTAGTGAATTCCCGTCTTCAATAAGAATATTCATTTCCAAGCAACAATTATAATTTTTTCACTGTGAGTAGTGAATTCGCGTCTTCAAAAAGAATATTCATTTGCAAGTAACAATTTTAATTTTTTCACTCTGAGTAGTGAATTTGCGTCTGCAAGAAGAATATTCATTTTTAATTTCAATTTTTTCACTCTGAGTAGTGAATTCCCGTCTTCAATAAGAATATTCATTTCCAAGCAACAATTATAATTTTTTCACTGTGAGTAGTGAATTCGCGTCTGACACAAGAATATTCATTTCCAAGTAACAATTTTAATTTTTTTCACTCCTAGTAGTGAATTCGCGTCTGCAGCAAGAATATTCATTTCCAAGTAACAATTACAATTTTTTCACCCTAAGTAGTGAATTCGCGTCTGCAACAAGAATAAAAATTCGAAGTAACAATTTTAATTTTTTTCACTCTTAGTATTGAATTCGCGTCTGCAGCAAGAATATTCATTTCCAAGTAACAATTTTAATTTTTTCACTCTGAGAAGTGAATTCGCGTCTGCACAAGAAGATTTATTCCAAGTAAAAATTTTAATTTTTTTCATTCGCGTCTGCAACAAGATTATTTTTTTTCCAGTAAGAATATTAATTTTTTCACTGTGAGTAGTAAATTCGCGTCTGATACAAGAATATTGATTTCCAAGTTACAATTTTAATTTTTACTCTGCGTAGCGAATTCGCGTTTGCTACTAGAATTTCCAAGTAACAAAAATTATTTTTTTTACTCTGAGTAGAGAATTCGCGTCTGGCACAAGAATATTCATTTCCGAATAACAATTTTAATTTTTTACTCTGAGAAGCAAATTCGCGTTTGCTACTAGAATTTCCAAGTAACAATATTAATTTTTTCACTCTGAGAAGTGAATTCGCGTCTGCAAAAGAATATTCATTTCCAAGTAAAAAATTTAATATTTTCACTCTGAGAAGAGAATTCGCGTCTGCAACAAGAATATTCATTTCCGAGTAAACATTTTATTTTTTCACCTTGAGTAGTGAATTAGCGTCTGCAACAAGAATATTCATTTCCAAGTAACAATATTATTTTTTTCACTCTGAGTAGTTAATTCGAGTCTGCAAGAAGAATATTCATTTTTAATTTTAATTTTTTCACTGTGAGTAGTGAATTCGCGACAGTTACAAGAATATTCATTTTCAAGTCAAATTTTAATTTTTTCACTCTGAGTAGTGAATTCGCGTCAGCAACAAGAATATTCATTTTCAAGTAACAATTTTAATATTTTCACTCTGAGTAGTGAATTCGCGTCTGCAACAAGAATATTCATTTCCATGTAACAATACTCTGTGTAGTGAATTCGCGTCTGGAACAAGAATATTCATTTCCAGTTAAGAATTTTAATTCTTTCACTCTGAGTAGTGAATTCGCGTCTGGAACAAGAGTATTCATTTCCAAGTAACAATTACAATTTTTTCACTCTGAGTAGTGAATTCGCGTCTGCAATAAGAATATTCCTTTCCAAGTAACAATTTTAATTTTTTTCACTCTGAGTAGTGAATTCAAGTCAGCAACAAGAATATTCATTTCCAAGTAACAATTTTAATTTTTTTCACTCTGATTAGTTAATTCGAGTCTGCAAGAAGAATATTCATTTCCAAGTAATAATTTTAATTTTTTCACTCTGAGTAGTGAATTCGAAGAAAAATTCTGCAACAAGAATATTCATTTCCAGTTAAGAATTTTAATTCTTTCACTCTGAGTAGTGAATTCGCGTCTGGAACAAGAGTATTCATTTCCAAGTAACAATTACAATTTTTTCACTCTGAGTATTGAATTCGCGTCTGCAATATGAATATTCCTTTCCAAGTAACAATTTTAATTTTTTTCACTCTGAGTAGTGAATTCGCGTCTGCAACAAGAATATTCATTTCCAAGTAACAATATTTTTTTTTTCACTCTGATTAGTTAATTCGAGTCTGCAAGAAGAATATTCATTTGTAATTTTAATTTTTTCACTCGGAGTAGTGAATTCGCGTCTGCAATAAGAATATTCCTTTCCAGGTAACAATTTTAATTTTTTTCACTCTGAGTAGTGAATTCGCGTCAGCAACAAGAATATTCATTTTCAAGTAACAATTTTAATTTTTTCACCCTGAGTAGTGAATTCGCGTCTGCAACAAGAATATTCATTTCCATGTAACAATACTCTGTGTAGTGAATTCGCGTCTGGAACAAGAATATTCATTTCCAAGTAACATTTTTAATTTTTTTTACTCTTAGTACTGAATTCGCGTCTGCAAGAAGAATATTCATTTCCAAGTAACAAGTTTAATTTTTTCATTCTGAGTAGTGAATTCGAAGAAAAATTCTGCAACAAGAATATTCATTTCCAGGTTTAGAATTTTAATTCTTTCACTCTGAGTAGTGAATTCGCGTCTGTAACAAGAATATTCATTTGTAAGTAACAATTACAATTTTTTCACTCTGAGTAGTGAATTCGCGTCTGCAATAAGAATATTCATTTCCAAGTAACAATTTTAATTTTTTTCACTGCTAGTAGTGAATTCGCGTCTGCAGCAAGAATATTCATTTCCAAATAACAATTTTAATTTTTTCATTCTGAGTAGTGAATTCGAAGAAAAATTCTGCAACAAGAATATTCATTTCCAGTTAAGAATTTTAATTCTTTCACTCTGAGTAGTGAATTCGCGTCTGGAACAAGAATATTCATTTGTAAGTAACAATTACAATTTTTTTCACTCTGAGAAGTGAATTCGCGTCTGCAATAAGAATATTCATTTCCAAGTAACAATTTTAATTTTTTTCACTCCTTGTAGTGAATTCGCGTCTGCAGCAAGAATATTCATTTCCAAGTAACAATTACAATTTTTTCACCCTAAGTAGTGAATTCGCGTCTGCAACAAGAATAAAAATTCGAGGTAACAATTTTAATTTTTTTCACTCTTAGTATTGAATTCGCGTCTGCAGCAAGAATATTCATTTCCAAGTAACAATTTTAATTTTTTCACTCTGAGAAGTGAATTCGCGTCTGCACAAGAAGATTTATTCCAAGTAACAATTTTAATTTTTTTCATTCGCGTCTGCAACAAGAATATTTTTTTCCAGTAAGAATATTAATTTTTTCACTGTGAGTAGTGAATTCGCGTCTGCCACAAGAATATTGATTTCCAAGTTACAATTTTAATTTTAACTCTGCGTAGCGAATTCGCGTTTGCTACTAGAATTTCCAAGTAACAAAATTTTTTTTTTTACCCTGAGTAGTGAATTCGTGTTTGCAACAAAAATATTCATTACCAAGTAACAAATTTAATATTTTGACTCTGAGAAGAGAATTCGCGTCTGCAACAAGAATATTCATTTCCGGGTAAACATTTTATTTTTTCACCTTGAGTAGTTAATTCGAGTCTGCAAGAAGAATATTCATTTTTAATTTTAATTTTTTCACTGTGAGTAGTGAATTCGCGTCTTCTAAAAGAATATTCATTTGCAAGTAACAATTTTAATTTTTTCACTCTGAAAAGTGAATTTGCGTCTGCAAGAAGAATATTCATTTTTAATTTTAATTTTTTCACTCGGAGTAGTGAATTCGCGTCTGGCACAAGAATATTCATTTTCAAGTCACAATTTTAATTTTTTCACTCTGAGTAGTGAATTCGCGTCTGCAACAAGAATATTCATTTCCAAGTAACAATATTAATTTTTTCACTCTGAGTAGTGAATTCGCGTCTGCAACAAGAATATTCATTTCCATGTAACAATACTCTGTGTAGTGAATTCGCGTCTGGAACAAGAATATTCATTTCCAAGTAACATTTTTAATTTTTTCACTATGAGTACTGAATTCGCGTCTGCAAGAAGAATATTCATTTCCAAGTAACAATTTTAATTTTTTCACTCTGAGTAGTGAATTCGAAGAAAAATTATGCAACAAGAATATTCATTTCCAGTTAAGAATTTTAATTCTTTCACTCTGAGTAGTGAATTCGCGTCTGGAACAAGAGTATTCATTTCCAAGTAACAATTACAATTTTTTCACTCTGAGTAGTGAATTCGCGTCTGCAATAAGAATATTCCTTTCCAAGTAACAATTTTAATTTTTTTCACTCTGAGTAGTGAATTCGCGTCTGCAACAAGAATATTCATTTCCAAGTAACAATATTTTTTTTTTCACTCTGATTAGTTAATTCGAGTCTGCAAGAAGAATATTCATTTGTAATTTTAATTTTTTCACTCGGAGTAGTGAATTCGCGTCTGCAACAAGAATATTCATTTCCATGTAACAATACTCTGTGTAGTTAATTCGCGTCTGGAACAAGAAAATTCATTTCCAAGTAAATTTTTTAATTTTTTCACTCTGAGTACTGAATTCGCGTCTGCAGGAAGAATATTCATTTCCAAGTAACAATTTTAATTTTTTCACTCTGAGTAGTGAATTCGAAGAAAAATTCTGCAACAAGAATATTCATTTCCAGTTAAGAATTTTAATTCTTTCACTCTGAGTAGTGAATTCACGTCTGCAATAAGAATATTCATTTCCAAGTAACAATTTTAATTTTTTTCACTCTTAGTAGTGAATTCGCGTCTGCAACAAGAATATTCATTTCCAAGTAACAATATTATTTTTTTCACTCTGAGTAGTTAATTCGGGTCTGCAAGAAGAATATTCATTTTTAATTTCAATTTTTTCACTCTGAGTAGTGAATTCCCGTCTTCAATAAGAATATTCATTTCCAAGCAACAATTATAATTTTTTCACTGTGAGTAGTGAATTCGCGTCTGGCACAAGAATATTCATTTTCAAGTCACAATTTTAATTTTTTTCACTCTTAGTAGTGAATTCGCGTCTGTAACAAGAATAACAATTCGAAGTAACAATTTTAAATATTTCACTTTGAGTATTGAATTCGCCTCTGCAGCAAGAATATTCATTTCCAAGTAACAATTTCAATTTTTTCACTCTGAGAAGTGAATTCGCGTCTGCACAAGAATATTTATTCCATATAAAAATTTTAATTTTTTTCATTCGCGTCTGCAACAAGATTATTTTTTTTCAAGTAAGAATATTAATTTTTTCACTGTGAGTAGTGAATTCGCGTCTGCCACAAGAATATTGATTTCCAAGTAACAATTTTAATTTTTTACTCTGAGTAGTGAATTCTCGTCAGCAACAAGAATATTTCCAAGTAAAAATTTTAATTTTTTTCACTCTGAGTAGTGAATTCGCGTAGGCAACAAGAATAAAAATTCGAAGTAACAATATTATTTTTTTCACTCTGAGTAGTTAATTCGGGTGTGGAAGAAGAATATTCATTTTTAATTTTAATTTTTTCACTGAGTAGTGAATTCCCGTCTTCAATAAGAATATTCATTTCCAAGCAACAATTATAATTTTTTCACTGTGAGTAGTGAATTCGCGTCTTCAAAAAGAATATTCATTTGCAAGTAACAATTTTAATTTTTTCACTCTGAGTAGTGAATTTGCGTCTGCAAGAAGATTATTCATTTTTAATTTCAATTTTTTCACTCTGAATAGTGAATTCCCGTCTTCAATAAGAATATTCATTTCCAAGCAACAATTATAATTTTTTCACTGTGAGTAGTGAATTCGCGTCTGCAACAAGAATATTCATTTCCAAGTACAATATTAATTTTTTCACTCTGTGTAGTGAATTCGCGTCTGCAACAAGAATATTCATTTCCAGTTAACAATTTTAATTCTTCCACTCTGAGTAGTGAATTCGCGTCTGGAACAAGAAAATTCATTTCCAAGTAAATTTTTTAATTTTTTCACTCTGAGTACTGAATTCGCGTCTGCAAGAAGAATATTCATTTCCAAGTAACAATTTTAATTTTTTCACTCTGAGTAGTGAATTCGAAGAAAAATTATGCAACAAGAATATTCATTTCCAGTTAAGAATTTTAATTCTTTCACTCTGAGTAGTGAATTCGCGTCTGCAATAAGAATATTCATTTCCAAGTAACAATTTTAATTTTTTTCACTCTTAGTAGTGAATTCGCGTCTGCAACAAGAATATTCATTTCCATGTAACAATACTCTGTGTAGTGAATTCGAAGAAAAATTCTGCAACAAGAATATTCATTTCCAGTTAAGAATTTTAATTCTTTCACTCTGAGTAGTGAATTCGCGTCTGGAACAAGAGTATTCATTTTTAAGTAACAATTACAATTTTTTCACTCTGAGTAGTGAATTCGCGTCTTAAATAAGAATATTCATTTCCAAGTAACAATTTTAATTTTTTTCACTCTGAGAAGAGAATTCGCGTCTGCAACAAGTTCATTTCCGAGTAAACATTTTATTTTTTCACCCTGAGTAGTGAATTCGCGTCTGCAACAAGAATATTCATTTCCAAGTAACAATATTATTTTTTTCACTCTGAGTAGTTAATTCGAGTCTGCAAGAAGAATATTAATTTTTAATTTTAATTTTTTCACTGTGAGTAGTGATTTCGCGTCTTCAATAAGAATATTCATTTCCAAGTAACAATTATAATTTTTTCACTGTGAGTAGTGAATTCGCGTCTTTAAAAAGAATATTCATTTGCAAGTAACAATTTTAATATTTTCACTCTGAGTTAAAATTTGCGTCTGGAAGAAGAATATTCATTTTTAATTTTAAATTTTTCACTCGGAGTAGTGAATTCGCGTCTGGCACAAGAATATTCATTTCCAAGTGACAATATTAATTTTTTCACTCTGTGTAGTGAATTCGCGTCTGCAACAACAATATTCATTTCCAAGTAACATTTTTAATTTTTTCACTCTGAGTACTAAATTCGCGTCTGCAAGAAGAATATTCACTTCCAGTTAACAATTTTAATTTTTTCACTCTGAGTAGTGAATTCAAAGAAAAATTCTGCAACAAGAATATTCATTTCCAGTTAAGAATTTTAATTCTTCCACTCTGAGTAGTGAATTCGCGTCTGGAACAAGAAAATTCATTTCCAAGTAAATTTTTTAATTTTTTCACTCTGAGTACTGAATTCGCGTCTGCAATAAGAATATTCATTTCCAAGTAACAATTTTAATTTTTTTCACTCTTAGTAGTTAATTCGCGTCAGCAACAAGAATATTCATTTCCAAGTAACAATTACAATTTTTTCACCCCAAGTAGTGAATTCGCGTCTGCAACAAGAATAACAATTCGAAGTAACAATTTTAATTTTTTTCACTCTGAGTATTGAATTCGCGTCTGCAGCAAGAATATTCATTTCCAAGTAACAACTTCAATTTTTTCACTCTGAGAAGTGAATTCGCGTCTGCAACAAGAATATTTATTCCAAGTAAAAATTTTAATTTTTTTCATTCGCGTCTGCAACAAGATTATTATTTTTCAAGTAAGAATATTAATTTTTTCACTGTGAGTAGTGAATTCGCGTCTGCCACAAGAATATTGATTTCCATGTTATAATTTTAATTTTTCACTCTGCGTAGTGAATTCGCGACGCAACTAGAAATTCCAAGTAACAATATTAATTTTTTCACCCTGAGTAGTGAATTCGTGTTTGTAACAAAAATATTCATTACCAAGTAACAATTTCAATTTTTTCACTCTGAGAAGTGAATTCGCGTCTGCAAAAGAATATTCATTTCCAAGTAACAAATTTAATATTTTCACTCTGAGAAGAGAATTCGCGTCTGCAACAAGAATATTCATTTTCGAGTAAACATTTTATTTTTTCACCTTGAGTAGTGAATTAGCGTCTGCAACAAGAATATTCATTTCCACGTAACAATATTATTTTTTTCACTCTGAGTAGTTAATTCGAGTCTGCAAGAAGAATATTCATTTTTAATTTTAATTTTTTCACTGTGAGTAGTGAATTCGCGTCTTCAATAAGAATATTCATTTCCAAGTAACAATTATAATTTTTTCACTGTGAGTAGTGAATTCGCGTCTTTAAAAAGAATATTCATTTGCAAGTAACAATTTTAATTTTTTCACTCTGAGTAGTGAATTTGCGTCTGCAAGAAGAATATTCATTTCCAAGTAATAATTTTAATTTTTTTCACTCCTAGTAGTGAATTCGCGTCTGCAGCAAGAATATTCATTTCCAAGTAACAATTACAATTTTTTCACACTGAGTAGTGAATTCGCGTCTGCAGCAAGATAATTTATTCCAAGTAACAATTTTAATTTTTTTCATTCGCGTCCGCAACAAGATTATTTTTTTTCAAGTAAGAATATTAATTTTCTCACTGTGAGTAGTGAATTCGCGTCTGCCACAAGAATATTGATTTCCAAGTTACAATTTTAATTTTTACTCTGCGTAGCGAATTCGCGTTTGCTATTAGAATTTCCAAGTAACAATAATAATTTTTTCACTCTGAGTAGTGAATTCGTGTTTGCAACAAAAATATTCATTACCAAGTAACATTTTTAATTTTTTCACTATGAATAGTGAATTCGAAGAAAAATTCTGAACAAGAATATTCATTTCCAGTTAAGAATTTTAATTCTTTCACTCTGAGTAGTGAATTCGCGTCTGGAACAAGAAATTTCATTTCCAAGTTACAATTACAATTTTTTCACTCTGAGTAGTGAATTCGCGTTTGCAATAAGAATATTCATTTCCAAGTAACAATTTTAATTTGTTTCACTCTGAGTAAATTTCGCGTCACCAACAAGAATATTCATTTCCATGTAACTATTACAAATTTTTTCACTCTAAGTATTGAATTCGCGTCTGCAGCAAGAATATTCATTTCCAAGTAACAATTTCAATTTTTTCACTCTGAGAAGTGAATTCGCGTTTGCTACTAGAATTTCCAAGTAACAATATTAATTTTTTCACCCTGAGTAGTGAATTCGTGTTTGCAACAAAAATATTCATTACCAAGTAACAATTTTAATTTTTTCACTATGAGTAGTGAATTCGCGTCTGCAAAAGAATATTCATTTATAAGTAACAAATTTAATATTTTCACTCTGAGAAGAGAATTCGCGTCTGCAACAAGAATATTCATTTCCGAGTAAACATTTTATTTTTTCACCTTGAGTAGTGAATTCGCGTCTGCAACAAGAATATTCATTTCCAAGTAACAATATTATTTTTTTCACTCTGAGTAGTTAATTCGAGTCTGCAAGAAGAATATTCATTTTTAATTTTAATTAATTCACTGTGAGTAGTGAATTCGCGTCTTCAAAAAGAATATTCATTTGCAAGTAACAATTTTAACTTTTCACTCTGAGTAGTGAATTTGCGTCTGCAAGAAGAATATTCATTTTTAATTTTTATTTTTTCACTCAGAGTAGTGAATTCGCGTCTGGCACAAGAATATTCATTTTCAAGTCACAATTTTAATTTTTTCACTCTGAGTAGTGAATTCGCGTCTGCAACAAGAATATTCAAATCCAAGTAAAAATATTAATTTTTTCACTCTGAGTAGTGAATTCGCGTCTGCAACAAGAATATTCATTTCCATGTAACAATACTCTGTGTAGTGAATTCGAAGAAAAATTCTGCAACAAGAATATTCATTTCCAGTTAAGAATTTTAATTCTTTCACTCTGAGTAGTGAATTCGCGTCTGCAACAAGAATATTCATTTCCAAGTAACAATATTATTTTTTTCACTCTGAGTAGTTAATTCGAGTCTGCAAGAAGAATATTAATTTTTAATTTTAATTTTTTCACTGTGAGTAGTGATTTCGCGTCTTCAATAAGAATATTCATTTCCAAGTAACAATTATAATTTTTTCACTGTGAGTAGTGAATTCTCGTCTTTAAAAAGAATATTCATTTGCAAGTAACAATTTTAATTTTTTCACTCTGAGTTAAAATTTGCGTCTGGAAGAAGAATATTCATTTTTAATTTTAAATTTTTCACTCGGAGTAGTGAATTCGCGTCTGGCACAAGAATATTCATTTCCAAGTGCCAATATTAATTTTTTCACTCTGTGTAGTGAATTCGCGTCTGCAACAACAATATTCATATCCAAGTAACATTTTTAATTTTTTCACTCTGAGTACTAAATTCGCGTCTGCAAGAAGAATATTCATTTCCAGTTAACAATTTTAATTTTTTCACTCTGAGTAGTGAATTCAAAGAAAAATTCTGCAACAAGAATATTCATTTCCAGTTAAGAATTTTAATTCTTCCACTCTGAGTAGTGAATTCGCGTCTGGAACAAGAAAATTCATTTCCAAGTAAATTTTTTAATTTTTTCACTCTGAGTACTGAATTCGCGTCTGCAATAAGAATATTCATTTCCAAGTAACAATTTTAATTTTTTTCACTCTTAGAAGTGAATTCGCGTCAGCAACAAGAATATTCATTTCCAAGTAACAATTACAATTTTTTCACCCCAAGTAGTGAATTCGCGTCTGCAACAAGAATAACAATTCGAAGTAACAATTTTAATTTTTTCACTGAGTATTGAATTCGCGTCTGCAGCAAGAATATTCATTTCCAATTAACAACTTCAATTTTTTCACTCTGAGAAGTGAATTCGCGTCTGCAACAAGAATATTTATTCCAAGTAAAAATTTTAATTTTTTTCATTCGCGTCTGCAACAAGATTATTTTTTTTCAAGTAAGAATATTAATTTTTTCACTGTGAGTAGTGAATTCGCGTCTGCCACAAGAATATTGATTTCCATGTTATAATTTTAATTTTTCACTCTGCGTAGTGAATTCGCGACGCAACTAGAAATTCCAAGTAACAATATTAATTTTTTCACCCTGAGTAGTGAATTCGTGTTTGTAACAAAAATATTCATTACCAAGTAACAATTTCAATTTTTTCACTCTGAGAAGTGAATTCGCGTCTGCAAAAGAATATTCATTTCCAAGTAACAAATTTAATATTTTCACTCTGAGAAGAGAATTCGCGTCTGCAACAAGAATATTCATTTTCGAGTAAACATTTTATTTTTTCACCTTGAGTAGTGAACTAGCGTCTGCAACAAGAATATTCATTTCCAAGTAACAATATTATTTTTTTCACTCTGAGTAGTTAATTCGAGTCTGCATGAAGAATATTCATTTTTAATTTTAATTTTTTCACTGTGAGTAGTGAATTCGCGTCTTCAATAAGAATATTCATTTCCAAGTAACAATTATAATTTTTTCACTGTGAGTAGTGAATTCGCGTCTTTAAAAAGAATATTCATTTGCAAGTAACAATTTTAATTTTTTCACTCTGAGTAGTGAATTTGCGTCTGCAAGAAGAATATTCATTTCCAAGTAATAATTTTAATTTTTTTCACTCCTAGTAGTGAATTCGCGTCTGCAGCAAGAATATTCATTTCCAAGTAACAATTACAATTTTTTCACACTGAGTAGTGAATTCGCGTCTGCAGCAAGATAATTTATTCCAAGTAACAATTTTAATTTTTTTCATTCGCGTCCGCAACAAGATTATTTTTTTTCAAGTAAGAATATTAATTTTCTCACTGTGAGTAGTGAATTCGCGTCTGCCACAAGAATATTGATTTCCAAGTTACAATTTTAATTTTTACTCTGCGTAGCGAATTCGCGTTTGCTATTAGAATTTCCAAGTAACAATAATAATTTTTTCACTCTGAGTAGTGAATTCGTGTTTGCAACAAAAATATTCATTACCAAGTAACATTTTTAATTTTTTCACTATGAATAGTGAATTCGAAGGAAAATTCTGAACAAGAATATTCATTTCCAGTTAAGAATTTTAATTCTTTCACTCTGAGTAGTGAATTCGCGTCTGGAACAAGAAATTTCATTTCCAAGTTACAATTACAATTTTTTCACTCTGAGTAGTGAATTCGCGTTTGCAATAAGAATATTCATTTCCAAGTAACAATTTTAATTTTTTTCACTCTGAGTAAATTTCGCGTCACCAACAAGAATATTCATTTCCATGTAACTATTACAAATTTTTTCACTCTAAGTATTGAATTCGCGTCTGCAGCAAGAATATTCATTTCCAAGTAACAATTTCAATTTTTTCACTCTGAGAAGTGAATTCGCGTTTGCTACTAGAATTTCCAAGTAACAATATTAATTTTTTCACCCTGAGTAGTGAATTCGTGTTTGCAACAAAAATATTCATTACCAAGTAACAATTTTAATTTTTTCACTATGTGTAGTGAATTCGCGTCTGCAAAAGAATATTCATTTATAAGTAACAAATTTAATATTTTCACTCTGAGAAGAGAATTCGCGTCTGCAACAAGAATATTCATTTCCGAGTAAACATTTTATTTTTTCACCTTGAGTAGTGAATTCGCGTCTGCAACAAGAATATTCATTTCCACGTAACAATATTATTTTTTTCACTCTGAGTAGTTAATTCGAGTCTGCAAGAAGAATATTCATTTTTAATTTTAATTAATTCACTGTGAGTAGTGAATTCGCGTCTTCAAAAAGAATATTCATTTGCAAGTAACAATTTTAACTTTTCACTCTGAGTAGTGAATTTGCGTCTGCAAGAAGAATATTCATTTTTAATTTTTATTTTTTCACTCAGAGTAGTGAATTCGCGTCTGGCACAAGAATATTCATTTCCAAGTAAAAATATTAATTTTTCACTCTGAGTAGTGAATTCGCGTCTGCAACAAGAATATTCATTTCCATGTAACAATACTCTGTGTAGTGAATTCGAAGAAAAATTCTGCAACAAGAATATTCATTTCCAGTTAAGAATTTTAATTCTTTCACTCTGAGTAGTGAATTCGCGTCTGGAACAAGAGTATTCATTTTTAAGTAACAATTACAATTTTTTCACTCTGAGTAGTGAATTCGCGTCTTAAATAAGAATATTCATTTCCAAGTAACAATTTTAATTTTTTTCACTCTGAGAAGAGAATTCGCGTCTGCAACAAGAATATTCATTTCCGAGTAAACATTTTATTTTTTCACCCTGAGTAGTGAATTCGCGTCTGCAACAAGAATATTCATTTCCAAGTAACAATATTATTTTTTTCACTCTGAGTAGTTAATTCGGGTCTGCAAGAAGAATATTAATTTTTAATTTTAATTTTTTCACTGTGAGTAGTGATTTCGCGTCTTCAATAAGAATATTCATTTCCAAGTAACAATTATAATTTTTTCACTGTGAGTAGTGAATTCGCGTCTTTAAAAAGAATATTCATTTGCAAGTAACAATTTTAATTTTTTCACTCTGAGTTAAAATTTGCGTCTGGAAGAAGAATATTCATTTTTAATTTTAAATTTTTCACTCGGAGTAGTGAATTCGCGTCTGGCACAAGAATATTCATTTCCAAGTGACAATATTAATTTTTTCACTCCGTGTAGTGAATTCGCGTCTGCAACAACAATATTCATTTCCAAGTAACATTTTTAATTTTTTCACTCTGAGTACTAAATTCGCGTCTGCAAGAAGAATATTCATTTCCAGTTAACAATTTTAATTTTTTCACTCTGAGTAGTGAATTCAAAGAAAAATTCTGCAACAAGAATATTCATTTCCAGTTAAGAATTTTAATTCTTCCACTCTGAGTAGTGAATTCGCGTCTGGAACAAGAAAATTCATTTCCAAGTAAATTTTTTAATTTTTTCACTCTGAGTACTGAATTCGCGTCTGCAATAAGAATATTCATTTCCAAGTAACAATTTTAATTTTTTTCACTCTTAGTAGTGAATTCGCGTCAGCAACAAGAATATTCATTTCCAAGTAACAATTACAATTTTTTCACCCCAAGTAGTGAATTCGCGTCTGCAACAAGAATAACAATTCGAAGTAACAATTTTAATTTTTTTCACTCTGAGTATTGAATTCGCGTCTGCAGCAAGAATATTCATTTCCAAGTAACAACTTCAATTTTTTCACTCTGAGAAGTGAATTCGCGTCTGCAACAAGAATATTTATTCCAAGTAAAAATTTTAATTTTTTTCATTCGCGTCTGCAACAAGATTATTTTTTTTCAAGTAAGAATATTAATTTTTTCACTGTGAGTACTTTAAATTACTTACTGAGTGAGAATATTAATTTTTTCACTGAGAATTCGCGTCTGCCACAAGAATATTGATTTCCATGTTATAATTTTAATTTTTCACTCTGCGTAGTGAATTCGCGACGCAACTAGAAATTCCAAGTAACAATATTAATTTTTTCACCCTGAGTAGTGAATTCGTGTTTGTAACAAAAATATTCATTACCAAGTAACAATTTCAATTTTTTCACTCTGAGAAGTGAATTCGCGTCTGCAAAAGAATATTCATTTCCAAGTAACAAATTTAATATTTTCACTCTGAGAAGAGAATTCGCGTCTGCAACAAGAATATTCATTTTCGAGTAAACATTTTATTTTTTCACCTTGAGTAGTGAATTAGCGTCTGCAACAAGAATATTCATTTCCAAGTAACAATATTATTTTTTTCACTCTGAGTAGTTAATTCGAGTCTGCAAGAAGAATATTCATTTTTAATTTTAATTTTTTCACTGTGAGTAGTGAATTCGCGTCTTCAATAAGAATATTCAAGAAGTAACAATTATAATTTTTTCACTGTGAGTAGTGAATTCGCGTCTTTAAAAAGAATATTCATTTGCAAGTAACAATTTTAATTTTTTCACTCTGAGTTAAAATTTGCGTCTGGAAGAAGAATATTCATTTTTAATTTTAAATTTTTCACTCGGAGTAGTGAATTCGCGTCTGGCACAAGAATATTCATTTCCAAGTGACAATATTAATTTTTTCACTCTGTGTAGTGAATTCGCGTCTGCAACAACAATATTCATTTCCAAGTAACATTTTTAATTTTTTCACTCTGAGTACTAAATTCGCGTCTGCAAGAAGAATATTCATTTCCAGTTAACAATTTTAATTTTTTCACTCTGAGTAGTGAATTCAAAGAAAAATTCTGCAACAAGAATATTCATTTCCAGTTAAGAATTTTAATTCTTCCACTCTGAGTAGTGAATTCGCGTCTGGAACAAGAAAATTCATTTCCAAGTAAATTTTTTAATTTTTTCACTCTGAGTACTGAATTCGCGTCTGCAATAAGAATATTCATTTCCAAGTAACAATTTTAATTTTTTTCACTCTTAGTAGTGAATTCGCGTCAGCAACAAGAATATTCATTTCCAAGTAACAATTACAATTTTTTCACCCCAAGTAGTGAATTCGCGTCTGCAACAAGAATAACAATTCGAAGTAACAATTTTAATTTTTTTCACTCTGAGTATTGAATTCGCGTCTGCAGCAAGAATATTCATTTCCAAGTAACAACTTCAATTTTTTCACTCTGAGAAGTGAATTCGCGCCTGCAACAAGAATATTTATTCCAAGTAAAAATTTTAATTTTTTTCATTCGCGTCTGCAACAAGATTATTTTTTTTCAAGTAAGAATATTAATTTTTTCACTGTGAGTAGTGAATTCGCGTCTGCCACAAGAATATTGATTTCCATGTTATAATTTTAATTTTTCACTCTGCGTAGTGAATTCGCGACGCAACTAGAAATTCCAAGTAACAATATTAATTTTTTCACCCTGAGTAGTGAATTCGTGTTTGTAACAAAAATATTCATTACCAAGTAACAATTTCAATTTTTTCACTCTGAGAAGTGAATTCGCGTCTGCAAAAGAATATTCATTTCCAAGTAACAAATTTAATATTTTCACTCTGAGAAGAGAATTCGCGTCTGCAACAAGAATATTCATTTTCGAGTAAACATTTTATCTTTTCACCTTGAGTAGTGAATTCGCGTCAGCAACAAGAATATTCATTTCCAAGTAACAATTACAATTTTTTTCACTCTGAGTATTGAATTCGCGTCTGCAGCAAGAATATTCATTTCCAAGTAACAATTTCAATTTTTTCACTCTGAGTAGCGAATTCGCGTCTGCACAAGAATATTTATTCCAAGTAACAATTTTAATTTTTCACTCTGAGAAGTGAATTCGCGTCTGCACAAGAATATTTATTCCAAGTAACAATTTTAATTTTTTTCATTCGCGTCTGCAACAAGATTATTTTTTTTCAAGTAAGAATATTAATTTTTTCACTGTGAGTAGTGAATTCGCGTCTGCCACAAGAATATTGATTTCCAAGTTACAATTTTAATTTTTACTCTGCGTAGTGAATTCGCGACGCAACTAGAAATTCCAAGTAACAATATTAATTTTTTCACTCCGAGTAGTGAATTCGCGTCTGCAACAAGAATATGCATTTCCAAGTAACAATTTTAATTTTTTTACTCTGAGTAGCGAATTCGCGTCTTCAACAGGAATATTCATTTTCAAGTAACAATTCCAATTTTTTTCATTCGCGTCTGCAACAAGATTATTTTTTTTCAAGTAACAATAATAATTTTTTCACTCTGAGTAGTGAATTCGCGTCTGGCACAAGAATATTAATTTCCAAGTAACAATTTTAATTTTTTTACTCTGAGTAGCGAATTCGCGTTTGCTACTAGAATTTCCAAGTAACAACATTAATTTTTTCACCCTGAGTAGTGAATTCGTGTTTGCAACAAAAATATTCATTACCAAGTAACAATTTTAATATTTTCACTCTGAGAAGAGAATTCGCGTCTGCAACAAGAATATTCATTTCCGAGTAAACATTTTATTTTTTCACCTTGAGTAGTGAATTCGCGTCTGCAACAAGAATATTCATTTCCAAGTAACAATATTATTTTTTTCACTCTGAGTAGTTAATTCGAGTCTGCAAGAAGAATATTAATTTTTAATTTTAATTTTTTCACTGTGAGTAGTGAATTCGCGTCTTCAAAAAGAATATTCATTTGCAAGTAACAATTTTAATTTTTTCACTCTGAGTAGTGAATTTGCGTCTGCAAGAAGAATATTCATTTTTAATTTTAATATTTTCACTTGGAGTAGTGAATTCGCGTCTGGCAGAAGAATATTCATTTTCAAGTCACAATTTTAATATTTTCACTCTGAGTAGTGAATTCGCGTCTGCAACAAGAATATTCATTTCCAAGTAACAATATTAATTTTTTCACTCTGAGTAGTGAATTCGCGTCTGCAACAAGAATATTCATTTCCATGTAACAATACTCTGTGTAGTGAATTCGTGTCTGGAACAAGAATATTCATTTCCAAGTAACATTTTTAATTTTTTCACTCTGAGTACTGAATTCGCGTCTGCAAAATGAATATTCATTTCCAAGTAACAATTTAAATTTTTTCACTCTGAGTAGTGAATTCGAAGAAAAATTCTGCAACAAGAATATTCATTTCCAGTTAAGAATTTTAATTCTTTCACTCTGAGTAGTGAATTCGCGTCTGGAACAAGAGTATTCATTTCCAAGTAACAATTACAATTTTTTCACTCTGAGTAGTGAATTCGCGTCTGCAATAAGAATATTCATTTCCAAGTAACAACTTTAATTTTTTTCACTCTGAGTAGTGAATTCGCGTCAGCAACAAGAATATTCATTTCCAAGTAACAATTTTAATTTTTTTCACTCTGAGTAGTGAATTCGCGTCTGCAACAAGAATATTCATTTCCAAGTAACATTTTTAATTTTTTCACTCTGAGTACTGAATTCGCGTCTGCAAGAATAATATTCATTTCCAAGTAACAATTTTAATTTTTTCACTCTGTGTAGTGAATTCGCGTCTGGAACAAGAATATTCATTTCCAAGTAACATTTTCAATTTTTTCACTCTGAGTAGTGAATTCGCGTCTGCAACAAGAATATTCATTTCCAAGTAATAATTTTAATTTTTTCACTCTCAGTAGTGAATTCGCGGGTGCAACAAGAATATTCATTTCCAAGTAAGAATTTTAATTTTTTCACTCTGAGTAGTGAATTCGCGTCTGCAACAATAAATTTCATTACCAAGTAACAATTTTAATTTTTTCACTCTGAGTGGTGAATTCGCGTCCTTAATAAGAATATTCATTTCCAAGAAACAATATTAATTTTTTTCACTCTCAGTATTGAATTCGCGTCTGCAACAAGAATATTTTTTTTCAAGAAACAATATTAATTTTTTCACTCTGAGTAGTGAATTCGCGTCTGCAACAAGAATATTCATTTCCATGTAACAATACTCTGTGTAGTGAATTCGCGTCTGGAACAAGAATATTCATTTCCAAGTAACATTTTTAATTTTTTCACTCTGAGTACTGAATTCGCGTCTGCAAAAAGAATATTCATTTCCAAGTAACAATTTAAATTTTTTCACTCTGAGTAGTGAATTCGAAGAAAAATTCTGCAACAAGAATATTCATTTCCAGTTAAGAATTTTAATTCTTTCACTCTGAGTAGTGAATTCGCGTCTGGAACAAGAGTATTCATTTCCAAGTAACAATTACAATTTTTTCACTCTGAGTAGTGAATTCGCGTCTGCAATAAGAATATTCATTTCCAAGTAACAATTTTAATTTTTTTCACTCTGAGTAGTGAATTCGCGTCAGCAACAGGAATATTCATTTCCAAGTAACAATTTTAATTTTTTTCACTCTGAGTGTTGAATTCGCGTCTGCAACAAGAATATTCATTTCCAAGTAACATTTTTAATTTTTTCACTCTGAGTACTGAATTCGCGTCTGCAAGAATAATATTCATTTCCAAGTAACAATTTTAATTTTTTCACTCTGTGTAGTGAATTCGCGTCTGGAACAAGAATATTCATTTCCAAGTAACATTTTTAATTTTTTCACTCTGAGTAGTGAATTCGCGTCTGCAACAAGAATATTCATTTCCAAGTAACAATTTTAATTTTTTCACTCTGAGTAGTGAATTCGCGTCTGCAACAATAAATTTCATTACCAAGTAACAATTTTAATTTTTTCACTCTGAGTGGTGAATTCGCGTCCTTAATAAGAATATTCATTTCCAAGAAACAATATTAATTTTTTTCACTCTCAGTATTGAATTCGCGTCTGCAACAAGAATATTTTTTTTCAAGAAACAATTTTAATTATTTTTTTTAATTTTTTTATTTTTATTATTATAATTTTTATATTAGTATTTTTTCACTCTGAGTAGTGAATTCGAGTCTTCAACAAAAATATTCATTACCAAGTAACAATTTTAATTTTTTCACTCTCAGTAGTGAATTCGCGTCTGAAACAAGAATATTCATTTACAAGTAAGAATTTTAATTTTTTCACTCTCAGTAGTGAATTCGCATCTGCAACAAGAATATTCATTTCCAAGTAAGAATTTTAATTTTTTTACTCTCAGTAGTGAATTCGCGTCTGCAACAAGAATATTTTTTTTCAAGTAATAATTTTAATTTTTTCACTCTCAGTAGTGAATTCGCGTCTGCAACAAGAATATTTTTTTTTCAAGTAATAATTAATTTTACACTCTGTGTAGTGAATTCGCGTTTGCAACAAGAATATCCAAATTTGTGTCATTTTACGCGTACCTATAGGCATAGTGTGAATTTGTGTTTCAAATAATTTAAAAGTTATCTGCTGGAAATCCGTCCATAATTATGGTTTTAACGAGCAGTGGCTGGGTTATTGAAAATAGAACTATACGAATGAATGGAAATATTTCTGCTGCATTTTTGAAAGTTGTGAATATATTTTACTGATACTTATAGGCAATGTGTGAATTTGTGTTTTAAATATTTTAAAAGTTTTTTGGTTATAATCCGACAATAATTATTGTATTTACGAGCAGTGTCTGGGTTATTGAAAAATAAAACAATACGAATGAATGGAAATAATTTATTACTTTATAATAAATTATTTATATAAAACAATATGAATGAATGGATATATTTCTGCTGTATTTTTGAAAGTTGTGAATATATTTTACTGACACTTATAGGCATAGTGTGAATTTGTGTTTTTAATATTTTAAAAGTAGTCTGTTTAAAATCCGACAATAATTATGGTATTTACGAGCAGTGGCTGGGTTATTGAAAAATAAAACAATACGAATGAATGGAAATATTTCTTCTGTATTTTTGAAAGTTGTGAATATATTTTACTGACACTTATAGGCATAGTGTGAATTTGTGTTTTTAATATTTTAAAAGTAGTCTGGTTAAAATCATTATAAAAATATAATAAAAATATATCTGTAAAAATAATTATGGTATTTACGAGCAGTGGCTGGGTTATTGAAAAATAAAACAATACGAATGAATGGAAATATTTCTTCTGTATTTTTGAAAGTTGTGAATATATTTTACTGACACTTATAGGTATAGTTTAAATTGGTGTTTCAAATTTTTTAAAGTTATCTGGTTGGAATGCGACCATAATTATGGCTTGGCTGTGTTATTGAAAAATAAAACTATACGAATGATTGGAAATATTTCTGCTGTCTTTTTTTTTGTTGTGAATATATTTTACTGGTACCTATAGCCATAGTGTGAATTTGTGTTTCAAATATTTTAAAAGTTATCCGCTGGAAATCCGTCCATAATTATGGTTTTAACGAGCAGTGGCTGGGTTATTGAAAAATTAAACATTACGAATGAATGGAAATATTTCTGCTGCATTTTTGAAAGTTGTGAATATATTTTACTGATACTTATAGGCAATGTGTGAATTTGTGTTTTAAATATTTTAAAAGTTTTTTGGTTATAATCCGACAATAATTATGGTATTTACGAGCAGTGTCTGGGTTATTGAAAAATAAAACATAAATAATTTATTACTTTATAATAAATTATTTATATAAAACAATATGAATGAATGGATATATTTCTGCTGTATTTTTGAAAGTTGTGAATATATTTTACTGACACTTATAGGCATAGTGTGAATTTGTGTTTTTAATATAAGGAACTCAGCATTAAAATTTCGATTTGTATTAGATTTTTAAATTCTCGACGCAATTTTGCATTTTTATCATCTCAGCATAAACTTACGAATTGTATAAGAGTTTTAAATTCTGTGCTCAAGACATTATTATTATCTCAGCAGTAGAACTAAAATCTATTTTAGAATTATATATTCTATGCGTTATTTTGAATTTTTTATGTCTCAGAAGTAAACTACAAATTGTATTGGAATTTTTAATTCTAGACGTCATTTTGCATTTTTGGCATGTCAACAATAAACCTACGAATTCTTTTAGACCTTTAAAAACTATGCGTCCTCTCAACATTAAAACTATGATTTGTATTAGTTTTTTTAAATTCTAGTCGTCATTTCAAATTTTTATCATCACAGCTGTAACACTACGAATGGTATTAGAATTTTAAATTCTATGCAACACTTCAAATCTCATAAGTAAAACTATATATTGTATTAGATTTTAAATTCCAGGCGTCACTTCCAATTTTTATCATCTCAGCAGTAATACAATGCATTGCATTAGAATTTAAAATTATTGGCCTCATTTCGAATTCATATCAAGTCAGCAGTAAAACGACACTTAGTATTAGAATTTAAATTCTCTGTGTCATTTCGATTTTTATCATAACAGCAGTAAAACTAGGAATTGTAATTTTCAAATTTTTGGTGTCATTCTGCATTTTTATCATAGCAGCAGTAAATCGACGAATTGTATTTAAACATTAAATTATAGTCGCCATTTCGAATTTTTTTCATCTCAGCATTAAAACTCGAATTGCAGTATATTTTTAAATTCTAAGCATCATTTCGCATTTTTTTCTATCAGAATTAAAACAACGAATTGTATAAAATTATATTATTATATTATAAAAATGTGAAATGACTCCTAGTGTGAAATTCTATTACAATGCGCAGATTTACTACTGACTTGATAAAAATTCGACTAGGCGGATAGAATTTAAAATTCTTACAAAGAGCGTAGTTTTACTGCAGAGATGATAAAAATACGAAATGACGCCTAGAGTTTTAAATTCTTATACACTGCTCAGTCCTACTGCTGAAATTTACACCTGCACAGTTTAAGAGTTGGGATAGTAGAAAATTCAAAATGACAATTAGAAATTAAATTCCTTGTATATAGCACGGTTTGGAGTGGAGGGGAGGAAAATGAAGGAAAGAGATTGATGTTTATGTAAAACGTACAGTTTATTAGGGAGATGTATTGAAATGTAAAAGGAGAAATAGAAATTGACATTCTTATGCTACACAGTTTTATTGCCGAGATTAAAATAAAGCAAAATTAGAAATATAAATAGAAATTCCTCTACAGGGTACTGTGAGGGTGTGGAGATGAAATAAATGCTAAATCACGAATGGAAAAATAATCTTTTTCGGAGCAAATTTTTGGTCTGGATGTAATGAAATGCAAATTGATTGGTAGAAGTGAAATTTTTTGAACTGAGGACATTTTGAGTGTGGATTAAGAGCTGCATTAAATGCGTATTTGAAAGAATAGAAGATGATGAACAGAAATGGTTATTCTCGTACAGAGAACCGTTTTAAGAGATGAAAAAATATAAAATGATGGAATGAAATTGAATTATATAAAGAGCAAAGTGTGGAGAATGAATGGAATGCAAGAGGAGGAATAGAATTTGAAAGAAAATGAGGAAATGAAATTTGAATTTGAAATCAAAAAATACAAAATGGCGTATGGAAATTAAAATTCTTGTTGAGTAATGTTTTAGTGTGGAGGTGAAAAAAATGCTAAATGACCGGTAGAAATTAATGAGTTTACACTGAGAACAGTAGAGATAAAAAAAAGTAAATATGAGTGGAGAATAAAAAAATGCAAAATTACGAACAGAAATTCATATCCTTGTGTTGAGCACAGTTTATGTGCGGAGATAAAAAAAAACAATCAATATCACAGGTAGAAATTGAAATATTTATAGACAGCCCAGATTTAATGTGGTGATGAAAAATATACAATTTTGAATGGATGTTGAAATTTTTTTGTACGAAGCACAGTTTAATGTGGAGATTAAAAAAAATGAAAAATGATGGTTAGAGTGCACAATTTTTTTAATGAGCACAATTAGGTGCAGAGATAAAAATAATGAAAGACTATAGAGAATAGAAATGGAAATTATTTTACAGGGAACAGTTTGTGTGTGGAGATGAAATACATAAATGCAAAATGACAAAGGGAAATTAAATTTCTTGTACAGAGTCAAGTTTTAATGGCGAGAGGAAAAAAAATACACAAAGAAATATACAAATAGAATTGTTTACAGAGAACAGTTTTATTGAAGCAATGAAAAGAATGAAAAATAAAGACTATTATTTGAAATAATAGTACAGAGCACAGTTTTAGTTTGGAGTTTAATTAATGCAAACTGATGGAAAGAAATATAAATTCTTGTACAGAGCAAAGTTTAAGAGTTGAGATTAAAAAAAGGCAAAATGACAAAGAGAAATTGATATTTTTGTACAGAGCATAGTTTTATTGTGGAGATGAAAAAAATGCATTTTGACGAGTAGAAATTGAAATTTCTATACTGACCACCTTTTTTTGAGCGGAGTTGAAAAAACGCAAATTACAAATTGAAATAGAACTTCTTGTATAGGGCACAGTTTTAGTGCGGAGATGAAATAAATGCAAAATGAGGAATGGAAAATAAAAATCTTGTACCGAGCAAATTTTTTTGTGTGGAGATTAGTGGATATGATTTTCAATTATATTAGCCGTATTAGCAGAGAAGGTCCTACGGTACGAATTCACAGCAAAACATTCTGCAGACAATTCACATGTGAGATCGCAAAACGGATCCGCTGCCAACACACACAAAAACTACTCGAATAGAAAGCTTGATAGATTCATTCACAACATACTAGTATATAGATTCCCAAGTTCTATGCATATGGAAATAATTGACCAAAATCAACACATCATTTAAAATTCCAACAATTGATACGGTAATATTGGCCAATACGTGGATAATCACCAAATTTGTACTGAAGAGATAAAATATCACATACATGTACCTGATGTAAAATTCCCATCCAGAGTCACTGCACAAGAGGCCAGTCTCCGTTCCGTCCTGGGTTGGGCTGCCTCCAATGCTGCCATTCACAATAAATTCAATAATCAGCAACGAAAAACAACCCAAAAATGAAAAAAATTGGAAGGTAATAATGAATTGACTTGAAAAGACTTGGTAAAATGGTCAATCAGACTAGAAAATAAGTTTGCATGAAAAATATTGAAGAAGGGGAAAAATGAAAAAAATTATGTGTTAAATTTGGTGAAATGGTCAGATTTGCGGGAAAATCAACTGTGGTGATAAATATTCTGGAACCCAAAAATGAAAAAAATTGGGTTGGGTCGGTGAAATGCTTAATAAAATGTTGTGTTAAAAATTAAATGGTTATAGACTTGGCCTGTTATGCTAGTAAATTAATTTGGAAAAAAAACATTCATGCGGGGTTTAACTACCACAGAATGAAAAAACTTGGGAGTGTTTGGGCGAATGAACTTGGTTTGGATCAATTTGGATGGAAATTAATACAAACTAGCCAATTTGGATGGATATTACTGAAAACTAGCCAAAAATGGAAGGTTATGAGTTACAAAATGCAAAGAGTATGCAAGGGCAGACACACTCACCTGGGCTACATCACCCCTCCTTCCTTCACCCCTAGGAAGTTCGAGAGACACCAATACATGGCCATACACATCAAGGACACTCTGGCTGATCATGTCACTCGTAGCTGGCACAAGGGACCCACACGTCTACATGCCATAGTGTCTCTTTCCCATAGAGTGGCCCCACCGTAAGCACAACAATCAACCCAGCAGTCAACACCACTCTACTGGCGAGATTCAGAACCTAATTATGGGCAACAATGGCACCCTGCTTGACTCTGCATACCTACATAACAGAAAAACTAGGAAATAAGGTGAGGCGAGAGGGAATAGGAGAAGGGACGAGGAGACCGTAAACAAAAGGTGTGCTGGGTCTCATGAGTGCGCACAAACAGCTGCACCACTCACTCACTGAAGCAATTACTTTGATCAATTCCTTTGACGGAAGACGGAATATTTGAGAAACTTGCAGCAGCTGGGTTTTCATTGCAACTCAAAAGAAACCACTTTGGACGACCTCAAATGAATTACAAAGGTCATATGATTAGCAAGGATGGAGCCCCAACCCCACGAAAGAGGCAGCAGTGCAGAACTTTTGAAAGATTGATTTCACAAAAGAAAAATCAGTGGAAGCACAGTGCTTGGAGTGGAAGGGTAAACCAAGGTTAAAGTTAAGGAGTGTCAACCTCAATCAGCCATTTGACATACCTCAAGTTTGCATTCAGGCGCAAGGTTTTCTCCCCATAAACGTGTGCTCTGGTAGGTTCCCATGTGATGGTCACACCGATTTAGTGCACAGAGAGAGTACAATGCAAGGGATAAACATCGATCCGTGATGGGAGTTGAAAAGGAAATTAAGAGAGCATGGAAAAATTGCTTGTGCAACAGGAAAAAGGTGCAAAAGGAGAACTGAGGGAGAAACTATCGGAGACTATGAGCTTTGAAATTATCCACCAGTGAAGATGGGCCAAGTCGAAAAATTCCATTCGCTTTGAAAGGGACATTATTAAAATTTAAAGGTCATATCTAAGTTGTATTTTTTGGAGTGGCCATTTTGCATCCTGTTGATGCACAGAAACAGAGCTGTAACGTGGCCCTGAAAATAAATTACAGTCTGCTTAAAACTTGGTGACCCCTGAACAGACAATATTTTGAAGAGGTTCCATGACCCTGGGGTGTGAATTGGCTTGACATGGCCATTTTTGCTGCTTGGGATTTGACTTCATTAAGAGTTTCAGCTTGACTCACTCAGTAGGTACCTAACAAAGCACTCAGCCTCCCCCAATACAGACACTTTCACCTCCAAAATGGCTTCCCTTGAATATAGGAACAGCTACTGCCATATCATTTTACCATGAACTCTAATGCATTTACCTGATCATGTATGACCCATATTATTTATAAGTAAACTTGTAACCGTGTGAGTGGAATTACTTTGTTATTTACTTTATTCCGTCTGAGACATTGAACCCTAAAAGCTATGTCAAATGGCTAATTCAACATAAGCCAATATGGTTTTCACTGTTTCTGCTTAATAACCTAAATTCATCATTGAGTCATGGTGCAAAAAATCCACCGAGGAAAAATCATTCGCCTTGACCGGGATTCAGACCCGGATCCCCCGATTTCCGGCCGAGTGCTTTAGCCAGTTAAGCTACCGAGGCATCTTCTCCCCTGTGGAAATTTGTGGGCTATACTGGACTCCAGTGGGGTGTGGGTGACTCCGTAATAGTTATCACCGTGGCTAGTCCCGGTGTACTCAAATAAACCATTAAGTCACATTGGAGCGTGCTTGACTTTCAATCACACACTTACACAATAGTTGGAAGGAGATGGAAAATGCATATGGATTTCCAAACACAAATTTTATTTATGTATATTTGAAGTGGTAATGGACTGGTTGAAACATGGCATAAGATTACTTTAGCTCTGCCTTTACTGGCTTTTAGAAAGTTCAAACTCAGCATCAGTAATTTAACTCAAACACTCAATTAAGTTTTGTGATAAATTAAATGATTAATAATTTATTCAACAATAATATCCACTAGAGTGTGGATAATTTGCAGAGTGAGTTAAATTTTCAATTGTTTTTCTTCTTGCTCAGAGCATACGCTGACTGTAATTTGTTTCTGAAGGATGGGGCTTGCCATCGGCCACTGCACGGCTTCGTGGAATGGCCTATGTCTCCTGGAGGTGTTCCTTCGTCAACTTCATCTGCCTCCGTCTTGATTTCCATTTTCTGCACGCAAAAGGAAGCCATTAGGTTACTAGAAACATCCTTTTGTAAAGTCAATCTTTGAAATAAAAATTTTAGAATAGAAGGGATTACACTACCAAATATTATGTTTGATTTATAATGCAACGGGAGTCAGAAAGGCTCTCACCAAACTTTACCATTGAGCACTGAATAATTTCGCCCCTAGAGCAGTTTGATGTTTCAACTTGAATTCCGCTCCAAAAACATATTTCTTGGGCGACGCCATGTAGTAAACATGTGAACTTCATGATATCTGCATTGCTTGCATAAGGATTGCATTGTCTTACACGTTATTTCGAGTATAAACTTAGATAAAACGGAGAATTTTAAATGAGTGGTAGGAAACCTTTCATATACTGTTGTGAGCGGAGATGTGAATTTACCTCTAGTTAAACACTAGAAAAGTATTTTTTTGCTGAGCCAAACAACCCAGACCAAAGAAATCAGTGGTACGACGTCGGCATATTCCTTCAGAAATACAGTAGAACTCCGTATTTACGTTATCGGAATTTACGTTTTCCCGCAAATTGCAAGTTTTTTTCTGGGTCCCATCATATTTCCTATCTCTCCAACGTAAATAGAACCCTGTATTTATGCAGTGCTTTTTTCGTTTTCCCGCCATGTGCATCACGACGTGCCGACTAAAAAAAATATTTGCCACTAAAACAATAAATCGTGTATGTCAGCCCTTATAAACTGTCTTTTGGCTTCCTTTCGCGTGTTTGTATTTAAAAATACAAGAGAGAGATATGTAATGGGAACTATTTTCGGGAAGAATTTGAAGGGGATCGGGTTGGTGTGGTGGCTAGAGTGTTGGCTTCCCACCCTGTGGGCTCGGGTTCAAATCCCGGCAGTGGCAGAGAATTTTCAGAGACTGCCCGAACCTTGCTTGAATGTTTGTGTGGAGGGCATTTCAAGCGCAACACTCCGTCCGTTGGATGGGACGTTAAGCCGTGGTCCCCTTGGCGCCTTTCGTTAAGAGCAGGCTAATGCCGACGCCGGGTTTCCCTCCACCCTTCCTTACCTACCCTACCCTCATGGCGCAAATGACCTCAGCTGTCGGTCACCTCCTTCAAATACCATACCAAGAATTTGAATGTGGCGGGACACAACGCCACTAGCGTCGGAAAGTTGAACTACGTCAGCTCGTTTTCTGCCAGCGGCGAAAAGATGCACGATATGAAAGTAGGTGTTTTGAGCTATGTAATAATTATAATGCAAGAACTCCTGAAGGAATGTTGATAATAATTATGTAGTCCATAATTTGATGCGAGAGTCTGAAAGGAAACAAGACGTGATGAAACGTGATAAATGCCGGAAACTTGACCGACAACTGGGATCATTTGCGCTGACTTCTTGAATTATCCCATTTAAATCGCAGTGCATTGCAAACTATTGTAACTTTCAAAAATTATTAAGTCGCACGACAGTTTGTACTACTTGATCGCCGAGGAGTAGTTCAGATACTCGTGTGTTGCCAAGTTACCCCCAATTAGTACAGGAAATAGAATTTATCCTGCTTGAAAATGGAAATTCGAGGTGAAAAACGCCCCGAATCCGATCGGTTTGCCAGTATCAACATTCAACCGTGGTGAAAATCGTGATGCCATTGTAAAATATGCAAACATTTATCAAAAAAGAGAAAATATGTGAAGAATTCCAGGTGAGATGAATTAGAACGAATTCTAAAAGAGTAGTTTTTAGGTGCAAGATCATCAAATGTCTCTGCAAATGGTGTCATCTAAAGGCCTGTTTACATAGTACATGCATTAACAATTAAATTTAATAATAACATTATAATAATAAATAAAATTAACATAGTACATACATAGTACCCCTGAGAGTTAATGTCTAAATTTATGAACGCGCGAATGAACACGAAAATGCAACGTGTATTCACCCAACTTGTGCGAATGCATGGACAGAAAATTGAACATGTTCAAATTTGGTTCGTGCATTCATAGCCGGATTTAGGGGAGGGGCACGAGCCCCCCCTCCCCAGATGCTTAAAAACTAGACAAAATTTGAATGCGGTTATCAAGGCGGATCTAGGGGTGGGGGGGTGGGGGGGGCACGTGCCCTCCCTCCCTCCCCAGATCCTTAATAAATATGCAAGATTTTTAATACGGCCCCATTATCATTGCATTCATTTTGTATTACGAGGTATCCTTGTGCCCCCCCCCCCAGAACAAAATCCTGGATACGGCCTTGCTTGTGCCCCCCAGAAAGAAATCCTGGAAGAAACCCTGGCAGTCATCATTACGTTCACTTTGTTTTGTGTATTACGGAGGCTCAACAATTTAATTCAATATTAATAACTTTGATTTGAAAATAAAAAGAATTTCGTAAAGTCATTGTTATATCTTGTTTTTAATCTCAAGACAAGATCGTTTGCCTGTCAGGCCCTCTCTCCCATTCCCAGAAAAAAATCCTGGATCTGCCCGCATGATTTGTACATGTTCCGTTCCGGTCCACAAAAATCATTCATGAAAACAGACATTAACTCGTGTATATTAATGTATCATGTAAACAGCCCCAAAGGCCCTTGAGAAAAAGGATTGTATTTCCCCACAAGATTTGGAATCGAAGATTCCACCGCATCTGTAATGGTTGGTTGGATAGATTGAAAAATAGGTGCAGTCTTGTATACAAGACTGTGAGTGGTGAAAGCTAAGATGTTAACATAGAGACAGCAACTCAGTGGAAAAAATCCGAATTGATTAGACTTCTAGAAGGTTACAGCCCAAAAGATGCTTTCAATGCAGACGAAACAGGATTATTTTTTAATTTTTGCTGCCAGAAAAAACACTGTGCTTCAGAGGGGACCAGTGTTATGGAGTAATGCTTAGTGAACAATTACAAAATTAACATTTCCAAAGCCAGTATGTGAGTTAAAGTGAAAATTCTCTATTTCCCACTATTAGAATTTTCCCGTAATTTACACTTTTTTTCTTGGGTCCCTAGAAAAGTGTAAATAAGGAGTTTTACTATAGGTTGTTATAGAATTTTTGGGAGCCATTTTAATGCAAGTCACTTCTGCTTCTCAAAGGGATTTAATGTCCATTACTCCTTTCGTTGTCTTGGGCCACACATCGCAAAAATTTCGTATGTGCTTAAATAGCCAGTCAACACAACAATTATGGCCACACTGTGGCCGAATGGGGAACTTGCATGAATTTTTTTTATTTCATAGGCGGACAGAAAATTATTTTCTGAATACAACAAAGAAAACCGCATGTAAATCTGAGTTTTCCTTCGCGAGATATTTAATGATAAATATAACGAATTTTAAAGCGCGGGAAAAACTTCCTCACCCCCCAAGCCACTGCCGACGAAGCCTCGATGACGTCAAAGGTGCCTAAACATCACGCGAAGCTATTGTTGTGATTGTTTGTAATAGTTGCCAGCAGTTGTGAGAGCTTCGTTTGTTAGATGTGTTGATTATTTTATATTTAAAGATAAATATCCGACGATGGAGGCTTGGAAGCCCTCATATTTTGCATTATTTATAATATTAATATCTGAGTAAGGGCATAAAATATAAAACTGGAGCAGTTAAACCAAAAATTTGATAATACCTAAATAACATCGTTGTAGGAGTCTGAGCCACGGCCATTGGAAGAGGGATACGTTAATTGTAAGTTGATGTTATCGACGGCATATCATTCATTTTAGTATGTAATTAGAACGATTTTGATGTTTACTAATGCCCGCTTAGCTTTTATATACAATAACTTCATCCGTTTATTCGTAGGTACCGGAGAATTCGTCGTTTAGGACTGTCTGTGCTTGTATTATGGGGTGAATTCCAGTCAATGCAACTTTTGCTCGCTGATTGGAGACATCTAGGAACAATTTTGGGCCAAAATAGTGTTATTTTCAACGTGACATCTCCCGTTAAGCTACTGATTATAATCACAGTGCCAGTGGTTGTAATGCACGTGTCACTTGTGTGGGCTAATTTAAGGGTTTAAATCAGTGAATAAATAGTTGTTTTCATCATAACGAGTTCTGTTATTGTAAGTTGTCCGTGATGAATATAAGAATGTGATAGTGACATCCAGTTTTTGATAAGAGTATTTGCCTATTTCCCACTATATTTTTATGGTATATGCTAGTATATTGTTTATGGATTTGCCTATATTATTGAAATAGGTTTTAGCTTGTGTGTGTGTTGGCAGCGGAACCGATTCGCGATCTCACATGTGGATTGTGTGCAGACTGTTTTGCTGTGAATTCGTACCTTCTCTGTTAATCCGTCGTTGCCAAATTCAACAGCACAGCTTACTCTAATGTCAACAGCACAGCTTACGATCGTTATCCTCCAGTATTACAAGTTTCTTTTACAACTCGATTTGCCGCCGACGCATAGCAATAATTTGTCTTAACAAATTCCATGAGGGTCGTGGCATCAAATTTTGGTGTCCTAAAAAAAGGCTGGTGTCCTAACACCCCATGCCACACGCCTTTTAGGCGGCTTGCGGGGTATTATGTAGACGCAGATGAATTTCAGGTGTACTATTCGAACGAGTGGCAACGTTATCATCCATTTTTCTGATAACCAAAACACACGAAGTGAAACGCTTGTACTTCATCATCCCGATGCCGCATTATTAATATCCCAAGTAATAATCTAGGCACAATAGTAATAGGAAAACTTGCCCAAGAATAACAGAACAAAATAAAGTGACGATGAGCGGCTAAATACTCCCTCAAAACAAATTTTACACCATGCGCTCAGCGTATTTCCCTACTCCCTACGGTTGTTTAGGCACCTATGACGTCACGCCTGGCCTCGGCAACGCTCGGGTGTCTTCGCACAGTGGTCGGCTCAGAGAAATTTTTCTCGATTTTAAATGCAATTTTTTTATTTTTTTTGATGTTGAATGGAGAAACTGAAGGTATTTTTGCGAGCTAATGTATCCATTTGACTTATTCAAAATAGTTTTTAGAGCAATCTACGATCCATGCAAGTTCCTCATTGTGGTTTACCTGCGGCAACTATGGCTATGGCAAGCCACAGCTTGCCACATTATGGCCGGACTGTGACAAGCCATAGTTTGGCTTGCCAAACATGTGCAACTATGGCCACACTGTGGATCGTCTCAGGAATGCCACAGATTGACAAACCAAACATTTGTAAACATAAGTACAGTGCAACCTCGATATAACGACACCCCACGGTGCACTAATAAACACTCGCTATAGCGAATTGTCGCTTTACCGGAGGTGGAGCAAATAGTAGCCAATATACCTGTTGCGAACAGATATACAGGAACAGGAGTGGTGAGGCGACAGATAAACATCTATCCGATAAACATAAGCATAAATCCAGACGAAAGGCGATGTTTTTTGCATCACTAAATTTCCTTACTCAAACAACGACCAACTATTCAAACAATTTATAAGCGCCGCACTGAATAAATATCATGGAAAGCATTGTTTCGTCAATCATTATGCTAATGCACAACCGACGAAGTCATTTTTCTATGCACTTAATTAGTACATTTACGTGATCATTCTATTATTTTGGTATTTTCCACTGAAAATTCAAAAATTAACTGACAAAACAGTATCGCAGTTATTTAATGCCTCAAAGGTTTCCATTGGTGTATGTTTATTGTTTCTGTACGTTAAGCGGCAGTGAAGTGAAATAACGCATTACATTTGTTTCTACCGGTGGAAGGTTGTGTAACGTTCCCGCCTTGGAAGACTTTTTCTATCAGATAATGTAATATCTTCATCATCTACGGTAAAAAGTTGGCTAAGCTTGAAAAATGACGTGATTAAAATTACCGTTGTTGAAAAAAAGTTTCTTTTTGAGTGTTACGCTCGCGACGTATTTGAAATGATACACCGAGTTTACCACGGCACTGCAAACGAAAGTTAGTTGTTCTGTGAGTTCTTCCAGTGGCCACCAGGGGATGCTCGGCTACCCACGTGACAAAAGAGAGCGCCAGTACGACTCCGACCAATGACCCGAATAGTTCACCCTTGTAAATCCGCAACGGAGAATAAATACGTCCATTCGGACAATTCATGCTGAGTATCATTGCTTCATACATCCTACATCATCGCTAAGGCGCACTACCTACCTTTAGAGGCATCATTGCAAGAAATACCTCATACTGCAAGGGTTTTGTCGGGGAGTTGTATGTAAAAAAAAGTTCCGTTTCGTCTATGTTATATGACGCGGGGAATACTTCTAAAGATACTTATGATCGGAGTCCTCCCTTCCACGACTTCAGGTTTACACCGCAGGCATCACCAGCAATTGTGAGGGGAGATAACGCTTTGGTGCTTCGCATTAGTATAATCAACCTTCCGCACTCTTAAATTCTCGATTCGCAATCTATCCCTAAAATACTCCGCTTCAGGCTTGGGCCTAGCCCCTTTCTCAGAAGTTCCCGCAGATTTGAATGGGCAAAACCACCCGAACAAAGCTCCTTATAACTCTTCATCGTCTGCATTCCTTGGGCGCTTTTGTTTTTTTTAATTTTGCAGAGCGAATAGGAAGATAAATTAATTTCGACACTCTCATATTACTCCTTTATTTTTATTTTCTCGCTTAAACGTGTTTGGTGTTTTTTTGGCCATGGTGACTGCCATCAAATGCTTTCTATTCACGCAACTCACGGACGTGCGGGTATGCTGCCGACTGCTTTCTGCCGCCCGAGGATCAAAAGAAGATTAAGCATTCGCGAATGCTAATGCCACAATATTTTCACCAAAATTAACTACTTATTTATCGAACGACAGTTTACCACATAAATTTGAGACTGAGCACTCCATTAACTTCATTTCTAACAGATCGCTAGCAATTACAGAGGTTAAGGAGTTTTGATGAAAGTCTTCCGGCGGTGAAACCCTCGCTATGGCGAGAGCCAACACCAAAAGGGTCTCGTAAAAACGAATTTTTTAACACGCTTATTGTAGGGTCAATTGACGGTGCATCGGTTATCTCTCGTTATAGCGGAAGTGTCGCTATAGCCCGTACTCGCTTTAACGTTCCACTGTATATTACGGTTGCTAATGATACAGGTTGGGTTGCTATTGATTGAGGTTAGTTAGTAAGTTATTAAAATGGAAGCTGATTGATTCAATAGATATAAAGGAAGTGTATTATCCACACTTAAGCCACATTATGGCGTGCCACACTTTGGCTGGGGGTTAAAACCATTGTGGGGCCATAATAATAACCCACTATGACCACAGTACGGCCACAATTGTTGTGTTGACTGGGTATATACGCACTCAACGGGAAAATTTCCTTTTTAATTGAAAATATATCATTCTGCTTCAATTTATGTTGGATTTAATGATAATTTCATGTGGATATATATACTGCATATTTGCCCCCGTTTTCACTCATTGTTTTTATCTTGTACATTGAAAGCCAACCACTGCAATGGAAAGGGTCTTCGAGGCTAACCTAATGAAATGTCAAATAGTACAAAGTACCGCATGACAATCTCAAATTTGTACTCCAGGAAATACAACAGTATCGTATTACTCGCAAAAAGTAGAAATAAGCACAACTGACACATGGAGGTACCGCCAGGTCAACAAATAGAAGCACAAATAGTAAATAATAAACAGGGATAACTTTTCAAGTCTTACAACAAAACAGAGAAACCGGAGGCAAGTGCGCACTGAATGAACACTAGCAAATAGTTTGAACTATCATTAATCGAAGCAGAATAAATGACAAATAGTAAATTATAATGTGTGTCTCCTTTAGCCAGACTTCAAACAGTACTTTGACGCCAACGCAAGGATTTTATTCACCAATTTTTATAAAGCCGCATTACCATTGATAAAAGCATAATAGCAATGAAAGTGAAATTACGATTATAAAAAAAACCTAAAAATAAGTGAGAAAATGAGCTAATAAAATATTATGAGAAACAGCCCCGAACCCTAAACCTTCACTACCTGAGCTCAAAGCGTTGGCCACTAGGCCACCGTGTTCACATAGAAGGAACTACATAATAAGTATTATAACAACTAAGGGTGAAAATGGGTGCAAGTATGCAGTACATTCACGCAAAATAATCATTACATCCTACATAAATAGGAGTGGAATGATAAATTTGCAGTTATAAAATAATTTATCTCTTTGAGGGCATATATATTCACTCACAAGCAGAATTTTGCGATACACAGCAAAAAAACTGCAAAAGGAGTAAAGGATACTATATACTATTTATAAATTTCCTTGAGAAGCAGAAGTGATGCCACAAACTTTGTTCTAAAACTTTTGAAAGTGACTGTACGTGTAACTCTGGAGTACATGTAGGTGAACTTACGGATATTTTCATGTCCGTATTTTCATATCCATAAGTTCACTTGAAAATGAATATCTCTGAATAACTCTTTCATTTTGATGACACTTGTTTACCATTTTTATAGTGCGAAACTGACTTGAAGAATTACCAGGAACCTAGGTTGACCAAAGCAAAGCCTCTGCTGCTCAAATGAAATTTGGATGCTAATCCTGAAAGAAATGGAGCGACCAAAGATAGACACAAAACAGTTTGACCATTTCGCTCTAGCATGATAGTCGCATTAACCCTGAGGAAAAACCAAAGAAAGGTTTTGCCTCGCAATGTTGTAACCTAAGCCCAGACACAAGGAACTCTTTCTGCTGCTGATTAAGTGAGGGACAAACTCCATAAGGACAAAAAAATAATAAATGAGAGAACAATTATATCATAAGTACATTACAACTTCATTTTATTTATCCAATGTAAAAGAATATGAATAACTTCCAAAGTACCGAATGCATATCAATGAAAGGGCCTAGCACGTTTAGACGGTGAAAAGGGCTGTGGGGATTTATCTGACAACAATGTGTTGTTTTGTGATGTTTTTATTTTGTTTTTTGTTTGCATTTACGTTACGTTTTTCTGCCGCTGGTGTCTCTGATGTTTTTTTTTAAATGAGTGTCGCTTCTCGTGCTTACGGCCAGTGGTGGATGGGCTAATGTGCGTGTGAATGGTTATTGAGTGCACACCTGTGAAAAAATAAAATAAACCTGCATAACATTTGTATATTTTCTTATACAATTGCCATGACACGGTCCCCCGTCCCCTCCCCCCTAGAATCGCCTATTCCCTTTGGTAAAAATTTGGTGAGCATCCATCCATGTGAAGGGAAAATGTGTGCTTATTCATTTTAACTGTGACTTTAAGTGATTTTGGGAATTCTGAATTTTCAAGGAAAGAGAATGAGGGGTGAGGGGAGGGGGGGCAATGAGGGGGAGGCCCCTTCATCTTCACCCCTTTCTCTTTCCCATTCATTTCAGGTTGTCCCTCTCCACTTTCAGCCTTGTGTTGGAAGTGCTTTTCTTTTCCCTTCAGCAATGAAGCCATTGGCCACTTTGAGCGCCGAAATACGCATTCGTCTGGTTCCTCGTCCCCTTGCCATTCCCTGACTATCGGCCCCCCTCTCTTTGGAGCTATTTTCTCCTGGAAGTGCGAACCCATCTGTGGGTAAGTGGATATGTGTTTGACTGGTTATCGAGTGCACCCCTATGAAAAAATTGTATAAACCTGTATAAAATTTGTATATTTTCTTATGCAATTGCCATGACAACATATAAGAAAGTAAACAAATTTTATACAGGTTTATACAATTTTTTCATAGGGGCATGTATATCCACAAACCACTGGTTATCCTTAGCAGGCCAGTGAAGATTTCCGGTTTTTTTTTTGTGGAACAAGAAGCCTTAGTTGAGGAGGTCCCTTCAGCCCCCACAAAGGATGTTGTTTTGATTGTTTGTTCTGAGTGAATGTGTTTGTGATTTTGGGCTATTCCGGTTGAGAGACTGGGCTTTGGTACCTCTCTCCCCTCCCCACTCACCAACATAGTGACAATTTTTACTTGCAAGGTGGATGAGTTGTGGGAGACTTTATACAGTCACTTGAGTATCTTCCTTTTCTACAGTTCTAGATTCGTTGCAAGTTTATTGATCATCAGTGGAGAAGTACCATGTCAAGTGAATATTTGTGCTTATTTGAAGAGTGACATAATAAAATGTTCTACATTACATAAATTAATGCTAGCATGATCTATTATTATTACCTGAATTATCAACCTCATCAGCTGGTGCTGTGCATTCAGGGTCTTGGAAATGTCGCTCAGTTGCCTCTTTTGCCTCTCCAAACTCTCTGAGAAGTACTCCTCTCTACCATCAGGTACTAATTCAGCAGCTGAAGAAAATTCATTGAAAATAATAAATTCAAATCATATAAATCGAAGCACAGTGTGCATGTCCCAAAAAAGCTCCATAATAATAATACATAACAAGCAACAATAATTTAATGCCATACGGCTGATATTTGGTATGAATGTTCAAGGTGAGGGAAAATGAAATACAAATTATTCCACATCGGAAATGAACTGATCAAGGTGGAGTTTTTTTTAGTTGGAGTTAATTATAGTTAACAGCCGATTATGTCTCCACTGCCCTGATTGCCACACACACTGATGATTTCAGACAAAGGCAATGGAATGTGGTTTGTTTTTCGGCTGCTATTTGCCACCATAAATATGGAATTGTAATTATGATTGTATGTATTTCAAAAGAACCAAGTTTTCCATAATTAAGTTCTCAAGTTTTTTAGAAACAGTGAATTCTTGACTGCAGTATCTAATGGCACATAATCAAATTTTTTTCTATGCATATAGCCATTTCACCTTAATTTGAGCCCTATATGTGCTTCCTAAGTTTCTAAGTTCCCATAACTTGCCATTTTCAATAAAAGGAAGCCAGAAAATATTCCAAACAATATGCAGAAAATATTGCTCATATCACAAAAATTAATGAAGTTGTCATAAACAATGCAAATCTCTGCAACAATCAAAACCAATGGTTCACATGAATATCAACTGATACTCCCTATTGGAAAAAATCAGCCGATTCCATTGAAAATTCCAATTGAAATCAATTGAAAATGCCAATTTTCAATGGAATTTCCTTGTTTTCAATGGAATATCTAAAAATTCCATTGGATTTTCAAATTTACAACTGAAAATACGAATATTCCATTGAATATTAGGAAATTCAATGGAATTCGAAGAAAAGATACAATTGAATTTTCAAGTATTCCATTGGATTCTCAAATTTTCAATGGAATTCCCAAATATCCTATTGAAATCTCAAATACTCCATTGAAATCTCAAATACTCAATTGTAATCAAAAATACCGTTATACCGTTATTCATATGTTTACGTGCACATGGTTGACTGGGTTGTGGTCAGTTGTGGTTAATTTTTTGCTTGTGGAGAAAAGACTATTTAGTATCGTTGTTATTTAACCTGTGCTTGATCCCCACAGCGTGTTTTAGGTCATTCGTGTGTTTCTTCCGTGATATATAGTGGAAGTCTTGATGTGATTGTTGTGCTGTAGTGTGTTCATTTAGTAATGTATCGTTTGCCTTCAGTTTTTTGACTGGTTATACTAACGTTTGTGTTTAAAATGTAAGCATATTTATATAACTTAATTATGCGTACGTGCGTTACGTCGCCGACAAAAAACTACTAGCATTGTCGGAATAGTGTGTATCACGCAGGTTTGTTTGTGTGAAGTGAAATTCCCGTGTTCTTGTATAAACATGAGTGACATGTTTCTGTTGTGAAAAACAAGTTATGTTGGCTTCATGTCAAACCAGAAGTATATTTATCAGTATTTTAAAGAAGCCTTTCTTAGATAAAGACGTGTGAGATATTTGTTGGTGAAGTTGTTATCGCTAATCGCGGAAAAACGTCTTCTTTTCGACAACTATTCAACGTTGTTTGAACTGGTAAAAGATGTGGCTCTCATGGTATAGTTGTTGTTCTGATAATCATGGCAAAACTATACAGATTTTCGATAACTATTCATGATTGTGAGAAGTGATGTAAGATGTGGAAAAGCCCAATTAAAGTTTTCATGACACTGCTTCTAAAAATATTTCAACTTTAATTTTTGTTCACATGTTTTATTTATTCAGAATTCGGGATTCGTGAAATTTAGATGTTAAGTATATTCTACCTAATAATAAGTTTACCATATTGGATGCATTAATGTATTTGTAATTTTTTCAATTGAACTGTTCCATTGAAAAGTGATAAATTTCAATGGATTTTTTTTTCAATTGTAAAAATTTTCATTTGAACTGTTCCATTGAAAATTTTTCAATGGAACTGTTCCATTGAAATTTGTCACTTTTCAATGGAACATTTCAATTGAATTTTTTCCCATTGATTTTTTCCAATAGGGCTGTTGTGTGTAAAATTGTCAGTGAAAGAAATGGTGGCTGAGAATTCAGATAAAATATCGGTAGCACACATATCCAATATATTGATTGACATTAATAAAAAATTTCAACTCTGGATGTTGATATCGATGAGAACTAAAAGTTTGGAAATACGCAGGCACTCAAAGTTGGGCAAAGAAATATTTCCCACAAAAAATGGGTCCTTAAGAGAAGAAAAAATACAAGAAACACTACAGGGGGCAGAGGGTATTCTTGTACTATACAAACCATGAGGCATTTTTTGTGTTATGCAAACCATGTGGAAATAAATGGTCTCTCTTACACTTTTATAGCTATGCTATAGCTTGGTTGCTATGCTTGGAAGATGGAACTTCTTTAAACATGGGTGCCTAGCTTTTCTTTGCCGTGTGTAGTGTTGCAGTAGAATGAAATTGTGAATAACAAGATTCCAAGCAATTGAACTGCCGAGGTTGATTAAAAACTGATATCAACTGGAATGGTCAATATCCTGCTCTTTCAAAGATTGCATAGAAAAGCAGAATTATTAGGAATTCATGGACTATGTAAAGCATAGAGGTAAAGGACATACAGTCATTTGTAAAGTGGTTTCCCAGCCACTTTTTGAGGACAGAGTCCAAGAAGCCCAGCTTCCCTCGAGCTGCATTAGGATATTCTATTACTTCTGTCTTGATCACTTTCTCCAAAAATATTTTTGGGAGTTTCCTTTCCAATCTAGTATGTTGCACAACCTAGATTGTAACAACAGTGCAATTAGAACAAACACTAATGCAAATCTTACTTAAAAGCAAATTAAAGTGACTGTAAACATGAGTTCAAATTGTCCAATAAAGGGTAGTTCATGAGGTTTGTATCAGAATGAGGCTAACTTTCAGCATGATATTATCCAAGTAAATTGAAGTAAATAAATATTCATCATGCTTCAAAGCTTGTATCACATTGATTGTACTAATGATTTGATATGATGATAGGCAAGGAGTAGAAAGATTCTGAAAAAATCTGACCATAGAAACAACTGATAGAAACTCAAAATAATAATACATAATCACATAATAAGAAGCTAAAATGTAAAAATTCACTCTAACATACTAATGAGCCAAATTCTAAAGGCCTGGTTACACGGTACATTAACACGTACAAGTTAATGTACATTTGCGTGAATGATTTTGGTGGACTGGAACGGAACATGTATGGATGCATGAACCAAATTAGAACAGGTTCTATTTTCTGTGCATGCATTCGCACAAGTTGGGTGGCTATAACACGGTGCATTTTGGCGTTCATTCTCACGTTCATACATTTAGACATCAACCCGTACGTGTTAATGTAGCGTGTAACCAGGACTTAAAGATTTAAAAACCCTGCTATATGTTCCTTCCACATAGTATGTACCTGCATAGCAAGTCTCTTGAGTTGGGCATTTCTTCGCACTGACTCTATGTCTCCAACAGCCAAACCAATCAGCAAATTCATAATTAGAATAGGCATGAACACCATAAAGATAACGAGGATGAAGAAGGTCGTGTTTGCATATGGCAGTGCTGCCTTTGTCATGTCTCCTCGCCTCTTGCTGATGTATGGCGACACAAAAGTCCCCAGGAAATCTATTTCTCCCAGCATCATTGAAAATGTGCGCATCAGTGACAATGGAATGCTTGAAAAAGACTGGTGCTTTCCCTGAAATTAAACATGAATGCTTCATTTCAATGCACATGCATAATAAGAGTACCTATCTAAGCTTAATAGTACTTGCATCCATGCAATAGTTTTGCATAGCGCATATGGAGCGCAAGGCAGTAGACTACATAATTGGTTGTCAGTGAGCAGCAATTCATGCATTAGGTAGGCATGGCACAAATAAGAACAAAGGTACTTTTGGAACTTCACTAATTTCGAATGGACCCTAATTAATGAAATCTCACACGGGTCACAACAGAGACTGGCAGACTTTTTTATAGGAACAAGATACCGAATAAACAGGAAAAATTTCCTTAAAAATCTTAAGCATTTTTCTATAACATAAGGCATGTATTTCACCATGCACATAATGTTCCCATGAATTATGATTTCCTCACACTTGGGCTTTTTCCGGTCATTCCTCTAAAAGAGTGCAGCAAAATTTTTACATCTACATACTATTGAGAACTGTTCTGGTATCAGTAGCATCATCTTTTCTACAGTAGAAGATTGAATATCCAGAAATCTAAATTGCAGGAGGTTTTCCAGAGTATTCTAAATTTCTGAAATAGACAGTTGCTTCAAGCACAGGGGCCTTGCAGTAGTTTTCATATTGGATACGGCAATCCCTTTTCACAAGTCGACAGTTTCAAAACATTTTTAACCCTTCCTAATGGCCCACATTTTAAACCTGGAATTGATATGAGCAGTTCAATGCGAGGAGTGTAAGGTCACCCTGCATTATGTCCTCAAGTTGGTCGCTAGTGCATGACCCCCGCCATTAAGCCATGAGTCATGTGGACTTGTCTAATTGAGGTAAGATTGAGGATGATGTTTTTGGGGGGTGCCTTGCGTACTTATTGGGTTTGTTCCCAAAACATTTCGTGGCTGATGCTAGTTACTTACTTTTCCTGAGGGAATAAGGATAGTTTTTCCAAGGAGTGTTTTTCTAAGAGTTGATGGAGTTTGATAGGAGAGGGGTTGTAGTGACTACACGACATGCAGGTTCCAGCGTGAGTGCCGTGGCGTCCCGACACGTTTATTGGTGCCAAGATAAAACAAATGAAATACATAATAATAACATGCATATTCTAGCAGACAATAAGTACGCCATAAGCCATAGGAGTTGCTTGCTGCTCCACCAAGGCCCTGCTATTTTAACCATTTTCCCTCCATGGACCTTTAAAAATAACCTCCACAAAAAGCCATCCTCATTCCCTCAGAAAAAATGGACAGCAAGGGCCACAAAAAAAACCAATAAGTCCACGGGGCACACCCCAAAAACATCATGAACACCTCTAATGATCCACGAAAGCTTCAACAAAGAAATATTCAGAGATTGTAGCCACATCTCCATTTACATTTCCAAATACTCACATTCTCTGCACTGATAAGATTAGCCACAACTCCTAATTTCAAATTTAAGAGTTAAAATTCACAATCAATCATTAATTTCAGTGACATATTTCAAGTGGGATTACCTCCAATCAGAGAATTAGATAATTACCAATAAGCTTACGTTAGTACCCAGACAGCACAATCATTTGTATACAAATGGTGTATCTTCTGTACGTTTACAAATTGTACCGATTTTTGTAATACAACTGTATCACAGTTGTATTCAAACTTCTTGCATACAGATGAATCGTAATTCAGTTGCAATACAAAGCCAAAATACAAGAGAAATACCACATTTGTAAAAGCTTTGTATTACCAGGAGAATGCCTCAACTGCTCCGAAAACAAAACAATGATGAAATACGTATCGTTGAACTTCCTTTCCTGCAAGGCTATTCAGTAACTCTTTAAAATATAAAACATTTCCTCAATGATATTACAACACCTCCAACTCCAATAGGTATATATTCCGAAAAGAGAATATGAGAAGCATATAAGAGACAAGAAGAATTTAAAATTCATGAAATTAACAGTTAAATATGCTAAGTATTACTTGCACGAAATGAAATTACGTCCACAACTACAATGAACACCGCTGTTACATGGCAAAGCAAATATAAGACATATATTAACAGTATGTGGCTCCGTCGTCTACTGCTGTCTGCTGATACGTGGTGGAAACTGAGTTTTCGTTGACAACTCTCGTCGCGTAAACTGAAGCACGAAACTTGAGCGGCGGAATGTTCGAAATGGCTTAGTGAATAGCAACAATGTGATTTTCGCGATCCCGTCAAAAATCGCAATTATATTCCATTGATGAATATCGTATAGAATCTTAATGTTAAAATAATCAATTGTATATAATATATGTATATGTATTTGATGTGTTTATGACATGCCTTATATCCATGCATGTAGATCAATGTAGATGTATCAGATCTCCGGGCAAATAAAGATTTATTATTATTATTGATCTGTCATCTTGGCAACCGCGTAAAAGCATACTGGACTTGTGGAGAATTTTGGGTTGAAAATTATAAAATCATGACCACATTCTATGAGATGTATGGCAAAGTTTAAAGAATGATTGTTATTGATAAAACATGATCGGTGCTCTTTCATCATTTAATGTCGAACTTCAACAGTTTCAGTCAACGGACAGTTGTACTCTTGGAATACTCTTTGTACTAGTACTTGGAGTACTCTTTGAGATAAGTTCAAATCATTAAATCGTATTTGTTCAGTTAAAACATTTTTTTGAAACTTCGAAGGAGTACAGCAATTTAAAATTCCGTTTTGGACACAGCTATTGAATGAAGACAAATTATCAATGAATGTATTGACAAAATTTGTCCCGTATACAGTAGAGTCATTGAATAATAGATATTTCGTTTACTATTGCAGAGTATGATAATAAGAATTACACTGAAGGTCCTCCCCACCTTGGTCACACTTGGCACATTGTGTTTTTCAGATGTTCATGAAGCATTTTCTTACTGTTCAGAATAATACCAAAGATGGTTGACATCACAGGGTATAATTCTGAGGATGATATGCAAAATTTTTTGCCAATGTTTCGTTATATTCTTTACCTTTGAAATTTCTTTACATTACATGAATTAAATCCTTGTGTAGCATTGTTATGAAATACAAAATATTTCATTAAATATAGCTTTTTTTCATCAAATGAAGTTACACTATTTATTTTAGAGTATATTTTCCTTTTCACCTCTCTAAAAATGTAACATCAAGGATATTCACGAATGAGAGAGTGCTCGGGTGTTTGTGGGAAGGGCGAGCGAGGAAGAAGAAATATTGGGCTGGAAAAATATAGATGGTATTGGGGGATGGGCTTTTTTATTTTGAGAACTGCGAACATCAGCTTGCATTTCCATTCCTATATGTGTGGTAAGAAGGCAGCAAAATACGATTTATATGTATACCGATGGGATATACATATGTACTATGGAGGGGCATATTTATGTTCCTGTAAGACTGCAAAAATTTTGTGCCATTTTTCTTCAATTTATAAGTGGTCTCATCAAGATTACCTACTTTCATGATTTCGTGGCTTATGGATGAAGAACTTTTTCAAATGTTTTGAATCATTTTGAATCATAAATTTTATGAATTGGATTGGATTTTTCTCATAACTCGATCCTTTACTCAACAATGCATCACTGCCAACTCCATTCCAAAAAACAATTATTTTCCGTGTTGCCTACTTCTGGTAACTGATCTCTTCACCAGAAATATCATTATTATGGAATGCATCTGGTCTCAAGTATTCCTGATCATCAATCTTCCACTGTATGAAAACTTATTACATCAGCACTATTTAGCAGGTTTCTTTACTCTATTTTGACTTTTCTAGACAGGAAAAAACACTGAAATGGGTGTGGAACATTAGATATGTCATATAAGGCATATATCATATATAGATATCCGTGAATTATAGAAGAACCTCTAATTTATGAGGATAAAGGGAGCCAAAGTTTTACATCGTAAGTCATAGGGTTTTTGAAGAGAAAGTTTCCTTGGTGTGTAGCGGCTTTAATGCATTGGAAGGATTGACCCATGTTACATAGATAGTTCTGGGAATTGAACATCCAAAGTAGCAGAATATTCCAGCATTAGCGCACTCTCAACTTACGTTGTGTGTGAAGCATGTGTGGCTTAGTGCCTATAGGAATTGGGGTTGGTTGACTTGTTTACATATTTAGAGAAAAGGAAGAGACCCCTGTTGAGGCAAAAGATGGCTGTGCCTAAGGTATGGTAACATATACATACGCATGGCCAAGCCTCCATGGATGTGCCTGGGTTATCTTTGCATGGAGGAATTGGAACTACAAAGCATGGGCTACTTAGATTACAATATTTTACTAATGTTAAATTTACAATGATAACAATACCACACTTGTTGCAATGTTTGTTTTTTCTGTGACATCATCTTGGCCAATCGCCACGGTGCATTTTGTTCTTCTTTTTTTATTTAACGTCTTCTCCCTGCTGGCTGTGTATGACACGTAAGAGTGTTTTCTCGGAAGTCCAGATTAAAGTCAACCTTGTTGAAGTAAGAATGTGTGTTATTCCATGCGAAATTCACCATGAACAATAGGTTAAGGGCCCAGACAGGCAACCAAGTAGAGTGCAGATGGAAATACTTGTTGAAGGTTGACGAATTCAAGTGAAGTATATGACTGAGCGACTGATTGCGAGGTTTTTCACTAGTCATCATGGCGGACAGTGAGGACCGTAACGGCACTTTTATTCCAAAATTGTCTAATGGAAATTATTTCGCATGGAAGTTGCGTGTGAAGGCGCACTTAATCGATAAAAATTGTTGGATTGCGATAGAGCCGGGATATGACGAAATTGAGGAGTTGAATGTTGACCAATTAAGACTTAACCGAAAGGCTATCTCAGTGTCATACAAAACCGTAGGTGATGATTTTTTATTAGATATTGAGGACTGTACCCGAGCGAAAGCGGCATGGGCGATTTTAGAATAAATACATGTCACGTCTACGAAGTTCCATGCTTTGTACGCACTGAAGGAGATGGTCAACATAAGCAAGACCAAAGACATCAGCATGCAAGAATATACAGCATCCATTCAAAGACTGAATAAGAAAGTGCAGAGAGGCGGTATTGAGTTCGATGATGAAGTCGTAGCTAATTTTCCTGTATTGCTCCCTGTATTCATGTAACGCAGTATTGAATAAACATCCATGAGAACATGACAAACCTGCTGCAGTGGAGAAGAGGGTAAACAATACCAGGTGTTGTTTTAAATGTAAGAAATCTGGTCATATTAGTAAAGTGTGCCCTGAAGTGCAGTGCTATGCTTGTCAGGAATGGGGACATTGGGCTGCTGACTGTACAAGTAAGAATGTAAGTAAAACTAATAATAATCTTGTGCAAGCGAAGTCAGAAAAGAAGACCATTAGTTGCGTAAGTTTGTATGCTTTGTCTGCTGTGAAAGGTCCTAATATGTGGTTGTTAGACTCAGCCGCGACTGAGCATATGACTTCTAAGATGGAATTGTTTTCATCATTCACTCCGGGAGGTGGAAATGTAACTCTTGGTAAAGGTAGTATTAAGGTTTGTGGACGGGGTACTATTGTGCTCAGTATGTCAGAAAAATGTGGAGGTATTGACCTAGAAATGAAAAATGTGTTGTATGTGCCTGAATTAAATTTCAATTTAATTTCAATTTCCAAACTGAATGGGCACAATGTGAAGGTACTATTTGATAAAGAATGTGCTCCTGGTCTATTTGATGGGAGCAATGTATTTACGGCATACGTACATGAAGGATTATATGCTCTGGAGGGAGATGTGGTGATTTCTAATGTTGCTCAATCATGTGTAGTGCAATCTGATGATTTCAAGGTCGAGGATGACATTGAAGCAGTGGCATTGAAAGCAGTCAGCATGGATGTTTGGCATCAGAGACTTGGACACTTGCACACGGATGCCATAAAGATAATTCCAGGGTTAGAAAAACTCAAGGTACCTAAAGAAACAGAGAGCTGTGATGTATGTATAGAAGGTAAGATGACAAACACCATTTTTCCAGTGAGAAGTGACAGAATAACTAGCAAACCATTAGAACTAGTGCACAGTGATTTAATGATTTCTCCAGTTAGATCAAACGGTGGTGCAATGTACATGGTAACCTTTATTGATGATTTTAGTAGGTACGCAGTAGTGAAATTCTATAAGAAAAAGAATGAAATCTTTTCAAAATTTAAGGATTATAAGGTTGAAGTAGAGAAACTGCATGGCCTAGAATTAAAATGCTTACAGACTGATGGGGGTGGTGAGTATTGTGGAGGTATTTTTGAGAACTTTCTCAGAGAAAATGGGATTGTTCATCGAAAATTGGTCGCATACTCTCCGCAACAGAATGGGGTGGCAGAAAGGTATAACCGAACTATTGTAGACATGGTAAGATGTTTATTATTTCAGTCAGGTTTGCCAACATCATTTTGGTGTGAAGCTGCCAACACAGCATGTTTCATACGCAATTTAAGTCCTTCACGAGCGATAAATAATAGAATCCCTTTTCAATTGTGGAAGGGACAGAGAGTGGATAAAGAGTTGAGCAGACTGAGAATATTTGGGTGTGCTGCCTGGTTAGCAAAAAATGCAGTGCAATGTGTACTCTTAGGATATGAGAACCATGTTAAAGGTTACAGATTGTATAATTTAAGTTCGAAGAAGGTAGTGATAGGAGTGCATGTTAAATTCCAAGAAAACAAGTTTCCCTTCAAAGAAAGGACTACATCAAAAGACAGAATGATGGTTTATGATTGTGACTATGATGATGAGAATTTAGATGTGATTGCAGATGATGATTTTGTGAATGAAGTTGGGGATGCGATTGCAGATGATGATTTTGTGAATGAAATTGGGGATAGGAATGAGGTCATAACTGAAGTTGGGGCCGATGAGAATGATGTGGTTAGTGGCATGGATGATGAAGGTGAGGATTTAGATATTGCCCCATTACGTAGAAGTGAAAGGGAACATAAGGTGAAAAAATGTTCTTGTTGCAATTTCTCAGCATTAATATCTGATTTTATTGAGGAACCCTTAAGCCCAGTAGAAGCTTTAAGTGGAGAATATGCTGATGAGTGGAGGGCAGCTATGGAGAGTGAGTTAGAAAGTATTAGAGCTGCAGGTACTTATGTGTTGGTAGATAGACCTGTTGATAAGAACATTCTAGGATGTAAGTGGGTTCTGAAACTAAAGAAAAATCCAGATGGCAGTGTGAATAGGTTCAAGGCCAGATTGGTGGCACAGGGGTTTAAGCAAGTTCACGGAGTAGATTTTCATGATACTTATGCCCCAGTTATCAAAAGAAAGACAATTAGGCTGATGATGGCACTGGCAGTTCAAAACAATTGGGTGCAAGAGCACATTGACGTTCTTAGAGCGTACTTGCACAGTGAACTTACTGAAGAAGTGTATATGGACCAACCAAGGTTCTTTACAATAGATGAGAGAAAGATGTGGAAACTTTTAAAAAGTTTATATGGTTTCAAACAAAGCGCTAGGGAGTGGCATGTGACTTTGCATAACGTCTTGAATGATTTGGGTTTGAAGACGCTGGTAAAGGATCCATGCCTGTACGTGAATGAGAGGAAAGATCTATGTATTGGTATTTACGTTGATGATTTGGCATGTTGGGGGAAGATTGAACAAGTAGAATGTTTTCAGAAAGAATTAGGATGCAAACTCGAGATTAGAGTCCTAGGGAAGATGACACATTTTTTGTCAATGAGTATCGAGTATGGGAACCATGAGATGTTTATTCACCAAACTCCTTACATACGACAAATACTAAAGGAATTCAGACTTGAAGAAGGGAAGGGAAGGTCGTCTCCATTAGAGATAGATAGAAATGACAGACATCATGATCAAGATACCGAAAGTTTCAATGAGTATGTGTATAGGAAACCTGTTGGTATGTTGTTATATGTAGCCACTACTACAAGTCCTGACATATATTATGCTGTATGTAAAGCTAGTCAAAGCAATAGTAATCCATCTCATAGAAACTGGCAAGATGTAAAGCACATTATGTTATACTTGAAAAGGACTTCGGATGTAAAATTGAAATTTTGTCGTTCAGAATGTCCTATTTTGCTGTTTTGTGATGCAGATTTTGCCAATTCCTTGGAGAGAAAATCTGTTACTGGTTATATATCTATGTTTGCTAATGCTCCAGTGAGTTGGAATAGCAAATTACCCAAGAAGTCAGACACTGTATCAGCATCTACTTGCGAAGCAGAGTATGTATCTATGTTTGAGGGAGCCAAAGAAGCATTGTGGCTCAGGTACATATTAACAGAATTAGGTCAAGAGAGGCATTTAGCCAACCCATTTGTTATCAAAGCTGATAACATGAGTGCAATGTGGCTTGCTAAGCATGATGGGGATACAGAGTTGTCTAAGCATTTGGATATAAAGTATAACTTATGTAGAGATTATGTTAAAAAGGGTATTTTAAGATATGAATATATATGTAGTAATGATAACGTGGCAGATGTATTCACTAAGCCATCTAATGGACCAAAGATGCAAAAATTCAGGGAAAAGATGAATTTGTTATGAAGTTACAACAATATTCAAGAGTGGAATATTGAAAGATTTTTTTTTAGTGTGGACCATTTTTTTTGTTTATGATTGTTTGTATTGTGTAAATAATGTCACAGCAAAGGAGGGAGTGTTGTAATGTTTGTTTTTTCTGTGACATCATCTTGGCCAATCGCCGCGGTGCATTTTGTTCTTCTTTTTTTTTTAACGTCTTCTCCCTGCTGGTTGTGTATGACATGTAAGAGTGTTTTATCGGAAGTCCAGATTAAATTAAACCTTGTTGAAGTAAGAATGTGTGTTATTCCATGCGAAATTCACCATGAACAATAACACTTACATTAAATTTACTAAGAAGAGTATGTGAGGATGTTGTAAACATAATGTTGCAAAACTTTTCTTCCCTATTAAATCGGAAGAACATGAAATGGCATAAATAAATACAGTGGAATGGCATCTACTGATCTGCGACAGGAATTTGAGCAGAATGTTGAAAATGTTGGACAAAATTTTTGAAACAGCTGTGGCCCAATTCTGAGGGACCATGAAAGATAAGGATCTGCAAAAGTCATGCACTAAATGTCTCCAAGACTTAGTTATGTGAATTAGCATTGGAAGATGGGAGGTCGACCAAACTTTTTCTGTGCTTGATGAAGATATGGAGTACAGTGGACAAGGTTCTGTGCTAGCTACAACTTGGCAGATCCCTTGATTGGACTGAACTCCGTAAAAAGGCGGTGGTGGTGGTTACACTCTTGAGGACAAGCTTCACATATGCACTTTTAATTTCGATAAAATGGAGGTTTTCCTAATCAGAGGTTCTTTTTCAGTTTATCCCAACCAATATATGGGCCAGAATATATAGGGCCACTCGATACAGAAGCGTTTGTAATTCAGAGGTTCAACAGTATGAACACACCACAGAAAGAGCATTTAGGCGTCTACTAATACTGGGTCGCTGGTGTCTAATAAACACACTGGGTCGCTGGAGCCGTGCTGACGGCCCCGCTCGGGTGCGGAGGACTGGGGCTGACTGACGTGCAGGCAAAAATAACCGCCATAAGAATAAACCTCTTTCAACGATACGTCACGGGTGAAGATCAACCTTGGAAAATTCTCGTTTCCTACTTCCTCGAGACGAGACCTAGGAGGAACGGATTCTACTCCTCATTGAAAAACGCTCTCGACACCATGGACGTGAGGTACGGGAAGAACCTCTCCCCACAGCATGGCCCCCGACGGCAGCGTCCCTCCCCTTCGGTTTCCGGAGCGAGCTGTCGAAGCAAATGCGAACGTTTCCCGTACACAAAAGGGATATTTACAGAGAAATTGTTGCCCAAAAAAACAAAGGGAAGCAAAAACAAAGCCTTACAAGGACGGCATATGGGGGGAGTCTACGTGCTGGAAAGCCTTCTGGACGGCGCCAATCCTGGGGAGGGAGGGAGAGGTGTCTTGAAGGCTGGCACACGATCGCCTGGCGGACGCCGTTTTCCTGTCGCGGTCAGGATTGCGGCGGGGCTCGGAGTGCAGAACATGCCCCGGAAGCCACAGGCCACGGCGTGGCACATCCATTATGGCTGTAGAGAGACCGGAGAAGTATGGCGGATGGCTAAAGAATGGATATCAAGAGTCACGGGGTGCAAAGCAAAAAGTGCCTTGGAGCTACACAGGGGCATCCCTCCTCAGAGGGGCGGCTATGCAAAACGGGACCCACTGACAAATTTTATTACAGCCGAAGCAAAGGCCAGTATCCATCATTGTTTTACTGCAATGGAAAAAGGAGAAAGATCTGCTCCAAAATACGCCGAGTACTTCAAAAAAAGAATTGAAAGAAGAATCAGGAGGGAGTATATATACCGTAAATTCAAGTGCGACATAAAATCCTTCATCGACATGTGGTGTCAGGGCGGCGTCCTTTCCGAAGTGGAAGAGACGGAATCAGGGGACACGATATTAAAAATGAAGATAGAGCCATAAAAGAGGAAGAATGTAGTAATAAGGGTGGAACTTTACAGGGACATCACCACTCAGATGGGGGGGGGCCACATGCGCGGAGGGATGGGGTCCAAGGTTGCGGTAACCAGCCCCTTCGGCGGACCTCCCCTGTGCGCGGCCCTCCCCTGTGCGCGGCCCTCCCCTGTGCGTGGCCCTCCCCTGTGCGCGGCCCTCCCCTGTGCGTGGCCCTCCCCTGTGCTTGGCCCTCCCCTGTGCGTGGCCCTCCCCTGTGCGCGGCCCTCCCCTGTGCGTGGCCCTCCCCTGTGCGCGGCCCTCCCCTGTGCGTGGCCCTCCCCTGTGCGTGGCCCTCCCCTGTGCGCGGCCCTCCCCTGTGCGTGGCCCTCCCCTGTGCGTGGCCCTCCCCTGTGCGTGGCCCTCCCCTGTGCGTGGCCCTCCCCTGTGCGCGGCCCTCCCCTGTGCGTGGCCCTCCCCTGTGCGTGGCCCTCCCCTGTGCGTGGCCCTCCCCTGTGCGTGGCCCTCCCCTGTGCGTGGCCCTCCCCTCGGAGAGTGCAAAGGCGGTGAAAGAGATGCTACACGAAAAAATAATGACTGAATGAATGAAAATGAAGAAAATAATGATTTTTTGAGGAATAAAACAAGGTGACGATGAAACTTTTTTAAACCCTTTAAAAAAACCGCCCATCTAATAATAATAATAATAATAACTAATACATTAATTCAGCAAATTCACCAATAATGTACTCATAATCAAGTATATATGTACTAATAATATTTAAACATATAAGAAATTAAATAAAGGACTAAATCCAATACCTGAGAGAGTAATATGTAAAAGGCCAGGCCAAATGCAATGATCAGAATTGAGAAAACCAACAGCACGCGGATTAAAGTTTGCAGAACTTCAAGAAACATTACTATATATATTCCGACCATGTTGAACCTGCAAAAGAAGGCAAACATGAAAACAATCGTGTTTGGAGGATATGTAATTACTGCATAAAGACAGCAAAATACAATCATGACGATAGCGTAAAAACCTTTGAAGATAGCTAAGCAGGGCAAACCAGCTGAGGAAGGCCGTTATAGAGGCACAAGGGAAAATGTCCACTCCCAGCTGAGCACCAAAAATAGGAGAGATCATGATGAGCGCGGAGGAGTAGAGGATCCACGTGACAGAATTGAAGGGATCCAGCAAGTATCTCCACCTCTGCTGGTACGCCTGCACCCCCTCACGCACTATGTTCACCAATATGAACGAGACTATCCCAATCGACGTGAAGTACATCATAGGCGTTTTCCGTTTGTGGATATAATCATCCTAAAAATGGCAAAGATACTGCATTAACCTTCAGAGTTAATTAATGGTTTAGATTAACTCACATAAGAGAGATGATTAGGTATTTCAATTGAATGCATTTCATCAATAAAAAGAATGTAGAGGGAGTGCATGACATAATGTAAGTCCATTTTCGAACCCTGCCCCCTTGTGAGCAAAATATAAGCATTTTCCTTGCCCCCACTTTCTTAGGAAAGATATTCTGCAATATTTTATGCATGTATTTGCTTCACGAGAAGAAAAACAAATATTTTATTCTATTTTTGATATATTTCTTTAACAAAGTCACATGACTATTATAAAAATCCATACTTTTGAAGTACTCTAATAATATTTATCAGTGAATTATATTTATTAATATTTTTATATAATTTTAGAGACTTCCTTAATAAGTTATTTATTATTAATTCACGCAAAGCATTATAATCTGGGTGATCTGTATTATGCATGAAAATTTTACTTACAGCTTAAAAAGTGACTGAATGCATTATGAGACCACAACTACTTTCTTCACTATAGTAATCACTTCAATCACAAAGATCTTCCAGTCCTGCTTGAGCAATGCCATGACATTATGCTCCCACTTGTCGGCAAGAGCAAGCTAAAACTCACCTCTGCCTCAACAGAGGGTGTTTCCATGATATGACAATACTCAAATGTCCCCATAATGTCAACAGCAGAGGATTAGGCAATTTTTTCCACAAAAGTGAGGAAAGTACTCACCACTATGGCTAATGATGAATTCCCTTCTTCAAATGTCAAATTACACATACTGGAAACTTCAAGAGGTCTAGATCCAACTGATGCACACTTTGGAAGAATATTAGCAATGTATAGTGTCACTAGAGTAAGAAATATTAAATAAAAGAGCAAATTGGTGATATGGAAGTATTTTCCATATGAATTCCATTTTACTTGAAGATATTTCTGGCTAAGGGGATGAGATAATAACTCAACACGCCCATGAGCCACCATTGCCTGAAAGAAAAAGAATATGCATACACTTTTTATTGCATTAAATTCACATAACATCAGCATTACTGAACATCTTAGGAACACACCTGAAGAACATATTATTACTTACTTACTGCCATGAATTACATTCAAACTTAATTCTTGAGATTCCGCAGTAATCTTTAGAATGCGCAGAGCACAACTGAATATCCGCATCATTTAGATAATGAAACCTGAGTGGTCAATGGTAACAGAAAAGCATTCAAAGACTTCAGTGTATTTTCCATTTACACTAAGAACCTAATGTAACCAATGAGGACAGAAGATTGTTCATCAGCATGTTTGGCCCAACGGTGGGTCTGATCGCCTGCGACTCCCTCCCTGCGTGACACAGCATTTCCAATTTTTCTTCATTTTGCGGCAGATGCCATTATGCAAAATGAGAAGTTAGAGACATAAATCTTTGCGTGCCTGGATGGTGGCCTATGTGGTGCAACAGACAGCGTGACCCACAAGTCAGAGGCGTAGCCAGGACAATGTGTTGGCAGGGGGGAGGGTGGCAGAGGGGTGGAAATTTTCACATTTTCAGGAAAATGTGAAAATTTCCATGGATCTCCAGAAATCACGTTTTATGCTGTTTTGGCACTTAAAATTACACAATCGATGGGTGGTCGGGGAGCTGTTTTGCTATTGGTAGAGGAGAATAAATTTTGTTCAATAGGTAAATATTTCTGTTAAAATCAATTGGTTTTGGGGGATCACGTGCCCCCTGAACTGTGGCTACACCACTGCCAGTGGTGGGTGGCACAGTGAAACTCGTTTGGCGCAAGGAAGGAGAGAGAGAGGGGTGTAGTGGCATAGGATCAACTACCCATGCGCAACTCAGCCCTCCAATCATGATTAGAGAAAACCCATTCATTGGCGTGCTATCTCGTTTGAAACACTTCCATTCAGCAGCGTGTTACACCACCCAGGTGGCTCCATCTGACATTGGCCTCTAAAGTAGACATTGCGAGGGAAGGTATGTTCAGGATTTAAATGACCACACTATTTCCTGAAATTATACTGGAAATGTAAGTCAATTCTCACCATTTGCTTCCCCATTGGCCCAGATTTGAGCGACAAAAGCATTTAAGGATTTGTCCTGGTATCATCCCCCTGAGTGAGCTCCATTCTTGAATAACCGCACAGTCGAGTGCGCTGAGGAGCATAGACTAGTCACTTTAGAAGCGGGCACCCTGCGTTTTAGTCCCAGTAAAGTCAATTTTTTTCTTTCTTACAATTTAAGGAATCACTGTTACAACCCAACCCCATTCACTTAAGTCATTAATACTTTTTCTATCTCCATCTTAATTTATGGATTTTTAATGGACCTCCAAATTAGGAGGACTTATGTTGCTAATTAGGGGATTAACTGATTTATACTTCATTTTCATAATGTTTCTACAGAACATCCTTCCATCCACCCCAGCTCCTATATGAATTGTCTTATTTCACCCACTTGAAAGGGTTTCTCTTGAATCTGGACCTATGGGGAAGAAAGCCATGACATTTTTCCAACATTTCCTGAATAAATACTTTCAGAAAATACCACAATCCGCATCTAGACCCAAAACTCTTGGGAAGTCTCCTTATCAGCCTAACACCCACAAGTAATGAAGGTGCAGAAATTAGCAGTGTTGAGTCATAGCAGTGGGCACATGCCACATTCTATAGACCCTGTACTGAGAGGGCCTCAAAAGACATGCCTCTGGCCGAGTCCCTAGCTACAAAAAGCGGTTGCGTACCGGGGTATTTAAATTCCTAGGAACGCCAATTCTGGGTGGAGGTGTTGAGATTGGAAATTGTGCCTATTAGGGCGTAATGCCTTTGGTTTAAACATGGTTCAAAAGCTAATGTTTAGAATATAACTTTACCCAATCAAGCGTTATGATGCATCAATTCATAATGAATAACAAACAACAACTGAAAACGTACTAATGAATACATATTGTACGCTTTAAAATTGTTTAGGTTGATGTGCCTAAATGACGAGAATCTTCGTCATCCATCCGGAACGTTCGGGAAAAAAATAACGAGAATTGTCGCCATCCGTATGCAACGTGTTAAATATTTTGTATGTAATGGAGCGAGCAAGTATTCAAATATATATATTGTGCTGCCTCCAATTGCATAAAGGAGGTACTAGATGTGTTTGGCTTTTGAACTAGGGCTGCCACCTCATGGCACTCCCGTAGGACTGAACCAAATGAAGGTTTTGCAGTTGGCTTTCATTTGCCATCAGTGAAAGACGTTGGTGAGTTTCTTTCGCAACCCGACTCCCCTAATAGATTGTAAGATGGTGCTGGTAACTCTCGCTCGGCACCTGCTCACCGAATGCCACCGAGTGCAGTACCACCTTGTAACATAACATAAACAAGCCACCATATTGTTTTATATAATTTAAAACTGACAATGGTAGTGAGGGACTTACTAGGTAGAGGGGGGATTGTTGTGAAGGAAAACGGGGAGTTGTGTATGGAGAGTCGAAGGAGGCAGACGTGTTTAAAGGAAGGATTGGGAGAGGGACTAAGAAAGGTGGCGGTGTAGCAGAGAAAGGAAGAGAAAGCAGAGAAGGGGAGGCGCCTACGAGAGGAGAAGAGAGCGGGAGGAGGGGAATACGGCGGAACTCAGGATCCACGCGGGTGCAGTTCATGGCGGTGGTTCAGTGAGTGGTGGTGGTAGATATAAATGGAATTGTGATATCATGGTGGCTTTTGATGTTGGTTTTATGCTCTAAGTTTCAAAATATAGAGTTTGTTTCGAATTGTATTGGAATTATTTGTTTATAAAGCAGCGAAGATTTTAAAAAGTTACATTTTGGCGCCGCAACGTGGAGGGCACGACAGCAACACATGATCCGATGAAATCTATGCATATTTAGAGATATAATTAGGCCACGGTGTTTGTTAAACCACGAGGATACCCTGAGAAAGCGGGATACGTAAACAATTGCACGCGTAGTCTAACAACCACTACACACTTTAACAATAAGTGAACTCTCGACCGGGTACACGAGAACTTGGAAAAATGGCGACGATAGAGAAATGTTTAAAGGAATTAAAGAAGGCGGAGATAATAGAGGAATTAAGAGAGCTTGGTTTGAATACCGCCGGGGTAAAACAAGAATTGATGGATAGACTGAGAACCGCATTTGAGGAAAAGGGAATTAATATTGATTCGTATCGGTTTAAATTGAAAGAAGCACAGATAATAGAACCTGACGTAGTTACGTGGTTGAAGGAATTCAGAAGAGAATTTGTGGAGAAAGATAGACTTCAAGAAGAGCAGAGAGAAAGGGAAAGAAGAGAACGAGAGGAGAAAGAAAGACTGCAAGAAGAGCAGAGGAGGAACATGGAAGGGTTATTAAGAGACGTGATCAGACAACAGGCAGATGGAATTGCAGAAATTCAGCGTGTAGTTAACCCATTTATGCCGAAGGTTTGAAAAATGCGAATTTTACCCTGGTTTTTACATATTATAGATAAAAATACGTATGAAAACAATATCTGAAAGAAAAATCAATGTATCTCTTGCCAATTATTAATTACGTGGTGTTCCAAAAATGGAACACTAGGCAAATCCACTACTATGACGTACTCAATGATAACATGCAAATCATTTGATTCAGTCATTTATTAACTCACTATTAAGAGTGATATTCAGGTAAACACCTAACATGAAAGGATGCATTGCATTTTTTACATTGTTAAGTGATATTTTTGTGACAATGGACACAACAAGTTTGCTTTTCTTGCTTTACAATCGTATGATTCATGCCGTCTTGACGTGAGTCAAGGTTATATGGATGGTCCTTTTCCTACCAGGCTCAGCAGTATTAATATATGTCTCTACATAGTGAATAGCAACACGGCGACGAAATTAAATTAGATAAATTGGCTTCACATCGTTTATTTTATGCAATTGCCATGCATTTTGTAAAGCCAGCTCAAAGCAGAATAACAGAGGGCACTAGTACCATTTCTTTCCACGGATACTCGTCAATATTTTCATCAGCTCGGTCCACTCCTCCTATTCACTGATTATAGACCTTGATTAAATTTGACTGAGTAACTTATGTCTTTTTTTCTGATTTTGAGAATAACGATTGACCTGTTGCTAAGGATTGATACCGTCACCAGAAGACGCAACAGTCACATAACTGTTATCATTCCATCTGCAAACAATATTGCCTTTACCATCGATTAGGTAATCAAATGTGCCCTCATCTTTTTTTTCTTTAGGTTAGCATTCGGTATTAAAGGAGGTTTGTCAATGTGATCTTTTCTTGCTGTACTTGCTTCTTGATGGCCCATTGAATGAAGCTTACCGAGGAGTGATATTTTTGTGAAAAAGTTGTCGAACAACAAATGGTATTTACCAGGATGCTGCGTTGTGAGTGCCTCAGTAAATTGCAAAACAATTGAAGCACCTACACCATATTCTTGGTATTGAGTGTCCGGGTTTTTTCCTTGATAAGGCTGAAACCAGCAAATGTTCAGTTGCTCTATGAGAGGTCACAGCTTGGAAAACTTGTCCATATGGTTCGAGTTAGATTTGTCAGCAACATGCAAATTTAAAAATATGGTTTGAAATCGGTAACGTCTCAATGCATCAGTAGCTAGAGAATTATGCGAATCTGGTCTTTGCTTCAAAAACATACGCCGTCTCGGAACAGATGTAGCCACTCAGGAAAATCATTCCCAAAAATCACTGACAGTCAGTTCAAGGTTTACGCCCTTACTTGCAGCATATAAATTGGAATATTTGCTAATCATATCAATCACTTCAGTTCCCTAAAGGAATCCTAAATATTCTGTCGGGGTTTTCATTTTCGTGATTTGTTCTTCTGAAACTCTACCACCTACTGACTGGGCAGTCATATCGCTTTTCTTCCATTTGCGCACAACTAAAAGGCTAAAATTCCCATTGATAAGACGGCTATACACGGTGAATGAACATGCAAATGATCATATTGAATGATGAAAAGATCATTCATGGGATGATGCAAGCAAAATAGAACATGTTCTAGTATTCACTGAATGATCATGGCGGTTCATTCGCGAATTTTTCCGCTATACACGGCGAATGATTTCATTCCCGGAGAAATCATCATCATTCAGCATGATCATTCGCATGATCATTCACTGTGTATAGTCATCATCATTATCAGCCTTCAGACACGGAGAGGGAAAGGAATATAAGCATTACTCTAATGGCTGATTAGGCAGAAAGGGGGAGGGTAGCTCTGAGCAGGACAAGTGCGTATCCCGAACACTTACGATAAACTTTCTGCTAAAAAGAAAAGGAGATGCATATTGGGTGCAAGCAGCTGCGCTTCGCTCATTGATTAATGCTCACGATGCCAATATGACCCAAGGGGCTTGGTCCCGAATGGAAGAGTGCACAGGGTGACTCATATGTTTTCATCTCTCTGTTCATAATTGATCAGATATCGATGTATTTATTCTTTCACTGAAATGGAATCTGATTATAGCCAAGACATATCATAGTTTCCCTCAGTCGCATAAAATCTAATTGCTGACTTTATTTAAAGTTAAAGTGAATATTTCAGTGCGCCTGAATGCACACATGATAGTAGTGGATTTGCCTAGTGTTCCAAAAATGGAACACTGTTAAATAAAAGCTTATAACTAAAACAAAATACATTGTTTCAAAATTTTATTCCTATAGCACTATAGGTTATCTATTACTGAACATGCAGGGAAAAAATTACAACATTTGGGCATAATGGCAAATAGTTATTAATATAACATTTGAGATGGTCTCAGAAAAACTGCCTTGAAAAAAAAGACCAATATTTATAAACATACTGACCGCGATGGGTTGGCAAAACTGACTGATTCTTTGCGCCCCGTAATAAAATGTACCTTTATAAAGAGGGTCAGAGAGAAAAACCGTGGCATATTGCTGTGTAATTAGTCGTGGTAATTAAATTAGAAAGTCGCGTCAGGTGTTCCAAAAATGGAACACTAGGCATAAATGGGTTAAGCAACTTATTGAAGAGAAAGTAGAAGGAATAAGAGAGGAATGGAAACAGAAGCTATCCGCACACAGAGAAGACTTGGAGATGGGGCAGAAAGAGATTAGGGAAGAGATTGGTGTATTAAAAGAAGATTCACGACAAGAGAGGATTGAAGTTCGCGCAGCATTAAAAGACGTACAAGGAAGAACAATGCAGGAGATTGAAAAAATCGGTGAAGAAACGAAGAGAAAATTTGATATAGTAAGCGAAAGAATGCTGGAATGCGACGTGAAAATAGATCAGGTGTCGGAGAGAGCAAAAGCAGAAGCGGCAAGGCTAGAAAAACGAATGCAATCAATCGGCCGGAAGGAGACGGAGTGGTTGAGAATGCGGGGCGACAAAGGAGGAAGTGTATCACAAATACCTGCAATCAATGTGAAGATTCCACAGTTTGATGGACGAAAAGGAGCGAGACCGATGCGATATATGCATGAATTGGAGGAGTATCAAGGATTATATCAGCTGACGGATGGTGACATGCTCAAAATTATTCGGCAAGGCATGGTAGGACCGGCTGGGGAATGGATGACTGCCACGTATCATTTGCAGACTGATATGGGAAATTTCAAAAAATTATTCTTTTTGGGGAAAACAACATCAGATGGAGGTGAGGAGAATGCTCGATTCCGGTCAATACAACAGGAATGGAAATATGAGCAGGGTAGAATATGCTACGAAAAGGATAAGTGCAGCAAAAGAATTGCAACCTGCCATGGAGGACGAGGAAATCATATATAGACTCGAGCATCATTTTGGACCAGAAGTAAATGCCGCCATTATTACACAGCATATAACGGCATTACTGCAATTATTGGAACTTTTGGGACGATATGACAACGCCGCACCAGAACAACACCGAGAGTCTAGACCGGAGGCAGGACAACGGGAAAACCGACGCCAACAATGGAACGAGAGAGAGGGAGAGACAGGAGATGGGATCCAAACAATCCGTACAGGCGGGGAGAAATGGAATATCACCGAACAGCTGATCGCGTAAATACCCTCATTTTCGAGAAGAACGATGGTATTAGTGTTGCGGGAAGAAAATCGGAAAACTAAATAGGTCTCGTTGTATTCCATGTCCCGACGCACCAAAGACCGAAGAAGATGGGACGATCAAGAATACGAATACAGAGGAGAAAAGGAAGAGGAAAAATAGAGTTAGGAGTCTAATAAAGTCACCACAAGAATTACTCAAAGAGGAGAAAGATGACGGGGGTCCAGGAATCAGATGCCCGGAAATAGAGATAGCAATTAACGGATTGAAAATTGGTGCACTTATAGACACAGGATCGGAGATTACCTGTATAAGTGAAGAGTTTTACGATGAAAACAAAGCATATTTTAAGGAAGTGATGGAGTTACCTGTAAGAGGAGTTCAAGTAACGGAAGCGATTGGACGGAAGAGTGGTAGAATTAAAAAACAAATATTTCCCACGATGAAAATCGGAGATATTTGTGTTGACTTGAATTTTACCGTAGTCCCGGGGTTAATAAAAACAATCATTGTGGGTACGGACACTTTAGATATGTGGAGGGCTAAAATTGACTACAGAGATAGGGTTGTAATTATAAAGCAAGGAGAAAAGACGGTGAGATGTCCATTCAAAGGGGCAGAAGTACCTTCGCAGCGACTGGTGATGCACATAGAAGAAATGCAGATGGAAAAAGGATATGTGACGCGAGAGGAAGAAGTGATTTCCACGGAGGAGATAGAGAGCAGCATTGAGAAGATCCCGGAGCTTTCAAGAGAAGAGAAGGCAGTATTAGCGGAAGAAATTAAGAAGAGGAAAGAGATATTTAAGAATACGCCTGGGAAAATAAAAGGGTATTCATATAAAATTGAGGTAAAAGAAGATGAAGAATTTCATGGTAAATGTTACACTATTCCGCTGAATCTACGAGAGAAAGCAAGGGAAGCCATTAAAAAGCTGTTACTCCAAGGGATTATCGAGAAGAGTACGTCACGTTACATATCACCGTTGGTTTGCTTACTTAAGAAGGACAATTCGGTACGTTTGTGCATGGATGCAAGGGCAGTAAATAAAATTATTAAGCCAGATTATGCCACATCCAGAACACCGCAGGAGTTATTTCAGGAATGCGCCAACGCGAAAATTATGACATCGCTGGACCTCACACAGAGTTTTTACCAGATAGAATCACACCCACAATCTAGGAAATATTGTGCCTTCACATTTGAGAGAAGGATCTACCAATCCACCCGAGTACCGTTTGGTTGTTCAATCAATAGCAGTGCATTAGTGAGAGCAATTGAATATATTTTGGGAGACGAACATGAGAATTTCTGTCTGAATTTCGTCGATGACTTATTAATTATTTCACAGAATTTAGAAGAACATTTTGGACATTTGGCGAGAGCGCTGGATAAATTGAAAGACGCTGGCATCACAATGAATTTTGAAAAGGTGAAGTTTTGCAGTCAACGGATAGAATTCCTGGGACATGAGATATGCACAGAAGGGATCACAATTGCGGAGGAGAAGTTAGCACCCATACGTGATTTCCCACGCCCACGGAATAGGAAACAGATGAAGTCATTCTTAGGATTGATAAATTACTTCGCGGGATTCCACATGGACCACGCTAACTTGACTTCTGTTTTAAATGACCTCACAAAGTAAGGATAGAAAAGTTTGAAGTGGGAGACCTAGTGTTGATACCTACGGATCCAGTTTCAAATAAAGAAAGAAAAATTTTCAAAGCATTCTTACCTATCTATGAGGGTCCATACGGGATCAAGGAGTCCAAGGGAAGTTTTACTTTTCTACTGATACATCCCATAACAGAAGAAGAACGTGGAGTATTCCATGTATCCAAGTTAAAACGATATCAAGGAGAGATCACAAAAACACACCACCAACCACAGCAACACACACACGCAAACACCACAACCGTCTTAACCCGATTTCAGAAGCAAACTATGGACGGTAGATGAAGAAAAAGGGGAAGTTAGATCACAACGAATACCTACATTGTAGTTACGGCAGCGAAAGGCAAGCACAAAGAAGCAATTTTAACGCGAGGAATAATCCTATACTGACGGGAGAATAAATACTTTGTAGCAAAAGGGTCAGTTGCAGGACAATGAAAGAGCAACTTAGGGGATTAGCGCGTAGGGCGATTAGATAAGTGGCGAAAGTAATTACATCCTGGAGAGATGGTGGAAGGGTGATATGACCACATAAAATTGAGGATAAATACATGTGTTATACCTTGATAGGGATGATAACAAAAATGTTTTGTTGGTTGTTTATTAAATACATATGTAATGTTTATATGCTTGGAATGAATGATGACAATGATGAATGAATGAGTAAAGTGTATAAAGCAGGGGAGTGATAAGTGAAATAAGTGTGGCAAATAGAAAAATGAAATGCCAGTATGGAGTAAACAGTGTTTATGTGATGGGAAGGGGGAGTGAAGTGCTCTGGCTTTAAACTGCAATAGAAGAGGTATGAATGTGTTTTCAAAGTTATGGTTTCAAGTGTTTATTATTTTCCTAAATATTATTGTTAATCTGGTACATTATTCAGGTCAATGCCGATGTTATATCTGATCAAATGGTCAACGAGGCATATTCTGCTAATGTGAATAATTAAGTATAATATTGTTGTGTTTAAGAAAACGACTGAAGTGTTATTTTGTTTATTGGTATTTGGAGGGAGTAATAGGGTATTCAATCTCATTTGTTTAGAAGATAATATTTTGAAATTGTTTGGTAAGTGTATATTGTAAGACCTACAGGTTGGAATGCTGAAATTTTTAGAAAAGAAATACCAGTCAAATTAGAGGTGTCGGGGCCACCATCAAAATTTATAATTAGAGGTTTTCGAAACAAAATTTTGTATCTAAAAAATAAAAAAATTGTTCTTTCGACGGGGCAATGTAACATAACATAAACAAGCCACCATATTGTTTTATATAATTTAAAACTGACAATGGTAGTGAGGGACGGGGGGATTGTTGTGAAGGAAAACGGGGAGTTGTGTATGGAGAGTCGAAGGAGGCAGACGTGTTTAAAGGAAGGATTGGGAGAGGGACTAAGAAAGGTGGCGGTGTAGCAGAGAAAGGAAGAGAAAGCAGAGAAGGGGAGGCGCCTACGAGAGGAGAAGAGAGCGGGAGGAGGAGAATACGGCGGAACTCAGGATCCACGCGGGTGCAGTTCATGGCGGTGGTTCAGTGAGTGGTGGTGGTAGATATAAATGGAATTGTGATATCATGGTGGCTTTTGATGTTGGTTTTATGCTCTAAGTTTCAAAATAGAGTTTGTTTCGAATTGTATTGGAATTATTTGTTTATAAAGCAGCGAAGATTTTAATAAGTTACAACCTCTAGGCAGTGTCCAGAAAATGACCGACTGGTCCACTGGGTCTCTTCACGTTCTGAACCCAAGAAGGGAGATTCTGCTCCACAGCAAATGTATTAACCTGTTAACCGGGGAATCCCCTTTTTAATTACGCAGCATACAACGGGCGCGCACACTTTCGCTAGGACGTATCGGTACGTCACGCCCGGAGGACGTAATTTCATATTATTATTAGTGATGGGTCGGTTCGATTCCTCGATTCTTCGATACCTCGATTCTCGACCAAGAACCGGAATCGAAAAGAGTACTTGCCGAGGTGAAAAATCGATTCCGATTCCAGTAGAACTTCAAACAACAAAATATATGACCGCGTTTCCAACAGTCATTTGAATTTTTGCGCCACGTAATCGTAATGACAAAACAAATCTTCTTGGGATGTGCAAGTACTCGAAAATTCAAGTCGATCGAGTAGTTGGTACTCGACTCGAGCGTTTCGAGTAGCATTACGAATGTCAAGTCGAGTAGTTAAGGTTACAGAGCTTTCGAGGCTAGTAGGTCCAGCAATATGCCGGCAGGAAGCGCTATCATGAAACTCATGTAATAATGCAGTTTTAAAGCCGATAAGTCATTCTAATGCCTTGGCCAGGTAGTTTCAGCTTGCCGAATACACTATAGTTGTCGACGTGGGCGCCGAATACCTTTACGCGTTTACGCCAGCCGCGGCGGCCGATCGTCTTCCTACTCCGCGCACACTGGTCCGAAATCGGAAAAAGCTGGAATAAAGTTCAAAATGACCTTTTAGGGATAGAGACTTGAAACTTAGCGTAAATAATCATAAATCTTTACCAGATATAGTTTTATATGCCATTTTACATATATACGAACCTTTAGTGAGATACTGAGGCCCAAACATGACCAATTTTTCGATGCCACGCGAGATATCGTTTTTCCTCAAAAAATCTTTGAATTTATCCAATTGGTTTTGCGTTGGTATGAGTTTTATGGAATAAAAAACGCAATATTCCTTTGATCTGGTGCTTTGGCTATACTTTCAATGACTTTTGGCTCTCATCTGTCTGGTTTTACGACGCAAAATGGCCGACCCGTTTTTCACGTGAAATTTGACATTAAGTAGACATTATCTTTCGTTTACGAAAAATATAACTCGGAAAATTTGAACCACAATATAGAGTAGAGATTTCTAAAGAGTACTATTTAGAAATCTAGGAAAAAAAGTCTGCGACGAAGGAAATAAGAGCGATTTTTCAATCGCGCGTCAAGGCTCAGCTACACGCCGCGGAACTCTAAGGCTCGGTAACTGAGGCCGTTTTTTCAAGTTTTTTAAAACATTAGTCTTGAAAATCGTCATTTAAAGCACGGATAATCGTCTTCATTGACTTAAAACACTAAACTGAGGATGTTAAAAAGAATTATGTATAGATCGACTAGAACATTTAGCGCATTACTCGAGTGAAAATACTAAGGATTGGATATTTTTCGAAACTATCCCACGCATAAGAAATATGCCTCGGGTATTGAAGTAAAGTGAAGAGATTAAGTCAGCATGCTTAAGAGAGAGAAAAATGAACTGTTTCGATGAAAGGCAACAACCGATACCCTTTTTCCCTTTCCACCTTCGCCGAGGTGAGTCGCGCGGAAGGGGAAGTTTTGACACCACAAGGCTCTTTTAGCCATTTTTATTACTGCGCCCGTCCGATGTGATATTCATTTGTAGCGTTTAGTTTCTTTCTTGAGCTTAAAAAAACAAGAGTTTTTAAGGTTGATTAAACGACGTGAGAAGTATAGATTTTTTGGCTCTACAAAACTAAAGCTAAGTTCTTTAGTCCATTCGCTTAGTCACTTGAGTTCGATGAGGACTCAAGATCCATAAAGATGGATGATATAGTTTTTAATAAAAATTCCAGTTTCCGAAATCTTGCAATTTTGGTAGGAAAGTACTTGCCCAGTCACACAAGTGTGTAGCAAAAGGCAATATTCTGCAGGCAGTAATACTGTAACATGGAGACATCAAAACCAGCTGGCTGAGCATGAGCATGCTGGTTTTTCTGCTTGAGAATTTGAAAGGGCCAAATATTACATGATTCATCTACATAGTATTTAATATTTAATACAGCTATGAAAATTTCTGTACTCAGGGCTCTCCCTTGTAGTTTGGATACATATATATGGTCGACATATTATGAGTGCCAATATTTTAAAGTAATACCTATCATGTAATACCACTTTTCAGGTATTTTCTGTTTTGAAATATACCTATTATATTTCAATTACATAGTGATGATATGAAAGATGCTTTTGTCAACTGACTCTTTTACAGAGTAATATTTTTTTAAAGTGGTTTTCTTGTTTCCTGGAATTTAGTCATATTTTTCTTAGAACCTATGGCATCAGAATCGATGGGATCGGTATCGGTAGAATCGGAATCGAAATGTCAGAATCGGAATCGGGATCGGAATCGATAAAATTTTGGAATCGACCCATCACTAATTATTATCTTTTTATTTATGCTTAAAATAAATGAAAAGACTATGAAATATATATTTTTTCGTTTATTTATACATATGGCACAAAGGAATGTACAAAATTACGAGCAAATAAAAAAGAATACCAACCATAAAATTGAAACATCGAATTAAAGAATTATAACTTTCAGAAGTAATGATAAAGATTACAATATATATTTTTTTATTTAGATTACAAATAAAAAATTTTAAAAAGTTATGAATTACAGAACATTAAAAAACCAAACAAATAAAATAGAAATGTTGTTTAAAACATTAAATTAAATATACATATATACGTAAAAACTCAAAACTCAATTTCCGTGTGATATATTTTAAAACAATTGTTGATACATAGTGCTACCTAACAATCTGGGGGTCTATTCTCTAACTCGAAGCTCCCGTCGTGGTAGCTTCGAACTAGCTACCAGAATTGGCTACCAACCTTATTCTCTAACAGGGAGTAGCTTTCTCAGACCGAGAATTTCTGGTAGCTTTCTCAGACCGGATATGGGGTATGAGAAATATTTCGTGCGAACTCAGTTTTTACTCTTAGAACCAATGAAATCACTAGTTTCATTTCGTAGCCTGCGGGAAAATCATAATGTAGTCGTTCTCGGCTGACTTTTTCTTCTAGTTGAAATTAATGTGCTTTGTAAATTACGAAATGCTGAGTGCCTTCAGCTTTCATAATAATAGAAATACGAATAATAATAGAAATACGTAGAAATAATTATATTTGGCTAAGCGGCTTTTATATCAATTCAATAGTTTCGATCGATGCAGCACTTTATGTCACGATTGATAATCATGTAGGCCATGTAAATATAATGAAGAGAAAATGTTAGTAAACTACCAACATATTAAACCAATGCTATCACATTGTCGTTCTAATTCCCGAGAACTTTACACTCAGCGCTCCTTATGCTTTTGCCTGTTTGATGCAAAAATTTTGATGACCAACTGTTTCTGTGCAGAGATTGTTCCTTCTTGCACTGCGAGAGAATATCTCAATAACATGTGCATACGATAAGTGTATATTATTTCGGGAATATCTTCAACAAAGTTAATGGGAAGGTGGAGAAAATTATGTTTGAAAGTTACGTCATTTCACTCAGATTGGCCTAAGCAATCATTTTAGGCTCACAATATGCTTCAAACGATATTTACACAAAACTCTACTGTCGTGCCGTTCTCACGACGGCTAAATTAATATTTAAATGGTTTTATGAATAAGTATTATATGCCAACCGCCAAGCTTGCACTATTGCAAGCGAGGGCGATTCATTAGAACTTGACCATCATTATGAAAAAACAACCTATTAAACGTAGTTCCTTCTCCCAATATTAAAGTCATATTATATTATTGTTTTTGTGATGACTTCCTCCGTGGGCTTCTGGAATATCCATGGCTACACTTTCTCAAAATTCAAAACAAATACACCAACTTAACTACCGGCACTGAAATTAAATGCGTATATACGGCCAAAGACACACAAATGAAAGCAGAATGATATCATGAACACATTTATTCATTGGAAGAGCAAAAAATTTAATAATAACTATCATGAAACACCTTACATTGCATTATAACACAATAATATATCCACCTCTCTACGGTCTGCATCTATATAACACTAAACCCTCTTCACACAATCACTTCACAACAAAGATCGTTGCTAATAATGCACGGTAAAGTTAATCATAAATGTATAAACACTTGCAAAAATAAGACATCCATCTCTGTGCAGTGGATACATTGGCATTGGTAATGATTTCAACGCATCCACTTGTACCGTCACTACAACAGTCTCTCGCAACATCAATAATAATCACTGTTTTCGGGGTTTTTCTTCTCACTAGTAATGACTTCATGCAAAATAAGATTTCACGTGATATAAAATGATTGAAAGCAACATTTTTCTTCTCCAAATAATGAAATCAACTAGTTAACGCGATCGATAGTTCACTCCGAAACATATATGTTTAGTCACGAAATTTGTCACTCATGCCCACTACTTTGTTAAGAATACAATAATTGAAGGCTTCAAATAATTTACGCAGCATTCCCGACCTCATTAAAGAAAATAATTACGCAAAACAACAAAAATAGTCAACACTTTTCTTGTTTACCACTCAATCGCTAGCCGTGTCAAGAAAGACTGATGGGATAGAACAAAAGATTAGCGACACGCGCCACTTGGTTCACGGCGGTTCATAGGAATTCCCTATAGCCGTGTCCCAATTGGCCATTTGGCTATGCCAATTCCAGGATTTAGCCATGACGCCATCTTGGAAGGATGTCCCAACTCGTTAGCCAGCATAAGGGAGGGAATTTAGGCAGCTAACGCGGCCGCCAGATTTAGGCATCGAGGAGTGCATCCTTCGCCCGACTTTTCCCATGATTCAAAGCGTGCAAAGCGTCTTCAGGAGAAAGGGCATCATGGCTGTCAACAAGGGATAGTACTTGTTTGCAAGTAGTGTTGATATTTTGAGACTTGTTCGAATAATTATTAATTTTTATTTTGTTTATAATAATGAAATTGCGTTAATGGAAGTGTAAGAATTACGGAGAAATTATTTAATGAGAAGGCGGCGTTAATTTTAATGCTAATTAATGTTTGTATGCTTCATATATATGTATATGTAATTTTATAACTTTTTATACCGATCACATGCTATCTTTTGCTACCGTTTACTTTTTTATAGGGTTAAATAATGCTTAATTATGTAACACTATGTCTAAATTCTTATTTAACACTTTTTGTACATTAGGTTAACACCCGTAAGAATAAACAATTATTATTATATGTTATTGGACAAAGTCCCGAAATTGGAATCGGAATAAGTAACAACATTTAAAATCTATAGTGATTATAAGATATGATACCGAAACCTGATTTATGTACGTAAACCATACTTTAAATAAATTTTGAAAATAATTCCCAAGTCAGACGGTAACCGTTTGAATAGACTAAATAGACCTGTTCTTAATAATACAAAACTATAAATTAAATTGCTAAAATATAAGGAATTCGAAAAAGTACTTGGTTGAGAGACGGTCAGGTACTATTACAAAACGTTTGTCTAAGATATCTACTAAAATTATGATTAAATACTCTTCTCCGACATCTAATACTCAAAATCACTTGACACATCACATTTTAACAATTTAGGGTGGGTTTTGTTCATCATTTGTTCGAATCATTCCGATTATCTCTTGTTTTGAATTGCCCTAGTGCCCAGTAGATGGCAGCACCTGCGTAATGATGTCCCAATTCATGCTCCCTTGTGGTTGGCTGCCCAGAATCTGGCTGGCTAAATACATGATGCCTAATGGCTAACGAGTTGGGACACGGCTTATGTATTTTGATGGTAGCTAGCTGAAGCGCGGGGTTCGAGGGCGCGCTTCGCGAAGCTACCGTGGTAGCTAGTTTGAAGCTACGGAAGTAGCTTCAAATCCCATAGAGAATAAGGGTTGGAGCCTAATAAGCTACCGGTAGCTTCTGCAAGCTCCCTTCGCCGGAGCTTCAGCGTTAGAGAATACAAGTGGTAGCAAGTAGCTTAATTAAGCATCTTTCCACCAGAAAGCTACCGCGCTTCGAGTTAGAGAATAGACCCCCTGGACACCAGTATGTAGATTCTTTCCTAAGACCTTTTTTGTAGCAAACTCGGCATTTTCTGGATTTAGTTTTTCCTACATCGCTTTTCATTTGTTCTGGAAAATGCCTTTCAACTAAGCGTGATGGTTTAGGTGTAGAGCTACTTGTGTCGCGGCTCCAGCGACACTCTCGGTTGCGAGGGAGACAGGGGGGGGTCTGTAAGGACAAGCGAGGTCCGCGGCTGCTGCTTCCGCGTGGCTGGGTCCGGCTCTGTCCGGAACTGCCTCTCTGGGAATCTCCGTGGATCCGCGACAGCTCTGGCGGAGTTCCGGCGTTGGCGGCGGGTCCAGGCGCTACGGCGGGGTCATGGGCCTCGTCCTCCGTCTGCTTCCGCGGGTGATGACCTCAGGCGGGCGGCGGTGTCCGGGGAGAGGACCCTCTGGGACAGCGTGAGCGCTCCTCGCGGAGGGTGCGAGTGCGGCGCCGGTCCACCCGCAGTTTACGGGGCATCCGGCAGAGTGCGGCGCCGGTCCACCCGCAGTTTACGGGGCATCCGGCAGAGTGCGGCGCCGGTCCACCCGCAGTTTACGGGGCATCCGGCCGATTGAGGGCCTGTGGTAGGAACTATGAGGATATGCTCGCTCTTAGTCCTAGCTTCGGCCTCCTCAACCCCGACTGCCTTCCATGGTCCGGGCAGCGTCTTTTATATCCAACCCTGGCCTCCCTCCGTCCAATGAGGGTGCTCCGCTTGGTCACAAGGTGACGCGTTCGCTGTGCAGGTGTGCGGTCGGGGTGTGAGGGCAGGTGCGCAATTAAAAGCGGGAGTGGGGAAATCACGTGGTGTGAGGGGAAGGCAGCCGGCTGGAGTGGGGAGAGCGTTCCGGTGGAGTGGGGAGGGTCACGTGGTGACGCGTTCTTCACCGGGGGCGCGTGTTTCAAGTGGGTTTTGCCCATGTTCCAATGCAGCACAACAATCCACCCCTCCCCTGATGGTGCAAAACCCGCGAGAAGAAACACTGTGGGGGCATTGTGGCCGTATAGTGTCGGTCCATAGAATATCCTTGGTTGGCACTGTGCACTTGGCATCGCTGCCGGGGGAAGGTTTCTTCCTGTGTGGATGTGGTGGGCTCTGTGGGTTGTGGACGTGTAGTGAGCTACTCTTCGCTCGCTGTCCTCCTTTCTTGCAGGCCCAATTCATGCAGCTCTGTACGTGTTTGCGGACGTCGGAGAGTGCTGCTCGCCAATGATACCCTTGAGTTAGGGCCGTGTAGGTCGCCTTGATTCCAGGGTGTCCTTCCAATGGTGTATCGTGGTAGCGTTGGAGAACTTCTTTTCGTAAAGCTAGCGGGACCCATAGCCTCCAAGGTCCTTTTTGGCCGGGCCGGGACCACAGATGATCGATATCGTCCTTGTACTTCTTAAGGAATCGTTTCTGTGTTTTTGTCCTTGAGGGTGTCTGCTGGGCATTCAGTAGCTTCTCCCTGATGTCTGCGACCTCTGGATCTTCTTGTTGCGCTTGCTGGACTCTTTCGTATAAATCCGCGTGCTGTGTCACGACACGGATAGATGGTGGGACCATCCTGTCCATATCCAGAGTCAGAGCGTCTTTTGATTGTTGCGTCCAGGCTGCAGTGACTCGGCCCGTAGTGCCGAAGGAGATTATACCTTGTGAGTAGTCTATGACGGCGTCGGCGCCTCGAAGCCAGGGGTGTCCCAGGATGAGATCCTCCTCCATGTCCCGTATAATGTGCAACGTTACTGGTAGATGCAATTTTTGGACGGTGACTATGGTCTGCAGGTCCCCCGTTGTTAGGAACGTATCTCCCTTTACCGTTCGTAGTGTTGTGGGTTCTCCTTGGACTCGTTTCTGGAATTCCACTGGCAGGCAACGTTCAGCTATTAGATTCACCCCGGCTCCTGAATCGATGAGGGCGTGGAGTACTTCGCCGGCAAGTTCCACCTGGATTCTGGGGGTGTTTATAGCTACCCCATCAGGTTGTGTGGCCCCTATAGACGGGTGGGTGGGCCGGAAGAGATTTTCTGAATTTCCGCCTGGTTTGCTGTGACAGTCTCGGTGCAGGTGGTATCCTGGACAGTGCTTGCATTTTGGTGGCCTAGAAGGTTGTGTGTAGGTGACATCTTCGGCCTGGTCGGCTTCAATGGCGCTGGCTAGCCGTATGAGCTCTTCAGTGCTCTGCGGTGGGCAGGCTCGGAACATCTGCTTGATCCTTGGGAGGAGTTGTTCCGTCAAGGTGGGTAAGAAAGTTTCCTTATCTCCATCTGGGAACAGCCTCCGAAACAACTGGATCTTTCGAAGGATAAAAATCTCTGCGCTTTCCTTCGGTGTCTGCATGCTTCCAAATAATTTCGCCTGTATCTGGGCCCTCCGTGCTGCTGTGTCAAACCTTCCCTTCAGCCTTTGCTTGAATTCGTGCCAAGTGAAAGCGAATTCCCGGTACGGTGTCCACCACCTTCTTGCATCCTCTTGGAGTTGTTGCTCCGCTCTCCAGACCCACCATGATGTGGGTATCTGGTCCTCGTGGAACCTTGTCTCCATGCCTCGCAGGAACGTCTCCGGATCTTCTGCTTCTCCTCCGAAGAACTCCGGCCACGGGGGACGGTAGGATGGCTCCGGCACAGCCCGAGGAGTGCTGTTCTGCGGTTGGCGTTGACTGCATCTTCCGCATATGAACTGCAGCCCTTCAATGTCCCTCGCTTCGTCCCTCCAGCCAAGGCAGAGGTGATGAAACCATCGTTGGCAGCTGGCACAGGAAATCAGGTGCTCCCCTACTCTGGTGCATGATGAAGCCTCGCATTGATCCCTTGTGCGGGTGCGAGATGGGTTGGGCGCCACCGAGTTTTGTTGAAGCTCTCTCGGAAGAGCTATGGTAGGTGTAGCGGGTGCTCCATCGATGGGTTGTACATCCATGGTGGAGGCGTTGGTTTGCCAGGCGTTGTCAGTCGGAGGATGCTGTGGGTCCCGGCTGCTATCCATGCTGCCGGTCGATGTCCCCGTAAGTTGGGCGCCAATTGTCGCGGCTCCAGCGACACTCTCGGTTGCGAGGGAGACAGGGGGGGGTCTGTAAGGACAAGCGAGGTCCGCGGCTGCTGCTTCCGCGTGGCTGGGTCCGGCTCTGTCCGGAACTGCCTCTCTGGGAATCTCCGTGGATCCGCGACAGCTCTGGCGGAGTTCCGGCGTTGGCGGCGGGTCCAGGCGCTACGGCGGGGTCATGGGCCTCGTCCTCCGTCTGCTTCCGCGGGTGATGACCTCAGGCGGGCGGCGGTGTCCGGGGAGAGGACCCTCTGGGACAGCGTGAGCGCTCCTCGCGGAGGGTGCGAGTGCGGCGCCGGTCCACCCGCAGTTTACGGGGCATCCGGCAGAGTGCGGCGCCGGTCCACCCGCAGTTTACGGGGCATCCGGCCGATTGAGGGCCTGTGGTAGGAACTATGAGGATATGCTCGCTCTTAGTCCTAGCTTCGGCCTCCTCAACCCCGACTGCCTTCCATGGTCCGGGCAGCGTCTTTTATATCCAACCCTGGCCTCCCTCCGTCCAATGAGGGTGCTCCGCTTGGTCACGAGGTGACGCGTTCGCTGTGCAGGTGTGCGGTCGGGGTGTGAGGGCAGGTGCGCAATTAAAAGCGGGAGTGGGGAAATCACGTGGTGTGAGGGGAAGGCAGCCGGCTGGAGTGGGGAGAGCGTTCCGGTGGAGTGGGGAGGGTCACGTGGTGACGCGTTCTTCACCGGGGGCGCGTTTCAAGTGGGTTTTGCCCATGTTCCAATGCAGCACAACACTTGTTGATATCTTTGGGTGGGTTTTCATTATGTTGTTATCTACCAATTTCTCCACACACACTATCAAAAAGTGTAATCGATCCAAATGACCTTTATCTTTTTTGTATATAACATATGCATTGAAGCAGCACATATCAATTAATCGTACAAAAATTTTCTTATAAACTTTTTTTTAGCCTATTACGGGCAGCCATGTAGGCCACCATAACTCCATCTCCCAAATCTACGCCGCCCATATTCTTGTTGTAATCCAGGACAACATTCGGTTTTTCTTGCCTTCTTCCTCTCTTTTCAATCATTGTCTTTTCGTCATCATGAATAGAACTGAGCATCAACACGTCTTTTTTGTCCTTCCATTTTAAAACCATAAGTTTGTCCTTGAATCTTACTATATGTTCATTTTTCTGTAATTTTTTTGTTTTTATTTCCTTGGGGATTCCGACTCTGTTTATCCTCATTGTTCCAACAATATCTGTATTTTTTTTTACACAAGAGTTCAGCCAAATGAATTGAGGTATAGAAATTATCTAAGTAAATCCTATATCCTTTATTCAGTAAGTCATGTGTTAACTCCAAAACAATTCTTGTTGATTGTTTTTCTTGTGGGTAGTTCAAACCATAATTTGTGTCCTTCCCTGTGTACAAAATTATATTTTGGACGTATCCAGTTTGGCTTTCACTCAAAATAAACAACTTCATTCCAAATCTAGCTCTTTTTGTACATATATATTGTTTCCAAGACAAATTCCCTTTCCACAATAAAAGAGATATTCATCTACGCATATTTCTCGTTCACATATGTAAAAACTTTTAAACTCTAATGACAAATTATTGGTGATTGGATCAATTTTATATGTTTTTCTATTACATGTGTTAGGATCAAAACTTAGATTGTCTGCAAAATGCAAAAATTTACATAATAAACCAAACCTGCTTTCGCTCATAGTTTCATAAAAAAATGGTGTTTCAATTATTCTTCTCCTTGAAAAATAAAGTTCCAAAGCCGGTTTTCCAATTGTTCCTTGTAAAATTAGGAGCCCCAAAAAAATCTTCATTTCAGCTTCATTTGTATCCTTCCATTTTCGAATTCTTGAACGTGGTTTTAACTCAGGATTTTTATCAAAAAATTGAGCGGCGTACAAATTTGTTCGCTCTGTAATTAATTTGATAAGTTTCTCATCTAAAAACTTCTCAAGATGAAACAAAGGAACTTTTTTTAGAGGAGTATCGAAAGTTTTTCCAGGATGTGCAGTGAAGGGAAATGGTGGTCTTTCTGCATTTTGAGGTAGCCATTCTTCAGAAGCAATGCTGTTGCTAGGGCAAACTTTATCAACCTCTTCACTCTCTTCATTCTCAGTATCACTCAATTCCGTATCATAGTCAAAATTACTGTCAGATGAATCCGATGACGAACTCATAATACGTTTCCTTTTTCTACCTGCCGGTGCTTTGATTTCGTCATCGCTGATATCACTTTCATTCATTTTGATGGATAATTATAAAAATGTATTCTAAAATAAAAATGTTGGAAATGTAAAAAATATAAGTAAATGATATATAATACGAAAATAGGTAGGAAAGTGTAAGTACATACCCGCCACCGCTCACCCAGAACACGTCCAACCACTCCCAATAGCGAAATGATACTGATTTCCTCCGTATCTAAAGTTCAAGTCGAGACATGTATGGATGATAATAATGTATTCTATAATAAAGAGGTTAAAAATGTAAAAAATATAAGTAAATGATATATAATACGAAAATAGGTAGGAAAGTGTAAGTACGTACCTGTCGCCACTCACCCAGAACACGTCCAACCACTCCCAATGGCGAAATGATACTGATTCCCTCCCTGTCTTAAAATCAAGTCGAGACATGTATGGATGACTAATATCTTTGTCGTTCGAAAATATACGTCCCGCCCGTTCCAGGGCGCAACTTATATTTCAAGGATGTATTCATATGTCCTACCCGTACCCGATATTGATTACGTTGGACGTACATATACGTCCCGCTCGGTTAACAGGTTAAGGGCACACCTCATCACCACAGCTACAGTGTGATTTAGAATGGCCGGGTGCCAATTAATATTCTGAATGAAGAGATGTGACAAATGCCTCAGGAAGTCACTCAGGCAATGAGTTCGGTATTTGAATGACCCACCAATTCAGGTCTGAGAAACTTTCAAAACTGATTTACAGTCAATGAGAAGTTAGCTTATGATGCAAGAACTTTCCATCTTACAAGAAATATTCTCCAAAATTGTGTGTGAAGGGAAGAGAAAATAACTTTTGGATCATCTGAATGCTACATGCCAAGTATATGATGGACGGATAATACATAAATGTCTAAAATATATATGGGCACTTCAATATAAAATGTAGGTGTTTACTTACATTTAAGACAGGAAGAGGTAGGGTCTTTTCACTTTCTACCTCTTTACCACTTGGTTGATCAGGAGATGCAGCTGTTTGAAAATTTTCCAGGCACTTGAAATTGTACTTTATCTAGAGGAGAGAAAAAGCAAGAGCTAATTTTCAAAATACACATCGGCTAGGGTGAGTTTGCTCTTTAATGAATGTTTTTCCACGAATCTTCATAGCACATTATAATGAACTTTTTCTGTACTTCATGACTGCATCATCATATTAAGGAAATAGTTGAATGGCTTGAAATTCAATGCTAACGAAGACGGAACAGAGAGAACATTCAGGAGGGGTGAATTCTCTGATCTCTCTCACATTCCAGTATTCGTACATACATGGCTGACTAATCAAAAGAGGCTTTTCAGTCACTAAGCAACACACCATTGGCCACGTAAAACTAATATTTGAATGGCAACCAACTACTACAGCAATATTTGTCCAATAAGATCTGTGCAATAAGTGACTGAAACCTCACATTGAGTTGCTACACAAGAGGTTTTCAAGGAGAAATTCCACAGCTATTGTGGTCGTGCTCTTTCCTCTGAATGGACCTAGAGATAAGTTTACACACTGAAGACAAGAGATGTTGCTATCCTCATCAATTTGGATACTGAAAGGGAATTGAAAACAAATAACCAATGTCATGGCACAAGAATAGAATTACATAATATGGATCAGCCCAGCAACAGAAAATTCAATGTTGCATGTGCACTTTATAGCAGCAGATGTGCCGCTTATGTATGCATGCAGAAGTATTAATGAACAGCATCATAATGGTTGTATAATGGATAGAAAAAATCATCAAGTTATAGACTTATGGATGTTTGGTTTTTGAAGGCAGTATCTCGGAGCACCTATTAAGAATACAGTGGAACTTGGTTAGTACGTTTCTGAAGGGACCACGAAAAATGAACGTACTAACCAGGAAAACGTACTAACGAGGAAAGTAAATAAAAGCAGTCGGGGTTATTGCAATCAGTGAAAAAGTCGTCATAATTACAATTACTATCGGTAGTTCTCATAGGATCGCCTTCCTGAACTCTTTTCACATTTAAAATCAAGGAAATGAGCGCTACCATGAAAAACAATACCACGTGAATAAAAATCGCAATTTTTCATGGACATCCCGGAGACGATTTCATGATTACGGCGTCTATCTCCCGTGATTTATCCTATATATATTTACGGAACGAGGACGAGTGAAGCTCAGACAAGCGAAGACAAGTCATTTTTCTTTCTCACAGCGTACTCGGAAAATATAACAACGACCCGGAGTAAGTCGACTGGTTTTTTAAACATGATAAAAATTGGGCAAAATTATATTGACTTTCAAATTACGGCAACAGCCGTAGACATTCGCTTCTGGAATGATACCATTTCGATTGTAAAATCGATCGATATATCGACTGATGACACGCAAGATTATTAGATTACGACGTAATTACAAGAAAATTTTATATTAAACAGCTGAAATTTACTTTCAAAATTTGTCTAATGTCGTCTGCTTTCGTTCCGAGATCAAGTATTTTTAGGCTTCGCGTGGAGATCCAGAGGATCGTCTGCTCCCGCAACAGTAGTCAAGTAAATACGCACGACGTCGAGTTTATTGCCCCGTTCACATTACCATCTTTCTTAACCAGCGTAAGATGATGTCAGAACCAACGCGCGTTCACACTTACCATGGTTAGACCCTGGCGACATCTGATGAGTGGTAAAGTAATTCCAAGTGAAAAATGAATTGACAAGAGCGAATAACTTGTTGGAAGGAAATATAGAATGTGCAGGGAAAAGTTCTTGTGTAAATTGCAATGATTTAAACATATGTGCATATTATGAGCTGCTTATGAATTAAAAATTGCATTCCAGCGTCGACAATCATTGTTCCTTGTTACGTAGAAGGTAATTCAAATGTGTTCGTCCAACTAATCATTTCATCCATAGTGTGGCTTGCATTCTTCTACTGCTCTATTTAATAAGAATATAAGCGAATATTAGTGATAATTAGGTTGATATCAACAACATATACTACTACTTGCCCTTGATTCGGATGTGTCGACAAATCATTGATGTAGGTGAAGAAAATCGAGGACCTAATCTTGAGACTCGAGCCTCAATTTGAGACACTTGTGATTTGGGATGGAGATACACTTTTCGCTGCATTACATTCTTAGCTATTATTGTTTTCTGACTTTGACAAAGGACATGATCCAATCTGATGCTATACCGTAAATTAAAACTCTTTTACCTCTTCTTCAAATGTGGACGAATAACTTGCAGAAATGTGACGATTGTTGAAATTTAACTTATGAAATAAGAGAGAGAACGTGGTAATTTTTGCGATATGTGGTATCACCCGACGTTTCTAAATTTATTTTCTATCGTTACATCTGACTAGCCGTTAGCCTGATACTTTACATTGATATGGGAAGAACATTTGTTCAAGGATGAACATAAGTGATCTTTTTCAAACTGGGACAAAGAACTCTTACCAAAACATTAAAATCATTGTGACCTTCGGATTTTTACTATGGTAGTTTCGCACATTTTACTTAATTCTAGCAAAATATCAATATAGATTATTCAATCTGTCCGTAAAAATACAATACGAGCTATTAGCTAATTCACTGCGAGGTATAAAGTATATCGCATAACTTAAATCAGGTTTAAAATCTCATACTATACAACACATTACGGAATGAATCAATAGCACTTTCCTTAGAATTAATTCTGACGAATATAATTCGACAATAACGGCCGTCTCCTCTTCGAATGCTTTATTTTCTCTTTCCTCCTATCCCACTTCGTTGCTGCTTCGCCTTCTTCTTTTTCTAACCAGCCATTAACCAACTTGCGTTCACACACGCATGAACTACCGCCAACCATGGTCGGAAAACGGTGGTCAGAATCCCAACCACGGTTAACGGGAACTTGCGTTCACACCTCGTTTTGTAACCATGGTCGGGGCTAACCGGCGTAAAAAGGACGTAGTGTGAACGGGGCATATGGAGCAGTACTGCTTTAGATAATGTGGGAATTGTCTAATACCGTTAAGACTCATTTCTTCATCATGATAACTCGTGCAATAGCAACAATTGCCCACTCACGAACTTTATGCGCAGCAGTGGGCACTCCCAAGCGCTCCAAAGGCAACAGAAGGTGAGGAGCTCGGGGTGGGGAAAATTGGGGCTTCTTATTGGCTGTAGTTTTTCATAGTCAGAAATTCCCGAAAAATGGCCGCATTTTATTATTCAGCACGTCACAAGAATTCAGAAATGCATTTGGATAAATTACGGTAGAAGAAAGAGATGTGGAATGAATGGAAGAATGTAAATGGCTAATAATAATAAATTAAATCATGAATTCAGACGTTTGCGACCCTTAAGAAGACACTAGAGAACGAATTGCGGGTTGCGTCACGGCAAGCAATTGAGCGTACTAACCAGGAAAGAGCAATTTTTTCAAACGTACTAACCAAATTCTTTTACCTGTATTTTGTTCGGATGGTACCGGGACCGAGGGAAATCGCCGTACTAAGGAGGAAAACGTACTAACGAGGAACGTACTAACCAAGTTCCACTGTATTAGTAATTATCCTGCTTGCACAATAGGGCGGATCGCAAAAATCGATTTTTTTCAAATCCATCTGGCCCAATGAAAAAAAGTTGTGGAACCGATCAAAAATAAGGCCTGAAAATTTTGAGACCTGTACGTGAACCCCTGACCCTCGCTCAAATGCAATTTAGAGGGGGAGGGTCAAAATTCGAAAAATACAATATTTTATGGTCATTCCCTATAGATTTTGCCGAGTTACTGCCCTTCTAGGGCAAAAATGTTGTGGATTTTGACGTATCTGCCACCGTTTAGCCACAAAACGCCTAATTTGAGTCCGCGTCCGCGAAGAAAATATTCCAACGCCCACGCAGCGTCGCGGATACCAGAGCCGCAGGCCGATCCCTTCCCCTCCACACTCGCTTCTCCCCCTCCCACGCCTCTAATACAGCAAAATTCATCCCGCGCATGCTGCTAGGAGGTCGTTTGTCTTTGATAATATAAATCAGAAGATGGTAGAAGGTAAAAAGCGATGCGTAGTGAGACGACTTGTCCCTTATTTGGCGCCTCGTCGGCGTTAAACAAATCGATGTTACCAACTTTTAGAGAAGTTATGAAATAATTTTAGACCTGCGCACGCAGGAAAGGAGACTACGGTCTATGAAGACGCCTCTCGAGTGGCTATGAAGGTGTGCGAACTATGGTGATGTGCTTCTCTTCCATTATGAATGTGACTAAATGGATTTAGCGGTACCACAGGAAGTACTAAAACTTACGGAAAATCCTAATAGGCCAAAAGTGGGTTTTATTGAAGTATAAGACTCAAACAATTTTAAAGGAACATTTTAAATTATGCGATATTTTTGCGTGTAAGAGCATGGAGGAGCATAAGTATTTTGAGAGACAATCTGACGAAAAGAAAGATGATGGATGCTGGATTGAACCCTAAAGAAGCTCGACAACTGAGGAAAAAAGGGAGTCAAAGGAGAACGTTGAGTCATCATCGTCAATTCTTGTTCGGGAAAATAGTATCAAAAATTTTCTTCATCAATTCATCCGAAGAAAATTAAACTGGCGAGAAATTAGCCGATTTGTATCTCTACTTTCCTCATGAAATAAACATTAAGGACTATAACCTCAAATTGGAACTTCTTCGGGGAAAATGCGTCTGCCAACTGTGATAGAGGTATATGCAAGAACCAAGAAATAGCAATGATCGTTCCCGCAACTTTAGCTGACGCAAAAGTCATAACTTCGTAAGATACATAAAAGCTAGTGTACCAGAATTACTTACGTATACAGAAAAAGATGCTAATTCCTGTAAATAAGAAAAGAGGGGTGTCATCAAAGGGTTCCATTTTATTGGAATGAAAGACTATACTCTTGTCTGATGAAAAAAGGCAAGTGGACTTATCAATAGAAGTTTAGAGGGGAATGTGTGGTGTTAGTTCAAGAAACAGGGTCCCACTTTTGGAGGTTTTCCTCCCCCGTCGGAGGATTAGCAAAAGTTATAAAATCTGCGATTATCGATTCCTTACCGAGTGAAAATTAGGTACACAGAATTAAAAAGGATTTGATTATGATGGTACCAAGCGAATACCGCCCAAAAAGGAGGCATCATCCCTTTGCTATAAGCATAATTCCAACATCCCTTGCAGTGTGGGTAAACTCTTCTCGGGATTCCCACCGGGTTAATTTTTCCATAATGGCCAACATTTCAAGCTCCGACTGGGGGCTCATCCTAAGGCATAAATTTTGTTGAACCCCGAAAAGAGTTTACCCACATCATTCGCCGAGAAAGCATCAAATCGTATTTCATTCCCTACCAGTGGTCTATTTGCTAATTGCACTATGTTGACTTGGATTTGCGACATAAACGTTGGGAGGGTAATCTAGGGACCCAATTTGCGTTTCTGCAAGGATGCGTTTGGCGACCAATCCGAGATTTTTTTAATTGCTGGATTTTAATATCGACATAAAGGCTGATGATATATTGGAGAGAGACTCCGGTTCCTTCGGCTATATCTGAGCTTAGCGCTGTGAAATTTAAAAATCTATTGATGAAAGTTCAAATTTAAATTTCAATATTCCTTTTATTATACATACGGACGAAAGATTCGCGAAAAAATTTACCAAAACTTTGTTGAAAGCAGCAAAAGACGAGGAATGACATTAACATAAGAAATACAGACTGGAAAGCAGGTAATTGAGTAATTCCTTAGTGATTGTTCCTCACTGGACGATGCTGATACATCAAGTATTAGTAAGACTAACGAAGAAAGACGCACTTGGTGTGCATTTTGTTGCATCTGGTGCGTTTGAGAGGAGATCGGGGAGGGTACGCCGGCGGCCTTCACCCTTATTCATCAATTTAGTCACAGCTGTCGGAAAATACCGGAATAGAAATGCATAACCTAAGTTTCCAAACCTTCATAGCCCCTCGAGAGGCGTCTTCAAGACCGTAGTCTCCTTTCCTGCGTGCGCAGGTCTAAAATTATTTCATAACTTCTCTAAAAGTTGGTAACATCGATTTGTTTAACGCCGACGAGGCGCCAAATAAGGGACAAGTCGTCTCACTACGCATCGCTTTTTACCTTCTACCATCTTCTGATTTATATTATCAAAGACAAACGACCTCCTAGCAGCATGCGCGGGATGAATTTTGCTGTATTAGAGGCGTGGGAGGGGGAGAAGCGAGCGTGGAGGGGAAGGGATCGGCCTGCGGCTCTGGTATCCGCGACGCTGCGTGGGCGTTGGAATATTTTCTTCGCGGACGCGGACTCAAATTAGGCGTTTTGTGGCTAAACGGTGGCAGATACGTCAAAATCCACAAAATTTTTGCCCTAGAAGGGCAGTAACTCGGCAAAATCTATAGGGAATGACCATAAAATATTGTATTCTTCGAATTTTGACCCTCCCCCCCTAAATTGCATTTGAGCGAGGGTCAGGGGTTCACGTACAGGTCTCAAATTTTTCAGGCCTTATTTTTGATCGGTTCCACAACTTTTTTTCATTGGGCCAGATGGATTTGAAAAAAATCGATTTTTGCGATCCGCCCTATTGCACAAGTGATAACATTAACATAAAATACACTTGGGTTCCACGGATGGAGAGATACATCGATGGCTAAGTTCTAACAATACATATCTCAAATTTTGGCCAATTAATTGAGACAGGGGTCTTAAACAAAGTGCAATGACACATAAAAAATTAAATTCAAGCAAAAAAATCTTAGTTTGCAAATGTGTACTTCTTTTTCAGTTTTATGAATTTTTGGTTTTTAATTTCAGTGTACAATTAAAAATATAAATCGTTTCATTTGCTCTCCTAAATAGTTGCTATTTTTGAGATGCGTGTCGTTAGAACTTAGCCATCAATATGCAATGTTAATTAATGCCAATGCAAAATTCCTCTTTGCATTAAATAACATATCTTTATTAGGGAGCATATCCATGGAAACCAAGCATGTTATACCGTTTATCTCTGAATATAGTCCCCCCCTAATTTTGAGGCTTGAGTTTCCGGGAAAAATTTAAAAAGTGCATTTGAATATAGTCCCCCCCTTTACTTTTAGCATGGGCATTTTTGGAAAAAAAAGGGGGGACTATATTCAGACAAATACAGTACACGCAGAAATAGTCCATTGAAAAGAATGCTGAAGATCCCAGGAAAATCAATCCTTATAATCCTTATCCAATCCATAGAAAATCATGTAATATTCAGGTTACTACGGCACTGAAACTAGAATACTTGGGTTACTTATGTATTTCTATTTGTCTAGAAGTAAATATAAAAATGTTTGTTTGAGTAATAAATATAGCAGATCTGTCGAGTAAAACAATTGCCTTATTAGTCTGATACAAAGGCAAAAAAAGAAAAATTTTGATTCATTTACATACTGATAACAACTGAATAATCAATGATCAATCACAAAATGCAGTATGATTCCAATTTTTACTTAAAAAATTATGAAAATGATTCGCCAAAATTCCTTACCAATCTGTAAATTACCACAGAAAACTCGTCTTGGAAGTATATTCAATTACATGTCATCAAGAACAGTGATAGACACTGGAGCAGACTAAATATGTTGAATATCTTCAGCATTCCTGTCAAGGACAAGTCGATCGTGCACTATTTCAGGGCGCAAATTACATCAGGGGCAAAGATCCGAAATTTCTCAAAAAAGGGCATTATTAATCACCGCTGCTCCAGCGCCACTAACCTAATACATATGGAGAATAAACCACTGCTACTACGTCCATTTGGGCAATATATAGTGATAAATATAGCATTCAAGGTTATAGTGATGAAGTTTAAAGTTTATCTAAAGAATTTCATGCTTTTACGATGCGTGAGAACGATCACCAAATATTGCGATTATGCAACCTGCGTGCCATCAAAATTGTCTGACTGGGGTGGCGCGCGCTCACTCTCGGTGCGATATCTCGAGAACCAAAGGGCAGAAATGAAAGAAATTTGAGGTGATACTCTGCATATGTCTAGCAACTGATTGTAGAAGACAAAAAAGTGATAGAATAATCCGATACCCAGCCAGCACAGATTTGAACTTATCCTTGGAGAAATCAGATATTGTGGGGATAAGCTTATCCTCCATGTGTAATATCCCTTTTTTCCACGATTTCAAGCGTTTGGGGAGGGGATGTCATGGTACCATATTGCCAAAATTGGCCGCATAGTAGCGCTGAAGTCCTCCATTACCGTTAAAGCCATTATAGTGGCTTCGTGTTTACATTTTTGGTGTTGTGTATAGTGGTGTTTGTGAGTAAAAATCGTTGATTATTTTGTATATACAATAATAGTTAAAGTGATAATGCGACCTAAGCATCGTTTTTGTGTTCCTGAGTTCGATGTGGGCTACGCCGGTACGTACAGTTGTGGCGACACATCAAAACATCCCGGATTGTCGTGGATATTAATGAAGGAATCATCGACAGTGCTGTGATTTGTCAACAAATGCGAGGTATTAGTGATTGCAATTGCCAAATTCTAGGGTATAACGGTAATGGATTTCGAATTTGTGCTTTTAGAAACCATACGTAAGGTAATTCACCAGTCTCCTCTATAATTTGATGTAAGGAATTGAACAGTAAGATTTATGGTTTACCGATGAAGGTATAAAGACTGCTCCGTGTTCTAGTGTATTGTATATCGTTTCAAGATGAATAATTCATTAAATATATCGTTTTTAGAGCAATAATTTTGTTTATTTTACCACCTTCTTCTAACGGATTTTTTGGGATGTTCCTAAACTTGCGTGAATGTGTAACATAGTGAAAAAAAACCTCATTGTGGAGACTAGTGCGGTATTGGCTTTCGATGGTGAATGATTCAGTGCATTATATTTCATCATGTATGTTATTATACAGTATTGTATTGCAGTATCCCATGTAGCATCAAATATCTCAGAGGAATCTCACGAGATATGATCTCATAGGCATACAGACCTCATAGACAGAGTGGTCATATATGCCTCGTGAGATGTCTCTGGCATATTTGATGCTATATGGGATACCATAATATAATAAATTACAATGATGAAAAATAATGCATTGAATCTTTCCTCATCGAAAGCCAATTTATGTTATTACGGTTATTACATTATTTTCACGTAGTTCTCATGAATCTCGCGTGGCAGCGCAGCGATCGTACGCGAAACAGCTGCCACCTAGCGGCAATTATACGGCGTAAGGATAGGCATATCTCAAAAAATGCGGAAGTGCATCTCCGATTTATCCCAAAAAACGGCGTGGATTATTCATACTTTATCTCTGCTTTCAGATAGGTTTCGTCACGGCATATATGTATAATATCCTCGTATTTAGGGATAAGGCAAAATCTGTGCTAGTTGGGTAGTGACGTCTTCTTCACTTTTGTCCGAAAAACACCCAAAAATATCAAAATTTCAAAACTTAAAGTGCGATGCAGCACGTTTTCCCGGCATCAGAATGCAAAAATAATTTTCATTAATCATTTTCTCACCAAATGGGACAAAACTGTGGGGCATCCCAAAAGAAATTTGAAAACTGAAAAAAAAATAAGGACCACCCTAACGTTACACTGAATGTATACTTTTCTGGAGGAAAACTCTCATTACAGCAGAACTAGCAAAATATTATCTCATCATTAGAGCCATTAATTATCTGCCAAAGCTCAGGAATTGAATTTCACTATCCATACACTCCAAGGCAAGACCATCTCCTGCAAAATGAGTTCTCACCATTTAATTCATTATCTCTTTCCCAGATATTAATTAGGTATACCATCATTTCATTCCTAAGACCAGAAGATTTTCGCAACAAGAATTTATGCAAGGCAAGTACCATTCTCACTCTCGAACCGATCATTTGGCTCCGCCTAACCAAAGTTGCATTTGCATTTGAAGAGGTTAAAAAATGAAACTTTTTCATTTTCGACTTTGATAAATGCTATTCTATAGAATACTATACAGCCTATGTATACAGACTGAGGAGTCATTCTGTTATATAGACTCAGGAAACTGAAACACATTCTGTATTCATTTAAATACCAGCATTATCAACTCTTTTTCAAATAGGTGCTTATTATGGTTTTCAACATACACTTTCAGCAGAAAATAAAAATACATATGTCATACTTACGTAAAATTCTTTTGAATCCTTTTTGCAATTAGCTTTGATTATGCCTTTGTCCAAGACTGCTCCATAAACGTGAGGCATGTAGGCAATGAGAGCCAGGACAACCAACGGATATTTCTCTGATGACTGACTTAAAATCTCTTCACCTCTAAATTAACAGAAAAATGCATCAGTTTTGCAACAGAGCTAATTTCAATGGATTAAAAAAAATATACAAAGAACATTTAATTTCTGTGATATTTCAGTTGATTTTGATAAAAGCAAATAGTATGAGTTGCAATTAAGCTACAGCTAGAAACCGTAACAATACCCATAGGCAGGAATTAATCAAGAAGCTCGAATTTGAAAGGGATGGAAATAGAACATTTTAAAATCATGATTTACAAGTAAAATATATCATCTGCAACAAGGACAACAACCAGAGTCAACTGCAGACATTAAATATTGGAAGAGGCACACTTTGTGGTTATATATACTCAAGACATAATACATATACAGTGAAAATGGCGACGAAAAGACACTCTAAAGGGAAATAGTGAGTGAAAACCTACATTTTCCACTAAAAAGATGACAAAAGTTGAAGAATGCAGATCCGACCTCTAACAGATCCCCTTCCTCATTGTCCTCCTCATGCATAGAAATTTCCTTTCAAGCATTTACTGGCTTTATAGTTGGGCCTCAGCTCTGTCATCATATCAACATCATCATGAGACTTCAGTGAAAAATTTTGTAACCTGATTGAAGACTAACATCTGAAAGACTGCTCCTTCGATTATAAAATGAAGTAAATCTGACTTCGACCCGAAGACGCCTGGTGGAATCCTGGCAAAACTGTCGTCACCTCTGACAACGAAACGCGGCGATAACCCGGAAAATGGAGAAATCCACAAAAAATGAAGTAAATCAAATTGAAAGTCATTAATTTCTCCTTTTACTGATGGTTTGTAATAATTTTTTATCATAATATGTATTAACTTAGCTGAGTGCAAAGAAATGGAATTACAGATAATTTTTCTGGTTGTGGGAAGTATAAAATTGCATTCATAGCTAAGAATGAACAAAAGTGATTGAGATACCAAAATATTCTTCCCATAGGTTACAGTAAAAGGTTTCCTCAATATTCATATGGAGTTTTATGTTATCATAAGTAGTGATGGGTCGGTTCGATTCCTCTATTCTTCGATTCCTCGATTCTCAGCCAAGAACCGGAATCGAAAATGAGTACTTGCCAAGGTGAAAAATCGATTCCGATTCCAGTAGTACTTCAAACAACAAATTTATATACCACCGCGTTTCCAACAGTCATTTGAATTTTCGCGCCGCGTAATCGTAATAACAAAACACATTATCTTCTAGGGATGTGCGAGTACTTGAAAGTTCGAGTCGAGTCGGTGGTACTCGACTCCAGCGTTTCGAGTAGCTTTACAAATGTCGAGTGAGTTACGGTTACAGAGCTTTCGAGGCTAGTAGGTCCAGCAATCTGCTGACAGGAAGCGCTATCATGAAACTCCTGTAGTTATACAGTTTTTAAAGCCGATAAGTCATTCTAATGCCTTGGCCAGGTAGTTTCAGCTTGCTGTATACTCTATAGTTGTTGAAGTGGGCGCCGAATACCTTTACGCCAGCCGCGGCGGCCGATCGTCTTCCGACCCGGCGCACACCGGTACGAAATCGGAAAAAGCTGGAATTAGTCCAAAATCACCTTTTGCCGATAGAGACTTGAAACTTTGCGGAAATACTCATAAATCATTACCAGATATAGATTTATATGCCATTTTACATAAATACGACCCTTTAGTGATGATACAGTGGCCCAAACATGACCAACCTTTCAAAACCACGCACGATCTCGTTAATTCTCGAAATTTTTTAAATTTATCCAGGTGGTGTTGCGTTGGTATGATTTTTATGGAATAAAAAACACAATATTCCTTTCACCTGGTGCTTTGCCTATACGTCCAATGACTTTTGAAGATTTTGGCTTTCATCTGTCTGGTTTTACAGCGCAAAATGGTCGACCCGTTTTTCACTTGAAATTTGACATAAAGTAGACATTATCTTTCGTTTACGAAAAATATAACTCGGAAAAATCGAACCACAATATAAAGTAGAGATTTCTTAAAAGTACTAAGTAGAAATCTTGGAAAAAAAACGTTTGCGATGAAGGAAATAAGAGCGATTTTTCAATCGCGCATCAAGACTACTCACCGCGGAACTCTGGGGCTCGGTAACTGAGGCAGATTTTTCTAGTTTTTTAGAACTTTAGTCTTGAAAATCGTCATTTAAAGCACGGATAATCGTCTTCATTGACTTAAAACACTAAACTGAGGATGTTAAAAAGAATTATGTATAGATCGACTAGAACATTTAGCGCATTACTCGAGTGAAAATACTAAGGATTGGATATTTTTCGAAACTATCCCACGCATAAGAAATATGCCTCGGGTATTGAAGTAAAGTGAAGAGATTAAGTCAGCATGCTTAAGAGAGAGAAAAATGAACTGTTTCGATGAAAGGCAACAACCGATACCCTTTTTCCCTTTCCACCTTCGCCGAGGTGAGTCGCGCGGAAAGGGGGTTTTCACATCACAAGGCATCTTTTAGTCTTTTGTATTACTGCGTCCGTCCGATGTGATATTCATTTGTAGCGTTTAGTTTCTTTCTTGAACTTAAAAGAAAACAAGAGTTTTTAAGGTTGATTAAATGACGTGAGAAGTATAATTTTTTTGGCTCTACAAAACTAAAGCTAAGTTCTTTAGTCCATTCACTTAGAGTTCCATGAGGACTCAAGATCCATAAAGATCGATGATATAGTTTTTAATAAAAATTCCAGTTTCCGAAATCTTGCAATTTTGGTAGGAAAGTACTTGCCCAGTCACACAAGTGTGTAGCAAAAGGCAATTTTCTGCAGGCAGTAATACTGTAACATGGAGACATCAAAACCTGCTGGCTGAGCATGAGCATGTTGGTTTTTCTGCTTGAGAATTTGAAAAGGCCAAATATTACATGATTCATAAACATAGTATTTAATCTTTATTATAACTGTGAATACGACTATACTCAGGGCTCTCCCTTGTAGTTATAAGTGATATTTTTCTTGGAGCCTATGGCGTCAGAATCGATGGAATCGGTATCGGTAGAATCAGAATCGAAATGTCAGAATCGAAATCGGGATCGGAATCGATAAAATTTTGGAATCGACCCATCACTAATTATAAGTAATCCATTCTGTGCACACTAAAAAATTACAGTTTGGACAGACCAAATTCTTACCCTCAATTTCATAAATCCTCTGATATCATTATGGAAATATTTATTAAGTCAATATTGCTTAGCATTTATATTGAGGTAGAAGTACATTCAACTGCTGGATGATAAGAGATGGCTGCCCATGCAGCAATTGGTCAGTGTGAAATATGAGGAATTGTCCATGATGGAAACATAAAAATGAAATTGATGATGGCAGATAAAATAGTTTGTAATTGTTCAGTACTAACTCACCTTTCCTCATGGGTGACCATCGCTAAAGCAGCCTCAGGAAACTTGTAATATAATGCATAATCTATTGCACCAAAACCTTGCCTATTTTTTAAAAGCTTGCACCCCATGGAGAGAAGCATTTTGATGGAGCTTGGCTTGTTTTCCATTGTGGCAAGGTGAAGAGCTGAATTCTGAAGGAAGAATTTTTATATGTAAATGTACAAGTACTTTCACACACAAGGACATCTGTAAAATCAATTCTCCCAACATCAAGTCAACATAATTGAAAACATGCAAATTTTTTATCAAGGCCTCCCCTTCTATCAAGCACTTACTTCCCTCTTCAATTCACAATATGGCCCTTTCATTCTTTCTGAAATTCCCATTCACATCCTCCCTCTCCCTCTAAAACACTGTTTTCAACATCCCCTCTATAACACTGTTTTCAACATCCCCTCTATAACACTGTTTTCAACATCCCCTTCCTGCTCGCTCCATCCATTCCTTCAGTCTCCTCAATATCTCATCTAGACGCTGCCTCTCCTCACCCACCATGTCCAGCACTTCGTCGTTCCTCCTCCTCTCCGTCCACTTCACCTTCTCCATTCATCTCCACTCCCACATCTCATACGCCTCCAGTCTTCTCTCCTCCTCCTCCTCTTTCCTAAGTGCTCATGTTTCCAAACCGTAAAGTGCTTCACTCCATGTCATACTCTGCACTAGCCTTTTCTTTAAACTCTACTGAACTCTCATCAGCAATTCCCTAATCATGAGCCCCTTGTTTGCCAACGCAATTCTCTTTGTGATGTCCTTACTGCTGTACTGTTTTTTTTCTAGTGTACTTCCCAAATAGTTCAATTACTCTACCTGCTTTCATTCCCACTTTTGGGTCCCTTCAGTTCGGTCCATTCCCTTCCATCTTCAATTTTATTCCTCATTCGCAATGCTTTACAGAACCACATAACTTTGGTCTTATAGTGATTAATCCTTATGCCATATTCCTCGCAATGCATCCACTAGAGCCTGCCAGTCCTCTTGCTGACTGGTTAATCAACAACTGATCATCCACGAACCTCATTCATTTAAATTTCATTCCCCCACTTTTACTCCAGCTTCCAACTCATCCCATGCCTCTCTTAACATCTCCTAACTGTAAATGTTAACTATTAATGGCAATAGGGGTCATTCTTGCCTCACTCCACAACCAATGCTTGCCCACCCTGCTTCTCTGCCCCCTACCCTCACTTGTACAGTCTGGACCATACACAGATTACAGTTGAGTCACCAATGCCTCCAGTCTACACTTATTTTCTATAGGATCTCCATTAACTTAACGTCGTCCACTTTATCAAATGCTTTATAAAAATCCACAAAGCAGGTATTAACATTCTGGCAGTAGTTGATACAGAAAAAATTCTAGGGGGGAGGAGGGGTGGGGGCAAAAAAGATATCTTGAACTGCTTTTACTTTTGCCGCAATGACAAATACAGTAGACCCTCGTTATCACGAAGTTCACGGAACCAAAAAAACTGAGGTTCGTAGTAACGAAGTTCGTATGAACGTTTCTTTAAGAAATCGTCAAAAAAACTTCATGTGATAAACGCGATAAAATTACGCAGAAATATATATAAACAGGAACATTCGTTTCAGTTTCGGCATGCGGCATGACATAATCGAGAGGGTTGATATCTTCCCGAATACTGTAAGTCCGATGTACGAACTAGATGCGTTCTAAGACCTTGTTCCTAAGTTGATAAATCTACAGCACGGCCACCGAGAGTTGTCCGATGACAGGCAGAATGGTCTAGGTCGGGGCAGTGTTGCCAGATAAGAAAGTGAAGCACTTACGAAGGGCTCTGCAAAGAAAGGAAGGGACGACGAGTGTGAAGGACCCAGAGGAAGAATCACTTGTTTAGGTGATTCGAAAAAAGAATATGTTTTGGTGGATCAGGCTTAATTCGCTGATCTTAATGTATTTGACAACGTTTTAAGACTAGACAATGGTGTAAGGAGCGTTTGGGGGACAGCGATTTGCTGCAAACCGTGCTGGCACTGAGTTCTCCGCCCCTCCTATTGTGCCGTCATTGGACAACTCTCGCCGGCCGGAGTGTACGCAAGGAATCGTGGAGTACGTTTATCCTGCTGAATGCAACACTGCATCGCAATTGTGCGCTGACTCATGATTCTGTCACGCTCTATGTCCACAGTCTTCCATTTCCTTCTCTCCTCCATTTCTTTTATAATTTCCTCAGTAATCCTTGGTTTCTTTATTCTTCTACTGTTAGGGTAAACAATGAACTCTTAATCGCAATAATACAAGTTCCGAAGTAAGTTGGACTACCTTCTCTGTGTTTTCCAGCCAAATTGCAATTTTTGGTTTACTCACATGAGCATTTAGGGTCCCTGAAAATAATCTAAACATTGGAAGGCATAAAAAGATTTTTAAGCACTTAAAATGACTAAAACGAACAAATAGAAACATATGACCAAGTAGGTACCTTCAATAAAAAAAAAATCTCTTGGCAAAAACATTTGTATGGGAGCTAATGAAAGTGCGAACAAACCCCATCCTTATCCACTTGATCGATGAGATGTGAGTGGACTGAATGTAGAAGCTCCATTGTTTTGGTGTAGCCACTCATGGCGGCCAGGTGAAGTGGGTTACGGCCATTGTGGTCACGGTGCAGCAATGCTCCCCTGTTCAGCAGAAGCTGCACCACTTTCCTGTGACCTACAACAAAGACGCATTCAGCACAGCAAGCTTTCCCCCACCATCGTGTAAATTACAATTTCACTAATTTGTCAAAACAATGTCCAAAAGAGCAATGCAACTAATATATGTACAGATCTAATTAGGTACTTCACGCAAAGCACTTTCCTTCTCCACAAATCCCTGAACACAAGAGAAAAATTCATCCAAAAATTCAACAACCCAGAAAATTTCATCTCCATCTGAGTACATTCAATGTCGTAAGCTACCTCAATAGACAACATAGAGGTGGAAGGTGTTAAAATATGAAGTCTTTCATTGGAAGAGAGTAATTAATATGCACTAAAAATCAAGGCGTCATTGTAAGTATTTTGATCTTGGTCTGGAATTTATTGTAGTGATTTACTATTCACCGTAACAAAGTCCCTTACCTTTTCCACTTGGCAAAATAGGTAACTCTCACTTTATTGTTTCTATCAAATGTGAAAATATAGAGCACTTCTATATGATGATGACGATGTCCTTCTATCACTCTGAAAGATGTTCATAATTGTTATAGCAACCTACGCCCAGCATGCAGCTTCCATGTCTCTGGTGGCACTTTGTCTCTGCTGCTGTTTTTAAGCTCCTGAAAAATTACTTTTTGATCACTTACAGCACCAACAATCCCAATGTATTTCATCACCACAGGATGACTGACAGCTTTAAGGTCTAATTCATCTTTTCTGTTACAGGCTTATGGACTCCATACGTGAGCTAAGACTGGTTCGAATGTACATTATTTAGTACAACTTCACTTTCACATTAACATTCACAAATATAAAAATATTTATATTTGTGAATGTTAATAATTTCTATTAATGTCACTTGCCAAACTTGCGCTGGGCCAGTGCCGGTTACCAGGAAGCAAAGTTTTGTGCGCAAGTTATAGCAATGCAGCTTTCATTCGCTCCGGCATATTTTTAAAATGCCCATATACAATCTATACTGCATAAAAATCATGTATTTTTGGATCATAGAAAAATTGCAAATAAATTAAGAAGTGTTTCTATCAATTTTATTTTTCTTTCGGGGTAAACTGTAGGACTAGATAGTGTTTAAAACTTTTCGTTATTTTACGACAAAATATGAGTTCTAAAAATATGCAAAAGCCATTTTATTAATATACATTAATGTTTGCAACTTATTGTGGAATATGAATGTAGTACACGTAGTAGTTTTCTCTAGGCTGAGTTACAAAATTCATGAAGTTGACAAAACGGCTAATTTTATGATGCGTGGAGTCATTTATTGCACTTGCATGTCTAGATTTTTAATTTTTTCATAAAACAAAAAATAAATGAGAATTGAGAATAAAATTTCCTTTAAAGTGACGTATTATTCATTATTATGGCATGCACTGAAGTCTAGATATAAATTTGCAAATTACAGCGGCACATCATTTTGACGCCGACAGTAGGTCCTTCTGTGTAGCTGACAAATCCTAGTGCTCTCATTGTTAACCTCTAAGCTTCATTTTCAATTCAGGATCTGAGTTATCACCTCCAATTATTGTCTCTAACAATTGGAACTCTTTGGTGAACAATAATCCAACAAATTTGGAAGCCTCACCAAAAACATGGTGTGGCAGAGCTGTTAGTTTCGAGCACCATCACAAGCAAGGCCAGCCACCTGGCTGAGGTCATTTCCCTGCCACTGCCACCAGGGTTCGCCCAACCTAGCGCCAGGAAGGTGCCGCATGAGGGAGATGCTGACAAAAGGGCAACGGAGAAGGACTTCCACATGCGAGAGACATATAGCATCCGTATCACTTACCATCGTAATAAACGTGGTCGAATTTACTTTTGTGTAATTTATTGAAGTGAGGTTAATTACCGGATTACTCCCTATCCCCCTTCATATGGTATGGATATAAATAACTCCAGTGAAATTCTGGGTTTATCACATTAGTTTAGCACAAAGTTGGAGAAGACAGAATCTTGAGTAAATACTACATAACCCACCATGGAAACCTACAAAAAATCTAGTCCAGTTGAAAACTCAAATAAAATGAAGAAACCTTACCTTACCTTCTTGCGAAGAAATGTGCAATGGAGTCAATCCTTTGCCATCAGTCTCATTAATTATGAAGGTTCCTTTATCAGAATCAAGTAGTTGACAGGCAATGTTATACCTCCCATACCTGGAATGAATCATCATCATAAGTGGGGATTGGCCTGCTATATGTACTTTATTCTGAATAGGTACCGTTACATAACTGCTTCTTAGGCTTTGGTTATCCATTCCGGTTCTCAGTTGCTTCATAAGTTAGTATTCATACAGAGTTTTTTGGCCAATAAGTAGGCTTATCTAGGATAATATTAATTGCATCTTTGGTAACACTTCCTTTATCTTTCACTGAAAACATTGTAAACAAGTCAGAACCGTAGTGAAGTGCACTTATAATGGCGGTCCTGAAAAGCGATAGGTGCAAAAATCCCTCTACTGAAGGACACAAACATTTTTGCAAGACAGAAGGATGGTCTGTGTCATTGATTTGAATATTATAAAAACAGGGAAGATGCAAGAAAGGTAAGGAAACTCAGAACTCTGAGATGGAAACTCTCATTGCAGCTTATGTGACACACACCAAGGTGAGTTGTAGCTCCTTTTCCTCTATAGAGTCTATGATGATTCAATGGATGAACATTCTAGATAAGAAATAAGTGGGAGTTGAATGAGTATGTCAAAGTACAGCTTTTCCATTGATTTTCTTCCCAAAAGACCCCTTGTAAAAAAGTAGTATTCAGAGCCCAATACTAAGTACACAGACCCAACTACTAAGTACACGAATCTCAGTACTATAGTACACAGAGGGGAAGTATTCACAGTACTAGCAACATATACTACTCTCCAGTGGCAATACTTTAATGCTGGAAAGTATTGGGTGGATGAGTATTCACAGTACTAGCCTTGTGTACTATAGTTTTTGGCTTCAATACTACTGTGTTGAAGAGTATTGGATGGATAAGTATTCACAATACTAGCCTTGTGTATTAGTTTTTGGCTTCAATACTTCTGTGTTGGAAAGTATTAGATAAATAAGTATTCACAATACTAGCCTTGGGCATTAGTTTTTGGATTTAATTCTAAAAAATTGGGGAGTTGTTGTTAGCTGTTAATGTATTTCTAATCTCTTTCTACATTATTCACAATGGTTGACACATATAATTTTAATTCATGGTGGATGGCAATTCACACTTCCTACGTAGCCAGATGGCCTCTTAATGCTCGGGACATGTCGCAGAAATCCGGCACTCTTCTTATTAAAACACTATTGAGATTAAGATTATACTCAAATATACGCTTGCTTGAGTTACTCCACCACTGACCAATTCATTTGTAAACTAATTGACGAACCTCAAACAAAGCTTTTTATCCAGGAAGATAAAAGCTATTGGATTATTCAAATTAATAGTAGAATCTCATTGTATTCCTCTTCCTTTTATGATAAATCCGTAATCATACAGATTGCAGATTGCCTCGTAAAATTCAAGAAGTGTGAGACGACTATGCTGCACCCTACATGTAGCAGGAGTAACTAGAAAAACAATGTACGTAGGGAAATCCGCACTAAAATTGGTCACATGGTAACCACATTGTTTGAAGAGAATTTTGGCAAGGTGAAATAACGAACGATTTATATAAATAAATCTAACGGTGTGGCCAAGGTGAAACAACTTTGTTTTGGTGCAAAAATGGATTGCGACCGCAGGAATGTTAGCCTGTTGGACGAGGAAAAGTGTATGGTGGTGGAGTTCGTGAATGAGGACAGCGAGGGGGAAGAAATTCTCCTAGCCGTGGGGTATCAGAATTGGCTTACAGATGAAGACAAGAAGAATTTGCCGTCCATTGTGGAAAGAAAAACCACTGTGAACGTTCTCTGGCCGAATTGTGACGTCAAACCGGTGAGGGAGATGAAGAAGAACGTTAAGGGGATGACAATTTGGCAGAATACGGCTGTGAAAATATTGGGGATTGGAGGTGAGTAAGTGTAATATAATCGGCGTACTATTTGTTAACTTTTCTTTCTAAACCAAATCATTTTCCGAGTAGGTTGGGTGGATATGTGTCGGCTAAGGAAGTCCTTCGAGAAGCACGATTGCGTCGTCGTAACGAAGGAGGATAGAAGGCGTGTGGCCAGGAAGAGAGGGTCTTCATCAACTGATGAAGAGGAGAGGAATCCGCGAGAGGAGTGTTCAACATCGCAAAAAATCGTGAGTGGTTAACAGTCTTGTGTATCTATGCATCTCAGGTAACAGAAATGTTTGATAGAGTAAGACTAAAACTCGGTAAAATACTCAACAGGCGAAGAAGAAGAAGAAAACTATACCTCAACAGAGGGAATCAAGAAAGCATAGGAGAGGAAGCAAAAATGCCAGTACATGTAAAGAGCAGGATCTGTGGAAACAGTTACGACGGAATGGCAACACTGCAGCCGATTGCTTGGTATGCATCTTTGTTTATTTTAGAGACATCGTGCCATTGTCGTTGTCTTTATTGTATAAGATGTATTAAGGCACGAAACGTTCGTTTGGAAAATATTAGCAAATTTGAACTGGCTTTTTACTAACCACGAGCCGGAAATTACCTTGACAGTAAATGCAATACCTATTTCGCTGTCGATTTTACGTTTTTGTTAACCTTTTCATCCTCGATGTGGTTCGTGTATTATGTGTGTATTTGTACTGAACGTTCCAGTTCATTTCAGTTTGAAGGGCCCTCTTGTTGATTCCTGTTACATTTCAGGGTGACGATTCCTCGGATTCTGACGTGGAAGAAAATTACAAAGATGTTAGCAAATCTGAGTTAATCTTGAAAGTGGAAATACAGGCAGAGGAAATTCGCCAATTAAGGTCAGAAGTGGCAAGATTGAAGTCATTGAAAATACTTAATGAAGGTGAGTAGCAGGCTATAGCGAAAAAATGGCATTACATTTATTTCTCAGCAAGCTTAAGTTTTGAACAATGTTATCGGCATTTAATGTTGGGTGAGAGTATTCTGATTACCCACATAATAAATAATGCCTCTTGTGATATCTATAACTATTTCTGTTACTATCTAGTTTGTACGTTTCAGAATTAGTTGATTGTAATTAATTTTTTATCACTATAGATCTGGGGAAAATGCTTGAAGTCAGCAAAAATGTACTTAAAAATATGAACAGAATGCAAAGGAAAACTGGTATTCAACTTGGCTCTGAAAGATATCCATCTGAAACTTCAGAATTAAATAAGGAAAACCATCCAGGAAAACCGTTCAGACCAAGTGCCTCAGCTCCTTTGCTGCCTGCAGTCATTGTAAATGAAATGGTATGTATGTAGTGTTGCCTTAGACATTTATAAACTAGTCTTAAGGCCGTTATGCAAAGAGCACATAATTACTCATGCTACAACTGCATTAATTTCTCAATATGGCATGAAATTGCGAGAATGCAAACTTGGAATTAGAGCTGGGGCTATTTTGCCATCTCGCATGTATGTTGTTGCATGCATTCTTACAATTCATAGCTTTACACGATGCAATTCGACTGCGCCTTCGTATATAAGTCATATTGTGCAATTACATTCCCCTTGTAACGTGGTGATTTGGTTATTATGCTGAATATACTTAATGCAAGAATTTTTTAAATCCAGTAATTGGAGAGGTATATTTGTCTTCGAAAGTCTCTAATCTTAGAATTTCTTTACAGAATAATGCTGTGGAAGGACAACCTAGGGCAGGTGTTACTGCTCTTTTGCTGCCTGAAGGCAGTGTTAATGAAGTGGTATGTACATATTCTAGTGCCACCTTGTGATTATACAGCTAGTCTTAGTTTTATTTGATTTATTTCAATGCATGTGGGTAATTGGAAAATGATTTTGTTTATTATACTGATTATACTTAATGTAAGAAATTTTTTATTCCAGTCACTGCATAGTCACATTTCCTTTGAAAGTCTCTAATATTTGCCTTTCTTTATAGAATGAAGCTGCAGAAGGAAAACGTAGGGCAAACAGCGCTGCTCCTTCGCTGCCCGAAGGAAGTGTTAATGAAGTGGTATGTACATATTCTGGTACATCCTTGCAGATTTTATGACTAGTTTTAGTTTTCCTTTGTGACATTTGTGACAGCAGTATCGATGTATGCTAATTCATTTTAATGCATGTGGGAGACTGGAAAATGATTTTTTAACTATATTAAACACAAGACAGTTTTTTATTCCCGTCGTTGGAGAGGCACATTTGTCTTTGAAAGACTTTAACCATTAGCTTTCCTTCTAGAATAAAGCTGCCAAAGGACAACCGAGGGAAGTTACCACAGCTCCATTGCTGCCCGAAGGCAATGTTACTGAAGTGGTATGTACCTTCTTCTCCTGAAGTGGTACTAGTACCTTCTTGCAGATTTTCACTCATTTGTGGCTCAGGTGTAGATTGCTGTTGTTCCTGAATGGTTGATGTTGCTTCATACATAATCTCATTTACCCTTTTTAATTGCTTGAATTTATAGGGTGAAATTTGTGTCTTTGGTGGCACTGAATATTCGCGAGAGAGGATTGCTAAATGCAATCACAGTAGTGCCAGGCAGCTAGCCACAGATTTGGCTGTGATGGTTTTTTCTATGGAGGAGCTAGGTACATGCACGCTGACAGGGACAAAAGCAAATGTGTTCTTGAAAAACACTGTAGAAGTAAAGCCTGCGTTAGATAAGGGTAGAGTGGAGGATATTATTGGTAAGTATATCATTTTATCTTTAATTTGATAACTTTGATTTAGCTAATATCCTTCTTGTTACTGCAATAACTTCATATTAAGTCCAGAGTAATTTAATAGAAATGTATATCCCTACTTGGCCTCATTTTCACTATGATTATTATCCTATTGCGGTCTCTTGTTAATTTTTTATGATATAAAAATGAAATTTTCCACAGTCCATCTTGTAAACCCAAGGCACTTCCTCAACATGGAATGACCGGATGAAATGAATGTTATTCCAGCAATCGTTCATTTAATGGCATTGTAGTCATTCAAGCTTTGATGTAAAATTGCTGCATGATTCCTGTGTTGTATTGAATGCTCCCTTGAAATTTGTGTTTTCTTTTGCTTGCAGCTCTTGGAAAATAATTTTCTGCAGTGTTAGTTGTGCCACATTCACAGCTTTCACCATAAACTCTATGATTATTAAGAGAACTGGTTTTATTGTAATTTAATGGCATAAATAAGTCATATTCAGTTTATTTGCCCAACCATTTCTTCCGTTCCATAGCTATTATATTCACTCGTAGATTCATTTTTCTATAAAAATTGAATCATTTGAATGGACGTTTGGCCTTGATAGCACACTTCTGTCACTCAAATTAGTATTGTCCTTTTACGATTTAAGCTTAAGAAAATTTTCCCCTCATTTACAAAAGACAAAAGGTCGTCACTTGATTTATTCAAATTATAATGTACTCGTCATGTGTTCTTTATTGAATCAATGTTAAAGTATATTGTTTTCTTTCAGGATACGTCAAGAAGTTTTTCCCTACAAAAGAAGATGAAGGTCAAATGAGGAATGGCATTAAAAAAAAATGCAACAACATATCTAATATGTTGAAAAACAAATGTATTCGCAAAGAAACATAAATTTATCTACCAGAGACTGGCATTTTATATTTGAATTATTAACAATAGGATATATCATTAATCAACCAATGCTAGGCCTGCGTACTACCTCTATAGTAAGCTGAATACACATTTTGTGTGCTATTTCCAATACTTGTACTCACTTCCACACAAAATTATACGTGTAGTTCCCTGTACTATTTTTAATACTACCAGTACTAATCCCAATACTTGTACTAGTACTCATGAAAGTAGTACACATGTACTTCCAGTACTTGCTTTTGAATACTTCCAGTACTACCACGAATACTAGTCTTAGTATTCGTGAAAAAAGTCACGTGTACTTCCCAATACTAATTTTTTTAATACTTCCAGTACTCCTTTTCTGTAAGGGACTGCACCAGAATCTTCTAGAAATATAGCTGCTTTGTCATCACAAAATATATCTAGGAAACCAAAGGGCAAAAATGAAATATATATGAGGTGATATGGTGGTATGGTGGCGCGCTATGGTGGTGATACACTACAAATGCCTAAAAAGTCATTGGAAAAAACAGAAAAGTGGTAAAAAAATCCGAGATTGAAATTTTCATCAGTTATGTCTGAAAAACCCCCAAAAGTACCAAAATTTCAAAACTTTAAGAGCAAAGCAGCACATTTTCCTGGCATCCGATTGCAAAAATATATCTCACAATTTATTTTCTAACCAAATGGAACAATGGCGGTGCAACAGGAATGACGCGCCACCATAGCGAGCGCTGGCCAGTCTGTTTTATGTTCTGCTGCCTCACTGACGCCACTGCCACGTGGCAGGCACGACAACCCATGCCACTACCCACACAGCAGACCATGACAGTCTCGCCTGATCCAACCAACAAGAAGGATGCTTTTACCACCGCACTGAACAGCAACCATCTCTTTGCTCCATTGAACTGCTATTGAACCAACCAATAAATAGTTATTGTTTTCCAATGAGTGCGTTTGTGTTGTGGAAATAGCCTAATCCTCCTTAGAATCAGGGGGGCATCCCAAAAGAAATTTGAGAACTTTGAAAATAAGGGCCACCCTCATGCAGAGCCTCACAAAAACATAGCCACTTTGAATGAAGCTCATATGAAATACCTGGCTCACATTAACCCGGCAGTGGTCGCGTGGGGTGTCCCAGACACCCCAGCCTTATATAAGTGCTATTTTTTCTTGCAATTGTGACTGCAATGACCTGTAACCTCCTCTAGCTGATTTTTTAAGCTTTCTTAGGATACGTGTTAAGAATTATTATAAAATCAATGCAAGTTTTTAAGAAAAATTACTTTTGTCAAAGCTCTGCAGAGTGGGGTGCGCCAGACACCCCACGCGACCGTTCTCGTTACGGTTTGCCGCCGAGTATTTAAAGTCGCCTTGAATGTTTTTCATCCATTTTCATCGCATTTGATAGCTACTTTTCGGAAACTGGCCATCAAAGTTGTCTTTTTACGTTTACATCAATAAATATTTATTTATTCGTATATTTTTGCATAAGTTCATGTAAACAAATAGAAAGTTAGTAATTTCTAGTAATGTTACAGTGATTTTTCTCGAAGTAAGCCACGAAAAATCGATCATGTAATACTTACAGCACGATCATTCAGTGCACTATGGATTCCTGCAGTCTTTTTAAAAAAATGAAAAAGCTAATATACTTTGACTTTTGATTGAAAATTTGGATGAGGAATTATTTGTTTCTGACGTCAACTTTTGTAGAGAATGCGATTTTTAGAAGTGATATTTTTGAAGACTTCGTTCAATTACGTTAGTGCAGTAGTTATTCAAAAAAATCATTATTTACATGTTTCTGTGAATTTACCATTGTAGGTTGGCCTTGTAGTATTTACATTCATCGTTTTCAATTGATACTAGATGTCAGCTACCTCTAGAGTAAAAGGAAGAGTCTTTTCTATTGAATGAATCTTTGAGGGAAGAAGATTGATTATGATGAAAAAGAAGATGGGTGTCATGTAACAGCGTATGACACTTACACTGAACAACAGTGCAGAGATGATGAACTTTTGTAAAAGGGAAGGGAGCTTATGTACGTGGGGAACTATGGAGTTGCAACGTGTAATACGCAGGGATCAAGACCAAACATAGGAACATAAAATTGTAGCAGTGTTACTGAGAGGAGTGGACTTATAAGCAAAATAAATTGGATTCAAAACACGAATGGTTTGCATTCGTATTATATTAGGTATATATAATATTCAGGTAGAGAAAGTCACTGAAAATTCTGTCTGTTTCACTATCTCGTAACAGAGATAGTGAAACAGAAAGGAAAGACTTAGTGTTTCTGAATAGAATTTTACTTTTAGCCACGGCAAATAAAACTGAGTAACCGATTTTTTATTGTTTGGGACCAAAATGGATTAGGAGTGGAAATATGTTATTCCCCCATTAGCCATAACATATTTCTCTTTTCCCCTTTATCTTTTCGTTTCGACAACGTGACTGCTAGAGTGGAGAAAATGAAAAGTGGCAAATTAGCACAAAGTAGAAATGTATTTGAGATGTTGGCTCGCAATACACGGCAACATTATAGAATTGGGCCATGAGAAAAAGCTGATGAGCAATTGATTCCTTTTCAAAGAAGATGTTCATATGGGCAATATTTACCTTCCAACCCCGCAAAATATAGCATCAATATTTTTGCATTGGCAAATTCGATTACTCAGGGTGGTACCAGAGGGTCCATTTTTTGTAGATAACAGTCCAAAAGAGGAGTTAAAGCGAATGTTTTCTTTTGTAAATAGAAACGGGAGGAACATAATTTGAAGTACTGGTTCAATAATATTCCGCAAGCGGATAAAATTCTAAGCAATAATCTGACGGTTGCGGGAACAGTGCGCAAAAAATAAAAGAGATTTAGCACTGAAAGTCGTATGTGTAAAAGTAAGGAGAAAATAGCAGTTTATTTTGGTTTAGGAAGAAAAAGCTCTAGTTTCCTGCGTCGTAAAATGGGCAAAGAATGTAATTCTTTCGCCAACAATTCACACAGCTATTTCTGTCAATGAATCCAAGACGAACAGAAAATAAAAGAAAACCGGAAATAAACCGGAAACCGGAACCGGAACCTTTTATAACTGCACTGAAGGAGGTCTAGCCACATTAGACAAAATAGGCAGCGCCTATCATGCAAACAGAAACATCAGGAGATGGTCCATGGCCATTTTCTTTCATTAGCCAAACACTGCTGGCATCAGTGCATTTGTTATTCATAGTTATACCAATACACTAGCACATTGTAAAGAAGTTTTCTTCGTGAGATAACTCGATCGTTAACTTTTCCATACAGTAAAATTAGATCGATACTGAACACGATCTCTAGAGACTTGAAAAATAGAGGAATATGGGTAAAATGAGCCTGAGAAAAGGATGAGGAGAAAAAAGAATAAAAGTTGGAAGATGTGTTTTGTTCCAACTGATATGAAAACAAAAATATACTGTGAACTGTGTTAGAAACTAATGCGTGGTACACATTTGCTGAAAATTTTGAGAAGTGATTAGAAGCAAATAAATAGTTCACATGATTTATTTTCTACGTTCTTTAAATTCAATAAAACTTTTCAATAGCGCGAAATTGAACTTCTGTTGAGGACTACATATTTGTTAGTTTATCTTTCCAATGCTGTATCTAATTTGTAACAGGAGTATTTCAATTGTTATAAATGACCGTAATATCATCGTAAATTTTTCCTCAAGAATACATTTTGGGAAATCGATTCAATATCGATAAGTAAATTAATTTTGTACATTTATTAATGTTTACGTAAGGCAAATAGAGGTCGACGCTGAAAATATGATGAGATACAGTGGTTGATGTTTAGAAAAGTATATGCCATGTATTTATATCTCAACATTTCAATTGTGTTCTTTGGCTGAAACAAAAATAAATTGGCAATTTTCCCGGAGGAACTGGGACTGCCTACTGGAAAATAGGGTATTCAAAACATTATCTTAAAAAAATTAAAGTTGAATTCATGGTTTGAAATATATCGTATAGCCATTCCTAAATAAACAAAGGATACGTCAAGGTGTGAAATTTTTAATTAATATATAGTATTTGAAAGAAATTGAAGAAAATCTTTTGGGGTGTCAGAGACACCCCACGCGACCGTTTATGTTCGGTAAATGGGCGCGACTACCGCCGGGTTAAGAGTACCTGGCTAGTCGGCTGGCGAGTCCCCAACTGAGTTATCAGCGTACCACTCACTAACTCAGTGAATCAACCTGAAGGTTGGTTTGGTCATGTGAGGTAGAGCTTGCACCAAACTAAGCCACATGCATGTGAATTTCACACATTCAGGGTAAGGGGCAGTACTTTTCCCTTATTTGCCACCTTGCACTTTGAGGATTTGGGACGTCCGAATTGGTCTTCAAATGTGATGTGAACCCAGGAGCCCTACCCACAGACAAATGCTCCACCCACTGTAATAGGCTACCATGCTCCCCTATCAGAGTAAGTGGGAAATATTAGAGTACCAGACTTGTATGAGAGTAGTCTTGTTGGAGTATCCAGCTAGTATTTGATTAGAGTAACATTGGCACACTGTAAAAAATACACTAAAAGTAGATACAAACAGCAAAAAGTCAAAACATTTTCACCCACCTGGCAGCAAAATGCAAAGCACTTTCATTGTTATTGTTCTTGAGATTAACGGATGCTCCAAGTTGTATAAGGTTTTGAAGACTCCTTATGTGACCGCCACGACTTGCATAATGCAGAGGTGTGCAGCCCGTTTCATCTTTTTCGTTCAGAAGTTGTCGGAGACACTCCTCAGACTTGCACTGCCAACATGAAAGAAATGGAAAACATAATTCTATAATGAATGATAATTAAACAATAATTACACTCAATAAAAACCTTGGAGTACATTCCAGTCCAAATAGTCCAGTGCTTAAAATTGCCTCCATAAGTCCCGATCGTTTCCGCTAAAGATATACGTAGAAATATCGTTGAGAGAGCATTTTGGTGCCCTGTGCTTTAATGTCTCCCTGACAAATACTATCTAATGTGGCAGCGCTAATACATATACCCTGGAAGGGGGAGACGCCAAGAGAACAACAGCTGACCCACTGCTGCATTGAATTGGCTTGGCCACAATAACGGCTGCCATCAACCCTCCTCCAGCCACATGAGCCAAACCAGCCAAGACACAGCGAGAATTGCCCCAAATACCACCTGGAGGAGTTTGCTGCTCCACTTCCCTTAATGCCTGACAGAGTTTGCTAATTATGCATCCGTTCCACTTCCCTAAAGCCTCGGCGGAGCTCAACTACCTAGCACCTACATACCTACTTCCTCCCATCCCTAAGCCACTAGATAGAATTCTTTAGTGACCAAAAGATTATGGTATTGGGAGTAATGTGGCAGTGCTGTGTTTACCCCTCTTGGTGTTGTTCTTCTTCCTGTGTGTGGTATAACTGGCGAGAAATACAGAGGGTGTTTTCATAAAATGTAAAAGCAACTAGGAATAAAAAACAACACAAAGCTATTTTATTACACATCCATAAGCATTCTTTTCATTATTTAGGTTAAACTGGTAAATATTGACAAAATATTTTTACATTTACTGAAATAAGCTATATCAATGAATTAAGTCATAGCAAATTAAATAATGTACTACATAAGAGCTGTTATATGGGCCCACCAACCTTTCCCCCGAGCGGCAAAAGCTGATACAGTAAACTCTTGATTTTACGAAGTCAGTGGGACCGGAAAATCGGCACTTCGTAAAATCGAGTTTCGTAAATTCAAACCTTTTTCATAAGTCACGAAAAAAATGTTCGCTTTTGTTTCTTCCACCGTTTTTTGTCTTTAGTGGTCTTATTTAAATGTTTTCGGTGGTTATTCTCGGTATAATTCATAGAAAAGGCTTTTTGTTATCGATTTATGATGTGAAAAATCGTTAAATAATTATACCACCATAAAATTCCCACATCTTGTTCATACTTCAACATCAACGATCGCTTAAGAATTTCCCGACCAGTTTATAAAACGTAATCAAATAATGAATTGCAAAGTTTATTATAAGAATTTAATGTTATACATTTGTGGTTAGGAGCGAATAACAACTATTAAGTTCGCGTAAGATAGATATTTGTTTCCAGCACCCACAGAATGTTAGCGGCAGCCGGCCTAACCGCCTTTTATGTCGCCCTCTATCGCTCAGTGACGAAAAAAAAGAAAAACGAGGGCCTCCACCCGTTTCCTAAATAACCTTCGTAAGTTAATATTTCGAGTTACTCTGTAGTTACTCTGAGTCAGTTGAATGTGCTATCTTTTCCATTGGTTATTTTTGTTGAGATTCAGTTACGATTCTAAATTTCGTAGGATATGATTATCTTCTGGCAAATATTTGAAGTAAATTCTGTTTGAGTTCTTCGTCCGGATACTGTGCTCCATCATCTTTGCAGACGTTGCTACGAAAGACTTTATTCTTCATCAGGACCATATTCTTCATGCCGGGTGTATAGTGCTATGTTCATATAGTATTCCTCTCTTCTTTTATGCCGACAGGAGCAAGGTTCCAACCGGAAAACGACAGGAGAAACATCTTCCATTATCGGAGAAATAAAGAGGGTAACGTTATTATCCGCATTGATTGTTTTTCTACAAGAGATGTTTCATCATTTCTCAACGTGTGTGAAGTATTGGTTCACTTGCGTGAATTCCCAAAAATGACACGCAAAAACCTGTACATTCACCTCATTTACTTTTCGTGTCCCTTTCTCCTCCATATTGAAAGTTATGCAAAGAATCATTGACGTAGAGAAAAGATTTTCTTAGCTTTAGCACTAAAAATAGTCGCGCAATAATCGTAAATAAATATAGTGAGGAAAGAGCAAAGAAAATAATTTCAATTGAAACGTCAGCAGAGAAGAAGAGAGAGAATTATAAGCGCGGCACCATTTCCCTGATAGTGGAAGATACTTCTTCAGCCTCTCTCCTGTTAATAACTTACCCCCGTTGCAGGTAAAGATGAACCATGCCCTTCTCCACAATCGGGGAACGTTCCCAGTGGGTGGGGTGAATAAGAGTGGGATGGGGATTGCCTGAGGAAAGAAGTGTGGTCAGCACAAAGGAGTGGTGAACAGTGGTGAAGGGGGCAGGAGAAAGAAGGGTGGGGAAATGGCCTTCAGCTCTGCCTCAGTCTACGTTTGGGGGCCGTATTTTTTGCGACGCACTCGACCTCTGTCACCTTAGGGGGGAGGGAGTGAATGGGAAATGCTGGGGAAGGAGGGGTTTGGGATGCGTAAGATGGGTGTCAGCAAGATCAGCAGAAGGTCGCGGGAGGAAGTAAACAAAGACTTTGGAAAGAAAGATATCTCGGCATGGGAAAACGGGGAGACGCGCGAGAAGAAAGTTCACGGTTAGAAGTGCGTCTTCATTACGAGTAGACTGAAAAATAAGTTGGTGGTTAATAGAGCCCAATACTTAAGATATTTAAGTTGTTTATTCAGGAAGGCTATTATATGCACGAAAAGATACTACTAAAATATCAATTATTTTTTTCCTTTTTGCCCTTCTCCATCGCCGCTTCCACCATGGTTTCTCACTTGCATAAATGGGAATGAAATTGGGGACCTAACTCGTTAGCCAGATCAATATATGTATCTTAATGTTTGGTGGGCAGCGGGTACTTCTTTTTTATATGGTGAAATTACTTCACTTTCATCTTCGTCGTCACTGCTTTTATGACTAGTCCCGGCCGCTGCTTCTTCCGACGCATGTACCGGCGTCCCATTGTCGCAAGCCCGGAGATCATGGTCAAGGGCAATATAATCGTTTGATATTGCGCGCTGTGCTCTTCCTGCTTTTTCCAAGAATTTTTCAAAATCATCTTTTAAGCCTCTAATCTCCTCCGCGATTTTATCCGCTGCTGCTTCCTGAATGTATAACGTAACGAATCAACCATAGCCGTGATATTATAGCAGTAGAATTACTAGTAGGCTAGTTGTATCAATTACCAACCTCGAGAACATCCTCATGATGCGCTATCAAAGGGAATCCGGCCGATTTCCAGCAATTTGCGATTGTAGTGGAGGAAATAAAGTACGTCTTTGAACCGTGTTTCTGCGATGAAAAATGACAATTTTATTAACTTGGCCATTTTAGCAAAGTTAACAAAGTCGTTATTCCTCATTGCAGAAACACGGTTCAGAGACGTACTTGAATGCCTGATAGGCAGGAGTGCGATGCAAACAATTATTTTTGATGATGGCATTGATTTATAGATTTTCAAAATGCAGTCAGAGCGGTCACTTTTGGGGAGAAAAGGCCCCACGCTCGGAGGGTCGAAGAGAGGGGCCAGCGAGGGTGAGCTCGTCGAGGAAAGGGTCCCAGATTAGGGACCCTTCGAAGTGCTTCGGCGAAAAGTAGTCAAGTAGTCTTCGAAGTACGTTCACAGCAGCCTGCCTTGCGAAAGTACCAGGTACGTTCACAGCAGTGCAAAGGGTTAATTAGGAGTGTACGAAATACCCCGCTCGACCTTCCTGACATGTTATACTACGAAGTATTGTCGATGCGATGTTTACGAATAGGCACGTAAATAGGGGCATTATATCAGTCGCGATATTTTAATTAAGTCCTACTTCCCCTAAATTCCCACCGTGAGGTTTTAGGCGAACCCTTTCTCTTCAAAGTTGCACTATCATTTACGATTTCACACTTTTGATGAACCACAGTTGGAAGCGCTGATTTTTTTTAGCTACTTACGCCGGCGTAACTAGTTTTGTTGACAAATATTTCGCCATAGTTCGTATAAACGAATGCCTTTTGCTCCTGGGGACCGATCCGAGGTTCGTAAATTCGAAACATTTCGTATAATCGAAACTTCGTATAATCGAAAAGCACCATGTATTTACCATAGGCTTTTCGCCGGGACCGCACTATCACTTCGTATAATCGAAAACTTCGTAAAATCCTGCTTCGTATAATCGAGAGTTTACTGTACATATATCTAAAAGGGTTAAACTCCATAAGGGTGACCGGCATCTGGCTAATGCAGTATAGTGACACGGCCACCAGATGTTAACAACTGCATCACATGCCACAAACAGGGCAGCACCATGAGGCTCAGAGAGTCTTGCCACAACTGCCTAGCCTTGCACACGCAACGGCAACAACTAGTTCTTGTTCTTTGAGCAACCAAATACAGAGTACTTCTTTGAACTTTGAGCTAAGCATATAAATGCTTATGTTCATTGTTTAAATAGAGGTGGTACCTCACTTCCCTTCAATGAGGAGAATTCTAGGAAAAATTCAAACTACATGTGTATATGTTATTTTTCTATTTCAGCCCACCACCCAAAACAGCAAAGGCCTTCTTAATCTAGTGTCCTTGTCAACTTTACCACACACCACAGCCCTCTCCCTCCTTCCACATACTTCTTCTGTATGCTTTTCCTCGCCAATATATCGACTGCCTTCTGCAATCCTACTTCCTCCCGTATAATGCTGCACTCAGCAAATAGAAGAAACATGAGCCTTTATTCACACTTTCCTATTACGTCTGTTCATTCTCCTTCAAAGTGCTGCACAAATAGTTGAGCTGTTTGTGACCATCTATGTACATACTTTTACATTAGGCCCCACCTTCCCTGTTCCAGAATGTTTACAAATGGATCGCATTAGACTTGTGATTTGAATACTTCCATCATCATCCACTCTGCAAGCTACATTCACAGGAGGCATGTAGGGGGAGTTGGTAAGACAACAGCCATTTACTTGTGCTTGTATGTACTAAAACATTTAGGCACATCCTTGTGACTTGACTATGGCCAGACATCCATTAGTCTTCTTCTGCTTGAGCTAAATAAAGAAAACAATTTCCACGCCTGCCCATTTGGCCAAGTATCCCACTTATTTCATTGCTTCCGACAGACTTGGACAAAGAAGAACATAAGGCTTTATGATGATGTTTTCATTTAACTGGTTCATGAATACTTTTGAATGGTGCCTGTATTGGTGGCAATCGCTCCTTGTGCTTTTTTACCCTATCAACAGGCTAGACAAGGGCTAGCATGACCAATTAATACCTTCTTTAAATGATCTGCAAACTCTTCCAACCGGCCGCCATTCAGCACCACCAAATGGAGGGCATTACGCTGATTGCTATCCTGGAGGCCAACGTCAGCACCGAGTGAGATCAGACGATGGACAGTGCGCCATGCAGCCCTCGATGCCGCCAATAACAGAGCAGATCGACCGTCTTTATCCTCCGCATTTAGGTCAGCACCCTAGGGTCCAACAGAAATTTAAAACAATGCCTGTAATACATATTTATGCTCGCGTCAGCTATGCAATATGTTATTCACCACACAAAAAATACACAAAATCTAGCAAAATGTCTATTTTACAAAGTTGAAGCAACCTATATTTCCCAATTTTGTGGAACAGAGGGTTTGTAAAAGTGCTCTTGTAATTTTATGTACAGTAGAGCCTCGTTATTACAAAGTTCACGGGTCCGAAAACCGGAGGTTTGTAATAACGAAGTTCGTATGAACATCGTCTTTCAGGTATCTTCGAAAGAAAAAGTATATAATATAAGCGATTAAATTACGTACAAATATATGAAAGCAACAAAATTCGTTTCGATTCTCTACACAAGAATGCGGCATAATGCAATCAAGGGTTCATATCTTCCCGAATACAGTAAGTCCTCAATATACAAACTAGATGCGTTCCAAGACCTTGTTCCTAAGTTGATAAACCTACAGTCTTACCTCCAAGAGTTGTCCGATGACAAGCAGAAGGGTCAAGTTGGGGTTCGGGGGCAAGGTTGCCAGTTAAGAAAGCAAAATGCCCACGTCACTTGTAAACAAAAGGGTTCCATGAAGAAAGGGGCTGGAAGGGATGACGAGGGACCCAAAGCAAGAATATCCCTTGTCTCGGTGATTTGAAGAAAGGGTTTGTTTTGGTGGTTCAGGCTTATTTTGGTGTTCCATATGCAACATTGTACGACGAGACGAGGGTGTGTTTGATGCGTTTGGGGAACAGCTGGCATTGGCTGCAAACCGTGCTCGCACAGGGTTTTCCGCCCCCCTTTTCTGCTATCATCGGACAACTCTCGCCGGCCGGACTGTATGCAAGGCATCGAGGAGTACGGTTATCCTGAAGAATGCAACACTGCATCACTATCGTGCTCTAATTCACTGTTTTGACGAACAGATCTAGCTGGGCGTGCGATGCAGCCGGAGCCAAAAACATCATTCTCCACGGTAAGGAAGAACGGGTGAAACGCTGAACAGTTCCCAACGTCACACAGGATTCAATCATACTTTGCTCAGATTATGCATAAAGTGTGAGTTCTTCCACGCCGCACCGCGAAGCAATGGCCAAATCGAGAAGTGCCAAATTCGAATTTTGAAATTTTTGAATGCTCATATCTCTGAAAGTTTGTAAATCGATTGTGCGTAGGAGGAGGACTAACTGTACTTCCACTTTATGAGCCATTACGAGAGGGTAACCATTATTCCACAGGAACAAAGCTTATTATATGATGTTGCGTGAATATTGAAGAGAGAATCATAATTGATGCTCTTGGGCATAGTACACGGGGAGAACTTAATCGTGATGCATTTATTAAAACTTTCCGTAGTGTATATCCACCTAAATGCCGTTGCTTATTCGTGGAACTTCATAATAAAGTTCATTTTGTAACTGCCGGGACCGGGAATGATATTCATAATTTCACAAGAACGTTTCTTTTACTAGAGAATGGATAGGCCTTTTTGCCGGGACCAACCATTTGCTTCGTAATAACGATAACTTCTTAATAACGTTGTTCATATTAACAAGAGTCTAGTGTAGTAGGTAGCACCCATTAGAAATGTGATGACTATGAATGGTCCAAATATCAGATTAAGACATCATGTCTCACCGGACATTGAAGTTGGATCCAAATTTACTGAAAAAATTGATCTCGATCAGATTTTTTCCCTTTGGAGGAAGCGTCACGTGAATCAAATGGTGGCGGCACCATTGCCCACAGATTGGTGATAAGCAGCAATCAGCTATATGAATTGCTTGTTGGTGACAGGTGTTTATTTATTTGTATTCCATGATGTCCTCAATTATTGAAGCATTTGAGATTGTAAAATACAGTGATGTTGGACAACAGCCTATGATTGAAGGCACAAAATAATTTAACTTTATCTTGTACTTACTTACTTACATGAAGTAATCTTTAGAACGGTATGTGCTTCAGACAGATGAATTCAACAGGAAACCTCGTAAGGTTAAAGTTTAAAAGTTGTCTGGACAGGACACTGGCTTCAACATAAAATCAAATGCAACATTAAAAGCAAAGCTGGTTCAGAAAAGTGTGAACATGTGGTAGAGAAGGTTTCATGCCAATGGTTTACAAACCACCTTGCTACAGGTATATAGTGCATATAGGGCAATAACCTTTCAACTTGATGGAAGTTTAGCTAAAACACCAGGTAAAAAGGCTTACCCAATGCATCCCAAAGCATGGAATTACAGTGGAACTTGGTTAGTACGTTCCTCCTTAGTACGTTTTCCTCCTTAGTACGACGATTTCTCTCGGTCCCGGTACCATCGGAACAAAATACAGGTAAAAGTATTTGGTTAGTACGTTTGAAAAAATTGCTCTTTCCTGGTTAGTACGCTCAATTGCTAGCCGTGACGCAACCCGCAATTCGTTCTCCAGTATCTTCCTAAGGGTCGTAAAGCTCCGAATTCATGATTTAATTTATTATTCCTAGCCATTCACATTCTTGCATTCATTCCACATCTCTTTCTTCGACCGTGATTTATTCAAATGCATTTCTCAATTCTTATGACGCGATGAATAATAAAATATGGCCATTTATCAGGAATGTCTGACTATGCAAAACTGCAGCCAATGAGAAGCCCCAATTTTCCCCACCCCGAGCTCCTCACCTTCTGTTGCCTCCGGAGAGCTCACTGCGCATAAATTTCACGAGTGGGCAATAGATGCTATTGCACGAGTTCTGATGATGAAGAAATGAGTCTTATCCAATTCCCACTTTATCTAAAGCAGTACTGCACGACGTCAATGCTACGGAGTACGTGGGTATTTGACTACTGCTGCGGGAGCAGACGATGCTCAGGATCTCCACGCGAAGCTTAGCTTAAAAATACTTGATCTTGGCACGAAAGCAGACGACATTAAACAAATTTTAAAAGTAAAATTCAACTGTATAATATAAAATCTTCTTGTAATTACGTCGTAATCTATTAATCTTGAGTGTTATTATTCGATATATTGATCGATATAACAATCGATATGGCTTTATTCCAGAAGCGAACGGCTATTGCCGTAATTTAAGGTTAATATAATTTTGTCCAGTTTTTATGATGTTTAAAAACAACCCGTTGACATACTCAGGGTTGTTTTTATATTCTCCGAGTATGCTGTGACAAAAAAGAAATGACTTAGCTTTACTTGTCCTCTTTCTATAAATACATTTAGGATAAATCACGGGAGAAAGATGCCGTTTTCATGTAATTGTCTTCGGGAAATCTATGAAACATTGTGATTTTTTATTCACATGGTATTGTTTTTCAATGTAGCGCCCATTTTCTTTATTTTAAAGGCGAAAAGAGTTCAGGAAGGCGATCCTACGAGAACTACCGATAGTAATTGTAATTATGACGACTTTTCCACAGATTGCAATTACCCCGACTGCCATTTTTTACTTTCCTCGTTAGCACGTTTTCCTGGTTAGTACGTTCATTTTTTGTGGTCCCTTCAGAAACGTACTAAACAGGTTCCACTGTAACTCAATGTGGTGTTATGATAGGACATTTTCCAATATGCTTGGGGAAGCATCTCCCAGACCATCTAACCAGAATATAACGTCCAAAAAATTACAAAGCGTTCCACTTCACCTCCTTTGCTAGGAACTCCACAGTTTCCACATGGTCAAACATGGCTGCACAATGCACAGGCGTCATCTTCTGAATGTCACAAGAAGCAAGACACAGGCTTTTCTCTGATGGTTGCATAATGAACATCAATTCGATCACTTTCTTTGCTCCTTGTGCACAAGCTAAATGCACAGGAGTTGATAAGTCTTGTTGAGTGGTCGAAATTTTAGCTCCATTCTTGAGGCAGAGCTCAACTGCCTGTATGAGAGGAAAAACAAGCAATAACATTTAAATTACCATAAGAAAATTACATAAAAATGAGGAAGATGCAAGAAGTAAGTATCAATGCTTGAAAATTTTTTGACACCACATAATTGTTTTCAGGCACTTTTTTGTAAGGCAAGAGAAAGATAAATGCAGGACCTTCCTGGGAAAGCAAGATGAATCATAGAAAATGGGAAATTTTTAGCAAATTGTACACTCAAAAGAGATGGAAACTCAAGAAACATTCAAGTAGGTACTCGACTGTCTTTCATTACCATTTTCCAATGTTCCAGTGGAGGGATGGAGTGATGGCAATTGTAGCGCATGCCCACACCGCCTATTGCGATTGCACACATAATATGGAGTGAAACAACTCCTGAGATCAAACCCCATGGCAATGAAAAAAAAATGTGGAAAGGATCTCCCTGTTGAACTTTAAATGGCAATCGAATGTGGAGCACTCCGTAATAATAAAAAAAGCAACAATACGATATATACAATCTTTTAAAAGACACTAAACATATACACAAATACTCTAATGCTCAATACATTACATTATCCCTTTAAATTTCTTACTTGAAAAATATACAGTCTTTTGATTTCTATAATAGTGAGAAAAGAGAGAGACATATTAATGAAGAACTGGCCATCGCCACGCAGCCATCCCTTGGGAACTGTAGGGAGAAGTGGGAAACTTGAAATTTATGGGTGCACATCAGGATATTAATGTTTTCTCTTCATTGTAACAAAAGGTAATGAGAAAACATGGCAAAGCACACAATGGACACAACCAGAAGTAGCACTCTGTGGGGAGCATGAGGTGCACTTATGCTCAAACTTTGGTCGCAATCATCCTGCATCCAAACAAAAGAGAGAAATTGAGTTTTAAGTCAGTGGGAGCCCTCAATACCGGCAAAGAGCCAGTAAAATAAGCCTAATTTCAGCTGGCGGCAGGTGCGTTATCAAGGCACACGATCTTCAATTCATACTTCCCAGTCCTATGTAAATCATCAGTGCCTCACTTTCCACGCTCCACTTACCTTGATATCCCCGCCATGGACTGCAGAATGCAACGGAACATTTCCCTCCGCATCGTAGAATGACATCATTTCCTCACGAGAGCACCCTCTCCCCTCCCCCCACTCCAGAAACACTTCGAGCGTCTTGGAAGATGCATTCTTGGCAGCCTCGTGGATTGGGTAGTATCCATTGTGGCAAGGCTGTCGAGGGCACGCACCAAACTCCTTTGTCTGCCGAGAGACAGGAAAAAAATTTTATGCACCAGCTACAACGAATGAAGAAAGATTATTGCCTCTCTTAAATTTTTCCTCTGTAATAGCATACCACCATAGATGTGGATGGGCAGTGTCAAGATCAGGAAAATTGATAACTAAATGGGTCATTTCTCACCAATTCAGACATGAGTATGTCTTTGACCACACAGATTTTAATGACGATTAGTAACCATGGTTGCCTCCTGAAGTAACAAAAATACCATTACACGCATTAAAAATCTAAAATTTTCAACATCACATATTTTGAGAAAGAATCGACATAAGCAGATGTTCAAGAGCTTATTTTCACACTAACAAAGAGACATCGCCAAAGTGATGTTCAGGAATTAAACGATGTGCGTAGTCATTTTCTGAATATACAGAGGAAGTATAGCCCAGTGAGAAATGGATCATCGAATCTACGTCGATTCGACGTCGAAGTACTCATCGATAAAACGTCGATGGTAACACATCAATCGATGTCTATATTGTCCGAAAATCGACGTGTTTTCGACGTTGAAGCCATCGACGTGTTTTCGACGTCGACGCCATCGACGTATTTTCGACGTCGACGCCATCGACGAGTTTTCTATGTCGACGAGATATCGTCTTTTTACCTGCGATTCCTACTAATAATTACGGAAATATACATCTTTTCGGCTAATAAAGAGCATCTATTGCTGCGCCAACGACGTATTTCAATCGAGCACGTAAAGTCTAAACAAACGAAGGCTGAAATAAATTTATAATGGTGATTTGTAATCTTAAGTCCTTCGTATTCATCTTCATTAAAAATCAGAAATCCTTGAGAAAAAATGTGAGGTGTTGACATCTATGACGTGATCTACTCGAGTATAAAGGTATCGAAATGAGGTAAACGTAGTCACAAAGCCAAGCTTGTGCATATCGCATACCACGCAGGAAAGAAGTAAGAACTTGGACGCAAATAGAAGGTCCGGCGTATGTGGCAAATGTGTGAAAATGGAAATCTTGAACACATTCAATAGGGGAAGCTAATCCTACCTGTCATACAGCGGTCCAATTAAAGCAGACCGATTCCGAAGTATGAAAGACGTAGCGAAGCTTGTCTTTACTAAGCGACGGAATGGCATGCCTTTTTCGATGATTAATACGAATCCAAAAGCTCATTAAGTTTCAGAAGGATTTTAAATACCAATAACAGGATTTAGAGCTAGCAAAGTTTGTCGCGCAAAATAAATGCGACAATAAATTTTCTATACGGCGCCGAATGTCTCTGTTCCGAGTTTACTGCGAAGAACTAACAGCTTGACTGAACCAGACTGAACTAACTGCTATACGCAATCGAACTTCAACGGTCAAGTTACAGAATTAAAAGGAATCAAAGATTGTTCTCGGAGATTAAAACTAATGTTTATGGATAAATAAAATAATTATTTAATTTTATATTTCTTATTTAAGACACTTATGTTGTAATAGCGTCTCACCGTTATTTTTAAGACATTAAAACTACATCACTAAGTCCTCCCCTCAGCCAATCAACACGCTGACCCCGCTGACCAATGAGAATAACACGTCGAAAAATCGTCGATTGAACAAATGAAATCGACGTCGACCACATATCGATCTATAGTCGTCGAATCGACGAAGATTCGACGTAGATTCGATGATCCATTTCTCACTGGGTAGTGTCATGTATCATGCCTTTCTTCCCATTGGCCCTCACTCAAGACAACAATTTAAGCAAAGATTTGGCCCACCACCACATTCAGTAATGTCAACTCTCGCTTATACTCTGCCGTGCGCATTGTGTGCAATCATACATAAGTGCTGCCTCTCATCTATTACTTTTGCCCTGGGCCACCCAATGACCACAATATTTTTCCTGTCTTTTATTTCACAGAATCACTATTAAATGTCCTAACCCATACATTTACATTAACAACATTTCTATTTTTCTATTTTCAGCCAATTTTATGGATTAAAAAGGTAACTCTGAATGGAGGCTTGAGATGCGAATACAGGGATTATATTTTCCCATCACAGGTTTAAAAGACACCAGACATATTAGGTCTAGATTTTGTGAATCTCAAATTGCTTCATTGAATGCCAGAGGCTCAATTATTCGCTGAATTACCTCAAGATCATGATGAATTGATGGATTGTGAAATAAGCTGGAAAGTGTGCCGCTGAAATGTCTTTGGAACTGCCCTGGAATTTTCATTATTATCACTTAAGTTTTTGCTCAATGGTTGTGCATGATACTGGTAGAAAAGGGAATGTGACTGTTACCAAGTAGCAATGTATTTCATTGAAGCAAAGGGAAGATGATAGATTCCTGCACAAAAATATATGATTATGTACTGATAACTATTTAAAATTTCAACTCATGTTTTCTTCTAAATAATGAAACTGTTTAGATTTTCGTTCACAATATCTTCCTTATTGAATGCACACATTGATTAAGCATTTGAAGTAAAAACTACTTTTTCATTGAGGATATTTCTTTTATGCCACCGAAGCATTTGCACCTTCTAGAGGAAAGATCCTCTCTACAAACACTAGGCGAACTCTTACTTTTTAAAAGTTTGAACCTAGCTCTTTACCTCCAGAAAAATACAGGTATGTACTAGCACAATTGCTGGAAATGCATTCATCTTTGTCCAATCTGCTACTCCCTTGCTACCCACTAAAGTAAATCCTATATACAAAGAGTCCCCATTCAGCGACATTTTAAGGAAACCTCCCTATTTCAAAGTCATTGGCCCGGTCCTGGACCCCTCCAATGGGCAAAGCACACAAAAAAAACTCCCCAACAAACCTCTCTAAGTATGAAAAAAAACCTACAATGAAGTCTGCGCTTGGGCCCAAAACAAAGACAGTGTCCCTCTAGAACAAATTATAGAGAAAAAATGCAGTATTTTGTATTTCCGAGGGTCGTTCATTAGACTTCAGAAAAAGGTAGAAGACACATTATTTTGGGTCATTTTTTTCTTCTATTCTCCAACTTTGCCTTCTTTCTGCTCCTTTTTTCTTCTATTTTCCAACTTTGCCTTCTTTCTGCTCCTTTTTTCTTCTATTTTCCAACTTTGCCTTCTTTCTGCTCCGCCAATTTTGAATACCATTTTTCTAAGCATTTGTAGCTGTCCAAAAAGTAGAATTTCAGGATCTCCTCAAAATTGGCATTACATATTTTGGGTGATTATCTACTCCATAGACGTAAAATTTTGTCTGCAAAGCTATTCATTTCAGTTGGGAAATGATAAAAAGTTACTGGGGGTCAAACCTTGTGAATACGGTGAATTTTGTAACAATTGGAACTTCAGTTCCATAATTTTGGCCAATACAACTGCATAAATGTGCAACCGTGCTTTGTCATGCTGAAGGAGGACCTTTTTCACTTGCACACGAGGATGCATTTCTTGATTCTACCAACAATCAGTCTGATAACGATGCATAATACTCTTCCGTTATCACTTTTCCTTTTTCTGAGAAATTGATGTAGATTATTCCGATACATATGGGGTGACGTAAGGGGTGCAAAGCTGCCCACATTGTCAAACATTGCAGAACCAAAATTGTAACTTTTTATATGATAAGATAGCATTTTCTTGTATATGCTTATAATCAGTTGAAATAAAACTACCTTAAATTTTGCATGTTGGTAACTTGATTATTTTTCATTACCATAAAAGTATGGACAGTTCAAAATATCTTTTGCTCTCCTCGAGTTTTTCTCTGAATCTGTTACTGTTCCGCATGAATGCCAAAATGTCATTTCCATGACCTGACCGACCCACTTCACCATCTTCGCCTGCTTTGAAGCCTGTTCACCTTCAGAATTCCATTGTTTTAACTGTTTTTTCTCTGTAGAGAAGTGATAAATCCATATTTTATATAAATTTAATGTATTCACGGGGAAAATCCTCAGCATTGCGGTGGAAAAGTGCCAAAACAGCCAGTTGGAATTGACCACAGGATTTCATTTATTCTCCACAGCAAGCAAACGTGGTTTCATAGGTTTTTTTCACACCCAATTTTTCAAGAAAACTTGATTGTGAAAAAGCGATTGTGCATTGCGATATTCCTGTAGCCTCAACTATATCGCACACTTTGATTTGTGTATCACTTAGAACAGTGATATTAGAACAGCGAGAACTAGGAATATGTTTGGGGGGATGGGATGGCCTGGGGTGGTAACCCCACCTCCCCCCCCAGGTAACAGGGAGTGTTTTTGCGTGTGCCTGCAGAATACCAATTGTCTCCAGCTTCTATGAAGGCATCATTATCTGTGATCACCATTGTGACCTCAGCGCATTACCAACTGCAGCGTTTTTACTTGTGGTTTAACAAAATCGTCCCACCTAACTTCCATCATCGATTATTGATACTTACTGGTCACGAACATACATATTTATTGGCAATTCGATAGAATTCCAACATTGCGTTTTATTTCGCAAGACTAAAGTGCAATGTATTCTCTTGATGTGCATTTAAATGTGTGTCTATTATTTTGTAGATGTCACCACTGGTCGAGAGTGTTTGAGATGTATGTAACTGCTCTAGCGTGAGGTAGTGGGTGCCATGTTGTGACGGTTTTGTGGTGTTGGTTGTGTTACATACGATACGAGAGCAATAAAGCATTTATCTAAATGGACTACGTGCTTGTTAATTTGGACCTCCTCTCCTCAGGAACACATCAGCTCTTTCCAGGAAAATTGCTGCATTAAACTGCCAATCTATATCGACTTAAATTATTGCAATCCAAGAATATCATCAAGACACACCGGAAAATTATGGAGTAGAAAAAAATACCTTATCAACAGGCATCAATTTTGGCATTTCATTTATTTCAGACCGTAACTAAAGTGAGCAATGAGGCATAGAGTAGAATGGACGAGAAGGACAATCACTTCAATTAGAAATGAGCTGATTGAAAATCATGCTGTGATAGACTCGGTATTTGATGGGAAGTAATAAAAATTGTTTATCATTGCTATGTGAAAGGTTTTAAGGTCATTTAAGCAAGATTTAGAAATTTACTAAACTCGCACACTGGACTCGTAAAGCACACGAAACACTTAAGTGCCCCTTCAAAGACGCAACCCACATATCTCCTCCATACAATGAAACCCCCCACAGCAAAGTCATTGTTCCTCCGGTCCCAAAAAATTCGTTGTATAGAAGTTGTTCTGTACTTCAGTTAGTAGCCAAATAGTTACTCAAGAACAAGAAATAAGATTTTTCGTAAAGCAAGGAAGGTTGGAGAAACATGGCCAAAGGGGCCTATTACGAGGGAGAGGGTGGTGCGCTTCCACCAGGCAGAGTTTCCATTCGGTATACGGTGTCACTCCACCCCCTGCTATTACGAATGGGACGGTCAGAGAGTCACCGCGAGGCGGAGAGGACTTCTCCGGTGGTCGGAAGTAAACTTTGAATGAAAAATTCTGAGCTCCTTCAACCTGAAAATGGCTGTAGCCAATGGCAAGTGTCTGCAGCGTTCAAATTCCGTGGAAACTGTTACTAGCAGACGAATATTTCGGCAACGGTTGTTGGCAGTCTATATAGACAACAGTGGTATTTATGGATTTATCGGGGCATGTTCTTAGTTAATTTATCTCACAAATTTATCAAATGAATGAATTCCTGCTCCTCTATTCGTATTCATAGGATAAAAAGTTGAATAAAACAATAATTAGCAGTGGCTTTTGGAAGAAATCTTCAAAAAATCACATACATGCAGATGCAGGCAGTGACAAATTGCATGGCAGACCATCGTAATTTTGCAAGAGGAGTATTTTTAGGGCCAAGGTGAACCACCAACTCCACAAAGCTGTGACCGCAATGCGCATTCTTAAAAAATATATGAAAATCCATCATGAATACTTAAAGCTAGAGAGCCTAAATCATGGACAAAAACACTTGACTCCCGTGGAATAACAAAAAATCTGTTGCTCTGCATTCCTTTCGTGTAAGTAACGGAGTTTGGAAAGCTATTGCCAATTCAGAGAGCACAAGAGAGGCACTGTTTAAAATAATGAAAAATAAACTTTAAGCAGTTTTCTATGAAAAGCAATTGACAGTTAAAATAACACAAGACGTGCACTTATTCTTACATAAAACTTTTATTTCATGATAATGTGACTGAGTTTCACCATTTCCTTGGTTTCACGAATGCACAGTAGGGTGTTGCTTATTTTTTATTTTTTCTCGGATTTTTGATTTCTACCTCTTAAAATATGCTATGGGGTGCAGAATGGATATCCTAAAAAAGTTTAGCTCAATTGTTTAACATTTAGAGGTCGCTCAAAGAGCATAAATGCAATAACATTATATTTTCCCAATTTTTTGAAGTAACATCATTTTCAGGGGTAACGCACGATTTTGTAGCCCTTCAGGGCCAAAATTTGCTCCATTTTAACGTCCGCTCAACAGTTTTCCAGGAATAAAATACTTTTCTGCGAGCTACAGCAGCGCATCACACCCCTGACGGCGAGCTGGTCGCTCGCAGGCCGCATTCACAGTCAGCGATTGTCATTGCCTTACACCCCTCACGCCTTTGCAAGCGAAAGTCGGCTTAAGAAAGGAGGAGTCGAATACTATGTTGGCTTTTTTCATACCGAGTGTTTGCTGTAGTTTATCCTTTAAAATAACTCCATCACTGTTCTTCGAACCTAATTAATAATAAAAAAGAAAATTTTCATGTTAATAATCCAAAATAATATGATAGACTGAGAACCTAAGATATGAAAGTGGTTAGTTAACACTATTTACGCTTGTCGAATCAACTGAAAATACTAATAATTATGTTCGCTAATCTCCACTATTCAACGCAGTCATGAACAATCTCAGCAGTGGCCCGGCCACTGGCTGTTCCGGTGAGTTATGGAATCTTTAATGTTGTTTTTGTTTCATCAATCTTCCATGAGATTTATAGAACCATTTAATGGCGTAATATGCAGAATAATATATACTTACTTGATTCAACAAATTAGTAAATATTTCCTTTAGTAGACAGTAACCCCTGTTACCACAACATAGTAGCAACAAGAACCATTGCAGCTCCTCTCGCGCTAATGCCCAAGTCATTAAAGATCAGTGCAATTTGGGGTGTAATTAGGATTTTACTACCCATTTACCTTCTCTTCTATCTACTCGTCATATCTTCTCTTCCTCTCCACTCGACGCGCTGACTTCTCTGACTCCTCACTCTTTATTAAGTGCTAGATAAGGATCTCATTATTTGGCAAGCCAAAGGCGCGTTACAGCTGTCCGGTAAACCAAGTCCACCCTAATCAGTCACTTTACAATGCATTTCATATAATGCGCATTTGTCTATGATGTGGGAGATTAGTTTTTTGGTGTTAGCAGAAACTTGAAAGTAATAATTGTAAGGAAGTTTTTCAGAAAGAAAAATATTTTGAAAACTATGTAAGTGCTAACTTAGTTTCTTTTGAAGCAGGTAGGTATCCTGGTTGCCTCTGTATTTTCAAGAGCACTTTATCCTCATCATTTTGAATAACTTCCAGAGCATTTACCGCGGCAATATCAAACAACCGATCCAATTTGGCATTCAATTCCATGTCATTCTTTAGTTGTTGCATAGGTCGCCATCAAAAATAAATCTTGAATTATTACAGCTCATCGCACAGTGCCTCTATTTTATATATTCCACGTATTTCTTGAATAATTTGAATTCTCGACATAATAGTCCGGAATGGTACCACGAACCTCATCATTAGTCTCGTATTTGCACACAATCCCTGTTTCAGGGTAAAGTGGTGGTGATTGAACACCTGCAGCACTTCGCGAATCAAAGGCAGCTTATTTTTCGTAAAACAAGCGGCTATAGCTGCTGGGACGCCGATTAGGAATACCTACTTCAACAGATTTGCGCGCGATAAACGACATCATTTTATTCAATAGCGTCTCGACTCCGAAAATTTACTCTACGCCATTCAAAATCCAACTGCAATGAGGTTACAGGGGGTGTGAAACACGCAAACTCGGGTAAGAAAACATACACATAGTTGTCTCGAAACGTCATTCTCCATGGTTCCATCTGTTCTGCTTAATCTCAACGACAGTCTCATGGATTTAAAACAATGTAAAACAATACAGGTAACTCCTCCCTTCTTCCACCGACTCTCGTTAGGGAAGGCGCAAGGGGGGCGTAAGGCAGTGAGGGGCGCAGGACTTATCAGTTGACCGTGATGCGGCCTGTGAGCGACCAGCTCGCCGTCAGGGGTGTGACGTGCTGCTGTAGCTCGCAGAAAAGTATTGTATTCCTGGAAAACTGTTGAGCGGACGTTAAAATGGAGCGAATTTTGGCCATAAAAGACTACAAAATCGTGCGTTACCCCTGAAAATGATGTTACTTCAAAAAATCGGGAAAATATAATGTTATTGCATTTATGCTCTTTGAGCGACCTCTAAATGTTAAACAATTGAGCTGAAATTTTTAGCATATCCATTCTGCACCCCATAGCATATTTTAAAGAGGTAGAAATCAGAAATCCGAGAAAAAATAAAAAATGAGCAACACCCTAATGCACAGTCACAGCAAAACAGTCTGCCCACAATGCAAATGTGACAATACGAATCCGCTGCCAACAAACACACAAGCTACAACGTATTTCAATAATTCAGGAAAAATCCACTAACAATAGTAGCTCACACCAAAAAAATAATGGGAAATAGGCAAATACAATCATGAAAAATAGAAGTACATACAATCATTATTAAAGGAAGAAAGCTGAAAAGGAAGTCCAAATGCAGAGAGTAGGAAATTAGGTAGTAGGAAATTAGAATTCAATGCAGCAGTAAGAGACCTGTACAACATGAATGAACCACCTGGAATTTGTCATATTCCAGCAGTACTAATTAAAAATGCAGAAGAAAAGACCAATCCAGCTGTAAAAATTCATAAGCAAACTTTACTCGGAAGGTGAGACACCAAAAGACTTCAAAAGTAACATATTCACACTAATTTCCAAGAGGAAACAGCAGAGAAGGGTAGAAATATGCAGCCCATGCGCTTGGCCACACATGCATCAACGGTACTAACAAATATCACTTTAAAGAAGAATAAAATGAAGAGCAGGAGAATACCTTGTTGAGGACCCATTCGGAATCAGAAAAAGCAAAGGCACCAGAGAAGTAATATTGTTCATTAGGCTGGAGATAAAATAGAGAAGAGAATGGAAAGTAACAAGCCCACGTTCATTGCATTTGTCAAATTAGAGATGTATACAGATTAGAATTCAACAATTGGAATGCTGAAAGAAATTGCAGAGCTCCACGATGAAGAAAATGTGACTTAGTAAGACAAATAAAATACAGAATATACCTACAAAATATAGCTACGACTTATAACTATGCTGAACACATGCAAGACAATGACTAATAGGAATGGAATATAACTACAGTGTGTGAAGAAATCATTTCATAACCAAGACCAAGAAATAAATGATAGATTTCCTCACAAGATGGAAGAGCACGCCAGCGTATTGCACGCAATTGCTCACCAAGATGCATGCGCACTCATCCAAGTCCAAGATGGCCGCAATGTGCAAAGGCGTGCGTCCATGCTCCCCTCCTTGCTGGATGTTGAATTTGTCCTTGTGCTCAATGAGTGCACGCAGCACCTTCACCTTGTTCAGCTCTGTGGCCAGGTGCAGAGGGGCTTGCTTCTTCTCATTCAACACGCTCGTATCTGCACCACTAAAAATAAAGGAAGCAAATATGTGCTCCCGTCATATGACACATTCACAAAAGGGGAGATTACATATTTGAAATCTTTTCATAATGTGGACAGCATACAATGCCCATCAACTTTCATTCGATTTATGTATATTACTTTTTAAACTGGCAACGATCAAATGAGTTGTTTTAACTTCTTCAAATATATTTTAGCATGGTCTATTAAGTGCACACAACCACCCTGATAAAAATCTTCACCATGGTGGATTAAGGAAGGGTAAAGGGAGGGTAGTAGCCTTCATGGTGGGTAGTTACCCTTGCACAACCCATGCCCTACCCACCATTAAGGGTAGGGGAAGGATAGAAAAATCCTTCGTCTACCCTTCCTTGGAACGCCTTCCCTTACCATCCGTGTACCCTTCCTCTACCCACCATTAAGGGTAAGGGAAGGATAGAAAAATCCTTCGTCTACCCTTCCTTGGAACTCCTTCCCTTACCATCTGTGCACCCTTCCTCTAACCACCATTAAGGGTAAGGGAAGGATAGAAAAATCCTTCGTCTATCCTTCCTTGGGACTTAGCATTTATAACTGAGGAAAATATATCCTGAAAGTGTCTCCTCAGCTACTTTCACCTGCTAAAGAGCATTGAGTTCTGTACAAGAACGTAAGCAGTCTTTGAATCGTACCCTCCGCCCCCCGAAATATAAAAATACAATCATTTTCCTTCATAAAAGAAAACAAAGCATTGAAAAATAATGAATTAAAAAAATATTTCTTTAACAATTGAAGTCTTTTTTATTATGAAAAGTGTTTGAATTAGTTGAAAACTCATTACTTAGTATCCTGTTTTTCAAAAATTTCCCCCCCATGTTGGACCCCCCCGAACGGAATTCCTGGCTATGCCACTGTACGCAATAGATTATATAATTGTGTGAAAAAAGCTCATTTAGAAGTTCTTTCGTTCACATTTTTAGGATGTAACCTATTTGTGTGGCTGATAATGAGACAATAAAAGAGTGATGTTCGGTATTTGTATGCCGATCTTATTTTCTGAAACAATATAGATGTGGTAGAAAAAAGTCACAGCTTTCTTCCACATAGACTCGGGTGCGAATCTCATCTTTAGATTTTGTAGTATAAGATTCGTTGAGAAGCATCACCTGACAAGTACCTCGATGTTGTTAAACCACTAGTTCATCATCCTCCAATATGTAGATTCTGGGTTCAAGACCATGTGTAGGCCAATTTGTTTTCTGTCTTATAAATTTAGAAATCACAGTTACAACTCATCCCCATTAGTTTAATTTAGTTGCTTAGCGATTTTTTAAATTTTTATGTTAATTTATGGATTTTTAGTTTTTATATTAGTCCTACCCTTCCTGTACCCTTCATTGAGGCTGGCAGAACCCTTCCCTTACACTCCAGGAAGGAGAGGGCCTACCCACCTATGTTCTAAAATACCCTTCGTGTACCCTTGCTGAAGGGTACAGGAAGGGTACACCTATCCTTCCCTTACCCTCAATGGAGGGTAGACCTCTGGAATGGAGAAGTTTATTTTTATCAGTGCATAACAACTATAGCATGGACAGAGCTCTGAAGGTGAGTCCTAGTGATCAACTATTATACCAATTAACAGCAAAATGCGGCTCTTGTGAAAGCTGCCTTGCTGAACACTCTAACGTGTGAATCCATGACGTTGTCGTTACAGTCTGGGAGATGATGGGAAAAGGGGAAGTGAAATGGAGGTGGGAGGATGTCGTCATTTTTAATCTGCCACCCCTGATATGAGAAGCATTTCATATCTATTTCACTCTCTTTTGCTTTACTGTTTTTCAATTGTTTTCGTGCTGATGGGTTTTGCACTTCTTGTATGCAGTGTAAATAAAACACTATTAAGGACCTCAACTGTCAACCCTTTCAAAACACAACAATAAATTAAAAGAATAAGTAGGCATATACCATATGCAGCTGTGGTTAATCATGAAACCAGTAAAACACTGAACACTCCTCACACAATGTGTACATATGTACTTACTTCTTGATGAGAAAGTCAATGGAGTCCAAAGCCTCACTCGCCACAGCGACATGCAGAGGAGTGTTGCCTGCGTTATCCTGAACATTTAGATCTGAAAAAGACTGGAAAATGTTTTAACTATTCCCAACAAAAAATAATTATTATTTCCTCTCATACCAATGCAAAATATGACTATTTCATTGGCTATGACTTGATAAGTCTAAAATACAATAATTAGAAATTCTTTTTCCACATGGAATATATGTCGGACTCCAAATTTTTGTGTACTAACCATGAGGGCTGGATCAAGACGAAAAGAGGCCCAATAGGCTATTCCACTTATTAGAAGGCCCTTTCACTTCCTATTTTGAAGCGTGCAAATTACATGAGAGAGAATAACACACGTCATTACTGCGACACATATCAATGTTAAATGAAGCATGCTGTGAATGGTACGAACCAATATTTGCCATAGCGATCGGTGAGCCTAAGAATTACACTTTGGTGAATCTCGTACATACAAATGAACAGGACCAATTAAAGGGCCTAAGGGATGATCGGATCGGATACCTGGATCCAAATATATGCGGATACATATTGCCATTCATCGGATACTTTGGATCCAAATTCACTGAGGGCATCGGATCTGGATCCGAAATTTTAAATTTATGCTTCAGTGAATGCAACATCTCATGCGAGGGAGCGGAAAAAGTTCCGATCCAACCTTCGCATGTGCCGTTGCACTGCGATCCTTGTCCTCCTCATGAACCATTTTGTTTAAAAGCTCTCATAGGGGATATGCAACAGCTTTTCAGCCGCAGAAATTTTCACGGAAAAATGCGACAGGCACATCGAGTGAATCTTACAAACAACCATCGGGAGAATCTCAACGCCATATGATAACAACCAAGTGACTACGTCGCAGATTTAAAAAATAACACCCTCGGCCCTCCGTCACTCACGCCTCTAATATTTCTTTTCCTTTCCGAAGCCACACAGTCCATAAATCATTACCTTCGAAGGAAAATATCAAGTTACACGGGAACAATAGAAGCGTGTTTCTTCCCTACGCCATCTCACCTGATCTCACCCACCGACCTTTTTATCTTACCTGCTTCGTCTTCGAGAACAAATGCTATAGAGGTATAGAGTGGTGTAGAGCGTTCCACATTTAGTTGACAGTATAGGCTCGCATAGAGAATAGTTTCCCATGTTAATCTCCGTAAGGACGGGAGCGCGGTGTTGCCAATAACAGAACGGAAATTAGTGTGGCGCTATGCGCTGATTAAAAATTGCATTCTAATGTAGAAAGAGATGCTGCATTCATTGGTGTCAATAGTTTTTCGATAAAAATTATAACAAAAGCTGTTAAAACCATTTCTTGAATTTTTGGTAGAAATGTGTATGTTTTTACTTTAACTTCTTCTCGGAATTGCTGCCTGACCGTTGCCTGTATTGAATTGAATCTTCTGCACAAAATTCTTCATACTATTTTCTCTTTAATGGTTTTCACCAATTGTACAATGATTGGGTTAAAATGCTGTTATGCCGACGTAACACCCTTTAGGGCAAGAAAATTTTGATTTTTGCAAGGTAAAAAGTAGTCGCTTACTAACTTACGTTTCTTACGTCGTAGGTCCCCATATGCTGCGTATCAAATTGGAAGAAAACTACAAAGTTATTTTTGGTGAAAAAATCATTGACTTACATCAATTCTGAAGGAAGTTACAAGGTTTTGGTCTTAAGAAAAAATATTACGGTGCCGCTGGGCCGGGCTTCTTGCTTTTTCTTGCGCGCAGAGGGAAAATTCTCCGGCGAAAAGGGAGTTTTTTTGTCAATGCATACTGTGAAAAAAATATCTATTCGTTTGATATCCTAAACAGAGAATACTCATACGTCGAAACAGTAGTGTTTTTATTTCAATACATTGATACACGAAAGTAGGAAAAATTTTTCGGCTTGGAAATAAGACGCTTTCGCCTTGGGTGTTTCGATCCCGCCGCAGAAACCAAGAAAGAGAATACCTCATAATCTGTGCGAAACACTACCCCTTCCAGAGCATGCCTTTTACAAAAGGCGGCTTGTGTTTTTCCTGAAGTTCCGTTCATAGGGTACCATCCCGGTCCCAATCCTTCAATAACTGGGCTTTTGGCCCTTGCATTCTGCTTGCTGCATCTTTGCGTCTTCAGACCACATCTTCAGCATTCATTACTGTGCCCTTGGAACTAAGAGAGCATTGGAGAATAAATATCGACATAGGGGTCATGACATTTCAAGAGTGTAGCGGACATGAAGTGTATACCTTTCCAGTGTAAGTGAAGGAGAAAATGAAAGAAAGTCTGCCAGTGAGCGTGCGCGTTGCACTCTTAAGTATAGGAAGAATAAAATTAATTACATGATGATGAAATTTCCCTAAAATATTCTAATTCTAAAAAACTTAAATCTAATCGGCTTTACATGGCGCCGCGGTGCGCCGGCAGGTGGCCAAATATCGGTCCACTGCAGTAATCTATTATTATTTATTGATATTAACATACATATATTTTTTCTGAAAGGATTTCTTATTTTTGTTTGTTATTTAATTTTTTCGGTGGGCAAATGCCTCTTTTCTTGTTTTTACAGATTTTTATAAGGTTTTCTTTTATGTTATACATTCTTTGTAAATCCTTCATGTATTGTAGTTTTAATTTTTTCAATTCATTTGTTGCATTGATACTACAACCGGTTGATTGAGCTGATTGCTCTCTCACAAGGTGGTTGTTTTTAATTAATGCCCTTTTACAATATATGATATTTAAAATTAAATTAGAGCAAAAGATGATAGGAAAGAACTCGGTTTTAACGAGTTATAATTTCTTGTGTAAGTCAGTAAGCGTTTCATTTGAGCTGGATATTTCCAGAGATCTTTTGTAAGCGTGTTTCGTGGAAGAGAGTTCTTTGCGACCGTATGAACTCGTGAAGTTGGTACTCGGTGTGCGTGTCTGATTTCTTGGATTGGTACGAGTCGGGATTGGTTTGTGACGCAGCGCAAGGTTTTATTTTGGTACTGTTCTAGGCGTTTTCTATGCTGCAGGGAAGTATTGCCGAATACTTCACACCCGTACAGCAGCCTTGGTCTGATAATACTCTTGTTTAAGGTAACCTTGTCTCGTCTCGAGATTTGCGAGCAAGAGTTTATTAATGGAGCCATGGCGGCTCTTGCTGAATTTGCTGATTTGAGAGCTTGCTGTGCGTGTGTTCCAAGTGAGCTTTTGGTCGAAATTTATCCCTAAGAATTTGTGTGATTTATCCATTGGTAATGGGAGGGATTTGAAGGTTAGGTTTTTGGAGACAGAATTTCTCGTTTTTCTTCCAAAAGCAACGACTTTACTCTTTGTGGCGTTAATCGTGACTTAAGGAAGCGAGAGTCCACTTCACTGGTAAACACGATTTTTGGCGCATAAGGTTCATTAACCGATACTAATAGGGGTTTTCGCGCTGATTTCAAATATGTAAATAGTTTTTCTCCATCACCCTCAGTTTTCGTGTTATTCACCGAAACGTCCCGAAAATCCCGAAAAATTTGGTTTCATGCACCAATATACACTTAAAAGGACATATAACTTCCACCCTAGTTATCGTAGAGCAATGAAACAAAAACCAGCGCACTTGTCATACTATACGCGTGAATTGAGACTGCATTTCGTTCCATTATACATCGTCAGGGTTGGTACCCGGGGACCACAATGTCAAAAGATGCAATTTTGTTCCTGAAAAAGCGAACTTTCTGGATGCCCAGTGATATATATATTTATTTTTTTAGTATTGTCAATTTTATCGCTCGTATTGTATTAAGCAGGGTTGTGTCGTGAGTAGTGGATCGGAGCGCGTGCTTTATAATCGCACACATTCCTACTGTATAATCATGTTTTTCTTTATCTTTATTCATCCACGGCGAGGATTGGCCCTCGCGGATGCTGTATACAACACATTTATGAAAACATTCAATACAACGAAACATACAAAACATGTACATTGGATTAAAACATTAGTACATTACAAAGATTACATTTAAATTTACATTTAAAATAAAAGAGAAGAAAAGTCCAGCTCAAAATACTCATGAATTGAGTACAGTGGATAATTGCACAGCCACTTTTCCAGCACATTTTTCAGTCTAGTGATGCTCACTGATCTGGATTTGCTGGGTAATTTATTAAATAATTTTACTCCCAAATTGTCAGACTGGTTGTTGGTCTTAAACAGCCTACAGTAATTAGTATTTAGGCTATTTTTAGCCCTAGTGTCATGAGAGTGGATGGTGGATCGAATGGGGTAGGTATCTAAGTTATCTTTAATGTGCATAATGCTGCGAAACACAAAGAGGCTGTAGATGGTGAGGATATGAAAGTTTTTAAAAATTGGCCTGCAGTGGTCACGGGGCCCAGCACCACTCAGAATCCTCACTGCTTTTTTTTGCAGTTTTAGAATTTCTTTGGTTTCTTTTGCATGTCCCCAGAGTCGAACACCATAGGCAAGAATACTATGAAAAAAAGCAAAATAGGCTAATCTCATGTACTTTACATTGATACAGGTTTTAAGTTTCCTCAATAAGTACAAAACCCTAGAGAGTTTTTTGCTGACTAGGAAAACATGTGAATTCCATGTCAATTTAGCGTCAATATTGAAGCCTAGAAGCCTGACAGGATCATTGTTTAGCTCAGTACTTTTAAGACAGCATGTAAGATGTTGTGTCTTACCATTGTTCAGAAAGAGATTATTGGCTGTAAACCAGAGTTGAGATTCTTCTATTGCCTTTTTTGTAAGAAGTCTGACTTGGCTAGGAGTATTGCATTTCTGCACCAGAGTGGTGTCATCTGCATATATCATGCAGTCCATAGAAAGATTGTAAGGTAGGTCATTGATTAGAATAAGGAACAAGAGAGGACCAAGGACGGACCCCTGAGGAACTCCATGTTTCACTGGAAGAAAATCGGATTGGTTACAATTTACTTGTACCGAAATATTTCTATTTGGATATTCTATATACCGACATCTGGTAGAATCACCTTCTGATTTCACCGCTAGCAACCTAAGAAAGAACACCTTGCTATAGAGCGTTCCAAATTTAGTTGACAGTACGGGCCTTATGGATAACAGTGTTGCCAAGCTTCCGCTCCGCCGGCAGGCATCCTAACAGCGTATGCAACAACACATAATAGAGCGCCAAAATGGTTTAGTTCAAAAAGGAGTTAGGGATCGCACGAAAGACGGCGTAAATTAAGGTATTTTTTAGCGTAAATTACAATACCTTTGCTGCAATATAAAAGGAAAAGTCTTTTGTTATTTTATGTATGTACTTATTCAATGCACAAGCTGAATAATGAATAATCTTTTATGTAAAATATAACAATAAATTGAAGGATAATAAAAATTATCGCCACTCCTGAATGAAACAACATTTCTATTCCTTCCATATTATGCAATATTTTTGGGCTCTGGCTAATATTACATGAAAGGCGATGTTGTATAAGACATCATCAATCATTAATTTTTCAAAATTTTCCCGTACTTGATTTATTAAAGATCTCTTTTCAAGCTGACATCTTCAAAGCTTCAATGTTCTCTTTCCTCCACCTTGTAGTAGGCAAGGATTCCAATTTCCTTGAGTAATAAGAGGCATTACCTACCACTATATTTGATCCTTCGGGTACACTTATAAGTTTATAGCACTCACTTCTTGCAAACTTATAAGTTTGCAAGAAGTGAGTGCTCAAACCATCTCTCGTAACACTCGCCACCCACTTCTTCATGATCATCCATTGAGTTCTTTTTGTACAGAAACACATGCGATGCTCCTTTTATGAACCATTTTCCGTTCCTGCGTGTAAATTGCGAATCGTCCTCCTCGGGAAGTGGGGGCCAAGCCCAGTACTCAGTCCAGCAAGGAAAGCTTGACGCGGATTTTCTAATAGTTTGTTTCGCAAACTAATGTTCACTATTTGTCCAACATTAATCCAACTTTCGCCTGTGAATACATTCATCCTGTGTTCGTGACGATATCTTTTAGCTGTCTTAAATAATAAATTGTGCCACCAACGAATAATATCATCCCTTTCGATAAGGATGAATCTTTTCCCTCTGCGTTCGTACACGAAGCCTATGTCCAAAAGAAGACGATATAGTGTTGTCCTTTTGTAATCTGGGAGAATATTATCCATATTTACCGAGTAGATGGATTTTAAAGTCGGAGGAATATTTTTCACGAAGGATTCATGTACCTTCCTTCTAATTCCCGATCTCACAAAATCGTCGAAAATCACTCCCTTCGAATTTTTGCAAGGATGTCTAATTTCTTTAGTTTTTGAATGAGTTACCAATGGACCACGGGAGCTTTCCTTTCTCACTCTGTAAATAGTGGACTCCTAGCACCCAGTAGCCTTCGAAGCTTCTCGGCAGGCCTCACTAATGCTGAGAGATTTCCTTAAGTAGGTACGAGAAGACTTTGAGCACCAACTGTCTTTCGCGGCTTATGAGCTTCTCACCTTTTCTCCTCTTCCTTGTATCGGACATATTGATTGGGCGTGTTACAGCAGAGATAAGTGTAAAACACACTTCACAATTCTCAAATTCAGCAGACCACACAACACTTGTTCACTCCAAAAAAATGCAATGACAAACTGAACGCCTTCGTAAATTCTTCCAACGGCCCCTTCGGCTAGGGTCAATTCTTGTGCAGGTTTTATGGCACCCTATGAAAGGAACTGAGAAAAAAACCGAAGCCCCTTTTGTAAAAGGCGTGGACTGTATGGGGTAGTGTTTCGCACAGATTATGAGATATTCTCTTTCTTGGTTTCCGCGATGGGACCGAAACACCCAAGGCGAAAGCGTCTTATTTCCAAACCGCTTGCTTACTTTCGTGTATCAATCTATTCAGATAAAAACACTGCTGTTACGACATATGAGTATTCTCTGTTTAGGATATCAAACGAATAGATAAATACATTTCATAGTATGCATTGACAAAAAACTCCTTTTCCGCCCGAGAATTTTCCCTTTGCGCGCAAGAAAAAGCAAGAAGCCCGGCCCAGCGGGGCCGTAATATTTTTTCTTAAGATCAAAACCTTGTAACTCGCTTCAGAATTGATATAAGTTAATGATTTTTTCACCAAAAATAACTTTGTAGTTCTCTTCACATTTGATGCGCAGCATATAGGGACCTACCACGTAATAAACGTAAGTTAGTAAGCGATTACTTTTTACCTTGCAAAAATCAAAATTTTCTTGTCTTAATGGGTGTTACGTCGGCATAACAACATTTTAACTCAATATTTGTACAATTGGTGAAGACTTTCAAAGAGAAAATAGTGTGAAGAATTTTCTCCAGAAGATTCAATTGAATACAGACAATGGTCAGGCAGAAATGCGAGAAGAAGATAAAGTAAAAAATACACGTTTCTGACGGAAATTTAAGGAAAAATTTTTTTATAGCTTTTGTTATAATTTTTATCGAAAAACTACTTGCACTAATGAATGCAGCACCTCTTCCTACATTATAACGCAATTTTTAATCAGTGCATAACGCAACATTAATTTTCGTGCTGTTATTGACAACACCGCGCTCCTGGCCTTATGGAGATTAACATGGGAAACGGTTCTCCATAAGAGCCCATACTGTCAACTAAATGTGGAACGCTCTATAGCAGGTAGCGTTGTCAGTCATTGTTGACCACACTCGCTCGTCAGAATCACCGACATTTCAGTAGCAAGCGTAAGGTGACAGAGGACTTGAATAACCGGTACGAAGTGAAGTTGTTTTCTCCTTCTTCAGTGTGCGGTGCTGTGCCTGTGTTTTACGTGTGAGACAAGATGCCCAGGAAGTGCGTTAACCACCCCAACAACTTCTGTTATATTTGTGGGGAGTTGACATTCAAGTCGCAACGTCGTTCTTTGACCCCTTTGGTGAAACATTGCTATGAATTATACTTCGGTTGTTAAGTGGGGGAGCAAGACAAGGACTGGGCACCACATATATGTTGTTCGACATGCGCGAAACGTCTCGCAGAGTGGGAAAAGGGATCGCAGCGTCACATGAACTTTGCTGTACCCATGGTTCGGCGTGAACCACGAAACCACTCATCAGACTGTTACTTCTATGTAACAAAGATAAGTGGAATTACTGCAAAATCCAAGCATACAGTGAAGTACCCAGATTTGCCGTCTGCAATGAGGCCAGTTGCTCACAGCGAGGACTTACCCGTGCCAGCTCACCCTCCACAACCACCAGTGCACTTTGAACATGAGGAAGACACCCATGTTGAAGAGGTACAGCTGCATGATCCTACGTTTACGGCAAGTTTATCTTCCAGTGAACCTCATCTCCTAACTCAGGGTGATTTAAACGATCTTATTCGTGATTTTTCCTTGTCGAAACAACAGTCCGAACTGTTAGGTTCAAGACTAAGTGGCTGGAACTTATTGCATCATGACACAAAGGTGTGTTTCTATCCCAATCGTCAAAGAGAGTTCCAAAATTTCTATTCTGAAGAAAAGGGTCTGGTTTACTGCAACAACATTGAGAATGTGATGGATAAACTTGGCCATGAACATAAAACGAGTGAATGGAGACTATTCATCGACTCGTCAAAAACGAGTTTGAAGGCTGTGCTGTTGCACAACGGGAACAAATTTCCCTCTGTGCCTGTAGCTTATGCTACTCACGTGAAAGAAACTTATGAAAACATGAAATTTATTTTGGACACAATTCAATATGATATATACAAATGGATGGTGTGTTGCGAGTTAAAGGTTGTTGCCTTGTTAACTGGTCTCCAGGGAGGCTACACCAAATTCTGCTGCTTCCGATGTGAATGGGATAGCAGAGACAAGACACAACATTACCTCAGAATGGAATGGCCACAGCGGCAATCACCAATTCCTGCGCCCTGATTATGTAACTGTGAGAAGGGTGAGAGCGATGTCGTTGCCAGGGGCAACGCGATTCCCACGACGGAAGGTGATAGCAGCGATTATGAAACCGTGATTGCTCCCTTTATCACGCTGCCAGCGTCATCGGCCTATCACGTTCGAAACCCATGGTGACAAGCATATGCTGACATAAAAACGAGCACTAAATGCATATATTAGCAAAAAATTATTGTTTATTTAATTTAAAAACGCCCTATAATCGATTAAAAACCAATATAATTCTTAATTATTTCAACTGGAGTGCTCTATTGACTTCATAGTTGTCCACGTTGTTCATTTGTTAAATGCGCATTGTGGTGAATTCGATTGAGCAGCATTATTTTCACACAGCAAATTGGAAAGTACTCACAAGGAACATTCACGAAGTGTACTCCGCCGATTTCGTTCAAATTTGGTAGGATGGTAGTGTTCCATAATTAATGGAAATTTGCAAAATTTCCCGTGCCCTTAAGCCCTGTGGCCCGAGATATCTGCATTCAAAGTTGCGCGCCGGCCACCCTTTTTGAGGCGAGGGGCCCCTCACTCACGGGCCGGCAGCGAGGCGTCCCTGCCGGCAAGCGCTAGGGGGAAGGCCTGCGGGCGGTCCGGGCGTCAGCGGTCTACTTACTATCTTCCCACAGACGAAAGAAGCGGTGGGTGATCCGAGGACTAAACGATGGCCAATGTTTTCGAGGAATTTTTGAATAGCTTAAATTTGTACAGATACCCTTGCGGCTCCTGCTTCTAGTCAAGATTTCAGAAGGGTTTGAGAGGAGTCATAAAACCCACTCCTTCCACCCTCAACTATTGTTGGCTGAATGGGAAAACCAAAAGGGCTTCTCCATCAGGCGAATGACGCTAGGGTCTTCGGTACCTCTGTTTAAATCAGCAAAAATGCTTTTTCTACCCATTTGCGAAGTGAACTCCGAACGAGGACGAACAAGCAAGAGATTTTGTAGACGAGTGAGCTGCAAAGCCGTTCCTTTTATTTTCATCGAAATGGTGATCAATCCTAGGAATGTAATAAAAATATTGGACAGCAAGTTTACTGCATGGATTTCCACAGAACAACCTACTGATTACGAAATCGAGTTGGCGGAAAATTTAGCTGGTAAGTTTCATTATTTTTTCATTTTTTTGTAACTACGGTGAAGTTAATCGCATCCCATCCATTCTTTATTTTTCCCTGTTGAATAAAATTTTCCCATTTTCAGATTCCTTGAAGTCCTGTGTAAAAAGCGAAGAATCATCCTGTGTGGTAGAGGAGGATCTAATTTTTGAATTCGACGGGAGGACGGAAGAGGAGGAAGTAGTAAGCGAAGATGAATGCGACAGTGCAGATGGAAATGGAGACGATGTTTCTCCTTCTTCTTCAACATCGTACGAGCCGTCTCCATTGAAAAGGAAGAAAGAGGGTGATATTAGTATGTCACAGAAGAAGATGGCAGTGGAATACTGGCGGTCCGGAAAAACTGGGCCACTGAAGATAGATACTGTCAGGCACCGTTTTAGGTTCGTGACCTCAAGAACACAGCTTGTCCGGTTTGAGGAGCAAATTAATCAGGCTGGCTCTCGGAGGGAGAAATTGAACGCAATTTCTTCATGTTTAATAGAGAGATTTAGAAGAGCGAAAGAAGATTTCCTGATAGTGCACGATAGTGACTTACGAAGGTGGGCGTATGAAGATAATGGCAAAATGACAAATCCTCTAGAAAATTTTTCTGCTTCAACAGGATGGTTGTGGAAGTTTAAAAAATCGCATAACATAGTGTCTAGGAAAGTTACCAAAGTTGTTTCTCGGAAACAGAACTTTGACTGGCAAAAGACATCCGAAAAGGCACATTCTTTTGTAAACGATGTCCGGCTAATATTGGCCCAGAAGCCAAATTACTTTCTCTTAAATACTGACCAGAGTGGGTTTAAGAAAGAATTACACTCGGGACGAACCCTGCATTTCCGAGGAGTGAAAACGGTGGAGTCAACGGTACAGTCCCTCGGAGCAACGACCCATTCGTATACGATACAGCCGACGATCTCGATGGATGGTGAACTTCTCTCTCCTTTATTTATTTGCCTGCAGGAGAAAGGTGGAATTTTTCCAAAAAATGTTTCTGTGTTTGAAGCTCCAAATCTTCACGTCCCCAGATAGCATGCAAGCTTGCAGCAAACTTGTCATAGGCTTGTCCTTGGCTTGTCACGACAAGCCTTGCCGTGGCAAGTTTGCAGCAAACTTGCTGTGACAAACCTATTCTGGCATGAAAGCTATGTACAAGCTTGAATAAAGCTTACAAGTTATGTGAACACATACAAGCCGTAGACTTGTACATCACACCTGCAGAATACATGCCATATTGCACCCATAGCAGATTTGTCATATCATTCCTGCAGCAAACTTGCCATATCACACCTGCAGCAAACTTGCCATATCAAACCTGCAGCAAACTTGCCATATCGCACTTGCAGCAAACTTGCCATATCACACCTGCAGCAAACTTGCCATATCAAACCTGCTACTACCCACACATAGCATGTTAGCTAACGTGAAGCTTGACTTTTCCTTGCCATCTCAAGGTTGAATTTTTCATGCCTCTTTCCAGCCTATTTGGCTTGGTTGTAAGATTTTAATAATATGTACTTAATGAGAATTATAGTAATATAACAATATAATGTTATTTGATATAATTATCTTCATACTCATTAAAAAACTCAAGTAAAAAACTTTTCCCATTATATTACGAACTTATTTTAATATTTTGGATTAAAAATCGTATTTTGAACTCGCGCCAAAACGCCCGGCGGCAGTCTTATGTACCACGTGACCTAACGGTTGCCGTTATTTTGTGATTGTGAATTTAGCTGTGAAGTAAAATCTTGTTTTACAAGCAAATTTACGTTGAAGTATGCTATGGAAGAAGAAAATAATCCGTGTTTCGTAGTGAATACTGGCAAGAGGGGATTGGAAGATTACTGAATTCTCGGAAGCACTGGCTTTTAGCGGCACGAAGAGATTTAAGAAGTTGCCTCTGTCAGCATCTACTCATCTCTGCTGTGCTGATCATGTAAATGTGAGTAAATGGAACAATTTTTTCTATTCGATACTATGTATGATTAATGAACCGCCAATTACTATCCAATAATTATTTAAGATTATTCATTATTTTATTCTCAGTGTAATTGCAATTTAGCATGATCTTTGCTTTCGCTGGCATAGTGAAAAGACTCCATTCAGACGGTTTAAGTTGAAATATCAGGGTTCTCGCAGTAGAATCCACTTTGTTAGCAGTTCTTCATGACGTTAAAGTATTAGTCTCAACCTCAGTAAACTCGTTTATGAAGGATTTTTCTAGAAAATGAATAACTATTGGGAATATGTCGAAGAATAATAGCAGTTAATTAGCTGTTCTAAACATAGCCATCAGTTGAACTCCCTCTAATCATTATAATTTAGGCATTGATTTATGCTTTAGTTCATTTTTTTTACAAATGCCCATGTATATATCGTACATTTCTGCCAGTACATTCTTAACATGCATGTTGCACTCAAGGGCATAAGTAACACATTTCTAAGCTGTTTCTGTGCAATAAGATTGCAATTCTTAAAATTTTTGAGATGTAAGTAATCAATTACTCGTGTTTGTTGACAGAAAAATTAGTGGTGTATTAAAATCTATGGTTAGCACCTGTTTGATAAGCATTTAGGCAGGATTTATGATGATTAAGTACCAAGTGTACTAAGGTAGTATAATATAAGCAAATCAATTGGTATTATTGTATTTATAACAATTTCATATTTACAGGCTGCAGTAAATTAAAACTAAAGAATGGCCAGCTCCTCATGTGGATGGGAGAAATGGCACCTGGGTTTTCTCACTTGGAGAGGAAAGTAGATGCTTTATTGGCTTGTGACCCAAAGCAAAAGGATTCTGCTGTGAAGGAGATGTATTTCAGCCGATTGCCATTGACAGCAGATGAGGATTTCATCAAACTCTGCCGAAGGATAAGTGAAGAAACCTCATTTGGGCCAAAGTTGGTAAGTGAATAATGATAATTTGTGTGCTACCTTCCTGATTCAAAAAATGTATGATTGTTTAATGAAAGAACAATTAAGTTTTTGTAAGAAAGTTTCAAAATTGATGTAAATCTGGAGCTCGCCAGACACTCGGTGTTTGGAATTCAAAGTGCTATAAAAATACTCAAGTACAACATAATTTTGAAGTGCGTATGGATTATTGTCCATTGAAATATTAAACAATTATGGTATGATTGGATTTTTGTTATTTCATATGCACTTGTGCACACATACTACATGTGCATACTAACCATGACAATTGTGTTAATTTTTTTGGTGAATTTTTCTTCTGGCTATAAACATGATTTTTGTTATTCTTGTATAAGCTGTTAACTCTTAATTGATCTGATCTTTTTTATCTCTAGATGCAATGTTTGGTAGCAGTTGGTAGAAGAAATGAATGAACACTTCTACAAAATATGTTGCGTCGTCTTAGAATGACTATGTAGCAGAGCTGTATTCCCTTACGGGCAAACTTCAGAAGAATTCGGTTAAGAAATCATTTTATAGCACTTCAGTGTGTCCTGTTATTTTTCGTGAGTGCATCCAATAAGATATTCTAAGATTATTATAATAATTGATCGTTGAAATGAACTTTTAACATACTGCATTAAGTATGTTTTTTATAATTTCATAGATGTATGCAGAAAGGTCTACCCTGATGCATCAGATGTGGTGCTGAAAGGGTGTCTGAGTAATTGGCTCAACCAGGCTAAAGTCAGGAAAATAAGAATGTAAGTAGTCGCTTCTCATTTCCCTGCCACATTAATTCGATTCGATGGAAGTTGAATCATTTACCGCCATTGTGAGAATGTGGGGGTACAATATGGGCATATTATTTATTGAATCTGATTGCTTATTCTTTTTGGAATATTAGTTAATAATTTCTCAATTTACCTCCCTGATTTAAGCAAATGATACATGATATATCATTTCACATGGAGTAATTACTATTTTCTCTTCAGGGATTGGCAGGATAAACAGACCGAGGATCAGGCTGATGAAGACAATAATTTTGCTTAATAAGTTCATCAGTAACGATCTATAAGTATGTAACCATGTAAGTTCCATGCACAGCCTTGTACTCCCATAACTTAACAAGAATTCAAAAGAATGAAGTTTTAATTTTAAATCCTCAAAGCCAATCAGCATACTTGTGAATGTTTTGATAAAATTCGAGCAATATGTTTTTACCTTTTGAAGATTTCTGTAATTTAGTTATTACCATGTGTGGCCTAGGGGGTCATACATTTTTTTAAGTGTTTCTGTCTTAGATGTTTCCTATTCAGCTTGTAAGTATTTCACTCACTTCATTAATAGTGATTAACTATCGATGACTAGACATCTATCTTTGGTATGTCCACCGCTGCCTCAACATGTACATAATTAATGAGAAAAATAAACTCTTCAGCATTTATTTGTTGCCCATTTTATTAAATAAATTTAGCAGCCAAATTCTGTGCATGTGAAATGACTAACAATTGAGAGAATAGAAAATTTTCAATTTTGTTGTTGTAAATTGATCATTATTTAGGAGAGCATTTTATTTAGCAGAAATTTTAAGGCAGTTTTTCCTCAGCAAGTGTCACTACAGAAATGGTAGGTGTGGAACTAGTTTTCCTAGTATGTAGCAGGTGTGACACTACACGTTTTCAGCAGGTGTGATGTGACAAGTTTGCAGCAGGTTTGATGCGACAAGTTTGCCGCAGGTTTGTTGCGACAAGTTTGCTGCAAGTTTGAGAAAGGGTAACTAGGAGGTTTGATTCAAGCTTGCCGCAAGCTTGCAGGCTTGTCATGACAAGCTTGCTGCAGGTTTGATGCGACAAGTTTGCTGCAGGTTTGATGCGACAAGTTTGCCGCAGGTTTGTCGCGACAAGTTTGCTGCAAGTTTGAAAAAGCGTAACTAGGAGGTTTGATTCAAGCTTGCCGCAAGCTTGCAGGCTTGTCATGACAAGCTTGCTGCAAACTTGCAACTTTGTCATGACAAACTTGCAGCAAGCTTGCAGCAAGTTTAGCATGCTATCTGGGTCGTGGCTTCTAATTCCGGTTTGTTGACGAAAACTATTTTGCTAGAAGAGTATTTTGGTAAAGTGCTGTTTCCAAATTTAAAAAAGGACACAATTCTCTTGGTGGACTCGTGGAGTGCATTTAATGACAGAGAAGGAATTCTTTCCATGAAGACAGGATCATTTCAATTTGAAATACAGCAAATACCGCCCAAAACTACAGGCATCATACAGCCGTTGGATGTGTATTTTTTCCGAATGTGGAAGAATTTTGTGAGAAAATTCTCCGACCGTGTGTTGCTGGACCAAATAGACTTAAATTTATTTCAAAGAAATAATATTTTGAAACTTCAATCTCTGACTCACTCACAATTCTTTGCTCCTTTGTTCAAAAATTTCATTCGCTATTCCTGGTTTCGAGCGGGATACACGAATGAAAGACCAGAAGTGCATATTACGCCTGTTGATTATTGCTTCGATAGTAATATTATGAAGGATAGATGTGATATTATAGTTGAAGAACAAGGGTGCAACTTTTTGACATTCATCAGATGCGCTATCTGTGCAAAAAAAATGCTGTTTTCACCATTTTTTCAATGAACATCACAACTGTGAAAAATAAAACACTATATAGCGCCATTTTTTGTTATTATTTTATCTATAGAATAGATCATTGATTCATAATTATTTTGAGTATCAATGTTTTCACCATTTTTCGCTGAAAAAAATTAGAAAAATGTGTGCCCTATTCCACTTCTGAATGGGATTTCATTGTTTAATGTGAATTTTTGCCTTGCATGGTACGTATTTAAAATTAGAGCGGAAAACTTAAGGATTTTTGATGGTTGGGGTTCATTTAAGAGTTGCGCAAGGGAGAGACTTCCACGAGGTTCATAGTTCAGGACTCCATAAACAGAGATGAAGACGGAGGGGGACGGAATACATTATTTGAAAGTGATCGGAAGTCTTTGAATCAGATCACTCATGGGAAATTCGGGTATCTTCACTTTATTTGGTTAATGGCACCTTTAAAATAACGGAATGTTGGTAAATCCTCCCAGAAAGAGAAAAAAAAGAGTGGCCTGTGCTAAATGTAGGGTTTTGAGTCTATTCCTTCACGGGGTGAGGGTAAACGATTGGGTTTTTCCTCAAGCTAAAAGGAATATTATCTATAGGCTCGGGGATATTCGAAGGTCAAGACATTATTTGTGGGAGTCTTTGAGGGTGGGGTAAACTGTGAACGTGAGGGAAACATATGAAAGGAAGCGGGCGCCTTCTCATTGTGCGTTTTTATGTTTCCCGTCCCAAACTGCAAACAAAGACCGAAGGGAGAGCCCCCGCGGCGTTGGGTCAGTCGCTACTGGTCGGACCCAAGCTAATGAGTGTCGAAGGTCTTCGACTGTTCGGCATTGTCACAGTCACGAAAACGGATTTCAATCCACCTAGAGTGTAAAATCTGGCGCATGAGTATGTAGTTCCTTGCCATTGTGCGTAAATAAGTTCAATGGACTCAAAAGAGAATGAGAAAAAAGTTTAGACATTTCTTAATCCACTGGCATTCACTGCAGGGTTAGAGGAAATTAATATGTCGTAGACGACCTTTGGTGTCGGTTCACAGCAAAAGGAGGCGTTACCCTCTCAAAGACTTTAATTTACCCTGGTTTTTCCGGTCTTCAAGCGGTGAAGGTACTATTTGCCTGATGTTAAATACGTGAAGGAATATAGGATGCGGTAATCTAATTATTTGTTACTCCGAAAATTCTTGGAGGCGCCTTCCCCCAAAATTCATGTTGAATGTCTCTTTTTTCCTACAACATTAATTGATTAAGTTTATCATCTACTTAATACGCAAATCTGCATGCAGCTAAAATGCTGTAGCGTTAAATTCGCTATGAGTAACATTAATTTTGCCCTTTACGACATTACGAGTAGATAAACATCGTAATTTGCTGGCAGGGGTAAATTCCCGCTGACGTATACAGAGTAAGCATCTTTTGAATTACATTTATTATTTTTTATGGAAATTTGTCAATCGGTCACGGGAAAATTATCTGCATTTATCATTTATAAATTATAGGGAAACTGGGCTAAGGTGATTGTCATTCTTGGATGCCTACAAATCCATAATTTCTATCTTTCCTCCGCTTCTTGTCAGCGTAAGGATGGTAGACCGCTGACGCCCGGAACGCCCGCAGGCCTTCCCCCTAGCGCTTGCCGGCAGGGACGCCTCGCTGCCGGCCCGTGAGTGAGGGGCCCCTCGCCTCAAAAAGGGTGGCCGGCGCGCAACTTTGAATGCAGATATCTCGGGCCACCGGGCTTAAGGGCACGGGAAATTTTGCAAATTTCCATTAATTATGGAACACTACCATCCTACCAAATTTGAACGAAATCGGCGGAGTACACTTCGTGAATGTTCCTTGTCAGTGGCGCCGACTCCATGGGGCCTGAGGGGGCCCGAGCCCCAAAGATTCGTTTGGGGGGGCAGAGCCCCCTCAATAATTCAAGAAAATAATTTAGTTATATTATTGTTTGTGAAATCACAAAAATATATTGGTATTTTTTATTTCCCATGCTTTACGATAGTTACCTTTTAAAATAAATTCAACAATGTGTCAAAACAAATCATAAGGTAGTGTGCAGGTTAAATGAAAACAAGTGATATGAATCATGATAGTGTTTCGGTGCTGCAACACACTTTGAATTTAACCTCTTCCCGGAGCAAGACCTCCGATATGGGCCCCCCCAATATTTTTTATAAGTCGGCGCCCCTGAAAGTACTGCTAATTGAAGTACATCCGTGATTCAAACGTCAATTACTTTATATCGAAGTTAAATTATCAACATTTGCCAAGTACGTTCTCCAACATATCAACATCGTTAAACTCCTTTTCAATTTTTAATCATCATAAATCAACTATTAACTAACTATTCAAATCGCTAGCGCGATTACACTTCCATTATCATTTCAACATTAATTAGTTTCAATCCAAGGTCACGACTTTTCGACCATTCTCTACGATATAGTAAATATAATGACTGCAGCATCTCCCGGCGAGCATTAGCATAATAGATTACGTTATCGCACATCTAAAAGTAATACTACACTTTCCCCATAACTTTACCATAATACGAGTACTTAATTATAATATTATCTATTGGCGAAGCGAAGTACTTAGCTTTGAACTGCCTCCATTTTATGTTTTAGTTGTTTGTTATTGTTATTTCAAACTCTCCGCAGACGACGTATTCTCGAACACAGATGTGTCGAAGGATTTCATTGGCTCTTCAGATTTCTCAATGATACCAACCTCACGCGCTCGTACGTGTATGATACGCGCGATGACGGTGGCTTACATGATCGCGTGATACAGCGGAACGTGATAGGAGAACGTGATGGTCATCTCTCGCCGTCGTCGCTGTCACATTTACATAATCGAGGTGCTGGACAGAAAAATATTGCGCATCCTCCATTAGTCTCCTCAGATGCAATTATTCTTCCATCTCTGCACAAAGTTAGGGCTGGTCAAGAACTTTGTGAGGGCTATGGACAGAAATTCAGATGCATTTCGCCATTTGAAGGCACTATTTCCTCGGGTAAGTGACGTCAAAATCAAAGAAGGAATTTTCGTGGGACCCCAGATGAGAATTTTGATGGGTGACAAAATGTTCGAGGATGGGTTACACCCAGTGGAAAGAACAGCTTGGGGGCACTGAAAAGTGTGATACGGAATTTTCTGGGGAATAATAAAGCAGAGAATTTCCGGTACATTGTGGAAGAAATGTTGCAATCGTACAAAGACATGGGGTGCAACATGTCGCTGAAAATTCATTTTTTGGACTCGCATCTGGACTTTTTTCCTGACAACCTTGGTGCCGCCAGTGACGAGCATGGTGAGCGGTTCCACCAAGATATAAGTGTTATGGAGATGAGGTATCAGGGACAGTGGAATGCAAGAATGGTTTCTGATTACTGTTGGTCACTGAAGAGAGATGTGAAAGATGCGAAATACAGAAGGAAATCCATATCCACAACATTTTAAGGTAAGATGATACTTTCTTACATGCTTGCATATTTCTATAGATATGCAAGCTTTTCTAAAACTGAGGGTGATGGAGAAAAACTAATTACATATTTGAAATCAGCGCGGAGAACCCTATTAGGATCAGCAAATGAACCTCTTGCGCCAAAAATCGTGTTTACCAAAATTGCATTTTTTGACATTGTGGTCCCCGGGTACCAACCCTGACGATGTATAATGGAACGAAATGCAGTCTCAATTCACGCGTATAGTATGACAAGTGCGCTGGTTTTTGTTTCATTGCTCTACGATAACTAGGGTGGAAGTTATGTCCTTTTAAGTGTATATTGGTGCATGAAACCAGGTTTTTCGGGATTTTCGGGACGTTTCGGTGAACCACACGAAAACTAAGGGTGATGGAGAAAAACTATTTACATATTTGAAATCAGCGTGAAAAACCCTATAAAGATCGGTTAAAACCTCTTGCGCCAGAAAATTTTTGTTTTTTTGTAAACCAGTGTTATCAAGAAGAGAAAGATGGGTTTGTAGCTTGCGAATGGCGTAGTTGCCATGCCAAGATTACGCCGCGATAGCAGTATCGTCGGCGAACATGAAAGTTTGAGTTTGTGGAGAATAAGGAAGATCATTGACGTATAGGTTGAAGAGGGTAGGTGAGAGGATGGCGCCTTGTGGGACGCCGCAGTTCGTTTCTCTTACTGTTGAAAGAGCACTGCCTTCAGTAACTCTGATTGATATCGCGTGCAAGAAACTCATGATAAGTTTCACGAGATTAGGCGGGATGTTAGCCCGGCAAAGCTTGAGAATGAGGACTTTGTGCCACACTTGGTCGAAGGCCTTGGCGACGTCTAGATAAACCAGCCCCGTATACATACGGCGTTGAAAACCCTGGGAAATGTATTCGGCTAGTCGAAGGGCTTGGAGAGTCATGGAGAGTCCTTCGCGGAAACCCATTTGCTCCGGTCGTAATAAGTCGGTTGTCCGTAAGTAGTTGTCAAGATGGTTTTTAATGACTTTTTCAAAGAGTTTGGAGAGGTTTGAAAGTACATTCATATGGTACCTACCATGAAACATCTGCACCAGAAGCGACCCTAGCCGAAAGGGCCGGGGAAGAATTTACTAAGGCGTTCAGTTCATCGTTGCATTTTTTGGAGTGAACAAGTGTTGTGTGGTCTACTGAATTTGAGAGCTGTGAAGTGTGTTTTACACTTATCTCTGCTGTAACGGGCTCAATCACCATGCCCGATGCAAAGAAGAGGAGAAAAGGTGAGAAGCTCAGAAGCCGCGAAAGACAGTTGGTGCTCAAAGTCTTCTCGTACTTAAATCTCTCGGCATTAGTGAGGCCTGCCGAGAAACTTCGAAGGCTGCTGGGTACTCGGAGTCAGGGGCGGATCCAGGATTTCTTTCTGGGAGGGGCACAAGCAAGGCCGTATCCAGGATTTTGTTCAGGGGGGGGCACAAGGATACTTCGTCATACAAAACGAACGAAATGATAATGGGACCGTATTAAAAATCTAGCATATTTTTAAGGGTCTGGGGGGGGGGGGGCACGTGCCCCCGTGCCCCCCCCCCCCTGGATCGGCCTATGCTCGGAGTCCACTGTTTACAGAGTGAGAAAGGGAAGTTCCCGTGGTCCATTGGTAACTCCTTCAAAAACTAAAGAAATTATACACAGCCTTACAAAACTTCGACAGCAGTGATTTTCGACGCTTTTGTGATATCGGGAATTAGAAGGAAGGTACATGAATCCTTCGTGAAAACTAGTGTTTCTACACGCACCTCCCGCTTACCCTGATGGGTATTCCAACCCAACCCAACGTTTCGGGTATTCCCATCAGGGTAAGCGGGAGGTGCGGGGGCATGCTTTAAGAAAAATTTAAAGACAAATAGTTCAAAATAGCGAGTTTTACGGGTTTCGGAGGAATTTTTATTAATATTTACACTATTATGTAAATAATACTAATCTAATTCAGTAAAATGGATTAAATTTAGAACGTTTCTGAGCTCTGGGGGGAGGGGTTATCCCCCAAAACCCCCCCGCTGAGCCACTGTGCGTTATGCTAATCTATGCTCCTCAGTGATTTCAATCTAATTTAGGGTTAACATTTGTCTTATGTTTAGGAAAGTTACGAAATATCTATGCTTAACACTTCAAAATAGTGGTAAAAAATGAAAGCATTAGCATTTGCCACTCCCATTAGAGCTAACCTTGCTTATTTGTATGCCTAAGCTTCCCATAAACAAACACCGATTCGAAATCGTCAGCGTAATGCCGCCTTTACGCAGAGAAAAACGGACTTGTTCAATTTTTCTGCGACGACGCTGCGAGCTGGCGACATGACGTCATCAATCCTCAAAAACGTGCTCTGATTGGCTCGCTAGCCGCGGCGTCAACGCAACCACGCAACGCCGTGAACTGTGAAGTCACCCTGGCTGAAGCATTAAAAGTGGCCATAGCTGTAGTATTTAAAGTGGCCATGGCTGAAGCTAAATAGGAAAATCCGGCCCTGGTGCTAGCACTGAAATATCATTTCATGGAAATGTCATCACTAGTCTCACTTAACCCCATTCAATACCAATTCAACACATGCCTATTTCTTTAATGGTCAGCGAGGGAAAATCAATGGCATTGAATCAAAAGCATTATAGCTTATTAATTTGAGCGTCAGAGAGCACATTATATTATACAAACCTCCGGCCCTGGAGGCAATGAAGCGCAGGATGAGCGTCTTGTTTCTCTCGGCGGCCTGGTGCGTGGCTGTCCGGCCCCTTGGGTCCCTCACGTTCAATCGCCTCGGGTCGGCTTGGTAAAGGCGCCCAAACACGTCCACGTTCCCCTTCTCAGCAACCTTGAGAAACAAGCAATACAACAAGAATCTGACTTATAATTCTGATGACTACGCAGCGTCTGGATTCTTCATCCTTATAGCCACAACTGGGGAAAGAAACACTCCAATGGCCGTAACAAGTGACCTCGTCACAGGTATAAACAAAACACTGTGTGGTATGCTGGAACGGGAAAATTCGCAGCAGTGACCAACCCCAGCCTCTCAACCGGAAACCCTTCACTAACACACGTTCAACAGTGTAGAAACCTTCGCGAGGGTTTTGGGGGACCTCGCTAAGGCTGCTTACGTTGAATCCAATCACTCGCTTAACTACGAAGGAACCTTCGCGAGGGTTTTGGGGGGCCTCGCTAAGGTTGCTTAAGTTAAGGAAACACACACTCACAACACTTACTCCGTGGGTTATACTCAGGGAGAATATGGTCAAAACTGAGCGATGGAACTGCCACCTGGACGGGAGAAGCGTACCGGTTTCGGAATCCAAGATTCTCTAAATGTTGTAAAGATGTTTTTTCATCACTCAACCTTGTTGAAGTGAAGCTTTAACTTCAGTTGCGTTGAGAAGGGACGAAAGCCGTGAAACTCACCATTTTGAACTATTTATCTTGAAATTTTTCTAAAGGAGTGGCCCCGCACATCCCCGCTTACCCTGGCGTGTATTCCACACTCCCAGACACCCCAGTATTACTTGTGCCTAAAATCCCCCCTAGCCTTAATTCCTAGCTGCGCCCCTGCCTGCAACTGCTACTCATAATCAACGGTGATGCTTAACTGTGATTGCGATCACCGAGGAGAATCACTCTTTAAAGTAAGCGGTGATTTGTGGCGCTGCTATTCCAGCTACTTTGTCCAATTCCAATCAATGAGCTCTACGCAAAAGGAACGAATAAACTTATTGAAAAGTGGAAAATTAGGCAAAAAAATTTTTGAGGGAATAGTTCTGATTCTGAGTTTACGATAATTAAGTAAATTTAACATGGCAAAGGAATTGATAAGTGGCAATCATTAAAATCCCGTCGACATTTTTAAAACCTATTTTATATTCAAACCATCTTGATTCAAATCGTTAGCTATATACTTCATAAAGAATATCTAATTCATCATAAAAGATGAAGTATGTTCCTTCATAAAATATGAATGAGACATCCTTTATTATACCGTTGGTAGCAGCCTAAGCTATCTTCACCATATGACCGCACACAAATTCGCAGTGATTTCGAGTACTTAGTGATTTAGTCACCGGCAGTGAACGGTTACTTCTCTTCAATCACAGGTAGCGATATATCGCTCATTACTTGGTCGCAGCCTATGCTATCTTCACCCAATCCAGTGATCCAATCACACTGATTTCGAGTATTAAGCCACCGACAGTGACTGATACCTACTTTTCAGTAACGGTAACTCTATCACAGTTAGCGATATATCGTTCATGCAGAACCATGCAGTTCATCGAATGCTCATGCAGACGGTAAATAAGTTAAACCTATGTGGCCTGTGTGACAGCGCTTGGCGATGCTTTTTTGTCAAAGGCTCTGTGATTGGTTGGTTTCATCCAATTGGATGAAAATTTAGAACGTGTCCTATCCATTTGGAAAAAACGGTGTTTTGTACAAACGTGAGGACCAAAAGCCAGTTGGATGAAATTTTGACCGTGGGACATGGTACGCGTCAGTTGCATCAAATTTTGATGCAAATTTGACCGTGGGACATCGCCTTAAGGACACTTTCCGACCATAGATAATTTTAATAGGTGGTTACTAAGAAATGTTTCCCTGACCTCTGTGTCTCATGCTTGCATTGGTAATCTCAGACGATCAAAAACCCCTGACTACTCGTATAGCTTCTGGGTGCCTGTGACGTCATGTGGAGTGGCATCGCATGGGCGCCAATATGGTCTTTTTCAAATGATTTTAAAAATGGCCATTCACATCCGTGTAAACTGGGATTTATAAAACCAAATAATTTGTACATTATGAATACACTAATGGTGGGTAACGAATCGCAATCATTACCTTTCGTTTTTTTAATAAAGGAAACTACCCTATTCTCTGAAGACGGTAATTTTGGAAGAAACATTCCGGATTTTTAAAGAAGAAAAACGTCGCTTTACTCCTCGATTGCGTCTATTTTTGTTTAATTTATTGTTATTAAACAATAATTAATGATTTTAACGCTAAAATTTGGGGTGAGAGTCCCAATTAATGACAAAATCTCTGTTTCTTCGGTGAACACATTCCAACGAAAACGTGCCATTACGTAATACTCGCCCAACAAGGAAGTCACAATCTCACGGTATTGCCTATAATTCAAGGGGCTAACCCCATAAACTAGCCCTTAAATGTCACAGTCCACTTTCCTCCCCTGCATCGGTATTTAAAGAACAGCGAATTCTCTGTGGTGAATAATTCATAAAGCCTTTAACTGTAATTGTGCGCAATATCCCACAAGATATCCTGAGAGCATTCGTAGCTTTGCGGTAATTGGGAGGTAGCAAGCAACGAGATAACACTGATCCAACTTAATGGTAGAAAGTACGAGGATGCAGCAGCGGACTACTTCGAAAATAGAGCAGGTCCCTTCCTTTTTTTGCACTTCCCGGTATCTTCCTTCTCTCGCACAGGAATTACCTTTGCTCAACTGCTATATGAAGGCTGTGCACTGGGGCGGATCGGAAAAATCGATTTTTTTCAAATCCATCTGGCCCAATGAAAAAAAGTTGTGGGACCGATCAAAAATATGGCCTGAAAATTTTGAGACCTCTAGGTGAACCCCTGACCCTCGCTCAAATGCGATTTAGGGGCTGAAGGTCAAAATTCTAAAAATGTAATATTTTATGGTCATTCCCTATAGATTTCGCCGAGTTACTGCCTATCGAGAACAAAACTTTCGTGCATTTTGACGTATCTGCCACCGTTTAGCCACAAAATGCCTAACTTGAGTCCGCGCAGAAAATATTCCAACGCCCACGCAGCGTCGCGGATACAAGAGCTGCAGGCCGATCCCTTTCCCTCCCCGCTCGATTCTCCCCTTCCCTGGCCTCCAATGCAGCAAAATTCATCCCGCGTGTGCTGCTAGGAGGTCGTTTATCTTTGATAATATAAATCGGAAGATGGAGGAAGGTAATAAAGGAAGCGTAGTGAGACGACTTGTCCCTTATTAGGCGCCTCGTCGGCGTTAAACAAATCGATGTTACTAACTTTTAGAGAAGCGATGAAATATTTTTAGATCCGAGAACGCAGCGCATATCCAAAGTTCGCACACCTTTATGACCACTCGAGAGGACTTTTCATTTACCGTACGCTCCTTTCCTGTTGATAGTTATTAGTGTTAACTGCAGACTTTTTTTATTGCTTAGAGTGTCCCTTACGATGTTGGAATGTGCTCGATGAAGGATATGAGTCTCAATGATCTTGGTTATTGCTAAATTGCATGGGTATGAAATGTATTTGGTGGTGAAAATGCGAGTAATTCTTTGTTTCCTTCATTATTCCATTTTGATTTCAACCTGTGATTAGCTAACCTTTTCTCATGTTTTCAACATTTCATGGTGTCTTGTATTCCTTGTATTGCAATACGTTTTTCATTATATTTGCAGTTTTTATAGTGTTCAAACTACTCATGATCACTACTGCTATGCTTTGGTTTGTTTAATGCTAATCATTTTGTTGGTTATGTATTTAATTTGCTATTTCAACTCTGTCCTTTCAACTCTTCCTTAATTGTCATCGATTGAGCGTAATTCATTCAGTGTCTCTACAATGTTTACATTTCGTAAAACTTTCTCTTTCATTTTGCAGTAAGAACTTAATTTCTACTACAATGGTATAAATATTCATCACTTTTCTCGTTGCCTACTTTTGGAATGCTTTCTTCGTATAAGTGATGGATATTAACTTCAAAAAACCTTTCATTTTAAGACTCCTCAGCCAAGATATGTTATCTTAATGGGTACTCATCATGAACTACTTCCTACGAAATAATATCCTTCTCCTTTCATTATTAAATAATTATCATCCATTAAATTATATCCAAACTTGCATGCTTATTTATAGTGAAGTGTTGCTATGGTCTATGGTTTCAGGTGCTGTTGCAAGATACATCTACCTCAAGGAAAATTGGGTCACCCTCTTTATCTATAACTGTGGAGTGTTTACTTAAGTAATGGAATCTGTCTCCTATTACGCAAAGGCTGCTCATCTCTCATTGCAATGTACTGTTGTCATTGATATTTGTTGCTTGTGCATCTCATGTGCTTGTAGAATTGTTAATTTCCACAGATTTCATCTATAGTGTGTCATATTTAAATTTTTATTGTTGCATTTCTTTTTCCAGTTATTGTATCAATAAATACCAATGTCCACTGAAGTAAGTGTCCGAGATCATTATTCTTACCAACCACCAGATCGCCATGTTGACTTTGTACATTAATCTTGTATTATGGTTACAACTTTAGTAACCTGGGAAAGTTCTTCAGGAAGATTTTCCTACATTCATTGCAATTGCAGTAGCATTATTGAATAGCAGGACCTATCGTGACGCGTAAAAAAGTTTGAAACACGCGCCGAGATGTGCATTCAAACTTCGCGGCAGCCTTGGACCACTGGCATAGATGGCACTGATGTATCAAAACCTATACGCGTTAGCCTTATGGTTATGTCGCCCCCTTGCTAGTGTGTGAGGCGGTGTGTTGGGGAACAGGCTCAACGAATGGAGGGGACTTGGTGGAGTGACGGTGGTTGTTCAACCAGATGGAAGCGTTCGACCCGCCCGGGCTGAACGTCGCTCATTCTATGCCACCAGCCAATCCATCCCCTTCCCCCCTCACCCCCAAAAACCTCTATGGAAATCATCAGCAGTCCAGCGTCTTGCTCGTCGATATTATAATAACGGTGGGTCAACACACGGACACGTCCGAAAATTATTTTGAGTGCGTTCATTTTTTCATACAGTTGGCAGGCAAAAAACCAAGAGTACATATTGACAGGAAATTTTATGCACTTTCATTTCAAATGTGTATGCAAAGCACTACATGAATGCGTATGACACTGAACTTACTGTGATATTTCACAAGCTAACATTAAAAAATTTTCAAGCCGAGAAGTAATATTTTCTGATGTTTTCCTCACCAATGCTATACGTATGTTTGTATCGACGGCTAAGGTATAACAACACGTACCTCAAAAATAGCAACTTTTCAGGAGAGCAAAAGAAACGATTTATATTTTTAATTGTGCACTGAAATTAAAAACCAAAAGTTCATAAAACTGAAAAAGAAGCATATAATTGCAAAAAAGAGTTTGTTTTTTGCTTATATTTTATTTATTCAATGTTTTTACATTTTGTTTAAGATACGTCTCAAACCGGACGAATTTGAGATACGTGTTGTTAGAACTTAGCCATCGATATGGCACCATTGACTTTAGGATCCACTAATTTCACATTATACGCTCCCTACCAATGACGTAGGTCTCAAGTTTTCCACTAACTAACCAAAGGTTTTTGGGCTACTGCACATCACTTCCACAGCAGCAGAACACTAGGGTAGACGAGGGGTGGAGGCTCAAAGACTCGTGTACTGGCGCATGCGCACATCCCTGTGTTTGCACTCACCCTGAGGATGTAGAATGGGCTATCCTTGATGTGGCAAACCTCTCCCTTGATGTGACTCCCCAAAGCCAACTTCTCCATCAGGTCCTCATGCTCCAAAGATGGCTCTTTGGAGTACTTCTTGCGCAAGGCATCGACGGGCATGAACCTCGATGAGCCCGTCTCCACGTGGGAAGCAGCTGCCGCTGACGTCGACACCCCTCCCCCCCCGTCTGCCAATCGTCTCGGCCACCACCACCTCCACGACGTGAGCCCCATCGCCAATGGCCGCCAAGGAAGTGGGCTGACTTCCAAGACGGTGATTGCAAGCAGCACGCCTGATTTATAGGGGAAGAGGAGTGATTCCTGATACTCACATTCATTAAAATAGGTACCCATTTAATTAAAAGCGCAAAAACCATGCAGACCACTATCCAGGATATTATAACGAAAGGTTTGGCTAGTGCCCATAATGATCAAGAATTACTTTTCAAAAGTCCCATAGGAAAAAGAAACAAAAAAGATCATAGACGAATAGGAAGTACTGAAGAGAAAATCTTTTCGGTTTTGGCACAGCTTTATCGGATGCCAAACCCAAGAATATTTTGTCGAAAAATAGAGATGTTTTTGAATAATTACAAACCTTTTCTGAGTAAATAGGATGCTGGAGATTTAAAATAAATAATTCAATGCCTAGAAAACGATGTTTCATTGTGTTTAATGGTCCCATGGCGAAAAGTAAAGGTTAATGTGCATCATGTAACTCAATAATGATGCCAATTACACCGCCTGAAAGAGAATTTTTCTTATCAAGGACTTCGTTCTGAAGATAATGCATGCCGACAATGAACGTGAAAGAGAGTGGTGACTTATTGTGACTCAATCAGGAGGAAATAATTCGTAAAGGTAAAGGAAATAAAATTTAGCGTGTTCACTGAGCCGTCCGAGAACTCACCCGAGACCGATGACAATCCCTTTATACATAAGATGCCAGCTATTGACATTAGTACGCTCGGAATAGAAAATATATTGAAATCGCTCAGTCCAAATAAATCACCTGGTCCAGACGAAATCCCTTCTCGCGTATATAGAGAACTAGCCTCATAAATTGCCCCCTACTTGTAGTTAATATTCAGTAAATCCATCAAGCAACACGAAGTACCTAATGACTGGAAAATCGCTAATGTAACACCAATTTTTAAAAGTGGAGACAAGGAACAGCCATCTAATTACAGCCCGATATCTTTAACGTCCATTTCATGCAAGGTCCTTGAACACGTCGTAGTCAGCTCGGTAATGAAACACCTAGACGCGTAAAACTTATTAACGGGAACTCAACATGGATTCAGGAAAGTCAGATCGCACGATATTTTAGTCTCCGGGGAAGACAGCATTCCAGTAGACGCGATTTTTCTTGATTTCAAAAAGGCATTTGATAAAGTACCCCACGGAAAGTTAATAATAAAACTGAAATCTTATGGTCTAGACGAAGATGTCATTTCCTGGATAAGAGAATTTTTGAGCGACCGCGTACAAAGAGTAGTATTAGACGGTGCAGTCTCCAATGAGGTTAGAGTCACTTCTGGCGTTCCTTAGGGTAGTGTCATAGGCCCACTCCTATTCCTTCTTTATATAAACGACATTGGCGAAGTAGTACACAGTAAGTTACGATTATTTGCAGCCGACGCTGTAGTTTACAGAGAAATCCGTTCCAGCAAAGATATAGATGAATTAACGAATGATCTTGCTGCTATCCAAGCGTGGTGCGATGCTTGGCAGTTAGAATTAAATTTGAAAAAATGCGGCGTAATGAATTTCTGGAAGAGGAACAATTCCCTACAACGTAGCTATATAATTCGGGGTACTCAATTAGAGACTGTTGAATCCGTGAAATATCTAGGAGTTAGACTCAACAATGATCTATCGTGAGATAAGAGAATTTATTTTAGTAAAGAGAAACATATTTTAGTGAAACAACCGGTCAAGCAAAACGTAAAATGGGTTTTTTCAAAAGAATATTGGGAACGTGCGACGACAAAGTGAGAGAAATTAGCTACTTTTCCCTCGTTTGACGCCATTTAGAATACGCTGCCAGTGTTTGGGACCCTCATGAAAAAGTCTTAATAACAGAGTTAGAACGCGTGCAAAGAAGAGCTGCCAGGTATGTGAAAGGTCGTTACGATAGTCTTGTTAGTGTAACTGACCTCTTAAATAAACTCGGATGGGAATCTCTGTCGGACCGTAGATTGAAAAATAGACTAAACCATTTAGATAAATTCAAGAGCAGTGTCTTTTCTGACGAAGTTAACCATATCTTACGGACGCCAACATACTACGGAAGATCAGATCATATAAATAAAATAAGAGAGATAGATTGTAGAACAGACAGATTCCGAATGTCATTTTTTCCACCATCAATAAGAGATTGTAACGGCAGCAAAATAACTGGTAAATAGATGGCATGACTTGTAGTGTATCCTACTAAACTATGTAAAAATTAATGCATGCTTCTTAATTCAATTATTATTTCTAACAGCATATAGTAGTATAGTTTGTAAGTATACGGGACGTTTTTTGGACGGGGCGGTGTGCATGTGGGAGTCCAAATGCATGCTGGTGATTGATCACCCCCTGCCAAACATCCTAGAGGTGGCTCGCAGGGTATTATGTAGATGTAGATGTAGAAATATGTCTCAACTATGGGAAATATGTGGTTGAGGTGAAGTCTAAGTTACTAATATAAACAATTACCGACGCATTTACATTAAAGACTGTCTTTTGGAAAGGTAAATAATAAATATTACCATAAGTTTATAATGAAACTGATAACCGCAATGCAAGCCAAAAATGTCAAACCCAATTTGGGAGGTTCAAACATAGTGCGATCATGCTGTTTTATTTTCGGATGAAACTAATACGGATGAGCTGGCATTTTTCACGGAGACGAGGAACCGAAAATGATTCTGTGTACAATGCCGAATATGACCACGGCTTTCCGCCTCCTCGACAAAATAGGGAAATTGCATACTTTTTAAAAACAGTATGCTGATATACTACAGTAAACACTTAGTACCGCAATATACTTTTTTCCGCTTAAAATTCAGTTTATACACTAGAAAATTACTCCCAAAAGTCTCCCGAGTTTCGCGGGCTAAAAAGTACCGCCCCCACTAATCTTTGGCCGTGACGTCATAGTTCAGTAGGAGTCCAAGATCCAAGCCCAGTAACTGCAGGTTTGGAAGAGCCACGTTGCGTTTAAAGGAGAACATGGGTGAAATAAGGAAAAATTACAAGTGGTGAATTGTTCCTCTGTGCAATAACACCCCAGAAAAAATTTTCGTCTGCATTCCCACGGAGGAAATTAGAAGAAAAGCCTCGATGCATGCCGTCTGTCGGGATGAGCGTTACGGAAACATAAGAGTACAATAAACGGAATGATAAACCCGTGTGCTATGTGAGCAAAGATAACTTTAATATAAATAACATTTCCATATATCATTGACTGAATAACTTGAAACTGAGATTTTTCGATAATTCGGCCGCCGTAGAATAAAAACTCAACTTCACAACAAAAATCGAGATAGGTGTTTCTCGATGGTTACGATGGACTCAAATTATTTATGGCACTTGTTCAATTTCAGTTAAGGAAGGACATAGAAAATTCCATGATGTTTAAAATCAAGGGAGGAAATATGAAAAAATAGAGCAACGTTGACCCTCATGCATTCAAGTGCCAGCCAAGAAGACAGCGTTTTCTTCTACTGTCGGCGTCAAAATGATGTGCCGCTGTACTTTGCAAATTTATATCCTGGCTTCACTGCATGCTATAATAATGAACTATACGTCATTTTAAAGAAAATTTTATCCTAAATTCCGATTTATTTTATTACAAAAAAATTGAAAAATGTAGACACGGCCAGGGGCGGATCCAGGATTTTTTCTGGGAGGGGCACAAGCAAGGCCGTATCCAGGATTATGTTCTGGGTGGGGCACAACGATACCTCGTAATACAAAACGAACGCAATCATAATGGGACCGTATTAAAAATCTAGCATATTTTTGAGGGTCTGGGGGGGCACGTGCCCCCCCCCCCTGGATTCGCCTATGGACACGGCCAGTGCAATAAATGACTCCGCGCACCGAAAAATTAGCCGTTTTGTCAACTTCATGAACTTTGCAACTCAACCTAAGGAAAACTACTACGTCTACAGCATTCATCTTCCACATTAATTTACACTCATCAGTGCGGATTAATAAAATAGCTTTTGGGTATTTTTAGAACTTATATTTTGTTATAAATTAATGAAAATATTTAAACATAATCTTGTCCCATAGTTTACCCCGAAAGATAAAGGAAGTTGTAGATGGAAATAGAATGGAATCCAGAGGTGGTCACAAAAAATGAATCGCAGCATTCTTTGATTTTATTCTACGCCGGCTTGCTTTTCAGAAAAAGTTGAGTCACAAGAGGAATGTTCCGCGGCCCTTGATTTGGAAACTGTGGAGATAGAGGAAGACGTGTGGATCAGCAATTTCCATTTAGTTGGTTGTCAGGATAAACCAAGGATCCATTTAAAGGTTGTCAGGCCATCGTATAAAGATAGGACTGATGTGCACCACAGGGGAAATGGGGTGTTTGAGGGAAAGTCAAACCCAAAGTTGCCCAAAGAATGTGCAGTTCTATGTTGCTCTTTCCCCAGTTAAAACCAAATAGAAATTGGATTGGGATGATATTTTCACCACGGGTTCCAGTGATAGATGAGAGTGCAGGTGATCATGATCATCGTCGAAGGTCATCCCTCTAGGATTTCCGATACGGAATTTTTAAGTGACAACCGATCGCAATGACGATGAGCTCGCCTTTAGAGTAGGTTTCAGATATATCGTGAGAAAAGCTCCCAAAATGTATTAAAGACTGTTTGGAAAATATTCACATTTTAATGCTGCTTTAGGAAGGCTTTCATTACAAAAGTAACTTCTTAACACCTGAAGACGTTGTGATTATTATATTGATCGAAGTGCGATTGACCGATTCTTTCTGCAGAATAGGAAGTGGCTTCAGGGTTTTTGAGTCACAAGATGGTAGATTGTGTTGGAAGTTCGTCTATATTATCGCTACTAAATTGAAACATTGATAGTCTGGCTTCCTCAGAGCTTCCTGTCGCCCTCCAGGCAAGGTATTTTTAAGTTGAAAGTATCATCGACAGCTTGGAGGTGGAAATAAGTTCACCATAAGACTCTCTACCGGACTGCCAAAAGAATACACATTTAACATGAGTATACGCTTTCGCCAATATTATATCTACATCTACATCTACAAATTACCCTGCGAGCCACCTCTAGGGTGTTTGGCAGGGGGTGATCAATCACCAGCATGCAGAATGCATTTGGACTCCCACATGCACACCACACCGTCCAAGAAACGTCCCGTATAATAACAAACTATACTACTATATACTGTTAGAAATAGAATAGAAATTCAGAAACATGCAGTAAGTTTTACATAGGTTAGTAGGCTACACTACAAGTCATGCAATCTATTTACGCGTTCTATTGCTGCCGTTATAATCTCTTACTGATCGTGGAAAAAATGACATTCGGAATCTGTCTGTTCTGCAATCTTTCTCTCTTATTTTATTTATATGATCTGATCTTCCGTAGTACGTTGGCGTCCGCAAGATATGGTTAACCTCGTCAGAAAAGACACTGCTCTTGAATTTATCTAAAAGGTTCAGTCTATTTTTCAATCTACGGTCCGACAGAGATTCCCATCCGAGTTTATCTAAGAGGTCAGTTACACTAACAAGACTATCGTAACGACCTTTCACATACCTGGCAGCTCTTCTTTGCACGCGTTCTAACTCTGTTATTAAGCCTTTTTCATGAGGGTCCCAAACACTGGCAGCGTATTCCAAATGTGGTCTAACCAGGGAAAAGTAGCTAATTTCTCTCACTTTGTCGTCGCACTTTCCTAATATTCTTTTAACAAAACCCATTTTACGATTAGCTTGACCGGTTATTTCTCGAATATGTTTATTCCACGATAGATCATTATTGAGTCTAACCCCTAGATATTTCACAGATTCAACTGCCTTTAACTGCGTGCCCCGAATGACATAGTTACGCTAAAGCTAGTTATACGCAAGTCTCACTTTGCTATGAATTATAAAACATTTCAGATGCACATCAGCTACCTTTCCATTTCTCGGAATCGACTTTCCGAGCCGACGAAGTCTACAGTTTCACTAAAATACCCTGTTCTCATGATGGAATCAGTAACAGGAAGCTTGCTAGGATCAGCCTAGGAATAACCGTATTCCTTCATCTTTAAGCAATCTATCGCTTTCAACGGAGGAGAAATAGATTAAATAATAGCCCTGAAGTCACAATGAACAACTCCGATACGTCTGCACTTCAATAAATGAATCATAACCACGCCGTCGCTTGTATTCAAGTATGCAACCTCTATTATGGCCGTGCCTCCTCGTACTGAACTATGACGTCACTTTTCTACCAGCCAATCATTGGGCGTTTTCGATTCTCACTTGCATTTGAAAATTCTCGTGAACTTTGATGCATTAAATATCGCAAACCACGTCATAAAATAATAAAAAAACTTTCACTGAGGTATGCAAACATATATTTTTATATAATTTTGGAGCTATTGATTATATCTGAAATATATGCAAGTTCCCTATTCAAAATGGTGGAATTTACGACAGTGCATGGCCGACGGCCGCCCAAAGCCAGAGTCCTCTGGATTGATACACTACAAACCCTACGAGGGAGTAGTGTTGAGAACTGCCATCCAGAGGACTCTGCCTAAGGCCAGCGAGTACACGCGTCATCTTCAATTTGTTCATCATCTCGAAACAGAAAAGACAGCAGTCTCTTTTGGCGTTCCCGTAAACTGATGGAATCCGGAATGGAATTCTCACCCCCAAAGGTCTTATGAAAATGAAATCAAACGGGCCATATGTCCTATTGCTTTTTGAACCCGAGTAATAAAGTTGCAGCCATTTGTTCCAACGAATTTCGAATCCACCGCAGATAAGGAATTTTGCAAACCTGTGGTGCAACTGTACCGATATTACTCCTCATTCCCTTTAAACATTCGAAAAACGTAAAATACGGGTTTTTAGGTATTCAGGCTGACGGCCACTAACGCCGATTGGCCGCATTAGGGTGCTGCTTTGAAAAATTATTAATTCCTCAGGGACGCACTCTTTGGTGGGCAAAGTGGGGGGTGAGAAGTTACAAGGCAATTACAATTTTCTTTCTCCTGTTCAACGGCCGTAGTTCGTTCAATCACTCATACATCTACATAATACCCCGAGAGCCACCTAAAAGGCGTGTGGCAGGGGGTGTTAGGACACCAGCCGTTTACAAAAAGAAATGAAGTGCTCTAACGAGGTTGGGATTAGCGTTTATTAAAGTCCTTAATGGTTCGGGGGAAAAACGAATTCCCATATCTATCCGTTCGGCAAAACATCTCTCTTAATTTATCGCTTCTATCGGACCTGGATATATAGTGCGGCTCTAACATTATATTCTCTGTGTCGCTCTTAAAGATATCCATTCTCAATTGTTCAAGCAATCTAAGCCTAGCGCGCAGCCTCCGAGTCTCCAACGGCTCCCAGCCTAATTCGCTTAACATCTGGGTAACACTGTCTGTACGCCCGTAGCAGTTTTTGACGAAACGCGCAGCCTTCCTTTGTATTTTATTCAGTTCGCGGATTAAGTCTTTCTGCGCCGGATCCCATACGCTCGCTGCATATTCAAGGTGCGGTCGGACGAGAGCAAAATAGCACCTTTCCTTCACTTTCTCATCCGAAAATCTTCCCACAATACGGTTGACGAATCCTAATTTCTTCAGGGCTATGCCGCAAATATTCTTTATATGTGTTCCCCACGTGAGGTTCGAGGTTATCGTAACTCCCAGGTACTTCACTTCGTCTGTTGCCTTTATGTTAATACCATCCACTGCATAAACATGGTTAGATTTGGACGAATTGCGCAAGAAATGTACCGTCATGCATTTGCTCAGATAAAGTTCGAGTCCCCACTCTTGGCTCCACAAATGAACGTTGTTTAAGTCAGATGATAGAATTTCATAGTCAGAGTGATCACTAATATCGCGATAGATGACAACGTCGTCAGCAAATAAACGTATTTTACTGCTAATGCGGGAGCAGAGATCATTAATGTATATAATGAACAACAGGGGGCCGATTACGCTTCCTTTTGGAACACCTGATGTAACTTTTACAACATCAGAGCTAATTCTGTCAAGAACTAATTTTTGTTTACGATCTCTGAGAAAGTCGCGTATCCAGTTTACAACTGTTTCGTTTAATCCGCATGACTGTAATTTGTATAAAAGTTTGTTGTGAGGTACAATGTCGAAAGCTTTCATAAATCTAGAAATAGTGCGTCAACTTGTCTTTTCAATTCACCAGATTTTATAACGTCGTGAAGAAAGAGCGCGAGCTGTGTTTCTCATGATCTACCTTTTCGGAATCCGTGCTGACAGTCATGGAGGAAGTTACGTCTGTCCAAGAAAGTCATGATATTGCAAACGATGATATGCTCAAGTATCTTGCCTATAACACTGTTCTGCAAAAAAATAGTTCAAAAAATGCCCCGCTACAATTTAGGGTGTTTCTGGCTAATTTTGGGTCGCTGAATCCGAAAATGACCTCCGTTTTTTTCTATCACCCTCCATTTTTACGCATCCCCTAAATTGGGGAAAACAACCCCTTATATAAACTTATCGCTTTTCAAGTGACTTTTACTAATGTTATCTGCTTCTGATTGAAAAAAACTGACGTTTTAAGGCAATTAAGGTCAAGAGAGAGACAAACTTCACTGGTGTTGAAAAGATTTAGGGGATGAAATTTGAAAAAAAAAACTTTTATAAACATTAAAATTCACCTGATGTAAAAGAACCCTAGGGCACCTCATCCCATAACACGAGGACCTAAGTGATCTAATACAAGATTTAGACTTACCAAAGGGTAGACTTAGACTTGCGATTTTTCTTTGTTTTTTATGGCATATGATATGGTAGGCAATGGAAAAGTTTTAAGCGATGAATACACTGTTCACTATTTTTTAAGGATTAATATAATATAAAATATAAGAGAGGACGGGGGGTGTAGGAATGGTTTAGGAGGGGGTTTAGGAGGTGGTATAAAGAGCTGCCACAACAATCTGGAATATGGGTTTCCTTTAAACAGTGGCATATCCAACAGGAACCGAAGGTAAATCGTGGCCGTTGTTCAGCAAAACAATCATTAAACTTGTCTTCGACGAGTCGATGAATAGCCTCCATTGGTCTGGATCATTCTTAATCGCTAATTCCCTCATCAGTCCTTCAATATCAGTGCAGAAAATCAGATCATCATTTTCATCATCCGTCGAAAAAAATTGAGTGAGGGTTGACTGACTGTCTCTGTGGTACGAAACATTCACACTATCGGCCAAAAGATTCCACTGCTGCAAATGCGAGTCAAGAAGTTGTGCTTTACCCTTTGGTAAGTCTAAATCTTGTATTAGATCACTTAGGTCCTCGTGTTATGGGATGAGGTGGCCTAGGGTTCTTCCTCATCAGGGCTGTAATATTCATCTCGATGGCTAGGACCTGCTTCCACTTCCAGTGTAGCTTAGTTCACTAAGACATAAGAATCATCGAGGGTGCTACTAGCTTGAGCTTTAGGGATATGAATAGCATCAGTATGCTTCACTGGGCGAATTACTGAAGGTAAATTCAGATAAATCATTTCAGGATTGTTTTTTCAAACCCATAGTGTCGGTTTCGCAAAAATAGCAATTCGTTAAATGGCAAGTGGGTTCAACTCAGACCATTGGCACTCCGAAATTTAGGGAACGATTTCCCCAGTTTAGTCATTTACAAAGACTTCTATGACAACCACTGCAACAGAATTTAGGGGCCCACGATTTGTCTTGGTCACCAATTTTACACCCGAAATAAAGTTCATAAGATGTTCGCACAATTGCAGTCATTGCTTTCCTTTGGTCTTTAAACACTAAATTTCCACAGGTGTTACAAAATGAATTTGGATGATTTTTGCAGGATCGCTGAATGATCGCGAGAAAACACTTTACCGCTCGCAAAATAACACCATAGAGTAAGTATATTATAGAGGGCTCACGGCATAGGAGGAAATCGTATCGACAGTTTTAATTCTCAAAAAGCAGGAAGATGGCACGATAGTAGCTAGCCAGAGGCGAGAGGGTCTTTTTCTTCAAGGTCACCTCGCCTATCCCCTTTCCTTCCCGCTCCCCCTCTTCCAACTCAGTCAGTCCCCGAGGAAGATGATGTTTACATCGGCCTTAGAGAGCATAGGAGAAGGAGAGGCGGCGCTCAGTGGCCAGGATCGCGAAAAAGTTGGACAAAAATCAGATTTTCGTTGGATGTCTTTGAAAATTGCACTCTACACGTATTTTGGCATGCTACTTTCATTTCTGCAGTTATTTTCACGAAAAAATATTATTTTAGGCGATACCTGGAACTTTAACTTATTATATGGCAAATCGTAACGCTAACTGCATAGACGAACGCAAATCATGATAAAACATGAAAATAAATGATAATTAGTTATGAAGTATGAGTTAATGATCTTTGAAATTAGTCAATAAACAAAAAAGGCTAAAAAGAGGGTTGTTGGGTTCATTGACTTACGTTAAAGAGGTGCGATTTCCAGATTTCGTGAGGTTCTTCTGTACGGACTAAAAGTAATTTTTAAATAAATGTCAAAATAGTATTTAAGTGACTCTTTTATTCTCATATAAGCATGGTTAATGATTTATAACTTTACGGATTATGTATTATAATTATTCATCATCAGATTCTTCCCAATCCCACCCATCCCTCTCTTCGCATTCGCTCGCAGAATTTTGAGACTCTAGCAAGACCAAGAGATCACGAACCTCCTGCGAAAGATCTTTAAGGCCCCGACATTTGTTCAGTCAGTTCCTAATGTGCTAATAAAAGGGTTCGATGTCAGGATCAGTCACCGGAAAATATCCTCATTCGTATGAATTAGAGATATTTTTCTCGCGTAATGCTCGCGGTATTTTCTAATATCTTTATTGCGAGATTCCTGGGCCTCCTCCGATAGTTCTTCAATAGGAAGAAGAGCCGACTCGATTACATCTGCACCATGTATGCAATTTGTGCTCCGTGGGTGGCATGTAAAACCATCCATAATGTCTCACAAAAGTTTACGCTGTATCTAAGCAGAACTACTTAAATTTTACCGGATCAATCAATAATCCGCAAGACAGAGATCTCAAAATTGTTGAGAATTGAAAGATTAATTCTTCTTCTACTCCTGCAAATTACTTGACTTCAAGCAGCTTCGTTTTCCTAATTTTGGAGCGCGTAGTAACGTCAGTGAATTGTTTACTTGGCCTACCCCTTAGTATATCGGATGTACCTGTTAAAAAATGAGACTACTAGAACAATATCCCAGGGGACCCCATGTCACCATTAAAATACTAGGAAAATACGAACCCGAGGTGCTTGGAAGGTTGCGAAATACATAAGGGAAATCAACAATTTTGTTCAACCAGTTGCCATTCCTCTAAAAAAAAGAGATTGATCGTGAACTAGCTCGCCATCTTCTCTCGTCGGAATAAAAAAATTTCATGTTCAAAAAATTAATAAGCTCAAGTTTTGCCTTTCATCTCCGTGTAATCTGAAACAACCCCCTAGATATGCATTCAAATTCCTTTTTCGAGCAACTATGGTTTTCTCTTTTTTCTCCAGCATTTTTCCGTGCAGTTCTCGCCGCTTAAATGCCCATGAAATTTTTGACAGTCAACAATAATTACACAGGTTTGTAAAAAGCTACACAGCAGTCCTCTTTCTACAAAGTTTAAATATAAAATAGAAGGGAAAATATGAAAAATAGTGCGTGCCTCGTCTCAGACCAATTTAAAAAAACGGAAACTAGAAACGGAAATAAATGCAACATAGTATACCTGCTCAATAATCCTTATTTATGTGGTTGTCAGGAACTAATAAATTACTGAATCACATTTTTTTAGTTATCACATCACTATAACTTCTTTGTGAGATCACTGTTAAACACAAAAACTGTGGCCAAAATAGGACTTCTCAATTAGTAATGGGTATGCGTTCACATCGACAGAAAAGGAGAAACTGAAGGGTACCAAAATGTTTTGACCGCTATTAGGACGGAGTTAAAAAGAAGAGCCATGGAAATGTGGCCATTCCCCCAGATAACTTGTAGACAATTCCGGTCCAGCGGCAAATGCTGTAGTCAACATAGCGGTACCAGAAGATGTTATATGAGATAGAATTCCCGAATCAAATAATTGGCGTTTTGAATTGTCCGTAAATATTTCGGCTATTACAGGTGAAAGGGAATACCACATCGCAAGGCCGTCTGTTTGGTGATCAATATTCTTATTGTACAAAAAATAATTTTGGCTGGCAAGCTGTTCCATTAGACAATGAAGTTCACAAGACACACTGATTTTAATACTGTGGTCTCTCAATAAGTAACAGAGTTGTTTGTACAGGTACAGAAGTAAATAGATTTTTTACGTCAAATGAAACTAGCTTGGAGTTGGATGGTGACGTATGAGGTGTTGAAGTTTGTGTGGCAAAATGATGGGGCTATTAATATTATATTTTGGTGAAAAACCAGGCAATTGCCTAAATATGATATTTAATTTAGGGGATAATTTAAAAAATTACAGCAGGAAGATAAAGCTTTTTTAACACTTTTTTGGAATCTATCCATTGGATCACGGTAGAGAATCACGAATGAGGTATCCTCCAACACATCATCACATTTGGCGATGCATGAGACCTTATTACGGATTAGCACACTGTTCCTTTTTTCTGCTTTGGAAATAATAAAATCTTCTTCGTTGACCTTCTAATTGATTGATCAAAATCAACTTGGTTGTGATTAACTTTCATACGGTGAGATGTACTTGGATTAGCAAAGGTAATATAATTATATATATTGCACAATTTTATTTTCCTACATTCTCGCGCCGGAGGGCTACTTGTACGTCGACTCCGTCGAAATGTTTTTACATCAGATGGAAGTTTTTTAACCTTCTATAAACACATCACTAGTTTTTACTCGTCGGGACATAAGTCCCCAACAATGGAGGAAAATGAGGGTTACACCTCGGGAAAATCATTGATAGATGACATTTCAGCCACTCAGAGGAAGTACCTCCGCAAAGGCTCGTCAACAGGTTGCAGTTCGAAGTTTGGACTTAAAACTTTATGTTGCATAATCTCTGCCTTCTCTTCGGGTTTCCACCGCGTCCGTTGCCTTTTGGCGAGAACAGTATCGACAAAAGCCAACGGACGCGGTGGAAACCCGAGGAGAATGCAGAGATAATCTGATCAACGCCGCGAAAATCTTCGAACCTACTTTATGTTGCATGATTATAACAAATCCTGTATTAGTGTTGAAAATCTGTATTTAAATGAATAACTTGTTATCAAAGACAAAAAAATAGGTTTTGGACTGTTAAAATGTGTACGAAAAGCAATCAATATCTAATATACATAGAATCAAATGTTTTATAACAATTAAAGAATGGATAACTCAAGATTCTAACGCGATAACATATTTTAGCCTACGAATTAGGATTCCCCATGAGGCCTACGAAGCAAATTTTGCTTGCAGTTTCGATACACAAAACTGCATAATAGGAGGTTTAATTCCGAAAAAGGGGAGGGCAGATAGTTTTGAATCGCCATATTTTTCTAGTGCCGCAGCATCTTACAATTGGAATATGCCAAAAATACTCCATTCGATATTGCTGTATAAATGCTCACCGCGTAAAATGTATCTTTGGATATTTAGTTTTTCGGCCCCTGGGAGAAGGGATTCATTCATATAATGAGGCAAGAATTTAAGCAATGAGTGAACCCGGGCCCAATTGCAGCCGCTATTTGTTTTACTTTTAAGTACCTCAACTAAATGCTAACGCTTAAAACAAAACTTTCCTCAAACGACAATGCGTCTTGTTATTGACGAGACGACGATTATCACAACTATGATCAGAATAAGGTCTCAAGGAAAGACAAAAACATGCATTAGATGATCCCCGGCCCCATACGTAAGACCTGAAGTAGAAAACTGGCACAGCCGAAAGAAACCTTTCCATTTTCGACGTGGTAACAGAATGGGCCATTACTCATCCCGCTATCGAGCAAACAAATCAAGGTCACCGACCACCCCTATTCCCAAAAATGCTACTGCTGATCCATACCTCTTTGTGTTCGTTTGAAGCTGCGCGCTTAAGAATTCATTACCAAATACTTTTAAGCTTTAGTTACCAACTGTGGTGAAGAGGCTATGACCGTTAGCGAAAGGCAAACAGTGCATTGTTGTTCAATGTAGAGATCCAATCTCGCATTCCCTTTTTATTGTAATATTCCGGCACTTGGTGTTGTAAATAGCATTTACACTTCACCAAAGTGAGGTATTTCCTATTTTAAGTTCTGAAGCACACTACGCGAAATGTATTTCATCCGATATGTTGATCGTTCAACGATGCGATGACCATCAATAAGATTTATATTGTCTCTTGAAGCGAAAAGATCTTACCTCACGGAAAATCTCTTCATCGTCAAAACAAAACCCTCGCCTCGCCAACCTATCTGATGGCAAAACGAACTCTTTTAGGAGGCGGGAGCTTTCTGCGTAGACCCAGGCCAGTAGGGAAAGCCTGACGAGGTGCGGCCATTAAAAATGCATAACTCCCCTTGTAACTGAGATAAAGTTATAATTCTTTCACCAAAAATAAATTTATAGTTTTGTCCAAATTTCATACGCAGCATATATGGACCTATATCGTAAGATACGAAAGTTAGCAGGCGATTGATTTTTACCCTGCAAAATTCCAGATTTTTCGTCCGAAAGATATATAAACACACATACCAACGTTGAAACTGAGTTATGAACAAATTAAAGTTTACTAGTATGGAAAAAAATGTGATATGAACATTTCCTGCAAGTTTCAACTTTATACTAAGAACAGTCTGCCGGAAAATGGATTAGGATTATAACCTCGGAAAAGTGAAGTAACTAGCCGAAATTCGAGAAAATATTTTTTATAAACCCATAGTGTCGGTTTCGCAAAAATAGCAATTCGTTAAATGGCAAGTGGGTTCAACTCAGACCATTGGCACTCCGAAATTTAGGGAACGATTTCCCCAGTTTAGTCATTTACAAAGACTTCTATGACAACCACTGCAACAGAATTTAGGGGCCCACGATTTGTCTTGGTCACCAATTTTACACCCGAAATAAAGTTCATAAGATGTTCGCACAATTGCAGTCATTGCTTTCCTTTGGTCTTTAAACACTAAATTTCCACAGGTGTTACAAAATGAATTTGGATGATTTTTGCAGGATCGCTGAATGATCGCGAGAAAACACTTTACCGCTCGCAAAATAACACGCTAAATCTAACACGCGCTAGAAATATAAAGAAAGAACTTGGAAGATTATAACCCGACACGCAGGAAAGAGTGTGACGTACTGAATAGACAATTGGTTTATTTCATAGGTGAACATCAGCAAGTGCGACTGCCAGACACATGAAGACACGTCAAAACATGTGGTGAATGACTTTTACAGCGTATTTCACAATTTCTCCCAATGTATTTACAATGTCTTTCCCAACGTTTTCCAATGTATTTAATGGAAAGGTCTCAGATCTTACTTTAAAAGTAAGGAGGACAACGAAGTCAAATCATGAGGCCCCAAACGCTGTTACAATAATATTTTGACAAATCTGATTTGTGTTCAGATTTTTTTTGCAGATCTTTATACCACTTCCTAGAGGAGAAGGGGGTATACGAGTGCTACCACTCGTATACCCCCCTTCTCTTCTTATATTTTATGTTATATTAAATTATCCCTTACAAAATAGGGGGATGAACAGTGTATTCATCCCTTAAAAACTTCCCCATTAGGTACCATATCATATGTCATAAAAAACGAAGAAAAATGGTTATTTTAATGTTTTTTAAAGTTTTTTTTCAATTTTTACCCCCTAAATATTTTCAACCCAGTGAAGTTTGTCTCTCTCTTGGCCTTAATTGCCTTAAAATGTCTTTTTTTTCAATCAGAGCAGATAACATTAGTAAAAGTCACTTGAAAAGCGATAAGTTTATATAAGGGGTTGTTTTCCCCAATTTAGGGGGTTGCGTAAAACTGGAGGGTGATAGAAAAAAACGGAGGTCATTTTCGGATTCAGCGACCCAAAATTAGCCAGAAACACCCTAAATTGTAGCGGGGCATTTTTTGAACTTTTTTTTGCAGAACAGTGTAATCGATGTCAATGAAATCGGGCGGTAGTTGCCTGGGTCATGTCTGTTTCCCTTTTTGAATACGGGTGTAACGCTTGTAATTTTCCAGTCCAGCGGTAACTTCCCTTCGGAGAGTGACTTTTTGAATATGATCTCTAAGTAAGGTGCGATCTGTGGAGCTAACTCCTTGAGGACACGCGCGGGTATTCCCTCCGAACCCGGAGATTTACTATTCTTAATCGATTGTAGTTGTTTAGTTATCCCATCACGTTGTATAGATATTTCTTCCATCGATTCCTCAGTATATGGGATGTCTAAATTGAATTGAGTATCGTCAGTAGTGTATACACTTTCGAAGTGGGAGTTTAAAGTGTTAGCTTTGTCAATATTTTCGGTGACAAGTTTACCATCTTTATCAAATAACAAATCTACGGTTGAATGTTTTCCCTGAAGCTCTCCCGCGTACGACCAAAAGAATTTCGGATTTTCTTCGAGTAATTCACCGGGAACTTTTTTCTTAAACTTTCGCATTGCAGTTCGCATCGATTTCTTGGTTATGGAGCGTTGTGCAGCGTAACTTTCTTTGGCTTCAAGTTCCTTCGATTTATTACGTTACGTAATGGACTTTCTGTATAAATGGTATAGTTTCCTCTGTTTCCTAAGTTCCCTTCTGACATCGTTGTTGTACCAGCGAGGTTCCTTATTATCACATTTTAGTGTTTGCGGAATATGTTCGTTGATTCCTTGGCGCAGAATTTCTAAGAAATGTGTCCATGTTACGTCTGTGCTTTGGTCCTTTGATGTAACTACGAATTTTTTTTGGAGTCATTAAGCATTTCGCCAAATTTTGTGAAGTTGCATTTATCAAATAAGTAAATATTGCGTTTTGGTTTCACGGCTGACACTACATCTATTTTTAACCTTGCAAAGATTACTCTGTGATCGCTTATACCGTCAATAATATCGAGTTGTTTTATCAACTTAGGATGGCTTACTGCTAAAAGGTCTAATATCTTATTTCCTCTAGTAGGCTTGTCAACTACTTGGGCGAGAGAGTGATTTGCAAGTATGTTGAGTAATACCTCGCTGATTTCTCTATTCCTTGAATTCGGTTTAACAGTATAAATATCCCAGTTTATGGATGGAAGATTAAAATCTCACCCGATTACTATTACACTTTTACTGTATCTCTGAGTAAATGCAGGTATTTGATTTTCTAGAAGGTACATAGTATCGACTTCGGAGTTCTGCGGTCTATAAAAAGAGCAAACATGAATACTCCTTTTGTTTCGTTGTTTAATTGTACACCATACGCTTTCTATTTCGTTGTCAATTATTTCGTGGGCGGCGCTGTGCAAATGTGATTTGACTGCTATAAAAACTCCGCCACCTGTTCTATTGCGTCGATCGGATCTGTAAATTTAATATTCTGGAGGAAAAACTTCGCTGTCGCTTATATATTCCGTAAGCCAGCTCTCTGTCCTCATGACCACGTCTGCGTCCTGAAAAATATGCTCGATTTCGGCGCGCTTGTTTTTTACGCTACGGCAATTAACTACAACAAGGTTAATGTCCTATTTTTTAGTTAGAGTTTCGGTTGGTTCTATGCCAAGGTTTTCGATACTCAGCGGGTGAATTTTATTGGCAGTACTAATAACATTTGACATGTTTTCTTTCTCTGGAGCACGCGTTTTGGGAATAATAACGCTGTTTTCCGGCGTTACCGCTCCTAAGCTTACTTTCTTGTATCTTTCGCATTGCGGATTTCCTCGGAGGCTACGTTTAATTAAATCATTGATAATCCCGCTAGATGACCTACCCTCTAGTCTAAAAAATACCTACAGTGCTCAAAAATCCTAACTAACTAACAAAAACCCTAATTATAGGTTGTTGCTTATTTTTATTTATCTCGGATTTTTGATTTCTACTTCTTAAAATATGCAATCGGGTACAGAATGGATATCCTAAAAATTTACGCTCGATTGTTTAACATTTAGAGGTCGCTCAAAGAGCATAAATGCAATAACATTTAATTTTCCCAATTTTTTAAAATAACATCATTTTCTGGAGTGTAACGCACAATTTTACTCCACTTACGAATTTGCTCCATTTTTACGTCCGCTCAACAGTTTTCCAGGAATACAATACTTCTCCGCGAGCTACGCGTCACACCCCTGACGGCGAGCTGGTCGCTCGCATGTGTCGCATTGATCACGGTCAGCGACCGTCATTGCCTCACCCCCCTCTCGCACCTTCCCAAACAAAAGTCGTCGCAGTAAGGGAGGAGTCGAATACTATGTTGACGTTTTTCATACCGTATGTTTGCTGTAGTATCCTTTCAAATAAATGAAACAGTGTTCTTCGAACCTAATATAACAAAACAAGACATTTTCAGGTGGAAAATCCCAAAAAATATGATAGACTGAGAACCTAAGATTTGAAAACAGTTAATTCCACCTGTTTACGCTCTTCGGATCAATTGAAAATGCTTTAATTATGTTCTCTATTCATCACTCCCAAACGCAGTCATGAACAATCTCAGCAGTGACCCGCCCACTGGCAGTTTCGGTGGGTTTTGGAATCTGTATTGTTGTTTTTCTTTCATCAATCGGCCGTGAGATTTATAGAACCATTTAATGACATATTATGCAAAATAATATTTAAATGACTTGATTCAAGGAATGAGTAAATATTTCCTATATTACCCAGTAACCCAGGTTCTTGTTGCTACTATGTTGGGCGCCAATCTGGCCTTTTTCAAATGCGGTTAAAATTGGCCATTGCCATTTGTCAAAACTGGGATATCTAAAACCAAATAATTTTTATATTATGAATACACTAATGGTTGGTAACGAATCGCAACCAATGCCTTTCGTTTTCTTTGATGAAGGAAACTACCCTATTGTATAGAAGTTTTTAAGAAAAACATTTTGAAAACTCTCTCTCTCTCTCTCTCTTTATAAGTAAGTACTGTTGCATATGTATTTTCAAGAAAACTTTATCCACATCGTTTCGAATAACTTTCAGAGCGTTTACTGAGACAATATCAAACAACTGGTCCAATATTTCCTTCAATTCCATATCATTCTTTAGCTGTCGCGTAGGTCGCCGTAAAAAATGCATCTTGAATTTTAAAAGCTCGCTGAACAGTGCCTCTATTTTTAATATTCCACGTATTTATCGGATAATTTGTATTCTCGACATAATAGTCTGGAAAGGGACAACGGACCTCATCTTTAGTCAGGGTTAAGTGGTGGTGATAGAACACCTGCAGCACTTCGCGAATCAAAGGCAGCTTATTTTCCGCAAAACAATCGGCTATCGTTCCTGCACCCTGGCTTTGGTTGGTTGACTATTTCACTTATATTCCTGGGTGGTGACGAGGCAAGTTACACCAAGTTAATTTATTGTGAAATTCGTTCTTTTTTTCCTTTTATTTGAGTGTAATTGCTTCATTTCATGCTGTCTCGCCTTTTGCGAGACGGAAGCAATTGCGAAGTTGAGTTTGCTCACCCGCGATTCTTTGCGCACCAATCAGAGTGATGGCCGTGCGTCTGCTTCAACGGAATCTTCGCATCGACCTGAAAACTTCTCTCTATTTCCTCAATTTAAGCACTCGTATGGAGGAGGGACTTGGGAAGTCCGAGGGCGAGCCTTTCTTCCACTCTGAGATTCCGCTCTGATCTGGATTGAATGCTCACTGCCTCCCGCGCGACACACACCATTCCGAACGAGCGCCCCACTAATCGTTTGGCCCCGTCGCTCACGGAAGCCTTATCCTTCCTCCTCCTCTGCCCTCTTGAGCTTGCATCTTCCCGTTTCCACTTCCTCTTCTTCACGTGTCCTTCCTACATTCACGGAGGAAGCAGGGGCGTGATTGTGGTTGTTGCGTTTTCCAAGGGGCCTCTCTCTGGGAAAGAGGAACCAGGGAATGTAGACTTGTGGGTCCATCATTTACGTGGTTACACATAGAGTCCGATGTCCGTGCTAAAGGTCGATATAGACCATTTATCTCTAATTTAGATACGGAGGAGACAGAAGGTATGGATGGAGAGAGTACTGAATGGGGAGAGGATGCTGAAAAGAGTGTTGGAGTGTAGAATGTTGAGTTAGAGAGGCTTTGACTTGACTTGTGTTTTATTTACCTGGCCCGGATTGGACCACAATCCGGTCCACTCTTCCCCCGGGCCAGGGCTTTTTACAGGACGGTAGTGGAGAGATTAAAATAATTACATTTATTGGAATAAAGTTGAAAAAAATCATTGAGGGATTAAAACTGCATTTTAAAATCTTTGAAGAGAAATGATGAATATATGCAGATGTTAGAAGGAATACATTCAATAAAATAAAAGTAAAAAACCAATGAAGGATTAAAACTGAAATTACTTGATAAGTTACACTAGTAAAATGACGTTCAATAAAGAGAAAATGAAATGATAATCAATAGAGGCAATAGAAACTATTTGGATATCTGCACCGGAAACTCCTGGCACAGAGAGAGAGAGAGAAAGGAAGAGAAGAGGACTTTTAGATGTAGTGAAAGGGAATAGGCCTCATTGTGAAATGAAGAGGAAAGTCCATGGAGGTAGGAGAGACTTTCTGTCCTCATTTTTATAGTTACGCCACTGGATGACATGATTGATAAAAGTTAACCAAAATTGCATCTGATAAGCGTAGGGAATGCGTCGACATAGAGATTCAACTCCGCAGCGTTGGATTCGAGAATGCAGTTAGCTTCTACTACATCCAGATACTCTGCTGCCCGTAGAACACCTACTCATGCACCATGATGACTAAATATTCTTATGGACAGAGTTTATTGTATAAAGGATGAGCGAAATAGGTTACAATGGCTGTGGTTGAAAAAGAAGCTCGAACTGATGCTCAACTGTCTCTTAACTCACGTATTTATTCATCTCCGAAGCATCATGCAGTATATAGCCATGCTCCCCACAATACCAATACTGGCTGTAAAGGCAGTGCAACTTCGGGCAGAATCTCATTGAATTCAGCCTAACTGATTATAACCTTCAAATTCAAGTTTGCGGTATATGTAACTTCACATGTACGTAAGGGCGGATCGCAAAAATCGATTTTTTTCAAATCCATCTGGCCCAATGAAAAAAAGTTGTGGGACCGATCAAAAATAAGGCCTGAAAAATTTGAGACCTGTACGTGAACCCCTGACCCTCGCTCAAATGCAATTTAGGGGGGGAGGGTCGAAATACGAAATATATAATATTTTATGGTCATTCCCTATAGATTTTGCCGAGTTACTGTCCTTTCGGGCAAAAATTTCGTGCATTTTGACGTATCTGCCATCGTTTAGCCACAAAATGCCTAATTTGAGTCCGCGTCCGCGAAGAAAATATTCCAACGCCCACGCAGCGTCGCGGATACCAGAGCCGCAGGCCGATCCCTTCCCCTCCACGCTCACTTCTCCCCCTCCCACGCCTCTAATACAGCAAAATTCATCCCGCGCATGCTGCTAGGAGGTCGTTCATCTTTGATAATATAAATCAGAAGATGGTAGAAGGTAAAAAACGATGCGTAGTGAGACGACTTGTCACTTATTTGGCGCCTCGTCGGCGTTAAACAAATCGATGTTACCAACTTTTAGAGAAGTGATGAAATATTTTTAGATCTGCGAACGCAGGAAAAGAGACCACGGTCTATGAAGACGCCTCTCGAGTGGCTATGAAGGTTTGGGAACTTAGGTTATGCACTTCTATTCCGGTATTGTTCGACAGCTGTGACTAAATGGATGAATAAGGGTGAAGGCCGCCGGCGTACTCTCTCCGCTCCCCTCTCCCATGCCCCAAATGCACCAAAATTCATACCAGGGGCGTCTTTCTTCGTTAGTCTTACTAATATTTGATGTATCAACATCGTCCAGTGAGGAACAATCACGAAAGAATTACTCAATTACCTGCTTTCCAGTCTGTATTTCTTATGTCAGTGTCATTCCTCGTCTATTGCTGCTGTCAAGAAGGTTTTTGCTGCTGTCAGGAAGGAAGGAGATATTAGATTCGGAAATAGAGAAAGCACTTTGTGATATGAAGCAGCGGGCGTGGACAATATCCCGTGTGAGCTTCTGAAGAATCTAGGGAAGGAAGTTAAGAAAAGGTTCAAACTAGTACGCAGGATATATGAGGAGGGATGTTGGCCGGAGGATTTCGTGAAGACGGTTTTAATGCCGCTACCGAAAAAGAAGAAAGCTGTGGAATGCGGAGACTGCAGGACTACCACCCTAACATCGCATGCGACGAAAGTGGTGCTTAGGATATTGAACAGACGAATGGAGGCGAGGGCAAACGAGTATTCGGGCGAAGATCTGTTTGGTTTTAGAAAAGGGAAGTCAACTCGTGATGCAATAGCGATAATGAGGTCCCTGGTGGAGAGGAACCTGGAATATGACCAGGACGTATATGCCTGTTCCGTGGATTTTGAAGAAGCGTTAGATAGCTTGAACTGGTTAGAGTTAATGGAAATCCTCAAGAGAATAAGTGTATATTGGAGGGATAGACGACTAATTTATAATCTGTATATGGCCCAGACTGCGCAAGTGTGGGTAGCGGACGGAGAACCTGGGTGAGTAAGCATTGGTCGAGGTGTGAGGCAAGGCTGTCCTCTATCGCCGCGTATGCCTACTTTTTATCGTATGCGCTGAGGAGATGTTAAGAGAAGCGTGGGATGAGTTAGAAGCTGGAATAAAAGTGGGAGGAATGATGTTCAAATAAGTGAGATTCGCGGATGATCAGGCGTTGATTAGCCAGTCAGCGAGGGGGGCTTCAGGCTTTAGTGAATGCGTTATACGAGCGTTGCGAGGAGTATGGGATGAGGATTAATCACAAGAAAACTAAGGTTATGCGGCTTTGTAAAGCATCACGAGCGAGGAATGTGAGACTCAAGATAAAGGTGGGTGGTGAAAAATTTGAGCAGGTTGAGCAGTTCAACTATTTAGGCAGTACGCTAGAGGAAAATGGATACGGTAGTAAGGACATTAGGAAGAGAATTGCATTAACAAAGGAGGCTTTCGTGAACAGGAAGGAAATTCTGAGAGGATTGTTATGTAAGAGTTCAAAGAAAAGGTTAGTGAAGACTTTGATCTGGAGTGTAGCGCTCTACGGTGCGGAAACGTGGACATTGAGGAAAGAAGACGAGAGATGATTCGAGGCATTCGAGGTGTGGGTATGGAGAAGAATGGAGAAGGTGAAATGGACGGAGAGGAAAAGGAACGACGAATTGGTTCGAAATATGGTTGGCAAGGAGAGGCAGCTTTTAGATGAGGTACGGAGGAGACAGAATTTATGGATGGAGCGAATAGTTAGCGGGGAGGGGGTGTTGAAAATGGTGTTAGAGGGTAGAATGTTGGGGAAACGAGGGAGGGGAAGGAGAAGAATAGGGTTTTTAGAAAAATTGAAAGGAAGTAGGCCTTACAGTGAATTGAAGAAGGCAGCGCTGGAATGATAGGGAGTCTCCCAAATCACTTCATTAGTACTCCATGGAAACCTACCTTAATCTTAACAATTATAAATTGTATGTTGACTATTATATTTATTAAGGAAGGTTTCGCTGTTTATAACTCGCATGTAATTACAAGGTGTAAAATCCAGCATGAATTCTAATACAATTACCTGCAAACATTCGTTACCAATAACGTAGTTCCAAAAGGGACATAAATATTACATTATTTCAGTAAGTCTTTAATAAAAACTGGTATCATTGATTCCATCGCACGTAAAAGTTCCTCATGGTATTTCAAACGTGAAAGCACTTATATGGTTACAAGTATAACTTTCAAGGACACTTACAAGTATAACTTTCACGCGTCGAAATAATAACAACTAACCACATTCCATCATGTGAATAGGTTGCGTATTCGGATGTTTATTGTTTAAATTAATCACTTGAATGTATCTCGGGTTACTTGTATTAGTTTTACGACACTATGAACGTTTTAAAAACTATTGCCACAAATAACCTTATAAACATGAAAAACTCAACAATAGCAGGAATTATTATGCACTCTTTTCTGTTTAAATGACGTACAACGTAAAACTGAGGACCAAAGGTATTAAACTTTGAAATAAATCACAGCCTTTCATCAACTTAAGCCGAAACTAAGTAAAAACTTGATCTTCATATGAATATTTACCCAATACATTGAATTAAATCAACTTCTAACTCACCTCACAAATTGTGGAAGACGGCTATGGTTGCCACTTATCCATCCCGAAAATTTGTAACCATTTCGCCGTTACCTCAGGATTACAAGGAAAAACAAAAACACGGAACCCATCCCTGCAACTAATGGAACAGTTTGGTGCAGAAGAACCGCCCATCTCTCTTATTAATCAATTACAAAAAATGGAAAAAACTGCACCTACTTGACGTTACGCCTATGCTACAACACAGCCCGCCATTAATGATTTGACCAACAATGGCGGATTGCGACGACTCAACTTTGTAGTTATTATATGGCAATATAGAGGACTCTGGCGTAAGGCGGTCAGATTTGTGATGAGTTGCTAAGATAAAAATTGCAAAGTTATATGCTACGCGTATTAGGATGGGAACCTTTACAGGAGGTTAGAGCAAAGTAAAGACTAAATTTATCAAGTAAATTAGAAGAAGAGTTGTTCCTAAACGACGTGAAAAATATCCTTCACTTACAGCCGCACTAAGGTACACGTGATGATAAATGAATGAATATTTTATTACGCTCTAGGTAAAACCTATGCGAGCAAAAGGATAGAAAAATACAAATAATTTTCTACTCTTTTTAAATAACATTTTGACAAAAATATAACATAACACCGGTACAAAGAGTATAAGCTCGGAATTATAGAGATTATTGCTAGCCTTAACAAGCAGTAAATATTTAGAAAAAAAAGTAAAATATTGAATATTAATAGCGCAACAAATAAGTTTTAACACAGATCATTATGAACACAAACACGTATATATATTTTATAGAAAGTTTTAGTAACAACACAAGATTAAGATGATAGCTTCAATAAGTTAAGGAGACTAACTTAAGCCCTAGACTTCAAATAGGAGTAGAGCGTTTCTTTCCACGACTGAAGTGATTGTGACGTCTTTATATTTGGCGGTAGTTCCAAAATCTAGATTCTGTTCGATGAAAAGATTTGAAATATTGGTGCGGGATTGAGGAATTTGAAGGTCAGAAACACGACGGGAGGAAATTGCATTAACTTTCTCGCGGGGGATGAATAGTTCGTACAGGTATGCAGGAGTCTGGTTTTGGAAAATGGAGATCAGAAAATATCCCAGGCTATAATTCCTTCGGCAATGAAGAGGTAACCAACTCAGATCAATGCAGAATTTGGACATATGTTCATCTCTACGTAAGTCAAAAATAAATCTAACACAGGAGTTAATTAGCCGTTGCAGACACATTTCATATACACTAGGTAAGTCATTACAGACTAATATACAGTAATCAATAATGGGGAAGATAACACATGTGACAAGCATAATTCTCGTGGAAACAGGAAGATTTTTCTTCTGTAGTTGCAGTAAATAAAGAGTCTTATGCCCTTTATTACACACTTGAAGCACATGTTGATCCCATGATAGATTGCAGTTGAGCGTGAGTCCAAGATATCTTACAGTTTGGTAACCGGCACAGTGGCGGAAACGACACTTTAAATTGGAAGGATGTCGTAAGTAATTGTATTTAAAAGTCTTTTATTACCAAAAATTGAACCTTGAGTTTTGTTGGGGTTTAACTGGAGGCAGTTTAATTCAGCCCATTTGCAGATTGAGCGAATCTCTGTGTTAATCATGTCGATTTTGAATGGAAGCTCTTCCACGGTAGAATGAACATATGTATATGTAAGTCGTCTGCATAAAGTATGTATTTACAGTGATTGATGCCCCTAGTCAGATCGAAGGCATACAGAGTGAACAAGAGAGGTCCGAGGACGGAGCCTTGAGGGACGCCGCATGACACCGGGAGCCAAGGCCCTTGACGGCTCGAGTTCTGCCCGTCAAGTAGGAATGGAACCAGTTCAGGGCGGAACTAGAGAAACTGAGGGATTTTCAGTTTACGTAAGAGCATGAAATGGTTCACTCAATCAAGAGCCTTACTGAAATCAAATAAACCATAAGTGTGAGCAGTTTGTTGTCGGCGGCGAGGCGTGCGCGTCGCGCTTTGAGCAAGGCAATCTGGGCACTAAAGCCTTTACGGAAGCCCGACGGACAAGCAGTGGCGCCAACTCCATGGGGCTTAAGGGGACCCGAGCCCCCTCAAAAATTCGTTATGGGTGTGAGGAGAAAATGTGTCAGGCTTGTCGATTTTCCCCGGAGTGTCCAGATATCGATATTCGAGTTATCAGGGTTCTAATGTTGATCATATGACTATTCTAAAATGCTTAAAAAATTTAAAACTCACTACTTATATAATTTTCTGAGGCAAGATCCCCGGTTTGCCCCCCCCCCCCCCCAATATTTTTTGTAAGTCGGCATCCCTGCTGATAAGGATCAAGTTTATCGTGCAATTGGAATTGTGAAAAAACTTGAGAGAAAGAACAATTCTCTCCAGTGTTTTTGATAAGCCGCAGAGAATTGAGATAGGTCGGAAATCAGAGAGATTTTCGGGTTTACTGACCTTGCGTAGAGGTATAATGAGGCCCTTTTCCACATAGTTGGAATCTAAGAATAAGATAAAGAATGGTTGAAATTTTCGAGATAAGAATTATTTGTTACCCTTTTATCATAGCAGGCGAAAAACGATCTGTGTAGAGCACACCTAATAGGGTGGTTTCCTATTATTTTTTTATTGCCTAAATCGAAAGATTATTACTCCTGGAGTACGTATTTCACGCTTTTAGATTTTTAAATGACGATATCTATTTTTCGCGATTAAATGAAAAGTGAAAAATTTCAAGCGCGCGAAAACACGACGGCTAAGTATGAATGATGGGAAAAAGTCCGTGCGACGCATTTCTGGTTCCCCCTCCCGCCTTGTGAGGTGACCTTGATCGAGGCTCTGAGCGCTGATAGGACGCAGGATGCTAGCGGGTAGCTGAGTACCTTGCTGGCTGGTAGCGCTTGGCTTAAAAAAGGTTTATTAATACCTTGTTGAATTAAAACTTTTGGGCTATGTCGCCGCGTCAGATTTTGGGTGGCCCCAACGTTTCCCGACCGATGCCGAAGAATTATTAATACCTTATCAAACGAAGAAAACTTTCCGACCTTAGCCAGTTTTAATAGGTGATTATTAAGACATGTTTCCCTGAGCTCTGTGCCTCATGCATGCATTGGTAACCTCAGACGATGTATAACTCCTATCCTCTCGTGTAGAAACTAGGTCCCTGTGACGTCACGTGGAGTGGAATCGCATGGACGCCAATCTGGCCTTTTTCAAATGAGGATAAAATTTGATCGTTGCCATTCGTCTAAACCGGTATTTCAAAAACCAAATAATTTGTGTATTATGAATACACTAACGGTGGGTAACGAATTGCAATGAATGCCTTTCGTTTTCTTTGATGAAGGAAACTACCCTTTTATCTTCAAGCGTACACTTTCTTTTTCGTAATGTATGAATTAAACAAAAATATTTATTCGATGACGAGGGTGACTATGAATTCAACGGTAAATCCGTGTAATCATTGACTATCTGTTTCTTAGTCACGGTATTTAAACAAATGCTTTAGAAATAGAGACGAGGTTTTCCACGATCCAAGCGTAGAGTGGCTGTATTCGAGCCATAAATGAATTTGACTGTTTAATTCATAGCCCGAGTTGCACTGCATGCGTCATAATCAAGTTTTTTCAGCGTTAATACCAGAAAGGGGAGAAATCGATTTGCAAGATTATACTCTCAAGTGCAGTAGCCATCAAATTTTGAGGGAGGTCTTTTAAGCATGTTTTTCATTCAAAGAAAAGTTTTCTATCCTCTCATTTGGCATTATTTTAATTAGTCGCCATAAGGATGTGTAGTCTACGCTTGCATCTTTTCATATGAGAATACGAGGATAACCTCATCACTGATTCTAAAGCATTTATTAAATAACCGCGTCTTAGGGAATAGACAGTATACCATGACACGTATTTACAGTTGACTTCAAACGTAATATTCATTTTCCCTTAATATTGCCCTAACTTACCAAATGACAGCCCCCACTATGTAGGATCCCCTACTAGAATATATCCCTCACCCTAAATTCTTTCGCAACACTGTCAGCTCGAGTACGCATGAGAGATATAAAGAGGCCTAAAATCGCTTTTAACTGTATTTTACGGATATTCCTGACAGGCGCCCCTCGTCACCGAGGTTTCGCTCTGCTTTGAGGCCAAGCCACAGTTTAAGAGTTGATGATGGCGGTAATCCCCTCTTTGGGGCGATTCCCTTAGGATTCGGGTTTCCTCCGATACCCACGCCACTGCTTTTCGAACCTTCGTCTGGGGCTTTCGTATTTAATAAATCAAATTACAGTTATATTCATACGCTACAAAATGAGAGAAAAATGCCAAAGTGAAGTGCATTTCCAATGGATTTCGATGCATGGAGTAATTCCTAAAGTTCGTTTTACTCGTGGCGTGCACATCGAATTTAATAAATTGGCAGAATGTAATCGATATTTTGTTTCAGTCTAATGACGTATGGAAAATAGTGTATCTTTTCAGTTTCCAGGGAACAAAAACGTGGAATCAACACGGTAATGTGTCGATCTATGCAGTGATTCAGAGTGAGTAATTTTACAGCGCACACGAGTACCTATACGTCAATCCTAATATCCTCCACTGCACTTGTAACTGGCTGCAATGATGCAACCATCGAATCCAGTTTATGGGGACGGGAGCTCGGGCCCCTCCCATATACTTAGTCGCACCTGAGTGGATCACCATCAGCTAATCTCGAAATTAGTTTGATTACAACGCAGAACGTCACTGTCACGAGAGGTGATGGGGATTTGGTGAATAGATTTACATGATGTAACGATGCTAGGAGAGGGAGATAAAATCAATCTAAGGTTAGCTTTAAAATTTAAAAATTAAGCCCCCCCCCCCCCCCCAATTACACATTGCATTTAAATACGGAGGATATGTATAAATGACAGAGTATCACTACATACGTCACTGCCATGTCCTCCTGCATGATTGATATAACTAGTGTTGCCTACATGTTCATTTAGCCAATGTCAATCAATCTTTTCATCACATCCCACATTTCGGGGAGGAGGTAGGCTCCCTCCCACTTACCTTATGTACGCATCGGATATTTATGATCGGCCCACACACAGTGCTCTTCAACCATCTTTATATCGGTAAACAATCGTCAGTTTATGTCGGCACCTACAACAACTTGAAGTGCCTATCGTCCGTCCAGAAAGAAGGCCGACTTTTGCGCGAACAGCAGTAAAACATGGGAAATATACAGCGATTAAAAAATATTAGGTTGCATGCATTCAATTTGTCCATGGCGCTGCATGGCGCAAAGAAATGTAGATGCACTTAATGCCATTCATAGAATCATTTTAATGGTTTTCTCATTAACAAACTGCTCCTATCCAGATAAAAATTAGCTTTCGAATACGATGATCATTATAACTAGTATATTTACCTTTGACGTGGGGCCATTTTTCTTCATTCGGCAGGAATGAAGCTACACATTCTAAGAATCGTGGACCGCTGATTAGGTGGCTCCTCTTCAATGACGACTCTCACGGTACCAATTTAAACACTCTATCGCACTCTCCTCCCGATATCCCTCCACACTAATAATACACCGTCGAACGCACTTTCAACATAATGCCACGAACTGATGCAGCGATTTCAAAATTGACATTATTTCCGACTGCTTATAGAGCAATGCACTCACTCAACGAACAATTAGGGCGCATTGTCCGCACTAATCACTGTCCTCGTGATAAAGAATATTGGAAGAAGGTAAAAAAACTTCACTTGCCGGAGAAGGCTCACCACTCACAAGTATCAAAATTCAACACACTCTTCTCACCTGGTCACCGAGCAACTGAGCTAACTCCGGTTCCTTAGGGTCGATTCAAAAAATTCGTCCACCTTGACCTCTGAATTGCATCACGCCAACAAAACACGATCTCTTATGGTAAGGGCATGACGTAAGTTAACAATATCTCCATCTTTAACATGACAAAATCACTTGGTCTTCTTTCGACAGTCTTTTACAACATACCTAGGTTTCCGCTGATAACGCCATTTTCAAGGTACACGATTCTTCGGACGACGGCCTATTTTTTGCCTTTGAATGGACAAATGGAAGGGTGGGGATAGAGTTTCGGTGGAGGAGGTTTCTAGATTTGTGAGATGAATAAGTGTGGTGGGTTTGCGTAGGTGCAATGATAATGAGGGAAATGATTCACGATTAAGTAAACTGGCGATGGGATAGCGTAATGTGCGCGAGGGTGGAGTGGAATGGGAACAGGGCATTCCTTCATCCCCTAAAAGTAGAATGATTCGAAAATGCCTCACATGGTATGAAGGTTTGCTCCAACTATCCGCACTCCAGCACCCGCAGAATTTGTATTGAACCATTCAATTTTGCCTCTTCCCACGTTGAGGCACGTGCTAACGTATTCGGACAGCTCTTGTTTACAGCTAAATTGTCCATTTTCCCTGTGTTGCGCGTTTGTTTATGCCTTGAAGTGATCACCAGTGTGTTCTCTAGACTCTCTTTATTCATAAATGCACTGCAACTACGGCAACAAAACCAAAACTTTCGAATTTAAAAAAAAAGAGAAACGACGCGTCGCACAAAAAGTATTCGAACATTTGAATTTTTCATATTAAATTAAATCACAAGGCACACTTCAAGCAATACTCAGTTTTTTAGGCATTATTTTTGTTTTTCAGGACTGCCTGAAGGCGATTTGGCATTTAATTGACCAATTTTTATGTTACTCTAGAGCAGTGGTTCCCAAAGTGGGCGCTACAGACGCCCCTGGGGGGCGTTGCTGTAGTCTATGGGTAAGTAAAGGTAAAGTTAAACTTACATCCGCGTACTGTTTAAATTGATTCGTCTTCATTGCGATTGAAGTTGGTGAGAAGTTAAACCTTGCGCTGAGGGTTTGACAATTATCTTATATTTTTGCATCTACTAGAATGTACAAGTCAAATACTCACAACTTAATGTTCATAATAATTTGGAGTAGAACCAATGGTAAAAGTATTGTGCGGTATTGAATGTTAACAGATTTATTTAATATTTATTTCGTAAGTTCAAGCCTTCGATTCGTTTCTATTAAGGAGAATGGAAGCTCTTTACATAGTTCCGCTACTGTTGCATGAGCATCAATGTCGACGGAGGCAACAGATGCACATACTTCGGCTGCAGATACGCGATATCAACAATCCCTTCGAGATGCGGGAAGAGGATTTAAAGGCCGTTTTACACGGTACACGGAATTGCGCAGGTTAGAGCTGCATTAATTTCTAAAATGGCGTGGAATTGCGCGAATGCATGAACGAAATTAGAACATGGGCCATTTTGCCGTCTCGTATCCACGCATTCTCGCATGTGTTCTAGTAATTCACCGCTTTACACGACGCAATTTTTATTGCGCCTTCGCACGTACGTCTGATTGCGCAATTCCGTGTACGGTGTAAAACGGCCTTAAGAGTTTTGTCCCGCGTATGTCGGGGATTGGCGATGGATATGGTCACTGAGCTCTCACCACGATTAATTCGTAGACGTTCAAGTGGCTTGCCGGGGCATGCTTTAGTAAGTTTAGGTAAACATTAATTATCCATTCCATCTCTTCTATGCATTATTGCTGCCGTTCAGTAACACGGCCAACATGATTCTTTTTTCTGTTGACATTATAGAAATACCAAGGCATGTAAACATCTCGTCTTATAGCAGAAACTATTAATAATCAACTCGTATTCGCACTAAAACATTTTTACCAGTATAAATCGTGAATAGTGGCATGTTTTTGCACAATCTGACATATGCACGACAGCGCATTTAAAATTGTGTACTGAAATGATGAGAACAGCTCAAATACATACGAGAATGGACCATATGAGATAGTAAAATAACACTTGTTCTTATTCCTTGTAAGAATTTGCTCCAGATTATGAGAAAATTAGTGCTAATTGTGCAATTACGAGCCTGCTACGTGATAACTGGCTTTGATACGCAGCACTTGATAACATATAAAAGAGGTAATATACAGTTAATAGCTATAAACTAAGCAACCGTAACTTATTATTAATAGGTACTTCTAAAAGAAAAGACTTTACTCAAATTTGAGTAAATTCTTATCTCCTTTAAGAGTGAATCTGCCATGGCATTGTCTATGTTCCTCCTTAGGTAACTGAAGCTGCAGTTGGCCGATGAAGTAAGTTTGTGTCGGAGATTCTGATTCGTTCCTCGCGTCCGCACAGCTACCAACATAAGAAACTCAAGTGATCGTTCGCAATCCGTCAAACATCTCACGAAGCGGGATCGCTTGAACGTCTTTGACGGTGAGAGGCGTCACAACTCCACTGTGGTTCGAAGCACGCGAAACGTAGATATGACATTTACAGAGTCGAGCTGCTGATATTGTGCATTTCCTTGGAGCATAGTTTTTTCAAACAATGGGTAATATTCACAATAATTCTTTGAATAAAAAGAACGCATTGGAAATAATTAAAGAAATCGAACCCGTAGGCAAAAGGAATAGTGCCTTGATCAGCTTAGGAAAAAATATAGCCACCAGTGAAGAAAATTATGAAATACGAGAGCCTTCAACGCTAATTAGCCATTATAACGGAATACTTCAAGCGAATCCAGCTCCTAAAATACCGAAGCGCCGCAGAATAAGTGGCTCAGATAAAAAGGTATTTAATGAGGCGAGAAATTTAAAAATTATTGTGGTGCATTATTGAAGCATTCGTAAAAAACAGGCAGAGTTTTTAAATATTTATTTTGCGCACGTTGAAGCACTTGCGCAGATATTATGCTCGGAACCGTGAGTTGGTTAAGCGAAGAGATCATCATTCATAGAGCATATTCGGGATCCAATAGGAAAAGCGAATATAATGCAAAGATTGAATAGCAGAACTCTGAGAAGATGGCCATCAAAAGTCAACAAAATAGCTGATTTTTGTTAGTTCTGCCCAGAGTTGAATAATACCGCGCAGTTTGGGATCCTCATGAAGTAGGACTAGTCGCAGATTTAGAAATCCAGCGTAGAGCGGCTCTTTTCGTTAGTGGTGATTTCAGGTTTGATAGCGGCGAGGCTATGACAAAAAACCCTCCAGTGGAATGCGCTCAATGAGAGAAGATAAACGTAGCGAAGAAAGCTCTTTGAAAAATTGGTCGGTTCCGAGTCGAACGTACTAGAAGACGTAGTTATTCCACTTAATAACGAACGCCACCTTGGAGAAGCATCGAAGTAACGATCTAAGGAGTTAATTACGCAATTCGATAATTATTTCTGGTCTTTCTTCCAACGTAGCATTAAAAAGACCAATATAGTTGAGATTTATGTGTGAGGCACCCCCTGCCATACGCCTCTGGCGGCTCACGACGTAATAATCTAAATCTAATTCGCCTTCACGAGTAAATTGAGCAGTAAACATACTTCTTCGCAAAATTTCTCTTAATAATATATCGTCAAATGAAAATATGGCCTTCCTATGGAATAAACTTTTGTTGAACCAAAGCATACACAAGTTTTCAAAATTTGAAGCTGAAATTTGAAGAATGAAAGCTAATTTCACCGCAGCAGCCTCTTGAACTCCCTTTCTTATGAATACAATTTAGGGAATTGCATTAACTAATATGGTTCATGACGACAGAATAGGAGCCGAAGAAATATTAGTTCACCCTCAACTGACTAGACCAGTATTATAAATTGAATTTGAGAGAAGCTTAGTTTGGCAGCCAAGTCGTTTGGTTTGTCTACGAAAGACGACAAAAGTGCATGTGCCGAACTCTGGCACTAACGCCTTCGTGCCATTTTTGGCTTCGCGCTTTCGCGATAAATGCATTACATTTTATATGAAATGCTCAATATTTATATAAAATAGTTAAACTGTATTCATGTTTTCAGTTTACTTGAAGTAAAACTAATACCATTCCAGAGCAAAATAGCGTGTATATAAATCCAGTTTTATACCAGGTATGCAAAACAAAGACATAAAATTTATCCTTGCTCCTATATGTTTGAAATTATGCATATTATGCAAACCCATAAATATTTTGTTTTGATATTTTTCATATGGTTATTAGTAATTTTATTTTTAAAAGCAACCATTTCAAGATCTAATCCACGTCTTATCATTAATACATACCCGTGTTATATTTTGTAAATATAGAATAAATTTTATTTTAACAAAATTTAGTATAATTTTGAAACAGAATGGCAGGAGCTGGCTCATCAAAGAAAAAATGTAGACAGTATAATGTGGATTATCTTAAATACGGATGTATAGAGTCACCTACAAACAAACACATGCCAATGTTTTTACTATGCGAAAGGGTGTTTTCAAATGAGGCGATGAAACCTTCCAGACTAATTGACCATTTGAGGAAAGCACATCCTGACAAGACCGAAAAGCCTTTAAAAATTTTTTCAATCCCTACGTGACAGAGTGCAAAATCGTCCGACACTTTCAAGTATGCCATGTAAAGCTATAAAAAATGTCACTGATGGTTTACGTGCATCATACAAAATTTCTCTATAAATTGAAAAATCTGGAAAGCCACATACCATTGCTGAAGAACTAATCTTACCAGCAATTAGTGAAGTCCTGAGTACTGTTCTACATAAGCCAGCATATGATACGATAAAAAATTATTCCCCTAACCAATTTTTCAGTTCTACGATGAATAGATTAAATGGCTGAAAATGTGGAAGATATATTGTGCAATGTGAACCATACTGAGAACAACAGAACTTGCATTACAGTTGGAGGAGTCAACTTTGCCAGGTAATGAATCTTTGCTTCTGGCTTATGCACGCTTTATAAAAGATGAAAATCTATGTCAGGAGTTGTTGTTTGCAAGGCAGTTAGAAACTGACACTAAAGGGGAGTCAATATTTCGTATCGTTGAGCAGTTCTTCAGGGTAAAAAATCCACTTACTAACATACTTGCTGTTGCGTCAGATGGAGCTCCGTCAATGACTGGTCGTCACCATGGTTGTATTGCATACTTGAGAAAATATGTACTAAATGTCTATGCAATTCATTGTGTCATTCACGGACAATATCTAGTGGCCAAAAAACTGAGTGATCGCCTTCAAAAGTCCTTAAACATTGTAATTACAGCAGTTAACAAAATTAAAGCCCATGCTCTTATTGATCGATTCTTTCGAGAGTTGTGTGATAAGAACGAGGAAGATTTTAAACGTTTGTCACCACACACGGAAGTTTGCTGGCTGTCGAAAGGCAATTGTATAAGGCGCTTCTATAAACTTTTTGACACTGTCGTGGGGCTTTTTGAGGAGAAAGATGGTTTTCTCAGCAACAACCTTAGAGGGATCAGGACTGACGTAAATTCATTTCATTAAACTTTCCAAAAAGTTCAGCCAAAAATGCAACAATTGCAGGGAAAAAACATAAATCTTATAAAGGCAAAATCTGTGATGACTGTATTTATTTCCAAGTTGATTTTATTTAAGCGAAACATAGGTCACCGCGAGCTTTATCAATTTCCGTCCCTGCTTGAGCTAGAAGAGCAAGCTAGTTTATATGATGATGATTTGAGCGTCTTTTGCGACCATTGAGCTACCTTACATGAAAATGTGACGCAAAGATTTGAGGATCTTCTTTTGCTGGAAATTCCAGACTGGGTGATAAATCCGTTTATAGATATTGAGGAAATTGAGGTATTAGAGGAAGAATTAATTGGACTACAAAATGACATTGAATTGAAACCAAAGTTTATGATAAATTATCAAGAGTTTTGTCTACTGAAGGAGATTTCCAATCGTTATCCTGCATTATCCATGGATGGTGGTTAAAGAACTCCTTCTTGCATTTCCGACTTCATATTTGGTGGAACGTGGTTTTAGTGCAGTCGCTCAGCTTATTTCCAAGCAGAGAAACATACTTCAGGTTTGCAAACACGGTGATTTGAAGACTTCTGCTTAGTGACATTAAACCGGACGTTGGAAAACTTGCACCTTGTCATCAAGCTCAACCTTCTCATTAAAATTTTATTTCATGGAAATATGTAATTAATTTCAGAAATAGAATCTTCTTCAATGACTTCTAGACAATGAACAACTATAGTAAAAAGTCACTTAATTGTTAAAATCATTTTAACAAAACATGATTGGTCATTCTATTACTATAATTTGAAAATTTTCATGCTATATAATTGCTTAATTTAAGTAAAAAATGACATTTAAAATTCTAAAAACGCTTTCTTAAAATTATCAATTTTTATGTCAAAAGTATATTCTTAGTTAAGTTCCTTTTATTGTGTATTAAATCTTTTACACAAATGATTTTTTAAAAACTATGCATCCATTGGATTCTAAATAAACATTGAATTAGTCATTGCTTTTAATCTCATCATTACAATGTTCCTCATTTGGTTAATTAGTATATGATTCTGATTATTATTTTAAAGATCCCGATCATGGGGCGTTGAGTAAAAGTTTATGGACCCAAGGGGGCGATGGCTCGAAAACGTTCGAGAAACACTGCCCTGGAGGGCAATTTGTTCCATTCTTCAAACAAATCTGTTTTAAGGTAATTATTGTTTTATATATGCCTTTACCTTATTTGTGTCGCCAGAATACTCCACAGATGTTCTATAGGATTGAGGTCTGGTGATTGTGGAAAGGTGTTCAACTGTTTGGGTGTGTTATAAACGATCCACAGCATTGTATTCTTTGCCATTTGTTGGTGAGCCCTATACATTTGTTTCTCAGCCCCATTTTCTCAGCTTTCAGAATGTCGACGTACATCTTGTAGTCCATGATCCCTTCCATATAGTGAAAATAACCCGCTAGACACCGCATGCACCCCCACACCCATGCTCATGCTTCACAGTTGCTTCCAAGTTCTTGGGATTAAGCTCAGTATTTTTCTGTTGCCACACCATTTGGTGAGCATCGGAGCAGAATATGTTATACTTGCTCTCGACAGTGAAAATTACGCGATCCCACAACTCCAAGAGGCTCATATTGATGCTCCCGCCCGAAATCTACCCACGTCTTGCGATTTAAAGTTGAGGGGGCATTTCCATTTTCCTATGCGAATGCATGAAAAAACATACCACAATTATTTTCAGCTCAATCGGACAATATTTGACCCTGCCGAAACGCATTCAAAGTTTGAATTTTTGAGTTTTACAAATTTCATGCAATGTTGCCTACCCTGAAGGAGGCTCGAGTGTTAAAAAACAACCAATTTTAAGTTTAAACCATCTCCTCTAGCTCTATAGTCGTTGACAGCAACACTTGAGTCAAAATGAGCTTAATAGCCACAACTCGGTGTGTTTACAAGTCCCGCTCGCCGTTGCGGCCGCCAGGCGCCAGTCGAGTGCATATTGCCCCGCCGTGTCGCGTTGAGATTCGAGTTATGCGCTTTCGGAACATCGCTCTGTTTATGTTAAAAGTATCCCGGCTTAGTCTATCAGTCACTCGTGGAGTTTAGTGTTGTGCACTAACTGAGAACGTGAGGTATTGTCGTGTGTTCCGAGGTCGAGGCTGTTTCGGCGGTGGCCAGAATGAGCGTGAAGTGGAAGGGTGCGCCGGTTATGCGAAGTGCGACAAGTGCGTGGTTGGTGGGTAATGAGTCCAAACATTTGCCCGGCAATGGTAAACTCCCAACGCTGCGTGAAGTTCTCAAAGTTTTCTTTTCCAACCAACACTGTTCTCCAGGATCGATATCAGCGGCAGATGCAGCAAGGATTACAATCAAAGAGTTACTTGTTGTGTGGGGAAAGTCTAATATTCCTACGCAGGAGGTCCGAGCAGCCATTAAGAAGCTCCTGACAGCTTACAAGAACTACCGTTCCCTTCGGAAAGAAAAAAATAAAACTAGTGAGAAGTCAGTGTCCGCAAGAGAGGAATTCAGCAAAATGCTCGACCGTCTGTTTGACATCAGCTGCAAAGAAGCCCTTTCAAAAATTACTGTGGAGGAGGATAAGTTGTTTTAAATATCTATGAAATCTGATCGAAAAGGATATATGGCGGGTATTGATATAAAGTGGTGTAAGCGTTTAGAAAACCGTAAGAGACTTCAAGAAGAGGATTTTTTAAGGGAAAAACGGCATGAGAAAGAATAGGAAATATTGGATGCGAAAGTGGACCTCGTTCGACAAATGTCTGCGGAGAGCACGACAAGCTCGTTGGATTCGGAAGAAGGTAATTTTTTCCGGTTGCGGGAAGGGTGAACAATATGGCAATTTATTCTAATTGTGTAGCTTCATTGCAAGTGCATTTATAAAACATTGGTACGCCTGTCCCGTGGCAGTGAGCGCTCCGAGAATGGATCTTGAGCTACTTAAAGTCCATGCTCAGAAGAAAGACCCTCACTACGCAGCAGCTTTGGCCAAGTTTTGTAACCATCTATGGTATCTTTACGAAAACTTGATTTGTATGGCCCTCTTCGATGAAATGGTTTCCGACGACGAGAAAAGAGACATTGCGAAAGCAATCAGAGACAATGAGGGGTCTGATGATACGCACCTCGGGCTGCTCTTCTGCCTAATCGCCTTATTAGTGAGCTGACTCTCGCTGACTTCGCTTCAAAATATTCTGTGAAGTTTTTCAAAATTATTGGTATTTCGCCGACATTTTTGTACATGGAAAAGTGCACATGGAAAAGTGACGTAGACTATCAGAAGGGCCTATCTATAGTTAAGGTTGTTAATGATACTGCAGAGAGAGGAGTTCAATTAATTAAAGATTTTCTAGTCAAGAAAAAATTGACAAATGATGAGGCTCAGAGGCAACATCTGTTACTAGTTGTTAAGCTGCATAGGGAAATGTATGGAAAAAGTGGCAAAAAAACTCTAGTTTTTCATATTGCTTGTTGTTCCCAGTGCTTTTGTATCCGCATTGTGACAGTATAATAATAAGAGAGCATTTTATTTCAGAGGTTTCTAATTTTAAATCCCCCAAGACCCTTAGAGCTAGGCAACATTGCATGAAATTTGGAAAACTCAAAAATTCAAACTTTGAATGAGTTTCGGCAGGGTCAAATATTGTCTGATTGAGCTGAAAATTTTTATGGGATGTTTTTTCATGCATTCGCATAGGAAAATGGAAATGCCCCCTCAACTTTCCAACTTTCGGTTTTTTTGGGACACCCTACTCCTGGCTACTCGGCCGCAGTAACCGTTTTGCTTCATCACAACATATTCTAGCGACAAATATAGGTACCTCATCAGGTAATGAAAGCAAGCACTATCGAAGGAATAAGTGACCAAACGGTAGTAACTGCAAAGTTTTCTCAGAATACCGCTGAAAACTTAAAAAAAAAGAACGTAAAGTTTTCATTTTTTAAAGTGCTGATTTTGATGGGTTTAAGAATCATCTGAAAAATGCTTTCCCCGCGTTTCAAGAATCAATATTAAATTTAAATGTAGAGGATACTTGGAAAGCTTTTCTTTCGCTCGTAACTTCGGGAATACATAGCTACATCCCTGGTAAAACAAAAACAGAAGGCAGCGAACCGAGATGGTATGACGTGAAGTGTTAAATCATTTAGGCGACAGAGAGCGTGTCATGCTAAAATGAAAAAAGCCAGCACGGATTCATCCGCTAATGAACGCGATTTAATAATTTAAAAATGTATTTTGTCTAAAGCTGCCTCGAGGGAAGCGTTCAGGAATGCATTCACGAATTTTAAAAGAAAAACACTAGTAGAGCAGTTACAGGATAACCCAAAAGCATTTTGGTCACATGTTAGGGAAGTTCAAGGCAAAAGATCTACCGTATGTTCGCTGAGAAACGATAATGGATATGTGTTGACAAAAAGTTCCGATAAAGCCAATTTATTAAATTCCTACTTCAAGAGCGTGTTCTCCGAGCCTTCTGAGAACTCATCCGAGACAGTTGAAAATCTCTGTATACGAAAGATGCCGCCTATTGACATTAATACGCACGAAATAGAAAATATACTGAAATTGCTGAGTCGAAATAAATCACCTGGTCCTGACGAAATCCATTCTCGCGTGTGTAGTGAACTAGCCTCAGAACTTGCCCCCTTCTGGCTGTTAATATTCAGAAAACCCATCAAGCAACACCTAGTGCCTAATGACTGGAAAATCGCTAATGTAACGCCAGTTTTCAAAAGTGGAGACAAGGAACAGCCATCTAATTACAGGCCGATATCTTTAACGTCCATCTCATGCAAAGTCCTTGAATACATCGTAGTCAGCTCGGTAATGAAACACCTAGACGCGCAAAACTTGATAATGCGAACTCAACATGGATTCAGGAAAAGCAGATAATGCGAAACCCAGTTTTTGCCCACGATATTTTAGTCTCCGTAGAAGACAACATTCCAGTAGACGCGATTTTTCTTGATTTCAAAAAAGCATATGATAAAGTACCACACGGAAAGTTAATAGTAAACTGAAATCTTATGGTCTAGATGAAGATGTCATTTCCTGGATAAGAGAACTTTGAGCGACCGCGTGCAACGAGCAGTATTTGACGGTGCAGTCTCCAACTAGGTTAGAGTCGCTTCTGGCGTTCCTCAGGGTAGTGTCATAGGCCCACTCCTATTCCTTCTTTATATAAACGACATTGGCGAAGTAGAACATAGTAAGTTACGATTATTTGCAGACGACGCTGTAGTTTATAGAGAAATCCGTTCCAGCGAAGATTGGGATGAACTAACGAATGCCCTTGCTGCTATCCAAGCGTGGTGCGATGGATGGCTGTTAGAATTAAATTTGAAAAAATGTGTAGTAACTAATGGATGGCTGTTAGAATTAAATTTGAAAAAATGTGTGGTAATGAATTTCTGGCAGAAAAATACCTTAATTCACAGTGTCCAGCGATATCTGGTGAAAATGTTTTACATCCGTGAGAATAAACTAAAATGGTAACCTTCCACACAATTTTATTTACGAAGTACCGACCCGGTTTCGACACGTAGTGTCATTATCAAGGTTGACCTTGATTAGGTTGACCTTGATAGTGACACTACGTGTTGAAACCGGGTAGGTACTTTGTAAATAAAATTGTGTGGAAGTTTACCTTTTTATTTTATTCTCATGGAGAAGAATAATTCCCCGCAACGTAGCTATATATTTCGGGGCACCCAATGAAAGGCAGTTGAAACCGTGAAACATCTAGGAGTTAGACATCTAGGAGCTAAACATCTATCGTGGAATAAACATATTCGGGAAATAACCGGTCAAGCTAATCGTAATATGGGTATTGTAAAAAGAACATTAGGAAAGTGTGACGACAAAGTGAAAGAAATCATCTACTTTTCCCTCGTTTTCACTGGAGCAGTCGATGTTTACACTATAGTCATATGAAATCCGTAGAAGTACGACAAAGTCAAAATAGTGGTTGGAAATAAGAGCTGAATAGTTTTTGCACTCACTGTATCTTGTCCCCGTGTTCCGCGTGTATTGCATTTTATTCTATTCTCACTTTTGACGATTAAGAATTGTGTTTGTAAGTTAGTTGAGTCACCGATTTAGAAACACATGTAATTACCAGTAGTAATTTCTTCCCACGCCTTCAACCCATAAAATGTGGAAGGTTTAACGGTGGAAACATGAAATTCTTCATTGTTAGAATAAAAAAGCCGAAATGAAAAATCTCGACGAGATTAAAGAAAGACCCTCGATTCGGGAGCAGAATTCGTCAGAACTGTCAAATGGGAACATATTTTGTCATTAGTATTTGAATATAAAGCCATAATTAAACCTCACCAATTGGCGAGGGGAAACCAAGCGGACCCACTACGAGAAATAAAAGCTGAGCTGCAAAATTCATTTGGAGAAAAAATGGGATTGATCTTCCTTGGAAGTCTTTAAGTATACTAATTACAGTGCTCCGCGATTACATAATAAGTGTTATTCGTAGGAAATTTTATTAATTTTACTTTATGTTATTCTGTCTCTTATACAAATATCACGATAGAAAAGTGAATGTGGCAATATCGCAACCACATGCTTGCCGCGTCGCCGTACTCACCGTCGCCGCCGGCCAGAACCGGAGTCGACCACACGCTCGAAAAAACGATGTAAAATCGGGGTTGCGAGTATGATCATGATATGACTTTAGATTCCCAATAGGGTGGTTTCCTATTATTTTTTTATTGCCTAAATCGAAAGATTATTACTCCTGGAGTACGTATTTCACGCTTTTAGATTTTTAAATGACAATATCTATTTTTCGCGATTAAATGAAAAATGAAAAATTTCAAGCGCGCGAAAACGCGACGCTTAAGTATGAATGCCGGGAAATTTCTCCGTACGTCGTATTTCTGGTTCCCCCTCCTGCCCGGTGAGGTGACCTTGAGGCGAGGCTTAGCGCTGATACGTCGCAGGCTGCTAGCGGGTAGCTGAGTACCCTGCTGGCTGGTAGCGCTTGGCTTAAATAAGGATTATTAATACCTTATCAAACGAGGAAAACTTTCCGACCTTCGCCAGTTTTAATAAGTGATTATTAAGACATGTTTCCCTGAGCTCTGCGCCTCATGCATGCATTGGTAACCTCAGACGATGCATAACTCCTATCTTCTCCTATAGAAACTAGGTCCCTGTGACGTCACGTGGAGTGGCATCGCATGGGCGCCAATCTGGTCCTTTTAAAATGAGGATAAAAATGGACCATTGCCATTCGTTTAAACCGGCATTTCTAAAACGAAATAATTTGTATATTATGAATACACTAATGGTGGGTAACGAATCGCAATTATTGCCTTTTGTTTTCTTTGATGAAGGAAACTACCCTATTCCCAATTTTCATACACAGGTGTGGTATAAGTCACTCGGCGGAGGTGGCGGCGGCGGCTAAAGACAAAATTTCTAACGCATGCTTTTATAAAATATATTTGAGAGGGCCAAAAAGAAAAAACGTTTTCTGGAGGTGTTTTTTAATACCTTTCGGCTGGCGTATTGAAAAAATAATTTTTAGGTGGTGGAACATCGCGAAAAATGCGATTAAAAATATGCGATTTTGGCCATTTGGCTCTATGCTCTGGCCCTCCATAACACCCCTTTTTATATAATATAGTATTCCACCGATTAAGGCGCCCACCACAGGAACAGAATTGTATGGATACTGGTGCGGAAAATGGCTTCTCTGCCCTTGAAAACGCCCGAGTATGCTAAAAAGAATTTCCCGGCCTCCAACCCCCTCCGTCACTCCTTGCAAACGTTAGAATTGGTTTGATTTTACCGTAAAAACGCACCATGAGAATTTATTGTACTTCCTCAATGTCCTCCTTATCAGATATAAATTCATTGAAATTACCTCATCTATGATAAACCATTGGGATTTAATTTTCAACCATAAGTTAAAGATAGCTGTTTGCTGAAATGAAAAAAATAATGGGTTTCAACTTTGTTCCAGTTGACATACAAATAAAAAAAAATCTGGTGAACAGTATCTAGCCAAACAGATGAATTTTCACTATACAATTTTATATTGACTCCAGGATGTCAATGAAAATTGGTCTAGAGAGGTTATTCGTCGTCATCGTCATTGAAGGTTATTTGTCATTGATGCATGTTATTATATTGTCCGTCAAAACAATTCTAGTTAAAATCACGGCCGGTCTTGCGATTTTATCTTGGTACTGCCCATTGGATAAATAATAAATTGTTGCTGCTATATGAGCCCAACACCGTATTCTTCTATTTCCATTACCACAATCACAGCAATATGTCAATATGCTGCCTCATACGATGCCACTCTCCGTAAGTATATTCTAAATAAAAATTACCTACCTAGTCTTAATTTAGCCACGAATCACAATTGATTCAATTTTTTAGTCGTTGTCTGAGCTCGCTTGCCTTTCAACGTCGGCATCAGCACGCTGAACTCTAAATCATCTTCTAAATATGACACAACATCCCGAAACCCTCTATCCAGAATCAAAATTTTTTCATGAAACTTTACATTGGATATGCCGATTGCAAGATTGACTTTAGAGAATCGGTATCATTTTGATTGGCCAAAAAAGGTCCGGGCATATAAACCACAAGCCATCAAGGGTAAAAATAGGAAATGGTTACAAAGGGGAACTAGTACTGTTCGTGTTTTCCGGTTTGCATCTTGAAAAGAAAAACTATCAGCCCTTGAGAAACTGACCTAACATCCGAATTTCTCGTCGACGTTACTCAGTTACTTGGTCCCATGACAAACCAGTAAAACTTCACGGACAATCAGTTATCTGGAAAATGGAAGTCACAAAGTTTCACCGTCAAACTGCGGTTAGATAAATAAGCGACTTTGTCCACAAATAGACGAATTTTAGAAACATGCAAGGAAATACTTATGCAATAGATACGGAAAGTGGTAATTTCACAGGTCAAAACCGCTTATCATGTAGATAATCTTTACAGACCACATTTTTGAAAGGAATTATCAACCTTCTTTCACCTGCAATCTAGCTTCTACGGTAACAGGATGGAGATAATTTGTAGCGGTATTTCCACAAATGAAACAACATTTGTGCGTAGATACAACGCGGGGAAAACTCAAATCGAGCTCATTTTCTTAATTCTGAAATTCCGGCAGTTTTTGGAGGAACTGAAACCATTTTAGACACCAGTATCCATACAATTCTGTTCCTGTGGTGGGCGCCTTAATCGGTAGAATACTATAATATATAAAAAGGGATGTTATGGAGGGCCAGAGCATAGAGCCAAATGGCCAAAATCGCATATTTTTAATCGCATTTTTTCGCGATGTTCCACACCACCGGACGTCCTAAAGGTGTGCTGTGTGGGAAATAGGTACACAAGGGAACTTCCCGGCCCTCCAGGTTAGGTGGCGCCTCTACCGACCTCCACGGGAAACGACTTAATATATTGACATCGGCGAACAGTTTCCAGGGGCCTAAGTCTGTAACTTCGTTTTCTCCCGAGTTGGGAGAAAATAGGCTCGTGAGGCACCCGTTTCATCCAACCGAAGTCTGTAACTCGTTTCTCCCGGTAACGGAGAAAACTTTCTCCAGTAACGGAGAAAAAGTTTCTCCTGGAGAATATCTTTCTCCCGACTGAAGTCTGTAACGCGATTTGGAGAAACTGACGCACCCTGGACGGGTGCTTCGGAGTCACCCGCCCGGGACCCGGCGATTCATTTTCTCCCGAGGAGAAAACGAGGAAAATAGCAATGGCGGACCGTTGTGGATGATCGAACTGCGGTTCTATTTGCATACTCTTATTTTTTTTTACGTATTTGTGCCAAAATAGAACACGAAAATCCATTCTTCAAGTTAGGCAGGCAACGTATGCAGAGTAATTGTTGACAGGAATTGAAAGTTTTGTATAGCTGCATTTGCTAGGAAACTACGTGCAGTGAACTTTCATTGTGCCTCTAGTGTATGTGAACACAATTTGTTCCCTTAGTGAATTGATTGCATATAGACGATGAAGTACAGAGTGAAGCGATATGTGAAGTGAGTTGTGAATCTAATATCTTCGACGAAATTATTTATTTCAATCAACCGTATATATTTCGATCAAAGGTATCTAACTATTGCGAAGGGGATATGATTCATATTTGAACTATTTGTAATTTAGGGTTACATCGAACGCATATTAATTTTCATTAGTTTGTTCGCCTCTAAGTTCTGTTTGATTTTATTAAGTATTGCATCTATTCAGTGGCGGCTGGTGGTAATTTATCTAGGGTGTGCATTAGAGCAGATATAGGATGATTTAATTATATTATGTTAATCCTAATCCATGAGCGTCATATTTCGTCGTAATAGAATACATAGCAAGCAAAACATATCACTGGTACACTCTATCCTTAAAATTGCATGAACAGAAATAATATTAGCATGTATGAAAATAATTATTCTCAACACACCTTTACAAGTGACGGTAGTTGAAATTCATTTTCTTTTCCTTACACCCTATGAGGAAGTAGTGTAGAAAACGGCTATACAGATGGCTCTGTAGACGGACTAGGATCCTGGGCGCAGGTAGTGTAGGTGGCGGCTACACCACTACACTACCTGCTAGTCAGTCACCAAAAACATGCGCGTGCGCATTCGCATGGTTTTGAGTCTGCTCCCATCGCCCCTTTGAACAGCACATACCCCCCGCTTACCTCGTCCCGCCAGAGCTCCCTCAAGCGATCGCACAGACCGAAAATGCGCCCGGCATGATGCCACGGGATCGCACACTAGTAGAGCGGTGAATTCGAAAGGGAGATAGCTGTAGCGTTCGGAGGCTCATGTTTCTTGCATATGCAGACGTACTTTTAGTATTTTTATCCTTCGCGTTGCAAAGGAATAGTTTTCTTTTATAATTTATTCATCTTTGGGTGTGCACTTGCTAAAATGCGTATACGCACGCGCCGCCACTGCATCTATTACCAATTCCCAATTCATTGGTTTGAGGATTGTGAGCTTATGCGTGTTTACATTTCACGCATTTCGTTGCGTTGTTGTTTGCTTTGGTTTGGCCCGTTTGGTTATATTTTGGTTACGGTAAGAGTGATAGTGAAATTCCAAGTTTGTTGACGTTACAATAACTGGTTTGGCAATTTGTTTCAGCCTATTCATTTCATTGTCTTCGCAATATTAATGTGAAATAACGTAATCTGATTTTAAGTCGTTAGTGATGAGTAGGAAGTGAGGTGTGAAGAATCCTTTCGAACTTCAAGGAGTGCAAATTCTTTTAGTGTGTGCAAAGTGATTGGAAAACCGATTATCATGTTTTATTAGTGTTACATAATAGTGTTTTATATTAATTAAGAGCCAAGTTTTTCATTGAAACAGTCGATTCGGAATAGACTGATTATAAGTATCAAAAAAGACTGCTAGTGAAATGTGTGTGTTGTAGTGCTATATGTGATATGATGTGCAATAAATATGTACAAGTAAGGGTAATTTTGCTTGAACAAAATTCACTAACTCTTGGTTAACTATGTGGTATTCCATTATTTCCTGGATATAGACAGTTACTTATACCACTTATTTTATAAGAGCGCGACCCGGGTTTCAATGAGTAATCATCATCATCAGGCGCTAATTATAATTTGTTTATTTATGTTGTAGCGCCTGATGATGATGATTACTCATTGAAACCCGGGTCGCGCTCTTATAAAATAAGTGGTATAAGTAACTGTTTATATCCAGGAAATAATTTTGCTTGGTTTTTTTACATATAAATACCTCTAGTAAACCATTTTCCCCATGTTTTCGCTCTTCTACGCTGTCAGTATTTGAAAATTATAAATGTAGCGAGGCACGTTGTTGTGTTTCCTTAACTATAACATTTTGGGAGTTTGTAATCATATGTTACTAATTGCTCGCACGTAGGTATTTGCAATGTAATGAATGTGTACCATTCACACATTTACCGTAACGTTATTTTCTTTACGATTCTTTTCTGCATAGTAAAATTTTTCGATTTTCTTTTTCCACTCCAACATGGTGTATTTCAGCTTTTCGAGTATAAATGCATATAATACTGACGTTGCTAATTATGTTTTTCCATACTCATCACGCATTCACCAATGAAAGTAAGCATTCGAAGTGCAAAAAATATGCAATATATATCATCAATGAATACAGCGGCCGTTTGTATACAAGAATACCCGTGTCTAAAACATACAAATGCTTAGGTATTACGCATTAGTCTCTCCTTTCTCAATGGTATAATATGCTCCTTTGTGTGTAATAATGAACAAATATATCTACGATGGATTTAAATCGATTTATCCATTACCAATTATAATTTCGATGCATCAATTTCTTTTATTTGAAAGTTTGACTCTAATGATGAATGAATAGCCTTTATTACTATTGAGAATCGTTTGATTTCCCGCTCGTTTTTTTATTTGAAACAAAGCATTTTGATTGGTTCTTCACGGTATCGCCGGCTTCGGATTCAATATTTTTCATACCTATCTGCTCTTCCTATCCGATACCGAGAATTAGAGTTTTCTCCGGTAGCGGGCAGGAACTGATGTTTTCTCCGCCAAGTTACAGACTTCAGTCGGGTGATAACTACCGTAGAAAACACTTTCTCCGGAGAAAGGAGATTTCAAGTTACAGACTTAGGCCCCAGACCTCTGTTTCTAAGACCGTGGTGCCAACCCTTCCAAGTTTCCACCGACCCGGGCCCATCAGTTAAGCGGTTACCTACGTATCAATGAAAAAGACAGTACATGTTATCCTGCGCGAGAACTAATTCAACGGTAGCAAAGCCTCAAGCAGGATATCTCGTCTGCTTTAGTTAACGCAACGGACATTTAGGAGAACTTCAAAAATATTCGGCGCGAATCCGAACAGTCTGTGCGAAAACTTCCTTCAAGTGCAGATGCGTTGGCGTTTGAAATATCTACACCGAGAACAGGCATACGTCAAAGAGGCACAAACAACGCGAAAACCCTGAAGAATATTTCAGGAGATGAGTCTTCCTGCCTTTTTGAGATAGATTAATTGCAGAGATAGTTTCAGCAGAGGTTTCCGGGGAATCCTTCATGTTGAAGCCCTCCAAACCATCAACCTTCACGGAAATTCTAGCAGCTGCTGAAATACATCAAACCTACACTGATCAGATTGGAAGTAGTATTTTGATGGTGAGAGAAATCAAGATGGGGAGAAAAAATGGGACAACATATCCAATTCGCGTGAAACAGTCTTTGATACAACGAAGAATTGGACATTTCTTATTTACCAATGATCAGTATTCTCCTTCAAGTTTTGGGTACGATCCCTGTTACAACTGCAACGGCGGAACGTTTATTTCCAACGCTAAAAGTTTAATAATAATTATGAATTATAACCTTTCTACATCAGTCATGTTATGCAAGAAAGGGAGATACGAGTAGACAAAATAATTAATCGCCATATTTCGCAAAGCTAAGAAAAGACAGAGGACGGGTGCAGCGAATCGCGAAAATTATTCATAACGCAGCTTCCACAACACCTCGGCGAAAAATCTGATTAATGCTTTCTAATTAAAAAACCGTATTCAATCGAAAGAAATTTTTATACTAAAAATGTCGGCAATATCAAAACTCGCTTCTGCACGGTGAAGAAAATTAAAAATGTCCCACCTTCACCGAAGGATAGCCATCCTCCCCTTCAATATATGGGAGAGTATGAGGCTCCCTGCTGCTGCGGCAGAAGCTACGTGGGACAGAGCTATCTGCCAAAGGCTTAAAGAGCAGAAGAGCGATGCAACTGCATAAATTCAATGGAAAGTATAATTGCTGCATATTTTGTGAAAATGTTTTGTAATGAGCTTCACTCAACAGTGGATACGAAACCCTAGGGCGAGCTCGCCGGTTACTCTTCTGGGGGCAGGGTCTGGAAGCGCTAGCTTATCACCTCTGCTCCTCTGAAGGGGGAGGACTGAAAGGAGAAAAGAAGGAGGCGCCGCCGCGATAGGAGCCCGACGACGCCTCCTGGGACGGGATAGGAAAGGAAGGGATGGGACGAGGAATCCCGCACCGTCATAAAAGGCGGGCGGGTCCTACCACCAGCGAAACCAGGAAAACCATTGCTATTCCAACGATTTTGGAGGATTATCCTATGAGGAAGAATAATCCAACGATCAAATCGCTAGATACAGCTTCACTCAATAGTGTTTCAACTTCAAAATCAATCAAAAAAAGTCGACTCTTAATAACTTAAACTTAGTCGGCGACCACCTTTGAGGATAAAGCACGCCTATACCTCGGTAAATTGGCATTAAAAGGACAGATAATTTTCCTGTGATACGGGGCTTTAGGGACAATTTCACAATGTTTTGCACAACCCTTTAAGAATATCGAATACTGATTGTGAACAACGGAAGCGCGAGCGGCCAACAGCAAAATCAGGAATAAACTCTTCCGAGAGAAATAAGTGATATCCACCCTAATGATAAGTACACGCTCACTAGAACAACAGCCAACGCTTAATAATTTATTACGAAGACAGCGACTGAAAAGGGACAACGAATCCATAGGACACACTTTCAAAAGCGGCGTAGTCAGGAGGGGGCACGCGACCCCCCGCCCAAACCAATTAATTTTAGCAGAAAAATATTAGCCTATGAAACAATTTTATGACCCTGACCCCCTCCCCAAACGCTTCGTCCTGGCGACGCCCCTGACTGTCAATCATGATTCGATCCATCAGCGAAGTTGATGCAGCTTAACTTTGAAAGGAGAGGGAATCGATGATAAAGGATGTATAGTAAGCAACCACTGCTAATTATGCTGCCAAAGTAAAGATGGTGGCTACCAAATGATATTTTCAAAATTATTACTCGTGGGAGAGCAATCGTAAGTCAAAATTTAAGTGTATTTTCTCACAAACCAGATCAGATGAAAATGTCTCTTTCGCAACAAGTACTTCCATTGTTTAACCACCGAAGCAATCACGAGGCGATTGTGGCACTCTGTCGCGATGATAATATCAGCGAGACGCCTTTCATGAGGTACTATGGTAGCAATTAACTAGGACGTTTAATAAAGGTTTGAGGAGACACAAGCACTATCTCGTTTTTTTGCTCGCGCGTATTACCCACTTCAGACCTAAACTGTCATCTAGAAGTTTTCAGGGAATTCAAAGATGATCGATCTTGTATTAAGTTTGAGAAATGTTCAGGGTTCAGAAGAATATTCGATTCCATTTTTCGACTTTCACTTTATTTTAGCGCAGAATTTTTGCAAATTTCCCCGACACAATATCAATTCAGGATTCATATCCATTTTCAATTTCCCTTCTTTACGGCCTGATCTTTTAAAAAATATTCCTCCGCCCTTGTATCAATGGCAAAGAAGTCGCATCTACTGATTGAATGAATGGAAAAATGCAGCAAATATAGGGTGAAATGAAGTCTGGTAGCAGAAACAAAGTAGAGTGGCGCCAGGTGGCGCTGCTGCGACCAGCCACGACGCCAACAAAAAACCGCAAAAACCTCGAACGCAGCAACAACCCAACACGTTCGACCACTCTCTTTGCAACGCCTTTTCCGGGCCGAAAAACGCGATTTCCTCACTGCCAGCCCCGATTTTGAGACACCGTGATATTTCCCGCTGGCCGCTTTGAACCCTCCGACATTCTCAAGATGATAGCTTTAGTTATCCGCGAGTTTTAATCCGCCATAAAAAATGCGAGGGGTCAGGTGCTCTGTTTGATGGGAATTATCCGTAAACTATGTACCTGATTCAGCGGCGATGCGTGCGGTGGCGATGCAGGCGGAGGAGTCGTCGCGTGCAGATGAGCCGAGGTGCCGCGACGAGAGGCATCTGCGAAGCGACGGCCAATCCGACGGAGGAAGGGCGCGAGGGCAGGAGAGGGGTGGGGGCGCATGCGCAGATGGTGCGTGCGAATGCCAGGGGCGGCAGGGCCGGCCGGGGACGCTGTTCGAGGGCCCCCGACACGAAATATAAACCAAATACACTCACGAATGAGCACGCCCCAACCATTCAGCAGCCAACGCTGTAATGACAAAAAGCCAGATGATACCTGTGATGGATCCGATGGATTTGATTGGCTGACCACGACAATTACGTCCGTCTAAATTTCGTTTTTTCCCGATCGAAAGTTTTATTTCCAAAATATTGAACACTCACGTTAGAAATTTTCATCTTTTGCTCTGTTGCATATGCCGCCGATCAATATCGACCGCATCGATGTCGATTCCGTCAAATGTGGATTCGATCGACTTGCTGTAGCAATCCGGAGGAGAAGGCAGCACTCCAATTCTGCTCATGAAGGTTGGTCGAAATTAAATCAAGCTCCGCGCTTATCATTATCCCAAGTGACTCACGAATCAAATTACCACTTCTTTTATTCAATCCCTTCATAGGAATTCATTTCGCCAACTGTTTCCATTTTCAACTACAGCACAGGAGTTGGAGTTTCAATGCTGGCCACTATTTCTCATCATTGAGTATTCAGCATGGGCGATTACCTTTTCGAATAAGTTCAACAGATTCAGGCTTCAATTGGTGGAAGTTAGACATATTGAAGTAAATGAAAGGTCGTAGCACTTTTCCACAAGAATTTTTAATGCGTACAACGCGTTTCGGCTCACTGAGCCATCATCTGGTACAAGACGCTTGAACACATGTGAAGATCCCTTTTATACCCTTGAGAGAGGAGAGTATTGGAGAAGGAGAGGATTTGACATCTTTGAGGACGGGGGGGGGGGGGGTGGGAACGGGTGTACAGAGTATAGACAATGGGGAAAGATACAACTACGGGATGTGGAGAACCCACGTTGGAGGGAGGGTTCTGGTCATAACTGTAAAATGACGACACGTGCGGAAGACCATAGCAAAACAGGAGGAGGGGGTGTTGAGAAGAGTGAAAAAAGGGGGGGGCTTAGGGTAAAAAGAGGCCGCGTGTCTTTTGAAAGTGAGAGGAGTAAGTAGCGACGCAGGAAAAAAAGGCGGGGTGAGGAGTCCCTTTGGGTTAGCTGAGAAGGAGTGAAAGTTAGCGGGGGTACAAGGGGGGGGAAATTGCCAGCAATAGAAAATGGTCAAATGCGTAGAGAGGATGGGCGGACGGGAAACACCCCGTGGATGTTGGGGCACTTAAGGCGTGGGTGAGGAAAGAATTTCACCATTTGTTTTGGTGAAGGGTATCTTTAGGAGAGGGGAGTGGGTGAAAAACACTTGCTCATTCATAAGCGTATTCAAATCACTTTGTACAATTTCGAATTGCTCAAAAACATCCAGTCTTGTACCCTTACTTTCTAAATGTAGAATTTCAGGTTTAAAATTACAATAATGTAAGGTCTGAAGAAGGTGTTTAGCGAGAAGTGACGTTTCATCTCCATTTTTCCAGCACCTTCTATGTTCTTTCATTCTGGTAATGAAACTTCTGCCTGTTTGGCCGATGTAACACATGTTGCATGACTCACAATTAACCTTGTAAATGCCAGATTGATTGATTGAATCTATTTTGTCTTTGTTGCGGCACAAAACTTTACCAAGAGTGTGGGGGTTATAAAAAGAGACATTGAATTTATTTTTGGGGAATTTGCGAGCAAGCCTATTTGAAAGATCCCCTACAAACAATAGCCGGCACCATTTTTTGGATTTCTCAGTGATGAGGAGAAGGGAGCAAAGCTGTGAAATAGCTCGCGTTTTTGTTAGCTATGTGCGAACCAAAATTATTTTCTGTATAATAAGAATTTTTATCAACAAACAGACGGCCTTGCCATGGGTTCCCCTCTTTCACCTGTGTTAGCTGAAATATTTATGGACAATTTAGAATGCCAGTTATTTGATTCCAGACATCCACTTTTATCCAACATCTTCTACTGGTACCGTTATTTTGATGACATCATCTGCTGCTGGACCGGAAGTGCTAGACAATTAGATACATTTCTGAATCTTTTAAATACCCAACATCCCAACATTACGTTCACAGTGGAAATAGAATCCGATAAACAAATAAACTTTCTTGATCTCTCCATATCCATAGTTGGTGACAAACATGAATTTGGTGTGTATAGAAAACCCTGCTTTAGTGATACAATCATTCCAAGTGACTCATTCCACCCAACCTCCCAGAAATTATCCTCATTTCATTCCATGTTGCATAGATTGGTGAATTTACCGTTAAGTGCTGTGAATTTCAATAGTGAACTTTCTAATATCAAGTCAATTGCAGTCTCAAACGGCTATAGTGTAAACATCATTACCAAAATGCTTCAAAGAAAGTTAAAAACGCGAGCTATTTCACAGCTTTGCTCCCTTCCCCTCATCACTGAGAAATCCAAAAAATGGTGCCGGCTATTGTTTGTAGGGGATCTTTCAAATAGGCTTGCTCGCAAATTCCCCAAAAATAAATTCAATGTCTCTTTTTATAACCCCCACACTATTGGTAAAGGTTTGTGCCGCAACAAAGACAAAATAGATTCAATCAATCAATCTGGCATTTACAAGGTTAATTGTGAGTCATGCAACATGTGTTACATCGGCCAAACAGGCAGAAGTTTCATTACCAGAATGAAAGAACATAGAAGGTGCTGGAAAAATGGAGATGAAACGTCACTTCTCGCTAAACACCTTCTTCAGACCTTACATTATTGTAATTTTAAACCTGAAATTCTACATTTAGAAAGTAAGGGTACAAGACTGGATGTTTTTGAGCAATTCGAAATTGTACAAAGTGATTTGAATACGCTTATGAATGAGCAAGTGTTTTTCACCCACTCCCCTCTCCTAAAGATACCCTTCACCAAAACAAATGGTGAAATTCTTTCCTCACCCACGCCTTAAGTGCCCCAACATCCACGGGGTGTTTCCCGTCCGCCCATCCTCTCTACGCATTTGACCATTTTCTATTGCTGGCAATTTCCCCCCCCTTGTACCCCCGCTAACTTTCACTCCTTCTCAGCTAACCCAAAGGGACTCCTCACCCCGCCTTTTTTTCCTGCGTCGCTACTTACTCCTCTCACTTTCAAAAGACACGCGGCCTCTTTTTACCCTAAGCCCCCCCCCTTTTTTCACTCTTCTCAACACCCCCTCCTCCTGTTTTGCTATGGTCTTCCGCACGTGTCGTCATTTTACAGTTATGACCAGAACCCTCCCTCCAACGTGGGTTCTCCACATCCCGTAGTTGTATCTTTCCCCATTGTCTATACTCTGTACACCCGTTCCCACCCCCCCCCCCCGTCCTCAAAGATGTCAAATCCTCTCCTTCTCCAATACTCTCCTCTCTCAAGGGTATAAAAGGGATCTTCACATGTGTTCAAGCGTCTTGTACCAGATGATGGCTCAGTGAGCCGAAACGCGTTGTACGCATTAAAAATTCTTGTGGGAAAGTGCTACGACCTTTCATTTACTTAAAGATTACCTTTTCACTGGGCTAATCGCGGAAGATAGCGAAATGAGCAAGATAAAGAAAGATGTTAAGTACCGAAGTCTGATTTAGTTTAATTAGTCACGAAGGAGATAAAGGTTGCGGTAAACAGTTTTCTTCTTTTTGGAGTTATAAAAATTATTATTTTAATTAAACAGTGATACTAAGTCATTTATATTTCAGCCATTATCCGAATATATTTAAATACAAAAGATATTATCGGGTGCCCTCAATTAATTTTGGCCCTTCATCTACGAGGGAGATTTATTTTTCAACCTCAGATAGCTCAGCGAAAACACTATGCAAGCGAGAGGCGGGCAATGCGCAGGCGCAATGCAACTGCAATGCGTGCTCCGCACCGCACGCTCAAGCCCATGGAGAATACATTATATGTATGTGTAATGTATTAATCATGCTCAAGCCATTTCTGACCGCAAGTTGTTACTTTAAGGTTAGTGGCAATCTCATTAACCCATTATAACCCAATGTTGCTCCTAAGTAACGTCAAAAATGTACATATTTTTAGCTCTATAAAGTACATATTTAAACTACCGTAAACAACTTTGACTAGTGGGACAACTTTTCCAGGTTTTAAAAATATTATCTTTGGTACCCTACTTAGTTCCCTAATTATCCGGGAGAGGGCCTATGTGTTCATCACACAGAAAGATATTGAGTGGTATCCTTTCCACACACTTGTAGTCTTACGGGTTTTTTTTGCAGGTCTTTATTAGTGTTTTGTTTTCGTCGCGCAAAAACTGAATATTTTGGTAGGCTATTTAAGTGTCTCGCCCTGCCCATTTTCTCAAACGTAAGTAAAAACTTCTGGTATCGTTCAATAGAGCCTATTATTTACTTTCAGAATCGCTTTAAATGGTAAAATGTATGTAGTACTTAGGTTTAATAATGTAACTTGGCAATGTTGCACCAGGAAGCTTGGTGGAAATGGGGCAACTTTGCCAACTGACAAAATTGCTATTTCTCAAATTCTAGTACAGTTTTTCCTTAGGGTGCCTTTTTCATATTCGTTTCATAGACCGTTCAGATGCCAAGACGCTTTAATACCAAGGTGGGTGGCCGCAGGTATCGAAATTATGATGACACTACGCTGCAACTTGCTGTCACTGGAGTGACTAATGTTTAGCGGGGTTTAATGAGCAGTGGAGAAGCAGCCCTGAAATATAATATTCCACATAGGACAATGGATAGTAAGGTTAAGTGTTGCCATTCAAAGAATCCATGGCGACAGACGGCATTACGCAAGGATAAGGAAGAATAGATCCTCGAACATGTGCTTGTTTTTGCAGACTATGCCTTTTAATGCCATTGATTGATGATTGATTCGTTTTGTCTTCTTACACCATCGTCCAACCATTTATGACAACCTTTTGATGTTTCAGTCAACGCTCCTTGTAAAAAATAAATGGAGAGCCATACTGACAGACCATAAATTGTGGAACTTCACTAGTTATAAAACTCCCGAAAATAGAGCATTTCCAACACTTTTGGTAAAACATCTCAGTGCTTTGGATGGAGAAGGTAAAATGGACTCAAACATCATATCAGGGTTCGAGAAATGTGGCATCGTGCCACTCAATCCCAAAGAAGTTTAGTCTTGAATTCCGGATGCATATAGAAATGATCGTAATGACACTCCTACAAGAGTAAGTGATTCATTTTTGAATTATCTTCAAGCCTGTCATCGTAATCCAAACAAAATTTCGCCATAGAGAAGTAGACGGAGAGTGAATGAGGCCCCAGGAGAAACCGTGGAAAAATCTCACTTGATCACTTCCAAGTACCTCCATACATAAACATATTGGAGGAATTTGTAAATAGAGGAAAAATTAGGGGAAAACCATAGATTATTATGTTCAGTGTTTTGAGTATCTGTCTGTGCCATTCTATATTTAAGAGTTTTCAAAGTTAAAATTATTTATTCCATTGTTTTATTGAGTTTTCCGCTGGATATAACTCCGTTGGCAAAGTTGCCCCAGTTCCAGAGAATCCTTGCCAGCTATGTTTTCACTTTTTTTAACGAATATAATTTTATTAAAGTTGTAATTTTTTCACACATTTTGAAAGTAGAGGCCAAAAGTGATGGCTAATAATGGTTTTAAATTATTGTCGCCCATGAACTTACAAGAATGCAGTTGAAAAAGAAAAAAAAGTGGCAAAGTTGTCCCGGTTTACGGTACGTGATCTTTTGTGCTGTAAAGTTTAATGGCGAAATATTTAGCTGCCACAATAATTATGATTGGGCAGAAAATTTTCGCATTTTTAAAATGAGAAGTCTTGAAATTAAATTTCTGCCAGAAGCAGCTCTGGGTTAGAAAGAGTTAACGACACTGATTCTCAATTGATTCTCCCGCCAAGTGTGGTGCACTGCGGAGAGAGAGCCAGAAAACTCCCCGAATGGCTTCAGCATTGACATGTCTCGACCTTTATGCCGATAAAAGAGAACTTTCCTTTAATGCAATATGGCTAGAGAGTGAAACAGCGCGGAAAATTACGTCCATTCCCAATCAAAATAAAAGAAGAGACTTCTGGAAGTGTATTGGTTCATGACAACGTCCGTCATCTCAGCGCTGATGCAGCACAACTGCTCCTTGAGCAATGTCAACGGGACGTTTTCGATCACCCGCTGCGCAATGCAGATCTAGTGCCGTGTGACATCCATCTTTACGCTGAAATGAAGATGTTGCTATTGATGGCAAGCGTTTTCAAACGGCCGATGAGGTTCAGGACAAAGGCATAATTCACTGGAAGTCATTAGCGGCGACATTCCATGAAGAAGGTGTAGTGAAGTATGCCCACGGGAACGACCAATTCCTCAATCGCAGAGACGATTATGTCGACTGGACACCACAAGTGTGCTCAAGGTTTAGCGATGAAATAATTTTTAATTAATCACTTCGTCTGCGGCCCTGCGTCAAAAGAAACGGTCCTCGTATTATAGATCTATCATCACAAGTTACTGCTAATCATCAATCGTTCAGATATGAGTGAGATGGAAAGAGGCAAACCCTCATATTGAATTTGGCGAACATTCCCGAGACCCTATTCGCGAAGGACTCCATTTTGTCGAATCCTCGAGAATGCCGACGTCGCGTCGTGACGTCGAAACCTCGACGTTTCCGATTCTTGCAATTCTCGAGCCGTTTCAATTGTTGCCGTTTCAATTGTCGCCGTTTCGACGCCAAACGGAAATGACTGTCGAGGCCTCGACAGTCATTTCGAGTTTAGTTTATCCCCGATGGGAGTAGAACTCCAGCTTGTAGGTTTAGAATTTCATATCTGAATAGCTGACGTGGGTACGACGGTGATCACAATCTTATTTGGAAGCCAAGGGGTACAAGTGATTTCTTTTTTCTATAAAGAGTTAGGTACAGAAATTAGGTATAAAAAACAAACGAGATCGACTAGATATTTAGTAGTGCATTTGATTTTCCACTCGATGTCAGCACAGAACAGGGACTCACTCGTATCCCTTGGCAACCAATTTTTGTGGATTAATTCTAACAATTAAGTTCTCCTAACTCTGTTGACAAAAAAAAACTCGTACCCCTTAGCTTCTGAACCCCTCATTTCATATATTTAGGAAGACAAATTATCTGTAGTGATACGCCGTATCGTTTTAAAATATTATCATCCCATTAGTGTAATCGTATTTTATGCGTTGTTTTCGTTAGCTATCGCCAATGAACTATGATTTTATATATTTTGCGTTTTTTCATAATTTTGATTAAATATTCGCCATTGAATCTCAGTAGTAGTAGAACAATGTAATTACATCGGATTTCACAGCCCTTAAATAACTGTAGTTAGGTAAACCTAGTTTATCCATAGTGTTTTATTTTGAGTTCTCTAAACGTCCAAGGGGGTTTGAGATTATTATTCAGGTTCGTGTTTTGTGCGTTAGCTATGTTTTCTATTATAATTGGTTGATATAGATTCGCTGGAAAAGATGAAAACCAGTGTAGAATAATTGAAAAATTATCAACTTGGTTATGGCTTGCCATTTTTACCCTCACTCCAGCTCACCAGTATAGGAACAATTTATCGTTGTAAAGAGTAAAATTTATCGCATGTGGTTTTTTCTAAACATGACATGGTTACTCTCTTCGAACTTGATCATTTATAGAGCACTAAGTACGTTGGGCGTTTGTATGGTAGTACGAGAGTGAACATTTTTACATACTGTGCACCAAATATTGGCTCTAATATTGTACGGTCATCTTATGGTAGGCTGCATGGGTTCTATCTTGTAACACCATGTGCACTAAATGACTGTATTCTGTTTCATAAATCCGATCGTTTTCGTTTTACAGATAGTCTTGCTTCCTTTCAGAGGCGCCACCGCCTCTCGTCACCTAGGCTACGCCCAACAATGGACCCAAACCAATCCTTCAGAGTTGTTGCTAATGGTGCGTGCGAACGTACTCCCTTCAGGGGGAAGGGAGGGGGACACCACCCTCTCGTCATGAGGACCCGTAGCAGAGCCAGCACTTTGAAATGGGGGCGCGCGGGAGGGTTACCGGAGATTTCGGGGTATTAGGAAGACACCCTGTAAGTTGTTGAGGGCTTCTAGGGGGCGTTATAAACCCGGAAACCACCCCCGTGGCTACGCCACTGCCTGTGAGCACTACTGCCCCCTAGATACGGCGAAACCATTTGGGAAATAACTCAGTCGTTTCCCCCTGTATTTCCAATAATTGGATAATGCCGCGAAATAATGTTAAAACTGCAATGAAGCAATAATTTAGGCAGATACGCGATTGTTGTACTTATTGGATGCATGAGTACCGGTAGAAATAATTCTTACGCATTAGATTAAAGTATTTAGTATGTACTTCAAAGAGCAATTATTATAGTTAAATGTAAAAAGTTTTATGAAAGATGATTGAATAAAGCCGATCGGACATAAAAATTATATTTGGCATCCGAATGGGTCGTCACGGAATCGCAAATCAGTGAAAGAGGGGAGGGGAAGAAGGAGGAGCTGATGCGGCCATTCACTCACAACTTAATAGAGCATTAAATAACCCCAGAGTTAGCACCCTTTTTTCACGAGTTGGTAACGTCATGAGTGAACGACGTCTCATTCTGAGAGAAGCGCCCATTGGGGGAAGGAATCCGTGACGAGATTGCGAAGCAGCAAAAATAACAAACAAACAACGCGAGGAGAAAAGAAAGGGGCTTCGTGTGCGTGAGGAAATATTTTTGCAAAAATTTGTCATTTTACGGTTCTTGCACTAAGGTTAAGATTAAGCTTCAAATCAAGCAGTTTTCATTAGATGGGGGAAAATTGTGATTCTTTTGCTGCTTTTTCCTTACCCTGAATGAGGCACGGATTGTGAGCTGACACTCGGCCAACATATTTTAGAAGCAATTCGTGGCTTTTGGGGGGTAGATACATCTTATAAGAACGCCACCTTCTCTGTCTGGAAGCCTCCCCGATGCGCACCATTGTTTGTGCATATGAATTAAGGAGGGCGCCGCTTGTTTGTGCAGAGGGCGTCCAATCACACCCCTCCCCCTCACACCCTCTCTTTGTTTGACAACACGTGTTTACTCCCCACACTAAAAGTGAGCGTGTTCCACCCTTGGCTCACACCAGAGGGCCAATCGAGAAGTGTCGACACTTCTCACGGCAAAGCAAATTTCGCTATGAGGTTCGCCCTCCATCCGTGGTGGATTACGAGCAAATCGTGTCATCGGCGAAAGCCAAAGGATACGGGCACGTTTAGCTCAACCAATCACTTCAACCTGAGGGTTGATCTACATAGGTGAGGGTAGAGTCCACCCTACACTTAGTCACGGGCCTAGTGCGAATACATATCGCAAATTCAGAGTGAGGGTAATTTCCCACGCCCATGGAAACTATGGCGCACGCCGGGGATTTCAACTGTAGGTGTTCGAGGGCTTCATCCGATCCGGGATTTGATGCGGGACCCTTATCTCAGGGACTCTCCACCCACTAATATAAAAATCGAGGGTGGATGGAGCGCTTGGCACGGACTAATTTACCGATTACTTTTTGAGGTAAATTGCAATAGGATTGATAAATGAACACGCCAATATTTTTCCATATTGCTTAGACAAACCTATCGAAGATTGAGTTGATCACGTCACGCAATCCTGCCGAGTGGTTCTATATCTATAACACTTTTCTGAGCGATGACAGGTCCTCTCAGAATAATTGAATGAATTGGAATTCTCATGACGTCACCGACTCTAGATGAGTAGGCGGTAAACTTCTACTTTTTTTTATTTTAAACTTGCGAGATAAAGGCAGAATGAAACTGGTTTACATTTCTCCACAACTTATTCCTCCCATTTCACCGACCGAATTCTTTAAATGAAATGCGAACGAAACCCTAACTGGATTAAAACCAATAAATATGGGTGCTTGGAACCATGCATATTTTACGATACCTGTTTTTTTCAACCGCCGACCGCTCAGCAAAATCGCCGTACATGCGAGTTCTGCGCGCAGAGGACAACTGCGCATCCTGCGTACACCACACGCTCCGTCATTTGCGATCGTAAGTCGTCAGTTTAAGGTGAGAAGAAGTAATAGTATCATCGCCATCGAAGATTGATCTGCCGCCTAGTGTGGACTGCCGAGCGACAACCGAAAAACCGAAAAACCGAATGGCTTAAGCATTGACATGTACGCCGATAAAAAAGAAAATATTTATAATTAAACAGTGGCTGGAGACAAGACGGATTCAATATGACACACCTCAAACAAATAAACGATCACAATATGAATGCAACAAAAATCACCCAGGAAACCAAGAAAACTCAGGTATCCTTCAACAATCGAAAGGTTATGCTACCGTGCTTAAGGATCAGAAAGGTCTGTTGGTCGTGGATTTATTGCAGCCAGGGAAAACGAAATATTAGCTGCTCAGTAGGGGCTTTCTCTAACTCGATAGCAAGTCTTATCGACGTTGCTACGTCGTTAGCTTATCGAAAATCTCAACTAGCGACAATTGGTTTTCTCTACGCTTGCTTAACGATATTTTCTCGGTAGCACTAACGAAATATGTCGATAGCTTATCCGGGTGCTTGAGGGCACGTCCAAGAACCCTACATAAGGACGGTAATGTCCTATCTGAAATATGTTATCAATGGCTGCGCAAGTAATTCAAGTTCCTACTTTGGCCGCTGTGGCGCCGCCCACCGCATGCGAGGCTGGTAGCAGACGTTACAATAGGGAAACAATGTTATTTTTCAATTTTGTTTAACCAAATTACGGCGAACAATGATGAGTTTTACCAATTTTTCTGATAGGATGAGTTAGATAATAGTCATATCTCTATTTGATGGGATGGAATAAACCCAGATGTCTGTGATAGTACAGCGAAGTGAAATTATATTCGCACCGGTGCCATCCGTAAGACACTGTTTTAACTGTCTGAAAAAGTCGAAAATCCGCCAATGAACCTCAGGTGCACGATATAATCAAGGAAGGAAATCGATAAATGAATGAATATACAAGAAATTTGCAGCATGCAAGTCTGTTCGCCATGATATCTTGACAGACTATTTCGAGAAAGCTCAGGTGATAGTGCAGCCTACCGACACATTTGAAACATGGCGGATCTTTGTTTACAATTTTTCGGTACAAGCTGATGTCTTAAAACCATTATCTCGGACGCTATACAGACATGGAAGCGCTCACATTTTAGGTAAGTATGTATAGTAAATGATTGATTCAACCCTCGAAATATAATATTTACGTTGTGGGAGCAGTGATTAACTTTACTAATTTCTAATTTTACACTCACATTACACTACGTCATATGAATACATTACGAATTTATATTTATTCCTTCATTTCACGATTGAAACAAATTGCTTCGATATCACTCATTGAAAAAGAGGTATACACGGTCCATAGGTATCCACGATTGAATAAGTAAATGGTTCTGAAATCAAAGTATACTTAAACAACTGCTCCGCTACGCAAGATCGATGCATTGTTATTGAAAAATTTTCATGCATTCAGTTCACTTTCTACGTAACTTCAATAATTGCTGTGACCGGCAGAATATAGAATTAAAACGACAATGCCTTAAACTTTCTTACCGTCATTGTACTAAAAATACCTTAGCGGGCATTCTTTCACGTACACAGACAGCATCGCCCATTGAAAATACAACACTCTCACCCTCACTGATGCCGATATCGGTGCGCACGGATTTTGTATCGAGCAATACTATTTCTTTCACCATAGGTACTAACCTAACACTTAAAACGACTTTAAAAGATTTTCTTCATTTTAAGATCGCCGAATACGTACCTTGCATTCCAACGGAATAAACGGGCAATAAACAGAATGATTGCTCGAGACAAAAAGAAATGTAATGAATTACTCATCTTGAAACAGCATACATTGCACTAGAGCAAGGCAAAGTCTTCATACTTGCAGCGATATATCACAATTTTACCCTGATCCAGTCTATTCAGTAATTCAGAGTCTTATCCTCGCAAAGGCAGTTGAAGTAACATACGAATAATATCAAAAGGCAAACATTTACACTTCAACAATCGTTTCTAAAAACACTGAAATTATAATCAGCAGAGAATTGTATCACACGAACTCACAATCACAACACTCGATCATTTTTTCTCTACGAATGACCTTTTAATCGTTCCACATGTGATTTCAAGCCACAGAAATGTTTTCTTACAACATAAAAACTTCTGCGGAAGTCGTAGATTCGTAGCGAACACTAAAGCAATCGATGTAAACAAGTCACGCTAAAAGATACACACCGACACAATAAAATCAATGCTGTCACTACTAATCACAAATTAAAATAATTATACGCCTAAATAATTAATTATGTGATATCTTCAGGGCGAAAGTGTAGTTCACACACTCAAAAACACATTTGCAAACACGGTAAGTGCTAAAGCGCAATCCTTCCTTGGAATAGCTTTCATCCATTTCTCAAGCTCGGACTCCGTCTGAAAAAGTATCGTAATATTTTTTTTTTATTTTTTTATTTTTTTTTTTTATTCTAAAACCACCGGATACAGCTCTCATTGGCCATTTTACACCGGGGTGTTCAACGTATATAACAGTAAACGTACACAAACAACCATGCCCTGGACCGTGGTAACCTACCCAGGCGGGACTCGAACCCGCGACCTCTTGTTTGGCAGGCGAAGACGTTACCCCGCCGCCACCGAGGCCGGCGATACCCTTTAATACCCTTTAATACCCTTTTAAATTTCGATATTTATTAAAATAATGAGAACAATGAGACTTAACGCACAAAATTAGGAGCAAAATGACTTCAAATTTTCATGCAACCGCAATAGCGGACGACAATGACTCACGTGCACTTACTTTGTCTTTAAACAACCTCCTGATCTTCACACCCTGAAGTTTATTATTCACATTCGCAGATGAATTTCCGCAAAAGAATCCTGGCTACCAAAAATTACGTAAACCCATTTCTTCCTGAGTAATCTTCGATTTTAGAAGAGACGCTCACTTATCTCCCATAAGAGGTAATGGCAAAATGACGGTGTTGGTGACTACACGCAATGGCCAGCGCTGCCATCGGCGGGATTAGGAACCATATTAACTTGCGACACGAATTTTGGACAAATGACGATCGGAGCGCACGAAGACAAACGGGGCTGGGCACGGGGCTTATCGACGCCCGCCATAATGTTTTTCCGCATCGGTTTTCAAGTTTTATTTCTGCTACAACAAAGCGATAAAGGTTTATTTACTTGAAAAATTGTAGGAACACTTTTGCGAAGGAGGTGGAAAGCATTAAAAAGTTTTGCAGTAATCAATGAGTATAAAAAGTGGCAACAGATACATTAGTTTATGCGGGGGAGTAAACATGCTGTTTGAAGTAGATTTAAGAAAGTTATTTACCTCGTGAAAATTAGTGTGAAAATAATATTTACACACTCCAATTATGGTGCTTAGATTATTTTTAGTCGGTAGTTTCTTTCGGCTCGATTGATGGGACTTCATTTTTTAGGTAGGGAGCTAATCACTCTTGAGGAAAGAGCAAATGTAATCAAGCATCTAGTGCAGAGAAGACGACTTAGGAATACTCAGAATTCTAATTTTCGAAGGATTTTTAATTCGGAACAACCTTTTGAATAACCCTCGATATGGCCCTAACACTGACGGATCTTTGACGCCTTTTTTTGGCTGGCTAAAGCCACCGTTCACGAAAAAAATAACGGTTTCCCTCTTTTACTCAGAACTCATTAGTCGTCACTTTTAACTTTTGCAATGCTGCTAAACTAAGTCCCAACGAAAAATATGCCGGTGTTTTGATGGGTACATGCATACACTTATTTTAGTATCATTTGCAGTTGCTGATTGCAGTTATTTTCTATGCCTAATTGTGGCTACCAACGATTAACCTATGCTACGTTTTGCTTTAGTGAGTTTAATCAGTAATTTGATGCCTCAACATGGTGGGTGACTATGAAAATATTTATATTACTTCCTTAAATGCACATTTTTTCCTATGTTTACTTTATTGTGCTTATCTTCGCTTTGCGTAGAATATAATTATCAGTGACATCAACACCAACAACATTACCACTTCCGTAATCTTTACTCAATAAATTGACACTAAAAAGTGTTAAGTAGAGATGGCCAAAAATAATCGATTATACGTAATAATCGATTATTTGCTTTCGATTATTGCGATTATTGAATCGATTATGGACAACCGATTATTTTGCATAATCGATTATTTGAATATAATCGGCGGGAATAAGAACCCAGACGGCACAGAATCCTCCGTATCTAATTCGTATGCAGATAGTATCCATTGACGAAAAGCGACGGAGCGTTAGTCAATGGATACTATCTGCATACGAATTAGATACGGAGGATTCTGTGCCGTCTGGGAAGCGTGCTCACTTGCGAGAAACGAGAGCGAGCATATACTTTTCATGGCAATCTATACTTATATCGTAATTGGTAATTGAAATTTTTGAAAACAATCATAACCAATAAAACAAATTCTAAATTTTTGATGGGAGAAAATGTCTATTGTTGAAGGAAGAAATCATGAAAAATTAGCGAAAAAAATTATGGCCGCGTTGAGTAACTACATGATCATATGTAATACAGGGCCTAATTGGTCAAGGACGAACAATTTTTTTTCACCGCCAATAAGTAATAAAGCTAATTGGGCAACGCTTACCTAATAATCAATCGTAAATAAATGTATAACACCTCGTAAGTGGAAGAGCCCAGACACCTCATCTGAAGCCGATTCACCCATAATAAGTTACTAAAATCCTTTGCTCGGTGTAAGCTCAGAAACGAAAGTGATATGGCACCAGTAAAGAGTCACTTGTGGAAGTACTTCCACAAAAATTTGAGTGAGAGTAAAGAAAAACAATCTCCTAGTCATGTACTAATGGCATGAAAAACCTATTGACGATATCACTGTCAAGAACAAGACAAAAACTTAGCTACTTTATTACTACCACCAATGCCTTCTTAAGCTTAAGAAGTTCTTAAGCTTAATGCCTTCGTAAGCTTAAGAAGGCATTGCTACCACTCATCATCCGGATCTAAGATTGTCAGGGATAAAATAACTTAATATTACAAGTTAAAAAACGAACTAAATTATTTCACACGCATCATGACACCCACCTTAAAATACCACCAAAATGCCACCATTACAGCATCCGCACAATCTCAAAATACGACAATAAAACCGATTATTTGCATTTTATTTTTCACTCAATACAAATGAGACGGTGCGCGCCGATATCTTTAGGTCTTTAGCGTTCCTACGAGACGATTATTCTACCACGCCACAAAAAGAATCGCTTCACACTCAAATAATCGGTAGCGCACGGTAGCGATTCAGGACAGAATATCTTCCTAGCTTACGCAAAGAATCGGTGAATAATCGAATACTTAGCCAGCGCACGATTCTTGAGACGATTATGCACCGATTATCATCATACGATTATGGGGCGATTCTTTGGGCAAAATAATCGTGTGCTGAAGGTTAGGCGCTCCCGATCCTTTTGTCCATTATTGCGATTCTGTGGGTGAGGAGAACTCACCCACCCACAGCATCGCAGCGTCATTGTTGACGATAATGGACAAAAGAATCGGGAGCGCCTAACCTTCAGCACACGATTATTTTGCCCAAAGAATCGCCCCATAATCGTATGATGATAATCGGTGCATAATCGTCTCAAGAATCGTGCGCTGGCTAAGTATTCGATTATTCACCGATTCTCTGCGTAATCGATTATTTCGGCCCGATTTTTTCCCTGAATCGATTATGCTTGAATTTTATCATATGATACGATTAATCGATTACGGAAAGTTTTTCCCCATCACTAGTGTTAAGTGTGTGACACGAGTTCACAATCACAACACTCACGATGATTCCTTAAATGACATCCGCGTATCTCGTTATTTTTTATCAACGAATTGATTTCAAACATCCCAAAATATGATGAAAGCGTCAATAAGTTTTTCTAATTGAATAACTACCACTGTGGAAGTTGTGGACTCATAGCGGAAATAAGGCAAACGATGTAAACAAGCCGTGGCTGAAGATGCACTCCGAAATTTACATTGTTACAATACTAATAAAAATAATTTTGTCACTACTATAATCACGCGAGTAAAATTATTATAGGCGTAGGTGAACGAGTAAGTAGCTGACAAAGTCCTCTTCAAGATAATTATACTTGAAAATTACGAGACATAATGCACCAAAAGTTGCCGATATTCTTCCATCGACGACTGTTGAATCCTTCAATATACACGCTTATTTACACTAATTTCCCCCTTATTTTATTTCGTTCTTCATGGAAATATATTACGACACATCATAAAAACAGTAAATGAATCCACTACTAAAATGATACTCATCAGTTTTCTCCATCATTTATTATTCCTTTCCAAATCGACCGGTGCGTTCTTTAGCAGCTTCTTGTTTATTTATGGTGACTATTTATGGTTTATTAGTTACCGTAGTTAGGCACTGCTTCTTGATGCTACCGAACGAATAAATCTAGGCATGGTGATTGGTTGAAAATTCTAGCCTCACTCTCAGGCGCCGACGGTATATTGTTTGCTATCGACGAGCCGTGGTCTTGTTTTGCAACGACGAGCTGTCGTTAAGGTGAGATACAGAAACTCACTTTCGATAAGAGGGTGTCGTTGCAAGAGAGGAATTTCGTTAACAGCCCGTTAACAAAAATTCGTTAACGAGTTAGAGAAAGGCCCTACAGAGTGAAATATTACGTTGATTGCCATTGAAAACAAAAGAAGACAGATGTTGACTAGAGACTGAAGTGTTGTGATCCATGGTAACGGCCGTCCTCTCGGCGCTGGTGCAAACCAGCTGACCCGCAATTCCAATGGCAGATTTTCGATCACCCGCCGTGCCTAGAGTTGCATCTCTTTGATGAAATGGAAATGTGGCTAGCTTCTTCCATAGAGTTTATATAACTGTGGGAGGATTCAATAGGGGGCAGTTGCTGCGTATTGGCAGTTGCCAATTGGCTTTGAATTCCCCTCAAACTCCGAAATGTATACAAACACTATCGTGGCCCAATCGCTACGATGTTCCACTCCTATGCTGAGCTTCTAAGATCGAGTCTCTTCTACGGAATTTTTTAAATATTTCTTTCTATTTTTTTACAGAAGTCTGCTTTTCACAATTATTTTAACGATTTTCACTGAAATTTTCACTTTTTCTGTGCAAGGATTTTTTTGTGCTCATGCGGAATGTGATGTTTTATCACTTTTCCTCTTTGAGTCATTTTATTTCCTTGTCGCAAAATGACACATTTTCAAGATACCCATGTACTTGGATTCCTTTTAAAATTGCAATACGGGTTCGTGGACTCTTCCTCCGGAGTTGGGGACGGTCAACCAACTTTTCACTCAGCGAGCTGTCACTCATCTATCAAGAGGCTCCACAGAAGCGTCCTGTTGGTAAATTTTTCCTTTTCCATCAGGAGAAATGTCAATTTCAATCATCAAAGAATACAGCTTTTCAGGTTATGTTTTTTCTTACACCGAAAGGTGTTAATAGTTCAACTAATAACGAAATCCGATTCGAAAACTAGGCACAAATGGCAAGAATGAGTACACAATATCATATAGCAGCATAAAAGGAAACCAAATACAAGAGTATCTTGATAATTAATGCGTGGTGTTGCGACACGAAAAAAAAATAATTAAAAGGAGGCTACAGTGCGAAAAAACTAGAAAACATCAGACGCCGCAAGTGTACAAAAACATTTCCTCGCACAGAATCAAAACTTTCGGTGTAAATCATGAATATAATTGTGAATAGCATGTCTCTGCCAAAGAAAAAGTAGAGGGAAATTATGAAAGAAATTACCACAGGCGGGACTTGAACATAGAACTTCGGGGTGGGATTCCAGCACCATTACCACTAGGCCACATTTGCAAGTACTTGTACATGATCGGTGTTGATTGGTTTCGGTTGAGCGGTTTCACTCTTCTGATTCCTTGATTCAATCCTGGATATCAGTCAATCCCAAATCATCAATCGAAATGATTGAATCAGTTGATGGAATCACCCAAGTCACTTGAATCATAAATATCGAATCTTTGAAAAGATCGACTTCGCCAATATCTAGTACTGTGTGCTCAAAATGGCTAAAAAAATGGACGTCAAACACAAAAAACGGTATTGCCCGCTAAAACCTAGACGTTGCATTTTTTCCATAGAAATCGTAACAATATTTACGTATTCCCTCGGCGTTTGAGTAAAGAAAGTATGGCAGGGTATAAAAGTATCGCTTAAGTAAAATACGCCGCCGGGGCGGACGACGGTCGGCTGACGAAAAGGTCCACTACTAAAGGTCCCACGTCCACTACTGCAGTGGTTGACTGTTACGTAGACAAAAGCTGAAACTCCTAGGCATTAGAATGACTTATTAACTTTATAAACGATATTACTACATGAGTTTCATGATAGTATCGTAGTTTCGCTTTTTGTCGGCACATTTCTGAACTTACTAGCCTCGACAGCTCTGTCTACTCGACAAGACTACTCGACTCGACTCGAATTTTCGAGTACTCGCACATCCCTACAATTCAATAAACAAAACAAAAGGAAAACATGAAATGCGTGAATGCGAAAAACATCACTTATGTTACTAACACGTGCGAATGAACCCATTTGATCAACAGCACTAATACAGTTATATGTACAAAACAATATTTTTATGTACGTGAGATACCCAAGAAACAAACATGTCAGTGAAGGTAATTATGCTATAAATTAAGTATGCTAACTTCGCGATAACTTCTTACGCGCGCGTCTGACGTCATCACGAGGTCAGTAATCATCCCATTTCCCCAAAACGATTCTGCAGCTGCTCGAAAAATGAAAAGGGCATTTGATGAGGCATTTGATGAGGCATTTTGACCAGCCTCCGAAACTCCAGACACGACCCTCATTATCACTAAGGTATGTATTCTTCATGTGGGTTGGCACAAAGCACATCACACAGCCCTGCCTCAGGCCCACTCATCGAGATTCCCCAAATGAGACCCTTCCATACTTTTCCTCTCGTCCGCTTACACCAAACATTCTTCCGTATTAACATCGTCTTCTTACCGCTCCACCTTAACTCCAACAAAAGTCCTCTCTGCTCGTTCAATGGTATTGGGCTCAACTATGTGGAAGTTAATGTTCGAAAATGAATAAGCTCTTATAAAAAAATTTTTTTTAAAAACCAGCCTTTATATTTAGATTACAGGGGATGAGCAACGTTTATATATGACACAAAGCAAAAAAAACTCAGTGACCCCGAAAAACCAAAAGTGACGTATTAAAAAAGTCACTATATTTATTACTACGAATCTGCAGGCGCTCGAAGGGAAGAAAAATTTTTTGACGATTTTCGAAAAAAATCTAAGTGCCGAAAAATTTCAGTCCAGAGTCCGGACCTGGGACGACGGAATTCGGACGAAATTTTTCCAAGTCCGAAGCCGGACCCGAGACGACGGAGGGACTTTGAAAATTTTTCGAAAGCGGGGGTCTCGCCGAGTAAAGCAAGACGAATCCCCCAAGCTAGGGCTGAGTCGATGGGAAATTTTATGGTGGATAACTTTTACTGTGGTCGCAAAACACGAAAATCGACCATTTGGAACTTCTTTGATCAAAAACATGTTTTGGGGGGTTATAGGTTGACTGGGGGGTGGTTAAAGGGGGGTTGGAGAGAAAAAGTTATATTTTCATGTATTGTCATCGGAAATGAAGAAGTGTGCAAAATTTCAGCGTTCTTGCTTCACAGGAAGTGAGTCAAATTTCAGTTACAAGATTTGTACCAGACAAACAGACAGGTTGGTGAGTTGATATAAAGACTGTAATAAAAAGAGACTTCGTTAACTTCCGCAGGTTTATTTCGTCCGTACGACATGTTTCGAACGATAGAGGTGCTTGATAACGACCTCCATGACTCGAAACATGTCGTACGGACGAAATAAATCAGTGGAAGTCAACGAAGTCTCCTTTACATTTTCCTCTCTGCTCGCCCACCATGTCCAGCACTTCCTTCTATCCGTCCCCCATTCTCTCATCTGCTATCCATTCACTCCAGCTATAATGTCCTTATGTTTCCTCTTCTTATTATATCTTCGCCAGTGCGTCCATTTCCCAAGGCGTAAGTTGAAGCCTCAAATGGACGACTATTATTTTGGATAATGAGAGATCTCAATCGCCCCGTGTCATTCTTGCACCTTACACTCACGCACCCGCCGAAGGAAATTTAAAAATAAAAAAACGTGTTCGTCCGTTCCATTGATTCATTTTCTCCGCTCGGCCTTCGTCGTCGCGCCGTGATGTCCCGAATGACACACACACCTCTATCCAAACAAGGCGTGCGTTACAGTCTGGGAAGGCACACAAACACATTCCCAGGAAAACAAAAGCTTAGCGATCGTCGGAGGGCGTGGCCCGGACGTGCGTGACCTTGTCATTTTAGCGGCGCACGCACCGCAAAAGAGAGACACAAAAAGCACGCAATTGACCAATTGATTTCGACTAGAGATGGCGTGTGAAGGGCAGAGAGAGAGAAAAGGAATCCAATCAAGAGACAAGAGCCACGCGAACAATTTTCAATTACTAGAAACAGACCTTTCTGACAGATTACCTAAGCACTCCATGCCGCCGAAAAGGTGCCTCACGTATTACTCGTTTTCAGGGAGCAAAAAGATGACCCAAGTATTTTTTTTATATAAAATTGACCCACACCTTGAGTACGTTTATGGTATTCGGCGAAGATAGACTTAATCTGTAGGCTCAATAAAATAAAAGGGAAAGCGGCGCGATTAGTCAAAACCTCTTAAGAGCGAACAGACAGTGTTACAAAGCTTTTTACGAAATAGTCTGGGAGCAGATAGAGACTCGGAAGCCACGTGCTCAGAGTGTTTGATCAATTATGAATAGATATCTTAAAGAGAGACATCACTTAAACACCTCACAATATTTCCAGGTCAGAGGGAAATCATAAATTAAGAGAGATATATTCAGAAGGGTTGGATAAAGGAATTATTTTTCGCCATAATATAAAAGAGTTATGCAAAACGCATTCCCTTATTCTTTTGTTAACGGTCCCCGTTGTCGTTACATCCCCCGCCACACGCCTGTTGATAAAGCTGTCGGGTTTCTACCTAGATTGAGATGAAAGCTTTTAAACGCGAGATAAGGGTTGAATGGAAAAGGGTAAGGGAGTGTAGTGTGTGGTGTGATTGGGTGGCGACCGACGCACAGTGGTGCCAAGTCTATAAAAGGTGGCTTTAATTAGAAAAATAAAAGTTCGGGGTTTTGATTTCTCATATCATGGTTGGGAAGACACTTATTTGAGCCGTTGAGAAATTAATTTGAAAAGCAATTAAGTAAGGACCTCTTCGTAAAAATCACTTGCAAAGTGACAGGAGCGCTGCTGAGTTGCGTAGACTCCCTCTCGCTTCGAAATATTCCGATCTTCAAGACTGCTCGACAGCTACCAAATTAGCTAAATTTTAAATTTAAAAAATAGAATCGAGACAGATGTCTACAGATTTTAAATGCTTTTTTTACTTAAACATAAAAACAATATTAAAATTATTGTTAACATAAATATTAATCAGTATATAACACATTTTTTATTAAGAAACAAAAATACGAACATCATTAAGTTATATAGCAGTGCCCTGCAGCGCTTTTTTATACATATATTACTGCAACCACAACTCTCGGCTATGAAAACAAAAAAAAATTGACCGCCCCAACCCGCACCGCCAGCTATGGACATTAGTATGCTCGGAATAGAAAATATATTAAAATCGCTCAGTCCAAATAAATCACCTGGTCCAGACGAAATTCCTTCTCGCGTATATAGAGAACTAGCCTCAGAAATTGCCCCCTACTTGCAGTTAATATTCAGTAAATCCATCAAGCAACACGAAGTACCTAATGACTGGAAAATCGCTAATGTAACACCAATATTTAAAAGTGGAGACAAGGAACAGCCATCTAAATACAGGCCGATATCATTAACGTCCATTTCATGCAAGGTCCTTGAACACATCGTAGTCAGCTCGGTAATGAAACACCTAGACGCGCAAAACTTATTAATGGGAGCTCAACATGGATTCAGGAAAAGCAGATCGTGCGAAACTCAGTTAGCGCTTTTCGCACACGATATTTTAGTCTCCGGGGAAGACAACATTCCAGTAAACGCGATTTTTCTTGATTTAAAAAAGGCATTTGATAAAGTACCCCACGGAAAGTTAATAATAAAACTGAAATCTTATGGTCTAGACGAAGATGTCATTTCCTGGATAAGAGAATTTTTGAGCGACCGCGTACAAAGAGTAATATTAGACGGTGCAGTCTCCAATGAGGTTAGAGTGACTTCTGGCGTTCCTCAGGGTAGTGTCATAGGCCCACTCCTATTCCTTCTTTACATAAACGACATTGGCGAAGTAGTGCACAGTAGGTTACGATTATTTGCAGACGACGCTGTAGTTTACAGAGAAATCCGTTCCAGCAAAGATATATATGAACTAACGAATGACCTGCTATCCAAGCTTGGTGCGATGCTTGACAGTTAGAATTAAATTTGAAAAAATGCGTCGTAATGTATTTCTGGAAGAAGAACAACTCCCTACAACGTCGCTATATAATTCGGGGTACCCAATTAGAGACTGTTGAATCCGTGAAATATCCTGGAGTTAGACTCAATAATGATCTATCATGGAATAAACATATTCGAGAAATAACCGGTCAAGCTAATCGTAAAATGGGTTTTGTTAAAAGAATATTAGGAAAGTGAGACGACAAAGTGAGAGAAATTAGCTACTTTTCCCTCGTTAGACCACATTTGGAATACGCTGCCAGTGTTTGGGACCCTCATGAAAAAAGGCTTAATAACAGAGTTAGAACGCGTGCAAAGAAGAGCTGCCAGGTATGTGAAAGGTCGTTACGATAGTCTTGTTAGTGTAACCGACCTCTTAGATAAACTCGGATGGGAATCTCTGTCGGACCGTAGATTGAAAAATAGACTAAACCTTTTAGATAAATTCAAGAGCAGTGTCTTTTCTGACGAAGTTAACCATATCTTGCGGACGCCAACGTACTACGGAAGATCAGATCATATAAATAAAATAAGAAAGATAGATTGTAGAACAGACAGATTCCGAATGTCATTTTTTCCAAGATCAATAAGAGATTATAACGGCAGCAACAGAACTCGTAAATAGATTGCATGACTTGTAGTGTAACCTACTAACCTATGTAAAAATTAATGCATGTTTCTCAATTCAATTATTATTCTAACAGCATATAGTAGTATAGTTTGTTATTATACGGGACGTTTTTTGGACGGTGTGGTGTGCATGTGGTAGTCCAAATGCATGCTGCATGCTGGTGATTGATCACCCCCTGCCAAACACCCTAGAGGTGGCTCGCAGGGTATTATGTAGATGTAGATGCACCTTCGTGAATGAGGAACTGGCATGGGTCGTCGATTGATCCAAAAAATATTTTGAATAAGTAAAATGGATATATTACCTCGCAAAAATACCTTAAGTTTCTCCATTCAACATCAAAAGAAATTAAAAAAATTGCATTTAAAATCGAGAAAATTTTCTCTTAGCCGACCACTGCGCGAAGACACCCGAGCGTTGCCGAGACCAGGCGTGACGTCATAGGTGCCTAAACAACCGTAGGGAGTTGGGCAATACGCTGAGCGCATGCTGTAAAATTTGTTTTGAGAGAGTATTTAGCCGCTCATCGTCTCTTTATTTTGTTCTGTTATTCTTGGGCAAGTTTTCCTACTGCTACTGTGCCACAATTATTATTTGGGATATTAATAATGCAACATCGGGATGAAAGAAGTACAAGCGTTTCTCCTCGTATGTTTTAGTTATCAGAAAAATAGATGATAACGTTGCCGCTCGTTCGTATAGTACACCTGAAATTCATCTACATCTACATAATACCCCGCAAGCCGCCTAAAAGGCGTGTGGCAGGGGGTGTTAGGATACCAGCCTTTTTTTTAGGACACCAAAAATTAATGCCACAACACTCATGGAATTTGTCATGACTAATCATTGCTATACGTCGACGGCAAATCGAGATGCAAAAGAAACTTGTAATATTGGAGGATGACGATCGTAAGTTTACGAGCTGTTCTGTTGATTTTGGCAACGCCGTATTAGCGGAGAAGGTAGTCCTATCCGTTCTACGGTACGAATTCACCGTCAAACAGTCTGTACACAATCCACATGTGAGATCGCGAATCGGTTCCGATGCCAACACATACACAAGCTATATCCTATTTCAATAATATAGCTAAATCCATAAACAATATATTAGCATATACCATAAAAATATAGTGGGAAATAGGCAAATACAATTATTAAAAAAACTGGAAGTCACTGTCACATTCTTATATTCATCACGTACAACTACAATAACAGAGCTCGTTATGATGGCAACAACTATTTATTCACTGATAAAGCCTTAAATTAGCCCATTCAAGTGACACAGGTGACTTTTCTCACTACTATTCGTTGAAATTATGGAATAACAAACTTCACGCACAGTTTTTATTTCAATAACTTGATCGTGAAATGATATATCTACGGCGAACAACGGAGGTAAAAAAAAATTAGAAATTTTTTTTCTAACACTTTTAGAAAAAATAGACCAGTAGATTTAGTAGATTTTGTAAAAATGACATGCCTGCAAATATATTTTACATAATTCCGGAAATTAAAATTTGGGTTTCATTAAAAGGTTACTTTAAAATTTACCATATGTCAAAACTAGACAATAGTTTTGAATATTATTTTTATTTCTCTGAGGCTTTGGGGGGGTCTATCCCCCTCCCCCCCATAGTTACGCCACTGATGCCATCGCTGGATGCAACATTACCCCTTGCAACTGCTACAGAGAAAATCTGAATTGTGGGGAATGACCTTTTTGATGTTCTTACCAGTGATTGGGGAAAATCCCTGCCCAAGAATTGAATACGTTATACAGATAAACCCTGGATGGTAGTACATCGGTTAGGTTGAAGATATTTTGTGAGGGAACTATGGAAAATTGTGGATATCTTATCAGGGACTTGGGTTGCTCCAGAACCAAAGATGACAGCAGATGAGCTTGCATCATTGCCCTATCGCCTCGTTTGATTTCGAGGGTTTATTTTCATACTACAGTAAAACCTCCACTTAAAAACATTCGACTTACAAATTTTCAGAGGTATGAACATTCAAATAACTCAAGCGAGCCCGAAATTTGAAATTTGGAGCCTTTGCGGTTGGCCGATGCAACGCAGAGGAATTCGCACTTTAGTCTAACTAATTATCCACTAAACGGTTGTTACTTGAGTAAGGAATTGTTTCGCCCGTTTTTCCTTCCTGCGGGCAGCGAAATGTTCGCGGCTCAAACCGCGTCGCCCGCGCAGCGAGATCAGTTCGTCACCGTCGAAAGTTAACGAAAATCGTGTTCTGCATGAAAACTACGATCTACGAGTTCCAAGTTTTCAGCGACCGCGCCCCATCCGTTTAGTGGGTCTCCTGGGTGTCTACATATTATTGGAAACAAACTAAACCTACTCGCTTCAAACGATACTCCTGGTGTTTTGTTTTCACCCCAGGGCGAGTGGCTGTTGCTGCGATATGAGGGCGCGCACGCCGTGTGAATATCCCGCCATATTTGATCCTCCGTCGCACCCGTTGAACAAAAGCGTGTAAAAATAGGCCCTATGGTTAAAACTAATTTATGTTTTTATTCGTTATATTCGTAAAAATTACTGGAAAATAAAAAAAACTCTTCCGTACAAAGTGATAGCCTCCAAAAATTTCAATTTCATCTTTAGTATGTTTCGACTCACTTTCGGGGTATCTCTTAAGATTATCTCTTCAATTGAATCCTCCACTATGTGGGCCTATAAAGTGCTCTGGTCTTCGAATAATAATAATCCCTTTAATACCAATTTCAGAATGAAATGCCAAAAAATGCCCAATAAGTAAAATGTCGATCGATTCAACCATCTTATTCACATGCATCGCTGTGGTCCATGTGAATCGCGTTTCTAAGGTTAAACCTTCTGCGTAAGAACACATTGAGTAGGCTTAAAAAAAGCAGTCAACTATCAAATTTCTGCACCCGACTCATCAGTGACGGTGTCCTGCGTACCAGTGATACTTTCTCTACTTTCACTCTCATCTGTGTCTCAGATTGTCAAGAGAAAATGGTATTACCTGCCAACTGTTTTTAAGAGGACGGCATTCCTCAGGTGAATGTGTAAACGTATCACAATTGTTGAAATAAGTCCGTTTAACGACCAGAAATATGTTTGTCATTGTCTGAACACACGGAACAAAATGAAAATGAGAAAATGAAAAATGAATATGTCCGAAGCTCTGGTGAATGTTTTTTTATGTAATTAACCTTAACTGTAAGAGTCCATATTTAAAAATAAATTAATGATACCAATATTTATTGGAACAGATTCCAAATAAATATATTCTCATGCATTGATTTTGACTGATCAAAATATTTATCACATATAGGAATAGCGTCGAAATAGCGTCAAGTGCGCGTGTACTTTGGGTCCATGTTTACAGCTTCCAGAGCCACGCGTTCGCGTCATGAAGCTAAGTGCAGCATTAAAATCCTTGGTTGACGAGAACGAAAATGTATCCTCACGACGCACAGTGGGGCCAAATCCATAAAAGGTGGTCATAATTAGAAAAATAAAAGTTCTGGGTTTTGATTTCTCATATCATGGTTGGGAAGACACTTATTTGAGCTGTTGAGAAATTAATTTGAAAAGCAATTAAGTAAGGACCTCTTCGTAAAAATCACTTGCAAAGTGACAGGTGCGCTGCTGAGTTGCGTAAACTCCCTCTCGCTTCGAAATATTCCTATCTTTAAGACTGCTCTACAGCTACCCAATATCACAACTGCTTTGGCCTAGTAATCACAGCAACATCGCTCGAGAACTCTGAAATTTCCGCCAATATTACAGGCCTCAATTTGGAGCTTCTTCAGAGATTTCATGCTGTTTTACAAATTCTGTCTTCTGGCTATAGAATAAATATAGATTTCTGCGAAGAGTATTCCATCTGAACAGCACGGCTACTGTTCAATTATATCCCTGTTACTGTATGCCAACAATGCTTACCCTAAATACTGTTGCACGAAAGGGATTGTTACCAATCGGAAAAATGTCAGAGGAAGCACAGGAAACGTACAACAAATTTTTGAGGAAATTCAGGGAAGATTTTATCCGAAAGTGCTCGAGGAAAAAAAACTGTAGTGAACTTCTTCGTAAAAATGATGTTACATTCCGACACGATTATTGTAAGTCAGACTGTGATGCGGTCCAAGTCATTGAAATTTTATGTTCCGAGGCCATGTATATTTTATATGAATCCTACCTGACAGAATCTTCATCGGAATCGGAAGATGATTCTTTGAATGGAACGGAGTCAGATTGAAATTAGTGTTTACGTTTCTAAGTCTGTTTGCGCGGCTCTGTTCATATTCAACGCAGAAAACCTACTATATAATAATGTGTTTGTTAGCTTTTTATATTTTAATATAAAGATTTTTAAGTTAAGTTTTAAGTTAACTTTTTAGTTTTCATATAAGATTTTAGAAAATAAGTTGGTTTATTCATATAATGCAGCTGTGCTTAGATAATTCATGGAACGAAAAAGAGACGGATTACCACTAGAGTTTTCGTTTGTCTAAGTGAGTGGTCGCGGGCCTGTTCATCTTCTACGCAGATTGACTGGTATACAGTAATGTTTTATATACATTTCTTGGCTACCTTATCATGTTCCAGCATATATTTTTAAGCCATAAGTATGCACATTCATATAACGTGTGCGTTTAGATACAAGTAACAATATTGGAAATTAATTCGTTTAACATGTTTGAAAATTAAAAATAGACATAAAATGATTTTATTCAAAATAATTTATAAAATTATTAATCGATTGCCTAAATCTTTGCATATGTATTTCAGGAAAGAATAATTTTTAAAAATCAGTTTCATATTCGTAATCTAATTTCATGAAAAATATTCCCCTCCTTTTTGCCGGACATAATTAACAATTACTGTCTTATTTTAGCAAAAATTACAATTTTATTTAGGCTAAATATAATTTTTTTAATATTTTAATATTATATCCAGAATGAGCGACCTCGAAAACTTTCATATTTCAAATTTAAAACAGATTACATAATATTTAATAATTATGACCATATCTTTTAAGCATTTGAAGCATTTGTGGGGCGGGTTCCGCGCTCGAATCAATAGTGATTCCTTCGGACACTCCTAAAGAATAATTCTCGAAGTGCGAGGTGGCCTGTGGCTTAGTCGCGGTGAGCTCCACCCTCACCTAACCTTATCATTCTTCGCATTTAATGACTCCGTGAGTAGAAATATCAAATTTTCAAACTCGTCCGGAAGAAACAGCGGCAGAGCGAAAGTAATGCGCGCACTCATATGATGTATCTACACTACACGTACACTACACGTATATGCAATCATTCTTTCTCGAAAATAACGCAGGCATTGCTAACTGTTCGGGATACGGAAAGGCGTCCAAATTGGCACGCATGAGTAAGAGTGAGTAAATGCTCATTTTCACAGCATTTGCAGCATTCGCTTACTTTTTACATATAAGATAATGCTCAATTTCCAAGTTTTCAGAGTAAATAAAGCGAAGAAAATGCTTCAGAGAGCCAGCAGATTCTCGGAAATTCATGAATCACTCCTTTGAAGGACGCATCAAGAAAAATTTTCGTTATTTGTCGTATGTGACTGTTAGTTGTTATTGAATCTATTTTTGTCATTCAAGTAGCGATTTAAAAGTATTTACAACCATGATTTTAGGAATAACCCAGGAAAATATAAGAAGTCTCACGAATTTTAGAAAAAAATAATAATGAGCACGGAAATTATTAAATATGATTATAAGGAGCTCAGATGCGTCAGTGTTTCGATAAATATTTAGGTAAAATTGTAAATTCACATACTTACTCGTGCGACATTAGCAAGGTCTTCTCCGTTCCCGTTGAGCGCAGCCAACCTTGTCGTCGCACATTAAAGGACGATGCTATATTTTGAGTCATAATATGCGTAAGATTATTCTTCGTATTCACAACCTAGAAGCTTCATAAACTGGCTTGGTGTGAGTTACTCAGCGTAATTATTCGTCGTCAACTGCTTTATCACGACAAATACGTAAGCAAAGGACTGAAAATAGGCTTCAACTTCCTTGTTCATCAAATAGTATTGATGGCATAATAATGTGAAATCTTTGATTAGCATCAACTGAAAGATATACAAAACGATGCGGTGAGAGATTTTTTTAAATAAGTCTGTCCGTTAGAGTACAACAACAGCTTAGCCTATTTACCTAGAAAATAGAGGAAATAATTTTTTTTACAAAATTTGTCCAAATTTCACAGCAAAATTATCTCATAAATTTGATAGCGCAGGAAACTACTACATGCAGTACAATATGAACAACTTATTTGAAATCGTCAATGAGCAGTTTAAAATTCCGGAGCGCAATAGAGGGCTTTTGAAGTTTTTGCCAGCTTCTTCGATTTCATCTGAGTGTGACACTGACGCTTCAAGCGCTCCAATTAAAAAGAAAGGATTCCGTCTCGTCCAGCATCTCCATACGTGGCCGACTCCGTATTCCCGTGAGGAGGACGAGAAGTAAGAAGCTGAATTTTGAGGTGGAAAACTGTCCGAACTCTGGGATACGAGTAATTTTTCTTCCAAGTAGCAAGTTCATCCGAAGTGTTAGAGCAGAGAAAAAAAAACATCAAAGTAAAGCGATTCGCCACGCATTAAAAAAGAGCGCAATTTTCCACGAGGCGTCTCCTTGGCAAGATGGCCACGTGCGCAACAGCTTGCCTTCACTCGGCGAGGGTGCATTAAAATTCTGTTTTTTACAGTTCGGTGTTCATGGCCCATTCATCAAAGCGGATCAACGGACGCTGTAGAGAAGTTGGTGCGCATGAGATGCGACACGCGAAATGCCACACACGCGACTAAGATGGTGCTATCGTAAAATATTGAAAAATCTGCGGTGATATTACACACCTAAACCATCGCTGCACTGCAGTTGTTGATACGTTGAAATTTCAATATTTTGAGGTCACCATGGAACCCGTAAGCACTGCAGTATGGATCCATTTAATTTTTTACCGCACATTATGGTGTCTAACAATTGAGACGCCGCTAATGCTCCGAAAGTTTTACATTGGTTACCAATGGACTACGTACCATGGATCAGAAATTTTCCAAGTTAATTGATCGACATCACAAATGCTATTTGACCATTTCAGCATTCAGTTGCTGAAAGTTATTCCGAAGCCACACTCGCGAAGATAGACATTCGAACACCTTCTCGTCGTATGCACTGAGTCGATGTCCATCATTATCCCCTCTTTAAGAAAATCAGGCGAGAATTTGCACATAATAGCTCACAAGAAATGCAATGCAGTATATACGAAAACAAAGGCGCGCTCTCCGAGTGAAAAGGAAATAAACACCCTAGTACAATTTTAACCGCCTACGTAAACAAACTCGTAGATACTTTTTCGGGGTCGTCATGATTGTGAGGGAGATATCTTTGGCGATGCACCAATTGCTTCATCTTGTTTGAGTCTTTGCTTAGTCCATTCCGCAAGACAATTTAAAACCACCGTCAAGTGTCTTACTGCTTAACTTGCGCCGCTGCATAATTGCCTAGCGGATGGAATGGCCGTTGGTAGCAGCACGATCACCGGCGGATGGTTGATCCAGTGCAAACGGCCGCGTGACGACTGGAGTTTATTTATATTTCAATTTAGCGATGGCCTCGATCACTCAAATCATGGAGCTGCTACACTAGAGTGTTGCTGCCAAGGAGCCTTTGACCGAAGCCATGAAATCGTTCAATTCTGATCAATTAATTAATGACATAGGTATCACACGTACTTAGCTCGTTACCAGGAGTATCTACCGACGGGTAATTTAACAGGAAACGTCGTGAAGATAAATTTTCGTTCTCGTCAACCAAGGATTTTAATGCTGCACTTAGCTTCATGACGCGAACGCGTGGCTCGGGAAGCTGTAAACATGGACCCAAAGTACACGCGCACTTGACGCTATTTCGACGCTATTCCTATATGTGATAAATATTTTGATCAGCCAAAATCAATGCATGAGAATATATTTATTTGGAATCTGTTCCAATAAATATTGGTATCATTAATTTATTTTTAAATATGGACTCTTTAAGTTAAGGTCAATTATATTAAAAAACATATTCACCGGTGCTTCGAACATATTCTTTTTTCATTTTCTCATTTTCATTTTGCTCTCTTCAAATATGAAAAAATGAGAGACACAATAAATAAAAAAGTGATCAATTATGAAAAATTTATAGTTCAGCGTAAAAATATCCAATTACAAACCACAATCTCACCCCTCACCTCTCCTTGTGATAAGCTTTGAGAACGGAAAATCGATAAAATAAAACTTCGGCAAAGATATATTTTTTACCCATAGGAAATAAACCTCAATAGTTCATTATTAAATATTGGTCAAGAGTAAAAGAAATACATTGATAGCATTTATCGCACACATGGCATATTTCAGATCACCTTCAAGAATTCCGGAAAACCACATCACGCGCTTAACAGTTTTTTCGCCCGAACACCTTTCCAAAACTTCGATTTCTGGCCACCAGGGGTGGAGCACTTTCTTTTGGCTTAGAGAATTGCGTCGCCACTTCACTTCAATTGTGAAATTCGTTATGGCCCATGACGCCGCCACATAAAACTCCTTCGTCAACAATTAATTAATTTCCCTTACTTAGGGAGGCCGCCAGTTGCTGAGTCACTGGCCTGTGGGTACACGGATGAAAGGGGCCCCACACTACGAATGAGACCCTCATTTTCCGATTGCTTGTCAGTCCACCAAGAGAATAATGACCGAGGGAACGAGAGACGTCGGTTGATCGATCGAAAGAGCTCCTAATACCTGCGCCGCAACCCTGGAACCTAAAATCACCCATGAACACTAATCAACTTAAATAAAATACCGCTGCGCACACTCCCCATCAATGGACCCATGAAACTCGTACAAGAGGAAATATTTGTTTGCCACTATCATCTAATCTGCCGCACAATCGCGAAAACTCCCACTAGTTTATTTATAGTTTATACCTACGTAGACGGTTAATATATTCACTGTAATTCCACACCATACCGATCATCGTCTTTTCCAAAAGTTCTCCAACGTTCACGATTTTTGTTGTGATTAATATGTCCAACCGAGTAAGCACGATTCTCAATTTTAAGACTCCAACAAAAAATAGTTTCTGATATATAAAAAGAAAGAAATTTTGTTTCCGTAAAAAGTAACGAACTCAATAGTAAATTAATGTCTGTAACACTTGTACTAAGTAAGATACAGTAACAATTAAAAATTAATTAATGAGGTCATTCAGTCACTCAATGTAGCATAAGTTACCTATCACTTCTTCCAATTAAAACACTCCCTATAACTTTTAAATACAAATATCTCAAAACAGATCATCTCAGATTTTCACGGCAGATTTACTTTATTGCAGCGTAAACATCTCTCTATCCGCATGTATAATTCTGCCTTGGTCCCGTCAAATTAATTCACATATTTAATGTTCTTCACGTTCAAGGCGTGGAAATCCACTTGGACGGCACCCTTTCACCTCACGGAAAACGCAGCGGAGTGGCTGCTGCCATCTCTGGAATTATGACGGCAAAAATGTAATTAAAGCTGCCGGCCATTTCAAGGCGGGAGACGAATCGAAGCCAGGTGGTCACGAAATGCCCAAGGGAATGAATACCTACCGCTCAACATATCATTTAAGGCCTCGTTTTACTTTCCTTCCCCGATTCCCATTGTATACGAGGGAAAATCTTCATCAGATATGATGCAAAATACGATCCCAGTGATCATTACAACGGCAAGGAAATTAGCTTAAGTGTCAAGTTTTATTTTTACATGTGTCTAAGTGGTTATTTTATTAATACACCAACATTTGTGCATCATTTCTGAAATTGGCAATTAAGTGAATGACTTACGTATTTTAATGACTAAGCTATTCTAACAGTTTTAACCAAAGTTCTACGACGTTTTCCTTTAAAAAAAAACTTAAATATTTTATAAATGGGTAATTTCAGCCATCAATGAACTTAATTACCGTTATAAATAACCTATATGAGCATTCGATCCCGCAATAGGGTAGTTTCCTCCATCAAAGAAAACGAAAGGCATTGATTGCGATTCGTTACCCACTAATGGTGTATTTATAAAATACAAATTATTTGGTTTTAGAAATCCCAGTTTAGACGAATGACAAAGGTCAATTTTAACCTCATTTAGAAAAGGCCAGATTGGCGCCCATGCGATGCCAGTACACGTAACGCCACAGGGACATAGGTTCTATACGAGTAGATAGGAGTTTTACGTCGTCTGAGATTACCAATGCATGCATGAGGCACAGAGCTCAGGGAAACATGTCTTAATAATCACCTATTAAAACTGCCTATGTTCGGAAAGTTTCCTTCGTTTGATAGGGTATTAATAATCCTTATTTAAGCCAAGCGCTACCTTCTAGCAGCCTGCATCGTGTCAGTTCTCAAACCCTCGCCTCAAGGTCACCTCACACGGCGAAAGCGGGAACCAGAATAACGTCACACGGGGTTTTCCCAGCATTCATACTTAGCCGTCGCGTTTTCGCGCGCTTGAAAATTTTCACTTTTCAATTAATCGCGGAAAATAGATATCGTCATTTAAACATCTAAAAGCGTGAAATGCGTACTCCAGGAGTAATAATCTTTCGATTTAGGCAATAAAAAAATAATAGGAAACCATTCTATTGAAAGGGGGCGAGAGTCTCATTTCGAGTGAAAAGCGAAATCCACGATGCCGGAAGAATATGCCAAGGCTTCATACAAACCCACCTGCAGAGATTACAATGTTGGTTAGTGTTAATATGTCCACATGTTGCATGCTAATTGAAGTACAACGAGGGGTCGCATCGCTGAAATCATCGACGATTCACAGCCGAGGCCGTTATTGGATATTTAAAAACTCAGCATGATGAATGGAATTTTTTTTCAATTTCTTCAAAATTAATGCTTTCATCCAATTGATAAAACTTTAGAACTAGGAACACAGTTGAAAGATTTTAATTTTTAGCATGGTAAAACATAGGATTAGGACACTTTTCGGTTGATGGATTCTTCATTTCTCGTGGATAGGATTGCGAAGAATAGCTCCGGCAAATTGAAACTTTTCTTGAGTCGAACCTTGGACGGTCTAATATTCAGTGACATTCCCAAATGAAGTCGCACTGCGGAATGCTACGTCATTCATGAGCGTAAGAATGTAGACCTTGTTCATATTAGCGTTTTAATTTCTGGGAAATCGGAGCGTGAAGTGGAATGCCGCAGGTATTTCAAAAGATTCGAGAATCGGACTGAGGGGTTCCGTCCAAGAAGCCAACTAAATTTACACGATCTTTTATATTTTGTCGTTTGATGATATTTTTCCTTGCTCGTCATGTTTTTCGGAAATATTTTATCATATTGCAAGGTTTATGTAAATTAAATCATTAATTTAATTATTACTTTCATGTTTCAGCTTATGGTTTCGGGCCAGTGGCGGATACAGATGGGGGGCGCGCGCCCACCCCCCCTTGCGGGGACCCTTGTATTGCCGACGCGCCGCACGCCACGCATATCGCAAGAGGCTTAGACCATATAAACTACGTAGTTTATGTAGTGACTATGTTTAGTAGACTATGCAGTTTAATGGTCTAAGGGAATAGGAATCAAAGTATAATCTAATCTACTAATAAAAAGCTAATATATGGTGGCCAATTTGAGATATGAGATGGAGATGGTCGGCCGGTCAATAACTCGTGCTTGAGCGTGGCGGTAAACGACATAGGAGTGATATCCGTATTTTATGAAGCGAATTTTCCTCCCTTACAAACACAATAGGAGCCAACCGAATTCCGTCAAGCATTTTAAGTACAAAGAGTACTGCATTTGACGTTAGAAATCGTGAACATTTTCTCAATGGTTAAATCGATCCACCTGCAAAAATATTAAAAATGACAGAAATTCCTCAATTTCTCATTGTTGGGTATCGCAAGATACGATGTAGCGCAAACACTTTTTACCTCCTCAAATTGGCTGATTATTCTTCGAAAAGCCAATTGCTCTTTGCTTACCAAAATACATATTAATACCCATGATGCATCAGTAAAAACCCGTCAAAAATCAAAATATTTCGAGAAAAGTGTGTTTCCGATCCTTATAGGCTTACTTCTATGTAAAGAGAGGTATTATATCAGCTATGTTTGAGGTTATATACGAGCTAGTGGAACAGCTCGTGAAATGAGTCAAATTTGCCGTTATAGTTTTTTTTTCCTGATTCCCATGGTAACCGTGCAGACTCATTACTTAACGGAAATTTCAATTCCGACGCAGTCGTTCCCTTTAACAATGCATTGGTTACTCAAGGACAGGAAAAACACAGCCAAGTACATTATCGTCTTCCATCACTTTCAGTTTCAACTTTAGGAATGGTTCAAAAGGAAAGGCACTGAAAGCACCGGACTTCTAATTTGTGCATCTAACTTCTTTAAATATGGTCAGAAATGCGTCGTGTAAGATAGTTCGAGAAAAGTCGCAGCCATTCTGTTGCTCTCGATACTTTATTCTGTCTGGCACTTGTTCGGGAAAAGTTGCGAATATTCTACTGTTGAAAGCTACAATCGCCGCGATAACTTGGAAGTGATAAAAAGTGAACAACTGCGATTGTTGGCTATTACCACGGACCTCATTCAGTGTTGTGACTAGTTAGTGAATACAGAAATACAAAGTGTGTGATCGTGTGTGTGGTATTCCTGAGTGTATTAGTGTTTCATTTATCAGTTCGAATAAAAAGTGTTTGTTCGAGAATAATTACCATCAAATTTACCTACGCCACGTAGTTAAAATATAATAAAATGGACCGTTACGTAATGAGAAAAAGAAAAGTAGAAACACGTGAAGATTACGGTCACCATTTAGCTGCATTAAATGTACAGGCAGAGTCCTGCACGTCGTTGAAACTTCCACAACAAAGGTCATCGCCTGATTCCTACAACCCCGTGGATATTGGAAATTATTTGGATATGTTAGCGTCAGAAAATATCAGTGATGATATAAAATACAAGCTTCTCACCGCTCCAAGGAAACATGAAAAAGGTTATATCTTTCCTACATCCGAGCACAATAAGAGGGGACGAGTTGAACGCAGGCAAGTGCATTTTAACCATTTTGAACAGTATCCATGGCTGGTGTTCTCACAAGTTAAAAAGGGACTATTTTTCATTAAGTGTTCAATTTTTGTGAATAATAAAATGGTTGGAGGAAAGTTCTCTATTATCGCCAAGAAACTTGTGACTGAACCACTTACAAAGTTTGCCAAACTTACTGGTAAAGATGGTGACCTTGAGACCCACTCTCGGCTGAAGTATCACGCTGAAGCGTCAGCAAATGCAAAATTATTTTTGGCGGCACGAGACAACCACGAACTTCAGGTCATAAATCAATTGTCAAGACATAGAATGGACATCATTAGAGAAACTAGAGACCGTCTTGTACCTATAATAAAAACAATCATATTTCACGGAAAGCAAAATATTCCTGTGCGAGGGCATAGAGATGATGGGAATCTATTATAAAAAACGAAAATGATTGTGAAAGTATAGTGAGTAACAAGGGCAACTTAAGAGCTCTTCTAAGATTTAGAATTGACGCTGGAGACTTGCAACTAAAACATCACCTTGAGACCACTAAAGCGAACGCCACTTACACCAGTAAAACAACGTGTAACGAACTTATTCCATGCTGTGAAACGGTGATGTTATCGAAAATACTGAAGGAAATCAAAGATTCTCGTTACTACAGCATCATCTTCGATGAGACTACGGACATAGCTCACGTCGCCCAATTGTGTTTAGGTGCAAGATATGTCAATAGTGACGGCAAATTACACGAAAGATATTTGGGTTTCGTTGACATCCGTAAAGACATTGATTGTAGTGGAAATATTGACCATGAACCTCAAGAGAGTCAAGAGCCTAGTGGTGAAGTATTGGGTGCTACGATTCTAAGAAGAATGGAAAGTCTTTCTCTACCACTGGAGAACTGTGTGGGTATAGGATGTGATGGCTGCTCAGTTAACATGTCGGAATTGAAAGGAGCTGTGGCTACAATAAAAAATAAAGCTATCAACGCCCAAGTAGCACCGTGTCGAAATCATCAGCTCAACCTCGCTGTCTCTCGCAGTTTCCAAGTTACTAGTGTGACAAACTCACTTGGTACTATTGAAGAAGTGGTATCGTTCATTACAGCGTCTAGCAAGCGGTTCGCAACATTGAAGAGACACATAAAACACTCACTGCAGTCATATTGTCAAACGAGATGGGTTGAGCGACATGATGCTGTTACACAATTCGCAGCTGATCTTGGAACAGTATGCAAAGTTCTTAAAGAAATTCAGTCTTGGAGTGATGGAACAACAGCTGCCAAAGCTAATATTCTCCTTCGAGCTCTAATTGCGAGTTTATTATTACTCTGTTTACACTGAGTGATATTATGAGCATAACATATCCAGTCAGCAAAATCTTACAAGACCCTAGCATGGACGTCGCGATGGCAAAAGCAAAATTAGATTCGACGCTTAAGGTGTATGACGGCATGAGAGCTAATGCCGATAGCCACTCTGCTAGTATTGTTGAAGAGGCGAAGCCAGTTATGGAAGAGTTAGACGCAGAGATGAGTGTTCCTCGTCTTGCAGGTCGACAAAGACACAGGGAAAACTGCGATCATAATGATGATGCTACGACGTATTGGAAAAGAACTGTTTTTATTCCAACGCTGGACCATATTACGACTGATATGAAAGAACGCTTTGCTGAAGAAAACATTTATCATTTAAAATTTAACATACTTTTGCCCTCGCAACTACTGAAACTTACCGGTAATGACCTGGCATACAAATTGAATCAGTGCTTAACTGATCTACCGTTTTTTGAAAAAGAATCACCCTATGTGATTAAAAAGAGACTAATGGGAGAGATTATTCAGTACAAGCAAACGAGCATAAACGCCTTAAATGACCTTGATTCTGTTATGCAAGCGTTGTCTGTTTGTCCTAAATCTGATTATCCCACTTTGCACACGCTGTACAAAATATTTGCGTGCCTACCTGTATCTATCTCTACAGTAGAGAGAAGTTTTTCTGCATTGCGGCGTACGAAGACATGGCTGAGGACGACAATGAAGGAGGATCGACTTAATGGTTTCTCTGATGAACACTCACCCTGACATTGATTGTCCTATTGACGATGTCATTACCGAATTTGCCAGGAAGAATAGACGCATAGAATTCATTTTTTTAAAGTAGGTATAGAACCACAATTGTAACTTTTCATAACCATTAAATGGCATAGTGTATGTGGATAATGAGTTAAAATAAGGCTTTCTTAAACTCTACATTTCACTTGATTGTTTTTATTACGTTGAAAATAAAAGTTGGTCAAGATATCTTTAGCGCCCCCTTGAGTTTTTTCTGCATCCGCCCCTGTTTCGTGCGAAGCCAAATCGTATTTTCCAGTCACGAGCGACATTAGGTAGCAAGTAATCCGGAAGCAAATCTTATTATTTTAGGTGACTGGAACGCCGTCGTCGGCGAAGGTCAAGACGGAATAATAACTGGGAAATATGGGTTGGGTAACCGAAATGAAATAGGAGAAAGGCTATTTGAATTCTGCACGGAGCACAGGCTAATGGTTGCCAACACTTTATTCAAAAATCCCCTGCGAAGAAGATACACGTGGAAGATGCCAGAAGACTGTAGAAGATTCCAAATCGACTACATTCTAGTGAAACAAAGATTCAGGAACCAGGTGAAGGACTGCAAAAGTTATCCAGGGGCAGATATCGATAGTGACCATAACTTAGTTATGATGAAATTCCACCTTAAATTTAAAAAGTTGAAGAAAGCCCTGAAAAACATATGGCAGGTTGAAAAATTGAGGGAGGTTCAGCATCAGCTGGCTTTTAAAGAGGCTGTAGAAAATAAAATAGGGGAGGATACGACCAACAAACCAATAGAAGAGAGTTGGAAAACCATTAGAAGTGGTCTGCAGGTGGCAGCTGAGGAAGTTCTTGGTAAAAGAAGAGTCGTTATGAAAAAATCATGGATCACGCAGGAAGTATTAGATCTCATTGAAGAAAGAAGAAAATACAAGACTGCGAAAATAGAGGGATAGAATCGTTACAAGAGAATAAGGAACGAAATATGTCGTAAAGCGCGGAAGGCTAGAGAAACGTGGATGAAAAGCATTTGCGAAGACGTGCAAAACAATCTTAAACATGGAAAAGTAGAGGCCGCTTATAGGATAGTGAGGAACCACTTTAAGGAAAGGGGCGTAAGATGTAATACCCTTAGGGACAAAAACGGAGAATTATTGATTGAAAACGAAGAAAAAGGGAAGAGATGGAAGACATATCTGGAAGATTTGTACAAAGGAAGTCGCCTCAGAACGAATGCTATCGAAAACGAGAGGGAAGTGGATGCCGACGACATTGGAGCCCCAATTTTAAGATCGGAATTTGATGCGGCTGTAAGAGACCTCAGGATTAATAAAGCGTCTGGCATTGATGACATTTCTGCAGAACTAATCAAAAATTCAGGAGAGAAGACGTTGAACCAGCTATACAAAATCATTAGTGAAATGTATACGACAGGTGAGATACCAAAGGATTTCGAGAGGAACATTATAATCCCTATTCCTAAGAAGAAAAGAGCGGAGAAGTGCGAAGATTTTAGGACCATAAGCCTTACTACACATGCGTCAAAGATACTGACAAGGATCATCTATAGAAGAATAGAACGAAAAGCAGAAGAGTACTTGGATGAGGAACAATTTGGATTCAGAAAAAACAAAGGCACAAGGGAAGCAATATTGGCCCTAAGACTTCTCTTAGAGAAGAGAATGGAAAAGAACAAGCTAACATTCGTTGCGTTTGTGGACTTAGAGAAAGCATTTGACAACGTGGATTGGAGCACAATGCTTGGAATCCTAAAGGAAATTGGGGTTCTTTATAATGACAGAAGAATCATCCACAGTTTATACAAAAACCAAGTAGCCGTGATAAAATCAGGGCCCAGCTGTGAAGAAGCAAGAATTAAGAAAGGAGTGCGACAAGGCTGTACATTGTCACCCGTAATTTTCAACGTTTACATTGAAAAAGCCATCAATGAAATCAAAGAAAAGGAATTGGGAGTGAATATCCATGGAGAAAAAATTAGCATGCTAAGATTTGCCGAGGACATAGCCGTTATAGCAGAAACAGAGAAGGATTTGAAAAATATTCTGGTTAATATGGGTAGGGTAATGAGTAGATATCAACTGAAAATAAGCACGAAGAAAACCAAGATCTTAGTATGCAGCAGAAGAGAAGAAGTCGATACCAACATTAAAATAGGGAGGCAAAAACTGATAGAGGTGGATGAATTCTGTTATTTGGGAAGCAAGATAACTAGTGACGGGAGAAGCAAGAAAGAAATTATCAGCAGAATAGCCCAGGCGAAGAGAGCATTCCACCAAAAGAGAGACCTGCTTACAGCGGGAAACTTAAATATGGAAGTAAAGAAACAATTCATAAGAACCTACATCTGGAGTATGCTCCTATACGGAAGTGAGGCATGGACAATGACCGCAGCGGAGAAAGCAAGGATAGAGACCTTTGAAATGTGGTGCTACAGAAGAATGATGAAAATCAAATGGATCGACCGAGTTAGTAACGAGGAAGTCCTTAGAAGGGTAGGAGAGAAGAGAAGCCTCATGAAAACCTTAATTAGAAAACGGAACAACCTTATAGGCCACATCTTGAAACATGATTGCCTGATGAAGACAATCGTCGAAGGACAAGTGGAAGGCAAGAATGGAAAAGGAAGACCTCGAACAAAATATATGGAACAAGTAAAGAGAGATGTGAAAGAGAAGAAATACGTAGGTGTGAAAAGATTAGCTGATACTATGAGAACTGAGTGGAGAGCTGCGTCAAACCAATCCTAGGATTGTTGACCAGTGATGATGCCTCCATGAGTTATAATCTTTCGATTTAGGCAATAAAAAATAATAGGAAACCACCCAAAAATTAGTGGATTACACGGGTATTTGGACTATACCTACCACTGACCTGGGAACCCTATAAAATCTATGGATTGACACCTTAGCTGGTAGGTACAGTGGCGCCTGCACTCAATGGGGCCTGATGGGGCCCCACAAAAATTCCTTATGGGTGTGAGGAAAAATGTGCCAGGCTCGTCGATTTTCCCCGGAGTGTCCAGATATCGAGATTTGAGTTATCAGGGTTCTAATTTTGATCATATGACTCCTCTAAAATCCTTAAAAAACTTAAAACTCATTATGATTAAAAACTTTTGGGCTGTGTCGCCGCGTCAATTCTTGGGTGGCCCCAACTTTCCCGACCGATGCTGGTCGCTTATTCAAGGGATTATGGAGAGATGGGATTCCCATCTCTTCATAATCCCTTGAAAAAGCGACCAGAATCGGTCGGGAAACGTTGGGGCCACCCAAGAATTGACGCGGCGACACAGCCCAAATTTTTTTAATCATAATGACGAGCACCCGCGAAAGTTTGAACGAAGAATTAAAACTCATTACTTATAAAATTTCCCGGGCGAGATCCCCGGTTTGGGTCCCCCAATATTTTTTGTTAGTCGGCATTCCTGGGTACGTATTCTCTTTGCCACTGCTAAGGTCTTGACTGTGACCATACTGGGTAAACTATCAGTAATGAAACCTCTTTTTTCGATTTATTCCTTCCCGAAACCCTAAAAATTGACATCTTTACCAATGAAATTCAGACTTCTTTCTACCCCGATTTTTTAACATTGAAGCCCAATGGGGCAAATTGTAGATTTTGTTTTGGACTCACATTGTGAGGTGAAAACTGTAAAATTTTGCTTACACTCAACAAAACATACGACATTTTGGGATGAGTCGGTGCCTACGCCAATTTTCATGAACATAGCTCGAGGGGAAGTGAGAAAAATTAGAGATAAAAAATGACGCACGATGCGCATTTTTGGCTTTATCTGAACAACTACCACAATTTATGAACATTAATGTACAAATTATAATTCCCATTGAAAAAGGTGAACGTCAGATCAGTGGCGGCTCGTTAGTCAAATTTTTGGGGGGGGGGCACACTACACCGAGGGGTCAAAATTTTTGAGTATTTTGTGTATTTTAGTGAGTTTTTAAGAAAATCTAGGATGCCATATGTTCCGTTTTTTTCAACAAAAATTCCTTGTTTTCCCGATAAAGCTTGATTAAAATATACTATTAGATGTACTAAAGCTTAAATATACTATTGTCATCTATCAATTTACTTAATACGTAACGGTTTTTGACATTTATTCGTTTAGTTTTTCAATTCTTAATCTGTACGCACTATCTAATTGGACTCTTATGTCAACTTTACCTGGGACGGCATACTCAATGTAAGCATTAATATGTTTAACACTCCGGCCACGGCGGGAGTCAACTCACTAGATAGGTACGTCGCTCTGCGCATGCTCGGGCGGCGTCCCAAGACTTCCATAAGGCACAAGCTTAGACGCGTCATAGCACCAGCAGCCCCCACCACTACCACTCTTCATATAACAGCATGGTGATGGATTGGGACGTTCTGGCCAGCGCCCCGCGGCTACAAATACGAACTACTCGCGCTATTTTTGTGTCTTTTTCCTACATTTTCGATGTTTGCGATTGAAAGAACACTTTGGTTCATTAGATGTATAATTATAATTGAAGCAAAATTTTATTTCTTTTTCCTTTTTCAAATCTTTGGGAGGGGCGGCGTCCCAGAGTCCTTTTGGGCAAGCCGCCTCTGCGTCAGATTGTGCAAGTACGTGTCCCGTGTAAAACGGCCTTAAGATTTCAATGCGTGCAATCAAGGCACCACGTCAATTAATGCCACCAAATGCTCCCATTTCTTCTAACACATCTTTGCCACACGGTGCCGCAGCAAGGGGGTGGGTTTGGGGGATAACCCCCTCCCCCCCAGAGCTCAAAGAAACTTTTAAGTTCAATCCATTTCACTTAATTGAATTAACCTTAAGGCGGTGAACTAAGAATATTACTTATAGAATAGTGTAAGGTTAAATAAAATATACCTCAAAAAAGCAGTAAAAGTCACCATTTTGAGGTATTTATCTGAAAAATTTTCCGATGGAGGGCCCCCGACATTCCGGCTTACCCTGGTGGGTATTCCACGTCCTCAGACCGCCCAATGTTGCGCCTAAAACCCCCCCTAGCCTTAATTCCTAGCTGCAAAACCCTGTGGCTGAACGGGACATCCAATACACTAGATGGCAGAACCAAAGCTACAAGTTCATGATAAAAACTTACCATCCACACCTCACCTCCTTCCGGCCATGTAGTGTCGCACGCCCCGCGGCATTCTTCCTCGAATCGTCTTCCAGGTCCCAAATCGCTTTCCACTCTTGAAGCTCCCATTCAGGTCCTCTGTGCCAACCGAAGGCAGCCAGGATGTGGCTGGGAGGAGGCCAGGCTGTAGCCCGTTTGTAACCTCCGTTAATAATCCCAGCAGCGTAATTGGGGTTGCGTTTCGTTCATATTCTCTCGACAAAGTCGTCACCAAATCCCGCATAAATGGCAGCTTCTTTTGAATCCCACGTAAGTTGCAGAACGTTCGCAAAAAGCCTCGCGAAATTCTTGCCTCGGATACCACGCGAGCTCTATCCACCACCGCACAGCACTTCTCATTCGACCGCTCTGCGTTTTAACAGCTAGTTCGGCTGGAGGACGGAAGAGGGCGGAAGAAAAAGTAGAAGCCGTAGGACACCTCGGGCGGAAGCATCGCATGGAGTGGTGAATAATGCCTCGCCCAGCCGAGTGCATCGCAGCCTTCGACAGTCGCCGAGAATTTTCGATAGCGATTCGTGACGACCGCGCGCTAATAACAACAGCCCGCGCACTAGTGTAGCTAAGAAGGATTTGGGGGTGACAATCCCCCCCCCGAAATTTATCCGTTAGTGGCAACTACCCGCGATACCGAGGAGACCCCTGGAGCAGGCGTGAATCTGGATCCTCTGACGCTCACTCAATGTAATCACATTTCATTATTTGTACCAATAACGAACGAGGAATTTAGCTTTCAGAATTATTCTAACGAAATACATGCCTGACCTCTGGAAATGTACCATCGTTTCCGATAATATGTAGACCCAATGACATACCCAGGATCAAAACTGGGGGGGGGGGGGGGGGCGCAAGCCATGGTTGTTCAAGTTGTAGGTTAGATTTAAGCATGGAAAAGGATAATGAAATTAAAATTTTAAGGATACTGTAGCAGCTCTTTATTAGTTTTTAAAATGACCCCATGGACGCAGCTAGGAATTAAGGTCAGGGTGGTTTTCGCAAAATACTGGGGTTGTCTGAGGATGTGGATACCCACCAGGGTAAGCGGGAGGTGCGGAGGCCCTCTTCCTAGAAAAAAAAATCATATAAATGGTTCAAAATAGTGAGTTTTGCGGACTTCTGAGGGATATTTTATTAATATTTACAGTATTCTATAAGTAATATTAATCCGATTAAGTGAAATGGATTAAACTGAGCTCCAATTTCTCTGAGCTCTGGGGGGGGGGGGGGCGGGGGGTTATCCCCCAAAATCTCTCTGTGCCACTGGCTGCCCCCTCCTGCCCCTCGCTGAGTACGCCCATACGTAGACCCCCACTTAACGGATGGGGCACGGTCGCTGAAAACTTGGAAGGTTGACTGAACATGAATCAACCTGCATCGCCAGCCTTCACGGCACCACGAACCGACGCGGACGGACGCAGACGCCACCGAACCCGGAGTCGAACTCATCGGAGCCCGATCGGAATTGAGATCAGCGGACGGAATGCACTGAAGAAACTCACGTCCACTCATTGGTTTGGCCGTAGGTCGGGCCGTGTTTTCCATCGGGCTCCTTGACGAGGCTTTTCCTCCCTATGTTTACATTTGGACTCACCGTATCTATGTCATACAGGAACGTGGCTCCGTAGCTGAGTGGATTTATTCCATGCGCAGTTATTGCGGTGAGATTCCGGGAGAGTTCGAATCCGAAGTAATTTTTCCTTTTTTCATTTTGCAAAAAAGTCATTCTTAACATCAGCACAGTGGATACAGTTGACTCAAGAAAAAATAAACACTCAATTTTCTACCGATTATTTGTTTAACACTGATGCAATAAACAGTGGCGCCGACTCCACGGGGCCTGAGGAGGCCCGAGAGAGCCCCCTCCAAAATTCGTTATTGGGGTTAGGAAAAGATGTGTCGGGCTTGTCGATTTTCCCCGGAGTGTCCAGATATCGAGATTCGAGTTATCAGTGTTCTAATGTTGATCGTTCTCGTTGACTCTTCTAAAATGCTGAAAAAAACTTAAAACTCACTACATATAAAATTTCCCGGGGAAAGATCCCCGGTATGGCCCCCCCCAATATTTTTTGTAAGTCGGCATCCCTGACTATATACTTAAATAAATTTATTTCTAAACATATCTATTCACTGAAATGAAATAAGCAGGGGAAGTGGCAGTGTTTTTATGTTAGTGCTCTTGCGGCAAATTGCTGTCAAATCTCCGTTGAATAAAATTCCTACTCATAGTATCGACAAAACTCAATAAATAACCAGATGCATTTGTAGTTGAAATCATACTGGTAACCTTATAGCATGAGATATGATTGTAATCCCATCGATGATATGTGTATTCAAACTTCAAGTACTTAGTCACGAAAAAATGTGAGAAGTTACGTAATTAAAATCACCAATGCTTTCCTTCCAGTGGGTGTGCGAAGTAGATGGATATAAATTGGTGTATGAACTCTTTTACCCTAAATAATCGGACAACTGTTGATAATTATGAATCTATGGCCGAATGTATATAAGCCATTTCATCTATTATTTTAAAAAATGAGTAATCATGCCGAAATATTTCTATTTGGATATTCTATATACCGACATCTGGTAGAATCACCTTCTGATTTCACCGCTAGCAACCTAAGAAAGAACACCTTGCTAGCTCATTCACCTGACCTAAACCCGCATGGAGAAATTACAAAGAAATGGCGACCTAATGGTGCCAAAACAGCGGAGGTGCTAGAAGCGCGTGTCCAAGACTTTTGAAATTAGTTTCGACCTAAAATATGTGATAAATTAGTTCGATCAATACTTAAACGTCTGCAGAAAGTAGAAAAGACAGCGACTGACGCTACTAAACATATATTAACAGAATAAAATTGTTCAGTTGTACTTATTAAGCTCCTATTCTACCCAGAAAAAAATTCATCTGAGAAAAATCACGTGCGAGCCAGACCAAAAAGTTTTAAAACATGAGCGTCACCCATTTCGGTCATTTCTATCAGGAATAAATGTGTTAACGTCGTTATATAGGCGTTATATTATACATGTGTATCCTAATAGAGTCATTTATTTATTAGATATAGTCCTTTAAAAAATCAGTAAAAACTTTTTCTCGAGTCAACTTAATCCACTGTGTTGGTGTTAAAAATGACTCTTTTACAAAAGGAAGAAAAATTTATGATTATTACGGATTCCAACCTTCCCAGAGTCTCACATCAACAATTGCTCATGGCAGAAATCTATACTCCGCTACTAAGAAACATCTTCGAATTACAGAAACGCCATTTCCAAATATGAATCTTCGGAGAGGAAAAAGCCCAAAATAATCCCTGCGACGGCCCAGCGTGTGCGTGGTCGTGAGTTTCCTCAGTGCACTCCATCCGCTAACATTAACTTCGATTGGCCTTGAGCTCCTGGAGTTTGACTCCAGCTTCGGTGGCCCCGTCGAGTCCGCCGTGAAGATGGCAAAGGATGCAGGTTGATTCATGAGCCAACCTTCCAAGTTTTCACCGACTCTGGCCCCATGAATTGAGTGGGCCTCGTGGGTGTCTACATATCGATACCTCCACTGCATAAACGCTCAACAATCGCCCACCGAATCAAATCCGCTCATCTAGTACTATATGAGCTAGGGCTATCTAGATGAGCGCATTTGATTCAGAGGGCAATTGTTGAGCATTTATGTACTGGAGGTATCGATATAATTGAAAACGGTTGTAAACGTTTCCGCTGCATGCACAACGAAGTGTGCAACCCGCACACCGCCACAGCGCCTCCGAAGCAAATTTCTGGACGAACAAGTGCCAATCACACAGCGATGCTCTGCGCATTAAGTGCAGGAATCCGCCTGAAAATCTCAATGATGGTGCATTAATATGGAATGGAGTTGAGCACTTCACAAGAGGGAGGAAAGGGAGCAGGGGTTGCCAACCCTTCGAATTCGCTGATTCGGAGGGATGACGAATGGCAACGACCCCTCCACAGAAGGAAAAATGCTGGTCAAAATAGATTTTTCGAGCGATGAATTTTTGATCGAAACAAAAAGCTCATCTTTTCAACAAACATTGAAATTTGAACGGAAAGATTGCTGAATCGAAAGAATCAAGTTCTTTTTTAATAGAGTTTGTGCAAAAACAATATTATACATTTAAATAACATGTTGAAGATGTAGACTAAATCCCAAAAAACCTACTTACAATATATGTGAGATGCTCTCCTCCTGTCTGTTTTTTCCATGCGCTGTGTTATAACGATTTTGATCGTGTTTGGTGCCCAACTGGGGCATTTCATAAAGCAGTGTTGTACCAAATATTCCGAAATAACCCAGTGTAACTTATCACTAGTATCCAAATTTGTACATAGAGGTGGATTAATGCAGATGTAGGCAATACAAGTGTAAGTGGATGGACCACATGCATACATGTCTTTACCAGATGAGTGCACTTTCAGCATCAAACTGAAGTAAAGAAATAAAAAGTCTACCTTGACCTCCAGTCAACTGACAAGTCGCCAAAGTGCATATGGAAAAATTATAACTCTGATAAGAGCCCCCTATCAGAGCTCAAGGTCATAATATCTAATAATAATAATTCGAATTTAATGAGTGAGATTGGGACTAGGTAGTGCCATCATCCATCTAACGTCAATGTCATTAGTTGTGAGTACCTACATATGTACATCCTCATTCCCTCTGTTTTAACACATTCTACCTCCAAAAATTATTTGAGTTTAAGATAAATTGCCTTTGTTTTCAAGGAACATCATTCTAAAATTTTACTTTATCCTTGCGATTGCTTTAAAACATATCAGTCTGGCTTTTTCCCATGCATGTACATAGAAAAATTTAAAGCTATATATTTATTTAGAAAATTTACGAAAATTTGACAAAATTGGCAGATTTTATTCACCATAAAACTATGCCTCTACCAATACTAATGCTCATTCAGAGTTACTGATAGGTTATTGAGGAACTTGAAAACATCATTAAGGATGTCAGTAAAAAATATCAACTTCATGCTGTTTGAGTACTCCAGAGAAAATCAAATTCAGCCTTTATTTCCAGGAATTGCAGCACATTGACGAATTGACGAGACTTGAGGGTTCAGTTGCTGGAAGATGCCTGGCATTAAGAAGCCTCTACATAGGATATGTCAAACATGATCCTCAGTCCTCAACTCACACACACTTCTCCTGTCATCCTGCGCGTTGGCAAAAGACCCACAGCGCACTAGTATGTGCAGAACAATAAAATTAAGGGAGACAGGATCAAGGCTTAATAAAAAATGACATGAATGGTCAAGTGATGGTACGTACGTAGTGGTATTCGCAGGAGGCGAAATTAGAGACAGGATTATGAGAAGGATGGACGCACCATTGGTATATGCCTACTCCCAACTAAACCAACCACAAAGACCACGTCAGCAACAAATGTAACATTTGGAGTGCCGTAAAGCTGGGGTGCAGCTAGGAATTAAGGCTAGGAGGGGAGGGGGGGTTACGGGCACAACTAACACTGAGGTGTCTGGGGGTATTGCAAACCCACCAGGGTAAGCGGGAGGTACGGAGGCCTTCCACCGGAAAAAAAATTAAGATAAATGGTTCAAAATGGTGATTTTTACGGCCTTCTGAGGGATATTTTATTAATCCTCACACTATTCTAATTAGCAATATTAATCCAATTACAGTAGAATCCTGATTTAAGGTTTTTCAGGGGGGACAAACTTTAAAACACTAAATGCGGAAAAACACTAAATGAGGACCTGACATTTTTTTCAGGTTTTAGGGTCTGTAATGATTGAAATGGCTTTTTATGAATAAAAAATATTATTTTACGTAATTAAAAGGTGCTGCATGCAGCAAAAAAATTCATTGATTAAGTGTTTTCAGCCCTATGAAGGTTGCGGATAATACTTTTCAGCTAAAAAAATGGGTAGTAAAAATAAGTAATGAGAGGATGACAATTGTTTTAAAGAAAAATTTAAAATGCAGCAACTGAAAAGCACGGAATATTATTATGGAAATTAATGATTCCATTTTTACCTAATTTCAGTGGTCTCGATGAAATTTTAAATATTTTTCTGTAAAAGCGACATGTAGGTGACTATAGCATTTCTAATATAATAAGAAAAGGTGTAAGTAGGTACTCGAAAAATCGTCATTGCATCTATAAAGATGAGTGAAATAAAGGGACAGCAGAAGATCGCTAATCCCGAAATCTAAACTACCGAATATCTATAGTAAAAGGGAGGTTTTCTGGAATTATACCAACTTAACGTTTTCTGTTGCCTCGGCGAAACGAGGGATTTATGAGCCTTTAAAAAGCCTCCCGTGCGCACATTTTGGATTTCGAGGTCATCCAAAAAAGGAGAATATTATTTCTGGTATGCGTACAAGTCAATGGTGATTCAACTCGATGATGGCACCAGATTCGTTGTCATATATCCGCGGCCTCATGCAGGTCGAATGGAACCGGGAGAAGTTGTTTACGCGGCGCGCCTCTGGAGTTTGGCAATTTCGTCAGGGTTATGATGTCGAAGTCAACCACAAAGGGATACCTGCCGGATTTTCGTATTTTTCCGCGCTCATCTATTCTATCGTGAGTATGCGGTAATTTTTTTTCCAGTATGAGCGATATATTTTGAGTCATGGACCGTGATAGTTCGTCAAAACTCCGATTGTCATTCTCTTTTGACATTAATTAGCACCAGATAGATATTTTTGAATCGACGTCGATATCAACCAGCCGCATGTCGGTAAATTGGCTCCGGGATATCTAAATTACGATGTAAAATAATGTTGTTCCGCAGGGAATGAATGCTCTCACTCACGGTCATGACAGGGGAAACACTTCCTCTGTTCTTTCGCTGTTCCTCCGTGGAAACTGACCTTGGAATGGATTACAGAAAGAATCTTCGAGTGAACTGCGCAATTGATATTGGGCCTCCTCTTTTGAAAAGAGAAAGTAGCCGACTGGAAAAAGTATTGGGCTAATAATGGACTGCCCGTAGGGAGTAGAGTTGAAAGGGGCATAAGCCATCAATTGAAAACATTACGAGAAAACATTATTGTAGCGGCCCTCGGAGGATAACTCGTGTCATCAGTCGTCACGTATCATCGAAGTCAAGTTCAAGATCTTGAACTTGACTTCGAAGTGAAGGATAAGGTAGTTCGAGGTTATTAAGGGATGACTTTGCTCCATTAGATCGGATCTGATACAAAAAGTGCCTGGTCTTTGGATCAGAAGGGGAGCGAAACATTACGAGAAGACAAATCACCCAGCTTGCGAGTTGAAGGTCGCAGCGCTGCGCTCGCGGAAGAAAGCAGTTGAAGAAGCGTTCCCCGGTAGATTCTATCGACTCTTGGTAAACTTTCATGAGACTGTTCTTGTTGATGAGCATAAATTCGAAGATTTGGATGAACCGTCATGAAAAAACGTTAAATCGAGCAAATAAATCTTGAGCGGGACAAATTTTCACGACCATAAATGCGGAAAAACGCAAAATGCGGAAACACTAAATACGGATAATTTTTACATTGTCCTAATAGGGAATGAATTGGGACCCAAAAAAATAAACGCTAAATGCGGAAAAACGTTAAATGCGAAGACGTTAAATCCGGATCCGACTGTAAGTAAAATAGATTTAAATTAAAAATTTCTGTGAGCTCTGGGGCGGGTTTTATCCCCCAAAACTCCCCCCTCGCTGCGCCACTGCCGTAAAGTGCCCTCAAGACAGCACTCGGACAGCGATTGGGTAATCCCTGAAGAATCGCTGCCACCAGCAGGCTGGGCTGGACATGCAGGGAGTCATGCAGCAACACACTAGTCAGTGGCATAGCCAACTGGGGTGTCTAGGGGGTCCGGATCCCCCCCAAAATAGAAAAGCACAATTATTTTCCCAATTAACCCTTTCACTGCCAGCCCATTTCGGGTGGGATGGATGTGCAAAGACTGCCAAGGCTATTTTCTGGAATTAGCAACATTTCAGATTTAAAATTTTTCAACTACTTAATTTTATTTAATACGTCTAGATCTTGTTCCCAATTCTTAAGCTATATTTAAATCTTATAACCATAGATAGATTATGGGGGTTTACTTAAATTACAGCCGTTGAAAAGGCCACAATCACGAAAAAAAATCAAATAAGTCGGGCAGATGAATCGGCCCCTGGCAGTTTTCGCTCAACCAGCGAGGGCCGACATATATCGGCAGAGAAAGGGTTAAAGAAAAATATTGACAAACCATGAATTTACAAAATATTTCTTCAACAAATGAAGTTTTGTGATTATGAAAACTGATGAAATTAGTTTAAAACCCTCGACTTAGTACCTTGTTTTAAAAAAAATTTCCTCCTGGTTTCGGACCCCCTCCCCCCCTCCCGAACGAAATTCATGGCAACGCCACTGACACTAGCCATCATGTACGTAGCAGCCTCCATCCCCCATACTGAACAAGGCAATGTCAAAGTGAAAAGCAACTATCATTTTCATTACATGACATTTTTTACATCCTACCATCAAATAAATGGATTGATTTTAGTCAACTTTTGGCCCTGAAGAGGAGGATTGGGGGATTAGTGGGCATGAATATTCACTTTGATTGCCTTTGCTTTGTCATGGGTCAAAAATAAGGGCAGATACATATTATGAGTGCAAAATAAGAGATTTAAAACCATTCACAATGAAACTGCAATGTTCAAAAAGTATAAATTTAATGACTTTACATACTCTCCAGAGAACACTTCATTTCGTTCATATTTATAATATATCTTTTCCTATACAATTGACTTCTGGATAAAATTTACAAAATTACTAGCTGTAAAATATCATCTATAAAAATACAAGATGGTAACAGAGGGAAATGTATTAATGCATTTCCTTAAAAGAGTGCTCAATGAAAATTATGATTGTTGGTGAAGATATGGAATGCAGATGAATTGCAACTCAAAAATCAGTAGGTATATATTCACTCATGTTATTGCTTGCAAATTATGAGGGTAGAGGGAACATCTCCTGCTAATTCAGGATATCATTCCATAATATTCAGCCATATATACACTTCAGAACTAGTAAAGTTGACAGCTCAATTCAATTTAGATGATAAATTTGCACCATTGAATATGAGCCAGAAGTTCATATATGTACTTCCTAACTGTATTCACAAAGAGCTCATTTCACAAGAGCAGAAACACTTACAATAGTAAAATGTTATCTAAATAAGCTAAAACACAAAATGGAAGGGGTTACAAATCACACTGGATATTTGCAGCAGAATAAATGCTTTGAAATGACTTTTTGCCTGATGAAGAGTAATCCCTTCCAGGAAAGAAGACTTATCAGATCATACAGACCTCCAGTACTGCCATTGCTAAAATAAATCTATCGCACAGAAAACAACTCTGGGAAAAATCAACTCATGGCCCACTCAATTAAAATGTCAGGTACTGTTTGGTGTTGTTTTGCGTTATCATCCCATTCAAAAAAGGATATCAGAGAACTATCACATTTGCTCAGACCCTACAGTGAACAAGATAATGAACTTACCCAAACACTAAGCCACCGATACATGTAGCCGCTCCGACTGTCAACAGCAGTCAAGAAACAATACCACCACAATTTCCTCACTTTCCAACTTATCACATGAACACTTCTTCCTATCACCTTGGTAACACAATCAATCTTCCACACATACATTGCACATCTATCTGGATATTTGCAAGGTTGCTTTGGCAGACTCGAATCATTCAAACAGAATGTCTCTACTTTTGACTACAACTCCCTTTTTCTCATCACATTTCAACAGCTCATGGCAAACATTGTCCTCACTGGAATACTGGAGAAACACACTTGCACATTGCACCCTAGGATGCGAGTTTGCGTCAGTGGACGAACACTGCCTCACACGTGCGTTGTCCCTGCGTCCACCCATGATGCCCCACTCTCCAGCCACCAAGACTCGCGAGATTCGTAGTTGCGATCCCACCGCGAGTACACCTTGGTGCAGTAGCTGCTCTCCTGCACCCCTTGGGGCCAACGTCATACCTTCGATCCGGGCTGGGGGGGCCCGCAGGCCTCGACGGGCCTTATCCTTGTGGTGGTGATGTAGGGGCCCCTCCAGTGGGACTGTGGTCCTCCAGTTGGACCCGATCCCATGCTGCTGCTGTGCGAGTGGTGGCCCATGGAATTGGGGGGGGAGGGGAAGGGAGGGGGGCCGGGGTGCATCGAGTGCTGCTGCACGCTCCCCCTCTGCGAGTACCCCTGCGACTTGGAGCCACTCCCACTGGAGGCCGGCTGGTATATTCGTGGGTGAAGGTAGTTCCCGCCTGAAAAGGACAAGTTGCCAACGTAAAAATGGTGTTCTGTTTCAAATGGCCATGGTGGTGGTGGGGTAAAGTCCTCGCCTGCCAAACTGAAGGTCGCAGGTTCGAGTCCCGCCTGGGTCAGTTACCCCAACCCAGGGCATGGTTGTGTGTAACAGCCATTTTTTCATGCTATTTTCCCGATGTAGAAGGCCTTAAATGAGCTGTTTTCAGGGCGACGAAAGTAAATAAATAAATAAAGAATCTTCACTTTTTCATTTTGCATTCATTCTGCACCATTATTTCCACTTTTTGTTGCTCTTTCATTTTTGTGTAAGTACTTTTGGAAGACTAGTATAAAGTTTCAAGATAAAGATGGTAACATAAAGATGATCTCTGCATTCTCTTCGGGTTTTCTGATCAACGCCGCGAAAATCTTCAAATCTATATGGTAACATAAATATTAGTGGCAGTTTTATTTTCTATTCCATGCTGGTGGCCTTTATTGAAGTGTGCTTCAGGCAATACAGTGTCAAAGTATTGCGTAAGCTAGGAGCAAAGGAAGCATCCATAAATTGGAAATGGTTTTAATCTTAGGCTATGCAAGAGATGTCCTCGTTTAACCAAATACTGAAAAATCCTGAAATTCTGAACATTGAAGCTTCAGGAAATTATCTTCTTGTGCCTTGAGAATATCAGGAGCAAAATTTAAAGTCTACATTTATCAATGACAATTTGAATGAAACAATCAATATTTATTCTCTTTAATTACAATAAAATTTATTTTGTCTCATTTTTGTGTCATTAAAATTCATTTTGTCTCTGTCTTCCAGGCTTCTGGAATGCTTAAAGATCTCAAACACCTCCCCCAATTTCAACCCCCAAAATTTTTGAGAATCGGCCTTTCTTCCCTCTGAGAAATTTTTCTGATAAAGACCTCCAGAAGTCCAGTAAATCTCAATGAAATAGAATATTAATCAGTAGCTATGACAGAGTATGCGGTTTTCTCAAATACAATACATTGTTAAAATTGTCCATAGGTACTAACAAAGATGAAATGGCTTCCTCCACTAATAATCAAGTGCAGGTGGAACTTCAAATTAAAGAGGGAATTTGCCACCTACAGTCATTGAAGATTTAATTGCCAGAGGAGCTGAGAAATAGGGGGATTAACCAATGTATACGTAGTAATTAAAACAATTATATTCCAGCAGTTATGTAGGGAAATTAAGAAAATTCCCTTTCCCTGGCAGATATAACACGCACATATAAGAAATCCTCTTTTAATTCAATTCTAATCCCAATCATTGGGGATTTTTTTTTTTACTTTTTTGTATTCAATCGCTAACCAATGCACTTCATTATCAAACGCATGCCTATACCTGAACACTTTAATTTAAATTCACTTTCACTAAAATTCGAGACTAACAGCTTTGGAAGTAGAGCAATGAAGTCTCATCAAGACATTAGAAAAATAATAATGAATAAATATTAAGGAATGAAAATTTTCAGAAGTTTATGGCATACTCGACAACAGAGAAAAAATGGCTGAGATTGTCTTTTTGCATAAAAAATTGATCATGAGGCAGTATATTTATTTAGAAACTCACTGCCCCATGATCATGATAAAAATGTTTATTAATTAATTGAAAGTACGTAATTACCAAAAGTGACTGAAATTATGTGAAAGTGTACCATGTATAAGTGCACAACCAACAAGCAGGGAGGAGTCCAAGATCTCAGACTGCTCTTCGCCAAGCTCACCTCCCATCCTGCCGACGCTGCCAGCCACTCCGCCGCCGCTGCCTAGCCTCTTGGGGAGGGATCCCGACCCACCCTCGACCATGGCACGGTGCGTTGGGGGCGGGGGGGGCTGCCAGGCCACGCCTATCTGCCTCACGCTCTCGTCCGCCACCTGCTGTCGCCTTGTCCCCACCTGGTGGTGTGGGTGAGGAGGGTGGGGGGGTCCCAGCCCACTCCCCCCGCCTTGCAGCACGCTCTCGTACTCGTAGAAGTTGGACACGGGCCGGGCGTGGTGGAATGGGGAGTCGCGGTTGTCCCTGCGCTGCGAGTGGTAATGCTGCTGCCGCCGACTGCACGCAAAAACAACACACTCCTTTTTTAATCCGCTCATATCACATCAATGCAGGAACAAATAACTTTTAGACTGGACATTAAAAAGACAAGAGACCGATGGAAAAGAGGGACTTTTCGATCAACATCACATTTTGTTAATGGATGCCTTCAGCAAAAAATTGCATACAAATTTTCCATCGAATCTTTTCTTACAATCTCAAGAGTGCCTTTGTCGTTCGTATACTCCCAGCTTGATTAGAACTTTCACATGTGTTTTGAGAGGTCCAACGACATCATAGGTATGCATGTGTCACCCAAGCATAAATAATTTAAACAAACCAAATCACATGATAGCAATGCCCATGGCTGAGTTGAAGCCTTTTAAAGTCAAACCAATTACAGAGACTAATTTCAATCATTTACTTTGGGCATAGGTACATACATGAATTGAAGGATAAAATAGATTAGTGAATGGCTGTACTGAATTTTATAGCTTTAAGAATGAAGAACAAATTATTATGAGGAAAGAATACCTAATATGCAACAACAATGAGCCCTATGAAAAAGTGAACGAAAGAACATTACATATTTCATTTTCAAATAAAACTTAAATCATGAAGTCCCAAAATCCATAGAAAAGAAATGATTACAGAATTGTATGATGTTGTCTCCGATGACATCTGATACTTATATCCTCAGTTGTTGCAGGATAGTGGTGAAGAAGAAGTGGTGGCCAGTTGGACTCCACGAATTGTGATAGTAGTTGTATGTTTGCATCTATGTACGTATGTACCCCCATACTCAGGGTGAATAAAACTGTGCATATTTAAATAAGGCCAATGTTGTTAAATGATTTATGCTGATGACAAAACACATTCAAAATTTCCTTCACGTCATCGCCATCTCAGATTACTAAGTTTCATGTAGCAAAGACAAAAAAACCTCACATTTACTTCCTTGTCCACAATAAATCCTAGGCTCTGCCTCGAAATAATATTGGACTTCTCTTATAGGCATTGCGTCACAATATAATACAAAAATCTTATTTAAAAAATTGCTGTGCAGTTTTTATTGCAAAAAATTCAAATTTCAATATATATTCATGATATATTTTCCCAATAAATGAAAACAGAGTAAACCTCTTAATTTCTCCCTTCCCTGCACAATGACTGAAAAGAAAATTTTCACAATAAAAGTTGACAAAATTTACCAAACATAACATGCACAAAGGACACAAACCAAAAGCATTCAACTAATCCCATTGACTAAAAACACAAAAAAGCCACATTTACTCCCAAACACACAGTCCCACAAACAGAAGACCACAAAGTAATACTCCACACCAAATTTCACAGAAATACACCACAATTACACATATACATACAATGGTTGGGTCACTTTGAACCCTTTGATTTTGGATTCCCCAGATAACTAATTGAACGAAGAATTTTGACTTTTCTAAAGAGAGCAATGGAAAGAAAACACTAGATTGAGAAGTGGAAAAGAGAACCAGGAGTGAGAGACAGTGCCAGGAAGTAAACAGCAATGGGAACGAACAAAAAAGTCAAAGCAACACATCCTTACACATCCAATCTAATCTATCCACTTACAGAAAAGAAATAAATGTATTGGGGCACTTTGATATTTAAGATAGCCAAACTTACTCACATTCTAAAATACCACCCATCACTTATGAAATGTATGTATGTTTACGGACAATGAACGTGGACATACAGTGAATGACTTTTGGAATAGAGAGCAAATGTAAGCCGACGGCCATACACTTAGGATAACAAAGAATGCAATGGCGAGGGCACGTTGAAATCAAATCATACCTTTCATCCTCAACCTTTAATCTCTGATGCTGAACCTGCAGCCTCATTTGCAATATCTGATGCTCAGTGAGCTGTTCTTTTCGTTTGCTTTTGTGGCAAGAAAGAGAAGAAGACAGTTAGTTCAACAAAAATACTTACAATGCAGAACACATAAGGAGCTACAAGAGAGTTACCGGCAAAAAAAGATGAAGAAATGTCACCAAAACATCCGGGGACGAGAAGTGAGAAGGAAGGCTGATCTAGTGTGGAATGATGAGAATATCACCTATCCATGAGTAAAAACACCCACTCCATTCAAAAATCCTAACGGCCAGAAGACTACAGTGATGACTGATGGACAATGGTTAGGGAGAAGGTTTCTAAACAACAGCTTGCTATAATGCTGGTCATGAAATGAAGAGGCAAAGTTAAAGGGTAACCTAGAGGCCTGAGAACAATCTAAATGATCTCAGTAAAACAAATCTTTATTAGCAACAACCTCCATTCCATATCTCTGAGCAATCTAAAGGAAGTGACATCAAGCCTAAATGCCCACGCATCACGTTGCCAAAAGCAGTCTTGTCTGCTGCTGCTAGACTCCTAAAAATGATCAGATGGTGCATGCACGAACAAATTTTAATGGATTTAAAAATTTTTTTGGAGATTTCCCCTCTCAAACTCTGGGATTATCCAAAACCCTCCTCTATGCGGCTGCACCATTCCCACATGACTCACCTGGTAAGACAAAGACAAAGCTTGTGCATAGTAGTAAGCAGAGTTACAGTTGTCTTTTGAAATATGCAGCCAGGCCACATTTATGAAATGGCATGGCTAATAGAGATGATTATTCTCTCACCACAGCTTATTTGGTGACATTTCTTCAGGTATTTGAAAGTGTTAGTTCGGAAAAAAGTACTATGTACCACATAAACCACACACAATAAATCTCCAACCAAGATACAAGTACCAAGATACAAGAGTACCACATGAAATGTACAAATAAACAGTCAAAGGAGTTTATCTTTCACTGATGTAATTTGTGCGAGAAATTTCAAGAAATTACAGAAATAATGAGAAATATGCCTTAACCAAATGTAAAGTAGTGCAAAAGAACATGTGTATTCCGACAAACCCATGCACACACAATGAATGATGTTCACTGACTTTATTGCAAAGGATTGGAAATATAATTGGAAGGCATTATCATAAAGCATCATCAAACAGCAGATGATGGGAATTTTTCCAACTTTTTACTATAAGTAAAATTGGGCATTGCAGTATTTCCACCGAGTTTTATTTTGACAATACGTGTTTCGTTGCTACAAACAACATTATCACAAGAGTTCCTCCTCACGTAGGTGCTTGAAGGGGAGGGGTGAGGTGGAGGGTGGGCTTTGGGTGTCACGACTACAAATTATTTTACTAATATTAAGAACTTCCACCCCATCGTGCCTAACATCATTAAAAATTTTCCAACTTTTTAAAAATTAAAATAAGTTAAATTCAGAGTGAGAGTATTTCGCTTAATTTTAATGGTTTGCTTTCAGAAAATCATGTTTACAGTATTTTCTGGCTATACATATCCTGGTTGATGGCAATTCACCGAAGGAGAAAAAACGTGAGGGTAGTGAGGACGTTCGCAAAGTTACCTCAAACAAAATAAAATTTGCTGCTTTGCCAGCTAATTATGTGAGAAAACTTTTCCCCGGATACATATTTACATTAGGTGGCATTTTTTTCACCTCGTACCCCATGGAAGAGATAAAAAGCAGTTTTGCTGTATTCAGATAAGACTTTTCATATTTAGTGTAAATGCGCTTAAACTTTAATTGGTGAATGATATGTGCTCTGTTAAATTGCTGCATACTTAAATGTGTGGAAGTTTTAGCATTAATTCTGATTTTAATGATGGCCAAAGAGACGTTGCCCATTTGAAACTGGTGCTCTGTTTTTATGAATCATCACGTTTGCATTTTGCATTCATTCAGTACTATTACATCCACTTCTCATTGCTCATTCACACTTGGAAAACCATCGTGTAAAGTTTCCACTTAAGACAGCAAAGTTAACTTGGCACGAGTAAATAAAATTGACACACTGAAATTAAAAAAAACAGTTCCCTAATTCTCAAAGCATTGCAATGGATTCAGAACAGAGCACAGAAAACAAAGTTGACTTGAATTGCCAGCCCAAGAAAAATGTCAAATGTGAACAAGAATGTATATTGCTATAAACGTGCGTGCAAACATGAAAAAGGTTATTGATAATTGAAAGCAAATTGAATGCTTTCAAGTTTGAAAAACCATCATAATTAGGTAAAAAAATACAGAGTGTAGGACAAAAAGTTGAGATAAATGCGATTTCATCATAATAAATGGGTCTATATTTTTGACCTTAATGTACATGCATGCATTTTCAACTTCATGCAGGTGCAGTAAAGTTCTCCTAAGTGCAGTAAACAATGTAATACTAGAGATTATGCAACAGTAGTGAGACTGGAGTTTAAAATATTGTACTATCTCCTCAAAAATATCATGCAACATGCAAGCAAAATAAAGCCTCAAATTGAATAGGTACATTATATGAATACATGGAAAAGCATTCCAAAGGTCCAAATCACAACCGTTTCAACTTCTAGATAACAAAAGCCTTTAAGCAATCATATTTCTCTAATAAATGACAATGCAAGAACTACCAAAACATTTTCATGCAGTAGGACCAATTTCCATATTTTAATTTCAAATTTTGAGATTCCAAATCTAATACAGGCGGTCGTCGACTTTCGTACAATTCGCACTTTCAAAATTGACACCTTTTACTTGACTTTCGTACGCTAAATTCGTACTTTCGGACGTTGGTCTATAATTTTTTTTAAATTCCCGCGATGTTTATTGCGCATCCCAACATTCAATTGTTTCAAATGGCAGTATATGCGAACAATACGAACGTATATAATGAAGGGAATTGTTGGTAGTTGACTCTAATCTAGGTGATTTATTTGGGAGAGAGACTGCCTGCTATAGGCTCCTTTACCAAGAGAAGAAGAAAGCCTTCATTGAAGATATTTCTCTAAAGAAGTTGACTAGACATCATCAAATAGCTTTCAATAAAACTAGTAAGATCTTCTTTCTAATTGTGTTTTTTCGTTTGAGTGCTGTTTAATTCATACACACCTTCATGCCCCGTTCACATTACGATCGTCCGAGCCGTCGTCCTAACGATAGTTGACCGAACTAGCCGTGTGAATGCAAGTTCTGACGGTTCTGACTATAGTTGACGTAGTTCCGAACGTTGCCACTTTACTATGGTTAGGCGCTGGGAGAGCGGAAACGGAAGCGACAAGAGAAGGACGAAAAGCTCGTTAAGCTCTATTATTTTCATGGATTTGTCCTAGGAAGGAAGAATGTGAGCGGAAGAAAAATTATTCGGTAAATACACGTTGAAAACAGTAACATCTTGTCAATGCAGACCTCAATAGCTTTGCTAATCATCAATTTCCCGTTCACTTTAGATGTCAGCACTAGAGAGCAGCACAGGTTTCAACCATCGTAATGTGAATGCACGATAGTTCCGACGACGGCTCGGACGATCGTAATGTGAACGAGGCATCAGCAACGATATTGCATGAAATATCACCCGAATTCCGTTTGTCTTTTGTCTTTTTTGAATAACATTCGAAATATACGCGATCACGAATGTCACCTGCCAAAAGTCGAATTTTGGTGTAAAAATTTAAAGGTATCCAGAGTGCGGGTTCAACAACTACATTTTATTATACTTCTTGATATGTCTTTTTATTTATAGTGGACGTAATAAGTGGAATGTCAACTTAAACGCCAAGAGGAAGTTTCACGCGATAGCCAACGGAGTTCTTGTTTTTTAAACTTTTATTTGCATTTTCTGCGTATTTTCGAAAGATATTAGATGATGTGAGGAGTTTTATTAACATATTATTAAAATTTAGTGAATTGAAATAAAATCCATGAAAAAAAAGGATTTAGTACGTATATTCCGCTCTTTTGGAACGTAACCCCTATTTAGTATGGAAGTCAATGGTTCGACTTTCGTACAATTCGACTTTCGTACAAGTTTTCGGGAACGCATTGTGTACGAAAGTCGGGGACCGCCTGTAATCAAGAATCATTAAAAATAATGCACATAAAAATATGAAAAAAACCAACATAAAAATAATTTGAAGAGGTTCAAAAAATCCTACAATGTCACCATCGTAAACTATTCAATGGCAACCACATACATAAATGCTTTTCTTTATGATGCTTAAGGGCTCAATCAAAGGCCATACACATTGGCTTTGGAAATACAAGCAGAAGTTCAAATGCACTCTCCTCCAATTTGAAAAGCATGCTTTCTGAATTAAAAACCGCCTTGCTCTCAAAATGCTTATAATAGCTATGAGCTCGATGCAATTCACCTTTTAAGCATGACAGTTAAAAAGAACTGATTTGCACTTTCCAGCTGACATAAGGAGTACAGCCCCCAATATATCATACTTACTCCAAAAACATTTTCTTAGTATATATGACCTATAGATTTAATAAGCATTGCACTGGATGCAACACAGCATTTTAGAAAACCTTTCTAGCAGCTGAAACTAATCAAGGGTCAAAGGTATAGAATATCATCACAAGTCAAATATCGAACCCATGGATTTCACCAAATCTCAAATCCATGCATAATATGTACCTTCATATGACCCTTGTAACTATGTATACATACATACATAGATTATACATTGTATTACGTATACATAGATTCAGTTGAAGTCAGTAACTAGGATGATACATAGATTAGATACATTTAAACCCCTCATCTATGGATTCTTGAATTAATTCATGAACTAAATTGATTGGAATTGAGTGAATCTTCCAATTACTGTCTCATCTAAAGTCGATGCTATTGAAAAGCAATGAGGTCAGGGCAGGAATTAAGGCTGAGGGGGGTTTAGGTGCTACTAATACCCGGGTATGGAATATCCACGAGGATAAGCGGTACGTGTGATATTAATAAATTGAGGAATTTTAAGATAAATGGTTGAAAATGGTGAGTTTTATGGCTTTCTGAGGGGTATTTTATTAATCCTTACACTATTCTATTAGTAATATCTATCCAATTAAGTAAAATGGATTAAACTTAAAAATTTCTCTGAGCTCTGGGGGGGGGGGGTTATCCCCCAAAACCCCCCCCTCGCTGCGCCACTGAGGTCAGGGGTCCACTTTATCCGGAAGATTAAGCCAACATACCTCAAATGCTGCTGTATCTCCTCGTAGTTGACATAGTGAGAGAACTGGGCAGGGTCCGAGGGCGTTCCCAGACGGCTCCCCGGCCTGCTCCCCCCCTCCTCCCCACGTCCCCCCTCGCACATCATCACCTCACGCACTGCGCGCCCACTGCCATCCACCACTCGCACCACACTGCCCCCCCCTCTGCTGTGATGATGGCCCCCCTCGTAGCTCGGCTCGCCCCCCCCTCCGTGCATCATCACCTGTGGCTGTGGCAGACGGCTCCTCAGCCGCTCGTGAGCACCAAAGCCATCGCCGTGGTGATCCAGACTCTGCAGGGAGACAGTTTGCATTGCTCAACGCAACATTTGCACGTGTCACATGTAGCATAGCGGATATTCCTTGCGCAAGTTAGAAGGCAAAAGAGAGGGAAGCGCATCTCTTTTGAATCTGGACCAGTTAAATAGAAGCAGCTTCCGAAAATACATATGTTTCAGGAACTTTGGAGACTAAATTGCAAAGACTAATCAAATGCGGGCCAAAAAAATACACCAAAAGTTAAGATAATAACATTTTAACTTTGTGCTGTGCAAAAAAAACACAGTATTAACTCTTATAGATGAACGTTTGCTTCACAAAGGAACACCAATTTGTTACTTACTCAATCTGTCTCTCATAAATGGAGGGAAAACTATGCACAAGAAACTCTTAATTCATGAGATCTCCAATTCATTGATTTGCAAAATAAAGAGGCAGACCCTTGGAGTGATTCCACATCCATTTTAACTATCATTTATCAATTATCCACAGCCATAGAAAAAGCTGCCCAATCAGACAATCTATCACGCATTTACAAGGAGCTCAAAAGAACACATTAGCCGTGGGAGCAGGAGACATAATATTAAAGAAACCTTACCTGGCGAATGGCCTCTTCATAGCGCTCCTCTCGGTCATCCATAGGGTACTGTCCCCTGCGCTCCGCATGCCTGCGCTGGTGCTGCGCACGCAACTGCTGTATCCTCTCCGTCCTCGAGCCCTCGTCCCTCTCAGCCACCATTCCCCCCCCTTGTTGGTTGCCTTGGTGCTGCTGTTGATGAACGTGGTGCTGATGCTGCTGGAAAGCCTCCTGCTGATCAGCCCCATTCAGTCGACCCGATTCCATCTCATTGTTCTGCTATTTAGAAAAAAAAGAATGCCGTACATGAGAGACATGAATGCTTACGTGCACACTGCTGCCGCCTCAGGTCACTTCCTCTAATGATATTGATTCTGTGAACCAGGGATGTGATCCAATATGAAACTTTACGCTTTGTACCCAAAGCGATAAGGCACAGAACAATCTGACTCATTTCGGATCCGGCCGGCACAAAAATTTTCACTTTTAAAGTTAGGGATCACATGCACTTTATTTCCCACATCGTAAAGTTACGTGCCGGGTGGCACAAAATTTTACTACTTTTTTGGCTATTTTGAATTAATGGGAGAGATATGTATATGAGGATAATGTGCATCTTTTTGTCTGTTGTAATTATGCTATGTCTATTGGATGGTATTTTTTCTGATTTCATCACTATTATTGTCATTACATCTATTACTAATGTTATTATTATTTGAAATTTTCACTTCTTGGCAAAGAGGCAGGGAAACATTCCCATACGCAGGACACCTAACGTGTGATAATCATCATCTACTTTCATTTAGAAACTTTCTTATTGTGAAAAAATTAAAAAGTTATTGCAGTCCATCAATTGGAATGTATATTTGATGATCCATTCCTACTGTTTCCAAACTTATGAACAGGTTCTTCAGCATTATTGTAGCTGTTATCATTATTTGTATGATTTTGATTGGCACCAAATTTCTTTTATTTCTTGGACTATTGAAGTGTACTTTTCTATTTATCTCCTGTATTACCGTATTTGCACGAATCTAAGACGAACACGATTCTAAGACGACCCCTCCTTTTTTGGAACTCCACCATGGGAAAAAAATTTTCTAGGGGAAAACAATCAATGCGCGAATGTTTGGCTATGTTGCCTATGTCCCAGGAAACGCAGGATTTTTGGCACGTAATGACAGGAATAGTGGTACTTAATCGAGACACTTAGGTCTTATTGTTGATTCGACTAATAGTTTCTTCGGAGGGGCCATGGTCCGAAGACGAATAAAATTAAACTAGTGAAAATGAAACCTGACTTTATTAAACCCACACGGAAAACACTCTGTGGTATGAAGGCAAGCCACCCTGGAAAGTATGTAACCACTCGTACGAGCTATGCTATCGCGTTCGGCGTACACAGAGCATACTGCAGGGGGTGAAGCATGACCATATGACTGCGCCATGAAATTTTTTGTCCCAAAGATAGGGCAACTTACCCATTCTTCTCTAATTAGCGTAGCGTCAGATGGGCGGATGAATTCGGATTGTTAGTAGGGAGGAACAAAATATCCTGAGAAGATATCCCTTCCTCAGTAACTCTGACAAGTGAGACTTATGGTATAACTCGTAAATTGATAACTGATAATAACCTGATGTCCTGTTTTCGGAAAAAATGCCGCATTAACTGCCGAGAAGCTCAGCAACGAGGATATCGAGTTTTGCCAAAAATCAGCATCTTATTTTTCCAACTAGTTCCTTGCTTAAAAATGCTTAAATAACGTTAGAAATACGTCGTGTTTGGTCTCGTTCTTTTTTGAATTACGAGCAAATTGCACATATTCCAGCCTAATAAAAGTATAATACCAATTGCCGAAATTCATTGTTAGACACCTTATGAGCTAATAGGTGATTGGATGCAGCGGTTGACCTCCAGAAACCGGGAACTTTAAGCAAGTAGGCTGAAAAAGGTCAGTGGGTGAGAAAAGGGGGGCATGAAACGCGTTTCTATTGTTCTCGTGTAACTTGATATTTTTTTTGAAGCTAAGGTCTTCGTAATACGATCCCTGCGCTAGCTGGGACCATTTGTTTGATTTTGGAGAAGAGGAAAGCGTCAGAGGGGGGAGGCGAGAGATGTATGGAGGTGGATAGCGGATCTTGGGAAATGCACTTATGCTACTACCCCAAGGCTTTTAGCTTCTCCCAATGGTGATTTCATTTCGTGGGGAGTATTTAATCTATGTGCCTGTAGTTATTAGCCATAAATGACACATTGTATTTATTTCGTCTCATTTTCGTCAAAAGATTGATGTGGGAGAATTATACGTTGGGACCACCATCTTCAAACAATCAATGCGGTAAAAACGATACTTTTGAGATGCGGGAAAAAATTACATCGTCTATATGGAACCTTATTTGTGACCAGAAACGGCGAACGATGAATGCGGAAAAATGATCAATACGGGTACGATAGATCGGAGTTGCACTGAATAACTTTTCTTTTGAAAGCGGCAGTGTAATAATTTCTTTTCTCTGCCATTGTAATACTCTGAAAGGCACGGAATCACAACTAAATCGATTTCTCTAATCAGAGGCAAATCATGTTGCCATCTTACCGTTGCTCTGAGAAAAATGCGACGACTTTGTAGCAGTTTATCCCACTACGGCATTGAGGCTTTCACGTTACAATTTAGGTAAATTGTAACCAATCACACAAAAATTTTGTGAGTTGATCGAGCTTTAACTTGAATGGAGCCGAACCCAGGGTAAAGCAGGCAATCTCGCGGACTCGGCAGAAGTGCACCCGGCGACTGATCGGCACGCGCCGAATCTTTGCCTGCTGCCCAAAAATGGATTTTTTTTACTTGAACGCAAAATTAAATATGCTAAATTACTGTTAAGCTATTTTTGATGTTGATTTTTCGTTGTATAGCTATCAGGTGGCAACCTCAGGTGTCCATGATTTTTCCGACGTAAATTATGCAACCCGCTTGACGTCAAAAATTTTGCATCCGATTCTAAGACGAACCCTCTTTTCCGCAGGAGTTGCGAGGGAAAAAAACCTCGTCTTAGATTCGTGCAAATACGGTAATTGCCTAACTTTTCAGTGTTCAGTACAGATACAGCAATCAAATGAACAATCCTCTCTCATGTTGATTGCAAATTAATACTATTGTAATAATAATCATTTCATCCTGGTTTTCAAGAAGAGCCCTTAGTCGACATCCTTCTTTCTCTTTCCACTTGTTGCATTCGAAGGCCCCTCTCAACAAGGCACCACTGTACGCGCACACACACCTGTTGCTGCTCCAGCCGCTGCCTGTGCATCAAGCGCCTGTACTGCTCCTGGATGCGCTGCTGCTCCTCCTGCGCCTCCAGCCTCGCTTGCTCCCGCTCCCTCTCCCGACTGGCGTCTGGCACCCTCTCCCCAGCTGGTGCATCTCGCCCCCTGGTGGCCTGAGTGCTTGGCGCCTCCACGTCTATTGCATTCTCCACGCTCTCACTCCTCGCGAGCATCCCACCCTCCACCTCCCTTTCCTCTTTGCCACTGACAATCTGTGTTGGCACTTCAACTGCCTTGCGGTGCTTGCCAAACCTTCATTGGAAGAAAATTGGCAGCAAGGTTAATAAATGAGCAAAGAGATAACAAAGAAGCAATGAAAAAGTAAGAGGAAATTAATTATGAATGTGAAAGCACTCTAGACTTTCTGACAATGCACTCTTCAAAACTCGATTAAATTTGCATATTTTCACAGCATTATAGGCATGTTATTGCAATCTACTACCCAACTTAGTTCAATCATGGGGCAGTAAAGCATTAAATAGAGAAACATTGGAAGTAGAAAAACTCAAGCTACTCTATACTGACCAATATTTTAAATGAGCAATTCGAATAATTCGATGGGAAGGCACACACAAAGGTGGTCGGGTCATACCTGAACATGGATCCGATTCCTTTGAGGAGTCCACCACTGGAGGAGGATGATGAAGGTGCCTTCTTGCTTGAAGGCTTTCCACCAATTCCACCCTTCTTTGAGGATCCTTCAGCACCAAGTGAAGACTGCCTCGTGCCCCCACGGGTGAGGTAAGGCCCTCCAGGGCCCCCCTCGGCACGATGACCACCCGCCATGCCGCCCCTATCCGAGCCAACCCTATTCATGCCCAATGCACCACCATCATTGTCTTCTTCAGCCACTGGTCGAAACAAGAATCGCAGCATGCTCAAGTCAATACCTGTCACGGCATTCACACCAAGAGGCAAGACCCAGGGGAATTTCACAGGATTTTGGATGGAGGGAGGGTGGTGAGATATTTTATAATGTTGGGGGAGAGGTAGCAGTGCAAGGGAGTTTGCAAAAATGTTGTGCAGCATGGTAATCAGAGTGGATAACATCACGCAAAACATTGGAATCCAAAAATAACAAAATATGTGCAAGGTGAGTGATGTGGCCAGAATTGATTTGGGAACGTTTGCATCAAGATTGGGCAAATAATAAAGTTCGACCAATTTTTCATGCATGAAACATTATTGCATAGGACACAGAATTGGAAATTCATAGGTGAAAAAAAAACAATTATTTAAAATTAACATAAATAGTAGAGATCAGCAATATTACAGATAGTGAATCACACAATAAAATGTAACATTACAGTGTTGGATGATTTAAAATGTTGTTTAAACAAAAACAGTGAAAAACAAACATGTAAATCAACATATAACATGTAAAAAATGAAAAAAACATGCAATTTTTCCATGAGAAAACAATTTTAAAAATTTTATGTATTAGGATCAAAGTATGTGATGGATAACAAAATTATAACAGATTTTTCAAATGTGACATAAGGGCAGGGAGAGGGAAGATTGGAGAAAAAGAGGAAACAGAGGATGGTATTAGTTTTTGAAGCACCACTGTTGTAATTTTTGTTTACATAACGAGGGATTTTAAGGAAAAAAAGGAATCAAAGCTCAATTTTGATTGATATATGTGCCCCAAAAGTGACATTAATTAGAGGGTGTCATGATCACATTCAAAATTATTGACATTTATGTTTTCACAAATACCGCCATCCATGCAATGATTTAAAAGGCATTCAAATTACTTATTTCACAAATTTTTTACATTTTTGAGGTTTGAAATTTACAGTAAGGGCATGAGAAAATTGCATCAAGCCAGAAGTTAAAAAATAGCTATAATAGCTTTGTAGAATGTGGGACACATGATGAACAGGAGGGTATTATGTGTATATGCATGAATCATATGGATATACTTGAGCACGTACATGTTTCCATGCGGCTACGAAATTCAGCGAGACCTAGGGGTGCCTCGTAACTTCGATCGACGGCTGCTCTGAAGCTCTCATTGCACCCTCGACCCCTCACAACCACACGAGATGATCCACTACCACCAGCGCTAATAGTTCCTACGCCATGCGTGTGGTAATTGTATGGAGTCTCGCCATCTTCCTGCATTTGTATCTATGCAAAGGGAAACCAAGGGCCGTCATTACTACCACTGGAAGGTCTCACAAAATTTTTTGATTCTAGACTTTATGCAGCAATCCATTTCAAATATCTTTGCGTCCTTAGGTTAACTATGGGATCCATGTACACCATTGGTTCAACCATTTCTAACCGAGGATTCAACAGAGTTGCTCAGTAGCCTATGGTCTGCCTCCCAATTCAAATCTCCTCTACATTTTGAAATTGAAATAAGAAATTGAGTTATTAATGAGGAGAGCCCCACCCAAGTGCTTTGCCACCCCTATAAGTTGTAATCATTCTAAGACTACACCTCATTCTTTAAAGAAAGTTTGAAGGACTTGCAAATCTATTCCTTTCCACCCCAAGTTGAAAACTGACAAAAAAAAACAGAAAAACCTTCCTTAAAGAAATTATGTGAGAGTAATCCCCCCCCCCCATTCCTTTCCCCCTCTGCTTAACATCAATGACCTGCTCTGCATGCTTTTGTGCTTGGTCACTTAGCAGCACTTGGCTACCTTAACTTGTGTCATAGACAGGGCCCATTCGTCACCCCCCCTTGTCCCTCCGCACGATTTTCTTCCCTCACTCCAACTGAGGCGTACACATACGCATGCGGCATAAACGTACATGTGCATGAGGTACATCCCTGTATTTATGCGTGGAATCAAAGAAAAATATTTGCGCCTCTTTTTCTCCTACTCTAAGGTTCTGCACGCCTCACTTTGGCCCATTGCGTTTTGAATTTTCTGTGCCTCAAACTTTTGGCCATTATCAGCCTTCTGCTTGTGATATACTCTTAAATTTACGTGGCATACATCATAGGCATGCATGGAACTCAGAAGTAAGTATTCAGTAGTAGCATTAGCCTTAAGATTATTGCATTATTTATTGTAATTTGGAATGAGAGGAGTAATTGATATTTCTTAAAACAAAACAAACCAGACCACATTACAATTCGTGCTTTGTTGATAACTGCAGGGGACGGTCGCACCCAACTTATTTTCCATTCCATTTTATTCTACCTTTTCCTAATGCAATAGTCAAAGTTGCTATGATAAGGGGTCTTTAAAACTGCATTTACTGTACAACACAAATTATATTTTGCTGTAAGTAACGATGGGCAGAAATATGAACACATTAAATGCAAAATACTCGAGCATCAGATGCATAAAAAACTAATTGTAAGGTGTATATATGACATCAAAACCTGATAAAAATCAAACTGAAAGAAATCTTAACTGTCTATGGATTTTGAAGCAATCATTTTTCCAAAATGGCCTTACAAACTTAGCTGTGCTTAGGGTAGGTGCCTGCAACCCAACTTATTTTTCTGATGACAGAAAAATTGGAAGTTAGAGGAGGGGGGGGTGGAAAATTCAGTGCTTGCACGTGCAGCCAATTGCTGTCCCCCATTCGCACCCTCACCTTTTTCAACAATAAGTTTGTACAATTTTAGAGGCAACTGTGTATCCAGGGTCACACCTAAACTAGCGAGAGCACGATCCCCTCCCCCTTGATGACTCACGCTGTGCACCAAAGTCACTCAGCTCTCCCGGGAAGGCAGATAAAAAAAATTTGTCCAAGAGGCAAAGATATTTGAATAGGATAATGAATATTAGGTGTCTAGTGATGAGCATTTTGTCCTTCATTTTCATTAAAAGTCACTGAGAATCTGATTTAATTCCTCTATAATGTTTAAAAATTAACTTTTAAGAATCCAAAAATTACTCAATACACCTCTCGTCAAAAGTTGATTGTGATGTGCAGCCTTCATAAATACATAAGCCACAGGATTTTGCATAGTTATTACAGATTCTAAATTTATTCACTGCTTTCCCTAAAATAATCTTATTTTTCTTCCATTTTATTTCTTATGAAAAATAATTTAACAAAAAAAGCATAGAGATATTTATAATGTAATTCAATGATCTTACTTCTTGAACCATTGTTTGCAAGGATTCTAAACTTGAAGATTTCTTCATTCCTAATGATGGCCCAAGGTCATGCTTCCTAAGATCATTTCCTGCAAATTATGAAGAAAGTCAAGATGAATTTGGATCCTGGAACAGCAATTTTGATCTTAGGCAAAAATTAATGTTATCATTAGAATAAGATTCAATTGTTTAAGGGCAGTGCATGTAAGAGGCCATATATTTTCACATTTACTAAAGCACCTACTAAAGCAAAGTAAAATATTATGTTATCAGTGAGCCTTTCATTGATTGCATGGTTTATTTTTAAGTACACAAAATGATATTTATCGATAATTTGACATCATGGAATTCATAGAAACTAAATACACAGGGCCACATCCAAATAACATAGAAAGAAGTACATAACTATTCCCGTAGTTTGTGGAGCTCATCTCTTCATACACAAAACTCATTCTCAAATTCAAATGCTTACTTGTTCCAACACATCTACTAGTATTCAAATCTTCTCATGGAGTTGCCCATTCCTCTAAAAACACTCGTAATTGCTCCTTATCGACTACGTATATAAGTTCAAAAGATAATGATTTTCTCACTATTGTTAACAATTTGTACAAATAAAACTACCATTCGTGTCATTACTGTGAATAAGAAGTTCTCCAGTGCAGCTTTTGTTCACTGATAGAATGAAACTAATTCCATTCGCATTCGCAATTCCATGCTCTACACAGTGCTCTTCTCAAAGGTTCACCGTAGAAAACAGACTTTTCAAAGTTTGAATTCAGGTGCAAATGGATATATTGTCCACCTCATGTCTACACAAAGCAATATCAAATCAAATTGAACCCTAAATTGGGTACCAAGCAACAAACCACAGCTACATACCTACTTCAACCCGAATACATATTAACAGGCTACAACCTCATTCATTTTCTGTGCTGTCAAAAGCATTTACTACCATCCAAGGTGCACTCACTTATATGCAGCTCCTAATGTTCTACTAATAAAACTAAGATGTGTATGGCTTTTGTAGGGAGACATAATAGATTATGTTAACGGAAGAATCCTTCAAAAACCCTGATTTCAATAAGAATTACACTTGGAAACCAAAGTTCCACTCATATATGAAAACAAAGATGCATGCAAGGTGATAAGCAATGTTACGAAAATTTGTATAACCTACCTTATTCATTCAGTAGAAAATTATCATATTTTTTAGTCTTTAGTCACTTTTTTTTCATATTTCACAAATACAATATGAAACGAAAAACTCAATAGGCCATTTACATAGTATCTCACTTACACTCATAGGCATGCATACTCACACATCCACGTAACCAAACAAAAACAAGATCCTTTGTGAGGGTTGAAGGGACCCAAACTAAGACTTCCTGGTTGACAACCTCTGATTCTTCTTTCTCTAGTCCTGTGAACAAGACTCCGCAGTAGGTAGCTGAACAGCAAGTCAATTAGTTTGGGTCCATTCTATCCTCACAAGCAATCTTTCTTGTTTTGGTTGTATGTATGCATGTGTGAGTTTGGCTATAACAGTTGAGAGGCTGGGATTTGGTCCGTGCGATGAAACTCTCCCCCCTACCCTTTGAGATTAATGCCCCACTTAATGTAATTGCACATTTCACAAACAATGCGCAAACATGAAACTCTTCCCCCTTCCCACCCACAACAACACAGTGATTCATTGTTGCAAGGTGAACGAGGATATGGAGATAATATATACAGGCAATTTCATTTTTCATTTCACATAGTATCTTTGAGATCAATTCTCCATCTGTATTTTTGTACTAATTTCACAAAATATGAGTCAATGATTTAATAACACTGTTGCGATGAGAAATTTTGTCACTAACATATGTATCAAGTCTCCTTTCAGTAAAAAAATAATGAACCACCAAAATGTACTAAACAATAATTAATGCATGAGAAGATGTAGCTGATAAATGCAAGGAAAAGAAATACTTTTGTTCGAAACAAGATAAATAATCAAAGCCAACATTGCCATTATGAAGGGCAGTATTGAATTGCTTGTTTGCTTTGATAGCTTTGTGTAGACAACTGGTATGAATAAGAAGATCCAGATAAACTTTAAATTTCCATCAGCAACTAATGAAAGTCATATCCAAGATTTCAAATCTTGGTATATGCATACATACATTAATAATTCTATAGATTAAATAATTTTTATGAGGCTCAATTTTTTGGAAACATTGGTGATAATTTGCCCCAAAAATTTAATGCCATCCAAGAAGAGGTATGGGAGGCCAAAGGAGAATTATCGACATCAAAAAATTTGAGTTTAAAGCATGAGAGCTGTTGATGGTTTCACAATGACGACCTGATAGGAATAAGCTTATAGAGTGAATTATTACCATTTGCAATGATAAGGAATTATTTCTTCCTCGGCCTAATGGCAGCCACTATTTTTACACATAATTTGTGTACTATATGTGAATCCCTAACATACTGTAAATAGTATCAGAGGGGTGACAATATCCCAAATAGATGATTTTCCTCAAGAATATGCACCTATATCCCTGTGCTTACTGCATACTTTAATTCCTAATACCATATATGAAATTAAAATATTTGCTATGAATAAGTCCATGAAAAATAATAGATTCAACCAAGAGAACTTTCCACCAACATGCTTTTGCACAAATAAGCGCCTACGAAATTCAAAAGAAAGAGAATTTCTTGGCATACCAAATTTTCTCGAAAAAATGATGTCAAAGCTATTGCACGACCAGAATGAACTATAGCTTTCAGTATGACATATGATACATGTCGGCCCACAGGATAAAATGTAGCAATCATTGCATACATATTTATATGTACAACAGTAAACCAGTGTTCTAATTGAAAGACATACCAAAGTATTTGGAAGGTAAAGAAATGCACCACAATTACCACAAATATGTCATTAACACAAAAACCCATGATTAGCCAACAGACGGATGAGGAACACAAACTAAGTTTTAATACCACATGCAAAACTACAGAGAAAATTAAAAATTAATTCGAAACACAGAAGGGTTCTCCTTGTTAGCACAACATTGAGTGATTTCATGCCATAAACATCTACCACGTGCTTAAGAAAACCAGGCTTATTTCCCGTGCCATGCAAAGAACTTTTATTCATTAAAAGTAACAAATTTCCAGTGACACCAAATTAATTTTACCTTGCCCTATTGTGCTCACTTCCTACTTTTTACAGCTATTTTATGATTCAAAACCCCGCCATTAACTACCTAAAAGCTTAAAAGGATTATGTATTTCCTTATTATCAAAGCTGAAATTATTAGGCTGTCCTCTCATGGCATCTAAGCCATAAATTGACCCAAGTTATCTTTTGTATGTAAGCTGTAGCATAAAATCCAGCTCCTGCACTTCAAATTCCACAGCTAGAAGTCCCAACATACCATCTGCTTCCGCGTGTGACCTAGTCAGGCTGATGATAGACTCGGCAGAGTTGGCCCTCACCATTCCGACGCCTTGGTCTCTCGGAATATAATGATCTCTCCTCTGGTATCCGTGCATCCCTAATACACACACAGAAATCGATACCTCCAATTGTTAAAAAAAGAATCAAAACAATGCACAAGACATGGTGGAGATGAGAGAAACTTATGAAATAAAAAAGAGACAGGTTCATGCATTCTGTTAAGACTCATTTCACATTCTGATTTGAACAGAGTTAGCTTGGAGAGGTGACAAAGAGGGGGGGGGGGGGAGAACAAGCACGTGGCTTACCGTCCGCTCGATCTCGTTGGCCATCCTTCTCTGCCCTCTTCTGCTCGTTCATTTGCTGCTGCTGCATCTGCATTTGACGCTGACGCTCACGCTCCTCCCTACAACAACCACCTTCGTTATAACATTTCATGCTTTCCCGGCAATCCATACGGGTGAACTTTTCTCAGGCTTCTCACCGGGTGGGAAAAGTTCACCCTATTACGTGTACATATAGGTACATACTTAAAGGGCTGCCCATAGTAGACAAATCCCAAAAACAAAGTGCTACAACCAAATATAACTTCCCACAGTACTTTAGTTACATTAAATAGGCTAAAGATTGAGATAAAGTAAACAACTGCATCAATCAAAGGTATTCTATTTTTTAACAGCAGGCTTGCATGGAACTTTACGAAAATCATGCCCTAAAAGCACATTCTTGTTCTGTCTAAAATACATTCAGTCGTATGAATTTACTTTAAAACATACCCTGCTAACCAGAATGCATTACCTTTGTTGATGCCTGATTAGCAATACTGATATGTAAAACCCAAACCAATTTTATGATGATGTCTTACAATCAAACACATTTCTCCTATATTCGAATGATGAGCCGATCACTCCAAAATTTATGAAGATGATCGCTCCCATGGAAACTTGCCTCAGTCGTTTATTTCTCTGATAAGTGTCCGTGTTCTTTGCATCCAATGTCGCATGCCTCTTCTCTGACATACTCTGCCTTCCAAAAGCATCCCTAGAAAATCCAGCAGCATCGGCTTCTTCCAATGAAGTCCTTTTAATGGCACAAAAGAAAGAGATGTGCGAGGTTTAAATTATTTGTGCGCCATATTGGCTCAGTACTGCATGGACACATGATATCATTTTGTGAAAATTGTATTCAGTTCCCTGATTAAATTATTTATTTACTAGTTGAAAAAATGGAGATTTGGCATTTGGCATAACTTGCCATTTAATAATTACAATGCCATGAAAAAAATCAATAACACACAAATTTTAAATGAAATCTCCAATTAGGATCTTGCAGAGGCATTACAAGAAAAAATCATTACAAGATATTCTTTAACATATGCAACTTTCGATTTCATTGCTACTTATTATGATATTCACCCTACGTATTTGAAAAAAACAGTGGGTAAGTAAATGTGATAGCTGCTCAATTCAAATACACCCATGTCTCGTATAGCGCAAGGGATGCGTTCCTTGGGGTCTTTGCGCTATACGAATTTGTGTTATACGAGAGCGTTTTAACATAGGGAAGATAGGGATGCGTTCCTGGTAGCATAGGTCTTTGGTATTGAATTTCCTCTAAAACATCTATATTCCCATAAAAAGCCTTAGAAAACATTATTTCTCTAAATATTTATAGTTTAAAACATCTTTAAAGATAGTATTCACGCATTCAAATACTCTTATTACTCTTATACTAAAAAAAATTCTTACGTGCTTTCGAAATTCCATCCTGTCGTGCGGGTGGGCTAACATCTGCTATCTCAGGGGATCGTAATGCGTTGCCGGCAGTTGACGATTTTTCAAACTAGTCTAAAAACAACTGTTGTGTCACCCAGGCCCTTTTGTAGCTCATCGAAATGACAGGAAAATGCTACTTTAAATGCCATTTCATACCTAGCGGAGTTAATGAATGATAAATCATTTTAATTTGAAGTCCTCCGAGTCATTAGCAGCTACGTGAAACAGTCTTTAAATGCCTTGAAACCTGACCCAGGTTTTCCTTCCCTGAAAATGAATGAACGAGAATGCATTCTTTTCCAAAAGAATATCGTCTCGTCAACACTAGATCTAGTTGAGGGGGAAAGGAGCCACTTTCAATCACAGCTTGGAGTTCATCAGAAAATGTTGTGGTGGCTGCGCTATCAACACTTGCAGATTCACCTGATATCGCCGCACTGAAAATACCTGCTTGCCGTTTAAATTCTGGAACCAACCGCTTTCACTAAATGTCTCGGAGCGATTACCACTCTCGTCTTTTTGTACTGATTCACCATGAACTTTCCGTATGTGTAGACTGCTTGGCAGTGGCGGCTCGTGAGTCAAATGCTAGGGGGGGCGCACTCCACCGGGGGGTCATAATTTTTTAATATTTCGTGTATTTTATTAAGTTTTTACGGCAATCTAGGAATTGAATTCTGTGATGCCATACGTTCCGTTTTTTTCAACAAAAATACCTAGTTTTCCTAATAAAGCTTGATTAATAAATACTAAATGCAGTAGACTCTCGGTCATACGGATCGGCTTAGTCCGGACTCTCGATGATACTGATCAATGATCTTGAAGAATAAAAATATATTTGCTGCGATATTTTGCAAATACAAACGAAAATACGTAACTTTAGGTTTTAGCGTCTACATTCTTCGTGCGGATATGCCCGCAATACACTTCTGTTGTTCGTTTTGCAATCATAATGCGTTATTTGTCAAATCTATACAACATTTGCAATGATTTAGGTAGCAATGACACTTGTAACACCTGAGGAAGGAGGAAAGTGTCACTGACTTCCACTAGGCAACAAACACTACTAGAATGCGCGCGCTTTGCTATTGCAGATGTAAACTTTGATGGCGGTGTTCGCGTTGCTTCTTGAATACAGTATGATTTAAAATCAACAATTAAACATTTCTCACACATTTTTAACAAAATATGAAATACTCACAGGCCTTTAGTTATATTGCAAAAGTCCATCCTTCTCTCATTTTGTCCAGCAAAGTGATCAATTACACGTTCGTTGAAATCAGCGCTGGACAACAATTTCTTTCTGATTAAACACATGGCAAGGGCACTAGTCTATAAATAAACAAGGGACGACACAAAATAGGCCGACGAAAAATACGACCAAGAAGAACAAGGTGCCTGGACACAGAATTGGGACAATTTTTCCCTATATTTCCCTTTAAAAAACGAGCACTGTTGATTAATTCAAAATTGTCTTCTTGAATGTACACACAGCACTAAGAAACTTCTTAATCGGCAATTACGAACAATTAACTCCTCGAAAATGATGTCTGAACTCATTTCACTCCGTTCTTTCCGAGAGTCTTGCCGTTACTATAAGGACGACTCAAGGGAGATAGAAGTCGTGGTCCACTAATGCTGATTCAGCTGAGGGACGAATTTAAGGTCAGCAAAGGCATTCAAGCAAACAAAGGACGTCACGGACCATCTCCTTGAGTCTAAGATTCATACGTGGTAAACACACGAGACACCAACGGGTCGCATTTGGAATAACCGTGTCTCCGAAATCATTGCCATGATATAATAGAAAATAAGTTCTAGATCGTAAAAAAAGACGACTCGACTGAGCCAAAGATGGGAGCTGTAAGGATTTCCGCACTGATATGAACTCTTCGAGGCCACTTAAATCAGACCCAAGTGGGCATTTTCCGTCAGACAGCTACCGCTCTGCCGCTGAGGAAGTAGGTGAACATGAACTAATACAACAAGGACGGCTAGAAAAATTATGAACCTACACACAAAAGGTGTATTGTACGCGGCACTTCATGACATTAATTGAATGACTCTATTTAAAGTCGCGCTTAACGATTTAAATAATATTTAATCCTTCACCCTATCACGCACGCAACTATTTCTTAAATTATAAATCAGTGGGGAATGTTAACTGATTTTTCCTAATACTGCAGGTCTTTTGATAAATTTATCTGAAAAATAGGTACCGCATTTCTAATCATCGGGATGATATGAATACATAGTTAAGGGCTAAATATTATAATATTAGTTTCCCCAAGGTTCTTGAAATTCGTAATCATAACAGAACTGTGTCAAATACTCGAGAATAGTTTTCCTTCGTCAATACGGCCTTTAACTGGTTGGATTTTATGTGTTCCGGAATTCAAACACCAAAAAACGCAAGCATAATGGGATAATTTATTTACTGTAGCAATACCTACCAGTAATTAAAAATTAAAATAGTATAACTACACCCAGTACAGTGACCATTCTGATTCCGTAGGTCCCTTTTCTGTGGCAGCACCAAGTAGACGCCAGATTATACGCCCGCCGGCCTGCGCAGCGATGTCAACTCACTCGTCGCTCTGCGCATTTTCGGACGACGTCCCAAGACTTCCATAAGACACAACGTTAGACGCGTCATAGCACCAGCGGCCCCCACCACTACCACTCTCCGTATAACTGCACGGGGATGGATTGGGACGTTCTAGCCAGCGCCCCACGGCTACAAATACGAACTTCTCGCGCTATTTCTTTTCGTGTTTTTCCAACACTTTCGATGTATGGGACTGAAAAAACGCTTTGATTAATCAGATGTATAATTATAAATTAATGGATATTTATTTTTTTTACTTTTTCAAATATTTGGGAGGGGCGGCGTCCGAGAGTCCTTATGGGCAAACCGCCACTGCTGCTTGGTTGAAGTTGGTGCGGCTGAGGTCACTGATATTTTAGCTTCGTCTTCATTCAGAATAAGGCATCGTGAGTTTAAACTTCCACGCAATATCGCTTTGACGCTCTTCATTTTCAAAGCAATTGACCTCTCTCAAGTCCTCTTCTAGGTTTATGGTTTTTCTTGATAAATTCTTGATTTTTCTATACGCATTCCTATTTTTTGCCATATTCTCTTGGTTTTTACTCTGTATGGCTCTATCTAAATCACCTTCTTCTGCTGAACTGTATTCCTGAGACGCAGAAGGCCTATGACTGCGGGGAGGGAACGAAGCCATTAAGTTTGAGACTCTATAGCGGACCCTTTTATGTGTTGATGCTATTCATGCGCAACTCGGCCACCGCTCCATTTCTCCCCCGTGAATACCGGATGACCTTGAAGGCTTTAGCGTAGACCCTCTACCTGGAAGTCAATCGCCCGGTAACCTACGATGGCAAAAATACGTCTCAAACCGTATTGCTGAAAAAAAACTCATTTCCACTAGCCCCACGCTTAATTAACGATCTAAATTATTTATTATCATTCTGTTAAGGAGATGAGATAAATCTTCGGTAGGCCGGCTATCTGGACACAATGACGAGTAATACTTTTGGCAATTGCACTGCAATGAATTTCGATTAATATATAAACAAAAAAGAAGATTTGAGGCAAGAAATAATATTAATATGCGTAAATTGATAGAAATTACGTGTGTACTTAGTGCAAGTTCACGTTTTATCACGAGAGCGTTTAAAATTTTTGATTAGGCTACACTGCGTTGCAATGTTTCCCCGAGGAACGAATTTGCGCTATATCGAAATTGCGCTAATCGAAATTGCGCTATACGAGACATGGGTGTACACAAATATCCACATATCTCTGATGAATAAAAAGTAAAGAAGATGCTTATACCATCACCAACTACTATAATCAACTTTGCATCATGCATATAGGTACTACAGACTTATTAACACTTTCAGCCCCAGCCTTATGAAGTGGTTATTTTTGTAGAGGACCAACATTTTTGAGTGTTTTTCAATGGGTCATATTTTATTACATATAAATAAATGACACAGTTAAGGTATTTTCCAGTTTCATAGAATTAAGCTTTAGTAATAACACGGAAATATTAGGAAAACAATGGTTGAACAGTTGAATAATTGTATTCTTATAAACATTGCATGTATTTGACGAAAAATAAATCGGTAGTCCATACGTGTACTGCTTATCTACACAATCTGAATCATGAAGTTCATAAATGCGTCGTCTGTGGCAGCACTATGCAATCATGACCTGCCAAATGTGGTGTAATGTGGAACTAAAAGAAGGCAAAGCAATTATATAGGGCCAAACCCGACTTAAAATTGTTCATAGCAAAATAGGAGCTGAAGTACAGTAGCCCGAGACAGACTCGGGCTCAGGCCAGAGGGCATTTCACGTAGCCCAACCTATGCTAGGGCTTGGTCCTGAAAGTGTTAATCTAAGATGCATATCTATGCTTATATATAACATTAATAGTATTGTACTGAAAATTACATAAATGAATTAAGTGTTTCATCAAAATACTTAATTATACCCACTGGCTTTCGTAAGTGATGTCTGATCCATTTTGGCCACTTGCATGCTGTTGGTCGCCAAGCCTTTTCATTGGTAATTCTTGTCTGCAGGTGAGTGGATTTGATTGAAATATAATGAGTTTAGAGCTGATACTAATAATTTACGTACAATATAAAGATACACAAGACAGGTAGGAGCAGATAAAAGAAATATATAAGCAAACTACAATGCAATGAGATGTTCATGTATCAACCATCAACATAGCAACATATGAACGCTAATGAATAAAGTGCTTTCATCTATGTAACTTTTAGTGAAGAGTGACAATAGTTAACTATAAAGACTAACATGAAAAACCTCTTTCTAGCCCCTAAGTGGATTTTACAGAATGAGAAGGTACTGTGCAATATTTTTGGCCCCAGAGGTGAGGAAGTTAATTGCCATAGATTTCTTCATTCATACACCAATCCAAATGTTACATTTACTAATAAATTTCACAGATTATGTCTTTTACTGTGACAAACACCTTATTACTCAATTTCTAAGAACACTGCTTGGTACTTTAATGAATAACCAATGATGTTTTTACTGCTTTATATTTAATGCCATTTTCAGTCATATTTTGCAAAATGAAAAGGACACAAAAATAATTCCCATACAATAAAGGAGAGGAACTGCAGTAAAACCTCAATGTAAATCTCAAAGAAATCTATGAGAATTGTAAATTTGGCAACTTGGTCGCATAGGGAGTGCGCTATATGGAGGTGTTTCGCAGATGGCGTTGACATCGGGCGATCTAAGAGTCCATGTTTAATGCAGAGATGAGTCCTGAAATAAGAGCAGTTGCAGTGGGATCCTGTTGAAACGTTTTCTGAAGGGAAAGGAAAATCATGTAACAAATATAGCATGTCAATATTATATAAAGCCCCTTAGCGTGACTACCTCACTCATGAATTTGTGCTAAATAATTACAGACTGCTTCCAGAGGGGCTGAAGAGCTTAAACTCTAACCCTGTAAACATATTTTAAATGGTGTGAGTTCCAGTTTTTCCCTGCACTGTTCAGGCCTCCAATGTCTGCTGTCCTCAGGAGGTCTCAACCAATGTGCTTCATTTGATGCCCTTTTTATACCTGTTAACCCCTGGAATCTGGAGAAACAGGTCTTTGAACCTGCACTTTGACGGGTCACCAAAACATCCTATGGATATATGCAATCCAAGTGATAACTCTATGACAAGTTTCCCGCTGACTCCCAATTCTCACACAGATTGGGAATAGCACATAATAAGTGCCAACTGCATTTGCTCCAGGGAAAAACCTCAATTCAGCCCTGTGTTGCAAGATCTATAGATCTATCCATCTGTGTCTGCGTGATCATGGATTCAACAAGGTGGTTTGCATGGATGAATCAAATCAGTGTGCAGTGATGGAAAATACCAAATACAAATACATAATACGTTAGATACCACACCACAGGGTAGCATCAAGTACAAGTTGTCAGAGAGGCAACTGCTTAAGGATGCAGTTCTGTAATTACAGCTTAACTCCAGTATTCCCCCTCCTTCCTCTTGATAGTATGGAATATAGGTTCATACCTTAATTTCCACTCATACCTCCTGTCGACAACCTCTGATGTCGAAAGTGCATGCATGTGCGTGATCTGACATCGGGCATTCCTTTGTGTTAGGTTGCCACAAGGCAACAAATTTTTCATTGCTGACCACACTGGCATCTTCATAATACGTATCTGTAGTCCTTAAATTATGAATTTTGTGCGATTCGCGGCTGAGCTTTAAGCCACCGGGTGCGTCCACCGGGTTGCGGATGGTGGGTCAACCTCTAGATATAGAGGTTAGCTGCGATATAAGCAAGTTTACTTGTCGAATAAGCAGTCGTGGACAAAAAGCGGCGGTTATCCGAGGTGGTATGGGTCTATCCCTGGGTGAGATAGGCCATCTAAATGATGCACTAAACCTGTGAAGATACCGTGACTTGGCGATGAGAGGCCGCCAACAATTATGCCTCACATCACCCGGAGGAGAGTGCAGCAGCTCTTCTTCATATGAGTGAAGGTGAAGATCACGATGGTCAGTACAGCGACACTCATTGCACTTCAGGCGTGGTAACATTTACTTTAACGGCTGTAGTACTGCGATGTGGAAGGCAAGGGGAAACCACCACATTATTATCCCGAGGAGGCGCAGCTACTCCAACTTTAAATTGTCTAACATGATGGAATTCTCTCAGGCAAAAAATTCCGGAGGTAAACATTCGGATCTCCGGGCGGGGACTGCCCGAGAGGGTACATCGGTCAATTGTGATAAAGTTATGAGGATAGGTACATGGAACGTGAGATCACTCAGAACTTGCGGTAAGCTAGAAAACCTTAAAGTGGAAATGGAAAGACTGAATATCGACGTGCTAGGAATCAGCGAAATGAAATGGCCTGAGGAGGGAGACTTTTGGAGTGGAAGCTATAGGATTATACACACAGGATCCCTGAACGGTAATGCTGGGGTTGGGATAATGCTCAGAAAGAGCGCCGGAATGCGAGTGAAAAGCTTCCTACAGTACAATGAAAGGGTAGTTATGGTGAAGATAGAGACTAAGCCGGTAGATACCGTAGTGGTACAGGTCTACATACCCACGACAGACTACGAGGATGAAGAAGTTGAAGACGTCTACGATGATATAAAGGAAGTAATCAAAAAGGTAAGGGGTGAAGAAAACCTAATTGTTTTAGGTGATTGGAACACTGTCGTCGGCGAAGGCCAGGATGAAAGAACAGCCGGAAAATGTGGATTAGGAAATAGAAATGAAAGAGGAGAAAGGCTGTTAGAGTTCTGCACAGAACACAAATTAGTGGTTGCCAATACCCTATTTAAGAATCACATGCGAAGAAGATACACATGGAAAATGCCAGGAGACAAAAGGAGATTTCAACTAGACTATATTTTAGTGAAGCAGAGGTTTAGAAACCAGATAAAGGACTGTAAAAGCTACCCGGGGGCAGATATCGACAGTGATCATAATCTAGTGATGATGAAATGCCATCTGAAATTCAAGAAATTGAAGAAATCAGCAAAGAACACCTGGCAATTAGAGAAACTTAAGGAGCAAAAAAATCCACAGGCCTTTCAAGAAGTAGTGGAGCGCAAGATAGGACTAGATCAGTCTGAAAACTTAGTTGAGAATAACTGGACTAACATAAAAAGTGGGTTTCAGGAGGCCGCTAGAGAAGTTCTAGGGATAAGAAAATGTGTTAAGAAAAATCCATGTATCACGGATGAAATCCTAGACCTCATTGAAGAAAGGAGAAAGTATAAGAATACGAATACTGAGGAAGGACAGGCTTGCTACAAGAGAATAAGGAACGAGATTTGCTGCAAAGCGAGGAAAGCCAGAGAAGCGTGGATGAGGAATATATGTGAGGACGTACAAAATAACCTCGTAAAAGGGAAGTGGAAGCGGCCTATAGAATAGTGAGGAACCATTTCAAGGAACGAAACACAAAATGTAATAGCATAAGGGACAGGAATGGAAACATTCTAATTGAAAACGAAGACAAAGCCGAGAGATGGAAGGAATACCTGGAGGAATTATACAACGGAGCAGACTTAGCTCAAAAGTTCTCGAAGAGGAAAGTGAAGTTGAAAAGGAAAACATTGGAGCAAGCATCTTAAGATCGGAATTTGATGCTGCAGTAAGAGACCTGCGAAAGAATAAGGCCCCAGGAATAGATGACATTCCAGCAGAGTTAATAAAAAATGCAGGAGAAAAGGTCTTAACTCAACTGTATAAAACTATCTGCGATATGTACTCAACAGGAGATTTACCTAGTGACTTCGAGAAGAACATCATCATTCCCATACCCAAAAAGAAGAGAGCTGAGAAGTGCGAAGAATTTAGGACCATAAGCCTGACGACACATGCGTCGAAGATTCTGACAAGAATCATTTACAGGAGAATTGAACGAAGAGCAGAAGAATTCCTGGATGAGGATCAATTCGGATTTAGGAAAAGCAGGGGCACAAGGGAAGCAATTTTGGCACTTAGGATGATCATAGAGAAGAGAATGGAGAAAAACAAACCAACCTTCATAGCATTTGTCGATTTAGAGAAGGCCTTTGATAACGTGGAATGGAATTCAATGCTTAGAATTTTGAAAGAAATCGGCGTACTCTACAATGATCGTAAAATTATTCATAGTTTGTATAAAAACCAAGTAGCTGTGATCAAATTGGACCAAATGGTGCAGAAGCGAGAATAAGAAAAGGGGTGAGACAAGGTTGTGCACTTTCCCCCTTAATTTTTAATGTTTACATAGAGAAAGCCATCAACGAAATCAAGCAGAAAGCTTCGGGTGTCAATATCCACGGAGAAAAAATTAGTATGCTGCGATTTACTGACGACATAGCAGTCATAGCCGAGACAGAGAAGGATTTGAAGAAGACGTTGACAAACATGGAAAGGACAATGGCCAGATATCAGCTGAAAATCAACAAAAAGAAGACTAAGATATTAGTTAGCAGCAAAAGAGTGGAGGCTAAAACAAACATCAACCTAGGACAGCATAAGCTTGAAGAGGAGAACGAGTTATCTTACCTGGGAAGCCGAATTACCAGCGATGGACGGAGCAAGAAAGAAATACACAGTAGAATAGCGCAGGCAAAGAGGGCTTTCTACAAAAAGAAGAATCTTCTTACAGCTGAAAATACCAGCATAGAAGTAAGGAAACAATTCATCAGATGCTACATATGGAGTATGTTTCTCTATGGAAGCGAGGCTTGGACGTTGACAGCAGCAGAGAAGTCAAGAGTGGAAGCATTCGAAATGTGGTGCTACCGAAGAATGATGAAGATAAAATGGATTGACCGTGTGAGTAACCAGGAAGTGCTAAGGAGAGTAGGAGAAAAGAGAAGCCTCCTAAAAACATTAAGCAGAAGAAGGGACAACTTAGTTGGCCACATTTTGAGGCACGATGGTCTGATGAAGACAATCGTTAAAGGACTAGTGGAAGGGAAAAAGGGCAAGGGACGGCCCCGAATGAGTTATATCGGACAGGTTATAAAGGATGTAAAAGAGAATAAATATGTAGCTATGAAGAGATTAGCGGATAGGAGAGAGAAATGGAGAGCTGCGTCAAACCAATCTTAGGATTGTTGACTAATGATGATGAAGAACAATAAGTCTGATAACCCACCATTAGCCCCCGGCCAGATCCGATATCTATCTATGTTGTGAGAAATAGTTAAATTGGAAGGCATCGTAGGCCATGCTGGCACTCATGCTTCTGATCAGCAGTGCAGCTTATGGCAGCAATTGAAGAAGATGAGCAAAAAAAAGTCCATAGATCACTTAAAGAGACCCTCTTAGGAAAATGTAGAAAATGGAACTGTAATTGTATATAAAAAATGGTACAATAATTTATTAGCGATAGTAAAGATTTTGCGACACAGCAATAATTTTCCTCACTGGAGCTTTTCCAGCTACATACTTATGTTTGCAGCATGGACTGTACTCCATAATTCGCTGTCGATTGAAGCCGTGCTTGGACACAGGCTCCCAATTACTCGGCCAGAGCATTCACCCTTGTCTCAGTCAACAATAAGGAATGGGAAATGACTTATTTATAGCAGACTGATTGAATTCACATGCCCTTTTGCAGTGCTCTAGCCTCAATTCTGTCAAGAAGCCAACTTACAATATGTATGCATTAAGTCCACTCTTAAATAAAGGTGAAATTGAAACCATGACCCAATATTACTTATTCTCAACAGGAGCCCACATGTAGACTTACTTGTGAGGAGATTTTATAACTCTAGAGATTTGTTACCAGAGGTTTTCCTGCATTCATATACTGAGCATGGGGAGGGCCTGGGACCGGGACTATGACATTGTTTTGAGGATCGTTTGTAAAATTTTTCTCTATGGAGATTTACAATGAGGCTTTGCTGCATTTACTCAATGCAGAGTTGTATACCAAGGCTTAAGATCACAGTGCAAAATCAGCTACTTCTCTACATCAGCTGGAAAATTTAAGTCACTGAAAAAATAATTACTTTTTGCAAATTATAGGAAAATTGCTTTGGCTATCACAATGACTTGTATGTTGTATATCACTCAGTTACCATTACAATCTGAAAATCAATATATAGGTACATATGTATGCAAAACAAGTGGGATATATCTAATTTTTAACTCAATATGTTTATACTTGAAGCAATACTGTCTACAATAAACAGCAAAAAATGTTAGAAACCCCATGTGACCCTTTTTCTCCTGAACAGTTGATACATCAGCCCATGGGTCAGATTCCTACAGTATATTTTTGTATCATTCTTGAAATAGCTTTCAGGGGAAAAGGGCTAAAGGATGCATATAAGGAGTTTAGATTTCTCAAATCAGCACAAAATATCCTTTCCTAATCAAAACAGACAAATTACTACCTTCAGTGGCAAAAAGAAGCTTCATGCATCATCAATTATATGAATTTGGAAAGGGCTCTAATTACACCAACAATCTTTTAAGTATAAAAGAAACATGCAAAGAGGCTATTTCAGCAACATACACAACAATTAAGTCTACGGATATTACAATAAACTGAGAATGAAATCATGTTTTAAGTGCAGAAACCATCAGTGTGTGGAGAAGGAGGTCCACTCACCGTTCCTTTTCATGACCTGTTTGGCTTGTGCCGTAGATGCCATGCTGGCTTGTTGGCTGGTGACGAGTCGCTTTGGCCTGTGGCTGTCCGTGATGGTGATGTGAGGGGACGTACTCCTCCTCAATGAGAACCATGTCTCCTGAAGGACAGTTAACAGTCGGACTCCCACCAGGAATCTTTTCAGAAGGCCCAACTCCATTCATCATCATTGTGGCATTCCATGTATCATTTGTAGCCTTTGTACAAAGAAAAAATAAATTTAATGCAAAGTAGCAGTCATTCCAAGCATGAAAAGTAGAGATGTGCGAATAGTATCCGCGAATACTCGAATACCTCGAATACTAGAAAGTATTCGATATTCGAGATCTCGAATAGTTATGCCAAAGGGACCGTCTCGAATACCTCGAATACTTTGAATTTCGCGTCATACACTGTCGCTCGCACGTCGTTGGTAGTTGACTCGGAAAAATGGGAACTCAAGTCGTTTAGTGCATGCAGCGCCGTTTTAGGCAAGCTGACGAAATACATCAAATTCGCGGGTTCGAGCGGTGAAAAGAGTTCGACGTGGGGAACCGAAATTGATCGGATGAAAAAAATCCGAAAATCCCAGGTGTCCCCCATCAGGAGAACCTCAGTTCCGTGGGATAGCAACATTGGCGCATTTCCCACGATCCGCTATCCCCCTCCATTCAGCGTTCGCCCCACCCCCTCCGACGATTTCCTCTTCCCCAAAATCAAACAAAAGGTCCCGGCTCGTGCAGGGATCGTATTACGAAGACCTCAGCTTTGAAAAAAATATCAAGTTACCGGAAAATAATAGAATCGCGTTTCACCCTTCCCTCTTTCTCCCCACTGACCATTTTCCCGCATCCATCTTTTGATAAAATGAGAGGAGGTGTTTGCCATGTGTCCTTTGTGGCTAATAACGACAGGCACTTATTTTGAATCTTCCCCAGGAGATGAAACTACCATAGGGAGAAACTCAGTTCCATGGGATAGTGACATTGGCGCACTTCCCACGATCTGCTATCCCCCTCCATTCAGCATTCGCCTCACCCACTCTTGACGATTTCCTCTTCTCCGAAATCAAACAAAAGATCCCAGCTCGCGCAGAGATTGTATTACAAAGACCTTAGCTTCGAAAAAATATCAAGTTACGCGAGAAAAATAAAAACGTGTCTCGCCCCCACCCCCTTTTCTCACCCACTGACCTTTTTCTACTTACCTGCTTCGAATTTCCCCCTTTCTGGAGGTCAACTGCTGCATGAGTCATCTACTAGCCCGAAAGGTGTCTAACAATGACTTTCGGCAATTATTATTACATCGATGCAAAGATCTTTATTGGGTTGAAGTATTAGTAATGTGCGCGTAATTTAAAAAGAATAAGACCAAACACGACATATTTCTGACTTTATTTAAGCATTTTACGCAGGAAAATAAATACCGGGAAGAAGAAGAAATACGACGGAGGCTTAGCATTTTGGCGTAATGCTCAAATAGGGTGGTTTCCTATTATTTTTTATTGCCTAAATCGAAATATTAATACTCCTGAAGTACGTATTTAACGCTTTTAGAGTTTTATAAGACGATATCTATTTTTCGCGATTAAATTAAAAGTGAAAATTTTCAAGCGCGCGAAAACGCGACGGGTAAGTATGAATGCCGGGAAAAACTCCGCGTGACGTCGTTCTGGTTCCCGCTGCCGCAAGTGAGGTGACCTTGGGGCGAGGCTCTGAGCGCTATTACTACGCAGGATGCTAGCAGGTAGCCGAGTACCATGCTAGCTGGTAGCGCTTGGCTTAAATAAGGATTATTAATACCTTATCAAACAGACTGTGTGATTATTAAGACATGTTTCCCTGAGCTCTGTGCCTCATGCATGCAGTGGTAACCTCAGACGATGTAAAACTCCTACCTATTCGTATAGAAACTAGGCTCAACTGACCATTGCAGGTCAATTGTGATGTTGGACACTGTCTCCTTAATATCCGATTCTTTCCCCATCCCCATAAATAGTTTTAGCACAATAAGTAAGGGTTGTTCATCTCAGAGAATAGCTCAAAATAATTTGGCATTCATTTAAGCCTATACAGTTGAGACACCAGTACAGCGACACCGTGGATGAACTGAGTGGCCGTGAGTTAACGCAAAATTGCAATGCAGTGTTGCATTCTGCAGGATAACCACACTTTTCGATGCCTTGCATGGGTTTATCAACTTACGATCAAGCTCTCAGAATGCATCTTGCTTGTTTATCGAAGAATTACTGTATATGTACATGATTCAATCGTGAGACCACTTTCAGACAACACGTTTTCAGCCGGCCCGCATTCACGGCACGGCACACGGCATTGCAGAGAGTCGCCTTGTCTGAAAGCCGCCTGAATTTCATGTGAAAAGTTGTTTTGCCTGAATGTGGCCTCAATGCAGCATTATCTCTATTTCATGCCGCAGATGGTGCATCGCCGGGCCAGATTGAAAGGGGTGCCATGCCATCAAGCCTGCGATTCAACTTGTTTGAAGACATCCATAGAGACACCTATGGTAAGTTGAAAGAACGGCATCATACCATGGACGGTGGCAGGTGAAAAGCTAGCTTGTTTGAAAGCGGAAACGGAAATTTCACAATGTTGGCGAGAGCGACAAACTGATGAACCCTTATATGCGCCTGTTAGCGAGCAACTCTCTAAAGAAAAAAACATGGATGCCATGCAGTCGGAAAATAATATATGCGTTTAAAATTTTTTTTTTCACTTAGAATACGCTGCAGGGAATTTCAGCTTTGGGTGCCAAATTCAAGTCCTCACGACCGTTCTGAGCCGGTTCCAAAGTACGGCTTTAATGCGATCGGTTCTCGATACCAGTTCCACAGGCCAAGAACCGGTAGAATTGGTACCGGAACCGTCCCATCTCTGCATGAAACATTTTTCACAAATCTCACCACCCTCTGCCCCCTCCTACATGCAGCTTCTCTCACAACGACACCTCTTACGTATTCATTCTATCCACATATAAATCCCATATCCTCTCCTCTTTTCCTGCTCACACAACATTCTCCTCTCTAGCACTTTTCAGCTTCCTTAGCCCTATTAAAAGGTATTCACTCCATGCCAGCGGCGTAACTATGGGGGGGATAAGGGGATAGAACCCCCCCAAAGCCTCAAAGAAATAAAAAAAAATATTTGAAAATATTGTCTAGTTTTGAAATGCAATAACTCCATCTTAAATCTCAGTTAAATCTTTAAAAGCCAATATGATGTAAAATGTATTTCCAGGCATTGCATTTTTCAAAAATTTTACCAGATTTTGAGAGGGGGGGGGGAGGGTTTGCCACCCCAGGCCATCCCCTCCCCCCCAGGGATACTCCTAGTTGCCATGCCACTGCTCCATCCAAGCAAATTATTATGAAGGATAAGCATGAATCACACTTCTTATAGAAGTCTTTTTTTTTTTTCCTCACAGACTCCATAGCCAATGTTGACTTACCCTGTAATAGCTCTCGTTTCTCAATGCACTCTGCCCTGTCAGCCTGTCAATGACGGGATTCCTGGCATTCATTGGATCCAAATCACCTGTAATTCCACCAATATATGTGGTGTGAATATCAATGTACATGAAACCATGAAATGCATTTTGCCAACTTCCAAAACAATCACAGCAATTCTTACCAAGATTTTTGTCTTCAACTTTGGCCGAATAAGTTGATTTCATATTTAAATTATCCTCAGTTGGAGAATCAGTAAAGTCTCTGCTGCTCCCATTTGTTAGATTTCTCCCCTGATTGTTACAAGGCAGGAATATCACAGTGTTTTCGGAGTTTTCACTTGCCCCAGAATGATCTGGAGTGTGAGACTCACTCTCTGATTTGGCACCAAACGTTTCCGTACCTATGAAAAAAATAGCAATCATAACTACACACATTGGTAAAATTCAAAGTGGATTGACTCACCATTTTTCTAGTATTTTTCTGCAGCCCTTGATGTTGGAATTGGAACACTTTCGTGTGTCTGACAAACAGAATCTTGGAGTCAGCCTTTCAATGCTCTTCTTTTTTTCATTCAACATTTTAAATTTGTGAAAGGTCTAATTATCTATTGGTTGTTCATCTTTTGTTCAGGAATATTCATGTTTATTCTATTCATCATTCTTTTGTTTTAATCCAAAAGTTTTGTCCGAGAGTTTCATGCGAGTCAGTCCGTTCAGAGTGCTGAGAGACATGCAATGAGCAGTGGCACAGCAAGGGGGAAGTTTTGGGGGATAACCCCCCCCCCCCCGTTTAATCCATATTGCAAAATTGGATTAATATTACTTATAGAATAGTAAAATAATTAATAAAATATCCCTCAGAAAGCCTTAAAATTCACCATTTTGAACCATATATCTCAAAACTTTTCTGGGGGAGAGCCCCAGTCACCTCCTGCTTACCCTGGCATGTGCTCCATGCCCTCCAGACCCCCTAATATTAGTTAAGCCTAAAACCCCCCCAGCTTTAAATTCTAGCTGCACCCATTGGTTACGAGTGCTTCATTTAATAAAGGTAAAAAAGCAATTACTCAACTATTATTTCTGAAACAGAGAACCAACCAATCCGGGAAAATTTTAGATCCTAGCACCATCACCAAATCCAATTGAATTTGGTGGGAAGGGTGAGACAGGGTGCCACGGCTCTGTCAGTGCAAGGATAACTTCACTGTTAGAAGGGCAATGCCAAATCCAAACCACCATGAGCCTTCTCGACAACACTTTTTGCAGGCTCACACTTTTCTCTACTTCTTCACATGATTTTACTAGAATACTATTCTTTTATTACCAGCTATAAAAACCATAGCAAATGGTGTATCACATATTTTTTTACTCATAAAAATGAATTTTTAACAAGTTCAATGAATCAATGCACTGAAAAAATATTTTGTATGCTCATAGAACTATTCAAGACCACCAGAATAAAGGTGAGCCACTCTACTTCACAATAAAAAATGTAATGTAAAAATTCTGCAGTTAGAGGCTAGAGAAAATATACATATGATTAATTGAAAAAAACTTACAAGCATGCACTTCCTGATAATGTGATCAAAGTTTAATGTTACAGGGAGTGAGAAACTTCATATCCAAGTTAGGTATATTGCACACTTATTAAAAAACTAATGCTATACAAAATTAAGACGACATTAAAAGAAGCAAAAATATTTTACTAATTTTAATAGCCACTATAAAAAAAAATTCAATGAGAAAGTGATATCATGATGAGTTCCACAATAAATCAATCCTTAACTAATGAAATGCTTTAAGAGTCCTTCTTATGGGATATGACATGGCTAATCATGTTCATTACAAAATGTCTTGAGCTGTTTCAGTCTATATCAAACCATTAGACCTGACTTCATCACCTAGGTTGGCCAATATACAGTGTCCTCGTGTAATGTCGTCCCATTTAACGTTGTTTCACGATAACGTTGTCCAAAAATTGAAACACTTGATCATTTAACGTTGTAATTGCTTCACGATAATGTTGTTCAAATTATGCGCGACGAAAAAAAATGAATGGCGAATAGGACGCAAGCGCATCTGATGTATAGTAAATATTACTATATTAATGCGATTGATAATTTTCGTTTGATAGAAAAGGTCGGCGTGGGAACTGTATGTCAAATATGCATCTGAGCGAATAATTATCGCCTCATTTACCCATTATCCGTATATTTTTCTGATTCCAACAAAAAAAAATGTCCAAGAAGAGGAGTGGCTATCCTGGTGGTTCTTCAGACGTGAAGAAAAAAATGGTGATATTAGAACAATAACTTGATATTATTAAAAGAATTGGAGAAGGTGCAACTACTGGAGAGATCGGTCGAGTTTTACGTTTTCAGGTCGAGTTTTACAACTAAAATTTCTTCTGTTACTGAAAATTACGATGTTTCACCATTGAAATAGGTACTTTCTTAATTTAGTTCGTTTATTTCATTTAATAATGCCTTATTCCCAACTTTTTATCGGTGCACTGTGCGGAAATTGTTATCATGCTGAAGTGAATAATCGGTAATGAATGTTTCTTGCGATTTCCGCCGGGTTAAAGAATTCATGTCATCATGAAAAGTGACTCGCCCTTCATCCTCGTGCTTCCGAGTGTCAAATTATTTTTATTTTGGCCTTCTAATGTATATCTTCGGCCTTGTTCAGGTGTCTCCCGATTGGTCGCGAAGTCTGCTTTAAAGTTACGGCTCCGATAATTGGCCTCCTTGGATTCTCGCCCGGGAAATTCTGGATTCTTTACAAAGAAATGGATTGTTAGGAACCAATTTAAATTTTTTACATTGTTTCTTATGGGAAACACTACATCGTTTAACGTTGTTTTGCTTAACGTCGAGTTTTTCAGAAACAAATCAACAATGTTAAACGAGGACTCACTGTATCACGTAAATTACAGCAGAAGGATTCTAATTACCGGAAGAGTTGGTGAGAAGACTAGAAACAGAATCCCTTCCAGATTCGCCGGGAGTGGGCACTCGACGAGCAACCGTGAGCGTGATCACGCCTGGCTTGGGCCCATCGCTCATCATCATGACTCGCCTCAACGTCTCCATGGCATCGGAATTGGAGCACCCCAACAGAGACACTCCGTTCACATCAACTGCAGAAACAACAACAACAACAATGTAATGAATGCCTATAGAATAAAATCAACTGCTGTATCATGTTGAAAGGAACAAGAAAACATACATATCTGGGACAAGAGGAGCATAATTCATCATAATGAGAAAAAAAAACTAAAATACATAAATCAGTGAAACTAAATTTAAAAAACAGCATAAATAAATGAAAAGGCAATTGAGAGACAAAAGCTTACTGTACTCCATGATTATGTGAACTTGAACTGAAAGTGAACTTCTCATCTGACAAATTATGTGAATGTGCTGCTGGTTTACTGAAAGGGAAACAACAAACGTACGCTGTGTTATCAATGTGTAGAGCCCCAAGTGGAAATTTTGATGATTTTCTCTCTGTTTTGAACAATATTCTCATGTTTGTATTTAGTAGAAATGTAGATGGTGTTATGATCTTTGGGGATCTTAATATTAATTTTCTTGTTGACTCCTGCATGAAGTCCTCTCTCTCAAACTTGCTCACTTCTTTTGGACTACAGGTTATCAACACTAACCCCACAAGAACTACTCTCAAATGTCAGTCCCTCATCGACTATTTTATAACTGACATTTCTGAATCAAAACTACAATGCCAAACGCATGACACTGGCCTAACTGACCACTTCGGTCTCAATGTGACCATTGTTTTTGATAATCCCATTAAAAATTCTTCCCCAGCCTATTCCATGAAAAGAATCTTCCTGAAAATTCAATGATGGAATTTGTAACCGCCCTGGCTCAAGAGTCCTGGGATGATGTGTTTCTGGCTTCGGAACGTAATGAAAAATTCAATGCCTTCTATAATATTTTTATATCTTATTTTAATTCTGCATTCCCGCCCCGAAAAATCATGCAAAGGAAAGCAAATTATCAATCAAAAATCTACTCACCTGAGCTCAAAGCAATGTCACAGCATGTTCGCACCCTCCACTCTCAATGCAAATTCAACAATCCTAATCTACGCCAAACGTATCTTATGGCCAGAAAAGAGTTTAAAACCCTCCTTTCTCATCATAGAAGATTGCAGGTGGAAAATTACATCAAGAACTCTTCAAATGTAGTTAAATCATCTTGGAAAGTAATTAGTAACTTAACGGATGCCTCCTCCCATAAAACTCTCCCCTCATCCATGAACTTCAATGGCCAGACTTTCACCGACCCTGAAAAAATTGCAGACATGTTCAACTCTTATTTCTGCAATATTGCTTCGCAACTTGATGCAAATACTCCCAGTGAATTTCATTGTCACTCCTCACTTCATACAATGTTCCCCTTTCCAACTGCTCCTTCGGAGATTGTACAGACTATAAATTCTTTTCATAACTCTTATTCCGCAGGGTTTGATGATATCCCCATGCCCATACTAAAAGCGGCATCTAATGTCATTGCTACACCATTGGCTGAGATATTAAACTCTTCCTTTCTTCAGGCCAGTTCCCATCAACCATCAAACATTTACTCGTAATCCCTGTGCACAAAAAAGGCTCAAACAGCAAAGCAGATAACTATAGACCCATATCAATCTTATCTGTTTTCTCAAAGCTGTTTGAAAAAGTGTTCCTCAAGCGATTGCACAACTATTTAACTACTTGTAACTTACTTCATGAAAACCAGCATGGCTTTAGGGCTGGAAAATCTACTAACTCGGCCTCTTTTGAGCTGATAAATAATATCCTACAGGGCCTCAATGATAAACTAGTCACAGTGGGAATCTTCTTTGATCTCACCAAGGCCTTTGACTTGATCGACCACAACATTCTGCAAAATAAGATAAATGCTCTTGGTATCACTGGGCCAGTCCAGGATTGGATCATGTCATACCTAAGTGATAGGCATCAAACAGTATGCTATCAATGCAGTAGCACCAACTCAAGTATCAAATCGAGCCCCATGAAATCCACAAGGGGAGTGCCTCAAGGATCCCTCCTTGGCCCTATACTTTTCCTGCTCTACATCAACGATCTCCCTACTCATTTGTCTCATTCTAAAATCACTCTCTACGCGGATGACACCTCGACCATCATTACTGCAAATAATGCTCAAAATATTGTTGACCGGACTAACCTCACAATCAATGAAATGCATCAATGGTGTAAAAGGAACAATCTGATAGTTAAGAACCAGAAAACTGTCTTCCTCCAATTCCTACATAAAAACTCCTTCAAAAAGGATCTTATCCCTCACATAGACAAAATCTCACAATCCTCTGACGTTGACACTACAAAGTTCCTTGGACTTCAAATCTCAACCAACCTTGATTGGGCACCTCACGTACAGGTTATACTCAAAAAAATCTCCGTGGGTATATTCATGATTAGAAGGTTGTATCCAATTGTATCAATGGATACTTTAAAAATGGTATACTTCGCTAAAATTCATTCCCATACTTCTTATGGCATTCTGTTTTGGGGAAACTCACCTGCAGCAAAAAGAGCCTTTTCAGCCAAAAAACAAGCCATTAAAGCTATGTATCATGTCCCTATTTGCACTCCTGGTAAAATCTTCTTTGCTAAATCTAAAATCCTCACCCTCCCTTCCTTGTATATCCTTACATGTGCCTGTTTTGTTAAAGCAAACCCTTCCCATTTTCTTCAAAATTCTACCTAACATGATCACCTCACCCGTTCTAGAAATAGCATCCATTCAAACCAGTATTCCAGCTCTCTCTGCCTAAAAGGTCCCTACCACTCTGCCTCGATCCTTTACAATAATGTTCCCGAAGAAATAAAAAATAGCAAATCACCTTCCGAATTTAAAAAGAGGCTAAAAATCCTCCTAGCTGAAAAATGCTATTACAGTATCAATGAATATCTGGAGGATGCATTATAAAGGAAATTTTCTAGATGGCAACTTGAATGCCTATATTTTTCCATACTTTCTGTTAGTATTTTTATAACCCTCTCGGCTCTGTTTCTAATGTTTGTACATATAGTGAAATTATTATCTTGAGAATTCCCAAGAACCTGGAAAATTTTAAATCATGTATGTATGTTTGCATGTAATTATTCGTAAATCTCATATTGACTTTAGCCTTGCAGATGTATAATTTGCCAATGGTGAAATAAATGTATTATTATTATTATTATGTGATAGTCCAAAGTTTGAGCTTATTTGGAATGCTCACTAAATTGCAATCACCTTACCGAGAGAGATATTGAAGTTTAGGTAGACAATATGAAGTGACAACATAATTATAAAAATGATGGATCAGAAAGAAAACATGGCATATGAGGTTTGAAGCTACGTACAGGTTCTGAGAGTCTGGGTCGGTACCTTTATGAAATAGTATTATGAGGGTAACATGTGTTACAAGTCACTTCAAACCAGTGTCTAGCTATCAAGAATCAATTGCCTCTCTTGTGGCCATTTGTTTTCAGCAATTGTTTCATAAAGTCATAATGATGGTGTGGACAAATTTTTACCAGTACAAGTACAGCATCCAAAAACTAAACTTAACTCTCAAGTGAATAAAGGCATATGAAACTTGTACTGCTACGCAACAACTGGCTGGAAGTAATCAGAAATATGCCAGCATTAAACAATACATTTGGGCCCTAGTTTTGGATAATCAACAGTTACAGTTGGGGGAGTGTGGTCTTCCAAGTGGTTTAGTAGGCTTTAAGGTGTCAAATGTACCCAACCGCCAAAATCCTCAACCTGCAAAGCCAGAGAGAAAGAGTCGTCCCATCACAGCGAGGTGAGTATTGCCAGAAATGAGAATGTTTGTGATCAGGTAGAGATGAACAAAACTCTTCAGCAAAAAAAAGAGTTAAACATGCCCTTACAAGAGATGATATGGAGAAAGGGTATTCTGTCAATTCACGTCCTAGCGACAACTAGTAATTGGCGGCGGGGTAGGGTCCTCGCCTGCCAAAAAAGAGGTCGTGGGTTTGAGTCCCGCCTGGGTAGGTTTTCCCTGTCCAGAGCATGATTGTTCGTGTACGTTTACTTGTTAAATTTGTTGAATACCTCAATGTAAAATGGCCAATATGAGCTGTACTCGGTGGTTTGAGAATAAAATAAATAAAATCAAAAAACAATAAAATAAAAACCATGTGTCGGAAGGAGAGGGTGATAACGAGGGCCCACGATTGGTCAAGTGACATGCACACTTCTCAGGGTCCCCCTTCCCTTTTCTTCTGTCACGGCACAACTCTGGCCAGCTCGACAGTTCGCTGCCTATCAAACTCCATGCCACTTGAGGCTACATTTAAGGCATGATACCAAACCATTAAACAGTAAAATAATTCCCCTGACTCATGACATTCTCTTACCAAGCTGATCGTTAGTGCGAAGACGTCCATCCCTTGATGCTGCTCCGCCGTGGATGACGCTCTTGACAAATATCCCCAAGTCAACGGGACGACCACTCTCATTACACGTCGTCTTCCCTTTCACACTCACCCCTGTAAAATTCAGTTTGTCATTGGTACAAATTTTCTCATCTTGAGTGAGCATGCACTTCATTTAGAGGGGAATCAAAAATCACTTTTTCCTCAAATTCAAAGCTCAAATCAAACCAGCTGAGATTTGTAATCAAATCTTGAATTTACATGGAGAAAATATTTCTGAATTAAAATAAATTCATTTGTTTATGAATGTTCCTATGCTAAAAGTTTATTTTCCAATAGATAAAAAGCATTATATTTAAAGAGATTTATTTTACTCACCCAGTCCTGCTTTTTCAGTGTCATGCACGGGAATTTCAAAAGTTATTATCTCACGCTGCTTCCAAGGAAAAAGCAGACTGTCATCATTTACTTTCTCTGGAGGCTGAGGAATGAACACAAAAATAGAAATTTAATGAAGTAAATTAGCAATAAAAATATTTCAAAATAGATTGTTTAAATGGCTGAAAGCTACAGTAAAACCTCATTAATTCAAAACTGAAGGGACCTAAAACAATGGACTTTGAATTGATTGTACTTTCATGGAATAATTCAATAAATATACAGAAATTTCTATAAAATATTGTACCACTGAATATTTCTACCTAAAGGCACAAGATAGAAATCATTTAGGGCAGCGGACCAAAAACCTTCAATAATGTGAGTATGACCTGTAATCTTTGCTCCAAGAACAATGCGAATGAGGATGCGCACTGGGATATAAGTGTAGCCGAGTGAGCCGGCTCCCTGGCTTCTATGCCCATAACTGACAATTGAGCTTCAAATGTTAAGAAGTAAATTAATGGGTATGTTTCATACGCTAAGTAAATTTTGTACTGTTGACGATTTCATTTTCGGCTTACTCCATGTCAATGACTCAGCGTGGATTATTTTTCTGTGTAGACAGCGCACAGGCCTAAGTGAAATACTTTGAGCTCAACCTTAGCTACGTAACTGAATTAATTTTTGACAAGGGAAGTATTTATATTTAGACGTTATTGCACATAATTTAAAAGAAATCAATTTGAAATAATTGCTTCCAAACTGTGAATATGTGCTGATGTCGAGGATAACTTCAAATTACCCGATAAAAACGAGATTTGCAGGGAAAAATTAGGCTTTGAATTGTATGTTAGGCAGTATTTCAAATTATCTACATCTATCGCACAATTTCTCATGTCGTTTACTAGGGGGCTGTCGACAACTTCGAAAGAGGCGGTATTTCAAATTTAAAGAGTTTGAATTACCAAGGTTTTACTGTATTTATAAAGAAGATACCATGACTATAAGTTGAAAAGCATACTAAACCGAAAAAACTATGCAAATATCAGTATTTAAACTACAATAGCCTGATGAAAAAAATGAGAAAACTATAAATAACTGTAGCTTCATTAAGGGCAGTGTGTGGCATATACCTATGTCAATAAGAAATGAATTTTCAGCCATATTAAGTTAGTGTCTAATAAACGTCATTATTTATTAAAGTCAAGAACTGTACTAAATATATTGAATAGTTAAAATTCGTTCAAACTATTACAATATGTGTGTCACATAGACACTTAAATTTTTTTACTAAGCTTAAGAGCAATGACTGGCAAACAAACATATACCTAAGCTTAAAAATAAGTGAAAGTTAAATTTTAAGCCCTTTTGACTCCCAGATTTTTTCTATTGAATTGGGCTTGCTTATGGCTTAGAAAACTAAAACCAGTTTACACCAGTCTTACACACTACATGACATAAATTATAAAAGAATTGAGAAAATTAAGAACAACAATCAATGATGCATTATAAAAACTTAACTTAAATTGAAAACACTAAAGTTATGTACTGCATAGAATTTCAATAAATGTGTAAACCTTTCTGGAAACATTCACTGTTATGAATCTAATGCAAATAAATTACACAATACACAAAAGGACACTTAAGCTACCTGTTAAGTTTTTCCCAAATATTAATTATTTGAGACAAAATACCATCCAATTGCTAGCAAAATTAAAGCCTATATGTATTATTCACTTGTAAGCATCCAACACCAACGAACCTCCAAACACCCAATACATTTAAAGCATCGAATACCGCAGTGACCTCTTTGAGATTTCCACCAGTGAAGAGGACAGAGTGGAGCCTAGCAAACATTCAGATGAAACCATGAGAAGAACCCCTGATGGCCACAGCAATGAGACTAATAAGTCTGGAAGTACACTCCTGCTGGGACCCTTAAACTTTAAGGGTTAAAATTCTCCCAGGGCACTGTAGAAGGGCAAGCCTAACAGAAGCATAGCAACATGTTAAATAGGTGTCTTTCAAAGCAATAACCATATATGTTATATATACCCTGACAAAACATTGAAAAACTACAGAATTTGTAAACGTGAGGATTTCTGACGCCCCTTCAGAAATTTCTTTCGGAAATTCTTGAGGTTTCAATTTAAGCGTTGCCAAAGGGTTTTCAAGAGTTGAAAAATACCTTCATAGACCCCTTCATGAAGTTTTCGAAAAGATTTTGATGAAATTCTCTAGTAAAACTGAATTAAGTCTCTTGTTGGCTCATAATTTTTGTCAGGATATTTCTACGTATTTGAAAGAACTGATCCACAAACACTGACTGAGGGCACGGGAGCATGGGGTTGCTGAAGCATTGTTTGGACATCGGAGTTGTGACACCAAGAAAATTTGGTATTGACAAAATGGAGCATTATGTGTACACGAGACAGAACAAAGAGAAGAGGGAAGCATAAGAATGTTGGAGAGAGCTGGAGATGGAAAAATGCAGTGCAAGCTAGAAAAAACCAAATATGGAAAAATAGGACACATGCAGCTTGACATCACATTCGATGAGATAAAGAAAAATTTATAAGGAAATTCCAAAGTTACTTCAAACATGAATTTTAAACCTTATTATGAGTTACAAATTACATAATATGTACTTGAAAAGCCACATTTTAATAACTTAAATGGCAACATGATAATTGTATGGTCCACTTAAATATTAGTTACACCCCAAAAAGGTCTCAAACAATTACAGAAACAATGCGCAAACAACAATTGTTATAAAAATGCTACACGAACATAGGGGCCATTACATGTCAAGCAAATGCAAATATGTATGTAACATTTAAATAGTCTAATCTTTTCCTACTCATTACAAATTTGGTACATTAAGCAACCCTTGTGAGTAGTGAAAAAAGTATCATTTTGAAGGTAATAAAACAATAACAAATGTATATGGCCCGGATATTTCAAGTAGAGTATGAGTTATTTATCAATAGATATAAATGCACACCCGAATTTGATGCCCTCTAACTTTCTTATAAATTGGTGAAAAACACCACAAAATTGGTATTTTCCATTATCTACGCACCAAATGTGGAAACTTACTCAGTCATTACTACTCCAAGAACCATTTATAAAATATCCCTGGAATGTAAACAGACAGAACAAAGAAATCTAGAACAAAAATAAGGAGTGGAGAGCCAAGAGTAATGGATGTAGTTCTCCTTTGGATAAGAAAGAATGTATGTTAAGATGGTGATAAAACAATGTGTAAATATGCCCATGGTGAAAATAGTTTCTAATACAAATCCTAGTTCAGTAAACTACAGAAGAAGGATAAATTCTTTAAAACATAGTTCTAGAAGATACGAATTAGTTGTCCAAGAGGTCCAATTATACATAAACAAAAAAAAGTACAAATACATTACATATGGCTACATAAAATATTTATATTTATTCAAATTATTTAGAAGACAGTTGAGAGAAGGAAGTGACCTTACTAGTATTTAAGAGATAAGGTGCATATGAAAGAGAGAAAATTTATATGTACATAAAAAAAACAATTCTCAATGCATTCAAAAATATCTTTGTGACTGATGGCGGAGTCAGAATCATAAGTCTATCACTAGGCTAGTTTGAAAAGTACTTTATTGTGAGATTTTAATCTTTGGTGGCAAGGAAAATCAATGGGAACCAATGTATGAAAAAGTAATTTTTCAAAGCTCTCTACACCTGGCACTTAAAAGACAAACAAAAATGATCAACCACAACCAACCCATTCTACCCAGAATGCTTTTAGAGCGCATCCCTGAAAAAAGGATGGGTTATTTTTTCTGCCATGTCAAATGCGGTCATTCAAACACAAATACGCATCCCTTGGTATCTTGAAAATGCAGCCTGGACAAGGATTCTCCTCCGTTAGGCTTGACGTGATTGAAAATGCGCTGAATATCAACGCAGTCCCTCCTGTCCCACAAAATTTCACTTTTGCCCCAGTCACAAAGGTACTTCCACGAATTAACGTGTCTACGCCTCAACCTAGAGCATGCATGATTCGACACAATAGTTTTAAGCACAAAGAAAGTAATGTGAGAACCTCATTAATATGTCTCTTCCGCTCGTCTGGGCTGGTGCCAACAGGTACAGGACATTCCTACAGGCAGAACAGCACATTAGCAAAATTTACCAAATGATTAATGCAAAACAGCTGTAATAATGAACATCCCAATAAATCATTCGACCTACACATGCCTTCAACCTATTGCAAACAAATTCATAGGACTTACACACCAAAACAAAGCTCAAATGCTAATATATAAACATGCATACAAAGGATAAACAGCCAATACATTTCATTCCAGCTGGTCACCATTCTAAGTACAATTGGGGCATGTCATTTCATATTTTCAAACAATTGAGTGCACGTTCTATCAGTCACACCACCATGAATTTCCTCACAGAATTCTACAACTGGAAAGTTACTATGAATTTATTACATATCAATTATGTAATGAAGAAATAATTTACAATGCAATGCCAATTAATATTCTTTGCATTCACTAACCTGAATTATATATACTGATTCTAACTAAATTTTCAATACCATTCAAAAGTGCAAACATTTTATTGTGAAAAACTAAAGAAATAAGTTAAGCCCATACTACATTCAAATCTCTTATGCTTCATTTATACAAATTAGTTCAGAAAATAAGTTAATCAAAGGCCTAAGTACAATGGAACAAATTTCATACACCAAAATAATGGATGGAAATGATAAAAACAATTCCAACATCAAATGCTCTTTGATTTGAGAGTGAATGGAGAAAATTCCCCATTTTTTACCACACTCCAAGTTATCACTCAATTGACACTACTAAAACTGGAATAAAAATTTATTTTGGACGGTTTAAATCTGAAGTGAAATGAGAGATAGCACCTGTGTTCTCATTCTTCACCATTTACAGCCATCTATAAACAAGGAATAGCTATATGAATGTAATCATAATCATAGGTGAACTCTGTTACCGAAATGTGATTCTGAAAGTTTTATTCCATAACTTCCATTGAATTCACTGCGTGCGATATTGTCAATTTCATACCTCACTTTTTCCCAGCAACGAGAGATTGTAGATACATGCATGTATTTCGAAGTGTTGCGTGACTTTGCAATGCTATTTATCAACAGTGATTTCATTGAAAAATTCAGGAAAAAAATTGGAAAAGCACATTGTTTTTTGGATTCTCGTTTGGGTGAATTCGTTTCCTTGCAATCATGCCCTGAGGCATTTGCTGTTGAAGCTGTTGTCACTGAGTGCTCAGCGGAAGAAAATTAGTTCCAAGTCTAACATTGTCTCTATGCTAAAAGAATTCAAAGCTGCAATGCCTCTTAAAACATAGCTGCTATTAACTTTGGTCATTTCTCTTTCAATGAATACATATGTCCTCATGAATGTATGTTTTATTTTTGTAATTATTTCTTTTTCACCCAGGGATTATTTCCTTATATAGATGTCGTATTTGTATATTTAGTAACTTTTTGTCGTTCAATATACAGTTATTCTTCAATTTCAATGTTGATTTCGTTCATAATCATGCAATAATTCCTACAATGCATTAAGTCAATGTACTGTTAGTTCACATTACTACCAATAGAGGGGGTGGCGTCATGTTTCTTTTCAAAGTCCACAGGTGGCTCTGATGTTGTATCGGGAGGTTTTTACCTAGGGAAAAAGTACAAATTTTTCCACCAAATTACCCAAATTTTACCACTTAAATTTGCAGAGAGTTTACCCATTTAAACATGGGTTTGCCATCTTTTACCAAAATTTCAATTTCTTGCAAACAAAATTTATCAACGAATTTAAATTAACAACACAAACTTTGGAATTGTGTGACAATATATCATTTTGCATGAATTGGTTTTTGCAATGGATTATATCAGCACACCAACCTTCCCTAAAATAAATCCATAACCATTCCCTTTCGATAAGGTCACCTTTGTTTGATATTAGACAACAAAAAGGCAATGCAAACACCTCTTACACAGCCAGAGCCTGGAGGGCAGAACCAACCATTTAAGTCCTTGCATTTAATTCCCTTATAGCGTATAAAAACATAAAAATAGGCCACATTGAATTTACTATCCTAGATACTTCCTAATTATTCTTCATTCCCATTACCCAGAAAAAGGCAACCGATGAAAGCAAATGCGTAACTTATGATTAACGAAAGCAGTGAGCTTGAATGATTTTCCCAACAACCCCAAGCTTTGTCAAAGGGCAACTCACCAACTTGCGTGGTAGTTGGGGGCTAGTGCTTCGATTCGAGGCATTCTTAACCTCTTCCCTGGACGTTGCCGACTCCGCGCTGCTGTCCATTTCGTTTGATGCAGGGGACGAAGCCGCGCCCGTGGGGGACGCCCTCTCTGCCTGCTGACGAGAAACCACCAGGAGCACCTTGCTGCCCTGCGGAGCGTTTCTCAGCACCGCCACCGCTTCCGATTGCGACTTCCCCGTCATTTCCACCCCATTCACTTCTAGAAGACGATCCCCTGGCTTTAAGCGACCATCCTCAACCGCAGCACCCTGAAATCATCAACACTTCAATGCGTACGTATTCATCGACATTGACATATACCCAGCAAGCACCTTCAATGCACATGTGTGGAGTGGGACCAGTGGGAAAATTCTGATCATAACATATGAATAAATGTGTTACCTTTCCGGTGGTATGGTGAACAAATAAAATGTGTGACATACCTTTGGTAAAATATTTTTAATGTATATTGGGCAGTTTCCACCAGCAGGATTATCTCTTGTTGTAATACTGAATCCTAATCCATGCTGACCTTTCAGAAGTTCTATTTCTATCTTCTTTCCTATAAAAATGAGCATGAACAGATTGAGAAATAACAAATAAAAACAAACACAATCTGAATAGGTAGGTACCTCTATTCAAAGGTGGATCGTGCCACAGAATCATTACCTATTTTGCGGGTGTTGGCATGCAGCAAACTATTTGTGTTCCTAGCACCTGGAGCTGCTTGAGGAACTTTTTTCGTAGGTGAAACCGTTGCCAACTTTGTATCTGCACTGACCACTGTAATTTAAAAACATATGAATCAATAATAACACACTCTCACTGTCAAAATTTGATTCACAGAAACTTAAATTCAAATGCCATTTCAGTAATTCTCATTTACATATCAGGCTATTTTAGAATAAAATTCTATGATAGAAAGCCAAAAAGTAATCAAAATCAAAAGAAAAACAGAAAACACTTTTCAATGTGATTTTTCACTTCCAAAAAATAGCTCATGTATGAACCCCCACCAAAAAAATGCGAACTTGTAACAAGTGAATGCCGGAAATATGACCGGAATCCATGAAGCAAGGAATTGCTTCCTGAAAGAGGTGATAACCAAGGATATACTTCCTTTTAGATGTAAAAAAGTTACGGAAAACTGTTAAAAAATTGTAAATAACCTACACGATATCAACTCATAATCATGATAACAACTTTTGCTGCCAACGGTAGATACATAGTTTGATCTTTGAAGGACAAATGAAATCCACGACTAGTTGAAGCATTTGCAATCACTTCCACTTAGCAACTATTATTACTTTCGAAATATTTAATGCTACCTTCAAAACAAGATCTGCCTTCTAACAAGGAGACATCGCCAAAGTGATATTCGGGATCTGGTTGCAAATGTTATTTTCTGAAACTACATAGGTAAGGCAGAAAAAGTGTCACGGCTTTCTTCCACATAGGCCCGGGTTCGAGAGATATTTGCATGTAAAGATTTCGCGCAGCATGGCATCCCTAGAGTAATCGCTCCCTGTTAACTATGGCTGTGGCCGCGTGGTCTTGGGTGCTAGTCCTCTTATCGGTAACCATGATTTCAAAAATTAGAAGAGAGAAAAATTTATATTGCCAACACTGGGACTCGAACCCAGGACACCCACTACAGATAAGAGGACTAGGGCCCAAGACAAGACTAGGGCAACGGCCGTAGTTAACAGGGAGCGATTACTCTAGGGATGTCATGCTGCACGAAATCTTTACAAGCGAATATCTCTCGAACCGGGGCCTATGTGGAAGAAAGCCGTGACACTTCTTCTACATTACCTATATAGTTTCAGAAAATAACATCTGCAACCATATCCCGAACATCACTTTTGCAATGTCTCCTTGTAAGTGTAGCAGGCCCATATAAGCATCAGCTTTTGAATTACATAAGAAAAGAGCAGCAAGCTGACTTACTGATACATATTATCAAAATAAGGGGTTAAATTTAAGGCACAGCAATAAATTTTCTTCAGAACAATGCAAATTTTTTTCACTGCTAACTATTAGTCCTGCTATTGCTAACTAAAAGCCATATGGAAAGAAGAAAGTATTCCATTAACCACATTTAATGTCCAGAATTTTCAAATAGTATTGCCTTCATCCACCTTCATTGAATCCATCAAATCAGCAATTATATTACAATAACAGACTAGAAGCAATTGTTAATATCAAAACACAATTTCTAACAGAATATTCCCATACAATTCATTTCACTGAACATGAAAATTTAAGCCACAACGTCAATTGTGTACAATGAGGGCAGAACAAGCAAAACAGACTAACGTCTCTCCTCCGCCTCAACCATTCCAACGCAATTCTCCTCGGGAGCTGACGTTTCCCCCCTTGGCTTGGGTCTTATGGCTGGCTTCTGTGGCGTTCCCTTTGACTGCCGACTCTCTTGATGCTGCAGATGCGTCAGACTTTGCTGGGAGGACGTTTGGGAGGACGTTGGGGAGGACAACTGCTCGCGACTGATGGATTTCGGGAAGACGGGTGGGGGAGGCTTTTTCAGCGCTCCCACTGTGCTCTTGTGCTTCACCACTCTCAACTGAAGTTCTGGAGCTTTTAAAGAATTCTTAAATATCTCTTGAACCCTATGCAAAATCAAGCATCAATAATTAACACAGGAATAAGAGAAAGTACAAAAGCAGCACCTGGAAATGAAACACCGGCTGAGCAAATTCACTCAGATGAGAAAGAATGTCAATTCAAGGTAAAAATGCCTGACTTTGATAAAAAAGGAATATGTACTTCTATTATGAAGAAATTCATCTATTTATGAAGAAACACTAAAATTGTAAGCCCACATAGAAATTATACTATGTCAAATGACTTTACAAGACTTTCATATAAAAAAATAACTAAAAATGAATACATCTAGCTAATTTTCAAGAATAAAATATTTCAGCAAGGCTGAAGATGCTTAAAATTGTGAAAATGTATAAAATTTAAGGTATGGATTATAGTCTGGGCTCTATTTATTTTTAGGACTAAGAATGAGTAAGTTAGTTGACATAGAACTGGAAAGTTAGTCAATTAAATTTTCCACTGAAGCAGAGTAAAAATGATAAAGAAATAGCTAGGAGGCATCAAGCATGAAGGATGTACGCTAATGAGGATATCATTTTTTTTCATTTTCAGGGTTCAATTTCCCCTTCTTGAACATTTTAATTGTAATTGTAACCCATTTTGTCACTTCATACATTAATTATTAATTACCTGTGGAATGGCATATCCAATAGGTTTTCGCCATTTATCTCAATTATGCGATCATAGATAGCAAGTCGTCCATCTCTATCAATGCGACCTCCAGGCTCAATACCTTGAACTAGTAGGCCCCTATCTTTACCAAGCCGATCATAGTCAGGCACTACATGAATACCAAGCGGTCCACTTTCATTGCGCATTGCAACATACTCCAGCCTGGATTAAAGTAAACAGTTTGATATAAGAAGATGAAACACTACCTCCCCAGTCATGAAAATCCATTAAAATGATAGTATGCATCATCGGATTTCATAAAGGTACATACACCAAGGAATTTGGACTGATCCATGACATCTATTCCGTGAAGCCTCTTTCTTTACTTTAATACTATGGAGAGCATGAAAAAGCCTCCTTAATAAATTGAGTCCACAAAAGGAAGTTACTTGCTTTAAACACATTTATGCTTTGCATCATAATTGAAAAACCGAGTCAACATTTCCATGACCAAGCGAAATGAAAATTAAAGAAGAAATGAGGGATTAAATTACATGGGTCATTAATATTAATTTGAAAAGTAACAGAGGTTCTAGGTTACTGGCAATTGTAAAGGCAGTGAATATTTCAGTGAGGCATAAAGAAAATGCATATTCAGAGAATTATTGGCACCCCCTTCATTGAATCATTAGCAGACATTTTTAAGGAAGCAAATGATGTCAACACACTAGTATCTCCATTAGTTTTGCATTGCCCACGGCATTCTCTCCAAGAGAGGCCAACCAAGAGAAAAACACCAAGTGATAGAAAGATCCTTAAGCAGTAAAGAGATCTTCCCATGCTAATGATATGTAATAAAAAACTTGTCTTGAAGCTTATGGCCACTGTAAAGACTTTTGTTTTGGACTGGGGAAAGTCAGCATCTGCAGGATGTCTGCCAGAGACAGCTGTCTGTCTGTCATGTGTCAGCCGTCCAGGGGATTCTTTCCCTCCAGCGATTTACTTGCATTCCCGATAGCGGTGACCACACACATCCACCCTTGCAACTCTCCCAAATGACCAAAATCCATCTACAGACCCATAAAGCTTGTAATTATTCCTTACATATAGCCATAAGCTTCCAAACAAGGTCTGTATAGGTCTACTTGATCCCAAGGCAGTGGTGTGTCTATGAGCTGGGAGACCACAAGAAGACATCTTGTCCAGATCAAGAAAAAGAAATGGCTCCGTTCACCACCAGTGTCAAGAGGTTATTGAGGTAGGGCGGGGAAGGAAACTAATAATCAGGAAGCATGTTGGTTAGATGACTGTAAGTGTCGTACCGCTCAAACTCCACTATGGCAAGTGGCGTGGCATGCTTCCAACAGGATGAAGCAGCCTCCGCAAGAACAACGTCGATCGTGGCTAATGCAAACTTATGCCCAAGGAGATGGTGACTATGTGAACAACACAATGAGAGAATAGTTTTTAGAAAGACTACTTTAATGTTCTCTTAATAACTCTCTAATTTTCTACAAGCTCCCTCCCTCTCCTCTCTCTCGGAAAAAAACTTGATACTGAAGGTTAGTTGCTCTCTGATTTAAGAAAAAATTTAATATTATCGAGCTTTCAAAACTTGAAGATACTGTCATCATGTAAAAAAAATCCAATCAATACCTTAAAAATCTGCCAATTATCTTGTGAACTTTAGTACCACAACACAAGCCATATGGGCCAATGGAAAAAATTCAATTTTTATGGAAGAATTGAAGCATGATCAAAAAATCAGTGTGCAGTGACATTTTAAAAAATGGTGGCCAAAAGAAATAACACTATCAGTCACAAAAATACAGTTGCAAAATACAAAATGAATGCAATTTTGCAAGGACATCTAAAGGGCTGGGCAAAAGCGCAGAATGTTCCTATCTAGTCAAGTACGAAAGATGAATGCTTCACAGCAAGTAGGCTAGCAAAAGTAAAATGTTAGATTCTACTAGGGCAGGAATTCATAGGAATGAAAAGCATATTATGACACAGAGATGAAGGTGGGTCTACCAGACAAAAAGAAGCTTGGTGTGTAAAAATAATAAAAATGGCTCCAAATGAACAAAAAAATGCAGTGATGGTTCTGAACAGTGAAGTGCGTGAACAGTGAAAGTGATGCTATTTCAATAAAATATCCTATATGCTCAAAGGAAAATCTTCTGTCTTATTGATAAACAATGTTCTGATATGTCACTCTTAATAAATATAAGCATTGAGATTATCAAAAAAACCAGGCAAGAAATTCCATTGTTAGCCTTGTTCTCAAGAAAGGAGCAGAATTTTTACAGAACCAGAGGAATGCAGCCGAAATTGATAATTTTTTGGACCACTTCCACTGTACGCACGAGGTAAGCAGTGTATAACACAATAGTTTTTGAACAGTAAACAAAAGTGATTGCATAAAAGGCAGAGCAAACAATTTGGCCCACGACATACTCATCAGACGATGTGAGCTCGTCTTCCGGATCGGATGCAGCCACGCCCGTCACAATGGGCAACTTGGGAGAGGGCGTCGGACTCGGGTGGTGCGGAGCGCCAAGAGGCTCCCGTCGACCCACGCCCATTCCCGGAGTGGGGAGACTTCCAGAAGCTGCCCTCTCCGCTGCTTCAGCCCACTTCCAACCGCCTGGGCTATCACCTGACGTCAAGGAGGAGAAGAATGAATACATATTCACATTTCTCATCATCAATCAACATTGAAGAATAAGGGAACTTGGTTATTTACAACAAGGGAGAAATTTGCCACGAAAAAAACACTAGGCTTTACCAGGATCTCTCAAATGTACGCCTGGACCAGTTGCACCCCCTAATGGCCCACTGCCTCCAGGGCAAATTTCACCTGGTTGGTATAAATAACTTGGCAACTGACCGTATACAAAGCCCATTTTGTACATAGTTCCTGCACCCATTGCCAAGGCCATGGTAATGGGTGCAGGAAACATGGTCTGTTTTATAGCACACACATTCAGTGTGGAAAGTCACAAGCGTGTTTATTTTCAGACATGGATTAACATTTCAATGCCAGAGTTGTTACATTCTAGTCAAGAGGAAATGCACTTCTCACGCATAAGTTGAATACCCCAAATATTTTAGGACGGACAATGTTCGAGTCATGTGCATCATTTGATCTTCACACCAAAACTGGGGAGTGATAATGTGTTCAACATTTCCAAAATGGACGACTTCATTCTGGGCTCATTCATAAATCCCTCTGCCTTCTTTCGTCCTTCCCAACCCTCACACTCACCCCCACTCACTCACAATCACCACTCACAATCAAAATATGGCCTCGACATTCAAGGATCTCCCAGCGACCATGGGTCAACATTCACTGAGGATGCCTATTTTCACCATTCACACAAAAACTGGCCTCCTCATTTCTTGCTTCAACCATTTCCACCTCAATTGGTCACAGGTGTAACCTCTTGACGGAAATGGATGATTCCCTTATCTTCAAATTCTTGGAAGGGGAGGGCCTTGAAACCCACAGCACATACCTATCCTCTAGAATTATGCATTGACTAAAGGCATTAATTGATGGAGCTCTGATTGATACTACCCAGAAGTCATAGAAATGCAAATAGGACTTCTGAACGGACACTACTGTTGAATATAAAATATGATCTTGCCAGACATATTCAGCTATTCAAGACTTCACACCTCACAAACAAACTCACCTAAAAATTGGACAGAGAGGCGATTGCTGTCCCTGACGAAGCGCGTGAACGCTGAAGACCTCTGGCTGCCTCCAACACCTGCCCTCTGCGATGAACCCTTTCCGCCTTCCGTCCCCTCCTCCCCCTCCCTCAATGGGGTCCTCCGAGAGTGCCATTCATTGCTCAGGAACACATTACCACTCAGCCTGTTGCTCGTTGAATGCTTGCTCTGGAAAAATCCATTTGAAAGTTGATCTCACCGCATGACTTACAGTCTTTAATCAATTACTGATTAATCATCTACGAACATTAAAAACAGACTATGAGTGCAAAGGAAAGTGGTCACAGGTCTTTAATTAGAGTGTTGTAGAGATTTTGAATATTAGGCCTCTCCAGACTTTTCACATGTTTATCATGGAGGTCACAAAATCTGAATCTGAAAATGTTATCGACTTTTTTTAGGGGTTTTCCAGGAAGTTAGGAAACTTTTTCACTAATGTTAAAAAAATACGCACACATTTGTAAGCTAAGAAAATTATTTGGCAATGTGTAATTATCTTGCAAAACGATATTTTTCAAGAGTCTACTTTAACCCCTATATATGCATTCCTTATTTTAATTATTCATGACTCGTTATAGAATAATGAGAATGGCACAGAAAATGTCGTGATAACTGAGATATTGCTCTTAGATAGGAGCATACTTTGACACTGCTTCACAACGTGAAATTCCAAAAGGCATTCCCATAGCTATGAGTTCGTGAAAATGCTCTGAAGATTCTGCTAAGAGCCGAGAGTACAAGCATTGAAGAAAGGAAACAATTCGTCTGATATCACATTTGAATCAAGTTTCAGGCAGGACACAAGTCAAGCAATCAAAATGTGGTGCAAACAAAGAATGATGAAGATGAAATGGATTGACCGTGTAAGTAACGAGGGAGTGCTAAGAAGAGAGGGAGAGAAGAGCAGTCTTCTCACAACCCTTAGAAGAAGACAGGACAACTTAATCGGCAACGTTAGAAGATAATCGCTGCAGGACAAGTGGATGGGAAGAAAGGCAAAAGTAGGCCCACAATAAATTACAATGGCCAGGATATTAAGGATGTTAACGAGAATAAATACTTAAATATGAAAACATTTGATATGAGAGAGGGTGTCAAGCCAATCTTCGGTTGTTGACTCGAATTGATGATGAGGAGGAAGTGAGAATCGATTTTAGGTTGCGACTCTTTTCGAAACGGATTAATCTCGAATCGCCCTCTTGAGTAGGATGCTAATGACCTCGTCTGGGAGGTTGAGGGCCTCGGCGAGGTCCCCGGAGCGCGAGGCGGCGTCCAGGCCCAGTCCAACGGGTGCTGCTGCCGACCACCGCTTCGAGTGGTGCGTCGTGGGCACGGCCACGTCGTCCAGCGGGTCCGGCGCCTCGTCCAGCAGCAGCTGGTTCAGCGTGGGCTCCGAGCCGCGCCTCACCTGCAACGGTGGCGCCGTCAGCTCGCTGCCGGTCACCTCGATGTCCGTGGAAGGACCCTGGGCCGCGGGGCGAGGTCCAGACAGTGAATACTTGTGGTCCCCATCCTGCAACACATACACACACATCGGCCTAAGTAAACATCTCGCCCATTCACGCCTTGAAATATCGCGATATATACACATGTTGGGAAACCGATACCGAGTGTTGAACAATGTATGACAAGTTTGTGGTAGGTTCTTTGACCTCATATATAATGTATACCCGAAATCACGTTATAATCTAACTCTGCAGTTGTTCATGGTCATTCATAGTAGTCAAGTCTTATAAAAAGTGTCAAGTTGTTGAGCGTTCGCAATGTGTACGAAAGCGTTGAATAAATCGGACATTATCTAAAAGGTGATTGTCTTTTTCCTCAACAACGCACCCACAAAGAAATAAGGGCCCTGAATTCCTAACATTAAATCACCGCTGCAGACGATTTTCTAGAATATGATTACCACGCCGTTGAAGTTTTGCTTGCGATAAGATGAAAATTCAATTTTGATAATAGCGGAAAATACTAATATCGCATAAGAGAAATGTGTTGAAAAAGAGCAAATATTCCTTATTTCATAATTTTTGGCGGCAATACCCAATGGTGGAAGAAGAGCTGAATTTTTGTCTCAAGCCCACGCCTTCCATCCTTTATTTTCTCATTAAAATTACACACGTTAATGTTACGTTTACAGTAAAGCTGAACAAAAGCAATTACCACCATCTTTTAAGTTTTTATAGCGCACGCAGGATTTTCAGGGCCCTTAAATGGTTGCCTGATAAATCCCGATGACACAAATATCGCGGCTCATAATGCAGGCGCATACTCAGGTTACTGTTGGGTGAGATATCGTGATACTTGCATCGGGAGACGGTTTTTAAAAAATCGATTCTGATATTTTGAATCTGTCCCATAATTTAAATTTGGCCCGAAATTTAAAGTGAAATTAAAATGGCAATAAGAGGCGCTGTGAGTCGAAACATAAGCGATTCAGCACTCGCCATCGGCGTTGCACTCAAGTGGAGATCTTTGCAATGACCCAGTTTCTCCTCATGTATCGGAATCACCACCACGAGTGCACGGAAAGTGGGAAGAGAGCTTCCATGCCTCCGATCTTTCCAAGGGTTTCTCCTCAAAGCATAAGCATGGCACGACCTCAAAGGAGAATAATACAAGCAAGCAAAAGCAAATTCCAGCTGATAACAACAGCCGATGGCACAGGGTGTCTGAGGACTTCCCTCTTCAACTCACAAAAAGGCCTACTCCCTTTCATCCCATCTAAATATCGCATACAATGAATGGGATAGACCTTTTTGAGAAGCGAAGTGAAGGGAGCCCATGGAGGGAACGAAGACTGCTGAAATACTTCTTAAATACTCCATGCAAACCTACCTTAATCGGTAGGATACTTAAATAATAATAATAATAATAATAAAACGTTTACGCAGACACCCGGTGCTATTGCTTGTTTGTATCAACTGGTATTTATTATTTTTCTTGGATTCGTTATTTAGGGTAGTGTTACCGAAGTAAAATCATGTGACTGATAAGACTTCGCTGTTTCACACTACAAATTTCACTTAAACGACCCTGGTTTCCACGAAAGACCTCATCGGGTAGGTAAACGTTTAAGCCAGTAAAATCTTTTGGAGCGTGGATACGAAACGGGGAGTTGCGGACTGAGATCAGGGTCTCCGATCCGTCATTATCTCACAATCGAGTAATAGTAGCTATTACCGTCAGTCAGTGGCGTAGCGGGGCGGAGTGTCCGGACCACCCCCGAAATATAAAATCACATTTACTTCAATTCATAAAAGACAGCAAAATATTGAAAAATCATGGATTTACACAATATTTCTTTAAAAAAATTGAGGTTCGATTATGAAGACTGTTAAAATTAGTTTAAAACCCTCTAATTAGTACCATTTTTTAAAATGTCCCCCCACCCCCTGAACGAAATTCCTGGCGACACCACTGCCTTCAGCGCCATTTTAAACTCTCCACACCGTAAGTTTGAAAAAAACAGGTGAATTTCGGAAATATACGCCTAATACCTGTCAGCCTGCGGGCGTTTCGGTAAAAACCAACAATATATTTCAGCACTATCAGAACGAAATGTAGACCTTACGTATTTGAATGGCATAGCTTAAAGTTACATCGGGTAATATCAGCGAGTAAGGTAGGGGGCGCCAAGTACGACTGCGTGACGATATGCACACGTGAAAGTCACTCAATACTAATCGTTATCGTATTACTACTACTCGCACCAACGGGCATGCTCATACTGGCTACAACGTACACACTCACTGAGATCACGTCAGCCGGCTAACATAGACATCATGGGTTCGTAACCTGCCTCGACCACATCGAAAGAGAAAAGAGTCCCCGTGGTTTGATGGGTTTAAGATAATTTTGGATGGAGTTAGCTCCCAAAAGACGATTTTGAGACTATGATTCCAAGTTCCTCCGAAGTTGATAGGAACGATTTATGGAGAGACCGTTGTGTTACACCCATCCATATACTTACAATCAGATAAATGTAAAGTAACTGCGGTCGAAAATTAAAATAACGCGTCGAGTAAGATAAAGCCCCATTAACACAAATACCACGTTTTTGTCCAATTTAAACAACTGATTTCTCAAATGCATCCACGTTTAGCTCCAAAAAATCTTAAATTATCCCATGATTAATTTGAAGACACTAAACACCTTGAATTGAAAAGCACACCGCTGCAGATTCGTGGGGCATAGTTCTTACTTTGAGGCAAATAATTATAAACCATCGAAAAAAATGGGTCAAAGCAGCACGAGCGTGTCACCTGATTTGCAAAAGTATTTAACTTTAATTGTGAGACGGCCAAAACTGAATTATTGTAGCCATCATAGATAAAATAAACGTGAAAGATAAAAAGGGTTAAAATATTAGTTACTTATTTAAAATATTTACTGTGGGTGGATCAACACTTATTTATATTTTTTGGCAAAGCTACGAAATCTAGACATTCACCTTAAGAGGTGCAACTCAGACAACAAAAGCAGATATAAATCAATAACAATTTAAGTACACATGGAGGTTTAAGTTGGAAAAAAAAGATGAAAAATTACTATGCATAATTTATTTGCTCTATCCAGACGAATTCACATTGAGTCATGCAAGCAGGGGGGAAGAGGCCAAATGGGCGCAGGAGCATCTAATTTTTATGCAATACATTCCATCACCCTCCCGTGCATCTCATGGGCGAGTGTTCTTTAAACTTAGAGATACTAACTTCCGGGTCACATTGCTCTAAAGAACATTTAAAACTTCCGCGCTTTCTAAGTAAGAGAGAATGGCTGACTGAGTAAGATAAGTCCTTCGTTGAAATTCAACCCTCCATTTCATCGCCACCGAATGAATCGCTCCTTTGGGTTTTAATAATGAACACATCAGAACGTCTTCTTTCCTGTGTCAGGACAGATTTATCTCCCACCGTATCCTGATTGGTCGACCATCTCTTGATGATCTTGAGTGTTGCCATGGCAATTACATTTACCGAGAACGATGGGTACCAAAACGTTGGAGGACAAGAAGATCCCAAGACCAGGAGTAAAACCCGAGAAATAAAACCTTCCCTGAGGATGTTCGAGGCCAGAAGTTTTCTTCGGCAGAGGAGACAGTTATGTGGTTCGTGCGTTGCATACACCGGTCATTTCCTGTCCATTCGCACACATCGGAAAAACATGCATTTCATTAAGTAAGTAAGAAATTTAGTTTAAATAACGCTGACATTTGAGGTTACCGGCTTCCTTGGGCGTTTTCTCCCCAATTACGAGTATTTTTTTTGCAAAACTTTAGGGCTACAAATGACCTCGATAAGATTCTTCGACGCGAATTGGCGGTAGACACTATGAAACGTAACTGTGTCATTCATGGAGAGGCTCCCCTGGGGGTGGTGTCAGATTTCTGGGGGGGGGCAGAAGCCCCCAAACGTAACCTGCCCCGGGGGATGTACTCACGTGGAAGAGGTCAGGGCTTCCGGTGCCGACGGAGGAGGACCCGCTGGCGCCGTCTCCGCCGCCGTGAGGCGCCGGGGGTCGCGCCCCCTCCTCACCCCCGGCGCCTCCGTCCAAGGCGCCATCCTCGGCGCCGTCCCCGCCGCCCTCCTCGCGGAACGCAGCCACTATCGTCTCGCGATCATCCGCCACGTCGCTCAGCAAGTCATCGGGGTCGAGAATGCCACCGCCGGACTGCGACCGCAACGACCTTACGCTCACCCAAGCGTCGGAAGGCTGCAATCCAACGAGAGAGAGAATGCCGTCAAAACAAGTACACCACAATACAACACACAAATTACATGAGAAGCAATGAGTAGTAGATGTGGCCATGGTTTCTGGGATTTCTCCGCGTTGTTTACAGTCATTTATGACCTGAAGATGATTTCCAGCAAAACTGGAGTAATGTGACGCCAAACAACTCGGTATAAATTTCTCGGGTTTTCCACCGGTTGATGTCGTCCATATCTCCTGACGTTTCGAGCAGCGACTTGCTGATCATCCTCAGGGGATCTTTCGAATGCCGTTCTTCCAAATTTGTCCAGAATATAAACACCCCATCCGAGGTCAGGCGTCAATTTCGAAGAACGGCATTCGGAAGATCCTCTGAGGATTATATGCAAGTCGCTGATCGAAACGTCGGGAGACATGGAGAACATCAACCAATGGAAAACCCGAGAAACTTTCCGGCAACGTATACGCCGGGAAAACCTAAGATCATACATAACTCGGTAGAAATGCTGGAAACCATGATTACACCACATAAATTACAAATGAATTACCACATAATACAAATAATATTAAAAGTAAATCGTTATGAACACCGAACATAGAAAAAAATCTAGTTATTCGAAGTAGTAAATTCATACAAAAGTTTTTAAGTTCCTCCAAACCAATTGTTTTGAGAAAATGCAATGAATGTATTCAAATCTATAATCTAAATGAAAAAACGAACATATTAATCGACTTAATATCTAAACAATGAGCCATGTTTCGCGACAATCTGAAATCCAAAAGGGGATGCGTATTGAAATACCACAGGGTTTTTTTAAAACTCAACTGTTTGGCTCACGTTAAAGCCAAGCAGATTCAAAACTATACTGCAACGTGGCACAAAAGGTAAGTTCAAACAAACATTCCGTTTCTATTTATTTCATTGCGTTTTCTTTCGAGGCTTCTGAGCTAATGTCCACCAATGCTATGCTAACGTCACTTGCTTTAAGACATCAGCGAGAGGAGAAATTTTACTATAATTCCACAGTGAAAGATAGTGGCTACCGACTCATACTTCAGCTTACGCTGCTCAGTTGACTTTTTATATCTTAAATATAATTATTATGTAATCATATTTTAAATACAATAAGCATTTGGAGAGCATGGCATAGTGATAAATTAGCAAAAATTATTCTTTTTGATTTAATGCCAAAAATTTGCCCAGCTATAGAATAAGGAAACTTTTTTTCTGTCCAAAATTGCTCCGCAAACATAGGTGACCACCGGAATTCCGTGCGTTCATTCCTGCCTTTTTATTCTACACCGGCAACGAGAGAAACTCCACCACTCAACATCATATGCGCTACATTTACAGCGGTAATGAGGAGAAATTGACATTTTCACTAATATTCCGTTCGTGCAAGGAGTGCAGAGCCAATTAACCTGTCTCGACGCTCGCGTTCCGCTTCACGGACATTCGCGAAACATTACGAGACAACGCGTCCACAATACACCTCCATTCATTCGGACTTCTGGAGCAACTTCGAGAAAAGGAGCAGGCTCCGAAGCCACGCAAAGCCGAGAGTGGATATACTCCATTCCACAAGCATACCACACATTTGAATACGCTGATAGTGCTTGATTGCATAAAACGAAAAGAAAGGGCACGGAGTATGAATGATATTAAAAGGATACGTAAATTCGGATCGCTCCCTCACTTAAGCGGTCGCTGTATTCCAATGCTCAAATGGTCCCCCCCTTCACCCAATTCTACCCCTGAGCCATTTATTGAACGTGCACGCCACGGCAGTTGAGTGGAGCGTTCATTTTTCCCGCGAGGACACATGGGACGTTTTGAGGTGGATCATCCCGAAGTTAAGTTTGGAGAGACGAGGGTAAATCTCGCCTCAGACAGGCGAGTGAACGACACCAATTTAAGAAAGAAGGGGGGTCTATAATATAATAGTTTCCTCCCCTAAGCCGACGCGCACTTGGAGAATTTTTGTGTACGGGAGTACAAATACTTCACCGGAATTGGAATCCGAAACTCTCAGCTGAAAAGCTAACCACCCTTACCACTAGGCTGCCACACTCATGAGTGAGGTAACATTCGATAATATTACTCAGTGCAACTATAATAATACACGTCGTTCAAGTTTTCACAGAACGGAAGGAGGAAAACATGTTGACATTTATCGTCTGGAACCGCGCCAGTAAAACCACCACACACTCACTATTAAGTGCTTAAACAACAACCGAATAGGATAGCCGCAGCGAGACATCCAGAGTGCAGAAATGGAGGAAGAGAGTATTTGGCTCGCACAACAGACGAGACCCACCGAATCAAAATTTCGAAAATGTTTCACGGTCTACTAACGCCCACGACACGATCCTCGAAATACGGGGCATTTACGGATCCGAATCAGCGCGGAGTCTTCGATCCAGAAAGCACATTAGGCAAAAAAGACTACGAAGCATATATACTTCATTATCACCCAAGGCATGCGTCGAATAATGATCGTCCGTCTCCTTAACATCGATAACGATGAAAATTGATACGTCATTGTCAGTGAGAAAATAACCTAACATCTATTAACGGAATCTAAGAAGTAATCAGCAAGCAGAGAATTACAACGATTGTACAGTTAAAATGAGAGCAGCGTCCTCAAAAGGAAACTTGCTTGACAAGAAATTAAATCAATTTCATACTTATCGCTCGTGAGGCAGTTAGTGGTTTTTTCTTCGTTACGTTCGATGGTCATATTAAACATAGCAATGTTAATAACAATCAGGTAGCACAATGCATTAAAATCAAATGAGAGTTATGACACTTGAACTGTAACTAAGGCACAAAATCAATGATAACTCTAAGTGTCTCAACTCCTCCAAGTATTCATCGTGATTACTCTGATTTATATTTTTTTCGACGTGGCATTCCTTCTTCACCGTGATATCTCGCACACACACACTCATTGAATATTGGGGAATCAGTCAAAATAATTCGCTCGCAGTAACTGACGGGACTTAGGACGCATGAGAGGTCACATAATGTTAAAACGACTAGTAAGCAGCGGCTATGGGTGAGTACTTACTTTATTTCCACTCCAATGGTCAAGTGTTATCATTCCGGTAAGAAAACGATTAAATTCCATACGTGAGATGCCCGCACCGGTTGGAGTTTTGATTGGGTTAGTGATTACTTCACTGCGAAGGAATAGCGGTAGTTAAGGCACGATTATGGTAAAACATGAGGATGATTTTTAATAATTGAATTAGAAAAGCTTCTTTCCACCACAATCCCCAGTTAGAATGGTTCTCTTCTGTCAGAGTTCTGAGCACAATGCAATTAAACAAAGAGAATCACTAATCACACCACACGAACCAAATATCTCTTCCGCTCCACAATAATCTTTCCAAGGAAAACCACAGTCATGACGCTCCAGGAAGAGAAACTTAAGTCGTTGCACCGTAGAGTCCTATGCAAGATGCACTACCAGTATTCTTCCTGCGAGGAGGCAATCCACGGAGAGGGAAGAGAGTTCTTCTTACTCGCTAAAACACACTGGTCAACGCTCTCGATCGATGAGTCAGCCGAGCAGCGCCCGCTAGCGAACTGACTCCACCCGCGGGACTGCAGCCAAGGGGGGGGGGGAGGGGGAGGGACCACAACAAAATGATACAAAGGCTCCGACGCCAGCGCCCCCCGAACTGATGTGTGGGGAACGATGAAAGCACTCCTAAACACCACACTTCATTACCTTTGGGTGGCTGAAATTCGATCGCACAGGCCAAGATTGCTCTATTGCACAGCACATTCACATTTGCTGGGCTGCGAGGAGATAAGAGGTAAGAATCGTCGCTCCAAGAATGAGGAAGAAACACGGACTCGTAAGAGTCGAAAACTAAAACACTGCACACGAGAACCGCCACAATCGAGAAGAGAAATTGTTCCACTCAGAGGAAGTCTGCACATGGATTTCGGGCAAACAATAGCACCAGGGGTGTACATAGAGAGCAAATAATACAATTACAACTCAGGCTATGGCCGAAGATGAACTGATGGCTACAGCGAATGAGGGAAGCTCAGTACTATTTTCTATTTCACTGCGTATCCGAATGGCGCCATTACGACGTGGAATATTGCACTTCAGCCACGGGTGACTTCAACGGCCGAAGCAGACCGCGCCACGCCATATATCACCACCGAGGAGACTTCAACGACTGAATCTCACTTCGCAACAGAGCGATCATTCTGTGCGTCCGCTGCGGGATCGGCCCACGATCTTTCCCTCCATCCCACCAGCATTCCGCGTCCGCAGCCAATGGGAAAAGAGAGAGCTCGACGGGGAGTAAGGCGATGACGTAGGCGGCAAGAGGAGGGGGAGGTGGAGCGGCAGTTTCCTAAGGGGTGGACCACCAGTGAAGGCGGAGGGACGCGGGTGAAAAAATAAACAAACAGGAATATTGGTGTAAATTGCGGTGGTAGGAAATCCCGCAAGAGCGAGGTTTGTGGGTGAGTAAGGCAAAGACACGGAGAGCAAAACCCTCGCACGGACCACCGCCCACTTCCTGCCCTTATTGATGAACGAAAGAGGGAGAAGCGAGCGAAATTTGAGATAGCACAGGTTTCCTCAACAGCAAACCCTCGATTTACGATATTAATGCGCTATTGAAGGCTGAACCTTGAGCGAATTTTATCGTCTTTTAAAAAGGCAATACTTCCGGACGAAGAATCACTTTAAAGAGTACCACCGCAGGTAAATGTTGCCATGTTAAAAATTGTTACTTTTAAAAATAAGGCGTGACATTACACAATGTATGGCATATTGTGCGAGTGGAAAAAAGTTGGCGAACTTCGAACTTTTAGAAATACGCTCAGACCATTTGCCGAATCTATCGAAGATCGAACCTATCGTAAAGCGGAAATCTACTGTACTCTAATCCCCAGAATGGAACAATAAACTGCAAGGGAAGAAATGAATAGAGGCACAGCAACATGGACATGAAGAAGAGGACTGCGGTATTTAAGAGTTGAAGAGACTAGATAAGAAGACCGCTGTGTAAGACGGTCGAGGATGTTTCACGAGGGCCTCGAAATTGAACGAACGGAAAGTGCATCCTTTTCTCAAGTGGGCGCTCGTTCGATTTAGAAATAGAGCAGGGGCTATTTTTCCACCATCGCCTTCAGAATTTGCGTATGAGTTCAAGCAGATGACGGCCAAGCATTTGAATCTGCATGCATTCACGTTGCATTAGGATGTGCAACTACGCGCCTCGCGTGCAATGGGATTCGAGCGAAAGAGTGCCGAGGAGAGAGGCGTGGAAAAGCGCTATGCGTGGAAGGAATACATGGACTTACAGAAAAACTCAACTATGATAACAAAGATATAAATTAATTCCTGAATTCAAAGTGAAGGGCTCACGGTTGTCTATACTATTCGATATCCTTCAATTGATTGAGTGAGATTTAATGAGAGCGCTTCCTTTTTTTAAGCCCATTTCATTGTTTATTCATCTGATTATACGACCAGCGAAGCCATAAGTGCCCTGACGTCCAAAATAGTCTGTTGTTACATATTGCTGCGATAACAAGAGATGAACTTCATATCCTGTCGCGAAGGACGTTAACATCACGCACAGTGCACTGATCAACACTTAAGCACACAAACAAATGCAATGCGCTCTTCAGTCGTATTCTCATCTTACCTCGCGCAAGTTATAATTCCACCATCTTCCGCAATTCCTTGTAGCGTTGAATCATCAGAGATCGATGGTAATTGATGATCATGAGATCACAGCAAGCGCCTCACGCCGAACCAAAAGATAACTTATCCCGCGGCGTTACGGGAAAAGGTTGGCTAAACAATGATATCTATTATTTTAGTACCACGATCGAGCACTGAAATGATAAACGCATATACTCGGGAAATTTTACGAGTTTGAATGTTCGGCAAGAGAGGGAGGAGAAGAAAGAGAATAGGATTTTCAGATGTAATGAAAGATAGGCCTCATTGAGCAATGATGCAGTTGATTTCCAAGATGGGAGGGGAAACAGGGCGGGATAACTCGCAAAACGCTCCATTTAAATAAATCCATATATTTAACCCTTTAAGAGCCATCTTTGGAAAAAATCAAAATTCGGACGCAGAGACCGAACGCGGGCTGGCATGCGGGGAATCGCCGCTACTTCTCCGAATTCATTTTCCCCGCCGTCATACTTTTCGCGTCATCGCTCGCATGGACCATTCACTGCTCTGGGTGGGAGGTCGTTGGCCCCGAACGGAGAACTCGTCCGCGCCCAGCACATGCAACAACGGAGGTACGAAAAAAATGCCACTTTCAACTAGGAACATCAATTTATCGATAGACCACTTCAACGACACAGACCGCGAAAGCACACTGAGAGCATTCATCAGCGAATATATCAAGAAAGCGAATCACACAAACGTCGATATTTTCTCCTTTTTTGAAACACGAAAACAGTTAATCTTAAGAAAATAAAGGGGTAAAATTTCGAAATTGAGACAATGCTGGAGAGGGCACCATGAAAAATATGAAGAATTCGCGTTGAAAATATGAAGATGAAGATGTTTGTGTTTCCATGGAGCAATGGGGGAGAGGAGAGAAGACCGATAGATTAGGAAGGTGGCGCCCCTTGCGGAAGTTCCAACCGGAAGTGGCGACACTATCAAGAAAATATAGAAATACATATATGCATCCATGCTTTTCTCGCTCCGTATCGTGTTGTAATTTCTACCGTTCAAACACATTAATAAGACGAACAAAATGAGTAGTCAAGTACTTTCGTCGATTACTTTGCGGTGTTCTACTCTTAGAAAATGTTAAGGATTTTTTTACTAATACCGATCAGTTTTGTTTAACAAAAATAACGTTACAAAGCGGGTTCACATGATAACTGTATTTGAAAATGAGCATGCGCTCACGAAAAACGTCATTCATTGTTGGATACCTCCAAGTTATACATTCAAAAATGTACTATACATGAATCTTCTCAGTACAAAGGAAAATAATACTGAGAGTGATCGGTAACTTACAGCCTAAAAATTATAAATAATGTAAACATTAAAATAAATTTCCTGTATTTCTCCATCATGTTTTGCACTCTAGCCCCCTATAGTTCGTTTTCACGTACAAGGGTTGTTCAAGAAGTCCTTAGGATTTCGGGGAGATTACACTCTTCGAATCAAAAATTAATTTTTTCCAGTAAGCAGCATTCTTGAATAGTCAGCTTATAGATTTTTAGCTGTATCCATCCAATAGTTTCATGGTTGTGGCCGATTGTAGTGAACAACTTTCATTTGCTTATAAAAATGCATAAAAGTGAGTTTTATACGGTGATCAAACACTTGTTTTTGAAAGGGTTTACGCCGAAAGTAATCAAACCTAATTTTAATGAAGCTCATTGAAGACCTAATGCTGCGTTTGTAATTACTTATATTTAAGTAAATTAACTGAAACCTGGACGTACCTGTAAAAATATTAACATGTAAACCATGTAAACATAGTTTCGTACGCCTTGTGGAAATGTCTATCGCCGAAATGATTGACTAAGTCCACCATTTGGTAAAAATCATAGACGAATCAAAGTTTCAAAGGCCAATTTTTTCAAAATTCACCGTATTCACATGATTTGGCCCACACTAACTTTTCTCATTTCCCAACTCGAGTAAAATGCTTGCATGACAAAGAATTGCGTTTAACGAGAAGGTTATCCCCTGAACTAATGCCAAATTTGTGGAGATCCCGAAATTCTACCTTTCGGACGGCTTAAAATGCTTAGAATAATGCAAATATAATATATAGAGCTGAAAATAAACGTTACTGAAAAACATTTAAAATTGACCCAATATAATTTGTTTTCCTACTTTTTTCTAAAGACTTATTGAACGACCCTCGTATATATCTTGGTTTTATGTTGAGTCAAGTTCTTTTTATAATTGAATTTGCGCCAAAAGTTATGCGCATGGAACCATAAATTTATACATTTTCAATTCGATTGTCAGTGCTTAACATGAATCCAAATTGACACGGTATATGCTTCATGCGAAAAAAACACATGGTGAATGTGATAATACGAAGAGCAACTTCACCACACCAAACAAATAAGAGATTCAGTGAGCGAGAGAATTTTTATAAAAGCAGTGCATTAAATGAAACATTTCCCTGAGAGCGAAGGGCATTTCAATGGGTATGTATTTTTGTAGTTTGTATTAAATTACGAAATATGCATCCTGCATGCCGTGAGTCAAAATCAACAGATGACGGAACAAAAAGCAGGAAGACATGGACACCGGAAGAAACAAAACAGGGAGAGAGCGAGTGAGAGATTATAATTGCTGACATAATCCACTTTCTCTTTTTTGGAACACGACATGCCTCACAAGGAAAACAATTCGAAGGTGTTTCTTTCTCTGTTACGTCAACATTGCATACAGCACTCAATGCCCACGTTATTATACATCATGCCGCGGCGCACGTTAAATAGCGGTGGCGTTTACCAAATCTAAAATTATAACCTAAGGATTTCCGTTTGATTGGGGAATTCCATCATCATCAGTCGCGGCCTGAATCGATATCTCTTAATATGTTCACTGCAATTAGTCCAATGCTCGTTAATCGACCGCCAATCATTGGATCGAGTACTGAGTGAGGATGGGATGTTGAAATCGAACGCTAGGGGGAGGAATATTAGGTTAGCGAAAAAGAGAGAGTAAGTAAGAGGATTAGATCTTTAAATGGGGAATTATAGGAGAGAGGACTTATTCAAAGGGGGATTGTGGTGGGAGGGGGGTAATCTCCAGTACGCTCCACGTCAGCCTACCAAACTTAGCCAGTAAGATACTTAGAAGAAACTCCACAGCTCAGAGCTCAACTCACCAATAACACACATACCAACGCTATCAGATGGCTGGGCCTCACGTGGTTAATGTCTCTTATTTAATAGCCGAGTAAAGAATTCCGTTCTTACACTGACAATAAGTCTCGAATTATTGTCTCGAGAAACTGTCAAACCTTCATGGCTGCCGACGTTTCGGAGCTCGAGTGGCACTCCATCCTCAGTTATAAATGAAAGTGAGAAAACTTTGTGAATGTCCACAGTATTTATTCAAGTACGACGCGTTTCAGCGAATCATCGCTATCATCAGGCACAAATGGTACAAATTTGCACCTGATGATAGCGATGTTTCGCTGAAATGCGTCGTACTTGAATAAATACTGTGGACATTCACAAAGTTTTCTCACATTCATTTATAACTGCAATATGTTCCACAGCATCTCGCCAAACACCGTTGAATACATCCCTCCTCACCGCTGAATGGAGTGCGACTCGTACCCCGAAACGTCGGCAGCCATGAGGGAGATTACCCGATGGAGCACCCGAACAGCCTTCACTACCAGCAGCCTCCGTGAAAGCATCACATCTTTTTTTTAATTTTCAAACCCTTTGCGTCGTTGGCATTGGCCGCATCGTATCCTTTCGAATACCAAAAATAACAGAATTGTGAAAAGGTTTACCTCCTAACTCTCGTGGGGCCAATTACAAAGATTGCTTGACACGGAAACCGAGGAGAGAGTAACTGCGTTATTTACGACAATTGGAGGGATGCACACATCGGCACTATTCCCGCACTATGTGTTCTTCCGGCGTTGATAACGCCGAAGTCGCCTGACGAGAATGAAATTGGGCCAATTACTCCCCTCCCCGAGATCCAATCGCGTTATTTACACTCAATCTGCATCAGCTACTGGCCTAAATGGTGAAGTAATGAAATAAATAATTATTTCAAAACAAAATTCAGGTACTACTGTCAGTCAAACTCTCATTTTAATTTTTATCTATCTCCATAATTTCTGGAATCGAATGAACACTTAGATTAAAAAATGAGACCATGGATTTCCATGCAATCAACTTTGAATTGGATTTTCTAAAATAAACTAGTTTTTTAATAGAATTAAATTCAATTTTTGATAACATTCAAAATAAAATACCGACTTTGCCCTCCTCAGTGATTCCACAGGTATGTTATTTTAGATTGGTATAAATGACCTAACAATACATAAAAGGAATGATTCTCGGGTAATTGATTCAAAGAATTGTTTATATTACTCACATGACGCACTTGTGCCAGCGCAGGAATATTCTGCATAAAACTAGGATTTAAATTTCGTTCAAAGACTTCATATTTCAGATACGATGAAACAAGGATCTATTTAAATATACTGAAATTTTCAGCATGTTAGTGTTAATCTACATCTACATACTACCCATAGCAATGCAAGCCAGCTGAATGGGCGCATGGCGGAAGTTTTACGATAATAACTGTTGGCAAATGAGAAGGAAATGCTGCAACAAGTTCCGCAATCGATAAAGTCCTTCGCCATTCCGTGGGAAAAGCGAATTCCTACACGCATCCGTTCGGCCAAATATCTCCCTTAATGATGTTCTCCGAGTGCCTTTGAAAGGTGTCTATTACCAATTACTCAAGCAATCCAAGCCAAGTCTCCGAGTCTCCCACCATGATTCTGGTAAGATCTGGCTGAAGATTTCTGTTCGCTCGTGGCACTGTTTGATGCGTATTTCGCGCAGCTTCGCTAAGAATTTCATGAAGTTCACAGATCGAGTCTTTCTGCACTGCATTCCCAATGCACGGTGCGGTCGGACGAGTGCGAAATAGCGCCTTCCTTTCACTTTCTCATCCGAAAATCTTCCCCAAACATGCCACACACGAATCATCACTACGTCTTCAGGGCTCTGCCGCAAACATCTCCTGCACGTGTTCCCCGCCATCGCTTCGCAGATTGAAGCGTTCATCTACATCTACATCTACATAATACCCTGCGAGCCACCTCTAGGGTGTTTGGCAGGGGGTGATCAATCACCAGCATGCAGCATGCATTTGGACTCCCACATGCACACCACACCGTCCAAAAAACGTCCCGTATAATAACAAACTATACTACTATATGCTGTTAGAAATAGAATATAGAATAGAATTTCAGAAACATGCATTAAGTTTTACATAGGTTAGTAGGCTACACTACAAGTCATGCAATCTATTTACGAGTTCTATTGCTGCCGTTATAATCTCTTATTGATCGTGGAAAAAATGACATTCAGAATCTGTCTGTTCTGCAATCTATCTCTCTTATTTTATTTATATGATCTGATCTTCCGTAGTACGTTGGCGTCCGCAAGATATGGTTAACTTCGTCAGAAAAGACACTGCTCTTGAATTTATCTAAAAGGTTTAGTCTATTTTTCAATCTACGGTCCGACAGAGATTCCCATCCGAGTTTATCTAAGAGGTCGGTTACACTAACAAGACTATCGTAACGACCTTTCACATACCTGGCAGCTCTTCTTTGCACGCGTTCTAACTCTGTTATTAAGCCTTTTTTCATGAGGGTCCCAAACACTGGCAGCGTATTCCAAATGTGGTCTAACGAGGGAAAAGTAGCTAATTTCTCTCACTTTGTCGTCTCACTTTCCTAATATTCTTTTAACAAAACCCATTTTACGATTAGCTTGACCGGTTATTTCTCGAATATGTTTATTCCACGATAGATCATTATTGAGTCTAACTCCTAGATATTTCACGGATTCAACAGTCTCTAATTGGGTACCCCGAATTATATAGCTACGTTGTAGGGAGTTGTTCTTCTTCCAGAAATTCATTACGACGCATTTTTTCAAATTTAATTCTAACAGACAAGCATCGCACCAAGCTTGGATAGCAGCAAGGTCATTCGTTAGTTCATCTATATCTTTGCTGGAACGGATTTCTCTGTAAACTACAGCGTCGTCTGCAAATAATCGTAACTTACTCTGCACTATTTCGCCAATGTCGTTTATATAAAGAAGACATAGGAGTGGGCCAATGACACTACCCTGAGGAACGCCAGAAGTGACTCTAACCTCATTGGAGACTGCACCGTCTAATACTACTCTTTGGACGCGGTCGCTCAAAAATTCTCTAATCCAGGAAATGACATCTTCGTCTAGACCATAAGATTTCAGTTTTATTATTAACTTTCCGTGGGGTACTTTATCAAATGCCTTTTTGCAATCAAGAAAAATCGCGTCTACTGGAATGTTGTCTTCCCCGGAGACTAAAATATCGCGGGCGAAAAGCGCTAACTGAGTTTCGCACGATCTCCTTTTCCTGAATCCATGTTGAGTTCCCATTAATAAGTTTTGCGCGTCTAGGTGTTTCATTACCGAGCTGACAACGATGTGTTCAAGGACTTTGCAAGAGATGGACGTTAAAGATATCGGCCTGTAATTAGATGGCTGTTCCTTGTCTCCACTTTTAAATATTGGCGTTACATTAGCGATTTTCCAGTCATTAGGTACTTCGTGTTGCTTGATGGATTTACTGAATATTAACTGCAAGTAATGGGCAATTTCTGAGGATAGTTCTTTATATACGCGAGAAGGGATTTCGTCTGGACCAGGTGATTTATTTGGACTAAGCGATTTCAATATATTTTCTATTCCGAGCGTACTAATGTCAATAGCTGGCACCTTATGTATACAGGGATCGTCATCGGTCTCGGGTGAGTTTTCGGAAGGCTCCGTGAACACGCTCTTAAAGTAGGAATTTAATAAATTGGCTTTATCGTAACTGCTTGTCAACACATCTCCATTGTCGTTTCTCAGGGAACATACGGTAGATCGTTTACCTTGAACTTCCCTAACATATGACCAAAATGCTTTTGGGTTATCCTGTAACTACTCTACTAGTGTTTTTCTTTTAAAATTCGTGAACGCATTCCTGAACGCTTCCTTCGTGGCGGCTTTAGTCATCCTATATTTTTTAATTATTAGCTCGCGTTCATTAGCGGATAAATCCGTGCTGACTTTTTTCATTTTAGCATGACACGCTCTCTGTCGCCTCAATGATTTTCTCACTTCCGCGTCGTACCATCTCGGTTCGCTGCCTTCTTTTACTATTTTACTAGGGATGTAGCTATTTATTCCCGAAGTTACGAGCGAAAGAAAAGCTTTCCAAGTATTCTCTACATTAAACTTTAGTACTGATTCTTGAAACTCGGGGAAAGCATTTTTCAGATGACTCTTAAACCCATCAAAATAAGCTCTTTTAAAAATGAAAACTTTACGCTCTTTTTTAAAATTTTCAGCGGTATTTAGAGAAAACTTTGCAGTTACTACCCTAAGGTCACTTATTCCTTCGACAGTGCCAACGTTTATTACCTGATGTGGTATATTTGTCGCTAATAAATCAAGAATATTTTCTCCACTGTTTGGTGCGGATGCTATTTGAAACAATAAATTAGATGTAAAAGGGTGTAATAAAGCCTCGCAGATCACTTTATCCCTCCCACCAGGAATGAAGCTATAAGTCTCCCAATCTATAGAAGGTACGTTGAAATCTCCACCCACAATCAAGTTTCTTTCAGGATACTTGGATGCTACGCTGTTTATTTGATTTTGAAAATCCAACATTGACGTTATATCTGAGTTAGGTGGTCTGTAATACGAACATAATAAAATAGTTTTGAATTTTGGACATTTAATTAAACACCACACAGATTCAACGCTGGTCTCAGTTCATTTGCAATTGAGGGAATAGGTTAGTTTCCTTCCACAAAGAAAACGAAATGCAATGATTGCCATTGCTTACCCACCATTAGTGTATTCATAATATACAAATTATTTGTTTTTAGAAATACCAGTTTAGACGAATGGCAACGGTCGCTTTTAACCTCATTTGAAAAAGGCCAGATTGGCGAAAATGCGATTCCGCTCCACGTGACGTCACAGGAACCTAGTTCCTATACGAGTAGATAGGAGTTTTACATCGTCTGAGATTACCAATGCATGCATGAGGCACAGAGCTCAGGGAAACATCTCTTAATAATCACACATTAAAAATAGCTAAGTTCGGAAAGTTTCTTTCGTTTGATAGGGGAATAATAATCCTTATTTAAGCCAAGCGCTACCAGCCAGCGGGGTACTCAGCTACCTGCTAGTTGAATTGCAGAAGTGCATCGCACATTAGGGCGGGCCGCCACGCCTCTCTGCGCAATTCAATTCCCCTCAAATATACACATCTCATACGTGTGTCTACATTTACATATAAATAATACCTTACGAGCCACCTCTAGGGTGTTTGGCAGGAGGTGATCAATCACCATTTCAGACGCTTGATATCTTGACAAACTCGAGACTTTCGAAATATGGGTTCGGAATAGAGAGGTGAAAAAGAACCCAACTGCCAAAACGAACGAAAGGCATTAATTGCGATTCGTTACCCACCAAATTCGTGTATTCATTATAAACAAATTAATTGGCTTCAGAAATCCAAGTTTAGACGAATGGCAATGGTCAATTTTATCCTCATTTGAAAAAGGCCAAATTGACGCCCACACGATGCCACTCAACGTGACGTCACAGGGACCTAGATTCTATATGAGTAGATAGGAGTTTTACATCGTCTGAGATTACCAATGCATGCATGAGGCACAGAGCTCAAGGGAACATCTCTTAATAATCACCTACTGCCTATGGTCGGAAAGTTTCCTTCGTTTGATAAGGTATTAATAATCCTTATTTAAGCCAAGTGCTACCTATTAGCAGGGTACTCTGCTACCTGCTAGCAGCCTGCATCTTAGAGGCGCTCATAGCCTCGCACCAAGGTCAACTCACAATGCGGCAGCGGAACCAGAATGACGTCACACGGGGTTTTCCCTGCATTCATACTTAGCCGTCGCGTTTTAGCGCGCTTGAAATTTTTCACCTTTCGTTTAATCGCGAAAAATAGATATCGCCATTTAAAAGTCTAAAAGTGTGAAATTCGTACTCCAGGAGTAGTAATCTTTATATTTAGGCAATAAAAAAATAATAGGAAACCACCCTATTGTCGCGGGAAGCGACCGATGGAGCGCCAGCGAGGCGTCGTTCGTTGCGAATTAAGAATATGCCAACAAAAGGATCAGGTGGAGACGAAGACAGTAGACGCCGACGCCAAAGTAATACTCCGCTAATGAGGTGTCCATCTAGCGGTGGGATGAAAGTGGTGGCGGGAACGAGGCTGTGGGAAGCGGAACAAAGACTTCAGTCTCAAGTCGGTCGGCGGCCCTCACTCACCACACGCAGCAGTTCTTGCATTTGAAGCATCATCGGGCGCAATTCACTCAATCGCTTTGCACGGACGACTGGCTGGCGATGAGCGATCCAATCGCTCTCAATCTTCTATATTATTTCTACTGTATAGATGCCTTTTTCTCAACTTTTACGCAACCAAAGTCTACAAATGAGGTACCAAAATGTACAGAATTTATCAGAGAACATGCGACGGCATATCTTACTTCCTAAATATTGCTATTGTTTCCTAAAATTGGTTTTGAAATAATTTAAAAAAACAAAAAAAAACAGAAACCGGTAAATATTCCTGACGTTAACGGCGCACAAACTGATACATTTGTTCATTTGCAACAATATCTCGCATTCTTCAAATAACTTTTATCAAAATGCGGCTGATTCCACATTCAAGTCTCCTGTTGATACGTAAGTATGAGTCATCATGTGCGTTTAACAGAGGATAGTGTAATAACTTCCAATGTCGTGTTTAAAGAGGTCCTCTGACCTCAATTTGTACGTGAACATTCCAATTAAATTTGTACATAAGACCCTGCCTTTTTTTATGCATTTTAAAATTAGAAACGCGCCTATCCCTCTGTGGACCTGCATTGAAAAGAGCGGGGGAAGCCCGCTGGGAGCGGGCGCAGCACGCTCGTATTAACTTTAATATAGCATTTACAACCGCGAGTAACAGAAAAATTAGGGAAATGGTGATTCACGTCATCGAGAATATAAGTGTAAGGTTGAAAAATTTTTGGGCTCCGTCGCCAAGTCAATATTTCTATATGGAATGCGTGAGTCCGAATTTTATCTTGATCCGCGGCGAAATTCGGATCGCTCTGCTCGTGCGACCGGTGCGGATATTTCTGTAAACTCACTCAAATGCACGACGGATGACAACACATCTAAAGGCCAATTGGAGAATCTTCTATTTTGCAATATTAGTGCTCGGCAACACAAACTTCCTGGAAGGGAATTCGGTGAAAAATGAAGAAATGTCACAATTGAGGCAAACTGACGAGCATGGAGGTAAGACTGGCAATGCTGTAATTCTACGGAGGCACGAACGGACATTGAAAGCAGACTAACGAGCATCAAACAGCAATCACAAGAGACAACATTTTATTGTGATGAGCTCCAGAACACAAGCGTAGAGACGGGTTTCTTGAGCGCAGACTTGGAAACTTTTAACATTATATTCTAAAATGGGAACATCATATTGTTTTCTTTGATATACCCATATTACATCATTATTTTATCTTACATCATTATACCCATCTTATATCGTTTTATCATGGACAGTTTAACATATAAAATGTGACATCAACAGGTAGAGCATCAGTTCCGAAGATTTCATTTCTCTTGACGATACTGCCAATTGTGTCATCGCTAACAGCTATTAATTCGTGATACGCGTGTGAGAACCGTCCTGAATACTAAACACGCTTAATGTCACTGTTAAAAATACCACGACAGCGGTGTCCAATCCTCTAATCAGATATAAGAGGAAGATTCTGATTCTGTTTTGGAATTATGTATTTTAGTAGTATTATGTTGCATTACTTTTAAGATCTGGGGATGGCATTTGGAGTAAATCTGAAAACATTTTTCACGAGAGGGGATTGAGGATCTGTTTCCGGGGAAACATTGTGTCGATGTACAACATCAGAGCACAATAATGAAGGAAATGTGAGGGAAAACGAAGAATCCTATGCGCATCGAATTCTAACTTAAAGAACATGCTGCTTACAATGCGAGAGCTGTAGGTATCCCACTATTATTCTCATCAACTCCATGCTCATTGAATATGCATACATTAGAGTTCTGGAAGAGAAATTTTCACGCGCATAGAAGCGAAAATGGCACTTAATAGCTTAAATACGACAGATATTTCTTTTCTCTGGTCATAATCATTTATTAATATCGAGTATTTTCTAGCCAACTCAATTAGCTTAAAATTATAACAGCGTTGGCAAAGAATTTTCAATCGATAGGAACAAAAACCATTTGTTCTTCAAGCTATCGACCTACTGATTAGTTGACTTACACTGATAATAATAGCACCGGAATAGGAAAATACATTACAAATGCATTATCACATGCTTTTAAGGCATCTTTGATGGTATAAAATATATAATTTATCCTTCATAGGTTTATTTAATTAATATTGTACAATTACTACAGAATTCAATGCGTAAAAAATCGCCCCGGAATCAGGCCTCTCTCTCGACGCCCGAAATAAGTTTCCAATAAGGGCAAGTAAGAGGACTAACGATCATCTTCGATTGTTCTTCCAGCTCTCTGTAGCCGCACCAGCGTAGGATAATAGTGCTGATGGCCGGCAGTCGTGCATTTATTTAGGTATATTTACCTAAATATAGGTGTAGGATGCCACTATCACACTGAAAATTTCAGCTTGCAGATAGCACAAACAGGTCCATTTTCCCTGTTTCAAAATACTGAGTTGTCTGAATTGAAGACTAAAATCAAACGCGTTTTTTATTTTCAAGGAAAGAATAAAACTTAGCTAAGTTTGACGATTTCCCGGGCGGGCGCGCAGCTAGGAATTGAGGCTAGGGGGGATTTAGGAGCAATTAATTCTAGGGGGTATGGGAGGTGCGGGTGCCCCTCCCCTAGAAAAAAAATTAATGTAAATGGTTCAAAATGGTGAGTTTTACGGCTTTCTGAAGGATATTTAATAGTCCTTAAACTATCCTATAAGTAACATTTATACAATTATGTAAAAGGGATTAAATTTCAAAATTTCTCTAAGTTTGGGGAGTTTTATCCCTAGTTTACAACTAAAGAGTGCTATGGGTACGGTTGTGACATTTTTCCTGGGTACTGTTGTGACGCAATTAAAAGTTGTTTTTTTTTTTCTTGTTTTAGATGCCCAGAATATGCGTGAGAAAGACTAAAACAAGACAGAGTGGCATTAATACGGTCTCAAAGAAGTGAAACGAGAGACTTCTTTACGGAGAGCTGCGGTAATGCGCAGAGTAAATCGCATGTCTTTGCTATGATATGTTCGTAAAAGCGATACCCATGGTGGCAGGCAAAATGAAAGCATTGTCAGCATGGAGTATGTTGCTCTAAACCACAGCAATAGATTTCGAAATAGTTTACACGTAGCGCGGACATTTATTTCGGATTATCTCGTTATGGACTTTATATTTCGATAGAATTACTTTAAAGCATAACTAAACATGTATGCTCAACTTCTCAACTAATTGTTAATGAAGACTGATGTATTAATTGTAGAGCATATGTGAAGACAATAATGTTTTGATGCTATACTGCCTAATTAGTGTAAATGATTGAAGTTTTCCCAGATTTTTTTTTTCGCTATTAAGTTGCAATATTTTCAGAAAGAAGATCATACTGAATTATGTCAAATATTTCTTGCTATTAAAATGATTTCAGTCCATATTATAGTATTTTGGAAACCTGTCACTATCGACCCGAAGCACTGTGACAACCGCCCTTGGGGTGTGGTCGGTTGAGACACTTATATTTTTTTTTAATTGCTCCTATGAGCTCAAAATTGTGTTCGGGGATACAAATTTAATGTTTAAATGTGTAGTAATGTACAATTACATTAAGAAACACTCTTTGTTTAGCTTGGTAGGAACTAGGCTTTAACTTACAGAACTAAGGGCGATCAAATGAAAATTGTGAAAGCCGTACCCAGTCTCCCCTACAAGAAATGCGGTAGAGTACATTGTATTTCTTTGATCCGCGGTCAGAGCAGGCTCAAAGGACTTGGGCGCCTTCCCCGGTACAGCAAACAGCCTTGGTTCCCGGGAACTGGCAGTGGCCCGCCGCGGCCCCGTTTGGCAACATGGCATTAATAGAATTCCGAATAAGTTCAACAGATTCAGGCTTCAATTGGTGGAAGTTAGACATATTTAAATAAATATAAGATCGTAACACTTTCCCACAAATTTTTTTTCTGCGTACAACGCGTTTCGGCTCATTGAGCCATCATCTGGTACAAGACACTTCAAAACATTTGAAAATCTCGGAGCCGAAACGCGTGTACGCAATAAAAAAATGTGTGCTACGATCTTTTATTTATTTAAATATTAATAGAATTGATTATCATTCAAAAATATCAATATTTATAGGTTACGGATTATGGAAAAATTACAAATACATTCAGACGCCGCAGTTGGTAGCGGTTCGAGGCGAGGCAGAGCAAGGGGTCCACTGGGCAGAGGAGCCACTGCAGTCCGCCCCTTCCGAACTTCATCGCTGTGTGTGGCCACCACTTTCATCGGTTTCCAAAAATGACCACAGCGCGGGGATAAATGAGATCGGAGCGATTCTCATTTATTCTCAATACTAATTGCAATCGCCATGAATAGCATAGATTTGAATTTCATAGATTTTGAACATGTCACAGTCATAAATTTCGAAGAGAGAGAAGAGCTTTGTTGGCATAGGGAGAGTTAGTTCGTCTATGTACCGCGGCATGGCGTGCGAGAGAGTGAATGCGTAAGCGACAGACGGCTGGCAGGAGCGGTTTTTTTGCGTGAAATGCGACGCGTCGCCCGAAGCGAAAAAAAATCGGCTCTGAAGTCTCCCCGAGATTGAACCTTTTCTCGACGGAAGTGTGTTGTGGGGGGGGGGGGGATTTCGCATTTCACCCTTCTTTGTTTACCCGCGGCGAGCACTCTTCGGACGAGCGAACGGAAGCGAAAGGTGACCACAGTCAACAACAAAAAAACTCACAGAAAACAAAGACAAGCCGGAAGCGTGAGTCGCGTTGAATAGGGTGGCTTCCTATTATTTTTTATTGCCTAAATCGAAAGATTATTAATCCTGGAGCACGCATTTCACGCTCTTAGATTTATAACCCTCTAATCCCCAATGTTTTACATCTGCATGTGCAGAGATCTGACAGAGAACGCCTTCAGGAGGGGAAAAAGCGAACTAAAAGTAATACATAAGAGGGGATTGGGTAGGCTAACTGTTACTTTGAAGTCACAATAGTATACAAAGGCCAAGAAATGAAAAAAAATAACAAAAATTGCATAAAAGCGGTATGTTACCTCATGAGTCACCCTGGGGCATAGAGGGTTCAATGACGATATCTATTTGTTGCGATTAATGAAAAGTGAAAATTTTCAAGCGCGCGAAAACGCGACGCATAAGTATGAATGATAAAATAGAATAGAATAGAATAAATATTTATTATGCTCTGGGAAAAAACCCTTGGAGCAAAAACACAATTTACAAAAAGATGGCTCATCAAAGCAAAAAGTTCATGAAAAATGTCAAGTAAAGTTATTTGATACACACATTTAAAAAAGAAATAACGATAATGATGGGAAATAAGCCCGAGTGACGTCAGTCTGATTCCCGCTGCCGCAAGTGAGGTGACCTTGGGGCGAGGCTTTGAGCGCTTATACGACGCAGGCTGCTAGCAGGTAGCTGAGTACCCTGCTGGCTGGTAGCGCTTGGCTTAAATAAGTATTATTATTCCCCTATCAAACGAAGGAAACTTTCCGAACTTAGCTATTTTTAATGTGTGATTATTAAGAGATGTTTCCCTGAGCTATGTGCCTCATTCATGCATTGGTAATCTCAGACGATGTAAAACTCCTATCTACTCGTATAGAAAATAGGTCCCTGTGACGTCACGTGGAGCGGAATCGCATTGGCGCCAATCTGGCCTTTTTCAAATGAGGTTAAAATTGACCGTTGCCATTCGTCTAAACTGGGATTTCTTAAACCAAATAATTTATATATTATGAATACACTAATGGTGGGTAACGAATCGCAATCAATGCCTTTCGTTTTCTTTGATGGAGGAAACTACCCTATTGCAGAAGTGCATCGCACGTTAGGGCGGGCCGCCACGCCTCTCTGCGCAATTCAATTCCCCTCAAATATACACATCTCATACGTGTGTCTACATTTACATATAAATAATACCTTGCGAGCCACCTCTAGGGTGTTTGGCAGGAGGTGATCAATCACCATTTCAGACGCTTGATATCTTGACAAACACGAGACTTTCGAAATATGGGTTCGGAATAGAGAGGTGAAAAAGAACCCAACTGCCAAAACGAACGAAAGGCATTAATTGCGATTCGTTACCCACCAGTAGTGTATTCATTATAAACAAATTATTGGCTTCAGAAATCCAAGTTTAGACGCATGGCAATGGTCAATTTTATCCTCATTTGAAAAAGGCCAAATTGACGCCCACACGATGCCACTCAACGTGACGTCACAGGAACCTAGATTCTATATGAGTAGATAGGAGTTTTACATCGTCTGAGATTACCAATGCATGAATGAGGCACAGAGCTCAAGGGAACATCTCTTAATAATCACCTACTGCCTACGGTCGGAAAGTTTCCTTCGTTTGATAAGGTATTAATAATCCTTATTTAATCCAACCGCTACCTGCTAGCAGGGCACTCTGCTACCCGCAAGCAGCCTGCATCGTTGCTGCGCTCAAAGCCTTGCCCCAGGGTCACCTCACACGACGGCAGTGGGAACCAAAATGACGTCACGCGGACTTTTCCCAGCATTCATACTTAGCCGTCGCGTTTTCGCGAGCTTGAAAATTTTCACTTTTCATTTAATCGCAAAAAATAGATATCGTCATTCAAAAATCTAAAAGTGTGAAATTCGTACTCTAGGAGTAATAATCTTTCGATTTAGGTTATAAAAAATAATAGGAAACCACCCTAATGAAATAGCGAAGCATAACCAAGTGATTTTTTTCTTCTGTAAAAACTTTCCCTTCTATAGAAATGAATTTCGCATAGAGTGCATACCGAAAAGCGTTTGTGCCAAGAGGGACATCACGGTGGTTCATGTGGAAGAGGCGCTGCAGTGCGCCCATTTTTGCTCACATTCAGCTCACTTAATAATCGGCTTCCATTAATGTCCGCAGAGCGGCCAAGAGCCATCCATTCCTTCCCAATATTTGCGACAGGGTCATAAAATGCATTGCACCCGCATTAACAAGTCGACATTCGTTATTGCATCTAGACTACAAATTTCGGTGCTCCGCTTTGCCGTGGAATTCGGATCGCTCCGCCATTAGCGACATGAGTGGCGACTCCATTAAAACCATTAAAATGCAATGCGGTGGATGAACGAATCAATTGGTGATGGACTGCAGCATCCCGTATTTGAGGTGGAAAGCGAGAACAGCGACAACGCGAAAGACAAAAGAGTAAACATCAGAGACAAAAGATTGTTGCCATGGTGTCGGGAGGGGAACTTCTAAACAGAGCGCGATGGATCGAGATAAAGGTGGCGGGGCTTTCAAGACTCAATTCAGATGACTCACGCTTGCGTACATAAACACTCACGGTGATCCGGAAAAAGTGATCCCATGATATATCGCACGGCGAACTTCTCCCGAAAGCGTTTGCGATCCAGCTGAAAAGGAAGGCATGGCTCGGGCATTGGGCGCGCTAGACAGTGCCAATAGCTTCGACGTAACGTAATTTCCAGTTGAATTGATGTCGTAGGATGTTCGTAAATGGTCCAATTGTGTAAATCGAATTGTCCTCGACATCATGTTAACATGGTTTTTGGCGCCACGGATATTACAAAATGGGACAGTCCAGTGCGCCTCTAACTATGGCATCACCTACACAGAGCGCACAGGAAAAATAGCAATGATTAGGTCTGTTGATAGAGACTTATATTTGAGATGATGTGATCTATCAAATTCATAACATTTCAATGATATTCCTCACGATCGTAAACATAGCATATTGATTGAGAATACGTGATTGGATCGCTCTGAGCTCACCACCGCGGTGCGGGCATTTTTGGAAACCGGTTAGAATGCGCGCTAAATGGCAATACGAATGAAGCCTTAACGAGACTGCCTGGCGCCTCCTCAATATAGGCGCCGTCCTCCTTTCAGCAGTGATTTCGAAAATGCTCCAGTAAGTAGATACTTGGCTCTGCACATTTAAAATCTAATGAAATGAACGCACCCATTGAACAGCATACATTTCGTTTGCATCCAGTGCACCAAACGGCATTTTTCACAATCTAACTGATTGAAAAATATGAGTGCTCATCCGAAAGATAATACTGATTTTTCCAAGAGGTTTTACCACAGATATTTAAGTTGTATAAGAGCCAGAGAGAATATCTACGCCACCGTTAATCGAAATATTATCAATGCTGCACATGAGCACTAGCAAAAGGACTAGCGTGAAAATAAAGAGATAAGCCGGTGCTTTAAAACCGTTCGTTGATTACGAAAATAACCATGGTGATTAGTGTAGTGCCCACCGCTACTCAATCACACTATCCGCCACAAATCACATCATCACTATCCCATTTTAAAGTTTTTATTATGATTTTCACAATGTATATATTTAATTTCATATCAAATACCAATATATTTCATATAAAAGTACAATAGTTTGTCGAACCCTGGATAGGTAATTAAAAATTCGTGATCCAAAAAAGTTCGTCTGTGATTACGTCATACGTTTCTCTCTTCCACAAAATATGACCAGCTACTCCAAATACGATCATAGGTATTTTACCGCGAAAAACTTAAGACAAAAACAAATGTGCACGATATATATAATCTATTGTAAACTGGCTAGTGGGGGTGAATTTGGTTTACCAGGACAGCTATAACGCGACTGCGGCGCGATTCATGGCTTGCATTGATTTACCACGAAAAACTTAGACGACAATGATCATAGGCGTACCCAGCGATGGCAGGAGGGGGCAGTTTCCCCCCCCCCCCTAAAAGCAAAAATCGCTAAAGTCTTTAAGGAAATTCAGACTGGATTGAATCGAAAGTTTTCAACAATTTTTAATTAATATTAGTTTAAGACATGTGCTTACTAATAAAAAAGTTTTAAATAATATATAATGTTTTTAAGCAAATAGTTTTATAAACTAATAAAGCGCTGTTATAACTGTCTTAAAATGTTGGTTTCATTCACCTTTTCCATGCTAAAATGTAAAATGTTGCAGCTTGAAAGGTCATGGCTTGCCTCCCCCCCTAGTTTTGATCCTGGGTACTACGAGCCAAGCTGAACGAGGGAGGAAAGTTTTGGCACAGGAAGGTGAGAGGCACTCGCGTCAGAGTCCTCTGGGAGGGCATCCTCAACACAACTCCGCGTCGAGTCCTCTCATATGCTTCCAGGAAAGGAGGTGCCGGGCGCCGCTGTCGGGAACAACGCCATGCACCCTTCATTCACTCCTACGGGAAAATGAGCAAATACCTATCGTGTTTTTCCTATAAGGTTTCTTGAACTCATGTGGATCGACGGGCATTCATGAAGAATTGAGATGTTTCCCGGAGCCAAATAAACACTACTCTAACCACCACTAATTACAAAAAATTGAAGCTTTGGTGCTGAGGAACTGTGCATTTTTATTTATTTATTTCCATAACCCCCGAAAACAGCACAACGAGGCCTTTACATCGGGAGTCTTTAGACAGTCAACAGCAGACGACACCCATGTCCTGGAAGAATCAACGTATCCAGGCGGGACTCGAACCCGCGACCTTCGGTTTGGTAGTCGAGGAATTATCCCCGCCGCCACCGAGGCCAACAATTTCTTCTCTATGTTCCACTCGAAAACTGAAAATAAACAAATGCAACACGTTTCGACGCCTGCGCGTCTTCATAGTCGGCCATCAGTGGTGAGCCAAACGATGGAGCTGGCTTCGACGTCGTCGTTATTATAAAGCAATGCAATGGACTCGGCGCTGTTGTTGTGGTGGGGGGGGGAAGGGGGAGGGGGGTGGGTTCCAGAAGAGGGCATTGTGGGTTCACTTTCCTTGGCAGCCAACAACAAAAGAAGGGGAGTTGCGAGAGAAAGATAATCAATCCCACGGCAGTTTCACTTTCCCCGACCTCCTCCCGACGAACGCATCTGAAAACCGAGCTCTCTTCCAAACTCACACACATCTCTTATACGCTCCTCACTCACGATCAAAACGCTTCCATTCTCAAACGTGGGACCGAAAAATTAATTCCACTGATAAGGAATGGAGATTAGAGGGAAATAGGATACGCCGCAGTGAGACGACATCTATATTCCACCACTTCCCTGCGTTAGCACATCTGAACAAACTCGAACATTATGGGGAGCAAGCTACATTCCCGGGGCCACCTCGAAGATTACGATATCAGCCCTTGACCCTACGACGAGATAAAGACAGGACAAAAGGGTTTGGATGGAGAGAGTATTATTTCGGGAGGGGACCCGAGTTCGGAAGATTAGGTTTCATATTCAGTGCGAAAGCGAATCGTGAAATAAGGAGGCAAGTGTAATTTGTGGAATGCAGACAGGCCGAGAAATTCGTAAAACGCTCCTCGTTAACATTCTTTATCTTTAGCAACCTTCGGAATATATTTCAAAATAAAAATTTAAATCGCACATCCCAACTATAAGTCAACGTATCACACAGGAAGGAATACCTGTTAAGGCTAATCAGATAGTATCCATTTAAGTAATCGGCTGTAATGCGTCAGGTTTGATTACAGCCGAAATAATGTAATAATATGTCAATGCTGTCGTTCACCCAGACCAGAAATCGCAATTCCTCGAAAGACTTGTTAGATATACAAGGGAAAGGTTAGTTGATACGAAAAACAATCTCATTTGCCATTCAGCCATAAGTTAAAAATAGGGAAAAACGCGAAATTTACCAGGGCCCGCTTTTCATGAGTTGTTGACGTCACCATGGTTCTGGTCCATTGACTCGTTCTGAGAGAACCCTTAAAATGAAGAAATGAAAGAACCTTTCAATGAAGAAATGATACACTGAGATCAGTGAGAAGGAAAACGAGCCACGCGAGCAACCAGACTGAGGAGAAGCGGCGACCTGCTCGGCACGAGTCGGTGACATCATCAACGCTTCTGCATGAGGGGCTCGATTTTCCGCCGCGAATACATCGAGAAGTTTAAGTAAATGATTGATAATGTGGCGAAAAAATATGCATCTAAAAGACAAACGCATTCGTCAATAAAACCGCCGACCACTCGATCTCCTTAAAACTGTCATTTAATGAAAAGCCAAGCGTGGCGTCACAATCGCTCTGATTGGCTGATAACGGCACCAGTGATGTATTCAGCGACAGCAAAAGGGACGGGAAGAAAGGGGTGGTATTTTCCATCCCTCGAGCCATCGCGGAAACGATCATTTATCTGCCATCATTGGAGCGATCGCTAGGAAGGGTCGGAAAAATGATGGTGTGAATGAGGCTTAGTAAGTGGATTGCGTTTGAATGAGTGCAGAGGTAAACTCGAGGGAGAGAGAAAGAATGAGGAAAGAATGTTTTTGAGTGTGTGTGGTATGCGTTGCTTCCTTCGCTCTCGAGTGTCGTGGGAGGGATTCGATTACCATCCGTTCCTCTTTCTTTCGTCGGCACAGTGTGTCGTGGTAGCAGCGGTTATATCTTTGTATCGGCAAGCGATGCGTTTGGGCCATGGGAACTTCCTCTCAGCACTTGAATCCTGAATGCTTCAAGCTCACCTGCCCCACACAGTGCTTCACATATAAATAGATGCTGCAGATAGGAATAACTTCGAAATTGAAGCTAGCTCTTGTGTTTTGGCGTGCTTTGAGATCCAGTTTTCAGCGGTGTGCTGTAATTAATGTTTCGCAGAATTTCAGGCCTCGGTGGCGGTGGGGTAAAGTCCTCGCCTGCCAAGGTCGCGGGCTCGATTCCCACCTGAGTAGGTCCCTAACCTAGGCATGGATGTTTGTGTCGTGCATTGATAATCCTCCGTTGTAAAGGCCGATGTGCTATTTACGGGAAAGTTGAAAATAAATAAAAAAGAAATTCAATAATCATGACTGAACGTTACTACTTTATTCGCTTCGTCCTAGGCAACTCCCATTTCGTACCTTAATGTCATTTGATAATTATTCACAAGTAAGCGTAAACTTCAATTTTCTTTTAGTTTTCTTTCAGTCGCTTGTCTTAAGATGCGAGGAATATCACGCGTTCAAAAAATTAGCATTACTTTCGGCGTCTCGATCGGAAATTTGAATATTCTTGCCGAAATAAATCCCGAAGAATTGCCTGGCACATTAATATTTTTAAAAGGCTAGTGTTCTTACATTCAATGCCAAAAATCGCGTCCGCCTTTGTATAACGTAAGGGCACCCAAACTCAGCTCAAAATTGATGAAACAAAGATAATAAGTGTAATTTATATCCCATTGGAGTAAATATTCCACTAGCGTCAGCTTGGTGAATGATATCTAAGATTTCCCACGAAAAATGTAAAGCAAGCTAGTGGAACACCGCTTTTATTTCGAGAAATATTTCTCCCTCCTGCAATTAAATGTCCAAAGAGAGTCCGGCGACAGACTGTGAAGCGATATCAACCATTTGCGTTCGCATCTGGAGTCTCAGTGATGTGGCGAGGCATCGGGAGATAAGGAAGGCGCGAGGAATGTAACGGTTGACAGAGAGAGTGGGAGAGGAAAACTTTCGATATCTCAAAATAAATGAGAAAAAATTACCACGCGACGACCAGTTATGCAACATTAAGCTAACACATTTTCTCATGGGGCATGATACAGATTTAAATAAATCGAATACAAACGGACAAATCATATGGTAAAATATTATACGTAAAATATGAACGAGAAGGATCTCAAGGAAAACCTCTACATTTAAAAAATGCCAAGAAAGTCAACTCATTTTTCAAAGAAGATAAATAAAATAAGAAATGCAATTAATTTACGGCTTGCTCCGAGATAAGCAAGTCTCAACGGGCAATTAGCTGTTCTTACACGTAACAAGCACGAAATATTTGATCGGATTAGCAGTAAAAATTCCCTTGAGACAGCCATCACCGGTTTCAACCACCAGTTTCAAGGCAAACATCAAATCGTTGAGTGGCAGGCGGCACTGAAACAGAAAACCCTCTCCAGTGATGCCGTCTCTATTATCGCGATAATTTCACCTGGCACTCCTATCCATTCATGTTAGGGCAAATTCCAAAGCTCCTATAGCACATTAAAAAATCCCAATAATAACGGTAATGCCCGCACCTTTCTCCTTCCAAGATCGATCAGAGAGGCGTTGCCTTCGGCTTCATTTGGCCGCCATAAATAGCAAAACCACCTACAGTCTGAAAGGTGTGCAATACGGAAGGGGGGAGGGGTACCCCGACAAAATTTGCTACGCCACCACCACTCCAATAAAAAAAACAGTCTCCTTTCCATTTTCGTATTGTTTTAATGTTTTAATTCTTCACTCACGGTGGAAAGCACCGCGAGAAAGCATTGTGAGGATTAATGATAAAGTACTTGGCCACAAACTTAAGCAGGTGGAGCAGTTCAACCATTTGGGCAGCACATTAGAGGAAAACGGATTCAGCTGTAAAGACATAAAGAAGAGAATTGCGTTAGCAAGGAGGTGTTCGTGAACAAGAAGATCTCATGAGCGGATCGCTATTTATAAGTTTGAAGAAAAGACTAGCGAAGAGTGTGATCTGGAGTGTAGCTCTCTACGGTTCGGAAACGTGGACACAGCGTGGAAGGAGGACGAGAGAAGATTGAAGGCGTTCGAGGTGTGGGTGTGGAGAAGAAAGGAGAATGTGGACGGAGAGGAGGAGAAACGACGAAGTGCAGCACATGGTGGGTGAGGAGAGGTAGCTTTTAGATGAGGAGTCAGAAGGTATGGATAGAAAGATTACTTAGCGGGGCGGATGTTGAAAATCCGCTTAAGAGGGAGGAATGTGGGACAAGCGAGGTAAAGGAAGGAAGAGAATAGTATTTATTGATGTAGAATGAAAGAGAGTTGGCCATATTGGGAATGGAAGAGGGGCGACAGGCCTGTGTGGTCTGCTAAATTCTCCACGCATACCTGAACGTACTCTAACCGGTAGAATACTTTAATAACAACTATATCTGGGCAGGGAAGATGCATTTTTGGGTCTTTACGTTTCACCGCTCGCTACGGCCTCGCGTTGGATTCATAGGGCATGGTCTCTAATGAAGATATTGATGAGTAAAAATAACAAGAGATAGCCACGGAAGATGCATGAGACATCGAGGTGAGGCGTAAACAGCTGGTTATGGAGGGAACTGGAGGCGGTCGGAAAGTCTCCGCTTTGATCTGAACAACAACGGCAACAAGAAGTGTCTTGAACAACACACATAATAGCTAGTGGTCTGTGTATCTCTTGGAGAAAAGGCTAGCTTAGTTCCAAAATAAAATCGCCAATCGTTGGCAAAATACTCTCTATCTTGACGTCACGTTCAACTTCGAGATTACCGAAGCTGAGGAACAGCGAGAGAGCATCTCATGAAAAACAACTTCATTTTCACGAGCGGTCGAACGGTTCTCTAATCGAACGACCGGATATAACGGTAAATATATCGAAATCCATCCCTACGTCGGAAAATAGATTTCTTTGACGCGATAAAAGTGTTTCCCTATGGCGTTAAAATTAAAAAGACAGAGCGTGGGAGATGGCGCCGAGACGCATAAGGCGAAGAAAAGACCATTGGAGGGCCCTCCACAAAAATTAAATCTATTATTTATCTGCGTGCAGATAATAAATAGCAATAACACTAACATTTAGGTGATAACGGGGGATATGATAGATGGCATTTACGTGGATGGATTAATTAATTTCATCACTCCACTGGATAATTATCTCCCGACTGAATTTGAATTTTCAATGCCAATTAAAAACTATTAACTGACGTGTCATAAACTAGTGCAATCCAATGTTACTCATTACTTTAAAATGATGTGAATGTGCTCAACGTATCGGTTAATTCCTTTTTTACTATTTGATTTGTGAGCATCTTTGTTTCATTTATTAATGTTCACTTTAAATCGCAGCATGAGGGCCATTTTCTTTCAGATAATATAATTGAAAGTTTACTCAGGTAAATCAATTAAATTCATTATTTCAATATGATAAAGAGGGGAACAGAAGATACTCTAATATTTTGTTCACATTAATGCGGGATTTGCAAAGGATTTGATTTTAACGCCGGACGTCAGTAATAATTCGCCTAAATATTTTACAAGACGTAAAGTATTTAGTGCAACCATTGTTGAAATTATGTAGGTGATACATACATACAAGAGTTTTAGTAGATTCTCAATCCCTACTTTCTATTGACCGAACTTCAACAAAGGGACTTTATTTCCTATTGTCATTTATTCTATTGATTACTGATTTCATACTCGTAACAATACTTCCGGTTGGAGGTAAAAAAAACATTTCTCAGCAGGTACAGCCGAATCCTAATGACGGATTCTTCTCCGCGCTCGATTTTATAATGCCGCGCGATAAATACGAATCGCAAAAATACGAAATGCTGGTTCACTAGGTTCGTAATTTCCTTTTGATCACACGCGTACATTAGTAGAGCGTGCGTAAATCGAGGGCGTGATTCGAAAAACGGAATTAAGATAAACTATTGTACGACTTTAACGTTTCAACTCTTTGGGAAGCACTGGAGGAAAAGGAAAAAGCGATGAAGACATGTTGGGCAAACCTGGGAGAGGAAGGAAGAGAATGCGACTTCATGGGTATGAAATGAAAGGAAATATACGTTATTGTGAATTGGCGAGGGCGTTTTGTAATCGGACGGCCGGAGCGAGTCGTAAATGCTCCATGAAAACCTAACCTGACCGGTGGAAAAAACCTTTGTAATAACAAATTTGTTGAAGCGTACGGCATTATAGCGTAACGAAGAAATACAATTGTGCCTGTTACATCTTTTGCTCATGCCCCTTAACTTCGGGGCCCACAGACTCCGGGGCAGCGACGACTAAAAAAATCTTTGTGATGTGTATTTTACCATTGAGATTTAATTGAGGAGCAAGCCACAAGATGGCACTAATTGGATCTCGCATTCCTATCTTCCCGACTTCTTCGAGAAGAGGAGTGGGATATTCTCGCACCATCGATGTCAGCCAAATAAACATTCGCTGCGCTGGAGGCCTTCCGGCATTTAATCAGCGAATCCAATCGCTCGCAACAGGCGTGTCACAGATGGGGAGAGAGTCACCCGCAGCCATCTTCATTGCTTTTGTTTTTCCAAATGTTTACCCAGCGGGCGTTTAGTTTGTTAGGTATTGATAAAAAAAGAAAAGAAGGTGCCCGTTGGAGTTTCTCGACTCTCGGTTTTTGCCTAATATTTATTACAGTCTTTTAATTTTCGGAGGAAAAACGAGTTCTCACTCCTATCCGTTCGGCAAAATATTCCTCTTAATTTATCGCTCCTGTCGGACCTGGAAATATTGTGAGGTTCAAAGCAATACGTTAAGTAAGTTAATTAAATAAAAACAAATTCCAACACTTATTACGCTAGTTATCACAAAATGTTAAAATTTAAATGTCGAAAGAATTCGCCCCAGCGCTTAATATCAAAGCCTCTGCGAGAAAATTGGCTGTGTCATCGTTTTATGCCATCGTTTTATTTATTTTCGGAAAAACAAGATTACGCATTGTAACTTTTATTACATTTTTAGAAAAATCAGAAGTTTTAGGAGAGGGGATTACATTCGAAAATAATGCGTGCGCATGCGATCCGGTCGCTAAAATTCTTAAAATTCTCACTGATTTGCGCATAACATTCCGACGGGGGAATCGCACCGAAAAATGAAGATAACTAGGTATGCTTGATATAAATGCCGCTTTGATAAACGAATTCATAAAAGTTGCACCATGACAAAAAGAAACGATTAAAATAAAAATGAAACCTAACTTCACACAAAACATTCTGAGTAAATGCATTACATTATCGCTGTAGTTGAAGAAACATGGTCTGGTTAACTTTATCTCCTCCACCAATTGCAAAATATTATTATACGCATATGACTGCAAAATTTTTAAACAGATTGATTCCCCGAATGACTGCCTTGCTCTGCAGAAGGCTCTTGATGCCATAGACCAATGGTCTGAGATTTGGAGTCTGAAAATTAATCCAGCCAAGTCTACCATTCTACCATTCACCCTACGCAAGTCTATCCTGAGTATAAATTACCGATTATCTGGACATCATATTCCTTCGGTCACCTCTCAGAAGGATTTAGGGGTTATTTTATCGCCACAGTGAGGTGTTGGATTTAATTGCTCTACGCACCTTCTTCCTTTCCTGTGTCTCTCCGGTCCTAGAATACTGCAGCCAAATCTGGTCTTCGGCCCCACCTTCTTCATTAAAGCTCCTGGAACGTCCATTGAATTTTTTCCTTTCTATTGTCCGCTACCGCCACTTGCCTTTTCGTAACTTCTCCCTCAATAAGATTAGATCCTCTCTTGGCATTTCTACTTTAGCTGATCGCCGTATCCTCAATGACCGGAGACTCTTTTTAAATATCATTAATGGCAAATACAGATCATCAGACCTTCTTTCTTTTTTTCCGCTTCGTGTTCCTTCGCGCACGACGAGGTCGAGTGACCTATTTCATTGTTTCACCCCCCCGCCTTTCTGTTTCTAAACGTTCTTTTCTATTCAGACTTCCTTCTTCCATTAACTCCTATGCCAAATGTGTTCCAAATTTTGATCCTTTTTTTCATCCCTCACCCAACTTGCACCATCACTATCGTAATTTTCCCCCTATTCCTCGCACCACCCGATGACTATTCTTTGTTATTTATTTGTAAATACTGTTGAATATTTTTTTTGTTGGTTACGTTGCTTAATGTTATGTAATTATTTCTCCTGTTATTGTAGTCCTCTGTGATTGGCCTCGTGCTGTTTTTGGACTAAATAAATAAATGCAGACACGTAAAATTTAATAAACGCCAATCTTTCGGGTCCCTCGAGAAGCTGAAAATAGTTCCCGTTCAAAATGATTTCATCATGTAATTATTATTATATTTTAGATACCTTCTCTAGTTTTAAGGCATAGAAAGTTCTCATTTGATAAATTGTAATGTTATATTTCATGTTAACTAATTATTTTGCAGTTTCCAAGTACGATAGTAGGCCTCAGATTGCGTCCACTTTGTAATCGGACACAGGATGGGCTTCACTTCGCCGAGACTACTTTTTCATGTGAAGGGGAGGGCATGCCCAAAAAGCGAACCCTCCTCCCCCTCCAGATAAATTCAACCCCGCCACCCTCTGCGCCCCACAATTGCACTCGCCCCAAATTGGCCACTGCTAGGGTTTCGGATGGCTGGCTCCGTAAGGGTTGTCCGGCTGCCGTTACAATTTATGCTGGCTTTTAAGTGGCCGTATTAATGCAAGTGCCCTTACTGCTGCTAATTAATTCATACGGACACTAAGTGGAGGTCATTGGTGTAGGAGCAATGAAGTCAAAGACTTAGACAACCGAGGTAAAACTTCCAGATGTGAAGTGGAAGAAAATTTAGACCCAAGGTCCACTCTGTGTGCCGTGGGAATTTCAAGAGGATAGAATGAGAATGAACGAAGATGAGGCTGGCGGAACGAAAGATGGTTTCTTCGCTTCTTCAAATGCAAACTGCAAACGCTGCCATGGGTGGAGATTTCTTTCACACTTAAAACGCTTAGAACTGCATTTTAGGCGGACATTGGTCGTCCAGTGAAGCTCCGAACCCGGGGCCGTATTCTGTATTTCGTCGGTGCCGCACCGATCGGTTTCCCTTTCAAGCCCACCGGCTGGACGTCATTCCGTACCGACAACGGTTTCCATACCGACGACGGCACTTTCAGCGATTCTATACGGTCGTCGGTTTCAAACCAGTCGGTACGGTTCCCCCTCCTTCCCAAACAGGGAAAAACCGAATATATTCGAAGTTAGAAGTCATCTAACGTGTCTCCACCAATGAAAGAAGGGTAAAAACAACTTAAGACTCGTTGGCACAGTTTTTTGTCGTCGTTTTAAATCTTTTTTGCGGATCCGCAATTTCGAAATTACGACTTATTATTAGATTAAGATAATCGATATTGGATAAGTTGTTAACAATGCTTATATAATGTGTGGTGGTAATGCTGTACCTACAGAATCGAAGGAAACAATATTTCAACATCACAATATAGTTTGTATGTGATGGAGATTGTTGTTGCTGGAATGAATTATTGAAACTATCCTTGAGATCGTAGTTTATTTTTTATACATTGGCTCCGTATATTACTATTTATTCATGATTTGGCAATATATTTGTCATTAAGTAAGTTCCGTCTAAATGTCATCTACGGAAGTTTATGCCATTGGCACCATAGCAGACGAAAATCACATACCATGGAACGTGAACGTAGGATTCAAAAGCAAATGTAAATGTAATATTAGAGGAACAAGTTATACCATTGTTATGAAAATATGGAGCTGGGTGTAATTAAAAGAAGTGTACCGACGAGGAAGTTAAGAAATTGTGATTGGGTGAGATACATATATATGTATAAGTTGCGCATTCCAAGTGAGAGAAAATTATAATATTGCGGTAAACCTCATACTTATTAACAAATATCTCCTTTTATCGTCAAGGGAATCAATGGCTGACGATAAAATGAAATATAGTTGCCTATTACAAATGAAAGAAACTGATACCGTTGCGGCAAACTTCATATTTAAATAAAAAGATCTTATTTCTATGTCGAGAGAAACGCCAAATGATGATTGAGTGCAATAACAGTCGCCTACTCAGAGTGAGATAAAGTGATAACATTGCGGCAAAACTCATATTTAATCAAATATATATGTTTTTATGTCAAGGGAGTAAATAAATGATGATATGGTGAAATAAATCCTATTCCTAGCGAGTGAAAGTGATGACACAAATGAGAAAAAGTCATTTTATGGTGGCAAACCTCATGTTTATTAACCAATATCTTATATTTATATGAAGGTAATCAATAGATGATGACACGGGGAATTATAGTGGCCTATTCGAAGGGGAGAAAGAGATAAAATTGCGGAAAACCTCATTATTTACTCGGCGATGAGGTGAAAACAAAATAAATCGTGAAATGCGCACCGGGGAATTCATGAAACCCACTAGTCGGTGGCCGTACCGACACCTATTTGGTGCCGCACCGATCGGGTGCATACAGAATCGCACGACGAGTCGGTGTGACGTCCCACTCGGTGCCGCACCGATCGGTTTGGAGACACAGAATACGTCCCCTGTTTCCTTCTCATCTGTGCGGGGCTAATTTAGCTGAAGGTTTGCATAAGACCCATACTTAGAAGTGGACACATGCATGTTGCCCAGCTTAGTGCTAAAGCTCTACTGATTCGTAATTTTAAGGCAGTAAATGATTTAGATATTCATTTGTATACGAGATGGCTTTGTGGAATTTACTCATGGCCAATCAATTATTTGATAGCTTTGTCTATTCCACACACTCCGTTTCGTATATCTCGACCGCTTCCAACACTCCTGAGTAAGTTTCTTCAAGAAATACAATATAATGCAGTATTTCTTTTTGGTGGAATAGACAAAGTTATCAGCTTATTTAATTAAAAGTCCTAAACTATTGGCCCCGTGATAAATTATGATACAACTTGAGAATAGGTAACGGATTGTAAATAATTAGCCTACAATCAACAAACTAGGCGTAGTGTTGCAATCTTTACTGCATGCTTTTATCTTCGTTTTTTGTTTCGGATATGTATGAAGGACGAGCGTCTCAAACTTTATTATTCCCGACAGTTCTGCTCGAAACATCGAAGATACAATCTGTGTGCAAGGGCAAACTTCCGTTCCCCAAAGGTTTAACAGGCAGCCTCTCGAATTATAAAAATAGTATTTCAGAAAGTTCTACGGATGAAAGGAAAGGTAAAGTTGAAGCTGGTACTTGGAGGCCGTTGACCTGAGTTAGAGGGACGCAAAAAAGAGAATGGTATTCGTGGATAGTGAACATGCGTTGCCCGTCAATTCGGGATTGTGGAGATATTGGTGATTCCTTTTAGCACTTCTTAAATAATAATTTTAATAACCGTAAAATCTTTTATAGTAGGTATAAATCTTCGCTACAGGTGAAAATGAGACGGCCGTATGAAAGGAATCAGTGGCACCTGTTGAATTGGAAATTGAAATTGAAATGAAACAGGAGGTGAGGACATATGGCTTTACTATTGTGGAAGCATAGATTTAATATTTACGGTAAAAGCAGCTTCACTTATTTAAATGTTTTGAACTCACATTCACGCCTGGTGGTCGCAGTCGATTATTTCCATCGTTGAAAATGAAACAAAAGGGATAGATTTGGATTTATAAATAAATAAACGAGTCGATTGTCGCTTGAGTTCATCAAGCGGGTTTGGGAGGGGGGTGGGAACATGTTTGTGGCACGTGTGTTCGAGTAGTGGGTCCATAAGTTGCTTAAAAAGCAAAAAAGAAACACTCACAATGTCGTTTAAATGGGCGGAATAGACGGACTATTCATTCATTCGCTCTCAACAATACTTAAGGTCGTCTTAGTAACCACGATAACATAAGCGTTGAGAGAACATTTTGAATTGAATATTTACGTAATGGAGAGAAATATAAAATTAATGACGCATGAACTTGCGAAATATCGCCGATTTTTCTTATTTTAGCCCTTACCCTGATAGGATTGTAGCTCCTCCATTTCTGGTCATGAGGGTTTGAACCCAACAAACTTAAACAAATTAAAACAGCATTTTTGTTAAATAAACGGAGTGATATTAATAAATACCAATACCCAGCCGCTCAAGTTAATTTCGAAGACATAATCCCAAAAAGCGAGGATCTATTACATTTCATCTATTCATAACTATAAGAGATGGCTGGATGAACGTGGAATACTGTGAAAGATAGCTATCACCTGGCTTGTAATTTATTTTCACAAAGAGCCATAAAATTAGCTATTCTAAAACCTGCTCTTATTTGTGAGGCAGGAGATGGGAATAGGAACACGAAATATTGAGACAAAAATATAACCAGACAGGGAAGTTATTTTCATTAACATTATACATAAAAATAGCTATTTTAAAACATGTTTTTAATTGTTATGGTATAGATGGCGCCACAAATGCAAATCAGCGTTAGACGGGACACAAACAGACGCGCAAGATATTTTCATAATCATTATATATTTACAAGAAATTGTCTACGCCAGGAGTATTCAGTTTTTGGCTATGGCATTCATTTATTGTGACTCTTTACGCGACTTACATCAGACACTGGGAATTTGTCGTACAATTATTGCAAGTTGGTCAAAAAAATTCCTAAAATTTTCCCATAAGAAAAGCATTGGAAAAGTTAAAAAAATAATAAAAAAATACTAAATATCAATTCGTCGCAATGGCAACCGTACCAAAAAATCAACCAAAAAATCTAGTATATGTCCATTAAATATCATATTCCTCAGACGTTTATTACTACAAAATAAAAGCGAAAAAGTTTTAGTCCCATAAGGCTCCCATGTTAATTGAAGTCGATATATCTCGAAAATTAATCGACTTTTCAAAGTTTTAAGATTTTTCCTCCCGATGAATTTTTTTTTTTATACTTTTACGCCCACTAACCCAAATATTCACATATATCGCCGTTTGACTGCGAATTTTGATGAATCAGTCAGTCAGTGAATCGAATTGCCGCTATATGTTGATTTAATAATTAATAATGAGAACAAAACGAAGACCACTGAAAAATTGAAGAAAACGATTGTTTACATTACACGCAATTCCTTTTTCCGCTCGATGATACCAATTGTGAACAAATATCTTGGGCTAAGAAAGTAGTAAAAGCAAAAACAGCGTCTGCAATTCAACGTTTCTCTGATGAAAAACAATAAATTAACGTTAATGTGTTCAAAAGAGCTAAGAAAATTGTTTCTGTAAGTATCCTTACTTAGTGCTAGACATGGCATATCCGGTCAATGTCAAGGCTGGGTAGTTTGGGCTCTGCGTTGATGAAGCGAGTGAATCAGTCAGTCCTGTCTATAAGGAATTCCATCGGCTGAGGTAAGTAGGTCCACAGGGATTATCAAAAACCATTCAAAAATATCCTCGTAACGATAGAAAACTTGAACAGAATTAGTTGATGGAAATATGACATATTCAGTTACTCACGCATCCGTAAGTGCAGTACAAAACCGTCGCATACTTACAGAATACCAATTTCTTGAGATTGGAAGGGGTTCATTAAGAAAACAACAGCTTTTGGGAATCCGCTGAAACTCACCTGAAACAAAAGAAAAGTCACATCAATAAAACTATCAGACGGCATTAACAAAGAATATTAACCAAGTAAAACATCATTCGCCCAATAATTTACAAAGAGTTAGCATTGATTTTAATTTAATGAACGCGGCGATGACCTTCCGCGAGCCATTGCCCGTCCTTCACCCGACGCTAATTCCATCTACCGGTCGAATTCATAATGATAATGCCTCCAATAACAACTTGTCGGCCGAATCGTTACGCTCGGCGGCCCAAAAGACTACCCATTGCTATTATTACAATCGTCCTCCGGTCAGCGAGCACATCGTTCATCCACACTCGGATGCATGGCTCCTCACATAAGCCACAGCTTCGCCGTTAAATTACAGAAGCGGAACATTTTGAAAGTACATTGCAGCATTATTACCTTCGCCCTAAGTGTCCCAGATGACGTCAATGATGCCACATGCTGCGTGAAAAATATTCAAATATCTATGTATATTTTTAAGTCAAGTGGCTCCACGTTTGAATCGCTTATTTTTTTCAGGATCAAATAATTAATTCAGAACCCATTTTCTTCTATGCATGGAATGCAAAAAATTGGTCTAAAAATTGTTCTAATTAAATTAAACTATCGCTATTTTCAGCCCCTTGAGGCAATGGGATTGCGGTGTTTATTCAATTAGATTACTTTGCCGTCTACAGCAGCATTAATGCGGAAATAACTCAAAATTTTAGAATGAAGTAAGGTCGTTTTGTTTTTTATAAATTATGTCTTTGATATTGCGGTGTAATTCTCACATGCTTATTTATCAAAATGACATTTATATTGCGCATTACTGTTATTTCTTCAGAGCAAATCTCTCGATGGAATGTGGCGTTAGAATAGCGTGACGTCAGAGGAGAAACTGCTTTCTTTTCCCGCAGAAGTCGAACGGTGGCAACACTAACTCAATGAACTGAATAACTCGAATGAATTGATTTATTTTCCATGACATCACGGAAAATAATCGGAAATACTAAAAATAAAAACTTTCAACTTGAATTCGAAAATAATGAGCGAGCCGCAGCCACCGAGGCAACCGAGGTTCAACCGAGGCAACCGAGGTTCAACTAGCGACAGGGAGCGCGTTTGAAGAGATTTCTGGGCGGAGGTAGGAAAGCGCCACCTATGCGATACACTGACCATCTGCTGCTGTTTACTCGCGTCTATGAACGGGCACTCAAAAGTTTTAGCCAGAAGATAAAGGGAAGAGCGACGACCACTCGTCCCTGTTCAAAATATCGAAGGCCTCGTGAGCATGGCACATAGTTATTAATGGCAACATCCCGTTTGGCAGCGAACAAATTAAATTAAGGAGAGGCGGGAGGAAGACACGAGCAGAGTAGGAAAGACGGATGAAGGCGCTAACCAACGCTTAGAAGGAGATAAGATACCAAGAGACGACCTCTGAAATCTGAAAATACAAAGTTAACGCCTGCTAGCACCAACGGGAATGATATCCGTGAAGTTAGCCCACGATATTTATAATCAACAGAAATTACTAGGAACCTAAAAGAAGTAGGAACTTGTGAAGAAGCAGCGTTCTCATAAAACGGGGATAGATGACAATAAACTTGGCAACGAAAACAACTGTTATCAGCTGCTAAATAAATAAGAGACATGTTACAGAAACAATTGAAGCAAAGAAAACGGTAAATTGACGAAACAAAAAGTAATGACCCATAATTATCGAATATAATGTGAATCGAACAATGTTGTATGCGCGCACCATCCTTTCCAGGCTCGTTCGAGACAACCTGCGCGAAACAAAGGGAATTATACAACGACAACAACAAGGAGTAGGTCATTTGGATTGTCTTTATGGAAACACAGAACGTGGAAAAAAAAACAAGTACGCTCCGTTGGACCGCAGCTTTCCGACCGCAACGGAACAGTTGATGAGGTTGGGGAAGATGCGGCATCGGAACGGGTGCGGCTCAAAACATTCACATGAATTTCGGGACTCACCCCCGAAATTGACGGATTTTTCCCGATATGAGATCGTAATGCTGAGATGGAGTACCTTTTCCGTACTGCGAATTGAAGCGAAAAACGTCGCGCTCAGAACAAATCACCCATAATATCAGGGATCACTAACTCAGAGGTTCAATCCGAAGGTTGGTCATGATAGATAATGGTAGAGTTCACCCCGGACTATGCCGCAGGTGTGAGAATGTCACACATTCAAGGAAGAGTTTCGTCCTATTTCGAGGACTTTTAATTGGGGGTGTCCGAAGACTTCACCGGGTTTTGAACCCAGGGCCTTCCGATTATCAGCTAAGCGCTCAACTCACTAGGAAACTGCACTCTCCATCCATACGTACGTTATATATAGGACTCAAAACTCATAGGACTAATAATTCTCATTTTCGAAAAAATTAGGGTCAGATGGAAAAAATCGTCGAACACTTCACAGGCAGATTCAATACACATAGGAAAAAAATTTCACTGACGGCGGAGAATATCCTCTCCATTGAAGAGAAAATACAAAAGCAAATATTTAAAGGTTTACTTGATTTTAAGGTGAATACACTGCATGAATTTAAGTTGAAATTATTATTTAAAACTCCAAATGAATTATTCATTTGAAGGTAAGGCTAGAAAGGTGCGCCAAAAAGGCTTCCGCCATCTTATTTACGAAAAAATAATTATCCGAAGAATAGCAACCACGAGGAAAACTTCCTCTTCCACTTTCAACGAAGAATTCATTCAATGCTACTGAAATTTCCGGAGATATAAGGCATCCAGATAAATATGTTTCAAAGGCAATTATACGACGAAGTCACCTGAAAAGTTTCGTGGTGGTGCCTGAAAGGAGCTCGATACATTTTTTCGATAAAACTTTCACTTTAGGAGCAATTTTAAAAAGAAGCTAAAAATACTTAACATAAATTCATTATGCAACGGGCTCTACATCGAAAAACTCATAGGTAATGGATAAAATTGCTCTTGTTGCATTTAAAAATTGGATTGCAGAGGTACTGGAAGCGGCATGCAGTTAAAAAAATGAAAGCTAGAAAATAAAGCAGGGAAAAAGGCTGCTAAGCTGTTGAGAAAAAAAAAAACAAGATGAAGCAAAATGACGCCAAGACAGGACATGATATACGTAGGGACGCAATCAGGACCGCATTCAAAGGTTATCCTTGTTGTCGCGGACACGACTCCCAACAATCTGATTTCCAGGCTTCCTCTCCAATTCATTGTGCAAAGGGACGCTTTGAATCTCATTTCCATCGCCAATACTTTTGCATTCGAAGTTCACGGTCTGTCATTGGCACATGAATTTTTTCCTTCCATAATGTTCAACACCAAGTTTTCGAGTCTGAGTATTTTTCAACCGATGAACTTTTGCTTTCCTTATTTTAATCTTTTCCAATGTCCCTCTTTCGGTGCGGACTTAATTCAGTGCTGCCTCTTTTATTTTTCTATTAGTCCACCTAGTTTTAGTCACCCTCCTCAAGTAAAGCTTCAAGTGTGCTCATTTACTGTTCCTTAGTGGCCATCACTAACATTCATAAGTGCATCTCAGCACATCTGAAAAAAGCTTACCAGGAATTTCTTTCTGGTCTCAACACTAATGCTGTTATTAACTAGGAGACGTATCTATAACTGAAAGGCTTTCTAGGCTAACGTAGTTCTCCTTTTGACCTCAGATGATCTGTTGTTATGATTTTGTAATATTACGAAACCTAAGTAACAGAAATCAGTTCTTCAGTCATTCGTCACCAATGCACTTCTACTTTGTTTTAAGTGTTAAAGTTTCTGAGAAAAATGGAACGAAACAACATGACTCGATAAGTTTAATATTTTCTGAGAAAATCTGGACGACAAAATAGGGCGCAATGAGTTTGATATTTGTCTCACGGCTTCCCCAGAAAAAAGGGAAGGCTGTTACGAGAAATTCTTAATAATTCTAACCGCTTATGTTGAAAGGCAATCGTCTTTCGTCCATTTTCGTCCAGGGCAGGCATATCGGGAGCGAGTCTCACCTTTTACTTCAGATGAAGGGAGAGAAGCGTCCTCTATATGAGGAAGGACCGGTAGCTGAATAGCTCAATAGAAAATAGCGTATAGCATAGCAATATTCGTGATGAGTTGCTAAGATAAGAAGAGAACCTTTTCCAATCTGCTAGGCGTTTCGATAATGGAATCTTTACAGCAGCATATTGTAAAATATAGGTTAAATTAACTAATGAAATTTGGAAAGAAGTTTTTCTCAGACGACGTGAGAATTATCCTTCGTTTACCGACCTACAGTGGCATCACGAGCAGAAGACCAAGGGAATAGAACACATGCAAAATGGAGAGATTTAAGACGCCATTATATCCTCGCACGATCAAGGAGAGCAAAGGTTTCTCGATGAATAAAGCGACGGGGGCACTCACCACCAACACTCACTGCATATTCATCTTTGTCCATTTGCACATTCTTGCACTTCATGCATTTATAATTATTTGTATTTTCTCTGTACTTTTCTTTAACCTCGCCAAAATATTTGTTTGAGCTGTAATATTTCGCGGTAAACACTTTGCATTGTTCTAACCATGCATGGATCCACTTTCCTAATTATCATGGACCCGTTAGCAAATTTTGTCTTTCTGTGAGAGTGAATTCGCGTTGCGGTGTCGGATTGCATGTGCCGACGCACACTCAATGGGAGTTCACACCACCTGTATCTTGGGGATCCTGTTGAACGCTGAATGTTGGTGATTGGTCACCCTCTGCCAAACACCCAAGAGGACACTCACTGCAAGGCATTTTGAAGGAGTAAAAGGTTCGAATCCAGGTGGTGACGAGGAAAACGGCCATCCTTCGCTTCGGGAGGTGATCGACTCCGAATGGCCGAGACTACATGAGGCGGAGTCACGCGTCGCAAACGATTCAAATTCGATTTCAATCTCTAGCGGCCAATTACGAATTTCAAGGATAATGCACCGTGATATGTGTCACGAGGAAGTGGCCGCGAAGATTCTTAGGGCCGTGCGTGACAAATGCCTACGTCAACCGGAGAGACATTTTCAGCGGAATTTGAAGGTGCAAAGTGGAATTGTAGTGACGAAAGCGGATATTACCCGGCCTAAATTAGCGTGAAGAGTCGATTTTGCATTGACGGAAGAATTAGCGTGAAATTCGTGGACGCGCAGTGTCGCAGTCATATGTTTCGTGCGCTTTTCATCCGTGTTTTGTTCGCCCTATCACGTGAATTATGAAAGAAGACATCTGAGGATGAAAAAAGAACAGGATGAAATTCGGCATTAAAAAGTAAACTCCTGAAAAGAGATCGATGTAGCTTTTATTACTTGTACTTAAACGAGCATCTCAACTCAATGTCATAACTACTAGTTAGTAATACCTACCTTGTGTGCGCCACTACAGTGCGGATAGTTCTGTAAAAGAATGGCAAATGGTGTCCAGTATGCGTTTTAATTTTTTTCTATTAACGTCCTGAGAAGCTAATTCTTCATCAAGATTAGACATCACATTAATTTCTTTCATGAACCCGCCTTAACCGTTCACCGACATGATCGCCCACTCCATACCCGCCTGCGCTACGCTGAAACTTTCCGTGCTTGGGCGGAATCTGCACGAGATGATCTTCCTTCGACACGAGCTGATGGATGGAGTGCTTCTCAGAGAAGACATGCGATGCGATACGTGTCTATTCTGGAAAGCGTGTCTTACGGTTATAAGAAATGAAACGAGACAGGCCTCTCCAATCTCCTTCGACGCTTTCCAAGATTTCCCTTCATTGACATCACACGATTCTTTCACATTTATTTTTCCAAAGTTGCAAGCACACACAAAATTAGATGACAAATGCTAAGATCCCAATCACAAATAATTTTCGAGTACTTCGATGTTAAACTTACTTGAAATACACGGCCAGGATTTCTATCCCATAGCACGTATTTTAACTCGCGGAATTAGTCAAGTCAATGGGATGTAGTTTGAAATCACTCCACAACAGATTTATACCGACGAGGATTTGAGTGAATGTCGTTCTTCGCACGCAAAACTGTGTTTTGTTCTCAAACGACCGTTTTCACGCGGCGGAGAGCCCAAAAAAAGAAACAAAAAGAAGAATGAAAGGAACGCCAGGGAACAAATCAAGGATACTAAATGCAAACATTTAATAAATCTATATAAATTATTACTCGTTTCAAAATGCGACGCGATGGGAGTCAACGAATGAGGTCAAATAAAAGAGCTGAAAAACGCTTTCAGAGCTGAAATACGGACCCCTTGAGCAAAAACTTAATTCGTAACAAGTGTCTAATCAAACGAGTCCTGCACACATTCTGAATTTAGTTATACTAATTGCATAAACCCTTTATTCAATATATTTACAGAGATCCTCAAAAGATAGTCGTCCCTATAATAATTAGGATTTTCAACATTTATAAGGTTGAAATTTTTCTATCCCTCCCACGCTAATGATCGTAATTGCCGTGCTTCCATGAAACCCACAAACTCATCAACCTAAATTTCAAAGATATGACTTAATTTTATACGACTCTGATTGAGATAATGGAGATTTTGAGAGAAAAATAACGTGAAACCGAGAGCCTACGAGTTTTGGAATACAAATAAGCATCAATAAATAAATCGTCATTCCACGCTTGAGATTCCGCCGCGCCTTGATTAGCGAAGCAACGTAACGGCCATCACTCACGCAACGCGCGTTCATTTTTTTCTTAATAATTCTCATCTCGTCCGACACGCGTCCTCGCCTGCTTCTTCGCCGGAACCTATCGCTCTCGAGAAATCAAGGGCCATCGCATGTTGTTTCGGAACGCGCTTCATAAAAGCAGCAGCAGAGGAGCATCGCATACGAATGCGGAAGTGTAGGGGTGTGTGTTTGGAAGCGCTCTTAACGACCGGACCCAGAGAACCACGGATGGGTGAAAATAACAGCGAAAAAAGAAAGAAATCGCGCATTAAATTGCGCACATGAAGCCATCTCCGTGATCTTTTTGTAACACCCATCACTCTTCGCTGGATTCCGGGCAAAATGCCCCCAAAATATGAGCACCGATACTCAGAAACTTACGTGATTATCACTATCATCCGTTTTCGTGCGAATTGATACTGGAACAATTTCAGAAAGAAAAAGGAATTAGCGAGAAGAGTAAACGACGCTCTAGTGCATTCTGGGAGTAATCCGTTCAAAATTATTCATCCGGTATTTATCATTAAAATGTTTTCAACAGGTTAGGTAGGTTTACATCACTAGGTGGGTTAAGATGGAGTATTTTACAGATAACTCCTTCGTGTGCCCTCAACATACTTGATCTACTCTCTTGAATTCAAAATAATGTCTACTCCCTTTCATTCTATCTGATAATTCTATTCTCTACCTTCCTCTCCCTCGTCTCCCCAACATTCTTCCCTCTATAACACTATTTTCAATATCCCCTCTAAGCACTCCCTCCATCCAAACCTTCTGTCTCCTCCGTATCTCACCTAAAAGCTGCCTCTCCTCACCCACCATGTCCAGCACTTCCCTCTTTTATCCTCCTCTCCGTCCACTTCACCTTCTCCATTATTCTCCAAACTCTTCAATGAATTGCGATTCTCCACACCCACATCTCGAACGCCTCCACTCTACCCTCGAAGCTTTCCAAATGATGGGTGCGTAGAGAAATGGAGATGGTGAATAGGATGGGTCGGAAGAGGGACGATGCAGAGTCGAAGTGCTGGGCATGGTGGGTGAGGAGAGGCAGCTACAACTAGATACTACTACTACTAGTAGATGAGATACGGAGTTTGGATGGAGCGAATGGTGAGCGGGGAGGGGATGTTGAAAACGGTGCTGGAGGAAAGAGTGCTGTTTGGTAAGCGAAGGGGGGAGGGAGAGAGTATTGGGTATATAGATAGAGTAAAAGGGAGTAGGCCTAACAGTGAACATGGGAGGGAAGTGTCCATGATGAAAGAGCGGAGTAATTATTGAATGTTCCATGCAAGCCATGCTGACAAAAGTTCCACTCGGAATCCTGCGAACGCTCTACGTTGAAATCCGAAAGATTAGTCCTTCATGTTTTTATCGCGGAAGCAGCAGCTATGCAATATGAGTCCATGAATAAAATAGCTACGAAATATAGAACACGAGTGGCTCATGCAAGGTGATTACGAGAAGGTCGGTTTTCAAAAATTTCATCCTTCAGAAAGTAAACAGATACAAGTGTCCAATTAGTGTGCGGAATCAATTTTAAGGACCTTCTCGCCATAGGTAATAGTGATATAAGCATGCAATCAATGCCACGGTGGATATAAACCTTCCGTTGTTTTAGCTTTTAATTAAAGCTCTAACTGAATTTAAAATCGGTGAAAAACGTGCAATTTATTTTCAATTTTGTTGTGGTCAATCAAGAAGGAAAGCACACAATTATTGTGTAGACCACCAAATCCATGATGATGCGGATTCGTTAAATATACTCTAGTACACACAAAGCGGCGCGCATCTCAGAGCGATCGCATTGAAGGGGAACGCGTGGAGAGGCAAGGGAGACCGTTCCACAGAAACTGTCAATTTGCTCGCTTTTAAATCGGTTTTCAAAACACCGCCGATAGGTGGCAGACATATGCACAGCGATCCATTAATTCCGAACGCTTGCAACTGAGTATTCGCAGGAAGTAGTTTTAAGAAGGTATGAATTTCATAAAACATATCACCGCGAACATTAATTATATCTAACAGCCCAAATTATAGTTTATTTCGCCTTCGTGAAATTCGGACCTCTCCGCCGCCAGCGACGCGAGAGGTCACGTTAGTAAACCCATTGAAAGGCAATGCGGTGGATGCCAGCTCACGTAGAGGACGTATGGAGAATCAATCCTAAATCATTGCAATACGCGTGCACAGCTACTGGGTTCAATCCTACGGAATAGCTAGGGCAGGCAGGCAAAACACGAGATGTCATCTTTCACTTTTGAAGTTGGTGGAATCATAAGTAGTATTATAAACGGTTTTAATTTTTCCTGGTGAATACTTATGACGAATATTTCTCGGGTTTCCAGCCAGGTTAATGCTTTTATATATTAGCCGACGTTTCGGAAGGCGACTTGTCTCCCATCCTCAAGGCTGTGTTACTTAATGGAAGTCACACCACTATTAAATGTATAAAAGCATTAACCTGGCTGCAAACCCGAGAAATATTCGTCATAAGTAGAGTTGGTCCATTTTCAAAGACCTCCTCCTGCTTGCCCTGTCGTCCGTCCTTGGCTAAGAAGCGAGAATCCATGCCCGATAGAGCAGTGCCTCCGTGGGTGTGGGGCCCTGGGTGTACATGCATTGCACGACGAGGTCTGCCTGTGTGCCCTTCGCTCGACCACTCGAATCAACTTTCACGCGACCACTATCATTCTATCTCCCCACGACCTATCGCACAAAGCGCAGCACAACGTCTGTAGCCTCTCTCGAAAAGTCTTCATTGCCGTGGGCCTATTGGCCTTTCAGACTTGTTATTGCTTCATGAATATTTCGAAAACGAAATAAGAATACAAAATATTATATAAAGATAACGATACAAGAAAGAAGACAATGAATAAGTAACGGGATCTGCATTCTGGAATGTATTTGAAAAATAATAAAATGATACAAGTAGAATTTTTTTGTGTACAGTAGTATTTTGGAGTTACTTGCTTTAACTGAAATTTAATTTTTTAGCCAAATACAGATAATTACTGATTAAGTAAATTAATATCCCATTTATTTTCTTTCAAAACATACTTTAGGGTTTTAACTTAAATAATTTCCCAGATGGCGATTAGGGGGACCGAAGGCCCACGGTGGATGAACCAATCTAAAATTTAAATTTATTACGATTTTCTGAACAATTTTCTGCGAAAACAACACATGGCTACGTCTTTTTGCGTCCCAAAAGCTGATCTCTTGGCTTTCTTGGGGAAATAAATTGTCTCTCATGCGTATCTTGCATATCGAATAAAAAACAAACAAATTTACTGCCAAAAAGTTTCATTAAAAGCACATAAAATAAAATTATTGGGCAGTACGACATCTTTGTTTATCTTTCGATATGCTGTTCCGCAACACCTGTAAAAGTTCCGCCAACATCTCCTGAAAAAGTTGACCATAGAGAGCTAGCAATTTGATGGTAATTAGCAAACACAATTGATCATTTAGGAATCCGAAAAACAACTGCTCCTCGAGAAACGACTCCGTGAAAGAGAAGAGCGAGACGAAATTCCGTTCTCCCGGCCGACAGCGGAGACTTCAACGCCTCCATTTATTTATTTATATTTAGATAGGACCCAATGGTCAGTTAAAGACAGAATGTCCGGTATCGATTTTTGAATCCCCTTGGGACAAAGCTGTGCATAACAATTAGCACAATCACATCAATTAATACCACTCAAAGGAAAGGATAGTTTTCAAGCACAATCACGTGTGAAAACGGGAGGCATCTTGAAGCAATCCTTGAAGCATCTTAGTCCTTCAACGATTACACTTGCAATTCAGCACGTGACATCCATCCTTGCATTTCTTACATTTATAAGAGAACCAGAGCTGATAAAAATGAATTCATACCCTAAATACAGAAAATTATTGCACTCATAGGAGAAGGGATGATTTAAATGACTTCACTGGTTTCTTGGAATTCGTTTCAAGCACAATAATAATTCGAAGGAACTTGTGATATAATGAAAATGGTAGTTAATTAAAAAAAATTAACTTCAACCCCTTTCTAACCACTTTTCACATCGAACATGAGAGAAACATTAAAGTGCTACGGACGGGGTCCCAAGAACTGCCAAGAATTCGCGCGCACGAATTGTAAGATTATTTAACTTGAAACAAGAGCCCCAGAGTTCCTCATCCACGAGGAATTCCTTTCCCGGCGTCTCTCAAAGTGAAATTCCGAAATAACCGATAATGCCGACAGACGCTCCGGGCAGATGATTACGTTAGGTCACGTGGAATCCAAAGCGGTACTTTCTCCTCGGAGGAGAAATATTTTGTGGATAAGACCACGGGGGAAGCAGTTGCAGACCTTGGACGGCAGTTGTGCGTCGCGCACCAATGGAGATGAGCGCTAAATAAACAGTGGGGATGATAGGAGGGGGTGGCGGAGGGAGGAGAGGTTCAGTGTCGCGGTTTGGTCTCTGGAGAGGGCATCTCGAAAGAAAATGAAGGGGGACGTTGCGCGGATTTCACGCCAGATGACTCTTCTCACCTCACGAATCAATATAACACGCGAGAACCTGAATCTCTGCAAAGGATAGTGATTAAAGGAAGATATAACTAATAACAGTGCCGTGTCATCCTTAGCGAAAAGGAAGAAGCGAATTCGGAAAAAGTGAATTGGAAAGAAGCATTATGACTGAATTATTCTTTGCTGTCATGGAGCCATTTGCAAGTTAGTTCGGCCGGTTAGTTCTCCTCTCTGGTTCGGCCTACTCTCCTCTCATCATGGGATTCCCTTTCCAGTTCCTTTCATTGAGGCCCTTTCATTCTATCTGTGCATCTCTTTCTTCCCCACCCACGCTTTCGCGACATTCTTCCCTCGGAAGCAGATTCTTGACATCCCACTCAGCACTCAGCCTCCATCCACATCGCTCCTCTCCTCCTTGCCTCGCGCAGAAGTTCTCTCTCCTCGCCCACCATGGCAAAGGAAAGAACCACGTAATTCATAACGTTATGTGGTTGGCATTCTACACGCATGCTAAAATTGGAAGATCAATAACAGACCACGAATATATTGTACCTACTGAAGAAGTTTCTGTGAAGAACCAATTTGCGACAGACTGAGGCAGAAACAAAGGGAATAATGTTTTGCAGCGCAGGTTTTTGGCAAAAAGGATAGAAATCTTTATATATCATGTATAACTTCATGCACAAATATATCTCAACTCAGCTTGTCTCCAAACGATCTCGGGATGTTATTAAAGATTGAAACCATTTTCCATCCTTGCAGACATTTGGATTAATTGAAGAGACGTTGAGGGCAACCGTTGGTTGAATTGAGGCGAAATTACCGCTGTTGTGATTCCTGTTCATTTCCTGTTTTAAAACACTGCTATTGTAAAGAAAGATCTGAGGTTTTCACGGCGTATGATGATGTTGAAGTTATTTCGGGTTCCCCACCGGATGAGGTTCTCCATCTCTGCCGACGTTTCGATGGTCGTGTCGTCCATCGTCATCAGGGCTTGAGATGAGGCCACTAACTTGCAAATGGCTCCATGACAGCAAAGAATAATTCAGTCATAATGCTTCTTTCCAATTCACTTTTTCCGAATTCGCTTTTTCCTTTTCGCTTTCGCTGACACGGCGCTGTTATTAGTCATATCTTCCTTTAATCACTATCCTTTGCAGAGATTCAGCCCTGATGACGATGGACGACACGACCATCGAAACGTCGCACAGTGGGCGGAAATCGGAAAAAGCCGGACAAAATTACAAAATGGCTTTTTTTAGTTATAAACTTGAAACTTCGCAGGTATACTCAAATATGATTGAAATTTATGGATATGTACTTCATTTGACATAGATCCGACCCGTTACTGAGATACAGAGGCTCAAACGTGAGCAAATTTCCATAAATTTCCGACGCGTCGGCAGATGGAGAACCTCATCCGGTGGGAAACCCGAAATAACTTCAACACTGCTATTGTAATTTCGTTTTGAAATCGTTGCCGATTTACAAAAATAACTGTAGAGCCCATCTTAGAGGGGGCTGCCGAAGCATTTTCCATGCTTGGGCAGCCATTTTCTAAGGGGCGGCATTTACTAATGTCCCCCTCCCCTTGTCTTTGGATTGCCGGAGTCACTTGGCCGTAGAACCGGCCGCCGTGGACGAAGGCCGACGAATAATGACGGAGAGGTTGGGGCTGATTACTACTAGGGGCTCTCTCTAATTGAGCGACGCGGCCCGAGCGGAAGGCGACTGAGCGAAACGGAGGCCGCTTTACACGGAACATTTATTCGCACAACATCTCACCTGAGGGCACACGCGCGAAAAATTGCACGCCCCACGCAAATTTACATGGACGACGAACGTCTTGATTCGAGACACAAACCAATAATTGATACTTGATAATGAAATGGGAACTCGCTCAAGATACAATCAAGAAATTATATCATTTTAAATAATTTATTTTCATTAAAAAATCTAGCTACGCACAAAATGGTCTCAGTGAAATACATCCATAATAACAGAAAAACATTAAAATTTTCTACAATTCTTTACAATCAAACACTGAGAGAACAGGTTTGGATGCTACACCCTAAACCCTTTTGGGCGGGGAGGTTTGGATACGCCATCAAGAATCATGCGACGTCAGAACTAACTCTTTGGATGTGAGAACCAAAGGCAAAGAGTGTCACACCAAACACGTCCAACCAACGTCCTTTGGGTGGGAGAACCAAAGTTATGGTTAGTGCACTCTACCGGTTTAGGTGCGAAATCTAAATCTATTGTTACGCGCTCTGGTGGCAATCTCATGAAGCTCTCTAGCACCCGCAGTTCTGTCTTCAGCCGTGGAAGCCGTAGACACGTGTGGACTTGTTGTGGGCAAAACGGGCGAACTCTGCTGCCGCTTGCGCTTCGTTGCTGTTGCTGCTCGAGATTATGGACGAGGGGACGGCGAATTCCTTATCGAAGGCTGGACTTGGAGCCTAAATCCATGTTTTCGCTGGTAAGTTGCGAGATGTTGTTTATTCTCACGGCCATTTTGTGTTTATTCTCACCGCCATGTTGCATTAATTCTCATGCCCACACTACCACCCCTTGCTTATGAGTTCTTCAGATTCCCATTGTTATCTCTATTGCTTATATTAAAACAAAGTTCAAACTCTCAGATCATATTTTGTCGGAAGTGCTGCTGTGGTTATTAACATTGACCTTTATTTACTGAGGTTAAATTGTCTCACGTTTCTTGTATTTCCCGATGATATTTATAATATGTTGTGATTGTATTTTAATAATATTGTATGTTATTGGCATAGAATTTGATAATGATATTAATTCACTGTGTTTTGTGCACTTTTTATGATATTATAACGGTGGATTCATCGTGAGCCTTGCGGAGTAATCATCGAGAGCTTAGGCACGGAGGTTATTGACGAGGAAAGGAGAATGAACAAGAAGATATTGAGAAAAATTGTGTGTTTGGAGTGAATTTTATGTAACTGTGTGTTTATATATTGGAAATAAATGTTCTTTCTAGTGTTCTACAAATTGGAATATTTATTTTTCCACCCACGCACATTGCAATATGTTGAATTATGTGATAATAGATAGGTATTATGACAACTACAGAGCTTGGTTTGCTCATTTTTTAGTTGCACTATCCTAGTGGTCTATTTAGAAATGGGTTGAAAAAGAACAATATTAAGGTGTAGTGGGGCTGAATAGGAGGGAGGAAGGGGTAGGCGCGCCATCCTTTGGGGCAGGTGATCTAAACTTTTCATTCGGCATCCAAACATTGTTCTGATGTGCTACCCAACGCTTTGGTTCTCACACCCAAAGTACTCGTCCATCTTCTTTGGATGTAGCAACCAAAGGAGTAGTTGGATCATCCAACTCCTCATCACCCATTTCATTCCCTTTGGGTGACACAACCAAATGTATGGGCAAGTCCTTTCCTTCACCTCAGCTTTGGGTGTGACACCCAAACCTACGATTCTCATATCCAAAGTATTTTTTCAGTGAAATATTTGAACAACATGCTAGCAATCTCGAGTGCCTTACCTTCCTACCCGACGACAGAAACATATTTTAATGCTCCCAAACCGGAAGATAATATTCGTAACTGGTGAGCTAACAAAGTCGTTGGATTCAAAGACAAGTTGCACTCCAATTTCAACTTAAAAGATTTAAAGCCTGAAGAACTTTGAAATTCGTTGTCGCAGACCAGCGAAAAAATAAGGGTTTTTCACCCCGACAGTGGCTTAGTAAGCAAGACCTTTGCCACATGTGCCACTGTGTGAACTTGTGTGACGTCAACATCTTGCTCGGTAAAACTCATCCCGAAGTTTTCTCTGAGAAAAGGGCTTGATGGTGGAACCGGTTAACACGCCTGACCGGCAATCGGGAGATCCGGGTTCGTATCCTGGCTAAGTCAAATATTTTTAATGGCGAGCTTCATCCTTTGGTGTAGTTAAAGATTTAATTACTCTAGTACCTCACGTTGGAACATAAAATGGAAAGAAAGCGACCCAGGTTAAACAATTAATGTGTAATTCGCAGATTCGAGCAGCGCCATGCAGAGTAATCATAAGTATTACCTCCGTTATCTTGAGCCCTTGTAAAATCTGCACCATTCAATGAAGTCTATGTAATGCATATTGCCCCAAATACGATCACAATCCTCATTAGCATGGAAGATTTGAAAACAATTCACCATTGAAAAAAGGACAAGTACATTTTGCAGCAAGCGCAAAAATAGATTACATATAAAAGGAAATAGAAAAAAACACGTTTTGGAATCAACATATCCTCGGATAACTCTCCGCCTAATGGTGATTTCACTTACATAAATCGAAGTAATACAGCTTAAAAATTAGAAATTTGCAGTAATAGCTAATCAACTGCAGCCGATACTTGATTTAAAAATTTATTTCCCCAAAGGTATATTTCTCGCGGAGAAAAATGTTGCATACTTCGTCGTCAAGGAGAAATCCACCGTTCGTATCAATGTTAGACTGGTACAAGGCAACGAAAGTGACGAAAACTATGCACAGCAAAAAATAAACACGTTGGTTAGGAAATGATCGCAATCACTTTAGTTCGATTTATTAGAAAACTAGAGGAAACGATCTTAATAAAAACTGAATACGGGTACTCATGCTTTCATTTCATCAGCTTAGAATAGAATGTGCGAATTGCAACTGCACTGGACTTGGCAGCGATCTTTAAGGAATCCGAGGCATGCACGCACTCGGTGTGATAATAAAAAGAGCGCGCGCTGCCGTTACACCCCGGCCATTTTACAGTTATTATGCCTCCGCTTCGCATCTGTTACTCAATGTTATCCAGGGGCTCACTTATGCGTGAGCTTTTGGTTACATTCAAACTCGCTCGAGCTTTTTCTTCGCTTTCGGAAGGGAGAGACGCCGATTGAACGAAAGAATAGTCGCGTTAATGAATCGCGAAATGGAAAACCTGCCACACTGTTTTTCAGGTCGCGGAAAATATGAGATCAAAATCCAATTTCAGGGCAAGAATGATCCTGGCTGAGCTGTAACTCAAAACCAATATTTGACTGCTATTACCGACTGAAAAGTAACCTACGAGTGTTGCGCTAAGCGCCCTGGAGAAAAAAAGAAATGAAGGCGGCGAAAGAGATATATTTTCATTTCTCTGCGAAGAAGAATTTACTTAATTTTGACTTAAAATTGGGAAAAAATTGGAATTCTTTGCCATCTTAATTAGTACTTAAATCGACGATAGCCATTAGCACGCCCTCATATACTATAGTCAACCATAAATGTTGCATTAAAAGTTCAACTCGTTCAAAGTCGTTAATGGATCGAATTAAGATCGATAGCGCCTTCAATCGATTCGTGCTTTCTTCGCAGTCACACGTCGACCGTATCAGTCGACCGCAAAAGCAGCCAACTTCGTTTTTACGTGGCTTTGAATTCTAGTCGCCAATATTACATTACAAAGTATTCTCCATTCGGTCTCTAGATGTGTAGTCACCACAGATATATACAATAGATTGGCAGTGGGAGTGGGGGGGGGTGAAGCCATGCCTTCTGCTGGCGGCCATGTTGCTTTCACCGACCTATGCGTTTGCGTAAGTAGGGAACTGGGGGAAAATTACATTGTGAAAGATAATGGCGCATTGATTAAGGCTATGAACTATAGAAAACGTTGTCATTTTCGTTTAAGATGTATCCAATTAAAAAGAAAGGGACCGATCGTGACACTTACGTGGTAAATCAACCAATCTTTGAGCGGAACATAACCGTAACGAAGTTATGAAATTGGTAATATAAGCTGAGCTAAGATTAATACTAATTCGGTTCCTGCTCAATATTATGGAATTGTAATCCAAATGCATGAGTTATCTCGAAAAAAAATATTGTGTCCCAAATGTAGAAGGGGCGTAGCAGATGGGGAAAATGGTTAACTACGTCGTCTGCTAGTGCAGGAAAGGTAGCCTACAATCGTGAATACATGGTATTGTTCACCCTTAGATTTACCAGCGACATTGTCATACTATTCAAACAAAATAATTCGAAAATTCCAAAGGTTTGATGCTTCCACTTACTGTATTTTTGTTGTCAAAGAGTTGTTGCTCAGTTAAGAGTTGTCAATTAGACGAAAAAGGTAGAAGCAATGCTACCTAATCTTTCACTGCCATAAGTAATCGGGCCAAAAATATTACGTAATTAAATTTGATTCAGCCTATTTAAACCCATTATGATCTAACTTTCTGAGCAAGGCATGCTGCTTGGTGCTGTAAAATGCTTTTCTGAGGTCGTAAAGAGTCAATGCGATTGAATTCCTATCCTTAAGCATCAGAAATATAATTTACATTATTTTATATAGGCAGTGTTTTGGATTTCCCCTCATGATCACCCAATTGCGAACTTGAAAAGAAGCTATTGGCTTAAAAAACTCAACGATTTGATCCATTATCATCAATAATCAGTTTCAGGTTGTTATAATATTCGAAGGGGAAGCAGACTATAATATAAATCTTACATCATGAGGGGGTACGTTTTTAATTAGAATTTCTATCTTACCGGGATAAGTGATTATAACAGACACCATGTTCTATATAGAAGCCACAAAATGATCAAATACCTGATAAGTACTACATGGAAAGGTTGAATTATAATGAATGTGACCGCGTCATTTCACCGCGAGCACATGCAAACCATTACTTAGGCGTTCAGTTTCTCGGAATTTCACTCAATAGATATTAAAAAAGTCAAAACTTATGCTTTTGAAAGAAATTCGTTAAGTTTCCAGATAGAGTTAAAGGTTCATAATACACGCTCTACACATCTAAATAAATAATAATACTACAACGGAAATAAAATTCCGATACAATGTAATGATGCAACAGCGGAAAGTACATGACATAATGGAAACTGGAGAAAGTCTTTTCTTGGTAAACACAGAAAACACAACTGAAAACATCATGATGATTCCGTCATCAAAACACAGACACCGAGACAGAGAATGCACATGTTATTAATTACCGATCCTAGAGATATGAAGCTACTGCATTTGAAATGATATCGCTTTCAGAAACTCCGGTAAATATCCGCTTCCGTCACACACCTTTAGAATTTGTTTTCGAGAACAATTTGCAATTCAGCAAAAATAACGTGTCACAGTTTCATGATGCTATTTCTACAACTATGTGAATTTTGCCAACAATAAATTTAAAAAGTTAGAGCATAACCTGCACTCCACGTGATATAAATTTCGTGGCGATACGTACAAAAAAAGGCATTGGAAAATATTTTCATGCTCTGTGAGATGGAAGCGGAGACATTACTGAACGCAAACCATGCTTTCCTTATATCTATTATTTACGCGTGTAGAGACACATTTTCGCCCCCAGGAAAATTTTCCCTCGTAGTATACTTAAATGTGCACCCCCACATAACGCAGTGGTTCACCATTCTTCTTTTAAAAAGCTCCAAAAGCAGGAAAAGTAGCCTCTCAAATACATGTGTGTTAATGGCACATGAGCAACGGTCGGTGAAAGCAAGATGGCTAGTTGCGCAAAATTCTTCTGCCGGCCGGCTTCAGCGCCACCGTGAGGAAAGCATAGGCACTGCCAATCTATTGTATATATCTGTGGTAGTCACCCTCTGCTCATTTAAACGGATTCACAATGTTCAACAATCAGTGTGATGGCATAATCACTCGAGTTTATTTCCTTTTGAGGAATGCTATTCCTCACAACTGCAAATACAGAATATATTCAGAAGAAATAGATCGCTGTACGTAAAGCTAACTAGCGATTTGATCGTTGAATTATTCTTCCTCATAGGATAATCCACTAATATCGCTGGCACGTTAATGGCTGATGCCTGGTTCCGCTAGTGTGTGGGTCCTTTCCGCTTCTATAGCGTTGAGTTGTTTTTCCCCGTCCCATCCCTTCCAACCCTTTCCCTAACCCAGAGGCGCCGTTGGGCTCCTATCGTGCCGGCGCCTCTTTCCTTTTTCCTTCCCCTCCAACCCCCTCCCCGGGTGATCGGGCGAATCAGCACGATTGCTGGGTCCCGGCCCCGGCGCGTGTTATCCTAGCAGGGCTCCTCTGAGCCCTCATTCTTCTTTGTACGTAAAGCTTGAGATTTATACCTTTAGTTAATTCTCTGGAGAGCTTTGGCTGAGCGGTCATCGCTGCACTGCGGTCACTTTCGGACACCGATTGAAAATAGTCCGAGGTGGGAGTACGAATGAATCTCAACTACGAGACGGACTGTGCCCACCGCGGCTTCATTCAGGCTCTTCTCTTCTATTGTGCGAGAAGACTTCTCGCTCAATCGTCTCGTCCATTCCGCACGGCCTCAACTCGTGCACTCCTCAATGTCACGTCCCTCCGCTCGAAATGCACTCGGCGATTCGCGCACCTGTGACTGACCCACGCCTCCGCTCCCCTCCGTGATCCCACAAACGTGAGTCCCACCATCTCCTCCTCATCCGATTCCCGCTCCCTCTTTCTTCCATTTCCTTCAATCTCTTTTTCGTTTCGTTCGTCGGAGACTTCAATGCCAGAGAGAGATAGATAGAGAGAGAGAGAGAGGGCCCATTTATACTGTCGCTCCGTGCATCGAGGCTCCGTCATCTCAGCATCCTTCCGCCGCCTCCTCTTTTTTTTTGCTCTCGTCTTCTTTTTGGACTGCCCTGCATTTTACGATTGTCCGCGGAAGAATGGGAGCATGCCCCGCTACGTGCTGTCTCGTACGTATCAATTGCCGGCTCGTATTTAGCCAGACGCCCAGTTATGTGCCTTGCATGCTCGCTGTGTGCGCACTAGATTCTTAAAACAGTTACAGAACTCCGAGAATTCCAGCGCAGTTGAAGGAAAAGTCGTACTAGGGATTGCCTTGAAGAGCTCGTAACAGTTACGGCAGGCAGACCATAAGTATTTCATTATCAGGATTAATTCTGCATTTTTTAATAATCAGGAGATATACGTGGAACTTATTTATAAGCGCCATCAATTAACGGAGCTTCTATTAACATCCTCGCGAGCCAGACTGAACTGTTGAGATAAAGGCATCTTTTGGTTGAAGTTAGTGTCACACCATTATATGAAGTGGATGTGTTTTTTTCGTGTCCAACAGCGCGGGAGAAACTAAGGATAGCCCGACGGGAGGGAAACTCAATTGCCAAGTTCTGGAGATTGGAATGGAGAGGGTTGCAATATTTATCCATAGAAGATAGAAGACTGGTAGAGGTGACCGGAATTCGATATCCTCGAGCAGTGGCTCCCATCCATTTGATTTCATTATTCAGTCATCTTTTCCGAGGACGCATCATTCATTGATGGAATTTCAACCTGCCTCACATCCTCATAAGCACTGGCATCTAAACTGAACTAAAAAAGTAAAAACCACGCGAAAAAAGGGTACATTGTACACTGTACAGGCTGGTACAGGGTGCGCACAGGGGTTATAGCAGAAACAGAGAAATGGAATTCCATATTATGGAGATCATTTCCAGTTGAATTGTGCTCGTTAGTTGTATTGTTCCCCCCATTATGCATATTAGCTTATAGTGACTTACCTATTGTACTTCGTGTACTTAGCGAAAGTTCGTTACGATGGCTTCACACCTTAAAACACACACTTTATTGTAAAGCTGATGTTGAATATTCCGTTGTGTTGTTGTCAAAAAAGTTTATTCGTTGAGAGTCCGTTAAGATTTCTTTCATAACTAAAAATTACATTTTTTGCATTACTAATATTGATCGTTATGTAGAATGACATTTAATTATTTCTGGACGGAATACGAAATGTAATTTATTTCCTTTGCCTTTAAAGGTTACGCTAGAGCAGTGTTTCCCAAACTTTTTCGAGCCACCGCCCCCTTGGATCCATAAACCTTTACTCAACGCCCCCCTAATCGTTATCTTTAAAATAATAATCAGAATCATATACTAATTAACCAAATGAGGAACATTGTAATAATTGAATAAAAAACAATGACTTCTCAAATGATTAATAAATAATTAAGTTCTCTGTGTCGCGAAGTTGTACCAACGATAGACCAAATGAGACCAAACCACTTCAAGCATTTCCCTCATGTAAGAGAGGCTTGGAAATATTTTTCAACCGTTCTTACTTCAAAATGTAAGAAAACACATGGTTCAAATTACTTCCAGATGCGGGAAACAAAGTAAACTTTAGAAGCGAAGCTTGAAAACTAAGGCAAAAGGAAGATTACGGAACCTTCTCATTTGTCACATTGTCAGGACCCTCCGGCGCCCCTCTGCCGCCGCCTTGACACTTTTCGCCCCCCTAGACTACAGCAACGCCCGCCAGGGGGCGGTAGCGCCCACTTTGGGAACCACTGCGCTAGAGCATTCACACATTCAAGAACACACTTTATATCAATAGGTATGATACCACGATTCTACATGCAGCCTTCCCTTGAATCTGTGCATATTCATTTTTCTCATTGTTAGCAAACGCCGCTAGACAATTTTAGCATAAGAATTTCACGAGAAACAAATTAAGATGACCATAAAAGAAAGTCTTATCTTGGCTTGGCGGAGAGATTCATGGGAAAAGGGGCGGGGGACGAAGAGGTCGGGCAAATCAACTCGCTGAGCATTTTGTTTCGTCCGACATTTTCTGACAAACTGCATGCGGTCGATTTTTCGCCCTCTTCCGCAGCGAACTCTTCTTTCCGAAAGATCGACTCTCGTGAATATTAATGATGGTGTAAAAGTGTTACGGGCCGAATGGGATTTCCCCTGCACAACTGCGACCCATTTTCCAACGTACCCACGGAGCATATGGGCATCAGCACCGGTTTCGTTTTCCTTCATACGGGCTGTGTGAGGACACGTTTCCTTCAAGTGCTGGTTGTGAGTATTTGAATGATATTGCTGATAAGAAAGAGTCCTAAGCAGAATGGTAGAGAAGAGGAGCCGTATGAAACCTTAATAAGAAGGTGTAATAACCTAAGCGGACATATCTTCAATGCGAACTGCAATGCGAAAGTTTAAGAAAAAGTTCTCGGTGAATTACTCGAAGAAAATCCGAAATTCTTTTGGTCGTACGCGAGAGAGCTTCAGGGAAAACATTCAACCGTAGATTCGTTATTTGATAAAGATGGTAAACTTGTCACCAAAAATATTGACAAAGCTAACACTTTAAATTCCCACTTCGAAGGTGTATACACTACTGACGATACTCAATTCAATTTATACATTCCATATACTGAGGAATCGACGAAAGAAATATCTATTCAACGTGATGGGATAACTAAACAACTACAATCGATTAAGAATAGTAAGTCTCCGGGTCCGGAGGGAATACCCGCGCGTGTCCTCAAGGAGTTAGCTCCACAGATCGCACCTTACTTAGAGATTATATTCAAGAAGTCACTCTCCGAAGGGAAGTTACCGCTAGACTGGAAAACTGCAAGCGTTACACCCATATTCAAAAAGGGAAACAGACATAACCCAGGCAACTACCGTCCGATTTCATTAACATCGATTATAGGCAAGATACTTGAGCATATCGTCGTTAGCAATATCATGACTGTCTTGGACAGACGTAACTTCCTCCATGACTGTCAGCACGGATTCCGAAAAGGTAGATCATTCGAAACTCAGCTCGCGCTCTTTCTTCACGACGTTATAAAATCTGGTGAATCGAAAAGACAAGTTGACGCACTGTTTCTAGATTTTAAGAAAGCTTTCGACACTGTACCTCACAACAAACTTTTATACAAATTACAGTCATGCGGATTAAACGAAACAGTTGTAAACTGGATACGCGACTTTCTCAGAGATCGTAAACAAAAAGTAGTTCTTGACGGAATTAGCTCTGATGTTGTGAAAGTTACATCAGGTGTTCCACAAGGAAGCGTAATCGGCCCCCTGTTGTTCATTATATACATTAATGATCTCTGCTCCCGCATTAGTAGTAAAATACGTTTATTTGCTGACGACGCTGTCATCTACCGCGAAATTAGTGATCACTCTGACTATGAAAATCTATCTTCTGACTTAAACAACGTACAGTTGTGGACCTAAGAGTGGGGACTCGAACTTAATCGGAGCAAATGCATGGCGGTACATTTCTTGCGGAATTCGCCCAACTCTAACCACGTTTATGCAGTGGATGGTATTAATATTAAGGCAACAGACGAAGTGAAGTACCTGGGAGTTACGATAACCTCGGACCACACGTGGGGAACACATATAAAGAATATTTGCGGCATAGCCCTGAAGAAATTAGAATTCGTCAAGCGTATTGTGGGAAGATTTTCGGATGAGAAAGTAAAAGAAAGGTGCTATTTCGCTCTCGTCCGACCGCACCTTGAATATGCAGCGAGCGTATTGGTGCAGATGCGTATTGGTGGTATCCGGTGCAGAAAGACTTAATCCGCGAACTGAATAAGATACAAAGGAAGGCTGCGCGTTTCGTCAAAAACTGCTACGGGCGTACAGACAGTGTTACCCAGATGTTAAGCGAATTAGGCTGAGAGCCGTTGGAGACTCGGAGGCTGCGCGCTAGGCTTAGATTGCTTGAACAATTGAGAATGGATATCTTTAAGAGAGACACAGAGAACATATTACTAGAGCCACACTATATCTCCAGGTCCGATAGAAGCGATAAATTAAGAGAGATGTTTTGCCGAACGGATAGATATGGGAATTCGTTTTTCCCCCGAACTATAAAGGACTTTAATAAACGCTAGTCCCAACCTCGTTAGAGCACTTCTTTTTTTTATAGTTGTAAACGGCTGGTGTCCTAACACCCCCTACCACACGCCTTTTAGGCGGCTCGCGGGGTATTATGTAGATGTAGAAGTAGATCTTGAGACATGATGGCCTGATGAAGACAATCGTTGAGGGACAAGTAGATGGCAAGAATGGAAAGGGAAAACCTCGAACAAAATGTATGAAAAAGGTAAAGAAGAGCGTGAAAAAGAAGAAATACGTGGGTGTACAAAGATTAGCGGATGGGAGAATTGATAAGAAAGCTGCAACAAACGAATCTCAGGATCGTTGATCAGCCATGATGATGCACAAAAAAGAGCAAAATATCATGATTTGTAGTGATTTAATATCCGAACTAGCAATTACAGTGAATTGTATATTTTATTAGTCGAATAAATTGCTCTATTAAGAATACGTCATTCATAATATTGCAAAAACATAAGCAACAATAAAGAGGATAGCTAATGGAATTGACTGGAGAATTTTGTGCAAGATGAAATCCTGCCATTTAACAAAAATCTACGAATTTTTTCAGCAGGTTTACGTTTTAAAAAATTACTCGTTTTGAAAATTATTTTTTTTTTACATGCTCGGGCACAAATTTATCTAAAACGGTAGTTCGGTCGGCCAAAGGCCAGAATTTTTGGTATGAAGCTCCGCGGTTCAGACGAGCCAATATAAAATGAAGTTGCTGGGACTCCATTTGTGAGGGGGCCTCTTTCACGTCGCGACGCGATCTTCAGCCGTTTTCACTGAAGCTTCTCGCGTTTCCACGGCGCTGCGGAGTCTCTCTCACGACGATATTCATTGTGAGAAGCCTCTCATAAGTGTGGGTGTGTGTGTGTGTGTGCCGTCTCAGCCCCATCCCTACATCGCATCTCAAGAGTAATTGTGAATTTTGCTTCATTAACTAATGCGACTAGGGTGGGATGCAGTGAATTGATTTTAATATTCAAAGCTTTCAACATTCTTCCAATTTGTTTCGTTCTACATTCTTCCCACGAAAGGTCGTACGGACAGTAGGCTCATTTCAGTAAATGGGGTTGCAAATGCTAATAACATATGCGATATTGCGTCAATGGTAGTCGTAAAATGATATGAAGTTAGATACTAAATGAAGTACGCATATTCTGAACGCGGCCCGTAAAACAAATATTCTACTTTGATTGTTGATAGTATTAATCCATTGACGCTAAACATAAAGTCAGGAAGGTTCCGCAGCCAGAGCTGATATTGTCATAAAACTGATGCTAAACTTGACATTAAGCAATGTGAAATGAGGATAATCGTGTAATTGTAGATTACAATACCCAATGTGAAGCATATAGCAGGTGTCGCAAAGGAAAAGGTTTTGGATAAGATAAGAAATCTATTGCGAGACAAGGCCAGAGGCGTCATCTGATATTCTGAAATGCGCAGAATGTGTGTGTGGGAAAAAGCAGAAGTTGAAGGAAATGGCATACGGTGGCCAAGGGAAAACAAGGACATTATCGTCATTAGTGATACTGAATGACAAAAAAGGAAGCCAAAGTGACCGCTAATAAGATATTTTGATAAAATTTCTCCCGCAGAACATAAGAGTTATATTATAATGGAAAGCGTGGCGAACGTAAAGCCCAAATGATACATCAAATGCACCATGATGGATCATTATGGAGTAAATTTACTTTTGCGACATAAAATTTAATTACGTTTTAGCTTCAATGTAATGGGAATATGTAGCCAATGTGCAAAACCACAATCCATTTCATGTATCATGATAAAGATATGTCATTTCAGCAGCCTGGTCGCGGTTAGAATTTCCCTCGCCTTTCCAACTGGAAACGTTCCTCAGCCCATGTTTAATTGATGTGGCATACTGTCTTCATTCAATAGAGGTCTCAGTTCCATCGATTCCTCGACTATTATTCCTACGGCGGTAATTTTTCGCATTGTATAATTCTCCATAAAATGTACATGAAGTAATGTGCCGATCAAAGTGGTTATATTGAGAAAAATGAGATTGAGAATTTTGCATGTTTGCTGTGAGCAGCTTGTTTGCAATTTTTTTAAAAGAAAGCTCAAAACAGTCATTTTTAGTCGATAAAGTAATGGAGATAACACATAGGCAATAGGAAACGTGAGAACACCTGCTTTTAATATTGGAAAGTACGATATTTGGAAATTGAAATGTAAACGATTCAATGCATATAGATCTCTCTATTTTTAATACGCAACATGCCGAGTTAAACGCACTAAAAAGATAATTTACTCAAAAAGAAAAGTAAATTCTTAAAAGGTGATTTCCAAAAAAAGTATAGATTCTCTACTATGAAAAGAACCCCTTATCAATGATGCATAAAAAATTGAGGCCGAGAAAATTCTAATTCATCTATTAAGATTAAATGAAAAGTATAACGATGCTGAGTTGAGAAAAGCGGCATGCAATAATAGTCCGCTCTTTGTAAGAAAAATGAAAAATTACAATCCCCAATTATAACCGTTATTTCTATTGAATGTTTACGCTTTGTAACTTCCTAATTTTTAGGCCGAAGTCGACCCATTCACTCATTCACTCACGGAGTCCCCGGCCGGAGATCCGATTGGGGGGGGGGCTTTTTAACCTCTGGAATTATTATATGCACAAAATAACTGCGACCCCTCAGAATAAAAGTGTGGTGCATAGTGAAGATATCACAGATGAGCCACGTGTAACTTTTAAGAAGAATAAGAGAGGATTCTTTCGAAAACATTGGGTAGAAGACCCGAAACCTAAAACCGTTCGCAGTTTGATAAATCAAAGTATGTCATCAGTATATTTATTATCCATTCTTAATAGTATAGTGCTAAAATGCTTTTGAAAATAATATTATTACAATTCTGTTCTACTGATTATCTGATGTGTTTTACTAAAACCATTCGCAGTTGTCGGCCTCGGTGGCGGCGGGGTAACGTCCTCGCTTACCAATCAAGAGGTCATGGGTTCGAGTCCCGCCTGGGTAGGTTCCCCGGTCCAGGGCTCGTGTACGTTTAATTGTTACATTTGTTGAATACCCCGGTGTAAAATGGCCAATAAGAGCTGTATCCGGTGGATTGAGAATAAAATAAAAATAAAATAATAACAATAATATTATTAATGCTATGGTAATAATATTATTTTCAAAAGCATTTTAGCACTATACTTTTAAGAATGAATAATATATGTACTGATGTCACACATTGATTTAACTAACGTTTTCTAATTGATTTGTTCGGTAGCTTTATTTGAAAGAATGATGCGCAGAATAGCAGTGGGTGTTATATCTCCGCGCGTTCGCTAGGAGGTGATATTTTCGCAGAAGGGGGTAAACGAGGGGGGGGGGGTATTTGGGGGGTTCGGCGGAGAAAGCGCGCGCCTTGCTTTCCTTCGCAGAGGATTGTCAGGACGAGCATCCTCGAAATAATTCGCATCGGATGTGAAAGAAACACGAGCCGAGAGTAATTGACAGCAATTTGCATCGAGAGAAAACTGCACTTCCGGAACACAAAAAAGTAAACAGCCTGACAAGTGCCTATCGTGCATCTTAGCCAATTCAATCGCTCCCATTTCGAACGCGCGAAAGAAATAATTTCTCAGGAGCCTTTCAAGTGCTAAACACTGCAACTTTCCAAGCAATTATAAACCCAAGAAGGAAATGCGAGTCTTGGCCGAACAACTCTTCTTAGAAACGCGCGAGCGGACACTGCGACGACAAAATATAGGTACATACAATTTGCTGAATTCAAATAAAAGACGACTGCGCTGCCCAATGACCCATTTATAGCGTCTGCGATTGCAATGAACTTTTTTGCTGATAACAAAAAAAACCCACACCGTAAAACAGACGGGGAAATAACTTTTTTCTATCTCTAGGAATAACGCTTCATAAAAAGATTTAATTGAGAAACTGCCGGAAAGTTTGAGCAAAGCCATGGATATAATTGGCTCCCGCCATCATCCAGCTCAGGAAAAAAAGGACTATGGGACATTGCCGGCGAGAAATAGCGCTTGATCTAGGAACTCATTGATCCAGAAAGTTACAATTCCTATTGCTATCATATGCGGAGTTAATCGATTAGTACGGACTTTTATGGAATATTTCAAAACCTACTCCATTAACACGAAGGGGACATGCTCAAAGAATAAATGCATAATTATGTCGACAAAAAGAATGAAAGGAAGTAGGGCTCATGAAATGATATAATGCCATCTAATTATACACCAGAGAGATAATTTACTGAAAACTTCTCAAACTTAATTGAAGATATAGTCGATATCAAGTCCATCAATAACAAATTAATTCATTGCGTAACAATATAAACATTCTTACAGATAAAATCCATATAGTCAGATAAAATGCTTCTTTAACAATCATAATTAGTCTTTTGCCTATTTTACAATCCTTCATGAATTATTATCTTCTTCTAGTTCGTCAACTTTCCAAGTTAGTTAACCTTGAAACATTTCTGTCCATTCAAAATCAACTGCATATCCAGACAATTATTTAAAAGTATACAGTATAAATTATTATTTCTTTTTATCATCTTTATGCAGATGTACATGTTATGGAAAATGAATGTTTTTTAAGCGATTGCTCAGCCGAATCTAAAAGAGCTAGTGCATTGTATCGCCATTAGGTGTCCTTTCTGAGGATAACATTTAAATTACTCGGGTGTCCCGCACTTCCTCGAGTATGACGCGCACTAAAATAGAGAAAAAAGTTTGCGACGCCACTAAAATAGAGAAAAAGTCGTGCGTAGTACATAGATGAGAAAATAGCACCTACCACCAATTTTCTACTACAATGGAGTCGAGTCCATTTGACCTTCCGTGATATCAATACGGTTCTGACCGATTTAATATCCATGAAGCCTAGCACTCACAGCCCCGAGGACGGTGGCCGAGTCGATAATCGAGACGTCGGCAGCATTGCAGTTTCTGACCCGGTGGCGACCCCGATACCTCTTCGCGAAAAATAACAAATATTATCAGAAAATTTATTATTTAACAAAATATAACTTTTCACTATTGAAAAAACCTCTGAAAAACTCCTCATTACAACTTCGTGCTCTGTAAAGTGCGATAAAGATGAGAGCAAATCCAAAACAATCACTATCGGATGATAGCACAAAAATAGCCCATTAGAATTCTCCCATTTTCTTCTTAACTCAAACGTACAAAGTATTAGACAAATTTCATTGATTGATTTCAAAGTGTTTTTTGCGATGAAGATTCATCCATGCGATGCTCTTTTTTAAATTTATTCCAAGTTAGAAGCAAATAAACTCGAGTTATCGAGCCCACGAGACGGGAGTGCTTCGGACAGACAAAATTGATTTCTTGCCGAAGAGCTACTCCAGGTACTCCAACATTATACGTGAGCATGAACGAGTTTCAAACATTCAGAGCGCTCGCAAAAACAAATAAAAAAGGTGGATCGATGGCCTCGCAATGAAATAAAACAGATCATTATTCCGGCCGTTTGACCCGTTAAAGCCACCAACTGGCTCCGACAAAATCCATTAATTGGGAAAAAAATAACTAGCTCTCGTCGAGTCTCTGAAATGAGGCCGGATTCCACGAGGACATCTGTCGGGAGAATCTTGAAGCGAGGTCTCACTTTTTTCCCTCGACTCGATTCCTCAATCCCTTGCATCGAACCTCTTACATGATGAGGAAAAGCATACAACAAGAGTACCTTACATGATGGAAAATATCACAACAACGTTTTTCCACCACACAGTGAGCTGTAAACGTAAAAAGCTGGCCGACATTAAAAAAATTGACTTTCGAACCGGAGTTTCTCTGTGTGAGAGCATGCTAACATTGGGTCCATATCACAAGGAACTGAAAATTTTATAAATTTGATACTTTTTTTACGATCAGGACAGACCAATGAATTTGACTCAATATGATCAAAATTTAAATCTTCTGTTTTTTCTCACCGCGAATCTTAAATCTCAAAATTACAAATCTATGAATCTCTCCACCACGTGAGTAACTTTATCACAAGAGACGAGAGGTGAAAATAAGCGGGACAGGTGAGTGGTAATGATGCTGGAAATGCATCAATTCATGACCCGCAACGCATCTCAACGAGGATGCTTCGGAATCGCATCTCCTGATTCGCGATGAGTTTTTGCGACACTGGCCAAACACACGAGGAAGAAAGGCAAAGGAAGGAAGGACCGGCGGATATTAAAACGAGTCCAACTGCGCGAGACGAAGCTGATTGGAGGAGTGGTAATATGATGAGGGGGAGGAATCGGGCATAAGCGACGTCAGAAAAACAGTCGATGCCTCGCTCTGATTGGCCCAGATACGAGAGTTAGCGAGGGGGCGCAGAAAAAGAAGAATCATTTGCTGCGAATGTTGTCGGGGCGATGGCCACGCCGTTGCTCTCCGGGAAATGGACCAGAACAGAGAGGAAAAAACCATCAATCGAGAAATCGGAGGCTGCAGAAAAGGTGGGATTTCCGCTCAAGACGAAAGTATTCCATGAAGCTGTTTTGTAAAGCATCGCGAGCTAGGAATGTAGGGCTCAAGGTAAAAGTAGGAAGTCACAAACTAGAACAGGTGAAGGTAGAATTGGACAGGACAATTGATGAAAACGGATACAGCAGTAAGGACATCAGGAAGAAGCATTAGCAAAGGAGGCGTTGATGAACAGGAGGGAGCTTATGAGAGGATCGTTTTGTAAGAGTTTAAAGAAAAGGCTGGTGAAGAGTCTGATATGGAGTGTAGCGCTTTACGGTGCGGAAACATGGACTCTTTCTTATTAAGGAGAACGAAAAGAGAATGGAGGCGTTCGAGATGGAGGGGGGGAGAAGAATGCAGAAGTTGAAGTGAGCGGGAGAGAATGAGGAACGACGAAGTGCTGGATATGGTGGGTGAAGAGAGAGAGCTTTTATTTGAGATATGGAGGAGACATTGGGTATGGATATAGCGAGTACAGAGTGGGGTGGTGATGTTGAAATTCAGTGAAGAATCTTAGGCAAGAGAGGGAGAGGAGGGAAGAGAATGGGATTAATAGATGATAGAACGAGAGGGAATAGGATTTCCGGTGAATTGAAGATGGATGTCCAAGAAGGGAGGGAAGATAGTCCGGGGTAATCTGGAAAATACTCCATGTAAACGTATCTTAATAAGTAAAACACTCTACTAAAACAATTGAGGTTAGAGGTAGGATCAAGTGGAATAGATTGATAGAGGAGGCGCAAGTCCGTCCCATAGACGCTTATGTAATTGATGCCGCCACTTCACTCGCTTTCCAATCGGCCCGCAGCGGAGCGCTGAGCGCAGAGCGATCTATGAATTACAAACGCTCATGATACAGTACGAATACGCACTCTGGAGGAATAACAATAAAAGTAAGGGATTCGATAGATTATATCGCCTCGAATATAAACTTCAATTAGCATTACAACTGACCCCCTCTGGAATTCGGATCGCTCCACCGCCAGCGACGCCTGCGGCTCCTTTTGCAAACGCGCATATAGCTGAGCAGGAAATGATATCACACCTAGTGGTCGACCCAACAAACCCCTACTGCAAAGTTAGTAGCTCGGATAATTTTGAGCAAATGACATTCATATGAACATGTAATTGTATTAATTTGTTTAAGTTGCTGATCTCACTCATTACGAGTTTTCGGGGTCCTTTACACAGTCCTCCCATAACTGGCACTTTTCCTCATGAAACACGGATAATAGCAATTATAAAATAAATAGTTATCCTCCTTCCGTGCTCCACGGAAAAGTATGTAGTATCCCTCAAGATCAGTCATATCAGCTCAATTAAAATCTGTATCTCGTTATCGGTAATTTCGATACTTATACATGAACTGCGATACGTAAATAAGGGTTTAAAAAGAAAGGTTGGCTTACACAGACGAACTTACGACACAGTAATCAAGGGTGTAGAAATAATGGAATCAATGTTGCCACTAATTCACGTATTTTATTAGTGCCGTAATTACCAACTTAAGCGTGGTTTGGGATATTTTGCGGAATCGTTTGGAAGATAAAAAAACAGGCACAGACACAAGTGAGGATGGTCCATACAAGCAGACCCAGGCTTCAACAAACTAAATCATTATGATGGTGAAATAGAGTGTCTAAACCGTAGTCGTCTTATGAAGATCCGTAGATCAAACACGCTTTTATCCCTGATTATATTAAGGGCAGAAATATTATAAACCACATCATAGCTATACACTACAAATTGTTTTCAGGAAAGAAAAATCGATAGTAAGTTTTGAAAATTGGTAAGTGTAGCATGGCTTTTCTCTAATTATGAGGGTTAGTCATTTAAAATACGTTTTATGAGGAACACGAGAGCAAATTTAATGAAACTTCTCCCTTTTTTAATCTTGTGAAAAGTGACAAACTCATATTAACACCAGATCCGCATTTCTCCTCTCCGAAGTTCTTCCTCATTTCCTATTCCCCCTTGCTCCCTGGGACCCGGACTTTGCTCAACCACCATATCACTCAACGTGAGTAGAAGCCTAGATAATGGAAAATAAAACTTTTACAGTCAGGATTTCAAAGTGCCACTTGGCCCTAAGGCCTCATCCAACGCGGCAGTTGATAAAACCTCATCAGGAAGGACGCGAGGGAAGTAAAAAACGTGGAAACCGAGAAGGGGACATTATCCAGAGGAAATGGATCCAAGTAAAAACCTTCAAGCGTGAAATTAAATTTTTGCTAACGAAACTTTTTATCTTTTATTTCTATTTCCCTCACATTTTTTCGCATAAAACAAAAGTAGAATTATTCTATAAACGAGACACCGCTCATCAAGGACTTTTTTATGCGAGACAAAGGAAAAAAGTGCTATTATTGGTTTAATAATTAGAGTTCGCAGCGCACCTGTTGATGGACTCACTCCCTTATTTATCTCATTCCAGTTCACGTCCTTCAGAGCCTCATCCGCGCGATCTCTATCCTCGCGTGACTACGGCTCTTCAACAAAAGGAATCAATCTTACCGAACCAGTCTTTAATAAGCATTTGATTTTATGAAAATATTCTACCGGTTAACTTAAGTATACATGGATTATAAAGCTGGCCTTTCTCCCCTCCCAAATTGAACAACCCTCTTCAGTTCACAATAAGGCCCTTTCATGAGATGATCTTCTCGTCCTTCCCATCCCAATCTTACCTCACATTCTCCCCTCCTTCCTACCATTATTTCAACATCCCCTTCCCGCTAAGTACTCCCTCCATCAACACCTTCTGTCTCCTCCGTATCTCATCTAATAGCTGCCTCTCCTCACCCACCATATCCAGCACTTCGTCGTTCCTCCTCCTCTGCGCCCACCTTCTCCATTCTTCTCCACACCCACATCTCGAATGCCTCCAATCTTCTCTCGTCTTCTTTCCTCAGTGTCCACGTTTATGCACCCTAAGGCGCTACACTCCAGATCAAACTCTTCGCTAATCTTTTCTTTAAACTCTTACATAAGAATGCTCTCAAAAGATCCTTCGTGTTCATGAACACCTCTTTCGCTAATACAATTCTCTTCCTGATGCCCTTAATGCTTTACCAGTTCGTTCATTTAGTGTGCCGCCCTAATACCCGAATTGCTCCTTCTGGTTGGGCATGTGGTCGCCGGCCATTTAATCGAAAATCCACGAAAGAAATCATTTCTCTCCAATAGGCTCCGGTATCGAAACCAGTTTCAGAAATTTTCTTTTCTGCTTTTGGAATTTTCGCAAATAAAGTGCACTATCAGGTGTCAAACAAATAAACAGTTTCCGAGCTCTTCCAGTTTTATTTGATAGCAGATTACAACTCCATTCAAAAATATCCTAATGATGATGTGCAACCAGAAAAAGATGAGTTGATGTAAATTTAACATTTTTAGTCAAGGGTTATCTGAGATAGTGAAAAAATATCGGATACTCACGGAATACCAGTACATATCGAGGCTTAAATGGGTTCTCTGAGTAACCAATCAGCTTAAGGAAATCCATGGAAACTCACCTGAAACAAATAAAAATCACATTTAGAACATATCACTCGGTATTGGCCTAAGATTTTAGATTATTAACATGTCATTTACGCCATCAATTCCAAAGAGTGAAAATGAAGCTTATTATTAAGATTAATTGATATAACTTAAGAGTAAGATGTTTGCCGGCCTCGGTGGCGGCGGGGTAAAGTCCTCGCCTGCCAAAGGGGTCATAAAGGGGTCCTAAAGGGGTCCTCGCCTGCCAAACCGAAGGTCGCGGGTTCGAGTCCCGCCTGGGTAAGTTACCCCTATCCAGGGCATGGATGTTTGTGATTGTTAAATGTTATCAACCCCGATGTAAAGGCCGAACAATGCTGTTTTCGGTGGTGTGTGAAATAAATAAAAGTAACAACAAATCTAGAGTTTTAGGCGTAAATTTACTATGCTGATGCATTATTAAATTCGATATCTTAACTTTGTACGAAGAGGATGAACCTTCGGATGTTGCATTAAAAAGAAGTGGAATTACAAAGGCAATCTTTTAGTTTAAAAATGCAGTGGGTTTAGAATAAGATAACATTTAACAGAATACCGCAGGACCTCGTGAAGAGAGAATTAGTAAAACGCATTCGGGCAGCCTAAAGGATGCTTTTTTGATTGATCGATCGATCAAAACCACCATCGATGCGATCGATATTGACCCTCGAAGTTGACGTTACGCAATCTCAGCAACATTGCCATGGTGTAACCATTACCATCTGTGGTCAAGCATTTTTAAAAATTTCAGTCTATTGTTAATCGCAACTCGATTTGTGATACTTCAGCTGACTGCCTTAGAACAGCTTAGGGTGAGATATCACCTTAGGAAGTTCGCTGATATCATTTCGGGGATTCGAATGGTATGGAAAAGCATTGTGAGGAATGGTCGAGTGGTATTCTGCACCACGGCGCCTCTTTATCGAAGCCAAACGGAATACGAAACGAACATTTTCCGAGGCAGCTTCGAGCGATCAAGCTGCACACCACATCTGGGTCCATTCCTTTCACCAAACTAGAGGGATTTTTATTTCTTTTTCAATTGCACTAGAAAGAGTGGCGAGGCGGAGCCTACAAATTCGATGGACCGTAGACCAGGATCTATGCTAGCGAAAGACACACATCTCGGGAAATGGGATAGCAAGTAATTTACGACCCTCGAGTACTAAAACCCACGAAATAAAAAGAAGAGGGCGCCGTCATGTATAATGTGATAGGACAATGGAAGTCGCGGCTACAACCTCAAAACTAGGCTACACGCAATAAGAAAATGACGATTTTTTAATTCGAAACGCAAAGCCTCAATCACTGAACTCACCCATTCACAACTCATTAACAAAATGATAACAGTTCTAAGATTTCAGGAAAAACAGTTAAGAGAGACAATGGTCTATAATAAGTAGTTTTTGGTTTGTAGGCTAAATTATTATTACCTAAGTAATTGATACATCATTAGATGGAGGTGGAGATAATTTTGAATGCTTAGGTAATGCGTTTAATTTAGGTACATACGACCGAAGATTTCTTTAAAATTGGATGGAATTGCACAAATTAAAGTTCCTTATTTTGCTTAGGTGAAACAAATACAATCGGTTTTTTGGACAAATAGCTTGTTCAATATTTCATGCCCTACTTTATGGAACAATTTTTTAGATCAGTGAAAGGTTGCACAAGATTGGATAAATTGAGAAACACTCAAATAAGAGGTGAACTGGGTGTCCAGGAGGTCACTGATTAACTACAAGACTACAAACACAGACGGAAGGAATGTATACTTCGACTGCCAAATGAAAGAATTCCTAAACAAGCAATGGAATATCAATTAATTGGCAAGAGAAGTGTTGGAAGACCAAGAAAAAGATGGTAATGAGGACACGGGACAGGCTTAGTAGCCTAATCCTGGAATGAAGAAGACTCTATGGAACCGTTTATGGTGCAAGCGAAAAAATTAATTTTGTAATACCACATGAAAATAATCTCCTACAAGGGCCCCGCATTCCACAAACCGACGACTTCAGGAAGATGAAAAACGAATAACGAACTAATGAGAGAATAAAGTTTTCTGTTCAAATGAAATTGCCAAATTTTAATTATTATTTATTTAATACACCCGTATACGAACTAGTAGGGTGATGAAGAAAGACATAATGACGATCGTGTCAATTCATAAAGGAATAACATTCGAGGGACGTATATATTCGCTGAATGAGTGGTAATCTATTACTAGAACACGAGGATGTTACGGAGGAGTCTTCGTGCAGATAAGCAGAGTCACGGGTGCGAAGTGACACGGCTGCTCACTTATCACGAAAAAGACGAGGGGTTGAGATAAAGGTGAAGAGGGGGGGATATCTTAAGTCGACAGAGAAATACGGAGAAGATAAATGAGGATCACAGACGACCGCTGAGATATCGGCAAATTTGTGGACGGTGCTAACACTTCACTCCTTTCGTTGGGATGAACAGAATAAGTTCGCTACCAGCAATATTTATGCTCTCCACGGAAATTTATCTAGTCCGATTAAAAATAAACGGGCACTAACGAAGTGCAATGAAGATGGTGTTGTTCTTTTGACAAATATCGTCCAATTTCCTATTGTTGGATATGAGAATTAACTAAATCCCGGTAATCAGCGAAAGAAGCATTTTTATGAAACATAAGATATCTACCGTAAGATTAAAAAAAACGTAGATCCACAAGTTGTAAGACATTGAAACTTTAAGGGGGCAGACTACTTCAGCAGAAAGAGTAAAACCCTAAAATAAATGGCAATTACGCCGTCTATTTTTGTGTAGAAATTCTATGAAACTCTGCATTCATACATGTTAGTTAGTTATAATATTTAAGGTACGGAGTGGCCTTAGTTTTACGACACGCGCGGCGAAATTATCAATATTCTACTCTTTCTATCACTTCCACTTCCACATTTCAATGTTCCCAGCCAGCATAACCCCTTCATTATTTTCATTAAGATATCCTACCGATTCAGGGGCCATATTCAGTATTTCGTCGGTACCGCACCGATCGGTTTCCCTTCCAAGCCCACCGACTAGATATCATTCCGTACCGACGACGGCACTTTCAGCGATTCTGTACGGTGGCCTATACGAAGGGGGAAAGAAAGATAACATTGCAGCAAACCTCATTATTTACTCGGTGATGAGGTAAAAACAAAATAAAACGTACAATGCGCACCGGGGAGTTCATGAAACCCACTAGTCGGTGGCCGTACCGACACCACTTTGCTGTCGGTACGGCTACCGACGATCTCCCGTCCTCACGTCGGTGCCGCACCGATCGGGTTCGTACAGAATCGCACCACTGCTTGCCGGGAGTCGGTGTGACGTCCCACCTGACGAATCGGTGCCGCACCGATCGGTTTGAAGACACAGAAAACGGCCCCAGTCACCCACCATGTCCAGCACTTTGTCGTTTATCCTCCTCCCCGTCCACTTCACCTTCTCCATTTTCCTCAAAATTAAACACAATGCAATATCTATACGCATATTTAGTGTTTTGTCAAAAAGGATATACAAAAATCAGAGCAAAATCGCTAAATACGCGCAAGAATTTTAAATACTGTAGCTTTTTTCATAATTACATTTTCACGATAAAGGACCTTCCGGGTTAGCAGCTATTAAGTGATACCTTCATTTTTGCGGTCAAAACTGTATAAATATACATTGTAAATTAGGGAAAAACATGACCAATAAGTCCATTCATCCTCATCTTTAACACGAAAATGAACTATGTCTCGTAATGGCAACAAAAATTCATCCTTACGTCGAATCACCTGAAAAACATGAGTGCGCCATGGCCGGGGCTCAGAGACGAAATGGAAATGTTCAGTAGCGACGCTTCTCAAAGACGTGAGGCGTCTTACTTGAAAAACTGATCGTTACACGCGGCGAATTTTTCTGCTTCGTACATGAGTAATTTGAGTATTTAATTACTAATCGCGATTACGTAGAGGGAATCCCACAAAATGATAAGAAGATACGATAGGACATGTATATTGCAAGGAAATAAAACAATTGACAATGCCAATGATGTGAAATGACAATCAAGTGCAAAATTGATGTTCTTTTGCCACCTTGGTCAAAGCTATACAAGCAGGTGTAGGTCAGTTTTGGTTTCCATGAGTCCACTGATGTTTGCCCTAGCTGAATGCAGAATTCATCAAAATGACGAAGGCATGGGCGAGGGTGCCAAAGCATGAAATGCCTGCCGTCAGCATTTTGGAATCTACGAGAACATAGCGCCGATTACACGAAGGACAATTGAAAGAGGAGATAGCTCGCATACGCAGGCAATAAATTCTAGCGACAGCACTTCGGTCATCTAGGGCAACAATCACTTCAGCAGATATAAGCACGCGGATTCCTACGTTACGAACGGCAGCAGTGGGCTATTCTTCAAATGGAAACATAGGCAAAGCCATACTACTCCAAACAATGAAAATATTAATTTTACACTAAATCGGTGTAATTTCTCCAAACCATACGTTAATACGGCAGTATCATTCCCTCATTTACAGATGACTAGACAACGGAGTCATTAAAATGGAATGAGTATCAACTATCAACACCGATGATTGATTTTACGTTCCATCGGAAAGTAATGAAGTATTTTTATTAAAACTATGTTAAAAATGAACCATGAATGAAGGCAGGACTGACGGAAAGACCCATTAAATCCACCTTTTCGAATATTTTCATTCCCCTGAGTTTTCGATCAGTTGTTGGGTCCGGTGAGCCGTGGTTGGTCGGTATGAACTACCTCAGATTTTACGAGCATGCACAGAAAATAATTAATTCCTATTTGAAGCTCATTTCCAACAACTATTTTCCATGGCTACATAGACTACAGAAACTAGTTAAATACATTTACTCCATACAAGATCACTAATCTCCCAACACGATACCATCAATACATCGCCTTTCTAAAATTTCCATTTATGCGAAGATATCTATCTAGCAAGCGTTTAAGCCGATTACAATAGAATGACTAGTATCTAAGAAACACGGGTACATAAATTTGGGGCATGGCTCGACCGTCCTCAGAAACGCGTCCTTTTTTCGTTTTAATAATTACTATTAAAATGAGATCAAAAATTAAACACACAATTTAACTTTAACATTATACTTACACGATTAAAAATAGGGATTCCACCATGTGTCCCTGTCTGTTCCCCTTTACATAGTTATTTGTTCTACGCATGTTTAAAAATATTCGCAGACACAGAGTCCACGCAATATGCTCTCTGATGCTCTGCTCTCTTCTCTCTCCTCACATTATTATCATTATTATTAAAATATTTAGTTACAAGTCGACCATGAATTCGGGTGGTAACATAGATTAAGGAAGTACATTAAGACACAATAATATACATAACCTAAAATACAAAACAAAATACTAAGAAGAAAAAAATTAAAAAGCCCTCAAAATACCATTTTTCACACTCACAATACATGTCCTCAAATCACCAAATATTTCACACAATGCATGTCCACATAGCACCAAATCAGCAAAAAAAACAATACATGTCTACATTTACATTCCCCTCAAAATCCATGTTTACACAATAATAAACTAAGACCAAAGTAAAAAAGACAAGAAACACCAAATTTAAAAAATATACGATTTAAAGCCCTCAAAATTCCCTATTGATAAATATAGAGGCGTGATTTGGAAAGGGCTCAATAAAAATTTCCTCCGGCAAGCCATTCCAATCCTCTATCCCCCGATGTAGGAAGGAAAATTTTAGTCTATTTGTCAGCTGCCTTGGGGCCTTAAACTTATTTTTATGATCCCTCCTCCCCAGATAACTTGGTCCTTTTAACCGCTTCGTTAGGTCCCTCCACGCAGGATCACCACTGTAAGTTTTAAATACACACTTCAAGCGTGCTTTCTTCCTCCTTGACTCTAAAGAATTCCATCCCAGCGTTTTTAACATTTCCGTGACACTTGCCTTCCTTCTGAAATTTCCCAAAACAAATCTAGCTGCTAATCGCTGAACTTTTGTTAGTTGCTTGATCTCCCGATTCAAATGAGGATCCCATACTGATGCCCCGTATTCTAGAATGGGCCTAACAAACGTTTTATACGCGAATTCCTTTTGTTTTTATACAGCTTTTTGCAAGGGTCCTCATCAAAAAATGTAATGCCCTGAAAGCTTTGGTCGCAGTTTTTTTCGATATGTGGTCCCCATTGCAAATCCCAGCTTAATGTCACTCCTAGGTAATTACAACTTTTGGTTTCAGACAGTAACTCACCCATAATATGGTAATCATTTAGTACACAACTCCTACCTTTCCGAAATCTAATTAGATTAGTTTTGTTGGCATTGATGATCATAACCACCTCCAGAAACTAAAGACTACAAATGTATTTCAAACTTATTCCAAATACCCTAAACTCGACTACTGACAGCTCCGAACTGCTTTCTCGGCTCAACTCTAAAAGATATCAACTCGATCCACCTTCCGCTAGCATTCCTTCCACACTCCATCGGCCTACTCCTCGAGCCTACATTATTCTAGCCAAGCGCTCACCTTTACATCGCCTCTACCTCTCATAGAAATTCACTCCCTTACACTCCCAATCCATTTCATTAAACACCCAGCAATTTCACTGCACAAGCAGTGTCCCATATCTATCAGCACATAAATTTTTTCTTCTTCATCCTCCGGTTTCTTCATCGTTGATTTTTAAGTCGTTATTGTATTTTGTCCCATTTTATGTTTTTTGTTGATTTTTTCGCTGTGAATTGGCATTTGAAGAATTTTTGAATAAATAACTGCGTATCCAGATAGCTGGATTGAATATATGTATAATCTCTGCGCCTGGAGTGATCGTGACGCGCAAAACGCAAATGCGGAGACGACGACCTCGGCTACAAAGCGGACAACGGACGCAGAATAGCCGAGCGGATGAGCCACGAGTCAACAAACACAGCATCAAACCGGTTGCCACAGCGCACTCAGCGAAGAGTTGAGGGCTAAATTGACGAAAGATCTCAAGTCGTGCAAACATTGGACGGGATAACGTCAAAAATTTTGTCTACGTCCACGACAACGTAGTTCATTCTCTCGAAAGAAAGTTGCACCCAGGGAAACAAGGTGTATATTTTACCTTCTCCACAACAATTTCACTCAATGCTAATTTTCCAACTTTGAAAAAGTTACCAGAGAATTAAAATATATAAATTCACGTAACATTTAACAGAATAACACGATATTCATGCTATATGAAAGGACCTATTGTTTCCGTTACAGTAGTTTTACGGAAATAACAAAGCTCAATTTTACTACCATGGATATTATAAGTGGTTATAGCGAGGTGAAAAACAAATACACATATCAAAAATCGTCTGTAAAATCGTAAATCTCGAAAATGGAAACATTAATTTTACCCCTGGAATCCGAATTACGATATTTAAAAGCAAAGTTGTAAAGTAAGCAGATTGGACGAAGAATATACATAGGTATATTTCAATCAGCACTTTTAAGAATGTTCTAGCGAGATTTTCATCCAAACATTGTATTCTGACTATATTCTCAGCATATAACATAATAAAGCAAATAACTCGGAATAAAGAATGAAATCGTGCCTCCATTTCCGTGTTTTTCTTACCTCTCATGTCTAGCATCAGTTTTAACGGCATTTAACCTCTATTTGAAGTGCATTAGTTTTGTAATTTTACATTCCAATTAAAAATTTCGTTAAACGGCACTGTCATTTGAGAGTCGTCGTCGTCGTTTCTCAATGTTACTATCCTTCACTAACACTGGAAAGATTACACTGCTCTCCTGCACACTTGTGCTGCCATTTTCCCCTGCGTGAGCACTCGCTCACATTCATCTCCGCTAAGAAGAGCTGGTGTATACACATACACTCACCGGCAGCTGGACGAATTCCGGGCATGAAGGCCGGGAGGATTTTGATGGGGAAGGACGGACGGATTCTCAATGTTACTAAGCAATACATAGGAACAGCAAACTTATTCTACTGAAACACCTAGATAGTAAAAGGTAATAGCGAGGTAATGGGTATCTAGAAAAAAGTAGAGAATGAGTCCCATCTTTCGAATCACTTATGATGTTGAAGGTGAGGAGAGCTTATTGCGAAACGTTCATGCATGCGACGTTTCCTTCGTTCTACGGATACATGCTCTGAGCGTGCCATGTGAAATTTTTGCATCAGTTATACGTGTTATAGTCACATGTGGCCCTCCCATTTCGTCTCGGTAGCCGCGTGCACGGAGAAACTGCCGGACGTATATTAGCTTAAAATCTGCGTTAAGGTTTATTAAATACCCTCTACGCAGGTAACTAGCAAAATAGTTCTCGTCATCAACCTGATACACGATAATAGGGTAGTTTCCTTCATCGAAGAAAACGAAATGCATTGATTGCTATTCGTTACCCACCATTAGTGTATTCATAATATACAAATTATTTGGTTTTACAAATCCCAGTTTAGACGAATGGCAATGGTCAATTTTAACCTCATTTGAAAAAGGCCAGATTGGCGCCCATGCAATGCCACTCCACGTGACGTCACAGGGACCTAGTTTCTACACGAGAGGATTGGGAGTTTTACATCGTCTGAGATTACCAATGCATGCATGAGTCACAGAGCTCAATGAAACATCTCTTAATAATCACTTATTACAACTGTCTAAGGTCGGAAAGTTTCCTTCGTTTGATTAGGTAGTAATAATCCATATTTAAGCCAAGCGCTACCTGCAAGCAGGGTGCTCTGCTACCTGGTAGCAGCCTGCGTCGTATCAGCGCTCAAGCCTCGCCTCAAGGTCACCTCACAGGGCGGCAGCGGGAACCAGAATACGTCACACGGGCTTTTCCCAGCATTCCTACTTAGCCGTCGCATTTTCGCGCGCTTGAAAATTTTCACTTCTCATTTAATCGCGAAAAATAGATATCATCATTCGAAAATCTAAGAGCGTGAAATGCGTACTCCAGGAGTAAAAATCTTTCGATTTAGGCAATAAAAAATAATAAAAAACCACCCTATTCTTACGACAAAAGTACCGTATAAAGAAATGCAAAAATTATCAACAAATTCAAACAAATATCAGAAAAACTTAACGGGATAAAATGCGATAATACGTTAAGTGATAAAATACGTTAATCTCAGGGTGTAAGAACGAGAAAGTAAGCCTGAGGCTCAGTATCCAAACGACATACGTTTTATAAAACAACGCTACGATTGCAAAGGCGAAGGCTCAGCCCACTCCTTCTCGAAGGAAAGATAAAATACCGACCATTCTGAGATAATTACTGGCTATTGCCACAGGCAACAAAAGCTTTCACCGAAGGAAAAAATAAAATAAACGCAAATGAGGCTCACGCCATAAGGGCAGCAGGATTTAAGTAATGGCTTCAATCGAATGTTCATCGTTGACTACTAAGTTCACGAATGTTGAAACGGTAAGAACTGCGTACTTAAAAGACCGGGATACAACCCTTTAACGAAGAAAGTAGTTTGCCACGTTTGGATAAGCGTATACTATGATTTGAAGGATGAGTAAAAATTACACACCATCCTCAGAATCGACCGCAGTTCAATCGCAATTTATAAACAAGAAGAGAACACCATAGTAACCCCGTTTGATTGGGGCTATTTCACGAGTAATTTATGCGGACTGAGATAGGAGACAGATACAGATATAAAAAATCACGGTTGGACAAGTTATTGAAATATGACATAGACGAGGAAAATGATTGAAAAGCGATTTGAAAAGTGTCAGAGGGGCAGCGGGTACAATAAAAAGGATGTAATCGTAAGTGTCGACAAGTATGATCAACGTTGCTCACGACGTAATGGGAATTATAATGTGCCACAGTCCGATTGGAAATAGAATTCCATCACAAAATGAAATTCTAAGTGTTGGCGGTATGAAGTACTAGACAAAAAAATTACAAAAAAGACATAAGCTGATAGATTTTTAACTCGATCAGTCTTCGGCTGTAAGCTTTACCTAATGTAATCATCGGCAGTATGAGATTTCAATGCATTGACAAAAACGGAATCTCAATGTCATTAAAACACCAGTAAAGGCTTTATTCATATGATTTATAATTTCAATAGGGTGGTACAGATCATAGGCACTCCTTTAGAGGGGAAAAAATAGTAAGACTTGACGTTTTTCAGTAAAATGATGGACGGTAGATTTAATGTTATTCATTAAAATAAAAAAAAAATATTAAAATATCTTTATTAAAATAAAAAAATAAATAAAAATAAAATACGAAGTGATGCTTTGAAAGTTGCATCGACTTGAAAAATTCCATTCCTTTCAAATTCATATTTCTACTTAGCTTTCTGCTCTTTCTATTCAAGCCTGTCACCTTCATTCTCTATCCTGAATCATGTGATACCTAATGCGAAGACAGCGGACTGCAGACTCGTGCCTTTTTCTCTCCAAAAATACATACGACAGAGGAAATCGCAAAATTGAACAAATCGAAGTTCGGCCGGTGAGAAAGGACACGCTCATTTTCCCAGCATTCCAGAGGAGTTCGGATCAGAAAGGCAATTTCCACGCCCACGCCACGATGGCCCGGACGTTGTTTTGCAAGCGAAGGCGGAAAGCAAAGCGCTGGCATTTGCCGGCGGCGCGGCGTGATCCCGATAAATGACAATAGGAAGAAAGGCGGCCCTCTGCCATAGATCACGTAGCCATGGCAACGGCAAGGAACGCGTGGAATTGAGGCAATGGAAGTGAGAGAGAGAACCACGGAAGGATGAAAGACAGTGTCCCCCCACGAAGGAGGAGAGGCCCAAAGAATAAACCACGCCCTCACAGCACACGAGGGCACAGCACCATGGAATTGGAGGGCTATAACTCTCTCCCCATTACAAAGCGACATAAAATCCCAATAGAAATATTCTCTTTTCGGCCCAAAGCATATTCTCCCATTTTTGACCGCGAGATATAAAAAACAAAACCCTTCATTCGAGTTATCCCTTACGATAGAGCACTGCCGGTTCTTCGGGATCGATTCCTGGTCTTCCTCCTCCTTGGTCGAGAGCGATTACCAATTGAGCACATTTTGCGCAACCAAAGATGGTTTTCAAGGACTGGCTTGGTAATTCAGGCTCGATACATTGTGATGATAGACATGTTTATAAAACGCTCCAGTAATTTCATCAAGCGAAAGTAAAAATAAGCTAACGCGAGAGAGAACCCAGCTTCGATGTGAATCGTATTCTTCCTCCATTCTATTACGTCAATGAGGCTATAAAAGTGAGCTGAATGTGATATATAATCATAACAATGTTACCTAGATAAAATTGTCAGCACTCAAGTTTTTTTCTCAAATACGAACATTGGGAATTTAAATGTTAAAACGACCGCATAAGCAACAAAGAAAAAATCTATAGAAACTCTATTCATCAATATGAATGAGCGAAATGAGAGGCTCTACTAAAGCAAATCTTTCATTCCAAAAATTGAACTCTATTATGTAACACCTTCAATAACGAGTTTCTTTAGGCACTCATCACATCTAATGGAGAATTTGAGTCTACACTGCTGGGAAGAATTGCATTCATCCATAATTTACGATTATAAAGAGTTAAACGACAACAAAGACAGATACAAAAGCAAGCATTTCATTTTTGAAAAAGCCCATTGATGTAAATAAGCATTTTTTTCTGTGTCCTATCGCAAATTTTTGCATAAACGAAATATGGCAGTATTAAAAGCAATTTATTCACCACAATTGCTTTGAATTATGTCGTGACACTACTGATGACATTGCGCACTTTTATAAATTCTATCAGGCATACAAATTTACGGAAGAATAACTGGGGATCTATTACTTATTCTTGCATTCATTCGATATTCAGTTTTAAAGGTGCATAGCAACAAATACCGCTAGTAAGAGGAGGCTTTGGGTGACGTGACTTCAAATGCCTTTTGATTACCACAGAGGGATGGTGATACACAACGATATTTGAGCAAATCCTTCACCGAGGCCAAAAGTCTCGACATTTTTGCTCCGTTTCGAATATCTCACGGAGCTCGCCGGAGGCATCAGGAGGCCTCGACGCTAATTTCAGATTCAGAAAATAATGCCGCGGGTGGCGGGGGGGGAGGGGGGGGGGGAAAGGGTGGTTACGCAAGGAATGATGGGAAGGAAAGCCCACGATCTCGTAAGTTGTTCGAGAGGAATGCGATTACGGGAGATCGAGTTTAGCACCTAGAGCGGAGGAGATGCTGGAACGAGTCGCACTTAGGAGATGGGGAGGAGGAAGGGGAAGTTGGCTGGACCACCGAGAGATGGAGCGGCGAAAAATTAGACCGCCGGAAAGGAAAGTGCGCTTATCATACATAAATGCCGTCACAAATACAGAACTCATCGAAGCATTTAAAGATGGTTTTACTAGTCGCGGAAGACTGCTATGGCAGCCCACTATTAATGCTCGAATCACGCGTGAGGAGAGCACGAATCGATGGATGTCTCGAATCGATCTATTAGCTAAGTTGAGGAAGCTCAACTCTGAATACAGTTGGAGCCCAAGCCAATTGAAACATCGCAAACGGTAATCGTTGAATTAGCTACGCAGGCAAAGAACGTAATTACAGATTCCTCTTTTTTCCAATTTATTTACTATTATTGAACAGTGGTGAGTCAAAATGAATTTTATTTTGCTCACTAGGAAGAGGAGATGAAATTAATCCTCCTTCGCAACTGTCACTTCTTTTGTTTTACAGCCTATACCTGAAAAGAAAAATGCATTGGCACTCGTGGGACACTTCCGTGTCGACAGTAGAGATATCGCTATGTAAAGATTACAGCGACGTGCATAACTGGCGTATGGCTTGAAAGAGCAAGGTAGCCTATATACATCTATATACTACCCCGCAAGCCGCCTGAAAGGCGTGTAGCATGGGATGTTAGTACAGGATGTTAGTTCAAAAGATATGCGAAATTACGATTAGCCTTTATTAAAGTCCTTTATGGCTCGGGGGAAAAGAAAAATCCCACATCTATTCACTCAGCTATATATCTCTCTTAATCTATCGCCTATGTTGGACCTGGCATTATAGTGGGGCTCTAATATTATGTTCTCCGTGTCGCTCTTAAAGATAAGATCCATCCATTCTCAATCGTTTAAGCAATGTAAGCCTAGCGCGTAGCCTCTGCGTCTTCAGCGGCTCCCAGCCCAATTCGCTTAACATCTGGGTAATCCTGTCTGTACACCCGTAGCAGTTTTTTACGAACTGCGCAGCCTTCCTTTGCATTTTATTCAGTTCACGGATTAATTCTTTCTGTACCGAATCCAATATGCTAGCAGCATTTCAAGGTGCGGTCGGACGAGTGCGAGATATCACCTTTCTTTTACTTTCTCACCCGAAAATTTTCCCAAAATACGCTTAAAGAATCCTAATTGCTTCAGGACATTGCCACCAAATACTCCTTATATGAAGGAGGATTTGGTTCTTTCCCGGCGAATGCTGTTGATGAAATCTTCTCGGGAAATCAGCCGGGTGATGATGGCCATTGCTGCCAACGTTTCGATGGCCTTCTCTGCCATCGTCTTCAGGACGAATGATTCGCCCTGAAGACGATGGCAGAGAAGGCCATCGAAACGTTGGCAGCAATGGCCATCATCACCCGGCTGATTTCCCGAGAAGATTTCATCAACTCCTTATATGAGTTCCGCACGAGAGTTTCGAGGTTATCGTAACTCCCAGGTACTTCAATTCGTCTTTTGCCTTTATTTTAACACCATTCACGGTATATAAATTGAGACGGTTGGACCTCTTGCCGTGCATTTGCTCGGATTAAGTTAAGAGTCGCCACTCTTGGCTCCACCAGTGAACGTTGCTTAAATCCGATGATAGAATTTTATAGTCGCAGTAATCACTAATTTCACGATAGATGACAGTGTTGGTAGCAAATAAACGAATTTTTCAGCTAATTCGGGAGCAGAGGTAATTAATGTATACAGAGAACAAAAGAGGGCCGATTACGCTTCCTTGTGGAACATGTGATGTCACTTTAACTGCATCAGAGCTGATTCCGTCAAGAACTACCTTTTGTTTACGATCACTCAGAAAGTCGCGTATCCAGTTAACCACCATTTAGTTTCATCCGCACAACTGTAATTTGTATAAAATTTTATTGTGAGGTACCGTGTCGAAAACTTTCTTAAAATCTAGAAATAATGCGTCAACTTGTCTTTTCGATTCACCACATTTTATTACGTCGTGAAAAAAGAGCGCGAGCAGTGTTTCGCATGATCTACCTTTTCGGAAGCCATGAATACTATTCACTGAATAGTTGGTATATTATGGCGCTTAAATCCCACGTGAAGCCTTCCGGACATCCCCAAACGAAATCCACGCAGTGCGAGGGGCCAACTGACCTCTAACCTGAATGCGTGGTATTCTTGACGCTCTATGGTTCTTGTGAATAAATCACTTCTCGAATGTGCCTCACTAACGCCCTCGCGGCCAAAGCCTCGAAATGTGGCGCAGAGGCAAATAACTTTTCATGCTCGGTGGAATTTTTGCACTTCCTCCGAAATCTTCTAACTTGCAAGTCCGCGGTTGATAAGAAAGACACTTGAGCAAGATGACGGGAGAGTTCACTTATATGGAGTCCGAGAAAGGTTTACAGAGATAGAAATGGAATTCAAACGTGAGAAAGACGGGTAGGTGGGTGGGGACGCAATGATAGAGGAATGCTGAGAACTTGTTTTCTCAGATTAGAATATATTACCTAAGTACCAATCAGCGATACCAGGAGCATATGATGATCGAGCGAGCGCATTTCGAATTCAAGAGGTGTCGAGGGCACGGAGGGAAATGCAAACGTTGGACGGTCGGTTAACATTAATTAATGCTTCGCTTCCTCCCTCCACCACTACACACGTTGCCGAGAGAAATAAGCATTAAGATGGCAGTGAGCAATGGTGGCGAAGGCACACGCGTCTAATCCCAAACCAGCATCATTTGAAAGAAGGAGTAAACACCACCTCGGCTAAACCGAAGGTACCTACTTGAGACGGAGCAAATTTGAAAGAACCGCCACTAGGCGGCGATCCAGATGCCTTTCAATGCCCACTGTGATCCACTATAATTATTATTACCGATTAAGGTTGGTTTGCACTGAGCATTTGAGGATTCGCGTGCTTCTCCGTTCCTTGATCAGTCTTACCGATTCACGATCCGTTCACGGCCTCGCGCAGATATGTTGATGACGGTACGAACTAAAGTCACGAGTTTCGCTGCTTTCCTGGCGGTCATCGGTCTTGCGTGGTTCGCTATTGTTTTCACCCGCTTGAGAGGGATTCCCTCCCGACGTGAAATATTCTCCATGAACGAGTAAATGAGCCAAAACTAACAAGAGTATGTCTGATTGAGGAAGTTTTCTTTTCAGCTGTAACAAATAATCTCCCTCTTCCGATTTCTATCGAGGAATTGTGATTTCGGCTAGGAGTGCACCTCGACTCCATGTCTGTACTTCGCTGGCGAAACGATCAAAGACACGTTAATTCGAATGCGTTTCCGCATTTTTCGCGTCGTCTTAGAGAGGAGGGATGCCTCAAGGTTGTAAAATAGATACTACGCTGCCGCCGCACCCGGAAGGGTCTTGAACTAATCGTACACTGACATCTACGACGACGCACCTGCTGAGCCGCGGAATTGGATTTTAAATGAGGCGATGAACAAGAGATCTCCAAGTCCCGGGAAGGACTCCATGAAACTGAGATGTGAGAGAGAGAGAGAAAAGCGAAGCACATCTCAGCGGGAACACCGCAGGCGATAAAACGAAAATAAAAGTTTAGATGAACAAATGTAACAAGAGTACATTTGTTCATCTAAACTTTTGTTCATCTGTTTGTACATTTCTTCATCTGTTCATCTCATGGTAAAATAATTAAGTACGCATCTTCAATTAATTTTTAATTTTGTTGGCAATCTTCCGGCTAAGGTTAGCATTAATAAATTTTAATAACTGATGGAATTCTTAAAAGTACAGATTTAATCAAGCAAGAAATTCAAAAGAGCAGGAGAGGGAGTTGAGGGAAATTATTTACATTCTGTTCTAATTTACAAGCCACCATGAAAAAAATCCCAAGAGAGAAAAGGCCATCAAAATATTACAATTATTTCCATAGGATTTACTGGTCATGCCGCATCTAGAATATTACACTTTAACTTGCATATAGTAACTGGCATACTTCAGTCCACATGTTGGCCTGTTGCTTTACCTTCTATCTCTCTCAGCCAACCTTGTAATACCTTTGAGATCTTCAAAAGAGAAACAATTGCAGATTTTAATTTGTTATTCCTTAAAATATTCATCCACACATTCCAATCACTCATATCATCTAAGAGTAAATATGCGCAATAATTTTTAACTCGATCGTAATAGATATTGTATTTCTCATAGTTAAATTGATATCTCCACGCTCCCCGGAAAAAGCGTATCATCGAAATCTCTGGTTGACGAATTTTTCCAGCGAGTGCAGGCTATACCACCGGAGTAGTTCTCAAAGGGACCAGAAAAAGCGGAAGGAATTATTGCAGATAAATACTAAATTTCTTCCGCAAAACTCCTCTTCATAAAATTCAATTTTTCAGCATTGAATTTTCGATTCACTCGTCCATCCATTCCACTGAGCCTTTCACAAACCATGGGACTATAATAAAAAAAAGACGAATGGAAGTGCCTTGATTTAAGCATGGACAACTCTTTTTTTTAACATTAACTGAATCGCATTGAATTTTCCATTTCAGTGCACGCAGTCAAGAGAATCCCAATGGAAAAGGAAGTAGAAAAAGAAACCAATTGCAATTCGTGCACGAAGAGAGGGTATAAACCGGAAGTGTGGTGGGCTGATGAACCAAAGAAGGGAGGGAAGGAGGGGCAATGGCTAGTCCCCCCTTTCACCTCCCCCCCCCCATAAATAACAGCAGACTTTTTGCAGAAATGAATGCGTCAGTGCGATTTATACGGGGCCTTAAAAGTTGGTAGCATATAAGTGAAGCATATGCATAAATCTCAAATGGCTAAACGTACGTGAAAGACGAGTCGATTATTCTCCAATAACGACACAGGAAATTCTTTAATTAATCTGTACGCCCGCCTTATTTGCTCGACAAATTTGTCTTAAAAAGAAATGAACAACTACTCTCTACGAGACTCATCTTTCCCACCGATGAATCTCCCACCATCGAACACAGATGCTTCATGCACAGTGACGTCATGGCAAAATTAGCACTGCCGGAACGCACTTTCCTTAACTTTGTTTCAGCAGTGAAATATTACTCTGAGTGTTTTATTTCACAAGTTACGTCTGCATATTTTAAAATGAATTTTCGTTTGGGATACGAAAGTACATATTAGAAATTTTGAGGCAACCAAATTGATTAAAGTGTTATTTGACTATTATGTCTTTTGTTAGCTCGAACAGCGTTCCAGCACCATGGCACCACTGACGATACATCAACCAAAGTGTCAATTTCCCGCAGATGGAAATCACTGCCTGTTGATGTTAAAACGTGTTAATTCATCGCAAGTTTTGAAAGAAAACTTTTCGATCTGATAAAATCCAACATTTTTTAATGAAATGAGAAATTGACTGTTGTACTTTATGGATCTATTTATTAAGATTATGCTAACATTCTCATTCATACCTTGAAATATTACGTGCACATTAATTCAAGACCTTTGAGTTGTATTTTTTGATAGTTTTATTTATTTGTTGTGTAAGTTATGTATTTTTTGTAGTCCATTTATCAATGACTAAATAAAAAATATTTCTGTGAACCAATGAGTCCACGACAATAGTTGATTATTATTATTTATTAAACCGGCCCTGAGGCTTTCAAACAATAAAGTTACATATTCTCGAAACAGTTCGTAGATGGATGAATCAAATGAAACGAACGGAACATGCAGACGAAGTGATCTGTAATTATAGCCGGAACTTGTCCAAACCTCCCAATAGATGCACTCAAATGCGCTCTTCCGCCGCTCAAATGAGCCGTGAGCACTGCTCAACGAGTGGTTTTATGTGCGGAAACGAATCCTCACCCACGCTCTTGGCTTTCGCGTCGCTGCGGGCATGTTCTCGGCGGCGTGACTCCGGGTAAGAATGTAAAAGATCAATCCCACGAACAGTGCAGCAATCGATTGGGGGAGAAACTGAGAAGGGCAGCGATTGCCTTCATCTGAGTGGACAGCGGTGGGAATGTAAAGAATTCCGGGGGTATTGCCACGAATGGAAGAAGTGGAGGGCATTGTTAAAAATCCGGGTCCCACCCTGAGGGCGCGTACATGAGGGAACGGTTTCATAGAGAAGGCTGTTCCGGCTTCACGGAGTGGAAACATGGACACTGAGGAAGGAGGACGACGAAAGACTGGAGGCATTCGAAATATGGGTGTGAAGAAGAATAGAGTAGGGGAAGTGGACGGAGAGGAAGAGGAACGAAGAAGTGCTGGACATGGTGGGTGTGGAGAGGCAGTTTTTATATGAAATACGCAGGAGAGAGAAAGTATGGACGGAGAGAGTACTTAGTGGGGAGGGGGGTTGTTGAAAAGAGAGCTCGAAGGAAGAACGCTGGGTGAACGAGGGAGAGGAAGGAAGAGAATAGGATTTTTTATGGAATGAGAGGGAGAAGCCCTTTCGTCGTGAATTGAAGAGGAAAGTCCATGGAGGGAAGGGAGCAAGGTCTGGCCGATTATTATTACAGTATTCTACCGATTAAGGTAGGTTTCCATGGAGTACTAAAGAAGTGATCTGGGAGCCTCCCTTTCCTTCCAGCGCTACCTTCTTCAATTCACTGTAAGGCCTACTCCCTTTCAATCTATCTAAAAATCCTTTTCTTTTCCTTCCGCTCCCTCGTTTCCCTAACATTCTACCCTCTAACACCATTTTCAACATCCCCTCCCCGCTGAGTATTCGCTCCATCCATACATTCTGTCTCCTCCGTATCTCATCTAAAAGCTGCCTCTCCTCGCCAACCATATCCAGTGCTTCGTCGTTCTTTTTCCTCTCCGTCCATTTCACCCTCTCCATTCTTCTCCATACCCACATCTCGAATGCCTCCAATCTTCTCTCGTCTTCTCTCCTCAGAGTCCACGTTTCCGCACCGTAGAGCGCTACACTCCAGATCAACCTCTCCACTAACCATTTCTTTAAACTCTTACGGAACGATCCTCTCAGAAGCTCCTTCCTGTTCATGAAAGTCTCCTTTGCTAGTGCAATTCGCTTCCTGATGCCCTTACTACTGTCTCCGTTTTCCTCAAACATAAGCCATGAAAACGAAACTCATCCGGTAATTAATTACTTTAATTGAATTATATGCCTGAAAAAGGCTCATTGGGAACAATTGTGTTCTTCTCGTCAAAAAAGTCAGAGGAAGAGAGAGCTCGCGCGAGAGAAAGGGACTCTGAAGGAAATGAACGGAAATGAGATGACAGTGAGGGAGAACGTCCAGCAATCAACAGGTGCACTGCGAACTCTAATTGTTAAACCAACGATTGGAATAATGAAACGATAGAGAATATACGCATTGGTGTGAAAAGCAGAGGGAAGTCCACGAGGTGAATTCGCATAGTCTTCATGCAAAGCCGCCTTTAGCACATAAAACACAATCGGCATAAAAAAAGAAAATCGGCGAGTTCCAATGGGAGCTCATTCTCTCAATCGCGTGCGATATGCTGGCTATACAACAGTCCGAAAATGCGTATTGGGGGGGGGGGGAGGGGGGTCGTCAATATTTGAGCACCGGAACTCCGCTCCGTTATGCATCGCAACGGCGATGTTGTGTCGCAGGGGGGGGGGCTTCCTCGCTAAGGACTCCTTATCATAGGGGGAGTTCAACGGCCGATGCGAGGGGGTAGGGGTGTGTTCGAGGCATAAACCAATGGGGAATATTCTCCGAGGCTCTCCTCACTCCTCAATGGGTTTCTCACAAACGAAGGCAGATACTGGCACGAGGAAATCCGACGACATCCAACTCAAGGGAATCGTTATGGAAAAACCACGCCTCTTTTGAATTACACAGCACTGGGGACGTCCCAAAGACAATCGAGGATGGTCGAAGAAGAGAAAAGTACATGGACACTTGGGTTAATTGAGGAGGAAGGAAAGGAGGAGTGGTATTTTGAGTGACTGGGACGGCTGAGTTAAGAGTGAAGGGGTCAGGGGATGGAGGTACAGCCTTCCAGGAGACTGGTCTTGAAGAAAAGCGCGAAAGGGAACATGTCCCACCCAAAGGACGGTGAGCTACACTTGAAGCAGCACTCAATATCTGAAAATGTCAGTCACTGCCGGGGTTTGAACCAGTTTCCACGGGGTGGGAAGCCAACACTTTTGCCGCCACAACAACCCGATCCCCAGGAGAAGAAGAACCGAGTAAGGGAGTGTGGTATGCATACATAGGTATATGTGAACTCTGCCTTGGAGGCAATCTATGAGAATTTCGCCGACACACGCGCCGTCCACCAAAGAGAGTGGAAATACAGGTAAGTACCTCAAACGATCCGTGAACGTCATAATATACAAAGGAAAGCTGAGCGACTCGTCAAAAAATTGATCCGTGCCAACAGATAGCGTTACACAGCTTTTATACGAACTAGGCTGGGAGCCACTGAAGGCTGGGAAGCTTAGAGCTAGACCTAGACTGTTCGAGCAATAATGAATAGATATTATATCTTTCAGAGCGACACGGAGAACATCGTATAAGGGCCTCGCTATATTTCTATGCCCCATTGAAACTTAAATTAATTGAGATATTTTGCCGAACGGATAGGTATGGGAATTCATTTTTCCTCCGATAATAATACAGGACTTTGATGAGGGCTAAAGGTGCGCGTGTTTCCCTTTCATTTGTATTGTAACTGCCCTCGCCACACGCCTATAAAGGTAGGGAGGGAGGCAATATGAAGATGTAGATGAAGATCTTGAAAATATTCCGAGGGCGCCGTGAGGATGAAGCAAAGGAGGCGCCGATGGTGATGACACGGAGGGTGGGTCGGGGGCGTGGTTGTCACGGAGGGAGGAAGTGTGTCTTACGGGTGGAGGGGAGGGGCGATAGAGGAGTGGTTCGTAAGCGAAGACCCAGCACGCCTTAAATGGAAAGGAATCCCACCCATAATGCCACACGCGATCCACAAGAGGGGAAGGAAGATACAATCCCTCTTATAGATTCCTCGCCTCTTCCCATCGCCATAAAAGAACCTCAAATCCTAACGGAGGACCACAAATAAAATCAAGGAGACACGGGGCAACTGTCCTATTCCGGTGTACTAACTAAGAGTCGGATTAAAAGCGACTATATTCAAATTCAAACGCGTCGATGCAAAGACGTATTCATACCAAGGAAAAAATTCCAATAACAAATATTTTCACTTGAGCAGTATTGGAATAGCCAAAGATAGTGCAATAGTGGCATCTGGGAAACTAGTAGTCTTTTTTGTTCAAAACTTGTACAAAAAACTTAATGTAATGACGCTTCGCTTCACGGCCGTGAATTTCGTTAACAGCGACAGAAGAAGCTGCATAGTCAAAGCTGAAGTCAATGAAGCTTCACATACGGCCAACCATGAAACTAAGATTTCTTCATCCTCATCTTCTCCACACCAAATTAGCGAAAAAGTGGCACAATCCGAAACGAATAAAGCCATTCGATATGATTCTCACCTAATCCTCCTGCGGGGATTTTCCTCGGCTGACATTCAGAGGACGAGAGCACTTGATTGATGCAGGCAGTGAAATAGAAATACTTAAATTATTGTATATTTGTAGATTGACTTTGGGCAATCTCCACCTGCTCCTTCGTCCTGCTTTCACCAGCGAAAATACACGGCTGTATAATGGTCCACGGTTTGCCTGCCTATCACCACGTTGCTCCTCTGCAGTAGTCGCTTTGTTAGCGGTCGATTCCATACCTTTCAAATATTCAGGAGGAATGTGCTTGTCTCAGTCCGGAATTATTCCGATCGGTTTTCATTCCGCACGGTTGATTCCGATTGGTTGCAATGCGATCGTAATCTGTTGTGCTGGAAGATTCCACTCCGACGACTCATAGCAGGGGATGAATGATCTCATTACCGGAATGAACATTTTCAAGCACAACAAATGACGATGCAAACCAATCGAAATCAACCGTTCGGAATGAAAACCGATCGGAATAATTCCAAACGGAGTCAGTCACACACGCGACCCCCGCGCCCCGACCCTCACGTTTCTCCCTGCTGCAATTGATCTTTGACTGATTGGCCATCCGTTTGTCTCGGTGATAGAATTCGTCCTCCACATCTTCATAAACGTGACCGGTACGGAGAAGTCTAGCCTTCGAAATGTGGTGCAACCGAAGAATGATGAAGATAAAATGGATTGACCGTGTGAGTAACGAGGAAGGGCTAAGAAGAGTAGGAGAGAAGAGAAGCCTCCTAAAAACCTTTAGCAGAAGATTTATTTGGCCACATCATGAGACATGATGGCCTCCTGTAGATGATCGTCGAAGGAGAGGTGGAAGGGAAGAAGGGCGAGGGACGGCCCCGAATGAGTTACACAGGGCGAAGGGTTATAAAGGATGTGAAAGAGAAGAAATACGTCGCTATAAAAAGGCTAGCGGATAGGAGAGAGGAATGGAGAGCTGCGTCGATCATATCTTAGCGCTGTTGACATAATGATGATGCTTTTCATACAACTTCACATTTCAAAACTGAAGTAAAAGCCAAAAAAAATTAAAATTATATAAACACGGATGTCACGTGGGTGACTAATGGGATCGTCGGCGTTTCCCTCATTGCTGGGACGATGGAAGGCCACCGATACCACTCAGCCAGCTGTGGCTTGCCTTGCTCGAGGCGACAATCGAAGTGGGTCAATCGATCGATGACACTCCATCAAATTAGCCATGCACCATTAATCGGACGGCCACTGCCGACGCGAACGTTTTTTACCGGCACGGGCAAGTGGGGGTAAAAATAGCTCAAGAGGGTGACTGCGCTTTTTTATTTTGGCGCTCCTTCAACGGGGGGTAATTGAGGCGACACAGTCCGCGAGGAGGCACTCACTGCAGACAACAATCAGGTCACACACAGCATCCCAATGGACAGGTCGCTCGTCGCAATGGCCTACGGCTAAACACGGACCAAGAATCACCAGATCAAGGTAAACGACAACTATTCACGAGAGCTCTTCCCTTATCATTTATGCTGGGTGTACCAATCTCAAACACGTAAAAGGCTCACCTTCAGAAGTTATAAGTAGGGGACACCAAGTCATTATCCTATGGGATAATCTTTTAAATCTGATTATTTGCAAAGCAAATAGCACGCAAGTTTTTACAACAATGTCCGTAGTGAATTATGAAAGTGAAGGCATGACTACTAATCAAATGGCGGTCGTCCAAATTCATGTTCTCATTCATCCTCCTAAATTTACTCATGTAGTAAAAATAAAATCCGAAATTCTTATGCGGTTGAGTAATAATAAACATAACTATAATTATTACAATTAATTGCTTTCCACCTAAATAAAATCTGCGGAAGAAAGCAAATTGATTTTTCCTCTTCGCGTTGGTATCATTCATCTATTCACTTCAACTGACCTCAGGGAGCAGTATTGACATGTATGAAAAGAATATTCATCAGCCATTTGAAATTCTATTTATTTTAAAATAACATATATGTGATTAAAGAAGTTAGAAATTATTATTGCCCTAAGCAAACTCAATTCTTTAAGACGATTGAAATTTCATTTCAATAAAGAAAAAATATAATTTTTTCGAAAATATTTGAGCTAAATTACTTATAAAAGAAGGAAAATAGTGAATAAAACATTCCTTTCGTCATATAGTGGCAGAGGAAACAAATTTAGAGATCGTCATATAATTTCATGACGCTAAATATACAAAAAAACTGATACGTAAACTTTTTGAACGCAGTTTAAAAAATTTCAATCATAAAAGATTTACGAGTGGTAATGTACATGAAATACACTGACAAAACATAAAATTCATGAAGCCATTTAGACCACTCTACACGTACAGAAAGTCCACTACATCCAAATAAACGTTCATAATTACTGAATGTTATGATCTGGATGAAACACGGTTAGTTCAAATTCATTATGAAGAAAATTACTAGCATTCCACGATGGCTCCCACCGCAAATTTTCAGCAACATTCACGTATCGCAAAGGACGAACGATTGATCCAGTTCACACCTCCCTTCCGAGAGCGTGAGCGTTCCCTTGAGAACGAGAGAAAGTTTCGCGGCGGCGGCGGAGAAAGAATTGGCGGAGGGAGCTCACGGCGAGAGCGGCGCCATGCTCATCGCTTCATGCGGAAGGCGAAAGGCAAATTAGTGCTCCCACTCAGATTCGCATTTCGAAGGTACCCTGAATGTAGATTGCCAACGCAATGATAGTTGATTAGGAAGAGCGAGAGAACAGGAGGGTACTGTAGTGCTTGAAGTGTAGAAGTAAGCGGTTGGAGGTGAGGGGAAAATATTGGGGGTTATAATCCCCGCTTTTGAATCTCTGCCAGCCGCCTTCCAACTCTATCTCTTTCTCCTCTTTTCATTGTCCCAGCACAATTTCCAGATAGTCCACATGCACATATTAATGCGCCGGCAATACGTATGTGGGCAAGTGGTTTGCCTTTTCATGAGGTAGGAGGCACAATGGGTTTTCCGAAAGAAGAGGTCTTGATAGCGGCCTTCGGCCCAACAGAGATCGTCGGCGTCTCCTGTCCTAAGAAATGCATCCTCATTCGATTTTGAAGTGCTGTGCCTCGGTAGGTGCCGCTTAATCTATCGGTATCGAAATCAAATTAACTGGAAGCGGAAAATAATTAAATAATTATAATAAAATTAACGAAAGAAACTAGTATGCGTGTTGACATGAGGGTATGAAGTATGATTAGGGTGGCCTAGTCGTACACTTACATACATACTCACCTGTCGCGGGAGGCACGGAGCGAAACTTCATCGTTGCACATCCATCCAACAGTATTTCGATCAGACAAAAAGGATTGTATTATGAATTTCTCATGATTTATAAAAACCGCGTAAAACAGCCCATGCGAGGAGAGCCTTGCAAGGATAGATCGACTAATAGCGAGAAACTAAGCATAGAATTAAGGTAAAAATTATCAGAACTGACATTATCATTATAAATATGATGAAAATTTCTCGGGATTCCCACCGGGTGTGGTATTGGGTTAATTCTCCTTTTTTTAACGTTTCAATGGCTGAGTCTGCCATCGTCTTCAGGGGTTTACTCTTAATGATATTTTTTTACGGTACTTGTTTATTTATTAGACTCAGCCATTGAAACGCTAGGAGAATTAACCCATTTCCACACTCGGTGGGAATCCCGAGAAATGTTTCATCAATCTATACGCCGGGAAAACCTAAAATTTTACATTATAAATATACTTCTCCACATGAAGGAGCCTGGACAATGACAGAAGCAGAGAAATCACGGTAAAAGGGTTTCGAAATATGGTGATAGAGAAGAATGATGGGGATCAAACGGATCGACCAAATGAGCTGAGAGGAAATTCTTAAAAGGGGAGGCTGAGAGAATAGGAGACTCATTAGAAAACTTTGACAAGAAGACGGAATAACCTAATCGGTCACATCATAACGCTTGATGGCCTGATGAAGACAGTCGTCGAGGGACAAGTGGATGAAATGAAGGGTTTGAAAGAGAAGAAAAGAAATACGTAGGTGTGAAAAGATTAGCTGATATTATGAGAGCTGAGTGGAGAGATGGGTCGAACCAATATCAGGATTGTTGACCAGTGATGATGAACAATTATTTTTCAGACTCACGGCAGTAGAATCGCCATGGTAGCTGGTAAATCAACGCTTTGAGGCACGGTGTGGTCTCAAAACTTTCCGCTGTTCAGAGAGGGAGAGACCACGGCAATGAAGCAAGCAGACAGGTCCCACAATGGCCGCCCCCACACTCTGATTGCCACGGGAGATGATGATGATAATAGGGGGATAAATGGAGGGAGAGGCGGCAGGAGAGAATAGAGGCCGTTGAGAACCCTTTGCTGCCCACCTCACCCCTTCCACCACCCGTGAGAACTCCAGTCGAGAGGGGGGCGTATGTGTTGTCTGGAGCGGTTCTGGTCTCTTGAGTGCCTCCCAAGACGAGGCAGGAACCACGCAGCAGACGGCATGATGGGCTGCCAACACACGAATACATCTACCCGCACGGCCAAATCCAAGAAATATGGTGGGGTTTCAATATAACTTTATGAAACATCTTTTTTAAATTTGCGCAACACATCTAATCCTAGCGCGTAGCCTCCATGTCTCTAGCGGCCCCTAGCCTAATTTAAATGAAAGCTGTGAAACGCTATCTGATCGCTCTTAGTAGTCACTGACGAATCGCACACCTTTACTTAGTAATATATTAAATACACGGTTCATAAAAGTTAAGTTCACGGATCATGGCAAGAATAATTAAAAATACGTCCACTTAAACTTACCTTAATCGGTTTTATTATCAAAGTATTCTCTCGGTTAAGGTAGGTTTACATGGAGTGCTTCGCGACTTCTCTGAGTCAGCACAGATTGGACCTCTCTTTTCAGTTCGCAATAAGGCCCACTCACTTTTATTCTGTAAATAAATCCAAACTCCATGGGAATAATTGCGAGTCAAATTTATCATTATTATTAAAGCGTTTAACCGACTATATGCTTTCATAATAATGATAATCATTGCAACTATTATCCCCCCGGTCTCGGAGAATAGAATTTGAGTACTGCCCAATAGGGTTCACATTGAAACTTTCGTTCCCGAAAATAATTTCTGGACTCCAGCACTCTGACTGAATAATACTGTGATAAGCCGTGAAAAGCGGACGGAGTCATCACAAGGGGTACGTGTGCATAGAAGCAGCATGCAATACGCTGAGTCTTCGTTGTCGTAAAGGGAAAACGCCCTGACACCTGTCAGCGGACGATGTGAGTGGTGGTGGCAAGGAGGTCGTAAATACACTGGAGGGGGCGTAACTACATAGTTCCGAACGTTCATCCACATCTACATCTACATAATACCCTGCGAGGTACTACTTCGCCAATGTCGTTTATATAAAGAAGAAATAGGAGTGGGCCTATGACACTACCCTGAGGAACGCCAGAAGTGACTCTAACCTCATTGGAGACTGCACCGTCTAATACTACTCTTTGGACGCGGTCGCTCAAAAATTCTCTTATCCAGGAAATGACATCTTCGTCTAGACCATAAGATTTCAGTTTTATTATTAACTTTCCGTGGGGTACTTTATCAAGTGCCTTTTTGAAATCAAGAAAAATCGCGTCTACTGGAATGTTGTCTTCCTCGGAGACTAAAATATCGTGGGCGAAAAGCGCTAACTGAGTTTCGCACGATCTCCTTTTCCTGAATCCATGTTGAGTTCCCATTAATAAGTTTTGTGCGTCTAGGTGTTTCATTACCGAGCTGACTACGATGTGCTCAAGGACCTTGCATGAGATGGACGTTAAAGATATCGGCCTGTAATTAGATGGCTGTTCCTTGTCTACACTTTTAAATATTGGTGTTACATTAGCGATTTTCCAGTCATTAGGTACTTCGTGTTGCTTGATGGATTTACTGAATGTTAACTGCAAGTAGGGGGCAATTTCTGAGGCTAGTTCTCTACATACGCGAGAAGGGATTTCGTCTGGACCAGGTGATTTATTTGGACTGGGCGATTTCAATATATTTTCTATTCCGAGCGTACTAGTGTCAATAGACGGCATCTATACAGGACATCTGACATGTATACAGGGATTGTCATCGGTCTCGGGTGAGTTCTCGGATGGCTCGGTGAACACGCTCTTGAAGTAGGAATTTAATAAATTGGCTTTAATAAAGCGTTGAGCGCAGTGTGGCAATAATGGCAGGGGGTGCTTGGGTAGGATAGCCAAACTTTTAGTAGATACTTTAGATAGTTTAAAAGATAGCACTTTGACCAAAACATTGATAATGCCATAAGAGTCAATGCTAACTATTTTGTGAAATATTCGGTCATGATCGTTGTTACGTTAAAATAAACTATCGCAAACGAACACAGTAAACCTTTTTTCTATCATAATGGGAAGGCTTCGTGAAAATAAGCCTCGAATATCTTTTCACAAGGAAAAATTATCATCAAATCACCACGGTTCCACTGTGTAGCTAGCTTAGCCGAAAATAAGGTTTTGCAAGTGTAAAACATCCATTCCCCTGCACTTCTACTGGTAATTATTAATAAGATTGCAGCCAATGGAAATCTTACCATAGCGGACTGGTCGCAATAATAGTACGAAAGTATGTTCACGACGACATATTACCACCACAATATGACTATATGGACAGTTTAATATACACACAATAGTATGACGAACGATCGGAAAACTCCGACGACAATCAAGAAGTCATTGTTGCATTTTCATTTTATAAATCAGAGGCGATATAAGGAATAGAGTACGTGATTATATACCTACGTACACGGTTTGAGACTAAGTCCGGAAATGGTCAAACCAAGATGGCGGAATTCTGACCACACTTAAAACTCGAATACAGCGCCCCCAGTGTACTTGCAACCTCCTAGGATTGTGGACATAAAAGCAGCTGAGAAGAATTCGCTTCTGCCCCGCTTCCCTTTCTTTACTCTCGAGGGTAGCAGACAGCCACAGGCCGCGGACAGCGGAAGTGGTCAGCGGGAAGGATGTTCCCAGGGGACCCGCAAAAGGTCAAGGGAGACCACAATCATAGTGAGAGGGGACAGGTGTTCATTTGTGGGGAGGGAGTCCAACGAGTGTACGATTATTCATCTCAGGGAGACGACGGCGAGGAGGAAACGGAGACTTTTTCTTCTTTCCTACCGACGGATGAATGAATAATAACCTGCTGGAGTTCGGATTTCGCCCGCCACAATGCAAAGGGAACCAGAATGTCTGGGAACTGGAGTGTCTTGAATGTGCAGCCATCATATGGGAAGGACTTCATCCGTGAACCAAATAAACAAAGGAAAGCTATACTATTCGTCAAAAACTGTTATGAGCGAACAGAAAGCGCTTCGCAGATTGGGCTCGGAGATGCTAGATACGAGCTAGGATACTACTAATACTTGTTCAATAAAGAATAGATACCTCGACGCGAAAAACATCATCTTAGAACCTCACCATAACCCTAGATCCGACAGTAACGATCAAATAGAACAGGTATTCCGCCGAACGGATTGTAGGGATCCGTTTCTCTCCCGAACAATGAAGGCATTCAATATGGTGGAACTCGTAATCAAATTTCCTTTTTTAATTCTGCTTGTTGCTGACGAATTTAGTCCTAAAAACCCCGCAAAATGCAAATTGAGGCGGTTTCGGAGTCATATTGTAACTGAAAATCTTAAGCCACAGACATCGTTGGGCTGGAAAGAAACTATTTTTAAAGGTATTGTTAAATTCGGTTAGCCAAATTACATGACATCATGAAAGACAGAGAACCAAATAGAAATTCCACTTTTAAAAAAATCCAATTTTATCCGTGTGTTTATATGCACAGTAATCGTAAAGAGAAACTGATCGATCATTTTTCCTTCTTCCATGACACAAAAGATCCACTTGTCGCACTACAAACAATTATGTTTATGATGCATTTTCCTCTGCCAGTTGTAATAGAAATTCCAAGTTGAAGCCTAAGGACATTAGGACATCGCAAAAATTCCTGAAGTGAGAGATTGCTCACTGAAAGGAATTGCCCCTCTACTTCCCTGTGGAATCCAGAAACCTGTGGCTTAGTCCGGGGCTATCTCTATCCGCACATACCTGCATCAAACATTATCTACCGATTCGATCGATGGATTTTTCTTCCTCATAGGAAAATCCACTAGTATTGGTAGAATATTAATTGCGTTTCGCTTGGTTTCGCTGTTAGTAGGGCCCGCCCGCCTTTGTGACGGTGCTGGATTCCTCCTCCCTTCCCTTCCTTCCCTATCCCCTCCCCGGAGGCGTCGTCGGGCTCTCATCGCGGCGGCGCCTCCTTCCTTGTTCCTTCCCGTCCTTCCCCTTCTGGGTGCAGAGGAGAAAAGCTAGCGCTTACAGTCCCTGCCCCAGGAGTGTATCCCCGCGAGCCCGCCCTAGGGTTTCGTTTCCATTGCATCAAACCTTCGGGTTGAATCGCTGACTGAGGGAGTAACAGGAAACACCCACCTATCAGGACTTAAACATCGTCCACCACGCACTTGTGTGGACAATACTTCAAATTTCTGAGAACTTTTGAGATAATCCTTTAGTGACACACTCAACGCAGCGTGGCGTGGAACTTTTTCCTCCGATCCCCATTTACTCGAAAGGCAAACGAAAGATTCCACGTGATTCCAACCTGTTGCATTCCGGCTCGCGCGCCAAGCAACGGTATCCATGGTGACAAAGCCTCGGAAGGCGAGCGTAGGCACGAGCACGAAGGTAGGCCATTTCCAAATCCTCCACTTTCATAATCCTCCACAAATCCGCAACGCAACCCTCTCCCACAGTCCTCAGTCCCAGAATTCCTCGCGCGCCACGCAAACTGTCCTCCGCGACGAATTGCCAGAACTTGCTGAGCCTAAAAAAGGCCGAAGGATAATCCTCAGCGGCAAAAAGAAATTCTCTGTCGCTTCGAAATGTTTGTCTTACATCAGCTCTTGTTGGACGTTACTTGGCATGCAATCCACGACCAACAAATGAATGAAGTAATTTCGAACACATAATGAAAGGTGTAACATTCAAGATATAACCTAGATACGACAAGGTTAGATCAGAGGTGAATTGAACGAAGACCTATGAGAAACCAATCACAGGATTTTTGAATGCTGATGACGACGAATAATGACGCAAGAATGTTGTAACTTGCACTTTGCCCTTGAATTCATGGCATTCAGGCCTACTCCCTTATAGGAGTACAAAATTACCGCGGTGGAAGAGGCTTGCGCGTTCCTATGACCCCTAGAGCTGCACTATAATAGCGGGATTAATTCTCAATTACTCCCGCCGATAGGACCAACCATGCTAGATAAGTGGAAGGTTAGGAACCAAAGGAAATACATGTATATAATATGATATATAATATTTTCACGAAAAAAAAACATTGTTAGAATGATAGTGCGCACCCTACCACCTATCTCTTCCCCACAAAAATGGAGTAAATGTGTGATAGAAATAATAAGAAAATGAAAAAAGTGGTATATATCTAATACCGAACATCGGGAGATTTTGAGGATCGAAGTAGGTCACAACCGTGTTTTTATCATTCTAAAACGTTATTTAAGGACACGATAGAGAACGAAAAGGGCCAATTCCATTTACTAACTGATCGGGAAGTGACTCGTGACTTTAAAGTTTTTCGTTCATGGTAGCACGAACAGAAGTCAACCCCGGAGTAAACAAATGAAAAGAGCGCGCGCGAACAGGCTTCTGGGCGTGCGACCAAAATTTGAAATACGAGGTCACGTGATTGGCTGATCCGAAAAAAGACTTTGCTTAACAGATGTTTAAATGCATTAGAGGATAGATTGACATAAAATTCAATGATCAAGAAGAAGGAGAGAATCAAACGATATTGATAAATTCATTTTTAATAATGTAAATCCGAAACTGTCTCCATTTCGAACAATAATTAGAATACCTAAGTTTCGAGTTTCGACGCTGTCCCCTGCTTTCGCTACTAGAACAAAATCTCCGGGAGCAATATAGCTAGTATTTACTGCCTTAATCAACCTCCCTGCCTTTAACAACCAATACCGAATCTGCATGTCAAAGAAAAACCAATTTCAGGAGTCATATCGTCCAAACAAAGCAAACAATTCCAATGCAGCAAAAAGCATAATATATTATTATACGCTGGATCGTCTAACTTAGACAATCTCCGTAGAGTTACTTGGATTGAAACACTTCCCAAAAAAGTGCTAATTATTTTCGCGAAAAATCACGTTGTTCGCCTTTGAGAGTATTTCCATATTTTTAACTTCTTCAACTTGCAGTTTTGATACAAGGAAGCTAGCTTCATTACTAGCTGTTCGCGGGAAACAAATTGTTTACGTCACTAAAATTACAGAAGCTGTAGAAACAACGCAAACCTCTGAAATGTCTGAAAGCAATAGCTCAACTGAAAATTCATCCTAAGGCAAGTGGTAACGAATAGTTGAGAAAGTGGAAGATGTAAAAAGGAGGCTAAGCTAATGAAATACGAAGGTGAATTGCACCACTGATAGTATAGGGACGGATCATTATCTCCGGCTCTCTAATGAGATTAGCACGAAGGGGCAGCACACTTGTCGGGACACCAAGGACGCAGGTGGCCGGCGGCAGGGGTGGCTAGGGATGGAGAGAATCCCACAGATCAGGGGAGCAGCCTTAGGTAATGTAATGTGATGCTGCAGACGGCAGAGGACTGCTGCGGCGACGAAGGATGAACAATAAGGGGATAAGCGAGCATGCGCACTATCTCGGAACTGAAAACTAAGTGAAGCTTCACTGACTCCACAAGAATAAAAAAATATCAACATATTTACTTCTTTTTGTGATAAAAAATGACTACCCATTGCCATATTCTGCGGTTAATGTCGTGTTTAATTTAATTACTTGTTAAATTAAAAGTTGCCTAAAGTTTAATTGTGAAGTTGATTCAGTACTTCTTCCAATTTAATGAGGTCTATTGATTTAATCCGAGGACCTGCAATGATATTTTCGATACGCCTAATAAATACTGATGTCTCCAACACCTGGAATTAAAAATCTAAGAACATTCGACTCAATACGTAAAATTTACAAATCCTGAACACGACAATTTTTGACTGAAAAACGACATTTTTTTACGTTTATCCAGAGGTGCGATACAATGCAGCAAATACAGAGTTACGTTCAGGGTACTTGAAAATTTACCAAGAATTCAAAATGCGCAGAGCACTATCAGATTACTGTACATATTCCGGTTTTAAATCTTTATCTTCGAAATATGTCGAATTAAGGTAATTTCGTTTTTAATACAATGTTTAATATAGTATTTAAATTTCGAGAGACATAGTTAGCACACTATAAACGATACGATCAATATCAAGTTCCTCATCATTCTTCTGTTTATACTCCAAATCCAGGTTATGGAATAAATTATTTCATTTTACAGCAAGCCTCAATGCTAATTTACTTTTTTGGGAATGTTTATGATAAAAAACTATTGAAATCATTAATTTACAGATTGTGTCGTTTGAATGGCTCATATTATTATTCTCTTTTTTTTCTTTGGCAATGCTAATTTTACTTTTCCTGCATACGCCATTAAAATTTTATAAAGTTGCGAGGCATCAGAGGAGAAGTAGCAATCATTTCTTCAGCTTTTCTGATTTTTTTGTATTTTATTGAGCAATGAAAAAAAGTCTGTCGATCCCAAACGGCAGCTATCCTAAGGAGAACCTTTATTCCTCGTTTTTGCCGCTATGATATTTCAATCACTTTCTACAAATTAGCTAAAAATTAATAACGAAACATATGCATATAAAGTTGATGCACGCTCAAAGCTAATTTGCTACGATAGGGCTCATTCGAAGGATCTCGTCGTTGCTTCGTGCGAGCACCATACCCTGGAAGATTCCACGCTTTGCAAAGTGCCGAGGAATCACACGGCGCGGCGGATGAAGATACAGAGAGCAGCACAGTGCACGCGAGAGCGGCAAGAAGATGGCTGCAGTGAGAGATCGGTGCGGAAGCCAAGTGTCCACTGCAAAAGGATGAGCGTCATTGAAAGGGACGTCGTCCCGTCCTTCCACCTTCAAATTCAAATCCGTGGAATCCAAAAGGACGCGACAGCCAAGCACGACAGAGGAAGACTCAAGAGGCGAAAGAAACCTCTTCTCATAAGAGACGCTGTATCCAGAGAAGAGAGAGAGAATCTTGCACCGGTTGGCGGCTTGCTCGGGCAAGAGGAATAGACGCAGCAATGTGTGAACTGCCATTTTGGAGGAAACATCATTGGATTAGTGAGATAAAGGCAGCATGGGTAAATATGAAGAAGAGGTTGGAAAACTTAGAAGGGGAAATTAGCCCTCCCTGAAGAACAAACCAATTGAATTCCTTGGTAAGGGGAGCACATACGTATTATAATAATTTACATAAACAAGGAAATGTCAGCAGAATATCAGTAGTTGACTATTTCTGAATTTATGAATGAAATATTAGAAAGATATATGGTATGTGATATTTCGTGCTCTTGGTACTCCAGGCCAAAGGTCGGTTTGAATAGATGAGGGTAGATCTCAACTTAAACTAAGTCAGAGGCGTTTGAGTGCAATTCATTCTGGGTTCGAGGCAATCTCGAACCGAGTGGGGTTTTGTAGGCGTGTGCAATGTCTTCCGCCGGGGTTAAGAGCCTTCGATCAGACGCTGCACGGCGAACACGCTCGCCATTTACTGATCATGCTTAATGGATCCTAACTAAGAATTTTTTGGCGTAAAATTAATAATAACGATACTAAACCAATTCGGCAACCTTGAGGTACACTCTTATCTCACTACAATCCCATATGTGTTTGAGCCAAATGTATCGAAAGCACTTGCACCACACTCGCGAGGAACGATGCGATAAGATCGAGTTAGTGACGGGATTTTTTGGAGGAAATGATAAAGATGACGCGGCAATTGAGAAGAAATGATAGCGCAGTGGCGCAAAAAAAAACTCAGAGAGAACTTTTTCCGTGGCGAGGGAAGCCGTCCGAGACAGCATAGCTTCGTCCACTCTCCGAGAATCGCGCATGAAGCTCTCACGGCGGAAGGCATGGCACACAATGGAGTGGACGCTTCTGAAAAACTGCACGGTCAAGTGGACACAATCGGAGGATGGAAGGTCAGGGAAGAACGAAGGGGTGGATGGATGGGGAGTGCGTCGGAGGAGAGGAGAGGAGTAGTGGGGCGGGGAGCAGCAGCCGCACCGCATGCGTCTCGGGGGAAACAAAAGAAAAATGGGGGCTATTCGATTGAGTCCGACAGGAGGGCACAGCCTAGCCGAAAATAAAGTAAACTAAATAAACTATAGTTGTCTAAATTGTGATGAAATAATGGGTTTGGGTTAAGAGGGCTATGTAAGCTAAGGAATGAAAAAGTATAAATTAAAACGTAGAAAAATTGATGAGGATTTGCGCAGAAAAAATGAAACCGTTTTAAAGTGATTTTACACCAAATATATCGTCTCGGTAACATGACTAGAGGTATTACCATTAGGGATGGTCATTACGATTCCCAAGAAATCAGTCCATGTGAGCAGAAATATAATCAACTCCCGCCGTTCAATAAGATTTTAATCGCAATAAACGGTTGATGCTTGGCTGCGTAAAAGCCTCAAAGCTACGCGTAAGTGTTTTGTGGACAGTGTGATGCAATGATTTTACCCATTTACAATACACTGCTGAGGTTGCTAACAAAGTACTATAAGGATATTAATATTGGCTAATTGCTGACCACGGTACAAAGCCCATTCCTCTCGGAGAGGACGCGCCAACAGTGGACCAAATCTGTCAGGAGAGAGAAAATGTCTCTCTCTGAGAATGGAAAATGAGAATGAGAGAAGAGGATAGGGAGCCCTGGGAGCAGGTGCATTCCCTTCCTCGGCATGCCTCTTGCAGCTTCCCCTATCATCATCAACCACCCCCCCTTTTCAACGGCGGCCCAGGGGTGGAATTCGACAACAATGCGGGGGTGGGCCTTGGTGATGGGATGGGGAAAATATAAAGACGCTGTGAGCGAGGGACGGTTTTTGAAGACAACCTTTCGTCCGTCTGCCATTGGCTGCGCCCCAAACTGAAGAAAGGCAATGAAAACATCCTCACGCTTTTGAATTCAAAACCATTTCAACGGATCAACCCGCGTGAACCGCTTTCGTGGACATCAATGACGTCTTAGGTGTCCTTCGTCTTTGCTCTTAAACAGTGCGGTCCCACGGCCATTTTCCGTTGACGTTCACACGCTCATAGTTCGAAGGATTACGCGGTAGTCAACAACAAACTCCTATCCACGGAAATAAATCCACATCAGGATAATCTCTTCAAAAGTAATAGGCATAGACGAAACTAAATGTAGTCATGAACAGCAATTCCAGTGTTCCGCCATTGAACCTCACAGTACAGCATGGCATTCTGGTAAACGCCTGGAAAAAACCAAAGAACAAAAAAATAGAATGCAGAGGAGTAAGAACAGGATTTGGAGACGTGTAGGTACTCACACCAGAATAAAGTCGCAATACCAAAAATGCTCCCATAAACTGCACAATAAAGCAGGAATGGAATGGAATAATGGCAAAAGAATAGAAGGCATTACTCACAAAGAATAATCTCCTCACAGCATGTAATGAAAGCGTTGAAGTAAGGAAGCAATTCATCCGGATTTACTTTTTGCGCATGTCTCAGTGGTGCGGAGGGGTGGATGATGGCAGCAGCGGAGAAACGAAGGTGGGAATCTTTGGAAATGCGGCGTAACAGAAAAATCCCAAAGTCTACCATACATACCTTAAAATATTTGAAGATGTTACTGTATATAAGTTTAGAGAGAATAGTAATTCGTGAGCAGTAAAGATGGCGAGTCGGGGGAGATGTGTCGACGAGAGCGACTGGACTGGAAGGCTCCGTGCACGAAATAACACGGCTCCATTCATTCTTCAAACTCCACCACGAGCGACCAGAAATTTATGAACGAGAACATTCACCTGGAAGTGGATGTCAGAAGTTTTCAAGACCATGAGCGCGGGACACTTTAGGGTTCGCGACGAGCGTGTCTTCCCGTGGAATCCGATACCTAATTATGAATAATGCAGAGTTAAGGTTTGAATTCATTAGGTCACGCTCTGTGTATTGCAGCCCTCTCGCTCAGCCGCGGCGTAATGAGTGATATCCTGGCGGGACATCCGGCATCTAAAGAGGTGTGCCTTTTTCTCTTGCACCTCCCGCAGGCGGCTCCGACATTTCCGTCTCAAGATCGTAAAAATGAAAGGTAATTGCCCCAGGTATAAAGAGCATCTTAACGTCATTCCACGGCAAGACGGGAAACAGCGACAAAAAAATCAATGTGAGCATCGCTGAAATAAATCGCGGGAGAAATGACAGAAAAAACACGACAGATCGTAGTCAGCAAAAAACTGAATCTTCCAAATTACGAGTTGAATCGCGTTTGGAATCCATGGCTATGCAGTTCACATATCTGTACCAGCGAATCAGCGTCAACTATTGGAATTCAATTATTTACCCAATGAAAGAGGCGAGAGAAGACAAATAACTGAAGATGATGAAGGAAAAGGCAAAGATAATCTCTATAGTCTCAGCCTCACCTTTGTGGAGGTTCATTGTAACAAATGAAAATAAAACTATGTATTTATCCACAAATATTATTGGTGGATAAATGAATAGTTTTTTTTACATCTGAAAAAGCTAAGAATATTAAGTAGGAGGATACAGAATCAAGAGACAGTAGGATTAACGTTGGTGGATCAATAATTTCTTATAAAATATTATTTATAGCTCGATAAATAAATAAAACACTTTTATCGTCTATAACGCCACTGAATTCACCCTTAAAGTTAAGCCACTCTACATGAAAATTGAAAAAAAATTATGAAAATTGATTTGTTTCTGTTTTTTAATTAAGGTAACTACCTGTGATGAAACAGCACGCCAATTAGATATTAAAAAGAAACTACGAATAAAGGCGAACAATGCCAAATCCATCTGAAGTACGCAGAATTTTTTGTGCAGCTAAAATTAGTTTTTAAATCAGTAATATGAAGAGAGGAACCCAATAGCCATCTGCAACGAGGGGACATTAAGGTTCATTAATTACTCGAAAGTTTTCTTCCGCGGCAAAGTATTAAGCAGCAAAGCAAGCAGGGGGCATTATTCAGGGGACAGACAGTGACAGAAGACGAAAGATGAAAGGAGAAAAATCATCGTAGAGTTCACACACTCACCGCCGGGTTCAGATTCAAGTGACTTCACGACCCTCTTCGGGGATAGAAGAAGGAAGCTCGTATTTACACACGACAGACACCGACAAACCATAAAAAACAGAAACAACGACCATAGTATGGAATTCCACAATTAAGCTCAGCACGTAACACTTGAAAGAGGATGATCGCATGTAGGTACACTTCCTCCTCAAAAGAATGTTTTTCCCTTAGCGATTTTACGTACCATAAATTACTCAAGCACGCCAAAGATTAACGTGGCTCCGTAACCTGGGATGGTATTCCAAGATATTAATTAAGAGGGTGATCCCATTTGCATCGCTAAAGACTGAAAAAACGTTTAATAGCAAGGAATGTATACATTTTGAGGCGCTCACCACAGATGGCAATGCTCTATTGTCAAGCAAAGCCATTACTCAAGAATTTAAATGTTACCTAGTCTTATATATGCGATATGATTCCTATGTATTACAATTATTTGGAAAAAAGCTGAATTGTAAAATAGGTATTCAATATTATCAACATTTATTTCTAGCCTTGTTATCAAGTTTTCACAGCTTGCTCACTATACTGGCCTACATTTTAACCCTCCCCGGTCATCTCATAAGTTTGGGGGAAAAAGTTGTAGAGTTTACAAAAAGGATAGTAAAGAGTATGATCAGGAGTGGAGTGAGTTGGGGTGCGGAAGCATGCACGAGAAGAGAGTGGAAGCGTTCGAAAGGTGGGTGTGGAGTAGAATGGAGACGGAGAGGAGGAGGAATAACGAAGTGCTGGACAAGGTGGGTGAGGAGGGGCAGCTTCTAAATGACAGAAGACAGGAGACAGAAGGTATGGATGGCGTTAGTGCTCAGTGGGGAGGGGATGTTGAAAACAAACTCAGGGGGTGGAATTTTGTGTAAACGAGGGAGAGGAAGGAAAAGAATAGTTTTTTTTAGATAGATTGAAAGGGAGTGGGTCTCATTGTGAATTTAAGAGGGCAGTACATGAAGGAAGGGGAGGCTGCCAGGTTACTACTGAAGTACTCCATGAAAACCTACCATTACCGGTAGATTACCATAACAATAATAATAATAATAACAACAATAACAACACACACAATGTGCTAACAGGGAGGAGGAATGCGAACTGACTTTTTTCGGCGCCGATGTGTCCGGGGCCTTTCCTTCGAATACTTTTCCACGGTGACCGTTGTATTTGAGAGCACACCCCTATCCCTTTTTTGTGCTCCCCTCCATGTCTGGTCATGACCACTGGGGTTTAGCGCGGCGGTGGAATTTTTCCGCTTGTCTCCCACCATTGGTTGCCATGGCTAAGTTAGGGAGAAGTTAGCGGCCTCAACACTTTCAAATATCCTGCTTTCTCAAAGCTCCTACCAACGCTTCCCATTCCTCTGTTTTTTTTTCATTGCTTTTTTTCCTCATTAAAATGATGCTGGTCCCTCAGGTCCCGCATTAATCAATATTTCCGTAAAATAGTACTTCACACCAAGACGCGTGATCGCCGTTCAAATTCACACCCACCGCTTGGATTACACAACATTCAGGCTTCTTACTTCTCGTGGCAGAAGCGGAACGTGCGCGGTTCGCTTCCCGGTCCAGAGGATGTTATTCCCATCACAATTCATGCAGATGCGCAGGACTATGATGCGTAAAAATCCCGCATTCCCCTCAGGTGTTTCGGAAGACTTCTCGTTTTTCCCACTCTCCTAAGCACTCTCCTCATTAGTTCGAATGATGAATATGAGGTCGATCGACCGAGTAAATGACGAGGAAGAGATGGGATGAGTGCGAGAAAAGAGAAGTCTTCGAAAAAACACTGAGAAGAAGACAGGACAACTTTATCGGCCATAAGACATGATGGCACGATGGAGACAATCATACCAATCTTAGCATTGCTGACTTATGATGATGAAGTGGAATTAGGAGCCGGTTAATCTTGTCGTAATTGAAGCCACGGATGAAAAAAAATTCTTACATTGTTAACATAGTCTTACATTTTTTGTCTTCCTTAAAAATCTATTTGATTTATTTATGATATTCGACGTCAGATACTAAAATCATTTTTTTTTATATTTAAAATATTAAATTTTAAGGTTTCATTATTGTTCTTGGCATCTTTTTTAATAATATTTTATTTTTCTTTTTTCTAAAAATCAATTTTAGGAACAACTGTCGATGTATAAAAGCAAAAGATCAAATTTCACAATTTTAATGGAAATTACATTCGCTCTGTTTTTCCGTAAAAAAAAACTGTTCGTCTGTGGCCCTAGCGACAATCTCCAAATAGTGCAAAATGGAGTTAATAACACAAATACGTCATGCATCGCTCCTATTTTGTCTGAATTTGGAAATTGCTTCGCTCACGAAAACACATCCGCTACACTGACGTTGTTTGTACGCGGGGGGCTCTCCGAAGCTGAAAGAAGAAGCGAAAACATAACGTACACATTGTTATTCTCCTCCGTCGTCCGAAGCCCACTCAGGCAGGAAAACCCAAGGGAAGGCCAAGTTTTTCTTCTCTAGGTGAAAAACAGCCGGGTGGGCAAAGGTCCCCTAAATCAAGGTGAAAAAGACGACAAGCCGAAACCATATGGAGGCCACTGAAGTTTTCTCGGGTTTCACACCGGGTCAGGTCCTCCATTTCTCCTTCCTAACCTGACCCGGTGTGAAACCCGAGAAAACTTCACTATAATTGTTCGCCGGGAAAAAACCCAAAAATTATATTACATAAGGAGGCCGACGACAGAGAATTTAAGGATCCAAGACTGCTGAGACATATTTATATATAATAGGCTGAGGCATGGGACAGTGGGAATATACACTGGAAGTAAGAAAACATTTTCTTTCCAGATTTCGTAGTTAGTCCAGGAGTTGAAGAACTCATCATGACAAATAAAAATGCCGCCAGACAAACGGAGGCTAAATGGAAGTGCGAGGCTGCTTGAGCAATTAAGAACATACATCTTTGAGAGCGACACTGAGAATATCATCTTAGAAGCACACTTGCTCGGAAATTAACAATAAAATAAGAGAGATATTTGGCGAACGGACATGTGTAGGAATTCCATTTTCCTCCGAACAATAAAGGACTAATTACCCAAATATCAAGCTCAAAAGCGCGCCCTTTTTCCCTAAAACGGCACCTATCCCAACACCCCCCTCCACACACCTACTGAGGCTGTTTGCGGCGTACGCAGTGCGAAGATGATGATGCCTCGTAGAATTCAGAGTGGGACGAAGCCATCGAAGTGTGCAGTAGCGGTGGAACACATTGAAGAAAGCGTCAATTCCCCAAATGATCTTGAAGTCTACAATTTGCATTCACTTGGACATGGCGTGATGCTTTGTTACGAAACTTCTTGCCAACAAATGCGCAAACAGCATGTTTGTTCACCCACTCAGATCGTTACGTGCAGGCATGAGGATTGAGAGACTATGAACCGAATTTTATTAAATTATCAAATCTAATCACAAAGGAAGAATTTAACTGTCTGATGTAGACAGTTAAAATCTTCCTTCTTGTCTTGCTCAACTTGCTCAACTTATTCAATCCTAAATAAGTTGAGCAAGAAAGAAAACACGTTAACTAAAATTACACCATCAATTTTTATTAAACTTAAATTGTACCACTTCCCAAACCGAAAAAAATTCTCAAATGCAGAGGGAAATAATATTAACGCAGACATCTAAAAGAGATCTAATTGCTAGAGCATCTTCTTGCCTGACTAGTTCGATCAAATTTCACAGTTAAGTGTTTCGACTAGAATCTTTCTGAGTTTGAGCAAATATTCTTACTGCCACAATAAATTATACTCCTATCAAGAGGGCTTTCTTAATTTAAGAATATTTTTTCCGGAGACCACCATTCAGGGGGGAAAGGCCTCTTAAATCAAGAAAATAATCTTAGAATTATTTAAGATGGGCTCAAACCATGTGAGCGGCTCTAGTTGCAAGAAAATCCTTTTTTCTGCGCGTGAATCATCTCATCTAGCCCATTTATCCATTTCAAGGCCGTAGCGAGCGAGAATATTAATACCTGCAGTAGAGGTTAAAAATCCCACAAATATTTAGGAAATACGGCCGTTAGTGTGGAGTCCCGTCCAATTGAAGCCCCCAACCCACCCCCGAAATGTAACCACCCTCCCTGACTGGGAAACCCCCTTTCCTGAAAGTATAACATTGTGACGGACTTTCTTCAACATCAAAGCATAAAAGGATCGACGATTCTGTTGGATGCGACGCGGTCCTCACGATCATCGCTTCATGAATGGGTTTTAATGAGAATGTAGTTTTTCGAAAATGCAAGACACAGAAGCTGCGATTGTGATCCATTTCCCGACATCCTCAGCAGCGACACGAGACCGTCCAACCTGACCCACTGATCTCCTCTCCTCCCACAATGCAATGCGTGACGGGACGGAGGGAGAGAAAGAGAGAGGGAAAAATAAAACGAGCTGCGCACGTATCCGCTCGAGTGCTCGTCCTCAAAGACGGACAGTGGACGTGAACACAGAGCAAGGAACGCACGTTTTTTTTGCATGACAACGGAGTCTCAAATGGAACAAATGAATTTTAAAACGCAATTTCCAAAGAAGATTACGCGGATATTTTTAATAATACTCAAGACAAAAGAAGGCTTCAGTTTGAAAAATATACATCACGAAAATATATCTTCGCGGAAATTTGAACGAGATAAAAGCCACAAAGAGTAGGGAGCGTGACGACTAATTTTAAATTAATCGCTTTATTCCGACTTTTCGCATACATTATGAAAAATAATTTTTCTCCAAGGACGATACGTCATGAATTTGAAGGGCATGACTGTCAGGGTGCACTTCAACTTCGAGGCAAGCGTATGATATCCGGCGCGGAAAGGTTTAAGAGAAAGAGGCAGCTACCGCGCTCGCCAATTCTGTTCACGGGGATGCACTGATTGTGAGCGGAATAATAATAAATGCACTCATCTGGAAACGGAGAACAGAGTCACGCGAACGCAAGGCAAAAAGCTGAGGGGGGGGGGGGGAAATCAACCCCCATAGGGAAGAGCATTCACTGCCAATACGACAAGAGGAGAATTGATTAGAGATGCGGATTAACGATCTTTGGATTGATGTCTAAATGAAGATTCATGAATGCGCGAACCAATTGCACATGCCCTTCGGTCGAGCGGCTCTGAGTGACACGACTTATTCATCAACGAGAATGGTTCACCTGGTTTTGGGCTAACCCCTGCATGTGTTGCTGTGGTAGAACGTACTTGTAGCTCAGTACATTACGGGGAGAAATGCCACACTCATTACCGAATCCACAGAGGTAACTGAGGGGAATGACGTAGATGTAACCAATCCCATAAATACTGGCCATATGAAAAACCACCCTTGTACTGGTATATTGAATGGTGAATGAGGAGACGGCAGGCCAATAGAAAAAACGGACAAAACAAATGTTCTTGGCTTATATTCGAGGACGCAAGCGGACAAAAGCTCGTGACAATGCTTCGAAATCGGAAATAATGATGTACGTAAAAGATAGTCGGTATACACAGGGTGAAGTGGACTTATAGAAGGAAGAACGACGAAGTGCTGGACATGGTAGGTGACGAAAGCACTGCACGTGGAGGGATGTTGAAAACACTTACATGGCAGTGTGCCGAGAAAAGGGTTTGAAGGGAGTACTGGATTTTCAGATGGAATGACAGAGGGTGGAAGCCTCATGCTGAACCGGAGACCATGACGGAAGGGATGATGGCCGGAGTAATTCACAAATGCTTCATGCCACCAAACCTAAACCGATACTCATGAGATAATAATATCTCCATATTCTTTTCATTTGTTCCCTTTTTCTACAAAAATATCTTTACTGATTAATAACGTTAAATACGAATGAATATTCTCCAATTACCTCGCATGACGCTAATTTCTCTCATATTCAATGCGATGGATTTATATTTACGCTTACCGGTACCAAAGTTCAGTGTTAAGTTGTATAAAAAGATGTTTGGCAGGGCTGAAATGCGTTGCTTTTTCATGTTTCCTTCAACCTCTAATTGTAAAGCCCACAGAACGGGTCGTAAGAGTGTGGATGAGAGAGGTAGGTGGACAATGGAGTTGGAGGAGGCGACACTCGGCTCGCATTCATTATGGGTCACCTCTCCCGTAAGTACGTATGTCTGTCCGTCCGCCGTGCCCGCTACTTTTTTCGAAAGTGTGTCACGCAAGAGTGCCTTCGAATGTTTTATTTTTTTTATTTTTCTCCCGTCGGGAGCACGTAACTGTCCGGAGGAGAATAAAGAGGGCGATTGTTTTGGCGCGTATCCACAACAAGAGACAACGCCCACGCCACAATCCCACGCGCACTGCGAGAGACTACAACGCCCGAATGCGGAAAAAACACCTACGATCACGATGACGCGAATGATTCCCGAATGTACTCGCGATGAAATTCGTGATTGAATAAGGGCGAGCTCAGTATCACACGAAACAACGTAAATTAATTTTAATTTCGTAAAGGGGAGAATGGAAAATACATGGGAGTGTAACCTGAAGGCAGGAAAAAAATCTCCATATTTGGAAACACACATTTGGATTCAAATTTAGAGACCTTTGAATATGTATCATGAAGAACTGCCAATGAAAAACTAAATAGTGATGACGGTTTCTCACGGAAGACTGACAATCAATAATAAGTATCGTAATCAATAGTCAGTGTAATAATCAATAGTAAGTATAATGATCAGTAGTAAGTATAACCAGCAATGCTAAGTATATGAAACCCCCTTTCCTCATTGAATTCCCTTCTCCAGTTCGACATATGGTCACTCACTCCTCCAGAACTCTTCATCTAATTCTCCTTTCCCCTCTATCCAAAAATTCTCCCTTCTAACAACAACATCCGATCCCCGCTAACAACTCGCTCAATCCATGCCTCCCATCACCTCCATATCTCATATGGAAGTTTCCTCTCCTTGCCCACCATTTCTAGCACTTCATCGTTCCCCCTCTTTCCCATCCCCATCGCTTTATCCATTTCCAAACCTCGAGTGCCTCCAATTTTCCCTCCTTCCTCAGTGTCCATATTTCCGCACAGTAAAGCGATGCACTCCATATCAAACTCCTCCTCTATTTTCTCCTCTTCATACCTAGGTATGCAAACCCATCCTAATATCATTTATTAGATAACGTCTCATTTGCAAACGCTATTATTCCTCACGCATTAATGAAGAGTATCAGGAAAAACACATATAAAAAGAGAAATTTGGCAAAGTAATTATTTTAACTTACTTAAACGAGTAGTCAAAACAAAGAAAATTCTGTGTTGCCTTATGTCGGATGCATTTCTTTTCTCCACCTATTCTATGGCCAGAGCTAAAATGCGAGCGCGCGTTACGCTGCTCCCGTGGTGACACCATGATAAGGCGATCTGCGAATAGGGCCCGTGGCCAAAATGAGACGCAGTGAGAGCGGCCAGGGGTGGCATGCGGACGGAATGACAATAACGGGAGGGAACGGGGGCGCGGGCCATGAGTGAAGCAGTGGCATCGAGGGGGAAGGCAAGTCGCATGCAAATGAATCGAATAGGAGGGAGAAGGAGAGAAGAAAGAGGCCAGGGGAAAGGGACCCAATTCTAAACGCGATCAAATGAAGCGGAAGTTATCAAAGTGTTCCACAGATTTAGGTCAGTCTCCATGGAGTATTCAAGAAGTATTCTGGCAATCTCCCCTCCCCTCATGGACCACCCTCTTCAATTCTCAACAAGGCCGACTCCCTTTCATATCTACTAATTAAAAATCCTTTTCTTTGCTTTCCTCTCCCTCGCCTACTCAACATTCTTCCCTAATCTAAAACTATCTTCAACACCCCCTCCTCGCACAGTACTCCATCTACCTTATGTCTCCTCCGTATCTCATCTAGAAACTGCTTCTCCTCACCCAAAAGTATTAAGATTAATACAACATTATAACGAATAATTTAAATCATTACTGCTGTGGTTTCCAGGTCTCCACCGCGTTGTTTGATTATGAAAAATACTCACTCTTTCCATGAGTATAAACAGAATCACATGGCATATAAAAACCAACTCCTGATCATAATATGCAGGCGGGATCGTAAACGAAATTGTCGTCATCAGACATCAAACAACGCGATGGAACCTGGAAACGATGACAACATGTACTACTAGTCACGGAAGCCAATGCGTCGGGAGTTATTCTTACGTAATTACGGAATAAAAGTGTTCGATACTCTCTCGTGTCAAGTGAGTATCGAACCTAGAGAGAGGCTTCATAAAAACCCTATTACATTGCTTCTCATTCAGGCCAATAGATCGCTGATTGATCACTTCTATTAAATCCCTGAATTGATATCACCTGATGTCATATTCTATGATCTACCGGTAATTGCGTGAGTCCGCAGGTTCTTGAGTATATCGGGCTACAATATGCATTTCGAGTAAATTCAACCGATTCAAGCGTGACGTAGTGGATGTATTGTACAAGAGGTATTGCAAAAGATTATGGCTCTGAGAGCCGAAGCGTGTCGAACGCATTTGATTTGAAATAATTATAGAAAAGTGCAATCTCAACTTATTTCAATAAAATATCTATTTCACCGGCGCTCGAAAGAAAAGGACGACGTTATATCCTCTTGCTGACTTCGCACCTGGCCTGCACATTCATTAGGACCTTCAAGTATCGAAATGGCACTCACATCTGCCCTGAGGATGACACTCAACTAGAGCACTAAAACCTCGCTGAAATGGATACTTATTGTGAATCCGAGAACCTGTGGACACATTGATATAAATTAATGAACGTAACACGGCCACCCAGCATTTGAGTGAAATAATTACCCACGAACGTACTCGTTTGAAGAGAACAATTATCAATCGATATCGCTGAACGTAAAAGCTGCCTAGATCGCTGAATTGAGTTCTTTTCTCAACGATGATAGGACAAAATAAGCGGTGGAATGATATCTCGAATGAAACGAAAGAGAGAATTTGGAGTGGAATAGTGGCGTTGCTCAGCAACCAGTGCACACAGTTGACTTCCATGCGCCTCAGCTGCTGCTGGGACCGTATTTTCCAGAGGCGGAGGAAGAGAGTCAGTCCCTCCCAATTTATTCAAGGCAAGGACGGCATTCCACGGGAGGACAGCGCAAGGGGGCGCAGAGGGCCAATAACCGCCGCGGCCACTTCACTAACAATCTCCCCGACCACCTCCCGCAAGCTCAATTAAGACTCACTCATATACATGTAGAAAACGTACGCGGACGACCGGAGAAACTTATAATTCAACGAAATAAGTTATTCAGACAACTCCGTACTGAATGCATGGCCTTGAAAGATACGCATTTTTTTATTTAGATTAAAAAAAAATACTTGAAGTGATAATAAAATATTGCCGTTCTCAAGCAAAACAGTGTTAAAAGAAAATCTAATTCAATTCCATAGAATTCTACTTCGATTTGAACTAAGTTAAATTTGAGCACTGACAATCAAACAAACAAGATACAACTCTGCACAAGGTAGAGGGAGGACAACACGAGCCAGTTCCAACCCACAAGCCAAGTTTTAAGCACCTTCTAAGAAAAAAACCCACAGTTTTCTACTTCCAAACATTAAAAAAATCATAATCATCGTTTTGTAATTAATAAACCTGGATTATTCACGTCAGGAAAAGCATCAAACACTCAATTTCTTTCCATCAACCGATCGAAAGTAGCAGCCTGGAGTTGCCATCGTTAATGGAAGGTGGTACATGTTATCCCTAATCATTAAATCAATCTCAATCAATTACTCTAGAATGTACAATTATCGAAATTCATCACTTAATTTGAATAAGCACTAAAGGAATAAACACATAAATTCCGAGTGTGACTATATAAAAATATTTACCGATCATATGACAGCACTAAGGAAATAGCCAAATGCAATTCATCGTAATTTCCGCGAAAAAAATCACGATCTACAAATCCACCACCGCAATATCACTGCCTCATTTTTACACTGAGGCAATAAAAAGGCGAATGAAATTCTAAATCGACGCTACGACGAGATTATGAGCTGTCTTATTGCTTATCAAACGCTTTCCACAAAAATAGCTACGAAAGACCTACTCCGCCATTTTCAAAGAAAATTGCTCAAAAACACTGAAATATCTCCAACTCTTGGATATTCCTCGTCTGAGAATTCTGCTCACTCGATTGGCATTTAAGCTCTGTCGCTTATCTTATCGCGGAGTTACGACGACGACAAGAGCTCGAATGAGGGTCATGAACGCAGGAACGCTAAGATTAGATTTTTACGACAACCTAGATTTTAAACATATTCGCACGAAAAGCGTCCTTAATTCCTTCTCTGTTTTGTGTCAAATTTGACCGTGGCTTCATGTCCCGAAACCAGTTATCCACACAATATTTGTAAAAAAAATGTTTTTTTAATGAAATAGATCGTGATACCATCTCCATGAAAATGTTACGCTAAAATTCGGCAAGGAGTCACCTACGGATGCACGTGAAGTCCAATAACCTCCAGAGTGCGTGACACGTTTCCCCCCACCGAGACTCGCACCACGTCACTCCAAATTCGCTCCGGCTGCTCCAACTAATAAAGCCATAAATGCGTCTCCGGTTTCACAACGAGCTAGGAGGCACATTGCAAGAACATGGAGAGCCTAACCTGGTATAAGAGCCGAGAGCCGGTGTCTATAGCTCGCCGGGGAAGACATTACTTATTAATGTATTCTAACGGTTAAGGAAGGTTTACATGGAATGTTTTCCGAGTTAGCTGAGCCAGCCATCACGATTGGACGTTTCAGTTCATAATTAAGCCTACTTATTACCTTTCATTCTACATATTTACGAGTCCTTTAAAATTGGCCTTGTGCTGTTCTGTGACTATATTAAATAACTATTCATAAATCCTACTCTCTTCCCACCCTTCCTTGCTAAAATAACATTCTACCATCTAGCACAGTTTTCTACATCCCCTCCCGATAAGCACTGCCTCCATCCATGCCTTCTGTCTCCTCTGAATCTCATCTACAAGCTGCCTCTCCACACCCACCATGTCCAGCACTTCGTCGTTCCCGTCTCCCTCCGTCCACTTCGCCTTTCTTCGCCATAACCACATTTCAAAAGCCTCCAATCTCCTAGTGTCTACGACTTTGCAAACAGACAGTGAAAAGGCGTATTCTTCCTTCAAGAATCGACGAAGAAATATAAATGAGGGAAGACGTACTTTATGACATAGTATCATGGGATGTAATGAGTTCAAAGGCAAGGTCGCGGTAAACTACTTTTCCCTAATGTACTAAATCTTTAATAAATTAATTTCCGAAATTATACATCGAATACTGAAGACACCCATCCCCCTTGACATAAAATCTGGGTCACTCTATTTAGAAGTGAATGATTCCCGCCAACTACTTCAATCAAGCGATTTGCTACTGCCAGATCGTAACGCTTATCCAAAGCAGGGAAATTGAAAGTAGGCTCCAAGTGAGGGAACATTTTAGGTCAGCGCGGGACGACCTTCAGATACGAGTAAATAAGACAGCGCAGGGCTCCGTCCGGAGGTCTTTTGGAAGGCGTGGATCGTGCAATTAATTTCAATAGCACGCATTTAAAATCTCAAATTCAATCCAATGGCCAAAGTTTTTTTTAATTTTATCGCACAAGGCCTAAGCTAGAGGCACGACTGTCTTTATACCGAAGAAGCCTTCATCGCCAAAATCAATGCTTCTCTCGCAACACGATTGATTTCATTAAAAGGCCGTGATCCACAACAGAGACCTCTTCGCAAGACTCGCCGTTATCATCTCTTGAATTTACGGCGTATTAATTGTTTAAAACTTATGCTATAATATTTAAATATTCAGCGTGCAAGGAGCCGTGAGTGTGGCCACCCTACGAATCAAAGACTTGGACAGTTGGAAAAGATGACCAGAAAATAGTCGAAGCCTTCAGAAAAGAGTGGAGAGCCGGTGTTGGTGGCTCTAGATGGAATGCACTGATTACAGAGTGAGAGACGAAGATGTGTAGAAGAAGAGTGAGTGACGAAAGGGATGAACACACGCCAGAGAGGGATCCACAGGGGAGTTACATGTATAGAGGTCATGTCAAGAGACAGAGTAATCACGTGAGGAATGTAATAAAAAGAAAAATTGGCGAGGAAATCCATGAGATGAGGACTTCAATAGGGAATGGCACAATGAGAGGCGGAAGTGAATCTGCTGGCTCCGAAAAATTGAGAAATGGAAGGGTTGGTGCAGTGATAGTAACAATCTTCGGATTGTTGCGCTATGAAAACATTAATAGAGCGGAAACTTGTAAAAATATGATCGCATCTCCAGTTCGATAATTTTACATCGGCATTCTCTCAGAAATATTTTATATATGTCGACGAGGGTTCACTCTGTAAACCAAAACAGTTTCAAGATGATAAAGTAATTTTTTAGCAATACATACGCCAGGACATGAGAACGGTAGAGAGTGCGTGATGCTTGCTTTATTAACGTTATTCTACACACTGTCAAACCATAATCTCATAATTGAAATAATAATATATCTGAAAACCATTAGTGGTGAGGGTCGCACGACTTTGTTCTGGGCATGGCACGAGGGACGGCCCTTATCCTGAGAAATCGCCGACTGCCACCCCTTGATACTGCACGCCATTCATATTGCCATTCTACTATCGTTTTAAACACGTACCTACAATATCATTTCCTCTCGTGTAATCTCCAGTCGTAAACCAAGTGTACCTCAGAGGTTAACTCTAAGTCGGTACACACATTATTCATCGGCGTTGAGAATATTCATGAATCATTAATGGTATCTTGAATGTAAAGCGAGACGCATCTGTAAATCACGGCATCGTGACAAGAATTCATTAAGAGCAAATGAAAACATGGGCATGATAAAGGACGAATCAAAATTGCTAATCATTCGTGCACGCTTCTTTTGAGACTAAATACAAGATCATGAATTTGCTTCCCCACTCGTACAATATGCCATCACAACTAAGGTATGTCTCGTGGGTTGGTGGTGTTTCAATCCTAAATGAAATGCAATTAAGCTTGAATTTCAGTTGTGTTCCACGTAGATATCTTAATTTTCCTTAATTCAATTTTTTAAACCGGAATTCTAGTTGTAAGTGGCCTTGCATTTGTGCTAGTGATGTCAGCATGTCTTTGCACTCCCAACACCTTATGAAATTCCGAGAGTATGCATCTCAGTGTCTTACTGCGAAAGATGGGTTATTATCACAGTACACGACCGGTTTCGTTAGGTTTACCTGGAGTAATTTTAAGGTTACCGCAGCCTGACTCCACTCTTAACTTAGACTTCCCTCTTCAATTCCACGACAAGGCCTTTCATTCTGTATCAATAAATCCTATTCTCTTCCTACCTCTCCCTCGCTCATCCGACATTCTTTCTTCTAAGTCTGTTTTCAACCTTTCTTCCTCGCTCACTACTTGCTCCTTCCACACCTTCTGTCTCCCCAATAGAAAGCTGTGTAAAGGACTAAAAAATACCGGGCAGCAATTACTCGATCTAATTTTGGCTCAATAAGGTCGCTATCGCGCAGCGTAGAAGATTGCTTTAGACCAATAGAACCTCCATACGGGCACGTAGCCAAGAAGAGGAAATTTTTCCAGCGATGCATCCGCCCATGAGATTGCCAGCTCTGACCACCAATTCAATAAGTACAAAAGTGTCCGAGGAATTCAAGTTGGCTTGAGTTTGAGAAGAGATCAATTATATACGGAATCTATTAAGAATTTTCTAGCGGGGGATGCATATAGAATATCTTTATGCCAAATACGAAGCTATTTCTCAATCGACCAACGCACAAAGAATTTTTCTAAATCAGCTTGTATTATGGAATGCCGCCCAGGTATTGATTTATCAATAGCTTAGGCGTACATCGGGATCTTTTGCCAGTGGAGTCCGGAACGGTGAACGGATTTTTCAGAAGAAAAATCGACGACTCTAACAATAAGCATCATTTGCACGAAATCCATAGAACATTTAGTGGAATAAATGGATCTGCAATGCGTACGACTTGGCCACCCGCATTCCAATGCCTCTTTGGACTCACCATTCTCTTATTCTCGATCGTTGAAGTCACCGAGATCTCAGCCGCGTGCACCACGGACCGCTGCAGCTTCTCCACCTTGTAGCTGCGGTGGCGCCAGCCGAAGATCTGCGAGATCTTCTCCACGGCCATTTCCGCGCACTTGGGCCCCACGGGCGGCTGGCAACCCTCGAACATGGCCGAGAGCACACCAGGGCCGGGCATCGCACTCGCGAGCGGACGGCGCAGATGCCACACTTGAGAAGCGTATCGATGATACACCCGGGAACCGAATGCAGGCTCTCCCGGAGCACTGTGGCACTTATTGAGAAAACACTCTCCCCGCAACCGTCCGAAGAGTTCCTCAGTTCAAAGTGTTCGCGGGCAATAACTGACGAGGGAAGGTGATATCACCCAACTCATGATCGTACTCGCACCAGTTCGAAGACATATAATTATCAATGATATTATGTGTCTATTTCATGTCGAGAGATACCGAGATAAACAAGGCAGCTCCTGTATCAGTTTTCGAAAGCCAATGCATTCAATAATTCGTAAGACGAATCATTTAATGTTCGTTCGTTTATTTAATTCATTTGTCTTCAGCGTATCGTAGTTTTCTTTCGGAGCTCCATGAGCTTATCGCGTTTTCGTTGGAATTGTCTGGTAGCTGTCGCACGCTTTCAAACCGTCGTTGTCGTACACTAGACATCACACTTCAAGTTGCGACACACATTGTCGTCGTCGTCTCGTAGCAGCAGAGGGATGGTCGTTGTCGCTTGAATCGCCCACTGGGTCGTAAGGTTTGTTACGAAAGACGAGTCACTCTTGTTTTCATCGGAAAGAAGGACGCCTACGGATTGCTGCAAAAGGCCTAACGCTAAATTCGCTTCTCATGGGTAAGAAGGTAAATACCTGAACCTAGTCGGATAATGAGTGTGAGGTACACATAAAGAAACAACATGGATTGCTTCTTCTTCTTCCAGGGCAGCAAACTTTTTCATTTCCCGGCCACACCGGCGTCTTTCTCGCACGGACTCATTTCTTTTTTCTGTGTGAAAACCCGATGGCGAGATTAGTCAAGAATCTCCACGATTTCGGAATATTTCTCCTCCCGAGTCACAAATTAAGTTTTTTTTCCTCTCCTCCTCCCTCTCTAGGTTTTCCCAAATCCTTCGCCGCGGCCCACAGACGATGGCGATGTCGAAACCTCCTCCTCCTTTGTTCTTCTTCCTGCCGCCGGAACCAACCGACTTCCCTCCTCCTCCGAGCGGTCTCACCTGAGAACCCACAAGAAGCAGAACTCGCGTGATTGATATCCTTTATTTTCTGCCTCGCATGCTCCGGACCGAAGACTTGATCCGACCACCACTCCCGCCAATCCAGTGCAGTCCATGAATGAATTTCCAGAAAGAAAAAAAGAGCGGTTGTCGGCCAATGTTTTCCGAGAAAGACGAAGCGAACGGATGGGCTAACAGACGCTGACGGAATGAAACGGGTCGCGTGTAGTCAAAAAGAAGTGTCCAGTGCGCACCGTTGATCGCGGGACGTGCGCTGCGCGCGTAACGTTGACAACGGGAGTAAACAAGGGCCCTTTGGTGTCCACTCAGCGACCGGAAGTTGGGCGAGTGATTTCCGGGTCCACCATCAAGACCCGTGAAGCCATAGGCAAATCTCGATCACAATTTGTGAAGAGACCACGGGCAAGGGCAGAAAGCCATTCATTTAGAGAGGGATAAGTTTATTAAAGGAAACAAACTAGGAGACACACAGTCGTTGAAAGCGGGCCGCAACCCAGAGCTAATCAATGTTACTTTTAAAATTTGGAGATAGTGAAGCCAATATTAACCGGCATGGTAATGGAAATGCTTTCCCAAACCTTCTTATAAAGTACGTACGAATAAACTGTTGAATATATGAGTCGATAGTGAGAAGCACAAAATCTACGGTTAGGTTCACTGAAATTTTTAATGTAACAAAGCAAGCGACACGAAAATATGCCTCCAACAAAAAAGGGATATCCGTCAAAGAAAAAAAAACTTCGAGGCGATGTCATCCGATGAAGACAAACACAAATCCAGGTTTCTTCGCTGGCGTCCTAGTTGTCACCGAAGGAACAATGAAAACCGCTCAAAGAACGAGCATACAGAGACGACACTGCCGTTTCTAGACTCCAAAAACCTTTTTTGGAGATGAAACCGGTGAAGGGGGAAGCAGGATGGAGTCGGAGACAGTTATCCCTCGATTCCAAAACTGGAAGGAAGATGCTCTGCCCAAAGATGTTCGGACGGGACGATCTCTTCTACTCTGCGGGGGAAAATGAAGTTCAAGGGAGATAAATACGTCACAAAGGGGGGAGATGATCACTAAACTCATTCCGGATTTCACTACTTTGCCAACTAGCCCTTTGGTCCAGGAATATTACGGCGTAAACAATCCTTCAGGAGGAACAGAACTTTCTCTTCTTATGATCGAATGGTCACGTGAAACTAAAACGGGATCGAAATATTCACGAATCTGTTTCAATCGGCGATCGAATGGTTTCACCCTCATTCACATGCACTCGTCTCCATGGAGATAATAACATAAACAAGCCCTCAGCTGGGCGAATAGGAATGCGACACTTCTCACTTCCTCGAGACACTCTGTTCACGTCGCCGCCTCTTGAACTTGATCCCAGCGATTGAATTACGACATCAGGAACACACCCTCCTCTGCGGAGCACGTGCTGCTCTGGGTGCAAGACCCATGCTCACCAACCTGCTCGCCCACCGCCTCTCAGCTGCTGACTGACGGACCGCTGGCGGTGGAGGGGAAGTGTTTGCGACGAGGTGAGCGTCGATTGGGGAGGGGAAGAGGGAGAAACAAAAAGTACACCTGGGAAGAGGGAGGGAGGGAGGGGTATCACCTTGGCAACCTCCCCTCCTCGCTCACCGAATAGACATCTTATTATTTACACTACGAAGGAAAACTTTTGCACAAATAATTGAGGTGAATCATTAAAAATTAAACAACTGCATTGGAAACAATTTTACATTTTTCTCTCGAAATTGCACTTACAAATTTTCAACTATAACTCTGCGTTAGTTCTGTAATTCTAGTGATTCACCGTCCAAACAACCTACAGCAATACCGTGGGCAACATTCGCTGGATTTGTTGCTCGTCGCATTAAATACGATCGTGTTATAATTTTGTCTGCTGTTTTTCTTAAGGCCGTTTTACACGGGGCACGGAATTGCGCAGGTTAGAGCTGCATTTATTTCTAAAATGGCGTGGAATTGCGCGAATGCATGAACGAAATTAGAACAGGGGCTATTTTGCCGTCTCGCATCCACGCATTCTCGCATGTGTTCTAGCAATTCACCTCTTTACACGACGCAATTTTAATTGCGCCTTCGCACGTATGTCAGATTTCGCAATTCCGTGTACCGTGTAAAACGGCCTTTATGATAGCCATTGTTCTTTTCTTTCTCATGGTTCTTTGTGTTCTTTTTGATCGATTCATTGACATGAACCCAATTACAAGAATCATCGAAATTCTCACTTCTCCATGTACCTACGCTTCCCCCTCCTCCACCATCTCACACCCTTCCCCTCCCTCGCTGGTGAATGGCACCCCCTTTCCTCCCCTCCCCCTCTCCGTACGAAACACATGATGAGAGAGAGAGAGAGCGGAGAGAGAAATGAAAGGGTTTCGGGGATAGAGACGGTGGTTCCACCTGTCGGTGGTTTGCCGTCACTATCTGCTCCTCTCCTCCCGCCCGCGATTCGAACTTGTGCCGCGAACGAACGGCCTCGATCCAATGAGAGTAAACATCGAGTTATGAGAAAACTGAGCGCAAACTCACACATATACCTAAGGTAAGAGCAGCAACACAAGTCTGGGGCTAAAAAGAAAAAAACGCGCACTGAATACAATCAATCACTCTTTTATGAACCCTTCTGCACAGAGCGCATTAAAATTGATGCGAGCTGCTCCTCCTTAGATGTCCTTTGGCCGGGACGCATTTTAATAATACTCATCTTTTTTTTCCTTCCGATATGTCAGTTCACAGTTAGAGTCGACAAAAGATAGAAGAGAAGCGCAACGAAATAAAATGACAAGGGAACTGTCCACTCGAGAAACTTCAAGCTCATTCAAATCCATCAAATCTTACGGTTATTTTTCCGCTAACTTACCTACCTATCGCACTATCTTTTTTAAGAACGATGTGATTGATATTAGGGAACTGTGAACTCAACCAATGAGCTCCCACGATTAACTTTGCGCTTCTTTATTTTTAAAAACTATCTTTTAGTATAAACATAGTGTGCAATGCTGCTCCGGGGTGGGAAAATAACTAATACGGAGAAGTTATACATCACCTATCACTACCTATCTTCAAGAAAAAATGCCAGTATCATTATGATTCATTCTCAGATTCAACCTAAAGATAGATTGCGATAGGTGATGCAGAGATTCTTCCATATTTAAATGGCATGACAGGCAATTCCCGGGTTTACCTTGCATAACGAAGATTAATGATTATAGGTGTTCAAATAGTCACTTGCGTTTTGAACCAGGGACGCTTGGATCAGTAACTCCGCGTCATACCCACTAGAGTAGGTACAAAGATCCTCCAGCACTATCATGGGAAATGTGAAAGGTCAACAAAAATGAAGATTTAAAAATAAAATGGACGAATATTTCTTGATCTCTTTAAAATATGTGTCATGATGTCTATATGTTATTAAATGCAGGTCAAAATCAATATTGTTTTTAAAGAATAATATTTTCTCGCCAAAGTTTTTTTCGCAAAATTTAGTCGTTGCAACTGGTCTTGAGAAGTTTTATAAACTAATACTGTATTTGTTTTCGCACCGTAAAGCGCTACAATCCATATAAGTCGGAGACATGGACACTTTGGAAGGAGGACAAGAGTAGACTGGAGGCTATCGTGATGTTGGTCTGGAGGAGAATGGAGAGGGTGAATAGGACGGAGAGGAGGAGGAACGACGATATGGTGGGGGAGGAGAGGCAGCTTATAGATGAGATACGGAGGAGACATGGACGGAGCGGGTGCTTAGAGGGGAGGGGATGTTGAAAATCAGTTTAGAGTGAAGAATTGTGGGCAAGAGGGAGAAATTAAGGAAGAGAATTAAATTTATAGATAGATTTTCCTTGTTGTGAATTGAAGCGGGAAGTGCATGATGGGAAGGAGAGGAGGCAGACAGAAATTTAGTTTGATTTAATTATGATAAAAGTATTTCTAATAAAGGCTTAGGACCTTTAATAGTTTTCGCAAATAAATTCAACGGGAATGAAATTTTCAGTCGTGTTGAACAAACTCATCGTACCAGGAGACAAAACAAAATTGACGATTTTAGACATTAAGCGCTATTTCTTATCAGATATATGAACTAGAAACATGGGAAAGTACCAAAATAATATTTTTGGATTGAATTCAGTCGTTTTAGCCTTTTCTCTGAAATCGTACACCACTATCTAGTGTCGTACACCATGAAGCCCACGTCATGTTAAATATAGTTTTCCATGAAATTCCCCGGACTAATTCCACGACATTGCTCCACTTGTGAAGCAACTAAGAACAGACGTAATTAAGTGCGACCAGAAGATAATATATACGTGGAAAAGGCGCCGTTAGAAAGAAGTACAACAGACACAATGGAGGAGATATAGAGGCAAGAATGAATATAATAATCCGCATTCAGTGAAAGTCTCTTCTAACAAAGCAATGAAAACTGTTGTCATACGCTTTATTAGTTCTCTGAAAGCCACGCGTCAAATGCAAAAGAAAAGAATTTCACTAACCTTTTATGACTAAAAATATCAGAAGCAAGGCAAAAAATGTTAAGAGCGGATAAAAGTAAATGGTTCCTATGAATAGATCCACCTTGATGGCACGGTAAGTGAAACACCTCCCTCGTTCCAAATCAGCCATTGTTACACAATCACGGACCTCCAGTTGCATTCTGGGATGGATTGATGAACTGAGAAACCGGTGATGGAAAATCCGAATAACTCACCTGAAAAGAAAAGATAATTCAAGTTATGAACACGGCTATAGTCATGGGTTACATGAAAGATCATCAATACATTGTTTTAAAACGAGAGACCCAAGATGATTGCTCAAAAAATGGATAACAGACAAAGCAACTAATTCAGTACTTATAATTGGTACGATACACGCCAGTCAATCATAGAAGGTGAGAAAGGCAAATTCGTTTGCTCCGCCAAAAGCTAAATCAGTCACATTAGGGGATGGTAAGACGATGGTATGCAAAAGGATGTGACTTAAATAGGTTTTCACAACTAGGCAATTTGCAATCATCAATAAGCAGAGGAGGTATAGGTAAGAAAGAAATGTTCATACAACAGCCAGCGCGAGACACCATTCCACAAAAAGAAATATCTGCTTAAATTTAAAGATAGGAGCAAGGGAATCATGAATTACACTTGGATTATGCATATCTATGGTACTGAGGCATGGGCGATGACGGCGAAAGTCAAATCAAGGGCGAAGCAATTTGAAATGAAGTAATCAAGGATTTGTAAGAGAGGGATTTGTAAGAATATGTATGTGTGGAAAGATTTGCTATTAGGACAAGAATTTGGTGGAAAACTGCGTCTAGCAAATGTTAGGGCTGTTGAGCAGTGATGTGAATGAGGCGATAGCAAAACAAGTTTCAAGTGAAGGAAATAATTATATGCAGATAGGTTTACTGACGCCTATGTCATTCAAAAACTAATTAAAAAAATTGGGGCATTATTTTTATAATAACTATCACCAAATTGCACGCTATTGGCTACTGGTCAGCCCATTATTGACTCTCATTAGGTTTAGGTGTCCATTGGTAATTCTTCGCACATTCCCAAGCTAAAGAGATGATAAGTAATTTAGTTGGTTCATGCTACATGCCTTTCTAAATTAACATTTTAACGATACAAGTAATATTATCTTTTCTAAGTTACAATAGGCAATATAATCTAAAAGCAAAACCTTACGACGGCAGTGAACGAGGTATGCATGCATGTATATCAAATTTCATCATCTTAATAAAGTATGACTCGATATCGTGTGTGTCTTACGTCAATGGTCGCGTTTCCGGAAGCTCTTCCGGTGACCCCAAAACTCAGCCCAAGCACCCAGTGGACAAATGAATGTTTGGACCGCATACATGTATATCCTTGTCGGAGTAGAGTGATGATTATGTGAAAAAGAAGCTCAAATCTGTTACTTTTTTACAAAATTCAGAAACAATTGTTCATAATGAACAGCTAAAACTGAGATTTGAAAGATTTTTAAAATATTTTTCATTTTAATCATTTTTTGTTACCGAACTGGTACTTTCTAACGTTTTATTTTTCATTTTAATTTGAAATTGAAGCTGCTAAATTTGTTTTTTTTTGCATTTTTTAATTTCTTAATATTTTTCGCACTTTTTTCAAAATTTAAAACAATATAATTAATAAGCTATGATAAGAAGGAAGTTAAGACGCACGAGAAACTCATATGTGAGCCACTTCATGAGGCAGTGTATATATTGAGATACTTGGATCGTAATTCCAAATGTTCGCAATAAGTATGCAATTCGTGCCTTTCAGTCTGAACTCCAAATTAATAGGCAGATGGGAAATGAAGCCATTCATGGACTTCGTGGGCGGATCAGGCAATCTCAGAAAACGGCCCGGATAGTAAAAGAGGGACCGAATCGACTCATTCTGAAAGGTTTCCAGTTTTTGACGAATACGTGTAATACGGCTATTAATTAACCTAAATATCGCATAAACTGAGATTTATAAAATTTAAATATAACTTTTACATTTACTTATCATATTTACCCATTTCATTTTTTAGCATCTTCTTTGGTTCATTTGTATGTTATCACTAGCGTAATAGTAATTCTAAAAATGAAAATGGAGAATTTTCCGAGTATGCTTACTAAAATAATGTAAAGGAATGAAACGATATGTAGTGATCGACAAATGTGACTCGCACCACGACCTCTCCAATGAGAAGTGCCCGTGGCAATGAATCGGCAATCATCGTCACCACCACCGCTCTGCGTCTAAACGCTCATCGACACGACATGCCTCGGACGGTCGGAGCGGCGAAACTGAGGAGCAGCGAGCGGAGAAAGTCGTGTCGAGCGATGTGAGAAGGGCGATTCGACCGATAAGACGTGAGCGGTCGTTTGATTGGGAGTGCGTGTTTCGATTGTTCGCCAGGCACGTGAAGAAAGTGCTTCGACGAGTGCACGAAATTTGAAGAGGACGCGATTTGGCATTCGCGCGCCCGCCATGTTGCTCTCTCTCGCTCAACTGAAGAGGAGAGCCCACGAATAACACAGTGAGTCTCTAGTCGACCCCTGGATGTACTGTCACCCGCCGCGCATTCAAATTATTATTATTACAGTATTCTACCGATTAAGGTGTGGAAGATTCTCAATATGCGGAGATCCCCTTGGCAGAATCCTACGTAGAAAGAGCAAACCAAACCAAACTGCCACGAAATGAACCTAGAGTCGTCCTTCAGTATCCCAGAGAGCGAATTAGCGACCGACATATTGACTCAAGAGGACCTCAGCGTCAATGTATTTAATTTTTAATCCCGAGCCAAGATGCAACGTGAGTCTCAAGATAGAAGTGGCCCTTTACGAACTTGAAAGAACCAATAAGTTCAACTGTTACGGGAGCAAATCAGAGGAAAACGGATTCAGTATTGAGGACACCATGAAAACAATTATGATAACAAATGAAGCATTCACGAATAGGAAACAGCTGATGAGAGGATAGTTATGTAAAAGTTTAAGGGAAATTCTGAAAAAAAACAAGAGTCCGTTACGGGGATTAGCGCTTTATGGGGTGGAAACATGGACACTTAGGGAGGAGATTGTATGCTTTCTAGAGGTGGGTAAGGAGATGAATGGGGAAGGTGAAGTGGAGGAGGAGCGACGAAGTGCTGGACATGGTGGGCCTCAAGAGTACACTTTCAGGTGATGCAATGTTTACAATGGAATAGCTTCGAGGTTTAAGTGAGAACAACCTATGGCCTTACATAGCTAGTACTTATTGTCCTGTTCTCCACTCCGGCGTAAATAGGCAAACAGTAAATCACGGCATAGTTACAGTGACGAACTTTCACATTTTATTTCTGCGTGAATTTATATAAAAGGATTCCGCAATCGATCACACGTGATGTCGTACATTTGAATGAGTTTTCAAAATGAGAATGTTAGGCAAAACGACGATATGACAAAAATCAATAAAATTAATTAAACTATTCCTTGCGAACGCAAATTCTTGGGAATTAATGGGTCGCGTAGTATTCGTCGCTGTTTTGCGGACTTTTTTGAAAACCGATTAGAAAGCGAGCGAAGAGGTAGCTTCGATGGAACTGCCCTCCCTCCCCCCCCCTCCCCCCCCCCAAGCCCCCTTCGTATGCTCTCCCCTTGCTGTCTTGATTCAGATCAGCACTAAATCCTTAGAGAAAAGCACGAGGGGTCATTCGCCGCTGGAAACTGCAACAGTGCTAGTTATAAGTAGTAAAACTCGATTGGCGGTCTCCGGGCGACGACGAAACGCCGACAATCTATATATATATATATATATAAAAGAAAGTCGAAAATCGTGTTAGTTAGAACACTTATAACTCGAGAACGGCTGCACCGATTTTAGTGACATTAGGCTCTTTGGATTTGTCTCAGCCCCGGATAACATATAGGGCATTAAAAAATAGGAAATGTTCACAAAAAAATTCAACTTTATCTTACAATTAGAGATATGTTTTTAGGAGTTGATTGTTAAGACGGTCAAAAAAATAAGATTTTTCTTCGTTTTTACTTATGTATTGACTAATCTTTTTAACAATATAAAAAAATTTAAATGTTCAAACATGTTAAAAATATTAAAGTTATATTAAAATAGTATTAAAATAATTGAATTAGAGGTAAGCTCAGCTCGAATTGAGTTGTCAACAAACACATAATTACCGTGTGTGTAAACAAATCTCCAAGCAATTGTTGATTATCAGTAATGTCCGTGTACTCTGCATGAATTCAAATCTTTTAACTTTGTAATAAACGAAGACGAAGTCACCAACTATCTATCTGAATATTAAAAGTCCTTGGACGCACCTGGCTTACCACGGCACGATTTACAGCTAAAGGAAGGCTCTGTGTTCATGATCTTTCGAAACCTAAACCAACCAAAACTATCCAACGGAACGTGTTTGGTTATTTAAGAAGCTGATAATGAAAGTGATTCACGCCACTATACTCAAAAGGAAAATTAAAAGATGAGGAAGTTCTCAATCCGAAGATTCCATGATCCCAGCTTACATACCCTTTTGAGCTTAGACGTATTCAATTTCCAATTCGTGATAACGATTAACAAATCGCATGGTCAGTCTTTCAGTTTTTGTGATGTTTGTTCTCATTTGTCAGTGAAAACCCATGATTTTCTCATGGTAAATAATATGTGGTATGTTTACGAGTCGGTAAACCTTCCGCTTTATTTCTTCCTTCGCTTCAAGGCTAGGAATTCGCGCGGCTAGGAATTAAGGATAGGAGCAGCTAATACTGGCGGGTCTGTAGGGTATAGAAAACTCGCCAAGGTAAGCGAGAGGTGTGGGGGCCCTCCCCAGACATTTTTTAGGATAAAAGGTTCAAAATAGTAGGTTTTGCGGCTGTGTGAACAGTTAAATATTTTGTGACTCATCCGTCCCCTTAATATTAATATCCAAATGTTTTATGAAAAGATTCTCTGAGCTTTTGGGGGGTTTTAACCCCCAAAAACCACCCTCGCTGCGTCCCTGCTTCGCTTCGCTATTTTTATTTAGCTTCATTCGCTTTATCCTGCGCCTGATAACAAAACAAAAACTGTTGTTTATCAGAAGGCGCTTGACGCAAGACATTAAACCCGAATGTGTAGGGCACAACGCATGCAGCACGTTTACGCAGTGCATTTTTTCCAAACAGAGATACTATTACTGGCGCGCCTAAAGTCATTTGATACGAATGCTGCTTCATAGGGGCTTTTCTTACACTATTTTGAGCATCAGTCAAGCGTCGGTCTAGCGTTGCGTTAACCTTCCCCGTGAACGAGCCAAGTTTACGCTACGGACTTAGACCTAAAAACATTTTTTTACGGTTAATAACACAAATAGCCAACAACTGAATTGTGTGTAAACAACTGAACTGCGTATAATTTTTATTTCATCAATATTTTCTCATTTAATTTATAATAAATCAAATATGATTAAAACGATACAGCCGCTCTTTATTTATAAATGGTGCAACTAAACTATAAGTTCATTGAATGTTAGGCGGTACGAAGTTCGCAGGGTCAGCTAGTATTTATTTAAAACGGAAATTCAACACGAGCGCGCTGAAGCTTTCCCTGCAGAGAAAGCGCAAGTGGCGAGGACGGATACGTGTGACCCCTTCGAGTCAGAGAGGTCAACGTAAATAAATGCGGACGGAATGAAGTGATGTTCCCCGAAGAGAGAACTCTGGGTGGCTGGGCGAACGGAATAGATATGCGGAGCACTCGATGCAAGCGTTCGAAAGTTGGTGAGCAAGCATTGCAAACCCCGTCGAGACATCGTTTCACAAAATACTTGTGGTCTTTGGAATAGGCCACTGACAGCAGAGGTCATTTGCGCCATGAGGGATGGGAATGGAAGGAAGGGTGGAGAGAAATCCGGCGCCGGCATCAGCCTGCTTTTAATGACCAAGGGAACCACAGCTTAACGTCCCATCCGACGGACGGAGTGTTGAATTTGAAGTGCTTTCCACAATGCCCTCTAGTGAATTTATATAAAAGGATTCCGCAATCGATCACACGTGATGTCGTACATTTTAATGGGTTTGCAAAATGAGAATGTTAGGCAAAACGACGATATGACAAAAATCAATAAAATTAATTAAACTATTCCTCGCGAACGCAAATTCTTGGGAATTAATGGGTCGCCTAGTATATAGTCATCGGGCAGTCTATACACATATCCTTGCCACCGCCGTGGTTTGAACCCGGAGCCACAGGGTAGGAAGACAACACTCAAGGCCAACACCATCCCTATCCCATGTTTCACAAACTGAAATATAGTTTACATTGAAAGCATTCTAGCTCCCAAGGTAGGCTTACATGGATCATTCCGCTGATTACCCCGGTCTGTCTCCCCTCCCTTCCCATCATGCACTTCCCTCTTCAATTCACTATGAGGACATTCTATATGTAAATCCTATTATCATCCTTCCCTTCTCTCGTTTATCCATCCCAACATTCTTACCCTAATCTAACACTGTTTTCCCTTCTCAGTACTCGCTCCATCCGTACCTTCTGTCTCCTCGCCCAGACGCTGCCTCTCCTCACCCACCGTGTCCAGCACTTCGCCGTTCCTCTTCCTCTCCGTCCACTTCACCTTCTCCATCCTTCCGCACACCTCCGTGGCCTCCCAGTCTTCCCTCGTCCCCCTCCGTCCATAGGAGTCCTCAGTCTTAATGTCACTCTCCTCCTACACATCAGCGACGTTAGGAGTTTTTGCCCGATATGTTGACGTGACAGAACTTTTTTAATTTACGCATTTTGTTTTAATTTTCTTGAATGTGCACCCTTTTTCCACATATCTACAATTAGAGGGGAGCTGATGCTGAAAATGCGACGCTTGTTGTCCAAGCCTAGAGGAGAGGATGAATCTCGTATGCGAAATTATGAATTAGTTGGTCCATCGGCGCTTCAAACGGTTTCCTCGTCGGAGGAATCCTCACACACTCGCTCTGTGCGTCAGCACAAAGGATGCTTTAGGTTTAGATAAGTGAAGATGGCGCTCATCTTGAACTTAGGAATAGGCGTGAGCACATCACAAATTCATTGCCACGCATTCAGACCTTTCACTTGGTCACCTCCCTTTCACTTGGGACGACTTTCTTTGGGGTTGTCCACGGGCAGTTTGAACCCGGGACCCATAAATCAACAGCCACGCTCTTTTTATCAGCCTTTACGTTTCCGTTTCTGAGAGCATAATGAAAATAATGTACACGCCATCAGTCATCATAGAAATATAATTACGGTGTATAACCTATGTCGTGATTCGAAAGAGCTGTCTTTATGATATGTATTGATCTTAAAATTAGGGTGACAGAATTTTGCAACGGTTAGTAGGCCACTCCGCTCCACCTATATTAACAAAACTTATAAGATAGGCACGGGCATTGGCTGTGAGATACCAACGATCAATCGATCTACGAGGAAGCATCCCCAACAAATACTCCTCCAAGGTCGAGATGAGCAGTGTTGGAACGAAAATGAGTCCGCCGAATGAAAGAAAAATAATAAAAATGACTCGTGGAGGGAGTGAGGGCGCTTTCATAAACACATTGTTCACGCGCATGACGTCACAATGGCGGAGGGCGTGGACCTATCCTGTGTCCCGCGCCTCACCAGCGCCACGCGTGTCGGAATGCACGGCCGAGATAATGGCCACTTGCACAGCAGTCACGTGACACCATGAGCGAGAATTCCGTGAACGCGAAGAGCCCGACCGCGAAGAACCGACAACCCCAAAATGAGGAGCAGAATCGCGGTTTCCCGAAATTTGTGCTGCGACAGCCGGCCATTTTGAGGATCGAAATTAAAGAGGACATTTTGTATTGTGCACTCCTTTTTATTGAAGAAAATTATTCGCAGTAGGGAAGGACCATGTTCGTAGTATTCGTTTCGATACATGGCGTTATCTTCGCTTCAAGTGAAGAAACAAATCCTTACGACGCTGAGCGTCGAGACGAGATGTCAATTCTGTTATCAAAGAAACGCAGGTGCATTTTCGTTCAAAAATACGATCTGATACGCACGTACACAGGCAAAAGACGACATGACAGTATAAAGGTACATTTTCCTGCATATAGTTCTAACACTAGCATGCGATAACGGCCTATATCTCCGTTATATATTTCAATCTTGTAAGAATTTCAAGATTAAAATAGGTTATCAACACAACAAGAATGCCTCAAGGAACTTGAAAAATAAATTGATTTGGATAAAATAATAATTATGATAGTATGATACCGATTAAGGTACGTAGGTTTGTATGGGGAATTAACCAAGTATTTCTCTCAGTCTCCCTTCCCTTCATGGGCCTACTACTTCAATTCACAATAAGACCTACTCCCTTTCATTCTATCTAATAATCCGATTCTCTTCCTTCCTCTCCCTCGTTTACCCAACATTCTTCCCTCTGATAACACTGTTTTCAACATCCCCTTCCCGCTCACTACTCGCTCTATCCATACCCTCTGTCTCCTCCGTATCTCATCCAGAAACTACCTCTCCTCACCCACCATGTCCAGCACTTCGTCGTTCCTCTTCCTCTCCGTCCACTTCTCCTTCTCCATTCTTCTCCTTACCCACATCTCGAATGCCTCCAATCTTCTCTCGTCTTCCTTCCCAAGTGTCCACGTTTCCGCACCGTAAAGCGCTACACCCCAGGTAACTCCTCACCAAACCTTTCTTTACATTTACACACAACGATCCTCTCATAAGCTTCTTCCTGCTCATGAACACCTGATTTGAAACATAAAATAAGTTTTTGGTGTTCTATTTGAAACATTATATTTTGAGTAAAATAAATCTGTGAGCATTACTAAACGCCGAATTGATATTATAATTCGTTTAAACGAACCCATATATATTCTTTCAATCTCAGGCGATAGATTATGCGGATAGAAACGGCAGTATTATGGGAAATGGAGTCAGCGAATAAAATACTAACTTTTTTTATTTCGTTAAAATCCAGATACTCTTTCATCGCGGGTACACAATTCTACGGAAATAAAATTTCTTATCGAAATAAGCAACATGTAAACAAACGCTATTGCAGGAATCAGCCAATCAGGAGCACCATATTTATCACGTGGTATGAGATTTGGACACGTCAATCTTGGTTTCATTCGCCATGTCGAAAGTCACTAATGGTTATAGTTATTGAAAGAGAGAGACGGAATGACGTTAGAGAGCCATCTATCGTCTGCAAACGACTCCTAATTATAGAGTAAAATTCTCCCCGGTTGAAAATAATTATTTCGAAGTAGTTGCGGAAACTGAGGCGAATCTGTTTCTGTGTCGAAAACATTTCGCATTGTGGAATAAGTGTAATATACTGAAAATTATTCACAGGAAAAAGAAACGCACATACTCTGACGCTAATACGAAAAATTTAACTCTATTTCGGCCCTTCTTCAACTTCGTGTTCCCCGCAAAGAAATTGCACACCTGGCAAGAGTCACGCAGTTGATTACTTCGCCGAAAGGGCGGCAGCACCAAGCTCGAAAGACCACTTTCCGAGCGCTAGCTGGTAGTGCTCTCTGGCGGGGAATTTCCGAATGCTTTTCCGGCGCGGAAATCGCAAAGGATTCTAGTCTCATTTCATGTACAAGCAAACGGAAATTCGCAAACAGAAGCGAATGATGGACATTAAAATTATCACGACTTCTATTAATAATAATCTGAATGAAAATAGTTTGGAAATATGAATAAAAACTATTTTAATGAAAAAGGATAAGTTATTCGCAAGAGAATTATATATCCTTTCGACCCTCATTGCGGCAATCAACATTTAAGCTGAGAGACTAAGAATGACATTTTAGCGAAAACTCAAATCATTATTAAATCTGATAATCTATCTTAACCGGTAAGTACTAACACCTAACTCGATCAGGTCTAGCTTTAACAAAACTAATAATAATATGACTTTAGTCAATTACATGTGTCTTCATTAGACAATATGAGCCTTAGCTTTTGAAAATATCCTAAATGATCATTTCATTAAGTAAAAAACGTTTGGTAACAGGCAACTGCACAATGATTACACATGATTAAAGGAAAGAAAAATTAACATCCTTAAAATATTTGACTTTAAATTTATTTTAAGTATCAAATAATATCGATAAATGCAAGGTTTAATTTTTCCCCATAGTAATACATTTTGCTCTATACTTCCATCAAATAGATTACTTTCTCAAAAGTTGAAACAAAATCCTTACCTTTGGAAGATTTTACCTGAACTAATTATGAAGCAACGGACTTAGTGCATGAAATAATTTCCGAGTATTATACATTAAGTCCTAAAAAATAAGAATACCTCTGGTAACAACTTTGGAGACAAAAAAATAATAAAATAATGAAGCGAGACAACATTAATTTCAAAATAAGTGTGAACAAAAATGGCAATGTCCCCGTGAAGGCTAAAGTTTATAAATATTTAAATCTTTTTAAATCTTTTTAAAATTCTTATTTAAAGTTGAGAAAAAATTATGCTGATAGGTTTAAAATTTTGATAAGGGGATTTTCAATGAACATAAGAATCAACCGAGAAGACTGATTAAAGTAAACAAATTCTGATGAGCCACAAAAAAAGTTGTGAAAAAGTAAAAAAAAAAAAGATTGTTGAAGACTGAGAGTGATTAATGATTTTACATGATCTCGCCCGCAAGAGATGACACACACGAAGGCTCGTAAAGGAAATGAGAGATAAGGTTTATCAAGAGGAAAAGTGTTTAGCGCGTACGAAAGATGCTTGAAACATCAGAAAAACAAATGATAAAAACCTCACTTTTTAGAAAATTTTAAGTGTGGAGTGGCAACGGGATGGTCAAGTGAGGGAGGGCCACAGATTGAAAGAATCCGTCGGCCTCGGCTCGCATGCAAGACTCGGAAGGGAATAAAGGGGCGGGCTTAGACCACGGGGCGGGTGGAAAAAATAAGAGTAAGATTTAAACGATTTTAATTTCTCCTGGTGAATACTTCTGACGAATATTTCTCGGGTTCTCAGCCAGGTTAATGCTTTTATACATGCCGACGTTTCGGGAGACGACTTGTCTCCCATCCTCAGGGCTGTGTTACTTTAAGGAAGTCCAATTTCACACTCTTATGTAAAATATTGTCTTAAAGACGAATAAATCTAAAAAAATAATATAAAAATAATCTTAAAGCTAAATAAAGACTTACATATTATGGTACACTCTATATCAATTCGGTTTATATAAAAGCATTAACCTGGCTGAGAACCCGAGAAATATTCGTCAGAATAAGATTGAGTTCCGCCAGGCGGCAGCACATTTCCCCCGCCAACAGCGCAGCACGTAGGCAAGGAAAGAAAAACAGTGGAAAAACGAAAGAGAGGCGACGCGGGGAGGGAAGAAAGTGTTTCTTGACGGTGGAAGGGTTGAAAGGGGCAAGGGGGGGCAAAAAAGGCAAGTGGCGGGTTTTGTTTTCGTTGAGCTTCGGTTGAAGGAATCTGTGCAGCCAGCGTTTGACCTCGCCCACAGTCCTCCCCTTCACTTGACCTCTGACCCCCCTTCGGTTCTCACGAGGATAATTGGGCTTGTGATGGTGATGGTGCTGGAGTCACGTTTTGGATATGAGAGTGCATGGAGGTCACTCCATGATTCAGGACATCCCAACACGAATAACGCCCGCCCCTTACCGTAAATACCCAACGACGACGAAGCGACCAACCAAACCATTGAATAGCTTATATTATTTCGATCCAGGAACTATCGGCTGAACACTTTGAAGAGAATACCTTTGGGTTTTCGGCCACTACTAAAGGCATAATTCTTTTAAGAGGACGCAACGCTCATATCTCGATCGACTGCTATTCTTTTAATTCGAAGAACTAGCTTGATCCGTGGAACATGAGATGCTCACAAGGTCAAATATTTTATTCACAACTCGAGGGTAAATCACTGTGTGCAATCCAGCATTGTGAAACCCTAGAGCTCACTTTTCCCTAGGTGTCATTCAAATTCAAGAACGAAAGAAAGAAGAATCTTGAAGTGTATTTTAGCCGTTAAATTAAGGCTGGGAAAAGTAAGCAGCAGACATTGAAGCCCTTGTCTTATGAAGGGAAACGTACTATAAGGGAGTATTTGCAGGAAAACGCACGGCAATGTAACAGTTAAATCGCCATCTAGTGTTTGGTAAAAATGAGTGCGTGCGCGATCAAGTAGGTTCTCGAGCACTTAAAGAAGCCTTTTAGTAGAGGAAATAAGTAACTAAAAGAATCTACATTTCCACTAAATTCTATTCAAGACAAGAAAAAAGTAATTAATTTATTTAAGTATTTCCAGGAAAAATAGCAAAACAAAATTTTCGCTGGGTTGCAGGAAACGAAGAAAGAAATACTTACAATTATGCTCATTTTTAAGAGTACCTATCTTAAACGTCTTGCGGCTCAATATGTTGCACGTTTTGTAACAATGACATTCCTCCACGACCATTGAGCACTTTGATGGATGGGGAAGCGGTTATCGGCAGCGCGCAGCAAACGATGTATCATCGGAGAGGGTTAGTGGACGAGACTTCGTATGAGCAGTCGAACGAATCTTCAAAACATCATGAAAACGAAAAGCAAAGCAGATTTTACAAATAATGACCGTGAAAAAAATGATAAGAAAATGGAGAGAGGTCATTTTATCCCCTGCTGCGATTCTAGTGTTGACGAAATATGCTCAATTCGCAGGAACAGATAGCATCGATAAAAAAGCTTCTAAAACTACTTACATTTTTTCCCTACCTTACTACCGAATTAGCCACCTAACTGGTATAAAGAAAAACTGTTTTCGATCGTCATCACCGAATAATTCCCACCATTACCAATGCAGAGGCTGAGAAGGCAAAGAGGACGTGGTCTGGAAACTGGGAAGGGGCTAGACACTCGATTCGTCTAGCAGGGGCTAGACGGGCACCGCACGGGTGGGTTCACCCTCACAATTATGTCCCCCACTCCCCCGCCCTCCAAACAGCAGACAGCGAAACAAAAGCGACCCTTTCCACGACGACCACCATCTATTTCTCCCTTCCCTCCGTCGCGTCGCACTTCCCGATCTCCTTTTTTTCTCTCTCTCTCTCCAGCTCACCGTGACTTCTCGTCTTCCGTAGTGACCGTGCTCAAGGGAGGAGGATAGGTCACGTGCTTCGTGGACGGCGCCCAGCCAAAACGACGAGTCTGGAGGACGAACCGGAGGAAACAAACGAAGCGAGAGGAGCGTGCATTTTTATTATTTAGACACCGAGAAGCGATTTTCCCCTAGTGAGTCTGAGCTTCGCATTATACTGCAATAGAAAGGATGTCTGGTCCGTCCCTAAATAAGTAGACACCCAACTTGCATTTAAATGGTTTTTCAAAAATCAGCACTGACGACAGAGCTTTCCGAACTTAGAAATAAGCTATGGTCAGGGCTACCAACCGATATTTATTTCCGTGGTAACGTGATCTATCACATTTTTATAATTTACACTGTTATTCCTTGCCATTCTAATACGATTATACAAAATACTGAATAGAAGTGGATCGCCATGCAATTGTCGCCTCTCTGCAGGTATTTTTGAAAAGCGATTAAAATGCGATCGAAATGATAAAGCTTCCTCGGGATTGAAAGCGGTCTCCCACTAAAAACCGGTCAAGTGCTAAGCAGTTTTGTTAGTAGGCCATGTCTACTCGGACCAAGTTAAATGATTAACTGGGCATTAAAACCTACGACCAATAATTACCTATACATTAAATAGCTGACCAAACAACCGATTAGGAAACCCATTCAAAGGTCGGTGTCCACAGTAGATATTATTTAAACGAAATGAAACAGCAGCCATGACAATGTGGAAAAATATTTGCTTTTCTCTTCAGTTTAACGAATGTAACAACAAGATATTCACGAAATATTCTCGCATTCTCTATAATTAAATAAAAACTTTACCATGTTGACCAAATTATATGAGGTAAACAAAAGCCGATACATGTTTCCACTGTAGGCACCCGACTCCACATCATACAACCCGTGCCCAAGGTAGTTGTTACTGATTGCCCGACTTATTAACGGCCAAATGATACACAACGGTCAAACTATGGCCACCTTGAATTAACATTGAGGACGATTGGAGAGAAAACCAATTGACGCGAGAATAGCGTCGAAGAGAGCGCAGATTGTATTCTTTAAAGTAGGGAGACACGAGTTTCGGTTCTGCTGCGCATTTAAGCGGAGGCTGCGACAATTCTCTCACCCAAAAGTGAAGACGCGTGGATTTTTCCTTCGCTTCAAAGAAACGCCTTGGATTTCCTAAAACGGTCCATCTCGTCCCTGCAGCTCTCCTCCCCTTGCTTGGAGGCAAAAAAAATAGAGAAAAACAGAATGCGTGGTCATTCGAGGCGGCAGGCATGTGCAGAGCACCCTTTGGTGAGATTGGCGATGGACGTCACGCGTGACAGTGAACTGTAAATGAGTCCAGACGTGTCCGTTGCGAGCACGACAGTCTGGTTAAAGGCGTGCTCGCACGCACGAGTCATTACACGACGTACCCTGTTGTTCGTCAAGACGAGCAGAAAATGCTGCATGACTCACCCACCCTTGCCAGTGGCGGATACAGATGGGGGTCCTCCCTTGCGGGTCCGGCCGTATTGCCAAACATTGCAGAACCACAATTGTGACTTTTTTATATCATAAGATGGCATTGTCTTATATATGTGTATAATTACTTTAATTAAAATTTTTTACTCTGCATTTGACTAGATTATTTTTTATTGCGATGAAGTAAAGGCCACTCAATATATCTTTTGCGCCCCCCCCCTTGAGAGTTTTCTCCATCCGCCACTCACCCTTGCCAAAGAGTATATTGATCTCATGCGCGCCGCTGCATTATTTTTTTATGGCAGGGGCAAGTAAAAGTATACTTGGGGGTTTAAAACTAAAATAAAATAATTTAAACAAATATCCGTTTGAATTGAAAAAAGTGGCTCGCGCAACATAACATAGAGAAATGAGGAATCACAAAAGCTTTTTCGGCAGTGGGAGCAGAGTGGCCTGTGTTTAGGATTGGTTAAGACGGCGCCTGGTTAGTGGTTAGGGGGAACGATGACATTGGGGTGTGGAGGGCTCCTCCCTTGAGTGGATTATGGAGACAATTATAGGGAAAACACATGGAGAAAATGAAAGGAATGAGTAAATTCCACACCACATCACATTTCATCCACATATGCGAATTGTAACTGACTCAAGTCCAAGTTTGATATGCGGGGGAGATAGGCTGGGATTGCTCACACAAATGGAACGGATTTAAATTTATACGAAGTAATATTATAGATCACTGTACGCCGCGGGTATCACTGCATCATTCATCGAACTAATTCACACCACGCAATCACACCAGAAGTTGTTCGGAGAGGCGAGGCGATTCACGGGCGCGTGAATTTTGCGCATTCGGGGTAGAAGGTTCCTTCCCCCGGACCACCAACGAATTGGAGGATTTCTTTGTTTGGATGAGCGGAGGCCTCAACCAGGATGTGAACCCAGGACCCTTCGATGAGAAGCCATGCGCCATCTCCACCCACGCTTCCGAAAAGCAAATGGCAAACGCACGTTTTATTCGATACATTCAATCGGTACAGTGCATTGTGATTTCTTGGGACCATTTGCTATCATATTCTACGTAAAATACATTCCTCAATCGAATTAGACAACGATAAGTATGTACCTATTCCTCATTTGGAGAGAGGGGAGTGGTGCCTTCTCCTTACACACGACCCTTCCCTTCGAAATAGGCGAGTGAATAATAGTGGACTCTCAGGAGGGAAACTGTTCGCAGTCCATTAAAAAATTCCCGTAAAAGAAGGGAGAGATGGTGTGTTGTAGAAGCAAGAGAGAGGTTGCGAGTGTGGGTGGACAGCGTTCCTCTTTTCACGACTGCGTGTGACTCACCCAAAATAACTCAATTAAGCGTCTGCGCCCGCCGACAAGAACATTTTGCATCCCCCGACACTCTCAACCCTTTTTTTCCCGAACAACCCCTTTCGTGGCACGGCTAATCCACTTTGGGAAATTAAGGTGGCGCCGCGGCGAAAGGGTCCCTCGACGACGACACAAGGGCCCCTCACACAGAGTGAGTGAGAGGGAATGGAGGTTGAGGTGGCCTTTCATTTCATCGGCGCGTCGTCGGTCGTCCTCCTGAGCCCAAAGCAGACGAAACGAAGGATGGGACGAAAAAATGTGTGCGCTCGCATTAACAACACCTGCCAACTGAGAAAAAGAGACAACGTACACGGATGGTCATCAAAATAGAGTCTTCTCTTTCATCATCTTCCCTGCGACTCCTCATTATATATCTCTCACGACAGACGCCCACTCCACTTCTCTTATTTCGGCTGTCTCTCGGCAGCACAGCGCGCTTTTAGCCCAGAATAAGTGTTCAACTAAGTCGACTAACTAACGGCTTCCGTAAAGATCTCATTTTTTTACATTTATAATGATGGACCCTAGGGAAAGGCAACGGCGCTTACGTCGGCAGTGCAGATCGAAATGGTAAAAAGAGTTTTTTTTTTAATTTAATATGCACCTAGAACTAAAATAGAGATGAGCATTATAACATGAAACCTACAATGATATTTGTAAAACCCTTCAGCCACGAGACATTTTGATACCTCCATCATTTTTGAAAGCTAAAGATCCGTAAATTTGATAAATCCGCTCCGTAGCCATAAAAAATGCGCTTAAATTCGTTTCAGAGCGAACAGTGGAATTACCATGAAATAAAAGTCGTTAGTAGTATATCAGTGAATGAAGACATAAAAGGGCTTTCATTTTATGTAATTTATTCGAAGATCGATTGAGGGGTTGATGTGAGAAATTAGTCCTCAAACTCGGGCGACAGAATTTGGCATCGGACAACGGTACCCCCCCATTACCGAGGGAGAGTATCTATCATCATGCACGTGCATAAAAATTCACTGCGAGATGGAGTATCATTTGGTATCCTTGAAGCAGATTTATTCGTACGATACCAGCTATCTGTGACCGGAGAATACGACGTACTATGATAAAATATAAAATACTGCTTTATCCGATGTTCAAACACAATTCGACAGTAGGTGACAGTCTCATGCTAGCTTCATTGTTGAGCAGTTCAAAAGTCGACCGCGAGACGAACCATTCATCAAAAACAGCGCTTGGTTTTCACACTTCCATTCAAACGTAACAAAATATCTGACGTATACACGACTCGGTATATTCCAGTGTCAATCTCTACGAAAAGTGGAAGATAAGACAAAATTCAAGGCTTGAATAGGATATTTCATGAGGTTTTGGCGTCTCCATAATCGTGTCCTAACCAGATAAAATCGGATTCACACACATCCGTCGATTACCTTTATTATTTCGGGAAAAGCACGAACTAACTATTTTGCAGGCTGTTATCTCAAAAAATAGAAACTAAAACATTCGGGAATTGAGCCAAAAAAAGGGAGACATTAGTAATTGATGAGACTCATCTTCACTTTAGAGGTACCTACCAAGTTAAACACCACCACATATAATATATATATATATATACACACAATGTATCTTCAGCTGACGAAGAAGCCAGAAGTGCTTCGATAGCTTCAAGTTTATTTATTCAATGTGAGTGTTTCTTTTTTGTGTCTCTGTGTGTATCGACATTAACTTAAACTATTTATATATATATATATAAATATAATAAAAAACCCTAGGGTGGGCAGTATCAGAACACACAATAAAGAATAGAAACTAACACTCACTAAATAACTAAATTTTCGGTGGCATTACCACCTTCCTCGGAGTTAGGTTAAAGACTGTAGGTAGAGGGTAAAGGATAGCTGAGGGAAGGGGAAATAGAGGGGAGGTAGGGTCCAAAGAGGGGGGGAAAAGAAGTGGGTTGAGGCAATTAAGGGATTAGCGGTGGATGTTTAAGCCGGGAGGAAGAAATGCTTTGAATAGCCAAATGTAGCTTAATTCAATAGAATTAAGTTTGAGTGGGTGGTCAGTGGGGGGAAGGGAGGCTAAAACTGAAACATTGTAGCAATCATTGAATTGACGCTGATGAGTGGCCGCATGTTTCGCCACTGGGAAGGATGCAAAGTCAGAGGAAGAGCATGATGCTCTGTGGTTATTAATTCTAAGATTAAGGGGAGTTGAGGATTTGCCTATATAAAAGGAGGGACAGTGCTTGCATTGAAGAATACCCCTTACAGAAGTCACCCAATACTCCCATTAGCACACCTTCGCCCTGCGGTCGTCCTAGATGTAAGACCTGCCCTATTTTTACCCCTCCTTCTATCCCCAGTCATCTCGTCTCCTACCTACCACCACCTCCTGCGGCCTCCTGTACCTCAAAAAATGTAGTTTACCTTATTCAATGCAAGCACTGTCCCTCCTTTTATATAGGCAAATCCTCAACTCCCCTTAATCTTAGAATTAATAACCACAGAGCATCATGCTCTTCCTCTGACTTTGCATCCTTCCCAGTGGCGAAACATGCGGCCACTCATCAGCGTCAATTCAATGATTGCTACAATGTTTCAGTTTTAGCCTCCCTTCCCCCCACTGACCACCCACTCAAACTTAATTCTATTGAATTAAGCTACATTTGGCTATTCAAAGCATTTCTTCCTCCCGGCTTAAACATCCACCGCTAATCCCTTAATTGCCTCAACCCACTTCTTTTCCCCCCCTCTTTGGACCCTACCTCCCCTCTATTTCCCCTTCCCTCAGCTATCCTTTACCCTCTACCTACAGTCTTTAACCTAACTCCGAGGAAGGTGGTAATGCCACCGAAAATTTAGTTATTTAGTGAGTGTTAGTTTCTATTCTTTATTGTGTGTTCTGATACTGCCCACCCTAGGGTTTTTTATGATATTTACCTCGCCGAGGAACATTTCGAAGTGTATATATAAATATATATATATATATATATATATAGGAAATACATATCTATATAAAATTAATCAAACTCTATGAGATAAACGTGCAGATTGAAGGAACTGAGCAAATGGGTCGTAGTAAAGGAAGAATCCACTATGCATATTCCGGTTTTCAATTTTTTAGATAAAAATGTAATAGATTCCTGGCATCACCAAAATAATTCGGTAACAAGGAAGTAATACCACCAAATAAGCGTCTGTTTGGTCTCACACTACGATAAAAATTGATTGAGAAATAATAGTGAATGCAGGCCAAGACGCTAAGAAAAGAGGCTCACTTTTTCACGCAGAAACATCTATAAAACTATGGTGAGCATAATGAGGACTAAGAAAGGACTGTGGTGAGGTTGAGGGAATGCTGCCGAAACATCCTTGTTCCTTATTTAAGTATCTAGCGGGACTAGCCACGGTGATAACTTTTTACGGAGTCACCCGCAATGCACAAATAGTGCGAAAAAGGCGAATGATTTTTCCTTTGTGGATTTTTCGCACTTCCTTGTTCCATTATCAAGGCTTTCATCTAAAGAGTTGCCATGGTTACCATAAAGCACACAACATAAACTACCATGACGTAACCATAAATAATTTTTCGTATGAAGGCCTTTATAATGGAACAAGAAAGCCCCGAAACGTTGCCCCAGCATGTTTTTTTAAATTAATATAGATATAAAAAGGGACTGCTCTCTGCTGCAAGGAATACTCTACAAGAGTTACTCTACAAGTTAAGAGGCCAAGAAGATAACTCAGACCATAGACATCAAATCATCACCTGCGTGCGCTTTAAATTCGAGTGATGTCATCAAAACATAAATCATAGAACACCCAATGACCAGTAAACAACCTCGACTGTGATTTTACAATGCTCTGGAAGGTAAAGGTTGTCGATGAGTGAAATACTCCAACGGAGACAACGATCTCACAACGCCGCCAACAAACTCCTGGCACGGTTATCTTTCTTCTAAGTAATTATTTTATGAGACGGGAAAAGACAACCTTGGATGGAGTCAGTCCTGGAGAGCCGCGAAGGATATCCCGCGAAATTCTTCAAACAAACCGACCGACTCTGTCATCGCGCAAGAACACTCGAGAAATGCAAAACTCGCGAACGAGCAGTTTGCATTTCTCCCGAGGGATAATAAAAAGACGCCTCTCCGTTGCAGCGAAGGCGGTCGCAAGCACTTTTGGGATCTGCACACTCGGGGACAAAGGAGCAATGGACTGGGATGATGAGCGACAGACAGTGATTCCACTGGAGGGGAGTGTACGTGTAGGTAGATATAGCACTCATTCCTACCCCTTTCGGAACTCGCATACAGAAGAGATGAGTTTACACGGCATGAAGACGGCTCCAGGCATCTACGTACGTATGTGCTCTACACCAGAGACGATTTCCATGAGAGAATATGCACATCACTTGAATCTTGAAGCGGAGTGAGCAAGGAACTACACGCTGAGGAAACGTTCGTTCGAGGGCGTCTTGAGGAAGCCAACTTTTGAATGGTCTCTTCAACCGTTTCAACGATTCGGGAACTTTCAAGTCACCTCCACAAAGTTAGAACAACTCCACTCAAAATAAATACATATATTTTACCTCCGTCGAATTCATTCGGATGGAGAGGCTTCAAACTTTTATCTCCCTTTTAGATCTATCCTTAATCTTCCATTACACGTCTGAAAACGCGATTTTTCAATTCTCAGACATTTTTTTAGAAAATGAGGAAAATGACTGAGATGGAAACGATTGAGGAAGTTGTGTCTGTGACATCACGAAGAAAGGGAATGTCGAAAATCATTCAGCGGGAAAGCGTATTAGGTGTAGGAGAGAAGAGGAGATACAGAATGAAAGGCCTTCCTTTGAAGGCGAATTGAAGATGGCAGTGATAATAGGAAGAAGCTGGGATGATTGGAAAAATGCTACCAGCAAACCCACCTTTTATCCAGCGGAATATTTTCAATACTAGTACATACATATTTTTTTCTCGCGTAAGGTGATATTTAATTCTTAACTGATTTAATCCCTTCACGTATTCAAATACTTTTTTTTTGAAAAATTTCAATTTTGCAGAATCGCATAAATGTAAATTGCATAAGGAAGCACCTAATGGAAAATGACAACTTATTGTATTTACTTATACCTTGCTAGCTTATTACTTACTTACTTATTATTTGCTAGCGACTAATTAGACTCCCTCGCCAAAGATACAGGAACAGCTACGATAGGATTGGAAGGGCCGAAAAAGGTCTAATTAAAAATGAGAAATGTAATTAATAATTCTTCGTTAAAACTTTCGCGGGTTCTCGTCATTATGAATAATTTACAAAACCAATCGTTTACTATTTCGCGATTTTAGCACCGTAAACTGATTTTTCTGCAAGTGAAGTAAAATTTGAGGCTTTCATGGAGAAACCGAACAAAAAGTAAGCCTGGATTAATAAAATTTACAAAAGTCTTATAGGCCTTCAACGGCTCTGAACTATTACAGATAAAAAAGCTTGTCAAACTTTGAAGTTCACCCAGCACTTTACAAAGTTACAAAATTATTGCTACCATCTAAAAGTAGCATTGCATTACCGCAGCTTATTATTTCCTATGTGATTAGAATCAGAATTTATGTGGATATATTGATCTTTCTAGCCTATGAAAAGCACAAAAAGTACCGATTCTGTCACGTTTCCTAAATAAACTTGGCTAGGCGAAGTTGTTTTGCCTCGGTTTGGTTTCCGCAGACAAACATCTTTGAAGGCAAATAACGAAAACAATAAACTATGGGAAGAATGAAGGAGAGTGCTTTCTTTGTCCAAATAAATATGACACATTGTGCTCGAGACAAAGGGGGGCGTCAAGAAGGGTAGTAACCGTGTCTCCATGGAAGCATGCCGAAATTGCAACCCCGCGACGAGGACAAGGGGAACAGGAGAGAAAGCAATGCGCCCGAATGAAGCGGGGTGGAGGGGGGTTTGAGGCACTGAGGGTCGACCCCCTATCAAAGGGAGCCTCTCAGCAGCAGCACCAGGACCCCCTGGCTCAATTCAAGAACGTCAAGGGATGAGGAGGACCGCTCCTCGCTGGAGGCTGGCCGGCTCTTGTGGCGCCCACGGAATGGGCCGCCCCGTGCGTACCTCGAGGGGCCTTAGGACAATGCCTCCCTCATCCATCGACACGGGAAGGAAGGCTAATTGTTCTTGCACGGGATTCCAGTACACTAGAGTAGAGATTTATTGATAAATATAACGCGAAGAGCAATGCATCGGACTGAGTGCGTGAGACATTTATCATTTACGAATTCCCCCGACAAAAGCGGGAGCATAATAATATCAATCAACGATCCCAACTTGGGAGTTCCCGCTTCAAATCCCAATTAGGCACACTCCCTTTCATTCTCTACCAATAAATCCCGTTCACTGCTCCACCTAACAACCATTCCACCCCCTGAAACTGTTTTTAACATCGCCTCTCCGCTCAGTTTTCGCTCCATCCTAACTGGATGGATGGATGTTTGTGATTGTCCATCAAGTTAATTGGAAGAGAGGACAACAATGTCCTAAATTCGCTTGAGATAATAAGACGAAATAATAATAATAAATGAGTCTCTCTATTCCCATATGTATACCACAAGGACAAAGGGTCAAATTAGAAGTCGATAATTTAATCACCGACTCATTTTCAATGGCCGTGAAGGAACTTCTATTTTAAATGCAAGGTTCGATATTTACACAGGGAGCCATAATCTTGGACGGGAAAAACGATATTAAAATCGAAGTAGGAGGGAGAAATGGGTTGGTGGCAAAGACTGAAAAGCAGATAGATATAAGTCTGCAAAAACAGAGTTTCCCTCTTATGAAGACCAAAATATCAGCATAAAATTCAAAACATGTCCTTCAAATTGCACTCTGTAGCTTGTATTCCAAAAGAATTGAGCTCTCCGCGCTATATTTACAGAAATTGCATTTAGAACTCCGACAAGGCACATAGGTTTTCGCGTAATTGCTTTTCTTTGATTAAAAATATCCGCAATAATGCTCACGCAATTTTCACAAAAATTACTTTGCAATCGCAATGAATGATCGATCATTAAAAATTAAAGGTAGACCAATCAGATTTTAAAATAATTATTGCTGCAGTTTTGAAAGCAAATGTAACGAAGACGCCGTGCAATATTTTAACTTTGCATATGAATTTGACAGTGAAACCCGAGGGGAAACTTAGCGCAGCAGGAGAAGAACACCTGAAGTCCAAGAAAATATGTGTAGCGGCAATGGAGAGGATGATATCGTCGACGAAGTGCTAGGCGTGGTGGGCGAAGGGAGGAGTTGAGGGGTCGTCAGGATGGAATCGTGTGTGGTGAGCTCATGAAACGAACGAATTGGGGAGAGGCGAACGAATGATCCGATGAGCTGTGGAGTGGAGGGGGATGGAAAGGGAAGCTTCCGCACGAATGCGCACGTTGGCGGGTGTACTCCATGCCAATTCAAAATAAGCTAAACATACAATTATAATACGCACAAAAACACCATTTTTGCTCATCATATTGAACGCATGTAACTTGAACGGTTTCAATGCACTGAACGACATTTTCAAGGGGTGAGGCAGGACATACAGCCAGGGCATCTGTAGGTGGGGAACAGATAAGGAGTGGGATGGGCAAACTAGGGATAAAAATCAATAATTAATTATTATTATTATTATAGTATTACAATGGTTAAGATAGGTTTCAAGGAAGGGTTCTGCAAGTTAAGTCAACCTGCCAACGACAGATCTTCTCTCTTCAATTCACAATTAGGCCTATTCCCTTTCATTCAATCTAAAAATCCCATTCATATCCTTCCTCTCCCTCGTTTACACAACATTCTTCCCTCTAACAATGTTTTCAAAACCCTAATCGCCCATTACTCGCTCCATCCATACCTTCTGTCTCCTTCGAATCTCCTATAGAGGCTGCCTCTCCTCAACCACCATGTCCAGCACTTCATCGTTCCTCCTCCTCTCCATCCTCTTCACCTTCTCCATTCTTCTCCACACCCACATCTCGAATGCCTCCAGTCTTTTCGCATCTTTCTCCCTCAGTGTCCACGTTTTCGCACCGTTTCCGCTACACTCTTGAACTTGACTGACTCTTCACTACCCGTTTCAATCTAATGTTGCAACACGAAATTTATTAGGAACAATATATGTTTGTTTGCAAAATATATCGTACAGAACTATAGAGCATAAACTATCCAGATTTTCACCTTTCGTCAAAATGACAGGGGTAAGCAATTTCATTCGTTGGAAAACTGCGAAATTATAATTTTTAATAAGGGTGTAATATGTTGAATGAGGAATGGAAACGGTTAAATAATATCGAACTTAGCACGTGGAAGATCACCACTACATAGAAGAGAAAATTTTTTTTCCAATTCAATTTCGGACGTATTCTTCACTAAGACTCTCGCTTGGTTGCCACAGAAAGTCCCGAGTCCCGATATGGAAGGTTCGATGAGCAGAAAAAGCGTACTGCGTAAAAGATTCTGTGTAAAGCGGAGATGCCACCAGTAAATACAATGGGAGATGTACATTGTTTTGTGAGGTAATCTCTAAACATCTATTGGTACATTAAAATAAACGATATCATCAGTTTCCAACGTGACAATAACATATAATGGAAGCTGAATACGAATAACCATGAAGGACGGGAAATCCTGACGGCATTTTAACACAAATGCAGTTTTCTCATGACCCATTGACAATGTACACGGCAAAGCAAATGATTTCCTTCCGTAGAATTTTTAGACACAATTTAAGTCAGTTAAGACGTAGTTTTATATTTACCGTACGGTTGATATTTGCACGAAGAACTAGTATAACACCTACTATATAGTTGTTTCGCTTTTCAAGATCTACAAAATAAATTCTGGGTCCAATATAATATCAAAGCAGAAAAACGAATAAAAGAGCAGACAATTAATGGACGGATTTTATGAACATTCGAAAAAAGGAGAAATTGTTTTAAAGAATCACGCAGTAAAGTTCATGCACGATATTGATCTGCCATGACCTGGCTTTATCGTCTACACATATGATGAATCGTGAAGTGAAACCTTTTTTCTTTTCCGATTCACTTTTAGACTAACCCGTCTTTTTTTTCACACGAGTCCCGATGGGTTTCAATGGCAAATCCCGCGGAAATAGCTTTCGGAGACAACCTCAGGGGCATCCCAGACTCAGGGGCATCCCAGAGGAGAACCAACCCATGAGGCTTCGAGGCGAAACAAATCTTCCTCGTCCTAGGGGACGCGGCAACGGGGTCGCGTAGCAACAGAAACAAGTGAAGTCCAGAGAAGCGATTGATCGGGTCAGTGTAAGCACATCCACCTGGGAGGGCCCTTCTAATTCCCCACTCCAAACAATGGCCTAATTTCAGCCAAATCGTATGCATTTCTCCTCCATTTTCCACGTTCGCCCTAAAAACCGTTCTAAATCGCACGAAGAAAAAAGTGACTGCGCACTTTCTGAGGCTAAGAAATTTCGTCCCGATGGGACTTCTATGGTAAGTGCGTAGAGACAGATTTCTCATTTCATCATTCATTGGCCATTTTGAACTTATTTTATCACTCTTTTGGGCGATTATGGTGACTTTTTGCAGTCATTACGAGACATTGTTTACTTTAGCGTTGAAGTTGAAGAAAAAACGTATACAGCCATCGTTTTCCGACAGTTGTACACAATAAATGCATACACAACAAGTCTAGACTCAAAAAATTAAGTTATCACGTAATGGCTTCAAATAATGGTATTTTTTATTTTATGCATAAACAGCTATTATTAAATAATTTACTAGCAAAAGAAAATTTATTAACAAAGCTTACTGATTTTCGATATTTTTCACTTATGTTTGCATGGTGTCATTGGCCCAAGGTCCGTGGTTCGATTCTCAGTCCAGAGAATGTTTTTCCAATGCTAATTTATGTGAATTTCTTTTTAAATTTTCCTACTGATTCTTGTTGCTTCTCGGAGCTCAATTGTTTTATCACAGTTTTTCAACCTACGGGGAAGCGAGGTCAAGCCCCAAAAAGTTAAGCATAACAAGATTCCGAGGAAAAAAAAGTGAAGAGCCAAGCCAAGAGAAAAGAAGGGAGTCAATGAACGCGAATGAATGGGATCAAGGGACACAACGGAGCACCGCGGAACCTTATTGGGCCGCACTGCGACTCCACAAAAGCCAAACACGGCCTTGCCTCGCCATTGGTTCAATCGGAAATCCGCTTGCGAAAGGCCGCTTCAGCGACAATACGCGGCGCGAGAATACCTGGATCGCGACCTTTACCCCGTTTACACAACGATCGTCGCGACGTTGATCCGTACGCGAGTAACCTCAAAACGTCGTGTAAACGCGCAGAGTTACCATCGTAGGCCTTAGTACCTAACACTGCTGAACATACGATGGTTAGCACTAGTGTGCCAAGAAAAAAGAGTTAGGAAATGAAGATCGATGCATATACGATTCTTTCGCGCCGTTGCAATCTTGATACAATAATTGATATTTCATAAATAACTCTAATACATCTAAGATATATGGCAACGATTGAAGACATTATTGAGCAGGTAATGGAAGGACGAGAGGGGAAAGTTTTTTCTGATGTTCTATTTACCAAATGGTATCGGATATTCTATACTATACCAGTTTTATGCATTTATTTATTTACAGGTTAACCCATAACCATGTATCCTTAAATTATACTTCACAGATGATGGAAAATAACAAACATGTACAAAATGTTAACCAATTAAATCATTGTATACAGGATTTCACGATAAAATTCGCCAGAAATAACTATAACATTTAGATGAGGACATGGAGAAATCAATACTTGTGCCGAATAAAGCCGAAATCTAAGCCTTTTCTAGTTAAATAATAACAGCAATATGTACTGTCTTTAATGTGTGAATATTCTTGAATGTTTTGACATATTCTCTCGAAGAATCTAGATTATTAAAGGCTTCACGGACTGTTATGGCTAGTTTTAGTTTTACCTCATCATTCTGGATAGCTGGGAGTTAAAGACATAATTTGCTCTATGGCAATTAAAAAGAAGCAGGTGAGGATTTGTATAGCTATGACGGGATCCATTAAAATTTACTAATAAAGGAGATAGGAACAATCTAAATATTAATTGATAATTTTGTAGAGGAATAGGCCTTTGTTGGAGGATCCTTTGTCGTGCAAGAGTTTTCAAATTGACTAGGGAAAGAATACATGAAGTATTTTACTCAGACAGTGATATTCCTAAATCGTAATTATTTAATTGGGAAATTTATTTTGGACACGTTCAAGCCGGATTGAGTCGATATTATAATAAAGTGACCAGTTAACAATACATTCCAATTTGGAACGTAGCAAAGCGACATATGTATCTACTGTCTTTACCACATGAATATTGTTAAAATTTGGACCGATTCCCATAATGAATCCTACATTCTTTAAAGTTTTACCAACAGTTCGGTCAACCTTTAGTTATATCACATGAAAACATTAATATTCTTTTGCTTCTTAATTTCCAAGATTTCAATTTTCTCACGCAGTCACGTCGTCAGTTGTTATCTGACAAAATTCCCCAACGAGGGCAGCACTGAGTTACGAAAGTAACTTTTAGACGTGTAAACGTGCAGTAGTCGCGATCAACGTCGGTACGTTCGTAGTGTAAACGGGGCACTTGTTCACGGGCGAACAGTTGAATTACGACGCGCGTTCGAAACAAATAAAATATCGAATTCGTTCAAAATTCTTCACCCTCCCCCACAATTTGTCTTTACGAGCGGCTTCCAACATTTCAGTGCGCCCGAAAGAAATTGAAACGATATCGTCTTGAGAATAGCTTCCGTAAATATATCGTTTTTTGGGTTCATAACGATGAGCTCAAGAGGAAGAAGACGGTCCAAACAGCGATTTCATCGGAGGAGCGGATCGGAATAACGAAAGACTTTTTACAATTGCATGTCTATGAGCGGAATAACATGCAACTTAATAAGACTATTTTGTCAGCCTTTGGCTCCAATATATGGGCAGCATACTGCGATGCCTATATCCACTTATTGAACCAAAGCCGTAATCGCGATATAACCCAGATGTAACCAGAAGAATGTGCCGTTTTTAGTACCGTGTCTAAGTGCATAATTAAATTTTTTAAACCGTCAAAAGTTTCCACGCCATCAGTAGACGGACAATTTAGAGATATAATGTATTGTGTTCTCCTTTTTAATCGAATGAGAAGTCTTCGAGATCTCGATGTTCAAAATCGGGCAACAGACGTTTGCGACCGAATAGTGAGCCCGATTGGTTTTATTTCACTCCCTCTCCGAAGCAGACAAAAGGCAACCCACAAAGGACTTACGAAAGTCAGCGTGAATTTCGCAACGCACCAATCACGGAGCATTGGAGTGGGGTCTAAATATCGCTGAGGCTCATATTCGGCGTTCCGGAAGTCAAATGGGGCATTTACTATGCGAATACCTGGACACCAAACCTCACAATCAAAACATTATTGCTTCCGTTCACGCTTCCGTTGGTTAGGTAATTCAGGGAAATGAGAAGTAAAGGCGGGGATTACACTTTGAAATCTATGGTTCACCATATCGGTTGTCTACACGACCCGATGCATGCCTCACCGACCTTTGACAACTCGCATTCGACCCATTACAGTCACATTAGTGATCCCAGGATTCCGTCCTTGCCTTGGGTCCAAACCTACATTTGGTTGACTCACATTTCTTCCCGATACTCAGCTTCATACTAAACCCCTCGCGCTGTAATGACGAGTGTAGCTCGTCATGAACTTTCGACGCCAAACCGCGCAATGACGAGTGTATCTCGTCATCGGATTTTCATAAGTTTAGCACTATTTTTGAGGAACAATATAATTATTTTGAAAGCTCAGCAATGTTAGAACATTCATAGTATACATAAATAATTCATATTTCATGAAACATGACACATTGGAAGGATTAAAACGATTTTATTCGAGTAGCGATAGCTGTGTTCTCCATGTTTAATAATCACATTATATTTCACGGTTATACGCTGATTACAAATTACAAAATATCATTTCATTACCTACCATTCGAAAAAGAACCACAGAAAAAATAGATAGAGAATAGGAGCACGATATTCGGAAAATAAATCGAGGTGGAAGGGGTTAAGTAAGCTTTAGCATCCCTTATGTCCGTTCGAGGTCAAATGGATGGCAAAGGGGATCGGACGACATCGTCAGTGACTTAAGATCCAATGATTATCACGCTATCATTCAACAGAGCGCGGTAGATACCTCAATGACCTTTGAACTTTGGAGGCCAGTAAGTATAGAATACGGATACGTGGGTGGGTTGAGCTACAGACATGGGACCCCTTTGATTTGCCACCTTCTCGGTATCTATGCTTCTCTTTTGCTTCCCTTTACACTTTGTCGGTGACTCCTTTTGAGATGATGACAAAAAAAGAGGAGAGGGCATTATGGACTTAAAAATTATCAATACGATCCGGGAACACGTACCGAACATGCTCTCCGAACCATATGCTAAACTATCTACGAAAATTAAAAAAATAATCTTTTCCACCATTATTCAAACAGCAGTTTCAAATGATGAAAGGAAAAAGGAGTCCAATGAGCATTATCAAAAGGGAATGCATTCCATATTTCCATGTTGCATTCTTGCAACCGCTGCTTTTTAATTACGATGAGTTTAGACAAAAAACACGAATAAACATCCTTTCGGAGAATTTATTTTGAGATGTTAGGCCGTCATTAGATGAGGTAGCCAAGCGACGTCGCCAGCAACGAAACTGGCTAATCAGCTTGTCATGGGTCATTGATTCTTATGGACCTTATTACACGAGGGTAGCTTTGGCGACTGACTGGCTACCGACCCCCGTCGCCACTGGCTCCCCATACCGGCGACGTTGCGTTGTAGCATACGGAACTTATTGCACTAGGTATTATTCTCAAGTCGCCACTCGGTCAGATTGCACGACAAATATTTATATCAATACGGAAAATATTCTGGCTACTGAACTGGCTACTAGATTTGGTAGACAGTGCGTCGCCAGCTACTGCCGCTGGCGACGTCGCCTGGCTACCTCGTCTAATAAGGGCCTCAAAGCTCAACAAACAATACCACACTTACGATGAAGATTTTCAACAAGAAAATAATAATCCTAAGTCATGTTTCGGTAGTGTTGTAGCCTAGTGGGCAGAGTGCTAGGATGCTAACCTATGGGTCCCGGCTTCAGGCCCGGGTGGAGCCTATGTATCTCTGGACATCAAATCCTGAAAGTAAGATGAAGGCAAGGGAAAAAAACCTGGGCCCCCGACTGTATGATATTCACACGCCTGCGGAAAATTACAGGGTGAGCTCTACCCTAACCTATCCAAACCAACCCACTGGATGAAAGACAGAGTGATACAGAAAAAGCGATACACAGAGAGGCGAATCCTCCATTAGAAAATTAAATGAAAAGTGAACATTTTCAAGCGCGCGAAAACGCGACGGCTAAGTATGAAAGCTGGGAAAACTCCGTGTGACGTCGTTCTGGTTCCCGCTGCCGCAAGTGAGATGACCTAGAGGCGAGGCTTTGAGCGCTGATACGACGCAGGATGCTAGCAGGTAGCTGAGTACCATGCTAGGTGGTAGCGCATGGCCATAGGCGCCGACTCCATGGGGCTTGAGGGGGCCCGAGCCCCCTCAAAAATCCGTTATGGGTGTGAGGAAAAAATGTGCCAGGCTTGTCAATTTTCCCCGGAGTGTCCAGATATCGAGATTCGAGTTATAAGGGTTCTAATGTTGATCATATGACTCTTATAAAATGCTTAAAAAACTTTAAACCCACTGCTTAGAAAACTTCCCGGGGCAAGTCCCCGGTTTGGGCCCCCCCAATATTTTTTGCAAGTCGGCGTCCCTGCGCATGGCTTAAATAAGGATTATTAATACCTTATCAAACGAAGAAAACTTTCCGACCTTAGCCAGTTTTAATAGGTTATTATTAGGACATGTTTCCCTGAGCTCTGTGCCTCATGCATGCATTAGTAATCTCAGGCGATGTAAAACTCCTATTACTCGTATAGAAACTAGGTCCCTGTGACGTCACGTGGAGTGGCATCGCATGGGCGCCAATCTGGCCTTTTTCAAATGAGGTTAAAATTGACCATTGCCATTCGTCTAAACCGGTATTTCTGAAACCAAATAATTTGTATATTATGAATACACTAATGGTGGGTAATGAATCGCAATCAATGCCTTTCGTTTTCTTTGATGAAGGAAACTACTCTATTACTGTTGAAGGGCAGGTGGAAGGGAAAAACGGTAAATGAAGACCACGGATGAGATGCAGAGATGAGGTGGAAATGCAGAATAATTATGTGACTTTCAAATGATTAGCCGACGGGATAAACGGGTGTGAAACAAATCTTGGGATTGCTAACTATTGATGATGAGCACACACTGGCGACTTCCGAATGTCGACGTTCACTTCTAGTTGCCGCGTGTCATGATGCGTGAGAAGCTGAATCAAAAATATCCGCAATGACCTTTCGTGAATAGCGGCACGACGAATCAAGGGAGAGATGCGGTCTTTCGTCTGGGGCAATTTCAAAGAGGACAAAGGGAACATGGAATAAAATATAATTTAAGTGGAGATAAGGAGCATAGGTATGGTTTGTGTTAGCGAGCGAGGGATCGTCATTCTGTCCTGAAGAGGGCTCCCAATGTTCTGAAGGTTCCTCTGTTTCTCCTGCATTCCGCCACATGAGCAGTACTTTGCCTCCGCTCTTCAAACATCTCCGAAACAGCACCACTTCTCCACGCGATGTCTTTTGCGCCAATGCTTTCGATCCACGCTCTCCTCTCCTTTCCCACAATTCTCAATTTTTAAGCACGCAGGGCCGCTTCGAAGCATCTGTTCAAGCGTTTTTCCTTGCACTTCGTTATTTTTCTGAATCTCACGTTAGCTCTTAATTGGCGTTGTGCCGTATATTGATCCTTATATTCATTACATTACTTTTTATACTTGAATTATTGACAAAAAACTAAATTATTAATGACGAATTATCACTACATTCGTAAGATTTTATGACATACGTTCACAACGGAAATAATTATTTACCATTGGGGTCCGAAAATTGTAGCAAAGTTATTTTCAACAATATTGTACAAAATATCAAAACCAGCAAGGCTTAATTACATGCTTTGAAGAGTATTTTCATGTATGAACAATGTTTCCCTGAATATTGGACTCGTTTCATGGAATAATCTTTTTTTGGAATTATTCAAGTTCTGAAAATTTTAGCGAGAAGCCTGAGGTTAAGACATTTAAGTTCTACATCTACATCTACATAATACCCCGCAAGCCACCTAAAAGGCGTGTGGCAGGGGGTGTTAGGACACCAGCCATTTACAGCTAAAAAAAAAAATTAAGTGCTCAAACGAAGTTGGGACTAGCGTTTATTAAAGTCCTTTATGGTTCGGGGGAAAAACGAATTCGCATATCTATCCGTTCGGCAAAACATCTCTCTTAATTTATCACTTCTATCGGACCTGGAAATATAGTGTGGCTCTAATATTATGTTCACTGTGTCGCTCTTAAAGATATCCATTCTCAATTGTTCAAGCAATCTAAGCCTAGCGCGCAGCCTCCGAGTCTCCAACGGCTCCCAGCCTAACTCGCTTAACATCTGGGTAACACTGTCTGTACGCCCGTAGCAGTTTTTGACGAAACGCGCAGCCTTCCTTTGTATCTTATTCAGCTCGCGGATTAAGTCTTTCTGCACCGGATCCCATATGCTCGCTGCATATTCAAGGTGCGGTTGGACGAGAGCGAAATAGCACCTTTCCTTTACTTTCTCATCCGAAAATCTTCCCACAATACGCTTGACGAATCCTAATTTCTTCAGGGCTGTGCCGCAAATATTCTTTATATGTGTTCCCCACGTGAGTTTCGAGGTTATCGTAACTCCCAGGTACTTCACTTCGTCTGTTGCCTTTACATTAATGCCATCCACTGCATAAACGTGGTTAGAGTTGGACGAATTCCGCAAAAAATGTACCGCCATGCATTTGCTCAGATTAAGTTTGAGTCCCCACTCTTGGCTCCACAAATGAACGTTGTTTAAGTCAGATGATAGAATTTCATAGTCAGAGTGATCACTAATTTCGCGATAGATGACAGCGTCGTCAGCAAATAAACGTATTTTACTGCTAATGCGGGAGCAGAGATCATTAATGTATATAATGAACAACAGGGAGCCGATTACGCTTCCTTGTGGAACACCTGATGTTACGTTTACAACATCGGAGCTAATTCCGTCAAGAACAACTTTTTGTTTACGATCTCTGAGAAAGTCGCGTATCCAGTTTAAAACTGTTTCGTTTAATCCGCATGACTGTAATTTGTATAAAAGTTTGTTGTGAGGTACAGTGTCGAAAGCTTTCTTAAAATCTAGAAACAGTGCGTCAACTTGTCTTTTCGATTCACCAGATTTTATAACGTCGTGAAGAAAGAGCGCGAGCTGTGTTTCGCATGATCTACCTTTTCGGAATCCGTGCTGAGGAAAAGAAACGAAACCGTTTACACAGGAGGATGTTGGATCTCTGAGTTCTCCGTATTCTCAAAATAGTACAACTACGCTGTAACAGACAATATAGATTTCATATTTATGTTGCGTTAAGTCGGTCACACACAATCATTTTAAGAATCTTTAAAAAGGTTCGTTGGTAATTAAACCTCTGAAGCACCCTTCCTAGCGACGCAACTGGTCTATGGCTTTCGTAGGCCGAGAGGAGATTTTGAACTACAATCCTGCAATGAGCTAGAAACCAAAATTTTCAATTTTCAGGCCAAACTCTACATTTATTTAGCCTTTTCCTCGCCATTCTCCTTCATAAAAATGAAATTCCTTGAAATTCGAACCCCGGTTACAGCTAATTCCATTTTTAAGAGGAGGGGAATTCCTTTTTTATTCCCCTAAAAATGTGAATTGCGTTGAAAATGCGGCTTGCGAGTGGAAATTGAGGGTGGCGTGGGGTTCACGGAGAATGTGAAGAAGGGTTCCGTTCGATACCCTCGTGGCGCGGATCGATATGGGTCGCAGCAAGGGTAAGACCTCGACCACCCAAGCGGACGAGTCCGAAAAACCTCAGCGACCGAAAGCGGGAGGGAGGAGGAGGGTGGAGGCGATTGTTCCCAGTGTGTGCGTGCAGACGACCGCAGAGTGCACAAGAATTTAGAGCAGGCGCTATGACTTGAAACTTGATTTTTCTTTCAATAAACACTTCAGTTACAACTACACTCATTCTCCTGGGGAGGATTGGCCATAATTCTTTATTTTAATTAATTTAACACCACACCAATATTCCATTAATGCTCAGAAGCCTGGCGGCGAAGAAAATATGATCGTTCGCTTGGACACGAAACCACGATTCAGACAAAGAGCTCAGGCGATGGAAGAGAGAGAGAAAGACATATTGCGAGGAGAAATTAATATCGCGCACTCAGCCATTCCCTCTAAATACATTTTTTTTTCTTTTGAGGGAATGGCCGAAATATTATTTTAAATGCTTATAACAATTACCCACGAAAGCTTCCACCCCTATTTTCATCAGATATTGACGTCATTAGAGAGATGGGTACATAGAATTGGTGGGGAGAATTCCTCATTGTGGGAAAGAGTCGCTCGCCAGAGGGGTTATACAACGACAACGAAGCAAGCGAGACCCCACTGGTAGGAGCGCGTGATGTCATCACTCTATCTGCGAGACGGCTAAGGATTGAATGAATTGTTTATTGCTGCGACCACCTGGCGATGGATCCAAATACGAAAGTCCCTAAACTTCTCGAACTATAATTATAATCGAATTTAAAAAATGGTCAAAGAGCCCAATTCTACTTTTTGAAGGTAGGATTGCTCAGAATATCTATTGAACTTAATTTAATCTGTTATAAACAATCAATTAATTTATAAAAATCTGATCAAATATTCGCGAGGACAGTAAAATAAATGCAATTTGTAGTGAGCACAAATCCTTATTGGTATTTCATTCTCATTAACTCCAATTTTACATAAATTAACCATTAGTGACCCATTTGAATAATAAATTTAATTCAAACGGATTTGAGCAACGTAGATAGCCAATGGAATGTTGAATACCTTTTTTTAAATTGATAAGAAATTAAATTTTCAATCACCAACCATCCATGCATGTGCATGAAAATTATGAATGACAGTCAAGATTAAACGAATATATAAACACTCCACTATGACTACTTTCTTAGAGTAAGTATTATTCTTATAGTATTCCAGCGGTCAGGGTAGGATGGAGTTTCCGATCACACCAACCTATTTCCCACTTGGACTTCCCTTTTCAATTTCCTATGCTCTCATTTTATAATAATATCATCAATATATTATAATAATCATCACTATAGACACAGCTAAGTTTCCGGTTTGCCCTCCGCACCGATTCATCCTAGTGACGACAGTTTCAGACACGTTGCAGCAGACATTTGTTTTCATCAGGCCATCATTCCTCAAAATGCGGACAACCAGAATGCCCGTCTTCTGCTTGAGGGTTTTAGGAGGCTTCTCTCACACTTCTTAGCATTTCCTCGTCACTTGCTCGGTCGATCCATTTTATCTTCATGAATCTTCAGCTGCACCTCATTTCGTATTCTTTCACATTTGACTTTTTTTAAATATGATAACGATATATAGAATGTCATTAAACAACCGCGCCAGTCCCATAGGCGAATTTCACTTCATTTTCTAATCTTAATATAATGTTAACACAATAATATTCGGAATGTCTATTGACTTTCATTCCGCCCACGAACCATTATATCTTTCACCCCCAACATCCTTCCCTCTAGAAAGATTTCCACCTCCGCTTCATTACACTCATCCACTTTATCCAAACCCACCCACTCTGCCTCTCCAACGACAGTTTCACTTCATCTTCCGCCACTTCCTCGGTCCCTCCCACCTCCGTCCAACTGAATTTATTTGACAGCATATAGTACCTAATCGGGGAAGTATGCCCCAGAGTTCTGGAAAAAATATTACATTAATTTGAGCGATAACTGTTTTTATCACTACAGGTGATCTAGGTACTACATTAGGTATTAGGTGAAAGAATGAAAAGTTGACTCGCCCATTAAATAACAACTAAGTCTGTTTAGGAGCTGACTGAGTTGTAAATTTTAGTGCATGTTACATTGAATGCAGTCAGAACATATGCCTGCACCCAATGCTACTTATTCATGCCGAGGGACACCATCGTGGAAACATTTTGTTATCACTAATAAAACTTGGATAAACAATTAAAATAGTGCATTTTTGTCGTAAAATCAATCATTTTTGCTTCCTCTCCATTTTTATCAAAAATAACTAAACCTATATCGACCCCTTTTCCGATGTTGTTACACATTTGTTCGTGCAGGAAGGATAAATAGTCCAATAAGCAACACCGCACCAAAAACTTCAAAACTCTAGAACGCATTAATCTCCAATAGTAAACGCCACCAGAATTCAGACACCCATGATTCTTGCAAAGCGATCGAGCAAGTATTATAACCACCGGATTCTCTGACATTTATCGTTGGTAATGGAATTTATTTTCTCAATTTACCGTCGCCGTAACGAGTCGTGCTGCTATCAGTCTTTAACTTTTCGAGTTGGAATTATATTTTATGAGGGAAATTCAAATGGTGTTTTCGTGTAGTAATTATCAAAGAAAAATGTAAATGAACTTGTCTGCACGCGCGTTTAATCCCATCGTAGAAGATGACGATATTTTCAACACTCCTTCAGCATAATCCATCCGAGAGATTCCGAGCGTATCATGGTTAATTCCCTTCACTTCCTCGAAACTTTCACAAATTCCTCGAATTAGAGGGATACATAGAGTGGCGAGAAAATTCTCCTCTTTGCCCTGATTTTGGGCCGTGGCGTGCAACGTTTGCTACGCCCCATCTCAACTGCTCCAACATTTCGCTTTGGAAGAGTGGGGGCGAACACCCACCACACGAGGGATCAACGCACAGAGGAAGCTCTAACGAGCTTGCAGGTGCTGCTCCGCGAGATTTGCCATCGCACACTAGCAACTCGAGCGCTCAAGCCAGTGCAAACGGGCGCTCTGCCATCGTTCGCGGGCCAGCCTCCCAAATCTCCGAAAGCCATGGGATCCATTCGTGATCCGCGGAGCGCGCATTACAAGAGCACTAGGAGCCGAGACGGGGCAGCAAGAACGGTTCATGGGCGACCGCGGGTGGAATGTGGATGGAGCGATTGAGGCCTCCGCGGCGAACGCTTCCTAAATGGCCAATCAGATTCCCCGAAGGTTCACTCCCGTCTATTGTCATAGGAACTATTGGCATAGAGTCAGCTGGGATTCGCAGTTACGGAGAGAGCAAATGGGCTGGATATGCCCACTGCTATTCACACGGTTATGAGGTGAGATCAACCCGCTGTTATACCGTGGAAGAGGGCGTAATCGTAATATCTACGTACACGTGGGAGGACTCAACATATCCTAACGCAATTGCCATTCTCACTGACCGAAAGAATACCAGCTATAAAATTGGAATTCGCATATACGACATACCACCCCCTCACTTCACCTCAGAGAAATAGCTAATTGTCTTGAAAAAGAAGCTGTAATCTACCTATTGTAGTCAGCGAGCTTATCTAAATCGGTGGACAAAGGATTCAATAATAGAAAACAGTAGTAAATGAAGTAAAATGGACGGCGAATAGAAAGCTATCTGTGCGTTTTAAAATTAAAAAAGGAAATTATTAAAACATTCAATAGCGAGTGATGAGGAAAACCCACAAGGCCGGGAGTAGACCAATGAATTATACGCATGGGCATGACGAATGAATGATTCAGGAATCTATTCATCTAAGGTCTTTACTAACGCAATTCTCTTTTAAACGTTTTCTTCTAGTGTGCTGCCTAAATAGTTGAACTGCTTAAGTTTTTGACCGTATACTTTTACCTTGCGTCTCACATTCCCTGCTCGCGAAGAATCACAAAACCGCATAATTTTGGTCTTCTTGCGCTTACTCGCTGGCTAATCAACGACTGCGTCCACGAAAAACTGTGGAACTTCAACGCGGGATAGAAATTAGTGCCGTAAGTGGTGGAAGGCAGGAAAGCAGTGCAATTTGTTTTCCATCAACATCTACATTCAACCTCGCAAGCCGCCTCAATGGGAGTACAGGTGGGACAAGCGTTTACGAAAAAATAGAAGAAAAAAAGATGCAGTTATCTGGAAAAATAGCATTTATTCTAGTCGTTCATTCTTCGGGGGAAGAGAGAATTCCTTTCCCAACCTATTCGTTCGGCAAAATAATTCCATCACTTTATCGCTCCTGCAAGACCTGTAAATGTAGCCAGGTTCTAAGATGATGTTCTTCGCACTGAAAAAATGTCTGTCTCCATTCTTCAATGCTCCAACAATCTAAGCTTAGCGCGAAGCCTCCGTGTCTCATCCCAACCTAACTCCATTTCAAGCATTGAAACGATTTCAGTTCGCTCATATCAGGTTTAGGGGAATCTTGTAGCTTTCCTCGTATTTCTATTGAATAACTATAAGTCTTTGAATTAGTATTGAAGTATTAGTATCGAATATCTTTATTTCAGTAGTCCAACACCGTGTTCCTCACCTCCGTTATTCTTCTCGCTCTGAACTAATGTCTGCCCTATCATTGGTCCCACTATCCTCCCGTAGGAATTTTCATGATATTTTCTTCATTTACTTCGCCTTAAAGGGCAAGTTCCGATCCTCAGATATGGTGCCTTTCTTTTCACTCCACATTCCCACCCGCGCCTTTCGTAATAATCACCTCCTACACCAACCGAAATTCCGTATCTCTCTCTCTCAGAGATCACTTTTTTTACAGACTCCCTACCTCTTTCAATACCATTTCGAATTCTCACCCTTCCCTGGATCTTTCAATGTCCATCAGATCATTAAAGAGGCAGCTTCGAAAAGCCATCTTCTGGATCTTTTTTTTCTTTAATATCCTTTATATAGTTTAATTGTTGTTAATATTTGTTAAGGCTGCAGATTTTAAGTTGTCTATCCAATGTAAAGGTCGTTTTGGCTGTTTTTGAATGATTCAATAAATAAATTAGTGTTAACGCGCGGACAGATAGTTTGGGCAATCTGATCATTTGGCTGGTGTGGGGAAGTTGGCCAAAAGCACACGGATGCAACCACAGTCTACGGATTGCAGGACTCATCCAAGTGAGGGAGGGAGAGGATTACACCTCCGCCGGAAGTAGAAAAGTAGGAGAGCGCATTGGAGGCAGGCGCGGATTAGGGCACGTGATCGCGTAGAAGCGGGAGCGACGCCGAAGATGAGGGAATGATGATAATCCCCGTGAAAACCCCTCCCTCCTTTTGCACGCCCCCCCCCCACTTGCCACAACCCCTCTTCCCCTACGACACGATTTCGATACGAAAACCTCCACTAAACCCCTGGACGAAAAAATTAAACTCAGCGTCGTGTATGAAAAATTGCTTTTTAAAATTTACATTTCGAAGCGATTCCGTCACATTTAATCGCACCGGTAAAGCGGGAATGGTAATTTATCATTTGAATCCATGAATAGAAATGGGTAGAAGCGTAAAAAAAATCGTGGACAGTTACGGAATTTTCGCAATCCATTCGAAAGGAAAAATTTAGTAATAATTGCTACAAAAATGTAGCATACGATATGTTCCCAATTAATATCTTAGCCAGAAAATAGGAATTAATTGGAATATACAATCAAATATCCTTATGGAATAAGTGGAAAAGTTTAATTGAAACAAAAAACTATATCGTTTAAGTAGCAAAATAATTCATTGTTTAAATGGAATGATAAATGCATAGCACTGACAAAGAGTTTCGAGAATGCATTTCTTAGTGCGATGAAATGCTTCCATTGAAATAAGCAATTTTTTAATTTTGTACAAAAATCAATTCCTTAAAAAGAAAGAGAAAGTGCAATACCTCCCAAATGGGTCACATGAATGTGATCATTTGCGAATGAATACTCAAAGTAAATTTAAAACATGATACGAAGAGAATATTGAGAGAAATATCATTATCACCAAATTTTGGGGTTAAGATTGAAGCATAATTTGAACAGACATCTTAAAAGCTGAAACCACGGCAAACATTATTTTTTTGAAAAACAACTCTTCCGAAAAAGTATCATCAAATGTAATTCTTGAAATAGAAGCGTGCTTAAGTGACATTGAATTTAATTTGCGATAGTTGCGAGGAGTTAATAAGCGAAGCATGAAAAGCTCTTAAGCTAATTTTAAAACAACTCAGAAAGTTATTAATTAATTTCAAGTTTCAATGATTCATCCGCTTGAATAATTTTACAAGTTTCACCCCCGCCCCGCGTTTAATACTATTAAAAAATCCCACTCGCTATAGTTCCTCGAACTTCCGCACATGGGTGGCGCGCACCTCAGCAGAGCATAGAAAGAAGAAGACGAACAATCATTGCAGATAAATGAAAAAAAATTTAACTGTAGAGCGCTCGATGATGTTCTTCTGTTTGACAGCTTCGATTGTAAAGTCAACGGATAGTCCTGTCGGCAAAAAGCGATATTCCACTATGGTAACAGTAAAACTTGGATTGTGACCAGCTCCCATTTCAATAGCAGAATTTAAGATATGATAGTAACTATAAGATTTCCACAACTCTATAATACAAATTATTCAAAATGGCAACGTGTACTAATTATTAACGTTCATTAAAAGATCGCGACTGTCGTACGCGGGGAGCTCCTATAGTCCAGGAAATGAAGCTCATAAAAGTGAAAAACCTTGCAATTTTTTCAAACTGAATCGATTTGCACCAAAATTTGGGATTAGACTAATTATACTTCAAAATCTATATTATGCCGAAGGGCGCTTTTTATTTTTTAGGGGTTAAAACTACCCCTAAAAGCTAAAACTTAAAAAATTATATTTTAAAGCTAAATACGTGTAAAATTTAGTTAAAATTATTTGTATAATTATTTTTTTATGTTTGGAAAATAATTTTAAGGTATTTCAACCCATAATAATCAACCCTTATTGGGGATTAATGTAAAAAAGAATTTTCAAACTGAATCGATTTGCATAAAAATTTGTGATTATACTAATCATACCTCCTTTAAAACTTTTTTTCAAACCAAATCGATTTGAATAAATATTTGGGATTAGACTAATCATGCCCCCATCATATTCTTGAAAAGCTATATCATGCCGCAGGGCGCCTTTTATTTTTTAGGGGTGAAAGCTACCCCTAAAAGCTAAAACTTAAAAAATTATATTTTAAAGCTAAATACGGGTAAAATTTAGTTTAAATTATTTGTATAAATATTTTTTTGTTTGGAAAATAATTTTAAGGCGTTTCAACCCATAATAATAAATCCTTAATGGGGTTTAATGTAAAAAAATATTTACCCTAAAAATATAAATTATTTATCACATTGTATCTTCTTATTCACTTTCTTACTCCTTTATTATGCATTCACTTTTTTCTCTCATGACTTTAATCACAGCACAGAAAAGATGTAACAATAGGATAAACAGAACAAACTTCGTCATGTTAATATGAACAAATAAATGTACATTTATGTAGACATTACATGAAACACTATCAAACGGAGACTGTATGGCTTCCAGTCTTCCCACCACATGCATGCTCACAGGTCACTGTGAGCGAGAGCACACATACTCACATATGTGTATGTATGTATATATACATCTTATGGGTATGTGTGTTTATTTTGTAGCAAATTTGAGTGTATCGTTAGCTTCGAACGTAAAGTACACAAAGTATATGCTGATTATGAGGAATATTATGCTCTGAATTATGGATTTCGAATTTTTCGAAAATAAATTTGATTGGTATTTCAAACATAGCTCATTTATTTTTTATGATAGAAAGTTCATTTAAATTGCATTTTTTAGGGTTTTTACTGACTACAAGGTCATGTGAATTAAATTTTTTTCGAGTCATCAATTTTGAAAGGGGAGGGATTTAAGGGTTTGAATAAGGTGGAGCTCCCTTGGAAATAGAGGTTTTAATTATCAATATCTCACCAAATATTTATTGTATAGAAAATTAAAACACACCAAAATATTTGAAAATAAAGAAGCTACAATTTATTACTCCTGAATTTTTTCATACCTCCAGTGTTTTTGGAGTTATTTTTAAAATAAGCTCTTATAAAAAAAATTTTTTTAAAAACCAGCCTTTATATTTAGATTACAGGGGATGAGCAACGTTTATATATGACACAAAGCAAAAAAACTCAGTGACCCCGAAAAACCAAAAGTGACGTATTAAAAAAGTCACTATATTTATTAAATTTTCAGTGAATGGTAAGCCCCCTATGTTTCAAAATGCCACCCCTATGCTTTTAAATGCCTACCCCTATGTTAAAAATGCCACGAAACACGAAAATCGACCATTTGGAACTTCTTAGATCAAAAACATGTTTTGGGGGGGGTTGACTGGGGGTTGGAGAGAAAAAGTTATATTTTCATGTATTGTCATCGGAAATGAAGAAGTGTGCAAAATTTCAGCGTTTTTGCTTCACAGGAAGTGAGTCAAATTTGAGTTACAAGATTTGTACCAGACAAACAAACAGACAAACAAACAGACAGGTTGGTGAGTTGATATAAAGACTGTAAAAAGAGCATTTTTAACGAAATTGTAGAAAATGACTTTTCACTTTTTCCTCCAATTTTTTAAAAATTTAGAATTGTAAATTAAAAAAACTTCTAGGATCAATTAACAATACTTAAATAAAGAGAAATACTGAAGGGCATTGATCAATTTTGTCTAGTGTGGTAATAAGGAGTTGTTTTCACTGATTTTTTCGAAGAAAAAAGTAGGGACTGATCTTATTTTTAATCATAACTCGCTCAAATTTCATGATAAAATTTTTTTTCTCATTTTAAGAAAGTTTTTAAAAAACACTTTTAAACATATTGCGTAAGTTTTCCTCGAAAAATACATTTTTCCCGCTATTTGGTATTGAATCTTTCAAATTTAGCGTATGACAAACAATAGATAACCATCAACATATTGTAGCTCGGTCCGAATTGGTCATAAAGGAAATATAAAATAAGATTTTTATTTAATATTTTACAAGCTACAGTTTTGTAATTCACAATTTCCTTATAAAATTAATACTTTTCAAGTTATTTGCCTATAATCGATTAAAATCGTTGATTTTTTCGTCAAAAACCTGTTACTTTCAATCGCAAATAACTCGAAAAAAATTAATTTTACGCAAAAAATGGAAAGAACATTTTATTCTTAGAATTTATTTTTGTATCCATTCCTGTGGTCAAAATATAATAAAAATTTTCCACCCCCGAGATGGGGTGGAAACCACCCCCAGGGTAAAAGCGCCCGTCGGCATGATATAGATTTTGATTCTTGGTATATTCCCTACTTATTGTGAAAATTTCAAGAAAATCGATTCAGTTTGAAAAAATTGGAAACCAAAATGCTTCATTTCCTGGAATATAATCGAATAAGTCTGAATGAGAAGACTCGCCGTTTCGGGGGATATATATCGCAGACCCAATTCCATTTCGCTCAATTATGACTTGAAAAGTGACAGAGTGAGCGAGTGTTTCAAGGATGGAACTTTTCGCCCGTTGGGATGTGGGTTCCAAAGGCGAAATCGCCGGTATATTAATGCGAGGAACGAATGCACCAAATGTCACGCGAGCCTCATCATATGGGACGTCTTTGGCTGAGCCACTGGCACTCATTCCGTGCAAATTGCAGATTGTGCGCGTGAGAGGTCGGCTCAAATGCGATCCCAGGCGTCAGCGGAGGGCGTATTTTCCATAATTGCTTCCTGCCATGCAAGTGGACGAGATAAAATCGGAGTCGCCGCACAGAAACTAATGTCCGCCGCGTTGAATCATTGTGCAAGGCGCACTGATGTCAGCACGACTTGCTCAATGCGAATTGCAATTAGAAATGAGAGGGCCCCCACCTCCACTTATATTGCACTTCATAAACTAAGTAGAAACGGAAGTGAATCTGCGGAGAAAACTGTGGCTGGCAGGATAATAGATTGAAAAAGGAAATAATTTTATAAATTAGTATTTGAAGAAAGCGACCGACAGCCGAGGTCAAGGGGGAAGAAGGGCAAATTTTACAAGGATCTATCCTCCTTCACTGGGGGGACAGGGAATTATGGGAGGAGCTAATTAATAGCCATGAATAAGCATGAAAAACTCTTCAGCTAATTTTAAATCAACTCAGCAAGTTATTAATTAATTTCAAGTTTCAATGATTCATCCGCTTGAATAATTTTACAAGTTTCACCCCCGCCCCGCGTTTAATACAATACGCCCTGACAAGAGCAATACTTTAACTTGAAACGGCCACGGACGAAATAGCCATCGAAAGCAATCACAGATTATGTAAGATATATTTAATCTGAAATATTCAGCGCATAAACAAGATATGATTCGGACGGGATTAATGTTGAAATATTTTTTGTGAATATACCTTTAGCGGAATAGAAAAAATACTTGCGTTAAGTTCACAATCATTGAAATAAACGACGCGATGGCTGATGTTGCTTTTTACTCATATTCTGATTATAGTAAAAGCAAAAAGTAGTTACTCAATTACTAAAAATGTGACACAAGCACCTGTGAAAAAATCAGTTACAATTTTTACAAAAGATTTCTGGATAAAATTACTGGAACAGGTACGGGGAAGAGAATTAGGGGTAAACATGAGTAGATAAGAGGTAAGAGATAGGTCGAGCAGCAAAGAGCTTCAACTGAATATTTCCTAAGAATGGAATCATTTTAAAGACAAAGAAAACAAAATAGTTCACATTCGTTCACTATGACTTTATTTGGCCTGAGGTTTTTTTTAATGATTACCAAGACGGTAAGGGAATTAATAAATTATCTTTTTCCTGGTTCTTTTGGCTTTTGCAAAATTCCTTTCCTTGTGAATATTCTGTAGACCAGATCAATTCTCCTCGCTCGACCCAAAAAGACCATCCAGAAGGCACGAGGAGAGATATTCGCATCGTGTACTGTTTGGCTGGCTTGTTGGTGGCCTGATATTGATACGGTAATACTGATACATATTATGTTTTCAATTTTCACGCATCGGAAAACCGTGCACCTCATTTACCTAGCTATACATTTCGTTTGCGTAATGATGAAAGTTAGATCCTTCGTAAATTACTATGAAAATATGTAATTAAGAGTAAAAAATCTCGAAAAATGGAATGTGAGAGGATAGCAGTCTCCTCAGCAGATGTGTACCGCGGGCAGTGGCCACAAGGGAAAATATTTCGTGGTGTGGAGAGGCCGCCAAAGGCCCTAGGCTAGGTGCCAGTGTCTCCGCACGTGCACAACAGCCACCCCTAGCACAGGCCACACCCATCCCATTAGGGGTGGCCGAAAACAAAAGAGAACCTCGAGGCGTGAAGGAAAGAGGACACTGGTGCCTCCATAAGACGAATAGGGGAGTGGACTCAGTGTTTGAATTTCAGAGGGGGAAGGACGGGGGTGCCCAAGAATGATGGTAAGAGGATATGTGGGAAGCGGAGGAGTAACGCGATACCAGATGGTGGTTTCCTCGCACGGAGATGCTCTGGAGGCGCACCGCACCCCAAAGACAAATAGGGGAAGCTCGTTGGGGTATCCCAGTTCCAAGAATACAAACAAGTGCTCAAAGTAGTCCTGATCGTAATGGATCACTCGAGGAGGGCACGAGATCTGAAATGAAACACCTGAAAATCAGAAAGGGAAGATTTTTACTCTGCGGTGACACCCTCTCCGAACAAGGAAACATTCACGCAAAAATAAAAATGAAAAAAAAAAAAAAAATCTTTCGGGTTTCCTACCGGGTTTCCTACCGGGTACATCGGTTGACGACAGTTTCGCGAGCGCTGCTGCTCGGCCTCTCTGTCAGAGTGCCCGCGTGGTCAGGGCGATGACACGTGTTTTCCACTTTGGAGCACATTATAGAATGGTACCTTTCAACCGTCTTCGGAAGATGCTTTCCAATTGGCAATACCCTCTTTCAAGTATGGTCCAGGATCTACCCTCCCTCTCTGTTAAAAATAGCATGTTTTCTATCCCCATGGCCTCTCTTAAGTGGACAAATATTTGAGCAGGTGGAATCAAGCGTCTTGGGCAGCACATTAAAGGAAAATTGATACAGTAGTAAGGACATCAGGAAGTGAATTGCATTAGCAAAAAAGGCGTTCTTGAACAGGAAGGAGCTTCTGAGAGGATCGTTATGTAAGAGTTTAAAGAAAAGGCGAGTGATGAGTGGTTCGGAAAGAGTAATTCGGTGCAGAAACGTAGACACTTATCGAGGAAGACGAGAGAAGACTGGAGGCGTTCGAGATGTGGGTGTGGAGGAGAGTGGACGGGAAGGTAAATGAACGAAGAAGTGCTGGACATGGTGGGTGAGTAGAGGAAGCTTCTAGATGAGATACGGAGGAGACAGAATGTATGGATGGAGCGAGTACTGAGCGGAGAGGGGATGTTGAAAACGGTGTTATAGAGGGAAGAATGTTGGGTCAACGAGGGAGAGGAAGGAAAAGAATAGGATTTTTGTAGATATATAATGAAAGGGTAAAGACCTTACCGTGTATTCCACGAAGGGAGGGGAGACTGCCAAAATACTTATTACGTACGCCATGGAAACCTACCTTAATCGGTGGAATTATTCTTTAGAGTGCCCTCTCTGCTTGCCTTCTCTCCCTATTTATTGCGTTGGCCTCGTCAACTGAAGCATTGTGTCCGAGGGTACAGGCATCAATGCTCCGCTATGGCCGACAATCAAAACAATCCATTTTTAGACGATATTGGCCGCGCTCTAAGACAGACTTTCTAGGATAATAGAGTCCTGGAGACTGAGACAATATCTAGGAGATATCAATAAATGTGTGTGTCGACACTGATATAAACTATGTATTTTTCTGATAATCCGTGTTCTTTCTCATTCGTTAGACTTGGAATGCTGCCCCGTGGTGTGGATAGGACGTTGCAGAAGGCTGCATTCGGCCCGCTGGCCGTACTGTTCCCGCCTCTGTCGTAGACGCATCTTCGGAGCGAGGAGAAGAATAGGGAAGGAAGGAGTGAGAGTGGAGAGGGAGAAAGGATGTTGCCACGGCGGACGAGAGAAAGGACAAGCGAGAGGGAGAATGCGAAACCATTTCGAGAGCGGACATTCTCGAAGCACTCGAAAAAGAAAACTGCGAAAGCCACGGAGAGCACGTGCCTGGACGAGGACCTTTTGCTGGGAAAAGTTATGAGAGAGGAAAGCGATACGTCTTCCCACACGGGAGAAGAAAAACATTAGCAGAGAGAAAAATACTTCGTATTTCGCAGGTTTTTGCTAGGGTCGAGTGAAAGGAACCGGGAGTTGAACCCGGGGCGCTTCCATCAGAAAACAAAAGCTCTGCCTATCTGGTTACTTTGGAGCACAGTGGTCCAGTGGATAGCGTCTAGTGCCCTGGGATTGAATCCTGGGTGAAGCGTCCGGACACCATCTTCGAAAACTCCTCGAGGTGGGAAGGCTCTCCGAAACCCTACAACCCACTATGTGTGAAATTCAACAGCATGAAATTCACAAAAATACTAATTCACATTCTACCCCGCAGGCTGCCCAATAAATGTGTGGCAGGAGCAGTGGTGCCGACTCCATGGGGCCTGAGGGGGCCAGAGCCCCCTTCAAAATTCGTTCTGGGTGTAAGGAAAAATGTGTCAGGCTTGTCGATTTTCCCCGGAGTGTTCAGATATCGAGATTCGAGTTATCAGGGTTCTAATGTTGGTCATATGACTCTTCTAAAGTGCTTAAAAAAACTTGAAACTCACTACTTATAAAATTTCCTGGGGCAAGATCCCCAGTTTGGGCCCCCCCAATATTTTTTGTAAGTCGACATCCCTGGGCGGGAGGACACCAGCCACAAAGAGAATAAGAAGAAAAAACATGAAATCAGATGCGAGTACAGAGCCCCACCAACAGAGTGTCTATTAAAATACTTCATTGCTAAGTATGTTTTAAAAACGGAATCCTATAACCATCTGTTTGCCAAAACATTTTTTTCTCATTTATCGTTTCTGTCGGACCCGGAAATATCGCGGTCATCTAGAATGATGTTCTCAGCGTACTTTGAAAGTTATTTATTCTTAATTGCTCAAGTCATCTAAGTATAGCGCGTGGCCTCTAAGTCCCGGAGCTTGGATGTGTTAAAAAAGATATAATTACTCTATATAACCTGAAAAATTCAAGGTGATTAATAGGGGCTGAACAAGCAATACGCCGAGATAAAAAAGGATGCCTATACAACAAGTCAACCTGGCGTGATGCGTTCCTTTAATATAAGGAAGGTACACTATGTACGAACTTTATACTGTAGCAACATTCATGAACGTAAATAAAATACGGAAGTAAGGTGTGTACACTGGTGTATCAGTAAAAAAGGCACAAACCCTTATTAAGCTATCTTCTTCGGATTTTTCGCAGTGGAGAGACGAGACGAGATTCCTTGTTTGAAAGTTCCGGATCGCAAGACCGCAACTCGGCAATTTAATCTGGGCAGGAGGGTGAAAGGGTGGCCCGCCACATTCTGAGCATCGCTCTCATAACCTTTAACCTTTTGGTGAGTTGGTTGGGCGCTTTCAAGGCGGAGGAACGCACTTTAAGCCAAACTGCAAAAGGATCCAACCTCGGCTTGAATTTTAATCTGATGTTTTGCCGTGTGGAAACATCCTATCCTCCGGTTAACTTCCCAACCAGCTCTCATTGGCCGTCGGATCAGAGCGTGAGCAGCCACGAGAATTTTCAAGCGCACAAAGGGAAGATATCTGAAAAAGGCCACTTCATCTGCACTGATTAAAAAATGAATAAAATCGGGTGATGTGGTTCACCAGTATGAGTATTTGACGAGACAAAAATCGATGAATCCTTCAGGAATCAGGCTAAAGACAAAAAAACTATCTAAGATTAAAAATAAGTTTGACGTCGATTTAAAAGGGATCATCACTAAACAGTACATAAAATACCTTTCTCATGCGTTGTTCAATAAAATTTTAGCGTTCACAAAAGGCAAATTATAATTATTGGTTATCAAAATACAAATTAGCAAAAAAGAAGTAGAGAAAGTGACTCCATTGTCACTTACAGCCCAAGTGTGTTGGGTAAACGAGACTCTTGATTCAAAATCCTTACATAAGATTTCACTGAGCCCTTCCAACACTCCTAAGTCCACAATTGACGAACATTCCATCAATTTATCGAATTACTGCCAATGCCCACTTCTTCGCTGCAATTTTATTTTATATTTTCTCCGAAAAAAATGTTCTTCGGCAACAGTTTGTTGTCTAGTGACAGTACTCGGTGCAGAAAGAGGAAAGCAAAAACTGAAGTTCCACACGCATTAAACTGAAGCCAGGAAACATTAAACCGCGAGCACACGGGTGACACGGAATCCAAAACTCAACTATTATAACATCGCGAAATCTTTGGTATTTATGGGTTTTTGAGTTCAAGCAGATTCAAAATCATCCAGTGAAAATTCCTGAAAATATGTTCTGCGTGTGCTGAAAACAAAAGCGGAATGGTGAGGGATACAACGTTTTGCAGCCGCAACAGGGGTCAGAGTGTCGACACATTTCTCCACATCATCGCATCAAAGCCCTGCCGAACCAGCACATCACTTTTCATTGAACGCACGACGTCGAAGATCTGTCTTCCTGCTCGAATTTATCGCTCGCCCCAAAACCACGTGACTCCCGCAAACGTGCCCAAGCGTTAGATTATAGAGGGGGAAGGGGGGGGGGAGGCGCAAGAGGGAGTTAGGTACACACCGTCCTTTTATGTTTGAGGGCGATCAATGAAGAGTTCAACGCCTTCCACTCGCGATAGCGCACACGAGAACACAAAACTCGTGGAGTTAAGAGGGGGTGAGGGGCGAAGGTGCGTCCGGGTAAGTCTACTTCAGACGGCAGACGACTTCAACCGCAAAACTAAAACGAAACATGGCACCCATTTGTACTAAAGCGATGGTAATTTGAAGGGAAAGAATTTTATCGAAAATTCATTACTGTCGCATAATTTTCAGCAGAAGGCTCACTACTTCGTTTCCAAATGGTTACCAAAAAATAATTAAAATAGTTACAATGCAGTGCAACTTTACCTTAACTAGAAATCTTGAAATTCGTAAATCTGTATACAATTTCCCTTCACTTTTATTTTTGTTTATAAGGCCACTGAATTAAAAAATTAGAAACATTATAACATGACTGTGCTTTTGTATTAAAATAAGCAATTAAACGACCCACTGATAAACCCATGAGGAATGAACACCGCGAGATATTATCGTGTTATAATCAAAATTAAAACGTCAATCGGAATTTCATGTTAGCTATTCTTTGTGCTTATCTCAACACCTCTCATGCAAAGCAAACATTCATCTTTGACACGCTATTACTCAAGCGCTACGAGCGGCGATTGTTACGACTACGGGAGCAAACACACGATAAGGAAGATCTGAAACACTTGCCACATCACAGGAAATCAAGCATTTCATCGCTTCCCAAGCGAATAGGCGCAGAATATGCACAGGAACGGGTCTTTTCGTAAAAGATGCTCGGGTTGAAAACGAATGCCGGTATCAAAGAGAGAAATAATCGATAATCGATGGTAATAACGGTATGCTATTTAGGAAGATCAGATGAACACATAGTTTGAGTAATTTGGATATTGTAAGATGAATGATTAGAATTATCGCTGGAAGTAGATGCGGAACGGGAGAACGGCAGAGGAAGGTCACGAATCAGAAACACACAGCGGATGGTGAAGGGTGTATAGCAGAATAACTATGCATAAGTGTTAAAATATTAGCCGAGGCTTCGTCATACCAATCCCAGGACTGATGGCCATTGATGATGATGATGACATTTGGGTATAAATTAAGGGAATCTGTGTCAGGTATCGAGGGAATTAGAATCTTAAGTTGAAGTTTCATTTGAATTCCATCCATTCGGATTTCGTCCCTTTGGGCTATAGCAACGCGATTGCCCAGATAAAAAACGGTAAAAAATTCGCGTGCATAGTCGAACCGATTGGGTGGAAGTTGGTGGCATCAGTGGCGCAGCGAGGGGGGGGGGGGGTTGGGGGATAAACCCCCCACCCCCCCAGAGATCAGAGAAACTTTTAAGTTAAATCCATTTTACTTAATTGGATTAATATTGCTTAAAGAATAATCCCTCAAAAGGCTGTAAAACTCAGCATTTTGAACCATTCATCTCAATTTTTTTCTGGCGGAGGGCCCCCGCACCTCCCGCTTACCCTGGCGGGTATACCACACCTCCAGACACCCCAGTATTAGCTGCGCCTGAAACCCCCTCTACCCTTAATTTCCAGCTGCGCCCCTGGGTGGCATTGCGAGGAATGATTTTCGTAGGTTCAGTGGATTAAATACGATTATAGCAGGTTTTATGAGTATCCCTACTGTAGGAGAGAAAATTACTTTCCAATCACACCAATCCCTAGCGACTAAATATCCCAGACACAATAACCAACTGAAGGCGAAAGAAGCTAGCATACGCAGTCCTCACAACTGACTTCAAACTTCAATCAAGATTTTTACTGCTCTTACTTAAATTGCGTCTGGCTTCTCAAACATGAATGGTTTAGAATTTTTAGATTTCGTAAAATTTTACTCAATTGCACACGATTAAAATAATAATTGAAATACATATTTTTAAATGCGGGTTTTTCTTATTGATGATTGAAGATTTGATTAGCTTCGAAGTTAGACAACATTTTTACAGGAATACTGCCGTAGTGTTCTCCATAAATTTTATAACATGTCGGCCTCGGTGGCGGCGGGTTAAGGTCCTCGCCTGCCAAACCGAAGGTCGCGGGTTCGAGTCCCGCCTCGGTGAGTTACCCTTATCCAGAGCATGGGGGTGGGGGTGAAAAAAGCAGAATGTCCTTTATTGTTAATTCCCCATTGTAAAGGCCGTAAATGTGATGTTAATGGGATAATCGAAATAAATAAAAATAACGCCAGATGTTGTTTTAAATCCCCAGGGTACAGAGAAAATTGCAATTTGGAAGTTCAAAAAATATCCTGAGGGAATTTATGCTCGAAATACGCGGTAACTCTGCCACCGAGGAATATCGGAATGCCAATCAGTCGTTGATAGATACACGTGATGGCTCTCGCGAACGACGAGATTCCGTGAATCATTCGAGGGATGTATTTGATAGGTATCACCATGTGACGAGCGTGAAATTGCAACAGCAAAATTTCGCCCCGGCGAAATTCGCGTGACGGGCACATACGATGGATCGCAGACGATGAAAGATAGTCGTCCAAGTCCAAGGCGTCCGCTGACGCCAGATGCAACACTCAAAAGCGGGTACTGCAGGGTGCGGCTCATTATTCTAATTATCCTCAAATTCTTGATTCCAACCTCTTAGAATATACTACGGGGAGTAGAATAAATATTCTTAAACAAATAGGTCGATTATTTTCACATTCAGAGGCAGCTCAAGAGCAACAATTACAATAAATAAGAATAAATTTTCTCAAATAGACCAAGTGACATAATTTCTACGACTACAATGTAGAGTTAAAGCCTTCCTGTACCAAAATTCACTCTGTTTTACGCCCGAGGAACTGTTCTTGAGGAATAAAATATTTCCGCGTCCAATACGGTCGCTCGCTCTCCATTTAACGCTGCGCAGAGGGCCTCACTCATGGAGTTAAATTAGGAAATACTCATATGTCATTCTAAAAAAGAAAATGCATGGAAAATACATGAAAGAAATAAGCAAAAATTGAGGCATGGTTGAATAGTACCGCCTCTACGCAGTTACATAGTCAGAAATGTATTTAGGGGTGAGAAGGGGAGCCAAATCTCCTCATCCCCTTTTCATAGACCAATTCGTTGAGAGATTTACGAAAAATTATGGAAACATGCCTTTATAAACAAAATTATTATTATTAAAGCATAATACATATTTAAGTAGATTTTAATGGAGTATTTACGGAGTATTCTTGCGGTCTGCCCTCCCTTCATGAACCCTCCTCTTCAATTCACTGTAACGCCTACTCTTTCAATCTAACCAAAAAACATATTCTCTTATTTTACCCAATTTTCTGCCCTTCAACATTGATAAACAAAATAAGGTTTTATAAAATTTTAGTACCGTAAAAAAGGACCATTAAGAATAAACCCCTGACGACGATGGCAGACTCAACCATTGAAACGTTGGGAGAATTAACCCAATACCACACCCGGTGGGAATCCCGAGAAATTTTTCATCAAAATAAGGTTTTGTAGAAATGATCAGACGCTTAATTTGTTTTTAGTGTGTAACCCACAATATTATGGGGATGGCTGAACATATTTCGGCTATCCCTGGCTACGTATCTTCCTAAAAACAGAACATCGGGTACCTTGGCAACACTCTTTTCCCACATTTTCATCATCAGAATATCCGAGGGCGACATCGCGTCAGAAGTGACGAGAAAAATACCTTTCTTCACAGTCAGAAGTGCAGGTAATCCTGATGGACCATCGTTCCCTCCTCGGGCTCTCCGAATTCAGAAGGCGAGGCACCGAGCGAGCGGACACTGGAGTACGAGGAACACACGCGGAGCGCCGGAAGGAGACGGAGAGGGACGCAGGAATCCACACGGCGTGCGTGTGCGTGACCACAGCAGCGGCAGAGGGATGCGACGAGGGAGTGGGTGCGGCTGTTGAGCGAGGGAAGATGCGGGCGAAACGAAAAGAGGCTCCAAGCTCAGAGGGAGAGGGTTGGCATCCCGACGGAGGATATACTGCAACATTAAATCCCTATCCCTAAAATTGCAGCGGACTACTGGTGTTGAACCGCTCATGCCCGCTGATCCCTTAAAACTATGAACACATCCTTCACTAATTCTTCTCAAAAAGTGTTCATACGTTTGGAGGGATTACTAAAGTGTCTTTATTTATTTATTTAATCCAGTCCACAAACAGCTTGAGGTCAATTACAGAGGACTCACAATAAGAGGAGAAACAATTTAATAATGTTAAGCAACTTAACCAATAATGAACAAAAAATATTCAACAGTATTTACAAATAAATAACAAAGAATAGTAAATTTAATCGGGTGGTACGAGGAATAGGGGGAAAATTACGATAGTGGTGGTGCAAGTTGGGTGAGGGATGAAAAAAGGATAAAAATTTGGAACACATTTGGCATAGGAGTTAATGGAAGAAGGAAGTCTGAATAGAAAAGAAAGTTTGGAGAGAGAAAGGCGGGGGAACTTCAAAACAATAAAAAATTAATGAAGAATAAAGAAAGAGTGACACACTCACTCAGTGACTCGATCCGATAGGTGAGTGTAGAGCTCACACTGAATTAAGTCATAGGCGGGTGAATTTCACACATTCAGAGTAAGTATAAGCAGCTCCTTTTCCTGGGCCTCTTTGCTAGCGGGGATGTCCAAAGGCCTCACCTGGGATGAGAACCCGAGACCAGCAGCCAAGCGTTACCATGCCCCCAAACAATATGAATAAATAATACAGAATACTTTTGGTGGAAATATCTTTTGGCCTCACCATTCATTGGGTATCACGAGAACCAAGGACGAGAGAGAGCGAGACTGCATCACAGGGCTACTTCCACCTTCGTCTGCTCACAGTCCCTCACGAGATTCTCCCGAAGGAAGGAGGGGCGAGAAGAAAGGAAAAGGGGAGGGGAGGAAAAAGAGAGGAAGGGGGAGAGGCGAGACGAATGGGGGCGTGGAAGAAAGAGGATGTTCGGAGCAAAAGGGGGAGGATTCGGGAAGGGCCACTCTCCTCAGCAAAGTGCCTGCCCTCTCGCGTGTAGTGTGTGTAGGGGACCGAAGGAGGTTGAGAGGCCCAACAGAGAGTATACGAATGCAATGCTCAATAGGGGGGACGAAAGCCCAAGGCGAGAAGAGAAACACATGACGACGCAAAGAAGTGGAAAAAACACATGCGAGTACTGGGAAAGGCTCTTAAAAACCGCCTGGAAATGCATCAAACGAGGATATGTATTCATGGAAAGAACATACGAAATCCGCATCTCGCACGCAACAATGATTCAAATGGAAATTAACCCATATAGAGAACTAGCCTCAGAAATTGCCCCCTACTTGCAGTTAATATTCAGTAAATCCATCAAGCAACACGAAGTACCTAATGACTGGAAAATCGCTAATGTAACACCAATATTTAAAAGTGGAGACAAGGAACAGCCATCTAATTACAGGCCGATATCCTTAACTTCCATCTCATGCAAGGCCCTTGAACACATCGTAGTCAGCTCGGTAATGAAACACCTAGACGCACAAAACTTATTAATGGGAACTCAACATGGATTCAGGAAAAGCAGATCGTGCGAAACTCAGTTAGCGCTTTTCGCCCACGATATTTTAGTCTCCGGGGAAGACAACATTTCAGTAGACGCGATTTTTCTTGATTTCAAAAAGGCATTTGATAAAGTACCCCACGGAAAGTTAATAATAATACTGAAATCTTACGGTCTAGACGAAGATGTCATTCCCTGGATAAGAGAATTTTTGAGCGACCGCGTCCAAAGAGTAGTATTAGACGGTGCAGTCTCCAATGAGGTTAGAGTCACTTCTGGCGTTCCTCAGGGTAGTGTCATAGGCCCACTCCTATTTCTTCTTTATATAAACGACATTGGCGAAGTAGTACAGAGTAAGTTATGATTATTTGCAAACGACGCTGTAGTTTACAGAGAAATCCGTTCCAGCAAAGATATAGATGAACTAAGGAATGACCTTGCTGCTATCCAAGCTTGGTGCGATGCTTGTCTGTTAGAATTAAATTTGAAAAAATGCGTCGTAATGAATTTCTGGAAGAAGAACAACTCCCTACAACGTAGCTATATAATTCGGGGTACCCAATTAGAGACTGTTGAATCCGTGAAATATCTAGGAGTTAGACTCAATAATGATCTATCGTGGAATAAACATATTCGAGAAATAACCGGTCAAGCTAATCGTAAAATGGGTTTTGTTAAAAGAATATTAGGAAAGTGAGACGACAAAGTGAGAGAAATTAGCTACTTTTCCCTCGTTAGACCACATTTGGAATACGCTGCCAGTGTTTGGGACCCTCATGAAAAAAGGCTTAATAACAGAGTTAGAACGCGTGCAAAGAAGAGCTGCCAGGTATGTGAAAGGTCGTTACGATAGTCTTGTTAGTGTAACCGACCTCATAGATAAACTCGGATGGGAATCTCTGTCGGACCGTAGATTGAAAAATAAACTAAACCTTTTAGATAAATTCAAGAGCAGTGTCTTTTCTGACGAAGTTAAACCATCTTACGGACTCCAACATACCACGGAAGATCAGATAATATAAATAAAATTAGAGAGATAGATTGTAGAACAGACAGATTCCGAAAGTCATTTTTTCCACGATCAATAAGAGATTATAACGGCAGCAATAGAACTCGTAAATAGATTGCATGACTTGTAGTGTAGCCTACTAACCTATGTAAAAATTAATGCATGTTTCTTAATTCAATTATTATTCTTAACAGCATATAGTAGTATAGTTTTTTAGTATACGGGACGTTTTTTGGACGATGTGGTGTGCATGTGGGAGTCCAAATGCATGCTGCATGCTGGTGATTGGTCACCCCCTGCCAAACATCCTAGAGGTGGCTCGCAGGGTATTATGTAGATGTAGATGTAGATAGATATCATGTGATATCGGTGATGTGTCGGATTGGCTGATTAAGACAGTGTTCGTTTTCATGTTGTTTATTTCAATTGCAAATTTCATTTTCACTCTAGGGACAGTTATTCCTGGCTTAAACTGATGGAATTCCAACATTTCTTAGATAATGCAATTTGCTGGAAAATTTACAATAACAATATCCGTGGAAAATTGTAAGTGACTTCAATTTTCTAATCATTTCCGTTGAATTTAATGCTCATGAGTATGGAAAAAATTTCAAGATTTCTAAGCAATATATTCACAGTTACTTACACATTGTGAGTCACATAGGACAGGATGTTAAAGGGAAGAAATTCGTAAATATGATACGGCTAGCGGATTGGAGAGAGGAATGGAGAGCCGCGTCATACCCATCAGAGTATTGTTGACTAATGATGATGATTGAATGATGATAGCAAGTTGGAGTTTCTAATGTTGGCATTTGCCTTTGGTCGCCGCGGGCGAGCTCTTCCCTATGTCCATGCATACATATCTAAGAGAAACGAAAAAGTGATACAATAAACACCCAAATCATGTGCGAACACAGGAGAACACAGCAAGTGCATGTATGTACACTCATCTACGCTCGTATTCAGTCTACTCTGTACTGAGAAAAAAATAATGCATAATACATTCAAACAGAAATATTGCCTACCTCAAGAATCAAAGAGCGAAAAAGGCTTACCCATTTTCCTGTGATACTGTGGAAAAGTATATTTTGTTTAAGCATGGATACTAGGCTCTTACAATACCCAAGCCTAAAATACCGTATCACCTGAACCCGTAATCGATAAAAATGACTTCTCGACAACAATATGATAACCAAAAAATTGACCATAGGAATGTTTACTTAATATCCTGGACACAAAGCTAACGCACTAAGTGATTCAACCCGAAAGTTGGTTGGGTTAGGTGAGGGCAGAGCTCGACCAACAGTGCAAGAGTTTCCACATATTCGGAGTAAGAGGGATATTCCGTTTCCCTGAGCAACCTCATCCATGGAGGATTTTAGTCTGAGTTTAAATCAAAGTTGAAGGCTTAATCAAGGACCTTTTCAATCTGGAACCCTTCACCAGCAGCCACAACAGAGTTTATACAGCAAACATGAATATTGCTACGTATTATTCGACAACGAATCGTCTGAAAGGTCAAATGACGAAGATCATAGGAGTAGGAACATAAAATAAGAATGCAAGCAAAAATTTAGGTGGTGATCCGGTTGGTGAGTTGATCATAGTGCAGGCTTCCCACCTTATGGGGACGGGTTCAACTCTCGGCTGTGGCAAATATGTTTCATAGATTGCTCGATCCCTGTTTGGATACTTTGTGGCTGGCACTTGAAGTACCCCGTCCGTTGAATGGGACGTTAGGCAGCTCTCCCCTTGGCGCCTTTCATTTGAAAGAAGCAGGCCACCCTTTCCTTCGCTACGAAAATGACCTCGGCTGTCCGTCGCCTCCTCCAAATGCCATGAGCCAAATTACTGAAGAGGCACTCCAGTATCGTCATTGATTCCAATTCATGCGACTTCGTCTCCCACAGCGACTTTCCCACGTTTAAAATGTACGCACGCACTATTTTCGGCGAAAGGAACTTTCCGTCTCCAGGACGAGGGTCGCTTGGTGGCTGTTTCGATCCGATTCCGAAAAAGAAGTTGGCAAGACGAGAGGACCGATAAAGTTGGAATGCATGGGGAATTTTTAAGATCGCAGCGAATAAATTTGGGAAAAAGGAAACGAATTGATGGCAGCTGCAGAATAATTGAGCGAATGGAAATCATGAAGACCATTAAGTAAAAGGAATATTTGAGTAGAGAAGCAGAAAGCCTCAGTCCTACAACTGAAAAGTTTGTTTCGAATATCATTGTATACGTAAAGCGGATGTGGTTCTTCAGGGGAGTGATGAATATCGGATGGAGTGAGGGGGAAACGAGAAAGTGGTCAGGAGAGCGGGAGAGAAAAGGAGGATTATGGGAAATAAGAAGACTTGATCCACCGCACGTCATACAGTCGTCATATCTTGAGGCATAATGAATCTCTGATGAATAGAATAGACGAGGGACAAGTGGACGGCAAGAACGGAAAAGAAAGACCGCGGAAAATTTTATGGAATAAGTAAAGAATGATGTGAAAGGGAATAAGTACGTAAGTGTGAAAAAATTCAGCCGACGGAGAATTGAGTGGAGAGCTGCGTCAAAGCAATGTTAGGGATTTCTGACAATTGGCGATGGAGGAGCAATGATAGACTGACAATGAAAATGGCATATTAGCATCGCCTCTCTCGATGCGAAAAGGAAATGAATCAATTTCACCATAGATTTATCAAAAATACTCAAGAATGTTAAAGAACGGGTTAAATTTTGGATAATAGATGGGCAGCTTTCTTTCTAATGCATGAAAAGCTGAAAAATATATCCTGTTAAAAACATCTCTTTTAGAAAGAAAGATAGAGCCATAAATACATCCCTAGCGAACAGAGTATATCTGACTCATGGCTATATTAATATATAAAATATGAATGCGATGAATAAAAATGCATGGAACATGGGTAGAGAGAGTAAATAATTTCAATCGACAGATGAAGAGAGGTGATATTTAACACCCGTCAGGCCAAATCGTGAATACAAAGTCAGCGTAAGGGATCCTCCACATCAATTAAACACAAAGGAAAGCTGCGCGATTCACAAAAAAATACTTTAACGAGCGAACAATAAGATTTAAATAGCATTGACACGAATTAGGCTGGGAGTCCCAAGTGGCTGGAAAGCAATGTGCTTGGCTTATATTGTTTGAGCAATTGGGAATAGATTCCTTTTCTACGCAAACCACAAAAAAATAATAAATTGTGAATGTTAAAGTGGCTCGTTGGCGTGTATCACGGGGCTCACCGGAATAGGAGGGACTCATTACTAGCATCTCGCATATTTTGATTTTTTTCTTCTTTTTTTATCGGCTGCTGGCATAACATCCCTGCCACACGCTTTTAGGGGCGGCCTTCGAGGAAGTGCGTACACGTAAGTGCACAAAAAAGTGCTCAATTCAATGATTTGTCTCCATATTTATTTCGAGCCCACATCCTACTCGACCCTGAAACATTCCTGACACGTCAAGAAGAATAGTGGACACAGTTTCGCGTCGAGCACATGTTCACTCAGTGCGCCCTCTTAAACGCAACTCTCTCTCTACAGATGCAGACCAGCCCAGCCAGTCCTGATACCCAAAACCATTCCAGGGCCACATAGTACACAGAATATCAAGTAATATTGATTGAAATAATGCAAAGGCCAAAATGAGAGCAGTAATTACCAATTATTATAAAGCGCATGCTATAAGAGCAACCACGCTGCAATCCCATTGTCCATTACCACATGGAAAGAAGATTCGATATTTTTCAAGCAAATCTTCACGAACGACAAGGCTTCTGATCCTTTACCTTTAAAATTTAATTGAAGCATACATTTGTGAGTAATAAGGAAGTACTACTGATCTATAATTATAGATTTATTCCGGACCAAAGTATTACTGAATTCAATTTAAGAAATGATAAGATGTATGAAAATGGGCGGAATTTTATTAAGTTTTTGCCAATTTATTTTGAACCAACATCTAGACAAATTGTAAGCACACACTATCAGCGCACCCATGGCTAACAGTAACCTTAACCTCAACTGCCAGTCTCAACCGCAACCCTGACCGCAGTCCAACCCTCTTCTGCGTGCCGTATTTCTTCTCCCTCTGTGAGGCTCGTCCTCCGTTTCCACCCTCCCTGTTCGCCACGAAGGATCCATTTCAAAAAACACTCCGACCCCAAAGGAAAACACTCTCCCCTCACGAGCCCAAACCGGGCGGGGGCGTATACTCTCCGACTGTCGAGGACTCCGCCCAATGGGAATAGTATGCCCATTGCCAAAAATGCACCCACCTATATAGCCGGGAGTTGGGAGCTTCTTCCCCCAAATGTTTTCCCCACTGGGGACAACTCGCAATATATATTTTGAGGAGACCACCACTAGCCCAGGAGTCCTCTCACAATCCATTCTTCGATTTAGCCACATTTCTGCCAATGGCAACGATGGATTTATCTTTCAGCATTATTCAAGAAGAAATATTCTCATATGCTTTCAACGTTTCTGACGATGGCTTTTCCATCACCATGGTCATCACGAAGCGTATCAGAAATTTTGCGGCACTTCGATGTCGATTATCGCAGCAAAACATCGTTTTCGAATTCACGCTATTAGGTACCTACCTCCGACGCGAAAACCACGACTCAGATTTTGATCGAAATCCTTCTGTATGGATGAATCATCCTCAATCGATTTGCCACACGCAAAAATAGCATGACAAAAAAATATGGCACGCATATCAGTGTACAAGTGCGCGCGTGAACAGTGCATCTCACGATTCCATGACCGCGAAGGCGCGCTTAAAACTGCACACCGACTCACCCACTCCAAATAGCTACTTCACATAAACAATAATTTTCCGCACATTTGTTTGCATTGTCGGTGTTTAGTGTGATTTAGGAGAAAAAGGAAAACTTCAATCCAACAACTTCATAATTGAACAAAAGTAGATTTTTATAATTTGTAGAACCTTAAAACAATAATTTTTAAATTAATTTATTAAAATTAAAATTTGATGAATTTGTGTACAGTGAAATTAGATTATGATTAATTGATTTTTTCCTTTTCAATATCTTATTACGTGCATTTTTAAAAACCAAAATGGTATTGTTCCTATTATTTTTTTAACAAAGTCACCAGGCGGTTATCAAGATATTTAAGTATTTTTTTATTTTTTTGCAATGGGGCTAAGTCCCCCGAGGAGACATGATAAGAAAGGGTGGTTCTCCCAGGGGTGGTGGACCACCAACACCCACGCACCACACGAGTTCGCTCTCCGCTTTGAATGTCGCTCCGATGAATTTGCGACGAGAAAACTGCAACTCCAACCCCTTCCTTCGCGCTCCCTTCCAAATAGGTATGGTCCACGGGAAAGAAGAGCCTCAGAATGACGGGAAGGCGTACAGGAAACGACGAAAAGGGGAACGTTGGCAGACAGGGTGGAGTGGGCAGCAGGCGAATGAAAAGTCATATTCCGAGCAATAAAATCAGATGCGGAATCAGAGTCAGTCAGTCTCGGAATTTCTCCCTCACATAAAATTGGGAGCCTTCGCTTCAGCTGCAAATTCACCTCTGCTTCGGTTTCCTCATTGCTGTGTCACGTGTTTCTCTATGCCATCTACGAGAACCAAACTAAATACAATAACATATTAAACCTTTATGTATTTTTATTCATCTTCATCCTCTCGAAAACAGTGCATTTCAGGACGTTACAGCGGGAACACCCCACGAAGAACTAGAGCGCAGGATGATCGCTAACACAGATGCTCTAGATAAGAGCAACGTACCTAAACACGACTCGAACCAACGACCTTTATCCCGCCGCCATCAAGGACGGCAAGTTTATTTTCCTCTGCGTAAATAGCCTTCGTAGTCATCTTCTCTTTTCCATGTATTCTTTCATGAAAACACGAGTGGTGAAAGAGCTAACTAAGAAGCAAGCAAGATGTAAGAAATCATGAAAAGTAATGGTTAATAATTGAAGTTGACCGGCAGTCGTAATGCTCATGAGGGGAGTGCATGTGGTGAATGAAGAGGGAATGTGAGCGACAACCGACGACATCGCATCTAAACACAATGCCACACACAGACCACTCTCCCGCACTTCACTCTCGGTCATTAGATGGAAAGAACGGCGACGATCACTTCCGAAATATCAATTGATTGAAACCACCTCTTAGATTGTTAGACGCCGCAATCAAAGCGGACGCGTGATTCAACAATGAATCCAATCAACACTCGAGGATTTTTTTAAACAAAAAATAAACTTGACACATTTCCCCAAACCATCGAAAAGAAAACGATATATCCTCAAAATGAATGTCTGCTAACACGAGGTCCAATTCAATATTAACACGCACTTCTGACTTCCAATTGTATCCGACAAATCCCTGCATAAAATGAAGAGCGTAAAAGGAGGACCACTGTATGGGCACCTATCAATGGTTTGATCCAAGAAACATAAAAATGAAAACTAAAAAGCATTACCAAGGCAAACAAAAAAAATCAGTACCGCAGGTTTGTATACACTGAAAGGTGGGAATTTAGTTATTAACCACATACATAAGGTATGTCTTTCAAAATTTAAAAAAGTAATGGATAGCATTCGACCTAAAATTAAATTACTCAGGAACTGTCCGAGTCCGGAAGAGCGCCTTTCTAAATAATGATGCTCTCATGCGTGAAGCCTCCGCGAAGTGCAGTGTCCTTCATGGAAAAACTATTTCAATTAATGCTAAATAAACCCCAGAGCCGTTCTTCGGATATACTCATGTCGCGTTTCATGACGGTATAAAATAATCACATCATACATCAGAGAAGCGTGGGAGTGTAAGATGTGACTATCTAACTCTTATGTAGCGAAACACAGCAGCAGCAGAGATCTTCCCGTAAGTTTCACCCTGGCCCACCCACCCACCCCTTCCAAATCGCTTCACTTGCCTATCTTTGGTAGGCAAGTGAAGTAGGGGTTTCCCCTCTTCCAGAGAGAGCCTTTGATAAACCCCTACATCAAGAGAGGAAAGGCACCGGAAAATTTCGACCCATTTTGCCGAAGGGACGCACGCATCCTCTCACGGCTTTCCTCGACAGGCGAAGAAAACTGTTTGTGGAACAAAATTCGATGGAAGGAACGCATACACTAATAAAAAACAAGATCAGAGGAAAAGCGAACGAAGGAGGAGAAGGGCAGAATGATAGACCAACGCATTTAGGAGGGCAAAGGTTCCGCAATTTAATTTTAACTAATCACAGAAAAACATTAAAAGTTTCATGAAATGCTTCAACGGAAGCTTCGAGTAGAAGAATAAGTTAGCGACAAAGTTGGCGAAGCGGTAGTACCATACACTTGATGAAAATATTGCTAGTAAGTAATTGGCCGATCGCTATGGAATGTTCACTACAAAAACTGTATAAGCATAATCAAAAGAAACTCGTTGATATTAAGAAACAAAACATATGTAGTCCATCTTCCGGTCAGAGTTCGTATTAGTATGCACTCTCGGCTATCCACCTGCACATTCGGTATTCAAAGGATTCAAATAATATTATGGCATAAATCATAAACTTTGAGAAATTTCTGAGTGGATTTAGTTTGTTTATTCCTCATTTACAATTTCCTCGTAGTTAGAGACAAGTGTTCTCGGTCCAGTTCACTATGCCATATTCGTATGCATGCGACTGACGGGTTTAACGTTTTTCATTCGCAAAAACGAATGCTATCAAAATGAAGGCACAACGAAGAAGATGACTGCAAGAATAATCAACTCATATGAGGAACAGAGAGCGTTTCGAATTGATGCCTCAAATAATCTTCGTAAAATCTCCATAATATTTTGACTACAATTAATTCCTAACAAGAAAAGCATCTTTCATAATATTCAGGGCACTTTATTTAGTTTGGTGCTGACTAGTTATAGAACAAGAATCTGTGATATGGAGTACCCGCTGTGATCGCAATAGGAGTAAAATGGAAAATGCTTTACATTTTTGATCGACCATTTGCAATAAAGTGTGGAATAGACTGCGACCTCATGCAGCGATATATATAATGCTCTGGATCTGAAAATAACCAACAGGAGAGAGCAGGCCTGCGTTCTTTTTGTATAAAACAATCTTCAACAAAAAACACACCCGCCGGAAATGATATTTTTCGTGCACCGAGTAAAAAGTCCCACTTTAATGGAACATTCCGTTAAGATTTGTAATTATTTGTTAGATTATTGGAAAAAAATAATTGACTTCATAACCTAAAGACTAAAATAATGAGGGCACCTAATCCCATGCCATTCGAAATTCATTTCCACAAACAGAATTTTCATGTACTTAAACGTTACTTAAAAGGAATCGGCTCTGAATTTACTTATAATTACATCTCTATGCTCTATTAAAAAAATCAGCAGTGTGAAATATGTCATGATATTAGTTGTAATTCTCGGAGGGTATTTTATAAACACAAAGCGTAGTCGTCTTAATTGACCGGAATTGCATTCAACCTCGGGAAGCACACGAGACTCAGCACACCACCGACCAAGGTGAATTCACCCAGCACCAAGTTACACCCGCCCAGAACTCACTCTGCATATATTTCGGCAATTACTCCGTGACTCACACACGACCAAGGAAAAGCACGGATTTAAAGTAATTAAGGTTATGACCCAGTTCGCCGTCAACGTTCTCGTTTCTATAGCACCCACCCATTTGCGCTTAGTGCCTACACGCTACGAAGGGATTCACAAACTGACGATGAAACGCCTTCTGATTACCTGCTCAGGGTTCGCGACGGAAAGAGACGAACAACCTACGCGCTGAATATAATATGGCTCGTGATAGCGGGATGTCGTAAATGCGAAAAAAAGCACGCCCACGAGTTAAAAAAACGCATGTACTGGTATAAAAAATACTTTCCTCATAAAATTAAGGGCTTCCATTCTACGTTCTGCACACCGAAATCGAATACACATATTTTTTTTACCACGAAATAGCGATTAAGCCATAAAATCCGATATATATGGCCAAACGGTTTCCCAATCGATTTGAAAAGTATATTAATGTTTCGATGGGCAAATGATGTTCACATGTCATCAGATCTTGGTATCCAGAGTGAGAAAATAGAGCAACTAAACGAGTTAGAGACACTTGACACCAAGGATTCATGATAGTGACATGTCCACAATTTTTTCAACGAATCGTGCATTTATTTTTCACCGTTTCCTACCACCTTCAGGTATCGTATTACATCCAATAAAGTGAGCGAGAATGGTAGAAACTTTTGGATTGGTGGAAAAGCACAACTGTTTTTCCTGAATTTGCAAGATAACTAGGGCGAAGGGAGTGAAGGATGAAATTATCATGGCTTAATTAAAGTGTCTATCTAATTGGAGCATAAAAAGAAGGGGGTGAAAAGTTCCGATTAACGAGAAGAAATGGAGCAAAAGTACTGGATTAAATCAACAAGGACACTCGAAACATAAGTACAACCAACGGTCTCGTAATGCAGGTCTAAAGCTCGGTCAGTGACAACAGAAGTGCCAAGAGCCAAAAGGAATTCTTTCATCCGAATAAAAGTTTAAAATGGAATATTTTAAAAGAATTTAAAACAGGGAATTGTTTTTAATGATTTACCTAATAATTTCACTCGAGAATTTTTTTATTCCTGTCGTCAAGAGCAACTAGAGTGACTATCACCACACTTAAAACCACGTTAATGCAACCAACGAAGCAAACAATCTTGATGACCTTCGTTTACAAGCCATAGGAGTATTTATTTCTAATAAACCTCCTTTCCGAACATCCCGTCGTAAGAAACAGCAGTAAGTATTAACATTCACGGCAAAGCATCACTCAGGCATCGGATATTCGCATAAACCACAACTGCTTGTGAGAGTGATGTACGGACTGCAGAAAGAATATCGCGGCAACACTTTTATGGCAAATATTCGTTCACGCCAGAAATAAATGAAACGCCAAGATTTTACAGCCTTCCTTTAACAGTCGAATCTAAGCATTGCCATAGTTTAGAACCTCTGTGCGTGCGATTTCAAACGCTCAAAGACATTTTTAGCGAAAAGGTAATTTCCTCTACGAGGCTTTGAAGGTAGTGGTATCGAGGGAGATTTTTTGTGTGTGAGCTAAAAACAAATCTCCCTCGGTTTAAAATATATAATCATCTGCGACACTGACACATGGCATTCTAAAACAAAATGCAGAAGTCCTATCGGAGTCCTATCACCACTATACTTTGCAAAGGCATCGTATTTTCTAAGAAAACCTAAAATAAATGTAGTCTTTTGAAGAGGGCTGAATTTTTAAATGAAAAACAACTTTTCGAAAAAAGTAATTTTAAATTTATATTTCAACGGACAGTGAAAACATATGCATCATGAAACCTCCAACCACTACGATTAAGGTACAAATAAGCAGCCTCTCAAAATTTTAAACTACTAAGTTACCCACGCTTTATTGGCTAGCGAAATTAGATTGTCGATTAAAATAAAAAAGGTGAAATTTTTTTCTTTCCCACTACTTAAACAGCTTTTTTAAAAAACAGAAGATACGTATCGTATTTCGTTGACACAATCGCATTTATCATTATAATAATAATTTCTGAAAATTTTTCCAGCCATGGCAAAAGAGCGCATCCTGGCTATGGTTTCCAGTCATTTTGTGTGGCAACAATGGTCGCCGAGACAATCACGGCTAAGCCTGTGGCCAACAATGCTGAAGCTTCCTAGGAGATGAAAACGCACGGATGGGTCAGTTTCGATGAATACGGCCACTGAATCACACGCCAATGCAAGGGCTCCCCGCGAAGTGTCCCTGGAAGTGATCCGATTGGATGAAACGACGAGGAAATGGACGGAGAAGGATGGAAGGACATCTCCTCAATGGACGACACAACATCGACCCACCACCATAATAACATACGCTGTTGCCTCACATCTCGGGCGAATGCCACGAAAGCCATCCCGAAGGAAAAGAGTTGCAGCATAATGAGTGATTTTCAATGAGTGTACGGCGGTCTGCGTGGGGTTTTGCCGGTTTCCCTCACGTCTCGGGCGAATGCCAGGCCACGAAGCCATCCCGGAGGAAAAGAGTTCCAGCATGATTAAGAGTCTCCTATCGCTGCTACAAGCTCACAAACAAATGAATACTCACATTTATTGGCGAAATGTTAACAGAGATGTTGCATATGCACCAGAAAAATTGTAATGTCTTTGCCAACACACTGACCTGAATATGTAAATATCCATGTAAAATGGCAGAAATAAATGCTTAATCATAAAATTAAGTTGAATTTCAATTGCATGCCACATTTATTAGCGGTGGAGCAGTTGCATTTTTTTATATAAACGTATGCAGGAAAAATATTGAGGAAGGATAATAGATTAAATTCATTTTAGGAATATTCCTTATATGTACTTGAAAGCATTACCGCGATAGGGTTAAAAATAAACCTTATGTATGTAAAATGTAACAATCGGACTGTTTGAATGTCGGTCTAGAGCAAAAATTTCGATAGATAGAAACAAAACTATACCTCTTATATTGATTATATCGATGAGGTATTTATTGTCTGCTTTGAAGGTTGAGATGTTTAAGACCTTTTATCCCCTCCGTATCTCATCCATACGATAGGTACCTCTCTTCACCCACCATGTCTAGCACTAACGAAGACCACGATGGACATCTCCTCAATGGACAGGACACCACCATAATAGAAAAAATAACACGATTTCGATCAGGCGTGAGTTTCTGGCTTTCCTTGAGTCTGGACGCACAGCACAAGCCCTTTCTACCCATCCATAAGTCATTTTCTCAAAGAAAACCTATAAGCAACACAAACTAACAATCTTGGCAACTTTTTGTGAACAATTCTTGTCCATCATGTCGGTTTGATCATGTCTAACTGATATCCATACAGACTTAAACTCAAATTCCATACACGTCAACAATCACATGAAGGATTTCCAGAATACTGAGTGAGCATGGAATTAAAACGATTAATATCCCTCCAGGGATTCTCGAGGTGCAGAAAAACGTTGCCACGACAACCAGACGAAAGCGCGGTCGTGAAACACAACCTTCTCCACAGCCGCTCTGTTCGGTGAAACAACCCGGACTGAATGACACTTGAAGGGTAAAAAATGAAATAAGAAAGGGGTCTCCATCTTGGCCAAGCAGGGTCAAGGATATTGAACGGGAAGGATAAAAAATAAGAATGGAAGAGAAAAACAAAATTATATCAACAGGAACTGCACTGTACGACACTAAAACCTCTGGGAAAGACATCACCGAGGTTGGTTGTCAAAGCGTTGGAAGAAGGTTAATCGAGAAACCTTCACTAACTTCAACCTCCCGGATACCTATGCTTCAGTCGTTTCTTTTACGGTTCAAAAGTTTTGTTGCATTGTGAGTTGCATAGTGGGGAATACACAGATCTACGCAGTAGTGGAACACCAATGAACGCCCACAATGCGTTTCGAAAACATCTATTCTATTCGCAATCCAGTCTTCAATTGTTTGCACAGCATCCTCTCATTAAAAACGTCGCAAATGGCAGAACATGGGAGTTGTTAGAGAGAAAGGTTGCGAAACAAAAACAGAAGGTGTCTTCACACCGGAAGTCACGTAATAGTCACTCGTAGTCATGGTCACCCGAGAGAGATTCGAATCTTAAAATAAAACCAGCAGAAAATATTTATGAACATCGCGATAAATTATGACCTTAATGGATGATATCCCCACGTGCATTGAGTCTAATTGAAATCCCTCCGCACATATCCTGAAGGCTAAATAACATACTGCTAAAGCGAGGAGCACAAACTAGAATGACAAAACATACTAAACTGTAATATAGGAAGGGATTTTGCGTAGCGAAGAATCTTCTCACAGCTGAGAAGACAAGCATAGAAGTAAGAAAACGATTCATTTGGAGCAGGTATCTTTAAGGGAGCGCTGCATGGATTTTGACAGCAGCAGAGAAGTCAGCAGTGGAAGCGTTCGAAACGTGTCGCAACCGAAGAATGATGAAGATAAAATGGATGAACCGAGGAAACACTGAGGAAGTGATGCGAGGAATGGGGAAACAGAGAAGTCTTCTGAGAGGGCATAGCAATGGACCACATTAAGAGACATTATTATCGAAGGCAGAAAATCGTCGAATGACAGGAAGTAAGGTAAAGGTAGGCCCAGAATGAGTTTCATAAGTTGATAGGGATATAAAAGAAAATCGACACGTAAATATGCAAAGTTAGTTGACAGTAAATCGGAGTGGTGACCTGCGTCAAACCAATCTTCAAATTTAAGACTGATTCATGAGGCATCTCCAAATTTTGTTCAGTAGTAAAAAAAACGCAATACATTGTAACGATGGATATTTAAATAATATTTTTGACAACATAATTAAGAAAATGTCTGTCCTTTTGCATGGTGCAATGTGGTTGGCAGAAAATCATCGTGGCGAAATCATATAGAAAAACTATCAATGCAGAAAGATTTGCCCACACATGCTACGATTTAAGGCAGCGATTACCATTCATTCAACACAAATTTGAACTTTTTTCACCCGCGTCCTCCCAATAAATATCATGTACGGTGGTATTCTGTGGTCACGTTCAAGAAATAACTCATAATCCTAAGGATTCATTTCGTACGTAATGATAGGGATGGTTATCACTAAAATCACTATGAATGGTAACTATGATTCGCTAGTACTTACCAAAATCATTTCTATACTGATGCCTACCAGCACCCTATCCTGAACTAAAAGTCATACTTTTGAAACACAAATATTCATTTTCTTCGGGGTATTTTAGGATCATTACCTGCGCATTAAGGCTTGTACTCTTTGTTTTGGGCACCAATGGAAACAAAAAAAGGTAAATTTCCAACATAAATAAGGAAAAATGACTTTTTAGAGCCTCATCGGAAGCAGGGACATGAACTTAGTAATCTGTTTGAAGTCTTTATGACGAGATGGAAGCTGCAATAAGCAAATCCTGCGCGTGACTTGGCGTTCGCAAAATATTTTCATTTCACCAAGAACTCAATACGGGTTCCTCAGCTCAAATCAAAAAGTGATTCAACTGTATTTTCCCGTAGTGCCTCACGCGCATATTTTTAATCGCTGAAGCTACGTTAACTCTATCGAATTTACTTACCTTTTTCGTGTCTTCCAAACCCATCCTCATCATCCCTCCTTCGTTTTCTCTCGGAAATAGCAACGAAAAATTCCATGGTTCAAAGTGTTGCATGAGCGTAATACAATACTTTCCCGCAATTCATTCGTTATTTTATACTTTCCTTCGAAAAATCCACATTCTTATCAATTTATAGCATTCTTACTTTCAAACAGGAACTGAACTACTTCGCATGAAGGAGCGTGATCAAGGAGCACTAGGGGTGAAGACATTACAAGCTCTGAAAAACAATCACGACGATTGGTTATCGGCATTTGGGAGATGAAAATAGGGACTGTTACTAAAATGTAGGGCCTACTACTACGTACTTTGTCCGTCAGATTGGTCGCTCCGCTGCGGACCCTTTGGTGCCGAGATTAATTTAAGTTGTCGTCCATTTATTTTCGAAATAAATTTAATTATTTTTACTAATTATCTAGATTTCTGTTAATTTACCTTTTGTTGAAGTTAAGTTCACGATGTGGGTGTGGAGGAGAATGGAGAAGGTGAAGTGGACGCAGAGGAGGATGAGCGACGAAGTGCTGGGAAAGGTGGGTGAGGAAAGGAACTTTCTAGATGAGATAAGGAGGAGACGGAAGGTGTGGATGGAGCGAGCGTGGAGGGGATGTTGAAAACGGTGTTAGAGGGTGGAATGTTACGCAAGAGAGGGAGGTGAAGTATGAATGGTGCGGGATGAAACAAAGTACAGGAGTGAATTGAGGAGGGATACTCAAGTGTGAGAAATGCCGTGGCAATGAGTTAATTGGTACAAGTAAAATAATATCTCGACTTCACAGAAATAAGGATATTTTCCGGGGATTGATCTTAACATCGGATTCTCATATTGGGGACTGAATTAAATAATCCTTGGAAAGACTCCCGGAGTTTGCGAGCGAAGGCGAAGAGGAGAGGGATTCAGAAGAATCTGACACTGAATAATATTAACTATAGAATGGCATTCACAATGCTTATCTGAAAATAAAGGAGCTATATTTCGCTCAAATACTATTTTCACACATATTTTATAAGTTACTTCTCAGTCCAAATAGATAATCGCACCTCTTCAACGTAAGTCAGTGCGCCCAACAACCTTACTTTTATCCTTTTTGAGGTTATTTTATAATTTTTAACACCGTCAACTCAGACTATGTTAATAATTTTTATTTATTTTACATAGGGACGGTAAGGAACTCAATCAGCGTTTGTCTGAGATGATTAAGAAGGAGCGCTTTGAGTAGAATGCTTATCGACAAACGATTTCTGCTGAAGTCTCCAGTCCAGGCGATCCATCGAGGTCCATTCATGACGAAGCAGCTAAAAAGCCAATGCATTGAGACTTAATGAAAGCCATATTGGCCGATCGTTAAAGCGGTGCTCAAACGTCCCCAACTTGATCTGGTCTGAGAGGCGCCAAGCCGAGGGAGATACCACGAATTCAGGCGATTCCACCCCACACATATTAGATTTGGAATACACTTGGCACGCGCCTCCTAATTCTGATAAATTTGAGGCATCCCCTGCGGTGAGTGCAATAGAGTGAAGCCATCAGGAGAATCCTGTTTACTTTGCCGTCGCCATGGTGATCTGCTGTGTTTGCTGTGTTTTCCGAGAGCGTTAGTATTTTCAGTTAAAACGTCAGATTTCACGTGCTCCATTTCATTTGCAAAGAGTTCGTGAAGTACGTTACCATTTCATATTTCATCAACATTATGGAAAAGTATTACTTTTGACTAGAAATATAAAATGTATACCAATAGGTTACGCATTCAATCACATTTCTTCACGTACTATGCAAGTGTAGGAAAAATATTATCGAATTCTATAAAATAATGATTTTTCGTGGTCATGTTTATCATAAGAGCCTGTGCTTTCCTCTTCACACGTCGTAGAACAATATGAACTCCATACTCCACCTGCTAACGCCCTCTGAGGAAACCTTGTAAATCGGAATAAAGCGTGCCGGGAGGCAAGGATTAAATAAATACCACGCCCTTTACAAGTTGAGGGAATATGATCAGAATTTCCACCAACAAACTCTCCAGACTTTGATAAGACTATTTACGTGGAGTCGTCCATTTGTACAAGAGAGGGTCGGTTTAAAATGACAGGAGTACCTGGGAGGAGCTCGTCTGAGTCATTGGCGTAACCTTTTGCTCATTCGCTCATAAGGCAATTGATTGACTGAGAAACGAATCAATTTCATCAATAAATTTACTTTTGAAAATTTGAACAGAAAACCCCAAGTTATGATCGCGTGCCCCGCGGATTGAAACGAGGTGTAATGCTTAGGAAGTCGTCCGGCCATTCGGGATGCAATGAAACATGCAAACGCCCGGTCAAAAATTGAGGGTGACCATAGCCAGTGCATAATTAAGAGTGGATGACGATATTTTGTGGATCTTTTGACAGTCACGTGGTGACAGAATATCGTCTGTATGGTTCACAGATTTTTATTTCGACCCAGGCTTCGTTGAACTACGACATTTTCTAGGCGAGAAAATGAAAGAGACAGATTTTTCATTTTACACCTTGAAATGACACTAACGTCGAAAGTTGCGTCGGTAAATAAAAATCTGTGGACAACGCCATTCTGTAATTATATACCATTTAATAGCCAATACAAGTAACTATACTTAATTATTTTTTAACCTATAAATTTCATTAGCTCGAGTTTAAACAACAAATCACCATATTTTCTTCATAATTAATGAACTGTAACACGATTCGCTAAGGAGTCAAATTTTCAGTCGTAGATAAATGAGCGATTAAAAAAAAGATTCGAAGCAGAGCCGGAAATGACACAGGACGCATCACAAACGAAACACAACCAATGTTTAGGTGCGCAAGGTTGCCTGGAAAATTTCCTCCGACTTCCGCATACCTACTTACGGAATTCCACGTTGTTGTGATATTGATATACATGCGTATTCAATTCCTGGCCGTAATGTTTTGAGAGTGAAGACCTTCCATGCAACTTCATACGACTACGCAATCCAATACACCTACATGCATATGTTAATTTGCCTTACTGTAACAGTGAGGTTGGATATCCATTCAATAACTTTTCTGGATCGAGCCAGCAGCCATATGTCTCTTACCTGAAACGAAAAAGAAATAAAAGCAATTAGTGACGCTATTCGTAAGACATTTCCACAAAAAGGTAAGTAAATAACAGTTACCTCATATATTATAAATGAATTGAAAACCAATTTAATAGTACAGAAACATAATAGATCGAATAACAGTGGTAACAACATAAAAGAATTTTGGACAGAAAAATGAATAGAAAACTTCATTTCCTATTGTTAGTAAAAAACAGAACGTAATGTAAGGCTTCGACCGGGTTTGAACTCATATCTACCAAAATCAAAGATAAAAATACCAACCATTTGTCACGTGAAATTAAATATCTATAATTGAATACATTTTGGCAATATTAGTCATACACACTACCCTTTGTGTACAACCTCAATATTAATTTTCAGTAGGCATTACTTCATCCGAATTTTCTCGATACGTCATTGAATAAAAATGTAGACCCTTGTTAGGTAAAAATAGTAAATACGTAAAACGGTAAAACCTATTAAATACGACTAAACTATAAGTATGCTATTGGAATAATTTTCTTCAAAGAAAAACAGTCATCTCAGCCACTTACTCAATGCAAGATCATGAATTACAGAAAATTCAATCGTGATCGAGCACAAAAATGTAAAACAGTAGGATCTTTGATGAAATGTTCAAAGTACTCTCTGACAAAGGATTTTTTCGAGATGGAAACATCAAATCAGAAATCAAGAGGAAATCGCTCAAACTAAAACATGTCAAAATTAATCTGATCGAAATCCGTTCACAAATAGAGATTTCATCAATGGTGGTTCAATATTAGCAAATGACGTTTGTATGTTTTGATCAAGCATATTTTGCGATACATTTGAAATTAATCGAAATAATTCATTGAAATTAGCCTGCATGGAGTGTCTCTCATATTAGAACTTTTCAAAACTTACCCGATCGAAATGTTTCGCAAATAGTTTTTAGGAAAGTTGGTTCAATATTAGCAAATGACGTATGCATGTCTTCATGAAGCATATTTTGCGCTTATATTGAAAGTTATATTGTAAAGACGGCACGAGGTCGGGCTCAAGTAAGGAATTTCACTTGGCGCTGGTATCACACATTCACGCGTCAGTTCATTGTTTTTTTGTCAACTTATTCTATCTCTCTCCGTTCAATTGGCCACATCCCTGTCTTCACACTCATTCTCGAGAAGGGATGGTGCGAAAAATCGCTTACCATCCACGCAAATGCCATCTGACCTCGGAGGGGTTACATAGTGACATACTTCTGCATATTTTATCGTATGTGCGCTGTAAAACAAAAGTATAATGAAATGGAACAATACTCAGACCTGTGACTTGGGCAGGGATATTTTGAGCCAAGTTCAATTATTATACACGGGAAATCCTTATTCTATTTATATGTTATTATCAAGAAAATATAAAAAAAACTAATCGATGATAAACCTGTGAGTACAAAATTTCCAGCATAAAAATCATTTACTGCCATTGGAAAAATGAGAACAGTTTTCTAAAAAAATACGGGTATATTATGATGCTGAATACCAACTTGATGCCCAAAATTAACCAGAGAAATGAAATATTTCTCACGACGACACGTTTCACTCGCAAATTATGCATTCTTCCTTGGTTGCCTGTCTTGGATGCGATTTAGAGTTAACCAACAACCCGAACTAAAATTTAAAAGGAAATGGTTCTCATAAAATAATCATGCGATTATCAATTTTTTTCGATATTTAATTCGACGAAAATTTTAAAATAAAAAACTTTAAAGACGAGGAAACTAGTTAACAATGATATATTTTCGAGTCCATATCTATAATCATGGATTTGGATTACATTGAATTTGGCAGAGGCATAATGAATACATGTTTACTGATTCTGAGATTAAATATACCCTCGAAATGTCTGCACTTTCCCATACATTATGAAAACGTATTTAATTTTGCGGGGGCATAAATGCGTGCCAATACTGTGGAGTCAATTTTGGAAAAAGGACTTCGCTAATCTAGACGGTAAACGGTGGGGAAATAAGTTGGCAAAGAAATGAAAATGCTCGGCTGGAAATATTTAACGTATTGAAGGACGGGGGAGGCACATATCAGGAGGTTTTTCAGGCTAAAAAACTTTGACGAGCCAAGCATAAAAAAATGAACGCATGTGGGCATTTGCAATGCTATTTCCCTCTCTGACCGCTGTGAATGAGTTTAAAGTAGAATGAGGAATACGGAAATAGTTAAACCGAAAAGTGAATTGAAAATTTTTGCGGTGTATTTCCAAAATGCGTATCATAAGCATAAATGACACAACACAGTTCATTATTCAGAGCAAAACCGCAAATGGATTCATAATTAATAGAATGATCGGAGATTCAGCGCAGACTTTTTTCCGCTGAAATTGGGAACGATTCGATGGACAATTAACGAGTCAAATGCGCACTCTAGCGGGACGAATATATTTTTCCACGAGGGCACATGACAACACAGTTTTTTACTTTTATTGTTTCCGTGGACACGGTCAAATAAATGTCTCATAAAATGCAAAGCGTGATAGTTTTCAATATTCGGGACGGATTCGAAAACCAATGAAATATACCTTTACCATTGCCTTTAAAACGTGATGTTTATTTCTAATAAGTAGAATAAATATTTCTATTTGCTCAGTCAATGAAAAAAGAACTTCTAAAAGCAAAAATTGAAATAGTTTTAAGCGTTTTTAATTCCTTATTTAATTATCATATCATATTCAGGTCGAAATCTGGAAATATCTGTAATAGTAAGTTTATTGGAAAAAATCCGAAGATTCAAGCGGGATGAAGTGAAATTGTTTCATATTGAAATAAATTATGGCGATTTTCCACGGTTATAAAATTTTTATAACCACCTAAGGTTGACCTTGAAGGTGATGTGGTAATATTGAAACCTGGGTTGAAACAAATTGCAAGTATATATTTCAATATTTATTGGTAAAGGTTTTTTTCTTTTTCAGATGTACCTTAACGTAATGAATATTAACTAAAAATGGAAATAGTTTGCAATATGACACATTTTTCATTGATTATTAAATGAATGAATTCCTGGATGCTATTCCTTTAAAATTAATTATTTTATACGGGTAAAAGCGATCCGCACCATAAATATCAGAAGAAAGTCTTTGAAATTAAACTTCTGTGGGCACTTTTGTCCCAAGCTCCAACACACAAAATAAAGGAGAGGAACGACGCGCATAAGAGTGAAAAATGGTAAAAATACAACTCTCGAGTCCTGAAAAGCAGGAAAGGCAGGAGAAAAAGTCACAAAGGTGACTCCAGAGAAGAAAAAGTAATATTTTAAGTGCCGAGAGTGAAAAAATGACTATGTTAATAAATGGTATGTATATTCCATCACTTCATTCATGGGCTGCTCATTAGAGTGAAAATGACGTGATGTTGCTGCGAATACTAGCGGCTTGGTAACTGGTTTCGGACGATGGCATTCGCAAGTGGACGAGACGACCTTGGCGGTGGTGAAAAAGGAAAGGGAGCGGTGAACAAGAATGGAGAGGGACGAAAACAAAGGAAGAGCGCAAGCGAAGCGTGCGGTGAATGACCAAGCAACACACGCGCGCGCGGGCAGAGAGAAACAAAGGAGCAGAGGGGAATATGTGCGTAAACCCACTATATTGCCTCCCCGAACGATATTCCGAGCATTAAATGATAGTAAAGCCAATTTTCCATGCTTAAAATATCAAAAGAAAAAAATCATACAACTATGACAATCCTAGAGGTTGAGAAACTACGAACTCAATTTTGATTGAGAAAACGGAGAAAAGATTGGAGATAGGTGTTTGGCAGTAATTGACTGATGAAGAAACAGCTTCCTTTTTCAACAGCTCAATTTTCCAACACTCCACTCCCTATACACCGTCCAAAATCAGCAATATATAAAGGTATGAGTAGATGCGCAGCTTAGGCGAGTCGCTGACAAGGTCTAGGGCAGAGGAGGAGAAACGCAAGTGGCCATATTTCAGTAATTGATGCGAGGACACTGGAAACTATATAAAAACTTAGAAACACGATTTTTCAATTTAAGATGGTCCATCATTGCAGATAGCCGCTCTTTTCCCGAATAATCGTCGAAAAGTTGAAATTTTCACATTGTAGGTACATGGGGAAGACTTGATCAACGTCTGCTGACAAAATTTCAAAACCTCGGTATCCTTTTTGGATGTAAAACTTTATGCCTCATAGATATGTGAAATAATGACAGGGGTCGATATCATAGGATCAATGTGAGTCTATTAAAACATCAAGAATAAAGAATAAAAGTTAAAATATGATCGATTGAGATGCGGTGATGACAATATCCTACTGAAAAACTGACTCGTCGATGAAATGGCACATTCCCTGAGAAACATGACAGTGAATTTTCGCGTGTTAACAACAAGGTTAGACCGGTAGGCGACGCGTCGTCTCCAGATCAGCCCATGCACCATGTGACATATCGCGAGTAACATTGTTAGAATATGTCACCAGCAAGGATAAAAAGAAGATGAAAACGAATCTGAATAACAGAGGCTGTGACATCTGACCTAAAATGGTACTTTCGTTAGTCAAGTCAGGATTATCGTACCCACACTCGCGTGATACCCCTGTTCACCAATAAAAGCATCCCCATCACATTCGCCTACATTTGTCCCATTCGACCCGTTCTGAACGCATGCCAACGAGACATGAGATAGACAGCATGAGGGCGCATTCGACCGCATCTCGCATTCAGATGCTCTTTTGTCTCGCCACGCTTTTACAGCGCATGCGTGACGGGCGTTCACTTTCGATGCTCTTTTGTAAATGAAAATTCGCGGAAGAGGGAGAATGAGGTTGGAATAAAGCAGAAGTTCTCTTGAATGGAAACTGTGCGGTTTGAATTTCGAGGTTCGTGCAAAGAGGAGGGACGCAAAATGAGGCAAATCGCGAAAGAATAACGATAGGACGGATGGGACTCGCAGACAAAACCGCGCCGTCCCTCTTCGCTGTCTGCAAATCGTGTCGTGTCCGTCTTTTCCTCATAGCCAATGTAATGGAACTTATTCTTATCCATATTTATTTATGAACTCATGTGGTTCAGAAAAATATACATTTAGTGAAAACAACTCCGCTACTTGGTTTAACTTAATAGCTAAAAGATTTTTCACTGAAAACTCCAAAATAAGCGAGTTGATTCTTCATGAATCGTCCGTTTCAATGAGGCTTCAGAGAGTGAATTTTCAGTCAGAAATAAGGTTTATTCTTTCGAAGTTAAAATCATAGAATCGCATGAAACGTTTACGAATAAAAGATTAACGGTTCACTCTGTGTTTTTAAAACAGAATCAGTTATTATTTCGCTGCGTTGAATCACAGTACAAAGAAGAAACTGTGAAACATTCGGCGAAGGGGTAATTTCCCTTAAAATTCATTACCATAGGTTTGAGCCATATATTGGTGTTTCAACGGAAGAATGTTCGGCTCGTGGCAGAATTAAGGCGCTCTTCGAACAACCTTATCAGTAATGCAGTATGTAAATAGTGCAGGTAGAGTGTTGATCCACGAGAGAGTAAGAGAAATGTGGCGTAGGCGACACGAAAGGACAGCATCACGTTTGATTGCTCCGAAAAATCACGCCCGTGTTCCCTGTGACGAATCGAGTCGGAACATCTCTCCCTCCTCACTATATCCCCATAAACAAGTGATATTACATCATGGTCTCTTGCGAAAATGGATGCTATTAAGAAAAAGATTAACAAAGATTTGCTATAACTTTTCTCCAGTGGTTCATTCATTCATAATATTGCAATCTCCTAAGATCGGTACGTATATACGTAAACTGAATACTCCTCCATTCATTCCTATCTCGCCCATATCACTTCTTTTCCATCCCAAAGGCTCTTCTTATTCGTATCCTTCTTGATCTGTCATAGGTATGTACTTGCCACTTGGCCCATCCCTCTGGGGACTACAGCAATCAATTTCTCCCTCCATTTTGTTTCCCTGTCGACAATAACAATATGCGGTAATTTCTCATCAACGTTTTCAGCTATATTGTGTTCCTCAAAAGCGGAGCTTTCATTAAATGTACACGTTCAAATACTAAACGGTAGATTTTTGTGTCCCAGTTCCTTGAGTAAGCCCTGTGAATGACAGTATAATTTTCGCCGCGCGAGCGAATTATATATATGCCGGTAATTATATATTAATTATTATTACATGCCGGTTGAAGTCAGCTGCAACTTCAGAACAGCTGGTGAGGCTATAACAGGTTATAATTAGTATTAGAGCAGGATAACGAAAAGCATATTTAAAAAAATTTTACTGCGTTCAGTCTCAGGCATTATTTTTTAACTAGAGTTCTTCAATTTTATTAGTGTAAAGAATATTTTGGTAGACTATGTTAGCAGTTTTTGTCCATTGTCACATCCGATACAAAAGAACATATAATTTTATATAACCACACTTGTAGCAAGAATTTATTGACTTTGCATTTGAATGATCAATAATTAACATGCTTTTTTATTGAATAACACTAAAGATAAATAAATACGAAATATGAATCCGTAATAAATGCTTGCGGTTCTCTTTTCACGAAGTGAATGTTGAGGACATCTAGATGGATATTTAAGATACTGTTATTGGTGGTAAGATTTGGGGAGTAAGGATGGTTTTCCACATAGATCGCCCTTTTCCTATAGCGCGTTTGAAACATTATTTTTACAAAGCGTATCATACTCTTCACTTGGTTACGCAGGTTATCTGGTGAGAGTAGTCAGAACTTTGTATCGTCGAAACATTGCTCGAGTAATATTTGTTTCTTTAAATATTCAAATTCAATTCTGGTGTAAGCTACAGTGTAGCGGATGAGTGACATGGGCACGCTTCGGGTTGCGGGTCCAGTCTATTGAGTAGTGGGGAGTTTAAATCGTTAACCTTGTTGTCTACAAAAATCTCTCTGCCGATAGATGATCAGTTAATATTGCTGATCGGTGATTCTTAAAAAAAAACACTTAGTCCCATTCTATAGTCCTGGAACAGTTATTTCAGTTAGGTAGCTATACTTGCTAGTTTATAAATGTAATGTGCACTTTATTTCCTTTTCGCTGAGAAATTATGAAAAATACTTCCCAAACAGTCGACAAATTCTTAACAGCTGCAAACCCCCGTGCGAAAGTTAAAAGAATGAGTAACTAGTTTCCTTTTACAAATGGCACCAACCCCATCGTTCTGAGATAGTGGGTACTCGGTTAATGCGCAGGAAAATGGCAAACTTCGCCGTTATCTTGGTGGAGATTAACGGACTAGACACCAACTGCCGAGTCTAAGCATGTACGCAGGGACACTCGGTGGCCCCACTGGAGGCTGCTGGCGGAGATGAGAAGGAGGAAAGAGATATCACGAAAGGCAGACGAATTCAGGAGGAAAAAGTTTTGATGTGGTGTTGACTCTAAAAATACGGCCGACTCAAGCGGTAAACCCAGAAAGCAGGCCCGCTTCTCGCTCACTCTACGAGGAATAGAAATAAATGCAGAGGAGACGAAAACTATAGCGAGCGGACTACATAAATCAGGAACAGTACATCCCTTAGTAGAAAATTGAGTTATGTCGCCTCTTCGCTCGCTTTTTAATGCGTTTTCAAAAATGTCCGCAGTGCAGCGAAGACGTGAAAACGATCCATTTGTTCTCAGAATATATTACACTGACTATCGCGATAATCAGTATTTAAAAGTTATGAATATGATAGATCACGTCATCACGAGTATAAATTTCGGTTAATAGCCATCATTATAGATTATTTTTCCGTAAAATTCGAATCGCTCTGCCCGACAGCGATGCGAGCGGTGAATTCAGTAAACCAATTTAAATGCGCGGAGAGTGACAAGACATTTAGAGGCCTATTTAGAGGAGAATCCTCTATCGTGACTAATAAAGGCGGTGGCATTATAAGCTCAAAGAGGAGAACCCAGTCCGGCCCAAAGAAGCTTCATACATATTTCGCTCTCTTTTTATTCAGTTTTCAAAAATGTCCGCATCGCGGCGATGAGCGCTGAGCGATACATTGACTCGCAATATTTTCCTAACAAGTACCTGAGCTCACCAAAAACTATTATAAAATTATTCCACCGGATAAAGTAGGTTTGCGTGGAGCATTTGTCCAACATTAATCCAAATTTCGCCTGTGAATACATTCGTCCTGTGTTCGTGACGATATCTTTTAGCTGTCTTAAATAATAAATTGTGCCACCAACGAATAATATCATCCCTTTCGATAAGGATGAATCTTTTCCCTCTGCGTTCGTACACGAAGCCTATGTCCAAAGGAAGACGATATAGTGTTGTCCTTTTGTAATCTGGGAGAATATTATCCATATTTACCGAGTTTAAGATGGATTTTAAAGTCGGAGGAATATTTTTCACGAAGGATTCATGTACCTTCCTTCTAATTCCCGATCTCACAAAATCGTCGAAAATCACTCCCTTCGAATTTTTGCAAGGATGTCTAATTTCTGTAGTTTTTGAATGAGTTACCAATGGACCACGGGAGCTTTCCTTTCTCACTCTGTAAATAGTGGACTCCTAGCACCCAGTAGCCTTCGAAGCTTCTCGGCCGGCCTCACTAATGCTGAGAGATTTCCTTAAGTAGGTACGAGAAGACTTTGAGCACCAACTGTCTTTCGCGGCTTCTGAGCTTCTCACTTTTTCTCCTCTTATTTGTATCGGACATGTTGATTGGACGCAACAGAGATAAGTGTAAAACACACTTCACAGCTCTCAAATTCAGCTGACCACACAACTCTTGTTCACTCCAAAAAATGCAACGACAAACTGAACGCCTTCGTAAATTCTTCCCCCGGCCCCTTCGGCTAGGGTCGCTTCTGGTGCAGATGTGTTATGGTACCCTATGAACGGAAGTTGAGGAAAAACCCAAGCCCTCTTTTGTAGTAGGCATGCACTGGAAGGGGTAGTGTTTCGCACAGATTATGAGATATTCTCTTTCTTGGTTTCTGCTGTGGGACCGAAACACCCAAGGCGAAAGCGTCTTATTTCTTAGGCGCTTGCTTACTTTCGTGAATCAATGTATTGAATTAAAAACACTGCTGTTACGACGTATTCCCTGTTTAGGATATAAAACGAACATGGTGCAATGCCTTTTAAAGCCTCCATAGGGAAGGGATTTCGTAGTCGATATTCATTGGCCGTGCCCTTAATCCCATTTGAAATTCACATCGTAATTTCTGCGTCGTATTTATTCAGGAAGTGAAATAATCAGAAATTAAAATGATGACAGTGAACAGTATATGCTCTCAAGTATGTTAACAGTAATTATTACGAATTACAACAAAACAAAAAACGGAAATAAGTCACACGAATCATTCTTTGGTTTGGGCAACTTCTACGTCGATGGCAGTGAACTGCACGGACTTGCACATGTTTCAAACCTTCAGATGGAAAATGGAGTAGGCGCGCCGAAAGAGAAGTTTCACAGAGTGACTGTAAGATGGCGATGACTTTCAAACAAACTGTTTGACGCGCCAAAACAAAGCCAGAGTTCTTAATCAGTAAATGGTATAACGGGCCTTCCCCGTCATCATTACGGCACAGCAGGAATTTTGAAGCCTGAATGCCGCGGCAGTATTATTTCCAAAAATCGTGTTTGCGACAGTAGCGAAAATGTTATTAAAAAAATGGTAGTCGTGGGACTTATGTAGGAAGGTAAAACTTTCTCTGTTAAAAATTTTGGACGTAGATTGACGAAGTTTTTTTTAAGGATATATGGTTATCTTCATTTTTTAAAGTAATATTTTAATTAAAAATTATATTAAACTAATTATTAAGAGTCCTTTTTTCACCTATAAGCTACTTAAGAGGGTAAACGCTTTATTCAACTAAATGCTCAGAAACTTCAAACATTCAATCGCAATTTCACCTAAACACCTTTCGACTGTGGTATTTTAAATTCATTGAAAGACGCAATTAAGACTATGAAATAGTTTCCACGATACATTTTCCGAATTTTATTTCTCTTTTTTTATGCTCCATTGGATTTTTTTTATTCTATTTCTTTCGAAACTACGAGAAGACATGGAGCTTCGTTTAAAATGATACTGATAACAAAGTCTAGAATATTCCCAAAATGTTGGTTTGCTTCTGCGTCACTGTAAATTGGCGGAAATGCCGTACGCGAGCAACTACTTAAATAAATAAATTAATTAATTTATACTCAATCACTTAGAATTCCCATTACATGTTTATTTACATCAAATATTTTTAATGTATAACTGTACCACTTCTTCATTAAAAAATCACAGAAATCCACGAAAAGGGTATTACAATTAATATAATAATTAATTTCATACGATTTCGTTGAAAGTATAACCGACCAACTACCAGAATACAATTGCGAAAGCCCCAACCGCTCTGTTGTGATTTTAAATCATTTTAAGTCGACTCTGGTCCAACCGAAACATATACAAGGAGTATTTTATCCACAAAAAATCCATTATTCATCAAAAGCCGCTGGAACGATTGTCTTCACACTGGAAAAGCACATCTGAACCTTGAATAAATGTCCACGCCGAACAGTTTACGAGTGTCACATAAAAGGGCATTGAGATGAAAAGGCCCCTTCACATAAGTAGTATCATAGAGTAAGTATATAGAGTAACTCTATGGCAGTATAGAATCTAGGGCGTACCCAGGATCAAAACTAGAGGGAGGGGGGGCAAGCCATGGTTGTTCAAGTTGTAGGTAAGATTTAAGCATGGAAAAGGTGAATGAAACCAACATTTTAAGGAAACTATGACAGCTCTTTATTAGTTTTTAAAATTATTTGCTTGAAAGAATATTATTTTCCTTAAAGACATTTGCGATTTTTGCTTCTAGGGGGTGGGTGGGGGGGGGGGGGCGGCCCTCTCCTGCCCCTCGCTGGGTACGCCCATGTATAGGATCACTTGGATTTCAAAATGGGAAATAAATAACGCGACGTGATAACCCGCAGACGTTCAAGATTGGTGTCTGAAGCAAAGCGCCAATTTCAATCGCAAATTGCCCTTTCCTCACACTACACACTAACTCGGCAAAAAGAAGCGAAACACTGGAAAAGGTATGGCAGTGGGTGGTCCTTTATTTTTGCAGGGAAACACTACGCAGGGTAGGGAAGGTCAATTAACATGAAGAGATTAAGACGTGGTTTTTGTATCTCCAACACTTTTTTAAGTATACTATCTTGACAGAGGCCTACAAGGTTGGCAAAGGAAATGAAGCAAAAGTTTAAGATTACGAGTGGCAAAAATATTTCATGCCGGCCTCGGTGGCGGGGTAACGTTCTCGCCTGCCAAGCAAGAGGTCGCGGGTTCGAGTCCCGCCTGGGTAGATTTCCCCGATCCAGGGCATGGTCGTTTGTGTACGTTTAATTGTTACATTTGTTGAACACCCCGGTGTAAAATGGCCAATACGAGCTGTATCCGGTGGTTTGAGAATAAAATAAAATAAAAAATAAAATAAAAAAATAAATAAAAAATATTCGCTAAACTTTGCAGATGAGCAAATTATGATTTCAGAAGACGCTGATGACCTGAGCTGCATGGTTAGGAACCTTAAGGATATACATGATTGGTATGGGCTCATTATTAACAAAAGCAGGACAGACCTCTTGATTATTGGAAGTGATGAAATACCAGATCTACCACTAGACAACGAGTGTGTAAAGCGAGTAACAACAGCAAAGTACTTAGGAGTTACACAATATAAAAGCGGAAAGAGTAATCAAGAGAGCAACAAGAGAAATCAAAGGGAAGAATTATCATAAAAAATCGAGATGGTATTTCATGGAACCAACGTATTAGCAAAAAAAAGATGGTAAGAATATATAAAACAATGGTAGAAAATTTGATTGCATATGGATCAGAGGTATGAGACTTAAAGAAAAAGATCAGAAATATGTTATCAAGGACTGACATACGAGAAGAAGGAGTTGCAGAAACAAATAATACACTTGAAGATGATGTGATTGGAAAAAGATATAGTCGAAGAGGTCGAGAGGAAGCAACTACTCTGGTTAGGCCATGTTAACAGCATAGATGACTCGAAGTGGCCAAAGAAAATGCTGGATTGGAGACCTACAGAAAAATTGAAAAGAAAGAGAGAGAATAGAGAGAGCAATGGAAACAATGGGAATGAGAGGAGTGTCATGACAACGGAGAGAGAGAAATGGAAACTATGAGTGCTATAAAACGCTGATATCCATAAACAACCGGCTGCACATATTATAGCACTACGCAGCAACAACACCATGGGTGCTTACAGGCCAAGCAGAGTATCGGCAATACGCCCTATAGCCACACAAGATCCATTCTGCTAGACAGAGAATGATACTCATCTGAATCCCGGGGCCATATCACATTTCGAGACACGTAACCTGTCATTCCGAATATAAAGAGACTCGTCGGCCATTTGCCGAAAATTGGTTAATTGGCTGTCATGGTGTCACAACCTGAAATGGGAGTGGAGTACAGCAGAGAGAGAAAGTACGAAGGAATCTTAGGAGGCTTCAAAAGGTATTCCATTACGAATAAGTTACGACCCACGCCGAAATACAAATATAGAAGTCGTCAAAGAGGAGAGAATGAGTAAAAAAAGGAAGAGAGTGGGACTACGTGCGCGTGGGATAATTACGTCGTGGAGACAGAGAGAGGGGGAGGTAATTAAGGAGAGAGAGAGAAATAAAGAGGACGGAATATATGGGGAAGAGACGAGGAGGGAAAGGGCGCCCTCTGAACGCAACGGGAGATGATACTACAAAGCGTAGTCTCATCTCAACGAAAGCAGTCCTGTGTCCTTCAAAGCGATAGCACTAGGAGGTGAACGAACCAACCTATAATTGAGAAAACACAAAGTCCGCTATCTCCGTCACTTTTTCACACAAACGAACGATTACCGTTAAAAGATTCCATAGGCAGTAAAAAAACACACAAAAAACACAAGAAAAACAAAAACAGGACAACCCATCCAAGGGCTGTAATTTAATCTGTTTTCGAACAGTATCCATGTAAGGTAGCTTGCATTTCTTATTTCATTTGTTGTTATCTGCTGTGAAATACCTTTCTCAAGAGCCTCACTGTTGAATCTTTATATTCTCTGTTGAATAATAGTGACTTTCCCTCAAATAAGAACGAAATATCTTACCTTATACAAGTATGGACGATATACTGAACCTATGCATGAGACTGTTACGAATGTCATTCTCGATGTGAAGTGAAACTGTGGGAAGAGATAATTATGAAATGCGAGGGATTGCGGGGAAGGAATACACGATGCTTTACGTACTTCGCTTACGTCCATCCTTCGCTTGCCGCACTGATACTCTGCCAATACACGCTTGCATGAAAAATACCATATTTGTACTCAATGGTTTGAACATTTTATTTAAATCTATTTAAAATTATATTTAAGTTTGCCGAAAATTTTATTTAAATATGTCGAACTTCCACTATATCATGCCTGAATATATCGGTTGAATATATGCGTGATTTAACTAAAAAATACCACAATGAAGTTGAAAACAACGAAAATTGAACAAGAAGGATGATGATGAAAGCACTCCGTAGTATCTCTTTTTGTTATTTCGTAATTCGTTCGCAAACCCGAATCCTTCACTTGGGCCCTCAATCGCATTGCAGACATACAATCGCAATTCACGGAAAGATATAAACGACAAAGAGAAATGACCTTCATTCAGCCATTTCCTAATGATATTAAAAATTAAGAAGCGCGATCGCTGTCGCCCACTATCCGTGAGTTGGTGACGTAATTTACCTTCCTTCGTTTCCTCACTCACTAAGAGGAAGAAAGAATTGCACTCTAAGGTGGAAGGAGAATGGATATCTTTAAGGGCGACACAGAGAACATTGTATTATAGCCACAATATATTTCCAGGTCCGATAGAAGCGATAAATTAAGAGAGATGTTTTGCCGAACGGATAGATATGGGAATTCGTTTTTCCCCCGAACCATAAAGGACTTTAATAAATGCTAGTCCCAACTTCGTTAGAGCCATTCATTTTTTATGTGTATATGGCTGGTGTCCTAACACCACCTGCCACACGCCTTCTAGGCGGCTTGCAGTGTATTATGTAGAATTAGATGACGGTGCGCGAATTACATGAGAACAAGGCGAGGAGGGGAGGAGTGGAAGAGAAGCGATGGTGCTGACGTAATCATCTTATTTGCATTGGTTGACGCCGTTTTTGTTTCGCCGATCGACAAGTAGTCCAAGGATCGAAAAGAGTCTTTCTTTTTCCATCTCAATCGCAATCGAAAAGGCAACTGAAGAGTGGTGTGGGGTGTGCATTGTGCATTTTGGCGTCGATGAAGGGAATAAATAAATGATAGGAAGGGATACTGGTTGTGGTACGCAGTGAGTAGGGACAAGGGGAGGGAAGGCGAGGCAGAAGCCCCGCTATTGGCTGCTCCCCCATCTCCCCTAACCCTCCCTCCACCCCTCCCACTTCCGTCCGGTCGCAAAGGAAGTGGAGTGCTCATCGGAAGGTAACGTGGGAGAGAAGAAAGTATAAGGAAAGCGAGCAATTTGGCCCAACAGGCGGGAACAAAAGGCTGAGAACGGAGATGCGAGGAAGTGATATCATGGGAAAAGGACGGAAGCATTTATTACACTCGCGACGAAAACCATGATGGCGTTAAAGGAAAAGAACCTCCCTTCCCAAACTAAATGTAAGAACAACATAATCACAAAACGAACGCTTCGAAAAATATCAAAGAATGTATGCATAACGATATCTCAATGGATTAATTATCGCTTCATACTAATTGTTTTTTCAACCTTACGATAAAAATATTGAAGATACCAGCAATTGAATCAGAATTTTTGCAGCACATACAGGAACCCATAAGAACACATAGTTGCTTTAAAGTTTCTACAGGGATTTTGAGACTTAAAGAATTTCCTTCGCAAATAGCTACTGCACTATGCAAATATGCACTACAAAAATTTCAAATTTGAAAGGAGGTGGACGAATATAACTTCAATAAGAAGTAATAAAATGACGTGAAAGGGTTGGCGACGGGGACTGAATGGGACGGAGAAACTGCGGACAAAATTCCGCTCGGGTGGCCTCACTACAAACGGTTTTACAAATTAATTCGCTGTACTCGGCAGGCGGACGAAGCAGACCAGTCTGGTTTCAGAACATTTTAGGATTGCGAAATCAAAGAATTTTAAGAAATCTGCGCCAAGGTCAGACTTAAGGTATGAGGTGAAGCTGCACGCTAAATCTCGCCAGAGTACTCGGATTCTAAAGAGAACATGGCATGTCGTTTGAGCCATTAAGATAGCAATACATTTCACGAAAGTTCTCTAAAATGGGGTCGCAGAACGCCAGTGTGTCGGTAAAAACAGTTGAAAATCAGAATATAGTCCAGGACATGTATCTAGAGCAAACACAATACATGCTTATGACGGGGATACGACAGGGACTTCGTCGCTCCCTCACACATGGTAAACTAAGTAAGTGACGTAAGAAAAAAAATTGCAACTTTATAATCGATGTTCCTCATATGTACAAAAGGCGGGCAAAACCTCTATCCGCTTTTGAGTTTAAATAATGTGATTTTGAAAACTCCTAGTCTCAATTCCTAAACTTGACCTAGTTTCCGTCAGCTCGTGCCATTTTCAAAGGGAACACCTAGGAAAATGAAAAGAAACGGCTAAACCTAGGTCACGCCGAGGAAAGAAACCTCGATTTTGACAACGTTATTGCTCATTTTATTTACGGGCGGGAATTCTTCATCAGAACCAGCAGAATTCCCTAAAACTATACATTTTTCTTCCGATACAAGAGAAATAATATTAACGCGACACCGAAGACCGTCGTAAAATGTATTGCAAGCCATTTTACCTCTTCCTACAACTCTCGAACACTTTTCAGCTCTGCGAAATACCCACACATACAGAAAGTTGAAAATTGCTAAGGGTTATTAATGAAAATAAGTCGATGATTGAAAGATAGAATGAAAAAGGGTAAACTTTTTTTAATTAAGTAAAGGCCATATAATAATCATGATTAGATGAAAAAATATTGTGCAAATGCAGAAAGAGCAAAAGAATAATACAAATAGAAAATTTCAAAAACGCAATGTCGTGTAAGAGAGTTCTGCGATTAATGTCAGGAATTGCGAAACTAATGACACCCCGGATGCGAGTAAATAATGGCATCTAAAAATGTCTCTATTCCGCAGTTTATTTCCTGTATCTCTTCCCGTGATCCTGTTTGCCAGAGAAGGATGGTTGGTACACGTCGCATGTTTACACTCTCTCCGAGAACAACTTTTGCTAATTAAAGTTAGCTCATATTTTGGCGGTATTTTCCTCGAGATCTTCTTCGCGACGGAGGAGGCAGGTTGATGGGGGTGGTCTAGAGAGAGAGGGAGAGAGAGAGAGAGAGCAGTGGGGAAGAAATAGGGTTGGGAGGGAAGAACGGGGGTTAGGATAGGATAGGAGGAGGCGAATCTCATTTTCCGGTCTGGAGAACCACAGGTGTTGTTGTCCCTCTGAGTCAGTGAGCGGTGGGGGAGGTGGCGGATGGGAGGGGGAGGGAGGGGGAGGGAGGGGTAGGGTGCAATCAAACGCATTGGTTCACACGCTACCCCCCGCCCCCTTCATTGCCTCCCCTCCAGATTGTCATTCCCACAGTGATCACCGCCAAATCTCACCCCAAATGTAAATAATAAGTGTCGTCCTCAGGGCTATGAGTCTTTTCACCTGCACATAGTTTGACGTCTTTTTATCTGCACATAGCCTTCCACTCATCAAGTCTATTGATATCTTTATTCCATTTCCTTTCCTTCCCTCGTTCTTGCTATTTCCTTTATTTCATTCACCTCTCCTTAAACGAGTCTTGATTAAAAATGTATTCATACATTTTAAAATGATATCAATGCGATAAAAAAGTGCTCTGAGGACATCAAATAACGACAATAAAACCGTGGCCAATTTTAATGACATCAACAATGAAATCACTTGAGGGGCATTAATGCCGATTTTGAGAAATTATTTATGGAAAATTCAAGTTTTTCGCGACGGTTGTATTTACATTTTCAAATCAACTAAAATTACATTTCATCGATACAAATAAAATGTAATTTATACATAATGATATCAAAAACTCTATGATCTAGGTACATTGATTAATGATTTCTTCGTAGTTATCCTCCTTCGGTGACAGCAAAATTTTTATTACAATTTTTAATGTCATTTCTTTTACGTGTAGCGAAGCAGAGCCATATAGGCTGATAGAACTTCGCCATACAGAATATTTCATTTTTCCATCAATGCACTACTTTTCAAAAAATATTTCGGCCCATCTCAGTCATTTCCAGTCCACCAGACTAGATAAACAGCGGTGTTGACTCAAAACAAGAATATTGCACAATGCGACCCGCAATTTACGGGGATATAAGGTGCGGTTAGGGTTGCTAACCAAAATTTTTATTCGCGATGATATCTTATCGTGATGCTATTCTTCGCGAACGCAAATGTTCCATTTTAAATACTGAGAACAAATGCATCGCTCATCGTCGCGATGCGTACATTTTTGGAAACTATTTAAAAATGTGGTGGTCCAAGTTTACATGCCCACTAGCAATCATAGGGAGGAAGAAGTAGATGAGGTGTATGGACAGCTCGAGGAAATAATTAGAGACACACCGGGTAAGAAAAATCTGGTAGTAATGGGGGACTGGAACGCCACAGTCGGGGAAGGCAGGGATGGAAACGAAATAGGAGATTTTGGTCTAGGAAAACGGAACGACAGGGGAGAGAAAGCAACAGAATTTTGTAGGAGAAACAAATTATTCATCACAAACACGTGGTTCAATCATCATAAAGGGCGAAGGTACACGTGGAAAAGTCCAGGGGATGCGGGGAGATATCAAATAGACTACATTATGGTAAGACAGAGGTTTAGGAATAGTGTGAAAAACTCGCGCAGCTTCCCTGCAGCGGATGCGGATTCGGGCCACAATCTAGTGCTCATGAAATGCAACGTAAGATTCAAAAGACTTATAAGAGTTAGGAAGACGAAGAAATGGAACGTAGAAGCCCTGAAAGGGAATGTGAGGAGAGAATATCAGGAACTAGTGGACATTAGTATGAGGGACATTGACAGCAGCAAGACTGTTGAGGAAAGATGGGATAATATTAAAACGGGAATACTCAAAGCGGCGGAGAAGTCAATTGGCTACGTGGACAGTGGAAGGATGAAGAAGCCGTGGATAACGGAGGCATTGGTAAAAGAAATGGAGGAGAGAAGGAAGTGGAAGAACGTGGACACAGAACAGGGCAAAAGAATGTATAGGGAATTGAATAATCGATTACGACGTGAAACTAAGAGGGCAAGGGAGGCTTGGTGGAAAACACAATGTGAGGAAATGGAAAAGTTCCAGAAGGATGGAAAAGGAGGCGCGTTGTACGCCAAAGTTAAGTCACTATCGGGCGGCAAAAGAGGACAAGCCATGTCTAAAATTAAGGCTAAGGATGGGAGGATGCTAACCGAGCGAGCAGAGGTACAGGGTAGGTGGAAGGAATACGTGGAGGACCTGTATGACGGAACGAACAGACCAGAGAGATTGACTCTAGAGGAGGAAAGTGCAGTGGAGGAGGATAATCTTGGACCGGAGATATTAGATTCGGAAATAGAGAGAGCACTTCGTGATATGAAGGCTAGGAAAGCAGTAGGCGTGGACGATATCCCGTGTGGGCTTCTGAAGAATCTAGGGAAGGGAGGTAAGAAAAGGTTTTTCGAACTAGTGCGCAGGATCTACGAGGAGGGATGTTGGCCGGAAGATTTCGTGAAGACGGTTTTAATTCCGCTTCCGAAAAAGAAGAAAGCTGTGGAATGCGGAGATTATAGGAATATCAGCCTAATATCGCATGCGGCGAAAGTGGTACTGAGGATATTGAACAGACGAATGGAGGCGAGGGCAAACGAATATTTGGGCGAAGATCAGTTTGGTTTCACAAAAGGGAAGTCAACTCGTGATGCAATAGCAATAATGAGGTCCCTCCTGGAGAGGAGGCTAGAATATGACCAGGACGTATATGCGTGTTTCGTTGATTTTGAAAAAGCGTTTGATAGGGTGAACTGGGTGAAGTTAATGGATATTCTCCAGAGATTGGGTGTAGATTGGAGAGATAGACGACTGATTCGTAATCTGTATATGGCCCAGACTGCGCAAGTGAGGATAGCGGACGGAGAATCTGGGTGGGCAAGCATTGGCCGAGGTGTTAGGCAAGGCTGTCCTCTTTCGCCGCTGCTCTTTAACGTGTACGCTGAAGAGATGATAAGGGAAGCGTGGGATGAGTTAGAAGCTGGGATAAAAGTGGGAGGAATGATGTTAAAATCAGTGAGATTCGCGGATGACCAGGCGTTGATCAGCCAGTCAGCGAGGGGGCTTCAGGCTCTAGTGGATGCGTTATACGAACGTTGCGAGGAGTATGGGATGAGGATTAATCACAAGAAAACTAAGGTTATGCGGTTTTGCAAAGCATCACGAGCGAGGAATGTGAGACTCAAGATAAAGGTGGGTGGTGAAAAACTTGAGCAGGTTGAGCAATTCAACTATTTAGGCAGTACGTTAGAGGAAAACGGATACAGTAGTAAGGACATCAGGAAGAGAATTGCATTAGCGAAGGAGGCGTTCATGAACAGGAAGGAGCTTCTGAGAGGATCGTTGCGTAAGAGTTTGAAGAAAAGGTTGGTGAAGAGTTTGATCTGGAGTGTAGCTCTATACGGTGCGGAAACGTGGACACTGAGGAAGGAAGACGAGAGAAGTTTGGAGGCATTCGAGATGTGGGTATGGAGAAGAATGGAGAGGGTGAAATGGACGGAGAGGAAAAGGAACGACGAAGTGCTGTATATGGTTGGCGAGGAGAGGCAGCTTTTAGATGAGATACGCAGGAGACAGAAGGTATGGATGGAGTTAGTGCTTAGTGGTGAGGGGATGCTGAAAATGGTGTTGGAGGGTAGAATGTTAGGTAAACGAGGGAGGGGAAGGAAAAGAATAGGATTTTTAGATAGATTGAAAGAGAGTAGGCCTTACAGTGAATTAAAGAAGGCAGTGCTGGAAGGAAAGGAGGCTCCCAGATCACCTCTTTAGGACTCCATGGAAACCTACCTTAATCGGTAGAACACTATAATAATAATAATTTAAAAATGCAGCATAAATAAAACTGCTTCTTATGGACGGACTGGGGTGTAGTGTGAGTGGTCGGTCCTTTATGCCAAGGTCTTGCAGAGCCGAATCAGAGGGAATCAAGGGTGTGACGAACGCCTCCTGCCCAATGACTGCCACGGATTAAGGAAGAGGGTAAACACACGAAACACAATCAAAAGAAAAAGAAGAGGAACAAATTAAGGAGGACCGTCGCTCGGGCGCGAATGGATCGAAAGGAAAGAGTCGACAGCAAAAGGCGATTCGCAAGAGAGCCGCGCACCGAACTGAAACGGACGAAAAAACGATCGTTTTGAAAGTCAATTTTTCCCCAAAAGAAAATTCCTTTTGCACCACGAAAACAAAGACGCGTGAAAAATCAAAATTACACCTTTTAGGGCGAACAAGGTCGCGTTGGCTACGGAATCACGGACGGAATGGTGATAAACACGAATTTCCATGAGTTGGAGGCAAAGAATAGAACCCTGACTGAGAAGTTTCAGGGCAAGCATTTTCAAACCCTAAATGCTAAACGTGTCATGGTTAGGGTTGCGAGAGCTGCCGTCAATGCCGACGTTCGTTAATGCCGTATTTCTCCGAGAAACGACTAATTCCGCCTGGCCTACATTACACATTTAAGTTCGCAGTTAAAACTTGCCATTGTAGAACTGGTCGTTTCTGGTGAGGTGTGTGAGTAGAAATCGTACCATCATAAATGAAAGAGATCTTGCAAGTCCGCTGAATTTTCAAAATTCAGACATCAATTTTGCCATATCTTATTTTTTAAAATTAGGAATCTTCACCAAATCGTGCCATAGGTATATCACACAAGATATTTGAAATTTCAACTCAATATTTTTTAAAGTAGAAGTAGTAAGATGTCTTTCATTTGCAACTTAATAATTAAAGGACAAATGCATTATACATACCAGAATGAATATCTTTGGGAATTTTAACTACACGCCTTCCATGACCGAATATGAGGTGATGATTTGTTACTTTTTATGATTAAGTTTTATTATTTTCTTATAATTTTTCCATACATTTCTTCATTAAATGGAGCAAATATGGCTCATCACTCTTGAGGGGAGGTATAGGGCGGAAGACCACTTTCATACTTCCTCATTTTCGAGTGTGAGGATTTAACGTTGCGAAAAGTAACATTAAGTATCTTCAAATCTGCATTCTCATTATTACTGAGGCAGGTTTGCATAAAGCATTAGCGATTCAAGCGGCCGTTCCATCACGAACCTCCCTCTTCAATCCTCAATGGGGCCTTCTCCCTTTCGCTCTATCCATAAATACATCCACTCCCTCGTTTACCCAACAGTCTTCCCTCTAACCCTGTTTTCAACATCCTCTCCCAGCTATGTACTCGTTCCATCCATACCCTCTGTCTCCTTATCTCCTCACCCACCATGTCCTGCACTTCCTTGTTCCTGCTCCCCTTCGTCCACTTCACCTTCTCCATTCTTCTCCACACCCACATTTCGAGCGCCTCCAGCCTTCTTTTATCCTCATTCCTCAACGCCCAGGCGAATTTAAACGATTTTCGATCACTTTCTCTGATAAATCTAACGGCGAGAGACATATACTTACACACAGAAATGGACTTCATGAGAATCGTGAAGGAAGAGAAGGAAAGAGAGGAAGGTTTGGTTGAAAGGGTGAAAATATGGTCGACACTGCACAAATCCCTAAAACGCTCCTTCGCTTCGCAGCACGCACGAGCAGAGGAAGCGACGCCAAATGCCACTCGAGACGATATTCTTTTAATTTACGTCTTCCAGCAACAAAAGCGAGAGTCCGACATATTTCGCGCGGACCCCTTCCCTCACCTCGTCCATTGTTGCCATGGCAATTTCGTTTATTTTCTTTCTCCCTCCCCGCCCACCTGTGTGTGTATCCGCATCATTTCTTTTTCCTTTCACGGAAGAGAGCGCGCAGCGACACATTTTAAATCATTTGGTGGCGAGGGCGAGCACTATGGACGGAGGCGGAGAAAGAAAGAAATGCCATAGAAAGGGGCGGTTTACGGGGTTTTGCGTCGGACACTGCAAGCCGGAAAAAGTGAAAATATAGTAACAAGAGGCATTGTGAGGACAAGCAAGAGGCTTCGGGGGATTCAAATCCTCCGAAATATTTCCCTTACGGCGACCACCCGAGATAGAGCAGTTTAGGAGACCACTAGCCCAGCGGCGCGGCGTCACTAACACTCTGGCACTTCATAGCGGTACACAATAAATGATGATGAATTTAAATTTCCCACCGTTGTGCATTCGAAATGTTCAGCATTTTCATGAAATGTATGATGATTGACAATAAAATACCAGGATACGCAACCCGCACATCTCCAAAGCAGACCCCCCCTCCCGAAGATGATTTCATTCTGCACGTGCCTCATATCGAACGAACGAACATACGCAGGCAATCGTCGATTTTTTGCGAAAGTGATACTACACGCAAAGACAAACATCTATATATATAAAAGAAAGTCGAAAATCGTGTTAGTTAGAATAGAACACTTATAACTCGAGAACGGCAGCACCGATTTTAATGATATTAGGTTCTTTGGATTCGTCTCAGCCCCGGATAACACATAGGACATTAAAAAAAGGATAATTCAACAAAAAATAATTCATCTCTTTCTTAGTGACACGTTTTTAGGAGTTAGTAACGCAACAACAATTGATAAGTCGGTCAATACTACAAATTAACTTATTTGTTTTGTTTTTACCAATTTAATAACTGAATTTCGTAGCAATATAACACTTTAATTTCTAAATATATTCTAAATATTGAAATTGAATTTAAAAAATTTAATTCAAGCTAACTGTAAGCCCAGCTCGAGTTGGCTCTTCACTACCGTGTTTGTAAACAAATCTCTAAGCAATTGTTGACAAACGGTAACGTCCGTGTTCCTGTCGAGGCGAAGACGAAGTCACCAACTATCTATCTGAATATTTAGGGCCGTATTTTAAGACGTTCCTAGAGGAACGACTCTTCCTGTGTGACGCGTTACTAGGGGGAAATCAACCTCCAAGCGTTTTTTAAACGTACCTCCTTCTTAGTAGAATCAACTCCATCTACAAGCTTACCGAATTTCTCCCTACTATTTTGAGCATGGATCAGACCACCCTTCTAAATTGTAGGAACTGTTTCAAGGCCTAATATGGCGGAATGCGTTGTTAACCTCCGGATTTTGTCATTTTTTTCCGGACACATTTTGCAGTATGCGATCAAAATTCCATAAAAATTACGCTTTTTTAACGTGATGATATTTATTTGTTTCATAATATATGCCTGTTATGAGGAAACGTATAAAAAGAACGAAAAAAGCGTTAAGTCTGTAAGTAAACAACCGTTGTTATGAAATGGATGCTGAATTTTCAAGGTATGTGTTGAAAGAGTCGTATATTTATGTTGGACGAATACACTTAAGGGATAGGTAGAATATCATTGAGTACTACTATTCAGAAAGGAATTTCTCCAGAGGTATCGCTTCACAATATGAACCGTAACAGACGTTATTTTACCCTCTGAATGGAGTGAACATTTAAGCAATCGTGTTCTGACGATTCCGTATATGTTAAAACTGCTAATTGCCTTTAGATTTTATGCCTCCGGGTCATTCCAGGTATGTGGTATTTTTACGCAAGATTTATATTATCGCTTTGATTATGTAACACAGTATTAAATCTCGTTTGTGGCGATCTACCCGGAGTTGCTCAGGGGACGGTGTTGAGAATAATTAAGGTATGATTTCTCCTTAGTTTGGAAATTGTATGAATGAAAATTTTCCATTTGGAGGGGAAGTGTTATAAAGTATTGAGTTCAAAATATTTGGTAACCGTTACAGAGCATCAGTAATGACCTGGTGGCATTGATACCTCGTTACAAATGTAAACATAAGTTGCCAATTTCAGAGGAAAATACTGCTAGATGTAAGACATCTTTTTATGACAAAGGTTTTCCTAGAGTATACGTATTGGGTGGTATCGACTGCACCTATGTTCCGACTGTGAGTTCGGGGGGAGAGTTAGGCTAATTGTACGGAAACCGGAATAGATCATATGGTTTTCATTAAACGTAAAGGTATGTAAATGTTTACTTACCAAGTTTATCACAACGTATCTTATGTTGAAATTGGCAGCTTCATCTCAAGGCATATTATGGTTTGAAAATATCAAGCTGAGGCAAACCGTGGTTGCTGAGTAATTCTACTTCTTAATAAATGGGATTCTGCTTATCCCTTTAGTGTATTTTTCTAACTGATACATAAAGCTCTTCCGAAACACACCTCCATACTGTACTGTTCCATTGTAATGGGTCTTGTTTAGTCTTGAATAAAATTATATTATTCCAATGAAAATCCATATAGGTAGTTCCTTCATTTTCCTTTCCTGCCCAAGACTCCCACTTCCTTTGCATGTCCCTTACAATGTATAAATACAGTTAACAACATGAAGATAGGTAGAGTTATCTCTTGTCACGGGTACTTCATTCTCCTAATTTAATACCCTATCTCATTATGTTAGGCCCTTTCAAAGTACCCATTTCATATTTGTAGGGACATACATACAATGGTATGCATAAATAATCATTAATAATGCATGGGTGATAATAATAATTATGCCAAAAAATTGGATTTTAGCAATGTAATTTCAAGAAATAAATAAAATTAAACAGTTCTATTTTAAAATTATAAATATTTGAACTAACCTTAGCAGAATCACTTTTAATTAAAAAATGGAGTGGTAATCAGCCAGATAATGAAACATGACTGTCTGATGGAAGGGCTGATAGAAGGAAGGGATTACAGAGTAAGGTAATGGAAGGCCTACCCCTGTTATTCATATTCTGAATTGGCTATTTATATCTTACAACATGGAGCAAGTAATCAAGAATGTAAATAAGGAATTCTATGTCAGCAATGGAACACTAGTACATAGGAGAATCAAGTCCGCAGACATACTCAATCAACCTTCATATTCAGTGACGATTGATATATGTGACTGATACTACTTAAAATATAAAATGGAATTTTTAAAAAATTTGATCCTTTAAAGGCAGTAATGCCTTGAGTAATCAGTGAAATGACTAATTAGTGGAATTGTTCAAGCATACTACTTGATTAGTACTAAATTATTTTCACTCATGGGTGGTATGAATAAACGTCTTTTACAATTTTACATGAAAGCAACTATAAAATTGATAAAGCAGCAATGATTGACCTGGAGGCAGTAATAACTTACACGTTAACATAAATATTACTCACTTAATTTGCTAAACGAAAGTTTTTCCAACCATTAGTTCGTGTTACCTTCACCAACATGTTAAAATTATCCAAAAAATTGCTTCATTTTGAACCTCATACTGCACGTTTGATGTTGACCACTCACTGTATGAAAAGAATGCATACTACATTACATCTTGCCTTTACCTATGTCATCATTTTACCTGAAAAGATTGAAAGAAAGATATACATATATAGGGATTGGGAAATGCAGCTAAATAACATTATACAGGTTCAATTGAATTTAGCTTTATTAAATGAAAATTAAACACATTTACAAAAACAAGAGAAATTTACTAAGGAAGAACAAAGTTGTTGGCTGGCACTGAAATTAAAATCACAAAACACATTTCCGATAGCAAGAAGACGATGCAAAATCTAATGCAAAAAAGGCAAAATTGCTAGTTGGATGTGCAGAATTAGATGAGGAAGAGATGGGATATGGCTTATGAAAGGCAGGAATAAAGAAGGCGGGGAAAAGCCATGCAGGTGCAGAAGTTCTCATTCCAGTTACAGAGAGGGCACCATCACCACAGGAAATGGTTCAGGTTAAGGCATAGAAGCAGGCAGCAGAGTTATGGCATCTTTCATGACATCGAGGTATCCAGCAGCCCAGGAGAGAGAAGCAGGAGCAGGAGCTGACCAATGTCAAGGAAGAGGAGGAATTCATAGAGGAGTATCTGAAAGCTTGCAAAGAAGTGGCATATAAGCATATGATACATATAAACTCCATGCAATAATACAGGCATAATTAGGTCTCTCAAAGCATGCATTATACCTTAATATCCATATGCAAACACAATGATCATTCACATGCTTTTAATATCTTCATTTGTAATAATTCATTTCAGAGAGCATTGCATGGATTCAATTTTATCACACTGGGTTTCAAAATTGAAAGCCTCCATAAACTGAGCCTAAGGCTAGTACCAGTATTTTAAGTTTGAATTCCCATCACTAATTTGCCTATTCTGCAGAGGCTCAAACTGAAACGTGCATCAAACTTCTAACTACATTTATTTTGTTTTCATTATCCCTAAAATTAGGTAATTGCAATGAATATATTTTCCCTGAATAACCTTTGTCAGATAATCATTTGCTAATGACTTTAAAAACATCAAGATAATGGAGAATTTTAAAATGAAAGCACAAGCAACACCAAGCAAAATATATTATAACAAATACCACACGCTTCAACTTCGCCTCCTCTGTTTGAAGCTGTATGCCTTGGATACACTTCTTAAATTCCTCCTCCATATGGATGATGTTTCCAGCAGCCTTTGCATTGGCAAGTTCCTGCTCCTTAATAGCACAAGATATCTCCGCTTCCCTCTTCCGGATCCGCTGGATGGCATCCTACTTTTCATTGTAAGATGCCATGAGTCCCAGCCTAGCCTCCATCTCCTTCTCAATGGCCGCTTCCCTGATTAATTATGCCCTTTTTGTACTGCAAGAAGTCCCTGCAGATTGCATCCTCGGAGTGTATGCTTCCTCTCGATGGTGGTCATTTAACTCAGAGGAAAAATAAGAAAGTATAACGTTGATTAATGAAAATCATGTGACATAATTCCTGGAAATAGCATCAAGTAACTCAACTTAACTTCAACCATGATGATTATATTGGATATGCAATGACATTTTATAAAGGTCACAGAAAATAACCACACAATACACAAAGGCTAGTATGATGCAGGTCAATTTCTATTTAACGAAGTTGTATTCCTTTAAGCACAATCATGGTACTGTACACATTTTATATTTTTTGACTGACAGATGCAACATGATAATATTTTACTTGATAATAATCTCAGTGCAACACTAAGGAATTCCCTTTAATAATGATAGGAACATACCCGTTTTTTTAATCAACTTGCCTGATATCTCAGAAATGTTGAGAGGAAGCAAACAATCCAAGGTCCCATCCCTACCCACCGGGGAAACGCTAGGGACCGCCAACGCATCAGAGTCCCCAGCATTCGCCGGAGAGTAGGAGACGGACGGCGAGGCTATTTCCATCTCTGGTGGCAAATCTTCCTTACTGGTGGGTGTCATTGGTCCGCCACCACTCTTCATCATCTCCTGCCTTTCATTCGCCAGCTCTTCCCGTTTCCTCATCTTGATATTATCGCAACTCTTCCTCAATTGCTTGGCGGTACGCTGTGAGATAGAAAAATTATCCGTTACATTGAGATTTACGACAAAATATATCACTGGACTTGTAACCAAACCAAAAATAAATATCCATCACTACAGCCACAATTGATAATGCTACACGTACACTACGTATATTCACGAATTTATTTACTTTGCCACTAAATAACAATTACAGCAACTCCGCCACCATTGCGGAGTCGTTTTAATTGTTACCCCTACCCCGCCGCTACAAGCCGAAACCAAAAGCTTCACAATAATAATTCCATTAACATTCCATTAACTTGGAATTATTGTTGTGAAGCTTTTGATTTCGGCGCAGGAAAATAAGATTTACTTGTATCGCATGGCGCGAATCACGTCTAATCTTGTATTGGAAATGAAGGGAAATACGTTTCGTGGAAAATCTCTGGCCGCGACATAATCACGAAGGTTTTTTGCAATCTACCACCAAAGTGCACTTTATGAGGATTTCAGCAAAGAATTTAAAAAAAAGTTATAGCTTTTCACCGGTTTTTAAACCCCAAAACCAATGAACTAGCTACGAACCTAGAATGAGCTACGTCGATGTTACCAACAGACTTACACGAGTTATGTTAGATTTTTGTTGCAAATGAGCAAGTTGTCTCGCGAACTGCCGAGCATGGATAGTCGCAATCGCAGAATGGCTCTTCATGAAAATGTCTCCGAATTTATAGATAGTTTTAAAATTATGACTTTGATAAATAGTTAGCGATCAGTCAGCAACCATTTTTCATAATTAATTGTTCATTGAAACAAAAATCTTTTCAACTATCAGACAATGCATTTATCACCATCATACTTCCAAACAAACATACTTACCTTCCGAACAAATTCGTTCGAATTAAATTCGTCCTGCACATTCAACTAGGCTCTCGCCTTCTTCGCCTTCCATAATGCATCCGTCTTCTTGCTTTCCAACACCTCCAGACGCTAGTTATGACGCCAATCAACAACTTCGTCTCTTCCCTTGTAAGCCTGTCCATCTTGTTGTCCTCCAGTTTTATTAATAAAAGCGATCTTCTTTTTGTTGATGCGTTCTTGCCGCAATGAACTGTGGGCAGCAAACGTCACACAAAGCATGACGTAGATATGAGAATTTCAGCGATCAACTCAACACCCACTACTTCGAAGAGGAAGAGTTTGGTGTTGCTGTAGGAACGTTCTTGACTGCGAATAGTAGGTGGAGATACAACTCTTTCTCATCCCACTCCGGCGATAAGAGTATTGTTTAAAAATACGGCCCTTAAAGTCCTTGGACGTACCTGGCTTACCACGGCACGATTTACAGCTAAAGGTAGGCTCTGTGTTAATGAACTTTCGAAAACTAAACCAACCATAACTATCCAACGGAACGCGTTTTGTGATTTTAAAAAATTGACAAAGAATGTGATTCACGCGACTTACTCAAAGGAAAACTCAAAGATGAGGTTCTCAATACGAAGATTCCATGATCCCAACTTATATGCCCTTTTGAGCTTAAACGTATTCAATTTCCCATTCGTGTTGCATTCGTGATAACGATTAACAAATCGCATGGTCAGTCTTCCAGTTATTGTGATGTTTCTGCTCATGTGCTAATGAAAACCCATGATTTTCTCATGGTCAATTAAACGTGGTATGTTAATGAGTCGATAAACCATCCGCTGTATTTCTTCCTTCCCTTCAAGAGCACAGCTAGGAATTAAGGATAGGAGGTTTTAGGCGCAGCTAATACTACGGGTCTGTAGGGTATAGAAAACTCGCCAAGGTAAGCGAGAGGTGTGGGGGCCCTCCCCCAGACATTTTTTAAGATAAATGGTTCAAAGTAGTGGGTTATGCGACTGTGTGAATAGTTTAATATGTTTTGTTTGTTACTCATCCGTCCCCCTAATATTAGCAACAAAAGTTTTTATAAAAAAGTTCTCTGAGCTCTTGGGGGGGTTTTAACCCCCAAAAACCCCCCTCGCTGCGTCACTGCTTCACTTTGCTATATTTATTTATCTTCAACCGCTTTATCCTGCTCCTGATAACAAAACAAAAACTGTTGTTTATCAGAAGGTGCTTGACGCAAGACATTAAACCCGAATGTGTAGGGCACATCGTGGTGCGTTTACTCATGCAGCACGTTTACGCAGTGCATTTTTTTCCAAACAGAGATACTATAACTGGAGCGCCTTAAGTCATTTGATACGAATGCTGCTTCATAGGGGCTTTTCTTACACGATTTTGAGTCATCAGTCTAGCGTCGGTCTGGCGTTGTGTTGATCTGCCCCGTGAACGGGCCAAGTTTACGCAACGGACTTGGACCTAAACACATTTTTTTACGGTTAATAAAACAAACAGCCAACAATTGAATCCGTATAATTTTTATTTCATTAACTGCTTTATAAAACCACAATGCCCAAAATTTCTTAACCTAAAACGTAAGAAAACTCATTGAAAAAAAATCCGCGTAAAGGTGCTCCTATCCACCCTATGTAGATTCAATAAAGTAAATGTCTTTCTGACAAACAATTTTGATACTCATTTACTAAGTTTTATTGAATTAGTATCCTTATTTTATTATAATAAATTAAACATGTTTAAAAACGATACAGCCGCTCTTGATTTATCAATGGTGTAACTAAACTGTAGGTTCATTGATTGTTAGGCGGTACGAAGTTCGCCGGGTCAGCTAGTTATGTTTTATTTATGAGGGGCTTGATGGAAAAAAGTAACAATATTTTAAGCAGTTATTGAAACTCGGAGCAGGCATTGTACATTATTCAAGAGTGTTCGTAGCAGACGGTACAAATATCATTGAAATCCCAGACTCTCAGTGACCACGTGATTTTTTTATTAATTACGTTTATTTGTCTTATCTCCTACTCTTCTTAGGATTTCCACATTATAATCCGCATCCGCTACAACCAAACTTTTGGCGAACGAGTCTCGTTTGATTTGCGTATACTTCACCCCTATATTTCTCATCTCCGTCTCTTCCCTGAGCCAACGCATTTGCTGAAGAGGGCCCTCTCCTCTCCTTTGCCGTATCTCTCGCCGTCGCCGCCTCGGGGGCGCCCTCCCTTATCAGCGCACGTCCTCCACTCCGCAACAATGCCCCTCCCCTATTCCCATCAAACCCCTTGTTCATATTTCCTCCATTCTTGTCTTTCTCTCCGCTCTTCCAAAGTGCGCGTGTCATCTCTCTCTCTCCGGTCTAAAAAATGGCGTCTCCTCCCATTTCTCCTCCCTCGCTGTCCCCCCCCCCCCCCCCAACCTGAACATGCCCATCCACTTGTGCTCCTCTGCCCAATGCGGTGCGACTCCCGACTGCACCGCATTCAGAAACCACATTTAAAACGGAGCCGCGCGGGAAAGCGGCGGAGAGGAAAGAGGAAGGAACAGAGCGAAATAGAAAGGGAGGGAAAAGCAAATTGAGGGTTTCCTATTATTTTTATTGCCAAAATCAAAAGATTATTACTCCTGGAGTACGAATTTCACACTTATAGATTTTTAAATAACGATATCTATTTTTTGCGATTAAATGAAAAGTGAAAAATTTCAAGCGCGCGAAAACGCGGCGGCACAGTATGAATGCTGGGAAAGCCCCGTGTGACGTCATTCTGGTTCCCGCTATCGCCGTGTGAGGTGATCTTGGGACGAGGCTATGAGCGTTGCTGCGATGCAGGCTGCTAGCAGGTAGCAGAGTACCCTGCTGGCAGGTAGCGCTTGGCTCAAATAATGAATTAATACCCTATCAAACGAAGGAAACTTTCCGACCATAGGCAGTTTTAATAGGTGATTATTAAGACATGCTTCCCTGAGCTCTGCGCCTCATGCATGCATTGGTAATCTCCAACGATGTACAACTCCTATGTACTCGTATAGAAACTAGGTCCCTGTGACGTCACGTGGAGTGGCATCGCATGGGCGCCAATCTGGCCTTTTTCAGATGCGGTTAAAATTGACCGTTGCCATTCGTCTAAACTGGGAATTATAAAACTTTCATTCATTCATTCATAAAAAATTCATTTGTATACTATGAATACACTAATGGTGAGTAACGAATCGCAATCAATGCCTTCGTTTTCTTTGATGAAGGAAACTACCCTATTGTTGTCATGGTGACACTGGGATCTTTCCTTATCGGTCATTAATCCCTTCAAGTAGTAGTTCAACTGGAATTTTTAAGGCTTTTGTTTCTCTACAGTAAACAGTTAACACTGAAATTGTGGCTTTTTTTCCATAATCACGAGTTTTAAATGCTTCCCTCTGTTTAGTAAGATATGCTATCTGGGCTATTTCCGTTTTACACTTAAGTTTGGACATATTACTTTTATCACCCTACGGGGAATTTAAAAAGTAGTCTTCAATTTCAATTGCAATGATTTTAATAATTATATATTCTTATTATATGTTTTTATTCTCTTAGATAAATATAGTATTTAGATCAATTATAATTGCGTCGTTGATTCCATGAGCAATATTATCGAGACCAAAAAATGGTACTGATATTACGAATTTACTTTCGTATTTTCAGAGAGAGAGACAGACTTGAGTAGGAATCGTGACCTTGCGCGTGAAAGTGCATTGACTGACGATGCACCACGGAATCTCTTTCTTCCGTTGTTCCAGACAGCCTCAGTCTATTGATCCAACGCACCGCCTCGCCGCCGCCCGTCTCAGACGACCACGAAATGAAAATACACCAATTTTCACGTTTACGGTACCAAGTTCCCTTGGATCTCGTCCGCGAGGCGCCACCTACACCGTAAACTGCGAGAGCATTCAGGGCGAAAGACAACAGGAGAATGCAACGCCGAATCATCGAAACAAATCCCAATCTCCTGAAATGAGACTATGCAGTCTGCAGGCCTTCCCCAAGGGTATTTAGCAGGGGTTGAGGTTTCAGCGACACGCACGCCACTTTGCTTGCACCACACCATGTCACATTGAAGACACAAAGCTGTTGAATTAAATCCCGTACCGCGCTCATATCCTCAAAATGTTAAAAAAATATGTGCTTAGATCAGGTTTCCTGAAGTAACAGCCATAAGCTGTGATCAATTAACGAATCGAAGCTATAAAATAAATTATTATGCAACAAAGATTTTCAATTGATATTCTATTATTTTATAGTTATCGTTTTTTTTGTAACGTATCCCGAGAAAGGAATATGAGGTTGAAGATGGCTGGTCGCAGGAGGATCAAGTCAACTATAGTTCAATACCTCCTGGATGAATTTGAATAGATATACATTTATAATTGCTTTCTAACCGATAGTAACTTATCTCACATAACCAGCACCTTTTAAGTCATACGAGTTGTCAACGGTGAACTTTAACAGAGCGAATCTAATGAATGAAAATTAATAGTTGGAGATTTAATAAAATATTTAATCAACCAAGGACTGAGAAAACATTACGTTCATCTATTACTCCCATTAGTACCTTTGGTTCACTCTCTCCCTCGGCATTACAGCATGAAGGTTTGCTTGGATAGGTGGGGGTAGAGATAGAACCGAAATAAGCCATAGCAGAGTTAATTCCACACAGCCAGGGCAGAGGTTCGCATATTTCGTTCCTTTCCCTCACACTTCCAGAATTATTTACAGCAGCCAAGTGTTCTGACCACTATCTAACCAGCTCCCCAAACCTTCATTTAGGACACGTAAAAAAATCTTCAACGAATCACGACTAAACTTTTTCCCCTCCGTCATTCGTTCGTGTCCCATCACTTGAAAAACATACAGCTCTCTCGCTCTAGACGCCCGGAGTAAATAGTTCTCCCGCAACTGTTGAAGGATTTCATCCAACCTTGGCGTAATTGTGTGTTCCTTTCGCATATTTAATTATTTTCAGCATGCAATTATCACACGGTGAGACAAAAACGAAAGGTTAGCGGAAACTCGAGGGGATTGGCTGCCATTGTGACGATTGATACGGAGCCAGGGGATGTGGAGTGGCGCGGTAACAAAAGAAACGCGATAACACGAAGGACAGTGGATTCAGGAGCGAAGTCACAACGGGGGGGAAGACACGGGCGGGGAGATGCAGTGGCGCCAGAGCGGAATTCAGGGGAGACAGGGAAGTGTTTCCAAGACCTAATTATTATGGAAGGTATTCTGCTGGTTAAGGTAGGGTGGATCGGCAGGGGTAGGCCACGGATGACCACAGGCGATGAAGAATGTGAAGCAGAGGAATCATGAAGGTGTTAAAAGATCGGCCGATCGGAGAGCTGGGTTGAGAGCTGCGAGAAACAAGTATTAAGGATTGATAAGATTGTTGCTGATGAGGGTACTTTATCATTTCATCAAATCAATCAATCCTATTCTCCCATCTAATTTATTTCTATAATTAAATCCTATTCTCTTCCTTCCTCTCCCTCGTCTACCCAACATTCTTTCCTCTATTACACTGTTTTCAACATCCCCTCCCCGCTCAGTAGCTAATCCCTCCATCCATACATTCTGTCTCCTCCGTTTCTCATCTTAAAGCTGCTCTCCACACTCACATTTCGGAGGCCTCCAGTCTTCCGCCCCGTAAAGTTCTACACCCCAAATCAAACTCTTCACTAACCTTTTCTTTAAACTCTATCATAGAGATCTTCTCATAAGGTCCTTCCTGTTCATAAACGCTTCCTTAGCTAACGCAATTCTCTTCCTGATGCCCTCCTTACTGCTGTATTCGTTTTCCTCAACACCAAATACTAGCTCTATTTTAGGAATACCTCTTTTCCCTCAGACACAGATACGTAGTACAGGCACTTAGCACTTGACATTAGCTGGACAATGTCTAACAGGGTTTTAATCAAGGTATAATACAGGTTGAGTTCTAAATGTTGCGCGTTTTCATTTTAATTTCAAATTAACGACAGCTTTCTGGAGGTTATCACTATTATGAAGAGCGGAATATTTTGAGAAGCCAACAATTTCGGTGAGAATATTATGGACAGGTTTGACATACATAGTAAAAAAATCGTATGGATAAATATTTCAAGTATTTTTCAAACTGGCAACAAAGAACTTGTTATAATTAATCCTAGTCCACAAGTTGAATTGAAGAAGGTCACTCCTGAAATATATTTTTTTGCATCGAAGAAGGTTTCGCTATAGTTTGGGGAACGTATCCTTATAATACAACTACTCTTCAATGATTCTAGGGAAAAATGAAAATTTGGACATCTTGAATGTAAAGATGGACATACTTCCCTATGATGACTACACTGAAATTCTAATTTCTGGATCGATCTACGGCAAAATGGAAAAAAGAACGATGTCATTCATTCAGCCCAAGGGCATGGCTGACTTCCAACGAATCCAATACTTGCCAAGAAACCACGGAATGGCCAACAAAAACAAAAGACTCATATTTGAAGAGAAAAAAGAGAATGAAATATTGATTCAACGACTTTCTCCAGTCAAATGGGAATAATTGTAATGGGAGTAGTTAGGTTAAGGTCTCGGCTGAAGTCATGTGATGTACTACCTACTCGGTCAACCTATTATTCACGCGAAAGAGTAGTAAAAAAATTTAAACAAAAGAAAACACAATTAGGAATGAAGTATGGGTGCACTTTTGTACCTCAGCACAATGCAAACGTCAAAAATGATATTTAACAGGTATTTACAGTAGTCACTTTGACTTGTTACAACAATTCTTCCTACTTTTGCACACTGAACTGTAGACGACACAATTGACTAAATAATACAAGTGTTGAATCCTAAATAAATATATTTATTCATAATAAAAGATATATAAGACGTCTGAAAAAGTCGGGAAACTAAATATACTTGTGCAAGTCAGGCGAAGTCGGTATAGTTGTTTTCGTTTTCCGATGTTGGTGCCAGAGATTCCCGCAGCCGCTTTGCCAGATTCAGGCAGTTTTTCAAAAATATATTTCTCATTTTATCATGGACTTATACTTTCCCGTACATATTTAGATTTGTCACAAAGTTTTGCTTCTAAAGAGGGCCGTCTCAACAACTTCTTGTTACAAATAGCTTCGCTAGCTCGAAAAAAACGTATTTATCCAAAAGAGCCCATGTTACATTATCCTTATTTTATAATAATTATTATTTTTTTCCCTCTTCTATTCTTGACCTTGTTTAATACATTTAATAATATTTTTTGGAGTTTTAGGTCAATGTAAAACAAGATATAGCCAACGTTTCGATTTATGTAAAATCATCCTCAGGGCTAAGAAAGAGAAAACATGAACAATATAAAATACAAAGATGAAAACGATATACAATATTTTTACATAAAAATGTTACGATCGCGTTTTTTATACAGTAATATAATTTAAAGTATACACATATATATACACATATATATAAGAACAGAATAGAATAATATATGTTTTCTCTTTCATAGCCCCGAGGATGATTTTAAATAAATCGAAACGTTGGCTATAACTTGTTTTACATTGACCTAAAACTTCAAGAAATATTATTAAATATCCTAATTTTACATTCAAATATCTCAAAAATAGCACTTGAGAATCCCTTTTTCTTTAGATCATTTTAAAGTGCGTCTTTCCAATAATATGTGAACAAAGTTTCATCAAATTCTTGTAACTTTGATGGAGATGCTCTCACTACCTTAATAGTAGTACCCTTAGTAGGAAACGAACGCGTTATTTTGCAAGCCTCAGTGGACCCTTTTGACAGAGGAGAAGGACTGGCGTAAAAACGAAACAAAATCAAAGTCCAACAATTTCACAAATATGTACCATTTGAAATATAAATGTATAACTACCCTAAAATCATACACATGCACTTCGAGTTTAAGTTGTCCTTTATGTTCTTAATGACGAAAAAAATAATAAATATTGTAAGGAGATCGAATTTGCAGCAATGTAAGGGAAAATGAAAACGCGCTTTAGTTGAACAGCAGATAGTGCTTTGCCATCTTGACTACTTTCAATATTGCAATATTTAGGAAAACTTATAAGTAGATCGTTTATTTGCGACCCTTGGCGCGTTGACGTAGCTACACATAATTATAACAGAAAAGTAATGAAACTCCACAAAATTCCACGAAATATATTAATGTTTTATTTTACACAACATGCTTCACTGTGCTGCAGAATAAGCTGGGCTGAATACATAATTACCGTTCCTAGGAGGGTTTGTTTTGGATGACCGCTGGAAGGTCAAAGGGGTGGGAAATGGAGGGAAAACGTGGTCACCTCAAAGGGCGAATGAAATCTTAAGGCCGAAAGAATAAATATCATCATCATCACTGGTCAACAATCTTAGGATTGGTTTGACGCAGCTCTCCACTCAGTTCTCCTATCAGCTAATCTTTTTACATCTACGTATTTCTTCTCTTTCACATCCTTCTTCACTTGTTCCATGTATTTTGTTCGAGGTCCTCCTTTTCCGTTCTTGCCTTCCACTTGTCCTTCGACGATTGTCTTCATCAGGCCATCATGTCACAATAAATATATGTTCTAAAATAGTCATACTGGCCCCTTTCTCCTACTTGTGTACATCCCTCCTAAATGCGGTAATTATGCGTCCAGTCACTACGATACTGCAGTGCAGTGAAATATGTTGGGTAGAATAAATTATTATTAGTAAATTATTATCAACAAATTGAATGGAATTTTGCAAAGGTTAATTTCTTTTCCGTGATAATGATTGTAATTCCGTATTTTTCTCTCCCTCGCTTCCACTACCATAACTATCACGAAATTACACTTCAGTATTGTTGGCTCCTAAGAAGCAGGCATACCGAATGATTGGTTATTGATTCGGCACATAGTACGAATGAAATATCTAGAATATTTTTTTTCGTCGCGCTTCCGTCTGAGTCAGAGGCTTCATCGCACCCATCACGCGTTCCTCGTGATACGATCACAATGGGGTGTTTGCATAAAAATTTTTTGGGCTTAAATATTTCTTCATCGTATAGAGGAAAGGAAGTAGATGAAGAAAACATAGGTTTCAATGCAGTAAAATGGAGAAATATATTATTAAATGAATAATAAAATCGCTAAAATGCCAAGGAAATCAGCGGGAGAAGATACGGTTGGTGACGTCACTTGCCCGTAGTTACCGGTATGAGGCCTCATTGCGACTGGGAAAATTGTCGAAAACATGGTATTAGAGGTAAATTTTGATAAAGGAAATACAAATAATCTACCAAAAGTAGATGTATTTATGGTGGCGGAGTATTTGAAGGGTAATGACTGCTTCAGAATTCCGGAAGTTAGAGGAACGAAGGCACTTCGGTAAGTTACCTGATGATTTCATCTCCATAGTACAATGAAAGGTATGGGAAGCTGCCTTTTTATAGTCACCCTATAAGGCAATAGATCAGTTCCTTCAATGTGTGTGCCAGGATTGGCACAGTTCTGTTAAAAATTTTACATGCATGGCCACATGATATGCAAAATTGATCCGCGAGCCTTTCAAAAGAATCATTTACCTTGATTTTCATGAGAGTAAATACAATGTCTCTCTGGCCAAGTTTAGTGCATTTCATTATCAAAGACATTGCATGAGGAAACCACTCATCTGGCACGCCAATATACATTTTGGATTTCCTATTTACACAAGGGAGAATTGCATCAGGGTCCTGAAATTCATGAGCAGACTCATCACTCTCAGATGAGCATGGCTCATATTCACTCCCACTGCCATTTTCCACACCCTCAGTTGTTGTGACAGACTCCAATTCCTCTTCATCCACAGCCCCACCTATTCTCTTCAGTGGAGATGTCGACACATCTCTCTGTAACTTGATGGGTGATGTGGTAATGTTAAGTACTTCCTTTTTTGTCATATTGCAATTAATACCCTTACTCCTGTGTGAAACAGAAGTTTGGACACTAGCATCACAAAATGTCTTAGTAAGAGTCAATGGTTGACAGTTGGATGCAGCCTTTCCACCCTCATGAGCTTCAGAGCAGTCTAGTTCTATGTCCACTGATACCTCATCCAAATCATGACTGGTTGTATGGGGAGGGATATGTTTATCAACCTAAAAGAAAAGCATATATTTTATGAGTTGTATAATTCAGGCATTAATTTGCAAGTAACTGACAAACATTTAACAAGACCTTTATCTCCATAGTACCAAGTTGATTTTTTTTTAAATTTGAGTACCTGAGCAGCACCAAACTCTTCACTTAAAATTTTCAATAATCACTTGAGCTTATATGAAAATATTCAAACTCCTACTGGGCATATAAGTATAGAATTGAAAATATGATTAACAACATTTTATTTCACTTTCAAGCTTATTATTTTGCCCATTTTATTTCAGATATGATGGGGTTAGAATCCAAGTATAGCCAATAGTTAGAAGCCAAGAGTATGGATGCCACATTTTAATATGAAATATTTTTCAGAAATATTAACTCTTCTGTTGTTATTAGGCTTCAATGTTGCACAGGGGCGGATCCAGGATTTTGTTCAGGGGGGGGGCACAAGGATACCTCGACATACAAAACGAACGAAATGATAATGGGACCGTATTAAAAATCTAGCACATTTTTAAGGGTCTGGGGGGCACGTGCCCCCGTGCCCCCCCCCCTGGATCCGCCTATGTGGCAGCATATCATATTTTAGTCAATCTATACCTGTAGAACACATTTATGTCTCTGTAACTGTTTCTATTTAATGATTATCATTTATTTCATTCATTAATTAAAATATTAATTCATTTAAAGGGCAAATGTAAACAATGCAGTCTACACTTAAAGTAGGTACCTATAAAGAGTTCCCATAATAAGACTGTAATATTCATCAATTCACATTGAGGCTACAAATATCTTTAGAACCAGCTTAGGGAGGGCTGCATATGTATAACTTACACTCAGTGCGTCTTCTATTAATCTCTGCTGAGTCCTCTTCATGGGTAATTTTCGGGTGGTTGACGCAAATGCTCTCTGCCGATCTTCCTGGCAGCCAAATACGTGGGGAAAAGCACATTTTTTCAATAGCTTATGCCCTCCTACCATTTTGCACCTCATGAAATTTCCCATGTCGTCCTCCATCTAAGAACAAAAGCATTAGGTATATATTTTTAACTGTACATACCTAAATCATAGTTCAAACTGTTTACTTCTGATCTACTAGATGCTTCTTCCAAGGTTTTCTTCGTCAACAATTTACATCCTTTGAATTGCAGTTTTTTGGAAGCATCTTTTTTCCATTTCATTACGTTGGCTATTTTGTACGATTAATGGATTCATTCAGCAGATGTTAAAGGCGCTTCATCATGAATAATTTACGTGTCATGTACGTACATTAGCATCTATTCAATAAGCGTTAGTAATAAATATTAAAATACCTTAAAATGGTCCTCGCAGCAATAAAGGGTTGATTTCAGAGAGACATTGAAGTCCCTTCTTGCAGCTCTAAACCGTTTCTTCCTCCGTTTCTCTTCCTTCGGAACCGCGAAAAACACTTTGCTAGGGTTCCTGCTGCTTGTATTTGTACACTCTGGTACAAAAAACCATTTATATGCCGACATTGCGCACAGTTTCTCTCTGACTTTCGTTCAAGAGAGCGCATAACCATTAACTACAGCATACCCGTACGGCAAGTACTCGAAGTTACGGGCACGTGACGTCACAGGCGGCCATGTTCATTTTTCTTGTCTTCGCGGACGTTCAAACCGGGTAATTTTTAACGCAGCCAGAAATGGCAAAAATTACCCTAAATTTAAGTTTAAATAGCATTTCCGTATCTAGGATGAAGTGAAGTTTCCGCATATGTTGCTAAAAAAATCCATGCAAACACCCCATTCATCTATATCTACATAATACCCAGCGAGTAGGGCTGTGCGAGAGTCTCGTCTCGACGGTCGAGACGAGAATTTCATTTCTCGGCATTGTCGGGACGAGACTGTCGGCGCGGCGAGAGTCTCGCCTGGGTCGAGAGTCTTGACGGCAGCCGAGAAGTCTCGCCCCTTCGAGATTTCTCGACACCCGTCGAGACTCCCGGCTCCTCGAAAAAATAAAACTATTTCTATTTTAGACATTGCCATTAATTTAACAAAATATTATTTTAAGACATGTTATATATTTCCAAAACTAGAAATAGTTGTAATATAAGATCGACATTGACAACCTAAGTATATTTTATTATTTAATTAACCAAATTGACAGGTAACCACGAACCTTAGTTACCATAAATAAACATTGCACAAAGAATTATATAAAATTCTATAGATTTAGACTATGATCTCTTCTTTTTTGTTAATTTACAAGTGAATGTCTCTTTTTTTATTATATTACTATAATATGAAATGTTGATGTAACCCTATAACATGCCTATGTATCAAAATTATATGCTCAATTTCATTTTGACCCCTGATAATGGTTTGTAAATAAACGGAAACGTAGGCAAAATTTACACTTCAATTTAAAGACCTACACTCCAAGATTCAAAAATTATATTAAATATTAAGGTCAGGAAAAGGAAATAATTTTTTTTCCACATACCTCGTTGGGAACTCTATTAGCATCGTGCACACTATTTAAAAAATTGGATGCAGAGTGTAAATCATTAAATAAAATACTTTTATAATGTAAATAAATCCATAAAAGTCGTAAGGGATTAAACGTAGTAAACTCTATCATCGACTGATTGCGGTATTCATCGGAAATTCTCGCCTTGCCCGGGAGTCTCGACGGGTGTCGAGAAATCTCGAAGGGGCGAGACTTCTCGACTCTCGACCCAGGCGAGACTCTCGCCGCGCCGAGAGTCTCGTCCCGACAATGCCGAGAAATGAAATTCTCGTCTCGACCATCGAGACGAGACTCTCGCACAGCACTACCTGCGAGCCACCTCTAGGGTGTTTGGCAGGGGGTGATCAATCACCAGAATGCAGCATGCATTGGACTCCCACATGCACACCACACCGTCCAAAAAACGTCACGTATACTAACAAATTATACTACTATATGCTGTTAAAAATAATAATAAAATTAAGAAACATGCAATAAGTTTTACATAGGTCAGTTGGCTGCACTACAAGTCATGCAATCTATCAATGAGTTCCATCGCTGCCGTTATAATCTCTTATTGATCGAGGAAAAAATGACATTCTGTACCTGTCTGTTCTACAATCTATCTCTCTTATTTTATTTATATGATCTGATCTTCCGTGGTATGTTGGCGACCGTAAGATATGGTTAACTTCGTCAGAAAAGACACTGCTCTTGAATTTATCTAAAAGGTTTAGTCTATTTTTCAATCTACGGTCCGCAAGAGATTCCCATCCGAGTTTATCTAAGAGGTCAGTTACACTAACAAGACTATCGTAGCGACCTTTCACATACCTGACAGCTCTTCTTTGCACGCGTTCTAACTCTGCTATTAAGCCTTTTTCATGAGGGTCCCAAACACTGGCAGCGTATTCCAAATTGAAAACGTGCAGAACATCGGCAGCCCTGGAGTCCTCGACACAAGCGGTCATCCAACTTGAGGAAACTCTATATATTTTCATCCCGACATCCTTCTACAACTTTGAATTTTTCTAGCACATACGACTACAACACGATTTTTCAAATGCCTGAGCACTTGAAATTATCTCAAGTTTTCGAGAATGAATTGAGAACACATAACTGCTGGTAGCAAATCAATGGATTCTCCTGGCAACAGTCAAGTATTCGCCATTTTACACTCAAAATAGATGAAATGGATACGAGTAGTTTAATCTGAACTGCTTGCTTTACAGAAGACTATGTTACCGATGCGAATTGACTTTTAAATAAAAGTTATCATTTTTTCGAATACTGCAAATTTTGAAAACTTTGACCAAATACCGTTTCCTCTTTCTACGTAAGAGCTTAAAAGCTTCAAATAATTATTCATCTTACTTCTGCTTACAATGCGCTTAGGTAAGTCCTATTTTTCCTCGAAATGCAATGCAAATACGTCTGATAGTATAAACAAAGAAACATATAATTTATAATGTAAAGTTTAGATTTGAAATCAGAGTCTTAATAAATGTTCTTGAATTTTTATTATTCCTCCTCAACACCAAAAACCTATAGCATGAAACCAATTCATAAATATATTTGTAGACTTAAATATAAGCAAGTGATATTATGAGAACGCAGTATTTTACATCTCATCGGTTGGGTCTGTCCAAACTGATTTACGCTGGTAGTACTGGTCACACGCCTTTCATCGAGCCTTGACACGCCATCATCTCCTGCCATCGCTCCGCAGCAAGAGAACGCCGATTGCGGCAAGAAGAAAGCGCTATTCCCATACTGCCATCGGCAGTAGGTCCTTAAAAGGACCATTTTTGAAGACGTCAAAAATTTTCCACATTCTACGCCAAAACCTTCCAGACACCAAGGGAAGTCGAGCGCCCTCACGGACGCAGGCCTCCGAGGCCATTAAGAGGACCTTTTTCAACAAACAAGAAGAAAACGCCATTCCCTAGTCGCAAAGAGGGCGCCCGAGGGGCTGCGGTTGGCTGCGTCTGTACCTACCATCAGGCGTAGTCACTGCGGTTCTCACCTTCGGGTGGCGCCATACTTTACAAGCGACATTTCCCTTGGTCTTCTCGGCCGTTAGTACCCGGGCTTCTGGGCCGTTAGCATCGCCCATAGCACCCCCGGAGAAAGCGGCCGGGTCCACTTCTTAGGGACCCCAAACTGCCCTCCCTGCCCTCCACCACTTGAAATTGGCCGCCATGGACTCCATGGCGGCCTCTGCCGCCAACGATGGAAATGAAGAATCCGTCAGCAGAGAAGATGAAGACATGACGTATACTGATGAAGAGGTTGACTACTTATTCTCAGAAGCAGCGCAAAAGCCTCATACGAACCAACTAGAAAACGGAAAAAGCCGCCAATCAAGCCCTACTCCACAAACCTCAACTAACATTTCAACCCCCGCACCACCATTTTCAGCCACTTCTGCACCACATAGAAAGCTTATAACCATTACAGTTCCTGAAAAACTCACCCACGATCCCCGTTTTCGCAATTTTCTCAACCTACCTGCAGAGGCAATGCCTGAAATTACCTCAGATTCTGAACGGCCCCCTTTAGGGCCTTTTACAACTCCGTCTAAGCGTAGGCGGGTTAGAAACACGCCTTCGCCACCGTCTCCGGCTCCCATTTTGCTACAGAACCAGTTCGCACCTCTGTCAGCAGACGATACTGCAGCCCCTGCAAAAGAAACAACGCCACCCGCGCAACCAAGACTTCAGAAAACAATCCCACAAAAGAAATCATCAGTCCCGCCCATCTTTTTGAAGGAGCCCACGGGCTGGTCCGACAAATACCGAGCCATTAAAGCCGCCTGCGCATACCCACCAGTGTGCCACTCCACCGGCTCCTCGGTAAAGATACAAACATCTTCATCAACAGACTTCCGCGCTCTCGTGCGCCTTTTTACTGAAAAACAATGGGCGTATTTTACCTACCAACTACCGGAAGACAAAAAAACATTCCTGGTCATTCGCGGACTCCGCATAGACACGCAAATCAGCGAAATCAAAGATTCCCTATCAGAAAGGAACATCCAAGTTCAGGAAATCCGCCAGCTAAAAACCACCCGGCCCACTCAAAAACAACAGAAAGAACTGGAAGCCACTCCAACCGACGATCCTGCTTACCGACAGCAACAATACCCACCACGGAACCTTCCGCTGTTTCAGATTAAACTAATCCACCCAAACGACGTAGAACGCATAAAAAACGTCTCTTATCTCTGTGGCCTTTCGGTAACTATAGAAGATTACAAATCATCACCAGGACCGCCCCAGTGCAAGAAATGCCAGCGAATTGGGCACACAGCTAATTCCTGCGGCCTTCAAACTAGATGCGTACGCTGTGGCGGCCCACATTCCCACAGAGAATGTACAGTCGCAAAACCGGAACCGGCTAAATGTGCCAACTGCGGAGGGGAGCATCCTGCAAATTACCGGCAATGTCCAGCGTACAAGTCGTATGCCGAAAGACTGCAATCCGCCAAAAAGCAATCCTCTACCCCAGAAACGCCTGACGTCAACTCCACAACAACCTTCCCTTCTCTTCCGTCTCCTGCTCCTGCTCCCATTCAGCCACAACCACAACCCCCTGCTCCACCACAACCGACCTCTCAACCTTCTCTTCAAGAAACAATTGCCTCCTTCTTCACTCCTTCTATCAAATCGAAACTGTTCTCCTGGCTAACTAACCTTGTCAAAAAATTAATAACTCCATCGGAAAAATCCAAGACAGACATACTACTTGAAGAAATCATCCAGGCAGCGCTGTTATTCATCAATGATGGATAAACGCAAGGCCATTCAACTAAGAGCACTGCAATGGAATATGAATGGAATTGGATCAAAAACAGAGGAACTTATGAACATTCTACATGAACATGTAATTGATATTGCAATCATCCAAGAAACATGGCTAAATAACAAGAAAAGAATCTACACCCCCGGGTATCACCAACTTCGTCGCGACCGCGAAGAAAAACAAGGCGGTGGCGTATTAATTTTAATCAAAACCTGCCTTATCTTCAGCCAAATTCCATTTCCAGAATTGGAATCCTTGGAAGCAGTCGGCGTAACCGTCGGAACCAACATTGGTAGCATAAACTTTTGGAGCTTCTACTATCCCCCCAAAAAGATCAATATGAATGACCTTAAATTTATAACAGAAACATTAACAGGAAGAACCTTCGCCGGTGGCGACTTAAACGCGAAGCACACCAGCTGGGGAGCTTCAACCACCAACGCCGCTGGTAGAAAAATTCATTTCATTGCCGAAGAAAGAAATGCCAAAGTTCTCACCCCATCTACCTTCACCCACTATTCCGTCCATGGCTCCGCTGACATCCTCGACCTAGCTCTCACAACCAACCTCCCTGCAATAGAAAACCCCATCACTCTGGACTCATCTGCCTCCGATCACCTTCCACTCCTCTACTGTATAAACTGCTCCGCATCCGCCCGTATTCCAATCCCGAGAACTGGCATCAACCTTAATAAATTCAACCGTCTGGTTGCTGATAATATCTACAAGCTCGAAAAACTTCCGCTCTCCACCCGCACTGATGCCGACGCCTGCGTTGAACAGCTCACGGCAACTATCCGCGACTGCGCCGACGCTTCCAAATTTTCCATCCCAGAAGACAAAAATCCGGATGCTCTTCCACTAGAAATCCTCCAAGCCATTAAAAACAGAAACAAAGCCAGGAAACTGTGGCAAGCAATCAGAACAAAGGAAAACCACGACCACTTCAAGATACAGCGAAACAAAGTCAATCGCCTCCTGAAAAACCACCGCCAAAACCGTTGGGATAAAAAAGTCGCCTCCCTTTCCACGGAGGACAACTCAATCTGGAAGATGGCCAGAGCCTTAAAAAACCCCCTCAACCAGACTCCACCTCTTAAATCCGGAGACACAACTGCCTCAACAGACTACGAAAAAGCAAATCTCTTCTCGGACATGCTCGAGGCGCGATTCACAAACACCCTAGAATCCGAGCTTGAAGAAGAAGCAGAAGCACATTGGATGAGCCTAAGCTACTGTCCAAACGACCAGCCAGCTCTCACCTGCGACCACGAGATCATCGAAGTAGTCAAAGGACTCAAAAGGAAATCTGCGCCTGGCCCTGATGCTATATCGAATAAACTACTAAAAAACCTTCCAGCCTCTGCCTTTTCCTTTCTTGCCACATTCTACAACTTCCTTTTTCACATCTCCTATTTCCCAACAGCATGGAAGCGCGCTAAAGTTATCATGCTGCCTAAACCTCAAAAACCTGCAACGAATCCTTCCTCCTACAGACCTATTTCTCTCCTCTGCACTCTTTCCAAACTGTTTGAAACTCTAATCCACAACCGCCTCAAACACCACCTATCCCTAGAACATAGCATCAGGCCAGAGCAAACAGGCTTCCAACCAAAAACATCCACAACACACCAGATCCTGCGACTAACTGAGAAAATTGCAAATGGTTTCAACGCCCGACTCATCACTCAGGCAGTCTTTCTTGATCTAGAAGCTGCGTTCGACCGGGTTTGGACCTTGGGCCTCATCTTAAAAATCTCATCCTTCCCCATCCCAATGTACCTGCAAAAAATAATCAAATCCTTCACCACAGACAGAACCTTCTACGTTAAATTCAATACAGCCTCTTCTATTACCCTTCCTATTACCTCCGGCGTCCCGCAAGGCGCCATCCTATCCCCCACCCTATTCAACATGTATGTAAATGACCTTCCCTTAATTCCCGGCAACGAGGCTTTTCTTTACGCAGACGACACCACCTTCATAGCTCAAGGTTCAAACCCGCGAACAACATCTGACTTGCTTCAACGACAAATAGACGCATACGAAGACTGGGCAGACTCGTGGAAGCTGACGGCAAATCCTACCAAATGTATTCACATGACCTTTAGCAGGCGCCCAAAAGCGGGCACCGGAAATCCCATATATTACGGGACCAAAGAAATCAGAAGGCAAGAAACATCTAAATTCCTAGGTGTAACCCTCGACAGAAAGCTGATCTGGAACCACCATATCAACAACACCATCGGAAAAACCAAAGCCGCTGCAGCAGCGCTTGGGCCACTGCTCCAAAAAAGGTCGAAATTATCGCTAAAAACTAAATGCCTTCTGTACAAAACCATGCTAAAACCACTCCTATCTTATGCTTCCCCAGTCTGGCTAATGGCTTCAAAAACCCACCTATCAAGACTACAAAAAACAGAAAATGTACTACTACGGAAGATCGTGGGTGCCCCATGGTACATACGAAACAAAGATCTGAGGAAAGACCTCAAAATAACTCCGCTATTAACTGAATTGAAAGCAAACCTTCCCATATTCAAAAGGTCTCTCATACGCACAGGAAACGAAAAAATAATTGATCTCTGGGAATATACCCCAGATCTTCACTTTAGACATCGCACGCCTCTCTCTGCCCTAATCCCTGACCACATCCCCTCCCCATGAACATAAATAAGTAGAAACACTGAAATATCAATGAAAATATAAACAGTAGACGTGAACCCTGAAGAAACCCACTGGAGACAGCCAAAAGGCTGGGGCTAGTGACTCATAAATAAACAGAAATTCCGGCGAGGCGAGGCGAACGCAGTATTTTTCCCATTGAAGCATTGAAACCTTCACACTAATTTTGAACCATCTTCTCCCCATGCATTACGGCCTTTAATAATATTTTTTCTGCGACATGTGCTCATTCTATATTTGCTGTTGACGCGTCCAATAAGAGAGACTAAAAAATAAAATATTTAAAGAATGGAGACTTCGTTCGGAATTTCTGGGAAGACAATGGACACTCCAGGAGAATATAGCATCGTTGCAGCATTCAAAATCCAGGAGCCACTACCTACGTTGACATTAGAAATTGTAACTGAGGTTTGGTCTTCAGATTGTAATCATTCACCAACTTCCACCACCGACGCTTCTCCAATTTATGCGAGGATCGTCAAGGCTGAGTACAAGAGTATTACAATGAAAAAACATTAATGAAATTGAAAAAAATCTATACTCTGGAGTGGGAAATTAGGAATGTTAATTAGTTGACTGGCAGTTAGTAGTGTTTGTTACCGTAGTTCCATGTACATGATGATTACGAACTAAGCTGAAACCATAATCGTTTGAATTTTTAATTACCAATTCTATACTTTTCAAATCGCAATGAATGTCATTAAACCCTTTTATAAAATGCATTTTTCTCGCTCCCCCAGAGATCGTCTGACTAAAATAATATGATTAAATAATTTTCAATAGAAAGAACAATTTATGAACAACATCCAGTTAATGTGCCGGCGGGAAAGACTCGCTGGTGAATTCGAAGCGAGGGTAGATCAATGACCGTTAATATTTGAAAAGATGGTCGAGTTCCTCACAAGGGCGGGCGGGTATTCATTGGTGAAGGAGAGAGTGGGGGAAAGAAGGGAAAGGCGGAGAAAGAATAGTCGCAGGTGCGCACAGGTGTGTGAGTGTCTTTCTTGTTGGCGCGTGGGTTGTCCGTCTGAGGGATTAGAAGCCGATCCCTCGCGACCCACTCCTTCCATCGGGAACTGCCGTCTTAACGCAGAAGCACCAATCAACATCACCCATTCGAAGGATCATATCCACCAATTTCTAGCATTTTGTCATAAAAATGAATACCTTCGATCAAAGCACCAAATCATTCCACCGAACATTGCATGAAATGTAAAAATATCACTTGAATTAGAGGAACAAGTTTGACAAATCATCCTATAATCTGGGATATTAGTGCGAAAAATCCACAGAGGAAAAATCATTCGCCTTGACCGGGACTCGAACCCGGATCCCTCGATTTCCGGCCGAGTGCTTTAGCCAGTTGAGCTACCGAGGCGTCATTCTCCCCTGTGGAAATTTGTGGACTATTTTTCGCACTATATGTGCATTGCGGGTGACTCCGTAAAAAGTTATCACCGTGGCTAGTCCCGGTATACTTTCATAAGTCCAGAGCGAACACCTCTAGTGTTCAAAGTTCGGGCTTCGCTCTCCGGCTGTGGCGCCATGCGCACGACCTGGACTGCTAGTCGCATCATATGCTCAGCAGTCCATACCACCTTGTCCGGTATAGTCCACAAATTTCCACAGGGGAGAATGACGCCTCGGTAGCTTAACTGGCTAAAGCACTCGGCCGGAAATCGAGGGATCCGGGTTCGAATCCCGGTCAAGGCGAATGATTTTTCCTCTGTGGATTTTTCGCACTATATGTGCATTGCGGGTGACTCCTTAAAAAGTTATCACCGTGGCTAGTCCCGGTATACTTTCATAAACTGGGATATTAGCTTTATTTTCACTTACAACAATTTCTGAGTGGAGGTTGCAGTTTTTTCGCGTCAAGGTTAGCACTAAACGGACATTATTAAATCTGTGGCCTGGAACACATGGAAGTGTCCTCGCTCCCACATACGTCACGGAAGTTAAAGGTTTGTTGCACCTGAACTGTGGGCAATTTGTGTGATCCCACTGCAATTTGTTTATCGATATCTCTGAATGTTCAAACAAGCCTGATGTGCCAGGGTGAAAATATCACTTTTTAAAATAACTAATTCTTTTTTAATTGAAGGCATACACAATTGAACTACCTATAGATGATTTTCCACTCATCTATGCAATACTGATCAAACGAAACAGATGGAATGAAAATATTAGCCAGGAAAATCATGAGAAATTCCGGAGGAAAACTTATGAGGACACAGATTCGCGCCAGCCCTCGGATCGGGAGAAATTTCCCCTTATGAATTCAACAATGGATGCATTCGTAAACTGCATTTCTACGTAAGTGCTACAAATGAGGAAGCAGGCACTATTCACAGGCGATGGCCCTTATCCCCCTCTTTCTTCCTCGCATCGGAAGCGCACACTCCTCGCGGCAGATGCTTCGATATTTCCGGCAGCAGATGGATCCGATTCGAAAAAGCGGATTGGTTGGGTATTGATTGCAAAGGCGGACAATATTTGCAGCCCCCTTAAAATGCTCGATTCGATCGTGAAATTCAACAAACGGTTTCAGGACAGGAAGACAATGTTTTGACATCAAACGGTTAAAGACAATGGTCACTCGAATACTTGAAAAGCTTGTCTAGGAAAGAATTAAAACGGTCTATAAATTATGGAAGGAAAAATAACGTCTTTGCGAGACTTAAAGCGAACGCAAATCAACAAATGCATTAAGTATGGCATGTGACAAACCATGTCCCTTAACATCCACCATCCTGCCTCTCTCTACTCTTCCCACGAAATGAAATGAAGAAAGCGAATAAAGTCTGTAATCATATATATTTAAGACAAAGAGCAAAAAATATTACATATTAGTACAAAGTACTTACACTATTATGATTCTCTCTTTCCTCATCCATTCATCCAAATGTTGCTAATGATAGTTATCCGAAAAAATCGACCGGGTAAGCTAAGTCAACATAGGAGCTTTTACTAAGATACCGATTAAAGCATTATCCCACATATAACCACCGCTGCTCTCGATGATTCCTCATCCACAAAATGAAAATATTAATACTGTGCATTTCCTAAATATCCTAATTTCACCGTTTACCGCCCCTTTTCAACCCCCTCTCCGTCTGTTTCCTCAGCACTTTACGTACCATATTCGCGCTAGATATAGTTACAACTCTCTGTTACGGCCCCTTTACTCCACACTGTTTTAATACCTTTTTTCGGTAATTATTCTCTTTGTTGTATGAATTTATTTATTAAAGTTACTAACTAAATGTAAAGGTCTTCTCGAAGCGTTTTCGTTCTATACACAAATAACTTATTTTTCGATAAGATCTTATCATGTATAGAGCGGAGGTTGAACACAGTACGGATTAATAAGATGTGAAGAGGGGAGGTTGGTTGTCTGGGCGGTCGGTCGCGAGGTTTGGAAATGGGCGGGAAAGAGCGTCGCGTGGCACTGTTGCCCTGACCATCATCCATTGTGCGAAACGGGGGATTCGGAGAGGGGTGAAGTGGGGAGGGGGGAAAGGAGGAAAAAGGCTTTTAGTCGCAGAGGGAGGGAAAGATAAGGGTTGGGCACTTCCATTCCAATTGTAAGAAGCAGCGCCAGTCACATCATCTCGTGGTGTAGGGAAGGCAACTGTTTCTTTGTTAAGCCGAGAAGGACTGAAAATACATACATTTTTAAACGAAACTTTTTTACACATAACTGAATACTGAGAGTGTGGAACCAAACATTGATTAACTGATAAAGTCGCAGTGAATTTCAGTATTACATCTATGCGGGAAAAACAAGTTATTCTCATTATTTAAAAATGATAAGTAAATTCCCCGAAGTCACGCCCGGGACAACGAAATATATGCGCATTACTTTTGAGACACGCCTCCGCCTTTTCCATCTCCACCAATCCTCAACGCTGCAAGCACACGACCCCTTACTAACAGGCATTTAGCTCAGCAGAGCGTATTTCACATAAAATGTGGTGGCATTAGTTTAGCTGCTCAGTCAACCACACTTTCGCAACGGCTTCCACCGTGAACGTATGTTCCACATTACTTAGCCTAATAATAATGTTTCCCGCAAATATCCTTTGAGGCCACCCCAATATTACAGCGTTTTGACGTAACATAAAATGCGTGTCCAAGTTCCTGTAAATACCGCTACCAAGGAATCGGTGCCCGCCCTTCAAATTGCGCGTGGATATTTCAAAACTTGGGCATCGGGTGCAAACTACCGCGATTTAAGGCAGTATCTTCCTTTAAGTGTAAGTAACTAGGCATCGCTAGTACATACAAGGTATCGTCAATGGACTTGAATACGGCTAAGAATGGTGAGTACTAAGTAATCGCTACTCAGCACCGGATGCTGACATGTAACTGTATCGGATGTAAACGATAGCGGGAAGTGATCGTATGGCCCAACTCTACGCAACAATAATTACATAATGAAATGCAAAAAACTTTGTAATTTCAAGCAGATTTCATGTTGTACAACCTAGGTATCGACATCGCAAGCCATCTGGTAACTTAGGCCGTACGGCATTAACACGTTGGAAATGAAATGAAAATACACAGCCTTGGTAACTTTTCACAGGAAAATTATTTTTTGATACGACGCCTTTCGACGTTGGAATTATTAAGTTTTTTTTCATTTCGTTATGTCAAGTCGATTCCATGAAGTCACGCCCAAAACAACGAAATACAACAATAATTAGTTACAGCGTTCGTCTCCAGGGCAAAAGAAAAGCCGCATTTCATAAATTCAAGATTTGAGTATATTGTTGAGCCCGCCGAGAAGCCAGCTGATCATCAAAGAGAGAGGGATTTGGCATCACTGTTGGCGGTGAATTACAGGAGCTCACCTTGGCGGCAAACGAACCACGCAGGGTGGTTGGTGGTACCAGCTTGGAAAGGTGCACCGGCCACACGGGTAGAAAGACACCCCTGGTTTTATAGAAAGGGGGAGAGAGTTGGGGCTTGAATGGGGGGTAGGGGGAGGGGGTTGCAGCTGTCACGCGCCCTCTCTCGGGTCAACCGCCACACAGGGGAAGGGGGTGGGGGCAGTTGGCGCGCGCGCGCGCGAGCGATATAGAGGGAGGAAGTGCGCACGACGCTCTTCTTCTGTCTCCTCACGCGTGGTGGCAACAAAAACAAGGCACTGCAGTCGAGGCTTGATCTTTGTTATCACTCGAACGACTTTTAATCGGTTTTCAAAAATTTCCGCTGTACGGCGTTGAGGTGAGAGCTATCCATCTACTCTCAATATTTACAATCGCGAGCTATAATTATCCCTAAATTGAAAATTTGTGAATTTGATAGATCACATCATCACGAATACAATTTCGGAATCGAGTCTAAATTATATCATATTTGTTCGTGAATATTCGGATCGCTCTGCCCGTCAGCGACGCGAGTGGCGACTTTCGGGAACCCATTGAAAAGCGCGTATGGCGAAAATGAATTAATTAGAATCCAAGAGGAGAATCTTCCGTACATGGATATCCGTAGGATGAGCGACGATTGTCTGGTATGAAGGAAATCGCAGCTTCGAAATTCCGAAGTGACTTCATTCCTAATGTCGATCATTCATAACACCATGCGAGCTATCATTAGGGTTTTTGGCGGGAGGTGTTCAATCCCCAGCATACAATAGTATTCCCACATACACACCCCACGGACCAAAAAACGTTACGCATTCTTACAAATCATACTAGGGTAAAAATTACCGACTATTAATTAGGTTTTCTGCCAACAAAGCTAGAGCACCCAAAATATGCCGTTATAATTTCATATAAAGGCAAATCTTGCCAACTACTTATGAAGGCGATCGACATATGATGAAAATTTGACTACCTTTTTTGAGACCGGGTCGAACGGTTTTGCTCATGTGGGTTGGTTACGGTGATGGGGAATGCGATGGCAGGCATTATTACCTCATATGCATGTAGATCATTCTCACGGAGCCACCACTAGGATGTGTAGCATCGGGTTTTCACCCGACATGCACTGACCTATAAACAGGTGCTACAACAATTGCACGTGGAATAACGTTGTAGCGATTGCCTCTCAGCAACTGTGCACCATATATTCCGTTAATTAGGAGCCCACTTGGGCTTTTTATGAATTTTGGAACCCCTCAGTCATTTTTTTTTCATGCTTCCTAAATTTCCAAGTTGATGAATGTATTTCCATAATATCTATATTCTTGTTCCGCGTGGCATGCTACATAGTTTGATTTTATTAATATTACTCTAGATGTAGATGTAGATGTACACCATCGTCCTTACCAAACACCAAGAGATTATAACGGCAGCGATGGAACTCATAGATAGATTGCATGACTTGTAGTGTAGCCAACTAACCTATGTAAAACTTATTGCATGTTTCTCAATTTTATAATTATTTCTAACAGCATATAGTAGTATAATTTGTTAGTATATGTGACGTTTTTTGGACGGTGTGGTGTGCATGTGGGACTCCAATGCATGTTGCATGCTGGTGATTGATCACCCCCTGCCAAACACCCTAGAGGTGGCTCGCAGGGTATTATGTAGATGTAGATTCGCTCAGAGCTTGTCCGGAAAGCCCAGTACCTCCATCTTCTGAACCCAAGAAGGACGGTCGCGATCCAGGTGGCATTATTTATTTCATTTCATCACGATGGAAGCGATTCACCGCCAGACTTCGCGACGCACACACCAATGACCGCGGATAAGGCAAAAATGTTTCCTCCACAATATTGAGGCAGCTTCCTAATATGAATGCAGCGTTTCAGCACAGTCAAGATGTACGAATTTTACGATGAGAAATCAGCAAGCAACGTAAACTATAGATATCTAATTAACAATCGCCTTGTGTCTCAACAATGTTCCACTCAAAGTCCCATAAGAAATTACCCCTCTTCATTTTATCAGCTCTGCCAGTCTTAGAAACATAAAGAGGTACTAATTGTAAGATGATTTTCTCCGCGTCGCTCCGAGAGATGCCTGTTCTAAATTGGCCGAGCAGTCTAAGCCCGTCGCCTTCAAAACTCAAAAGTGTTCCCAGCCCACAAAAGCTATGCAAACGCCCTCTGATCGCTCTTAGCAGTTTAGACAAACGAACGACGAAGCACGCCGTGGAAAGCGGGAAAACAGGAAGTTCGGAGAGGGGGATGGAGGGGTATGGGTTGTTGCTTCACGAGCGATTGCGTCGGAAGGAGGCCGACATTCGGATTATCCCGAATGCGTTGAAAAGGGTGGGGGCCCACGATGCAATTCATAGGTGCCCAGGGAGACAACGCGTTCACGACAGAATTACCACATTCCTTCATTAACACCATACATATAATACCTACTTATAGAAACAAAAAAGGATTGAATAGAAAGTTTCTTTCTACAACTTCTAACTCTATCACGTCCGTATCCGTCGATGAATTTCTTTCCATTAAGTGTGAACTTGTAATAATTGCTTTCATTGAAGACATTCTTCCTTCGAAGAATGAAAATTTTACGCTAGAAGGCACAGTGCGGTTTTATTAATTCCTTTTCCCTCAAGGCTAAACCTAATCGTACATTTTCAATTTGACTTGCCTAAGATAAATCTGACGATTTATTACGAAGAACCGTGAGCTAGCCAGCGGCAAATATTCACAGAATCACCCGCAAAATTGACGATATTAAGTCCCGATGATATTCACAAGTCATTGAGAAATGAACTGACTCGTGCTGTGTTAAATAAGATAATCCTCAGGTATCCTATACCATCCCGAAGACGAATTTTATTCCGTTACAATGTCAACGAGCGACTGTCTAATGTTTGCTGCTAAAAGCGCTCGTAACAGAGGCGACAAGCCTTATCGCTCTCTTTCTACCGCTGACACAGGAGCGTCATGGTAGACGTAAGCAGGCCCCGAACACACAGCATAAAACACTCATGTAGCTGAGCATCGTGGATGGCGAGATGATAACCAGCGGACCTAAAAAAAACACGACAAAAAGAAAAGAGAGATAGGGGTCCGTCCAATACATGAAGACTGCGTTTGAATGTAATTATTTTCACGTTAACCTTAATTACTATAAATATAAATTCGGCGATATTGAATAAGAAACAATTAAGATGATCCGTTTTAAGACATCGTTTCTGGAACAAGTGAAAAACTCAACAGTCCTAGACACCACAGTTTAGTTGTACCAACGATAAAAAGTTAAGAATTCAATGTTATTCATTGATATATTATTCCCGCTTAAAACATCTTCACCATGAAACAAATTAAATACAGACGGCGATAAAAAAATATCAATGACGACCTACACATTAGAATAAAGTTGATTTATACGACATGAAACTCACCGCCAACACTGATTGCGACCATATTCTCAAAGGGAGATTTAACTCAGGGACTCACGAGGAAAAACATTCAGGATAATCCATGACATACGTGAAAAGAGAGAAACAATTATTAAATTCGATTTAATCGATCCAAGTGAGGTTAGACAAATTTTAATTTTGCATTGAAGAGTGAATTAGAAGCAATGCGAAGGTGTGAAAATATTACAGTAGAATGGAGTGGAGAACTGGGTCAAACCAATATTAGGATTGTTGTGGACGAGTGTTGATGACGATTTAGTTATTTAAACAAATCACACACTCCATATAGTGCCGGTCCCAATTCCCGGATAACCTTTTGCCCCCCACCCCCTCCGTTCGCTCCGAGGATATTTGGACGGTTATCCAGTTGCACACACGTGATTATTTTTCCTGCGTTGGAGGAGTCACAGCCTTCGTCCACCACTCCTTTCCTCCGAACCATATGTAGGGAACTTGGATTTCGAGCGACCAGCGCCGTTTGATTTCCAAAAAATAATTAAATTGAGGGGTTGTAGAGGAATCGCCGAATAAGGTGACAAATCTCCCCCCTTAAATGACAGGATGCCAGGCCTATTTTCTCTTTAACATACATCAGTTTTAATAAATGAAAACATGAGAACAAGAAATAATAACCCTCAAAACACAAAATACCCTTTGAATAATACAACAAACTGCAATAATTATGAACAATGAGATTTAACGCCCTTTAGCAATGCCTTTAAAAGAAAGTGACTTAATCGTCAATGCAATTTAGGTAGATAGTGCACAGGGAGAGATTAACTAAAAAGGTCGAAAATTTTAATATTCTATGGTCATTCCCTATATATTTCTGCCGAATTTCTGCCTTGTGGAACAAAACTTTCGTGCATTGACGTACGTGCCACCGTTGAGCCATAAAATGAAAAATTTGAGAGCGCGTCCGCGAAAAAAAAAATTCCAACGCCCACGCAGCGTCGCGGATAGAAGAGCGGCAGGCCAATCCCGTCCCCTCCCCACTCGCCTCTCCCCCTCCCTCGCCCTGAATGCAGCAAAATTCATCCCGCGTGTGCTGCTAGAAAGGCACTCATCTTTGATAATATAAATCGGAAGATGGTAGAAGGTAAAAAAGAATGCGTAGTGAGGCGACTTGTCCTTTATTTGGCGCCTCGTCGGCATTAAACAAATCTATTTGACGAGTGCTACAAAGTGGGAATATTGGCCTCCCTCCCCCCGTCTTCCACCCCCCCTAGAGCTGAAGGACCTGGAGCACGCGTGCATTTGGGCTTTCCGCGCGTTTTCTGCACCAGGAATCAACCGCGCCCACTAGAACACAACCAATCCCCGTCAACCGTTTTTCCTCCCTCCATCTTTACCTTCTCCTTTGCACCCCAAGGTGATAGAAAAAAAACTCCTTTACCACCTTGTTTGCACCCTTCTTTCTACCTTCACTTTTCTTCCTATTCTCACTTGAGAAAGATGGGCTGCGTCCCACCGAAAATTCGAAAGAAATAGCCATTCCCCGTAAGTTCCCTCCTTTTATTTCCCGTTTATTTTTCCTTTATTACTGTGTTTCTATTTGCCCATCCTAGGGCAAGAATAAGTTTAATTTATTCATACATATATATACAAATACATTCATAGAGAAGGAAAAAAAATTCAGAAAATCAGAGGGTAAAAATGCGGCCTGACTGGTACTCGAACCCGAAACCTCTCGGATATCGGCCGGGTGCTCTACCAATTGCGCTACCAGGATTCTTAATTTTCCCTTAAGATTCCCACGATTTCGGCGGGGTTTATACACAGAAAACTCCCTTTGCTTTGGCCCACAAGATGGCACTGGGGTAGCCTACGACTCACCAACAGAAGAAATGGACGAGGACACAAGGATGAACGGAAAGACAGACACTCACACGATAGCAGGAAAGAGACAGGAATATTCGTTTCGGGGCACGCAGAGCCCAAGTGAAACATATATGTGTATTATATACAAGGATCGGAAGATATCGATAAAGGCAGAATAAAGGAAGCGAGGATCAGATGCGAAGTGCCGAGGGTCAGGAAAGGGGATTGCAAAAGGCGATTCCTCGTCTGAATAGGGGCGACCGTGGGCGAGATTGAACCGGAAGAGGGGGTTGGAAGGGGAGGGAGGGGCACTGCGATTGGGAGCAACCCTTCCTTCCGGGAATTTCTGCGATCGAACAGTTCCTCCGCGCGGAAGTGTCTCAATCTTCCGATTGCAAAGATCGAGGAGTGAATGCCAAGTGCGTTCGATAGCGGGATAAGAGTACCCCGACAAAGCTGGTGACGCCACTAAGCTTGCGAGAAAATCATTTTCCTCTCCGACAGCACGCTATTATATTTGGCGCTATTGACGACGAGGAAAATTTTAACGCTTCACATTGCCTTCCCTATCTTCAACGTATTTTGTTGGCGATTTATTTCGGAAAAATTCTCGCACGTGTCATTTTTCTCTCCTTCTCATTTTTTTCTCTCCCAGACTCAGCACCTTCCCTTGCAATGCGAAAAAACGGAAGAATCTCTTTCAGTCGACATCTGCTCATTCGCTCTTTTGCCTCGACGAGACGAAGCAAATAATAATTACCCTCCGCAAGCCGTTTGAAATGCGAGTGAGTGGTTCGAAGACAAAAAGTATTTAAAGTGAGCGAATGACACTCAAATAGAGCAAAATAGGCTATCGGTTTCCCGTAAACAAAATGCGATGCGTTTCCATTCCCCTCGGCGCGTCAATCGAACTTCAGAATAGCGAGATATCAGAAAGTAGAATTATTTCGTCCCGATGGATGCGTAACACACTTTATTGCGGTGCTTCTCACTCCCAAAGTAATTACATCTGTCGAATAGAACGAAATTATACCCCTCACAAACAAAACCATTGCAAGGGAATCAATGCTATTCAGGGGAGGCACACTGCATCTCTAGCTACGCACAGCGCGGAATAAAACGACGAAAGATGCTACGCCTAATTTTAAAAACTAATTTTAGACCGGAATCAGCAAGGTTTTGTAAAGATTCTTCAATTGATGTGTACATTCCGATATCACTAGCCGTACAGTACACCATTGCACTCACGCAGTAGCAGTACCTACACCAAAAGCATGACAATATTTCAGATAAAATAAACGGTCCACTTTTAATTTCACCGAAAATCTTCCAAATCTTTATATATTTGTAGACTTCCGTGGTCCAAAAAGTTATTGTGTTTCAAAGTCGTCGTATATCTTAGTCATGAGAGAAATTTTGTTTTTTATATTCTCTGGATATACTTACGTATGATAAATCTCGAAGAAGCTGATAATAATAAGAAAAACTACAAGGATATAATTTGATCGCAATAGCTTCGCCATAGCAATATTACCCAAATACCAACATTAATGAAAAAGGCTTTCCGTTAATCATAATTGGGATTAATATGAATGAACATTTAAAAAAATTAAGATACTTTCATTTCAAACCACATTTATGTTAATGAATGAGGAAGAGCTAATAAGAGGATAGTTATAAATGATTTTAACGATAAGGATCGTGGAGAGTCTGATCTGGAGTGAGGCTCTTAAAAGAGCGGAAACATGGACTCTAAGGAAAAGACTGGGATCTTTCGAGATGAGGAGGTGGAGAAGAATGGAGAAGATGAAGAGGACGGAGAGGAGGAGGAACGACGAAGTGCCAGAGATGGCGGATGAGGAGAGGCAGCTTTTAGATGGGATACGGAGGAGGCAGAAGGTAAGTATGGATGGACCAAGTACTTAGCGGAGAGGGAATGTTGAAAACAGTGTTACAGAGGGGAGAATGTTGGGTAAACGAGGGAGAGGAAGGAAGAGAATAGGATTTTTAGATAGAATGAAAGGGAGTAGGCCATACATATTGTGATTTGAAGAAGGAAGTCTTGCGTAGGAAGGGGAGACAGTGATCTACAAAATGCTCCACGTAAACCTCCTTTAAATAATAGAATACTTTAATAATATTCCAATTTAATCAATATTTCAAAATATTTTCATAAACATTATTCTAAAAAAATCAAAGGAATCTTTATATTTTTATGGACGCTGAAATTGCAAGCTGTTCACCAAAAAATCGAACTCTCCAACAATGTGGGGGGGCGGGTGATTTTTTTTCGTCTCAAATTATTTCCAAATTGCAGAGGATGCAGCTGTGATGTAGCTTACAGTTTCCAACTGAAAGATGAGTCTCATTTTTGAAGGGCTAACATAAAATGAGGAGAGAAGCTGGAGTCCAAATATTGTCAACACCCAGAAACAGTCGGGACAGAGACGAAATCATGTGAAGCGAAAAACTGGAATATCGAGTCAATGGATACGTTTTCGAAGAAATTGTGAAAGCCAAATAAATTCGAAAGTCGAAACAGACGAGAGATAGAAACAATTTTGCTTTTCTTATTTTCTTGAGCACCAATATAAAATGTTATATCTCCGAATGAATCCAGTCAATGTATCGCAGCGCTCACATTTTCATTCATAATATCTTTTCATATCCGTTGATTCCAGATTTGTAAAGCAGCTGTTTCCATTCCCTTTTTTCCAAATATTCCAAAAATCTCATTCGCAGATTATGTAACGCAATATAAATTCATGAATCTGATAATTCGGCAATTTCCACTTAAGCTTAAAAAAATAAATGCTTCTATCATTGTTCAGCGGCATAATTCATAAAAAAATAAAGTCACCAAAATTCAGAACGAAGAATGAAGCCATTGAATTGCGGTTCAATAGGTCCGCACGATCTTGGCCGAAGAAAATTTGGATCGATGGATGAAATTTAACCACTCACATATGATAGCCATTATGTATTAATAGATTATTCTACGGGTCAAGATAAGTTTACATGGAGCATTTTGCCGATCACCCCGATCTTCGTCTCGTTCCGACCTTTGAGGTGCTACACTATCGCGTTAAACTCACCAAAAATCCATCCCAGGCACGCACGAAGAAAGCAATATTCGGATCGTTGGGGGACGGGACGCAAGGGCGGAAATGTTTAGAGGAGTGGAGGAATTCAATGGAGGGAATGGAATCCCCAAGACGAAGAAAGACGCCCACAAAGCAGGACGAGTAAAGAGGAGAAGGGAGGATGATGGCCAAATGGGAGAATAGAAGAAGGGATGATAGGATGACATCAGGGAACAGAGACAGACATTTTCTCACGGGAGTTGGCAACACCGGTCCCGATTTCGGCAAAATTTAAAAGTTCTATTCATATATTATGGAGAAGATGAAATACCACAGAGATAAAAATAACTACATACCAGAAATAACTTTCTATAAACAAGATGAAATAATTCTATAGTCGGGAGTGAGAAATTCGGAATGTTAATAAGTTGATTGGTAGTTACTTGTGTGTTTTTTTACCTTAGTGTCATGTAACTGATGATGACGAACTACGCCGAAACCATAATTAAATAACGTGGAATTAGCAAATTTCTTTGCCTTCCAATCGCAATGGTTGACTTAATACGCTATTGTGTTGTGCTTTTGATTGTTCAACTTCACTAATGTGATTCAACAAATTTCAATACAGAGCACAATTGATGGACACCATGTGATCCAGGCTTTACCGTGAGCCGAGGGCAGGGAGGGAATGGAAGGAAGGATATCCACAAAAGAGAATTGAAGAGGAGGATAAAGGAAAGGAAAGAGATCCCCAGAGAGAGAGAGAGAGAGAGAGAGAGAGAGAGGGAATGGTCCAATTGAAAGGAAGAGAGGAGAGAGAGAGTGCGAGGGAGTTCAGTCGAAGTATTATCAGCGAGCCATTTCGTCCCGATGGAAAGACGTTTCTTCTAATCTCCAGCAGACCTTCCCCCACCAACCCCACAAATTAATTCCCTCTCCACCAATCAATATGAACAAGGCAAAGAGGAGAGGGTGAGGCCATTTCTTTCTTCTTCTCCTTCTTCTCCACCTCGCTATTCCACCTCCTTCCTTTATTTTCCATTCGGCTGCTGCGCCCAAGAAAAAACGGCCCCTGAATAATGTGGCCACTCCGCCCATTTCTTTCTTCCACTGACACACGGCGGCGACTAATTTCAAACCACCTCATAAGTGTCAGGAGGCCTCTTTGGACCGTATTCCGACAGAAATTGCATAATCGAAAGAAAAGTATAAATAATTTGGATTTTGCCTGAACTTTAAAATCATGCCACAAACACCACAAGCTAGTAATCAGAAGATTGGTTTGACGAAGCTCCCCACACAATTCTCCCATCGGATAGCCTTTTAACTAGGGATGGACGGATCCAGGATTTTTTTCGGATGCGATACGGATCGGCTCCTTCATTTTCGGAGCCGGATCTTTCGGATCGGATATTTTCGGATCCAAATGCATTTTCAAATTCCCGACGCTGAGATTCCCCCCATGATTGTTCAATCTCTTGGGAAGAGTCACACTATGTACCAGTCGTATTTTGCCTTTTTTATTTTCCACGGCATAAATTCTGCTACGTAACTTCTGCGAGAGCTTTCAAACAAAACGGTTCATGAGTAGGACAAGAATCGCATGCGACGGCGCATTCGGAGATAGAATCGAAACTCTTTCCACCCTCATTAGTCCAGGAAATGAAGCATTTTGGCTTGCAATTTTTTTCAAACTGAATCGATTTTCTTGAAATTTTCACAACAAGTAGGGAATATACCAAGAATCAAAATCTATATAATGCCGACGGGCGCTTTTACCCTGGGAGTGGTTTCCACCCCATCTCGGGGGTGGAAAATTTTTATTATATTTTGACCACAGGAATCGATAGAAAGATGGATTCTAAGAATAAAATTGTCTTTCCATTTCTTGCGTAAAATTAATATTTTTCGAGTTATTTGCGATTGAAAGTAACAGTTTTTCGACGAAAAAATCAATGATTTTAATCGATTATAGGTAACTAACTTGAAAAGTATTACAAAACTGTAGTTGTAGAAAAATAAATAAAAATCTTATTTTATATTTCCTTTATGACCAATTCGGACCGAGCTACAACTTGTTGATGGTTATCTATTGTTTGTCATACGCTAAATTTGAAAGATTCAATACCGAATAGCGGGAAATATGTATTTTTCGAGGAAAACTTACGCAATATGTTTAAAAGTGTTTTTAAAAAACTTTATTAAAATGAGAAAAAAAATTTATCATGAAATTTGAGCGAGTTATGATTAAAAATAAGATCAGTCCCTACTTTTTTCTTCGAAAAAATCAGTGAAAACAACTCCTTATTACCACACTAGACAAAATTGATCAATGCCCTTCAGTATTTCTCTTTATTTAAGTACTTATTGTCAATTGATCCTAGAAGTTTTTTTTTAATTTACAACTCTAAATTTTGAAAAAATTGGAGGAAAAAGTGAAAAGTCATTTTCTACAATTTCGTTAAAAATGTTCTTTTTTCAAAATAACTCCAAAAACACTGCAGATATGAAAATATTCAGGGGTAATAAATTGTAGCTTCTTTATTTTCAAATATTTTGGTGTGTTTTAATTTTACTATACAATAAATATTTGGTGAGATATTGATAATTAAAACCTCTATTTCCGAGGGAGCTCCACCTTATTTAGACCCTTAAATCCCTCCCCTTTCAAAATTAATGACTCGAAAAAAAATTTATTCACATGACCTCGTAGTCAGTAAAAACCCTAAAAAATACAATTTAAATGAACTTTCTATAATAAAAAATAAAGGAGCTATGTTTGAAATACCAATCAAATTTATTTTCGAAAAATTCGAAATCCGCAATACAGAGCATAACATTCCTCATAATCAGCATATACTTTGTGTACTTTACGTTCGAAGCTAACGATACACTCAAATTTGCTACAAAATAAACACACATACCCATAAGATGTATATATACATACACATATTTGAGTATGTGTGCTCTCGCTCACAGTGACCTGTGAGCATGCATGTGGTGGGAAGACTGGAAGCCATACAGTCTCCGTTTCATAGTGTTTCATGTAATGTCTACATAAATGTACATTTATTTGTTTATGTTACCATGACGAAGTTTGCTCTGTTTATCCTATTGTTATATCTATTCAGTGCTGTGATTAAAATCATGAGAGAAAAAAGTGGATACATAATAAAAGGAGTAAGAAAGTGAATAAGAAGATACAATGTTATAAATAATTTATATTTATAGGGCAAATAATATTTTTACATTAACCCCGAATAAGGGTTGATTATTAAGGGTTGAAACGCCTTAAAATTATTTTCCAAACAAAAAAAATAATTATACAAATAATTTAAACAAAATTTTACCCGTATTTAGCTTTAAAATATAATTTTTTAAGTTTTAGCTTTTAGGGGTAGTTTTCACCCCTTAAAAATAAAAGGCGCCCTTCGGCATAGTATAGATTTTGAAGAAGGGGGTATAATTAGTCTAATCCCAAATTTTTGTGCAAATCGATTTGGTTTGAAAAAAAGTTTTAAAGGAGGTATGATTAGTATAATCACAAATTTTTATGCAAATCGATTCAGTTTGAAAATTCTTTTTTACATTAATCCCCAATAAGGGTTGATTATTATGGGTTGAAACACCTTAAAATTATTATCTAAACATAAAAAAGTAATTATACAAATAATTTAAACTAAATTTGACACGTATTTAGCTTTAAAATATAATTTTTTAAGTTTTAGCTTTTAGGGGTAGTTTTCACCCCTAAAAAATAAAAAGCGCCCTTCGCCCTAATATAGATTTTGAAGTAGTTAATTGAAGTAATTAGTTGAAGTAGTTATAATTAGTCTAATCCCAAATTTTTGTGCAAATCGATTCAGTTTGAAAAAATTGCAAGGTTTTTCACTTTTATGAGCTTCATTTCCTGGACTACATGGGGCATTATTGCATTCACTGACGCCATTACTTAAAATTTCGTATCCAAATCCGATGTCTTCCGTGAATTTGGATCCGATGTATCCGATGAAGGGCATTATCCGCGGATATTTGGATTCGAGGTATCCGATCCGACCATCCCTTCTTGTATCACTAATATAACACTTGGGTTCCACATCCCTCACCGTCTGCTCCACGAATCTCATTCGAGGGCTTCCTCTGCTTCTCTTCCCTCTCACCTCTCATCCTCCAAAGATCGACACATTTCATCAGACATAATTCTCCTCTCGCAATGTGGCCGATTCAATTGTCCCGTTCTCCTCCAAATAATTTCAAATGACCTCTTCTCTCCTACTCTTCCCACAACGTCCGCATCACTCATAAGATCTATCCATTTTATTCTCCTTTAAAATTATGCATATTTCTTGAATGACACAACCATCTCAAATCAATTAAAAATACATGTATTTTGATTTTCATAAATTAGTAAAATTCCCTTAATTAGCAGTTTTGCGATCTTCAAAAATGCCTACGTAAAATTTTCAAACATTTCTCATCGTAAAAAACATAAAATTTCCTGACAATCTGGGTATAAAATGTGCTAGAGACCAACTAAAAAGTTGTAATCTGAGACAATTTAATAATAATTAAGTTAATTAAGATCAAACACGCTCAACTGGATTGACGGCGAACTTTAACGGCCGAACGATAAGGATATTTGTGTTTTGAAACAAATTTAAGAGCTGAGATGGGACTCAGAGCAGTGGGATGTAATCTCACATTGAACAGTCCAGCACACCGATAATACAGTCCGCAAACGACTCATTGCAGACGAACTGAAATCAGGAGGTCACGTGAGGTGTTAATCTTATGTGAAGGCGGGGTGGGTGCCTTGTCTGCAGGCGAGTGGTCCATAGCATGACAATTGAAGTCTGTGGGGCTGTGTGAAGAGATGACTCTCAAGGCGGTGCGTGGGCGAACAGAATGGTCCACGAGGGAGGAGGGACTCTGCGATTTCTGGGAATTGGGAGAGAGGGAGAGAGGGATTGAGAGACACTGGAAAGGTGGGGAAGTGGTGGTGGGGTTGTCGAAGAGAACTGTGAACATGGTTTCTATCTGAGTAATCTGTCGGATAAGGAAGGCTTGCATGCAGCGCTGTGATTAATACCAACCCTTGTCCCTTCCTGGACTTTCCTCTTCAATTCACAATAAGGCCTACTTCATTTCTATTTATCCAGCAATCCTATTTTCTTCCGTACCCTCCCTATCTTACCTAACATTCTTCCATCTAGCACGGTCTTTCAAAATCTTCTCCCCGCTCATAACTAGCTTCAGTCATTACTTCTGCCCCTAGGGGACATAGGAACCCACAAGCTCGTTAAGGCAACTACATCGTGGCCCTGGGAACCACAAAATGTAGGAAACTAAATTAATTCAAGAATGAGATAGGTACGTTTTTTATTCAAACGAAAATGGAACACGCTATAATTATCAATTATACTTTAAGATCCACGAACACTCGCATTATTCCGTGAAGGGGAAAATGTCCGAATTTTAACGACTTTATCCAAAAATAAATATTAATCTCACCGATAGTGCCTTTTGTCCTCACGTGGAATTTATTTACGTCCTTCATTATTTTGAAGAAATAGAAACGAATTGCATTACAAATCCGTTCGGCAGAATATCTCCCTGGGTAATTTTTGAACTCGTTAATGGTGAATATTCTCCTTCGACACAGTTATTCAAATTCACATATAACAATCTGTCCACTACCCATTAAAGACAAACGGAGTTGTTTCTATAGAGATTCATCATCATCATCTTGTGGTGTTATGCCCGTCGGCAGGTCCCCCGCGCCAATGCTGTCTCCATTCCATCCTGTCTCCAGCTATCTCCTTGAAGTCCCCATATCTTCCAATTTTTATGTTGTCAATGAACTTCATCCTTCTCCTTCCCCATTTTCTGACCCCTTCCGCCGTTCCCTCCTAAGCTAATTTCAAAATTCCATTCCCTCTCACCAAATGTCCCAGCCACTTAACCCTTCCTTTGATTTATTTTGTCCATCAACGTTCTTTTCTCATCTATCCTATTTAACACATGCTCATTCCTAACTCGATCCGTCCACCGTATTCCCTCCATCTTCCTCCAAACCCACATCTCAAACGCCCCAATCCTGTCCCTGTCTCTCTTCCCCATCGTCCAAGTCTCACATCCATACATAAACACACTCCACACATAGCATTTCACCAATCTCTCCCTCAATTTTAATTCCATTACCTTGTTACACAAGGATCTTTTCTTATTTTATCTTTTTTTCTTCTTTTTTCCTTTTTTTTCATTTTTATAGAGATTAGGAAAATACAAAAATGGCCCAACCATAGTTGAGTCGACGAAACCGTATCCTGCCATTCAATTGCGAGATGGATACCTTTCGAAAGAAGCATTGTTCACCCGTGGTCTTTAGCTGAATGTAGAAGAAAAGCATAAGATGAGTTAAAGAATATTAGCGGATGCTGAGTAGGTGTGATTTGGCGGCCATTCGCCAATCGGGCGCTGCAGAGGGAATGAGACGCTGACAGCCACTCACCCACCGTGCACTGGTTTATGTACTGTGCCGCGCCCACAATCACGCGGAGTGGGGTTACCACGGGGCGATGCATGGGCGTGGTGGTGGTGGGGTGGGGTGGGGTTGGGTGCGTGGGAGGGGAGAGAGAGATTTGCGTGAAATACGAGCGGCCCACCCACTCGGATGAGAGCCCACTCGAGAGCCCACATGTGCCATTTGCAATACGAATAAAATTCAAAGGAAAATGTTTGCAGCCTTCACTTCGCCCGAGGCGACCTCTTCCGGCCCGTGGCCAAGTGCAGGTCAATCCAAAGGCAAGTGGTCAAGTGGTAAATGTCCTCTTTAAAATAAAAGTGAAAGAAAACATTTACGCGCGAATTGTCAAAGATTTAAACTAAACATTTAAATTTACATTTTAAAGTAAGTATTTCCAGTACTCCTGATGGCTAAGGAAACACGTCCACAGTTCTCCACCAACTTAAAATCTAGCATTCTTACAATACGTAAAAATTTCTCGAAATTTTCTAGAGAGAGAGAGAACGATTGACGCCCGAAAGTGAAATCACTCCAGCACGCATCTTCTTTTCTTTATTGTTTTTGTTAACGGTTGATGTCCCAACAGCTTCCGTAACACGCCTATTTATCTGCTTGTGTGCATACGTAGTGTGTGTAATGCACACGTAGATTGTAATTTTAGTGATTAACTTCCTCGCGTTCCATGCAATGAGGAAAGGTGCCGATATTGTTAGCCTTTTAAACATAGTTACTGCTATCAATTTCTGTCACCTAAATTCTCGTTATTTTCACATCTTAGAACGCAAAGAGCACTGGGAAACGAAATGCTGGGGACGGTAAGCGCAAATCCAACATACAAGTGCAGGCACCCACACGGCTATAATAGAGGCCTCGACAGAGCTTCCTCCCAAGCCACTCCGCTGCTGAGTCAGACTGAGACTTCTCGCGGGAATAGCATGGTTAGGTGTGGTAAGCTTGAATTCTTTTCATTTTTTTCCAAATTGTTTCAACCTGCTATCAGCTGGAATTATTACAAAACACGAAGCTACCATGTTATCTATTTTGTCAGACGATATAAATAAAACAAGCTAACCGTATATTTTCTAGTCCACAGCCTGGATCACACGGTCACTTTCGCCGTCCCTTCCGAGGGATCGCTCCAATGATGGCTGATAAATAACTATTTCATACAATCATTTTCTGTAATGGCTTCATGAATGGAATCCCTCTTCCACCACTAGGCACGCCCCTTTTTTTGTCCATCCTCGGTAGCGTCTTTCAGGCACTCAGAACACGCGGCCTCCAACGGCTACTGCAACGCCACGCTTGGCTTTTAATTAAATGACAGTTGTAAATATGGATGGTGACGGAGTAATCGATAGAGAAAGGGACGGTGCATTGGAATGACTCAGAAAATGATGGGTCGAGCGATCATTCATTTGGTCCCTGAAAAGCTATCGCTGTAGCTATCATTCTGAGGGACGGGAAAAGTGCTCGTGCTATTCAGGCTTCGTTAATGGTGAATTTAAAAAAATATGAAAAATACTGACAGAATACGTCGAATCACAAGCGTTTGAATATGATACACTGATAAGTAAATAAAAAATGCACGCACACCCATGCAATACACTCTCACTACTCTGATTCCGCATAAAATTATTACCTGATTATTTCTAGCTTATGATTCAATCCCATGTCTAATTTCAATAATGCACACACTTTTAATTATACTCGTTCATGCGTTGAAATTGAGGGATTGATTGAATATTCAATTACGCGTGAGTTATGACGCATCCGAGAGATGGAAAGAGCGATTGATTAGAATATCGACAGTGTATTTTCAATCCCTCTCCCCCAAATCTAATTTATATTCACGAATTCATGTTATTATGGGAAAAGTTTTCTTCTTTGACTATCTGATCAATTTTTCCTTTGAATGATGCTGAATGATCTCTTTCATCGAGTTTCATTAGTTCTGCCTTTTAGTTTTAAGTAAAGTCCGTCCAGTTTTGTTGAGTAAAGTAGTAAAGAATGAGCCAAACGGGCGTAGGGTTCTATGCAGGTCGTTCAGCACTTAAGTTTCCAAGGCTCAACTGAATGGGAAACGTTTTGAAATTCTCCCATACAATAAGACTTTTTAAGTGACGTTCTTGATCGTCCCCTTCTTCGCTTCCTTAGCACTACAAGATCCATCTCTCTCCATATCTCGTCTATAAGTTTCCTCTCTTAACCCACGAAAACTTTAAATGATAATAAAGTAAATAGGACTGACATCGATCATATTTAAAATTAGTCTTGCAGTGCTCAGAAACTGTCATGCCCCTGGCTTTGACAGATATGCCGGTCTCGGTGGCGGTGGGGTTAAATCTTCGCCTGCCAAACAGTAAGTCGCGGGTTCGAATCCTGCCTGAGTAGGTGGTCCCCCCATCCAGGACATGGATGTTTTTGTCATGCATTGTTATTCCTCCGTTGTAAATGCCTCCATGTGCTGTTTACGGGGAAGTTGGAAACAAATAAATAAATATTATCTCACTCCACTCCCGTTTTTAGCTCTTCGGATATAATTCGTGTGCACTTGCCACAGCTCCGTCCTCCTCGGCGAAGAGTCTTCATCTGATGCTTCTACACTTTCCACAGCTTCGTCTGATACTTCTAACAGTCGCTTACCTCGCTATTAAGGTGGAACCTTTGATGGTGATCGTCTCGTCTGCGTCGCTGTTTCTACTTCTCTTTAGGTCTCCCAGACAAGTTGCCCAAGCGCATTGCGGTGACTGGATCCCAGTCGTTTATCCCTGAGAAATGCCCACTCATGCCCATCGTAATAATACCACCGTCCCTCTCTCTCTCTCCCTCAGGCTCTTCCTCTCATCCGGACGCACGGATAGAGCCCAATAAATGACCTCCACTCAGTCTTAGATCTCCTCATTCATCAGCGGCACATAATGGCAGGGCCCCTCTTTCCAATGGCGTCCCAGCAAACCCCTGCCTCCGAATCCGTAAGAAGAGAAGATGGATGAGTAATGAAGGTCCTTCGCTGCCACGGAATCCATTCTTTCTTTCTTTCTTTCGAGCGAGAAAATGCGGGGGTTTCAAAAAAGAACCCTCACGATAGAAGGAAAAGGGGTTGCTATGGAAGCCTAGGAATACTACATTAGGATACCTCATGTAAGGAGGCACAGCCCTTTTGTTTTTTTTTCCTTGTCTTCCATTCCGATGAAAGGAATACGAATTCACTGACCTACATCTATGAATTACTCCGCAAAGCACACCAAAATGCTCGTGGCAGGAGGTGTCAGGGCACTAGCTGTTTTAACTCACCTCAACAACGCAAATTTTTCTGCGCCATGCAACCGTATAACAAATATTTATTCATAAAAACATCGTGCAATATAAGGCAATATTAAACACCCTCTAAGGAAAACCGGAGACCATAAGATTAATGTGCGATTCTATGAGGTAAAACAACCAACGATATTACGACGGAAATGAATAGAAATAGCAATATATACAAGGCTAATTATATTGGCACATTTCGTCATTACTTTAATCACGAAGAAGTTAATCACTAAAAATATAGGTACTACATATCTACATAGTGGTACCTCGCAAGGCGACAAATTGGCGTTTCAGGACACAAGCCGCTCACGAAAAAAATGATAGTTTGCGTAGGAGTGATTTGACTACTGTGAGTATAATCATTTAAGCATTTATTATTCCTTTATTGTTCGGGCGAGAGAGCCAACTCCTAAATCAAACGTTCGACGAAATGTCTTTCTTAATTTATCGTTTCCGCCCGACCCTCCGAGACATACTGCAGTTCTAATATGATGCTCTGCGTGTCTTTCTGGAAGATGTTTTATGCTAGTAGTTCGAGAAATCTAAAACTAGCTCAGAGGGAAATAAGACTCAATGGCTAGGGATCATGGAGTAAGGCAGCAGTAGTTGGTCCTTTTCCTCCGTCATAGGTAACAGGTGAGTTTATGAAGGTCGACCCGCTGGGCGAACTGAGACACAACAACCCTTGCTGCGTCCTCACACCACTTGCTATCCACTGCCTGCGTTGCCTGTCTCTCTCTGTGATGACGAGAATGTTGGCAGGGCCTTGAAAGTCCTTCAACTGAGAACGAATCCCATCCGCTCCGCCCTCCAAGCCTTTCATTCGTTCCCCCTAGATCTGGGAAACTCGCTCAACCGGAATGGAACCGAACATAGAAGGCCCTTTCATATGTCTAGGTGTACCCAGGATGGAGCAAAACCACCAGGGAACGTTCCGCAGAAAGAATAAGGGTCTTGCTACGGCTAATTTATCAAAAAGCAGAAGAAAAGTAAAGCGACTGAACGAAACCAACACCTAATGATTTCACGGTGGGGCTACCCCGAATAATCATGGGGGATAGCCAAAGATTGCCTACAAAGTGGAGTCATATCGAAAGACTAACTTTATTTTCGTATTCCCTCTGCATCTCTTTTGAGAGTTCAACAACAGAATGGATGGAATTTGAGACTGGCAGTCATTTCGTGAATATAAGATGAAGCTTCTTGGAAAAAATATGGGACAAGTGTTTCAAATTTCCTTGTGGAACATTGAACCCATCTAAATGCGACGTAAATTTAATTAGCGATTCATCTAGTGATAAGACTCCTTCATTATCACTTCAAGGAATCCAATATCGATGGATCGGACGTGATGAAGAGGAAGTTATCCATAACAGGCACTTTTCAACAGTTTTCCACTTTTTTATTTTTGAAACACTCGTCTAGTTTTAGCTCGCTGAGCCACCTTCAGCTGCAAGACTCAGGTAGTCTGTTCTTGAGTGTTTTTAAAGTTTAAAAAAGTGGAATAGGCTGAATTGTTTCCATTACGGTACATAAAGTATGGGATTCAGTGGAGACGACCATCTGATGAGGTTATTCGCAATTTGAAGGGAAGGCAGAAACCCGGCGCTAGCTCTCCCGAACGGAAGGCGAAAAGGTGTCCACGCCACAACGGACAGAGCCCTGCATCCGAGGAATGGTCCGGCATACGCACGAAAATCTCACACAATGGCGAGATTGAACCCGGACCCTTCAGCTGGGAAGATAACTTTTCCCTTACTATTCGATGATATCATGTTTTTTACAGACCATCCCATATCTTCCTGTTCATCGGAAATAAAGTAGCATACTTTTTAAAGTGGGTATACCTACTTCAACCCATTTATAACGATTATAAGCCTTTCTCCTTCGAGTTCTACTCCATAAAATAGATGATATATACATAGGAGTCTATCCATTAACGGGAGGGAGTAAATCTCTTTAGCTCACGACGAGAGGGGGAGCGGCGGAAGATATATGTATGTTTAGTCCTCCACATTATAGTGCTCACTCACACTGCATTTCTTTTTCTACGCGAGAATTACAAGCGCCGATATGAGCCCTTACATTAGACGTAGGCGCCTTAGAAAGCGCAGATTTATGTCCGCACGGAGCAAAACTTTTAGCGCGTGGAAAGAGTAGGCATCTTTTTCTTTACACGCGGCGCATAAATCGTCATTTCGCCCACCGCCGCCGCCACTTTTTCCCGATTAAAGGGCCGTTTTTTACGGCCTGCGTCGTCGTCTTGGGGAAAGAGAGAGAGATTTCTTCGCGACTGTCTCTTATTCTCTTAAACCCCTTCTCCTTAAAGCCGTTACTAATATTCATTCCCTCCCTTCCCTCATTTCCCCACAAAGTTCCTCTTCCTTCCTCATTAAGCTCAATTTCATTCCGAGGTCTTCAATTTCACTTTATTCCCACAATTTCATTTTAACGTCACTTCGTAGCATTGGAGATAACCGGTTGTTAATATTTTAGGAATATATGCGTAATTTTGCGATATACAAATGAATGCTAAAAGTATCGATTAAATCGTTTAGCATTGAAATATTTTCACTAGGAAAATTGCATTGAAAGATAAATAACAATATAATTATCTATATCCCTGAAAAAGTATGTAGAAAGCAGGATATTTTTACGTTTAGATGTTAGTTCATGCATTGAGGCAGCCTTTTTAGCATAAAATTTGGAATTAACTTACTCATTGTACTCTTCAATTATACCTCGCAAATTAAAATGAACATGCAAATGTATCAAAAATCTTTAGAATATACTCAAATAGTCGATGCTATCATATTCCAATGGGAATTCATTTTATCAACTCACATGGCTAATACCCATTCTATTCGATCGAAAAAAGATGCAAAGAAAATACGCTCTGGAAAAGATTGTACGACGATAACGCGATTATGGTCATGAATGTGTATCCCAGCAGGTGATTCCAACTCTATAGCGTAAATAATTTGGGTGAATAGGGGACAGAGCTGTCTCGGATTCTATAGCAGTCTCTCCAACCTTCATGGACTCCCCGCTTCAATGAACACGGAGGTCTATTCACCTTCATCCTATCTAATAATCCCATTCTCTTCCTTCCTCTCCCTCGTTTTCCCAACATTACACTCTCTAACACCTTCATCTTTAGAGTCACATTCTTCGCCCGCGATGCTTTACAAAACCTCATCTCATTCTCCTTGCAACGCCAGTCTGTTTCCAGGGAAGGCATATAGTTGCCAGGATTTCCCACTCCCATTTAAAGTGTTTTTTTTGTGAGACACCATCACGTGGACTTCATTTCGACATATCTGGCATGGGTGGCCCTACCGGGAGTAATTTAGAATTAATCCCGCCAGTGCAGCTCTAGGGGTCATACGAACGCGCAGGCCTTTCCACGCGACTAAGTTTTAGCCCAAGGGAAAGGCCACGATCAATAAAGTACTCGAATAAATGCTAGGTGAGACTCAGTAATCAATATTAGCACATCTATCACTCAAACCCTCTTTTCTTTTGCTGGTAAACGACTAGTGTCACGACAGCCCCGTCACATGCCTGTTGACAATGGTTGCGGGGTTACCATGCAGATGCAGCTGAAGTAACTTGCATCATTGCATTACAGGCCTGTTGTTAATTCCAAAACATTACGGATGGATCGATGACTTCCGATTCATGTTCCTAGTCATTAATAAGGAGTACTAAACTGAAGAAAGAGTTACACACAGGCTGCGAATACGGTGAATGTGATTTCGAATATGCGAAAACCTGTCCGTCAAAGACTGAAACTAATTCTGCCACAGCGTACCTCGATAAATACCATCCAAGCGGACTATTCATGAAGCTCGTTCGCAAAACAGAAGATCCGAATTTGAGAACTTGTGGTATTTATTAATTAAAGTATTATTTAAAAAGAGGCTTGCGGTAGTCTTTGTTTAAAAAGCCAGTCACTGGCATGTCTTCCTCGTTTGAATTTGAACTGACACCACTTCTCGATTAACTCACAAATGTTGGCGATTATTTGGCTTTCAAAACACCAGGAGGGAGTGAAAATTGAAACATATTCATGTTGTCACCAAACGCAACTGCCAACGAATAAAATAAAAATGACGCAACCACATCGGGATTTAAAGCAAAACCAGCAATGAAGTCCCAAAAAAAACGATAAATATAGATTTTTGAAAAGCTAACATGCCTGAGGAGAAATACTCATCATATAGAGCTTTGTCTTTTGGAGATATTTTACGGCATTAACGAGTCTGAGAGATGAATGACTCCAGACACCTTTCCAAAGGCTCTTGGTTTCAAAAAGCAGAGGGAGGATTTTATTTTCGCTGCGACACAATTGAATCCGCTTGCTAATACGTCACTCAACGTTTACCATCAGGGGGTTAGAAACACCTGCTTTCACCATTACCAACAGTTTGACGAAAGGAAATACCTTTCCTTTTCAACGGAGAGATAGCTATGGTACTTTACACCAACGATGTTCCGTCGTGACATTGAGGACACAAAAGTACTATCAAGGTACTCATAAATTACACCAGACAACGGCAAGATATATATTTTGACTTTTGGCCTTATCCCTTTCACTTTATCCAAAAATCCTACCCTCCTCCTTCTTCTCCCTCGTTTACCTAACATTTCTACCCTCTAACATGTTTTTTTACATCCCCTCCCCGCTTAGTGCTCGCTTCCTACACACATTCTGTCTCATCGTATCTCATCTAGAGATGTGCTCTCCTCACCCACTATGTCTGACACTTCGCCGTTCCTCCTTCTCTCCGCCCGCTTCACCTTCTCCATTCTCCTCCACACCCACATCTCGAACGCCTCCGGTATTCTCCGAAAATCCTTGTTAGAGAAGAAGATATCTAGATGAGTAGGCACTGATGAGCAGGCGGCATAGTGAGGAAGGATACGAAGCAACCTTCATTGAGCTCGCAGAGGGAGTAGGGAGATTTCCTCGTGTAACAACCCCCGCCACACACCTCTCGAGGCTGCTTGCTTGTATGGCAATACGTAGATGACCAATTGGATCCCAGAAAACGCTTTTCACTAGGTTCCATCCTGACTGTGCGAAAAAGAATTTAAACAATTCCACTTACACACCCGGCGTGAATTATTCGAAATTAGTCAAGTTAAAATAGATTTGAAGTTGCATGAAAAATGAATAGGAGGAACGCAAATAGCTATACCGTAGTGAGCAGTTCAGTGGATATCAGTTTTAAAATCCCCCAAACCTCCTTCCAACGAAAATGAAAAAAACCCCTTCCCACGAAATTGATTCTGACAAAGCACTCACTGATGAGCACGCTAAAGGCTAAACTAAAGGTTTGTTTTCTTTTCACTCTTTTTTCGAATTTTTAATTAGAGCGGAATAAAGGCTACACAATCCATTCTTAAATTGAACTAGTAAATGAAACAACGAATACGATAATGCCGTAGACGAGGGGCAGGAACTATTCGCATTGGATTTGAAGCAGCGACCAGGCAGCGCCGATAATCCAGCACAAGGGAAGAACTATTTTCAGATGAATTTCAAGGAGATATTTTTTAAATGCATAGAGGAAGATACAGCCTAGAGTCAGAGGTCAAGATTTTGGATGATAAATTCTAGACAGACGCGCTTTTGTCAGCCAATCATCTAGGGATCTCAATATACTTCAGAAAATTGACGCATAATTTTTCTGATAAAAAAATTTAAAACTTGAAATGGTGGTGATTTGAATGAGTTATAGCGGAAAAAATAATCTCAACAAAAAACTTAAGTCGCAACGCTGATGGGGGTTACAAGTAAATACGAACAGGGAAGTTCAGGAAATTTGTATAAGAAGACGAAAACAATTAATATGAGTTTATAAAGAGTTGTCTCAGGCTTAGGCTGGTCGAAATTGAAACGAATTAGTAAATTAGAAGTTAAAATTGCTATTTTCCATTAATACTTTACTTTCACCTCACGACTGCTTTCAATATATTTTCTATTATCTTCTTAGTAATTAATTGTGCGATATACTTTGTACGTGATCAGTCAGATGTATATTAAATATCAACGGAATGATAAATAGCTCTAACGCATGACATAATACGCGTATTGAGTTGAAAGTTATGTTCACCCAACGGTCGAAAAAATTGTCTGCTTAAACGTGTGAGTATTTAAAAGATTCTTCTCCCGAAGCAGAGTTGCAGTTACATTGATAATATTTGAATCAGTAAAATAAAATTAATCAGTACAAATATTTTTCCGGTTAAATGGATAAACTGTTAACTTTATCCGTCCTCACACTTAATTTGGCACACCTCCTCGAAAGTGTGTGAGAAATAGACAAGTCATCAACAACACATAGGTACATTTACCCCGAGCAAATTCCTTAACTTCAGCTCACATAAATTGAAGATATTGAAACTTTCCATTTGAAAAGCACCCTTTAAAACCCAATAAAATTTTTAATATTTTCTCTAACCTTACCCACGACAAAATGCCTGAATTTGAGTTTATTTCTGCCTTTTCACGTGATAATTTAGTCTTGCGTGATATTTCATTCCTGCAGAAAAGCGAGTGTGTGCGGAAAATATCAGAACACCAATATAGTGAGAATATACGCAATAAGAAAATTCATAAACGAGACAGTCTACACATTGATGCTTAAAATAACGGCTTGTGCCTGTTACTTACTTTAAATCTATGTTTTAAATGATTTTTCTTCGCCAAAATATGCATATAATTTTCAGAGAAAAAATTGTCAAATTTTTTTTGTTACATGCCTGCCTCAATAACAACAGAAAATGAAGATATTGGTGAAATAAGGGAAATATGATGTACCTTTTCAACGCGAATATTTCCATGTTCTCAGAATGTAGAGAGAATGCTTCTGCTTTTCCCTAAAATTGTCGCTCCTGCATTACCCTTTCCTAAATCTCCGCGAGTATAAAATATAAGTCACTCTCCGAACATTCCAAACATTGATTTCACTCGACCGAGATTGAGCGGGTCGCCGACGAATATTCGCACGCATTCATTTTCATGAGGAAGATTTCCATAAGACGCGAATGCCCCCGGGGGAGGCGATGGTGCACGCGTAATGCAATTCATGACGGCAACGCAGCTGCGAAAACGCCTGCGAAGAGGAAAAACAGGAATATTCTCGTGAATACGCGAGATAAAAAATAAGCGAAGGGAGGATCGCGATCGGAACGAATAAAAAAATAAACACTTAGATACACAAAACAAACACGCGTGGCGTAAAATATTCCATGGAAACATTTAGGCATTCTGTGAACACCTGATCATCAATAAAACTCATTAAAATATCTTGTATGACATGCGACACGACGTGGTGGAAGTTATAAATATTAGCGAAAAATAATAAATTGCAATATTTCCACTGAATTTATTTATTTTAGTGTGTACGACGCGTTCCGTTTTCAGGACAACGAACTGGGCTGCTCGTGAAGCAATTGAGAATGTTGTCATAACGATGTAATGTGCCGTACACACTGAAATGAATTCAGTGGATACATTGGAATCTCCTATTTAACTAATTATTGAAAATAAATGGCAAAAACACATTTAGATATTCTTTTATTTCTAGTTGCATGATAAAGAGGATTTGCGATGTGGATTGGATTTGGGTAAGAAAATTTTCTGCACGAATCTATTCACATCTACATCAAAATGAACGATGTAACTCAATAACTTTACGAAACTAACTTCCTAAGCTTAGTTATGGATACGCGAAGACAGAAACCCTACCGATTTGTTTATAAATTCATCAATACTCAATCAAAGGAAAACTGTAGGAATACCAACCCCATGCGTACGGTTCATATCAAGACTTTAGTAAATCAATTTCGGCGTTTCATAATTTGTTTAATAATTTAATTCAACTAAATTAATAATTAGTTTTTCTGCATTTAACTACGAATTAGCTCCATTTCAGATGTTTGAAAGACATGCAAACTGTTGTACGGGTCACCCAACCCAATGATCTTTCGATTTTTCTCCTCATAGAAAAATCTGCCAATTTCTTTGGTAAATTAAGTAATGTATTAGTGGGCCCCGTTGTCCTTCACTGCGGCGTAGGTATTTCCCCACCCCACCCCACCCTTCCTCCCCTGTCCTCTCCCTGGAGCCGTTCACGGGCTCCTATCGCGGCGGCCCCTCTTTCCTTTTTCCTTCCTGTCCTCCCCCTCCCCGGGTGTCCGGGCATGCCAATGGAATCACTGGGTCCCGTCCCCGGAGTGTTGTATTCTTCAAAGAGCCTTCCTTTGGACCCTCATTTGATGTCGTACGGGTCGCAATAAAACTATTTACTAATTACAATTGAAAATATATCAGATACACAGCTAAGTCCCAAAACCTTGGGGCAGCAAACGATTTGTCCAGGTAAATGTTGGAATTATCTACAGCACTGCAATTATTGCGCTCTTATTAAAATTTGGTAGAATAAAACTGGATCTCAAGAGTGTATTTCTAAAGGAAATTGACAAAGATACAATTTTAAATTGCTTTGAAAGTTTATGAAGAAATATCCACAGATAAATTAAGGAAGTAGAACCAGGCGAAAATCCTCCGGTGAAGAATGCTATTGGAAAAATAATCCGGAATATGCAATTGCATAGAAATATGTTATTTCACATTACAACGCACTTCGATCTGCAAGCCAGTCGCGTCGTTACTGTTTACAAGCAGCACATAATGTTGCACGTCGAACTCCTTCAGGTCGTATGGCAAATTTCCATAAGAGGTCCTAGGTTGACACACACACCTAGCTCTGAGAGTTACTGTCCTTGAGCATTCTTTTTTTTGCGGATGTCACGAAATAGTCATTCAGAACGTAAGATCGAGAGATGAAGATACGGCTGTTTCCACATGCGCGTGTATTTAATATCTGACGGACACCAGAAGAAACATTGGGCCTATGGCGAAGACGAAATAAGCAAGGATTTCCCTCATAGACAACCCATCATGCCCGTTTCTTAACACGCCTGGAGGTAGAGTATTGCGATCCTCTCTCGATGAGTGCACTGCACAAAAAAAATGAAAGCTGCAATAATCAATGCAAACTCACCGTTACTCCAAGTCGCCACGTTCGATGTTCGTTAGGGGCTAAGAAATAACAACACCAACTCACCTGAAATGAAACAGAAAAAAACATTAGTTACAATTTCATGGGAATACAAAAAATGTTAACAATCTCGATATAACATGACATACAATCATAATTTAAAATTTCAATAACATCCTGGAAGGATAAGAAATTGCAACCTGGATCTTTATTGACGTCTAAGGGACATTTAGTCATACCTTAAGCTTAAGAGTTTTGATTCAGACATATATCTGCAAGAAACCTACAATCCAAAGAAGGAAGTACATATGTACGAGGATTACATTCATTTAAGGGGGTTACATTATATAAAAAGAAGAATAAGGTGTCGGATGAAATACGTCATTTTCAATTTTAAAGATGTGTGTACATTTTACCAATTGGGTGATTTCCTATTTTTTTAAATTGCCTAAATCGAAAGATTATTACTCCTGGAGTACGTATTTCACGCTTTTAGATTTTTATACGACGATATCTATTTTTCGCGATTAAATGAAAAGTGAAAATTTGAAAAGGCGCGTGAAACGCGACGGCTAAGTATGATTGCTGGGAAAAGCCCGTATGACGTCATTCTGGTTCCGGACGCCGCCGAGTGAGGCCACCTTCGTGCTAGCCCATGAGCGCCGATACGATACGGGCTGCTAGCAGGTAGCGCTTGGCTTAAATAAGGATTATTATTCCACTATCAAACGAAGGAAACTTTCCGACCATAGGCAGTTTTAATAGGTGATTATTGAGAGATGTTTCACTGAGCTCTGTGCCTCATGCATGCACTGGTAATCTCAAACGATGTAAAACTCCTGACTACTTGTATATCATCTAGGTTCCTGTGACGTCACGTGGAGGGGCATCGCATGGGCGCCAATCTAGCCTTTTTCAAATGAGGTTAAAATTGACCATTGCCATTCGTCTAATCTGAGATTTCTCAGACCAAATTATTTGTATATTACTCATGCACTAATGTTGGGCAACGAATCGCAATCAATGCCTTTCGTTTTCTTTGATGAATGAAACTACCCTATTATGAGTATTGCTGTTTGTTTTGTGATTAAATTTCCATTGTTTTCTCATAAGTGTAACGATAAGCGTAAAATATTGACGCAAACATTGTCAATGGTTGTTCATCACCCATAGTTTTGTCCTTAAGTTTTTCTAATTAGAAATGGTGAATGAATAAATTCACTAAAACGCAAGATCAATTATTTTAACCCACTCTGTGATTCCACCCGAAGGTTGGTTTGGTTAGGTAAGGATAGAGCTCATTTCGGACTAGGCCTCGTGCATGTGAGTTTAGTTCATCCAGGGTAACGTGAGGGGGAGGGGGGGTCAATTCCTTTCAATTCGCCACCTCGCATTTCGAGGATTTTGATTTGAGAATGTCCGAAGGCTTCACTTGAGCCCGATCCCTACTTTAGTCTTCACTGCAAATTGAAAAGCAACGGGTGCCCACCACTAGACATATATATGTATGCGGCATACGTGGTTGTGAGCGCTCATCGCGGGCATTGTATAGTTTCAGTAAAGGCGACCCATCCTTGCCCCTCCCCCTTCCATTCCCTCAATCCACCCCCCCCCCCCCGAATTCCTTCCCACAATCTGCTTTGATATTCTCGCCACCCTCCCGAGCAATCCATCAGCCCATTCCATCGTTCCCGCATACCTCGACCTCCCGACCACTTATAAAGGAAAGGACCACTCCAGCGGCATGCCTCTAATGGGGAATGACCCACCGACCTTTGAGGGCCCAACCAGCGCATGAGGGGTTCAGGGTTCCACGACAACGATAAATATCAATCCCCTGTGCATTCCACCTGACCCTTAAGAACACGCCTCTCGTAAAGTTATGAACGCTAGAGCGCAGTTAAATGAGGGACGAAGACCAATTCAAAACAATCTACTACGAGAACACATCAAAGGATGATTGGACATTGAAATATAAAGGTAGTTGGACTTTTCCACATTTATTTAATGCGTACGACGAGTTTTGGGTTCACAAAGCCATCATGTGATACAAAATAACTTCATTTAGGCTACAATATGATCAAGATGGGGGATTTTGGAGACAAACAATACCTGGAGAAAATAAAAATTGATTAACGGTCAATTTTAATGTCTTAATAATGATAAAACGCTTACTGTTGCAAAGCTGAAATATTTTTCAGTCATTTTATAAGAATTGCATTTGAGTAAGTATATCGTGCGAAGATAAATTTAATATAAAAAAATAATTTTTATTTCTACTTAAATTAATAACTAACTGATATCGCTTTGATTTGCAATTCAAAGCACAGTATCTTGGTTATATGCCACTGGGAAATTTTAAATAAAAACCTTCGTAAATTTCACGAGTGATTTTACTAACGACCAGTTTCAGCGCTGTGCGACATCGTCAGGGGAGAGTATGGTCTTATATATGTACACTGAGTCAGTAGGGGTGACTTCCCCACCTTGGCCACCCCGACTATATGCATATAAGGCCATACTCTCCCCCTGACGATGAAGCACAGTGAAATGTACAAAGTTTTGTATTTAAAACTTCACCAAGTCACGCCTCAAACCACCAATTTTGCCACTGAGAAAGTTAAAGAATCAGAAAAAAATAATACATGATGCGGAGAACACTGGCGAAATAAAATTCAGTGCCTTTCTGCTTTCCACCCTTATCACTCTGATGAAAATAATTTTGATATTAAAATAGCCACCACGAAAATAGAAAAGGACAGATTCTCTAGGGACAGGGGTTATTCATTCCAAACTCAAAAAAGCAAACGAAAATCTATGGGTCTTATTGAGGAATACTCTAGGGTGCAAACGTGGAACCCAATGGAGGAGAGATTCACTGTAATATGTAACAACATGGTACATTTTACGAGCAATATTTCGTCTCTTGCACTCACAGAATTTCTCATTGCAATGCAGATATGGCACCAGCTGGTCCAGGCGGTGAACAAGTACTAAAAATATCATTAACAATCTCTTTAGGTAAAATCACTCCTCTGGGACTAGGCCAGGCACTCTATTACTAACTCGGAGACAAAAATTATCAATTCTTTATTTGACAATTCAAAAACACTAAATACTTATTTATCAAATGGCTGATTTTTATCATAAATGACTTCCAAGCCTTGAAGATAACCACTCAATATCCGGAACGTTGTCAAAGAACCCTTCACATATATTTAAACATTCCTTTTATAGCACCGTTAAAGTAATTGGCTGGCACAATTTATCTCTCAGCCTTTTTGTCAAACTTACTTTTCCATGATTCTAAATATTCTGTAGGTACTCATTCATTCCCAACGACTCCAAAGCAATCCACTGTACCGATCTCTGTTATACAAGCTTTGCAGAACGAACATTTTTGGAATGTTCCGAAATGATGGCATTTCTGCTTTGGAACAACTTCTACCCAACACTAATTTGGGCCAATTAACAGACCGCTGGCTACAACTCCCACGATCGAGACATCCAACAATTGGCGACTTTTTTCCTTTCTTTTTTTTTTTTTGAGAGTAAAAAAACGCAAATTTATTCCATGCATTCACAAACGGAAGTATTCGGAACTTTTTCCCAAAACCGAAAGATGCTCACGAGAGCAAAAATTTCCATATAAAAAACCCCACTAATTAAAATACACCTTTCGAACACAAAGAGCAAAGGCACGCCGCGAAGTGAACTCAGATTAACTTGACGCCGAGAGAGGGCGCTGCGGAAATTTCAAAGAAAACGAAAAGGGAAAAAAAGGGTCAGGGTACATAGTCGTTAATCTTGTTCCCGATGGGGTTCAGGGGCCGGGGCTTCCCCTTTAATACCCTCTGGACCACCCAAGCAGGGATTGTACCCTTCGCATAGACGGGGTTCGGGAAGAAACGCCAGACGATTGAGTCCCGAAATCACTTACAACCCTAAACCCACCCTTCCGATCCCAATCCACCCAGCGAAGGAATTCCCAACCTCCCCTTCTTTTGGTCCTTTCCAACGGCCAATCGAAAAGGAAGGAACGCCTTGCTATCAGAGGATGCAGCAATCAACATTCCCCAGTCCATCAGCACGTTTATCCCGACAAAACCCAATTCAACACATCGCCACGACACAGAAACGACCCCTTCTTTATCCAAGAGTAATAATATGATTGCGAGAACATTTTCAATCGCAAAAACTTTTTTCAAATCCTTTTTCGTATATGGTAACGGAAGATTACTCTTGCTCATTCTTCAAATATTACTCACTTTCTTTTAAAACTGAAGTTATTTTAAATAAAAAATGGAAAATGCGTGATTTGATATGTAATATGCTTCGCAGGGGTTTAATAGGCTCATTCAGCAATTTTTATTTTTGCCGATTGTGATTAATCTTAAATTACTCTAACAATTAAGGCCGGTTTCCATGGAGTATTTGGTTAATTGTAAGAATTCTCTAAGCCTCCCTTTCCATCAAGTACTTCCATCTTAAATTATGAATAAGGCCTACTCCCTTTCATTCTATCTAAAAGTACTATTCTCCTCCTTCCTCTCCCTCGTTTACCAAACATTCTACCTCCTAACATTGTTTTAAACATCCCCTCCCCGCTCAGTACTCGCTCTATCCATACCTTATGTCTCCTCCGTATTTCATCTAAAAGCTGCCTCTCTTCACCCACCATATCCACTTCTCCTTCTCCATTCATCTCCACACCCACATCTCGAATGCCTCCAGTCTTCTCTAGTACTCCTTCCTTAAATGTCCACGTTTCCCAACCGTAAATGGCTACATTCCAGATCAGACTCAATACTACCCTTTTCTTTAAACTCTTACATAACAATCCTCTCATCAGCTCTTTCTGAACGCCTACTTTGCTGACGAAATTCTCTTTCTTGTAGCCTTTACCGCTTAATCCGTTTTCCTCTAGATAAAAATTTATAATAAAAATAATAATCATAGTTTGCTTTCCTTTTTTCATTTCATTAGGGGGCTGGCTAAAATGTGTGCCTTTGTAAACAATAAAAACTTATGGTACTTTTAAACACAATTTATTTAAGACGACCGGTTTCATCGCAGTGGCGACATCTTCTGGTACAGAAATTGTTATATTTTTTGTTATTTTGTTGTTTATGTGGTTGCTATTACGCGTTGGTAGGGGAGGGTTGCGTTGGGGTAGGAGCGTTACTCAACTTCAGGGAAATTTCCAAGAGGGGGTGAATGATTGACAAAAATATTCTCATTTGCTAAAATTCCATTCCTGAAACGCAACCCTCCCCTCCCAACGCGTAATAGGAAACAAATCAACAACAAAATAACTATAAAAAAACGATTTCTGTACCTGAAGATTTCGCCTCTGCGACGAAACCTTAAATAAATTGTGCGAAAAAGTACCATAAGTTTTTATTGTTAACAATGGATTTTCACAAAGTTAAGCCCGAAACGATCGCGTTTATTCGAGTGTGCCTTTGAAAGTCTTCCATTCGCCTGCACGTTGGCTGCACCTCACTAGTGTTTGGGGGGGGGGGGGGTAATAAAGGGGGGCAGCCAGCAGCTGTTCTTCCCACGCACGGCTGACTGCACACGCCCACACGCGTACCCCAACCACCCCTCCATTCCCACACACGCAAGCACACACACACACACATGTATAATGTACGTAAGTATGTGCTCACTTTCCCTCTCCACGCAAATAGCCACGCCCACCCCTCATGCCCACACCATTCCAAAATCCCAACCCCACACGCATTCGCCATTTGCTAAAAGGTAATGCTTTGCGATTCGATCAATCGTTAAAAAAATACGGCTAGCAGGAAGCGAAAATGATCTAGATCTCGCTGAAAGTGAATGAAGAAGCATACCAGGAATACAAAATGAAAAAATAATGAGTGTAAACTCAAAGAGCATTACGATGGAAAGAAGGAAAGTACCTAATCATGTGAAATCGTTGGAACGGACACCACCCTCCGCATTGAAAGACATTGAAATGAAACGCAACAGAAGTGGTGCTGGAGGTGGGTTCTGAATATCAAATGGATGGATAGGGTGAAAAGCGATGAGGCACATATGATAAATAATAGGAGAAGATCCTGAAAAGGACCCGTAGGTTAATGGGAACGTCATAAGGCACAGTGATAACGAGAGGGATACGATGGAAAGAATGATCCAAGGTTAAGTCCTTGGAGGGAGACAAAGAGATAAGCACTTATGGGACAGATGAAGAAGAGAACAGGGAAGAAGATGATCGTGGAAGAGAAGGAACTTGGAACAGGAAGACATTATGCATGTCTGCGAAGCATGAGACTAATGCCTTAGGATTGTTTATTAGGACGTATGCATGTAAGTATATCGCTGGTCCGAAGAGGAGACATCATTTCAAGCTGAACACTGACTTTCATGAATAAGGTTTTCTCTGGTTTGCAGCCGGGTGAGGGCGTCCATTCTCTCCAACGTTTCATTTTTCCGACAAGATCCTCAATATAAGAGAATGACAGTGTTATTAGGAAATATATAATATTAGGGACAACTTCGTTAAATTTCAGCCTTGCTCGTTACCGGGGGCTTAAATGTGGTTGCGTTAAAATATGAAAAATGTATACTTTGCCGTTAAATTGAAAGAGTTGGAAAACTCTCCCGCAATTTCTTTTGTCTCTCTTATGGTTCAAAATTCCTGTATGTATTGCTAATCCCTCCCGTGTTTACATTCCTTCACTAGTAACTGTAATATGTCACATCGACTTGTTCGTCCTTACATCTTTACCACAATATTAAAATGGCCAAAAAACTGTATCTCTTCGCAAATTCATGATTTAACCCCTAGCGTCCACACCGCAGCCAGGGCACATCGCGGCTACACGGGGTAACTCGTTACCCCACGCCGAAAAAACCTACCTGTACTTAACATATTACGGCTATTGTAGGAGTTCTAACCGGATTATTCATGTTTTTGAACGGTTCTTCAACAATGCCAATGATTTTTATCGGTCAATTTATAGATGGCGCTCCAGGAACTGGTCATTTACGTGAGCATTCCGAACAAACGGCCTTTTTCAAAAAAAATTCACTACCCCGATATTTTTCAATAAGGTCTAACATGTTAGGGTTATACGCACAAGATATACCACCACCAGATAAAAAATAACACTATATCCCGATTTTTCAAAAAATATTTATTTTGCAAAATTACTGTCGGGAAAAGTGGGAAAAATGACACAACATATAATTTACTTTTTTGGACTTTTACTGACTTCTAACTACATATTTGCAAGTAGAAAAGTGAAAAAATATTAGTTTATACGTTAAGAATATTTTCACTAGAATATTAAAAATTCATCCTTTATCTTGTTGATTGGTACCACAAACAAGTTCTTTTGAAAAACAAATACGTGAGTCGAGCAACGGTTGCGGCGACAATGGGGTAACTAGTCACCCTAGCCGATAAATGAAACGCTCACGTTTTTTCGGGTTCCTATGAAATGGGACCAGAAGTAACACCAGTCTACTACCAACAGATGTAGTTATTTGTAAAAAATTTAATCGTATTCGACCTCTAATTCCACAATTACTGAGCCTGGGGTAACTAGCAACCCCTATTGGTTTCTAAGGGTTAAACAAATTGAGCACCCGAATAGAGAGCAACTTCATACTATATCCACTCTCAATTTTCTGCCTCTCTCCCAAGCGACGAAAATCTCATTTTCGAGCACAGATCTCAGAATACCTCACGAGAAACACACCAAAAACTTCTTCCGACTCAATTGAATTTCCGCCGACAACTTCCTTTTCCATCGCACACAATTCTTTCGGTTTCCTTACGCAAAACACATATCTTCCTGTGAGAGGATTGACGCACATATATATTAATATTATTTTAACGACGTACCAGTTAATACTCCTGTTATTGTCAGAGAGATGCCTAAATATTTTCAATTAAATCTCTAGAAAAACAGAATACATGCTTTCCTAATGATTGCTACCGGTTTTTATACAATATATGATTCAAAATCTATAACAACTAGTAACTTTCAAAATCAGTGGAACTCACTTCTACACGAGGAAAAGGAAAATAACACGTTTCCTTGGGATGGGTGAAGTTATCCACCAACTCAAGTGGGAATGACGCCATTTCGATATCTATTGACACATTTAATAAACTATGTTAACATTACGTAAACGCTATCATGTCATATTTACACATTCAATTTAACCAAAACAACGCTTATTGATTCGAGTTTCTCGTTGCCTTCTCGAATACCAACTACTGCAGTGAAACTCCAAAGTCATGGGGCAGAGTATAGGGGTGGCATTAGACGTTTTGCCTCTACCTGTCACCTTTGGCAACAATATAATTAATGCTTAAAAGTAACATGGAAATATACCGTGTCTTGGTTTCTAAAATAAACTTTCCCGGAGTTATATGTACTAATTATATAATAACTAAGTATTTCTACGTCGGATGAATAGCTACTCGCACCGGCTGGACAATAACTTCGCTCAATATTCTACCCTGAAGACGAAGGCGCGGCTAGCCCATAAAACGTCGGTGTCCAACGAAATTATGACCCTGTGAAATACCCGAGAAATCTTCCTGCAAATTTTCCGAGGGATATTCTTTTTATCCTACAGTAAACGGAAGCGAAATTCTACCTGTCTCTAAAGTAAGGGATTGGAGGCTGTCTCTCCAACTTCCGAAACATCATAAATATGTGCTTCGTCTCCTGCGCCGCACTTCCAGCATCACTGAAGAATGCACGACTAATTCGAGTGGAGATTCGCGAGCGGAGATCGCATGGATATCGAGACAAAAAGTGCGCACGCAAATATCGCCACGGGGAACGCTCTGAACACGAGACAATGAAAGTGAGCACATATCGAGACACGCGTGCCTTCGATCGGTCGAAGCGCACTCACTTCCTTCGAACGAGAGAGAAAAACAAACGACTGCGCGGAAGCGGAATGAAGACGATGCGATTCGTTGCCACGGGGACGGAGGGCAACAATGAGCCAAAGCGCGGCCTCGTTCCACGGGCGATGAGAATCGAATGTGTATCGCTTTTTTGCGATATTCAATGCGAAGGAATGAAAGGGTGGAGAGCGAAAGAGGAAGGAATTGCAATGCCTCGCACTGATGATCAAAGGTACGCAGAACTCGAAGATGGGGGTGAAGTTCTTCTTCCGGGGTTTACTCTTTTGGTGCCAAAGTTGAGTGAGAGCATCGCGAGCTAGGAATGTTAAGCTCACGATTTAATTGGAGGGACACAAACTTCAGTAGGTGAAGCAATTTGGACAGTACACTAGATGACACATCAGTAAATATATCAGGAAGGGAACTGCATTACCAAAGAGGCGTCAACGAATTGGACAGAGCTTGAAAGTGAATCATGCAACAGTTTAAAGAAAAGGTTAGCGTAGACTCTGATTAGGCGTGTAGCGATTTACGTCGCGGAAACATGACAGGAGGATGACGAAATAAGACGGGAAGCGTTTGGGATGTGGGTCTTGAGAAGAATGGAGAAGGTGAAGTGGACGGAGCCTCTTTCAATGAAAGGAGATTATTTTTTCTGGCTGTGCCATCTCAAGAAAGAGTAGTGAGAGAAATAAATGTTTGATAGCTACGAAATGAGGCAGAAGCAGCTTCCCGACAGAACTGGGATTTTCTGATCAGAACACGTCCCTCTCCAACCTCTTCCTCACAATTACTATTGATCATGATCTCATTACGACGTAAAAAAACAGACTGCCCTCAACTCCTTTCTTTCATAAATTATTTAGTGCACTGCACTCCCTCTAAATATTCCACACAGGATCCCCCAATTCCCACATTATAGCTCGCTTTTTTCTCCACCAACCTCTCCTCCTCTTCTTCCTCAGAACGATGATCCATTCCCGAACGCACTCACACGCTTGGGTCTAACTCATCTCTCGGATTAGCAATACTCCTTCATTATATATGTTAAGGGTTCAAACCGAAATTAGCTACCGACACTTGAGAAAACAGCAGCACTTTATTCAAAACGCTTAAACGCACGATATGTTATCAGAACTGATTTACTTCAATAAAAAAGAATCTACATAAACAAACATCCCGTCACCCAGCGACGCCCACATCACAGACAGGCGCCGCTATAATATATTTATTACCGATTGCTACCATTCTATTTATTATGTTTAACGCAATTATGATACATATTTTTGTTCGCTATTGGTTCACTGTAAATTGATAACACTGCCATGCGTTTAAATTTTTACTAAAATAAAAAAATGATACAAGCAATAAAGGTGAAATGTGGTCGCAAAACCCACTGCGATCTTTCTACAACGTTTTCAAACAATTCTTCAGCGCTATTCGCAGAGAAGAACTACAAAACACTTAAAGATTGTCTGAATAACAGTGATGAGAGCTAGCGAAATAAACCTCTATTCCACGTGGGAATGATGAAAATGAGAAAGGGGTACTATTTGGGTCGAAACCGAATCCCACAATTTCGGGAGAAAGGCAGCGAACGAGAGAGAGGGAGAGAGAGAGAGAGAGAAGGAGAGAGAGAGAGAGAGGGAAGCGAGACGAAGATGTGATGCACAGGAGCAGACAATGTTCAGCGAGAGTAAAAGAAGAAAAGAGAGGAGATTCATTTTCTTCCAGAAAATGAGAATCGTGATGGAACGAGAGCAAACGAAATCGAACAGATTGTGTAAATATATATGGAAGCAGGTAATGTTGATAGCCTCGGAAGGAAGATAAGACGGAGCTGAGTAAACCCACTATGAGCCATCTTTCCGCTTTTCGTGACGACTCACGAAGTTGCTGGGGATGCTGGCTATCGAGTAGTAGTAGTGTTCATTTTATAGGGTGCGTCGGCGGCTAAGGCCATTTTGCACCACTCACTGACTGGTATTGATAAAGGGGATTAGGCCCGTTCTGAAATTAACGTGTCAATAATTTACAAGAGGTATCATTTATATTTTATTGAAAAGTCGAGTTGAGTGTAGGAATGCTATCAGTCGGGAAATGTTTTCGGGGGTGTCTCCTAGTACCTCAGCTAGGTTGACTCCGAGGTTGTGATTCACCCGTGCAGTACGATATCTTGCACAGTCCGTCAGGATATGTCGCACTGTTAGTGGACAATCGCAATTTAAGCATTGGGGCTGTATTCTCTCTTCGGTGAAGAGGTATGAATGGGTTAATAAGCAGTGACCAATTCTTAAGCGTGTTAAAACCACTTCCTCCCTGCGGGCATTTCTTATAGAGGTCTGCCACGCAGTTATTACGGGCTTTATTTCCCGAAGTTTGTTATTTTGGATTTCGAGCCATTGCGTCTTCCAATTTTGTCTAATCATACCCCTCATGGCATTCCCTAAATCTTCCGCTGGCATTAACTGAAAATCTGTATCCGGAGACCTGAGCGCATCTTTGGCTGCAGAGTCTGCTTTCTCATTCCCTGGTATGCCCACATGTCCAGGGACCCAAGCGAAGCTTATAGTGGTCCCTTTTTTACTCAGGGATAACAGAGTGCTTTGTATGTCCTGAACAATGGGGTGACAAGGAGAATAAAGAGATATGGATTGGAGAGCACTGTAAGAATCTGTACAGATCATAAATGACGCAACACTGTTTTTAATGGATCGGAGAGCAATCCTAATGGCAGTGAGCTCAGCCGTAAAAATGGAACAGTACGGATGCAATTTTGCCTTGAGGACTCCATGATATGGGGATACCACAGCGCACCCACAGGCGGTATCCGATTTCGAACCGTCAGTGTATACGAACGTAGATTCGGAGTTTTCGGCGCGGAATTTCTTGAAAAGTTGTTGGTATTCTCCCGGCATAGTAGTAGATTTAGAGCAGCGAGTAAGATCAAGTCTCAAAGCTGGCCGGGGAATTAACCACGGCGGCACGTTGCTGTACCCAGTGGGGTACGTGGCGGGCAAGGTAAAATTGCGTTCTGCGATTAGGTTTCTGAAGCGAACACTTAGAGGTTTAGTGGATCTTGTCTTTCGGTTAAAAAGGTCTAAAAGCAGTGGGTGAGAAATAATGTTAAAACAGGGGTGGTTCGGCGCGGATAAAATTTTTGTGGCATAATTGCACATCAACGTCTCTCTGCGATTGACTAGGGGAGGCTCTCCTGTATCGGCGTAAATGCTCAAGACAGGGGAGGTCCTGAAGGCACCGGTTGCTAAACGCAGTCCCGTATTATGAACCGTCGAGAGCGGTTTCATGTAGGTCTCACGGGCGGATGAGTACACAATCGATCCGTAGTCTAGCCTTGAACGTACTAATGCTCGATACAGCATAAGCATTGGGGTACGATCCGCGCCCCATGTCGAATGTGACAGAAACCGTAAAATGTTCAGAACTTTGAAGCAATTGTCTCTTAGAGTTCGGAAATGTTCGCGCCAATTCAGGCGCCGGTCCAATGTCATACCCAGAAATCGGGCGTTCTCAACGTAAGGAAGCTCATTACCATTGAGATATAGGGACGGTGGGGCTTGTACACCCCGTCCTCGGTAAAAGTGAATGCATTTCGTTTTCTCAGTAGAGAAACGGAATCCATTCCTCTGAGACCAAACGGAGAGCTTATTCAGAGTCAGCTGGATCAGCCTAGAGGCATTCGTTAATTTTGATGACCTGCAGAAAATAGCGAGATCATCAACAAACAAGGAGCCCATAACTGGGGAGCGGATACACTCGGTCACATCGTTTATCGCAATGGCAAATAGGGTCACGCTCAGTACGGACCCCTGGGGTACTCCATTTTCTTGTGGATATAAGGTAGATAGATATTCACCTATTCTAACTTTATAAACTCGGGCATACAGAAAATTTTTAATGAAAATAGGTAGATTTCCTTTAAACCCCCATTTATCAAGTGTCTTCAGAATTTTGTACCGCCAAACACGGTCATACGCTTTCTCTAAGTCGAAGAACACGCCAATTACGTTTTGCCGCAAGAGAAATGCTTCCTGAATGAAACTGTCAGTCCTGACGAGATGGTCGGAGGTTGACCTACCCCGTCGAAAGCCGCACTGGATATCCGAAAGAAGGTTCCGCCGCTCCAACCACCAAACGAGACGACGGTTGACCATTCTTTCCATCACCTTGCATACGCAGCTGGTGAGAGATATCGGTCTATAGTTGTTTGGCTATCGAAAATAACTCGAAGAGCAACAATCCTTCGTAAACAAAAATGATCATTTTGAACATAAAAAGCGAAACTGAGATCCCAAAAAGCTAATATTAAAAAGTTCTTTTTCCTAAACAAGACAGTTATTGAAGGGAAACAGTTAATGGGAGAGTAGCTATACACCTTGTAGTATTAGTACATGCATTTAAAAATGACTCAGGCAAATGCATACATGGTCACTTATGAGCACCATTTATGAAATATTAAATAAGATATTAATAACTATGTTTATGTTTATTTTCCACGATGGGCCCCATGTACATGCCTCATACGTTTGTTTAAATTGTTAAGATGTAAGCAACCTTACTCTGACACTTGATTATAGTCAATTCGCAAGGATCTCAGTAATAGTAGTACTTTAAAACTTATGGGATCGCCACGATATTTTCAGTATTTATAGAGCAGACCTTTGTGAAAAATGGCCTATAATTTAAACGTAATCATTTAAATTTGAGAGAATACGGAGGGATAAATTGTCAAATTTGAGGTTCAGGAAAGTGCACATCTATCATCAATGTCTACTTCAAATACACCGAAAATATTAATTTGAAAATATGAGCTTTAGAAGAGTATAATATTACGATAGAAAGACGATCGAGCGTGATTAATAAGCTCCCACTTGAGCATAGAAATATACATACATATCGGAAAAATTACTCGATTAAGTGGGTCCAATTTCGTTCACCGAAAGCGATAATATTATCAGTGCCATTATAATTCGTGCTCAATTTCAGACATTTCAGTGAAGGTTGGAATTCAAACAAACGAATACTGAATCGCAGGGACGAACACGTCTCGTTTTTACGTGAATAAGTAAGGTTTTCATCAGATCTGGGAAAATTAAAGTAGCGACCGCCACAAAAGCCAATGAAAGGCATAACTACATCATTCAAATGCTTAAATTGTGTTGAATTTTCACTTTCATAAACATAGGATTGCAACTAAGAGTAAGAGCCAACGAACTATTTTATGTATAACCTGAAGCACATTACGTTTCACGAAATATCGGTTTAGTTTCATTTCAACGAAATTTGACATTTTTATTGAAAAATTTGAATGAAATATGAATGAATGTATATAAATGTCCTGATACGGTTACTCTTACAAATTGATTTTGTACATATTTGTGTCTGTACGTTTGAACACGTGATGGATTATAAGAGATTCATTTGATTGATTTTTCAGCATTGTTTTTCCTGGTCTCACCTGACCTGACTAGTGCTTATATGTCCCTGCTCCTAAGGATGTCATTCCTAGAGCACGCAAAGCAAAACATTATCTTCAAAAAATTACGCAGACTCTCTTTGACGACCAAATGGAAACCAGGCATCATTCGAACACATTCTATTGGCACAGCATTCCAAGCAATCAAATTTATAACTTCAATTACTTTCAGAAACAAATGATTCGATTTCCGCGCGAAACGAAAGCTGCCAGCAAACAAGATATGATTTTTTCATCATTACAAAAACTAACATGATTATAATCACAGTTTGCGCACCAGAATTCTAGACAACTTAGTACAAATTACAGAATATATGAAAAATAAGAAAATACTAATTTATTTATAAATTTTTCCATTGAACATCGACAAAGACACAAATATGGGTGAAAAAATTGCGTAATAATGCCATAATTTTACATTAAATAATTCATAAATTGTCGTTAGCCAAGGACCCAAACAAGTTTAGTAGCAATCGATAATATTACTTTGCCACCCAAACTTCTAAAATCTGAGCTCAACCATCAAACACTAAGTGCAAGTATGAAAAAATACAATTTCATAACATAACTCAAAAAAATCCCTTAGCGCAAAGAAAGCAACGGAAACTTGGCTTTTATGGAGTAATTTTGGCTACTAAATTTCTAATTGAATCAATTTACCGTTGAGTGATAGTAAAAATAATGTTATCATTGTTCCTTCACCACCGATTCCGTAATCGGGAAAAAACATGAAAAATTGAGAGTAAGCATAAGGTGCTACCCATTCGAGAATGAAGATTTATCGACTTGGCCACCGATATCGATCAATCGCAAAGCTTCCGGTGAAGAATTGTTTCCGACGGGAGGACTTGAGGGAACCCAAAGCATAAAACAGATTGGACGCGCAAGAAGAAATAAAAAAATGAAGAAACGCCAAGAAGGGCGATATTTCATCGCCCACCCCCACGGACTGCAATTTCAGAAAGAGGGTGGAATACGGCAAGCACCTGAGGAACGCATACAACTCAGGATTGAATTTGGGCAGTTGCATGTTGGATATCATTCTAGATAAAAGCAAAAAGGGAAAGTCATACATCATAAAAATAAGCAACGCATCGCGGGAAAAAGGCTTTATTAATTACAACGGATTTCCACTGCAAAATTATTTCATTGCCTAAAATCAATCATTAGGGGTAAGTTTCTTAGGAGCTATTAGATAGTGCCAAGACAAAATGCAAATTTTGGAGAGTGACTGAAATATTAAAAAAATAACATTTATTTATTCAATGGTATTAACATTTCTGTTCTGTGCAACACAGAAATGCAATGAAAATACGGAAAAAAGTCCGATTTCCACAGTAAGTTTGACATGAACATGTTTCATCGAGAGAATGTTCAACGTGCGTAACTTTTTCTACAAATTGTAGAAGTTCAAATCTTAGGAATCTTCAATAATTTTAAAGGCATAAGCGCTTAAATATTTTTACCATGAACAATTATTTAATGGCTCAAGAATACGATACCCTCTTGCCCGCAACAATTTAATTCAAATAATTACTGACGAGTAAATCAAGGTCGGACCACAATGAGCTGATTAGAGGATTGTTATGCAAAAGTGTAAAGAGAAGAAGAGTAGGCAAGGCATCTCATTTGAAGTATAAAGCTTTACGGTGCAGAGACATGGACACTTAGAAGACTGGAGGCGTTCGAGATGTGATGTGTGTCTGGAGAAGAGTGGAGAAGGTGAAGTGGACGGATAAGAGGAGGAACGAAGAAGTGCTGGGTATGGTGGATGAAGGGAGGCAGCTTCTAGATGGGATACGGAATAGATAGATCAATAGATCTCCATATAAACCTGCCTATACCGGTAGAGCATGGTAATAATAAGTTAAAGATTTCAACTACAATTCGGGGTTGTGGACCAAAACTTAGGTTCTCCCTGGATTCTAATAGCGGCGGAATGCGAAAGATTCCGTGAAATAAAACTCCGAACAGTCAATATTTATTGCATTCCACGCCCCACAATTTACACACATCTGCATGTGCGTCTGAAATTTTTCCGGGTGAATCTATTTTTGGGCAGTTCCTGAAATCCGGCAAACATGATACATATTAAAATTCAACGTTCCCTCGTCCAAAGAAATGCCATTCAGGCAGCACCTGAATACCGAATGAAACTGACCCACCCAACAGGAACGCAAGAACACCATAGAATCATTTCAGCTATCTTCCAGCAAGCATTAAAAGGACTGATAAAATTAAATTTCTCATCTACGACAAGAACGGATTAAAATAACTTTACGCTGTCGGAAACTACCATGCTCTGAGTAGTAAGTATACTACCGAGTAAGCTCTAAAAAAAACTAGAATTTTTGTAAACTGAAAACAATCCCGAAAATTTCAAAATATTTTCTATTTGAAAATTTTCCACCGGCAGCAGAAAATACTCAACAATCACTGAATATTTTAGTTCAAGTCAAATACAAGTCACAACAAGTTGGAAGTGGATATCTACCGCAAAGCACGGTTTCCTGGAGCCGCTTCACTCAACTTTCAGGATGAAATCGAAAAACTTAATGAAATAAAATTCATTCTGTCCGAAAAGCAACGTGAAAGAATCCGTTTCACCGTTGGCACCAATTTTCGGAGCGAATTATACGAACGGAAGGTAAGAAAGAGTGGGCGAGGGAGAAAGAGAACGCAAAAGCACAGTCAATTGTTTTCTTCTGCTCCGTGGAATCAAATGGGGCAGAGGGATGAGGAGAGAGGACATTCAACTGCCCACGAGAATTTAAAAGGAAACGGATGAGGCACGCCGAAGTGCATCACGGGAAGAGGTTGGTTGCTATGGGGATGTCACATTGTAGCGAGTCAATTGTTCCGCATGGGACGACCAGTCCGTTATCGTTAGGAGCATTCCTTTCATTGAACGTTTAATTCTGCACGGAGCAGTCTGAAGGTAAACACATCGCAATGAGATTGAATAAATATGCCTCTGAGCAATCGACAGCAATAATGCATTCTCTCAATTCTAATTCACATCGCTGGCCTTCGAATGAGGATGGAAAAGACCATTTTCATTCGATAAATCACCCCATTAAAACCCAGTCACCCCATTCACTTGGGAAGAAATCAAGCACAGTAGGAACGGATGAACTAATAATCATTAAATGATCTCGCCGAAATCAATGAGTGACAATCCTTTGGAAGCCCAACTCATCTCTCGTCACATTGCCTATTGACTGCGTTTCAGAACCTACGAATATAATTATTAGAGTATTTAACTGGTTAGGGTAGGTTAACATGGAGCGTATAGCCGAGTTAGCCCGGACTGTTTCCCCTCCCACCTATAAGTTCCCTCTTCAATTCATAATAAAGCATTATCTCTTTCACTTAATGATCTAAAAATCCTATTCTCTTCCTTCCCAATCCCTCGTTTTCCCAACAGTCCACCCTCTAACACTGATTTCAACATCCCCTTCCTTCACAATGCTCGCTTCATCCAAATCCTCTGTCACGTATCTCGCCTAGAAGCCGCCTCTTCTCACCCACCATGCCATGCACTTCGTCGTTCCTCCTCCTCTGCGCCCACTTCTCCTTCTCCATTCTTCTCCAAACCCACATCTCGAACGCCTCCACTCTTCTCTCGTCTTCCTCCATAAGTGCCCATGTTTCCGCACCGTAGAGAGCTACATACCAGATCAGACCCTACACTAACATTTTCTTTAAACTTTTACATAACGATTCTCTCATAAGATCCTGAACACGTCCTTTACTAACGCGATTATTTTCCTCAAGTCATTAGAACTACCGTGTACTAATACCTAAAACATTTGAGCATAAGAGGATTAAACCAGTCAAGAGTTGTTTTTATTAGTAGCACAATAAACAATCAACGTAATTTTACTTTATACTAGGCGCGGCAAGAAATTATTTTTTAATTAGCACAATATCTGTTTCTATTATCAGCTTTTCAAATAAATTTTGCACCAAAATATAAATGCAAAAATTCTCTATCCGCCCTTGAATACTTAATATTAATCACTTGACGAGGAAATTTGGCTAACAACCGCCACCTCCAGCCACCCCCTAATTACAACTACAGCATTGTAGTTATGTAGGCAAATAATCACTCTCGAGTCGGTGGCTAGGGTGGCTTCACACCCAATGGGCCCGGGTTCAAATCCCGGCGGTGATTTTCGAGGTCATACGATGCCCTCTGAAATGGGAGGGCACCTGAAGCACAGCACTCCGTCCGTCGGATGGGACGTTAAGCCGTGTGCCCCTTGGTGGCTTCCGCAAAGAGCAATTTAACGCCGACGCCGGGTTTCTCTCCACCCTTCCTTTTCTATCCTTTCCCATCGAGCAAATCGAGGCCTCAGTCGCCTCCTCCGAATGTCATAAGCCATGCTATACCAACAATGACTCCATTTTTTATATCGGAGGAGAAGAAGATATTTCAGAAAGAAATAAAGAATGGGGAGGGAAGATGATGAAGAAATGAGAACAGCCAGCCAGACACCGCCGAGATTTTATTAACGTCCAGATGAGGAAGGAAGAGAGGTAGGGGAGGGGGTGAAAAACAAACGAAGAAGGAAATTGGATTGGGAGTAAGAGGGTGATGGTAGGATGGATCCATGACAGCGAAGAAGACGGATGTGGGGACGATGAAATGAGCGCGTCCACCCCAGATGGCAGCAGTGAGCACGGGAACTGTTTAATTTACAGATTGAGTCTCGACTCACAATCAACTGAAGGCCTGCGCTCACAACTGATTCTCAGGTGTAATACCACGAGTGATCACTCCCGAAAGAAAATTCATTCAGCAAAGTTTTAAACTACGCGTTATTTTGTTCTGTAAAGTGTAATGGCGACATGTGTAGCTGCCACAATAATTATGATTGGATAGAAAATGTTCACTTAAAAAAAAAATGATATGTGTTGAAGTTTAATTTCTCCTATAAGCAGCTCTGGGTTAGAAAGGGTTAAAATGAATATTTTCAAGGCCTTAAAAACAAACACGTATCGTAATTGACCCAACTTCAGGCTAAAAAACAAGGAGTAGGAATGCTCCAAGAAATTTTAATTAGTAATTATTTTCACTGCGGTTTCTCATCGGGTAAAGTGTCCGAATTATGAATTCCGACGTTTCGTCGGGGTGAATTTAATAAAATGTTAAATTTAAATCAGCCTTTAAATCAGTCAGGGCACATCAAGGAAACGGATAGGGGTTGGAAGGAATTCCGTGAATTCGGAAAAAATCTCTACCATGCTCTTCGGCGGAAGAGTACAGAAAATCTTCAGCAAAATCTCTTCAGCTGAGCTTTGACTTCGTTTCAGATGGCGCTACGGAAATGCAATCTTCAGCCAGGCGATGCATGACCAGGGGAACACGATCGAAAGAAATTGCGAAGGGACAGAAGGAAGCAGATGAGATGAAGGCGGAGATAAGGGCACGCTCCCTAGTGGATCCGTTTTTATCAAGGATACTATTCAATGTGCAGACGGAGAGTCTTAGGGCTAAAATCAAACACATTTTGGCATTTTTGAGCTACGGAAATGGCTTATTGTTTGCGTCACAGCCTCCAAAACCCGGGAAAAATACGTTTTAAAAAGCTGAGATTAGTTGATCACGCTCAGAACAATCCCGTCCCCTGTTATTCTTTTGTTGGGCACGCAAATGACGCTTGGGAGCATCCCTATCCACGCGAGCAATCTTAAGAAACATGCAAAAAAAATGTTCAGGGAACGGCACGAAAGTATCGGAGGGTATAATCAATGAATCGGAGTCAATCACGAAGTGTGTGTGTCGAAAATGTGATCATCCGTGAGAGAGGAATCGGATATCGTATCACGAAACAGGAAAGAGACTCAACTTCGTAAAGAAAAAGACTCAAACGCTGACAGATGCTGCTTCAAATCATTCGGCAACGACCAACAGAAATAGATGTAAACATTTTCGTATTTTTAATAAATTTTCTCTCGATTAATATTTCATTTTTCGTACATAGGCCGGCATTCAGCATAAGCAATATCAAACATCCACGAAGGTACTGCTTTAAAAATTGTCGAATAGGGTGGTTTCCTATTATTTTTTATTGCCTAAATCGAAAGATTATTACTCCTGGAGTACGTATTTCACACTTTTAGATTTTTATACGACGATATCTATTTTTCGCGATTAAATGAAAGGTGAAAATTTGAAAAGGCGCGTGAAACGCGACGGCTAAGTATGAATGCCGGGAAATCTCCGTGTGACGTCATTCTGATTCCCGCTGCCGCAAGTGAGGTGACCTTAGCCAGTTTTAATAGGTTATTATTAAGACATATTTCCCCGAGCTCTGAGCCTCATGCATGCATTGGTAATCTCAGACGATGTAAAACTCCTATCTACTCGTATAGAAACTAGGTCCCTGTGACTTCACGTGGAGTGGCATCGCTTGGGTGCCAATCTGGCCTTTTTCAAATGAGGATAAAAATTGACCATTGCCATTCGTCTAAACTGGGATTTCTTAAACCAAATAATTTATATATTATGAATACACTAATGGTGGGTAACGAATCGCAATCAATGCCTTTCGTTTTCTTTGATGGAGGAAACTACCCTATTGAGGGAAAAACGTAGGAGCAAAACAAGAAGACAGACAAGGAAAGCAAGATCAAGGCATCAACATTGGGAAATGCACTAATTTCACTTATTTTCACATTTCAATACGCCAATAAAGTAAATGCTTCTAAAACAAATTCACAACTCTTAAAGATAGATTACGATTACTAAAACGTACAAAGTAAAAGTAGGATTAAATCCACACACGTAATAATTTAAGGGTAAGCATTTCATGATGAAGTCAGTTTATTCATACTCAAGTCACTAATCAATCACAGACCATAAATCACAATCAATTATTTATTCATCATCCTTTCCATTATTCTCCCAAGAAGAAATATTATCGTCTAAAATAAATGAAAATTCTTCCTATGAATACGAGAATTCGTATCAGGTGATACCTTGATTAAGATATTAATCTTCTTAATGAAACGTAAGCTCCACCCTCAATTTATTATCAGCCAACCCGGTTTTTGACAGCTCAGTGTTATTAAGGTGGCCTAGAAAATATCAATGAACTTCCGAATCCTAGGTAGATTGATAATTATATTTTTAATTATTAAAAAACAGCCGATTTTGGCATTGTAGTCAATATAAAAATTAAACATGGAGCGTTAAAAATGTAAAATATAAAAAGGAATAAAAAATAGAGATTCATGAGTAGATGGCTTTTGAAAGCTGCCCCTTGAATGTAACCAAGGGTGTACAGCTGGCAAAGGGTAGAGGTAAGCATGACGAAGTGGTACTATGGAGCAAGGTGGGGAGTCCACAAAAATATGATCGCGGGAAGAGAGACAGAAAGAGAGAGACGGAATCTACGAGGTGTGTGTAATGTCTACATATCGTAGGTGGTAGTTATTCAATGGTGGGGGTGGGAATGAACAAAGCACGGGAGTATTTCAGAGGACCAGTGGCGGCTTTCCCATAAGGACTCTCGGACGCCGCCCCTCCCAAAGATTTGAAAAAGGAAAAAATATTAAATACCCATTCAATTATAATTATACATTTAATTAACCAAAGGGTTTTTCTTCAATCGCATGCATCGAAAATGTGGGAAAACACGCAAAAATAGCGCGAGAAGTTCGCATTTATAGCCGCGGGGCGCTGGCAAGAACGTCCCAATCCATCACCATGCTGTTATATGAAGAGTGGTAGTGGTGGGGGCTGCTGGTGCTATGACGCGTCTAAACTAGTGCCTCACGGAAGTCTTGAGAGGGTGCCCGAGCATGCGCAGAGCGACGTACCTATCTAGTGAGTTGACATCGCCGCTACGGCCGGCGGCCGTGTAATCTGGCGTCTACTTGGTGCTGCAGTGTCGCAGAATACCTTGTTTTGGTTTTAATTTTATTGTTATAAATATTTATATATATTATTTTAAATTAAACAAATTTAATGCCTAGATATAAGCTCACTAAAATACACAAAATATTTTTTTTTATTTACCCGAAGTGTGCCCCTCCCAGCATTTGACTCACGAGCCGCCAATGCAGAGGACTCGCCTTTTAGGTCAGCGTAAACGAAGGAAAAGCCATAAATATTCCTGCGATGCGGTCAATGGAAGGGCAGGCATTATGTCAGGGCAAGAATGTTGAAATAAGTATGGAATTTGCCGAAAGGTTTTACTAAGAAGAGTAAACTGTAGCGACTCGGGTCATGAAGCATACCTGCGATCTGCTCCAAGGCTTGTCGCGACGATTTCAAAAAAGGAAAGGAGATGACGAAATCAGAGGAGGAGAAACCCAGTGACACTCACATTGCGCATCGCGGGAAGAGAGAACCCACGCACGTCCTTACTCGGTATCGAACGAAAACGTGTCAAGATTGTTGACAAAGCGAGCGGAACGCAAAAATGGTCGTAAAAGTGGTCGAATCGGAGCGAAGATTAACAGGTTTTCTCTCCCCTCCATTCCTTATAAGGGAGAAGCAGGGGGAGTGCGCGAGAGTGACGCCAGGTGGGAAGGGGGGGGGGGGAGGGGCTGGCTCAGTGTGTAACCGGGTCGCCAACAAGCGTGCGTCGAGACGGACGAGAGATGATGACCACTCCCAATGCAGCAAAGGTTGAGTCCCAACACGGCTCACATCCACTCAAAACAACCACCAGCTCCATTCCATAATAATCCCAAGATTTGGAATGTGCAACTAATTGCCCCGAAAATATTACATAGCGAATTTGAAAAGAATGACACTCGATCGATAGTTTTGGCTCAAATCGCACACATTAGCGATCAACGATAACTCAGTACAGGGGAGGAGCGTAGAGGCATAGTGGGTGCTGAGCCTAGGATCCCGCGTTCAAATCCCGATTGAAGCACCCCCAAAGTGGTATCCTCAAAGAGAATGGTGGCCGAGGGCCTTTGCCCTTCACGCGTGACCAGCACACTCTCGTGGCGTAAATTCGACCCTCAACGATCCAAAACAACCTTCGGGTTTAATCACCGAGTGAGTAATAGTGCAGTAAAATTATATGTTAATAGATAATATAAATAAAATTTCTTGTTGAAGGCGTATGCGAATGTGGAATTTTGGCACACAGAGATGACGGAAAAATTCACTAGTTGGTATATTCCACATTGCAAAAACATTATTTCCGACGCAGGTTTCGATTGGCCGGCAATCATCATCGACGTAAATTCATAATGTTTGGGAGTCAACGTATGGGCAAAGAAAAGGAATTTGGGGAAACAAGTACCGAAGAAGCATTACCGAAAAGACTGTTTACCACGTCCACTCCGGAGGAACGACATTAGTGAGCCGTGGGCTGAACGGGTGACGTAAAAAAGTAGTTCTAATGGCGATTCGACTTCCCAAAGGCAAAGGCGGGGGCAGCATAATTATGCCGAGAACTTGTGACCCAGCAAAGTACCTGATTTCATTTTTTACCAATTTGGGTAGTGAAAATAGGCACAAAGGTTGAAATAAAACTCCAGAACAAAATTATAGATACGCCAACGGAGTTATTTATGAAAAAAATCCCCTGATTCTCAAAATGTTCATAGTTAGATAACGATGAAAACTTTACAATGACAATTAGTGGAGAATGAATAGATAGTAATCCCCATTTACGGTCAACATATTACTTGATAAATGATCCTCCGTTCCATTTGAGAAGAGCTCGTAGCATAGAGACATTTGGTGGAGGTTTAAACAATAATTGAGTAACTGATTTGCAGAATGACGGTCATAATAATCAGCGGTGTTCCTGAGCGGAATAAACTGCAGCTGCAGCCGTAGACTACACGCGCCGTTGCCCAGGTAATGAAGACAAATGGCAGCCGATACGAACGTGCACTCCACTTCCAACCAATGAACAAGCGGCATTTGGCGTTGCCACGACAACTAATCATCAATAATTAGAGCCACTCGCATAATTCCTATGAATCGGACCGTAGTCCAAAAATTTGGGAGAGCACATTGGAGGCGATTTGATTGGGAGCATTGATAGCTGGACAACAAAAAAGGGAAGAAAAATCACAACCCCTCTCCTAATGTCGGATATTGCGCGCTCGAGCTTAAAGGTAAAAAGTAATAAAATGACCTACTGCCAATCATAAAAAAGTAGCACTAAAATATCATTCGGTTTATTATCCGCTCAGCGATGGCACATAATGCTTTAAAATGTAATTTTATAGTTTGAAGAATTATTTTCGCCTGCAGCAAACATTTTTACTAGCCTCACCTAATAAATTTTCATCCTTAGTTTTTATTTTTCCCTTTAACATTTGCGTTTTTACAAATTTTCAAATACTATTGAATAAACATTTTAAAAAGTCTTGAACCAATAAAAATGACTTGCCTTCACAAAATCAGTTATGACTTCTTTGGGTCAGTCCTACCGCAAGCGTCACATTTAAAAAACACCGATCTAAGATAAGTTATTGATTGACTACACATTATAGATGTATAATTATGCAATTAATGCAAATGTATATTTGAACTGAGCCAATAACGAGAGGAAAAAAATCTTTAACAAGTGGTGATCTTGAGTTCCAGATATTTCTGTGGAATAGTACAGAGTCGTTATTACTCCCACAAATGACGATATCCCACGAAGATGAGCCATCGACGAATGACTGTGGTAAAGCCTCACTTGGTTGCTATCGTGTGGGACCCTTATGAAGTTGGACCGAGAGCTCAAATCAATTGAGAACAACGCAGGGGGGGCCAGATTCGTAACGAGTGGTGCATTATTTCCATTAAGTAAGGCGAGTTAGGATGGGAATCTTAACAAGAGCAAAGAATAAATTAAATTTGCTTACTAAATTCGGGAGATACATATCCTTCGTTTACCGTCATACTGTGGTAGGCGTGATCACGTGAAGAAAAAGGAAATAGCCGGCAAAAAAGAGAGGTCTCGAACCATAAAGGATAGCAAAGGTGTCTCCATTGATAAAATTAGAGGCGTCACTCGCTAGGACGACTAAAAACGTGTTTGTTTTTCCATGATTCTAACCTTGGATGGATGGATTTACTGTATGAATTACTAACCGATAGCTAAGGAAGATTTTCCTTTGCATGAATGTGGACGTATTTTTTTGTTACTATGCGTAATATGCTTATGGCCGTGTGGGATGAGTGGCGGGATTGTCTTGCTTGCTGGTGGTCGGTCACCCACTGCCAAACACCCTAAAGGTGGATCGCAGGGTAATACATACGTAGATTTACATTCGGTTATTGAGCCAACCAGACAACCGCGAGTCGGCGGAAGAGACTTTCCCTTCGCATACACAGCTACGAGTCGTGGTGCTCTTTTCTGTACATTCGACGTCTGGCAATTACTCATTTTTATGAACCCACTCGCAGCGAGGAGGAAAGGATTAAAAGCCGCAGGTTCGCTATTCCACAGAGGGGGGGGGGAGGAAGGGAAGAGAACTGATTGGTTCACACATCGCTAAGCGTTTAAAGCCTTCTACCAAGCGAAAAGTCCTCATTTATGCATAACTATGCATACGTGCGGCACAAATACCACGGGGGGCACGGACTCCGCATGGCTTACCCCTAAGGCTGATGTGAGTGCAATTGGTGATATAGGCTAAATTATTGAGCGCCGATCCCGAGTTGAGTTGCAATGCGGTGCAGTCTGGCCGCAGGGAAATATCTCTCCCTCTCATTCCACCAGCTAGAAATTCAAAGATCAAATCGCTATCTCGTGTTTTACCAATTGGAAGCTTTCTAGTGACCACACTACGTATTTCCCGATCTATTAAAGTGCCATTTTTCAAGGTATTCTACTAGTTAGCGTAGAATATGTACGCAAAACTTAACTTACGATCTCAGCCAGTCTTTATCGTTTGTATATTCGCAATTCATCTTTAGTTTTCATGAATGCATGTTTCCATAAAAATAGCGTGCTAACTCCTAGGCATTTGTTGTCGTATGTATTTGTATATTCGTAGCCCATTACATTAGTTGTCGCTCAACAAATACCAAGAAGTCATCCTTTTACGCTGCCAAGGTATTGATGAATATGGCTTGAAACATACACCCTCGGAATATTACGATGGAGGATTCTCCACTCGACCGCTGCATCTGATATATGCCACCGCACTTTAAATTGGGTTCAATAAGTCGCCACTCGCGTCGCGGAGGGCAAAGAGATGGAAAAGAAGCTTTAATTACAGCTGCAAAACGAAATTTATTTACACGTTGATATAATCTACCAAAAATCATGAATTTAAAATGTAATTCCTCAAGAGTACAAATAGTCTATTGCTAATATTGAGAATAAATTGATCGCTCTTCGATCATCGCCACGTTTCGGAGATGAAAAAATAACGGTTTAAGATGCGCACGAAGTGACGACATAATTCAACCTACCACGTGATGGGTTTTGCCTTTTGCATCCACCAGTAGATTCTTATTTTTAGCTAAAACACATGGACGGGGCTCCTAAAAAAAGTATGTGGCTTCATACTTTTTTCATTTGGTACACGATTTTAAGCTTCTGTCCTGTTATTTACGTTTCCTTCACGATTTTGGATGGTGTTAGGATCTTTCTAGAACATTCGAAAGCAGCATGGGATTATGAGATCGAGCAAATTTCGAAGCCGAATGAGTCGTTCGTCTTCGTTTTCGACTGTTTAACATTCTTCGATGCAGGTTTGGAAGGGGGGAGGGACACTGGGTTCTTCTAATGGTAATGGAGGGGCTGTCCCAAGGTGGAAACGACCCTTCGGAGTGATATGACTTGAGGTTTTGTCATCCAATCGCGCCGCAGGGGATGATGGGAAGCCCTCATTCAGGAGGCAGGGAGGTCACTGTCGGGCGGAGGAAGGGGGCGTGGTCGTCAGAGGAAATTGAAAGGGCTCGGCAGGAAACAGGACCATCTTGTCCAGGGATGTTTCAGCATCATTGTATAAGTGGGCACCTTTTGGCCATGATAGTTTTGTATCCAGTAAGATAGCACAGGCGTAGAAGGCATTCTGAAAAATAGAAGAATACACTTGCATCTAAGAAAGCAAGCATAGAAGCAAAGGGAATCATTCGACAGATGCTAAGCATGGAGAATGTTTCTCAATGGGGGCGAGGTTGACAACAGCAGAGAAGTCAATATGGGAAGCAATCGAAATGTGGTGCAACCGAGGAATGATGAAGATAAAATGGATGATAAGTAATGGGGAAGTGCTGAGAATGGTGGGAGAATGGAGGAGTCTACTAAAAACCTTAAGTGGAAGGCTTGGCTTAAGTGGAAGGAACTTGGTTGGCCACATCATGAGACATGACAGCCTGATGAAAAGAATCGTAGAAGAACAGGTGGAAGGGAAGAAGGGCAAGGGACGGCCCCGAATGAGTTACATAGGACGAAGGGTTGTAGAGGGGAGATAGGAGTGCAGCGTGAAACCAATATCAAGATTCCTGACTTGTGATATGATGAGCTTTGTACAATATCACGCGGAAGGAAGGAAATCCTGGTTTAGCAAACACAGCAATTTAAAAGGGTAACTCCCAAAAGGAAAGCATCAACAAATTTAGTTTTATCGATGTCAATATTAAAATAAGAAACATGTAATACCATGGATTAAATTTGACTTATCTCCACCATGCGCTGAATGGGGAGGGCATGCTTAAATAAAAACCGTGACTGTGGGAAGAATGGGTTGGCTTGAGTGCAAAGGAGGAAGAATGGAGTAGGTATTTATGAAAAGAGGGGTTTTGGGCGACTACCAAGGTACCACAACAGCTATCTTGTAATTTTCCGAGTTTAATGTTTGCCGTGGCCTCCTCTCTTTTCATCTGCATCCACCAGGGTGCGTGGCATGGCACGGTGTGATTCCACGCCAGGCATATTCTACTGCTGCATGCCAATGTCTTAGTCTTCTTTTTCATGACTTCCAGCTGATATCTGGCAATTCTAATTCAATCATTGATTAGGCTCTCCTTCAAATCATTCTCTGTCTCTTCTCTCATCAGAAAATCGCCACATAATAACTACATTTGCATGGTTATTGGCTACTGAAGCCTTCTCTTTGATTTCATCACATACACATTAATATACGAGAATCATGATATTCAAAGAGACTTATAAACTTAAATTAGACCCATTAAAACCCGCATTATTATTTATTTGCTCGCATATCGCGTTCCTCACATTTTATAGCAACACGGTAGCGATCAATGTAATTATGAGTACGTACAATAATTAATCAAAAGCGATCATCGCTGCTTGAAAATACATTTCGGAGGAAGGCTATTGGCTAAGCGCCTCTCAGAGACGGATAATTTATTGCTAACTTTTTCCATAAATGAGCCTTAACTTGCCTGATAAGACGCAACTTTCCTTTCAGTGATGGCGTCCGTTGAAACGATGAGCATCGGTCGAATCATCAATAGGATCGAAAATGACAATTGCGCCAGCACCAGAGCACGGAGACATGATTTAATGCTACGGGCGTGTCCACTTAGTTACTTCATCTTGATTTCAAACATAAATATTCAAAGTAGCTAAAATTATCAGGGGCTGGCATAAAACGACGAAGTGCTGGACGTGGTGGGTGCAGTGAGGCAGCTTCTGGATGAGACACGGAGGAGACAGAAGGTATGGATGGAGCGAGTACTTAGCGGGGAGGGAGGGGATATTGAAAACAGTGTTAAAGGGAAGAATAGTAGGTATACGCGAGAGACAGGGAAGAAAGAGAGAAGGATTTTTAGACGAAATGAATTGGGAATGGAAATTATTGTTAGTGGAGAGGGAAGTCCATGAAAGGTGGAGGAGAGAGGCTGGGGTGATCCGCAAAATACTCCATGTTAAGCTTCCTTAACCGGCAGAACGCTATCGTAATTGTAATTCCATCACATTTTACAACAACAGATATTTCAGCTGGTTATTATGTAGATTTTTTGGAGAATTAAGTCATATAAAGGATAAATATCCAATAAAGGACCCAAGTAGCAAGAGAGGTGGACAGCGTTGAGTTCAAATTTTGTAAAGGGTACGGGCCAACAGAAGGGGAGAACTTCCCACTGAGCAGCCATCCCACGAACGAATGTGCTGCTCTGAATTCTGCCGCGTCGTGAGGACTCGTTTAACGCTTTATTTCTGACTCACTCAGCGTCAAAAAAAGAGTGTGCGTCAAGCAGTATGTGAAATGAACGCAACAGGCGAGAAGTTTAACACCGAAATTCAAACGGAAATGGAGCGCGGGGAGGTCGACAATAACGGCCACAAATTATTGACCACCTGGATCACTTTTAAACAGTCTCCTTCACAAAAGCCTCCGAATTGTCCACCTAAAAGAGAGAATGAATGTATTGTAGAACAACTAAGGGACTATTGGTGTCATTCAAAACGTGCTAATTTAATGTATAGAATATAGTTTGAAGTTTGGAATGCTCAGATGGCGGAAACATAATATTTAAACTAAGAATAAATGGTAATTTGGATGGGATTACGAAAGAAATGGCACTGTAGGCCTAGGCCAAGGGAGCCTAGCTTGCATAAAAATCATCAATTGTTCTCCTTCATCAATTTCAACCTTCCGCTAGTCCTCTCAATCCTTTGCTCCATATAATAAGTCCTCACTGCCACACACTTTTTATTGATCAATTTAAGACTGGATGGCGATATTTGGTGGAACTTGGTGGCAGGAAACATAATCAGAGATACACTCTTGTATGTTCCACAGAAGTTTTATTAACCGACCCAGGTTTCTACAATACACTACGTCATTTTCAAAGGTGAATATACACAAATCTGCGAGCTTATATTGAGGAATCCATTTCCTCGTTAGCTCTTCTCCCTCCCACCATCACCACCTCCTCCCTGCATTAAGCACCCCTCTCACCTTTGAAAATGACTTATTATATTGTCGAAACCTGGGTGGGTTATTAAAACTTCTGTGGAGCATACAACAGCCTATCTTTTATGATGTTTCCACGCACTTCTTACCACTAAACATTCTATTATCTTCCACCTCTCATCTCCTCTGGACTCCCTCCACCCGCACACTGATCCCTCTGCATGTACTTCCAATTGATAGGCTTATGAACCTTGTCCTTTCAAATCTGCCATCTAAACAGCATTTCTCTTCAACTACACTCCCGCTTTATTAGACAATTGAGTCCGAAAAATCGAGCATCCGAACGACTCCGAAACGAAATCTTTTCAAATAAATACAACCTTTATCAATAATTTCTTTATGCACTGAGTTCAAAATATATTACACAATATAAACTAAAAACTATGTTAACATTGAATACTGCATTTGAAGCAAATTACAGAAATGGGGGTTGAGGACTGCCGAATGTTCCAGGCGCGCCTGCGAGTGGGGTGCGCCGTGGAAGGGGGGTGAGGGAGGAGGGCGATTTTTCAATTGTGCAATTACTATGCACTGCGTTCGTTTGTGGTTTGTTCTTCCGTTTAATAACCAATTTTTGTCTCTTATTCCGGCCACTCCGAACAGAGTTGACTCCCAATTAGTTGGGATTAGGGAGGCTCAAGGGTAATTTTTAAATTGCCAGTGTGCTACTAATAATTTATGCACTTTTACTTGGCCACTGTAAAATGGCGCCTTTGTTTTACTGGGTTATAGTTCTTTAAAATCAAAAAATAAAGTAACTCAACTAATAAATGATAATACAAGAAGAGAAAAAGGAAAAAAACACATCAACCTCATTTCTGGAGCTTATCTCTTGGTGACGGAAGGGCGAGGACAATCGCAGCAGTGAAATAGCTATGGGGAAAAGCATTCGAAATGCGGTACAATAGAGGATGAATGATGAAAAGAAAAGAGATTAAACCAATGTATAAGAGAAAGCCCTTCAAAGAGCCAACGAAAAGATAAAGTTTCTTCAAAACCCCACGAAGGAAACTGCATAAATGAAAGGTGAAAAGATGATCGTAGAGAAGAATTGAGCGTAGAGCCACAATAATTAAACCAATCCCAGTATCGTTGACGGCGGGTAAGGGTTATTGGTTGGATGGTTTGTTGGCTCAAGTTCACCGCAAAAAAATGTGATTACTCGGAAATATAGTTGAAGCGAAATGAATTAGACGCCATATGCAACTCAAAATGCTAGAAATTAAAGAAAAGCTGAACTCACATCAACCAAAAATGATGCCAACCCACACAACGCACATCTTTGAGCAGTCGCCAAGAGAAAATAATTGGCGAAAATAAGCGAAAAACTTCAATCCATTCCATCCTGAAAAAAATTTGATGTTTTATCACTCCGAAGGTTCCAAAAAATGCCGAGAAAATGTGAAATTATGAATAAATGCCACCATAACCATAAAACCAATCGCATTTTATTGAGTTCGTTGACCAGAATATGTTTTGAATAGTATTAAGATCATACGGCCAAACAACAAATAAAAATCACATTTACGACGACGGTTTATTATAAATATCTTTTATTTTATATTGGCATCGTAGCATGCATACCTTATAAAAAGAGACGGTCAAAATAAGTTACACTGGAAAAATGTAATTTGAATTTAATAACAATTCGTTCCTCTTGAAAGCGTTTCCAACTCGAAGCATCGACGAGCATGTTCTCTCGATGTACAGTTAGGTTTTTTTTTAAATCCCGGGGACTCTGTTCGGAAAAAGATAAGCGCTTTCAAATTTGCTCTGAAATTCTCCACTCATTCTCATGCACTCGAGAACTTTGGTGTCGCACATGTGAGAATGCTAGAGAAGCCCTTCGTTGCATTAACATCAATTGACGATTAAACGCTATATCATCGGCACTTACAAAAGTATGAGCTATCAGGGTGGTGGCGCATTAATAAGCGAATTCTTCGGAAGCGGAGCGATAAATTATAGCGTAAAATGCTCAGCTATCTAAGAGTCCCAGCCCAGGGGATTGGACTTCTCATTCTTAGCTCCAAAGTCTCGCTGAAAACAATAAAGTAATAACCACGCTGTGCACTTGTGATCACACTGAATCATTTCGTAAAAGAGCTCTAAATCTCTCATTCGATCAACTAAATACAGAAAACGTCTGAAATGTACAGACCGGAGATCATCTAGCAGGTGTGGGCGAAACTAGACACGTACGACGTTTTTCTGCTTATTTTGGAGAGAGAGAGAGAGAGGAACTGATATTCGATGGACGAGTAGATAACTCCTAATTAACGTAAAAGGAGTCTTGCGAGACAGGTATTGATAGCGGCCATAAAAAATGTGCCAGAATCAATCAATCACCCCCTGCCACTCACCCCTGCGCGGGCGTGCTAGCTCCAGGGAGGGCGAAGGCGAGGAAAGGGCGGGGGGTGGCAGCGTCGGAATAGCAAGAGAGAGAGAGAGACTGACGTGCCACGCCCACCACTCGCATCTGGCAGGCGGGAGAGGGAGCACGAACAGTCACGAATCACGATCAGGAAGGAAATCACGAACGCACGCACGCACTTGGGACGAGCGGCTAAAAGATATCCATTTGGTTCTATACCTCACGATTTCTTGTTCGAATCGCCAGAAACAGTGCTATTGATAATGGACAGAGCAATTTTCGTCTTTCAGCCATTTTATGAAAACTTGAGGCTAGAAGAATAAAAAATACATTGTTAATAAGGTTATAATGCATCCTGAATCGTCAACGAGAAACAATGAAATCTTCAAAACTCAAAAGTAAAACTAATTTGAGACCCATTTCTACGAAAAAGTTATACATTTTGTCGTGGAACGAGATTTGCAGAAGTATAATCTTTGACCTACCCGTGAGCGATAAAAAGTTTTATGTTCAATTTAAGTAATTACAGTCAATACCACGAATTTTTTCCATGAAATATTGTAAACTACAATTTAGGCAATGACATTCTGTTCCTTCACAAATATTACTGACGTTTGAGCAGCTACACGCGGGAGTTTTTCAATTAAACAATTCAACTGGTCCAGCTGCACTTTTTTTTGCTTGACTCAACAAAAAAGTAGACTATTATCACAATTATGCTCGTAATGAAAATGCTGAGACATGTCTGGAGGATTTTTTTGATTACAAAGTCCATAGCAAAATATTAATAATAAATTATATTAAAATAAAAATGATGAATTGGGCGATTTGCGTTTTTCGGTAATTCTGTGAAAACGTGGGTCTAAAAGTATAAAAAGTTATTATTGTTAAGAGTGTTTTAACTGCATCACTACCGAAAAACATCGACATACATATTATAAAAAAAATAAAACAAATTTGAGAATTTATTCCGACGAAAAAATACTTTGTCGCGTTGTGAAGATGTGGACTGAAATTTGTTGGAATTGAAAGAAAAAGAAGGATAAGCTTTGTCCAACCGCGTGTGAAAAAATGGCTATTAAATTACAGTCAATATCGTTACATGTTCTACGGTAGTGGAACACTGATAGAAAATGTTCTTTAACATGTATTAGCCCCGCTAAATCAGATATACGTATTTTTCAGTCTTCTCCGTAAAAGGATAAAATCTATCAATCTACGCTTTCATGTTGTCCTACACATAAGCAAATAAGAGAATTATTGCAATTGCGTCAATCGTAATGAAGCCACTGAGATTTTTGCTGGATTAAGTGATATCAAATTTCATTATAAAATAAATTAAATATGAAGAAAATTTCAACGCCACGACTGGAATAAATTTCATTCTGTTAAAAGTGTGCAGCCCAAAGCACGAGAACCTCGCTGAGTTTGATAACGCATTTTTCGTTGATATTTGGAAGGAAAGCTACGTGGTCCTCGTTTTCGTTTCCGTCCATATAATCCACAATCTCTAGGGTATCCTACACATTGCTGCTGCTGCGAATCCTCCCTCTTTCTTCTCTCTCTCTCTCGAATTGGGTACTGTTACTTACAATTAGTGACTTAGTTCTCACAAATTAAGCCGTAATATTAACAAAGATCATCACTTTTTTTAAGTGCCTCTATTAATGTTAATGTCAATATAAACGTGCAAACAAACTCACAACCGAGAACCGAAGACTGCTGGCTGCGAATTGAAAGGGAAGAATGGGAGTGAAAGGCAGGGGGTGCTATGATGTGAAACGGGAGAAGTGCAGACGACACGTCGTGTGGAGAGCGTGTGATCAGAAATCCGTCTTATGAATTCACTGCGTTTAAGCTCTCGATTCTCCACACGTGATAATGACAAATTAACTAAATGATTCGAATTTGGTTGCCTCACCTCTTCTTCTATATGTCTCACCTCCAACGAGCGAGAAAAGTCAAAAAAAAAAAAAAATCCCCGCTCCTCTGGCTGAAACAGGGTGGTCGTCGGTCAAAATGGCTGAATAGCTTACCTGAAAAGGGAGAGGAAAAATCAATTAAAACACGTCGTTGAGAATCACAAAAGAAATAATCCTAAGTCTATTGCATGAAATTTGTCCAACAGCCCCACGTAAGGTGAACAAAAGCCGTTTAGAGATACAAACTCGCCAAGTCCAGGCAAATGAAACACAAACGTGAAATAATATGTGCAAAAGTGACCAAAAATCTTTAAAAAAGGAGATCGACAATCATTTCACATAAATAAGGCATATTTTAATACAAAATTAAAAGGTGAAGGATAACATAAAGATGGTATTTTTCATAAAATAAAGTCTCTTGGCCTTCTACCCTGGCCACCTAAAATTGATTTCTGGTGACACCGAAAGAATTTTAAAATGTTGCCACACTTGGAGAGTATTTAAAGTTAAGTAACCCCTGCGTTGGCTAAGAAGTTACGTCTAAACATCTTGGAGCAATCCAAAAATACATAAAATCATACTCACTGAGTTTACTCGATGACCAATTGACCTAAATATGTTAATGCAATCGGTCTCAAGTGTCAGCAAATTCTATTAAAATTACTAGATATAATTTTTTTCCAGCAGAGCTACCATCTGTCTCTCTCTCTTATTACCACATGCAGCCGTGCAGATATTAACCTTTTCTATGCGAGGAACATACTTGTTTGCGAGTGACAACAATTTTGATGAGTAAAGAAATAATAATATAATTTATGACAAAATGCAAGCCGCACTTAGAGCATCATTTGTGCCTTTCACGCGCTAAAGCAAGTTAAAAACGACTTGATCTAAACTCTGCGAAGTCAATTCTAGGAGTGAGTCAAGGACTACCACATTGGTGACAATCACTATCAAGTCTTCTCTTTACGGTGTTCTTAGCTTAAGATACATGGAAAGTGCAATGAAGATGATGACGTAAATAATACACAGACATTGGGTCAAAATATTGGGTCAAAAAAAAAAAGAGAGACCGGCCGAGTTATTATCTTCTCTTTTAAATGCCCTCCTGTGGTACTCGCGAGAAAAGCTGAGGGCAAATAAATTGAATTGCAGAGCCTTGGGGAATAATATTTATTAATTAAATCATTCAAACACAGCCTAAACGGCCTTTAAATTTGATAGACAAATTAAAATCTGCAGCTTTAACAAATATAAAGTATTTTTTTAACTATAAAAAGGATATAAAAAAGAATAAAAGGGATTCAGAAGATGGATTTTCGCAGCTGCCTCTTGAATGATCTGATGGGCATTGAAAGATCCAATACCAATAAAACCTAGCACCTGAGGAGAGCAAACGTAATGAAACTATTTTTGTATCCATCCAAACGCCACTTCTTTCCAAATAAGCGATGCAAAATTCAAATTCTCTCAAAAATGAATGAAATTATTGCAGTGAATAACGGCAAGAACCAAATAAGAGACGATGCATCGGCTTGTCGCACTAACGCAAGGAGGCTCCCAAACGGCTCTGAATGTGGGAAACACTTTGCTGCACCCTTAGGCCGCGCCCTCCAAAGCCCACACTCTCGCGTGTTTGCACTGCCGTGCCGATACGGGAACATAAAAGAGGGAGTGCTTTCCCACGGCCCGCATCGATGGATGCACGATCACGACCGATTCACAGCGACCTCGGCTCAAACAATCACTCCCACCCGTGCTCTGCCAAGGAGCTCCAAGGGAACGAACACATCTCCAAGGTTTAATTCAAACTCCAGTGAAATTGCGACCCCAGGGTCTGTGTCCTCACATTTTTAAGCTTGTAAGAGTCGGAACGATGAAAGAGCGAGCGAGCGAGCGAGCGACCACCATTGCTTACGTAGTCCTAAGAAGAGTAGAAGAGAGAAGTCTCATGGTAACCTTCATAAGCAGGCGGAACAATCTTATAGGCAATATTTTGAGACATGATGGCACGATGAAGAAAATCGTCGAGAGACCAGTATTATATCGATGGCTAAGTTCTAACAACACGTATCTCAAATTCTGCCGGTTCGACACAGGTATGTTAAATAAAGTGTGATAAAACATTAAAACATTACAACATCAAAAAAATAAAATACAAGAAAAAAACAACTCTTTGTTTACAAATGAACGCTTCTTCTTCAGTTTTATGAACTTTTGGTTTTTAATTGCAGTGAACAGATAAAAAAAATAATCATTTTTTTGCTCTCCTGAAAAGTTGCTTTTATGAGAGACGTGTTGTTAGATCGACACGGCAAAATGGAAAGGAACACCTCTAGTGAAATATGTGTAACAGGGGTGTGAAAGAGTAGAAATATTAGCATATAGTACGTGAAAAGATTAGCTGATAGGAGAATTGATTGGACAGCTGCTCATACCAATATTAGGATTGTTGAACAGTGATGAAGCTGATTAACAAAGCAAGCAACGAATATAATAACAGAATGTTTTTTTAGCTTATTACTTACTATGAGAGATCAATGATGAGCCAAAAACTTTTTTTCTCGCAGGAAGAGGAGATAAAAATATTTCTCTTTCGTCATCGTCATACCTACGGTTGGTTTTTCCACCTCTGTATCTTTTTTGAATTAATTCTTAAGCACTTAAATGTGACGCGCAAATCATGCTTTACTCTTCATGGTCCTGATCATGATAATCGGTCATGCGGGAAGAGCAGCGAGCGTGCTGCCCCCGTGCGGCGTGCGGAATCAGTGGGAATTACGCGTGGGAAGTCGAGCGGTGTGTTTCCGAAGCGTTGGATGCGAATGAAAGACCGCGAATGAATGCGATTAGCATACGAGTCTGCCGCCGTACCTTCGCCTCGATTCGATGATGAATTGCTCGCGATACCGGAATCGGGAAAGTAAATGTTTTCAGCGCCGCAGCGAGACCCTCCCAACAGTTCTGCGATTCCATTCCCCATGGTGGAATTCCCCATTTTTTCGCCTTTTACTCACCTCCCGAACGTGTGCGGAAAGGCGTGTCGAGGTCAATGAAGGTCACCATTTAAACGCCTCATGTTCCTTGCGGACATGATCTGATATGATCTGGTTCGTTCGTTGGTTTTCCCTGATTTTCGGAATCGGCGCAACAACTGGCGTGGAGAAGTTGTTTTTCTCTCTCCGTCGACGATATGAACTTCCAACTTTCAATTTTTGGCGCACCAATCCAATCGAAAAAAGCCAAGGAAGACGGGAGATGGTTCAGGGAAAGGAAATCGCTTTCATACTAAGACTCAAACCGAAAAATGAACGTGGTATTATAGGAGCAGATATGTGGACCCATCCTCTCCATCTCCAAAACTCTCCAACGATTATTGAAAGCAAAATGCTTACTCTATCGCATTTGAACACGGAGCATTGCCATCTACTACGGGGGCTTATTGTCCATTTTTTTTGCTATTATTTGAGGTTTCGATTCCCTGCTGAGATTGCACCCACAATCATGTTTTCCTTTTCCATCCCGATTCCAATGACTTCTTCTTTCAGGAGGCAAACAGAGTACTCATTCACTTTTGACCTCCGAAACTTAAAACAGCAAAGCATCTCACTCGGCTTGAATGTCTAGAGTTAATTTTAAACGTATGTAATTATCAGAGGAGAAACAGCATCAAATACCCCCTTTATAGCTACAACATACTCCGCTCGTAGCCATCTCTCCCATATAATGCTTTTGTTCCATTGAATTACATAAATGTTTATTGCTTTAAAAGCATTGTACAATAATATTTTCACCAGTAGATAAGGATATCAACGTAACAAACCTTTTAAGGCTAAATTTAATAAAAATTTAGAAGCAGGTCATAATTAACGTTTTATTTTCAACCCTTCTGAGCCGTTTGCTGCTCATCAGAAGATTTTCTGGGTTTTTATTTTTCCAAGTTAAATATAACTTTAACGAATGACACTTTACATAACTTAACATACAAATAATCACACTGTTATTTTTGTTGTTCTACAATCAAAACACAGTGTGATCGTGAGTTATTTCGCACTCCTTTCCTTTAGCCACTCGTCAAATTGGATGTAACTCTTCTTCTTAAATTGCGAGGGCGTGTTTGGCGTCTCAACTGAGGAGTGAAATCCCATCCACTGCTTATCACTCAAGAGTGCCTCTCTCCCGCCCGTGATCCGCACGTCTCACTGCTCCCGCTTCCACAAATATTCCGAACGCCCATTCGAGACAGTATAGGGATCGCATCCCTCTATATTTTGCATCCGACTCTTTCATCTTCATGCATTCCTCGAGTTTTTTCTGGACTACGTGACGTTATTATGAGGCATTCGGTCCCAATGATATATAAATTGTTAAATCAATAATCTTAATGAATAAATGCGGTAATTATATGTTTTAATGGATCATATCTCTTAAAATAACGGATGAGTTAAGCGCCCGAAAATATTTACGGGACAAATGTGTAAGAGCACGGATTTTCACTACAAGGAATTTCAGACTCTGTTTTATTCATCAGAGCTTGGTGATTGGACAATATAACCCCTAGATACAATTAGGATAAGGAATAAATGATTATTTATGCCAATGAACCATCAGCGATCCGAAATTTCATTAGAATTGGTATATTCAGGAAATTTAGGAAGGCACAAAAGATATGTCCTGATATTCATATTTAGATCAGTCTTAGTTAAGACTGTAGTGGAATATTTTATACTTATTGGTGATTATATGCTATGGTCTACGGCTATGTCTAAAGAGAACGTTATCAAATAATTTCCGCGGACAACTGTATACGGATCGATGATACCAGATACGGGAGTCATTCAACGAGTCTTTAGAAAAAGATGCAAAAACAAATTACATTTAGTCTTTTCTTTTCAAAATACCCTCCTCTCAGCTCTAAAAATTTTTGCAAGCATTTCTGAAAGCATTTTAAGCTGCCCAAAACGTAGAATTCCGGTGTCTTCTCAAAATAGGCATTGGTTTTGACTTTTTTAACGAGTTCTTAGGACTCATCGAACGATCGTCGTAGCTCTGGCGAGCAGCGTAAATCGTGACTGATGCATGGCTTATATCAGGAAGAGGGTGTACAGTTCACTTTAGAACCTGCACGGGGTCTACCTCAGGCAAAATAGCGCGTATTCACCAACGGCCGACTAAATCTATGCACGAGATGATATTCTTCATTGTGGTGCCAACTCGTGGCTTACCTTCGGCGAAACTCGCAAATGGTGGACTTAAAGCTTTTCAAAACTCATCCGTGAGTAACTCCTCTGAAACGTGGCTCAGAGCGCATTTGGAAGTGGCGGTGCATTATCCATGGGGTCGGTGGTAACCTCGTGGCCCCGAAATTTAGACTTACTCCGTCCGGAGCGAGACCTCGAGGCGATCCATTCAAGTTCTGCCGTCCGCTCCCGAAATTCTGCATCCCCGCGCACATAAAAGCCAGATCCCGCTCCACTTTCAAGAGAGCACAAACCGCCAACTTGGTCGGTCGGTCGAACGGTTTTTTTTATTCTCTTTTTTGGTAACGAATTTTTTTTATTTAATTTACTCCACCAGCATGGAATTGTCATAGTATCCAGGGTAGGCCTTAGTCAATATTTGGTTTCATCTTCTTTCTTCAGTTTTGTTTGTAGCAACTCGCCATTCTTCCCTGTTCACCGCCATCCTCTCCGCCGGACTAGCCACGGTGATAACTTCATCAGAGTCACCCGCAATGCACAAATTGCGCAAAAAAATCTACAGAGAAAAAAATCATTAGCCTATACCGGGATATATCAACAGGGAGGAATGACGCCTCGGCAGCTTACCTGAAGTACATCTTAAGTCTTAACTACCACTACCATTACGGACTAATGAAATGTACCTTAAATCTTGGCTTATAAGTTAATATCTATTGTTGGAGTACGTGGGCAATTACCATGTAATGATGAACAGTACGTCATAAAAATGACAAGTAATCGCACGAAATATAAGTATAGATGAATAATTTTAACCGTATGGATTACGTGGGAGGCGCTCCGACTATTTTGTTCAAATAAAATACGCTACATAATAGTGCGAGAGTGCGTTATTCCCTTTTGCAGTTCGCGTGGAATTGAGAGCTGTGCAATGAATTCACTTCGTGGGAGTATATGATGCATACACCACCAGCGGCCAGAGAAGAAGTAGAACAGACAGACGAGAGAAGGAGAGCCCATCATTCTAATCAGAGTCGTGATAACGCCGCACGGAAAAAAGCGGCTGGATGCTACATCTTCATTTGGAGGAGTGAGAAGCCATTGCCATGTATCCCGCACGTTGGTTTCGTGGAATTCAGAAATATATCACGCCCTCCTCGCCAACATTCATTCGAGTGGCGGGAAGAAAAAGGCCCCAAAAATGGCCAAATTACCCCGCCTATATTTTCTCCCCGAGGGATATTTATTTGTGTCAATTTCGTCGCATTATCGCAACAACAGTAATTTTGTAGCTTATTTGTTGACAGCCAAAAGTCATCATATCAGTTGAAATTTTTGCCGGAGCTTCAGTAGCTAAAACCCACCTTACAGGGTATTATTTGAGAGTTTCCCATAAGATCAATGAAACCATACATCTTTTACACTATAGTTAATGTTCAATTCCCTCCGAAAAAAACTGGACATAAAAAATTACCATTAAGCAAAGGAAACGAATTAATTAATCAATCCACTACAACCTAAATTTATTACTGAACATTATACGAATTGATACATCTCGGACAAATATATCATGTTACAAATTTCAGCAGGACCCGTTTCTCTTGTCATAAGTGCTGCCCTAAATATCATGTCGGAAGTTTTTTTTATCGAATTTCATATTTTTCACCTCGAGAGAGAATATTCTTAACTCAATTATAACATTCGTACACATTCTCTTCTCTCGGTACGTGATTTGCCGCACCGGACCATTGCGTAATCGCCCTTCCATCACTAACAATAAGTATCCTCACTGAATGCCGGTTCAATAATTTCTTTGCGATGTAACAACTCGTCTTTTATGGAAAAATCACTTCCCCTGAATTACTCTCTCGCAAATTATCTACAAAAACATCTTTATAACTCCAATGTGTAAGAATCTAAATGATTGAGTAAAGCAAAGGCATAAAACCTCTCTCTAATTTCGATGGCTTTGACTGCTTGACCATAGGATTATATTATAGGATCTATACACTATGATCCCACTGTCTTCTTGTATTTGTTCCGTTATTCAAGGAAAGGCACCATACCCCTCCTACTTTAATTGATCAGAATACATTTTAACATATCTTCGGATCTTCCATCTCCTTGAAAATTAGCTTTCGAGAGGAAAAAGAAGAGATTTAATGAAATGAATAAATATTATTATTATATTACTGCCTCACGGAGCAGGTAGTTAATTGTTATGCGGCGCAGGTAGGGTTGGTCAAGTGCAATATCGTACTTCAAAGTATGCTATGCCGCTCGTATTTTACCAACAAGTACATTCAAAGTATACATTGCAATTTTTAGGGAGAGATGGCCAAAAATATCAAGGTGTATACTAATGAAAAGGTAAAGAAATATTCACCATTATATCCCATCAACACACTCTGTGGAGAGCGAATTCTCGCGGCACCTGTCTGCTGGTCTGTTGGAGGCGTAGTATAAGCGAGCACACATTTCGCGGGCGCTGCCCCCGACAGAGAAAGAGAAGGCCTTGTCTCATTTTTATGTCATATTATCTCTCTCCAACCCTCTCCGTTGCCATTGGATTCGGGGCACGCCTTGACGCTACCTATGTTTTCATAATGGATCCATTGGCCGGCGGAAAAGACCACGCCCACTGCAGGGGGTGGGAGGAGGCGGGGTGAGGGGGAGGGTGGGGAAATGCACGCGCGCCTCGTGTATAGTTCGGAGATACTCGCTCACAATCAGAGATGAGAATGCCAGGAGGAGGAGGATGGGAGGTCGCTCACCCCGTCACATGATTTTCCTCGCGCTCCCTGACGCCTTTGGAGGCGCAAAACTCTATCGATAGGGCGATCATAACATACACTACATATATATACTCCATTGACCGAAATGATGTTACGACTCATCACGGCCATGGAAGAAAAATTGTTCTTCTGAACTCCTATTATCCTGTGGTCACATACATATCCTTACGGACGCCTATCATCTCGTTCTGCTTGCGATTGAGGCTGTAGATTTCATCTTCCTTGATCTTAAGATATTCTATAAGACACGGTCGTTACTTTGTGGAACTACTTCATCATAAAATACAAATACTTTGTTCTATTCCACACTTTATTTTCAATAGTACGACCCGGGTTTCTGCATAGGTCTGATGACAGCATGAGATGCAGAAACCCGGGTCGTACTATTTAAAATAAAGTGTGGAGTAGAACAAAGTATTTTTATTTTATATTATAATAATATTCCATCGATAATTACGGATAGGCAGCCGTAAAGCAATAAATAGATATCGATAGCCGGTAGAAAGATATCGATACTCGCTCGGTAGGTAGGTTCCTATTGTAGTCCCCTCTGTTGAACGTATTTGCCGTGAGGGTGGTAATTGAAGTCCCTGGATTGGTTAGGCTCAGTTTATGCGCAGGGAGTTTTGTTCAACTTGTGATTAGCGAAGTTTACTGAGGGTCACGAATTGCACCCTTCGCATCTCGTTTCATTCGTTTTAAATAAATTGGTAGCATACACAAACGTCTCCAATTCATAGTGCACTTATAACAATGACAAATTAAAAAGATGTCAGATAACTTATTCCTCTATGTCAGGGATTCCTAATTTACTAGGCCACGAGGGCCACATTCCAAGTTCAGAATCCGCGCGCGGGCCGGATAGCAAATTTGCCGATGATAAGTATTCGATACACACGTCCACTGAAGAATCCGTTGGCGTATTCGTTCAATTGTATTAGGCTCAACTATGTGGAAATTAATACACGAAGATGAAAAGGAGACTTCGTTGCTTTCCACAGATTTATTTCGTCCGTACGACATGTTTCGAACCATAGAGGTCATTATCAAGTACCCTTTATTTATCAAGTACTTGAGTATGACCTCTATGGTTCGAAACATGTCTAACGGACGAAATAAATCTGTGGAAAGCAACGAAATCTCTTTATCATTTTCGGAGGCGTATTTCTTATTTACGCACAGTTGAAGGCGTCTTTGACGTGCAGTACAGCGCTGCAATGCTCACGGCGGCGTATCACAGAGTTGGAAGAGCGAGAATCGCGCGCTACTTGAAACGACATTTATGCTCTATGTCCTTGTATTTCATCCCTTGTCCAAGGCATCCTTATTTTAGTGATATTTTTCCATTATTTATATACTAATTGGCCTCTCTGCGGTGAAGCACTAATCCAGCGCAACATTCGCTCGGTATCTCCTTAACCGCACCTTCGCTCGCTCCGTCCCCCCCACCTCCCGTTCCTCTCGCCAATCGCAGCTGCGTTCCTCGGTGCACGCGTGTGTGGCATCGCTTATGGCGGGAGACTTTTGAGGAATCGGAGCGCGTGAGGAAGGCGCGGCCAGATTGTGTGTGAATGGAGCGACTGGCCACCGTGGGAGAGGAATGAACACTTGGCTTAGGTGGCGGTGGTGATGGAGCGGCAGTGCGAACACCCCGTCAACACGCTTGAGCCTTCCGATCTGAAACCTTGGGCAGAAGCAACCCCAGAAGAAGCCGCGCCATCAACTGCTCCGGCCGCGGACTTCACGCAACCCCCTGTGGGAAGAAGACAACGCAATCGGCTAAACGCCTACTCCCTAGTCGCCAAAAGAGCGCCCGAAGGGCTGCGGCTGGCTGCGCCTGTACCTAAATTTGGGCGTAGCCGTCGCGGTTCTCACCTTCGGGTAGCGTCTTTTCACCTGCGGCAAATTCCCTTGGTCTTCCTGGCCGTTAGTACCCGGGCTTCTGGGCCGTTAGAATCGCCCATTGCACCCCCGGGGAAAGCGGCCGGGTCCACTTATTAGGGACCCCAAACAGCCCTCCCTGCCCTCCCCAACGCTACCATCAGGCCGCCATGGAGTCCATGGCGGCCCCAATGAGCTCTGCGTCATCAGCCGCTGAGGACACCAATGCCATGCTGCGGACAGTAAAGGAACTGCTCGCTAAACTGCCGGCAGACGCCATACAGGACCTTATGGGGACCTTTTTCAACTCGGTACCAGCAGTAAACCCGAATTCCTCCACTCCGGCCATCCCAGTTCCGGCCGCGTCACCATCTGTTCCTACACCAACCACTCTAAACCCGCCAGCAAACCCGGCCAGCCAGAGAAGGTCCGCGCAGGCCCCATGTCAGAGTCTGGACTCTACCTTTCAGTCGGCTTCCGCACGTAACCGCGGAAAGCAAATCACAATCACACCCATATTTGCTGACAAAAACAAATTTGCCCCTCTGGCACAAGTCAATGGCGACAGCGCCAAAATTAAAGACGTCAACAACAAATCGACGATCAAAAAGTCCAACTCTAAGTCAAAAGCGACCACCAACCATGAACCTAAACCCCAAAGACATAAAACTCCCACCACTGTGCCTAACCAAGCCATAAGTGACACGGCCCTTAAGGGGACCAATTACCAGATTGTTATTGAAACTGAACCCCCACACAATGACAATTCCAACGATACCACTCCCGAGGTCCTAGGACAAGCCATTCCAGTAGAGGCCCTTAAGAGGGCCAATTACCAGATTGTTACTGAAACTGAACCCCCACACAATGACAAGTCCAACGATACCACTCCCGAGGCCCTCGGACAAGCCATTCCAGTAGAGGCCCTTAAGAGGGCCAAAATCACAAAATCAGCAAAAACGCCCTCTGGTACCCAATCCATACCTGCCAATCACATGCTTACACCTCCTAACACGGTAAATACCACAATGGCCGCTAAAAGCACCAATGTCAACCCCACAACAGGCGATCTAATGGATTGCAATGCATCCACCCCACAAGAGGAGCTTCACTCAACGATGGCAGTCAATAAAAAACAGAAAATTCCCCCCATTCAAATAGCAGATACTTCCAAATGGCCAGTTCTACATGCCCATTTAATTAAAAACTGCCAATTTCCTCCAATCTCCCACGCTACATCGAACTCTTCTGCAATTATCAAGTGCTCTAACGTAGCCGACTTCATTGCAGCCAAAGCAACATTGAACAACCTAAATATCCCCTACAACACATACTGCCTGCAAGAAAACAGGCGCAGAGAATTTTCTCTGCGAGGTACATTCGCCTCAGTTGATGACAATGAAATACTAACCGAACTACAAAATCTAGGATTCCCTGTAATCTCATGCTCCAGAATCTTCTCCACCCGACCGTCTAAAATGCAGCGAGACCTAGGTCATACCTCAGTCCCCAAATACCCAACAAAGGTTGTCCATGTAATAACAGAACACACAATAGACGCAGCCAAATTCATGGCAATCAACCATCTTGTTGGTCTCGGTATTAAAATAGATACCTTCAAAAAACCAGCCATTCCCGTTCAATGCCATAGGTGTCAGGCCATAGGTCACACCAAGAACCATTGCTGCCTCCCCCCTAAATGTGTGAAATGCGCAGGCGACCACATGTCGTCTGAATGCACAAAAACTGACAAGGAACCAGCCAAATGCGCTCTCTGCACCTCTGATCACACCGCCAGTTACCGAGGGTGTGAAAAACATCGAGCGGCAAAAGCCGCTATGGCAGCCCGACGTCTAGCAAACTCAACCAACCAAACCACTCCCAATCCTCCCTCACTACTTCGTTCATACGCCGCCGCCTCCGCTCACGAATTCCCTCCACTTGATCCATCCGCCACTCCACAACCCGCTGACAACGAACTATTCACGTGGTTCAGCAACATTAGCACCCACCTCTCCTCCCTCCACTCAAAAGTGGAAAAGAAACAATTCCTCCTGAATCAACTGCTACTCCTCCAGGACCAATCATGAACACACACCAAAAAAACACGAATACACTAAACGTTATCTCCTGGAATTGCAACGGCGTACTGGCTAAAAAACATGAACTCCTCCAGTACGCCCTTGACAACAACACTGACATTATCTTGTTACAGGAAACTCACCTGACACCAAACAAATCGTTATACGCACCACACTTCAACACTTACAGACTGGACCGCTTAACACGAGGCGGAGGAGTAGCCATCCTAATCCGTAAACACATTCCCCACGCCCTTCTAAACTCACCTGACCCAAACAAATTCGAAGCTCTTGGTATTTCGATAAACACTAAAGACGGTCCGTTACACCTTTACTCTTTATACCGCAGACCACACACAAAATTTTCAGTGGACGATCTGGATCACCTGTTCTCCACCCAAAACGGCATATACTTCGGCGACTGGAATTGCAAACACCCAGCTTGGAATAGTAACACGTCTAACAAGCACGGAAAAATCTTACACTCCTACATAAAAAACAAAAATTTTCAAATCTTAGCTCCACTCTCCCCTACTCACTATGCCCGAAAATCATGTGACGTGATTGACTTTGGTCTTGCTCACAATCTCCCAACCTCATTCACTCCCTCTGTAATCTACTCCTTCACATCTGACCACCTCCCCTTATATTTCTCACTTCCTTTACACTATTACCCCATTGCACCATCCGAAATGAACGTCACGGACTGGGACAAATACATCACATACCTCAATGACTCCCTTTCTAAAATCAACACTATTGAAATTCCAACCCCTGCAACCATTGACACCCAAGTCAACCTTATTACATCCGCTCTGAACTCAGCCAAACAAAGAGCCTCACGCTCATTCACTCCCCGTAACAAATGCCATGACAAACTCCCCCAGTATTTAGTCGACCTCATAAAGCGCCGCAACATCGCTCGCCGTTTATGGCAAATCCACAGAGATCCCCTAGACAAGACCTTATACAACCGCCTTTCTACTCAAGTCAAGTCTGAAATTTGCATCGTGAAACGTCACCACTGGGAAAGACACATACAAAAACTAACATTTGACAACCCTGTCCCTAACGGCAAAATACCCATCTGGAAAACTGTTAAATCCTTAAAACAAACAAATAAAACTATGTACCATCCCTTATCAGTAAACTCTACTCTTATCTTCGATCCCAGTAAAAAAGTCGAGATTCAAGCAGATCATCTACAAATGACCATGTCACTGGACAAATCCTCCTCACCAATTGAAGTTGAGGTCAACAACTTTACGAAAAATCTGCCTCTAAGCTCCAACGCCAGCATCACTCTTGCCACTCCTTCCGAAATCCTAGCTCTGTTAAATTCTCTCCCAGTTAAAAAAGCTCCAGGCCTCGACAATATCAGTAACTCTCAACTCAGATTTGCCGCCAGATGTCCAAAATTCCCCCTTCTCCTTTCTAACCTACTCAACCACTGTTTCAATCTTCCACACTTCCCTGCAACCTGGAAAAAAGCCAAAGTCGTTCTTCTTCCCAAACCAGGGAAAGACCCAAAAATCCCGGGCAACTCTCGCCCTATATCCCTGTTATCAAATCTCTCCAAGATACTTGAAATCCTAGTACTCAACAGACTCGACTCATTCACCGCTGATAACAACATAATCAGACCCGAACAGCATGGGTTTAGAAAACACACCTCAGCCCTCCACCAAATACTCAGACTTGTTGAGAAAATAAGCCATAATTTCAACCGCCGCCTTGTAACGGACGCGGTGTTCCTAGATGTTGCGCGCGCATTCGACAAAGTCTGGCATAAAGGCTTATTATTCAAACTTAATCAAATAAAACTACCTCTTCCTGACATACTATTCATAAGGGAATACCTTCTCAAGAGACAATTCCTAGTCGCCGAAGCTAAAACACATTCATCCCTCAGACCAATGGAGGCAGGAGTTCCGCAAGGATCAATTCTCAGTCCACTACTATTTACACTATTCGTAAACGACATGCCACATACATCAAACACTTCACTTCACATGTACGCTGATGACACCGCCATAGCGGCGACGTCACGGCGGGGAGACACCAACATTAACAAACTTAACACTCACTTAAAACACATCAACAACTGGACAAAAACATGGAAAATAAAAATCAACGCCGCCAAAAGCACACATATTCATTTCTCACAAAGACGTAAATTCGCACCACAAACATCACCCTTCATAAACAAAACTCGAATACCAAGAGCATCAACCCACAAATTCCTTGGAGTTCTGCTAGACGAAAAGTTATCATACAACCCTCACTTGAAATACTGCACCGACAAAGCCAGAGGAGTTAGACAGGCAATTGTCGCACTATGCTCCAAAACCTCCCCCCTCTCTCACAGCGGCAGAGTCAAACTCTACACCTCCACGGTTAGACCTACTCTTCTATATGGCTGCGAGATATTTGCACTCTCCCCAACAATAAGACGTAAATTGGAAAGCTTCCAAAACATTTCCCTTCGCCATCTCCTAAACTTATCTAGATATGTCAGAATCGCAGACGTTCTTAAATCTCACAACCTTCCCACAGTAACCCAATTCATTTCTAAATTAGCCAACAATTTTAAGTCCAGGCTCGGGGCAACTCATAACACTTCAATTACAGATTTATGGGACTATGACCCAACTACCCTCACCACATACAAACTGCCTCAACAAATAACTCGCCTATGAGTCTATCTTGTATCTTTCCTTCTTGTAGATTTAGTCACCTCGTATAACGGTTTATAGTAATACTGTAAAAAGACATTACAATATGTAATTCTCAATAGAAAGTTTAATTTAAAAAAAAAAAAAAAAAAAAAAATGTCATATCTAATCTAACAATTAATGATGATATTATAAAACGAAAAGAAAAGAAAAAAAAAATAAAAATAAAAAATAAATATAAAATAAAATAATAAAAAAAATAAATAATATAAAAAGAAAAGAAAGGAAAAAAAAAATGATAAAATATGGAAAACAAAAATAAAAAATTATAAAAGAAAACATAAAATCAAAAAAAAAATATATAAAGATGTATAAAAAGAGAGTAAAGTAACTCCACCCTCATCATCCATAGCAAAATGTAACAAACTCCTTATCATCAAGGTAAAGATAACCTGCTATTATGTAATATTGTATTAAATTAATCTCAATGTAAATATCTACCTCCTCAATAGTTTTAAGTTTCTGCTCACACAAACAAATCACTACCCTCACAACACAAACAACTGCGCACAAAAATTGTTCTAATGTAACCTGGCTGGTTAGGGTGAATTGGGTTCACCGGTACAGCTATAATCGCGCCTTCGGCGCATCAATTAATGCGTTAGGAGCGGCAGTGCCAAGAGTGGGTGCGCGTGCAGTGAATCAGAGGTAAAACATCGAAGCACCGACTCCCGAATAGGGTGGCTTCCTATTATTTTTTTTATTGCCTAAATCGAAAGATTAGTACTCCTGGAGTACGAATTTCACGCTTTTAGACTTTTAAATGACGATATCTATTTTTCGTGATTAAATGAAAAGTGAAAATTTTCAAGCGCGCGAAAACGCGACGGCTAAGTATGAATGCTGGGAAAACTCATGTGACGTCATTCTGGTACCCGCTGTCGTCGTGTGAGGTGACCTTTGGGCGATGCTTTGAGCGATAATACGATGCAGGATGCAGGCAGGTAGCGCTTGGCTTAAATAAGGATTGTTAATACCATATCAAACGAAGGAAACTTTCCGACCTTTGGCAGTTTTAATAGGTGATTATTAAGAGATGTTTCCCTGTGCTCTGTGCGTCATGCACGCATTGGTAATCTCAGACGATGCAAAACTCCTGTCTACTCGTATAGTATCTAGGTCCCTGCGACGTCACGTGGAGTGGCATGGGCGCCAATCTGGCCTTTTTCAAATGCGGTTAAAATTGACCATTGCCATTCGTCTAACCTGGGATTTCTAAAACCTAATAATAAGTATATCATGAATACACTAATGGTGGGTAACAAATCGCAATCAATGCCTTCCGTTTTCTCTGATGAAGGACACTACCCTATTAGTTATATGGGAAATGGAAACAGCAAAGCTAATGCCTATAAATTATTGTTTAAGTATTCTATGATTAGGGTAGGGTTTTAATGGAGTACGTACCAAGCATTCTACCAGGCTCCCCTCCCTTCATGGAGCTCCCCCCCCCAATTCACTACAAAGCCCTCTCATTCTACCCATTAATACCATTCTTTCCCATCCTCTTCCTCGTTTACCCAACATTCTTCCCTCTGATAAAACTGTTTTTAACATCCCATCTCATCTCATCCATCCATACCTTCTGTTTCCTCCGTATCTCACCTAAAATCACAGCTTCTAGATGAAACCATTTCTGCTTCATACGCTTTCCACCCGTTTTTGTTAATCCAAACAGTGAATCATGGAATGTTGGAATGACATGTGATATGAGCAAAATGCGGAATTGAAAAATATGCTCCGGAAAAGATACTCCAGACAGCCGATAAACCACAATCACTCAACTCGATTCCAATGCAGCGATTTAGTTCTTTGAATGAATGATAGATGGCAATCCGCCCCAGTTTTTTTTGTACCGCACAAAAGCAGTGAAGGTAAATTTTTGTGAAGTGCTTTCCAGAATTTAAAGAAATTAAAATGTGTTGCTATTTTTTCTATGCACGGAGGCTTCGGAAGTTACATCGGTTTAAGAAGGGAGTTTTCCACACCCGCGGCCTCCGGAGTTGACTATATGTCTTGGCATCACCTAATATGGACTAACCATCATACGTGCAAATTATTATTGTTTGTCTTTAATACCTTGTGTAAAAGCCCTGGCCCGGGGGAAGAGTGGGCCGGATTGTGGTCCAATCCGGGCCAGATTAAATAAAAACCGAAGCCAAGTCAAGTCCTTCCCCTCTTGACATGGCGCTGGCGAATAAGTCTCTGACTTGGTTCCCAGCCCTTAGGAGAGTAACCTATGCGGGCCCGCCCTGGGTTCCCGATTCTACTATAACACTAAGGATTACTAGGGCACATTAACAAGCGATTAACACAGTTTGATGCTCTAACTGAATGGGTGAGTTGAAATGAAATATTCATTGCTTTCCAATAAATTTAAAGTACCTCGCTTAACTCTAACATGCGAATTTTCCAACTTCGTGCACAGCTGGCTCGTGGGTGATCCAGCTTGAATTACCCAACTATCAATTTTTTTCATTAGAACAAACCGCTCGTCCTTGGCGGATTGCGCCGAACTTAGTTCCGGGACAACGGAGTTAAGAGAGGAGCTCAACGCGTTACAAGGAGTTCTAATCCACCCTCATTCACGACTTCCCTCCAATTTGTAGGAACCAAAGGCAGAAGCTTAATTCTGCGTTTCATCTTTTTTTAATTTCATCGAATCGCAAAAACATTACTATACACTCAGGCACCGTAAAAGAGCAAAAAAATTGAAATGATGGCCTCCAATAACTTTTGTATAATTTATGACTTACGAACGTATTTTTAATCCATTGACGACCCGAAATCATCGATCTTCGATCGTCGTTCGGCGACGAAGAAAAATTATAAACCGAAGCCAATCAATCATCAATATTTAAAGTTTGAACATTAAATTAACTAGATATTACCGACAGCCACAAGTATATAAATAATTGGGCAGCCCATGAAATAAAATTTATACAAATACTCGCAGAATCCAAAGATCACCGCGAGAAGTGACAAGATGTGAGGTACGGTACTACGTTTATTAATTTCCCAAAAAACCTAATATCCCATCTATTCACTCATCCCAGGAAGTAAATAGCGATTCAGATTCTAGGACTTCTAGACTTTAGGACTTCAACGCATTTCGACCACAGGTTTGAATTAAATTTTAGATAAAATATTTGAGCGAATAGTCGTAAATGATCGCAGTTGGACGTAGAGGCGAAGGAAGGAGCCACGATGACGAAACAGCAGAAGAGAAATACGCGCTGCGTGTGCTTCGGATAGTCTTCGCTTAAATTTTTCACGTCGAGTCGGTTCGATGCGAACCCAACGACAAGGAAGCAGGATGCGCTTAAAAGGACTCGCTCGTCGTAAATATTTAAGCGAAACCGGAACGAGAGGAGCTCACTGAAGAAAAGTTCTGCCACATTTCCCAAACCCATCTGCTTTGCGAGTAAGCGGGGAGTAATGGCCACAACGAGATAGGGAACTCATTCATTGGCGAAAGCCATCAATATACACTCTAGTTTGCGATCCGCGCCCACGATTAACTTATATTATCACATTAAGAGTGCCTTTAAAATAATCGTCAGTTTCCAGTTTTCTAGTCTTCGTTTAAAATTTTCACGTCGACTTGGTTCGATGCGAACCCAGCGACAAGGAAGCATGATGCGCTTGCGACGCCTCGCTCGTCGTAAATATTTAAGCGAAACCGGAAAGCGATTTACCTTTATAAGTAAATTGCCTGAACGAAGGCTCCATTATACATTTACTTCATTTAATTTTAGATAATTATTGGCATCCACATATGTACGCCGACCCCGTAATACTCTATCCCTGATAACTATTTCACCTTCTGCCATCTATGCCTAGTAAAACCTGTATTTTCACCAGTCCTCCCATCGAGAATGTTCTTTTGCCGTGAAAAATATAAATAACTATACATATCGCTAATTTATTAATAAAATGCGACTTTGGGTCACATTATACGATTCAAAAATCTTAAATTTTATTCTTGCTTACCTAAAATTAAGTCACAGGCAAATTAATCGTGCTTCGGCATATAATAAGCCAAAATATCCATATTTCATCTTATTGAACATGTCCGTATTTATTTTTCCTCTTAGGCTCTAGCTATGCTTGTGCAATCATTTTCCCTTCAAAACACACACACCCATCACCTTTAATTAAAATTTGACAATTGAATTTCAGCTTTCACATCGAATACCTTTCTACGTAACGCATGCATTGAGGAAATACAATCCCTACGAAATTATGTCTCAACTTTTCAATCGATAGTAGTGATGGGAGCATAGTTTCCCTGCAAACTCCTCGTAATCCGAATAATGCCAGCTTCTTAACGTCCTCGCAGTTATTTAATTCTGGCCAATTGAACTAGACTACAATACAGAGAATACAACCACTAATACCTAAATGTAGTGAAAATAAATGCGAATGTGATTTGAATTTTCTATTGATCTGGAAATAAATTAAACTGCAGAGTTTTCTTTAGAAGCAATTTCTGGCGCTTTTACAGTTACTATAAGTATCTTCTCTGAGATACACACTTCCATAAGTATGTCCGTTTCTTCATCGTATCTATTCTCATCTTAACGAATTGAAAAGTCAAAAAATACCGTTAATTGCGAAACAACCGTTTTTCGAGCGTCAAAAGCCATAACTGTTTTCGTACTAGATGAAAAAGTTATTCATTTATGGATGGGTATCTGATGAAACGTAGAAATAAATTTCCTCTCATTTCCAGTTTATTTCTTTATAACCAATGAGGTAAAACACTAATTCAACTCTAGACTTTGAGCAAGGATATCGAATGGAATCGCAAAATTGCTTTTCCATTTGATTTAAAAGATTTACCCACGACACTCGGAGTAATGTAAGCTTCTGTTTTTCGGGAGCTGTCCAATCTTCTCCTCTTCGTTTTGATCAACATGCCGAATGAATCTCTACGATCAAAAAACCGCTTATGCACGTGCCGAGAAAAACTCTCCAACCAATTGATTGGTATAAAAATATTTTAATTCAACGAATGAAATAAAAATGTTGAGCTGGTATTGCAAAATTTACTCAATTTCCAATTGAGTTAAAAGTTTTCGACTCGATGGCAAAAAAAAATTAATCATAACTAGAAATAGAGCGCATGAGTAGGGCAAAATTCACACTCGGCAGTGATTGTGAGATGGATTTTGCAGTGATATCTGCGAACACAGAGTTGAGAGATATCCGATGGCAGTTATAAAATAGTAGAAGAATCATATCCAAAAATCAAGGCCAAACGGGCGCTATTTTTTTTATTCTCAATGCACTAATAGAGACATCATTATGATTTACCCAAAGAACAACTTTAATAAGGTAAGGTAATAGACCTGGCATGTTAAAGTTTATCCCAAAAAGTTGGAAAACAAGGAAGATTCAGCATAACTCCAAATATTTAGTACAGATGGCAGTAATATCAGCAGTGTATGGATAGCGGATTTACTTAAAAAAGTAATATAAATAAAATATTACTTGGAAAAATAATTATCACACGTTAATGGAGCAAGAAATCCTGAGTATTCAAGAATATAGCATGTAAAAATTGCAGCCTAGACAAATGAAATGAATGAATGAAAATACGTCAATGGCGACGAATATTTATGGGAATATATTACGTCGATGAAATTTAAGTATGTGCGTGGAATCTCACAACAGGCTTTTCTTTACATTCCGACAAAAATAACGGCAAAGCAAATGCAGAGTATAGCTTCTTATCCAGGCCTAAATTCGAGCGTAGGACTTAATGAAAAAACAGCGAAATTCTCCCCAAGGAAAAGGATAACTATGTTAGTTCATTCTCTCAGGATCTAACGATAAGGCATGCAAACCTTTAACGTGACCGCGTCCAAGTACCACTCACTACTCACTTGGTGTTCACTTAAGTGCACGTGGAGCACTTTTGCCTCATTTCGATTTCGCGTCTTTGGACGAAAAGCAGAACGGCCCCCAAACGACGACTGCTGGAACTCAAACGACGGCGCCATTAACGACGCGCATATTTAAGCAGCAAGGGCTTTCACTTAATACAAACAAAGTTCTTTTTTACGCTAACCTCATTTCTGGAACCCCTCCCCTCACCCAATTTGATTCAAATTTAAACTATGCAAACGACATTTATCCCTGAACACAAATCTTTGAAATTTTCGCCAAACTGCAAACTTCTCTTCACTAAACTTGACATTCTAGCACCACTTTAGCATTAATGACTTCGTCGTTCAAGAAATTAAATTTAAATCGAGTATGAAATGTGAATCTACCGCAGTACGACTCAAAAGAGCAAAACATGAACAAGTCGTATATACCTACGATAAAACCATACGTAAACTTAGATCCAAGCGCCTTGAGAATGCTTTACTATAGAATTCGCTGAGTATTGGAAATAATTCGAAAAAGTGCATAAAAATTAATAAATTTCCATCCTTTAATTCTACACAATGGAGAAGAATGGAGAAAGCGAAGTAAACGGAGAGAAGGAGGGGGGACGAAGTGCTAAGACAGGTGGACTAGGAGAGGAAACTTCAAGATGACGTACGGCAAAGATTTGGATTGAGCGAATAGGCACTGAGTGGGGAGGGGATGTTGACAACAGTGTTAGAGAGATAAGTGGTAGGCAAGCGAGGGAGAGGATGTAAGAGAATCGGATGCATAGATAGAGAATGAGAGGGCTTTATAGGGAATCGAAGAGAGAAGTCCAAATTGAGAGGGAAGACAGAATCTGCAAAATGCTCCATTTTAACCTTCCTTAACTTGCAGGGCTCTTAATAATAATTCTACACAATCGTAGACCAATTACGACCCTCCGTTCCGTAAGATAAACTCAAATAAGTGGGACGTTTTATCTCACCCTTTGAGCGACGCTTTCTCCAGCGCAACCACCGATTTACACGGTTACAAGGGACTTGGCCGTCAGTCTGAAGCGACCGAATTAGAGTAGGGGACGTATCCAGAGCCACCAGGGAAGTAACATTGTTCCCAAGTCACGGACGAGCCTCGCTCTAATGAGGTTATGGCAAGGAGGCTCATCTCATTAGAGGCACAAGTCGATCAACTTCCTTCCCGAGGGAACGTTACGGAACACACTCTCGCGAGGTAAACGAAGCCCATGACATATCGATTGCAGACGAAGCCCTCATCGATTGAAGCCCACCGCAGCCCAGGGATATCTCACCACCAGAGGGCTGATTGATTGATGTAAACCACTCGTTGTACACTACCAATCCACGGGATGGTGAAGATATTATTCGAAAGAGTGTTAGCCTTCATTTAGGAAAACCGATAGAGGGAAACTTTTACTTTGCTGAATGTTTTTATATGAAAAAGATTTTTATCAATAAAATAGGTTCCATAGGCAAAGAAAAAAAGACAATCAAATTTAAGCCATGTTTTACCCAAATTATCACCGATGATTATAATTTACAATTACAGAAAAGGTAAATCAATTTTGAAGTCGAAGCTGTAACTAGAGTTTAATCCAATCGCTTTTAAGAGACTTATCAAAGGAAATCAGGAGAGGAGAAAATTAAAATGAGGAGAGTCGGAGGAGTGAAACTGTGATGATAAGAAAGCATAAATATTCCAGGATAGAGATAAAGTTGGCTGGACCTCAAAAGACATCATCTCCTGATTGATAACACCGCAGTACAGAATGGATAGTTAATGAAAAATTATACTTAAAATAGATCAATTCCAGCAGCTTCGTTTCATCCAAGAAAGCTGCCACTAGGAGATTCTTATGCCAAGTGTCCCAAGTGTAAATGAGTTCAATTTTTCACTACTTTGCAACTTGCATTACTTACATGAATTCTTCACTCATGGAATATGGAGCCGCTTAAAAATAACATATACTAAGGTTGAGAATAAAATCACAAAACTTCCCAATTGAACTTAGTCAAGTTCTCAAAAACTTAAACATGTCTCCACACGATGATTTTCATAAATAATGACTCCTCACTTTATCATCAGCATAATTCAACCATCCACTTTGAAATACTACAAGGATTCGACGGATACGAAAGCAACTCCATTTGCTCAGTAAGTGATGCCTCCGCGGGGCAGAACGAAGTCGCGCGTTTCAAAAGCGTTTTGGACTGAAATTGCCGCCCAATTCACCACAGAAATTACGTGCAAGCATATTGATTGTCTTCAAGGATTTTATCGAACGACGAAATTTAAAAAAGGAGGAAAATTATTGAGACGGAAAGCGAAAATAACATCAATAGGTGGGGTGGCTTAGATCATAGAGGTGGAATCTCGTGAGGGCGTCAGCAATTCTTAACATTGGCGAGTGATTACGGGTGTCGGCCATACTGTTCTACTTAGGGTGAAACACTCAGGGTCGTACGCCAAATATGGCTACGAAAATTCAATATTTCCTCCAATATTTCATCATTCGACAGTCATTTTTCAACATACACTCGTACATTTGTCTCTTACAAGCATACATTTTTTCGTTGCTCTTCAAATTTAACACCTGACTCACTGAGCGGTTAAACCCGAAGGTTGGAGGACTGAACACGAACTAAGCCACTGGCGAGTGAAATACACCCATTCAGGTTAAGGGGGGGGAGTTCCATTGCCTTATTTTGCATTACCACTTCAGACTCAGAGGATTTTGATTTTGGATGTCCGAAGGCATCACACGGGATGTGAACGAGGAACCCTTAGATAACCAGCCAAGCGCTCTAGCCACTAGGCTACCACGCTCATGAGTTATACCATAGAGTAAGTATATAATATATATTATATTATTATATAATTCATTATAATATTATATAATTCATTATTACAAAAAGTATTTCCCATCAAGGTAGATTTATGCGGAGCGTATTTTGCAGATGACCTCGGTCTGTCTCCACTCCCTGCTTGGAGTCCACTCGTCAATTCACAATGAGGCCCACCCCCTTTTCATTACACATCCACTAAATCCGATTCACTTCCTTCGCCTCCCTCGTTTACCCAACATTCTACCCTCTATAACACTGTTTCCTATATTCCCTCCCCGCTCATTACTCGCTCCATTCATACCTTCTATCTTCTCCATATCCCATCTGGATGCTGTCTCTCCTCACCCACCATGTCCAGCACTTCGTAGTTCCTCCTCCTTTCCGTCCATTCCACTTTCTCCATTCTCCTCCATTCCCACATCTCGAATACCTTCAGTCTTTTCTCTCTATCCTTCCTAATTGTCCATTTTTCTGCACCGCAAAGCGCCTTCAAATATATCAAACTCTTAAGTAGCCAGTTCTTTAAACTCTTACATAACGAATTTATCATTATAACGCCCCTTCTGAATGCTTATACTGCCTCGGATTACAGCAAAATCGATGATTTATTTAAAACTCGGGAAACGCAACGAGTGCGTTATATCACTAACAAGCATCAATAAACAGTCTCCTCCTGCTGGATTCACTTGAATGCACTAACGTCCTCTCGAAAAACCTAAGTGATAGGAGGGGCTTACGTTTATTCCTCAATCCTCTTTGTTTCGCAAGGAAATCGCCAGAGGCTGATTGGCCCCATGCGCCGACGTAATGTCCATCTTTAATAAAAAAAATATTCAAAATAATGGTACAAATGGGATCGCCGCAAGCGTGAGCCTTCATCAATATTCACTAGAGGGCGTGGCGCAGCCAACCTAATATCTGCCCATTACGGCAAGGGGAAAAGGCAAGCGAATAAATAGCAATGCAACAGGGGGGAAGAGATTCAAAATGGGGCGATTCAAAATCTGAGGCTAAAAAGATTTTGCATTATTCACGCTTAAAAGTTCTCAGTTTATCCTCTATTTTAAACTATAAATAAGTAATAATCAATAACAAATCAATAAGAGTAAGCTTGTTCTGCATGCTTACACGTTCCCCCAAACTGACATCGATGCGAATTTCATCTAACGGGAATTCATACACGATCACCGGCATGTTCCTTCACAATTACCTGAATCATCCAACAAATTAACAGGATTGAATCAGCCGTTAAGTCAATTACATCAGGAAAACTGATCGAGTTAAGGGGAGAATCCAACAATAGACTGAGCGACGCCATACGGTAACTTATGCCCTACGACGAATGGAGCTCATATTGAACACCAGTATGTTATAAGTGTCTGAACAGCTATTTCTACAAATTTAAGTACTCATAACTGTACGTCGAATTGAAAAGATATAATAAATCGTTTATACTCCGATATTGATTTTTAAACACCCTATATAATAGTTAATACGCACACAACACTCGGATTTGGATGAGAAAGTAAAAGAGAGGTGTTATTTCGCACTCCTTCAGATATTTTGCCCTTAAATAAGCAGCGATCGCATGGGATCTGGCACAGGAAGACTTAATTCGTGAACTTAAAAACACATCTTTTAAACCAATTAGGCTGGGAGCCGCTAGACACTCGGGGACGGTGCGCTAGGCTTAGACAGCAATTGGGAATAGACATCTCTCTCGGAGTGACACGGAGAACACCATGCTAGGATCCGTTTTTATGACTAAGTCCAATAAATTACGAGAGAGAGGTATATTGGCGAATGGATAAGCAGGGGAATCTGTTTTTCTCTCGAATCGGTAACAATGACCCGAGCAGGCTCCAAGGAAACGGTTGACTTCTTTGGCCAAAGGATTTGTCTCAACACGAGAAGGTTCCTCGAACAACTTGAAACTGAATCATAAAATCACGAATTATCGTTCTCCAGTTAAATATGAAAAGCAGCGATGGTGTTTTCAGGTATGATACCGGAAACGACAGTGAAGATGCCTTTGACCGATATTGTGCGCTATTCCCCAGCTCCTCGTAGATTCAATTTTTAATCCATTCCATCCATCACTCAGAAAAAGTTTTTTTTGCCTCTTTCTAATTACTTTTCATCATGATAAGGGTTAAAATTGAATCGATAACGTGAAAATTAAAGAAATTCAAATGTTTTATGAGCATGAATCCCCTCTACCCTGGAATTTTTTTCCAGCTGAAAATGTAGCATTTAACTTCGGGGGCCACGGAATTGGTTTCGATGCTCTTTATATCGCATGTCCGCCCTCGATACGCCTCGCACTACAGTCTACAGAACCATATACCTTTACCTTATGCCAAGATAATACAATCAAGCGTCACTAAAGCAAGTGAGGTAATTGAACAATGGTACTTGGGCATTACAATATAGGGAAAGGAATACAGACATCAGGACGGGAATTGCATCGGCAAATAAGGCGATCATGAATAGATAGGAACTCATCAGAGGATCGTTGAGTGAGAGTTTGAAGAAGAGGCCAGCGAAGATTCTGAGCTAGAGTGTAGCTCTCCACAGTGCGGAAACGTGGACAAGGAGGAAGAGAAAAGACTGGAGGCATTCGAGATGTGGGTGTGGCGAAGAATGGAGAAGGTGAAGTGGACGGCTAATAGAAGGAACGACGAATTGCTGAACATGGTGGGTGAGGAGAGGCAGCTATTAGATGAGATACGGAGGAGACAGAAGGCATGGATGGAAGGAGTAGGTACTTAGCGGGGAGGGGATGTTGAAATAAGTTCATTTTGCAAAGAAGAATGCAGGGTAGACGAGGGAGGTTAAGGAAGTGAATAGGATATATAGAAAATGTGCCTTATTGTGATTGGAAGGAGGAAGTCAAACCAGGGATGGCTTAGCTAACTCGCAAAGTAATCTATGCAAACCTACCATCACCGATAGAAACTTTTAATATAATAAATCTAACTTTATGAATTATTCCAACGAAAAAATGTAGCACTTGGTACTTATAGCATTGGTTTCGATAGTATTTGAGGGACATATCTTCTACCCTCATTACGTCTACGACTAGATACAAATTCAGTTGGATCAAATGCCTCAATTAAGTTTCCCAGAGGATGAAACAACGGCCTCTTCAGGAGTCACGCCCTATCGACATCGCCTCGTCTCATCGGCTTCGGTGACCCACAGCCAATCGCTCCGCTCGGCTGCCTCCCCCTGCAGTTCACAGCCGAAAGCGAGTTTCGTCACGGCGAGAGGCAAGCATCACCATCATCACCATGGGATCATGAAAACACGACCCAGAAAAGGAGTTGGCCAAACATCGCACTGGCACTCACAACCTAAATAAATCACGCAGCCAATTGGGCCTCACCTCAACAACAAATGATCGTGTGAAATTTAAAGCGCCGCCCGTACGCAATTCTCTCGAAGGCACTCATTATTATTATTCGTTCCGGTCTTCGGAGGACATCACGAGTGATATCATAAACGCTCAAGAGCCTCTGAGAAACACCACTCGACCTGAGAGATTCCAGAAATAGGCAGATTCTGAAATATCAATTTCCCTGGGAATAATATTCAAGCCCGTTACCTGCAGAAGTAGATACGCCGAGAGAAGACGGTTCACTACTTATGTCCGAGAAAATCGAATTGAATACAGACGATAAATGAATTCTAATAGTTGCATATTGCATGAATAGGCGGAGTGAGAATAAAGGAAGTGACGGAGTCTGCTAATTGGGTGGCCTTTTGGAGAATCGCAACATTTGCTCCGAGACTACTTAGGTTTCCACGATGTCGAGGTTCAATGTCTCCATTTTTCCAATGTCTCAATTTGTGACAACCGACGCGGTAGCACCGAAGTATGTAGACATCGGCTCCTCGAATACAACAGCATAAACTTTAAGACTAGGAAGAAATTCTGGCCGCATATCTACCTATATAAATATTTATTTCATATGTTCACTCAATGCATCCCACTTCTTTCTCTGCACAAGATAAAATACTTTTTTCCAAAAAAGGCGAGCAAAAATAAAAGTAAGATGATGCGATACCAAAAATTGACACATACCACACTGAAGGTAAATCAATGAATATAGATGTATAACGACATAAAAAGAAAAAAAACACTAGCGGAGTGCCTTAAATTTGTAAGTGTGAAAAAAATATCGATACGACTGAGATTAGAATAAGATTAAGCAATAAACAAAGGCGACAGTCGCCGATTTCCTAAAGGTTACCTGGCCTAAGATCCATTTTGAAATTCGGCAATGAAGTTTGATCTTAATATTCACTTCCACGAGTGAAACAGTGTACATTAGGGTGGTCCTTATTTTTAAAGTTTTCGAATTTATTTTGGGACACCCCCCAGTTTTGTTCCATTTGGTGAGAAAATAAACCATGAAAATTATTTTTGCAATCGGATACCGGGAAAACGTGCCGCATCGCACTTAAAGTTTTGAAATTTCAGTAATTTTTGGTGTATTTCGGACATAACTGAAGATGATGTCACTCTCGGATTGTTCTATCACTTTTTTGTGTACTACAACGACTCATTAGACATTTTCAGAGTATAACCTCAAATTTCTTTCATTTCTGCCCATTGGTTCTCGGGATATCGCACCGAGAGTGAGCGCGCGCCACCCCAGTCAGACAATTTTGGGTGGCACGCGGGTTGCATACCCTCAACATTAGTTGATCATTCTCACCCATCGCAAAGCCATAAAATTCTTTAGATTAACTTTAAAATTCGTCAATATAGGGAAATGCTGCTTTGAAAACCTCTTTTGCTCAGCGTTTCACTCTTATTATGTTGGGAATGTTTTCAATAGAAAAATCCTCTCTTGAAAACCCTCTCAGGAGAAGGATTGAAACGTTGAGCAAAAGAATGCTTTCAAAGCAGCATTTCCCGAAAGGAACTCACGAGATAGACAATCTTAGCATTGTTGAACAGTGATGATGAAATTCAACCCCGTGTAAGAGCAGATCATCATCAATTTTCAACAGTTCTAATATTATTTTGACACGGCTCTCCAATCAATTCACTTATCATTTAACCTTTTCAAGTGTTTCTATCCTTTCTTTCACATCTCTGCTTGTCTGCTTCATTCGAGGTCTCCTCTCTTTCGCTCCTGCAGTCCCTCGCGGTTTGCCTTCATCGGGCCATCATGCCTCAAGATAAAGACCGGAGAAGCGGTTCCGTATTCTTAATTTAGTTTTCATTATGCCTTACTCTTCTTAGGGCAATAGAGTAGGCATGAGAGATCTTTTCATCCAGTTTGACGCATAACGTTTAATGTCTGACCTGTTTTACCTTGTTCCACTTCGAGCGAATGTGACGCAATGCATGCACAAGGCGACCCTCGAAACAAGGTTTGTTGATCATCTCCCGGCCGACCAAGAACCGCGAAGGGAAGACGTAGTCTGAGGCCACAATCACGCGCGCCATCTTTCCGTATGGATCAGCACCGAATGAAAGTTCCGTGCGGTTTTGTTTTGCGTGGAGCGATGCGATGAGATAACATCCGATGGGGTCCGCTTATTTTTCCACTTTTCCCGAGATGTGCCGTAATATTTGCTCGTGATTTCTGATAACATTAACCTTGAAAAGCCAGTTCATTCCATTGATCACACGGAATATTTGGAAAGGTTTAGCTGAAAAAAATGAGGCCATCCACAACCTAAGAACGGGTCTTTGCGAGTTTAATTAAAATAACTAAAATGAAAACAGTGCTGTTCATATTTGTTCAAAAATGTCTACCAGTCATTAAAAAAAAAATTACTTAGAGCAAATTATTATCCTCATTATTTTGAAAATTTGCTATTAGCAATTTCTTAAAGGAGTTTTGATTGGTTTACACTTATTTCTGTTTCTTTTATTGATGTATATCGTCCCTAATATTGAGCAACGTGTCTTCAGATTTACTCACTCATAAACGCACAGCCCAAACTATTCCAGACACAACCACGAAATTTTCAGTTTGTATTCCACTTGTCATTTAAAGGCGCGTGTGCGAGAAACAATTTTTGGGGTCGTTTTTACCCCATTATTAGAGTTAACTTCATACCTCCCAAAAGAAAAGTATTATTGCATCTAGTGCACACCTTTTATATTCGCCTTTTAAAGTTACTTACTTTCGAAATATTCGGTGGACCTTTACCTATATCGTCGAGTAGAAAAAGGAATACTATATTTATCTCTAACTTTCAAGCATAATGCAAGCTTCGTCTTCTTTTCTTTGAATTTTTAGATCCAAATGTACTTTTCTTCCATTTCAGCAATAGAAATCTACCGTTTCAACCAGGCGTATGGGTGTAAAATATGCACAACAGCGGAACTGCTTTCACCTAAGGCCACTGTCAACAGTTTACAACGGTATTCATAATGGCCAAATCATATTATAGTCTTCAGTTCCCGACTAAATTTAACAGGTTCCTTTCGCCAGCTAACTTATATTTTTAAATAGTATTATCTTTTTAGGAAGAGCAGAAAATTGGCGGTATATTAATGGACATCATCGTAATTTCAGTGTGCGGCCGCGTTCTAAAACTTTATTATGCTGGCAGTTTTAATCTCAAATACAATGCTTAGCTAAATATTTCAATTTAAAGAGCTATATTTCTTTAGGAGAATAGCGTTATTAATAACCTTACTGGTAGCAGTATGGGATTCTAGCCGCTCAGAATAATCAACTTTAAAGAAGCTTACAAAATTACTTGAAAATGTGGAATTAGCCACATACACCCGTTAGTCAAGCACGATTTATTTTTCTCATTTCTGTTATAGTCTACTTGAAACAAATACACGAAACATTTTCCGCGCATCCGATTAAATTCGGAATTGTATGTTTAGGATGGCCGAATTTCGTCTCTTCTCAGCTGGGCTCTTCCTTGAAAGCAGGTATTACCTGCAGCAGCGAATCACAAGAGCTATCTCGCTGTTGCATTACTCTATCTCGCGGCCTTAGAGGTTAACTGCTAATGCAGATGGCGAAATCTTGTCGTGGGCTTAATGGAGGATCGATGCTTTGGAAAGCCAAGCACTTGCCGTGCGGTGACGAAGGGAAGGGAAGACTGTGTCCTCGCCGAAGTGTCAACTATTGTGTCGCTCGCTCGTACGACGTGGCTACACCGCGCCGTGGTATGACGCATGGGCTCACGGACTATGCAGGTACTTTTGTCTCTGATTTTTTTACTCGAGCCTCAAACCTAATTCAGCTTTTTCAATTAAACTACTGTCGAGAGGCACAAAAATGCGAAAATAATTAAAACGATGGTACAGCCATTATTGTTATATGGAGCGGAGGTGTAGAAAGAAAAAGAAACAGATAAATAAGAGAGCTGTTTACCAGGTCAGACATCGTAGCCGCAGTCCACAGTAATAGCGTTTCAAAATGCCCGCAGCAGAGAGTTGTGCACAGGGCGATTTATTTATTCCCAACGCTCGCAATAGAGATTTTGCACTCCCGAGGAATTGCATTAAGTAGACATTAATTTCAACAGCACGTCTTGTTAGAGCGACAGTACTTGCAATATGTAGAAAGCGTGATTTGAGATATTATTGCCTTCAAACAAGAGCTGCATCAGATACACGAACTAAGTGAGACTCATTGAAGCAATAGTGGCTGTTCGGTATCAAGTGCCCCTCCACAATAATGCCTGCTATCCTCACACCTTAACATTTTCGGATTTAAGTTTTTCGTGGTCTATGCCTAAGTTCTATTTCCTGACATATCCTCCTGATAAAATAAACCTCAGGTTCGTTTTTCAAACGTTTTTTTCCTTAGAACAATTTCACAGAGATTCTTTTATAAATATTTCGATCCATAAATTTTCATCGAAAAAAACTTAACGAACTGAGCTTCCGGGAAAATAAAAAAACGAGACAGAATGAAAGATTCTACTGGAGGATTTTCTGCGCATTTTTAAACCTCAAAATATTTCCTCCGAAAAAAAATACTAGACCTGGGCCGAGAAAATTATAAATATAGAGAAGAAAAGCACGTGACCTCGGCACAGCAACGTGATGGGAAGAATTAATAAAATTCCCACAAATCAAGTCCTTGATGAGTACCAATTCAACGGAAATGGCCCTAGGAGAATAGGACGAGGTGGTAAAAAAGACCAAGGTTTTCCGCCACATCTCCATCATGATCACCATTCGGGCGTCGCATGCTAATGCAGAATTTTGAAGGTCCTGCCTTGTATCTCGGGAGAGGCTTGGCGGGCATTTCATCAGCCGCTTCCGCTGCGGCGCGTTACTAGAATGCCGATCAGGTTTTTTTATTTGGCAAAAGATGAAAGAAAATGGTCGAAGATGTTTTTTTTTAATTAAATCTACGGATGAGGAGACACGGCTTCGTTCGGACTTTTCGGCTCCAATCTCTAACGGTGAAACGAAAGACGGTGAGTCGACTGCGATGGATGCACACCATAGTAAAAAACAGGCTCAGCATCTTTCCCTCCGTAGGTTCTTTGCCAATCGAAAAATTCTAATCGTCCTCTTTGAGCACAGCGGTGAATCGTTTCCGTGCACTAAAGTTAAGAGAGAGTCATGGTAGATTAGACCAAGGACCGATAAAAAAAATTGCCCGTGATGCGCGGTTAACTGAAAAAAAACTACAGTATTTTCCAGCAGAATTATTATCCCTTGAGGCGATCATGGACATAAATGAGCTGATAGCAGGATCGTCATGAAGATTTCAAAGAAAGGGCTAGGAAGGATACTGATTTGGAGAGTAACGCTTAACGGCGCGGAAACAAGAATGTTTGGGAAAGAAAACGAAAACAGAATAGACGCGTTCAAAATGTATGTGTTGAGAGGCAGCCATGGTGAGCAATCGCGAAAACACGGAATACACGAAGCATTGAGTCCATGGAGTACGTTCGCTTCCTCGGGGGGGAGGGGGGGGGGGGCGAGACTGCGTCAATGTGGATATACCACACTCAGACTCATTCAAAGAAGGAATTTTTATATTTTCCGCCCAAAATTTCACATCTTGGGAACCAATTTTCTCCCTCGTATACCGTTAAATGCACAGACAAAAGATAATGTTATTAATTACGGTGAGAGCAGTCCATTCATTCAATGGAAAATTATAATCGAAAGTTGACACCATTTACACCAACAACTTATCTAAATACTGGGTATACAGTGATTTTGTTGGTGATGGCATATGAATGGGTCGCCGATTGCTGCAAATGAGGTGTTCAGATCAATAGATAGGGAATATAAAAAAAAACTGGAATGTAACGCAACGATTAGTGCCAGCACCAACAAGTCATCTGAACGTTTAACACACAAGGAAACGCACAAACGCGAAAGGAAGGTGAATTTTCTATTACTTTCAGATATATTTTCATTTAAAATTAGAGTCCATACAAACAACATACCTCATAAAACATACGAAAATAATGCACACACACACAAACATTTCCCACGAAGCAGGAAAGAGCCCTGCGTGATTTTACCGGAGAGAATCAATTCATTGTACCCAGCTGTGACGTAATTAGGAACATGCTTTGGGGGTCTGGGGGTGAGGCCCCCCTTCGAGCAACAGGGTTCCGGGAAATTTTTTGAAAAATCACATGCTTAGAAATACACTTTATATCATTTTGGTAATTAAAATTTCACTTTGAGTAAATTCAGTAATTATATGCCAAAGCTAGACAATAATTTAAAATATTCTTTTTATTTCTCTGAGGCTTTGGGGGGGATCTATCCCCCTGATCCCCCCCCCCCATAGTTACGCCACTGGTACCCAGTGTCACCTTAAGCTTTCCTAGACGTTTTCTTAATCTCGTAAAGAGATACATAGGTACTTTATTTCCTTCCACGACGAAAAAGTCTAGAGACACTTCACAGTTACAATCCATACTTCGAATGAAGACAAAAATGTGACTAAACGATCCTGGTTTGAACAGTCGCTAGACGTTATCGCTCGCAGTTATCATGTCCAAAAGACGACACAACGGTAAAAAAGAACAATTAAAAAAAGAAATACAAAACGTAAAAATGGCTTCGCTTTCTAAACATGAGGGAGAAGAATAACATGGCCACCGAGCGCATCCTTACACTCCATTTCCATAGTTACTTCATTTACCGTCCAACAAAGGCCCCATTCAAAAAACGAAGACTGCGAGTGACTAAAATCAGCCATTTCAAAAAAAATGAAACAACAAAGAGAATACGAGGGCGCCGAAGAAGCACCGCTGAATAAATAGTAGAGGAGGGTGAATCATATGAAAGGGAAGCAAAGGATTTGAGTGAGTGCGATCGTACGCGCGGAGAAAGCGAACTTGAGAGAGGAGAGACAATGGCCTTTTGTGCGGTGGCACGCGGAGACATCAACGGTGGAAGGGGTCACGAGCACGAAGTGTCCCTGCTGCCGTGAAGTTGTCGTCTCCACCCTTTGGAGCACCGTGTGCACGCGTGCTGGGAGCCTTGAACGGGGGAGGATCACACCGATTCATGAACTTAACTAAAGTCTTGATACCGACACAAACTCGACTCTGTTTCCACGACAACTCACTTGACTCCCGACTCAAATTGAGTCGCCAAGTTCCAAAAACGTCCGCTGCCGTGGCCTCACGTTTAAAAAATGAAATATCTCTCGTAAAAATACTTCAACGCGGCATATTGTACTCCCGACTTATTACATATTTACTCAATTAAGTAGTCGGATAATTTGCTCCTTGAGAGCGTAAGTTGACACCAGGTCCACTTCAATAGTGCTCCGCAATGACAGCAAGCTTAAACTGTTTCTTTTTTTATAGAGACTCATCAATTAGTTCGCGGAAACCATGGAAGCAAAGTTTCCCTACCATTAAGTTTTCGTGGAACACCTCTTACTTGCGGGGAACGAAATTACGCAACCTTGTCGACAGCTTACATTAAAGGCATTTGTTCTCGTATCGAGTCCGTTAAATGAACAGAGAAGAAGTTCAATTTGAGCTCAACACCTCAGGGGTGACTCATAAGAAATTATGAACGTGAATCGATTCAGACACATCCTGGCTTCAGCAGTTTCCTGGCAATACGGATTTGGCCAGGAAACTGTTCGGGTGGGGAGGTTCTTTTGGAGAGGGGGGTCGTGTGGATTCACTTGGAGGGGGCAATCTTGATACCTCCAACTCTACCGGTCTTGAATTGTCTTTTTTCAATGAACAAAGGCCGTTTAAAACCCGCGCTATCAACTTTTCAGGAAGCAAACATTTGCCTGTAATATGGCAATAAAATGTTTACCTGTGACTAAACATTGGGATAAAATTTTTCCTTCTTAAAGTACAGGTATTAACAAAGGTCTACTGTAGACACCTAGAAATTTTCAAGAAGATGGCTTAAAAGTTTTAAACAAGTAATTTGTCGCATGAAATGATGATTCCAGCGGAAGCGATGCGCACTCTTAATACACAAGCGTTTCGGAGATGGCTTTGCACCTCAATACGGCCCAGAATGCACGGAGAATGTTTTCCAGGGGGGACCGACAGCCAAGGATTATTTATTCCTTTCGAACGCACTTAAGGCAGACCCTCAGTTTGAAGGAAGAGGAGGCATTTGGTGCGTGCAAGAGTGCGTGCTATCTTCCACCGAATTCACGTCCCGCTGAGACGTCGGACACACACGGCCGCTCTCCCCCGTGACACAGCCGAGTGCAGTGACGCTCTTGACTATGAATGTACGGTGACGAGGAGATTCCAAGAAGCCGCGACTTTGGGAGCCTCACGGACCGAGGGAAATCTTTTCTTCCTCGAAGGAATAAGCATTTAAGAAAACCCTGGGACTGGGAGCGAATACAAGGAAAAGAGTTGATCATCAAGATTTCTTAATACTTTCAAACAAAAACGTCTCATTGTAACGTTTAAATTTTAAACTTCATTTATACATTATTGGTGTTCCATTTATCTTGACCACCCAAAATAACTTTTTGTCCAGATGCAAATTAAAAAAATGTGTCAAGCAAATGTTCATTAGCCGTCAGGAGGACATCGATCAGCATGATTGCTTTCCTTGAAGCTTTGTTATTTACAATGATATGAAGAGCGGTAGGTTTTTTTTAATGGCACCCTATAATTTTTAATCGGCAATTCATTTCCTCTCCCATAGACTTATTCAAAAATGTAGCACAGCTTCTGTAGCACCGACTCTTTAGCGCTTAGTGCTGGTACGCGGGTTATGTAAATGGCCCACTGTTTAGTTCGAAACTAAAATTCGAAACTAAACTTCGAAACATTAGTTCGAAAATTAAGTGGAAACTAAAGTTCCCAAACAAAGTTTCGAACTTTAGTTTCGGAATTTAGTTTTGGACTTTAGTTTCGAACTAATGCTTCGAAATTTAGTTTCGAACTAAACAGTGGTCAACTAACATAAACCGCGTACCTGCACTAAGCGCTAGAGGGTCAGTGCTACAGTAGCTGTGCTACATTTTTGAATAAGTTTATAGGAGAGGAAATGAATTGCCGATTAAAAATTATATGGTGCCATTTAAAAAAACATACCGCTGTTCATATCATTGTAAATAACAAGGCTACAAGGAAAGCAACCATGCTGATTAATGCCCCCCTGACGGCTAATGAAAATTTGCTTGACATATTTTTGAATTTGCACCTGGACAAAAAGTTATTTTTGGTGGTTAAGATAAATGGGACACCGTATATATTTTCACCGTGTCCAACTGATAGTTTCCTTTAGAAAATATGACACTATACCACCCTCAATACACTCTTCTACCCCTAATATAATACAGATTTAGTTACCTACAACTTCCCGTAAAAATATTGAACTACTGGAATAATTTTTAAAGAATTGCCAAATACTATATAGAGAGTCTCCAAAATCTCTAACTTCTACACTCTTTAAACTCTAAAATTATAATATTTTTGAAACGAGTTCTACCATAGAGTAAGTATATACTATATAATTACGCAATGGTTCTACACAGATATAAAGTATTCCGAATGTTTTTTGGAGGGGAGACAGGCCGGACTGATATGCAAAATACAACATGTAAACCTACATTAACCGGAGGAGTATTTAAGTAACAATATATACATAGGAATGAAATGTAAGCCATCAAGTGGTGTTCTGCCCACTGACAGATTCCAAAAACCGAAATCGTCTCCACCTCCTTCTGTCCCGTTCCTCCTCCTTACACCTTCTTCCTAACCTCACTCCGTCCGTCACCTTTAGCCTTCTTCTTTCTCTTCTCATTCCACTGTTCCCTCGACTGATGTATTTAAAATCCCCCTCCCTATGCCCTATCTTAAAAATGATGGTCCTATCCCTTCTTCCCAAGATCCACGTTTCGCTTCCATTGAATACAACACTCTACATATATCATTTCGCCAGTCTCTTTCTCAGCCATAGGTCCATGCTGCTAATTAACGTCTACCTCTCCTCAATGTAAGCTTCTTTTCCATTGCTAGTCTTCACTAGATCTCTGTCTCATTCCCCCACTCTGAAAAAGTCATAAAAGAGTATTAATACTTCCATAGACATGGCGCATGATTCTTTGCCCTAATTCAGAGTTAGATACATAATTTTTCCTTCCTAATTTCAAGGGGGGGTTGCCCCCTTATGTACTCTACCAACAATATAGTGTATACGACGACTCGAGGGCTGTTCCGACGCCGAGGAAATCCTGCGAGCATTAGCGACGGCGTGATGCATAATGGAAGAACCGAATTCCACCCCTATACCACCCCGTCCCACCCCCATAATCCACCCCTTCCCCCCTTTTCTTGAGCGTGTTGCTGTAAGGAGGGTGGGAACCGTTGGAATTAACTCCCTCCGCCTCATCTACGTCTCCGAACGAGAATCTTGAATAAATTTACACCCGAAATTTGTTCCACGCCGACACTCTCCATTGAAAAGAAATAAGCGCTCATGTTCCTAAGATGAAGCAACCTGAACAACACCCGCCCCAGGAGATGGTGCTTTTTCAATCTTAGATAGTCCTTCTGTCCAGAATAATAACGTCTGAAATAATGATGATAAAAATCCTGTTTGGAGGAGTCACCGGGTGCTAAGGTCTTTCATTAAATAGTACAATTTTTAGGTAAGATTTCAAGAATATATTTTGCATTCCTTTTATCCATAAAGGCTAAGAAACAGATACTAATCAATTGAAAATATTAATGAATTAAGTCTCATTCATAATAATATTCCATTTAACATTTTCAAACTCACATTGAGTAAACTTTAAATGCAAAATGAAAACAAAAAAAATATTTTAATAACTAACGTCACGATGCTACGCACCACGTTAAACCTCCAAATCCTCATTCATGCCACATATCAATGTATCGATGATGACATTTTTTTCCAAAATAAAACATTGAGCCGAGCATGACACTAAATAAAAATAAAACTTCGACCAAAAAACAGGTCCATATTTACGAGGAGCGAGCGGTCTGGCTGCGAATTTGTTTGATACATCCACCAAATACTGGATAACGATCCTAAAACAGTCGCCACGAAATTGTATCAACGGAAAATAGGTAAATAATAAATAAGACCGAGGAACTGCACAGTAACAAAAAATTTCGTGGGAGGTTCACTTGAACATTCCTCGGGGTGATTGGAGGGGGTTAGACTGTATCACCCGAAATTTTCTGGGAGTTAAAACTCCTTAGATTACCCCCTCTCTGGCTTCGGTCTTGCAAGTGGGCTTACCACATTTGTAATCGTTTAAAATAGGGAAAATATGAGAAAAACTGAAAAATCCACTTCGATTAAACCATTTACTAATATGGACTATGTACTATCTGCACTTCAGTGACCTGATGAAGCCGATTACAACACCGGTGAACCTGTCGTATTATATAAGATGGACAAAACAGGTTCCATCCCGAATACCCATATATTCATAAACTAAAATTGCATTAGCAGAAAAAAATGGAATCAGTATTTGCCAGCAGGTGCCCCAAAATCCAAAGCTGATGGCAATGGGCGGTAGCTTTTTACTAAAATCGGTCTATCTTGCATAAATGTACACGTGAATTCCCGCATGCGATTCATCAAAAAGAAATACCTACATGATACAGACGCATAAAACCCGCCCACCTCCATGTAAATTGCACGGACACGACGCGCCGAATTAAGAGTAGAAGTAAGTAGCGAAAATCAAATTAAAGCTGCAAATTAAAGGCACTGATTGGGATTGAATTGTGAGACTTTCTCGACAATTACATTTCCTATTTCGATTCCCGAACACGCGCCTCGGTGGAGCATGGGATGATCACCGTGGGAACGAACACAGTTAGCGCCAGGTAAACAAAGCGGCGGTTGACACAAATGTACGCCGCCTCCATTCCACGAAACACACTCCCTTAGTTATCGTGCGAGACGAGATTCTCTCGGTGGGCTTCTGACAGAAGGAAGGAATAAGGGACAAAATGAGACATGAGAAATGGCTCTGGAGTGAGAGCTCAGCAGGTGAGTGCTCTGATTTTCATGAATACCAGCCACACGATGATGTTCCAATGTTACCATTCACAATGAGGCAAATTAAAAATCGATTACTCGGTATATAGGTCTGTCATGACGTGGAATATCATCGAAAAAGAAGATCACGTTCCTGTATTTTTTTGTGATGGGTTTAAATATCCAAAACATCCAGGTCACTTTCACGGAAATCTCACACAAATGTCACTTCGATCCTTTTACATGTCTGTTCCCAGCTATTCTAGATGATGTGAAAGATTGAAGCCTTTCTTGGACCGTTTAAACTCCATTTCCCACCGAGTTAAGGCTAATGTGATGCCCAAACTTTTTCAGGAGCCTTTTCCAACTTCGCCGTAACTAAAGATGCTACGAATTTCTACTGACAAATCGTCGGCTACAATTATTATGAATTATCGGGAAGCAGGAGAAGATAATGAAATGAGTTTAATACTATAATCTAAATCCGCTCCTCAAAGTTAATTAATGTTGTATAAAAATTCAAAAAGAAGCTTCTAATTAATAACCAGCCAAAATTATAATTTAATATGAAAAATCCCGGAATAACTCTATTTAACGCGTCTAGAGGAAGCAACTAGGTGTCATACACAGCTATAAATCTTTACCTGAAGTTGACAGCTAGTTGCTGAAATTCAGACCGAACACAATGAAGCTTTAGCTGGACTAACTATGCGTTTCCTCCTTTATTTATGAGAGATAGAGAGAAGCCCTTCATTTGCAACACGGTGCAGTGGATTCCGTTTAAAATTTAATTATTCTTTCGTCGAAAGTGTGTCGTGTAGCGTGGCGTGACTCGGGTTGATGCTGAGAGGACATCATGTCAGTAACAGGTCTTCACTCACGATTCGTTATCTGCTCAGTATTCCTCACTCTACGACGAACCAGTTACGAACAATCACGAATGACAATCCGCTAACGGTTAACACTGCTAAAACCTGAAAATCACGGTGAAAAAGCGAGAGCTAATTAATAATAAGTCTGACCCACCATTTTCTTGACCACAACGTCACTGTCGCCAACCCTTGTTCCATGATTTTCGCAGTCCACTAAATAAATACTATACTAATGCCATCGAGAGCCACGCGCGGTGCTACAGTCACTCTTTGCGATCTCTGGGCTCTGATTGGCTGATCATGTCCGTCCAAACAGGAAAATAGACAAGCGAGATAATGCAAAAGTGATTGGGACTACCATTTATTCCCACTATTTCGCCTAAAACGGTCATTTTTTCAGCGGTCATCTGAGATATTCCTCAAAAGGGATAAAAAAATACTACAGTAATAAATAATAACTGTGACCGTTCTATTAATTCGCTAATGGATTCGACTAGAGCCTAAATCACAGGTTAAGTCTTATTTCAACTATCTGAGGGATAGCTCCAAAAGTACGTTAGCAGAAGCCGTGGAAATGATAGTTCGTGCCACCATGTTATGCCGCAAAAGGATATTGTTTTCACGTCTCAAGAATACTCGCAAGCAATGGAAATTTGGAGTAACTGAATAATGATGAGAATCGAATGGATGGACGGAGTGTACAATAAAGAAGTCTTAAGGGGGGTAGGAAAGAGGATGAGTCTTGAGAAAACTTAAATGAGAAGAATATAGGGGTCCTTAATCGGCCAAACATTGATGGCTTGATGAAGACAATGGTCGAGGGGCAAGGGGACGATGGGAAGGGAAGACCTCGGAGCAGGTGAGGACTTAATATGCGAATGAGAAGAAATGCTTAGCGGCGGAAAGGTTAGCGGACAAGAGAACTGAGCGGAGAGCTATGTCAAAATAACATTAGGACTGTAGCAAATTTATGATGATCTTCTCTAAAATGCGGTTGAATTTGTTTAATTTAAATAATAGGAGAAATAATCAAATTGACCCATGAATGCGTATTAACCTTCCACGCTGATTCACATTATAGTGAGGCGAAAAACCTCAGCCACTAAACGAGTACTAGGAATTGAAATAAGCATGGAATTGCCTCTTTTGTGTTGGAGAGATAAATGCTTGATTAAAAGACACAAATGTAGACATCTCCATGTACATCTGGTTCGCTCGTGGAAGTGAAAATTAATATCGAAATTATGAAACTTTAAATGTGGTAGGATGATTGAGAGGATATTTCCGTAAACGCATCTTAGGATTGTTGACAATTGCTGATGAATAATACTGGCCTGCCCTTTGTGTACATATTCCCAAAGTCTTCCAAGAGGCATAGCACATTCCAAATACAGGGATTGATTCATTTGGTTGTGGCTACCCAATGCTTTGCTACCTTGACCACGATCTCAACACAAACACGCATTCACTGGAATGTCCGGGCGGAAATACTTTAGCACATGTTCCTAACTGCAAGGAATACCATTTAGCCACACAACACAAGTCCCATCGCTGACTTTACACAATGCGTTTGCGGTTAAATTCGCGGTTACCTTTCGGTGCGCACAAAGTTCTCGAGTCGACTATTGACTTTTGATAAGGAGAAAGGGACTCATACAAAGCGCTGAAGCGTGAGAAATATACACACGGTTGGAGAGAGGACCACCTTCCAGATGCACTCGCTGTTTCCTGGCAGTGATTGGCAATCGAAGTTGGTTGATAGAAAGTTGGTTGGCTGGGCGCAGTTGAAACTTGGGCGAAGGTTCAAGGAGTGAGGATGAAAGTATTGTGCAAGTATTCTACTAGTTAAGATAGCTGTACATGGAATACTATGCTGGTAACCCTGTGTAAGGGTACGGCCCGCCAGGCATAGTTTGTCATAGCTGGCTATTCTGAGACGTCACACAACAACATGTTTATGCATACTTTTGAAATGGAAATCTTCCATTTCCGGATCACTACACCCGGCTTGTCTTCCCTCCCATCATGGACCACCCTCTTCACTTCAAAGTAAGGCCTTCTCCCTTTCATTCCACCTCTTTCATTAAATACTTTTCTTCCTTCCTCTCCATCGCTTGCCAAACAGTTTTTCTTTTAACTATACTAACATCCCCTCCCTAATTAGTACTGCCTAGTTACGTGCCACTTACATTTTAAAATAATAGCGTCATATTTTATCAAGTGATGGATAAAACAATCACTCCGGTTGTGCGGCAACGATACATTTTCTGTAGAAATAACACATTTTTGTCTTGGAAATTCCGGGAGGAAAATGTAGCCACGTGCTCGTGTCCCCCGGGCAGAAATCTGGACCCACGGGACTACCTGACACTCGAATACACAAACATTTAAATCCATTAAGGCCGCGCGCAATCCACCATCACAATCGATCACTTTCACATTCTTCAGATTAGCGATCATCGAAGGCCGCCGTGGACAGGGCACCTCACGCAAGTGGGGTCGCCGTGTTACGCACCCCAGTTTAATATTAGACGCGAGAGTGGCCTTATTAAGGCAGAGCGGCTGGACAAGCCGAAGCCCCCACGCAAGCACTCCGAATCTGACTGAGGGCGTAATTGATCGCTTGGCCACATGAGGGAGCGACGCAATCGGCATGAAAGGGAAACAGAAAATTAATACGCGCAAAACAAGAAAGAAGTCGTCATCCCCAAATCAATCTGAGCTCCCGCAGTTAATCGCTATCATTTTAATGCGCCAAATATCTTCTGCCCTCGAATGGAATGCTAAGCTGTCCAAAATTGGACGCATGCCGTCGTCTTATGGAACACAGGTTCCACAAACTCCACAGCCGAGTGTTATCCCTGGTTAGATTTTTCAGCTATAAAAAAACAGCTTGATCGAAGTATTATAATATACTTCTTCCATTCATCAAACACCACTTAGTTTCAATTCCTCCATACTAGTATCGCCTATTGACGTAAAACGCCAAGGAATATTCAAATCAAGAGGAATTTGTAACTATGGAATGTACGATTATAAAAACCTAAATTTCATGAATACCCGGGTATTTAAGGTTTCAAAAACAGACAAAACTCGCATAATAGAATGTCCCTCGTGGCATTCTTTCGGCATCCAAAAATTATGCGACGAGAGATTCTGACACGTAGGAAAAGCCTTGGAACTCTTTCTCGAAGCAGCTAAGTCTCACAAATGAAGCAGAAAGAAGGAATTGAAGTGTTCTTAGTGGGTATTATAGGAAGAGGGGATGTTGCTCACGCAGGACTTTTCTTCCTTTCTGCACAATGGAAGGACAAACAGTCCTCTTGACGGCAATACAGTTAGGGACATTCAAGCCACTTTTAGATCAATAAATCAATTAAGTAAAAAGGTTACAAGTTACACTCTAACATCAAGAAATTCCCTCACAGCCTTACAGCCGCCACCTAGGCACATGACTTATCTCCTTGAACCATACTATTCCACAGATCATTATTTTTTCCCATTTCTTGGTCACTCCATTATTCCGCCAACCTCTTCCAATGCCAAATCAACTTCAGGAGATTCAATGTCCGCGGTCCGATTGACCTTGAGCTATGCTACTTATCCCATGTTAAGATGAGTTGTGAATGCCACGTGGATCAAAGAGAATACAAACGAAGACACTTAAGTTTCACAGATTTTCGCCTCACATACGGAGGAGACGCGAGGTGTTAAACCACATAAAACTAAGTCAGTCTCCCTTGACATTATCTCCAATTTCCTCCTCCAAAGTCAGCAGAAAACCGTTTTCGAGGAGACAATTTCACTTCCAATTTAAAGTGCCTTCCGCCTTGTGCCATTGTGCATTAGCGACGCATTGGATCACAGCTGCTGATTACATCCGATGCGCACAGATCTGTGGGGAATCGTTTCAAACAAATAAATAAACTAATAAACAAGAAGACATTCGCTAAACTGGAGTAATAAAAACTAGAATTATTATCATTTCTAAAAATGTATACTGTTGAATTACTTTTTAAATGCTGATAATGTTGAAATTCTGAACAATTGAATCTCTAAAGTGTTGGAAATATCAAACTGCGTGCTATTGTACTACTGATAATCACCAAAATGCTGGGATCACAACTGGAATTAAAGCAGTAAACACTGAAATATGTGTCGACTACTGCACTCTCAAATAGTTGGTCATTGTACCGCTGAAAGTTTGCAGCCTTTTTGAACAATTGCGGATATTTGAACCGTTGTATGCGTGGTGAATTGAAATTTCAATAAACGCTAGGTTTAAAGTATACGACACCTTCAAAAATGTTGCATTGCAGAGCAAGCAAGGAACACAGAGTGGCCTCTATTGGTTTCTACTTCTTGTTTTGAACTCCAAACTTGGGAGCAAAATATTACGATAAATTAAGATTAAAGCCAAACGGCTTTCGTATAAATTTTACAGATTCAAGACTACATTCTCAAAACAAAAAAACGGCGAGCACGTCAATTTCAAATGGAATTGACTCGAACAGATGGTGACATCGATAAGCACCACTTTTTCTTGGATTTTACAAGTGGTCTTTTATTAGCAAATTCAATCGAGGGACTGTGGGGTGAGGCAAGGTTGGGTATTTACCTGCTTTTAATTTGTTGCCATATTATTTTCTAAAATCGATGGTTTAATTTGCTCAGCGTCGAATAGCCGGAAAGAGTTTTTAATTATCGCAAATCATTAAAATTTATACTGCTGCTAAGCGATAGGTACAAATGCTGGTCGATGATGGCGGCTCATAACAACTAGAAATACCGTAAGAATGCATATTTATCTATTTCTTTTATCAGTACTGCAAATTTTATGTGGACAGCTAATCGTGAATAGGGTTGAATATGAGTCGCAATTTTTCGACCGAAGGACAAACACAATTTGATAAAAACAGGGAAGAAAGTGAGATATGAAACCGTGATGCCAAGGCAAATGAGGCGAGGAAGGGTAGGAAGGAATCGAACGTCGAGAGTGTGTCTGTGAAGGAGAGAGAGAGGTTTGTGGGGTGGGGGGTAGAAGGCACAGTTATACCTCTCTCTCCAGACACTCTCGGCAGCTTATAAACTCGAGCGAGGGGGGATCGGGAGGTGGTGTTGGGATGCGTCGCCCTGGTGACCGCAGACGGCGGCGTCTCGAGAGACGAACACAGTTATCCCGAGCACGGAGAGCACATCGCGGATAAGGATGAAGACAAGATGGAAGGAACCAACTCGCATCGGAATAAAATTAACAATGGGAGCTGTAGGTGGTCTCCTAGGTCAGAAGACCTGAATATATTCACAAAACATTTGCATGCTCTCCATATAAAATTAAAATAAAAGCCGTAACTCTTATTAACTAAGGTTGAGAGAACATTAAAAAACAATTTTCGACACTTTATTGAAAAAAGAGTCACCCTTTGGTACGATTCAATATTTTTCGAGAATTTCATCTTTTCAATGTCAGCGGGAAATATGTTACGCACTTTTGTCCCCATACACAAAAAGGAACGTTAATAAAATCCAAATCTTGTTCAGCAAGTAAAAATAATTGTGCCATCAATATCGTAAAACATTCAACAGAGATACAATTATATCACTCTCTTCGGCGAAATGATAGCTTCAAGCAAAGTCCACACCAGAATAACGCCCTGAATACGGTAACCAAAACACCCACACACCTTTACTCATACCGTACTCGTGGTAACAAGCATAATTTAGAGATAGCTAAAACTACACCTTCCTCTCAGCTCTAGAGAAATAGAGGTTTTAAACATTAGTTTTATTATCTTTATGAAATTTACGCCTTTGGCGAATAAAACCAATTTCGCATAAAACCCAAAGCACGCAATCAGGTTGAAAACAAAGAGCTCCATTACGACGACTCGGGGGTTGAGGAGAACGAGCGGCGACATTTGATACGTAGTGTGGAGGAGAAAAGGACGGAAAGGAGGAACGACGAAGTGCTGGACATGGTGGGTGAGGAGAGGCAGCTTCTGGATAGGATTCAAATTAGACAGAAGGTATGGATGGAGAGAGTACAGAGCGGGGAGGGGATGTTGAAAACTGTGTTATCAGAGGGTAGAATGTTAGGCAAACGAGGGAAAGGAAGGAAAAGAATAGTATTTATTGATATAGAATGAAAGGGAGTACCTGCGCTTAATTGCGAATTGAAGAGGGAAGACCAGTCAGGCCGAAAATATCTGCAAAATACTCATATGGAACAATATACCTTACCGGGTAGAATGCTTTAATATAAAATTATAATGGAAATGTTTACTTCGTGAAAACAAAGGAACACTATTTGTTGGGCCAACGAAGTAAGAGCCCAAAATGGATCGGGTTGACGTTCGAAAAATCAAGAATAAGAATGAAATAAGTTCATCGCTAACTTATAGACAATACAATTCAGTTTACTACAGTTATACCTTCACGAAGAAAAATAAAATGGATGCATCGGAAGCATTATCACGTGATACTGAGTTGAATGCATTGAGTCTCGGGTGATGTGAGCGTTAACCTTTTTTAGCTGATTTTAAAAGTTTTAACGTTTAAGGAGATGTTAAAAACGGTGTTCAAAGAGATGTCCATTATGGGAGGAGAAGAGTCCATAATTATTAACAAGCCTTGCCTGCAAACTTACCTCAACCAGGTAAAATAGTTTAATTGAAGAGCCATCTAAATGGAAAGCAATGAACCGTACTTACACACAATGCCGATGGATCGTGAATGCAAAGAGCCTTATCTTCACGAATCCTTCTCCTTGGAATGAAAGAAAAAAAACGAAGGACGGTAGGCGAGTTTGCGATCAATTACGGCGCGGATTCGCTGAGGGAAATTGGGTCGCCCCGCAAGAAAGCCATTTCCGCAGAGATCGGACCATTGCTCCATTGAGATTTTTAATGAGGAAAGGGAAATACGGCCTACCAACACTCACAATCAGTCCTTCGTGGTGTAGGAAAAAATAATCCCTCTAAATGATCCATTCTCCTACGTAAGAGTCATTCATGACGCCAGTACCTAAAGGCGAATGCTTGGACGAAGAAGAAAAAAAACACCCATTGTGCCCACGTAGGTACCGACTGTAGAGTAAAATAAAGGTGGATGCAATTAACGCAAGGCAGTAGTTTTTTATTAGACCGTCATTATTATCGCACTATTTTTACGATTCTCCGCGAGAAAATAACTTTAGAACCTCACTATATACTTACTAGGTCCGACAGAAACGATAAAGTAAGGGATATATATACTTAGAAATTGACAGAAAAACGAAAAATAAAATAAAAGTGAGGAACTTACGGGGAAAGGTTGTTTTTACAAATTTTCGATGGGACGCAGCCCATCTTTCTCAAGTGAGAAGAGGAGGGAAAGAAGAAACCCTATGAATATAATAGACAACCATGTCATTAATACAAACAAATATTGAGAAAAAAACACACGTATTTCTCCAGTGAATTTCTTGAGGTATACGTTTAGAAAAGCAATATGTTCACAAAGCATACAACACGTTACATTAGAATGTTTCTCAAATGCCCAATAATAACTATCCATCCAGATACTAGCCATCTGCTAATAGCCCAATATATGGATATCAAATTATTTAATAAACCACTCCTAGATGACGTGTCTTCTTCAAAGTACCAAATGCGGCCCACTCCTCCAACCGCCTGAAACCTTTTTCTCGAAGTGAAACCAATGACGCAAACCCAGCCCAAATCAGCCGGAGTATAGTGAGGAAATAGGATGAGTAAACAGATTATACAACATACATATATATTTTGATTGCTTTTTTCTACTCAAAAAACTGCTGTTTGATAGTTACTGCGGTCATCGCGTTGAAAAAGTTTCGAAGGTTTTTGGTGTGGCATTTGGAGTTGGCTACCGGCAGCTGAGGCGCTAACGCAGTTTAAGGTAAGGCATGGGGTGGAGAGAAACTCGGCATCGGCGTTGGTCTGGTCTTGCCTGAAGGCACCACGGAGACCAGGGTTTAACGTCCCATACAACGGACGCAGCGTTGAACATAAAGTGCAGTACAGATAGAACTTAAGCAAGGATCGGGCATTCTCTCAGAAATATTTTTTACCGCTGGGATTTGAACCGGATCCTCAGGGTGGGAAGCCAATGCTCCAGCCTCCGCACCGACCCGATACTAAGATTTAGAGCGACCCTCGTTCCACAGTAACGCTGAGTCACTTTACGATTGAAAGTAGATAAAAAGGGAATTGCCGTCTTTTTCAGTGTAGGTATTCCGATTTGCTTGCACTGCGCCTGGCAAAGAGAGGCACCCAACGGAAGGAATTCCTCCCCATTCGGAGGAGAGAGATTCGTTGTCCGTGGCTGTGGGGTCGTCGTTGCGTTTTGTGGAGATTGCCTCGAAGCAACGAAGGAAACACGAACAGACTGGGACGATTACAGGATTTTCTTTCTCTTTTTCTTTCTCTTTTTCTTTCTCCACCTGCTCCACCAATGGACCCCTCCCCCCCACTCCTCCCAGACCCTCCACCTTCCAACTCCAGAATACCTTTGCCTCGTCTCGCGCGTGACGTCACGGGAAACAAAAGAAGCGAGGACTCGACCGACCCGAACTTGTTTCGGGAAAACCCGTTAACGGCGAAGAAGAAGAAGTTAAAATCCTCGAGGCCAAAGGCTAAGAAACGGAGCGAGAGGAATATCGCCATCCATTCTTACTTTGGATGGAAATATCGGCAGAGAAAGGCCTCGAAGGAAGTATACGGAGCAATAGATGAAGGCTGGAGTCACGTAGATGAGCTAATATTCTATGAACAAAGCGGAGAGCTGCGTGAGAGACAATCTCCGGATCGCTGACAGTCGATGATGATCATGAGGAGCTTAGCATTGAGTATGCCCTGTTAGCCGGAAGCTGCGCCTTTATCTCATTCGGTACGCACGGTTGAGAAAGAAAGAGAGAGAAAATGGAAGATAACTCCTCACTCCCGTCTGCATACAGTGGGTGAGAAAGAGGTCGTTGGCCCAGCCTCCTTCTCTTTGCTCAGCAGCGCAGCGGTGCGACTCATCCGGAGGGGGATGGGAGGCGAGATCTGATTTCCTTGAACTTTTTCCTGAAACCGGCGGGAAGCCTCCGAGATCACGGCACTTATCTTTTTTCCTGCCTTTTACCCGATGTCTTCTTTTTGCTATTCTTATTTTGCCGTTGCGTCCGGAGTGAGTCTGGGAGTTCGAATGAGGAGAGGCAACTTATACATGCAATAGGCGATGGTTCAGATCCGAAACCGTCAATTAGACGGATGTAACGACGACCAAATAAATCTCCCCCGCCCACTCATTCTCACGAACGTCTAAAAACAAGAGAATGCCAGAGTTGTTGTTCAGTTTTCAATTGTCGGTGACGTCATTGGAGTTGTGGCTCTTTCACGGAGAAGCTTCCATTTAGGGAAGGAAATGATCACAGCATTGGATGGAAACAACCACGAGAGTTCCTTGCACGAGGAGTAGCGGAGATCCACTCGCCATCCATCATGACGTCATCCACTTGTTCGCGAAAGTGCTACAGACGAAGATTATTATCGTGGCGAATAGCTCCATAAGTAGACAAAGGGTTGAAAAACGGAGAAATAAGGGTAATTTGACACTCTTCAATTCTTCGAACTCTATCACAATCGGCGGTTAAGAAAGAATTGGTAAAGGAGCCGAGAGACAGTTTTTGGGCGTCATGGTTACATAAAAGAGGGAGAGAGGGGGACAAAATAAACAGAAGAATGAGAGAGGGCGCAAAGGAAGTAAGGAAGGATTGGGTGCGGAGGAGGAGATATGAGCGCAGAGACGCTATAAACCTCCACCCCCAACACACATACACACATTCAATTAAAAAGTACGTATGTCCTCCGCGAAGCGCTGGAAGCTCCTTCATCCATTGGCACATTTCGATAAATTTATCATTTATATCCTGTCGAACGCCACCGTCGCTAAAGAATCTGCTTCCCATGGACATTAAAACCACACATGTTTAAGGACTCCAAAGAAAAAGCTTGAAAATAATTTGAAAAAAAAAGGATAGCAACCATAACGTATATAATGTTCTTTCCGTCATAATCAGAAGCTAGGCGCGTAAAAGTATTATAATTGAACTAAGGCATTTTTGTGTCCTTTCTTCGGAGTGATTAGCATGCAAATACCGGCACTGACGTCTGAATACGTTAGTTTAATGAAAATACCATAAATTTAAATCAAATAATTTAAATATTTTAACTGAAATATAATTGATCTAATAGTATTCTATTCTTAAGTTCGACTTTACGACTGATCTTCGTATGAATCGTTACACCACTTTAATTTTTCAAGGTATTCTAGTGAAAAAATGCGCTTGTGACAGTCCTTTTTGGGAAAGGGACGCGCTTTCCTAATCACCTATGGGATGTAGCAGCTCATCCACTTCTCCGTGCTCGGAATGCTTAATGGTCGACACAATGTCACGCGCAAAACAAAGCGAAGAAGGCGTGACTGCAAACGCAGAAGGTCCTTTAATCATGCGACTGCTATTAGAGCGGAGGTGGCGCCCTATTCCAGGAGTGGCGATCACATTCGATTCGACGGAAGTACGACGTCACATGTCTTCCGGAGAAGGTATCCACTTCATTCAAGAGCGCTGATTTGCATCCAACTCCGAAAGGCGCATTGAGAGAGTGAGCCACGGGAGGGGGGGGGGGGTGTTATAGCCACACCTGCCAAGGCGAATGGAGAAGCATTCATAGTTTTCCATTCACTCAGCCATTGTCGGTGATTCAGCGTTCACAGAATGTCCGTCTCAGGTAGTCGCGGTGATTAACTGGCTCCGTGACCCCATGTTGTCGCCCAAACCAGACAGTTTACTCTCATTTGTTAAATCATTATGACGCATTCGTTTGCGTTGTCAGTGTAGTGCAGTGTTCGTGTAAACGGAAAACTTACATCTCTACATTTATCTCATGTGTAAAAAATATGACAATCAATATGCAGCAATTGATTTAAATCATGGCATTTCAGTTAATTTCGCTCATTTTTATCACTACGATTTTTATACAACAGTTTCAGAGGGAAGTACACTAGGTAAGTGTGGAGGGGAGGGAAGAGAACAGGATGCGTAGATCGTAGCGTGAAAGGAGTAGTGAGAAGCCTTGTTGTGAATTGAAGAGAAAAGTCCGAGTTGGGTGAGGAGACAGTGATCGGTGCAACGCTCCATCGAAACCTACCTTGACCGGTAGAATCCTTTGATAATAATTATTCGACTTTTGGCCTAAAATATTGCAATCACCTCAAAGCAAATTTTCTTTTATTTCACGGAAAATTATTATTTTCACTTCTTTTTCCATGCCTTTTTAATGAGTTATTAAAAGCAGTGGCTTAACTAGGAATATGCTTTGGGGGAGATGAGAGGGGATGGGGAAGGGCGACCTCTCCCCCCTCACCCCCCCCCCCCCCACTTTTGGGAACATTTTGGAAAAATGACATGCCTGCAAATACATTTTACATAATTCCGGAACTTAAAATTTGGCTTTCATTACAAGTTAACGTTAAAATTTACTATAAGTCAAAACTACTCAATAGTTTTGAATATTATTTTTACATCTACATCTACATCTACAAATTACCCTGCGAGCCACCTCTAGGGTGTTTGGCAGGGGGTGATCAATCACCAGCATGCAGCATGCATTTGGACTCCCACATGCACACCACACCGTCCAAAAAACGTCCCGTATAATTTCTCTGAGGCTTTGGGGGGGGGGGGATCTATCCCCCCATAGTTACGCCACTGATTAAAAGTAATGTTTAATTAAAAATGGGAGGTATAAGAAATGGCAGACAAAGGGAAGACTAACGGAAGGATGACTAGATGAGGCCACATACTACTATCACAGTCCAATAGATTGTGTAACAAGCTCTATGAAATGGAGGACTGCAACATGAGAACATGAGAATCCAAATATGATACGAGAAACCAAAGAAAGAGGGTTAAATTAAGTATCGGGAGAGTAGATATAAAGAATTCCAGCAGAATTCTCAGCCAGAAATTAATTTTCCAGCACGCAAAGGACGTCAAAACAAAAGAACATTTAAGGCCGCAGCGGTGACACCGCAGGCGCGTTTACCGAATTTTTTACGCCCAGAATGATAAAAAAAAAGAAACCAGTATTTTAAAAATCCAAGATCTTTCGCCGATATTTTGAAGTATTCACGACGACCGATCGACACCTTTAACCCTTTCGAAGGGAAGTTGATGGCGTAACGAAGACATTGCGAATGCGTAACCGCTTCTCTTCGGCCTCGCATTGCTCGCTTTTGTTTGAAGGACGACCACTTTCCCATTTTTCAATTTTGGATTTAGATTTAGAGGGCTCGGTAGCCTAGTGGGTCTAGCGCTCGACTGCAGACCACATGATTCCGGGTTGAAATTCCTAGTGAAGACACCCCCCTCCAAAATCCTCGAGGCGTAAGGAGGTGCTAGAAATGGAACTGCCCCCTCAGATACATACCCCTGAAACTGTGAACACCTGAACTGTGTGGGTTAGTTTGGGGTAAGCTCTTCCCTCACCTATCATAGCCAACCGAGGGGTTGAATCACAGAGTGAGTCAATCTTGTGAGAGCATTTTTTAAATTAGCAAGACTTTCTTCGTCATGGCATATATTAACTTTACCCTTCCATTCTGAATTCGGTCTGCTTCTACTGAATTCGGTCATGAGAGAACGACCCAGTTTCGAACACGTACGCGAATCATTCCTCGCGGTCACAAATTACGTTTCCTCAGTGGATGTCCACCAAATACTATCCCCCATTGAGAGATGGGCCTATCTGTCACATGATTTCCGAATGCAATACACGTCTACACTACCCCCTGCTCACCTCATTTAATTTCAGCCAATGCATCACATTCATCTCTCCACTGTGCACACTTCATCAATTCAAGCCCGATTAATTTGCACTTCATTCCCAATGTTGACCTGCGAAAATGGGTTTCGAATTAAGGGCAGGGTATTTACCAGTTCGGCCTCGCAGAGAAAGAGAGAGAGAGAGAGAGAGAATAAACCTTGTTAGGGGCCTCATAGGGGAGACACACACACACACTTCGATTTACGACTCCGTTCACGCGGTACATTTTCGATCGAGTAATGGAAAACATTCCACACATTGTGAAAGTGTGGGACATATCTTATCGCTATGCAAAGGTAGCAACCGAGAAAATCATTCGAAATCAATATTTTTCTGATATTGTCTTTGTTTCCGTGAATTTTTCACCCTGACATTTATTTTATCGCTAAATGTCGGTATTTCCACGGCTTTTTTTACGTTTGAATTCCGGATTCGGTCCTTTTCCCCGCTCAAAGACTCTTCATAACATTTCGCTTCACTAAGGAGTTCGACCCGGAAACAGTAAACACCTACGTGATCAGGAGGGTTCCCGAAACACATCAGGGGGTAGTATCAGGGAGTATCGAATATCATATGAGGTTTGGGGTAGACGTTTTATTTAGAGACATTTCATTTATCATAAACTAAGAATCAATGATTTCCACTAACAGTAAAACTAATAGCGCGGCACATTATCATCATTATTATAGCATCGACGATAAAGGCTTTACCAGGCACTTAATACACTCCTTACATTTTTTTTCGCAGTGGTGAGAGGAGAGGATGAAAAGTGTGACACCTACTTGTAGACCGCCAAACACAACATCAGTCATTTCCGCGGATGATATTCAATGTATTTAGCCGGTATAAATTAGCCAAAATAAGTAATTCAACGGCTTTAAGCCAACGCATTTTGTGCGTTACAACCAGTTTATCGCCAAAAAGTAGCTATGATGGTGGATTCTAGCCTCTTAAACCTCCCTTCCAAATGCCGCCGAATGTCCTGATATATTCTGTCTTCCACACCATCTTCCTTTGGCTTTGATTCCGTGCGCACGGAAACACATTGGTGAGCCATGGCTGCATCCAAATGATATGAGCAGAGTAAAACTGAGCATATAAAGCTGCGCGGTAGCCTAGCAATGAAACCACAAAAAAAACACCATTAATTTAAAAAATTGCAATATCGTTAAGAATCAGCGCTCTTCCTGCCGAGTAGGGGTAAGGGGTGGAGACACGTGATTTAGGCGATTTTCTAAATTAAGATTATCCAGGGGCTCTCCCAACGTAGATATATTAATATAATCTTTATGGTATTCCCATCGTGTCAGGTTCTGTATCTTCGAAACAAGCCTCGTGAATCGTCTTCTATCCTGAAACTCGAATTGTATGCGGAGAGGCAGGGGGGGTGACTTTGAACCGCGATACACCTGCGCTTAGGAAATCACCAGCCCAGGGGGCACCACTAACACTTTGACAATCCCATTCTTTTCTACACACAGTTACATTTCATAACGTAAGCTACCAAGTAACGATTGATTTAACAATCTGCCAACTAAATACATGGCTAACTTAATGAAATGTATGAATTTCCGACTCGTGCGACTTAGCAATAAAATATTAGAATACGCAAGTCGCAGACAACCGTAGCTCCCCCACAGCAAATTTCGGGCTGCTTGCCAGCGCGGAACCCGAAATTCGCACATGCCTTTGTAGATATGTAGATACAATAGATAGCCTGTGACATAAAACAGTGGAGCACACAAATTCGTCCATGGCGAAGGATGGTAATAGCGCGTAATGTACCTACAGCGAGTGCGGGCAGCGAGGGTGAATACGGGAGCGACTTTCGCTCTCGTAAATTAAACGTCAGTTCGTTCGCATCGAAAATGGGAGTGGCCGGCGCAAAAAATAAACACACACCGACATAGTCATGGGTGGAGATTATAATTACGAGCTCGTTAAAAAGAATCTCGCAGCAGCCAATTTAGATACACGCCACCGGATGCTGAGAGAAACGTTTAGTCATGCATCGTAAATGGATTGTGGTCGAGGACGAAAAAAAAAATAAACAAACTCTTGCCCACGTCCCTATTCTCCTGATTGAGATTGTGGGCAAGACAAAGTGGGTGCCACATCCACAAAAAGAGCCATTACACCATCAGAGAGCCTAGAACAAAGTGGAGTGCCATTATTATCCCAATGAAGCAAGGAGTATGGCAGCCAGAAAATAGGGGGAAAATAACACTTTTTTTCTTCCGCACAAAATTCAATGCGATAGGAAACATCTTGCATATAATTAACAGAGAGTATATGGAGTATAGCGTACCATTAAAATGAGAGTATAGTGTACCATTAACATCTGATCAAAATTTAAATGCAAAAAACAAAATTGACGATAAATATAAGAGCATACAAAATTTCGTAAATTCCAGAGTTTTATTCACGGATTTGTCAAATTGCCTAGATAATGACACATTAGATGAGTAGAGTATAGCATACAGTTCTTCAACACCAGTATGTTTATACAAATCCGCATTTTCCAAAGAAAACTTTTGTCTGTCATTACGTTGCCTGTTCCATACGGTTCCACAAAATATCACCATCTCGTCCTGCACAGACGTTATGAAATAAAACTTACGTGACTTTGGTTTGTACCTGACTTAGTTTTTTCAACCGAAATTCGAATTTTTTGTGTTATTTTCCGACCTCTATTAATACAAAATGCACTCCTTCACTGTGCCATATTAGGCGAGAACTACATGGCATTACCTTTGTGGAGCGACATTAATTTTTCTTGGCACTCACAGAAGCCATATCCTAAAAATATTCACTGTGGATCCACAAAAATGTGAAAACTATTCCCCTTCGACATTACCGTGTCATCGAAGGACTATTTAAACACGCTAGACACGTAACATAGATTAAAAATAGGGTAAACCGCAGAATATGGATGAAAAGAAATCGTAACACATATATAAACATAGTCTCTCATAAAAAGCGTGACATTTAGCCGAAGGCGAATATTTTCCTGCGAATGACGCAATCACCTCAAATGCATAAACTCGAACGACTACTTTCATTTGCTATCGATACACGCACTTGCAAGCGAACTAGGCCTCGCAATAAACCCTCGTAAGTGATGTACTTCCTTTTTCCTTTCCAATCGTATACACTCACTTTATGCATCGCTGTTACGGTCCCAAATGTTTTACAAGACTAGCCAACGGGAATAGTTAAGCAACAGTCACAAATTAAACAGCAGAGGAGACAGAGAGATCCAACGAATCAAACAAACGACGCGACGTACGCAGAAAATGGAGGCCGACGGGAAAAATTCAACTCGTTTATTGCTGATGTTACTTTGTACTTTTCGCAAGACAAGTTTAATTGAACCGACGAATAGTTTTACAATGGTGGCAATTGAAACTAAAATATGGAGTCGTTCACTACGCCCCAAATTCAAATGTATATAAAAAGAAATTAATAGATAATAGGGAAATATTAGTTAAGACGAAAATAATTAATTCCAAATTCACTCTCTTGGTTTAAAAAAATACAAAAACGCCCAAGTTCCAGCCAATTAAAGGTGGGGACTTTATTAGAGTTTAGGTTCATTAACTCGTTCTCTCTCGGACGATGGCTTAGAAGAGAGTAAATAGCATCAAATTAAGTGAGACTGATGCGAGGAGTAGCTGTGAAGAGGTGGCCCAATTCAGTAGAAGCTTGCGACGTCACCAACTCATCTTCAAAAGAGTTAGCGTCGATTTTTCACCGCGAATATCTCCAGAATTAGGATCGACGAGTCGAAATGTGGAAAAATTCGCGTCTCGTAACCTTTCAAACAAACTCTAACGCAATCCAAATTTTAAAAATGGTTGAACGAGCCATTTGTACATCTAATAAAATTCAATTTATATTTTACCTGAAATAGCCACTACGCGGTACTATTTCAGTATATTATTTTAGCGGAAAAGTACAGAAATGATGAATAAGAAAAAAAGACACTTCCTCGAGGTCACGTCTAAGGTAGAACATAGGAATAGGAAAATGCTTTGAGCTAAATTTCCTAGGGCAAAAAAGCATTGAAAACGAGTATACTGGCTCCAAAAGTATTTCAACCCCATTTACTGAACGGCAGACGAAAGGTCAGAGAGCCATTCGCTTTACGAGCTATTTTATTTCTAGGCGAAGTCTCCCGATGCACTCCACAGCACCTACTACAGACTCCAGACGTGGCATTAAAGAGATGGAACTAATTCTTAGCGCAGAAGGTTCAGAATAGCCTATTAAAGGCAAAATGTACCCAGAGGAGACAACTATCAAACTTCCAGGGAAGGAGACATTCCGAGTAATCCTTCATTTTTCCATTGCGCTTATTTCGTACCTCCTACAACCCGTCGAACAAAAATAAAATGCTTATGTGAAACTGCAAGTTTTTATTACACATGGTAGCATCTATATTCACATTGTATTTAACTTAAAACCATTGCATAGCACAGTGGAATCGCTAATCTAGCGGGACGAAATCATTTTTGTTACTTTTGTTAAAACAGAGGTCCACTCGATAGTAGTTATTTCGCCAAATGAATGCCTTATCACGGCTGAAAACTTTGACAATCATCAAATAAGTAATGATATTGTTGTACAACTATAAAGTTAAGGAATACGATTTTAAAATGTTATAGCTGTTCTTTGATTAGTGAAGAAATAGCCATATTCCTTAATGTGTGTAACAGTTTTTCTCTTAAAACAACTTCATATTAGAAAATTTTAGCGTAATTCTATGTTTATTTCTATATTTTGGCCATACTGAAAACGTACACTACAAGAGCTATGCGTTTTAAATGAGCAAAAATATTTTCCCGCCAGATTCATCATTAGAACGACTGTGCATTGCATCATATTTGACCTTAGCTGGCCATTTCTTGATTTTCGAAGGATGCACTTCATATGATACGTAGAAACACCTCTCCATCTTCTTCAGCTCCATTTCAAACCCGTCTACTTGAAGAAACAATTCACGAAAAACAGTTTCGCTACTTTTTTTATATCTCTGTATAGTAAAAATTTCTTCACGCATTTCACCGCTAGTGATAAGATTATTTTCACATCACACATAATACATCCCTCGAGCAAATGGCCGAATGAATGTATCAACAACGCGTCGTTGTTTAGTATGATTCAGATGCACTCGGGAAAGGGGTTAGCGATTTAATTGAAACTTGCGACTCTTCATCATCGTTTAAAATAAATTAAAATATCCACAAAGCTTCAGACGAGAGCAATTCAGGCATTGACGGACTTTGAAGACACTAAAAATGCCAGAAAAGAATTTGCAGTGAAAGACAAACCAAACTTTCACAATATTATTTAAACGCCTTTTGTTTTCAAATCGCCTTTGTAGAAATTTATCTAATTTACAACACAACGTCGAGCTCATCAATGACGATAAATTACGTCACAAATCCTCTTATTGATCGAAAGGGATTATTCTGACCTGATATGTAATTCTTCACACCCATAACTGAGCAGAAAGATTGCTATCCCGATGGCGGAAATCATTCGAAAATTTGTCAGAGCCATACAAACCGGTTGGATCAGAAATAAACCCCCCCAGATTATCACTGCATCACCTTAAATATCCTTTACCTACCCCAAATATGACTTACCCTCGGGGCAATTAATCCATCGCAATGGCCATCTATGTCTTTTGGTATGAATTATCCACCGGGTCATTCCTTCATCTCTCCTCCTCTTCACTTCCTCCATTTCATCTTCTGCATTCTTCTCCCCCACCTAACCTCCACTTATTGTTAGTCTACAAGTCTTATCGAATCAATCTTATCGGATATAACCCACGTTTCTGATCCGTAGAGTACCCACTACCCATGGGTATGTTTTTCAAACATTACTCTCGTCATTTACTTGTAAGATTTAAAGGATCCGTCAAATGAGGCGAGGCGTTGGATAGTAGTATGGAAAAGAATGCGTGTTTATTATGATCGGCCAAAATTCAAAAGGAAAAAGAAGCATGAGGCCAAATAAGGTAATGCGCCGCCGCTCTCTGCCTGTGATGCACGTATCTCCTCATTCATTCATGGATATCGTCGGCAGATCAGAGACTGTTCCACTCACAGCTCCGCTTTGCCTCTCCTCCTTCCCCACCGCACGTTTCCTGTCGAAACTGTGAGCGGATCACTCCTCAGAATTGGCGGTCATTGTCCCAGGGGGTCGCTGGGAAGGAAGCGAATCATGTGCTTCTCTTTTTGGGGCTGGAATAGAAACGCGAGCGGAAATCTGAGAAATAATTCGCCGTCGCTTTGACCTCATCTCCACGCACTCACGCAACCAACTGTATGCCTCGCCAATAGACAGCGACGCTCTCAAATCGATTTCGTCGGAGACTACCGGGTTCGATGTTTTCTGACCTTCTTCCTGGCAAATGCAAAGAAATTAAAAACAAAAAATCTTTAATTCGAATTCAATTATATTTGTATCGCATTGTATAATTAAGATGTAAAATTTGCATTTAAACTCAAGTGTATTATATCACCTTGGAAACTTGTTAAGAAGGTCACTAACAATGGCATAAATAAGAACACCCGGAGAGAAATGGAAGAAACTAATAAAGAGAGTATACTAGGAAGAATTGAATTCTTAAGTTCCTGCTTGCGGATATAAACATAATCTAGGGAACATGGAAATATTTTAACAGAACAGCCTCTCTGAATGATTCAACATTAAGATGTTGACGTGGTCTCCGGGTTTCCACCGCGTTGTTTGACGACGACTGGACCTCCATTTACACACCATTTTAAGCGGTGGTAGTTGCGATCGCAGCTAATGCAGGTTTGCTCTGATTGGCTGAAGTCAATTTTGTGTTCAGAGAATCGGTTCCGTGAAATAAGTATCTACCGCGCGCGAATACCCAAACACGACTCGAGCCAATCAGAGCAGACCTGAATGAAAAACGACATCAACTCCCACCACGCTCCTGCGTATATATCTGATGATGCTGCGGTGCCGAAGAGTGGAAAGGGAGGCTCTTAAGAAGCCATTCATCAGCGGTGGCAGGGAAATTAACTCGATCGATTATTGCAGAGACTATTGGGGAGAATTAATTCCAGAGATGTATGACCCTAGCAAAAGTGCACCGATCGCAAATGGGTGCGAACGAATCCGAGTGTGTGTGCTATGATTCGGCTTTGAGTGAGTCATCGATCGTTACAAAGCATACGAATTGTCTGAAGAGGGAAAATTGCTTTGGATTCCAAACGCACAGCAGAATTGGCATTTTAGTCGAAACGGGATGAAATTAATAACGCGACCAACGCAACCGGAAAAAGATACGGAGCTGAAAAGAAAATGAATACGTTGATCCAAACGATACCCGAATTACGATCAAAGGAACGAAAATATACCCCAAAAGGCCCAAAAGTCATTCGGAGCAGAATATTCGCTTTGCAGCGGACGAAATGCATATTTATTTCGCAAATGGAACAGAGGCGCCGGCCACAGAAACAAATACGCAAATAGGACTCGATTGCATGACTTCCGGCAACGATACCGCGCCTCGCCTCGCCTCGCCGGAATTTCTGTTTATTTATGAGTCACTAGCCCCAGCCTTTTGGCTGTCTCCAGTGGGTTTCTTCAGGGTTCACGTCTACTGTTTATATTTTCATTGATATTTCAGTGTTTCTACTTATTTTTGTTCATGGGGAGGGGATGTGGTCAGGGATTAGGGCAGAGAGAGGCGTGCGATGTCTAAAGTGAAGATCTGGGGTATATTCCCAGAGATCAATTATTTTTTCGTTTCCTGTGCGTATGAGAGACCTTTTGAATATGGGAAGGTTTGCTTTCAATTCAGTTAATAGCGGAGTTATTTTGAGGTCTTTCCTCAGATCTTTGTTTCGTATGTACCATGGGGCACCCACGATCTTCCGTAGTAGTACATTTTCTGTTTTTTGTAGTCTTGATAGGTGGGTTTTTGAAGCCATTAGCCAGACTGGGGAAGCATAAGATAGGAGTGGTTTTAGCATGGTTTTGTACAGAAGGCATTTAGTTTTTAGCGATAATTTCGACCTTTTTTGGAGCAGTGGCCCAAGCGCTGCTGCAGCGGCTTTGGTTTTTCCGATGGTGTTGTTGATATGGTGGTTCCAGATCAGCTTTCTGTCGAGGGTTACACCTAGGAATTTAGATGTTTCTTGCCTTCTGATTTCTTTGGTCCCGTAATATATGGGATTTCCGGTGCCCGCTTTTGGGCGCCTGCTAAAGGTCATGTGAATACATTTGGTAGGATTTGCCGTCAGCTTCCACGAGTCTGCCCAGTCTTCGTATGCGTCTATTTGTCGTTGAAGCAAGTCAGATGTTGTTCGCGGGTTTGAACCTTGAGCTATGAAGGTGGTGTCGTCTGCGTAAAGAAAAGCCTCGTTGCCGGGAATTAAGGGAAGGTCATTTACATACATGTTGAATAGGGTGGGGGATAGGATGGCGCCTTGCGGGACGCCGGAGGTAATAGGAAGGGTAATAGAAGAGGCTGTATTGAATTTAACGTAGAAGGTTCTGTCTGTGGTGAAGGATTTGATTATTTTTTGCAGGTACATTGGGATGGGGAAGGATGAGATTTTTAAGATGAGGCCCAAGGTCCAAACCCGGTCGAACGCAGCTTCTAGATCAAGAAAGACTGCCTGAGTGATGAGTCGGGCGTTGAAACCATTTGCAATTTTCTCAGTTAGTCGCAGGATCTGGTGTGTTGTGGATGTTTTTGGTTGGAAGCCTGTTTGCTCTGGCCTGATGCTATGTTCTAGGGATAGGTGGTGTTTGAGGCGGTTGTGGATTAGAGTTTCAAACAGTTTGGAAAGAGTGCAGAGGAGAGAAATAGGTCTGTAGGAGGAAGGATTCGTTGCAGGTTTTTGAGGTTTAGGCAGCATGATAACTTTAGCGCGCTTCCATGCTGTTGGGAAATAGGAGATGTGAAAAAGGAAGTTGTAGAATGTGGCAAGAAAGGAAAAGGCAGAGGCTGGAAGGTTTTTTAGTAGCTTATTCGATATAGCATCAGGGCCAGGCGCAGATTTCCTTTTGAGTCCTTTGACTACTTCGATGATCTCGTGGTCGCAGGTGAGAGCTGGCTGGTCGTTTGGACAGTAGCTTAGGCTCATCCAATGAGCTTCTGCTTCTTCTTCAAGCTCGGATTCTAGGGTGTTTGTGAATCGCGCCTCGAGCATGTCCGAGAAGAGATTTGCTTTTTCGTAGTCTGTTGAGGCAGTTGTGTCTCCGGATTTAAGAGGTGGAGTCTGGTTGAGGGGGTTTTTTAAGGCTCTGGCCATCTTCCAGATTGAGTTGTCCTCCGTGGAAAGGGAGGCGACTTTTTTATCCCAACGGTTTTGGCGGTGGTTTTTCAGGAGGCGATTGACTTTGTTTCGCTGTATCTTGAAGTGGTCGTGGTTTTCCTTTGTTCTGATTGCTTGCCACAGTTTCCTGGCTTTGTTTCTGTTTTTAATGGCTTGGAGGATTTCTAGTGGAAGAGCATCCGGATTTTTGTCTTCTGGGATGGAAAATTTGGAAGCGTCGGCGCAGTCGCGGATTGTTGCCGTGAGCTGTTCAACGCAGGCGTCGGCATCAGTGCGGGTGGAGAGCGGAAGTTTTTCGAGCTTGTAGATATTATCAGCAACCAGACGGTTGAATTTATTAAGGTTGATGCCAGTTCTCGGGATTGGAATACGGGCGGATGCGGAGCAGTTTATACAGTAGAGGAGTGGAAGGTGATCGGAGGCAGATGAGTCCAGAGTGATGGGGTTTTCTATTGCAGGGAGGTTGGTTGTGAGAGCTAGGTCGAGGATGTCAGCGGAGCCATGGACGGAATAGTGGGTGAAGGTAGATGGGGTGAGAACTTTGGCATTTCTTTCTTCGGCAATGAAATGAATTTTTCTACCAGCGGCGTTGGTGGTTGAAGCTCCCCAGCTGGTATGCTTCGCGTTTAAGTCGCCACCGGCGAAGGTTCTTCCTGTTAATGTTTCTGTTATAAATTTGAGGTCATTCATATTGATCTTTTTGGGGGGATAGTAGAAGCTCCAAAAGTTTATGCTACCAATGTTGGTTCCGACGGTTACGCCGATTGCTTCCAAGGATTCCAATTCTGGGAATGGAATTTGGCTGAAGATAAGGCAGGTTTTGATTAAAATTAATACGCCACCGCCTTGTTTTTCTTCGCGGTCGCGACGAAGTTGGTGATACCCGGGGGTGTAGATTCTTTTCTTGTTATTTAGCCATGTTTCTTGGATGATTGCAATATCAATTACATGTTCATGTAGAATGTTCATAAGTTCCTCTGTTTTTGATCCAATTCCATTCATATTCCATTGCAGTGCTCTTAGTTGAATGGCCTTGCGTTTATCCATCATTGATGAATAACAGCACTGCCTGGATGATTTCTTCAAGTAGTATGTCTGTCTTGGATTTTTCCGATGGAGTTATTAATTTTTTGACAAGGTTAGTTAGCCAGGAGAACAGTTTCGATTTGATAGAAGGAGTGAAGAAGGAGGCAATTGTTTCTTGAAGAGAAGGTTGAGAGGTCGGTTGTGGTGGAGCAGGGGGTTGTGGTTGTGGCTGAATGGGAGCAGGAGCAGGAGACGGAAGAGAAGGGAAGGTTGTTGTGGAGTTGACGTCAGGCGTTTCTGGGGTAGAGGATTGCTTTTTGGTGGATTGCAGTCTTTCGGCATACGACTTGTACGCTGGACATTGCCGGTAATTTGCAGGATGCTCCCCTCCGCAGTTGGCACATTTAGCCGGTTCCGGTTTTGCGACTGTACATTCTCTGTGGGAATGTGGGCCGCCACAGCGTACGCATCTAGTTTGAAGGCCGCAGGAATTAGCTGTGTGCCCAATTCGCTGGCATTTCTTGCACTGGGGCGGTCCTGGTGATGATTTGTAATCTTCTATAGTTACCGAAAGGCCACAGAGATAAGAGACGTTTTTTATGCGTTCTACGTCGTTTGGGTGGATTAGTTTAATCTGAAACAGCGGAAGGTTCCGTGGTGGGTATTGTTGCTGTCGGTAAGCAGGATCGTCGGTTGGAGTGGCTTCCAGTTCTTTCTGTTGTTTTTGAGTGGGCCGGGTGGTTTTTAGCTGGCGGATTTCCTGAACTTGGATGTTCCTTTCTGATAGGGAATCTTTGATTTCGCTGATTTGCGTGTCTATGCGGAGTCCGCGAATGACCAGGAATGTTTTTTTGTCTTCCGGTAGTTGGTAGGTAAAATACGCCCATTGTTTTTCAGTAAAAAGGCGCACGAGAGCGCGGAAGTCTGTTGATGAAGATGTTTGTATCTTTACCGAGGAGCCGGTGGAGTGGCACACTGGTGGGTATGCGCAGGCGGCTTTAATGGCTCGGTATTTGTCGGACCAGCCGGTGGGCTCCTTCAAAAAGATGGGCGGGACTGATGATTTCTTTTGTGGGATTGTTTTCTGAAGTCTTGGTTGCGCGGGTGGCGTTGATTCTTTTGCAGGGGCTGCAGTATCGTCTGCTGACAGAGGAGTGAACTGGTTCTGTAGCAAAATGGGAGCCGGAGACGGTGGCGAAGGCGTGTTTCTAACCCGCCTACGCTTAGACGGAGTTGTAAAAGGCCCTAAAGGGGGCCGTTCAGAATCTGAGGTAATTTCAGGCATTGCCTCTGCAGGTAGGTTGAGAAAATTGCGAAAACGGGGATCGTGGGTGAGTTTTTCAGGAACTGTAATGGTTATAAGCTTTCTATGTGGTGCAGAAGTGGCTGAAGATGGTGGTGCGGGGGTTGAAATGTTAGTTGAGGTTTGTGGAGTAGGGCTTGATTGGCGGCTTTTTCCGTTTTCTAGTTGGTTCGTATGAGGCTTTTGCGCTGCTTCTGAGAATAAGTAGTCAACCTCTTCATCAGTATACGTCATGTCTTCATCTTCTCTGCTGACGGATTCTTCATTTCCATCGTTGGCGGCAGAGGCCGCCATGGAGTCCATGGCGGCCAATTTCAAGTGGTGGAGGGCAGGGAGGGCAGTTTGGGGTCCCTAAGAAGTGGACCCGGCCGCTTTCTCCGGGGGTGCTATGGGCGATGCTAACGGCCCAGAAGCCCGGGTACTAACGGCCGAGAAGACCAAGGGAAATGTCGCTTGTAAAGTATGGCGCCACCCGAAGGTGAGAACCGCAGTGACTACGCCTGATGGTAGGTACAGACGCAGCCAACCGCAGCCCCTCGGGCGCCCTCTTTGCGACTAGGGAATGGCGTTTTCTTCTTGTTTGTTGAAAAAGGTCCTCTTAATGGCCTCGGAGGCCTGCGTCCGTGAGGGCGCTCGACTTCCCTTGGTGTCTGGAAGGTTTTGGCGTAGAATGTGGAAAATTTTTGACGTCTTCAAAAATGGTCCTTTTAAGGACCTACTGCCGATGGCAGTATGGGAATAGCGCTTTCTTCTTGCCGCTATCGGCGTTCTCTTGCTGCGGAGCGATGGCAGGAGATGATGGCGTGTCAAGGCTCGATGAAAGGCGTGTGACCAGTACTACCAGCGTAAATCAGTTTGGACAGACCCAACCGATAACGATACCGCGATGAAAATGTGCGCACCATAAATACAAAGAGACAATGAAAATCCCGCATACACACACACAAGGCAGCCGTGAATCCATTACTTGCTGCCGACAGCTATTAATTTTCATTCCTACTTTTTTTGTTACAGATTTTTCACGCTGGGAACACTAAATAAAATCACGGCATGGCTTTGAGCCAATTACGCATCGCATAGTGTTGTCCGTTCACTTCAGACCCGATACCTCAATTCATTCGCAGAATTCGGTAATTGGAAGGGAAATATGAAGACAATATCTGCCCCAGTCATCGTTTCTCTAATACCTTAGTTAAAGGGAATAAACGCGAAACTGCCGCACATTTTTGGTGAGTTGGTGATGTCATCACCGTTAAGAATGGTTTACTCGTTCAGGGGCAACTTTTCACAAGATGATCATGGATTCACTCAGAAGAGTGAAAAACGGCAACGAACCACGCGAGGCCCATGGATGAGGCCAAGGAGTGAATGTGACCCGCTCGGTGTGACCCAGTGACGTCGTGAAATTGTCAGCGAAAGAGCGCCCATTTTTCACATTGGATATCTAGCAAATACGCAGCCGACAGCTTGTAAGCAGCAGCCGATGGAAACACAGAGACAGAGGAAAGGCGGGAATGATGAAGACACCGGAAGCTTTCATTTAATAAAAAAAAAGAAAACTTAAAACAAACAACAGAAAGTGTCCTCAAATGGCAATACGTCCATCGTTTGTTCGTCATCCAATACTGCGCTGCAACCAAGGCAACACTTTAAGAGTGTGCTAAAAATGACCTTAGGGCACTGAGGCAAAACTACACTTCATTGGGCTAAGGATCTAATAGAAATGAATCAACATGCTTCTTACGAACAAAAAAAATCAACCGACCGTAGATATGTGTCACGTAACGTATGACTATTAAATTAACTAAATATCATCCGATGAATACGATCGTTTATACAACCGGTGAATGAATGGACCAAATGTGAAGAAATAAAAGCAATACTGTTGAATACTGTTTGTAAATACTGTTGAATATTTTTGTTCATTATTGGTACGTTGCTTAATATTATTAAATTGTTTCTCCTGTTATTGTAGTCCTCTGTAATTGGCCTCGTGCTGTTTTTGGACTATATTAAATAAATAAATAAGTGAATAATGCCAGGCATCATTGCAGAATATCGCGTCTACGTCAACATACATTCACGACAAGCTACAATGATACTTCAGGACTACAAAACATTTTATTCATAAATAAATCTGAATTAAGTTCGGAACGATTAAACGCCCCGTGGTAAATTTATCCGCTCTCTAAAGTCACGGCGTTCGGGGCTCGCAGTAAACCTAAAAAAAAATGCATTATAGTCCGCCATAAAAGATTAAAGGATCAATTATTGAACAGTAAAAGGAAGACCGTGGAACTAAAAAAATAGGTATTTTTGCGCTCACAGCTCGATCAAAGATTGGAGTGTTCAATGTTCTCTCTATCCTCGTCCCGATTGGTTGACTCTATCGATGCGATTCCGTTTGCATAGGCAACGCATACATATGCGGATGACGGTCGATTCGAGCGGGAAGAATCATAAAACAAGAAGCAATCTCAGTCGCCTAAACACGCACGCTCGAAAAGGACTGGCAATCGAATATGAAATGGCATACTCCTCTATATTGCATGGATCGAGTGGTATGACGCAAAGGCAAAGATGCGGAGGAGAAAAAGAAGAATCCCAATTAAAGTAAGTAAAGTGGGAAGGAAAGTGCAAAAAATGAAGGAGCTGAGTATCCGCCTAATGCTAAGAAATTTAAATAACTAAATCTTTAAAAGACTACAGCGATTATAAACAAACAAATTCAAACGGCACGAGCCCCATAAAAGTTTTAACTCACATCATAAAAAGGTGATTAGATTCGTTTTCGGATCAGTTTCTATCCTGGAAACATATGATATGCCTTCACAATGCGGCAAACCTCTTGCACGAAGGACTTCGGTTCAAGATCTACTTCGGGGAACAATCGGGGCAAAAGTGGCCTTTCGAAGACACACACATTCCTTCCTTCCAGCTGTCTTTCATCTCCCGTTTTTGGTCTATGTTGACCCGCATTAGTGACGAAAATTAATGAACAAATAAATGTATAACTTTTGTTGCAAGCATAGTAATCTCCTTAACGACCTTTTCAAGCATATACTATTTAAATCAGCACGCATATTATCATCATCAGCATTCATTATCATCATTTACCAAGTTTGAGATGCTAATTAATTTCGTCATCAGGGTTTAGAATTTCTATAAAAGGGTACCCAATCCTTAGGAACAAATATTGAGATGACAAGTGCATAAAGTCTGACCAATTTGAATAAAAAAAGCCATAACCTTGACTGTAGTACTAATCATATTAATTTGAAATTGAAATGATGAAGTACCATTTTATGGAAATTCTAAAGTCAGATAATAAAGCGACATGAATAGAAGCCACTTGTATTATAAATATTTTTTGGAAGATTGTCAGTCACTATCATTAATATGTGAGTCATACAACCGATAACGCCTCAAATAATCTCTTTCGATGATATTTTGAGCACCTAAACCAACAAATGGTATCTATTTTAAAGGAATTTTGTTGTAAACTTTCAGCAAATTGTATTTCGTCGAGTTAATACAGCGGCAATGATTTTTCACTCGTCAGAAAATAATAAGATAATTCGACACTGTGATAAACCTCGAATGCATCCCGAGTTTCAAACCAAATGTCTTCCAAGCGATAAGAATCGAATACTCAACCCACCAAATCAACTTCCCTTGACTTTGACCATGAAATCTACGGGCGCGTTGACAGATCGCCAAGGGAGCGATTGCATGCCAACATCGAGTGTGAGATCGAACGACAGTCCGTCCAATGAATCCAACTCAGTTCCAGGAACGAAAGCGACGGTGCGTTTAGCTGTGGGATGAAAGGAAGGAAGCGCAGTAAAATAAAATAAATGAATGCCACAAAAATAAGACTAGAGATGGGAGTAGACGGTAGTCCCTTCCCAGAATTCCCTCTTGAACAGACGAGCACCTGCCTAGAAAAAGACTCGCGTCATAATACGCGGACAAAATCTCAAGGGATGTGTGCGACAATGCATGTGCCAGGCCCACTCGCCTTCACTTATTGTTAGCGGTGGAGTACGTTCGGACGCGACTTTTTCCCCTCGGGGACTGCGTTTGGATTTCAGCGCAAATATGTACTAGAGGGGAGGGAAAGGAAAGGACAGCGCAGCATTGAAGCGCAAATGAATGAGTGCGGATAAATATTGAACCGAGGGGTGACTGATGTCATTATTCTCATATTAAAACACGACACTCTTTGCTTTGACATATCAACCAAAGCGGTTGGATAATAGAAGGGATTACACTATCAAATATTTTGTCTGATTTATAAAGCAATGGGTGTAAGAAAGGCTCTCACCAAACTTTACCATTGAGCGCAGAATAATTTCGCCCCTAGAGCAGTTTGAAGTTTCAACTTGAATTCCGCGCCAAAAACGTATTTCTCGGGCGACGCCATGTTGATGACGTGTGATCCTCATGAGATCTGCATTGCTTGCATAAGGAGTGCATTGTGGTATATGTTATTTCGAGTATAAGTAAATACTAGATAAAACGGAACATTTTAAATGAGTGGGAGGAAACCTTATGTATATTGTTGTGTGCCGAGATGTGAATTTACCTCTCGTTAAACGCCAGAAAAGTATTTTTTTGGTGCCAAACGACCCAGACCGGGGAAGGCGGTGGTGCGACGCTGCACGGAGACTGCATATTCCTTCAGAAATAGGCTAATGTGTGAGGGCCATTTTGATGTAAATCTCTTCTGCTTCTCAAAGAGATTTAGTTTCCATTACTCCTTTGGTTGTCTTTGACCACACATCGCAAACATTTCGTATGTGCTTAAATATATACGCACTCAACGGGAAATTTTACTTTTTAATTGCAAATATATCATTCTGCTTCAATTTATGTTGGATATAATGATTACTTCGCGTGCATTTACTGCATAATTGCCCTGGTTTTCACTCTTTGTTTCTATCTTGCGCATTAAAGCCAACCACTGCAACGGAAAGGGTCTTCGACGATAACCTGGTGATGTGTCAAATAGTACAAACTAATACATGATAATCTCGAATTTGTACTCCAGGAACACTACGATATCGAATTACTCACAATAAACAGAAATAAGCACATTTGGCTCCCGATGCCGCCAGGTCTATAAAAAGAAGAACAAGTAGTAAATTATAAGCACGGATAACTTTGCAAATCTTACAACAAAACAGAGAAAATGGAGGCAAATACTTACTGAATAAATACTCGCAAATAGTTGGAACTGTCATCAATCGAAAAAGAATAATTGACAAATAATAAATTATAATGTGACTCCTTTCGCCAGACTTCAAACTATACGATAATGCTAACGCCAAGATTTTATCCACCATTTTTATCTTAATTTTAAAAATTCGCATAGGCAATAGTAAAAGCATAATATCAAATACAGCGAAATTACGATTATAAAAAACCTGTTCATAAGTAGGAAAAAGAGCTGAAAAAATTATGAGGAACAGTCCCGACCCCTCAGTCTTCACTACCCGAGCTCAAAGCGTTGCTCACTAGGCCACCGCCGCGACGACCCGTTACATGTAAAAAAATCGTGTAATAATTACTTTAACGCTAAGGGTAAAAACCGGTGCAAGTATGCAGTAAATGCTCACGAAATAATCTTTTCACCCCAAATAAATAGAAGCGGAATGATAAATTTGCAGCATTAAAATAATTTGTCCCTTTGTGTGCATGAATGTCAGCGGAGTGCAGCAGATAACTACGAAAGGAGTATAGGATACTAAATTTCCTTGAGAAGCAGAGGTGGTGCCACAAACTTTGTCTTAAAACTTTTGAAAGTGACTGTACGTGTAACTCTGATGTAAATATACGTGAACTTACGGATATTTTCATGTAAAAATCCCCATCTCTGAGTTACTCTTCATTTTGATGACAATTGTTTACAATTTTTTCATTGTACGAAACTGATTTGAACATTTAACAGGAACATAGGTGGACCAAGCGAGACCTCTGCTTTAAAAAATGCTGTTCCAACGAAATTTGAATGCTAATCCTAAAAGAAACGGAGAGAACCCCGAATTTCCTCCCTTCAGAGGGCAAGAAAACAGCTGTAGCTATAGCACATTTGTTCATTTATTTTACAATTTACATCCGGAAACTAAAAACCAGTAATAAGTAAAGGATTTTATGATGGTAAGTCCACAAATTAAAACATCCATCCGATAATTGCCGTGATTACTGTCTCTTTCAAAAGAAGTTTCATTTCAATGAAATGATTCTTTTTGAGACAAAAAACTGTCCAGAGTCCCTGTTAATAATATCAGTACACTTCTGGTATCTGCCAGAACAAAATTAACATTGTGTTTCGCCATGGCGATAAACCTTTGGCCACTATTTCCACGAACGCAGTGTGTTTACGGCTTCTTCAAGCATAACTCTCGCGACATTCATGAGGTCCACACGTCACGCGGCGTCAGCCAACGGAAATACGTTTCGCGCCGTGGGCGTGGCCGAAGCTCCTAGCGGACTTTCAAAGCTACTTATCTCGGTTAAAAATCGAATTTGAGCTCTAAAATTTGGCGTGTGTGTTTTTCATTCATATCTTTTTGGTTTTAAATAACGAAAACCAATTTTTAATTTTGAGTGTTCCCTCCTATTATTCATACAACTTCGTACTGTTTCACTCACTTCTTCTTTGTACTTCAGTAAATGTGTTCACAAATAATCAGTAGATATATTTGTAAATTCCAGATTCACCAATAACCGATATTCAATGGACGACGCTTTCCAAACGATTGCATATCATGAATCAAGTGAGGTTCAACCGGAAGGCGAGGATAGAGCTCACCACAGGCGAGTGAATTTCACGCACAACGCGTGGCCACCACTTCCTTGCCCTCCGACACCATTCTGCCGTAGGAGAATATTTGGATGGGGATTGCCGAAGGCGAGGCTTCATCCGGGGTTTGAACCCGGGGCACCTAAATCATTATCCAACGCTCAACACAACGCCACCCATCAACCATAACCATTCCAACAAATAATCACCTCGATACAAGAAATGAAACAAATTTAATAAACAAGCAAATACATCACTTTCCCGTTTCTACGGCAAGTGTATGCATAATAAATAAAACCGAGCGAAAGCATAGGACTCGACGTGTACGTCTGAGGAAGGAGGCCGTTCGGTGGCACTTTGAGTAAACATCAGTGGGCAACCGATGGAGAGGAATGAAGAGTTCATCACGTATCAGCATGGATTTAGACGGGCAGTCACGGATAGTAGTAGTGATTGAATAGGGATATTGGAGATGCGAATTCAACTGCGATTACTCCGTAATTAAAACATGCAATGAGCGATGGAACTCACTGGGCCGTGATGCCATTTGCCGACGCGCGTCCTCTCGATGGATGTTTAGAAAGCATGGTGACTACCTCACGTGCGTGATATTCCACGCCAGTCGCGTGAGAATACACGCAATGCAGTCGAGGGAGGGGAAAGAGGAGAAAAAGAGTGCGTGCGTGCGTGCGTAGAGCAGCGACCCCCACTCGTGCGCATCACCATGGCTACGCCTCGTATCCCTACGCCCAGTTCCAAATCTTGAACCTGTGATGTCGTATGTATCTCTTCCATGCTTCCTTTCAACATAATCTTATAATTGAAAACGGGGAAAATGGAATGAGTTTATCGAGCGAGCCCATTGAAAATACGATAAAAAATAAGGCATGTGCTATTTCATTGTCTATTTATACCTTGACTAAATGTCCAACATCGTATTATCACCCTAATGGCTGGATATATATTTAAGAAATTGAGAAACAAAAATAAATGCATTAAATTCGAAGAAACTGCTACTGTTATAGAGAACCTACCTAATTATAATTTTATTGAATGAATTTGCACAAAAATATACGAAATTTTATAATATTTTCGGTTATTGACATTTTTTTTTTTAATTCTTAGTAGTCAAGAGATACTATCATTAATGAGATATTTACCACAAATTTTGCACAGCATAACAAAATTCGAATTACTTCAATTTGATACATTTTTAATTAAATATAATATCTAAATGATACATTTTAACAGTGGTAGACTAAGAATTTTGTATCTCCTTTTCAAACGCACAAATTCCACACAATATCGAACGCATCACGATTAGGTGTGGCACTTAGGTACTTCAAATACGACAGTTCAGAGGCTGCATACCCACTTTCCGAACCTAAATGTTAGTGTTTCCTGCTTTTAATATGTTTAAGGTGGTAATTACAAATGGAGGGTAGGTCCCTAGCTATGTCGGTACGCCTCTGCTGGGGAAAAATTATACCTAATCATATCTTAATTAAAAACACATTGAATTACAACACGAGAAGTTATAATTAATGCTATCAGTGATACACAACAAGCCACCCTGGGCGAAAATAGCCATGGTTCCGCAAATTTTCCATACAATGCAGGCAAATTAAGGTCAGCATGAAGAAATAATGGTGTATTGCTATTTCACAAGGGAAATAACAATTGAAAATTTCTCGCTATCCAGCTATTCAGAGCCGATTACAAATGCTGGGTAAATTGAAACAACTTAAACTCGTGTTTTTGGAGTTCAGTGATAAAATATTCTACAACTGTGAGAAATTACAACACAGGTACAGGGTGCATTACAAGTGGACTTTAAGAAAGGACCTCATGCCAAAGGAGAAAGAAAAAACCGAGGAAGCCCTCTTTCCCTTAACAGATGAAATGAAAAACATGCCAAGGAAAGTTTAACGTGTTGGCGTAGACAAAACATGAAGTGGGCAATAGTACCTACAGATGTGTTTTGCAGAGAAAATTATACGGCTAATGCTAAGGCACGCCGTCAAAACATTTCACTTGCCTCACTTCATCTGCACTTCAACTTCACTTCAACTTGCATCCGGATGCAATGAGCAAAATAAGCTCCTTTCTCATCTTACTCTCATTGCATAAAAACCGTAGCTATCTCCAAAGCATACCGAACCAGGCACTGGTCGTTAAACTGTCTCTTATCGCCTGCACCCAGTACCCACCGCTGACAAACGCCGAGTCTGTGACATCTTCCAGGAATGGTGTTGCCATAGTTAAGCCCTTCTCACTTCCAAAACAATAAATGCCAAGCACACAGCTTTAGCCGAGTCAAAAATCTCCACTCATTATTCTGCCTGCCTCAGAATTCAACTTTCATTGACGGCAACTGAATTCAAGTTTTAAAACAAGTAAATTTAGGGAAACGCTTCATTTCAGTTTTAATTTTTGTGTATTCTTACGAAGAGCTAAAAATGGGAATAAAATCAAAGAAAACGACATATACTATTCATTTGGGTTAATTTTTTAATATTATTTGATAGATTTAACACATTGAAAATAAAACTACTCAATTGTGAAATTTTAAGAAACATAAATTGATCGATAAATTGAGAAAATAGCAATGTATTAGAAAGAGAAAGGAAAATGTATTCACTGAGGATTTAAATTATTTCGTGAGAGCCTTTTACTGTAGGACGAACTCATATGAATGGCTATTAACTTCACATACGTATCATTTAATATTGGTTCAATGCATGAAGATGATATACAGCCGCCATGAAAACTTTTATTTGAGGACAAGTTTTGAAACCGAAGAAAGATAAATAACATTTTTTCGTACCTTAACAGACCGATGATACAATGGCAGTCAAAAAGGGGACTTTTGAAGAGCCAAGTATTTGAATTTTAATATTTAATTCATGGACTTTAGTATTTGTATGGAATGCATTTAATTAGTGGTACATTTTTATTTATTTTCTATCCAATGCTCATCGAGATCATGCCTGTTTTTCTTTTCTTTTGGGGCTAATGAAAGTAGAGTTATGGATAACTACAGGCAAGTAGAAAGGGAAAAATGCTTATTTGAGTTCTATAAAGAAAGCTAATTTCAGAAACAAGCCAAGAGTGAGACTTCAAAAAAACCTCCAAACTGAGACTAAATATAAAAAACAGCGATAGATCGATAAAATATCCACCAGCAAGATAAAGCAAATCGCGCTGGCTATGAATGGAAAATTATATTTGTGGCATAGCCCTGAAGAAGATCGAGCGAAGAAAGATTAAATTATATTTAATTTCGTGACACAAATAAAAGACAAAGCAGAGCAATTCGAAAATTGCCAGGAGCGAACGGAAAGCATTGGACATCTTTCAAATGAATTCGTTTGAGATGCGCTGGACATTCGGGGACACAGTGCTTGGCTTAGCTTTCTTGAGCAATTGAGAAGAGATGTCTTTCAGAGAGACTCGGTGAACCTCACCGTATTTATAGGTGCTACAGAGACGATGAAAGATATGTCTTGCTGTGCGGATGGGAATAGGGCTTCGTTTTTCCCAACGGAGCAAGAAAGGACTTCAATAAATTCTAGACTAAGACTCACTTCGCGCATCTATTCTTATCTTCCTTTTCTCTTTCTACAATTTTTTTGTCAACGGCCGGTGTCCTAACACTCTCCGCCACACGCCTTTTTTGGATGGCTCTCCGAGTAGCACGTAGATGTTGATAAACGAAAATGGATACGGCCGTCCGTTTTTTTTTTTCGACGAAATAAAACCGCTCAGACACTGAAAATAACCCATAAATCTGCCCCATTCTTGTGCATACTCCGAGCGGGGAAAAAGTCTTCGAGAAGTCGTCCATATTTTTAACCCACGCGCGATAAGGATGGAATCTTCCCTCACAGGTTGTAAGAGCGGCTTTATGCCGTTGGAGAGCAGACGAAGGCGGTTGGTTGGTTGCGTCACAGACACACTAAACGCCTTTGCTCGTGAACACACGGGGACGCACAGGTAGAGATAGTAGCCGGGGTGGGGGTTGAAAGGGGGGGGGGGCAAGGAGGGGAAACGGTGCCGCGACCTCGTTGACTCACGCAGTCGAGAATTCGGCTGAAAGAGCGATCGCCCGCAGTGTTTCCTTTTTTTCGTCTCTGCTGATCGGCGCACCTGCCTCGATCAGATTGCATCATCAAAACACATAAAAAATGTAACGAATAAGCAGAAAATTTCGTTAGGAAGGTTATTAAGTAACCTGTTTATTGTCAATAAATACATCTGCGTGCTAATTCGCAATCCGCCTGATTAGGTGTGCGGCGGGGCCAGTTAATACTTATGAAGTCTTTTAGAAAAATAAAGGAAAATGTGGTGTATGATGGGGTGATTTTTATAATTACTTATTGCGCACATCGGCAAAGGTTGAATAGAGGAAAACCTAGGTATGAATCTGAAGGGTATGATTGGCTGACTGCTATGACCGTGATGGTTGCCATGAGTTCCACTTGTATTGGACACGATGAAGCAAAAGTATCGAAATAAAAATTCAATCTATAGTTACTTACTATGCTAACGGTTTCCACTTCTCGTAATTATGCAGTAGTAGTGGGTTTCAATGCTGTTCTCTGATTTTGGCTAAGAAGCAGCCAGCACACATAAAAGGCATTATTTATCCACACTCTATGTACTCTTTTTACTGCGCAATTTTTATCAACGGATTAAACGCATGAAAGTGAACAATTTTTTATAACCGTTTTTGGATGAAAGGTCATTTCAGTCGTCAGCATTAAATGTCGAAGATATAGGAAATCCGTGGTAAATTAATCCACGCTCCCTGGATTTGCCAATTTTTATGGTGGCAAAATTCCAAGCCATGCGTATTTTACGAAAGAGGAATGGAATCACTATTGCAGTTCTATTTTTTCGCGGGGACGAGCGAAGCGAATAAATTTTCGGTTCCGCCGACCGCAGCTCCTCCGCCGGAGATTGAGATAATCTCTGCAGCACTCACACACACTCACATACTACAAGCTCGATGTGCCTGATAACAGGAATAGGCGACCATTACACGCCTTCCTAGCCAACTTTCCCTTCTCGCCGGCGGTTATGCATCCGCGACGTTGCCGCCCCGAACTGAACCGCTCGCCTTTGTTTCCAAGGGGAGCGCGAAAATCGATTTTTTGAGCCCTCAAAAGTATTCGCCGAAGCCATAGCAATTAAGTGGGCCGCACACATTTAATACTTACATTCCGGACGTAAAAGGTTCCCTCATCCCTCTCTCTCTCTCTCTCTCTCTACGTTGCTATTAGGTTGTAGAACCCTATGCCCCGCCCACCACCTACCACCTACTCCTCACTAATGGCCTTTTCTCTCGTAACTCACTCGAAATTCCATCCCGTAAAGCCGTGATAAGATCCGAGCAGTAAAATAAATTATGATTTTGAAGCGGGGAAATGGACGAACCTAAAAGAGAAAGGGAAAGAAAGGTACCCTGAGGAGAATACATTCTTCGTGATCACACTTGGTGTAATCTCAGGACTTACGTTTAATGTACGCATAATATCCTAAAAATAGATAACTACGAGAAAGACCACTTTCTAAATTAAATTGCCATCGCATAAATTATATAAGAAGATAATACGCCGCTTTTTGAATTGAGTCCGTTACGACTTCAAACCCACTTAAATATACTAATGAGTCACTACTCCTTTAATTCAACTAATGTTGGTACATTAGGGCCTCAGACTTTTAAATGTCCGAAAATGAAAAAAAAATAAAGAAAATATCTGTATGGGTCTAAACTCACCTCAAAATAAATACCTTCAGACCATTTTGTAAGAAAGAATATGCGTTTTATGCACATTGAACTCTTTCATATTAAAAAAAACGTGTCTTTGATCATATAATGCCTTATATCTTATTTCTTCACCAAATCGTTGTATCGCCATGATTTACGGCTTATCTTAAAACTATGACTTTGCGTAAGACATACAATGTATAAAAAAATCAATAAAACAAGATATCCTTTACTGGCATACTTAAATGTTTGTTAATTAATTTTTCTCCAGCAATATATCTCAGAATTGGCCAAAACTTATATATATTATGATCTAGACGTATATAAATAATTATTCCAAAAATAGGATTTTGAGGCAAAGCAAAAATGGGCATTAAAAAAATAGTGAAACATATACACGTTTCTCCCGCGCAGCAATCTGCTCCAAATAATTAAATAATTCAACGAATGAATTCGCATTATGCGACACAACATTAGCGAGATCTCATTTACCATTAAATATTCTGTGTCCCACAAAACTTTTTTTTACTACAACATCATACCTTAGCTTGGAAACGATTGGCTTATAGTGTTTAATTCAAGCTCCTCAACATAACACTATTGACGGTGTAACTAGGAAATAAATGCAAATGCAATTGCAATTGGTAATCGACAGTCTAATATATATCTACAATAAAATCTTAATATTTCTCAACATTTATTTACATTCGCGTTGATGAATGCTAAGAATTTACGCAAGCAAAATTAATTTCAATACTTCCTCGTTCTCTCATAGAATTTTTGAACCTAGTCATCAACATATATTTTCCAGTAGCTGGCTTAAGTTAAGGTGAACAATACTGGCAGAGCAAAGTTTTTTCAAAATAAACTGCAGAAGTCCTGAACTGGGAACCTGAATTCTAAAAAAAAGTTTTGAGGAAGAAATGTCCTGCCCGACTAAAGTTTGTCAAAAATTGAAAGCTTTATCAAATCCCGTAAGCCGCTTAAAAGGAGCATTCTCTTCGGGAAACTCGTGAGATTATAAAATGAAACAGAATGAATAGCACCGTGGCTTGGACCTAAACGAATGTCTGGGAACAATAGGTTTGGGAGAGTCACTGAATAAACGTAACAGTTCGGGGAAAATACCAAACAACATACAATGTTTACCTATCACTCAAAATACCTACTCCTATTCCTACCCAGTTGCTGAAATTCAATGCAGTGCGCGGTGTTCACAAAAAGAGTAAATCATATAAGGCTTTGTTCTGTTCGGGGAAAGAGGACGAACAAATGAAAGAGGGAGGGAGGTCTGCAATCCATGATAATGATAGGCAATAAATCAAGTTAAACATTTTCACACTCAATCAGAGAAATGTTCTCGATAAATATGGGTTCCCTTATCAAAAATATATGAACCTTTTTCAGTGAATTGCTGAGAGTCATTTAGTTGAAAATAGTCATCAGTTAATGATTAAGAGTATAAACTCATGTTTACAACTATGAGGAGAGAGAACTACTGATGGACGGTTTCAGGTGACTTCATACGCAATCATATGTATATGTTTCCTTCAAGCGATTCATTGAGATGACATGACACATCATCCAACTAATACTACCGATAAGAGAGCGATAGTACTAATTTCTGATTATGCATGCATACAAGCAATTTCACATCGGAATTATGAATTTGATTCTCTTGTAAATAGGCTTAGACGAAATTGAAATATTTACCAATGAATATTCGTGTTGAAAATACATTATCAGCCTTTAAGAGAGCTTTGTATCCCCATGTATTTATTTACCGTTGACATACCTTAATAAATATTAAATCTAATTCTTACTGTTAATTATAAACTTCGTTTAAATTTCTATGATACTTTCTGGTACTATTTTTGTATACAATTTACTAAAAAAGGCAGTTGTCCCTTGATGTTGAATTAAAATAAAAATAAAATTCATCTGCCCAGCAGGATGTCATATTTGTATCTCATGCATCCAATCATTGATATCTTGTACTCATTGGTTCATGATCATCACTCGTGGCTAGTTAATGAAAGAGAGGAATAAGTTGCAAAGATGACTCATACAATCGAAAAATATTGATACAGCCAGTGGACTAAGATGATGTTGGCTGCAACAGATCGGTTTTTAATCGAATAGAATGTAAATTTATTGCTCTAGGAAAGAAACTTGTTATGGAGCATTGATTGATAACAGAATAAGAGTTATGTGGCTTGAATGGCTAATATGTCATTTGAGCTATAAAGAAGAAGATCATATGAGAGTATTGGGAGAGTTAACAATATTTGAAATCAATATTTCAGAGTCCAGAAATGAAGAATAGCCTTTTTACCAAGGATATCGTTTTTTTAAGGTAGTGATAAATCTTGTTTGAAAAATATTTGACAGGTTCAACTTATTTCCACAAAAAAACTTTGTTGAAGACACAACGCGCTCCGACGTTGATACAAGTGCCAATACGTAACACCGTCGGAGCATGTCGTTTTCCTCGATAAATTTTCAAGTGGAACCGACGGAAGGATTTTTAATTCGTAATGGAACGGCTCCACGTCAACTCACCTGAATCAGACAGTCTTTTGTGGTGCGGTCAATAACTCTTCTTAAAAAAAAAACAAGCGTTATGTAAATGGCTTTGATGTTCGTCATGGAACAGATGCCATTTGAGATAGGAAAGAAAATATGATTGGCTGTTTGAATGTGATAAAGTGAGAAAAGATGACATCGTTGAACGAATGGACCGGGGTATGAAAACACCACCTTCTACAACTGGTTTATAGGCTGGCTTCCTAAGTTGAAGTGAAACCCATTTTTGACTTCGTTATTAAATAAAGCTGCCTTAACCAGTAGAATACGTTGATAAATATATTCTTCTTGGACATCTTCCTCTGAACTCTTTCCACCCTTTATATCTACTACCAGCACCACATTTCGAAGGATGATCAGTTTTCCCATTGGTTCATGCCCCGATTGTCACTGTCCCTACGGCGACACCTACTCTTCCCTGTATTGAGTTTATTTATTTAAGGAGTTGCTCACATACAGCATTTCTGCCAATTTATAGTGACGCAGTAACAAACATAAAATTTTAACATAAAAAATCTGAACAGAGAGCAGTGGCATAAGATAGTAAAGAACAAAATAGAAGGCACGAGGAAAGGGAGGTGGAGAGGGAGGTTTATTAATTAGCCGAGGAATGGGACATGGCAAGTTTGATAAATGAGTTTAAGGGCAGAAAAAACGGATCAATATTGTCTGGTAATGAATTGAGCAAGGAGCAAAGGCGGTGTTGGAGTGAGCGCTTAACGAGGGATAGGCGTATGGAGTAAGGAATGTGTACGAGTGGGTCGGCAAGGCACTCTGAAATTAATGGATGAAAGCAAATCAGGACGATCAATGTGTGAGTTTAGAGTATTGTGAATAAGTTTTAAGTCTGTTTTAATCCTTTGTTGGGAGAGATCAGTCATTAATAGGGAAGATAAGAGTGAGCGAAGAAGCTGGTTATACTGTCAAGAGAGGTGAAGTTAGAGGGGGCTGCGATGGACCATATGGGAGAGCAATTTCCAGTGACTGGAAGGATAAATATCGATAAATATGATTTTAGAGCTGTGGGATCGGCTATTGCTGTGTAGCGGTAGAGGAGACCTAAAAGTGACATAGCTTTGCTCTTGATTGAATGAATGTGTTCCGAGAAGTTAAGTTTGGTGTCAGTAATGACGCCTAAATCCTTCACAGCCGAAACACGTTGAAGAGGCTCGGAATTAATAGAACTTACACACTTTGTGAAGAAAAGCAGCTTTTATTATCGAGAAAATCTCGTCGATGAATGCAGTAGTTTCAGGCATTGAACGTGCTTAGAATTGTAATTGATATACAAAGACTGGTTGATTCCGCATAATTTATAAATAAGACCGCGGTTTCGGCGAAGATCGTGATCACCCGATGGAAAACACTACGGTGACAAACACGCAAGCAAGTGCAGGGAATCTATTGAACATTCCGAATTTAAAGTCGCAAGCTTTCGAAATGTTCTCTACAACTCAGGTAAGAGAATTTTACAGCAGATAGTGTTCAAACTCGCGTTGCTACATTATATTCTCCGATCAATATAAAATTTCCTGTGAGAAAATATTTCAATAAGAATGCGATTCTGGTTTTCTCCATAAAAATATCACTTTTCCTGTCATGTATTTCATTTCAAAGCCCTTTTTTGAGACAAACTCGCAGGAAATGTTCCACGTCAGCCAAGATTCCTCACTTAGGGACCTGCATATCGCAGCTGTTCGATGGTAAATCAGATGGTGAATCGATTCCGTGTATGTGAAATGAGTAGATGGTTGGATAAGACAGCTACGTCATTTGCAAATAAGCCGCAGATGAAAATGACTTGAAAATGAAAAAAATGGCATTGACTCTGTAATTTTCTTCACGAATTTAAAAAATTCCGCAACTTATAATGAAAGTGAGATGTATTTACGACAGGATTCGAACGCAAAGGATATTTTCAAATCAGTTGTAAGTAGTTGCAACTGGCTTTCGTAACAAGTCGCCGCCATCTAATTCCCGCGAAAAACTGCCCATTTACCAACTTTCCCATCCCCATTAGGAAGTTATTATCAATCCATTAATTGATAATCCATGCGTTTATGCACGATATGATGCATGCAACAACTCATTAATTCAAACCAACTCACCGGTAACAGAAGCAGGAGCGTGGAAATTTCACTTCAAAAAGGAAACTTAAAAGATAAGAGGACATGAGTGGGTATTTTTTGCTGTCGGGGGAGGAGAGCGGTGGGGGTGGCGTCACGGTCGAGTCACGCACGCATTCTTTGTGGAAGCGCGGGAGAGGAGAAAGGAATGATAAAAAAAACAAGAGAAGAACGGGAAGCGCGGAGGGGATGGGAGAGTGAAGACGCTCAACGTTCTGAGTAATGGTCGATTATTCAGGTGGTTGAAGGGAAGGGGGGGAAGTGGACACGGCTCGTAACCACGGCTACGGATAATTTGGGGGAGGGAAAGGCTCAAAAAAGAATTACAACAAATAAAGTGGCGCCACAATCGCGATAGTCTAATATTCGGCTTCTTTTCTATAGTTATATAATTCCTAGGTTTCGTAGCGACGACAGAAATAAAATGTAGAATGTTATTGGTAGGATTATTGAATATTTCGGTGAGTATGGAATCCTCTCACCAAAACTTATAAAAGATGAATAAATTTGTAAGCCAATAAAACACCCAAAAGAACTTTCGACCAATCCACGACTGGTTTTCAATCAGTTTCTTTACATAGCATGGTAACATAGCAACAAGGTCGGTATTAGTTTACTTTTCACTCAAATTATAGGGATATGAGAGCGCGTTTTGTTCATACTTTGCGAAAATTTATCTTTTGGAAGGCGTTTCAATCTTTGGGGTTGGACGACAAGGATCTCAGTTAAGAGCATATTGCATTAGGGTGCTCTAATTTCATTCTTCATACGAGGAGACTTGGAATTATATAGGGAAAGAGGGGGAAATAACAAATGGTCCACAGGCATAAGTGGCGCCGCGCCGTGTGTCGGGAAACTTTTTAATACATTTTACATAATTATTGGTAACTCAAAATCCAACGAATACATTTAATAAGCACGTGCAAAGGAATACAAATTTAAAGAAATGGACACCGTGAGCGGACCGTCAATAGACCTCTATCAATACAATCTATCCATTTCAGTACAAAAATGTTTTTTGATACGTTTTTCTGTGATAAGTGAGTATGAATAATACATTACAAATTGTACACTACACGCAAATTCACAAAATAAGATTGTACAGTGATATTACCGAAATTTGAGAGAAAACTCTTTGGTTTACACACTGAGTATAGAAAAAAATTGAATTATTTAATAAGCGAAGAAAATATTTGCAGATATTTCAACACCTTTTTTCATAAGGAACACTTTTACATGTTAAGAGATTATTAGCAATACATTAACTATTTTACATTGGAAGTGCATATACAAACAGGGCTACACTATTAGAGAATTTAGACGTTATATTGTGTTTACAATAGCGGAGCAGTATTAGAAAACGAGAGTATTTAGTTTTCAACGTTGGGCGCACAAGAGGGGGAAGGGGTTGAGGAGGATTTTCGTCCGTTTTGAAGGTCGAGTCGTCGCGATTGCCAAAGCGATTTAAAAAAAGAAAAAAAAAAGAGAAGGACAAAGCGCGCATTCCTGGCTGCGTGGGAGTAATGCGGAGATCTTCCCACGGGAGGGCGCAGAAATAAAATATAAAAAAGCGAGCAGTTCTGGAAGTTCCGGAAGCATGAGTCAACCACGTATGACGAACGAGAACGCCCTCAAAAACGCTCAGGACGAGATGAAGAGTGTAAATGCGCGACCTTGGATTGCGCAGACGATAGGTTTAATGACCAGATAGGTACTACGGATGAGCTGGCGCTAAGACAACGACCAATACGGGATTCCACCTCCCTCTAATGAAAATAACAACGCAACCTAAAGCGAAGTCAATGCAGTCCTTCTATCCACGAGAGATAAATGCTCGTGATGGATAGCAGAGTTGGGAAAAATACCAAAATAAATAAACTGATTACAGTTATTCTCAGTAATGATATCTAGTTAGAGTCAAAAGTGACTGTTTTGAAAAAGAAACTGATTAAATTGAAAGTTTAACAAGTTACTTTTATCTTAAAAGTTTTTCTTTCAGTTGTCGTTATTACAAGCGTAAAGTAACCTTTAAAATCTTTTTTCGCCTTCCAACCGTCTTTTTTCCTCCTCCGTTCGTGATAGTCGAAGAACTAGGGAAAATGGGCCCCCAATCTATTATCTATGGGTGCGGGCCAAACCGTCGGAGGATAAGGAGGATATTGCTTAGGCAATGCCCTCACGAAGGTTGGCCTTAACTCTTAAAAAAGCAAGTATGAAATAGCTATTTGAGATGGATTCGAACAAGAAGTGTTTGAGAAATTATGTGATGAGAACACCAATATTGATACACAACAATGAAAGTGTTTTCACGAAAGAAAGTAGGTAGTACCACAACAAGTTCCACCATTTATAAGGATTCATTTATGGGTGGAATGATGTGCCTACACTATTAACCGGAGAAACATAGGCGACTTAGAGAAAATGTAAATATTTAGCAAAACAATATCATATAAGGAAAATAAGACATTGAAATATTTCCACTGAGTTTTATTACGACACTACGTGTTTCGTCGGTAAAGGTAATAACGAAATAAGGCGGGTACGCCGACTTCGTTGAGCATTGGCAGTAAACCTCAATACGACACCCGAGATTTCGAGAGGGATTAGCAAACAACCGACCCACCCTCTGTCGTCCCTCCTCCCAGCTACCTATTAAATTCTCCAAGTCATACCTAGTTCCGGGAAAACAGGAAAGAGTGACGACAGAGAGACAAGGCAAAAAGAAGAACGCGATGCGACAAATCAGAGGAACATGAATAAAGGCTGTTTTTTTCACGTCGCAGTTGACAGTTATGCATGCAGAGCAGACAACTGTTGGCTCAACTAAAACGTGTGGTCAGCGACTGCGAAGAGAGCACGGTCTTGATTCGATCCATTAGCGAAGTTGAAGCAGTTAAACTTTGAACGCATTAAAATTCGATGGTTATTGATACAACACAAGCGGCAATTATTGATTTCACTACCAAGGATCATATAATTACAAATGGCTTCTTTCAATTTATTAGTTATCAAGCTAAAAGGTGTTTAAATGTTCTCATATAGAAAAGGAGATGAAACTATTTCTCCTTCGCAACTACCACTTCTTTTGTTAATCTACGTACGTCATGAGTTGCATTGGCACTATTAGGACTCGTCAGAGTTTAAAGCAGAAACGAGATGTCGTTCTTGGGCGAATGCTGCGGCCGTCTACTTCGACTTATGAGAGACGAGGAAGCAACGCTCGCTATTTGGTATTCTACGACAGACCGACGAACCACTTTAGGAAAAATTGAAGAGTTTTCTTTAGAAACAAGTTATGCCGCTAGTATGATAATAATGAAATTCTTCTCCGGAAAATACATTCATGAGCATCAGTTCCTTCATTGCACTGATCGTCATGCCAATGCATGGAGATTTTCTTTAAAAAAAAAATAGCGCTCAAACAGGAGCTAATGTTTTCCTGAAGTCAAAAACCGTAGTTTTTTCATATAAAAACGGATAAAAATGTTAATGCTATGGTGAGTCGATGATGATATTGAGGAAAGGCATAAACTAATTTTCCCGTCATTAATAGATGGTTTCATCTTAACCGATTGTTTAGTTGCAGTGACGCAACACTCCACACTCGGGTATTTCGACTTTTCGCAGGGACAATAGAGCCTTTAATTTTATTTTTTCCTCTCTTCATCCCGATAGCAGATTGCAGGTCGAAGTTTGTAGAGGGGAGTTCGAAGTGTTGCGAGTCGATAGCAGTAAACAGAAAGGACACCACTGTTACACTGCAGTTTGAATCTTAGATTTTATATTTTGATTGAGTAGAACGTTGAAAACTTTCAGTCAACATCAACGACATCAAATCGATCCCGGGTATATATCTGCGATTCCCTTTCTATAGGCATCGCTACACGACACGTTAATGCGAATGAGTGAATGTCTAAATGCATGAACGGGGGAAGGAACGCTAGTATCCATCGTGTAACCACCCTAAATGTCAGAGTGCACGAATAGAAAATGGAAGCTGTAATAATTTGGTCCAATCATTCGCACTTATTTCCCTTCCGGTCCACCAAAATCGTGCATTCTTTTGAACAATAACTCACACAAGTTAATATATCTTACAACCAGGCATCAAGTCTTGGTAATTCTGAGAATATAGTGATACATATCATTGTAGGCAATTCTGAAATCAGCATTGCTAGGAGCATTATAGGTTATTTTTTACTCTAAGCAGCTCTTCCGTGAGCACAATAAATTGCGCCCGTTGAATTTTTTCCTTTCTATTGTCCGCTACCGCCACTTGCTATTTCGCAACTTCTCCCTCAATAACACTAGATCCTCTCTTGGCATTGCAACTTTAGCTGATCGCCGTATCCTCAATGACCGGAGACTCTTCTTAAATATCATTAATGGCGAATACAGATCATCTGACCTTCTTTATTTTTTTTCCGCTTCGTGTTCCTTCGCGCACGACGAGGTCGAGTGACCTATTTCATTGTTTCACCCCCCATCTTTCTGTCTCTAAAAGTTCTTTTCTATTCAGACTTCCTTCTTCCATTAACTCCTATGCCAAATGTGTTCCAAATTTTGATCCTTTTTTTCATCCCTCATTCGCCTTGCACCATTACTATTGTAATTTTCCCCACTATTCCTCGCACCACACGATGAAATTTACTATTCTTTGTTATTTATTTGTAAATACCGTTGAATAGTTTTTGTTCATTTTTGGTTACGCTGCTTAATATTATTAAATTGTTTCTCCTGTTATTGTGAGTCCTCTGTAATAGGGTGGTTTTCTATTATTTTTTTATTGCCTAAATCGAAAGATTATTACACCTGGAGTACGTATTTCACGCATATAGATTTTTAAATGACGATATACATTTTTCGCGATTAAATGAAAAGTGAAAATTTTCAAGCGCGCGAAAACACGACGCGTAAGTATGAATGCCGGGAAATCTCTCCGTGAGACTTATTTCTGGTTCCCGCTGCCCCCCTGTGAGGTGACCTTGAGGCGAGGCTTAGCGCTGATACGACGCAGGCTGCTAGCGGGTAGCTGAGTACCCTGCTGGCTGGTAGCGCTTCTCTTAAATAAGGATTATTAATACCTTATCGAATGAAGAAAACTTTCCGACCTTAGCCAGTTTTAATAAGTGATTATTAAGACATGGTTCCCTGAGCTCTACGCCTCATGCATGCATTGCCTCAGACGATCTAAAACTCCTATCTACTCGTATAGAAACTAGGTCCCTGTGACGTCACGTTGAGTGGCATCGCATGGGCGCCAATGTGGCCCTTTTCAAATGAGGATAAAAATGGACCATTGCCATTCGTCTAAACCGCTATTTCTAAAACGAAATAATTTGTATATTTTGAATACACTAATGGTGGGTAACGAATCGCAATCAATGCTTTTCGTTTTCTTTGATGAAGGAAGCTACCCTATTGGCCTCGCGCTGTTTTTGGACTGGATTATACAAATAAATAAGTAAATTTCGGTGAGGAACATAAGATTGGCAAACTACAATGTGGCATCTCAGATGCCCTGGTTCCCTTCCTCACCCCTGTACTCCACACTGCCTGCACCCCTCTCTTTTTTGAAGCACCCCTGCCACCCTGTGCATACCCACTCGAGGCCATCACTGTCACTTTTCTAGGCGCTTTGCTTTTTTCCTCTTTTCCGCTCAATCGCTCGCACATGGTATCACTCAGCGACTGCGTCGGTCCCCTTCTTCTTCCCTCCAACACGATATTTCCTGGTGCTCCTTCAACGCCAACCCCTTCCCTCTCTGACGTCTTTAAACTTCCACCTTATCCCGACCGACGCTTCGGCTCCAACGTCTTCGGCTCTGAGTTAGTTGGAGAGGGATGGGTGACGTTAAGGAGAAGATCTTCGTCGATATGGATGGAGGTGGTAGAAAGGAGATGATCCCTGGTGAGGGGGAGAAATGACTCGGAAAATTCGTCTCGCTATCGGGGCGAAGAATAGAGAAGAAAAATGGAAGCTTTTAAAGCGCCTCTTCAGTCGGGTGCGGAATGCTACAGACATCCGTGTTACGTTCGTCTGTATTACACCCTTCAAGTGACACCTCATGGGTGTTTGGCAGGGGGAGATTTTTACCAAACAAGGTCCGTGTCACACAATGTCACCTGCTGCCGCATATACTTGGGCACATAGGTGGGTGAGGTGAGCTTCCGGCATTCATTTCTTTTCGAAAGTAGTTCGAGCCAGAGCTTCATACATCCAGTGACAAGGACGAGCAGAAAAAATGCAATTAAACAATACAGAACATATTATTCTCTAATAATTGAGGAGTGAATCAACTTAGCTTGTATCTACTGATCAATTACAGGATGAAACAGGTTATTAATCGCGTTGAATACTGCTGTGTTTCCTCGTACGAGGGATGAATTGAAAATTATTCCTCCACGTTCTCGCATTTATTTCCCTGATTTTTATGATATCTTCCAATTGACCGTAATATGTTAATAGAAATTTAGATAAGCTTTATTTGCCTGAACTATAATTTGCTTGCCCGTTTAACCGTTGCTCTTTCCAAAACGGACAGCTTTATCGTCAACTTTGTACAGCTTTCCCATGCCTACGGGAAAAAATCAATCTGATGAATTTCATTAGATTAAATTTTATTGATAATCAGGGTTTGGAGGGATCACTATATAATGACGCAGAAGGTCAAAATCCCAGTCGCCAATAAAACTTAAAAGAGCGAAATTTGCAAACAATAAAAGACTCCCAATACTGCTATTTTAAAAAAATATCCGCCGCATACTCTAGATTAAGATAGAGGAGGAAATATAAACACTAAGAAGATTGGTTCGAGTCCTGATTAAATGGGTTTTCGATTATGAAGTTTTCTCAGTAAAACGGTGAAATTCGTAGAGTAATTTCAGAAATTTGAAAAATGAAATAGCAACTGCAGTTTGAATTCATGAGGAGGGGAAGAATATTACATCGAGAATTATTTCCGACATTTCAAAAAGACAGTAAGAATAGAAGTTCCGAAAGCCAATGGAAAATATGAAGTAAACGGAGAGGAGGAGGAGGAACGAAGAAGTGCCAGATATGGTGGGTGAGGAGAGGCAGCTTTTATATGAGATAGAGGTGAGATAGAAGGCATGGATGGAGCGAGTACTAAGCGGGAAGGGGATGTTGAAAATGGTATTAGAGGGTAGAATGTTGGGTAAACGAGGGAGAGTAAGGAAAAGAATAGGATTGTTAGATAGGATGAAAGGGAGTAGGCGTTATTATGTAATGCTAATGAATCATAATCCTACCTAAACCGGTGGAATACCTTTACTAATAATAAAAGCAGAGGAAATTTAGAAATTAGGGCTAAATAAACTTATGAAGGGCTTAATATGTGACGGAATTACAAAACCAAAACAATGGAGACAAAGCAGCTCCGACAAAGATGCAGGATGTAACAAAAAACTAACGAGGTTGCGTGTCCGCATGATATAAAGGCGCGGGAAACAGAGGCGACGCGGTGGTTGGAAAGAAAGGAAGGGAAGTGAGTGTTGAGGAGGGGGGGGGAGAGGAAGAAAAAACAAGGGGTTGGTTAGTCCCCCCCCCCCCTATCCCCATGTGCTGAGGGCCCCGAAGGAGCCGAGGGTGGACCCTATTTCGGGAGAGCAGTTAGTTAAGGCGGTGTCTTGGTGGTCAGGATTGGAGCGTAGGGCAATGAGGAAGGAATAAGGTTGAGAGGGGAGTGAAGATGCCTTTCCGAGGGAAATTCCTCCCTTTAAAGAGCGACGGAAAAAGTGGAAACGAGTGGAATGGCTGGAAGAGCTTTCGGGTGCAAGAGAAGAAACAGGCGCTGCTGCTGCTGAGGGGTGGATGGGTCACATGGGCTGCTGTCAATGTGAAGGCAAAGGGAGCAAGTCCAATTGAGACACCATCAGCACCAAAATGTACACTCGAGTCTGAGAACGAATTGCATGTGCGTAAAAGAACACTGAAAAGCTAAATACATCAGTATTAGGTTGAACACATCACTCGGGATTCGACGAATTAAAAACATTATCACCTAATAACACTAAAAATGCAATCTTTTTCTTCTTTTCAGTAAAAGATATGTTGTGCCAATGCCGATAAAACATCGAAGAACTTATTTCATAGCTATTTTTAATTTTGTGCTAATGTCTATCTGGTCGACTTAGGGCACTTCATTCGACAACATACAAAAGGTTCATTTAAAATTATATTTCTTTTTAATTTTACACGAAGTAAAAATTCGTATTATAACTGGACGGCGAAAAATACCATGAGAAGCTTAATTATGAAGTAACTGTTTCCAAAAAGTAACTAGCTTTAGACATTACAATATAAAAGTAGTCGATAAAGTAAACTTTGCATTGTTGATACAAAAAATTAAATTTAAGATCAATCAGTTAATTTATAGGAAAGTAACTTTAATTTTCTTTTTTAAGCAATATAGCTCTCAATAATTACTTTTACAAGACGTGTTTCCACTACCCTCAAGGTAGTACGTACTCATGTCTGGTTCTTTCTAGGTGCAGATCGTGCGGCCAAATCATAAAATGCATCACTAATAATATTTTTGAAATTGCCCTCTAGTGAGGAATCATCTCCACCTCCAAATTTATATTCTATTAATTATATTGTGACTGCAGCCAAGGTTCAGAAAACACTGTTCGCTACATCTGCTTGATACACAACCTTGGAACCATGTCGGCGGCCATCATTAAGCCTCAGATGCCTCTTATTCTCAGAAAACATGGTGGGTGACACCGACTTAATCGTTACGAGGTTTCTCATAATTCTCGTCAATCGCCCACAAATATGACATTAAATGTACATTAATTGACAGGTCATCTTTTTAGAATCCTTGTCAAAAACATTTGTTTGTCACAAGAGCATAAATCATAGAGCAAATGGTGATGCTTCCTCAGTAGACCTCGAATATAAAAACTGTCACGCACGGGTCCCAGGAGTTCAAAGAAATAACTACGATTTTACTAGCACATTAGAAAAGGAAAAACTGTCTCCGTAAGTTAAAACATTCTGACGCCAGGAACTTCCTTAAAAAGGTGTTCTCGGGAGAGAAAATAATCGCTGAGTGAACGGAATATGTGACGGCGATGAGGAAATCCGAATTCTGAACACGGAGATCAAATGGAATTCAATCGCAAGTAACGAGAAAAATGCGCAAAGAATATTTTCGATGAAGAGTGAATAAAATGTCATTCCATACATATAATTACGGGCGCTATGGTAAATAAAGAGGCATAAAATAGCACGTTGTTATTACGAAAAATTCTCAATCCACCTTAGGAGATCAGTCATATCTCAACCCCACGAAAATTTTAATTTTGTATTTCATTTTAACTTTGGTACGTAATGCAAACATTGCCTGATTATACCCAGACGTACGTAAGCTTCCACAAGAAGTGAATAGTAAATAAAATCTACTTATAGTAAAATTTTCATGGGCAAAGATAATCGGAGAGTCCACGAAGACCTGTGTATTAATTTGATGCTCGACCGAGCACATTTTAAGAAGACATGAGTCATTATTATCCCTAGATAGAATACTAATGCAGAATTCCCTCATTGAAAGATTACCAAAAATAGCAAAATAATTAGTATATATGTATTCATTGGTTCTCACCAGTGTTACCAGCACAGTGATAGGAAACCCGCAACAATCAACGTCTTAATGAAACAGCAATCGGTGAAATACCTTTCTCGGATCTGATTCCTGGATTTTTCTGAATCGTTAATGGCTTAAGAAAAGAAATGAGTATTCAAAGAAAGAGGGGAAATGACTTTAAGAAACATTCTTGAAGGACTTTGAAGTGACATATTCCTCATTTCTTCCTCTACTTTTGAGCGAAAAACACATCAATTTGCAATTATACGAGAACGCAAGTGAAAAAAATCACCTCATATTTTGACCATGAATGCCATCGTAAACACGCTGGAGAGAGAATGTTCACTTGCACACATACATTACGAGCAAGGATACCTCTCTCTCAGATTAATGGCTGAATGTGTGAGCTTAAAAGTAACTTGAAGAGGTAGGCTCGCGTACGTTACTAAAAACAGCTTTAAACTCTCATACACGGCATCCATTTATGTTGAAAAGGCAAATCCGAGCAGAAAAAAATGCTGATAATATATTTATCATTTTTTTACTTTTTTCCAGTTATTTATGGCAATCGTTTGACTGTAAGCAATTCTAAAGACACAACGCATTTCGGTTAATGGTGTTCAATAACATTTTATGACGTTTCTCTGTATTGAAACAATGTTCACTTGCAGTGCCATCAAATTCAACAGATCGTTTTTCATCTCCTTATTGAATGTAACTACGTTCGCACTTAGTAGGATTTGAAAGATGAAGTACATCTAGGGAACGATAAAGGTACAAAGGAAATACTTATTGAAATCACCTTAGCACCAATCGTGTACCAGCTAAAATCGTGTACCAGCTGTAATCGTGAATAGGTTTGACCTCCAGCTAAATGCGTTCCTCAATTGCAATGGATATTCCGCGACACCAATGCGTCGCTTTTAAATTAGCGTGGTGTCACTTTAAACTGCAGAAATATTAAGTCATAAAAAGGGCTCCAAAGCGACAAACATACTCACCAGGCGACCAAAACTCTGGAGTAGTTATGGACTCCGATTTCGATGAAGATGAGACAATTTCAAAGAATACTGGGATGAACCTTCACTAACGTACCTGAAAGTAGAAAAAATAAATCAATTAGCAACATGAAAGTGTTTTATGATAAAAAGTTGAGTAGATAGATAAAAAATTAATTGGTCCTTATGAGATCATGCACCTACTTATGTCCACAAACATTAATTTAGTTATTTCAACCATTTTACTAATTGTTTTAGATTAATAATTACTTTTCCGCCATTCCTATGAATACCCCACTTCATATATCCTGTTCTGTCATTAGACATTCATACAAATTTATTAAAAAAGAAGCCACCGTTGAAATTTGTTTCAACGGAGAAGGGAAGGAATTCCAAAATGTTATTGAGTAACACAATTACTAATTAATAAAATAAAAATTATTATATACCCTTTTGTCTTATAAAATTCTTATCATAATATATTATTATATTTTTTTAAAGTCTTTCGGGCAGATTTTATAAGTTCTATATTATTCTATTCGGGCAGATTTTATATTCTATTGAGTAAATTACAATTTCATCATAAATTGTAATTTACTCAATTCACTCATTTCTCGCCATTTAAATTTATGTATCCGTCGGCAGATTCGTTAGTTAGCTCTAATAAAAGGAAAGGGACGCTGTCAGGTGATCATGAATGCTATCACAGAGATCCCAAACCTTTTATTCCGGTTACGGGAAGAAAATGAATGAAGTTTCAAATTTCAACTCCTACCACAATGGGACCGAGTTAATACGGAAAGGAAATAACCCAGCCTGACCAAAATCCCAGATGAAATGCGATGCGAACGGAATAATGGCTTTGAAAAGAGGATATTCAGCTGGCATTATCAAAAGAGATTAGCCGCATGGTCGACCACAATCTTCGTTGAAACTCGAAAATCCCCGAAAAAAATGAAATACCTACTTCGTAGCGCTAAAAAAAAACAAAAACCACTACGTAATTCTGGCTTTCCATTCTGTTCTCAATCCGTATCCCACTGCGTGAACCTTATCTAAAACAGACCACCTATCCCCAAAATCCTATTACCGATATTATTTTTCTTTACGATTGACCTCCAATCCCCATCTACCAGAGGTTCGTTTTCAACAAAATGTACCAGCTGAAAAATCCCTTATAAATATTTTTAAGACGTGGAAGCCTGTATGGTTTAGTTATTCAAATTTCAAGTGATCATCAGTTTAAAAGCATTGTGGCAAGAGTATTCATTTCCTGAATGAAATACAGCACGATTTGATAGACAAACTAAATAATTGAAAGAGCATAATATTCTATGATTCTTTTGTGAACAACACTACACAAAAATTATAAGAAATAAATCCTAAAATGTCATGGGAATCCGTGGTCTAAAACAATCGATATCCTATGCCTTCAGTCATGACATCTAAAAACTCTTCTCAAACATTTGAATCTTCATATTAACATACAACCTCAAACAACGCCATCATTAAATAAATAACTATAAGGACTCAAGTCTCAACCATATTCATTATTGCGAAGCCTTTTTTCGTTCATCTTAGGAAGACTTGCGATAAAAAATAATACTTTATCGACCATTTTTTCGCGCCTCCGTACATAGGTACATCCGAGCAGCTTCCCTTCCGCCGTTCCCAGCAGTAATTAGACTGATGAGCGTTTGCGCACGACTTTGGCCCACGGGAACGGATTGAGCGCTTATAACAAGGTTTTGAAGTCTTCTTCATCGCGGATCACACTCCGTCGCGTCGACAGGAACTCATTAAGCAAAGTTGTTCTCTAGCCCGTGAAAACGCCGCCGTAAGCAATGACTCCCTCGCCCAGCGGATTCGATCAAAGGAACACTGCTGACAAACTTCACGCGCAGGTAAGCATTTCAACGCCAGGTTCATCAAAAAGGCACAACCGTAACGCGGGAAATAATTTAAAAAAAGTTGATAAACTACAGATTATCAAACACTACATTCCAGATCATTAAAATTTTCATTCGAACTGAGGTAATTAAAATACAGTCAATTATATTCTTGACACATATCATTTAGTACTACTATATAACTAAGCCCTCTTAAGTAGCAAAAATAGCACGGCACATGTAAATAAACAGAGAAGTGAAATAAAGTCGCGGAAAACATTAGAGTAACAAGGAAAGCAATTATTCGTTTATCATTAAATTTCGCGTTATTCAACTCAAATCTGACAAAAATTGGTCAATTGGGTAAAACTGTTGAAAAGAGCAAGAATTTCAAGTTAAACTGATATTCCTTTCATTGCCGCGATCACATGTTCCGCGCTTCCAGCTTGTCGTTTGATTTCTGATAACTTCAGTTTCCCGACAGCATCTTCAGGTCAGATTTTGGCGGGATAGCCGGATAAACTGTCGTCCTCAGATAACAAACAACGCGGAGAAAGCCGGAAACGCATCAACCATATACAGCGGAATCCATACCATTAATCAATAAACCTTTCTGTGCGTTTTCTTCCTTTTTATCGCGACATTTCTAGTGCTTAGAAAAAAAAACCCACGCGTCTTCGGATTGCATTGGAAAGAAAGACACCGGCCTTCAATCCGCAAGGGAAGAAAGTGAAATCTGCAGAAGCAAGAGGACATGTACCTATGTACTTAGAGAAGTGGGAGAATTGAGAGTGAAAGCTGAAGTGGGTCACCGTGAGCACAATGCACGTGAAGACGGCATTCCTCGAGCAACACCACCTCCCTTCCCCCCTCCCCCTCTACACTTCACCCCTACCTCAAAGGACGACCCACGGACACCTTCATAGGGACTACCCATGGTGGCTAGAAGAGGTTTAAAACACTAATGTCTCGAGTTATTATTTCACAGCTGAGGTGGACCTAGATATTCTGCATACCCCTATAAGGTGTTTGTCTGATGTTAATTGTTAATTTCAGGTTTATTATGACCCCTTCGGCCCATGGTCATCACACTACAATAGTCTTTCCGAAGTTAATAAAAAATTCTTGGATTTTTTTGGACAAGAGCAAATCAATAATCGTAACAAATAACTCAGATTACGGTCTTTAATTAACAGGGGCCATTTATTTTTAGCCAAAATAATAGTCATGATAGATATATCCATTAAATGTTAATGTTTTACCTATGTTTTATGGTAGCTCATTCTTCTTATGAGTTTCGCATTTCAAATAGCATTACGATATTTTACGGATGAAACTATAGGATGTAGAATACGATAGTTATGCTTACTTCGCTAGTCTTATGAAAAGAAAACAGGGTCATTCCGAAAGGGTATACAACGTTATCTGATGATAATGACTAATAACGATATTTTTGTTGTAACTCATAAGAATTTAATGCGGAAAAGCGATATCACAACCCGATCCTGCTTGTCATTCCCTGGCATACGTCTACGTTTGGAACTCCCTGACGTCACGCCCGCACGGCAGATTCAGCTGAGACCACCTCCTTATATACGCACCTTGGGGACTATCGATAGCAATGCAAGCCGCCTCAATAGGCGTGTGGCGGGGGGTGTTACCCCACCTACCGTTGACATTTGAAAAGGAAATGCTCTAACAAAGATTCGCCTGGCATTTATTTAAGTCTTGATGCTTTCCAGGCGAACGATGTGGATGAATAATTCACGGGATTCCCGCCAGGTGAGGTGGCTATCTCTATATGTATATTGTCCTTGGGCTCCACTTAACTCCCTGATCACGATGGCAGAGTTGGAACCATTGAAACGTCGGTTCTGACTGAACAGCTAACCTGGTGGGAATCCCGTGAAGAATTCATCCACAACATCTTTAATGGCCCGGGATAAAAAAACGAATTCCCATATCTATCCGATCGGCAAAGTATCTCTCTCGATTCATCGTTTCCGTTGGACCTGGACATAAAAAGGGTTTCTAATATCTACGTCTTCATAATATGATGCTCTCCGAGTCGCTATGAAAGATGTGCTTAACCTCTGGGCGGGAGTAGCGTATGCCAACGGACGACCCCTCAGAACACACGCAGGGAACAGTCACAGGAATTGCGAAATCGAAACTGCAAAAGAGGACACGCATATTTGGCGCACGTCCGGAAAAGAAAATTTTAATTGTAATCAATGTAAAACATTGAAAAAGAAAAGCGAATACCGGTCGAAGGGAGGGATGCAATGTCTTCTTAAGATAATTGCTGAGGGAATGAACGAAACGCATTCCACGTTCATGAGAATGTCAATGCAGTAAGTATAATCTTTTCACTGTACCTCATCGACAGAAGGTCACAACATGTCGACTTTCCGGGCTATGTTTTCTGGAGATAACATTTATAAATTTGCATTTATACACAAGCACTCATCTCATAGCGGTACGAATAGGAAAAATGTTCATTACTACTAGAATGTAAATTGTGCTGCTCTGCTGTAATGTTAATTTGACAATAAAATCGATTTTTACCACCCACCCCACTTCAATTCACTGATCCCACTTTCATGCAGTGGGCATAATTATAAGAATAGGAGGAAATAGGATTGCCGAAAATAAAATTGGATGCTGGCGAGGTAACGACCTTATTTATGCAAATACCTTCGTGATAGTCATGTGGTAAGTGCTAAAATCAAAGATAAAATCCCACATTCAATGCAATTGGAAGCGTGAATATTTTTATAAAATGACGCAGATGGCAGGTGAGAGAAGTCCGTTGGATGAGCAGAAGGCTGAAATATCGATCCCAACCTAAACTTCCCCTTTTAGACGAAATCGCGTGCCCGAATCCAATCACTCATTGGAGCATTGGCTCCGTGCTTCGAATGGATTGCGCCATCCGATTTCGTCATTCTTCTGTTCGCGCTCATTCCATCCCTGTTTACTCTCCATAGTGACAATCTCCACCGTCCTCAATGGCTCATTCGGGGACAGACACACGTCTACCTCCTCTTCACTCATAGGGACTGCTTTGTGAAATAAAAATATAAGAAAATACAAACATTTAGATGTAATTAATTTTTCGGCACTAAAATGCGACTGAACCGGATTAAATTTACGTCAAGGATAAGCACTGACCCAAGTTATAAAGAAATTTCGACACATTAAGTGTACTCCTGATAATTAATCAGCGTTTTAGTGTGTAACTTGTTGGTTTACACTGATCAGGATAATCACGAAAAAGGTTTTTCACGGAGCCATTTAAAATAAGACCTTTGCAGGGGGTGACATTTCACCACCTACATGTCAAGCGTACAGAGCGTTGTTATAAATATCCATTCCATAAAACAATAGTGTGTGAACGTAATGTGCCTCCCTTTCCTTTATGCATGTATCGCTTCTTGCACTACGGGACAGATACACTACCGTAGAGAGCTTTTCTACGAAAGTCTATCATGCACGCTTCGAAGAACAGACGATCGCCTGCAGTCTTGAAATTATAATTCGTAGCTTGAGCCAATCATACTTTTCAGTGGAGGAGTACAGACTAGATCCTTCCTAAGAATCAATTTCCCCTGAAATAAGAAAAATTTTACCTCGGCAAAGGTAAATATAACAAGGTAAAATTAACATTTTTCAGGAGATATTTCCATTAAGTTACGATGGGTGTGTCAATAAAATCAACCATATAAATTAAAAATCGGTTCACAGGCAATTGAAAGCATTAAAAATAGCAACAATAAAACGCGGCCAAATTAAGTGCAGAATATGATGATGAGGTAAAAAAAGAAAAACAAGGTAAAGGTGAACATTTCCAAATCTGTAATTCAATTCCAAGGGTAGGTAATTTATTGGAAAGAGCTACAACGAAATGCATTCCAAGTCAGATTAGAGTGAACAATCTATCTCATTCTAAGATGGAAATTTTCCCATTTGAGATACAGGTGACAAGGGCGTGCTTAATAAATATTCAGATAATTTCAAGATGATATAGTCATTTTACACCAGCAATGTCACAAAATCAACGCTAAATACTATCTGTGGTATGCACGAGTCGCATTAAGGATGTCCGAGGGAGAAATGAGCCAAACGTCATCCTCGCCTCGCATGCTCTCCTCACGCAACTCATCGAAACCCGAGATCCCAAATAAACACGGACGCCGACGAGAAAAAAATTCTCTGGAGGAGATTTTCAAGCGTGATGCGCCGGCGTCCACGCTAACGACGAATTCATCCATAACGGCGACAAAATGAGTTCCAAGGATAAAGAAGAGATTAACTAATATTTTAGGAATAAAAATTTCGTTGAAACAATATTAATTAGTAATAGAGAAAAAATTACAATCTACATAGAATTGAAACAGAGGATAGATGCATCAAGGGCCTATCAAAGCTGCTGAGCAGCAAATTACTGAGTAATAAAATCAAGAATTATAAGACTATAAGAAAAGTATAGAATTGAGATAGAAGTTTATACAATTGAGAGATAGATGTTTAAATAAAGCCAGATATGAGTGCAACAATAGAAAGAAATCTTGTAAGATGGCAAGACCACATTATGATAAGGTTGCACAAGCACCAGCATGATAAAATAAGTTTTTAATGATAGACCGAATGGTAGACTAAAGGAAGACTAGGACTGCGTTAGAGAGAGACCAAGCATCGAAGGACGCAAGAAGACCAGGAGCAGAAAAAAGGACCAACGGAAGACAGAGAAGAGTGGAGCTGGCGAGGCTAAAAATTATCATGGGTTTACATGGATAGACACAGGAGTAAGTAACATTAAATATTGAGTATTCATGCCAGCAGCGGGTATAATCTGGGAGATGCATATTCTACGTAAAAGACGACTAGGCAAATAAACGACCCCCAATTTTTAAAATACTGTTACGGGTTCTGATCGAAATTAGCTGTCGACACTTAGGAATTCGGCAGCACTTTATTTAAAACACTTCAACGAACGATATCTTATCAGAACTGATTCATTTCCATACAAAGAATGAATATAAACAAACTGCCCGTCACCCAGCGACGCCCTCATCACAGACAGGCGCCGCTACAATACAGATGTTGGGGCTCTGCTCATCGAGTCGCTTTTAAATAATTATTACGTGAGCAGCGCTACCCTCTACTCTCACGCGGTCACTGCAGGCGAGGTAGATGCAGGCGTGCAACAATCTCCACCATCCATCCACCAGGGGGACTATTCTGCAGATCCAAATTCGGAGAGCATTTGGACCTTCACATGAAACAATTCACAGCTCGAGGCAACAACGATAACACGACTGAAATGAACCATTCCCGTGGGGCCTTTTAAATGAGCCGTTACGAGTAGGCGCCGTAGGCGGTCTCTTCATGGGCGTACCCAGCGAGGGGCAGGGGGGCAGCTGTCCCCCCCAGAAGCAAAAATCTCAAAAGTCTTTAAATAAAATAAGTACTGAATTGAAATGAAAGTATTCAACAAATTTTCTTTAAACCCACGAAAAATGATATGTATTAGTATAAGATATGTAACTAAAATAAAACTATTTTTTTAAATGTCATAACTTGATTTTCCACCACTAGACCATGGCTTGAACACCCCCCCCCCCACCCAGTTATGACCCTGGGTACACCCTTGGGTCTCTAATTGAACTTCCAAACGATGCCCGTATTCGGCTAAACCTGTGACGTCAGTCGACTTAGAACCCAAATTCGGAGATAGAGAATATGTATGGTATTGGAGGCGTAACGGCGTCTCCATCCGAAGGGACTCACTCACTCCCACGCCTCTGCGTTCCACTCTCACTCATACTACCCCCCCCCCCCCATCCTCCTCACCCCTCCCCTCCCCTCTCCCACGCGCGGCAGAGAAAAAATAACAAGCGCACGCTTTTCCCTTTCGATGCAGCAGCAGTGAAAGAGGCGATCAGACACACACTGCCGAGGACGGCCTCGACTTCAACCAATCCTATCGACACTCAAGTCTACATCATCTCATTCTCCACCTCAAATTATAAAAAAAAACAATTCTAATGGATACTTGAAAGAACATAATAAAACAATTTCCTTTGGAAAAGAGTAAAAATGCTTATAACGGGAAGATATTTTTTTTTTTAAACCTTACGGTCCAAGGTGGGCTGAAGTGGCCTCATTTCCTAACCCTGCGGTCGAGGGTTCGAGGCCCGCTTACGTGGGTCTTTCACCACCCAGGGTATCAATGTACTGAATATATAAATGTAATCAAAGGCATAAATGTAATGTTCTTATTTACCACAGAGTCTTGTGCCAGATGATGACTCTGTGAGCCGAAACACGTTTTACACATGAAATTACTGAGGGAAAGTGCAAATTCTAACAGCTCAGGGCTTTGATGTGCGTGCATGCAAATTAAATGTAAGAGAACACTTCACAGGTCTAATTGAACAAATTCATTAATGGATAGGTCTACAACTGAGGCCCTAATATGTAGGGTGAATAGGGGTATTTCTTCTGATATAGCATAACGTTTGGTGCAAGAAGGCGGAAGAATCACCGCGGCCTGGAGCAGGGTGCCATGTAAGTGCAGATCCTATAACATATATTAACTCCTAAGCATATGCATGAGTAAACAAGCACGGTGAATAGGGAATATTCTGCCGGCATTGTGCGAGTAAAGTTTGTTGCGTGAAGAGAGATAATTCGCCCTTAGACTTCAGAGCAGTGGATCGCTGCAGCCTCTGGCGTTCCCACGCCAAGAGGGCTCAATCTCCGCCACCAGAGTGCAGTCATTCCACTCCCTCGTTGACCTCCTGCACCGCCTTTCACCTCGCCCCGGGAAAGCAGACTCCCCACACGATCTGTGGGAAATCCATTCCCTTCAATTGAGCATACGGGGATGAGGAACGACATTGTAAGGGAACGCACAGATTACTTGAAAAGCGCGAAAATTACAACGGAGGACTGATTCCTAAGTCGGTCACTAAATGTGTTGCCACCTATCTCCAATTAAAAAAGTCGCCACTCGCGTCGCTGACAGGCAAAGCGATCCGGATTTCTCGGAGAAATAACTAAGCTACAATTGGGGCTGTCACGCGAGATTTACATTTGCGATGATGTGATCAATACAATTCGTAACTTTTCAATGCTATTCTTCACGATCATAAATATTGTACAATAAATATTTAAAATAAGAAATGGATCGCTATGCACTCATCGGACATTTTCGAAAACGGATTGAAAAGCGCCCTCAGTGGCGAGAACTGAAATCAACGGGACGGACTGCTTATATGCCTCCACCACGTAATATGCAGTCCCCTTTATGCAAAAATGCATGCAAATGATAATTGAATACATAAGCGGCGCAGGCGTCATTACTCACCCATCCCCTCTGCTGCGTCCCTCCTCCCTTTTAACGAGATCCGCAATTGAAATGCTCCACGGCCGCTTTTAAACGAGAGGGAAGCAATTACCGTTTCCTCCTCTTTGCACGCGTCTCCAGGGGCGACTAACTCCATAGCTAGCATCTAAATATTACCCTGTACACTCTGCGGCAGCCAGTCATATACATAGCTGCCATTACCATAGAGAATAAGAAGATGGCAAGGTACTGGGGTTTGTTCCGGTTTTTTCGCCACTGCGAGTCGGCAACGCCCTACATGAGCTTGTTACATGAGTATAATGCAGCAATCGTAACAATATTCACCAATTTATTTGCTAACTAAAAGCGAGACCGCTATCAATAAGAAGGATATATGCCCTGCTCGTTGCGATTTTCTTACGGCTATCCCATTTCACGGAGACGGCGGATTTTGATGCAGCGAGTGTTGAGCGTGGAGGGGTTGTTGGAAACAGTGTTGGAGAGTAGAATGCTTGGTAAGCGAGGGAAGGGGAGCAAGATGGTAGCATATGTAGATAGAGAATGAGAGGGAGTAGGCCTTTCTATGAATTGAAGAGGTATCGGAGGGGAGACGGCCGGAGTAATTCTCAAATGCTCGACGCCAACATATCTCAGCCGGCAGAATACCTCACTAATAATCCCATTTCTATAGAAAGTAAACGGATGGAGAAGCCATGGGTGACTGCCACACCGACCACTTTTAAATTCCTGTCAGCAGCCCGATAATTAATCGCAACTACACAAATACTTCAGAGGTGAAGAAGAATCTGCAAGGATCTTTTTCTATACATATTTTCAGATTTCTAACCCATGTATTTGAGGGCTCGGGTATTCAGGGATAACTTATCTACCCATCGCTGGCTTGCATTTACCCACTATCATCCACTCTACGGTACTCGTATTTGTTCCAATTACAATGAACAGATCATGATTAAACGATGCATAAGTCATTTTGCGAAAGAATTGCCACAAAAAATAGATATTTAATATATCGTCATTTAAAGACTAGAGCACAGTGGCGGATCTATGGGGGGGGGCCTCAGGGGGCTATAAGCCCTCCCGCCCCCCCTTGGATACCCAATTTACACTACATAGAATGGTAATTTTTTTCCGACCCCCAACCTTGATCCGCCACTGCTAGAGCATATCGTCTAGGCGTAGAAAAACTTTACAGCCATAAGCAATAAATGCTCATTGCCAGAGCAGAATATTCAAATTAATTCAATGCCATTTTATCAGTTTGAACAGATATACAGCATTAAAGCTTAACGTCCGTAAAGTGCAGAGTTTTAAAACTAATCCATTGCTTAAAAAATAGCAAGGAAGTTCACATAATATCACTCGTTATTCACATGCCATACCGTTAAGTAGCAGTTTCTATGGCACCTTAGCCGGTACAATAGACAGCATATACATGCTACTTATATCCCAGGATATAGCGCTTTACGGCACGGAAACGAGGACACTTAGCAGTAGGAGGACGAGAGAAGACTGAGAAGAGAAGAGAAGGCGTTCGATATGTGGGTGCGGCGAAGAATGGAGAAGGTGAAGTGGACGGAGAGGAGGAGAAACGATGAAGTGCTGGATATGGTGGGTGAGAAGAGGCAGCTTCTAGATGAAATACGAAGACAGTACCTGGATGGCCCGAGTACTTCGGAGGGATGGGATGTTGATAGCAATGTTTGAGCGAAGAATATTGGGGAAAAGAGGTGGAGGAAGGAAGAGAATAATAGATTTCTATATAGAATAAAAGGGAGTAGGCCTTGTTGTGGATTGATGAGGGAAGTCCAGTGTAGAAGTGCTCGGATAAGTCGAAAGCACTCCATATAGTGATATACCTTCATCGGTAGAATGCTTTATTAAAAAAAAAATAAGTCTAGGAGGATTCACCCAACTAAAAACGATACATTGCAACATAAGACATCTCACGTTCTGCAGAGAGCGAACCAGATCCACTTGCTCAGTTTGGAGGAGGAGAGGGCGCCTGTTCGAGGTCGTGCCACCCTCCACACCAACAGCGCTCGAGGAATCCATGCATTTTCTCAGGCCGACCTCCCACGGCACGCAGACACACTCCCCGACTAAAGTTCATTCGCTCGCTACAAGCGGACGACAAGGCACAGCACACAAACACACACGCATACGCAAGTGTTAAAGGTCAACCCCCCCAGAGGAAATTTAAAAACAAATGAAGCGCGCATAGGGATCTTCGCGTGGGGTCAAGTTGGACATTTAAAAAACATTGATGAATCCTCAGAAATAGTGTGCGGTAGAGCGCTCTTTTGTCACTGCGTAGCATGCCAACATAAGGTCACGTGGCTATTACGGGTTTCCAAGGTTCCCGATGGTTATATTCTTGTTTACATCCACAATTTCTTTCCTATTGACATTTGCGCACGTATATTCATGGATAGCTGGCGACTGATACTCCAAGAAAAGTAGGGAGAAGAGCAGAAACATATAGTATCGGGACGCTAGTTCAAAGGAACGTACAAAGTGAGGTAAGCGAAGCAGCCAGACATATCTATCGGGTACCTCCAGCAATTTTACATTACCTTCATTATTCATCCATTGGATGCCTTATCATTCCTCAACCCTCTGACCCATTTCAACCTCCAACATATAACACGAAGAAGCAAGATTACTAAACATGACCATATATGTACATTTGCAGACGGATAGGAAACTTTTATTTTAGCTGTTTCAAAATTAAAAGATAAAAATGTATCTACAACTATTCATTCAAATTAACGGCAAACATTTGTTGAAGGGCCTGGAAGATTTAGAATCAGGGAACAACAGAGCAAACACAAGCTCCAAACGAGGAAATTCGCAGTGAAAAATTGGTGTAACTTGAAAAGGATTCGAACCCAATTCTTCCGATCATCTGAAAAGAGAAAATGCCACTTAAACCATCATGGATTCCAAATCGGATCAAATGATATTTTAACGGCAGATTTCCAACTTAAGGTGTTTACTTATATCAAACTAAGCTCGAATGTGACTGCGTATTAAGTTACTTGATGATGAAGTGCTTTGAAACATGAAATTCAACAGTAACAACAAAGCAGCGCAGCATATTGCATGTATTTGAGTCAAAAATAGTTACACGTTAAGAAAATGACAATGGGTCAACGGGCTTATGAAGTTAAAGTTGAAATTAATCTCAGAACAATTTTTACGAATCATACAGATATTTTCGGCACAGATATTAAAAATGTTCCCGTAAATATTTTATCGAAACAACTGGCTTTGAAGAGCAACTTGAATTTCCAAGACTTTACAATAAATTTACGAAGAATTTTACCAGAGCTTACACTTCTCAACGGAAGTGAGGCATCAGCAATGACAGCAGCAGGTGGAGGCACTCGAAATGTGGTCAACAGAAGAATGATGAGGATCAAACGGATCGACCCAGCGAGAAATGAGGAAGTCATAAGAAGAGTGGAAAATTAGAGCAGCATTGCGAAAAGGTAGAGAAGAAGGCAAAACAGCCTTATAGGCCACATCTTGAGACCTGATGGCCTGATGAAGACAATCCTCGAAGGGCAAGTGGAAGGCAATAACGGAAAAGGAAGACCTCGAACAAAATATATGGAACAAGTAAAGAGAGATGTGAAAGAGAAGAAATACGTAGGTGTGAAAAGATTAGCTGATAGGAGAATAGAGTGGAGAGCTGCGTCAAGGCGACCTTAGGATTGTTGATCAGTGATGACGATGATGCATTTGAAGCCTCAATTATAACTGGAAAATTCCATATGCCTGCGCACCACTGTATGAAGAGAGAGATTTATGAGAGACAGGGATAAACATGAATGATAGCCTCCACCAGTAATATTGCTGAAGAGAAAGGCTAATGAAAAGGTGCTTGCAGGAAAATGGACGCAGGAGGAAATGGAGAGCAATTGTTGTTTTTTCAGAGTGCCATCGCTTAAACGCGTCACCTGGCTGGAATTCGCCGACTCACCCTTCTGCTGAAATAGCCTCATCGCTCATTCTGCAAACATATCACAAGCGATCAGGAACTAGCCACTCCACGACCAAACAAAATAAAATGCAACGAAAATGTTTGCAACTCAATCGAAAGATCAAGAATGAAACACGGAAAATTATGAATAACTCCGTTCATCATTACACGAAATGTCTCAGAACTAGGTCACATAACATTATAATTATAAAATGCGTAGCTTTATAAAAGTACTTCTCTCCCTAAGCAACGAAACGAACACCAAGACATCGCGGGGTTGACAACAAATAACGATGGCCGATCACAAACACCCGCGCAGCCTCCACGAGAAATGCATGGGGTCTTTACACTCACACAAGGGTGGGTGGGTCCAGGGAGGAAATTCCACATGAGCAATTTTCAAGTGCGCGTGGAAAATCTCCGCATGCGAGACTAGAAGCCGTAACCTTCAGTTTGGGAGGTAAGGACTTTCCCCGCCCCCACTGCAGTCGAAACATTATATTGAAAGTATAAATTTCAACAAACTATACGTTAAACGCACATACGTTTGGTTAATTCTATCTCGTATCTCAATATTAATCTACCATCTGGTGCTTTCTTTTCTAAGATTTTTTTCTTGCCTTCATCGAGGGATTATAAAAGTAGATTACAATCTAGAAAAATGAAAATGGCCAGGAGAAATGAAGCCACAGAATCCAGAGGGCCTTTTACGAAATATTTTGCGTTTTATAAAAACGACACGCAGCCGTCGAAATCGATCGGGGAACATCTTGCGTTGAAAGTACAAAGTTTGCTTCATTGACCACGTCAATTTTTTTTATCGTTTAGCAGGTGTATTTTTAGGGCACCGAGGCCACTTGTTTCGAATGGAAAGGGGCATATTTTGAAGTGAAGAGGGCTCTCTCCGGGTCGCTCGCTGCACCTTCCTCCGTTGACCGAGAGAGTGTCCTCATCCACACAGGGCCATTCCCCCGCTCCAACCCCCCTCCCTCCCACCGTCACCCACTCGGCGTTGACAAGGGCTGTGAGGGAAAACTAAAGGGCATCTCACTTCTTCGCCAAGGCGACCTCCCTGCTCTGCAACCGCTCCGGCGGAGAAAAATAAAATTAACAAATGAAACTCAGCATCCGCTCCTCGAGCGTGCGTGACTCGGAAAACACCCCTCCCCCTTGAGTGGCACTCTCTGCAAACTCCACTTGATGGAGGGGCGGAGTGAACGCGTCCTCATAAAAAAATACGTGAAATTTTCTTCTTGGATACACTCCGGAGGAGGTGAAAAAACTTATACATTTCTCGCAAAGACTGCACGTCTCTGATCTCTGACAATTACACTCCACGGAAGAAATGTTTCCAGATAGGTCTCGCCACGGCTACATCGGCTGGGCGAATTATAACCCAAGCGATACTCGGACATACTGTCATCGTTTAGAGATCCGTCGTAAATGCATACTTCCAGGTAAACACACATGGATTCCGAATAGCTGCTGATATGTCCAATCGGGGCGGACTGAGTTAAAGCACCTAAAATGCTCCATTAGAACCCACCTACACCAGTAGAATACTTAAATAATTCATTCGACTTATTCCAGGGCGAATATTTTTCAATTCCGCGCCAAAGGGTTTTTGAGTCATTTAACGAGCGGGGAAGCTCAGCTTGCAGCACACTCAATGATACTCTCTAGTCGTTTATGACTTGCATTATATCATTTGCTTTCCCCATCACAGCCATCATTAGATACATAATAGTTTACTTTAACGACATACGTTTTTTCAAGCGGTTGTCGTTAAGTGAGCGGATAATTCAGAACCGCGGAAATGAAGCTCTTCACGTTTTATTCCATAAGCGTAGCACACTTGCTATTATTTCTTTACATTATCCCCAATGTTTTATATAAGACGACACGGTAAATGACTAGGTAATTAGCTAATCTCATATTGAGAGTGAGTCAGGCTGCAACGCAGAGAGAATTCTTTAATAATAGGCGACTGCCATGGAGTAAATGAAGGAGGAAATAGCTCACCGCATGTAATGAATGCCTCCACGCACGCTCTTTCCAGGAAATACTTTTATAGGTTGCACAATCTAATACAAACATGATCATGTTCTGGATGTGGATAGTCGTACCCAATGGATGGTCATCTCTCATGCTGACACTGTGTTTTCACAAATAATTATATTTTTTTTGCACGATTCATATTTGTGCAATAGGTTACCAATTATACGGCAGTGGTTTCTTAGTAACTTAAGAGTAATTATCCCATCTCGCTAAGGTAATTAAGAAAACATTGCTATAAACTGGTCATTTCCGAATATACTGAATGCCAAATTTCTTGATTCGTTGCAAAATTTCAACTGATAAGAAATACTTTTCCATTCTTAATTCCTCGCAAAGGGGAGATTAATATCAAATTCGGATATGTGTTCAAATAAAATAAAACAGATAACTAACAATAAGTATCGGACACGAATTAAAAGTGGCAATCTTTTAATTTCATTTTAATGTCAACATAACAGCTAAACGAAACAACCACGCATACATAATGGCAAACTATTGAACGGTCGATTAAAAATGTGCCCAAACATTGAAAATTACCATTTAATTAAATAAGCTGGACGCATCTTAATCACAAAAAGACTCATGCCTGCAGAGGTAATTATAAAATCATCTAAAGTTACACGGTACATTAATCCGTACGAGATAACGTCTAAATGCATGAGCGATTTCGATGGAATGGAAAGGAAAATTTAGGACTGCATGAACCAAATTAGGGCCGTTAATATTTTCTGTTCATGATTCGCACAAGTTGGGAGGCTACACGGTGCACTTTTGCGTTAATTCACGCGCTCATTCATTTAGATATTAACTCGTACGGGTTAATGTACCGTGTAAGGTGAAGTGCGGGTCGTCACGAGGGATTTAGAAGGATGAGCCATTACTCTTAAGTCATCTATTACGATGAATAAAATTTCCTTGAAGGAGTTTTTAAGAATATCATAATTGATAGCTACAGTTTTCTTTAAACAAGACTGGAGCCAGAATTAATGGTTCTCTTTTCAATTACTTTTGATCCAAATTTTGATAATAACGATTTTCATTTTACAAGAAAAACATTATTTTCGTCCTTAGAAACCAATACAGCCATGTCTTCCAAAGAACCAAGAGGAAGATGAATAAAAAAAAGAAAATGTAAAAAATGTTGAAATATTTGCTGAAACATAGACAGCAATTAAGTATTTTAACATTTAAAAAGCATGGTTTTCGTAATTTTCCTTAATACAAATACTTGAAATATGTACGTCGTATTTAGATAGAACTATTTACGTGACCTTAGCTATGGCTAATACTGAGAAGTTATCTAAACGCATTTCTGTGAATGCCTCTTTTCCGTCAAGTAATGGTGTATATACTAAAATCTACGAATGCCTAAGAAACGTCAGGATAGCGAACGTTGAGAGGGATATCAAAAAACCGTATCGTCATCATGAAACGGTAGCGAGGCAGAAGTGCCTAAGGCAGAAAGAAGGCGGGATAAGTGATTTTGGGCTGACTCCACGGCCTTACTTGGGGCGATCAAAGGAGGCAAGGCAAAAGATGAACCACTCCATCACCCCCTGAGGAAGTGGGAGGTGACTTATCGCCAGAAAATAAGAGTATTGGGGCGAAGTACGGGCGCATTGTGATCATAAACAGAAAAAAAGCTGGCCGAAAGAAGTTTTTTCTAACTTATTGCACAGAAGTTTTGAACCGTTTATTCTGGTTAACAGGATACAGTCTACTTTACAGGTTTTTCCTGTTGATCGTGGTAGCTTCACGAACTCGTCAAGCATGAAACTATCAGAATGAAAATGAAAGCAGCCCAAAATCTGTCGATTTCGAGAAAGGTGTTCACCGTCATGGGGTAAAATCTTTAGACGATATTTTCAGCCAACAAACCGATGTTTTCACCGACAAATATAAACATTAGAGAGTCACGTAATGAATAAACTTTGCTCGGATTTCACAATGTTTATTACTATAAGTGCATTTTTAACCATTGGTATTTTTTGATCTAATTTTCAAATAAAATTAACAACTTTGTTTTTTGCGACACTACAAAATGTGAATAGTTAAAAACTTGGTTGGTTGGTTGGAACTTACTTGAAGTAGGTACTCTATATACACACAAACTCGATTGAAGTAGGTACACCATCAGTTAAACTTAACACAATGGAATGCAATGGGCGCTAAGCAATGCGCACGGGATCAGGTGAAGCCATTAAGACTACAGCCATTCCGAGAGATAAGCATGGCCGACTATCATGTGATTTAAATATGAAGGAAGGAATGAAAGTAAGGCTAGAGGATAATAAGGTGCAAAAACTGTCCAAATAATTTAAGTTCCTTCCAATAAATTATAAGATATGAACAAATGTTCAAAGTTGCACGAATTCCCGAGCACACATTTGAATGGATTGCAATTGTAGGTGTGTCTCCTCCTCAAGATGGCCAGATGCGCAATTTCTCGGCTTTATTAGAATAGCGAGTATAAGTATTCCATTATTAAGAGTTCAGTGGTTTAAGTATCACACACAGCATCCACAGCAGCGAAATCCAATATTCAAAAGAGATATAGGTACTCTCCGAAATAATACATTCTTCTGCATTATAAAGCTGCACGCCCCAGTGTAGAGCATTATCTAGAGTATTTCGGTCCACATCAGCGAAATCCAATCCACAGCATCTACAGCAGCGAAATCCAATATTCAAAAGAGATATACTCTCCGAAATAATACATTCTTCTGCATTATAAAGCTGCACGCCCCAGTGTAGAGCATTATCTAGAGTATTTCGGTGTACGATGATCTGACAGCCGCCGCGGGGCTTTTAGCGTTTGTAATATGGACCGCGTTTGCCAGCAGAGCATCAATTAAATGCGTGAGACAAACGAGGACCACGGAATATAAAAAAATAACCAGAGCCATCAAAACATTGCGCTTCACGGCACCCGGAAGGACGTCACGCGAATTATGGAGCCATTAATGTCGCAATGCGAAAAGCATTTCGCCTAGCAGCAATCACAGCGGGTCATAATAAAAAGACAAAGCGAAACTGGATTAATGATAATGGCGGTTGAATGACGGATAATTTACATAGCTATGGGATCCAAACCGATTTATGGCTTTAATTTTATCCTTTTCCAGCCAAATCCTCCACTCGCCCAATTCAGAGACTTGACCTCGGATGCTGGGAATCGTAAAATAATATCCCGCCCGATTGCCGTGCGACTTCACTCTTTGAACATTCGTGAGATCACACGCAATTATCTAAATTTGGATCAAATATAATAATGTATAATGTACATTATGTATACGAGCCGGAAATGTAGAAAAAACTGATCTAGAAATGAGCTGAAAAACAAGCGATAATAAATGCCTCCAGGATAAGAAAAGTTTGTCGGGTTTTCCACCGGTTGATGTTTTCTATGTCTCCCGACGTTTCAAGCAGCAAATTGCTATTCATCCTGAGGGGATCTTCCGAAATATTCATTCCAAAGATCCCCTGAGAATGAACAGCAAGTCACTGGTCGAAACGTTGGGAGACATGGAAAACATCAACCGGTGGAAAACCGGACAAACTTTTCTGCAACTGATACGCCGGGAAAACCTAAGATCATACAGCCTCCAGGATAAAATTGACGGGTGAAGCGACGCAAAATAAGAAAATAAAGAATCAAGTAAATGAGATATTTTATGGACCTTGATTCACAGTTTACCAGGAAGCTTGAATAGGAGTTTAGCTGCGATCGTTCCATGGAAAAGTAAATTACATCAAATGGAAAGAATAGGAAAACTATTGAGAGTGCGATAAAAAGGTATAAACAGATCAATGACCATTAAATCGTCACCAGCAGTGAATGACCATATTTGAGCATATATTTTGTACAATAAATCAGTCACATCACGGCGATGGCCCATTAAGAATTTGTTGAAGGACAAACTTATCCACCACGAACCCCCGAAAAAATTGCGATAGTCATTGAGCATCTTATAGCGTGTGGTGTAATGCACAGTGGTCCGTGGTTCGATTCCCAGTTCAAGCGACGTTTTTCATTAAAGTAAACCAACATCACACAGAAAACGTTTGGAAAGACCCCTTTAACGACCAAGTAGCAAAGTGTTCCACGAAGATAAAGGATCCGAAAGGGCATTAAACCGTAAGGAGGAAAAAAAAACAAAAAAAATCCACGTAATCTAAGTACGGGTTGACGCGCCCAAAAGTGCCATTAATTATAATTTTTAATGACGCGGGCCCCACAAGCTATAACACGGGCATCGCGAGAACTAAAAAAATTCGCATTATTCAACATTCTCGACATAAAAAGAACGGTGGCGGCGGAATGCGCTTGAAAGGTGGAAAAGGAGGAGAAAGGCGAGATTTTTCACAAATGGAAGTTACTCACCGAATGTATACACAGTGCGCCCAAAACGCAAAGGAGCGCGAATTATAAAAGGCACAGGGCAGAAATTAATCGAAAAGGCACTAAATACACCAATTTCCAAATGAATTCACGATTATGGATAGCATTATTGTGAAGTCCGAAAAGGTCAGTGTATTATTCGGATATTCCTCATAGTTCCGGGTTGTGGGAGCTTTTATATACCTTGCGTAAACATAAACACGGGGAGGGGGGATTTAGGGCAAAAGGGATAGTGCTGGGGAATGGGTATGGCATTCAATGTCACTCGTCAGTCTTAATTCCTTTCTTCCTCCTTTTGATGATTCCCGAAATAGGCTTCTTATCATATTGACGAAAATCCAGATTTTTTTCCATATTTTACTACGAAAGAAATGCCATGTGATGAAATCAACCCCAGTATCTTTCAATGTAGTAATCCATTAAAAACAAGCGGGAGAGGGAAAAAAAATGCAACGGAAGCTGTAAAAGAGATTTTTCGCGGTTTCGTCAAATGGAAATTCCTTAACGATACTTCTGAAAAGAAAGGAGTACAAATGAAGTATGCTTAATAGGACGGCACGCTGTACTTCACAATGGAATGCAACCCTAGCCGTCTCCCTAGCCCTATATTCTAGCCGTCTCTTTTTGGGGTTAAAATTCCTCTCGAAACTCGCACATTAAGCACACAGTAGACCCTGATCAATCCTTGCATGCATCTAAAATGTTAATTACACCTGATAAATAATGAAAAGGTAAAAGTTAGTTTATCAAATTTGAGATACAGCCAATTTTTCACTTGGATTTACTTCATACACGCTGTAAATTACGAGATGGCGGCACCAGTGTTGTGGTCTGTGTGATTTGTCGTCAGCGAAAAAGAGCGATGGGGAGGGAGGGTGGCGTGCGCCCCCTTCAGCTGCGAAAACTAGCGCCTTGATTGACATTCTTCCGAGGGGAGGTGGTGAACTCCGTCGAAAAGACAAATCACTAATTATTTAAATTTTTCGCGAGTTTAGAGATTCCGATAGACAATTATTTTTTATGATATTGGGATACATACCCCTGAAGTCTGACAAAATTTTCAGCTGTATTCAGCGTTTACTTTGCCTGTGGCAGCCGCTGAGGTTAGACGCATTTTTCGGAGTTCAGCGACTTTCGGCTCACTCTTTATTGCTTGTGCGCGAATGTTTGGCCAAAAGCGATACTGTAACGATGCACCAGCCTCCGTCTTTGCCAAACGTGGCTCAAAGTGACTTTTTGCTATTGAAGAGAACCTTAAAGGAGCGTCGTTTTACAAGCAAAGATGACATTAAAAGAAATCGCTGACAGAGGAATAGGCAATGCCTTTCAATCGAGTTTGAGAAGTGTTTCCAAGACAGGAAGAAGCACAGGCAAAAATGTGTAGTATCTAATGGATACTTTGAAGGTGACAACACTAATGTAAATTAATAAATAAATAAGTAATACAAAAATCCCGTCACTTTCTGCACACACCTCGTACATCTGGAATCAAAGGAAAAATAAGACCGTTGAGGAGGAGGAGGAAATATTCGTCTCATGGAGCGAAAATATGAAGACAAATGAAATCCTTAGCATGAAGGAGGGATGGCGGAGAGGGAGATATAGATAGAGAGAGAGAGAGAAAGGGGAGGAAGGTGTGCTGAGTCGCGTTAGGCCAGAGAGAGAGAGAGAGAGACTCGGAGAGGGTGAGGTGAGCGGAGACGTCTTTTTGAGAATCGCTCTGAGACACTCAGGGGTCTCTGACCTATCCCCCCCCACACGGGGCGCATTTTTGTCAAGTTGGCTGCAATGTCGCACTCATTTTGTTTCTTGTCTTCAGCTCCATATCTTTCGCCTTCGCAAATCCCGCCGCAAGAAACCTTTCTTTTCAAACAGAGAGGAAGCCTTTTCAAAATTCACGCGCGCGCATTTTTTCAGCCACTCCTCTCGAGCGAATATTTCGTCGGAAAAATGTTCACCGTCGTCGTCATGGCGACGCATTCCAACCCTTCTCGGGATTCAACCTCCGCCTACGGGAGGAAACGGATTTGAAATCAACGAAATTGAGAGCGAGAAAGGTAAGAGAATTTCCTTTCAACATATTTTGGTCGATTACTTTGTCGTCAATGCGAGTGAGGTATTTTTTATATAGTAGTCTTCCGATTATTTTTCCATGGGGTATTAAAGAATTGATCTGGGAGCCTCCCTTTCCTTCCAGCACTGCCTTCTTCAATTCACTGTAAGGCCTTATCCCTTTCAATCTATCTAAAAATCCTATCCTTTTCCTTCCCCTCCCTCGTTTCCCTAACATTCGACCCTCTAACACCATTTTCAACATTCATTCCCCGCTAAGTACTCCCTCTATCCATACCCTCTGTCTCCTCTGTATCTCATCTAAAATCTGCCTCTCCTCGCCAACCATATCCAGCACTTCGTCGTTCCTTTTCCTCTCCGACCATTTCACCTTCTCCATTCTTCTACATACCCACAATTCGAATACCTCCAATCTCCTCTCGTCTTCTTTCCTCAGTGTCCACGTTTCCGCACCGTAGAGAGCTACACTCCAGATCAAACTCTTCACTAACCTTTTCTTGGTGGGCGCCGAAAATTTCGATAAAAATTGTATTATAGTTATGTGCAGTTCATCAGAACAGTTTTGACTTCCCCGAAGCAATTTCAAATCGCAAAATACAAAGCATCTCCCTGAAAATCATATCCAATTATATGCTAAAAACTTTTCATCGTTCATTTTAGTGAACAAGTACATGCCACAAGCATATAAAAACCAAGGTTCGATTCCTCTGACTTCATAGTACCAGAGGGCATTTGAATCGCACTGAGAGTAGGGCTAGATGAAAGACGCTGAACAGCATTTCAGGATAACATCCGCGCTCGGGTGAAACAGCGCGTTCATTATAATCAAGGATTTCATTCAAGTCGGGAGGAATTAAATTTTGAAAATCCCTTCGGAGTCTAGATTACAACATCTGCACGAGACGCGCAAGAGAGAAAAGGAGAGAGAAAAGTTGCACGGGTTAATGAAACATTATCACCGGCAAAATTGCAGTCGACGCATATTCCTTCAACTCCAGCTCAAGTGAAGCATGGATAATGAATACGGAAACAGATAGACATATTTTCAGGTCCAAGTGAACAGCTAAAATTTATCTTCTGCGGATGAATAAAAAATAATGACAGTAAATGGTGAGGTACTAAGAACTCCCTTCAAGAAACAAACACTGAACTATATAATGCAATAAGGACTAATCACAAGAGTGAGGTTTTTTTAAGAAAAAAGAGAAGATATCAAGGTACAGAGGCACGCACTATAGTAAACTGAATATGAAGAAGGCTGAAAGACGGAAAGGAAAAGCTAGTTCTGTACATGGTGGGGAGATAAGAGAGCTCACACGCGATAAAATAGGATAAATGGAGGCCGTTCCACGTCTTTATAACAACTGTCGCGTATGCGAAATGTCGTGGTTACGAACTGTCCGATAACGAGATGTCGGTTGCGAAATAGCCGTTCACGCATTGACGTCATAGCGAGGGTTTGGATGGACAGCATTCCAATGTGGCGCGGGGCGAGACGAAACTATGCTTCTTCTTCTTTTGAAAGTTAGAAGAAAAAAGGAAGTTATACAAAACGGTTGAAGTATCGGCTAAAGAAATAGTGGTATATTGAGTCGATATTCTGAAAGGTACTTAAATCTCCATAATACACTATCAGAAGATATGCATATAACCAGAGTATCGGGCAAGGGCCTGTAGTTACGAAAACATATTTTTGATGTCAATACATACAAAGTAAGCTCAGGAAACGGTAGCTTTACTTTGAACGCTCTTTTTTTCAATAATTTCCTCATGAATTGGCATGGATATCGATTCAGTGAAGAAACGGACTCTAATGAATGCATTCCCCGGAGAGGAAATTTATAGCAATTGCATGAGGGCTAAAATTGTTGTTTAAGAAAACTCCGCTATTTTTGCTATTTCAAGACTTAAAGAAAGCTTATTTGTACATTGGCCCATGGGCGTACCCAGCGGGGGGCATGAGGGGGCAGCTGCTCCCCCTAAAAGCAAAAATCGCATAATTTTTTGGGAAAATCAGGACTGGATTGGAAAGAAAGTTTTCAAAATATAACTAATAACTTCAAGCTTTACTTTGTGAAACCTCTCCATATTGGAAGTAAGGAAATAAAACTTTGTAAGGTTCACTGTTATTTAATTATGGGCACGACCCGGGTTTCGTAACTTGGTTACGTCGTCAGGTGACAGATCCTCCATGCATCATACATTTATACACAAAGTACACAAGTGACTGTGAGGACACCTATTGGAAAGGAAAAGGACTGGTTGAAAGAGCGGGGGTGAGGGTTAAACATGGAATGGAATAGTGAGAGGGGGGGAGAGAAGGGAGGAGGGGCAGCCTTGATTTGAGACGAGGGTTTTTCCTGTGAGGATAGGTATCTGACCAGCCAGGGGAGGGCGGGGTTAAAGTGGGTGAGGAGACGAGAGCTAAAGAAGGTGGCGGTGTTGAGGGAGAAAGAGAGGATTAGCGTCATCAGCGAAGATCAGTCACCTGACGATGTAACCAAGTTACGAAACCTGGTCGTGCCCATAATTAAATAACAGTGAACCTTACAATGTTTTATTTCCTTGCTTCCAAGAAAGTTTTCCACTTATTTTCTTTAAACCCACGAAAAATGATATTAGTGTAATACAAGTAACTAAAATAATTTTTTCGAGCAAATTTTTTTTCAAAAACTAATAAACCGCTGTTATAATTTTCTTAAAATGTTGGTTTGATTTACCTTTTCCATGTTAAAATGTTACAACTTGAACGACCCTGGTTTCCCCCTATTTTTGATCCTGAGTACGCCCTTGCATTGACCTACATCACATGTAATGGCACCACACTTCCTTCAATGACGAGAACTTCTTCCATCTCAAAGACTCCTACCTCGAACACCCGCATCTTGTAACACAAACTGAGGCGAAGGGGCTGATGGGAAGGCTGAGGCTAACCATGTGATTGATTGGACCCAAAGGAGGGCTCTGATGTCAAGGAACTTGCTAGCGACCTTTCTAACAACGCTTCCGGAATAACGACAGCTAAGGATTAGGTGACACGAAGTTATCCCTCGCAAGCGCATGCAGCAGTATTTTTGAAGCGACACTTTCCTCAAGCCCAAGATCACAAGGGGTAGTCTCGCCAAAGAAAGCCGCATTTCTTGAGGCATTTTGCTCTCGAGTCCCGTCGTAATATCATACGATGGGTTGAATTAGGGGACGTAGCGCTCACAATAAAGTATAATTTAGGGAAAGATACGGCCAGTATTCGAGTTATTCAGCGTCTCAAATATACCAAAACAAAAGATTAAAGATGATCAGATGGTCCATATAATGCACAAAATTTGCACAATTTTTAAAATTCCCAGTGATTTCATTGGTCTAAAATGGTATAGTGTCCGAAAATTTCCCAAATGACCGACTTGTTTTATCTCTAAACAAGCCGAGTTATACTCATTAACATTTTTAGTTTAAGTTTGGTTACATTAAATGCCTTAACAAGGATGAATCGAGAACCTTTACAATAAAATAAATTTATGTTTAACTTCGAGACAAGATATTCCATTTGGCTTCCAGGATAGAAGTAGTGATTGACGAAAATGAAGTTAACCAAGCATCAAAAATTTACCCACTCAAATACTTTACACGGCTAATAATTTATTTACATAAATAATTATTAAAGATGATAATTTTCTTTCGTACAGAAATCATACCAACACTGCAAGCTTTATTCTGATATTATGCACGGCATTGTGACAGCAAATATGAAATAATGTAATTTTCACTATAAATTTATTGATTGACGGTCTTGATTTCATTGAAAAATTACCATCTTCACCATGATCCAACATCTCGGTCGTCAACGAATCTTTCGCGGTGAAATTTGCATAGTTGTATAATTGCCGAGGACAGTAAGGTAAGAGAGGGAAGAGAATGAGGGCAATAGGAAGTGTCGATTTAATGGAGTAGGACTTATTGTGAATTGAAGAGGGAGTCCCATTTGATCTTGTAAAATTCTTCAGCTCGTAACATTTAAAACTAACTCGTAAAACACTACATTTAAACATACCTTTACCCTTAGAGTGTTTAAATAGATCAAAATTGCAAAAAAAACATTAAAATTCCCCATTAAAACCATGCGTTTCATTACGCGACGATACATTTACAAGAAAGGCTGATGGAACGATTAATAGCTCATAATAGACAAGAAATTTTTTAACACTACTCTAAAGGGAGCTGATAAAAAAAACTGATAAGCACTTTCAATCGTAAATTTACGTAAAAAGTCGGAGAATGATAGCATAGAGTAAGTATATACTTACTCTATGATGATAGCCTACGTAGGTAAGGGCGTACGTAAATATTTGCACTTCGATGTTATTATGCAGGTAATAACTCATTTCTCAAAATTAGTGAGAATTGCGATAATACAGGCCACATTCTTCTCCACACACAATGGCGGCCTTTTCAAAATTATTTCGTCCACCGATTTATTTTTTTACAGTCGATTGTGATAAACAGTTTAAATTGAAGGTACCCTTCCTTTTCCTTTCCCTTTAAGTCACCCACTCCTCGCGTTATAGTCCCGGAAAATAAACCGGCTTAACCATTTCGATAATAAGTTGATGAGGTCACGAACTCCTGCCGAGCTGGCCACCACCACTCCACTACTCCTCATATGCCTCACGAGGTCCCTAATAGTTGCTGACACACTCGTAAGCGGTTCTCCTCCAAAAATTTAATGAATTTCTCCCTTCGATCACCCGAACAAAGTAGTGAGCGATGATGAGCAAAACTCTAAAGACGCCAACTCATACAAATTGGGCTAAAATTTTGCGTTTCTTCAGTGTGAATGGTCGAATTAGGAATAATTCCATTCGCTCTAGCATATTAATTCTATTTTATTAGCATTTTTTATTATTTTATTTGGCATATTATTCTATTCCAGGCACCGAATTCTTTATAAGAATTACGATTCGATTCCAAGCGAAGTAACTCGAATTCCACAGCATGCAATGTCATACGGACGCAAAAAAGAGTAGGTACATAGTAGGGAGTTGGGAGGAGAAGGTCGAATATGGAACAAAAGGCTTGGAAACGCATGATTCACAGAAAGTTTTCGGAGTGAGTGAGTTAACGGAGTGGGTTGTGGCAGAGACGCGGCGACATGTATGAGGGGAGAAAAGCATTGAGATGCAAATCCTTCGGTGTTTGCTCATCAAACACAGAGGCAGCGGTGGGAGGGGGTGGAGCGAAAGAAGGAGGGGTGGGGTACAGGAAAAGCGCGACAATTAAGGTGGTGGTGACATTGTTGAGCAGGGAGGAGGAGGGGGTGGATTCGGTTACAAAAGGATAAGCAAACACCCGAGGAAAATATGGAGAGCTATAGCGAGATATTTTCTCAGTTAAATATTCGGCCGTAAGGAATTTAGCGTAACAGGAAACAGGGGGAAGTTGTACCGACGTGAAATGTCCACTTTTTAGGCGGCATAGGTAAGTATATCTAACGATTCATCGCTATTCATCAATTCATCGCTATGGCATTACCCCGAATACCATGAGAGGAATTCGTTCCATCGCCAGCGGGCTCATCTTAGCGGAATGCCGTCCTTGTGTAGGGAGTAATAACAAATTTGTAATTTTCCACGCAATGTTCATTTATCCAGACCGGTTTTAATACTTACTGTGCCATTCATTAAAGGATGCAATACCTACTAATCTCAAAAGGAATTATTCGTACGTCAGACTCGCGTTTATGAAAATTATATCTAAAGTGTGTGAGAGAGAATGGCATTATTACTTGGGAAGGGATGAAAGGGAAAAGTTAGCAGCAGACGGATAGACATGCACGGGATCGACAAGGCTAGAGGTATGGTTCATAGTTTTATCGTAGAGTAATTCAACGATTGTGATACTACATGCATTCAATATTAGCGAATGGAAATATTTATTAAAAATTACAAATTTGATAACGTAAATACATAATTACTCTATGCTAATTTGCTTTGAAAAAACAATATATTTTGCAGAAAGATCTGAGGTTTTCCCGGCGTATGCTGTTGTTGAAGTTTATTCGGGATTGCCACCGGATAAGGTTCTCCATCTCTGCCGACGTTTCGATGGCCGAGTAGTCCATCGTCATCAGGGCATCGTCATCAAGCCCTGATGACGATGGACGACTCGGCCATCGAAACGTCGGCAGAGATGGAGAACCTTATCCGGTGGCAATCCCGAATAAACTTCAACAATATATTTTGCATATCAAATAGATAAACAACTTAATCCACTGAAACCGGAGATTGTTTTCCTAAAGGAGTAACTAAGAAACGCATACGAAGACATACGAAGCTGGACGCACGAAGGAACAATATTCATATAAAATTAGAGCTTCGTCTGAAAATTGAGTGATCTGAAATGCAGACTGGCCTACACCAAATATATCTGGTATGGAGCCCCATTTCGAAGGTTTAATGTGAAGAAAAAGACAACTAATAGCTTAATTACAAGCATCTAACACAGTCTGATTAAGTATGGTGGGTCATGGGCATTTACAAAAGGTATTTATATTTTCAGGAAGCATTTTCATTGAAATATTACTTAAATTTAGGTTATACTTTGATACAAAACTTAGATTATACATTCAAAGATGGCACTAAAATTTAAAAAAATAAAAAACGAAGAGCAAAATAAGAAATCATTTCAACTCCAGTTCAAAATTTTATTTCGCCTTAAAGCACAAAGATAAAAATTGAACACATTTCCAAAACTTAAGATTTGCAAAACTATACTTACATTTCATTCACGTGTTTATATTTTCTAGGGCCATTAAGATTTTTGTTTACATTCCGGATTCCAGAATAAACAATCTATTTTTTCGTGTTTACGATGCAATTGCCTTCCCAATGATACTTTGTCTGTCGACCAAAATTCTTTTGCGGGTTCTGAAGTTCACGCTAAAATAGGTTGCACAAAAATTTCCAGAGTAAATCAAGCTTAATCAGGTTAAAGCAATTCTCCATTTCATTGGTCCCATCAAATCCTAGCTTTTCAATAGCGAATACATTCACAAACGCGCCTCTCGGATAATAGTCAAAGGCATCACTCCTCTACTGCTTATTTCTTACCAATTTTTCCAATCTCTTCGCTACGTCTTATTACTTCCCTAAAGGCATATGTTTTTTTTTATTAGACCACTGTTGAAGATAAAATAACAACAATATAAGAGGAACTAAAACGGCAAAGTGGAAGGAGGGTTAGAAATGCGAGCCGCAAAAAGGTAACCTCAGGCAAGATGGCCGAAGGTGACGCAAGTGTTCTATTGCGAACAGATGGAATGACCTATTGACGGGAAACACGTTAACCTTGAAAGCGCGGCGTGGGCAGGCGGAGGACGACCTCACTCCACACACATTCTCATTTCCTTTCAGGGACGAACTCGAGATGAGAGTTGTTTAAAGTCTCAAATATTGTTTATGAAGAGACGGCAAAAGTCTAGACAGCGATAAATTCCCTTTTGACCTCAGAAGAACCAGGCCGGGGCCAAGTGGCCATCCAAGCGGCGACGCCATGTGGACAAATGAGCAAATTGCCCCTTGAGAAGGTGAACTGAGAAATTAAGATTCGAGCATTGTTGATGTCATAAACAAAAGAGATAAACCTAAAATGTAAATTAACACTGTTTTCAGTCCTTCAAGCCTAATTCAGAACGTCCATGATTGTATTTTTCTCAACCCTAAAACAAACATTCTTTAACAGGGAAATTTTTCTCAAAATCTTATTAAGACGAAAGGCTAAACAAACCGGAAGTTAGTATATCTTGAATTTGTAGAACACTCGATCACAAGATAGTCGGAATCACGGAAGGGTCGACACGAATGCATTACACACGTGGGGCCTCACAGGGCCAGCGGGGATTCCCGCCCCTGGAAACAGGTGAAGTCTGACGTATCCCAGGCGACGAAAAGCACTCCATTTAGATACCACCTCATCTACTTCATTACTAAATGAATCCCGAGTGAGTACTTCGCCATATGATTCCACGAAAGTGATGTTGTCCCAGCGAGGAATTGAAAAGAACGTAAAACGCATAATCAGGATCCCACGCATCCGATCTATGCAGGTGATTAAACTCGCTGAATTACAAGATACGTAGCAAACATTGATTAAAAAATTTCTAAAATAATTTTAATTTTGAAAATACATCTGGCCTACGAGTTTTCCGCGCAACAATGATACTCTAAGTTACAAAAAATGCTGATTTAGCACACCAGAAAATGGTGGTATGTTTTTGTTTTCTTCTTCATTAAGAACTGAAAAAAAATTACTTAGCCGATATAAGTAAATTGTTTATCCAAATTAGTTTTTAAAAATCTAATGGAGGACGAAAAGCAGTGAGACAATAAGTAAAGCTCAAAGCCCTGAGGACGATGGCCGAGTCGGACATCGAAACGTCGGCAGAAATGCAGTTTCTGTCCCGGAGGAGATCCGAGAACATTTTACGAAGTGAAGCCTGCGTTGAAGACGAATATATCCAGGGGTAAAAGGGAGGCACTCCATTATGTTAGGTATTACACAAATTTCTCCACCTGGTTCAGTGAATTGAATTGGTATTCCAACTAGGGAAGAAGGCGAGGGACAGATGGCGTTATTAAGAGTTCTGAAATGTAGTTCATCTAAAGGGCAATGATCCACCAACCCTTCAAAGAAATAATGCCCAACAACATGACTTAATCGTTTAATACATTTAGAAAATGACCGCAAGGCACTCCAACTTTGCAAGTTTATTTTTTCATTTAGTAGGGGGCAAATACTCTTAGCTGGTTAACCACTGATGCACGCTTTCGACGAAACAATATACACTAGTTTTCCATACGTGCAAGCAATTCTGCCCTTCCATTATTATCAAACAACAATTGTCAATCGAAGCAAGTAATATATGCATACTCTCCGTATCAAAGATGGTGAAAGTGATTTTAGTGACTCTCCTCAAAAGTTTATGTTCGCTTTCATCAACAAGTGCTAATGTTGTTCATCCAGAGTGAGTGATTGCGAACCAGAAGTTCCCGCTTAATTTTTAAAATGCATTTCGTAGTGAAACGTTTTACTTTCATAGTCGTCATCTACATATCAACCGCGCAATTCGCCTCAATTGGAGAGTGGTGGGGGGTTGTTTTGACAACAGAAGTAAACAAAAAAAGGAAAGAAAATGTGTATGCGAACCTCTGTCATTTACCCTCATTCCTTCCATTGGGGGGAAAATGAAATCGCATTTCTATCCGTTCGGCAAAATGTCCTTCTTAATTATCCGTACCTGTCTGGCTGTAGAAATATAGTGAGATTCTAAAATTATATTCCCCAAATCGCTCTGAACTACATGTTTTCTTTATTGCTTAAGCAACCTAATGCGTAGCGTCCGAGTCTCTAGCGGCTCACAGCCTAATTCGTTTAAATACTCCATACTTTTAATTTATTCAAGTTGACATTTCATATGGAGATGCGATTTAAGGTTTAACACTCTTAAGCATAAGAAAAATGCGATTACAAGCAGACGCATCGTTTTAGCATTGAACTGACAAATTTCTTTGCACCGTAGGGGTAATGCTAAAAAGAAAGCAAACGGCTCATAAAGGTGGAATAAGTATTGGTTCAGCAACATTATTATTGCTTAACCAACGTCTTTGTTGGCCCCAAGGACCATCGTGGTACGCGATACATTTGTTACAATTAAATTATACCATTTAAGTATTCGAAGTGGAATGAAAAAGTACCTAATGATGACAGAGAAGTACTATCGGCTAGCAATGACTAGTGAGCGCTTATATCGTAAAAAAGAATGCCAAAAACGCTTAAGGTTCTGAAATCTCTCATTAGAATTTTTGATGTTGTTCTTTAAGATTTCCATGCAGTTACTCGCAGAAAATCCCAGGTTATACGAACTTTGAGTCTCGACTAATGGGCGACAATATGAAGTAGTAAATTGCATTGAAACAACCTCTACAAAAAGTCACTACACTCATAATTTTCTCAGAAAGTCACTCAAAAGTTTGCTTGGATAAGTGAAAGTAGAGCTCACCCTGACCTAAGCCACTGGCTAGTGAATTCCACACATTCAGGATAGCAGTGCCGATTCCTTCGCCTGCGTCACCTCGCACAACAAGGATTCGATTTGGGATCGTTCGAATACGGCGATCGAGATTGGAACCCGGGACCACTCGATCAAGGGCCAAGCGACACGAGTGGCGACCATTTTAAGGTAGTGAGTAGCAAATTTCACTTTCAGTCCCGCAAGATTGCAATTGCAACCCCTTGTTGCACAGGGTGGAAACCACCGGAATGAAAGATGCCCATTGGAATTAGGTTACCGAGGTCGAAAGGTCATTTCATGTGCCGCACGGGGTGGTAAGCAGACGAGCGAAGACGGGTGCAGATGAAAAGTTAATTTATTCGTCGGACGAGAGAGGTCCTCGCCTGGGAAGACGCGATTTTATAATTAAAACGATCACAGCGCCAATCGAGCACAGTGTTTGTGACAAGACGCGGGACGATAACCATTATTTTCTACTGTTCAATATTTCTATACGAAGAAATAACAGCGGCACCGTACTTGCATGTATGACTATTCCTTTACGGGTGAATCTCATAGATCGTCTCTAGCGATCACCCAAATTCGCGATCAATGCAGTGCTACTTATCGCGACGATGACAGTGTAGAACGATCCGAATTTCCTATTGGCTAAAGAAATAAGCTATTTACCGAAATATTTATTGGTATAACGTACAATCAATCGATTTCATAACTTTTCAATTATGTTCCCTCCAAGTGAACAAACTCTATCACAATTACTGAGAACAGTAAAAAGACAGCACCGGAACAATCGCTGTGCTGCGGACACATTAAAACAGCGCCCAAAGTGAGTGAGAATAGAAGTAAAAAATTAGTCCTGTTCGGAATGGAATGCGGCCTCCTCCTCGCTTTAGTTAGTTCCCAATCCACAACGGACTCGTTTGCATAACTATTAAAAACGCGCATCCACCAATGGCGGTGGCATTGGGCCCACCTCCCTTCCAGCACAGCACGCGATGAGGACCACCTCCACTTCGTTTCAGCGGCGCCAAAAAAAGGAGATAACTCAATGCCCTGTTTACTCTACTAGAGAGGAACCCAGAGTTCCAATTCAGAAAAAAAACTCTCAAACACGTGTGGATGAATAAAGTTTCTTCCAGAAGGCAAGACTACCAATCAGGTTGATTCTATGAGGAAATGGAAAACGAGAAACCTTGTGGAAGAAATTTCATTCCGCGAGTCCTAAAAAAAGAAGAATTTGCGAGAGACGTATTCTGCTTCTCTTCAGCGTATTTTTTCAGTGAAAATACCTTGCCAAGGATTCAGACGAAGCCACCAAAGCAGCCACCAGGGAAATTTTTCTCATTATCAAATAAACAAAAATATATCGACGGAAGTTCAAACAAAATGTACACACAAAAGAAAGTTAGAAACCTACGGGTTTAATTAAAGGCTAGTTTGAAGAAAAATTAGTAATATATTATATTTAATTACAAATTAGAAATAAATTAGCAATGCAGGGGGTACTCAACGTGATATTCCAGAACCGGCGTTCATACAAAAAAATTAGTGTGGAACGTGGCTCATGTCAACCGTAAATTAGAGTGAGATTAATACAATTTTGCATTAGAGAAAATTTGTAGAACGCACAGTGGAAATACAAAAAAATAGGTAAAGGTATAAAATACAGTTACTCACTAGGTATTTCACCCTTTAAGGTCAGTAATCGAGGAAGTAAAGAAAGAAAATTATGGAAACACCGCAAGATCAAACCAGATTTTTCGCTTGGACCCATATTATGAGACAAAAGGTCAAGCTTGTAAAATTTAGTTTATATTTAATTAAAACATCTTTTACGGTGTGTATGTGCCACAATTCATCATAATCTCACCACATATAAAATGCCTTTAATGTGATACAAAAATTACACGCGCTTAATGCGTGTAAGTGTTATATTTCAGTCTGTAAATATATAGATGGAAACTGGTTACGTATTCCTTCTATAATGGCGCGTCAGTCCACAGTGCGCCCGACGATTACCTATGCGGAGTTGGGAATATTTGAGATAAATTTAGAGGCATTCCCTTGGCAGGGGCCGTCCAAAGTCTCTCCGTGTTTGGCGACGTTGATTGATTGAATGTCTGCCTCGGCTCCCACGGGGAACCCCCATGTCCCTGCGTTGGCGATGCCTTGGCTCAATGGCGGCGGGGCAACTAATGTCCCAACTGCGACAATGGACGGGGAATGGACAAAGCAACTTCGCAACGCCCACGCGGGAATCGCAACAATGATATCGCACCCACGCCACGCCAATCGCGTCAGTGCGCGCGAATAACAATCGAAGCGCGCTCGATCAATCAAATTGGCGCGAATCGCACATGCCCGCGGTTCTGATTTTCGTGGGTGGGGGAACAAACCCTGTGGTAGAATACTAACTTCACAATTGAGTCCGGTTGTGACGGATCGAAGCTATCAAGATAACGAATCGCGTACGACGTCAACGGAGATGATTTAATTTGGCCAGGTGACGAAATATCAAATGTCTGCTGCGACCTCAAAGCAAATACAAACAGGAACGCGATTGATGGCTGCTCAGTAATCAAAGGCCGAAGTTAACGTCGAATTTTCAACTGCCAACGTATTACTAGGGAAAGTGGAAAAAGTTTGCAAATCAAAAGGTTAAAAATCAAAATCTTAAAAATTCTAAGAGTATTTCTTCGTGAGAATACCGTTTCACCATTTCAATTTGGAGTTACATTTTCCCATGGAAATGCGCAACACGTAAAGAAACGCAATCGTTTCAGTCATCCCATCCGTTACAGGTTTATAAAAAATTAATGTAGGGCCAAAAAAATGCATTTCATTTGAACAATATTAAAATAATGTATAGTTTAAATATTTATTGATGAGATATTGTTATCTCATAAATAATAAATCCTTTCGTCATTTTTATCAACATTAAAAATTCCTATAGGTTAATATTTTTAATTATGTGAAAAATATTTTTCAATCGGAGAGAGAATAGAAAATTGTATTCGGATATATTATATGACACTGGAGCCTTTCCTTTCAATATTGCAAGAGAATTCTTAATATGTAATTCGTTTTTAAAACCTAAAAGTCAACGATTCAAATATTTACTGAGGTGTTTGATACTAAAGGCGCTTCTACTAGGAAAAGGAAAAGTATCGAATGATATCGCGGATTAAAAAAAAAAAAAAAAACAGGAATTCCGGCAAAATTAAAATCATCGAGTCGAAATTGCATGATTTTTTCACGGAACCAATTCCTGTAGAACCAAAAACGCTGTGCGAGAATCATGAAAAAGAAAAAGAGCGCAAGAACAGACACAGTGAAATCCACAATCCAGGATGTGGGGATCATAAAAAAAACTTCGCAGGCGCGATGGAAGGGTTTCTGTGTGATCGGTGCAAAAGGCAAAAGGTCAGCGGCGATCGGATGCAAGCGAGGAGTGGATTGAGGAAGGGATGAAGGGGGCGGAGCACAAAAGAGCAGGGGAGGGGGCGAGGAAAATCTAAAGAGAGAGAGGGCGAAGCAGACAAAGAGGACATTTATAGATACAGCGACGGAAAAGTAATCAACGCCTCTATGATACGTTTTTGGCATTTGATCATCATCGTCATGGCGATGAGGTGTAAAATGAACAGCGAAAATGAAAGCTAAAAGACAAAGGTTGAAACAAATTTAAAAAATTAGGCAAATACAATTCCAAATGAAACATTTAAGATACGAAAATGATCTGAAATTAAAGTAACATCAGGATTTGCAGCTGTGAAATGCGCTATGAATTTACCTTACATCATTGGCAGGAAAAGCCATAGCCATTTCATCATCGTACGTTTCATGACGAGTTAAAGCTTTCTCGAGTAAAATTAAATATGCAAAAGTATTTCTTCATGACTCCGGGGCAGAGGTAGAACAAACAACTAATTTCCATGGCAACCGACCCATTCATGGTTTCGTCTTGCCAATGCGAAGGAAGGGAAGATCTCGGGGCGCATTCTGACGAGCGACTTGGAGGAGAAGGAAAGGGCATCGAGGAGAGGAAAGGAAGGAAGCGAGTGAGAGGGCATTTGGGGTCGAAAAGGAAGACGAGAAAAAGAGGGCACAAGAGGCAGGTGCGCCAACAGCACGGAGAAACAGTCCACTTACATGCACGAAATACAGAACTCAAAGAGGATTGACAACGCAAGGAATGAAAACGGCCAGAGTACCAACGAAAAAGGATTGCAAGTACCTATTCACTATCCTTAATTGCTTCGCTTTGCTTTCTAATGAAATTTATTTTTATAACAGTGCTTCCAATTCATCAAACGCAGATATTTTGGTCCATCGGGTATAACACCGTGTATCATTCTCGATTTGTAGAATATTTAATATTTTTTAAGTATTTTTTACCTCACGTATCGTAAATAATAAGTCGTTGTATCGTTTTTTGACAAATATTCACAATTTTATGTTAACTTTTTACTTATGAGAAAAGTACTTTTCAATCAAGAAGAGAATTCTTTAAAGAAAATTGCATTCTGAGATATACAGATATTTTAGCCTTTTCTTTCAATATTGCATGTGAATTCTTATTATGTAACTCGACTTTAAAAGTTACCTACGTTCCGCAAAATATTAATTTCTTTCTATGTCTGTGCTATTTGCATTCTCTAACTACATTATTACAATGGATAAATCATATATTGATAAAATGAAAAAAACAATAAAAAATATGCAAAACCTTACCTCACAATGTTATATAAATGATAAAATTATTGAATTTCTGGATCTCTTCAATAGACTAAAATTAAAATTTAATTTTCGAGTATCAAAAATACCGACCCATCTCCAATCATAGCTATACAATTAGCATTAATACGTAATATTTTATATTCTTATTCAGAATGTCGTCTTCAAGTCAGCAGGGAGGCGGAGGAGGATGCGTCGGAGCATTTGGGAAGACGGAAGGGAGGGAAGCCAGTGTAAACCACCTGCAAGCATCAGGAGACGCAGCTGAGGAGTATGCTAAGGCGAGCATTGTAAGTCTTTTGTGAGAAGGGGGAGTCCCAGTGGGGAGGCGTAACAGTGGACTTAGGAGGGAACTGCCCAAGGATACCGACCAAGGGTACGAGTGAACAACAATGAACCCACCCTTTCTGTCAAGGGAAGAAAAGCAGGGGTAGGGGCCCTCAAGGGATCAGGAAGCGGGCAAGTCAACCACCCCTGAGGGTAACTTATGTAAGAGAAGGAAATTTTTAAGTCCCTGCAGAACAAGGAGGCTTAGTTCTCGTGAAAAGGGAGGTTCAGGTCCCGCAAGGCACTCGCAGAGAAGAGGAAGATCCTCAGAAGATTTCCAAGAATCTAAGACGACAGCAAGGAAACGCGACAAGCAACAAAATATTATTTTTTCTCGATTCGTGCTCTTCAGCCAACATAACGCTGCGTTTGATTCCGAAATACTTAAACTTGGGCGGAAAAGTACGATATGGCAATCAAAAATATTTCAAGTTACTTCGAGACAAAATGAAGTCAAAAAATTATCAAACGCAAAGTAGACAAAAGAAATTGAAGAAAAACATTGCATTAAAAATATAGACTACACATTGCATAAGTAAGAGAAGAAACCTCAAATGCTTAACACGATTGTGTATAGCTTAACGGAAATATTTAAAGAAGTCTCATCACAATAGAAATGAATAAAACCCAATTTCGTAAAGATGAATTTCAGCACAATGATTTTTAGATAGAATGAATGCTTTGCTGTGAATTGCAGAGGGAAGTTCAATTTGGATGGGGAGAAAGGGCGGAGTAATCTGCGAAATACTTCTCGTAAATCAAACAACCACGGCAGGAAGAATACTTTGATGGCAAGGGAAGAACCTCAGGTAAGCGAGGGAGACGACGGCAGGGAATAGGATTGAATGCATAGAACGACAGGGAAGGAGCCTGCTCTGTGAGTTAACGACGGAAGTCTAATTTGGATGTGGATATGAAGCGGGATATTTCGCATTTATTTAAATATCCTACCGATTAAGCTCAGTTTCCATGGAGTATTTAAGGCACTCTGGCGATCTCCCCTCCCTCCTAAACCTTCCCTCTGAAATTCACAATAATGCCTACTCCCTTTCATTCTATCTATAAATTCTATTCTCTTCCTTCCCCTTCCTCGTTTACCTAACATTCTACCTTTTAACGCTGTTTTCAACGTCCCCTCCCCGCTAATTACTCGCTCCATCCATACCTTCTATCTCCTCTGCATCTCATCTAAAAGCTGCCTTTCCTCACCCACCAGGTCCAGCAATTTGTAGTTCCTCTACCTCTCTGTCCACCTCGCCTTCGCAATGAGGTTCTGGCGGCCGCACCTCCTGCCTCGTAACATGCTATGTAACCCTACCACAACCGGTACAATACTTTAATAATAATATGTTACAACACGCAAGAATACAAAACATTTGAGGCTAGCACAAGAGCACAATAAAAAGTAAATAGAAAAATAAGACTTCAGATAACCGTATTTGCGCGTGCAATGACTAAAGAATTTTCATTATGGCGACATATTACATCGGCGCTATTGAAACGTGACGAAAATAAATAATAAAAGTATAAAATGCCATTCTATCTAGTAAAGCATTCGACATCTAAGAGATACCTACGAGACACTATCATCTATTTATCGCCCAAAATATTTTAATGCGTTGTATATCGCAGATAGGTAGGATTGAAATATGGCGGCTATATTTTGATTCGTTCGATAATTCTGCCAAAAAAGGAGATGATTTCCAGACCATGAGCAAACCTACGATTGGTGGATGAACAAACTAACGAGTATACTTTTTAAGGTTTGGAACAAGGTCAAGTATGCACAAATTAACCTTGAAAAGTTTTCCTAAGCATCTTTAAGGCAACTAATAAAATATCTATCAAAACTAAGGTTTATTATCGTCGTGAACCAATCATAATCTAAGAAAGTACATGCGTCAAAAAACTGTTGTGAGAAACATGGAACGAAGATTAATTTCAAAGTGACCAAAATTATAAGGTTTTTTTAAGTAGCGCGAGCATGGAATGTGAGACTCAAAATCAATGTGGGTGGTCACAAACTTTAGGAAATAAAGCAATTCAACTATTTGAGCAGCACATTAAAGGTTAAACGAACATGACAGTAAGGAAAAAGAAGATATTTCCGTTAGGGAAGGAGGCGTTCGTGAATAGGAAAGACATGATGAGAGGATAGATATTTGAGGGTAAAAAGAAAAATTTAGCGGAGGTTTCGGATGGAGCGAGTACAGAGCGGAGAGGGGACGTTGAAAACAGTGTCAGAGGAGGAATGCTAGAGACAAGCGAGGGAGAGGAAGAAAGAGAATAGGGTTTTTAGATGATGGAAAGAAAGAGATGAAGAGTGTCGTTGAAGAGGGAAGTCCAACGGAGAGAGAGAGGGCGATCGGCAAAAGAATACTTTAATAGAATTAATCTATCGAAGGCATGAAGGGCGATCATACAAAAGGAAAGAGATCACTTACTCCTTCATCAAGAGAAGAGAACAAGCACTCAATTTCCCTCTGCATCAATGGAATATGTCTTTCTAGCAAAGAAACTACTATCTACACTTTCGGAGACAGAAGATCTAAGTATGCACATTGAGAAAGACACAATAAAAAATGTTTGCACACAAGTAAGGATACAGTAAAATAATTCCCTCAACTTTGATCATCAATCTACTATTTCTCCTTCCAGTGGAACCCAATTCAAAATAACAATCACATTAAAAACATCACTCGCTACGAACTGAGTACAAGCATGGGTCCTAAGTGAAGGTTCCAAATACCAGTTATGGAGAAGGATTTCTTCACAATGAATTTCATCTTTCGTCTATACATTAATTTTTTGGTCAGCACAGTCATTTTAATATGCATCGTTTTAAACTATTAATCATCCCCACGTGATAAATAGCAGCGATTCGGTTCACGATAGAACAGCGTTCAACCTGTTTTGCCTCTTCCCAATCTTAAGGCCGTTTTACACGGAATTGCGCAATCTGATGTACGTGCGAAGGCGCAATCAAAATTGCGTCGTGTAAAGCGGTGAATTGCTAGAACACATGCGAGAATGCGTGGATGCGAGACGGAAAAATACCCCCTGTTCTAATTTCGTTCATGGATTCGCGCAATTCCACGCTATTTTAGAAATTAATGCAGCCCTAACCTGCGCAATTTCGTGCCCCGTGTAAAACGGCCTTTACACCTTTAGTCCGACCCTAGAAGAAAAGACTAGTAGGCTTAAGAGCAGCCTGTGCATGGCCTTCAAACGGCCACCTTCATAAAAAAAACAGACAAAAAAGTTAGGACCTGACACAGATGCGAAACTTTTACTCGATTTGCAATGCAAATCAGCAGGTAACGCTGGAGGCGGTTAAGGCAGACAACAGCAAATGTTGCTACAAGGGCAGAACTCAGCTAGAGATTCATAGAGTCTGCTGGATATGAATAAAGATTTAAGAGGAACTCTTCAGAGGAAGAGAGGCGAATCGCACTCGCGTCGGCAATCCAAATTCAGCGAACCAAAGCGACAACGCTCAGCAAACTCAGCAACCGCACCCCCGATAGCAAAATGAAGGGCGTGGAACCGGGACACATACCGCGCATATATTACTCCAGACACAGGTGAAAATGACGCGCTAGTACCCACTCTAGGTCAAGATGAGAAGCGGATCACTTACCAATTTCTTATTCACTCTCATTCGCATCGATACATTTTTCGCTTAAAAAGTAAACCTGGAGTACCTGAGGTCTCCGAATCACTCATTCATTGGTCAATGGCATGAATGCTAAAATGGCAGAGTCTCCAAAATTGGCAAACAAAAGAGTTGTCTCCCACCATGCACCTGAATGGAATTACAAAATCCGCCACTCGCGATGCTGACGGGAGAGCGATCCGATTCTCACTGACAAACAGGGGCACCCTGGCCTGAGGTCGGCAAACGCCGAGGGCCTTGGGAGGCCCACCACAACGCTCGCGTCTGTCGTGTTACACCTTTCACCTATCGCTATCACATTCGCTTTTATATAGTTTCTATTAAGAGCCAAAACGGCGTCAAAAGCAATTTCCGGGCATGCAATTTCCTTAAATTTGGAGGGGGAGGACCCCCAATCCTCCCTCGGGAAGCAGGGCCCCATCATGAGGCCCAGCCGAAGGCCCCAAATAAGGAAGAAAAAGGCCTCTGCTGATAAATGAACCATTGTTTGGGTTGCGAACCGAGATTTAAATTCGAATGAGCAGGCATAACGCATCGGATTCGTACCTTTTGAAGGGTATTCTTTGTAAGGGAAATATTTCGAGTAAATTCTTCGTCAATTACACGTTTACCCTTCCATTTACGAAATTCTTTTGAGGGATAGATACTTCAGAGCCGAGCCAAACGACCCATAAGAGCGGAAAAAGAATGGGTAACCCATTAGTACTGATTGATTGATTGATATTTGTCGCGAATATTTGCCTCTTGCCGCATTGATAACTGGGATAAGTACATACGACCGTTTCGCGCCCTATTTCTCCTACTATTGCTAAAGCCCCTCTTGCTCCCACAACTAGTCCTTTCTAAAAATGAGATAAATAAAAAAATAAAAACGACACTGCGTGCAATAGACATTCGGCCAATTGGGAGTCCCACAATTGCAATCTGCGCCTGGACGACCCGTTTCATTGCCCGCATTGCATGAGCGCTCGCTACGAGAGCTTCCTCCCCTGCCGATCGGTGCCAGGCACTGCCTTATACTTCACAGACAGATACGGAGGGAGGAGAATAAACAAGTCAGGAGATAAATGGAGGCGAACACAGAAAACGAACATAAAATGCGAAACACGCAGAGGGATACGAGGGAAATGTGGGAACAGAATATTACAAACCTGATATTTTATCGAAGGATATACTTTCGAAGAAACCTTTTTATATTTTCTGCGAGTATATAAAAAATAATATACCTAATTTTTTAAAAGCAATTTTTGGCGCCAATAAAAGTAATATAAATCTCTCAGCGACGCCAATTTATGAATCTGCTCCTTCATTTTATCGACTCGGATGCCAATACATGAGGAAGTTGTTGAAAAATGAAGTCCAAAGCGTAAGTACCATTTTCCGAGCGTCAAAACCCACACCTTTTTTTTAAGAAAAAAATTGATAAAAATGCTAATGTAAGGATGATTCAATGATGATATTGAAGAATCGTGAAAAGAAGTATCCTTTAATTTCTTGTTTACTTCCTTACAACTTATAGAATAGTTACCGAGATACGACAGTTGAAACTCCACTCTTTGCAAGGACAGTGGACGAGGAGGCATTTGACCAGCTATTCATTCTACATCCTCATCTTCTCCTCAACCTGCCTCAGTGCCTGCCTACATGCCTAACGTCACTACACGAGTGTTAATATCAACCCGGTACCAGAAAATTAACAGCAGCCATCTAAAAAAGCTCATCACCCCGTTGTAAACAACAAAAATTTGCGACTCAAAAAAAACGTATTTAGCAATTTATTAAAAATGAATCAAAACTTATGAAATATAATGAGATCCACGCAGTTATATTCAGTTATAGTCCACAGCAGATAATGCGGCTACATTTTGTTCCATCAATTTACAAAATCACGAATTCATGATTTTCATATACGTACTTGGCGTTTGCTTTTCTTCTCCGCACTCCTCAGTAGCAACGAGGGCTCGGCCAGTTACAATTACGAGAGACAATAACATCGCCTCCTTATAAAGAAAATTTCCAACTTTTCGGTTATTTTTTAAATGCATATGTATTTCAACATAATAATATATATTATCTGATGAATTTCAAGATGCATAGAATCAAAATTTCATTGCGTTTGCAAGAAAACCTCAGCCGTGATTCTTCAATCAGCAACCAAGTTCTTACCGAAATGGCCTATTAGGATTCACAACATGAAACTAAAAAAATACTACTTAGATCCTCGTATGAAAAAGTTTCACTGTGTACCGGTGTTATTTCCTCTTGCATGATTCATTAAAACTAAATCAGACTTCGACAATACATTATTGAGGGAGGGTGGGGAGTGTCTCTAGCCAACTTGGATCCCCCTTGCATGCACCCTTACCCCAACCCATTTCCCAACAGTAAACCACCCCTCCCCTAATGATTTTCACTCACCTTCCACCCCGATGACTCCATATCGCGTCGCGACATACACAGACGGAAGTTTGCGCTGCTGGATTTTTACTCGGTCGTTCGAAGCGGAAGTCATGGTAATACTTAATCCGCACTGCAGTCTACTTTGGGACCACGGTTGGAGGGAGGGGAATGTTTAAGAATGCATTTCAGTCCACTTCACCCAGGCCACGGAGGAGAAACACAATGCGACCTCCAAAACGAAAAAGGAAAGGTCTCCAAGGATATATGTAGGACCAAGGTGGAGGAGACTGCAGCATATTAAGATGGTACTGCGTCCAAACGTGCAGGTCTTGTGTGTCTTCACATCACTCCTATCCGACTGGTCTTTATTTCTAAAAAATAAATCTGTATGAAACGTAAGATATCATCAAATTCTGAAGATTCCATTGTAATTGTGTGGAAATGTAACACCATCAAAATTACATAAAAAACATTTGCAAATTCCACAACCAAATAAAAAATTTGAATAGCGACCAGGGTCTTGCTTGTTACGTCAGATCATGATGATCACATGACAAATGAAATGCGAGCGCAATTAATAAGAAAATGTTTTGAGGAATTGTCTTAAGTTTTCCAATTATAAGTGGCAAATAAGCTTGAAATGTTCAGGGTCCAATACTATTTCTTTGTATTTCCTCTAAATAATGATGCTGGAGTGTTAAACCAGGTCGAGGTTTTGCCGAATATATTTAGCATGGAATTGATAAAGTTATCATTATATTTATTTATCCATAAGTATGTACCACAATTATGATTAAAAGCTTTTGGGCTATGTCGCCGCGTCAATTCTTGGGTGGCCCCTACGTTTCCCGACCGATGCTGGTCGTTTTTTCAAGGAAAGAGCTGGGAATAAAGAGCTGGGAATTTTTATTCGTATATATAGGTATCCGTCTCAGGTGGTGGGGGGCGGGGAGCGGGAGGCTGGAGGAGTGGGTTGCTGTTTGTTTTTTTTCTCATTGCGGGTTGCCAAGTACGGCTAATTTAAATGCCTGTATCCCTGTTGAAATTGTTCTTTTCTTCTGTACCACAATGTTAACTCGCAAACAATTGAAGATGCACACAAGGTTTCTCTGATAAGCGCCTGTAAATGACGGCGCACAGTGGGCTGAAATCGAAAAAAGCTGGCCAAAAATGATTTTTTTCACTTTTTAATTTGGAAACAACTATTATATTTTCAAGTTATAGAATGATCAGTGACCACATTACTGAAATAGTTTTATGTATAACTAATTTTTTAAAAGCAGGAGACATCTGTCAATTCAATGAAAAATGATCGCAAAATTTTTTCCCCATTTTTTGAAAAAATTGACTGAAGTTTTTTTTCTACTGTTGCGTTATGCTTAAAAATGTCTAAATTTAAATTATTACATAATAGAAATTAACATTTTTAGAATCCATTGTAGTGAAAGTTTTAATTCTAGCGATAATATTTATAAGTTTTATTTAAACAATTAAAATGTCCTATTTTTCACGTATTTTTAACATAATGCAGAGAAAAACTTGATGTTTTTCACTTTGCTTCACGAAGTGTTTAGCACCACATTATAAAACAAAGTGTCAACTTTAGTTATCAATTGAAAAATCCTGCCCCAATTTGCCACCCCGCCTCTCCCATCAAGTTACGTGCATGAATGTCCAACCGCCCGACGCGGTGGTTAGATGCTAACCTTTGTTCAGACTTAGCTGTAGTCGACGATAATTCGCCAAAAGTGAAGCGAAATTACAGTTGTCTACACTAATATACTTTGTATACATTTAGCATGCCATATTAGTCTTACTGTTCCAATTTTTCCAAGGGCATATTACGATTTCCTTCATAAGTCATATAATGGACTCAACGATTGCGCCGGCAAGTCAGATTCTTCTCCCGGGAAGCGGGCGGCTACAAAGAATTATATATTAATTCTTGGCCCAAGCCCAATTCTTAACACTATACATTCGCATATTCTGCTATCCGTACTCTTCTAGGCCTTTTATAACTCCCATCAGCTCAAACACTGGAAAGGGCACACGTGTGGCGGAGCGCCGCCCGCGCAGTGGCGGCGGGCACTACCCTGCCGACCGCGGTAATCCCGATTGTACCCGAAAACCCAACCACAGTGTTATGATTCTTATCTGGCGTTAAAGAAGTTCTGTACTTGTTTCATAACTGTCCCTTTGTAGAAATTCCGCTTATTGCTTTATTGCCTCGATCTATGAAAGGGTTATTGCACTGTTGAGGATCGCTTCCCTTCGCACGGGGTTTTCCACAAATGCTTCTCTCCAATTGGTTGAAAACTATTCTCTTCCACAATTTTACCGAGAAAATTAGTCAGTTTGTCTTCGTGAGTGCGAAAGAATGTGCGTGCTTGTGCTATGGAAGCAAAGAACGAGGATTTCTTTCCCTATATCGTGAAATTTCAGCGTTGAGGCCGAACTACCATTAGTGAAGGATATCTCAGACCGATAAAAAGGTACGTTTTCCAAGTAAAATATCTCTGTGACTGTGTGTATTAATGAGGGAAATATGTTCTAATTTCGCTTTCTTTACGCAGTGATTTATATTGTTAATATTTCGGACGAGATAAAATGGAGCGCACGAAAGTAACCCGCAAATAAATACATGACGTTATTGTTAGTGAAAGTGGAAATTCGCTGTCATCAAAACGTGAATTGGCCCTTCAATATCTTTAAGATACGTTAAAATTGGGGAAAGACGAGAAGACAAAGGAAATGTTGAAGAATGACATAGATAAATACGTTTTCAATGGATATATCCAGATATGGAAAGAATGAAGGAGAACCAGTGTCAGGTTTGTAGTAAAATTTCGATGTTGTTTAGAGAAGGATATACCGCTCCCAACAAATATGCATGAATCTCTTCTTGAGACTCCTTGTTAAAGCATGGTCAAGGCACGACTAATGATGGGAACACTGCCCGACGTTTATTTCTGAACCTAAGCTAACATCAGAAATTACCGGTATGTTTACCATCAAAAATTCATATCATATAGATTTTTATTTATTAATTCCAAAATTTGTTATGAATATTTAAAATTTTTTGGAAAAAGAATTTGGTAAGGACTTTTTTTCCTTTTTAAATAGGCATTAGCGAGGAACTCATCTCGAGGTTTGCCTCTATTTTGAAAGCTCTGATATCTGGACTTGAGATAGATTACGCCAATTTCAGCGAGTACTGCTCAAAAACTGTATCCCTTTTGTGGATATGTATCCGTGATACTACACGCCTCCCACGGTGCACAAAGTGCAGTTTCATGGAGCATCACTTGCCAAGGCAGCAGTGCTTCCAATTGGCCAATTTTCTAAGGATGCTTTGGAATCTCTCCGCAAAGATATCAGAAGATTCGGAGCGCACCACACGCGAAAAATTTTGCTCTTAGAAGAAATGGGAGATCTTTTCCGAAGGCTCCTCCTTACTTCGGATTATCTAATATCCAATAGTTATGTGTGTACAAATGCTAAAAGAAATGTTTCAAAGGATATACGAACTTACTTGTATTAGAGGAGCCAACTTCTGATGAGGACAGTGACGGCTGGGAATCCGATGAAAACTGGTAGTGGGCTGGTTAATTTATCCCTAATGTTTTCTTATTTTTTATATATTTATGTTAATATATTATGGTTCATAAATAATTTTATGTGGCATTTTGGTTCATGGTATACATTTTTTGCTAGGTGATTTCTTATGTGTGTCCTTTCAGACAAAATGCTAACGCAAAATTAGTTGACTAAATCAATAATAATGTTTAAAAAATAATTTATGTATTTTATATGAACATTTTTATTTAAATTATTAAATTTCATGTTAAACTACTTACTTTTTTATTCCTAACTATTAATTTCAATTAAAAGTTCCCTCTTAACTGAAGCGGTCCAAATACGCGATTTTTTGTTTTTTTTCCGTCTCCGCGAATTTGTTTAAAAAATTTCCCAGGATCAATTTTTCGGCAAAATGTCTTTATATTCATGTTATATAACCCAAATATGAATAGTAGGAAAAATTTCGTCGAGCTAATTATAAAAATATGGAAGATATGATTTTTGGCCAGCTTTTTTCGATTTCAGCCCACTGTGCGGCGGGACATTCCATTCCCTTCAGAATCAATGAGAACTATGGGTTTCCCATATCTATAATGTCCCTACATACAATACGTATTTTCACTTATAAGAAAAAGTGGTATGGTCTAGCATATCTCGTTTGTTAGTCACTCACCAGGTGAAGTCTTTTAATGAAGTTCTTTGGAGCGGAACGACATTAGCGCGGTTTTTATCGAACTACCCATTTTTTCCGAAAATTTCGTATTTTCCCTTTTATCTCTCGTAGCTCCGTTTAACAAAAACAACTGCCATTCGCCATGCGAACGATTTTGTGCCGCATTCCTCTTTGGCAAATTTTCATGCCGCAGTGAGCATTGCATTTCTTCGCCTGAGTGTTTTTGCTGAGCCTTCGACAGAAACCTCGTGAAAAAATCGTGTGGATTGGTGTTCTTTGCTTATAATTTTCTTGCAGTCCTCGGAACTCTCCACGCAGAGGACAAAGCATGCCGGGGATAGGACACTTAACCAGGGCATGCTTTCCCGGCATATTAAGGGTACACTAAGCCGATCGTATTTTATCGTTAATCGAGACATATTTCTTGTTTAAAATGCTATAAAATTGAAAATTTGAGGCCATGCAGAGTGAACCCTTAAGGACATTAGTAAGTATCCCATAAACAAAAATTCTACGTTTGAGAAAAGAAAGTAAATTTTAAAATTAAAGGAATGTATAGGTAAATTTTAAATAATACTTCACACACCCACTCATTTAATATCAAATTGGTAAGAAATGTAATTAGTCGCGAAAGTAATTAGATTGGAAATAAATTGTTCTCGAAAATGCATCATTTGAGCGGTTGCATGAACAAGAGGGTAACTTAAAATATTACTCACTAAAGATCGCACTGAAATGAGTGAAGAAGACGATAACCTTCGTGTAAACATAAAAATAATAACGATGATTCGGATGTAACTCCAGGATATGCGATGCGTGAGAGATCGCGCATCAGGGATCTACACATCGAAATATACATGAGTTGAAAGTTAATACGGTAAACCGGATGTCACACGATGTCTAAAACATAGTCAATGTTAATGATTTGTGTTGAAAAGACGCAGGTACTATTATAATTATGAGTAATATCATGTATTTTCCACCTGGTGAGCCGGATTTAATGTGTTACGTAGTAACAACTATTTATTTTGTTCGAATTTTCGCGAATAATAAGTATAATGATGGCGCACGACGATAACCATGGAAACTAAAGTGACCGTCAACTACGATGAGGTGGAGCCGAGTAGGAGAAAGCAGGGGGAGGGAAGGGGTGAGTTCCAAGGGGGGGGGGGGAACGCAGTGAAGCGCCGCGTCACTCGACCTTTTATCGCAAAACAGTTGAACGTTGAGCCGCACCTTCCCTGCAACACCAACGGGCGAACATATTTTCGGTGAAGCCTTCCTTGTTTCCAGACGGAATTGAGTGATGACCACCGCCTCATGGCCGCCATAAATAAAGCCCGAAAAGAGAGGGAATGAGGGGAGTTGCATTCTCCGTTGGTGCACGCAAAGAATGCAGATGCACTTCCAAAGATGATGATCGAATCGAAATGCAGATATTTTTCTCGGCACCTTTTCCAACTCAGCACCTCACGATTCTGCCCATTACGATCAGTAGAACATTCACCATGCGTATGAATCCTGAAATCACGTGACTGTCCTATTCCAACGAATGCGTTTGTTTACACGTAGTTCATTTCGATTGGAAATTCCGTTTCCATTAAAATTAGCTCCCTCAAAGAGAGAGAAGTATCAGGGTTTTATAGCATTCATATCATGGGCCGTCATTTGCCAATTTGCTGTACTTTCAACGCTGGCTTCGACCATTGGCCACCGCAAGGTCTCTACCATACACGAGTTAACTGTGAGATTGGAACCTGAGTGAGGGCCGGGGCGCGTCAGCAGTGCGTGACGTGGTATCAACACGCGATAATTAAGGGTCACACGGAAACCCAATACGATCTTATACTACATACATGTAAACTTTAATCTAAAAATAAAGGTTAAGGAATGCGCAAAACCACTAACTTCTAGGTGGTAGATAATATACTCTCACGCCATAAAAATATTTTTTCAAATTTTATATTCCTGATTGCACTTGCTTTATATTCTTTCTTTGCATGGTATATCGAGAGGGCGACCGACACCGACAAGTCATTTGCGCCATGAGGGTAAATAGTGCGGAGAGAGGCCCTGCGTCGGAATTAGCTTGCTCTTAACGAAAGGCGCCATGGGGACAACGGCTTAGCGTCCCATCCGACGGACGGAGTAAGGTGCTTCAAGTGCCTTCCACTCAAGATTGATGAGGGATTGGGGGAATATTATATACACCACCGCCGAGAATTAAACCTGGTCCCACAGCGTGGGAAGTCAACATTCAATAACTGCTTATATCCCATTTTCACTCTAATCGGAGATTAATTTCACAGTGGGAGGGATGCCATAGACACTCTTGGACGTCATGCGTAAAAATCCTCAACACGGCTACATGACCGAAGAGGGAGGGGACGACCATATTCAACGCGTGCTGCTGCGAGAGATAGTGAGAGTGGGGTCCCACCCTCCAGTCAGGGGCGATGATTTGCATGCGGGCACGTCGCCTCCGCCTTGAGACACTCACACAAACGCATGCACCACGCACTTTCACTCCCTCTGTGCTTGAAAACCGTTCGCTGTGGGCGTGCGTGTCGCCTATATGTGTAGCAGTGGACGTCGTGGCCTCAAGCGGGCCCACGCAGTCCTCATCCACGGCCCCAGACGACAGAAGCAGACGAGGACCGCAGAAAGAGGCAGGGCTTTAGCTCTACCTCTCACAAAAAACGGCTATCAGATAGATGAGCATCAAGGCATCGTTTTTAAAAAGGAAGTGAAGAGAGTGTGGAGCAGATATCAGGAATAGTAATGCCAGTAAACAGTTCTGCGGGAAAGACTGATGAAAGATATGGAAGGAAGGACATATTGAGTAGTTGCTACCATGGCCCTTATATACGTTGCTACATAAGATACGGAGGAGACAGAAGGTATGGATGGAGGGAATACTGAGCGGGGAGGGGATGTTGAAAACAGTGTTAGGAGGTAGAATGTTGGGTACTCGTGGAGGAAGAAAATATAAATTTGGATAGAAAGTAATGGAATGGTGAGTTAAAGAGTGTAGACCTTGATCGATAGGATGCCAATTCTGGATTAGATGGGACAAACTTCTAACCTTACGCTTTTTCTATACAAGTTCTCACGATTATTCTGCCTCCAGAAAACCATTATTAATTTATCAATTGACTGTTATTCACGCAAAATGATACAAGTTATTTTTCCATTTAGGAACACCGAGACGCTTGATTGGAAAAATATATATCTTACGGCCATAACAGTTGTTATGTACTGAAGCGAACAGAAAAATCGAATACCTAGGAGAAAATCAAGTATACACGCCTCTGTAAGTAATATATTTTTCCATTTAAAAGGATGAATATGCATGCACATTGGTATCTTCCCGGGGAATGAGGGAGGGACAAGCATTAGTGTTTCCAAATCACTAGCTTCCACATTTCACTAAAGAAATTCCCAACCAGTCATTTCAAAATTGCAATAAATTTGAAGGACACACAGCATAATTGAAGTTTTTGCGGCGTTTTCAAGCGAGCAACAGAGAGCGAACTGGAATAAAAACATGAATATTCATCAAATACCATTTTACATAACCATCAGCACATTTTGTGGACGTGAAATGGAAAGACGGAATTTTCTAATTTAACGATGGATATATCTTTTCATGGGGCCATCGATTTCCTGGATCACCTTTCGAATGACCTGCTTTCTTTAACGGCTAATTCGAGATACTTTAGTGGCCTGTCAGGAGTACCTACTCACTACGTAAATTCACTACGAGGGTCCACATCGCAGTCGGTATGGCGATTTTCAAACGCAAAAATTTCAATTTCCTTGCAATTGATCCAAATCAACTGTTCGGAATGAAAACATCGAAATAATTGCGATCAGTATTAAGCGCAACCCCCTGGACTTTCTCGCACCTCGAAGATTTTGTTATTTGGGGTGTCTTCACCTGGGACTGAAAGCCGTGGACCCGAATATTAGAAAATAGAATCCTAAACAGTCACTACTCGCGTCACTGACGGGCAAGACAATCTGAATTCCTCGCATAATTGAGCTATAATCAGAGCACACAGAGCATATATAAGTTACACATAAAACCATTTCGCTAATCATTCAGCCCTATACCATTGGACTTCCATCAGCAATTCACTCTGATGCCTACTCCCTTTAATTCCTATCTATTCTCTTCTTATCCGTCGCTTACGACATATTCTGCCCTCTGACACTGTTTTCTACATCCCCACCCCACTAGGCACTCATTCCATCCATTCCTTCTGTCTCCTCCGTATCACATAAACCTAGAAGTTTTCTTTCCTCGCCACCATATCTAGTACTTCCTCGTATCTTCTTCCATCTCAAATCCTCTATTCTCTCGACCATCCACCTCTCGATCGAATAAAGCCTTCACATCCTCTCTCATCACTTTCCAGCATCCACGCATTAGTTGCTATCCCTTGAGGGAACAGTGGGATGAGTGAAGGATGTTCTTATCTCCTCGTCGTCTGGTGCATTTTGTCTCGAGGCATGGCTTCTGGTTCGAGGAGCAATCTTGTGGGGCTACCATGGAGATAGAGAGAGGAATGCTAATGGAATAAGGAGTGGGTGTGAGACGAAGAGGATCTGCGGTTAGAACCGAGACTCGCTCCCGAACCGCCAAACCATCAACTTCCCGTCCAAATCTCATTCGATTCTAGTTTCTGTGTTTGCTGGGGCCTCCACCCCGTTTGATTGAATAAAATAAGACGGAGGAGTCTGCTGGGTTTTCCATCACTGATTCTACGTTCGCCTTCCGTTTCCACGGTGGAGTTGCGGTTGAAGCTTTTGGATGCCACATGGAAGTGGAATCTTTTTTCTCCATTTCCTCGTCTGCAACTGCAAAGACATCCCGGAATCCTCGTTTCAATGAGGGAAGGGATCAAAGCAGCTGAATTCGATATTGTTCTTTCTTTCTATGTGAAGTCAAAATTCTAGGTGTATTTTGTTTAAACCTGTCCTTTCCGGTGCGGTAATTTCTAGAAATTTTATAACAATCGCGAAAGTAGTTTCCTGGTCGTTTAGAATTTTAGAATATCTATAAAATTGAAGTACATAAACCATTTTCACACAGTCATATTCAGAAGTTTTTAAACATCAAATTTATAACTATTCTTATACCCAATTTGAAAATACTCTTTTATTTTACATTTAATTTTGGCCGATCTAAATGGTGATTTTTATAGAATAGCTTAGTAATCTCGAACCCTAAATGTCGAAAACAGTTGCTAAAGTAGTAGTAAAACAGTACATACTCGTCCATCACAAATCAAAGAAACTCCACCGTCCAATCAAAGAAAGTTTTATCGAAGAAAAAGGCCAATGGATTTTGATGGAAAACTTTTTAGCAAATGCGAGGTAAGTGGAGTTGAGATGCTAATTTGTTAAAGCTTTCATGGTAAGTATATTTTGACGTTTTCGTAGAAATGATGAAATTCATTAGTATTAGTGACTTTGTATTATCGATATGTTATTTCGTACGTTCCTCATTTCTTTTACGAATGGACTCACGATAGGTATAGGTCTTTAATATTTCAATGCATACAAATATAACATATCTCCTGTTGTTGATTTTCTAGTGGGTACAACCCCCGCCATAACTTTTTCACTTTGTATCATCCGTCATCACTTTTCAACCGCGTTACGCTCGTCATTTTGTATCGCTCATTCATCGCGTCTGACTTTTACCACTTGCCTCGTCATCTGTTTCCTTCTCTCAAATAAAGCAGCGTGTCCTCAGTACTGACTGATTCACTCACTGATCAACGCACAGCCCAAACTACCCAACGTAAAACCGTTAAAATTTCACCTCATATCCCGTAACGTGTTAGCGCACTAACAAAGGTTTTTTTGTGGTTGTCTTTACGCCATTAATGATAGCTTTTGAACTCCTAATAGAAAATCATTGAATTTTGGGTAGGATTTTTCTCTCGCCTGTTTAAAAGTTACTTTCACTTGAGACAATGGTTGAAAATTGGTATTGCTGCATCGAAAATGTAACTTGGCTAAATACGGAGATAGTTACTTGAAACCATTATTTCAGTAATAAGGTGATTTGAACTATACAATTACACTAACTACATTACTACTGGTGGGTACATTGTTTTAGCGTAAATTCACATCTAATTCCATGCATCACTCAAACGTTTAAATTTAGCCGTAGGTATTATTTTGAGTATTAATACCTAAGTAACCTTAACCTTGAGTTAACTTTACCTTTAACTAGTGGGTAGGAAGTATTATCTTGCGTACTTGAGAAGGTACCTTCATTGAATTAGTTTGAATTAGGAAAAAAGATTTTTTTTTTTTCACTTTATTTACCATTTTTCATATATACACCCCTTGCCCTAACAGGGGGATGTCATCATCCTTGCCCTCGGGGGATCACCTTAACCGGCGGGAATCGAACCCACGACCTTCGGATTGTCAAGCGAGGACGATACCCCGCCGCTACCTAGGGCCGCATATATTGTTGGTTGAAAAAAGGGATTTATAGGACGATGAAACGTTTGCAATTGTTGCTATGCGACGACCGCCCACCTCCGACTGAGTTCCGGCCCATGCCATTATTGACTGTTTCATGTTAAGTCCATAAACAGTTGGTGAAATTAGATTAGACGAAATGCCTCTTCAAAATTGTGTAACAGCGCGGAAAAAAAGATTAGGAAGAAAACGCCTGCAATTTTTGCTATGCGACGAAAATACGCCTAAAAACGAATTCTGGGACATGACACCATTGCCTAAGATATCTGTACGGCCATTACTGACAGAAAAGGCGATGGAATTAGAGGAATAGAAACAAACTTATCCATTTCAGCAATAGCCATAAATCGTAGAACAAGCATAAAGCATATTATTTAAAACATGCAAACATGCTTTCGACAAAACCTTCCTGGAAACATTATATGAATGCTTTTATAATTTTAAATCATACTCGAAACTTCTGACCAGATGAATTTCAAAGGGTACCCTTTGGATAGTCCAAGTATAAACGTGACTTCTTGAATAGAGACTTTAAATGCTTTTTCTATTTCCGTCAGACGGAAACGCACATTTATGCCAAGATACAATTCTTCACTCCGTCAATCAATCCGCGCTTTCCATGCGCAGGAAGTCATGTCTAACCTCATAATTTCTTATTTGCGCTCTAATTTCGTATTTATCCATTTTTTAGAATGCAAGTGAAGTTAATCCTACAGCATTTGACCTTCCCATTCTGAGCTCATCAATTTTCTGAGTACGATTTTTAGGGGAGAAGAACTTTGTCTTTTAAAAAGGCAAAGCTTTTCTCTGAATTCAAGATATTAAGTTTCCATATACATTCCTGATTATCTTTGGTAGAATGGCATCTGACTTCTCATGAAAAAATGCTACATTTCAAAGCATAAATAATGTGAATACGTATTTAAGATTCACATAATAAGCAGCTCACACATTCAATATCAAAAATGTGCAATTTACATACCAAATGTATTTTAGGCACATAATACAAATTACTCTTAAAATCTGTATTTCAAATAATATTACAAATTACTTATAAATACCTTTTGTATTTTCCATGCAAAATAAAAAAAGGCATTTCAAAAAACATTCCTTAAAAAACAAAAATACATACCTCGATCGCCGAGAAATTTAAAATTCTAACCTGGTTAAAAAAATCAAATAAAAAATGAACAATTTTTTAAGAAAAGGTTCAACTATTCTTTATCAACAACAACCCACTTATATGTTGCTACAAAACCGTCATTAATGGCAAAATATATTAAATAATATGGATAATATATGATAATAAATTTATTAATTTCACTTCAATCTCAATTACAGAAAATGTTCAATTCCCTTCAAAAGCAATGGTTTCAAAAATGGTGCACGCTAAATTAATTCATTTGCAGTTATTCCCATTTAGCATTGCACATTATGATCCTTCGTCGGATGACATCGCTCTCATGTACCTTTCGGAACAGCGGCAGTTTCCGCAGGACTTCTCCACTCGCGATCACGTTGCACAAACGAATTCATTTGCGACCACTTTTCGCAAATATTCAAGATTCTACCGGGGTTAAAGAAGGAAATTCACGGCCCAAGCGGCAATCAGTAATAAAACAACAGCCAGACAACATTTTCGGCGTTAACATGCAACATCCGTGCAATATCCATGTTAATCCAATTAACGTTGTATGGATATCTGTCGAATATCCATAGGACCTGCGAAACAACGTTGCAGGGATATTCAACGGTAGACATGGAGGTCCATATCACAACATCTCTTAGGTACGTTCACAGCATGTCATAAGTAGATGATAGAGGTAAACTTTACATGGTTTTTGGTAATACCCAGACATAGAGACAAAATATTTGTGCTCTTCAATTCTATACAAAGCATATGGATACTCTACCTTACATTGCTACCAATGGATACTCTTTGGAACTACCGTTTTTTAATGTAACGGATGCTAAAACTGGGATATCTATGTAACGCTATTCTTACAACTCACTATGGATGCTAAGAATAGGATATCTATGTAAGTTTGTAAATATGTCCATCGTTCGTAAACAACGTGTTACGGATGTATCGACCTTTTTTAGATTTCAGATGAATATCGCCCGCTGCTAGAGGAGCTATTAATTGTCCCTCCCATAGATGCCAGGCTAATACCGATGATTCATTCGGGATCCTTGTCATCTCCATTGTGCGCTTTTTGGAATTGTACACAAAAATATTACATATACTTTATATTGGACTGCATTTTTTGAAAAGTAAAAATTACTCATTAGATATATTTTCGTATAAATATACCCTCAGAAAAAATATTTTCGATACTACCCATCTCTGTTCAATGTTTCCCCTCAAAGATCAGTTCGTATGAGCGAAGGTAGAGAGAGCTAGTAATCGAAAAGACCTTCATCTGACAAGATTTTTCACCGTTGAAAAAACACGAACGAAAGGTCACAAACTTCTCAGAAAAATTAGAGCTAAGGGAGGCGATATAAAGGGAAAAGAGAAAGTGTTTGACATATTCTGTTCCACGCCAATGACTCACATCCGCCGTTATTAGGCACGGAATCACCCATCGACCGGATTCAAAGACTTCCTTCCTCCAGACCCAAAACCTATTCCTCGAGTCACTTCACTCCACCGCCTTTCCTGCCCTCAGGACACGATCCATTTCCCTTTTATGGGGCGACAAGGAATGCGAGCAAAAAACACACACTTAGGTCGCTCCAGAAAATAAGACAAATACACAGAAACACGCGTGTTGATTGGCCGGGAGATATCGCAGGATCCAATGGCGAGTATACAGATCATGATTCCCCATTAATATTCGCCCATCAAGGGGCAACGCAACAATGATTGGCTCTACAAAATTGGATGGTCCCCAATTCCCTGTGCCCAAGGTGACGAGAGGCGATCGACAGGACAATTATTCAAACTCAGGGTGAGGCAATTTCGGCCCTTAGGGCTTGCCTATCACTATTACTAGCGCGCACTTGGGTTAACAGTGTTCTGCAGTGAATAATGAAGTTGGGTCAACAATAGATCAACTGGCATCATCCATAGATCATTTAATTCTCAGTTACTTCGTAGCCATGTGTTGAGTCAACGAGTAGTGTGCGACACGATTTCAAAGAATTAAAAACCTACTGAATACGATCCTAATATAACACAGGAAAAGGCTTTAGGTTTCACGATTATTCAGACTTATTTATATTTAGATTATTATGAAGATTGAGAGTTAATCGGATTTACAGATAGAAATAATAGGAGTAGATGTTATTGTGAACTGAAAATTAAAATCCAAATTGAGAAGTGAGGCCCACCTACCCCGATAGAATACTTCAATAGTTGTGCCTGATCGGATGAATTTCAGTGACACCAAGATAACTGTCGAGAAATAACTTTGGAACCAGAAGTTAAGAACCAATTGATCGCATCAAACCTTAGGCGATAATTTTGCACATTCAACTACCCTCGTAGATACGAATGATTTAAGTTTTAGGTCATATCCCACACAGCCAACCAACCTCGCCGCTTCTCACATCGAGAGATCAAACAGGAATCTTCTTTTCAGCTCAAAGGTCGTCACAAGGTCTTAAATATTCCACATCCGCCACGCCACAGAAAATTGGTGAAGACAAAAAAATTACAGAAAGAGCTTTTTTTCACCCGAGGAAGTCGCTAATGAGATAAGTTTAATTCCGTCCCCCGCTCGGATGCTAAAAAACCAACAGCGCGTGAACACAACGCAGGGAGGATTTCTGGAAATCCGGTTGGTTTCCTGCAGCGCCGCCTTCTCGCGACCGACTTTCTCGCTTTAAAATTATCTAAACTCAGGACAACGAACGTTTACCCGTAGAAGCAGCATCTTTCATTAGGAAGGAGTCCCATCGGGCGAAATAAATACAATTAGGATGACAAACTCAAAGTTTGACTGAAATACCGACAGAGGCTTAAAATATGTTCATACGTAGGAAAAGATATGTAAAGGCACAACCTACAACTGTGTATCGTTCTTTAGTTTAAAAAAAAGCCTCCGGCTACGATTTTTTACACTTGGATATCACTGATTTCAATGAGGAAAATAGTGACTGTTGCAATTTAGGCTTTAACCGCGAAGCAAGGAGGGAAAATCACGAAATAACTTCTGCATGTAAAATCTCATTAGGCTTGACAGCAAAATTGCTTAACCATGAAATTACAAAGCAGAGTATGTCTTGCCACTGAAGTTCACTGTGGAATTTTTGGGCGCCATGCCTAGTGGCACAGAGGTCTATCATTACGTTCATTCCAATTTGTAACGGCGAGGCCTGCTGAACTTCAAGGATAAGCTTCTCTGCAGCGGAAAGCGACAGTGGAGCATATGGTTGTGAAAAACGATGCGAATACGACAAAAAAAAACGGACGTCTACTTGCCGCAGATACTAATAAACAAGTGCCGGGCGGCACTCAGCTCGTGCACGTGTTACTCGGCTTTTTTTGCTTGGGTTAGGAGCCACACTGGTGGGAGGAGAACGACAAAACAAAAAATAGGGATCGACAGTATTCTTAAAATGGATCGCTACGTAATCACAAGGAAGCAATCCACGCGCAGCCGGGAATAACGGCACATCTGGTACAAGATACACTCAAAAATATAATGACTCACACAATGTTTCATAAGGTTCGATAAGAGTGGAGTGGATGGCAGCATCAAGCCAATATTCGGATAGTTGGTTTTTGATGATGATAATGCCAGTGCCACAAACTGAAGGTTGGGTTGTTTAGGAGAGGGCAGATCTCACGCCAGATTAGGACAATGGCATGCGAAATTCACCCTTCCTACAGGGTAAGGAGCCATTCCTTTTCCCTGGGCTACCGGGTGGCTTTGAGCTGAGCTTGTCTCCATTCGGGAGTAGTAACGGGACCAAACAACCAATAAAATACCTACTTGCTATTAAGTTGATTCGTAGTTTTCCGCGGCGTTGTCTGTCCGGTATTCCAGGTCGATCGACCTGACGACGCCGGTTGGAATACCGGAGAACTGTCGTCACAAAGAAAATCCACGCGGTGAAACCCAGAAACAGGGAGACATCACCTACTTGCTATTACTTATCCACCTACAACATGAGCTCCCCAAATTAAGGCATTAAAAAACATCTTCCAGGTCGAACGCGAGAACGAGAAAAACGGATTCTCGAAAGTACGACAAATTCCATGAATAAAATTCTCTCGGATTTATGCGCGAGTAAGAACATCTGAGACAGCCGACGCTTCGGGTTCCGTCTCGTTACTCATCTTCACGGCTAAGAACCCGAAACGTCGGCTGTCTCAGATTTTCCCACCCGCGCGCAAACCCGAGGGTTCATTCCACTCCACCAGGATAGTATTAAATCATAACGACAAATTCAAGTTGCACCACAATGAAATGTTTATAAACTGAGCACACACACTCGCATGTGCTAAATATAAAAAAAAAACTCCCTTCCTTTTAATATTCATAAGTATGCTACGAGGAGGCCTGTGAATGTGAGAGTTCGCCGATGATTGTGAATATTTTGGGAAAAACATGAAAATATAAAGGAAAAAAGTTATTAAATCGTACGACAACAAGTTCAGGATAAATGAACGAGACATTAAGAAGCACAGTGTAACATATCCACTAAACCTGCAAGAATGTACACGAATTGTCTATGTTAATGATTATGTTTTTCATGACAGTGTGCCTGTGGAGATACATGCCGCATGCTGGTAATTGGTAATCCCCTGCAAAACACCCCAGAGATGGCTAGCAGAGGATCACGTAGAATTTTTTCGGAGAATTAAGTAAGAACAGAGCTATGGACACCCGTCTAATAACATCATTTCTTGCAGATATTTTTTTCCTCATTTTGAGACACTATATGACGGAAATTCTCGAAAACAGCCACGTTCCTTCCCCTCGACTAACCTGAGAGTGCTTACTAGACCTCTCACTCCTTCACTAATCGGTCATCCAGTCACTCAAATGGATTGATCGCTCAAAGAGACCTTCTATGAGTGAGTGGGGAAAAATCCTTGGCCGACACACACACACGCACGTCAGAAGTAAGGCTGGACTGCCTCGACCAACCCTCTGTAATCCAATTAGCAATCCAACGGGGGTGCACTCATTTCCTCCCCCGTCTCCTATTAACGCTGAGTTGCGTTCGACACAATGTACCTAACTATAATGAGCTTACTCACTACTCAGCACGCAAGCTATCCCCGTAAGTATTTCCAAACGCAAAGCCTTATTCGGCGAGCTCATGAGAAGCGACAGGGAACACGATCTTTAAGATGACTCTTTCCTCTCCGGTCGTCTTATATACTCAAGTAATACTCCTTTAAAACTACCTTTAAGTTATCAAGTTATTCTACAGTCTTCACAAATTTTATGACGATCATATCAACGCCTTTTCCTCTATTCTACCGACAACAAATTCCGTATAACTGAATTTCTAACAGTGGCATAGAAAAACAACTCAGACCCATTAATCCAAAGAAATCTCCAGGCACTGATCACATTCCAACTCGCGTATAAAACGAATCATCAACAGAGAGAGCTCCTTACATGATGATTTTTACTTACTCAAGTATTATTCCGATTAAGGTAGGTCCCCATCCCATCATAGGCCTCCCTTTCCACTTCACAACAACGTCTATTCCCCTTCCATTTTATCAATAAATCCTACTATCTACCTTCCCCTACCGATCATTCTCCCATTTTGATTGTCTTACAATAATGCCGGACGGTACACTTTGACACTAAACGGGAGATGAAATCAATGAAATTAAATACTATATATTTCAATAAATGAAATGAAAATACTACCGATGTGCATATATTTTCAAAATGTTTTAAATCCCTTTTCAACACTCATCCGGAGACCTCAAATTCGTAACATAACCGGGAGGGCTGAGTCCATCGGACCCTCGTTGTTCAATATTTCTTTTAAATATGGTGGGGTAACCATTTAAAGAAATAACATAGGATTTTATTTAAAAATGTCAATGAATACACATATTATTTATAAAAAAGTTTTGATGGATGGAAAGGAAAACTTTACATGTAAATTCGTCATAAAAATTAGCAATGTGGAATAATAATAATTGAATGTTCATAAAATGATTTCTGGTGAAAATATATTCCATTGAACGCAAAAAAATACCATATTAGATAAATATATACTTTTCATATGAACATAACATAATATATTTTCGATAGCATCATAATATATTATTAATGAAAAAACAAAATCTCAGCAACAAGCTTACGGTATGCCACCCAACAAAATATTTTGCACTTTTCACACACACGTTTAACGTCACCTTTTGCATGGCACGCCGATTGTTCACAATTGTTGCATATATATTTTTGTTGATGATGTTTTGAGTGTGGGCATGTGTAATATCTCTTTTTTGCATTTCAATTTCGATGAGAATAGACCCACACCACACACGCTGTTACTCTCCACTCACATCCAAGCCATTCGTGAAGAACGGAAAAGGCCATCGATTTCTGCGTCGTTTACGCATGAATGCAAATATTTACCAGTCAAGGGAAAGATTCCACTCTTGGTGGAGTACTAGTGACTGATAATTTCACGTATAGCATCACTGACATCCTCCGTAATTTTATTGATATGGTGCAAGATTGGAAGTTAAACCGCCAATCTTTTCATATTGGGTACACAGACATAGTTGCGTTCAATTTTCAGTGTAATCAAATTTTGAAGAGCCAATTTAACTATTTGTAATGGCTAGCAAATTATATGACTACTATATATGATTAATTTATTCTTACTCCCAGAAAGTGTGCGGCAATAAGGCTGTGTGATCTCCGTGGCATTGAAGTAATTTGCGCACCCCGTAAGTCAATGCATCCGTTTGTACCTGTGGCTCAGTAATGAGCTGCAATCCTCTTGTGATGTGTGGCGACACTTTAATAGCACCAAAATATCTGAATGAGGCGGTTGTTCCGTATACAAACCATTGTCTTCGACCGGAATCATTTATATGCAAAAAATTACATGCTTTCGCTAATTTTCTCAGTAATACTTTGCCAGCACTACTCTCAATGGTATACACGTCATAATTCATATGCGGAAACAGGAGGGATGATGAGGTAATAGGGGGTGGTAAGATGGGCAGGGGGGTGCAAGAGAAGTGTGGACATCCATCGATGCGTTAGGGTTGGAAAATACTAATGAATATTTGTAAGGGGGTGAAAATGGATATATCCGTTCAAATTCGACGCGACATTATCTGCATGATTTCTGAGTGGAAGGCCTTCATCAATGATAGGTGGATCCTGCAAATGAATTCTCAAGGTTACAAAGAGTTTTCTGGAAACACTTGTCTCGTCTTCACTGACTATTCTCACGGGTCCTTCTCTCAGTCTCACAGGATATAATAAATGAGCGCAATCCTAAAAAAAACCGTGTCCGCTTTTGATTAAGGGAGAATGCAGATAATGACGGCAGTTCCCTCGTTTCGTCCCGTCTCCAACTCCTTTTCCAACGCTAAAGCACCAGAGACTGTCCAACGGCCCTTATTTTTCAGAACTGAGAAAAGTTATGTTATAAAGCTAGTCTATAAATGATCCAAATGAGGTTTATATTCAAGCGTTAAAATTTGGTTGCTTTAAAATAACGGCAACCCGTGCCCCAAGGCAGTGCCCACCCGTGCCAAAATTATCTTTCCACCTTCCAACGGTATGACCCCATATTATACTACCCCCATAACGTACAATACAATTGTGCTAACAGAGATGGTAATTTATTTTTACACTTGTCATTAATTTTTCAGACTTGATAGCCAATTAGCAAAAAACTGCACAAAGGCAATACCGATATATCAGCACAGTCCACAACCTGTGGCCCCTGTCAGGCCTAACTGCGACATTTGAGAATAACTAGCACCCATTTTATTGACATTATGAAGGCAGGGTCTTTATTCAAAACAATTTCCATTGAAGACACGCGTATTTCATTAGACAATCCGAAAATAGTAGAATTTCTGTATAGGAACAGTTTACTTTCGTGGACTGGGAAATTATAGGCGTGGCAATAGTTTTCGCACACACACACCTACCTGATCATTTTAGACGATTGAATAGAGGGACTGGAAAGGAGGTACTTACGACAAGATTCCAACACTGTTTGTTCCATACGCCGAGGAAACTTTCGTTTTGAGGGAGTGAAGAACTGCAAAACTTTCTCATGTACCTAAACACCTAGAATGCATTAATTACATATAACCTTAATTAACTGGAGTTAAAACAAACCATTTACAGCAAAGATCCTAAACCAGCGAATTTGGCTGTGCGTTAGTCAGCCAGTCGGTCAAGAAATGGAGCTTGTGACTCCATTTATAAAAGCACAGCATGCGGCGTAGATGGCTTAACTTCTGCAATGTTCAATTACATCCACCGGACATACTGGCTATAAAATTATAGAATTGTGCGTAAAATTAAATTCTACATTGAATTCCTTTGTTCAATGTTTCTATGAGCTTTGTTTTCTTCAAATAATTGTATTTTCAAATCCAAACTTCGCTTATTTTACATTCCACCCAATGACTTCTAAAACGAGAATACCCTTCTATATTCGGTTATATTGTATGACCTCATTCATTCCGTGAAGCACACATGAATGAGCTCGTTTTTCGACACAGCGAAATCACAAGGAAGACAAAACAATGCTCCCTGACGTAGATCCCTGGTCAAAGACCTGGTGAAGCTGCCTCAACTGCATCGGCAATCAAATATGATAATTAGAGGAAAGAGAGGAGTGGCAGGAAGAGAAGTACACTTTTAAACACGGCAAAAGAAAAATATTCTGTACCATAAGGTATTATTACCACATACTAACGTATTTTGCAGGTGAATCAATTCAAGTACGAGTGAAATGGCTTTAAATCCATTCTAGCCATTGATCAGATCCGCGCACAGTGGGCTGAAATCGAAAAAAGCTGGACAAAAGTCCAAAATGACGTTTTTTGAGATAGAGACTTCAAACTTGGCGTAAATACTTATAAATGATTACCAACTATACATGTATGTGCCATTTTACATCAATATGATCCGTTACTGAGATACAGTGGCCCAAACATGACCAACTTTTTAAAAACACGCGCGGTCTCGTTTTTCTTCAGAAACCTTTGAATTTAAGCATGTGGTGTTGCGTTGGCATGATTTTTATGGAATAAAAAACGCAATATTCCTGTGACTTGATGCTTTGCGTATACTTTTCATGAATTTTGAAGATTTTGGTTCTCAGTTGACTGGTTTTACAACGCAAAATGGCGGACCCGTTTTTCACGTGAAATTTGACATAAGGTAGACATTATCTTTCGCTTACGAAATATATAACTCGGGAAACTCACATCACGGTGTAAAGTAGAGGTTTTTCAAGAATACTAAGCAGAAATCTTGGAAAAAAGTCTGCGACGAAGGAAATGAGAGCGATTTTTCGATCGCGAGTCAAGGCTGAGCTACACGCCGCGGGACCCTGAGACTCGGTAACCGAGGTCGATGTTTAAAGTTTTTTGAAACTTTATTCTTGAAAATCGTCATTTTTAGCACAGAACCTAGTCATTAATGACCTAAAACACTATACTGATGACATTAGCAAGGATTATAGATCGACCGAATTGACCATTTAACGCGTTACTCGAGTGGAAATGCTTGGGATTGGATATTTATCGGAACCATTCCACGCATAAGAAATATGCTTCGTGTATTGATTTAGGGTTAAAAGATTGAGTTGGCATGCTAAAGAGAGAGAAAAAACAAACTGTTTTCGCGAAATGTAACTACCCTTATCCTTTTCCATTTCCATCCTCGCCGAGGTGGGTCGCGTGGGGCGTTTTATGACGACGCACAGCCTTTGAAGGTATTTAACAGATTCTTCCTCAAGGGTTTTTCCCTTTTCTCTACAAAAATACGTTTCAACTTGCAGTATTATTTTGAAATCGGGGAAGAAGTGCCGTGCTAGTTCTCCTAGTGTCGTGTCGTTCAGTAGTGTGATTGTCAAGTTCGTTTTGATGGCGCAGTGATTTTCCAGCTTGAATTTTGTAAGGTGAGTTTTTTTATTCTTTTCATTTCAAAGATGCGTTTGTTTCAGTACAATTTCAATGAAATCTTTTAATTACTTATGAATTTTGACTATTTTGTCCTCTCAGTAACCATGGCAATTATGATACGTCTTCGCCAACATATATTTCTAATTTTCAATTCACCTCGCAGGGTTTAGAGTGCTTTTTGACGTACAAATGTATTCAAACCAAGTTACTCGTTTTGAGTCTCATAATGAATTATTAGAAACGAAGGGAATGACATCAGGATAAAAAATACACTTGTTGGATTTTTTGTAGCGGATATTAAATGTTGATAGCTACGAGGCTGCTCTAGAGGGTCTCCGTGAATTACTTAAGTTGAGATTCTGGTCTAATTACGAAAAAATGTGGAGACAATATTACTGGAAAAATAAAAGATTTTAGTGCTACATATTCGGATAAACAGCTATGGAGATGAATGATTTGAGGGCAATACAGAAGCGACTTGTAGGCGTGACCAAATATTCTTTTGGATTATCTACCTCACATTGCTACATCCGATTTTTTGAATGTGTGCTACACATATCCTGCTGGATAGAATTTAAAAAATTTAGGTAAGAAAGAATACAACAAAGCTGGAATCCAGCTCAACGGTGAAAATGCCTTCTAATTACGGCTAACATTCTTTACAGGCCCGAGGATACCTGAAAACACTCCTTATAGAGAGAAAATTTAGATTTCAGAATGATTTTAGAGGAAGGATGGGGTTTATTGCTGATGTTCCACGGCCTGTATCAGGGCACTTGAATGACGGTAACACCGCAAGACGTCTCTTCGATTCCCCAGACTTGGCCGCTGATTTAACGGGCAATTGAGTAAATGTAGACTGCAATAGCATATGTAACCCATGCACTGTAAAGCAAGTGTAACATTCACGCATGTTTGCAAATGAAATGGTTAAATACTTCATCTAAATTATATGTTTTCACAGGAAAGTGTAATGCACCATCAGAAGAAAATTAATTTTTCATAATTACAGGCATCAATGTTGACCTAATCAAACATTTTTCCATCATTCTGAGGGCAATATGACGTGGAATAACTCTAAATTATACAGCTTTCTCAGACTACTGCCAGAGAACTGCGGAGTTATTCACTAAGATGTATCCCTGGTATTACATAGCAACCACGGTAGACTAAGTGAACCAGAATGCGAGAATTACCGATGGTTTGAGACGATTGGCTTTTCGCCGGCCGCCGTCCACGGCACGGCACCGTGACTTTAAATAACCATAGGTCGCTATGGGTGTCTTCAGACGAACAGTTTGTTTTTCTCTCTCTTTAGCATGCCAAGTCAATCTTTTACCCCTACTTCAATACCCGAAGCATAATTCTTATTCGTGGAATGGTTCCGACAAATATCCAATCCCAAGCATTTCCACTCGAGTAACGCGTTAAATGGTCAATTCGGTCGATCTATAATCCTTGCTAATGTCATCAGTATAGTGTTTTAGGTCATTAATGACTAGGTTCTGTGCTAAAAATGACGATTTTCAAGAATAAAGTTTCAAAAAACTTTAAACATCGACCTCGGTTACCGAGTCTCAGGGTCCCGCGGCGTGTAGCTCAGCCTTGACTCGCGATCGAAAAATCGCTCTCATTTCCTTCGTCGCAGACTTTTTTCCAAGATTTCTGCTTAGTATTCTTGAAAAACCTCTACTTTACACCGTGATGTGAGTTTCCCGAGTTATATATTTCGTAAGCGAAAGATAATGTCTACCTTATGTCAAATTTCACGTGAAAAACGGGTCCGCCATTTTGCGTTGTAAAACCAGTCAACTGAGAACCAAAATCTTCAAAATTCATGGAAAGTATACGCAAAGCATCAAGTCACAGGAATATTGCGTTTTTTATTCCATAAAAATCATGCCAACGCAACACCACATACTTAAATTCAAAGGTTTCTGAAGAAAAACGAGACCGCGCGTGTTTTTAAAAAGTTGGTCATGTTTGGGCCACTGTATCTCAGTAACGGATCATATTGATGTAAAATGGCACATACATCTATAGTTGGTAATCATTTATAAGTATTTACGCCAAGGTTGAAGTCTCTATCTCAAAAAACGTCATTTTGGACTTTTGTCCAGCTTTTTTCGATTTCAGCCCACTGTGCCGCGTCTCAATTGAGTCGTCAAGCAGACAACGAAAAAATGACGCGAGACTCCGGAGGGAAAAAGAAAAAAAAAGGCAATGGAAATTAATGAATCAGCACGCCAACAACTCGGACGACATCGAGAGAAGAAAAACTCAGCGCTCAATTACACATCAATTACTTACTCGGTCAATGCATCTAAAACGACTACGTTGGAATAAGAAATTGTTTTTCCACATTATTTATTCCAAAGTAAGCATTGAACCTTTACCAATATTTAATTTTAACGCGTTGTTCCAAGGGTGACCGTGTGGAATTTGATGATCATTATGAAATATAATGAATGACTATAATACCAATCCATTCCCATATTATACTACTGTGAAAAATTTCTCCCACGTAGGTAGCGAAGAGTATCTTCAAAATCACACCTTCGAACACACGCCGCAGTGAATTTTTGCGACGGTTTTCTTAATCCATAATGATGAGTAAATTCCGAACAGTCATGTTCTGAAACAATGGTATTGAAATAAAAGCTGATAAAGGTGTTAGATTTTCCGGGTAAGTAGGTTCAATGAGACACTAATGTCGGGATTTCGAAACAGGGTTAGATTTAGGTCCATGCAACGACTGACGCGGAGGGAAGCCCGAGAAAGTTTCATCCGTACCTAAATTTTCTCCAATCCCAATTTCATTGGTTCCAATTCAATTGAAGCCTGTGAACCCTCTCCTCACAACATCCGACCATGAATTCTTGGGTCTTCCTTTCTTGCCACGGCCTTCCATTTGAGACCAGATTTAGGAATTACCTCTTCCTCTGTACGAGTCCAAACCATTTCGATCTTCTGTCTTCCGACACCTTCTTCACCAAGGGTATCCTAGGATAAATTATCTGCATGATGACACTGTACTAAACATATCTCTCATAAGCAATAACTTCAAGCTCAACACAGCGGAATTTTTGTCAAATGCATAATGGATGAACTACTTATTTCAAATTCGCACGTTCTTGATTCTTAAACCAACCCGGGTTTCAATGCAATAGCAGAGCCATCTTACCGGGGAAGATGGAAATACTATTGCGTAGGGTGATCTTAGGGATTATGGAAATAATATCGTGTTGAAAAACGGGTCATATATATGTGAAGTAAGAGCGTGCATTTAAAATAAGTGATTCTATGCTATGAATATTTCTCTTCATGTTGGAGAAAAACGTTCGGACGACTGTTTAATTGGTACAACTATTTTTTGTCTCCATCCACCGATGTGATCACCCCATGCCAAAAACAATAGGCCAGGCGCCTTCGACCTGAAGACGCCTGCTGGAATGCAGGAGAAACTGTTGTCACCAACGCAACCACGACGCGGTGAAACCCGGAATATGCAGCCTACAATAGGCCAGACATTGGCTCAAAAAGAAAATACTCACCCCAAATTATTTATTAAACATAAAAAAATGGAAGGTTAATTCCGAGATCATAGAAATCATTTGATTCTCCGGGTTAAGACGAGAATAGTGTGACATTCGAAGTGAACATCCCCAATATCGACCATTTCAGCAAAATTACTAGAATTAATCCAATTCTCGCGTTCTATTACGGGTTGGCCATTTAGTAGAAAAATTATCTTATCTAATTTTCCGATTTATAAACACATAATCCCCATGGCTGTATACTTACATGGGAAACGCGAATAAAGTTAGTTAAAAAACCGAAGGACTATTTTTATCCATAAAAACCATGCAATCAAATAATTTCGAAAACTCTAAAACAGGCACAAGCATCCACCTGAGCACCGCGTGGAAATCAACGATCGAAAAACAAGGAGGAGAGATGCAAGCGGTCTGAAGGAAAACGGATCATTCGCAGCCCAACTGACCGTGTCCACATATACCAGAGAATTTTCTAGCTAATGTAATGGAAACGACTGAAGAAATCACCCCTTGGACCCGGTACGAAAGAGGAAAACTCTTCCTCAAATAGTTGCCAGAAAAAAAGAGATCCGTTGTAATTATGACAACTGTCACCGAGGCAAATATACTGTGAGACAGGGGAAAATTATACCGGTGCATAAATGACAACAAAATAAAATGCTGACGTACACAAAATTGAACCATAACGAACAAAAATCACCGATCAAACAACTTTGCGCGGAGCTAAATATATAAGTAAGCCTTCTGACTTTTACATAATCAATTAGCAGATATATTTCTTGCGGTTTAGGTCCATTATCATACACCGCAATAAATAGGTAGGTCTATGTAGGTGGTGCTTAATTCGGTGCTGCTGAGAAGAGACGAGAAGCCTTCTAGATGTGGGTATGGAGGTTGAAGATGCAGAGAACGAAGAGGAACGAGAAGTGCTGGACATGGTGGGCGAGGAGAGGAAACAATAACTTATAAGATATACGTGGGACACAGAGGGTTTGGTTAGAATAGGTGCTGAGCGGAGAGCTATAATACAGAAGAATGTAGGGGAAACGATGGAGGGGAACAGGATAGAACGAGAGGGCCTTTGCTGAGAATTGAAGGGAGAGGGCCAAGTAAGGTGGGAAGAGGGCCCGAGTAATTCCCAAATACTCCCATGTAAGCCTACCTACATTTGCCGGTAGAATGCCTGAATGTTAATAGGAAGGATAGTGCTTGTTGGTGGCTTGGAGTTCACCGCATGCGGAGTAATTGAGAGAGGGTGAATGATAGCGTGCGGGGAGAACATAAGCCTCCCCTCCCAAGTTCAGCCTTTCGATCTTTCCGAGGGGGTGGGGGGGAGCCAGCCACTGGGTCCCACAGCGAGGACACACTGGAGTAAAACAATCCCTCTCTTATCACGCGACGATGCGGCTGGAGGCCATGTTGGAAGCGGAAGTGAAACAACAATGCCCTCCAAGCGAAGACGCACGATTTGTCCATCGGTGTCCTTCACTCGACACATCGACGAAAGGAAAGAGGAAAACACGATCACCCACCACGGCAAAAATGTTGCTAAGCACACATTGGAAATTAATTAGAATGGCTTAAGAATTGCCACAAGAAAGGAAATAACTTTAAAATTTGTTTCGCCGCTACCTCAATATGATCAGACACTCATTGTTACATTTAAAAATTTACTTATCCGACTTTTTATGAAAAATGTATGGTTCCTGAAGCTCGACAAATGTTAGCGCACCTTACGATGCTCTTCAAATACATCCGCATGTGTTGGCATGATAATCATCGCAATGACTGAACGGACTCTTATTAATGCACATCCCAGAGAAGAATTTAATAACGATTTTATTGAAGCCAAAAATGTTTGTTCAAGGGAACTAATATTTTCGCTAATGCAAGACTTCAAAATCACAGGATATTTCTAAGTCACTCGATCAAATTTAAACGGCAAGGTTCGGTTGAGATTCGTATTTCAAAAAGAAAAATGTTAGTTCAGCAAAGCCGTAATATAGCTAACACATAAAAATATGATTGATATATTTTTTCTGATTGATTTTACCACTCCGTGCCGGCGATTGGCTACTTAATCACCTAGAGACAATAGAACTCATACTCACTACCATTCACAGTGATTGACGGAAAGATGACGTACTCAAGCATGAAAAACAGGAGATTGACAATTGATGATTAAAAGGACAAAAATTCCCACATCCGCATAATACATAATCGCTTTCGATATGATTTATCTCGAAGGAGTCTCGATTTTTCTAATTCTCCAATAGCTATCGACAAAAAGAGGGAATTCCTTTCCCTTCAAAACAAATAGCATGCCACAAAAATTATTAACATACTATACATAAGATAAATTTACAAACTACTGCTTTCCTTGAGAAGGCTTCCGCGTATTAATGTAAATGAATATGTGTGAGCCAGGAAGGGCTCTTCTTCTCAAGTTACTCCTAAGCTAACGACATAGTTGAAATATAAAGATTTGAAAACTAAGAAATTCCAAATACAATGGACTATAATTACTTATTTTCAATGATAACTTAAAAGTTGAACTGACTACACAGACTTGCACATAGAATTCAGGCCGATCCTTTCATAATTCCAATATGAAAATCGAATGCATGACTCATGCGAGAGATACGCCGATGAGAAGTGAGCCCTTAATTCCAGGAACTTCATGAGACATGCTCTGAGAATTTAATCAAATTGCGTGGTGCGAGCAAGGAAAGAGACGGATTTGAATCACCCATAACTACGACACCCACCAGCCCTCGTACAGAAACACGACGAACGGCACAGACCCGAACCCCAGGAGATGAGGAATGCCTAGATGGTCGGGAGCTGCGCCATCTAACGGTATCCTTCCCAATGGCCTTGACGCTGTACGAACCATCAGTGATTAAATTAAAAAAGAAAGCCATTCCCAACACCACGCATAAAAAAGCACCCCCTCGACGGCTTAACGCAAACATTCCACGGGCGCGCGGCTCGATGTCCTAAGCTGCGTAATGATCTCTGAATTCCAAGAATACCACACGTAAGGTTTCGGGCGATCCAGGTAGCAGGGCTGTGGGTGGATTCCGGAGCCATGGTGTAACCGAATCGCAGCTCGAAAAGAGAGATTAGCCACCAAGGAGGCATGCCGCTAAGACACGCAACAGTTCATTTAGGTAGGTCGAGTCATATCCATTTAATTAGCTTGCTGATGATACTCTGGCTGACTCATCAATTTGGAACCGCTCCGTCAGCTCGATACGACCGAAGGAGAGAAAAAGCTAACGCCTCAACACTGGTCTATTTTTATCATCTGATTACCTAATTTCACCCTAAGTGGTCAAAAATATGCTACATACCTCGGCGGTAAGTTGCATAAGGTGCAGGCGATGTAGCATTTATTGTACATGCCTACTAAGTTGTCACTACACAAGGCTTCCGTTAAGGGCTAGGCTTAAAATTTCATTTAACCTTCGAGATAACTCATCGAAGGAGCGAAGCTGATGCGCAGCAGAATGAGGACAATATATTTTCAAAACCCTCTTAAAATGACGCAATGAATTAATAAAACGTCCACACAACTTAGATGGAGGTAAAGATTCATGATGAACTATGATATTTCAATGAAGATGGAACCCTATATTCAGACTAACAAAACTTACGGTTTCTTATGAAACTTATGCCTTATCAATTCATAAAGTTCGTACTTACGCACAATTATCGATTTTTAGCAGCAGCTCAAAGAAATGTCACTAGTATTTTGGGTAAGGTTTACAAATAGTGATTTGGTAAAGTGAAGCCCAATAAAATCCATCATTAACAATTAACATTTTAAAGATTCGGAAAATATACACATTCACTGCTGCATACATTTAAAATATTAATAGATAACATTTGAATAAGGTAAACTTGAGCATGAACACATTCCATAAGAAATCTAAGTCAGTGAAATTACCTGAGAAGACAAAATTTGCGAAGCTAATATAAAAATTAATAACCTCTTTCGTTAAAAGGGAATTTTAATACGGCATGAGGGGAGATTCTTGAGTTTCGAGTGCTCTTTACAATTTGACGGTGCGTCGTATACATATCAAATTTACCCCAACTCATCACCGCTTGATTTAGTAGCTTCCCAACTTACGGTAGCAAAGACCAGCATGGTCCACGAAAAATTGGGCGATGATAAACTTTGAATGACTTCGAACAAAAAGGGACTCGATGAAATTGATAAAGAACTTTTTCCATATAATTTTGACCGGTGTATGTTAGTCCAGATACAACCAGTGAAAGAAAAAGGCTGCGGTGACCACAAAAACTACTTATCTCCGACTCTGATTGGAACTCACTAGTTTAACCTGTCAATTTATTGGTGGTATCTACGCATGCGTAACATCGAAGTTAGTGGAAATAGAGCCCGCTTGATTACACGTACCCCACAAAAATGTAACCACAACACTGAAGAATCAGAAACCGCATGTGCAAGGAATTAAAATGATGAACAATTAATGCAATTTTGAAATTCGTCTCTATCAAAAAAATTAAACTATCACCCAGACATAATCGCAAAAGAATTATTCCAACGTTACATACGAAATATTTGAACTAATTTTTACAACTTATATATATGAATTTCTTCCCCAAATATTATTTGCTTTCAAGTAACACAATTATGAATTGTTAGGTGTAGCCATAATCTGTAGTTTTGGCTTTAACCTTAAAGGATACTGAAGTACATATGCTTAGTATTACCAAAAACATTTTCAATTAAGCTACATTTTTTAAAACTTTTATTACTATGTGACGTTATACACTTCAGGTTACAGGTAATTGAAAATAAACAGAGTTAACATGGACAATTACACATTAATCAATAAAGGATATTATTAAGCAAATTACAAATTGAAGAAGATAGTATGTCTGCAAGCATTACTCTCTTATTCATTTAACTTGTCTTATCTTCGCTTAGTTGTAATACAATCAAGTTATCAACATATTATACAGCTACTAGAATACTGTTACCATGGTATGAATGAAAAAGACAACTATAGGATGGTGGATAAGGCTATAGGACTTCATGAATAGGGTTCATATTTTAACATATTCATAGTTGGATTTATGTTGTCCTCTGATGTTCAGCACTGTAGGAAGAGAAATAACTTTAATCACCCCTCTCTTTATTCAATAAATACTATCAGGATGAATTGACCATTAATAATGAAACCGAGGAGAACTTGTGGGCACAATGACTGTAACTTTGAATGACTTCTCTGAGACAATGTCGGTGATTTCTCCTGGAAATGAGTCAACAGTATATTGCACCAGAACCTACTAACCTCATCTAAATTCTGTCTTCACTTCAATATTTGGGTCTATGTTAAACATTATATCTATTCAGATCAACACTGAATCTTTATAGAAAATTATACTTAAAGTAGCTTTCTGAAAAGAAATTAGCTGAAAATGAAATGTATTTATTTTAAACGTAGAGGGCAATAGAATAATGTATATTTAACACCATTTTACTAATATATAATTGTAAAATTAATATAAATTGGTGATAGAAACTCTTATGTGGTACTATATTTTGATATTATGATAACAAAGATAAATACAAATAGTATTTACTGGAGCTTTGGTTTGGAAATACAGCACACACATGAAAATTGTAATTTCTGAACAGCTGACAACTTTGAACAAAGGTTTTCTACATATTAAAACACATTTGCCTCAAATTCTTAGTAAATACTCTCTAATATAGTGTTATAAGAAGACAATCATGACGTAATTTTTAAATAAAAAATATATTTCTCAAAAAGTTACCCATTTTTATGGAATGGTCCATGCAGGATGATTACCTAGGCCGCAAGGGATAGGGTAGTTTCCTTCATCAAAGAAAACGAAATGCATTGATTGCGATTCGTTACCCACCATTAGGGTTTTCATAATATACAAATTATTTGGTATTAGAAATACCGGTTTAGACGAATGGCAATGGTCAATTTTATCCTCATTTGAAACAGGCCAGATTGGCGCCCATGCGATGCCACTCCACGTAACGCCATAGGGAGCTAGTTTCTATACGAGCAGATAGGAGTTTTACATCGTATGAGATTACCAATGCATGCATGAGGCACAGAGTTCAGGGAAAAATGTCTTAATAATCACCTATTAAAACTGCCTAAGGTCGGAAAGTTTCCTTCGTTTGATAAGGTATTAATAATCCTAATTTAAACCAAGCGCTACCAGCTTTCAGGGTACTCTGCTACCTGCTAGCACCCTGCGTCGCCTCAGCGCTCAAAGCCTCGCCCTAAGGTCACCTCACTTGCGGCAGCGAGAACCAGAACGACGTCACACGGAGTTTTCCTAGCATTCATTCTCAGCCGTCGCGTTTTCGCGCGCTTGAAAATTTTCACTTTTCATTTAATCGCGAAAAATAATATCGTCGTTAAAAAATCTAAAAGCGTGAAATACGTACTCCAGTAGTAAAAATCTTTCTATTTAGGCAATAAAAAATCATAGGAAACCACCCTATTGGGAAAAATATTCTGAATGGGTTCGTCCCACGAAATGTCGAAGACAACAAAAGAACAACGACGACCGATTCTTTATGAGACAAAAATGTTACTCCACACAAACTAAAATGACGAAAAAGTTGTAGGAAATCCACGAAAACGATATAATTTTAAATCATTGAGGGACAAAAATACGACCAATTGTGAGCTTTATTCTCGATCTCTACGGAGAAAAAATACCGCCAACATGGTTTGTAGGGAGAAAAAGGCGGAGAGGTACCACTTCATGAAGCTACCATAAGTTAGGGCCTGAAGTATTTAAAAAAACGAGACGAGAATCCAAGTTGCGACACGCATAAAAATCGCTTCAAACTACGCAGGACCAAAACCACCTCACGGCACACACTGGGTCAACGGGTAAATAACTTGGAAATGCAGAGAGAACGCTAACCAATGGCCGTCTGCCGGTCGATACCATAAACAACTCTGGAGGACTCGCACACTCGAAAAAAGAATTCCCAAACTCGCCATCTCGACCAGACAGCCGATTCGATCGAATTCAAGCCTTGGATCAAAGAAAATGATAAGGACACAAGAGATACAAGCACCATGAACTTCAATTCCTTGCAGCGAAAACAGAAAAAGGTATGCACAGATTTCCTAGGGATAGCTATGATAATATCGCCATCATGAACTACCATCGTCGTCTTCAGGGACGTAAATATGGGGGGACGAGGGGAGGTTGATTCCCCCAAAGCCGCAGAGAAATAAAAAAATATTTAAATCTATTTTTCTAGTTTCGACATATACTAACTGCATCTGCTTAGAGTTAAAGATCATTTATAATTGATTTAAAATGGATTTCCAGGTATGTCATTTTTCAAAAATATTCCCCCCGATCCTCGTTGCCTAAGGAGAGGGGGTCGCCCCCCAGACCACTCATCCCCCCGAAAACAAATCCCTATTTACGCCACTGGTCGTCATAAAGCCAACAAACTTCCCGCAACTGTTGCCCCACAATGATATGACACTATTAGCCGCATACAAAGGAACAATTATTAGTTCAAGGAATTTGATAAGAATACGACTAAAACACTGCAACGAGTCAACTAAGATCGTAAAAGCTCTGATAACCGAACCACTTTAACTACTTAGGGCGAAAACTAAAATATAACAACGGATTTAGAGGGTCTTCCACAATGCTAAGTAACAGAGAATGAGGTTGTACGACTACTTGAATTTTGCATCAGCAATTATTTGGCTTTAAAAATGAAATAATTAACATTTACGTTATTTTTCAAGTACAACTGGAATACAGTAGTAAAATACGCGGATTAAATAGCTGTTTACTTGTTTATCAAACGTGTTACAGAAGGGTGAAGTGAATATCAACGTGCACATAAAACTGAAAATCATAGGAATAATGGAGAAGGGTCAATGGACTGAAATTGATGGCTCAGCGGCCGAAAGGGATATTCCAAATTCGAGGCAATGAATTATTCAACAGGTGTTTGAGAAAATAATCCCTTAATCCAATGTGGTTAAGGATGACGCATTTGCGACTCATAGTCGCAATACCATTATAGATTCGATCACGCACTCTTACAACCATTCATTGTGCGCTTTGAATCAGCGAAATATGAACCCTGCGTAAGGACAAACAATTTAATCTTCCAAGGCAATCCAATAGAGCCAGAGGGGCATAGGAGGGAAAGTGATGCTTACGGATCCAATTATAAATCGAGACATTAAAACCTTCTTAGCTCCACTCTCAGTGTCGAGGCTGAGTGCCATCATTATTCTATCAATCAGCTAAGCCAATCAATTCATGAATTAAACAGGCGATGGTCAAATACAAATCATAAAGGAATACATTTACACAAATCGTAAGAGCTACTTCAGTCACTTGTCTAAATTTCTGAGAGCTAAAAAATGCAAATGTCTACGCGTGGTAGCGATCACAGTATGTGGGATAAATTAACCGACGTCAGGACCAATAGTGATGGTTCATCCATCCCCTGCCAAACACCTTTGTAGGTAGCTTGCTTGGAAATACGCAAGTGTAGAGGAAGAAGCTTAGAAGTAAATTCCAGGGAACGTTAAGTGCACATTTCTTTCCAATTACGCCATTTCACTGTTCAAGATAATCCATACCTATCAGCAAGAGATCGAATGTGACCACCAAGCCTACGCTAAACTTATTTCCCGAAGGCCTCGAAACACCTCTCCATTGTCATTGTTAGTGAGGTACATTAATCACCGTTTAAAATATTACGCCATCAGAACAATTTGATGATCAGGAAATTTCGCTACCATGAGATTCAATCCAAAAACTGTGACATTATAATAAAATGATTCCATTTTTTTCTGGTAAAATATTTTACTAAACGCTATGAATGTATGAAAACGCTTTTATAAACGATTTTATTGAAAGACCCACCGATTACAATGCCCACCGATAATAATTATTGCCAAAGTCAGGCAATGTGTCACGGTGCCACAAAAATGGACAGTTATTAACCACAACAATAATAAATGTTCCATTTTGATGTTTATTGAGAAATCATCACCATACGTGATCGACCGAAAATCACTGATGTTATTTGTCATTTCTTTCAGCCGTTTTAGAGCGAGTTTTCCAATCGAATCGACGAGGTACCTTTCTTCACTTCCCTCAAATAAATTGTCGACATGTCATCTACCAATTGCGTATTTTACGACAGCAGACGACATGCTCTCAATCCCACCGTAATACGTACCTATATTGCGAGCTGCATCGACGTAAGAATTGCATCGCGGGTTCAAGCACAACAGAGAAATGCGGAGCAATGGAATTCCTGGGAGAGCGTGTCGAGACGCCATTGAGTCATACCTAAATATAAACAGCGGGTGACAAATCATACGCAAAGGCTTACGTCGAACTTTTTTATTTGCTGAGGAATGAAAATGTAACTGGGGATCCCTCGTCCATGCGTCGTCGGTGGAGATAGTGAGAGTCGGCTACGATAAGCGTACGCCACACCATTCTAATCGAACAGCATAACCTGTGGTGAATCTTGTTCAAGGATCAACCTAAAAAAACGAACAACTTCAACGGGGCAAGGGAAAAAGAACATAAAGTCTTAGTATGTTTGTTCTCAGTGGTAGCGTATATCTCCGAGAAGTCTAGATACTTTAGTATAAGAGTAATATTAATAACAACTTAAAATAATGATGCCTGATGATCTATTAAAAATGAATGAAAAATTGAAAAATAAGTAATTACAACAACACTAGACGACGGAAAGAAAGTACATATTACAATAGTTGTAATCGACAGACGGTTTAAACGCCGCAAGGGCCTTTGATATTAATTTATCTTCCACTATCCCACACCCCCTTCCTAATGAAATGTCGCCCATCAGTCAGTGCCTTAACTCTGATCATCTATTCTCCAAGGTCTACTTCCCTCTCCCACTCAGAGAATATACACTTGGTGGCATACGGAGGGAATAACACGGCATTCGGACCTGGGTCTCTAGGATAGGTAGCCAGGTGCTCTAATCACTAGACTATCGCGTTCCCAACCATTGCCATTCGCTACTATCCATATGTTTCATTCGCACTCAACAGAGACTTAAATTTCTAATATCACGATAAATATTGACGTGCGTTTATACATAATCATAGACATTATTTCATAAGCCCTAAATCATAACTTACGATCTCTCATAAATACGCTAATTTTTACAATCAATAATAATGTTCACAAACCATCCTTTCTGATGACCACCAAATACTTAAAGATAATAACAAACGGACAAGACAACTAATTCTTCAGACAACGTTCACAGCATGAAAAATGTTAAGGTGTCAATAATGTATGCAAAAATAGAAATATTTAATTTTCCACATTACGGAGGACAAAAACATAAAATCAATTAATAAATAAAAAACAAATATTTCTAAATTTTCTTTGTAGGTTGAGAAGATTAGAGGGATGTCTCGGGGAAGGAGGTAAATGCATTAGTAAATGTTCTTTCTTACCTTTCCTGTGGCCTTCTTATAGCGGACGATGGCCTGCCTAATGAGGTCCTTCACTGGGATGTCTCCGTCTCCGCAGGGAACCACGACCCGAACCCCCCCGAAGCACACCGTCACCTTCATCGTTGAAATACCAGAATACGCAGATCGGACCGACACAACCACACTCACTCACACACGGTTAAAACATATACACACACACTCTAACACTATCGAAGAACACACGCTTCTCTGAATTTACACCTCTAGTACTTGAAATGGCGCCAACTATATATACTTATACTTTCCCGGCCGTCATATTTAATACAAACGACGACCGACTTTATAAAACACAAGTGTAACTTCGCTCTAACTGATAGCCATTATCCCGACACCATGCTGGCTTTTATTATATACGCGCAGAATCCTCAAGCACGCAGCGGACGCGAATGAGCAGAATTTGACACCACACACAACCTTAAAAGAACTCCCTTCATCCGATGAGCCACAATCCCGCCGTATTTACTACAAACAACAAAACACAGGTAGCCAGAGAATTTAAAAATAAAAAAAACAGTATGGTCACTATGCACTAACAATGACGACGCAAATTTAAAAAACAAGGTTCATCAAAAGGACTTAGTTCAAAGTGCGTCCGATTCATTTCGAATGCAATTCCTTAGCTCTAGTCCTCCCCTTTCTGAGTCTCCACATTTTCCGATCGTAAATCCTTGGTTTTCAATGACAGAATTTTCACTCTTGATATGCGGCAAAACTTTGTCTAAACAAAACGTCTCCCAGGCGACGACGAGTTGACGCTCGACGTCGGTTTACGCACTAGAGCGTTTTTACAGTTTGAACTTCCAACACTTTATAGAGTTCGTCGTCCCCCCCCCCTCCTCACCAAATATCCAATGCGTCGATGATGGGTAAACCCGTTGAACGAAACTGAAACACCACCAAAATACATCCAAGACACATGCTATTCCGCTGCTCGATAGCACACAAAACACTCACTCCTGGCGATGTAAGCAGCAGCAGCGGCAACACCTTGAGCGACGTTGACCTCAAGAATCCGAGGGAATTGGAGGCGAGGAGAGAGATGCGTGAGGAACGCCGGAGCCCACAGCGCCAGCCGGTTTCCAGTCCACGCTCTTACTACAACGGCAGCCCTCCTCCTCTCTGCAGGCAGGTCGGCCGAGGACGGCCGCCGCCATGGCGAGAGTATTCAAAAGGCCGCCGCGAGGGGGAAGTGAAAAGGTAGGTAGGTAGGTATGGCGGCGATAACACGACCAACCACCTGGCAACCAACGGGCGGTATCCACAACAGCCAAAAGCGGTTGCACACACGCTGCTGAGGCTTCAGCTGCAACGAAACCCAGAGACTTCAATGGTCGAATCGACTTGTTCGGAAAACTTCACTCCAATGCTGTCGCGAACTTCCGATCCGAACGAAAAACTCCTTCATAAGTTAACTTGGATGCATCCGACATAGTTGTGATCCGCGTTGGATCACAAAAACATCCAAGGCATGATTCTCCTTTCCCGCATTCCTCAAGGCACCCTCCCTCCTCCCAAGATCACGCACGCATGCGATAACACGGCTTCTTCAATCCCCTCGCTTCAAGGCGAAAAGTCCTCTCTCTTTTCTTCTCTGTCCTTCCAGTCTCCCCACTCTGCTTCGTGTCGTAAACCGCTTCGCACGACGAAGCTCCGTCAACTGGCCATTCGAACGACGGCGTTACCTGCGGCCCCCCCCCCTCCCTTTCCACCCGCTCGCACGTTGCCGCTGAAATTCCAAAGGGCGCTGGCGAGCGGGGCGGCGATCCGCGGAACTACGTCCCCAATTCCCGCCGACGAACAGACGAGTGGCGCGCGCATTCGAAGTGGCCTCCAGGGTGCGCACTTTAGACTTCGCGGTAGACAGGCAAGAAATGCCGATGACCGTTTTGACTAAGGGTCTCCAAACTTTCAAAAGCACACAAATATGTATTGCAAAAGAGAATTCTTCATTCGGCCACTAGATGTGTCCCCAGCGACCGCGTATATCAGTGGGTTTATGGAAGTCGTTGAAGGGCAGCTGAATATCCGAACGTCACGGATAAATAAGATAAAATTAGGAATTTTGACCGAAATTTATATTCGTGATAGCGTGAGTTATCAAATTCATTACTTTTCTTTGGTCTAGTCCTCGTTTTAAGTACATTATGGAGTAAATATTTGGAATAATAAATGGATCGCTATGTACTGATCGCCGCGCTGCAGTCATTTTTCATAATAGGGTGGTTTCCTTCATCAAAGAAAACGAAAGGCATTGATTGCGATTCGTTACCCACCATTAGTGTATTCATAATATACCAATTATTTTGTTTTAGAAATACCGGGTTAGACGAATGGCAATGGTCCATTTTTATCCTCATTTGAAAAGGGCCAGATTGGCGCCCATGCGATGCCACTCCACGTGACGTCACAGGGACCTAGTTTCTATACGAGAAGATAGGAGTTATACGTCGTCTGAGGTTACCATTGCATGCATGAGGCGCAGAGCTCAGGGAAACATGCCTTAACAATCACTTATTAAAACTGGCTAAGGTCGGAAAGTTTTCCTCGTTTGATAAGTTATTAATAATCCTTATTTAAGCCAAGCGCTACCAGCCAGCAGGGTACTAGGCTAGCCGCTAGCAGCCTGCGTCGTATCAGCGCTAAGCCTCGCCTCAAGGTCACCTCGCAGGGCGGGAGGGGGAACCAGAAATACGTCACGCGGAGAGACTTCCCGACAGTCATACTTAAGCGTCGCGTTTTCGCGCGCTTGAAAATTTTCACTTTTCATTTAATCGCGAAAAATAGATATCGTCATTTAAAAATCTAAAAGCGTGAAATACGTACTCCATGAGTAATAATCTTTCGATTTAGGCAATAAAAAAATAATAGGAAACCACCCTATTGAGAAAAACCCCTTAGAGGAGAAAAAAAAACTCAATCTTCAACGGGACGGAATGGTGCTTGGTGCGAAGTCCCCTTCCTTTACGTTATGAGGGACGCATTGGTAAGAAAGCGGCAGCTCAGGGGCCGACAACACACTCCAGCTCAAAATTTTTAAAAATCATGACATAGATGGGATCATTTCATATCATTCCGTTGAATTTCATTTTATTAACAAGCAGAAAACTAATTCGAAAACTCTTCAACTAGATGGCGTTGTATATCATGCTCCTGACCGCGAACTAATATAGAAAATTAAGCGACGAGTATTGTGCAATGCAGCGATGGTTTGGAAAATATAAAGCAGTACAGTACGCATTCATTTTTAATTTAATGGAAACTTAACGTGCACATAAGAGGCGGCTGATCTTGACAGTATCCAATATAATTTCCGCTGCTTTTTCAGCAAACAAAAAGGTCTTGAAGGACCGGGTGAATGGGGCTTTATGGCCTAAGGGGCCGTGGTTTACAGTTCGTCTGGCCCTGGCCCAACCTAATACGGACAATAGGGTGATTACATATTTTTTTTATTGCCTAAATCGAAAGATTATTACTCCAGGAGTACGCATTTCACGCTCTTAGGCCCTTATTAGACGAGGTAGCCAGGCGACGTCGCCAGCGACGAAACTGGCTACTCAGCTTGTCGCGGGTCATTGATTCTTATGGGCCTTATTACACGAGGGTAGCCAGCGACGTAGCCACACTTTGGCGACTGACTGGCTACCGAGCCCCGTCGCCACTCCGGTCGCCACTGGCTACCCGTACTGGCGACGCTGTGTTGTAGCATACGGAGCTTATTACACGAGGTCGCCAGGCTACTCGGTCAGTACACCTCGTTTGGTAGGTACTGCTCAAGGTTGTGTTATGTTCTGTTGTGAGTGGGTGAGTTGTTCAGTTTGTCCACGCCAGTTGAGAAAATGTCTACATCTTCTGATTCAGTGGAAGGGAAACGCGGAGTGAAGAAGAAAAAAGAAGAGCCGCAGAAATACGATCAAAAGAAAAAGCATGAAGAGCTCATGAAAAAGTGCCAGAAGTAGGCCGACACAAAATTAAACCCTGAAGAATTGATTAATGAAATCGAAAAACACCCTTGTATTTGGAACTGTGGTGTAGAGGAGTACAGTAACAAACACGTTAAATTGAGTGCGTGGAATGAAATTTTATACACCTTCATACATGATTTTGAGAACGGGTTCTGAAAAAATCACCCTCAGTAGGTATTGTGAGGTTACAACTTGTAGGCCTAACTTATAAAAATAGCTGATCATTGTATATTGTCCACTGAAAGCAATTTAATTTTAAATGAAAATATGGCACTTTAGGTAATATTAAATAGCTCAGTTTCAAGTATGGTAAATTTAAGACACAGTTATTAAACAGAATAAATAAGGAGCACCATAGTATGTTGACGGAAAAAATATATTTCAGGGCACACATTAAAAATTGTACAACAGCTGAAAATGTGGATAAATATTTTTAAAAGTATTATTTTCTGGGTAATAAACTTATTTTTTGCAAAACAACAATTGAAAAGTAAGGATAAAATAGGTTTGGTTATTGCCTAAATAATTTACAGTTATAAATTTACAATCTTGAAATGATTTTATTTTATTTCTTTATGTTTTATATCGCACTAAGCTAAATATTTCTCCGGTGATTCTAATCATGACAACTTTAAAAATATCCCCAAATGTTAAGTTGACAAAATATCATTGAAATTTTTAGAAGTACCTACCCGTATATTCAAATGAAAAAAAATACATAATCAAGAAATTCAAACCATTTCTCAACATTCACGTACTGTTACTATTTACCAACTGTTACGCACTAGTGCCTTTGTTTAAATATTCCCCATTTGCCATGATACAGCTCCTGCTTCACTGACGAAGTAATCGCAGAACTTGTCCCTGAGCTGTGTAGATGTTTTTGTTGGTGTTGTAGCTGTTTCTGAAAAATTCTGGCTACTGAATTGGCTACACAACTGGCTACTAGGTTCGGTAGCCAGTGCGTCGCCAGCTACCGTCGCTGGCGACGTCGCCTGGCTACCTCGTCTAATAAGGGCCTTAGATTTTTAAATGACGATATCTATTTTTCGCGATTAAACGAAAAGTAAAAACTTTCAAGCGCGTGAAAACGCGACGGCTACGTAGGAATGATGGGAAAACTCCGTGTGACGTATTTCTGGTTCCAGCTGTCGCCGTTTGAGGTTGACCTTGGGGCGAGGCTTGAGCGATGATACGTAGCAGGCTGCTAGCAGATAGCAGATTACCCTGCTAGCAGGTAGCGCTTGGCTCAAATAAGGTTTATTAATACCCTATTAAACGAAGGAAACTTTCCGAACTTAGATAATTTTAATGGGTGATTATTAAGAGATGTTTCCCTGAGCCCTCTGCCTCATGCATGCATTGGTATTCTCAGGCAATGTTAAACTCCTATCTACTCGTATAGAAACTAGGTCCCTGTGACGTCACGTAGAGTGGAATCGCATGGGCGCCCATCTGGCCTTTTTCAAATGAGGTTAAAATTGACCGTTGCCATTCGTCTAAACTGGGATTTCTGAAACCAAATAATTTTTATATTATGAATACACTAATGGTGGGTAACGAATAGCAATCAATGCATTTCGTTTTCTTTGATGAAGAAAACTACCCTATTGAAGAGCAAACTGTTGAGTGAGTCTTCAATCTTGAAGGGGAGAGCATCCCTGATGAACTACCCATTCAAAATAACATTTAAAACACTGTAGGATTCTAAGAAGATAAGGCGAATACTTGCCTTGGTTCGTACGTCAGGGCCGTAACCAGGGTTTCTCAAAACAGTGGATCTTATCTAATTGTAAGAAGCTGTAATTAAAGAGAATCTGGGGTAGAGAATATAATAAAATACGACCCAGAAATTAATATTGTTAAATATATTTTAAAGTCAAATATATTTTAATGTACAAACCCTTTTTGTGAACATCATAAGATGAAACAGAATATATAAACATAGACTAAAGCAATGCGATTGCACACAAAAAATTATTGCGTCATAATGCTGGATAATAATAGTAAAAATTCTCTGGATTACAGCTTTAAATTTTCACAATATATTTCATTGCTGTAAATCAATGCCAGTTATTCAAAATGTCATACTTCCTTTTTTATAAAAAAAAAACAGCTGGATCCACAAAAACTTTACACTATCTAGTAGGTAACATAAGGTGCTAGGTAATGACACTTGATGCATTCACTGAAGTCATCACAGTAAAACACCCGCTAAAACATTATTTTCTCTGAAAATGACACTGCATTAACAAAGCACGAATCCCGTTCTCACATCTGACAGAAGTTATTTGTAAGCGATCCTACGGTTATGATGTACAGTCAGGCCACTTCTTCACCTCTTTAATTAAGATGCCTTTTCTCGATTCGCTTGCAATAATGACACGCATTCATAATATTTACAGGAAAAATACTTGCACATGGACGGATATCGATATTACATGGTTACCTAGTTAGTCGATATGTGAAAGATATGCATGGACGGATTACGATAAGGCTGGGCTAATTGAGCCGATCAGTAGAGACATATAAATCTTCCACGGTGATTGTCTATATATTATTTCCTTAAAGCTAGATCCTACAATAAGGTAAATATTACACATTTATTTTGTACCTTTGCACTTCCTATAAGGTGCCGGGCGTTGGAGATGTGGGTGTGGACGGAATAATGGACGGACAGGACAGATGAGGAACAAGGTCTCACAGTTGAGGGAAGTGCAGGAAATAATTAACAGTATGAGACAATCAAAACAAGTGATGAATCTACAGAGAAGGGGGGATATGAAAGAGGAGGTAGAATGAAGAAAAAAAGCGCTTTTGTCTGAATTGATCTAATGAATCGTCCACGAGGGAATGATTGCGGCATGCGGTAATTCTATCACTCATGTATAATTAGCAGCGTTTATTTAAATTTGAATAATTCCTCTAATATGTATTGAGTAATTCTGTCTGGCAGCGAGGTTTGGACGTTAACAGCGGCCGGGAAGTCATAAGTGGAAGCATTCAAAATGTAGTGCTACCGAAGGATGATGAAGATATAATGGATGAAATTTATGAACGAAATAATAACAGTAAGCGCCTTGAGTGAAAACTAGCACGCTGCGAGCACCCGATCGATGACATAGCAGTCATGGCAGAGACAAAGTGAGACCTGAAGAATCTAAACCATGAGAAACATGACGATTAGCAATAAGCTGAAAATCGATGCAAAAAAAAAACAAAAGTTTAGAGTAGAAGAGAAGTGGCGAAGGGCATCCCGAAACAAGGAAACCGTAAACTTGAGGAGGTGAAAGTACTCTGCTATTTGGGGAGCCGAGTGACCAACGACGTACAAAGCAAGAAGGAAACAGTGGAAAGGATAGCCCAAGCGAGGATGACAATCCTCTAAAAGAGCTGAAAATGTGAGCGTAGTAGGTCAGGAAGAAATTTATTAAGACTCACATTTGGAAGGTGCTACTTCGTGGTGAAGAAGCATTGACGATGACAGCAACTTAGAAAGCTTTAAAAGTGTGGTGAGTATTACAGAAGAGTACATAATTATTACAAGAATTATATACACAGCAGGAGATTAAAGACGTGAAGCAGACGAATTATGTAGGTGCAATGAGACAAGGCGATTGGAGAAATGAGAGGAGAGGTGCGAGAAACAAGTCTTAGGACTGATGGCTGTTGATGGCGATGACATTGTTAGCGATGAGGAACTGCTGAGAAGAATGGGCGAAAAGAGAAGTCTTCCAAAACCCTCAAGGAGAAGACGGAACTATTGAGTCGGCCGCATCCTGAGGCAATGGCGCATACATATGGGAGGCGCCCCTAACCCCCCCTCTTGCGGGGCCGACCGCATTGCCGAACACTGCAAAACCACAATTGAAACTGTTTATATCACAAAATGGCATTGTATTCAATATCTATACAATTAATTTGAATAAAAAACTACCTTATACATTGCACGTGACTTGATTATTTTTTTATGGCGATAAAAGTAAATGCATCTCAAGAAACATTTTGTTACCCCCCCCCCCCCCCCCTTGCGTTTTTTCTGTATCCGCCACTGCCATGAGGCAGGCATAATGGCCTGATGAAGACTATTTTAGAAGGACAGGTGGAAGGGATGAAGGGCAAGGGACGGCCCCGAATACGTTACAGGGGACAGGTTATAAAGGATATAAGAGAGAAGAAATACGTCACTGTGAAGAGGCTAGCGGATAGGAGAGAGGAATGGAGAGCTGCGTCAAACCAATCTTAGGAGTGTTGACTAATGATGATGATTATGATGATATTAAAATTTGAAATAAATTTGAATTTTCATGGTGTCCTTACATAAGAAGCGTAAACCTAACCTGACGTTGATCTTCCCTCCCCTTACCTCATGTAAGAATTTCAATGCAGGAGATTAATTGCTAGGAAAATATACCACTAAACTCCAAAATATTTATCTAATACAAAATTTCTCTGGCCTGCCTGCACCTTGTCACGGTATCCACCCGTGGGGTCTGGCATTACGTATTATATGGTCACCCGAAATGTCGTTTTATTAGACTTAACTAGGCTAAATTTAAATCATTATTCCCATAAGAGAAGAATCCTTAAATGCTATTCTTATGAAAGTAGCTACAAATCTATCTTTCTAAAATGTCTATGTACACGGAAATACATTTTATGTTTTTTAAACAATCACAGCATCAATAATATCATAGGTCATTCAATTACGAGGTAATTTCCTAAGACTTTTATAATGGGATAGTTTAATTAATATATTATATCTCCTGATTAACAAAATACTTGGAGGACCCACGTATAATTAGCACGACTCTAAGAAGTTAATTATTTGTTCGAAAATCATTAGTAATATCAGAAATTAAAAGAAAAGTTTAGAACTTTCAACTAAAAACACGTTCTCCATCACATAATTCAGATCAAAACAGGACTGCCTGTGATTAATGAAGTTTCCGCGGGATTCGCGAAAGTTAACGCCTTTCCAACTGCGGCTCCGCCTCTCTGAGTATGAATCCGCCACTCCTTCAGGGTACTAACAGACATTCTTTCATTCAAATAAATAATATTGACACGATGTCGAAAATTAAGACAACAAAATCAATACGATCCATCAATAAAGTATAAAATCATATACTTATGACTTCCTGGTTATTTCTCCGTCGAGGTCGTCAAAAAGTAATTATGATAGCCTTTAAGTCATTATTTATCTAAGATTCCCCTACTCTATTTATATAACACCGCCTGACTTCAGAAAGTGGTAATAAGCATTCGCCCTAGTCAACAATAATTCAATCCGAAGTTGAGAATTTTCTTTCCTTCATCAACTTTCAAGTCAAATGGCGCAAAGAGTCGTGTGTGTGTAAGTGTCGGGGGTTACTTTCAAAGACCACCTCAATAAAATGCGACGGACGCTTCAAAGCTTCATCACAAGTTTTGAGAGGATTTGCGAATAGTTGTGCTGAACGTCCAAGGTGGGCAGAGACACATTACCATCCGCCTCAGGCAACGTAACCATGGCGAGGACCTGGAAGACAACAAAAGAACTACTTTAGGCACGGGTAATCACGACAAATCATTTTTAAACTATTTTCATTCCTATATGTAAGCATTTCAATCAAATCAATAGGATATCATTTGAAATTACATCTTACACAGTGCTCAATAGTTTTCAAATACATAATTTTTTATTTTGAACTAAATTTTAATGACCATTTCGCCAGAAATTGATTGTAGGAATTTTTACAGAATATTATAAATAAATCCGCAAACACTACAGAAAACGATAAGGAAATCCGTAAAACTTATTTATAATCACTAAAGGAGTATGAAGAAATTCCTTTAAAATTGTTTCAATATTTTAAGGAATTCTATCAAAGTACTACCCTAAATTGTTTCATGGTAATTTCGAATTTGATTCACAAAAAATCGATATTCTTTATATGCGTTTCAATTAAATCAGATTTACTGCTCTCGTTCACGAGTGCGTATTTCTGTCTTCCCATGTCAAATATAAAAGATTCTTGACATACGAGATCGTCGGTTATAATTCAGTAGATGAGCACTCCATAATCCTGATGCTTACATTCTTCACATATACTAACCACCAAGTTTGGTATTTTTACGCGACTTTTTGGGCTGACAAGCACTAACGTCAAATCTTATGGAAAACAGTTCTCTTAAAGCCTAAAATTTACCGAAAAACAAAGGGTTATTATTTTTTATAATTATAGTATTCTACCGCTTAAGGTAGGTTTCCATGGAGTACTTAAGAATCATTCTGGAAAAATCCCCTTTCTTCAAGTACTTCCCTCTCCAATTCACAATAAGGCCTACTCCCTTTCATTGTATCTTAGAATCCTATTCTCTTCCTTCCCCTCCCTCGTTTCCCATACATTCTACCTTCTAACACCGTTTTCAACATCCCTTCCCCGCTTAGTACTCGCTCCATCCATACCTTCTGTCTCCTCTGTATCTCATCTAAAAGCTATCTCTCCTCGCCAACCATAGCCAGCACTTCGTCGTTCCTTTTCCTCTCCGTCCATTTCACCCTCTCCATTCTTCTCCATACCCACATCTCGAATGCCTCCAATCTTCTCTCGTTTTCTTTCCTCAGTGTCCACGTTTCCGCACCGTAGAGAGCTACACTCCAAATCAAACACTTCACTAACCTTTTCTTTAAACTCTTACATAACGATCCTCTCAAAAGCTCCTTCCTGTTCATGAACGCCTCCTTAGCTAATGTAATTCGCTTCCAGATGTCCTTGCTACTGTATCCGTTTGCCTCTAATGTGCTGCCTAAATGGTTGAATTGCTTTAAGTACTAAAGTTTTTCCCAACCACCTTCATCTATAGTTTCACATTCCTCGCTCGCGATGCTATATAAAACCGCATGGCCTTGGTCTTCTTACGATCCGTCCGCTACCCTCACTTGTGAACTCTTGGCCATATACAAAATACGAATGAGTCACCTATCCCTCCAATCTACACCTATTCTCTTGAGGATATCCATTAACTTTATCCAGTTCACCCTATCAAATGCTTTTTCAAAATCCACGAAACAGGTATAAACGTCTTGGTCATATTCTAGGTTCCTCTACAACATAGACCTCAATATCGCAATTTCATCACGAGTTGACTTTTCTTTTCTAAAACCAAACTAATCTTCTCCCAAATACTCGTTTGCCCTCGCCTCCATTCGTCTGTTCAATATCCTCAGTACCACTTTCGCCGCGTGCAATATTAGGGTAATTGTCCTGTAATCTCCGCATTCCTACGCTTTCATCTTTTTCGGTAGCGGAATTAAAACCGTCTTCACGAAATCTTCCGGCCAACACCTATCCTCATAGAGCCTGCGAACTAACTCGATAAACCTTTTCTAATGCATTCTTTTGCCCTCTTCTGTATCCACGTTCTTCCACTTCCTCCTCTCCTCCATATCCCTTATCATATTCTCCGTTATCCACGGCGTCTTTATCCTTCTACTGTCAACGTAACCAATCGACTTCTCAGCCGCTTGGTTATTCCCGTTTTAATATTATCCCATCTTTCCTCAACAGTCTTCGTACTTTTAATCTCCCGTATACTAATGTCCACCAGTTCCTGATATTCTCTCCTCATACTCCCCTTCATGGCATCTACGTTCCATTTCTTCGCCTTCCTAAATTTCATTAGTCTTTTGAATCTTACGCTGCATTTCATGAGCACTAGGCTGTGGTCTGAATCCGCATCCGCTGCAGGGAAGCTGCGCGAGTTTTTCACACTATTCCTAAACCTCTGTCTTACCATAATGTAGTCTATTTGATATCTCCCCACATCCCCTGGACTTTTCCATGTGTACCTCCGCCATTTATAAGGATTGAACCATGTGTTTGTTATAAATAACTTGTTTCTCCTGCAAAATTCTGCTGCTTTCTCTCCCCTGTCGTTCCGTATTCCCAGACCAAAATCTCCTATTTCGTTTCCATCCCTTCCTTCCCCAACTGAGGCGTCCCAGTCCCCCATCACTAAGTACCAGATTTTTCCTACCCGGTGTGTCTCTAATTATTTCCTCGAGCTGTTCATACACCTCATCTACTTCTTCCTCCCTATGATTGCTAGTGGGCATGTAAGCTTGGACCACCACAAGGTTGGTGGGCCGCGCCTCAATTTCTACCACCAGAATCCTATCGGTTACCTGGTCTACACCTACCACTCTCTTACCCATCTACCCGTTTAATACCTCTAGCTACCCCTCACTGGCGTTCCTCCCCACCACTACATACGTTGCAGCCCAAGGGAAAGGAGAGATTTATTAGGTAAGTACTCCAAATTTCATAAATATATCGTTTCTTGTACGAAAACTTTTGAAGTGATACAAAGAAAGATTTATTAAACAGAATAAAATGAAGATGATAGGGGAGCTTCTGAACCGATGTAGGGTATTTTGTTTATTGTAATCCATCACATTCGGATGCACGCGATCTTGTGTTCAGCAGTGAGCACTTCCTTCGATTTCAACTATATGAGCAGAATAATAGACGAAACCGGAGGCAGAAATATGAGAATTTTGCCAGCAGAAGAGGCGATCATGAATAGGAAAGCGATTGAGAGGATCGTTGAGTAAAGCTTGTGATAAGCCTCACCTGGTGTGGAGCTCTTTACGGAGCGGAAACGTGGATACTTAGGAAGGAGGAGGAGGAGAGAAGAGTGGAGGCGTGCGAGATTTGAGTCTGGAGAAGAATGGATAAGATGAAGTGGAGGGAAAGGAAGAGAAACGACGAAGTGCTGGACATGGTGGGTGAGGAGAGGCATCGTATAGATGACATACGAAGGGGATAAAATATCTTAAACATCTTAACCTCTAAAGTAGACAATGAATACCTCATCGATATAATCAATACAAAAGGTATAGTTTTGTTTCTATCTATCGAAATTTTTGCTCTAGGCCGACATTAAAACAGTCCGATTGTTACATTTTATATACATGAGGTTTACTTTTTACACCTATCGCGGCAATGCTTCCAAGTATAAGGAATATTCCTAAAATGAATTTAAGTAATCTATATTTGCCTGCATGCGATGCGATATTATTTTTTTAATGCAACTGCTCCACCGCTGATAAATGTGGAATGCAATTAAAATTTAACTTGATATCGTGATAAATCATTTATTTCCTACGCTGCCATTGTACATGGATATTTACATATTCAGAATAATGTGTAGACAAAGACATTACAATTTTTCTGGTGCATGAGCAAAATCTCTTTTAACATTTCGCCAATACATGTGAGTATTCATTTGTTTGTGATCTTGTAGCAGCGATAGGAGACTCTTAATCATGCTGGAACTCTTTTCCTCCGGGATGGCTTCGTGGCCTGGCATTCGCCCGAGACGTGAGGGAAACCGGCAAAACCCCACGCAGACCGCCGTACACTCATTGAAAATCACTCATTATGCTGCAACTCTTTTCCTTCGGGATGGCTTTCGTGGCATTCGCCCGAGATGTGAGGCAACTGCGTATGTTATTATGGTGGTGGGTCGATGTTGTGTCGTCCATTGAGGAGATGTCCTTTCATCCTTCTCAATCCATTTCCTCGTCGTCTCATCCAATGTGATCACTTCCAGGGACATTTCGCGCGGAGCCCTTGCATTGGCGTGTGCTTCTGTGGCCGTATTCATCGAAACTGACTCATCCGTGCGTTTTCATCTCCTAGGCAGCTTCAGCATTGTTGGCCACAGGCTTGCCATTATCCCCCCCCCCCCCCCCAACGACTATTGTTGCTGCGCAGAATTGCACGATGGAAGTAGGTACGACTTTTCCTGCTACCATAACAACATGGCACACGATTGCCATTGTTACAGGTACATTACTCAGGTACCCACCCTATAATTCATAGTGTTCTTATGCCTCGTTCACATTACGATCGTCCGAGCCGTCGTCGGAACTATCGTGCATTCACATTACGATGGTTGAAACCTGTGCTGCTCTCTAGTGCTGACATCTAAAGTGAACGGGAAATTGATGATTAGCAAAGCTGTTGAAGTTTGCATTGACAAGATGTTACTGTTTTCAACGTGTATTTACCGAATAATTTTTCTTCCGCTCATATTCTTCCTTCCTAGGACAAATCCATGAAAATAATAGAGCTTAACGAGCTTTTCGTCCTTCTCTTGTTGCTTCCGTTTCCGGTCTCCCAGCGCCTAACCATAGTAAAGTGGCAACGTTCGGAACTACGTCAACTATAGTCAGAACTTGCATTCACACGGCTAGTTCGGTCAACTATCGTAGGGACGACGGCTCGGACGATCGTAATGTGAACGGGGCATTACCACTCGGATACGAAACATTGTTTTCGTATTGGAGATGAACTGCGTAACGCGTCGGATCCACATTTGTGTTTCACCAGATGAAATCCAATAAAACCAAAGCAGACATCAGTACTTACAGGTGTATATATGGAATGGTATATATATATATATGGAAAGGTATATATATACAGGTGAATATATATATATATGGAATACAGGTGTATGTATATATGGAATGGTCCAAACACGGCATATACCTGACATCAGCTAAGCGTGATGCTATTTAATTAAACTATTGTAACCATGCTCACGAAACTTAAATAAGGATACGAAAACCATGCGGTTTCTAAATCATTATTCAAATTAATGGCAAATTTCAAATGTAGGACACGTATTGAAGGCACCTTTCCGTTGGACTAAAACCTTGCAAGGGTGGGAATGCGTTCCTAAGGACCCTGGAGTCGCATTGGCGGGATTAATTCCCTATTACTCCACCACTCAAATCAAATATGTCGATGTGGTGTGTGGGGAGAGGTAGCTTCTAGATGAGATAGGGACGAGACAGAATACATGGATGGATCGAGTATTGAGGGGGTGGAGATGTTGAAAACAGTAACAATGTAGGACGTTAGGAAAACGAGGGAGAGGAAGGAAAAGATTAAGATTTATTGATAGAGAATGAGACGCCTAATTGGGAATTGAAGAGTGAAGTTCAACTCGTAATGGAAGACGGGCCAAAGTTATCTGCAAACCACCCCATATAAACCAACCATACTTAATGAAAATGCTTCAATCGCAGTTCCCAAAAGAATGGGCGCGCATTTAGGCACGCTAAAATAAAATAGGGATGGATGTCAAAGGAATGCATTGCTCATTGAGCCTACTCTTATCCCATCTACTCCAACCGAAGAGGTGCGCGATAGCGGTGTGCTTCGGAATAATATGCGTCATTACTCACTCAATTGTTTTACAAATCCCCTCTTTTCCACACTCAGAGGCCTCTGTGAAACGTAGAGGACATAGATTTTCTAGTGTAAGGGTTGAAACTAAGAGTTTCAATTGTTTTCCAAGCGATATATTTTATTTTTAAATAATCTTATATAGAACTAATTTATTATATCAAAATAAAGAGCCACTCTGAAGGAGTAACTTTGGCCTGTTATCTATGAGAAAAATGCACGGTGTATTTTAAATGTATTAGAGGTCATGTTGGCAGAAAAAAAACTTTTCCTCTATGATAATGTGGAAACTTCACCTTATAATCCTCTATGCATTCGCCACACCAATGATATACACCCCTAGTTTCCATGGAAAATAATTTCTCCGCATCAGCAATAGAACTATAGATCTTTAAGTTAACGGGTCCTAGCTTTTAGGAAGGCTCCATTCTCTGACGGAAATTAGCAGTAGAATACAACAGGCAAAAATAGCTTTCAACAAGAAGAGATAGGTATACGTTTCAAAACACATGAGTATCAAGATTAAGATGAATCAACTCAAAACTTTTGTATGGAGTATAATGCTTTCTGGTATTGAAACGTGGACAATGGGAGCAGCAGAGAAAAAAAGAATTAATGCTTTTGAGTTATGGTGCTACCGTAGAATGTTTCATGGATAGACCAGGTTACGAATGAAGAAGTATTGGACAGACTGGGAGTGAACCTATATAAATATTATATTCCACCTGTGAACTATTTTAACTGCAAGGAGAAATAAGTGGGTGGGTCATTTAATGAGACATGTTGGATTGGTAAAGGCAATTATGGAAGGCACCGTGGAAGGAGAGAACATCAGAGGAAGACCGAGGTTGAATTACACTACCCCCAAGTAATGAAAGACAAAGGCTGCAACGATTACCTGGAGCTGAAAAGACTGGCGGAAGATAGACAACGATGGAAGACTACTGCAAACCAACCCAAGGGTTGACTGCTTAGAAGAAAGAAGATATTCCTTGACATAGCCATCCTTGATTCACCGCAAGGGCGTTACCAAATTGAACGTCGGTAAACTGCTCTGGAATTTTTAGAAACTTGGATATCGTGGTGGTCGGCGCAGTGGCCCGGAAAGACAACGATCCGCAGCATTATGTCTTCATTTTTTCATAATTAGAACGAGATGCTTGATACGTAACAACATCTCGTCAGCCACAATGCAGGAAATGACGCGGTAGACAACCTGAGCAGTGGTCACGGAAAGCATCGGAACGCCATTCCGGCAATGGTTAACAAGGGACATAATAATAGTCAATTAACATTTTTAGCAGTTTTTGCCACAAAATTTCTAATTTACATAACCTAAACAAAAATTGTAAAAAATGTAAATAATAAATTGTAATTAAAAAACACAGAGTAATATTTCACTTTTAAAACAAAGTTAAGGAAAGCGCGTTCCGGCTCTTCTAATTCTGCGATGACGTCGCTGAAACTGAGAGGAGTGTAAACAAGGAGATCGTGCTCATGAGTGGGAATTTCATACCTGTGGAGCGTGCGAAGCGGCGCTCTCCTTGGCAGATGGCAGCAGTGGTCGAATGGCGTCGTGCGCCACGGCGCTCACCAAACAAGGGTCGTCGTCACGCACTCCACCGCCACCAGAGGCGCCACCCGCTCCCACTGACCACTTGGACGGCGCCTTGCGGGGCCTACGGCGAAACAAGAACGGAGAGAGTGATAAAGTTATTACCTCTGCATTCGTTAGGATACAAGGATACACAGGCAAATAATTACCATCAGCGTCAATAACCTTATCATATTGTTTATATTACTACAGGCTCCACTAGGGATCAGTTGCCGCGCTACTGTGAAATCGGTCTCCGCGGATTAATCCGCACTCCAGTTTTAGTCACTAGTGGCGCAAGGATCGGTAGCTGTAGCTGTAGCGGTAGGTATCGGTAGCTATTAGGACCCCTAATACATCGACAACATCAAATTTGAATTCCCTTCAGAACTCCACATGGAACAATGTCGTGGCCCAGTGGCTACTGTGATTGACTTCCACCTTAAGTTTCTAAGATCGAGTCTCGTTTGCGGTACTTTTTCAACATTTCTTTCTACTTTTTCTTTTACAGAAGTCTGCTTTTCACAATTATTTTCATGATTTTCACTGAAATTTTCATTTTTTCTGCGCGAGGATTGTTTCGTGCTCATGCAACGTGTGATGTTTTCCCAATTTTTCTCTTTCGATCATTTTATTTCCGCAACAAAACGTATTTTTAAGATACTTACACATGTACTTACTTGGATTGCTACAATTTGGACTCTTACAATTCAAGCCTAGTTATCGAATCGTTGGAAAAGAACCGTTGACATCAAGATAGAGCAACCCAGGGAGGGAATGGGTTCTTCCTCCGGAGTTGGGGACGGTCTACCATCTTTTCACTCAGCGAGCTGTCACTCATCTAACAAGAGGCTCCAGATAAGCTTCTTGTTGGCAAATTTTGCTTTTTCTATCAAGAGAATTATCAATTCTAATAAGGAAAGTAAATAAATTTCCCGGTTATGTTTTTTTCTACTACGCATGGTGTTAAAAGTTCAACTACTTAATAACGAAATCCGATTCGAAAACTAGGCATGAATGAAAGAATGAGGACACAATATCATGTTGCAACATAAAAGGAAACCAAAGGCATATTTATCTTAATAATGCGTCGTTTTGCGTCACGAAAATGAAATAAGTCAAAGGAAGCATCCGTGTGAAAAAAAATGAGAAAAAATCAGAAGTCGCAATTGAACAAAAACATTTCCTCGCACAAAATTAAAATGTTCAGTGAAAATCATTAATAATATGATTTGTGAATAGCAGGTTTCTGCGAAAGAGAAAGTAGAAGGAAATTATGAAAAAATATTACTTACCAGAGATGGGAATCGAACATGGAATGAATGGTATTCCAGCACCGTAACCACTGGACCACATTTACGATTACTCGAATATCGTTTTGAAGGGAGTACATTTCACTTGTAAATGTTTAACTGCATTTTTTAAACTATTAGATATGAAATTGAGCTTAATATCAATTAATTGAGCATGAGTTTTTGTAATGAACGATTACATTCAACGCCTAGCGTATCTCTTGTTGGCTAATGCGTATGTTGACTAGCATCCTAGCGACAGGAGCGCCGCTATTTATTGCGACCGGTGGGAATCAATGGAACCATGGGAGTGAAGAATCCTTATGAGTACCTCACAATGAGGAGAGTAATCTCGGCGCGCTACCGGTCGTCATTTGTTTAAATTCGGGTCGCAAGTCAATATGGTTTCTAACAGGGACCTGGAGCAGCAAGGGATCGGAGTCTTAAATTCGGATCGCAAGTCAATATGGTTTATTTTCTAATCCCGCCGATAGCTAGCGCTGGTCATATGTGGTAGGCAGCGTCGTAGCCATTTTGCCATTATCTGTTATGGTATCAAACGGAGCGTCCCTTGAAAAATCGAAGACTATTCAGGAAGAAATGGGTGTACAAAACTGCTATGTACCAGGATGCTCTTCTGAAAATTCATCTGCAAGGAGGAATTATAAACTTCAGAGTGTGAAGAACAGGAGTTTGCTTAAAGCCAAAGTAAGTCAATGTGGGTCATTGCGGTCGCAAGCGATCATAAGCCATTATGATCATAATTTCACGCGTGATTTCCCAGTATTTTTGTTAATCCTATAATTACCGACATTTTTTATTTTATGTCAATACTTTTTCAATCCGAGTTCCAGCTTGAAAAATGGAGGAAGGGTTTTCCCAGGAAGGATAAGATTTTGGCACTTGGCGATCGAGTGTGTGAGCTGCCCTGAAGATATCACAAACTTGATCATCTACGCATTCAATTATTCTAATTCTTGAGTAGTAGTGACAATGTTCTTTTTATTGTTTCGGAGTGCATCTTCAAGCACAGCTTGTTTACAACGCTTGTGTCATTGTTCGCAATAACTCCACGACTTCCACAAAGTTAATTATGTAATTAAAAAATCTTTTTGTGGCTTGAAACCACATTTGGGACCATTTAAAATGCAGTCCTTGAGAAAACCCCTAGATCACGCGGATGTCATGGAAGTAGTTATCGCTAGTGTTGTGATTGGGAATTTAACTCTCTGTGCTTTCTAATGTCGATTTCGCGGGTAACGATTATGGAAGTGAGAATATTTGCCTTTTGATATTATTTGCCTGTCACATTCAACCAACTTTGCGAATATATGACGCTGAATGAATAGACTGTATCAGTGTAAATTTGTTATATTGCTGTTAGCTCAGTTAAAGTTGTGATATATCGCTGAAGGTGAGAAGATTATTACCTGTTCTAGAGCAATGCATGCTGTTTCAAGATGAATAATTCATTAAATTTCTCTTAGTATCGAACAATGATGATGATGAAGAAGATGAAAAATGACAGGTGTTTATTTTCCCCTTCCTACCGTTGGAATACAAGTTACGTAATCACTCAGTGGTCTTTTAATTAAGAAACGTATTTATGAGTCGCCTCAAGTGTTTGCTTAGTACGGTGAGAGAAATTCTGCATCGCTTGAAACGGATTTCATGAGCATCATTATCTTGGGCGGTCTGGCTGGTCGCCGAGGGCCCCGAGCTCAGGGGGTACTCTAAATTGTCGATAATACACTAAATAGTTCATAACCCTATGAGGGAGTAGTGTAGAGAACTGCCATCCAAAGGACATTGGGGGCCCCGAGCGCAGGGGGCCCCCACAACGCTCACGTATCTCAAGAAGCGGCCGGCATGCGCTGGGGCGCTAGTCGCGTCACTCTTCTCTCTCTCTCTCGTGTATCATGCTTAGGCCAAATACGACGAGGAGTTGGTGTGAATCTCCGTCGTGAGATGAGACCACGGTGGCAGCCGAATGTGCGACCCTGTATATAACAGTATATTTTAGGGACTACTACGGATCATGTTACATTCCATTTTTTTCCCTTGTCCACTCTTCCCTAAGTCTCCACTTTAGTAGCGAAACCCGATCTCCCGCAGGTTCTTCTGGGTAGTCGATTCATTCATCGGGAAAAAATATCAGATTACAATGTTTGGGTATAGTTACACATCTCACTTCCTAGAGTTTTTTATGAAGGGGTATCTATTACTGGGGGACTCAGTGCCAAGGGCGGGAAGTGGGGAGGGAAGCGTTATTGGAGGGGGAAGTTGCGTGCGCGCAGCACAAACATAATCTATTTTTCCTCACACAAATCAGGCATGCTAACAAGGAGACTTTTCGTAAGTGATGTCAGGAAAGAAGATGAATCCTTTTTTATTTCAAATTAGACACTTAGATAGGAATACAGTTACAGTCCATAAACGCCCGGGTTTGAAAGAAAAAAGCATTTAAATATTTACAAATACGATCACATTGAATTTAATGTAGAAACTTTTACCCGTTGTTTGGTCGGTTTGGCCTAGTGGAAGTTATCGCGTTATCGTTTTAAAAGACCAGGGCTCGAGACTCGGAGAGAGTTGATTTTTTCCATCCTGCCACCTTCTTCATTTTTTGTAATCTGTTCCATCTTCTTCAGATTTGTTGACTTTAGACGTTATACTTTTTTTACTCTACTGTTTTTTTTAGAATAAGCCCTAAATTGACTTTTATGTCTCCAAGATTATCCAAGCGGGAGTGATAAGACTGTGGTGCTGTCATCGAAGTTCAGGGAACTTATTTTCAAAGCAAAAGATTTTAAACATACTGTCTTCGAAGAGTGTCCCAGGTCCCATGTGGGAGAAAGATATATAATCAGGGAAAACGAAAATCGACAACCTTGAAATGATCGAGAGATGGGTATACGATCGCTTTGTGGAAGCCAGGAACAGGAATGAGCCAGTGATGACTCGGACTTGACAAGAATAGGCTATTTCAGCATGATTTCAGCACATATCTCCAGGATTTGAATTCTCTGCGAGTGCTTCATTGGTTGCATCTTTCAAGAAGAGACACCGAATCGTGCGACGTAAAATAACATAATACGTGACAGCGAGCGAGCAAGCGTCTGCTGAAGAAATATTGCAATCAGCAATGACGTTTCAGAAGCAAACAAAAAACCTGATCTCCAAATATATAAAAACAGGGCACTAAGTATAGGGTTTTAATCTAATTTTAGCACTCTTCATAATCGAAAAAACTTAATTTGTTTAAGAAATATTTTGTAAATTCATGATATATATTAATATTTTGTTTTCTTTTACGAAGAAAAATACTTAATTGTGTTTTTATATTTTTTATTTTTATATTTCTATGCTATTGTGAGACCAGACCGGGTATCCGTAGAGGGAGATATAAATAGAACGCTCTCAGCGAAAGGAGAGAAAATTGTTTTCAGGTGGCTCTTGGGAGCGTGAGCAAAATAACACACTCATATACAGCGCAGTATGTTATTACGGCTTCTGGAAAGCTGCTTCCTAAAGTTTTTATTGTGCGTGTCAGAACCTGGCGGTGATTTTGGTCCGAGAGTGTGGGAAGAAACTGTAAGTAGTGAATTTTTAAATGTTTCTGCTGTGTATTATAAATACTTATGGAAAACTTACGACTGGGTTGTATTTCAAGTTTTTAAAAAATGTTCTCCAGCCATAAGTTAAGAGCAATACAATTTATTGCTTATTGATTCGAGGGGGACAAACAAATAGTGCCATTTATGATGAACTATTTATCGACGAGGAAGGAGAACCGATATGCAGCATAAAAATTATACCACCATCGTAGGTCAGTGAATGCTGGTTTGGTTAGTGAGAGAGTTTCATCGCCATTGAAGTGTTATTATGTAACTTTTTGATAATAGCGGTGCGCAGAAAAGATAGGAAAGGAATTAAAAATTCTTTTATGTTAATAATATCTCAAAAAACTTGAGTGTTTGGCTGAACAAGGACAGTGGTTCCTTTATCGATTTACTACACAATCAGAGTTTAGATACAGGTACGTTGGAATATTCGTATTTTCATTTTAATAGTTTAAACAATACCGTCTTGTGACGTGCTTCGAGGCAACTTGCCGTGCAGTTCTTTCTTCTCTCCATTATCACGTTTATTTTTTAGTCCGTTTTGAACATATATTTTACTTTTTTGTGCGCTTAATTTCTATTTTCAATATATTGCGCCAAACACAAAGAATGGAAAGAAACGGTCTACTATATTGCAAAACCTGCAGTGATACGCCTGATACCGGAGGCGGATCGAAGTTTGGACGGAAAGGGGGGGTCTGGGGAATTCTCTTCGGCCCATAGGATATGTTCGGGGATATAAGATATTTGGGATTTTAAAGACCCAAAAACGGCGGTTTTTGGCTAATTCTTTGATAAAGAAAGACACTACTGAGTTCGTTTAGCAAGTCTTTCCATTAAGTACTTAGTAAAAATTTCATGGTAATCATCTTCATCTGCATACTACCCCGCAAGCTGCCTCGATAGGCGTGAGGCGGGGGATGTCAGGACAACCGCCGTATATATATATATATATAGCATCAATAAAGTCTTTTGTCGTACGGGGAAATAACGAATTCCAGCACCTATACGTTCGCCTAAATATCTCTCTCATATTATGGTTTTTGTCGTGCGTGGAAATGTGGTGCGGTTGTATTATAATGATCTCCGAGATATCCATACTAAATTGCTCTAAGTATAGCGCGCAGCCTCCGAGTCTCCAGCGGCTCCCAACCCAACTCGTTTAACACCTGAGTGATGCTTTCTTTACGCCCGCAGCAGATTTTGACAACTTGCGAATCTTGATAGTTTGGAGGGAATGAGGCCTTCAAGAGGAAGGACTCCACGAAAACCACTAAGTACTGCTTATCTTAAATATACCTCTGAAATAAAATGATCCAAAAAAGTTAGGAAATCGATCTCCTGAACTATTATTCTGGATTTTCTACCGTCGCGTTGCTTCTGTTTCTTTGACGTATTATGCATGTTTGGAAAGGGTTTTTCGAAATGGTTATTTTAGAGGTTTATTAAATTTCAGGGCATTTTAAAAGACAAAATTCACTAAATTCATAATAGAACCATAATGCACAATTAAATTGTATAAGCTGTTCAGTTCTCACTTATCATAGTATTTTTTCTTACGAAATTTTATTATATTTCATTTATATTTTGATCTTATAGCGTCAAAATAAATTTCTGGGGTTGCAAATTCCTAAAATTTCCCGAGTGGGGGGAGCGAATCCCCTGCTGAGGGGGGCCCATCATGAGCTCCAGCCGAAGTAAATCACCCCAGAACACCCCTGATCATTATATCGGTGACAATGAGTGTGATAAGCTATGAAATGCCATTTGCATTCTTCTGAAATGTGGTAGCGAGTTGCTTTTTCTATGGGCGGTGCTGTCTGTGCCCATGAACGAATGCTCTCAACGGTATTTATTTGTACAATAAACGTAAGAAAGAGCATGGTAATATCATTATAAAGCCCATTCTCTGCTGCTCACTAAGTGTTTTGGAGTTGCAAACAAAGTTAACATAATGTGTATGAATTTTTATCATTAACGCTGCATCGATATCGCAGAATAGACCAGTCGCTTTGGTTAAGATATAATATGATTTCGGAACCGAACTTTACATGGGTAGTCAACCATAGATATCCATGGCCTCTTGTAATGAGTGATATCAAAGCAATATGTTACATTCGTAATAGTAAGGAATAAATATAAATTACTCTACGTAACAGTGAACGCATCGTGTAATATGAGTGTAACATTGGCAAAGTTAAATAATACCCCTACGACGTAAATTCTGTTTGAAGTGTTTACTCAATCTTTTATAACATTAAAGTATACAATGTGAGCGCTTCCATGTCTCTATATATATCTAGCGTCGGAAATTACGATTTAAATCCGTCAGCTTGGGTTGAAAAATGTAAATAAAGGTCCGCCATATTGCTTTAAATACTGTCGGTAGGCTAAAACATCATTTAATAACTGCGTTCGAAATACTCTGTCAAGGTATTATGGTGAACGAAGTTGTATGCTGACAATCCTTGAAAAATCGTTTATTTCTCGATTTTCTTCCTGATTATTTCGTGCACCTAAGGATAATTGGTCGTGGTGTTCGCCTTTTTCAGACAGTTACAACGGTTTCCTGCGGAGGGTACCGCTGTGAATATGATTTCACTTACAATCAGCTATACTATCACAGGCATCTGCATCTATTCCATCCCATCGTATACATATCTGACTATTATCTATCGCATTCTGTCATTATTTTCAGTACCATTCATAATTGTTCACTGTAATTAGGCAGAACACACAAGCGAAATAACATTGAGTGGAACGTCTGCTACCTGCCTTCCTCGCGGTTGCTACCGCTCGCTCTAGCGCCTAGAGTTGGAACTAGATTTCTTGCGCGACTATCGATAACACTATCGGAATAGGAGATTAACGTCCCTTATAGACTTATTGGTCAGAGTAATGTACATATAATATATGAGCCCTAACCTTAATCTAAGTGCTGGATATGGTTGGCGAGGAGAGGCAGCTTTTAGATGAGGTACGGAGGAGACAGAATGTATGGATGGAGTTAGTGCTTAGCGGGGAGGGGATATTGAAAATGGTGTTAGAGGGTAGAATGTTAGGGAACGAGGGAGGAGAAGGAAAAGGATAGGATTTCTAGATAGATCGAAAGGGGGTAGGCCTTACAGTGAATTAAAGTAGGCAGTGCTGGAAGGAAAGGGAGGCCTCCAGATCACTTCTTGAACACTCCATGGAAACCTACCTTAATCGGTAGAATACTGTAATAATAACCCTAATCTGAGGCGTTGCCTCGAGAGATCGCAGTTCTGACGTGCATGGTGCTGCCACCTCTTGAACGTAATGCACACTAAGACTGTGCATCGAAAGCAAGTCGTATTATGTAAGCATTGCCCACGACCGGTTGTAAACAAATAAGGAGACCTGAGTGATTAGTGATTTTTATTCCTATTCTAATTTTCATCTAATGAGAGTTATGTAAGGCCAGACGTATTTCAGCATTTTTATCCACTGGTTGGCTTCAAATCGCTCCTTATTCGTAGTAGGCATGAGTCTCGGTAATGTAGTGACACGTGCTATTCCTTTCAATAATAATTAGACCATTTTACTGATTGGGCCGGGTCGGTGAAAACTTGGAGGGATGACACACAGGTCAAGGTGCATCTATCTATATACTGTAAAATCCACCTTTGACTTAGACCACTGACCGAAAGATTCATAAGTACTAATGTTTGGAGTGAATGAGAAGATGTACGACAAAAAGTCACACAATCTACGCCCTCCAAAATCGTCTGAAACCCAAAGAAAAATGAACGAAACACTAAATTTTCCATTTTTTAAAATCTAGTACGGTGCTGCCAACTGCTTCAATTCCTATAACATCATTCCAAAACATGGAATTTTATAAAAATGTCATTTTTCGAATCCATGCCAATTCCGCCACTGCCGCACATCTACACCAACATCTACATAATACCCTGCGAGCCACCTCTCGGGTGTTTGGCAGGGGGTGATCAATCACCAGCATGCAGCATGCATTTGGACTCCCACATGCACACCACACCGTCCAAAAAACGTCCCGTATAATAACAAACTATACTACTATATGCTGTTAGAAATAATAATTGAATTAAGAAGCATGCATTAATTTTTACATAGGTTAGTAGGCTACACTACAAGTCATGCAATCTATTTACGAGTTCTATTGCTGCCGTTATAATCTCTTATTGATCGAGGAAAAAATAACATTCGGAATCTGTCTGTTCTGCAATCTATCTCTCTTATTTTATTTATATGATCTGATCTTCCGTAGTACGTTGGCGTCCGCAAGATATGGTTAACTTCGTCAGAAAAGACACTGCTCTTGAATTTATCTAAAAGGTTTAGTCTATTTTTCAATCTACGGTCCGACAGAGATTCCCATCCGAGTTTATCTAAGAGGTCAGTTATACTAACAAGACTATCGTAACGACCTTTCACATACCTGGCAGCTCTTCTTTGCACGCGTTCTAACTCTGTTATTAAGCCTTTTTCATGAGGGTCCCAAACACTGGCAGCGTATTCCAAATGTGGCCTAACGAGGGAAAAGTAGCTAATTAATTCTCTCACTTTGTCGTCGCACTTTCCTAATATTCTTTTAACAAAACCCATTTTACGATTAGCTTGACCGGTTATTTCTCGAATATGTTTATTCCACGATAGATCATTAGTGAGTCTAACTCCTAGATATTTCACGGATTCAACAGTCCCTAATTGGGTACCCCGAATCATATAGCTACGTTGTATGGAGTTGTTCTTCTTCCAGAAATTCATTACGACGCATTTTTTTCAAATTTAATTCTAACTGCCAAGCATCGCACCAAGCTTGGATAGCAGCAAGGTCATTCCTTAGTTCATCTATATCTTTGCTGGAACGGATTTCTCTGTAAACTACAGCGTCGTCTGCAAATAATCGTAACTTACTCTGCACTACTTCGCCAATGTCGTTTATATAAAGAAGGAATAGGAGTGGGCCAATGACACTACCCTGAGGAACGCCAGAAGTGACTCTAACCTCATTGGAGACTGCACCGTCTAATACTACTCTTTGGACGTGGTCGCTCAAAAATTCTCTAATTTCAGGAAATGACATCTTCGTTTAGACCGTAAGATTTCAGTTTTATTATTAATTTTCCGTGGGGTACTTTATCAAATGCCTTTTTGAAATCAAGAAAAATCGCGTCTACTGGAATGTTGTCTTCCCCGGAGACTAAAATATCGTGGGCGAAAAGCGCTAACTGAGTTTCGCACGATCTTCTTTTCCTGAATCCATGTTGAGTTCCCATTAATAAGTTTTGCGCGTCTGGGTGTTTCATTACCGAGCTGACTGCGATGTATTCAAGGACCTTGCATGAGATGGACGTTAAAGATATCGGCCTGTAATTAGATGGCTGTTCCTTGTCTCCACTTTTAAATATTGGCGTTACATTAGCGATTTTCCAGTCATTAGGTACTTCGTGTTGCTTGATGGATTTACTGAATATTAACTGCAAGTAGGGGGCAATTTCTGAGGCTAGTTCTTTATATACGCGAGAAGGGATTTCGTCTGGACCAGGTGATTTATTTGGACTGAGCGATTTCAATATATATTCTATTCCGTGCGTACTAATGTCAATAGCTGGCATCTTATGTATACAGGGATTGTCATCGGTATCGGGTGACTTTTCGGAAGGCTTCGTGTACACGCTCTTAAAGTAGGAATTTAATAAATTGGCTTTATCGTAACTGCTTGTCAACACATCTCCATTGTCGTTTCTCAGCGAACATACGATAGATCGTTTACCTTGAACTTCCCTAGCATATGACCAAAATGCTTTTGGGTTATCCTGTAACTGCTCTACTAGTGTTTTTCTTTTAAAATTCGTGAACGCATTCCTGAACGCTTCCTTCGTGGCGGCTTTAGTCATCCTATATTTTTTTATTATTAGCTCGCGTTCATTAGTGGATAAATCCGTGCTGACTTTTTTCATTTTAGCATGACACGCTCTCTGTCGCCTCAATGATTTTCTCACTTCCGCGTCGTACCATCTCGGTTCGCTGCCTTCTTTTACTATTTTACTAGGGATGTAGCTATTTATTCCCGAAGTTACGAGCGAAAGAAAAGCTTTCCAAGTATTCTCTACATTTAACTTTAATACTGATTCTTGAAACTCGGGGAAAGCATTTTTCAGATGACTCTTAAACCCATCAAAATCAGCTCTTTTATAAATGAAAACTTTACGCTCTTTTTTAAAGTTTACAGCGGTATTTAGAGAAAACTTTGCAGTTACTACCCTATGGTCACTTATTCCTTCGACGGTGCCAACGTTTATTACCTGATGTGGTATATTTGTCGCTAATTAATCAAGAATATTTTCTCCTCTGTTTGGTGCGGATGCTATTTGAAACAATGAATTAGATGTAAATGTGTGTAATGAAGCCTCGCAGATCACTTTATCCCTCCCACCAGGAATGAAGCTATAAGTCTCCCAATCTATAGAAGGTACGTTGAAATCTCCACCCACAAACAAGTTTCTTTCAGGATACTTGGATGCTACGCTGTTGATTTGATTTTGAAAATCCAACATTGACGTTATATCTGAGTTAGGTGGTCTGTAATACGAAAATAATAAAATAGTTTTGAATTTTGGACATTTAATTAAACACCACACAGATTCAACGCTGGTCTCAGTTACGGTTATCGCTTGGCTGACGATTGAATTCTTTACAGCTATAAAAACTCCGCCCCCAACTCGATTAATTCTATCTATCCGATAAACAGTGAACGATTTTGGGAAGATCTCATTGTCTGAATCATCATCTGTTAGCCAACTTTCTGTTCCAAAAATGACGTTACACTTCGTACTATGAATTAAATGGTGGAATTCGGGAATCTTATTTCTTAAACTACGGCAATTTAACCACAGCCACGATTAAAACTTCGGAACTAGTATTATTGCGATTCGGGAATAATTCTGATTTGCTTTTGTCGAATAGACTATTCACAGGCTCTATACCGCTGATAAATGGAAATGCATGTCTTATTGTCTCACTATCAAAAGACTTGAGCCTTGACTGCCTTTGAACGTATTGCTCGACTGACGCTTCTCGTGCTTAAATGTAATACCTGAAACGCTGATTTTTCTTTCTACTTCTCTATTCTCATTTCTGGAAGAATTTTTGTCTGAGAAAAGTTTTGAACTTACCCCTTTATTTTTCAACCCACTAATAAATCTACACTCTGCCCTACTCTCTACTCTAAAAAAGACCTGCAGTGCTCAAATATGCTACTCGCTACACGACTAGCCGACTCGGCCGTGTAATGGACTCCCGAACGGTTCAGAGGGATCCGACACGATCGGATTGCCGGCCTAAGGTCCACGAAGGAGGCTCCGATGTCCGTGCAAAAACGACGCAGCCTCTGGTTTATGCCTTCCACTCGGCTCCAAACCAGAGAACCACGATCGATCCTCGGGACAAGACTACAAATCGAAAGCTCTATGCCGACCCCAATGGTCCCACCCACCCGCTTCACTTCGGCATTCAGATCCCATTGCACTTGTAGTCATGTGTAATAAATAAATAAATAAATAGGATACAACTATCCCTTTCACGAAGTGAACACCGAGAAGCAAGGACATATTAAATGTACGAGCGGCGGCTCATTCGACCAACGCAAACCTCAGAGAGAACTTGTAGGAAAATATGACAAAGGAATGGCAACCGAGGAGGCATGCATTAGGGTCCAAGACTTGTGGAATTCATTTCGACGACGGCATCAATTATGTGTCAACTTAGTTGCATCAATCCCTACACGTCTGCAGAAAGCTGTAGAGACAGCGGGTGACGCTTCAAAATATTAATTAAATGAAAAAATCATAGTTTTACTGATTAAGCTCCCATACTACTCTGATAAAAATCCACCACAGCAAAATCACGGCTGAGCCTGGTTAAGAAGTTTGAAAACATGGGTGACCTCCCTTTAGATCATAAGTGAATAATTATTAATAAAATAATTATTAGTATGGCTAAAATAAATCAAATACCAAATTATATCCACCTGGTCCCTCTAGCTAATTGTAGATCGTACAACCACTGTAAGGAAAGCGTCAGTGCTTTTAAGCACCCAACTACCCAAATTTCCACGTGACCAAGAACTAGAAGTTTGAATACTATGGATATCATTTGAATAACGATAATTTTTCATTGGGACTGTCAAAATGACTGCAACTACGAGTATATCTTGTTATTTACGGTGGATTGCTGATACTATGAGTGGGATTTTTGCTCAACGAAGATTTGACAGTAACTAGCTTGCGGAATGGGGATGGATGTATTACCTAATGCGAAATACTTTCAGCAAAATTCAGCATTATTCTTAGCAGACGAGGAGATGAGAATCGTTAAATTACCTCAAATCCCCAAAGACTCGTCTTCTACTCGCCTCGTACGAGGTAGGGACTCCACGAGCGGCCAAATTGTGAATTTCTTTTCTCGCGAGGCCGTTGGCAACATGATCATTTTGGGAGAAAAGCGCCCTCTTGCAGCAAGGGCTCGCTCTCGTGAGGATGAGTGGATTTTCGAATCCTCGGCTGGGCGACACTCCGACCTATTAGGATAGGATCCATTAGAGGAAGTTGGAGGCGCGTCCTACGCTACGGTTCGGACTCCCTTGTTCAATAAGGTCTCGAAAGCTGAGGTAAATACAGACGTAGATATGACATAATAACATATTCGGGTGGTGCCGATGAGAAACTCCTTTTTCCAAAGCCCAGCAAATTTAAAGTGAAATTTTATCCTCCGCAATCCCTGGAAAGACACGTGGCCCCATTGACTGACTGATTCACCCACTCACTCACCAACGCACATCCCATGCCACTCAACATACAGCCATGGAAATTTCAGCACACGTTCTGTTGGCGCTCGAAGAACGGATTTTTGGGATAAATAATTCTTGGGGTTTGCTTTACCTCATTTATGATAAATTTCGACTCCCATTGGAAAAGAATTGAATTTCGTGGAGATCTTTTTTTCTTCCTGCTCTTTAAAGGTGTCTTTCACTCAAGTTAATGGTTGAAAATTGGTATTACTACACCGAAATGGTAATGTCTTAAATACGGAGGTACTCACTGGGAACCATTATTTGGCTATTTCACTATGAAGGTAATTTGAAGTGTACAATTATAATAACAACAGTACTACTGGTAGGTACATAGGTTTAGTGCAACTTCACATTTAATTTTATGTGTCATTCATGATGGCCTGATGAAGACAATCGTCGAAGGACAAGTGGAAGGCAAGAACGGAAAAGGAAGACCTCGAGCAAAATATATGGAACAAGTAAAGAGAGATGTGAAAGAGAAGAAATACGTAGGTGTGAAAAGATTAGCTGATAGGAGAACTGAGTGGAGAGCTGCGTCAAACCAATCCTAGGATTGTTGACCACTGATGATGATGCTGATGATGATGTCATTCATACGTATAAATTTAGAAGGATTGCATTTAGCACCAGATGACCCGGTGAACTTCGTATCAACTTCGTGTGAATCTATATTTATAAATCAATGGCAGTTAGTTCTTCTCATTTAAAGTCATTAAAACAACTGATGTATTTTTTTAAATTTGGCTAATAAGGGTTTAGAATCATTTCTCATTCAATAAACTAATGAGTGTAATAAATCTTGTGGTGGCACCAATTGTGGAAATTTTACTTTTTCCACCAGTACAACCTAATCCAGTAGATTCACCGCTATATCTTAACGCCTTACAATATTGACAAATGGTTTTAATATCCCCATCTCCTGATGATTTATCGCCACAGTAAACTAAAACCCGATCGTAGTCAAATAATACTCTTTCAAGGATCACAGGAGCACAGCGTCTGCGAAAACGCTCAATTTCTTTGTATCGTACGCGCTACTGTTGTGTATGATATGCGCGAACGTGCTGCATTCTCTAAGCCTATCCGCTTCATTATCAGTCACTCTTTAACGCAATTCTGCCGTACCAATACGACTATCATTTTCATCTGTCTCTCGCCGGTCATCAGTACGGTTAGCACATGATGTCATTCATACGTATAAATTTAGAAGGATTGCATTTAGCACCAGATGACCCGGTGAACTTCGTATCAACTTCGCACATTTGATTGAATTCAACGACCTCAGTTTGGTGGCCATCTTCACAGCATCGGAAATAATCAAAGAGAAGAAAGTTCTCGCGCACTTATCCGTAAATAGTGTCGCTTTGCCAAACTGCATAAACGAATGGCTATCTTAACATAAGCATTAAACTGTTAATAACAAAAAATTAGTCTAAAGTAAGTAAAAAATGTTTTCGCGTAATAAATTTGTGAATTATTAATGGCAAATGAACTTTTTAACATCTCAACTTTTAAACCTTCCCCGAACTCTCACGAACATTTTAAAACTAACATTAGCCAAATCAGTTTAGCCGTTCTCGAGTTTTATCGAGACTAATGGACAGCAATTCATTTTTTATTGTATACATTCATATTAATTGAATAAATTCGAATTGAGAAGACCGTAAAATAATTGCTTTTTCCTTAACATATTATAGAAATTGACTACAGAAAATAAGCGTAAAAAATGCACTGCAAACATATTCGGGTGGTGCCGATGAGAAACTCCTTTTTCCAAAGCCCAGCAAATTTAAAGTGAAATTTTATCCTCCACAATCCCTGGAAATTCAACGGGTAGTTTTGGCTCGTGCAGACATGATCTAGGCAGAATAAGCCGCCAGCAATCCACAGCTATCCACGTATGTTGTGACACAATAATCACTCCCAAAATACAAATATCGAGTGAGCATGAATATTAAATACAAGAGGGCGAGAGGTAAGGAGACAAATTGATCGCTTGATGGTGGGGGAGGGGGTCGGGGTTGGGAGCAAGGGGGGGGGAGGGGAGGCAAAGAGCGGGAGAAAGGGGTCGGGCGGTGCCAACAATCGAACCAACGGCGACGCCGCTTGTGTTGTGCCAACGGTGGTCGCCATGGAGACGCGTCGTGGACGCCACTGCGGCCTCGAGTGACCACAGTCCACCGCCGACAGTGGAGGGGAGGGGGGGGGGGTTGCGTGGAGGGGCCGAATGAAGTGCGGAGTAATGTTTTAGTGAAGCACAGCAAACATGAATTATAGCCACCGACTCTTTTTACGCATTTCACATTCATCAGCTGGTATCCTGCATTTAATCGGGCTACCAAACATTATTATTAATAAATAAGATGTTCTCCAGTATGTAAAACTAAATAATACCTCTCAATCCGCCCCTCAATAGATGAGTGGCGGGAGGTGTTAGGACTCACGCCGTTCACATTTTTCAATTTGTTGGCGAATTGGTGGCAATGCCTGATTTATAAGTGTCGTTGGGGAGCAGTTGGAATACTTCACTTGGGTATCTTGGTAGCATCATCAGGCGAGACGGAAGAGGCAAGACGGGCACCACGCGCCGAGCAGCCCAATCTAGCAAAGGCGGCATTAATGGCAAAGAGGCCGCCGCGATGCTTGAATATTCGAGTCCAGCAAACGGTGCGTAGAAAAACACACTATGGTTCATAAGCTTAGACCATCAGAGAAATTGATCGGAGAAGAATAGAGGCCTTCAAAGAGGTGGTGCTGGAGGAGGATGCTTAAGATGAAATGGACGTACAGGAAGATAAATAGGAGAAGGTGCATAGAAGAATAGGAGAAGGATGGCTTCTATGATTCGCTGCATTCTGACGAAGAAAACTGTGAATTGGCCACTTTATGAGAGACAGCAGTTTTGCGGATATCACAACTGTAGTGCAAATGTCTGCAAAAACCCACAGAGGAAGACCAAGGGACAAGTAGCCATTGGGCAGATGAAGAAGTATACGAAGGAAGGGTAGACTCAGGGAAGTGGCATAGGGAGAGATGGGGAGAAAAGGAAGACAGCAGTATGCATACAAATTTTAAAACATTGCAATATTATTAATGAACGTTTCAATTACAAGTCGGCGTAGAAGAACGTAAATCAAATGACAAGCATTTGATTTACGCTCCAATCCGATGGATGGATAAGGATTCAATTAAAATATATACCTAATAAGTCAATTTTAAATATCCATTTTGCATATGAGTGCTTTCTGTGGTACATATCAACAGATATAATAATGGATAAAGCTGATATTCTTAAATTTAATTTTCAAGGCAATTGGGCAATGGTCATATTATCCTTTAGGCATTAATAAAGATTTTCTAACTTTGTCTGAAATTTTGGTTCTTTTTTTCGGTGAAAAAATAAGTTAATTTTTTATCTACTCTTGAATTGGATGGATGAGGCAGATACTTTGTGGAGATCCGTTATGGGATATGAAGTGAAACATTTTGCTCTTTCCACATAAAAATTTATTAAACTACAATCGACATGTTTCGGAGTCTTGATGATGCTGTAGTGAAGCGAAGCATGTCGACTGTAGTTTAATAAATTTTTATGTGGAAAGTGCAAAATGTTTCACTTCATATCTCATATCTACTCTTATTTGTATTGTGCTGTGTATGTACTAAAAAAACGGAAGCGAACACGTGTAATACAAACAAACAACACACAAACAACAAAGTGTGGTGTGTAACAAAATTTAGGAGTAAATAAATTATTATTATTATAATTATATGCATATCGTCTTCATTCGGAAATTTGCATTTCTGTTCTACGTATATATGCAATGTTTTTCGAGGCTACAGAACGCCATTATTAGGATTGCAATATTATGAAGAAATGAATGAACGAAGAGTCTGCGCAAAATCGCGCCTGGGTTTAAGCGAGGCGAGGTTTGCAGCACGTGGAAGAGCGCAGCGTGGCTCGTGTGGTGTCCGCCAGGGGGCGATCGCCAGAACGGCGAGAGAGAGAGACAGAGGCGCGGAGAAGGCGGGCGATGTCCGTTCCATCCCGTCGACCACGAGGAATTCCCTCCTCTTCCTTCCCACTTTTATATTTCCTCATTACGACGATTTGTTGGACATTGTACGGCGCTGGATATCCACATCGCACGGCGTGGGAGAGAGACTTCGGAGCGATTACGTTTGTTTCGCGATGCAATCATCGGAACAAAAGACGAACGGTTCGACGAAAATTGTCGGAGATTGGCGGGTGAAGAAGGGTTTGGTCGTCACGCCAAGGCCAAGACATTACCGCGCTTCTCTCCACGAAAAAAAATTTTCAATGCAATTCGCTGAAAAGAGAGTTCTCGCCAGAGTTAAACCGCAAGCAAGTCGACGGGGAAGGTCTGGGAAAGGCCGCAGTGCTAAAGTTTCATTCTGCGCTGACACGCCGAGCACGTCAATTCATATTGAGCGATTTACTTGGCGATGTGGAGTTTCGATGTAAAATTAATCCAAGCAATGAACACATTCATGAGGGGGAAATCAAATCTATTGAGCCATTTTAATGTTAGAGGCAGATAAGATATATTAGATAATTTATTATGAAAAATGTTCATTAAGTAACAGCCATTAAGGAGCTTTTGAGTTATATATATGTAACATTTTTTAAAACCTAAGACCTAATTGATCAAAGACGCAAAAGAGGAAAATAAGAGAATTGTACAATGCAATATTATACAAGTAATAAGAGAATTTTTAGAATACTTTAAAAAATATGGGTAAAAATATGAGACTTGTGTGAATGTTGTAATGTCCCAGGGGAATGTCATGTGGTGGAATTAAATTTTTAACTTGGAGTGGTGAGGACTATTGGGGGGTCTGAAACATCAGGCAGCCAAGGCAAAACTAACACGCATACAAAATATTTTAAAGGATCGTTTAGGTTTAGAACTTAAAGATTTTATTTGATTTTCGGGTATCTTTCGCCACAAAATAACTACAAAAATTATAAATTCACCCGAAAGTTTTCATACCTTGATTACGGAATTCAGGGGTCGCAAAATAATTTCAGGAGTGTCAACTTCAACCCCCACATCCCCCGCCCCCAATCCTCACTACGGCCGTGTGAGTGAGTTTAAATATTGAATATTTTTTTAAAATTTAAACGAAAACAATAATTTACAAGAATTATTTGAGTCTGTTCATAATTTATACAGTGGCACTACATTTCCGATCATAATGTAGACGAGAATATTATTAACCGTTTTGTTCTGATTGATAATAACTGAATCTTGCCCCATTAAGGCTTATCCTTATCGTTACATACCTGCAGTGCATACAATAACATCAAAAGTAGGCGACACGGAATCGCCAAGTGACAGTGCCGGAAGAAGAGGGAAAGCACTCAATTTGTACGAATGCTAAACTGAAATCAAACCCTGTGCCTCGGAAACACGGGTAATCCCAAATCTAGAAATAAACGAAATCTGTTGGTATTTTTGTGGTTTTGGATGATGGAATGCATTTTACAGGTTTAGAGTCGCCCAGTGAAAACTGCATAAAATATGCTCTGGCTACTCGTATAAATAGTGTGGTTCAAATATGGTATTGAACATTTTTTGGTAACGACAGCGCATACGTACAGAGTTTTGCACACGAATTGCAATGAGAAAAAATTCCCCTGGACCGGGAATCGAACCATGGACCTTAGGCTTATCGGGCCACTGCGCAGAGATTCCTGATTTCTCGGAGGTAGGAGGCAACGCGAGGGAGAAAGGACTTCAATGAAGCCACAACCAATGGAGAACCTCAACCTGCGCTAAAGCCAAGTATGGCGGGGTGTGTAATATTTCCAAGAGCCTCGATACAGTTGCCATGGGAAACAGGGGATCCAGGTGGAGCAGGGGACGGCGCATTGGCCTGGAGAGCCGAAGGCCCGTGGTTCGATTCCTGCGATCTTAAAGAGTTAGCAGCCGAGGACTTGAACTCTCTTCCACGAAGGCCAGCAACCATCTCCCATACTACGTACTCCGGAAAATACAATTGCATACATGATGAATTACATATGACGAAAATTTAACTTTAATATTTAGAGATGGGAAAAGTAGGGTAAACATACAGAGACATTCATGAAGTGGCGACTCAAACCACAGCCACGCCTGTTTAAGTGATATTATTAATCCAAATAAAATATAGGGTATCCGCGAGAGACATTGAATACAGTCACCACAGTTAACGCTCTGTTTTTGCTGAGTGGCGACAAATGGTCGATTTTTCAAACGTGCATGGGGTGTAAAAACCAGTAGCCTCTTGATGGGCAATCTCAACACTTCTCCCTCAACATTACATGGAAATCTAGAGCGATATGGTAAAAACCAGTTTATTCTGTGTGACAAAATGTGGTGGTTTCCTATTATTTTTTTATTGCCTAAATGGAAAGATTATTACTCCTGGAGTACGCATTTCACGCTTTTCTATTTTTAAATGACGATATCTATTTTTCGCGATGAAATGAGAAGTGAAAATTTTTAAGCGCGCGAAAACGCGACGGCTAAGTACGAATGCTGGGAAAATCCCGTGTGACGTCATTCTGTTTCCCGCTGTCGTCGTGTGCGGTGACCTTGGGGCGAGGGTATTGTGCGCCGCTGCGATGCAGGCTGCAAGCAGGTAGCAGAGTACTCTACTAGCAGGTAGCGCATGGCTAAAATAAGAATTATTAATACCCTATCAAACAAAGGAAACTTTCCGACCATAGGCAATTTTAAAAGGTGATTATTAAGAGATGTTTCCCTGAGCTCTGTGCCTCATGCATGCATTGGTAATCCCAGACGATGTAAAACTCCTATCTACTCGTATAGAAACTAGGTCCGTGTGACGTCACGTGGAGTGACATCGCATGAGCGCCAATCTGGCCTTTTTCAATCAGGCCTTTTTAGAAGTCGCGACGCTGATGGACAAAGCGATCCGAAATTCACTGAAATTATAATCAGGGCTGCTCACCAACACTTTATTCGTGTTAAAGTGATCTATCAAATCCGCAACTTTTCAATGCTACTCTTCGCTATTGTAAAAATTGTATAAGAAGTAAGTAAATATTGAGAAGAAATTAATGGCTCCTCACTCATCGCCGTGCTGCGGGCGTATTCGAAAATGAAAGCACGATTTAAATTCGCCCTAAGTGGGGATAACAAAAATAAAAATTCAGCGTGAGGAACTCCTCTTTGAGTCCCATTGGCTATTTCACTGTCGGCGACCACTCAACTGGGCAATTCATTCTGCAATATTCTCACTCGCAATATCTCCAGTTATCGAGACAAGATCCCCTCAATCCACTTTTCATAACGATTTCAGATTGCCTGCCATCACTTACGGCCGACATACAATATTTATCCACGAGCCGGAATGTTTTTCTCTCTGCTAAGCAAAAACTATCCAATCAATATTTACTGAGATGACTCCGATATGAGCGATAGAGAGAGAGGGGGTGAATAACAAATGAACGATTCACTTTTCCAATACGAGACTCCCGACCGCGTCCTTTGAGAAAATTGCACCTTCAGAGGGATGGTGGCTCTTATATTATTTATAGCAATCACCTGTACCTATCGCATCGCTTGGTTTTTTAACTATTTAAGGCACAATTGGAGAACTTCAAATTTCACAGCGGCCCCAGTAGAACTGGAAAGAGCTGAGGCGTTCACAACTGACATGGTAGAACGAAGAAGTTCTCAAGGCGAAAAATATTCTGATACGAGTAAAAAATTCAATTCTTAGAAATTGAATGCGCAATATTCACTACTGAACATTATGCTGAATTGCATAAATACAGTTCTCTAAATTCAATTACCACCAAGAGTCAAAAAGTGCAACACTAAATCCAATTATGGAATTATCGAAATTTATCATGGGTTGTCAACATTATAGGTTAATTTACCGAATATGGTAATATTTGGATGGATGGAGGAAGGTACACCGCCTCTTCAATCGAAATTGTATTTAGAAATAGCCTACACACTGTTAACTTCCGCCATGTGTTATGCTTAAACGCAGTCTAATAATATTAACTCTTTCAAATGTAACCTCTTTTTCCCTCAGTCCCTCAAAACTCTTTCCTTGAGGGCGATCTTACTTTGATCATTGCATTCCCGTTTAAACCTTAATCGCATACGTACATCTACATACTACACATAGTATACTACCCGAAAAGGGTGGCGGGGCGTGTTGCTACACCAGCCGTGTACAATCAAAAAAGACATGCTCTAATGAAGTTTCACCTAGCATTCATTGGAGTCCTTCATTGTTTGGAGGAAAACCAATGCCCATATCTCTCCGTTCGGCAAAATATCTCTCTTAATTTATCGTTTCTGTCGGACCTGGATATGTGTATAGTGGGGCTCCAAGATGATGTTCTCCGAGTCCCTCTGAAAGGTATCATTTTCGAATCATCTAGCAACAGGCGCGCAGCTAGGAATTAAGGCTGGGGGGGTTTAGGTGCAACTAATACCGGGGTGTTTGGGGGTGTGGAATACCCACCAGGATAAGCGGTAGGTGCGAGATTAATAAATTGCTGAATTTTAAGATAAATGGTTCAAAATGGTGAGTTTTACGGGTTTCTGAGGGATATTTTATTAATCCTTACACTAATCTATTATTAGTAAGATCAATCCGATTAAGTAAAATGGATTAAACTTTAAAAAATTTCTTTGAGCTCTGGGGGGAGGGTTTATCCCCCAACAGTTGGTCACCAACTGCCACCTCTCCCTGCCAACAACAGTTGGCCACCTCCAAATAATGTTTGAGCTCCGGCCAATGAGCCGTCAGTGCTCGGAGGCCCAAGGGACCGCTTCGAGAAATGATTGAACGCTCGTTCTGAGCTGCATAGCAATCAGGAGGATATTCATGGGCTGTTTTAGTATCGCTCTCTCGCCTCGAATTCACTCTTTTCGTCGGGCTGCCAAAAACAGCATCAACGGACCATTGTGCATTGGGCACTGACCTGCCTCTCCTGGGCGGTGGCGGTCTCTTTGGGGCCTCCCTGGGGCCCTGGTCGTCCGTTCCGAACCTCGCCTGCCCCTCCGCCCGCTCCACACCCCTGAACAGGCTGAACAGCAGATCCGTGTTGGCCGCGCTCACCACCTCCTCCCGCTCCCTCGACACCGACTCCGCCACGCCACCTGCGGCCGAAATCATAATCATTACTCAAAGAGTGTCAGTTAAAATATAATAGGGTAGTTTCCATTGACTGCGATTTGTTACCCACCATTAGTGTATTCATAATATACAAATTATTTGGTTTTAGAAATCCCAGCGTAGACGAAGGCAATGGTCAATTTTAACCTCATTTGAAATAGACCAGACTGGCGCCCATACGATGCCACTCTACGTGACGTCACAGGGACCTAGTTTCTATACGAGTAGATAGGAGTTTTACATCGTCTGAGATTACAAATGCATACATGAGGCACAGAGCTCAGGGAAACATGTCTAAACAATCACCTATTAAAACTGCCTATGGTCGGAAAGTTTCCTTCGTTTGATAAGGTATTAATAATCCTTATTTAAGCCAAGCGCTACCAGCTAGCAGGGTACTCTTCTACCTGCTAGCAGCCTGCATCGTAAAGGGACTCATACCCTTGCCCCAAGGTCACCTCACATGGCGGCAGCGGGAACCAGAATTACGTCACACGGGCTTTTCCTAGCATTCATACTTAGCCGTCGCGTTTTCGTGCGCTTGAAAATTTTCACTTCTCATTTCATCGCGAAAAATAGATATCGTCATTTAAAAATCTAAAAGCGTGAAATGCGTGCTTCAGGAGTAATAATCTTTCGATTTAGGCAATTAAAAAATAATAGGAAACCACCATATACACCAATTATGTACTCTATTACAGTCCTCTCGCGGTTAAGTTCTCATTAATTACCATGGGAAATAATTCCCTGCTCCGGCTATCGAACCACAGACTTTTGGCCTTCCGCATAAAGCACACTACCTTTTAGCAATCAGCTTTTTAATTTCATGATAAAATGTGAGCAACAAATAGTAATTCCACACTTAAATAAGTAATTCCACTACCGATCATGGTTTCGACACACTTCGATATTTTCAAGGTTCCGTAAATGCCACTGAGGGTCGAAACCATGGTCGGTAGTACAGTTATATATTAAAGCGTAGACATTTTGTGTAGAAAGTTTGACACCTCGTTGGCGGAGGGGAAGAGTCCTAAACTGCCAAACCGATGGCTGCGGGTTCGAGTCCCGCCTGGGTAGGTGGTCCCTATCCAGAACATGGGTGTTAATGATCGTTCATTGTTAATTGTTGAACATTCCCGTCGTTAAATACCAAACTAAAGCTGTTTTCGGGGCAACTGAACAATAAATAAATAACTTACTTACCATTTGTTGGTAATACATATTTTATCGTGGATATACCGCATTTCCAACACGCTATTCCTGAAATGATTTCATCGTTTTCATTCATTTATTTGAAACATTCTCAATCGGTTTCGGCTTTGTGGGAGTACTTACTTCCTCCATCTGCCATAGTGGATTGATTTTAGGGCTTCAAATATCGTTCTATGAGCCTCAGGACAATCGCAATGAAAGAATTCAGAAACCTGGATATCGCAGTGGTCTGCGCAGTTATCCGGAAAGCTTAAGGTCTGCGGTTCGATTCCCAGCCGAAGGGAGTTTTTTCCAATACAATCAATGTGAGTAACCAGCTGATGATGGTCACTTGTAGTATTCAAATTTCATTTCCCATGAGAAACGGTAAAGGCGTGTTTAGGACTTGTCACGTGGGTCGCAAGGAAGCTGATGAGCGGCCCCCTACCGATAAATGTAGCCCCTTATGTGAATGATTGATGAGAGTGGTGGCTCAGCGGATAGAGCTTTGGGCCATTGGGTCCGGGTTCACATCCAAGGTGAAGCCTTCGGACATCCTCAAACAAAAATCCTCTAAGTGCGACGTGGCCTACGGAAAGGAACTGGCCACCCCCTTAATCTAAATATTTTCACGCCTGTGGCCAAATCTAAGGCGAGTCTAACCTTAACCTATCCAAACCAATGCAAGGGTCGTCTGCCGGAGTGAGAGTCATTAATGAGGAAGAAGCAAATGTCCAAATGAATATAAAATAACATTTCTAAGACATTTATCATTTGACCTTCAAATTTTATAATTAACTGTTGTACACCTCAAGGAATTGAGGGCGGGAGATTTTCCTGCCTGCGATTTAAATGTTACAGTTTTTTCCTATTTATTATCTTTCGTTTGTAGGATTTAGGCTAAAATTTTAAGGAAGAATTTTTGGGCGGCCAAGACTTCTTTTATATCGCAGGTGTGTGCACAAAATGAGGTAACAAAGGGTAACGCGTTACGATGACCCCTGGAGCAACACTGCAGCGATTCTTTCTTGATTTCTCCTAGATTAGGAGCACCTATACCAAATAGGTCAAAGGGTAGGAGCCAGACGAAAGGTAGTCCAGGTGATGGCGTCAAAATAACACTGTTGCGATGGAGGTGGGAGTAGGGCTCTATTGAGGTCTCTTTTACGCGGATACCATGCAAGTAAGAGAGAATTTTAAGGCGATGCTGCGGTGATTTCCGATACTTACATTTGTACAATTATTTTTCATTTAATAAAACTATGTAAAAAACAGCTTTTTTTTTTAATTGGTCTGAAATAAAAATGATGAAATTCATCTCTGGCCACCGTTTCAAATTAAGAATAACAAATTCAAAATTTCAATTAAGAATAACATCTTTGAATGGACAGATCGATGATTTAACACATTGGGCTGGCGTCCCAAATGGCATTACAAGTTTTCTTTTGTCGTTGGCCTCGATTCGATAAAATTCAAAATACATGGCGATTTATTTAACTCTAACTAAATTAATGTAAACTTTGGCATGGATAATGGAATACACGTATCACTCAAATCGACAACAAAATAATAACAAGGATATGGATCAGTATTTGATCCCTAGTATATATATATAGGTACATCGGGTAACAGGAGACGCATTAATGTACAAAAAAGCATGACGGACTATATAAGGTGTGTTATGAAGTGTTAGACATGGAGGACAAGCAGAGGGAACTTCTAAGAGACTACTTCTAGGAGACAAGACATCTTGGACGAAGTGAGTTCCAATCGAAGAGGAGGTGAAGTGCGATGAAGGAAGCAGGCGTGATGAGCAATGGCTGATGCTTTAAACTGTTCATTTCTGGTCGCCCCCCAGCGTTCACCAGTGTACTTCGTTCGGCCACTTTTCTAAAGAGCGAATCGTAACACCTGGCTAAAGTTGTTCACCAAGATGGGTATTACAAATATGATTTTTTTTTTCAAAATCGGTTAATATCTTCTGTTCGCCAATTATCCTTAACATTTCGAAATTTTTAACGAAAAGTGCTAAAAAAAATTAAATGATTTTAATTTGGTTTGAGTGAGCACTCCTTTTTTGCAATTCGGTATAATTTTGAACTTTAATTGATATTTTAGACCAAATACGTGAGCTTACTTTCCTATGAGGTATATATTGAGAAAATGAGCTTTCACCGTGTCCCCGAAAGCAATTTTGTGGTGTAGGCAACCCGCAACACGAATTCTCATATTTTTTTTTGCGTGCGATAAATGACGCGAAATCTTCTTCTTCTTCGCACAATACGCCAGTCACTTGGCGCCATTTCAGCCATGTTGCATTAATTCGAGCTCGTGTGTTGGCGGTTGTGCTTCCATCGTTGCTAATGACAGAGCCCAAATATTTAAACTTCTCGACCTTTTCAAGGTCTTCGCCATCGATGCTGATCGTGCCATCGGTTTGAGGTCCACACTCCATGTACTCAGTCTTCTTGGTCTTTAATCGCAACCCATAGTTGTCGAGTCGTACCTTCCATAGTTGAGTTCGCTGCTGTAATTCGGGTCTGGTGAAAGGAAGAATAGTTATTTGGGCATTTTCAATTATTTGCAAAACAAGTTTCTGTGTTACTTGAATACCTAATGTATTTTTAAGAAAATAATGAATTGTAATGCAACTGCTTCAAAATACACTGCGGTCATCTACAAATTTTTAAACTTCACATATTTTTGTGTATAAATGTTAAAAAGCACAAGGACGTTTTAAACACAGTTCTGAGTTGACTGCAATTTCGCGAGGAGGTCGTTGAAAAGAAAGAGTTGGCGTGAGGGATTAATGTGGTGGATATCGGAAGTGTATTTGCATAAGGATATAAAATGAAACTGGCACGAAAGATAATAAGGGAGATTATAATACTCGACCCCACCTCGACTCTAGCGGCAAGAAAGAAAGAAATCGAATTCCGCATCTTCCGAAATTTTCAGCTTTTATTCCGCAATTCCTCTGACGCTGGTTCCATTTTAGAAACGTTCGCAACTTGGCGAAACTAAAACAATGTCATCAATGAATAGGTCATGATTTTTTTTAATTTTCGCTTAAATCAAATAATCCTTACCATCAATGCTGTAGGCAAACTGATAAAAGAACATGACACCAATATGCATATAAATTAACAAGAGGTGTGTGAGCTGTATTATAGAGAGAATTTCGATCAAGCGAAGTATGGAAATATTTATTGAATTTTTTTCTAAACCTGATATTTAAATAAAAATCACTTTAGTAAACGCAAGGAAATGGTCTCTCTCATCATCAGAGGTAAAAAATTCTGAGATTGGTTTGACGCAGCTCTCCGAATATATTTGTCCCTCAATAATTTTCTTCACTAGGTTATGATGTCTCAGGATAATGCGGATTAGGCCGTTCCGCCTTCTCATCAAGATTTTAATGAGGATTCCCTTCTCTCCCACTATTCTTAAAACTTCCTCATTAAGGACTCCTGGTGTTTTCCACTGTATCTTCTTTGAGTGGGATTTTCGAATAATGTGTTGGCAACCACCGGCCTCTGCTCTGTGCAGAATGCAAGAAACCTTCCTTCTTTTTCATTTCGGTTTCCCAATCAATATTTTCCAGTTATTCTTCCGTCTTGACAGTCGCCGAAGACCGTATTCCAAACACAAAGGATAATAAGATCTTAGAATGATGTTGGACAAGCAAATGCATGGAATGGTACTGGGCCGATAAAGTTTTTCTCTCCACATGTTTTGCTATGGATATCACACATTATCGTGCATATGTTCTTAAATGCGGTAGTCATAATATTTTGCTGTATATAAGGAAATCTTGGAAAAACTTTAATAATTCGAGTTTTCTACGAGGCTAATGTTCCAGTTAAATTAACCGTCTATCCATCTATACTTCACGCAAAAATTCTAACGATACGCATTACCTATACAACGCCAACAATCCTATCGAAATGAGCAAAAAATATATCCCAGATGATTGCTCGCCAACGCGGAGAAACACATCGGGAATGACACACTCAGTTATTCAACCGGAAGGTTGATTTGGACATGTGAGGGTAGAGCTCGCATCAGACTAACCCACGGCGGTGTAAATCGAAATATTCAGGGTAGGAGGGTACAGTTGTTGTTTTTGTCGGACGCCATCAGCACTTTGGGGGGGGGGGCGGTCCCTGTCCATCGGCCAACTTGAAGTTGTTCTGGCTGCCCGAAAATCTTCACCATAGGGATCGGGTTTGTGTAGTAGTGGTCTTCCCACTCCGCGGGCCCGCGTTTGAATCCCGGCGGTGACGGAGGTTCTTCAGAGAACTCACGATTCCTTCTTCAGAGCCACGTGAAGGGAGGGCACTTCGCGCACAGCTCTCTGTCCGTCGGATGGGCCGTAAAGCCGTGGTCCCCTAGGCGCATTTCGTCAAGACCATGCTTATCTCCGGCTAATCCCTACCCTTCCCTCATGGCACAATTATCCTCAGCTGTCGTCCCCCTGCTCCTAGTACCACACCACACCATACCAAAGACTTCAGCTTGGGATTTCATCCCGATACTTACCGTCCGATCAGGCTCCACAAGCCCATCACGCTCCTTGCACGCGTGGAGATCGGCCCAGAGAAAAATTCAGCGATAAGTTTGAACGACGCACTTCACGAATAATTACCTTCACAACTTTGGGGCGTTTATAGATTAGAGAATCAGCATTGACTGGGCGCCATCTGCAATTCCTCTGACGGACTAACCCCTGACAATCCGCACATTCGGTGCTGAAATGGAGTGAGATTTTTGTTAGGCTCCGCATTGCCGTTGTCTCTTCCGCAATTTACTCTCTCACCAATCCCATCTTATGTCCCATTATTTTCTCATCCCAAGATGTCTCCTTCCATGATTCACGGTTTGAAACAACAAAACACGTGTAAAAAGGCCACGAAACAAATGACTGCGACGCTTCCAAAAATTTCACGCTAATATTCCCGTTTCATCAAAATTGACAATTGATCATTGATAAAATAAATCTTAGATAATTTTCGTATCAGTTTCACCTCGTAATATCCGAACTAATCTTTCCTGTGAACGTCGACATTGACGTACCCACAGAAGCTGCAATATCTCGCTGAGGTCTCCCTACGCTTATTATCCATAGCTATTTCTTTCATATGAACCGGCCTCAACAAAGTAAAGCAATAGAAGACCATTTAGAATGAAGTTTCAAGTGGTTAGCGGTTGAATTCACGCACCCATTCATTCATTGTACGTACATACCTTTGGCCGCTGGTTCTTGGCAGTGCTTCTCCAGGAGAATGGGCAGTGGCAGGGGGGGCAGGGCGCAGACGGATCCGCCCGGGGCAGAGGTCGGGGCGAGGTTGGGCTGTTGCCAGAACGACTGCGGCAGCGCACGCATCTTCATGGGCAGCGGATCTGTGCGGGCGACGACCACGGTGGAATTAGACATCAACACAACGCACTCGAAACTATTTTACTCAACCAGTGCGTCGAAAAGGATGTACTATTCATCTCAATTGAAGACCCGAGTCCAAGGACCAGATTAATTTTTGCAAAAATGGAATTTCCACAAACACATGAAGCTCTCCTTCACCGGAAGACAATGTTATTTTCAAAGATGAGTATCAAATAAGTTCAGCAAGAACCGCTGAAAACTAAAGTTCTCCTCTCTGCGTGCAAGTATAGTTACTTGCTTCTAGTTTTTCTCGAAACTTTACCTCTGGTTATTATCTGGTTCTAGCACTTATGTTTTCAATTATTGTCTCTCTTCCTGTAATGTGCGGACTGCCATACAAATAAATGGTGTCTAGTTTCTTTTTTTTGTAACAGGTTTTTTTCAAGCAATCGACATTTTGCAGCAAAAATTCTGATGGAAGGTATTAATGATTGGAAAATAATCACAGACGGCCAATACAAGAATGCAATTGCATTGGCCGTTGGCCTGTATTTGAGAACTAAACAATAGTTTCCACTGGAACACAAATAAAATAATTTTCATTCACGCCTTGCTTTTGGATCCACAAAGAGAACAAGGAAAATCTATGCCACATACAGTACTCCAGCTACAGAAATACCCGAAAGAATAGAAGCAAGAATGTAATTAGGAAAAAAGAACCACCACAAAAGAATCAAATAGGTAATTTTCTATTTTCTAGTGATATTGCAGGTCATTTGCATCAAGGCACCATTATATCATAAAGAATCAAGCTGTATTGGGAACAAAACTTTACTTAATTTATATTAATCCTTTGTTTTCATATTAAATCCTCTCGGGCTTTCGACGGGGTTGGTGTTTTCATGTTTGCCGACGCTGCCATGGAAATTTATTTCATCAAAACATCGGCAGACATTGAGATGGCGTGCCCACCAGGTGGAAAGCCCGAGAAATTTGCATTCCCCTTTGCTCATCACGGCCCATCAAAACTGAGAATGATTGGGGATTTCGCGTTTTTACATCAGTTATGTTAAAAAAATATTTACCAAAAAAGGTAATCTGGTAACAATTTTTTTCATTTTTAAATCGTTATAACATTAAAAGTAAAGTAGAAGCGATTACTTTATTCTTACTTCAAAATCTGAATCGACCACTTAAAAAGCAGCAGAAATCAACCGTAAAAATTGAGCACGTTACTTTTGACGAATCATAAAATGGGGCTGAAAATTATATTTAAGTTTTGAAACTTTTCTCAGGGAACTAGAATGATGAAACTTTAAAATCAAAACTCATCGCAATTCTTCTCAATTTCTCTATAGTGTGGAAATAAAAATGAAAGGAAAATTACAAGTTTGGTGGTTTTGTTCGATTTTCAGACATTTTGAAAGAAAAATTTTGATGGAAGATATTAATTGATTTGGAAAATATAATGATGTCTGTGATATCGAAACGAGCTTACAACTTAGCCGGGTATTACCATTCAATCGTAGAATAAAGGGACCAAAATAAAAAACTAGCGACTACCAAGGTACCCTACTTTTAATGCACTAACCATATTTAACCTGAATGCTTTAAGTACTTAACCGCCTTGCTAACATTATTGAGTACACAGCAATTCCTTGCAATGCTTGACTGAGCCGTACGTATTGAAGTTAGGATAATTCAGCGTTGTTTACAATAACTTGTTTAATTACGGCGATGTAAACAATAATTTTTCTGCACACACCAACGGATAGATCAGGACGTCTCATTTAAAAAGCACTGGGGATTGAATTGAAAAAACCGAGAATGTAAAGAGCCCAAGTTTGGAAAGTGGATTTTACTCGCAAAAAGCGAATAATTCGTCGAGAATAAAAAATGCTTGACAGAATACTCACGAGCGCGGGTACTTTGAATTATGTAACGTATGAACACTCTCTCCTGGGCCTCTACCATGAAGGGAATTTTATATCAGAAGCGATGTGGTTAGCCAAGGGCTCCACAAGTTACGCGGTTCCAACAAATATCGCCATCTACCCTTTAATTTTGTTAATTTGCGTACGTTTCTATTTCCTATGAGAATATGAAAGTTGGGATTTCAATGATGGCCTCCGCTTTTGGATAGAGCACATTCATCATGATCACCACCGTTTATAATTCCTCTGAGGTGGGGAAGCACTTATCTCAATCGGCGGAATATTTAAAATGCCCTTCTCGTATGCTCTGGCAAGGCAGGACGAGGTGACAGGCCTCTCTGGTACCACTACCCCACTGAAAGAGCCACCTTCAACATTGACAGCAAATATTTGCTTGGTGACAGTCTCCTTGTGCACCCAGTGACAGAGGCTGGAGCTCGCTACGTGACCGTTCACTTCCCTGGTGAGGGCCAAGACATCTGGTATGATTACTTCACCTTTGAGAGGATGCCTGAGGGGACAGGTGCTACACAAATCCCTATTGAGAAGATTCCTGAGTACCAGAGGGGAGGGAACATTGTTGCGAAAAAGGAGCGCATCCGAAGGGCATCCTCTCTCACTCACAACGATCCGTTCACATTGGTTGTCGCCCTTGATGCCAAGAATAAAGCCTCTGGTATGATATACTTGGATGATGGGCAGTCATATAAATATAGGGATGGAAAATATATAGAACTATTTTTGAACTTTGCCATTGATAAATTCACATTCAGGGTTTTGAATGTTGATCCTCAGTACACAGCCAAGGAAAGATTGGAAAAAGTTGTCATTGTTGGGATTGCGGCCAACTAATCAAAGGCAGAAGTGCAATGCCAAGATTTTGGGAAGGTGTTAGTTGTCTTTGTCTATGATGATCAAATCTTCTCTAAGTAGTAACCCAGATCGTGTGATAAGTATATTCACGCGTCTCACCTCTGAACCGTGGCCTGGGTGCTTTCTGCTGCACCGCCTCACCCTCTGGCACCCTCTGCCACCCCCCTCTCCTCTTCGCCTTGGGGCCCTGGTCGCCTCCTTCGCCCAGCCGCCGTCGGGCCCTCATCCGCCGGTGGGCCCCGGACAGCGGGGACCCTCTCCGGCGCCTGGCACTCATCTCGAGCCCATGGCAGCACCTCATCGCACGGCCCTCTGGGGCCACGGCCCCGGGGGCCTCCTAGTCCCACGACTGCAAGCAGAATGAAAGAATGCTCACGTAATAGACCTCCTCCTTCAAAAAATTCATTTTACCGCTCATTGAGATAAGAGTCACCGGAAGACCAAATTTTTGTGAAGCGTCAAGAGCAAAAAATGTGAAGATCAGGATAAAAGTAGATGGTGATGTACTTGAGCAATTCAGTTATTTGGAGAGCAGACTAAAGGAAAACGGATACGGCAGTGAGACCATACGGAAGAGAATTGAATCGACGAAAGAGGCGTTTATGAACGAAGAGGAGCTGATGGGAGGATTATCTTCATGTTAGAGTTTAAAGAAATGGCAAGAGAACGTGTAAAAAAATGAACTGCAGTGAGGTTAACGGGAAGGAGAAATTTTATTGAATGAGGCAGTTATAAAAAGGAATGGGTCGATGAGAGTATAATTTTGCAAAAATGATTCATTTTGCTAAAAAAGGGCTATTGAAGAGTCTGATATGGAATGTAGAGGAAGGAGGACGAGAGCAGACTGGAAGCGTTTGAATTACGGCTGTGGAGAAGGACGGAAAATGTAAATTGGACGGATAGGAAGAGGTACGACAAAGTGCTGGGCGTGGTGGGTGAGGAGAGGCAGCTAGTAGATGAGATACGGGGGATTCAGAAGGCATGGATGGAGCGAGTACTGGGCGGGAAGGGGATAATGAAAACAGTGTTAGAGGATAGAATGTTGGGTAAAAGAGGGAGAGGAAGGAAGAGGATTGGATTTTTAGAGAGAATGAATGAAAGGGAGTAGGCCTTATGAAGATGGAGGTCGACGATGGGAAGACGGGCCGAAGTTAACGTTTTTTACGCAGACTTACCTCAACCGCTATAATACTATAATGAATGTGATGAGAGTCTTGCGAAACGTTTTGCTACGCTTCGCGTGGCCTGCTTCGAGAAGTAAAACCGACGGCCTTCACACATTCGCAGTTAAGTTGATGACGTCACCAACTCAAAGCCCAAGCGGGACTCGCCTTCAACGCTACTCCTGGCCCTTGTACGTGGGTCTCGTCGTTATAACGAACACTTCTTCGAGCGAATCCTTCCCTCAAAGGAAGTTTCACTCTAAACACGTCACCAAGTCATAAAAAGTGGGCACTGGCAACATTTGCGTTTTCTTATTTACGGAAGATCGTTCATCGTACATTATCTTTCCATTCAATCTAGTGAATAACTGTGCCGCTTCGGCTGTGAGAGAACCCGCCATACACATATTCACTATCTGATATTCTTGTTCTCTGATTTTCAACAGTGGAAATGGGCTAGGCGGTTTTCTCTACGCAGAATAAATTTGGATGGTCAATGCCGTTATCCTGCCCCACCATGCAAAGCATAAGTACCATTTGCTTATTTTACAAGAGCCGATGTCGCAGCACTAATAATAACTTCAAACACCATTTTTCTCATTTGCATGCAATATGAGCCATTAAGATTGTCCTAAGTTGCAAAAAGAAATCTTTGTCTTAGAATTGTCAGTTGGAAAAAGTATAAGAAAGGGTAGTCATTGCCAAAGATATCTAGAACATCTTTCATAGGTAAATATAGCTTGTGTTCCATCCGATTTCAAATGTTTTAATATTTGCGCCGATAGAATGATATGATGTAATATAAATAGTCAATAAATGTATCAAAACGATAAATGTTAGCTTTAGGTCAGTATCACGAAGTTCTTCTTCGTCACAGGAATTCGGCAATGAAAGAGAGTCATCGCTAATAAACAAACATGGACGTCTGATTTACTAGGCTCCATGAAAAATTTGACGCCTTAACCAGTTTTTATCAAGTCTTATGGTAACATTGGAGAGCGAAAGGGAAAGAGAATGATGCGGTCAAGTTTGAAAGCTCTTTAAATTCTGTTAGGGTACATATTAGACCATTATTATCTTGCACCACTTTTATTTTGGCCTTCCACGAATGAATATAGTATTCCTCTGGCTCCAAAGATCTTAGAACGCACGCAGCGAGAAAAAGATCGAGAGAAAACAAATTGCTAATCACTTTTAAATATTTTCCCGCACTAAAATCATGTTCATAAACGCTTTGAAATTTATATGCCTAAGAACTGATGGCATATGACAAATAAATAATTAAGGTCGAAAGGGTATTAATAAAATTGACGAGCATGAGTACAAAAATATAGCACCACAACCAGTTTCAGTACATCTCGGAGCATCGTCAAGCGATTAAACCTCATTTTCTCAAGCAAATCACAAATGTAGTAAAATTACTTGTTAACCAAATCTAGATTCACCCAGGGTGTTTAAAATAACAGTGAATAGCGTATCCAACTCATTGAAGTTCGAAATCTGTCGCAAAACACGTGGAAATGTTCTAAATAAAGCCATGTTCTCTTGGAGGTGACTTCGTGGTATTTACTTAAAATTTTAGCGCACTAAAAATGACTTGGTTTTTGATGACTGAAGTTTTGCAATAAATAACATATAACGGGGTAGGGTAGATTGGGAAGGGAAAGAATAGGAATTTTCAGTCGTTGTGGAGATGACACCTAAGCCGCAGAGAATTTTCGTTATAAATCTACGTGGAAAAACAAAGTTAATCGCATTATTTTGTAATGACTTGAAAACGGTTGTGCGATTATAATTTTGAGATGTAAGGCCAGTCAGTGTTTTGATAAATTTAAACTATGAACTCTTTTAGGTCATTTATGACGTTTTGGAAATTTATTTTCCATATTTTAGGCTTATTATGACAAAATTGAGAGCGATCAAAAATAAGTACACGGATCAAATAATAATAAGTATCCAGTAATAATAATATCCAGTACAATAAATATTAATAAGTATCCAGTTAAACATTCAACATAGAGATTTAACATTTTAAAAACAAATTAAGGAAATTTATATGATGAACATTTCATGTTTATCGTACAGTTTGACTTTTAGTTGAAAATTATTGTTTTGTACAGCCAAACTACCACAGAAAAGGTACATCGTATCCATTTTTTTCATTTGTTTTCTAAAATTGAAATCTATTTGTTAAAATATATAATTTGATATTTTTGGCCTGTAAAATTAATTTTAGTACTCGAATCCTTTTGTATTTATTTCTGATCACTCTCATTTCCGTCATAATAAGTAATCTAAAATTCTTAACGTTGAAAAAGATGTTTTTTTTTCAAATTACCAAAATCTCAATAGTTCGTCTTTTAACATAAAACGAGAGGCGGAGAAGAAAAGACGTATATTATTTAATATGTTAGACTCCCACGGGATAAAACCTACAAATACATTCCATGCACAAGAGCGGTGCTTACACATCGACGATTTTGAGATATTATTGCGCCGACAAGTACGAAGAATCATGCACAGAAGACGGCTATGAGGTAACGTAAACAGTTGATAAGCGCCAATTATTGCGTTCGCGTGCTTGCCAGAGTGACTAGAGACAAAGGAGCGGCGCGCCCCGTCGTCAATTGAGGGTCGAATAATCCAGAGGAGCGGCACTTACTTTGCCGCGCGCGCAATTCGGCCCAAGACTGAGCAATCAATTACTGCGAGAAAAATCATTGCTTTCCTCAACGAAGTCAGCAAGAGCGAAGTGGAAGAAAAAGTAGTCTTACGCAAATACTTAAACTCTCTCACTTTTGCGAACAAAACAATAAAAACTGATGAATGATATTGAAAAAATGAAAATTGTCCGAAAAAATCTATATTCCCACCTTACAACAATAAATTACGCAGCCAATCACTTCATTTCCTAATTCCTTCCCTAAAAAACTTTTCTTTTGATAACGTAACAGATATTTGAAGCAAATGAAGACAAAATACGATCACGTAAATCATCAATTCGCATATTTGAAGCAATACTATCGGGCGATTAGGTTTAAGTACAGAAACACAATTTTTTACACTAAAAATGTAGCATGCGGACATTTATTACAGAAATATATGTATCGAAAATTATATTGATACTCTTTTTCTTTTTTCTTTAGGAAAAATAGGCACAGAAGAGGATTTATTGATATCTCTTCAAGATTTTTATTTATATTTATTGATGTCATCGTCTTTTTTAAAGTTTTTGGCAATTTAATAAAATTGCAACTCTATAAATTTGAATTTTATATAGTCTAACGAATATGGTGGTATTGTATTGTGATGTAATTGACTAATGAAAGTCATGTTAAACCAATTTTCAGTTTATAAGTTCAGAGTAAGGAACAGTGAATCTTAAATGAAAAGTAATTTTCTCCATGAAGCGTGCAAGCAATCAAGACTCGTTGCAAACCCACCTTCGAATTATTTCCATTTCTCCAATGCTGGCGCCGCACCTTATACGGTAGGTACCTATCTCACTGGGTTCACTACTCGAGCAGAACTTTTTTCCGAAAGTGACGGAAAACTGTGTTCACTTCACTAGCCTTGTAGAGAACTTTAATACGCGTGCAGCAAATAAAAATATATTTTTTTAATCAAAAACACTGAAACAGAAGACCGACTCCCACGCCTCGCGTATGTTTCGCAGCTGTCTTCGGCTCTATCGGGGGCACGTCTTTAGAGAATCGTCGTTTGGGACGCACTGCACGCGAACGCTTTGGGCACCACGCTTCTGTTACCAGGGAGTAGTGACGTCGGCGAAGGGTCACGTGACCGCAGATCGGACTCCGCGATTGGTCGACACCGGCCGAGAATGACAAGAGAGGGGGGGAGAGAGAATCTTTAATGAAGGGGGGGAGTATCGCGTGGAGTAGGGGGTGAAATATAAATAATGGAGTGGCGGTGTGGTTGGATTTGGGGGGGTGGGGGTTCAGGGACAAGTGAACTCATCGTGACAACGCAAAGTCACTTCGAGGTAACTGGATTACGGAGGACAACAATCTCATATTGACGAGCAACATCCAACGGAGGAGACACCTAGCGGTCATCGCCGAACATAATTACTTCTGTACGATATTATTACGTAAATTATACTCTAGACCACTTCACAGAGGAGCCACCGGTCTATCCCGTAGAAGTTTGATTTATCTCATTACCTAGGGGGGGATTATGATCCGTTTTCAAAATTTCCCTCAGAGCGGCAATGAGAGCGGAGTGAACCATTTATTACAAAAATTTACAATGCAATCGCGAGGAATAGCACTGCAAAGTCATCAATTAGATACACAACATCATAAATAGTATAACTTCAGTTAATATCCCTCATTACAGCTATTTTCTCGTGAAATTCGGATCCCTCTCACCGTCAGCGACGCGAGTGGCGACTTTTGCAAACAAATTTAACTGAGCAGTGGCTGAGAACATATTCAGAGGCGAACTTCTTTTGTATTATTCGTATTCGGTACAATAGGGTGGTTTCCTATATTTTTTGATTGCCTAAATCGAAAGATTACTACTCCTGGAGTACGTATTTCACGCCTTTAGATTTTTGAATGACGATATCTATTTTTCGTGATTAAAGGAAATGTGAAAATTTTTAAGCGCGCGAAAACGCGACGGCTAAGTATGAATGCTGGGAAAACTCCGTGTGACGTCGTTCTGGTTCCCGCTGCCGCAAGTGAAGACACCTTAGGGCGAGGCTTTGAGCCCTGATACGACGCAGGATGCTAGCAGGTAGCAGAGTACCCTGTTAGCTGGTAGCGCTTGGCTTAAATAAGGATTATTAATGCCTTATCAAACGAAGAAAACTTTCCGACCTTGGCCAGTTTTAATAGGTGATTATAAAGACATGATTCCCTGAGCTATGTGCCTCATGCATGAATTAGTAATCTCAGACGATGTAAAACTCCTATCTACTCGTAAGGAAACTAGATCCCTGTGACGTCACGTGGAGTGGCATCGCATGGGCGCCAATCTGGCCTTTTTCAAATGAGGTTAAAATTTGCCATTGCAATTCGTCTAAACTGGGGATTCTAAAACCAAATAATTGGTATATTATGAATACACTAATGGTGGGTAACGAATCGCAATCAATGCCTTTCGTTTTCTTTGATAAAAGAAACTACCCCATTGATACTGATGGAAATTCAATTTCTATGTTTTTTTAACTCGGCGATTACCACTAGATATCTTTTCCGTTGGAGATTGTTCACAAATTGTGAGGCCGCTGTCGTGCATCACCAAAATGAGCTCGAATTCAAGTCAATTGGCGCTTTCGACAACGCCCTAACACCTCTCTTTCTTTCTTCTTCGTTTGGACAGAATAGAAACTTATCGAGAAGCCGAATATTTCATCGCCTCATACCTTCCTTTATCCATAAGTCGACAACACTTCCAACAACCACAGCACCTCATTAACAAGCAAGCGCACACGCATGCAGTGATGGTTTAAAGAGATTTGATCACATTTATTGCGTGAGTGATCCAATTGCTCGTTAATATTTTTTTTCGTGTCCGCAATAGAACCCTTACTTTGCTCAACTTATTATTGGCCTCTTATCGAGATTCTTGGTGGTTTGGCAGGAGGAAGAGTTTAACGGGATTTCTTCCTCAACACCCAGATGGGTGACTGTACCTTTTCACAGATTTTAGGTCACTAAACGATAAAGAAGAGTGTTCGGAAATAAACAAGAAAAATGTTGGAGATCCATGATATTTGACATCGTGAATGAATCTATGATTAAATGTGCAGTCGTGTAACGTAGCCAGAGTAAGCTGGTTTAACATATTGCGGACGAAAATAATTACTTCTATCTTTGAATGAGTGTCGATGTAAGCATTTTTATTTACCTCTAAATATATGAAATACATTTTTGAAATACCTAAAATAATTTTTACTAAATTATTACTCTCGTATAAAACATTATTGTCAGGAATGGAATCTTCTTAAGAAATTGCACATGGAGAACAAATTAACTTAACTCCTAGGCTAATATTCCGTGGAGATGACAGAAAAAAATGCCTCGAAAATACAAGCAAGGATTTAGTGAATACACGGCAAGAGCGATCGGAATTTTAAGAGAAATACAATGGAATACAAGACCTTTTGACCGAAATTTAGACTCAATACGATATAATGTATCGGATTCATGTCCATCTTTTCGACCCTATTACTCAGGCGTGCAAATACTTCCCTACGAATATTGAGACTAAATGGATCGCTACACATCGCTGAGGGCATTCTTAAATTCTGACGTAAAAGCGCCCGCAGTGGCGAGAATAGAAATCAAAATGAAACGGGACGCACTGCTTGGATTTCCTCCTCTATGAATGCATAGCGGTCCGTCCCGTTGTGATGTTGGAGTCAGTGTCATTCTGCTTCAGATTTTCCCGAGACGAGGCTCATGAGGGATGGTTATGCAACCGCGCACGTTATTTGAGTGCGTCGGGTTGCGTCTTTGCAGGATGACTAGCGCACGCAAAATTCACAGCCATGACCATGGCCCTTATAAGGGCCTTGGCCATGACAATAAAAACAACACCATGCAGGCACGTACACAGGGTTTTGACGGTTTCATTCCCACCCCATTAATTTTGCTGCCTTGTACACCTTATTAAGAGACCAAAAGCATCATCAATCCTTCCATTTCCATCCCATTATCGTATGACTCCATTTTTTCGATATATGTAGATGCATTTGTAATTTCTACTAATAACGAACGATGACTGTAACTTACAGCACTATGCAAACCAAGCATGAAGCTGATTAAATCAAATTTACGGCTGTACGATGCGAGAGAATGGACAGCAAAGTGTAAGCGAAGGCCGTGAACCACCCAAGCAAGGCACTTCGAGGCAAATGTCTGATTAATTTGTGCTTGCATCTTGGGGCATAATTAACTGCAATTAACAGTCCTTTGAGATTCAATGTCGCTTTTGCGAGGCCTGCATGAAGTGTTGCCGGCTTCCCTTGAGAAAATGCAACGCCGTTCACGGAGGAAAGGCACATTGTTGAACAGTTGAACCAACTTAGACACTACCATTTAATTATTTATTTAACCTCCCAAATGCCATATGCTGTTTTCAATAAAAGAATGAAGATATTTAAGCGTATTTTCAACCTATACATCAATTTTAGGCCAAATATTTCCTCAAATCATAAGCGTATGTGACTTCATATAAGATGAATAGCGGGGCGTTTAGGTGCTAAGGTACGAAATATTACAAAATGAACATGGTAAACCTCCGGGATAAGATTTGGTATTTTGCTGTGCGACTCCAAAGCAGATGGGCTCTACATGCCTGCCCTGTACTTTCATGGGGTTTCGAGGAAAGAATGGTGTCCCGCGGCGTATTTCCTGTCCCCGACCGAAGTGAGAAGGTTCGAAGTGCGGATTAGCCGGGGTTGTGAGGAAGAAGAATAAGGCTTTGTCAAACCTAAACAGCCAACCCAACACCCTTCCACAAAAGAGTGTATGAGGAACAAAACACCCTCATGTGCACTCATGAATTGAAGGAGTTCATAATTACTCGGAAATTCCGTAGAGTAACCGAAGAAAAGCATATTCATCACAGTTAGGCATCACAGTCTACAAACACATGCGCTGGATATAGTATCCCTCCATGATAACAAATATATGACATTTGGTTATCATTGACAGCATGGATGTCTTGAGTAAGGCGAATACAGGACATTAAGGTCCTCAGAACGTCGTCAGTGCGGGGAGTCGGAGTTTCGAGGCCGCGCTGAGCCGAGCCGGGCCGCGAAACGCGATCGAAAATTGGAATTTTTTCTCAGGGTCGCAAGCTTTTTCCGCAGATTTTTGCAGAATACTTTAAAATTATGTTTACTTAATACCCTGACAAAAAATCATGATATACATGTTTCTAAAACCAGAGATAATGACTACTTTATGTTAACTTTTGCCTAACAAAATGTCCGCCATTTTATGACCTAATGACCAATACTGCTTTCAAAATATCTTCGATATAGAACCTTAGGAAATCCACAAAAGTGTTTTTGCTTGAAAAAGGCAAATTTGAGGAATTTAGGTGCAAGCAACTTCAACCATCACACGCAATCGATATTACCGGGGTCCGCCGCGCGGAGCCGGACCGCGACGCGCGGTCGAAAATTCGAATTTTCTCTCAGGGCCGCAAACTTTTTCCCAAACCTTTTGCAGACAAACGTTTAAATATGTTTTCTTAGTATTATTACGAAATATCTCGGCATACATATTTCTTATAAAAAAGATAATGACTGCTTTAGGTGAAATTTTGCTTGAAAAAAGCTTCCGCCATTTTGATACATTACAGCACACAAATATCAACAAAAATGTCTGAAACTTATGCAACGTACAGGCAAGAAACTATTATGACAGATGAACATGTTAAAAATTTCATGAAAATCCATCCACTGCTCTACCATCTGCGTAACTTTTTACATTTTCGAAGAAAAATGATAAATGGCGTGTTTTTAGAAATTTCGTCATGTTTAAGCCTCTGTAACTCCGTTACGGCTGAGACTTAATAAAAATGGCTTGCTATTTCAAAATCAGCAACTATTTCCCCGTATTTGTGCCAAATTTCAATTGTCTACCTCAAAAAAAACCATTTCGGACTTTTGTCCAGCGTTTTTCGATTTCCGACCACTGTGCGACGTTTCATTGCTACCGACCACGGTTTCATTACAGAGTAACATTGTCAATATAATCTGAGGTTTCAGGCGAGATGGAGTGGAAACGTGACACAATGAAAAATGAAAAATCATGAGCAATTTTCACAATTTTAAATTTATTGGTACTACCGGTTTCGCTTTACAGCATCATCAGGTACAATATGATGATGCTGTAAAGCGAAATCGGTAGTACCAATAAATTTAAAATTGTGGAAATTGCTCATGCTTCTTCATTTTTCATAACACTGTCAAGGTTATAATTTGCCTCTACAATGATGATAATGATTGGGTACACGAAAGCCTCAATTGGAAACGACCAAGTTGCGATTTCTTCAAACGCAACTACAACCAAGGATTTCCACGAAATCAAGCTCGCTACCGTCAAGAAACAAAATATTAATATCCTAATGTTTAATCATGACTATTGGTGGTTTCAAAATTTTTATGCAAAAATGTTCGTGATAAAATGTGAATCAACGTAAAAAGGCCTCTATTAGAGAAGTATAAGTAAGTACTTGGGTTACGACAGTTTTGACACTTTTGAACAGCAAATATTTAAACTTCGTCGAAGAAAACTTTGACACAAAATTAAAGCTAAAGAAACCGCTATAACTTTAAGAAGATGGTGCTCTTTTAATAAAAGGCATGCGATCTCATCATACCCGTTGATTTGGGCTAGCTAACACACTTAGAGCAGGGATTGGCCTCTCCTCCTATGAAAAATACCTAAAACGTGAGCTGAAGTAAATCTTAACTCCCAGACTTGGATGATGGAGAGTAAAGGAACCTCACAAACTATGGTTCGTGGTCATTCAATGAATGGTCCCTACTCCGTGGCCACTAAATTGTCCGTCATGAGGCTGCAGAGCCAACGGTCAGGAGAGAAATATGTTTGGTAGACTGAGACAATTGCCAAAGAAAAGCGATCCATTGGACCTTCAGAAAGACAGAGGTGGACGAAGAAGAAAACATAAGAACACCGCAACATTAACATCGAGCTCACGCAAAGAGCTCATTGCAAAAGTGGAACACTCGGAGGGCTGAATATTTTTATCTCGCCCGCAATGTGAAAAATAAAGTGTTAACGGTATTTTAATACGGTTCACGAGGAAGATTATTTATGATAGGACTAGAAGAACTCTGTGACTTTCAATTTTTCCAATGCCATCAAATGACATCTAACGGCAAAACAAGAAATTTCTTCGATATCATTTAGAATACTCTACGTGATCCCACGAAAATTATAATTGTATACCCATCATGTTAACGCCAGTTCTTGATAGAATTCGCCATCTCACATGCCTAATATTTCCACGTGCCGTATCATTATAATTATTTTTACTTTAATATTTCCATCACAGAAATGAATTCCAACGCAAATTCTCTAGTAGCTACTGATAGTATCTTCATTGGCATCGTGACCTCCCTCACCACAGGGGTCAATTTCTACCACATGGGCTATTCTTTGATATTCTATCACTATGCGGTTCGGTATTACGAAATGCAATTATTTCGAATTATTCCTAATATTTCGATCATGTTCTGTGTTGGTATTATTGAAATATTTTTTGACGATTCGAACTAAAAAAGTTTGGCCTACCTCAGCTAAAGAGTTCGAAAATCAGACCACTGATCACCAAACAGCATTTGCTTACCACTTGAATCCTTGTTGGTTACGTTGACATTCAAAAGGAACTGCGATAGCAACTTTTTGAAATTTTGTTTTTCTGTTTGAATCCAGAAAACTATGAATAAACCAAACATTGGGTCATTGGTAAACCCACTCCATTAAATTTACAGAATTTATGGAAATATTCATAGAAAAACAATTAAGTTAAACGCGAAATTGTTCAAAATCATCGGCAATATTTTTCGCATTGGCTCGTGGCGGCTCCTGTCGGTGAAAGGAGAAGTAATATGGACGTTGAGGTTTTTCAGGCGAGTGGTTTGGTACCTGGGCAACTAATAATTATGTTTTGTGAGTAGAGAGAGAGAAAGTACTCTCTGTTGTCCGGCTCATCGTCCGTGCAAGCGCCAAAGGCAGTTTTGCCCTGAACCCTCCGCGTGCTTGGTTGACCATACGCTACGCTGTCTTGAGGCAATAACGACCCCCAAGGTAAAAAAAGACCATCTATCACTCCAAACGTCCATCCACCTCCCCGCAAATGCCTTACCCCCCCCCCCCCCCCCCCCCTCCAATACACATTTCACGCTGGCCGATCCTCGACTACTTCTCTCTAGCAGAAATCTCTCCATCCATCGACCTCTCTGATTTGCATTCGGAGTCATGCGACCTCCGTCACGCAGAAGGCGAGAGCTATGGACACGAAGGCGATGGACTGGGTATTCAAAACCTCAGCATTGGGGGGGGGTTCCCACCCTCTCAAGAAGCACACCCCTTTCGTACCCTGAGAAGAGGGGCCTCGAGGGAGATAAGGACGATAGCCCAAGGCTCTCTCGGGAGAGGAGAATAGCATGGCACCCCTCCAAGGTCGCCAACGAGAGGCCACCTAACGTGTAGGTAATGGCGACTGGATTATTTGTCAGCACTACTACATATACATCTCACATCTGATACTAGAATCAAAATTTAAGAACTGCAGGTACTTTACGATATCAGAAATACTGGCGCATTTGATAATGGATTTAGGAAATCGCAACCGAGAAATGACACTTACGTAACTTTATTTAAAAGATTATTAATGTGTGTGATTTGTATTAATTGTCTCCAGTCAACCAATAAATGGGCTTCGTGCGCTTCGAAAATAAATTATATCCGCAGCCTCTTAAGAACGTCCTTGCTTCTGCGTTTAAAAACATTATATGGCGCACTGGGAGGACGCAATCGAGTTATGCTAACCCTAGAGGTCACCATGGCTAATGAAAAAGGTCAAATGAATCATTCCCCACTGGACATATGCTACTGAATTCAGGATGTAAGAAAATTCCACTGGTAAGCAAAACAAACGTCATATTTGCTAAGATTTTAATGTGAGTCCTTCGTATTATTCTTGGCCGAATGCATACAAATAAATCGCCTATCTACGCATCATTTTTCCTAAATTGCATTTAAAATTTCGTTAAAAAAAATACACTTAGAGACTCGTATGGCCATTCTTTTTTCTACGAATTAAAATTGTATATTTAGACGTGAATAATCTAAAGACTGTCAATCTGATGAAAAATGACATTAGGCGGGTAATTACATAACTGCTGGAAAAATTACGGGTAAAAAGTACATTCACAGATAATTGACGCGTGCTATGACACTTATTTTTGCTTTTCAACATCGAAACCTGTCACGTACGTAAGCAGTTTTCCATTTCATATTCACATAAAAAATTTAACTTTTGTTTATGCCCAGGGAGTAAAGAGTCTCTACGTAACCATGAAGTTAAACGTTGCTAAAGAGAAAAGCATTTTCAGCCACATAGACGGAACCTACTCGCTTTGCGTTTGATTCACAAAAATCAGGCTCAAGCCATGACCAGTTTAGTGGTACCACACTTAGAGCAGGATCCGATACAGAGAGTATATTAAATGCCGATTCTTAACTTCTTCCTGGAATCATGTATAAAGTCTGTTATAATTTTGAATCAAACACTTACAGACAGAAATACAGTATTTTCTCTTTCGGAATATGGAGAATATGCTAATTGCGCCAAAAGAATCGGTACCAGTTAAAAATGATATGTGTGAATTCTTGTACTTCCATGGGAAATATAGTTAATTCATCATTAACTATTAAAATTTACGAAATTGGAATTGCGCCGAAACGCACGACCTCCATGTTTTCCGATATGTGACGTCAGCTTGCACACACGACACGAAGGTCGCTCTTTGGCGTTTGTTTGTTTGTTTTTGTTGCTTGGTTACTAGTTCTTCTCATCTTCAATTCTCAAAATTGCTTATTTATACTAATTGATGAAACCTCGGAGGAGGGAATAGCTAGCTCGAATAATTATTTATGATGGAGGGAAGTACTTCATCAAAGAAAATTTCACACACGAATACCTAAAGATAAGAAACCACTATAAGCATTGTTCCGTGGTGTTCTAGTATGTGTATTTCCAACCCAGGAATGGTTTTTGCAAGCGTGCCAATCGACACCGCATAGAGAACGTGCAATTACACGAATTGTGCAATTACTGCTTCCATTAACTTGGTTTTCCACTTGCAGCTAATCGAAATTTCCAATCAGGCCATCATCAAGGGAGAGAAATCGTTTGATGGACAATATCCCCATCAATTGAATCATCAAAAACAGCAAACAACGATTGGTCTCACGCAGCTCACCACTCAACTCTTCCATCAGCTACTCTTTTGACAATTACTTCTGCTCTACACCCTCCATTACTCCCTCTATGCCTTTCATTCGTGGCCAACCTCTTCCTTTCTTCTTTTCCACTTGCCTTTCAACGATAGTTTTCATTAGAACCTCACGTCTCAAGACGTGGCCGATTGACTCGTCCCGTTTCTTCCCAAGATTTTCAAAAGACTTCACTTCTGCAAACACCACATTCCAAACGCCTCAGCCCTTGGCATCTCTGCTGCCGTAATCGTCAATGCCTAGCTAAAATAACTGTGCTCCAAACGTAGGCCCTAATGCGTTTCTTCCTCGAGGCCGATTTATGTAAAAATGTTAGCAATTAACGAAAAATGAGCACCACAGCTTTTGAGCGTTTAGAGGAAAAGTTATCGCGGCCTTTTCGCCCTCAATCATTCTAGTTAAGAACTAACAGCGAACTGCCTCACACTCTGCATTGAAATTGAGTCGAGATTTTTCTAAGCCGCATCGCCCATGTCTTTTCCGGAGTTTATTTATCAATTCTACATTAGATCCATTTTATATTTCATCCCAAGATGTCTCCTTCCATGAATCACGGTTTGAATTAACAACACACTGCTAAAGAGCGCACCAAACACTTATCTCTGACTCTGCGCGTCTCAATTTTTTCACGCTCTTTCTCGCGCTAATGTCACACTGACGTTTTTTTCTATAAACGCCGCCATTGCATGCAATGGCTATGCATGGGAAGTGACGTCTTACGCCACGCTCATAATGTACAGCTTTTTTTGTTCTTCCACCGACGCTGTTCTCTAAACTTCAACGCTGGTATTCCCAGCTCAGATTCTCTTTTTTGATTCTCCTCTTCGCTCAGGCTTAGGGCCGTATTCTTAGTGGACCCTACATATCCGTCCCTACATAACAAAAGGCCCCTACATGCGTTTCTCAGTCGACCCTACATAAGTGGTGGGGGTTGATTCCGTTGTCAAGTTCTCTGTAGATGACGTAGATGATGGCGCAGTGCTAATTTTACACTCTGGTGGCGTAATGGAACTAACTATGAAACTAAGAAAAGACGACCGAAAATTTATGACCGAGCAAATTGTTTTTGTAGGGTGTAGGACTGGTTCAGCTACCCTACATCAAGTAGGGCCCGTTTAGTTCCAAAAACGGCCATATGTAGGGGCTGATGACGTATCCAGGGTCGGTTGGCCCTACAGGGTCGACTAAGAATACGGCCCTTACTCCTCTGATTATTTCCATTTTGCTTCGTCCGTCGCTGGTCACGTTCGACCACCCATAAGAGTGGCACAATTCCTTAAGAAGACTCATCGTTCCCGCTCGACCCATCTTTTTCCGTGACGCATTGCTCGTTTGACACCTCGGCAATCATCTTGAAATTAACTGGGAATATTTTCGGCCCATTTCAAAACCTTTATAAATATCTCAAATTTCAAATCAGTATTTTCTCAGTTGTTATTTTTTTGTAATTGAGACTCAGGCAAGTGTTTACTGTCTCCTCTTCATGCCCTGAAAATTTAAAATCGTAACTTTGATTCTAAAACAAGGTTTTAGTTTAGTTATTTTATTCTGTCAACGGACCAAATACGACCAATAGAGTGCGAGCGACGCGTTTTCATCTCCTACTTGTTTTAGTTGGACATCGGCCTATTTTCTTTCGTGGCAGAAAAATATATTTATTCTCTTCGCATTAATTTGCTTTTGATTCCGTAATTTAATCACATTGAGTCTTCCCATACTCTTCTCTGTGGTGTCGCGTCATACACGCCAGCTTTAATGATGTCAAATTTACATTTACACCTGACAGTGCAATATAAGCCAAATTACCAGCTATGTGATGATCGATATCGCAATGAGAATGTGTTGAGAACAACGAGTAAAAATTAGGAATGGTCGGATCGGATATCTCGGATCCAAATATCCGCGGATATTGCCCTTCATCGGATACATCGGATCCAAAGTCGCGGAAGACATCGCATCTGGATCCGAAATTTTAAATAATAGCTTCAGTGAATGCAATAATGGTGGGAAGGGTTCCGATTCTATCTTCAAATGCGCCGTCGCATGCGATTCTTGTCCTACTCATGAACCGTTTTGTTTGAAAGCTCTCGCCGAGGTTACGTAGGAGAATTTCAGCCACGGAAAATAAAAAAGGCAAAATACGACTGGCATATTGTGTGACTCTTCTCAAGAGATTGAACAATCATCGGGGGAATCTCAGCGTCAGGAATTTGAAAATGCGTTTGGATCCGAAAATATTCGATCCGAAAGATCCGGCTCCGAGAATGAAGGATCCGATCCAAATCCGGATCCGAAAAAATCCTGGATCCGTCCATCCCTAGTAAAAATAAAATTCTTCTAAAAACCTTAGAGAGAATATGTGATCACTTCGTTGGCCAAATCATGAATGAGGCATGATGACCTGATGAAAACAATCATAGAAGGACAAATGGGTGTGAAGAAAGGCATAAGAGTGACCGGAATGAGTTACAAAGAACAGGCTATTTAGGATGTAAAAGAGAAGAGCTTCGTAAATATGAAAAGGTGAGCAGATAGGAGAGCTTAATGGAGAGCTCCGTCAAACCAATCGTGCAATTGTTGAATCATGATAAGAGCGACTATAAACACAATGTATAATAAATTATTTTTAACCCGAAGGTATCAATGGTCAAGGAGGGCAACTGAATTAATTGTGTATGACACACTAATAGCTAGTTCGGAGATAATTGTATTAGCGTATTCATAGAGCAACGAATGGAAAAATGACATGTAATGCACAGAGAATTATTTTTTACCGTTTCGTGACGCTATCATTCATCCAAATAGCAGCATGGCCTCAAAAAGGCGACAAACGGTGGATACTTCGCGTTCACGAAATATTTATGAGGAAAATTCAAGGGAGGACGCTTCAGATGATAAGCACATCCCGACGACGAAAGCACGGAAAAGTATCTGAGAGGAAAAGGAGGAATACGTTTACACAAACGCATATGCTATTCAGAAAGTCGGCGAGAGTGAGTTTAAATTGTTTGCTTATTCTTGCCACGTTTTTGTCGAATAATAACCCAATTTTATCACGATAAAAGGACTCGTCAAACGCACGTTCTACTACTCAGCGAGAGAGAATGATAATAATGTATACATGTAAAGAGCAAGTTACTCACTTCAAATTAGTCAAAATTTATTACTATAATTTAAGATCCTTATCAAAAAACATAACTAAAAAAACCATCAATAGTGAGAAAGCCACGATATGAGCGACAATAAGCGATTATAATGTTAATTTTTCGTAACATCTTACCATATCCAATTAAAGAAGGTTGAAATGATAATATCACTTTGTTGATTTTAAAAATAATATAGAAAAAGGATTGACTTAAGATATAAATAAATTATGTTCAATCTTGGGCATGCATCATACTTATTGACCATAAACATGGTAAAAACTTTTAATATTTGCAGAGGGAAAGATGCATTTTGCTGCATTTGTTTAAAAATTTCAGGTCCCCGTTGAAGGTAGTCATGGTCATGAAGTACACTTTATATTTTGGTAAATTTTACGTAAAAATGTGTCAACCGAAATTTGTACTCTCGGTGATGAAGAAATATATAATTCATTACTTTTCAATCCTATACTACGCGAGTTCCAATACTTTATTGTAAACAATTGTGAATAAATGAACTGCTATCACCTCATCGTCGCGCTGCGAACGTTTTTGAAAACCGATTTCAATGATCTCTGATTGTAAATCGCAAAATAATATACAAGAACTTCTGAGTGGGGTGTCCTTTATGTAATATGTTCTCGCCCATTCCATCCCAGTCCTTCCTCCACCATATGTAATCGTTCAAAGTCTCCCCTTCAAATGTTCGCTTGATGCATATATCGTGCGATATCGTGCAGCCGATATAAATTGAACACTAACAGAACTGATAGCTTGGTAGGGGAAAAAATATTTAAGGGGGGTACTAACGGCGACGCAGGCCGTTGCCATGGCAACGCGAGATTATTATGATCGATTACTCCCAACTCGTGTGTCTGTTGACATTCGAAAGGAGAGGCAATAGGAGACGAGAAATTACTTAATTCGATAACAAACTTAAATGTTTAGAAAACACTTCCTGTCTTCAGTTATCTCAAAGCAACCGACTATTCACTCGAATGAATTCAACTGCAGACGGCGCAATGAATGCAATACACGGCTGACGATTGATAAATAAGTAACTCTCTTGCAGATGGTCCCTTGAGATTCATTTCGCGTTCGGTCGACTTACCGAGGACAGTTATAGGAATTTGTCTCAACCGGTGGCATTTTGTCTACTTCCAAGTTTAAAAATTAAATTATCATTTTGACATTTAGGTGTATTAAAGAGAGAAACGTCATAATAGCTATTTCTATTTCAGACAAAATATGTCACATCAGAGAAAATACTGAGGAGAACGTTTCTATAAATACTGGAATTTCAAGATGATAGTATGATGAAAGACGATAGTTTGTTATGTTTACAATAAAGACTGAGGTTATTCCTACTCCAATTATTATAATTTTACATAAATTGTCCATTCTGGGGATAGTTTTACACATTTACATTAAAGACTGAGGTATCCCTGAAGGTTATCTTTCCTCCAATACTAGAATTTTAATGTAAAAGTTCCATAGTTTGGCATGTTTACATTGAAGATATAAGTATGCCTGAAGGTTATCCTGTCTTCAATAACCTAAGTTCTTAATAGATTTTGAAATCTATGAATTGATTTTCATGTGAGACTGAAGTATGACTGAGGGTAATTCGTACTCCAATATTTATAATTTTACATAAATTGTCCATTCTGAGGATAGTTGTACACATTTACATTAAAGACTGAGGTATTCCTTGAAGGTTATCCTTCCTATGTTTTGGCTTTTAATGAGACTACAAAATTGTGTCTGATAATTCCATATTTTATTTCATAAAATCAAAAACATATACGTCCCACAGTTTTATTCATTACTTTCTATCTTTTACGGCTTCATACTTGTACACTGTACAGCATTTCAATTTGAATATGTTTGGCGCCCGCCGCCATTTTCTGTGACGTAGGTATGCCTGTGACGTTATCTCTCCCTCCATTCGGAACGACTTCTCCTTGGGGGCTGGCCCATAGAGCATCTAGTGGCGGTAGGCCGAACCTCCACTCCATACTTCGCAGTCGGAGTGCGGGTCGAAACTAAACCATTCGAAGGTGAAGCACGTGGTCCCTCCGCTGCGAAACATTATCTGTACTTCGCCTCGTCCCACAGATCGTTTATTTTAGTTTCGATCCGAAATAGTTTTGACTCCGATTTCGTTTAAACCCTGGGTTTAGCTCCCCGGGTTTAAATCCATTTATTGTTTCGTTTCTACATTTCGCTCCCGGGTCACGCATTGAAATTTCACTGGTTTTGACTTTCGTTCAGTTTCGATCGTCAACCCTTGATTTGATGCGGTTAGCAACCTCACTTCGACACTCAGCTGCTCTGAAGACGATACGCGAATCGAGCAACAAAACGTCGCTTATGAAAAACCTGACCTGGATGAGAATTCGAGAAAAATTCCCGCAGAGTGGTCAAGAGGTTCTAATGCCCCCGAAATTTTATCTTGAGCGTACCCTCTCCAAATGAATCCTTCGAAATGGACCCCCCGCTCTCGATATTTGTCTCCCTCGAAAATTTTTCCTGAGTACGGTCTCTTTGGCCGTTATGTCCTAAACTTTGAATCTCCCACGAATCCCACTTTTAGTAAAAATATCCGAGGATTATCATGAACCACTGTTCATCACATGTTATCATACTGAATACCTGCATCATAAATGTCCAGTGGCGAATATAAACATAAATTTTGGGAGGTGGGGCATTTGGCCCATCCCTTACATTCCTCATTGTATTTTTTGTTAAACTTCACAAGAATAATATTCATCTACATCTACATAATACCCTGCGAGCCACCTCTCGGGTGTTTGGCAGGGGGTGATCAATCACCAGCATGCAGCATGCATTTGGACTCCCACATGCGCACCACATCGTCCAAAAAACGTCCTGTATACTAAAAAATTATACTACTATATGCTGTTAGAAATAATAATTGAATTAAGAAACATGCATTAATTTTACATAGGTTAGTAGGCTACACTACAAGTCATGCAATCTATTTACGAGTTCTATTGCTGCCGTTATAATCTCTTATTGATCGTGGAAAAAATGACATTCGGAATCTGTCTGTTCTACAATCTATCTCTCTTATTTTATTTATATGATCTGATCTTCCGTAGTATGTTGGCGACCGTAAGATATGGTTAACTTCGTCAGAAAAGACATTGCTCTTGAATTTATCTAAAAGGTTTAGTCTATTTTTCAATCTACGGTCCGACAGAGATTCCCATCCGAGTTTATCTAAGAGGTCAGTTACACTAACAAGACTATCATAACGACCTTTCACATACCTGGCAGCTCTTCTTTACACGCTCTGTAACTAAGCCTTATTCATGAGGGTCCCAAACACTGGCAGCGTATTCCAAATGTGGTCTAACCAGGGAAAAGTAGCTAATTTCTCTCACTTTGCCGTCGCACTTTCCTAATATTCTTTTAACAAAACCCATTTTACGATTAGCTTGACCGGTTATTTCTCGAATATGTTTATTCCACGATAGATCATTATTGAGTCTAACTCCTAGATATTTCACGGATTCAACAGTCTCTAATTGGGTACCCCGAATCATATAGCTACTTTTTATGGAGTTGTTCTTCTTCCAGAAATTCATTACGACGCATTTTTTTTCAAATTTAATTCTAACTGCCTAGCATCGCACCAAGCTTGGATAGCAGCAAGGTCATTTCAGTCATCTATATCTTTGCTGGAACGGATTTCTCTGTAAAGTACAGCGTCGTCTGCAAATAATCGTAACCTACTGTGTACTACTTCGCCAATGTCGTTTATATAAAGAAGGAATAGGAGTGGGCCTATGACACTACCCTGAGGAACGCCAGAAGTGACTCTAACCTCATTGGAGACTGCACCGTCTAATACTACTCTTTGGACGCGGTCGCTCAAAAATTCTCTTATCCAGGGAATGACATCTTCGTCTAGACCGTAAGATTTCAGTTGTTTTATTAACTTTCCGTGGGGTACTTTATCGAATGCCTTTTTGAAATCAAGAAAAATCGCGTCAACTGGAATGTTGTCTTCCCCGGAGACTAAAATATCGTGGGCGAAAAGCGCTAACTGAGTTTCGCACGATCTGCTTTTCCTGAATCCATGTTGAGTTCCCATTAATAAGTTTTGCGCGTCTAGGTGTTTCATTACCGAGCTGACTGCGATGTATTCAAGGACCTTGCATGAGATGGACGTTAAAGATATCGGCCTGTAATTAGATGGCTGTTCCTTGTCTCCACTTTTAAATATTGGCGTTACATTACCGATTTTCCAGTCATTAGGTACTTCGTGTTGCTTGATGGATTTACTGAATATTAACTGCAAGTAGGGGGCAATTTCTGAGGCTAGTTCTTTATATACGCGAGAAGGGATTTCGTCTGGACCAGGTGATTTATTTGGACTGAGCGATTTCAATATATTTTCTATTCCGAGCGTACTAATGTCAATAGCTGGCATCTTATGTATACAGGGATTGTCATCGGTATCGGGTGAGTTCTCGGAAGGCTCGGTGAACACGCTCTTGAAGTAGGAATTTAATAAATTGGCTTTATCGTAACTGCTAGTCAACACATCTCCATTGTCGATTCTCAGCGAACATACGGTAGATCGTTTACCTTGAACTTCCCTAACATATGACCAAAATGCTTTTGGGTTATCCTGTAACTGCTCTACTAGTGTTTTTCTTTTAAAATTCGTGAATGCATTCCTGAACGCTTCCTTCGTGGCGGCTTTAGTCATCCTATATTTTTTTATTATTAGCTCGCGTTCATTAGCGGATAAATCCGTGCTGACTTTTTTCATTTTAGCATGACACGCTCTCTGTCGCCTCAATAATTTTCTCACTTCCGCGTCGTACCATCTCGGTTAGCTGCCTTCTTTTACTGTTTTACTAGGGATGTTGCTATTTATTCCCGAAGTTACGAGTGAAAGAAAGGCTTTCCAAGTATTCTCAACATTTAACTTTAATACTGATTCTTGAAACTCGGGGAAAGCATTTTTCAGATGACTCTTAAACCCATCAAAATCAGCTCTTTTAAAAATGAAAACTTTACGCTCTTTTTTAAAGTTTACAGCGGTATTTAGAGAAAACTTTGCAGTTACTACCCTATGGTCACTTATTCCTTCGACAGTGCCAACGTTTATTACCTGATGTGGTATATTTGTCGCTAATAAATCAGGAATACTTTCTCCTCTGTTTGGTGCGGATGCTATTTGAAACAATAAATTAGATGTAAATGTGTGTAATAAAGCCTCGCAGATCACTTTATCCCTCCCACCAGGAATGTAGCTATAAGTCTCCCAATCTATAGAAGGTACATTGAAATCTCCACCCACAATCAAGTTTCTTTCAGGATACTTGGATGATACGCTGTTTATTTGATTCTGAAAATCCAACATTGACATTATATCTGAGTTAGGTGGTCTGTAATACGAACATAATAAAATAGTTTTGAATTTTGGACATTTAATTAAACACCACACAGATTCAACGCTGGTCTCAGTTACGGTTATCGCTTGGCTGACGATTGAATTCTTTACAGCTATAAAAACTCCGCCCCCAACTCGATTAATTCTATCTTTCCGATAAACAGTGAACGATTTTGGGAAGATCTCATTGTCTGAATCATCATCTGTTAGCCAACTTTCTGTTCCAAAAATGACGTTACACTACGTACTATGAATTAAATGGTGGAATTCGGGAATCTTATTTCTTAAACTACGGCAATTTAACCACAGCCACGATTAAAACTTCGGAACTAGTATTATTGCGATTCGGGAATAATTCTGATTTGCTTTTGTCGAATAGACTATTCACAGGTTCTAAACCGCTGATAAATGGAAATGCATTTGTTATTGTCTCACCATTATAATGACTTGAGCCTTGGCTGCCTTTGAAAGTATTGCTCGACTGACGCTTCTCGTGCTTAAAAGTAATACCTGTATCATTTTAAATCGGTAATGCTGATTCTGAATCGCTGATTTTTCTTTCTACTACTCTATTCTCATTTCTGGAAGAATTTTTGTCAGTGAAAAGTTTTGAACTTACCCCTTTAATTTTCAACCCACTAATATATCTACAATGCCCTACTCTCTACTCTAAAAAAGACCTACAGTGCTCAAATATGCTACTCGCTACACGACTAGCCGACTCGGCCGTGTAATGGACTCTAATTATTAATAATATTATACATGCATAAAGGAGTATCACCGCAAGTAATGCGATCATGACCTCGCGAATGAATAGTGATTCTAACATTTTCCCTACTAAAGACGAAAATATACGTCTGGACGTTTCTTGACCCGGGAGACGAAAGCCGAAAATTTTCGTCGGAGATTTTCTTTCGCAGGTGAACGGATGCCGAATATATGTTTCCTAGCTCTCCCCCTTTTATGACGATCGCGGGGGTGCGATGTCTTTGTTTCGGGACTCAACACTGTGGGGCTTAGGCTTTCCCTCGAAATCCGGGAGCAGATAGCCTGAACCCTTATCTTATATCATATAGTCTTATATCATCCCTCTTAGCGGTGAGGGACCGCGGGCATACAATTGTTTATCCAGTCATTTTGCGAAATTAATATTTGTTAATTTCTCAAAAAATATAAACTAAGAATTGAATTATTTGTCTTTGGAGCAGCGTTTACAATTTTTAAACGATATTCGACGATAAATATTAACTTATAAATAAAAGCGAACAAACTGTGTATGAATCCACCAATTTATTTATGTGGTACTACTAGTATCGACGCAGCGGCGTCATCATCAGGTACAAAGGCTACAAAGAAACAAACATCCTTATATATCATGTGGTATCGGGAGGAAGAAGGTAGGTGGAAGGGGTGGCTGGGAAATCTGAGGTATGTGATTGGGCGTTGTGGGAGGGTGGTGAGAGTTGGCGAGGGGCGGGGTGTGGAAGACCGTTGGTCAGGAGTAACGGAAGGTTGTTAGTGACTAAGGTAATGACGGAGGTGTCCGTAGGAGTGGGGGGAGGGGAAGGATTATGGGTTGTTGGTTTTTCCGTGAGGTCCAGAGAGGCTATTAGGAGGGGGGAAAGGTTTTCAATGATATCCTTTTTCTTCTTCCTCCCGATACCACATGTTATGGATGTTTGTTTCTTTGTAGCCTTTGTACCTGATGATGACGCCGCTGCGTCGAAACTAGTAGTACCACATAAATAAATTGGTGGATTTTTTTACAGTTTGTTCGCTTTTATTTATTAGAATGAACCTCCACAAAGTTGAGCCTGTTACGATAGAGATTAAATATTAACTCAAGTATATCTCGATTTCAGTATAAAAATCAACATGGAAATTGTTGCTGCATTAAATGCTTTAATATTGATGGTAGAGCTTCCTTCAGAATTTGACAATTCTCAGAATAAAATGAGTAATTCAATTCAAAGTTTGCAATTTACGTTCAAGCAACAATCATCCATATAGCTAATTCAAATGAACAAAGTATGATTGACTGCGAACCAATGGCACTGGTGGGGTTATATACATCGAAAGGAGGGAGCCCAACTTCACTCATAGTCCGAGATAATGCGGAGTCCCCGCTTGGAAGGGTCAGAAAAGGTCGGAGATGAATGTGCGTGTTTATCAGCGAGACCCTTCTTAACGAATGTCCAGGAAAAATGCTCCGTATTTAAGGGATGGAAGAATCTCTCGGGGCTCAGTGCGGCAGTCATTCCAAGGAGAGAGCTCCACCGTCTCGAAATGGCTAATTCAGACAAAATTACTTAACTATTCTTTATTTTCCTCAGGGATGCCGACTTACAAAAAATATTGGGGGGGGCCAAACCGGGGATCTTTCCCCGGGAAATTTCATAAATAGTGAGTTATAAGTTCTTTAAGCATTTTAGAAGAGTCATATGATCAACATTAGAACCCTGATAACTCGAATCTCGATATCTGGACACTCCGAGGAAAATCGGCAAGCCTGACACACTTTTTCCTCTCACCCATAACGAATTTTTGATGGGGCTCGGGCCCCCTTAGGCCCCATGGGGTGCAGGCGCCACTGATTTTTCTTAGCAGTGAGGTAAATTTTTATTACGAGGGAATTCTTCTGGTAACCTTGGGAAAAAAACAGGACCTGGTACAGGGGCAACTTCATCGGCCTTATCATCGGAAAAGATGAAAATAATGATCGAAGGACAGGTGGATGGGAAGATGGGATGAAGAAGGCGGAGATACATGGAGTGGACGATAACGGATGAAAAAACAGAAGAATTACGTGAGAGTTAAGAGATCAACTGTCAGGAGGACTGAGTGGAGACTGTTGTGAAATCAATAACCCTGACGGTGACTCGTGACGATGATAATGTTGATAATAGCAGCATTGCCTCTCTTCCCAAATCATTGTAACTAGAGCCTGAAAGTGCTTCACTTCGCTTATTCCTCATATCCACCTCCTATCTGCCCTCAAATTCCGATATTTAATATTCTTTCTCCTGTTTACATCTAACATTTTCTGATGCACTCCATTTATCGAAAACAATCAGTCTTTTCACTCTTAACATCAGAATCCGATTTTAAAAATTGGATCAGCTTTTATTTTATGGAATCTCTCAATTATAAGTAAAATTAATAATTTTTTGACTTTTAAAGGAAATTTTAGTGATATTATGTAATTTTCGACACTTAAATGAAACATGCATCGACCCAGATATCAGAAATGAGAATGAATATGGGTTGCCAGCATCCGCTTTTCAGAAATCGAATACATTTATTTTTTCAATGCATTACCGTTTCTGCTATTTCACACTTCATACCTTAGCCATGATTAAAGGCATATGCTGATGGCTGAGGCTGACTTGAAAACTGTCGTTGATAAGCAATAATTGGACAGAGGAAGGTTATGAGGATCGCACATGAAGAGCAAATGTAGCATGGATACGAGAGTGAGGCCATAGCAACGAGACAGATCCAAAAGCTCAAGCCCTTCCCATTCCGATATCCGGCCGAAATTTTGGGGGGGACCTCCTCCTCCAAATGAACCCCTCCCCCCCCCCCCGAAATGTCCCTCCCTCCGGACACAAAAATCTTACCGCCGAAAGGAGCGGAAAATTTTTCAAGTCCCGAATTGACGCAGGCTCGGCAATTCCGCAGAAACAAGCCTCCGATGCTAGTGGCAATAAGCTGAGCGTCAATCGAGAGCCTGCTTCACGGTCAAACCAAGAGTCTAGAAGTCCTCGGAGGATGACCATGTATCTGACGGAGTGGGGAACGAAACACCAAGACGACTTAGTCAAGAAGTTTCCTGAAGGAGGCCTTTCAGCCGCAGAAAGCATTTTTGGGCGTAGCCCTGGGCACAATGTGTCCAAGTACAAAAGCGTAACGTACGTAACTTATTTGCGTAACTGTACGATATTTCCCATTAAAAATCTTCAAATCCTTAATCGACCGTGAATAGCTGGGATGCCTTACTAACATGCTTCGTCTCTCGCGGAAGGAAGGGGGGAATTGGGAACCACTGGCCGTCGGCAAATCATTACATTCCGTGGTTTTCCATGGAGGTGACCTTTCCGGAGGTAGTGCCTTTTTTATAAGTGATTTTTCCACTACTAAAAACTTTATTGCCCCGTGAAGTGTGATGAAATGAAATTAATGAGTAAAATGAGAAATGAATGAATGAATAAAATGCTTCCGTTTCACTTCGAGGAAAAATAGTCGATGTGGAACGATACATCGCAAATACCGCCCCCATTCTACACTGCGACGTCGTGTCTTTTTTAAATAAATATCAATATTCAGTCAATTTTTTTTTTACCTTGACGCATTCTTGAATGAAGAAGTCGATGCAATGAAAAATTCAACTTAATTTTATGATGAATCATTTATTTCCTACGCTGCCAGTGTACATGGATATTTACATATTCAGGTTAATGTGTTGGCAAAGACGTTACAATTTTTCTGGTGCACATGAGTAACATCTCCGTTAAAACTTCGCCAATAAGTGTGAGGGTTCAATTGTTTGTGAGCTTGTAGCAGCGATAGGAGACTATTCATCTTTTCCTCCGGGATGGCTCCGTGGCCTGGCATTCGCCCGAGACGCGAGGGAAACCGGTAAAACCCCACGCAGGCCGCCCTGTATTCACTGGAAATCACTCATTAGGCTGCAACTCCTTTCCTTCGGGATGGCTTTCGTGGCCTAGTAGACGTGAGCCAAAATTGTTTCACTTGTATGTTATTATGGTGGTGGGTCGATGTTGTGTCGTCCATTGAGGAGATGTCCTTTCATCCTTCTCAATCCATTTCCTCGTCGTTTCATCCAATCTGGGGCCGTATTCTGTAACTCCAAACCGATCGGTGCGGCACCGATTCGTCGGGTGCGACGTCACACCGACTCCCGGCAAGAAGTGGTGCGACTCTGTACGAACCCGATCGGTGCGGCACCGAGGTGAGGACGGGAGTTCGTCGGTAGCCGTACCGACAGCAAAAAGGTGTCGGTACGGCCACCGACTAGTGGGTTTCATTGGTGCGCATTGTACGTTTTATTTTGTTTTTATCTCATCACCGAGTAAATAATGAGGTTTGCTGCAATGTTATCTTTTTCTGCCCCTTCGAATACGCCTCTATAATTCACTGTGTCATCATCTATATTGATTGCCTTGACAGAAATATAAGATATTGGTTAATAAACATGAGGTTTGCTAACATATAATGACTTTCTCTCATATATGTTACCACTTTCACTCGCTTGTAATAGTCTTTATTTCTCTCTATCGTCATTTATTTTCTCCTTTGACATAAAAAATATATGTTTGATTAAATATGAGTTTTGACGCAATGTTATCACTTTATCTCACTCTGAATAGGCAACTATTATTTTACTCAATCATCATTTGGCGTTTCTCTCGGCATAGAAATAAGATCTTTTTATTTAAGTTTGCCACAACGGCATCAGTTTCTTTCATTTGTAACAGGCAACTATATTTCATTTTATCGTCAGCCATTGATTCCCTTGACGATAAAAGAAGATATTTGTTAATAAGTATGAGGTGCCGCAATATTATCATTTTCTCTCACTTGGAATGCGCAACTTAAACATATGTATTTCACCCAATCACAATTTCTTTACTTCCTCGTCATTACACTTCTTTTAATTACACCCAGCTCCATATTTTTATAACAATGTTCTAACTTGTTCCTCTAATATGACATTTACATTTGCTTTTGAATCCTACGTTCACGTTCCATGGTATGTTATTTTCGTCTGCTACGGTGCCAATGGCATAACCTTCCGTTGATAACATTTAGACGGAACTTACTTAATGACAACTATATTACCAAATCATGAATACATAGCAATATACGGAACCAATATTTAAAAGAAACTACGATCTCAAGGATAGTTTCAATAATTCATTCCAGCAACAACAATCTCCATCACATACAAACCATATTGTGATGTTGTAATATTGTTTCCTTCGATTCTGTAGGTACAGCATTACTACCACACATTACATAAGCATTGTTAACAACTTATCCAATATCGATTATCTTAATCTAGCAATAAGTCGTAATTTCCGCAAAGAAAAAGATTGAGAATGACGACAACAAACTGTGCCAATGAGTCTTCACTTGTTTTTACCCTTTTTTCATTGGTGGAGACACGTTTAACTTCGGATATATTCGGATTTTCCCTGTTTGGGAAGGAGGAGGAACCGTACCGACTGGTTTGATACCGACGACCATACTGAATCGCTGAATTTGCCGTCGTCGGTATGGAAACCGTCGTCGGTATGGAATGATGTGCAGTCGGTGGGCTGGGAAGGGAAACCGACCGGTGCGGTAGGTACCGACGAAATACAGAATACGGCCCCTGATCACTTCCAGGGACATTCCGCGCAGATCCATTACATTGGCGTGTGCTCCTGTGGCCGTCTTCATCGAAACTGACCCATTAGTGCGTTTTCGTCTCCTAGGCAGCTTCAGCATTGTTGGCCACAAGCTTGCCGTGATCACCCCTGCGACTATTGTTGCCTCGCAGAATTGCACGATGGAAGTAGGTACGACTTTCTCTGCTACCATAACAACATGGCACACGGTTGCCATTGTTACAGGTTGCCGTACATTACTCGTTGTACCCACCATAATTCAACATTGTTCTTACGAATTATCATGACTCGGATACGAAACATCGTTTTCGTTTTGGAGATGAACTGCGTAACGCGTAAGATTCACATTTGTATTTTACCAGATGAAATGTAATAAAACTAAATCAAACATCACAACATGTGTAAATATGTAATGGGTCCAAACACGGCATAAATCTGGCATCAGCTAAGAGGGATGCTATTTTATTAAACTATCGTTCCCATGCTCAAAATTTTCAAAGGATACGAAAACCATGTGGTTTATCAAACATCATTCAAATTACTGGCAAATTTCAAACGTGGGTCAGGTATTGATTGCACCTTTCCCTAGGACTAAGACCTTACTAGGGTGGAAGACGCTTTCGAGTTCCTATGGCCCCATAGATCTACACTGGTGGGATTCATTCTCAATTAATCCCGATAGGTATCCACTCATGTCAGAGAGGTCAATGCGCTGGGTAAGGAGAGACAGCTTCTCTGCTAAAGCACAGTACAAGTGGATACTTGGGAAGGCGGACGAGAGAAGATAAGAGGCATTCGAGGTGTGGGTGTGGCGAAGACTGGAGGAGGTGAAGTGGACGGAGAGGAGGAGGAACGACGAAGTGCTGGATATGGTGGGTGAAGAGAGGCAGCTTTTAAATGAGATACGGAGGAGACATAAGGTATAGATGGAGCGACTACTTAGCCGGTAGGGGATGTTGAAAACAGTGTTAGAGGGTAGAATGTTAGGGAAACAAGGGGGAGGAAGGAAAATAATGGGATTTCTATATAGAATGATAGGGAGTTAGCCTCTTAGTTAATAATGTAAGGGTCTAAGGTTCTATTTCGGGTGAAACCTTCGGATCAATAAACATCGCCCACCTATCCTAGAAACATGAATTGATGATTACCTAAGCGTTTCAACACCCTTAATGTTTACTGTAATAATTTAGTGCATTCAGTCTATCGGATTCCCCTAAATCGCCGTCATTCTTTGCAGCGGGGGCGTGCTTTAGTAGCATTGCCTAATATTTATACGGGTTATTTTTGAGTGATCTCTACGATTTAAGGAGCCTGAGCATATGAATATCATGAGTGAATCCTTTCGGCCTACCGCCGGTCGAGGGTCAAAAATTACTCAGGACATTTCGGATACCGATGCGGTTTTCGAAACCTTCGCACCGGGGGCTTGGTTCAGCGGTATTATCAAATCGGCATCAATTCGAGGGAATTTTTGGCTTCTATTTTCGATGTTAAGACTTTTCTCTACGGGACCATCTGCTCATTACAACCCCTCAAAAAATTCTTGGTATGGACAAGTGTACACATTGGAATATAATGTGATGAAATGTGAAAGGAACCAACTCAACGTATGGACATAACCAAGATGATGTGGGTACTGACCTTAGACAGATGAGTAGGTAAGCACGAAAGCTGACGTTGGGCGACTGACGTAGAAAACATATCTGGAGGCCAGGATAAAAAACAGGATTCGCCCGCAAAGAATTTGAACAAATGCTCCGCCTGAATAAAAAGAGATTCTTAAAGTGTGTTCACCAACATCACATCCAAGGATATAAGATAGGAATAACTGCAGTTATGACATATCACAACATAAGATACCTACCACTACTATTCGTATACATGGTCAAACACAAGTCTTCCCTCAGCTCCCCACATAATGCACGGGGAAAGATCGAATGTTAAGCAAGGAAAATATAAATCACGGCTGTCAGAGACTTCTCTCCGCGACCACATCGTGTAAAAAAAACAAAGCACTCAGTTCGCATTACGTACAATGCGCCCATGCACTCGCTTTTATTTGAAGCGCTCTTTTTAAAGATTCATTAGAAAAGACGATAGCGTAACGCAATTACGACTTATGAAATAGTAAGGGAGAGCGGGGTAATAGCGCACACTTACGCATTTTTAGTTTATATCTTTCAATTGAAAACTTCAATGAAAGAGGCAATCATATTATCTTGAAGGAAATTCGATTCCTCGCCAATTCTTTGCTTCATATTTGGGAAACTTAACTTACTTTGAGTGTTGTATCCACTTTACAAAACACTAACACGGCACGGTATTGTCCCGAGTGCTGGGGCACTACCGCACAGAGCGGAATTGCCCCAACTGGTGTATGGTAAGAAGGCCCCGCCGTAGGGTATTACCCCGCTCTCCCCCTACCAAGGTGAATGAAGTAAAAATATAAATCATAACAATCATCTCCACACCCACATCTCGAACGCCTCCAATGTTCTCTTATCCTCTTTCCTAAGTTTCCAAACCGTAGAGAGCTACACTCCAGATCAAACTCTTGACGAACCTTTTCTTTAAACTCTTACATAACGATCCTCTCACAAGCTCCTTCCTGTTTATGAACGCCTCCTTTGCTAATCCTCGCTCGCGATGCTTCACAAAACCGCATAACCTTAGTTTTCTTATGATTAATCCTCATCCCATACTCCTAGCACTGCTTGTCCAACGCATCCACTAGAGCCTGAAGCCCCCCTCGCTGACTGGCTAATCAACGCCTGATCATCCGCGAATCTCACTGATTTGAACATCATTCCTCCCACTTTTACCTCACCCCACGCTTCCCTTACCATCTCTTTTGCGTACGCGTTAAAGAGCAGCGGCGATAGAGGACAGCCATGCCTCACACCTCGGCCCATGCTTGCCCACCCAGATTCTCCGTCCGCTACCCTCACTTGCGTGGTCTGGGCCATATACAGATTACGAATCAGTCGCCTATCCCTCCAATCTAAACCTATTTCCTTGAGAATATCCATTATGTTTACCGAGTTCCAGTGGCGCCGACTCCATGGGGCCTGAGGGGGCCCGTGCCCCCTCAAAAATTGGTTATGGGTGAGACGAAAAAATGTGTCAGGCTTTTCGATTTTCCCCAGAGTGTCCAGATATCAAGATTCGAGTTATCAGGGTTATAATATTGATCACATGACTCTTCTAAAATGCTTAAAAACTAAAACTTACTACTTAAAAAATTTCCTGGGGCAAGATCCCGGTTCCCGATTTGTCCCCCCCCCCAATATTTTCTGTAAGTCGCCACCCCTGCCGAGTTCACCCTATCAAACGCTTTTTCAAAATCCACGAAACACACATATACGTCCTGCTCATATTCTAGGTTCCTCTCCACCAGGGACCTCATTATTGCTATTGCATCACGAGTTGGCTTCCCTTTTCTAAGAAAATCCTCCTCTAAAGTCAATCTCTCCGGCCTGTTTCTTCCGTCGTATAGATCCTCCGCATATTCCTTCCATCTACTCAGTACCGTTTCTCTCTCGATTAGCATCCTTCCATCTTTAGCCTTAATTTTAGGCATTGTTTGCCCTATTTTGCCGCGCGATAGATTTAACTTGGCGTACAACGCGCCTACTTCTCCTTCCTAATGAAACTTTTCCATTTCCTCACACTGTCTTTTCCACCAAGCCTACCTAGCTCTCTTAGTTTCACGCCATAATCGATTATTAATTTGTCTATACATTCTTTTGCCCTGTTCTGTGTCCACGTTCTTCCACTTCCTCCTCTCCTCCATTTCCCTTATCATGTTCTCCGTTATCCTTCTACTGACACCGTAGCCAATTGACTTCTCCGCCGCTTTGACGATTCCCGTTTTAATAATATTTCGCCCTTCTACGGTCTGTGTATTTTCAATCTCCCGGATACTACTTTCCATTATTTCCTGATATTCTCTCCTCATACTCCCCTTCTGAGCTTCTACATTCCATTTCTTCGCCTTCCTAACTTTCAAGTCTTTTGAATCTTACGTTGCATTTCATGAGCACTAGGTTGTGGTCTGAATCCGCATCTGCTGCGGGGAAGCTGCGCCATTTTTTCCACACCATTTCTTAACAAACCTCTATCTTACCATGTGTAGTCTACCTGAAATCTCCTTATATCCCCAGTACGTTTCCATGTGTACTTTCACCCTTAATGATGATTGAACCAAGTTTTTGCGATGAATAAATTTTCTTCCGCACAATTCTGCTGCTTTATCTCAACTTTTGTCCCGCATTCCTAATCCAAATTCTCCTATTTCGTGTCCATCCCTTCCTTCCCCGACTGAGGTGTTCCAGTCGCCCATCACTGCTAAACTTTCCTTACTCGGAATTCCTTTAATTATTTCCTCGGGCTGTTCATACACCTCATCTACTTCTTCCTTCCAATGATTGTTAGTGGACATATACACTTGAACCATCGCAAGGTTGATGAGTCACACCTCAATTTCTACCACCATACTCCTATCCCTTACCTGGTCTACACCTACCACTCTCTCACCTATTAAATGCTACAGCTACCCCTCATTGACTTTCCTTTACTAACACTCCCTCATTCTGACCCTAAAAGAGATTTAGGAGCATGATAATATGAATGAGAAACACCTGATATGGCCACAAACCTATAGCCAAAGGTCTCCCACCTACAAGAAAAAATGAAATGCATCCTTTGTGAATCAATATGCCTTACTAGGGTCGCAACAAAACATCCACATTCACCTATTTCCTCCACATCTTTCTCTTACCATTTAAATCCACTTCAAGGCTCTACCACTCCAGTCAATGCAGGGGGTAAAAAAATAGATTAAAATTTCATCACAACCCTAGCGAGACATTGATCCATTGCACCTAAATTTCATTTTCTAACTAACAGGTGTGGAGCCAAGGGGAGGGGGTGTTTTGGGACTTAACCCCATCAAAATTTCTACCTTAGAGGCAAATGCCCACAGTAAATTCGCTGAGGAGACCAGTAGAACAGGGACAGTCATCCTACAACACTCTGTTTTCCAACACAGTCGCACAATGCAATGCCTGCACCTGAATCACTCACTAGCAATTAAACCACCCTCGCCAGGAATGAATGTTTGTCTAGAGGCAGGGAAAATTAACTATGTACTTCATAAAATATTAAGTAATAAACATAATTAGTCCCCAAATCACCAAGCCTCGAGTATTGGGCGATTAGAAACCTGAAACCTGGATCCTTACCTAGAGAAAAGAAGGCTGTCTTATTGTTTAAAAAAAAATTCCTGCATGAAATACTTGGTCCAGTGAATAATGAAGGATTGCAGCATATCAGAAAAAATATAGAATCAGGATCTCTTTAGCAAGACCCTGACATCATCACATTGATTAAGGTGAAAAGAATTAGCTGGCTTGGCCATGACCTGCAAAGAGATAAAAGGAACCAGGCAGATGGTGCGATGAGGTATTGAAGGATTTAAACCAGTGTGGAGGGACAGTTCATTCGGCAGGAGACAGAGGGGTGTTGAAGAGGCTCATTGACACAGCAAAGAACTGACTATGATTTGCTACGCCCCAGCAGCAAGTAAGTACGTAAACGTAATGAGTGACAATGTACAGAAATGGGCACAAAGAGTATGAGGGTTCTGGGCGAACCCTTCGAAGGATAATATGCACCGGGGCCGGGAACCAAGCCAGTGGCTTATACGCCCAATCACCCGGGGAGGGGTGAGGAAGGAAAAAGGAAAAGAGGCGCCGCTGCGATAGGAGCCTGTCGACGCCTCTGGGAAGGGAAAGGAATGGAAGGGACGGGACGAGGAAAAAAACACCCCAACGCTACAGAAGCGAAGAGGGCCCTACTATCAGCGAAACCAAGCATAAGCAATTAATGTTCCAGCGATTCTGGTGGATTTTCCTGTGAGGAAGAAAAATCCATCGATCGAATCGCTAGAAGAAATGGGCACAATGAATGTAAACACAAGGGATATTATTTCATATTGCAGCAACAAATGGGAAAGAATTTTAATTGATGGAGTTTTTAAGAAGTAAGGCCAGACACTCCACACTCTAATTTTTGGCAACATGCCGATTTTCAAAGGTCTACGAGTTCATTTGACCAGATGCAGGGGTGAATTGGTCACTGGCATCGACTTTGTCACGGTCCACTAGAGGCCAATTCACCCTTAAAAAAGCAACATCAAAAATTCAGATGAGCATTTTTCAATGAATTATAAAAAAAGAGTCCAATTTATGACTTGAAGAGTGTTTTCAGTTCTCCTGATGTATGAATAAACATGTTCAAATTTTTACTTTTTGTCAATCTAAAAAGCTAAGAGATTTTCAATAGTCATACAAACGAGGAATCATCATTTCTTCAAGAGATGGCAACAACCTGATCCTGAGCAACCTGGAAGTGAGAATATTCACTTCAGAACACTCACTCACAAGACTTTCGGGTAAACTGGATGATCAGGATAAATGCGTAACGTGGGCTAAGGCAGAGGTGGATGAGTGGAGATTCCCAGCCACATCATGTACCTACAGTCTGCCCTTAAACATAAGAAATGACCTTGTCAGATTACCCAATTCACAATTACATCATCACCAAAATCCAAAATCACAGTAATGTTCTGTTAGGGGTGACTACCCCATCACATTTTCAAAAAATAACATTTTCATACGAGTTAATTTGATTTTTTTATTTCTTGAAGTGCAGTACACTTAGAATTTTTTACTATCCTGTTCTTAACTATACATTTTTCTTGTGCAACATTAAATATATTTATTTTACATTCACAACTCTTTTAACAGGAAGGAAAATGTGAGTGTAACTGAAGTAACAAAACACGTAATGAATAACTCATTGAAGGGACTCAATTGAAGTAATAAAACACGCAAGTGCACATAAAATGTACAGCCACAACATTAGAGAGCCATCATTTGGTTCTGACTCGGTGAAATCCACAAAAAATCAAATGTACTTTTTTTTCCACTCATTAAAGAAATAGTACATGGTGAAATTCACCTCGTTAAGGTAGCATTCAAGATTTGTGCAAGCAAGAAAATATATAAGATATGTAGTAGATATGTAGATATTGTTCAATCACAACTGAGATTCACTTAGGTCCACCTAATTCATTCATGGCAAGCGTGGACCAACAAAACAAAGAAATTACACCCTTCGATGAAAGAAACAGATTAACCATGAGTTCAGCTACTTCAATGAGAATGGAATTTTGATGAATGGTCTTTAAAAGCAGCACACATTGAAGAATACCAATATCAACTTGCAGACATGGTTTGCTTCCTGAAGCAGTCACCTTGTTTCTTCATTGACTTCTGATGTGAATTTAATAAAAGAGATATCGCCAAATAATACTCAAACAAATCACCTCTTAACAATTTCAAGTACATTAACTGAAAACCTTCTACCATGACAGCTAACTAAAGGTTATATACAAACTTTTGTACTTCACCTACATGTTCAAATTAAGTTCACATTTTCAAACAATGTTTCCTAAATCCACAATCAACTGCAATGCCAAAAATCAAATTTAGCAATAAGAACTTCATTAAGTATTTTGTAAAATGTCAATTTTTTACAATCACAAGGCATATGATCTGTCACGTTGAAAGGCAATCACGGAAGTAGTACAACAGATGAAAGATTGTTCTACCAAAACTCATAAAATAGTATATCACCATGATTATAAAAAAATATATATTCACACATATTTCATCAGAGTTCATGTAACAAATTTTACAAAATCTGTGATACCACACAAGAAAATAGAGACGTACATCACTTCAGAGAGAGCAGTTATTAAAGCTCATCTTCTTACATGTACACATACTCTTCATCAAATACATATCTTAACCCATTAGTGCATAGTGTCTGATATATCGGACATGTGCCATGTCTCACATAAATACTTCTCTAGTCGATAAATTTAATGAGTCAACAAAAATATTAGCCGGGGGGGGGGGGGGGGGAGACAGACATCCATTTGAACTTAATACAGTATTAAAATGTAATTTAAATGTAGTGCAAGTCAGCTGGAGCCCATAAAAAAATAAAATACACACGTCCGATATATCGGAGGACGCTATGCACTAATGGGTTGTGGGGTAATTGCTAATAAAAAAAACAATCTATGTACATGCATTCATGCAACTAACAAGCTTCACACTGATTTTTTTTTAAATTCCCTGACCACCAAAAACAGCACATATTGGCATTTTGCATCAGGGTTTTTCAACAAGTTAACGATTAAACGTGCACGAACAACCATGCCCTGAATAGGGGCAACCTACCCAGGCTGGATTTGAACCCATGACCTCTTGTTTAACAGGCAAGGACTTAACCTCACTGTCGGCAGGGTAAATAATAATTAAATTGCCGAAACAACCAATCAGGTAGAGTTTAAAACAGAGGTAACGAAACACACATGTTTCTGCTCAATTTCCAAAGAAAATACGAAGGGAGTGTGAAATATTTCAGAGCGCTTGCTAGTAGAGGTGAATGAGATATCTTTAAGGTGATCTTAGCCAAATCAAATTGAATATGAAGCCCATAGGCAAGAAAAGGTTGCTGACCCCTGCATCAGCAAGTTTCCCCCCAAATCCTCCTTTTCTGTCCGCTCACCCCAACTGGCGTCGTGGCAAAATGGGCACTCCCTGGCTACCGCTCATGTCTTTGCACTCACCAATGGCCAAGCAGCTGAATCATGATGCACAAATTTTTTATGAAATCAATGACAAAGTGACATCATCTACTTTATGTTTTACCTCTTATTCAGCAGAAATTGAAGTTAATTGGCAGTTGAAAACCCCAAAGACAACATAACCCCTAGTTTGCAATGGACATAACAATGAACTCTCACTTTGCTGAAAAAAAAGGGTTCTGCAAAAGATGAAATCTCTAAATGCCTCACTAAAATGCTTTGAAGAGAGTGAATAGACCCCTCATAAAATAATTTTTCCTAAGCAATTTAAATACGTGAAATGATAGTATTACATATAAAATTGAATGAGATACAGTCATCAAAGCATCTCCTTACACTGTGTCGAGTAGGACATGACATTCTTCTCTTTCCCTTTCAATGTCTATTGCAATTATCAACAGTTCGTGAATTTCTATAACTTCCTTGGACGGAATCGGAAAGGCAAATTCAATAAATTAAATGACTAGTCAGACTAAATAAAACATGAAAGATGGATAAACCAAAGCCTTAGAATATCTCATTTCACAGAGATAAAAAATCATTTAAATAAGAAATAGAACTCAGTGGATGCAATAAAATGATATCGTCACATAAAAATCAATTCCGAGAATAAAATAAATGCTGTATTACAGTAGCAAAGATTAAGTTCAGAAACATACTTTCAAAAAATTGGTAGATCTTACATCATTATGACAACCATAACTACCTTCTTGTTAAAAAAAAAAAGACACCAACTGTATCACAAATAATTCCAGATTATAAAATTCCACAGAAAAAAGAGAGATATAAACTACATGTATACTCCTAGATATTTGAAGCCTCAAGGAGGGATAGCATAAGGCAATTTCCTATACATAATTACTCTTACTAAAATATTAGGAATATAAAACTTGGGCTTGTCTTCGATAATAACAATTTTGATCTCATACTTGTGCTTTAAATGTATCAACAGTTTATGTAAAAGTTGATTTGAACACTTAGCTTCTACTTTACCAAATACATATAATATGCAAAACAATTGCAAAGAAAATACACCCAGAACCAAATTCGACATTTACGAGGCATGATGTCCTGAAAAAATACACACATTTCCTTAACAAGCAATTGATACTTTTCATTAGAATTGATCGTATTCTCAAGAAAAATCTTAATTTCAATAGAATTTAAAAATGTGCTTAAAAAATTTCACAAATAGGAAGTAAGGAACAAAAATAAGCAAATTACACACTCACAATTTGTGATTTATGCAATGCATAACAACTGTTGAGGAGGCACTTAACTTAAATTGGAATTCTGATCATGAATTGAAATTGAAGTTTGAATTTACGAATACACACCATACTCAGGGTAATTTGGTACATCACCTTCTATGATGCTGGTAGTGCATATTAAAAATGTTATGCAGTGAAAATCAGCCCATTAATGCATCACAATATACATAATCACAACTTGGGCATAAGGCAAGGCACATCCACAAAACAAGGCACAATCATTGAACATGGCACTGATGGCTGTGACTGCAAACCATAGACTCCGAACTTTCTAAGAACTGAATATCCTTTTCAAAATAAGTACAAGATTACATTGAATACACCCTTCCACTTATCACAGTTGCATATGTAACCATGTACTTGCAATTCACCATTCTTCATTGTTCTCACAATTTGAGAACTAGATAAAAGTGCTTCAGCTCAATAATGATGGATATTCCTGTACTACTATGCATTTGATATATTAGGAATATATATTCTTTAAAATGAGAGTAATTACTTCTGAAATTTTACTGATCCCCATTGAATATTTTACGATAAACATTGAAGTTGGCAAGAAAATATTATCAAAATGACTGATGCCCAGATAAGGAAAAATGAATTATGTACATATTGCATCTTCTAATAAGAGTTAACATTAATATGCACGCCCAGCATAAGGCACACTCATACGTTTTTGCAAGCATGAAATGAGAATTTTTAAATTCCTATGGATAAAATATATCTCTTTTGGAGAGGATGGCATCTGCCCATGAATAAGTCATACATTAGCTCGGAAAAACTACACCCAAGTGGGACGGATGGGAGATCTTCTCTGAGAAAAACAAGTGCATTTGTAACGTCATATAAATCATAACTGAATTTTTTGAAACATTTTTGTGGAAAAAAAATGCATAATACATACAGGTAATTATGTATAGTAATTTGATTTCTATGAACAAATTACCACAAATTACACATCAACCTTTTGACTGAGCTATCAACCATAACAGTTACCTTTGAAACTTTAAATATGGATGGAATTGCAGATTGAAACACCCAAAATTAACCATCACAGTTTATAATAGGACCAATTGAACAGAAAATAACTAGTGTTCTGGGGTGCTTATAAAAATACCAAATTAAGCTCTATGAGTGAAAAAATAATTCTGACTTTAATCAAGTACACATGTAAAACTTATATCTTGAAGTATTATTCTAAGGTGCAACAAATACCTAAAAGTTCACTTCAAAATACTTCATATTCAACAAGCACACAGCAAGATGGAAATCATATTACATATTATCTGGAATATTAGTTCAACACTGAAAAATATACCAAACACAGCTGCATTTCTTAGATGTCAAAATAAATATTTAGTAATTTAAATAATAGCATAGTAATATAGAAAATATTAAGTAAACCTCAGAGATAATCATACATTGCTAATATGCATGTACTGTACATATTCTTTTAGAATGGCAAAATTGTACTATACGTACAGGGTTAAGTAAGCCATGATCATAGAATCATGATGACATTTAGATACCTCTGCACTGACAATAAGTGATAAGGCACATGAACAGCCTGAAGCATTGATATAATGTGTACACAGCATTTTCAAAATCAAAAAAAATAGTAGAGAATGCAAGTAACTGAATCATTTATGCAAACTGCATTCTAAGACGGTATTGCATTATCTACATAACGCTAATTGATAAGTCACACGAGGAGTAAATATACAATAATCGCAGATCCAACAACTCCTATGCAACCAATATCGCATTATTGTAGTCAATAGTTTTTACATCCATTACATTTCTAGTATAATTGACGATTAAATAATACATGAGTGCAGCCCCAGGCAAAAAGTGACCCATTTCAGCAGAGGCTTTTGAAAGATCAGCTGGTGGACATAATGTTGCAATTCAGCACCCACGCTGATACTGTTAAGACACACACACTAACAAAAATATTTTGCGACACATTGCAGAGATTCAAAAAATCATTTGAGTCACTGGGTCGTCATCACTGGATTTTTGAGTCTATCCAAGTCAAATAAACTTAAAATAAAGGAAAAAATGGCAAATTTTAGAGCAACAATGCCCTTCAACCCTTGTCATCGACCCAGTATAACCCCTGACACCTGGTGGATGGAAGGGAAGTTAAATAGGCACTTGATCAACTTTTTGTGAATTACTCAAAAACCGTGACAACAATTCAAGAGTACAAAATCGAAGTATGTAAAAAGTTATAGCTTCTGCAAGTTGGGAAAAGGTTGAAAATAAAATTCCTTAATTTATTGAATCCTTCACCCCAATCTTTGAGTGACAGCTTACTCAAATTAGAATACATAGTTGAATTTACTGCCCCGTAGAGTAAGGCAAAGCAAACAAGGGACGTGATGAAAGATTTCAAGCTTTCCTGACTGACGGATGGCTTGAGTGATTTCTTTTTGGGTATTACGCAGGGTCTGATGGTCCAGGCAGGCCAATGATTTGCTAGAAGTCTTTTCTAGCACCCTTAGGGTCCAGGTGCAGCATTTGAAATGGAGAAAAACGCAAGTAGAATCCACCCAAAACAGAGGAAAGAAGGGTGCTCAGGAATCATCTGCTCTGAGACAGGATATCCCAAAGATGAAGAGCTACACTCCTTGCCACTCGCAAATGGTTCACTTGTTTGGACCAAAACTGTATGCCATGTATGACACTGTTCATAGCTTAGCCAACATTTCTTAGATTCAAAAGTCAACCGCACTATACATTAAGCACTTACCATCTTAACCATCTGTTACTTATTAAATAGAAATGCTTAAAGAATGACCCCAGTTTATCAATTTCAAACCTACTAATTAAAGCAATTTACCTCCCTTATGCTGCAAAAATACAGCCAAACATTAGAAAAGTGCCTGAATACATAATGCCAAGCAATAACAAAGTGTCTTCATTACAGCCATATTGCTGATCCAAAAATACTTTTAAAATGATTGAAGACTATAAATAGGGCTACATCACTCAGGTCATAAAATGAAGGAACAGTGAAATTATAAATCTAACCAAATTAATAGCATGGTTTTACCAAATTATGCATCATTGATACGTTCTTCATGGCACTAATGAAATACATACTCAAGCAATCAGGTACAACAACACTGCACACATTCATGAAAGCCTTAGAACACACAATTACAGCCTTACAAGCAAAGCAATGCCATTAAAAATATAGAATGAGATTCTAGATTTATGGGTAGTAATACTGCGCTCGAGGTACCATGATGATAAATCATTGATGCTCAGCAATAGAAGCATACCCTTTAAGAAATAATGCCTAGAAAATGAATTAACAGGAAATGACAGCCATAGTATGAATGCATACTGTAAACTCATTAAGCTCATACAGAAAAAAAACTTATAGAGGACATATCAACAGTAACTATGTCCATCAGATTTACTGCAGTAAAAAAATCTAATTTGTAAAAAATCACTCTCTCATTTACATTTCTGGCATCACAAATATATAACCTCTGTCTTTCAGTCATTTTGTTCAATGCAGGTAGTGAGAAAATACTTCAATCACTTTAACAAACAATGGTTTCTAACATTGAAAACAATACAAGTAAGACATTAAGTCTTAATAGAGCAATGAGGAATAGCACACAAATAGGCCTTCATGTATACCACAAATCTCAAAGCTCAATCAACACCTCCAAACCCTTCCGTTAATTATATATGTAACATAAAAATACTGATGATTGTATTTTATTTCAATACAAAAATAAATAACATAAAAATAACTGAAGTGACATAATTTTCCTCATTAATAGTGAACTCTCGATTTGTACGACCAACTAATATGGAATGCGAACTATGTACTAAGAATAATTATTAATAAATTCATCCTGAATGTATACATATATAAAGCAAATTTCCACGTAAAACCGTAAAAAACTATCAAGTAGAGTAAGGCAATAAAAATAAATTAGATATTTTCCATAGACATATGGAAAAGGAATAAAATATCAACATTTTACAATTTTTTGCGAGGCAAGCTAAAAGCACAACGCACACTTTTAGCGATGAAAAACTCACGAAAAAGGCAGACACAAATGATCCCTAAGACAGATACAAGCCCGAGGTGAAAATAATATTTGGATGAGACGTTACCTCAAGTCCATGAGTAGCAGATGATACCTGTGACAGAGAGAGATAGAGATGGGTATTACTGAAAAACCCCACACTTTAGCCCAGTTAATAACTCAAGAGAAAAGGCAGCCATTATCCTTCAAAATGACCGTCCCGATTTATGAAAACACACTCTTTACTACATCATGCACCAATTTTACCTCACAGAGCAATTCATAGGAGACCTAGATGTCACAGGACAGGTTTCTAGTCAAAGATAGGAGCAGAATATGGCAAACATTCGCAAGGCTGGGGCAAGGGACTAAGGCTGAGTGGATGGTGTGCTCTGTACTTAAGTACCAGACATTTTAACATGATGCTGGACACATTAGAACAAGAGCCCTCTAACAAAATGCCTTTGTAAAGTGCTAACACACCAATTTCATTCACTGTTAATAGGTGACAGCTGGTATCCTTTGTAGGCCACTTCAACAGTCTTTGCTTCAGTGAATTATGCCTGAAAGTGGTTCATTTAACTTCAGAAGAAAACATATATGTATTATGGCTATGTAAAATCTACGAAGTCTATTTAAAAGTACTAGCATGCAGAAAGCATGTAACTCAACATTAGTCATTTTGGCATAGAACCAAAGGGCTGAAGTGACCTACGGAAGCACAAATGGGTTAAAGCTTGCCACACAAGTTGCCCACCATAAATTTTCAAACTGAAAGAGCTCACAATCAGTTCTAAGGCCAGGAGAGACAGGAGATTTCACACAGTTAAGTCTTCCATTAAGAATGATCAAACTACTAAGCATTAATGAAATCGTAGAGTAGCACTTCACAAAGGTTCTTTTAAAGTGCCACGGTACACATTGAAAGCTCCTAATACTAATTCAATCTACCCTATTTTCAGATTTTGATGTGGCCCATGTAATTATTTCTCAGAAAATTGTTCCTTCCACACAAATTTCACCTCTGTGAAGTATTTACCAATTGCAATAAGACAAAAGACTTTAATGAGACGTGCCCATACAGACATTTAAACTCCCAAAGCACTCACATTCACTAGCCATTCTGCATCAGGGATGAGCACTAATGGCATTCGGGATCATTACACAGGATGCACGATAAATTATATGCATGAAGATTTGAAAATGTGACCCACAATGCTGGGAAAAGATAACAAAGTTAATGAAGGAAATGCTATGACTCATACTCAAGGTAGACGGAAGGAAAGAATAGGTGCGACAACATTTAACGGCAAAGCTGATCCATAATTAGTACTTTGGTGAATTTAATTTGTTTTTGCACATTTCCAGTAATCTGGCATTATTGATAACCTGGCCATATCATGGTAGCATATGTGTCAAATTACGGAGAATACATAGTAGGCACGAGAAGGATTGACTGACCTGTATTTGAATGGGAACAGACGAAGCATTGGAGGAAGAGGACGAGAAGTGGATGAGCTGAGGTGACTGAACGTCTGCGTGAGGGAGCGAGTGATCCCCGCCAGGAGGCAGCTGCACGAGTATTCCAGGGGAGAGGGGTGATGCATCTTGGTCAGGCATTGGGGAGCGAAAATCCCCAAGCAGCTCATTCGAATCACGCACGGCTGTTGCAACACTCCTCTCCTCAACTCCTTCCACTGCCAACGTGGGTGCTGCTTTGTTGCTGGCAACAACTTCCCCCCCAACTCTTGGAGATTCTGGGATAGATGCACAGCTCTCTTCCACCGAGTGACCGTCGCCAGTGCTCAGAGTCTTGCTGTGTATTTTACGAACGTGCAACTTCAGGTCCCACCTTCCAGCATATTGTTTCGGACAATGGGGACATGAATACCGCTTTTTCCCACCGTGGCGCCACAGGTGTTCCGTGAGTCTCGCCTTGGAGATGAATGTTTTCCCACACGACTTGCACTTATAGGGTCGCTCACCTGAAACGAATGAATGCGGAATGAGCAAGCAGGATTGGAGATCGAAAATCATTATTTAGTAAAAGGCATTCAATTAAAGTCCCAAATATCTTCAATTCACAATTACGCCTATTCCCTTTCGTACTGTCAATCAATCATATTCTCAACCCTCCGAGGACCATGAGTATAAATTTAACAAGGATGCAGCTGAGCTGATTCTTCCTTCCTGGGTAAAGACTGAGGTGGGAACCACCACTGGGTGTACTTTATTCTTTGAAGTGATAACCACCAGTGGGGCAGTTTGAGTCCACTGCAGCTAAGGAATATGCTAGAGGCCCTCTCAGGACAGTGCCCCAATAGTATAGCATAAGCCCACTTCTCAGACTTGGCCCAGCTAATTCCTAGGCCTTAGCAGCCTAGGCGTTAGACTGAGACCAGTGTCAGGCAGAGCCACCAGGGAGCACAAATCCCATTTCCTTCAACTTCAAACCTCAAACTACATTCTGAAGTGACAGCAGAGACTGGGGTCATGTTAAACACTGAATGTGTGCATTTCATACAAAATTCTCATGGGTTTGTTCTGACGATATGTAAGTGGTGCGCTAAGCTGGTCAGCCAATTTGTGATATGCTATCAAGTCTAGCAAGATAGTGACCTACTGGTGGGTCACAATTAACTTCCAGTCTTACCAAATAGGTTACCACATACAATTTAGACACAACAAGTTTCATGTCTCATTTCTCAAAATGAAGAAGAATACCACATTGACAATTGCACAAAGAAGTACACAGAATATGAACAGATTGTACATTAAATTTTTTTTAAATAATACATCACTCATGTATTGACGACTAGCCACTTTCGTTAATCCTATTATTTTAATGATTTAAAATTTTGGAACCAACGGATGGTAAGAAAATCATGAATAGCTATTGCCTTTTGCAATATACAGTTGATTGTTGAATTGCAACCTATGGGCAGGTCACTTTGCAGCAAATGTGTTCAGGAAATAGCAATGGACTAGCGAGTGTTAAACCTTGATGGAGTACCAGTAAGTACTACTCATACCATAGGAGAACATTACTCCAAAAACATATGCAAGCAAAATTGAGACTTTTTGATAAAGTTCCCTAGTAAAAAAGAATTTCACAAAGTTGGTAATTTCAAGAAGTGTTTCAACAATGTACAATATTCTCAGGTAATATAAAATAAGGGGGTAAAAATCGACAATATTAATTACACATATGTATTCCTAAATTGCAACAAACTACATAGTGATTTTTCATGAGGCATTAATGAATTATCACTACTAACTGTACACATATCAAGATAAGCTGTAACAAAATCGAATATAAAGTGATCGATGTCCCTTTTGTAAACAACACACAAAAATGACACACTCAAAATCACTCACCTGTATGAATCCTCATGTGATACAAAAGCTTTTCTTTCCTTTGAAATGTCTTTGAACAATGGACACATGCGAAGCGATTTTTGGCCTCCTCAGTGTGGGAATTGAGGTGGGCATTGAAGCTGTTCTGATTAAGGAACTTCTTCCCACACACCTGGAAGTAATTATTTTTAGTCTCGATAAATATTACAAATATGGATGCTGTACACCAACTCTTCTCAGGCAAGAAACAATGAATGAATAAAGCATGGATGCATGCATTCCACACTGGATTATGAACTTCCATACAGTCGCTGAAAAAATAACTATCACTGCAACATGGTAGAGTTGTAGTCAATAAACTTTTACCGATAAAAACCATAAATTACAGAGAAGAGTTATAAAAAATGCAAATACAATATCAACAGCTTCAATTTTACCTGACACAGAAATTTCCTTTCGAGTGAATGCACTTTGATACAGTGGTTGGTCAAGTATATTTTCTTTGGGAAAGTCAGAGTGCAGTGTGGACAGGAATAAGCCTCCTTCTCCACCAAACGTTCATGGCGATTCACTTTGTGCTTCTGCAATGACGTCCGGAACTTAAATTTCACTCCACACTCATCACATATGAAACTCTGGGCATCCCTATAAATGTTCATAGGAAATACTACCATTAAACAATGCAAGGATATTGAACAATAATGCATGAAGAAAGAGCGTTGCACAAAAATAAAAGAAAGCCAACATAGCCAGCTGTATTTTCTCCTCCACTTGAGAAGGAGAGAATATTATATTTTAGGCATGGAGTGTATTCAATACATGTATGCATTTACATTTCAAGCATATAATTATGGCCTAGAGTGAAATACAAGTGATTTCTGATCAATTAATTGAAAATGGTAATGGGTTTTGAATTTTTGCCTTTAATAACCATTGGCATGTTACTTCAACCATCTTTGTGATTACATATCAATATTCAGCATAAATTAAACATGTGGTTGCAACTCCTTAGCCGCTTAGCTATAGCAACACAAACATTTTGTGGGATGCACTTTGTAGTTAGCATGGAGACTCTTAGTAACGTAATGTGCAGTGGTGGAAGGGATCTGAACTAGGGCTGATTGTGTTTGACATATGATTCGTTCATTTAATGCTATACATACACAAAGAGAATGGTAGCTTATTTTTACAATGCACTCCGAGTAATCATAGATACTTCAACTTTCAAAGACATATTTTCCACAATAAAAGCTTTATTCACAGAGATTTAAAAAAATTATCATAACTAATTTCTAGAAAATTTATTTGATATATTGCAATAAACATAATTTCTATCATTATTTGCACAGATGGTGAGGAAACTTAGTGACATTGTGGTCAGTTTGAAGCATTCCTCAGATGGGGAGAGAACAGTAATTTTCCCCAGTTACCATGGTGATTAGCAACAACAATGGAAGCTTGACACAGAGGTGAAGGACTGAAGATGAATGATTTCGCTGCAATATTCAGGTTTCACTCCATAAAGGCATCAATTACTGCATAGAAATGAGAGCTTTGAGTGAGTATTAAGAATACCACTGCAAAATCTCATCCAGATAGGAAAATTATAGGTACTTCATCATAAAGCCTACCCTTAGCAGCTTACAAAGGGACTAAATTTACACAGATTCTGAACATATTGTGCAATGAAAGTCAAATCATCAAAAAAATAGCTGTAATCAATTTTCAATAGGGTGGTTTCTTATTATATATTTTTTTATTGCCTAAATCGAAAGATTATTATTCCTGGAGTACACATTTCATGAATTGATTTTTAAATGACCACAAGTATGTATTTTTCGTGATTATCTGAAAAGTGAAAATTTTCTAGCACGCGAAAATGCGACGGCTAAGTATGAATGCTGGGAAAAGTCTGCGTGACATCATTCTTGTTCTGGCTGCTACTGTGTGAGGCCACCTTGGTGTGAGGCTATGAGTGCCGCTACGAAGCGGGTTGCTAGCAGGTAGCAGAGTACCCTGCTAGCAGTTAGCACTTGGCTTAAAAAAAAGGATTATTAATACCCTATCAAACGAAGGAAACTTTCTCACCTTAGGCAATTTTAATAAGTGATTATTAAGAAATGTTTCCCTGACCTCTGTGCCTCATGCATGCATTGTTAATATCAGATGATGTAAAACTCCTGACTACTCATTTAGCATCTAAGTCCCTGTTACGTAATGTGGAGTGGCATCGCATGGGCGCCAACCTCGCGTTTTTCAAATGAGATTAAAATTGACCATTAACATTCGCCTAAACTGGGATTTTCAGATGCAAAAAATTTGTATATTATGAATACAGTAATGGTGGGTAACGAATCGCAATCGATACCTTGCATTTTCTTTGATGAAGGAAACTACCCTATTTATCCATTGGTTTCTAAGATAGCAGAGATTTGAGTTGTTTACAACAAATCCATCAATTTTTGCGTTGCAAACAATTTATTTTCTGCAAACTGTTAATAACACATTTGGCTTTCTTGTATCAAAATTCCAACTCATTGGAATAAAAACTACAGGAATGCCAAGCGCTCAAAATTGGGCAAATTGATTTTACATGCAAAAAACAGGAACTTTTTTAGAAAAAATTAAGTATAGGAAATAAAATGGGGCCAAAATTAAAAAAAAATAAATGATTCAACACAGAAATAAATTCTCTATTACACATTTGCTTTTTGTTGCATTGAATTTGATTGCTTAGTTTAACGCGACAGAGCTCCTCGAACTCAGGTGTCTTGCCTTTTTTACAGACAGTACATGCGTTAATAAGTATATATGAATATCACAACTAATAAATGCTGACTAATAACATTAACAATTTCCTTAAATGTTCAAAATGTGTATTTTATACTGCATAAATAAAAGCAAAGCAATAAAGATAATGCATATATTACAAAATGCTACCATAAGACCTTAAACTATGTATGAATATTGGAATGGAAGAAGTGCTATGAGTGTAAAACTGCCAAAGAAAAAACCTGCTCAAACTCCATTAATTTTACATTTCAAGTGTTTACTAATCCACCTATCCTTTAGATATAGAGGTTAGCTGCGAGATAAGCGAGTCCTCTCATTGAATAAGCAGTCATGGAAAAAAAGCGGCGGTGTTCTGAGGGGGTATTGGGCTACCCTTGGGTAAGGTAGACCATTTAAATTATACCAAAACCTGTGAAGATACCGTGACTTGGCGACTGGGGGCCGCCAACAATTATGCCTCTCATCACCCAGGGGAGAGGGCAGCAGCTCTTCTTCACATGTGCGAAGGTGGAGACCATACTGGTCGGTACAGTGACACACATTCCAATACGGGCGTGGTAACATTTACTTTAACGGCTGTAGCACTACGATGTGGAAGGCAAGGGGAAACCACCACATTATCATCCCGAGGAGTCGCAGCTACTCCACTCAATTTATATAATGACATGATGGAATTCTCTCGGGTAAAATATTCCGGAGGTAAACTAGTCCCCCTTTCGGATCTCCGGGCGGAGACTACTCGAGAGGGTACATCGGTCAAAGGTGATAGAATGTTACGGATAGGAACATGGAACGTCAGATCACTTCGCACCTGCGGTAAGCTAGAGAACTTGAAGGTGGAGATGCGAAGAATGAACCTCGATGTATTAGGCATCAGCGAAATGAAGTGGCCCCAGGAAGGAGACTTTTGGAGTGAAAGCTACAGAATGATACACACGGGATCGCTAAATGGTAATGCTGGAGTAGGCATAATGCTTAGAAAGAGCGCCGGGATGCGTGTTAAAAGCTACCTGCAGTTTAATGAAAGGATAGTAATGGTGAAGATAGATACTAAACCCGCAGCTACTGTAGTGGTACAGGTGTACATGCCTATGTCAGATTATGAAGATGAAGAAGTAGAAGATTTCTATCAACATATAGCAGAAGTTATCAAGTACGTAAGAGGGGAAGAAAATCTTATTATTTTAGGTGACTGGAACGCCGTCGTCGGTGAAGGTCAAGACGGAATAATAACTGGGAAATATGGGTTAGGTAACCGAAATGAAAGAGGAGAAAGCTACTTCAATTCTGCACTGAGCACAGGCTAGTGGTTGCCAACACTTTATTCAAAAACCCCCTGCGAAGAAGATACACGTGGAAGATGCCAGGAGACCTTAGAAGATTCCAAATCGACTACATTCTAGTGAAACAAAGATTCAGGAACCAGGTCAAGGACTGCAAAAGTTATCCAGGGGCAGATATCGATAGTGACCATAACTTAGTTATGATGAAATTCCACCTTAAATTTAAAAAATTGAAGAAAGCCGTGAAAAACATATGGCAGGTTGAAAAATTGAAGGAGGTTCAGCATCAACTGGCTTTTAAAGAGGCTGTAGAAAAGAAAATAGGGGAGGATACGACCAGTAAACCAATGGAAGAGAGTTGGAAAACTATTAGAAGTGGTCTGCAGGCAGCAGCTGAGGAAGTTCTTGGTAAAAGAAGAGTCGTTATGAAAAACCATGGATCACGCAGGAAGTATTAGATCTCATTGAAGAAAGAAGAAAATACAAGGCCGCGAAAACAGAGGAAAGACAGAATTGCTACAAGAGAATAAGGAATGAAATATGTCGTGAAGCGCGGAAGGCTAGAGAAACGTGGATGAAAAGTATTTGTGAAGACGCACAAAACAATCTTAAACATGGAAAAGTAGAGGCCACCAATAGGATAGTAAGGAACCACTTTAAGGAAAGGGGCTTAAGATGTAATACCCTTAGGAGCAAAAATGGAGAACTAATGATTGAAAACGAAGAAAAAGGGAAGAGATGGAAGGAATATCTGGAAGATTTGTACGAAGGAAGCAGCCTCAGAACGAATGCTATCGAAAACAAGAGGGAAGTGGATGCCGATGACATGGGACCCCAATTTTAAAATCAGAATTTGATGCGGCTGTAAGAGACCTCAGGATAAATAAAGTGTCTCGCATTGATGACATTCCTGCAGAACTAATTAAAAATTCAGGAGAGAAGACGTTGAACCAGCTATACAAAATCATTAGTGAAATGTATTCCACAGGTGAGATATCAAAGGACTTCGAGAGGAACATTATAATCCCTATTCCTAAGAAGAAAAGAGCGGAGAATTGCGAAGACTTTAGGACTATAAGCCTTACTACACATGCATCGAAGATACTGACAAGGATCATCTATAGAAGAATAGAACGAAAAGCAGAAGAGTACTTGGATGAGGACCAATTTGGATTCAGAAAAAACAAAGGCACAACGGAAGCAATATTGGCCCTTAGACTGCTAATAGAGAAGAGAATGGAAAAGAACAAGCCAACGTTCGTTGCGTTTGTGGACTTAGTGAAAGCATTTGACAACGTGGATTGGAGCACAATGCTTGGAATCCTAAAGGAAACTGGGGTTCTTTATAATGATAGAAGAATCATCCATAGTTAATACAAAAACCAAGTAGCGGTGATAAAATCAGGGCCCCGCTGTGAAGAAGCAAGAATTAGGAAAGGATTGTGACAAGGCTGTTCATTGTCACCCGTAATTTTCAACGTTTACATTGAGAAAGCCATTAATGAAATCAAAGAAAAGGCATTGGGAGTGATTATCCATGGAGAAAAAATTAGCATGCTAAGATTTGCCGATAACATAGCTGTTATAGCAGAAACAGAGATGGAATTGAAAAATATTGTGGTTAATATGTGTAGGGTAATGCGTAGATATCAGCTAAAAATAAGCACGAAGAAAACCAAGATCTTAGTATGCAGCAGAAGAGAAGTCAAGACTAACATTAAAATAGGGAAGCAAAAACTGATAGAGGTGGATGAATTCGGTTACTTGGGACGCAAGATAACTAGTGACGGGAGAAGAAAGAAATTATCAGCAGAATAGCCCAGGCGAAGAGAGCATTCCACCAAACGAGGGACCTGCTTACAGCGGGAAACTTAAATATAGAAGTAAAGAAACAATTTATAAGAACCTACATTTGGAGTATGCTACTATACGGAAGTGAGGCATGGACAATGACCGCAGCGGAGAAAGCAAGGATAGCCTTCGAAATGAGGTGCTACAGAAGAATGATGAAAATCAAATGGATCGACCGAGTTAGTAACGAGGAAGTCCTAAGAAGAGTAGGAGAGAAGAGAAGCCTCATGAAAGCCTTAACAAGAAGACGGAACAACCTTATAGGCCACATCTTGAGACATGATGGCCTGATGAAGACAATCGTCGAAGGACAAGTGAAAGGCAAGAACGGAAAAGGAAGACCTCAAACAAAATATATGGAACAAGTAAAGTGAGATATGAAAGAGAAGAAATACGTAGGTGTGAAAAGATTAGCTGATAGGAGAACTGAGTGGAGAGCTGCGTCAAACCAATCCTAGGATTGTTGACCAGTGATGATGATGATGATGATGATTATAAAAAAACATAATAAGAGCTCTTCCAAGTCTCTACCTATGGAGATTATGTTTTAAAATATTTAATTAGGCTACCATGGGATCAAAAAGCCAACATGTTAAATAAAAAAGGGGTAGGAGGCCTTAGAAAGCATTTGGGATACAGTTCACTGACAACTTTTGGTGAAATTTACAACATTGTGAACATGTCCCAGGAATCAATCAAACCAAGAGTTAGGAGGAGGTGCTGCCAGCACCAAAAATTGTGGCCATTCAGAATTCAGCCATTGGCAATCCCTCTGTGACATTCTCCGAACCTATGCAGGTCTTTCAAAATGATGAATAAAAACCCTCTTCAAGGGTTAACTAAATGGCACATCATGAAGCCACAAAGTATTCAACTATTAAATACTGCACTATCTTTTTTTAAGTTTAGAATGAATTCCCTGATACTGATGTGGTTATATCCTGGCTGACAAACGCCATTAATAACAATTTGCACGGCACCATATGTACATACATAGTTAAGAAAACAGGCTGAGTAAACAAGCAAATGGCATTTTTTTAATTATCATTAAATAGTAGCAGAAATTATTCCTTCAACGTGGATTTGGTGCACTCACCTGTGGTTCTTTTTCTTATGCAGATTGAGTTCTCTACGGGAAGCATACTCCAATGGACATAGCTCACACTTATAAGGACCACAAACACATCTTGGCAGGTGGTACATTATACGGTTTAGGCTTCGATACTCCTCTAAACAAATACTGCACACAAAGCGATGGATTTCAGACAAGGCTTCATAGTCAGTAATAACAGAGCTTTGCTTGCGAGAACATTTTGCATCAGAAGCTTCTTTTTCACCAAATATCTTTGCCTTCAAATCCTTGTAATCATTAGAGTTTTCACATTTGATATCATGTTTGGCCACTGAAGTCAGGCTTTTCATTAGCTTTCCTAAATCTGCCTTTTCATTTTCCTGAAAATATTATCTACATTTAAGTGCACAGTAAAATCACACAGTTACATCATGTAAATATCCAATGCAAGCAGAAACCATTCAAAGACCGATCAAATGGGGTTCATATGTAGCATAAAAACTGCCCTATATTGGCTCAAATCTTTACTAAATAATAAGAGAGGCGGAAATCAAGTATTACCAAGCATTCAAGGAAATTTTTCGAAAATTCTAAATTACATAAGTACTTTTGCAAAAAATATTTAAGTTTCAAGGTCATTTTGGAAAACATTTTCTAATTAGAATCTATGTTGCATTGCAATTACAAAGAGCATTTCAAAAGCTACTACATGATACCTTCCCAAGCTCAGTAGCTTTATTAGAAGAGCTACTGGAGCTAATAGAAAAAAGTTCTGTTGACTCTTTTTAATCCTCTTTTCGTCAATTTTACAAGTCCATATTTTGAAAATGGCTAAATGCATATAATTAAAAATTGGTGCTTTTCACAGCCTCAACACATACTATGATTAATCGAAAGTTATGTAAAATCTAAAACAGAGAGGTCGATAAGGTGTGCTGATTTGACAAAGAATAAGCCATCCCCAAAATACATATAGTGCACTTACACAAGAAATAACAGAGTGGTAAGGATATGAGAAGTATAATTTTGTTTTCAAAGGAGTTTATGCATGAGAGAGCTGAAGAGAGTTTCCCTTGAGTTGAGTCTGTTTTATACAGGGCACTAAATTGCTCACATTCAAGCTGCGTCCTTTTTTCAACCAGGCGTGCAGTAGTTATATAATCCCAGCAGAGGCTATTCCATAACCTTGCATTCCTGCAATTTACATCTTTGTATGATGCACCTTGGAATGCATGTATTCTCTTGTGCTTTAGGTTGAGCAATTTGCAACTTGCTGCGTATAAAACAGGCTTATGAGTGTAAATGAAGATTAATCAAGTCTGATCTGAAGTGTAGGACTTTACGGACATTCACAGAGTAACTTGCAAGTGCACACAATGAGTGAGTGTCTCCGTCAAGGTCAATAATTTTTAATGCTAAATATTTTCAACAGTGAAATTTTTGCATGTTTAACAATTCTCCCAAATAATACCGTACTACGTAAAACACAGAAAAAACTGGGAATTTGTATAATCTGACACAGTAGTATTTTCAGGAGAGAATACCATAGTTAGTTTCATTAGTTTTCAAGACTCATTTGAGTCAGCTCATAATATTATGTTCATCACCTTAACCTCTGAGGGGATGAATTTACTCTTACAGAACATTCCTGCAAAATAATAAAATATTTCATCAAAAATTAAAGGTAATCAGGCAGGAATTAATAATACATTAGATAATCAAGATTAAACTGATAATTTTCGCTTCCATTCCTCCATTCTGTGATTACACCCCTAAGAAATAGTTGTCCACTGCTCAGTCTCCTCCGCTCCTTCACTTTCCCACTCCTGAAATTTGCCTCAAAATTCTATCACTTTATACTACAACACATCATGAACATATTTACCTTCTCATTTTTTGATGATATGTCAGAGATTCCTTCAACCAATTCTTCATCACCACTGATTTGGGCATCAACTGGATTTGAGTTGCAAACATGCTTACGATAATATGCCCAATCTTTGAAAACAAAAAAGCATTCTTTACAGCAAATGAAGGGAGAGGCGTTGGAAGCCAAGCATTTCATTTTGCCCAACTGCCAAGAGTCCTCTTTAATGCTGTCACTAACTGCTACTCCTCGCTCCCTCTCAGTGGGCTCTGGTTCAGCGGTTGCAACTTTTTCACGTGCTTCCTCTCCCCCATCTTTGCGTTTGCTTTTTTTCTTAGCTCTGATTTTTGAAAGGGATGACCCATCCTCCCCATCACTTTTCATTGCTACAGAATTTATAATCACAGAGTTTACCAAGGCACATTCGGAAAAGCCCTCATTACATTGCATATTACAGTTCTCAGGAGCACTGTGTAAGGCCTCTGGTGACTTTGTGTTAAAATCCTCATCACTATCACTGCATACAATTCTCTTGTGACTCCTGCTAGCTTCATCACCACCTTTACCAGTTGAATTATTAATTCCTGGTATATTATCACTTTGTGACTTCAACTCAAGCGATTTATTGTCAGCATCTTTCTGATGTGAAAATGTTTCTTTAATTACAGTTTTCTGCAAGCATATTTCATTATTCAAGTGAAGCGCACTTTTTCTTTCACTATGGTTTCCATCTGTTTCAACTGTAGTCTGACATCCTTGTAAATCTGATGAATCAAGATGGATGGCACACGGTTCGTTCACAGCTTTGTAGTCCACTCGAAGGGAACTTTCTTTGGGCATATGTAGGGCGTCTTCAATCAAGCAACCGATTTCAGTGGAATGCCGAAAGTCAAGGGGGTATTCTTGACTAACGCTCGAAAGTTTTGTAACGTCTACATGGTTCGAGTAACTAGATTCTAGGTGGCTAGAGTTGTTACTTGATTTTTTCCTGCAGTACTGGCACGTATTGGCTCCTAATTTGCTGTCATGAGTGAAGAGCCTGAAAAAATGGTCAAAAGGTTCACATAGAGTTCATTCACTTTACGAAAGCACAGTCGTGAATTAAACAAGGGTAATTACGACTGATACCGAGACTTACTTCTGACATGAGAGGCACTGAAAGGAGCCGCAATTGTCACTTTCTGATGAATGATTAGAAATATCTTGCAGGTTTATCTGATTAGTTAACAAGTCAGCCGATTTAGAATCCGAATTCCACAAAGAATCAGAGGCATCAACATCTAGATTATCTTCAACAATGATCTTAGGAGAGAATAAAGGCATTTCATTGAGAAGAGACTGTGGTATGACATCCACGGGGTTGACAACACTTCCACCCCTAATATTTTCCTTGATAAGCTTTTCATCTTCTGGGACTAGAAGAAAACCATAGACGTGAGGATATTAATAAACCACGGATGAATCCTGAAAACAATCAATGCAAAGAAACGAACATAGATAAAATAGCTATATTAGCCGACTTACTATGAGAGGACTCGATATTTTCAGGCAGAGAAGGATACATAGACAACTCTCTAGATTTTATTTCCAACGCATTTGCATTCTTTTTGTAATCCGCCAAAAGTTCCTGTTTGGAAAACAACTTAATCATCAAATACTGCACATACACTTCTCTATAGGTTCACAACGCCATGTAAGTAAAGAGTGAAACAAACCTGTACTTCAAAAAATAACTCATCGATGATTGGAATAAAACTACACGATAATGAACCGATATATTCATCTTTTAGCTTATAGTTGAATATAAGCACCTCAAAGACGTCAAGAGATGCTACCTGTAAAATTTTAGACAACATACCATTTTGTAAACAAGCCAGTATACAATTAAGGACAGATAATAGCAAGCTGACAAAAAAGTTATTGCAACGAAGGGCAGGAAAGTCTAAAATTTAGTCTTTCAGAAATTTATACTTGGAATGTACCTTGATTAAAAACTCTTCCAGAATAACAAAGATATTTCTCCGTGAAATTTCTACCTCCGCCATTTCTCCTCCTCAAGCAATCTTCACATAGTGTTAATTTCAGCATCGATCCATTACTTTTGCACTGAAACACAGGTACAAAATAGTGGAATAAGGCACTGCAACAAATACACCGAGGACATCTCTCTCCTCCCACCACCTGCTCTTCCCTCGGATTCCCGAAACAAACAAACAAAAGACTGTAGGAACCCGAAGTTCAACAAGCGGATATTTGAAGTTTTGAAAATCGGAGGGACCACATCTTACCATTGCATTCACATCATCCCTAGGAAAACCATATACAGTAACTAGCCTCTTAATGGGTGAGTGGGTACCACTTTTGCCCATTGCTTATTTCGCTTGCCAAAAATTGCATTAAATGTAATTCAATTACTTTGCGACAAAAAGAATGAAAACGAATTTTAAAAGCATGCCTTTTGCGTGTATTTTCTCTTGTTAAATATGATATGTAATTAAAACATGCTGCAAAACTATAGTATTAACAGTAATATAGTCAGGCCGCATTTTTTACCCTCTGATTTCTGGCTTTTTTCCATCTACCACAGCACCGTTGTCCTCGTCCTTTTTCCATTATATGTTCCTATCCCCCTGTTAAAAATTCCCCATTGAAAATACCCATTAAAATTCCTTATAGGGAATTGGCAATGGGGACTACCATTCCCTATAGGGACACCCATTCCCTATAGGGACTGTAATTCCACATTGAAAATACCCATTAAAATTCCTTTTAGGGAATTGGCAATGGGGACTACCATTCCCTATAGGGCCGGCAACCAGGGGGTTCTGGGTTCGAGTCCCAGTCAGGCCGCATTTTTACCCTCTGATTTCTAGCTTTTTCTATCTACCACAGAACCGTTGTCCTTGTCCTTTTTCTATTCCATGTTCCTATCCCTTTCTTTCCTTACCTGTGAATTTATTATATACAAAAAGGTTTGGGGAAAGCGCACTAAGCGATAGTATAAGTATGTGGCCGATCGAGGAGAACGGACAAAAATAACACTAATAAAAACATAGGAACACATACAAAAAGGACACTCACAAAGAATCTTTTAGACGTTTGAGCGGGTTGACCCGCTATCCTCAGTGCCGATGGCGAACTGCTGCAGGCGGATTCCTGCAAAACTCCCCTCTTTCATGAACCTATCCCCATTCACACTGCCTCACACAACAGTTCTTTTGATCAATGTTTTTCCCTAACTTTCATTGAAGTTCTGCCAGAGAGGGTTACTATCATCGAGGTGAGAACGAGGGAGATGGCCCACATTTGGGTGGAAAAGGCGTTCGAAACGCCCGGGCTAAACATTGCCCATTAACAGCCAAAGCAAACCCTATCCTCCCTTTTCCCCCTTCCCCTTCTTCTACCCCCACTACTTCACCAAGGAGGGCTACTGGAGGACTACTATATTATATATATGCCATCTTGTGACCTGCAGACCAACTTCATAATTCATCAACTTTTAGGGCAAAAAGCAAACCTTTTGTCAATACATCCTAAGGTCAGGGCAGTAGCCAGGATTTTTACCTTGGGGGGAGGGTAAGGTTTCCAGGTCAGGCAATAACGTTACTGGGGAATGGGGGAGTTGGTAATAAATAATATTGTAAAATGCTTAGTTTCAGTTGTCCAGGTTGGGTAAAAATTCTCCCCGGGTTGGCGGTGTTCGACCTGTCCCCCCCTTGCTAATTACCTGCATGAGGTCAGCATGTTAGGTTTAAATTATCTTGAAACACAAACGTTTCAATTGAAATTTCAATTTAAATTTCACCAAGAAAATGTCTGTCTTTGAGCGTCTTCCTCTGAAGATGGCACTCAGTGGTGCGGGGTAGCAGTGACTAAAATGCCACTGAATAGTAACGCCTGTGCAAATTTTCATGAACTGAGTGAATATTGAGGTTGCGGAGAGATTCATTCACTATTTACAGTTTTAATCAATTCTAACTCAAATTACTTAAGTCTCTCACGCAGTAACTTAACCCTGACGTTGGTTTGGAGGAGTGGCAGAGATTACCTGAGATTACACTGCTAGTGTGAATTTCACAGTGTAGGGGATCCAGTTCTTTACCCTGGACGACAAATGTTGTGGGAAGCATGGATGCTACTCACCTGGAGATATTTCAGTCATTATTATTGAGTGCTCCCACATGAACTAAAGTGAGAATTTTCCTTCTAAATAGTGAGTTGTCGATGCTGACTACAGGGACTTGAGAATCAGGAAAGGTAGAAAAATTAAAGGAAGAGTAGAAGCTGAAGTGAAGCAATGGAGGACACACATTTTGATTTGGGGCTGTCTGAAGGCTTCACCTGTTAATACATAACCCCATAATAGAGAGCCCACTTACAGTTTAGGCTAGAAGAAGTTAATAGTATTATGTCTACGCCTTCCTTTCAAAAAACGTGTAGCCTTGTAGTAAAAATTTGTAACCTAATGATTGGAGCACATGTGGTCGGCACCATTTACACCGACAACCTGATGACAAAGCAAATGGAACTTGAAAGTAATCAGAGTGCTCATTCTAAAACTGAGGCCACTTTCTTAACACATTGCTATATTCACTAAATTTATACTTTTTTATTTTCGTTTCAGTATCGAGGTCTTTCCACAATAAAGCAACAATAGTATTTACCCTCTCCCTTCCCTAACAACCTTTCCTCACTTCCAACTCAAGGCTTAAACAGTCCTCTGTTTCAAATTATTATTGTGTGCCGTTGGCATGTGCCATGAGCCTCTTTAAGCGTGAGAAAAATATCATAGCCACCAGTGATTTTGTAATCTCAGTTTTATTTAGTTGTATAAATAAGCAATTCCAAGTTTGAACTGAGAGGAAGGAAGCGTTTGTACTTATATGACCAATATTTTCAAAAGGAATCAATTTATTCATAAAGAATCAATTACTATATAATTGGCATTAGATTTAGTGGAGTAGCACAAACAAATTGTATCCTTGCTCATTTTTGATTGATCAACAACCAGGTATTTTATACCAATAAGTTATCAGTTGAAACATTTCTTTGTCAGACTAACAAATTAAAAGATGAATCACAAAAGTCATGTTTTCACATAAAACAAAATATGGATCCAAATTGAGACATAATTTTACCATAATATAAACCCAGTCATCACTGCAAAGCTCTGAAAAATTCTACAACAATTTTGTAAGATTGAACCAATTCTGACTATTTTTACTCATGAAATACCCAAAGTGATGGCCACCTATTGATCTATGGGCAAAACTCTGCTCTGATGAGACCTATAAAATACTATAGTTTTATTACGGTTTTGCCAGAAGATAATAAATTACTTTGGTAAAATCTAAACAATGTTTACCATTAGGTCAATTGAAGAATACAGACATCCATGACTGATGGGTAATTAGGTATTTTACATTTAACAAAGGAGGCCACTTTTGGTTGTCACATCAAAAATAGTCACAAAGAATTATATAAATGACCACCTGTGCCATCAAACATTAAGAAAATTCAATTTCTTTAAAAACTTGAGGAAAAATTGGAATACACCATTTTGGGACAATTACACAAATATATTGAAAAATTCAAAGGTAGCCATCAGGTAGTTAAGACAATCAAATTTTTAAAAGAGAAATATTTAACAGTATTTATGAGTTCCACAGGTGCACCAATTCTACAAAAGACAAAGAAATCTCTCATCAAAAAGACAGTAAACCAACAATAATAAATACTGCTGGAACAAAGTTTCTTACAATGTCTTTGGCTTTCTTATTAGAGTAATTATTTACATAGGTACTTATAATTTTAAAAACCTTAGAGAGTTTACAACTACACACTTTCCTCTTGAAGTTGATTTTTGCAGGTCCTGCCTAAAAATATATATTATATCAAGTTCTTTCCTGCCTTAAAAAGTCTCTTGTTTACCCATATTTCTTAGAATAGCTCAGGTTTGAGCATTGATGTTCATTATTTTAATACAATCACTCAGGAGTATTTTTTTCAGTTTAACTTCAAAATTGGTGCATCAGAAATCAACATGTTCCAAAATATATGATGCTCACTATTATCACCAACACTGCTTGCACCCTTTTGTATCAAGTCACACAACAACATTCTGAAGAAGAATCAACAATCTAAATGTCAGTAGAACACTGAACTTGCTAATGAAAAGTTCTCTAGGAATAAAACAGAGGTGGATACCATCAGCCTTATCGATACTACTCATCAGTCTATGGTAGTACACCACTCTCCACTAATTGTCAACAATTTTCTTCTTCATTCCACTTGAAAAAGTTCAAGTTTGAGAAACTGAGAAAAGAACTGAAGAAGCTTCGAAATCCCCTCAACAAATCTACAGAGCTCACTCCTAGTCAACACTGGCCAATTCACAAAACTAAACAAAGCTTAGATGTCGTCACTGTCATCTGGCTCGTCTGTTTCACTTCGCGGCTGTCCAAAATTCCGAGTAATACTTTCCGACATTGAACGAATATTCTCCAGATTGTTGGCTGTGTCATCTATGAATTCTATGCCTGCCCTCCCATCTGCTCCCAGCCTCCTCGATGCTCCCTCGATCCCGGCACTCCCTCTCAACTGCGCTTGACTGGAGGACGATCGACCACTTGAGCGATGAAGGAATGGCAAATCATCATCAGATGATGCTCCATTCCCCCTAATAGTGCCAAAAACAGAAAATACAATATTTTAAAGGATTATTTCCAAGAGAAAACAAACACTGTTTTTCATGCAAACATTTTAGAACCAATATTGAAATTACTCTTGAATACATGGCTCACTGAAGATATTCTACTCCACAGTTTGTCTAGTTTCTATGGTTTCTCCTTGTGAGACCTAAGTACTGAGCTCTAACCCACACTAACTTTTCACAAATGTAATACAGTAAAACCTCTATGTAGTGAACCTCTTTACATCATAAACCTCCATACTTCATATGTACCACCCCTATGGTCCCATCAGATTTACATGTAAATTTATAGGCAAACCTCTTCATAGTGAACCTCTTTATCTCGAAAAACCTCCACTTATCATACCAAGGAGATACACCCGAGACAGCCTAACTACCTCCACAAATCATACCGAGACAACTAGAGACCATTAATGCAGCTGTGATTACGTACTTAGAATGACATTTTCAGAAATAAATGTTTCATGCTTATTTTTTTTTCTTATACACCTTTAATATGCTGTAATTTTCACATTCACAATTAGTTACTGCAATTTTGTTCCACATGAGAGCATACCTAACAGTAAATAAAACAAGGTATCCAATTATCCAAATCTTATAAGTGACTGTTGATTTAGGAGAGATCACATCGTTTCCTCTCGAATCATAGTAAAAGTCACACGATAGCGCTCGTTTTCTGATAAAAATAAATAGTAAATATGTATATGTTCACTAATGTATGCATGTTTGTTTAAACACATAAATATAATGGTTTAAAAGACAGTAGCACCTTTAATTTCCAAAGGATATGAAAAAATGGTGCCTATCACTGAAACCTCTCTATAGTGAACCTTCATACGTCAAACTGCCCAAATTTTGGTCCCCTCCATTACGATGTAAAGAGGTTTTACTGTATCACAGATTGAACATAGAGTATTATGAGAACTAGTCCAATGAAGCCTTCATGTGTGAAAACCTCTTTTCAATTCCATTTTATAAAATTGTATTTTATGTTCTTCTCCATACATCTTCAGTCATCTTATTCTAGAGGGTGCTATATTTCCCATCAGTCCAGTAAATCTTTATCCTCTTATAAGGTAATTTTCTTTCTTCACCATAAATAGCCCTACTAATCTCCTTCGCCATGACTGTTTCTCTTTGATTTAAACTCAGATTTGTTTGTGCATGAGTTACATAAATTACACCAGTTGTACAAAGCTGGTCGTGCAAGAAGTTTAAGGACATACTCTGCCAATATTCTCAGAAAACTTTCATACAGGAAAAAAAAACATGTCCTGAATGTGCATGTAAAATACAGAAAAATCTACAACCAGGATTGTTAAGCATTTATCATTGAAGTAAATTGAAATGAGTTGTAGCCACAAAGAATCAACATTAAATGTGAAGACATTAATTCTAGAATAAACGAACAGCAGCTCCTCTAGCTTGAGCGCACAACACACCTGTACGAGAGTCCATGAGGTGCTGACTCATACTCTGAGTCGTAGCCAAGGGAGGAAGCAGCCGCCGCTGCAGCTGCTGCTGCCGCAACCGCTGCCGCAGTGCCAGCTGAGCCGCCAAGAGTGTCAACAAGGGCAAGGACGTTGCCTATGGCAACTGCGTCAGCATCACCAAATATTCGAGAGGAGGCACGAGAAGAAATGCTGGTGTCATCAAGATCACCTTCATGACCACCATCTGCAAACACTGAGTTCACATCACTCAGGGCACCTGAAACGAAACATAGAAGATATGAAGACACATGTATGTACCTGCCTACATAGGACGTATGTACATGTCAACATAGTCCCTCTAATTGTCACTAATTAAAGACGGAAAGGCTGCAAAACTGCCTTCATCTACTAATGGATCAATTCAAAAGCCTTCATGAAAATTTCAAGATGAGAATTAGAGAAGCCTGTTCCAAATATAAATATTTCAAATTCAAAATGGTTCATGGACAAAGTGAAGGTCCTTTCTCAAGGACTGCTCTATTAGGTAAAGACTTATAACATCAGTCTCATTATTAACTGACTTGCGTGCAAAGGAAAAAAGTAAAATTTTTATTCTGTTCCTGATTACAAACAGCAGTATACTCCACTCAAGCAAAGGCAGTCGGGCCAGTGACATTAGCAGCCAATCATGGAGTATTTCTCCTTCCTCAAGGCTGATACAAAAATATAACTTAAGAAGCTTATTCCAATGATATACAGGCAAAAAAGTTTTATGCCAGGAATGAATTTGATCAGTATTCACTGACAAATAAGGTAGTTCATATCCCTGGTTCTAGTAAACATTCATTTGCTGTGGTATTTATTTTAAACTTGCTCCCAGGAGGATGTAGAAGCTGCTGGCAAATCAGCTGCAGTGTGACTGTCAATTGTAAAACCTTTATTATCTTGTGAAAGATAAAATTTCCCATTGGACTTACTAAGAAACCTAGCTCAAGTTCTATAATCAAATTACAGTTAGTGGGATGGATTTGAGAATTTTATGCTTGAAGCTGGAAATCCTTAACTTGCCATAATCCTAAAAATTGAGCATGTGCGAAGACAATCTTATTGAATCCAACTTAAGACCTTACCTTCTGCATCTGTGAGACCAGTTTCATTTAGCATAGAAACATTTTCCAACGCTGGGTCGTCCGTGGTGTAGCCAGTGGACTCCCGATCAGCTAGCAGAGGCTCCGAGGCAGCTCCATCTTCGTCCTCTTCCTCGTCACTCCACTCGGATTGGCTCGTCACCTCGACCACAAAGCCCCCACCCATCTCCTCCTGCTTGGCACTTTCCTCCAGGATGCGTTTCACCTCAGCCTCCTGTTTCAAACATTAAATACCAAAGTATGCACATGCGTATGGTCTCATCTTTTTCCCATGAAAAAATGACACAAAACAGGTGAGAACTACTGCCCGTTTAAAAATTAAAGTAACTAGAGTTTGAAAGCTCATGACTAAGTCAGCAGAGGAGAGCGGCAGCATTAGAACTGCAAGGATGATTATGACTTCAGAATTATGAAATACAACAACATAAAATATAATAAGCCCCATCTCTTTCTGAATATTCAGGAAGAAATACTATGGCATTATGTACCATTTGGGTGCAAGCAACATCATGCAGATCAGATTTGCTAACAGAAATAGATTGGGGACAAAATCATTTTGCTTTGTATTCTGCAGATATTTGCGCAAAGGTTTCTCAGGTTCCCCACACAGTGTTGATTTGGAAATATATTGGCACCACAATAATGGCACAAACGCCAATGGCACAAACAACAATGGCACAAATAACAATAGCACCACATGTATACATATGGTGCTATTGTTGCATGCACCACGTGTATACATGTGGTGTCATTGTTTCAATGGCTGAGTTTGCCAGCCAAAAGTTTTATGGTATTTAAACCCTCGAGTGCCACTCAAGTATTGGTTGTTTCTTGATTTTTGTCGCCACATTTTGTGATTAATGATGATCTTCCTTGTATGTATTTGGAAGGCTTTATCTCTCTTGATGGCCTTTCTCTCTAAGCTAAATTTTCTTCCTTCTTCTACGATGCAAATGCCACCAAAATCAAAGGCTGCAGCGTGACACCTAAAGATGACCTGGGCCTCAAAACCTCAGGAGTATACAGCATCCCATGCCACTGCGCTCACGTCTACATTGGGGATACAGGCCACACAACTTGTTCAACCCACTGAAATCAATGGTAGCCAAGCATTGCCTGGACCTTGCACATGGAATGAATTCCAAAAATACAAAGATTCTGTGACAGTCTCACTAAGATACTCACGCAATGACAGTCACTGCAATCACATTATAAAAGAAGCGAGACAATTTAATGAGACAATTCAAGCGAAACAAAAACAATATGGGGAAGAGATTAACAAAGCACGACATACGACAACAACACCAATTGGGAAACAACCAGGGCCCACTTCAATGGCACTCCATATAAAAACCGATAACAACTTGGCTGCATATTCCATCCCTGAAGACAATGGCAGACTTAGATGTTGAATCATTGGGACCATATTCCCAAATCAACACACTGAGGGTAATCCAACAAACTTGACTGCATACCATACGCTGAGCAAAACTCAATCTCAACTTCTGAAGATATCATTTCAACAGTTGAAAAAAATGAAAAAGAATGACAAAATAATGCCACTTCTTCATGAGATAAAATTTATTTCATGGACATGCAATAAAAGGCTTTAATTTCTCAGATTGAACTGAAATTGTGAATTGGAGAAGTTTGGGATATCCTTCCAGCATCAAATGTGTCATCACACTAGTCATCATAACCAAAAATACACAAATGAATCCAAAACGGAAGTGAAACAAGCAGGTAGAACACAAGCAGAAAACATTGGACACAATGGTGGCTCGGAGATGGAATGATGGCGGGAAAAATGGTGGGAAAACACATTCACCTTAAAAAATTCACCATTTCCATGCATTTTTGGCCATTATTTTATCTTTGAGCCACCAATTTTTTGAGCTTGTGCTCAATGTAAATGCTTCACACAATGCGCTAAGACATCTAAGATCTACTGCATTAATAGTAAGAATTAAACCAGGGGAAAAATGAAGCATCAGTCTTTGACCTAACTCAGTTAGCTATGTCTATTGAAAAATTATGTCAGTACCTACTGCAAATGAATTAATTGTAAATATGTATAATGTTCATCATAGTTTGAAAAGAAAAAAAAGAAGGCACCTGAGATGTCAATAAAAATGACACCCGTTGAAATCCAGGTTGGCAAATAAAATTTGAATAAAGTACTTTCATTGAGTCATTTCCTGACAAAGAGTCATTTGAAAAAATATTCTTGCTTACCAATGGTCCTTTGTCTCGCTGATTGTGAGCGAAAAAGAGAAGAAAAAAGACTTAATAATTAGGATGAGTCCAAAATCAGGGAACATACATTACAAACACTAAAGAGAAATTTAAATACATCTTAGCAGAGATGAAATGAGTTTTCTTCCATATGATCAGAAGCTTAGCTTATGGCACAGTTAACTCCCGACTATCCAAATGGGCACTTACCTAATTACGGGGAAATGCGGCACAAATACATAATTGGAAAACACAGACAACCCAAACTCTCTCTTTGATTTATAAATACACTGATAATTTATGTAAATCAAATAATACAATTTTATTTATGAATGCAGTCTTTTATTCTACGTTGCTGAAGGGACTCTTTGAAGATTTCTTCACCCGGTATCAATTTTTTTTGTGGTGACAATGTTATGTATGGGTATTATTTTCCCACTACTCTATACACTTGGGCACACTGTCTATTATGCAGGCGAGGACTTGGCTTTGACTCATGAGATCCCTACTCACTTCGTCTCTGCTTCCACTTCCACTACTCCCATCCTTTACAGCTTGACCTTGACTGGTAGCGGCGTAAATATGCCCGAGTCCCACGAAATACGTATGCATGTCTCCTGTTCCCTTGGGCTATAGCTTATATATAATCAACCACAAGTGAGGCCACAGCAATAATGGTGCATTTGGGATATCAAAAATACATTAAAAGATCATAGATAAAATTTTGTTTACTAGCGATTGGCTATTCATTGAATAAATCTTCTAGAATTAATCAAGAGTTTTAAAATTAATCAAGAGACCCATCTTCTTCTTGAGCAGACATCTAATTAAACTTAAACATTCCTATCCAGAAAGTAAAGAAAATAATTAGGTTTTAAAAAGAGAATTCTAATGAAAATAAAAAGCCTTGTGTGTCCTTGCATTAAAAAACCAATAATCCTGGCGTTTGTGAGTCTAATTTTTTATCAGATGTTGCAGAAAAATTGCAGTTTGGTGAAACTCATGCACGGATAATTGGGAGTACAGTTTTCTTAGTGGCTCATGCCCTCAAACTGTAATACCTATATTTATTATGTTATGATACGCAGTGATATTATCAAAGTAACACTGCCCAAAATTAACTTCAAATAGCTATTATGAAAGAGACAAAAAGGGTGGGTAGAAAAAATGAAAAAACAAACACAGAAGTTGAGGGTCAGGCAACATAGCTTAATTAATATTATTATATTATAGGGTATTAACAGATAGACGGAGGTAAAAGTTTTATAAGCGGTGATCTCTCATTAAAAGCAATGTCAATGGACAAAGCCTCAGTCATGCTGTAAGGTTGTTTTCTATGAGAGATTAAAACACTTGTTAACCTTTTACTTTCTTTGACCTGTCAATTGCTCCACTGTGCAGCCTCACCTTCACCACCAATGGTTTTTAAAAAGATATCTATGGTTCATGTTTATCCATAAAAAAAGTAGATGCTAGTACATATGCACATTTGTAAATGCCTAGTTTACTCCATATCTAACTCTCGGTAAACCCCCATCAGCGAAGCCTATCTCCAATGTCCATGCGGCTCAATCAAAGAGGACCCTCCCTCCCTCATCTCTTCAGCTCCACCTCTTCATCCAGAAAGATATTTGGAACAGAGTAGAGTAGGTACATGTCTACTTATTCCATATGTACAAGTGGTGTATTTTCATACTCCAAGTCATCCACTATACATTGTGGCAGGGGATGAATTGTGAAGGGAATGAATGAAAAATGAATGAGCGAGCGTTTTCCTTACCTGCCTGGCAACTTCTTCGGCTATCATTTTCTCTTCCATTTCAAACGTCATTATTTCCTCCTTCTCTCTCCTCTCTTTCTCCGTTTCACTGTCCTCTGCTGTTCCCGTAAGCCGATCTTCTTTTGTCTCTGTTCCTTTCTTTTCAAGATCATCCTCTTCCTCCTCCTCCTCTTCCATTTCAGTATTCAACGTCTCAGCTAAATCACTGTCCAAGTCTTCAAATTCATTCCCTTTTGCAGGATTCCTGTGAAGAAACGGTTGATTACTCTTTCAAAAGTTATTTCCACATTATAGTGAATGATCAACCAGGAGGGGCAGACCATACATCAAATGCATCTGATTGTAGGCAAGCAAAAAAAAAAAAAAAAAACTAAGGGGGAATGCACGGCAAATGGTAAAATAAGTTGTGTCTGCCATGAAGCACACTGACAAAACACACATAAGGGATATTAATTTAACCGTAAAATAATGCAAACAAAATTACATAATCTCTTTGGACTTTAAAAACTGTATCCACTGAAATTATTTTCAATGCATGCCATTTTTCCAACTTGGGAAAATCTAAGAAGCAAATTTCAAACAAACAACATCAAGACAAATTTTAGGAAATGGATAGTAAATGCAGCCAACCAGAATTTTTAGAACGAGGCCAAGGAGAGTAACACTGAAAAATTAGCATTTTCAAGAGTTCACATTTAAATTAATGCATTTACAAGCTCAGGTGAAACTCTCACAGGTCACAACAAGAAGCTGGGTTAAAAAATATATTATGATGTCTTACTGAATGAAAATGTCAAGAGAAACAATAATTTATGAAAAATATAACTTGATGACATGAGTGAGTAGGCATGTACATCTAAATGACCATGACTGAGGTCGATTTTCAAGAGATTCATTCAAATTGAAACTAATTTTCCAATAACAAACTTACATTGTGTTGTTTCAAGTATTAATTAACCAGTCTTTTAGATGATGATGAAAATAGGGAAAGTCAAACTAGAGAAAAATGGACCAACAAAGAACATAATTTTATGATAAGGGCGTCCAAGAATTAAAGAAATACAGCCATAAAACACTTAGTTAGCTATAAAAGAAAGTAAACGAGAATTAAAAATCTGACCAGTAAGGATAATTTATGAATATTAAAACTTAACATCAAGTTGATTATAATTGTGAAAGTAAAGAAAAGAATTGCATTTAATAGTGAGCAAATATCTACTCATATCCAGAGGTTGAAGTATTCACGACAAAGCGAATATTTGACTCAGTGGATAGCATGGCTTATACATATTCATTTATTTCTACAGAAGGAAGCTGATCATTCCTCAAATTACTTTTATGAATATTTGATCAATTTCAAGTTTTAAAGTGCACAGAGGAAATTATAGGCTACATACTAAGAAGAGTGCAAATTCTACAATGACTTTTATCAGTAATTTGAATTTCAGTGATGATAATTTTAGCATGCTAATATAACTCCTTGCTTCTCATCTATGGTGTATTTTATATTACCAGTATCATCAAAAACTTGATGTTTTAATGGAAACCAAACCTGGAGAAGTAACTTACCAACAAACTTAATCAGGTAGCAAACTTCACAGAGTAACCGGTCTGCCTGGATTTTTAACATCATTGTCCCACTATCCAACCATAACATTCACTAAAATTTTCTTACTAACCTTACGTAGAGGTAAATGATGTACGCTCAATATGACTGAAAAATATTAACCTTCCTGATGAAACTGAGAGTTCCTCCAGCAATATTATATACATGTACCTGATTTGACTAATAAGCAACTTTTCTTGGAGGTGGATATTTTGAAATGAAATACTTTTTGAGGTAGCTACAAAATGATTTACTGTGGAGAGTAAAAAAGAGCCAAATGTGGTTTACTTTAATTGTATGACATACTTTTTTTGAATGAATAACTTAAACTTTGGTGTCGACCGCTTTTGGGAGCAGCTGCGTATTGCGCTTTGTCACGCGAGCTTTCGTGGCCATTGCAAATCATCAGATGAAGAATGATCATTCATCGCCTGATGATGCGACCTGCAATGGCCGCAAAAGCTTGCGTGACAAAGCGCAACACGGAGCTGCTTCCAAAAGCCGTCGACACCAATGAACCTCCCTGCGAAGGCCTACATTCATTCCTAATTTAAACTTTGTTTTTCCACAGAATTATTTCAATCAAATCACAACCATGGTTTCAATGATTAAAGTCATCTTCTGGTGGAAACCTGGTGATGCCGTGTGTCATTAAACAAAAAAATTCTGTGGAAACACAAAGTTTCAGTTATTCATTCATAAGGTTCAGCAAATTCCACTAAGTATTGCCGGAAACCACCAACTGACATACTCCACATCATTTGATGTCGTAGAATTCAGGTGTTCTGAATCCATATTAGGATATAAAGAATTGCATCAACCTAGCATGGTCTTGACATATTCTAATTTACCGAGGCTAAGATAACCATTGTATGGCATTTTCATGTGTCAAAGCTATTCGTACACACATTTAATGACTCACAAGAGATTGAAGGAACCATTGAGGCCAACTTTGCAGAGTATTTATCTACTGATTAAAGGATTATTTCATGACATAATTAAGATTGTTAGCAGCATATATTAACCAAGGCAAGTGCACTCAAAATGTGCAAACTTCACGGGGGATGAATCATCTGCCTTGACCAGGATTCAAACCAGTGTATCAATAATTCACCCCATGTGTTCCACTACTTGAACTACCAAGACACCTTCTTCCTCTGTGCAGTTGTGTTGACTTTAGAGGACAGTGTGATGACAAACATTCAATGCCACAATACACCATGTTCGTGCCCATAGAGCCGCAGTTCAGAGGCTTACGTTAGAACTTTCAATGCTTTGTCATTGACCGTCAATATTATTCACGGAAATTAACACTGACTATCCAGTGGCATACCTTCAAGGAGTCACCAGCAAATCTGGCAACATTAACTACTCCTCGTCTTCTAAATTCGACAAAATACAGCAAAGCAATAGGAATACGGTGAATAGGGGGCATTGGCAGCTTGAGTGTTAGAGCATTGGATGCCATTTAGGGGACTCTGGGTTTGACTCCTGGTCAAGGTATGTATGTATATGATTTTCCTTCAATGGCATTTTCACTCTGCTTCAAGTGTGTCAAGTTCAAATCCCAGAGAAGCCTTTGGGTGATCCGAAACAGAAATACATACATGTGGTCATAGGCGGATCCAGGGTCTGGGGGGGGGGGGGGGCACGTGCCCCCGTGCCCCCCCCAGACCCTCAAAGATATGCATGATTTTTAATACGGTCCCATTATCACTGCGTTCGTTTTGTATTACGAGGTATCCTTGTGCCCCACCAGAACAAAATCCTGGATACGGCCTTGCTTGTGCCCCTCCCAGAAAAAAATCCTGGATCCGCCCCTGCATGTGGTGGCTAAAGGAAAAGAACTGGTCCCCCATAATGCCCTAAATCAGTGAACTTCAAGCTCATTAGGCTTAAAGCCTTAAGTTAAATTAAAATAATTCTTACTGTGAAGGAATCATTCAGAAATATAATTTTAGATTCCAAAATATATAATCAGTTTTGTTTTTAAATATTTCATAATTATTTTAGAAATTTTTTTAAATATTTGAAAATCCAAAAAAAGGGATACAGTGCAACCTCGATATAACGACACCCCACGGTGCACTAATAAACACTCGCTATAGCGAATTGTCGCTTTACCGGAGGTGAAGCAAATAATAGCCAATATACCTGTTGCGAACATATATATACAGGAGCAGGAGTGATGCGGCGACAGATAAACATCTATCCGATAAACGTAAGCATAAATCCAGACGAAAGGCGATGTTTTTTGCATCACTAAATTTCCTTACTCAAATAACGACTAACTATTCAAACAATTTATAAGCACCGAACTGAATAAAAATCATGCAAAGCATTTTTTCGTCAATCATTATATTTATCGAACGACAGTTTACCACATAAATTTGAGACTGAGCACTCCATTAACTTCATTTCTAACAGATCGCTAGCAGTTACAGATGTTAAGGAGTCTTGATGAAAGTCTTCCGGCGGTGAAACCCTCGCTATGGCGAGAGCCGACGCCGAAAGGGTCTCGTAAAAACGAATTTTTTAACACGCTTATTATATTATAACACCCTAAAGGGTCAATTGACGGTGCATCGGCTATCTCTCGTAATAGCGGGGGTGTCGCTATAGTCTGTACTCGCTTTAACGAGGTTCCACTGTACATACTACATGTATTTACAGATGAGAGTAAAATTTCGTTCAAATAATTTTAAATTGCATATTTTAGCTGTAAGATTTTGATACTGGGGCTAGTCCAGGATGAGATCTACCCTCACCTTGCTAATCAACTTTCGGATTCATAATCGGTGTACGAGAGACAATTGGAGTGACAAGGAACCTTCACTAAGTGCAACTCGTCTATTTTGTTCATACTTTGCATGCATATTTTTGGTATTTTCTCAATTACAATTTTGCCTCAGTAATTTCTCAGATTAAAATTTCTTAGACCCAACCCTACCTCTGGCCAGGCCATGAGGACAATATACCTCTCAAGTCCAAATAAAGGTTAAAAACATAGACTCTTTACGCTGAAACCATTGCCATGACACTAAAGTAGGGGACTCTAGATAATGGGTTTGAGATCTCCACAGGCCCAAAATAAAGAGAACTTACCATTCCCTTCCACCAATTATTTTTGAGATGAATAACTCATTTAAACATAACACATATGCTTTCATCATTTTGCGTTTGTGTATGGTCCTCATGATCTTAGAATGGAGCTATTGCAATTTTTAAAAATCAATGGGAGGCAACCAGCACTGCACGTGTTAACCGAAGCAGAATGGCGATGGAGTCACCTTGGCTTCAAGTGAAACGAGGGCCCAGGGTGTGTTGGCGGGGCTGCTCTCCGGAGGGCTGGGTCTGTAAGTCCGAGACTTTCCACCCTTGCACCTCGTGAGGGGAAGGACAGAGAAAGGCAAAGGAATAGGAGGGGCCACCACCGTGATGAGAGCCTGACGATGCCTCCAGGGAAATCCCAATGCCGTCATTGGGGCGATGTGGGCCACAAATGGGGAAACCATAATTTAATGTTTCTACATAAAGGAAAGATTTCCCTGTGAAGAAGAGAAATACTATGATTTTCTGTTGATCACCATGTTTACAGCTGGCTTTTAGTGCCTGTCGGTGTAAAAATATGCTGTGAAGGTTGCAGAACATTGATCTTCCAATTGCAATAATGCAGCCACAGGGGAACAAGGGATATTTCACTATGTTCAGTCATCCATAATGTTTAAATACACATACAAAGTATGAAAGAAATCAATGAGTATCATTTTTAAAAGTTTCCTTGTCAGTTTCCAGTAGCAATCACATTTTTAGGTAATTTTCACACATTATTACTACGTCAATCAGTGGGGTAACTCGGAATATGCTTCGGGGGGGAGGGGGGATGGAATGGCCTGGGGTAGTGACCCTCCCCTTCAGACAACAGGGGGTCCGAGGAAATTTTTGAAAAATGACATAGGCATTAAAAATTTAACTCTAAGTAGATAGAGTTATTAGGTAAAAGTCAAACTTGACAATAGTTTTAAATAATATTTCTATTTCTCTGAGGCTTAGGGAGGGGATCTATTCCCTCATTCCCTCCCATAGCTATGCCAGTGAGGCCAATACTGCCATAAGCTGCTGCACCTAACTTAACCTAATAAAGCAAGTAAGCACAGTCATTACAGTCCAAAGCAGAATGCGACATGAGATCCTTGTGCCTACTCAAGGGATTCCATTGATTTTCCCTGATTCCATCTCCCAGTATGGATTCAGTTGGTCTGCTGGTGCTTCCTGCTGCATGTCCGTGGCTAATGAGGGTTACCCAACCATTCATTCTTAGCAAATTCCGTGATACTCTAATGCTTTTTTCTTTTTCTGCACCAGCACATAGCCAAAAATTAGCTTCAAAGGTGGACTGCGGAATTGCCTATGTTGTCAATTTGCACACATCGAAAAACAGTACATTTCATTCTAAAAGCAATGAAATTGTTAGAATGATACTGAAATTTCTTCTATCTTTAATTTCTGCCGAAGGCACAGTCTACACTAATTCTAGCAGCCTAGAGGCCCGGCAGTCAGTCTAATCTTGCACCGGTGTCTTTTCTTCATCACTAAGACAATGGTGATGTTATTTTCTGTGATTATAATTATTCCTCAGCTTCATACTCTGGATGAAAAAATCAAAAAATGTGTCAAAATGATGCCTACTGAGGATACACAAAAAAAGTCCATGGTTACAGTGACTTTAGAGGAAGAATTTGTCAACTTCAGTTTTCACAATCTGATACATTTTAACAGAAATCTTACGAAACGAGCCCTGAAAGTACATTCCTCTACATCAACAATAAATAAACAATCATCTCTCACTTGTAAGTCATACATATCTCTACTTCATCCTTTTGGAGGCAGCTACCTCTGGTATGTACTTTTCAATCAAGATTTTTTCAGAAAATGATGCATATCATTGTCAGAGCATTATTTTGTTATTAAAGTACTTGACTGATAAGGGTAGGTTTACAAAGCACATTTTGCACATTCCCCGGCCTATCTCCCCTCCCGGCTTGGACTTCCCTATTCAATTCAAAATGAGGCCTACAACCTTTCATTCCACCTACAAATAAGATTCTCTTCCTTCCACTAATTCCCTTAGCTAACATTTTTCCCTTTAATACTGCTTTTAGGCATACCCTCGGAATCAAGTGCTCTCTCCATCCATGCCTTCTCTCTCCTCCATATCTCGGGTAGATTTTTCCCCTCCTCACCCAAATGCCCAGCACTTTGTTGTTCCTCCTCCTATCCATTGAATTCATCTTTATCATTTGTCTCCATAACCACATCTCAAATGCCTCCAATGATTCTCGCCATCCTTCCCAACAGTCCAAGTTCCCGCATCGCTATGGGTCACTCTTCAGATCAGACTCTTCATTAGTGTATTCGTTAAACTCTTATCTAGCAATTCTCATATAAATTCTTTCCTATTCATGCACACCTCCTCCATCCTATTTTTAATCTCATACATTTCATCCTGTTGCCGAAAGCTATCAAGACATCTTCAGGCCCAGGAAGTCACTCACCCAGCATTTGTCCTCCAGAAACGAAGAATTGAAGCAAGTGGGACGATAAAGGCCAGTGGGTGAGATGGCGTAGGGATGAAATACGTTTCCATTGTTCTCATTTAACTTGATATTTTCCTTCAAAGATAATGATTTATGGACTTTGTAGTCTCGGAAAGGAAAAACAATATCAGGCGCATGGGCTGATGGAGGTCTGAGGATGGTTTTTTTAAATATGCGACGTAGTTACTTTTGATGTTATAGGTAATTATCCTATGGTGCTGAGATTCCCTCGATGGTTGTTCAATCTCTATGTGCCAGTCGTACCTATTTTGTCATAAAATTTTCCACAGGGTAAATTCTGTTGCATAACTCCTACGAGAGCATTAAAACATAATTATTCCGGAGTAGGACAAGTATCGCAGTGCAACGGCACATGCGAAGGTAGGATTGGGACTTTTTCCACTCCCTCTAATGGGACGCTGCATTCACTGAAGCTTAAATTAAAAATTTTGGAACTGATGTCTTCAGCGAATAAAGATTCAAAGCATCCATTGAAGGGCAATATTTGCAGATATTTGGATCAAAAGTATCCAATCTGACCATCAATAATATTTTCCATCAGGATATTAAAGGGATATCATATCCAATTACCACAACTTCTGGGCTGATGAACCAACATTTGCAACTGCTACTAAAAGACCAAAGTAGATTGTTCCTGCTGCATAAACCTCCAAATAGCGATCCTAAATCTCTCATTATTTTTTCTTAATTCTATGAAATTTGCGGCTGGATCAATACTGCTGGTGCAGCAATCATATGGGCACTTAAGTATGGATACAAATAACTTAAGAATGAAAAGAAAGGCAAAAAACTAAATACGTGGATCAAACTATTTATGTTGATTGCAGTTTTTTTTTTTTCGGCTGAACTGAAATTTTAGAAATACCTATATTACCATATTGTTATCAGGGTTGTAACCAAAAAAGTACCCATTTTCAAGGTCATTGGGATAAGTTTTATTCTGGAACATGTGGCCCCACTTATTCTTTCTTTAAATTAATGATTTTCTATTAATTTCACTACTTTCACACTAATCTCTTGCATAGTATGTCTACCGAGCACATAAAAATTTGGCTGCAATAGCACTTACTGCCTTAATTATGTGAGTGTTTGGCTCCGAATCCTCAAAAATGGTACTTGTTGCAAACATGCTACTGTTATGTATATAGTACGGGTCTTGATAAAATATACTTAAATACCTATGTTTTATACTTCAGGGGTATCCCGTGAATAGCAGTGAAATGCACAGTACATTTGTCAAGGGAGAAAATTCCTCTGGACCAGGAATTGCACCACGGTCCTTAGTCTGTCAGTGCCACTCTACAGACCACTGCTCTCTCCAGCTGCTCAATTTCCCACGGCATTTGTACCGAGACTCTTGGTGCTCAGAGTTAGGCCCTTGTGGTCCATTCAACATGAAAACACTCGACAGGAAGAACTTCCACAGGAGCAAACAGGTAGAGCCCTCACACCGGAGCTAAAATCTAGTACCATGACCCTTTGTGAAGTTGCCACAGGGAATCATAGAACCTGGATATAGTAATGGCCTGCACAGCAACCCAAAAAGCCAATGGAAATTGTTTTCCTATTGCAATTAATGAGAAAATTTTAAATTTTCTACAATTGAAAGGTTTTTTTTTTAAACATTGCATCACTAAGCAAGAACAATTTGATCCACATAAATATGTAGTGCATCTGCATCCTTTTTTGATCAGACATCAATATCCATTCTCAAGAATGCTTAATTTCAGCATCAACAATAGATCTTTGATGTAAAATAATACCAGCACTAAATCCGAACAGCTGACCAACCCAACCACCAAGGAATAATCCGAGTGCATTGGACGTGACATGCTTTTAATTGTCGAAAGAGCCCACTCAATACCACAAAAGGCCAGTATGTTATTCAATCGATTTCACCTAGTCAATTAAGTCTTCTGATTAAGTTTACTAGGGTCTCAATATTTCTGTGTTCTATATACTGCTGAAAATATGTAATAATATTCATGATCACATATTGCAAACTAAGACATAATCCAAACTGAAACATATTCCAAATTAAGATAAACTCCAAACTGAAGGAGACAGGATGAGGGCAACAAGACCTGCACACTCTCTCACATTCAAATCAAAGCATCACTTTAAAATTGAGATTTCGCGATTCCATTCTCAATTGATTCAATTAATTGAAGACAGTGTACGTATGCATATAACTCCAATAAGGTTTCATGAAACACCCTCTTTCTCAGGGAAACTTTACAAGGAAGACAACTAAATTCAGGACTATAAACATATTCGATGAATTAACTAACAACAAGAGTTGTAAACGAATCCATTCCATGGAAGTTTTACGAGTACGGGGATTAAAAAGTAACACCAAGTGCACACCTTTAAGGAAGCATAGTCATATGAAGACGGTGGGCCTACTACGGACACATACATGAATTAATGGTCTCAGAAAATAATCACAGAACCAGAATTTTAAAAAGATTCACAGCTGCTTTTCTCAAAAAATGATCACAAATTTATGAGAATGGGAAGACAAAATGGGAGAATAATCTAACGAATGTGACCAAACAATGAAAACCATAGAGCCGTGAGCCCATGAAGGAAAACTTTCTGACTTATGACGAGGTGTGGATAGCCATAAACAATTTGTTTTTCATGAACTGCAATGATAGTTAGGTATGTGCAAGAAAGCGACACGAATGCATCTGAAAATGATCCTTTCCATCCTTTACGACGCCACGGCTGATTATTTCGCACCAAATTCAAGAAGCAATTGGCATAAGAGACAGGGCATTTGAGAAGTGCACAGTCATTTGCATTTCCAAAATCACTTGACATCATGAAAAATGATACTTGAGAAGACTTGAGTTCGCCTTATTTAGATGAAATGGAGATTAAGAGAAGAGAATATCCAACCAAAGTAAATGAAGCCAACTTATAGACTAGCATACTCAAATGTGTGTTGAATTCAGTGAAAACAAAAAACTTATGGAAACATAAAAAATTCAAGAATAGCCATAGATAAAAAATTCTGGAGCATAAAAATCATGAGACTCCTTCCAAAAGATGTATGTACGTCAGTGTAAGCGCTATATGAGTATGAGCATTTAGCAAGGCGAGAATCATTCATAGAACTTGGCAAATGAATATAGAATAGAGAATGGCGAATATGGAATAGAACCAGGAGTTAGGAAGAGCCATAAAATACAACTGTGGAACTTAACCTATGACTGGGAATCAAACAATTCCACTTGGTTGGATAACTGAAAAATAATCAACTATCCCCATTCAAAGAAATATGTATACATTTACTTTGTTGACATTCGACCCTTTTTCAAAGGCAGTTCTCTCATGACCCATAAACATTTTGTTAACCTCACTCCCTCAACAGTACCTCCATCTACAAAGCAGTCAAATTGCACCTTTTTTCTCAGTGATCCAAATTATTATAGCCACAAACTAAAGAATGATTGCTAAATACAAATTAAGCATCCCTTTCCTTCGAACTTCATCAACATTTATTGATTGTATCAACTATTGTAGGCACAGAGATTATATGCAAAAGAGTTTGGAAAAAAATAACTAAATAAAGAAAAGGGACTCAGAAAAAGTAATTACACCGTAACTTTTTTGTTAATTTCTAAACTGCATAAAACTTAATATTTACTTGAGTATCATTTTTACAAGGTTGCAACTAAAGCTAGGTATGTATTTGTTTTTGAGGCTATTTGAGCAAACACCAGCTTTGGAGACCCGTAACTATGCAACACATCATTTTTATTACAAACAACATGTAGTGCTGGTAAGGTACACATCATTGCTATAAATGCTGTTTGTTTTATTTATGTATCTTTCACAAAAAGGAGCTGTCAATTTAGTAAAACGTGGGAAAAACAACAGGGGTGTTATACTCATGTTCTTGGTAGTGTTTTAATGTATGTGTCTTCAGGATTACTAGTAATTAATTGTCCATAATGTCAACAAGCATATCGATTGATATTTATTCTGGGATAAGTGAATATTCTCAGAAGGTGTTTCTCATGGACTAACAGCAAACTAGCCAAGAATAATTGCCTGCCTAAAATACTCGCTATGGTCAGTATAAATATCAAACAACTACGTTCAAATATGCTTGTTGATACACTAGAGAATTACATGCTTCGAACACTGTGAGGGTACAGATTACAGCTCTACCAAGATCAAAAATGTACCAACTCTTGGTTCTATTTTGCCCGCATTTTAAATAATTGTTAACAATGTGATATTTTTGTAACAGATAACAGATAAGTTATTAAAACTTACAGCATCTAAAGAAAAAATGTGTATCTAATGAGTACTTCACTTTCGTTGCATGAAAATAAGTTGCTACCAAGTTGTGGGATACCAAATGTGGTTCTCCCTCAAATATCCTCCAAAACTGTTACTTTTTTCTTTACAAGTGTGATGAATGCAACAAAAATGTTTTCCATCAGTATTTTTTTAGTTTTAAAAAACAAACAATATAAAAGGAAAATAGTAATGCAATTATTTTTTCTGTATCCCTTTTTTTCATCCAGTTATTCATTCTCAAACTGAAGTGCACAACATTTCTGCACCACTAGAAGAATATTATTAATCTATCAATGAGAATTATGGCCAACAGCAGAGAGATTTTCTGAAATATAGCTAATGCAGTTTGATACAAATAATATTTAGGAACAAGTGAATTTCAGCAAAGATATATTTTCTCCAATTCTTCTAAGGTATTTAAAATAGTTTTGGATTTTGAGTGTGAGTGGCTGATGCAATGAGAGATGAAGTCTGCATTGCTAGATTTATGTTAGTCCCATCCAAGCTTGAGCATGGCAAATATTAACGAGAGTATAAAAGCCTCTTAGCGGATTAGTATACTCTTAATATTTATTCCTCTTATTTTAATATAGAAAGCAAATGAAGATGTGATTCATCCTTCAAGCAAGCCCTGGAAAAAACACGTAACTTTGAAATATTTAAAATTATACCATGCTTGCAAGTTACTGAGCTACAAAAGATGATAACTGATGACGGATGATATGATTTGAAAAATATAATGGATACATGTAATTAATTAAAGGTTTCCAAAATTAATTGTTCAAACCAATTAAGAGTTGAGTACGTTTAAATATTTTAAGGGATTATTGCGCTTATGGTACGATAGATTTCAAGCAAACAACATGAATTTGGTCAAAAGCCAAAATGAAAATTAAACAGCATCAAACAAACTCTGAAAACAACTTCAAATGAAAACATCTCAAACAAGGAAGAAGAGAAAAATCAGGAAGGTGAGTCATGATCAATGAAGATGAAAAGTTGGCAATCCTCATGTGTGCGTGCATAGGTTATAGTAAAGCACTGCAATTGGTCAAATATCGACTAGAACAGCAAGTCTATGCATGCAAGCTTCTCTAGAATGCAGGTGATAAGCATCAGCTGTGTGTGCAGGTCTTTTTTTTTTTAAATAATTCAGAAAACAGTAACTTGACTTCCAAACAAAGACATTATCAAGAAGAAATTGTCAAGAGGAGCCAAACAAACATCAGAGGGCCCTGGTTATGCTTTTATTCTTTCTCAGAGGACAGAGAGAGACACGTACTTTGTGCAAAGTCAAAGAATTGACTGGTTGAAACAACAGGGCTTGATTTGAGGACTCTGTTAATTAAGCCATGGAAATCATAATTTTCAATCAATTGCAAGAGTTAAATGGAAAGTAAACATAGAATATTCTATCAAAATGATGCATGGCATTTTTTTGCCTTCCATTAGCAGCAGAAAAATCATAAAAGAAACAAAAAAGAATCATCATAGCTTGATCACATTTAGTATTTTTCCCAAGTTACTTCATCCCACTTCACAAAAATGCCCATCCTATTAGATGCCATTACCACCTCATGTAAGCTATGCATACATATTTTCATGTATGCACTATGAAAAATGCAACGCAAAGAAAAATGTAAAAAGAATCTGGCCTGTGAGAGTGGTCCCAAGGACTATATATATGCAGCCACCAAAGAAACGGGAGGTTGGGGAGGGAGGGGGGTGAAATCACACTGAATTTACCTGAAGTTGGACAACCATCGCACCTCCACAGGCAACTCCATCGGGAATTTGCGACCTCGGGCGATGAGGGACGAAGAAGAAGAAGTAGAAGGGGCTACGACACCGGCAGCGTACAACATTCTCTGCACAGTACTTCCCTTGTGATTCCACTCTTCCCTTCGTCCTCCGACCACCCTCTTCCCCCCCACCCAATCTCCCACCTCCCCCTCCTCCTCATCGCTTGCCACCTCATCCGTCTCATCGTCATCGTACGAGTAGAGATCATCGTCAACATCATCATCCTCATCATCGTCATCATCATCGTCATCATCGCCATAGCCATAGTACACCTGTTCCTCTTGGATCGGCACACCCTGATGCCTGTACAGACCAAACCGAGAGCTCATCTGCCTATTCCCTCCCATCATGCCCACGCGCAGCCACTCACGGCCGAGCCGTCGCCACTGCCGCAACCGGTGTTCCCCGACCACCCTGGGTGCGACCCGCCTGCCCAGCTCCCCTGGAGTGTAGCCCAGCAGATAGACGTTGTTGTTGCAGCTGTGGTGGTTCAAGGGAGTATTATTCACCCCCCTGTATTGCCCACGCAGTTGACCGCCCTTTACGTACCTTCCTCCTCCCACTTCTCTCACTCCTCTCCCTCCTCCTCCTCCTCCTCCTCCTCCACCCTCCCCTCCTCGACACTCTGCAGTGTCCTTCCTTGAACCGGACGATGGAGTCCTCCCCAGGCCACCAAGCATTCGGTTCACGTTTCTCAGTTCCTCCACTGTCCTCTCCTCCCTTCGGAGAAGATCCTGCTCCTCCAACAGCCTCCTGATCTCCATCTCAAAGTCCTGTGGGATGGCACTCGTCGTCTCGTTCGATGTCGTCAACTTGGTTGTCGTTGAGGCACATTTCCTGTCTCCCTCCTTAGTGTCCGACGTCGTGTTCCCACTGTCCCTTGGTGCACCCTCTGACGTTGGGACTTTCTTCTGTACCACCACGGGCTCCTCTTTGATGCTACTGACTCTCTCATTATTGTTAATGATGTTGTTGTTGTTGCTCGAGTCTCCATGGCTGTTGTCCGACTTCTCGCCTGAGCTCTGTGACGGGACTCCCACGTGATGATTCTTGGAGCTAGTGCTCGACTTGTCCGTCTGGCAGCTTCCATCCCTCCGCTTCATCCCCCTCCCCTCCTCCCCTGCTTCCATCATCTCCTCAGGAGTGGACTCCGATTGGGTCCCCAGCTCTGCCATCGGCACCACCTCTGCTGTGGCGGCTATCCTCGAAGCTTCTCTCCTCTCCAGGCTCTGTTTCTTGAGGCTGCCGCTCGACTTGCTCGGTGACTTCCGACGGTCCGAGTGTGAGTGGTGATGATGATGGTGGTGGCTGTGGCCGTGGTGTCCGTGGTGATGGTGGTGGTTGTGATGATTGTGATGGCCGTGGTGCCGTGACTGCGACGACTGCTGTAAGTTTTGCACCTGCAACCTTGGCCTGCCCGTGATGTACTCAAAGCTTCCGCAGCTGTCGCCCTTGCAAGAACTGTCGCCTTCCGGTGGCAAAGGGCTTGAGACCACGCTCCCTGAAGAGTCCACGAACATGGCCAACTTGTCCCCGTCAACTCCAGCCACTCCATTACTGCTACTGACGTGTCTCCTGCCGCCCCAGCTTCCCTCCCCTCGTCCGTTGCCCGACTCCCCACCCTTCCGAGAGCTGCCTGAGGACACTGTTCCCCTGGATGCCCCCCGAGTCGGCAACACGGGCATGGAAGGGGGACCCCTTGACGAACTGGACGATGGGTTTGATGGGGACGGCAGGGTGGGGGCGGAAGGGGGTGGGGGAGGTGGTGGGGGATGGGGGTTCGCATGGGAACTGCTCGTTGGGGATGGCCGGTGGTGGTTGCCGCCCCGTGAGCTATCACTCCCCCTTCCAGAAGCCCCATTGCCAGAGTTGTTGCTCTCGCCAGGCATTCTGGGGTAGAGTTGGCCTCCGAGAGGCAGCATGAGGTGGTCTTGGGATGCCACTGGGGAATTCTCCAGGGACGATGGGTCCACTCGAACATCCGAGGGGTACAGCCACCGGGATGCGGGCACTTCCCCATTGTTCCCCAGCGTCGTGGGGAGGGGTGGGGACGGAGAATCTGCAGCGTCTGTCGTCCGACTGAAACTCTCGTCAGATGAGCTGATGCTTGGGGAGTGGTTGAGGGAACTGATCTCGTCTGCAGACGAATGTATACGGTGGTGGTAATTGGAAGCAACCGCCTGTGAGAACACAGCTGCGTACGGGGATATGAGTCCACCGTAGTGGGAGCCCAACCCTGAGGCCGTGCCAGGTAAACTCTCGTCTGAGTGGTGCCTCTGCAGACCGCGCCTGTTGCTACGAATACCTCCCCCGCTGTAGTCGTCCCGGTGATGATGGTGATGGTGGTGATGGTGACCACGGTGTCGGTCGTGGGGGAGGGCAGGGAGTGCCGAAGATGGTTGGTGCCTAGGGTGGTGGCCGTGACTAGCCCCACTGCTGTGGCTTTGGTTGTGGTGGCGGTGGCGGTGTTCCCTTCCTGGGGGTTTGGGGAGGGGTTTGAGGTAGGGTGGGATGGTGGGAGTAGTCAGGTTGTTCGTGCCGTTGACCCCTGAAATTGGCACGGACCTTGAGATGCTGTTCTGCACGGTCATCCTGTTCGACGACCCGCCATTGCTGATGTCCCCTCGTGGCCATGGAGGAGTGTAGCGCGTGTCGATCATCGACGTCTGCATGATCGCTCCGCCATTGCTGCCCCCGCGGCTCTTCCCAGACTTGCTGCCAGGCATGGGGGCGCTGCCACCTCCGTTGGACCGGCTGCCGTTGTTGCTGCTCTCCATGCCGTGGTGCCGAGAGAAGCCTCCGTTCCCAGAGATTGTATTCCCACTGTTCTTTGGTATGACGCGCATGGCGGAGTTGGCCTGAGGAGGCAGCAATGGCTCGTTCTCACCATTGCCGCCGTTTCCGCCACCATCTGTCTCTCGGAGGGGCGCTAGTCGAGATCCTCCCCTCCCGTCGTCAAGGCGACTTGAGTTGCCCCCCCTCCTGGACCTTGCAGCAGATGAGTCGCCTCCATTGGTTATGTTTCCATTGCCACTGGAGCCGCTCCCAGGGGGGAAAGCCTTGCTGCTTGGCCCACCACCGCTGCCTGACCCTTGCTGGAGTTGGTGGACCAGAGCCAAGGGAGTGGCAACTCCTCCATACATGTTACCTGTACATTGAATAGATAAGAGAATGCTAAAACTATGATGATAATATTCTATACGAAACACAAGAACATGAAGCAAGCATCTTCACAGCAATTTCAACCATTTATGTCTAGCATGATGATGGGAACTAATGGAAAGTGTCTGCTAGCTCACAATAACTTAAGGTAGAATGAGTAGCTGCAAAGCTAAGACTTGCTTGACATGACCTCATAGTGTCATTAACTTATCTGCAAAAGGTTTAAGGCCATTGAGTTTCCATTGTGAAAAGCTTGAAAAATAGGCCATTGAATAAAAACAGAAAAATAGGAGTGCCTTGATTTTCCAAACTCCTTTACAATCAACAGCAATAAAAAATGGTAAACATGCCCAATGCTATGATGCCATTTCCCTCGACGCTTTACTATGGACAGGCAAAGGAAGGACTGTGTGGAGCCATAGGAATGATGAGATGAATGAGGTCGAGAGCAAAGAGAATGCTTCATGCAAGAAGGTGGATGGATGCCTGGTTTCAAAAACTAAAGAATGAACAACTTGAATTGCCCCTTTGCTGAAAATTAACAGAGTGGCACCAATGCCATGTAACAATTCTCATTTCTTATTGCATGAAATGTGGTTATCTTTTCATTAATATCCTCCATTATGTGTAAAGATATGCAGCTCTCCGAGAGATTACACCAAAAAGTAATTCTTGACAGAATTAGTTCTGATGTACGAGGGTTGTACCAAAAGTAAGGTTCCCAATGAGCTACAATGTTGAGCGAAGGTGCTAGGCAAAATCCCACAGCAGTGCCGTGCGCAGTGGTTCCCCTAATCTCGAGTCCACCAGTCTGCGATTCACTGTGTTGCTCATTATCGACTTAGCAACCATCAACAATGAAAGTGGTGATCCCTGTTCCCGCCAAGTGTGAGGATCGAGCAGTAATCCGATTTTTCCTTGCAAGGAAGTTACCGCCATTGGAGATTCATCAGCAACTGACTGAACTTTATGGTGAAGAGTGCATGTCCGTTCAGCACGTCTGCAAATGTTGCAGGGCTTTTGCTGAGGGCCGCGCGGAAGTTCAAGTTGAAGAACATAGTGGAAGGCCACTGGTTTTGGATTGTCCAGAAGATCAACAGTGAGCTGCTCAAAGATCGAAGGGTCACTGTCCGTGAACTTGTTGAACACATTCCTGATACTTCCCATGGCACAATTGAAAGAACTTTAACAGAAACGTTGGGTTATCGCAAGATGTGTGCTGGCTGCATGCTGACTGTCTGACACATGGAGCAACGCCTTGACTGTGCTAGCAAATTTCTTCAACAATTTTAGAGGGGGGGAGAGATTTTGTTGAGAATTTGTTGGTCTCTATCATCACTGGAGATGAAGTGTGGGTATTTCATTATGTCCCCGAAACAAAACTCTTAGGTGGCAAACACTTCAAGAGCGACGATGAAGTCCGAGCAGAGGTCACACACTTCCTCAACAGTTTGGCAGGAGACTTCTTCAACTTAGGGATAGAAAAGCTGGAGCACTGTCTTTAAAAGTGTGTCAAAAGAAATGGAGACTACGTTGAAAAATAGGCAAAAGTGTAAGCTTTTCAACGATGTGAAAATTAATATCAACAAACACATTTTTGTATTTGTAAAAAATATGGGAACCTTACTTTTGGTACAACCCTCGTTGTATCTTTCTACGTCCCTCAAGGAACCGTAATCAGATCCCTTTTGTTCATTGCATTTATGTGTAAATGACCTCTGCTCCCAAATCAGCAGTGAAATACCTCAATATGCTGGTAATGCTGTCATCTACCATGAAATTCTCTCATTGGACCTAAACAGCATTTATGCGCGGAGCATAGAGTGAGAGGCTAGATCCTAATCTCAGCAAATACACAGCAGTACTTTCTTGGGCAGGATGTCTAACTATCCCCATGTAATTTACTCCAGATAGAGTTAACAGTTAGGTATCTGGTCAATTCAAAAACCTGGGAGTTAGGACCACATCAAATCCATCATGAGGATGAACATATAAGAAATATTTCTGCCTCAATCCTGAAGAAACTAGGATGTTGGGGCGACTGGGAAAATTCTGTGAAACCTTCTATTAAATAGTTATTCTGTAGTTTCGAATTATGAATTAGCAATCTCCTACTTTATCTTTATTTTGCTCATTTTGATTGATACAAAGATGATGATTTTTCGAGTGCAAAGCCCACCGAAACCTCACTTTCAGACAATAAAATAGCAACAATGTACTGAGAACACTCAGAAATATGTAAAAAAGAAGTTATTACTGATAATTACCAACCACAATAACATTTAGGAATGTTGTCAAGTTACTTGATATTATAATTATCATAAAATATCATCCACAAATTGCTCATCATATTTAATTTTACATCCCATTTTTTTTGCTGTTTTCTGACGAATGTTTTCCAACCATATTGGAAAATAGCATATAAAAATGACACTATTTTGTAAATGACAGCTTTTAGTGACATAAACTTATTGTCTTTATTCATAGAAAGCTGTTTCAATTGTTACAGATTATAAAACCTCAAAAATATAGCAGGTCCTCATTTTGTTTTTTTTTTCTGCATTAAGCATTTAATATTTGCTATGGTAAGGTACATATTTGTCGGAGGTGACCGACAGCTGAGGTCATTTGCAACTTGAGGGATGGGTTGAGAGAAACACGGCGTCAGCATTAGCCTGCTCCTAACGAAAGGTGCCAAGCTTAACGTCCCATCTGACGGACAGAGCATTGCACTTGAAATATCCTCCTCACAACATTCTAGCAGGGATTGGGCAGTCTCTGAAAATTCTCCGCCACTGCTAGGATTCGACCGCCGAGCGTGCAGGGATTTAAAATTTGGTCCCCGTAAAAAGTCTCAAGTCAGGATTCTACTTTATATATATGAGCTGCTAATGAATGTGGAAACTGGGATTTTGCTGCCCTTTGAACACAACCCTCCATGACTTCCCTTCCTACAACTCAGCATTCAAAATTGCTCTTACCAACTCCTCCCACTCTGGTGGCGGGCAGCTCTTCCACCCGGATCGTCCCGGGCTGTTTCCTGTCCGTCAGGAAGTACGTCGTCATGTCTCCTTTTCCTTTAACTCGTACTTTTCCTCGGCATTGGAACTCATAGGGAAGATTCTTCAGAACTTGATAAGCTTCTTCTGTAACCTGAAAGAACATAACCCACATGGCTCATAATCATTTTTCAATCATAATAAATGGCCATGCAGCATGTAAATCATAGTTCCATGTAAAATAAATGCCATTCCTTTGGTATCCATCCATAATTGATTTTACTGAAGCTTATTTAGATACCAAAAAAAGGGTCTTTGACTACTAGTGTGGTTGATCTAATTGTAAAGAGACTAAGATTTTACTATTCTTAATTTGTAGTGTGTACTTTCTACTGGAAAAGTATTCCTGCATCTAATGTTGACAGCCATAGAGCATTCTCAATATACAGCAAAATTATATCTGATAAAAGGAAATCGCTAAAACCTGAGAATATAGTATAATAAAACTATAAGAATCAGAGTACGCTACGTAGAATACCGGCATGCTACTTTGCGGTTGTATTTAGAGGGCCAGGCGCTACTTTTTAGTGTTGCTGCCTTGCGAGCGACACCGGAATTAGTGCTTGGTATGCTCCTGTCGTCTAAGCAAACAAGTTGTTTTATGGTGAAGCATAATTCATTTTCATAGTTTTTCATCTAGCAATTGACTCCAATACAAATCAAGGTAACACTTTAACAACACGTGTCATTGTTATAGCTCTTAGATTAATAGAAAGTACGTATTACAACTAACGTTTTGGCACATCTTTTAAACTTCAGCGTACAGAGTAGTCTGCAGATTTCAGTAACCACCATATTGTTCTTTCGGGGTAATGCCGACATCCTATGTGGGGGAAATATCGACAGGGTGTCGGTATTTCCCCATTTGTTCTATAATTTTGCATGAGACTGTTAGGGCCTTATTGTTTATTTTAAATGACCTCCAGATGGTGAGATCGAAGAAACGGACCACGGAGAGGGGGAAATGGAATGAGGAGACCCTTGAAAAGGCGTTTGAGTTGGTTCAAAGTGGAAGATCTGTTAAAAGTGTGGTGGCTGAATTAGATATTCCCAGAATCACACTTAATGGCCATCTGAAATCCAACTCTACGGCCAAACCAGCCTTGGGAGAAAATCTTACTTCTCAACCGACCAGGAAATCATATTATTTAATCATAATAAACAGTTACCAAACCAGTTATATGGCATAACTTTGACTGATTTAAGGCGATTAGTGTATGATCTTCCGGAAAAGCTAAATGTCAAGCATAATTTCAATAAAGAGACCTAAATGGCTGGCGAGGACGGGGCTAGAGGGTTTTCAAGTCCTGGTGGTCGTTTTTAAAGATTAGGCAAGTATTTTAATATTATGAAACAAAAGAAGCTATCGCTGAAATATCACGCGAATTATTTCCTTCTGAAAGAGTAGGTACTTCTTACCTTCTAGTATTCATTTGTTTATCCGTGCTCTTCAATATACCTAATAATTACGTAAATAGCTTTTTCACAAATAAACAATCAGCAATCTAATTACAGTAGATTCCGGTTAATTGGGACACATCGGGACTTGTGCACTTTGCCCCAAATAAGCGGCTGCCCCAATTAGGCGAACTATCCTGTACATGGGCATAAACAAACGTTAAAGTGATGGAAAGAAGACTAAAGAATGTTTATAATGCAACATAAGTTTATTAAATTATTAATTTGATGAAAATCAGCGATTATAGATAATTTATTATCATTTTTAAGAATTAAAACCATTTAGTTAAAAACATTTTTCACAGCCTCGGGCGACGCTGAATGAATGTCTTCCACTAATTCCCATTAAAGAAAAGTCCTATTCTCTTGCAGATAGTATAACAACAAGAGCTATCAAAATAGGGCAAGAATAGGATCATTTGTGGAAAATAAGAGTAAATCAAAAGAGGAAAACATAAAAAAATAGTATTCGGAAAACAAAAAATTTTAATTTTGTCACGAGTACAGAGTCTATGTCGCCGACTCACAGCCCAATAAAGCGGCATGCTGTCCCAATAAAGCGGAGAATACTCTTGGATATTCCTCATGGGTTCTGTTCTTCAAGGTTCTGCCCCAATTAAGCGGCTGCCCCAAGTAACCGGTGGACCCATTAAATGAAATCTACTGTATTTTCTTATTTTTTACCACTGTCGGGATTACCCCAAAGGCCTGTCGAAATTACCCCAGTGACCGGGGAAATACCGACATCTGGTAACAGTCTCAGAAAACATTTTTTTTACTTCATAAATGACATTAGTTTGTAAACATAACATATCATTCGGATGTAGAAAATTCGAACTAATTTGCAAGTAGTTCAATAAACGATGTAACTAAATTAGTAAAAAACATAAATTAAATTAAGAAAGAAGAACTTTGTACTTTCACATTAATAATGTCCAATATTAATGTGAAAGTACAAAGTTCTTCTTTCTTAATTTAATTATGAATCGCTTTCACCAAGTTACGCCTCAAACAATTAATTTTAAAAAACATAAAGTTAAAAATGTGTTAAGGTGTCGGCATTGCATTACATTTAACTACATTTCGGTCGGTCTACCCTAACTACATTTTTGTGAAAAAAGTCAATTTCACTTATGTATTTGCAGACTTTCAGATCTCAAAGAATCAATGATTTACTTACCTTTCTATTATCATGATTTTCATAGTAGCATGTGCAAACTTTGTCCGAAAAGTATTGGAGCTACGTTCATCTCTTTGTACAAGAGTGCTCAAGCTGTCTCTACGAGGTATGAACACAACCAGTAGTCCCTCACAAACTTCCCAAATGCCGTAGTTATCAGCTGGACGCCTTGGGTCACACACAATATGTTTATATCCAACGTGCTTTTTCCATTTGTTGAATTTATTGATGAAAATGGCAGAAAGAACAGATCAACAAATTTGCATCAAGTGCTGCTTTAATCTTGGCAAGAGCTGTACAAAGATTATTGAAATGATGCAGAGGGCCTAAGGGGATGAAAGTATGGAGATAATGCAGGGAAAGGAGTTGAACAGGTGGTTTAAAAATGGCTGCTCATTTGTACACAGTGACCCTCGTTCTGGCCGACCTTCACTGACAACAACACCGGTAAGCATAGATGGTGTGTGGCTTGACGGTGATCATGGATTAACTGTTTGAGAACTAGGAAATGATCTCGGAATACCAAAAAATACTGTATTGGAAATTTTGAACACGATTTTGGGAATGACTCACGTGTCCTACACCACAACATAATTGTTAGCAAAACACAAGATTGTACAGCTTTGCCAGCCTCTATGTAGTCCTGACTTAGCTCCCTGCAACTTTTGGATGTTCCCAAAATTGAAAATGGCACTCAATGGAAAGCGCTTTGACGACATGCAGACAATTCAGATTAATGCAACTCGCAAGCTGAGGGCCAATGCAAAATTTGCTTTTGAGGACTGTTTTACGATGTGGAAGCACCACTGGGAGCATTCGGTTAAATCAAATTGGGACTACTTCAAAGGATACCATGGCCCAGATGACGAAAGATGACAACAACGCAGAGATTTGAATGCAGGTCGGATATTTTTCGGACACCTAGTATAACTCAAATAGGCCTGAATGACCTAGTCTTTTTATTTCATAAAATTATGCATAAATATCACTCATTGTGAATATTTATTTTAATTTAAATTATTTCCAAATGAACATTTTTTCAACAAAATTTCATTAATTTACATCTATTTTGCAATGAAATCCACCATTTTATTCACCATAATTCAGGAATTTAATTGAAAATTTTTCATCAGCTCTAATGATCTTGCATGTAGCCAGAAAATTGCTTCAGGTGTGCTTGGGTGGTATGTGAGTTGCCCATGATGAAGTTTAATTGTCAATTCACACACATCCAAAAACTACTCATTTTGTTAAATCAGCCACACATTTCGTTTACATAATGCTTGAAGTAAAACTCAGCGTAGGCTATTGGCAAACATTCTGAAATGTATCTAACTACATATGTATATGGGAAAATGGAGTGTCAGAGGAATGGGCCAATGGACTCCTCTTTAGCTTGGCCTTGACTGGTGGCAGCTTGAACATGCCGGAGTGTACAAAATCTCTCCTGGGGAATGGTACCCTTTGGGGTTTATTCAGCTGCAGGCGATAATTGTGCATTTGCAATATGAAAAAGGCATTTAAAGATCATAGATAGCATTTTCTTAATTTATGATTGATTAACCTTTGAATGATTTTCTAAAATTAAACAACAGTTTTTTCCTGCTGCTCACCATCTTCTGCAATGCTAGAGCAGCTGTTCAAGTGAAGCTGAAACATTCCTTGTCTGCAAGTAAATAAAATAATTCCGTTTAAAAAGAGAATTTAAATGGACATAATAAGCCCGGTATAGCCTTGAATTAAAGTGAAATAATCGTACTGCTCTTGCGTCCAATTTCATTTTTTATGAAGACTGCGGAAAATATCTGAGGAGTATGAAACTCATGCACAGATAATCAGCAACACAAATGATACGCAGCTGGATAATTTAGAGTGCTGTATTTGGGATTTTCATTCCCTTTACTTCTCCGCGGCACCTTCTTGAATGTTTTTCTTGACAGATTGTGATGATTACCTGTGTGTGATTGGGCAATCCTGTTGAGTCCATTCTGCTTGCAACATTGACTGTGTTTCCCCAGATATCGTACTGCGGCTTCCGAGCCCCAATGACACCAGCAACCACTGGCCCAATGTTGATGCCTGAAAATTTGATATAAAATATAACTGCTTCTTTCATATAATAATAATATTTATCATTCAGTTGGTCAAAAAACTTTGACACAACATAATGATCAAGAAAAACAAATACAATACTCATGCATAAGGCTGTTCACACACAATATATACACAAATATATGAAAAACTCTAATACACATGGTATTGCAGTCATTGTATTCATAGGTGGACAGGAAAATATTCATTTAGGCTAGAGAATCTTAATTTATCAACTTGTATGTAATTGCTTTTACTGATATTCAAACGTGGCAGGTGATTAAATTTTCTTCATTACCTTGGGAAACTTATTGAAAACAATGGATGCATAGAAATCATGCTGGGCAGTTGTCTAACCCTAAATATCTAACATTAGATTTCAGTGCCACTATCTCACTTAACGATTGGAAAGGTGAAGTCAAAATTTGACTTTCTGCAGTTGACTTTTCATTTTCAACCTTGACCTTGATGGTCAAATTTAGTCATTGACTTTACTCTTTTAAAAAGTTTGAATTTTTACATGAATTACTTACACATTTTCACTGAATGCATTTCTTGGAAATAGTACTAGGCACAAAAAGACTAATTAATTACATATTTAACACAGTTACTTCTACAGAGATTAAGCATGAATTATAGATGACGATCCCTCCAATGAAACAGTAGGGTTGGCTCATGGAGATCATGGCAGTTGGTCGGCCAATTATCTTCCAAATTCGCTGAAACCAGTGAAGCTTACACTGGAAATTATTTGAAAGGACTAAATTTCCCAAGGCTGTACTTTTGTTGGGTGAAAAAGGGGGAAGGAAGAGAAAAGAGGAGGGAAGTCGGGAAGGATGATAATGGGATGAAATATGCACAGCCATTTAAACAATAATACACGCAAGCTCACTCACTCACCTAGCAGGTTTGCTCTCAGTAACAAATTTCTGCATAGGTCTCAATCACATAATCACTCAGCTTTACGAAGCTTTAGCTTACGTCAGTGACCCACTCAGAATAATAATAAATGCAGAAAGCAATAAAATTGAGAAATACAGAGTCGCATTCATGCTCCTTGTGGATTTGCTTTAAGGAACAAAATTACGGGTGGAAAACACGCACAAACACAGGTTTAAAAAGCTTTGGCTTATGCCAGTGAACCATTCACACCAATAAAATAGGCATGAAAGAGCAAAATTAAGAAATACACTATCATGCTCCTCATGGATTTGCTCAGAGGAATAAAACACTGCGTGGGAAATACATCAAACGGTCGAAGAATGTTCATTTACCTGTTTACGTATTAATATTGGGAGTTATGTTAACTCCAATGCTCAATCCAAAAGTGGCATACATACTTACCAACACGGAGCATGAAGTTGTTGTAAGAATTTTCATTGATGTTGAGCAGCCGTTCTCGCATTGCAAACACAAATTCAACTAAATTTCCTAAATACAGTCCAGCTGTAACTTCGTCATCTTCGTCGAGGATGCGTTGCTCTGGCATCAAACCAACGGCTGCCATATACGTTGATCCAACAGTCTTAATTTTATCAATGGCCTTAAACCTCTCTTCTCCCAACAGCTTGATGTGAAAGAAAAGGATAAGGAAATTTGTATACACGTATGTAGTCTTGAATTTAGGTTCAGATATGAACACCTTAAACTTCACTCAACAAAATTTGGATTGATATTTTTTAAAGATTAAGTAAAGTCATTTTACTTTTCCTTTGCACAATGAGCATTATTTCATATTCCACAATTCTTTATTCATTTTTCTGCTTCAAATGCTGCTATGCAAATAGTTCTAGTGGAATTCAAACTCATCAGCTCCAATTTAGTGGAGTTTTAGTTGAAAAATGGCTGCAAGGCATCAAGAAAGCCCTTATTTAAAGGTAAAGTTCCCTGATTTTTTTCACTTCCACACTTTCCCTATGTTGTAAGGAATTTATGGTCAATAGACAGACGCTGCTTACCTCATCAAAGTCGGCAATGATTTCGTTCAGCAAACGTAAGCACTCGACTCCTTGATTGTTCCCATCCAGCTCCATGTAGAACTCGTGGAAGTTGGTGATGGAGGCGAACACGACTCCGACTCGGGAGTAGCTTTGGTGATACAGGTCCTGTGGCAGAGCATTCTATTGGGTTGGCGGGAAGGAGCCCTCCCCCACCCACAAAAAGGGTGGACAGAAGGAGAAAAGGTGAAGAGAGAGAGAGACGAGAGGGGAAGGAGGGAGGAGAGGAGAACAAGTCGAGACGGCAGCCGCAGCGACAGGAGCAGAGAAGTATCCAAACCCCCGAGGTGAGGTCAGCCAATGAAGGGGTGTGCCGCAGCAGCAGGCATAGAGGCAGGGGTGGGCCAATCCCATGTAGCAAGCCAATCCAGAGACACAGGGGTTGGGAGGGGGAGGGGGGGCGGAGAAAGGGAATATATGGGAGGAGGAAGGGAGAGAAGACGCAGGAGGGGACGGGCAGGATGTCAAAGTAAAGAGTGGAACCCATTTCCAGTGTGAGAAGGAGTGGTGAAATAATTATGACACAGTGATAGCAGTGGACACAGAAAAGAGAATGACAGAGAAGAAGACATTTTTATTTGGAATGATGGTTCCATATGCAAGTGTTGTCGAACATGAATGATGAAATTGGAAATTAGTTGGGAAGAAGAGAGAGAGAGATAAGCAGGCACGGAAAAGTAATTTGTGAGAGAGGAATGAAGACAGAAGAAGAAGAAGAGAGGGTGAATGAATGTGTGATTGGAAAAGATGTGATGGACAAAAATGAATTTCACAAACAAATCAAAGACGAAAATATAAATAAAAATGGACAATGACAGAAATAATCGGGGAAATAAAAAAGATAATTATAATAGACACATTTCATGCCAGTAATGCAGTCCAATTATTAACAAAAATCAAAGATGTAAATCATGAATAATATGTATTTACACGTTTTGTGGACAACATCAAACATTTATTACAAACAAAATCATAATAAAAATAATAATACATTTAGCAACAAATGTTGATAAAATGAATGATACATATAAAACAAAAAAAGTTTAAAAAAAAACACAAAAGTGAATGTGTATGTTTCATAAATTTATTGAGAGAGGTCAGAAGAGAGAGTGAAAGAAAAGAAAGAGAGGATTGAAAGACAGAAGAAGGGAGCGAAGGATTGGGATGGGGAGGAGGAGAAGCTGATCAGTGTACAAGCAACAAGCAGGACATTACAATACATCTACAAAAAATTATTCAATTTTGCGTAAAACTGCAGCTCTACCAATGCCAAAAATGTACAAATTATTAAAATTTAAAAATCAGCCATATTAAAATGTTTATCATTCAGTCGCGTACTGTACAAGGGGCGTATCTTAAGGGGGTCATAAGGCCAACGGTCAGATGAAGAAGGAGGATGGGCTATCTACTCCCAAAGCAAGCATATATCATCCTTCTAGCACGGAGGTGGCTTATCTGAGAGGCATCCAAAGTGATATATCCACTATGAATTGAACCAAACAAATGATTCAGTCATGCTGATAAGGTTTGCTAAGTAGAGGTCAATCAGGTTACTCTTGCCATCACAGAATTCATCGAGATCAAAACTGTTTCTGTCTCAGAGGAAATATAAACAAGAGCAAGCATGCTGGCTTCCCAGAAATCCAAAGCCGAGGCCAACATCAATAAACCCCCAACTTCCACATTGTTATGAGAAGTGGAAAGAATTGGCAGATGATATAATTATTAATAGATTGCATTTAAATTCTGACACTTTTCATTTTTCATGAGTTAAAGTTTGCAATGGAAGCAAAATTTTCAATCAATATAAGTGAGAAGAAAACAAGTCCTATCTAAGGACGTGACAATAAGAATAATAATAATGATGATATTATTTCTGTTGGTTAGCAAGTAACATGATGAAATGAAGTAAAAAGTAACTGCATTTCTGTCAAAGATTACATCTTCGGTAATATTTACTTATTTCAATTAATTTTTAAAAAATCATTTTTAAAGTAGTCCACTCAAAAGTTCTTGCAAGTAATCGTAACATTTGAGTACCTAATCAAAAGTGAAATTTGAATTTCTCATGCTCTGATCGAAAGGCAGTTCAAACTATATTAGCCTCATCCACAGGAGTAAATTTTTGATAGAACTTAGAGTCTAAATTGCCTAAATCAAACATTTCAATTGTGTATTATTTTATGTAATGGAATTAAACAATAATTAAAATACTGGTTTGCATGTAGGTGCATTATTTGTTTGAGAAAATAGGATTTACAGTGATTGCATATTGTACAGGAGCAAAATTAAAAGTTATTGTAATCCTAATGATTCCTTTAAGAAAGAGTAATTTGTAATTGCAACTTATTACAAATTTGCAGCATTGAGCCCTATTATGTACATTTTTTCCATACTTTTCGCAGCGATGACCCTATCGTCCTAGTTAGCAAATAAGACCCCTAAGATCCATCACAAGATCTGTTGAAGGGTGTGCTCAATAGTTTCTTTATGTCTGTCTGCTATGATCCTGTATCGATTGTTCGATACTATCGATTGTATTGGATGATTGTCGATTGTGTGCACGCGCACTTCCGGTGCACGCTAGTGGTCTCTCTGTGTGTGTTCGCGCCTAATGTACCATTGAGTTGTATCCGTTTATATCCGAATATATCTTGTTGAACTAACGCTGTGTGAATCTTATTACCACTGCCATAACTCCCTATAACAGGTTATGGGCCCAGGGATCGTGCTGTGTGGTGATAGACGTTAGTGATTCGGTAAATTGGACATAATAGAAAAGGCGAGACCATGGCGGATCAGGATGAGTTGCTGGATTCGGATAGGCAAATGAATCCAATCCTGAGCAAGGATAATTACGAATATTGGAGGACCATGTCGGAGGCGTCGATGATTTTTCTGAACTGCTGGGACGCAATCAACCCGGGGCTGAGTGCAGACGAGTTGAAGAGACCAGAAAATATGCGCAAGGACAACAAGGCTCGTGCATACATTTTCCGGCATGTGCGCCCGGAGTACCTCACAGACATCAGCCATTTGAGGTCAGCCAAGGAGTGTTGGGACACCTTAGAAGAGATTCATGGGAGGGCTACATCCATGGATATAGCTATGTGTCTCCGAGAGCTGGGTAGCATTGAGAAGACAGAGGCGATGGACATCTCAGCGTACACTGGGAGGATACAGGAGCTCTGCGGTAAATTAACCAAAAACGGCATCGTATTCCAAGACCACGTTGTGGCCTCTTTTATATTGGCGGGACTCGTGAAGGATCCACAGTATTCTACGTATGTGAGAATAACAAAGATCAATGAGAAACTGACGTCTAGGGCGGTGAAGGCAGACCTTCTGCTTGAGGAGAGAAGGATTAATGCTGCGGAGTCCTCTGAACATGGCAGTGCGTTGGCAGCGCGGAAGTTCAGCAGGACGAGAGCAGCCAACAACGGAAAGCAGAGGAGCACTGCTGATCAGAAATGCTATAAGTGTGGTAAGTGGGGCCACATTTCTTACCAGTGTGGGGCGCCAAGGGGAGACAAGTCGGAGGAAAGAAAAGAAAAAGGCGAGGAGTCATGGGAGAGACAAGAGAAAGGAGGGGACAAGCCGAAGTTTAAAGGACTCATATCTGCGTTTGCTTTGGCTTGCTCCCAAAGAAAGTGTGTTAGTTACCTAGATTCATGTGCTTCGAACCACATGACGCCAGACCGTCACCGCTTCTTTGATTTCCAACCTGCCACCGGAGAAGTAAAGATTGGAAAGGGACGTCTGGCCGTGAAGGGGAAGGGAACTATTGTCATCAAGTTAGCAAACTCTTGTGGGGGCTGGACCTTGTCACTATCAAATGCTCTGTGGGTACCTGAGTTGGACGTGAATCTTGTGTCTGTCAGACAGCTGGCGAAGAAAGGTGTACAGACCGTGTTCAGATTAAATGAAGCTATTGGAGAGCATGATGACGGTGATGTGTTGTTCAATGCCTTAGTGGAAAATGGTGTATATTATTTAGAGACTGAGCCAGATGAGAGCTACGTCGCAAATGTTTCTGTCAACGATGAGTGCAATGGTGGTACAGAAATCGAAGTATTTCAGGCCAAAGCCTTCAAGAGTACGTTGTGGCACGAGAGATTAGGACATCTCCATGAAGGTGCTATGAACAGAATCCCAGGTCTTGATCTCAAGAAAGAGGATTCCAAAAGGGACGATGAATTATGTGAAGTCTGTGTGAAGGGTAAAATGACTAAGTTGCCATTTCCGAAAGTTGCTCATCACAATTGTGAACGCCCTTTAGAAATTGTCCACAGTGACGTAAGTGGCAGGGCACAGTGTCAATCGTTGGGGGGAGGTCATTATTTTGTGACTTTCATTGATGATTTCTCTCGATTCACAAATGTCAGGATAATCAAGAAAAAAAGTGAAGTATTTAAATGCTTTAGAGAATACCAGAGAGAGGTTGAGGCTCAGCATCAGGTGAAAATAAGTGTTTTTCAATCAGACAATGGTGGCGAATACACAAGTGTTGAGTTTGAGAATTATTTGAAGGCTGAGGGTATTCTGCATCGGAAAAGTGTGCCTAGAAACCCCGAGCAAAATGGTGTGTCTGAACGTGCCAATAGAACACTAGTGGAAATGGCAAGGTGTTTGCTTATTCAAGCAGGGCTTCCTGTTTTCTTGTGGGCTGAAGCAATAAGTTCAGCATGTCATATCAGAAATTTGTGTCCATCGTCTGCAATTGAGAACAAAATTCCCTTGGAATTATGGAAAGGAGAGAAGGCTGACATCCAAGGGGAGCTTTCTAGATTGCGGGTGTTTGGTTGTAAGGTCTGGTATCTGGTGAGTCCAACTGGAAATAAGTTTGGCAGTAGGGCAGATGAAGGTATTTTTGTGGGATATGATAGAGAAGTGAAGGGGTACAGAATCTATTTGCCAAAAAGTAGGAGTGTCATTATATCATGTCATGTACGTTTTGAGGAGAGGGTGGTCCCGTATAAAGAGGTGTGTGAAATCACTCACATTCCAAGGAGATGTAATGATTGGATATGGTATGTGGATGATGAAGGGACCTTTGACCCGGATGAGCCTGAAGTCCAGAGTGATGGTGAGTATGAGGAAGGAGATGGTGATTTTTTCTTGGAGAACTTGATGAATGGAGATGAAAATCATGAGGGGGTACTTGACGAGGGGGTTAACTTGGGAGTTGAAAATGTACTTGCCCCTAGGAGGTCTTCCAGACTTCGAAAAGAAAAGACTCATTCTTGTTGTGGGAACATTGCAATGATTTGTAGGGCTCAAGATCTGTGTGTGTCCATTTCTGTAAATGATGCCTTAAGGGGAAATGAATCTGGAAAATGGAGATTAGCTATGGAGGCTGAATTAGAGAACCTTTACAAAAAGGATGTCTGGGACATTGTCAAGAGACCGTTAAATACAAATGTGATCGATTGTAAGTGGGTTCTAAGCATTAAAAGGGACTCAAACAGACCTAAGGCTAGACTTGTAGCGAGGGGATTCTGGCAGAAACCTGGGGTGGACTTCACTGAAACCTTCAGTCCAATTGTAAAACGCAGAACATTGAGGATTTTACTTGCTCTCTGTGCTGAGAATGAATGGTGTTATGAACACATTGATGTTGAGTACGCTTACCTGAACAGTGTCTTAGATGAGGACATATATATGGAGCAACCTGAATTTTTCGAAATTGAGGGAAAGAATAGGAACCAATATGTGTGCAAACTAAAGAAAAGTCTCTATGGGTTGAAGCAAGCAGGGAGAATGTGGTTCAAACACATAAACAATATTTTGAAGGGTATGGACTTGAAACCTTGTTTGAGTGATTCATGTGTATATGTAAATGAAACTAAGGATCTCATTGTGGCTGTGTATGTTGACGATTTTTTGATTGTTGGGAAAAGGTCTATGATTGAAGGTTTTAAGGGCAAGATTAAAGAAAAGTTGGATGTCAAAATGTTGGGCTCTGACACCCAATTTCTTTCTGTTCATCTACATATGCCTGACAGTGAGACAGTTGTGTTCGACCAATCTGCCCAAGTGAGTCAAATGTTAGAGTTATTTGATATTATGAATGAGACTGGGGTGTCAACACCTTTAGCTAAGGAGTGTGAAGCTGGTTTTGATATTGATTGTGATGAACCCTTTGATAAAAAATTGTATGAGCAAGCTATTGGTCATATAATGTATGTTGCCACGGTAAGCCGTCCAGATGTTGCATGTGCCATAGGTAAACTAAGTCAAAAGTGTGTAAATCCTACCTTGTCTGATTGGAGAGCTGTGAAGCGTGTGTTTAAGTATTTGCTCAAAACGAAAGAGTTGAAACTTGTTTATCGAAAGACTGGAAAAACTTTAAGGGTGTTTTGTGATTCAGACTTCGCAGGTTGCACAGTGGACAGAAAATCCAGGAGTGGGTATGTCTTTATACTGGCTGGCAGTGCTGTGTCTTGGTTGTCAAGGAAGCAAAAGATTGTATCTCAATCAACATGTGAGGCAGAATTTGTTGCAATGCAGGAAGCAGCTAGAGAGGTTGTATGGGTATCATCCTTGTTGAAGGAATTAGGGCAATCCTTTTACTGTCCTCAACCATGTAAGATTTTTTGTGATAACCTGGGAGCCATTTCATGGTCCAAAGACGAGGTTGTTGCTGAAAGTTCAAAGCATGTCCAAGTGCGTTACTTTTATGTCAAAGACTGTGTATCCAAGGGTTTAATAGTTTATGTGCACATCCCAAGCTCTGAAAATGTAGCTGACATTTTAACCAAGGGATTAAACCGTATAAAGACTCAGAAGTTCACTAAAGAATTGGGGCTGCAACTATGAGCAAAGGGGAGTGTTGAAGGGTGTGCTCAATAGTTTCTTTATGTCTGTCTGCTATGATCCTGTATCGATTGTTCGATACTATCGATTGTATTGGATGATTGTCGATTGTGTGCACGCGCACTTCCGGTGCACGCTAGTGGTCTCTCTGTGTGTGTTCGCGCCTAATGTACCATTGAGTTGTATCCGTTTATATCCGAATATATCTTGTTGAACTAACGCTGTGTGAATCTTATTACCACTGCCATAACTCCCTATAACAAGATCTATATTTTTGCTGTTTCAATCTTGATCCCATGGGCAGAAGCCAATGCAGGCTTTCATACACATCCATTTCCTCTGAGGTATTTGCAGTGATGTGAATCTAAGCATGTGAACTGACTCCCCGTCCTGTGCCATTTCATCACCTCCGATAATGTGTGACTTAAGACACTGATATTGAACCATGCGACCATTCCCGTGGTTTCTGTTCAATCAAACTTCCGGCTTTCACATACCCAGCAGAACACATATATGTAATTCATTTTGGATACGCGCATTTTGAAGGACCCTCAAAACAATATCACAATTTCCAAAAATGATGAAACCCCCCAGATGGAAAAAACGTCATCTCCAACTTTTTGATAACCTAATCCATTTTGAGGCACACATGCTAATATAGTCTTGACCACAGTATGTTTTAAAAGGCAACCTTTGCCTCCCTGGCTAAAAGTGCAAAAACTTGCAAAAATGGACTGTGATGTCCACCTGAGGCACAATTTTATTTTATTTATTTATTTTATCACGACCGCGGTTTTGACGCACTGCATCATCCTCAGGCCTGACGATGACGCAGGGCGTCGAAACTGCGGTCGTGATTAAATAAAAATTTATGTGGAAAAACAAAGTTCAATTTTCATTCATTATGAGTAAATTCCACAAAGTGACGCCTCAAACCATCAACTTCGTGTATATGCTAATTATGTACTCTTTAATAAGTTCACCATCAACAGTAAGTACCTATCCTTAATTCTTGAGACAATCTTGCCCCTCTTGGTCATTCCCAAAGAGACTTGAAAGGATTTACCAGAATAGTCCCTAGAGCGCAATAAATGAAATCAACTCCGTACATTCCATACAGCTTTATATATTCCCTAATTGATTTCTATGACTGCGTCATTTTGTAGGAGGAGTCAACTGACATAATATTTCATACTAGGCATATATATGTATCAACATATTTCTTTTTCCATGAGAAGTGGGAGGGAGAGTTCCGGGTTGGAGCGAGGTGTCATCTATTGGTGCTCAAGAATCACACTGAGTCAGATGTGCTTAGGCTTTTGGTGGGAGGGGTATCATTCGGGAGTATCATGCCTGCACTCAGACTCACAAGCCTACGAAACACTTCCATTCAAAGCATTGTGTGGACATTAAGATCAAATTCATTTTGATGCACGAACTTACTTTCTTATATTAAATAACAAATGTTAACACTCAGAGTAGAGTTATGCTTTGCCACTTATTCTGTACTCAGTCCCCAGACCATTTGGGTGTAAGATTCAGAAAACCTTCCTCAGACATCGACACATCTGAGTGACACCTTGCACCAAGAGGGTATGATATGATTTACCGTTTTTTCTGCCCCGATAAAGGAGCCTTTGTGCACGAGGATTGTAAAAACTATGGGTGTTAGGCCCTACCCACAATTCATCAGCACCTTGAAGAGGATCTCCATGATATTATAAGAACACGTAAAAATCAGGAGAATGAATAAGTCTTTGACCGACGTTTGATACAAGAGCAAGGCCATCAACCTGACTGATTGCTTCTCATTGGGGTTGGCTGCATTCTGTGTGATTTGGGAAATCCCATAACTGAGCATCTAGCCCCAAAATAAAAATATTGTGTGAGAACTCCAACAGTATATACGTAATACTTGGAGAAATTAAGAATATGGTGGTGGGAGAGCTTAGCATTGCTTGCCGGAGAAAGCATGACATTATAGGTGCAAAGCATTCTGCTGTTCCACCAGCCGTTGGATCTGACTGACTTCAGGGGCAATGAATGATTGGAGAGAGATGATGCAATTGAGATAATGGATTTTCTCAGGGTGAACCTTGACTCCTAGTACTTGAAAAACAAAGAACAAAGCAGGTTTGATTGGCACAATAAACCCTACCAATCAGGATTTCTCTGGAAGAGGATCAAAATATGGTGAAAGAATCAATGTATCACAATCAAAATCCCCATGGAAAACACAGTCACTGATAGATTGGAGAAGAACAGAATCGCCTGGACGTAGACCCAAATGAATTACTGACATTCAATGCATCTCCCGAAAATCTGGCACCAGTTCATGTCTACAAGGACTGCCACTGCCACTATAAGGACAATAGAACTTCTAACGCATAGTTGTATTCTTGAATTCTGCATTAACTTTCATTAACTTTTTAATTTGACCCCCAAACAAAATTTTACGTACGATTTGCTGCAAAAAGAGTTGCATTTCATTTTGCTGGAAAATCTTTTCAAGAAGATTCAATTTTACATCAACACATATGAAATACATATCGCTGTTTACTGAATATCCTTTCAAGTAGCAATGCCATACACTACTTCTTAATCATCATTTAAGTAATGGTAAGGTGTTTTCAAGAAAATTTCCTTTGCTTATTTAGCTTGATTTCCTGGATTTTTATTGAAAATTTTTTTAAGAAATTTAATTTACAATAGTGCATATTTTTTTGCTTGAATTTGAATTCAATCTTTGCCACTATTGTTGACAGTGAAAATTTTGCAGTGCTCATTTCATTTTGATTAAAAATATTTCAAAGCTGCTGGATTAATCTCACTTAGAACTGTGAACCTCTCATGCTCATAACTTCACACAACATCATTAGTCAACTCTTTTGATTCCTACACTCCTTTGTTTAACGTTTTGTTTTTTTAAAAGGGGAAAAGATTTCAATGAACATAAGCTTCCCATGAAATAAAGGCTCTGGCCCAAGACTCAAGTAATGAGAATATGTACCTGCTCGTTGGCTCTGTACACAGTTGCTCCTATGTATTACAGCTAAAAATATAACATGCTTCAAGAGATCATCATTTGACTTAGGGGTTAGCTTTGGAGTGGTGAGTGGCTTCTAGGACAAATGTGAGGGTTGGTGTGCTTGCTAGCGAGGTTTTGGGGAAGTGGTGCTCGGGAATGTTGTGCCCCTAAATGTTGTGGTGTATTCATGTGGAAGAAAGCAGGCACGCAAGTGGATGGATGTAACTAACAAGGGTTGTGGACTGGTGAGACTAAGCAAGTTCCATACCATGATTAAACAGCAGGTTATGGGTGCCTGAAAATCATGCAACATTATGGATTTAAGAATGAAATTTATGCATAGGCATTTCCTGAGTTATGTGATGCTCAACTTACGCAAATCCGTACCTCATAAGTGGCTACCATCCTTAGAGACTACCATGATTAGGCACGAAAAAGTGAAATGCTCCCAAGCAAGATTGAATGAATACCCAGACGGCACAGGAAGTTTTCGTACCTGAATACGAGGGTGGACCATCAAGATACAAAAATCGCACTTAGGAAGTTACTAAAAAGGTTTTGTTTCTTTATTTCCTTTAATGACGAAAAAAGATGCATGAGGACTGGCAAATTCATATGCATCGATAAAATTGTATCTCATCGATAAAACTGTATTCGGTCTAGGACTATTTTCTTTCGCAGGTGGTGCCATCGTGCCATATCCTCCTAGAAAGATCACATGCCTTCACAAGCTGGCAGAATCCGTTGGAGATCGCATCGTTTACGTCACGTCTCACCACATTTCAGGGATATTTGTGGTTAAGTTTGTGAAAAATAGAGTGTCTGGTAATGGTGAAGTTTCCCTTATTCTTTAATTTCATTCACTGGGCTTCAGAAATGTGTTTGTGAGATATTTTTGTTAAAAATGCCTTTCGTGTGTGTATTGTCGGGATGTAATGGAAACTCCGGGACATGGTTCAAGTTTTTAGCTTTCCAAAAGATCCTGAGTTGAAGAAGAAGTGCATTTGGGCGATAAGAAGAAAACATTTCACCCCTACGAAAAACTGTGAGGTATGTACTCTTTCTCGCTGTAATTATTTGGATGTAATTTTAAGTTAGAAGTGGCTTCGGGATGTTGATGCATCCCGATGATGTTGATGCATCAACATCCCGAACTATTCAGTACTGAAGTACTAATCAGTACTAAAAATGGTGATTCAAAATATTGTGACAGCAATTCTTTTGAAAATTTTTGCATTTTAGTTGTCTTTTTTGTATTAATTCATTCGGTAAACGTGTGGTTAAAGGAGAAACTAGGAATAAGCTGCCAAGTTTATAGGATCGAATATTGCTTCTTAGCTTGCCCTATGGTGTATTACACGTCGGCTTTCATCATTTCAAATTATCTTATGCTATAGTTTAAAACAATAAAAATATCAGGCATACAAATATTTACTATATTTACGAGCCTATTAATTTGATTTCTCATGCAGAAATACCAAAAATTGGAAATGATTTGACCAAATAATAATAGTTACATGGTATTTTATTATTTATTAATTTTAGGTATGTGAGCTTCACATCGCACCTTGTGATATCAGAAAATAATCTGTGGCCTTGGACGAGAAGACGAGGAGAAAATTCTTGCTGAATTGAAGGTGCCCAGATTGGAGGAAGGTACCATTGCTTCACTGTTACCTGTCGCCAAGAAGACAGACATTGTGGCAGAAGTGACATATTTGTGGATGTGGATTTGATTTGTGCAAGTTGATGCTGTGATAGTGGACGTTCATCGGAGAAAGTATTGAAGATAGTTTTTATGTATCGACCAGTCCTCTTTTAAATAATTTTCTATTCGAAAGAGAATAAGAGTAATTGTTTCGCTAAATTAGATGTGGGATAGAAGAGAAAATTGGAAATATTATTGTGGTTGACAATAGAAAATACATAATATATGTATTGTATTTCTGTGGGTTTTTTCTTTCCTGCCTCTTTCTTTTTGTTTTTTTGAATGAATTAATACAAATTTCTTGTGGTGGTGACTTCATGCAAAGTAAGTATAAAACCGGAGGTGTGATCTAAGAGATACCATGTTTTATTTTACAAGTGTTTATGCTGGTGATTTGGCAGGACTTTCATATTTTTAATAGGTTGATACATTTACTGCAGTGACCTAGAGACTTTTACTCATCCCAAATAATTTTTCAAATACTTTAGCGCCTGATATGGGTAAGTTTTAGTAGCAGAGACTGAACTATACGTTAATTTTTGCTTGCATTTCGATCATACTAATAGCAGATGTGTCAGCAATCCTGTTTCATCGGCAATTTTTATTTAAAAATTTTATTTCGTCAGGCTTTCGGGTAAGCTTTTTAATGCTCGTGGGCTATGTGATGTCTTATTTAGTGTCAAAATTAATAAGAATTTACTCTTATTAACATCTCAAGGTTTCCAAGTAAGTACGAGCCACTTAAGAATGCTGGATGCTGGGGATGCGTGAATTAGCCTTAAGAATCTCATTTTTCGCAGTTATTTAAGTGGCCGAATAAGTTTTGTAAGTTCTCAATAGGTAAATAATACTGTATCATGAATTCTAAATACCATGATATAGTATTATTTACCTGTTGAGAACTTACAATTCATAATGATTCGTATTAAGGTTCTCGCTACGGTCGGTAGCCTGAGTTCTGTGTTCCCGCGCGCTTCGTATCCTATCGTACGTACTTCGTAGCGGACATTCACATGCTTCGTACGCGCTTCGTCGACAGGCCGCGAATGGAAATTATCCATTGACGAAAAGCGACGGAGCGGCACAGTATCCCCGTAGTCAATGAGTACTGTGTACATACGAATTAGATACGGAGGGTTCTTTGCCGTCTGGGTAATTAGAATTCATGATATAGTACATATTATTTACCTATTGAGAACTTACAATTCATAATGATTCATAACATTCTCGCTACGGTTGATAGCTATCGATTGTGTTGCGTTCGATACATTTTTCGATCGTGCGAGTTACGATATATCTAATTTTCGACCCAATCGATTGAGATTAGCCTGAGTGCTGTATTCCTGCGCGCTTCGTATCCTATCGTATGTGCTTCATAGCGGACATTCACATGCTGCGTACGCGCTTCGTCGACAGGCCGCGAATGGAAAGTATCCATTGACGAAAAGCGACGGAGCGGCATAGTATCCCCGTAGTCAATGGGTACTATGTACATACGAATTAGATACGGAGGGTTCTGTGCCGTCTGGGTATGTATCGAGTTTTCATAAAAAATAAACAGAGCCATTTTTATTTCTCATCTTCAGAAGTTTTGATCTTCCTAATTAAATATGTCAGCGATATAAATTTAAAATCTTTGTCTTCCACCTTCAAAAACTCCCAGATTCAGTTGGGCATAGTTTTACCATAGAGTAAGTATATACTTACTAGTAAAACTAGGAGTAAGTATATAGAGTAAGTATATACTTACTCTATGGTTTTACAGACACAACATATGATCCCCGCAAATGTGAGGCCCTAACATGGTTTCACTTATGAAATGAAAATAAGGCTTCTAATACTGTTATATGTAACACTTTTCAGCTAAAATCACAGCACTTACTGAAATGCAAGAAGTGTTTCTACAATATGTATCAAAAGGTAGTGGTAAGCTATTTCAGAGTATAAAACAAATTAAGCCACTTTAAATCGATCAAATGGTAGGATTGTAGTGAGGGATAAGAGAAGAGTAAATACCTGAATTACCTTAAATTTATTTCAATTTTCAGTAAAAATTACACTATAAAGGCAATATTTGTTTTGAAAGTAATGGGGAACACAGGAACTGCTTGGCTTGGCTTCACTTATTTAATCAAATGAATTATAATGTTTCTAGGTAGAATTCTGCAAATTTAGAGGGTGCATCATGGGACAATAACACAGTAATCATGAACTATAGAGGACTACTAGCCAACCAGTTTAAGAAAATGACCAAACTGAGGAATTTTCAGATTTTAAAGGCAATATTTTTTGTTTAAAAATGCCTGAAAACACAGAAGCATATCAAAATAATGGCAATTTTAGTAATGATACTGCAAAATATAGACAATGCCACAGCAAAATTGTAAGTCAGGTGAATCTGTCCTCTTGTATTATCACTCCGAATTTTTGTCACTCATTGGTTAACAGAGGTCTGAGAGAGAGGAAGGGAAATTCATGAGATATACCTTTCAGGCTAAATTAAAATTTACTTAGGAAAATAAGTATAGGTACCTATAATCCACATTAAAAAAACATGAATTTTACAGTGAAATGAGTGAAACTTTGGAGACAGTTTTCCTCGAGCTTCTTCGTACACATCAACATCTCTAAGTTTGCAGACACTTGGTTTACGGAAGTTTATGAGTGAAACTCGATAACTGTAAGATTTTAACTTGCATAATGTCTGTCAGAAGTCATCTGTCACAAAACACAGGATATGCCCATAATTGATTTGATAGTGAAATCAACATATCAAGGCAAGAAACAGAATCCAAGGGAGAAAACGTTATCCACAACAAAGAACTTTCTGTCACAGGAAATCTCCATAAAGATGCATGGTTTTTTTTTGCAGAGACAACCCAATTTGATGAAAGGGTGTACATACATATTAATTTTGCTGAGACAGAAAAAAATTAAGCTAGATAGGATATGTGAACTACTCTGATATTTCAAAAAACATGTACATACATATGTCCAGGTTAAGAATAGAAAATAACCATGGATTCGGTTGGTGTCAGGTATTGGTGAAGCCTTTCGAGTCCCCAGATATGTAATGAGCTTAAGTAAGCCATGTCCTTTCAATGTTGCTAGAAGTCTGATTTACTGATTAGGTGAACGTGTGGAACTGTCCTCACTCACTGAATTGGAACTCCAAAATTAGAAAATGAGGACTTGACCTTGCTATTCCTCTATTGTAATATTACAGAGAATTTTTCTAATGACAGGAAGAAGACCTCTAAAACATTTTTAACAAGGAAAATGATACAGTAAAACCTCTTTACATCGTAATGGAGGGGACCAAAATTTGGGCAATTTGATGAATGGAGGTTCACTATAGAGAGGTTTTAGTAATACACACCATTTTTTCATATCCTTTGGAAATGAAAGGCACTACTGTCTTTCAATCCATTATATTTATGCATTTAAATAAACAAGCATTTATTATTTAATGATAACACAAAGCAAGCGCTATCGCATGATTTTTACCATGATTCAAGAGAAAACGTTGTGATCTCTCTTAATTCAGCCGCTTAAAATGATTAGAATAGTTGGACATCTTTTTTCTTATATACTGTTAGGTATGCTCTCATATGGAACAAAATGGCCATAACTAATGGTTAACGCGAAAACTGCAGCATTTTAAAGGTGTAAGAGAAAAAAAATAAGCATGAAACATTTATTTCTGAAAATGTCATTCCATGTATGTGATTGCGGCTGCATTAATGGTCTCTAGTTGTCTCGGTACAATTTGCGGAGGTAGTTGGGTAGTCTCGGGGGTGTCTCCTTGGTGTGATAAGTGGAGGTTTTATGAGATAAAAAGGTTCACTACAAAGAAGTTTTACTGTATATCGATTACTGCTTGAAGCAGTTGACTATAGCCATTCTTTTGAAGATAAAAATGTGTTCTTCCAGCAAGTCTAAGTAACTAGAGGCTCTACAAAAAATATAGGGAGAATGAATATTCTAACTGCAGGGCTCCTTAAAATGTAAATTCAAAAACGAAGGTTATATAGAATCACATGGATAATAAATCAAAATAAAAGTCCACATAAATTTTTGAAGAGCTGTTCATATGTACGCCCATTCACTAATGCCTAATTAATGATTTAGCCAAAATTTTCAATATATGTAGCTTTGTTATGATATTAATTATCATATGGGTAATCATAACAACCTACATTGTTTATGTGGCAATGATGTAACACATATTATAATGTGCATTTGATATTAAAAAGTCAAACATAAGTACATACATGAGATGACAGATTTATTTATCAATAATTATCAAGCATGTAATTATCAGCGGATATATTAATGTTAAAATTTCAGAATATTAAATTTTCCAGGATTAACATGCAAATTATTTATATTATAATCAAGCTTTGTTAGATGAGCATCACAGGCTATTCATTTACAAAAATCTCATCTCCAATATTAATAAATGGCATAAAAATATGGAAAGCAAAAAATATGATTTATGAATTTAAGTGCATTTTATTTAGTATGAAATAGCACTATGCATGGTTTAAATTATCTGCAGATAAGAAGCATTTAATTACAAATTTTAATAAAAATAAATTAAAATTTTTATTTACTATTGTGCATTAAATTGCTCGCAACTATTTACTTTGGATACCTCTAAGATAGCCCTCAATATAAGTACATACTAACCAGCGTAGTATTTAAATCATCAGGCCAGTCTAATTCGAGCAGATATTCTAGCTAGTATATATAACAAACGTAAAATTATAAAGGGTAAAAATGCAGGTTTACAGCATGTAATGGCTATATTAATTGGAGATACGAGAGCCACTCTTTTAGAATACATAAATAGCTTTTACATGAAGATTTAGATGAACAAAATTCCAGGTTTATGAGCTTTCAGTTTACGAAGGAAAGCTAGACACGTTTCAAGATGAAATTTTACTGCCACCAAGATAGGTTCTCAAGAGAGTTAGTTCAATATTAATGCTAGAACACTTGTGATGAATTTTAGATATTCAACATAGCAGATGAAAATGTTCATATTAATTTTGTTTTAATTGAAATCAATAATCAATGGTTTGAAGCATCTATTGTTGAAGTTTTAAGTAAAGAACCTTGTAAAATTCATATCTATACAATTTTCCATGAACAGTCTAATCTTGGTGCAACATTATCTGTTGTTGACATCATCCAATGATGTCTCACCGCAATGAGACCCGTCGTCTACAATATTTGAAAGTCACAATTTCTTAGTTAAAATGATATGCATGAAAATATTTACAGCTCTGCGTACTCAGCATTGAAGATGTTTTAATCTTAAACACTCAATTACTAATTTAATGAAAAAATATGACTGAGAAAAGCATATTATAGGTAAAAACATAGTATCTTTACATTGATGAAATTGGTTTTAGACACCAAATAAGCGACCAATAATTATGGGCCAACGTCATAATTTAATTTTGTATAGTAAAGAAATAGGTCCCATGAAAAATATATTTCAATGCTCAGAACTATTTTTAGTACACATATATATCTGATACAATGCCTATGGATAATACCTTACCATTAAGACCAGGAAGTAAAAGTTGAGTTTGAAATTATTTACAGCACATGTTCAATCCATCCAACATCAAGGATGACAAAAATTAATTTGATATGAAAATGCATTAAAAAATTTTCAAAAAAATCATCAAAATTGAAGGAAGGCCAAGAGGCATTCTTTCAGGATTGAAATTTTGCACGAATAAGCTAGGTTATTGAAACCTTCCACATAAAAGTGGTGTATTTGCGATGGTAGTAAGAGAGATTTGAACTTGAGTAAGCATTCCGAAGGGGATAGGAGATATTTACAAGAAGCAAATGGAAGAATTCAAAGAGGGGAAGAAAAGAAATGGGAAGAGAATCCTCATCCGACAAGTGACTCACCATATTACTCCGAAACTGATTGTCGAGGAAATGGGTGGCCACATGAGCTGGGAGGAGATTAAATAAGATTCTTTTATTGCTATGTTGAAGGGCATCCATTTCCTTCTTTTCTTCATTTGCCTAGTGATTAAAAAAAATATGAATCAATTATGTGATTAGAGTGCATGTTTACATACATGGCAGCCCAAGCACTCAACTGTATAATGCAATAGCATTGCTCGTCTTTAATCAAACTTCATGATCAAAATAATGGCTGTCCTGGAAGAAAATTTTAATTAATTCCCTATTCTTTTCCGTAGTACAAACGGATATGCCGATATCAAGCAGAAATAATTAAATCCCTTCAATATACACATTAAAGAGAAAGCACACATGAGGAAGAATAATGACATGCAGGGGCTTTGTCCATCTGATGGATACTACGCCTTCTTTTCAGCAATCCATGCACACCATGAGGATTCCAGTGGAACTATAACGGCTATATCAGACCATCAAATAGTCATTATCACCTGACAGCATGCCAAAAGAAGCCTCATGTTCATTAAAAATAAAAATAGTTGCTATGTCGATGAACAAACAAATGATCACCCTGGGTGCTAGTCTTAAGTGTACCCTCTCAAAATGAAACCCACAAAATTCATCTTCTCTTTCAGTGAACTCCCAATGATATTGTTTTGCTATAGCCTGGTGATAATTATATATGTAGAACTAAAACTTCCCTGGTGATTTTTTTTTTAATTAGTAATTATTAGCTCTTGTACCAACTTCTAAAAATATTGATAATCTGATGAAGTTTACCCTCAATTGACTCATTTTAAGGACATATGTATAATTACTAGAAAAATGTACTTCAATTCTTCACTTTCTGACCTGAACTTGCCACAGGAAGTCCAGACGAGCAGTCCATTCCACATGTCGTGCATGAATGAACACTGCCAACAGGAACATAAGCGCATAAACCACAGCCAATGCATGCTGAGGGACAGCCGCACTGGGGAAATAAAGTAACAGTCATATTTTGGTTAAGAAAGAAACCAGATAAAAACAGAGATAGGAAGCAAGCATCAAAAATTCTGATTGAACTTGTGAATTCTAAACTAGGACCTTATTAGCACATTCATTAGGAAGTACACATCAATTAAAGTGGCATTAGTAGGTCTGCTAAGCAAGACCACCTCATCGATGTGGACCACCCTACAGCAAGTATTCCATGGTGTTTTCCCAAGATCTACAGTGTTTTCACATCATGGAGGGCTGTTTGAGTTTTAGACCAGGCCAATGATGAGATGGCAGTCTAGACTGTATTCAGAGATAGATCACCTTCATTGTCATGATTTTTTAAACAAACCGCTGGAATTGAAAACCAAACAGAAGCATAATAATAGAGATAGATATTTTTGAGTTGTAGCATCAGTCCTTTGATAAAATATTATAGCAGCAATCCGTAGACAAAGTCTTCGTGCAATTGAACTAGCTTCAGCTGTTAGTTCGAAAAATAAAAATCAGGTTCAACCATCTTACTTCGGTTTTATTCTCAACCATTAGTAAAGTAACTTCAACAAAGTAATTCAACAAACCCTTAACTACTGACGTCCATAGTAACCTTTTACGCTGATAAATTATGGCACTACTTGTACATTCAAAATATCAGGCTGCGGTTTATCCGGGTTGCGGATTTTCCATGCATGATTTTAACTCTCGCTCAATTTTTTCCACGATATTTACAAAAAAAATTCGGACGCAAAATCATCAGAATTACTGCATTAATGCGAGGATACACCAGGTTTATTATTTCCGTTAGCATCCCCTTTGTAAGATGGAAGCGGTCGCGTGCTAGCTGCATTCACGGGAGCACCGTGTTCCTGTATTCCAAGCCTCGAAGTGCACGACTGCACTCCGTGATCACGGATACACGTCCCGCAGCAGTTGCAACCCAGGCAACTTGTGCGAGACACGACTACGCGGTGCGGTGCCTTACAGTGTAGTTTCCGACGCTGAACAGTGGTTTTGACCTTGACTGGTGGCAGCTTAAACATGCCAGAGTGTGACAAAATCTCCCCTTAAAAATGGTCCCCTTTGGTGTTTATTCAGCTGCAGGCAATAACGGTGCATTTGCAATATGAAAAATGCATTTAAAGATTGATGATAACATTTTCTTAATTTATGATTGGCTCACAATTGAACAATCTTCTAAAATTAATCAAATGAATTTCTTCCCACCACTCATCATCTTCTGCAATGCTGGAGCAATTTTCCAAGTGAAGCTGAAACAATCCTTGTCAGCTAGTAAATAAAATAATTCCATTTAAGTGTATAATTTAAATGGACATAATAAGCCCGGTCTAGTCTTGAATTAAATGCAGTAATTGCAGTGCTCTTCCATCCAATTTTATTTTTATAAAGAGCACGGAAAACATCCTTGGAGAGTGAAACTCATGCACAAATAATTTGCAACACAGATGATACGTAGCCAGATAATTGAGAGTCTGCTGCACCACACAAAAATAAGTGCACACTACACCACTCAAATTCGTGGGCTTCGTACGGCCTATGAGTCACAGGATGGGCACTTTAACACTAGAAATACCAGACTTGATATCCCTACTAGAACTACTGAATGGGGTCATACTGACTCCTACCTTGTCATTGTATATTTTTGCTGATTATTTTGGCTTTTACTGACACATTACTTATTCATTTTTTTTTTGATATGTGAAATTCAAAAGTATATCAGGCGATCGCGTATACTGCAAGGAGTCAAAATGACTCCATCAGTAGTTCTAGTGTTAAACTGTAATGACTCTCATAAAGGTATAAATTAATATTTTATGGAAGGCTATCAAGAGTGAAAGTGTGTACTCACTTAACACGGACATCATAACAGGAGAATATGTGTGAGTGAGATCCTTCTATTAGGAGTAAGCAGACTGTCGCCATGACTAAAAGGATCGCTCCTTTGATGGGCACCGGCAGCCTTAGGAACGCTGCTGCACCCAACGCGCCCACACCCCCCGACACGAGTGCCACGTACTGAGGCAAGTGGCAAACCCTGTGCTCATCGCTCCCCTCGCCACCCAGGCTGCCCTCCAGACCGGACGCTCTCCCCTCCCCGTGACTAGTGCCCCCCACTGAGGACGAAGTCGGAGTCACATTCGTTGGACCAGCGGGAGGAAGGGGCGATTCGCATTTGACGTCAGTCCGGCAGGTAAACTGGAAATAAAGATAATAAAAAAAAACATATCAGTGCACTGGATAGAAGAGTGGAATATGATATAGTGGGGTCTTGAAGTACTGCTGATTAATGAAATTGATGATTTTTGGTTCAAGAACATAAAGGCCAACATAGCTACTACATAAATATGCTTTCTTAGGCATCAAATTTGAAATTTCTGGCACTCTTGAATTTTAAAATGTTCATATCTCTGAGAATTTGTCAGACGGATGCTGGTGAGTACGGGACTTAGTGTAAGGGAAAGATGCACAAACGAAACTTCTAAGGGTAGGAGTACGAGAGGAAAGGAAGAATCTCACAGCATCATAGAGGCAATGCATAGGTAGAGAGCTAAACCAGATTTACAGTTCCTAGACTCAAGGAGGACCATCACATAGGAGTGATGGCCCACAGATTTTTCTCAATTATAATTCTTTGAGAAGGACACTTACCACATTTACAGTGGCAACGGCAAACACGAGAATGATGGAGAAGATGGAGATGGCCATTCGCAGTCGGGCTGAGCGGGAGAGGTCACAGGGCAAGCAGCGGAGGCGTGCCCCGAGCAGAAGCACCAGCAGGACGGCCAACCACGCAAACGCCACGAGGAAGAGCAGCAGCAGGATGAGCGTCCGAGGGAGGACGAGGGCCTGCGCGCTCCCTGCGCCAACCGCAAGCGCCAAGCTCACGCCCAAGGATGGAGCAAATCCCGAATCGCACTCTTCTCGATACTGCAAAGACGAGTGATAGCATTATGCACGCAACATGAGACATGTGAAGTAAAATAGTGTCAACACGTAGGCCATCATGCCCCCACCCTTTATCATCAAACTAATTCAGACTCAAGTCACTAAATTTCCTTTTATTTCCGCCATTTTGGGGGACCTTGACCCGTGGGCCCTGCCCTCATATGCATCTCATAACGAGCCATTGAAATGAAAAATTTAAAAATAATGAATTCTAATTTTGTCGGAACCACTCGGAATCGACCAGTCATAATAGATGCTGATGAGAATGATTACCATGAGTGTCAAGCACATTCCCCATTGTCAATGATGGGCAGAAATATGAAGAAAAACATGATTGCATTCAGGTAAAGAGTTGAATTAAGAGTCACTTGACGTCAGTTCACCTTAAAATTCTTGCAGCACCACTTCAGAAAAGAATTAAATTTTACCCTTTCCAACACATACTTGGCAAAGGCAAAAACAATTGCTATTTCTGTTTATTTTTTTCATGGCCTCATTTTTGAATGACCCTTGAAGGATCATGAAGGTCACAGAGTGTTTTAAAAATGACACTCAATATATTGGTTCACTTGGGTTACTCCGGAACTACAAGTTGTAAGAGACTAAATCAAATACAAGATTAATCATCACAAATTGACCTTTCATTTGAAATTGCTGCTAATAACTTTACTTTGCAGTATCTTTGAGAACCATGAGTACACAGTTTTTAAAAACATTATGTACTGCTTTTTTAACAAATTTTGCAAAAGGCCAGCGATTATTAGGTCTATATTTTTCAAAACTCCTTCAAGATGTAATTTTACAAATTCATATTAAAATCAGTTTGTTAACCTAAAAATATTTTCCTACAGCTTGATACATATATTTTTAGGCTAAGATTGTTGAGAGGAGTTTTTTTTCTCTCAAAAATCAAATGTGCCACTGCCTCCTTTACAAGTCTAAGTGCTCGTGATCAAATGACTTACCTGGGCCTCTTTGTGTCTGTCTCGAAACCTTAGAGTCAGGAGCGACACATGCGTGGACTTTTCCCGATCGACACTACGAGCATCGATCGCCTGAGACAGGTACTTATTGACTCGGTTGGAGGGAGCGACCCCACAGCCGTGGAAGTGATTGTGGTGGTGGCCGCTGTTGTACATGGTTGAGTGGCGCTTCTTGAACGGCCTTTTCAGCGGGTTATCCGAATTTTTGGCCTGTGGATGAACACTTGTTTAAATGTCACATAATTCATTGAGAAAAAAGGAACAAAGAAAGTGAGAAATGTGACGCAATAGTCAGGAGGGAAGGCAAAAGAAAGACTTTCAATCTCTAAATTATGTTTCACAAGTAAACACAACAAGAAGAAGGTCTCAGACTATGCTATACTCACATTCAGATATACTGTCAAAGGTAAAAGAGAAAGAAGAGAAGCCAGTGAGAAAGAAAAAGTAAGACATTTTGATTAACCACAATTAGAGTTCGCCATATACACAACAAAGTCATTGAATGAAGCAAGAAGAACAAGTACTACATAATATGATAAGGAGAGAGAAGAAAATAGATGGAAAGAAAATGTATGTACACAGTTACCAGGGACACGGAGAGTGAAAGAGAAGAATGGAAGATCACTCTAGAAATGGCAGAGGAAAAATAAAAATATACAGGAAACACAGAAGCAAAAGAAAGAAAACAAAGACCATTGACTACAAAATAGGACCCAACCATCCCTGGATCTAGAGAAAATTACTAAACGATGGACGACTGATTAGTTCATACAAGTACTTGATACTTGGATGTAAGAAAGGACATTATTTAGAGACAACATATTGGCCAAGTTAGTCGATTATTAGAAAAAAGATGGAAATGAGAGCTTTTCTACTCTTGAATGGCCTGCTATAAATAAGAACAACAAAGGTTTCATATCAACAGGAACTAAATTTCACAAACTTCATGCCTGCAGCTTATGCTTACAACAAGAGTCCAACGGGTGGCCCCATGATGTGATATTGTGTATTCACCTTATTTGCAATGTCCCTGAGGTCAAGAGCCTCTCCGCCAAAGGTCCGCCCCGCTCCGATGCCTGAACTGGCAGCATTAGAGCCAGTGGCCGGATGGTCCGCATGGAGAACTCTCTGAAGGTCAAGCACCTAACGGTACAACGGCCACTCGTTCACAACAATATCGAGGCCTCAGTGATATATATATATTCTTATCTTACAAAAAGTTCCTTTCAAAGAGGGGAAGTTCAAGTATTACGTTAGCACCCCTAGGGGAGGGTGCCACGAGTTTGCTCAATTTTGCTGATGAGAGGGTCATAGCATTCCTCATGTGAAACAGGGGAAGGTTTTACTCTTAAGAGCAAACAAAGGAGGAATGATGGATGGAGCAAATTATGCACAACTATATAACACAATAAATATAGTGTTATGTATTTGTTTTTATGAATACTACTTACATACTTTAGTAGCGATCATTAAAACATTAAGTACTTTAGAATGATTTTTTTATAGTACTACTCATGTAACATGGCAAAATAAACTGATAAAAAAGAGAATAGTATATTGATTTTTCTTCATGTGAAGCAAATTGAAAAATCTTACGTGGGGGAGGGAGGGTACAGAGTGGACAAATCGCACCGTGTGGGGCTCACTCAAAAGTGGGACGAAGGGGGAAGAAATGGTGAAAAGTGTGCTCACATAATACTTGAACACTCTCTTAACTGCTTCAAAAACTGCCTTTATGAAACAATTATTCTTCAATGGACTGATCGTTACAACAAATTTAACTGCTACAAAAACAGTAACTATGAAAAATAATACTCATCCAATGAAAAAATTGATAAAAAAAGCATATTTTGAACATGAATTTGTAAGCCATTATGTCCAAAATATAGGAATTCTAACTTCATTCAAATAGTAAAAAAATAAGAGGTAGTATTTAGGCCAAAAAATCTGAACAAATATAATTTTGAAAAAATAAAATGGGATTTGAAGGTAGATTTTTTTAAAGGTTTCACCTGATCCATTTTTTGGCCAAAAATATTGCCATAAAGATTTTCCAAAGCCAGCAATAGAAAATTGTGGCAGATACAAAAAAAATATATTCACTTTTCAGTAATTAATAACAATAAAAAGATTGAGAAATTTGCCAATCAAACATGCATTTTGATTTGAAATGATATTCTCAGCAAATAGGCAGTAGAGCTCTAGAGATGTTTGTTACTTGAAAAAAAGTTAAGAAGTATATAAATGTTAGCAGTAACCAGCAAAAAGAGATCAACTTTCAAGACTGTGAACAGAAGAGTATTTCAGTGTTAGATAATCAGACTAGAAGCACTGAAGCACACTAAAACCCTTCACAATGATTAATCTATGTCAATCTTCACAAACAGCATGCACAAAAACCAGAATGAGTGAAGACATTTTCTGCATATAAAAAATGAGAAAATTCTCCGCAACTCATGTTGCAATTAAAAACAGACGTTTAACCTCTGAAAGAAACTGACATTAACCTTTCTTGAGTATACTGATATTTATTATGCAATATAAACAACCTAAGCATGTCAAGTATAATAAGCCCACTCTAATTCTGAACCATGTTGCATTATGGTCTTTCATAAGCCTCGTGGTTGTCAGCGCAAAATAAATTCACTGCAATGAAAACTTTAAAATAAATATCTTTTTTCTACAGTTGAAGACAAACACTTTCAAAATTGCCTGTAAGCATGAAAAAAGTGCAATTTTCCACACACAAACTATCTAATGTTAGCTATTGGCGTGTCAAATTCTCCAGCAATCACACATTTGCTAGACAAAGGCAAAACAATAGGTGTTGTAAAATATGACATTAAAACACACACTCAAACTTAAGGAACAGATTTAGTAAGAGAGAAAGAGAGAGTAGCAAATTGGTTCTAGATAAAGGGGAAACACTTACCACGTCCTACCACATGAATGGGGAGCAGCAAGAACACATGCACAAGAGATAAAATATGCTCAATAAGGCATGTTCCTCGAGACAAAATCATCTAGTACACAGCACGGCAAGTATGGACTATTGAATACATACATGTGAGACAAATAAGCACCTCATCATATTTTTTGATCATTCACATCTTTCAAAAACTATTTGTGGTATTAGTAATGTTGAAATTTCACTAAGCCTCTTGGTGCTATTCAATCAAGGCTTCTCATTTGATAAAAAGTTAAGCAAGTGACTGTGTAAAATTCTTATAGTCTATCACAATTACAATGGTTGATGAAAGGGCCAATCAATTGAAATGGGTAAATGGTAACATTAAATGAAATTTGCAATTTTTATTCTGTTCCTATATATACCAAGAGATGCGATTAGGTAGCTGTTCTGGTGAAAGTAAAACAAAAGAATAATGAAAGTATCATCTACGTATTTTGAAACTTGGAAGATCCTCTAAGTAAGTTTAAATAATTCAGAACCAGTAAAAAGAACAAGTTAGCCAAAGCAAAACTTTCACTAGCTAGCTTCAAAAGCATAAGCTGTGATGATATGGAGATTCATGGAAGGAAGGGTAAAGACTCATACCTATACGATATTTTTCAAGCAGATAAACTTTTACTAATGTTCTCAGCTATAATTGAAGGGTAGCAATGAACGAATCTCTTTCCCAGACATGGAGGTACGTGAGCTAAAGGTGAGGCAGTTAAAGTCACAAAAACCATTTCTAACTTATGACTAAGAATAGAATGTGGCTATTCACTTAGTACTTAAATAAGTACATCCAATTAGTTTAACCTGACACAATACGCAACTATGAAGCAATTTTGAAAAAAGCAAAGAAAATATTACAGTACAGTGAAGTCCTTGAGGTCATACGGTTAACTTTGATAAACCGTGGTAGGCATAAACAATAGCAATACGGTAGTTTCTATTTTGTATACTTGTCTCTCTTGAATGTTCATGTTGCCAGGAGAACGTACATGTCATTCATGATGGTCTCACTTGAAGTTTTCCGCAGCCAATCCTTACTTGTGTTTTGAAATAGGGCTATGAGTGAAGTGATATCTTAAAAAAACTAAATCCAAAGACATGTATGTATTGAGATATAATACAAATTGAACCTTAAGTGCTCTGCTACAGCAACAGGTAAAGAGAGTTTTCCAGCCTAGCCAATTCGTGTGAGTAGTTAAGCCACTCACCATGGCAAATTTTACAAGTAAAATAAACACATACAATGACTGAACTTAAATCCATCACCCGTCAAACAATTTCTTTTCTTTAAAATTGTTCTCTCTCTAAGGAAATTCTAAATACCACCCTACAAAAAATTAATGGATGGACTGAAGCCATATTCACAGAATTATTGATAATCAGCAGTTAGCTGAAGATGAAGCAAATGGAGCTACAGTAAACTAAAAGAAAATTTATCAGAATAACAAGAATACTTATAATTTTCATCTCTATTGATACCAACTAAAAAATAAGCTAGCAGTGGAATAGGTTTTTAAAAAAGGTACTTTAAATTTGGTGACTTTTTTAAAAATGTGGATTGTATGCATGAAAGATAATGGAGAACGCAAATGGCAAGGCAAACTAAAAAAATGAAACAATATGTAGACAGCTAAGAAAGTCAATACGAAGAGAGTTAAATCTATGCCAATATCATAGGGGAACTTGGGAATGATATGCTCAACTATGAGCGAATTAGGGTAGGAAAATTCACTAGCCAAAACAAAATTGTGAATATTGAGTTTATAATTCTTGCTCAAGAGGAGACGAGCAAGTACATATAATGTATTGTGCCCTTTAGGTGTCATGCAAACAATGTCTGCAGCTTCAAGCATGTGTTCACACAGAAGGAATGTGTTATGTAGCTACAATTATTTTTGCAAAATATAAACTACCACATATGCATCAATATGTTGTCTTTTTCACGCAATTAGCACAAGAATCCCACAATTTATATCCTCGTAAGAGAATAACATACAAAAAAATATCACTACTATTTATTCATTTTACTAATTGGAACTTATATAGATATAAACTTTGAGCGAATATTCCAACAATTTTTACAAAATAATGAAAATTAGGTATAATTTGCATGATGAGCGAACAATTGAAATCCAGTTTGTGAAAAGTACATATATGTACATAAGTAATTACGTAACCTATTCTCCTCAGGAATGTCACTGGAAACAGCTTTCCTTAATATCATAATAAATGGCATTAACTTTAAAGGAAATAATTTAATTATATATATTATATTTCATTATAGATTATAGCTTCTTATACACCTCATAGATTAACTTTAAAAATTTGGTATGAAATGCAAATGTCTGAATAGTACATATTTCAAAACTATCACACGTTTAGCTCATTTTATTTATTTTAAAAATAGATTTTAAAAAATTAGACATTAATATACTTTTTGTTCTTCTTATGGCATGAAATCCCATTTCAAACCGCCCCCTGTCAATTCTATCAATTGGAACCTCCCTGACTAAAATTAAGAGATGAGATTGGCAATGGTAGCTAGAAGAATTATGTATGGAGAGTTTTTACCTCAAGGGAGTTTGCTCTGACCATGTAATTGAGCAGTCAAGGATAAATTTGAACTCTTAAAAATTTATTTTGGAATTATTTGATTCACACTTATAATGCTTGTAAGTAACTGCTTTCTAACTTTTTCTCGTTGCAAAGTGAAAAGAATTCAGACTATAAAATTACAATAACCTTGAATTTTTTTTAGCAGTTTTTAATAAGAAGCATAAAGACTATACTGGTAGATTTGTTATTTATTGCAGAGTTTGCAATTGCAGAGTTCAAAATATCAACAAACACATGATCAGAGTTGTAGGCAGATCTAGGTGGGGCATGGGGGCACGTGCCCCCCCCCCCACCCCGACCCATAAAAAATATGCAAGATCTTTAATACAGTCCCATTATCATTACATTCCTTTTGTATCACGAGGTATCCTTTTGCCCCCCCAGAACAAAATCCTGGATACGGCTTTGTTTGTGTCCCACCCCCCCACCCCCCACCCTCATAAAGAAATCCTGAATCCGCCCCTGATCAGTGTGGAGTAAAAGTGGTAGAAACTTCTACCCAATAATACACTCAACTTCTTGAATTCTTCACTTGAACTTAGAAAGTGAAATTTTACATTAATCAATTGTGTACTGCTCTCCATAGGCAGCGAATTTACAACATATATCTGCTGAAATGATTTCCCTTGCTCACAATAGAAATTTAAATATCTGTCATAATTGGGCAACAGATAAGAGGCAAGAACATGACATTATTCCAGAGTGCCACAGCTTAAGGAATGTTCTTGACTTACCACACAGACACTTAGCGATTTGAAAAAAAGCAGCACATTCAACACTGCATCATATGGTTTAAGCACACAAAATAGCTATTACACCGAATTACCTATGTACAGATATCGAAAAATAAATTTGCTTGAACAATACCCCCACAAAACATCTAATTGTTTCTGTAATACGACTCAAGACAACGTTATTACTCGCCTTAATGCTTCACAGAGACACTAACTTACATCAGCAAATTGGGGCACACAATGTACAGCTGTTTTCTACCACCCGACACTAGCCAGGGTAAACTTACTAGAAAAATTAGCTTTCTACAAAAAAATTGAACCAACCTTGCGCGCAGTGGCAGCAGATGCATCCGCTGGATTTAATGGAGCTGCCATGTTGGAGAACGGGACCTCCATGGAGTACTTTATGGAGTGGAGCAGTTGGACGACAACGTTGGAGACGTTTTTGAATGAGAGTTTCCGCCTGCCCGATGCTCCCATACCACCGAGGCCCCCTCCAATACCGCCCATGCCACGGATCTAGGAGGAAAGAAAAAAAGATATCCTAAGGTATCCTACGGGAAGACCAAAATCATGAGGTTTTGTAAAGATTAGAGAGTGAGGACCAAGGGACTTAGTATTAACACTAGAACCGCTGAACTTTCCAACCCCACCAAAACAGCGGCATGGGACTTTTTTGTCCCATTGACAAAATACGTTGATCCTGTCATGTTTCAGTATAATTGACGGTTTTTTTTGTGGTTTGTGTGAACAAAACACGTGTTTAGGTCATGTTTAAAACGTTTTATTAAGTATAACAAGGAATACAGTAAACTTATTTTGACAGCAAAAGTGTTGTTTGTCAAGAATAACAAGGTAACGTCAAGGACAGTCGACAGAGGACGTGAGTAGGCGGCCGGCGCAGTGCACAGATTATTCCCTTCTGCACTTCTAACGGGCAGAATAACTGTATCTTTGCATGGATCCCCTTCGTAATAAGCTGTTATTATGCTAAATACTAGTGATGGGTCGGTTCGATTCCTCGATTCTCGGCCAAGAACCGGAATCGAAAACGAGTACTTGCCAAGGCGAAAAATCGATTCCGATTCCAGTAGTACTTCAAACAACAAAATATACGACCGCGTTTCCAATAGTCATTTGAATTTTCGCGCCACGTAATCGTAATAACAAAACACATATCTTTTTGGGATGTGTGAGTACTCGAAAATTCAAGTCGAGTCGAGTAGTTGGTACTCGACTCGAGCGTTTCGAGTAGCATTACGAATGTCGAGTCGAGTAGTTAAGGTTACAGAGCTTTCGAGGCTAGTAGGTCCAGCAATCTGCCGACAGGAAGCGCTATCATGAAACTCATGTAATAATGCAGTTTTTAAAGCCGATAAGTCATTCTAATGCCTTGGCCTGGTAGTTTCAGCTTGCCGAATACACTATAGTTGTCGACGTGGGCGCCGAATACCTTTACGCCAGCCGCGGCGGCCGATCGTCTTCCTACTCCGCGCACACTGGTTCGAAATCGGAAAAAGCTGGAATAAAATCCAAAATTACCTTTTTGGGGATAGAGACTTGAAACTCAGCGTAAAAACTCATAAATCATTACCAAATATTGATTTATATGCCATATTACATAAATACGGACCTTTAGTGAGATACAGAGGCCCAAACATGACCAATTTTTTAATGCCACGCGAGATATCGTTTTTCCTAAAAAAATCTTTGAATTTATCCAAGTGGTTTTGCGCTGGTTTGAGTTTTGTGGAATAAAAAACACAATGTTCCTTTGATCTGGTGCTTTGCCTATACTTTCAATGACTTTTGAAGATTTTGGCTCTCATCTGTCTGGTTTTACAACGCAAAATGGCCGACCCGTTGTTCACGTGAAATTTGACATAAAGTAGACATTATCTTTCGTTTACGAAAAATATAACTCGGAAAATTTGAACCACAATATAAAGGAGAGATTTCTAAAGAGTACTAAGGGTGCGATTCATAGACGGCACTTTAGGCTAAAGTATACTTTAGCCGGGCTAAAGTCTACTTTTTCCGTTTCATAAACGCCACTTTAGAAGAAAAATGGCCGAATCGTCACTTTACCGTAAAGTGCCCAACCGGAGCTCACTTTAGGGCTAAAGTGTCCTTTACGGATGAATAAATATGGCTGCACCAGCTGTTATTGAGGTTGAAATATGAAGATATTTGGGTTACGGCAATGAATATGAACTAATTTTTCGGTGAGAACACAGCGGCAAACTGGCGCGTTTCAAGAAATAACCAGACACGTAATGTATGTCTTTTCCCGGAATATATATCGAGTCGGTATTGATGGAGATGACCCATTACTTATATTTTGAAGGTTAACTCTATCGGTCGTGTGATAATTACAACACAGTAAGTGGTTGGACAGGTTGGCATAATTTATGTTGATTTTATATACAAGTTAATTGTTAAGTTCTTAGGTTATTTATGCGTTTATATTCTAGAATTTTCCTTAAAGATACTTGAATATGATAGCAAAATTCTGTTTACATTGGCGTCAATAGCCTTCGTAAACAAAGACTTGATTTTTATATTGTTTGGCCAGCGAAATGCTAGTTTATATACCTTGCATTGCATTTTAAGCGTTTTCATTCAATATTTGCTTAATGTACTCTTTCCGTATGCCTCCATATCACGATGTTTATGTGATTTTGAAACTAGAGTCGAGTTTCTGTTTCGTTTTTCGACTATGCATTTGAATGTTTACAATGATGATATAAGATCTCGTCATGAAAGGCAGCAATAAAAAGTAAAACGTACTTTCCTTCATAGTCATATTATCAGCAGCAAAGCAATGTTTTCTCAAGGATGTAGGATTGTTATGAAATGTTATTTACACAGCATCACAGACTTCACTAACATTTTTTAATTCGTGAATGGATACTCGGGTTACGTATTCACATATATCGAGGCATCTTTTAACGTAGACAAAGAGATATTTATTGATATAAGTCCGTTTCTCACATTCAACATGTTTCATTGCGTGGCCATTCATTCATTGGTTATGATGGTATTCGTGAATGTACATTCTCGTCCATTTCTCTACAATATATAACCCCATAGGTCAATTAAAATATTGGTAAGCACAAAAGAATTCAACAAACACCCATACCTCATTCAAAATATGCGTCCAAATGAGACAACCACTGATCGGTAAATCTTCAAATTAATTGGTACAGTTTCAAGTTAACACGAGAGAATTTCACTATTTCACCCACCTTCAATGGACGTACACCATCAAACTTCGACTAAAATGTAGTCCAAACAACCGTATGCAGTTAATAATACAACATGATCATAAAATGACGTGAAAATATCAGCATTTGAATATTTACTTCGCTGGAAACATCGAAGGGCATTACCAATACATGAAGATAATTAAAAGTGAGCTTTTATTCAGCCAACTCAGTCATTAACGTACAAAAAAGCTAGTGGGGAAAAGCTTTCAATGACGCAGTATTCATTTACATTTGCACATCATATGACAAAACGAGAAAATGCAAACTAATAAATCTTAGCAAAATAAAACACGAAAACCCAGTCGCCAGAAACATGTAAACAAGTACGCATTTAATATCGTGTGTCATCTTTTTCTTCACTTTTTCGCAGCGTTCATTGCCAACACACTAAAATTTCAATGCTTGATCGAGACTTTAGGAGCTAAAGTGCCACTTTATAAAGTGAGATCCTTGGGACGACTCTGAAACGAACTTTAGCTAAAGTCTCACTTTACCGTAAAGAGAGACTTTGTAAAGTGAGCAATTTCAGTGTCGTCTATGAATCGCACCCTAAGTAGAAATCTTGAAAAAAAACGTTTGTTACGAAGGAAATAAGAGCGATTTTTCAATCGCGCGTCAAGGCTGAGCTACACGCTGCAGAACTTTAAGGCTCGGTAACTAAGGCCGATTTTTCAAGTTTTTTTTAAAACATTAGTCTTGAAAATCGTCATTTAAAGCATGGATAATCGTCTTCATTGACTTAAAACACTAAACTGAGGATGTTAAAAAGGATTATGTATAGGTCGACTAGACCATTTAGCGCATTACTCGAGTGAAAATACTAATGATTGGATATTTTTCGGAACCATCCCACGCGTAAGAAATATGCCTCGGGTATTGAAGTAAAGTGAAGAGATTAAGTCAGCATGCTTAAGAGAGAGAAAAATGAACTGTTTCCGTGAAAGGCAACAACCGATACCCTTTTTCCCTTTCCACCTTCGCCGAGGTGAGTCGCGCGGTAGGGGGAGTTTTCACACCACAAGGCTCTTTTAGCCTTTTTATTACTGTGTCCGTCCGATGTGATATTCATTTGTAGCGTTTAGTTTCTTTCTTGAACTTAAAAAAAGCAAGAGATTTTAAGGTTGATTAAATGACGTGAGAAGTATAGCATTTTTTTGGCTCTACAAAACTGAAGTTTAGTTCTATAGTTGTTCGCTTCGTCCACTTGAATTCCATGATGATTCAAGATTTAAAAAAAATCGTTGATATAATTATTAATAAAAAATCCAAAGTCTCCAAAATCTTGCAATTTTGGTGGGAAAGTACTTGCCCAATAAAACACATGTGTAGCAAAAGGCAATTTTCTGCAGGCAGTAATACTGTAACATGGAGACATCAAAACCTGCTGGCTGAGCATGTAGAATACATAATTGGTTTTTCTGCTTGAGAATTTGAAAGGGCCAAATATTACATGATCCATATACGTAGTATACAATCTTTATTACAACTATGAAAATTTATGTACTCAGGGCTCTCCCTTGTAATTTGGATATATATATATTGTCGACATATTATGAGTGCCAATATTCTAAAGTAATACCTATCATGTAACACCACTTTTCAGGTATGTTCTGTTTTGAAATTTAGCTATTATATTTTAATTACATAGTAATGATATGAAAGATGCTTTGGTCAACTGACTCTTTCACAGAGTAATATTTTTTTAAAGTGGTTTTCTTGTTGCCTGGAATTAAGTGATATTTTTCTTGGAGCCTATGGCATCAGAATCGATGGAATCGGTATCGGTAGAATCGGAATCGAAATGTCAGAATCGGAATCGGGATCGGAATCGATAAAAATTTGGAATCGACCCATCACTACTAAATACAAAATAAGTGTACAAAAAAAACTGAAATTGTACGTTTTCCCCATATGGGACAAAAAAGTCCCATCCTGCGGTTCTAGGTAAATCGTCGTTTTTCTCGTGAACCAAACATTGTACAATATTTTCGATACGACCATTCGAAAGAGCATAAAAGGTGAAAAAAATACATAAAAGTCAGCAAATTTGAAAGGGATCAAACCACTAGTACATGAATGGCAAACATTTGCAAAGGGCGATGGGACAAAAAAGTCCCGTCCGCGGTTCCAGTGTTAAAGAGCATACCCTGCGAATTGAAAAAGAAGGGAGCAGGCACTTACGTAAAGGGAGCTCAAAAAATAACTGAAAAAAATTTTAAATTGAATTTAAAAAAATCAACTTTTGAGCAAACCTTTCTTCTGGCAGGAGGTGGGATGATGAAGAAAGTGTCAACGCTGTTGTCCCGCAGATAGTTACTCCGAGAACCACCATTTCCTGGCTCCACCTCGTATTCCCCACTCAGGTATTTGAGCGTAGCCCTTGTGATGTGCACTCTCCTGTTCAAGCAAAGAATTAACGTCACATTATTGCATCAACTGTTTCACACAGCAGTACATCCACGAAAATATAGAACTTAAAGCATGAACTCCTGCATGAGCGAATTGAGCAGTATAAAATGGTAAACTGTGTAAATGCTTGTATGCTAATCGTTTCAAAACCGTGATAGTGGTGGGAGGGAGGTGTATGGGGCGCTACCATTCAGCAAGGTACTCAGCTACCCGCTGGCAGCCTGCGACGTATCAGCGCTAAGCCTCGCCTCAAGGTCACCTCACCGGGCGGGAGGGGGAATCAGAAATACGACGTACGGAGATATTTCCCGGCATTCATACTTGAGCGTCGCGTTTTCGCGCGCTTGAAAATTTTCACTTTTCATTTAATCATGAAAAATAGATATTGTCATTTAAAAATCTAAAAGCGTGAAATACGTACTCCAGGAGTAATAATCTTTCGATTAAGGCAATAAAAAAATAATAGGAAACCACCCTATTGTAACTTTTTTATATCATAAGATGGCATTGTCTTTTACATGTTTAAAATCACTTTAAATAAAATTTTCTTATACTCTGCCTGTGACTTGATCATTTTTTCTTACGATAAAAGTAATGACAACTCAAGATATATATATTGTTACGTGCGAGGGTTCCAATAAAAAAAACAACTATTCCTATTTCCGGAACACTTAACACCTTTATTTCAGTAGAAGTCGTACACATTAACTCTCACTTCGTTCTCAAAACGCAATCTCTTCAATCCTCTGTTTACTCTAATCTCTTCGTCGTTAAAATAAATAATCCCCGTTGTCATGGATGATTCCTCCGCTACAATATTTTACCCACCCCTTGAGTTTTTTCTGTATCCACTACTGGTGGGGAGGAAGAGATTACATATATGTATAGAATGAATAGATGCTATAAGCATTTGAAGGAGGAGAGTAAAAATGGACAATATGTATATGGGGACACCAGAATATATGTAGGGGAACTGGCCAATGTATGGGAAGGGGGACTGCCCATATAGTATGTACAACAGTTATACATAACTGCTAAAATACATAAAATATTTATGAACTATGTAAATTGCATGAGAATTTGGAACGCACCCAGGTTCTCCTCCAGCTTCCATATGGTTGGCTAGCGTCACATCATTTGACCACACATCATATTGCCACTTACGAAGTCCAAGCACACCACATAAGACACGCCCACTGTGTATCCCAACTCTCATGTTCAGGTGCACATCAGTAGCCTCCACCACAGACCTACAGGAAAAATGGAACAAAAATTAATTCTGATTGTAGAACAAATACGCGCACACTCAATTGTTTGCTGAAAAATTTCGTTTACAGGCATTGGGTATACAGGCATAAAAATTCTGCTCCGTATTACTTAAGGTTTGGGATTAATGTCAAACCTGCCAAAAGCCTGATAATTATTGTAAGATTAAGGTGATTGTGATCACATTAATCTTACATGTGAGGAAGTTGATAGACTGCAAGTCGTCCAATGTGTGAGGGAGATATTTTAAGGGAGCCAGGCCCTCACAAACAAGCCTTTACCATGTTTTTGAACTGTTGGAAACTCCTACAGATGAAAAAAGAGAAATCGGTGTGATACTCACGCTATGGCATCAATCATGTCGAGTCCCATTTCGACGGTGCAGTGGGCATGGTCAGACCTCGGCTCTGGCAATCCAGACACACAGTAATAGCAGTCGCCAAGAATCTTTATCCTCAAGCAGTGATTGTCCTGAAAAGAACAAAAAGAAACCAAAAACACTAAAGAATTTTATATTTGAGAGAGGAAGGTGTTCACCATCGCTGGTCAACAATCCCAACATTGGTCTGACGCAGCTCTCCACTCAATTCTCCTATCATCTCAGCTAATCTTTTCATGCCTTGAAGTTTGGAGTATATTTCTTTACGGGAGTGAGGCATGGGCAATGGCAGCAGAGGAGAAATCTATAGCGGAGGCCTTCCAAATGTGGTTGCTACAGAAGAATAATGGGGATGAAATGGATAAACATGAAGCCACACACACGATAAACACATTTTGACGGGTCCACGCAATGGACTCTCTCTCTACATTCAATAGGAATGATCCAGAAATCAGATTGCAAAAGGTATTTTATGTCCACATCCTCTTTTTATAGTGGTCCTTTGGAATTTCGTAATCTTTTAGCAATAAAAAAGAGAGAATATTCAAAATAAGGTAACAAATAGTCCAGGTACATTGGCAAGATTCTTTTTGATTAATTTTTTGATATTATCAATTAGTGTTGGAGTACTGAACACATATAATATTCAGAAATAGAGCAGGATGTCAGTTGCATAATCGCAATCATGACAAATATCAAAACCAGGACGTGTAAATTTGAGATCATGGCTGAACTATTTACAGCAATAGATATTCTCAAGGACATAGAATAAAAATGCCAATTACAGTTTTAAAAAAATCTCTGAAACATGCGTGAGGGAGCTATTCAAAGGGAAACAAGCCTTCACCATGTTTATATAGAAGAATATGAGACAGGTTTGAGTTTGAAGTATAACTTAATCTGAAAAAAGGAAGAGAAGAGATGGGCATAGGGCTGGGGTAAGTAATAGTACATATGCACAAGTTTAATCTTAGCCTAGCTCTTAGCAGGGGTTTAACACATGTTCTCCTTCCAACTGATCATTGCCTATGACAATCAAAAAACTGCTTGGAGACATTTCCCTTTACCGACTACTCGCGGCATTGGGATTTCTGGTCTGCAGAATTATTCACTTAAGCCAATTACCCGATGAACTTGGTTATTATCATGTTCATAGCAACAAATGAAAATGCAGAAGTGAATATGCTGACACATTAATGGTTAGCGGCAACTGTATTACTTACGTTGGCCAGCTGGTCAAATCGTCCAAACAGTTCATTGAGAAGCCGCACCAATTCTTGAGCAGTGCACTGGGATGCTAACACAGTGAACCCCACGATATCGGCAAAGAGGATACTGGAAAAAATCAAAGAGAAGAGATGAATTTATTAAAAGGAGTGACTCATCTCAAATCAGCATATTCTGTTACAAGCAGGCAGTAATAAATTATGCAGTGACCATGATATTTAAAAATAAATATATTGAGAAACATCAATTAAATGTCAGATTTATGAATAAGTGTCATGTATTGATATGATCATAGGTGGATTTAGAGGGGGGCACATGCCTTCCCCCCCTCACGCCCCCAGATGCTTAAATAATGAACAAAAATTTTAATATGGGTTATCATTACATTCACTTTGCTTTTTTGTATTACGGAGTCAAAATCACTTAACTTCATATAAATAATTTTGATAATGAATTAAAGAGAATATTTTGTACACTAATTTTTATGTCTTGTTTTTCCGGTCAGGTAGGTGATCTAACTGCAGTTACACCAACAAACCATCTTCTTCCAAGCCAAGTTCTTGTTTGGTGAACATATTCTGAGGTTCGCTTTGCAAGACGATCATGGATTGGTGGTGTACCTTGTATCATACATGCCTATTTCGCTACCGGAAGGTTCGGGTTTGAATCCCGGCGAGTCCAAATGATTTTTTCATGGAGAATTTCATCCTTGGTTTTTCATAGCTTATGAAAGATTATGGCGTACCATAAAAATTTGGTTGGAGAATATGGTTAAAAAATTATTATTCCTTAATAGTTTATTCCTTCGCAATAATGTCGAAAATGTGACAACTGTGAGTCCTAAAACTCCTGGCGATGATTACGATTTTTGACAAAAAGTTTGCATATGGAAAATGAGGAGCATGCAGAATACTGTAACATGAAATTCCTTGCGTAATTTACATTTAATTAGCCTAGAAATTTCTTTCATGAGAGGTAATAAAATGGATTCGCAGAGGATGAGTTTACAGCAAGAAAAGACTAAAAGAAAGCAAAGAAATGTTATATTCCTGTGCCATGCGGCGGCGGCCTATCGTGGCGGCGATTCCTTCCCCTTTCTTCCTTCTGAGGAGTGCGACAGTAGAAGTCTCCGACTTGATTCCCGGCCCACAGCAGAGAGCATCCTTTGCGGACCCGCCCTGTAGGTACCTGCTCGTTCCAATGTCACCAACAATGCACCATTCAATAAACGATTTTAATTCCTCCCGGTCAATTACGTTGATGAATTCTTCTTGGGTTCTCAATCAGGCTAACTCAGTCGTATAGGCCGACGTTCCGGAAGACGACTTGCCTCCCATCTTCAAGGCGTGTTTGTTACTCACCCTAGTAGCACCTAATAGATTATATCTGTATAATTTTAAGATTTCGAAATACATCGGTATACAGATGTGCAAATCTGTATATTATACATATTTTATACATGTCTGATGATCTATGGTCCTTGATGTATACCAGAATCTTTAAAATATACAAATAATATCCTTACAGCGTAATCAGGGATCATCAGACATGTATAAGATGTGTATAATATACAGATTTACGACGAGTTATACGTGTTTAATCTATATAAAATCCATATTAAGGCAGCATATATAATACGTATAATATCTAGATATTATCTGCGCAGTAGAGGACATTTGCATGTATTTTATACAGATATAATATGTATACAGTGTATATGTACTATGATACTGATATTGAATCTAGATATAATGCTTTTGGTGCTACTAGAGCTGAATGAATGTCTCATTTCACACTGGACCGATACGGCCGTTTAGTGAGCTCAACAATGAGGCTCAAGTGTTGTCCGATTGGCTGAAGGTCTGTTGAAATTCCTCATGTGCTTCCCTCATGTTTTTTATGCAGCTGATAACAGGTCTCTATGTATTGCTGAGATGGAAGCCGGTATCGCGGTTGAAATTTTTGGGATTGAGGCGGATCTCGATGGCTTCCTTAATTAGCTTTGTGCGTGGCCAAGAATTTTTGCATCTCCCCATCTAATGGCATGTTCTTCATTAATGCCGTGTTCCGCCACTCCCGATTCCATGGTTGCGCTAATCTGAAATAAACCCCCAAAGTGTCTTCAGGCCGATAGGATCTTTCGCCCTTACCAATCGGTGCCTTAATTTAGGTGGTGGTAGATGGATGGTTTTCACGTTATACCGTCGTAGAATGCGGTGGATTTTACCAGATATAGTATTAATATAATATATAATAGCCTTAATCCCATATGTATAATAGTAATATACATATGGGATTAAGACTTTGGACAGCGGTTTTTCAGGCGGCTCATCCATAACTGAAAAACCATGGTATGGTTTTTTCTAAAAAACCGCTGTCCAAAGCCTTAATCCATATTGGAGCCTTATATTGTTGAGCTCGCTAAGCGGTCGATCCGGATTAGAGTGAAATAGGACTTTCATTGAGTAACTAAAATGTCTTTAAAATGTGGGACAAGTCGTCAGCCGAAACGTTCGCCTATACGACAGAATTAACCTGGTTGAGAACCCGAAAATAACTCATCAATGCACCATTCATTTGAGGAAATTTCGACCTTGAGACCTTCATTTCAGTCCATAACTTTTAATGACTAAAACAAGAAAGGCAGAGGATGGATGCCCCTCGACCACTTGTCTCCTAAGGGGATATATAACATGGAAAGAAGCAGAAAAATTGCAGGGGGTCTGAGTCCCCCACCCCACGGCTGCGTGCCTGAATGGACAGGATAGTGCATGCTCCAGGAGAGCCTCGCCATTGTGGCAGCCCCCACACGGAGTTGAGTGGATGCTGGGAAAAAATACTCTCCCCCTGCCAAACACCCTAGCGGTGGCTCGAAGGGCATTCATTACGCAGATACATAAAATACATACATCAGTCACTCCGCCCAAATTCGACAAATCATCTTCACTTGATTAGAAGACGAAAACCACAAAGTCTTTTTGTAATGTACAGTAATGCGATGATTTGTAAGACAATGCAATGTTGTAAAACTGCGACTTTTCGAATCCGTCTTCGCATTAGAAACCATCTCTCCATTAATAAGGAAGATACATATGCATAAAACAGCTCATTTTTGAGTACTTGGATCGAGAAAGATAATTAGTGCGCTATTTTACAAAAGTGAAACTAATTACTAAAGTTATAACAAATTCAAATGTTCAAATCGATTTTTGGCATTGTAGGTCCCCCTTCGATATCCCTTATTAATCTTTCTGTCCCAGTTTCCTCGCATACCATTCGTTATCGGGATTATTCACTCACTTAATGCCGCTAAAAATAAGAAACAATTGTTATATGCGATATTAATCACCAATTTACTTTATAAATTATTCATGAATAGATGAAAAATAATATGTATTGGCTGGAATAAAGCCTCTGAATAATGGAGGACAATGGGAACAGTCCAAACAAATCATCACGAATCATCAAAATAGAAATAGGGATAAAAAATTCGAAATCAGCATCACTTTCTTTAATCATCCGCTTACAACTTCACTTCATTATATGGACACGAATCAATAACTCAATCGTTGGATTAAATGACGGATTAAAAAGTCCTAGCTCAGCATTTTCAGAGTAGTTGTCAACATATCCAATTTTCCTTTTTGAATGATCACTCCGCTCCTTATAAGTAAGCTTGAGAAATTTACACTGACGTCGAGCAAAATCATCAGGAAAAGTGAGAATGGTGGAAAGTGGTGCCTTTATCAGATTCTATTCTGAATCTTCTTTTCACCACTAGATGCTACGTAATCCACGTTAACTGCTTTCGTACACCCCAGTTTCGCATGAGACACCTATTGGACTCTTGGGTGTCAGAAAATTACGTAACGCAAATAGCGATTTCCATTCTCACGTCATGTTGCAAATTTGCCAATAATTTGAAAAATACGTGAGAAAACATGAGGTTTCCCTATCCTCATTTAAATTTCTTGAGCATTTTAACAATAGTTCAATTAACAGATCGCTGATTTATACCGTGTTTGGACCCATTTCATAATTACGCATGTACTGATGTTTGCAATGGTTTTATAGGATTTCAACTGGTAAAACACAAATGTGAATCATAAGCGTTATGCAGTTCTTTTCTAATATGAAAACAATGTTTCGTATCCGAGTCATGATAATTGGTAAGAACAATGCTGAATTATGGAGGGTACAACGAGTAATTTACGGCAGCCTGTAACAATGGCAACCGTGTGCCATGCAGTTATGGTAGCAGAGCAAGTCGAACACATCCATCGTGCAATTCTGCGCGGCAACAATAGTCGCTGAGGTGATCACGGCCAAGCCTATGGCCAACAATGCTGAAGCTGCCTAGGAGATGAAAACGCACGGATGAGTCAGTTTCGATGAATACGGCCACAGAAGCACACGCCAATGCAAGGGCTCTGCGCGAAGTGTCCCTGGAAGTGATCCGATTGGATGAGACGACGAGGAAATGGATTGAGAAGGATGAAAGGACATCTCCTCAATGGACGACACAACATCGACCCACCACCATAATAACATACGCAGTGAAAGGGGGTTTTGGCTCACGTCTACTAGGCCACGAAAGCCATCCCGAAGGAAAGGAGTTGCAGCATAATAAGTGATTTCCAGTGAATACAGGGCGGCCTGCGTGGGGTTTTACCGGTTTCCCTCGCGTCTCGGGCGAATGCCAGGCCACGAAGCCATCCCGGAGGAAAAGAGTTGCAGCATGATTAAAAGTCTCCTATCGCTGCTACAAGCTCACAAACAATTGAATCCTCACACGTATAGGCGAAATATTAAGAGAGATATTGCTCATGCACCAGAAAAATTGTAATTTCCTTGTCCACACATTATTTTGAATATATAAGTATCCATGTACACCTGCAGCGTAGGAAATAAATGATTTATTATGATACCCAGTTAAATTTCAATTGCATTCCCCATTTACCAGCGGTGGAGCAGTTCAGTAAATGCTGTGAATGTTCTCATGGTTAACGAATTTTGAAGGCTTGGGTCGCAGAATGAGTGTATGCAGGTAATATATAGAGGAAGGATAATAGATTAAAATCATTTGAGACATATTCCTGTAGGTAGGAGCATTGCCGCGATAGATGTTGAAAAAACCCTCATGTTTGTAACAAGTGACAATCGAACTATTTGAATATCCACTCTCTGCTGGAGAAGCGGATTTCCGTTGAATGCATCGCTCTCTCGACTGCGGGTACTTCGAGGTTTCAGGAAAATCTGTCTCGGGGGTGACAATTGAATCGATCTACAGTGTACATCGATTCCATTGTCACGAATCTACACGAGTCGGTGAGCACTACTTTCTCTAGGGCGATAAAGGAAAATCTGCACAAAGAAGCGACTGAAATATCATGAAATCTCAGCTAAACAGAGTTCAATGGATTTAATTAGAGCAAATTCTTCCATTATAGACATATTTCTCTTACCATTCACTAATTTCTCCTAATTGTGCACAAATTACTCTGTATAATATGCATTTATTTTAAAGTTGGCTTTGTCAATACGTAAAAAAATATTTTTTGGGCCGAAACGGACAAAAATGTCGATCAGCATGCGTTCTCAAATGGATATTGAGGACAGACTGCAACAGTGTAACGGTCATCAGTTTCATGGCGACCTCAACAAGTTCTCCATAGAGTTACTTCGTTAATTTCCAGACGACAGGTTAAGTCAAATGCTGAAATGCAGAGGAAGCACAGCTTGAGCAACATTTACCTGTAACCTGTCATTTCAATCATCTCACTTATTATAATAAATGTGCACGATCAGGCAAAGGTAAAATTCAAATTGTCATCACTTTCGCACGACCAAATGCAAGTTAGGAAGCAAAAGTAAAAAAGAGATCTATCTACCCACTGAAAATAGGAAACTGAAGCACCAGAGCACGACTAGTTAAACTCTAGAGATGTTTAACCTTCATTGAACTCTTCTTTTTTCATACTTATTTGGTTAATTCCTTGAGGATTTGGTCAAATGATTGAAGGACTTGCCAGACTAACCTTTTTCGCCTTATTTAGTATTAATCACCCTCAGGTCACCATGAATACACCACTGACACAATTAATGGGAAATCATTTATTTTTAAACATAAAAATAGAATTTGTTGTCCAGTAATTGCGTTAAATCTGTGATTAAACCATTTAGATACCTTATAAACAAAGCGAAAGAAAATAGGCCTGGCAAGTTTTTTAATCATCACACAAAACCCTCAAGATATTTGCAAAATAAATATAATATTTATCACCATCCAGAGTCAAAAGCCCTACTTATGGAACTTAATTTCGGCAGCGGCAATGGTTATGGAAGGAGAATAAGGTAACAAATGGCAGTGTAGATAAACGCACATACCAAAATTAAAGGTCATCTTAGAAAACGGCAAAGGAAGGTGAGCACCGTCGGTGGGAGTGAAAGAAAGGAAAATAGCCACACGCTGGGCGCCAAGGGAAGCGAGGAGAGTGGCTCAATGAGTCCGAATCATCAAGAAGCCGTGCGTAAGGGTTGGAAAGCAGACAAGGGCTGAAAACCTGCACAAACTATCTGAAGTATTTAAAGTTGTGTGTACCCTCTTATGGTCTTCTGTGTGCATTGCCTCGAAGCCGCGATTAACTAGTTTTTCTAGCGTACTCACCTGGGGAGGGTTTGGACGCAGGGTGGGGTTGGGCGGGGGGGGGGCATGAATGGGTTTCACGGTAGTGAACCATCGAAACCGTGCACACGGGTTGCAGAGGAGGATAGGAATGAGGCTGCTCAAAGGATTAAGAAGGTAGATTTTCAATCCTTATTTACATTCATTCTATCTCCTGGTTTGAGCGGAATTAGCAACGCAACATTCTTAAACTGACGAAAAGAGGGCTGCTTTATTAGAAGGACGAATTCGTTAATACACACCTTCACCATTTATGATTGATCTATTTAATAGTTTTATTTATTGAACGTCGCCAAGGTTCCTGAGGGTCGAAAGAAAATGTTTCAATCGCAGTTCATTCGAATGTTCTTCTTGAGTTTCGCGCGCAGGACTTGGCAACGCAGCATTAGTTCACTCCGGCGTACTTTCATCATGCACATGTATAATTCACGCTACGTATAAATCATGTATATTCGGATCATAGAAAAATTACAAATAAATTTAAAAGTTTTTCTATCAGTTTTATTTTTCTTTCGGCGTAACTGTAGGACTAGATAATGTTTAAACATTTTCGTAAATTAACAAAAATATGCGTTTTAAAATACGAAAAAATTAATTTATTAATCTACATTGATGTATGCAACTTACTTTGGAAGATGAATCCTGTAGACGTAGCAGTTCTCTCAAGGCTAAGGTACAAAGTTCATGAAGTTGACAAAACGGCTAATTTTACGGTACGCGGAGTCATTTATTGCCATGGCGTGCGTACATTTTTGAAATTTTCATAAAAAATAAATAAATCAGAATTTAGAACAAAATTATGTTTAGAATGACGCATCATTCATTATTATAGAATTCACTGAAGCCCAGATATGAATTCAAAGTACAGCTACACATCATTTTTACGCTGACAGTAAGATTGGTTTGACGCAGCTCTCCATTCCTCTCTCCCATCCGCTATCCTTTTCATAGCGACGTATTTCTTCTCTTTTACATCCTTTATAACCCTTCGTCCTGTGTAACGTATTGGCAGAGAGGATATCCTCGGTATTGGGGGTCGTCCTTTGCCCTTATTTCCTTCCACCTGTCCTTCAACGATTGATGCTATTTCGCTCTCGTCCGACCGCACCTTGAATATGCAGCGAGCGTAGAGCGTAACCGGTGCAGAAAGACTCAATCCGCGAACTGAACAAATTACAAAGGAAGGCTGCGCGGTTCGTCAAAAACCGCTACGGGCGTACAGACAGCGTTACTCAGATGTTAAGCGAATTAGGCTGGGAGCCGCTTGAGACTCGGAGGCTGCGCGCTAGGCTTACATTGCTTCGACAATTGAGAATGGACATGAGCGACACAGAGAACATAATATTAGAGCCACACTATATTTCCAGGTCCGACAGAAGCGATAAATTAAGAGAGATGTTTTGCCGAACGGATAGATATGCGAATTCGTTTTTCCCCCGCACCATAAAGGACTTTCAAAAAAGGCTATTCGGGCTTCCAGCCGGGTGGTCTCCCTCCATTCTGCCTGGAAGCCCGAATAGCATTTTTTGAATATATTCGCCGGGAAAGCATCAGATTTTACTTCATAAAGGACTTTAATAAACGCTAGTCCCAACTTCGTTAGAGCACTTCATTTTTTATGTGTATATGGCTGGTGTCCTAACACCCCCTGCCACACGCCTTTAAGGCGGCCTGCGGGGTATTATGTAGATGTAGATGTAGGTTGTCTTCAGCAGGCCACCATATCGCATGAAGTTGCCAACTAAGTTATCCCGTCTTCTGGGTTTTCAGAATCTATAAACAGCAAAAATCGTGGGACGACTACACCCAAAATATAACGGTGAGTATATTATGCATAACGCCTGTTTTTACGGCCTCCGCTATTGTGTCTCCCGTGGGGTTGCCAACACGCTTTCATCGCTCAGGAAGCACACATTCACACCCCATGAAACAGACAGGGCTATTATCTTTCTGCGGACGCAGGGTATTTTTACTTCGACCAGTTATCTTTATAACTTACTCATTTTCCTCAGCGAGATAAAGTTCTCCTCGTCGAGGGACACCTCTCTCATTCTTCGAGCTCAAAACGTGACTCATCGCTCGTTTCCATGACTACCGAGGGGGGAAGTGGGAGGGGAGGGAGGTGGAGGGGAATATACTATTTCCCACCCTGATGTCAGCATCCTTCAAAAGTAAATTCGCCCGATAAAGAAACCTCCCCAAAGGGGAGAAGATATTTTAACGCTAAACAATCCCTTTCCATTTCAGCCCATAGATAGCCGAGTCTCATGTGGGTGTTGTCATCCTCTCCTACCAACTTACAGAACATGTTTCTACACCACCGAAGCGACTCCAATAATTTACACGAGGAATACAATTCATGGTTTTATTTCTTCATGATTTTCTAAACAAAAACGAGAGTAAGTACCATTATTCACGTCAATGTGATTCTATTTTTAAACGGCTCGCTGAGGGACTGTGAAGATTACTAGAAAAGCCTACAAAGTCATATTTTCAGAACGGAGAATGGACATGAAGAATTATTGAGTACTTCCTCAAGTAAACTGGGATTATTTAAAGTGACAAGGGCCTAGGGATGGTAGTGGTGGACGGGATATTTATTGAAATATTTTACTGGGATGGAAGAACTCGGATGTGAGAAATGGTGCAATTAATGGGAGAATAATGGCACATAAGAGTCGCGTAGCATTAATGAAATGGAGGAGAAAAAGGAATGTGAAGAACGCTATGCCAGACAGAACAGAATACACTCGATTAAAATGCACGGAGTAATTCACTGCGAGTACAGCAATCATAAACCTTAAGAATGATCTTCGAAGTTTGACGAAAGAAATTTGGCCAGGCGGTAAAAAAATTTTGCTTGCCTCCCAATGAACTCAAACGAATTATTTTTTCACTAACTGTTTGAGTAAGTGAAAAATTAATGTTAATTAATAAAAAATTTAAAATATCCATTTAATAAGGACATTAATAACCACTAAGTGAAGAAAAGAGATAGTAATTGGTGGCAAATAGATACCACAAGGATGAAACCAATCGGCTAAGGCACGAACACAACAGACATACATGATGTAGGTACTTATTGACGTTTGATCAAACTCGGCGGATTACATATCGCCATTGTCAATTGTAAGTCGACCACACAAAATATCTTTATGAGGAATTCGTGATAGAGTATTTCCAACAATTTAATAGAATATTTATTAAAAATATAAAGTGGACACATGTGAATTAAGGAATGAGACTAGCGCGATGGAACTTCACACAGGAGAGCAGTCGAAGGCGGAGGTAAGAATATCATCAAGTATTACGTTTTAGGCCTGCATTGTGAGTCTATGGGTTGTGAGATGAAAAATGCGGTAATCCATGTTTAACCATTTTTGCAAAGAAGTTGAGGGCATGGATGCAAGAACCAGAAAATAACCAAAGATGAAGTTAATTCTCCATTCGGGGACGCCGCACGCTCTTCGATTGTTCGGCGTGAGTCACGCTTAAAAGAGGAGTTGGGGATGGGGTGGAGTAAATTGCCGTGCTGACGGAACTAAATGGAAATGGGCCCAATCAGAGGGAGGGATGAGATCAAAAGAGGGTCTCGAGTGAGAAATATTCCTAAATGGTTAAGAATGGTACGGAATGGGATGAGCAAAACTTAAGCGAATGCCGCAGATCAGCCAGCGTGGTAGGAAAAGGTGACATCAGGGATTCTGATTCTGAGGGACTTTATAAGCCATAGAAATCAATTGCCACTTGCAATGCGAAGGGCATGGAATATGGAGATGTTTGCGGGCGAGGAGAGGTTGGAGACCCGCTCAACTCAACTGCTTAACTTCACTTATCGTGACAGGGCGTGACTTGGGTGTGAAGGACTGAGGTATAGAGCCTCCTCTATCCACTTCCCTATATGGTTGGGAACAGAGGCGTATAGGCAATAAGCAAACCTGATTTATCAACTGATGGAGCAGCATAGCGTGGTGGGAGATCAGAAGGGACTTTACTAAAGCTTAACAAAGACTTTGAGAAAATCCAAACAGCATATGAGTAATCCTCCCTCCGCGCCGCCACCCCAATCCACGCACCCCAATCCACCAAAGGGACGAAAACAACAATGAGTGGAGGGGGATTAAGTGCATTAGAGGGCTGCAATTCGAAAGTGGATTCGTAAAAGGTCGTCGCTCAGTGCGGAAGTTGGGGATAAGAAGAAAAGATTCGGAGGGGATGCAATTAGGTACGTACGTACATAATTGCATTCTTCACGTGTGTGGGTTGAATCATGGCTGGGATTGAGTTCCTCGCCCGAAGATTGGCGGACCAAGATATCGCCGAGATAATACCATAATCGCACTCTAATGCCAACTGCACTGGGAGAAGTAAATTAGATTTAGGGAGAGCAAATGTATGCTGTTACTACAATTGAAGTCACGGCAGGGGTCTTGACCTACACTGCAGGTGGCATTACTTAAAAATGAAGGGGCGATATGGAAACTGATGTTGGCGACAAAAATTATACAAAATAACGGGTACTTTTCTAATGAACATTTCAACTTATCCTAGATACCTTATACAGTACAACAATAAATTATTCGGGAATAACTGTTATTTAAAACTGAAAAGCGACAAGTACCTATTGAGTAAAATATTTCATTAAAAACTGTGAAAGAAGAGCATGATTAAAGTCAGAATAGTGCGGCTGTATTAAACTAAAAAGCCATTTTAAAGTGTTGTGCCATGAATGACAAATAGTTCTGGAGTCTCACGCGCGATTTACAAATTCATTCCTCAAATGCTGCAAAAATCTTCTAAGAGCGCCTTCCAGATGAAGCCCAGGGAAATGAGAGAATTGAATGGGCGAATTCCTTACGCCTGTGGCTTACTCCGGGCTGAGCTCTAACCATTGCTGAATCACAGACAGTGTGTGACATACGGAGGATGGGGATAAATCGGGTGACCTAAGGGGAAGTCCCATGAAGAGTCGGAGAAAAGAGGCGAGGTCCTTTGGTATGACTTCATTTTGGGCGCATCCAGAGGTGTGATACAAACGGTCGTCAAGGGACAAGCGGAGATTGAATACATGAAAACGTTTTTATGTTAGGACCAATATCTTGCCTTAGCAACGCATCTACTGTTCACGCATTCGAACGCTAGGATGGAAACAAATAGGTTCATTCAAAGCGCACCTCCATTCACGCAGAGAGAGAGAGAGAGAGAGAAACAAGAGAGGGGCGGAAAGCGTTGAGATAGACAAATAGTTCGCGAGAGGTCGTTTCTCAGCCATGGGCCCGTGATGAATGAACCCACGTGCGTTACTTAACTGTGGCGCAGTAAACGCGTGCGCAAACAGCACGCCAAGGCACGAATGCGATGCTGCGAATAATTCAGGGGAAGATGTTCAACGGGGAAAAACGACAAAATGATGCAAAATAACGGGGATATTTCAAATGAAAATTTAAAAGAGAAAAAGGTCATTTAAGTTGACCGCGAGACGGTTCGCTACACCCTACTCCAACTTTTCCAACAGGCGTGCGAATTCATCGTCTGACCGATTAAATGAACTGATGGGAATGTATTCAGGCCAAGAGTTCATTAACACCCAAGTGAAATCAAATACACCAGTGGATTAATAATGTGTGTAGTCTTTCAAGGGCCCTTTAACGCTCGGAAAATGAAATGTGTACGTGAGTGGGTGGAGTGCTGCTGCATGAAATTTCGTCGCGTGAGATAGCGGCATAAATTTATCGCCTTTAAGACCAAGATTTCCAGGGGAGAGCATATAATATATTTTTCGAGGGTGGGGGGTAAGTGATTTGGGCACTTATGAGCCCAAACGCCGCGGCTGGTCCTCAGCTGCGAGAGATACATCCTGAAATATGGGCGAACCCCCGCTGCTAACGGTGCACGGTGGGCAGCAAGACACACGCACTCACGGTTGCTTTGCTTCTACATCCGTATTTAAGTAGCCCACCCCACCACTACTTCACCTCTTTAAGATTGGACGTCGAAACTACCACTACTACTTCGTTAATATCGACCAATGATAATCCACAACTCGACCACGCACAAACTCGCACCATGGTGAGCAGATAAAAACATGGAAGATAACCTTCCAACGCAGTACAATATGACAGCCACGAGAATAAAGAAGCAACCGAAAAAACCGGCAATAGCTCAATTTTCGCTCCCAAGTTGTTCCTTGATTTATATAGGCGTGGGTTTGGCAGCAAACATGGCCGACTGTTGTACACACCCACGTCTCTTCCATATGGAAATGAACTCATTAAATTTGCATGACTCGGAGGTTTTCCCGTCATGAGCAAACCACCTCACACCATAGAGTAAGTATATACTTACTCTAAGCTCATACGTAGTTCTTTCTTGGTATATGTCTTACCTTCAATAAGGGTATATATATGTAACAAATACAAATCGAAAGAGGAATAGTGTCTATATTCATATAAACGCCAAGTGAATGGAATTTACATTTCATTCTAACTTACTCACTCTGGATTCTCTGAGGTAGATTCGTTCTTGCTCGAGTTATCACATCAACCTTTAAAGTGAAGTCCCACAGTGAAGTATGTGCCCTCAAAACATCGCAAATATTTATAAAAAAAACTCGAATTTATATTAAATCAATCCATATATGTATATTATTCCGCAGAATTCAAATTTGATATCATATCCACGGATTCCAAAAAAATATCAAACATGGCATCGAAACGTATGAACACAATTTAGATGACTTTCGATAAAACTGATATTTATATGCCTTTAATTGCGCCTCATTAAAATGTACTTTCTACACATGACGCACTGAACATAAGTTACAATAGGGCATCAAAATAATTGATTTATCCCAAATAATGAGTGAAATTTGATCAATGAATGATGATGGGGAAGCACACGTCAGTAAAGCAGAGAGAGCTAGAGATGGAACGGATTAATAACCATTAGTCATCCATTGATTATGCCAATTACCAATACTCTAAGTGTGGTTGACTTCAACGCGGTGAGTAACATGTAAGAATTTCGTGCCTGCCACCTCATGTAAACCGAATGCCAAATTGGGTAAATGTGAGTGGTATTCACGGGGGTTTGTTATTCGGATGTTAGTCAACCTGTAAATATACCACGAATAACCCACATGCGGACCAAGAGCAAATTCGGAGCTCAGTTCATACGGAGGGGAGAAATGCTGAGCGCAAAAAAAATTGTCCTCAACGGGTCGTCAAAAATAAACTTGGTGAAATCGATATTTTATAAATTCTTCGTCGATTTAATCGAAAATTTTTTTTCAACGGATTCGATATCGACAGGGTTCATCACAGCAAAAAGACGCTGGACACGGAAGAATTTTGTTTTCAATCCAAAAATCATCCAATTGGAAATAAACTCTCCGAAGCAGAATTTTACGTAGAGTTAGATTCGACAAAATCGATGGACCTGGAATGGGAAAAGTAAAAATATATATACATGGGTATTGAATATGCATAAGGGCGTCCATAGATGTATTGGATTCAGATAAATCAATGAAATACAAAAGAATACTTGAGAGCTGTTCCAAGGCCTGTCCGAAACATATCATTGGAGTCGAGGTCAAAGGTGAAAGAAATAGAGAGACTGGCGACGAAAGTAAACACTTCGAATATTTATATTTTGTATTCCAATTATTATATTCATAGTGCACTACTCAGCAACATTTCCTACATCGAAAAAAACGAATTGTTTTAAAGATTTAAAACTTATGGCAACAATACGGCATATAGGGCAATAATAATAAACTATTTACAACGGGGTCACTGTTGGATTAGCAAAAAAGTTGCTTTCTTGTGTTTTACATGCCCAATAACCTCAGAAATTACATTTTGACCAAAAAAATTCAGACTTTTTGCAAAATAAATAATTTAACCTTGAAATTCTATCCGTAATATTTTTATTTTCGTGTTGGACACAAATCATGAGGTCAAAAGGTCAAATTTTAACAACTGGCGTACACCAGACAAAAAAGGAAATTTTAAAATGATTTAGAGTAAGATTCCATACTTAAAATTTCCGACATACGATTCAAGTTCAGGCTTTGAACGTAGGTTTTCGCAGCGAGAGGCGTCGTTGCTATACGCTTCCGGGTGCAGCTGCATGTTGCGCAACACGCAGCTGCACCCGGAAGCCGTTAGCAACGATTAAGTTCAGGCTGTTTAAATTAAAAATTTGCCTGGGGTTTACGACTTATTTCTAGTTAGAGAGTGACCCCATAGCCTGGGTGGTTCAGAGCCTGATTCCTGTTTTCAGATGCCGAGGGCACTGAAAGAGGCAAAGTTGAGATAAAAGTAATAAATTAAAATTTACTATCAATTTTTCTCTAAGAACACCACCGATTTCAATACATGCCAAATGCCACCTTATTTATTGAATAAAATTTTTTGTGGAAAATTGCAAATAAGTTTTAATTAACAACACGATATAATTCTACCTCATTTTAGCTTGAATCATCTTCCCATTTGAGACAGAGTTCTTTTCGTAGTGTCTCTCATCCCTAAGTTGATTTTACTGCCGTTCCTGAAGCCTTTGTTTGCTTCTCATTTTCCAAGTTGCCGACTACAATAAAGAAATACCTAAGCGCGTTTCTAGTGAATCAATGTGTTTTTATACTTCGCTTCCCGGATAAATGCCCTAGCTTCTGATTTCCTGATGGGCTGTCGCTTTGCCAAATGAGCGTTGCTCGCCCGAGGATAGAGGGCATTGGCTGTCGTAAAGAAGGGAAACAAGAGCAAATCCCTCCCTCCCTCCCTCTCGAAGTCTCTCTTTCCCCGAGAAATCAGTTGGACGTAATGTCGGAAGGAGGGGAGGACGTTGGCAGCCAATCAAAACACTTCTCCTCCACCCTCCCATTGCGGAGATGGTTCATGTTCCTTCCCTTTCAGCAGAAGACAGTCCAACGAATTACACGACATAATGGTGGAGGAGGGAAGGATGCTTATTAGGATCATCCTGAGTGCGTGTTTTTACGACGTACTAAGAATAAGGGTGCATCCCATCTGCGTGCCACAAGTAGGGGAGACACCGCGCACATTTAGACGCGTTTATGGTGTTGATTTTATAATTGTTTTTTCTCAAAGATTCTTATTTTTAAGTATAGGTAACACACACAGAACAATTACTTTCCGACCTTATCAATTTCTTTCATTTACTACTAGTAGCTCCCTGGTAAAAATATTAGCCCAAGTCAATTGTTGTCCCGTGTATGGGGCAAGTTTACACAGCACCTGGACCACGTCCACACCTATTCATAATTTGGGGTTGGGATACGAAACATTTTGCAAAGTATTGTACGTCAGTTGTAAACGATAGAAATTTATCATGAAATACCTGAGCTCAATGTAATTTCTGCAGTACAACAAATAGTATAAGCGTGGATCGGTGGCATGTTTTCTATGAACTATTAGCACAAGAAAATTTTAAGATGTGATTTTGTACCATTTAGGAATAATAAATACAATTTGAAAATCATTTCTGTTATGCAATAATACGCGCTATGGCATCACTTTGTGTACATGTGCCCCCAGGGTACAAGAGCGTAAACCTACCCCCTCGCCCTCTTCTCTCCTTAAATCAGGCTAACCTGACAATTCTAAACTTTTTTGCTTGTAAGACAATGATAAGGTATTAAACATTCTTTCAAAAAAATGTACAATATATCCGACGAATGAATGTAAATGTAAACTTTATCGGCTGAGAAAAACAAATCTTATCAAACCAAGACGCCTGTGAACGTGGCACCAAGGATAGTGATGGAAAAATGGATTTCGAATAAATTAAATAGAAGGGGTTTCAATAGTCAAAGATCGAGATTGATCCTTGATCTTCGAGTTGCGATCCCAACTTGATTTTTCAACTTCTATCTCGACCATTTCGTTTGATCACAGCAGCGTCACTGCCGGCATATGGCAATATTATCCATCCCATGTGAAAATAAATTCCTCTAAGGCCGGTAAAATTGGAAAAGCATACCTTCGATTATCAAGACAGCATCTCATTTCGTTGGTCTTTTCTAAAAATTTTAGTGAAGCCGAATGGTTCCAAGGGATAGTCCCAAAACTTTAATGCGCCTTAATTTGCAAATTTTTGCTCCTAATTATTCAAACATATGTTCTGAATAGATTATTTTTTACTACTCAAATGTGTATTTTCAGTATTTTTCGATTGACATTTCGAGTAATAAAGATGTTTTCGTACAAACTGTTTTTTCGGAGAACGATCCGTTTTTTCGATTAATCGATCTTTCGGTTCAAATTTCGCTTTTTTTGAAAAGTCGATCTTTTAATTTCGATTACAAAGGGGAAACTCGAAAAATCTATGTCAACCGACATTTTTAATCACTAACCCAGAAGAAGGGAAAAGACCTGATAGGAAACCGCATTTGAATAGTCAGACTTGGAATGCTCTCGATTTTTGACCAATGTTTAGCGCGTTCGGAAATGTGTGTAAACGTGCCACGGTCTCAGAACGAACAAAAGAAAAGCTGAGTCCGCGCACGCAGTTTTCTGTAGGTCAAATGTTACTCTTCACTATCTCATTCATTTTAATTTTGGCCCAGTTCGGCATTTCGGCTTCCATCTTGACGTTGTGTATGGTGGTACAACTGCAGTAACGCTAAATAGAAATCGGGTGATCTCGATTCCATACACACTCTATTTAAGAAGCTAACTTCTTACTTCGGTATTCAAAAAGAAAAAAAGACTTCAAAGCTTAATCCCGAAAATTCTCCACAACTTGCCGATTTGTTTGAAGAACATAATGGGAGAGGGTGATGCCAAAGTAAAGTGAAGCAATGGTTAATAAATAAAATTAGGACTGGAATTATGTTGTGCATTGCTATACTTTGCAAAGGTATTATTTTGCTTGGATCAGGCCAACTATCAAACATTTCATTGTGAACAGAGACGAATAGAGAACCTTCGGATAAGCATTTGCGAAGCTCAGAAGAACTCATAAACGGTTATCGTGATGGATGAAAATCAAAGAGTTCTTCCTGCACTTAAAATTTTGCCAAAAGAAATTCTAAAAATTAGAAATGTTAAACTGCGTGTATATTTAAATTTTTTGTGCAAGGGTACCCACATATTTGTCCCATGATTTTTAACACTTTATTAAATATGAACTGTATATTTTGTGCAAAATAAATTATTATTAGAAAATTAAAATAATATAAATTTGTTTATTGTATTACTACTTAATACTTGATTAGCCACCGAGGCATCGATAAATCCAGAGATTTATTAAACTATGAGAGGCAAGTGCGTGGGGGCGCTTTTGATGCGAATAAGTGTTAAGGGGTGGTTGGTGTGTTGGGGTTGGTTATCGCAGGGATATTTTTATATACGTATGGGAGTTGAGAAGGGCTTACGCCAAGGGAGAGCGTGAGGGTATCAGGGAGCTTGAGGATAAAAAGATTTTAAAAAAGTGTCGGTGGCGTGATTTATGGCTTGCGGTCAGGGCGAGAAAGAAATATTGAAGGAGAAGAGGAGGAGGGGGGTCGTATCGATGAAGATGGTTGCAAGGGATGCCGCCGTAAATTCACGCCAAACGAGGAAGAAGGGCTGAAGGAATTATTTTCCGAGGAAATTTCTCACCGCGGTTATAAAGTGCGCGAAGGAGGGGACGCAACAGACTCTACGAAATTTGCAGAGGCGTAACGATGCTATTTTTCTGCAGAATCAATCTGCATCCCAAATGGTATGCATTATAAATATTAATAATATCCAAATCATCACTACCCTGATTTTTAGGCCATGATTTAGGAAAAAATATTGTCACAATGCAGGCATTAGCACTGGGAATTATAAACATAGAAATGAGTGGATGAAATACGAAGCTTATCAAGGATTAACACTAGACAAATTATTTTTGTTTGTAAATTTCAGGCTGGATAAAATCCATAATTGAAATTCGAATCATGGCAAAAGAATGAAAGGCAATGCGTAAGCAGCATAAAATATTTACGTACTGATAGGTTTGGAAGTCTGAAATAACTAACTCAAAAGCTTCATGAATGAAAGATTCATTTCTTCCATACGCAGGAATGCCTAGGGTGATCGCTTACCACATGGGAAGGAGAGCTTGCACAGCTAGACGTCAATGTTCACGAAGAGGCAGTAAAAGCAAGAAAATACGTAAGAAAAAATCGGAGGTTTAAAAATCTACATCTTATCCAATAACTTGCCTGGTTAATTCTCTGCAGGACTAATATTTATAATACTTTACAAGATATTACGCAAATACGCCAACAATCCAGTGGTATCGAACATGTTTGTGGCAAAAGAAGACAAATACTTACTTTTTTTATCATTACGTCAACACGAAACAACATCACCTGAACACGATTATTCATGCTTCTTTTCTTTTCATGCGATGACAAATTACGGTCTGTCTAACACTTGGACAGCTATCATAAGAACTAATGCATTTTTTACTTCCTATTTTTACTCGTTAGTGTGAGGATGCAATCACTATTCAGGCCTAAACAGATATATTTCAGAGCGACGCGGAGAATGTTATCCCAGAACCTCCCTATATTCTTGCGTCCGATAGAAACGATAGAATAAGAGGGTCAAATCTCCTAATGGATACGTAAAACATTTCCATTTCATTCCGAATAATAAGGGAGTTAAATAAATGTGAGTTTGAGCTAAGAAGTCAAATCACTCCAACGCACACCTATTTTGTTTGTTTGGTAAACGGCTGTTGTCATAGCAACCCCGCCACTCGCCAATCGAGGCGGGGCAGAACGCAGATGTAAGAATATGACAAACTTCTATTTAGTGAAGCCTGAATCTGTTAAATGTAAGCTTATAAATGATTCTCATGCTACTCGTTGGGTGTAGTTATTGCAGAGAGAAATCGACCGAGGTAGGTTGATCCAGGTGGAACTCATTTCAGAAGACTGTTGAAGACAGAACTCTTTACTAGTCCACCAAAATGTTCCACACAGCGAGATTGTGAACCTTGAGAGATGATGTTTAGGAGAGTGAGGAAAGAGCTCGCGACCCACATCTCCCATCAGATGTCATCAAGAGAAAACGACCCTACCGTGATCGAATTTTCATCGCCTCGAACGAGAATCGATTGCTAAAAGGCCCACTCATTTCCTATCCCTCGTCTGAGCAATGCAAGCTATTGTCTTACCTAGGGCAGAGTGGGGTGGTTACAAGGCACAAAGGGTGAAATGGGATAGATTACACATTTTCAGACGGAAATTCCTGATGAGAATTCGGAAGATACAAGGGAAAGATTTATTACAATAAAAATTTTTATTGGAAATAAAGAAATAAAAAATTTGTTCACTGTTAAGGTTCACTGTTATGACAGTGTACATAACAGTGAACCTTACATAGTTTTCATTTCTTTATTTCCAACATGGAGAGGTTTCACAAAGTAAAGCCTGAAGTTATAAAAAAAATTTATCTCATAAATTTATGATAAAAAACACTCTTGTCACTTCCCAACGCCTTTTATGAGTCAATTATGCCATTAAAGTCTTATTTTTCACCATAAGTCATAAGTTAAAATGCATAAAAAGATCCAAGCGTGATGAAGTGTAATTTTTGCATGCCGAAAAAATCACTTGCAATTTTCCACGATTATTATGCTATGGTGTCTTAATGTCGCTACATTTCTCTCGGGTATTATTCCGCGTCAGTTGGCTTGTGGACAATAGTTTCACTGGCCATCCGGTTGCAGCGATTAAACCATCACCAGGGAAACCTTCTTTAACGTGCTTTATTACGATGTTTCATATTCTGGCAATTATCAACATTTCCGTAGGCTTAGAATGTGTGTCGTCAAAAGAGTATGTATATATATGCGGATTTTCAAATTTATTTTCTAGACAACACAGTGTGCAGAACTGTACTCATGGCCGTCAGTCAATGGAAACTAAGACTCAGACCCGAAGTAGCAATTTACAGAATTCCGTGAGTGGAAGGGGAAGAAAAGTCACGACAAAAAATGATCCCATCCATCTATTCTCTCTTAATAAAAAAATAAAAAAGGCGAAAGTCACTGCCAATTTTAAATGAGGTAATGACGTAATTAGAATTTCGGCTCATACACTCGTTCATGGGGGAACCGGTCACATAGGGAAAGAATCGCTCACAAGAGGGTAGGCACCGACGAACCACGCGATACCAGTAGTTGAGGTCGCGAGCTAGATAAGACGCGTTGACAAGGGTTGGTGACGTCACCAACTAAACTTCGAATGGGTTAAAGACACCGAGAAGAAGGCAACGGATGGAAAAACGGAAAAAATACGGTTTTCCATAATTTTTAAACCCCTAATCATAATCTTTATAAACTCTTCTCGGGATACCGCGAGGGTAAGATTATGTAAGAGCGCCGACGCGACGTTTCGGGTTCCGACTCGCTACCAATGGGGTGTTTGCAAGGATTTTTTTTAGCGATATATGCGGAAACTTCACTTCATCCTAGATACGGATATGCTATTTAAACTTAAATTTAGGGTAATTTTGGCCATTTCTGGCTGCGTTAAAAATTACCCGGTTTGAACGTCCGCGAAAACAAGAAAAATGAAAATGGCCGCCTGTGACGTCACGTGCCCGTAACTACGAGTACTTGCCGTACGGGTATGCTGTAGTTAATGGTTATGCGCTCTCTTGAACGAAAGTCAGAGATAAACTGTGGGCAATGTCAGCATATAAATGGTGTTTTGTACCAGAGTGTACAAATATAAGCAGCAGGAACCCTAGCTAAGTGTTTTTCGCGGTTCCGAAGGAAGAGAAACAGAGGAAGAAATGGTTTAGGGCTGCAAGAAGGGACTTCAATGTCTCTCTGAAATCAACCCCTTATTGCTGCGAGGACCGTTTTAAGGTATTTTAATATTTATTACTGACGCTTATTGAATAGATGCTGATGTATGTATATGACACGTAAATTATTCATGATGAAGAGCCTTTAACATCTGCTGAATGAATCCATTAATCGTACATAATAGCCAACGTAATGAAATGGAAAACAGATGCTTCCAAAAACTGAAATTCAAAGGATGTAAATTGTTTACGAAGAAAACCTTGGAAGAAGCATCTAGGAGATCAGAAGTAAACAGTCTGAGCTATGATTTTGGTATGTACAGTTAAAAATATATACCTAATGCTTTTGTTCTTAGATGGAGGACGACATGGGAAATTTCATGAGGTGCAAAATGGTAGGAGGGCATAAGCTATTGAAAAAATGTGCTTTTCCCCACGTATTTGGCTGCCAGGAAGATCGGCAGAGAGCATTTGCGTCAACCACCCGAAAATTACCCATGAAGAGGACTCAGCAGAGATTAATAGAAGACGCACTGAGTGTAAGTTATGCATATGCAGCCCTCCCTAGGCTGGTTCTAAAGATATTTGTAGCCTCAATGTGAATTGATGAATATTACAGTCTTATTATGGGAACTCTTTATAGGTACCTACTTTAAGTGTACACTGAATTGTTTATATTTGCCCTTTAAATAAATTAATATTTTAATTAATGAATAAAATAAATGATAATCACTAAATAGAAACAGTTACAGAGACATAAATGCGTTCTACAGGTATACATTGACTAATATATTATATGCTGCCACATCATAGGCGCATCCAGGGAGGGGGGGGGCACGGGGGCACGTGCCCCCCCAGACCCTTAAAAATGTGCTAGATTTTTAATACGGTCCCATTATCATTTCGTTCGTTTTGTATGACGAGGTATCCTTGTGCCCCCCCCCCCCCCCCGTGAACAAAATCCTGGATCCGCCCCTGTGCAACATTGAAGCCTAATAACAACAGAACAGTTAATATTTCTGAAAAATATTTCATATTAAAATGTGGCATCCATACGCTTGGCTTCTAACTATTGGCTATACTTGGATTCTAACCCTTCATATCTGAAATAAAATGGGCAAAATAATAAGCTTGAAAGTGAAATAAAATGTTGTTAATCATTTATTTAATTCTATACTTATATGCCCAGTAGGAGTTTGAATATTTTCATATAAGCTCAAGTGATTATTGAAAATTTGAAGTGAAGAGTTTGGTGCTGCTCAGGTACTCAAATAAAAAAAATCAACTTGGTACTATGGAGATAAGGGTCTTGTTAAATGTATGTCAGTTACTTGCAAATTATTGCATGAATTATCCAACTCATAAAGTATATGCTTTTCTTTTAGGTTGATAAACATATCCCTCCCCATATAACCAGTCATGATTTGGATGAGAAGTCAGTGGACATAGAACTAGACTGCTCTAGCTCATGAGGGTGGAAATGCTGCATCCAACTATGAGCCATTGACTCTTACTAAGACATTTAGTGATGCTAGTGTCCAAACTTCTTTTTCTCACAGGAGTAAGGGTATTAATTGCAATATGACAAAAAAGGAAGTACTTAACATTACCACATCACCCATCAAGTTACAGAGGGATGTGTCGACATCTCCACTGAAGAGAATAGGTGGGGCTAAGGATGAAGAGGAATTGGAGTCTGTCACAACAACTGAGGGTGTGGAAAATGGCAGTGGGAGTGAATATGAGCCATGCTCATCTGAGAGTGATGAGTCTGCTCATGAATTTCAGGACCCTGATGCAATTATCTCTTGTGTAAATAGGAAATCCAAAATGTATATTGGCGTGCCAGATGAGTGGTTTCCTCATGCAATGTCTTTGATAATGAAATACACTAAACTTGGCCAGAGAGACATTGTATTTACTCTCATCAAAATCAAGGTAAATGATTCTTTTGAAAGGCTCGCGGATCAATTTTGCATATCATGTGGCCATGCATGTAAAATTTTTAACAGAACTGTGCCAATCCTGGCACACACATTGAAGGAACTGATCTATTGCCTTATAGGGTGACTATAAAAAGACAGCTCCCCATACCTTTCATTGTACTATGGAGATGAAATCATCAGGTAACTTACCGAAGTGCCTTCGTTCCTCTAACTTCCGGAATGCTGAAGCAGTCATTACCCTTCAAATACTCCGCCACCATAAATACATCTACTTTTGGTAGATTATTTGTATTTCCTTTATCAAAATTTACCTCTAATACCATGTTTTCGACAATTTTCCCAGTCGCAATGAGGCCTCATACCGGTAACTACGGGCAAGTGACGTCACCAACCGTATCTTCTCCCGCTGATTTCCTTGGCATTTTAGCGATTTTATTATTCATTTAATAATATATTTCTCTATTTTACTGCATTGAAACCTATGTTTTCTTCATTTACTTCCTTTTCTCTATACGATGAAGAAATATTTAAGCGCAAAAAATTTTTATGCAAACACCCCATTCTCACGGCTACTGTACGAGTAGCCATGAGAATGTACTGCACCGTTTTGACGAGTCGGTTCCCGAAACGTCGGCGCTCTTACATAATCTTACCCGCGCGGTATCCCGAAAAGAGTTTATACATGTTGTCCGCCGGGAAAGTGTAAAATCTTACCTAATCATAATCATCAATTTAAGAATAATCAGCTAGCTAACCCATTCATTATAAATTCAAAGTAAGGTTTTAATGTTGTCACAAAATTTTTCTTTAGTCAAAGGAACTTGTATGACATGCTTGTGCTCCAAAAATGCAACTTTAGCCATTTCGTAAACCGTCAATAACATACAATTTGGGAAGACTAGCAGACGGAATGCGAATAGTTGGTCTCGAATCGCTGAGGACCTGAACTCCCCATTACGTCAATTTAATCTCTCGTTTCAATGGCAGCGAAACATCTTCCACCAAAAGCTTCCAACCGATAGCTCTGCCGGCGATGGCAGAAACTTAATCCTGTCACCCCATTGCTCATTTAGGCCCTCGACCTTGCAGGGATGTTGGCGGCCCCACCTAGGTACTATACCAGGATATTTGTACACGGTGCTAGGAAATCAAGTATAATATTCCACTGGTGGCCTTCCCCAAGAAAATATAAACCAGCATGAATAAAATCTTCTCGGGTTAAGCACCGGGTAAAGCTTTTTGAGGCCAACGTTTTGATTCAGTCTCAGCCCTGAAGACGATGAGTGAGGTACTCATTGAAACGTTGGCCTCAAAAAGCCTGACCCGGTGCTTAACCCGAGAAGATTTTATTCATTCGATTCGCCGGGAAAAACTACGATCATTTATAAACCAGCATTTTGCCTTTCGCGGCAACAAACTTGGACGAATTTCACAATAAAAAGATTTATCAACGAACCGGGTTTTGACAAATCATGCCATCTTCACAATTTGCCGAAATTCTTGTCGACTTTAAATCTTTTCTTTTGAATTTTGCATTATTTATGTCGTTAACGTCAAGGAAAAAAACACAATATCATTCCCGATACAATTCGTTATTTTCACATCATTTCATTTGTTGATAAGAAAATTACCTCACGTCAACTTTAGGTTACCACACTGGATTTCATTTCTCCGTTGATTATCGTCATCATGAGTCAGCAATCCTGAGATTGGTTCGACATAAGTATCCACTCAATTATCCTATCGGCTAATCTTTAAACACTAATAACGCAATTTTTCTGTTTTACATTCTAAATCACCTTCACGAGGCCTCGCATTCCATAGTATTTCCATGGTATTTCGATCAAAACTTCTGCAATTGTACAGTTCTTCGTCAGAACGAGGAAATGATGAAGTTGACCCAATCACCGCGACGCAAGAGATGAAAAGGGGAAAAATTAATGCTGATGAAATCATCAAACCATATAACAACCTCCCGCAGCTATTGAGGAAACAAAACACTTAGTATATTCACGGAAGAGCCCTTCCGCTACTGCAAAAATCACCACTTGAAAACTCCAATGAGCTTTGGACGATGATTCGGGGAAGCAATCTGAAAGAAAAGGGTTTGTGGAGAAGTTGTTCGCCAACTAACGAGCTATTCTCTCCCTTTCCCCCCACCCACATACCCAGACCTCCCTCCCCTCACTAGCGCCACGTTCGGTGGAAACGGGAATTCCCACTCCGCCTCTTGATCGTTCTCTGTTTTCCACTCCATCCACGACGTCTCCCCTCGCTCGGCAATCTCCCACAGAACGTTCGCCCCTCCAAGAAAGAATTTCCTCGCCATCCGACCACGTTAATTAACGTTAATCGCATTTCTTCGACTCCCTTCTCTTCTCGCAAATCCTTCCTTGAGCCGAGGAATTTTTTCTGCAGTCCTCCGGCACTGCTCTCAACACAAGACCGTTTCCAAGGGAACGGAGCTCAGGCCAAAGTTGTTTATTTGTTTGTACTCTTTTCCGGATCCTTTCTCAGGCTTGTTAGTCCAAATCTTCATCGTTCATCCTCTTTACCCTACCAAGGACACACAAGTAATTGAATTCGGACGGTATCATCTCTGAACCATTTTGACTGGCATCTTAAGTCCCACAAGGAAGCAAGATCAGGCCTCTCTAGTTCATTATATACTAAAAATGACCACTCCCCGAATTAGCAGTAAAAAAACGCTTATTTGCCCACAAGGCTGACATCTATCATGGGATTACCGCCGAATCCTTGCTATCTTTATTATTTTTCAATACATTCACTGGTAGTTGCCAAGTTCTAAGCATTTCCAGGAGATAAGTTTCAATCGTAATATCGGTGAATGTTCGTGGAGAATCACTTTGATAGCACGAAAAAATACCCTATGGCTTCATGTTCTCAAATCACAAAATTGACTTACATATGCTTTCCTCGTACTATACTTCATACCCACCACGCGTAGAAAAGCGGTGTAGAGAGATGAAAAAATACATGTATTACTGGAAGAAGCCTCAAAAGACATGGAGGTTTCATTCGTAGCGTCTCAGACACGTATTTCGACGGACGGACCATTATAGGGTTGATCAGAAAAAAAACCCAAACACACAGTTGCACGAGTTTGTAACGCGTGTTTTGCAAAATCTGCTGTGTACAAATGACGATCCACTAATAAGAGGCACCACACTCAATGTAATACACTTTGAAACATTTTGAATACGATGAAGGAATAGTGGCCAGTTCCATTGGCACATTACGGGTTTCATCATTATCATCATTGGCCAACAATACTAAGATTGATTTGATGATGCTCTCATCTCAACTCTCCTATTAGCTAATCTTTTTACACCCACGTATTTCTTATCTATAACGTCCATCTTTTTCTGTTCCATACATTTTATTCCAAATCTTCCTTTGAATAGAATTGACGATTGTCTTCATCAAGCCATCGTATCTCAATATGGCCTATAAGGTTATTTCGTCTTCTTATTAAGGTTTTCACGAGTCTTCTCTTCTCTCACACTCTTCTTATATTTAACTCATTACTGACTCGGTCGATCCATTTGATGCTCATCATTCTTCTGTAGCGCCACATTTCAAAGGAATCGACCCTTGATTTGCCCGCACCTATCACTGTTCAATGCCCATGTCTCACTTCCATTATGACTTTGTCTTTCGTAATATTCCAATTCCCAGACAACTGCTTATTTATTTTAATTAGCCGAAAAAGACGTCAAAATTTAAAATTTTTCTCCATAGTTTTGTAGAGTTGGAAACTCTTCACATCCCAAACTCCGCACAACCCCTCAACAGCAGCGGCGCCGCTTCCGATTTGTGCCTCTCTCCCACCAATCACGGAATCATGATAGCATAGTTATTCTACACCTTAAGATAGGTTCGTTCTCGTGGAGAATTTTGCCCAACCTGTCTTTCCTCCCAACTTTAACTTCTCTCTCCACTTCACCTCAAGGCCCACTAAAAGCCCAAATAATTGAATTGCTCCGTCTCTTATGCTTGCGGCCACCTACACTCATCTTGATCCACACATTACTCGGACGCGATGCTTTCCTACAGTCATAGAAACACAGCATGAGATAAATTATTAACTCCAAATGGCAGTTGCAATCTCTTTCGAGCAGTAGTCTTACTCAAAACCTTACATGCTGCCATTCGGATGGAATTGAGGTGGAGAAAGGAGGGAGAAAGATTGCATTGCGGAGGCCCCACATGCAGAGCGGAAGAAGAGGGGTCGGGGGGAGAAGGGGGAGGGGTGCCAGACACGCACTCGGGGGGCCGGACGGACCCTAAAAAGGCCGAGCCAAAACCCACGCACGAACGTACGCAGAGAGTGCGGTGCGTGTGCGCGTGTTCATACCAGTGCGAAGGGACGCAAGCACGCATAAGAGATGCGTGCATGAAACGCTGGGTGGAAAAAAAAGTGTAAGGGTGGATATTGGCAGAGGGGCGATAGGGGTGGGTGAAAAATAATGCATGCGCTGCAAAGGGGAGATAGCGGCGGGGGGAGGGGGGAAGGGGGATGCAGAGACAATGCACTCTCCGTATTGGGGGGGGTGGGGGGGCAACGCTCTTTTTCCTTCCACCATATTTTTCTCGCTGGAGTGGACTTTGATTTGTCGGGGGATTGGTGAGCGCTTGCTCAGATCCCGAAGTGATCCACATCCCGCACAACGTTTCTCTGCAGTAACTCGATAGGCTTCCAACGAAGGTATACGGCTAATGGAAAATGCACTCTGTGCACAATGAAGAGTGGCAAGAAAATGACATTTTACACATTTATCTAGCATAAAGCCATCAATGATTTCGAAAGTTACATTATTTATGCCTCATTGTGAGTTTTTTCATGCTTAATCTGGTAGAATACTAACACACTTTAAGGTTAACCCTACTGATAACTTCCCAGTATCCAGAATCTTTTAATATATAATTCTCCTATTTCCTAGGGCATCAGACATTTATTTTTCACATAATTTAAACATTTATGATGTCGAAAAAGAAATCTATCGATTTGATTAATACAAAGAGAGAAAAAACGCCGTGATGATGCAAGTTGCGATAAAAACCGAAAAGTTTTCTGAAAGAATGGTTTTTGACGGCTAAATTTACAGAAAAATATATGACCGACCTCCGAGAATATAATATAAAATTAAAAACACCAGTAGTAGATACATAGCCCGTCACTTTTGTTTTTCACATTTTCCGCGTTTGCCGGAGTGGACAACATTTCACTCCAAAATGGGGTTCAATCGTGTAAAAGGGATTTGAGTGGTATTTCGGCGGCATGAGAGAGGCAGGAGATACATTTTCTTTTCATTTCCACCGTAATATTGTAAAGCCCTTTTGACTCGTAGGCGAGGGAGAGGCCAGAGCTCTACAGGTCTCACATAACAAACCCACGCGGAGCCCAATGCAATGCGCGTAAATTAAATTTTCGTAAATGCGCAGCAAGAAAAGACCAGATATTTCGGCGACACCAAAGTAGTGAAGAGCGTCTCGTTATTTTTGAGTCGTGAGAGCCAGTATGCTTATTTATATGCTGAAGCCATTATTTAGTAGTTTTTTCTTTCGTGGGTTTTAGAGAAAGTATGGAAGATGAAGTGTGCCGGAGGATTGCAGTTTGGTAGGATATGATAGGCGAAGGAAGATTTTTCATTATTTCATGAGCTGCAATTGAGCAGGGAAGAGATTCGGGCGGGACGGTGTCTCAGTAAGTGTGGCTGTGGAATATCGCCGAAGGGTGAAGGGGGGAGGGGGTTTGGCAACGGTGACGCGGTGTTGCCACGTCGAAGGACGTGCCGAAGACCCTTCGCCCGTCGATCTTCTGTTGTTGTTTTTTGTCATGGGTTGGACGGCCGCAATTTCGGCGATGACTGAGGTGGCACACACTAAATGAGTCTCCGCAAATTCCGTTCTCCCCCCCCAAACGACCATTGCAAAGGGACTTCCTCAGCCCCGCTGCTGCTCCGGAACATTTACAAAGCGGACGGTGACAAATGACGAGGTCCAAGACAATTCGCTCGAGACTAATTTACCCAAAAAAGGGATAAAAAGTGTACCAAATCCAAGGATTACCGCCAGTTAAGCTGGTCAGCATCGAGTAAAAATGATTTCCCCATTATTACGTAATATAGATAAAAAAGTTTTCCAACGCATTGTGTTTCGCCACGTGTTCAAATTTTGATTTTCCCTATTGCTGTGAGTTTTTTTTTTTTGGCCTAGCACCAAATGATCGAAAGTATTCTCAGTAAATGTCTTCTAGGATCCTATTACCCTAATGGAAGCTTTTTTTATATAATATAAGAAAAACCACGGAGAAATAGAAGTTTAACATACTGTTACTTATTTTACTACAGGGCCATGTAGCACGTAATTCGATAAGGCGTATTTTCCGTAATAAAATTTTTGATTGGAAGTAAACAAATGCATTTGTTACTATTTTACACGCAATATATTAGAAGAACATACCGCATTAGAGGACAATTTCGTCCGCGTATGTGAGCAGCGCCGCTCCATCAGTCGGGTAACGTTTTCGACTCATTCGACTTTGTAGAGCGATTACGAGGAGGATTTGCGTGATCGAGTCTGAAACATTTAAAGACATCATTAGCTCTGGCGTTCATTTTACTGCACACAGATTTCGATTGAGTTTACAGATAGTAGAAAGAGGAGGCGAACGCTTTTAACTAAGTTGAAAACAGTCAGCAATTTCATTATTATGGCGGAAAATTGCCAGTTATTCTCGCTTTGAATCTTTCCTCACTTTTTAATATTTTTCACTTTCTAACTGTAACACTTAGAATGTAGAGCAAGGCTTTAATCGTAAAAAAACCATTCGTTCCTCATTTCTTGAGGATTGACAGTCATTTCCAGAAATAGGACCAGAATACATCACAAAAGGACATCAGCAATCATAAATAAGGCACCCCAATGTGTTCATTAAATACTCTTTAATGAGTTCTTTAAATCGACTTATTAAGACTGATATGTCCTTAACTCGTGGTACCAATGATGGAAATGGATATCCATGAGGATTTTATTCATTAGTTTGACCTGAGCGTTTCCTTGAGGTTTTCCTCATTTTGATCCATTTTGTCAAAAAGGTTTCAGAGTTAGACCCTAGGTTTAGGTGCCACAGATAACTTAGAAACCTAGATATACACTGAAGGAGTTTTTAGCCTAAGAAGAAAGGCCATTCAATTATTTTGGAGTGATATGCCTTGACCATAGTATCAATAACAATAAATCTGCTGAGTACATGAAAATGGCCCCCCATAGCAACAAAAATAAAAGCTTTTATATTCATGACGAAGGGCGCTTATACTTTTCGGAATAATCACGAGAAGGTTCGAGAGAAAAAAAAAGAAAATTTGTCTGCGGGAGAGATTGACATCGTTATTTTTTATGGGTGTGAAGGGTAGCTATCGTAATGGTTAACTGCTCGCGTCTTGGATATGAAGAGGATAGTTGTCTTAAAGCAGCCGATGAACGGAGGTGCAGTGGAAGTATATGAGGGAGGTTATGACACAAGGGATGAATAGGGCTGTAAACAAGAGAATGGAACGGCAAATTCAAAACCATTGGGGCTGGCGTGAAGGGCGCATTGTCTGGGCACAATATAGGGTGATAGGGCTCGATAACTGGAGTATTTTTACGGTAGCAGAAAGAAAATAAAACGATTAAAGGTTTCGCACATTCATCGAGAGTCTCCTCTCATTTTTTCCTGCGTTAACGAGATAAAAGAAACCCACATCGAAATGAACGGGTCATTTTTGAACAATGAGCAGCACATTATAAAACTCGTGTAAAATTCGTATGCTTGAAATTAACTTTTAAGGCGTAAATAAGTGGACATTTGTCGCAGATACGACGAAAGAATCCACTCAGTAAATTCCACACCGTGCCTCTATAGGGAATATATAAAATATAAAAGTTTAAACCACAGTCAAACATGTGCTTCATTTTGAAATAACCAGTCAAAAACATACATTTCTAGCACAGAAAAATATGAAATTATCTAATTCTCCATTTTCGTTGCTCCACTGTCCCGCGACTTGAACTTAAGGCCGCTTTACACTGTACACGAAATTGCGCAATCTGACGTACATGCGAAGGCGCAATCAAAATTGTGTTGTGTAAAGCGGTGAATTGCTAGAACACATACGAGAATGCGTGGATGCGAGACGGCAAAATAGTCCCTGTTCTAATTTCGTTCATGCATTTGTGCAATTCCACGCCATTTTAGAAATTAATGCAGCTCTAACTTGCGCAATTCCGTGCCCCGTGTAAAACGGCCTTTACACATGGTAGGTACCATAGGATTCATTTGGTACACAAATTGGACCAATTAAAATAAATTGGGGAACTGAAAATTCTCTTCACACACAAGAATGGGCATTTTCAAAGCTTACACTTCGAAAAAACTCTGTTATCTGCATCTTCGTCACCAAAATGTCATAATGCGGGAAATATGAAGATTAGATTGACAGATACTGAAATTCGAAGCTGCGGAACCCCAATTTGTAGTTTGATAACTATTGGCATATGCCATGTGATCATTCAGTTTAAATTATTAAATTTTAAACAATTTTCATAATTATCAATTGATCATTCGTAGTAGGTATATTGTATATTGGCCGCACGCAATCAATTGGCTGTGGACTTAATAAGTTAAAATGATTCATCACCACGCATAGCGATAAAAAGTTCACAAACTATAATTCAATGACTCCTGCTGAAAACGCTTACAACGCTTTTATCAATAGAATGAAATTTTCAATTTATTGTACAAAGTTTCCCTCGCCATTCAGAAACCTAATGTCTTTGCTAAGTGGTCAATGCCTGTCATCGGCAAAGAGTATCAACGTCATTGAAACCCAACCTCATCAGAACAATCGAAAAGAGTTTCGATTGTTGAAGGTATCGAACAAGCTCTCGAATCTATGCGTGTCTTTGAGGACCAATGCATTGACGCCCTAACCGCCACTCCTGTACATATATCCACGAGGCGCTTTTGCGTAACATCACGAATTCTCTTGTGATTATGCACCCCGCAGCACTCACGTGTAACACGGAGTGCCGCTCCACAGGCTACACTTCACATTCGATAGACATTTCAGCGGGTGATGAACCACTCGCTCCCCACAGGAGCCAGGCTGCTGGGAATCTATGAATTGCTCATTTTCGCGCTCTCTACTAGCCTACGTCAAAGCGAGATATTCATTAAGCACCAATTTATTCGCTCTTGGAACCCATTTCAATGTGTGCCGGCAGTTTGCCACATTAATCACGCAATTGTAGAACTGAGTTTGAACTGATGGCATTGGAGACGTCCTAAAAGTTAGCTTTCAATTCGTCATTGAATGAGGTCAAAGTGGACGCACTTGATAAATCGATTAATACGTGTTTACCGATGTTGTATGCAAGAAGCGTAGGTAGTTGTGAAGGAAAAATTTGATTTCTTTATGGACCGCATATGTGTTTCATTTGTCAAATGTTCGGGATGCTATTGGCTCTCTGAATGAATTGTAATTTCACAGGTCACTATTTCCGTATTATTCAATTATGAATTAAATAAATTTCTGTGGATAGGTACTTAAAAATAGCGGGTGAGTGATACGTGCTGAAACGCAGGGTGCTGTTTCGGCGGAAGACAAATTATGCGATTTTCATTTTACATACTCTGTTAATGATATATTTAAGTAAAATTCACATACACTGTCTTTCGCGCTACAGATAACTTTCTCATTATTCACTAGGAATATAATAGTTTAACATACTCTGTTAATGATATATTTAAGTAAAATTCACATACATTGTCTTTCGCGCTACAGATAACTTTCTCATCATTCACTAGGAATATAATAGTTTAACATACTCTGTTAATGATATATTTAAGTAAAATTCACATACACTGTCTTTCGCGCTACAGATAACTTTCTCATCATTCACTAGGAATATGATAGTTTAACATACTCTGTTAATGATATATTTAAGTAAAATTCACATACATTGTCTTTCGCCGCTACAGATAACTTTCTCATCATTCACTAGGAAACTGTAAGATTTTTTCACAATGCTTTTAGTTTTGCTAAACTATCCACCACAATGAAATAAGCAGTCTTCAATTTTCGGTAAGAGGTATTAAGTTTTCTGTTTTATGCTTCTTTCTAATTAAGTAGGTACCACATAAAGTTTAGTACAATTAGTTTAAGAGGTGGGCGCTCTCTAACATTAAGTTGCATGGTTTATTTAAACACATCGTTACCTGGGGAATCCCATTAATCTGCGGACGAGGGGATCTGGTTTGTGTATTGGCTTCATGCCCGGGGGGCCTGGGTTCAAACGCTGGCAGTGGCAGAGATTTCTCAGAGACTGCCCGATCCCCGTCAGAGTGCTCTGTGGACGTAGGACACTTGGTCCGACGGATGGGACTTAAAAGCCCGTGGGTCCCTCGCATCTTATCGTTCCGAGCAAGCTAATACTGACGCCGGGTTTCTCTCCAAAGAACGTTCCATACGGCGCAACTGACGTAAATATGTGGTTCGTAATGATTAGTTATGCTCAATACGCTCTTAATGAATGCATCAAAAGACTCCTGATTCATTCAGGACATACAAGCCGATCATCAATCAGTTAGACTTCCGCTTTAAGCAACTATTCATTACGAAAGTGATGCTTAATGCAAGCGATGTTTCACCTAGAAAGCGAAGTTTAAACCCTGCGTAAGACAATTTACTCTTAGACTCCTATTCAATTGTATTAGCTTCAATTTAAACAGTCATAACAATCAGACTTCCTTAGTTCAAAAACCGTATAGTTAGAAAAATATTAAATACTTCTGAATGTTCTCAAGAATACATTCCACATTTCTCCTTTACCTGTTCTGACCCTGCTTTCTAATTTATTTAAAGGAACGGTTACTAATAAATTTGAGTAATCAGTAATCAATTATTCCACTCATCGGAGTCTTTGATTATTAACTGTCTCACGATCTCTATCGATCACAGAGTGAGTCTTTCTCGCTGATTGGTTCTTTACATTCAATGATTGACCGATAATAAAATACGGAAGTAATTGAATGAATTGATTGAATTACCCAAGTGACTCTATTCATAAAGACCGAATTTGTGCAGAGAACAACTTTGTCCATCTCAACTTAAAATAACCCCCACAAGAATGCCCAAGGATGCACTCTCATTAATAATTATAATAATTTACTACGATTTGCCTATAAACAGATAAAACTATAGTTAATAATATACCAGATATAATGTCGATTGACAAGAAATATAGAACTTGTTACATAGGTTGATATTGCTGTGCCACCGCGACATAACATCGAAAAGACAATAATCGGAAAAATAAATAAGTACACAAGTTGGCAATAGAAATAAAAAGAATATGGAACAGGTTTATATAGCTCCAATTGTCATCTCAGCTACCGGTATCATACCAAAACATAGAAAAAACTGTTTAAAATACTCAACCTTCATCCAAATACATACATCAAATTGCAATAGGCTGCAATAATTTAAACCTGTCATATCACGAGAAAATTTCTCAACGCAATTCAACACTAAAGAGTTACCTTGGTGAGAACCCGTGCTCTTTACACTAAAACAACTCAGTGACAACTGAAGAAAATTTGAAGGAAAAATAATAATAATAATAATAAGAAGGATGGCTGGTATTCTTCACTGCTGTGTTTTATTTAGCCCTCGTCCCTTTCCTCCTCTTTCCGATCGGCCAATATCAACTCCCGTGTCCTTTATGGCGTTTGACGGCACGGCCCTCGGGAACGAGAGAAATAAAATAACAAAACACACACGCCGCCCGAGTGGCTACTACTACACCATAAGCACCCATCCCCGTCTCGCTGCCTCCCTCTCTCGCCGCCGCTGATATTTTTTTCATTATTGTATTTTCCATTCCCAGGACGCCCATTTATTCATTCCCTCCCTGACCGAGAGCGCGTCACCTATGGTTGGTTCCTTTGCCTACCACCAGAGCTCTCTGAGAGCACGATTCTTCCCCCGTGTAATTGCGTTATCTGCCGCGTGGGGATCCGAGTGTCCGCCGGACGAATATTTTGGACGGAAACAATACGGAGATTCGATTCTGCGTCGAAATACATTCGCCCATTCATGTGGAAGGAATCCTTCGCCTCTAGCCGTTTCCCGCAAATTGCTTCCGAGCCTCCATTGACGAAATGTGCACCGAATGCTTTTAGCTGGATGGAGCTTTCAGGCGCGTCCAGAGCAAGCACATATTAACATTTTTCTATTTTTCATGGACGAAACAGGTTATTTTTTTAATTTAGCCAGCAAGAAATGTAGGATTATTTTCTCTCTGTCAGTGTTTATCTTATAATATTCATCGTCATTGAGCATGGTTCTATACGACTGATTAAAGTGAAAATTTTAATATTTCATTTTGAGATACGCCTAAATGTTTTGTTTAATACATTTTTGTATGAGCATTGGTAATTAAATGAAAGTATCGCGATTTTCTTCGTCCTTTCGATCAGAATTTTTTCAGGAGATTTTAAAGCCGCATTTACTTGAACATTGCGTTAACTGTACGACCAGCGTTCCCTGTGACCTTCTACGTTTAATGTTTCATGCGACACTACTTCCACCCTTCATTGTCACATACAACTTATGCCGACGCTACAATATCGCAAGTAATTTTAAAAGTTTGGCAGTTAATTTGGTTATTTTTCTCGCGTGTACATTGCAAAACTGAGGGAGGCTTAAAGTGAAACTTTTCAGCATGAATTTTCGCACTCTTACTTTCGACGATCTGTCTGTCTGGGACTCTGTCTGTCTGACGATACATTTTCACCGAAAAATTAATATTCCCCCTTTTGAAAAGAACAAATTTTCTTTCCTTCCTTGTAAAGTTAAAAGAATTAAATATGCACTATTAATTGTCATATTCTGGTACTCAGTGAGTCAAATTTTCTTACCAAACCATCCTGACGCTCCAAAAATGCCGAGAATTGTAGGTGGTCGAGCAGCTACCCTGGCAAAATAGTCCATTCTTACCGAGAATGGCCGAAATGATTATTGGAATATTGCCAATGGATATTTATTTAATTCGCGCCAGCCATTCCTGACAGCATAAGATCAAACGTCACTGAGCTGCGACCTAAGTCTGTACCCCATGGCATCTGCTTCATTGACGCACTGCCAAAGGCTGGACCAACACACATGGCCTTTTATTTGACCTATTAATAAACATGTTGACAGCAGATTTTAAAACGGATCTCGGATACTCGTTTACATACACGTAAGTGCATAGTGAAACAACCTCATTATATTTACGCATTTTATGTACATTTTTTAATATTTGTAAAACTAAGTATCTTCATGAAAAATAAGAAATCCAAAAACATCTCTACTCGAACCAAACTCCCAAGTATGCATTCATCACACATCCCCAAGATGATGCCTCGTGGATCACAGGAAAAATTAGTTTTACCGCTCCAAACTTGTCCGACAACCCCAAGGGATTTAAGAGTTGAGTGCAGCTGCTAAGATAAAAACCCAGGAAACGTAAATCATAAAAAAATGTCCTTGAGACAAGTTGAAAGACATCCTATCTCGGGTGGACGGACAAAATTAATCGTCAGCCGACTCCAATATCCCGTGCGACCGTATCTAGTCAAGGACTTCCTGTCATTAGCCTAGGATATCCAAGACAAGATGGTAAGCCTTCCTCATGAATTAACTTCTTACACCGGAACGAGGGATGTTATGACGACCTTTCATGCTCTTCCAAAGATGGCGGGGGCGATTTTATTTCGCAGATCGAGACTCACGTGGAGCTTCGAATGGACGCTCATTTTAAATTTGCCCTCTAAATCCAGCGGCGGCTTTCTAGCAAGAGTATATTTCTTTAACCCATTTAAGCATGCATAAAAAATTAATCGGAAGAGGAATTTAGTAAGGAGCTAAGAGGAAGAGGATGTTATTTATGTAATCGTTGAGCAATCAACACTATTCGCATAAAAATAGTGTATAAATGAATATTAAATTTCCAATCTAAAAACACTAATTGCACTACGAAACAAAGCGCATGCTCATAAATAAGTTTTGGAATAGTAGTTTTCTTCACGTTTTTTGACCTTCTGAATAGGAGAAAGACAGGCAAAAGGTGGAATGTGTAGTCGATTAAAGGAAATAGAAATAACAGTTGTCTATCACGGCTGACAGTACTGAGAATAAACCATAAAGCAAAACTGCTGACTAGAACGCAGTGCTTCACCTTCGAACAACCAGGGATGGACCTTCATGGGCCCTGACGGACAATTGAATCAAATTAGACTGAGTAAAATTTGCAATAAGACAATAATGGGCCAACTGACGCGGCGATCGGATAAAAGGCGCAGAGCAATATTTTCCAAGCAAAATGAGTAAACAGCCATTTCTCACAAAAAAGACGTCACTAAACCACCCAAACATAAATACTTTGAGAGTGACACGAACGCTCAATCTTTGTCGAATCCCCGAAATAACAATAAAAATAATAGTCTTGGAAACTAATTCTACGCCCCCCAGAGTGTGAAGGCTCAATCAAGCGTACCACCAATTGCCAAGAGACTGTTCACATCACTTCACGGCATTAAGTGCTAAGCTCAAGAGAAAGCTGGACGCGCAAAAATTGATGTTAAACAGAAGGCATAGTAATTTGGAGATAAAGTAATGACGATAACTCATAGACAGCTGCAAAATAGGTTTCTCCCCTGCAAAACTAATGCACGGATGACATTGCACAAGCACTCATTAGAGACCACCAACAGGGTATTCTTTTGGGGTAAGACTCAGTTATCCTTAAAATGCCACAATTAAAGTATTGTACCACTTAAGGTAGAATTTTCGCAGGGAAACTTATCGCAGGTTAACCCGTACAGTTGAACAGCCTCATTGAACTCCCTTGTCATTCCATCCATTACTCCTATTATCTTCCTTTCCTTCCCTCGCCAACATTACTTTCTTCACTCCAGGAAATATTTTAACATACCCCAAAGTCTAGGGGTATGGTATTTAGGTATCCGATTACACTAGGGAAAATGTAAATTTTGTTCGAACTCCCACTATCGCTGGGAGATCACCCCTCGGACCCCCCACCTAGTTACCCCCCCCCCCTCCTATCCTATTCTGGATACAGTGCTTCCGCTGCTTACTCGCTCCTTCCAAACCTTCTGTCAACTCCGCGTCTCTTTCAGAAGTTTCCTCTCCTCACCCACCAGGTCCAGCACTTCGTCGTTCCTCCTCCTCTCCGTCCAATTTTTCTCCTTACCCACATCCCTCCACTCTCCTCTCCTCCTCCATCCTAAGCGTCCACGTTTCCGCGCCGTCAAGTGGTACACTCCATATTAGACTCCTCTCTACACTTTTCTTTAAACTCTTCTTAAACGACACTCACAATAGTTCCTTCCCGCTCATTACCGCTTTCTTGGCTGAAACAATTCTCTTCCCTCACTTTATTATCAGAGCAAGAATAAATGGCATAAAGTTGAAATACGCTTTCTTCAGGCCGCTACGATACAGGTCGAAATTATCCTTGAAATAACCTTTTACGATGCTTCGGACATATCTGGTCTCATAAGTACACAATCATTTAAAAATAAAAATAAAAATTAAAAATTACCTTGCGCATGAAATCATACCAGTTCAAAGATCCGAAACAACTAGCGAGATAGCGCCACAGCTTACCTATAAAAGAAGAGAGATTGTATTAGTTCCACAGTACATGGTTTTAAATGAATGTGAAACGGATTACATCCTACAAGGAAAAATAATTAGAACCTATTACAGCAAGAATTCAAGAATTCAATTAAAAAACAATCATTCCCCTGGGGAAGATGCCCGAATCGCGAGCCGAAACGTTGGAGGCTGTGAAGATATTAACCCGGTTGTGAACCCAAAAACCGTTTCTGAACATCGTTCGCCGTCACGCCACGTCGAAATTTCCCGGTCTTGTGGCTTACTAGCCTCAGACACATCGGTCCACCTCCCGGGCGCCTTGAAAGAGTTCATTTCAGGAGCATTGAATACAATATTCTGTAGTCACAGTATGGACTATTGGTTTTAGAGGTTAATGTATATTATTGTGAAGCAGGGCGGAAAGTGAGGCTTTATGTTTGGCTGATGGCAGAGGAACGGAGTCCAAAAGATTCAAAATTGATTTTCCCTCAGGGGGAGAAAAATAATTTATTTAATTTGGGTAAATTGGCTTTCAAATCGTGCAGTATCGGAATTAATTGCAAGCTCTTCCCGAGATATTCCTGATATACCAAGCAGCAACTTTTGTAAGTTGTTATTAGTTGTTTTCTGTTGTTGGAAACTGTTTAAGATGTATTTTGGCGGCCATTAACCACAGTGGGGACGAGCAATCTGGCATGAGTGTAATCAAGATCCACCATTAGGTGATTTTCGTTTTCAGAAATAATCTCGATCAACGTTGCAGCAAAGGACCCACCAGTGAAGCTTTCCAATTCCAAATCGATCTCCTTGCATGGGAGCTTCATCTCAAACTTATATCTAGTGTGACGCCCACGAAAGTTGCCTATTCAGATGCCTATTGGCATTCGTATTTTTTTCATAGTAAAGTGGCGCCAGTATTTTGACGTCGTCGTACGAACAACGCCACGTGGACGCTTTTCTTTTTCCCGATCGTTCGCCGGGAAGGCAACAAATTATATTTCACCCGCGGGCAACGCTCACTCACTGCCTTCCACGTATTTCCGAATGGCCCATTTTCGCTACCTCACTCGACCAAGAGGGTCTAGAACGGGAAACGAACGAGCGGGTCTCCCTCCCTTTTCACCTTTCTCTCCTCTCCCAAGCGAGCGAGGAATCTCCCTTCCGAGAAAAAACCCTCGCCCACCCCCCTCCCCCATTCGGGGCGCAGGGGTATGAACACCTTATGAATTCCACGGCCACTTGGATCCTCAAGGATCCCCACTCTTCGCCGCGCCCTCGAGAGTCGAAATCCTTCCTCCTTAAACCTCTCTCACGACTGAGTGGCGGGACGACCGTCATAAAGTTTGCCCAGAAATCTCCGCCCAGCGCCAAAGTCAGCCTTCGTGAATTGAACGACTTCAACGGCTTCAAATTCATGATCGCCAACTTCCACATTTCAAATCCATGGTGGTGGATAAATTACACTTTAACGCTGGTTTAGTTGAATCATTAGATATACGAGTTTAAAGTAGTCGCATTGCTGTTTAGTTCCCTCAATATGGAGAGATTTTATAATATTCTTACAGTTATTACAGAGGACCTCAAGAAACCGTTCTTTGAGATTATACGAAATTCACGAAGTCAGAAATAGTACTTGTAGAAAATGTGGTAAATGGCGGCTATAATGCTGCACAAACCAGCCGAGTTTTCTAAAATAAAAACGGTAAGCTAATGAATTGGAATACCATAGTGTATTACAGTTTGCCTAAAGGTGAGAGATGAAATTATTTTTAAGTAAAATTGCCAGCAAACATGAAGGTTCAGAAGATCAAATTATTTTTAAGTAAAATTCCCGGCAAACATGAAGGTTCAGAAAATTTCATCACGAAGTGCTACAGTCGATTCCTATACATATTATCAATTATGACAAATTAAAATTCAATTCCATGAATATTTTACTTGTAAGACAATTTCCATTGCGTCACAAGAGATTTCTCGACAAAAAATAAACAAATAACGAGACGACGACGAGAACTGGTTATACAATCAACAGAAACTCGAAGGAAAACAGAGTTGAGTAAGAAAAGGAATTATTAGGAATTATATTAAAATGGATTAGGATTAAGAAAGGAAAGGATTCAGAGAATTAATGGTAAGAGTACACAGAAAATAAATAAAGTAAATTGAGAGAAAAGAGCGGCTTAGGCTTTGTTTTAGCGGATGGAAGGGGAACATTTCTAAATAATAGGGTTAAAAAATGTGCGAAAAATCCACAGAGGATTTTTCGCACATTTTTTCAGAATCCACAGTGGCTAGTCCCGGTACACTTTAATAAGGATTAAAAAATAAAATATCTATCTGAGATAAAACCAAGATGGGTATAGAATGAAAGAAAATATGGAGTTAAAATACAAGTGACTCTGTTTGTAATGGATATTCAAGTGCTGTGATAATAGGCATAGGTACGCATTACGCCCACGGAATATTTGTAATGCAAATATAATAAAATTTTCTCTAGAATCTCTTCCAGCTAGAAATATTTTCTTTGATTGGCATTAAAAATTCCGGCCGTCAACACACAAATAAGTCGAGGTTCTCATTAAGTCATAATTGTGATAAATTATGTAGGCAACGAATAATAACACGTATATATACTTTTTCCAACTAACTGTATTGGTTATGGGGCAGTGACTAGTGATATAAGCCTTCTACCGTTTAAGTGTAGCAACGATGATAAAAAAACACGTTCCCTCTCTCCGCACCCACATTTGTACTGAGTTCACACCATTGCCTCCAAATTTCATAAAAAACTACAAGCAACGTAATAGAGATATTGTCATGCATAGACGCAGCGCCACAAATATTTTCGATAATAATCACTCTCTCCTTGACTCAACCTGAACGTTGATTTGGATATGTGAGGGTAGAGCTCACCCCGGACTCATTGGCTCGAGTGTAGATTCCTTGGACGTGGGCATTGCGTGATTCAGGATTTACATGGCGCTATAGCCCCACCTGCCAAACAATCATTTTTCACTTTATACGCCCACAGGCGTGTGGCGAAGCATCAGCGCGCTATCTCGTAGATCCACAGGCGTGAGGGATTCCACTGTATCACGATTCGAGGGTTTTCAGATTGGGTATGTACGGAGGCCTCAACCGGGATATTAACCCTTCAGCAGGACCTTCGAGGCCTTTCAGTTCAATCTAGGCTACCAGCCTCCCCCCCTCCGATGAAATGAGACGCAAAACGTTTGAGAATGAAAGGGAAGGCTCAATATTTCCACCAATATATTTATAGACATACGCATCACTGAAGAATATCCTCCTCGATCGTTTCGTTAAGTCTTAAGAATTCAATAGCGCCGCTCTTGAACCACGGCAGGAGGTGCCAAAGCGACCATGCCTAAGAATATATTTTCTCGAGGCAATGTAGCGGTCACGTCTCGTGCATTGTTTACAATCCAGAAAAATGGATGCGTGCCACGCCTTCAACTAGAGACGTGGATGCGTGGGACGCACTAATCCACTCGATTGTCTCGCGTCGTACGCAGCGACCGCTGGCGCCGAATCGCGGGGAAGTAAAACGCCGCGCCGTTCGAGGCAACTAAACTTGGCGAAACTTGGTCTACAAAGGCTTCACGTAATTGCGGATTTTTCCAGATAAGATTATTATCTACCAGCAATACTGCTGCATACTTTTCAGGCACGCCCTATCTCCTGCAGTACACCCCATCGTAGCATACTGATATTTGATAAGCAGAAAAACTAAAATTCAGGGTCGCTTGGCTAAATACGAAACGTGGTCCAAGTGAATGCATTTCAGACAGGAATTTCTGCTTCAATTTCAAAATGTGTACCCATTTCTAGGCAAATATTTGACGTGCACAAACTTTTTTACTCCTTAATGCAACGCCAGGAAAGCCAGTGATATAAGAGAACTACAGCTGCATGTATTTATTAACGAGACGCTTCATAGCTGCACGTCGTTTTTCTCGGCTGCTAAAATTCTAGGACAACATGTTAATCAAGAAGAAAGAGCATCCACATGAAATTGGGGGCGGCTACGAGAGCAAGCGGCGTGGAGTCATCCATCCATCCATCTAGTACAGCGCCCCTCGCATCTCTTGCCAGAACCCCACCCCTCCTCCAATAACTCACCTCAATCTCCCTAGGTGACACTGTCTCTCGTGGGAACCCGCCCCCACCCAGCCTCACCGGCGCGGCGGCCACGTCAGCGCCATCCTGCGGGGAATTGGCTGCCGGACCGCCCCTCGTCCATCGCCTCATGGACTGCATCGCAGAAGCGCCTTCATTTGTTCATCCATCACATACCGATGGCGTCTCCATATTTTTCAACCTTCTATTACTCAATTATTCAATTTATACAATTTAATAAGGCTGCCTTTCATTCATAGGATTCGCCATCTATTATAAAAAATAACATGATTTTCATTGAAAGTAGAATATCCGTAAGTAGTTCTTTAAAATATCAAGATGCTAATAATGTTAAAAATAATTGAAATTCTCTTCATCAATGATCAAACCCGAGGGCCGGTTTGGATAAGTGAGGATAGAGCTCATTCCAAACTAATCCTCTCACTCAGGAGGACGGAAACCAGACCAGGACACTGGCCCACTCTGCATTTCCAGGATTGTTTTCGCTTCGGGTGTTCAGAGGCTTCACATGAATCTGGGAGCCCTACTATACATACAGACCCCGTGACTCACATTTTCATCAGCTAAACATCCAGCCATTAATTTGATGCTGGAAACCAAAGTCACCTCATGCCTTTTTTGCAAGGGAGTCAGTTCGGTGAGAGCGAGAACTCAACCTGAGGAGAGGAGATGCAACGCTGCAATGTCAAACTGCCGCCATCTTTTATCACCAACGCGACGCGACGGCATCACGAATATATTGGATTTGAAGGATTATTGAATTAAATAAATTATATTGAATTTAAATAAAGGATTTCGATAAGAGTACATGAATGAATAACAGAATAGGGTGGTTTCCTATTATTTTTTATTGCCTAAATCGAAAGATTATTACTCCTGGAGTACGTATTTCACGCTTTTAGATTTTTAAATGACGATATCTATTTTTCGCGATTTAACGAAAAGTGAAAATTTTCAAGCGCGCGAAAACGCGACGGCTAAGTATGAATGCTGGGAAAACTCCGTGTGACGTCGTTCTGGTTCCCGCTGCCGCAAGTGAGGTGACCTTGGGGCGAGGCTTTGAGCGCTGATACAACGCAGGATGCTAGCAGGTAGCAGAGTGTCCTGCTAGCTGGTAGCGCTTGGCTTAAATAAGAATTATTAATACCCTATCAAACGAAGGAAACTATCCGACCAACTAAACTAAACGAGCATAAGCAGTTTTAATAGATTATTGAGAGATGTTTCCCTGAGCTTTGTACTTCATGCATGCATTGGTACTCTCGGACGATGTAAAACTCCTGGCTACTCGTATAGAATCTAGGTCCCTGTGCCGTCACGTGGATTGGCATCGCATGGGCGCCAATCCGGCATTTTTCAAATGAGGTTAAAATTGGCCATTGCCATTCGTCCAAACTGGGATTTCTAAAACCAAATAATTTGTATATTATGAATACACTATTGCAGGGTAACGAATGGCAAACAATGCCTTTCGTTTTCTTTGATGTTGGAAACTACCCTATTCTACACGTTATAGTGGGTTAACCTGGAGAATTTTGAAGGGTACCCCGATCCCCCAGCTAAGACTAACCCCTCAAATTAACAGTCACGATCTATTAATCCTATTTTCTTCCTAGGTTGTAGGCAGTCATTTATGGAACCACCAAAGATTTTCCATATTTGGGCTAATTTGCGCCGTCATCCGAATGTGAGCCCTAATTTGGAAATACAGAATCAGCTCCGTGAACTTAGTTCGTTCCTTACACCTATCGAAAATAGATAGGACTGTCATCGAGCCATTAGACCAAGCAGTTTAGATTTTCCACAGAAAATGTACATAATTTCATAGAACTGTGAGCTTAGCCTTTCTGACGTGAGCCGAGGAAGTCAACAATGGGATAAGTCTCTCAGGGCTGAAATTGAAAATCAATAAAAAATTCAATCGTAAGATGAAATGGAGGTTATAAATAAATAAGTTATTATGACAGTTCCTAACCGATTACGGTAGGTTTGCTTGGAGCACATACGGATGAGTCCAGCCGTGAGCTTTGGGTGAGCATTGAGAGCGACACGGAGAACATAATATTGGAGCCACACTATTTTTCCAGGTCCGATAGAAGCGTTAAATTAAGAGAGATGTTGTGCCGAACGGAGAGATATGGGAATTCGTTTTTCCCCCGAACCATTAAGGACTTTAATAAACGCCAGACCCAACTTCGTTTTTTATGTGTAAAAGGCTGGTGTCCTAACACCCACTGCCATACGCCTTTAAGGCGGCTTGCGGGGCATTATGTAGATGTACATGAGCCGTCTCCTTATCCATCATACAAACCTCCCTCTTCAATCCAAAGTAAGGCCTACTCCTTTCCATTCCATCTAGAAACCCTATTCTCTTCTTTCATATCCCTCGTTTACCCAACATTCTACCCGCTAACACTGTTTTAGATCGCCCCTCAATCCGAATATTAGCCAACTCCCTTCCACTATATCAATTAATTCTATTTTCTTCCTACCCCTCTCTGCCTTATCTAAAATTTTACCCCCTAACTTTGTTTTCAACATCCCTCCCCGCTCAGTACTCGCTTCGTTCAAACCTTCTGTCTCCATCGTATCTCATCTAGAAGTTTCCTATCCACACCCACCATATCCAGCACTTCGTCGCTCCTCCTCCTCCTCTCCGTCCACTTCATCATCTCCATACTTCTCTACACTCACATTTCGAATGCTTCTCATCTCTTCTCACCCTCATTCCGTAACATCCTCATATTTAGTTCAAAAATGAGCCGAATGAGGACACTGGATGTGAGTGAACTGTTAGTCCGTTGGGAAGACGGCTGGCCAACAGATGACTCGCACAGTGAAGAGACCGAAAAGTGATTTGCACGATACGATTGCGATTACGTTCGGCACGGGCGTCCACTTTGATCGGACGAGGTGGGGATAGCGACGAAGAGTATAAATGTGGAAGTAGAAGTCGCGAACAGAGCTTCAAATGTCAAAGGGCAGCGGGGAACGCAAGGTGACCTCGGATGAACTTGAAAAAGAAAATGATGCCGCAAAATTGACACTCGCTCTAACGCAAAGAATTTCTCGTGTGAGAGATTAACATGTGACCAAACGCGAAATATATTTCGTTTAACAATAATTCCTTTTGTACATGGACCTTTTGCTGAGCAAATTAGATACATCCATTTCCGCGCAGATCAAAAATACAGAATAATTATTTTCAAATTCTATTATCTTATTTCCCGTTTTGGGCACGTATGAAAGAAATATATGAATTTGGAGTAGGCTACCAAGTGCAATAAAGCTAGAAAAACAGCAACTCTACGTTCGCGATAAGCCATAATTCCGATCAGATATCAGAGAAAAAATCCATAAATAAATTACTATATTTTAAACACATGAATAAAATATTAGCCTCGGCGTAATATTATGATATGAGCATCAACTATATCTACTGACGGGCCAGTTGGATTAGTAATTGCTTGACAGAAATATTTTTTTCCACGTTAAAAACTGATTATTTACAGAAAATTCATTCTAAGTTTCATCAAAGTCATGTTGGTTGATTTATTACACATTATATGAGGTATATTTCGCTCTAATGTATGCTCTGGATGGAAATTGAACGAAAAAATAGGCATGAGGTTTATTCCGGGGAGTAAGTTGTATGGAACACTTTCTCGGGCTTTCCACCGGGTTAGAGTTGGTGACCATGGCGATGCATCAGAAGTTAGGAGGAACAGCGTGAAAACTAGTAACTTTACTGAACCTATCAACTATTTCTCGACGAATACTACAAAAAAATGCTTGAAAACAGGCTCCACCATTTTGTTAATTATCTATCGCAAGTAATAAATAAATAACTTTTGAATAACCATCCAATGAAAGAGAAAAAACTATATGGTAATGTAATAAATTGCTAAAGCATTTTTTTCCACAAAAAATTCACAAAACATGGCAAGAGGCAGAAGTAGGCAATTTTCAGAAAAAAACTGAATGAGGTCGTTTTTCGCGAAATTTATTCACATCGGACGTCATCTATTTTTTTAATCAGCTGGCAAAGAAAAAACTAAATGCGCAAATTTATGCACACATTATTCGAGAATGTTTATGCGATGACTCAAATTCATATTCCAAAAAGAAGTTTTCAAGGATTAGCCAAGCTTCTTTCGATTTCAGCCCACTGTGCGGCGTTTCGGAATCTGATTGTTCCCATGTCCCAGCCCCTGACGCAGACAGCAGAGCCTGCCGTTGGAACGTCAGCACGTAGCAATTCTCTAGTTTAGTTGGAAGCCGGAGAGAGTGATTCCTCAGAATTATACTCAGTCAATCGAATAGAGTTGTGTACTCGAGCAGGTCAACACCTAAAACCAATTGTAAGTGAGCAGTCTCAATATTATGTACGAAGCATCCTTGAATTAGTCATGAAATTAAGATACTTTAACAGGTCCAATTTCTGAAAGCTTGATCTGGAAAATAATTAATTATGTAGAGTAAATTATGGACCCTTGTTCCGTGGGTAAATTTGCTTGTGTTTGTCATTAAAAACGAGCAGATAAGCCCGAGGAGGAAAATTAATTTTATAAATCAGAGTCCATGATTCGCAGATAATGAGAAAATTAAACTGCGGAAGAGCATTGCCGAGAATTGATGCGCTTGCGTGGAACCAGCCACCGCGATCAGCTCTCCATTCTCCCTCACTCTGGCTTTAACTTTGCCGCCAGTCTCCGAGAATGAGGAAGTAATGGCCACAGGCGATGAACTCTCGACGAAAAGCAATTTCCTCATCAAATAGCATTCATGAATGACAAAAATCTGCGATGAATTGTAGCGGAGAGGAAAGTTAAAACGGAAGAGAGCGAGAGATCAACATTATCACTAGCGAACATAATGTGATACTATTAAAACACATAAAATGGCCGCCAGGCGATGCCTGCACGTGTACATTACTTCACCCCAGCATAAATGTGAAAACACTATTCGACAGAGGAATATTTATTAATTTAAAGACCAGCACTCAAAAAAATTCCAATGGAAACGGTATTAGATTTTAAATACAAACTCTATTTTAGATTCATTGTTTGTTAAGTAAGTTTAATACAGCTGTTTTAAGAGAAAAATGAGTGATTTTCTTAAAAAATCATTATTCTCAAACCAACGCGAGGGGCAAAGGAAAATCGCTCGAAATATTTGGAAACTTAATTTTTCCACCAGAGGAGGAAAACATCCAAGCATCTGGAGCGAAAGCCCCTTTGATCGACGATAAATGAATTCGCTCCGCGTAACACGCCCGATTCATAACTTAGTTGCCCACATTATGAGACATGATGGTCTGACGAAAACAATGAGTTACATAGGACAGGTGGTAAAGGAAGTAAAAGAGAAGGAATACGTCGCAATAAAGAGACTATCGGATAAGCAGTGAGTCGGGACCCAAGGGGAGTCCCCTGAGCGTTACCACACACCGGGGGCGGGACCCAGTAACTTAACTGATACGCTCGCGCGCCTAGGGAGGGGAGAGGAAGGGAAGGAAAAAGGATGGAGGCGCCGCCGCGATAGACAAGAGGAATGGAGAGCTGCGTCAAACCAATGTTAGCATTGTTGACTAATGATGATGATTATGATATAAACTAGGGATGGACGGATCCAGGATTTTTTTCGGATCCGGATTCGGATCGGATCCTTCATTTTCGGAGCCGGATCTTTCGGATCGGATATTTTCGCATCCAAATGCATTTTCATTTTCCTAAAGCTGAGATTCCCCCGATGATTGTTCAATCTCTTTGGAAGAGTCGCACCATGTGGCAGTCGTATTTTGCCTTTTATATTCTCCACCGCTGAAATTCTCCTACGTAACCTCTGCGAGAGCTTTCAAAGAAAACGGTTCATGAGTAGGACAAGAATCGCATGCGACGGCACATTCGAAGAGAGAATCGGAACTCTTTCCACCCTTATGGGGCGTTGCATTCACTGAATCTATTATTTAAAATTTCGGATCCAGATCCGATGTCTTTCGCGAGTTTGGATCCGATGTATCCGATGAAGGGCAATATCCGCGGATATTTGGATCCGAGGTATCCGATCCGACCATCCCTACTTCAAACTTAATCTCGCCGCTAGTAACCTCACCATATGGCCGAGCCACACCTATATCATCGCAGTAGTCACATATATTACTCTCCAAGGAAAAAATCCTCTAGTTCCTCTATAGTTATCTAGAAGCAGATTAACGTACTCATTCGCACGCATATCCACATTTCATTCTCTAGATTTAGCTTTGCCACCGTGAAGCTAATGTCACTCGTATCTTTCCGCAAAGATGGCCCAACTACTTGCGCTCTCGTTTCAACTACCTCCACGAACACCCTTAGCAATTTGGCTCACTGGCAACGTTACCTCTCAGATTCATCGCCGTTAAATGAGACAAGGGCCGCATGATCCACGCGAATATTTAGCAGCAACGCTTTAAAGCCGGCGAAAATTTCACAGAGACCCAGGCACCGAATTCTGTCTCATCCAACTACTTAATCTCGTTTGAAATTTACCTCGTGGAATTTGACCGTAGCGTGAACTTCACCAATCCGAATGTATTTCTAGGTTTTGGGTCTCAGAATAACGTACGTAATTATTCAAATATGTGTTTTCTTCCAGTTATGTCCTTAATTAAGTAATTATCATTTCATTCCCTCTAAATTCCTTTTCTTGAATCAAATTAATTTTTGAGGAAATAAATCTGGTCCAATACATATCTCGTTCTGGAATACAGGAGTAGCTTTAAAGCGTAGCTGATGAGTTTTATTTTCCGTCAAAACATGAGTTATTAATATTCAGGATAAGAAAGCAATTGGATATTTATTCCGATATTAAGAATCTTGAACTTCAAATTAGACTAGTTTTTGAAAATGGATTATTAAAACAGGCATTAAATACGTGGGAGTCCCCCGTAGGGAAGATTGAGGTCGTTGCACTGTACGTTCTCGGCTTTTCAAGACACCTTCCATGGATTTCATCGCTTTTCAACAAAAGTGTAATAAATCGAAGGAATCTCCTTCTCACAATTAAAAGATAGCAAACGCATTTAGCACTTCATTGTGATCTCATCGGAAAGTTACTTTTTCTGAAGTATATTCTCTCTTTCACCACGAATTACATGGTGAATAGGGACACAGGCAGGGGCGGATCCAGGATTTCTTTCTGGGGGGGGGGGGGCAAGCAAGGCCGTATCCAGGATTTTGTTCTGGGGGGGGGGGGAGTACAAGGATATCTTGTAATACAAAACGAACGCAATGATAATGGTGATGATAACGACCGTATTAAAAATCTTGCACATTTTTGAGGGTCTTGGGGGGGGTAGGGGGGGGGCACGTGCCGCCGTGCCCCCCCCTGGATCCGCCTATGGACACAGGTTTTTACGAATCTTATTGACATACGATGAGTGTGTTGGATCATGTTCTTAGACTGTGTGAGAATCGTTAGCGTGCTTTTCCGACGCCATCTTCTTCGGGGTCTGGAATCCCATCTCCATCTTACCAGCTTAATAATAACTTTCCCTCCAAGACGAAGTGCTAAGACGGAAAAGTAAAGCATGAAAACATATAAATACTTATAAAATGTTTTAAGTGGATCGTTAATCGGTAAATCTTAGAGGAACTCCATTTTAATAGAAATGAATTACTAATGAAGTGTCCCACCAGTTACAGTAAGTTTATATGGAGCATTTCGCAGTTAGCTCTGGTCTTTCTCCCCTCCTAACTTTGACTTCCCTCTTCAATTCACAATAAGCCCTATTCCCTTACATTATAGTCATATTTCCCTCCTCTCCCATTCGTAGCTAACAATCTCCCTTCAAAATTTTAATTCACCAATGCAAATTTCAACAGTCTACCCGGATTAATGTTAAGACCACTGTCAAATGACTGCAGAGTGGTCAATATGTAGGTAGATTATGAAAATACGGAATGATAAAATTCGACTGAAGAGCTACTTTTTTATTTCATTGAACGCAAACACTCATCAAGTCATGGGTAATTGGGCAACTCCTACGATTGGGAATAATGTACGTATTTCCGCGCGAATCAGGAAGCGAACCGTGCACAACAGCTTCGAATTCCCTCCACTCCAATGCTCTTGGGTGGACGAAGACGAATATGCGGGCGAAGAGAACGAAATGCAGCGCAGAAGTGGGTGTGGGAGGTGACGGACACACGCGTTCAACGGAGAGGGATTTCACACCCACGCCGCCCATGCTCCGTCATCAAGAGCACTAAATATACATACCGACCGCCCATCTCCAAAACACCCCCTGCAACTTGGCAACTCACAGACACACACACACACAGGCGCTTGGAAGACCAAGAAAAATGTACCCCCCTTCGTGCAATTCGCCCATGAAAGCCACATGCGTATTGTCCTCTCATATTAAAGAAGGAATGCTATTTAGTGCGCAGATAGGTTCGCCACCTACCCATATATTATTTGCTCTTCGAAAATTTTTAGAAAAAAAAATCGTGGAACAATCAGAGGTAAAAATGCCATGACTAATGCAGACTTAATGAAAAATTAGTGATATGCAAGCCGAATGGGAGGACTCTGAGTGAGTTGGTTGAGTTTCAGTGGAAATGGTTGGGGAAGGGAATAAATGGAGGAGTGAGGCCCATCTGCAGTTTGCAATGATTGAATCGTACACACAGAATTATTCATGCAGGGGGGAAAAGTCACCAGAGATCCACCCTCGCACCCGACCTCAGTCTTACGGAAGGGTGGGAGGGTGGAAATCTCCCCTATCTCCACCCCTCCCACCCCCAGAATAAAAACAATCTCCCACTTCTTCCCACCAGTTCATTCATGGCGGATAAAAATCGCCCATCCCTCTTCCCCCCCCCCTATTGGGGATTGCACATCCTCCCTCCATGGCAACGGCGGTTTATTCCTCAGAGAATGGTTCCCTCTGTTGGTGCAGGTCGGAAAAGAAGGAACCGAGAAAGGGGATATCTAAGATGGACGGGCCCAAGTGGAGATAAGGAAGAGGAAGCCAGTTATGGCTGGATGGGAGAAAAAATGTTAGCAGTAACATTACGACCTCGACGAGAAATTAACTTCACACCTTTTTGGCGTTTAAGAAAAAATTAACGCGTAGCTACTCGACGCCATCCATCATTCTCTTGCGGAACTAAGAGAAAATCTTTTGGAAGTGCCGCATTCAAGATACTGAAATCGAGTGGGGTTGTTTCTAAGTCACATCAGTGTCTTAAGCGGAGTTTAATTCTCAATTCAATAGTATCCCATATTTCATTTTTAATCCCGACGGGTCTTCTTCCACGATTCACGTTTAGAGGATAAAAACACGGATGAAAAGCGCACGGAAAAAATGACTGCGACACTGCGCACCCTCAAGTTTCAAGCTACTCTTCCCGTTAATTCAAAATCGACCCTTCACGCTCATTTTCACTCTATGTTCCGCGCTTATTTCTCCTCAGAACGCTTTTCACTTATGTGCGAGTATTGAAATATTCCGCAAAATGCTCCACAAATGGCGATTTTCTTTTAAAATATTTTCCTACAGCCCGGCCTGCACGATCTTTTCTACGACCGGTCTTTTCACTTGCTGCCCAATACGTCTCCCTCGCGATATCAGTCTCCTTCCCCTCCCACACCCTCCTCCTCGCTTCGCATTTCTTAGTCCATTGAGCCAGAAGACAATACCTCCTTAGATTTACCTACGTCTCTTATCTTGCCTTCTCGTTATTTCTCTCCACAGGCATTTCTAATAATATGTTCACTATGCACCCAGAAAAGGATTTCATCGTTTTTTCCCCGTTGCTGCACGGATGCATCGCATTCACGGTTTTGTACCACCAACAGGGATGCAAAATTTCCTTTGCACATGTTGTAGCCAAAGTTTGTCACAAAAGCCTCGCGATGTTTCTTGTTGAAAGGCTCGTTACTATTTTAATTGTCGATGCAAATGTAAGACTGCGTTATTTTACGATCCGCACAACCGACGAATTCGCTGCGTGTGGACCGCCTTCTTACTTTAAAGGTCATCGTTGTGAGTCCATAATATCCATATCGTTACTGAATGTGTTATCATTTCTTAACATTAAATTCGTGGTATGAGCAATTTTCATAGTGTTATTATGTATAAATGCGAGACGTGGACCTTGTGCAGAAGAGATAGGGATAGGATCAACGCTTTTGGGATGTGGGTGTGGTGAGAGAGTTTAGTAGGTGGGGGAATAAAGTGAAGAATGATTAGGTAATGGAATGCATTGGGGAGGGAAGAAAGAGCATTATTGAAAACTATTGAAAAAAAAGAAAGGGGTATTTCGATCGGGTATATTTTAAGGGGGAGGGGATTTTAAAAAATAGCAGTCGAGGGGACAGTGAAGAACCAGAATAGAAAAGAGGAAGACGAGGTCTGTATATGAAAGACGTTGGAAGGATGAAAAGAAGTTCGAAGCGGGATAGCAAGGAGGAGTCTGTGGAGGGGAGGGACATGTTTTTTGCGCTTTACCAGTGGGCAAACAACCGTTTGATGATGGAGGGCAATGCTACGATATATTTCACAGTAAAAATCATGGTTAAGATGCGTTTGGTGGGGCCATGGAGCAGGCAGTCCCAGAATGGGCGTGGTGCACCCTCCGAAAGGTCGCTATAGGTCGCTATTATAATCCTCAACCCTTTCCTCGACGCGCTAGCCCTTGCTGATCCGTGTCCTCGACTGTCCCAGCGGGGGGCCTCCTTCCCTAAAAGTGACCGCTCTGACTGCAATTCGAAAATCAATCAATCAATCAATCAATCCAATCATCAAAAAATGATTGTTTGCATCATACTTATACCATTCCGGCGAGAAAGTGCGTCTTTGAAACGTGTTTCTGCGATGAAAAATAACGATTTTGTTAACTATGCTGAAAACGCGGCTGCAGACCACCGGAAAATGGCAACAGCGCTTTGGAATGGGCAAAGTAGCGGGCTGTTTGAATGAGTTTCGAGCATGATTTGGCCGTCGCGTACCGCTCATTTGCACGCCGAGTTACTTTACCAGAGTATTCTCTCAGTCACTAACTACTGATACTGAAGCACTCCTATCAAGGGTAACAACATACTCGACCTCTTGGCAGCGAATAATTCGAAGTGCGTTGTGGAACTGAGGCTTCACAGACGAATAGTGTTCGCCGCAACGTCCATGGGCTGCGTGGTATCGCGATCTCTGTTGGTCGCACAGCCTGTTTGAATTCGTCCACAACTGCTGCGCCAGTGGTGAGAATGTTTGGGAGCAAATTTGGAAAAAAAGAGGGAGATGAAAGGGGAAGGTCAAAATATCGATTGGATTGAGCGTTTTGGTCACTCGGGTGAAAGTGAGGAAAAAGGTCCAAGCGGATAGGAGGAGGAAAAATGACAAAGGCGAAAATAATTTGAAAAAAAAAGGAAACCGAGCAACAAAGGCCCATACAATCCGAGCCTTTTATTTTGTAGGCGTCAAACAAAGCAAAACCCTCCGTTCGGATGAAAAGGGAGAGCGCATCTAGAGAGTTCGGTGCGCGCTCTTGTGAACACCTTCTCAACTTAACATTGTCTTTTCCCTATTACCCTGTTTAAAGCATAATGTGGACGACGAAATGGCAAAAAATATTTTGGAACATGGGGTAAAAGCATTTAAAGAAGCACATGCCAGGTCGATGAAATAAAAGTTTAATCTTTTACAGATTTGACAGAAACATTGTGAATAATCACGTAGTTGGTAACTAATTTTTTTCTTCTTATCTTTACCTCATTTAATTAATGATAAAATAATTCTTGGAGTATAGTAATTCTTGATCTATACTACAAGAATTATTTTATCAGTAGTTAGTAAATTCAGTGAGTGAAACATACTTACCCAATCATCATCATCACTGGTCAACAATCCTAGGATTGGTTTGACGCAGCTCTCCACTCAGTCTCCTATCAGCTAATCTTTTCACACCTACGTATTTCTTCTCTTTCACATCCTTCTTTACTTGTTCCATATATTTTGTTAAGGGTCTTCCTTTTCCGTTCTTGCCTTCCACTTGTCCTTCGACGATTGTCTTCATCAGGCCATCATGTCTCATGATGTGGCCTATAAGGTGGTTCCGTCTTCTTGTTAAGGTTTTCACGAGGCTTCTCTTCTCTCCTACTCTTCTTAGGACCTCCTCGTTACTAATTCGGTCGATCCATTTGATCTTTATCATTCTTCTGTAGTACCACATTTCGAAGGCCTCTATCTTGCTTTCTCCGCTGCGGTCATTGTCCATGCCTCACTTCCGTATAGGAGCATACTCCAAATATAGGTTCTTATAAATTGTTTCTTTACTTCCATATTTAAGTTTCCCGCTGTAAGCAGGTCCCTCGTTTGGTGGAATGCTCTCTTCGCCTGAGATATTCTGCTGATAATTTCTTTCTTACAAGTTTCTGAATTATAATAGGAACGTCATCTGGTAAATTGCGACTTTCTATTGTCTGTGAAGCCTTCTGAAAGGCCATACGGCTTAGAGGATTAAAACTGATAATGTTAAAAAGCTTAAAGTGCGCATTGAGTAGTAGGAAAAGGATTTTTGCTATAAAAATTATCTATAGATATTATATTATACATATTATATGTATACAATTCGTCAAATCGCTAAAATTTTCGCGGTCCATGTCAGTCAATATTAATGGCTTTTGCGGTAACCGGCGTCAAGACTTTAAAAATGGCTTGCGTTTCCTTTCCCATGCTATAGGAGACCTCATCAGGGATAATGACCTTATGAGGACCCCGGCGTACGAGAGGAAACGTTGGCCATTTGATAAGCTTGAAGATAAGATTGTCCCAGAAGCCGTTAATATTGATGAATATCCACGGTTGTTATCATCCCCTTTCTGCTAACATTTACACCAATGAGAGGAACGTTTGAGATGTTACCTCGATTGAATCTTAAACTGCTTACTCCCAAAATATTGGATTTAATACACTGGATTAAAAAAAGATAAAAGCAGATACCTTTCATTCTTGGAAACCTGAAGGTAATCGGTTATTGTTTTTTCACTCCATATATTGATATTTGATCATATCGAAGTTAAGTTTTTAGCTTATTACCAATTATTAGTTTTCTTCGAAAATTGTTGTTTCCTTGGAATCGGCGAGAGAATATCCATGCATCCGTGATTCGATTCCATGGATTTGAAATAAATAGCTATTCTATATCACCTACAATTCAGGGTAAAAGTCTCACAATCAGATAATATCTCCAATTCACGTCAATTTTTTCACAGAAAGTACCATAGCCGACACATTTCTACTTTACAAAATGTATTATCTAAACAAAGAATTGTTCAAATGTTATACCATACATATTTCATCCAATTGCAGTTCATTAAACCAATTTATACTTTTATCTTCCTTAGTTATTTGTGCTTTCACCTCCATTATCCAGTCCCTTGATAGTGCACTCATAAGAAACCGCGAGAAAGCGGGAAGAGTGGTCATGGGGACGAAACGGTGAAGCGAAATATATTTGAGGGTGAGAGGGAGACTCGTTTGTCGCTTCGTTTCGTGTCCAATCACGCTCACGCGCGTAAAAGAGAACGTAAAGAGGTGGTAAGGGAGAGGGATGGGGACCGAAAACAAAAGAAAAACGACCGAGTGGACCGGCGAAGCGTGTGAACTGAGACGGGGGCGTGGTGCTCAGTGGACCGCTGTGAAGTGAGCACAGGCGAACTGGCCCAAAGGAAGAGTCGATGGATAAAAAAGAGAGAGAAAGGAAACTGGTGAGACGAAAACTCGATTTATTCGACCAATTCCGATTGCGGCCGCGCGTCTCATCACACGCCGCGTGGGTATTCTTTTGTTTTCTTTTCGCGCCTTCGATCATCTCAGTGATCAGGTGTACGTACCAACATTTCTTTACTCTTTCACATTGAGGCTGTTAGTTCCAATACCAACCCACGCTTCACATGTCAGATTGTCCATGTTTTCATCGGAGTAGGTCAAGCATGACTTGGTTTTGAGCTTGCCTTATCGCATTACGCATGCGTTTGCTATGCTGGTAACCGTGCATTGCCCTAGCAACGCGTCTCCTGTTCACATGAGTTTCGCACGACGACAACCGGGATAAATACGCCAGTCAATGTCTGATATGAATGAACCAATTCAGGGTCCAGTATACAACGAAATGTAATGCCCCTAGAGTTAATTGCATTCGAAGTCCGCTATGCACGTCCTCGAATGAATAAATATATAATCAAAGTAATCAACCGGTAAAGGCAAGTTTACAAAGGGCATTTCGCAAAAAAAACCCAGCCTGTCTTCCCTCCCTACGTGCACTTCGCTATTCAGTTCACAATAAGGCCTATTCCCTTTCATTTTATCAAAGAAATCCTATTACCTTTTTTCCCCTCCCTCGTTTACCTAGCATTCTACCTTTTCAACATACCCTCCCCACGATGTACTCGCCCCATCCAAACCTTCTGTCTCCTCCGTATCTCATCTACAAGCTGCCTCTCCTCACCCACCGTGTCAAGAACTTCGTCGTTGACAAAGGTCAAAAAGTCAAAAGAACGACAGTGAAAACCAGTACAATTTCAGTAGTTTCTTTCCCGGGAGCGGAATGTACGAAATAAACGAAATAGGCTTAAGCCAAGGGAGCTTATTGCAGTGAGTCTCACGAAATAAGAGTCGAAACTAACTACAGCGAGTTCAAACTCCACTACAAGTAGCGGATCTTCGATTAGATCGAAATATTTCTTTCCCGGAAGTTCAGCTTCGTCCCGTGTCGAAAATAAACTCCCTGGTCATCATAATAGCAAGCGGGAATGAAACTAAACTAAGGTCTCATATCTTCGTTTCCCTTAGCAACAAAAAAATTCGTTTTGATTGTCATCCCTGGATTAAAGCATACAGCGTAAATGAATAGAAAATGAAAGACCGATGATATATTTAAAATGTCAGGGTATTTACTGCGAATCTAAAACTTAACATCTACCCATAGAATCCCTCTGCTCGCACGGGCTGATAATATAAAATTACCACCCAAAAACAGTTATTTTGATTATTTTCAAGAAAAATAATAATATTTTGGGTGCATGAATTTCTTCGCATGCTTTTGGAGCGTTCGTGAGCACGCGATGGGCTTCCGCCAATTCTCTCAACAGTCGACGAAGCGACGCGACTGTCCCACAGGCGACAAAAACGGACGGATTCCTGCAGACTAATTGAATCATGGGAAGGGCGGTCGAAGCGGAACTAGGACGGGACATTCAATGCGCGCTCGCACCGCTAGAGGGACAAGAAAAAGAAATACTCCGGCGCAAAATACAGTGGAGTTGGGGAAAAAAAGAAGATCGCAAAGGCCGTCCTATCGGTCGAGAATAGACGTCCATTGGATCAACTCAACCAAACCCAAACAGCCAGCGGGATAGCGTGACTACGGAGGAAGAGTGTGCAAAGAGTCCACGGAATACACGAAGTTCTTCCATAAATTCCCGGATTAAGGTAGGATTGGAAGGAAAAGTTTTTTTTTACCTTCCGAAAACCTACTGTACCAAAATTATAACAATTTCCAGGTAAAAATTCTATTTAAACTCACTAGAAAATTTCTACTAACATTTTCATATACGCAATTGGTTTCAATACATTTCGTATTATCGTCTAAGGGCTTTTTTCACGAAGCATGTGTTTTAATTACCGTGGAGGGATTACTAGAAGGGAGATAAATACATGTCGTTTCAATATCCTCCACGCCATGTTTCCAGAAAAAGCCACCTGACGATAGTACAAATGCATAGAAACCGGTCGTGTGAGTACCAGTATTTGTGGAAAATTGATAGTAAGTTTTGATTTACAATATATTACAATCCAACCAGATTAAGCCTGAATTGTCTTTCTAGATCCAGAAAAAAGCACCCTAAACCTAAATTATCCAAATTCAACTCAACCAAACCACACACCCAGCGTCACCACGGAGAAGTCTCTCACTCAAGATATTTTAAAGACTGGTTACCTTTCCACAATATTTAGCATTTAGATAACTGGTTAATTGATTCATTCTCCACTCAAAGATGAAAATAAAACAGACCATTGCTTGCAGAACGAAAACAAAATTTTCAAATAATTTACGAATTTTCAATCACGGCGCAATGAGCCTGGAAATGAACTAATAACACGGTGGAACAACATGACACAAATTATGAGAAATTTTCAGGGTATTACGACAAAGAAAACAAATGTATCAATACCCTCGTAAGCCCTTAAATTCAATGAATACTTCCAAGAGATGGGTTCACGAAACATCGTTGACACCGCTAACCCGTATAGCACTGATACATGGATTGGTCAACCATATATGCTGCAGAAGGCGGCAGCCAAGTCATAGCATTTCATCAATAACGGAAAGCCATCGAAAATATGGAGGATTTTGCAAAATAACGCAGAGAAATCTCTGAAGCATACATTTAGGTAAAAAATACATGCATGGAGTGCTATGCAGGAGAACCTGACTGTACACCAAGAAAAAATGCATAACGATGCTATTTTGTTCTATAAAATTATGCATAACTTGTATCCCCGAAAGAAAGAAATATTGATTATTACATTTGCCTAAAATATGTTTCGGAGTAAACATTCACGGTAGAACATCCTTGAAATGCTGAGTTTTTGGGATGATGTTAGAGTCACTTTAAAGACGCCCTATGCGATGATCGACCACCCATGCATTGTGCGACACACATTTGGCGGAAGACGAATTTGCAAACCAAGTCTAAAAACAATTCTTGTGTCATCCAGGCCCTTTTTTCCTCATCCAAATAACAGAAAAATGTTACTTTGAATACCGTTTCATTGCTCGAGGAGTTCGTGAATGATAAATCACGACTGCCTTTAATTTGAAGTCCCCCGATAGCATCAAGCAGCAACGTGAAACGGTCTTCAAATGTATTGAAACCTGACTCGAGTTTTTCTTCCCTGAAAATGAATTGAAACAGCTTTGCATTCTCTCCTAAAACAATTCCGTCTCGTCGACATTAAAAACGAGTCGAGGGGATGAGGATATACTCGCACGCCCTTCTAGATCAGTTCGTCACAATCGTGAGTTAACGCACAAATGAGCGTGTGTTCATTGACAACGGAGTGACCCATATGACGTTGTCGTTACCTCAAAGGTTTCCTCTTAAATAAACACCACATACACACCACAGAAGGCGGTATATATCGCGAATCATTCGTGGAAAAGCCACGCGCACAAGAAAGGTACAGATGGGAAAGCGAAGCGATTGAAGGGAGTGAGCAACAACGGATGAGGAGTGGTCTTCGCATTCGAAAGAGCGGTCGGAGGAGTTTTACTAAGGACGACGTCTTTAAACGGAGGCGTAAGACGTGCACGCCATTCGGAGCATTTCAAAACGAAGGGGAGGATTTGTACTTATAAAAAAAACACCGTGTCGTTTGCCGCGCCATAAATGCTCCGAAGACGACAACCCGCACGTGCGCCATCAAACACATCGCGGAAAAAACACGAACGCGCGCCGCAACAAAAGTAATGAAAGGACAGCGAAAACAAAAACAAGCAAAGAATTCGATTTAAACTTTCGTGGAGCGGGTATCATAAAGAAATATAGACTTAAATCCGATTCAAATTTAAAATGTAGGAATAGAGGAACTGAGACCAGCGTTGACTCTGTGTGGTGTTTAATTAAATGTCCAAAATTCAGAACTATTTTATTATTTTCGTATTACAGACCACCTAACTCAGATATAACGTCAATATTGGATTTTCAAAATCAAATAAACAGCGTAGCATCCAAGTATCCTGAAAGAAACTTGATTGTAGGTGGAGATTTCAACGTACCTTCTATAGATTGGGAGACTTATAGCTACATTCCTGGTGGGAGGGATAAAGTGATCTGCGAGGCTTTATTACACACTTTTACATCTAATTCATTGTTTCAAATAGCATCCGCACCAAACAAAGGAGAAAGTATTCCTGATTTATTAGCGACAAATATACCACATCAGGTAATAAACGTTGGCACTGTCGAAGGAATAAGTGACCATAGGGTAGTAACTGCAAAGTTTTCTCTAAATACCGCTGTAAACTTTAAAAAAGAGCGTAAAGTTTTCATTTTTAAAAGAGCTGATTTTGATGGGTTTAAGAGTCATCTGAAAAATGCTTTCCCCGAGTTTCAAGAATCAGTATTAAAGTTAAATGTTGAGAATACTTGGAAAGCCTTTCTTTCACTCGTAACTTCGGGAATAAATAGCAACATCCCTAGTAAAACAGTAAAAGAAGGCAGCTAACCGAGATGGTACGACGCGGAAGTGAGAAAATCATTGAGGCGACAGAGAGCGTGTCATGCTAAAATGAAAAAAGTCAGCACGGATTTATCCGCTAATGAACGCGAGCTAATAATTAAAAAATATAGGATGACTAAAGCCGCCACGAAGGAAGCGTTCAGGAATGCGTTCACGAATTTTAAAAGAAAAACACTAGTAGAGCAGTTACAGGATAACCCAAAAGCATTTTGGTCATATGTTAGGGAAGTTCAAGGTAAACGATCTACCGTATGTTCGCTGAGAATCGACAATGGAGATGTGTTGACAAGCAGTTACGATAAAGCCAATTTATTAAATTCCTACTTCAAGAGCGTGTTCACGAAGCCTTCCGAGAACTCACCCGATACCGATGACAATCCCTGTATACATAAGATGCCAGCTATTGACATTAGTACGCTCGGAATAGAAAATATATTGAAATCACTCAGTCCAAAGAAATCACCTGGTCCAGACGAAATCCCTTCTCGCGTGCATAGGGAACTAGCCTCAGAAATTGCCCCCTACTTGCAGTTAATATTCAGTAAATCCATCAAGCAACACGAAGTACCTAATGACTGGAAAATCGCTAATGTAACGCCAATATTTAAAAGTGGAGACAAGGAACAGCCATCTAATTACAGGCCGATATCTTTAACGTCCATCTCATGCAAGGTCCTTGAACACATCGCAGTCAGCTCGGTAATGAAACACCTAGACGCGCAAAACTTATTAATGGGAACTCAACATGGATTCAGGAAAAGCAGATCGTGCGAAACTCAGTTAGCGCTTTTCGCCCACGATATTTTAGTCTCCGGGGAAGACAACATTCCAGTAGACGCGATTTTTCTTGATTTCAAAAAGGCATTGGATAAAGTACCCCACGGAAAGTTAATAATAAAACTGAAATCTTATGGTCTAGACGAAGATGTCATTTCCTGGATAAGAGAATTTTTGAGCGACCGCGTCCAAAGAGTAGTATTAGACGGTGCAGTCTCCAATGAGGTTAGAGTCACTTCTGGCGTTCCTCAGGGTAGTGTCATAGGCCCACTCCTATTCCTTCTTTATATAAACGACATTGGCGAAGTAGTGCACAGTAGGTTACGATTATTTTAGACAACGCTGTAGTTTACAGAGAAATCCGATCCAGCAAAGATGTAGATGACCTAACGAATGGCCTTGCTGCTATCCAAGCTTGGTGCGATGCTTGGCAGTTAGAATTAAATTTCGAAAAATGCGTCGTAATGAATTTCTGGAAGAAGAATAACTCCCAACAGCATAACTATATCATTCGGGGCACGCAGTTTAAGGCAGTTGAATCCGTGAAATATCTAGGGGTTAGACTCACTAATGATCTATCGTGGAATAAACATATTCGAGAAATAACCGGTCAAGCTAATCGTAAAATGGGTTTTGTTAAAAGAATATTAGGAAAGTGCGACGACAAAGTGAGAGAAATTAGCTACTTTTCCCTCGTTAGACTACATTTGGAATACGCTGCCAGTGTTTGGGACTCTCATGAAAAAGGCTTAATAACAGAGTTAGAACGCGTGCAAAGAAGAGCTGCCAGGTATGTGAAAGGTCGTTACGATAGTCTTGTTAGTGTAACTGACCTCTTAGATAAACTCGGATGGGAATCTCTGTCGGACCGTAGATTGAAAAATAGACTAAACCTTTTAGATAAATTCAAGAGCAGTGTCTTTTCTGACGAAGTTAACCATATTTTATGGACGCCAACATACTACGGAAGATCAGATCATATAAATAAAATAAGAGAGATAGATTGTAGAACAGACAGATTCCGAATGTCATTTTTTCCACGATTAATAAGAGATTATAACGGCAGCAATAGAACTCGTAAATAGATTGCATGACTTGTAGTGTAGCCTACTAACCTATGTAAAAATTAATGCATGCTTCTTAATTCAATTATTATTTCTAACAGCATATAGTAGTATAGTTTGTTAGTATACGGGACGTTTTTTGGACGATGTGGTGTGCATGTGGGAGTCCAAATGCATGCTGGTGATTGATCACCCCCTGCCAAACACCCTAGAGGTGGCTCGCAGGGTATTATGTAGATGTAGATGAAGACATTTGTTTAAGTACGGATCCGTACACTAAGTTATTTTAAGGTGAAAATGCAAAACATCCAAAGCCTCTTTCGCAACGCAGGCGGAGAAGAATATTCACATATTGGAGATCTCATTCATTATCCTCGAGGAAATGAATGCATGAAAGATGACAAGTAATAATAACAGAAATAAAGCGCAGAAGACTCCACAATGAGAAAATTGTGAAAAATATAAGTTAGTTTAGATGAGACATAATTAGTAAGTCAATGTAAGAGATTCTTAACGATATCCATTAGGAAAACTTAAATTTTCTGAAATTAACGCTTATTATCAAACAGTGTTAAATGATTTCGTACGGACAAATTTGTACATAGATTGAATTCTCGGCTAAAATACTTTCAAAAGCAATTCATGGCCACCAACTGGGACATCACGGCTTGTGTTATTCTATACATTTATAGTTGGTTGAGTGGAATTTATGGAAACTGCAATGAAATTCATGGAATCGATACAAAAATACGCAAAAACTAAGTTCATGAATGGATATATATCAGGAATTAATGAGGGAAATTTCGACATTGGTAACTACTTAGCAACGAATTTTGCGACAAACGGAGCGCTGTCAGGATATCGAAGTATTCTGAGATAATTATTCGACAGCATGCAGCAATAATGATGATAGACAGAGCATAAACTGCGTAAATTCAAAGTGTGCACTCACTACTATCCATTTTCTTTTGAAAATGAACACGAAACAAAATTATATCAATAATAATCCTCGATCATGAGCTAAACTATAAAAGATTACGTACTTTTCCTCGTGTAGGCTTTCGCGGTGTGTGTGGTGAAGATTCAGTGGGGAGATTCACGAGATGCGCACCGCGCGTGTCTTTTCTTGTAGACTCCGCATTGTCGTGCCGAATTGAGATTGCTTTTTCCATGCGCCAATGTGAAACATCGATCGCTATTATCACACAGGGGGGGGGGGGGTCCATTCCACCCCTTCATTCGAGGTTGATTTCCCCTCTCGCCATTCCGCTCTCTTTTCCATCGGTTTTCGAAAATGTCCGCAGAGCAGTGTTGAGTGTAAGGGGATCCACTTTTAGAAATTATTTTCTATTTGCAATTGCAAGGACCAGGATTGAAAGTTATGACTCTCATAGATCACATAATCAGGAGTATGAATTTCAGTTAACAGCCCTGATTACGACCTATTTATGGTTGAAATCTGGATTGCTCTGCCCATCAACGACGCGAGTGGCGACTTTTGTAATCCCATTCAATTGCGCGGCGGCTGACAACAAATCCGAAGGCCAACTCGAGAATCCTCTTTTGTAATTGCCGTGGCAATATTTTGCTGTTATTATGACTAATAATATGATTTCCTCTTTTTTACACGAGGTATTGTTGTATTTTAAGTCTCGTGCGAGGTTTCACGACCATAATATGCCATAGTTTCGTATTCCCATGAGTAATTCGCACCTCGAATCAAGTGAACACAATTTTCCGATGTTTTGGTCATCCCTAGTCGTTAATAAATAAATGGGCTCCACAGCAGCTGCCACTGATAAGCACTGCTACCGGTCTCACTCTTCCGCGATCGTCACATGCGCTGGTGGACGGCTTTTGATTTCCTCTAATGCTGCATCAATGGCTACGAAATGACGATCGAAATTCTAGCAACGTAATGTCACGTGATATCACTCGAGATCCCTGGGGTCCAGCGCTAAAGGAAAATAACATTACACACTACAAAATGAAAAAAGTGCGCTCTCACCAGCCTTTTTTTACGGTAAGAAGTAAAAAAAAAATGAACTCGTTCCCACGTTCGCCTGCAACATAAACTCATCGGAGCCTCAATCTTGGAAAGGTCATAAGTAAGTCAGAGAGATTGTTTTGGTGGCCAATAATTAGATTCATCTCATAATACTACGTCGATTTACACGTAATACGAATCCACGTAGCAGGGCGTTACTCATGGTATTACGACGTGTGAACACGTTTACGACGTCGCGACGTCTCCTCATTTGATGGGAAACTTTTTTTGTACGACGTTTAATCGATCGGCCTTCGCGGTGAAGGAAATAGGTGTTTGTTACCATTCATAATGAGAAACAAATTTTTTCGATGAATTTTCGCATAAAAATAGGTACTACCTACGATATTAACCGGGTAACGCCTGCATTAAAAAGTTTCTGCGAATTTTGTGGTGATCAATGAAATATCTAAATATCAATGAAATTCGGAGTCATTAGGTGCAAAATTTATTCTTTTATAACTAATAGTTACGCCTAATGGTACCGCTATAAGTGGTAACTGTAGTACCACCAAAATGTTTTGCATCATTACATTCCAAATATTAGGCTCACATCGAATAACCATACTTTATATGAGATATACATGTTATAACAACCATGATTTCATAATAAAACCTTTGTATTAACAGTACATAAGGCGCAAGTAAAGAAAATCGAAATGCTTGATCTAAAAATTCCGTTTTTTTGTGCTATTTGATAATTCACAAATTTCAAACGGCTCTAAATGCGTTAATTACGGCTTTAAAACAGCAAATTCATCGGATAAATGTTAATAAAAATATTCTTATCAATTTAAAACTCTCAAAAACCCTAATAAATTACTATAAATGACAAAAAAGTTACGTTTAGCACTGCACTACCAGCCGGTACCATTTGGTACCGCTAGGCGTTAACGGGTTAAGAAAATTACGTTGAAAGTACGACGCGCTAAACTTCGATGGGATTCAAGGAAGAGGATGAAGGAGGAGGATAAAAAAAGAGAGGAGGGAAGGGTGGATGGATATGGCGGGCGGTGGGGCGGGCTTTAATCGAATCCCCTCGAGGCTTCGACACGGGTCACGTGATCTCACCCACCCCATCCTCACCCCCCTCCCACCATGGTTAGTGATATACATAAATAAGAGCGTGGGAAGACAGGAAGAGAGAGAAGCGTACAGAGAAAGAGGAAAGTTGGCGGTTGGAAATTATCTGCGACGGCACAAAGGTGGGGGAGATTTGGGGAGGAGAGGATAGGAAAGGAAGTGGGTGGGGGATTGTGAGTGATAGTGCGGAAAAAATATGAGGAATAGCATTGTTGCTTCAAGATTGTCGAGGAGAAATTCCACGACAATATATATACTGAGACGATTGCTTCGACTAAAATACTTTATTGAGAATGGCAGCACAGTCCGTAGATACTGTTTTGAACGCTCATTAAAAATAAAGATTATAGAATTAAAATGTGTATTGATCCGTAAGTTTTTGACTTTTTTTTTATTGACACGATATTATTGAAAATAAATTCTCAGATAATACCTTCATCTATCGCAGACAAAATTTTTATCATTAATAATTATAAGTGGGTAAATTTCCCAGTTGTAACATAGAATTCGTGTCAAAATATTTTAATGAAGGCGTTTAACCCCCGCCTATTTCCTTGACCGTTTTTAAATATCTAAATTTTTTGGTCGGAGGGGTTTAAGTGGCCAATCATTCCATTCTAAAGTTCTTCCCATACTCTTTCCCCGTTGTCACATTTAGTCTGCTCCTTTCCCTACTAAGTTCTAATGCCTCTCAACATTTTTATATTCACTCAAGTTTTAGTATGACGGCCTCGTAATGCGTCTCCAATATTAGTAATTTGTCTCTTTTAGCAATGAGTCGTTCGTTTGACATCATCTCGACATTCTCAGCACATAGTTGTGTTTAAATAGATAAAATATCGTAGCAAGTTATCTTTTCTTTATTAGAGATTTTTTATTTATTTAAATATGTCTCACTTCCACCAATTGAAGCCTGAATCTGTTGAACATAGTTGAGTATATGAGTATACCTTTGTCAAAATGTGATTTAATAAAAAAAAACACAATAATTTTACGCATTTCAAAGTGGTCCCAGGTTATAAGAAATATTTTCCCTTGTAACCGACATACAACGCATTTACACAGAATATCAGTCCCTACGCCACTAAGGAGAAAACTACCTCTTGCACGAAAATGATTCTCAAAATTTTCTTAGCACCATGGCCATTTAATAATAATCCGTTTGCTTGTTAAAAAAAGTCCACATGAGGGAAAGAGGGAGGGTTGAATGAAAGAAAAGAAATCGAGGATGGAGAGGCGTAAAGCAGGAGCTGAGAGTGAGATTTAAGGCGAAGGCGAAGTGTTGGTGGCAGACGCAGAGATAAGACGTGGAGGAGAGGACGCCGGGAGGTTTTTTCGGACGCTCGAATTAATTGGATGTCCGCTCAAGTGCGGAAAAGCGGGCTCTCTCACCCTTCGAAAAGAGGCAGGGGAGAAAGAGAGATAGAGATAGAAAGACAAGAGGAGGAGGATAAGAGAGCTCCTTTCCCCTCCCTCCTCATACGAACCTCGAGAAAGAAGGGACACGGGCCGCGCGTGGACAAGGGAGTGGTTAGTGATCTAAGATATCTATCTATCAATAATTCTAGGCTAGGCATCGGCTAAAAATTTTTCAAGAGGAGCTTGCTCTTAATCGCACACGCCCCATGAGTCATGCTGAGCGCGCGCAACTAGTAGCAACTAACTCAAACAATGTCGAATATGGGATCCTCGGTTGGTGACGTAAACAGCGACCATGGCCAAAGTGTAAAAGCATCGATATGCGCATTTAATCGAAGCAAAATTGAGAATAAAATGTAATCGGGGGGCGGGCAACTTCATCCTTTGCTTCGGATAAATTTCCGCAGTGTAAATCTCACGCTAAAGGAGACAGTGGCGCTGCTGGTGGCTTTCACTCGAATCAATTACGTCCGAACGAGCAATATCTTTATTTTTATCGTCACAGCCACGGGACGGAACGCCCCTCCATATTGCCATTCCCCCCCCCCAACCTCCTCCAATCCACCCTTTCACGCCACAGAAGGCGCGCGACCTTCGACCGACGAACGATTTCGCCTCCGGGCGGGCACAAAGGGAGCGCATATGACACGCTCCGAGGGGCAAGCAGTGACCGTGGCTCGCTGACCGCCCGAGGCTTTGTCGGGCGCCAAATACGCGTAAACACACTCACACACATGCGGAGGGGTGGAGGGAGCGGGGATAGACCTATGCAGGGGGGGGGGGATCCGAAAAAATAAAGGGTCCAAGATGGTCTCAGGAAGAAAAGATGATGTGCAGAGATAGGGTAATATAGAAGGAGACCCATCGGACCCATTATTATAAGGGAATTCTATCGATTAAGTTTGCAGGGAGTATTTACGAAGCAGTATTGAAGTAATTGATAGTAGCGGGCGTAACTTGGTGGAAATTTATAATCGCAGGGATAGAAGGATCAATAACTTTGCAATTTCCACATAGTAATTTATTAAGACCGACCATGGTTTCGTTACAGAGTAACATTATCAAGGTGATAATGACCTTATGGTGAAAGTGACCTTGATAATGCTACTCTGTAACGAAACCATGGTCGGTCTCAATAAATTACTGCGTGGAAATAGCAAAGTTGTTGATCCTTCTATTCCTGCCAGTATTAAAGTATTCCATCCCCCATGGACTTCCCACTTCAATTCATAATAAGGCCCTCCCCCTTCTATTTTATCCATAGATTCTATTCTCATCCTTCCTCTACCTCGCTTACCGAACATTCTACTCTCCAAAACTATTTTCAACATCCCTCCCCGCTCAGTGCTCGCCCTATCCAAAACCTCTGCCTCCTATGGAAGTTTTCTTTTCTTGCCCACCATGTTCGGCCCTTACTTCAACCTCCCCAATCCTCTCCATACCCGCACGACGAATGTCTCCATCGAAGACAGTATTACCATAACCCCATAATCGACCAATGTCCAAGCGTTCTTGCAGTCGGCAAAGGAACTGTCGAAATGTTAGTGATGATAATTAGTCCAATATAACTCCCTCTCACTCCCCTCTCTTTTCCATCCCCATCAATGAACTCCTACAGTGACAACCTTTGAATTTTCAAGTACCTATCCACCTGTGTGCCGTTAAAAATTCCAAGAACGAATACTACGCAGTGCTTTTACCAAAATTCCCCCAGTGACCCATGTCCTTCGGGGAAATCATTAACCCATACCAGCACCTTCCATAGCCGGACTCAACAACCTTTCATAGACTATTGTGATTTAGAAAACTCAATGAACCCCGCTAATCCTCTCTTTCTTCCCAAACACCGCCACCTTCTTTAGCTCTCGTCTCCTCACCCACTTTAACCCCGCCCTCCCCTGGCTGGTCAGATACCTATCCTCACAGGAAAAACCCTCGTCCCAAATCAAGGCTGCCCCTTTCCCCCTTACCCCCCCCCCTCTTCCGTTGTTTCCATTCCGTGTTTAACCCTCACCCCCGCCCTTTCTACCAGTCCTTTTCCTTTCCGATAGATGTCCTCACTGTCACTTGTGTACTTTGTGTATAAATGTATGATGCATGCAAGATCAGTCACCTGACGATGTAACCAAGTTACGAAACCCGGGTCGTGCCCATAATTAAATAACAGTGAACCTTACAAAGTTTTATTTCCTTACTTCCAATAATTAGTCCAAGCAGAAAAGTTGTCATCAAAGAAGTGTCATTTACTATACAAATTAATGTTAATTTGATTTAAATGACTTTTTAATTAAAAAATTACCACACATTACTACAATCATAGAGTAAGTATATTACTCTATGCTACAATACACACAATTATGTTGCTACAGTTGAGATGTGTTTTACACAAGGCTTGGTATCAGTGAAATTTCTCTGAGGGCTGGGAGAGGAACCTATTCCGAATAGAATTGAGCCAATGAAAAGCAGTGCAACCCATTGAAATAATTGAATTTTTCTCCTCCTCTCTGTCAATTTCACCCTCTCCATTCTTCTCCATACCCACATCTCGAATGCCTCCAATCTTTTCTCGTCTTCTTTCATCAGTGTGCGGGTGGATAATTGTAGACGGCATCCTTCGCTGACAGGATTGAATATTCAACCACATGATAATTCATATCGAATTTACCAGTTTGGAACACATACCCGTTGAAAGATTTTCTGCAGACAAGCAATCACTTAACCCGCGTGTAATTAATTACGAGATAGAAATTGAGCAATTCCATGCCTTCATTCAAAGCCTGTTGTCATACATCAATGTATTTCATAAGCTCAAAGACTTGAATTTCAGAGGTCATTGCCACAGAACTTACATAAAAAACACCAGTCGTCAATAGGTAATACGTATATGGACCCGATCACTTCCGGGCCGTGTCAGAGATGGTGGTGCCATCCATCGGCCATAGGAGCCAACATAATAATGCTGACAGCAATGCGCTGTACGTCTCAAACGGAGACCAAAAGTACTTAAAACGTCCGTTCCAGTGGCGCCGACTCCATGGGGTTTGAGGGGGCCCGAGTCCCCTCAATAATTCGTTATGGGTGTGAGGAAAAAAGTGCCAGGCTTGTCGATTTTCCCCGGAGTGTCCAGATATCGAGATTAGAGTTCTCAGTGCTCTAATGTTGATCATATGACTCTTCTAAAATGCTTAAAAAACTTAAAACTCACAAGTTGTAAATTTCCCGGAGAAAGATCCCCGGTTTGGGCCACCCAATATTTTTTCTAAGCCGGCGACCCTGGTCCGTTCCAAAGCGTGAGCACGGATATTAATCAGGGAACTGTGTGGAGATGAGAGACGAGGTTGGAATAACTAGGACAGAATTCGAGGACAATGGGGACCCCATCTGGAAGATAGAGCGAATATCGGCCCCCAGTCCGGGAATGGGAATTCTCACGAATGTGGACGCAAAGCGGCAGATGTGTCCAATTGAGACTATAGAGGTCAGGCCATTCGTCACACCGCGATAATCGATAATTTCCCATCCCATTGGGAGAGCATTCTGTGGATATATTCACAGCGCCCGACTTTTCACTATCAGAGGAGGCCACCACTCGGATGAGGAAAAGAATAACGTCCATCACTACATACTACCACACAAAACCGCCACCATGAGCGCATGATGGGAGGTTATAGATCAGCACCCGTTTACCAGGAAGAGAATGGGCAAAAAATGGTTAGATTGATTTGACTGCCTAAGTTCAGTTTAACCAAGCATTTATCCAAGTCCTCTATTTTTTCCGGGAGAATAATACCAATCCATTCGGTAAAATATCTCTGTTATTTTATCCTTTCTCTCGCGGCGAGGCCGAATGCGACCGAGTTAGTCCACCGGGTCGCGGATATTGAGTGTGCCAATAAATATATATAGAGGTTATCTGATAGATTCCTCGCTGAATGAGCAGTCATGGACAATAACGACGTCGTTCTGATGAGTTATTGGTCTATCCTAGAGTAAGATAGGCCATTCAAATGTTACTCATAACCTGTGAAGATGCCTTGCGTTGGCGACGACTGGAGCCAACTACTACGTCTCCCATCACCCAGGGGAGAGGGAAGGAGCTCTTGAATGAAGGTGAAGATCATAGTGGTCGGTGCAGCACCTCAGTAAGTTCACTACGGGCGTGATAATATTTCCTTTAACGGCTGTTACACTTCGAATAGAGAGACAAAGGGAAACACCTCATTGTCATCCGGTGGCGGATACAGAAAAAACTCAACGGGGAGGGCGCAACATATCTTGAGTTGTCTTTACTTTTATCGTAATAAAAGATCACAGTCAAGTCACAGCCAAAGTATAAGAAAATTTTATTTAAAGTGATTATAAACATGTAAAATACAATGCCATCTTATGATATAAAAAAGTTACAATGGGGAAGTTGCATGAAATTTTTTTCATCGAAATAATATATGATTCTTATAGCAATTTTCACCAGGAATCCATTTTCACCAATCAAACTTCTCGTAAACCATTGATTTTATCATGAAATTCATTTAAAACAGTAAAATGCGTCTGCAAACGCGAAGTTAGCTCTGATTGTTGGTGACGTTATTTCTCCCTACGGCGTTTTCGTTTTGCATGTACGGCCGCAGAAGCTACAATAAAGCAGTCGTTGAGAAAGTGAATATTTCGGTATTTTTTTAATCCGTGTCTTCTCTCAGACATTTTATGACGTTATTTAGTCACGTCAAGTATATTTAATCCATTTTCTGTATTCGTAGAACAAGAATATATCGAATATATGCGAAATGGAAGACGATTTCGTGAAAAGGCTGTTGCGATAATCTCCCAGAGGTGAATTCCATAAAGATGGCAATATATTTTAAAAGTAACCCAGACTTTTTGGCTGCAGAATTTAGAGAAGTGAAGGCTTCGCGGTAAGTTTTTCTAGTTTATTATGGCATTACTGGACCAGCTTTTACGAATGCAGTAGTAGCTACTCGGCCTCCGTTGAAAATTTCTGCATGAAATGTTGATGCATCTAGTTAGTGCAAATATAGTTTATATGGTACAAGTTATGATTTTTTGCTTTCTGTATGATATCAGCTTTTTGATTCAGTATGTTGTGAAATGCTTTCTGTGCACAGATTTAAGGTAATTTTTCTGTACACATTATGCACATCGTACTATGTACAGTTTTAAGGTGAGTTCTGTATGCATACTGTCTGAAGTGTGTACAGGTTTTGACAGGTTATGAACTTTTGTAGCCGCTTTTATAGTGGCTGCTTAACGATAGGCATAAGCATAAGATAATACAGCTTTTAATGTTAGCTATGAAACTTCTATCAGAAGCCTACAAAATAATTATAAGCTATTTAGCAAACTTATGATAAAATTCAATCATTTATGTTAAATAGTATTAGGTGCGCAACTAATCTCTCGCAGTTTTTTAAATGAAAAATACATCTTTATTTAAAAAAAGGTTATAAATGAATCATTCAAAGTATTATCCGTCGCTTCCTAAAAAATTTCCCCATCATTGAGGCAGAGCCCGAATATCGTTATGGTAGAAGTGATTGTCTTTTAAAGCTATCCTCTAATCCTGCTTTTTTGCACCAAACGGTTGTCAATGCAGGAATGAAGGACAAGCAACTTGTATTCCCTGACCTTTCTTATTACTCTCTTCACATGGGTTCTAAAGCTTTCTATTTGCTTAGTTAGCTTAACTTCATCTTGAGAGCTCTCTACATTCTTGGAAACTCTTGGTGGTCTAATTAAATCTCAAATTTTACCACTGAATGAGTGAACAGTTAGTTTGAACGCGCGATCTACTTTTACCTCACAGCCTTTTAGAATTTGCTCAAGAAATCCAGTTTATGCAAATGGTACTATCTATTTCCCGGCCACCATTACCCCTCGAAATGAAATTTTCTAAAGGAGAATAATATGATTTATTTTTTTTATTGAGTTTAGATAGAAATATTTGAGCTATAAACAATTCATTGATTTTATAGTAATGTTAAAAATGATTCCTTTTGAAATAATTGCGTTTGAAAAAACATTATTTCTATTTTTCTTCACAATCAGCGGTATAATGCACTGATTAGTTCTGTAAAAAAACGGATTTAGAGTTTCCTTCGCAATTCACTTTTTTACTTTATACCTATCGCAGCGTAATAAACTAAGCGCAATTTGTTATGCTGATCGCAGTAAAAAGAACTGATCCATACAATAGAAAATGTCACTCACTGCAGTGAGTACTGATCTATTTTTTTATGCTCCAATTCAAGTTAAACTTTGCCAAATTGGGTTACCTGGCTTTTCTATTTCTATTTCTAAACAATCAATAGTTGACTCTACATGTGAAGGCGAGCAGGAAAGGGAATTGGCATACTAAGCAACATCTTATTTTTGTCAACCCAAATAACTAGATTTTTCAAAAGACTAGCCACCGGAATAATGGAAGCAGAGAAATATCGTGCCGCTGTCGAGGGTGAGACATAGAGATCTTCTAGGCTAAAATATTGAAGGATTTGTTGAGTCTAATTTTCCTGAACATAGCAATAACAGGTAACCCAGTCTTTCCTGATAGCATATCGACAAAAAAATAATTTTCACAATCTACTCTTAAATACAATGCTGCCTTTTTTCCAAGAAAAACACAATATACTTGACCCTTTGGCTACATATCTCCCTGTCTGATTCCATGTCAGTCACTTATCATATCCATAGGAGAAGTAGCAGCATTGGCGGAAACAGGTTTCTTTTCTGAACACCAACAATTTTTGATTCTGCAGCTCGATTCTGTAAATGTGATATGGCCGTCACAAGCGGATTTCGTCAATGTATTCACGGCTTTGACGCTGGAGCGATTCTGAAACTTTATAGTGACGTCACTCTCACAGCCGCGTCCGTGAAAGTATTCACGCCGAAGAGGGCCCGTGGTAGCTTCGTCGCGGCAATGCGCTCTAATTTTTCATTATGAATTTACGCTGTGATTCATAATTAATAGCACATTATTCATTAATTACGATGGTGGCTATTTCATATTGTCACTTCGCATAAGTAATATGTATTAAAAACAAATAAAAGAAATGCATAAAGTTAAATTTACATTCGCGTCCTATTTAAATTGATTGGCGTTCATTGCGATTTAAGTTGGTGGGAAGTTAAACCTTGCGCTGAGGGTTTGACAATTATCTTATATTTGTGCATCTTCTAGAATGTACAATTAAAATACTGACAACTTAATTTTCATAATAATTTGGAGTAGAACCAACGGTAAAAGTATTGTGCGGTATTGAATGTTAACAGATTTATTTAATATTTATTTCGTAAGTTCAAGCCTTCGATTTGTTTTTATTAACGAGAATGGAGGCTCTTTACATACCTCCGCTACTTTTGCATGAGCATCAATGTCGACGGAGGCAATAGATGCACATATATACTTCGACGGCAGATACGCGATATCAACATTCCCTGCGATACGCGAGATTGGCGATGGATCACTGAGTTCACACCACGATTAATTCGTAGACGTTTAGATGGCTTGCCGGGGCATACTTTAGTACGTTAAGATAAACATTGATCATCTATTCCATCTCTTCCATGCATTATTGCTGCCGTTCAGTAACACGACCAACATGATTCGTTTTTCTGTTGACATTATAGAAATACTAAGACATGTAAACATCTCGTCCTCTAGCAGAAACTGTTAATAATCTACTCGTATTCGCGCCAGAAACATTTTCATCAGTATAAATCGTGAATAGTGGCATGTGCTTGCACAATCAGACATATATGTATACGCACCACAGCGCATTTAAAATTATATGTACTGAAATGATGAGAACAGCTCAAACACATACGAGAGTGAACCATTATTAAATAATAAAATAACACTTGTTCTCATTCCGCGTAAGCATTAGCTCCATATTATGAGGAAATTAGAGCTAATTGTGCAATTACGAGCCCGCTACGTGATAACTGACTTTGATACGCAGCACTTGACAACATATAAAAGAGGTAATATACAGTTTATAGCTATTAACTAATTAAGCAACCGTAACTTATCATTAATAGGCACTTTTAAAAGAAAAGACCTCACTCAAAATTGAGTAAAGAAGTATTATTTACTTTGGGAGTGAATATTCCACGGCATTGTATATGTTTCTCTATGGTAACTGAAGTTGCAGTTGGCCGCTGAAGTAAGTTTGTGTCGGAGATTCTGATTCGTTCCTCGCGTCCGCACAGCTACCAACATAAGAAACTGAATTGATCGTTCGCAATCCGTCAAACATCTCACGACACAGGCTTACAGGATCGCTTGAACGTCTTTCACGGTGAGAGGCGTGAGAACTCCACTGTGGTTCGAAGCACGCGAAGCACAGGTATGACATTTACAGAATCGAGCTGCTGGTTTCAATTGGTATGACTTTTCCTGACCTAGACTTTCCACCACTTCCTCAGGTTGTATTTACTCCTATGGCTCTAAGTCAGTTGATTGGAGGAGGTAGTGATTATGCATCAGTGAGTTTCTTACAAATTATACACTGCTAGGTAGCAAATATGGTTTCGAGGGAGTTCAGTTGGAATACTATGCATGTGAATCAATTGATTTCGGAGAGAGGGAGGGTAGCCTACTGTATGCACCCTTTAAGTATTCTTATCATGATTAATCATTGAAAAATTCAAAGTATACAATAATTATAAGACATCGGGTACTACGAGGGCCGTCAACCTACGATAACTCAGCAAAAACAGCATGCAAGCGACAGGCGGGTACTGCACGAACAGGGCAACTGCACGTCCCCCGCAACACACGCTCAAGTCATTTCTCAGCATAATTCTGTCGTAATTACTTAAGGTAAAGTGATCTTCACGAAGAAATCCCGTCGTTTTCGTCGACAAATCGTTCTTCCTCTTCATCGCCTTAATCCACTTCTTTCTTCTCGCTTTATTATTCGACATAAGGACGAATATTTTATTAGAATTTCGAGATGTATTTGAACGCATAGGCACCACGCAATATTTATTATTCGATATTATAAACAGCACTTTAATTAGGTAAACATACCGTCTTCCTGGCGTACGTATACCGCAACAATCTCGAAGCTCCACGCCTCGGACGTTAGCAACTCTGTTTGGGGAGAAATGACGTCACTCCTCTTGGACACACTACTTTCGTTCGCACCCCCCACTCCTCCACTTTGACCTTTAATATCTTGAAAACTAATGCTTGTATTGAAATTTCCCCCGGTAGATATTCTTTCCTAGAGGTTTACTACATTTTGACATAGTTTTCAAAAAATGTGAAAATTCCCCATTGTGGTTTTGCAATGTTCGGCAATACGGGCGGACCCGCAAGCCTAGCACACGGCTCCTAAGTCTTGGCGGCTGCCTCGTCTAATTCACGTCTAACGCTATCGGTTCACTCGTAGCAATTTTTGACAGAAGCAGTTTCCTTCGCATTTTATGAAGATTACGTTTGAATGATTTCTGCACTTGAATAGAATGAAAGGGAAATAGCTAATGGGATACTACAAAGCTACATGTAGAGCGATAGGGAACAAAAAGATACTACAAATATAAAGACACAAATTAATTCCGCGGTTCGATCACGAGCGCCAAACGGAATCGGAGCGAAAGGCAGAGGATGCGGACGATTGCTCCTTCTTTTGCGGAATTCAGCAATTAGGGCATCAAGGGGAGAGAATTATAACTTACAGTGAGTGAAATCCTTAACACCAATGAGGCACAGAGCTTCTGCTTCTCCTTACCTGTAAAAAGGAGGATGAAAACGTAAGTCAACCAAATTTGAAGATTGCTTCAAAGGTCTTGAACAAAAAAAGGGGAATTAATATTGACAAAGCTTACAGTTACTTACAAACTGGTCAAAATGATTATAAAAGTGGGCATTTTTTATATTTTATCAAAATATATCACTTTATACAACGAAATTCAATTTCGAAGAAACTCATCGATATAGTCCCCAAGGATATATTCAAGTAGTGAGAAATCAAAAATAGCAATGAAATAATATAATAAAGAGATGAAGTTCTCCGCATCGTCTGCCATGAGAAAATTACCGAGGATGCGGAGTTTTCATCGAAAGCGCAAACTGCATTCTTAATGATTTTTTTACTTACTTTAGCGCCAACATTTTAAAATTTCAACTCATGACCGTCGTCCGATTCCAAGTTCAGGGGAATTTTTTCCTGCGTCAATTTCATTTGAATTTATTTCACCGCCGTTCACGCTGCATGCCTGATATATATTACACGTTCAACTTGTGTCTCAGGAGATGCAATCTCGTGTCGCTATCGCTTGCTGTTAGTGATCCAAATGCTCGTCAACAACACCGAAAGGCATTGGCGAGGTTTCTCGAAAGGGGATGACGAACACCCCGGGGTGGACGGCTTTAATTTGGCCGGGGCGACACACTGCCCTCATAACCCTCGAGCTCACTTCCAAAGCAACTCGTTCAATTAGGAGCACGACTCTTTTTCATCTCTCCGACTTCCTCCGGTTCCCGGTTCTTATAAAGAAGTAAAAAAAACTTGGCGAAAATATGAGCCAAATGCAAGACTGGAAAATAGAAAGAGTTCCACAGATGATTTACGCATTAAGTTGAGAGACTCGGAGGCTGCGCGCCAGGCTTAGATTGCTTGAGCAATTTTAAATAGAGCGACACGGAGAATATCATATTAGAGCCTCAATTATAATTTCAGGTCCAACAGAAACGATAAAATATGAGAGATATTTTGCCGAAGCGATTGTAACAGGAATTCGTTTTTTCCCCGAACTGTAAAAGACTTTAATTAGTTTTAGGTGGATCTTGGTACGCGCATCTCCTTTCCTTCCTTGTGTTAAGGGTTGGTGCGCTAACATCCATGACATACGCTTACTGAAGCGGCTTGCCAGGTGGTATATAAATGCAGATGAAGATACAGACTATGTTTACGTGAACAGCTTGTACATATCTATTTGAGTGACTCGTTTAGCGACTTTTTTCTCTGAGTTAATGTCAATACCCTGAACAGTTTACAACGCGCTTCGTGGCTAAAAATAGTATTTTTTACATATTGACATATACCTTCAGTCAGAATATTAGCTTCAAAAATTCGAATTAAGTCACACAGTTGTAATTGATCCAGAATGAAATCAGTCACAATAAATGCAGGGATTAAAACGTAAATACGGAAAACATGAGCGAATTTTTCCTTGATTAGTTTTTGGAGTCTTACTTGGTCGAAAATTGCAGGCATTAGGGGCAATAGGCAACGCACATCTTCGCCATCCCTTCTTACAAATGGGTCGTTCCATCTTACGTCAACAAACGCTTGACCACGGGCTCTAAAATTTTTATCTAAATTTCTTTCCGCGCATTTATTCACCTGTAAATATTAATACCTGCTTGAAAACGGCCCGTAATTGTACGCCGATAATTTAATTCACACTCAAATATGTATTGCGTCAAATAAATAGTGAAATCACGAGATATCTCATCTCTGGCTGGCTAATTTTCATTTTTTTTTTAATTTTTGTCTCGAATTCCATCATTCATGAATGGTATAGTTTTAAGCGACTTTCAGCGCCCTTTTCCAAAATTCAGGTCCTTAACGAATGCCATTACTCCGCAAAAATATTCGTCACCATTATGACGTGAAATCCCCGAAGGAATCATAACATATCATAGACTTGTGAGTAAACTTATCGAAAATATGGAATGCTATAAAATTTTATTGAGTTGCTCAACCCCTGCTTTCCATCCACATAAATGGTTTTAAATGAAAAGAAAAAAACATAATCTTAGATTTTCCCGGCGTATCAGTTGCAGAAAGGTTTCTCGGGTTTTCCACCGGTTGATGTCGTCCATGTCTCCCTGGGAGACATGGACGACATCAACCGGTGGAAAACCCGAGAAACCTTTCTGCAAAAAAACATAATTTTGGCAGTTGTTTTTTTTTCAGAACATCCAGTACCTAAGCATAAGACTCAAAATCCCAAATCAATACACATCATACGTAACTTCTTTGAAGACGTTCCCTGACGGAGCGCGTTTTTAAACTTCGAGACTATATTATAGGTCCATAAAAAACACGTCTCGCAGTCGACGGTAAATCCTTGAGAGGCCAGTTTATTTCCTAACAGGGAGCTGTCGCTTTAACGTCAGCAAAGCTTTTTATGGTGCCATTCCAATTCACTACCTTCCATTCGTCAAAATAATTTTCAGCGGAAAGTATACACAGAGAAACTGTAGGTAGCTAAGTATTACTTGCCCAAAACCATTCACAACGAATTTAACCCCTGAAGTAAGATATATTTGAAAATCATTATCCTAAAAAAATACATCGCACGCCTCTTTCCATTAAAACTCTCCTGAATATACATCAGACAGTCGGATACTTTAACATTATGGAAATATATATCATAAATATATATCATTCATAATATCATGGAAAACGGTTATAATTTAAATGTATTCTACCAGTTAAGGAGAATTCGCTCGGAGCACTATAAGCGAATTACTCCGACCGACTGCATTCCCTCCCGTGATTGACCTCCCTCTTCAGCTCACAATACTCCCATCGCATTCAACCAAATAAACTTATAATCTTCCTCCCTCCCTCCCTTACCTAACGAATGACTACTTCTAACACAGATTTAAAAATCGTGTCACCAGTCAACGCAAGCTCCATTTAAACCTTCTCTCATCTCTCTGATAACAACTTTTACTTTAAGCACGTAACTCCTGAGACTCTGATCGAAGTATTGGAGTTCTCCAAGTCAAATGCCACTGGAGTTGACGACATTCCAGTAAAGATTATTCAACTTGCCAAATATGCCCTATTACCTTACATCCTTGAAATTTTCAACCATTCTCTCGATAATTCAGTATTTCCATCGGAGTGGAAAAAAGCACTTATTCGTCCGATAAAGAAGACAAAAAATGCAAAATTACCTTCTGACTTCCGGCCAATCTCTATTCTGTGCGCCCTGTCGAAAATGTTGGAGAGAATTGTTTTCAAGCAAGTTACAGAGTACCTAAATAACAATAACAAACTTGACGCTATGCAATCAGGTTTTCGGCATGGATACAGTACGCAGACGGCACTACTAAAGATAACCGATGACATTCGACTTCATATTGATAAGCGTATGGTTACAATACTAGTTCTTTTTGATTTCAGTAAAGCATTCGATCGAGTTGATCATAATCTACTAATCCATAAGATGGTGAAGCTTGGTTTCTCTTGTTCAGCTTTAAACTGGTTCTGCTCCTACCTAGGCAATAGATTTCAAGCAGTCTTAGGACCTGAAAATAACTTATCCGCATGGGCTCCAGTATCTTTCGGAGTTCCTCAAGGATCTGTCCTGGGACCTCTGCTATTTTCTATATTTGTCAATGACATTTCAATTGCGATTAAAAATTGTAAATATATGATATATGCAGATGACCTTCAAATATACATCCATACTTCGATTAAAAACATAGCTGATAGTATTAATCTAGTGAATCATGACGTGAGAGAAATCACAAAATGGGTGGGTAAAAACCACCTCATACTGAACTGTTTGAAAACGAAAGCAATAATCATCGGTAGCTCAAGGATCCTAAACAAAATAGATTATAATCACCTTCCTCCAGTTGTAGTTGGTGACCATCAAATACCGTTCAGCGACTCTGTTCGCACTCTTGGACTAACCCTCACAAAAAATTTGTCTTGGAACCAACATGTGAACGAAATCTGTAATAAAGTCAATATCACACTGTATCAACTAAAACTGCACAAGCACTTACTTCCTATATCCACCCGAAAAATGTTAATTTCTACCCTGGTATTCCCTTCCTTTGACTATTGTAGTCTTGTTTATAATGACATGCCTAAAGAGCTGGATAAAAAGTTACAAAGGCTACTTAATTCATGTGTAAGATATGTATTCAATTTAAGAAAGGATGTTCATGTATCACAGTACAGAATCAGCCTTGGTTGGCTAAATCTTTGTAATCGAAGGAAATATCTACTCGGTGCTCTTCTTTTTAAGATTTTCAGAGAGAGAATCCCTAATTATCTCCGGGAAATCTTTATGAACAGATCAGTAACCACCCATATGTCATCTCGCAAAAATGACTATTTATGTTATCCTACTCCACGTACTAATATCTACCAGAAATCATTTCTGATAACGGGATCAAAATTCTGGAATTCTCTCCCTGAGGATCTTAGACAGAGGGGCTCCATCCATGCTTTTAAAATTAAATTGTACATGGATTTACTCAGTGGAGAGCAAAAATAAACTCCCACGAAAATACAGCCTATTATGTATCATTATTATGTATTATGTACTATATTCCGTCTGCCTATGATGTCAAATTTCAATCCTTGTTACGTGTTATTTCTTTTTTATAGGTGCGTATCAAACAACTTTACTTGACATTTTTCATGAACTTTTTGCTTTGATGAGCCATTATTTTTGTAAATTGTGTTTTTTGCTCCAAGGGTTTTTTCCCAGAGCATAATAAATATCTATTCTATTCTATTCTATCATTTATAAGTTTCCTCTCAACACTTCCACGGGATTTCTATTGAAAAGTAGAAAACAAGGAAAACAAGAATGGCATTTATTATTTGTCCACAACGATTCAGAACAAGGATGACGTCAAAAGAAATTTTAATCGAAAATCAATATCCTAAAAATATTATACTTTACGTCATTTTTTAATAAAACCTTCATCTTTTACAATAGTACCTATCTATGTTCAACAATTAAGTAAGGCTATTTATTTACTAAACATTATGTCCATATTTTTTTTGGTACCTTTTCCACTCCGTCCAGTAATGGATTCCAATACCCCACAAAAAGGACCCGTCTTCAAGATGAAGCAAAACCCCATGGGAAGCAATAGAGAGCAGATTATAGACGGCAAAGAGACACTGCAGAAAATCATGAAAAATTTTACAGGGTCGTTCGAAGGCGGGCCCGAAGTGCACTCGGGGGAAAATGGCGGGACCTTCACCACGAGGAGATGGGATCTCTCTCTCACACACTCACTCACTCACAGCGCAGGGGATATGCGGGCCTTGGCGTCGCTTACGGCCCCAGATTTACGAGCACGACGCCGCCTTCACTTCCGGGATTCTACCGTGGGCGTCGCTGCGGTCGCAGGGTGGGCCCAAGGGACACATCTTGGCGTGAGATTTCATCCCGAGTAGACATTCCCCCACACAGGTAAGGCTAAGAAAGGCTTTAATAAAGAGGATCCCAAAAGACAACGGTAAAGATAAGTATGAAACGCAATACTTATGATACAGCATTATTATTCAAGTATTCGACCGGCTACGGTTGGTATACATGGAGTTTTTGCATATAACCCAGGCCTGTCTTTCCTCCCTGCTTGGTCTTCTCTCTCCGATTCACAAGTATGCCTAATCCCTTTCATTCTATCAATAAATTCTATTCTCTTCCTTCCTCTCCCTCGTTTACCTTAAATTCTTCCCTCTAAAACTGTTTTCAACATCCCCTCCCCGCTAAGTACTCGCTCCATCCATCCCTTTTGTCTTCTCCGTATCTTATCTAGCAGCTGCCTATCATCATCCGCCATATCCAGCACTTCGTCCTTCCTCTCCGTCCACTTCACCTTCTCCTCTCTTCGCTAAACCCACATCTCGAATGTCTCCACTCCCTTCTCGTCCTCCAACCTTAGTGTCCGCACCGCAATACGGTTTTCTATTCACGAACGCCTCCTTCGCTAACAAGATATGAAAAAATAAGGGAAGGTAATCCTAAACCTAGGTCAATCAGTAGGGATAAATTGAGTGCCCGCAAGAGTTCATGCAAGATGTACCCCGAAGATAGATAAGAGCTAAAACCTTTTTTAAAAAGAGCACCTGGTTAATTCACGAACGAGAAAAGCGTTCTATGATATCACAGATAGACACAACGATGACGAGAGTTTTTAACCTTCTATCCGGAAAGCAGTTTGGCTTCAGAAGAAAAAGGGTTGCCAGAGAAGACATTGCACTTCTGAGAACAATTGTTGGAAGATATTGGGAGAGACGAAAAGGTGTAAGCTTCACTTTTATGGATTAGGAAAAAATCATATGTCAGGATAAAATGGAATGGCCTAATGGAGATTCTTTAAATTAAGAAAGTAGAGCGGTAGGATAAGAGGCTTATTAGGGCATTGTACAAGATCCAGACGGTTGCTATTAAAGTTAATGGAAGACTAACAATATGGATCAACCTGGCCACGGGGGGTAAGGCAGGGCTGCTGTCTTTCACCCACCTTATTAAAAATATATACATGAAAGATATGGCCATTGAAGCCACGGAAAGTGAAAAAGGGAGAGGGATTGAAGGAGGAGTGATAAGTCAGGATGCGTCAGGTTTGCCGATGTCATGGTGATTCTAGCCGATAAGAACAAGACACTTCAAGGAATGATAAAAAGTTTTGAGGGAGGCGTGAAATACTATGGAACGAAAATATATGTTGTGAAAAAGAATGTTATGTGGGTAAATGATGGCGGAAATGTGAATTTTATGATCAATGGGGAGGGAAAGATGTTATGAATCAGTTTGGATCTAAAGCTGAGGAAGAGACTGACGAAATGCTATGTGTGGAGTTTTGTGTTGTATGGATGCGAAACGTGGATCTGGGGAAGAAAAGATAGGGATAGGATGAACGCCTTTGAGATGCGGGTGTGGAGGATGCCGGAGAAAGTGAAATGGGTGCAAAAAGTGAGGGATGAGGAGGTGTTGGGTAAAGGGTTGGGGAGGAAAGAATACTACTCAGAACTGTAACGAAGAGAAAGGGGAATTGGAAAGAGCATATTTTGAGAGGTAGGGGGATTTTGAATACAGAAGTCGAGGGAACAGTGAAATGAGAAAAGAGAAGAGGAAGAAGAAGGCTGAAGAAGGCAGACGAAGTGAGGTTAGGAAGAAGGTGTAAGGAGGAGGAGGAACGGGATAGGAAGAAGTGGAGACGATTTTGGTGTCTGGAATTTGCCAGTGGGCAGAAAACCAGCAGGTGATGTTGATATTCAACAATCTCGTGCCGTCAATCAGTCGACCATTGACTTTTCTTGGTATTGCATCTGTTTCGTGGTTGCATTGTCATAACTTATTCAAAGTTATAGTCGATAATTGCCACTTTGGTATCTTCATTTTAACGTATTCGATCAAGAAATTATCTCAATTAATTTATCGTTGTAATTTATTGGGCTAACAGAACGTGCAAATTATTTTGAAAATCGTCTATCTATCGTACTTAAGTTAATCTCAGTCCTTTGGATTGTAACTTACGCCTTGTTATTGTAAATGGCAGTAATTCCAGTGATTTTGTGACAACTTAAAAATACTCTACGGAGCAGTAGCTTGAAATAACTTTTGTTTTTACTCCAAGGGTGCTTCCTAAAGCAGGCAAACTTGTATTTATCTCTCTACCATAGGGTAACAAGTGAGGGAGATTGAAAACGCATTAGCAAGCACTCAATGAAAACGAATTCCAAATTTAAGCTTTATCTCCATTTGCTACAGTGTCCACCAGGCAGTCATTTGACCTTAACCGAGAGAGTCTACAACCTCATTGAAGTTTGTGATACCTACGAAGCATTTCACTTCGCTCCATTCACGATGGATTGGCAAAACTAACTTTTCCAAAGGCTCCTATCTCATCTGCAAACTCCTCTTCGTAGGCATAATACTCTACGCTTTCCTTATTCTTCACAATACTTCCATCAAAAATCCCCTGCCCGCTCTTCCATTGAAATATGTTCACCGAGTTCGCCTACAGATTTTCTCCACCGTATTCACCTCCAACCCGTCAACTTTCAATGCATCTTCCACATCGAATACTTCCCAACTGGGAATTTGCTATTGAATACTTATATGTTCTTGCACCATCATTCCATTCAACAAAATCTTTATCAAAAAGTTTCATGCACTGAACAAGAGAAACCATACTTACTACGCCTTGAATTCACATTTCAAAGTTTTAAAGTATTGATATCCCAAGACATGAATTGTCCATGTAAATACCATACCTTTTATCTCGGAGTATTCTCTACTGTCTTCACCATGGATTGATTAAACATGTACAAAGAGGTACTTCTTATTGATTAAACTCATCCTAATGTTGAAAGCTGGTTCATACGGAGCATTTTGTGGTTCACCAAGTCCCTCTTTTCAAATCGAATAATCCGAATCATCGACCCAAAATCAGGCCTTTCCAGAAATCCTCTTCCGCCGAATTTAGTGACGACGACGCATTGCCAGTTTACCTGCAGAACTGAAGGTCACGGCCTACAATTATAAGCTTGCATTTACAGGCGACTATATCAAAAATTGCCCCGATTAGTGTGGTAAGACGTAGTTACATGTAAAAATAATACAAAATAAAAGCAGTGTTTTACAAAATAACGTTTTTATCGCGAACTAAAAGGAATACAATAAATTTTCTAAGAACCTAACAGTCTCTTTAAATAAATTTACCTATTTTAATATAAGCTAATTTTCATCAGCTGGTTATAATTCAATTTCCAATAGACATACAGATGGAGGTTAATTTAGATTTTCTGCATTCTCCATTTACAACACGTGATTCTAAGCAACAGTCGTGACGAGGCAAGATACTCAGAAAAGACAGTGCATCTTGGTATGGTTTCACTGGTGTTCGGTAGATGATTGCAAGAAATTCTTACCTTGGTACTAAGTCTTATGACTCAGTCGATAAGCTGGCTACAAGCCATCCACAGCTCATGATAATCTGAAGTAAGGAATTATGAACTGCATTCGAATTAAAAAAAAGAATCCACACGAATATGCAAATTCATCAGAGTGAAACCAATCTGAAGAAAATCATCATCTTCCTAAACTTTACAACTACTATATATTTCTTAGAAAAATGATCCAAGAATTTCAATCCCAATTTCACCACGGGGTTAAGGCGACATTCTTCCCTAGGACTCGAAAGGCAGGCAGTCTCTCCAGAAGGGCAAAGAGGAAATTTATTTTCCCAGCGAATCTTTCGCCGAACTCTCAACCGTGGGTCCGTCCATAAAAAGATCCTTTCCAATATTCGTTCCCTCCCTCATTATGGGCGGCCATAGAAGGGCTTCGCAATATTCACGACACTCCCTCAAGGGCAAGCAGGGAAATGAAAGGCCCCTCCTCCCCCCCCTTGCCTAACCTTTCAGGAATTTTTCCATTTCTCTCGGGGCAACGCCCGGGGAACTACGCCTGATGAATTACTACCTCCTCTTTTTTTTACTCGCTATTTCGTTTTTTCACCTGCCTCTATATGCATCAATACCGTACGAGGATATTGAAAGTTATTATGAAAACATTTCTATATCGAACGCTCAGGATACCAACAAACATATACGAAAGAATACCAAATTATTCATATAACTTCATGTACTTGAAGAAGAGAAAGCTAGGCGTATGCAAATTTCTAAGATGAAATGGTGATAAAACTCATTCATACCACGTAAATTTCGATGCTTGAAAATTATATTTATCAGGCACTTGATACCAATATTGGAATGGATACAAAGACGAATAGGGACCTACAAATAATTAAGAATAAAAATATTAAATAAAAATGACTAAATTACTCACGTGAATAAAAATAAAATACACACGAACCTAAAAACTTAACGGTGACTGATAATCAAAACGTAAAAATAGATGGGTTAATCCAACATCCCGGGAGAAGCCCACAACAATTACTAACACTCCTAAAAGTACATGCGAGGTGGCCGAGGGAAGGGACCGGCCCTGAATGAGAGTTAATTATACAAGCCTGTGGCTTAGTGCGGGGTGAGATCTAGCCTCGCATTAATAAATTAACACAAGGGTGAGCGGATCCCAGGCGAAACGGAAGTGTTGAGGAAGTGTTGGGGAAGCGTCGGACGGAGTGTTCGGGAAGTGGCGGGCAAGTGTTGGGGTAGCGTTGAGGAGGTATCGCGGAAGTGTTCGGGAAGCAGATTATGGCCCACTTGGAACGCTTCCGCGGAAGTGTTTCGGAAGCGTTCGGGGAGTGTCGACAACGGTCGCGGTCGAGTGTCGGGGAAACGTCCAGCGAGCGTCGAGGAAGTGTTTCCCACGCTTCGGAAGCGTTCCGGGAGTGTCGGGGAAACGTCCGGGAAGTGTTTCAACCACGAAGTGGCGAGGAAGTGTTCGGCAAGCGAAGGGTCGACAGTCAGGTAGTGTTGAGGAAGTGTTCGGGAAGCTGCCGGGAAGCGTTCACGTACCGTTAAACGCTTCCTGAACACTCCCGCAACACTACCCGGACACTTCCCCGAACGCTTCATTTTCGACAGGGATGATAGGTACAAAACAGAAAAGTGAAGAAAGTAATTTAACCACAAAGGAAAACTGCTGAAATGAAGAATCTTCCCATATTTCATAGTTGTCCATCATTTTAGGATGTCCTTTTATAAAACATAGCGTTTCATGGCAAGCAAATCACAAGATGTTGCTAAGAGAACGAAAAGAATAAAAATAAAGCCCACTACAAAGGCTCACGGAAGAAGCTTCGTTTTCAAGACCTCGAAGCGTAATAAAACCCTTACACAAAATTAGATTCCCGAAATAATATACAATAAGTAATAAATTAAATTAAAGAAGATTAATTATTTATGCACAAAATTAATACATTGAAGTAACGACGCGTCCTATAATATCATATAATACAATCGCATACAATTTGTAAAACGAGTTCCATGTTTATCATTAAAAAATCCACTAAAAAATTCTAACGAAAGAAGTTTTTCTTCACCGGAGAAAATATTACAAGACTTCAATACAACACTGGCATACCTATTTTACAATTGTTTAAAACACAGATTCTAATTAAAAAAGAGAATATAAAAATAAAACGAAACTAATAAAGATTAACTTGAGCAAGCGGGAAAGAAAAAAATATTCACAATCTTACGTGATCGCATTAATTATGGTCTCCAACATTTGAGATGACTCGACGACTGTTAATATACCCTATTTTCATAGCGATAGGTTGTGTGGTATGGAAATGCATGAAAAACAAACAGACCTACGTACATTACACTGGCAGAACATATATTCTGTCAAAGGGAATTAGTGCACACAATGCTTACTAAGCCCAACCGGCCCCGACACTTTCTGTGTCTTTCTAAAGGGTAGTACAACCACTCTCTAGGTTATAAGGTCCCTCCAACTCAAGTGTACAAGAGGTCGCGAAGTGACACATTAATTATCGAAGCCGGTTGGGATAAATAAACGTTGTGTCGAACACTACAATGTCGTTATTACTCCCAAAAGCATTGGAGCGATCGACGAATCAATCAGTGCAGAAATTCGTTTTTAGGTATTCAGATGATGATGAACGATTTAAAGGATCCACGGAAGGGTAATATCATTTCAATTCGACAAATTATTGGACCCTTAGGGTCTCTGATTTTGGTAAAAATTTTGACACTGAAAAAACGGTCCCAGAGCAAAGACAAGACAGAGCGAGGAAGCCCCTCCTCGTCCGCGAAATGAGCGAGGCAACCGCACTTGAAAAAAAATATCCAAGAAAACGTCCTCCACGCACATTTAAGCGGTCCGACAGCTTCAAAACTAAAACACGCCAACGGAAAGAAAACGAGATAGTGATGAGACCTCAGCGAAGTTTGGGGCTTAAATTGGCAGCGAGGCGTTCTCTTCGAAAAAAAAGGAATCAAAGCCAAGAAAGAAATCGTGTGCTCAGTGCAAGAGACCCTTTCCCAAATGAAGCGCTCGCATTTCAAGAAAACGTCTGTCTCTTTCTTTTGAGGATCACTTCTGTCGCGGTATGAAGAGGCATCAACGGATAATCCAGAGACACCGCTAGCTTCACCGCTTTTTGGTAGACATCTCGAGGAGATGCGTAAGGAGAAGATACGCGGGGAATAACTCAACGCAGGTGGAATTAGAAGAGGAGGCGAAGCCGCAGGACGATCTTCATTGCAAACAGAAGATTCATTTGGGATATTCTCCCGTTAAGGTCTTTAACTTACCGGTTACACTTCTAGACGATTGGCAAAGCTGACCAGAAAATAAACTTGAAGCCTTCCGATTACGAATTAGTCCCAATACCTCCAATCTACGGCTATTTTCATAAGAAAGTCCATGAAATTTACCAAGTCCAAAGAGAAGATATGACATAACATAAGCAAGCGAAACCATATGCATACATCGGAAACCTGTGGAAAAACTGTATGCCAGAGTATTCCATGGGTATGTATTCCCCACTTGGCACCAGTGAGGATTCAAAGAGCCTTTCTACGAAAATATCCTTTGAATTTTCCTTCGAAATACGACGATTAAGTGATGCAGACCCATAGGAAGACCGAAGAAAGCTTTCCACAAACAATTCATTTTAAATCTACAAGACAAACTTTTTGGTGATAAACTTGTTAGAAAATGTAGTACAATTTGAGGAAGTAATTAGTGTTGCATGATCAGTAGTCGCAGACAACAGACGACTCGTTTTTCTCGCAATAGTATCAGTAAATATAAAATTACTATTCCAGTTTTTAAACTACTTCCTTAATCTAAATTCCAAAATGAAATAATGACAGAATCCAGACGGTTGAGAATGAAAAATCGAATTATTCCAATTAAATGGGAATCGTTAAAGTGCTATTAAACCTATGAGTCCCAATGTCTTCGCTGAGGGACAAGATCTTCTCACGACGTCATAGGTAAACTAATAAAAGTAATAAAAAAATTCCCATTCGAAGGACTGGCATAAGAATATCTATAAGAATTTTAACCAAGAGAAGAGGTCTAAATTCCACCGAAACACAGTAAGCTAACTGAAAGACACGTGATAAAAAGTCGACGTCGATCGTAGCGTAAAGTATACAATGTTCTGAAAAGCATAATGTGAAACAATTGGCAATAAGGGTGGGCAGTTTGAGCAGATATTTTCATCATAATGCGCCAGTGAGTGAGAACGTGAAGAATAAGGCGTGAGAGAAAGAAAAGGGCGCCCGGACTGCAGGACAGGAGAAATAAAAAACAAAGAACATGCGACGGCGAAATTCAATTTAAGAAAAAGAAGCATTCGCGGCGGAGAAGCAGCCAGGTATTCCTTTCATCTCTCTCTATCTCCCCTCTGGGGCGCAGGAGGAAGGAATTGGAAGGAGGGAAAGAGAGGCGGAGGAAGAGAGAGAGAGAAAAGGAGAAAATAGAGAGAAAGACGAGGCGAGGGGTAAGGGAGGGAAACGAATTAGTCGACTGAAGAGAGAATAGGAGGAAAAGGAAGAAGGAATTGTGCAGTAAACGAGAAAATGAAAGGAGATTACAGCGGGAATGCCTTGAGCATGGACAATAAGAATAATAAAAAGATGGAGTACAAAGGCAGAATAAATAAATGTATGCGGTGGCGCTCTTTTCTTCAGCGCGGGAAGTTGGTGCTCGGCGCCCTCTCACAATATGTGCGGATGCGAACCACTGGTGCTAAGGGCGATCGAATATTTATCTTCACTTGTCCACTCACTTGTTTTGAAAATGATGCAGTGTACTGAAAAAAGTCGACGATTGAATTTTAAATTGTAGAAAGCAAAATTGTTATTTTTCTAACTTCATTCAATACTCCTACTCAACATAGTGATAAAACAAAGGTGGGCAAAAGAACGAAATTCTCGGGATAATTCGAGTCAAAGAGTAATCTATTAACCGATGAGAATAAATATAATCTCTTGCAACATTAATTTGGGGGCGTTGTAGCCCGCTGGGTGGAGTGGTTGACACCTGATCAATGAGTTTCGAGTTCAAGTGCAGGGCATAGAAGTGGCTTAGTCATAGAAAGAAGAAAAAAGGGATTTTTAAAGTTGTAACCAATCTACTCAACATTCAACACAGGAGAACTTGGAAAATAAAATGTAAGAAAAGAGGAGAGATCGAAAACGAGCAAAAAGCTGGAGATTGGGAAAACATAGTACAAGCCGGTAAACACGTGCCATGGTTCACACAAATTATGCAAAGAAATGAAGGCAATGATGAGCTCAAACACTAAGCAGTTTATTTAGTGAAGTGTGGGTGAAAATTTATAATAAAAGTAAAAATAACATTAAAAATATCTTTACACTGACTCTTTGAAATAAACATTACAATAGAACCTGAGGAATTTCGAGGAGAAAAGATTTTGCGATGCCAAAGTCATGGGTTAGAGAAGTTAGGACACGCGGCACTTTTTCGCTTGAAACCACTTTCCTGTATCGGCGTGTTCACCCGACCTCAGAACAAGAGGACGCTCAGACGCGAGACAATTTCGGAGAAGGGAAGTGGTGGCGGGTCGAACCCTTGCGGGACTCGCTCCGTGGGTGTCGCGCTCCGTGGGAATTTGCCGAGCGTAATGGAGTGCCAAAAGGCATTTGGCGGCGCATTGATGCAAATGAAGGCGGAAAGGCCTTTTGATCTCCTTTCTCGGCACCGAAAATCTGCATCGCAGCGGCTACACACCCAGCGCCACATCCCGAGATTTGATCCGACGCGAGAATGCGAGCATCCCCCCGGCGGGGGTGCCGACGCTGGGTGACTTGGCTCCGATTGCCCGGCAAATAACCCTCTCTGCATCTGCCCAAACTCAAAACGACACCCCATCACCCACTCTCCTCGGCGCAGCATTTGTTCAACGACGCGGGAGAAGTGCAACGCACGCAGAATGCAGACACAAAGGGAACTCATGGAATGAAAGACTCTCAATTCGAATTCCTTTCTCTCATTTCCACCACCCTAGCCCCAAGAATAGAGGCTTCTGGGATTTGATATTACAGGAGGATACACAAAATAAGTTGGACAGAGAGAGTGACCATTAAATTAGTTTATATTCCACTTATTATGCTCCTTCACGAATGTTTCTGGTGAAGAGCCAATATATCTATTTTCTGCGGATTTCATTCTTAATTTATATTTTTTTCCTAATTTAGTGAAAAGATATTTATGATAAAAAATGTAGACTCTTTTTGGTAATTTTCTTACATTATAGAATGGCGGAAATAAATACATGGTTTTATTTTAGAATTGATATATAACCATAAATACCTTCACAATGGGAATCACTTCCGTTCTTGAGTAAATAATCTACCTACCGAGTATTTACCCGGACTCCATTGTCAGGGGTGGCACATACGGAGTATATTCCATTTTTGGACAGGCGAAAGCTAGCAGTCTATAAAAACTGTTTATTTGAAGGCAACTGGCAGTTGTCCCCAAACCTCAAATAATACTGCGTTGTGATAAATCTCATTCGGTAAAAAATACCCTCATGTGTTCCTCGTTAATTTTAATAATTAATTAATGCATTACCCTCTCATTCAACTGGATTCGGCGAGATGTGGCGGAACAACACGGAGATTGAATTAAATAAAAGCTTTTCGTACTTGGTCCACTTTTGAATTGCAAAAATAAGCATCGTATTTCTCTGCATAGCATTACCATCAGGTCGATTGGATGAGACGGAGATCCTGATCAGCGGAGGAGCAGATATATATCGTATATAATGAACCAGAGGAGGAGAGGAGGCAAAAGACAATACGGGGGGGGGAGGGGAGGGGTAGGCAGCGCTGGGAAAGCGATGGTAGGGTCAATGCAATAGGTGAGGCCAACGGGGGAAAGAAATGTATGACAATGTATTACAATCACCACAGGGGATTCTTTTATTCAACCCCTTCTCCTCTGGTACGACATACGTCTGTTTCTCCGCAGCGCCGCAACTTGAACTCGATTGATTTCCCCCTTCGCAATTATCTGTTCTTCTAAAAAAGCAAAAATATTTCACTACAAATGCCCTCAGATTATATTTTCCGCGAACTTCTTCAAACAGTTTCAAACAAAATGATTACAGTCCTATTTTATAAACTGTTTGAGGAATACCAAGTGTATCATCTGCTTATAAGATCTGTGATTTATTAAGTCATTAGTCCGGCAAGATAAAGATGGAAATGGTGAAAAACACGGAGCAAGTTTTTTTGGCGAAATTCGACAGATGGGCACCATTACATGTTCGTCTCGTCAAAATGTTAAGGCAAGACGTCTCGTGGAACCGCTTAGTGTGAATTACAATTCAAACTTCCTTTTGTTTCACTGGGCTCTCTCGGAGAAATCTGTCACTTGACAAATCCATTCACTTTGAAACCGCAGAATAAACTCAAGGCTGACAAAGAACGCTCACGAGCAGTATTTCCTGAGCATAAAGAGCGCAAATTTGAAGGATGAAACTCTCGAGGAGAGAGAAAAATATCCTCCCCCACTACCAAGGCACAAGTAGGAGGAAGATGGGGTTCTTTTCACCATTAGTCACCTAATCCGAAAAAATATGTCACGGATTTCATTTGCTAGTGAAATAATAGCGATTAATTGGTGAAGGAGTCCTTTATGAACAGGTAAGAGCAAGTTTGGATGATCGTTAGAGAAGAAAATGGCAAGCGGAAAGTCAATGCTTCATGGTGAGGAAACGTGGATGCTGAATGGAAGCTTTTAAGGGTACGCAGAAGATTGGAGAAGGACGAAGAGGATGAGGAACGATGAAGTGCTGGACATGGTGGGTGAGGACAGAAAGTCTCTCCTACTTCCATGGGCTTTCCTCTTCATTTCACAATGAGGCCTATTCCCTTTCACTACATCTTAAAGTCCTCTTCTCTTCCTTTCTCTCTCTCTCTCTCTCTCTCTGTGCCAGGAGTTTCCGGTGCAGATATCCAAATAGTTTCTATTGCCTCTATTGATTATCATTTCATTTTCTCTTTATTGACCGTCATTTTACTAGTGTAACTTATCAAGTAATTTCAGTTTAAATCCTTCATTGGTTTTTTACTTTTATTTTATTGAATGTATTCCTTCTAACATCTGCATATATTCATCATTTCTCTTCAAAGATTTTAAAATGCAGTTTTAATCCCTCAATGATTTTTTAAAACTTTATTCCATTCATGTAATTATTTAATCTCTCCACTACCGTCCTGTAAAAAGCCCTGGCCCGGGGGAAGAGTGGACCGGATTGTGGTCCAATCCGGGCCAGGTAAATAAAACACAAGTCAAAGCCTCTCTAACTCAACATTCTACACTCCAACACTCTTTTCAGCATCCTCTCCCCATTCAGTACTCGCTCCATCCATACCTTCTGTCTCCTCCGTATCTAAATTAGAGATAAATGGTCTATATCGACCTTTAGCACGGACATCGGACTCTATGTGTAACCACGTAAATGATGGACCCACAAGTCTACATTCCCTGGTTCCTCTTTCCCAGAGAGAGGCCCCTTGGAAAACGCAACAACCACAATCACGCCCCTGCTTCCTCCGTGAATGTAGGAAGGACACGTGAAGAAGAGGAAGTGGAAACGGGAAGATGCAAGCTCAAGAGGGCAGAGGAGGAGGAAGGATAAGGCTTCCGTGAGCGACGGGGCCAAACGATTAGTGGGGCGCTCGTTCGGAATGGTGTGTGTCGCGCGGGAGGCAGTGAGCATTCAATCCAGATCAGAGCGGAATCTCAGAGTGGAAGAAAGGCTCGCCCTCGGACTTCCCAAGTCCCTCCTCCATACGAGTGCTTAAATTGAGGAAATAGAGAGAAGTTTTCAGGTCGATGCGAAGATTCCGTTGAAGCAGACGCACGGCCATCACTCTGATTGGTGCGCAAAGACTCGCGGGTGAGCAAACTCAACTTCGCAATTGCTTCCGTCTCGCAAAAGGCGAGACAGCATGAAATGAAGCAATTACACTCAAATAAAAGGAAAAAATGAACGAATTTCACAATAAATTAACTTGGTGTAACTTGCCTCGTCACCACCCAGGAATATAAGTGAAATAGTCAACCAACCAAAGCTCAGACCGTTTATCAACGGTGAAATGGCGATTTATGAATGACTTTGAATAGCTCATTTGGCTGTCGATAATTATTATTATTACTTTCCTTGACACTGGTTACTTCCTCAATATAGGTGACATTCCTCAATTAAAGACCATCTCATCTCAAGAGTCAATTCCATTGCTACGCCAAGTTAACTTAAGTTCAGTCGCAGTAAATGGGGCTCCGCCGTGAAGGTAATTTTTTCCTTGATAATGATTTACTCCAATTCGGTACATTAAATTCGGGTTTTGAATGGTAATATGAATTGTGCAACCAATAGTGCAGTGAAAATACATTTGTAGTGCAGTTATGCAGTGATTTATGCTATTCTCTATTAGACTATGTGCATTGATGCAAGATATACAGATCAGAGAGGTTATAAGGCTTTTACACGAGCTAGACTCGGAGACCACGAGCGAGGCTTAGCTTCATTGAGCAATTAAGATTACGCACCTTACACAGCGACGCGGAGGACATCATATTAGAGCCCCACTATGTTTCCTGGTCTCACAGAAACGATAAATTAAGAGAGATATTTTACTTAACGGACAGATATGGGAATTCGTTTTTCTTTCGGAAAGTTAAGGACAATAATAAATGCTAGGTGAGACTGAATAAGCGCATCTACTACTATTTCTTTTTTCCTTCGAATTTTGCTAAAGACTGGTGTCCTAACACCCCCCTCCAGACACCCATTGCGTCGGTTTACACCCAACCATATAGATGAAGATTTTTCAGGTGACCGTATTTCACTACAATAGAAGAAAGGAAAAGATAGCAGCACATGCAGCAATATTTAGAAAATGATTCCGCCACACCTATGTCACTAGAGTACCGCTGCGAATGCACATGAGTAACATTTAGTAACAGTTTAATTTGATCTCAACGCGAAGCACCGGGCATGTCCTCTATTCTGGATACAGGCGAGACTTTTCCATCGAAAATACAAGGTTAAATATTTGTGCGCTCAGACATCAAAAGTGGCCATTCCAAGTAAAGAAAATATTAGCATTTAATTGAGGGCCGTGAGTTTGCTTTGCCTGGAAGCAAATCGAAAAATTTAATTTGAGGCTTGCACGCGGCTGCAATGTGGCTCACATACACAATTTCCCACAGGGGAATTAATTTAGCCGAGGATACCCTTAGGCCTCCTTCTTTTAAATCAACACCCGAACATAATTATTTGCTTATAAATGATATTGTTCCAATCCAACAATTTCCAACAGAAACTACCCGAGGAGACGCATAAATACTTTTAAACAGCGTTAAGAACATCATTTTTCCACTGGGATTGGCATTTTCATGTTGTCTTGTTTACAAATCAAAATTATTATGTGACAAGAATGTTTGCGTAGCCAAGAATGAGAATAACAAGCCTCCCTCATTCACTTATTTCCTGTACCTACACGATCCATTCAAAGTACATTCCATTTTCCAACAATCCTTTTCTTTGATGAATTTTTTTCCACACTAGTCAAATTTTGTTCACACATAGGTTTAAAAATAACAATACCTGTTGAATCGAGGGATAGTTGTCTCGGTAACGCATCATAGAAACAAAGATAATTAGATAGTATCAAAGAAAGTCTCAAAAGAGAAAATACAAATAAACACTACATATTTACAATACTTATATAATTATTCAGCACCAAAATCTATCCCTATGTAAGGACAAATTTACGCCGCTACTGTAGTCAATGTACCTACCAATGGTAATAGATTGACATACACGTAATTTGCTATCAGCATCACCACCAGGTTTTCTGCCCTTCATTAGCAACTGTCCCAAAGACCAAAGTCGTCTGAAGCCACCTCCTCCTTTCCCGTGCCAAGGCTCTCTCATAACTACCTTCTTTTTAACCTCACTTCGTCCGTCATCTTCAGCCCTCTTCTTCCTCTTCTCCTAAGCCCTTACACTGTTCCCTAAACTGATGTATTTAAATCCTCTTCCCACTTAGAATATGCCCCAGAGATATTTTGCCAAACGGATACGTATGGGAATTCGCTTTTACCTCCAAACAATAAAGGACTTCAATAAATGCTGGACGGAAATTCGCAAGCGCCTTTTCATTATTTAACCACTGGTGTTCTAGCAACCCCCACCATACGCCCACTGTGGCGGCTTGCAAGGTTGTGTGTGGATGCCCCTCCTTCTAAATGATAATATAATTTTCTGGGAATTTTAGATATCGCTTTCCTTAATTTCTCAGCGGGAATGCAAGGACGAAGGGAGTAGCAAGAATCTTCAAACCGCAGAGCTCCAATTCCTTCCGTCTGTCGCCGTCAGCCGAGCGACGGATTTGCGAGAGGAAACTTGGTGGCGCTCTGAAACTTTCTTCAAGACGGTTTTCAGATGCAAGGGGACCACCCGGGGGGCTAAGGAAATTCCGAAAAGTCGACAATTTGAGGCGATAATTCATCGCTGTCATCTGGTCCTCGCGCCCTCTACAGATTCATCTCCGTCGCCATGGGAGACCACCGCGGGAGATTCCCTCCCTCAGCAACCGCAACAGCAGGCAGACGTGCAGTCGCGAAGGCGACTCCGGCGCAATGTCTCAGCTTGAAAATGAGACAAAATGTCGTGGCTTCACCACCATTGGACACATAAATGCAAGGAATTATTTGATTAAAGACATGTTTCCGGGTACATATGAAAAAATCGTAAAGTTGACAATATTATATCCACAAAACGGTCTCGGTTCATTCAGTTTGGGATGAGTACGAGCTTATGCAAAACTTCTTTCAATATCTGAGCCACAACGGATCAAAAATTATCTCAATTAACGTGGAACGACATTAAATAATTACGATACGTCCGATATAAAACAACTTTGTTGCAATGAGTAACGATAAAAAAACAAAATATTGGCTACTCATTACAGTGATAAATATTGAGGAAATATATTACAAGGAAAAGGGAAATAAAAATATGAGATTTTGAACTTCAATTTCGCGAAAACCAATGGGGTATCCGAGTACTCCACAAAGTTGTTTTTTATTCTCGGTCGCAATCGCAGTATAAACCGTACCGTAATGAAAAATCAAATCATTAAAGTTAATCAAGTTTTCATTTGAAGCTCAGCATATAAATGAACGATATCTTGAAAAGATAAAAATAAAATAGAATATTCATGAGAGGTAAGACATTTGGAATACATTCTGCAGACTTAGAAATAATACAATCCTTTCAAAATGTTGAAGAAATTGATTTTATTTTAAATTATTCCAATTAATCATGCGTGTCAGAGCATTGTGTGAACAAAATTAAGTCTTATCGTGCCATATGCCAGGCGAATCTCAAATCTTCTAACAATATTTCATTAGATAACGCCAGAGCGACTCATTTATATCCATAAGTAATACTTTCCCCGAGAAAATTCTCAGAAATATTTAACGGAGCTACAGAAATATTAACAAGACCTTCCACAATGAGACAAAACAGTCATAAAATCAAGCGTTCAAATTAATTGCCAAATCCAATTAAATATCGAATACCCTACCAAAACATTATATTCGCGATTCTGTGAGCAGGCCCATCATCAGGAACCTTCATGACACTCAAAACTTTCCCTCTAGCCCCTCAAAATGTATCGCAATGGCTTCACCGTGACTTATGACGACAGGAGTAGAACAGGACTCGAACAAGAGCAACTAAGCCGTGAAAACGCTCGCCGTAAGTTCACCGGGCACTTTGCCCAGCATTTCCGCGAGGGTGATGAATGACTGACTCCTTCATGGTTCAACATGGACACTACGGACGACCTACACAGGCCACTTCACCGCAACTTCCAATACAAAAGGACAAAATTCCAATTTACAGGCATGGAATCACAAGGGTTATAACATAAAATAGTTTTAAAAAATGAGTATCCTCGAGAAATGCGAAATATTTACCCTAATTCATAAAAGTAGATGGAATACAGACGAAATAGAAAAAAAACTAAATGATTCTTTTAGAGAAAGATGAACAGGAAAAAATTTAGGGGCTGGTAAAACGAAATTAACAGTGGTAATAAATAAATAGAAGTTTAAGAAAGAAAGAAACCTAGCTATGTGAATATGAGAAAATTCGTATATAAATATTTTTGGCCGTGCATTTGAAGGAAAAGTACGCATAAAATATCCGAATGACAGAATTCAAACTTCCCCAAAATAATTTTATGGTATCAAAATTGATAACCTATTCGTTTACCTGCAGAAAATATAATTTTTTTCCTAACGGAAGAAGTTTGAGAGGAGAATACCACCTTTTGTACCTTTGTGGACGTGGAAATAGCAGAGGGTGAAGTGAAAAGCATTGACCCAACTCCACACTCATGCGTACTCGTAACCTCTCAGCAAATAATAGAGACGACGGAATTATGAAATCCCTTGACAAATAGGTTGACTCGGACCTTCAATTTCTCAAAAATACCCTTACAATAGAAATCAACTGATACAAGAGATGAAAAGTGGCATCCAGCGATTGATTTATTTCGCCAAATACTCGTATGAAAACTAAAACACCTTTAAATAGTCATAATTCGAGATAGATGACGCATTTCTCAAACGCCCGAAAATATGACAAATAATTTATTTTCCTTCGCTAAACCATTCCTTTAAGAAATGTTATGAAATAATTAAGTTATTAATAATTTTTATTGAGATATATTATTAATGACAGAGGAAAGCGATTCTTCATTCGGAGCTGCTTTGTCTACAGGCAATTAGAGACATTTTATGGAATTAGTATATAATGGGCATTAAGGCGCTACCAAAGAATGATGATGTCAAAATGGATGCATCCGAGTACGTGTTGAGGAGTTAGTAAGAAGAGTTGAAGAAAAGAGGTGTTCCCAAAACCATAAAAAGAAAACGGGACGACTTAGTCGGCCACAGCATGAGACATGATGGCCTCATGTAGATGATCGTCGAAGGAGAGGTGGAAGGGAAGAAGGGCAAGGGACGGCCCCGAATGAGTTACATAGGGCGATGAGTAATAAAGGATGTGAAAGAGAAGAAATACGTCGCAGTGAAAAAGGCTTGGAGATGGACTTGGAGAGCTCCGTCGAACCATTTGTTGACGTATGACAATCGGAATTAACATGTGCAAATTGGAATCAATAAACAGTTAGAATCGACCATTGTACAGCACTTTCCTCCACGAAAAGTTCATAGCCCAAAGGAAAGGATCGCCACTCCTGCAACCGAAAGAAAAAAGTTCATGAGCTCATGGCAAAGAAGTGACACTTGAAAAAAGAGAAAAAGTGGAATTTTTCGAGGCGAGAAGATGAAAATAGATGGGGAGGAGGTGAGAAAAGGGGGTGGGGGATGAAGAGGAAGGGGGGAATGAGTGGAGGGTGAGATGGATAGGCGCGATTGGACACGCGGGGCATTTTGGAGAGAGAGGGCGCTAGGTGAGGGGGTGTATGGATAAGGGGATGAAAAGGAGAGGAGGCTTAAGGGAGGCAGAGAAGGGCAAACGGAGGCACGGTAAGGGGGGGGGGGTGGAAGATGGAGGAGTGGATGACACGAGAGAAGGGAGAAGATGATTGGCTGGACTCAGAGAGGGAAGAAGAAGACGAAAGAGGGAAAAAACTGAGGAAGCCACAACAGAGAAAAATGGCCTATCAAAAGGCTCTATCCATCCGGTCAGTTATTATTTTAATAAGAAGGATACGGACGGGGGAGAGTGACCTCAGAGTCAAATAAACTATCAAATGGCTGTAGGTCGACTCGATCCCTCAAATCCCCGCAACCACACATAAAATGGAGACCGAGTCGTTCCAGGAATGCACAACGGCACCCAGCGATTATTTTATTTCGTCAAATACTCGTATTGCAACAAAAAAGAACCTTTGAATAGGCACAATTCGAGATAGATGAAGCGTTTTACAAACGCCTAAAGCCAAATGCAATGATATTAATTTCAGCCGTTAAACCACTCAGCACAGAAGACTTAATTGGATAGTCTGGACTGCTCCCGTCGCAGAGCTATTCAAACGGTGCAGCTTGCTTGCTCTCTGGCGACGCGGAAGAAATCCCGGAAACCGAACTACACCGTTAATATTTTTTTACATTTTTGAGCTGGGTTTTTGACAGTGATAACTGATTATCTCGAATTCACAATGATTATAGATAAGCTGATGGGCATGCGCCTAAGCTAAAAGTCGTTGCAAGTTACCAAGTAACCTGAGAGGCCGCGTGTAAAAAAGTAGCACGTTCTTATGTGGTTTGGCAGCTCTAAGAGTAATTTATCTAAAAAAAATTTGCAGATAAGAGCCTTATCAGACCAATGGTACGACGAAGCATACTCCAATCACCTAAAACCACAAAATAGGTCGAGTATTGGCGATTGTTTTTCGGGTTCATTCCGCGTTGACTCATATTTTGCGGACGACAGTTTCAGGCGCGTTCCAGCAAATCCAGTCTTCGGGGCCAAAATCAACGGCCACCTGACTAACCTTATAAATGTATAAAGGATTGCAGCTCTGCCGATCATTTGGACCCGAACACGGGAGCTGGAACGCGCCCGACACTGTCGTCCGCAAAATTTGAGTCAACGCGGAATGAACCCGAAAAACAATCACCAATTAACTCACCGCGGAAGCCTCCGTAATAGGTAGAGCATTTTTCACTTCCATAACAAATGAAGACTAACATTTGGCCCGGCAATTCATTTCTAGAATTATTGGCACTGGGTGGGATTGTTTTTGCGAAATCGGACTACGCTGCAAGTGCTCGCACAATATCACGCGATTATGTGGCAGTCGGTAATTCTCTCAAATAATGCATAATATGATTTATACTAACGTGGTTAGGCTATATAGTATTGCGTACATAAGCAGCAAATACCATGAAAAAACCGTATTCATCAACGTGTTAGTGCTGATGAATACAACGTCACGTAAATGCTGAGCTAGGATCAAGAACACTGCATGGCAAAAAGAGAGATATTTAGACGGGGAGAGGAAGTTAAAACCTGTGTTAGGAGGAAGAATGGCTGATAGGCAGGGTAGGGAAAAAAGAGAATAAGTCTTTTATGAATAGAATGAGAGGGCCTAATAGTGAACTGAAGAGGGAGGTCCTTGATGGGAGACAGCCTCGGATGATTCGAAAAACTCTTAACTGGTAAAATACTTTAATAATAATGTACAGCAGTATGTAGAGCCTTTCAAAATAACTACTTCCGAAGACGTCATTCACCTCGACGAGGACAGATAATTTCCCTTCAGGATACATTTACCCAGATAATTTTTTATTAAATTTCTTTCACAAAAATCACCACTGATTTCAAGATTTTTCAGAGATTAGTAGAATTTTTTACGGTTGAAAAGCTAAAACAATATTCCTGCAATGAAGTTCCCACAATTTATGCCAGAGATCAATTGCAGGAGGTATATTGCAAGACAAAATTTGCCAGTGAAATATGCAGAGGCGGATTAAGGTCATATTTTTAGAGGACGGTTCATTACTTACCGCGGTATCGGCGGCGATAACACGTTTGAGGACTGATAAAAATAAATTAAAAGGCTTAGAAATGTGGCTGTTAGATACCCATTAAATATTTTTAAACATAGTTCTTTAAGCTGTAGAAATACCATTCACACTTCAAATATGTTCCGTATTCTTTTCAATTTTCCAGAAATTACACCCCCCTTCAATAAGGTCACTCTCCAGATAGAAACATAGCACGGATTGATTTAAGTATCAGTTTAGGTGCGCGCATAGCACAGGTAGAAAGAGAGCATCGACCATGCTTAGCATCGCCATGTGAATACGATGGACTAAAGAGACCCGAAAGAGAGGAGGCTAAGAGTGGAGAAAGAAGAGATGTTCCTTATGGAGGTGAGGTAATGAGGTTTTGGAGGGTGGGCATTCCCAGATAACAAGGCGGAAAATCAATTTCAGCCATGGGAGAGAAAAGAAGGAGGGTAATTAATACTATACGGACTAAACGAAGGCCTAGGTGGACTGAGCCTTTGGACAAATAACGCTATGGTCAAGATGAGCGTAGAAAATATTTTACTGAAAGACAGAGGAGGACCACAATTACAGCAATCGCATGACACTCTTTGTCTAAAAGGGAGTTAGAACGAACTATCATGTTACTCCTAGAAGAAAGACCAATTTGCTCACATATTTAGTAAACTCTGTATTAGAGAGGTAAAACTCGTCCTGTAAATTTTGGGGAATGAAAATAGAACCAAAAGAGGCAGTTTAATTTCACGCGCAGGCAAAATCGGATGTTTAACTTACCAAGCAAACAATCTACGGATCATACAAATTAATAACCAGGATAGCAATGCTGCTGCCAAGGAAAGCCGATTCATAGATAAATAATTAATGAAATATTGAGGGATGCTGACGGGCGAACGGATAATTTAGCCCAATCCACCGAGGTTTCTCTCCTTATAGTGAAACTTATTAAGTACTTAACAAACAGGACAATTAAGGATAATTAAATACTTAACAAACATTAAGACAAAAAAATAAGAGTAATAAGTTTTTAGTTTGAAAAGATGCTCGTATATATTCTGGGGAAAAATCCAAGTAAAATGATGACAACATTCACGGATAAAAAAAAACTCGCGGCAAGAGGACTCGGTTCAACTATTCCACCGATTAAGGCAGCTTTTCTACGAGTATTTACGAGTAATTCCCGCAGTCTTAACTTCCATCGCGGACTTCCCGCTTCAATTCACAATGAAGCTTGCTCCCTTTCATTCTATCTGAAAATCCCATTCTCTTTCTTCCTCTCCCACGTTTACTCAACATTCTACCCTATAACACTGTTTTCAACATCCCCTTCCCGCTGAGTACTCACTCCATCCATGCCTCCTGCCTCCTCCGTAGATCATCTGGAAGCTTCCCCTTCTCACCCACCATGCCCAGCACTTCGTCGTTCCTCTTCCTCTCCTTTCATTTAACCTTCTTCATTGTACTTACGACCCACCTCTCGAACGCCCGTATTTCCCCGTTCACCAATAAATTGACTATTCCTCGAGCAATTCGCGTTGAAAAATAGTTGGCCTCAACCCTTTCACAGATAATTTGAATAAATTGATGACGTCACGAACTCGTGCCGAGCGGGTCACCGCTTATCGCCAATCCTTGCATCGGCCTCGCGATATTCCTTGTGGGTTTAATCCCTCGGGTGAACGATTATTTCCCTCAACGAGGGGTACTCCCTTAACCGGTATTCAAATAACGTCACCAACTCAACAAAAATGGCCAATGGCAGGCCATTTTGCGTGCTTTTATTTTAAACTTACAAGATATTTCTTTATTTTGACGGCTTTTTTCGGCATAAATTATTTTTCTTTCCTTCCATCAACCGGATTATTCCGCGAATAGCGATTTGCGGTCTCCGTGAACAAACCTGTGACTCAGTCTTTAAGCCCGACTTTTGAGAGACATTCCTGGTTTTAAATTTACGCTATAAACTTGATATTTTCAGGATTTATGGAGTACACTCTATTTGACATTTGACTACATCTTAAATACAAAAATTTAACGTTAATATCAACTAAGTGGAAAATTTTTAAAATTGATAAACAAGGAACTTTCGCAATGGTTTATTCAATATATTCGTTATATTTAAAAGTCGGCCCTATGAGAATCCGTAGGGGAAAGAAACATACGAAAGAGAAGCAGAGTAGAGAAGTGGAGGAAATTGGGAGAGATATTCACAGTGATTGAGGTTGTGGAACATCATATAATGTGGCGCTGTAAAGCGCTGAAGGGAAGCGAAAAGAGCGAGTATTGGCGCAGCATAGACCATAATCCAACATGCAGGAGGGGACACACGAAACACACACGAATATTTTTCCCCGCACGTTCTTTAGTGTAAGCAAAAGAAGAGTAACGAAAATAAAACAATGGAGAAGCGAAATAAATTGCCCGCACCGAGTACGAGGGACAAAAGAAGCGCGCGGGGCGCCATTTGCGGAATTGCCCCACCATGATAATATTAGGGCCGGGAGCGGTGGTGGTCCACGGCCCGCCACAGACTCCGACTTGCGCCCTTGATATATGACGCTCTCGATTATGACGGCAAAAACAAACAAACAAACAAACTATGTTTTCACGAATAAAACACCACACGCAAAAGTTGGGGATCCTAAATTGAAAAAGAAGCATTTTGCATCTCTGTTAATGCGCTATTTTGTCTGTACACACAACTTAAGGCAACGTTCGGCCGTTTAATATTGGAAAAAGCTCAATTTTTGCGGATATAAATATTCAAAGAGTTCCAAAATGTTTTCGTCAGCACGCCAAATTTTGAGATCCATGGGTGATTATAAATGAAACTGAAAAGGTTGTTAAAGTGGCAAAGAAAGTCATAATTATTCTTTAGGGCCTTGTTTTTACGAATTAAAAAGTACATATATCCAAGTTATAAAAATAGCATTTCATACAGAATTCTGTTAATTTGTTTGTTCTTGTAATTTTGAGCGATTGAGGAAAAGGAATTAGACATAAATATTTATGTGAAATAATAAACAATGGAAAGCATGGACAAGTGATGCAGAGGTGGAAATTATGAGTTCTACAATTAGAAGAGAGAGTTAAACCAACTGTTTTTCATCACTTTTGTACAACACAAATACGCATTGTACTAACTCGCCCGTTGTGCGTATAAGTTAAGAATTCGATGAAGTGTTTGCGCATCTGGATTATTCATGGAGAGAAAATGTATTTGTGTCCAAATATAATTCTGAGTAAAGGATGAGTGTGATGATTGGAGATGTATTTTGAAAGTTAGGACGAATCTAATGTTCCTTAAACTAAAGGTTATTTTATATGATACATTTATGCATGCTTTTAAGAAGTTGTAGATAATTCTCTAGGATAAGTATGCGTGATAAGGCCAGAATACAATGAGATGACTATGCATGATTTTGTATACGATTTACTCTGATTACAATTTCACTTGTTAAATTTACTACTATGAGTATGCCAGATTTAAGGTAAATTTACTATGACCACTATTTGATGATGCTGTACGTACTATATTGCAAAGCTGTATTTCCTTGGTGTATGGGAAATAATAAAATCATCTAAATAATTCCATAAGAAAGAACGAAAGAACCCAGGATTTATTCATCGAATCCTGGGAAATTTCAAGCATGAAAAGTGGAATGGGCTCCACAGCTGCGAAGTATTTCATCTTCTGAAGCGGAATACGCTGAGAAAGCAACGAGTGCCCTGAACACTGTAGGGTTAAAACATATGAAACATTAAAAGCGTAGGGTAGATACCTGGTCACGATTAATAAAAATCATAAAACACTATACGCATCGCATGAATAAAATCTTGGAAAATGAAAGCTAATATTTTTTCCGTAACCTAAATGGTATTTTGAACCATTTTTACTTTTTTCCGGTCCTAAATACAATATGCCTTGTTCACTACACTTTTAAAATCGAAATATAACAAATAAATGTTTAAAATAATGACTAAAAATCCATACTTGAACATTTATACGAGTGGCCTGGCATCATATCGATTGTATTCGGTAAAAAGAACAGATTAAGACCTAAGGAATGACTTTTTCCATTAAATGAAGGCATCGGCATTGAAAATACAATTACTTCAAGATAAATTTTACCTGAGTACGTTCCTTCTACACTCACCTGAGACTTTTAACTACGAATTTTGATCGCCATACTTCGAGCGTGGCAGATAAAAGAACGTAATTATCCCAAGCGCATTTAGCATTAACGAAGAGGAACAAACAAACGAAGGCGCCGCTCTGACAAATGCACACAAAGCAAATTCTAAAAAGAGAAATGTTGGGCTCCTTTGCCTCGAAATGAGTGAAGTGGAAGATTAGCAAAATAGAGAGCCTCTTTCCATTGAATACAGAGAATGAAGACCAGCCGAGAACAACTCATACACCCAGTTCTACGCAGCACAAACGAAGCGCGTTTGTGATTCCAACGCTTCGTGGAAAACACCAAAACAGCGTTAGAATGCTTTTGAAGGAGGATATCCTAGAGTACGCTACCCCTATTGATGTAAATAAAAATAGGCACACAACGCGAGAAAATGAAGAGGAATGTAAAGTAGATGTGGAGTAAAATAAATAATGGGAATAAGAAGAAATGAATGAAGAGTAAAATATAAGTAATGTTGAAGAACCGTTGAATAAAATGAAATCGTAAGGAAAAAGATTAATTATGCAAAGAATAGATGTCATTTAATATTGTATAATCACTCCTTTTTATTTATAAAGTTCGTGCAAGGAAGGAAAGAGTATACAATGCACTAAAGCGCAAATCGCAGTCAGAGGGGATAAAATTAAGTTTCATAAGACATGACGTTAATAAATAATTGTAGTAAGATGGCTTGCGGCTGAGCTTTAAGCCACCGAGTGCGTCCACCGGGTTGCGGGTGGTGGGTCAACCTCTAGATATAGAGGTTAGCTGCGATATAAGCAAGTTTACTTGTCGAATAAGCAGTCGTGGACAAAAAGCGGCGGTAATCCGAGGTGGTATGGGTCTATCCCTGCGTGAGATAGGCCATCTAAATGATACACTAAACCTGTGAAGAAACCGTGACTTGGCGATGAGAGGCCGCCAACAATTATGCCTCACATCACCCGGAGGAGAGGGCAGCAGCTCTTCTTCATATGAGTAAAGGTGGAGATCACGATGGTCAGTACAGCGACACTCATTGCACTTCAGGCGTGGTAACATTTACTTTAACGGCTGTAGTACTGCGATGTGGAAGGCAAGGGGAAACCACCACATTATTATCCCGAGGAGGCGCAGCTACTCCAACTTTAAATTGTCTGACATGATGGAATTCTCTCAGGTAAAAAATTCCGGAGGTAAACTAGTCCCCCATTCGGATCTCCGGGCGGGGACTACCCGAGAGGGTACATCGGTCAATTGTGATAAAGTTATGAGGATAGGTACATGGAACGTGAGATCACTCAGGACTTGCGGCAAGCTAGAAAACCTTAAAGTGGAAATGGAAAGATTGAATATCGACGTGCTAGGAATCAGCGAAATGAAATGGCCTGAGGAGGGAGACTTTTGGAGTGGAAGCTATAGGATTATACACACAAAATCCCTGAACGGTAATGCTGGGGTTGGGATAATGCTCAGAAAGAGCGCCGGAATGCGTGTGAAAAGCTTCCTACAGTACAATGAAAGGATATTTATGGTGAAGATAGAGACTAAGCCGGTAGATACCGCAGTGGTACAGGTCTACATGCCTACGACAGACTACGAGGATGAAGAAGTTGAAGACGTCTACGATAATATAAAGGAAGTAATCAAAAAGGTAAGGGGTGAAGAAAACCTAATTGTTTTAGGTGATTGGAACGCTGTCGCCGGCGAAGGCCAGGATGGAAGAATAACCGGAAAATATGGATTAGGAAATAGAAATGAAAGAAGAGAAAGGCTGTTAGAGTTCTGCACAAAACACAAATTAATGGTTGCCAACACTCTATTTAAGAATCACATGCGAAGAAGATACACATGGAAAATGCCAGGAGACAAAAGGAGATTTCAACTTGATTATATTTTAGTGAAGCAGAGGTTTAGAAACCAGATAAAGGACTGTAAAAGCTACCCGGGGGCAGATATCGACAGTGATCATAATCTAATGATGATGAAATGCCATCTGAAATTCAAGAAATTGAAGAAATCAGCAAAGAACACCTGGCAATTAGAGAAACTTAAGGAGCCAAAAAATCAACAGGTCTTTCAAGAATTAATGAAGCGCAAGATAGGACTAGATCAGTCTGAAAACTCAGTTGAGAATAACTGGACTACCATAAAAAGTGGATTTCAGGAGGCCGCTAGAGAAGTTCTAGGGATAAGAAAATGTGTTAAGAAAAAGCCATGGATCACGGATGAAATCTGAGACCTCATTGAAGAACGGAGAAAGTATAAGAATACGAATACTGAGGAAGGACAGGCTTGCTACAAGAGAATAAGGAACGAGATTTGCCGCCAAGCGAGGAAAGCCAGAGAAGCTTGGATGAGGAACATATGTGAGGACGTACAAAATAACCTCGTAAAAGGGAAAGTGGAAGCGGCCTATAGAATAGTGAGGAACCATTTCAAGGAACGAAACACAAAATGTAATAGCATAAGGGACAGGAATGGAAACATTCTAATTGAGAACGAAGACAAAGCCGAGAGATGGAAGGAATACCTGGAGGAATTATACAACGGGAGCAAACTTAGCTCAAAAGTTCTCGAAGAGGAAAGTGAAGTTGAAAAGGATGACATTGGAGCAAGCATCTTAAGATCGGAATTTGACGCTGCAGTGAGAGAGACCTGCGAAAGAATAAGGCCCCAGGAATAGATGAAATTCCAGCAGAGTTAATAAAAAATGCAGGAGAAAAGGTCTTAACTCAACTGTATAAAACTATCTGCGATATGTACTCAACAGGAGATTTACCTAGTGACTTCGAGAAGAACATCATCATTCCCATACCCAAAAAGAAGAGAGCTGAGAAGTGCGAAGAATTTAGGACCATAAGCCTGACGACACATGTGTCGAAGATTCTGACTAGAATCATTTACAGGAGAATAGAACGAAGAGCAGAAGAATTCCTGCATGAGGACCAATTTGGATTTAGGAAAAGCAGGGGCACAAGGGAAGCAATTTTGGCACTTAGGATGATCATAGAGAAGAGAATGGAGAAAAACAAACCAACCTTCATAGCATTTGTCGATTTAGAGAAGGCCTTTGATAATGTGGAATGGAATTCAATGCTTAGAATTTTGAAAGAAATCGGCGTACTCTACAATGATCGTAGAATTATTCATAGTTTGTATAAAAACCAAGTAGCTGTGATCAAATGTGGACCAAACGGTGCAGAAGCAAGAATAAGAAAAGGGGTGAGACAAGGTTGTGCGCTTTCCCCCTTAATTTTTAATGTTTACATAGAGAAAGCCATCAACGAAATCAAGCAGAAAGCTTCGGGTGTCAATATCCACGGAGAAAAAATTAGTATGCTGCGATTTGCTGACGACATAGCAGTCATAGCCGAGACAGAGAAGGATTTGAAGAAGACGTTGACAAACATGGAAAGGACAATGGCCAGATATCAGCTGAAAATCAACAAAAAGAAGACTAAGATATTAGTTTTCAGTAAAAGAGAGGAGGATAAAACAAACATCAACCTAGGAAAGCATAAGCTTGAAGAGGTGAACGAGTTCTCTTACCTGGGAAGCCGAATTACCAGCGATGGACGGAGCAAGAAAGAAATACACAGTAGAATAGCTCAGGCGAAGAGGGCTTTCTACAAAAAGAAGAATCTTCTTACAGCTGAAAATACCAGCATAGAGGTAAGGAAACAATTCATCAGATGCTACATATGGAGTATGTTTCTCTATGGAAGCGAGGCTTGGACGTTGACAGCAGCAGAGAAGTCAAGAGTGGAAGCATTCGAAATGTGGTGCTACCGAAGAATGATGAAGATAAAATGGATTGACCGTGTGAGTAACCAGGAAGTGCTGAAGAGAGTGGGAGAAAAGAGAAGCCTCCTAAAAACACTAAGCAGAAGAAGGGACAACTTACAACTTGTAGTTGGCCACATTTTGAGGCAAGATGGTCTGATGAAGACAATCGTTGAAGGACAAGTGGAAGGGAAAAAGGGCAAGGGACGGCCCCGAATGAGTTATATCGGACAGGTTATAAAGGATGTAAAAGAGAATAAATATGTAGCTATGAAGACATTAGCGGATAGGAGAGAGAAATGGAGAGCTGCGTCAAACCAATCTTAGGATTGTTGACTGATGATGATGATGAGGAAGATGGATAGGTAACTTAGAAAAAAGTATCATAGTTAGAGAAACGGATATTAACTCAATAAATATCAACTGCAAATATGAGAATACTATGAATTAGTCGCAATTAAATAACTCGAGGACCAGCCGTTTACCGCTAACGGAAAACCTGATTTTTAAACGAAAACGACCACAAACTCTATATATATTTGAAGTAATAGAAGGCCATATTACAATTTATTTCGCGGCACGTATCTTCCTTCCCGCGTCTTCCAGACAATTTATCATGTGGGGGACGCGTCCCGTTTCTCTCTTTTTTTCTATTCTCGTCTCAAGGAGTGAACCCAGGCAACGTCCGTAATAGAAGCAATAAATCCTCGCCAAAGTGTTTGTTCCTTCGTCGTAGGGAGAGAGAGCCACGTGGCAGGAATTGCTCCCTTTCTCTTGAAACCGCATTTATTTTTTACGAAATTCCATTTCAGCCCCGGGAGATCGCTAATCATAACTTATTATCGCGTCTGTTTTCCCCTCGCTGCGCCGAAAACGTTTATTTCTGCTATTTTATTAAATCTCACATTCTAAAAATGAAAGTTCCGATAAAGGTTAGTCATTTAAATGGATGTCGATTGTTTGTAATGACACTACATCCTTTCTTAGACCGGGAATACGCATTTCCATGCCTAAATGTCTTTTTCCAGAGAAGCCCATTTGTTCGCAAGGAATTCACTGAACAGTAATTGACCATTATCATATTATATTTCTATTTTTAAGCTGCCCAATTACCCCTTATTTGTTCCATCCTTATTTTGGACTCGGGGACATTCAAAATGCATTTCAAATGAATAATTACTCTCTTAATGTGGGGGGTGCGACGTATTTGAATCTGATAATGCTTCCTCGTCCTCCCTTCTGAACAGATCGCCCTGATGTAAAAGCGTAACTTTGCTAAAAGGAGGAGTTAAGTCACATACCACGGCGAGAATACGTTTACCCGCGACACCGAACATAAAAAAGAGCGGAGACTTTGAAGTTCGCGTGGAGGAAAAAGCGGGCTTTACACGGACACGTTTATACATTATGAATAGATACGGGAGGAAAGAGACTTCTAGCACGCGTAGACAAACGTGTTTTTATTTTTCTTGAACGAGCTTCCCTCAAAGACAACGGGGCGAGGAAACAGAATGAGGACGCGAAAAATAAAACGGAACGGCGGCGTGAAGACAACGTATAAGAACTTGTGTTAGGGGAGACATAAAACGGGAGAAGAGAGAGTGAGGCAGAGGATGGTATGTATAGAGGACAAGGTTGAATGAAGCGCAAAGTCGAGGAAAATGATTTAAGAAAAGGGGTACTCCACATCTTCTCAATTTTTAATTGAAGGATCTGCCCTTCCCAACGTACTCTACCCTATGAGCCAATGTGAGACCCATCAGCTAAGGAGAGAAGCTGACTGATGCAGATTTTTACACATGGGTAACAAGGAACGAATGTTACGACTCATTACAGAGGCGTACCTAATGATGCGGGTAAGTAAAACACAAATAAGGATGGATGGTAGATAGTAATCCCAAAAGGTGTAAAAATAACTGCCGTGAGGAGAGTAATTTGAATTTTGATTGATAAATTAACTATTTCCAACATTAACAGTAGATGTCATCGTCGATATTTCAAATACAGCATAATACGAAATAAAACCAGCATAAAAACAAATGAATCGGAGAAAAATTACGCGGATATATGAATAACCTCAATAATTAGAGATAAAATAGGCCTCAAAGGAATGTAAAACTGCATGAAATTAGGAAAGCCAACCACCAAAAGTAGTTTTTTTTAAAGATAAATTCAATCGCTAAATATTATATCAGGTCCATATGAGAAATGCCCTGATAAGCGCGACCGCCTTTCGTCACCTAGGCTACGCTCTGAACTGGGGCCAAATAACTGCTTCGAGTTGCTGATTGCAGTCCGTTTATTACTGCACATAAGTGAAGGACACCCCGAAATGAGGATCTATGCCAGCCACGACCACCTGTGAAACTTATAAATTGGGACTATCATGTTCTTATGCCATGGGTTTGACGAATAATATTCGTATGAGAGAAGGATGACACATTTAATTCCATAAACGATAACCAATTCATGCGTCTAAGGTCGATGTTATGCAATAGAATTTCAGCAACTGAGACGATTTTGTTCACAATGTTACTCATACTAACGGAATTTCAATGTCATTACCACCGACTTTCATTACCCATATTCTCATAGTAAATGCTTCTTTTTGTAGAATGTCCGATCATGACCGATCAAAATCCTATTATTTTTATATTTATACGTTGAAGAGTTTGCCAATAAAATTCTCTTAAATACTACATTTCAGAAGATACCCGATTTTTTTACTACACTAGCTATACTTTTTCTTGCTTTGTCTATCGGTATGAACACAGCTTCCAATTCGGCAACGAAGCTCTTCAAACTACTCACGGAAGAATCTACCTCATTAAAAAAAAACTCACTAACTGCCAGTTCCAACGAAGATAAAACTTAACCCTTAGACTACCATTTTTTTCTCCTTAACTTCCAACCTTTTTATTTGTTCCTCTCTCTTTATAAGTGTTTCAAGAGGCTATATATTCATTTTCATGCATGTCAGGTTACGTATTTTCAGCAGGGGGGGTGAGGGACATATATGTCCCACTGGTACTAATGGGTGGGACACATATGTCCCATTGGTACTTACGGATGGGACACAAATGTCCCATTGGTACCTACGGTTGGGACATGCATGTCCCATTGGTATATAAGGTAATTCAACTATTCATACCAATACAAGAGAATACATACGTGTTGAGAAAAACATTTATTTTGAAATCGGCATACGTGTAAGTACAAAGAAGCAAAATACACAAGAATAGAGACTGAGATTGAAAGTTTCATGAGGGTGATAATTGAAAATAGTAGATAATACAGAGTTGAATAAACAATTCTATTATTACAAACAAACAATACATCAGTTTGACAAAAAAATGTGATGAAGCAGACATCAAGTTTTTGAACCCTAGGTGTGATACGGCGTAAAAAAAAGTTTTACATAATGGTATATTTACACATACAGCAAATAATTTTGTTTTTTTTCCATTTTGTTCTGCGCGCACCTCGAACAGCGTCTCCTGGTGTTACTCTCAATACGCAGATGGTCACCCACATTTATTATGAGCTTAGCTGCTTTCGATGGTCTGCCTCTGCATCTTTTGCGTTTTACATGGCTTTTTTCTTTCCCAGTTGCCATCAAATTTTCGGCCAGTGGAACAACGAACTGTAGCAGTTTTACATTTTTCTTTGTTATTTCCTTGTGTAAAATCCATGCATTCACCACTGCTAGCATTAGTAGTTTGTGAAATACCTTTTTCCACCACTTCTTTGACCGCCTGTCGAAGTCATACACAGTCCATTTCATCTAATGGCTCACTAACCGAAATCAATGGCTAACCTTTTGGTCGGAGAGATCTACTCCTCCCATGTATCTATTGTAGAAACAAATAGCGGATGGACATTCTACCACCAACTTTGTACCATCTTTTTGTTTGCGATTAGCAGTTTGCACTGTAGTATCGTGGAAGTTGCTAAGAACAGTTACTTCTTTGCTGTCCTGCCACCTTGTTGCTATTGTCCCATGCTGATTCACAACAAATTCATGCTCTCCCCTTTTCAATTTTCCTTGGAACTTCGGCATGTGTTTTCTTGAACTGATAGCGGAACCCACTGATGGAAATTTCATGGTATTTATCAATTGTACCCTTGTGAAAAATCTGCCAAAATTATTGTGACATCTGGTTTTCTTTTCGTCTTACATAGAGGTAGAACAACTCTCTCTCCGAGAGTGATCAATGCAGAGTAGTTTTGTCCGGATTCTTTCCCAGAGTAAATATTCAAATCATATGCGTACCCAGTTACTGCATCGCAGCGCTCCCAAATTTTTATCCCTCTTTTTATTGGTTTCATGGGAAGGTATTGTTGAGAGAGGATCTGCCTTTGAACTTTGTCATGAACTCGTCAATGCTCTGGAACGGACTTTCTTCCCTTGCCTTAGGAAATGTATGTTTACGGCAAGAAACTACCTCGTCAATATAATATGTTTTTGAAGAACCCATAGGTTGTTCGGGATCATTGAAATAGAGCTTTGATACTAACAATTGGAATCAATTTCGTGCCATTGATTTTTTGATGGCTTCATTTCCCATAGAAATGTTGTGGGACCAATAATCTGAAATATTTGGTACTTTATTGTAGCTCATTACGAGCATAGAACCAAGGAGCAACATAATTTCCCCAGGATCAGTGTCGCGGATGATATTATGTTTTCCCTTTTTCCGCAATATATCCAAACGCTTATTCGCACATTGACTGATGAATACAAATAAGCTGTGAGGAAATAATTGGAGAAAACATTCCATTTCATCTAATGGCTCACTAACCGAAATCAATGGCATTGTAGGTCGATCAGGTATGCACCAATGTCTCGGAAGGAATTGTATCTTTGGAGTAGTCCACAAAATCTCACTCGGAATGTCACTTGTAGATAAGAGGGTAGAATTATTGCTTTCCTCTGTACTTAAATTGTCTTGGATGTCGTCAGACTTTTCATTGCTGTCTTCCAGAGAGCTCTCATCAGTATATTCACTCCCCTCAATATTTTCAAAATCAACCCTGTATTCTTCGTCCGATGTATCATCAGATGACGCGTCTTTGTTTGATGATTCGCCCACCGACATTTCGTCGTCAGATTCATCCAATATCTGGAGTAATTCTTCTTCATTGCATTTTCTCTTGTAGCTCATTTCTTGTGACTAAAATGAAAATGAATATGTAAAGGCTGTTATGGAAGCAATTATGTGCAAGGACACCAAATTACATTTTGACGTATTTACTCACCTGGTATCAATCTACTCCAGAGGTTACACAGCAGTAGTTGTAAATCACTGTAATCCTAAAATAGCTTCAAAGTTATGAAAGAAAGAGCCTCATCTAAAAGTGCTCGTCTCAGTGGTCAATATCACATGAAGACAAGCACAAGACTGTTATTTATCAATGTACAGAACCTAAATATTTACCATGTGGTAAAATTTTATGACGTCATGGCAGCAACGGTAAATCAGAGAAATTATATCAAAACATCAGCACTCACAAATGCAGATGTGAAAAGATAAATCATTGCGCAAAATGAGGAGTGGTAATATTGTGCAAAAACAAGGATCCTCAAGAAACATGGACACATACTTATCATTGTAGAATTACTAGCCAAGCCCAAATTTCCTCTGCTATAAAAACAGAGGTGACAATGTAAACCTTATTGAACTTGTCAAAGTACTGTCCTCTGTTGGCAAAATAAGAACTAAAAGTCGATTAGTCCCTCCTGTACCGATGGGACAACATCGTAGGTGTTTATAATAGGCCTACATCCCAAAGGTTGTTTTGCAAATCTACCTGGGACATATGTGTCCCGTTGGTAGTCTAAGGGTTAAAAAAAATAATGTTGAAAATGAAAGGAAAATATAATTAAGTCAAGTCAGAGAATGGGAAATGAGGTAGATGGTACGATTGACGAGGTCTAATAGAGAGGTTCGGTTGCTTTGGAGCAACCCTTACCTTTTGTCTTCTCCGATTGATGCGGTCTCTAGAGAGCAGACGGAAAAGGATCCGCGCTCGTTAAGAAAAGCCATCGGATGGCCTCGCGAGGACGATAGGGGTCGTTCCCCGATCAATCCCCTCCTATTGCACCGCACGGAGAGATCATTTGACGGAGATCACGGCGTTTGGGGAAAGTGAAGGCCAATATTTGAATGGAATTAAAACACCACTAACGGATAAGAGGAGCGACTGGAGATGGGATTAAAAAGAATAACCCATTTCTGCATGTCCCACTCTTCTCTCCCCAGCATTCAAGTTTACAAACGCACACGGTAAATTAAAGCACATTCTATTCCCCACCTTCATTATTATTATTAGTTTAAGACCTGAAATGGGTTTTTGAGCGTTTTATTATGATTTTAATGTTTGCCAAAATATTGAGACTTGGATTATTAAAATCGTTTTTTCTCGGTTAAATTGTCGTCGAGCTACGAATCACGGCTTATTTTAGAGCTAAGACATTAAGCAAAACATTTAATATGTAAAAAAATGATCAAATGCCCATTTCTATTATTTTTATATTTCATTGTTGAAAAAATCATTAGTAAATTTTTCTCATATACTGCAGGCTAGAATAGACTAATATTTTTTTACAATTTAGGCAAATTTAGCTTATTGTTTAAAATAAACAAAATATATTGGCTAATTTTAAATGGATTTTCAATAAATATTTAAATATTTTTGCTTTTCTTTCACGTTGCGCCCTTGCTCCCCCATTAAATACCTTTAAACTCAGTTCTCAATTCGTAGCAGACAATTAACGCTCTTGCATATATATCCCAAGTGATGGACACGACCCAGAGGATGACATATCAGCGCAAATAATCGAGTTCAACTGGATGAAGTCTCAGGGAGGAGAGAACGCCAACGAAGTCGCGTCGACAAAAGAGATAGAACGACAGGACACTCATTCGAAAGGAAAAGGGAATTGACTCGGTACTTCCTTCCGATTGGTTTTCAACCTTAAAGACGCTCAAACCTATTAAGACCCTTGAAGAGCGGAACGGCGATGGCTGTCGACGAACTCGATATCAGTCGAAGAATCGATCCATCGATCCTCGTGCTTTCTCTCTTCTGCTTTCCCTGGAACTTTTCCTCGAAGGGCGGAAATGGAAGGATTTCCAACGAGGAAGAAGAAAGGGAAAGGAGAGAAATGGAGGAGCAGAGGAGGATGCCAAAGGAGAGAGGGAAGAAGATGCGCTGGCGATTATTTATTTGCGGCGTCTTTCTAGAGCGCAGGGCGGAGCGAATTCCTTCCCCGTGCACGTGTGAGTCGCCGTTTTCATTCGGGCGCTAACTGAAGCAAAATATGGTGGACCCTCTGAAGGAAGCAGAAAAAGAGCTGGAGGAGGTATTTGCACGATGAGATTGGGGAAGACAGGAGAAAGCAAAGACTAAATGGTCCCATGACGCACAAAGAAAGTAAAACCTTCCCGTTCAATCTCCTGGTATACTGGTTAGCCGAGCATATCGACACGAGCTCTGTTTATGAAGAAAGGCTTACCCCATCAACGTACTTTTTGACTCCAGTAACAACAGTATTGAATTACGCGAAGACCTTTTACTATTTCAAGTTACTTTCACTAAAGATATTGGTAATAAAATTGTACAATTACGCAGAAAAATGAATGATAAAACTAATTTTATTGTCAACATTTAAATACATTAAGTTTCTTTACTGATCCAAATTTATCAATTTTTAAAACAATAGATATTAACCGTAGCTACAAGGCGTAAATATTCGTAGGAAACATACATAAATAAGCGACTCTACTTTTACCTAAATCGACTATAAACGGTTAACTACTGCTCCACTTGTTAAGCCATATTAAAATATTAAACCGAAAAGCCACATTGAAGTCTTTGATACATTTTGAAATACGGCTTCCTTTCGCTAGTACGATATACATCTCGCAATGAATAAATGGATACGGAAAACAGAAATTGGGAGCCATAAACTAAACATCTATTTAGGACAATCCAATCTACTTAGGACACGCATAAAGCCCCCGCAGCTGTTTATTTCGTGTGAACCGCACATTTGATAGATATAAATGATTTTTTACTTAGATAAATGGGATCACAAGTTGAGAGCGAGTAATTTATGAAAGAACGCATCTCTACTTCTCGAGCGGTCTTTTTGGGCGACATATTAATCGCTTAAAACTTGCCCAAGCACCTTGGAAATTTCTGCGTTAGAAAGCCCTGGTAAAAATTTCCTTGCTTATCGAATTTGAAAATTTTACCTCAGTTATTCCTCAAATGTAAATTTTTCATCTTAGAGAAACAGGAAAATGTTGACAAATTTCTGCTTCATTAACCCATGAAATTTGAAAATGTTAGCGTAAGTTTTGGATGAGTGATACGTAAGCCACCATAAAAAGACAAAATTCGCCAGCGGGCACATTGTAAAGAATGCTTCCTTTTCAAACCTAGAGACTAAAATTTTATATGAATAACAAGGATTAATAAACTAGTGCTACTGAACATAGCCGTCGGATGCAGAACACAGCACACCAGTAGACGGACAAGTATCACAAAAAATAACACGCCCAGGAACCAGATTGTTATCGAAGTAAGCATGATATATTTTCGTTTCAAAGACCAGCATAGAAATTGCAGATCACTCATATCCAAGCAACGGCATTTGCGTCGTGAATTAAAATTATTAATTCACCAGAAAATATTTCTATTAAAGTTGTCGGTTGCTCAGACAACATAATAATCTTCAGGAACTGGTCACAGGATTGTAGCCGCCTAAATGCCGAGCACATTTTTGGCTTCCGACTCGGAAATCGTCATCACGGAATTGGGCATTGATAGGAGGCTACGGAGAAAGTAACCTGGCTGAAAACCCGACAGTACTTCCTGAAAATCATTCACACGGAATGCAAAAGTCATATTTCGCCATTGGTATTCGTTTATCGGCGGTTATTTTCATCAATCTCACTTGTGGTTGACTACTCATTATAGATCAGTCAAGAACGTGATAAGCACCTCGTAACAGCTCCTCAATTAACTTCAACCCCAAACTGAAACAGGTGATGTTTACCTCCTTAAAAATTATTCTGATTAGGGAGGTTCCATAGTGGCCAAAGGAAATACGACGAGAAGGTAAATATGCACTAGCATATAAACACGATTCCGGCGGCGCTTATTTATTTTTGAGCGGTTGACCTTCAGGAAGAAGCCCACGGCGCGTGTGAACTATTTTTGGGTCGAATGAAGAAGACGTCAACCCTTTATTTTTTATCGAGCAAAGCCCTTCATTCATTCATCCATTCATTCATTCAAAGGCCCAAAGGAGAGGAAAAGAGAGAGAGGCAAGCAGGCGCCTCACTGTAATTAATTACGGCGGCACCTTTTCCCGTTCATACGCCTTTATATGTCTCCTCCCGACATTCGTGCGAGGAGAGGCGAGTGACTACTGAGCGGAGCAAAAAACACACTCTCCGCGATGCTGGTTAAAAGGCCCATTACCCACACGCTAATGATCCCATCTCCGCGGCCCTCACTCCAAAACGCTCTAGAGATTATTAAACGCCCATCCCTCGGACTCATCATCGCCCGGCGACCCACAGTCGATCCTTCTAATGCCGAGAAATTGGACTGGGAACGTCGTCGCTGGCACACGTCACAATCGACGCTGATTTAAAGGCGCTTATCGTCAAATGGATCATTCCCAAACGATGAGTAGGGGGTGTCTGACAAGAAGAACGACTCCATTATGGCACATAATAATTAGCATTACCTCAGGTGAGCAAATATACTTGTTTGAAATTGAGGGAAATAGCGGCAGTCAACAATACCGATGATTGTAATATCGATCGTAATGATAAAATATAAGCAACATAAATGTTATTTCCACCCTTAATTTGTTACTCCACTACCGACCATGGCTTCGACACACTATTACATTTTGCTCACGACCTTGAAAGTAACATGAAGTGTCGAAATCATGGTCGGTAGTGGAGTTACAAATTACAGTGCAGAAATTGCCATTTGTTTCTTATACTTAATCGTGAATATATCGCATTTCCAGAACGTCAAGTCTGAAACGCTCATACGTTCGCAATGATGGTGACCATAATACTCGCAACGCTGAGTGTAGTAACTATAAAATGTGCTCTGAATCCGAGTGTAATCATGCAACACTATTCGGGGCAATGAAAAAAATTATGTAAGAGTTTTACACCCGCTCATTACAACTTAACTACCAATAAAGAACAACTACACTCAAAGTCATCTGATAAGAAAAGGTGACACATGGTCAGTCCTCTGCAACATGCACGAATAATGTCACGGACATTACTGCGAATAATTAGGACTAATAATTCATGCCATTTTCCCTCCCATGAAAATAAAGACTTCACGGTCCAAATTAACGAACATTACCTTCAGTGATTATTTCACTCATTATACACAATACACTCCCTCTCCAACTCTCCCTAAATAAATTAAATTTTCACGCGGTAACCTCAAATTAGAAAAACAAAACAGTGCCCTTCAACTGACACTTTACTGCGATTTAAAAAAATATATACATCCCACTGTCTCTTGATTCCCAAGTCCACCCATGTTTCCAACAGCACATACACCAGGAATACAGCGAGAGGTAAAATTAAGAGTATCTACAGTGAATGCTCGTATATTCTTATCATACTCAGGTTGAACAGCATAAAATAGGAAAGAAGTGACGCCACTAAGTTTTAAAATTGGCTAAAAACACAGAATGAACACCGATTTTAACGAAATTATTTATATTTCGCAGAATACATGATGCAATATCAAATGCATTGATATAAACACTTCCTTTAGCTGATAAAATTCTTTTCAAAAGCACAATAATGTAAGACATAGTGAGATTTATTTATGTACTTTATTCTCTTTCAACTTTATACACTATTTACCGTGTCGGAATGGGCGTCGGACGACGGTAGGCGTTTGTCTACGCAGAGCAAACATATTCAAGGCGGGAGCAAATGTATCAAGAGCAGATGGAAACAGAGACTTTTGAATGGAGACCGGATTCAGGCAGAGGATTTCAAATGATACAGGACTCGCAGAATTCAACACTCACACAAAACCACAATTTCAACTACCGCGACCCAGCGTCACAAAAGAGCGAAGGATACGAAGGTAGTGTCTGAGAAAATCCCGAACGGATCCTCAAAGATTATACTGTCGAGGCGAGTGGATGGGTATGAACTACAGTTTGATGAATAAAACTGATAACCATAACGACTTCTCCACTGAAACCACGATCATCTGTTCTTTTATTTTTTTAACGAAATTTACAACTAGAGGTGTGTGAAAGGGCCGAGCTTGTTCATCCGCGGACGTTCTTACAAAAATCCGGTGAGTTAGTTTACACATAAGGAACACTACTGCAACCCTTCGAGAACAGTAAATTGCGATACTGTACAGATAATTTCTCCATTACGTGACGCACTTTAATTCGTACCCGTAATTTATGTAGAAAGTAATGATATGTTTTGAAATAATTTTCCATAATTTTTGGTGAAGCAGTTTTTTGCGTTATTAAAAATACAAAACCAGCGGTAGTACAATTTAAATATTAATCAGGCTAACCAGTGACTGCTTCAAGCATAAAAAAAAAATGTTAAGAGGAAATGATGAGCTGACAGAGGGTGTGGAGGGGGCGAATATTGAGTGGGGGGGGGGGGGGATGCGGTTGGGGTGAAGAATGTTTGGTTTGTTTAGGTGAATGAATGCTTCGAAGAGGGAAGATAACGTCGCTCATTGGTGAAACGAAGACCTCACCTCATGCAATCCGGCCAGGTGGATAATATTCGTCAAGTTTATGTGCTGTGCTGCATGAACACTATCTTAATGGATAAAGTACGAGTGGAAATAATTTTGACATCAACGACCTTCAAAATGATATCCACATGGAAACCGAGATGAGAAAATAATAAATGGAAATTCCAAAAGTATATGAGAATTCTCTAAGCCCGATCGACATTGTAACGTTTTTTTTTCGAGAATGGTTTCGACAGAAGGACCGCTCGGAAATGTGGCATCAGAGTGGGACGGGACGAGAGAATTTTCGCTCCCTCTTCCGTGGTTCTCCAAGTTAAGCCGCAAACGTTAAAGGAAGGAGAGTAAGAACTTTGTAAACTTCCGCATGCTGTTCATCATGACCTGCTGTTGTAACATGAGGACTAGCTTCGACTAAGTCACACCAGATACCATCTTATTAGTAGCATAGTAAATTAAAAATGACAAGCAATTTTCCGCAAATTACGTCACATTTTAGGAAGTATTTGCGGAAAATTGTCAGCTACTTTCAATATTATATATGTAAGAAATCCACTAGTTTAAGCCTCAAACAACTCCCAACACATTAATTTCGAATAGTGAACAGAGTAAAATAGGTTCAAATAGGCTTTGGAAGTTACGCCGGCGAGTGTTCAACGAGAGCAACCCTTATAGGCCATGGCTTTCCAGCTACGGGAGGGAAGAAGGAGGAAAGAGCAAGAGGATAGTGGAGAATTAGGGAGGGTTGGGTTGGCTGGGCAAAACTTGCTCGATACAAACTCTCTCTCGCTCGTATCACGAGACAACAATGGGCCCACATTCACCCTCTCTCTCTCTCTCCGTTTCACCCATTATCTCCAAATATTCCTCCTCTCTTTCATCTTTTCCTCCCTCTCTTCTCCATTGCGGTGGAACATGAAATATGCACTATCCATTTCCCGAGGAAAATGCGACGATTCAACTCTTTCCCCACCCACCCCTGAGCGCTGGTTTGTAGGTTCGCCCAAGTCGGTGGGCCCATAAATTAATTAGCGCCCTTCTCAAAATAAGCCCTCTGGCTGCGAAGAATATGGAGAGAGGGAGAGAGAGTTTGAAATGGATGGATAGAGTGTGTGCAAGTGGGATGGAGGATGGAGGATTTAGGTGGGGTGGGGCGGAGGGGAAGAGGGATGGATGCATGCGCACAAGATTGAATGGACGTCAAGGGCGGAGGAAGGGCCCAGATCCACTTCGAAGGGCGGAGAAATTGAGAGGGAAAAGATGAATTTACAATAGCTACTTTTTCAGGTAAATGGAGAGCTGCGACAAACCAATCTTTAAAATCGCTGGCGATGATAATGATAACGGCAAGTTTACACGGTAAGAATTTTACTTTCGGCCGTTATTGATATTATTCGTATAATCTACGGGTTCCGATACCACACTGACGTGATGTAAACAACTGTGAAACCGAACGGCATCACAATTCTTCTAGCGAAAAATCGCCTATCTTTCCCTTAAATTTCGTGGAAAAAGCTAAAAGCAATAGTTGCTGCTTAACATAAAAGATGCCTCCACTCTTCCGCAAGCGCCTCGCAGGAATTATCAGGTGGTCAGCAATATACACTCGGCATTGACTAGCAGAGGGCTGCATGTATAAAAATATCGAGATCGATCAAAGGTTATTATAAAGATAGATTAGTTATGAATATCCACCACATTTATATCTCGAGTTAAGGCAGCGATGTAGTCGAAGAAGGTACGGACAATAATCTAACCCTTACCATCTTCACTAGAGTAATGCGTTACACGGTTAATCGATCGATCCATTATCTTGGTAATAGTGTTTAATGTCAATAATGACTATGTGCCATGCTTCAAATGGCGATTTTTAAGAAGCAATTCTGAAAAAAACTTGATAAATCGCCCGCAGTTACCAAGCCTCAGAGTCCCGCGTGGCGTAGCTCAGACTTGATGCGCGATCGAAAAATCGCTCTCATTTCCGTGGTCGCAAACTTTTTTCCAAGATTTCTTCGCAATATTCTTAAAAAATGTCTACTTCACACTGTGATGTAAATTTCCCGATTACCATATTTCGTAAACGAAAGATAATGTCTACTTTATTTGAAATTTCACGCGAAAAATGGGTACGCCATTTTGTGTTGTAAAACTATGTAAATGTGAACCAAAATCTTCAAAAATCATGAACAATATAGCCAAAGCATCTTTTCAAAGGAATATTGTGTTTTTTATTCCATAAAAATCATACAACTGCAACACCACCTGCTTAAGTTCAAAGATTTTCGGAGAAAAGCGAGTTCGCGCGAGTTTTTGAAAATTGGTCATGTTTGAGCTGCTGTATCTCAACAACGGATCAACATTATGAAAAATGGCATACAAATCCATAATCAACCATCATTTGTGAGTATTTGTGCCAAGTTTCAGGTCCCTAGCTCAAAAAAAGCCATTTTGGACTTTTGTCCGGCTTTTTCCGATTTCGGACCACTGTGCGACGTGGAGAACATCATTTTATAACCTCACTTATTTCCATATCCGACACAAGGGATAAGTTAGACAGATATTTTACTTACAATTAGTGAATAGGTACAGGAGTTTTTTTCCTCCAAAAGTAAAGAACTTAAATAAGTGATAGACGGGTATCAAATACCTTTCGCAACGCGCACATGATCTATTTATGGTAGGCATAAAACGTCACAAACTCATTGAGGCGCAAATTGCGGATAAATGCTTGGATGCAGATCAAGCGAGATTTAAGGGTTTTCTATCTCCTCTTAATCATAGCACTCTTTTGCAGTCACTTTCGCTAAGTACAACCGGATTTCCTCAGCGTACATCAACTTGCTCTATTTTTTCCTTACAAGCGATTGGCGTCCCAACCACCCCCGCAACACGCCTCTTGAAGTGGCTCGCGGGGTGATATATGCAGCTGTAGATGTGGACTGACCAACCGACCAACTGTAAGAAAGCGGAATCCAGCGTATTTCATTTGTACATCACACCAAACGATTAATTCCAAACGGTATTAGAATGTTCCTACTTCAAACACTGTGCTAGAACGAGGCTCAGAAAATAACGGGAATTTTAATTTTTGAAAATAAAATTATTTATTCATCTACATTAACGTTGTCACCTTCAAATAATCCCCATTACATAATACACACTTGTGCCAGTGATGCTTCTAATCCTCAAAAAAGACTTCTCAAACTCGACCCTAGGGATGACCTTTTGCTCTGTCATCAATTTCTTTTAATGTCATCTATGTTCGTAAAACGACGGTTCTATAAGGTTCTCTTTGTTTTTGGAAATAGGAATAAGTCACACTGAGCCATGTCTGGCGATTACGGAAGCTGGGGCATCGTTACAGTATTGTTTTTGGCCAAAAATTCACAAAAAACCAATAAAGACTGAGCCAAAAGTCGCCGAGCCCATAATAACACGTCTAATCTTATCGGCTGCCGAAGCAAACAAAGAATACAGATGAAAATTTGATCAATATTCAATCATACTTCAGGAAGATGTTTACCAACATAATAAAAATGTTTACAGCGGGAAACTTCAAATCTGTGAAATGTAAAAATCCCCGTTGTATAGAGAGAAATCCCCTCGCAGTTGGCATAGCACTCGGCGGCGAATGTCAACTCCCGCGTCTGTTGAAGAAAACGCGCTCAAGTGGCGGAGAGCGCTCTCCTCACGAGTGGTAACTTTCTCAAACTCCATCCAATGAATTTTCGAGTACATATCTCCTCAAGGAACGTCCGCATCGTGAAATAGCGGGATGCATGCGCAGTGCGTGCGTCTCAAGGCAAATGAGAGAAATGTGTCGGTCGACAAAAGAAGGGCGGATGTCGGTTAAAAATTTAACGTCGAGACGACGACACACGCGAAGCTGTTGGGTTCCGATCTGAAAACGAGAGCTCTATTGCGGCAGGCCTTTACATGAGAGATGACGTACACTCCCATGAATACAGGCAGTGGACTTTATCTTGAAGTTCTCCTTTTTTTTCGTATTACTACATTAGGACAATAAAATAAGTCAATGGAGGTCAGCAGCAGACTAAGTGATGTGAATTTGAGTTTCATTACGAAATTAATATTGGTAATACTACAACCATACTGAATACAAAATTGATCGGGGTTTTGGAAATTTCAGTGCTATTTTCAAGGTTCATTATCACCTATAAAATGGTATTAGATTAGTGGAGCATTACGAGCGTTCGTTTATTCATGAATGTCAAATCCTTACACATATTTAAGCAAAAATCCATGATGTAGGGTTAGTAAAATATCTCAAAATAATAGAAGAAATGTAAAAAATTAAACACGCTGGATTCCGCTTCCTTAAAGTAACACGTGGACGTTGAGGTGATTATTTGGCAATACATAAAAGTAATCTTCGATTAAAATTATTTTTTAAGGATTAATATCCTAGGATTTATGTAATAACGTTTGAATGAAAACTTGAAAGTGCAGTGTTCTAAAAGTGACACTCTTGTATCACTCTCAACGAATTCAGGCCCAAGTTAACCCACGGGTGGCAGATTTATCCACATTTGCACGAGGCACGCTCGGGTAGGCAGGAAAATACAGCGAGGCCACCGCCGTCACCATGAATACCTTATCTGCGCGTCCCATCATCCCATTTCGCGGCGGAAGGAAATACCACGGGACGAACATCACAGCTGGGTAAGTAAAAGGGCTGCGACCCACCCACAATACATAGTGTCACGGAGGAGGGGGAGTAATTCAGGAGAAGGCAGCGACATGGGGGATGAAGCACTGAGCCATATTCAGGTAATATTTCGAGAAGTCATGTAACACACCCAGAGAATTACTATAGTATAACTGAACCTTCCACTTATAAAAGTGCGTGATTAAGCATAACAATTCTTGAAAATAAAGATGTCCCTTTTAAAAGTTAAAAGCCAGGGCGAGGAAACGTGGAATTGGACTGGAATTACATTTGCGCTTATTAAAATCAAACTACGATAGCAACATTTTTGAAAACCATAGCTCATTCAAATTTTCTGAGAGTTAAATAAATAATTCTCAGGTTCACCACCCGGTGTGGTTTTGAGTAATTGGTCCCAACGTTTCGACGACTGAGTCTGCCATCATCTTCAGGGGTAGAATCCGGACAACTAAAATTCTACCTTCCTAAGTACTACTTTAAGTTCCTATCTAATTGTAAGTAATAATAAATGAATCAGAAAGACAAAAGAAAATAGATATTTCCTATCGAATACACTTTAGTAAAAACTTTTATCGAGATTTAAGAGTTCCATACCTGAGCAAATTTCTTTCGCTGCTATTACGAACTATTATTATTCTTTAAAATTCCAATACCTGCCATAGACTCAAGAAATGGAAAATAACCCAGAAAGAAGTTCACTGGTGCTAAATTGAGGCTAGGGTTTTTCACGGGTGGAAAAACATAGGGCCGCAGTTGAATATAAGTTCACCATAGCAGTCGCGAGTCAATAGAATCAGTTGAAGAGAATCAATGCCTTACCTGACGTTCTCGTGCTTCTGGATGTAGATCTTGTGAAACTGTCCTTCCACTGGAGAGATGATGTCCGCCTTCATTTCCATGGCAACATGTTGAGGCAACACGGAGAGAAGAAGCCGCTCCTGCGAAACATTAAAATAATAACTGTTATTAGATGATGATCGATAATAGCAAATGGCAGTCAGATTGAAGACGTCAAATATCATATATGTAGTGGGGTTGCTTAAACATATAAAAAATCGCAACGCATAGCATTCGCCATACGGAGGGAAAAAATTAATTCAGTCGAGAAAAAAAACGTCCCCATTCATCCATTGCTTTGTTATTTGGGAATAAGAGATCGCAAAAGATGCCGCCCACTTTCCATGAGTTAGTGACGTCATTAGGATTCCGATTCGTTCACTCACTCAAGCATAGTCTGTCATTGAGGTAATAATCGCAAACAGGTTAGTAAACAACAAAGAACCACGCGAGTCCGATGCGCGAGGCCACTTGACCTCGTGACATCATCAAATAATCTCCGAAAGGGTTAATGCCGTCGAATTTTAGGAGTGAATTTATACAAGCCACAAAAAAATGATGTGAATTTCTTCTAGTTGGTTAAGTATCCGCTTTTATGGACACAAAGAAGAGCAAGAATTAATCATTGGAGGCATTACACCGACTACGTTACTTCAATATCTAATTCCAACTACCAGTAAGACCTATTCCCTCTAATGTTATCCATAAATCTTATTCTCTTCATTCCTCACCCTCGTTTACCCAACATTCTTCCCTCTGATAACACTGTTTTCAACATCCCCTCCCCGCTAAGTACTCGCTCTATCCATATCTTCTGCCTCCTCCGAATCTCATCTAAAAGCTGCCTCTTCTCACCCACCATGTCCAGCACTTCGTCGTTCCTCCTCCTCTTCGCCCACTTCGCCTTCTTCATTCTCCTTCGTGCCCACTTATCAAACGCCCAAACAGTCTTTCCTCATCCCCCTTCCTCACCGTAAAACGCCATTTTCAACATCAGCCTCTCCACTAGCCTTTTCTTTGCTCTTTTATTTCACAGAGATCGTCATCGTCCCCCTTCATTGGCCAATGACACACCCTCCCCGATATGCTTACTGCTCCGTCAGTTTAATCTCCAAATATTGCCTTTCGATAATCGTATTTTAAGATTTTCAAGGTGTACAAGATTGCATGCATTTAACTTTTGGTCTGAACTCACTCTCCGCGCTTTCTAGGTTTACGGAACATCATAATTTTTGGTTTTCAACACAAAAAGACACAGATAAGGATGAGGGAGACTATAGGAATCAAAATGAGACGATCCGATTGAAGCCGTTTCCTCAACTCTTTCAACTCCAGCCGTTCCCTCCCCCTTTACTCTCCCATCTATCATTCCCAAATTCGCTTTCATCGCAAGGGAGAGAGAGGGAGAGAGAGTGTGCTGCGGCTGCCATTCGGAGAAATGAACCTGGCCGTCGAGAGAGCGTCATGTGTCTCGTCAGTCGGCGCATCTTTCAGATAACGAGATGCTGCAGGCGGGAGCTGGTCTCGCTGACGACGGATAACGCGGATATTTATTCCTCATGGGGTCGACGAGGGATATGCCACATTTGCTTTACACGAATGCCACGAGCTGATTCAGGGGTAAAATCAGGGTCAGGCGTGTAAGGGGTATATAGTATGAGTATCACTCATTTGCTTCAAGATTATCTCTTCATCTCTTTCGAATTGAAGCAAATGAGGAGGATCAAAATTCACCAACATTAATTATAACATCCATGATTAACTTTGTGGTATTCCATTGTAAGTTTTCTTGAGCAGAACTGGGAACTTTTCTAATTCCATTATTACTTAAACTACTTCTTTTTTACAGAGCGCGACCCGGGTTTCGATGAATTATCATCATCTTCAGGCGCTAATTAATCAATTAAACATTAATTAATTTGCGCCTAATTAATTAATTTAATAATTTGCGCCTGAGGATGATGATAATTCATCGAAACCCGGGTCGCGCTCTGTAAAAAAGAAGTGGTGTAAGTAATAGAGTAATATAGAAGAAAACTTAAATATGAAGATCGTTTCCCTGCCGGAAATAATGATTTCCTCTCCCCAAAAATGAGGAAAACAAATAAATGCTTCAGTTGCTGACAGCAAGTACATTAAAAATTACAAGAAATTTCCCACAAATATTTAAATTATCCTTTCATGTTCATTTTGAATTATCTTCGGGGTTAGGGCAGAGTAGATGGGATGTTTCGAGTAGAAGTCAACTGGAAATAAATTGCCGAACGCAGCCTGAATTAGTACAATTAATTATGCGCGAAGGCACAGCCGCGGCGTCATGCTCTGATAATCCGTCATTCATATTATTGTTCGTACTTTATACATTGGTATGCTCGCATTTCAGTAGAATTCGATGCGTGTTGCGTAAATAACAAGTTAGACACAAACAAACAGTAAGACTTAAAAGAACAACCTTCAAAAGTATTTTAACATAGCTTTCAAAGCCACTGGCTTCATTGTTATCGGATTTAGAGTGACACCGCTGTCATTCCAGTATACTTAACTCCACTGAGGACCATGCCTTTGGACGCTAAAAGAAAATACAGGTATAACCTTTTAAGTGTTACTGTTTTTGCGCGTCATGCCTTAAGACAAACGCCTTATATTTGTCGCACTTAATTAAAAATAAAATATTATAAGCGTTCCCTTTTCTGAACTGGGTTAAACTTGGGGTCAAACCAACACTTGTGGTGGTCACCTCATGGGCGAGTATGAGGCATGTAGCCCTATCCTCCCATCTGAATGCTATGAATGCTAAGTGATCAATTTCACTAAAATGCCAAAAAACTGAAACGCTTCCCTTTTCAACAGCGAAATCAATTGCCTTCCACACCAGACATCGTAAATATTTTCGAAAAGGTTAAAGTGGAATCCTACGAAACCCCGAAAATTGAACCTGACCATAAAAGGTACTGAAAGAGCCAAGCAATACTGAGAATATTTTTTAATTTGAAAAAGTTAAGGAACCTAATCCAGCAGAAACGACTCTTTAAACGAGTCACATAAAGTAAACAAGGGTTACTACAGAAGGGCCTCTACAACCAATTTTAGTCCAAGCAACTTTCCGTGTTAGCAAAAGCATGAGGCACAACAAGAGCCCGAAAAAGAACTAAAGTATTTATGCTCCATTCCAGTCAAACTCATCTGGATTGGCGATTAAAAATTAAGAAGAAAGGCTAAGAAACTCAACAAATGGCACCTCAAGAATATCAAGAAGAGAAAAAAGATAATGCTTGAATTAAATCTTTGACGCCATAGAACGATCTTTCAGTACTTTGATTATTCTTTCAACTAACATGAAGTACGAGAGGTTGACAGGCATTCAATGCTTACAAATACTTCGCTGGCCTCTTTACATGGTATGCATTATTAAATTCTCGATCGTAACAACTGTGACGATTGAATGTAGTTTTTGAAGCATGCTTCCCTTAGGGAGTTAGGCAATGGAAATCACAGCAGCGGAAAAATCAAGAGTGGAGGCCTTCGAAGTGAGGAGCTAAAGAGGAGTAATAAAAACCAAATGCGAGCAATGAAGAAGCCCCCACAGGAGCAGGAAAGAAGTGAAGTCCTGTGAAAGCCATTATAATGAGGCGAAACAACCAAATCGGCCATGTATTGAACGTGATGATCTGATGAAGACAACTTTCTAGAGACAAGTGTAAAGCCAGAAAGAAAAACGAAGGCCTCTAATACAATATATGGAACACGTAAAGAAGGAAGCTGAAGAGAGGAAACACGTAGGTATGAAAAGATTAGCCGATACGAGAATTGAGTGGAGAGCTGCGTCAAAGCATCCTTAGGATTTGTTGACCGTTAATGAAGATTAATTTAGCCCCTTTTCTCGAGACTGCGTCACGAGGCATGAAAATGTGAATAAAATATACGGCCACGAAAGTACTGAAGTAAAATAATTTTAAAAGCCTAAATTCTATTTCGGGAATAAAAGGATAAATTCGTCGCCATGGCAATAGACGGCTTCGTCGTATAAGACCACGAACTAATAATCGAAAAAAAAATTCGAGCGAGCCAGCTAAGAATAGATCCCACAAGGACGCCCCTAGAACCACCCTACAGGATTGAAAACTTGTGAAGGCGAGGACGAAATCCATTACTGGAAAAACTTTCGGGCGCTCTGATTGGAGAGCGGCGTCGTGCTCTCGAGTCGTTCTTTTTTGTTCCGCAAAAAATGGTCTAAGAGAGAGAATAAATTTTTCTTTAAATCCTCTTTTGTGTGCTCTTATTTTCGCCGAGATTATGAAAATGGCGGCTGCGGCCCTCTTTCACGACCAACTTCTCTTCTTTTCCGCGGTGCAGGGGAGGGTGGTTCGGATTCTCCGCCGAGATCCTCTCCATGCGAATTTTCCTGCGGTCTTTTGAGAACTCCGAACTGAGGAGGCAAAAGCCGGCTTTCTCATTCACCTCTCGCCAAAAGTTTCGCCTTTTTTATTCGAATGTTTTAATCCATTTCTTTCGATTCCACGGTTCTCCAAAGACACAAAAGGGCGAAAGACACGAAAACAGAAAAGAAAATCCTTCAAACTCTCCCCTCTCGTCTTTGATTGAAATTGGCATTGAATTAGGACCACCGCCAAAACAAAAGAAAAACTGAGCGCGCAGAGTCGAAAAGAAGAGGAGCGAGCCGCGATGTACGATTCACTAATTGTGCGGTACAAAGGTTACGTCTGCTCCCGAAAGAGGGTCTTCGTGAGGAATGATTAAAAAGATTCTCTTCGTGGATATATCTCGTAGAATTTGATTTGGATCGTCAGGACCTCCACAAATCAGCAAGATCAACTGGCGCCATCTCTCCTTCGAGCTTCGTAACATAGCGGAGGAAAACTTAACCTGAAACATCTTTTAAAATTCATTCAATTCAAAATACAGTAATGCGAGATGACGAAAGAATTTATTAACTGGAATAAACCCATAGGGTTTGCGCCGTGTTATACTATTAACTGCCTTCGTCATGTAGATGTAAAAATGAAAATAACTTACACAAGATTACACGATAATAATATATAGAAGCAAGAAAAATGAACGGAAAACTTTCAAAGGCCCAATTGACGAGAATTAACGGCTAAGGAAGGCTTCAAGAATGAGTGAGAGATGATACAACTTTCGGCGCTTCACTCTCGTCTTTCATTGAAAATAGAATCATAACCGCAGCAAAAGAAATACAGAACGCGCCAGTGACATTTACTCACAGAGTGGCCTTACTCAGAAAGTAACCATAGATACATTCACGTCAAACAAAACTTACAATATTTTTAATGGATGTACCGAATTTCAACAAAATCGTGCTACTTTAAAAGAATAAAATTAGAGCTGAATACCGACACGCGATTAATTGGGCAGTCTACATATACATAGGTTCAATACAGATCTCACAATTTGGTCCTTATGTGGGCTGATTAATTATAGTCGCAGAGAGCAGATAGAAATTGATTAGGGGGAGCGACAACTCGAAAAATGTTCAAAATGAATTCACATATTTCCAAGATTTGTTATGGAGAAAAGGAAAATTTACACAGAAAGCTAATCGAAACGTAATCTACAGGAATAAGTCCATACGATTACCGCCATGAAATGTTTTCGTCATGTATAAAAAATTGCTTTCAAGGCTTGGACGGTTGCCAAAATTAAAAGCACGAATGATGAAGAAAACCTTCCAAGGGCAAGTTAACGGGAAGAAGGGCTAACAGAGGCCTCAATATCAAGTAATTCAACGTCAAAAGGAAGAAAATAAGTAAACGAGAAAAATATTAGAAATCAGGAGAATTTATTGGATAGTCTGTCTATCGGTCTCGCCGAAAAATAATCTCGACTCTCGATCGGGAGCCTTGAGGTGAATTTGAAGAACTGTTTATAATTCTGTTTTTTTAATGTTTAGTTTTGTTTATGATGTAGTATGGAGTATGTTTCTCTATGGAAGCGAGGCTTGGACGTTGACGGCAGCAGAGAAGTCAAGAGTGGAAGCATTCGAAATGTGGTGCTACCGAAGAATGATGAAGATAAAATGGATTGACCGTGTGAGTAACGAGGAAGTGCTAAGGAGAGTGGGAGAAAAGAGAACCTCCTAAAAACCTTAAGCAGAAGATGGGACAACTTCGTTTGCCACATTTTGAGGCGCGATGGTCTGATGAAGACAATCGTTGAAGGACTAGTGGAAGGGAAAAAGGGCAAGGGACGGCCCCGAATGAGTTATATAGGACAGGATATATGAATATATTCTGAAATATTTTCTCGATGAATATATCAAGATCATGTTGCCCTAGAAGAATTTTAATTTTTAATATGCACTTCCATCGCATCGTTAACATTGATGCTTGGACGCTCAGCCATTAGTTCTTTAGCCCATGACGTCAACTTGCACAGAACTTAAATAAAAAATAAAAAGAAGCACATACGTTTAAATGATCTTCCACAAAAGAAAAAATGCAATGCTGGAATGGCTTCTTCAAATCCCTTTGAGCGACAATCATCCACTTTCCTCTGAATGCGGAGTCGATTGCCACACTTACAGATACCTTTTCCGTCGTGGAAATACTCGTATGAATTGGAACGCCGCGGAACAAAACAGTATTCTCTCTCTTCTTAGGTGGGATAACCTGCGATGAAGAGCCTTTTCGGAGAAACTAATCCCCTACTTGAAGAAGGCAAAATTGAAAATTTTAAATTAAATATTCTATGAGAGGCCCTAAAAAAAAGTCCTAAGGGATTTGAGAATCGCCAGTTAACAAACAGCAAAAATAAGAAAACAAATTCTAAAGACCTAACTCCGTGTCATGTGTGCAAGCTGACGCCACAAATCGAAAAACAATAAGGTCGCGTGTTTCAGTGCAACTTCAATTACGTATTACATCCCGTGGACGTCAGATTTGAAATGGAATATTTTTTGGCTGATTTTTTGGACGCAGTTTCTAATAAGAGAGTAAGGTCTCTCTTCTAATTATCCGTCCTTCCATGTGTAATGCCCGAGTATTTTATTGGCACAGGTTTGCAAGGGCTCTAAGGAGACCAGCGATAACCGTTACAGCCATCCCAAGAGGATAACTCACACTTAATTCCACACGGAGAGTGACTGCAGACAAAAGGAAGGACGAACGGCAAGGATTGGGAGGGGACGCATCAAAGATTCATCGCAGTAGTTCCGCAAGAGAGTCTTGAATCAATAAAATAAAATAAACACTGGAGATCATTGAGGGAAGGGATTTGGAGAATGGCTTTACGACGGGCGCAAAATGATCCCCAAGGGTAGTGACCAGGGGGCACGTACCCCTTACATATCCACCCTCTACAGCCACCAAATTCCAGCAATGAATATGTCCGCATACCAGCAGTAGTGAGCAAGAGAAATATCTCCGAATCGGGGATTTCGATTGTCTTACGCGATCATCAGCGAGGAAGAGAAGAGGTGTAAACGGTTGATATCACAAGATGGGAATCGAACCCATTACTCTAAGCCCATGGCCCCTCGGCGGATCTCTCTCGACATGTCCTCTTCCCCAATGATGATTGCCTCAGGCCACCGAACAACCCGACTCTGGTATTCTTTCCCGCCAACTTTATTTGGCATTGACATTGCCTGTCTCTTCGTTTCCTTTTTCTCCCATTGGTGGCTAATGATTGATTGTTATACAAAATACGAATGAATGACTTTGAATTGACTAGGTAGGTACATGAGAGCACTTTCACCATCATAATCAGGTAAAACCTTTTTTTCTCAGCACATTCCCTTTTATATGACCATTTAGTACGCCTCAAAGTGCGCAGAAATTGAAAGATGCTAGCCAAAACCTCAAATACGTATTTCTCTTCGCATGAAAGTTGAATCTTTTCTTACTTTATGTATATATATTGGTGAATATGATGACGACACCTTGATAGCTTACTCAGGGTCCTTGAAGTGGCTCCTTACTATCTTATAGGCAGCTTCTACTTTTCCACATGATTGGCAAATCTTCTCAGATATTCTTCATCTACATTTATATAGCTTTCTTTGCTTTGCGAATTATTTAGATCCTTATTTTCTTGTAGCTAAGTTACGCTTCTTCGATTTAAGCATTCTTGTACTTCCTTTTTCTTCAATGGGTTTTATGAATTCATCCATGATCCATGGATTTTCTTAACAGTTTTTCTCCTCGCTTGAACTTTTTTTGCGGTCTCATGTTTTCCCTTTTTGATGTCATTCCAGCTATCGCACACTGATTTATCGGTAACCTCCTGTCTCATTTTACTCCATACTGCTTCTTATAGTGATAGATGATGTGTTTCTAAATTTTTCTGCATTCATCAGGGCTCTCTTTTGTTCCTTGAATTTTTGGTGGCATTCCATCATCACAGCGTTCCAATCCCATAAAATAATAAGATTCTCTTCCCCTCCAAATTATTTTATTGTTCCGCGGTATCCTCATGCACGCCTTCAATCTCATCACCTTCATAGTCCGTCGTTGGCATATAAACCTGTACTACTACGCCATCTACCGGTTTGGCCTCGATCTTATCTATGATTATCCTTTCATTGGTACATTCTGCGGAAAGCTCTTACTCAGGATTATCCCAACTACAGCATTATCGTTCAGACATCCTGTGTGTGTAATCCTACAACTTCCACTACTAAAGTATCCCTCTTTCACTCATTATTTACCTTATTCTTATAACACGCCGAGTTTCAACATTCGCATTTCTACCTTCAAGTAATCCGGCATTTCGCAGCTCCAAAGCGATATCACGTTCCATATTCTTATCATCAGAGTTTTACACCTTCAGCCGATGTATACTTAGGAGTGGCCCGCGCCCGGAGAACCAAACGGGGGTTCCAAATGGATCCAAAAGTTTACCTCCAGAATATTTTACCCGAGAGAATTCCATCATGTCATTATATAAATTGAGTGGAGTAGCTGTGACTCCTCGGGATGATAATGTGGTGGTTTCCCCTTGCCTTCCACATCGCAGTACTACAGACGTTAAAGGAAATGTTACCATGCCTGAAGTAAAAGGAGTGTCGCTGTACCGACCAATATGGTCTCCACCTTCACTCATACGAAGAAAAAATGCTGCCCTCTCCCCCGGGTGATGCGAGGCATAATTGTTGGCGGCCTCCCGTCGCCAGGTCATGGCATCTTCAAAGGCTTAATGTATATTCAGATGGCCTATCTTACCCAGGGATAGGCCCATACCACCTCGGAATGCCGCCGCTTTTTGTCCACGACTGCTTATTCGACAAGTGAACTCGCTTATATCGCAGCTAACCTCTATATCTAGGGGTCGACCCACCATCCGCAACCGATGGAGGTACTTATATGCCATACTTGCGATATAATTGCATTTTTAGCAATTTGATAGGATGAGAAATAATAAAATTACACCGAACAAATTGAAAGAAAACCATGGATAAATACTTTTTTGGGACTATTAGGTAAGCGGGGAAGAACTAAGTTAGCTGGAATGGATCACCGTTAATTGGCGTCTAAAAGGGTTGGGAGAAAATTTATCATGCACGCAGCAACTAAATATTCCTCGATCCATTTCCCAACAAATATTCAAATGCAGGCAAATGCACTCAACGTGCAGCGACACACGAAGCGTTGACCTGAATAAGCGATAACTGATGCCGCAGCACACTGCAAGATGACCAAAACCTCGAAAATGTTTTTCTTTTTAATTTGAATTGGGGAGTTTAAACTTCGTTCTTACAATGTCAAAAAAACTGTGAAAACTAACCTCGATTTTTTCTTGGACGAATTAGAGGGTAGAAAACAAAATTATTACACAATTTTAATGTACAATTTTTTCTATTCTTTTCGTGGTTATTCAAATAATTTTAATCATTATCAAAATAGAACCATGACAAAGCGATGAAAATGTTTTAAGCCATTGTTTTTACATAGTGTACGCAGGCAAAACTAGATATTTGCACCGGGTTCCACCAAATTACTGTTAGCAAGCTATTCTAATAATATTCTAGATTGGAAATCGAAAATCCTTAGCGTGTTACGCAAAATTAATTTGACAATATGCAAAGACTCAACTTTCTTCCTTAAAAAATGTGTCGAGGTTTTTGCCTGCTTTTTTCGATAGCATCCAACTGAGATACGGAGACAATTTATTCCAGCCGGGTGAGTTTACGCGTCCACCAAAAACGACAGGACTAAAACGACAAGAATAAAATCAAACGCGGCTTAATATGATTAAATATTTTTTTTTTAACTGGTCACTCGTGCGCTATGAATAAATTATCTCAGTCCCCATCCCTCCCAGTCCTTCACCGCAAGCGTTTTCAGGGATCAGCAATTTCCATTCATGTCAATTACGCACGGCAAGGCTTCACCTGAGCTCGGTCAAATAAAATTAACCCCACATTAAACAGATTGGATAGTATAGCAAAGAGGAAAGGGTAAATGGGGTTGAGGAAAGAAGAAAATAAGAGCAAAGTGAGCAGAGAATCACCAATTATTTTGGGAAGGCATTTTAGCTCTTTAACATAGAAATAAGGAATGAAGAACATCATTGAGGTGGAGGTGATGTGCAACAATGAAAGCAGGGGCCAATTGGTCGGGACCCAAGGGCCCCTGCAACGACCTAAAAAGTGAGATAAAACATATAGATTATTATTACAGTATTCTACCGATTAAGGTAGGTTTGCATGGAGTATTCAAGAAGAGATCTGAGAGCCTCCTTTCCTGCCTTCTTCAATTCACCATAAGGCCTAACCCCTTTCAATCTATCTAAAAATCCAATTCTTTTCCTTCCCCTCCCTCGTTACCCTAACTTTCTACCCTCTAACACCATTTTCAACCTCCCCTCCCCGCTAAGCACTAACTCCATCTATCCCCTCTGTCTCCTCCGTGTTTCATCTAAAAGATTCCTCTCCTCACCACCTACACTTTGTCGCTCCTTTTCCTCTCCGTACATTTCACCCTCTCCATTCTTCTCCATACCCACATCTCGAATGCCTCCAATCTTCTCTCGTCTTCTTTCCTCAATGTTCACGTTTCCGCACCGTAGAGCGCTACACTCCAGATCAAACTCTTCACTAACCTTCTCTTTAAACTCCTACATAGCGATCCTCTCAGAAGCTCCTTCCTGTTCATGAACGCCTCCTTTGCTAATGCAATTCTCTTTCTGATGTCCTTACTACTGTATCCGTTTTCCTCTAACGTACTGCCTAAATAGTTGAACTGCTCAACCTGCTCAAGTTTTTCACCACCCACCTTTATCTTGAGTCTCACATTCCCCGCTCGTGACGCTTTACAAAACCGCATAACCTTAGTTTTCTTGTGATTAATCCTCATCCCATACTCCTCGCAACGCATAGGTGTGTCAATAAAAAAACGTACATTTTCAAACGTACGGGGAGGGCGTATAATTTTGAATCGCCATATTTTTCTAGTGCCGCAACAACTTACAATCGGAATATGCCAAAAATACTCCATTCGATATTCCTGTATAAATGCTCACCGCGTAAAATGTATCTTTGGATATTTAGTTTTTCGGCCCCTAGGAGAAGGGATTCATTCATATAATGAGGCAAGAATTTAAGCAATGAGTGAACCCGGGCTCAATTGCAGCCGCTATTTGTTTTACTTTTAAGAACCTCAACTAAATGCTAACGCTTAAAATAAAACTTTCCTCAAACGACAATGCGTCTTGTTATTGACGAGACGACGATTATCACAACTATGATCAGAATAAGGTCTCAAGGAAAGACAAAAACATGCTTTAGATGATCCTCTGCCTCATACGTAAGACCCGAAGTAGAAAAATGGTAGAGCCGAAAGAAACCTTTCCATTTTCGACGTGGTAACAGAATGGGCCATTACTCATCCCGCTATCGAGCAAACAAATCAAGGTCACCGACCACCCCTATTCCCAAAAAATGCACCGACCACCCCTATGCTACTGCTGATCCATGCCTCTTTGTGTTCGTTTGAAGCTGCGCGCTTAAGAATTCATTACCAAATACTTTTAAGCTTTAGTTACCAACTGTGGTGAAGAGGCTATGACCGTTAGCGAAAGGCAAACAGTGCATTGTTTTTCAGTGTAGGGATCCTATCTCGCATTCCTATTTTATTGTAATATTCCGGCACTTGGTGTTGCAAATAACATTTACACTTCACCAAAGTGAGGTATTTCATAACTGAAGTTCTGAAGCACACCACTCGAAATGTATTTCATTCTATATGTTGATTGTTCAATGAAGCGATGAACATCAATAAGATTTATAAGTCTCTTGAAGGGAAAAAATCTTCCCTCACGGAAAATCTCTTCCTCGTCAAAACAACATCTCACCTCGCCAACCTATCTGATGGCAAAACGATATCCTTGGGAGGCGGAAGCTTTCAGCGTGGACCCAGGCCAGAAAGGAAAGCCTGACGAGGTGCGTTCATTAAAAATTCATAACTCCCCTTGTAATCGAGATAAAGTTACAATTCTTTCACCAAAAATAAATTTATAGTTTTGTTCAAATTTCATACGCAGCATATATGGACCTATATCGTAAGATACGAAAGTTAGCAGGCGATTGATTTTTACCCTGCAAAATTCCAGATTTTTCGTCCGAAAGATATATAAACACACATAACAACGTTGAAACTGAGTTATGAACAAATTAAAGTTTACCAGTATGGAAAAAAATGTACTGTAAACATTTCCTGCAAGTTTCAACTTTATACTAAGAACAGTCTGCCGGAAAATGGATTAGGAATATAAACTCGGAAAAGTCAAGTAACTAGCCGAAATTCGATAAAATATTTTTTATAACAATTGTTATAAACAAAATCGAATAATTAATGTCTCCACTTAACGTAGCAACCCTTTCTGCTTCAGAATATATTTTTAGACTTGTGGAACGAGCAAATTAAAAAAATTGCCAAAATTCTTCTAGTGACATCTGGTTAATCGCTCTAGAACTACACCAAAAACGTATACGATTTTTGTACGTGTGGTGAGCTCTCTATATATACTTACTCTATGATATTAGCTTCCAGCACGATGAAAAAGAAGTTTATTCATTTATACCGACTCTTGAAATATAATACTCAGAGGAAATAGCATTGGATGATGACATTGGGATTGGATGTCTCATTTAAAAAACATTGAATCATCCCCTAGATCAGGGGTCGGCAACCTGCGGCTCGCGAGCCACATGCGGCTCTTTGGATATGAAACTGCGGCTCTTTAGTTCCATACGCAAATATTACTTATTTTAAAAAAATTTAAAAACGATTTTGAATCGACTAACGAGGATTGGGCACCATTTCTCTCTCTCAGCCCATTGTACTCCCTTTTCACTCCACCTCTCCCCCGTGACACGCGTTGTCACTGTCGTCAGCATGGTAGAAGCAAGCTCTCGAATGACGCCATCGCCGCTGTGTTGTGGATGTGCGAAAGAAGTGGGATTGGACGGCGTCTTTCACTTTCATATGCAACTCAGCTGGCCTTCCAGCTTGTCTCATTTGCCACGAAAAACTCGCACACAATAAAAAATCAAATTTAGAGAGACACTTTACTACAAAACATACTGAGTTTGCTAGTAAATATCCAGCCGGCGAAGAACGAAAAGAAGCTGTCGACGAGCTCCAAAAAAACACAGCAATCAAGTTCCATGTTAAGTAATTGGACACAATCTACAAGTAATGTTAATCTTGCAAGCTTCGTGGTATCACTAGAAATTGCAAAAAAAGGCAAACCATTCACAGATGGTCAGTATGTCAAAGATTGTTTCATACGTGCATCTGAAGAACTGTTTCGTAATTTCAAAAACAAGCCAGAAATCTTGAAAAAAATCAAAGATTTGCCACTATCTGCTAAAACAGTCCAAGATAGAAAAGCTAAAATGTCTTCAAATGCGACATATTTGCAGGTGGAAGACATTCAACTGGCGTCTGCCTTATCACTTGCTATAGATGAGTCTTGTGACATAAAAGACATGGCACAAGTTGCCCTTTTTGTCTGGTATATGTCTTCCAAAGGACCAAAAGAAGAACTTTTAGGATTGCTACTGCTCTCGGGACAAACTAGAGGGGAATATATAGCAAATTCCGTGCAAAAATGCCTCGAAGATAATAAGATTGATTTAAATAAAATCGTTTCAATAACAACTGATGGAGCCAAAAGAATAACAGGAAAAAGTAAGGGACAACAACGATTCTTCAGAGCAAAATAAATTACGAAATTCTTACGTTTCACTGCATAATACACAAAGAAGCGCTTTGTGTCCAAACATTTCCGGCCGAAATAGTTGAGGTCATGAATTTGGTAATCGAGATTGTTAACAGCATCTTGTCAAAACCACTCTACCATCGTCAGTTTAAAGAATTCTTAAATGAAATGGAGACTCAGTATTCCGACCTCCTTCTTCACAATAAAGTGCGATGGCTTTCCAAAGGAGAGTGTTGAAACGTTTTGCTTTGTGCTTAAATGAAATAAATACATTCCTCAATGAAAAAGGCACTAATCACCCTGAATTAGAGAACGGCAAATGGTTGCAAAAATTTTATTTCATGGTAGATTTCACGGCAAAATTAAACGAGCTGAATTTAAAACTGCAAGGAAAGGGAGACCCAGTCTATGTTTTGGTAGAAGAATTGGTTTGTTTCGAAGAAAAATTAACTATTTTTGCAGAAGATATTCAGAGCGGTGAATTGCTTCATTTTCAATTTCTAAAGCAATATCGCGATAAAACCAGTGCAACTGTTGACACGATTTACTTCAGCACAGTTATAAAAAAATTAAAGATGATTTGCTGACAGATTTCAGCAATTTAAAACCAACAAAACCACTCTAGCATTCATAGTAAATCCTCTCAACACAAATAGTGACGAAATCCACATTGAGCCATTTGGAGCTGATACTGGATCTTTAGAAATGCAATTGATCGATATAAAAAGTAAAGCTTTGTGGAGTGGAAAATTTACAGAGTTGAAAAGCAAGTTGGAAGAGTTGGAGGTCCAGAAGTATATGTACGTAACGCAACAAAAATGGACAGCTTTAAAAGAATTGCCGCGAGTTGAGGCACTTATATTCGACGCATGGAATAGTCTTCCAGATTGCTACAGTGAGGTGAAGAAGTTGGCATTTGGAGAACTGACAATCTTCGGATCGGCATATTCGTGCGAGCAAGCGTTCTCTTGCATGAATATAATTAAAAGTAAAGTAAGAAGCCAACTAACAAATGAAAATTTGGAGTCGTGTATGAAACTTTAAACAACAAGTTATGAGCCAAAATTATCCGAACCTTCTAAAACCATGCAAAGCCAACGCTTCCATTGAATTTGCTTGTTTTATTTTTAAGTACAAGTTACATTGTTTAACAAAGTTAAAATTTTTGAAATGTATGTTATTGTTTGTTTTTATTTTCACATCGATAGGACATGTGCTTGCAGAGCAACACTTTGCCAATTTCAAAGAAGTTAAAAAATGGGTTAATTAATGATTAAACTCACAGGAGTTACAATTATTTTAGAATATGTTATCCATAAATTACTTCAGAGATGGTAAGATGTATAGAATCAAATGGTCAATACTTTGATAAAATAAATTTTAAGTAAATACTTGAAATAACGTGTTTTATTTTGCGAAAAATCCGGTAAAGACTTTTACCCACATTTGATATATTACCTAATTTGTTGTAAAAAACACTACTTATATGAGAATAAATAGATATTTTTCTTATGAATAAATAGATTCGTTTTTATAATTAAAAAAAATATTTATGCGAGTGCTATTTATTGTGGGCAAGAAAAATTTTTGTGGCTCTTTAAAACTTTGAAATTTTGTAAATTGTAATTTTTGGCTCTTCCGACTCAAAAGGTTGCCGACCCCTGCCCTAGACGATTCATTGTTTTAAAACTCAGACACGACTTATTTAAGTCCCACAAGTTTTAATTTAATCCATCACTTCTAAGTCTGTTTGCATAAAAAAACGGCAGAATATAATTAATTATATGAAAGCAAATTCTGCGAACTAAATTCATGATCGTTCAAAGAAGTCAATTTTTCACAAAATTTGTTTTGTTGACTGGGTCGCATGTAAAACACACTTAGGAGCTATCATGAAGATAATAAATGTGAGAAAAATTAAATCGTTTCGAATGCCATTAGGTGTAAGAAGTGAAAAAACCTTCTGGCATGCATTTTATGACGATTTTTTACGAGAACTTCACGGCATGATTTTTATTAATCAAACGGTAACGTGAATGCGAGAATAGGCATTCATGGGTGGGGTAAAAGACACTAAAGATGTCAATAATGGAGTCCACAACTTCCATTCATTTCATGTTGTCCTTAAATATTCCGTACTGACTGATACATCCTGAATGGACTTGAAGAGGAAGTATGGATCTCGACAGCAGACCCAACATCAACGAATAAGAAGGAGAAAACTTTTAGTGCTCTAATTCAAACAACTCCATCGCTGAGATTATTCTCTCCCCAACATCTCCACCACTTACACGTAGGAATCACTCTCTTTACTATTTACTATTTATTTGGTGATTCTCTTTTTCTTGAATAAACGAGGGGGAGAGATGATGAGATTAGGATTTAAAAAAGTTATAATGAGAGGGAGTAGGCCTTCTACTAGGACGTTGTAGGACATAAATTTTCCATCTTTGAATTATTACCTCGATGATAATAGTGATTCGCATTTTACAGTTAATGTCCAACGGCATTCTCGTGCAGCTTCACTAAACCTGCCTCAAGAAACATACCAGATGATGAAAGAAATATTTTGCATAGGCCACGATCATGGTAATGATATTGAACGCGAAAATTAAGCATTAAAAATTTGAAATAAAAAAAAAACGATCACATCCCTTTCGATGCTGGCTTCAGACATAGGACCGCGATGAGTTATATGTGAAGCATGAATCACGCCAGCAGATCTAAGAGCAAAGGTAGTAGATTAAAACATGATCTGACAAAGAAGGAAATTAATAACTGATACTAGGTTATAAAAAAAATCACATTTAATATTGAAAACCACTTAAAATTGCAATCATAGTGGATAAAAAAATGAAGTGCTCTTTGACGTAAAGTTTCTTTTCCTGCTATCCTCGTGGCTACGTTCGTTTTTCATTCAATTCCAGCCTGAAAACAAATCACTAAATCCACTGTCGCTGCCAAAAAAAACCAACGCTTAGACAACTTCCACTGAGAATCGCCGAGATTAGCCGGGGAATAATTGTAAGATTTGAATAGTGAATGCGAAGGGGAGAAGAAAATGCTAGTGAAGGAAATGCGATGAGCATTCGTTCCTTGCTGGATGCTCTCGGCTGAGACGAGTTGAACAGGAAGTATGAATCCCTCTGAGCAAGCGGATTCAACGTGGGAAGGGAGAAGGGTTACCGAGCGATGAGCGGAAATTCGATCAAGGATCTTCCATCCACGGGAATCAATTAGATGACGGAGAGGGATGACGAACAGTTTATCAGGAAGGAAGAAGGCGGCTTTGCGGTGGTGGGGTGGGATGAGGGGGGAGGGGAAGGAAGACAGTGGGGGTGGGGGAGGCAGATAGGAAGGGGGGGGGGGGGGGTTGGCGAGGCAAACAGATTCACCCCCGGAATTTCATTTCCTTCGAGCGCGCCTCTCGGAAAAAAGGACAGACTCCGCCCATAATTAACTTGAGGTCCTTGGCATGCACGCCGCAAAGAAAAACGCGCAAAAGAACGAGAAAAGAGAAGAAAAAGGATTCCTTGGGCTCAAATAAACACACGAGGAGCCGGAACTCCAAATTCGATGTCGCCGTGGAATACGAAAATACGAGCGGTGTTTTATTTTGTACGGCTGGAAGGTTTTCAACAGTGAACGAATACGTAAGTACACTGAGTTTATTACCGAGGACGGCCACATTCAAATAGCGGTTCATGGACACAAATGAGCGTTAATGCATTTTTACGCGAGGAATAAGAGGCCTTCAATTTCAAAAGAAAAAATATTCAACGTAAGGATCTTCATCTCTTCCTTACGTAAATAATTTCACACACTGAGTTGGCGTTAGTACAAATTGGGTAAGCTATGAACTTATCGAAATAAAATACGCGCTTTAATTGTTGGTTTCAAGAATTGACGAAAAAGGCAAGATTGTTTCATAGAGCACTTATATTCAGGAGACACTAGCTTTAAAGGACAGAAATTATATAGTTTATAATAGCTACACTTTATTCACCAAGGTACCAATTCAAGATCGTAAGTAACGGAAAAGTTTGGTTGCTCTCTTAAAGACAACTTTACTCAGGTTCTTCACACAATTACTTAGAGAGAATGAGGAACTTAGGACACTAAGGAAGGAGGACGAGAGAACTCAGATGGTCTTCAAGATGTGGGTATGGAGAAGGGGAAGTGGACGAAGAGGAAGAGGAACGACGAAGTGCTGGACATGGTGGGTGAGGAGAGGCAGCTTCTAAATGAGATACGGGGGAGACGGATGGTATGGATGGAGCGAGTACTGAGCGGGGAGGGGATGTTGACAACAGTGTAATAGAGGGAAGAATGTTGGGTCAACGAGGGAGAGGAAGGAAAAGAATAGGGTTCACAGATTAAAATGAAAAGGATTAGGCTTTATTGTGAACTGAAGAGAGTGCTCCAATTTGAGCTGACTCATCTAAATCGCAATATAAATCTACCTTAACCGAAAGAATACCTAAACAAGAAAAACGACCTCAGTCGAGGCTCCGAAGAGCTAGTTCGATAATATTCCACAGGAAAATGATTTGCCCTGACCAAATTCAAATCTCATGTAATCGACGTAGGTGCTCTGACACTTCAATTAAAAACGCTTCTCATTCCGCTGAGTACACTACGGCGAATTTGGGAGATGTAGGATCGAATAACGGCTAATGAAATTGATTTTTACTATAAGGAAACTGCCCTTAAGGGTGAATGCGTTGAGATTCGCAGCTGGCTAATATGCGCTCAATTTCCTGAAAAACTACCAAGGGAACCCAATTCCTACGGTATCAATAGAACTTTGTTATGTTACAGAATGGCTGGACAGTCTCTATGCGTTTTTTCCGCAACGGCTTTCTTTTAAGGGAAGAGAAGGCATGAATTGATATAAAAACATATTTTCAGAACGAAGAAGATATGCAATAAGGCAACTGAAATTATTTTGGATGAAAACATAATGAAAAAATACTAGGTCAACGAAAAAATATGGGCGAAGATGGAAGAACCAAAGTTTCTAGAGGAATTTGAATCAACCATTATATTGAAGTACCGTGTTTACAGGTACAACTGAATAGAAAGAGCTGTCCGCGTCTGTCCATAGAAGAGCTCCAGCCAGTGAACTTGCCCCTTACTTGGTCCAGATTGAGACCAGTATCGCCTCTGCTCCAAACTTGCCACTTACATCTTTCAGTTTTCTTTCTCACAAAATTGCACCTTTCACCCTCCCCATAAATAACATACGAGCACCCTTTTTCGCCCACTCTAACCTGTTCAACTTTCCAGACCTGCCCTGCCGACCGCGCTACAAATCAATGCATCATTACACGAGCCCCAAATCCCACAGATTTATCTCCATCGAACTGCCAATTGAAAAAAAGGGCCAAAGATATTATCCTTTTCTTTTTTATTTGCCTCCTATGAGTTACGACCAATCGAATTTGCCGACCCGCGCACCGCAACGCCCTGCTATTTCAGTAAACTCCCCTCTCTTCCTCAAAAGTTTAATTAATGGAGATTCAATATTTACTCCATTTTTTCCTCCGTCCGTCCTCAAAAGGATGGTGTCATTCGTAGTTATTGATTCGCCTCGTCCAAATAAAATGCCTCACTATTTGAACAGCTTGAAATGATGTTTGATGGCTACATTTAGCGGATACCCAGACCGTTATTTTCCTAGTTGAGAGCAGGAAATTTTATTTTTTTCCCTCACCGTAATCGTCCGAGTTTTACCTTTCGAGCGAACAGAAATAATTGGCTAAAATTAAAAGCCAAAGGGTCGGAAGAGCCGTAAAAACTATCGGATTACACTACGCGACAAACAACCAAATTCATCAGAATTGTCGAGGGGGAAAAAGTTACCAATTCAATGACGCCTATCGCTAAAAAAAAATGGGAAAGTGAGGTTTCCAAATCGAAATCAACGCATTCAATCGGCGAAGGAAAGCTTGAGTTAGTTATCTTTTGAGTCACTGAAATAAAAAGAAGACAAAATATGAAGTAGGAATTACAGGGTAAGGGATTATTGACATTTATCTTTTAACTTAACCAAGATTAAATTAAATTAGGGGCTGTGAAAAATACATTATACTTTAGGTAGCAAATGTTTATTCTCGTCCTCTGATAATGTAAATGGAGCTTCTAAGGAGTGCTAGATGACACTTTTGACTAACTAAAATTCAGTAATATTCACAACGCTCCATGCCAATCTACAGTCAATCTAGAACACATCACTATTCAAGGGATAGCCATGGACTAGGAAGCGGTGAACATTCAGTGAAGTCATCCGAAAGAGCACTTTAAGTGTGAACATTTCAAAGCTTTACCTTTCAGTGACGGTTTCGCACTTCAAAATGAAACCGAAATTTTTTCACGATCGCTATCTTTACTGGAAAAGTTATAAAAAGACGGTGTTGCGAGGATAATCAACAAAAACTTACAGCCAAACAAATATTATATCCTACCAAAATAAATTTAAAGCATGTCGTTAAAAAAAGCGAAAGAGAGAGGTACATATATTGTTAGGACAGAAATAATTCTTCACAGATACCCAGTCTAATAATAGTATAATACTGACAGGCTCATTTAAATTACATTCAACAAAAGTATGCCAGGTTTGTGCCTGGCAAGCCAAGTTCGGCTTCAGAAAAAGGCTACTTATATTTAATGTGAGATTTCCAAACACGATTAAGAATCAAAATTAAATACTGGAGGTGAAAGAGGGGATATTTTTGCAATTCTACGCCTTTTTATTTCGATATTCATTGTTCTACAGAGAATTAAGAGTTTTATCGGCACTCAGGACTAACTTCGAAGAAGTAAAAGATATTTTCCTGGCGGGACGTCTGATTAAAATCATCACATTAATTCCCAGAGCATAATTAATTTGGCTAGCTAAATAGCGTTTAATTGTTTCATACAATGTAATTAGGAGGAAATTAGAGGCCAAATTAATTGGTCCCAGAATTAAAATGGATGCATTGAGGTTTCCATCACAGAAGAGAATAATTTTATCACGGTTTCCGAGTTAATCACGCCCACAAAACCGACACTAAATCACAAAATAGTCACAAACATTACTGGAAATAATTCTGGCAGTTTATCGCCCAAGAGGCACATACGTATGTACATTTGACAATAAGAAAACGAGCTTTTACTGTTACTGCTGAACGGTCTCGATGGAGTAACTACTAAGCCTAAATCTCCGTTTTGGCTTTCTTTTACGGAAATGAAAGTATGTATTGAACAAAATTCACTAATTCATTATTAACATCGTGGTATTCCATCATAAGGTTTCTTGGATATTACACTATTATTTATACCACTGATTTTTTACAGAGCGCGACCAGGGTTTTGACGAATCATCTTCACCTTCAGGCGCAAATTTGTCAGGCGTAATTAATTATTAATTAATTTACGCCTGAAGATGATGATAATTAATGAAACTCGGGTCGCGTTATGTAAAAAAGAAGCGGAATAAGTATTAGTATAATATCCAAGACAACTTAGTATGTATTCACGGAATCATTTAAAAACAATATTTTCCAAACACATCTCTGAATAGATGCTTTTACGTATAAGCAAAGCATGGCTCATTTACTCATTTGGGAAGAAATTTTCATTGTAGAAATTCTTTCACTCAAGATACTTTAAAAAAAAAGCTATTCAAGAGAGGACCCTGAACAAGACCGAGGAATAGCAGAGAAAATGAAAAAACATGGTGAAGTCACCAACTTATCTGCTGTCGATATGTCGTCGTGAATAGCTCGAGAGGTTGGCGATGGATCGAAAAAATTAACCTCTCCGATTCCTACGAATCTCTTCATTTTTCAAACTCTAATACAACGAAGGTAATTGGTGATAAAGTAAAAAAAATGTTTAAAATACCCATTTTGCGGATAAAAATATTTCATCTTGACCTGAAACAGAAAGTAACCATTCTCAAATAGAGTGAAATTACCGCAATGGGTAATGGGAATGGAGAATATATGCACATAGAATGGAAGGGGGAGTCGAACTCTTAGCACTACAAACTAGCGAAAAGAATATGAGGAAATAAAATGGCGCAAAAAATTCAAAAATCTTAAATTGCCGCATAATTAAATGAACGCCATCTATCGAGTAAAAATTTGATAAACAGCCGCAGATTTGATTCAAATTCAACAGCAAGGACAAGAGAAAACACTTATTGGAACCCCACTCATTTACTTTATCATGACTGATCTATCAAAATAATTCCAGCAAGGGACCACAAGTCAATCCATTAAAAATGCCGAAGAAAAGTTTTCTTTACCGAATGTTAAAGGATTATTTAAAACGCATTGCATGATTAATAGCATAACAATTTAAAGGAATAACCCCATCGTGTTGGAAAAGCAGGAAATATTTTTTCCGAGAAAAGCATGTTTTCATCAGGATAGAAATAAATGAACTTATTCTCTCAAACAATTATATTAGCAAAATAATGGCGAAATGATATCGATTGTATCATTTTAGTCTACTTTTTTAAATAAACTCAACGATAAGGATTTCAATGAATATGAAAGAAAATAGAAAAAAACAGACCTAGTTTTGAGAAAAAACACCGCTGCAGAGTATTCACTTTTGACGCAATTGAGTGTCATGTCCTCAAAAGAACACGTCAACTGCAAATGAAGTGGCACCGAAACCGATAATATCGGAGTTTGTTGGAGTGAATAATTGGATGGAGCAACCGCGAGAGGGAATATCAGTGAGACAATGGAAGGGTGACAGGCGCAGATCATATAGACATAAAGCCTCAAAAGTGGTTTCCTATTATTTTTTTATTGCCTAAATCGAAAGATTATTACTCCTGGAGTACGAATTTCACACTTTTAGACTTTTAAATGACGACATCTATTTTTTGAGATCAAATGAAAAGTGAAAAATTTTCTAGCGCGCGAAAACATGACGGCTAAGAATGAATGCTGGGAAAATCCCGTGTGACGTCATTCTGGTTCCCGCTGTCGCCGTGTAAGGTGACCTTGGGGAAAGGCTTTGAGCGCTGATACGATGCAGGCTTCCAGCAGGTAGCAGAGATACCCTTCTAGAAGGTAGCTCTTGGCTTAAATAAGGATTATTATTACCCTATCAAACGAAGGAAAGTTTCTAACCTTAGGCATTTTTAATACATAGGTGATTATTAAGAGATGTTTCCCTGAGCTCTGTGCCTCATGCATGAACTAGTAATCTTAGGCGATGTAAAATTCCTATCTACTCGTATAGAAACTAGGTCCCTGTGACGTCACGTGGAGTGGCATCGCATGGGCGCCAATCTGGCCTTTTTCAAATGAGGTTAAAATTGAACATTGACATTCGTCTAAACTGGGATTTCTAAAACCAAATAATTTGTATATTATGAATACACAAATAGTGGGTAACGAATCGCAATCAATGCCTTTCGTTTTCTTTGATGAAGGAAACTACCCTATTGGGCGAACTCACACATTTTCAAAATACGAAGAACAATTGAATATCCTCACAGACACAATTTTTCCATTCACTATCCAAATCTTTCATGCATCGGGTTGATGTGGTGGATTGAGTGTAGGTTTCCCACCCCGTGAGTCCGGGTTCAATTCCCAGTGGCGTCAGAGACTTTTCACAGGATCTTCCTTCATGTGGAGGGTGGATGACGCGCAGCACTCCGTCCGTCGGATGGGATGTCAAGCATAGGTAAAGCCTTTCGGCTTTCGAGCTGGCTAATGCCGACACAGGGTTTCTCTCCGCCCTTGCTTCCCACACTGCACAGTGGTCCGAAATCGGAAAAAGCCGGACAAAAGTCCAAAATGGCGTTTTTGAGATAGAGACTCAAAACTCAGAGTAAATACTCATAAATGATTATTGAATGCCGATTATGGATTTATAGGATCATTATACATAAACTTGATCCGTAGCTGAAATACAATAGCTCAAACATGATCAATTTTTCGAAATCACGCGAGATCTCGTTTTTCTTCGAAAATGTTTGAACTTAAGCCGGTGGTGTTGCAGTTGCATGATTTTTATGGAATAAAAAACACACAACATTCCTTTGACCTGATGCTTTGTTCATGATTTTTGAAGATTTTGGTTCAAATCTGAGTGGTTTTACAACACAAAATGGCGAACTCATTTTTTTCATTTACGGAATTTCAATTTTCAATCCTCCGATGGATTCAGTTCGCCGGAGGCTCGAACTTGGTACTTTAATTCGGAGAAAAACGAGATCGCGCGCAATTTTGAAAAATCGGTCATGTTTGAGCGTCTATATTTCAGCAACGGATCGAATTTTTCTAAAATGGCCTCTAAATCGGCAATTATTTATGAGTATTATTTGCTCTAATTTTTAAGTCTCTGCCTCAAAAAAAGCCATTTTGGACTTTTTTTCCGGCTTTTTCCGATTTCTGACTACTGTAAGATGGCGCAAATGACTTCAGCTGTGGGTCACCTCCTCCAAATACCTAATCTCTATTAATTTATCAGCAGCCTTAGAATTACGCCAATGTACAATCATTTTCGCCAACAATGGATAAGATGAAGTATTCACAAATTTTAGGCCACTGAATTCATGATAATAAGGTGAAATTTAGCCTAAACTTGCTCATTTTTGGAAGAAATTTTCAGTCAGATAATTGTTTCTCCAATTAATGCCACGTCGACTCATTTTGGCGGACGACAGTTTCGTACGCGATCAAGAGCTCCCGCTCGGGTCCTAACCTTTAGGGAAATGCATAAGTTACAGTGAATAATCAATCAATCAATGTGGTAGAACTCTCTCCCTTAATTTACCATCGAAATCTAACTCTCTTCTTTTTTTCAAACTAAATCATACTTTCTCTACAAGGGCTAATCAATTCAGAGCTGGAAATCCCAAATGAAAAATACCCTAACGACAATGCTGAATATCCCAGAGGAATTACCATGGCCACCGCAAAACTGCCACCACCACCACCACTAAGGGGACGCCTTCCAAACAGTGGCGGAGACACGCATCCAAGGCAAGGCAAGGCTTTGGGGTGTTCAGCCTGCATGGAACTTATTTCGCTCGTGGCGAATAGCCGCGATACATGTGCAGAGGAGACCACTAGCCCACGGGTACGCCTATCCTCTCACTCTACATTTTTCTACACTCTTGCATTCCATAATGTCTACCAATACCGAACGATATATTTGAAATTCGCCATTGTGCATTCAAAATATGTATCCGATTAATTGCAATACATGGTTTTACGGCGCGTGCGAATTAACAACATGATATCAATGCAGACAACTCGCATTCCACCCAAGCGCCCCACAAAGCAAATTTTTGTCTCCGTGCTTTCAAAAGAAGACACAGCAACACACATCCACAATCATTACCACTCTCTCGCCTCAAAATTACCCATTCCAAACCAAAGATTTTCCCAGTCTAAAGCCTGAATCACACGACCACTTTATCCGTCATTTCCTAGTGATCACTATCGCGATCACTGGAGTGATCACTCGCAAATGATCGTCGCTGGCAATTGTTTTTCACGATCGCGATGACGATTCCAATCACTTTTTTTCATCACTCGTCCGGTCGCTTTTTCCGTCGCTAAAATCGTCACTAAAACCCCACATCAGCCAATCAGAACGCATTCCCGTATGGAGCGATTGCAGCGCAACGTTTGACAATCGTGGGAACGACATAGATAAACAAACACGATATATATTTTCGATATGCGGGTCCGCTATGACAACGAGCTGTGATATCGAAAAAGATGCGAAAGGCGACGGCGGGAGGGACATTGTGATTCAGAAAAATGATCACTCGAGCGATCACTTAAATTCCCGTTGCGAAAAGCGATCGCTCTAGTGATCACTTTTCGCTACGAAAGGAAATGATCGTGTGATTCAGGCTTCAACCCACTTCTCCCCACTGCACGAATACGAACACAAGAGAGACACAAATTTAAGAAAACCGGGACTAGCCACGGTGATAACTTTTACGGGAGTCACCCGCAACGCACAAATTGTGCGAAAAATCCAGAGGAAAAATCATTTGTCTTCACCAGGATCCTGGTCAAGGCGAATTATTGTTTTTCTGTGGGTTTTTCGCACAAGATATACGGCAAAGCACATTCGAAGATGGCACAGTCAATCGAAAATAACAGTTTCATTAAATTACTTAAAAATAGGCAATATTAGATTTAATGCAATAGCACATAGATAGCAAGGTAATTTACCGATGATACTCTAAGAAAGGTACATAAGATGAAGAAAGGACTCTATGGATCAGAGCACGACAAAGAAGCACACGGTGAAATGGGCACGTCTAGTGATGAGACACTGCGGTAACGTTGGGAAAATTATGAAAGGAAAAAATTGATGGAAAAGCCTCCAGAGGAAGACCAAGGGACAAGAATAAGGGGAAGGAGGGACTCAGGGAAGTGGCTTAGGGAGAGATGGGGAGAAATGGGGTATGCATACCAATCTCAAAATATTGCAAAACTATGAACGGATGGATAGATATCGTCTATTGCTACCGGCGATAATTACCTCAAAAATTTCGATAGAGATGTCTCCGAAAGCAATGCAATAGCTTAAGCATTGGCTGGAATCAATTTACGGCACGTGATTCCAACTAAGTACCCCAAGTATTGGAATATAAAAAAACTCCATCGGTTTCAGAAATCTTTCGAAAATATCTATCTCTCTACGGAGCTATTGTAGCAACCACTGCGCCCTGGAGGACCCCACGCTATGTAAGTAGGTCACACATCGAATGGGTCCAGAGGTGGGTATTGAATACCCTGGCATTGGGAGCGCAGGAAGCTACGTCATCAGAGGGGGGGGGGGAGGGCTCGCTTGAAAGGGAAATGGCGAACACCAGCAATGAAAACACTGTAGTCTCCCTGGTTCTCCAGAAAAAGATCAATTTATCTATAGAGAGCGGCCGTTCGCATAGACGCTTATTCGTGTGATCACACGCAGGGATTTCGTCTAAAGGAAAGAAAATTTAACGACGCAAAAGAGTTCCTCCCCACTCAGCCGTTCTCTCAACCTTTAAATATCAAAACGCAAAATTAGCCACCCACTTTTTTATGAGTTGATGACGTCAGTGAAGTCCCGGTCATAAAATCATGCACGGAGAACCGGCCCATGAGGGCAGGAATCGCTCATAAGAATCTGAAGAACCACGCGAAGCCCGTGCAAAACGTCGACTGGAAAGCGGTCAAAGCCTCCCTCGGCATGAGCTCGTCATCAGCTTATTTACGAAAGGGTTACAGCCGTCGATTTTGGCCGCGAATATTTCGCGTGAAGTAGGTGAAAGATAGAGTTGTGGTAAAAACTGGTCACTTAATCTTTCAAACGCGACAATTATTAAAAATTGCAAACGAGATCGTTGGAGGACATTTTCACTGAAATGAATAGGTACATTTCAACTTCAGTTGAATTAATTATTGAGAAAGGTAATATTTTGTGAAAGTATTCAATTTATGTGTTGATTTTTACCCAACAAAACTATTTTTACGACACAATACTTCTGTTGTAACATCATCATGTGTCCTTTGGCTTACCAACAGTTTAAGTAGATTTCCATTGGATTAGTTGCAGAGCCTAAACCCACCAGAGTACTTACAGTCAAAAATATAAATTTCTTCGTTTATTAGTATAAACTATTATCTTCACTAAACAGAAACAATTAGTTGCCATGGCAATCTCATTCGACAATTAAATAGAATGTTTGAGCAAAAATGTATAGACTCACTAATAAAAAATGTAGTATTATTTCGACAGCTAGAACACCCCAGCAACCATAACATGCACTTATTGGCTATTTTAAAACATGATTTCATGTATATAAGATTTAGAAGGACACTGTCGTACTACAAGGCTATGTGGAAATGGAGAAGCAATCTCATAACAGAAATGAAATCACTTTGGATGTCCAAGCCTCCAAGCAATTATTACTTTCCCAATAAACAAGAATGATAAATATTAAATACTAAGCTATGGCATTTATAAAGTTTGACCAACGGGTGTTTTATGCGCAGTACAATGCATGGTCTCTTAGGAGTTATGTAAGGGGGCACTGTATCTACTACGAAGCTGGGTTTGGTGGCTGTGGCCTAGGAAACCGGGTCATGCACCATTACCATGGGGATGTCAAGTGGCACAGGGGACCGAGGCAGTAAATTGGAACGTGAATGAGGGATATGAGAATGGCAGGCAGAATCAATCTACGTTCCGGGGCAGGCCAAGAGGAAATTTCATGGCGGGGCAGAGGGAGGGGGGTTTAGGGGACGAAAGCCGAGCGAGCGGTGAAGGATATGAAAGGTGCGCTCATTCCGAGGAGCAGCTGAAAGGGACGAGGATTACATGACAAATCGGTGAAACAAGACGCTGAGTGGCTGAACTAGCGAGCAGTCTCGGGTTTAAAAAAGGGTTGGAAAATGAGACCCTTATTCCTTAAACGCACTTCCATTTGATTATTATTGGAGTATTCTAGCGATTAAAGCACGTTTACATTGAACTATTAACAAGTTAGCCCCATTTACCTCCTCTCCCATCTCTCCCTCATCCCCGTTTATCTCCCTCTCACATCACCAACATTTTCAACTCCTCTCTATTTCAAAATCACTTCCCAAGTCAATGGAAGCGAGCATTAACCAGACCTATTCCAAAAAAGAATAATTCCCAAGGGGAAAAAGAATTCCGTCCAATATCCTTTCTTCCCATCCTTTCCAAAGTTCTAGAAAAACTTGTATATGAGCAGATAACACATTTCTTAAAGTGCAACAGTATTCTCGATAAATTTCAGTCTGGCTTCCGACACGGTCACAGCACATCTACCGCTTTAACTAAAATCACCGATGACTTGAGACGCTCCATGGATCAAAAAGAAGTTTCAGTACTCGTTTTGCTTGATTTTTCGAAAGCTTTTGATTCCTTAGACAAAGATATCCTAGCAGCAAAAATGAGAGGCGTGGGTTTTTCTCCTACGGTAGTCCATTGGATAACATCATACTTAACAGGCCGGCATCAGCGAGTGATTACAAATGATTTCTGCTCAAGGTGGATCGAAACCACAAGAGGTGCGCCCCAAGGCTCTATTCTAGGACCTCTGCTATTCTCTCTGTACATTAATGATTGCCCTTCAGTGATAAATCATTCCAAATATCGTCTTTATGCTGACGATCTCCAAGTGTGGCTAAATTCAAATGTTAAAAGCCTGTTCAATGGAATATGTAATCTAAATAATGACCTAGAAAATATCAACAATTGGAGCAAATCCAACTTTCTAAGCATAAACCCTAGTAAGTCCCAAGCTATTATAACTGGATATCCTAAAATACTCAAGCCAATCGACAGGGATCAATTACCGCAACTGCACATCTCCGATTCTCCCATAATGTACTGCGACGAAGTTATTAATCTAGGATTGATCATTGATGGAAGTCTGTCTTGGTCATCTCATATAACTAAGATATGTAAAGCAGTGAATACGTCATTATTTCCATTAATTCGTTTCAGAAACATTATTCCTCTCTCCTTAAAGAAGAAATTAATTTCAACATTAATACTTCCCCATTTTGATTATGCCGATGCTGCCTTTCAAGACATATCTCAGGTGCTGTCGAATAAACTTCACCGCTCCTTCAACGCCAGCATTAGGTTCATATTTAATTTACAAATATCAGATCATACCACCAATCATATTAACGATCTCAAATGGTTAAAGCCTAGTTCTCGACGCCGGATGCATATCCTTTGTCTTCTCTATCAAATCTTACAGACAAATACACCAGCGTACCTCAGAGACGAATTTCAAACACTTAGTAGAATACACGACTCAAATACGAGGGGAAATGAAAAACTCGTTGTACCTCACCACCGGACAGTCAGATTCAATAAATCATTCATTGTTACTGCATGCCGCGAATGGAAAAACATTGACCTACCACTACGTAAGTCATCATCACTCGCCTCCTTCAAAAAGGCACTACACGTAAAACTTCTTCGAGAACAACAGCGAGACATGTAACATCAGGGAAAATTACGAAAGATTCATCAATTATCTCCTCCGGCTTCATCTAATTTTCCTTTTCTTTACAGGTACTGGGTGACATTTTCCATGTAATTTATTGTATTTCTATACTCAGGTTTACATTAGCTTTCTCAGTAGGTTTTCGCAGGTTTTTCACGCCCCCCTTCTTGTGTGGGCGTTTTCCTGAAGTGGGTTTTTTCCAATAAGGACGACAGTCATTATCCTTAGGTTTTTCCCACGTTCACTAACATCTTTTTACACTTGGTCAATAGTAACTTTGTTAAATTATAATGCTAATTGTTGATTGAAAACGGAACTTCTACTTATTTTTATGTAATTTCTCTGCATTTAATTTCACGAGCAACTAGACATGTATTTAACTGCATGTATTTAATGTTTGACGAGGGGTTAGATGGAAGATGGGACTTTCTAGTCCCAATCTCGCCCAATAAAGACGTATTATTATTATTATCATCTTGGATTTCACTCTTCAATTCCACAAAAAGCCCTGCTCCCTTTCACTCTCTCCATATATCCTATTCTTTCCCTTCCCCTTCCTCGCATGCCTAACATTCTTCCATCCCAACTCAGTACTCGCTCCTTCCAAAACCCCTCCGAATCTCATCAAGGAGTTCACGACGTACTCGTTCGGTAAGACTGCAAAAAGGGATAAGCTAGGGCAGGACAAATTATGTTCCACACCCTTGAAGAAAACCTTGAAGCTGAGTACTATGGAGGGTAATAAAATACATTCTTTATTCCTTGAATGCAGAAATTATTAATGGGAACAACTACCTCGGTTGAAACGCTGAAGCAACACAATATCCCTTTTTCGTGGCTTAAACATTGACACTGACGCACTTTTCCGAGACAAAATATTCAAAAAAGTACTTGAACAGACCAATACAATACATTTTTTACTTTAGAGTAAAAGTGGAGGAATATTTATACTTAAATTTAACGTTTTATTAAAATTTACAACGCATTTTCAGGTATTTTCTGACACAAAAAAGAACAATATATACCGCAAAAGCAGAAAATATTAATCATACACCTTCAAAATAAATCAGTAAACAATTCATGCCACTGAAAATATAAATAAACAATATGAAATGCATGAACGCAAGCTTCGTTCCGCGTTGAATTCATTATATTCCTATCATTATAAATGAACTATTATTGCAAAATGACTACGAAATATGTATAGAGGTAAAGATATTAAGAAGGGGTTTTATGCCTTAAATATTTTTGCCATTTATTCCAAATAAATGAGTAAAGTCTACGTCGGTCACAAACTGAAAATAACAAACCAGTCGATGGAAGTTGTAATATATACGCATAGAGCCCGCATTAGTGGACACGAATTAAAAAGGCATCGATTTCCAGCGTGAATATCTGGAAAAAAGCGGTGCACTTGACTCTATTCGGATATATTCCGATCGGTTTACATTCCATACAGTTGATTCCCATTGGTTCAGTACATATATGAAATTTACTGAGGACGAAAATGATCATTCATCGGAATCACTCTGAGCAGTGTCAATAAAACCCCTGGATCCATCGAAAGGAGGAAAGGATAGATAGTGGATGTCTCACCAGTTTCTCGTTCTCGTCTTCCATCTCGAGTCTGGCCGCGATGCAGTTCCGCGTGTCCAGGAACGCCTTCCTCTGCGCGTGCTCCATGAGGTTGTGCACGAACACGCCCACCGCATTCACGCATATCAACACCACCGCGTTCGCCGTCAACTGGGAACAAGAGAAAGAAAAACACACTTGTTAAAATATATGGATCAGTGAGAGAAAGTGGACGAAATAAAGCGATAAAAAAGAGGGTGCCTAATGATTGTGAAGGCAGTGAAACTAATGAGAACATAATGAAACACTTATCAGTTTCGTTTCTATAGGCGATATATTTCTAATCCCGACAGTTTTAAACGAAGTCAAACACACACAGAGGTGACCTCAGGGCAACGTTTTGCCTCTTTTCATTGGCGATTAACTGGCAATCAATTGCAAAAATAAAAAAATATAACTTAATGCGTATAAATAAGGGACCCAATAATACACCCATAATTTCAATATATCACTTAATATAATCAAGATAACACCATTTTTGATTGCTCCCGTAAACTGATAGAGTGGAAGGAATTGGACTCAACTGCGCCCACACCAACCAACCACCTCTCAATCACTCGAAATAAGCTGAATTGCATAATTAAAGAATAGCAGAGAAGAGGAGCCTCGAGGAAACCTTAAGACGAAGACGGAATAGCTTTACCGGCCGTATCTTGAGGCAGAGTGGCTTAATGGGGATAATCGTCCAGAGACAAGAACGGAAAAGGAAGAATTCAGAAGAAACAGGAAAGAAGGATGTTAAACAGAAGAATTTACGAAGGACATCATACATTAGCTGATACGAGAACTGATAGGTGAACTGATTTGAAACAAATGTGGGGATATTGACCAGTGATGATGGTGTTACAGTGGCCTTTGTTCCTAAGAGCGTGAATACGTCCAGGGTTGAACTGGGTCGGCGAATAATTTATTTCGATATCTTTCACCATGGAGCACTTTGCGTCATCGAGATGAAAAATACGCGTCCCGCCCCTTGGTTGCTTTGGCAACAGGCAAAAGGGATGCGCCTCAAATTACAGGCACGAGTAATCCCCACTCCCAGCTCTTTTCATATCCTCGCTCTCTTTTTTTTCTCAGCCTCGCTGGTGGCGCCGCCGCAATTACCCGCATCTTGTCGTCTTTTTCATAAAAAAAAACTGAGAATGCATAAAGCTCCTTTTCTGCGCCGGCATCGCCCGACCTTCATGCCCGGTGGCTTGAGATAGCGTCGATTACACTCTGCTCTTTTTCCCTTCCAAGTTTTTCTATCAAAAAATAATGTTTATAAAAGAACGACTTCCAGGCTGGGTTGGCGTTGAAGAAAAAAAACTGAAGTAAACCGTGCGAGTACACGCGGCGAGGCCTTCGTGTGTTTTCTGCCCATGGTTACAGACGCTTAGAAGCACACTAATTCGCCATCACGCATCAAACTTCACTCCGTTGTGGCATTCGGTCCCAGCAACGAACAGAGGCCACTCTGAATGTTGCTAATTATACAGAAGTAGAAACTAGACCGTAGCATTCGCTATATTTACTATACCCTGTTTCAATGCAATTCAAAATTACATCCTGTCTGTTGCCTTTTTTATGTTAATGTTTTCACGCACTCACTTAGTTATTGAACATAAAGGATAGATTCGATAAGTAAGAGTAGATCGCACCCCAGAAGAAGCCAATTTTGCACGAATTTCACACATTTTTTGTTCGGATGGTCGGTACCAACCCCTGAACCACCTCGCGATCTGACCACTTTGAATTGGGGTTTACGAAGGCTTCAAACGGGATTCGAACACAAGGCCCGTCGATCATCATCCCCACATCTATGAAATCCCTCACGCGTGCAATGCCTGCACTTCTGGCTGTTCCCACCCCATCGCCTCTCGTCCGACGACAGTGCTGCCACCACCGGCCATTGGATTCGCGAATATTCGCCCGCGGGGTCATAGAGTGTGTTTCAGCCTCCCTAGTAATTCCTCAATGGTGACCTGAAGACAACATTCAGGAGACAAAGAAACGATTCCATTGTATTCCAATTCATTTGAAAAAGGACGAAATGTAAATGCTCTGCTGTTGTTGGTAAGATCTCTTGATGAGACAGAAAACGAGACGAATAGGGGAAAATTCGAATTACGGAGGTAAAATCGAATCCAAACATTTTGCAAATGCCCGCAATTCAAACCAGAAATGAAAAAAAAACTGCTGCATAACGCCAAGATAAACGCATTCAAGAATTCGCTCATGTCGACTGCGTATTCAAAGTGCTCCCCTTTTCAACGGAGCTCTCAAAGGCATTCGAGATTCTTTTGTTACGCACGTATAGCCTTTCACGAGCAGTTATGTACACCTTCTCATCAACTACCAATCAATTGAGCTTACAGGGGCATCCATTTAGGCAATACGGGGAAAAAATTAAAATTACAATCATGAATTTAGTTTTCGTACTGCATGAAGTTTTTTTCATGAACACAAGCCTATATATAATGCTGCGCCGCCTATTTCCTCCAGGTGTTTCAGAACAGCGTTTGACTGATTAAGTGAAAGGATTGAGTTACCCACAATTTTACCATTCCTACATTAGACATCTGAAGCTCCTTGGACAGCAAAAAATACGATCACAAGACAGATTTAACTAAATTGTCACCTTGAGTAGGAACCGGTGAAGAAATGTCACAGTAAGAGGGAATGCAATAATTTTTACGAAAAAATACTATAAATAATTATGTAGTTAGCCGTTAGCTTTGAAATCATGAATTATCGTTTATTTGACTCATAAACTACTACACTAAAATCTTAAACTGATAAACTTTAAATTAATTATTGGCTTACAATGCTACGAGGGTAATCCAGAGTGTAACTGCCGTTTTGAAATAAAAATTAAGCCAATGAAATTGGAATAATTTTATTACATACATCTTAAAATTAAAACTTTACTTTACTTTTCTACATGGTCGGCAAATCGATTCAAGCACTTGTCGTATCTTTTAATGGTCTTCGCAATCCCCTCTTCATAAAAATCTGCCGCCTTAGAATAGAGCCAACCTTCACGGCGTTTTGAAACTCCCCATCATTGTCGACCACTGAGAAAAAAATCACTGACACGAGAAGGCCTACCACTCCTTTCTTCGCCGAGAATGTTTGTTCTTCCATTTTTAAAAGATCGTACCTAATGACGGACTGCACCTTAACTCCTCACGTCTGGTCCGTACACCGCATACAATTCACGTTGAATTTCGGCTGCTGATTGATTTTTTGCCCAAAAAATCGTATAAAATCACGCACTTAACACTTGGCGGGATTTTATATCATGGCTTTCATGTTTTTAGGTTATAACTGGACAGCACGTGAACGTGAGATAGCACAGTTAGAAGCGTACTGATCTGCTGCGCGCGTCGATGTCAATATAAGGCGGCGCTACACACTCTGCTTGTCGTTCAACGCACAAACGGTACTTATTTGCTGGATAACCCTCGTATTTTGAATTACCTAGTATTTTTTTGAATTGAAAGAATTTTTTGAGACAAAGGAGCTGCTTTTAATGACAAAGGGTTCAAAACACCAGAAATACTTGTGAGAAAAAAGGCGCTCAACAGCATTATATTGTTGTGTTAAACCCCCACATGCGAGGATATTTCCTTCGTGAACTACCTGCGTGCATCAACTACGAGATAAATACCATCTGCACTTAATTCCTTTGAAAACTGCAATGAGAAAGACACTTTGGATCAGATGACAAAGGGAAGGAATTTCCTAGAATTACTTCCCCGGAATATATGAAAGGCTCCCGAACTGAAAAGACCATTCAGAGAGCTTTGTTAGGAGGAAGGAAGCAATCCCGAGGTTTCCTCATGAAACGCTCTCGGAAACGGAATTAAAATGAAAAGAAATAATCACGAGAGCTTTCGCACGCCACGTATCGCCCGTTTCGATTCACGGAAGAAATCAATTTGCGCTGCTCGGAAAAATATCCGCCTCGCTCGACTTCATTCGGCCGACGAAAGCGAATACATTCTCGGAATATTCGGAGCTCCCGAAAAGAAAAAAAGAGGCGTCTCTTCTGCGAGATTCAATCAAAGGCCTCCTGCGGCGAAAAAATAAGGAGCAAATACCTAAAAAGGGCATACAGTGCAAAGGAGATGCCAAAGCTTTTATTACGTGAAATAAAACAACTGCAATCACTCACACACTCATGGGTCACCACAGACTATGGGGATTTTGATTTGGGACGTCCGAGGGATTCACCTGGGACTTGAACCCGGGACCACTCGATCAAAAGCCAAGCGCTCCGTTCGCTAGGCCACCACGCTGCCCCCTCCAGTTACAGGGGCCAAAGTTAAGCATGGAAATGAGCCTAAATATAGTTTTTCACAACCGTTAGATACCATATAATCGTTTCACAATTGATACCTTCTTTTGAGTAGAAGAAAATTACTTGTCATAACTAAAACAGGCACGAACATTATAAGGGCTGCAACCATTTCCCTACTCTCCAAAGCAATTGTTCGAGCAGTCATTGAATTGATCTTATTAGCCAGATTTCACCAAAAGTGCCAATCGGCTTCGCTTTCCACAGCATCGACCTTTTGCAGAATGCTTTCTGGGCACAAGTGTACACGGCGAGGAGGAAAAGACGTGGGCTGAGGATAAAGTCTGCAATTGCAAACACTTTCAAAACAGGAATGGTTTGGCGCTCCAAATTCACTGTAAAATATTACGGCATAGGTAACGCGTAGTTGTAAAATTAAAACTTTCACGTGATTGAAGTTCGTCATGATGTCTACAACATATTATACTTAGTCCCTTACACAGGATTCGTCGAAGTTTACCGATTGAAAAGCGGCACGGGTTGCGCAGTTGCCTGGCAGTGGGATTAGAAATCTAATGCTGAATCCAAATATCGACAAGCAAGAAGCAACAATAACACAGAGGATACAGCGAAGATAAAAAGTCCAGTAGCAGAAAGCAAATGTCTTTGAAAAAGAAATATGGTCTCAAAACGGAATATGATTTCCTAGAACAGCAGGAGGAAGATTTTCAGAGAAAATAAGTACGCAAGGGCTTGCATAGGCTTAACGTTGGGCGCCAACATTCAAAAACCTACATCACGTGATGGGTGTGGCGGGTGTGATTGGCTGATATCGAGGATAGCGTTTGTTTTCGCGCTATTTTTCTTCTACTGCAAAGTTTATCTCGTATGAATTTAATATGAAAGGAAAGAATGTTAGGTATGCGAGGGAGAGGAAAGAGGAGAATAGGATTTCTTTTTATAGAAAGAAAGAAAGTAGGCTTTATTGTGAATGGAAGAGGGTGGTACAAGTTGGGAGGGAAGACAGCCCGAAATAACCTGCAATATACTCCATGTAAACCAACTTTGACCAGAATAAAACTTAAATAATAATGGATTTAACATTCACTAAAAAGGAAAAATATCAGAATTTCTAAGGCATCCATTTATCAGTTTATATTCCGCTGTTTCCCTCCCCATAACTATACGGAAGTCGGGATTTCAACGTTGGCTTCTCTTTTTGGTGAATGCGCAGCCAACCTGCGCGCTCTTACTTGTATATTTTTCCTCTGAGGGAGGATAGATTCCGACGCATATTATAGCAGGACAAACACGGTTTCCTCCTAGCACACTTCCTCACTCCACAATAGGGTGACAATCCCCATGGCAACCGACAGCCCACCCCTCGCCCCCCATTAGATCCCATTTTCCTCGAGACCAAAGAAGAGTACCACGGCCCCATTTATTACTATTCATCAAAGTCGTCTCCCCGTCGCCGTCTTCCAGGAACTCACTTTCCTCCTGCACGGCACCGACTCAAGAGAGGAAATTTCTGATGAGCATGGAGCCGGAATGAATGCGTCGTTGGAAGCGGTAATGAGGAGCGAGAAACAGCCCTCGTTTTATTAGGACGAGAATGTATGGCGAGGGAAAGTACCAACCTGATATGGTCGCAGGAAAGTGCACTATGCAAGTTTCTCATAAACTGATGACTTAATTGGGGATTGCATTCGGTTACTAAAAAGTTCTGGAACACAATTATAATCCTTGGGTGACGTTTTCACGGCTCGATACCAATGTATTTACAATGATTCAGGTGTTGCCTTGTTTATGTTTGTAAATCATCGCGACGTTCCGTGATTCTTGCGTTCTAAATGCTGAATTATAAGGAAATGAAGCAGACTCCAATTCCAAGTAATGATTCAAGGTAGAAAGCAGCAGAAGTGGTCCTTCAAATTTACTTCAAGGTTGAATCGCACGTATGCATGCTATAGATCTTGAGGTGATAGTATCCACTGAAGTTCTGTGTACAAGAACAAATATGAACTATCGGAACGAGCAAATATTCTCAGGAGCTAATTGATGGAATAGAATGGAAAACTGTTCTGGTGAATATATGTTCGTCCTCCGATCGAAGGGTGTTGCTTTCAAAATCGAGAAGAAGTTTAGGCTTCCAAAATATCTCATCTCCAACGTTTTGCGGATCTGCCGCGCAAGAAATTTTATCACCACATCGGTTGTGAACCACAACGAACCAGTTTACACAACTATTAACTCGACAGCTAACTCATTTCCGATAGTAAACTGACCAGTGATGTTCAATACACGTCGGATCCAAAACATAAATTAGCATGCGGGTTAACCAACCTACAAAACCTACAGCGGAAATAATAATTTTTTAGCGATACCTATCACTTTAAACTTAGCGAGCAAAACTTATTTTCAATCGCTCCATAATAAATGGTGGGATCTTCCACTTCAGGGAATGGAGCCTCTCTCCATGGAATATCTTTTTTAGGCTTCGATTGATTGAGCAAATAAGAATAGATATTTTCCAGAGTGTCAGCGTATAAAAATAATATTTAGAACCTCACTATAGTTCCCGGTCCGACAGAAAAGATAAATCAAGAAAGACATTTAGCCGAACGGATTGGTAGATAAAGGAAATCTATTTTTCCCGAAAAATGAAGGATTTCGATAAATATTAGGTGGAACAACTAATCCTTCCAAAAACGAGCACAATTTCTTTGAGAACGGTTTATTTCTTAAAGGCTATTGCGGTGGATTTCATAGTAATACATTCCTTTCAATAAATTTTCTCGCTAACATTTCCTTTGAGGCATTGCTTTATTCAACGAATACTATATTTTCAAGAAATCCACTTGTTTGACTCCCTGTATTCAGCCACCTCATATTTTTTTCATTTAGGCCGAATATTATCCCACAGATTGGGAAAACTGAGGGAAAAGCACGAAGGTAGGATAAAGAGGGGAGAAGCGCGTGAAAGAGTGAGGAAGACAAAACTGAATGGAGAGAGTTACGCTCTCAAAAACTGAGCCGCAAGGGAAGAGAACAGATCCAGTCGAGCGCGAAAAATATGCGTGTAACGGGGATGAAAAAACACGCGTAAGAAAACATGAACGAGGAGGCTAATGTCTGAATGTCAACGCTCAAAACATGCGCATTGGAAAAACGAAGGGAAAAGAGGGAAGCGAACGACAACTTGACATGGAGCGATGAAAAGGGAAGGCGAAAATGATTAGTCAGGCCCCATAATTAAATCCACAGAACACATCTGAGACTTGGGGTGACTTGGCATGAGAAGAAAAAAAAAGATTAGGAAATAAAAGAGAAACGTTGGCGCGGGGAAGATATGTTCGACAGGGGATGAAAAAAAATAAAACACAAACGCTTGTCGTCGTGAATGTCGGAAGACGCGTGAAGGACAAAAGAAGGCGCCGCGGCGAGGTAACCACCGCGATGGGGGAGGGGTGGGGGAACAATGAAGATGAAAAAAAACAAACAAATGAAAGAGGATTCGTGCGAGGCACTCCGCGAGTGTTGCGTGCGTTTGCGCGGGGCGTGGTGCATGCTGGGATGCTGCGGGGGAGGGGACGCGAATAAGCCGCGCGGAAAAGAAAGAAAGGCAGCGGGAGAAGGAACAAGCACCGGCGCTTCCGACGAATGCACACGGGCAAAGAGGATGGGGGGGGGGGGGGGGGGGTGGATGAAAGGGTTTTTTGATTCCAACGACCACAGCCAGGGGTGGCAAGGGCCTCACCCGCCCACGACGCGCGGAAAAAGCGAGGTTCACACGCCACGGATATTGTCGAAACGGGGGGAAAATGAGAAGACATTTGCAAAGTCCTGGATTTTCGCTGGGGCTAGATGACATTTACTCAGCCAGGTTGTAATTGACAGTGTAAAACCAGAGAAAAGAGTATTACTAAATTAGAGAAAAGGCATTGGAAGGATAAGAGCGACGTATCAAGTAATTCGCACTCTAGGAAAAGAAGGCAGGAGAGAAACGTTACTCTTCAGAAGAATCACTAAGGAGGCCACCGTCCCATTCAACGGAAGGAGTGTTTTACTTCAAAAGTAACTTCCAAAAATCACTAAAAGAGGGATTGGGCAGTCTATGAAAATAAGGAAATAAAACTTTGTAAGGTTCTCCTTACTTCCCATATGGAGAGGTTTCACAAAGTAAAGCCTGAAGTTATTAGTCTATGAAAAGCTAAAAATATTCAATCCCAGCGAAACGAAATTTTTGATCATGTCCTAAAATAGCAGATGAATTATAAAAAGAATGGAACTCAATGAAAAACTGAAAGCATAGGCAAAAAAATGATAAATATTCTCTTAGATCTGTAATCAATACATGAGCCTTAATAAAGTCCATCATTTGACCCGGGTGGCTGATTTACATTAACATTCGTCGCATCACCACGCTGAATACTGTCTTATACTAAAGTGTATCTCGCCTCATAGGATGCCTTCATAATTATTAAAAACATATCAATGAAATTAAGAATATTTATCATAACATTCCATTTCTTATGTCAAGTATTCTATGCATATTATTGCACTCTGTATCCCATTATATGCTAATCGTCCTTTCCACCCTGGAATCAGACTTCTCAGCTACATGAATGAATGAAGCGTGCGTTGGATGCGAACCCAAAATTGAAACCGGAATGTGAGACCGCTTCGTGCTCCCTATTATCGTAATCAAGACAAAATACTTGATTATTGGAAGTGATGAAATCCCAGATCTGCCACTAGACAACGAGTGTGTAAATGGAGTAAACACAACAAAGTACTTACGAGTTATACACTATGGGCCGTGTTCTTAGTGGACCCTACATATCCGTCCCTACATAACAAAAGGCCCCTACATGCGTTTCTTAGTCAACCCTACATAAGTGGTGGGTGTAATTCCGTCGTCAAGTTCTCTGAAATGACGTAGATCAAGATGATGGCGCAGCGCCAATTTTCCACTCTGGTGGCGTAATGGGAACTAACTATGAAACTAAGAAAAGACGTCCGATAGTTTTCGGGCGTATTGTTAGGGTAACGGCTCAAGGTAAATAAACAATAGGTGTCGTCCGCCAGGTCGTGTCGATACCTTAATTATAGCTACAAATACTCTCATATCGAGCCAAAAGCTGCAATTCTCCGCAGAGCTGCAATTTGCCCCTTTCGTGTGGGCCAATAAAAAACAAATAAAGCTGTGCAAACTTCAGTTCAGAAAAGAAGCAGAGAGGAGGGGATGGATAATGGGGGATTCGGGACGATTGAAAGGACTAAGCCGCCATTCAAAACAAATGTACCCAAAATATTTCCAACTTCTCGTAAACATTAGGTTACGCACTAATGTTCCGAGTCTCTTTGAAAGTACTTGAGAACTGCGGGGGCCCAAGTCCTTCATTTTTATAATTTTTACCGAAGGTTTAAGCGTACTTACCGAATTAACGTACTGACCGAAGGTTTCTGTAAAACATGTATTTGTTGAACTTATAATTTAATTTTGTTCTTCATACCTCGTCGTAAGTGCTCAATAAACTGTAGAGTTCAATCGCCCTGTTGTCTAATTAACTAAGGATATCTATGTAATCTACTACGATCCTATAAAACATGGATTTTACAGTTATCTATGTAACCTATTTTGAATACTCAAAACATGACTGTCGCAACAGAACTTTCGGAGAAGCTGAAAATATTCAGATCGGTTCCTGTGTCCGCGCGTGAGCCAATTGAGAGCAAAACAAAGCTGCTGTGCAAAATTAAGTTCACGAGAGACCGAGCGTGTAAGAATGATAAACAATCAGGTCTGGAAGGGCTTTGCGGTGATTTAAAAAAATAATGGAATAAAATGGAGGCGAGTGCGCAGGCAGTTGGATGGAAAATTGAAGGACGCCGTGCGCAAGGTTGCGGCGAGGGGATGGATACGATGAGAGCGAGGCTTCGGTCATCTGGTTCATTGGATCAAGCACACGGCCCAACGGGCAATTCCCTCTCTTCGGGACGAAGAAGTGAGGCAGCAGCACATACACATACAGGCATGTGCACCGTGGTCGTCATCACAGAAAGCCCGTCCTTTCGGGTCAGCGGGAAAGCAGCGGTGCATCCGATAAAGCGAGGGGGTCGTCATCGCCAATATTATTGATTCGTTTGCCAACCGAGATGCACCGATGTTTTGATTTTGTCTGATTTTCTTTGAGAGCGAAAACCAATTCTTGGAGGAGGGAAACCCTTTTTTCCGACGGCAACTGCCTCCTTTGGTCATTTAAAATGAATATTCCTCTTGCGGTAAAGAGGAAATTGGAAAGGAATCGCCCCCAACAGGTCAAAAGGTGTCAACGAGCCACGCAAAGTCCACGCACTAGGGTAGACTAGGAGTGGTGACCCGCTCCGAATGAGCTCGTGACGTCACCAAAATAATCTAAGAAAGGCTTTTTAGGCCGTCCATTTTTAGCAGCGAATAAAACTGGATGTTGTGCACCACTTACTGCTGAAGTTATAGTGCCAGAGGAGCGCTAGATCTTTACAACTTTACTCAAAAGAAGCGGAATCTTTTTCTATTTTATTTTTGCATTTTTAGTGTACATGAGTAGTCGCTGACGTAAGAGAAATCTTCGCAAACCTAAGTACGTGTCTACTACGTGAGACTGAAGCAGGAATTTCCTCCTCCAGAGGCACTATCAGGTGAGCGAATGCGCGTGTTGTATCTTCCTGCCTCAACCTTCTTTTTCTTCCCATTTTTCATAGCCTTTAGTTCTCCTCATTTTTATCACTTCTCTGCCTTTTTCCACCCAATAATTTTCCATATTCATTCTCGTTCCTCGCTCACTATAGAGGACGGCCTTTGGCAATCCTTTTATTCAATTGCTACACGGCCGCAGAGCGTTCATTAATTGATGGCGGTATCCTTCTCTTCTAAGCCCACACCCGTTCATCACATCCAAGGCCGGGTGGTTCACGGGATGCAGGCCGCGCACCGCAAACTCCCCCTGCGCACCAGCCTCCCCTGCACGCTCCCACTCATTCCCACTCTCTGCTAAACCTCATTCCGCTCGTCCGCCACCCACACCCAGAGGCAGCTCAGAGAGAGATTCTCTCCTTGGAGTTTAGGCTTCACCGCACGGCGCCGCTGCTCTGCGGATCGTCTGCCTCACGTCGAAAGACGCGAGTGCATTGAGTGGTCTCGAAGTCCGGATCCCAGAGGCATCTCAGCTCTCTGCTTTGCACAAGGTGATCAGTCGGTGGGCGCAGGAGGAGAAATAAATTGTTTTCAGTGCGTGGATTGGGTGATGGGTAGGAACTAATTTGATAAGTAATAACCTGAATGCATTTTTATCCAAGTATTCTACCTATCAAGTTTGCGTGAAGTATTTAAGAAGTATTCGAGCAGAATACTTACCAATTCAATTCATAGTAAAGCCTGCTCCGTTTCATTCTATCAAAAAATCCTATTCTTTTCCCCAACATTCTACCCTCTTAACTCTGTTTTAACATTCCTTCCCCGCTCAGTACTCGCTCCATCCATACCTTCTGTCTAATGCGTATTTCATAAAAAAGCTGCCCCACCTCATCCACCACATTCATCACTTCGTCGTTCCTCCTCCTTTCCGTCCACTTCACCTTCTCCATTCTCCTTCGCACCCATATTTTGTACGCCTCCAGTCTGAATCGTATGTTCAATGTTTAATTTTCTGATGCCGCTATCAACACACTACAACATAGGGAAAATGTGCATAAAAAAATTATTCCAATGTATATTGGACGGTTGCGGTGAACATTGGTATATCAATAGATACAACTCCTGAGCACGCCCAAATAATGAGACGTTCACGGGTGAGAATGCTTGGGAGGAATCCGATGAATCAATGATTTCAATGCTTAATATGACGCCTCACTCCCTCTTGGTCGCTCGAATTTTCATGTTTTTGGTGACGAATTATGTGCTCTCTTCAACTCGAATTTCATCGGGTTTCAAAAGTTTAAGCTACTCACGTCACTAAAGCTAATCGCGCCACTGGCGTGCAGAGATTCCATGCGAAAAAATATGTAATTAAGTCAACCAAAATTTATATTCATGGTGATATGATTTATCAAATTATTAACTTTTCAGTGCTACTTTTCGCGATAGCAATCTACCTTTTTCAAAAATTGAAAATAAATTAATCGTCCTGCACCCATCGCCACGTTGCGGACAAATTTGAAAACAGATTACACTGCAACCAAAATGGAGACGATGCATAAAACGACGACATAAATCAATCTTTCACAGGATGGACCGCTTGGACGCATACAGTCACCTTGGAAAAATTCTTAGCGACTAGGATTTATAAGGCAGAAAAGATCTTGCTAACAAATGGCCCTTGAGGTCTACTCTTGAAAAAGGTAGAATGGGGACAGGTGTTTATCTTAATATTCCGATGTATGAAATCTTGAGTTGTTTGTATAGCAAAGGATAATATTTGGGTTACATGGATTATTATTTTAGGAATACACCTTCACTGATAGAAATTGCGTTCGAGGACTAGAGGTTGTTGTTATGATAAATATCAACTGATAAAATGAAGCAACGAAATTTACAATACTTTTTGAAACACTTGCAGGTGAAAAATTATTACATTCTTTCACGCGATGGTATGAAATGGAATGAAAAATGCATGGCGTTAAGTGATCAATCAAAGTTATGCCGTTTTTAAAAACTGAGGCCTATAATTTTAACGTAAATATACCTATTTCGAATTCCCTTGTAAAATTATTTAAACAAATTGTAACTTGGTAGTTGTAATTTTCACATTTTTTATTTCAGTCCCTCAAGTCCTACTTTAACTTCGGAAAACTGATGTAAATCCATAATTCACTTTACGCTGGAATGCATTTAGTCCTCCCCCAAAGTTTGGTCTACGCTTGTGAAATATGGAGGAAAATATTTGCAAATGTATATTAAGTCCATCACTGTTTTCATGATGAAAAAAAGTGAATAAAGAATAATTTGGAGTGAATAAATGAATGATGTCCTTTGTTACTGGGGTTTTAGGATATATTATTCTTTGTTACTGCGTTGAAACAATTAATTGAGGGATCAAAACAAAGAGTTCATTTGTGTTTGGTACCCTTTTTTCTTTAGCTCATGAGAGCTGCATGCGTGCTCACTGCGATGAAAGCCTCGATGAGTTTTCAGGAGAAATATTATGCCAGAACGGTTTTCATCAATGGAGAGTAATATAATCTCGCCTGCTTGAGCTTGCCAAATGAACTTTCATTTCCATACCATACATTAATATTTGATATCGTATTTAACTTAATTCATTTCATTGTGGCTCAATGAGAATATTTTTATCTAATCTATTTTCAATAATTTAGCGGTTTGGAGGGCGCTTATTCAACTTTTTTTTGCCAATAATCGGCACGGAATTTTTTACACTGATTGCTTTTTGAAGGGATAGCTTTGTCTTCCATGCGCTTTTTTTGCATGAATTTTTAAATAGCTTTGGTTTCAGAACGAAACGGTGTTACACTTCCCCATTCCCTCTGTGAATTGGTCATTTATTTTTTTATTTCCACCCCTACTTCTGGCAATTGCATTGGATTTCACTCTCTCTGTCAATCACATGCGCACGGCATTTGTTTTCTCGGGTGTAATTGTTCAACACGTAGGGTGAAACCACGAATGCATTGGTTGTTATACGCATCCGATGAGTGCAATGGATCAAAATGTTTCCCAACAAATGGAGGGGCGCCACGGTCACTATCGTTGCAATTTCACCTCTTGTGGTTTATCTATCACTCCTGAGCGACGACGGAAGTTTAACGCCAAGAAATTTGTGAGCACATATAAACTAGTAAACTGAATAAAACCAATACTTGTACAAGACGATGCAATTATTTTTCCACCGAAATACTCTCTCTCTCTCTTATGAGCACTCCAAAATGAATTTGCGGCAAGTCAATTAACGTGGCAGGTTGGTGTAGCAACGAATGCATTTCTATGCTTTTCACTCAAAATATAGTGTGATGAGAGCAAACTTTTGAACATGTTTTATTTATTTAATCATCTGATTGCATTTTCTATAGCGGCGGACCTCGGTGATCTCCGCTAAGGACATATGACATTAATGCATGCGAATTTCGATCTTCATCGGCATAGAATAACATACGGCTAGAGAGGAAATCAAAAAACATCCGAAAGCTTATGCGGCGCCACTCCATTCGTTGGGTAACTTTTCCGTCCCCATAGTACATGCACAATCGCAATAATTTAGCATTGAACAGCATTGAAATACTCAAGTTCGTGCATCTTTACTCAAAGAATATTCAAAAAGTACACTTCAGTGCCCTATTTTATTATTCAGTGGAAACTATTCTAGGGCATTTCAATAATTAGGGACGTTGAGTTGTGTGGTGCGATTCAGCGGAGTAAATGATCGTGTTGGCGATTATGGTTCAAATAACATAAATGGAGAGCGTGAATTCGCGAGACCTCTACTCGGGGATGCTATGTGGATATTTTCTCCATTTTTTACATTTTGTTTGGATGCACTTCTCATTACGGCAGAATATTTTATCCAAGAAAAGCTTGTAGCCACTCCTTTGACGAAAGATTGACCTTCGCACGAGTGCCGGCAATATTTCTTTCGCCTTGTGGCTCGATGGATGTTTTTTTTTTCGCTTGGGTCCCTTGTCTCCAGCGCCTGTTTTAGCGTCAATTTATTACTTTTGTGACGTTCAGACAAAAAAATTGCGGAGGGTACTCCCATTCGGTCGCTCATGAGGAAGTGTCGCAGGAATTTCTCATGCTGCGCGGAGTGCGCACGGAGAAAGATAAGAAAGCAGACAAATGTGAGTTTCACGGGCGGTCGTCGGAGAAATTCGGGAATTTTATGCGTCGCCTCGAACCGCTTAGTTCTGATGCCTTTCGTGGGGCCAATCCTTATTACCCTTGCATTGGAATGACGACAGATTCCATACATTGTGAACGCGAAGGCCATTGTTATCAAGAGCCCCGGCTCCAATGTGGTCAAAGGGGCCCAAACAGCAAACCCCCTTAATAAAGGGAGATCTGAGAATTTTTACGACTATGACAAAAAAAGAGTTAAATTTTGAATTCAAAGTAACAGTGCTAATGCATATGTTAGCATGCAATTTCATTTTTGCCTTCATTTAAATACCATCTTGGGGCGTAAATCGTTTATAAAAAACATAATCACCGACGTTCCAGACATTAATTTTTAATTTTTAAGGATTATTAAAAGAAAAGATGAGAATTAGATTAGATAAAAATAAGAGGAGGAGATAATCCACGATAAATAGATTTCAGATAGATAAATTAATTCAGAGGTTTGCGGGCAATGACACAACAAACATAAAAATATAATAAAAAATTTAAAAAAGTTAAAATCTCCCGGTTAATTTTCCCTGACCACCTAAAGAACGTCATCAATTTTAGCGGTAAAATTTCAAAGAATAAAAGCAAAAAAGATATTATTAGGACTAATCAACAGAGTCACAATGCAGAAACAGTAGTAATCTAAAATATTTTTTCTCGAGAATACTATGAGAGACTTTTATTTTTCAATGTTTCTGTTCCGCTCCGTTCTCGACGTTAATGACGAGGGAAATGCATTGGCCGAGCCGAGTTAGTTAATGAGAGGAGCATGGAGAAGTCGTTTTCGTTAGGGTGGAATCAAAGGCTGAAGTTAAACATGCCATTTAATTACTTGAGGATGCGGGGAAGATGGACGTTTCCTTTTTCGTTTATGCACTAAGATCAGCGGGAGCAGCCATGCAACGATGTATGTTAATCAGACTCGTATGCAGTCAAAATAAAGAAAAGGTTTTTATACGTACCGCAAATTACTTAATTTTTCTCGCTAATGTTCTTTGACGTGGTTAATACAAGAAGCCATTCAGCACGTCCTAAATATAATAACTGTCACTCTATCTACTGGTTGAGCGAGTTGGTCAGATATCCGAACTGGTTGCAAGTAATTCAATGTAAAACTTTAATTGCTGCCTTTCACTTTTTACGATATATTTACGGCATATACCTACTCATAATTAGTTCACCAGCACATCATTAACGGCTATGACTTATATTTGGAAATAGATGAAGGTTTTGATGTGACTGGAAAGTTTAAGGTGCTCCAGGTGTTACATTCAAAATTTGGCTTACCAATTAGAGCAACAGATTACTCACCACTCCCCCTATTTAATAGCTGTTCGACTTCGAGCATAATATAAAACAAGAATTTATTGCATTTCGCGGTCAAATTAACGTGCGACGAATTTATTGAATTGCCGCCTGAAAGGAAAAAGTACGGTTGTTCATTTCCGATGAATTCGTTGAGAATGGCAAGGGTTACAAGACCGAAAAGGGTGGAGTGACGGAAAAAAACTTGGGAGCAACTAGCTGGTAGACACTGATTTAAATCCGGACAGGTAGAAAATATATGGGAAACAGTCGAAACGAGAATTTCAAACCTCATCGGATGATTACTCAGGCACAAAAATGTGATAGAATTACGAAAGGGAAAGTTCATGGGAACAAAACAGAGAGAACGACCATCACGAATTCTTCGAATATGAATATTGAATACGTGTTGGCGATGTAAATGCGAGGCACCGCGCATGTAAGAGGTACAACGAAATGAAGAAGATGCCTGGAAAAAGAGATTTCTGGAAGCCGTGGCTGCAACAGCAAGGGTAAATTTGGAAGAGAGACACTCATTTGCGACAAAATAATGCTGAAGCAATATAATATCAAGACCTATGTGAAGAGATCAACACCCTGATTCAACGGCAATTAAATTTGTGTGTCAGGTTCATTAATGACCTATGACCTTAAAAAAGATGAACATATATATCCCCTTATTTTTCTAAGTTAGAATGGCTTAAAGCTAAAACAAGAAGGGGATATATGCTTGCCTCCTTTTAATTTAAAAATTTCAATCGCAAACAACCTGAATAGATCATGCAATTTTTTCAGTCTATAGAGGGAAATCGAAATGCTGCAACTCGAATGTCACAAGATTTTTTAATTGCTCCATAACATCGAACCGCTACATTTAAGTAATCCTTTTCTGTTGTTGGGGCAAGGATTTGGAAAAGTTCTCCAAAACTAATTAAAAACTCCAAATCATTGATGTCTTTCAAAAATACAATTCTCAATAAAATGCTATAACATGATAAAATTAATTTAATCAATATGCTGGTATTTTCTGTAACCATTATAACATCATTTATTGCATGTATCCAATTTTTCTGTGTACTCGAGCTCTGATACCAATGAGCTGATATAATATATAATACTGAGCGCCTTTGTATGCTCTTAGAGGACCAACAGTCCAAGAACAATAAAAATGTCTTTATCTTTATCTTCTTTATCGAAAAATCTCGAAGGTTTTCGTTTTCCTCGTCCACTGGTCCATTCGGCCACAGTCACGCCATCTACCGCGAAGAATGTTGCCGCTTCCGCCGATTCCTTTTTCAGAATCCGCTCGACGGAAAAATGGGCGACTTGCGAATCAGTGACTCAACTCCGACTTTGAGGCATTTCCTCCAACGCCCACAATACATATTCGGAGGACCACAGCCCCAAACTCACTTCTCCCTCGAGGGGAGGGGGACGTGGACGCAAAATGATGGCCGCACTGAAGATAGGAATTCAGAGTGGACAGGTCAGGGAGAACACCACGGGCAACTGGCTCATTCGGTACAATGAGAACATCAATATGCACTTTCCATTGAGTTGGTGGAGCATCAGGATGCTGATCGTAAGCTCCCGGGTCCAAATCCTGTGTATACTATATATGGCGTTGGGAAACCACCAAATGATATTCCCGAAGAGTAGGATCATGTAGGGAAAGGAATTGGTCCACATCACCAAGAATGTTTAATACTCACACGCCCATAGCTTAACCTGGGGTGAACTCTACCCTCACCTATCCAAACCGACCTACGAATTGTATCTGCTACGCTGTACACTGATTAAGTACGTGAGTGCATCCTGAATTTACCGCTCAGAGTTTTCCTTCCATTAGCTTTGAAAGTGAATATGAGGTACAATAAGAATGCTCTGACGCTTTTTTGAAGTGCTGATTTATTCGATTCTATTCCCACCCATATTTAAGTTCTCCCATCACTGCGCTTCGCCATCTCCTCAGGTCTCGAGTCGATTTCACTCATCCGCAGAGATTCTAATGGAAAGATAGTGAAGAGGACAATTACACTCTATGACTCTATGACTCTATGAATAAGATTTGATCCTTTCCCGCGAATAATGTGAGAAAACTCTTCTAGGGATCCCCACCAGGTTAATTTCTCTATTTTAGCCGACGTTTCGATCTCCGACTTAAGGAATATCCTCAGGGCTGCTGAATGTCGTTTTATTTGTTTTTTTGGTTGAAAAGTCACATCGCTACAGTTAATATGAAGCAAAAAACTATAGTTAATTTACTAAAAAGTATCAAGTCAGTTAAAAATCACAAATAGCTGCGATTAAAGAACTTGCTTTATGCTTTTCAGTTAATTTATGATACGTAGTTTGTTACTCCAAATCAATTGTAGCAATGTGACTTTTCAACAAAAAAAATAAAACTACATTCAGCATCCCTGAGGATGATACCCATGTCGGAGATCGAAACGTCGCACAGTGGGCGGAAATCGGAAAAAGCCGGACAAAATTACAAAATGGCTTTTTTTGAGTTATAAACTTGAAACTTCGCAGGTATACTCAAATATGATTGAAATTTATTGATATGTACTTCATTTGACATTGGTCTTACCCGTTTCTGAGATACAGAGGCCCAAACGTGAGCAAATTTCCATGAAAACGCCCGTCTTCAATTTTCTCTGAAAATCTTTCAAAGTAAGTGAATGGTGAAGTTATGGGTGGATTCTTGCCGAATAAAAAACCACATAATCTGTTAGCATGGTGTTCTTTCTTTAATTTTCCGTAATCTTAAAGAATACAGCCCATAAATTCTTACCGTGCAGTAACAAAATGGCGGATACTGTTTTTCGACAAAGTTTTACATTTAGGTAGAGTTTCAAATAGGTTTTCGGCAAGGTCGCGCAGAGTAACTTATATAAGAGCATTGTTTGAAGATTTATTGAGGTCTTTATGCAGTTTTCTTTGAAATAAGTTTGCGTCGCCGGAAATTACATTGATTTTTCGATCGCGCGGCAGGGTTCTTCTCCGCGCGTCGGGAGTTGGATTAGCCGCGCCGCGGTAAGGTTATTGAAGCTGTATGCGTTTTAACGCTCAACATTCACCGTTTTTATGTTTTGCTTCAAGACACCGGTTCTCAAATGGTCTATGGTGAAGACAGTCGAGGTTTTTCATGCGATGTACTTGCACGGTTCATCGAAGTTCATTTCGTTATCTTTGGATACGATCGAAGACCATGCTTCTATTAAAAGCGTTCAAACCTCGACAAAGTGAGTTGTTTTCCTGGGACTCATACAAAAAGACCTACCAGAAAGATACCAGCTGAGACCCTTATACCTTCTTCAATCACCGATCCCTGACCCTCAGGATTCTAATTTCGAAAACGGTTGTTTTATGACACCCTGGAGCGGAGCCCTTGGCCGTCTTAACGGAGGTATTTCCATGGGAACTTCTAGCTTTTTTAAAATGTGCATCATACCCTCAGTTCTACTTTGACATACAGATTACCATGTCTTTACACGTTTACCATACGCTCCTCCCCGTGTACGCATTAGGGCATTGGATAACCATAGGTTCGACAAATTTATTATTTCTAAATTTTACATAGACTCCATCCGCCATTCCATAGAAAATGCCACCTCACATTATTACATGACTTGATATCTACAAAATAATATTGAAATTGGTAAAAAAATCATTCACTCGGTAAAAAGTTTTGCTCCATTATTTATCGCGGAGGCTGAATTCAAGACAAGGCCCTGATGCTCTGAAATTTCTCAATGACTTCCTGACAAAACGCATCCTATGGCCATACCTTAAGAAATGGGTAGAGAGTTCTCGAAATAATGAACGATTTTTGTGTCGATACAAAAGTTGGCTCGATGACTCTATAACATTTCCAGAATTTGTTATGCATCACTTTCCCGATTCTTCAACGACAGCCGGTTTAGTATTGTATTTTTGTAAAAATCTATTCCTCTCAAATTGATTGACTAAATTAAATTCCCCCTGTAGCTTCATGCTACAAAATTCATATTATATTTGCCAGGCATTCCAGGGCGTTAAAAAAATGTCGCACCTAATGTGTTAGATCACGCAGAAGAAAATTCAAACTTTAAAACCTACTGCTGAGCTTGCTCTCAAGGCATCTGTGAGTTTGAGAAAGAGGGGAGACACTGCAGCAGCTCACCTAATTGCAGAAATAACAACTACGACCCCTACTCGGGCTAAGAGAGTTCTTTCAAAGAGGAGGACGAGTGAAAAGGTCCACCCTGAGATGACAGTGGAAGAGGCACTGTCAGTGATGATTGCCTCTGATTTGACCAAGCGTCAACATCGGCCTTTTCGTAGGACAGCTCTGAGCCATAGACACGAATTGCATCCCAGTTATGATAGAATAGCGATAGCAAAAAAGGCAGCTTATAACGAAGGAATTAAAATAACTGAAACCATGTGCGAAGTAAACCTTCAAGCACGACTGAACCACACCATATCGGGAACAATAGCCTGCTTAGCCACCACTTCCACCTCCCAAGAATTAAAATGTGTGGTGAACTACAGATTAATCTCTAATTGTAAGTACGGTTTTTAAGGAAGTTCGGGCCACTCTCAATATAAGCAAATGTGGCAACAAGTGGATGCTTCAGATAAATTCCTAGTTATGAGTTCCCTTGTATCTCTTAGTTTGATTAAAAAGCAGCAGGTAACAAAGGCGCTACAGGTAACGACTTAAGTTTCCACTTTCTCTTGGTTAATTACATTTATCTCTAAACTTTTGATAAAGAATTTAAATTGCATCGGAGGCACTTCTCACATATAGGCTCTACAATTTTAGATGACACTATTTGGGAAAATCCACTGCCGACGTCGACACGACTTTGCCATCCCATCCGCTTTAGGTGAAAAAAAAGAGACAAAAGAAGTTACAAAATCAGAAAGACATTACCTATATCGAAAAGCAGGTGGATGGCCTTAATGATTTCAACTCTGGATTTTACACGATCAAGTTCTGTTTACTACTGACCATGATCAACGGAAAAGTAATGCTTACATTGCTTACCTTATTTTCCTAATTTTTTCTTAATCTTAAAACCCATATAATTTATTATCCTACAGGGAAGTATAGTCATTTCTAAATTAAGAAAAACGATAGTTTTTAGTTTGCAACACACTAAAGGACAGTTGAATCATGGGGTTCTAAATCTGCGGTGCAATAGCGTCGGGTATGAATAGCTTAGGAGATGTAAAATATCGTTCACCTGATATCGATAAATATTCTGTTGGTTTGTGTACGCTTCACTGCCACATATGATTTTCTGAATGCATATTGGATATGTCGTATCGATTGGAATTTAAACAGTGGCATTTGATAATTTAAATTTAAATTTATTTTAGTTAGGAAAGGAATGCTAAGAAAATTTTCAGCTAAAATTGATAATATAAATTAAAATAACTATTTTGAAAAAGATGTTCGGGGATTTATTCAAAAACGTACTTACAGGCAAGTGGAAGTTTGAAATTTCTACGCTCCACAAGCAAATTAAAATCACTTTCACAAATTCTGCGCACTCGAGAGAACTTAACTTTCCTTCACCACAGTCAAAGTAGAACTGAGGGTATGATACACGTTTTAAAAAATCTAGAAGTTCCCGTGGAAATGTCTACCTAAACTACCCTCTCTTCATCGTATCTGCTTCAACAACTTTCTAGTGCTTACTGTATAGGTGCAGAACATGAGATTGTCACGCGATCCATAATTTTCGTCTATAAAATTTTGATTATTTAGTTTCCATCAGTAATCTATGTTCATGATTAGTAATGTAAAGTCACTGAACACTGCATTATTAGCCATCTTCTTGAACATTATTCTCTTCATCTCAAGAGTAAAACATTAGATTTAATTACGCTTTTTGCAGTTCGTTGTTTGTTCAATTTGCCGACTTGGGTGGCGGCGGGGTAAAATGCTCGCCTGTCAAAGAAGTGTCGGGTTCGAGTCCCGCATGGGTAAGTTTCCTTTATCAAGCGCAACGTTGTCGCACAATAATTTATTCACGCCATTTATGTCAATATTGATCCGTCGGTACGTATGAATAAAGTATGAATTTTGTAACGTAAAGCTAAATGTGGAATAGTATTTATTCAATAAATTTGAAAGAAATAGATTTTTACAAAAATACCTACTCCCGTACAAGTATTGAGAAAGTAATGCAAGGCATATTCCGGAAATATTATGGATTCAGCGAGCCAAATTTTGAAGCGACACAAAAATTGTTCATTTTTTCGTTCCCTTGAACTTCGATGAAACGTGCAAGTACATCGCATGAAAAACCTCGACTGTCTTCACCATAGACCATTTGAGAACCGGTGTCTTGAAGCAAAACATAAAAACGGTGAATGTTGAGCGTTAAAACGCATACAGCTTCAATAACCTTACCGCGGCGCGGCTAATCCAACTCCCGACGCGCGGAGAAGAACCCTGCCGCGCGATCGAAAAATCAATGTAATTTCCGGCGACGCAAACTTATTTCAAAGAAAACTGCATAAAGACCTCAATAAATCTTCAAACAATGCTCTTATATAAGTTACTCTGCGCGACCTTGCCGAAAACCTATTTGAAACTCTACCTAAATGTAAAACTTTGTCGAAAAACAGTATCCGCCATTTTGTTACTGCACGGTAAGAATTTATGGGCTGTATTCTTTAAGATTACGGAAAATTAAAGAAAGAACACCATGCTAACAGATTATGTGGTTTTTTATTCGGCAAGAATCCACCCATAACTTCACCATTCACTTACTTTGAAAGATTTTCAGAGAAAATTGAAGACGGGCGTTTTCATGGAAATTTGCTCACGTTTGGGCCTCTGTATCTCAGAAACGGGTAAGACCAATGTCAAATGAAGTACATATCAATAAATTTCAATCATATTTGAGTATACCTGCGAAGTTTCAAGTTTATAACTCAAAAAAAGCCATTTTATAATTTTGTCCGGCTTTTTCCGATTTCCGCCCACTGTGCGTCGCGTCGGCTAAAATAGAGAAATCAACCAGGTGGGAATCCCAGAAACATTTACACACAGAAAACTCGAAAGTTACTGCCCACTCTTCATGAATTTGCGACGCCATGAGAGTTTTGGTTCATAAACTCGTTTAGGAAGGACCTTCGATTGGAGGCAGGAATCTCTCGCAAGAGTATGGAAGAACAATGACGAACGGACAGCAATGAAGCACGCGAGGCTCACCCATACACGAGGCCGAAGAGTCATTGAGAAGCAGTGACGCGCTTGGCTTGAGTGCGCTACGTCCACAACTTACCACCGAAATGGTCAAGGCCGTCAATTTCTCAACCATAATAGCTAGAGAGGCAGGCAGAGAATGGAGAAATGGAAATTTACACCTATACTTTACAATCTTCATCGTAATTGAAAATAAAATAAAATTGATGAACAAACACAATATCATGCAATCAAGAAATTGATTGAAAACACGTCGTATGTCTGATTGTTTCTTGCGAAACTCAATAAAATAGATTCATTATGACAACGGATAGTTTAACTTTGTCATATCACGGACAAACTATGATTAAACCTGTCGAGTGGTCACTCATTATGCTGCACTGCAACCTTCATTCCACTGACCCAGTTATTCGCTTTCTAATTCTAACTTGGAGTATAGCACAGAGATGAAGCTTAGGACTAGAGCCAAATCTATTATCCGGCTGTTTTACCTCGCAGAATAAAAAAAGCCACGAGTATGAGCGTGGTGCTCGTCTAGATATTTCAGAGGCCTCTGGACAATTGCCAATGCGTCGTGCACGTAGCGGTGGACTGCCAAAAAAACCATTGACGTCACACTCCAGCCAGTTCAACGTGACCGAGAGCTAATGCCGCTTATCTTGAGCGGAGATATGCAAAACAATTGCCAATCATTAGGCGCAAAATATCCGCATTTATGCTCTGCTTATCGACCCTTTTACGAGGATTTGAAATATTGACTAAAAATGAGAAAATATGCTTAAATATAAAACTTAAAAAAGAAAAGAAAAGTGCATAACGAATACCATTTGAATTTTTATTCACTTGCCAGAAAAAAATAATTGTTTAAATGAAGTGTCAAATAACAACACTATGTAACTTCAAGTTTTCTGCTCATGAAAAACACAACACTACCCTGAAAAAGCAGAAATACACACATGATTTCACTTTTCTAAGCTGCTAACTGGCAATCAGCTGTAGTGAGTCAATGACCGGACCAGCTATCATTTTCGCCTGTAGTATGGGCGCTACAGAAATTATTTGCTTGTAGTATTACACTATTTTTCCCCATTTAACTTTAATGAAATGCATAAATTCTTTGAAGCATTCACAAGAAGTTATTATTTCCATTAGGGACCGATTTTACATCGTACGGACGAATAGGATAAAATGGAAATGCAAATACGAGCAGTAAATAAAAAATGGAACGACGGATCAATAGCGACATTATCACAGCATTTATAAAGGTAAACGAGATCTTGCATAAAGTATCAACGCCTCCTCCAATTTTTCTAGATAATTTCCAAATTTGAAAATTAAAATACAGCTGCTACTGTCATAATTACCATTTAATCAGAGATTTTGGGTATGAATACCACAAATGACGTAACGTAGACTACTTTAATTATAAAAACCGAGCATGCGTAACGTGAAAAACACTCAATGAAGTAAGCAACACGACATCTGTTAAGCCTGGTGGTAGATTTAGAGATGGATATTTGGAAAAAAACGACTGGTCTTCTGCACAATTAAATCCGATGCCGATCGACATGTCAGAATACAAATGTCACAAAGTAAAGTTTTGCGAACAGTTACTCAAGTTTTCCTCTCACCAAGCTGGTCTTCCACACAACCACTGCTCCTACGGCCTTGTTAACGTGTAGCATAGTGGCGGAAAAACATTTGCAAGGTCCAATGATTTTTATTTTATTCACTGACCTCGGTTACGAAAAAACTATCTTATTTTCAAGGCTTTTCATTCAGTTTTGCGAAGCCTCGGTTGGCTAATAATTCAAATCTTTGGACCATACAAACATTTTTTCACAATTGAGTTGCCGTTTACAATGTTACCCTAAATATTACTATTGACAGAGGGGAGAATTGACTCGCTATAGACTCTATATGCTCGTAAGATTGCGTGTTTTCTTAGGCCCACAAGCCAGAACATCCACTCCATTTTTAGGAACTGAAGGCATTTTGAACTACCCCCGCATCCACATCTTGCCCAGAGATCTCCACGTGACCTCACCCCCGTTGCGGCCTTCCGCCGAAGGCCCGGAGTGTGGGACTCGCCCGACAGCGGCATCTAGAGAAGGGGAGGCCGAGAAACAACCGACGCGACGGGCCGCCGCCCAAATCCTCTCGGAGGAGAGCTCACTCATGCGGGACGGATGCGAGTGAAAGCCTCTCTGAAATGGATCCGCCTCCGTGCGGATTGCCACTCCAACAAATCCGCACGCGATAAAAGTGTGTGGATTCATAAATTTACAAACTCAACTTTGCATTATTGCGCCAAAAGCAAGGTGTGACTGACTGAATGTGCTAAGTTGTACGTCAATTTTCACCTTTAAAATATTTTACTGGTGATGAGGAGAGGAGGCTTCTAGGTGAGATATGAAGGAGGCAAAAAGTTTGGTGAAGCGAATACTTAGCTGGAACTGGATGCTTAAAGAATGTGGGTAACGGAAGAATGTTGCGGAAACGAGGGAGAGGAAGGAATAGTTTTTTAAAGATAGAATGAAAGTGAGTAGCCTTCATTGAGCATTGAAGAGGGGAGACATCTGAGAAACACTTCTTGTGAACCGACCTACACCATACGAATACTTTTATAATATACGTTACATTGCTAGAGATAATCGATGCTCATTTATTTTTAATACAAATGGATTCAGTTTTCCGAGGAATAGAAAACACCAGGTTCACCTGATGGTAGTTCGCATCGGCTCAATGAAGGCGAGAGATCATCCCTTTCCGAACCAATCCTGATCATGGGGGTTTCATCAAGGGTAAGTCGTACCACAACTACACCAAAGTTTTTTTTCTGATTAAAACACAACAAGCAATAGTCTCAAATGAAATATCACAATAGGAAGTTACATTCTATTACATTTTTTCAAAGGTTCGCTTCGCTTATATAATAAAAAGTATTCAATGCAGCAATTTAAACCTAATGCGAGACCATCACACCCGTCGCTACCTAAATAGTGTCACTGTAATCTTCGAGGCATCTTTTCACTCTCGACAAATATCTCTTCGAGAGAAAACACTTTGACGGTAACATTTTAGCGTCTTCTTCTTCCTAGGCTTCGGCGGTGAACAAATAATACTGCTTTGGCGGAGACTAAATGGCGAATTTTGCTCAAATAGTTATTATTAATCAATCAAGAGGGAAAGAAATTATGAAACAAGAAAAAAGCCAAATGTAATGAACTCCACTAACATTTTAAAGAATCAAATACAAAGTATATTAAACTCTGCTCAGAACAGCGAATAGTTCCTACTCAAATAATTTGATTAGTACCAGTTACTTATTAAAAATTTAGACGAGTTACTGAAAATAAGACGCATTATTTAACACGTATATGTGTTTTTGCCACTCATATGCCACCTTTGCGTCCCACGACAATCAGATGACACGTGTCGCCGTTGCCCCTAGAGACCAAGAGAGACAAAACGCGAGCACTATATTTGATTAAAATGTCTCGACAGCAATCATTATTCAAAAATTCAACCACGATTAAAATCCACGGCTGTAGGGAAAACTTCAAAACAGCCACGACACGCGCGACTTCCAAACGCAACATTGGAATTTTATTCCAAATATTTTTTGCAAGATTATCACAGCATCGCCAAAACGAAATTTATAGCAGGTACGTGTTATAAAATTATGAAGCACGAGTTGCTTGTAATAAACTTGAAACAAATAAAAACGAAATTTTATGGTAGGCAAGGTAATAAAACGGAACTTCCAGGAGTTACAATTTATTGCCAAAAAATATGCCAAATGCTACTGCCTTTAAAAACGAAAATGGGTCATAGGTATATCTCGTAACAATCGCGTGGATTGTGGAATATACAGAGAGCCCACGAATATCATGAATGCAGTTCATCACGTTATCGTGTGAAAAAGTACTTAAAAAATATACGCTGGATAGGTGAATGCTTATCAAATTCAATTCAGATAGCATTTGTACGTTTAGTTTTTAACTAAATTAAGAATCATTTGCAACCAATGAGTTCTTTGCCTTTGAAAATAAAACTAATTGAGCCACATGCCCTGGAGGTCACGTTTGTCTAGGATGAACGTTGGATACATGTTTCGCTAGAGAAGGTTTCCATTGAATTGACGGCAGCGTTATTGACGAGATAGTTCTAGCGTAATCAATTGATCGATAATTAAAATTGTACTGGTAAGGATTAGGTGATTTCTTTACCACCATCGCCGCTAATAAATTAAAAAAGCAGCAGTTAAATTTCTAACGATGACTAAATCAAAGTGACAGAAAGTGATGTGTATCTGTATAGCTCATTGGCATTCATGGATATCCTTTGAATTCGTCGAGGGACATTCTTGATTGAGTGGCTTCAGATAAAATAATTTGTAGACACGTCGGCAGTGTCACGAGAAATGGGAATGGAAGATAACTCGCGATGCGCATCAATGGATGTATGAGTGTACGTTTCACATCACTACAATGAGTGCACGGAGCAACTATTCATTCGGATCACGTATTTCTACACATCACCCATTCACAATGACGCAACTCTAACACTACTTCATTAAGTTTCACCTCTCTTTCCCACTAACACTTTAATATCGAATACAGGGATTCCGAGAAATTAAAATGGATAGAAACAGGATAGATATGATGGGAGAAAAGAGAAGTATTCTAGAAACCTCAAGGAGAAGACGCTATAACTTAGTTGGCCACATTCTGAGGCATGATGGCCTGAGAAAAACATTCGTAGATGGGCAGGTGGAAGGAAAGCAGGGCAAGGGACGGCCGAGAATGAGTTGCATAGGACAATGATTTATAAAGGATGTTAGAGAGAAGAAATACGTCACTGCGAAAAGGTCAGCGGATAAGAGAGAGGAATGGAGAGCTGCGTCAAACAAATCTTAGGATTGTTGACTAATGATGATGTTTACGATATAATTCAAACTTAATTTTGCCGCGAGTAATCTAACCATATGGTCGAGCCATGCCTATATTTTCAAAGTAGTCAAATATTCAAGGGAAAAATCCTCTAGTTATGATACTATTCAAGCTCCTCTGTAGTTTTCTAGAAGCAGATTAACGCACTAATTCGTACGCATATCCACATTTTATACTCTACATTTTGCTTTGCCGCCGTAAAGCTAATGACACTCATATCTTTCCGTAAATATGGTCCAACTACTTCCGCCCACGTTTCAACTACCTCCACGAGTACCCAAGTATAACCCCCTGGTAATCTAGCACACAAGCAACGTCGAGCAATCCTTGCTTCTCAAATTCATCCCCGTTACAGGAAAAGGGCCGTATGATCCGTACGAAAACTTAGCATCACTGTTTTAAATTCGACGAAAACTTTACACAGACCTAAAAATCTTGACGTGGTGATGATGAAAGGGATTCTCAATTGGAATTGGTTCAGTGGGATCGGGCGGGCCTGCGGACATACGCTCTCGAAGCCCGGGATCTAAGCCCGAAAATTTTACGTCAAAAGTGTCGGGAGAAGGGTGGAGCGAAGGGGAAGGAATGGCGCGCGAGGGGGTGGCGGTCAGGGCCCCAAGACATTCCGATACGTTTTACTAAAATAAAAGTTCAAAAATATTTAACATCAAAACTACTTACATATTGTTAAAACAATAATGAAACGCACCAAATTTACCGAAATATTGTCAAAAAGAGGTGACCTTACCGTGTAAAAATTTATAAATGAATCCCATGAAATTAAAACAGTCACGCATAAAGTTGAATTCCCCTAAAATCGACTATTTCGGGCGTTTGGTCCTCAAAATGCCCATGTTTAAAGGATTACTCAGGTCCACAAAATAATCACACCGCCCTATCCGGGACGTAATATTATAGGCCATATCCTGTAGAATTCGAATTCAAAAACTCTAAGAAAAAAGTCGCAAAATGGCTTTTGGCTATCTTTTTTTCGATTTGGGATCACTTTGGGCCACTGTGAAGAGAGCCCAATAGGACGCCTCCGAAAGGGTGATTGGGATGGGGGAATCGTCACTATGGCGACGCGAGCTACCACCAGTGAAACTGAATTTTCTATACCGAGAAATGTGGTGGATAATCGTATGCTGCGATCTAAAGATTTTTCCTCTAAATGGTGCCCGGGTAGATGAGGAGGACACTGCACCGTTTCCTGCATCAATTGTTCCCATTCCATTTGAAAAGGTAGTTCCTTAATTACGCCCGTTCGAATGGAATCCCGAATGGAGAGAAAGGCTCTTCTCGAATGGACGTGGGTGCTGATGCTTCTAGCATTACGTAGCACTCGGAAATGCGAAGGAAGGATTGCGCTGCACCATCAAAGGGAAGTAATTACGGGAAATAGGTATAGCTGGCGTCTTTAGTAAAAGAAAAAGAAGTGGTCGAAGGAGTTTCCCCCACTCCTTCTCTAGGACAGCACGAGGAGAGACTGCTTCCTCGCTCGCTGCGATGCACACCTTTTATATTTATTTTAACTCCCGTTCGAACAATCGGCGCGCGTGATTTCAGAACACGCTGGTCGTCATCGCGACAAAAGCAGCACAACCATCTTCTCATGGGCGACAATGGATTTCGGGGAAATTTTGATCCTCCGCCTTCTCCGAACGGATTTCTATCCCTCTCACGAGAGGGAGAGAGAGCAGTCCTTTCTTTTCCATTCCTTCGTACCTGTGCAACCGATTCCATCCCCCTCCCCTTCCTCCCTCCTATGACACATTCCACCCTCTCCCACTTCCTTGCATTTCAAAATGCTAACATGAGTAAAGGCCACTTCATACAAATTATAATAGCAATAAAGTGAAATTAGGCACACACTTTGTAGAACTAACCGCAAACTGTCGCACACACCGTATTGCAGTTGACTTGAGTGGTTTTTTATTGGTGCTTTAGCAGAGTTTCCTTCTTTCCATTCCGCATTGCATTCGAGTCATATTTCATCCCAAATTCTCTACTCCCTTGATTCATGGTTTTCATTAACAAAACGCAGCGCATGAAACACTTAAAAGACTAAAACACTGCGCGTTCCCATACATTTTACCCTACTTTCACCATTAATTCAAAATTAATTTCCCTTCGCAATGGGTAATCATTGTCAACAGAATCATGCGTAAACAATCCGAAGATTGGTTGGACGCGGTACTCCTCTCCGCTCTTTTATCAGCCAATCCCGTCAACCCATTTCCCCTCATTTCAATTCTCCAGATGTTGTCCTACGAAACTCAATATGGACCTTCCTCTGCCTCTCTTTACCTCCACTTTCACTTCCACGATTGTCTCTATCAGGCCGTCGTCACTCCTTATGATACGACCGGGGAAAGTGTCTCGTCTGCTTCATAAGAGTTTTTAGAAAACTTCCCTCAGTTCTTAGGTAAACAAGCTTTTTAAAAGGCTGTGGATATACCCATCAAGAGTGAAAGATGCATTAATTTATTAATACATCTAGACTCTCTGGATTAAAAATTTATAAGCCTTAATCTGCATTATAAGTGCTTCAAAAATAAACACACAGCATCAATCAACCATGAACCGAATATTAGGATACATTGGACTTTATACCACACGCACATTTGAAATTTGTAAGAATTTGTGCAATCGCAAAGTCGCAGCACACAAAGGTTTCGTCCGATAAGCAGCAGGCATTTGTTTTCTCGCGTCCGCATCACGGCTGGCCGCTCCTCATTCTCACGATCCTTCCGAGCAGATATTCTTCATTCAGAGGCCGTTCACCCCTTCGCCATTATATTTCCTACCACTCCAAGCACCTTCATCGGACATTGTCTCTCTTCCTCTAGGAAATTATAAACGTACCTACTGAGCCCACCTCACCGATATAGCAGGTGCTGCTGACCACAATTCCACCCCTTCATTCGCCCACGTGGCGGAATGATCTCAGATCGGAGGTCTCTGTTCCAGAGAGGAGCCACGAAAGCGCTTTCATATTTTCGACGCAAGGAGTCCTTCTTAGAGTTAATACACTAGCTACATGCATTTTTCGCAAAATAAAAATATTAGCAAATAGTATGGCTCAATCACTCAAAGATAACCTGAAGGCTTCTTTAGACAGGTGAGGATAAAGCTCATCCCAGACTAATCGAGGAAATACCACTTATTGGTTCCTTTCACTGGGCCACATCGAACTAGAGGATATCGTTTATGGGTCCCCGAAGGCTTCACTCGGAATTTGGGCCCTTCGATCAACAGTCAACTGTTTCACCAATTAGGCTACCACGCTTCCATAAGATTCACCATACAATGGACACGAACATACATCGATTGTGAACTCAGGGCGTGCTCGAAACATCAAATAATCATGTTAGTTTGGTCTCGAGCTCACTTTTTGACGTAGGACAACGACCTCATGCGAAAATCTACAAATTTTATCTGACGGAGGCGACATCTAGCGGTCATCGCCGAGTTGAAAAAAATGAGCATCGAATTTCCAACAGTGCCATGAGTGCGGAAATCATTAAAGCGGCGATGACCACTAAACGTCTCTGGATGTGAACTCTACATAAAGATAACTTAATAACTGACGCTTACTATCACGACCTCAGCATGGTATTATTATTTTCCACAATCCGAAGTATCGACAAAGCAAAATCTAACGTTATAAGCAATGTTTTCCTTTATCGCGCTTGTAATTTACACATTTGTCATTGCAGACTAAATTAATAGTTCACGGGATTCTAAGGCTCAACTTGAACGCTTGTATACACCATATGCAGAATTTTATGCAAGTATATACTTCGACAATAATATTTTTTAACTCCTTGTTTTAAGTGTATCCGGTAATACGAAGATTCTGTAATGAAGCCTCAATTAGTAGGAGGGTGGTTAAAGGCAGTTATTCGAAATGGAAAGGAATAAACAGAAACAATTATGGGGACGTGGAAATGGAGATTAGGATATGGAATGCGGGGGGCCGACACCAAATGAATGCCTGGAATAGCGATGCGCTCGAGGACGACCATAATAACACTCTTCCCTCACAGATGGCTCTGGCGATAGCACATGCATTTGAGAGCAGCATGAGACTGCTCCGCCAAGCGTGCATGCACACACACACACTCCAGAGATCCCGATCTCTCCCTCCAGAGTCGAAATAAGCCGCTCGTCTGCCCCTTGGTCCGCGCGGCGGCGTGGGAAAGCGAGTCAGGGAGCTGCGACGCGTGACCGCCGAGCGTGCGTGAGACACTGGGGCCACGCACGGGGCGAAGGCGAAAGGATCGACGCATCTGGAGGGGCCATTCATTCCACTCGCCGCAATCGGGTGGGAGTGTTCCTTTGCGAAGCGCCGCTTTCAGACTTTCAACCCCCACTCCAAAGTGAGACCACAGGATGAATTACGTATGCTACTTTTAGAGCGTACGACTATATATTAGAAGTCAAATCCTTGGCAAACAATGCATTCCCTTTTTTACGTAAATGCCGAACAATGGTAACATTTTCAAGCAACGGTTGCAACATATTACACTATTTATAAATATTAATACTATTATTAATTCATTATACCTTGAGAGAGTATAAATTGATCCCTAAATTCGATCGCTTATAATCAAGGATGCATAGTTTTTCGATTCTCACATATTAAAAGTAAAATCCTTGGAAAACAATGCATTCCCTTTTTTACATACATGCCAAAAAATGGTAAAATTTTTCAAGCAATGGCTGCAACGAATTACACTATTTATAAATACTAAATAAAATGATTACTTCAATATACCTTTAGAGAGTATAGATTGATCCCTAAATTCGATCGCTTATAATCAAGGATACATATTTTTTCAATTTTCAAGTAGCCTTCAAAATCTTTTCGATTTTTCCACTGCAATATCCTGTTCCCACTCGACCGATATCTTAAGAACCGCTCACATTCACGTGGGGGAGAGCAGGGTAGCCTATTGGGAGGAGCATTTGGCTCGTAATCGAAGGACCCCGGGTTCACATCCCGGATGAAGCCTCCGGACATCCGAAAACGAAACTCCTAAAAGTGCGAGGTGGCATTTCAGTGAAAGGAATTCCTCCCCCTCCCCCCCCCCCACCCCATATTACCCCGAATGTGTGAAGTTCACACGCCTTTGTCCTAGTTCGCGCTGAGCTTTACCCTCACCTCAACTAACCAAACCAACATTCGGGTTGAATCACCGAGTAGGTTCTTACTTTGCAATAATATCGCAATAAATTAACCCTAAGGTATGAGCACTTGGCATGATATTGATACCTCAATGGTGGAGTTTATAGAAACCCTTAGCGTGGTGTCCGGCTGAATTAACGGGATAATTAGCGTGGGATTTGGTCAATTTTGAACTAACAAAAAAAAAATGTCGCGAAACGTCGGAGATCGTCATCCCACCATACGTAAGTACACATTTAATTCCGCCACCCCTGCCTAAGGACCAAACTCTTCCAAGTCGAGGGCAATTTTGGCCTGATTGGAGGAAAAGGAGTGGGTAGGAATTCTTTCAGGGCGAAATTTAGTGCGGGAGTAAAATGGATGATTTCGCGTAGTTCTGAAGAGAGTACCTGCTGTCCAGCGAACTCACTCAAAAATATTTCAGTTCATGTCAGACAGGGCTTTCACTTCCTCACGCAACCGTACCCTTGCCACCCTCACAACAACTTAACATGACTTCACTTGGCGTAACTTTAGAGTTGACAGATTGAGAAGAATATTCGCTGGTTCACAGCAACAACACCAGTTCAAGTTGACTCGAAATAGTCACTAGTGGAGAAATCACGTATTTCTCCGATAAGTTGTCGACAGTAGTCTTTCGAAAGCCATAAGAGCCAGCGAAGGTTCTCTTTACATCGATTTCACGAATGCTCCACGATGTGAGCTTTGATTGGTGGAACATTTCTTTTTAAGGACTGGGTGTATTAAGACAAGTTACGCAAAGTTAAGTTGCTGCGAACGGGGCTTAATTCTATCCACCCTCGAATCCCAGTCAGTCACACGACCGCAATTAAATCCATTTTCAACCTCCCACCACCAGTGCGAGGGATAGAAAGAGAGGCACTTCTTTGAACCCATGTTTTGTCGGCTCATTCAGTGGGAAACATAACTTATTCATAAGGGTGAATGGCCCGAAGCAGTCGTCGCGTCGAATCCTTCAAATCCGCGGCCAGATTGTAATTTCCCCTTTACATTATCACACAGCATTAGACGACACCGCAAGGGTGTTGGAATAAAAACTGTACTCACAGTGGCTTGGCATAAAAACGTGCTCCGATCATAATTACCATACAATGGCTCTCGTATCAAATGCTGCAGCGTTAATGCGGATGAAAATTACAGGATCGCATTCAAATTAGCCTCATTAAATAAATATGACGCAATCGCCAACCCATTCGTACATGCAGCCTCTAACAAACGGCACAATAATAAGAGCTGGTACACAAATTCCACGAAGACGATGTAAAATCATCCCCCAAAAGAAATCAGAGGCGGAGTGGTGGGCGCGGGTGGAACCAATACCACGGCCTCTCTCACCGCGCTATGCATTCATGTTGACACATCCACACATACAAGGGTTTCGCGAGCAAGGGTTCTAAAATCATGACCCAAATAGGTACATAAGTTGCGAATCTCCTCGTCAAATGCAAAAGCTTTAGCCATTAGTTATTATGAACTGCCAACGGTTTTAGGTACATAAAAATAAAATTGTGGAAATATTACCTCGGACTTTAAGGGAACTGAAAACACTGTTGCGTTAATTTTTTTAAATTGAACTCTTTTAAGCCGTATAAAATGCCCACCTATAATGAGTTCATTCTCACGTTTTAAAGGGGGGTTTACCTTTTGGTTTTGTGGCCCACGACTACGCCGCAGCCTGGGCAAGCACTTGGGTTTCGCCCCCGAAAGAAATAAACAAAAGACAGTCACCCCTTAACTGAGCTCCGCGGCACAATCCATCCGCACTTTCGATGCAATGAGGCGTTGGCACACACAATAGGCCACAACGTGGGCGAGTTGTTCTTTATGCTTTTACATATACATCTACTTAGGCATAATGGCTTTATATGTATTCTACTTAGGCATCCGTGGTTGGAATGCAACGGTAGGAAAAAAATTCAGAGAGAAGCAAGTCTCTAATTTGGAGCGCGGATTCGGACAAACGCCTACTCACCCGCAGAAAACAAAAGGGAGGAAAAGAGAGATAAATAATAACAATAATAATGAGGGTTCTTGCAATGGAACAATTCCAAGACTTTAAAAAAACGAGAAGAAGAGATTAATAAAAGGTAGAACAAGTGGGGATGAACCAATTTCACGGTCTCTCTCCCTTTCTCCTGAAAACATCCCTCCTTTGAGGGCAGCAGACTAGCAGGCATTGAGGCCCCCTACCCTCGCGTTGGTTCTCTCCAAACGACTCGCCTCGCATCACGCGAGAGGCAGAGGGCATAATTAGTCCACGTTCCCACGAAAGAGGAGAAAGAGGGAACGATTCGAAACGGAATAAAAAAATAACCAGGAGAGGGAATAATGAGAACTAATAAATTTAGGGTGATTAGAGAGCGCTTAACTCTCCGACTGGCCGGCCAAGCTGAGGTTAAGTTATGAGACTGCGCCGCGGCCCACGAGAAAAAGGCGAGGAATAAAAAATGCGGAGGGAGCTAGGAATTGGAGGGGGAACATTCTTCAAGGCACAACCATTCCAACCCACTCCAAGGATGCAAAACAATCCTGCATTTAGTTTACCATCAGTTTCTTAATCACGCAGTATCGTCCTGCACTTATAAATGATAGTGCCGTCAGCAACAACATTCGTAAAATTGAATATATGAACCTCTGGCATTATGTGATGATTAAACGTATCCATGAGCGTTCAACATAAAGGCGATGATGGGTCGATTTGAATTTATGCAGTCATTCGAGTCCCTTATTCATATCGTTTCAAAAGGAACCGTAGCGTTATATTTTTCCCAAGTTTTGATGATTCAATGATTAAAAATTGAACGTGCAAAACTAATGACAGTGGTACAAATATAACTCTGTGATTAAATGTAGTAATGAATAAGTGTTAAAAGATAACTGCAGTTTAATGAAAGGATATTAATGGGGAAGATAGATACTAAACCCGTAGCTACTGTAGTGGTACAGGTTTACATGCCTACGTCAGGTTATGAAGATGAAGAAGTAGAAGATGTCTACCAAGATATAGCGGAAGTTACCAAGCAGGCAAGAGGGGAAGAAAATCTTATTATTTTAGGTGACTGTAATGCTGTCGTCGGCGAAGGTCAAGACGGAATAATAACTGGGAAATATGGGTTAGGTAACCGAAATGGAAGAGGAGAAAGGCTACTTGAAATCTGCACTGAGCACAGGCTAGTGGTTGCCAACACTTTATTCAAAAATCCCCTGCGAAGAAGATACACATGGAAGATGCCAGGAGTCCTTAAAAGATTCCAAATCGACTACATTCTAGTGAAACAAAGATTTAGGAACTAGGTGAAGGACTGAAAAAGTTATCCAGGGGCAGATATCGATCGTGAACTTAGTTATGATGAAATGCCACCTTAAATTTAAAAAGTTGAAGAAAGCCGTGAAAAACATATGGCAGGTTGAAAAATTGAAGGAGGTTCAGCATCAACGGGCATTTAAAGAAGCTGTAGAAAAAAGAATAGGGGAGGATACGACCAATAAACCAGTGGAAGAGAGTTGGAAATCATTAGAAGTGGTCTGCAGGCAGCAGCGGAGGACGTTCTTGGTAAAAGAAGAGTCGTTATGAAAAAACCATGGATCATGCAGGAAGTATTAGATCTCATTGAAGAAAGAAGAAAATACAAGGCTGCGAAATCAGAGGAAGGACAGAATTGTTACAAGAGAATAAGGATCGAAATATGTCGTAAAGCGCGGAAGGCTAGAGAAATGTAGATGAAAAATATTTGTGAAGACTTACAAAGCAATCTTAAACATGGAAAAGTAGAGGCCGCCTATAGGATAGTGAGGAACCACTTTAAGGAAAGGGGCGTAATATGTAATACCATTAGGGACAAAAACGGAGAACTAATGATTGTAAACGAAGACAAAGGGAAGAGATGGAAGGAATACCTGGGAGATTTGTACCAAGGAAGCAGCCTAAGAACGAATGCTATCGAAAACGAGAAGGAAGTGGATGAGGATTATATGGGAGCCCCAATTTTAAGATCAGAATTTGAAGAGGCCGTAAGTGACCTTTACTATACCACTTACATTTACTTTACCATATGTCACTAATACTTTGGCTAGCATTCTACTTCTCTGAATTACTGGAAACGATGTGCCTATCACGAAATTATTTATCAAATAATTAATGTACTAATTTATTCACGTAAGAACCGGAACAATGGAGTGGAACTATGAACGATTTCCAACACCAAGCGGTGAATAGGAATACTGGTCTGTTTTAGAGTACTGCTTATGCTGATTTTAAAACTTTTAATAAGCGACGTATTTGCAATGGAATATTTGCTTATTAATGCACTCTACTCATCCCAGCAGAGGTCCTTCTTTATCCTTCCATGTACCACTACATTCTATCTTCCACCCCCACGCCTCAACTGCGGCCTTTTTCGAAAAGAATTGTCTGGAAACCCTCGATTTGATTAAAACGATAAGCTTTTTCTTGCGACGCGGCATAAGAAAAATTTCTCCAAATAAGTCTCCGAACGAATTGCGGCTCATTTATGCGACCAAGTCGTAAATTTTCATTCCAACTCGTTCACCGCCCCCCCCCCCCCCCTTCTCATTGAACTGCTGGCTGTCATTCCGTCGACGTATTGGCGGAGACGCGGAGAGATAGATTTACCTCCGCTGAAACGTTTCGCCGCACTGAGGACGGACCTTTCGCCCATAATCCATGGATTACGATTGAGCGTATCCTTTCGCCTGGATTAATCTCTTAATTAAGGCCTTATCTTAATCGCGGGAATTAAGGAGGAGAATGAGAGCGTGCACCGCTAGAATCATCCATCTCACTTTCAGCCTTTTTTTTATATCCCTGTGAGCCTTAAAATCTTCCATTAGCCAACGATCTATCCATTAGCCAGGAAAAAAATTGGGATGTCAATAAAAAAAAACTGGCAAAACAGAAATAATAAATATTCAGAGAAAATACAAGTAAATCCAACGAAGTGAATTGAATGGTGATATCTGATAGTTTTCGAGAATTTCTAACCCAGCGAAAATTATTAAACCGATTCATTTTATAACTGCTTCTATTTTCAACCACAGTTTGTATTTACTAAGTTAAATAAAAACGATTCCGTCCTTCCCCAATTGGCAAGATAAAAAAATTAAACGTATCTTATTAAAACACACGAAATGTAAATATTTATTTGATTTTTATTCTTGTATTCATAGCACTACGGCGGACCAACTACGAATTTAATTGGGCGCACATCATGATGAGGTATTTTTTTACTGACAGCGTTACTTACTGAAGGCAATGTGTGTCGTGCAGCTGTATTTGGAGGACCCTTGTGACCAAAATGAAGCTTCGGAATTCATAAATGTCCCAAGTGGCCATTGTGTTGTGTGCGCAATGCATTCCACGGTTCCGAAAGAAGTAAAACAACAAAATGAGAAAGAAGGAGAGCCTTCCGTCATGCGATCGCTCATTTAGGAAAAGACAGAAACAAACGAGACGCGAATCTCGTAATGCAATCAGGGAGAATTTCCCACGCCATCCAGAACGAAGCAGAGCAGAGAGTAGGGCCACACACTAGAGTTCAGCTTGGCTGCCCTCATGCGCCGATCAAAAACCCCCTTCGCTACATGCAAGGATAGAATCTTGTAGAATCGATCCAGCCACTTCGGAGACACAAGGCTCATACCTAATACGACAGGAGAGCCGCCTTGAGTTGTCCGGGTACATTGGATGGAACGGACAGGCGGTTTTACCCTTCACGGAACGAATAGCAGTATATTAAAGTTCTGCACGAAATAGCACTTCACGAAAAATCAGTTTTAAGGCGTTAACAGAAAAAAATACTCAACTCTACGCCATCTATCATAATACTGAAGAACTACCCTTAAACTGGTGCACAAAATGTATTGAAACTGAGTCGTTTTTAAATTGCGTCGACGTCTTTTTCGGAGTTTACTCATTTCTCAATTCCGTATTTTTTTACATGTTGTTATTCATTTCGAGGTTTCTCTTCCACGATTCATGAGTAGAGGAAACGAAACACGGATGAAGACCGCATGGAAAAATGACTACGACAGTGCTTGTTCCAAAATACACAATTACTTTCTCGATGATTTGAAATCGACAAAATCCTATTTTTACGATAATTAATTTGGGTTTTTAAGTAAAATAATATAAAGACCGAGGATATCATATAAATGAAATGAAGAAAACTTAGGGCAGTACTTTCTTCATGAGGTAAGAATTACTTGTTTGTTATGAATTTTTTATTATATAATAGTTTATGTTTTTAATCACTATGTTAACACGGAATCTTCTTAAGAGCACCAAACAAGGAAGAGGTAGGTATGTATGTATTTAAAACGCATTCCTCGTGCGGACCGAGATCACGGAACTCAACGGCTGACTCCTTTGCATTGCGTGACGCTAAAAAAGTAAAATAATATAAAGACCGAGGCGTCGGCGGCACGTCACGCACCAAGTGACAAGGAGGTTAAAAAATAAGATGAAAAATATAGAAAAAAATGGAAGATGGCGAGCGGGCGGGCGCAGCGCGCACATGCCGAGTAGACAGCTGAAGGCGCAAGGGCGGATAGTGACTCAAATGCAGCCGAAAGAGAGAGAGAGCGAGAGAGAGAAAGAGAGAGAAAGTAGGGGGGAGGGGAGGAAAGTGTGTGCATCGGGAACCGGAGTGACCACGACCACCTCCAAGTTTTGGATTTCACTGATTGGAATGACAAGCGAAGCTCGGACGCAACGAGCAGTGGCAAGAAGGGAGGAGGTATGAAGGGTTGGAAAGAGAGGCTCTGTGCTGCTACGTGTGAAGTGTTGGGAATGCAATTGCTCTTACCATTGAATCTCCTCCTTCAATTCCCAGTTACAATTTTAGTATAGTTTGGATTTGAGCCCATTTTGTTGCTTTTTATGTCCAGTGATTTGGTGATAGCGAACAGACCGAATTGACCGGATATTTCAGGTGCATCAGGTCTTTAACTAAATTCGAAAATAATTTCCCTAGACAAACTTAATATAATTGCCAATGTGAATGAGGCGCTCTCGTTAAGCATATGCAATCGATGATAGATGATTGCAGTGAGAATTGTCTTCGAGGTCCCATCAAAATATCGCACATACAATTTCATGGCATGGAAAACATATTGATCAAACATGTAGAAGGGCAAGTGAGACAATACAGCCACTGCGGTAAAGATAGAAGAAAAGTAAGCCCTTCACCGAACTGGAGATTATTCAAAGTGGTAAGGCCGAGAGGATTAGAACAATATTCGATGCACACCTATCTTTACCGGTAGAATACCTCACAATTTTGTAGTAATGCCTTGTATTTATATGTATGTGTTATGTATGAGTATGTGCTCCACAATCCTATGCAGATCCACTTTCGGTCAAATACTTGGAGCGATTCTCACAATTGGCAACCTGAAAAGGGAATTCAGACGGGCAACACTCGCCGAACAGGAAGCTATGCCAAAGGCTAATCAATCAATCACCTTGACCTCTCACAATGGCTTCAAACGCAGAGGTCAAACAATGAGATGCTTCCAACAAAAAAGAAAATATGGCTCAAAATAAACATGAATCCCTAGACATGAATCCCATATTTCCACTGGCTTCTACGCGGGGGCGCGTTTCGCGGCCCATCAATCAAACGGCAAATCCTCATCCAAATACGGAGGAAATTATCCTACCATTTTCGCGATGTGATAGATATACGGGCCTCCAAAAATACCACAAAATCTTTAGACACGGTGACATACCGCATGCATAATGAGAGGTGATAAGTCTTTAAGTCAGACGGACTCCTTTGAGCACCATTAATCAAGGTTCTCGAAAAAGTCCAATTGGAGATTTCACGAAATATTCCAAGTTTTCCGACACTTTATTTGTAAAAAAAACCAGACTATAAGATATTTTGGTGGGTTTCACGCTTATATCTAAGTTTTATGTATGCCGCGAACATGTCAATGTAAGCTCATAACATAAACGTATAAACTTAGTACGTTCTGATGTGATCATGTCTCCAAAGAGACACAAAGTGGACATGAACACCTCGCTCTGTAAACCCATTCACAAATTTACGCTGGAGGAAGATGGGTCGGTGTTGTAACTGGTAGCATACCTGACCGGCAACCTGAAGACCCGTGTTCGACTCACAACTTCGTAGATCGATTAATTCCTGGCAAATTTCACCCTTAAGGCAGTAAGGCACTATTACAACAGATAATTAAAATTGTAAATATGTGTAACCGACATTCAATAACTATAATAATAGGCTATAATAAGCAACAGTTATACAAGCCCAAAAATATTACGTAACTCACAGCATATTAACGCAAAAATTCGATTTTCCTGGTTTATCCTACACCTAGACATCCTTAATAGTCACAGTTATTATCCTCACTCAGCTTATAGAGTTCATTTTAAAAAAAGTTAAAATTACCCCTTATATGACCAACCTCTTGCAGAGAAAATCAATGAAATACTTGTACAAGAGGAACAACACATTTAGTGAAAAACAATTCGTTTTCACTAATACTGTAACCCAATTAAGGTCATTACACGTTAAAATGGAGCGTTCTGCGAGTTTACCAGTCATCTCTCCTCAGAATTTCCCTCTTCAGTTGTCAGTAAAACCTTTTTCCTTTCATTCTATTCATTAATTCTAATCTATCCCCTCCTCCCTCTCGTTTACCCAACAGTCTACCCTCTATCAACAGTCTACCCTTGCTATCTGTTCATATTTCCGCACTGTAAATATCTGCTCTCAAAATCAGACTCTTCACAAGCCTTTATTCAAGAGTTACATAATGCGAAGTACTAGAGCATACATTTGAAATTAAAAGACAAATTACTATTTAAATGCACACCTGTTTATAATGTTAACGGCCAAAATTAATTCATGACAGAATTAAATGATAATCAATCAGCCTCCTAACAATTGTTCTTTTAGCAACATTAATTGCTGAGTTAATGAAATAAGCAAGGGGAAAATTTATGAGCATTTGCAACTGATAATATTCAAGTTAACCATATTATAGTTAGCGTTAAGGCTATCAGTGCTATTCTATAGTCAAAAATACCCAGACGTTAGTGTGGATTCAGATAGTGGATAAGTGTCCTAATTTCACCCGTCATTAGAGTTCAAATGTTCGTTCCCGAACGATTTAGAGGAACAGTGTGCTGGACTAATCGTCGCAAATTGATTCCGGAGTCACGGACGGAGACGATGAGCAGCACAACGGGGCCTCGCTCGCGAAAAGTCATGTACCGCTGCGTCGTTCCAATTACATTCACGAGATGAGTGACAGACGTAATTTCAGTGAGCTGCAAAACGAGAATTTGAATTGCCGAGGGCGCGAGGATATCAAGGAGAAGAATATCTCTTACAGACGGCGCTTAATTGCACGGAAGATGATGATATACCAGTCGAGAGGGTGAAATTCATATTCGTCTCGAGGGCTTCGATAAACGAATTGTAGAGAATGCAGTATCGTACCCTTCCGTCCAGGAAATCAAAAAGACGCAGACAGAAAAGGAAGCATTTCAAGAGATCTAGACAAAAATTAAGGAAAGCGGTTTTATGGCGGTAAAAATATTTTCTTTCATTGATATCCTTCTTTTTTAGTAGTAGTATTTAACATCGATGGCTAGGTCATTTCGCACTACTACTGTTCCTTCTTTTTTACTATGCTTTGGTGTGTAATCCGTGGATTAGTTCGAAAAACACCTATTGTCTAATGTAATTATATCCAGTGATTTGATCGTTAGATTATTCTTCCTCATAGGATAATCCTCTAAAATCGCTGGAACATTAATGGCTTTGCCTGGTTTCACTGTTTAGTCCTACTCCAGTCCTACCCTTCGAATCATATCCCTATAACAGATGCGTCGTCGGGCTCCTATCTCGTCGGCGTCTCTTTCCTTTTTCCTTCCTGTCCTCCCCCTCCCCGGGTGATCGGGCGTATCAGTTGAATTACTGAGTCCCGGTGGTTGTATCCTCGAAGTGCTCCCCTGAGCCCTTACATCTTGTCTAATGTAATAATATCCAACGATTTGATCGGTGGATTTTTCTCTTAAATAGGAAAATCCAACAAAATCGTTGGCACATTAATGGCACATCGCTATTTATTTGGGCCCTTTCCGCTTCTATTGCGGTGATGTGTTTACCCCGTCCCATCCCTTCCAACCCTATCCCCATCCCAGATGCGTCGACGGGCTCCTATCGCGGCGGTGCCTCTTTCCTTGTTCCTTCCCATTCAAACCCCGCCCCGGGAGCGCGGGCGTATAAGTCTCGGACTTGGTTCTTGGCCCCGATGCGTTGTAACCCTCAGAGGACACACTTAGGTGTCCTGATCTCTGTTTAATGTAATAATCTACGGAAAATTGTAGAAATTTTCCTCTTCATAGGAAAGTTTTCCTTTCTGTAGAAACATTAAATTATGGTTGCGCTAGTAGTAGGACCCGCCCGCCTCTGCGACGGTGTTGGATTCTTCTTCCCTTCCCTTCCAACCCTATCCTGTCCCAGGAGGCGTCGTCGGGCTCCTATCGCGGCGGCGCCTCCTTCCTTGTTCCTTCCTTGTCCTCCCCCTTCTGCGGTGCAGAGGTGAAAATCGAAGGCTTATAGGCCCCGCTCCGGGAGTGTAACCCCGCGAGCCCGCCTTCGAGTCTCGTTTCTACACTCTAATGTAATCTAGTAATATTCAAACTTACATGCAATAAAAGATTTATGGGTAAATTTTGTAAAAGGGACAAATCGTTTTAACCATCCCATCTGAAGCATAATCTACAGACATTCACAGTTCTTATATCTGTTCTCTCTCACCCAACATCTTTATTACTACATAATTGATATTACATATTTTTCGTCTATTCTTATATCATAAACGGCACACGTAAATCTTCTAATGATTGAAAATAAAACACCTAAACCTTTACCTTACGTTCCGTTCATAATATTTTACGCATGAGAGATGCTCAACTTTTCTAGCAATTTCTATAGATATACTTTAGTATTCCTGGTTACTTTACTTTAACGACCACAGTAACTTGAGGTATCACCGAACATGCACTTTTAAGATTAGTTTTTAATATTCTTTCCTGACGAGTCTAACTTATCGCGGGCCACAGGAGATACACACATACGTGAATGCAGTATTCCAAGGATTCTCTCTCCGTGATCACTGTCGTAATGAATGAAATCCGAGTGAGGGATGGCACTATATAAACAGCGATATCATCATGAGTACTTACTCCTCTGAATCCGATTACTCTAGCTGTAGGCGAAGATGTGTTTCCAGCAATTCATTCATTTTCCGCACGCACTCTCAAATACAAAACGACGCATATAACGAGAGTCGTTGGGAAACTCTCCAACTCCACAACTTGCTACTCAGCGCATTGGCCACAAATATTACCTTTTGCTTCCAATTTACGGGGCGTCCACATCCACACGAGTTTCCAGGTAAATAATGCTTTAACGCGGAATTCTGCCGGGATAAAAAACAACGGCACAGCCATTTCGATGCCCCTAAATGAATTGGATTACAATCAGCTTTGTTTGGAGAGCTCAGATCGAGGATTCGGCCTAAAGAAAGACAAACGTGCAGCAATTCTGGAAATACTGAAGAGGATGAGAAAAACGTTTAGTGAAATCAATATTGAAGAGGAAAATCAAACATCGACGGAGGGTGGAAAATGAAAAAAGGGAGAGACGACTTCACAGTGCAACTGATGCGTTTACATTTGCAGTGGTTGTAACTCATGCGCTCACGTCATGCAATAGAAATTGGGAAAAGGAACCATCAACGAATATGAATATGGGACGTTATTTAAGGCTTAATGTGGCGGCAACCTAATATACAAATAAATTAAATTTTACTGGCAATTTCTCACAAACAATTCAATATTACTTAACGACTATTTTCAAAACTCAAAAGTATCATCATTAGAGGAGGATATTACAAAAAGTATTCCATTAAAAAATTGAATGAAAAACGTAAAAGATTTGATTAAAAATTGAGAAATTTATTGCTTTTATGTGAAAAAAACATACAGACAAAAAAAAACAGCTGAGAGAATGATGGCACAAGTTTAGCATATTATTTAAGTAATTATGGTATAACTCGCATGTTAACGTTTTAGTGCACAAAGATGTAAGTACGTGGTGAATGCCACATTTAAAATGAAGTGCTACCAAAATCACTCTTTATGCTGTTGACGGGTGAGAAATAGGTATAAGTCCGGGAGAGGTGCGGTGGATTAAAACGGATTCATTTCTTGTTGCTCTAAACAGGACGTGGAAAGCAATTTCTAAAAGATAGCCATAATTAATATAATTACGAGTTAGTTTATGGCGTCTCTAGTAAACATTGTAAACTATATTATTATTCAGCCACATTTAAAACTCAATTGCGTTCTCATAATCTCCTCGAAGAGCAAAGTGGCCCAGGGAAGGGAACTGGTCCACACATCTTGAATGAGTGACATTCACACCTGTGGCTTAGTCTGGGGTGGACTCTAGCCTTACCTATCCAAACCAACCTCCGGGTCTACAGTGAGTGTAGCGATGTTATCTTTAGTGCTGGTCAGCATTTACTAATTAATCATTATCATATCAAGGAATGGAAGTTTATTTTCAGTTTCCGATTGCAGAATAAACAGTGACCTATGGTACAATTTCTGAGAAAAATCGGAAATACAAACCTAAACTAACCTAACTAAAATTCATCCATTAAAAGGTGAATTGTTGTCCATAATCTTTCCCACCCATAGTGAATCATTATGATATGCAGTGAGCTGGCGGCTGTCGTTGAATTTAGATTTAATACGTGTTTAGAATATGTGAATTATTGATTACTGGCTATATGAAGTTGCAACAATTTTAGTACTAATATTTTACGAAGTATTAGTTTTATCACCTTAGCTTTGAGAACATATAGTGAAACTGTTACCATATTGAAATATGTTACATGGCATGCATTGTAAGAAATCGTAGTTCTATTTCTTTTGTGAACTTGCCAGAGGTATTTCGAACTTACTGAAGAAAATATCACTCACCAACATTCCGGAGAAAACATAACTAAATTATAAATTATTCCACAATCAAAGCGCGCCCAAAACGTGAAATAGTCGTTAACTTTTTCGGACAACGGAAAATGGCTAAATAATGGATAATGTCTCATACAACAGACAATATAGACCATTGAAATAATTAAATTGGCCCATGGCCAGCGTGCAAATGGACAACGCATGCTCCAATCACAGTTAAACACCGTCTGGAGCGAAGTCTCACGGAATGGCAATGGATATCTTTCCTCTCTCTTGTTCAACTTTCCTCGGCAAAACCCCTTTCTCCCCTATTCCTCCCCTTCGGCCACCGATTGCCCCGCCCTCTATCGACAGAAAGGGAAACCGCGCCCAATCCACGCGAAGGGAGCAGACATAAGAATGCAAGCAGCAGAGATCATCTCAGAGGGCCGTGACCCACATTCCACGTTCGAGCATCCACTCCCCGAAATCTCTCGCGGCCGCTAAGGAAGCTTCGCCAGGGTTTCACCCATCACGGCGCCTTCCTGCCGCTCCAACGTGATGGCGGCATGACTTCTGGAAGAGGAAATGAGGGAGGTACTCGAATATTATCATCATCTGACGTTTCTACCCCACTACCCGTTTTGTCCCTGGAATCCTGGAAAGCGTAACTAGTTTTTAGGTTTCCCAGGAATCGGACCAGCCGAATATTACACACCCAGTTGCAATAAACCCACTCAGGCGGGACTCGAACTCGCTCACCCATACTTCACCCCACCGCCACCGGGGCCTACTATAGTTTGACATTTGATATTGGCCGTTTATCCATCGCTTTATTTGGCCAGACGTTTCTTCCCACCAGTGACGGTCAAAAGCCAAGTCTGGCGGGAATTCCTGTGGGGGCCCAGGAACTGTACCTGAAAAACAGCGGGCCGAAAAAATGACTTGTTTTCGAGATCAAATTCGCGGGAGAGTTGTCCATTTCCATCAGGGTATCAGATCCAATTTCTTATTCAAAATCGGAAAATAATTAACCACTGCCGATCGATTATAGTTTAAAAATTTTCGAAATTCGAAAAAGTCCACTACAACATCTCGGCAATAACCTATTATGCATATGAATTAGCCGTTTATTTAGAACACTCTCAACAAATTATGGGATGACATTCTCCAGGATCATGGCGGAGACCACGATACAGAGGGCCGGCACGGAACCCCCCTTTCGCGTGTTAAGGCGATAATTGGTGGACAGAAGAGCAGATATGGATCCATGAGCTACGGAGAGACTTTATCCACAGTTTTCTGACATCAGCTGTAAACGCATTGGGGTAACTGTCCCAGATATACCACCGTACAATTCTAGCTATCATTTAGCTCAAGTTATGCCAGACAATTTCGACATGAATAACAAGATTTAGCTTGGAGATCGATATGTTGATCGAACGCAGAATTGACGATCGATAAGATCGATCATATACAGACGCTTACAGTCAGCACATTGGGGTAATTGTGAGGGGAAAGTATAGCACGGATCATCAATCCGCGTATCGATTCCCTGAGATCGTGGAGGAGACCACGTTTCAGGGGGGGAGCACGGACCCCCAGTCGCGCATTGAGGGGATAAAGGGTGGACCGACGAGCGAGCAGATGGGATAAGGAGGATGCTTGGGCCATATATAGATAGAGAGAGGATATGTTTCTTAGGTGGCGGCGCAGAGAGGGAAGTGATGTGAAGTTATGTGCGGCACGGTGCAAAAGGAGTGTGGAGAAGAGGGGGAGGAAGACTTTCGTTAAGGCGGGAAGTAATCTTTAAGACGCGAGGCACGTTCCACACGGGAGAGAGAGAGGGGGGAGTTGGGGGAGTAAGTGTGTGAAAGGAGAAGAATGAGAGGGGGAGGAATGGAGGAAGGGAATGCGAGGAAGGAAAGAATGTGGAATGAAAGCACGGAGCCACATTCCCCCCACCCACTGCAGAGAAGAAACGCGGAAGAGTGAGACAAAGGGATTGGACTGAAAGAGGCTGGCACGCGAATGCACGCGACGACGAATGCAACGAGCATTGTCACGCAGTGAGTATTATTAGCCCACGGGTGAAAGCGGAAAAATTGAAACCCTGACGCCATTCCTTGAGACATTTTGGCGACAAGTCTTTTTTGGCTTTAAAAATTTAAAAAATATATACCTATAGATACATACTTCGAAATGTTCCTCGACGAGGTAAATAACATAAAAATATCCCTGGTTGGGCAGAAGCACAGGACACAAAAACACTTCCTCAGAGTTAGGTAGGAGGCTGTTGACAGTCTCCTACCTAACTCTCCTGAGGAAGGTGGTTATATACCACCGAAAATTTAGTTCAGTGAGTGTTTTTTTTTTGTGTCCTGTGCTTCTGCCCAAAGTGGGATATTTTTATGTTACCTATAAATAGATTCATATAAAATTTGTTTTCATTTAAAAAGAATTAGCTTCTATGTTGTAGGTTAATTGTTACGGAAAATGGGGCTTCATGGAAGTGCTTATTTTCACGATGCCCTGCTGGAATTTATCAAAAAAATATTTATTTTTATTCGCGCTACTAGTTTCATTGTATAGCGGCACGCTCATGCGCAATGCAGTGTCTGAATATGCTGCAAATCGGTAAAACTGGTTGCATGACTAACAAGAAATTTTGGGGAAGAATTAAATATTACATCATGATAATAATCTACAGTCAGGCCTATAATGGCTGAGCATTCGATAAAATTAACTTGATATACCGACGAGCAAGATCAAATCCGAATTATAAATAGAAGGTTTCAAGAATAATTTCACAGAGTTATATTTTTCAAAACTTGGACGATCGGATTCGCGTCGTCGTTATTGTGATAAACATGGCACTCGGATGTTTCACTGCATCGCATTCAACAGCGCAAATGATTTCCTCGGAATGGTGCGATAGCAGGATGAATGAATGTCCTCTCCAAAGAATCCATTTTCAATACCTGTCCTGCTTCCGCGATGGAAAAGAAAGAAATAAAGACCTGCTCTCACTGTGCGACTGCAACTGGGCTCCGGGCCAAGAGATGCCCTTCAATCCCAGCCTCCAATACGGACACCGATGGCGAGAACCCGATATCGCAGCGAAGGAAAATTTAAGCACCTTTCTCCTTCCACGACTAAAGTGGATGGGTGCATGCTGCCGAGTGGGAAATGCATTTCGTGTGCGGTGGCATCTCGGGTACTGCCCCTCAGGCCGAGATAATTTATCTACACATTCGTCCACTGAATCTTACTCATTCTCTTTATTCGAGTGCCACATTGAGTCCGTACTCACTTTGCTTATCTTCTGAGTAAAATCTAATGGATCTATCTCCTTATCAATACAATCTATCTGTCAACGATCCAAAGATTTTCACGGTGAAGTTTTCTCGGCTTTATCACCAGGCTAAATATTTATACATCACCAAAGTTTCTTCGGATGACTTGTCCACCGCCTTCAGGGTGAGTGAATTAGTATGAGTTAATTCAAGCCGTGAGGATGCATCCGTAAACAGTCACAACAATCAGGTTACCCCCGCTACTCCTCATTCGCCGTAAGATTCTTGAAATTTAGATAAAAATGATTTTGATCGCTTATATTCTCATAAAAAATGGCATTCACGAATTGTTAAGTTTATAAACAAAAGACTTCAATAGAATAATTCGTCAGGAAAGGATTAAATGATATAAATCCGAAGATTGGTCTGACATTTCATTATCCGGTTGGCAAATCTTTGAAACACCACAGATCTCATCTTCTACATTCTTCATCACCTGCTTCATGGATCTCATTCCAGAACTTATTCATTCTACCTTGAATTATTCAATTCTTTTCCTTCAAAGGTTCAATTAATCTACCGTTTATTAGCTTTTTTTACTCACACTTAATTCTTACTTCTACACTCTAATCATTACATCAACAGGTGCAGTAGTCTCGCGGAACTGATTTTGTTTCTCCACAAAAAGGAAATAATATAAATCGGGAAATTAAATTTTTGATTTTATAATTTCCATTCCCGCACCTTATTCAAGAATCAAATTAAAGTCAATTAGAACTTTGCTTAGCTTTCTTACCATACCCCATGAATTGATCGATCTCCAAATCACCAGTGTTTGGTGCCTCTCCGCACAGTCTTCTGTTTTCAAATCTTTTATAAATTCGAATTTCTTTTCCTCGACATTCTTTATCATTTTCTTCATGAATCTCTCCCGAGAACATCCGCCGCTAATCTTCTCACGCACTCTAACTTCCACGATTCAATTAATTTGCAATTTGCTTGGCCATATTTTGACATGCATCTTGAATCGTCTATGGTTACGACACTGAAGTACATCATTCTAAGTAAGCAATTAAGATACATTTCCGGGTGCAATTAACTTAATAAATCACGATTATTTCCACTCTGCAAAGGAAAAATTTTATCGTATCAGTTCTTTTCATTCCGAAATCATTGCATTTTTCTTGCACCTTACCAATGCATTAATGAAGGAATAAAATGGTGGAAACACAAATTATAAATTGTAGAGATACGCAGGAGCATAAGATATTCTCTTCAATTCTTTTACTATACAAATGAAACTGTTTAGAAGAAATAGATTAAAGTCAAATACAAGAATGCTTGCTGAGCAGTTGTCCGTATTCTAGAATTACTTAATGGGATGATGAATAATTTCTACTCGTACAGCGATGAGCTTACCACAAAGTAATATTTGAATCCACACATTGAAACGAATAAAGAATTTCTTAGACGATAAATGGGATCAATGAAAGACCTGATCAACAATAACTGTGTCAGTTAAAAAACACCAAATGTCCGGCAGATTATCCTATTCTCAGAGATGTTTTTGCCGAGTGTAAAACGAAGTGAGAAGTACCGCTAGAGTTTCTTCTGATTTTAGCTCAACCTGGCCCAGAGCAATTAAATCCTAATTCAGGGTAAATGGCAACAGTGTTAGAAGCTGTTTTGCATACGACTTTAGGGACCTAACCCGACACAAATACAAAAAATAAGACGAATAATAAATAACCTGGGGAAGATGAACCCAGTAATAATACAATATATGACAAATAAATCCATGTTGTACCCAATAAGTTGGCTCAAAAGACGTGTGGCATGGGGTGCTTTGGCATTAGTCGTCAATTAAAAATAAAAGGAAAGAAGGAGCTCGTTGAAATGATGTGACTGAGTTCCTTTCAGCATTTATTGAAATACTGATGATTGACGGAGCATAAAACCAATTCCTATACGAATTCGTTCAGCAAAATATCTCATTTATTTATATAGTTTCCATTGGATCTGATGAGGTGCTAAGATGCCGTTATCTGCGTCACTCTGATAGGTATCTTCCTATATATAAAGAATGCCTGAGAAATTCACTAGAATATGTAATGAAAGACCATAGACAGCACTTACGGAAAGATTTTGGTTGTTTTCCACTAAAAAGAGGACAAATGGAGCCTAGAGTAATGCCACATCGCCTACTTCACCACTTTTAGGAAGCTGGAAAGCAGGAGAAGTCGAAATGCGAAACTCGCTCACCCGTCACGCTCGTGTCGCTGTCATCGAGATTTCACGCTTAAGCGGCAACTCGCCGCACTTCCTGCTCGGAATATAAGTTCCTCGCCCATAGGAGCCAAGGAACCAAAAATATCCGCCAGCGGGCGCTGCTATGAATAGGAGACTGGAGGGAGGGGGGGGGGTAAACTTTCTCGACACTAGCGCAGCCATCACGACCACGTAATCCCATCGTATTTACGGCTAACGACTGAGAAGAGCTGGATAAATAATAACCGCACGACATGCATACGCTTGGGTTGACTATCACCAACAAACACAACGGGATTATTTTAAGAGAAAGGAAGTTTTAAATGCAAACCCAAAGATAAGAAGAAACGGACAGCTGAACAAACATGACGAACGTCTTTCATAATAATACGAGCGTAATTTAAGTCTCCCGAAAGATATGACAGCGGCTCAAATCGAAATCCCAAGAAGAAAACTCTTTCAGGCCTCATACGGCCTTCTGCCAGCCCAAATACGATTCGAAATCAATCGAACCATTTCCCCGGAAATTCATTTACATCGAGTGAAATATAGCCCTCTTGTATTTATCGGGTGTTTGTTCAAGGAAAAAGAAAATTCGAGGAAAGTCAACAGATACAAAGCGGTCAAAACTAGTACAGCGGTCATGCTTCATCTTAATAATTGACATATCACGTTCTTTTTTCACGCGTAAAATTAATGGAATGTTTAATTTTCAAATTCAGCGAATTATCTTTGTGATTAAATCTATTCGCGATTGAGTTGGAAGTATCAAAACTATGGTGAATAAATAGTAATTGCGAGAAACAATTGCGCTGTAATTTTTTGTTTTATGGAAAATAAAAATTCTCATTGAACGCTAAACATATGGGGCACACTTAACAAAAATTTATGTAAACAACATAATTGTCAAACTCGTACTACACAGATATTATACATGCCCAAGAGAATAATAAAAGCCATAAGCATAGGGAACAATTACGGCAATCGTTAGTGCATCAGACTTGTCCTTTCCGAGGAAGATGAGGTATAATCAGAGCATCTCGCTGAGCTAATTAAGAATTAATCAAACAATAAGTAGTCCCAATATTTATGAAAAATTTCATCTTTCCCCTCAAAATTAGGAAATTATTCTTCTCAAATAATTTTTGCTTCGACTTATGTCAGCTGGAACATATATTACTAAGCTTAACTGCAGTGAATACACACTCTCTACCCGAAGTTATAATAAAGTCACCTCAATATATACCAACCACTCAATGATTGAGGAATTAACTCTACACAAAGGAAGAAAGGTACTCCTTGATCTTGGATTTCTTAAAGGGGCCTTTGTGTGAGGTATAATTACTTACATAAACGTCAACAGGGATAAAAATAAATGTTAAAATTTCACTACACAGATAATACACAAGGCCATAAGAAAAAATATCCTACGGGGCACGGAGAATAATTATAACCTCCATAATTTCATAAGACCTCAGGATTTTAAGCGCGCTAAGGACCCAAAGCCTCCTTGGCGCCTCTGAGTACTTTATATTCATTACGATAGCGTTGAGGGAAGCGTACCCACAGTTTATGCAACTCGGTTGAGGGGCCCGAGCCAGAATTGCACTGCAGATGACGCCAAAGAGTTCTCCACTGGATATGCAGACACGGGTCCACCCCTGGTTTCCATCGGGATGCTAATATAGTCCATCACGATCCGCCACCGCGTAAAATTATGAAGTTGAAAAATAGTAACCATTAAATCATCGCTTAATGTACCCAGACGTTTCTTGCCACGCCTCATGAAATAGCACACACCCTTCAAAGCGCTTTCGAAATGTTATAAAAACAGCCACAGAATTTCCTAAATTTGATGGCACCGCTGTCTCTATTAACCCAAGCAAATTCGTTTTATGAAAAATTATACCAATTCGAATTAATGAGAAGAAAATTATGCAATTAATAAAGGAACCGCGTACGAAGACGAAAATTTCAACACAAGTCTGTTGCCACACCATTTTTCAACTGGAAGACACACGATGCCTTTATTTTATTCCACAAAATTTACGAAACTCCTGTCCAAACGTCAAAATAAATCACATTTTTCGGATATGACGCAAAGGCTTATAAGATAGACACACTTTTTCGAGAATAAAATCAAAAAGGTTCATAAGGAAAACTTGCCAAAAAATCTGTTATTTAATGGTGTTGAAAATTTGAAATTTATATATCATACCACTAAGAAATCTGTAAAAATATAATGAAATTAAGATTTATGTATTAGATAGAAACACTAATGGTAATTGTGAGGGTGTGAATACAAAAGCATGTTTCTTAGAAATAAAATCAGTCATGAAAGTGTTCAAAATCAGCACGATCAAAAAATAACTAAAATTAGGAGATGGGAAAAATACGAGCCAAGCAAAATAAAAAGAGAACAACAGCTGAAATGAGAAGATTCATATTTCTCGGCGCCGAATTAAAGTATGACTACAAGCAACAAATATGTACGAAATAAAATCGGTTGTGGAATGGTGGTTGCTGAAGCAGGAAATTCGGTGATGATCGTGATCATCCCCGCGGAAACCTACGTAAGAATTTCAGGTAAATCGGTACTGGCAAAAAATTATTTTGACCACATATATCTTCAAATATGGCCAAAAGTCATGATATTTTAGCTTAGTCACAAACACAAAGAGAGTAATGATAATAATAAGTGGATGCTTCTTACAAATTACGCTACTGAGAATTGTACTGAGCATAAAATGCCAGCGCAAATGCACGAATGCATGCACGAATCACGAGGCCATCCAAGAGGGAGAGGAAAACTTTAAAAATGAAGAATTTCGATAAATTAAAAGATCGCAAAAATACTTAAATGGCCAGGTAAATGGGGTTGAAGGCGGGAGTCAATGCACTGATCACGCAACATTTATCTCGGGGCAAAGAATAAATAAAAATACCTGAATTAAGTAGGTATTCATCAATCAATCCACCAATAAAGGTAAGTTATTTCAGGCAAGCCAAAAACTCTATGAGACTGACAATGACGACAATCACTTAACTTAAGACGACGTTTCACTCTCGCTCAAATGACACTATTTTTTTTCGTGGCGTGTTGATAGCTCACAGCTTACGATGCCATGTTGAAATTTTCCACGCATATTCAGTGGATCGTTGTCAAGAAATTCCCTCTGATAAAATTTTAAAATCTGAGAAAGCACTGAGGTATTATTTTCAAAATGTAGGTAGAAGCAAATGCGGACAATGGTTCCACCTAGCTACTGGCGCCGAATTCCTCCTTACTCCACTGGAGCTCTGCTCTGATAAACTGTAAAATTCGAGATGAGATCATTAAGTTTCGAGTAAGTTCGACGTCGCGAAAGAAGAACGGATGAGCGAGAGAGATACTTCATGTATGCATAAACCGTTCCAATTAGTCCGCTTCGGCCAATAATTGTAATTGACGGCTCCCAGTTCACCTGTTAGGTCATGACCTTCTGTTTGACTGCTACTTTTAAATTAAGGGAGAGGAGATCAGTATACCTTGTCCAATTTTCTGCATATACCTGTGGCAACCATAAATGGTGTCATCACCTGGAGGCCATGCTTGCTTATGTTAAGGTAACTGAGATTAGGATAGATATTATATGAGGCAATGAAAAATGCTATAATAAATTTAATTCGTTAATTCCAGCTTAACATATTGGAATTTTATGACACTCATAATAAAAATAACTTGGTTTTTGCGTAGACAAAGTTATTTCAATTATGAATGCCAATGAACTGATGTGATAAACGCCAGAATATTGTAATTTTCACCATCTTCTAATCCCATTTGAGCCAGAATGGCTCGCTGATACGAGCGCTAGTCAGATATCCTACTGCTCGGAATGGAGAACAGAAAGCAACGAAAGGTAGGTTCGAGAAGGAGGCAAGGAAGCCATTGAAATCGCTTTCAGCCGTCGTCGGCGTGAAATGAATTAAAAGAGCGTGGAGACACAGAGGAGAGGAGGAAGGAGGGAGGCGCCGCTGCTCCTCTTTCCAGTTGGAGGGAATGGGAGCGTACGAGAGTAGGTCGGATGGATTACCCGTTGTGCACGGAGGAAGAAGAAGAGTCACAAGGGTATCTAGGCAACACAACCCCTTTCACGGCGCCGAGCACATATACCTCGCCCTATTTCCGCAGCAAAGGTCCTTGCCTGAAGATATTTTGCTGATTGCGGAGGGAATGAATCTGTCCAATGAACAATGAATGGGTAAATTAGTAACGAATGATGAACGAGCCTTAAACCAACACTCGAACAAGAAACACTGAGTGTGCCTGGCACGAACCCTGAGGGGTCTGGCACATAGTGAAGGAATTGCTTCACTCAAGTAACTCCTTTTATTCAGTTGTAAAATTTCAACTTCCCTGATGTCTGTGATTACATGGGCTGTTAAAAAACGCGAAAAAAAGAGAAAACACACTTTAAATTCGTATCGCGTGCTGGTATGGAATGGATGATGGTATGGTGTATGAATATTTTTTTTTAAAACCTTGCATGAGAATACTGAATTGAAACAAATTTCCGATACCCCGTAACTTCCAACATACAATGAACTGTATGTTTTTAAAATCCATATATTGCTTAATTTATTAAAAAATATAATGTGAAAGGAAAGCATCCTACTTAATGAGCATATTATTGCAGTAACCATACGATATTCAATTACTAATAGTCAAATCTGAGAGTGAATTTGTTTCCTTAAGTACACAATCAGGACTCCACTTTCCAAGAATTCTTTGGAGTAATAGAATAATTTATTATTTTTGTAATTGTTAATAAAAAACTCCGGTTTATTGTAGTCCAGCATGTTTTCTCTGAAGTAATCAATTAAACTGCGAATGTCTTTACTTCACATAGCACCCACATCTTGTAAATGTCGTCCACAGAAATTGAAACTCATTCCTTTCCTCTCTTCTCAAGAATTAAGTGCAGCGGTTGTCGACAGCACTGTCGATTTTGAGAGCATGAACCAGCCCCTTGCCTTCCCCACTCATCGAGGTCTCGTTCCTTTTCAACCCTTCGTCTCATCTCCTCCAGACATCTTCCCTCCAAAGATCTCGTTGCGTCGGCAGAATTCCTCACTCAATGGCTCTCTTAGCCTCTTATTCAAGTAATTATTCTCTTCCTCACTTACGGGGATTTTTCTTTGTCTTTAGGAGAGAAAGAGAGCTCACGTAGATCTTTGCGGGAGGACTCGTTGGCTTTTGAGAATTATCGCGACAACAACCCTTTCCTTAACACGCAGCTTAAAACGAAATCAAGGAAGTTGTTCAAGAGCGTCGTAAAGACATTATGAAAGAATAATTTGGTCGGAAGAAGAGGAAGTGGCTTTATTTTTTCAAACACGTAAACAAATTGAATCATATAAACTCTAGTACATCAAGTGAAAATATTACATTATTGGTCATCTTGATTTTTTCAAGTAGGCAAAATCAAGAAAGTAATTCTCTTGGTTACTCATTACAACTCCTTCCGCTATCTAATTAAGTATGCGAAAAAATTCTCAATAGCATCTACTTTTTTCTTCACAATAGCTCACCGTCTACTTCCTCATATTCAGCGATAACTTAGTGTCTTAATCCAACAAGACCTTCATTAGCAAGGTATTCTTCCACATCCTCACATCAACATATATCCGCACTGAAAAGACTGATTTCGTCGACGCGAAGAAAGCAAATGCTCTGATTGATCAACTTAATCCCTCAGATATTCAGTCCTTGTCCATTTCGAAGGCTGTTTACTCCCAAGTACCTCCAAGTTTGATCCTCAAAACCATAGTTTTTATCATATGTACAATATCTCCGCGGAAGCATTTAAAAATCCAAAGTAAACAATTCGCAAACTTACTGAAAGTATATAGAAATGAAAATTGAGAATACTTTGTCATAATCTGATGAGATAATTATTAATTAATCTTAAGTATTGATAAATATAAGTACATTTTTGTGCCTAATTCCATTTTAAGTTACGAAAATGAAAGCAATCCAATCGAGTCCAAATCAGGATTCTCCTTTTCCGACACCAAAAGTTACTCATCTTTGAGCGAGTTACGCACGTTGATTTCTGAGTGGGCATTAAAATTATTATGTATATAATATAAATTTCCCCGATTTATTCCCGGATTTTACTATAATATATTTCAGCAGGTGGCGATCCTCAGTGAAGCAGCATACTTCATACTACGAGTACTTCGTCTTGAGCATTTAGAGATAATCTCACAACGTGATAGATATTTAATACGATTGATTTTTGTAAAGTGATATGCATACTTTTACACTAAGTCTGAAAGGAATATGGCTTCTGAAAAAAGATTAGGGTATTATATATGAGATGCTGACGACATAATAGGTAAAATTGTATCCCGAATTCATTTTCCAGATACCTTTAATTTAAATCGATAGTTCTGTATACTCTATGCCGGCCGGCCTCGGTGGCGTCGAGGTAAAGTCCCCGGCTGCTAACCTAGAGGTCGCGGGTTCGAATCCCGCCTGGGTGGATTGATCACCATCATGGATGAGCATGGATGGCATGGGATGAGATGGGCATGGATGTTTGTGATTGTCCATCAAGTTAATTGGAAGAGAGGACAACAATGTCCTAAATTCGCTTGAGATAATAAAACGAAATAATAATAATATGCTGTTGTGTAATAATATATCTATTTTGCATACGGCTTTTACATAGAAGTAATGAAAAAATTCATCGTATGGCAAATATTTACTTTGTTTTCGCATTGGAGGTATTTCGCAATGCCTTTGGCGTTAAAAGCAGCAGAGAAGTCAGGAGTAAAGCATTCAAAATGGGGAGATACCGAGGTATGATGACGATCAAATGGGTCGACCGAATAAATGATGAGGAAGTGCTGAGAAGAGCGGGAGAAAAGAGAAGTCCTGGAGCAAACCTTAATTAACCCATTATTATTCCCATTGACTGTACTTTGTGATTGGCTTTTAACGTCGTCGCTTGTTTCGCATTTCCCGATTTAATTAGGCCCAATTTAAATGAATTTTTGGAAAAAATTATGTTCATCAAATTATATGATTTCCAAAATGCTGCGTATACGCAACGCTGGGAAAACTCCGGTAAATAAATATAAAAAAAGGATTTTTTAAAACTTAGGTTACATATTTTATTTTTTTTTATTTGTACACTCGACATCTTCGCCGGGAGTTATCAGTTATTCCTTTGAATGAAATGCCGTGTTCTGCCTTGACGGACATGCTGGGGTATGTCATTTTTCCTAGGGTGTCTTGTATGTGCGCACCGATTTTTATGCCAAACGCCATCAGTCATAAAAATACAATTATATAAATGAAAATGTATGTGAAAATGACAAAATTAGAACTAAGGATACTTCAAAAAGTCAATTAAGAAGAAGAAAAAATTATTCTGAAGTAGAAACTTGTTCTGAGAATTAGGATTCAATAATGTTGCGTTAACGCAACGCAATGGGAATTAATGGGTTAAGTAAAAGACGGGACAAATAAATTGGTCGCGTAATTAAAAAATGATGATACGATGAAGACAATCGGCGAAGGAACGGTGAACGAGGAGGAGGGCAAGGGACGGCCGCGAATGAGTAACATGTAGGAAAGGTTGCAAGGATGAAAAAGAGAAGAAATATGTCACCATGAGAAGGCTAGCGGACAGGATGGCTGCGTCTAACTTATCTCACGACTGCTGACTTATCATGATGATGATGTGGCTTTTGTTACCATATAATTATTATTTTTAATTTGTTTTCAAGGTGCAACGGTTCAATACGACCTAGGAATACCCCTAATAAAATTTTGAAACGTCCATTCCTCTCGGCATATACAAACAGCGGCGGAGCCATTTATATACTAACGCTCCTCCGACACAGGGTGGAGGTGTTTTTTGGTCCCCTTCCCTCCTCTCTGGAGACCACAGGGACGTCGCGACGTGCCCATGATGGAGCGGTTCAAGCGGAGGTCTTTGAGAGAGTGGGCTTGCGTGGGCGGGAGGGGAGCGGACTCACACACACGGGTGAAGTCCACACGAAACGCTCACGGATTCCACGCAGAGATTTCTTTTTTTTTCCCCACTACTTCCGCGTAATCTCTGCCGTTGCCAAAACAGGATCAAGCCCGGATTTATTTCAACCTTGGCTGCTACGCGGAGAGAGAGCGGAAGATTTATCGGTTGCAGTTCAGAGAGATTGCTCATGACAGAGCGAACGAATAGTGGTCCTTCTCCCCTGACGTAAACCTTAGCGTAAACATTGCCGTTATATGTGATTTGTTGTGGAATGAAAATGATACTGTAAAAGTTTTCGTCATCAGTTGCTTCGAAACTCTGATTGCAACTCCAATGAGAGGCCAATTAAATGGTCAAATATGCCGAAATATTTGAGGTATTTTACATATGGTTCCTACAACTCCAATACATCAACAAGGGTCATGGCGAAACATGCTATGTTCATCAAATAGCTACATTGTAACCACCTTACGAGTCGCATTGATTAAGGTAAACAAAAGAGCGGGCATTATGAGTACGGCAAGTCGTCTACAACTATCAAGTTAACTAGACGAAGGTTAAATCAAAGTGATATTTACAATATATTTTATTTTTCTGCAAAGGATTTAATTTGATTAACACCGAAATCTCCCAATGCCACTATATTTCATGCATAAAAATATGATTCCCGATGAAGATTTTGAAATCTTTCATGATTTGATATTCTAAAGATTTATACACAACTACAAGAAACATTTCAATCAGCGTTTTACGTAACATAAGCCAAAAAATTTAAGGCCTAAGTCGTTTTTTCTGTCCAAAAAAATTTAGACTGGAAAGGGTTAAAATGCATTCCCTACAACGACACCAAAGTGGTGCCGTTGTAAGTCAGACCATTAGGCTTTATTTTCGCTCATTGTCCATGGATTTGTTTTATGATTTCCTCTGATAAAAATCTACAGATTCATAAATGCAGAGGTATTACTGCTCGAAAAACATTCCAGTACACGATAATGTTTGTTGGTCGTATGTGGGAAACACAAACATTAGTAGGAGTGTATAATTACAAAGTTAGTAACTAGGAAAAAACTCATCACTCTAGGAGATCGTAAGCAAAATCAATTCCGTCAACTGTGCTAAATAACACTGATTATACAAAAACCGTAATTAAATATAAGGACATCATAAATAAACTAATCTTTCGGAGACATTTCATTTTACTAAAAGTTATGACTAGTACTGATCTTCTTAAATAGAAAAAAATTGAAATCTCGTGGCATAAGATCAGTTTGGCGGATGAGATGCTGTTAATAATGTAAGCATTTGGGAGAAGTGCAGAGCGAGGGAGGGTAATATAGTAAATGCACCACGTGCATGACGAATGTCCGGCAGGTGGGCACTTCCAAGGAGTGGGTTGCCATGGCAGTTGGCACGATCCGTATTGGCTGCTCCAATGAGATGGATGCATACTATACTCTGAATACAAGCTTCGAACATTAGGCAGATCATTTATTAAGGTGCCTATTCCGCAATGTATACTACCGCCAAGGCATCCCAAAATATTCCTCAACTCGGAAGACACACCAAATCGAATCAACTGGAGTACCGATATTACCACGCACCATTACTCCTCACATATATGCATGAATTTCCATCATCATCCAGTGTCAAAAATGCTGATATTGGTTAGACACAGCCCTCAATTCCGCCCTCATGTGAGCCAGGATTTCCATTGTGACCTATTCGTTATCTTTTACATCATTAACAACCTGTTCTATGGAAATAATCTATATACATAACTTGCACTTCTGTAATATGCCTCGCTTCGACACCCCGTTCAGAAGTATCAAATGAAGGTTTTTAAATGAAATCCTTGGAAAAAAAACTCCATCGCTACAAAAGACTATGAGACGTCTTACTAGTTAGAGAAAGATGAAGAGCTAAGATTAGAATACACTGCATTAGATTGATAAAAGTATTGAAATGAAGATATTTTCACAAGATTCGTTGGATATTCAGCAATGTAAGGATGCCCAAATATATGCTTCAGTTAATTTCACGAATTCCACTCCAGCAAATGGGGAGAAAAGCCTAAAAAAACTAGATTTTATTCCGTTGTCTCGGGAGTCACTAAGTGGAATAAAATAATAAGAACAATCTTGTTTTTCCTCGTAGATACTTTACAAGGCGACCTAAGCTTGCCGTCATTTAAAAGAGACAAGACATTAAGAGAGAAATCGTTTAACTACGAAAATTTTAATACCTACTCACAAACTGATTAGATGGATTTGTGCATATTTACATACGATGCTTCCGACGTTCTGCAGTAAAAAAATGAAAAGTCAATGACAATGCCTATTAAAACAACACTCAACAGAAAGAGGAACGTGTATTAAGAAAAGATTAATGTATCAACTAAGTTATATATATTTCAAAAAAAAGATAGGTTACGCTTATAATAATAGTGCTCCCACAACACAACATTAAGTTTGATGCAATTTAAAAGGAATGGTCCCTAATATTAAATGAAGAATTATGAACAATTATTGCACCGAGATGAACTTTGGACCAAAGGATCACCAATTAAAGGTAAATAAATAACATTAAAATTGAAAAATATGACCCAGTCATTCCTAAATCGCAGAATAGGGTGGTTTCCTACTATTTTTTTGTTGCCTATATCGGAAGATTATTACTCCTGGAGTACGTATTTCACGCTTTTAGATTTTTAAATGACGATATCTATTTTTCGCGATTAAATGAAACGTGAAAATTTTCAAGCGCGCGAAAACGTGACGGGTAAGGAAATCTCTCCGTGTGACGTATTTCTGGTTCCCCCTCCCGCCTTGTGAGGTGACCTTGATCGAGGCTCTGAGCGCTGATAGGACGCAGGATGCTAGCGGGTAGCTGAGTACCTTGCTGGCTGGTAGCGCCTGGCTTAAAAAAGGTTTATTAATACCTTATCAAACGAAGGAAACTTTCCGACCTTAGCCAGTTTTATTAGGTGATTATTAAGACATGTTTCCCTGAGCTCTGCGCCTCATGCATGCATTGGTAATCTCAGACGATGTATAACTCCTATCTTCTCGTATAGAAACTAGGTCCCTGTGGCGTCACGTGGAGTGGCATCGCATGGGCGCCAATCTGGCCCTCTCCAAATGAGGATAAAAATGGACCATTGCCATTCGTCTAAACCGGTATTTCTAAAACGAAATAATTAGTATATTATGAATACGGTAATGGTGGGTAACGAATCGCAATCAATGCCTTTCGGTTTCTTTGATGGAGGAAACTACCCTATTGGGGGATGAGATAGTTGCTTGAATAAGAATTTACCACTTCAAGCAAAAGATTTTTAATGCATTATTTTTCTGCACTGTCCGCGTACATATGACATGCTTCCATTACAATAATAATGAAATAACTACCACCATAACTGTAGCATAACAGTCTCCCCAGTTTATTGTGCTGACAGTGAGTATAAACTGCGATATCCACTAATACTTAGATGATATAATTTTCGGAGAACTTTTTCGTTGATATCACGGCACAATTCAAAACTGTATTCCCTCGGGGAAACAAAGGGAGTTCGGGCATTCCATTCAACTTTGGACATCTGAGAAAGTGACAAGTAAAAGTGGACGAAAAACACTCCAATGCAAAGTGTGAGCGTGGTCGTAACTTCTTCCACGGGTCGTGTCATTTTTTGCCGCTGTTCTTTCGTAGGTCTCCTAGCAACCCCCACCCCAAATCCACTTCTCCTCATCTCTTCCTTTTTTCCTCCTATCCTCTCTTCTTCCACTTTCCCCTTCTTCCCTCTCCACTAACACCATCTGACAGCAAATCCCCCAACCCATTTCACCGCCGTGAGCACCCGATTGCATTGAACAGATCGTAACTTTGTAATTTCCGCTCCGCTTTTATTTTTGGAACACCACGACCAGTTTCACCACTTTCGGGTCATTATCAACGGAAATAATGCATTTTAAATAGAAATAAATGGATAATTATTTCAATTCCGATGCTGTAAAAACAGTTATTGAAATAATGCATTTGAATTGAGAGTACCATCGGTCAGGGTTTACCAATTAAAATGTTGTGTGGAAATTGTAAAGTTTCAAAATATTTATTTTATATTGGAATCGAGGCGACAAAATATTAGCTAGTAGACATATGCAATGTGCATAATGTGTAATACATGTGTAATTGCATCCACTAGATGCAAATAAGGTAATTGAATATAAATTCTCCATTCCCTTTTTTTTAAATACAGAAATGCAACTATATCATCAAGAACAATAGTACCAAAAAAGCGGATGGAAAATGCACATTTACATGCTACCGAGCAAGTCGTATCAAGAAGCGTACGGCGGGAGGTGATAGGACGCCAGCCGCTTTCCTTTACAAGAATAAAAAACAATAGAAGTGCGCCCTGAGATATTTGACGGCCTCAGTTCAATCTGATATCTATTCAAGTCGTTTACTGCTAGGAGGGTTCCTACACCAATTCGTTTGGCAAAATGAGCCTTTTAATTAATCGTTTCTAACATATCTAGAAGAAGAGTGAGGTTCTAAGATGACGTTCTCCGAGTCGCATTGAGAGATTTATATTCTTATAACCTCTAAAACAATCAAAGCCTAGCACAGAGTCCCAAGCAGCTTTAGGCCTAATTATTTTTAAAGCTGAGTAATGCTAACGGAAAAGCTATATCCCGAAGCTCATTTTGACTATTCACGCAGCTTTCCTTTGTATTTAAATAAGTTCACGGATTAAATCTCTCATCTCGTTAATTCAATACCTTTGTCGCGTATTTGACAAGTAATGGAAGAAGGACACATGGTCGGAACAAATTCATTGACGAGTGGCATGCCACTCCGAAATCTACATCGCACGAAATTATTGGCGAGAAAAAAGCTAACATTTCTCTCGCGATTGCTACCATTGCGCCAACATACAAATCCATCCTACCGAGATTCAGCCAATAGTCGTAAATCACTGGGAAACACGTCCAATGACTTCAAAACAAATGGTTAACTAATAAAATAGCACTAAAATTTATAAAGCTCCTAAATGTGTTAGATGCTGGCTATATATAAAAACATAGCCTGTTAGATTAAAAGACTAAAGATTAAAGTTTATTTTATGAAAATCTTATGGAACTTGGAGCCATGATATTAGAGGAAGAAATAATTTGCAAACCTCTGCATCCTTTGCAAGGAGTAAACAGCATTCGAGGCCAATTTTTACCAGTAACTCTGAGCTTGAAATATATCGCGTATTTAATTATCTAACATAAAACATGAAAATAACCATGAATTACAAGGAATAAAAGAAATCTCATATGAAAGTAGATTGCGTCACTTAAGCCCACTATCCTCACATGGCTTTCCATGCATTCTTTCATTGAGCTCGCTTCTTTGAGCAGTAAAAAAATGATAAATGCGGAAAAAGTGAGGTGAAGCTGAATAAAGGCTAATGACGCTGAAGGCACGAAGAAAGCTAAGTGCGAGAAGAATGAGTGGAGGCAATGATAAATAAAAATCGCTTTTCATGCATTGCAGAATCGAGCAAATTTCCACCCGGCTAACCACAGTAAAATGTACGTACTTCCGCTCGTATGTAGGCAAAACAAAAGACACTCGGTGGATTATTATTTCGCGGTGATGGAGGGAGGAACTCTAGAGGTAAACGGGCAGCATGCAGTTCACCCTTCCATCGCGTTTACCTCCACACACACAAGGCTTCCGCATAAAAAGACCGCTTGACCCAATTCGCAGCTGAAAATCCAACGGGAAAAAATTAGAACAAATAAAATTTTATAAAATAGAATGTTCTTTTTTCTGGATGGCGTATTATTTTTATTTACCCCAGACTCGTATGAATTCGATCGGAAGTTAAAAGTTGCCTAAGCTAGCGCCATACATTCATGGAGATATTTATATTCGTCATGCATACATATCACTATGGAGCAGGTACGAGGAAGATTCGGAAGCTGCGCTCTATGGGAGAAGAATATTAACCAGAAGCCACTTCTGAGCTGGAAATAAGTTCGGAACCGCTTCGATTGCGAGATGCAACTCATATCCAGTTGTATTTTACTGTCCCGCCGGCCTATACACGGACCAAATCGCGGCAAAAAATTCATTTTGGCGTTCGAAAGGGATTTTTAAGAGAGAAATTCCACACTGCAGCAACCCCTGACGCAATATTTAGGTTCTGTCCTGAACTGAAAAAAATTGAAATAGTTCCACCGAGGAAGTTTCTAAATACGAAGGAAATTGACCATCGCTAAAATTATGAAGCCTTAAACACATATTTTTAGAAAACTGAAAGTAAATTAAGAAATTTTCAATACGCTCTTATTATTCATACACCCCATGCACATATGAAACACTTTAAAATTATTACAGGAAGCGGATTTAGTATCGTTACGTAATCACTACTACATTTTGAGATACTGTCTACTTATAGCTATAGCTGCAGAATTTAAAATATGTCAATTGAACGAAAATAGCCTTTTTCACTATCCCATTTTCGTAGGCCACTCGACCACTCGTGGTTCATCTCGAGTCCTGAATTTTTATGCTGTTGTCATGCAGCACAAAATATCTCCGACAAATTCATCCAAAATGAAGCTCAAAAAACCGCCACGTCATCATCTGGAATTTACACTCGCTATCGATACTTAACTAAAACTGTTTCTAATGCAAATTGTGAAATATTTCTGCGTAATACCATAATATGCCTTTGAAAGGTGCATCGCAATGTACTCCCACGTAAATTGCAAGAAGAATGATACATATTGATAACGAAGAATGGGAAAATGGAATCGTAACCTTCCTGCTAGAATAACACATGATAACCGCCTTCTTCAATCCAAGTTATATGGACGACAACGAAAACGATGATACCTAGAAGAGAGAAATTGCAACTAACGGAGAATCCCTCCTTCACAATTCGCCGAGCCTATTAACGAGACACTTGCATCATCGCGTACGCTTGGAGCTAAAGCATAATCCATTTGCACCCTTTATTACGGAACTAATTCTCGGAAAAACAAAAAGCGACCGCCTCAAAATACGATTAGTCAGGGATAATATGCTAGCTATTTTAATGACATAAAATAGGCCTTGCGAACGATATACATAAGGTATGAAAAGGTATTACTGATTATTCTAAGCGAAACGTTTTAATTCTACGATTACTTTGTCATATAATCTTCAGTTAGGTGCGCTTTTATTAGAAATGCCAATATAGGCAAATTCTAAAACAAGTTCTCAGATATTTTCTACGTTAATATTACGAATCCTACCACGATGTTTTAAAATACTAAAACGTGATCAAGTTCTACGGCAAATACATAGATAAGGAAGATTGATTACATAGAAGAATATTCTCCTTAAAATGTAACGCAATACCGTTCATCCCGGACCTAGGTGACTACGAAAACTTTCATATCTTATATGAGCATATGTTTTCAATGTAAAGTCATGAGAATGCTTCCTTCACAATTTCACGTGTCTATGTTTAACCACATTAGACTTCACCACGTGGAACTAAACTCAATTCATAATTAGATTATTATTTGTAATTTGTCACCAGAGGTGAAGGATAAAAACTTTTAGTGGTGTTCCGAACCTTTCCTTGGCGTTATCTCCAGTAAGCTATCCAATCACCTGCTCCGTTACGAGGGTCGTTCAATAAGTCTTTAGGAGAAGTTAGAAAAACAAATTATTTTGGGTCAATTTTTTTCATTTTTCAATTTTGACTCCTTTCAGCTCTGTAAATTTTTAATAGCATTGAGCTAAGCATTTTTAACCGTCCAAAAGGTAGAATTCCGGGATTTCCTCAAAATTGACATTATTTTGGGCGATTATCTACTCCACTGTCTACAGAGCTATTTCTTCGTGTTGAGAAACAATAAAAAGTCGCCTGGGGTCAAATCTTGTGAATACGGTGAATTCTGTAACAATAGGGTGGTTTCCTATTATATTTTTATTGCCAAAATCGAAAGATTATTACTCCCGGAGTACGTATTTCACACCTTTAGATTTTTATATGACGATATCTATTTTTCGCGATTAAATGAAAAGTGAAAATTTTCAAGCGCACGAAAACGCGACGGCTAAGTATGAATGCCGGGAAAAACTCCGCGTGACGTCGTTCTGCTTCCCGCTGCCGAAAGTGAGGTGACCTTGGGGCGAGGCTCTGAGCGCTGATACGACGCAGGATGCTAGCAGGTAGCAGAGTACCATGCTAGCTGGTAGCGTTTGGCTTAAATAAGCATTATTAATACCTTATCTAACGAAGAAAACTTTCCGACCTTAGCCAGTTTTAATAGGTGATTATTAAGAGATGTTTTCCTGAGCTTTGTGCTTCATGCATGCATTGGTAATCTCGGACGATGTAAAACTCCTGGCTACTCGTATAGAATCTAGGTCCCTGTGCCGTCACGTGGATTGGCATCGCATGGGCGCCAGTCCGGCATTTTTCAAATGAGGTTAAAATTGGCAATTGCCATTCCTCTAAACTGGGATTTGTAAAACCAAATAATTTGTATATTATGTATACACTAATGGTGGGTAACGAATCGCAATCAATGCCTTTCGTTTTCTTTGATGAAGGAAACTACCCTATGGAAACTTTCATTCCGTAATTTTGGCCAACACAACTGCTTAGGTTTGGAACCATGCATTGTCTTGTTGAAGGGGGGAAAATTTTCTATTTCAAATGAGGACGCATTTCTTAATTTCTACCAAAACCCGGTACAATATCGATGCATAATACTCTTTATTGTATCGCTTTTCTCTTTTCTAAGTAATTGATGCATATTTTACCGCATGCATGCCAAAATGTCGTTGCCATAACCTCACCGTCACCTTTTACCGTCTTCGCCTGCTTTGGATCCTGTTCTACTTCAGAATTCCACCGTTTCCACTGTTTTTGTCTCTGTCGTGTAGTGATTAATCCATATTCCATTAAAAGTTACGTGTTGACGGAGAAAATTCTCAGGATTGTGGCGGAAAGGCACCAAAACAGCCTCAGAGTTGACCACACGATTTCGTTTATTCTCCACAGCGAACAAACGCGGCACCCTTATAACCGAGATTTTTTCACACCCAATTTTTCGTGCAAACTTGAAGCGACTGTGCACTGCGATATGCCTGTGGCCACATCTATGTCGCGCACTTTGATTTGTGTATCACTTAGGACCATATCGTGGATTTTGTCAATCGTTTCGGGGGTAGACACTTCCACAGGGTGTCCAGAACCATGTTCATTCATTTGAATGTACGACCACGTTTTAATTCACTTACACAATTGTAAATAGTTGAAAACACAAGAGTAGATGTCAGATTCATCGAACTCAGCTTTGATTTCTTTCGGCGTTAACCCTTTTAAGAACAAGTATTTGATCACCGCACGAAACTCAGCTTTATCCATTTTTATAACCAAATGAAACCCTGGCGAAAATATGGCGTAAGGGGAGCGTCAACGAAGAGTCGACCGGAGCGTGAACGAAGAGTTCTTCAAGCGCCAACGGAGAGCAAAGGAATAGTCAGAGAAGCGTAAATTGGAACATCGAAGAGTAAGTGAAGCGTACGCCTGGAGGGTTAGCTGGATGGAGCGTTAGTTTGACTCCTAACTTAAGTTATTCACAACAATCGGCAACAACAGAAACTAAGGCTTGCAGACAGCTGAATATCTAACAGCTGACTGGTCAAGAGTGATGCTCAATGGAAAAATTAATTTTTGATATTAGATTTGATCAATTTCTTTTGCCTGGCCCAGATGAGGCCACAATCCGACACCCTCTTCCGCTGGACCTGCTTAAAATATTAAGGGTGCAATATCTCGGAAATTCTAAGGACTTATTGAACACCCTCGTACCTCTCAATGCAGCTTTTTTATTCTCAAGAAAGCTTTTCTAAATGAAAATAAAATTTAAAATACCAAAAAAGGTGGATCCCTCAAAACTGGAATTTAGAAACTAAATTTTATTAGTTGTAACACCTCATATGTTGGGCAGACAGGAAGAAATCTCATGAATCGCACAAAAGAACATTTAAGGGGCTTCAACAACAAGGACTACACCTGTCTTTTAGCGAAATACTCCTTGACACCAAACGTTCAAGTGATTTTGTCCCAGAAGTTTTACACGCAGCATTCAAATGACTATAAATGGATACTCTTGAACAAATGGAAATGAGAGCCCTCGTCGCAGACGCAAACACAACCCTCCGCAACGAACATCCTGCACTTCAACAAACCTCCTTTCTCAGTCACTGCATTCGTATGACACAAAATTTAAACGAACAAGTTCTCAAATAAATCATGCGTCACTATGCTATCAAAATAATGGTAAAAATCAATCAAACATTCAGTGAACTAAATGAATCTGATGATGTCGCTTGACGGTGGGATATGTTGGGTAACCAATTAAAATTTGGAATAAAAATACAAATAATCCAACTGTGAACTCCCGAGTAAAATCACGAAAAGTATGCATCGATGTGTAACACAGCAGAGTTGAAGCAGAGATTCACTGCACCCTTTATGATAAGAGACACACAGCTTAATCGATAGTCTCAAAATACGGATGGTCCAAAAAGAAGAAGAGACAAGGGTCAGAGAGAGGGATCAAGCGAGGGATGAGGGTGAATTACCCCCTCAATGACGACCACCAGCCAATCCCACGACAGCATGTCCAACTCTTTTCTTTTCCCGATGGAGATAGATATTCCTGCGCCCTGGACTCGATGCACCGTTACGCCCTTTGCCCCGCGCTTTGCCCCCAGGACAGAGAAAACACCGGCACAGAAAAAAGGAGATTTATTTTGGGAAGCAATAGTAGTGGTACGCACTGTGGGCGGCCAACTTCAAAGGGACGATAGGGATCATTTTACCCTCTTTTTTATACCCTTATACCCCTGGAGTCGCTTCGGGAATCTGGACAAATGATTGCAGGGACAAAGGAAAACTAAACGTGCACAATATGAAAAGGTCGACTGCTAAGCGATGCGCCGAGGTAAAACGAAATAAACCAGGAAAAAAGAAGAACCAGCTGCAGTGGAAGGATACTCAAATGAAAGGCCTTTTGAGTGCACGACTCCCTTTAGTGCGTAGAAAACCATTCAATAGGAAAACAAGACCGAGAAGATATAAATAGGATAGGCTAGCTTGGAAAAGAAATAGCAGAAGTTTGGGATGCATAATTAATACAAAGCACCGCACGAACTATCTTCCCCTGTGGAACGACGCGGCCAAAGGCAATCTCTCAGAAGATGAGTAGAAATAGACAAAGAACATTGTAGCACGTTTTTTAAATAAGGTTTCGGGAAGAAGTTTGTCAGAATGAACAGATATCAACTACGAATGTAGAGATAAAATACGAGGAGATGAAAAACTGCAGGACGAAGGATTAAAACGGGAGAACAAGGAGGAGTCCGCAACGCAATGAGATTTCACCGAAATGAAGTGTCAGAATCAAAGACTTCGAGATACGAACCACCTCGTTCATACTCGGGCTAGTTTTACGCAAATGAATTCCATGCCTTCCCTCGGTCGAAAATTATCACTCGAATGATATAAAGGCTTCAGGGAAGCTTATTTCGGTGCAATAATTTGAACAACACCTAATTTCATGCGAATTATTCATCATACACTAGAGCTGCCTGTAAAAACTTTTCCATGGAATGCTCTCTGACTTCTCACCGGATGTTTACATAAAGTCATGCCTTTTACTTTATTCAGTACCCGCCTACGACAGAACCATCACTAAGCCAATTTATTTTTAAATTCACATTTTTCCAATAGTACGCGTTTTATAACGAATCGACATGTTTTCCGGCTAAAATTATATTAAGTAGATCCCTCTACCGAGAACTTGCTTTGCCGAGAACTTTATTGCTGTGACATCCCGCCTCATTGCCAATCAATGGGCGATAATCACCGTGAATATGTGGTTATTCGTGCTTCAACTCTTTCTCAAAACCAACAGGCAATGCAGACCAAGTCACTCTTCAGAATACCCGTGACTCATTTTGCGAAAAGAGATGAGTAGGACGACTTGAATTTTTATGAAGACTTTTCTCGCAAATTCATACGTTCCCCGGTTTCATTTGAGCCGCGAGGTTTTTCCCTCGAGGCGAATCAAAGACCACAGGCATTTTTAACCCTTTCGAAAAGGTTGGAATAATTTTTATTTCTTAATTGACGCCAATTCGAGGGAAGAGAAGTGCCTACACAGAGAGAGCCTTTAGACCAAAGCGGTAACCTCATTTAAAATTAAATCCCAGATTCTCTCTTTTTTTACTTTTCATCGCTTGAAAACCTTTTACTCGAAAAAGTTATCAGGGCCACTTTCGCCACAGGAAGGCGCCCCTCAGTAAGGCTCATACGTTTCTTTTTGAAGTCCAATAACCAGTCTCATAAAAGAGGCACCGCACGCGTAATATAAAATCAAGTGAGACTCATAGGCAAGACCAAAGGGACTTCATCGGCACTCCACTATATTCCTAAGGCCGACAGTCTGTTGGTGACGTTCACTAAATTGAAACATTGCTTAAAAGATCTCTTTCAGCATAGCCCTGAGTGCACAGTAAGAAATAAGTATCTACACTGGAGCTAAAAAGCATAGCATTCAAAACATGATAGTTTTTTTGATATTTTGTAAAGCAATATTGATTCATAAACGTTTGCCAACAATACCTGTAATAACTGTAACACTACCCTATACATAAAAACAGAAATTAAATATTATAACTAGTATTGATCTAAATAATACAAAAATTAATGGCTAGGTAATAAATACGCAATTATCCGGGCTTCATCTAGTATATATGTGGTATGTGATAAGGAAGTCCATGTGTAATGACAGCCAGGTAATGATATATCTATTTTAGTGCCAATACTAAGTTTTTTATCAACTACATACCTTTGTAAATTACCAATATCAGGCTATTTTTAAATAGTTAAAGACTATAGTTAGTTAAATAGTTAAATATTATAGGAAAGACCACAAACAGAAATAGCTAACAACAACGAACAGGCAACGAACTTTGACCACTTTGGGAGGACTGTGCAGAACGATTATGAACGAAGAATGGCAGACGTTGCGGCGAAGAAATTAGCAATAGCATTCCTCAGATTTCAGGTAATTTAGACATTACACTGCAGTAGATCAAAATTATTAGCAATATTGGACATTGAAATATCGATTATATTGCAATTACCAATTTTAATTACACATTAATCACACAAGAACTTCCGCCGCATCATGTCTAACATCATACAAAATAGAAGATCAAAAGATGTAACGATAAGTATACACGAACCAACGAAAAATCATCAGAGTCATGAGTACCAAAGGGACCATATCGGATGCCAAACTATTCCGCAGTGAAACTCACATGAGATATAATTCACTTCGAACATTTCAATCTAATACTAAATCCGTGACGATTGTTTGGCCAATAATATCACGCCATCAAAGAAAAAAGTATTTTTAAAATAGACTATATATTCTTTAACTCTATGATAGCATACTTTTAGTATTGTGGAAACATAGCCAAGAATTAAATTGTTAGCGTGAAGTGTGAAATGTGATTTCCTATTCCGTGATTGAACAACGCAAAGCCGCAAAGGTTAATAAGTGAAACTCACACATTTTCACCCAATAAAGAAAGACACTATTTCCTAAACAAAGGAAAAACGCATCAAACGCATCACACAAAAAAGCGTAGAGCCACAAAGCAATAATATCAGCCAACATAAAAGACAATGCATTCCCTTATAGTGGAAATGAGTTATTCACCCTACAACAATAGACCTAAAACCCTGAGCATTGACATCTGAAAATTATGTGGGAGCGAATAATATGATTTTTTTAAACTTACCGAACTGGAAAGGTAAAGTGTGAATAGGGGCACAGTGGGCTTACCTGGAATAAATGAAAGCAAAACAATGAGTAAAAACATTTATATTCCTTCGTTAGTAATAGCATAAGTGTTAGAGAGCTTTTACAGTGGCTTATTTACGAATCATTAACACATGCAAGGGACAACGCCGGATACTCATCATGCTCTAGAAGCACTTTATCTAGCGACCACCAACCCATTGTCTCCGCTTTCCCCGACGTTGGGCACTTTAAATTCGCTCCCTATCATCCATAACCGCGTCCCACAATCCCAGCAAACAAGCTGCAAGAAAACGTAATTTCTTGGGAATTCCAAATGTACACACAAGATTCTCTCCCCTGACACCTAATTCTTCTAACAAGTCGCACCAATTTAATATCACACCTTCTCGCTGTATGATCAGTAATTTTTCCTGGATTGGAGTACTAAATACATATTTCATTTATTAGCTCATTAAAATACTACGCCGAAGTAACTGTAAAAGACAGTACTTCACGAGTATTTAGTGCAAGGGAATATGTGTATTAAATGAATTGCAAGTCATTTTTCAAACGTTGTGATAATTGACATTCTTTTAAGTTCATTTTTGTATTGAGAAGGATTAGTCAATTGTGAGAGAGACGACAATTTTATTTTCTGGTCAAATATATTTTTATATCTTGAGTAAAAAATGATTTCCAACGATGTATAGTGAGAAAAATAAATGACTAAACTGTTGATAATATTATAAGGAGACTGAAAGTACGTGAAGGGGTGTTGCTCGTGGCTGAATTGAATGTGGGATGCGAGGCAGAGAGAGAGCATGAGCAGGAGCAGCGGTGGCGAAAATCGATGACGAGGGGGGGGGGTGAGGGGAGAAGACCGTGACCTTGTGGAGCAGCGCAGAGGCAGCGAGCGGCACTGGAAGTGGGACGAGCCAGGGACTCTTTCATTCATTCATTCGCTCTTTCCATTCTCCCTCTCATTCCTTCCCCACTCCGCCGCGCACCTCGCGTGTCGCGACCTCCTTATAGGAGCCCCAATGCAACCAAAAATGCATTCATTCCCTCTCACTGGCAACGTCCGCACATACCACTCAACTCATCAGGAAGATCATTTCTCCCTTCTGAACAAATTTCGGCGTTATTTCAAATCGAATTTCATAGCGACTCTACCACGCAGTAGAAAGTTACACTTTATGTTAACGACGCAGAGTAATTGAAAAAAGTACCTATTAGTTGTTGTATTATCACATTCGTGAACGAGTTTTAATTCCTGAGCGACTCTTTCGAGAAACAGAAAGTCACAAGAGTCCTTACTTGGAGATAAAGAACTGAGATTAAAGAAAAAATATTCTCTTTGCTTACATTAATTATATGTACTTAGTAATTGTAATACGCGTTAATATTAAGGGGATTAAGCAAAAGCAATAATGTTGGACTGAAAAATACAATGAATTGTTTGCATTAATCAACCATTCAATTGATCAAATAATTTCAAATACTCTACGAATTTAGCATATAAAGTAGTCCTCTTGAGAGGTAAGGACATATTCCACTTAAATTTGACGAATTTGCAAATGGATGAAAACATGAAATGAATCCATAATCCATTGCATTGGACATAACCGGAGGAAAATACAGATCGTAGCCATGGAATCCGTCAATTTTTTATAACATTAACTACATAGGGCAAAATGAAGAAAAGGTTCCTCTGAGCAGAGCCAATAACAGTCTCAGTTTTAAGCGCTGCTTTTAAGATATCCGAGCGACATTCACAATGGGATGATAAAGAGGCGCCTATCTTCACAAACGTACATCAAAGGTTCATTATTAGGAACATGAATACTCTAATTCAAACAAGAATCCGATCACCACCGAATGATTATTGGTTGCTATGGGTTCAAATACTTGCAAAACCAGAAAATTTACATATGGTATATTAAAAATTAATTGCATACACTGAAAACTTTAGATAAAAGCTGATAAGAATAATAAGATGAAAGAAAAACTGATAAAAATAAGAAACGGTACACCAACTCGTATTTAAATTAGAACCACTAATTCCCTTTAATGTGAAATACAACGAGAATTTGCCCGACAAGTGTTTCCTTCGAATCTCAACAAAGATAGATAGAAGCATTTCTTATAAGCGTGATTTGCAAAAACGGTTGCTTTTAGATTCTGTGGGAGGTAGATTCTGGCTGGTCCTTCAAAAAACTGTACTGGTGCTCCAACTGGAGTTGGGCTAATCAACAGTGAATGCGTATTTCTGCTCGACTGAGGGGACCGTCGGATACGCAACCGCCAACAGGGAAGGACGTGGATCAGAGGCGGAGCAGTGTGCCTTCTTCTCATTTGTTCCCCGCCACTTTTTTCATCAGCGGGAGCCGTGTTAGCAGAGTCATGCAGCGCGCGGAACAAACCAACCACCGCAAGCGGCGCAGCAGACAGAAAATAAAAAGAAATGAAGCAACTAGTCCCGCACGGGGGACAATAAATGAGAAATGGGAGGAGTGCTGGGATAATTATGGAGAGACACATGTATATCACGCGATGTACATACACTAGAGAGATGGAGAAATGGAAAGCCAGTTTGCGGAGTGTGTTATAGAAACGAAATAATTTACCAACGTATTCGTCTGAATCTGCATACTACCACCCCATTGCAAGCCAATTCAACAGGCGATTGGCGGGGGGTGATAGGACACCAGCTGTTAACCAATAAAAACGAAATGCTCAAACGAAGCAGCAATCATTTAATTACTGTGATGCGGCCGCCAGAGTGTGGGGTGAAGAGGGCAAATATATCCCAAAAATTGGTTCAGCTGGGATTCAAAACCGGGTTCTGGGACTGGCCGGTCAGGGTTCCAGGTTCGATTTGCGCAAATAATTTTCTCGTGCGGGGAATTTCAACCTTGAAGCATTCGGAAAGTACTTTACAATCGTGCATTTCATCAACAAGAATGGATATTCATTGTAATAAAGTGATTAGAAATGTATTGTTGTATAGTTTTAGGTTACGCATATTTCAGCTATTTTTTCCCGTGCTATGTGTAGAAAAGGGATTGCCTTTCTGCCAGTAGACAAAATATTGAATTATTGTCGCCAAACGCATGTATGCTACAGCCGGTGTTTGCCTTACGTGAGGTAAAACAATACGGCGGATCTTTCGTGGAGTAAACACATGCGTGAAGTATGCGGGAAAGCTAACCGTAAACTGGGATTTGTAAAAATAATTCTCGGTAAATGCCCACAAAAGGTGAAAGAAATAAGCTACCTGACTATAGAGAGGCCTCACTTAGAATATGCTGCCAGCTTATGGGACCCTTACGAAGTAGGACTAATAGCTGAAATCAATCGAGTACATCGCAGGGCGGCCAGATTTGTGATGGGTTGTTAAGACAAAAAGTGCAGCGTTTCCAGTATGTTACAGGAGTTAGGATGGGAATGTTTACAGGAGCATAGATCGAAGTATAGGCTTAACTTACTTAGGAAATTCGAAGAAGATATTTTCTCAGACGACGTGAATCACATCCTTCGTTCATCATTGTACTATAGTAGAAGTGATCATGAGAATAAAATAAAAGAAATAGACTGTAAAACAGAGAGATTTAAAATGTCATTCTTCCCTCGTACTATTAAGAATAGCAACGTTGTCTCAATTGATAGGATTAATGGCGTCGGTCGCTAAGATCACTCATTGCATGTTTTTTTCATAGTTCTAACCTTGCATGTATTTACCACAGGATTTCTAAGTAAGATTAGCGAGTTTTTTTTAATAAGCATGTATATTTTGCTAGTATGCGTAATATTTCTATTCCCGTGCGGTGTGCATGCGGCGGTCCTCTTGCATGCTGCATGCTGGTGATTTGTCACCCACTGCCAAACACCCTAGAGGTCGATTATGTACATGTAGATCTCAGGCTTCACCTGCAAAAGGTTGGGGATGAAGCTAACTAACGCCATCTCGAGATACCACTATGATCCGTGCAATATTAGAATTAGGTTTAAGACCTCTCTGCTCGTGTTACCCGGGAAACTGCAGACCGCAACAATCCACAGTGGCTGACTCCTCGTTCGCTGGGGAACGCGGCCGAGTTCATCGCACCCAGTGGGTGTATCCAAGCACCTGAAATGCTGATGCCCTCACTCACGTCGCCTCCATCATGCTATTTATTCTTAAAAAGTGTGGCAAAGTTGTCGGAAACCATTGCCTAAAATGGGGCCAAAAAATAACTGTTGATGTGGTGGTCATCTGATTTAACTGCTGGATATCCTTTGGTTTCTGCAAAAATCGAACAATGAAATAGTTTTCATATCCATGCCTTCCTTTAGACGATTAATGTAACTCATTTCCTGTCCTTTCTACCCTACACCATTCAAATTCGCTTGCATAAATTACAGGTAAAGTACACATTTTTATCGCTTCCCCCGGGGTTAATCCCCCAAAGAGATACACATTCACCGGAAAGATAAAGAAATTTCGTGCGCTTTAAAAGCAAATTGACCTGAAACATCCATCGAAATGTTTAAAATTCGAACAGAGGAAAGGGATTTTTGATAGAATTCTACAGATCGCTTTTCGACCGTATTTGAACGGAAAATTATCAAATAATATGTGGTAGAGTAAAAGATTACCATTAAGAGGTGAAGAAGAAAGGGAGAGATAGGATATAAAGACCTCAAATACTGAGATATAGAACTTAAAGGGCAAGATGCAAACAGAAACGGTTAAACAATAATTAAAATGCAATTGCAGGAATAGAAGGATCAACAACTTTGCTATTCCACGTAGTAATTTATTGACACCGACCATGATTTCGTTACAAAGTAACATTATCAAGGTGGATTAACATTATCACCTTGATAATGTTACTCTTTAACGAAACCATGGTCGGTGTCAATAAATTACTATGTGGAAATAGCAAAGTTGTTGTTCCCTCTATTCCTGCGATTATGGATTCCCACCAAGTTACGCCCGCTACTATTAATTAATTATAAAATGCAATTGTGTGTATGTAGCATTTACCTACTAGCCACTGCTGCACTCACGCTGCATATTCTCATTTCCATTAACTCCAATTAAAATTTGAAACCAAAAATAGCGTTAACAGGCATGGTATGTTTCCCTTGAGGCAAGAGTCGAAGGCTTTGATGCGTAATTTTCGAGTATTTGATATTAAATAGGATCCAGGGGGTGTAGATGAAGTGCAAAGGAACTAACAAGTAAGTATGAAGAGAGAAAGCAAGAAGAAAGAAGACCTTAACAGACGAAATAATTACACCAACCGTAGGTGGTAAACTACCTAACATTTTATTCATGATTATTTTTACAGCATACAGACGTGTTCATTTATATCTTCAGTTCATTAAAAGGCAATCCAATATGTTGTTTCTAAGTTAAGCATTTCACACACGACACTCACTCTTTGGAAAGAAGACAAGTGATAGACATTATGGTTGGCTTTCGATACCAAGAAATCTACGGTGAAAGATAAATGCATGGTCATAAAGTCAACTTTTTGTGGAGAATTGTCGTGGAACAATGGATCGAATGATAAACAAAGATATCGTATTGCCCATTAATTTCATTTAGCACGTAACAACACGTGTTTCTATTGCCTTAAAGTGCTTTGCTTCCAGCAATTGATGATGACTGCATGGCAGTCGAAACGCGTGTTGTGAGCTGTTAGATGAAAATAATGGGTAACACGATATCTTTGTTTATCATTTGCATAGTCATCAAATGAACCGGTGGAAAATTAAATAATCTGAATGGACCATAGAAATAAAACGAAACGACCACGGTAATGAGGGCATCAAGAAGAGAATAGTTGAAAAACAACAGACGTTCATTTATAGATAATAGGAAAGATAAAATGTGAGGATCGCAATGTGAGAGTTTAAGGAGAAGGCCAGTGAAGAGCCAGATTTGGAATGTAGGGCTTTACGTTGCGGACACATAGGCATTTAAAAAGGAGGACGAGAGAAGACCGGATGAATTCTAGATGAGAGTGCGGCGAAGTATGGAGAAGGTGAAGTGGACGGAGAGGAGGAGGAACGACGAAGTGCCGGACATGGTGGGTGAGGAGAGGCAGATTCTAGATGAGATACGGAGGAGACAAAAGTTATGGACGGAGCGAGTGCTGAGCGGGGAGGGGATGTTGAAAACAGTGTTAGATGGAAGAGGGTAAAGTGAGAGAAGGGGGTAATAGAAGAGAACAGGCTTTACAGGCAGAACAAAATAGATAAGGTAGTACTGCTGAATTAAATGAATTGCAGAGGGAAGTTCAAGGTGGGAGGGGTTAGTGACCGGAGTAATTTTTAAATTGTTCCATGAAAAGCTAGATTAAACAGTAAAATAATTAACATTTGAGCGTTGAAAACTACGCCACAGAAAACAATGATATTGACGGAATCAGAACAAGGGCCAGGTTTTGAAATTAGGAAGAACTACTTCAACTGAGCGCCTATCCCATTAGAATGGGAAAAATTACTATGCCATCAAAAATATTCCACCGCTGTACCTTAATTGGAGGGATGGCCTCGGCAATTCATAAAAAAAACAAAGAGCAACAAAAGTAGGAGAATAGGAGGATCCAGTGTAAGCATCACATAGTCTCGAATAAACGTCCTCATTCCTTTGTTTCATTTACGAAAATGACGCGCCACCAAATCCCTCGCCCTCGACGCGATGAATTAATTGAAATTTTCCCCATTTTTACGCTGGACATCTTCTAATTTACGACCTCCCGGCGGTGGACCCGTGGAGTCCCACGAAATGCGAAAATTACGAAAGTTACTCTTGCAGATGGTATTCCCTAAAAAAAAATGTCCTCGCTGCTGCAAAAAGCGTAAATAATTAATTCCAGACCGAGGACTCTTCCATGACCTCAATCCCAGAATGCATTTAGAAACAAGAAATAGAAAAAAAGCGAGCTCAGAACTAACGCGTAGCCGCCACTCGAATGTCACATTCAAATTTGTCGGCGAGCAATGAATCAAAGTCTCGCAAGAAAGTGAAAAAAAATCAGTACAGACAGAGAACTCTCGTAAAAAGTTATAGTTAAGACGAAAGACTGAGAAAAAATAGCGCGGACTATCAAGAAGTTTAAGAAGAAAGAGTAGTTCAAAATTTAACACAAAAGTAGCCATTCCGCTACTTCGATATTAAAAATAGCCATGGGTAATGTTTGGGAATTTGATTTTAAGATGATCAGCTTCCGCATGAGATTAAAACGCCATAAATGTCCGATATAGGCGATAATTTATCCTTATTTTTTACTATTAATAACACTATTATTTTCTTTACTTTTAAAATGCATAGAGCTATTTATTTAGCATTAGAGTTTGAATTGTGTTGTTTTTTTATAAGTTACACAAGCAACTGGGGCGAATACTTCAATTACCTACATACTAAATTTTTCTGACTATCATTTGACAATAAAATTCCCTAGGTAATTTTTATACGCAGTTTGCTTCATTGTTGTTTGGTAATTATTGAAAGAGAGGCCGCTAGGTGTCGGCCTGCCACACGGATATTGATTACTCCCATTTTCGAGAGGAGCATTTATAATATCCTTGTGGTAGTCCGACACCTAGCAGCCTCTCTCTCAGTAAATACCAAATAATTGTAATGTTGTTGTACTTAGCCCCGACTTTTGATGCTCAAATGAAAAAGGGTCAAAAGGTTGGCGGAAAAAAAATTGACGAATGATTGTAATAATGGAATTGAATAACAAATCATTTGATAGGAGGAGCATTGAAGACGTCTCATATTGAGTATTCGGCAGTTGAGGGAATTGCGTCGGTAGCAATGCGAGGATTATTCAAAAGTATTGAATGGACTAAAACTCTCGTTCCGATATTAACAGCAAAAATGACTCGGCAAGAAGCAAGCTTCCTACTGTGAAGGAGAATACCCGTAAATGGCAGACGAGAGAAGAGCAGCGGGAGGCACATGGATCATGAGATTTCGTTACGTACCGAAGGTCCATGCAATTGTTGACATTTGGCATTGATATTTTGACGTTAAATGTCCAATTACATCAAGAATTAGTAATAATAATACTTAAAAGAAAAAATTAAGATATTATAGAAATTAGAGAAAGCACACATCACACACATTATAATAATCAGTGCCACAGGTGTAGTGCTCAATGCATCAGGGTAACATAAATATCGGATTACCGAAAAGCTTGCTCCTTACTACACAAAAAGCAGCAATTTTTAATACAATTCGAACAGTAAGAAAACTTTTTAACTCGGAATAATAAGACGAGAGTGCTTGGTGTAATCTGGACCTCGCCTAAACAAATATCCCATAATCTCAAATACCCTAGTCAAAATGCAGTGAAAAAAAGCAACACCTATAATAATAATGCCAATTCCTCATAAAAAGAAGTTCGTTCAATAAGTCCTTAGAATATCCGAGAAATTGCTCTCTTAGTATCAAACATTAATGTAAACCAGAAAGCAGCACTCGTGACAAGCTAGCTGTCAAAGTTTCAGCTGTATCCATCCCGTATTTTTTAAATTATATTTATATTTTTTAATTTTATTCCCAAACTACCGAATACAGCTCATATTGGCCATATTGGCTCATATTGCGATATTCAACAAATTTAAGAGTTAAATGTATACGAATAATCATGCCCTGGAGAGAGGAAATCTACCCAGACGGGACTCGAACCCGCGATCTCTTGCTTGGCAGGCGACGGCTTTACCCCGCCGCCACCGAGGCCGTTTCATTGTTGCTACCGATTGTAGAGAACAACTTTCATTTGTTTATAAAACTGGATAAAAAGGAGTTTCGTGCAGTGATCAAATATGTAACTGTTTTTGAAAGGGTTAACGGATTTGAAATTGGACACCCTTCGAGACCTTCGCCTCCCTTTAGGGTTGCCGACTCACCCATTGACAAATAATTCCAAGTCTCAAATTTTAATTTGGCCCGCACTGCATACATTTTCATCTTTTTTTCAACTTTCACCCAACCGGTGGAGTACAAGAAGAAAAACAGAATATACAAAACAGACACATAAAATATACAGAGGAATATTGTCCAAATAATGTAATATAATATATAATGTAATAATAAAATATAATATGCCCAAAAATTGAAATCACTTAACTAAGATATTTAACCCGTGTTACTGCCTAAGTTTTTTTCTATTTTTTTTATTTCTTCGGTAGAGGTAAAACCATACTAAATCCTTTTTGCATAATAGAAAGAGTGAAATTATTAGTATGAGAGAGTTGTTGCTTTTTCTTTCGCTCGTTGTCTGAATTTTTTCGTTTCGGAGCTTTCGAGAATTTTGAAGAACAACACCAGAACAACGAGCGCACACCGAAAACCACGCGCCGATAGGAAAACGGAGGATGGGATGACGCAGCCAGCTGATTAGACGAGCGACTCGGAACGTGATGTAGCCGTGCACTCGAAGCAGAATGAAGGGACCCCTGGAACGAGGGTGACGGGAAGGGCCGCGATGAAAAAGGGTGCATGAGAGGGGGGGGGGTGTGGGAGGGGGGGGGTGTGAGAGGGGGGGGGTGTGAGAGGGGTGGCGATAGAGAGAAGAGAGGGTTCGAGCACAGGGAGAGAGAATGGGGGGCCTGCATCACATATTTCACGCACTAGTCCATAGATAATAATTTGAGCCTTGGTCGCATATAAGGCGGGAATAAGGAGACAGGTCCCCCCTCCGAAATGCGGTCAATGTTTAGCGTTTAAGATGCCTATCGCCTTGCGCTTAGAGAAATCTTACTAGTTCCTATTTTCTAGATGTATAGTGTTACCCAATTAAATTATTAAATTTTGCATTCATTTTAAATACGAAATATCACGGGGGAAAATTTTTAATTGATCAAGAAAAATTTGCATATAATTATAATAATTTTATACACGATATTGATTAGAGACACACCACTTCAACCATGAAGAAAATTATGGCTCACAATGACGACTACCATATCGATGACAAACATTGGCTGACGTTTCCCTGACACATTAAGCTTCCCTCCATCTCGACTGATCAGCGTTAGTCTTTTTTCAGCGGTGAATTATTTGTTTACAGATTTAACCATCTTCTTGAAAGCTTCAGTACACTTAAAGTAAACTCTAATCAATACTTGTGTCCATCTCTAAAATAGAAATTCTGCAAACTAGAATATTTTTTTTAACTTGCCGTAAGGGACAGTGCCAATAAGTGCCGCCCGCCATACGTGTCCTGAAAACTTCAAGGTGATGAAGTTAATATTAGGAAGTTTATATTATAAATGTCCTCGAGCGGTGGTGATGAGTCCTCTTAAGCAGTATGGTGTTCAGACAGCATGTATGATTTTAAGTCCTAATGACAGTTGACAATTTGGCACGGATAATATATCTATAACTACGATAATAAATCCCTGAAAATTTAAAGGACTTGAATAAATACTAGGTCGCAACACGAAATCAAATCAATCACAAAACGCGACTTTTTATTTTTTTGCAAACGGCGGGCACCCTCCAACACACAACTACGGCGGATTTCAGGGTGGGATGCAGAATGTGGACATCATACTCTCAAGCAGCCTACGCAGGCTATACGGCACAGATCTATTTCCTATGCTGGCTAAAAATCATCCTGAACTTACAAATAGCAGAATATATAGCGAAATTGATGCGTTCCATATAATATGGAGGGCGCATGGCTCAAAAAATCTGATTTCATCTGTCCGTAGCGGCGTAGACCCGCGGGCCGTAAAATAAAACCAGTGAGCATTTGTGGTCACGTGGAGAGAGAGACAGACAGGCAATCATAGAAATGGCACGGGCGTGCAGAGAGAGGGTTTGGAGAGGGGGGGAGCAGGAAGAGACCCTCGAATGCAGGGCCCTCGTCGAGTGGATGGAAGTCGGCAGACGCCCAGGGGGGGGAGGAGGAGGGCGGAAGTGATCGAGACCAGTGAATGCATAGCAGGGGAGGCGACGAACTCAACGGACTGCGATAAAAGCACGATGGAACAAAGGTGGACGGGAACTGCGAAGTAATGCGAAAATGTTTCTACCATAACTGAAAATGATTAGTTATAGGGCTTCTGAATTATAATTAGTCGCCAACTTTGTTCACCAATTCTCCGTTCTTTCAGGAGAGCATCCTCAAGGATAAGTGCAAAAACATTAAAAATGGAACAACCGTATGAAATTGCATGAGTAGGTAATAGTACTAAAAGAATAAACTCAGAAAAAACTTCTAAGTACCCTAAGTTTTCTCTTCAATGGTTTCGATAACTAAGAAACAAAATCGAAACCATAATTTAAATTTTTTTCGATTTTGCATGAAAAAATGAAAATGGTTAATATAAGCAAAAGAAATAGTATTTCACGATATACAATACATATTCGTATTTTTCATTTCTCATCGCCATCCGTTTTACATATGAAATGAACTACAATATATTTAAAAATACACTAACGTAAGTACCTTCATAATTATATCTTATAACGAGCATGAATCAAATGGTTCACAAGGTTCTATCCGAGTATTTAATACAGAGGTTGAATGACATTAGCTCAAGAGGTTATAAATTATACCGACCTCCCCTGCGCGAAAGAGGGCACGATGAATGCTGTAACGAAAACTTCAATAGATATAAGCCTCAAATATGCAGTTGTAACAGGATGAAGCATATATGTAACTAACTTACTTTAAAGTACTTTGGTTGCAGTTAGAACCTATCCGAACATTAGTTAGAACTTGGATTGCAACTGTGCAAAATACAGCCCTCACCGATAGGATGTTACTCCACTACTAAGAGAAAGACAAACACCATGATCCAACTTCCTGCGACAAGTACTCTTAACATCGCTAAAAAAAGCTAAACTTCACGGAATTCGTACTTCCTTGCAGATAATAAGAATCATGGACCCAAAGTAAAAATAATAATTCTTAGAATGTGAATCTAACGTCTGCCAATACAATGCATCAACCAATTTTTTTTTTCCCCACAATTTCCCGGAATTTTCCCAGAGCTCCAGAGGACTAAATAAAATAAAAGGATATCTCGACCATTAGAATAAAAATTATTTAGCGTGAACAGAAAGCTTAGCGCAGTTTTTACACGAATTACGCTGGGAGCCGCAACAGACACGGAGGCCAGGCAATAATCTGGAAATTCTAGAGCTATTAATAATAAATATCTTACAGGGCGAATGTTTAAAGACAGAACGTATAAAATAGACGTTATAAGAGACGGCGAGAAGAGGTTGAAATGGCTGCCAAAGCGAAAATCGTCGATTCAAGGTGAATGACCCCACCTTTGAGAAAAGGGAAAAGTACGACAAAACGCAGAGACAATCGAAGTGAAGATTTGACGGTTGTAAATCCCAGAGGGGAAGGGGGATGATTGTTGAAGGGGGTGGGGCAGAGAATGGTGGGGGAAGGGGAGGGTGGGTGGGGGGAGTTTCTCCCGTTTCACCGAGATCGATCCGCGGACACCCAAATGGAAGTCAGTATTCGAGGGGGTCAACAAACGTGACGCAAGGACGGAGTAAGCGAAGGAGTCCCATCGAGAGCCGAACGACCAAACTTCACAGCGATGCAAACCATTCAGTCCTTGTGAATGCTTCCACGGTGAGGTGAAGTTTCGACGTAGAGGTTTTCGGAATGTGCACCGCGCGAGTCCACCTTTGCAGATGACAGTTTCGCCAGCATTGAAGCTGGCTTCTTCAGGTGGATGAAGTGCTGATAGGTAATTTCGGCCGTCTCTTACACACATCTATCGGAGACAGAAGTCTTCCCATCGGATCATAAAGGAGGCAGAAGACTTCTCATCGGTCCGTCTTCCCTGAAGTTTTTGTTATTCTCCCGACTTGGTTTGAGCACTCTTCTCCATGACTTGGATTGCTGGTATCCGCCTTCCCTATTGAATGAAAGGTTTTAATGGATTTCATATTCTCTATCGCTTCCCTATTAATACGTGGATAGTATCTCTTCTCCTTGGCTTACATTTCTGCGTCCAAGTAGCTGACATTGTGAGTGGGTCCACTCCAGGCATGCTCGGTTATGGCTGAGTTGCTCATTTCTAGTGGCTCTTTGGTGTTCTTGAAGCAGTATCTTTAGAACCCTGCATGTTTTTCCGATGCATGCACTGCTACAGCTGCAGTTAACTAGGTTACACGCATTGGGTTCCTCAGGGAACTCATTATTAGGCTGGCCGTCTTAGTTGCATAGTTAAAAGTCTACGAAGATGGACACAAACGGTTATATACCGTAAACCTACCTGACGAAAAAACTATCAAGATTGAACAAAAATATTAACTTACAAATATTCGATTGATCTTAAATCAATAAAGTCCAGAACTATAACAGTTCTCTACCGATTAGGGAAGGATTTCGCAGATTCCTCCGGCCTGCCTCACCTCCCAACTTCGACCGCTCACTTCTATTCACAATAATGGCCATTTCCTCTCATTTTATGAATCAATTCGGTTCTCTTCCTACCTCTCCCTCGTTTACCTCAACTTTAAACCCCCTAACACTGTTTTAAATTACCCCACTCATAACTCGCTCCACCCATACCTTCTGTCTCCTCCGCATCTCACCTACAAGCTGCTTCTCCTCATCCACCATGTCCAGCACTTCGTCGTTCCCCTTCCTCCCCGTTCACTTCACCTTCTATATTATCCTCCACACCCACGTCTCAAACGCCTCAAATGCCTTTCTCCTCCTCGTTATTCAACTTCCACGTTTCCGTATCTATTTTAGCATTATAATAGCTTTGTTGAGAGCAACGAAATTGTGTTTGTCTCCCTCAGCATATTCAAGTGCATGTAGTTTAATACGCATTCGTTATGATAAGTATTTGAATGGTAGATATTTAGTACAGATTGTTGAGAGAACAGTAGTAAGGGAATAGCCACCTCTTACAAGTCCAAAAAAATATTTTAATTGAAATGGCCGTAGGTGCAATGGAATGCATGGTGTCGTCATTTGAACGTGGATGACAGTATCTTGTAGCAATATGTGAGGCACGATGTGTGAAAGTTCAGTTTTGGAAGCCCAATGGAAATATTGCAATGTCCAATTTTACTAAAAAATAAAGTGGATGGCAATGCACAGCACACAAGAGCACTTCGATGAAACAGACCAAATTATCGGCTCGTTCGCATTGACGGAGGGCTGTCGATGGAAATGATCAGCGCCAGCTTTCATTTCGAGTGGCTGGACCCTCTGATTTTACGATGGCCAAAGCTGAGGAAGATGCACCTGTGAGGCTGATGTGTGTGAGACGAAGACGATGTGATGACCATGTTTCTCGGATGAATACTTCGTGAGTCCAACGATTTACGCGGCAATACCACAGAGCACATACTTACTAGAGTACACGGGAGTAACTAGAGTGATGCTTCGCATTGGGAGATCACAACGATCACTTAGGATTGGAGTCATTCGGCTTCTCGCAATTTACTCATGACGGATCTGAACTGTAATTCATGCGGAATGAAATATTTCTGCATGCAAACCTACAGAAGTGGCATAAAATGCACGGCAAGTATATAATCTTTTCTTTCCAATTCTATGCAGCTAATTCCCACTCCACCTTAGAGTTAATTTCTTAAATCATATAGGATAAATGCTGCAGAGACCACTTCAGTACCTAATGCACACGATTGCACAGTTACATGACTTGGATACAATAATTAAAGGCAAAAATCAGAAGTCTAGGTGTTCGCACTAAGGTCGGTCATACTCTCAGAAGTCAGGGCAGGGAAGTCGTTGGGGGTAAATTCACCAACTGAAATCCATTTTTGCAAAATAATGTTACACCAAGTCCAGGCCTTCTCCCACATAGTATGCCATTTCTGCTGAGGCCACTTTTTTCCTCTCAATCAACACTAAAATCACTAAATTCTCCTCACAGAGAAAATTTCACCGCGGAACAAAGCTGGGCAAAAAATTGTGAGCAAAGTTATTGAACACTCAATATCACCAGAATAACGACATCAGAATATTTGGGGATAAAATAAAAAATTAATCTCCTTTTTCCACACCCATAAGCCGCTTTGTCTTCGGCCAAAGCTTTCGGATGCTTCACTGGAGGACTCTTGTTTTCCCTGAAAGGATAACAGAGGATGCGGTACTTTTTCTCCAATCGGTGTCTACCAAGTTACGCCGAATCACACTCGCAGAAGACACGTTCACAAGGCGAGCATGCAAGCGAGCGAAGGGAAAAGAATTGATGAGGGGCGGAGCAGGAAGCCAAAACAAATGAAGGCCGCGCTTAATCACGGAGCGAGAGATGGACGCTGATTAGGAGTGATGACAAGCGCTCAATTGGAGCTGCTCCTTTCTCCATTCCCCATCCAACGCCGAAACTTGATTGGCCACACACGCACGCACGCTCATTCCGGAGAACGTTATGCACGCATTATTATCTCTTCATCTCTGGACACGCTGCTCTCCCCACCCCCACGGAGATAGAATCACTCGACCAGGAAACAAGGAACACACGCAGAAGGAAAGACAAGACATGAACGTCTTCATAGATTGCAGGAGAAACTCACCATTGATTAAGCCAGGTTTACACGCTTATCACGACATTATCCCTTTGTAATTTTAATTTCCGTTTCGCTGAGTCTTCTGAAAATCTAAAATCATCGGAATTGAATTAAAGTATTAGCAATTATTTGTTATATTCTCACCGCCGGCTTTAATTTTCACTCTCTGAGTTTTCTCTCGAGTCAAATCATCTCAAGTAAAACGATAATCATACTTAATGAAATTACGAAATGTAGGCATACGAAATCTTAGTAAAGTTTAACTACCCCTCGACAATATCGTTCCAATGATTAGGAAAATCATTTCATTTTATGAAAAAAATTACATCGTTCCGTTAATAAACTTAATAATTTCAAAATGCACGTAAATCGCCAGTTATTTTAACTGCCATAGTGTTAAGAATCGCAAAACGCGAAGTGGATCCAGTTAAATATAATTAAATATATAATGCGTTCGCAGTATGAGACTGATTTGCACTGAGCATTGCCTCTGCACCACAGTTGAAAGTTATAGGAGTAGCACCAATACCGCATCTCGCAACCATTATTATTAACACAAACATTTTCCAACTGTGCGAATGCTACACTTAGTGATGGCAGAAGTGGAAAAAAACATGCGACGAGGGCGGTGAAAGAGTTCATCGTAAATTGGCCAAAACGTGTTTTTCTGAGAACAACCATTACTATTTCTATACTTAGAAGCCGGTACGCGGCCTTACAATGTTGCCGGATTGCGCCCAAACGTTTTGTTCTTTCTTTTGCACCTCATTGGAACCATTGCCATCAAGATACCCTGAGCATCTGAAAATGTTGTACTTCTGCAATCGCCATTGTGGCCCACACGCAAGGCCGAGGAGTTTGCAGAGAAGCGATGACCAGCTCGGCACGAGTTTGTGACATCATCCACCAAACTGCGTCGAATTTTCACTGCGCATGGCTCAAGAACTCGGCCATTGTTCGAAAAATAGAAAAATACGGCTCTATTCGTTTAATGACCTCTGTAACAAGCGGCAGTGAACAAAAATTGGCCCATAATCATCCCTAAATTACTATTCCCAAAGGCTGTGGTTTTCACGTGCCGAGTAACACGCTAAATTTCACGTCTAATTAGACTCATCGTATGTCTCTTGAATATCTCACTGAGGCCTTTTTGGGTTTATAATGAGGGATGTTATTTAAAACGCGTCCTAACTACAGCATTTGCGATTAATCCGATAGCCTTGTGATGTAACTGCAGGCTTTGGCTCTGCGGTCTGAACAGTTTATTACTCGCTGTTAAATGGATTCAAGTGTTCAAATAACATTCGCGCCGGACTGCGCCCCTCAGAGCTGACCACGTAATCCATGATCAACGCGGCGGTTCCCTTTTGGAGTCCATCCTTCATTTCACTGCGTTGAGTTCCATTCGGTAATTAGGCACTACCTATCTATACTAACTCTCATTTTGTGGCGGGGTAATAAATTCTGGTAATCCTAGCGTTTCTCTGGTGATAGACCCTTATTGATGCAAACAAATGGCCGCCTAGGGATTCTTGCCTGACTGTCGAATCTAAGGAAACCAATTATAGCGCTTGCAATATCGGGTTTGTTTCTGGACCGGAGTCATTCATTCAGACCGCAATTCATTCACAAAGAAGATTCACCCGCCGTACTTTTTGAGGACGAGGTCGGATGGAAGATTTATAGATAATATAATGAGAGGGAGTAGGGCTTATTGTGAACTGAAGAGGGAAAAAGTCTATGAAAGGAAGGGATACAGGTCGGAGTAATTCGAAAATGTTTCATGTCAGCCTACCTTCACCGGTAGAATAGATTTAATTATAATAGCTTTTAAATATACCATTTATGAATAATATAATTACAATTTAACCAAAAAGAGATGATGTTCAATTAGGTAAGATCTATATTACCAACGATGCGATAGAGGAAAATTATTAGTTTTCTTGGAAAAACAGAAAAATTATAGTTTTGATGAGATTCCGAGGATTAAAAGAGTTATCACCAGACTTAAACTTAAAAAATAATATAAATTACACACTAGATTGAAAATTTCCTCAGTGAGCCGCTTAAATTCCACATGTGAATCTCTTGAACTCCAAAGGATAAACTGTTAGCGTCACAATGAGATTGCTGAGGCTCAACAGCCGGAACTCGAAATTTTAGAGGGGTGTCATGACTTCGTGGACCAACCATAGGGTTCGATGGACCTCCAAGGATAGTAACGGACAAGGGTTAGCACAGGGAAAGTGGAAAGGGTTTAAGGGCTTGCAGTGGATTAACGAACGATTCGGATATCGAAAGCAATAGGATAAGGTGGATCGCTCAAATGGTTAAAACTTTTGATTTCCATGATGTTCGGCGATCTTCTTTTGGTTACACCCGCGCCAAAGTATAAAAATATCTACCGACTAATAATATTTACTACTAATAAAATGACTACTTGTCTGCAGCTGGAAACTTCCTCAGATTAATAACTATTGTTTTTGGGTATAAATCGTCAGAGGGTGAAGGTGTGAGAGGGGTCGAGGGTTGGAGTTTCTTTTCCTTCCCGAAATGACTTCCAGTTTAACGACATGAAGCACTGACAAACAATTTCATCACCCTAAGGAAGTCAGCAACAGCGGACACGGCACTGCGAGTAGATACTCTAAATTATGAAGTGGGTATGCTCAAAATAAGATCGCTGGACATGGAAATATTGTTTTGTATTAGTATTGTCGCCATATTGCTTTCTAATTAATCCGAAATACGTATTTTTTAATAAATAAAAGCTTAATTAGAGAAAATATCCTAAATAACCTTTTGGCTATAAAATACCAGTGAACACGGGAATACTGAAATTCGACATAACGTAAAAGGTGAAGATAAAGGATTGTGGGGATAAACAAAGCTAGAGGCAAACCTGGAGCTACCTGAGTCTAGAATTGCGGTAAATCCTTGCATAGGTTCGAATCCCCCTGACCAAGTAACCACCCTAAAGAGACCCCAGATGTGGTGATAAGAAAACCCCTTAATGCGATTTCGAGTCGAGTCATGGCCCATCGAAACCTTTTCTCTAGCAATGGACCACATGATAAATCGACGGACAGCGCCGCCGATCCCACTTGCACAGATTAAAATCACGGAGCTGGTTTGAAAAGGTGATCTCACCCCCCGCACATACCCCTCTGGACTTAGGACCATTACACTTTGGGGCGATTGTATCTCGATATCAGACGATAATAAGCGATATTTTATTAACTATTTTAAATTAAATATCGCCGGTAACCTCCATCGCTACACTAATCCGAAATAAATTTATCAGCGAACTATGAATTAGAACATTAATTAAAAATCAGAGCAATACAATGAGATTACGTTACAATCATTGACATGCAAATGTATATCATTCTCATAACATTACAAAATAAAAAATCAAAATGCATACATTCACTCAACACACATTGTAATTGATTAAACGTCAAATGATAGAGAAGGTTAGTGGGGGTGTATTGATATTTTCCGAGTGTGTCTCGTTGAACGAAAAAGAAAAAATGAGGAGGTTTCTTTCCACAGGAAAATAATTACTAATCGTCGTAATTACTCAAGCCATCATCATCATGAAGTGCTTAAACCGAGACGTTAGTTTGGATACCCTAAAATGAAGCTCATCCTGTACTAAGCTCAAAGGTGCATTTATATTCTAATAAGTAAGAAAATTAAACTCGGTGGCAATACTCCTCAAATACCTACTTTAATTAAAAGTATCAAAAGTAAAATATCAAAACACAGTATTTGTGGTAAATTGCCACTGAGTTCCATTTAATAACACACATGTGCGCATTTCACAGACTTTATGGTAGTAAGGACCAACTCAATTAACTCAGTCATTGTGAGATTTATAGGTCGATTTTTTTCTGAAGGAAGATTATTTCCTTCAAACCTTTCGGGTGGAAGCTACACCACACATTATTTCACCAAGCCCCTCATATACAAATTACGACGTCAGAATTGAACTTTGTGAAGTTAAATTCATCTAAAATATCAAGGATGCATAGTCCACATTCATAGCCTTCCGCAGATGTAATTGTGAACACACGTTCTTTATTGACTCACTCTACGTTTAATTTAACTGTTGAATAATAATTCTCTCGTCCTCCTCCTAAGATTTGCCAGGTTATCTGACCTTAGAAGGAGACTAATTTCGCGAAAGGGTGAGCAAAACTTTGTTAAACAATACACATTTAAATCAAGCAATGGTCTCAAAGTAGATATTGATGGCAATACGCAAATAAATGGTGAGTGCAATAATTTACATCTAAAAAGGGAGTTTTTTAAAATGCTCATCCGTCGAAATTTAAATTCAAAATAAAAAAAAATTATTTATTTTTTACTGTCCAGCACTTTGTAGTTCCTCCTCTACGTCCACTTCACTATCTCCATTCTCCTCAATGCCCACATCTTGAACGTTTCGAGTGACTTCTTGTCCTCCTTTCTCAAAATTATGAAAAATTAAGTGTGCTTGATTGAGCAGAGAGAGACCATTTTGCTTAAGCTTAGTTACGAATTTACCTAAATTACGCCACTCGCTTCTTCGCGCAATACCACTGATACGTTGAAAATGTCGCACACTACTTTTACGTGAGGCTCCTATAACGGTTAGGTTCGAGAGAGAAGGGTTGCAGCCCCAGCGTACAGCGGCATTAAATGGCGCCGTAAACCACGCGGACAGAGTCTCGTGGGAAGTGTCCACGATTTGGTCGACCGCAGGGGGGCGCAATTATTGCGCCCGGGAGGAATATATATATACGCGAGGAAAGGGCAAAGGGGAGGGGGGCGGCACACACGGGGGATGACGTCAGCAAGGAGGGGAGGGGGAGGGGAGGAAACGAGAGCAGAAGGCTCGCACCGCCAATTCGGAAAATTTGGCAAAAAACACTTTCAACGATAATTTTACTATAGTTTAATTGATGCACATACTCGAATTAAAAATATCCTAAACAAGGCCAGGATCGATTTCACATTAAAATACATTATTTTAAATCATGTGACAGAAGATTTTTGAAAAAAATTTTTTTTTTGGATATTAGGGATAATATTTATTTAGGATGATATTTATGGATTGAATAGGATTTTTATAAGAATATGATGATGATTGTGTAAGAATCTAACGTGTAGTAGGATTTTATAATAAGACTTGTGGGCATTACGATATCTTAGCTGATCATTAGAATTGTTGATCCACGACATTTCTCAGAAAAAGTTGACTTTAAATAATTACATTGCTAATTACCTCGAATTGGATATTTTTAGCATCATATATTCCAAGCCCACGATACACTAACACTGGGAAAATGTTCAATATAAAATCCAAAATCCAGGGAATAGAGCATTTAGAGGTTAAAATAATATCGCATCGAATCCAAGTAATTTATCTACAAGTCGTAATCTCATCCGAATAATATGAGCTGAGAAAAAAATTCAAAGTTGCGCGATTTACCACATTTTGAAATGAAGTGCAATTCCGGAGGTCATACTCAAGAGGGCAAGGGGCGCAATTTCTTGGCTTCACTTGGATAGATGGTTTCATTTGCTAACACAACAGGAAACTAGAAGATTTTCAAGTACGCAAACCGATACCAAAGAAGACGATACAGGTTAAGCCTCAAAAAATGAAGAGATAAGAAATAAACATCTTTTTTAAGAGGAAATTGCTAGAATTTTGAAGTAAAATATCAATGGGCTATCAAATAAACAGTGCTGTACCATATAAATAATATCAGTGCCATCAGCTATTATTTGAAACAGCTTCAATAATCATCTTTAAATTACGAAAAGAAGTCTATCAGGTTCCTAAAGAGAAGATGGAAGCCTCTCTCGATCAGATTCCCGCACCGCACCTCAGCAGGAAATCGAAGTTGATCAGGGTCTCCATGGCGCGAAATAAACATTGAAGGATACGGCATCGCAGGGCCCTAAGGGAGGGCGGAGATGGCTATCGACAAGGGTCAGACGAAGGGAATGTAAAGGGTTTAAGGCTTTTCCGTGGATTATGAAACGTACGGGATGACGCAAAGGAACTCTTTCAGCACCCGTCCAATCGGAATCGATTTTGCGAAGATCAACGCGGCCTTAAAAGCATTCACAGCTTCCAGGAATTTAAAAACCCATTTCAAAACCTCTTCCATTTCACTCTCTTCAAAGTAGATATCCAAGGTGTAGGAAGATAGACAATAGAGCATGTATGCATGCAGTTCTCATGGGATGACAGTCGGCGGAGAACTCAATAGATTTGTAAGGGCGACGCTTCCATGACTGGCTCCCTAAGATTTGCAAGGATCTCTTTCAGGTCCTATAAAACAACACTTGAATAAGTAAAGAGAACGTCGCCTTCCTCTTGTTTCCCCTTCTTGTCTGTCCGTCAATACTTTTTAAATTATGCTCGTTGGGAAAGTACCAGCAAAGTCCTCCAAATTCAAAATACTTCCTCAAACTCTAGAAAAGATGTCTCTACGCTTCAAGGGTGAAAACTGAAAATCTATGAATGACAATTCCTGAGCTACAGCAGCCGGAATTTCAATTGCACGAAATATACATCTAATTAGGGATGTGCGATTGGTACTATTTGATCTCTAGTCGAGTATCGAGTCGAGTTGAAAACTAATCGCGAGTATCGAGTCGAGTATGGTAATTTCTGGACCGGACAATACAACAATGCATGCTAAAAAACAAATGCTCATTTTTCCAATCCCATTATGAATTCCTTAGTGCCTCTCCCAACCGAAAACCCTTCATGAGCACTTACTCAACTGGAAGGAGACTTTGCGAGGGTTGGAGGGGCCTCGCTAAGGTTGCCTCGGTTGAGATACCACTTTGACACACACGTATGTACACACAATACTCACTCCTTGGGCTCAACTCCGGGAGAGAATTCTCGAGCGATGGTATTGATATCATGGACGAGATAAGTGGACCGATTTCGAAATCAAGGATTTCCTTCCAAATATTGTGGAGGGTAGGTTCTTCATATCAAAATAATGTTGATAGACGCCAAAACATAAGTTCAACGAATAGGACTCAACGGTACACTTCCAAGAGCAAATTGAAAAATGTAAATTAAACTTACATGTTGTGTAGCCTAATTCTGCTTTTTAACACCGATAATAATCTTAAGAGGACAATTCCCACTCGCCATATGGAGCATTGCGCGCTTTCTATCGCTTGTGATGCTATCAACTTGACATTTTCAGGTTGCGTGAAGCAGACCCCGGGATAAATTCGTCTGCGTATTCTTTTGAAATGTTTCCCGGACATTTTCTGAAATGTACATAAAACGCTTACCTGTTTCATCATGTTTTCATTATTATCTTCTCCCCCGCGTTATCAGTCTTGAAGGTAGTGCAAAAATTAATGATAACGGCCATAGAGTACAAACAAAGTATTTGAGGAAGATTATCATTAACTTTTAATTTACTAGTACGTTAGAATTCCACAATAAGAAAACTAAAAAAACTGTCTGTATCTGAATGTATTTGATGAGCAAGCACATGCTGACAAAGGTTATTTGAGGCAAACATTTCGAGATGAGAGCGCTTTGTTTCCAACGAGTGATACGTCACCAAAAAAATATACGATCGGTCGAGAAGAAGATAAGCGGCCCTCCAAATGTAAAACTTTACACACAATACTTCGGAGGAACTTCACCAACGCATTTATCTTTAAGCTGCGTACTTGCACAATATAACGTCCGTGCGATAGCGCATATCAAATGGCGAATTGTAATGCGGTGTATTTCTAGATCGTATGCGGTAATGCATGAACATGGGATGGTTAAATAGCCCCTGTTCTAAATTCGTTCATGCATTCGCGCAATTCGATGCTTTCCTATTATTTTTTATTAAAGAAAGATAATTGCTCCTGGAGTACGCATTTCACGCTCTTACATTTTTAAAAGACGATTTCTATTTTTCTCGATTTGAATGAAAAGTGAAAATTTTCGAGCGCGCGAAAACGCGACGGCTAAGCATGAATGCAGGGAAAAGCCCGTGTGACGTATTTTTGGTTCCCGCTGTCGTCGTGTGCGGTGACCTTGGGGCAAGGATATGTGCGCCGCTGCGATGCAGGCTGCTAGCAGGTAGCGCTTGGCTTAAATAAGGATTATTAATACCTTATCAAACGAAGAAAACTTTCCGACCTTAGCCAGTTTTAATAGGTGATTATTAAGAGATGTTTCCCTGTGCTCTGTGCCTCATGCATGCATTGGTAATCTCATACGATGTAAAACTCCTATCTACTCGTATAGAAACTAGCTCCCTATGGCGTTACGTGGAGTGGCATCGTATGGGCGCCAATATGGCCTTTTTCAAATGAGTATAAAATTGACCATTGCCATTCGTCTAAACTGGGATTCGTAAAACCAAATAGTTAGTATATTATGAATACACTAATGGTGGGTAACGAATCGCAATCAATGCCTTTCGTTTTCTTTGATGAAGGAAACTACCCTACTGCCCGCCATATTGAGGCAAAAATGCAGTTCTCTGTTGTGCAATTACATGCCTTATGGTCGCGGCTGCACACTGTAGGGCATAAATAATGATCGCGATCATTTATATTTTTAACGCCTCCTATGAGAGGCTGATTCAATGACTGGGCTTGACATAGTCTCTCATTTCGAAGTGCTTTCCCAGTTTCATGGCCGCGTCTAATTGCAGGAGTGGGATGTCGATGAGTTGTAGATACGCTGTCACTCATCCCTTAATCGAGTCATGCAATTTTTAGTCACCCTAACGGATGGAAGGCATCGTCGCAACGTCACATTACACAATTGACAACGATTTGTTCATCCTAATTGAGCAGATGAAGCGTGGTAGCTTATTCGGTTGAGCTCCAGTCAGCTAATCGAGGAGTTCCGGGCTCACATCGCGGGTGAAGCCTTGGAGCATCCCAAGTCCGGGAAGTGGTCCAGGGAAACCCCCATTCCCTGAATGTGTGGTGTTCTCACGCCATTAGGCTAAGGGTGGGGTGAGCTCTACCCTCACCTGTCTAAAGCATCCTTCGAGTTGCATCGAGAAGTGAGTAAGAGAGGGGTGCAAGCGAAATAGTGTGGGCACAACCATCTTGACGAATAAGAACACACGAAAAGGAACACCCAGCATCACACGTGGTTTCGTGAATTTCGGATCGGCGAGCTAAAAGCATTCCTCGCTCTCATTAAAGCGATAGCTCTCCCGGGAACACCTCCTTCTCTTTCAATACTCGAACTCTCCCTCGCTTTTCCCTTTCTCAATTGGTCAGCCGGAAGATGCACACGCTTAACACGATTGCCTGCTTCCCTCACACTAACTCCCGGCAGTGTGCATTTTGTCCACAACACCATTCCACTTTTGATGCAAAATTTATTGTTATTAAGAAAAAGGGCAAAGGTTAGATACGACCTGACAGTGGTAATATATCAATAATAATATATTACCACTGTCGAAATATTTTAAAGGGAAAAGTTCAATTATCAAATGAAAATGAGTGTCTTAGTCACTCCCCTATTTTTAACGTGACCCTTTAACTGCGTAATAACCCCACTTGACAATTACTGCGAGCCAGTTACAACACGCGTTGTAGAGTTTTGACATTAAAAGTAAGTATACAATATGACATCTTTGTGTATGTTTTCACAATGCTATTCGACGATATATCTCCCGTAAAAGTTGACTTATTTATTTTATTTTTATTTATTTATTTCACACACCACCGAAAACAGCACTGTTCGGCCTTTACATCGGGGTTGATAAGATTTAACAATCACAAACATCCATGTACTTCGAGAAGAAATCGTCAATAGCTCCTCCGTAACAAAAATTACAAGATGCAACGAACCTCTCCCCAAAAAACGCAATTCTGTAACACACCTTAACGGAAAATTCGATAATTTCGCATAGCGGCTATTCTTGTCCACCAAACAGGTTCCAATTGCCAGCGCACCGCTACTTCCGAAGGAGCACAAGTGGTGTCAGCATATTGATTAGTTTTAGATGATGCATCGGAAATGAGAAACTGCTACTAAAATACATGAACTATCGATCTAATATATACATACACCAAGGATAAAATTCACCATGAAATAATCATTTGACTTGGCTGGGATTGGAAGCCGCGTCGGAAGAAGATGGTTTGGCGGAGTAACTAACTGGAAGCATATCTTACTGGCTATCGGGAGATCTGGGTTTGAATCCAGGCGAAAACAATTCATTATTTCAGGGAAAATTCCATCCTCGGTGTATATAACTTTGCACCCGCGTGCACGACTGCGCATAAAGTCACTTGCATCAAATAGTGCTATGACTAATATTAGAAATCTGTTGACTGTGTTAGCGCGACTGCGCATAAAGTCACTTGCATCAAATAGTGCTATGACTAATATTAGAAATCTGTTGACTGTGTTAGCATTTATTCCGAGAGTAACAAGATATTAAAATAATTGATAATACCTCAGTGATATTCCAGAATGGGTTACGGTTATAATTGTAGAGTTAAAATACGGACCGAGTAGTGTCGTCGAGTCAGAATACAAACGTTTCCACTTCTCAACGAGCGCGTCGGTGGATGCCCACGCAGAGGCTTGGTTCCCTCACACTGGTTTCCGTGCTTCCAGCTCGCCCTCTGGTCGGTTGTCCTGAAAGGGGGGCGGTTGGGATTCCTCCCTCGCCGCGTGGAGGCAACTCTTCACTCCCGGCTGAGCGCAATGGGCTCGGCTGCTTGCATCGGACAGATTGGGGGAATTGCTTTGAGAGAGTGGGTGAGAGCGAATGGGATCGAAGCCGCACATGTGTGGATATGTGATGTTACAAGGGATGCAGAAATAGCGAGAGGAGGAGAACAGACGCGGGAAACAACAGGATGAGCGTGAAAAGGAGGAACAGATGAGCATTATCATGAATGAATGCACACGAATGATCACTATCTTGAATAAGTATGCTAATATATAGTTTGAGGGTTCGTCAATACAACTGAACATTACCTCCTCGCCACCGCTTGTTTCTCATACTCATTACGTGTATTAACAAAAAAAACTGGGAAACAAAATCAACAGTTTAGTAATTGAATTAAATTATGTAAATATTACGCTACATAAATCGTAGTCCAAAACTAAATGGTGATTTTTGTGTTCCAATGTTTAAAATAAATTCCCAGTCACGGAGAAAAGAACGTAAAAGACGAAACGCTAGGAGCAATTAACTCATATGTTTACTGACCGACCATAAAAAAATTTAAAAAAACATATCTATTAAAAATATCGCTTGGCCGCTTTTCGGACACCCTAAAAATAAATATAGGAAGCGCGAGGTAGCACAGGGATAGGAACACACACAGAGGATGTCCACTCACTCGCGTCTGGATTACTTTGGGGCGAGCTCAACTCTCACCCACCCAAACCCACCTTCCAGTTGATACACTCAGTGAGTGGTCAAAAATATCAAAAGAGAATAAATACAAAATTAATTATTTGATTACTAAACTGAAGTTCCGCTATTTAGGATTAAGAATACGTAGATATTTAACTCATATTAAAATCAACAATCCCGAAACACCATCCTAAAAGCAAATAAAAAAATAAGAAAACAAAGATTATAAATATACGCATAATTATAAGCACTTAAGTGCAAAAAAATATTTTAAAAATCATATAAAATTTCATAATAATGTTACATTAATAATATGCAGGCCGTCAAGTTTGGCAAGATGGTCCACTAATACCGGAATATTGATCACCAATAACTATCACCACGAGAAATATCCTAACAAAGAGAAATTACCAACAAATAGAATTAATAAAACTCAATTAAAAGAAATTATTATAGAAGAGGTCCACCTATTATAATCGATTACGATCCTCACTCATCAGCCTCTCTTCTGCGGCTATTTTGAAGCGCATTACTTTTTAAAAATCGTAACGTGTACTGTAAAAAAAGTGCAAGTGTAAAAAAATAGCTAATTGTACGCAAGTAACCCAAGTTGGGTGGTGAACAGTAGAAAAAAATTCAGATGAAACGGACACTGTACCTTACGAGTGAAGAGTCGAATACAGTCTAGAAATGAAAAGGAATAAAACGCATCAAGAGTCCGTTGCTGAAAGAGCTGAAATATGGACACAGGTTTCTTTAAATGGAATAAAATAGTTTCCTGCCGTTTGCAACCACACATGGCGATTATAGTTTAGCTATTCTGCACTTTCCAAAAGACATACTTTAATACCTTAATGCAATACATACCGATACATATATACTTGGTAATGGACAATAAGGAAGCAGAGGCTGCGTGTTACAGCCTCAGAAATTCGATGGAAGAATGGTGTTTTGGAATTGAACGTGAGAGGTCAAGTACAAGGCCATGTGGCTTTTTATTTATCGCTGTGCTTTCCAATCAAATTGATCGGCGAGGACCAACGGATAACTTTACGGGGACCAACGTTAACGGGCAATGAAGAACAAGCAAGCCATATATCCTTTTTCAGTACTTTCCAAATCTCGCACATTCCTTACTCTTCCTTCCAAAATGCTTAACTCTTTCCCTCTTACTCTTCTATTCACGCGAGCAATCCGCGTCGGTCGGTGTGCCAAAGAGAGCGTTCAGATGTAACAAGCACAACAACTGAAAGCAGAAACGAATCCAGGCAATCTAGCAATTAGAAAGAAAAGGACTCGTTAAGAGGCCGTTGAAAACTCTCTCAAGGTACACGGCGAGTGGAGTTTCGCAGAGGCAATAACTCTTTGCGAGTTGGACAATAAACGGTCCGTTATCTTCCTCTCTTTGCATGCGTCATTTCCAGTCAACACGCAGCTACGCGACGGCTAAGGGATAATAAATGATTAGTGACATCGCCATGCAGCTCCTTCGGGTGCATTAGCGCCCTCCAACTGGATGGGGGCTCGCTAGCAGCGAATGAACTCTTTTCAGCCAATTTCAGAACCTCCACGACACCAACCTTAATTGACTTCCAGAAAAAAACTGGCGCGAGCAATTATTGCTCGAGACACTCCGTTGATGAAATTGGTGATTGCCTGCAACGAACGAAGACCGTATTAAAAAAGATAATATTTGCCAGTGTACTAATTTCTTGGCAAACAGTGATCGGGAAATCATTTCGAGATATCGCATTTGAAATGATCTATCTAAATCAACTCTATGCGTGGTAGGGTGTGTATATAAATGCCTTGCCACCTACGAGAGACGCCATCGAAGCCATTATAACATGGTTAATTACTTATCTTCACTTCCCAGACAACAGCACAATTAAGAAATTCACATCAGGAGATTTTTAACAATCAATAATGATGGATTATCTCAATCACCCACGCCCTGGATAATGATAACTTATCCGGGCGGTGGTCGAACTTGCGGCCTTCGGTTTGGAGGGACATAACCCCGCTATCAGCGAGAGAGAGAGAGGCTGATTTGTAACGTATAGGGTGAATACAATTAATATCACACCAATCGATTTCTTTTCGCGGGGATACTTTAAGGGTCATGCCCTTAGGGCGTAATTGCGTATTGCCTGCGAGGAATTGAATCTACGAATAACTTTGATTATTATGAGGAGAGCTGTTGTAGACATGCTATGCAGAGAGTAACGGGGAACTTGAATGCCCACATGACATTGTTCGGGTAACTCAAGACGGGACTTCATATAATTTGATGTGTTACCTTAGATGAAAAATGGAGAATTTAAGGTCATTTAAAGAGTTTGAACAGATTTTTAGTATCATTTGCAAAAGTCAGGCAACTAATCGATCGGCTCCTCTTAATCTTGATTTTCGCCACGCAATTTTGAAATTAGGATGCAAAAGGAGCGATCCAGCCAGAGTCATCACGGTTAGTGATAGCAAGAGCGGGTCTTTAGCTGGGTGAGATACTCTGCCAGCATTTTCAGCATCGTCATTTCCTCGCAACCATTTAATGAACCATTAATTATTAGCCATGGACTTTCCCATTAACAAACTATAGAATTTTATCCAAGAGGGTAATTTTATCTACGAGGGTAATCATTCCGAGGGATTTTAAAAATTTAGTGACGTGGCTCTATAAGAATTATCTCAGCTCTTCTTGAGAACTGGAAATCAAGAGTTGTTCACTGTGAGCATTGCGGACTTTTGCTTATATCCATCGGCTCGAGTTGACGTGGCACGACTTTGCAATTGATGGTACCTTGCTCCTATCGAAAAATAGAAATTTTTGGAACCGGAGAATTATTGCATAATGACCCTTTATTTCATGGCCAGCAAAATATAACTAAAGAAGAAACCATCCGCTTATAACATATAAAAAAAAAGAAAATGGGAAAAAGTAATAAGGAAGAAAATAATAAAGCACGCGATAAAATTAAAATCGCACTCCATATAATGGTAAGTGAGATTACATGATTGATCTAGGGGAATTCTTATATGTTTGTAATTTAAAAGTTAATGGAAATTTCAAAAAATACTATGCATTCAGTGCAATACAGTATTTTCGGAAAATTCGCTTTAGCTTTAAATTTATTAAATAATATTGCACATAAGCCCTCGGCTTCTAACTAACTCTAAATAATAATTATTTACCGTAATTAGCACTTTATTCACCTCAATATGGATGATTAACGTCTTCTGCAATATTTGCAATAAAAACTTTGATTTTCAATAGTATTCAGCAATTTTCACAGAGTTCAAGTGTCTGAAACCAAATTTTGCTCCGCTCTCTGGAGCATCGAGCGATGAATTTAAAACGAGCAAGCTTTTTAAAGAAATTTTACGAATAAATGAAGAGCAAACATTGTTCTAAAAGAATTAAAAATATTTTTATGATAAAAAGCGACAAGGTGATGCGCATATAGCGGATATTAGATTCCAGTTCAATTGGGCGAATTCATATGCACTCGCTGGAAATTTTAAAACAATACTGGAAAAGATCTCGGGGGCATTTGAAATCCACTGGGATAATAAGACCGAATTGAAAACATAAAAAAGACTGCCCGAAGGTATTAAAGAATCGATCTACCTTTATGTAATTTAGAAGTCAACAGTGCGGGTCGCAGAGCGTTCAATATTCACAAACTCATGTACTTATTTTACGGGAATCCACAAGAGAAGGGAATTTTTCAAAAATATAACGAATTAAATATTCTGGCTTAGTTTGCATGAGTTAGTATTTAGATCCATGCACTCGGAAATTTCATTGAAAAATGATCCTCCTTGAAAACTAATGTAGCTTACCTCCATTGATTAATTCAATTTTCTATTTTACTCGAATTGCATCTCTATTATATCTTCATATAGTTCTCTTGGAACATTATTGTTTCAATTCTGTAGATTCGGTAGCTCTCCATACCTGATCATTGATCATTATGCAGAACACAGAAGTGCTAAACCTTTATACATTTAAAATATCTTCATAAATTACATCCCTTCAAGTGTAAAACTGCCAATGGAATTCCCTACTTTCATTCTTAGAGTAAATAGTGGTTGAGAATGTGAAATATCTTTTTGTGATTGTTATTCAACCCAACAGGTACAGTTCACGCTTTACTTCGAATTTTTGCAATTTACTCGAACGCAAAAAGATATTCATGAAAAGCTTAAGTCGACACATAATGCTTGTTTTTCGAGGCGTAAAATTTGTCTGAACTAGAGACCACATTCTTGAGTAGAAAATGATTTTAAATACATAGGATGTTCCATCCAAAGGACCTGAAACTCCATTCTGTACTCAATTCCAGGCGGTGGACATCCTCCACGTTTACGCGAAGTTCCAAACCCACAAATTATATAGTTCAAAAGAAATACTGCAATATTTCCACAGAATTATGAGGAATCCAAATTTTCCACAGAATTATGTGCAAATATATTGCAGTGTTTCATTTAACTAATATTATGAACTTATGTCAAATCGTGCCGCATATTATACAAGTCCAACTATTATACGTCATTTCGCCAGTATTCTCCGCAAACTGCAATGAAACTCCTATCAATGCCTGGAACTTTATGGGCAAGGAGTTGGTGAATGCTTAATACTTATCCTAAAAATCGAGTCGTGAATCAGGAGGCCTAAATGATCGAAAGCACCGACCACCCCATTCCAGACAGAATAGACAGAGAGATACGTGCGTTTGTCTTCTCATCGCCATGCACGCACTTTCCACGCCACTGGCGCGCCGCTCGACATTTGTGTCTGACGCACACAATGTGGGAAGCTGGGGTCCGTCGGCTAAATCTGCCTGTCCCTGAATGGAATGGCAAATTGCTAAATGAGGTCCACTGCCCACCATGTCTCTATCCGGGGCCGAGAATAGACCGCGCTGAGCCGCAGCCATGGAAATATGGATTTTGAGGAGCGTTGAGCAATGCGAGACGCGAACGCATTAGGGAGGCGTCAAGAACGAAGCGAAGAGGCGCAGACGACCCATTGCGGATTTTCCCGTAACTGCATGTTATTCGTATAAATTTTAACGCTGATCCATATTGATAGTTCATATTTGCAATTGCAGGAATAAACAACCAATTATGGAACAGAAAATAGCCGACAGAAGATGGTGAAAAGGTTACCAACTGATGTGGTAAAACGAGATTAGGGAAAGAGACGGAGAAAGGGGTTGGGTGATATCGATAGCAGAGTGGCTAAATATGGAGGAATAATTACTAATTATGGATCGAAACTGTCAACATCTATTGAGGGAAGGATTCTACTTCTTTTAATGCTTATATTCAAATTCGTTTCATCAGCGAGGGATAAAAATCTCGGCCTATACAGCAAAGTTACTGTTTAGGGCGATATCAATATAATATGACATTTGCACTTCATTTATCATTCCGTCCTCATACACCTCCCACAATGAACTTCCCTCTTGAACTAATGCCAAACAATACAAAACTAATACCCTTTTATTCTATCGATGAGTAGGTACACCTCGCAATATCACCAATGCTTCCAGTTTAACATCATTCTCTCAAACGAGTTATTAAGGAACAGAAATAAATTACCGTTAAAAATAGGATGATTCTATTGCAAACTATCCCGGAATAAATGTTTCATTAGCATTGATCATGAAGGCCGCCACGCATTAATTAGTTTTTGTGAAGGGCAGCCATATACATATATATATATTTGTTATAACTGGTGGCAACTCATTCCACGGACACATTTTTGTCCTCTTCTTATTTCACCGGTTTTCTCTCCGAAGCAGCAACAGATGGCGTTGGCAGATGTCACATCTGGAAACAAAAGGCTCTGTTCCCTTTGCAAGCGAAGTGGTTGCCATCGTATGCATAACCATGAGTTTTTAGGAGCTTGACGTACGGCCGGCAGCGAGAAATAACGTAAACAAGGAACTGAAATATAGTTTGGGTGCGTCTAATTTCGGAAATGTATAAAACAAAACATGGCAATCCGTTGCATATTAAAGTTTTCCCTTCTGTGACCATACTAACCCAATGCAGAAAAAATGGTAAAATTATTTTCAAAAATAAATACCTGATAAATTAACGGAAAATAAAAATTGGAAAAGAGTCCAAAAGAAAAAAAACAAAATTTGCAACATGAAAATGGTAGAACAAAAAAATTAAAATGCTGAAAATTTATTGTTGATCGATTGATTTTTTTACGAGTCCCATCCATTTCGGCTTTGTGCCCGCACTAAGCACCTGTTCAATAGGTAGTTTTTCGTAAATTAATTGCGCACTTCACTGGCTGACTAGTAGCGTGTCTTCTATACTTAAGGCCAGTTTAACGAAATAGGGATAATTTAACAGCAGAGAGCATAAGAGTCCAGTGTAGCATTAGAGTAGAGTAGCATGACTCGAGTATCCATACAAATAAGGAAATACGGAGGCGGGGATCACATTCTGGAAAAACAAGCGCATCCCAACCGCCATTACCGGAAGCAGATCTTTTTCCCAGCAGCCCGTCTCATGGGGGCTTAGCCACCTCACACGGATAAACCCTTTGCGGCCGCCAACATATCAATGAATCAATGGAAACACTGGTCAACTGTGTCCCGGACGACCTAAAGGCAGCAAATCGGATTCGACAGCCACGAGCGACTCGGATTAAAGCGGTCGCCTAAACGGATTAAATCACGCTCACGAATGCATGCACGGAGGACTACTCAGAGGCGGACGAGAGAAGGCAGCCTCGAATTCGACAGCACCCTCGGGAGATGTCCCACGCAAAGAGGAAGCAAAAAAAAATGAATTACAACGGAAAATACGACACCAACACCATACCACACTCTTTGGAGGAGCGATTACCGGAGAGTAGGCACAAGCCAAATGAGTGAAGCAACTTTAATCGATAGAAATTTATTTCATCTAAATTAAATAAGGAGAGTATATAACTCAAAATCTATCTTATTAACCATTGGTAATATAAATAGCGGTCTTCCCGGGCGCCGAAAAAATAACACATGCACATGCACTCAAACAGCTTTGCTCTCGCAATCACCTATCTACAGCTTCGTATTTTGGCTACCAGCAGCTCGATTCTGTAAATGTGATATGGCCGTCACAAGCGGATTTCGTCAATGTATTCACGGCTTTCACGCTGGAGCGATTCTGAAACTTTTTAGTGAAGTCACTCTCACAGCCGCGTCCGTGAAAGTATTCACGCCCAAGAGGGACCTTCTCGTGGTAGCTTCGTCGCGGCAATGCGCTCAAATTTTTTATTATGAATTTACGCTGTGATTGATGATTAATAGCACATTATCCATTAATTACGATGGTGGCTATTTTATATTGTCACTTCCCATAAATAATATGTATTATGAACAAATAAAAGAAATGCGTAAAGTTGAATTTACATCCGCGTACTATTTAAATAGGGTGGTTTCCTATTATTTTTTTATTGCCTAAATCGAAAGATTATTACACCTGGAGTACGTATTTCACGCATTTAGATTTTTAAATGACGATATCTATTTTTCGCGATTAAATGAAAAGTGAAAATTTTCAAGCGCGCGAAAACGCGACGCGTAAGTATGAATGCCGGGAAATCTCTCCGTGAGACTTATTTCTGGTTCCCGCTGCCCCCCTGTGAGGTGACCTTGAGGCGAGGCTTGGCGCTGATACGACGCAGGCTGCTAGCGGGTAGCTGAGTACCCTGCTGGCTGGTAGCACTTGTCTTAAATAAGGATTATTAATACCTTATCAAACGAGGAAAACTTTCCGACCTTAGCCAGTTTTAATAAGTGATTATTAAGACATGTTTCCCTGAGCTCTGCGCCTGATGCATGCATTGGCAACCTCAGACGATGTATGTATAACTCCTATCTTCTCCTCTAGAAACTAGGTCCCTGTGACGTCACGTGGAGTGGCAGCGCATGGGCGCCAATCTGGCCCTTTTCAAATGAGGATAAAAATGGACCATTGCCATTCGTCTAAACCGGCATTTCTAAAACGAAATAATTTTATATTATGAATACACTAATGGTGGGTAACGAATCGCAATTATTGCCTTTTGTTTTCTTTGATGAAGGAAACTACCCTATTGATTGGCCTTTATTGCGATTGAAGTTGGTGAGAAGTTAAACCTTGGGTACGGGTTTGACAATTATCTTATATTTGTGCATCTGCTAGAATGTACAGGTCAAATACTCACAACTTAATGTTCACAATAATTTGGAGTAGAACCAATGGCAAAAGTATTGTGCGGTATTGAATGTTAACAGATTTATTTAATATTTGTTTCGTAAGTTCAAGCCTTCGATTTGTTTTTATTAAGGAGAATGGAGGCTCTTTTCATTGCTCCGCTATTGTTGCATGAGCATCAATGTCGACAGAGGCAATAGATACGCATACTTCGGCGGCAGATACGCGATATCAACAATCCCTTCGAGATGCGGGAAGAGGATTTAAGAGGTTTGTCCCGCGTATCTGGAGGATTGGCGATGGATATTGTCACTGAGCTCACACCACGATTAATTCGTAGACGTTCCATGCATTATTGCTGCCGTTCAGTAACACGACCAATATGATTCTTTTTTCTGTTGACATCATAGAAATACTAAGACGTGTAAACATCTCGTCCTCTAGCAGAAACTGTTAATAATCAACTCGTATTCGTGCCAGAAACATTTTCACCAGTATAAATCGTGAATAGTGGCATGTGCTTGCACAATCAGACATATATATAAGCACCACAGCGCATTTAAAATTATGTACAGAAATGATGAGAACAGCTCAAACGCATACGAGAATAAACCATTATTAAATAATAAAATAACACTTGTTCTTATTCCGAGTAAGCATATGCTCCATATTATGAGAAAATTAGTGCTAATTGTGCAATTACGAGCCTGCTACGTGATGACTGGCTTTGATACGCAGCACTTGACAACATATAAAAGAGGTAATATACAGTTAATAGCTATAAACTAAGCAACCGTTTATTATTATTTATAGGTACTTCTAAAAGAAAAGACTTTACTCAAATTTGAGTGAATTCTTATCTCCTTTAAGAGTGAATCTGCCATGGCATTGTATATGTTTCTCAATTGTAACTGAAGTTGCAGTTGGCCGCTGAATACAATTTGTGTCGGAGATTCTGATTCGTTCTTCGGATCCGCACTGCTACCAACATAAGAAACTCAAGTGATCGTTCGCAATCTGTCAAAAATCTCACGACTCTGGCTTTCAGAATCGCTCGAACGTCTTTGACGGTGAGAGGCGTCACAACTCCACTGTGATTCGAAGCACGCGAAACGTAGATATTACATTTACAGAATCAAGCTGCAGATGTCAGACACTTCGTCTGTACACGCGATTACCAGCCCTATACCCTGTATGCGCGAGTGCTATAGCCATATCACAGTTAAAATAAAAATCGAATTACAAAGCTATTCAATCTCAATTCTAACCCGAGAAAAAGTTTCTCTTATTTCAGGAGAAAATATTCTTAAGGTCACCATGCAATAAAGCATTTTTAGTTTGATTTTATTCCCAATCTGGTTAAGCTATAATTTATGTCATTTCGTGTTATTAGCCAGGACCTTGCTGGCATGAAAATGTTCTACATTTTTCAATAGATTATACATATCCATTAACAGATTTCTCAATTTAATGTCATCTTAAACTTTGCTATGCCAAAAGATCATTCTAGAGTTCTCGACTTTTTCATGAAACTACCATCCCAGTGTGAACACCCCTAATATTAATAAAATATTTTGGGCACATATCCAATGCAAAATAAATACCTTATCTTTTAGACTTTAAAATGTAGAGGGCACCTATTGAATTTAAAAAAATTACAAGTAAAAGATTAAATAGAGGAGATAATAATTATTCAACTAATTTCGCCCAATTTAAATCAATATTCAACATATCATTCTCAATATATTTAGAACAATCATTCAAATTTATGAGGAGAGTTGGAAAAATATTTTTTCTTTCCCTTATTAACTTCCTAGACAAAACCTTATCCATAACTGACAGTACGCTTCTATTTACTGATACAATCAATGAATAACTTAAACTTTGTACTTGCAAATAATTATTTATTAAATCACAGCTATGGTTTCGACGGTAAACGTCATCTTCTAGTGATCACTTTACCAGTTGATTTCGTTTACCGTCGATTCCATGGTCGTGATTTAATAATAAAATCTGTGTGAAAACAAAGTTTAATTTATTCCTTCACAATATTTAGCAATTGCCACAAAGCAGCTCCGGAAACCACAAACTTCACAATGATAGTTTTATTCATATTAATACTAACTTATGCGATTTCATACATTGTTGAATAATTGTGAACATAGCTACTACAGATAATGTCATTTTAGTTAGGTATAACCTAGAAAATAGATAGAAAAAGAAAATATAGATGCGTCTTCGAGAAATTTTAACTTTGCGCAGACTTGGAAAATTCCTTTCACAAGGAAAGTGTCGGGATTTTAAACCGCAAACGATAAGTAATTTGCACCTTTAGTTGAGAGACAATTCGATATATTACCAGTTGCCAACTTCAGGGTGGATGGCACTATTTGGTGGAATTGTGTAACAGGAAACATAATGACAGATAAACTGATACTGTATATCCACAAGTTTTTTAACGGTCTAACAAATATTTCGACACTATACTCTAATGGAAAGTAATTTCCGAAGGTGGTGTGAAATTACACGTGGTGATCAAGAAAAGCGAACGCATCGGCAATCTTTTAATACACGCCTAAACTTCTTTCCGCACGACCGATAGGTCTGAAACAACGAATCCTTGAAGGTACGAACATTTGGCTAATGCCACAGAGAAACCACCTGCAAGCCATCACAGCACGTAAATGTGTATGTGTACGTACTCCGCGCACTCCGAGACAAGTGGAGGCTGAAGCATGGAGTGGAGTGCTCCTCACGGAACAACAAGTTACTAAGTAAACAAGCTGCAAACGGAGAGAGGGCTGCAGTCTTAAGGAAGAAAAAGAAGTCGATACAAAAGCCAGAACCCCTTCTCAAATCTTCTTATTCGCCTACATTTCGTCTCAGCACTTCGAGCTATTTCGAAGAGGAAGGAAATATGAGACAGAACGCCATTCTTCGCTCCATAAACTCTGTACCTGGGATCACGATCATTTTATGTCGACATGAGATTTTCATGAATGTTTTTTGCTTTTGAGTACATTGCAAAACCTCTGAGTAAAGCGAGAAGTGTACTCATTGGCTTGAATAAAAATCACAAAAATATATTTCACCTCCTCAACCACCATTTACTCTACGAATGTAAATAGAAAATAACGTAGGCAGTTTTCAATTTTGAAGGATTTAATTTATGAAGATATTTTAAATTTATAAAGATTTAGTACGTGGAATTCTGTGTTTTGCATATTGATTAGGTTCAGAGGATTGCCGAATCTAAATAGTTAAAATGATAGTAGTAAAATGCAGTTAAGAGTGCTATCTCTACTGTCAGATTCAATGAGGTATTATAAAGTTTAAGTTATCATAAATTCTAACCAGATTATTATTTCAGTGGCTCAATCACGTAAATGGGTGGCCATTTCAAACTGAATAGGTAGAGGTGCAAGTCGAGGAAAATAAAAAATGGAACCAATCAATGGAGGTAAGCTTGATAAGTTTGCCCAGGGTATCGTTTTTTAAATAAAATTTCGGAGTGCATGGATCTAAAGTCAGACATACTAAGTCAGAGGTTTTCATCCGTTTTGTTGTATTTTTTTCAATCCCTTTTTCTTGTGGATTCCATAAAAATAAGTAAATGAGTTTATGAATATTGAACGCTCTGCTACCCGCAGCGTTGACTTCTAAATTATCCAACGGTTTGTAAATAATTTATTATCTTCGAGCGGTCTTTTTTTATGTTTGCAATTCGGCCTTGTAATCCCAGTGGATTTCAAATTCCCCCGATTTTACAGCATTGATTTTAAATTTAGTATGAGTGCATGTAAAATCTCCCAATTAAACTAAAATCAAAATTTTAAAATCGCAAAAAATTATAAAATGACGTTTTTAGGGGCTGTCCTCTGTAACACTGCAGCACTATTCCAAAATGGTAGGTAATAATCAAAGAATAAAGCCAATTCGCCCTTGTCTAGATACAGGGATGCAAAAAAGACGGAATTCCCTAAGGAACGAGGCTTATAATTATCTTGGAAAATCTTAAAGATGGTAATCTTAAACCTGCTGACGTTAGTGTAAATTGTTAATGGGAGAAAAAATGTAATCATTGATCAATATGATACTTATTCTTCTTTTAACTTAGTTTCATAATTATGAGACTGAGTTTGGAAAGATGCGTCAATTCACTGCTTTTTAAGTTATTCTACCGGTTGAGGTAGATTTACGCCGTTTAGGTTACGACAGAATGTCCATTGAAGAGAAGACATTGTCCGTCCTCCAAATTTAACTTACTTATTTAATCAATTGTAAGGCCATTCCCTCATTTTATTAATAAGCAATATGCTTACAAGAATTTTCAATTTAAAAATGTCAATTTTTTTAATGATAGAGCAGAAAAAATAACGATTAAATATTTTATTTTGTGAGTTAACAACAAAATAATGCAGAGATGACACTCTTTCAAACCAATGGAATCATATTGCTTCGGAAAATAATGATTCATAAAAAATGTTTTTTAGTACTGCTTTGTATCAACGTATATTAAACAATATAAATTTCATTTGGTAAAATTAGCCTTTAATTACTTATAAAAAATCAATTGAAAGAAGCATCTTCACTGAAATCATAGTTCGCCTAATGTTCATAAAATTTATGATCAATCAGAAAGCGAGCCATAATATTGCTTATTGAAGAAGGACTTTCTGATTAACCCTAAATATAATGGTAAGGATGTATGTAACTCATGACCGCAATGACAATCGCAAAATTATAATTCTAATTGGCATAATTTGGCCTTTTACGAAGATCTTTGAAAAATAGTTTATTAAATTGTTAATTATTCGTAACCGTAAAATCGAGGATAAATTGGCAGACAATGAAGGAGAACAAAGAAATGAAGCACGGAAAGAATTTATTTGTTCTTCGTACTAATGCGTAATTACTACCTCAATATTTGTTGAGGAGACAAATCCATCATTAAACATAGAAAAAACTTTAGTTTCACAGAAAAAACTCGTCTGCAACGGTTGCAAATGCTATTGGTAACCTTGAATTTGTAACTATTAGAAATGAGTTTGCAAGGCAAGCTATTATCTTCCTTAAGAAACAAATAGATTTGCAGTCATCGTCAAGGTAAAGTGCATTTCTACCTTTTCCATAAAGTTAGCCTTTTTCCCTAACTGCGAATTTATCTCTCAGTGAGATGTGTATTCTTATGTGTAAGTGGTCCGTCTGCATAATCATCGTAGTCATCTATTAGCAAACCATGATGCCTTGCGCCCACGATTCCGGTGATTAACGGAAGTGCTCTGAAGAGAAGCTGGTCTTTCCGATTGCAGAAACCTTCGCCTCACGTGTTCGCCGAGTAGAGCTGCAAGAATCTTCGAAAATCATTGCCTACGGTAAGTATTTGTTCCATATTTTTATATTTCCTTAAATATTATCATCCGTTTGGTGAACCAGTAAAAAAGAAGATAGTATCTAAATCAGTTTTCGTAGATTCACCATAGATTTCAACTTCCACCATAAATGCTTTTGGTTATACTTTTCATTACTTCGAATGATCGTGGTGTATTTAAGATTAGAACATTTTTTGCAATTTATTTTCATCTGCAGTACACCGTAGGATAGAACAATAAGAATATTTAATTTAATAACAATTTTTGGATCGCTATAGCCAACGTGTTCGTAGGAAACAAGTGTTTAGTGTGACGGTATACAATTAATAGGATCATTCATATTGTATTTATTTCAAGCATCCGGAGTTCTAATTATGAGTCTTGAGGAGAAGCTAAGGAGATGGGGGCTTAGCGAGGAAGCCGTAAAGACTTTTCAAGGTAACAAAGTAATTAAATTTGTTGTATTATTAGGTTTACTCAGTGTGTGCTTTAGTATTCAATTGTTCTTTTCGAGGCTTGTTTGGAATTGTAATATTGGCAGTAAACGTCATTCTCTTTATCAGAAGTAATCTTCAGTCTTGTTTTAGTCCACTTAAAACCTCATGCATAAAATACCAGAGTGTGAAGATGAGTGCGGGCCGCCATTTATATCGTCTAATGGAATTTTGCCATGGGTTTATTTAGAGCAGTGCATTACCGAGGACTTACTCGAGTTCATAGATGATCGGACTTTGGAGCTCTTGATGCCTTTAGCTGGGGATAGGCTCAGGTTCCGAATGAAATTGAGGAGCGAGGGAAAGAAAGAAACGATTTGTGTTTTGGTACTATTCAAACTTGGAATTTGATTCTTTTCTATTTTTAAATACACGTTTTTATAGGAAATCAGCCTAACATTACCAATTTCAACGCTTAGTATATGCTTGCTTTCATGAGAGTGCTGCGCTAATATCAGAGGTAATCGACCCTTTTCCTGAGAGTACCCCAGTGATATCAGAGATAACTGACCCTCTAACTACAAACATTGAAGAAGGCACCTCAAACGATGTGTCAAACCAAATTCCTGACAACATTCATGACCAAAATCTATCTAGTGGTAAAGTTATCGAATGAATACATTTGTTTTAGCTTATAGTGAATTTCAATATTCCTTTAATGACTATGACTTCCAGTTACATTATTTTAACACATTTTGCAAGTGATTGCAACCAATTCGCTAAAATTATATATCCATTAACATCATTGTAATACTATTATTCAATAAATAGCAACTTCTGTTTTTGCATGCACATCTGCTAAGTATAGATATCGAATTCCATCAAGTTTCAGATGTCCTGTAGATGTGATTTTATTTCATTTGTGTCACCCATTTGAATGTTTACAATTGCATTTCGAAGTTCATGGTATGATTCAAAACCGTTTTGTCATGAACAATAAATTATATTTTGAGGATGAATTGGTGAGTTTCACAAACCATTGTGCAGTGGCCAGATTTTTGATAGTTAATGCAAATCGTATTTACCATAATTGGCAAAGTAATAGTTTTATTTGATTATACAAATTTGTATCACTTTCCATAGGACCTTGAAAAAGTTCTGCGTTCTACCGGTGAGGGAAAATTGTCCTAGGGACATACAAGAGTCTGGGACACTTAGACAAAAGGGCAAGAGATCTGTTGGCTGGGCGTATCATTGCTCATGAGCTCAGAGATGATCTTGATAGAAGGTTCTCCCCATTTTAGGTTTTATTTTTATGCACGCTAAACCCTTCTCAGGTTTTTAAAGTTTTCAATGTTAATGGTGTGTACAGTTTGAAGCTGATTAACTTCTATGAATAGTATTGCCTTAAAATCAATTACCACGCCAATTCTTGACTGATAGTAAGTTGGAGATTTGCTCTTGTGTGTTATTAGTGTAACTTTGGTTACTTTACAGACTCTCGGCAGATAGACTGACCTATTTGGCAAATAGGATAGTGGAAATGTTCCCCACTGAAAGCAAGGTGAGTACAATCTGCAGAGCTACCTGGACAACCTAATTAATTAATTTGAAGTTATTGCAGTCTAGCCTCTTTTCAATATGGATGACAAGGGTTTCAGAGTTACAAGTCTACTTGGTACCATTCCTTAAATGTTGTGCTTTGCTTTAAAAAGAGATTTAATGTATATCTTGTGATTTTGCACTCAAACCATTCCACAGGTTAACTATTTTAAATGTTTTATTTCCTTATAGCTTTACTAAACTAAACAATATATATGTACATATTTATTAGTTTTTTGTAACCATCTACATATATGGAAAATTATGGTGGTTATACAATATCAATTCTGCATCAATAACAGTCAACCTCCATAACTGATAAGCTATTATAAAGTGAAAATATATATGTCCTATGTTGTTACCATATCGTATTCTTCAGGTTGTCTATCTCCCCTCTTGGTATTCAATATTTGTCTCATACCTCTCCTCCATTTCCTACCCAATATTTTCACTCTCAAGAATATAATTATTTATCTGTTGCCTGACAGTGTCCTCTAACTGATTCTCCTTTATGGTAATATTTCCAAGTGGATCCTGATTTTCTGCTCCACCTCATACAAAAACCACTCCTGCATACCTTTTGAAACCCAAATATCAATAGTCCCCAAATTACACCTTTCCCCATGGTTCAAATTTAAGTACCATCTTGAGCCCTTGTTCATGCAAAGATTTTCTTTAACATCTCCATTCTCTTAGGAAAGGGTAATTTCCTTGAAGCTGTTCCTCTCAGCATGGTGTTGTCATTTCAGTGAGATAGTAATTCCAAGAATTTTTTAATGCCATTGCCGGGACACACCGGGACTCAACTAGAGCTGCTTCTGTTAATATGTCCCGGAGGAATATCAGCCATTCCTTGGCTGTCAAGCACAAGCTAAGTATGTGCTACAGACTTGCAGCCAATAAAGGCATATTACCAAGACCGCTTCATGGTCCTGGCGATATGCTAGAAGTAAACGGTCTTGTTGAATGGTATCATACTCTCCCAGCAAGTCTAAGAGACAGAAAGGTGCAAAGTCCAAGCTGGATTGAGTATAAGGGAACTAAATATAAACCAAGTATGGTTCTTGTCACCGGTGCTAAAGATTTGTGTCCAACATTTGCAGAGATTAGGTTTATCTTAACAGATGACATGCCAATTTTCATTTGTGTAGAGCTAAAGAACTTAGGCTTGAATGAGCACGTTCTAGGGTATGAGGTCATTCACTCTAGTGCGTGGGTTTGCATTGGCATGAATCAGCTATTGGACCCTCTACCACTCTATGCATTCACTATGGCAAATGGGGAAAAATATGTAGTGCTGAGATATGCCATATAAATGTAAATATATGTATCTTTTTCAATGCAATTTAACTGTAAATATGATACATTTGTGACTAGCATGGCGATACCACCCTTAAGGGTTGTATCTACAATTGTAATGTACTTGTTTTGCTTGTCAATTATGCTTTTCTCAGTTACGTATGTAACTAGTTTCTAGTTTTTCCCCACATCTTGATATGTATTTCCTTATGTTTGATGCCATTAAATGTTTGATTCCCAGACCAAACGGCATTGTTGTTATTTAGATCTTAAACCCTATTACGTGTTCAGTCTACATTTTGCCATCAGCACCGATAATTTGCTAAAATAAGGCATGCCAACGCTACAGTTACTTCCGCCGGCCGAGCAAACCGCTGGGCTGGACTAACAACTGAACGCCGTAATAGCAGATACCTTGGCTACCTCAGCTAGTCTGACGTCTGGCGGAGCAAATCGCATTTGTACACGGAGCAAATGCAATCGAGCGGTCAGCAAATGACTATTGCTTGCTTGGCGGAGCAGAGGCAACAAACGCCATTTGCTCAGGCTGCGGTGAGTTTTGCTGTCACTATACTGACAAACGAATTTTGCTCCAACAGCATAGGGAAGGTAACTTATACAAAGTTTTTTTCTCCGTGAGAGAGTGATAGAATTCAGATGCAAGTACTCAAGATATGCAAATCGATACTAATCTTGTAAATCCTCGCAGGCAAAGCCCTTCCTCTGCACATTTCTTCATCTCGGTCACAATGTGAAAAAATACTAATCGAAGAACTTACAAGTCAAATATAATTTGGGAAATGAACGTGAACAATGTCGCATACCCCCAGACATTTTTAGTTCATTAACGCATCGTACAAGTTCAATCAGATAAAGTGGAAGGTGATCGCAAGCGTCATGTATACACACACATAAGAATTTCACACTCACAGGAGTTTCCACGAATCATTTGAGGGTTTACCCGATTCTAAAAACGCAGCGCCTTGGCCTGTCATACCGATTACAACTGAAAAAGTGATCCATAAAACAAAGTGCTCTTGTTTTGAGCTCCTTTAATTTACATCTACATGAAACCCTTCGAGTCTGCCTGGAAACGTGGTCATTTGTAATACGAGTATGGACCAAAAAAAGAGACCACTGAAGATCTAAAGAAATATCGGCCACGAACGTGAAAAGGGATTTGGGCATTCAAGCCTTAGGGGCGATAAATTTGGATCGGCAGTCCATCGAAGGGCGTAACCCTTCACGTCAGTCCTTCAACAGAAGGGACGGACGCATTATAATGGCATCATTCGATTGGAGAATGCTCGCGGCTACAGCACAGATAAGCGAACCCAAAAACATCGATCCCTGTTCTGCGGAGATCAACGGCGACTAATTTCTAATACTAAATACAAAGCAAACTATCACATGTCAGCCATCCCCCTGTTTCCCAGGATAATAATAAATCATAATAAATCGAGGATATATTTTAAGAGAATGTAAAGACATAGAGCGGATGCTAGGAATCCAGGTACAAATACTTCGAGAAAGCCGTCGATGTTGCCGAAGCAACATCCAGCAGGCAATGCCCTCACTATGCTCAGAGTACTATCTATCTCTACTAAGTTCTTCTGCTCAGTATGCATGTGAAAAAATACCAATCGAAAGAGGGAAAGAAAATGACATTAACCACTCAGCACAATCCGAGAGAAAAGGGTGATGCATACTTCACGCAAATAAATCTCAGCGCGGTCCGTATCATAAATGATTCATTTGTTTCACGTGCATACTGAATACCGTGCAGGACAATTTAATTGCCTAAATTGTATCGATATTCACAGATACTCACAGATTAGGCACACTCCTCAGCAGGAGTGCGTGTCAACAACCGTGGTAAATTAATGGATTGCGCTTACCTGAAAATAGAGATAAATTAACGCATTACTTACACAATGAAATCACATACATAATTATTTATTTAAAAAAATTACTTTCATAACAGTGGGTTTCATCAAATAAAATTTCTTATTGATTCAAAATTTCGAAGTTTGAGTGATCACAGCCACAAATATACAAACAGGTTTTATTTTAATGATTGTGGCTCTCATTCCTCTTTCAAAGTTTAGGTGACCAAAAAAACGGCATTTTGGGGTATTTTAATGAATTTTGTCAGGAGAAATTTCCACCTAATATTCAGAGGCAGCCGTTGATCAGGAAATTATAATACTTAATCCCAAGTTCTGAACCGAAATGATTCAGTAAATAAAAAATAAATTAACAGAACTTATACTTATAAACTTTACTACTACGAATAAACCACGATCAAACTAATCTAGTCACGTTGGAGTCGCTTATGACATATTTTAAAATAAGATGAACATTTGACATCGGCGTTTGAAGAAAAACCTTGTTCATATCACGCATGTCTTTCGCCGGGACTCTAAAAGAGTGTCTCAAAAAATATCGTCCGGGATGATTATAGTGAGTAGGCCGGGGTCGCATCCGCATGTCCCTATCTCGACTCCGTATCCGAGACGACGTTTTTGGGACCTCTTGGCTGGCGGATTGACGCTGTCTCAAGATAAGAGACCGCTCATCTCGACAACGGAGGAAAAAAATGAATGGAATAAAAAAGAAGCGCATTCCAAAATATTAGAAGGAGATATACCTCAGATTAGCTTCATAAAAGGGTGATGCGTGAAAAGACCTAATTCCATTTTAGGCGAACACACATTTTATAAATAAGACTAAAAAGTTGGTCGAGTTTGTGTGGTGCGTGGAGTGCTGGCATCTCACCATTTTTCATAGAATACCCGATCTCTGCAAGTGTGATCTTGCTTTGCGATTGGCTCCTCAGGCGAAGCAATCCGTACGTCGGAAGGGACTTGAAAACTGCGGTCCCCAACCTTGGAACCTTTCGTTTAGGGCAGGCTAATGCCGACGCCGGGTCTTCCTTCAGCCCTCCTCCTCCACCCTTCCCTCAACTGACCACAAATGACGTCAGCTGTCGGTCGACCACACTAATTTCCACACCATACCATTACAACTAATAATGCGTGCGAGCAATTCACGAGTTCCCGAAATGAAAGTAGTCATCGATTTCACAAAAAGTATTGTTATCCTCTTTATTTAGATAAAAAATATTCTATCGCAACTTCAAATACAACATACCCTATAGCGGATTCAACTCTAAAATCACATCGCCAATCGAAAATAAATACTATTTTTGCTTACGCATCACATGATACGCATGTAACGTAAACATTTTATGCAATTTGAAATTTTGATTGTAATAACAGAGAATGTGGGTACACAAGCATTTGTTGCATATATAAGGATAAAATTTAAAACATGATTGCAGGCTAAAGTGGTTTTTGTTATTCATTCATTTGAAAAAATTAATTGGCTACAAAAAAAGAAAATTACATAACTTTCACGCGACCAGTCACAGCAGAGGATATATCGCTTCTTGTGTTCAATATAATTTCCAGGATAGAGGTGTGTTTTCGACCAGGATCGACAAAAAATTGAAATAATTAAAGGCATGCCGCAATCATGGAACCGGTAACATGATCTCCCCTCTTTAAAGAAATGATACGAGGAATAAAATCATGTTTATTCAAAAATGATCCTAAATGAAGCAAAAGAGAGAGTATTTGATTCTGCCTCTGGATTTATTCCAGGAATTTCCAATGGGATAACCATTCTATGGCCTCAAATCGACGGAGGAATTAAATTGCTCTTCTAAATATCTTTCCGTCATGATCCTCGGGGAAAATTTTCACTCGTTTAGCACTCACGTAGGTACAATCGTTTCTCTCTTGAAATTTGATCCAAAATGAAAAGTGAATTTATTCCACTTCATTTATGTTGGAAAATTGCCGGAGGAGTTCTTTGGTTTCCCGTTGCGTTCAATTGGCCCAAGCTAAGTGGGCTCAAATCGAAAATCGCCACACTAAAGTCCAAAATTGCTTTCTTTGGGATAGCTTCATGAAAATTTGCTTGAACACGCACAAACGAGAGGAAGGAACACGGGGGACTGGGTTTCAAGCATAAGTTGGATAGTAGACTTATCAGCAGTACGTCGTAAACTTTCACATTTCACTTAATATTTAGTCTCAAATATTTCCTCAGCTCTGGTGTTTGCATTACACTCTAATTTTGGCGAAAGGCCACGAAATTCCGCACACATACCTACACGAAAGTCTCTGAAATGTAAAGGACTAAATGAGCTCTGAAAGGTCGTGAAGGTACCCAGCCAGTCCACTTTCATTCCAAATTAGATTGCAACGGGTGGTTTTGATGGAGTGAGCGCAACAATTATATTTGCCGCAGAGAATAAAACCCTCGCGCAATTCAGTGAAATTTAGGCTGAAAAAACTTGTTTTTCATCCGTGAAAGTAATTAGGTGATGAAAAGGTCGTCCATTGTAAAACGAAAACGTAACTATATTAATGAATTGGATAGATGAATTTTCAAGCAGAACATAAGCAATAAAATAATTTTTATACACAAATTCTTCACTTCAAACAGTAAAACAGGTATTTTGATACCCGCTACAAAAGTTATTGACGTCACTTGATATCCAGAAGATAGAGATACGGAAGAGGAACACTGCGTTCGTGATGGTTGGTCGAAAGCAAATAGTGACGTCACTAACTGCACTCGCCTCTCTATGCTGAAGAAACGAAACACGAGCCCACTCGCTTGTGAGGCGCTGGATTCCTTCTCGGGAATCGTGTATATTTATCTCACCGACTGGCACTATGGCTCTCGAGGGGCACGTGGCTCTCCAGGGGTCCCTGTCGATAGCAAGGGGTCGCCATCTTCTTACTCTAATTTGTGTTAGGTCGTCATCCAGCCTTCTTTTTTCATCATCCACCTTTTTTTCGCGCGCTCCCCCACGAAGCCTCTGACTGAATGTCCGCCGAAGTTTCAGGTCTTCTCTCCAGATGGTCCTGCTACCTTAGTCTGGCACACTTCATTTCATTGACTAGACTACGATTTTCGTACAGTGTGTATTGCTCCGCATCGGTGTGGATACACTACGAGCTGTTTTCCTCGTTGGGGCCGCAGAAAATTCCTCTCCCAACTGTTGTGTAATCATTCGTCCCGCTTTTTCAGGACCCAATTTTCGGAGGCAAATGGGACCACGGGTTGAGGGACTGATTGATTTCGAAATGATATCTACTTACAGCGAAATGTCCTGGACACTCACTTACAGTTGCTGGTGGTTTTCGGGTATTGCTGTGTAGAAAACATTTTAACTCGACGTTTCACTCCTCCTACTGGGAGCGTTATCAAGAGAATGTAAGGAATTTATACTCGTCCCGAGCTTATTTATGTTTTTTTCGCTACTCATTGTTGTTCCGGATTTGAATTTTAGCCGATAGCCGTTGGCCATTATATTGTGCTAGGAACCCTCTCCATATACGGCTGAGGTTATACCCATCCTCCCTATTAAAGTTATTAGGTCTTTTCGCAATCTCGATGGATTCACGTATAAGACGCGGATGGTATTCTTCCGTCTTCGCTAACACCCGTGTAGCGTCAAACATTATTCTATGCCCAGGGCTGGAGGCAAAATGTTCAGCAACAGCTGATGCGTCCCACTGATGTAATTTTAACGCCCTTTCGTGCTCCTTAAGCCTTTGGGAGATTGAACGCTTGCTCTGTCCCACGTAGCTTCTGCCGCAGCAGCAGGGAACCTCATACACTCCCATAGATTGAAGGGGAGGATGGCTATCCTTCGGTGAAGGTAGGATATTCTGAATCTTCTTCACGGTGCAGAAGCGAGTCTTAATGTTGCCTTTATGGAGGATTCTGGCGATTCTATCGGTGACCCCGGAGATGTATGGAATTTTAGCGTATGTAAGTGGCTTCTTCCCCTTGTGGCCGTCATCTTGAGGAGGGTGTTTTTCTTTCATTGCCCTTTTAATGAAAGAGACACTATAACCATTGCCTTTCAGTGCCCACATAAGGTGTTGCATTTCATCACTGATATGCTCAGCATCACACACGATTTTGGCTCGGTGGGTTAGCGTTTTAATGACGCAGGCCTTTTGTTGTGGGTGGTGATGCGATGATGAATTCAGATACCTGTCTGTGTGGGTCTTCTTTCTGTGCACTGAATGGCCTAGGCTTCCATCCATTTTTCTTTTAACCAGTACATCTAAGAAGGGAAGACAACCTCCTTCTTCGAGTTCTTTTGTGAATTTTATGTCTGGATGTACTGTATTTAGATGTATGTGGAATTCCTCAAGTTTTTCTTTTCCATGTGGCCAGATCACAAAGGTATCATCCACATATCTCAACCAGCATGATGGTTTCTTCTCGCTCGTCTCAAGTGCCTTCTTCTCGAAAAACTCCATATATAAATTGGCAATCACAGGTGAAAGTGGGGAACCCATTGCCGCACCACTTTTTTGTTCATATATTTGCCCGTTGTAAAGGAAGTAATTGTTTCTAAGGCAGAATTCTACCAAGTTTGGGTAGTCTCCTGGTAGTCCATCACCTGTAAGAGTTCTTAAAATTTCCACTGAATCGGGGACAGGAACTTTGGTGAACAGCGACGTGACATCAAAGCTGACTAAAATATCTCTTTCGGTCACTCGAAGGTCTTTCAGGATCTCTATAAAATGCGCCGAATTATTTATGAAGGAGTCTGTTCTACCGACGAAATCCTGGATGCCTCTTGAGAGATAACGGGCTAACTTATAGGTCGGCGAACCAATGGTATTTACAATAGGTCTCAAAGGTGTACCTTCCTTATGGATTTTTGGTAGACCATATAAGCGTGGAGCTCTGGATGCGGAGGGCATTAATTTCCAATGATTTTCCTCGGGAATTGAAGACCTCTTGATCAATTCTCTCACTTTGCGCTCGATTCTGGCTGTCGGGTCTTTATTTAGTCTCTCGTAAGTATCGTCATCCAAAAGGGAGAGAACTTTCTTGCCATATTCTTCCTTATCCATGATGACCGTTGCATTGCCTTTGTCAGCTGGAAGTACGAGGATGTTGTTATCACACTTTAATTCGTTCAAGTAACGTAGTTCAGCTGCTGGTAAATTTAATTTAGGCATTTTTGAACGTCGAAGCACTCGCACAATTTCATGTCTCATGCTGTCAGCCTTGTCTGGAGGAAGTAGACGTATTGCAGCCTCTGCTCCTGCAATGATGTCTTCCGCTGGTAGGTATTTAGGTGCAATTGCGAAGTTCAACCCTTTTGAAAGAACTGAGACTGTCTCTTGGGCCAAATTCTTCTTCGATAAATTATAAACCGCACTTGGTAGTTCAGTCTGCGGCTTCTCCTGCCTCAATGCGAAATTTTCAAATTTGCGCTTCTGCTTGAGAGTGGTATCTTTGTAACACCTTATGTGGGCACTGAAAGGCAATGGTTATAGTGTCTCTTTCATTAAAAGGGCAATGAAAGAAAAACACCCTCCTCAAGATGACGGCCACAAGGGGAAGAAGCCACTTACATACGCTAAAATTCCATACATCTCCGGGGTCACCGATAGAATCGCCAGAATCCTCCATAAAGGCAATATTAAGACTCGCTTCTGCACCGTGAAGAAGATTCAGAATATCCTACCTTCACCGAAGGATAGCCATCCTCCCCTTCAATCTATGGGAGTGTATGAGGTTCCCTGCTGCTGCGGCAGAAGCTACGTGGGACAGAGCAAGCGTTCAATCTCCCAAAGGCTTAAGGAGCACGAAAGGGCGTTAAAATTACATCAGTGGGACGCATCAGCTGTTGCTGAACATTTTGCCTCCAGCCCTGGGCATAGAATAATGTTTGACGCTACACGGGTGTTAGCGAAGACGGAAGAATACCATCCGCGTCTTATACGTGAATCCATCGAGATTGCGAAAAGACCTAATAACTTTAATAGGGAGGATGGGTATAACCTCAGCCGTATATGGAGAGGGTTCCTAGCACAATATAATGGCCAACGGCTATCGGCTAAAATTCAAATCCGGAACAACAATGAGTAGCGAAAAAAACATAAATAAGCTCGGGACGAGTATAAATTCCTTACATTCTCTTGATAACGCTCCCAGTAGGAGGAGTGAAACGTCGAGTTAAAATGTTTTCTACACAGCAATACCCGAAAACCACCAGCAACATAGATAAAAGAAGCTGTGAAAGTCTTCAGACGAAAACTCACTTACAGTCCTTGTCATTACCATGTGCTGCGTTTCACTCTCGTTTGTTATAAGGGCGGCCGTTGGACCGTGTCTTAATCTTACAAAATTCCATCACAATCGAGAGAAAAAGAAATTTTTTAAAGGTTCCATTTTATATTTTAACTTTGCAAAGAAAAGGCATCTGATTGGAAAGCAGCGCATTACGATGGAGAAACGCGGACACTCGTGAAGGACAATGAAAAACGACTAGAGGACATAGAGATGTGGGCGCGAAGAAGAGAAAAAAGTATAGGATCTATGGATAAAAACCAAAGGAAGAGTGTCTCATTGTGAACGGAAGAGGAAAGTCCAAGTTGGGAGAGAGTCCAGGGAAATCTGAGAAATACTTCGTGTACACCTTTTGTGGATACTTAAATAATTCCTTCCTAGGGTACTCGCATAGTGAAGAGATAAGAGGAGGAGGTGGAGATAGAGGTAGAGGTCGCGGTACCTTGAGGTAACACAAATGCATTGTGTGTTACGGGCGCGCGCATAGTGAGCAGGTCGAGGTAAAGGTGTACCTGGCGGTTCACCAGGGGGTCGCGCGGGACCGCTTTCAAAGACAAACGAGTTTGTCTTTGGAGCGGTGTGTCGCGAGGTATATCGGGAAGCTTCTCCGTGATTGGTGCGTTCAAGTCCGTTTCATGTGACATCCTAATGTCAGATCTTGTCGCGCTTGATTTATGGGCTGAGGACTGTATTCGCGATTACTTAAAGGCCAATCAGCCACCACTTACATGCTGATGAAATGTCGTCACCATCACCACTACTATCGTTTAACATTGTAAAAATGTTACATCTAACCAAACAACCGTAATACTTGATTCCACTCAGTGAAAGACTGGCTCGTGGTCGAGGCTATGGGAAGCTGCGTGCGTAAACCTCTTTACTATGCGATACTACCTCTACCTCCACCCCAATCTCCATCTCTACCTCTACCTCACTAGGCGGGTACCCACGACTGTTGCAACTCTACTTTCTCCACCTTCCACTGGGGGTCAATTCGGCCAACGGCGGTTTCGAAAATGAGCCGAGACGAATTGCTCTTTCAGAGAATACTTGCAGCCCGGGTCGTTGTTTTGGCGAGCGATTGCCATCAGCTGAATATTCGGTATGCAAGCGACGATACTCTGCCCGTGTTTCATTCCCACTACGCACGCCTCGAGCGAATACTAAGAGAGAATGTCCGGCGCTTGGATCGATGACCTCAGCCGAAAGAGAGATAACCCGTGGACCGTTTTATTCCCTTCTCCCAACGGCGAATCCCCACCGAAACATTTGGTCCATGGTCGCTATAGTAACAGGGCCACTGCCGTTAGTTGCCCCCGAAGAAATTTTATGCGGCTCGCGTAACTAATAGCCATCTACAATTCTGCATGTACAGCAATAGTAATTTAGCAATTCATGATATTTTTAGGATACATGAAGAGTCACTCTTAGTTGTCGATCCTTCATCGACATTGCGAGCATTTTCCATGTCTTTAGCTATCAGATCAAGAGAAGGGTTCTCACGATGGAAGGTAAGGTCAACCCGTGCGGTTAATAACATCATGAATCTCAATTATATTGCCAATTACATTACTTGAAAGGTCATTCCTCTTACCACAGACTTCATTCTTCAGATAACACACGCTAATAATAAACGCAAAGGAAAATAGTAATTAATTATGAATGTGTTAGCGGTTTGTTTTCAAATGAAATAACATGAAAAATTAATCCGCAATAGCAACTTTCAAAAACTTTTTTTTGATCACTCCAAAAGACGGCTCGCACGGTTTTAGCCCATGCTAAAACGGCGATGAATTCCAAAAGGCCCGTGTCCGCGGAAAATTTTAACGAGCAATGTTTAGATCCCTTTTGAGCCATTGAAGAGAAGCAACTAAGTGTTATAATTAGCATTCCTTGTATCACGCTATTGTATTTACCTCTTTTTCACGTTGCATCACAAGAATTTAAACAATTACAAGTCAGCGGAATATAATTACCAAGGTGGTAGCCAAACTCGTGGCTATAGCTGAAGACTCTCTCTTCGGTTCTTTAGTTCATACCTTCATTGATCGTTTGTATGGAAAATGAAAACCATTCATGCCGTGTACTATTGTAGCCATGAAATACATCATAGTCGTGTACTGATTCAAATGTTAACAACTACTGGCATTGGCTGGCAAGGACTTTATCCCCACCAGTACCATGGTGGGCAAAAAATGAAATGATGGGGAATTAAACACCCGGCTTTAGTTCTAGGAGTTACTCTTCTTCGTTCAAGCGAAGACATCACATAATACTATTATTCAAAGCCAGAGGGCATTCTTTTCACCGAGAAAATAAGCGATGAGTTCGCAACCAAATATTAGCACATGTTCCTTGACATGCCATAGAAGACTTATGGATACATTCCTCATCGTGCATAGAATAGGAGGAAGAGGAAAAAACTGTCGATAGGGGGAGGAGAAAGATAAATGTAAGGTTAAGTCGAGTAACTTATAAGTTACACCCTATGATATTTTATATTTAAAATAAATACAAGTTTAAATTATGAGATAGTACCAGCAGGTGGGTAGGAACTACAGTAATAGCTACAGACGATAGCAGGCGGACGGACAGTTCGAACGCTAAAAATAGGTCATTTGGACCATTGGTATTACAATTGAGCGAAGGAGAGGAACTCCAAGAATTCAGGTCGGGGGTTAAATTCGCCATCATTTCAATGTTTGCCCGCCATGGTGCTGGTGGTGGGGTGAAGTCCTTGTCTGCCAAACCGAAAATTCACGCCTGGGTAGGTGACACCCAACCACGGCGTGGGTGCATGTGTCCACCATTGTCTGTTAAAAATTCACGATATAAAAGGCCTCTCCGAGAACTGAAAACGTGCTGTTTTCGGGGGTAAAAGAGATACAAAAATAAATATTAAATCAATAAAAACATTCCTTATTGATGAGGGGAAGACGAGATACCTTTGGATAGATTCTAGATACATTTTATTCAAGAATTAACATTAACCTCACAAAAAAATCAAAATATAAATTGTTACGGAAAGAACGTTGATTTTAGTCAGAAGCTATTCCACTTATTTAAAATACCGCAGATAAGGGCTGCTTTGGCCCAGTTTCACACATTTTTTTAAAGATTCTTCACATATTTTTTTATATATTTCACTTTCTAAGGACATTGTAACACGTGTTGACAGCTTTAAGTAAAGTATCTGAATGATTTAGCACTTTTTCAAACATTTTTTTGCTTAAAAAATGTTTTAAAAAAGCAAATTTAAAAAACAGCCTACGTTCACCTACACAGACGTCAGCGACGGTTTGGCAGGCAAGGCAAAAAAATACTTAAAAGTATCGTAAGAATAGCCAGGGCCAAAGAAAGAATTTATAAAGAGGAAATAAATTTATTTTCTGTAAGAACACACTTTAGGGGAGGTTAGAGTTGAATATATTTGCTTTAAAGGAAGTAAAAACTGTGAGTATTGCGGATATGATTTGAAGACGATGAGGTATTGATATTACTATTCCCTTGTTGAGCGAGAAGGAAGGATAAAATAATTAAGTCATTCCATAGCCTAACTTCCGATACACAGAATATGCTTATCAGAAAAACAGATAGTAGAAGGCTGACTCCAATTCCTTGATGATGAGATGGAGATGATTGGAAAAGATTTAGTGGAGCAGACGGGGGAGTTAGCGCATGAGTGTTAGCGGGACTGACTACAAAAACATTACGCCGTATAACGGCTAGACGCCGATCGCGGTCTCTAGTTAACTTTAGTTTTTATCTCATACTGAGCTATATATTAGGTTGCAAAAAGAGTATGAACAGATTGTAGTGTATCAGTAATATGTATTATAACTTATAAAATTACACCGTTTCGGACCAATCATCAAGTATTCTTAGCCTCAGCGCAAGTCGAGCACGTAATTGGTGACGAAAAGAGACCGAACAGGAGAGAGAGATCGACGAGTCATCCAGATAATGGCGAGCGGTGGTTGAGGGAGCAACCGTGATGATTGCGATGGGCCGGACGCAAACTCACAAACAACACCAATGCGGCACGCGCCGCGCTCAAACTGACAGCACGCGGCATCCGGCCGACCAGCTCCGAAAATCCTCATCCCATCATGATCCTGCGACGGGACATCATCCTCACCCATTCGACCTCATCTGTGACGGGCGACCCGCCGGAGGACATGAGGCCATATGGAAGTCCGAGAGAAAGAGGTGTCGCGAGGAACATGGCAATGAGGATTTATGACAAGAAGACGAAGCTATGCGGTTTTATAAAGCATCGCGAGTGAGAAACCCAAGGTGAAAGTAGCTCGATAAAAACTTGAGCAGGTAGAACAATTCAACTAACTCAGCAGCACATTAGAGGAAAACGTTTACACTATTAAGGGCATCAGAAATGGAATTGCGTTAGAAAAGGAAGTTTTCATGAACAGGAATGTGCTTAAGAGAGGGCCGCAGTAAAAGGTTGTCAAGGACCTTATCCGCGGCCGCCTCATAGCACGAGGAATTATTCCGGAGCGATTAAGAAATAGCACGATGATTTGAACCTGGGACACCTCGATCAGTTATCACGTCCTCTGCAACTTCACAGACACACTAAATGGCTTATTAGGTTCTCGCTGACGGAGGAAACGTTTACAAACACACAATAGCGAAGAATACATGAGCCATGTATTCCTAAAATGATAAGGGTGATAACTCAAAGGATGATAAAATTCGACATCATCTCGATCGCCAACGAATGCAATCAATGCCTTTCGTTTTCTTTGCTGAAGGATGATGCATGTGTATTTATGACTGAAATCACTTTTGTATATGTTTAGTTTGTTTTCTTTTCCTGAGTTCATTTGTTGTTTGTTTTATTTGCCTGTTTTTGCATGTTTGTTTTTATTTAGATTTTTTTTGCTGATTTGATGGTGGTGGTGGCTATGGTGATGATGAGATATAAATAAGTGATTGTTAGTGAGAAAGCCATCTTGAAGTGAATGTATATTAAGAAAAGAAAAAAAATACAGTGTGTCAAGGGATATTTTCCTTGTGTTAAATCGCATTGATACGTTAAGGAAACTACCCTATTAGTGATTTTGACTATGAAATTTAAGACTATTTTCATTTTAATAGCATTAAAGACTGGACTATCGTAGGAGTACTTGAGTAAAGGAGTATATACCCTTGCAGTGCAACGTCTCCTGGGTTTTGCAAGTTCTTTATATAAAGCCATATTTGTGATTCCATCGCACTGCAGTCTTGATGACGAATAGACGGTGAAAGCGAAGGGAAACGAAGGAACAGCTGAGAAAAATCCCGGTGTCGGCGTGCTCCGAACGAGAGGCGTAGTGTGGACTACAGCAAAACGTCCAATCCGCAGTGCTGCAATTGATTTAACCTCCTTGTAGCACACAAGTAGGGGTCGGGAAATAATCTCTACCGCTGCCGGGCTATGAACCCAGGACCACAGGGTGAGAAAGCCTGCACCCTAGCCGCTACACCAAACCGTTTTTCGGTCAGAGTAATGGTAAGCAGTATTTCGATGGGCGATTACGGCCAGATGCTAATTCGTTACCCTCCCGTTGATAAAAAAAACGGACTTTCCATCTCGTAAACAAATAAATGAAAAATGAGTTGTTGAGGCAGGGGAGGGACATGTGCGTCGAATAGCGGTGGAGTGGCGAACTAAAATGCCACACACACCACCTCGAACCGCCCATCCGGAGAAGAGTCACTTGAGAGGAGGAGAAGAAGGAAGATTGATGATGGGATGGACCCCCTCGAGATCCAGCGAAGGAAAAAATGATGAAAAAATGATAAAAAGTGAGGATGATAAAAAAAGCAAGGATGGGTGGTCGACGTGGAGGTTATTTTCGTCACTCTTTTTTTGGACGCTTTTTTTTTAACTGCAGCATTCTTCACGGATCTCATGGACCATTTTTATCCTTCCTCTAGTGTCGGTGAGATACTCGACACTGCTAGCGGGCGAAATATTTATCTAAGGGTGGATAGAATCACTGCAAATCTTGGAAAACTACATGCAAAAATTAGGATTCCGATTTTCGGTTCGTCCTTACCATAGTATCCAAGGCTGTATTAGAGTTAAATCAAGACATTGAACAGCGTTCAAGCCTTAACAATGTTGCTGGTAGTTTTTTACAAAACGAGTAAAATTGTAGTCAATATACAGAAATAAACAGCACACGAAAGCTACAGAATGAACTTACTTAACTCAAACTGGTATTTTCAGTTAGATGCTTAATCATAAATAGATTCCAGTATTGGTTTAATCTAGATATTTGTATTTACCAAGGGCTTTTTTTACTATATTTATCTATTTTTTATTTACCGGCAATTATATAATTCCTCCGGGAATTGCTCATATATATTGCACTTACTTGTCTACATTCTCACCTCTATTGGGAACTGATTTGCCATACGTTAACCAGCTGTAAATCCGCCCAAAATGTACCAAAATATCCTTCAGGATGAGGAAAAAAATGTCAGAAATGATTTTCTTATTAATATTCCAAAACAGATTATGAAAATAAATATCCTTAGTTGATAAGTACAGCTGCATTACAAAATATGACAAAGAAAACTAATTAGATTGCTATTTTCATTCTTCAATTCTAGGGTGCTCACGTTAAAATTTTAACTTTAAAAATACATTTCATTTGTATTTACCACGGTAGTACTTGTGAAACAGCGTTTCTGAGGGTGATCGAGAAAAGCATCAAGTTTTTGTTAAACTTTACCCCGAAACGAACTCATTTTATAGCCGCAGAGTATAATTAAAAGTTGAGTTTACTTGAAAATTCCGACAATTTGACTACACAACTATATTGCATAAGAGAGCTGAATTTCGTAAAATTCGAGAAAATCAGAACCGAGGCGTCTAAGATATTCGCTTCCGGTAAATTTGCAATCCGAATTCCCACAAAGTTTCCCATGCATAAATGTTGCATAAAATCAATGGGTGTATGGAACGTGTACTTATTGATATCAATAATGAACGTATTGAGTACATATATTCGGTCGGCAATCCTCCTTTAAAAAAAGCGGTGTGGGTTGAAGCAGGTCCATCAATCCGCCATCATTGGACGGAGAGGCGATCTCCGGAGGGGAGGGGGAGGAAGGGGAGTAAACGAAAGTTGGCCTCTGAAGTGCATCTTCCCTCTCTCTATCTCTCTTTTCCTGAGAAACAGTGTCTTTCAACGGAAACGGCCGACGTGCACTCACTCACTTCGGACACTAAAAAGAATGGAGATCCAGAAATACCTACATATTTATAGCACTTGTGCAGCTGTGTGCAACGACTGAGAGTCTATAAAAATTTTAATAGTTCCATTCTTAGCGTATAATCACGTTAATGGACGGAAGAGATGAGGGAGGGCCTTTCGCTCCGCAAACACCACCACATCCAAGGGGTAAAAAAAAAAACTGAGACACCGTTCGGGATTTGAAAATCACGTTTGATGGAGCTGATGAGGGTTGAAGAAAGAAAACTTATGAAACCACTTGACCTCACCTTCACCCGGACGAAGGTCCTTTACGTACACACTCATTTATTTCATTTCGATCAACTGGATAGGATGCCTGAGAGATAGGGCGCACAGTACGAGTATTTCGGCGGAAGGCGTCAAGCTAGAAAAGAAACAGCCTCCGTCGGACTTCATCTGAAAACAGCATGCAATGCCGCATTCGTGAATTTATTAAATTTATAATATAATGACTCTACCTACTTCATAAATGCAAAAATAAAATAAAAAAAACAAAAACCGGGAAATCAATTACCAGGTAACAGAAGCCGTGTTAGGTTTTTTTCTGCCGTGATAGCATTTCTAATAGATTCAATATTAAAATTTTCCAAGAAGTTTTTTCATTGCAATTTTGCAGTTTTTTCACCTATTACGCCGGTTTGTACGTCAGTGAAAATTCTCCAATAAGGCGTTCCCATGTTCCATAGGAAAACAAAAAAGAAACGCTTTACGTAAATTCCATTTCTTCCCAACTTCAATCATCAAGTGAAAAAAATCTCAAAATAGCTCCCTAGATCCACAATGCGCTGATAATATATTGAAACTATTCCCTCACGGTTGAGGGACTCGTTGATTCCAAGGATAAATATGGATCTCTGGGGCAAATTTCCTCTTCACGTTGACTCGATGCGATTAAAAAAAGTCATTTATAAGGAGGAGCTAAAATAAAACACGAAAAAAGGGTATTCAATCCGGAAGTATTAAGTACGTGGGCATTGATTGCATCAAATATATTGAATTTTTTTGTTTTCCACCTAAGTGCCCGTGCGCAAAATTCAATTCCGAGTAACAAATCAAATAAATCAACGTGGAGAGAGTGATAAATACGTGAAGCGTTCCAAATAGAAGCAATATCGAATCTCCTATGCATTTAATATTTAAATGAATTAGCTCATACGCATAGGTAGCCATAAATTTGGAGTGAAATTCAATAATCAAATAAATAGCCGTATGGTAAAGCATTTTCGCCTGATGTGCACGGAAATATTATCGCGAGTATGTGAAGCGTTCCCTATAGAAGAAATATCGAAATCTCTGCGCATTTAATATTAAAATGAATTAGCGCATCGATATAGGTAGCCATACATTTGGGGTGAAATTCAATAATCAAATAAATAGCTGTATGGGATAGCGTTTTCGCCGTATGTGCGCGGCAATTGGTATTTTCAATCAAAGCTAAGTAAAAACGTTTATTGACTAAACTAAAAAACAGCGCATAACACTATTTTTGAGATTAAATTCATTGATAAATTTTATAGGGACGCAAAACTTTTAATTAAATCAAGTCCATTCCAAGCCTAAAATGCTCATTAAAATACTCATGATGAAGTTAAAATTGCAATAACATAATTTTGTGAATCTCGATAACCCTACTTAGGCATCCTATATTATTTATGCTAGGAATCGTTTTTACGCGCAGCAAAGCAGTACTATTGACTACAGAAAACGCACCATCATTAAAATGCCGCGAAAATTTCTGCCAGTCCAATCTTTATATGAATGAAAATTGTGGAAATTTTACAACCTGTAGATTACCCCGGGAAAAAAGACTTGTACTGGCTGTGCAAACATTATTTTCCCTTAAGTAGAAGACTTAAGAATTTAACGAGGCAACAAAATATCGAGGATTTCGGAACAAGAATAAATGTACCATGTACCAAGAATCCATGTACCATGGGGGGAAAATTTATTCCAATAAAAATGTGTCGGGACGATCGGTCCATGAGAAATTTTCTTTCCTTTCTTATGGCAAGTTAAGATGGAGTCTTTTTCTGGGGCCTAAACCATGTCGAGTGAGATTCATGGAAATAATATATACTGCTAAAGAGGAAATTTATTCTCTATAAGAGTGACAGTGGTGACACAAACTTTGTGACGAAACCCCTTCACCACTAACAGTATGCACTAATAATAACAGTCATTTAGTGGTAGGAATATCTGGCGCAGCACATAGAAACGTTTAAAATTAGTTGAAACCACACAAAGCAAAGTTAAATGCCTATACATTGAAGCCACTAAATTGTAGCGTTTCTTCGGGGATATTTTTGCCCTTTAACAGAATTATCAACCGTGAAACCAGTCACGTGAAAGATACCCGATCGAAATTATTGCATCACTCAGTGATTAAATTCAAAGGTTGTTTTGGATACGTGAGGGTTGATAACAGCCACGACTTACTCACAGGAGTGAAAATTAATTGCACACTGAGGGCAGGAGAGGAGGGTCGACTCCTTACTCTGGGCCACTTCAAATCTCCCAAGACTCCACCCGGGAATTGAAACTGGGACCATCCGCACAACAGCCGATCGCTCTAATTCTCTAACTCTCTTCCGTCAATGCACACCGTCAGAATTCTAACGGCGTCATTTTGGAAATTGTGGAAAATTTATACCTGTAGAGTTACAGATGCCCCAGGAAAAAATACTTGCACTGGCTGTGCCAAATTACTATTTACTGTTATTTTGGGATATCTCTTTGGCAACGAGGAAAGTAATTTCTTACTGGCCATCGTTAGAATGGAAATTCGTACTCACTTCAGGTGCCTTGAAAGTGATAAATAAAACTAATAGCCGATAGGTGACCAGATAGCTTTCAGCGACGTCAGTGACATTACATATCTCGTAATTCAATACAACGCTTAGGACTGGGGTCCAAATATTTCCCATGGTGCTCTAGTCTCATCCAATTCACGGAAGCCCAAAATACACACACGAGTTTTTCAATTGTTAGCGCTCCTCCAGAGGGTGCAAAAGAGGGTAAAAAATACGTGAAAGGGATCTGCTTAGGCGCGGGGAGAGAAGAATGGAGCTGGCTGTGTCAAACCAATCTTGGAATTGTTGACTCATGATTATGATTAGAACTTCGCCTTTAACTACTTTGCATTACTGTTAGAACGTAGTGTACTGCGTGTACTGTATTTATGCGAAATTAAAATGTACTTTGCATTACATTTTAATTGAGGCCAGTGCGACTTTTTTAATATGTATACCTGTCGGACTAAATGAATTCCACTTGGCGAAAGGCGCAAAATGAGAGCTTTTCGAAACCAAATTGGGATTTTATGATGATTATAAATGACGAAAATTCCTCAGGGAATATTTTCAGTGGCGAAATGAATTCCCTTTTAAATAATAATGTAAGCACATTAATTTCCAATTCCTGGTTACCGATCGATCACTGAGTCATATTGAAATAAGTTCGTTCACCAAAATTGTAATTTTTTCCGATAGTGAAAGAGCATGAAAAATAAATAAACCGATATTTTTCCGTTTTGAAATCAATCGCCTACTTCTTCCGTGCGCGCCGAAAAATCGACGGCCTCAACCTTATCTTATATAAGTTGATGACCTGAGCGGGTCACCGCGTCTGAGCTACTCCTTGGCTTTGTGTGCGTGTATTTGGAAGGAATGTCCTTATCTATTTATATTTATAGGTCCAAGAGAAATGATAAATCAAGATAGATATTTTCCCGACAGAATTATTACAGAAATTCGTTTTTCCTTCAAGTAATAAATAAGTTTCATTAAGTCCAGTTGGGAATAAGTAAGAGTAACTCCTTAATTTTTTTATAAACAGCTGGTATCCTAAACAAAAGGCATATCTATCCACATGACATTTGAGGCAACTTGCATGGGAGTATTTAAATGCAGTCTGCAGTAGCGGGAAGAGAGGGGTGATATGTTTAGATGGAGAGAGTGCATGGTATGGGGGGAGGCGGAGAGGAGTTTGCGGATGTCGAGGTTCTTTAGAGAATCCTAATTGGAGGAATCCGAGAAAGGAATGGCACAGATCAAGGGAATTCAGGAGGCAAACAATCAACCGGGGCAAACAGACCTACACACAGACAGACAGACAAACGGAGAGAGAGTCACTAAGGGGCAACTTAGGCCTCCGGCGACGGCCAATAGCACGAGTGTATGCACGCGCATTGTATGAACAAGCCGTCCCAAGATGGAGGGGGGGGGGGGAGAGATCAATGGGTCCATCATTGTTTTCATGAGGTACACACTACATCTACATGATACCTTTTGATCCAGAGCCAAGGCTGTTTGGCAGGGGGTGACGAATCACCAGCATGCAGTATTCAAGGAATATCCACGGATGCTGTAATGGTTTCTGGGCTTCCACCAAACTGTTTCATGTCTGATACATAGAGTTAATTTAGGATTAATATGAGGGAATTGTAAGATGCTCGTAAATTAGAAGTTACTGGCAATTTAATGGTTTGATGTCTGATAACGACAGTTTCGCGTCGGTAGGTCAGAAGTGGAGAGTGTGATGCAAGGAGGGCATGTACTTACACTCGGTAGTGGTGATAGGAGCGGTCGATTTTCACTCAGGATTGCTCTGATTGACTGGAGTCGTTTTTGGGTTTTGAGAGAGAGGTTTCCGTGGACAGAAGTTTCTTGCAAGAGTAGTGGAGCGAGAAGCTGTCCTCTCCATTGCAGTTTCCTAGCGTTTTGGAAAGCTACAAGATACTAGTGGGATTGCCTACGAAACTGTCGTCACCTTTCATCAAACAACGCGAAGGAAACCCGGAAATAATAACAGTCTTTACCTTAAAAGCATTCGCAAGATCAACCGTGAGCTGATCGTGCGAATCTTCCACGGAGAAAAAAATCATTCGCTTTGATCAGGATTCGAACCCGAATCCCCAGATTCCCGGTCGAGTGCTTCATCCAGTTAAGCTACCGAGGCGTCATTCCCCTTTACGTAGCTTTGAAGTCCCGCTATATTTAAACCGTGAACTATCCAGCATCTTAACTTCACGGACTCGCCCGCAAGAACACTTACGGCGCGACAATTCCTCAATTGCCTTGACCAGTAGTCGAACCCGTTTCTACTGAATTCGTCTAAGGTGTTCTACCACTTAGACTACCTAAGCAACTTATTCCCTCGCAGTGTTTTGTATGAGTTAGGGGACAAGATGGTACATGCTTCCGGTCATAAAATGCCACAGGACAGCATGTTTTAGAACATAAAAAAACCTGTAAGCGAGGTAGAAGTCTTGGAAGGTACGAGAGGCAGAGCGTCTGGAGGGGCTCTGGAGGATCTAGAAGTCATAGCTCCAGCCGTGGTCAAGGCAAAGGATTTCTCCTCTGTGTAACTGCCGCACAAACACGCAGCATGTTACAAACCACATCCGCGTATCAGGATTATCGGAAAATAAATATATGACACGCGCAGGTACGCAGCAGTGGCGCCTTCGTATGCTATGAGCGAGTCTCTGCGCCATGGATCTAATGACGTCACACACGTTCCATAGAGCAGCCAATTGAAGTAAAATAGTGGTTAAGGAATGAATGACAGACGCAATTATCCCATTCACACTTCGCAAGGGGTTGGACCACCCCGCTCTCTCCTCCCTCGAGATCATTCGGACGTCCGCACCCCCTCCGAAATGAACTTTCCCCACCGACATTTACAGAATATCCACACGAAGGTCCCCCAGAATGTTTTGGCTAGAACCTTGGCGTATTTTTATTGATAACAAAGCGTCAGTTCTGAAAACAAGGACATATCTCCATAATACCTCGTTGGGTATCTTAAGAATGTTAGGCAAGAAGTGAGTAATGCAATCTACCACATGAGCACCTCTTAGTTATCAAGGAAAAATGTCACCAATAACAACACCAATCCATTAGCATTAGGGTCTCGGCTAAGATCGTTGTTTCGGGGGGCTTTGTGGCATGCATTACCTAACAGCGATAACGCGTCCGAGTTCTCATGAATATATGTATTCGGACAAGTGACTTTTATATGTCCACCAATTTTTCTTAAACATTCTTTTTCGAGCTGGTGGACTAAATATATGCATTGGAGAGCCAGCTGAAAGATTGCCATCTTTCCAAGTTTTCGAAAATTTCGGGCCACCGATTTTACCTCCAGAAACTCGCTAAATCAAGTTTCAATTATAAAGTTATTCATCTAGTATTGTACTTAAGAACTCCACAGAATGTCGATTAGTTATATCCGAAGACAAAGGAGTGAAGAGGATGAATAAGAAGGATATAGGGTAGAGGTGAAATTCCAAACGGGAAGCGGCGCGCGTGTGTTTCTCTCACCTGCTGCCAGGTGAGTCTGGCGAAGTAGACGGGCAGGGTGGCGGCGGCGACGAGATGAGCGACGGCCAGTCCGAGTCCGAAGGCAGCGGCGTCGGGCGCCCTCAGCGGAAGCATCGCGTAAACGACGAGCGCCACGAACGCCACCTACACGCAGTGGAGAAAAGAGAGAGAGAAAATCATCATTTACACTTTACACAAATTGCAACACACTTACCACCCCCTCCCGCAAACCCAGGATAACAAAATATCTTCAATAATTTGAGCCTCGAAATCTTGATTGAATAGATAGGTACAGATTTATTAATATTTGGCCGGCCTCGGTGGCGGCGGGGTAACGTTCTCGCCTGCCAAACAAGAGGTCGTGGGTTCGAGTCCCGCCTGGGTAGGTTTCCCCAGTCCAGGGCATGGTCGTTTGTGTACGTTTACTTGTTACATTTGTTGAACGCCCCGGTGTAAAATGGCCAACAAGAGCTGTATCCGGTGGTTTGGGAATAAAATAAAAATAAAATAAAAATAATACTATTTATTAAAGTATACTACCGATTAAGCTAGGTATGCATGGAGCTTTTACGAATCACTTCGGCCATCTACAATACCACCATGGAGCTCCCTCTTTTATTAAACATTAGGTAAGCCTACTCAGTTTCATTCTGCCTATAAATCGCATTTTCTTCCTCCACTTCCCTTGCTTACCAAACATTCTTCCTTACATCACATACGTATTCAACATCCCTGCTAAGTACCTACTCCCTCAGTCCTAACCCTCTGTGTCCGCCGTGTCTTATATAGCATTCTTCCATCGCCCATCATGTCTAGTTCGTCTCGTCATGCACTTCGTCGTTCGCCTTTATTTCCATCAACATTTCGAAAATAAATAACCTCATTCTGCCTTATGAGCTTTACATGATGAAAATAATTCAAGATGGAAAAATTCTGTATTTCTCGGTGAAAATGTCATTTCATAAGTTTTTATGAAAAGAGAATACCAATGGTGCTACTTTTATCATCAAATATTTCGCGTACAATTCCGAGAAAAAACATTCACCCCAAGGAATTTCACTCAAATGGCTAGACATTAATCTGAAGAGGCCTCGAGTCTCGCGCGAGAGCTTTATCAGACTCTGTCACATGTAGATGTCGCTGAGAGCAGACCGGAAAGTTATCAATCTCCATGGAGCTCCTCATGCGTACTGAACGAGTTGCAAATAAATAAACGCAGGTCAGAGTAAAGTGATTATCCCACCTGTTTAAGAATGCTCCGGTTAATTAGCAAAGCTTGTGAAGACTGGCGTGAGAGTGGTGAAAAGACAACACGTTGACATCATTTTGAGCACACATGATGGGGCACGTAATTTTGGGGAGGCGGAAAGACGTCCAAAGAAAACAAGACTTCGTGACATAGGATTTTATTTTAGATTCACAATCCAAAAGCTTAGTTGTATAGCGTGATAGAAGCGATGTCGTCGGAACTCGTGGGCAGTATCTACTTTTTTCTTTACGCACACGTAAAAATATTGACTGAAAACAGACTCCGCCATTTTTTTTCGTGTACATGGGTAATGTTAAACTAAATAAATAAATAAAATCTTTAGAAAAATCACCAATTGCAAGTAAAAAAAAAGAAAAAAATTTAATAGATTTATTTGTATTTAACAAAAGCAATTGCTTAAACAACGCCAAGCGGCTGAATTTGGTTGTTTTTAGAAAAAAAAGTTTTTCGTGAATTTCTATCAAATTTGACTTCTTTTGCGTTGTTAACTCGCGGGCATAGAAAAACATAAATTGAGAAAGTTATGCAACACTTTTTTTGAGAATTTTCGCCCTCCTATCTAGAAATAAATATTTTAAGGTTTTGGCCAACCTTTCTCGATTTCAACGCTCTCTCTGTGCGTCGTCACCAATCATACGGCGAAATTAGGGGAGATATTTCTTGAGGCACATGGCGTGTTCTTGATTACTGTTCTCTTTTAATATTCAGCCGCAAAACATATTAAAATATTTTAACGTTAAAATTAAAGAAATAAAAAAAGAGTTAAGCTTTAAGGTACAACCCGCACCGACTTTTAAATTCGAATACGGTCGAGAGGTATCCATTATATATTTTCGCCATTCTATGCGTGCTAGTAGTAGCAGCAGTGTATATTTGTTTTTGGGGGGCATCGTATCAAATATAAAATATTTTGTGATGATTTTGTGATTTTGATTTTGTGCGCTGCATCACTTCATGCATTCAAAGAAATCTCGATAATCTTGAATTTCTCGAATTAGAAAGAGAAAAAATTGAGCCACTTTCGCCACTCTGTCAGCGTTTCCGTTTCCACGTCCTCCCATATACTCTGGTGCCCGCATGAAAATAATACAAATAAATACCGGACTTACATGTGAACGAGGGGGAACGAACTATTTCGCACTCGACCGGCCGAACCTTGAATATGCAGGGAGCGTATTGGATCTCGCGAAAAGGGACTTAATCCATCACAAAATACACACTATATTCGTGACAATATACCTTAACAATATTCAGCGGAAAGCTTAATAATATACATTTAAAAAAAGGATTAGAGCTCGTAAAAAAGGTGTCGTCAAAAACTGCTACGGACATAGAAAGAGCGTTACACATGTCATCTTTTACACGAATTAGGCTGGGGGCCGCTAGAAACTATGAGGCTACGGGATAGGCTTGGATTTCTTGAGTAATTAGGAACAGCTGTACTTCAGAGCAACACGGAGAACATTAAGTGAGAACCCATCTATATTTAATCTCTGTCCTACAAAATTGATAAATTGAGAGAATATTATTTCCGAATGGAAAAGAGTAGGAGTTAGTTTTTCCTCCGACCTATAGCTGTGTTGGTTAAATGAATGGTAGGTGAGACACAGTGCCCGCATCTTCTTCTACTTTCTTCTTACTTTCTTTTGGTTGACGGCTAACTCCCCCTGCCAAAAACCTATTGAGGAGGCTCGCGGAGCGGTATGATATTTTGATGGAATTCATCGTCAGCTCATCAGAGGCGACCTAAAGATCTCGTAATGGGAAAGAGTGTCAGGCGCGACCTTGTGACGACGCGAAAGTACTATCGGTGAGGAAGAACACGCACCACCCTCTCTCCACAACAGCCCTCCCCCCTGAAATTCTCCCCCCTCCGCCCCCCAATCATTTTCGTGGAAGCAGCAGGGCAAACAAAACCCGCGGCCGCGTAATTTCCTTGAGAAAATACAAGGCACTCGCAATCCGCCCAACCCAAGATAAGACTAATATTTGCTCTGGACGGGAGTGCAGATGTTCTCCGGGCGATGAACTGCTTCGCAATCGGCGAGGAATTCAAAGCGGACAAGGTGACTTGGGAGATGAGAAAGGATGGTCAGGAACGGAAAGGGAATGCTCATTTTTTCTTTGGGTACTAATCATTCAGAGTGAAGGCCGGCTCATAGAACAAATCAGGAAGCAATTGTAATTATGCTCTAAACGAAAAATTGGCTTCACAGCTTTGGAGACTTCATAGAAAAAAATAACCGTGGAATGGAGGCCATCCACCATTCTTCTACGTAACTAACAGCTAACTTCCGCATGAACTGAATTGCAAATGAGTTTAGTTGTATTTTGACAGCATTGATGTCTTTTTTTCGGAGTTCAATTCTCACTTCTCAGTTATATCCACGTTATTTTCCACCACGAGAAGTCTTATTCCATGATCCACCGTTTGAATTGACTAAACACGAGTTAAATAGGTATAAAAAAAACTAAAAAAAAAACACTGCGCGATCCTGAAAATTCACACTAATTTCCCCGTAAATTCAAAATCCAGCAAACCTCATGCTAACTCATTTGAAAACCTCATTCCGTTTATTTAGGCGATAGCATTAATACATACAATTCCCGACTATTTCATTCTAGGAACTACGTATGGCTGCAATGGAATCTCACACTAAGTGCCGCCTACGGATAATATGTTGGTAATTTTTCGTTCAACCGGCCTAAAGGGAAAAGTATCAAGGCGAATACGTGGAAGTGAAACAATTCCTCAAATGAGAATGCAGGAATTTTTAAGTAGTAGGTACATGCCTAAAATTGGTTGGGATGACTACTCAGTTGCTTCAAAACGCCACAATCCGACTGCAGGTTGGTATTTTGTTTTCATTTCCTGATTACTGATAGCAAAAACCTTGGGATACCACCTTCTATCATACTTGGGATACCATATTCTAACTAAAAAATAGAAAATAAAAATAAAATAAAACACAAACTTTTTTTTAACAGGATTAAGCACACTCAATGATAAATAATTAGCTTTCCATTACTCGAAGAATAAATCGTGGATGTCAATCCTTGCTCACCAGTCAGACTACTATACACCAAACACAGAAAATTTTTATGCGTCCTAGAATTGACATTAGAGTGTATATTTACCCGAAAATCACATAAAAAAATTCCTCATTATTTTCACAGTGATGGAATATTTACACATTCGGGAACAAATGCAGTAAACTTCTATAATTTGATATACAGGCCAGAGCTGATTCAAGGTTGAAAAGTGTCTTCTTATATCCTCGAGAAAAAGTTAAAAATGGTCTTCCCTTAGGTTATTACATTTTCAGAAATACTCCGTAAAAGTTTCGTGGAATTAAGGTAAATTGATCCCTCATTTCTCATCATAGTAACATCATTCAATTTTAGTCCGATTCAATCTTTCTTATGCTTGTATTTCATTTTTTCTGAGCAGTTATGTTTTGCCGTTGACGAAGGCTTTCCGGCTCTGCTGAGCAGTGAACGTTCAGTTCCCAGCTATCGGGGTCACAGCAGGAGACATTTTCAGAAATGAGAGAAGGAACGGGCACTGTACCAATATACATGTCCATTTCCAACGATAAAATTAGGGAAGATGTGTGTGCCTGAATACCTGTTCTTCTTCCCGTTTCTGATGTCTCCTGCTATGATCCTAAAAGTTCGGAGCGTAACAACGCGCACGGCGCAGCAGAACCGGAAAGTCTTCGTAGATTAAAAAACCTTACGAATTAGCTCCTTAAACCACCAAAACAAGGGACAGAGCCTTGCCGCTATTCAAATTTGGCGTTAATCTTGTGAACGCCACCTACTGGGCGCAAGTGGAACTATTTGCGCACCACAACGGTGAACGCCATCTGTCGGGAATGTCGTTGAAATGTGACGTCAAGGATATTAACGTTGAGGGTCCTGCTGTGCACTGGGCACAGAAAGGAAGCCGAAAGTCCTCTTGGGGTTGAAAGGATTAGCGAGAAGCGAGAGGCGCCACTGAAGAGCCTCATTAGCGCCCACCGAATGACCACCACGACTCAAATTAAGAGAAGATACTAGGAAGCTTCCAAAAACGGGCCCCGCTCACGTGTCAACACTCGCGACGAAAAAAAAGAAACGCGTCGGGCGCAATGATAAAACATTTCGCGCATTTCTCCCTACGTCGTGTGAGATATTTTGGGATGGTGGTGGGTGATGACGGATGCTGTGACTTTGATGAGCTCGCTCCATTCCTCTGAATCATCCCACGGCTCAAGTTTTATGAACACCCCATTTTAACACGCCACGGGAGTTCCGCCGCAAAACGAAGTTAACGACACATTCGGGAAATTTTAAATTAATCATAGGAGGCAGAGGGGCGCGGAGGTTGCTTAGCGGTAAGCGAACTCAACTCCCAACCCGAATTTCGAATACTAGGGCACACAAAAAATTATTTTAGAATTTTACAAAAATTCAAGAAAATATTTTCTGGGAATTTTGGGAGGCAAGAAGCTCCCTCTACCTACTGGACTCCACTGGCGACAGACAGATGCATCAGTCTAAAAAATCAGATAACGTAGCTATCCCTCCGTGCCCAGAATGTCCAACTACATCTTGAACTTATCCGGTGACACTCACGTAAACATTTCATTCCACCTTTTACGTGAAGATTTCACCAAACTACTTTCTCAAATACAGATACTTCTAAACTTGAAATAGGTATAAATGTTGGCAAGGATCAGAAATGTATTTTGAAAATCTCACCTACGTGACAGATTGTTTTAAACGACTAATGCGTCAAAGAAATACGCTCGTTAGAGGGGGGGGGGCAATACGTCCCCTTAAGTTTGTATGATACATTGACTCCAAACCGATGATAATAGCGAACTGCAAGATGAGTACATGAGCCTCGATTTGAGATAAAAGAACAAGAAAGAAATAGAATCAAATACAGGAAAATTGTGACCCTAAAGGAATCCTTATTTTTCTCAAAAATTGTTCAACTAAAACATCTAAGACGTATTATGTATCTCGTTCCGTTTCCAAAGACAGTACATAAAGGATACCTAGGACCAAATGCTTACAGGTAATGGGCACGTCGCTGGGGAATAGTTACAGACGATAGGGAGTGATGATGACGATTTGCGTCAAAAAGCTTCGTTGACTTCCGCAAAAAAAAGATAAAAGTGCATTAATTTTCCCTCGATTCATTCTGATTGAGTCACCAACTTTTCACGAAAAGAGAAATCTTAGTGTCCAGTTAAACGATAGGAGATTGCTTGATTTTGATAAAGCCTCCATAGAAAAAGCCTCCATAATTACTATGTACAGTGGTTTCCAAAAGTTTCTTGACAAATTGAGCGACGCCACTTCTGCTCCTCATAGAAATTGAGCATAACTTACTTCTATTATTGTTCCTGGTTACGCGCCACAAATGTTTCGTTTGTTAGCAAATATATGTTGTTCTCCATCGTAAGAGGGTAGCATAACCGTGTTATTGCATATTTATCTTCCTTTCATTGATTTATTTAGTTGACAATGATTTGTTCGTGAGCTCTAATGACATTCTGGCCCCCCACAGTTCCTGTTGGTTTGTATTGCGTATTTTAAGCCTTGCATTGCATGGAACTATCCGTGTTTAATAATTACTACTATTTTTTCAATTTAACCTCATGTGTATGGGTGCTATTTGTAAATTTAATTTTATGATTTCTTCCGTGCGTGAAATAGTGCATTGCGGTGTTTCCTGAAGTAGATATTTGAGGTTAGTGTGCACTACTTAGCTCGATTTCTAATTGGATTTTGTGAGGTTGATGACATTTTCTTTATTGTGAAGTGATCAAGCAAAACATCTTTGTTGATTTTCTTTGTTTACTGCGATGTGTTAGTGTCCAAAATATGTCGAGAGAAATACTTGGATGCACATTCAATCTTTCAGTAGTGGTATTACTGTTGCCGTCGCCTCAGGCAGGCATTTGTTTCTCTCGAGCATACAAAAGTATACAATCGTGGGACGAATGGTATTATATGAGTTTTTATTCAGATTCGCGAGTAATGGTGCAATTATTCTTAGCTTTCTGTATGCGCTACGGCGATAAAAGTTAGCGATAGCCTCTGAGATGCTAATTAAATGAAGCTTGAGGGTGCAGTCTACTGAATTATTGGCGTTCCGGTATATATTCGCCCAAGGGATGTAACTTCAAATTTTCTTTTGTTTAATTTCATTGAGAAAATATTTTTTCGATTAGCGTCATTATTATTGATTTCTTTTCGACTGATAACATAGCAATAGTAAATGAAAATTTCCTTCTTTGTCTAATTTGAGAGTCAAGAACTTATTTCTAGCGATCCCTAATTTGGACTCATGTCGATTGCACGTAAGTATTTTGTAATGATCAATGTAATTTTTTATTTCGTCATCTGAGTTATTATGTAATGTTATAGCCGTGTTCTTAGCCTTCATAACCTTCACATACTTCTCGAATTTGTTTTTATTTACTATTCGTGTGTCATATGTTTCTGGTTTCCAAATCAATTGTTGCGAACACTTGCCAAGGTCCAAGTAATCTATCAGTGCTGATACTTCCAGTTTGTCTGTGGGCCAAAAAAAAAACAACGTGTTGATGTTGTGAGCTGTCGTTAACCCTTCCTTGGCTGTGAGGGGTGACTCAGTTACCCCAAATTATGTTTATGTTGGTTAGTTTTTTTATTTTTTATTTTGCCCCTTTGATATTTTTTGTATTTGAGCCTAACCACTTTGTCATTATTTAGACAACGAATGATTTTTTACATTAAAAATTGTTTTTGAAAACTTCAATCATTATAATTAGGGTAACTGACTTAACCCACATATCTGTTGGCGGGAAGAAAAACTTAGCTGTTATATGAGTGAAGGGAAGTTGAATGCAATACATTTTATTATTTTATAACTCCAATAATGTCAATATGGCTCTGTGACGTGACTTCCACGTGACTTCTACGTGACTCAGCTTTAGTATTTATTTTTTCATAGTATGCTATTCAATGTACGCAGTTATAATAGCAAAATATGACAGATTCCTGCCGTTTCGCACAAAGCAACGTAAAAACCTAAATGAAGCCAGTAATTTACTTATAAATTATACAAAACAATATATTTTATCGTTGAAAAAATAACCATTGTGGATAGGAAAGATTAAAATACAACATATTATTTATGAATTATAAATGGGGTTACCTGAGATACCACGTGAGATTTGCTAAGTTTTCTAAGCACAGTCACGGAAGCGTTAATGCACTATTCTTGACGGCCCGATTTCTTAGGGTGCGTTCACGTAAAACGCTGGTTACAAGCGCCTGAAAACCAGCAGTTCATTTCCGGCTGTTACAAGCGCCGGCGTTTATTGCGGCCTTTCACGTAAGAAGCTGGAAACAAGTTGTAGTCCTCAGCTGTCGGGATGCCTTCGTCAAGTGATGATGAAGTTTTTTTTTTATCAAAAAACGTAGATTTTAAGCCAGCCAGTAAGAGAGTAGGGGCGCATGATATTAATACCGAATGAAAGATTTGAAATTGAAAAAAAAATGAGGATATTCTTTGTTTTTGATTTGTACGTACTTGTTTTTTAATTTGTATGAATTTTTATGAGCAGTACACAGTCTTTTTTGAAGCCTAATCACAACATTCATTCACAATTACAGAATCATCTGCTTCGCTATCCACTCCTGCACACGAGTTGTGAGCCAATTTCTTACAAATGGAACAGGTGACCCAGCCCTCAAGAGATTTTAAATGAAAATCACCGCTGTATAAACATATAGTCGTCTCTTCATCCCATAATTCTTTTTTCCCATTTTTTTCTTGCTTCCCCATTGCGCCCCACCCGTTCTGCCCTATAAACACGTTTACACTTACCTAAGAACAGACGCCGACTAACTGACCGAAAATTACATTCATTCAGATGTTTAGTTATACCATAGAGTACGTATATATACTTACTCTATGGTTATACGAAACTAACGATAACTTCAAACACATACAAAAAATATCTGTAATTTTTACTCTAGAATGTGACTTACCATCGATACAAAATCTTTCGAAGTTATAAAACAACGGCTAAAATTCACACATCTCTAGTTCCCATGTTAAGCCTCAGTTCAGTAAACTGACATGGCTGCAGAGGATGCGACTGAGCTACCAAAGTTGCGGTCAAACTGTAAGAGCATTGGCCGAATCGGAATTAAGATTTGCGAATAGAAAAACTGAGGAAACTCACGTCCGCGCACAATTTGGGCATTCGGAGTGTTTTCTTTCGGGCTCCATAACGAGGTTTTTCCCGTCTGCATATTCGTATTGGTACACATCGTTTATATTTCAAAAATACGTGGCTCAGTAACCTAGCATGTCTATACGCGGTATTTGCGGTGAACATCTGGGAGGCTTCGAGTCCGAAGTAATCTCACTCTCTTTCATTTTTAAACGAGACATTCTTGCTCTCATTATTATCTTTGTATATGAATCAAGAAAAAGTTAATATTGAATTTTTTAAACGATTTAAGCCATTAAAATGATGTCTCTATGTACACATTTATTTCTGAACTGATCCATCCACGGAGAAAAAATAAGGAGGGGTGGTGGCAGTGGTTGTATCTTCGTGCTCCTTTGGCTAATTAGTGCCAAATCTCCGTTGAGTCAAATTCCTATTCATAGTAACTACAATTCTCATTTAGTAACCAGATACTTTTGTATTTGAAATCATTTTGATAACCATAGGTTAAGAAAAATTTTAGTAACTCGATCGATAGTCATAGTTTTCAAATTTTTTTGTATTTGGCCTTTAAAAAAGGTGGGAAATTTATCCCTCGTGATTAAAAGCACCAACGCTTTCCTTCCAGTGCGTGTGCGAAAAACAATTATCTCTAATGACTAGGTTTGAAGAAATGGTATGTGAACTTTTTCACATTTAATACTCCGACGGCTATTAATAATTATGCACATTTGACCGAATGGGTATCATCCATTTATTCAAGTTTTGAATATCTTTTGAATAATCATACCGAAATATTTCTATTTATAAATCTATTGGCCTCGATTTCTGATTTCACCCCATTTCATAGAAAACCAAAGGGAAGGCTCATTCACTCCACTAAAATATTACTGAAAAATCACTGGTGAGCGTAATAAATACGTTTAAAGGTATGGATGACATCTATTGTATTCATAAATGTATAATAATAATTTGTGCTTTGTGATTTATCATAATTTTAATGCATCTACATAATACTCCGCAATCCGCCATAATAGTCGTGTGTGGGACGGTGTTATAGGACACCAGCCGTTTACATATAAAAGGAAATGCTCTAACGAAACTTCGAGGGGCATATATTAAAGTCATGCATCGTAAAGAGGAAAAGTTCCTTTGTATTTTATTGATTTCACGGATTAAGTCTTCCTGCAACGGATCCCATATATTCGATGCATATTCAAGGCGTGGCCGGACGAGTGCAAAAAGCACCTGTCTTTTACTATATTATCCGAAAATCTTCCCACAACGTGCTGGACGAATCCCAGCTTCTTCAGGGCCCTGCCACAAATATTTCTTATGTGTGTTCCCCCTGATAAGTCTTAAATTATCGCAACTCCCATATACTTCACTTCGTCAGTCGCTTTTATGTTTACACCATCTACAGCATATACAAGGAGATATTTGGACTACCTCCGCAAGACTTTACCGCCGCGAAAAGATATCAAATGATGAACAATGTTAAGACGCAAAAATAAAGAAAACGGCAAGGCAACAATAGATTGTAATACAACGGGACATTAAACAATAGACAGGTCAGCGACCATTTTAATTAGTGGAAATGTAAGCAGCAAATTTCATTTTATCACGACTTTCTAAGAACTACAGCCATTTCCAAAGAACGTTAGTACGGATGATGATGCAAAACACCAAACGCGCACGATTGAACTAATACATTTTAATTCATTGAAAATAACTGAACCCAAAAGATTCGGTACAATTTTATGTTTTCGCTTCGAGTGTTAAAGAATTAAGAGTTAACTCGTTAAGTTAATCACTCACTGCCAAAACATTTCCGGGACACGTGTTAATATACACAATATATCTATAGTGAGTATTTTGAATCGATCGATCGATCGGAAGAATCGCTTTTGTTTCCAATATAAAATAATACTTTAAATATCGAATGTGATAATACTTTGATATCGAATCCATCCAAAAGCTCCATATAATATTCTACGGTGATTTTTTCACCCTTTTAAAGGCATTCGATGAGAATGGCACCGCGTGCATCCCAAAATACTGTGTCCATGTGAAATTGATACCACAGAGTTTCCCAAACATTTACAGTCTTTCCATGGCTTCAGCCACAGTTTTTTCGCGCAATAAATAATATTTAGGTAGCACGCAAAATTCACCTTTTCCGTCATTGCTAAAATTCGCAAGGTTTCCTGCCTTCGATGTCTGTCAAACGCAAACTAAACGACGCACAGTGGGCTAGAATCGAAAAAAGCTGGCCAAAAGCTCAAAAACAATTTTTTGAGCTGGGAAGTTGAAACTTCGCATACATACTTTCAAATAAATTTATCATAACTTGCCTGATTATTTCTTCCATGTGATTTCACGTTTACAATATATTTGGGGTCAAAGTTGAAGAAATTTAGCGAAAAACATCCACCCTCGATTTTTTCTGAAAATGGCCTAAGTTATCCACGTGCAGTAGGTTCATGAATAGTTTCATTGAAAACACTATTATACCATCATAATAAGTACTTAGTTTTCTTCCATTTGGATGGTTGCCAAAGATTTTCTTATATCATTACCATAGATATATAACAAAATGGCGGAGCCTTTTTTCAGACATTTTTTTACATAAACGTAGGGAAAAAGTAAATACTTCCGCTGACTTCCGCCTAGTGACTTATACCATGTCGTTCTATGAAGCTTCTACATTGTAAACCTAAAGTAAAATCCTGCACCAACAAGCTATCCCGAATTTTTAATCGTTTTTTCGAGAGTACTCTTATTATGCAATCGCTGGGCACTGCAAGAGGCACTCTGAAAGGCTTCTTTCTTTGAGTGCATTTTATGTACTACTACGGAGAATGGACTTACATAGTGTGCTTAACGTAGGGAAACTGACTCTTTTATAAACAAACAAACTCTCTTTTTAGGCGAAAGCCGTCCATGATCCAAGGGCTACTCCTCCCAGCCTCCCATAGCTATTCAAAGGTCTACCGACAAGGGTCATTTTGTTGCACTGTTGAAGTGCTGCTGCGGTTCTGACAAAAGCGCCATTTCTTAGAAATATTTTACTGAAAAAACAATAAATAAACAAAAGCAACACAATTTTCACTTTTTACCAACTAGAATACAGCAATTAGCATTTTTAGCAATTAAATAATAGTTTTTTCATTAACTATCTCCTCGTTAAAAAAACAGATTTTTTTAACTAAACAATAACTTCTTCGGCAATTTGGAAGTTTTTCCTGTTGAATTGGTGTAAATTCTGAATTTCTCAGATATGGCATTACGAATTTTCTTCGGAATAAATCCTGATTTGCGACTATGACCCTAGGGAGAGGAGGATAAGAAGGGTGCCCGTGATTGAGGAGAGAGGCAGGCCATGAGGCCCCTGTTTTTTTTCTCATCCCAAAAAGCGTTTCTTTCCTCCTCCTCCCACCAAATTACTTTTGAATTCCGAATACCAGTATTGCGAAGACGCCATTCTTTGAATGCAGAAGGCGCTGTTATGGTATTACAAATAACGCTATTTTGGAATTCATAAAAACACCACTTCGAGATTCCGAAAGACGTTGTTTCGGAAATCAAAAAACGCCCTTACAGTTATCCGAAGACTCCAGTTCACTTTTCCGGCATCGCGCGTACGGTATATTCGCATTCGGATTTTGTATTTTGTATTTTTTCCAAAATACGCCATTCAGGTATTCAGAAAGACGCTATTCTGATATAATGCCAGAAGATATTCCAAAATTTCAAAATAACCTTTTTCGGAATTCACAAAACTCCCTTCCGGTTTTCCGAAGACATTATTTAGGCTATCCGATGAAATTATTTTTGTCTTCCAACACAAGATAATTCGCAATTCCGAAAGACTCCATTCACGTATTCCGAAAGATGCTATTGGATTTCCGAGAGAAGGTTTTTACGTATCCCAAAGGACGCTATCTTTGTATTCCGAAAGTAGCTATTCCGGTTTTCAAAGCACTACATTTTTTACTTCCATAAGACACTATTCCACAATTCCGAAAGACGCTACCTTAGAATTCCGAACAGGCACGATTTTTATTCCATGCAGTGCCTTTAATATTCCACAATTCCAAAAGAGGCTATTTTTATTCCAAAAGACAATATTATTATTCCAAGAGACGCTATTTTAATCTGAAAGACACTTTTTAGAAAATAGCGGAATTCCATTATAAGATATTTCGGAAGTACAGATTTTCAAAAGCTGCTATGTTCATTCCGACAAAAGCTATTTTTATTCCAAAAGAGGCTTTTTTAATCCAAAATACGCTACTTTATTCCAACATACGATATTTGTAGTTAAAAAGACGCTATTTATATTCCAAAATACGCTATTTTAATCCCAAAAGACGCCAACAGAGATTTCCAAAAGGCGCTATTTTCACTCCGAAAAAAGCTTTAACTAAAACACACGAATTCCATGAGACCCTATAACGAAATTACAGAACGCAAAAAGGTGCTACTTTAATGCCAAAAGACGCTATTTCCAAAATACAGAATTCCGAAAGGCATTACTTTCACTCAGAAAGACGCTATTTCGGAATTATAGAAGTCGAAAAGGCGCTATTTCTATTCTAAAACAAGCAATTTTAAATCCGAAAGACAATATTTCAGAAGAACAGGAATCCAAAAGACAATTTTTTACCCCGAAGGACGCCATTTTCATTCCGAAAGGCGCTATTTCGGAATTATAGAATTCCAAAAGGCGCTATTTCCATTCCGAAAGGCACAAGTTTCATTCCAAAAGACGCTATTTTGTAATAACACAATTACAATAGGCGCTATCTGCATTCCGAAACGCTGCTTTTATTCCGAAAGACGTTATTTTGTATTCCAAAAAACACTATTCCAAAAGACGCTATTTTTATTCCAAAAACCACTATTTTTATTCCGAAAGACGCTATCTTGAAATAAAAGCACTCCAACAGACGCTAATTTCATTCCAAAAGACGTTTTTCCGGAAGATATAGCATTCAAAAGGCGCTATTTTCATTCGAAAAGGCGCTATTTTCATACCGAGAGGCAATATTTTCATTTTGAAAGACCCTATCTCAAAATAATTAGATTAAAAACGGCGCTGATTTCATTCCGAAAGGCACTATGTGGGAATAAATTCATTCCGAAAGGAGTTGTTTTCATTCCGAAAGACGCTGTTTCGAAATAACAGAACTCCAAAAGGCGCAATTTGCATTTTAAAAGACGCTTTTTCGAAATTACGAGATTCCAAAAGGAGCTATTTTCATTCCAAAAGGCTCTATGTTTAATCCGAAAGGCGTTATGTTGGAATTACAGAATTCCAAAAGGAGCTATTTTCATTCCGAATGACGCTATTTTGGATCCGTAAGACGCTATTTTGGATCCAAAAGGCTCTATGTTTCATCCGAAAGGCGTTATGTTAGAATTACAGAATTGTAAAAACGCTATTTTGGATCCGAAATACGCTATTTTGGATCCAAAAGACGCTATTTTTATTCCGAAAGGCGCTATTTTTAACACAAAATATGATACTTTAACCGAAAGACGCTATTTCGAAATAACATAATTTCAAAAGGTGCTATTTTTTCGAAAGGTGCTCTTTTCATTCCGTAAGGTGATATTTTTAATCTGAAATACGCTTTTTTTTAACCAAGATACGCAATTTCGAAGTTTAAGAATTCCAAAAGGCACTATTTTCAATTCAAAAGACGCTATTTTTATTCCAAAAAGAGCTATTTTTGATCCGTAAGACTATATTTGGAATTACAGAATATCAAATGGTGCTATTTTCTTTCTGAATTGCGCTATTTTAATCCGAAAGGCGGTTTTTAGAATTACAGGATTCCAAAAGTAGCTTTTTCATTTCCAAAAGGTGGTATTTTCATCCCGACAGACGCTTTTTTGGATCCGAAAGACGCTATTTAGCAATTACAGAATTCCAAAAGGCGCTCTTTTCATCCCGAAGGACGCTATTTAGGATCCGAAAGACGCTATTTTGGATCCGAAAGACGCTATTTCAAAATTATAGGATTCCAAAAGGCGCTATTTTCAATCCGAAAGACGGTATTTCGGAATGGCAGAATTCCAAAACACGCTATTTTTCTGAATACCAGAACTCTGAATGACGGTATTTAGGGATTCTGGAATACCGATAGACCCTTTTTTGGAGTTCTGAAATATGCTATTTTCCATAGTACCTGAAATCCGAACGAATTCAGAAAGGCCTGATTTCTGAATTCACAAAACGCCCCTTCGTTTTTCCATAGACTCCATTACGGCTTTCCGAAGACCCTATTTCGATATTCCTAAGATGCTATTTCGTTATTGGGATGTACGCCTTTTGTGTATTCCGAAAGACGCTTTTTACGAAATGAGGTGTTTCCATATGCCAAAGACGCTATTCCTAAGTCACTTCGTCATTCTCAATGCTTCTTTTCATTAACAGGTCACATCCAACCTTCAAGATCATAATGATGCTTCATTCTTTCTTGTAGGCAGTCGACATTTTTTAGTTTTAAATTTTCTGATAAGATTTTCGCCGAAAGTTTGAAAGATCGAAGAAGTCCGACTAGAATACATGCGGAATAAATTATACATAAGAAAATATAAGAAAAATGGGACTAAAAGTAAATAACTAAACACCAAGTGAAAGTTTACGTCAACCTCAAACGACATAGACCCCATAAAAATAGAAGGCATAAGTTTGATAATGTTTAAACTTTTTTAAATACTATAACCGTAATCTATGCATAACGTAAAATGATCCATATTCTATAAAATAATATTGGTATTTGTGAATATTAGTAACTTCTATTAATGTCATGTTGCCAAACGGGGCCGCGCGGGGCCAGTGCGGGTTACCAGGAAGCAAAGGTTCGCGCGCAAGACGTGGCAACGCAGCATTCGTTCGCTCTGGTGGATTTTTAAATGCCCATAGGTAAACTATTCAACATAAAAAACATTTTTTTTTATTTTCATTTAAAAATCATTTGAAAAATTTTATGTTCATAGAAAAATTGCAAATAAATTAAGAAGTGTTTCTATCAATTTTATTTTTTCTTTCGGGGTAAACTGTAGGACTAGATAGTGTTTAAACATTTTAATTATTTTCCTACAAAATATTCGTTCTAAAATACGCAAAAGCCATTTTATTATTCTACATTAATGTTTGAAACTTATTGTGGAAGATGAATGTAGTACACGTAGTAGTTTTCCCTACGTTGAGTTACAAAGTTCATGAAGTTGACAAAATGGCTAATTTAATGGCGCGTGGAGTCATTTATTGCACTCGCGTTTCTTGATTTTTGAACTTTTCATTAAACAAAAAATAAATTAGAATTTATAAAAAAATATCGTTTAAAATGACGTATCATTCATTATTATGGCATGCACTAGAGTCTACATATAAATTTGCAAAGTACAGCGGGAAATCATTTTTACGCTTACAGTAGTCATGAGCTCCAATATTGTTGAGATAAATTGTACTTAAATGTCTAATTGCGGGCATTCAAATCCTCTATTCATTCAACAGGTGTAAAAACCACATCTCGCCGAATAAGTTGAACTTCCCAGTGTGGGTATCTTCTGAGTATTGCCTCATTATTCTCGTTTTCGATCGGGCTTCACAATTTGCCAGATCAAATAAACAGAGTAAGATAAAAGCGCAGACCCACCTGCCACGCGCCTTCCGCTGCGACTGCTGCGATGACGTTGCCCCCGCCGTCCCCTCTGACGCTGCCCGACGCGAGGAGCGGCACGACGCCGGGCGTCCCGACGGCCGCCACCACCGCACCCAGGCCCAGCAGGCCCCTCACGGCCCACGGCAGGATGCGGGCGTCCTTCTGCCTCAGCTGCGGCGCGTGCAGAACGGCCAGCACGGCCGCCGCGCCCGCCGCCACGACGGCCACGGGCGTCGCCGCGGCGGCCGCCTGCGCGCTGGAAGCGGGCGTCGCGGCGCGGTACGGCGCCGAGGCGTAGAGGGCGGTCAAGAGCGCGGCGAGCAGGGAGAGGAGCGCGGCTGCCGAGGCGACGGAGGAGTGCTGCAGACGGAGTGCGTAGCGGCGATATAAGGCCTCCAACTCGTCGTTCTCGAAGCGGTGTCGGTGCAGGATGCGATGCGCCAGGGCCGACAAGGGCCGGCCGGGCTGCATCGCCTTCACGCTGTGGTCCATCCTGAAACTGTGGGGAAAAAATATACATCCTCATTAAATACGGCAACAGAACAGAGCGAAACATCATAATGCAGAAATAGAGTTCATAAAATCTCATTAACTTTTAAACAAATAAGGTAAAACAGATATTTTATACGAGTGCATTCTACCTTAAGAACCTACAGAATAATATGTAGTGATAGCAGAGACAGAAGAACCTGCCTGAATAGATGATAAGGAAGTTGTGATGAATGTGTAAAAGAAAATGGCTAAGTATAAGCTGAAATCGATGCGAAGTGAAGGGGTTAACAATAGAAGAGAATTATCTCAGGCCGATGGAAACAAATTCGTATGTACTAGGAAACCATAAACTTACGGAGGCGAAGGCATTCTGATAACTGGGCAGCCACGTTAATAGGGACGGCCGGGGGAAAGGAGAAAGTCCAATCATATAACCACGAATATAAGCGTTTAAGTTACGAAGCAATTTATTAAGACTTACATTTGGGGGATGATTCTTTATGGAAATTAGGTATAAGAAGGCGATGACAGCAGCGGAGAAATCAAGGTTCGAAGCTTTCGAAATGGGGTGTTATAGAGGAGTGATGAAGATCAATTGGATGTGGAAGTCGTGTGAGTAATGCAGAAGTTAAAGGAATAGTAGGGGAGAAGTATTTTGAAAACGTTAGGAAGATGACAATTACTATCGGCCATATCATGCAATACGGCGTGTTCGGTAAACTTATCTTTTGTATTGCCGCCGAGTGGTGCATTTTGTTTTTCATTTGTTTTTTGGTGTTCGCCGTAAGAGGGCAAAAGGTTCTTTTTTTTATCCTCGAGACGAGGATAGTTGTTAGCAAGTAGTAAGACGGAACGGGTGTGTGTGCTTCGAACATCGAGGAGAACTGCCTCGGAGGCCACGCGCCAGCTCTCCAAGGCAATGAAGCCTCCGAATATCCGTAAGTACCATTCGGCGGCATTATAAATTTAATACAGTCCACTATTCACCCTTGAATATTAAACATTTTTTTGGTCCTTCGGGCCGGATTTAGCTTACCGTATCGCACATTTGTTGTGTGGATCCATTTGGTGAATCCACATCGTAATCATTTTGTTGGTTATTATATTTGAAATCATTATTTGTCGTGGCGAGTGCTTGGGGAAATATTTGTTCCTTGTTGTTTCATTGGTATGTTTGCTATTCTTTGGTCGTTTTCTTTTGGATTTGTGTCAGGCATTCCCATTTGTGTAGCATTGTTTCATATTCATTTGAGTGAAGTTGATTTATCATGTCCGATTAAGAGAAGAGTAATAGGCTGATGGGGAGATTTTGATTAACTAAATCTAAATTTGAAGAGAACATGCGCATCATTGAAAAGTTACACGAAATATCCATGACGGTCGAAGGCAACGCGGTAGATAAAGACCTTTTTGAGAGAAGGTTTTTGCTCCTCGATGATCAGTATAAGTCCTTCGTTGAATTATCGGATCAATTGCGGGAAATGGCAATTGAATTAGAGCTAGATAAGGAAGAGGCACCACAGTTACAGGCATTCGATAAGGTAGAAGGCTACTACCACGAAATACGAGCTGTGGCAAGACGTGTTCTGATTCGGGAGATACCTGCAGCGTCAAATAGAGCCTCTTCGAATGAATCCGACGATAGAACGGTGCATTTACCTAAAATTACGCTGCCTTCCTTCGATGGGAAAATTGAGAATTTCAAGCCGTTTTTTGATGTGTTCAATAGTCTTGTTCACCTGAACACTAAATTAACTGACATTGAAAAATTCTATTATCTGGAGTCGAGCGTACGAGGTAATGCCCACAGGCTTGTAACTAGTTTGCCGCTAATCGCTGAAAACTATCAAATAGCGTGGAAAACTTTGATCCAACAGTACGAGAATAAACGCCAGTTGGCGTTTCATTATTTAGATAAGTTGTTTAACTATCCATGTTTGAAGAATAATTCTCTGGATTCTTTGCAAAAGTTCATCGAAACATACTCTGAAAATGTGATTGCATTGCAGACGATGAACATACCTAATTTGGGTGAATTTATCTTGTTCTATTTAGCATCTCGAGCTATGGATCAAGACTCAAGGAAAATTTTTGAACTTGAGAATAACCGGGTGGACTTTCCATCGGTTCACACGCTTTTAAAATTTGGTCGCGACTACGTTAACGTTCTCCGATCATCGGGAGTAAAGGAGAGCGCACAGTCTATATCATTGAAAGAAGTTAGTTCATCAACCAAATCTTTTGCAAAGAAAACTTCTCATTTTCATATAGCAAAGGTAGAGAAGTTATCATGTCCTGTTTGTTCGCGTGATCATAAGATATATCAATGCGAGAAATTCATTTCTCTACCGATGACGAAGAGAAGAGAATTGGCGAAAACAAAAGGGCTGTGCTATAATTGTTTAGGAGAGAAACATTCCTCAAAGCAATGTCTTTCCAAAAATCTTTGTTAAGTATGTAATAATAAACATCATACTTTAGTATGCAATCGAAACTTGCGCTACGATAATGTAGTCCACAAATCTCAAGCCACAAGTGATAAGGCACAGTCTTTAAATGATCGACCAGCTGCAGAACTTCTTAAGAATACTGAATCAGTAAACTCTGAATCAGCTGTAGTCTAGGTGGATGGTTCGTCAAATTCAATTTCATGTTCTGCTTGCCAGATGAATTTGCATTATTCAATGGTTTTGTTGGGGACATATCTTGTACTTGCAAAGAGCAAGTCAGGAACGTTCATTCCTATTCGTGCTCTAATTGATCCTGCTTCTCAAGCAAGCTTCATTACAACGGACTGTCAGCAACGACTAGGTATTCCTCGCTGATCATCGCTGGTCAATTGTTTTGGTTTAGCCGCTACTCCGATTACATCCACCAAGGGCACGGCTTCTGTAGTTATTCGACCGCGTCGACGGGGTCCTGAGCTTCAAGTAAATGCCATTGTTATACCAAAGATAAGCTCAACACAACCCACGGAGTAAGTCCCAGATAGAGTACGCCATCATTTTGAATTCCTAGAATTGGCCGATCCGGAGTATTACAAACCAGGGCCAGTTGATATTTTGCTTGGAGCAGATATGTTATCCGATATAATGTTGGATAAGCCAGTGGTTCGTTCAAGTGGAATCCCCACAGCCTGGCCTTCGATTTTTAGGTATGTGCTTATTGGGCCATTAAACTCGGTGTCTTTTGCAACTAGTGAGTCATCTAACATTTCTACTTGTCTTGTATCTGCGGAATCTGATCTCGATTTAACTCTACAAAATTTTTGGAGATTAGAGGAAGCACCTATGGTTCATATTGTGTCACCGCAGGATGAGTTAGCAGAGGAAATGTTTGTTAATTGCCATTATCGAAAGCCTAGCGGCAGATATGTTGTTCCTTTACTGCTTAAGAATATAGATTATTTGGCGACATTAGGAGATTCTCAGACGACAGCCATTAGGCGATACAAATTGCTGGAGAGGAAATTGAATGAGAATCCGCAAGGCAGATATGAATATAACTCTATTTTGTCCGAATACATCTCACTAGGCCATATGTCTCAGGTCGGATGGTGTACCGGTAAATACTATATACCGCACCATTCTGTATATAAAGAATGTAGTACGACTTCTCGAGTGAGAGTAGTTTTTGATGCATCTACCAAGACCACTACAGGAACTTCACTTAATGATATGCTTCTGGTGGGACCCAAACTTCACCAAGACATATCAGCCTTGATTATTCGTTTTCGCTTGCATAAGGTGGCCTTAATAGGTGACATATGTAAAATGTACAGAACGATTGAACTTCGGCCTGAGGAGAGAGCGTATCAACACATCATATGGCGTCCAAATTTAGATTCTGATTTGCAAGAGTACGAACTTAATACGGTAACTTTTGGCTTCACCTCTTCACCTTACTTAGCTATGCGCACTATTAAACATTTGTGGAAAGATAGAGCCCTTCGATATCCTTGTGCAACAGATGTTGTTTCACGGGACTTATTTGTAGATGATTTGGTTACTGGCACCGCATCTCCCCAAAAGGCAAAGAGTTTAATCATTGAAATGAATAATCTAATGAATGCGGGGGGATTTCAAGTCCGGAAATGGGCATCCAATTTAGTAGAGGTGTTACAAGAGCTTCCGTCTGATCTTTGCCAAATTGAAGTGAACTTTATCTATGATCAAGTTCCCTCAATAAAATTGTTGGGCATCTATTGGGAAGTCAAGTCGGACACATTTTGTTATCATGTACGACAATGGGAAACGCCCAATACCAAGCGAGGCATTTTGTCCACAATCGCACGGATATTCGATCCATTAGGATGCATTGCCCCTACTGTTTTCTGGGCAAAATATCTAATGTAGAATTTGTGGAAATTAAAACTGGGTTGGGACGATGAACTTCCGTCTTCTACTTTGAAACTTTGGAAAGAGTTTGTGAAACAATTGCCATCATTAGTTGCTGTCAAAATCCCAAGATGGATAGGAAAGGACACAACTTTGTATATTGAATGTTACATTTCCCAAATACTTGGATTTTGTGATGCTTCTGAACGAGGGTACTGTGCTTCTGGGTACGTGCGAATGGGTGATTTAGCAGAAAAAGGAAGTGTTCACTTAGTTTTGTCTAAGACACGAGTTGCACCGATTAAAACTCAATCAACCCCTCGTTTGGAACTATTAGGAGCTGTCCTGTTATCCAAACTTATAAAATTTGTATTTGATAGTATCTCGAGAATGGTGAAAATAACTCGCGTATTTGCTTGGACAGACTCTAGCACTGTTCTAACATGGTTAGACACCCCACCCCATCGTTTGAAAACCTTTGTTGCTCATCGTATCATGCAAATCAAGGAAAATGCGATCGGTATTACTTGGAATCACATTAAAACTCAAGATAATGCAGCAGGTATAGGAAGTCGGGGGGAAGTGAACAAGTTTATCAACATTTGTGGTGGCATGGGCCCGCTTGGCTATCGGAACCCTTTGTTAATTGGAAAATCAGTTCTTTCCAACCAATTGAATTCAATCAACTATCGGAAAGTAAACATCTGGTATGATTCCGCCTTCACAGTATTTCTGGAACCCATTTGGAATTTATCAAACGCCACTCATCGTGGTCCAATTTGTTGAGAACTGTGGCATACTGTCGGAGATTTATTACCAACACAAGGGTTAAATCAAATAATCGCATCAGTCGATATCTGAAATTTAATGAAATCAATTCGGCATTGATACTTCGCACTCGAATGACTCAGCAATGTCACTTCAAAGAGGACATTTATCGGTTAAATCGAGGTCTTCCTTGTTCAGTTCGAATTCAACGCTTAAATCCCTTCCTTGATCCAGATGGTTGTCTCAGGGTGGATGGGCGTCTTCAAAACTCAAATTTGTCTTATCAACGGAAGCATCCATTGTTGCTACCCAAAAATAGTCATTTGACTCACTTGATAATAGACTATTATCACAAGGTGTATTTACACGTAGGGCCAGATACCTTACAATATTGGTTAAGTTTTAAATTTTGGATTATCTCTGCCCGAAGTGTAATCAGGCAGAGAATTTTTAAATGCATCCCTTGCTTCAAATTGCGTTGTGCTCCTAAAGTGCCATTAATGGGAGACTTGCCTTCTCCTCGTGTGCAACCTGCGCGTGAATTCTTGCACACAGGGATTGACTTTGCAGGACCGTTTTTAGTGATGAAATCCTTGAGAAGGAATGAAAAACAACAGAAGGCGTATATGTGTTTGTTCATTTGTTTAGCAACCAAGGCATGTCATTTAGAAATTGTATCTAGTCTCTCGACAGAGGCATTTATTGCGGCTTTTGAGAGATTTGTATCTCGAAGAGGTCTGTGCTCAGATGTTTACACTGACTGTGGCACCAATTTTGTCGGCGCAAATAAGTGTTTGACCGGATTAAAGAAACAGTTTCAAGCCTTATTAAAGGGTAATGAAATTTCGGATAAATACTCCATCACAAATATCACTTGGCATATGAATCCCCCGGAGGGACCTCACTTTGAGGGTCTGTGGGAGGCAAATATCAAGTCGGCGAAAGGTTTGTTAAAACGGACAGTGGGTAGCCAGATTTTAACTTTTGAGGAACTATCAACCGTATTTGCCAAAATTGATGCGATATTAAACTCCAGACCATTGGTCTCTTTGCCATCGGATCCCAACGAGTTGGAAGTTTTAACACCTGCACATTTTTTGATTGACACACCAGTAGTGGCTATCCCCGAACCAAGCCTTTTAGATGTCAAAATCAACAGAGTAACCCGATGGGAACTTGTGAAACGAATCTCTCAACATTTCTGGAATCGATGGACGAACGAGTATCTATCCACATTGCAATCTAGGTCAAAATGGATTTTGGAAAATCCAAATTAAGAACGAGGAGATTTAGTGATTCTTAAAAGGGAGAATAGTCCTCCTTTGCAATGGCCGTTGGCTAGAATTATTGATGTTCATCAAGGAACTGATGGACGAGTGCGAGTTTGCACTGTCCGAACAGCGTTTGGTAATTTTAAACGCCCAGTCTCAAAACTGGCCAAACTGCCTGTTCAATAATCTATTTTTTCCTTTCATTTGTTTGCTTTTGTTTCTCTTTTCTTTCGTATGCCAGGGCAATTGTTCATTTTCTTGTACATATCGTTGCTTAGGGAACATTCGTGCTGAACCTTTCCCATCCGTGGGCTGCCCATTTGTACTAAGTCTCTGATGATGGCCCCCTTCAGAGTGAAGAACCTAATTTATAACCTCACCTTTGTTCATTATCTTCCCAGGTTCAGTTAGCACGCTCTTTGTGTAGTTTCTTCATATTTCCCTGAGCACTCATGACGTTACTTGTTCATAATTATTATTAAAATTGGCACCCAATTTTGGTGGGTGGGTTATGTTCGGTAAACTTATCTTTTGTATTGCCGCCGAGTGGTGCATTTTGTTTTTCATTTGTTTTTTGGTGTTCGCCGTAAGAGGGCAAAAGGTTCTTTTTTTTATCCTCGAGACGAGGATGGTTGTTAGCAAGTAGTAAGACGGAACGGGTGTGTGTGCTTCGAACATCGAGGAGAACTGCCTCGGAGGCCACGCGCCAGCTCGCCAAGGCAATGAAGCCTCCGAATATCTGTAAGTACCATTCGGCGGCATTATAAATTTAATACAGTCCACTATTCACCCTTGAATATTAAACACGGCGGAATAAATAAAATTATCGAAGAAGGAATGTAGACAGGGGACACGGCATATAAAGGCATAGAATAAGATCCACAGAGCAGATGTTAAAGCGAGTCATACCTCAAAAGCACCGCGAGCTAGGAATGTGAGACTAACGATAAAATATGGTGTGGAATAACTTGAGCATGTGGAGATATTCTACCATTTGGGCAGCAAATTAGGGGAAAGCTGATACAGTAGTAAGGACATCAGGAAGGGAATTGCGCTGACAAAGGAGGCGTTCGTGAACAGGAGTGAGCTATGAAATGATCGTTATGTGAGAGTTTAAAGAAAAGGCTAGTGAAGGGTCTGATCAGGAGCGCAGTGCTTTACCTTAAAACGGGGTGAATAGGCCCAACGGGGTGAATTGACTCACTTTTCAAGGATTTTTTTAGATTCATACAAACCGCCAACGAATACAGATAGATGGAAAATATCAAGGGGTTTCGAGTGAGATGGATTCCGCGGTGCAATTCATCGATTGATGTTTCTTTGTCTGGCAGCCATTTTAGTCGAGATCTATCCCAGCACTCGTCAGTCAACTCGAACAGCTGTTCGAAGCTCCCGGAAAACTTTGTTTACCTTTCGAAAACCGTTGAGGCAAAGTTTTTGCCATTTTCCTTATCATATAAATCGATATTTTTCTTCCTACTCCTAAAGTTTGTTAATTTTAAACTTATCAGGTGAAATCAGCAGCCAATTTCCTCAAGATAGACGCTAATATCGTCTGAAAAGGGGTGAATAGGCTCACTTAAAACTATGTCGCGATTTTGAAAGCCTGACTCAAGAGAAAAATGGTACATCAAAAGGACTTCCGAAGAGATCAAACAGGCTGTGGAAGCTGTGAAATCAAGGCTAATTATTCGTAATGCTGCCCTTGAATACAACACACCTAACTCGGTCATCAGACGAAATCTGAAATCTGCGATCACGATACCTCAGGGTGGTCAAACAGTTATATCCCCAGATGTCGAAAAACTTAGAGCGGACAGAATTATAATTTTCAAGGAATAGAGATAACCATTTCATCGTAACACTCTCCACTACTTTTTTAAGGGGTAGTTACTCACTACATGAGTTCCGAAACTGAAGAGGCTACAACGAGGACAAAATTACATCAGAATAGACCAAACCCACTTTGAGTGATGACAGCAAGTTCCATAAGTTTTAGAAGTTGTATTTGGGAATAAATACACTACTTTGCGAATAAATATCAAAATTGAAAAGAATTTAATAATTGTAGGCATTTGTTAACCATAGAAATGCACCTTTAACATAAAAATGAAGACAAATACATGTAGAAATTCAAATCAATGTTTTCAGTTAACTGTTTCTTGAGCCTACTCATCAAGGTTAAAGGAGGATAGAACCTGCAAGTGTAAATCGCGTAAGAGTCTATCCACCCCATTGCGTGGACCAATAGGATCAGACCACTAAAAAGATAATTAGATCTCACCAATAAAAATATTAAGATGTCTCAGGTAATGAATCACAAATATAGGCTAAGACACACAAGGTGGAATTGAATACACTACGCTGCTTTACGTAGTCAAAAGTTATAGCACAAGTAAGTTGAAAAAAGAGCCCATTGACCCCATTCTAAGGTGCGGAGAGTAAATATGGACAATCGGCAAGGAGGAAAAAGAAGAAGAAAAGACTGGAGGCGTTCGAGATGTGGGTCTGGAGGAGGATAAAGTGAAGTGGCCGGAGAGGAGGAGGGACGATGAAGTGCTGGAGATGGTGGGTGAGGAGAGGCGGCTTTTAGATGAGATGCTGAGGAGACACAGGGTATGGATGGAGCGAGTTCTTAGCGGGGAGAGGATGTTGAAAACAGTGTTAGATTAGGGTAAGAATGTTGGGTAAACGGGGGAGATAATAGGATTTATAGATAGAAACACAAGGAATAAGCCTTATCGTGAATTGAAGAGGTGGGTAGCTCATGAAGGGAGGGTAGTCTGCCAGAATACTTCTTACACACACCATGTAAACCTACCCTAATTGGTAGAAAACTTTAATAACAAAGGCTTAGATTAAAAACCTTAGAACTTTCTTCGGGTGATAGTGCTGCCATCATTGGGCATTCCATGTGCGAATAGAGAGAAGAAAGTAAATAGCACGCCTACCTCTATAGAGTTGGATCTCTGCGCAAGAGTCCTTCCAACAGCTCTTTCTTTTCCTGTGGTTAGTGGCGCCTCCGCACCAGCGCTGGCGTCTCACCGCGTCGGTTGCATTCTCTCCCCTTTTGTCCGCCTTGTTGTGTTGCTGTTGTTGTGTTGAGGCGCAGTGGGCCCTCGAAGGGACCTCACTCGCCCCGACTCCAATACCAGCGCGTCTGCAAACACAAAATAAATCACTCATTCAACCAACCATCAGAACGAACACATCCAGAACAGGAGTCGACAGCTCGACTCATTGCATGCTTTATTTTTATTTCCTTCCCAAACCACCGAATACAGCTCATACTGGCATTTTATATCGGGGTATTCATCAAATTTAATAAAAGTACAATAACAACCATGCCCTCGGTAGGGGAAACCCAATCAGGAGGGACTCGAACCCGCGACCTATTTCTTGGAAGGCGAGGACTTTAGCCCACCGCCACCGAGTCCGATTTATTTACTTTTCCAATTAAAGAATTCTTTGTAATCCTCAGTGAATTTTCTTTGGATACTTCTTTTATCATCATCTTAACTTTTTTTAGTTTTCTTTGACCTGCATTTACATATGTTTGTCACCCGCGTCCGATAATTATTGAACAAAGAGAGTTAGCTGCGCTTTACAAGAGCTTTCTCTTCAAAACCCGTGCTGCTTTGTTTTTTAATCGTGACGAAAGCATCTCACGGTAATCGGAGAAACATATCCACCGGAAGGAGACACTAAAAGAGAGAAAACACGGAAACAATGATGAAACGATATCCGACGGCCATCGATTTCAAAGCGAGTACGAAACAAAGGGGAAAAAGATGGCTTTATTTCGATACATCCTTTACCTCCGCGAAAAAATCCAACGAAAGAAGAAGACTTAGAGAAAGACAGAAGCATATCATAACAAAATACATTGAGCCATAATCAAAAGAAATCATTAAAAAAGTTACTACTGACACTGTTAATGGCTTTGCGCGTCAAGTTATAAAGTTAGGTAAGATAATATATAAACGCTTGGTCCCATGTAAAAATAATAATATGCCGATTTTCCACTATATCTAACTAAAAAGCTAACTCCCATTTTATTAGGAATTTTACAGGCCTTACCGGATTTTATTTTACGCTGATGGCCAAGAAGAAATGGACAATGTTTAGGTAGATAGTGCGGATTTTAGAGGTAAACTCGAAAATGAAAGTAGTCGATAAAGACTAATGGTTGAGGAGAAGGGAGAAACAAGGACGTCGTTTGCCGTGGTGAATTCTGGAGTCTGTTGTGAGGAGTGGTTGTGTTGGTGGTTTGGTTGGAGGCGTGATAATGAGTTGAGGAGCGTCGGAGCCTAATTGCGAGAGGAGTGAGTGCTTTCTGCCGCGATTGCACGGGAGTGTGGGACGAAGGACAATTGCCACTCGACGGCCGCACCGCTTGGGGAATTTGGGAAAGGGAAGTGGGTGGGGTTGGGGGTTTGGGCGGGACCCTGGAGAGAGGCGAGGGGAGGATTGAAAGGACCCTGTCGAGTCTAAAAGAGAAAGGACGGGAAAAAGCGGCTGGGCCGGAGGCGCCGGCGCTTACAATGGGAAGAAAGGCGAGACAGGCGCCGGGAGAGAGGAGACGGTGAGTGAGGAGACTCGAATGTCAAGTGAAGAGAGGTCTCCCTCCCTCACTCCCCTTTCATACACATCAACTGGTCATTCAGAAGCTGATTCCTCCGCTCGACTGCGAATATGAAATGCGATAAATTTGCCACATCAAATGATCGTGCACTTCACCACGGAGTGGCATAATACAGAAGATATTTTTCATGTGCACCCCCCTGCTGATCAGGAAATGTAAACAACATGAGGGAAGAGACTTCGACGCGAATATATCCTTATTAAAACGAGATTAAGTTCATGATACAGCAATAAATAAGAAAGTTATATGGCTGTTCATAATCTAAATATTAAGATCAATAAGTTCTCTGCCAAGAGTCGTCTTGATGACGCGGGCACTGGGGTGTTTGACAAAAGTCGAAATAAAATTAAGATTGGGAACAGTACAATTGCTTTGTTATTTACTGTTATGACATGCAGATCCACCCTAAATCTTTGCCTTAAAATTCATAAATTCAAAAATTGTAGAGGAAATAAGTATCAGGCATAAAAATATCACGTATCCCCTAACTCAAAGGCAAATGGAAAAAAATATCGTGAAATTTACCCCGGAGTAGAAAAGTTTTCAGCTTCATCAGATACTTGAGGGATAGAAACCAAAAGAAAAAGCTGCGCACGGCCAAATTATACTGCACAGGAAACCTACAATAAAGCATTAAGTATTGCATTCATTGCTAGACTTCCAACTACAAATACCTTTCTTCGTAAAGTCCTCCACAGCTTGGTGTATTCACCACATTCATGGTTTAATATTTACGCGTCCAAAACGATGGTTGCTGTAGGTGCCTGATGAAATTCCATAACTTAACTTATAATTGCGTTGACCGTTTCAATTAATTATGTATCCTGTGGTATTTATTATAATATGGCTTTCCGTAGAACATAAATAAATATATTATAATATTTACTTAATTTATTGTCAAATTTACAAATACTAACTAAGCACCAAAACTTCTCCTGCTACAAGCAAAGTAGCAAGAGAGTGAACATTCAATAATGAGCCCCAATATTTTATATTCTTCGGAAAAATAATAGATCAAGTCCTTTCAATTAAGTAAATAATATACCTAATTATAGCCCAAAATCCACCATTAATTTACAGCGGAATTCATACAAAGAGATATTGATGCATCAATGACGTCAAATAAGAAAGGTAAATAAAAGAAATGATGAGAGTAAAAGCGTAATACAATTACATGGCTCACTGTAGGCATACTACAAAAGTATAATGGAGAAACATTGGATAAAAACGAGGAAAGAAGCAAGAAGCGGAGACGACCACAGCAGCGTTCGCTTGAATCGCTTCCGTTCCTTCCCGGGCACAGAGAATAGCCAGGGGTCATCAATTCACGGTTAAAAAGAGAAAATAGATATGATGAGGAAGAGCAATACAGAAACAGTGGCATAGGACACTTATTGCGCTGTCCACGACCGCAAGAACCTTAATCCGTATCGGTCAGATAATCCCCTGCAAAAAGGAAATAACAAAGAAAGTAAGGCAGGGTAGTACTGGAGTGTATTTTATAAACAGCGCACAGTGTTACGTCGTAAAAAAGCAAGGCGAGAGGCACAAATTCGAATTCACGCAGATGAGAAGGGATTACGTGAGAGGGCAGTCATAGTCTTATAAAAACACGCGGAAAAGTAGGGGGAGAATGACAGACGAATGCGAGGAAAAAATGCGCATCACTTATAAAAAAATGCGATACGAGTTCGTAGGTTTCACGTTATTATCAGTCACGTTGTTGGCTGGAGAAAACAAAGGAGGGAACATTATGCGGAAGGGAAAGCCATAAAAACATAGAAGAGAGCCAAGGGGAAGTTTTTCGTTCGTATCTGAGAGATTTTCATCATTTGAGTTGCGACAAAAAATATATCCGCAACTTGTTTATTATCCTTGTATGCTTCTCTTTCTTGGCTTATTTTTCATTTTTGCTTCTTAAATTTTTTCATTCGTGTCCTTTGAAAAAGCTAATGCTATACTTTGAATGAAAGTTTGAAGGCATACGTAAATACTAGTAAGTTCTAGACTGGTGAAAAACGTTGAATCTACTTATAGCCCCACAGTTTTAATATTAATTTTTTCCTCTTTGTGACGTTAGTGTAGGAAGGTTTGAGGTTAGTGAGGGGAGGAGCCAAAGCTATCAGGATAACATTTAAAAAAGAAGGTGGATTTCAAGTCACACATTCTATAATTCCGTTTTGGGAGTTTATCTCTTTCTCCAGCGGTAATTTTCTAAGTTTGTGCATTATTATTATTATTATTATCAAATTGTTCTGCTGACAAAGGTCCATGACGTATTTAAGAAGTTTTCTGGCACTCTACCCTCCCTTCATGTACTTCCCTCTTAACTTCAAAATAAAGCCTACTTCTTTTCATTCTATCTAAAAATCTATTCTTTTCCTTCATCTCCTCGTTTACCGAACATTCTATCCTTTAAATTTGGGCATAAAAACCGTTTAATGCATTTCCCTTTGCCGTTCAGAAAATGTGTTTCCCTATATTCCTAGAGTTTGCTCGTTGAATAATCAGTCACGGATAAAATGAGACGACTTGTTGAAGTGTTTTGCCCAACACGTGATTTTATTATCATCTATTCTAGCGGTGAAGATGCGTTGGCGACTTCATAGACCAATTTTCTGCGGATCACATAGCCCTGTCCCTCTTCTCTATTTGACTTTCATTCTTTGATTCATAATAAGGGATATTTGCTTTCATTCTCACCATAAATATTAATTTTCATCTATCGTCCCATCACCGTTAACTCCTCCCCTCTTAAGCCGTTTTCAACACCCACTCCCCACCTATTGTTAGCACTCGCACCATACTAACTCACGACTTACCTCAACGAGAAGAGTTTTATCTTGGTGAACGAGTGCAGGGAGATATTATACGGTCGTTCGAGTCTTTCTTCTGCATATTCCTGAAAACGTTCATTATTATATTTTATACAGTTCACTAATAAGCCTATAATTGTGGCCAGGGAGCACCTATATTTATTCAGGGAAAGTAACAAGTGACGAACGACAGTAAAAGAATGGAAAACAAAAAGATGAGAAAGCAGAAGACGATATGGATGGCAAAGTAAAAATGCGTGAGAAATGGATGAGGGACACAGAATAAGAGGAAAGGGGGAGGAACATCGGTGAGAATAATCGAGGATGGGGAAGGGATGAATATAAAGTGGGGATGACAAAGACAAGGAATTGGAAGGGCGAGATTCGATGGCTCGTCGAAAGAATTAATGAAAGAAAATTCGTTCGGATTGAAAGAGACGTGCATTGGGTCCAAAGTGGAAAGAAAAGGAGGGAAAGACGCTCAAAGCACAATCATTTGTTTTTCCACTTCCGGGGCTAGAAATTAGTCACAGTTCTCCTCTGCGAATTGTAATCCAGATATTGTTTCCTTGAAAACCTGTTTGAAATTAACACTAGACTAATGCGAAAAACAAAAATTCTTCTTTTATACATGCAAAAAGCGATGTGGAGACTCGCGCTGGGATTGTGTGATTGAGGCGTCTCGTGTTACGCTGAATAATTTAATCGGTGCGAGATTTGTCCATTCAAGTCTAAATATGTTCGTCCGTTTAATTGAGAGTTTACGCGCGTTCAAATTCTGCGACATTTTCCCTAATTTAATACGCTAACCCTCCTTATTTATAGCTCATTACGCAGCATTTAAACATTGAGTGCCTGTCATGCTTTCAATTTAAAGTCCTTTTCCATTTTTATTCAAATTTATTTTCCTCATTTTATTACATTCACTCGGAGTTGTGGTGCCTCTGTGGCGACTCCCGCCGAAAATAGCGAAAATAGGCGCACCCTTGAGCAGACGATGGACACTTGCTGCACGAAAGAGACGCATACAAAGGGATGTTCGGCGTGTGAGTCTGGGAGCACCACCCCAATTCCAACTGACGCCGCCACACGAGGGAGCGATGAGGAAAAAGGCACACCGACACAGGGGAAAGCGGAGACGAACGACAGAGCGAGGTGAGTCACAGGGACTTCTCACAATCAGAGTGAGAGACTTGAAGAGTGGTGAGCCGTAAACATGAGTTACCTATATTCGAGGCGTTGAGGAAGAGGCGTTAGTCCTTTAGGTACACCTCCTACTCGCTTTACTTGGCTCTTTAGTGACGCCCTGGTTTTCTGGATTTCTCCGCTTAGATTGATGTCTGATATCGACAGTTTCAGTATCTTCAAGTCAGAAGAGAAATTTGCAACGCGGCGCAATTATGGCAACAGTGTATACAATTATTTTTCACGATATTCGGCTATTTCTAATGATGTTTGTAGTGTGGCGTGATTCTCATATAATGGCGGTATTAAGTCATCTGACTATTTTCCGCACATTATCGTGTAAGATGCGATATTTCTCTTTTCGATCCATTATATTTAATTTTGTATTCCGAAGTAGTTGTGATAGTGAGCTTTGTGTTCTGTGTGGAGATCGTTCGAATGTTTCGGCTATTTTGATCAGATATTGCGCCCACGATTTCATTTTCAGGTTTCCGAGAATGCAAGTGTAGCGGAGGAAGCAGATGGCTCCTGTGATTGCCGTTAATGCCTTGTTCTGCAGTACTGTTGGTTTGTGTGTGCATTCACTATTTAGCCACAGATGGGATGCGCGTATGTGAACATGGGCCGGATCAAAGGTGTGGACTTTTCAGGAGTGGGTATGTTGCTGCAGCTTCACCTGTAGCCGCTTTGACGCGCCAAGTCAACTTTTCATCCAGACTAACTCCTACGAGTTTTGCTTCGACTCTGCGGTTGATTCTGCAGTTGCCGTATTAACCTTTTCAGTCAGATGTTTTTTTATATATGTTGATAAAAATTATTATTCATTGATATTGAACTTTAGCTATGGCGTCACGAACAATTTGCCAAAAAGTTTGGATAATTTTTGCGTCGTAAATGTTATGGTCTATGTTCATTATTATGGTCAAGTATGTACATTGGTAGATTAAAATTCTTTAAAATTCATGTCCAATTTAATGGGTTAATAGGGGATTGATATAAAGCATTTGGTCTTCCTCGAGGAGTTTGATGCGAAATAGGGTTGTATTTTTACGCCGAAGAGCTGACGTCTGCGGTCGTATTTGTCGCATTTTCTCTGATTGGCAGAAGCCGTATTTGAGTTTTGAGAGAGGGTTCTTTGAGATAAATATCTCCCACGCGGAGGGGAATGGGCAGCTGTCCTCTTTAATGAAGTTTCCTGGCTTTTCACCGAGTTCTATTGCCTCTCTGGGTTCAACATTCGGAGGTTGCTCTTTTCCTTCGGGCTCTCATTTAAACGCCAAATACGACTTCCGCCAATCAGAGGACTGAAAAAAGACCTCTATTACCACCGCTTCACACAAAAAATTCAGGCCTACCTTACATCAAACTCCACTTCAGTTCTGAAGATGTTGGCGGGATTACACGTGTAACTGCCGTCATCAGACATCAAATAACGCGGAGGAAACTCGGTAATCATGGCACCATCTACTTATCGCACGAGTCTTTGCAAGAAAGGCATCATTGTTGATTAAACTCCCGTAAATAATTCGTATTACATCGATTTCCAGTTCAATTCTAAACTGGTTTATCAACCGAAGCTCCAATGAACGATTTGGACGGACGGATACTCCTTGAATGAGTAAATGAAACAAGACAAATTTCGCGTTTTCTTATTGTAAATCACTTAGAGCATGCCTGAAGGCAGGAGACATTTTCTCACGTCGTATCTAATCTCATTATCCCTTATATTTATCGGATTCTTTTGCAGAATCGCGATTTTTAGGTCTGACAGGACGATTTTATAGGCCATCTGATTGAATAACATTACTCCGTGTGACACGTTGACCACATAATTGCTTAGATTTGGATGGAGAGCTGAAAGTTCTTCAAAAGTAGAATCAACGGTCAAAATAGAGTGCATTTATTCAAAATTGTATTCCTTTCGCTAATGCGTTTTAACGTATTTCTTGATTTTCAGTAGCTAAGAATTAAGCACAATAATTGTCTCCTTGGATATTTAAAGGATGATGGAAACCATCATCACTGGTCAACAATCCTGAGATTGGTTTGACGTAGCTCCCCACTCAATTCTCCTCTCAGCTAATCTTTCCTCGCCCACGTATTTCTTCTCCTTCACATATTTCTTCACCTGTTCAATAATAGCGAAAATAAATTAATAAATTGTGATATAATATTAGTCGTTCCGCTCTGGATTGTACATATTCTACGATCTCACATTCTACGATTTATTTTACAATGCTATTTGAATATTCTACTTTTAATTACGTGATACAACGGAAATAAGTTGTAAATTTTTAACGACTCCTTATTTTACACTTTTCGGATACAAATAGTTCCGGATCTAGCCCAAAGTTCGAAATTAAGACAATTTCGAATAGCAAAATCACTGACTATCTATTTTTCGCGAGTACGGAGTTGATAATTCTTGACAGTCCTATTCATAGATGCACGAATTTTGAGGGGAAAAAATCACGGAAGTGAATGAGCTCCTGTGGGCACGAAGTACCTATATAAGGAATCACTTTCATTTCCATCATGAAAATTCACGATCATGCACGATCTGTTTGAGTCATTGGCGGCAGCTGGAAAACGTATGATGGTTGGAGGGCTTAATTCAGTGACGTAATAAGTCATTATGAATTAAGCCAACACTCAGAATATCCTCCCAGGCTCCTCATAACACTGCTGTCCGGATAGATATCCCTCGTCTGAATGATGAATTTTTTCATGAACGAAAATAGGCTCCTCTTAAAATGCTCGGATCACAAAAAGCGATGGACGGGGGAGAGGCCGTATTGCACAGCACTTTAATAGCTGCTCCTCCTCCATTGAGCTAAACTTGAATTCACGGCCGCGTGTTTGAAGGGCGAATTATGCGCCCGCTTTTAACACATGCCTCGTCATCAATTCGATCCGAAACGATAAGACACGATTACTACCAGGGACGATGAGTAGCCTCACGAGGGCGCCAAAGATAAATCAATCCCCTTTTCCTCCGCTTTTAAAGGGAGATGAGGCATAAAAACTTCAGGAGCGTTCGTTACCAAGCTTCCCTCTAAATACGGCACCTCCAATCATGATTCCAGTTGTACCCGGAAGCTCCAATAGTAGCTCGAGTACTAGTGATTGCTGGATGAGCACTTCGTAGATGTGCATAAACATTTTACGCAATTCACTCACAATTGTCAGACAAAAAATAGCAATTCATTGCACTTATGTGCGCGTCAGCCAATTCTACATTTTTCATCGTCGATTGTATTTGAAAAATATGGGGAACCGTATTTTTCCGTGTCTGGGCATTTTTAAAATTTATCAAGAAAACTGGACCACTAATATCACTATCATCATATGTGTTCATTTCTCCGTAGATTTTAGATCCGATCTGCTTTAAAATTTAGGTCAGGAAATGAGCTGATTTAAATTCTTAACACGTCTGATATAAAAACCTAACCAGGATGTAAATAAGATCATTTAATGTTCTGTAAAATCAGACCTAATCTAAAATTTCCGTACGGGATGTCACACCTCCTGCGGCAGATGATAAATCCTAAAACCACTCCCTACAACAATGCCCCGCCAGGATGGATGGTTGCTATGGCACCCACACCTCAGGATGTGCGGCTACGCACACTGCGACCTCCACTGCCGCCATTACCGCGCCCCGCGGGGTGCCTGACAGCCGCAACTACCATTTCCACCCTGACTGCAACGTGAACTACGTTGAGATAGAGCTCTCCGGAGTGCAACGGTGAGCAAACACGTCTGTACGCACGATGGGGGAACTGGCGATTGTCCGTCATCTGCAAACAACCCGGCAAAACGGAACCACAACCGTACCTTCAAAATACACACACATACAGAAACGCACGTACCGTCTATACACACTCGCATCCGCCAACATCCGAGGCGTATAACAACGCAGGACTCTTAAAAGGCCGCAAACACTGCTGGAAACAGCAGCTGCGTGGATAAAAAAGAAGAGCCTTGAAAAACACGGAGAGAGAGAGAGAGAGAGAGAGGGTGAAAAAAGGAAGAGACAGAGAGAGGGCGCATCAATGGAGGAGAGAGATAATAACGTCGAGGATGTGTCGCTCGCAAAGTGACGGCCATTGTTCGTTCAGATAACGCCGCGGCGCCACTTGACGGTGTGACATAAATAAAAAAAATCTGAAAAGTCTTGTCACCTTCACGTTCCATACACCAGGAATTTAGCTATGACAAATATAGGTCTTCCGCCCAGAACAGGGAAATATTCTTCCAATTCTTCATGGACAACTCATGGTTTAACGCTGATGATTACAGATACTTTTTCATACTTACACATACATTTGCCGGCCTCGGTGACGGCGCGCCTATTGTCATTGCGCCGCGGCGGGGTAAAGTCCTCGCCTGCCAATCCGTAGGTCGCGGGTTCGAATCCCTCCTGGGTAGGTGATCCCTATCCAGGGCATGGATATTTGTGTTGTGCTTTGTTAATTTTGGAAATCCGTCGTAAAAGGCGGGGGTAAAGTAAAAGTTAACGGGGAAATGGGAAATAAATAAATAAAATACTTGTGGGCTATTTTTGCAGCGTTAATCTCTTAATAGAGAATTGGGTAAAGTTATTGGATATTCTCAAAAAAATAAGAGTAGATTGTAGGGATAGGCGACTGATTCGTAATCTGTATATGGCCCAGACTGCGCAAGTGAGGGTAGCGGACGGAGAATCTGGGTGGGCAAGAATGGAAGGAAGAGTGAGGCAAGGCTGTCCTCTTTCGCCGCTGCTCTTTAACGTGTGCGCTAAAGAGATCGTAAGGGAGATGGGATGAGTTAGAAGCTGGAATAAAAGTGGGAGGAATGATGTTCAAATCAGTGAGATTCGCGGATGATCAGGCGTTGATTAGCCAGTCAGCGAGGGGGCTTCAAGCTCTAGTGGATGCGTTATACGAGCGTTGCGAGGAGTATGGGATGAGGATTAATCACAAGAAAACTAAGGTTATGCGGTTTTGTAAAGCATCACGAGCGAGGAATGTGAGACTTAAGATAAAAGTGGGTGGTGAAAACCTTGAGCAGGTTGAGCAATTCAACCATTTAGGCAGTACGTTAGAGGAAAACGGATACAGTAGCAAGGACATCAGGAAGCGAATTGCACTAGCAAAGGAGGCGTTCATGAACAGGAAGGAGCTTCTGAGAGAATCGTTATGTAAGAGTTTAAAGAAAAGGTTAGTGAAGAGTTTGATCTGGAGTGTAGCTCTCTACGGTGCGGAAACGTGGACATTGAGGAAAGACGACGAGAGAAGATTGGAGACATTCGAGATGTGGGTATGGAGAAGAATGGAGAGGGTGAAATGGACGGAGAGGAAAAGGAACGACGAAGTGCTGGATATGGTGGGTGAGGAGAGGCAGTTTTTAGATGAGGTACGGAGGAGACAGAATGTACGGATGGAGCGAATACTCAGCGGGGAGGGGATGTTGAAAATGGTGTTAGAGGGTAGAATGTTAGGGAAACGAGGGAGGGGAAGGAAAAGAATAGGATTTTTAGATAGATTGAAAGGGAGTAGGCCTTACAGTGAATTGAAGAAGGTAGCGGTGGAAGGAAAGGGAGGCTCCCAAATCACTTCTTTAGTACTCAATGGAAACCTATCTTAATCGGTAGAATACTGTAATAATAATAATCTCATAATTCAACTATTAGCGTTGGGCAGTAGAGGAAAATGGATACATCAGTAAGGACATTAAGACGAGGATTGCGTTAGCAAAGGAAAAGTTCATGAAGAGTAAGGAGATTATGACAGGATCTTTAAATAGGAGTTTAAAGAAAAGGTAAGTGAAAAGCCTGATCTGTAAAGAAGGGCTTTTAGGTTAGGAAACGAGTACAATTAGGAATGGGTACGATAAAAAACGGAGCCGTTTGAGATGTGGGTGTGGAGAAGAATGGAGAAGGTGAAGTGGGCGGAGAGGAAAAGGAACGACGAAAATGAGAAACAATGACATTCGGTACGCAGGAGTGGCAAACCAAGGGAACGCAATTCATCCATCCATCACTAAGTTCACATTCCCTAACTAATTACGTAACAATCGCGATTAAGTGGTAACAAATGAGCAAATTATATAATTTGGATAAAGGGATACAAGTCAAAAAATTATAGACGGATGGAACATGGATAAGGATTAAGGTAAGTCCATTCCCCCATCGATTTTTTAGCGACATTATGAGCTAAATAAAAGAGAATAGAAAAATTGAATTATCCTCTTAAAAAGCCATCCTTTTTCCATTGTTAAGGCCAGAGTGTCTTTGGTGGCCTAAGAAATTCTGGGAGCTCGAATTTCCTTTGGAAATAGGAGCTAATTAATTAAACCGCCACGCCAGTTAAGAGCTCGCATGAATTCCTCTATTTCTCACGAGTCATTCCATTAATCATGTCTAAGTTTATTTCCATCTAATGTTCAGACTTGGACCGATTCAGTAAGCAAAGATTATTATGAGGAAAAACACAAAGAACTAACGGACTTCCTCTAGTTGATGATTATCTAAAAAAAACTACAACCAGCAACCACTAGATAACACTTGCGATTATGATTTCGATTACCGTATTTTATTAAGTGTTAACAATCATAAAAAGATAAACACAAACACAAATTTAAAAAGAATTTTTGTGCCTTATTCTAAAAAAAACAGGGGCAATACATTCTTCAAATTTTCTTCATTCTTCAAAATTTTTCAAATCTTCTTCATTCTTCAAAAAAAAATCAGGGGCAAAAATTCTTCTGCAATCTTAAAGCTTTCATTTATATCATTTATATATCAGTTCAATATCTCCATCTACCGGCACGCGCGAAATTCTAAATTTGCGATCCTTCAACTTTTCAGCATCAAACAAGAAGTTTGAAGTTAGTTATGGGCACGTGGTACACACACTTCTCACCTATATCACTGTCAATCTCAATGTTGTTGTACCTCATACCTTGTTGACTCCCTCTATACCGAGAATATCCAGTCAAGAATGACAGGGGTGAAATAATCATGCTCAGCAAAATAAAACTGAGGAATGATCCAGCAACTTATGTGATATCCATTCCATTTGGTTTTCCTTTAAATCATGCAGCAGAATTCAGCGCGAAGATTTCAAGCGAGGGTAAAAAAGGAATTTTCATTTGCTCTTGTAAAGAGCTCCCAAAGACTCCCCCCTCACAGAAATTTCTCGATTTTACATTTTTTCCAAGGCACGAACCTTCACTTCACTTTTCTGCCATCCAAACCAAGTCATGCACGTTAACAGTTTACGCCCACAAAACAATCATTCAAAGTCCAAACACTCCCTAACGTCTTCCACGCACCCGTAGCGGTGGATTGGGGGAAATGCAGAATAAAACGAAGGCATGAATTTGCATCCATTACCTTTCACCCGAGGTACGCATCCCTTCCCCTCGTCTCAAAAAATAAACAAAACTAATAAATTATTGTTTTCCCTCTCCGAAGGTGATGACATCGATGGAAAAGTAATGAGAACATAAAAAGAAGGGACCCTCAGAGTGGATGTAGATGAACTCACCTCGGGGTGGAAAAAGAGTTTACGCGGGAAGAGCGCCTTTAGGATTCAACGATAGAGCACGTAGGAGGTAAGTAATTCGGTTTGAGAAGGAATAGAGACTTATCGAAGCGAAAATAAGAGGCAGTGCAAACAGTCCCAACGTCAAGAAATAACAAAGAAATTGAGATTTTTGAAGGGATCAAAGGAAGACGCATGGACACGCTGAAAAGATAAGTCATGTCCGTAGAAGTTATGAGCACGGCCATGGATAAACGGCCAATCACGTCAGACCAAGTAACAAGTTTATTGAGGCTAAAGTTTTCGAAACGAAAAATATCACTTCCTTGACTTGTGAGTACATAGGTGGCGCTTACAAACGAAAAAGATGGTGACATGCTGACAGTAAATTTCAAACAGAGAAAGAATCTACATCGCACTAATAACTAATAGGATCCGTAAAATAAGAAACAGAAAATATCCTGGTGGAAAAGTTCATCAATGGGGATAAAGGAATGGTGAAGTTAGGAGATACTAATTGGCTAAAGCGAATGAGCCATGAGACAGGAAATCCAAATTCCGATTGAAGTTGGGAGGAATATCACCTCCGAAAACAATTTTTTCGACTTTCAATGCAAGAGGAGTAAGGAGTCAATTAAGCAAGCACTGAGTGGAAGGAAAGTTAAAAACTACAAATAGGACTAATCCATTCGAACCAATCAGAGGCCACCTTAACGGTGCTCGATAGCAAGCTGTAATCTGCTGGACTCAACCTTGAATACTGTAAAGACGATGGTTGATTTGTCGCTCGAAAGACCAGAATCTACCACTGAAACTACCACCTGGTGCAAAATTCATAGATCTTCCAACAAGCAATACACCGGTAAAAGAATTAAATGCTTTAAGATAATGATAAGCTGAATTTTTAACTCTTTGAATGGGAGTGGCATAAATAAAAGCATGAAGATGAGCTCCAATTCCATTTAATCCAAAATGCTAGCCAATAAGCCTCTCCTAAAAAACCAGCGACTAGTTTTTAATTGGCGACAGATGTACAGATAATAATGGACGCATTTCAGCGTAAAAACAATTATCGTCACCATAGAAAATATACACGATTCTATAAAAGAAAAAATCACGTTCCCGAATTGACTTACCAACGACTTTATCACAAAATTCAATCATAGAATCCTTCATCAAGTGGCATGCTGTTGTCCCATAAATAGGAATATATAGCATGATGTGCAATAAAAGGAATGAATCCAATTAAAGGAATCAATTTTTTCTGGGCCATAATTCACAGTGGGAAAGAATTTTCAGGGATATGGATTTAATTAAGGATGGTAGCACGCGTCGATCTAAAATTCGCGCTTTATTCTGCATTTATTGATTGGATTACCGTCATCAATCATGGAATTCTGTTATTGACTGTGATGCAGCTGACCAAATAGAATATAAAAGAGACGAAAAATTCAGTTCTTTCGAGCATTAATTCAGAGTAAACTGGAGAGAAAAATCACTATTCAGGAAAGATAACTAAAAAAAGTAATGATTCAAATCTAACATCGAATAATAATTTGGCGTCGAATTTAGGTTTATCAATTTCCAGATTTCCACAGAAATAAATATACTATTATAACAGGATATAAAAAAGCGGGTTGGACGCAGACAACAATCAATATGGATGATTAACAGAAAAAAAATGTTCTCGGAACTGACCAATCCCAAAATCTATCATTTGAACTATGGACATGATCTCTAATTTCAACAATCGATCAACGGCTGCAGACATTTTTATTTAAAATTATTATCACTCATTTGGTACTACATTCTGCCATTTTGTCCTCTAAAACCAACAAATTTCCGCAAGTGAAATAGGTGCCTACTGGAGGTAGTGCAAGTGGCAGAACACCTGACGCGAATTCAGGAGATCCAGGTTCAAAACCGGTCAAGACAAGCAGTTATTCCTAATCGTGGTATTTTGGCACTTGCACTTGATGTACCTACAATTGCAGGCCGATAAGATGAGCCACCGCTGTCAAATTCAAAGTTATTTTCTTGAATGAATAAGAAGGTTTTAATGCTGAGAATATGTGAAAGCATTAAATGATGAAATAAGAATGCACTAAAACTGAAAATTTAAAAATCATCACATGAATGTTAATTAAATTGGACGGCCACAATTAACCAATCGCTTTCTCTTAAAGTCGAGAGATTGACGAGGCTAAATTTTCCAAACCGTTCCAGCAAAATATCACACCTCGTAAGAACATATATGGCGCTATAAAACAAGTATGACTCTGTCACGCTCCACAGTAGTAAGCTCAAGTTTTACCACAAATTGAGAACGAATAGGGAAAAAGCAAAAGGTACGCCTCTGGCCAAATCTTGGTTATCCTTCTTTGAATTAACAGAAACGATTGAAGACTTGTGCAGAAGAAACGAAAGCATGATTCGGTTTTAAGGTTCCTTCGCTCCGACCGCATCGCGCCAGTCACGGAAGCAGTTCGCTACGCCGCGCCCCCTACGCGTGCCTAGAATGAACCAGAGGGCGCGCGTGTCAGCTATTGGTCTCCTCCATCCGAAGCGAGCGAAAGCAAACCGAGCAGCTCAAAGCGGCTTCCACGGATGCTCCTGAAATCTCTCCTCCAAAAATAATCTTCCCTTTCATCCATCCAGTCACCTCTTTCTCCAAAATGTAACCCCCTAACTCAACCAAGAAGGACCGCGTGCTAGCACTTAAAAAAGAAGAAAAGTGGCACCTCGGAGAACCTTTTATGCCTGAATTTCCTGCGCCCCCTTTCCGGGACCGAGACCAGGTTAATGTTGCCATAGTCACGGGGATTCCCAAACTAGTAAGCTCCGCCTGAGTAATGCCGTGAACCCCATAAATAAACTGAATTTCGACGGACGAATTTGAATATGGCAGCGGCGTATAATTGCCAAGGAGGGATAGTGAAAGGAGCAAACATTAAACTTCGATCCATCCTCGAGGGAAATGAGGATGAGTCAAATTTATGAGCTCATTGGCGAGCTATCTCTAAATTACTCATGCAAGAGATTCCACCGAGCTCTCGCCGATATTGCACTCCAGGGAACAGTGAAGTTTGGTGGAGGGCAAGCGAGATTACATATTCCATTACCTTTTACTAAAATGCGGGATACAATGAGAAATGGTCAAAGTCCACTCAAAGAAAGCAAACAACCTGCGAGCCGTAGCTATAATTACGAGAACTCAGAACCCTCAAGAGCCCTCCTCCAATGCTATTCCGATCTCCTGACAGCAACTGACAAAACCACTGCGAAAAGTATTCTTGGTCGGGAATTTTCAGTTCAGCACTACAGCCGCTATACTCAATGCATCTAAAGATAGGAAGCAATCTTGAATTATCGATATGTAAAATTACGACTCCAGGTTTTTGTTGAACATATGACGTTATTACCAAGCGATTGCTACATATGATGACGTAATGATGACGTCTAATGATCAGTTATTCAAGAGACAATTTCCAAAAATTTTAAATTTAAATTACTTAGATAAAAATTTACACACCCAGGATCAATGAATTTTGGTATAAAGCAAGCTAGATAAAATGTTTCCAACACAATGAGGCAGGGCTAATTGTAACTTGAACTAAGCAAACGATCTATAAATTTTAAAAAGAGCCGCGGCTATCATCACGAAAACTTATTAATACCAACCCATAATAATGAGCATTCCTCTTCAAATATTTATAATTTTTAATAAAACATCTCGGCAAAACATAAACTGAATAATAACAAATAATAAACTAAATAACTAATTAAATATTTTATTACGTCTTGGTCACGAAATACCTACTACTCCAAACAGTTTTCTTGGGTTAGGAATGATCAGTTAATTATCACTGCCACCATATTACTAGTGCATAGATAATTAAAGACATCAAAATAGGATTCATAACCCATAAAACTAAGACTCCATCTTCTCGAGGAACGCTAGATTTTACTCTCACGCACTTGTAACATCTATATACATAACTCGGAAGCTAATCATCAATCTATATACATGGTTAAAGTTGCATGACTATTGTAAGTATTTACTATGATGGCAATTATTTCCTGAAAAACACACTACAACTATGTTATTAAATGCATTAAAACATTTTACAGGTTCAAGTAGTCAGCAAGATCAACACCAAATCCGCTACGACAAGGCAAAACCACCACCACATCACAACTGCCCGTTCTGAAGCTGTCTCTGGCCTGCTCTGCCAAGACATACTGCTTCACAGCTATTGCATCACCGCATGCATACAGGGTGGATATGAATTCCCAGCACCACGCTTCCGTATGTAGAACACGAATATAGCGCAGGGGGGGGAGGCCGCAGCTGCAAATCGCATTCCGAATTGCCCCGGCTCTTGCCGCTGCCCCCAACCGCCGTACCACTATTACCCGTCCCTAAGGAAGAGCCTCCGTGCAAGTGATGCAACGTTCAAGAGAGACTAGAACGCTGTGAATAATGTATTCCAGTCGATAAATCATAAATACATAGCGATACGAGAGGAATTGAAATAGGGAGTCTAGTTTCAACAATTGTCTGGGCAGGTAACTTTCGAAAAAAGTATTATAGCATGCAAAAAGCTAATGACTACGATAAACTAATTATATCGGTCAAGGTAGGATTAAGCGGAGTATTTTTTCGTTCACCCCGACTTGTCTCCCTCACTTCATGGACTTCAATCCATAGTTGGACCAACCCTTTCATTCTATCTAAAATTCTATTTTCTTCCTTTCCCTCCATTGAGTGCCAAACATTCTTCCTTGCCACATTGTTTTAAACATCCCCTCGCCGCTCAGTACTCGCTCCGTCCACGCCTTCTGCCTGCTCTCCAAAGACATAAAAATTGCCTCAGCCTCAGATTGAATGAACATTGAGATACTATTTTATTCAAACGGACATTAAAAATTCCATACATGCACATTGGATATTTTAAGACATCTATGTATTTTGTAAAATTTTATGACGGAAAAAGAAAAAGTATAATTCACAGCATGCCAAAACAAAATATAATGCGGGAATGGAAGTCTTAAACGTTGAAATGCACCAACGCACATCGTGCAACAGCTCAATCGATCAATTCCACCAATTGCTGAGAAATATCACGACCATTGCAGCACAAAAACAGAGAGAGGAACCATGACTAAAAAACGATCCCAAGCATATTGAGAGGCGTCACTTATTCCCAAGGAGAAAATTCGACCCTCTCCATTGCTGAACGTTATTCAACGTCAAGCACTTGAAGGTCGTCATAATATGCCACGCCGTACGTCTAGGATTTTATTACTCAGATAAAGCGCTGATTCAGATGCGCTATTCAGAATTAAATAATCATTAAGAAATCGTAATTATAATACCTTTGTCAGTCCACTTATGCTCAGAGTATAACTATTCTGCGACGCAGGTTTCGAAGAAGCTCTTCATCATCACGCACGTTGGGCATATGGAAGAAATAGAATTGACTTGTTTTTCTGTGTAACTACTTATCCTATGGAGGAGATACGCGAAATGTTTCCTTAAGAATTACGAAAAGAACAAAGTGGATTCTTGTGGTTAGGTTTTAGTACACCTAACTAGAAAAGTCTTTCGTCAGGGAATCCCAATGCTTTCTATATGATAAAATCTGGATTTCAATGTATTTGATAAGAGTAATAAGGTTAGCTTTAGTATTTAATAAAATCGCAAATTACTGGACCAGTAATATTTCCATGAAAACAGTTAATGATCAACGCTTGGCAATGAAGAACTATCGCTTGCAATGTACAAGGTTGAGCACTCACGGTGAAATTAGGGAATAAGCATCAATGAAATTCTACTGCCTTACATGGGAGGGTGTTTTATAAGGCACCCACTTAGAGCGACTATTTGAGCGGTGGATATTTGTAGCGACTTTAGACTAGATACATTCCTTAATTGTAAATTATGATAAGAGGCGTATCTATTGGGCTAAGAGCTTTCGCCCGCCAACATCAAAGCAATCGGGATATGTTTTCGTTCACACACGTCGACTGAGTTACAACCGAATTACACAAGGGCCCCCTCATTTTTCCTCCCTCCGCCTCAACAACAGCAATCTCACTTTGAGAACTGCCACCATAAACATTCGGATCTAGCCCCATAAATACCCTTCTCAATTAATTCCACGGACGAATCGCGAGACACGCGTCAGCACGCGTAGCTAACCCAGACCGCCTCTCGCACGATCGGCTTCTTTATCTCATACTTTACGAAACCCATTGTGGCTGGACCGTTGCAATGGCTCCGGAGTGGAAGTATAGGAAGAAACGAAGCGTCCTTTTAAAAAGACGAAAGCGACTAGAATTATGTACAACACACCTTCGAACCACTACGCTTTCCTGTGGCCGTAATGACTACTGCGTCCAACGTGCGGCCTCCTAAATTGAAACCACCAACCGAGAAATAGAAAGGGATATGACGAGCGGGATAAGTTGAAGTGCACAAACGGCTCTACGACTCCGACTACGCCAAGATAAATAAAAGCGAAATGATCGAAGCTGGGAGAGGGGAAAGATAGCGAGGGGAGGAGGGCTTGACAAGAAAATGATGGAGAATAGGGAAAATGCGAAGACGAGGCGAAGGCGGTTGTTGGAGGGACATAAAAACACGGGGAAAACAGGAAATAACCTCCCATAACTTTTCTTCCTCACAAGAATTTTCCCGTCTCAACTGGCGCAGAAGTGTGATTAGATTCATAGATTAACTGGAAGAGATGAATTGTTCGCTAATAAAATTAAAATAGCTTCTCTTGATGGCCTTAGACTTCAAGTGCCCAGGTTAAAAAATGTTGTTCGAGCACTGTTGAATGGAATGCAATGCAATAAAATTAGTCAAAAATTATAAAAAAAAGCATGAGTGGAAAAAAACACATTTCATTAAAAAATGCATGGTGGAACAGAACAACGACCTTAAAACCGTCGACCTTAAAAAAAATACTAGCCTTACTCGAAGGGATAGTCCGGACGAAAAAATATGGTATTCCATAAAATTCAAAAGCAGCACTGATGATAAGTGTTCCTAAATCTTGTTCGGATTCTTATTTCAGTTGCAATTTATTTTCAAAATATTTGTTTGGCGCGGGCTGACTCATTGAAAAAAAATTTACTTGTAAGAGAATATTTCAAGAACGAAACTACCAACCGGAAGGTATCTCACTTGATTACGTACCAAGTAACCCAAAAATTTAAAGTAAAACATTTAGCACATTAATTTCCTGTGGACCTGGTATCGATTCGCGGACTTCTGGATTAAAGCGCACACCACAGCGCTATCAAGGCTCTACATTACCTTGGAAACTTTACCGAGGTTCATGGTGCTGCATGTTAGATTTGGCGGGAAGCCATTGGTCCTAGGTTCGATTTCTGGCCTAGAGTTCAGTCCCGTGGCATACAATGAGATATGTTTCAACTCTACTGTGAGAACAAAATCACCCTGTACCTCATTTCACATGGAATTACTATGAATAACGCTATTCACAATGTGTACCCATGTTCCCAGGACTTCACCGCTTTTTTATGCCTTATGACGGCAATTCCTTTCCCTCGGCGTATTTGCTACAGGCCTTTGAAAATACCAATGAGGAGTCCCTTCATCGACTTGGCGAGCAATTCAAAATGAAGAACAAGGAACAGAAATAATTTCCGTCAGCTATTTTCTCCTTCTCGTCCTTTATCACTTATTCAACTTATCTTATGTAAGGACAGGAGGAGACATCTTAAAAGCTCTGAAGAAATAAAACGAAGGAGAGGGAGAGCGTATTTGTTAGTGGCGAAAGGCGCAAACGGTGGGAGGAAACGCAGCTGAAGGAAAGTGTCACTCAAAGTGCCGGAGGAGGAGTCCGAATGGAAGTGGAAAGGGCCCCACTCGAGGGAGTATTTATAATCGGAGGAGGAGGAAGAGAGGGTTGCGCCCCGGGCGGAAGAGAGAGGGATGCAGACCCACCAGAGGAGGCAGTGCTACCAACCGTGGGGGAAGTAGGAGACGCACGTGACACATGGCAACGTGATATGCATTTCAAACGGAAGAAAAGTCGTCTAGGTCTCATGTTTGTGGCGTGATGCTAAATGAAAGTTTATTTTTCGATGCTTCAGGGGGCTTACAGTCCAAGAATATTTAAAAAAATTCAATAGCATTAACTCAGAGAAAATCAATAATAGCGCATAGAATTAAGGTTTGTTTCAAAATTAACTAATTGGGATAATATTGAATATAATGAGTGATAGATACGCATTTTTATTCAATTTCCAGGCGAACCTCGTAGCTAAAATTATAACTGTATTTATTCAGGTGATCTACTGGTTAAGGTAGGTTTGTAAGGAATATTTAAGAAGCATTCTTGCAGTCTCCCCTCCCTTCATGAACTACCCTCTTCAATTCTCAATAAGGCCTACTCCATTTCATTCTATGATCTAAAAACCCTATTCCCTTCCTTCCTCATCCCTCCTTTCCCACCATTACTGAACTCAAGTGCACTAATACTTGCATCATTTCATTATTTTTAAAATTCTTCTTATAATGCAGATCCCATAACTAATTATTACGATCTACGACCGCGCACTAACCATTGTTATACGACCGAAATCATTATCTTTGTATTTTACAGTTCTCGTTAGTTTATACCAAATTTATTGAGAATAATAAAGCATGTGCCGTTATGCCTGAATACCAACAGGCCTGTGGCAGGAAAACTTTAATATTTGAACAAAATCAGTGAAAAAATGAATGCCATCAGAAACTCCACAATAGACATTTTGGATAAGGACACCACCCGCTGCCACCGACCTAAGACCCTATTGACTTCAAATTCCAGCTAACCCGTATCATTCACTCCATAAACAACATCCCTTGGATCGCTTCTGCTTTGACCTCAGCAAATTTTACCGAAAGGAACGCCTCGAGGGAGGATGCCTCGGACACGCAGGTGAGGAGGGCTATGGCTCCTTGGATAGGTGTCTAGGTAATGGCGGAGTGAAACGGTGGTCGGAGAGATAGCAAATGCAATTAGGGAAGGGGTGGGGCACACGCTGTCTCGATACGGAAGGTGTGCTGCTGCCGTTGCTTGGAAGCGAGAGAGTGGATAACGGTTGCTGGGGGATGGGGGGGGGGGGGGGGAGGCTAATGGATCTGGAGGCAGAGGGGCGCATGAATTTGCCGGGAAGAGCGCTATTGCAAAGAGTCCAGGGATGAGCCATACAAAGATCAAAAGCTAACCCTGGGGAGCTCCGATGGGTGGTGTTTCTTCCTTTTCAACTAAGGACAAGGCGAGCGGAAATTTGCACCGGGGACGATAAGCAGGTTTTCGGGTTGCCTATAAAGATATTTTGTTGCCAATTCGCACGAATCATATATCTATAAATTTCAATACGTCAGCTATTCATTTCATTTTCAAAGCCCTGAAACCTAAAATTCATCGATGGTATTTGGCAGAAATTATGAAACGTACTTGAATAAATCGAAATAGGAGTGCCAAAGGATAGGATAGAGGTCTCCTCGGGATAATTATCGCTGGTTGTCGAAAAATTTGAAAATGTGAAAATAGAGGAGGGAAAATTTCAAGGGGGGGTGAAGCCCCCGATGTAGCTGGGAAGAGGGACGAGGGACAGCAAACAAATGAGATAGCAGAATAACAGACAACTTCCGGCACACACATCATCTGAAATCGAAAAAGGTAAGGAGTTTATTCATATGGGACTTGATTATTTATTAAGATTTACCATTTATTCCCAGTGGGACTAAAAAGCTTAGCCAAATGGAGGGAGGTTAGCTGGATGCATTAATTAAGAAACGAATACGTCTTGCACCCATTTTACCGCTAGACTAATATTCTACCCTCCAAAACTGTTTTCAACATCCAATCCCAGCTCAGTTCTCGTGTCATCCATACCTTTAGTCCCCTATTTCTTCTATAAGCCGTCTCTCTTCACCCAGCACTTTGTCAATCCTTCTCTTTTCAGTCAACTTAAACTTCTTCATTCATCTCCAAAACAACATCTCGAAGACCTCAAGTATTTTGTCATCCTTCTTCCTGAGTTACCATGTTCCCGAATCGTAAATCGCTGCACCCCAAGCACTTTAAATTCCACGAAATAATCCTCTCTTAAGCTCCTTCCTATTCATGATCACCTCCTTTGCTAATGCAATTCTCTGTAATCCGAATATCCTTGCTAGAGATGGTCCCCATTTTCCTCTTTTGTGCTTGCAAAATATTTTTACTTTTAAGCATCTAAGTCTGTGTCCATGTTAAGCCTCACATTTCCTGGCCGCAATGATTTCCAAAACACTATTTCTATGTCTTTTTGCAATGGATTGTCATGCACGAATGGTGATTTTATTCAATCTCACTTGCTACACATTAACTTATGTGAATGATCCCTCCATAATTCCTGCACGATAAAAACTTTTCCATAGGGTTTTGAGGGAGGGAAAGTGAGGGGAAGGTGGTAATCGTGGCGACGAGAGAAGGGGGATGTGTGAAGCAGGAAAGGACAATACGGTGGCCGGGGATGAGCATCAGGCGAAGGAACTTTTCGGACCTCCCACACACTACACGTTCGTTAACTCGCTCTGCCGCATTAAGGGCCGGCCAATTAGGTCTGTTGTCGCACTTCCAGGGGTGGGGGGAGCAGAGGGCTCGCCTGGAAGGGCGTGAAGGAGGGGGGCAATTTGAGGATGGACCCTCGCGGCATTCGTAGCGCCTCAATGATGGACTGAGGTGCCATAATTGCAAATATCAGCATGACAACAGTGAATATCACCGTAAAATAAACCTAATAAAATATTTAGGTCAAAGTACAATATTTCTTCTCCTAAATATTATAAAAAGTACAGTATTCAGGAAAGGAAAAGTCCAAAACTGCTCCTTTGCATCCAATATCCTTTAGACCTATGATATGCTTGGTAAATTCATTTGACCAGGTTCATCAAATAAGCTGTCCTTGGCTCACATAACAATATTCGATCGATTTCGTTTCGCTCAATAATGTTATGAAACAAAAAAATTTATGACGAGTAACATAACTATGCACGGATCCTCAATAAAGCATTGCGATGACAATACTTACCGATGAACGATGGCGACTCGAGAAAGAACGAGTGATTCGTAAGAATGGCGATTATAAAAAAATACATATTAAGCGTATTAGTTTTCATAATGACTTTGCCTGACGATCCAATAACAATTCAGTATGCACGTGGCTAGCTTACAATTAACGCAATAGTTAGCACCGAAGTAGGTCAAAAAAATATCAGAGCACCTTAGGACTAGCACCTTTTCAAAATTTCCATCGCAATATCATAGTAATAGCACACAAACAATGTTCCCAGGACCCATTTATGCTCCCTCGTTTTACCTATCGCTTAGTCAAAATTTGTGTTTTACTACTATCTCGGATGGGTCAACAAGGAGAATTCCAAAAATATTATTCTCGATCACAAATTCGAATTCCTTGTTCTATAGTTTGCAATGAGACTTGATTCCTGTCCTACGACCCTAACGGAATGAAAGAAATCATCCAAAGTCTTTCTCTCACCGCATCTATTCGGGTAGAAGAGAGATGCTATTTAAAACTCGATACCTCGACAGAAATGATAAAATATGAAACGTATTTGGCATAAAGGATGTGATTGAGGGATAGGAATTCGTTTATTCCCTGGAAAATAAGTTAATTTAATAAATTCTGGATGAAAACTCATCCGCCAAATCACTCCACAGTGAATCTCGGTCCCCTAGAAATTTTAAACGGCTGGTGCCCTAACACCCTCCGCCACACGCCCGTTAGGGGCGGAATGCACTGGGGTAGTATGTACATGTAATAGGCTGTAATTAAAATGGGCTGTGAAAAATATTAAGCTTTGAAAGATAGAAAGAAAAGACACCTTTTCAATATTCCAAGTGAAATAACAGGAGAGGACAAAGAAGTAGTCTCAATGATCAATAAAGCGAGCCCTCAGGAATTTCCCTCCCACACTTACACTCGATTTTCTACTTTCATAATAATAAGGCGGCGGAACAATTCAATCACCTGTGCCCGGAAGCATAATGGTCTGGCAAAGACAATTGTACGAGTGAATGGCAAGGACAAAGATGGAAGACCTAGAATAAAATAAATGGAGCAGGTAAGGAAGGAAGAGGAGAAATCCTTGGGTGAGAAAAGAAGATTAGCTGATGTGAGAACTGAGAGGACAGCAACGTCAAACCACTCTCATGAGATTGTAGGCCAGTGATGATGATGATGATGACAGTTTAAAGAAAGGAATTTTTACTGCCATAAATGAATGGTGCATTACTTGGCAGTTAGAAAAATGTATGGTGATCAATTATTGGGAAAAGAATATCTCACCCAGAATAAATCACATCGCAACGGCATCCCGCTATAGAATCCCGAGTTCGTAAAATACTTCGGGGTCATCATTACTCGGGGTCTCTCGAGGGGCAAACACATACGTTACATATGCAGGAAAGCTAACCATAAACTGGGATTTGTAAAAAAAAATCCGTAAATGCCATATAAAGGTGAAAGATATAAGGTACCTGACTCTATTAAGACCTCACTTGGAGTATGCTGCTAGCGTAAGGGACCTTTATGAAGTAGTACTGATACCTGAAATCGATATAACAGCGTAGGGCGGCTGGAGTCGTGATGAGTAGTCGCGATAAAAAAGTATCGTTTCCAATATGTCCGGCGAGTTATAATGGGAATCTTTAGAGGAGCGTCACAAAGTATAGACTAAATGTACTGGGTAAATTCGGAGAAGATTTTTTCTCAGACGACGTCAAAATGCCCTTCGTTTACCGTCATACTGTGTCAAACGTGATCACGAGAACAAAACAAAGAAAATATACTGCAAAACAGAAAGATTCAAAAATGTCAATCTTCCCTTGTACTATAAAGGATAGTAAGAGTGTTTCAATAAAAAAATTACTGGCGTTACTCGCTAAGTCGATTCATTGCGTACATGCCGTTTTACATATTTCTAACCTTGCATGGATTTACTCAAGGAAGAAGTAACCGTAGGTACTCTTGCTGTTGCATTAATGTGCACGTATTTTTTTACTATGCGTAATATTTTTATGATCGTGTGGAGTTCATGTACGGATCCTCTGGCATGTTGGTGATTGGTGACCCCCTGCCAAACCCCACAGATGTGACTCGCAGAGTATTATGAATATTTGGATGTATATATTTCGTAACATTCAGAAATAGCAGTTTATAAATCGCCTTTCACACATTCGGGGAAGAAACGGGACGTTTGTCAAATTACTTATTTAGGAGCGTAAATTAACCTCGCCGGCATTCACTGCTACCTACCACAAGATTTGATTACATTCACTTTGTGTATTGGCATAGAGTAAGTATTTACTTACTCAATGGTATTGGTCACTGCATTTAGTGCCTTTCGCAGTAAAAATAATAGCAATAGCATAATAATAGCATTTTTCAATATTTTCAACAACAGTAATATCTCAATCATTCAACATTTGCCTCAATAGCAAAATTCCGTGGCGCAAATAAAGATAAACTTGAGACAGTACAATCGCATGTGGACCAGGTTCTATTTCATACAGCCTGGAAATTTCAAGATGATCTGATTAGTATTCAAGCCAATAATCCGTCATCAAAATAGATTGGTCGGCCGGTAAAAATTCTAAGCTCAGAAAAGGAATGTAATGGCCGTCTGTAGCGACTCCCGCGTGTGGCAAGCAGCAGCAGGGGAATGGAGTTCCACGTTAGCGACCCCGCCCGCCCTCCCTTCCGTATCCGGGATCTCAGAAGAGGCGGCGGCGGCCGCTGCTCGCCCTTAGCCTTCTCCCCGACCTCTTCTCTTCTTTCGCTGCCTTCGATTAACCCCGCTAATGGCCCGTGATGCATCGCGCCGAAGGCAGCAGTTACGGGAGAAGTGGATCGGCTGGTGCCTTACGTTGCGGGGGAAGTGGGGTCACGCCAAAGAATGGCCGCCGCGCATTCTCTCCTCGCATTACTTAAAAAAAAAAGAAAAACGGAGCGGAGGTGGAAAACTTTTGCCGCCATTCTTTTCCCTCTGCCGTCGGCCCGAGCGTGTTTTGTTTCGATTACCGCTCTCTCTCTCTCTCTCTCATCGATTTTGCTTCGTCGTCTCTCTCTCTCTCTCTCTCTCTCTCTCTCTCTCTCTCTCTCTCTCTCTCTCTCTCAGAAGCCCTTTACCGCTCTTGTAGCGAAGTTATCGATCCGTAACAGAGATCCTACACCACCTTACATGCATAAATAGACAGTACTGGATTTTAGAGCAATACGCAAGGGATAAGAAACTTAACATAAATCCTCCCCGCATCTTACTCCGAATTTACAACTTAAACTGCTTATCCCACGTGCTTGTTTTCACTCCCTACACTAAAAAATTTAATCCGTCACTCAGTCAACAATTTGAGGTCCAGGCTCGGAGAAACTAGTAACAATTTTATAACAGCCATATGAAACTATGATTCAAATTTTACAACTAAAAACACAGTGCCTTACCAAGTTACTTATCTTTGAGTCTTCTCGTGACATATTACTTCCTCTAGTTTTAGCGATTAAAAAACTAACATGACGTCAATAAAACATATTTAGCATAACTAAAAATGACGTTAATAAAGCATATAAAAAGAAAAAAATGCAAAAATGATAGAATATGCCGCTTAAAAATATAGGGGAAAATAATTCAAAAGGGGATCAAATAATTTAAAATGGAAAATTGGCAAATAAAAAGTAAAAATCAGGATATTGACGCGAAATTTATGACCATTTATTTATTTAATCACTACTTATGTATCGATTTCAAGTTAATGCACATTAACATTTAAGTTCCCTGACTTACGAAAGCAAAACATAAAGCCGAAAACATGAACGAATGATTCCAAAATTAAGTTTATTGTAAGCTGGGTGGCTATGGTCAGAGAGGAGTCCTCGCTATGGTGCACAAATGGTTCACACTTTTGAAAGCGCGTAATAAACTGTCGTGATACAAAGGTTTGTATAATGTAGCCGCACTCTTCCCTAGATAGTTTCTTCACCTTCCTGACATTCCCCTTCCTCGCATCCTTCTGTAACTTTCCCTTAAGTATCTACTTAATCACTGCGTTTTCCTCCGGGGATTTTTCCTACTATCTTTCCCTCCAACATATTCCTATGTCTCATGACATTACCAATGCGCCCGTGGGTCCCCCTCTGGTTTCTGCTGCCCCTCTGTTCCCTTTTTTCCCCTCGATTTCTCCTCGCCTTGTCATATCCTCCACATGTGTGTTTGTTATTTGTCAATTATGAGCTCTATTGTCTTGTATGACCCCGTTATACTCGTAATTTGGACAAGTCCGATAACAATATATTATATTATTATTATACTAAATATAAACTAAACTTCTTATACTAAAGAACACTTTCAATCTTCAGTTACGTAGAGCGATAGTTACGTAATGATAGCTTTGGCAACAATAAATCAGGGCTTGGTAAACTTCTTACTTTCATCACTTAGCTGCATGAGTATCTGATAAAGACACACTAATATATGTGAATAACAGGTGCTTTTATAAAGCGAAGGACGATATATCGATGTGATTCTATTGTCACAATAGATGCGTTACCAGCAAGCGATTATATACATATGAATCTACAGTAGTCTCCACTTGCGTCGCTGACGGGCAAGGCGACCCGAATTTTATTTTGGGGAAATAAGCTATTTGCTGTTAACTGTAATTGATGAGATAATGTAACGATTTCATAATTTTCAATGCAATTCCTAGCGAGTACCATTCCTTTGCCTCGCTGCAAGCATAGCTGAAAACAGCTTTCATAGAGCCCCGATTGGCAGCATTAACGAAAGAAGTATGCGACTGCGTGGGGGTTCCTCCACGTAGTCTCCCACCATCTTCCGATTAATGAACACTCTTGTTTCCTTTTCCATTCTACTATCACTCCCAAACATCTGCTTCGCTAGCCTATTATTGTCAAACACAATGGATTCACACTTTTAATATTTATTCACACTTTTATTGCCGATTTGAACACAAGGAATCTGAGCAACTATTTTTGATCGATTTTTTGTTCTTTTAAGAATACTAAGAACAATATAAAGGAATAAGTGATACATACGTAATAATACTTTTGGTCGTTTCTAATTGAATTTTAAGTGCAAAAGAATATATATAGTAGGTACTACTATATATTTTGGTGAAAGAGTAATAAATATTTTTAAATTCCTAAAAACTGAAGTAGAAAAAGTGGATAATGCAAGAAGGAGTTAGAATTTTTAAGCACATGCGAGAACTATTAAACTATTCACATTCAACTTACTCATTCATATTTTATTTCTTATTCACCCCGAGGCATGAGCGTCGAGCAACACTCGAAATGGAAATTTATCCTTGGATTGTACCTTACACCGCGGAATTGAAAAAAAACAGAGGCTCTTCCGTTGATGAACAGAGCTGTTTGTTTTTTTTGTTACTGTCACTCCCATGAATCTGCCTGGATTATGCGCTGCTCTCTCTCTCTCTCTCTCCCAAAGCCTTCAGCGAGAGTGGCTCAAGTCATCCGACCAGTGTGTCCTAACGAAACACCTCCGCGCCAAACCAAATTCCGTTCTCCCGTTTCGACGACATTCTCTCTCTCTTTCGCTTAGCGCCTCCGACCACAACCGTGAATAAAACATTTCTCCCTGTTTTAGCGCTGAGAAGGGGCGGGTCAACGGCCTGCGGGTGTGGATTAGGGCCGCGAGTGGCCCTCCCGGGGAAAGGCCCCTCGGGGGTCACTGCAAACAGCCCTCTCTCGCTCCTGCAATGATGAATTCAGCACGTGAGAGAGAGAGAGAAGCCAGTCCGCTTGCGTTTGACTCCACACAACCGCGAGTTTTTCCGCCTGAGCACACCCTCGCCATCACACTCTATCATTTTAAAGTTGTGGTCCACTTGCCACAGTTTCCCACTTTACGCTCCTCTCCTTCCTCTCTTCAAGAGCTTTCAGGAAGAGTAATATGTTGGGAGGAATCTGGCCTCAGTTGAACAGCTTCAGCAACACATGATATAGGCACTGTGGGCACAGTATGAAAAAAACAGCATAGGGCCAGAACCCGAGTTGGTCGAACCACGAATATTATAAAAGTGAATTCCCCAGGCATCCACCAGATGTGTTGTCATCCACCGCGCATTTCAATGTGTTTACCAAAGTCCGCTGGCGGGGAAAGCGATCCGAAGTTCACGGAGAAATAAGCTATAATGAGAGCTAAGGAATGCATGAGGAGTGCATATGGAATACGGATAATATTCGAGATGCTGCAATCATTCAAATCCATAACTTTTTATTGCCAACGCTCGCGAGTGCAAATATGTACTCCCTAGGAAATAGAGACAATAATTGGTAATAGGAGCAATGATCACTTCGCAATTTTCCATACAAAGTTCATTGATCGCGTAATTCAGCCAACCATTGTCGACACTAACCCTGTCATTTTCAATGGCCCCTTAAACCCTGGAGTTGGAGCGGAGTTGTACTTTTCAGAATGCTGGATTCATATGACAGCAGTTTTCATGTGTCAATTACTAATTATGAAATGATTCAAGTTAACCTTTGTTAAAGTTTCCAGCAAAACACAAGCAACACATTATACCGAAAAAGGAACAAATGACGCAGCAACCATTAAATACATTTTAAACTATGTAATTAGAGTGAACGTATGAATCTCTATAGTTTGGCAGATATTTAGCAAAACATCACTCGCGGAGTGTTGCACTCTTGAGAATGAAGGCTGGCTGTGGTTAAGGGCCGAAACGGAAAATTACTAAGTCCATCCGCCAGTCCCACTAGCATCACAATATCCCGAAAAGTTTATCCCGTGACCACTGATTCATTGACAACACATTGATCGCGCCACACTCACCGCCGCCCAGAGGAAACTTTTTGAAAACCTTTTCCATGAACGTGAGTGAAGAAATGAACAGGAGACACTGGGTGTTCCTCCCAGAGTGTAGTCCCCTTGGTTCGAACGATCCAATAGTGAAGTTGTGAAGTGAGTAAGGATTAAGGAACGCCGGAGAGAGAGAGGGAGAGGGGAGTTCTTAACGACTACGGGCCAAAGAGAGCCGAGAGCGAAGACTTGAAGCGAGTGGCTTTATCGATACACGGAGCGGCAATGGAAGAGGCTAGAGACCCATCCATGTAACTACTAGTCCCCGCTTGTGAACGGCGCTCACAAAATGAAACGAGCCACTTGAAAATATACGCAATCTGGCTGGGACTGAAAATTATGTCCTTGCCCTACTTTCGTCCCTAACACCTCGCTGCACGGCAGGGGTTAGATAAAATTACGATCCACGGCCGGATATGATGTGAAAAGTAAATTCTCACGAGCGGGATGTAGCCCACAAATTCATCTCCATCCAAACATCCATAAAGAAAAGTATAATCTGCAGTGAACACATTTTGTTGTCAATCACAATGGATGCATACGTTTAATAGTTACATTAATGCATAAATCAAATACCTACATGATCTGTACACATAATGATGATGCCCGTCTTGCAGTTCTTCTTGGAGAAGTACGAACGATAAAAAAAAATCAATGTAACTTACGGATTTACGATCGATTCTATTTAAATTTTTAACGTGAAAGAATATATAAAAAGAAACATAGTTTAGTGAAAAAGAAATAAATAATTTAAAATTCCCAAACATTGAAATAGGAACAGTGAATGTCTGATAAAGGTGTCAAAATATTTTATCAGTCGAGGGAAAAATTTAAACTTTGCCACACATTTATCTTTAATTCCTGATTCCCAGCTTTTTTTTACCTCTTTTAGGGCGTTCAGCTGAAAATTATGCCCTTGTCATGTTTTATTCCTTCAAACCTGGTTGCACATCAGAAAACAGATAAAACTACGAGGCATATTAAACAGATACACCAATTACTCCGCTTTCTCAGGATATCACCAAGGAAATGTTCAGCATAAAAGCAACGATGTGCGAAGCATTAAGCGAACAAAATCATTGTGAAAGTAGTACTTGCACATTCATACGTTTACGAATTACATTATAAAATGCAAAATACGCGTTAAAAATACCCGTGAATTATATTATTAGGGTGCATAATCCTTTTAATTTCCTATGGAGAATTGTAGGAAATACTATTGTATAAATACTCGTACAGAATAAATATAGTTTTTCTAAATTATAACACGATTACCCAGCAAAAGTATTTAAATAATATATTAATATTGATAGGGAACATAACAGAAATGTATATTATAATATTCACACGATACAGACACGAAAAACAATGAGAAAGAGATGGAAAAGCAAAAATATTTTAGCATTTTCAGAAATATATTCAAAAGTTGCTAAGTATTTGCTCTTTACTGCCCAATCAACCCATGAAAAAAGAGGTAATGAGATGATAGCTACGAAGAATTTGAAGAAAAGGCTAGGATACGCCGATGGCACTTCAATGCTGCGGGAACGAGAATACTTAGGGAGGAGGAGGAGGAGAGGAGACTGGAAAGAGGCCTTTGAAATGCGGGTGCGGAGAAGAATGGACGAGGGTGGAGTGGACGGAGAGGAGGAGGGATGACGAAGTGCTGGACAAGGTGGGTGAGGAGAGGCAGCTTTTAGGTGAGATACGGAGGAGACAGAAGGCATGGATGGAGCGAGTACTGAGTGGGGTGGAGGTGTTGAAAACAGTGTTAGATTAGGGTAAGAATGTTGGTTAAACGAGGGAGAGGAAGGGATAGAGCGTGATTTTTGGATTAAATAAAAGAGAGAAGGCCTAGTGGTGAAATGAAGATGGAAGTCCATGGTAGGAGAACAGATTTCTAGAACAGCTCGATAAGACTCCACGGGTAACGGCCTTAATCGGTATAATACTTACATAACTATTAACAACCTATCGCATAGGAAAAATTGGAAATCAAACGGAACTCTTCACATAACCCAAGTCCTGAAATTATGTAACACACATTCCGCCTCCCGAAGTTAAACAACAGAAAATAACGCAAAATCTATTACTGAATTTTTGTTTTAGGCTGATTTAACATATCAAGATAGCTGAGTAAAATCAATTGAACTCACGCTGCTTCAGTGGCAAAAAGAAAAACATTGCTTAGACGTTTGATACCAACCAAAATGTATCCGTCAAATTTAATCTTTTCTGCATTCTTAAGAATAGATAAAAAAAATAAGATAGACCTTTTGTCACAATGGCCTTCCGAATGCACCATCAGGTATTGATATAGGACAATAATTTTTTTAAAGCTGGCACAAACGCAATGATTAGTCTCTCACATTTCGGTTTAAAAGCTCCTCGAAGTAAATACGATTAAACTCTTAATTCAATACTTTTCTTTTCTCTGTTTCTGTTGAAATTAAAGTGACAGGGCGCAGACTAAGTACCAAAAGGCGTGCATATTAACAAAGCAAACATCGGGGATTATGGATGGACGGCATGTCCACGATATAGATTATCTCATTAAGTTTTTCCCTTTGCAGTCCGTTTTTCGATTGTCTACGACTACGCGCCGGAAGGCAAAAATGATTCGAGTGATTTGGCGTGCCATGTACGCAGGAAATGAATTAAGGACAATGGGTCGGAGAGGCTAAAAAAATTCGAATCGTTTTTAGGGTGAAATTGAGCGTGACTACTATACACGAAAGGGTGGGACACACGGGCACCAAGGAAGTTCTTCCATGCGCACCGTGCGATTTTAAACGTAAATAGAAACACTACAATGTCAAAAGTAATTTCGAGGTAGTTACCAATCAAATTCATAAATAATGAATATTTCAGCTACATACCAACTGCTTACCAATTACATAAAAATCAGGAGCTAAAAATAATATTTTCTGAATCTAAATATATATTACCATAATCCGACGTTTTCAATCAAAGCTAAAAATCATATGATTCAAAGGCAGCAACTACGTAAAATATCCATTTCTTTATCAACACCAAGAAATTGGGGAATATCAATTTTCATCATCATCATCACTATTAGCAACAATCCTAGGATTGGTTTGACGCAGCTCTCCACTCAGTCCTCCTATCAGCTAATCTTTCTACACTCACGTATTTCTTCTCTTTCACATCTTTCTTTATATCACTTTTAATTTTTTTTTTAATTCACCGTAACGGAAACCTTTTTTCAACGTTCCCTTCATTGATAAGTTTTTATATTGTTTCACTGATGATTTTGAAAGCAAAAATTAAACTTTATAATATTCACTATTATTCACATATGAGAATTGAAATGTGACATTATCACAGTTTAGTTGGAAACTTGACAACACCTCACAGTCGTGTTATACAGCCTCTGCGAGAAGTGATGGGTTGTAGACATCGGAGGGTAGCACAATTTAACCAAGCGTCGCCCGTAGTGCTACATGAAGATTCACGCACTCCGTTCGCTTCGAAGAAGAACAATTAAGTCAAGAAGTGAAATTGCACTCATGTAGCTCGGAAGTGTAACAACTAGAAACTGAGACAGACAAAATGTACAGATGAATCACATTTATTAAATTGTTATATTTTATGTAGAATACATATAATGATAGGGTCATCTAAAATTTCACTTATTTTTCTAATAAAATATGGTTTTATGATCAGATAAAGAATATTCATTCAAGTAAAAATGCTAAGTATGCCACCATACATAACTTCGTGTTTATTTCAATCGGGGCCTTCAATCTTGTAAAATAATTCTGCTGACTAATTATTAATAAATACAAATGCGCTACGTAATATCCTGTACGTGTACCGTATTTTCACCATAGTTTATCGGGGTAATCCACCCTTCCTTACCTAGTTTGATAGTGGCGACACCAACAAAGGGTGCGGATGGAGGGAGAAATGATGAGACGGTGGTCATTCGTAGCCATAATAATAAAAGCGACCGGCCCCTCACTCCCGACTGGGATGGGAAATTAAGCGGCCAGAACAACCTCATTAGCCGTTGATTGATTTAACAAATGAGCTCTCGGACGCGTCCCCCTGGCAACCATGAAAGCAACACTCGCCCCTCCTCAGCGTATAATAATGCTTTTGTGTCCCACTAATTTCCCTTCCATCCTACTCATACCACGGGCTCTGAAAAACGCATTGCCTCTGTCTATTGCCTATGCTCGAAGGGATTGGATAATATTTTTGCTTCGGGCAACTGCGAAGAAAAGGAACAGTTGATAAGCAACATTTATCAGTCGTTAACTATCCCATGTTGTATGCATAACATAATATAATGTATACACCTATATGCGTTGTCATGATATTTTCATCTGCACATATTCTACCCCGCTAGCCGCCTCGATAGGCGTGGGGCAGGCGGTGTTAGGACACCAGCCGCTAAGATATAAAAAGGAAATGCGGAGACTAAATTCCGCCTAGCATTCATTAAAGTCCATCACAATTCGGAGGAAAACGAATTTCCATACCCATAATTTAGGCAAAATATTTATCTAATACCATCGCACAGTGGGCGGAAATCGAAAAAAGCTTGAAAAAACCCTAAATTTTCACTATTTTTTTGGCAAACAAAAATGGTACAGTCCGATAGAATAATGTCCAAGGATCAAGGAACTATGGCTATTTAAATATTTGGTTCACCTATTAAACCATTAGAAGCCGTTAAAGACGAGAAAAAAATTATAAAAAATTTTAATTCTGAATTTCTGCAAAAACCGAGTATTTACTTTCGTTAGTGAGCCGATGATATGGTTTTTCATAAGTTTCAACGCATATTTTCTAAAAGAGTAAATCGTTCCTGAGAATTATACGGTATATTTTATTTATTTTTATCAATTTTCAAATAATAATTAAACATTCAAAAGTGCATCGCTTTTGGACAATTTTTGACATAAAGTGGAAAAAAAATTATGAGGGCGGCGAGACTCGATCGTAAAATTCATATGGAAAGAAAGACCTGAATCTTGACTATATGATCCAAAAGAAAAATCTTGCTCCAACTTGCTACCTTGCTTTTAAATATGGGATATGTATAAAAAGTCAAAGTCAACGCAGCCACCCGGCCCGGCCGCGGAATATCCTGATTTGGTTTTTGCTCCAGTTTAAAGCAAATAATGTTCCCATCACTATTATTTTTACCCCAATCGTTAGGAAAGATATGAAATCTAAACGTAAAGGCAATGTTTTGTCCGAAAAAGCTTTCGTACTCTCTTGTGGCACATTGAAAGTGGAAAATTCGCCGTAGCCGCCGGTCACCCATGAGAGCGATGAGGACGTGTGATCATGCGTCGGCAGGGTGCTTTGTTCCCTTATTCGTACTTATTCTCACGTGCATATACACAGGGAATTTCCCGCACTTTAGGTTCCTTCAAACCAGAAATCCCTCCGACCTTGAGGAGAGGGAAAAGAATCGAAGCAGGCGCGGTCAGTGCACACGACCGACAGACCGCAATTATTCCTTGGGGCGGTAATCCGCTTCCTCTACTAGTAGTTCACGAAGTAACACCTCTTGATTTCTCCAGTATATTGTTCCTTCAAAACGTGGGGCTCGTGAATTTGTTTTTTGGGACTAGGTTGTTTCTTTGAAAAGTCGCCGCTAGTTGTTTTACCACCGTAGCGCACGTGCATCGGATGCCCTCCAAAAGATCGCTTCGCTGGAACACGCTCGTGAACGAGTTAGCTGGCGATTTACAAGGCGGTTTTCCCAAAAATGCGCGCGTTCTATTGGCTTAGAAAATGTCTTGCTTCTTCAGTTTTACTCATACGGTCAGTCTAACTTAGCTGGTAAGTGTTGAAACATCGACGTCTTTTAGCCGCAGTGACTACTGACAGAGGAGCTCTCCTCGGTGGCTACCGGTTGTCGAAGTTCCTCTAATACAGAGAGGTCGTACACGACGGAGGGAATATATTACTCGGTCACAGGTATGATTAATACCACTAGTTGTAGAAATATTTACTGTCGATAAGGCAACGTTAGATAATGTAGCTATTTATTGTGGCTTGTAGATTTAGAGGTTTTTATCTCCGACAGCGGAGAAAATGGAGAGGAGGGAAGTGACTCGAAAAGAACTGCACGATGCTATGTGCCAAGAAATGGTGTAGACGATAGAGTTGAAAAAACGATTGGCATTCGAATTTCTATATAAAAAAATAGCATTGAAGGAGATGCAGAGATAAAGGATTTTTGGGAAATTTGGGACTTCCAACTGACGTAGATCGTTTCCGCAAGTATTGCTCTTCCACTGCTGCCCTTTATGTGGAGCACTATGAATGATATTTTATGCTCCCAACTGTGCATAAGATTCTAATACATGGAGCGTCTATTGTAAACGCAGCAGTGCTACCCATTGGATAATTGTCGGAAGAGCCCTTGAATCGAGGCACAAGGATATTAGGAGGTTCAAGGAGCAGCACTCCAAAAAATTTTCAAGAATGGTGTCGTTCGAAGATATTTTTCGAAGACTTCTTCTATCTTCGGACGCAATAATATCCTCATCAATCGATCAGAATCACGGAAATGTGAAGGTACCTAAAGGAGCTAGGAACCTCCTTCTGATTGACGAGAACGCAGAGTCGGATGGAGACAAGATTGATTCAGATGACGAAGACCTATAACTGTATTTACTCAGGTATGCATTATTTCCATTTCATTAGTCATTCATTTCAGATAAAGAAATATGGTTTTAACTTCTAATAAAAATAATCGAAAAATACTTGCATTAATCTCCGTGGAATACATTGATAAAATCCATATCCTTAATATTATATAGATACCGCGCATCGATACATATTCTGTGATGTATCGATGCATGGTAAAGTTGTTTAGGGTTATTTATCGAAGTTTCTAAGTCATTGATAGTACTTGAATGAATATAATAAGCATCTAACATGCTGCGATTTTAATATTAAAATTAGGGAATTTTTACTGTTTCCGCCATTTTATTTTAGAGAGGCCCCTGATTGTTCTAGAGCAAAAATAACATTAGATTTGGATTAAGGAGGTGACAATAATCAAAGATCGAAAAAATCGTGGATCTACTTTGAATAATAACGGAGATATTAGTTTTGTCAAGCGTTTTTCGATTTCCGCCCACTGTGCGGAACGCCCACGATGCATCGTTTCTGCGGACATTTAAGTATAGAAAGACTCCGATATTATGTTCTCTGTGTCACTCTGAAAGATATCTACTCTCAAGGGGAAAAATAATATAAGCCTAGGGCGCCTTTGAGTCCCTTATGGCCCCCAGCCTAATCCAATTAAAATATGTGTAGCACTTTCTGTACATCCGAAGCAGTTATCGAATAGAAGCGAATGGAAAACGAATGTTATGTTTTTAATGTCACTAAATACTCTCGCCAATTTAAAAAATTGAATTTCCTTCTTTTCTTACATTTATACTTCATGTTATTAAGGTTTTTTTTTAAGTTTTTGGGTTATTGATGTAAATGAGAATACTTATTATTTTCCAAACTGCTTACTCGACGTAATTTGGACCGTTTTTTAGCTCTCGAGTTCGTTATTAGGAATCTACTGATGATATGTTTAGGGAAGTTTTTTGCAAGCCGATATCATTTAACATTTAATTAGGGCTATGCGTGTGGATAAAAGCAAGGGAGGAGCAATATTGCCCAGTTATAAACTCATACGACAGGTGTAGAGGTGACAATACAAAATACCCTTTCGCTAACAGCCTCAACGCGAGCGCTAAATTTTCGAACCCGGTATTTTCATTCATTCTTCAATATTAAAAAAAAATAACTCAAAGCAGATGGAAGAAATGGGAAGCTCATGCATTCGACCTGAATTTTATTCTCACTTTTTTAATAATAGCGGATGAGAAGAACGCAAAGAATTGGGGAAAGATTTGTGTTGGCACTCGAGTAACGAGATACGACGAGACGAGTGGGAGGAATCAGAGCGGAAGAAAAGTAACGACGTATTCGCATAGAGAAAAAATCAAGTAACACCATTACGGGACTTCATATTCGTGCGAAAAATGGTATATTGCTAAATTTCGAAAAATGGAACAAATTTGAGACGACTTTATAACGCTATGAGAGAAGAACCGCACGGAAACGTCACTGGGCTTTGAAATTTTTATTTAAAAAACCTTAGATATTAGAAACGAGGTCGAGAGAATACGTAACGGCTAATTCAAGAGTGAACATAAAAATGGACGCCAGCAGATTGTTGTATTTCTTAAACACTAAGTTTAACAGGCGTGTTTTAATTTTTCTTGAGATTTTTTCAATTTAAATGTATACTAATTCCTCAGCAACTAAACGTACTTAAAAACAGTTAAGTAATATTAATAAGTCAAATAAAAGAATAATATCAATAGTGCGGACATTAAGCAATATAGAGTCAAATTTTGAATTCCTTGCACAAAACAAATTTTAACGACCGTAGCATATTTTAAAAACTGGGATAAAAACATCTACCATTTAGTATTCACGCGTAAATTATACAGCTCTGGCGTAGTAACAAACAAAAGATAGCGCGAATTCAATTTAGCAATAATAAAAAATTTAATTATCATAGCCATGTTAAAAAATATTAGTTAATAATGATAAGTCGAATAAATACATTCATGAGGTATGATTTAAAAAATGATGCTGCATCATTCATTTGATGAATGGCTATGCTCTTGGGAAATGATACAGTGTGTGAATTCCGACCACAGGGTCACTGCAGATCATTGAGATCATTGCAAGTAATTACGCGAGAGTACACCAGGTGTGATAACAAGGGCGCAAATAAGATAAAGCCCTCGAGAACTGTTTACTCGGAGTCAACGCAATCAGAGCTATCAAGCACTCACTCCAAAGGTCCACATGCATATATACACACTGCAAATCTACACTGTTTTCGCCTTATGAGCTGTATAATATGCAGTTTATAAAACGAAGATAAAAACAGAATACTAGAGAACTCTTTCCAGATTGTCTACCGGTTAATCTGGTCCATTTCTTCCATAAGGTTTCCACTTTTGACTAGGCCATCACCTTCATGGGTTTACATGCTACTATGGCATTTTAAATTTCTAGTTTTTGTTATTCGCACAGGTTATCCTCCGATTTCTATCCTTCCTCCCTGATTCGGTTGAACGCAGGCTTTCAGGGGTAGTTAACGTTGAATAAAGCCTGTTTCCATATTCTTATCATTGTTTCTTCGAGGCGGATGCTATGGCCACCTGTCTCTATCCCAATTTCTTTTTTTCCGGTTTCCATTTTATTTTTTTATTGCTTAAATCGAAAGATTAGTATTCCTGGAGCACGCATTTCACGCTTGTGGATTTTAAAATGACGATATCTATTTTTCGCGATTAAAAGAAAAGTGAAAATTTTCAAGCGCGCGAAAACGCGACGGATAAGTATGAATTCTGGGAAAAGCCCGTTTGACGTATTTCTGGTTCCCGCTGCCGCCGTGTGAGGTGACCTTGGGGCGAGGATATGTGCGCCGCTCCGATGCAGGCTTCTAGCAGGTAGCAGAGTACCCTGCTAGCAGGTAGCGCTTGGTTTAAATAAGGATTATTAATACCCTATCAAACGAAGGAAACTTTCTAACCTTAGGCAATTTTAATGCATAGGTGATTATTAATAGATGTTTCCCTGAGCTCTGTGCCTCATGCATGCATTGGTAATCTCAGACGATGTAAAACTCCTATCTACTCATATACAATCTAGGTCCCTGTGGCGTCACGTGGAGTGGCATCGCATGGGCGCCAATCTGGCCTTTTTCAAATGCGGTTAAAATTGACGATTGACATTGGTCTAAACTGGGATTTCTAAAACCAAATAATTTGTATATTATAAATACACTAATGTTGGGTAACGAATCGCAATCAATGCATTTCGTTTTCTTTGATCAAGTAAACTACCCTATTGCACCTCGGCGAGTGGCAGAGACGTCAATTCGTATCCTTACCATTGATCGAAGTGCGCGCCAATGGCTGACTGACAAACTTAAGACTGGATGGCGATAACAGGTGGAGGATGATGACAGAGGAGCGTTTGTACGGGTTTGTCAGCATTGGGAAAGAGTTGATCCTCCCTCCAAAAACACAGAAATAAAGTCTAAAAAGCCACCATGCACAATATTCTCAATAAGAAACTAAAAAAGTGTGCAATAGGGGCCATCATAGCCACGCCATCCATGTCCCCAAGTGATCACAATTGTAACTCCTCCCGGCACAAAATTCTCTTCTAAGACCTTTTTCCAATATTCTTCATACCCCCAATTTTTAACACCAGCCATCCACCACCAAAAAATTAACTGCCTAGATTAGCTCGCAACATGTACGGTTTTACCTCGAAACTTACATAGTTAGTTGCAACCTGGGTCGGTTAATAATGAAAATCTGTGGATCATAAAGACGTTTTACAGTGATTATGACGATGGCAGGCTAGTGAATATGAAGTGCCTCCTATGATCCTTAATTTGAGCTCCAATTGTACGGCCTGTTTCACCGATGTACGAATTCACAAGGCTATTTGTAAACGCTGCCAAGTGCGTCTATCTCTCTTGACTACATGATGCCTGAATTTGGGAAGACTGGGAGAAATTGACCAGCTTATCGTGTGGAAAACCCAAAAGGAGGTATCACCAACATATTACGCCAGAAAAAAACAGAATACTATAGAGCAATGCTGCATAAATACGATCAAAGCAAATTCAAAAACACACTGAGAACACCAATGGAAAAGAATATTCATGAAATTTACCTTCCCAAGTATCATGACATCCTCATTCCGTGACTTATCAGCACTCACCTGGAATGAAAAAAAGAGAGGAATATGAATATTAACGTAACAATAGTAAGAATTTTATACTGAGGTGATATGAATCATGGGGATAATCGCTTTTCACGTATATCAGGTAATGAAGTTTTCAGAATATACCTACTTGTTAACTGTAATCCCTACACAGAAAAAATATGAGTTCGATAAAAATAATGTAACGTTTCCCCTATTATTCGGTTTTTGGACTGCCATTTCCAAGTCATTCTGAGAAGAAAACAAATGCAGCAATAAAAGCAAGTGCTCCGTAACCTGAATACCATGAATAGGAAGGGACACCAAGATATTTAAAGCTAATAAAAAGAGAAATGATGCATTTAATTGTTAGAAATAATGAACCGTTACTCTCATGAAGCGAAATGATTATTCCTCCTCCACAACACTACCGTAAAAGGCGGGTAAGGTAGGTTTGGAAGCATGGTAACCTAGTTGGTCGAGGGATTGGCCACTAAGCGAAAGACCCCGACTTTAAATCCAGTCTGAAGTTTCTGGACTCCGGAAAACAAACAAATAATTCTCGTTTTACCGAGGAAGTGAATCGTCCGCACTAGCCTCAATGCGTGGAATCAGCCGCTTGAGGCTTTTTCTGGGGCGTCTGGATCGAGCTCTACCCTAACCTTCTGGTTGAGCAATGAGTGAATTATGGCAGGTCAACCACCTCGTCCTTACACCAATCACAAATTCAATCTTGAATTAGGTAATTAGGATTACAAAGAGTGGTTTTAGGCTTAATCCGGTGGAATCCTAACACATTAGAAGCGTAAAAGTATTTGGCTATTTTCCAAAAGCAGGCACCTTAATTTCACGACATGAACACTTTTCAACACACTTTTTATTACCATCTAGAATTATACAGAGAATAATAATAAAAGTGGCCTGATGATAACACAAAATGTATTAAAGCCTGTATTGAAGTTATATTATAAACCTCATTGCACGTAACTTTATTTTGATAATATCGTCATTAATTCATTTTTTCCATTTCATTCTACCCGTGATTCATGTCCTCTTCTAACCCTGCTTCTCCTCATTCACGAAACATCCTCCCCCTCTCAAACTGTTTACTTAACAACTGAAGAACACGAGTTGTGTTCAGAATATAACCGGAACTATTTATTTTTTAATTCCTGCGTTTGGAGAGTCCGATAATCAAGTTTTTTCTTATGTTTATTTACATTACCCATTACCCAATTTTCTTTCCCTTGGGCTACAACCTTGTCGCGGTGGAAAGGCATGCGCGTTCCTATGACCCCTAGAGCTGCACTGGCGGGATTAATTCTAAATTGTTCCCGGTAGGGCCACCCGTGCCAGATAAGTCGAAGGGTAGGAGCCAGACGAAAGGTAGTCCACGTGATGGTGTGACGTGAAAAACACTGTTGGAATGGAAGTGGGAAACCCTACCAACTATCTCTTCCCTGAAAACATGGAGTACAACCAAATGAGCCTCGGAATCTCATCGCCCGGGACCCGTCCGCAAAGGGCGGGTGTCGGGCACGAGACTTATCATCATCAACATCATCAGCAGCAGCAATGAAGAAAGAAGAAAAGAAGACCAAGAAGATGGAAAAGAAGAAGTCGGCTATTAATGTAGGGACGTGGAATATGAGGACTATGATGAGGGCGGGGAAGTTAGAAAATATCAAAAGGCAAATGGATAAAGAGAGAATAGATATCTTAGGATTATGCGAGGTGAGGTGGAGGGATGGGGGGGACTATTGGAGTGATGGGTATAGGGTTATATATAGTGGTGGGGAGGAAAGCCAGCGAGGGGTAGCTTTAGTATTAAACGGGAAGATGGGTAAGCGTGTGGTAGGTATAGACCAGGTAAGCGATAGGATTCTGGTGGTAGAAATTGAGGCGCGGCCCACAAACCTTGTGGTGATCCAAGTTTACATGCCCACTAGCAATCATAGGGAGGAAGAAGTAGATGAGGTGTATGAACAGCTCGAGGAAATAGTTAGAGACACACCGGGTAAGAAAAATCTGGTAGTGATGGGGGACTGGGACGCCTCAGTCGGGGAAGGGAGGGATGGAAATGAAATAGGAGATTTTGGTCTAGGAATACGGAACGACAGGGGAGAGAAATCAGCAGAGTTTTGTAGGAGAAACAAATTATTCATCACAAACACGTGGTTCAATCATCATAAAGGGCGAAGGTACACATGGAAAAGTCCAGGGGATGTGGGGAGATTTCAAATAGACTACATTATGGTAAGACAGAGGTTTAGGAATAGTGTAAAAAACTCACGCAGCTTCCCTGCAGCGGATGCGGATTCGGACCACAATCTAGTGCTCATGAAATTCAGCGTAAGATTTATACCAGTTTGGAAGGCGAAGAAATGGATCGTAGAAGCCCTGAAAGGGAGTATGAGGAGAGAATATCAGGAACTAGTGGACATTAGTATGCGGGACATTGACAGCACCAAGACTGTTGAGGAAAGATGGGATACTATTAAAACGGGAATAGTCAAAGCGGCGGAGAAGTCAATTCGTTACGTTGATAGTAGAAGGATAAAGAAGCCGTGGATAACGGAGAACATGATAAGGGAAATGGAGGAGAGGAGGAAGTGGAAGAACGTGGGCACAGAACAGGGCAAAATAATGTATAGACAAATTAATAATCGATTACGGCGTGAAACAAAGAGAGCAAGGGAGGCTTGGTGGAAAAGACAGTGTGAGGAAATGGAAAAGTTCCAGAAAGATGGAGAAGTAGGCGCGTTGTACGCCAAAGTGAAGTCACTATCGGGCGGAAAAAAGAGGACAAGCCATGGCTAAAATTAAGGCTAAAGATGGGAGGATACTAACCGAGCGAGAAGAGGTACAGGGTAGATGGAAGGAATGCGTGGAGGACCTGTATGACGGAATGAACAGACCAGAGAGATTGACTCTAGAGGAGGAAAGTGCAGTGGAGGAGGATAATCTTGGGCCGGAGATATTAGATTCGGAAATAGAGAGAGCACTCCGTGATATGAAGGCTAGGAAAGCAGTAGGCGTGGACAATATACCGTGTGAGCTTCTGGAGAATCTAGGGAAGGAAGGTAAGAAAATGTTTTTCAAACTAGTGCGCAGGATCTATGAGGAGGGATGTTGGCCGGAGGATTTCGTGAAGACGGTTTTGATTCCGCTTCCGAAAAAGAAGAAAGCTGTGGAATGCGGAGATTATAGGACTATCAGCCTAATATAGCATGCGGCGACAGTGGTGCTGAGGATATTGAACAGACGAATGGAAACGAGGGCAAACGAGTATTTGGGCGAAGATCAGTTTGGTTTCAGAAAAGGGACGTCAACTCGTGATGCAAAAGCAATAATGAGGTCCCTCGTGGAGAGGAACCTAGAATATGAGCAGGACGTATATGCATGTTTCGTGGATTTTGAGAAAGCGTTTGATAGGGTGAACTGGGTTAAGTTAATGGACATTCTCGAGAGAATAGGTGTAGATTGGAGAGATAGACGACTGATTCGTAATCTGTATATGGCCCAGACTGCGCAAGTGAGGGTAGCGGACGGAGAATCTGGGTGGGCAAGCATTGGCCGGGGTGTGAGGCAAGGCTGTCCTTTATCGCCGCTGCTCTTTAACGTGTACGCTAAAGAGATGGTAAGGGAAGCGTGGGATGAGTTAGAAGCTGGAATAAAAGTGGGCGGAATGATGTTCAAATCAGTGAGATTTGCGGATGATCAGGCGTTGATTAGCCAGTCAGCTAGGGGGCTTCAGGCTCTAGTGGATGCGTTATACGAGCGTTGCGAGGAGTATGGGATGAGGATTAATCATAAGAAAACTAAGGTAATGCGGTTTTGTAAAGCATCACGAGCGAGGAATGTGAGACTCAAGATAAAGGTGGGTGGTGAAAAACTTGAGCAGGTTGAGCAATTCAACCATTTAGGCAGTACGTTAGAGGAAAACGGATACAGTAGTAAGGACATAAGGAAGAGAATCGCATTAGCGAAGGAGGCATTCATGAACAAGAAGGAGCTTCTGAGAGGATCGTTGTGTAAGAGTTTAAAGAAAAGATTAGTGAAGAGTTTGGTTTGGAGTGTAGCTCTCTACGGTGCAGAAACGTGGACCATGAGGAAAGAAGACGAGAGAAGATTGGAGGCATTCGAGATGTGGGTATGGAGAAGAATGGAGAGGGTGAAATGGACGGAGAGGAAAAGGAACGACGAAGTGCTGGATATGGTTGGCGAGGAGAGACAGCTTTTAGATGAGATACGGAGGAGACAGAAGGTATGGATGGAGTTAGTGCTTAGCGGTGAGGGGATGTTGAAAATTGGGTTAGAGGGTAGAATGTTAGGGAAACGAGGGAGCGGAAGGAAAAGAATAGGATTTTAGATAGATTAAAAGAGAGTAGGCCTTACAGTGAATTAAAAAAGGTAGTGCTGGAAGGAAAGGGAGGCTCCCAGCTCACTTCTTGAATACTTCATGAAAACCTACCTTAATCGGTAGAATACTAATAATAATAAATACCCAATTTTAGAAGATTTGTATTAATTTTAGAAACTTGTATTAATTGTTTACTTTGCCTGTTGCAGCCGCTGAGGTTAGATGCATTTTTCGGAGTTCAACGACTTTCGGCTCACTCTTCATTGCTTGTGCGCGAATTTTTGGCCAAAAGCGATACTGTAACGATTTCCCAGCCTCCGTCTTTGTCAGATATGGCTTTGAATTTGCTATTTCCAAAAATAAAGAGAACCTTAAAGGAGCGTCGTTTTACAAGCAGAGATGACATTAAAAGAAATCGCTGACTGATCTAAAGGCAATCCCTTTCAATCGAGTTTGAGAAGTGTTTCCAAGATAGGAAGAAGCGCAGGCAAAATTGTATAATATCTAATGATGACTATTTTGAAGGTGTCGACTTTACTGTGGACGAATAAATAAATAAATGTTCTGAACACAATTTCAATATATAATCCACAAGACCCATTTCTCCTCCCGCACGGTTGGTTTGTTCAAGCGACGTCCATTCGAAATCAATGCTACCATCTTCAAATATTCAGGATTTAGAAAAAAGAGCCTATTTAACATTTGTCTATGCCTCAAATTAAAAATTGTTGACCTTCTGATCTCCGATGAAACTTTTTCATATTTTTAATATAGGTAAGACGATAGCGAAAGTTTAAAATGTGTAGTCCGTCATCGCAAAAGAATTTAAAAAATGCCAACGTTCGAGAAAGAGTGCTCTGAAATGAATCCGAGAGATGGCACTGAAATCCCGTATTCACAACGAAAACACACGAAGAGCGTGACCTGCAGACAGAGAATGGGGGATGCGAGAGATGATGGCAGGAAAGAAGGAGAATAACATGGTGATAAATGATGGCAGAGAAGCCGTAGAAGACAAACCAATTAATGGATCGAAAATCGATAGGTTGATCGATAGGCACCATTCCCGTGTGAGCGTTGCCTCGAATTGGACACTTTGGAATGCTCCACACCTGGCTATGATGAGCTCAGAATATCGCTTTCAAAATTTCAGTCCAATGAAAATAGTGCAACTCCCCCTACAAAGGAAACCGATATGTAAGGGAAAGTAATGATGGTCGATCCTCAGTTGCCGGGCCCAGGGAATTCCGATTTCAAATTATTGTTTTCCAAGACTAATTTCCTCAGATTTTGGATTCCACGAATCCCGAAAACAAAACTTTCTACCCCTTAATAATGAAGAACAAAATGTAAAAACACACATAAATGAAAACGCTTAAAGTAAATATTCAGGATTAGTGGGTTTAAATCATGGAAGGTGGGCGAACTAACTTCGTGCTACCACAAACCAATGGATAAATATATTGATTAATACTTACTTTTAAATTCCACAGAACTTTCTATTTGATGTAAACAGAGCATTTCAAACGCTCACTCGTAAACAGATACATTGAACCATTGAACTTGATACATTTGAACCATTCTCCTCTACACCAGTCTCCGTCTTCCGGACCCAGAAAATATTTGATCATGCCCACCCCCAGCCCGAAGCCTCACCTTTAACCTCCGCAATACCTTAACAATTCTCATTATTTACAATCCTCTTCCTGCTCCATACAAACTACACTCACCTTCTATGAAAATAAAGCTGCATTTCCCGTCAGAGCTACACACGCGAGGGTTGACATCAGACGAGGATTACTAAATAAACATTTCTGTGCATTTTTTTCGAAGTTTTAATAAAATCTTTTTAATCAAATTATTTTACCATAAAAGAGCTTATTTCCTATCTGAAATATTTTTTAACTAAAGGGAAAAATTGCTAAAGCAGAAAGACACTTTTTCTACTACGAATAAATATTAATGGAACAGAATGCCTAATATTCTGAATAGCACACGGAAAATATGCAAATGATCTCAGCGTAGGATCTGTATGAATATTGAAAAATTCTTTACAAAAAAATAATGGCATTTTGATATTCGAGAATATATGAGTGCCTGGGGGTAATATGTCAATATCAATGCGCAATGCGAGTGAATATGATTCTCTTTCAGCTTGCGTACATTATAGATGCAAAAAGATGCACTTTCGAAGCAACGAATACCCCAAACGCACAAATCTGAAAAGCAAATTAACCGGAATATGTATTCTTCCCTCTGAGATGTCCATATTAAATTTATTTCCAGGGAATACTAGTTTCTGAAGCAAATGCGTCGTTCCAAAATTCAAAAAAGGCTCAAGGCAACAAAAATAGTGAGATGAAATTATATTGTTACGAAAACGGAAACTGAGAGATTTAGTGCCATAAACGATAATCGATTGAGATTTAGATCGAAGAACTATCGACCTCCGTCTACCATGTTACACAAATCGGTTATATTAAAAATTAGCGGACTGAGCCCAGATTTGAAAAATATTCAGCAGGTAAGAAAAAGCAGATAATGTAATAAGAGGTGAATGATTGATCAGTGTAACCTCGCTTAGTTATTTAAAATAGCGCCTCAGTCAGCTCAAACACTGTGAAAATGTATTAGCTCAAAAGATACACGAGAATAATTTTCCAATTTCCCTTTGCCCTGCTTTGCTTTTTAAAATCGACGCATGAAATCTGAAAAAAAAAGAATTTGTTTTGATTCGCTCCCTGGTGAAAGTACTTCCTTAACGGACGAGCAGAAAACAGAAAGAACGCAATGCGGAGGTGGAAAGAACTTTCCCTATGCGCCAGCAGTGCTCGCTCTACGAATGCATAGCACAGCCCCCCCTCCTCTCTACCCAGACCCACACTCCCCCCGCCCTCAATATACATTCCGGCCAGACTGGCGTCAAGCGGCGGTTTTTCGGAATGAGAGAGGGAGTGAATTTGTCTCCTCCTTTTCTCTCTTTGCCTCCCTCCCTCAAACCCATCCGGATGCGGCGAAGAGAAGAATCGGAGGCCAGCAGAGGGGGAAGGGAAATGAGAATGGAGAAGGCCACGGGTTAAGCGCCAGAGTTCATCCCGCGAATACCCTTCCCCGCATCATACGAAGACAAATTTCAACTCGTTTTTTTATTGTTCCCCGTTATTTTTTTAGCACCATAGAGGCAATGGAGATCATTTGCTTTATTGATAGATCCTTTTTCAATTCGATCTTAATGACGTGTTAAATGCAAGAGTCGTTCTAATTCGTCACTATTTATTATTTGTAGCTGATACATGGGTGTAAAAGCAGGACCATCGTTTCAAATAAGTAGCTACGTTGCGTGGATATATCAAATTTTCGTTAACCGGGCGCGGAGGTCAAATTGATCCCTCTGCAAGAAAGGTTATATTTCGAAGAATGGAAGGTACTTACATGACCTAATTCCTATAAAAAATTGAAGTTTACGGAGAAAAGGTAGCACAGGAAAATGAGTTTTTACTAATTACGCCGTTAAATCAAATACATGAGTCCAACTTAGAGGTGACGACTTGGGTCCCCTTTGCCGTTGAAGCCATGTCCGGAAGTTACAGTCTTAAAGGGGACTTTCGAAGGGGGGGGGCGGATGGAAGATCACAGACATGACCACAACGAATGGACGGGACAAAAGAGAAAAAGAAGGAAGGAGGAAATCACCCCTTTGTGAGGATTCGCAGAGTAATAGGTTGTGGCGGCGGTGGTATTTGTCTGTGAGCACACGATGAGGGAGTTAGGCTGGACGCGAGGCTGGATTAGAATGGAGGCAATTTGGACGAGGGAGAATAAGAATGGCAATGTCGCCCCCTGCACGCGGAATGAGGTCCCAAGAGTTCGCCGACCCCTCATCAAAGGCACTGCAGCAGCATTCCAATTACACACACTAATGCCAAATGAAAATAATGGGTGAAGGCGACACTTGGCAAAAATTGAGATCTAAAAACATGGTAAACGAAAAAAATTTAATTTCCACACAGCTTTATGTATTCCCCCGTCGATTTCTATGTTACACTCTCCAATCCCACACCTCGAATACCTCATATCTTTCCTCTTCCTTCTTTATAAGTGCCGATGCTTCCGCACAGTACAGCGCAACACTCCATATCAGACCCTTCACAGGCCTTTTCTCAAAATTCTCACATAACGATTGGCTCTTTCCTATTTCGTTGGAATAAATTGCAACAAACACGAAAAGTTTGAAGTTGGAAGAAAATAAATTCCCCAAGGCCGCACTCTTTGCTGGGAAAAGGTGAGGGGTGGGAAGTTACAAGGCTGACAGGAGAGCAATACATTTTCTGTCAACTGTTCAACGGCCGTATATCGTTCAATAACCTATACGAAACATTTCTTCTCACAAATCATGAGAAATAAGCTATTCTTCAAAGTTACCAAAGTACGTAAATATGGGAGGAACGGATTTTGCTGAAGTTAATCCTAAGAAGCAATATCGATCCTAAAGGCCGTTTTACAAGGTACATGGAATTGCGCAATCTGACGTACCGTGCGAAGGCGCCATCAAAATTGCGTCGTGTAAAGCGGTGAATTGCCAGAACACATGCGAGAATGCGTGGATGCGAGACGGCAAAATAGCCTTTGTTCTAATTTCGTTCATGCATTCACGCAATTCCACGCCATTTTAGAAATTAATGCAGCTCTAACCTGCGCAATTCTGTGCCCCGTGTAAAACAGCCTTTCTGGGCACCATAATCACACGCATCGAAGACAGGGAAGAAAATGGCAGTTGAGAGGGGGACGACGGAAGGATTTCCTTCGGGAGAGAGTGGGATTTTCAACCACGTGGCCAGAAGCGAGGGAAGGGAAGGGATGGAGGAAATGAGAGCCAACGTCTCTTCTGGGGTTGACTTCAAGAGCGTACAGCGGGTTGCCTCCCTTCAAGGATACACGCATTCACACGTGGAAGTGTCGCCATGGGGTCATTCCATTTCAAATCAACACAGAAAAGTACAATTTCCAACCTGACCCTCTTCGATTTTCATGAAATTTGGTGTGTTCATTACACATAACAAGAGAATGAAAAATACCAAATTACAGATTTTTATCACTAGTATCATAAGAGTAATGGCCACTTGAAGTTATAAAAATGTGCGGAAAATTTGGCCAACACCCATGACAGAAATGGCTGTAACTTCCGTTCTAATAATGATAGAACAATGAATTAGGTAATTTTGGAAAGGTCTTAAAACAAGCTTGCCAATGATATGCCATTTTGTCATATTAGAGGTATTCTCATAGTTAAGGTCAGTGACCTTGACCTTTGACCTTGAATATCTCAAAACATGTCACCTTCGAAATTAATGAAAAAAATATATTTGATTTATCATGATATTCTTTACAAGTTAGTAAAAATTTAAGTTGGGATGACCATGGGATCAGGAGATATAAATTAATGAGTACAGCAATGCGTTGCATTATTTCCCAATTTAACGTATTCAGATACTTACAATGGGAATAGAAGCACTGAAAAATGTTTTTGTTAGAAAAAAATGGTAATTTACCAAAGCACAGTCAGTAAGTGAATCAACGGGCCAAAAGCAAGAATTTGTAATATGGGAGGTCACATGCACTGATATCAGACTTTCAATGACAATCATGGTTTTTGCCTCCCAGCATAAAATATGTTTTGCAGGCATTCAGAATTACAGATACAAATATGAAAAATAAATCACCTGACTTCTTATTCTTCAGTAACGGGAAGCAGCATATAATACTCTTTGTGCATCTTTTGGTGAAATCAAATAAGTTTTACCGGTTGCTGTTCTCACATCAACCTTCGCAACAATGTCCTTCTTGTCCACAGTTAAGATGTCAGGTTTCTCAGGGTATACATATGAAGGTGAAGGCCCATGAGGATGTAGGAGGCTAATTGAAACCTCATTGGTATCTTCATTAACATTTAAAACACATCCAAGCCACCAGTGACCTTCATACATACATGCAACAAAACCTGTGATGTCATCAAGGAACAAGTCTCGTTGGGTCCTAGTTAGGGATTCATTTCTGATGTCTAGAGAATCGGAGAAATTTTTCGTTTGAATATTGTAATGGCCAATGGGAATGACGCAATGTATTTTGTGGGTACCTGCGATTGTGTGACTTTGTGCAAATCGCTCTTGAAGGAGAGATAATTCTTCATCATACTCGCTGTTGGTTGTATAACAAAAATGACACACTTCAATGTTCTTGGAGCACCATTCAAACAACTGTCTGGGTGTCATTATCTGCGAGTTGTAGATGCACTGCAGACTGGAACGAGCAGCAAGTCTCTTGACAGTACCAGCAACACCATCACATGGTCCTTTGCCATGTGATGTGGCAAAGAAATGCCACTCTGAAGAGACACTGAAATCAGCATGATGAAAAGTTATGTTTGTAAAATTTTTGTGATTCTTATATTGGGCTGCAGCACCATCTGAGAAGTAGTACACGTGTTTGGGTGTTCTGAGGAAGTGGGATTTCATGAAGTTGATCAGGTGACGCTGAAAAAGATGAACACTCACTGTGTCATGTTTACGGCATTCTGAAATTATAACAAATGAAATGTGATCTATCATATGGTTTTCTGGATGTCTGTAATAAATAACAAATGGATGAATTGTGGCCTGAGCATTGTTCCAATGAAATCCCTGAACCTCATCTTGCAAGACAAATGCATAATTTTCGGCAAAATCACATATTACAATATATTCATTGTCACTAAGTCTCTCTTTCAGATGTTGTAGAAATTGTGATTGTTGTGTGGCTATGAAGGAATGCAACAAAAGCTTTTTTAATTTGTCTCCAAGGTTTTCCAAAAAGTCTTCCACGGATGATACACATGTCTGGAGAGTTGTTCTATCTGTAGATATCCACTGTTTGTATGTTATTTCATCTATTCCATTTTCATCAAATAATTCTTGTAGGTGTGTCATGATGGAATGCATACCTGGGCAGTTTTCACAAGTGGAATTATAACATTTTGGATGTGCAGGATTACAAATAATCCAAGCAAGACACTGTTTGTAGTTGCTAAGTTGACAGTCTGCATCACGTGTCAACTCTTTCAGTCTGCAACCTTCCAACATGAGCTTCACATTTTGGTGAATACTACAAACACAAACACTATGGGTACCAGCTGCACCGGCCAAAACGCAGTTCTTGGGTCGCAACTGGCAGAATTTTGATAGCCCTACTTTCAGTCCTGGGTGTTCATCCTTAAATGCCTTATACAGTTCGTGCAGGTTTGCTAGCACTAGTCGTTTTTGTTTGTGAATCCTGGAACCATTTTCTTTGACGGAAACAAAATCCTTCTTTCCAGGCAAACAGCGGCTTATATCGTCTCTATTGTAGAATTCTATGACACTGTTCACTATTTGTTCGCTTAAGGAACGTTTAGGTCGTGGATTGGGAGTTGCTAAAATACCGAATTCTTTGACTAATTGCTTTGCTTTTCTTACTAAATAGTTTGAGGCTCCAAATTCATTTTCAATCATTCGAATGCTCCAACCTTTTGGAAGTAGTGTCAGAATTTGTATCTTTTCACTGTTTGTGGCGCTTGTTCTAAATTTATCTTTCAATTGCAATATTATTTGAGATTCTAAATTGTTTTCATGCTCTGTATTTTTTTCTACACTAGATACATATTTACTTTTGAAAACCTCAGACACTTTCTCAAACTTCCTCTGTGCATAAGTTTTCTCACTCAGTCTCTTCTTTTTCACTGGGGACTCACCAAGAGATACCAAACTATCATTTAATGAATCTAAGGCAATTTCTGGGGCCACGAATGTGTCCGACTCTTCTGAGGAGCTATGCCGTTTTGTGGAATCCACTTGTTTTGATGTAGCTGGGTGAGTCACAGGCCGTTGTCCCTGAGATAACTTTTTTCTACATTTATCACATATTTTGTAATCACTGGTTATGCCACCAATCATGTCAATCATCCACATTTGCACTTTACGTAGATTTTTCTTGTATCTATCGTGTCCATTTTCCCCGAATGGATTACAGCAATAGATGATCTGCTCAAACTCCATCTTCAAGGTAACTTTGTCAATACACAAAACCTTTTCAGCAAATATTGGTGTATATGCACCAGCCACACTGTCATACAATAACTTATGCCAAACACTTCACTTATGCACAGTATACTATATTTTCACAGGTGGGTAACAGAACCAAATGAGGTTTACACGTGACCTATTCCTGCTCCTGGCGCACGTAACAATGCTTAACCCCTCAAGCGTGACATTAAATTCCCGTGGTCCTTCTCTCAGCATGTACGATGCACTGACTGCATCTTCTGAATGCGCCTCAAGCGTGCGTGACACACATAGGCCTCCGAAGGCTTCATCAACAATTCCTATCTCTTTAGCCTCCATATATGTACTTTAATGAGTATATCTGTGAGAAATATCTGCCTGCTTTCTTTCTGCGCCTCTTAATTGCCTTTGTTTGAGTGCTCGTATTTTTTTCGAATATTTTTCCTGCTGATGCCAGGATGCTTTAGGAGCGGTGCCTGGTGGATGCTCATGGAAGATATTCCTCCACTCACGCTCCGATTTATGTGCTTTCTTAGCGATTGTGTGTTCTGTGTGGGGTCACTGAATGCTTTCCTCTGTGGTTCATTATCATCTGCTTTTCTGCCTCATCGTTTCCTTTCTCTTTCACCGTGGCAATATATAGTGAAGTCATGGACCTTCCAGGCCTTGTCACTCAATGGTCCTCGGAACCTCGAAGACCTGCCAGCATCTAGTATCATATTTACGACGTTTGAAGCTTAGGATTGGGGTTTTTCACGCCTACGTTGTTTCGCTTTTTTTTCGGCCTTGGGTCCCTTCCGTATCTGAACCCCTCCTGCTATGGGGTTCATCCTGTAGTGAAATAATGCCACGCATCGCTGTACTCATTAATTTATATCTCCTGATCCCATGGTCATACCAACTTAAATTTTTACTAACTTGTAAAGAATATCATGATAAATCAAATATATTTTTTTCATTAATTTCGAAGGTGACATGTTTTGAGATATTCAAGGTCAAAGGTCAAGGTCACTGACCTTAACTATGAGAATACCTCTAATATGACAAAATGGCATATCATTGGCAAGCTTGTTTTAAGACCTTTCCAAAATTACCTAATTCATTGTTCTATCATTATTAGAACGGAAGTTACAGCCATTTCTGTCATGGGTGTTGGCCAAATTTTCCGCACATTTTTATAACTTCAAGTGGACATTACTCTTATGATACTAGTGATAAAAATCTGTAATTTGGTATTTTTCATTCTCTTGTTATGTGTAATGAACACACCAAATTTCATGAAAATCGAAGAGGGTCAGGTTGGAAGCTGTGTTGATTTCAAATGGAATGACTCCATGGCGATAGAATCCGCATCACCCGAGGGAGGAAATCCTGAGAGAAATGAGCCGTTGATGGCGGTAAATGAGGAAAAGAGAGTATGATTGAAAGGTAGCAGGGAAGTTTCCAGGAAGAGATAACGATTTTGGCGGGCAGAAGACTGGGGATCCGATATATTCCATCGAATACACGTTTTCATCCATTTACCAATATTTAGAAGTGAAAAGGCGACGTCCAACCTTTCCTTTATGAAAAATAAATGTTTAGTTGTTATTAAATTGGAACAACTCATGGAATAATAAATGACAGGTGGAACGGGAGAGATTGTAGTGCAGAGTCACAGATTGTAGGTAAGTAGAATGTGCACGAACGAAGACTGCATCTGTGCATTAACATCCAAAAGGCGAAAAAATTGTCTCTATGACACCCATGTTTCATTATTAACAAAACATTTACCATCATAAAATGAAAAAATTATCCAGATGAAATTGATCATTCATTCGAATACGAATAAATGACGTAATTATTTGCGTGGATATTACGAGAAGCCGAGACCTTTTTTTCCTAACGAAATAGTCATGCGAAAACATTTTCATTCAACAAACAATTGAGGTAGCATACCCAGATTGACCCAGAGAAAAGTTTATTTTTGATCTGGATTAATGACCAATTATAATGAATAACACACACCTTTAAAAAACATAAACGGGATGATCTAATCAAATTCATGATGTTGCAGCTAACCAGAAATGAGAGAAGTAATCACATGAAATAAATCGAGGAAGAAAAACAAAAACTGAGAATTTGTGAGAAGCAAAAACAGTTCAATCGATTTTACACGAAAGGCCTTCTCCTTGCGTGAAAAAATCTTCTCTCCAGGTCGTAACATAAAATAGTTAAAAGTCTTTCTTAGAATTAATTACAATTCTGCATTTAGCAAACTTGGAACAAAAATTCGTCAATTATGGGAAAAATTTTATCATTATATCATCTTTTTCAATGCCTCAGGAAGTAATAAAAATCTGAAGTCTTTATTTAGCAAGTCAGGCATATTTTAACACATGCTAGAAGCATTTACAGATGAATAAATCAGAGCTGAAATAATGATGAGACCAATGAGCAAAACAATGAAAGATCTTTCGTGGAATTAATTAAACTACCCATTAATCCGCAGAATATCACAAGGGAAGGCGTCACTTTAAAAATTCCTACTGAATCTCATCCGCCTGACTCAATTCATGCATAAAAATAATTACCCTTTCACGCTTGGATTAATAACTGCCCAGGCAACTGAGACAAACGTCATGGCGCAAAAAAATAGGTTGAAATACAATGAATAAAAAATGAACACAATTAAGAGGCCGATTGGAAAAAAGCTAGGAGATGCAATTTTAAAAGGGTTGAAGAAATATGTACGAAATGAGGAAAATAGAAAAGATCAAAAATGGTCACCGCAATTAATGATTTAAAAACTTTTAGTAAAGAGAATTGCTAAGATATCCACACAAAACATAGCGGAAGGAATAGGGTATGGAAAGACAGAAGTTTGATTCCCAATGTAAACGATGAGGAGGATCAAATGAAAGACTGATAGAAGCATATGCACTGATAAGACGTCCATAGGCTAGCTAGAAAAGGGGGAAGGAATTTCAAAATGGTAATAGGTAAAGGGTAGGACAAAGAAAAGGACAAATAGATAAAAAATCATTAGGTCAGAACATTCAAATTGTTAAATAGTATGAATGGAGCTACAACAGGATAGTCGACTGGCAAGAAAAACAGAATAATAGATAAAAGAGATACGGTGGGAAATGAAAAGGGGTACAGGAAGATAGAGGAGGGGGGAAGAAAAATATGTGGAATACTATAAATAGAATACTCAAAAACTTAAAGTTGCAAATAAAGGTACCCCATTAAGTTATTGAAAAAATGCATAAATACATTTTTTTAAGTTAAATTTTGTTCGGTGGAGGAAAAAATATCAAGGCGGCTTAAAATAAGAAAAACTTTAAAAATTATGAATGAATGAACTGCATGATAGCCGATTGAAAAGTAAGACAAATGATAGCAGAGAATTACAGAGTGTATAGGATGATGCAAAAGCACTAGGGATGGAGAAAAGGAAGCCTTTAGTTTAACTGCGTACCTACACAATGATTTTTACCATCATAAATAAAAACAGAGAGAGGAGCAGAAAGTTCGAAGCATTGAAACATGGGAATGTTATGAATAAGGGCGAGAGAGAGATGATAACGAAGTTAGTCGCTTTATGAAGTTGATGCGTAGTTTTCCGCGGCGTTGTCTAGATGATGTCACCATGTTTCTGGGTTTAACCGCGTGGATTTTCTTTGTGACGACAGTTTCTCCGGTATTCCAACCAACGTCTTCAGGATCGACCTGTCGTCACAAAGAAAATCCATGCGGTGAAACCCAGAAACATGGAGACATTAGTCGCTTTATATTTTCGGAAGTAACTTTGTTTTCTTTGTGAATAATATCAAAACGATCTTGCATTGAAATTTCCGTTCAAGGACACATTTTTATCACGATATATTGAAACAAATTTTACAGTTCGTTTTAACCAATAAAAAAATGTAAAAACACAGGCACTCCAAGGGATTAGACTGAAAAGCTAAGAAAATTAGGCCCAAAAATGTAAAGAAGAGTTTACGCAAAAGGAAACAGTGCGGATGGATAAGCTAGAGCATGAAGAGGCATGAATTATGGAGACGAATGCACGAAAAACTCTTCGATTTTCGGACAACAGGAAGGAAGTTGATAGAGAGGTCATGAAGAGGACGAAGGTATGGAGAGAGAGAAGGAAGGGAATCAAAGGAGAGAGATCGATAAACGGAGAGCCAGAGAGAAGAGAGGCTGTGAATGGATGAGAAGAGGAGAGGGCGGAGGGAGGAAGAGGTTGAGTTGCGCATTGTTCTTGCCACCGGAGATAGAGTTTCATGCGAGGGGCGATTCATTTGTGCCTTTCTTCGTCTCCTCACACAAACACGGAGAAGCCACTGCCGTCCATACAACACAACACCTTTGTCCCCCCACCCCCCATCCAATGCATGCAAGCTTCCGCCCCGACCCTCTTTTGTCGCCATTGTTCGTCTCATAACTCACTCCACGCTTGCCCTCCTTCACCACTCCCCTTTAAGACACAACGGCGGCCGTTTCCATGACGCTCGGCTCGAAGGAAATAATAGGCAAGGAGGTCATGATAGACTAACACCTACCACATCCATGCTTAGAATGAAAAGAGGGATCAAACGCAATGACGTGATAAAATGATAATCGTCGTTCAAAAGCATCGATTTCGAAGTTATGCTTCAAACAATTCATACAGATTTTATGATTTATTAAATTCTTGTAAATGATAGCTTTTGTAACTAATTTTGAAAATTTATAAATTCCACAGCCATCATGATCAAGAATAATTGCTAGAATAGGACACAACCAGTTTAATATTCATTTTTCAGATTTTTCAATCATACCACAAGTATAAAACTAATAACCTCTGCAAGATTTTTATCTAAAAATAAATAAAATTCATATTTAGACGTTCCTTTAAATATGCTTAAGGTGGCATTCAATTACGGGCCCCGACAAATGAGAGGAAAATAAAAAAAGACAGAAAATATTTCCATCCAGTGATTAAGAAGTTGGCTAGTTAGAACTAGGAGAGCTAATTTGTATATTTTCTACAACAGACCTTCAAATTCCAAGGCATCATTGCGCTTAAATGAACCGTTTCTGGATCATTTGTGAGGAAGCTCTGTATTTATGCCATCATCCTTATTATTGGCCATATTAAAATAAAGTTTCAATCCAACTTCACACAATCAATACATTCTGTACAATCTGCATCTCAACTAACAAACATGATGGCAGCCACAGAGGAATCCTTACAAAACAATGAATCTTATTGTTCACAATCCTTTTTAACTTCACATTTTAGTAAAAATAATTATGGGAAAATAGATTCCGACTTCAAGGGGACACAATGATGTGTAGTTGGGTGTATTCCTGATGATCATTTGTGTTTTGTAAAGGGACTGCCAATAAGGTAGAACTGATCACTCCACCATCTCTAAGAAATTCCCTCCATCTACTCTAACTTCTCAATCAATGGAACGCACAACGATGGGCTCCTATTTTCATTCCATTCCTCCGATAGGCGCAATTATACTTAATTATGCGCAAGACAAGTCGTTAAGAAAGAGATAAAACGCAGTAATTTACTTAGAGTTTTTGCGAACTCCATCGACAGAGAAATTCGCATCCTTCAGGAAGTACAATGACGTCACAGGGTACTGAAAACGATCGTCCGACTCCCTCCCGATTTTCTCTCGAAGAGTAATTAAACCATAGATGAATAATCGCTCAAACGATGCACCGGTGAGGATGCAGGGGAAGATGATAAGACTCCGAGATTCCCCCGTAGCAATACATCAGGACTCGAAGGAGTGTTTATCAAGGACCATGAGCACGGAGGGATAATATACATTATCGCTGAAAAGCAACACAAAATGGATCATCGCATTTACTTAGCGTTTTATGCCAACGAAATACAGTCGATACATCCTCGCAATCAACTGAAATGTGTCAAATAATAAAATACTTTCCATTAAAGTAAGACATAACTTATATCATTTATTTCTTGGTGGTGGTAGTGTAACGGAATATAAGTGTAAAATATATCGAATATTAATGAGGGTGTTCAAGGCAAAAAATTGAAAAAAAAACAAATTTTTAAGCAAAAAAAGATCACTCAAAAGCATTCTAGTTTTCAGCAAATGTTTGAGGCCTTCTGTGTTTTTCGGTGAAGCATATGTCCATGCTTAAAAAGACTAAATTAACCAAAGGTTCATCGACTCCTACAAATATAATCGCGCATTCATTTAATTAGCGAAAAAAGCTGCTGCATGAGACTATGGTAATTTAGTATAGATTCATTTTATTTAAGGTTTGTTCCCGCAGTCTATATGAGCTCGATAGGTACATACATGCTCGCGTCCCGCGGCATTTTTCATGGAAAAAGTAATCCAACGGAGGATGAAAAATAATCGCTGAAAATGGCACAGGCAGACGACGACGGCGCAGAGAAAAGAGCGCACTTTGTGATTTTTGAAGTGAAAACTTCTTTAGCGGCGTTAAGCACTTTTGTGAGATGGGGAAAAAGCATAGGATTCGCGTGAGCGTTAGCGACCCGACACCGCGACCGCTACAGCGAGATATACATTTCAGTCTTAAAATTGGACTTTCAGTAACATATCCTGGGTAGTATAATGGTGAGTATCCCCGCCTATCACGCGGGAGACCGGGGTTCGATTCCTCGCCGGGTAGGATTTTTTTCTCAATCTCATACAATTTGAAAAATTTTACAATGGATATTTCAACTACGCAGGCTGACTAGGTATAATAAAAGTTTTTTTAAGTATAATAAATACATTTTCCGGACCATATCAGACCTTACAAGAAGGTATATTGCAAATAAACTTGCGTCAAATATTACTATTTAATAAGTAAAAGTACATTACTATTTGTAACTACATATTCCGACCCATATCAGAACATGAAAGAAAAAAGCTATATTTATAATTATATAAGATATTATCACATCCCAAGTTATTCTTAACAATAATTCCAAAGAATTTTTGAAGTGAAAACTTCTTTAGCGGCGTTGAGCACTTTTGTGGGACGGGGAAAAAGCATGCATATGCAGAGCATACGCGCCTTTTTTCTGTTTATAAATTCACAACCGCTGAGCGCTAAATTTAAAATTTAATTTAACTTTTGTTGAAGACATGGCAATACACATTTTTGTATAAATTTTATCTAATTTAGATATATTTTATTTTGGAAATTTAAATTTTTAAACATTAATTAAATTTTTAAATAATGAATTTGGTTTAGAAATGTCAAATTATCGCAATCAAAGTACAACGAAATATAAAACTACAGTAGATGCGGTCTTTACAAGACATTTAAAAAGATTTGAATCAAAATTGTTCATTTCTTATTTTAGCTACCATAAACCTATTGTATCAGTTTTACAAATTGATGATGATGGTGCTGGTCGTCAAGATGGTGGAGTAAGTAAAAAAACTCAAGTAATAAACCACACATAACAAAACTCACAGCAATTTGAAGTCCAGTCTTCCATGCATTTGTTGCTCATGAAATCATTTTAGCTACCATAAACCTATTGTATCAGTTTTACAAATTGATGATGATGGTGCTGGTCGTCAAGATGGTGAAAGTGTTGTTCAAAACTGAACATAAAAGTAAACTTTTCAGAAGTACAAAATGTGTAATGTAAACTAGTTTTTAAAATATTGTAAAATGGAGCAATAAAAGCATATTACATTGTAACATAAATTATAGATGTAAAAATTTTGTAAAGTAAAGAAATAATAGCATATTACGTTTTCAAATATAAATGATGTTACTTTCTATTCATATGCATCGTATTTTTAATATTTATTTAATTATAAACAGTTTACTGAAAAAAATAATTTAAATTTTTGTTGAAAAAAGAGTATTACTGGAAAAATTGGTTCTTTAATAATATTAAATATTTATAAAAAATAAATGGATAATAATGATTTCAGTTTTCACTTCTGTCAGCCAGTCCCACGACTGCCCCGTATTTTTTCCACCGCAGCGACTTGTCAACTCTCTGAGGAGTGTTTATCACGGGCTGCGTTGCCATGGAAGCATCGGAAATTCTCCTACAGCGATGAAGTACGCCCATCCTCATCACCACAGAGTAAAGCTACGTCACTCAAAAGTGAACCGTTCTGTTTGAACGATTCATTTTCAAGAGCCGAATGAATTGAATCATAGTATAGACACGCTTTTAATGGCTCATGATTAAGCAAATGGAGCATGTTGATAATGTGGTTCATAATGAACCATCGCGTAAGGAGAAATGGAATAATGCAGAAAAAGGCGGTAATATTCAACACTAGAGGGCCTAACGTCATAAAAAGAACGAAAATTAAAAAAAAGACATCAGGAGTATGCCAAGTTTAATATGTCACAATGAAGATCACGAAAAGAAATATGGAAATCAAATTTTGACATTAGCGATCGAGGTGAAGAATTAATAACTTAAAGAATTAGTTAATTGAAACCGTTATATTTTTCTCTTCGAAATATTCTTTTACGCATTCAGCTCTAAAATAAATTTCTTGGAAATACTCAAGTAATAATCCACTCATAACAAAACTCACAGCAATTTGAAGTCCAGTCTTCCATGCAGTTGTTGCTCATGAAATCATATTAGATAGCTTAGACCGATTAGAATTTCGTGGCGAAATGAGGAATCATTTCATAATTATATAATACGCCATATTTGGATAATAATATCAGAGCATGGATTTCAAATATCTGGACTGTGGTCCGCTAAAACTCATGGAGGTTATAAATACGGGTGGAGTTTACCCTAAGCGTGAGAATATGGATTTATATGGCATTTTCAGAGACGACCGTTACAACATGGATTACTCACATATTTATCGAAATTGATGGCTCTTCTACTAGAAAACTGGAATAGTATGACTTCCCCCTTATCATTACGGAATATCGAAGAAAACTTTGTACTTTAGAGGCATACGTAAATGATCCGAACAGTTTTTTTTTTCATTTAATTCTCCTAAATACACTCGAGCCGTGAGCTTTTCAGCAGACAGTATATCGATCGAAAGTCTCTTCGATTCGATAAATGTTCAATGCGTTAGTGTGGATTGGATGTGCGCGAGTTGATAAATGTATCTGTGTACATTTTTCTCTAAATTAATCTATTTACATCCAAGTTATTGTGAATATGCTATGCTATGGCGTGGCATTATTTTATTTAGGATTATCTCGAGTTAATTCCGAGAGGAACCGACGATCATTGGTTTCCTCCGATTGGTAGTGCAGTAGTTCCACAGAGTCGATTAATTATTTTCGCACACATGCTCGCCTGGCTTCATAAAATTGATTAGAGTATTTATTTAATATATGGTATTAAAACGATACCTACGCTCCTTCCCGTTCATAATTGCTACCATAAAGCAATTCAAGAGTCCGTTTCGGAGATGTTTTACTAACCACATCCAATTGGCATTCAGATTTTCTGCCGGTGGAAATTTTCATGCACATGGTTTTCAGAGGGCCATGCTTCTTTATTCCCCGTCCCCTTGATTCATTTATCGTGTTCATGTGATGCATTTTTAACGAATCAAATAAACTGATTCGGGAACTACTCGATGGAACGAAGTAATGCTCATGGTAGAACGAAAGAAAACACAAACTACTGTTCCACAATCTTTTTTAATGCTCTCGACTAATTTCAACGGCTATAGCATCACCATTGACCAAAACAAAATCTGTTTGTCTCGATAATGAGGCTATAGCCGCTGAATATAGTCAACAGTATAAGAAATGTTTGTGGGACAGTAATTTGCGTTTCCTTTTGTGCGACCAGTGAGCATTTGGAAGGATGTTAAAGACCGATTCAAAGGGACGAGCCAAATGGCACGATTCGAATCACTGCAACGAAACGACAAACCCACCTACACCATAAGAGGAGCGGAGGCAGAAGAATGCTCTCGACGTGGAGCGATGTCGACAGGTAATCCGGTGGCAAAAAGGGAGCAGGAGGTTGATGAGTGGGAATCCACACTGGAGGGACAAAGTGAAGTGAAGTGGTGGTGGTGGTGAGCAAAGAGGAGTCGACACTTTGAGACGCGGAGCAGGAAGCAGAGACACGGCACATGCTCTCTCTCTGTGTTTTGGGATCAACAACCCCGGCCTCCCCACCACCCCCCCGCCCCCATCCGTCCGTTCAATACCACAAATTCTCCAGCCACACAGACTGCGCCCTCTCACGAACAGATTTGATTTTCGGACTCACCTCACAGCGTGCACTTCCCCCGCAACTCAGCAAATGAAAGTTCTGCCACAAAAACATGCTTCATAAGGCGATGAAATTGTCGAAAAAATTAATTTATAAATGAAAATTTTTGCAGGCTTAAGAAATCATGAAATTAAACATTTCGGCACTTGACTTTCGCATTAACTCGGCTTGAATATGAAAAGATGTAAAGGGTTTAGTGATAAAGAATATTTTTAATAGGTTGCAATCATCTTTTACAATAATACCGTCCGTTGGCTAGCTCGCTATAAATATCCGGCGTAGACCAAGCTCGGCATTCAGTCTCAGCCCTGAAGACGATGAGTGAGGTACTCATTGAAACGTTGGCCTCAAAAAGCCTGACCCGGTGCTTAACCCGAGAAGATTTTATTCATCTTTTACAATAATTTAGAGCACGAAAATTATTAATTAAAGTATTCAACCGTCCAAGATAGGTTCAATGGAGTATTTGAGATGCATTCTCACCATGGTCTCCCGCCATGGTGACATTGCATTCACCCTCTCACCATGGAATTCCGCCTTCAATTGACAATAAGACCATTCTATGATCAAAAATCCTTTTCTCTTCCTTCCTCTCCCGATAGTTGCTCAACATTCTACCCTCCAACACTGTTTGAGAGAATGCTAGAGTCCCCTCAAACAATGTTATAGGGCCCTGCTTCTTCTTCGTCATTCGAGGGCTCCGATGAACAAAAGTTAGTCCATTTAGTTCTCTAACAATCCTTCAGGCCTCACGGCAAGGTTGTGATTTTTGAACGCAGGTTATTTTCAGCCGCCATGTAAATAAATTGCAAACGATATCCATGCTGATTATACATCATGTTATATTCTGATATGATATGGTATTTCATTATCAACATTTTTTAAAACTCCTGATACCATGTCCTCGACAGCGCTTTTCAATGCTCTTAATAATTCAATAGAGCAACACGATTAAAATTTAAGGTTTAGTTACGGGACCGTCGGTTTCAGTCATATATATGTTATTTTATGAAAAACATTCTCGACTCCTGAAGACGCAAACATTAATGCTGCGAAACGTTGGCAGGAGAAATTATAGCAAAAGAAAACTAGCGATTGATATCCAAAAATAAAATGATATATCTAAATTCCAAAGTCAAGAAATAATCACATTTAAAATTACATTTAGGTAATGAATTATAAAGTTTGCTCCAATAGTAATAACTGTATCTCAAAGGGATTTCATTTATAAAAACTACAGCATATACATGACGAAATATGATATCAGAATACGAATTGCATCAGTTTATTTTCAAGTACGGTTTAAACAGAACCTCGAACAAAAGCGTATTGTTTTGCTCTAGTGGGATAATCAATACGACCTCCTCTCACGCATAACAACTTTGAGAAATCTAGGAATTAGGTATTTTAGTGATATACACATTTAAAGGAAAAATATTAAATAAAATTACCGACAAAAAAAGAACCAACACCACGTTATCCATGAATTAATCGCTCGCGCGACAGAACACCTCGTCGGGTGCGCAGGATATCGGATCGAGGAAAAGTAAGTGCACGCTGAGGAGGAGGAAGTGGAGGAGGGAGGGAGGGGTTGGACGGGAGGGCACTCAAGACGCTGAGGCGAGGAAGGAGGTGGTAATGGGAGCGACTTGATGCAAGCAGAAGAGGTGGTGGAGTCACTTGCACTCGGAAATGGGGGATGATGGGGGGAGGGGGTGGAAAAAAGGCAAGGAGGGGGGTGAGGTGGTTGAGTGGGTGGGTGATACAATGGCACGGTGATGTGAAAGTGGCGCTCGCGGGGAAGAAAGAGAGGAAATGAAAAGCGAGAGGGAGGGTGCAGCGGAGAAAATGGGAACTACTGCCGAGGAAGCTGAGATTCTCTTGGGCTGTTGCACCGTGAGGAGGAGAGCGAAACGGAAGAAGAGAAAAGAAGCGAGAGAGAGAGAGAGAGGTTGCCCACCGAGGGCGATTAGTGCAGAGTTTTCTCAAAAGAGGTCTCTCCACCACCATCCTCAGGAACGGCTCACTTACTGTAAACTAGAAAATGCTATCCAATTCCAACACGTATCAAGGTAGGTTCGGTAATTCTTTTGCTTTACGATTAAGCTCCGTTACGAGGAGTTGAAAACGACCTCAAATATGAATGAAGTAGGTGCTGCTTAGTACAAAGTAATTTAAAATAATATAAGCACATTGGATACTCGGCCAATTTATTGGAATAATTTTTCCACACAGTGCGAGAACATGAAAAACGAAATTCCTTGGCCAATTGTAGCGAACGAAACGAAAGATAAACCTGGAATATTCATTGTTTTGGAAAACAAAAGATGATGCCCATGAAAAAATATTATTTTCAACGACCACGATTGTATTTGCATTGAAATTCTTAGCGATTTTAAAGCTAGATTTAAAACGCTAACCTGTTTCTTCAGCAACAAAAAGTGTTTTATATCATAGTATTATTTTATCATTCCGGTCAAGGTAGGTTTATGTAGAGTAATTTACAGGTTATCCTTGCCTGGCTCCTATCCCTCCACTGACTTCCCTCTTCCACTCACAATAAGGCCGAGTCCCTTGTATTTGTTAAATAAATCCTTTTCTCTTCCTTCCTCTCCCTCGTTTACCCGTCATTCTGACCTCTAACACTGTTTTAACATGCCTACGCGCTCAGTAATTGCTCCATCCATACCTTCTGTTTCCTCCGTATATCTAGAAGTCTCCTCTTCCCACCCACCATGTCCAGCACTTCGTCGTTTCTCCTCTTCTCCGTCCACTTCACCCTCTCGATTCTCCTACATACCTACACCTGGAAAGCCTCCAGCTTTCCCTCGTCCTTCCGTAGAGCCCATGTGTCCGAAAAGAGAGCATATGAGACGTTTGATTTTTCAGCGGAACATGATTGAGTTCTCCGTCGTTCTATGAAGGTAAAAGGGTTGATTGGAAAAACGCCAATTAAGTAGAGATGACTCATACAATAGAGCACCCGTGGCAGTCTTATTTCATAGCTTTAGAATTCACAAATATCTATTTATTTTTAAATACTATGATAAGTAGATTTTTAAATACTGTTTTCCGAATTTAATACCAAAGGTGTTTTTTTTTTACTCCCGCGCTAATGGATGACATTCGCAATTATTTTCTCACTCAGCTGAAAATTCCAATGAGAAACTAATATCAAATTACTTTACCGGCTAATGTAGGTTTATAAAGAGCATTTTGCGAATTCCCAAGCCAAGGACTTCGCCATTCAATACAAAATAAGGCCAACTCAATATTACTCAGGCAGTAAATCTTATTCCTTTCCTTACCCTCCTTCCATCATCAAGCACTCTCTTCCTTCCGAAGTGGATATGAATAACTTTTCCCCATTTAATACTCTCTTCATCTAAACTTTCTGCAATGAGAATAGGCAATGCATAATTACGTGCGTTGGTTATTAACTGACGAAGGAAAAAGGAAAATAATTTTGTCTAAACGACGACAAAATAAAATTGTCAAATATTGCCATTTAGTACAACTACAAATTCAGTCACCGCATCCCAAGAGAAGCCGTACGGAGGAGGAATAGTTTCATAACGAAGCAGATCGGGTCGTCTCGCATTCCCGGGCGAGCCATTTGCGCTTGCCTAAAGAGGAACATCAACGCTCGCATGAAATGGAATGAAGCAGAAGGGGTTCCTTGAAAGTCTTCCCTGAATCTCAGGGCCATATTCTAGACCCTCACTCATTCTTGAGTCGTCACTATACTCCCTACTTCAGACCCCTAACTCAAGTTGAGATCGCGTTGGAGTTCCATATAAGAAGCTTATCCATCTTAGACCACTCACAATGGAGTAATGTTCAACCGTAAACTTTGGAAACTGATGCCTTAAACGAAACTAAATTTAGAAAAAATTGGAGTAGAATATCACACGCGGAAGTATTTTTACGAGACGTATTTCATTATAAGTATGTTAGAAGACAGAATCTGATGTATTGGAATTTTGAGATTCAATTTGAGTTGGGAATAAACTAATCAAATCAGTAACGTGGAGAATTTCTTTTCCACTAATGTGAAATGTGTGACTGACTTTCCTGCCTGGAATTTGTTGGCTTTTTTTTACTTTTAACATGGTAAAACAATAATAACCGAGGAGACAACTACGCCATTCCATTACGAATTCCGTCGCAAGGTTTATTCCGACAACTGTCAATTTTCGCAATTAATTTTCGGAAAGGATGCGGTTACCTGAGGGATGGAGTTGGTATTTCATCATGGATTCACGAAAAACGAAAATTAAAAAATTTGTACACGATGAGAACAAATAACCAAAAAACAAAATAATATTTATTTGGTTCACTTGAATGAGATACTTTGGCATTGCCACTCGACATGCTTCGGTCAGAGTTATTACCAAATGTCCATGCTCGATGTCCCTGACTGGTGTCTCAATTTTCAAAATTTCCCTCACTCAATATCGATGGAAAAGCAGCCGTGTTGATGGATTCTATAAGAACATTCATTTAGGTGTACTGTGAAATAAAGCTGGAGAGTAAGTAGGCTGGAGACGTTCGAGATGTAGGTGGAAAGAAGATTGGAAACGGTGACGTGGACGGAGAGGAGGAGAACGGCGAAGTGCTGGACATGGAGGGTGAACAGAGGCTGCTTTTAGATGAGATACGGAGGAGACAGAGAAGGAATGGGAGCGATGATAAAAATTTTAAATAAATAATAACTCAAAATAACGTTAGAAAGAAGAATTTTGGGTAATCGATGGAGGGGAAATTAAAGAATTGCATTCAATGATTTAACGAAAAGCAATATACCTTAGAGATACCTGAAGACGGAGTTCCATGAAGGGAGGGCTTGCTAAACAAACTCGCAAAATACTCGATGCTAATTTACTGGTAGAATACTTTAATAACTGTTCCATTTTCCTCTGTTCCGCATCCTTTCATCTTTTGCCACAGCTAATACCTGCGCCCGTTATGCCGTTTGCCACCCTCAACGCTCGCTTTTCGCTCTTCATTTTCTTCGCTCCAAGGCGTCTTGTCATTCCGGCTAGCCCATTTCATTCCGTGCGTGTACAGAGACAGCCAAGAATGCGCGCTGCCTTTTTAATTCCCGCATCGCCCTCATTCACTGCCCTTCGCATGGCATGTTGTCTCTCGCTTCTATGAACGCATTTGACTATTTATGTTGCTCCGAGCTCATTCGTGGAAAACGGTCGCATAATAATGTTACACATTCCCTTCGACTGAGAAGATTGCTGCCTCTATGAGGTACGGACGCTGCGACTCTTACGATGTGTGGAAAACGTGACTAAGTCTTGTCGTGCCGAAGCCGTTGGGCTTCTCAGTTTGATGATTTCTAGTTCCGCGATAAGTGTCGTGATTGCCCCGGGGAGTGTGATCTCATAAATTCGATAACTAGCGCCATTTCTTCGCTGCGTCTGCCGTTAAGTTGCTCCAAGCAAAACGATAAATGTATCATTCTCCATCGTTAGCGTTAAATTCGATGAAGGCTCGTAATCTTGAACACGTAAAACCACCTCGTCGGCTCTTTCTCCGGCTTACTTGGGTGGTGCACTTAAATATCCACGTTAACGATTTCTAATCAACTTTCGAAATGCCATAAATGACACTATTAATTTATGTAAGGCAAAACATTTTGATCCGGAAAATAATAGCTTTGAAAGGCATTTCTTTCAAATTCTCAAGAGTTCTAATCTTGCAATCCAAATGAAATTCTTGCTAATACGACCTATACATTGCAGTTTAGCCTCCTTCCTTCGTCGGTGAGAAGTTGGAAGTCCGAAAAATTCTCCGTGAAACGTATTGCGGATAGATAATCAATATGATTTTCCGGTGTTTTTTGCACAGTAGTAAATGTTGGTAAATTCTGTTCCGAAATTCGAGTGCCTCAATAAGATATTTTGGTTATTTACTTCGTGTCGAGTGTTCATCGCAATTCAGGACAGTTGCATTTCGTCTCAATCTATTCATCTCAACAAACATGTATATTTCATGCATTACTGAGTCGCCCACGTTGGTAGGAATGACGCGGAAATGAACGATAAATCTCAAAGTTCTTTTATCTGATCCGAGTACTCTTGGCCTGCTCACCGCTTCGGACAGAAAGCAATTAGGGGCGGATGAATTTAGGGCTCACCTTATCCCTTTATATTTCTCCGCCATGAATTTAGGGGGTTGTTATCTGCTATTCACCCTCTCTTCACACTCCTTAATTTTCTCCTCATATCATTCAAATCTTGACACCACTCTACTACCACACGCTTCCATGCATCTTCCTTTCTTGGTTTAGATAATGGGCTTGCTTTTCACCTCAATGCGCAATAATTTTTGTCCTCTTCCCAGTACTTACTCCAAATGACCCTGTTTTCTCTTTCCGTCCGCACCTTTTGTCTTTAGCTGTTTTCCTCACTTTGCTTAATTGATTCCACACCAATTGTCACTCATGTCAGTCGTTTCCACTTCTTATTTCGCCCGCAAGTAAAATTAGGTCCCGAGTTTCTAGATATTTTTTCCCAAAACTTAATCACCGATTTGCCTTATTAAGATAAGATTTTTTAAATCCCTATTTGAGTGCAATATATATGGAATTTAAATTAAACGTAATTCGAATCATTAGGTAGTGCGAGAGAATTTAAAAAAGTCTTTTTAATTCCATGTTCACTCTTAAATAAAAAAAGCTCTCGAATTAATCACGTTAATTATAACGCTAAGTGGGTTATTAGTCTTCAAATTATGTAAACGAGGCTGAATTGTTTCAATGAGTTAATTGCATTCACATTCTGACATTTCTTATCGAAATCGTCAAAGCAATATTTATTATATTTTCAACTTCGGAGTTATGGCCAAAATGTCATCTAATGCAAGCTAAATTTTAAACTACTGCTCTGAACTGGCAACTTAAATGGTATTTGAACGATTTCAACGCCTAAAGGATAAAAAATGATAATTAAAACAGGGAAGTTGGGTATCCATTGAAAAATACATGGAAAAGAATAATTCCGCGAAAATTTGAGCACGTTTGCTCATTGGCCGAGGATAATTTCTGGTTTAGGATAATAAATTTAATAATAAATCTAAAACCCCTATTCAGAGAAGAGAGGACCACAAAGTTCCTGCCTACATCATTCACTACAGGACGCCTAAAGGAAAGATGGCAAAACCGTTGCGAATCTTTGTCAACATACGCGGACGGAGACCGAAAATGCTGACTTCTTTCATCTTGACCTCCACATTCCCTTACGCCAACCTTATGTCCTTCAGTTTCTTTCACATCTCGAAACATGGAGCCTCAAGGCCCACGTTAAAGAGATTGTATATAACCGTTAATCATTATTTTATATTTAACTCAAGATTTCTTTCAACAACCCTTCCACTCGCTATATATCTCTTTTAAAAATACAATCCTCTTTCGGAATTTTTTGGCATTAAATTTGTGCTGTTGAGAATCAATACCGAAGGAACAGGCACTTCGAAATAAATTTGCTCCGAGGCGGGGTGTGAGAGGGAGAGGTGGCCAATACTACATCCAGTAAACCACTCCACAGCGCCTTCTGCACAACTCATCCTAGAAGCCTACATCAACATTTTTCGAATAAGTTCAACAGATTCAGGCTTCAATTCGTGCAAGTTATACATATTCAAATAAATAAAAGATCGTAGCACTTTTCCACAATTTTGTTTTCCTTAACCGACCCCAACATTCACAGGGTTTTTCCCGTCCGCCCACCCTCTCTCCGTATTGTGTTGACCATTTTCTTTTGCTGGCAATTTCCTCCTGGTACCCTCGCTAATTTTCACTCCTTCTCAGCTAACCTAAAGGGACTCCTCACCCCTGCCTCTTTTCCTGCGTCGCTACTTACTCCTGCATCTCCATTTCTAACAATACGCGGCCTCTTTTTACCCTACCCTCCCTGTTTTCCTCTTCTCAACCCCCCTCCCCTCCCTTTTTTCAATGGTTCTTTCCCACGTGTCGTTATTTTACAGTTGTGACTATAGTCCTCCTTCCAGCGTGGGTTCTCCACATCCCGTAGTTGTATCTTTTCTCATTGTCTCCACCTCGTACGTCTGTTCCCACCCCCTTCTTCAAGGATATCAAATCCCCCCAACCCTTTCTCAAGGATATAAAGGTGATTTTCAAATGTTTTGCAGTATCTTGTACCAGATGATGGCTCAGTGAGCCAAAACACGTTGTACGCAGTAAATATGTTTTGTGGAAAAGTGCTACGATCTTTTATTTATTTAAATATCAATATTTTCCCACAGGCATACGAATATTCGCATTGTCAATTCGCACGCATTGCCAAACCATGTATTTCATTGTATCGGCTGCATATTTTGCTTGCATGATTATGAAAGTTAAATTCACCATTTATCAGAGGTTATGAAAAGTATCAATATCGATAAACGGAGTGTCAGAAGGTTAATGGTATTCTCAGCATATGATTCGCGGAAATTCGTCACAAGGAAAAAAGATTTCGTGGGAGAGATGCATTCCAAAAGCCCTGGCAACGACTTTAAGGTAAAGGCTCTAATTTTTTGTGTCATACCTTTAAATTTTGTACCCCTTTGTATCGAGAAAAATAGCGATGTACAATTTTATGCCTGGGTAGGATTTTACAGTTAGCGCAAACAGCAACTCTGCGGTAAAAGATTGTGATTCAGAACAAAACGGCCTTCATAAAGAAAGTACCTTTGCAAAACTGTAAACATAAGTTTTGTAAGTTTAAGACTTATAGTTCAAACATAAGTCACCTTCCCAATACCCGCAGATAGTATTTGATTTATATACATCATTAACATTACCAATTTTCTAATTATTAATTCCACCCCATAATAATCATTCTGCCAAGGCTTTCCTCGAAGACTTGCAGAAAGCTTAATTCCCTTAAGTCCTTGAGCCTTCTTAAGAAAATTTGATGGAAAATTTTCCGCCGGAAATGAAATAACCATTCCATTTCCGCTCTTACGTCGAAAAAGAGGGAAAAAATAATGGCGAAGCCTTTGGTGACCTTATGCGGAAGTGTACGGAATAATGAAAGCGTTAGATTCAGGGGTCTACGCTTGGACTAAGAATAAAGCATGGTTAGCTATTCATTTTTACTATTTTCATTTACACTGCAGTAACTTCACAGTATAAAGTCAATAACGAACCTTACCAATTTAAAAATTTGAAATGAGGACGGAATATTTATCTACCACTTAATGGGTAATCATTCAATAAATATATCATTTAAACGTACATTTGATTCGCATTGATTTAGCTTTTGGGTAACGCATCTGAATGTAATGTAAACCAGGAAAACGTTTCTTTGTGACCTCACCCAAGACGGATCTCGGAGTTCCAACGCAATAAAAGGGATATTATGCAGATTGCTTTGGGCGCACTCATTGAAATCGTGGGTGATAATGGAAAGTTAAGGAGAAAGGGGAAAGTTAAGATAGATTACGAAGATAAAATAATCTCTACAAAATCACCAGTGCGGTGAAACACCTAAGATACAAGGTGGTCATTGAGTGAATAAAGTGAATGAATGGATTCAATGCCTTAAAATATTTCCTCGCACATGTAATCATAACAAAATGGGGAAAATTTTCCGTTCACTTATTTTGCACGTACGAGTGAACAGCTCAATGAGGATTATTTTTCTCTCCGTAATTAATATTCCTCAACCATTTAACGATTTTATTTTCGATTAATTTCGAATTCGCGTTGAACGAAGGAGTCCATTGCCGGCTCATGCTTGTGGGTTGGTGCGATGTCTCCTCTTCGCATCTCCTGATTCGTCACCTCTGACTTCGAGAGGATGCTCCCACGTTGACAGAGAGTTGGGAACGCCGCGGTATTTGGAATACGGGACTAGGAGATGAGGCTATTGGAGTCACCAGAGAAGGGTTGGAAAGCAAAGGTGGAGCGAAACCCGGCGTCGGCATCATATTGCTCTCAATGAAAGGTGCCAAGGAGAACGCGGCTTAACGCCCCATTCAGCGGCGCAACTAGGAATATGCTTTGGGGGGATGGGGAAGGGCGACCTCCAACTATCCCCCCCCCCCCTTCTGTTTGGGAACATTTTGGAAAAATCACATGCCAGAAAATAAATTTTACATAATTTTGGCACTTAAAATTTGGGTGCCATTAAAAGGTTACGTTGTAATATTCTATCTGACAAAACTAGACAATAGTTTTGAATGTTATTTTCATTTCTCTGAGGCTTTGGGGAGGGATCTATCCCCCTCATCCCCCACCCCCCATAGTTACGCCACCATATTACGATTACGATAACCATTCGATTGTCTGCGCCTGAATTGCCCTCCTCAAAGCAGGGATTGTCGGGAAACCTATGATTGATATGCGCCGCCGCCGGGATGCGAACCCGGACACACACGTTAGGAAGCCACCACACCAACCGGACCCCCAAGAGGGTCGGTGCGGATGAGGGCAGGGGGAGGCTACACCTGACAGCATCCCTATGGGTCCCTAACACATCCGCATCCCGCCGGTGGGAGTTCAATTTCGAAGTGGGGTGGGCGTGTCATCTTCTCGCGAGCAGATCTCAAGCGATGAATGCGTTCAGAGAGGGATGGGCGGATTCGTGCTTGATTGAGGAAAAGCAATTAAAGGGGAGGGACGCATCGGAAAAAAGGAAAGGAGGGAAGAAGGTAAAGCGACACGTGCAAAGACAGAGAGGGGGAGGGAATCCAGAATCATTGAGATCTCTTTCAGTCGCTGGCTATTCAGCATTGATGCATTCCACATCTCACTTCAGCTCGACCAGAAATTACGCGCCCGCATTACGAAAACGTAAAGTTGCGTAACATTGCGAAAAATACGTAGGTGTGAAAAGATTACCTCATTAGATTAAGATTAGCTGATAGGAGAATAGAGTGGAGAAACCAATTGATCCAACCAACCTGACCTGGATTGTTGACCAGAGGATGAGTCAATGGACAAACGAACTCGGTATCATACCTTAACGCTGGCAAACTTATCTATAAGGGATTTCATAAATGAAAATTAAATTTCATTTCGCAAATAAAGAGGACGAAGATAAGTTAGTAACACCATTAACCACAATATACTTTGGTAAAATTGCAAAGACAATGATCGAATACTGAATTCGTCTCCCGATCGAGGGTTATTTCCCCCTGTGTTCGCAATATCATGACAGAAGCTGTGTTCCTGATCGGTTCCTGCCATAGAAATACCAAAATGACATAAAAATAATTGCCTATCATCGTAAGTCATTTTGCGTACTTGGGCAACTTCACTAACCTTTCACCTCTGCCGATACAGGCAGACATCTCCGCCAGTTACCAAATTTCAAACGGAGCTGTTTGGTAGATGCGCACTGTTAAATGTCCGTCTTCATTGAAACACAGCATTATTTCCAAAATTCACGAAAATTCTCTACTAGTACATCAGTAAGCTAGCTGCAACATTTTATTAATGAGGCAATATTTGAAGTTTGACAATGAAATAAATTAACAGTAGGAAATCAGTTAGCCAGTTTTTGTATCAAGAAAACTTCATTCATCGTCAGTGAATAAGATATTCTCGGGAATGAAAGTAGAGCTCTACGAGTCTTAACACTCCCTGCCACACGCCTCATGAGATGGCTGGCGGGGTAGTTCGTGGATGAACGAAAGTTTATTAATGCTCTAGATTTCCCCATTTCAGCAAGTACCAACACACACAACAGTTTCTGCTTAAACAACAAAAACAAAAATACACCTGGCAAAAACTTTTCGCAACTTAAAGCAAAAAACATCCATCAAAGCAAAGTAAAGCCCAGGTAAAAATGAGAACGCACAGAAACGAACGAGAGGAAGAAAGGTCAGAAAAAAAACTCCCACTTAACTTTTATGGCAAACCATAAAATAATATAATTCACCATTGTAAGTTCTAGCTGATGTGATGATTAAGAAGCTTTCAAAATCGATAGAGAAGAGGAATATTTTAAAGAAGACGTCAGGAAATTCCACAAATTACCACTAGATAACATAAACCAGAATTTCACGGACAATTTGGAACCTAGGTATTACCTGCTGCATAAACTGCTATGATTGAAAACCACCGTTACAAACACATTCACCAAAACTTCATTATTATCGAAGTTCTCTGCCGGTTACGGCTGCTACACATGGAGCATATCATGGAGAACACGGGCCGATCATCCTTCCAACTTGGACTTTCGTCTTCGATTCACAATAAGGCCTACTCCCTTTCATTCTGCATCAATAAATCCTATTCCCTTCCTTCCTCTCCCTCGTTCGCCCAACATTCCACCCTCTAACACTGCTTTCAACATCCCCTCCCCTCTAATTACTCGCTCCATCCATACCTTTTGTTTCCTCATCTAGAAGCTGTCTCTCCACACCCACCATATCCAGCACTTCGTCATTCTTCTCCCTCTCCGTCTACTTCACCTCTCTGCACTATCCTCAACACCTACATTTTAAAAAGTCTCTCATCGGTCACCTTAGTAAGTGCCCATGCTTGCAAATTGTAAATCGAAACACTCTCGATAAGTCTTTACCAGCCATTTCTTTAGAATTCTGGCATCATGATCCTCTCATTACCTCTTTCCCGTTCATGAACGCTTCCTATACGATCACTATTCTCTCCCTGACTTTCTTTTACATCATTATAGTTCATACTCATTATTCGCCGTAAATACGTTCATGAAATGCATGCCGATGGCTCAATATAAAAAGCATCGCCCGTTGGTTGAACTCTCAGCGGGGAAACGAAAAGTTGAAATAAAAACAAGTCTGCGGCCCAGGGCAGTTGGACAAGAGACTGATTAATTTGGCAAGTGACCGGCAAAACGAAACAAACTATTTAAAAAAGAATACTATTTACAACGGAAAATTGACACACCCACCCCCTTAGCAACGAGGATAACGTCATAAAAAATGAAGCGAGTCGACCGCGCTGAACATTTCTAGAGAGGTGGGGAAGATATTTAATTGAGTTTTCAAGAGCCGATGCGTCAGGAGAAAAATGATGGGAAGCGAAAAAAAAACGTAGACGGCTGACTCTATTCAGTTCACGAGCGAGAAAATCGATTCGGCAGCCAATAAAAAAAAATCACTCCTGGAGCGAATGGCATCCGCACCGACAAGAAACTGCTTGCAATCAGTCAACGTCTTTTTTTCCTCGAGTATGGCCGACGGGCACATATCTTACTCTCAAACAGTGAAAAAAGTATGAGAGTAAGATTATGAATATTCACGTCTATTAATTATGAAAACGCCGGGCCCACTACTCCACGCAGTAGATCGTGTTTTTCTCACAGCTTCCTTAACGGGTTCAAAGTGTCCTCTTTCCGCGCCTAGCGGTAACAAAGTGACGTGCTAATGAGCAAGGAGAAGATAAATACGCGATGTGTAATTATAAGCCGTGATTAATAACCACCGTGGGCAAAAGAAACGCCCAGCCAAAATTATAACTCAAAGAAAGCAATGAGTCCACTGGCGCGCGCCATTTTTGATTGCACGGTCTATTTTCAAGACTTCTCGAAGAGGATGGAGGAAATAGGTTTTCAAGGTACAACTGGTACAGCAGTTGTACCTTGAAAATGATGTAGTAACACCGAAACTCGAGTCGAATTAAATTTTATTTTTGTGGCAAATTGCAAGAGTCTGAGCTGGAGTGTAGCGCTATACAGGGCGGAAATATAGACACTTAAAAAGGAGGACGACAAAAGACTGCAGTCGTTCGTGGTGTGGGTCTGTAGGGGAACATGAATGGTGAAGTGGGTGGAGAGGAGAAGGGACGACCAAGTGCTGCACATGGTGGGTGAGGAGAGGCAGCCTCTAGATGAGATAGTAGGGAGATAGAATATATGGATGGAGCGAGTACTGAGCGGGGAGGGGATGTTGACAACAGTGTTATAGACGGTAGAATGTTGGGTCAACGAGGGAGAGGAAGGAAGAGAATAGCATTTTTTAGACGGAATGAAAGGGAGTAGGCCTTATTGTGAATTTAATAGGGGCGTCCAAGAAGGAAGGGAAAACTACCAGAATAATTCTTAAATACCTCATGCAAAACTATCTTATTCGTTAAAATACTCTAAGCAGTAATGATTACGCTCAATTCAATACATTTTGTATTATCTTCAGGCTCTGAAGATAATATTTTTATGTTCTTCAGTGCCTGAATGATCCTGTTTCGTTGGAGATATAAGTGTTCCAGTCGTGAAGTTAAATTGAAGTATTTGTGGAAAATGCCAGTAGCTATTAATTTCCAAGGGTCTACCAACTGAGTTTTCAAACTTAGTTGAGAATCGGGTTGAGATATATTCATCGAATACCATGGCAGGGATTGCAGACACCCGCCCAGAGAGATGAAGGGGGGAAAAAGGCTGGCGGGGACCACTGAATCAGAAATGATAACTCGTTCGGAGCAGTGCTGAACTGAGATTGGGACCTGGAGGGATGTTGAATTTCTCCCCACAAATCCCTCCGCTGTTTTTGTCTGCAGCGCAAAACGGAGCGAAAGATATGTTCGGTGGGAGTGATACGGCGGGTGGCGAAGTGGAGGCAGACAGCAATGTGTGTGAGAGTGTCTGTGCTGAGAGCCGGCGAAAGTTTTCTCCTCTTGGAATAGCAACGGATAGCAAGCTGGACTTACAAGGACTCACTTTTCGGAATGAGACCTGGGACATTTGCTCCGAATAATATATCGCTACTGGTTAGCAGTTGCATCTAACATTAGGCAGCCATAAGATAATAGACAATACAGCAATCCCAGGCGTACCAGAAACTTCATTATTTGTTTAGGTATTGCAAGGGAAAACACGGAAATGTCAGAAAAATCGTCGAGGAAGGAGAGAATTTATTACCGTATCTCCATGCTGAGAAAAAATTCATTTCTGTACACTATTTCTTCGCTACATAAATTTGTCAACACACTTGATCTACACTGAATAACTTTTTTAAAGGTTCACTGAAACATAATGAACATGAAAACTATAGTACATCGACTTTCCCCCTTTCTGGAATTATTCTCAGGTTCCCAACCGGATGGTGTTTACTCTATACAGCGCTTCAACGCACAGACAACGACACTTCGAAGACGGAAAACCAAACCTGAAGTAGAGCCCGACAGGAATTACAGCGAATTATCCGTCCAATTCTTATCTGAAAGCAACACGATATTCCCTGAGATTTCGTCTGTTTTCGCAGAATAATCAAGGATGAGTAGGAGCAGAAGGCGAGGGGAGAAGAGGGATACTCAAGAGAGAGAGAAGGGAGGGAGGATGGGGCAGAAGAGTAGGCACTGTGCCAGGGGTGGGTGAGAGAGGCGGTCCTTATTGAGCGGATCCCAGGGGCCAACGCCGCCACCGTCGACTGCAATGCCCGGCCGAGTGGCGGTCTCTCCAAGCCACATGGCGCCGGCGGGGGCGCCTCTAAAGGACAGAACTATTAGGCGCCACAAACACCCACATCCAGCTCAAATAACAGCGCGGGACGGCGGCCAATCAAATCAAAAGTTATTATCGATATGGCTGCGTGAATATACACAACGAAACTATAGCATACATGTAGATGCTACTTCAAAAATAACGCCGCAACACAATGACAATGAAAAATAAAATTGGAACGTGATGGAAACTCATGAACCATTATGAGAGCTAATACGGTTATTTTACCGGATACTCAAGATACGGAGGAGACCGAAGATATGTATGGAGTGAGTTTTGAGCGTGATGAGATGTTGGAAACATGGTTAGAGGGTAAAATGTTGGGAGAAAGGAAGGAAGGGAATAGGATTTATAGATAGAAATATAAGGAATAAGCCTTATTGTGAATATTGAAGTCCATGAAGGGAGGAAAGACTGCCAGAATATTTCTTAAAAACTCCATGCAAACCTACCATAGTCTGTAGAATACTCGAATAATAATATCATACTGAGAGAGGAAACGTAAAACATGTTTTTTCTGTATAATAACTATATAATTCATTGATTGTTTCGCCCCAGTGGAAAATCTAATGATTCTTACGCAATTATGCATGTAAAATGGAAAACACTTGCACTTCAGTACCACATCCGTCTCAATTCCCTTGAGTACTTCCCTCAGCCAAAACTTCTGTCTCCTCTATATATTTACCAGCAGAGTACTCTTCTGATCCTCAATGCATAGCTCTTCCTCGTCCCTTTAGATACCAGGAAATGTGATTTCAATTAACTAGAAACGAATCGAGCAACCCTTCGACTTGATAACAAGTCAAGTACTGATTGACATTGGACGCAAATCAGTCATCAATCATCGAGATGCGAAGCATTACAAAGAGAGGTAGTAGCAAAGGAAAAGATGGAAGGTTCAAATTTCCGGGTGGCCAACTTCCAAGAGTGTTCTCATTTTATAAGAACCTACCTTTCCGGAGAAGTTTTGTTTTTATTATCTTCGAGCTCATTCGATTTCCAATGAATAAAATTTTTTTCGAGAAAAAAATCCCTGTATATTTTGTATGTCTTTCTATGGAATTTGGCAGCAATAAAACGTAAAGCTTGCCTCGGTTCCACAGACAAGAACGCCGTTCCTTAAAAATACGCCGTGATTATTTCGATGGGAAAAAAATCAGCCAGTGAACGCCCTTGTCACAAATAGGATACACGCTCTATAAGGAAGCATGGAAACGGGGAAATCGACATCTGGTTCCTGAAAAGCGATTAAATTGTTTTCCCACAGCCATTGCTGTAGCCCACACACACAAAGAAAGTAACTGATGGCATTCCCATTTCAACGGTACATACAGTGACATCTACATCTATCCACTACATACTTCCCCAATTCAAGCCGCCTCATTAGGCGCGTGGCGGAGCACAAACCGTTAAGCCAAACCAAATGAAAAGGAAGCGCTCAAAAGAAGTTTCGCCAAACATTAATTAATGTCCTTTAGTGTTCGGGAGTAAAACGAATGCCCATACCCAACAGTTCGGCAAAATATTTCTCTTAGTTTATCGTTTCTATCGGACCTGGACATATTGTAGGGTTCTAATATGATGTTCTCCATGTACCTCTGAAATATATCTATTCTCGACTGTAATATCATGAATAGTAGCGGGCGTAACTTGGTGGAAATCCTTAATCGTAAGAATAGAAAGAATAATAACTTTGCTATTTCCACAAGGCAATTATTTGAGACCGACCATGGTTTCATTACAGCGTAACATTGTCAAGGTGAAGAATTACAATTACAGGAAATTGACAATTAAGTTCCGTATACTCGTCAATTTTCCTGTAATTCTTCACCACGTTACGCTGTAACGAAACCATGGTCGGTCGCAATAAATTACCATGTGGAAATCGCAAAGTTATTATTCCTACTGATCCTATGTAAGATTTTACACTTTCCCGGCGAACAACATGTATAAAATCTTCTCGGGAGTGTTGCCATGGCGCTGAGGTGCATGCGACTGTCAGGGAAAGGACTTCACTTCCTTTTAAGTTCCAAGTAATGACTGTGGGTGTAGTCGTTTCCATACATCGAAAAGCGGTTCATTCGATTGGACATTATATCAGGACGTCTCTGAGGATGCATTTAAGAAACTACTTTAATGTTCTATCGAACATCAAACGGAAACATGCAAGTGTATCATTCATCCAGATCAGCTACACATTTTTTGCCGTGAGAATGGGTAGCGAGTCCGTACCCGAAACGTCGCGACTTGTCGGGTACCCGACGCGTCGGCGCTCTTTCATAATCTTACCCGCGCGGTATACTTCTATTCATTCTATTCTCAACTGCTCAAGCGATCGGAGCTAGCGCGCAGTCTCTTGGGTATTTAGTGGCTCCCAGGATAATATGTTCAACATCTGTGTACGCCCCAAGCAGTTTTTTCGCAGCTTCCTTTGTATTTAATTAAGTTCATGGAAAGTAAAGTTTTAAAAAATTAATCTTTTCTACGCCGGATCCGATTCACTCGCTGCGTATTCGAGGGGCGGCCGGACGAGTGCGAAAGCCCATTTAACTCCTCTCATTTACTTATGGACCCAAAAATCTTCCCACAACACGCTGGGCGAACCCTAGCTTCTATAAGGTGCAGCCACTAGTATAAATTATATAAGACCTGCATGTGTTTCCCTGGTGAAGGAATTGAAAATAAAGTTCTGCATTGAAAAATAAATGGAAAGGTTTCTATTCATCGTCCAAAACCCGAAAAAAACGTTGATATTACACAAATATTGATTAAAAGGGGAAATTTAAAATCGTATTTTGATCTACATCTACATAATACACCCCAATCCGCCTAAATACTCGTGGAGCGGGTGTGTTTTTGGACTAGAGCCGTTTACAAAAAAAAAGAGGGTCCAAATTGGAGTGATTGTATTACTGAGTCCCAGATAGAATTTACTGCAGACCTTTTTAGCTGGGGGGTGAGGGGAATGCCTACGCATACCAATAATACATAGTATCTCTAATTTTAACGTTTCTGTCGGATATTAAAGCATACTGAGGTTATGAGATTAATGTCCTTCGTGTTGCTCTTAAAGATACGTACGTCTTTCATTGATCAAGCGGTCAATGCCAATCACGAAGTCTCCAAATATCTAGCGACAACCGGCCCAATTCGTGCATAAGCTTAAATTAAGCTCATTTTTCTCATTCTTAATCTACTGACGGCTATGAATTGAAACATGGAGCATGTGGAATTGACAAATGCGTGTATCGATTGCCCGTTGGATGGATTTGGAGAGAAAATCTGGCTATACAAGCGGCATAAAGTTGGAGGGTTGGAGTGGGAGGGAAGGGGTTGTATGGACGAATGGAGTGTAGGGAGCGAATGAAGAGAGATTTTAGATTTGAGTGGGAGAAAGTGGAAGGCGCTCAGGCGAACGGAAGTCTTTCGAAGGGTGCACCGTATTTCATATATGAATTTTTAATGAACCAATTTAGAAGAGTGTTCCACAAATGTGCCCTCCAGGGTTCCGTTCGCCAATCAGGAGCGCCAGGGATAACAAATATAAGTCATAGAATTAAAAAAAAGAGACAACAGAAGAAGAGAAAATCTAAAATTAATTACATATTCATTCATCAATTTTAGAATGAAAATAACAAGGTTCAAATCAACGCTTAAATGTATAAACCAACTACGGTTACAACACAGAACATAGTATGGCCATCAAATGTGTCGAAACCCATGGCGGTTTATCCAATGAGAGGTGAATTTTTTATTATTACTGAGGTATTATAACGGTAATGATAGGTTCACTTGGAGCACTTCGCAGATTATCCCAGTCTGTCCCCCTTTGAATCATGGACTTCTCCTATCAAGTCAAAATAAGATCCTAGACACCATCGGAGTGGATAAAGAATTTGAGGGCGCATAGATAAGTCGCCATTACAGAGATAAAATTTGAGTGATAAACACTTTTCCCACAGGTGCTCTCAGAATATTCACGATGAATTAATTAATTCTGATTTTCAAACCAGAGCCATTGGAGAACTTTCGTTGGTCCTGTACCAATGCCATCGTTGCCAATGAACATAACGATAAAGTTGTAATGGAAAGAAAGTGGTTTCAGCATTACACGTAATTGTCAAGGGAAGATATACCGCATTTTATTCATAAGAAGTTACAACCAACGCCATGAGTGAAAATAATTTAATAACAATGAAACAACTCCTTGCATACTGCATACGGTTCTCCGTATTTCATTTTGAACAGAAAAAGACACATGATATGTATTAAATATAAGTATAAAGACTTAAGAGACGGATAATAAAAAGCTAATAATATAGTCAATTTCAGCTAATGAGATAGGTAATTTGGCGGTCATTTGAAGACATCATTGCATTCATAATGAATTCACAATTATTACCAGCGTAAATCTCAGAAAGAGGGATAAATTAATTTGATTCCATCTATTAAAAAAATTACTTATCAATTTTACCAACACGAAGTCCATTAATGTTGAAATCTAAGGGTTGATGATATTTAAAAGGAAATTTAGAATTATAGGGCGATGTAATTAATTCAACTGAATGAAAGATACACTTGCACATTTCCGCTTGATATTCGATACAATATAAAGTAGTTTCTTAAATGTATCCTCAGAACGCCCTGATATAATTTCCAGTCGAATGCACCGCTTTTCGATTTTAGTAAATGACTTCACACACAGCCATTACTTGGAACCAAAAAAAGAAAAAAAAGGAAGCAGCTCCATGGCAATGGCAACACTAAAAGGCTCATGCAAATATAAAATCAGGATAAAAGGTCGAAAACTTCAATAACATTTGAGCGCACAGCAACGATCAATAATGGCGCGGCACGTCATGGGAATAACAGATTTCGGCGCTGCAAAGAAAACATGCAGACTGTGTGAATGTGAAAGTAGATCCGTTTTCGAAATGAGGCGTAAAACCTTTTTAAGGGGATCTAATTCGAGAGAGTTCATTGAAATTCCATTTCGGGCGGCGCGGGAAATCCGATCAACTCGTGTTGATAATCCCTAAAGAGGGAGCGAAATAGAGGGGGCGGTTGACATTCCGGGAGGAGAGGGGGCGGAGGGGAAGGGAGGGAGGAATGAGAGGGGGCAGAGCGAAATAATACAGGAAACGCTTCACCCTACGGAACAGCGGGACTCGAATATGTACAACATGAGAGCACTCCCCCCACAACATATCACGCACCCCTTCACAACTTCCTGGATATAAAAACCTAGTGTAGCAGCGAAATTCTTTCCAGTTCACAGCCGGATCAGAATCGCTTCCATGCCGACGTTTCCACTGCTTGCTCTGCGGTCCTCCTCAGGAACTGAATGCCTTGACATTTCCGTTAGGCCATCCGTATCTAAGGTTGGTAGAGGAGAGGCCGCCTGATCTGTCGTTCCTCCCTGCGTCCATCTCAAACTGTTGATGATTAGAATCTCACGCTTCCAATCGGATAATTTATCGCTATTTATTCTTCAATAAAGCATGCCTCTTCTCTCTGAAGCCGTGCTTCCTCCCCACCCCCTCAACCTCCCACATCTACGCATCCTTATCCCTCCCCCAACCTATTTCCCGATTTTCCTTGACATGACCCGCCGCGGATTTTTTCCGCGGATTGGGTTCGGAGCGAGCGAGGATGAGCACGGGAGGAAAGGAGGAAGACGGAGGGGAAAAGCATAAAAGCAAAGAAGAGGAAGTACTATTCGGAAGGACACGGACGGCTTGACGTCTACACGCGCTCTAAAAGGTGTTAGAATCAATGAGGGGACGATTCGAAAGTAAAGCGATCAGACTGACAGCACAAGTCACTTTTCATTTAAAAGGTGAAAAAGGGATTGGATTCCATTTTTATTGGTATTGCTCGTGAACCGACCACTAAAACATTCTCATCTAGGTCCACACATTATGGGAAAAAATATTAAAACTGAAGGAGAAAAAGAATCACAAGCTTAAGTTAAAGGGCCGCTCACAAAATAGCAGCACAAAAAGGTTACTTACATAAAATGACCACAATCCACACAAACAATTAACCAGGAAAAAATTATCGAGGCCTTCCCAAAAACTTAAATAATTTTAAGAAAATTAAAAAAATTAGACGGTTGTTACGTATCTATTTGGATATCTTGATTACAATATTTTCTATTACCACCGATGGCCATATTTAAAGTTGTACCCTTGACAATGGCACATAAATGTGGTCATTGAAATCCGGTTGGCTGGAATAAAAGTTGTGTAGGAAATAGCTATGTAGGTATTTCACCGATTACTCCGACGCTATTCCAGAAAGTTGATCCTTCAGCGATGGAGCCATTAAATAGCATTAAGTCAACGTAGCAATGGCCGAGCGTGAAATTTACATCGAAAGAGCCAACCTTGACATTTTAGAGAACAGGAACGGCTCAGGAAGGAACATTATTTTGTCTACACCTGAACATTATATTTAATTACTCAATATTTCTCGTAACTCAGTGGAAATGAAAAGCGTTCGTTTAGTGTGATATGCAGAGCGAATAGCATGACGGTAGGCATATAATTTCTAATGGGATACATGTATAGAAGGTTCTTTCTCGGGTGTGAGGGAATACGAATCCGAAACGGAACTATGGCCAAATCGGAGTCTGGCGACTACATCATACAATAGTTGGAATATTTAGACTAAAAATTATACAATTTGTATTAATACAATTGGCATTAAAAGCAATGAGAAAAAACCATGGCGTTTCTTTTTCCATTTGGAAACATTTTCTAATCTATATTCTCCGTATTTCTTTTTCGTATTGTACTGTTTTTTAAATTTTTGAACTCTTATTTCTTCGCGGTTAACACCATGCATTGCTCTAAATTAGCATGAATGTACTATATTAATTACACACCGTTGGCAAGTTTTGGCATTCAATGTGAGAAAATTTGTGTTTGGTTCCATGGGCCAATGCACGCTAGGTGGAAGTTCACATCACCTGTACATGCACGTATTATATTGTACTTGATCCATTTCTGTATCTACTTAATACTCTACGAGCTATCTCAAAGGTGTTTGGCACTGGGTACCAATCAATAGCATCCGGTCTGCAACAGGATCTCCACATGCCCACAAAATGGTCATAAAAACATAATATGTTTATATGACCATTTTGTGGGCATGTGGAGATCCTGTTGCAGACCGGATGCTATTGATTGGCACCCAGTGCCAAACACCTTTGAGATAGCTCGTAGAGTATTAAGTAGATACAGAAATGGATCCTGATTGGCTACACTATTGAGAGATATACAGGATTGTGCTGGAGTTAGATGGGGATTCGAGACATGGAAACTCAATCCACTCCGCCCTCTCTGCAACGGCCACTTCCTCAATCGGCCCGTAGAGGGCACCGCTTCGTGTGAAAGACACCGCTCGCCTCGCAGCCGCCATTCATTCACTTCCCACACTTCCCCGGCCTGTTTCGTGATCTTCCTGCTTCGGCCATGAATCCTGCCGCCGCGAGGGGAGAGGGGGTGCCGAGAACATGCATCGCCTCCAGGAGCACCGCAAAAGGACGAACGAAGAAGAATGGGAAGGGAGGCGGTCAGCCCCTCTCACTGTGGCATGTGGGGATGTGCCGTGGTCGGAGGCGACGAAGGAACTGCTCACAAATCAACGAGTGGGGACGAGAGATCGTTCCTCATTTGCCACTTGAACGCGTGTTCCGCAAGGCTCTTTACCAGTGCTGCCGCTTTCATTCGTTATTATCATAAGACAGAACATGAACGATTGACGCACATGCAAAACGCACCAAGAGAAAGAGCTCGTTCCACCCGCTTCGAGTAAATTGTTTATCTCAGCAAATTTTACTGAAGTTGGTAAGTAATACTACCCATAGAAAAGGTATTTCGATTTGTACGTCTCCATACTAGTGAATGCTGTTTTATTGAAACACGTATGACGATGTGAGGTTATACCTACGCCTTAGACAGATTCCTGATCTAGCCCTTTTAAAGAGCTCATAAAAAAACTAAAAATCAATGCTTTGCTCAAAATATTGCCTGTCACAAATGACTTGGTCTGCAGTCACGCGCACTGAATATTTTATACCAATGGTGAAATTCACGAAGAAAAAACTATTTGACTTGGCCGGGATGCATCCCAGTATTAATACTGTATTGCTAGGGAGAAAATTTTCCTCGAGACGATCCAATGCTCGGAAGCGTATTCAATAAGGCCACAAGCAAGTAAGGAATGCCAGCGCCGCGCCGGCGCCAATATTGAGCAAAATGATCGGATACGACAGATTTGCAACACAAGAGTCTAAGCAAATTGTACAATTGCTAACAAAAAAATAGAATTAAAAACATTTTGGTAGACATGATGGAGAGATATAAAGAAGAATAATTCACTCTAGGAGAACTTCATGAAGGCATGAATTGGCAGATGGAGACTTATGCGGGGAAGAAGAACCAAAGACGGAAGTGAAGGATTACATACGGGATACGAAGAAAAGAGAAATAAAGGTGCTCCAGCTAAACAACCCATACATAAGGCTGGAGGATATAATTCATAATATTAAATATGCACTTAACACAAAGAATGCAGCGTTCATGTATAACCCTCTGATAGATACGCCCTTTCATGAGCTCATAATTTGATTTACCGCTTTAAATATTTAAGTTTAGCGGCTCCAAACGATTATTTTACGATTGAAACAAACTACAGTGACTCCGGTATGAATTTTGAACATTTTTTGGTTTCCCAACACACACAGTATTAGTAAAAATAAAATATCCTTTTGTGTGAACGCACATTTAGGACGGAAAAATTCGGAAGGGAAAGAATGTAATCTTGAGAATCACCCGAGTCATGTTGGAGAGCAACCACGGTAGAGTTTGACGCAATCGATTTTGAAAACAGACATAGCTCGTGGAAACGCGTGAACAATATTAAATTTTCCATCCCTTATTAATCAAATTAAAATAGAGAGTTGGGTTTGAATAATTACTCCTGAATAACGAGAGCGGTAACGATGAAATACTGTAATTATAATGAGGTACGGGTCTAATTACGGAAATGCGAATCCATTCTACACCCAATTAACTCCGATTTATTCATTACATATTTTATTTTTCCTCCAAAATTAGTTTTCGACCATCTCATAATCACTTCACCGGTCAATTACAGCACCAAAAGAAAAACTACGGGAAAATAGAGAAACGCCAAACAAAATCTAAATAACTTGGCTTTTTTCCAAAATAATTCCGTCTATAAAATGCAATGCTTCCAGTAGTTATTCACGCTTTTCATCACCATTATTCCAATCCAATCCAAGTAAGCTAGCGTGAGTAAGGATAGAATACACAGCACCACACTATTACAAACACGTCGCTTTAAGTCACTCAAAGCAATCGAAAATGCACCGGCGATAACGACGCAGACGGAAAAATACGGAGTTTAACAATAAGAGAGACCTACGAAGAACCAATCAAAGCAACAGAATAGGAGTAACAGATATTGAAAAGGTGGTTACGTAAGTAGGTCGCAAAACGATTTATCGAAGACGATTTCGCCATTGTACTAGGTTTGACCGTCACCTAATCGCTTTATCGTAATATAAATAGCATAATTAAGTCTAAAACAGGGCTTACTTTCTAGAAAATGACAGAAAATTATGACAGCGCTGCAAAAAGTTGGATTCCTGACATGAAATATATTTCAATAAAACAATCGCTGACTTCCAGAGAAGAAATTACGAAAAAGATTGGGATTTAAAAATTGAATATTTACAGCCAATAAATTACATTACTCACACTTCCCCAGATCATAACTAGTTTTGTCAGTGGGGAGATGAATTGCAGCCACAAACGGAAGACGAAGGCTCACAAGCTCCGGAGAAACTGCTTACCTGAAACGAAATGAAAAAACACGTTCAATGCAGAAAAATCTGAAAGAATTATGAAAAATTTATAATAGAGATGATGGAGAGCATGCTGCGAAAGAGCGCTAAAATGATGTTGGGCCACCACATTCATAAAAAGAAGAGACTGATTCGGAAACAGCAATATTAACCCAGAATTTCACCAATATTTAATCACTATATAACATCGAGCGCGCTCTGATGAAATTTATCATGTAAAATGATTTTGACCAATGACTAAATACATTTAAAACGTTACACTATCTCTCTTTCGTCTAAAGACAAATTCAAACCTATATTCATTAAATCCAGAGTCATCACCGAAATGAAAGGCAAATGCAATTAATTGCTTTACCCACTGCAAAATCATCGAAAAAATCACAGAATTCCAACAGTTTTAATTCAGAAGACGAAATTTCCGTTAACTAAACTTGGACCAGAAAGGTGAAGATTAGAAAAAATTGTTTTTTGGCGACAGTTCATATGCGATATTAATCATCTTTAAAAGGGACCATCGCCATCTATATCCAGAATATAATTGAAAACCTAGGCAAGAAAATAAATACTAAATACAACTGTGTCTAAATAAAAACATATTGAAAAACAGCATTCTTTATGTATTAAGGTGAATATTCAGAAGAACAACTCTTTCTTCAAAGGTAGGAACGCAGAAAAATATTCCATGCTGTTTACGCTCTTGACTTAATGTCTACGTTAGCTGAGACATAGAGAGAAATGAGGTGACTACAATTGTTTATCATCTCCATAAGCCATTAACTACCACCCAATTAATATGAAGGGCAAAAGATCACAAGGCGAAAGATAAAAAAACCGTCGGAAGATGGGCTCTTTAATATGGGCGCTTCCATCGATCAAGTGGCTCTCTAAAGGGGATAAGGCCAGCTAATGACGCCGGGGCGTGGATTTGCGCGACGCTAAGTACTTCCATTAGCGTACACAACAAGAGTTGATGAGCCTTTGCATCCACAGTCATATCTTTGCTTAATAAGGGCACATTAAATGCAGTAACTGGTGAAACCAACAAAAAGTGACTGCGGAGGTACGTCAGAAAGGATATTTAATTATGAAAATTGGAAAAAAAATTGCTCTCCGTCAACTATACAGAGAAAAAGCATCATTCAGGCGTAAAATTGCCAATTATGATCCGGTGATTATCATGAAATAATATTATTTTTACACGTCTCAAATACTCCATTATGTGACGACGTACTTCGACATAAACATTCAGCCAGTCAATTACAATCTCTCAGAGTGCTTTTTTAAATGCAGAGTGCTTTAAGAAATTTCTTAACCTTTGTGCATCATGAAGGAGTTTTACCATGTTACGCCATCCACCATCGCATCTCTCAGAGTAGTCAAAGAGAGCACCAGCAGACTTATCGGGCTGTCCAAGTTTAAAATGCCTCTGAAGCTCATTAAGCCACGTGTTAATCAATGAATCACCAATCAAACTTGTTTAAATCCATGGTTTAGGCATTTTAGACTTTATCTAAAGCTATACAAAAGGGTCCCTTCGAATCAAATGAACTTTCTGGAGTAACTGTGGAGGAATAGAATTACGAGAGACGTTTCTCACTGCACAGTGCGACACTGTGAATAATTGTCGCGTGAAATGAAGCGTACCGCGAAGTCAACTTCCACGTCAGATTTTGAGTCAAAGGAAATAATCAAGGGAAGACGAAGGATTTATAATTCCCACCAATTCCGTTACTAAGAACATTAAAATACTACAACCTCATACGACACTGAACTAAAATCAAATAATAGCGAATGAAACAAATCTAGGTAAACTTCTTCCTCCGAAACGTACTGAACGTCGTTAATTTAGTACCAGTACTGTCGATTCCTAAAGACTATGATTGTTCGCAGCACTATAGAGATGTACTAAATATACAGCCCTATCTGCACACCATCGGTTCTCCAAATCCACTATTATCTTTGAAATACCAAAACAAATGGTTATTATCTCGACGGCGGGTAATTGAAAGCCGTTGATTTAGTTTGGCCACGTGCGTTACGGATTCGGTGGAATAAATTATTCTTTATTCCAATTATTTCAATAAGGATGTGATGGAAGTGAAGCACAAAAAGAACCGTTTCCGGATTAAGAACAGATTAATGCAAAACACAAAAATAAATCCTTCGATGAAGCATAAATTAAAATGAACAAACTAAACCGCGTTACGCGATTTTGTGAAATACGCACTGCGGTACCATAATGAAAAATAATGAGCGAAATTATAGCGCAATTCAGCTTTTACCGCAATTTATACTGTCTATGCAACGGAGACATTTAATTTTTTCCATTCCAATGGACCACTCATAAGTTGGTAAAACCTATAAAAATTTGGGGTAGTGCTATAGATTTTTTATTCGATTTCATTAGTTCTGCAATGAATTTAAATACATGTTGCTAACTAGCAACAGAGCATATTTCTGGTCTAAAATATAGATGTATATCGGATGCTTTAATACCCAAGACAACGATACGTATCAAAGCAGCGTGGAAACAGTACGTTTTATCTTTTAGTGTGGACTATTGCAGGATAAAAAATTATAAGATTTAATTTGGTATCTCCTTGATTACATCGTGCCAACCACAGAAAAATCATCACACGCAAAAGTTAATCAATTTCTAGTCCAAAAAATTGCAAATAAATTAAAATAGGAGAATTTAAAATTATTATAAACATATATTGGGTATGATAAATTAATAAAAATAAAACAGTCATTTTTATCATTTTTGCCGAAACATCATCTATGTACTGGTAAATATAATGCATTTTAAATTTCTGTTACTAAGTAGAACATATGATTTATAATAATTTATCTAAAACTAGTAGTTATACAGCTATGTTTAAAATTTCAAAATGTATTTACTCAGCCACAAATGTTGTATTTGAGGAGATAAGTGATTTTATATTGGAGCAGTTACAATCGTTTGGATAAATAAATAACGAATTAATTATTCCAAACGGATGTTCTTACAATCTTCCAAATAGCATGACAATTGTAGGATGATGAATTCTGAATCACTTCCGCAGTATGAATAGCTTCCTCCCCACTAGATGTTCAGCAGGGAACTCGTAGAATTAATTGTAACCAGTAAAACTGTTATTTGCTTGTATCAAAAGACACGATTCATAGGCGATAAGCGAGAATGCAAGGGGGAAAATAGAAAAATTATTGCTCAAAATGAGCATGCTCATTTGAAACATTCTAGCTGAAAAATGATGTTCTGAAAGAGACTTATGAAAAATAATTTTAAAAAATGAGCACAGTTAATTTACAATAAGGCTAACAAAATTAAATAACTGTCACACTCATACTTTCTAGGAAATAAATTCAATTAATTGATCAAAAGCAATAAGTTCGTCCCTAAATACCTACGCGAGTTCTTACGGTTTGGAGTACATGCTTTTCGACTAACTACTTACTCAATCTATACCCTTAATCAAAATTGCTCGTTTTCTACAATCAAAACACCCACCAACTCATACTTAATCAAAGCAACACCTCTACTCCACAATGGAAACGAGACACCTAGGTCGGGCTCGCGGGTTACACACCTGGGGCAGGGATTCTAAGCGCTAGCTTTTTTCCTCTGCCCGCAGGAGGGGAAGGACAGGAAGGAACAAGGAAGGAGGCGCCGCCACGATAGGAGCCCGACGACGCCTCCTAGGAGGGGATAGGGAAGGAAGGGAGGGGACAAGGAATCTCGCACCGTCACAAAGGCGGGCGGGTCCTACTACTAACGAAACCAAGCTTACGCAATTAATGCTCTAACGATCTTGGAGGACCATTCTATAAGGAAGAAGGATCCAACGATCAAATCGTTAGATCCTCTACTCCACCGTAGAATTTTAGAGAGCAGGAAAATACAGAGAATAAAACATTTTTTTAAAAAGGCACGGTCCATAAAATCAAGCGTCGTCCCAGCCCGCATGTTCGAACCTTTTCAGCCAAGACGAGGCAACCGCAGGAATGCGTAGCGGTGATCAAACAGGTATATCGGCTTGCAAAGCTTCCGGAGCACAAGGGATGAATGCAAACTCGAACATAAGCAAGGATGGATTTGGTGTTTAAGTCACGGTTAAGGCGGTCTCTCTCTCTCAATGCGGGCGGGGGCCACGAATCCATTCATTCAGGCGCCGACGAATTCTGGAGGGGGCGTTCCTTCAACCCGAACGAAATTAACGAGACCCGAGACCCTCTCTCGGTGAATTGCAAAAGCAAAGAATGAAAGAGAGAAATGGAAAGAGAGAGGGAATTCAGGCGACAACGGAAGATGGAAAAATGAGCGAGAGAGGAAGAAAGGGAGGGGGAGGGGGCGTCGCTTAGCGACCACCTCAACAGTGATAATTATTGCTGCTCTCTTTCACAGGGGGGGGGGGGAGGAGCGGGGCCTCCCCTGCATTCCATTAGGAGTGCGCGCATTCGACAGTCATTTTTCTCCCGTGGAGAGGTGAGCTCACTAAGCTGTTGCTGTGCAACGCCACCCTCGGAAGGAAGCGGTATACAAGGTTACCTACGTGCCTTGAAGACTCGTATCCACTAAAAATGGAATAGAAAGGTCGACAGTAGGTTGGAACGGAGAAATCGATTTTTTTCGAGAAGCATTCAAGAAACTTGGTGAGGAGGAAATTGTAACGCGGGATGAACAGTGGTGATTAAGTAAATCATTCCACGTAAACCTAACTCATCAATCGGGTATACTGACAGTGACGATGATCCCGTTTCCTTCTTCGCAGGAAAACAACAGCGGACAAGCCACTGGTTGCACAAACGTAAAAATTTCATTAATTACGAGAGACAGTTTGGTGACCGAGGAGGTGGAAACAGGACACAACCTTAGAGATACGATCCCAGGAGTTCTATAATTTACACAACTGCGCAAGGCTCCAAATTAAGAGCCTTGAACGCTGAATCAAAGACTAATACGAAAAAACCTAAAATGTACTCACACTGAAGCAGTACAAAGGAGCGATTTTGTTTTACTTTGCCCTCATCCAAATCCATGGTCAGCCCAGGAACCAATGGTAAGAGCGCAGCCGCGTGCGATGAATCAGAGGAAGGAAGAGTGCCTGCGAGCGAGGATGGGTTTGCACGCGTGAAGAGCGCGCCATCTCACGGGAGCAAGGGGGAGATAGCAAATAGCGGGATGAAGGGGAAGGGGGGCGTGGTCCTGTGGCTTTCTTCAACATCTTCCGCCTGGAGGGCACAAGCAGATCCCTTCCTCAGTGAAAATGCGAGTGAGTGAGCCTGTGCGGGCATTTGGAACATGGCCGATGGTCGGGAAAAACGACGCCGGGGGCAGGAGAATAAAAAGGAGGGGGTTTAAAAGGAAGGGCAGGTAGGTAGGAGAACGGAGGGAAAAACACGGAGTCGGATGGAGAGAGAGAGGGAGGGGGAGGGAGGGTTGAAAAGACTACTGATAAGAATGACGCAAAAAATGGTAAAGGGAGGGGTACATACGTTGACTTTCCCGGAGACTAGACAAATTGACTAGCCGACCCAAAATAATCTATCAAAAGGATTCATCTTTCGCTGAATATTGATTTTCACCAGAAACACTTTGCATCACGACCAGGGAAGCGGAATATTTCATACTCGTCCGTTTTTTGAGAACCCAAATACTCGTGTGACAAAATTTTAGCGAAAAAGGGATGGTGAATACGGGCAGACGAGATAAAGAAATATTTTTGACAATATGGTCGTGAATAAAATAATTTTTCGTTGACTAAGCAGCAAGTCTTTTTAATAAAAATAAGCACTTCAAAAATTGCGATTAACTTTTCTTGATAAAAGTTGAGTTACCCGAAATGAAAATGTACCTAGGAAACTCAATCGGTCAATACTCAAAAATAATATTAATAATATATTAATTTTCCATTCATACGCCCGATTATATAATTATTTCCACTCGGGGAAGTAAGGTAGCCTGTAAGACAATATACAAGTAATTAGGCCAACTTCATCAGTCTAAAATGCGGAAAATAACTAAAAACATAGGACCAAAAGGACTCAACACCCAAAGAAATACACTGAAAGGCATCAAAAATTCATCTTTGAATCAATAAATTTTTTAACTATCTTTTCATGGAAAAAGTGAGGTTCTTTACACTCGGAAAAAGATAGCTGCTCTTTGAACTTTGCTTTTTCGGGAACGTTTTCGTTCATCATGTTTATTAATATCGTGGTATCACATACATTTCCTTTCATTTCCAGTTCGTTTCAAACGAATGAGTGGTCACCAGAAAAATTCAAACTTCAAGCAATGGGGTATTTACTGCACGGACAATAAGGCATCGTCTGAGAAGAAATATGTGTAGTTAATATTTACCACCAGGTGCTATAAAGTTAAGGGTGGAAGCAGAGGTCGACTCGAAAAGATTCGTTCCAACTCGTTCTAGTATAAGAGTTGGCCTGAATAAGAAAGACTTGTGCAACATCGTTAATCAGTAAGTTTCTAGGATATAAAATAATAAATCCACCAGCGGAAATTACATCCGGGGCACACAAGCCACTGGTATTCCCTTTACCGGCTAGTATGCTGAAAAAGAAAGATTTTGCAGCATACTGTGGTGTGCGAAGGCACCGCCTTGTCTATCATTGAACAGTGAGGGGAGGTAGGGGTTGAGGCGATAACGCAATGGCCAAGAAGAAATGTGTGTGGAGTGCGGAGGGGGGGAGATGACGATGGTGGACATTTGAGGATGGAGGGTGGGGAGTGGGAGGGATTAAGCCTGGAGGCAGGAGGATGGAACGGAACGGATGAGAGGAGGAATGATAGGATGCTCAAGGGACGAGAATCTGAGGAGGACACGCGGAGGAGGAGACGATAGGAGGGAGAGAGAGAAGGAACTCTCTCTCTCTCAGGAAGAAGAAAGACGATGAGGAGGAAGAAGTGCCGATTCCCATCGCACGAGGGAACGGATCCGAAAGTGGTGTTTGCCTCTCAGTAAACACCGAACTTGCTCCACTATTTTCTTCCTGGCTTTTTGCGCTATTCAGGGAATAAGGTATCCCTAGGTACTCATTTGTATCCCTATAAGGTATCCCTAAGCCGCATCCGCTGATTCGCCAGAAAATAGCATTCCTTTTTGATTAATGCTGGCAGTCGTCCAATGTCCATTTCAGCCTCCTCAATTATGCCCAACCCTTATAAAACGTTCCTGTCATTCATATTATAAAAATCATGTGCTTAGGAATACGTTGTAGCAAAAGGTAGTGACAAGATGTGGCATGGAGCCTAGGAATTCCAAATGATAGGACTCCCGATAGGTTTGCGAATGAACCCCAGGGGCACTGAGATACGAAGCTCCCTGAACAGATGAGAAATACGAGGAGCGGAGAAGAGGGGGCATGCGGGGGGAAACAGAAGAGAAAATTACAGAGGCAGGGCAAACAATTTCAATTAAGAAAAAATAAGAAAAGAGTTCGATAAATTTAAAGTAAAGGTCAATAATATGTTTTTAAAGTTTTACTTCTACCCGTGAATATCGTAAGAAATTCTACCTTAATTATTTCACTGAAAATAAATGCCTGCTTCATTCAAACCTTTGCATATAAAGTTCGAAAATTCTCTGAATTACAAATGACATCCTTCGATTTCAAAGTTAAACAATAATATTTCAATTTTAAAACTCATTAATTAAAGACTATTTCAATGCTCTTCGAAATAAATTTCTAATTATAAAGGTACAATCGTTCATGCCTATTTAATACCTGTTTTGAAAGATAAAATGGTCCTTTTATCCTAATATAACCAAATAATGACTACTAATTAAACTTTTATCACAAATGAGCAATGCCTCCATTAAAATAAATGAGATTTTTTATGAGAAATCATTTTGAAGGTTAAAGTCATGTTTTACCATACAAGTTAGGGGCCACAAGTCTCGAGCCAATGAACACACTTCCAGAAATGCGCAACAGTAGGCTCCATTCTGTCACTTAAAAGTCTTTCACCGGAAAAGTTAAGGGAGGCAGAGACTAAAAGTTATCAGCCGCACTCGATACGTAGAAATGATGCCGAGGGGAGAGGGTGGAGGTATTCGTTAAAATTTGTTGGTAAAAACGACACGTGACCAGAGAAAATCTTAAAGAGGAAAATGCTTACAGTGAGGAAGCATACAAACATATTTGAAATAATAGATCTCTTGGTATTTAAAATACTAACATCATTTCCATTTGACTTTTACGAGATGACATTGGAGACAAAAACTTCATTCCAACGTTTTCGCGATTAAATAAAAAAATCTCCATTTTATTGCATTGGTAACATTCTTCGTTCTTAACTAAGGTATCCATTATTTTATCTTTAGTGTCATAAATAAATCATGAACACGAAGATAATATCTAATATTTTTCCACAGCTACGATTCCCATCTTCTTTAGAAAAATTCCAGCAAACAAATATCATTGCTACTTTTCGAGTGAAAATTGTGAATGAAGAATAAAATAATATTTCTAATTTCTTCAAGCTACACTTAACACGCGTAAATTTAAGGAGTCGCAACGCATGATTAAACCGTGAAATTCGTGGCGAGAAGTGTATGCCTAAAAACAGCAAATAACAAAGAAACCTATTTCAAATAAATATAATATTATCTTGATGCAAATACGTGATAATTACCCTCATTGACAATCATTTTCGACCCATAAAATTGTGCTCAAAATAATTAAACACAATCCTATGTGTATAGCTAATGGGAATCCTATCCACGCTTTAAACATGTCAGAAAAATGTTTGTGAGAATGAGCGCAGAGTTAAACCGCTTCCAAAGAGGGCAAAAGAGAGAAAAATAAAATATGAGGGGGTGGGTGGGGAGAAGTTTCTTTCGAGGGGGGTGAAAGCGACGCATGCACACAGGGGGAGTGGCTGGGGGGGGCAGGGAAACTGTGTGCTGTGTGGAAGGAGGAAAGGGGGGGAGAGGGAGGAGGGAAAGGGGTGGTTGATGAATAGGTCGCAATTTGGGTTGGGCTCAATCCAGGGGCATTGAAGAGAGGGTGGGAATGTGGGAAGAGAGAGAGAGAGGAAAAAGCGGGGGTCCCCGAATTCGGGGAGAGGGCATTAGTTAGAGGCGGCGAGGGTATGTGCCATGCCACACTCAGCCTCAAGTCACGTGACCACGGAACCCTCCAATGGACGAGAGCGCCCAAGCAAAGATTCTACTGTTCTCGAAAATATCTCTCTTAATTTATCATTTTTTGTGGCCTGAAAATATAGTGGGGTTCTTATATATGTTTACATCGTCGCTCTTAAAATGAACTATTCTCAATTGCTCAAACAATATTGGTATAGCGCGTAGCATCCGAGTTTCTAGCGGCTCCCAGCCTAATTCGTTTAACATCTGAGCGACGCTTTCTGTACGCTCGAAACAGTTTTGACAAATTGCGCAGTTTTCCTTTGCATTAAGAAACCATTTAAAGGTTTGTCCGAGGAGGAGGAAAATTATCAGTATAAAATGTTCATTTTGATGTTACAGGTAATGGGACTGGTGGTCTCTTCACGAAACCAATTCATCCCGTGAACAACTTTAAGTAATATTTTGTTCCACACACAAAAAAAACTTTATTGAAACGTCCAGGTTTTCGAAGTGAGACTTCATATTCAAGTTCCTTAGAAAACCAGTTCGTTTCAATAAAGTATTTTGCTTGGATTCACGATGTCAGTCCACTAATTTAGAATTTAAGGAACTGCCAGTTTAAAATACCAGCCAACTCTCTCCGTTCCGTCGACGTTCCGCAAATTTCATTTTTGGTCCATTTAGGCCGTTATAAAACATTACAATTAAAGAAAAACACAGCCGAGATGATGAAAACAGCCCGTAAAGTATATTTATATTTACCGAGAGACTTCTAAATTTAACACGAAAAACCAAAATGACCTACTAACTACCACTAACCAACTAACTACTACCCTTGAACTTCTAATAATTGACCTCTGTTGACTTATCATGGCACCAATGTATTTCTTCCAAAAGGGAAAATACACAATGATTGAAAGGTCAAGAGATGCTCTCGATTGTGAAAATATTGTAGTCCAGAGGACTGTCAAACGGACGCATTGCATCTTTCCTTTGGAGAATGTATGTATAACTCACTCGAAATCAAAATATCATCTTGAATTTTTCAGGGCGCATCGAATTGGCCCTAGCAAAAAACATTTGGATCTTCGAACCAACATTTGAGAAAGTTCAGAGGGAATATTATCATATTCGCGATCGAGAATAATGTTGAAAATAGTCTGTGTGTCAATATATATTTGCGTCATGTATTGAAATGAACGACCCAAAAAAGAGCGTGTTTGACCCGTCCACTAAATTAGGAATTATAAAATTCAAACTATTTACAAATGAAGAGCACGTGATTCAGCTTGCGCTTCAGTTTTGGTGGCCCATGGATAACGACGATTGACAGCTACAAAATAAAATCGCTTGAAAAAAAGCCGTGAGCTAGGATTCGAAGAACAAGCGGAATGCAACCCACATGACGTACAAGCCTTGATGAGTTGCATACATCGCAAGAAGAGATGGGATTGCCCGAGCCAGCCGTGGTATCAAAATATGCATAAGCTTTCAGAAGGGTATAAAAAATATGTTATACGGCCCGAGTGATCGGAACGTATCCTTCAGAGGATGTAGTTTTCGATAGGGTTATAGAAATTATCCATAATGGGATAAAAATATGAATTAAGCGAAATATCGAAAAGGAAGAGGGATGAGGGGCACACGATCATGGAGAACTTTAACAGGTTATGGACCCGATAAGGATACAATTAAAAAATTACGCCCTGGAAAGTATCAAATATTTCTACAGGTACAGAATTTTATGCTTATAATCATTCTTGAACCGAAAAAATACGTCCTTTCCGAACTAAATAAGTGGATACGACTGTACAAGGAAAGGTTCTCCAAGAGGCAATCCAGTCAAAAGTAAAATAAAAGTTATGAATATGATGTTTAACGCAGCAAATTGTCTTATTCCAAAACTTTCCCCATTTTACAATTATTTGTGTTTTAATAGAAAAAATTGTTAGGTAGAAATAATCGTACACGTTTGATAGAGATTTTTTTTCAAATGGCGAAATATTCATGGAAATGCCAAGGGTTTGATAAAATTCATTCACCTATTTGGCATTATAAAATATTTTCGTAGCTTTGATTTTACTCGTATAATCTAAAGTTTTCTGTTAAAATTACAAAACTTACAAGTTGAGTGTTATTAATCAAACATTTCGTTAATGTTACAAAAAAATTCATGTTTGATTAAAATATCAAACCCGCAGGATTTCTTTCAGATAGATGTCACAATATGTGAGTAAATTACACCAAACAAATTAGGTAAACGGAAAGAAAATCGTAATTCTGTCGATTGGGCATGATACCTCCGTGCATCTCTTGATTTTGCAGTACTTTTTGAAGGGGAAATACCACGATCCCAAACACAACCACCGACCGGTAGATTCTTTAGGGCCTCAAAGTGAGCAGAGAGAAAAGAAAAGGGAAGAAGGGAGGAGGCTGTGAAAAGGAGAAGAGGTAATAAAGGATTTCGCGCAGAGGAATGAAAAGCGAATGGGAAGAGTGGGGGGGGAGAGGGTGGGTGAAGGGGGAGGGGCGGGAGGCGTATAGCGATGAGAATGGGCTTTTGAAGAGGAAACGATCAATAGAGCTCAAGTGTGCGTTCGTGTGTGTGTGTGTGATGTCGGTACAATGTAAGGGAGAGAGGAAAGGAGATAGGAGGGAGGAGGAATACAGAATATTAACTTATACACACACAAACTGGGAGGAGAAATATTGAGTGAAGGAATTTTAACCCTGAAAAACTGATGCTGCGAAGAACCATAATTATTGACCATGTTTGGTTCTAAAACGCGGTGTTTATAAACTACGGAAACAATGCGCCAAGCGCTGCGATTGGCCGCGAGTTTGCCAGGTTGCCAGATGCTCTGGAAAACTCGATGACTTCGAATGTTTTGCCTCATTTGCCTTTATCCAGAGTATACGGCAACGGTCTCTCTAGTTTAAAATGGTGCGTTTTCGACCTACACATCATTGGTTGGTTTCCTTAAGTTTCTTGAAGGCATCAGCTGTCCAGGCTTAAAATTTCGTCATTTTCTCTTTACTCTGTAAGGCTATTTTAACAATTTCACTGTCATTGTTATTGGGATTAAATTCTAAGGATAAAAATTAAATCTGTCTTCATATGCTGTTAGGACAATTAGAAGTGAAGAAGTGTGAGAATAAATTGAAGGCGTCCGAGAAGTCATCAGGGAAAATAATGAAGAAGGTGAAGTGGACAGAGAGGTGGCGAAACGACGAAGTGGTCGACATGGTGGGTGAGGAGAGGCAGCTTTCAAACTAGATACGAAGGAGGCAGAAGGTTTGGACGGAGCGAGAACTCGGCGGTAAAGGGGTGTTGAAAACATTGTTGGAGGGTAGAATGTTGGGTAATCTAGGGGGGGTGAGAACATAATATTATTTACAGTAATAAGATAATAATAGTGATACTTTTGTTTGCATGGTATTAATGCTGAATTAATTGCATTTTTATTTGTGATTCAGACACGGATATTCCCTAGTTAATATCTTCTATGTATGCGATTTAATTTTACATAAGAGTCATTTTTTCATACCCTTGGATTAGGAAATTATTGTTCATGGCTTTGGTGAAGCCATGAACTGATAAGTTTTTTAATAAATACTCTTCGTGAACCGAAATGTTGGTCACATGTGAAAGCACTGTGACGCTAATTGACCACATTTCATCAAAATAATCATCACGTTCTCATATACCTGAGAATGTTAAATTGCCATTTTAAAATAGCCAGTTTGTTCCTTTGCTGGAGGAAGTTTGTTAAAATATTATTGATGATTCTAACTGATACAAGTAGACCAGTATCAAATAAATGTTTTAGGGGAGGCTCTAAACTGAAAATCCAATTTCCAATAATAAAGTTAATGCCTGAAGACTTTCTGAAGACTGAAGCAGGTAACTGCACGTATCCGTTCTGGAAATATTGCTAGCCTTCATTGATCGCACGCAGTGAAGAATCTTCCACCCGCTTCCCAACACCACTCACATCATATGTATCTCGGTAACTCATCCAGAAGTTTTCTATCCCCGCCTAACTTGTCATGCACTTCCGAATGTTATGCCTTGAGTTTCATTACCTTACACTTTCCCGATTAATGTTATATCAGCTATTCTCGCTCATCAAACCTCCTCAAAGATCACATGATAATAAAAGAACAGAATTTTTAATCATTGAATGGTGGTTTTTCCCAGGAGCTATCTTAGAAAGAGAGTGAAAATTGATCCATTTCTTTCTTCTAATGTTGACGTGGAGAAGAATGGAGAGGGTGAAAAGGACGGAGAGAAGGATGTAGGAAGAAGTGCTGGACATGGTGGGTGGGTATAGGCAGCTTTTAGATGAAATACGGAGGAGACAGAAGGTAGAAAGAGAAAATAACTTTTAGGTAGAACGAAGGGAGTATAGTGAAATGATAGGAGAGGTCCATGAAGGGAAGGAAGACCAGAACATTTCTTAAAATACTCCATTACAACCTAACACAATCTGTAGACTAATTTATATAATTATGAGAATTCATTCAATTTCTCATCAGCTATCGAATTGTTTTCAAACAGTCCTCCAAAATACGGAGGCGAAGACTTCATTCACGACACCTCGAATGAGTAATCTACAGGAGGCCGCATTATTCGCTGGAGAGGCGAAGCAAAGAAAGATCTCCGAGAGCTTGAAGGGATATCAGAAGTCGACACATAGGTGTAGCCGAACACTTACTTGTTTCACAATGGCCACGAGAGTGGGTTATCATGATCCTCAAATGAAGCTCCAAGTGAGAATATATCTCAGATTAGTTCGTTAGTTTATTGTGGAATGAGAGAAGAGAGCGGAAAGGAATGCGATAGAATGGAAAAAATAGGATTTGATAGAGATGGGGAGAGAGGAGGACGAGGAACGGGGATGGGGAACACTCGCATGCATATGAAAACATTTTTGTGGATGAAGAGGGTTGTGCTGAAAGGGGAGAGGGGACTCAGTGGAGTAGAACGGGAGAAGACAGATAAGGGAGGGGTCTTCCCTCGCAACCGATGGAAACACCAGCAGGCATTCCACAAACGGAGGGTGATGGGTGCGGCCAACGCGACTGCAAACACTGATCCATAGTTGGAAGACCATCCTTACCCCCACAACCAAAATGTACAACTACAGGTCAAAAAAGACACGACCATGCTCAAATAAGTATATGGATAACTTTGCCTAATCTAAACAGCCATTATTCGGTACAGCTGGGTTCCAACACTCCCACGTCATTCTTAAAGAGGAGAGGTGGGAGATAATGGCGCGAGATGAATTGAAACTAATCGAGGTGGTGCCAAATAAAACAGCAAGGAGTTGAAAAATTTTTTTTAAATATTTATTGAATCATTAGAAAGTTCCACAAATTTACCTCGCAAACCATTGGAGATGCTGGTACAACATGGAAATCTAAGCTTTGACTATTCCAAAAGTTAGCTTTTAACAGTCTCAAACCAAGATACTTTCCAGGAAATGCAATGCATAGCCCCATTCTTTCACAGAAAAAAACATCTCTCCACAGCTCATAGCAAGGAAAAGCACGACGAACGACTGCTGCGAATCCAACTTGGTTAAATCCAATAGTGTTTTTCATGCAATACGGACACAGATATTGAGTTCGGATCACAATAATACTCTAGGCACGTAAGTAATGAAAAACGATACGACTCTTGAGGGAGTATTATCGACACCTCTTTCCAAATAAAAATATGTTTTTAGCAATTCTATCAATCTGTCCACTGTAAATTTCCCATCCTGACCAAACCATGTACACCTGAGTAGCTTCGCCTGAAATATCCTTACGCGAGAGCAACATGAGGGACCACAAGTTCATAATCAGCATACGAAATGGTGAGTCGAAGTAAATCAATCCCATAGTCTATGTACTACCTAACGCAGTTTAAGAAAACGAAGGAATTAAAAAAAATGGCGACCCTGCATTTGACGGCGCAAAGATTTGCATCACCCCTTTGTGTCAGAACACAATGGCAGTTCAAAATCTAAACGCCCAGAGATTAGATTCCTTTCCGATCACTCAACGGTCGATGGCACATTCCACCATGATCTCTTTGGACCGAAGGCTGTAAAATACCTGTTTGATGTGAAAACTTCCTTTGAAGCATTCCTTTGTGCTAGCAATATACACTGTCACTCTTCTTGCGGTAGTAAAACCAATCCTGTGAACCGTAACCGACACTAAGTACACAGCGGTGGCAGAGAGAGTTCTTTTACACCCACTTAACTCTCCACTTCGGCAGCAGACACTTTGACAAACACCTGGATCCATTTGCAGCTTCAATCCACTCCACATTACACCTTTTTCACTCCATTTTCTGCTCTCAACACGGCTATCAGTCAACTTGACCTCTGTCTCTGAGCTCCAGGCGGCATCAAACGCAACGCATTCAATAAAACACCCGACAAAAGAGAGCTACCTGCTCCCAGTTAGGTAAAAACACCCAATAGTTGTAGTATTCTTGTGTGCATAATCTTCAAAGAGACACCGCCACATCCTCCACGAGGCCGTGAGAGAGAAAGAAAAGCTTGCAGCACAATCGGAGATTTCCAAAATCGCGCATGTCATTCATGAACAACATTTTTCATCGAAATAAATAATAGAAAACGTTCTCTTACGTGAAAACTTTAGTCATATAGCATTTGTTCTCAATTCTTACTAAGAAATAAGGTAAGTAAGGACAGGAGTACAAGGGAAATGAACAAGAAATAAGTGAAAGAATCAGATTGAGAAAGGGGGAGATTGAAAGGTGCCGAAGGAGGCCAATTTTAGCATTGCGACACAGTGAATGTACGACTGATGAGAATGAGGTTTCTGAGGTTTGCTCTTTATTTTACGAGTTTTCCTCGACTTCTACCACCAACTTTTCGCTCAATTATTGGATCATCATCAGGGGCAAGTACGACAGTTTCACAATGAAACAGCAATCCTGATATTACACCAGTAACTATATAATAAAATGACCCTCAGAGAAGTTTAGTTCGGTAGTTGCAAAGTTCTCTCAACGATGCGTGATGGGTGGGGGTAAGTTTTTAAGCAACTTTTCGGTAGATAAAGAAAAAACAGAAAATAGCAAAATTGAAACCGTAATATCAAATAATTTTCGGTTTCTGCATGATGAAAAGTGGTCAAGCAGTGTGATGTATTTATGAATGAATAGAGGTATCACTAGAGGAATACAAGGGATAGCTGGAATAAGGGATAAGACCAACCCATCACTGTCTGCAAACCAAAACACCAACCCCTTAAACCCTCCACTCCACTCCTAATAATTTCCATCCCCCCCTCACCCCACCCGCCCTCCTCCTCCTCCTTTTCATCCTTCGCGCATTGCCCTCTGGGACATTCCCTCGACACGCCATTCAACAACGCTCAACCCCCTCCCCTTCCCATCTCCGGAGACAACGCCCCCTTTGTCTCCGTTGCAATACTCCTCCAATTTCCACCCTTGCACCCCCAACCACACACACCCCCTCACACCCCCACCCGTCACGCATACCATCCCCCACACCACATAACGCGCGCGAAATTGTGCGGGCCAAACGTCTCCTCCTAAGCGTTGCATTATTATTATTATTATTATTAAAGAAATCTAACGATTACAGTAGGTTTCCAGGGAGTACTCGAGAAGAATTCTGGCGGTCGGCCGGTGACCTAACATCCCCTGCCACACATCTATTGAGGCGACTTACTACTACTTTGTACTATGCGGATGTAGATGGACGTAAGTGCGACAAAATTAGCTGGCTGGAGCATTGAGTGGAGAGCAATGTGAAAACAATCTTAAGACTGTTGACCAGTGGCCATGACTGCGACTGGCTCGGGTAACATTTCGCTGTCTCAAATTGGAAAATTTCACCTCATCATTTCGTCTGATGCAAATGTCTTACATTTGCGACACCCGCAAAGGTTGACGAAGGCTTACGTCAAAACCTCGAGAAATTTCAAAATTAATACCGGAAGATTTCAATGGGTGTTGCGTCACCAAAAAAGACAAAAGAACGATTGGCCAGGGGCGAGGATTGCGCCCTCTTGAAAAAAAAGCTTGTTTGAATTTTGAACTGATATCGCGTTATTTATCTCACGCCGCCGATGACTACAGAGCAGCAGTCCCGACAGGCTGTGTGCTCAGCGAAGGAGATTGTTCCAGAATACACACGCGTCGTTTCCCTCGCTCGGCCGGGCGCACGAATGAACTTTGACCTTAGCGTCAAATCACACCGCCTCGTTCCCACACCCTTGATTCCATCGAGAAAGGGCAGCGCTCTCAACGAAGGCAGCAAGGGACGACGCCAGGGGCACAGGAGAGGTCAAGGGTCGGAAATACGATTCTCTCGGCTTAACTCAACAATATTCCTCAGAAGGCAAATTCATTACAATCTATGGAATGGATCTGCTTTGATGATAATGAATTACGGCAGACGCAAATTCTAGAGAAAAGGGTGATTATTAATGAGATTTTAAACTATAATGACCCATGAATTTCCAAAAACGACCCAAGAATGGAAATAGTTAACTCGCGGAAGCTACGTAAAGCAAAACTTATAGTGCTTAAACAGGCTTAAAATCGGTGATATAAAGATGGGCGAGTGGAATTTACCGAAAAAGATTAACTATGATTACAATCTATCTTGTGAAAGAAGTGCGTACAAATCAGAACATAAATGAGAGACTGGGAAATGGAAAAACTAATCTTAAATAAACAGTAAAGCTCGAATTTGCGAGAGAGTATCAAGCACAAAAAGTGTCATTTTAATATTCACCTCCTTAAATATGAAATAAATGCATTATAGAAAGCTAGTTTTGCACGAAAATTTTTCAAAGTAAATACTGTATATGAGAGCGTGCATATTTGGATATTTATCTTTCACAAAATGGCTATATTTTACATGCGTGTATGAATTTGCATGCATATTGAAATTACTTGTATTTTTAAGTATTTTGCGCATTCATGAGTGTACATTTCTGTTGTTTTTAAAACCATATTGGATTGATTCGCATTTTCGGATAACAGAAACTTTTCATATTTTTCAATGAGGATCGACTTATCCATCCTTAACTATACATTACCCAGCAATTCCATTTTTCACGAGCATCCAGAGGCATTGTGATCGTGATGAACTAATAAACTTAACTGGCCAAGAGCACAACGCACACTTTAAATGTACCACGTAGATGAAAGACTCTCGCTGTGTGATGCTACTCGTAAAGTGCTCTACGCGGAGGCTGATCTAATTACTCCCAGCTCGGTAGGTACACTTGGTGGCCTTGCCTAAACGCATATTCCCGCAAAGCTCTTCCATCGCCACAATCTCAGGGCACAATTGAGGTCAGGGCCGACACTGTAACCCCTGCGTTTAAAGACAACGGCCTGGCGACCTTGCGACCTTCTCACACGAAACGGGATGAAACTCATAACCACGGGCGCGCTCTAATACAGGATCTTTGCGACTGGCAACCACGCATCCTCGTCGCCACCGGTATCCTCATCTTCGTTGGATGTTTCCTCTAAATTGCTCTCTCCGTCAGCACTAAACATTTTCTGACAACCAATGACCAATCCATCTCTGTAATACACTCGCGTCATTTTCTCTTCCCATGTATTTTCATTTCCCACAGTTTCTACTATGTGAGCATTCGTTTACGACTTCATTTTGCAAAAAAATAGCATCCGTCATGGCAATAAAACTTCATTTTCATAGCACTTTTTACCGAACAAAATGAGAAAATGCTACCCAGACGATGAGGCACCATTGCAGTGTTGAAAAAACAAGATACTCTATGAACAAAATTGTTGATTAAAGACAAAGTTCTTTTTCACAGTAAAATTTCTGCTATATGCTTTACCACCTTTACAGCAGCATATTGTCACTTGGTGTGCAGTTATCTCTCAATAGCTCCTTAAAAATCTTTTATGCATGACCAGGCTTCACATATCAAACCACTTCCTTCAACAGACAATTTCTAAAAATTCCTACCTATTTCCATTCATAATTTCTCCAGACCAGGTTGAGGCTTCAAAATTGGCTAACGTACCATGAAATCCGTACATCTACCCGCTTTCCGCTAATGTGCGGCCGAAATAGGTGAATTGCTCTACCCGCTCAATTTTTTGTACAATTAGTTTTATCTAAAATCTTTGTTATTCCTAACTCACACACCTAGTAATGTAATAATATCTTAAAATGATGACGTATAAATAAAAGCAAGTGTATATGCAAAACAGGCAATGTCGTCATGGAACTGACGAGCAATTCGTGGGATTGATAGTCGAAGTTCTTGCACAAAGTGAACAATATTTCACGAAGTTCAGAGTGTACACTTGCACCCGTACTTGCATCTGTCAAACTCATTTCCTCTCCCTCCGTCCTATGCTGGCGTAATGTGCGATGGCCACCAAAGAGGTCACGGCCACAAAAAAATCCTCCGCCTGCACTAAAAGGGGACGCCCTCGCTGTAACCTTGGGACCTTCTAAGAAAGAGCCAGACACAAATATGAAGACCATATTCATCATCCATGGCCTTTCGTGCTCGGCAGCCATTTTCCTCACAACCGCAGATTTTCCGCGGCCCATTCTTGCCACCGAACATTTTGTTCGCCTCAAATTACTTCCCTCGTCAGCCATTCATGGGCTCCAACCATCGAAGAAAGCTCAATTTATCAATTCAATTCATTCGTCCCGTTTTCTTACCCTGCGCTATCCCCAAAACTCCCACTCCATGCAAATTCGTTAAGTCTGCATAACTACAGATGCGATAAAATACAGCTCCATTCAGCAAACTCTTTCACGAGGTAAATTCAATTACTTCATTTCGAATAATACTAGAAAGTGTTTCTTATCACTGTGAATAAGAGGAAATTATGATATTTAATGCCCATTACGCCAAATAAGCAATAAAAATGGACGAAAAAATACCATTTCTAGTATTTTCTCACGGTAAGAGTTAATTTCTACCGGGCAATATTCCATCTACAGTAATGTACTAATTTACTTTAATTGCCATGAAAAAAATAATAAACAGATGCCATACGTATTTTTTCGACTTAAACAATAAGTATCGTAAGAAAATCGAAGTCTATCTAGACTCATACAGACGAGAGAAAAGACTTCTCTGGATGCAATCATATTTTCATAATACCTCCTCTTTGAATTGAATACGGCAAAATGAACCATAATAATGACTTAATGACTAGTAATAGAAGATTCCTTGACGAATTATACTTTATCATTACCATACTATCTAAAAATCGATGCCTGGTAAACTTTCTCCACGGTCGACGCAAATGGCCTTGACGAATATGACGTGGAGCAGACAATCTTGATACGGAGGGCCTCTTCTTCATTGGAGGTTTATTTGCGCTGCGCTTTCATCTCTTCTTTTATTTTAAACATTCAACGATTCATGGCAATGCATTTATAAAGATTAAAATGACAATTTCAAACAACTATGACACAATTTGTTACTGACTAACAGTAAAACTGCTAATTGCAAATAAATAATGACATTTTCTAAATGACAACGTAGTTGATGCTTGAATACTAACATAATCCAATCATAGCATTGTATTCGGATCTTGCTGAAGAAAAAAGGTAGGAATCACTTTCAGATCGGCATTCCCTGAGAAAAATATTAAAAATCAGCTTAAAAGGTCGATTCAAATAAACCGCATAAACTCTCTCAACCGATTCGCATGGAAAAGAAACAAAATGTCTTTATGAAAGCTGGCACATTCACACTTCAGCAACGACTTGCAGGGAACGTTTGGATTGACAGCGCCGAAAATCCAGCCCTGCACTCCAGAGTTCTTTTGACGCTCCGGAATTTAACGAACACGAGAAAAAAAAACAAAATAAAAAACATTTGCGGAAAAGATACACATGAATGCGATGAATCCTAGCGAGCCCGAACCCGTACCCACACAATACTTTTCCAGGGCCTCTGATTAAATTTGGAGAGAAATGTGATCGATTGACGGATGGAAAAAAATGGAGTTACGGATGAATTTTCCACCAACGATCTTTTGTTCTGGCCACACTGCCGCTCCTCAACATTCATTCACACGTAGAGAACGAAACGTCACTCACCTCCGCACCGCATAATGCCCATTTCACCCCCACTTCTAACCTCCCCCCCCCCCCCACCCCGACATGACCCTTTGCCCTTTCCCTTTCCTTTTGAGGCGACCTTCTGCCCACCCTTACTTCTCTCTGAGCGATCCCTCCCTTCGATAATGCACCCTCCCTTCCGTGAATTCCTCCAGCCCGTCTCCCGCCTCCAAATTCCATTCGTCAACAATAGAACCCACCCCTTCATCCCATTACCCTTTTACATCCAATTCCACTCGACCACGTTCTCATGAGACGGTGCAAAAGGGAGCCTTTGCGGGGATTACCTATTGAGAAATAGCAGTGGAGCTTCATGGAAATTGTGCAAAATAACTTTTTCACAGAGACGCTAAAATCTTACAAAACCTAGACCCAAACGACGCTGTAAGGCATTATGTATTTTCGATATGAAGCTTCCAAGCAAATGGCAGATTAATAATTATTGTTATCAAGGTATGAAACCGGATAAGGTAGATTAGCAAGGAGAATCTGCGAATAACACCGGCCATCTCCCCGGCACTGCCTAGCTCCTATTGATACAAATTGGAAATGCATTACCTCTGGAAGCGAAAGGAATGTATACCAAAGTTAACAGCTCTGTCATATCTTCAGGATAATGGATATATTGAACGATATGATTTAAATGAAGGGTTTTCATTTGTTATCCATCGTAAGGGTACCTCCTCCAGCCACAAACAAATCCAGCGAGGAAAGACCCAAAATTTCACAACGACCTAAATACGAGTAATTTGCAAGAATTCCTGGAATAGGTGATGGATTTGAGTCATATCAACCATGGCAGATTCGTAATAAATATAATTAATGGCATTGCACCTGAATTCAGATCTTAGCATGCATGTGTATCTCGCACCTCCACACGGAATTCATTCCTCGAACAAACATTTCAGAATTCCCTCCCTCTCCGCTTACCTGGTACTCGTTCCACCCCGTGGTAGTTTTTGATACTTTTACGAAGAATAATCAATTGTAGTCACGAAACTTTGAAGATGAAAACCTGGATATATCGAAGTGTAATTAATTCCTGAACTATTTCACGCGACATACATATTTTGTCGTACATATGTTGAGAAATTCACATCCTGTCCCCTCGGCATTTACTCTAGAAGATGCCTCTCCTCGCCCACCATGTCCAGCACTTCGTCGCTCCTCCTTTTCCTCTCCGTCCATCCGACCTTCACTTTACTTCGCCATGCCTCAATTTCAAACACCCCTCAACCCAATCTCCCTCGCTGTCACTCCTTCCCCAGCCATCCACCCTCAAAGCACTACACTCCACATTAAAAGTTCAAAATAAAATAACAGAAAATCCATTTATAATGAAGAGATTTGACCCATCAAAGGATCGTGTAAAAGTTTTCCCACCATTTCTCACTGTAACATCAGAGAAATCTAAAAATATGCTAACGTAGGATGTAAAGATCCTCCATCGAAATTCACAGTGAGAAAAAGGTAACGCGGCGGATAGATAAAAGTAGATCTCAAGATTGGATTGAAAATAAAGCTTTATTTTTCTTCGACTACGCTACCATGAAATGCAAAACAATCAACCAGAGAGTTATGATGAGTTTAAATCGAGAGCGCTTCAATATTTTGAAAAGGTTTAATCTCAGGGAAGGAATAGCACTCGAAGAAACGGACAAAGAACGATTTTATTTTTAAGCATTCGTTGAAATATTCTGAAAAAATGAACGAGTCTTCGCAGGCTTAAAAATTGGTTCCAGAAAATACGAAAATGAAAACGAGCGGAATAGAAGGGTAAATATAGAGAGGGTTGGAAATGTAAAAGAGATTACGAGGGACAGCTAAAGAGAAAGAGATAGTGAAAGTGGGTGTGGAGGCACAGAGCAGCAGAGGGCATTTTATATTAGACGAGAGGCTGGGAAGCATACGCCAGCAAGATTTAAAAAATCCATTTTGAAACGAAGTGAGCTCCAGCGGAAAGGGTCAGTCAGGAAATGAAATGTACCGTCAGCAGACCAACTCATACCCTCAGAACGCATTTAAAAATCATTTCCATAGAGGGGTGTATTCACGATGACTTTTTTAGATTACCATACTAAAAAGGTCATGGTATGCCATTAAAATACTACTTTCAGAATGCCTTTCCATGAGGAGAGGGAAAGATAAAATACCACATATGGGTCTCCTAGTATAGCTTTAGATAAACGTATCGATTGAGCTAATTAATTTATATGAATGAATTAAATTCGATGCTTCCCCGAGGAGATATCTTTACCAATCACGTCACCATCAATCTATCGTCACTATCGTCGTCTCGTCGTCATCGTCACTATCAATTAGCATCACAGTCATGAGAAGAATGATAATTTAAAATTGTGTTTTAGCCATTCGCAAATATTCTTTACCTCCGCGTCATTGCTCACTTGGCCACGAGGGAAATTGTTCATTTTATAATCTTCCATTAAAATCGTAATCAACCTACTTCATTCGACCATTATTTCCTGTTATCAGCGCCTCCCATAGCACAGGAGTCTTCGATCCTCCAATGGGAGCCACTTCCCCTTCGATCCATTCCGATTGCGACGACACAACGAGCGACCCCTTTTCCTTATCTCACGCCCCTCGACTGCCGCCGCGGCCCTGACCTGCAACCCCCAATCACACGAAGCCACCGACCCTCATTCCCATTCCACTCTCACACCCCGACACCAATGCAACACCCTCACAAAGGCTGCTTGAACCTGCTTTAATCCATTGAACTCTAAACAATTGAATGCCGGTCGTTATGTACCGCAGTGCAACGGAGCAGTTGATAAACCAGGCTGAGGCCCGACTCCCATTTATTATTTTAAATGCGCAGTATTTGATTGTAGGGATAGTCCATCATGAGGTGGAAAAGGTGTCGTAAGGAATCTTAATAAATTTCTCTTGTAACATCATTTTATCCGATTGGCATGACCAGAGAAAATAGAGTTCACAGCTTCGCGATTTCTAATGCAGTATTTAAATTGGGCGAGATTCTTGAGATCCTTCTCAAGATTGCCAAATGCGAAATTTCATCCCTTCCCACATGGAAGACGTTTTAACTTTCCTTTGCTTTAAGGTTAGTGATTTAGCCCAACAATAAAAATCTATACTTTCGATATTGCATTAGCCTTCTTTAGACGTCGAAGTCGACCGCAATATCAGAAGGTGCTCAATAGTGCTTGGCAGATATCGACTCCAGAGGGCTCGGCTCGTATGAGACCACGGAGACCTCGACGCTGTGAATAGAGTACGAATCGATTGTGGACACGGTCGATCTTGACTCGATCGATCGGCTAAGTTGAAGCAGTTCAACTTTGAACGCTGCAGCAATCGATGGTTATGTAAATGTTGATGGCGGCAGAGGTTGGTTAAACTACTCAAGCAAAGAATACAGCTAAATATAACAGAATTTTAATCACATTACTCAAGCTCTGTTTCCATACACAGCAGAGTCATCACCAAACGACGAATTTGCGAAACAAAATCATTCTGTAATCTGAGGGAAATACGAGGAACAAGTTATAATTCGCTTAGGGAATGTCGTGATGGAATTCCAAAGAGTTGAGATGATTTTTAAAGAACGTCCTAATTTTTAATGCAGAAGACCCTCTATGCAGGGAAAATACATACATGTTAACTCAAGGGAATCTCTAGGACATACTCATTGTCAGTCAATTAGCAAGGTCACACATTCCACACATTCTCCATAAAGTAAGGGGAAAATTACGCAGTTTTTTCATTCAATATGCAAATAGTATCTGGTGAAAAATGCACACAGCACATTCTTTTATGAATAAATTTAATTATATAAATCTATACGTCAAATAATTGGTCCATACCACTGAGTCTGAGGTGTGTCGATGCATAACTCATCCAAGCCTTAGGTAATTAAGCCATATTCCACGCACCCGGCTGGACAAATAATTGGAAAATCACATAATTTTCTCATTCAATACGTTATATTCATCGAGCAAGGGTTTTCATTAAACAGCACAAAAAACAATTTGAGCGTGGTAGACTAGATGATGGAGCGCCAGCCTGAAAATCGAGGGTGCAAATATGCATCGGGTGAGGCATTCGCACGCCCTCTCGTGGCCACCAAACGGACTGCCCTCCCTCCCTGATCTTGATTGTGCAATTTTCAAACGCCTGTGGCTTAGTTCGAGATGAGCTATACCCTCACCTAATCATCATCATCATCATCACTGGTCAAAATCCTAAAATTGGTTTGACGCAGCTCTCAACTCAATCAGCTGATCAATTCACACCTGCGTATTCCTTCTCTTTCACATCCTTCTTCACTTGTTCCATATATTTCATTCAAGGCCTTCCTTTTTCATTCTTTCCATCTAAATAACCTTAACCTATTCAAAACAATTACGGGTCGAATCACTAAGTGAGTGAGTATTCAAACAAATATCGATTAAAAAGAGAATCGGATCAATACATCGGGTTCCGAGGCGTATCGATACGTGCTTCCTTGTCCCGTCCACACTTGTCCGCTCGCCTCTTTAACTGCGCCCCGACACGAAACACCAAAATGACAAATGGCAGGCAGCGGCCTTCCACAACAGCCGGCCTCTCCTCCCCCACTGATTGCCAGGGGCGGTTCCGGGAAATTATGGGCCAGGGGAGGAAGCAAAGAGTTAGGCCGGTGGAGAGCGGAAGGAGCGAAAGAAAGATTTACTCAGAGTCGATTCTGCAGGGAGAGTTCGCGCAGTGCGGAAGTTGCGATGATGGGGGAACACGCCATGGATACGTACAACCACACTCATGATCCAGATACGTGCGCTGCCTGACTGCACGGAAGGAGTTCACGTCGAGCGGCTGCACGTACATTATACCTATCACTGCAAGCACGCAAGCGAGAAAGGCCAGCCCTACGAGTATAAGTGTATTAGGGAACAGCCAATGTAATGACATGAAAGCGTTTGCAAGGTACACAGATTTTTATTTACCAATACAAGTGACTACGTCCAAGAAATGGAAATGGAAAAACTGTGAAAACGATATTCTATTCGAAACTTTGTCGAAACGTGGGCTGGAAAATAAAAAAAACTGTGATGCGTTTTTCCTTCATTGAAGAGTAAACCGTTCCACGGTTACACAAAATGTCGTCATCTAGTCATCAAATTGGAGAGGAATTTAGATGTTAGCAGCTTTAACATTAACTTGCATTGTGAAAAAAAGATATGACGTACCAAATCAAAACATTAAAAAATTGAGCTTGCAGGCCGTGACTCACATTTTCAAGTTATGACAAAAATAATGGATCGACCGCCTCGAAGCCCCATCTAATGCAGTTCTCTTGAGATGAGCAGTTATGATTCGTGTTTTGACGGAATTTGTATGCTCACTCAGTCCAGATATCGCAACTCAGTAAAAGAACAGATTGAAGGAAAAGATAAATCTCGGAGAAAAGGAATCGGCCCCATGCAGCCATTCTCTCAAAAGTATGGAATTAAAAGAGCGAAGGTTCACGCCCACTTTTCATGACTTAGTGACGTCATTTAAGTATTAGTTCATTGGCTCGTTCATTTATTGAGTGAAGGAATCACTCGAAGCCGAAAACACGGTGCAGATTTCCACATCGTTAGAGAGTAGAGTTCATCGTAGTTCATCGTTAAACTCAGGCCAATAAAGTGAGTGCAAAACTTGGACTAAAAGTGAGAATTTGTAGGCAGGGAATATTATGACGAACTTGAGACAATAATAATGGAACGAACAGAGCAATAACCACATATTCAACCCATACCTGAAATTATTAAAGATTATTGAATACGTTATACAACTGAGTATTAATTTATAACTGAAGAGTTTTTCTTAGCTCCCGATTTCAAATCTAGATGCAAAAGATTATGATAAGCAAATAGGAAGGCCATGACAAATTAAAGGGTCTCCTATTGTCAACTCTTCACGGCTTGTACACACATTTTCAGAGAGTATCTCTTTCGAGAGCACTCTCCTTCTAATAGGTACCGCTCTTTTTGCTCATTCGATCAGCTTTAGCCCGTGGTTCTCCACCCTTACACCGAGCCTCGCATTCCTCGTCCCACCGAAGGTAACACACTCAGTTTCTTTTAAAGATTCACCTTCATTCCGATACGTTTCCATCATTCCTTTGACGTATCTGTTCTGCAACAGCTTGTAGATAAACGAATGAACGTCTTGTTCCTCTTACTATACCTAAATAATTCTTAATACACCAGGAGGAAATCAATATTGCAAAAAATCTGCATCAACAACCAAAGCTTTACATAATCAGTAAAAATTGTAAAATATAAAGAAAAGTAGCTGAAAGAAGGGGTTGTTGAACACCAAAATTTAAAAAAAAATGGAAAGTAATCAAAGAAAGTTTGTTTAAATTGCAATTTACTAAGGAAAAAATAATGAAATCAAGTATTGCTTCAAAGATGAATATTACGATAATAATTCAAAAAGAGCTTTTCATACCATAAGCATTTTTGGTAATTTGTGTCTTGGCTTTCCTACGTAATTTAGCCAATTGAATGCGTCTAACATAGGTAATCAGGAACTAAAGCATAATCTTTTAAGTAATTTGAAGTAAGTATGGGTAAAGTTTTAAGTTACGGTTGAGGTCGTACCATTATTATCGCCTGACCATTAGTTCAGAACCACTAAACAGCCGAGGCTGGAATTAATCCATAAAATGGGACTCTAATTCGGCTAATGGCATACTGGGGACACAGGAGAATATCTAACGATCACGAATTACTGCAGGTAGAGAGAAAGACGGACGAATGAAATTGGACTTCGGTTCAGCGTGCTGAGAAATTCACGCTGCATTATAAGCGATGCCGGGGCAGCACGCCCCACCCTCGCCACAGATCAATACATCGGCGAGAGAGAACTTCGGGAGAAGTTGCTCTACGCTTCCACACGATCAATGGCGTACCCTCGCGACCTCGCCACACCGCTTTTCATTTGTTTCCTCTTCTCTAACCGAATTATGCTCGAGCAAACGCACAACCAAAGAGACGAATTCTACTCCAGCATAATTACATCGATTTGCTTTGCGAAATGTTTATAAGACAGAATGCCCCTTTATAGAAAAAAATAGCGGAAAATCCCGATGAAGAGCTCAAATAAAAATTAGTATCAAAGTTATTGGGCGTTTATATTTTTAAAAAATCGCATATATTAGTAAGCTACAGCAGCATAAAATAAGTTGCAGATCAAATCAATGTAGCTGCCATTTGCCAAGCACATCTTTCATTTAATCCCAGTCCATTTTTTAATTAAATAGATTGTTTTAACCATTTGCATCTAAGAACTAACCAGTGCTTCTAAAAACAAGACGACACCGCTAATTCAGCACATACCGCTCTCACTGCCGTAAAAAGGTCCAAGAATCTGTTAAACAAACATGGTCTCTCATTAAGCAGTAAGCCTGACGTGTTCCCCATTTATTTTCCTCTGGTAGCCTGAATACCCAAATGAGGCTATCGTATCCTCCTCCGACAAATCTTTCCAATCAGGATATCACATGCTTTAATTACTCGATTCAGATAACTTTACTAGGATAATTTAGACAGGAAGCTTATCTTAAAATCTTTTCTAACGTACGTATATTGCCATTATCTAATTCTTGATCCACAGATTTCCCAGGACCCTATACGTAAGAAATAATTGCTGATTCAATAACAAGAGCATTTCGTCAGCTCTCATCATGCAATTAACTTAAATTGATTACATTCACCAGTCGAGATCACCCACATTCTATTCAGAAAGGACAACTCAGCGAGGATAAGCCGATACACAAGGAAGGACAAATGAAGGCATTTTTAAATCGCACGCAACAGACTAAACTAAACACCTGTAAAACATCTTAATCATTGGGTAAAATTAGCAGTTTTAAAATACCACGCAGGGGAAGGTCGCTGTGAGTAAACAAATAGAATGCATAGAGAACATGTTAAGAGTACAGAGATCATTCATCCACGAGGTTTTCAAGGGATCACAGCAAGCGTGTTAGTTCCTTGATTTTCATCAACTGCCTCAAAAACAATTCAGAATATTCATTTTAAGAAGCATGGACTCGCATTAAAAATTAGATCAGTCTACTAGAAGTATGGAAATCAATGCATCACCCGTTTACATCTACTTAGAGCCCTCGAAACTGCCTCAATGGGATACTGTTGGATGGTGCGAGGAAACCACTCGTTTATCTGTGAGTGGAAAATGAAGGTGACCATCATTTTTGCTCATCGCCTCGTTTTCATAGGAATCCACGTTGGACTCGACATACCTCAAGCGTCTCTTTGGTGTTGTATCATGTATACTGAGTACAATTAGCGAAATGGTGCATTATTGTAGCGCATCAGTGCACGGTGACTGGAAAAATCGTTCAAGGAAAATTCATTAACCTTTCGTGTTTGAGAAGAATAAAAAACATTTTAATAAGTTGCATTTCATTTTTATAAGTGCCTAATTTTTCCTCCCGGACTAATTGATATGAAAAATCTCCCACTTCACGTGATTCACACGGAGGGCTTTAATACAATTGCTAAGCTATTCCACCGATTAAGGTAGGCTTGCATAGAGTAATTAGAAAGTATTCTCGCACTCTCCTCTCCCTTAATGGACTTCACTCTTCAATTCACAATCATGCTTTCTCCCTTTCATTCTATCTAAAACATACTATTACCTTCCTTCCTCTCCCACGTTTACCCAACATTCTACCCCCTAATAACACTGTTCTCAACATTCTCTACCTACTCAGTACTCGCTCCATCCATACCATCTGTCTTCTCCGGTTCCCTACTATACAATCCTTTCTCAAAGGAAAAAAATCAGCGCGGATTGCGATGCGCAACTTTTCGACATTTAAGGAACCGGAAAGGTGGGCGTGGTGGATTGACTTCGGGGGGAGAGGAGGGGGGCAAAGGCATCCGGATTTCTCTTCGGGAGGCGCGCCAGTGGAATGAGAAGGAGAGGCAATCGGGCAGAATGATACGAATGGGCTGCGGCTCAGACAAATAACTCGAGAGAGATATTTAGTCAGCAACCACTGCCGATTTATCGCCCTGCCACACTCCGATTTTTTTTTTCTCGTGGAGGAAGAACAACTGCCGCCATCTTCTCGAAACAGTCGCAAATCTTCTCGAAAGGAAATAGGTAAGAGTAAACTGAAAGGGGCAATTAGGTGATTCCTTTCTTTTCGCCGATTCGTGAGATCGTTGCAGCGAAATTGCAGCGGTTATTACGTCCTTCGATAGAGCACAACACTCATGGATGGGAGAGCAGCGTGAGAGACCAACAGAGTGTGAGACAGGCAGTGGCTGTTCATATTGATGATTTTTTTTAGGTATCATAATGTCCCATCTACACTTACTTAGCACGTTAGAGCAATTGCGTCAGCCCACCAAACCCCCATTACGTGAATTTTGAAACACAACAACTCATACAGAGAATTAATTCAGGCTAAATCTGGTTAAATTCTAAAGCCTAAATAATTTAAAAGCTATTGAAACTTTTCCACAAATACTCAATTTTCACTTAACGATTTCAACACGTACAATAGCTACATCTGAAGATAGTAGATTATGTACTGAAAACGGCCGTGAAGTTAAATCAAATTATTTGCAGTAAATTCCCAGTAAAATTTAAATTTCTAATGCCAGCACATTAAAATGCGCAACAAAAGTAGGAAAAAGGAGGCCATCGGTGTCTTAACAGCAAAAGAAACATGGCTAATAGTAGAAATATTTTTAAAAACTGGTGCGCTGATATTTCCCAATGATCATTCACGTCATCACGTTCCACTTTCGAGAAGACTTCGCTACACTCGGGGCAAGCCAATGCGCATTACGTACCACTCTTTCTGTAATGTTTCCATAGGTTGAGAACCATGTGTCACCGCTAATGCGTGCGACTTATTACTTTTAGATTATCTTAAGGCAGCTAAACTCCAGGGAATAAAGCCAAACGTATGATCAAAATTGTAAATCCCAACCACAGCAAAGGAACAGGATGATATACCGTGCCATATCAGGTCAATAGCTACAAAACGTATCTAATATTCCACCGGTGGCATCATACGAATTCAACCTTCCAACCTGGACTCCCTTCTTCAATACGTAACTCCCTTTATGAATAAGTAACTACTAATCTTAAAATAACCAAGCTCAAGCAGCAAGACAGCTGGCGACAGCTTGTTAGTGCCTTAAAAATACGAGCAATAAATGCAAATAAAAGGAGGAACTATAGAATTAAGCCCATCCGAACAATTCAACGAGCTTCGAGAGACTGAATTGACTATCTTATAGCCACAATCAGAATCACATAAAGATGTGTTCCTGTTCCAATTGCTTTATTCCCTGCAGAAATTTCTTGAAAAGACGAAGTCTATTTTTAGAGACTGTTATAAAGAAACGCATTTGTTGAATCCCGGTCTCCCGATGCCGGGGGTCCCTTGCCTTCTCCGCGTCCATTTAGAATTTCGGCAGACCAGAATAATTTTTCACATTTTACCGCTCGCTATCTTTTTCGAGCCGACCTGAAATAAAAGTAAATCCCACTCAAAGATTCCCCTCACCCTTCCATCCCTCCAGCCCTCGAAAAACCACTTTTCCCACGGACGCCAGCGAAGGAAGGAAGGAACATCTCGGCGAAGGAAAGGACACGCCAAAGAACAATTCAAGAAAAGAATTGAACATGAGAGAGAAAGACGTCAAAAAGGGATAATCACGGTGATGCCTTGATTTTCGTGCGAAATGTGTCACAATATTGCACGCCAACTCAAGGCAAAACAATTGAATTTTCCAATCTATCTGTATTACATTTAAATATTTGGAACATTTAGTAATACAAGAAATTATTGAAAAAATATCAATTTGTAGAGGCATAGAAAATATTGTTGTAACTTTTTCAATTGTAGGTATCGCAATCCTAAGACAGAGCCCTCCCCATCCCTCCCACGCCACTACTTCCACTTCCCCGCATCCTACCTTATCTGTCCTACACGTCACTGGCACTCGGACTTCCTCTGGGGTCATTTGCATCAATTTTTCCTTCCGCCATGTTTCCAACCTAGCATCTGTCTCTCATCACGCGGCCAATCCACCGTGCTCCTCATTGGCGAACAATGATCAATAGTGCCCTCCTGTCTAAATTGTTCTACGCACCCCTCAGGGGTTATAGTGGCACTCTGCGGTTTATAAGATTGGGAAAATGGCCAGTAAGGAATGTGTGGGCCTTTGAGACTGACGTGAGTGCTGGAAGAGGACGCTGGGAATAAAATGGACGGAGAGTGTGAGACAGGAAGGGAGAGGGGTTATAGGAGGACTTAGGAGCAGATAAGGACCCGATGGATTGGTCAATGGTCATGTCATACACGACAACGCGAGAAATGCGAAACGGAAAACGCGGAAGGAGAAATTGGAGGAGAAGGAAGGCTAAGGGGGTCAGCACGGACGGGATATCAAGAAAGACAGAAATGAGGAGGACACATTGGGAATAACCTTGGCATCGAGAGATGCGGAGGAGTGCAAGTGACGTCGCTCTCGTCCCAATAATTTGGTGAAGGAGATGTCGTGAGGAGGCGGTGCAAATTTGCCTGGGGAACTTTAGCCTCCGAGCATTCGAAGCAATCTAGGAACTTATCATTCAGAAAGCTCCTCCTTGAACGGGGAAGGAGGCTGCAACGCATCGCTCTTGTTCTCGTATATTTCCTTGAGTATTTTTAAAGCACAGCACGCATAGTTATACATAATTTCCGCAGGTTATTTGTTCAATTTAGGTGAGATTTTAATTGCTGCCCAAGTGTTGTAAAAATTTGTTTTCTGAGGTACATTGATGGAAGAAAAATGTTCGTGTAATGAACATTGTCGGTGGAATCTTTTCTTCTTCCCTGTCTGTACAACGAGACGTTGCATGCAGCATAGCAATCTTAGGATTGAAGAGCCATGCAAAAATGAAACTGCATTCACTTGCGAAGCGTATTTGATAAACGAAATTTCTTGAGCATTGATGATCATTATCATCATTATGATAATTATTATTGTGATGATTATTATTATGATACATTATGAGGCTCTTATCGGCAATTTTCAGGTTCAGAAATACCGGAAAACTACCACTGATTCGCGTTGTGGTCATTCCGAGCCTTCAGGAGAAGAATTCACGAGAGGAAGACCTTGAAAAATGGAGAGCTTAATGTGGAAGAGGCCGGAGAAGGGAAAAGAGGCGGATTTGCAATGAATTATGCAGGCGGTGGAGGGGGAGGCAGCCAATTCCCCATTCCCTCAGAGGAATGAATCCTCAATGGCGCAGAACGGAGTCTCGAGGATGAGAGGAGAGGAAATGGAGTGGGGGATGAAAAGGAAGCGGAAAGGAAGAACAACGTCGAGACACGATGAGGAGGAAAATGATGTAATCCACTATGCTAAAGTACTGCAGCGAATGTCTTAATTAGAAGCACTCAGGACGGGGGAATAGAAATATGGTTCATCCTAACGGCCAACGGTTGTCAATATTATTTTGAAACGAACCCATTTCATGAATTACCCCGTGTCCATAAGTCGGTTAATCAAAAATAAAACTTCTAAATAATAACACTAGAAAAGGATTGGTCAGTTTGATCAATACCCTCTCAAGTAAAATGAAATTAAATACTAATTTTTTATCCTACTCCTCTGACATTCTGTGATTTTGTGTATTCCCAGTCACATTTACTAATATAGAAAGAAAATTTTGTATTTGCTACTAAAATAAGTACAGAGGCAAATTTTTTACGCATGAATGACGTACACAAATAGTTGAAAGTACAGTTGACGTTATGTTATGATAGGTACTCCTGAAACAGTGCGTAATAGAGTTGCTATAGAGATATATTTTCAACACAATGAGAAAATATTTGTGGATGTATTTGAAGAGTATGGTTATTTACGCAAATGCATTTGACTGAGTATAACATCCACAGAATGCTTCCATACTAATTATTATACATTTATTTAATTTCTATAAGATCCAAAGACCGTCAAGAAGACATTTTACATTGGATTTTTAAACAAAGGGTCAAATAATAAATTGCAAGTGTTTTACGGGAAGGGCCACTGAGGAAAAGACGCTTATATCCCATCATGAAACACTTAGGCGAAAGCTAGCCCACAGACTTTGATTCCACTACATACTAGGCGGAAAAGACTATAAAGCTACGCTGAAAATACTATGCAAAAACTATATTAGCTTACCGCATGCGTCAAACAAAATCACTGACAGATGAACACTTACTATGCGTGGATCTCACCCCTTTACTCCACTGAGACAGTAAATTACCTAAAAAGAAAAAAAACACGACATAAGTAAAAATTTATAGTTTCAACAGACACTTGTTATTAATCATAAAACTATACCAAAAAATAGCAAATAAATAAATTCCACTCGAGAAAGACAGCAGTGAAATAATGGTATACAAAATGCAGACGATGCAGATACATTTTCATAATGGAATAATTATTATGATTATAATCAGCAAAAAAGAGCATTGAAATTGAATGCATGTTTTTCCACATAAAAAAGCTCATGACATTTGGGATGCTGATTGCTCCTAAAGCCACGTAATTGACCACTTGTCTTCCAGTGATACAAATAAGTTTACTGGCATACCTATATGGAAGGACAAGAAAAATCACAATAAGATGCACCTCTGAAATATAATATTTTATGATAACGATAAAAATGCTTAAATTTTATCCAATTAAATATTTTCAACAACATTTATCCTCAATTAACCAATGCAAAAACTATTTATACGGGATCATTGAAATTTTGAGGTGGTGGTCCATCGCTCAGGCAAATTAAATTTCTCGCCTGAAAAACCCAACTTCCAATATCTTCCGTCCGAAAAAAAAGCACAGCCCCAATGAAAATCTAAGTTTCCGAAGTAATTAAACTTCCAAGTTCGGCATGACTCATCTACAAAAAATGCTCACAAAATTCGACGCAATTGCTTAACACAGCTCCAAATTTAGGTATAAACTCAGAAACTACTTCGCCAAACGACTACTTACAAACTACTTAAAAACGTGGTGAACTTTTCTGGAAGACTCTTCAGCAGAATGGTTCTAATTTGAACTTGACCCAGTTTATTACTTCTCCCGAACTTCCATCACACACACACACAAACACTGCCAACGAATGAGCAGCATCCCTCCACGCAAATAACATGAGCAAGCGTTTTACGCACGCAGCACTCAAATTTCGCAAAACAATAAAGTCAAAAGTTCAAGGCCAATGTAAAATCACAAAGTCCGTTAACAGCGAGGTCATGACTACACGTGTGCATCCGACGGCTTGGCCCTATTGAAACTACCATTCACCCTACATTAAATAGTCTATTGTTCCACTACCAATGGATTATAGGAGATAATATTTTTCGGCAGATTATTTTACAGTTACTGCACAGATTACCCGGAGATTTATTTTATAAAATATTGCCAACGATAGGGTCCCACCTGAAAATTTAAGGCAATTTAATTGTTTTTTGGAGCTTTCATGATCAGAAACATAGCCACAAAAGCCGCTAAGCCAAATATTCAAACATTTCCTGCCCCCCAGCGCAATGAGACCGAGAATTTTGCAAACGCTAATCCTCACGGCACGTTTAACAAATGCCTCTTTTGTTACATCCTGGCTCCCAATTTACCAGTAGAACATCGCTGGCCAGACATGCCCTGGAACCCTTTAGGAAAGACTGGGCCGAAAAACGCTTATCCATTAATCGTTAATTAATGGAGTAATTATTTTGAGTAACTAATTTACTTTGAAGTTAAATCCAAAAAGTATCAACGGTCTCATTTATTTCATCACAATTTACTTTTGCTAAATCCGTAACTCTTTCACAAAACTAGAAAACCGAGTTTCAGATTAACTTTCCTCAGCCCTGACTTCAGCATAGGCATTTTCGACTCAGTGGATGACGCCGCAGATGGCCAAACCAAAGGTGTGAATGAGCCAAGTTACATTCAGTGATGCATTACTGTTTGGGTGAGCCGTATGATTGGCTGAATTGGTAATTCACGGCTGCCACGCAACAACGTGACGTTCCCTTCCTCCGCTTTTTCCACCAGCACTGTTCAACCACAACGCATTAAATACCTGTCCAGTAAAGGTATTTTCTTGTTTGAGGTAGATTTAAATAGAGCACTTGTCGAACCATTCAAGTCTCTGCCCATTTCCACGTTAAATTACCCTTTCCAGTTCCAAATAAGGCCTATTCCAACTGTCCAAATACGAAAGGAGACCGGCCACGGTAATATAAAAAATGCTCCATGTAAACCTACCGTAACCGGGATAATACGCTAATATTTCGATTAATTGCATTTCTTTCACATTAATCGCCGGATGCAGTTGTACTTTGGCACTTCAGATGGCAGAGAACACCGGGATATCCACGAATATCTTTCCACCTACATGCTCGAGGAATCGTCCCTTCGCCCCCACAACGATAAATCATACCATCTCGCACGAGGTTCGCCTCCGGCCAGAATATCTCCCAGCATTCGCAAAAGGGATGCAATTCTCCTCCCCGTCATTATGGGCGCATGATGGCCCAGCGTAAAGGCCCAGCGAACGCTGCCGCTGCCAATCCGTTGCAGCGGATATGTAATCAGCACAGCGGACGAGAAAAAGCTTTGAAAAGCGCCAGCACGCACACGAAGAGAGGCGTGGGCGAGTGCATGTCCCGAGTTTCACATTTTCCGATGATTTACGTTCCGCCCCAGGCGAAAAAGGCATGAGTGCTGCAAGCAGCAAGCTATTGCACCGGCCGCTTAGAATTCGAGGAAAACAAGCCCAAAAGGTAAATGGATACATCGCAGCGTAGGTACGCATTCCGAATGCCATAAATAGGACACTTTCAATCGCGATGCGCATAAAGACCTGCTCAGCGTTCCACGCACACAAAAAATCACTTCTGTTTCGAAACATAGCAAAATATCTGCCAGATTCAGCATCTACATTCTTTTTTATCTAATTTTTCTGCAAAAGGATTGATAGAAGCGTAGCAACCGATGCACGTAAACATTGCAACTTTTAAAGTGAAAAACGCAGAATGGTGATAAATTAACCTATTTAATTAAGTTGCAACAAAGAAGTCTAAAATTTGTTTACGACCAATTAAAAATACTAATATGTAGTACAAAAATACTAAAGTAACTACTTAAATCATAGATTCTGTATAACTCATAATGAAAACTTAATACTTCGATCCAACGTTGGCCCCGAACTAGGCCACACGCGAGCACTTAGTGTAGGACCACCTCACACAGCGAACACATACATAATCGTCCCAAGGAGATCAAAGGCTTCACCACGGATTAATTTTAAAACGGAATTCTTGAGTAGACGCACCCATTTCACTGCCCTTAGGTCATCTGTAGACAAATGCTCCACCTGCTTACCCAACACGCTCCCGCAAATATATTGGCAGATGAGACTTCAAAGAAAACCGTAACATTAAGCAATAATTTTCAAACAATTGGTACAGTTGCGAAACCACAGGTGCCCTTATATTAGTGATGATGCGAAGACGAAAACTTCTTCAGCAATTTTCCACACTTGAATGAAACTGAGCGAGCAAGATATCGCCATCCGTAAAATCCCAAACACCAGCAAAGCACCTCATGTTACATTCATGAGTGATTAGTTGATGCTGCGTACCTTGAGAATGACAGTCACCACCGACATCTGGGTCGCCGGTATGTTTAATTTAAGCGTGGAAATTACTAAAAATAAGTGTTTTCCTTCCATAATACAAAATTCCCATAAGAATTAAAACAGGTGTAAATATTTTAATGCTCGTTCAAAGATAAGGATTTGTGTTTTTATCGATTGAAGATATCTAATTATCAAATCGCGTTTAATAGTGAATTCTTTGATCTGTTCCCAAGTGAATGGAATGTCTAAATTACACGCGCATTACAGAGCCGTCTTTATTGTGCGCACTTCCGAAGCGGCCGTTAAACGCGTTAGCTAGGTCAATGTTTTCGGAGATTATTTTGCCATGAAATAGCGAATCTGAATGATTGGAAATCCTAGAGACTGCCTTCCTCTCGTGAAGAGCGAGAGAGTGACGCAGATGAAGGAATCGATCGATCGACCGATAAAAGCAACTGCACGAACACACACGAGGGTGCATGTCTCAATTCTTTTGTTTTCTTTTTTCGATTTAATTTTCTTTCCCCGCTGATGGATTCCGGGAATCGCACACCCCTATTCGGAGGGTGAGAAAAGAAAGGTGAGCACTGGTTGGTCGGTTGGTAGGGTGCAGTCTCGGTTTCCAAAGGAGACAGAATTCCCCCCCTCCGAGAGAAAAAGAGGAGGGGAGATGTATTGAAATCACTTTGCTCACCGATGAGGTGGAAGAACGGTGGATAAAGTCACAAAACTTGCAGAGCACGTTTTAACATTCAAACGCTGATATTAAGGTTAAGAAAAAATACTTTAACTCGTTAATTAAAAATGTAAAAAAATACTTAAATTCCACACAATCGGTGAATGTGACGAGACGCCGCCATTAACCAGCTACATATAAATTCAATTTCGATTCTCCGGTAATGCCATGGGTATTGAAGAAGTCGAATGGAACAAGACGACAGAGTACCAAAGCAATTGGTCTATTTTGATTTAGAACGAATGATTGGGGAAGAGGTGTGAAAGAGGCAATTAATGGTAACGAAAAATGTCACGACAGATTAAATATACATGAAGCTCGCTCTCGTGGCATCTGTGAGTTTGGGAGAGAAGGGAGATACTGCAGCAGCTCAGCTAATTGCAGAAATAACAACTACGACCCCTACTCGGGCTAAGAGAGTTCTTTCAAAGTTGAGAACGAGTGAAAAGTTCCACACTGAGGTGACAGTGGAAGAGGCACTGTCATTGGTGATTGCCTCTGAGTTGACCAAGAGTCAATATCGGTCGTTCCATAGGACAGCTCTGAGCCATGGACACGAATTGTATCCCAGCTATGACAGAATAGCGCTAGCAAAAAAGGCAGCTTATAACGAAGGAATTAAAATAACTGAGACCATGTGCGAAGTAAACCTTCAAGCACTACTGAACCACACTATATCGGGAATAATAGCCTGCTTAGCCACCACTTCCAACACTCAAGAATTAAAATGTGTGGTGAAATGCATATTAGTCTCTAAGTACGGTTTTGGTGGAAGTTCGGGCCACTCTCAATATAAGGAAATGCTGCAACAAGTGGATGCCTCAGACGAATTCCTAGTCATGAGTTCCCTTGTACCTCTTAGTTTGATTAACGGCGCTAAAGGTAACGGCTGAAGTTTTATTTCAACTTTCTCTTGGTTAATTACATTTATCTATAAACTTTTGAGAAAGAATTTAACTTGCATCGGAGGCGCTTCTCACATCTAGGCGCTACAATTTAAGGTGACACTATCTGGAAAAATCCATGGCCGTCGTCGACACTATTTTTTCGTCCCATCCTCTTTAAGTGAAAAAAGAGACAAAAGAAGTCACAAAATCAGAAAGACTTTATATTGAAAGGCAGGTGACTGACCTTATTGATTTCAACTCTGGAATTTACACGAACAAGTTCTGTTTACTACTGACAATGACCAACGGAAAGGTAATAACGATAATGCGTACCTTTTTTTCCTAATTTTTTCTTAATCTTAATGCCAATATAATTTATTGTCTTACAGGAAAGTACAGTAATTTCAAAATCAAGAAAAACGATTGTTTTTAGTTTGCAACACACTGACGGACAGCTGAATCCTAAGGTGCTAAATCTACGGAGCAAGAGCGTCGCGTATGAATAACTTAGGAGATGTAAAGTATCGTACACCTGATATCGATAAATATTTTGTTGGTTTGCCTGCGCTGCACTGCTACATACGATTTTTTGAATGCGTATAGGATATATCGTATCGATTGGAATCAAAACAGTGGCATTTGATAATTTAAGTTTTAATTTATTTTAGTTTAGAAAGGCACGATAAGAAATTTTTCAGTTAAAATTAGTAATATCACTTAAATAACTACCTGTTTTGAAAAAGATTTCAGTGATTTATTCAAAAACATACTTACCGGAAACGTGGGATTTTGACATTTTTATGCTCCGTAAACCAATTCAAATCACTTTCACGAATTCAGCGCACTCAAGATAACTTAACCTTCCTTCACCGCAGTCAAAGTAGAACTGAGGGTATGATGCACATTTTAAAAAAGCTAGAAGTTCCCGTGGAAATACCCCGTTAAGACGATCAAAGGCTCCGCTCCCCGGTGTCATAAACGACCGTTTTCGCGGTAGAATCACGGTAGAAGGTGGGGGTCAGGGATCGGATAGTAAAGAAAGTGTAAGAGTCTCAGCTGGTGTCTTTCTGGTAGGTCTTTTTGTTTGAGTCCCAGGAAAACAACTCACTTTTTCGAGATTTGAACGCTTTTAATAGAAGCATGGTCTTCGATCGTATCCAAAGAAAACGAAATGAACTTCAATGAAACGTGCACTTACCTCGGCTGAAAAACCTCCCCTGTCTTCACCATAGACCATTTGAGAATCGGTGTCTTGAAGCAAAACATGAAAACGGTGAATGCTGAGCGTTAAAACCCATTCAGCTTCAATAACCTTACCGCGTCGCAGCCAATCCAACTCCCGTCGCGCGGAGACGAACCCTGCCGCGCGATCGAAAAATCAATGTGATTTCCGGCGACGCAAACTTATTTCAAAGATAACTGCATAGGCACCTCAAGAAGTCTTCAAAGAATGCTCTCATATAAGTTACTCCGCGCGACTTTGGCAAAAACCCATTTGAAACTCTACCTAAATGTAAAACTTTGTTGAAAAACAGTATCCGCCATTTTGTAACTGCACGGAAAGAATGTATCGCTAATATTCTTTAAGATTACGGGAAATTAAAGAAAAAACCCTATTCCAACAGATAATGTGGTCTTTTATTCCGCAAGAATCCATCCATAACTTCACCATCTACTTACTTCGGAAGATTTTCAGAGAAAATTGAAGACGGGCGTTTTTATGGAAATTTGTTCACGTTTGAGCCTCTGTATCCCAGTAACAGGTGGGATCTATGTCAAATGAAGTACATATCCATAAAGTTCAATCATTTTTGAGTAAAATTGCAAAGTTTCAAGTTTATAACTCAAAAAAAGCCATTTTGTAATTTTGTCCGGCTTTTTCCGATTTCCGCCCACTGTGCGATGGTCGCGGGTTCGAGTACCACCTGGGTTGGTTGTTCTCATCCCGGGAATGGGCGTGTGTGATAGTCCAACGTCGTAGATTGTATTCTCTAATATGAAGGACTTCAATGAACTATTTTAAGGAAAGGTAAAAATTAAATGCAATTAAAATAAAACAATTTACGGGTTTAACTGATCATGAATATTGAAACATGATTTCCATTAAAATAGCAGACAGACAGAAGCATAAGAATACTCGAGTTGTCGTTTTGGATACAGGAATAAGAGTTCCTTAATTTCACAAAAAACATGGTGGACTGGGAGAAAATGCAACGATGAAGTTGTAAACATGGTGGGTGTGGAGAGGACACGTCGCTAAAGGATACGGGGTCAAACAGCGCACGTAGTTATGATGCTAAATACGAAGTGAGATGGAAGGATGTTCGGTCATTGGGGAAGAAAACAAGGTCCGTGGAGAGAATGGAGAATGAGAGACAGGCCCTGTGGCGAACTAAGCATGGGTATATGTATTGTGTCCTCTCCGTTGTGTCGGTCAGAAAATGATTATTCTTTGTTTCAGAATTAAGAAATTCGGTGTATTCACCGTCATCAATAGCTAACAACAGAAAGAAGGTAAAAAAAACCGCAGATTATACTAGAATCATGGAAATTTGTCGATTGAAAGTACATATTTAAAAAAACAATGGAAATCAACACAGAAAACAAACATTTTAATGTGTATCAAAAATTTTCACGAAATCGCCGTGTTACTTTGTCCTGTTATCATTTTTTTAATTGCAAACGACGGGTTTTTATTATAATTCAACGATTTTCAGTTTAAAATTACATAGAGTGATTTAAGACTGATGGTATCATTTTCATTTTATATTTATTTGTGTGTACATTTTTACAAATTATGATTGATTTGTATTGCTGCTTGTTATGTAAGTTGTTATTCACAGTATTTTTTTAACACCATCGAGACAAAAATATCAATGACAGTCATATTACCTGTCGTTTTGTACTCTATTTTTTGTTATTAGCCATAGCGTATTACAAAGGCAGAAATACATTATATGTTTACAAAATTTTCACTTTCGATTCGCTTTCACAAGACGAAATAATGCGTCCATTCAGCTATAGGAATATATAAAAAAATCTTTCCAAGCATGTAAATAAAAATATGTGCAAAATTTAAAAGAAAAAATACAATCAACCAAATTAAAATCAAATAATACACTTGTCACCTCAATAACTGAATGCACACACCACTAAGCGTTGTTTCTATCAACTACATGATAATTTTATAGCAACATGTAACTTATTCTAAGAGGAATAGTACTTAAAAGCAAACTTAAAAATAAAATGAAACAGAATGGACTCAGCATCAAATGATAAGAAAATAGGAATGCGTTATCTCATCGAAAATCTCCCGAGTGGACACAAAAAAAGTGAATTCATAATATCCGGTACGCACATTGTGCCCAGACGAATGAGAGAGGAGACGAGGAGACATCGCCATGGGGACTGGCGGTTAGGATTTGTGGGGAGGAGGAGGGGGCTGAGAGGATTTCATTGGGGGATGATTTAATCGATAAATCGATCAATCGCATCCCCCCCCCGTTTTTCGGAAGCTGCAGTTGAACCATTCCCCCTCACTTGTTGGCCATCGGACGCTGGACTCGTGCAACAACGCCCTGCTTCTTCTCTTCGCTTTGGTATGGTATTTGGAGGAGACGACCGACAGCTGAGGTCATTTGCGCCATGGGGCAAGGGTATGGAATGAAGGGTGAAGGGAAACCCGGCGTCGGCATTAGCCTGCTCTTAACGAAAGGCGCCAAGGGGACCACGGCTTAACGTCCCATCCGACGGACCGAGTGTTGCGCTTGAAATGCCCTCCACACAAACATTCGAGCAGGGATCGGGCAGTCTCTGAAAATTCTCTGCCACTATCGGGATTTGAACCCGAGCCCGCCAGGTGGGAAGCCAACACTCTAGCCACCACACCAACCTGATCCCCCTCTCTTCACCTTTTTGCTGCCGTCAAAGAGTCCACGTCTTGCTGTCATTAAGGAACAAATCCTGAGCAAAGCACCTGATGAATTGTTTCCTTAATTGACTCCTTAAACAATTCCAATGCTACACAATCAACATGACACTATCTTCACATTCATTCACGAAAGGCACAAAAGGTATAGAAGAGGGCGCTCATAAGCACTCTTTGGACAAACGCGAAACATCCCAAATACGCCCATGAAGATACGAGTAACTATTTCTCTATAAAATTATTGGTTGAAGACCTGAATGAATCAACTATATTTATAGGATTTACAACATTTCTCAGGGTGTTTTAAATGTGTTTTTATAATAATATTAATAATTTCCATTTGAGAGAGGAGTTTTTTTTTTACACAATATGAATTTGGGATTGTAATTTCTCATCATCAGAGCAATACTCCACTGCCGATGGGGATGCTTTGCCCACACATGAATCGCCCAACTCGAAGCGGCAGAGATCCGTTCGGAATCGCATTACCCCGTCGCTAATGCCCTTCATCAACCACTTGCCGCCTCCACTCAGCCGCCCCATAAGCAAATTCCTTCGGAGCATAAATCGCAAGGGGATGATCAATTAAGCCCAACGCTACAGCGGCAGCACAAGTCCGACCATCCTGCTAAGTGCCCCCACGCGGAATATTCGAGATGGGGGTGCTTTGGGGGCCAGGCGATTGCCTTAAAAGGGTCCCCAACACGCAGGGACACATCCTGCAGAGGGCGGGGGAAGGAAGGGAAGGCATCGATTCTCATAGACACAGACCTGCGTCTATGGGAAACGAAAGGAAACGCCCCCTCGTCAATCTTGAACAAAGTTTTTCTTTCCACGAATGGAAAAGTCCCTTAGATAATGAGATTAGGAGTATGGGAGAGGGGAGTAAACAAGTTCAATGCACCCTTTAAACATTTTGTTTTCAATAATTGTGACTAAGGTTAAAATAAAGTTCAAAAATAGAGATACCCCTTTTTTTATTCATGTAGAGCAGGGGTCTCCAAAATACGGCCCGCGGGCCGGATCCGGCCCGCGCACTCGCGGGGCGATTCGGAACTTGGAATGTGGCCCTCGTGGCCTAGTAAATTAGAGACCTCTGATGTAGAGAATAATTTCAAATATTTTAGCAAGAAACCCATATTTGTTTAACAACATCCAATGGCGCCTCAAAGGGAAATATTTTTCAGTAAGAATCCCATATAAAACAGTAATTGATGAATTAAATCGTAATATATTCCCCATAAGTACTATCACATTGAAATATCCGCACACCAGGAGAAGAAGCGATTGAGATATTCCGCAAGCATTCAAAATGTATGCCACTTTCCGAAGCTTAATATAGGATACAAAGAATGCACCCAAAATATAATCAATAGCTATACTTAGGTGTCTGGATATTTTATATTAATAGCACGATACTTTTGGATCGATAAAAAAAGTCGATGATTGAGGTTTTTAGGATTTTCACCGATTGTGCGTCGTATTCGCCTCGAGATACTCGCAATGAAATATCAACGGATCTAACCCTTTCGCAGATAAATTGATGACATCACAAACGCCTGCCGCGAGGGTTACACATACTCGATAATCCGTTCCGTATCGCTTTAGTCTGGCCTGGCTCGTGGACTTTTATACAATAGTGAAAGGTGCACGCACCCTCAACCAGTCAAACGGGCAGAACTCAAATGACGTCACCAACTCATGCAAAGTGGGTGATAGCGTTATCGGTCTCATTTTATGAGAGAATGTGACAGAACTTCTGGATGAGGAATATTTTTTCGTCGTAACTTTGAATCGAATTATTCCCTTTGAATTTCATCCTTCGATAGAGCTCCGGATTTGAACGATTACTGCATCTGATGATGATTGCAAGACAACCGAAACACGTGCTTGGAGCCGTAAAAATAAAATTCGTGGGCAGTGCGATATCATTGTAGATCATTTGAATGCTTCCATTATTATAAATTATTTTCCAGTGTCCATGAGTCTGACTAAAAAAACATATTTTTGAGAAAAATGGTAGGTGGCAAGATGTTTTCAACCCATCACATGGCATGAATCACTTAAAGTGATTAAAACATTCTAAAAAAAATGATGGCAGAAATGTGCATGAAGGTGAAACTCAATGACACCAAATGAACTAGGCCCATCCTCAGACGCAGAGCGAAACTCCTCTCTCCCAACTGTTAAACTCGGCCTCCCTTTGCGATAAGGAATACCCCACAGAACTTTAGGCACTCCTCATTTCCTGCATCTGTATACACGATTGAAGGCAAGAGGAGAGGTTCTTCGCGTGCAGGGCGTCTAGTATTTCAAAATGGCTTCCCCTTCGACATTCCAATTAGAAGGTCGGGGTCGTGATGCGGAAAACGTGACGCCATCCGCGTGCACTGCACGGACGAGAGCACGAAATCCAATGCAGTCGCGATCCGCGGAAACGTTCTCTGATCCCTACGATTGACGAAGGGATTTAATTTGAGCGTGTACACATCAAGATGGCGCGAATCACTTTCATTTCCTCCATTGTTGAAGTGTACCGTTGCGAGGGCGAAAACGGATATGCCGACGGAAACAATGGACACGGATGGATCAATAAAAAGGTTGCTATGAAACCCCCCTCCGACGTAGACCTCACTACAATGGGTGCCATTGCAGCCACGCGCGAATTCCATTGGCGCAGGACTACCCTTATATGGCATAGTATGTAGATAAGTGTTTATATTACATTAGAAATATATCTTTTAGTTTTTATTAGCTTTGAGTTTGACAATCATAACAAAATAACTTAGCATTTTGTGAATTGCAGTGTTTTACGGAGCAGGAACATGGACACTTGAGAAGGAGGAGGAGAGAAGACAGGAGGCGTTGGATAGGTGGGTATAGAGAAGAAAGGCGAAGTTTTGAAGTGGACGGAGAGAAGGTGGAATAAAGAAGTGCTGGACATGGTGGGTTAGGGTAGGCAGCTTCTAAATGAGATACGGAGGAGACAGAAGGTTTGGATGGAGCGGGTTCTTAGCGGGGAGGTGGAGATTTAAAGCAGTGTTATAGGGTTATAATGTTGGGGTAAATGAGAGAGTGGGAGGAAAAGAATATTAATCTTAGAGGTGGGACATATTTTGAAATGAGGAGAGAAGTCCAGCAGAGAGTTTATATCATGGCTTTCAACGAAAATTTATTTTCTACTTAATTGTAATTAGACTGCTTGAAGTTTCTCAAACACAGATATTTTTTTCCCCCAAGCCTTCCTAAATACTTTCTGAGATTTTCTGAAAATCTTAAATTTGTATCACCTCGATGAAAGGTTAAAATAAGGAGATTAGGAAAAATAATTTAAGAAATAATCCTTGGGGAATTTCATTCAATGCCGCCAGCGTAGTGCGGCCGTAGAAAGTTCACTAATTGATGCATATCAAACTTGTTGCGCACGCCCGACTTCCGCGCAAAGCAAACAGGGAATAATGATAAATGTGGGAATGGAGAAGGGGACGCACAAAGCACGGCTCGACCACGCACGACACGCGAGAAGGAATGACACATTACCCCTCGGATTATCAACTGCGGCGCGATATTTCGGGACATTCCGTCCGAAAGGGTAATGCTGCAAATGCTAATGCGCCTTTCACAACGGAGGGAGGCAGGTCGAAAGGGTTGGTCGGTTGTTTGGCATTTAGGAAATAGCCATAATGAACCCGATCGCAACGAAAAAGATGAATGACACTGGCGCAAGCGGGATTGGATGGAAGTGAGGCGTAATGTCCCGCGGGATTAAACCGAGCAAATGCGAAAGATTTGCGAATCGCACGCGGAAAACATGTCAAGCGAGTGATTTCGTTTCACAGGATTTTCTGGTTTTGCCGTGGTGGAAGGGAAGATAAAAATGTTCGACGGACAATGAGAGGCATCCGTCGCAGCGATCCGTCAGATTTGGAGATAGCGGATTATGATTCGAGGGATTGACATAAAAGTGATACTATTTAAATCTGAACACTCTTATGTTCAATACCCTTAACTTCAGAGATACGTGCCGGCTTAATCTGGATAACTTTAAAATAGAAATATCAAGGTAGTAAAGTATATTATTGCAATGAAAACTTCATTTGCAATTGCAAATTTCCACAAATGCTTTAATTTCAATTCACGACCGCCTACAATACAAGAATCCCGAAGATGATGAATATAAAATGCATCAAAATCGGTCGTCAAATTAAATTATTAGAGAAGAATTATCAGCAAAGTTTAATTTACTAACCCTTAATTTAAGTTAATATCAAATTCATGTACCTCACTTACAAGCATGTAGACAAAATTTCTGTAAATCATAGTTGTAATTACAATACGGGTAGCTCGCCAGCAATGCTGATGGTCGCGGATTCGAACCCCGTTGGTTGCATGCCACGAAATCGTCCAAGGCTCTCTTCCCGTCTGCTTTAAGTTCCCCATAAATAGCTAGTTTATGCTAATACCTATGACTTCTAAAGTCAGATTTTCTAAAATTTATTCGACAAAAGTTAAAAATGATGAGATATTTAAAAAAGTTAAAAATGATGAGATATTTAAATCATAATTTAAAAGTCAGTTCCCATGGAAATCAGAGGAGCCTTAATCACTGCTAAGCTAGATAAGCAACAAAACGACTTCAATTATTTTTGCCGGCTCTTTCCGATTTGGGACCACTGAGGAATATGCCGCGATAAAATCCCATCCAATAACTTTCAACACTTGAGAGTCACGATGAAGAAAATCGGAGTTCCCTCAATAACTCAATTAAAATCAAGTATTCCTGAGTCCCCTTAATAACAACATTGAGACAGTACTGACATCCTTGCGGTTGATATCGGATTTGCATCGCTAAGTAACTATTAGTCATTATTTGACTTGATAGACGAATCATACACACACGCACAAGCTGCTATTCAAAAATATAAAGGGAAGAGCGTCATTACGGATAAAATAACTCATTTAATTTCTCCAGCGTCGACCACGAGAGCTATCTTGAATTTGGACTATTAGCGAGATCAAGCAATGAATCTTATCGCACTTCAACTTCTATATCTCTCAGGTCAGTGATCAGAATTACTGAATATCTCTGAATTTCCTCGATTGCCGGTATGACAGTAAATATCATAGTGTATCAGGAGGCAAAATGCGTATGTGCGACCCGGAACATCGATGCCTGTTCGAGAGTTAATGATAGGCAAATGGGAAGAGTTGGATTCGTAACATGCAAATGACACGGCGAGCGGCAGGGATGGAGGCTTATCGAAGAGACGTGGAGAAGAGACAAAAGAGAGGCTCCTGATCGATAAAAATCATATTCTCCCCCTCAGATGTAGAATAGGGCCAGTTGGAGTGATGCGACCACAGCCCCTGTCACCTCACCTTTATCGGTTGACCGTTATCAATGACCATGGAAGATGCTCGACACGTTGGCACATAGTAATATCCATTTAGATATGCTCGCATAGCCAATCCTTACAACTTTAAATCACAAATTATCACCGCAAATAAGTGAGGTTCGCGGCTGATCAGGCGCTGACTAGCTAATAGTCAGCGAGAGGGCTGTAGACTGTCGTGGATGCGTCAGACAAGAGTTGCAAGGAGTGTGACATGCGCATTAATCACTAGAAGACCAAGATCATGAGGATTTGAAAAGCGCGTCAAGCCACGACCGTGAGACTCAGGGTGAGGTGGAGAAAAACTTGCGCAGGTACAGAAATTCAACTTCTTAGGCGGCACATTATAGGAAAACGGATACGGCAGTAAGTACTTCCGGAAGAGAATTGTGTATGCAAAGGAGGCGTTCATGAACATTACGAATGTTTGAAGTCTTTGTAATCCAGTTTGAATTCCCACCAATTCAATTCGTTCTTCTTTTATTTACAGATTGAGTCAAATTTGTGTTGATTGAATAAGTCAAATTTTGTAACTGCCCCCACGTGTTCCGGCGCGAGGGTAGGCAGTCAGCTTTTGGTCGCCATGTAGAACGGTTGAACGGGAGAGTTCTCCTTTTTTGTAATATATCATCAAACGGGAGTATTGCAATTTCAATTACCATAAACCGCCTGGTCCTTCGAATCATTTATCTTTGTACCCATCGCGTACAACGAAGCTTATAAGAGGATCGCTAAATAAGAGATAAAAGAAAAGGCTAGTAAAGAGTTGTAGAGAAAAGCTCTTGACGGTGCGGAAACATGGGCACTTAGGAAGGAGGACGAGAGAATATTGGAGGCATTCGAGAAGTGGGCGTGGCGAAGAATGGAGAGGGTGAAGTGGATGGAGAGGACGGGGAACAAAGAAGTGCTGAATATGGTGGATGAGGAGAGGCAGCTTCTAGATGAGATACTGAAGAGACAGAAGGTATGAATAGAGCGAGTACTTAGCGGGGAGGGGATATTGAAAACAATTTCAGAGGGTAGAATGTTAGGTAAACGAGGGAGGGGAAGGAAAAGAATAGGATTTTTAGATAGAATGAGAGTGAGTGGGCCTTATTGTTAAATAAAGAGGGATGTCCATGAAGAGAGGGGACACTGCTAGAATACTTCGTACTATGGAAGCCTACTATAATCAGTAGAATACTTTAATACAAAGTAAAATAATTTGAATTTGATGTGCGATCTTTTAACAAGGCGGTAACGAAGCTACACAGAGACAAGAGAGTCAACAGTCAATCAGGTGGAGAATAAATTAGTAATTTTTTTCCGATTGGAATGTGCGCTTCCCGAAGTATTTGTAATCTTTTTGTATTCTAAGCGGGCGTATCCATTATCTCCCCATGCCATCGTGGACGTGATATGAGTTGTGAGGAAGGGAGTGGGAGGGAGCTACGAGATGGTAATCTCTTGGCTTCTTATTAGGGCCACGAATGGCAGCCTACAACCACTGCCTCGGAACTCAACTAGATAAAGTCGAGCGCTACAATAGAGTCCAAATGCGATTTTTAGAGAAAAAATATAGTTTAGTCGGGAATACATCTTTCCGTCGCCTTTAAGAATTTGTGTTTTAAGAATTGACACGAAGCAAGTCATGTTTTATTATAAAACGCGGAAAAAAAATGGATTTATGAGCACTGATAACGGATCAAAAACAACTGTCAACATTTCGTAGTAGTAATCACGACTTTAATATATTATAACGCAATCATGACCTAATTTACAAGCAAAATTGCTTAATTCGAGAAATAAATCGCTTGATTTGCATCAATTCACTGGAAAAACCTAGAGGCAACCCCAAGGGGGAGGAAATTATTATTCCCATTGAATTAATGGTACATAATATAATAATATTTATTTTTTTCGATTCATTGTAGGACAATCCACCCCAGAAGATATCATTTGCAAATGTTTTTACAGTAGATCATAATTCTAAAAAATGCCACTTTAATGCATAAAATTTAGTGTTCACGCAATCTGAATAAACCTTGAAAGGGGAAAAAATTCTTTTCTGTGTCGTAAAAAAATTTTCTGGTTTCCGTAAAACTCCCAGAAATGAGCCCTATTCTGCAAAGAAAAAAAACAAGGAAAATAGCTTTCCAAGGACAGGGAAATAAGCGCAATATTGCTAAGACCATGAGTTACCAAAACAGAGTAGGCGCATCCGAAGGGAGGTTATGCCCTTTGAAGAGATGTAAACGAAGATTTAGAAAGAATACCAAAATATATTGAGATACGTGTCCTACTGCCACTGAAACAATAGCGTTTTTTTTGTTTTCTTTCCATTGTACTCTAAGTTCGGAGAACTCACCCTCCCTGTTCTCATGGGTCTCTTCACATTTCGAACTCCTTCACAATCGCCGATAAAATGAAATAGGTGGAATCGCGATGATAAAATCAAGGAGTGAGGGTAATTAAGGGGTGGAATGAGGCGCCGGAAATCCACCTGGCGGTCGTTGGCCAAACCACTCCTCCAGTCGGTCGTGATCCCACTTGAAGCTCTCCATCGATATCTGCACCCACAATCTTCAGCAACACATCCCCCGGCCCGATGGGAGAATGGTTGGCTTCAGGGAGGGGGAAGGGGAGGGGTCAGGAGGCACCTCGACCCCCGCACCTCAGATTCCTTGCATTCCATCAATGCAAGTAGCGCGCCCTCCCTCGATCCACGACGACCCAAAGGTTCACTTCAAGGAGACAGAATAGAGGAGAGAACACCTAGCCGCTCTCATCGTATATCTCATCGATATCTCTTGCCCCACTCAAGCCTGCTTTACTCGCCGACGGAATGGGATATATTCAGGAGTTCAAGTGACAGACGATAGATTTCAGAGAATGTCTCGTTCACCATTCGGTTTTAATCTGCCATTCTGATGAGAGTCTTCACGAAAATAAAGAGGCCTACGTTTCGATCCTTCGCACATACCTCGAGCACACCGTGGCGAAACATAATGGGGCGTTGACCCTTCTGCAGTTTGGTAGATGATGTCACGAAATCGAAGCTGACAGGGTCATCAACCACTCGTAGGCTTTATGTAAGGGCCTCGGGCAGCCAATTCGTCGATCTCGCTCATGTGAGCGCGACTCCCTCCCTCGATGAAATGTGTTTCTGGCTGAACAAGCGAATGCACGTTGAAGACCTCAGGCGGCCTCAGTTCGCGCATTTCCATCATCATGCATTTGCGAAAGTATGGCTGATTGGTGAAGACTTTTTCGCTCGTCATTACTTTTCAAGTTTATGACCTCATTCAAGGGATAACCTCTCATTTCAGGTAACGAACCACGAGAGCCCGAGGAGTAGCTGAGACGGGAGCATATGCGCAGAAAGACGCCATCGACTTACCTACATTAGGGTTAATGCCGTCGGATTTTCGCCGCAGATAGGTCTATAAGTTGGCGACGGATTTATTAATAAAAATAAGATTCACTTCATCTTTCGAGTCTATTACAACCAACAATAAAATAAAATTTTAAAAAACTATCCCCGTGCGCGTCACATTTTATACACGGCTAGGCCTCGTGATTTCAATTCCATTTGGACTAATTTTCCGCCGAGGAAGGTGGAAATTTTCCCGTCGATTCAAACGTAACGGAGCGATGCATCAACTTTCTGAGGGAGATGCATGGGACAGTTATCAGGGCAGAGTGGTGGCGAGGGCCCTTGATATGCCAAGTAAGTCCCGGGGGCTGGAAACAGTGAGTAAGTAGGGTGGGGGATGGATCGGGATTCCAGGAGACCGTTGTGTGTCGGAGTGGTCGAGTACTCAGAAAACCACACAGCCTGGAATTGGACGGACGGACGGCGGAGTGTCGAGGGAGGACTGCTCTGCTGGATTGGAGCCAACCCGTTGGCAGCTTAACGTTAATGCAAGATACGGGACCTAGGAATGGTAAATGCATCGGTGGCTGAATACTTTGATATGAGGTTTACGAAGAGGCGCTTGCATCACGTATCAGTCGCTCACACCTCCCCCTGACTTGCAACTGAGTCCATGAATGAATTCAAGAGAATATTTAAATGAAAGACAAGGTCTAAATTTAACCTCGACAAACACGAAAGTAGTCTTGCATTACATACAAGTTTTATGTGTCGTATTGCGTGTTTTTCTTGGGAATATATCTCACAAATGTCTTCAATTTCTAAGTTTTATGTTTACATTTTTAATTCAATTGCTCCGTGTGCAAACATTGGAAGTAAATGCTTTTAATACGCCGAGTGTACAGAGCGGAAATAGGATAATATTTTTAAAACTCAGGACAAAAGATATATCAAATGATTATCTCTGAAAACTAGTTCAACATTACTAGGGTAGACAGTATTTTAAGGAAGGTATAAACAAAATACTGATAAAGAAGTCCAAGTAGCTCAGAGAAATCAATATTTTGAAATAAAGTGATCGATCGTAACCTTAGACGCACACAATGCCACATCAATCTCAAATCATATTATCAGACTTTAAAATAACATCCGCATAAATGTCTCGTTTTGTATTTCAGGTTTCAATTATTTCATTAATGCTCCATAAGACCATAGGAATAAATAAATAAAAGGTCGGAGGCGTTCGTATTTTGAGGAGAAAACGTTTCATTCACGACATTTTGTTGAATGGCCGCGAGGGATGGCCGGTAGGTGGCGAGAGAAACAGCGCTGCTTCCCGACAGATGCCCTCCGCAACAAATAAATCTCCGCGCATATCGTCATTGCTTTGTTCTTTCCCCTCGACATTCGCTCCCCTCTCCGCTTGAAAAGACTACAAGGTGGAACAAGGACTACGGCGGCACCTACGGAACACAAAATGAATCTGGAGCTCGTAAATTAACAATTCACCAACAGCGAAAAAAACGCATCATCTTATCATAGCTACTACGATTTCTTTTCAAATTAAGTGTGTGAAACTTTACTTAGCAATGATGTGGGTCGGAAGAAGAATGGAGAAGGTGATGTAGAGGGAGAGGTGGAGAAACGACGAAGTGCTGGACGTGGTGGGTGAAGAAAGGCAGATTCTGGATGAGATACGGAGGATACAGGATGGGAGGGAGTGGGCCTTATTGTGAATTTACGAGGGAAGCGCATGAGGGAATGTAAGTGCGGTCGGGCGGTCTCCCAGAATACTAGCTAAATACTCCATGAAAAACTGCCTTAATCGGTTGAATACTTTAATAATAAATCAACCAAGCACAATAATAAAATTTTTATATACATCGGTTACGGAATCCACCACGAAAAAATACATTTTCTGTATTTTTCCAGGATTCAGAACTTAGTGCTATGCAACTGCTGGTTAAGAAATCTATCTCGCACACCGCAATATCCAGAAAGTTTTATTTCTCAAAATTTATGATTACATCCCAGGCGCATTACAAGTAGAGGACGAAATTGCTCATTTTAACGACGATTGGATTTGCCACTTGCAAATTCGAAGTTGGACTCAAAATTGCCACTTCATTTACAAATTGTAAAATTAAACGATTTCTCTACATCTAATTCATTCAACTCCCAAGGTTCATTTAATAGTTTGCATTTAGCGTAGAGAGGTAACGAAATAAGTAAAAACTTATTTATATATTTCTCCCCATTATTTATGGTCATTTTTGGCGCGCTTCGCTGCTGAGGGGTCCTGGATTCACATCCAGGGCAAAACAAGCGGGAAACCAAAAGATCATCCAAGTGTGAGGTAGTCCAAGGAAAGGAACTGGCACCCCTACCCAGAATGTGCACGCCTCACAACCCGTGGCCTATTCTGGGATGAGCTCTATCCTCTCATCCCCAAACTCACCCTCTGGTTGGATCACTGTGATTGATGCTTCTATTCGTGTCACATTCCTATGACAGAAAAGCAGAACTTTAAGCGTGTCGATTTATTTGTCATTCATTACCAGGGTTGGGCTAGGATACTATAAAATCAGAGAATATCTTAAATGTACCCTAATAACTACCCTACCCACAAAACCCTAATGGATTCTCAGATGATGAAACTTCTGATGATTAAGATGGGCACAAAATCAGACAATAACACGAAAAAAGCACCAAAACTTGGATAGCCAGTTAGTAAATGCAAAAAAAAAGCTTTTGAATTTCGGAGAGAAAATGGTACATTCAAGAGACTCGTGTTGTGAAATCGCCCCAAGTGTCCCTGGAGGCAAAGCAGCCAAGGTGACAGACGGGTGGCCTCCTCCAGAAGAAACACATCTCCGCAGATATCGTCTTTGCTCGCCCCATTCTCCTCCTTCAACTCGCTTCAACTCACAAGAAAAAAGAAGGAGAGACGAAGTTGCGGGTGGAAGGTGGCGATGGGGGGTTGGGGAGATAAAAATTCCAGAAAGGAGACAAAGAGACGTCGCATAAGGAAGAGAGGGTTGCAGGGAAGAGGTGTTTCGCAGCAGGGGTTGCGCCACCTACAATATAATAGAACACGGGGTAAGGGAGACGCGCGTGTCGCCCGGACAAGCCCGGAAACAATGGCCAGAGAGCGAAGAAAATTGTGATACACCATGGGGTAAATCCAGAGAAATAAAAAAGTATTGGCCCGATGTGGGCGGTCTCCGGAATGCGATGCCTAAAAGACTTGAAGAGGGTGACACGAGTCGCATTCTATTGAACACAATGCCAAACATCGCTTTCAAACGGAGGAAATGTAAAGCAATTGAGCAGATACATTGGGTTCAATCGCGGGCGGCCGCTTTCTATGCAGACGAAATTGTTAAAAATACTTTGCTATATTCCACACTTTATTTCAAATGGTACGACCTAGATTTCTACAAATCATGTGAAAGGATGATTGGATGATATTCCAATGATGATAGCATGATATGCAGAAACATGGGGCATACAATTTGAAATAAAAATGGGAATATAACGAAGTATTTTTATTTTTAACATGAAACAGTTCCACAAAGTAACGCCGGAGACTGTGTCTTACATTGTTAAATTTTTATGCAGATGTAGATGCTCAGCCCTTCACGTTGGTTGTAGCACTCAAATGTAGCATTACAATTTCTTCTCACTTACACTATAAGGAACCCCACTTTCAGACTTTTGATTGCATTATTGAAATAGGGAGGACAGTGGAGAATGGGGAATTGTAGCAGTAACTGCGACCTTAATCCAACCGATTTGAAGGACTTCCATACGATTACTCGTAAGAAAAAAACCCATTCCAAGAAAAACAGAAATATTGGATTTCCGGGTCAATTGGCAGCATTCTACATCATCCGCATGACCTAGTTCTCGCTTGCAACTTAACTTAAAGGGGACAGGGGGAACTTACGCTATGCTCTCACATTATATCAAGAGTTTGAACTGCATATAGATTAAAAATTGTTACCTCCTACCCAAATCATAACAGAGTTTTTTATTAAAAAAAAGCAATAGCTTAGGTATGAGTAGGAGTTACGAATTCTTAAAAAATGCATTTAAGTACAAGCGATCAAAAATATTGCTCATGCAACCCCTGGGCTTCAGTATAAGTTTAAAGTTCTCTAAAGAAATAAGTGAGTTGGTAATATGCGCGGCATGAAGAATAAATAAAGACTTATTCCCACATCCACCAATGTTTAAAAAATATCTTAAGAGAATGGAAACATTCAAGAGGCGATTTGCAATTGGTATCATTCCTTAAAGGGCCTTCGCATCCATTAATTATGAGCCGAAGATAATGCGAGGATTGGAGTTAGAAGAGAAAGCAAGAACAAGATTCAAGGAGTCATAGGGAATCTCCAAGTGATAAATTATCCAAATGCCAGACTATGGATGCACCAGTTATTAGGAAACGACATCGGAACTAATCTAAGATATGCATTCAATTTAGAAAGGAAATACATTGTCGAAACGCTCGTCAATCATGTTTTTAATTAGAAAAAAAGAGGGCATACGTTTAAATTACGTTCATAAGTGCCGTTACTACATTTCACAAGCTTAATGTTTATGCTTTACAATGGACCATTGAATTTCAGATTATTTTTATAAGTTTTCTTATCGAGAAAGGCCTATTTAAAGCGCAAAAATCTTATCGCCAATATGCTAAAGCGCTTCACACACTTACTTAAATACGTGTAACCTTTATAGCTATCTGAAGTTAAAATCTTGTCTTTATGCTGCTAATGAATATAATTTTACTGAGAATGTAGTTAAGATTACCGTCATAATTATTTGAAACGCTAATTCAGTTGTGATTGTGGAAAAAATTGAAAACATCTCACTGTGAGCTGGTGCCTCGAATTTCTTTCTCTAATTCGCAATATCATGTATCTCCATTAATTTCCCAAATCATATTCAATAACGCAATAAAAACTCTGGTATAATAATATCTCAATAATAATTGTGTAAATCCTCATAAACGCACCCCACTTGAACCTGTTTCCATTCTTCATCTCATCTAGAAGCTGCCTCCCAGCACCCTCCGTTTCCTGCTCTTCGTCTTTCCTTCTCTCCGTCCAATTCACCTTCTCCATTCTTCTCAACGACCGCATCTCGAAGGAACCCTCTCTTTTCTCTTCCTCTTCCCTCAGCGATCACCGCAACGCGCACTTACGAACAAAACTGAAGCCTTTTCCGATATTTTGTAATACAAATATTTTTAACATATTCACCGACATCCTTACTACCGTTTCTTCCATTCTGCTTCTCAAGTAAAAAGGCAGTTGAATTGTTCCACCCGTTCATATTCGTGACCACTTGGTCTTACATCAAGGCCCATTCGTATTCCTTGCTCTCTAACCTACAACCTGAATCACATGACCATTTTCTAGATAAAAATCAGGGATGGCTGCAATGACAGCTCCAATGATGGCTTTCGGAGAGGTGTCACCGACGCTCCTCACTTACATCACTTTTTTGGCGTCGCATTTTCTATCTTTGAACGCGTGCACGTGAAGCAGCAGCCAATCAGCGCACGAGACCTAACGTAGCCTTATCGTAGCGACGCCATCGAGCTTTGTGATAACTAAAATAGCAGGCATCTAGGGTGCCTAAAATTACCGCCTGATATACAAAATTATGGCTAAAGTGATCATTTTCCCCCGACATTCGAATGTATTGCTATATAATCACTAGACTTGTACGTAAAAACGACCGAGTAATTCAGACTTTGGCAATGGGAAGAAATCTTTCTCTCTTTACACTCAGAACAGCAACAGCCCTGAGGCCCCTTGGACGGCTGGATCCCCTGAAGAGCGTTCTGCCGTGGCGTCTGTCGTGGGTGGGCGGCACCGCCCCCTTCACCGCCCCGCAAGAAACGCCATTCACGCGACCCCCACGCGCAGGAGGGCTTTAAATTCCTCACGGCGTCCGTTCTTGCCTCCGACGCTGACAACGCCTTTCTCACTTTTGGAGCGAGTCAGTCGTCCGTCTGCCAGCGCTTGTGTGAAAGCGCGAATTATTTCACGTCCTCGCCACCCAGCCGTCCGAAGAGTCCATTTCGCAGTCAAACACCTTCATTTCAAACATTTCGCGGTCTCAACAATTCATCTTAATTTATTACTTGATTAAGATATCCATACAAATGCTTCTTAGCTATACGTTTTCTAATCGTCCCTTGATTTCCCCATAAGAGACACGGACAAGATTTATAAGGTCTATTCAATTTGCTGCAATCAATGAAGACTTTATAATAATTTTTATTTTGGAAAACAACAAGAAAAGAAGAAGTTAAACAAATGCTATTTACATACGATCCATCAGTTTTTAATAGAGTATTTGCGTGCGCAAGATTTTTCCACAAAGGTTTTGCTGTGGGTGGTGTGTGGTTTCAAAAAGTCTTGATTTCAGTTTAAAATTTAATTTTCCTTGTTTCGCATGGTAAATACTGATGCCTGGTCGCCCAGCCATCATTTCTTCACATCATGTCGTCTACTTAAACAAAACTTAAATAATAAATTTAAAAAATTCACCAACTTAGTAATGACCTTCAAAGCAGCGTAAATACGATGATGGAAATAGCATCGTATTATAATCCCCCCAGGGCCAACCACCAATCCACTTTCTCTTCAATAAGGGATCGATTGTAGCGCTCACGAAAACCTTCCTCGGGGTAAACATACTCTTACCAGAACATCACGGAACAAAAAAGTAGTCTACAAGTCTAATAACGTTGGATTTCCTTCCATTTAGTACTTCCCTCGTTCACAAAAAATGTTTTTAAACAAACCATTCCTTAACTCCACGGTCTAATCGAATAATAGATAAATAAACAATTATTTGAGAATTACAACGTAAAATGAGAACCACTAGTCACCAAACAATAAATGTAAACAAATAGAAGCCTAACTCCATGAAAAAGAGCTAACTCCATGTTTTGTGTGGAAGTCGACGTCACACGTCGTAAAACATGGAGGTCTAGTGTTTCGGTGAAAATGAAATTTCGTAAATTTTAATCAAGGAAAGTAGAGTTACGATTAATCCCATGAAAATGAAGAGTTTAAATTCAGAATTTTTGGTTAGGGCAGATATTTTCACGCCGTTCCCATGAAAAAAAGCATATTCTCTACTCTACTCATCCGCAATTATCAGAGGCGACCTGTCCATTCTCGTCGGTGGCGACGCGCATACTTCAAACACCCTTTTCGGACCACGCGCCGGGCGCGGAAAATAACTCTCCGCCCTCACCTCTGAGAATACATATACATTTGCACGGTGCACCCTGGGGTTTGAGGCGGGGTTGGGGATGCGCCCCCAGGGGGACATGCACCGACGCGTCGTGGCTCTGCTGGGAAGATGTGGAATTACATTCGCCGCGGGAACGCGCTCCACCCGCGCACGCCGACCCTTCGATGCAGCACCTGTATTCTCGATACGCACGCGGAAGTCTGCGATATTCTCACGAGAGAGATCAGAGCACGTAGATGATAGAGACTGAGGGAAAGTCGCGGAAAAAATACTCAAAAATCTAAGCATCTACCACTACCATATGATGACAAAAGGTTTGACATAGAATGAAGGAATGGACTCTCGTAAATGGACCCTACAGACGAAAAGATTGCAACAATTGCTTACCTCCAACAATTGTTACAAAAAAACTCTACTATTTTCGTTATTTCAAGGCTTAAATAAACTTTAACATCACTGCTGCAGAAATTTCTTCCTTAGAATTTGTACAATTTATAAAGTATCCGGAAATATTATTACGTGCGAATGTGCGTAACTCAATTATACGTAATTTCTAATGGAAATCCATCGGGAAAAATACTCCTGCCTCGAAAATTAGAATTACGGACAGGGAAAAACAAAAAAATATCGGATAAACATCCGGTTTAACATAGCAAGGAGGACAAGAAACGTGCATTTGACATATCTGGTAAAATTTAAGTCGATTTTTTGGGAGTTTATGTTAGTTTACCATCTAATATTCATTGACTCAATTTATGACAACTTTTTTGTACACTATCAAAGACAATTTGCTTATATTTATTTCCTTGCAATTTTTTTCTACGCATTATATAAAAAAATATTACTGGGAACATTTCAGAAAAAATATGATATCAGAGCAGTCAGTCAGTTTCGATGAATATCTGCCCAAAGTTTTTAGATGGTGCCGCTTCAAAGGTTTTTCCGAGTGTTTTAATCCAGAGTCGACCCTGGAAAGTCGAATACTGTCCCTTATTTATGCGTCAGAGTCCAACCATTCGCCTTTGTCCGTAAGTATCCACGCAGTTTGGAGGGGGGAAGTATGTGTGAGGAAGCGGTCGTGGCTATTTGTTAGGTGGACCATGGAAACCATTGTTTCCATCGCGAGTTGGAAGCTCATTCATGTCGTGGTTTTGTTTCCATTGCAACAACGCGTGTCGCGTCCCCGTCCCTGCTTCTCTGGGTGCAAGTGACAGCGCTTGAATCACATCGCCTTCCCTCCACAATCTTTGAGTTAGCCCAGCAGCGTGGAATTCACTCGCAAAACTACTCGAAAGTGGGATTGGATGCGGCCACCCGTGAGCGTATGATTTCGACAGATACCTCTCGCGTTTCGTAGAAACATCAACCAGATAAGAATGTGATTTATCAGTAAGTTTTACCTGCCCGATGCAACCGAACTGCGCAGCCAAGACAGTTCACGAAAAATGTAACTGATATTGAATCGAAGTCATTTGCAGTTCGATTTATATTCTCTTGGGTACGAAATCTCGTTAAATTTATTCCACAATATCGGATTGGGGGCAATTGAAGTTGGCCGTTGAGAAAAGATATTACGTCAACGCATCATGATGGCCACAAGCTAAATTATTTATTAAAAAGTTCACTCGGCAAAAAAGTAGAATTATTTTGGTGGAAAAAATGACAAATTCGAGCATTAGATAATTATTAACAAGAGTAAAACACTACTTGAGTAACATCTAAGAGATAAAGAGAGTCCATTAGAGACTCCCAGATGCTATTATTACGATGTTTGTACAAAAAGCAACACAGAAGAGACATCGCTGCCGCTGAGTAAACAGGAAAAAAATCAGACAAAGACATCTTACCGTAATTGCGTCGTCCCGGCAAACGGAGGAACAGCCAATACCTTTTATGAAGTCTGTTTCCTGGCGACAGCTTTTTGAAGACGACGTAGTCACATGCCTTGCGCGAAAAACAAAAGCGAAGCTATTACAGAGCGCAGCACTGGGATAAATCAGAGAAATGTACATCCTCAGTTATCCATACTAAACGAGAAGTGTCTTTTTTCTGCGATGTGCAATTTTCCAATATTTCCAGAAGAACAGCCCCCGAATGAAATGGTTGGAAAATGGAGTGGATACGGGGGAAGAACATTGGGCCAAGTCAAGCTGCGCTTTGAAAAACAATCCCGCGTAGAACACGTTCCTATGGTATTCATTTTGCCTCCTACGCTATCGGGAATCCAGGCTGAGCGCACCCATGCCTGACTCTACCTGCGAGTGCCGCCAATCAGAAACGGGGAGACAACGAATGCTTCCGAGCGAAACAGCAAAAAGTAGAGAATGTGAGCATGCATTTTTATATTATCAATCGGATATCAGTACGATTAACTCGAGCTATTTAGATTAGACTTGGTTCAATTCCTGATCATACATATTCAAGTTGGTTAGGTCAAGATCTACCTACTTAAAACTTCATTTAATACGTAATCAGGCCTAATCAAGGTAGATAAGACCAGATAAACTTAGATATTTACGTACTCCAGCGGTTGAGGTAGGTTTAAATGGCGGATTTTACAGATCATCCCTCCCTGACTTCCCTTGGACTTAATTCTTCAATTCACAACTACTCTCACATCATTTCCATTTCTCTTTAAGTCCTATTCTCTTCCTGCCCCTTCCACGCATACCCAACAGTCTGCACTCTAACACTAATTTTAACATTCCCTCCCCGCTCGATTCAAACTCTCAGTCCCCTCCGGTTTATAATAATTATCAGAATACATCAAAAAGGAAGATTTCACAGTGCGAAAATCGTAATCACCGGTGCTTAACCGGTGGACATTGGCATTCACGCGCCACCTTTCGGGATATTGCTTGCTTAATCACTTTCGTTAATACGAATTCTGAATTAAAGACGATAGTGTCCCATGTTGTCAGGGAAGAGACACCTGGTAATGATTTTCCCGTCCATTCCAGTAATGTATTTTACGTGACAGTATCACATGGACCGCGCGGCGGGCGTCGCGTCGGGGTCTTCTGGCCATTGGCATTAAGTGGCCGGCCTCGGTGGCGGCAGGAAGAAGTCCTCGCCTGTCAAACCGAAGGTCGCCTGTTTGAGTCCCGCTTGTGTATGTTGCCCTTACCCAGGGCATGGACGTTCGTGTAAATGTAATTGTTCAATGCGATGCAAATCCCGATGAAAAAGGCAAAATAGCCGTGTTTTCAGTGGTGTGGCAACAAATAAGTATAAGAGAAAATAAAAAATTAAATATGAAATGAAAAATATATTTGCACATTTCAGAAGCCAATCTAATTAACCTAGACTTATACGCCAATTAAAAAAAACATCTAGTACAGCGACAAAATATTTCCCCATGATGAAAAGGTATAAATTCATGCCAAGTTTCAAAGATACTCCAGGATCGATCAACAGAAAACATTGACGAGGAATCATGTAGCCATATTTCCCAAAGTTATTACAACAAAATACCATTTATTTATTAATTACGCAGGAAGTTTTTTTGCGCAGGGTTTCTTTTAGGATCGGTGAAAGAGTGCTCCGAAAAGTAAAAAAAAAGAAAAATACTACGACGAATGGCAAATTCTAATACGATCTCCAATCAGACTTCCCTTCTCTCGAACGCAAAGGGACGCCGACAATAATAATGATTGGGCAGAGAAGAAATTGAGTGCTAGATGGCGTTTCCAATCGCTTTCTGCGTACCGTCCATGGAACGAAATCGCTCACGGCTGCTAAAAAAAATAATAAAGAAAGTAAAAGAGTTTTGCATGAAATAGGATTGCTACGGTGCGGCACAAAATTTCAACTGCAAAATTACAAATGGGAAGCGACTGAAAAACGAGGAAAAAATTAAAAAGAGAAATGAAAAAATGATGAAGGCTGGTTCATTGCAGTCTCCTTTTAACGGCCTCCCTCCCTTAGGGGACAAAAAAAAGATATGCTTTCCAGCGAGCGAAGCGTTTTTCAAAATACATTCTTCGTCAGAGCGATCGCAGCAAACCGAGAAAGATCCGAGTTCGCAAATTAGTTGAATATTTCACGCCAGGAGGCCTTCACACGGCACGAGATATTGTGTGGAAAAAATGCGAATCAACACAGCGCAGCAGAAGCTACCGTGTGTGGGATCTTTCAAAAGAAAAGTGGATGTGAAACACACCAGCTGCTCCATCCACAGACCAATTATCCACAACGGAAGGAACATTCTGAATCAAAGACAGTCCCGTTCAATCAAATTGACAACTTTCTCTTTTGATCTAGCCCAAGAATGCTGGTTTTTACAACGGTGGCCACTCAGCATTGTTACATTATTCACGGATATTAACTACACATAACTATCAGAGATACAAGGAATATAATTTTATGTCTAACTATTAATTGGATGCTTTAGCTTGAAGTATAAATACTGTTAGTTAAAAAAAAGTAAATTATGCACGATTCCCGAAAGTAAAAATATATCCATTTTAGTACAAAACAAAATTTGATAATTTTGTCAAAATTACGCATTGCATTTGTTATAGATAGAAATAACAAGTGCATACTCTCCAAACCAGGTTGGTTTAGATTCGTTAAGAACGAGAGTTATTGCTCAGACTTTCATAGTGGCAGAGGGGGGACAGCTACTTTCCCATGGCAATTTAGCAGGGCGAGGTATTTCGCAAACAACATCATAGCCATTAGACTCCTTCGCCTACAGTCATAAAGGGTGGTCAAGAAGGTAAACCGATATTTTTTCTTCATGCGTTTGGACAGTTTTCTGAGGAATTTTATACGGAGAATAGTCACAAAAAATTCAGACTTGGCGGTTTTCAGTAGAGCAGTTCCACGTATGGGAAGGATGCCAAAGGATAACGGATGCAAGAGTAAGGGCATGAGAAAGAGAACTGCGTCAGCAAAGAAGGCGTTCAGGAAGAGATGATGAGAGAATTGTTATGCAAGAGTTAAAAGTAAATTGCCAGTGAAACGTCTGATAAGGAGAGCAGCGCTTTACGGTGCGGAAACGTGGACACTTAGGAAGGAGGACGAGAAAAGACAGGAGGCGTTGGAGATGTTGTTAAGGAGAAGAATGGAGAAGGTGAAGTAGGAGGAGGCTAGACAAAGTGCTGGACATGGTGGGTGAGGAGAGAGGAATTCTTGATGAGATACGAACGAGACGGAAAGATATGGGGATTGCTTCAACCGGGATTTGAACCTGAGACCCTTTGGGCATTCTACTCACTTGGCCACCAAGCTCACTGCGTTTATACTAAAATGTACTTGTTATGAGGAAAACTGATACAGAAAGGGCATCAGGAAGAGAATTGCTACATCAATCATGAATAAAGGGAACTAATAAGATGATTATTATGCAAGAATTAAGAGAACAAGCTAGTGGAGAGTCTTATCTTGAGTGTAGCACTTTACGGCGCGGAAACGTAGACACTGAGGAGGAAGGACGAGAGAAGACTGAAAGCATTCGAGATGTGGGTGTAGCGAAGAATGGAGAAGGTGAAGTGGACGGTCAATAGAAGGAACGACGAAGCGCTGGGCATGGCGGGTGAGTAGGGGCAGCTTTTAGATGAGATACGGAGGAGACAGAAGGTATGGATAGAGCGAGTACTTAGCGGGGAGAGAAACTGTGTTGGAGGGTAGAATGTTGGGTAAACGAGGGAGAGGAAGGAAGAGAATAAGATTCATGGATAGCATTAAAGGAAATAGGTCTTACTGGTAGTTGGAATTAGATATTGAAGTAAAGTATTCGGTGTGAAGCCTCTAATGATTAATTCTTGCTCTTCTTTGTGTCCATAAAAGCGGATACTTTTCCAACGAGAAGAAATTCACATCATGTTTTTGTGGCTTGTATAAACTCACTCCTAAAATTCGACGGCATTTACCCTTTCGGAGATTATTTGATAATGTCACGAGGTCAAGTGGCCTCGCGCATCGGACTCGCGTGGCTCTTTGTTGTTTACTAACCTGCTTGCGATTATTACCTCAATGACAGACTATGCGTGAGTGAGTGAACGAATCGGAATTCTAATGACGTCACTAACTCATGGAAAGTGGGCGGCATCTTTTGCGATCTCTTATTCCCAAATAACAAAACAATGGATGAATGGGGACGTATTTTTTCTCGACTTAATTTATCCTTTACCTCCGTATGGAAAATGCTATACGCTGCGATTTTTGATATGTTTAAGCAACCCCACTATATGATATTTGACGTCTTTAATCTGACTGCCATTTGCTATTATCTATCACCATCTAATAACAGTTAGTGACAGACAGTTATTACCTGACAGAAGGTATGGATAGAGCGAGTACTGAGCGGGGAGGGGATGTCGAAAAGAGAGGCTAGAATGCTCGGTAAACGAAGGAGAGGAAAGAAAAGAATAGGATTTAATGATGGAATAAAATGAAACCTTATTGTAAACTGAAACAAGAAAGGTGCAATCTGAACAGACTCAGCTAAGTTGCAAAACACTCCCTGTAAAACTACCTTAAACTTTGCATTACTCTTATGATATATTTAAGTCTTTGGTCTTAAATCACGATGGCGCCGAACGCATAATAACGCCGGCGTTCTCGAGACCGGACCACAATGAGGGGCGATTACATTACGTGCAAACTGATTGGAGTCACAATAGGCGTAGTAAAAGGGTATTTGTGACAGCATGAATAGATAGCTTTCACTACGACCACGCAAGTCGATGAGCTAGAGCGGTCCACGTGGCGAGAGGAGGAGAAGTGCGTGTGGTGAGGCGAAAAAGAGAGAAAGAGAGAGTAATAAATGTTGCCTCCCTCTCTCTACGCATAAATCAATAATTACGCGGGTCCTTGTTACCACCACCAACGAGCAGGAGGAAAGAGAAAAGAGGCGGTTGCCATGGAGACCGGGGGCCGTAATTACTTGTCGCACTGACGCCTCACCTCCCCCCCTCCCCCATCCCCCTCTACGACAGCTGCAACGCACGAATGCAGGAAGACGCAAGGGAGAATTGTGAAATGAAAAATACACGCCTTCAGTGCGTCCACGGCGACGCATTCCGGAGAATATGAGTGAGCGCCATTTAAAAACAACTTAAATTGACGCAACAATGGAGTTGAAAACTTGAGATGAGATGTTATTGGTTCGCAACAGCTTAAAGTGGCGCAACTAGACTTGGAATCCTCATTAGTAGAAAAAAATATCAAATGTCTACTAGAATGTGCAAGTATCAATTAAAATAATCTTACGTAAGCAATGAAAACTATCGCTTAAATAGATCTAATGATTTAAACATGGTCTGAGCTATGATTGGTGAAATATTTCAATGATATAGATCTGGGTGATATCAAATAGTGTTACGCCAAGTTAATTTGGGTGAACGGGGCTTTAAGTTGCACTATTTGTCGATCATTCTGATTGAAGGAGGAAGCATTTAAGGAAAGAGGTGATTGCAAGCTATAGAAAAAAGACAACTGAGATCTTATGGATTGCAGAAAATTACAGTTTCAATAGTGGTTATACCTTTAAGACGCACCTATGAAAAGCACCCTATGGCTTAAAAAATTGTATTCGCCCTCAGATTTCTCACAAAGAAGATAATGGAGAGGAAAAAATAGTATACTTCACATTTTTTCACGTCTTAAGTCTTTTGATAAAGTGGGTTGGCGTGCGATGCCTAAAAGAAATTGGAGAGTTATATAATGACCCGAGATTATCTACAACCTATATAGAAACCAAGAAGCCGTAACATGTGTAAAAGCCTAAACATAAATTTTATCCCTCCCTACACATAGACCTGAAAGAATTAATCCGTGAATTCAATAAAATACGACGCGATTCGTCAAAAATTGCTACGGCCTTACAGAAAGCGTTTCTTATGTCAGCTTTCACACGCATTAAGCTCGGATCCTCTGGAGACTCGGTGGCTGCGCGCTAGGCATAGATTGCTTGAGCAAATGTGAATAGATATCTTTAGGGGCGACAAGCAGAACGCAAAGATATTACCTCACTAAATTTCTAGGTACGACAGATACGATAAATTAAGGGAGAGATATTTTGCCTAGCGGATAGGTATGTGAATTCGTTTTCCCAACGGAACAATGAAGGACTTTAATAACTGCTAGATATGGGTCTCAGCAGGCACATTTAATTCTCTTTCTCAATTTCTTTTTCTTTCTGTTAACGGCTGGTGTCCTGACAACCCCCGCCACACGCCTATTGATGCGGCTTGCATTGGGGTAGAGTGTAAATGTAGACGCTAAGGGACTCAAAGCATTACCAATGATTCGGAAGTAGAACCAGAAACTTTCTCGACGTCCTCGATTGTAAAAGTAACTGATGGAGGAGGGGTAGGGCGGGTTAGAGGAAAGGGAGGAATCTACGACCAGCCGTCCATCCTTGCCTTACTTCGCGTCTAGTTCAGAGACAAGGTTAAGTTTGCAGAGAGAGAGTGCCCTCCTCCCCCTTGGGGTGGAAAGCGAGACTTTGACGGAGGGATGGTTCTTCTTCTTCGAAGTTGGATGGTCGTCCCCGAGGGATGACAGTGGCGCCGAATAATTGAAGCGTGGGCTGACGGAACCAATTATGCATGAGAGCCATCCATCCATCCATCCATCCTGGTGCAGCCTTCCCAGAGAGCCCCACGAAACGAAATTGCCCACTGACGAATGGATTACATAACCCCAGCACAAATTAGCAGGCGAAAGGATACGGTTACGAATCCCTTCAGAAGCTAACGGCTTATCCTTACACGTCTCAACGCAATATCAGTTTTTGTTTTGCATTAAAAAAATAATTTATTTTCGTCAGTGTTCAGTCATTGTTTTTCCAGGAAATTAATGCGTAATAACTATTGATTGAAGCTAGCCAATTTAAAATCTAATGCACCGTTGTAGGCAGTAGAATAAATAATAAATAAATAATGCCTAAAAATATTCTTAGGAGTACTTCACCCATACAACATATTGGGAGGAAATACTTTCAGGTTGAACATAAAGTTATGAATTAAAATGTCGAAGTTTTAAAGAAATTCAAATCTCGGACATCATGACTTGAGGTTTTAGAAGGCTAACACATATGGAAACATGAATGACGAGAGTTCTTTTTGACCTAAAACACAATTAGCTACTTACGTTAGAAAGCGTTTTCGTCATTTAACACCGAATGCCTATAAACCCCAAAAGAGGGATGCATGGCATTTATAACGGGACGAATCACAAATTGCAACTTGGGAGGTCGTCGGTGATAATGTGAAAGCGATGAAAGGATAATAAAGCGGAACAGAGTAATTAAAGGAGGAAATTTCACGGCAGAACACCCAACAACATGCGACATTTAAACAGAGCATATTTTGGGGAAAAAATAAGATCAGTCATCAAAGATAGAATGTGATGGAGACAAAATACTCAGTAAAATATATTTCTAAATGTAGTTGCCTGAATCTCCATCATCAGCTATTTGAAAAAAATAACAAAACAAGCGAATCAACGATTTCAAATTGCCATGATTGCTTTCACAAGTAACAAATACCTCGCCGCCGTAAACTATTGCTTTCATACCTCGATTCCAAAACGGACGCAATTCCCTACAAACAATATCGGAGATGATGATCTCTACTGGCCATACGAGGGAATAGCATTCATACACACACACATAAACTCCATGATTTGACCGAGCAGAGTTGAAATCGTAAATATGTTCTAAATGACACATAAAAGGCTATGCATTAATTTTACAATGGGAGTAACATATAAAAATAATGAGCTAAAAACAAAAAGCTGTTGATTTCAAAAATAAAATCTATATACACCTGCACTCCAGAGTATGGATACGTTCTCATACTTTCTCGCTTCTATCAAAGAAACTCCGTGCCTCTTTCGTCAACTCATTAAGATTCAACAACTGAGATATTCCGAGGTGCAATGTTGAATGCGGCCACGAACCACACAAACACGAACACGGGCCTCGATTGGGTGAAAGAGGAAATCTCATAGGAAGACGGTAGAAAAAACAAGAGAAACTATTCGAATGATTTAGAACGAATTTATGGATGTGTGTGTGCAGGACATGATTGAAACTTGTCAAGGAGCATAAGGCAAAGCTCTTCAGAGGTGAATAAAAACATGAGATAGTCAAGGGACTACAGAACAATAGTATGGACTGAAATAATGAAGGTAGGTTCATGATCCACTTCGACGCTTTGATAAGTTGTATATTTAAAAACTTTTATTCATGAAAATAAAATTCAAAAAGGAACTGTAACGAAATAAAATTCAAAACATAATTAGTCAAGGTAAATGAAAACTATTGCAAATAGCAATATCATTTCAATGACCATGAAATTACTCTTGAATGAATATTACCGCCTCATCCACAGTAAAATATTATTTTCGCTGAAAATAAATTTAAAAAATATGACTACTATAAAACTAAGGAAGACAATTTCAGGAAAGATCGATAATTGCACTCTTACCCCGAAATAAATGGCTAACGATATCGATTCACCGAAATTTTCCGAAAAGGTACCGATATTGGGAACATAATGCTGAACTCAATAGATTGAAGGCGATTTCATTCGGTACCTATGCATAAGTATCGCAGATTTATATTAATTCTGCTTAATTACCAACAAGCGCAACACTATGATATATACAAGTGAAAGAAGAAGGTACTGCAGATCTTTAGGTCTTTATATCTTCGTTTAAACATCTTCGCTGAGGTCATTAATTTTACAATGGGAGTAACATATAAAACTAATGAGCTCAAAACAAAAAGCTGTTGATTTCAAAAATAAAATCTATTTACACCTGCACTCCAGAGTATGGATACGTTCTCATACTTTCTCGCTTCTATCAACTGTTAGTTCTGTGCGCTGAAGAATCACAGGAAACGCCCGACTTCACGGCCATTTTGAGTGCCGCGTGTCCTCTTTTTCTACCCCATCCAAAAAGTTCTCAGGTCGCCTGAAGACGTTTTCACTTTGAAAAATAAAAGAAGACGATGGGGCCAAGAGCTGACCCTTGAGGGACTCCGTCTCGAGCGAATCGAATATGGCGTCTGGCCGCGGGAGCAAGTGGCGGAGAGCAAAGAAAGTGCATTAAAAGGAGGGAGCAGACAAGGAAGCCTGGTCGGGAGAGGAAGAGAGTTCGAGCGAATGGCTAATAGACTGGGCTCACCCTCGTGAATGCGGACTGGCTTGCCTCGCGGGCGAATGCATTTATGCGGACGTGTGTGCATAAAACTAAAGGAGGGAAGAGGTGAGACTAAGATAGCGAATGAGAGAGAGAGGCGGCGTGGAGCGAAGAAGATAGCGTTGTGATGGGAATGGACGCATCGACTCAACTGACGGAGAGAGTGTGAGGCGAAAAAAAAGGACACTTGGGAGCGTATCTGACGCCGGAGCGAGTTGGAAGGGAAATGCGCCAACATCCTCTCTCAAACGACAACAATATTTAAGCGCGCAGAAATGAAACACCTGGCCATTTGTGCGAGCCACTCGCCGAGAGGATAACGGCAAATGGGAGGAGATGCAAAAATAATGGCGCACGTTTAGACGCAAAACTGACGGAAAATTAATTCGGGGGAGGATGCAATGAAACGACCTCATGCTTCAGAGCGGACAGGATTAAATTCTCCTGAAGATGTAGCAGGAAAGAGAACGTTTAAAATCGGATGGCTACGATTTCTCCTCAGATACTTCCGAGCACACTACACACTTTCAGCCGTCACTCCGTGGTGAGCCATAACATGGAAGGTAAAGTAGGTTTTTTACTCCACCAGTATTAAAGTAGTTGGATTTAAGTACTCAGTAAATATGCTAAATAACTCCGTGTATTCCGGTACCTTTACAATGGGAACCAAACGGCTAAAAATTATTGTAAACCACTCGCCATATACAAACAATATTATCAGGCAACGTCACCATCCGGCAACAAGAAAAATACGCTTAAGTCTCTATTTCTGAGAGCTCAATGAAATTATTGCTCACAAAAATTATGCTTAGGTACTATCGGTAAAAGGGCAATAACTTAAAGTGCTCAATTTTAAAATGGAATGAGCGATCATCGAGATATTGGTCTTCAAATAGAGCTGATAGAATATTGCGTTGCGGTGGTTACCGCTAAGAGTAGCAATTGCCATGAGACCAGCGGAAAAGGGTTGAAAGTTCGTTGAACTGTCGACCGGAAGTTGTAATGGCCACTTCCAACTAATCACCCATTCAAGTGATACGCGGGACTCTTCTACGGTGAGAAGGACTCAATGGAACTGCTCCCCTAAGAAATTCCAAATGGCCAAACCAAAAATGAGCCCATTTTCACACAAACGCACAGATTAGCAAATCACGCCTCGTTAGTCCTTATCCGCTTCCGGAGATAAAAAAAATCTTCAGGTGATCCAAAACGGAGTCATTGCATTTCCATCATATCAAGTAATATTACATTTCTAGAAATTTCACCCGTGTTTACAAAACTTTTTTTTCTGATTTTTATCAGAAAAAAGAAAAAAAAATTCTTTCGTAGAATTCTGATTGATGCAGTTATTGCCCAGTGTAATCATCTTACAGTAAAGCAATTGTAAGGGCGAAAGCGCCTTTAAACTAGGTTGAATACGTTTCACGCACCAATGATCAAATAAAAGGATCGTTAAAGGTTTTGAAAATTGAATTTGACTTTAGGGAATGCAGGATATATATACATTCCCATCGCTCAAAAAATCTCTCGGTGTTTGAGCCGATTGGTTCGGATAGGTTATGGTACAGCTCACCCCAAACTAAGGTAGGTTTAAAGAAAAATACTGTTTAAAGAAAAAAAAATAGCCACAATTGTAACTTAGGGTCAAAGAAAAAAAAAGCTGCACACAGGGGTTCATAGAAAAAAGTTATCGTGGACTGGACGCCATTTGTCATTCCTTTGCAGGACTAACAGCTTAGTGCCGCACAAAAAAAATTGAAATTGAGCTGTTCCTTATCATCGCAAAGATATCATTTCCGAGTCCAATTCTCAATCTCATATTATGTCATAGTTACTATTCATTTCGAAGTGCCTCCTTCCACGATTCACAGTTAGCGCTAACAAAACACGACCGTTGCTAACCGACCTTCACGCAGGATTTACAAGGAAATGGGATCTGAGACAAAGTTGAATTTTATAAGGCACGATTCATCGCACACTGCTCCCTGTTAACATTTCAACAGTGTTTAAACACAGCATAATTAAGAGCGAGATACGATTCAAACGTCATTTTTATAAAGGTTTCAAAATATGCTCTTATTATTGAACTTGAACGACGCACGGCCGCAAGGAAAAATACTTTCAAATATATATTTCGGGGAATTTTCATTAGGAAATTCGCTATTTCATACCGGCTCTCATGGCGGAATAATGTCAATCACAGTTAATAATGCTATACTTCATTTTGATTACGAAATGATTTTATGTTTATTATACCAGGATGATCATGATCAAATTAAACTGATGTCATCTCACGACTAGTTCACTTATTCGTAAATTAATGCCACAAAAAATTAAATTCAAATCGTCAGCTGAAAAAATTGAAGAAGTTATGTAATAAAAACATCGAGATTACATTATCAACATCTTTCATCTTCTAAATTTTGCTTTTTAACCTCAATGGATGTCTTTTATGATGGAAAATATTTCCTTGATAAAATACCGATAGTCATTTATTTTGAATCGAAAATGTGGTGATGTTATCGCCGTCAACAATGGCATCATGCCTCTATATATAAATGCCTCCCGTGTCTCAATTTCACACCTGACCATGGGCGGAATGAATCTTCGGTCTAGCTTCATGTAACATAACACACGTGCACAGTCACAACACAAATGGAGTCACGACGAGGACTAGAACGTCAGGCAATAGTCCGGACATTCCGCGTCGTGTTTACCCTTCGAAGAGAAGAGGAGAAAATCAACTCTAGTCATCTACGTTGCATACAACGCGTGCATGCACGCGATGACATTCGCTGGGCGGTGAAATACGAAAGGCATCCCGACAGGGAAAGAAGGAAGAGAGGCACGATGAGAGAACATTCGCTGCCTCGCACTTCTTTTGTTCTCTTTATTCCTACCAAGAATGGGGGAGGCGTAAACATGCAAGGCAGACTGTAAATATATTATTTGAAATCCAACTTTTTAAACTTCTCAACTGTCTTTTTTATTCTTCCTCGTCTGTTTTCTTCAACAGAGGAGCTCAGCGTAAAAAGCACGAATGAAATATTTTTAATACCTGAGAACCATCAAGATCACGGTCATTGTAAAGACGACGTATTCGAATAGTTGTCCGACCAAAAAAAAGATCCAGGTAATCGATTTAAGAATACGCTATTAAATCCTGAGTGTCGCGAAATAGATGGGAAATTTCATAGGTACGCAATTGTCAAATCTAAGTCGAAACGTAAAAATCTCGAAATTTCATATGATATGAGCACTAATATGCTAGTAGAATTCGAATACAAATATCTCAATTAGACTTTTAAAATGAATAAAATCAATTTAAGAGTCGCTTAATTATACCACACAAACTTTTTGATGGGGCTAAAATCCAACGGGTCAACCTCACCATGAAATAAATGATTGATGACTTCAATACATTAACAATTTCTGCGCGACTGAGTACAAAGTTACTTTTTATTTGAAGGATTAAATTATGCGATTTGTATTAAATGGTTACCAACGTTACTTACCGGCCGTCACCACTTTTAAATTCTTCCCCCACATCACATATCTCATCTCTACGTTTCATTTCCGTCGCTTCCTTTCGTGAGTGCCATTTGACTTCGAAAACCCAACCGTCAAATGTCACGGGCGTCGAACAGTCGCGTGCTATCCAATGCATCCCCCTCCCTCAACTTTCGCTTCACAAACAATCCCCACCCTCTCTGTATTCAATTTCTTTTTTTCTGTTGCTCGCCCAGGCGTGCGGGAGTCATGTCCTGAATCGGTAAACGGATCCGACACCCACTCCAAGGTGTGACACTGACGCCTTCGAAATAGTAAGTGCCCCTCGCCGCCAAGCTACCTACCAACACTTCACACGCCCCCACAAACCGGCGTCTTTCTAACGGATCGGGTGAGACATGTGAACTCGCTTGTTCTATAATTGAGCCTCACATTCAGAAAATAACATCTTATCACAATATCATTGCTCTGACACACTAGGTAAATCTATGGTTGCCTGGGTGATAAAGTACGAATTGTGAAAGCAACGCCTCACAAAGATTTCTTTCCCAAATGTTCATGTATTTCAATTTTAAGCCAAAATTTGACTGTTTTCAAATTTAATCCCAGAACCATTTTAATATGCTTGCGAAAAACTAGGTCTTCGTATAGCTAACTAATTTGAGCTTGACCACACAAGCCTTGAGCTCTTATTTGCAGCCTCTGAATTCATTTTGAAACTCCTGATTGCGGTGAAGAAGCTGCGTAGCACTTGTTTTATTTTCTCCCTGCCTTCCGATCAACTTGTAATCAAGTTTTTCATTTATTTCCGGTGGTTCCTACTCAAGCATAAACAAGAGCGAGCCTCTTCGCATGACAGCAAGATAACACTTCTTAAATTCACCATATTCCTCACCGAACCTTCTCCAACCTTTCCGCGTCAGAGGAGATCCCAACGATGGCGCATGCAGGAGGCCGATCGGGCATCGAACTAAAATTATGTCTATAGAAAGGAAAATTGTACCGTCAAAACTCATATGTATAGTTCACAACTGAGAGATAAAAGATTAGCTTGACGCTCTTTAAAAACATAGGTAATGCATACCGATAAGTACTATGCTATGAAAACTTAAGCATGATAGATAAATTCAAATATTTGGGCAGCATATTAAAGGAAAATGGATAAAGCAGTAAGGATCAGGAAGGGAATTATGTTAGCAAAGTAGGCGTCCATTAAAAGGAAGGAACTTATGAGAGGATCGTTATGTAAGATCGTTTTAAGAAAATGTAATTTAAAAGTCTGATATGGACTGTACGACTTTACGGAGCGGAAACATGGATGCTTAGGAAGGAGTAGGAGAGAAGACTGGAGGAGTTCGAGGTGTGGATCTGGAGAAGAATAGGGTTGGTGAAGTGGACGGAAAGGAGGAGAAATGACGAAGCGCTGGATATGGTGTGTGTAGAGAGACACCTTCTGGATGAGATACGGAGGAGACAGAAGGTATGGATGGAGCGAGTATTGAGGGGGAGGAGATGTTGAAAAAAGAGTTAGGGGGTAGAATGTTAGGGAAACGAGGGAGAGGAAGGAAAAGGATAGGATTTTTTTTAGACAGAATGAAAGGGAGTGGGCAATATTACGGATTGAAGAGGGAAGTCCATGAAGGATGGGGAGACTGCCAAAATACTTCTTAAACACCCCATGCAAACGGACGGTCGAATAATTTAATAGTAAGCACTGTTGACGGCGGTGTACCACAGAGAAAGTAGAGATCAATCTTTTAAAAAATTTGGTTGAAAATAATTACTGACGGTAGGATAAATCTCAACTTTAAGGTACCCCAAAATACGGGTGGCTGTAGATGTATTTACAATTGCTGGAAATTTCTAAAGGCCTTCACAGACATTTTTTGGGAAATTATGATATCAAATTTATGATTTTTCAAGCGTGCACCTTTTATGGAATAACACCATGATAATTTTTGCATCGAGAGTGCACTTCCAAATTCATACAGTGGAATGAAAGAAAAGCATTATGACACGCAGCCAACATTCTAGGTTCCTGAAACGTTTACTGCAGTACCTACACTGTAACGAAGCAGTGTTATCATAATAATAAAAAAATAATAACTTGCGCCTGAAGATGATGATAATTCATCGAAACCCGGATCACGCAATTGCAAAAAAGAAGTGGTTTAAGTAATAGCGTAAAAATCCAAGAAACCTTAGTGTTATTATATCTCGAAATATCTTGAGAGCACTCCGGCAAACAAGATTAGAGGAGCTTCCTTGAGCCCAAAAAGGAATTCCGCCCTCTTCGTGGAACTATGCTAAAAAGAGGCGCTCACAGGAGATTCCCGGAAGAGAACTATAGTATTCATAATAGAAGTCGCCTCTCTACTCTCTCCATGAAAGAGATTTCTCGTCGTTATGGAGAGAGACAAGGCTTTTCAGCGGATGGCATGACAACAATACTGACATAGACGTGATGAGCGAGAAATGAAAAATAATCATGCGAGATCATTGAAATTTCATGCTCAGTGCGTATGGAAGAATAACAAAGCGACAGGAAATAATGAGCAGAAATATGATCCACATGAAAAAAATTACTTTGCATTGCAAAACAAAATATTCCGTAATTATTCTTTGTTATTATTGCAGTTCATTATTTCCATTATGAAGCACTTTCAAAAAGGAAATTTGAGTTCCGTGAATTAGAGATGTCTAAAACAAAGACATTTTTAAAAGTGAGAAGTGGTATTCAAATATTAATAAAAATTTAGATGCACACAATGAGATAAAAAAGGAAATGATAAAAACTACTTTATCAAAGGATTTTCTACAAAAATTGAAGCGACCATAAAACATCCGGCAAAGGTAACTCTCAAGCATAAACACAGCTCTTATGACCCGCAATTATCACTTGAAGTTCCAATTATATTTTTAAATAGGCACAGGGATTACTTGGCAATCATCTACATATATCCATTAAGACACCTAATTAAAAGACCATGGCACTCCCTTTAATGAATGCCTACTGTCCCAACGAGCATAAAAAGTCGCCAACATCAAAAGAAGCACAAAATTTACTCACACTACTGACACTAAAGTATCCAAATAACAGGACAAAAGGAGGCTCACAATACGAGTAGATATTAAAGATGAATATGATATGCGGACGAAAACGTCTGCAAGACACGGACACTCACCAATGCAATACGTTGGTTGCAGTAAAAATTTTAGCTGTGCAAGATCTCACTACCCGGCATCGGCTACTCTACGATTCTCACCTGAAAATAGAAAAACATATCGTGTAGACAAAATATATGACATTACACAAGTTATTGCACAATGATTAATTAAAATACCTTCGGTGATAATCAAATACGAGAATATTTAGTAAAAATATTCAAGTTATGTGATATAAAGAGGGAAGGAAGTGGATTTTTCCCAAAAGAAAAGAACGAATTTGTGTTTTACTTTTTGCTAAATGATATTCATATATTTCGCGAATTCTCGTACCTTTCTTAACTTCTATTTCCAATTTTCCATACATTACTCCGATTTTAAGTTTTTAAGTTTCCATTAAAAGTGTGAGAACTTAGAAGAGAAAATGCTAATAACTGCATAAAGCCGTTATATTTTATGATGATAACAAAAACAGAAGATTCACATAAAGAGGATAAATGAATGTCAATGAAGTTGACTCAGCATGGAACTTATTTCCACAATGCACAAAGGAAATGTGGCACCAAAACTAGTGCCTTGAATGATTATAATTATAATTTTATTCTTCTCTTATCAATTTTTTGCCAATTATATTATTGCCATTTATTCTATAAACCAACCTATACGCTCGAGTAGAGAAAAATTAAAATACTATAGAAAAAATAGAGAAAAAGATTTGCTTTCGTGTTTAGGTGTCAAATTCATAGTTTTTCACCATCGTAAATATAACGTGTTCAATATTGGAAATTAACGGATGATTTCTAATCCCTCTAGTCACACTGCGGGCATTTTTGAAAAGCGATAAAATCAACAACCTACAAATCAAATACAAAAAACAAGCTGACAGACTGGTGTCTCCTCTATGTAATCCCTTCGGTTATAATCAAGTACATCTGTTTATTACTGCATATTCGGGCGCATTGACATCAGTTCCCAATAATTCCGCACCGTGGCGATGAGTGCAAAGCGATCCATTAATTCCCAATCGGCGATACATAATATTTTCAACCGCGAGTAATTCCACTGAAAAGTGATGAACTTGATAGAATACTTCGTTACAAATCAAAACTGTAGTCAAGAGCCCTTTTTATAGATCATTCCTCCTTGTAATTTGGATCGCTCTGCCCGTCAGCGAAGCGAGTGACAATTTCAGTGAACCCATTGAAAAGTGTTGCGGGAGACGACACAACTGGGGAACCCGCAATCGCAATATTCGCGATTCTAACACTCGGCGCCTGAAACATACGAATAACACCGCCCGCTTCTTTCGAAAGAGAGCATCTGCCGGTGCGGCTGGATCCGGTTCACGCGATGTGCTAACAGCGACCGCCAAGGGACGGCCGCGGGCAATTCAACCAAAGAATGGCCCTCGAACAAAACGAACGGAAAAGAGAGCGTTTGAATGGAGATTCGGAAAGCAACCGCATCGTATTGTTCTTTCTCCCCGATGAGGCTGTGTTGTCCTTGAAAGGAAGGAAGATAATCGGGCGAAGGAACAAGACAGCAAGCCACTGTTACCGCTGCCTCAACAGAAAGAAGACGCCCATTAAGATATTTTTCATACAGGTACAAAAAAACTGATGCCAAGGTTTTTTTTCAACCAAGCCGAAACAATTGAAGCCCGAAAATGGGCACGGCCAAAAAAGTACGAAGAAATTTTGGTAACCTTGACCTCTCACCTTGAAGTCCATTAGTTTGAAAGTACTCGGTGGGGCACAAATGAAGCGTTTTTTTGCGGCGTGACAAGGCATCGGGGCGCCGAGAAAATGCATGTTTAAAGGACGGAAGAATATTGGAGACGTGACGTAACAAGGTCGCGGAAAAACAGCGATGCATGCCGGGAAGGGTGCCAATCTCATCCTCGTACACGTCTATCCGTTTTTATTTTTCTCATTAGCATACACAATGCGGACGTCAATTTCACCGACCAACGGGGTCTCAATGCTCTGCTTAAAACAGACATGATGAATAGATACAGTCAACGGCACAAAGCATTAACCTGTCCACCAACAAATGAGACGCAGCAGTCAAATTGATGAACAGCTGAACCTCATTGACAGTTCAAAGGAACGCCACAGGGAAAATTTAATAACGTGACAATGAATGCAATAGTGGATAGTAGCTAATGAAATAAAGCTGATCACAAAATACGGGCGTGAGATTCATATCACCACGTTAACATTGCATTATTTCCTTCATGACAAATTGAATCTCATCAAAGCGTAAAATAGTTTTTACGAGGTTATGGGTCATGCAGAAATCTGTAGGAAATTGTTGATAAGAGAATTACAATAGCCACTTCGTTGCCTTTGTGACTACCAACAAAAACAGTAATTAGGTATATGGTGGGTTTCATACGTTTAGAGCGACTTTTTAGATAAAATAATGGGGCCATTTATAGTACTGAAGGGATCCGATCTCTTCTCCATCAGTTATCATTTCTAAATAGGTGGTGCCATCCGAATGTTAATGCTACAACTAACAGCCACTAGCTTTTAGCCAAGATCAATACATACAATCCCTGAAAAAAGGTGGACATGCGTGTCATTGGACTCATTATCCCGTCAAAAAAAATTTAACTCATTATAAGGAGTCAGGCTGACAGATACTGGTGGCGAAATAAAAAAAGTACTCAAATTGTACTTTGACTATTACGAAATAGCATAGGTAACACTTAATAATACAATAATAGAAAAATTTACGTGGAAAATATCATGTAAAATCTGGATCTGATCAACCATTGATGATGTCTGGAATCGCATTTCCAGGTTACGAGGGTGAAATGCCCCCCAACAATTTGAAATATCGTGCACAGCAGTAAGCCATGTCTCCCGAAGAATATTGTTTCATTAAAAACTAAATATGGGGCCAATAACATGAATATTTTTTGTCGTAAATCAAACATTTCCATGAACCATCAACAAGGTAAGTACTGGGTATTGACAGTCTTGGGAAGAGAATGGGTAGCCAAATAAAATTGGGCATAAGGACAACAGAATGAAACCATAGAAAGTGCATATAAGCAAAGGCATTAACACTGCGATCTACACAGACGATATATTCGGATAACTCAAGCGACACAAAGGCTTAACGCCTTTCTTGGGATCCACAAATCAGTCAACAAGCAAAAATGAAGTTAATATTCTGAAATTATTCCATCATTTAAGGCAGATATGGATGGAGCGCTTTGCGTGTTAGCTGAGTCATGGCTGGAGGAATACTACGATGGCTGGTTCACAATTGGCAGTAGAATGCCAAAGCGGAAGCTCCAGAACGCTACGTCGCACAGTGGTCCCAAATCGAAAAAAGCTGGCCAAAAGTCGTTTTTTCGAAAATTTTCAAGGAATTTTTGAACCTTATTTTCGGATTCTACAGGATATGGTCTACAAATTACACTACTAAGTTAGTATTTTTGTTTATCAGAGCGGCTGCAGTGATCCGTCAAACATGGAGCATTCACCGTAAAAATCACAGTTGCGTGAAATCGGTCGATTTTGAGGAAGTTCAGCGTCATGCAGGACAACCTTTACGCGATATATTTGGCCAAAAACATTTTTAGCTACAAATATAAACATTATTACATAGTGGGACATAAATTTTATTCGGATTTTACTATGTTTACTATTTTATATATATTTTGTAACTTTTAGTGTTTTTTACCTAAATTTTCAAATAAAATGTACAATATCGTTTAGAAAGGCACGTGAATGCACGGTGTCTTTTGCACCAATACAAAGGGAAAAGTATCTGCAACGCAGTAGTGAAGAAAATTTTTGCTACTAGTTGCTACTCCGACCTCAGCATTGATTTAACTATAATGATGCAATGCGCTGACGCGGGCGGCGGCCTGGCTGGCGCGTGGTAGGGCTCGAGGAAATCCAGTATTTATGGGTGTTATTCAGCATTGCTGGATATTTTATTTCTACAAAAAATATTTACCCTATGAATAAACATCTCTTGTCATACGTAGAACGTTTTATCATTAATAGTTTCCATTTGACCTTACCTTTTATTTACGCGTGCCCATGCTCTCATAAAAATTGCTTAAGGACTCGAGCGGAAGGATATATTTATGGAACGAAAGTTCGCAGCTGTGCTTATAGTAATCCTCAAAAACATGAATGCATTCAAAACAAAAAAGAATCCCTCAAATGCTACTCCACCCTTTCCTTCCGTTAGACGGGTTAGTTTTCGCCCTCACGCGGCACATTGTCCCTCTGTCGCCTCTTTAGCGGCCTCCTCAACCACATGCAGGGCAAACGACGGCCGAAAAGGCCTAGGCTATTGATTGCACCCATCGGGAAAACGACACCACCGCTCTCCGTACACTTGTTATGAATTGCACTTTGGCCACCGGGGATGAACGGAGTAAGCCTTTTCACCTTTCCAATGTGATATTTACTAGAAAATATAGATAATAGCATCGCGAACCTCACACTGTGGAACCCCCAAATTACTTCTAGACATCGCTTGCCCGAAATTTTCTCGCTAAAACTCAGTTTTACTCAGATTTTGCCAAACGAAAGAAGTGAAAGTTAGTTTCCTCAAGCGTGAAGATCGAGTCTTGAAAAAGTCGAGTATCCTCGAACTTTTTAAAGAAGACTTGTGGGGTTAAAGAAGAGTGCCCATAGTGTTTTAGTTCGATAACTCTGAAAATTTTCACGCGTCTTGAGATGCATGAAAAATTTCTTGAAAGTGGAAAAGGGTCCGTATCGTTTAAAAACCAATACTTATTGGATTGCTGGAGCAACAAGATAGAGTTAGATGAGGACGTTAATTCAAAAGTTATCCTAAAAAAATTGCGGAGAAGTGTTTTTTCTCTCAAATTATCTTCGCCGGTGGAAGGAAAGAAAAAGAAATGACCGGTTTTTTAGAAGAAAGTTCGCTGACTGCCTAAATGAGAAGTTGAAATTTCCTCCGCCTTTATTTAAACAATTTGAGAAGTCCAGTGAAAGGGCCTAGAGATGGAAAACGGAGGATCTTAGAGCTAGCACATCGCCAGTAGAGCATCCATGAGTTATCGAAGCAAAGGTGATGAGTTCGTGGCGAAAATAATAAATGAGGTGACAACAACCACTCTCTCAAGAGCGCGGCGAGTGTTATCAAAATGGAGAGCCAAGGATGTGAGGCAAAGTAAAATCTCCCACGAAGAAGCCCTTTCCATGATCGTTTCTGGTAATTTCACGAAACATCAGTACTTGCTCCTCCGACGGACATCTAAAGAAGCTGCCCTTCCTATTGTCCACTTGTCCGAGGAGGCAATGGAGGCGAGGAATAAGGACATAAGAAGATTCAGGGAGCACCATGCAAGGAAATTTTCCTGGATAGCAACGAATGAAGACCTGTTTAAAAGATTACTCCTAACTTCAGATGCAATGATATCAAGTATTTCTAAGGCTCAAAGAAGGAAATTACTTCAATTACCAGTCGAGGTAAAGAGTTTATTAATCCTGGAAGAATTGAGTGGATGACGACTGTGATGAGGATTTGTCGGATAGTGATCATGAATGTATTTAAATTTAAAAGGAGAAATGTTAACTTATTTTTTTGATAATTAAAAAAGCCCAAATTAATGGAAAATCTCATTTAATTTTTCGTACCAAATTATGTGCTCGTTAAATTGATGCCTCACTTCGTAAAGAGCTTATTGCAAGCGTATCAATAAATTTGGCGTTTAACTTGAGTTATAGGAGTTATGAAATATTGTTTATAACATTTTAATGATTGTAATAATGCCTCCGTTGAAACTTGTGAAATACGGAACCCCGTTTAAAATTGCTTCCAAATCCATTGGCACGTTACAAGGAACTATAAAATTGTCTACTTAATTAGAATTAGATATTATAATTTTTAAACGATTAATGCAGTACAATAATATTAATAATATACTTATAATATAAATTTCCAATTAATATTAACTTATTTTTCGTATCAAATACGATCAAACAAATGAGAAAGTAGAAAATGTTCTCTTGGTTCATTCAAAATAAGTTGTTCAAAATTTGTCCAAAAATAAACAATGCAGTCATTTTATATGCATTTATGTATGTTTTAAATAACTAATTCAGTTTTATGATATGTATAATTTTAATTTACTATCACCAGTATAATCTCAAATTCCAATGTTAAAAAAATTAATTGTTTAAACAAAATGTGAAATAGCAATAAAATTATTGCAAATACATAAAAAATAGTTATAAATTCAGAATAAGCGGGTCAAAAACAATAAGAATAGACCTTTAGGTCAAATATATAAATAACAACAGCGGCGTAATTAATTTTGGCCAGCTTTTTTCGATTTGGGACCACTGTGCGTCGTCACTATTAACCATACAAAAGTCTCCTGAGAGTGCATATACGTTTCGTGAAGGCAGAACTGGAAAAAGAATAGAATATGGTAGGAAAGAGATTTTAATCTCCATAGCGGGAAAATTAAATTCAATTTTGGCTTGCACCTCGCCCGTCATAATTGGTGAATTGGAAAAAAGCAAACTGCAACTTCCTCTATTCTCTACCTGCGATATATCGTATTATTGGCCATCGACTCCCCTGCGTTCGTAGTTGAGCTGCTTCAAATCACAAGACTCTGAGCAATGGATTGGTGCTAATTAGTGGAAAAGTGTGAAGCGAAAAAATTGCGCATTTGGCCATCTTGAGAAGGAGAAATGTCTGGAGTTATACTTATCATTTAAATATCCATAAGGAACATCACGCACATTTGAGTTTGTTCTCAACTCAATCATTTTGGGGGATATACATTTTGGAAGAATTACTTGGATGCCATACGACAAATGTTGCTCCTTAAAATCCACCTTCCTTTCAAATCAAATTCTGCCATTTCAAAAGACGCAACGGATTCGCCCATGTTTGTAGGGCCCGGACGGACTTCAACCTGGATTCAACAGCTCCCATGGCTCATAGCGACTACCATTCCATTGTCCAGGGGCGGAATTCTGTACACCGTACCGACGATTGTCGGTGTCGGTAAGCTGGTCCTACCGATAAGTCTCGGTACGAGCGATTCAGGTGACACGTTCTACCGACGATTGTCGTTATCCTACCGACAGATGTCGGTAAAACCGTCGGTTCATTCCGACGATTTCGAAACGCTCGTTAGGACCTACCGACACTTTTTAAGCAACATGGCGGACTTTTGTTCACACCTATTGGCCTAAGCTGACGATTTTAAATCATAATCTACGACGCCAGATCCGTGGAAGCGCTCTAATTGTATGTTATTCTTATATATAAAAATGAATCGCAAAATGTGTTGGTAAGCGCATAACTCAACAACGCCTGGACCAATTTGGCCAATTCTTTTTTTAAAATGTTCGTTGAAGTCCAAGGATGGTTCTTACGGCGAGAAAAAATCGAATAATTGCCGGGAAAACCCTAAAAACAGCCCTTTTCTTTTTCACATACACACGTTTTCTAACTAAAACGTAGAATCAATTTTAACTTTATTGCTATTATATTAAATTCATATTAAATTACAAGCACTCACTGTTATCTAAGAAATGTAGGCGTGTAATGTAACATTTTAATTACTAAATATATTCAAAATATTAATTAAATTGAAATTACATTTTTAAAATTTAATTCGAGCTGATTGTAAGCCCAGCCGTGGCCCAGCTCGAGTTGACACTTCACTACCGTGTTTGTAAACAAATCTCCAAGCAATTGTTGACAAACGGTAATGTCCGTGTTCCTGTCGAGGAATCGAGTAGTTTTAACTCATTTCCTTGGAATGATTGCAAATTAGTTTCAGTGAGCTCATCAACAAAGAGTTCCAGAATATGATTGATCACCAAAAGAATCAAAGATGGTTGATTTAGCGAGCAAGAACGAAGATGTGGATGACTAAAACGAGGTAAATTCAAATAGTTCGTACTATGCATGGATTCGAATCTTTTAAATGTGTAACAAACGAAGACGAAATAACCAACTATCTATCTGAATATTTTAAGTCCTTGGACGTACCTGGCTTACCAAGGCACGATTTACAGAAAAATGTAGTTTCTGTGCTCATGATCTTTCGAAGCCTAAACCAACCATAACTATCCAACGGAACGTGTTTGGTCATTAAAAAAATTGGTGATGAATGTGATTCACGCAACTTTACTCAAAGGAAAATTCAAAGGTTAGGAAGTCCTCATTCCGTAGATTCCATGATCTCAACTCATATGCCCTTTTGAGCTTAAACGTATTCAATTTACAATTCGTGTTGCATTTGTGATAACGATTAAAAAATCGCATGGTCATTTTTTCAGTTTTTGGGTTGTTTGTGCTCATGTGCTAATGAAAACCCATGATTTTCTCATGGTCAATTTAGCGTGCTATGTTCACGAGTCGATAAACCATCCTCTGTATTTCTTCCTTCGCTTCAAGTGCGTAGCTAGGATAGGGGGTTTTTGGTGCAGCTAATACCACGGGTCTGTAGGGTATAGAAAACTCGCTAAGGTAAGCGGGAAGTGTGGGGGCACTTCCCCCAGACATTTTTTAAGATAAATGGTTCAAAATAGTGGGATAGTTAAATATGTTTTGTTTGTTAGTCATCCGTCCCCCTAATAGTAATAACATAATCTTTCATAAAAAAATTCTCTAAGCTCTTGGGGGGGGGGGTTTATCCCCCAAAACCTCCCCTCGCTGCGTCACTGCTTTGCTTCGCTATATTTATTTAGCTTCATCCGCTTCATCTTGCGCCTGATAACAAAACAAAAACTGTTGTTTCTCAGAAGATGCTTGACGCAAGACATTAAACCCGAATGTGTAGGGCTCACCGTGGTGCGTTTACGCATGCAGTACGTTTACGCAGTGCATTTTTTTCCAAACAGAGATACTAAAACTGGCGCGCCTTAAGTCATTTAATGCGAATGCTGCTTCATAGGGGCTTTTCTTGCACGATTTTGAGCATCAGTCAAGCGTCGGTCTGGGGTCGTGTCAACCTGCCCCCTGAATGGGCCAAGTGTATGCAACAGACCTGGACCTAAAAACATTTTTTTACAGCTAATAACGCAAATATGGTAAATGGTTCTCCCGTTATTGTAGCCCATCTTACAGAGAATTTTCACACCAATCCGAATATATAAGCCAAAGTTGTCTACGTCAATCAAAAATGCTGTAAAATGCTAATGAAATTCTTAAAAAAATCGACGAAAGTCACGTGACCCGGAACGCTTTCTCATTGGCTTGACGTCACCGAACAATATTCAGTCTCAGTGGCCTCAGTTCTCCGTAAAATTCGATGTCTAAATACAGCTGTTTTTCAATGAATACAGATCTTTAATTTCGTTAGGGAGTTGTTGATGGAAAAAGAGGGGGATTGTTGGAGGAATGAGGTGAAAAGAAAACTGATTGACAAAATGACTAAAGTGGGATTTAAGAAGGCGCAGTCAGACAATTTACCTATGGTTGACTCCTTTATGGTGGCCGCCTTCCTTAAAAACAGTGATTCTTTCGTCGCCGCCGAGATGCGTGGAGTGAAATCACGCAGGTAAGCAAGGTATTTAATGCATAGGAAAAATTTTAAGTTTTAACAAAGTTTTTGTTTATAAATACTTATTTTTGAAATCAAATAAACCATCCTTCATCAGTGGTTAATTATTAGTTGCCTATAATTTAAATCCAAACTTATCATGCGGTTCTCTTATATCAGCTCCCTAGTCGTTAGAATATAAGTAATGAAATAATAGACTAATGTACAAATATGATTCAGGTATGATTAATGCCTAATAATTCTGAATTATTACAACATCTTCACTCACCAAAAATACGATTCGGCATTTAGCAAACTAAATGTGTCTCATAATATAAAACTATCTCTGAAAAAAAGAAAAAAGGAGTTGCACTTTGTGTTGCTGCTCCTGATTTTGAGAATACAAAGAATATTTCTTGTCTATGGATTGAGTATGACCATGATTTTGTAATGAATGTTGTGGCTGCCGCCACAAGGTTTTGGGGGAAAAATATTTTTCCTATTCTTTTCAACAGCTGTAAACATGATTAGTTTTTTTAGTTACCCCAGAACTGGCCCCATATCCTTCTTGTTATATTTTTGAAATAAATTTATTTTGCACTCTCATTCATTCGGCATTTTTTCAAGGATGCTACTTTATCAATGGAGCCTGAAGATTAATTAAGCCACAAGATATAATAATCACATCATCCATCAAGGTAATACGATTGTGATCTATACAGGCATGAGGAACTAACATTTTAAATTCCCCAATGCGTCTGATAACACGCTCAACATGAATCCTCAAGCTGGCAATATTTTCGTCTCCATTACTTCCTTTTTGGTGCTCTTAACTTCAGACTTAACACAGGGGGGTGGAATTAATGTGCAGCCTTTTGTACCAAGGAAGCTATCAATGTGTTTGAAACCCCGATCAGCCATCACAGCACAATGAGAAGGCAAGTATTTAAAGTAATCACATTGCTCTACAAGCAGTGAATCAGATATCCGACCTCCAAAGCCCTTAGATATGTAATTTATTAATCCATCAGGTGAGCTAGACACCGAGTACTTCAGAGTATTTGCAGACTTGTATTCCGACCATGTTAGAGCTTGTTTTACAGGGTCCGATGGTTTTTCTATCTCTACTTCTAAGCAATCAATAATTGATTGGACATGGCTATACCTTGATCGAAATGGTATGGGCAGTAACTCTAATATCTTTTTCTTGGCTGGCCATATAATGAGCTGTTTCATACATTGGGATATTTTTGGAACAGCATCATGAAACACCCTACTAGCTGCGCTTAATGATATGCTAAAGTCATCAGAGAGAATAGTAAAGCATTCATCAAGTCTAATCTTTTTTTGAGGTAGCATGATCATGGACATATGTAAATTTGTGTTTCTCTGAAGAGTGCCCAGAATGAAGCAACAGTTTTCAGGTACACCCATGTATAGCTTAGGGTTACTATTAACTAAATTTATTCGTGCAATTGCTACTTGCTTTCGTTCAACTGAGTCATTTTCATTAAGAAATTCAGCTTCTGAGTCATTAGATGAATTATCAGAAAAACTGTACTCATCTTCTTCACTCACATCCTCCTCAGAGCTCGACTCCTCACAAGTTTCACTGACTTTCCTTCTCTTCAAACTTTGAATGGGGGGTGTCTGGGTATTTACATATTTTATTTTTTTGGTGATGTCGTCCTATCAGAAACACATGTCTTTATTTGCGTTTGTTTGCTCCTGAATTTAGTACGTACTTGAACCCCAACACTTGATGACACTTGAGAGGAAATACCTGAACTACTCTCCCGGTCATCCTCTGACTCAGCTTCAGTTCACGTAGTTTGTCAGCTTCATTGCCACTGGAACCTGTGCTCAATTATTTATATATATATATATATATATATATATATATATGAATTGAAAAATGCAAGTATCAAAGCTCCATGCACACGTACTTAAACCGGTAGAAAAATGCTCAGCAAGGTCAACCCGAAAACCTTGCTGCGCATGCTGCACCACCCCGCGAAAGCCTCCATCAACACGGTAGAAAAATTTTATAATAATACTTTTCTTGAAATATAATAACACTTTTTCCGTTCATAATTAAGTTTTTCCTTTGATGTGATTGTTTGTAACTTTCCAATTTATATTACGTGGCAATAACATCCTTTGGCTCAATTCAATCTTTTTTAACTCACAAAAATAAGATTTGCAACCTTACTGGCACGTACGCTGAAATGATCCTCACAACAGAAAGCTGTTGATAATTTCGAGATAGAATTTACGTCTCTTCTGCAGGCTCTCAACCATTTTAATCTCTTCTTCGAATCTTTCGGGACATAAATGAAAACCTTCTTCGCCGTGGAATTTGAGGTATTTGAGCAACAGGGCACGACGCAAGATTTGTAAAACTTTCTCTCTTTTTTCTCGTTTACATCCATTATGCTTGTTATGCTTGAATGAAATAATCAATTAAGATTAGTTAAAATCACTAATTAAGAAGCAAAAGCAATAACTTACTCGAAATGCCGTTCCATCATTCATCCACTTACTTTCTTGTCTAAATATAAACAATGGTCTCTAGCGATATCGTTCTGTGACGTCACGCGTCCATTGCCCCATGACGTAGTGTTTTCAGGCTGCCGAAAAAGAATTATTTTTAAAGAGTGATATCTCAGTAAAAAACCGCAGGTCACCTGTGAAATTTTTACCAAATCCATTTTAGATAGTGGTCTTCCGATTCATCTGGTTATAAAAAATTGTGCATGTTCCCCATTAGGGAAGCAGTTAACTCTGCAGGATTTGAACATTTATTCCACTGCAGCGAAGAAGGGATTTGCCACTACGTAGAAAAAAACCTAGGTGCTGTTCATTTTGTCCGAGAGAATCCGGTAGGTAATGAATCGGAGGTGTGAAAAATGTGGTCTTTGTTTATAATGATCATTCAAATATCATTATATCCTGCAGAAAATGTGAAGGATTGTAAGATAGATTAGTTGTTATTTCAATACTTAATTTTATAAAAGTAATTGTTTTTTTGTCTTGGACTGAAACGGAAAAATTATAAGAGAAATTTTCTGGATGAACAATAATTTTTTTAGTTTTCTAGGATAATTGTTATGGTATTTCAAAATGTTAATATTACTTGATAAAACAATAAAAATGCTTATTTATGTCTTCATTATCATTTAAAACGGTATAATTCAAAATCTCCTGAAAAATAATTGTTTGTTTATAAATTTACGGCTTGGGGTCAAAAAAGACCCCAGGTGGAGTTCACGTAAGTATTGAGCAGGTGGAGGCCGAGGGTTAAATAGTAAATACGTACAGTAGTGTGCGGGTTGCGCACACATAAGGATGTTATTATATTAGCATGCTAGTTGCATGCACTTGAGGATACCCATCGGCCTACGCCAGGAAGGGCATCAATTACTTATTTATAAGGGATTTGCTTACACCAGGTCAATAAAAGGTCGGCCTTAATTATTTTTCCTCCAAAATGGATTTTTATTTATTTTTTACCTCAAATGCAAAGCTCAAATCCTTATCATTGGCACGGGATAAAAAAGCTTGAAGTAAAAGTACTCGTCGTCAATTATCAAATTTATCACAAAAAAACACGCTAAATATGAAAATAGAAGCTTCATACACACCACGACCGTAAAATCATCATTACCGCGTCACGCACGGGAAGAACGTTTCACGTTTCAAAAATTTTAAGACTGTCATCATTTGAATAAATAGCCCTTTTTCACTTTATAATGACAATCGAAAAATTTTCAAATTGAACATTTCGCGGACTCGCAAGCCTTTCATTCGGCTTGAAATTCGTTCGGAGAAAATTTCAGAGCAAGTAAAATTGCTCCTATTACCGAGCACAGCTCATTGATAACATAAACTTTCATCGATTGAACGCATTTTCGCTCGCGGGAAGTTTTAATTCCGGAAGTCTCCGTCTTTTCCACCACCACCTCATGCAGGAAGGCAAAGATTCCCATTTATTCCAGAGTGAAAATTGAACGGCATGAAAATTTGAGCATCGAACTCGCTGGAACACATGCAGTCTCCATAGTGATTAAGGAAAAGCACCGGGACGCTTACTTCAGGAAATGCAATCGCATAATTTCCCAGGCATTACTTCAAGGGGCACGTACTTTATGGGAACTCCCTTTAAAACCTCGGCTGAAAATTTCATGCCCCGCTGAGAATAAGTATTAAAATTCCAAATTCATAGTTACGTGCGAAAAACTCACCCCTTAGGCAGTTTTAAATGGCAAATTTATTTCTAAGACTCCTCCGTGAGTCCTTGCATACGGAAAATTACAGCTACTAAAGGGTAGATTAGTTTTTATGGCTCAGTGGAAAATTAGAACGGGTTAACTCACTTGCTAAACCTAGTTTACTGCTGATAGGCTGAAAAAATCTAGGAAATTCGGATTAAAAAGTAGGAGTTCTATCACTTACATTCTCATTCAAATGAGACTCCACGTGTTGCTAACTTTGCTCACCGAGTATCGACTTTCTCGACGGTTGCACGTTTAAAAAATAATGAAATGGTTGAGATTGTTCATTACCGCTAAGAATTCAGTTGGGGCCCAGAGAGAGATTGCTTTAAAGAGAGCGAAACGAACACAAAACATATATTTGTAAGAGGGCGGATGCTGGCTCGTCATGTTCGAAAGCAAATACCTAAGCATCCCACGCTCTCTCCGTTCTTTTCCCCAGCTTGCACATCCCTCTGGTTTCCGGTCGCTCCTTTCCCACCTATAGGTACTGCAACATCAGTGACCTACGAGTCTCACACGCCACGGTGGTGGCAACGAATCGGAGAGGTGAATGCCGGTCACGTGGGGACGCCTAAGGTGGACTTGGGAGAGTAAGCAGCTTGGCAGCGGGGAGTCAACCGCGAGATGTAGAGAGAGCAACATCAACTTGGGGATCAATAAAAGAATGGTCTTTATCTCACAAAATCTTTCAATTCTGTTCCCTGTACTTCCTCTGACGGACCAGTAGCGGTCGTAAATCTTACATTGGTGTCGGAAGTGTCGGATCTTAGTCAGAGGAGGATACATATCAGAAGATAAGACCATGTCTTCTCGAATCAGTTTAGGCGGACGAGAGGTGGAGCTCCAGCATGCCATGGACGAACTGTGCGAACGGCTCCGCAGGGTCGAAACGGAAAATAAGAGGCTGAAGGATAACAGCGCGGCAACCGCGATAGAAACTCGACCACAGCTCGCATATTTCACGGCGGTTGGCGAGTTTTCGGGAAAAGTCGAGGAGGATGTCGACGCCTTCTTTTCAAAGTTGGAGGGAATCGCAGATCTCGGTGGATGGTCCGATGCCGATAGATTGCGAGTCGCTAAGCTGCGTATGCTCGGAGACGCTAATATTTTCATTCGTAGCAAAGACGAATGCCGCGAGGCAGACTCGTACGAAGTTTTTAAGGCTCTCGTTACGGCGCGGTATCGCTCCAAAAGGAGCGCGCGGTTTTTCCGGGAGATGTTAACGAACCTCCGCATGTCACCGGGCGAAGGCATTGAGGCATTTGCTGACCGAGTGCGGGCGATAAATGCGCGAACCTACTCCACTGAGGGCCCAGCAGAACGAGTGGCGGAGCGACGTGTCGAGGCGGATCAGCGGGCGCTCGACACGTTCCTACGTGGGCTAACTGGGGAGGTTGGCCATCAGTGTCGACTGACTGCCCCTGAGACCTTCGATGCTGCCATCGCTAACGCCATCCGGATCCAGGAGACTGAGAGGAGGCCGGCGGAGGGACCAAGGGATGGACCACCCGCCCGCCGAGTATTCCATGCCCCTACCCAGCGCGTCTGTTTCAACTGCGGGCAGCCCGGTCACCTTTCCAAGCAGTGCAGCCGAGGAAGGCGCTGTTTTATCTGCGGAAGGGGAGATCATCTGGCCCGTGATTGTAGGAGCCATAGCGGGGTCCAACAGGCGGGAGATTTAAATGGCGCTGGGGCCGGAAGAGCCGCCGAATCCGGCCCCTGGTAAGTGTAATCCTACCTCGTGTGTGCAGTAAGGGGGATTCATGCGATTTGGTGGCAGTAGTTAACATTTTAGGAAGAAAATGTAAAATGCTAATAGACACGGGGGCTCAGATTTCCCTAATCAGGCGCGCTGTATGTGGAACAGACAAAATCAGAGCACCTACGGTCAGAATTTTGGGTATTGCTGGGGGAAGAATGTGGAATTACGGGGAGAAAGAAGTGACCTTTTTTGTGGGGGCAGTGAAGTATGATGTAAATATGCAAGTGGTTGAGCGAGTTGCAGAATTTGACGGGATTTTAGGTTTGGATTTTCTTAAGAAATATGAGGCATCAATTGATGTGAGTGGGGGTAAACTTTGTGTGGGAAAAAATAGTTGGCCATTAACAGGGGAACTAGTAGAGAGGAAACAGGACCTGAAGGAGGAGATTAGTTCTAATAAGGAAAGTAGTCCTAAAAGACACGAAAAAACTATTAAAAATGTAGAGTTGAGGTTAGTAAATGCTATATCTGTGCCGCCGCGTAGCGAAAAAATAATTAGAACTACAATTGTAAGTGAAACCCCCATTCAGGGTCGCGAAGTGATTGTGGAACCCATACTTCCGGATGTTGAGGGGTGTGCCGTGGCTCGTAGTTTGAGTAGCGTAGGTGAAGATAACTCTGTTATCCTTCAAGTGGCGAATTTTGGGGCAGAGGAAGTAAATTTTCCAAAGGGGACGTTATTGGCTACGGTAGACGAGCTAGTTACAGGGTTGGTGGGCGAAAGTGATGTGGCAAGAGTTGGCCAAATAGGGACGACAGAAAATATCACCGATAAATTAAATTTTGCTGACAAGCTAAGTCACTTAAGGCCTGATGAGGTGAATGTGTTGAGGCCTGTCCTGGAGGAATTTCGTGACCTTTTTAGTCATAAGAAAAATCTACCTGCGACAGATATCGCGTACCACCACATACCTACTAATGAGGCGAAGCCCATATATCGTCGCCCATACCGCACTCCGTACCATCAGAAGCCATTGGTAGAGAAATTTGTGCAAGAGCAACTTGAGGCTGGGATAATTACACCTAGTGAAAGCCCATGGGCATCACCAGTCGTTATCGTGCCAAAGAAATCCACAGATGGGAAGCCGGATTTTAGATTTTGTGTAGATTTTCGGCAATTGAACTCCATTACAACACCCGATGTCTATCCGATTCCAAATATCGTCGATACTCTTGATTATTTGGGGGGGTGTAAATATTTCACGACCTTAGACATGACCAGCGGGTATCATCAAATACCCATGCACCCTGAATCGCAGCCTAAAACTGGTTTCGTAGTCGAGAGTGGGCACTACGAATACACTAGAATGCCATTTGGTTTGCGAAATGCCCCTGCTACCTTTCAGCGAATGATGGACGGAGTGCTCCGCGGATTAAAACCCTTACAGTGTTTAGTATATTTAGATGATGTTATTGTATTCAGTAGCGGAATTAAAGAACACTCCGAGAGATTGAGACGAGTTTTCGAAAAATTGAGAGAATCAAAACTTTCATTAAAATTTGAAAAATGCCACTTTGCCTTAGAACAAGTAAATTATCTCGGCCATATTATTTCGAAAGAGGGTGTGCGGCCCGACCCGGGAAAGATTGACGCTGTAAAAAACTTTCCAACCCCAACGAATGTGAAAGAGTTGCAATCTTTTCTCGGTCTAGCTAACTATTACCGACGCTTTGTCGATCGATACGCCGAGCTGGCCAGGCCCCTTACAAGGCTTTTGAAGAAGGGAACAGCGTTTATCTGGGGACCGGATTGTCAACACGCAATGGGGGTTTTAAAGGATGCACTGACTTGTAGCCCCGTACTTGTATACCCTGATTTTAACAAACCCTTTATCCTCTCCACGGACGCAAGTAATTTTGCCCTTGGGGCCGTCTTATCACAAGAGGTCGCAGGAGAGGAGCATCCAATAGCGTATGCATCTCGGCAACTAAATGTCGCGGAAATCAATTATTCCACGACGGAAAAAGAATTGCTGGCGATAATTTGGAGTGTTCAGCATTGGAGGCCTTATTTATTTGGGAAAAATTTTAAAATTGTAACAGATCACGCAGCATTGAAATGGCTTTTCAGTATGAAGGATCCCTCTAGCAGATTGATGCGATGGACGTTAAAGCTCGGCGAATATAACTATTCCGTTATTCACAAGCCAGGAAAACTCCACCTTAACGCCGACGGGTTAAGCCGAAAGATACGAGTGGTGGAGGAAATGGATGGCGAAGATTGGAAGAGGTACCAAGCCGAGGATACGGAATGCCAGGAGTGGAAGTCGTGCGAGAGTTTTGAGGAGAAAAATGGACTGTTGTTCCGATCGACAAGTGAGGGATTAAAGGTGGTGGTTCCTGTGAACCGACGGGAAACTGTGTTCCGCCAACATCACGATCACGCTCTGTCAGGACACCTAGGAGTAAAGCCGACTATTAGACGAATACGACAGATGTACTGGTGGCCCTCCCTTGATAAGGATGTGAGAGAGATGGTTGCTAGCTGTGTTCCTTGTAATCAACGCAGCCCTTACGGCAAGACGAGGGCACCCTTAAAGAAACTTCCAGTAAGTACCTCCCCATTTTCCTTCATCAGCATAGATATTGTTGGGCCCCTACCGCGCACCTCGAACGGCAACCGGTTTATACTTACAATTCTCGATCATTTTTCACGGTATTTAGAGATGGTGGCCATTCCATCACAGACAGCGGAAGTAGTGGCCGACGCTCTACTTAGGCGGTGGATTTTGAAATTCGGTGTTCCTGATTATATACTGTCCGATCAGGGCCCCAACTTTGAGTCGGCTTTATTCCAGAATTTGTGTAAATTTCTAGGGATATCTAAATTACGTACATCACCCTTTCACCCCAGCTGTAACGGAAGGTGTGAGAGAGTGCATCGAACCATCTCGCAAATGCTAAGCCACTATGTTAATGGAAGAGACAATAGCTGGGATCTGTGGTTAGCGTTTTCGGTGGCCGGATATAATTCATCCTATCATAGTAGCACGCGATTGACTCCGTTCAAGGTGATTTTCGGTCGCGAAATGAAGACGCCCTTCCATTGCTTAGAGACCGTAGAGACTGGTACGAGAGATTCATATGTGGACGAACTAAGTGATCAACTCAAGCAGATTTGGAAAGAATGTTTGGGGAACAGTAAGAGGGCCCTTGAATCGCAGGCAAGGCAATACAACAAGAGGAGCAGGGATGTGAACTACCAGCCGGGTCAATACGTTTACCTAAACGACCCCTGTATTAAGCCCGGCAGAATCCGCAAGTTCCACAAACCGTTTTCGGGGCCTTATAAAATCCTTGAGGTGCTCAATGACTCTAATCTACGTTTGCAGCTACGTTTTAGGACTATCGTGGTGCATAAAGACCGCGTTAAAGCACATAGGGGTGTGAGAAATAAGGAACATGAATTCGCAGACGCAATCAGGGGCGAGAAAAGGCGTGGGCGTCCAAGATTACTGATGGCGAGTGGGAAAGGAGTTGAGGAAGCATCAACGTCTTCGGAAATCGTTTCCACCTTCCCTTCTTTCACTCCAAATGAGACAACGAGGAAGAAAGAAATAGTGACAGTTTTCCCCCCTGTCCCTTCTTCGAAAATTGATGCCGTTTCCGATTTGGAGAGCGAGGCATCTTGGTCGGCGGTTTCCGATCATTCGGAGGACGAGCGTGGAGGCGAATGGAAAGCCGACCGACCACGCCCACTCCGAGCAGAGCAGCCGTTACCTCAGCGTTCGCCGTACCCGTTGCGAAGTAGGCGGCGGGTTGCTGATAAAGACAAGGAAGACCCCGTGGAGATTGTTGACACGTCGGCGGCGACCTTGCCCGTTACGACCTTGCCTCCCACCATGTCCCACCCCCTTTTGAAGACAGCGCGGACCACGCGAAGATAACGCAGGCAGCAGCGGAGACTCCTTTGACCACCATGCCCCCTGAAGTCCTCCCATCCCTCAGTGCAAATTCCCCCGAAGTGTGTCCCAGTGCATATGATGAGCAAAGCAGCGAGAGTAATTGTGAAAGTACGACGCTAGCCGTTTGCCCATATAATTTGAGGCCACGGCCATGTTAAAAAGTGAGTGATGAGGCCATTATGGTGTCGGCCGAGTGTTTGCCCTAGAGGCGATGAGTGTATGTAAGTCTACGTATGTAGCCTCTATATCAGTGCGACGGGACAAAGTGTTTCCCATTTGGATAATGGAGTACTAGTTGAGAAACATCTTTATAAATTGGTGATTGCATTATGTCCTTTCATGAAAAGAACAAGGATTTAGTATGTTACGAAATTTTGAGTAGGTAATGGTATCATCTTAGCCAAGTTGAATATAAGAAAAGTACAGTGTTTTTGTTGGTCCAAGGGTTGGAATGATTATGCATTGCGGGATTGTATGATGTTTTCTGACGTTTTATTGGGTGTTGGGTTATTGTGGTATTTCATTTTGAATGTCTTATTTTTTTTTAAAAATTGTCCACTCTGTGTCCAATTTTGTTTTGCGGGAGGGCTATGTAAGAGGGCGGATGCTGGCTCGTCATGTTCGAAAGCAAATACCTAAGCATCCCACGCTCTCTCCGTTCTTTTCCCCAGCTTGCACATCCCTCTGGTTTCCGGTCGCTCCTTTCCCACCTATAGGTACTGCAACATCAGTGACCTACGAGTCTCACACGCCACGGTGGTGGCAACGAATCGGAGAGGTGAATGCCGGTCACGTGGGGACGCCTAAGGTGGACTTGGGAGAGTAAGCAGCTTGGCAGCGGGGAGTCAACCGCGAGATGTAGAGAGAGCAACATCAACTTGGGGATCAATAAAAGAATGGTCTTTATCTCACAAAATCTTTCAATTCTGTTCCCTGTACTTCCTCTGACGGACCAGTAGCGGTCGTAAATCTTACATATTGAAATTATTTATTTGCTCCACCCACCACTAATTGAATATCAACAATAACTGTGTACACTCTCATCTTCCATATCTGTAGTTTTTCATCATTTGTGCGTCCCTGGAATCGATTTCTCTCTCCGTCGTTCGAGAGGTCGCCCGTCGATATCCCACGGCACCCATCGCCCACAAATGACGACGCGGCGATAGCAATGCCCCTTCATTATTATATACATATTTCACCGGTAAATGTCGGTTTATATAGTATTTTCGAGTATTTTGCATTTTTGTATTTTGTATTGATTGTTTCGGCCTATTCCCCTTCCTAACCTTGAATTCCCTCTCAAATAAACTAAACATAAGGCCTACTCCCTTTCATTTTCATCTAAAAATTCTGTTCTTTTCCTTCCTCTCCCTCGTTCACCCAACATTCTTCCGTCTATAACACTGTTTTCAACATGCCCTCCCCACTCAGTACTCGCTCCATCCATACCTTCTGTCTCCTCCGCATCTCATCTAAAAGCTGCCTCTCCTCACCCACCATGCACAGCACTTCGTCGTTCCTCCTTCTCTCCGTCCACTTCTCCTTCTTCATTCTTCTCCTCCAATCCATATCAGACTCTCCACAAGCCATTTCTGTAAATTCTAACATAACGATCCTCTCATGAGCTCTTTTTTATTCACGAACATACTCTAGCCCTGGTGCGTATTTACCCCTGTGCTCGTTTTCCTCTAACGTGCGAGCACAGAACCACCCCCAACATTCCACCGACCGCATTCGCCGCGGCATGCAACCCCTCTGCATCAATAAATGCGATATGAAGCAGCAACCTCCCAAGATACGGCATAAGTACACACCCCAACAAACCTATCACCGACATATTCCCAGAAGACACGCCAACATATACAACGCAATATACCTACCATACACAAAGATATTCCTGTGTTGATCCCACCCTCTCATACTTTCTGATTTCTTGCATCCCGCCCTCTCCCCAGCCGCACTTCATCCCTCGGCTCTATTTCCAGAGAAACCCTTCCCCTCAACACAAACACACAAAAAGGGTAACGCACAAACATAAGAGAAACGCACGTGCCCAATGCGCACTCCTGCCATGCTTCCACCAGATCCCCTTTCTATACGACCCTCTCCCATTTCATATATATACACACATATATCTCTTCCCCCCATTCCTTGGCTTCGTGGCTGCTGACTTAAAAAATCCAAATTCTTCCGACTTCCGGAAGGTTTACCTCTCTACGGAAGACGAATTTCCTGTCGGCCAGAGACAGCCGTGAGGCCGAATCGTGCAGGAGAAGGGAAGGGCGGCTCGCTTACGGGAACATGGGAATGGATGCTGGAGGAACTGATGTAATTGGACATGAGGGGGATGGATGGATAAAGCCAGATTTACAAGTCAAAGTTTATTGACGATGCAGTCGAGTATAAACCATTTTCATGAAACTAAATTCGCACTTTTGGAAAGTGACTGCGAAGAGGGCGAGAATGGAATGATGTCGTGGTCGATCTTCATTTGAAATAGTATCGAAATTGAAGCGGTTTGACTTTCAGATATATATTCATTTCATATTCTGCAGGAAATAAATAAATGTAAACAAAATCACGCTTTTTACTTTACTGTACTTAATGCTAAAATACTTGCCGGGCAACGATAGCATTGACTTTATGTCGATGCAAATAAAAGGTTCAAACCTCTGACGATGTCTTAATGCCGACAAACGCGTTGGATATGCAACACAACCTCGCAGAACGCTAATAAATACGAATATGTAGCATAAAGACTGTGATGTAATGATGGAAGATTACCAAATACCACCTAGTCAATTTTATTTGGAAGACTATACATATGTCAGACTTATAGCTCAAAAAATGAGACTTGATATTGCACGAAGCATCATGGAATAATGATAGATAGGCTTTACTTCGATCTAACTTACTCGTGCCACATTCCATGCTAGATTTTATTTCATTGCACAATGTTTTGCATTTTTAAATAAAACCATCTTATTTAGTTGCCTTTTTAAGATGTAAATTTGATCCTTTTAATATCTTCATTCTAATGCCAAATAATATTAAAATCTTTTCCTTTGATGCCTAAAATAACTATAATTGTCATCTAAGTCATCACTTAATTATTCGATATAAACTTTATATTTGGTCAAAAAGTGGAGACATATAATTATACATATATTTGAAATACTGAAGCTAAGGTAATGAGCGTTGGTTATAACTCCGTTTCAAAATCAATCAGGAAGAATTCCAACATACAGCCCCAAGACACGCATCATTTCCTATTTCTTCTTTCTTTCCTTGTCCCATCTCTTATCTTTTCTCTCCCTCCCCCGTCCCTCCGCCGACAAGATCCAAATCCTGGAAAAACGAAGTCGGGCCCGAGGAGCTAAGGAGATGGAGCGAAAAGAATGCTTTAGGTTTTTCATGGAGAGGAGGATGAAGGGAAAAAAAGATTGAAAATAAATAGGAAGGGGCTTTTATTTTCCTTCGGGGGAAGAAACGATCCTTACTCACTGCTCGACCCCACCTTCCTCTCTTTCCGAATCTCCCCAGGGAGAAAGAGAGAGAGAAAGAGAGAGAGAGAGGCTCCGATCCGCCGAAACATTCGCCTCAGCATCCGCCCAAAGCCCCAAATATTTCCCCACCGTTATTTCTTTTTTATAACGCTCCCTATCCCTTCTTAAAAAAAACTGCACTCTGATAACACGGTGAAGCCTTTAGGGGCCGTATCTGTCGAACGGTCGTTTTTTTTCCACTAGCATACCTTCTTTAAAACTAGACCTCAATTACTCATGTTTCAATCCGAAGGTTGGTTTGGATAGGTGAGGGTATAACTCACCCCTGACTAAGCCAAAGGCGTGTGAATACCACACATCACAGGTACCTTTCCCCGGACCACCTCGCAAGTCAAGGATTTTATGTTTGGATTATAAGAAGACTTCACGAGGGATTTGAACCCGGTACCCTTCGACCAACCGCTTAGCGCTCTACTCACTAGGTTCTCTCGCTCCCAATGCCATCCAAAACTCCCTCCCGGTTACATCACTGACCGACAGATGGGTATTATCACCAAAAGTGCCACAAGGGACCTCAAAACATAATTTATAATCATGAAATTTTCAGAGCATACGGAGTGGACCCACTTCAACATTCACTACCTAGTATCTTGAGTATGGAAAAAGTTAAACTCGCTCCTGTGGCCTCTCAAATCCAAGTCGATTCTTGAGGCATTGCTACTTAACGCCAACAAAATGCCTCGGACATCTATCTAACAAGTTCGAAGTTCCTTTAAAATTCCTACAGCCAAACATAAGCAGCTGTTGAATATTTTTTTCGATCTTACCTCTATTCACCATTTTTCTGGTTATTACATTCTTTTTCGACTAAAAATTCTCATAGCCAGTCCAAATTATATCGTTTTTCTCGCTTACTCGGATATTTCCAACACATTCAAAACCCTGTCATTGACCCCTACATACGCAGTTCATGTGAGAAAACACATTGAAACCAAGGCTGCTCAAAGAATTTCAAAGAATTTTTAAAAGCTATGCTCAGATTTTATTTAAAGGGTCGCTTGTAATTAAAGTGGCACCATTCGATGATCATTTCAAAGTTCTATTTAGGGAACTATTAGTCAAATCATCACTCAAAATACAGTTTTTCTGTTTATAACATTATATGGACAAATTTTCATTATAAATCATCTCGTCTCTCATCCGCTAAAAAGGCCAACGGAAGCAATTTTTATCATTTATAAGTGCTTCTGCTCTACTACTTCTTCCTTGGAGATGAGCGCCTTTTACTTAAATAGCAAATTTGAAGTTCAATCACATTTTTTTTGCTCATATGAACGCCCCTTGTATATACAATGCATTTGATTTCAATATTTTCCAACATTCGCTATGCACGATGCAAATAAAAATCCCAAATCCACAAAAAGTATGGTGACAATGCTGGGAATGCTCATAGAATAACATTTTGAATAAATACACTCTCTTCCTCGACATTTCCCTCCGCATCATCCAGCACGTGGCCGAGCACGCCAACTCCAACAGTCCACCCTCCCAAAGGCATGGAAGTGGAGCTGCTCACAAGAGATACTTGTTCGCAGAGCAGACAAGAGAAGGAAAGGGAGGCTTGCATTGAATGCACACGCATTGAACGCAGGAGAGATGAACGTATATGAGAGGAGGCTCCGATACAAGGAGTGGAGTGTAAAGGGCTTATTAAATGGAACCGAATGATTGAAACCTCACCTGAAAATCGGTGAGATCAGGTGTGATTTGGAGTATTCGTGGTATTACTGAGGCATGGACGATGCCTACAGGGAGGAAATTTTGAGTTGTGATGTTACAGAAGAATGATGAAGATCAAATTGATAGATCGCGTGAGTAATGCGGAAATTCTAAGAAAAGCAGGCAAGAGAAGACTACTGAAAAACTTGTGTAGAAGACGGGAGAATGTAATCGGCCACATCATGAAAAAAGATGTTCTTATGATGATTATCGTGGAGGGACAGGTTGAAGGGAGGAGTGGTAGAAGAAGATCTTGGACGAGATACATAGCGTAGGGGGTGAAAGGGCTTTAGTGCTACTGAAGTGATAAGCATTAGCTTATGGGGGAAAACAATGGGGAGCTGCGTGAATCTTTGGATTGCTAACTGATGAAGATGCGTGATTTCTTAGGTTGGTGTGGTGGCCGCAGTGTCGGCTTCGCAACACGTGGACCCAAGTTCCAATCCCGACGGTTGCGAAAATATTTCCTATTAATCGCCAATCCCTGCTTGATTGCTATGACAAGATCACTTCAAGTGTAGCACTCCGTCCGTGGATGGGACGTTGAGTCGTGGTCTCCTTTTCATTCAGAGATGGCTCATATCGACGCCCAGTTTCTCTCCACCCATATTTCCCTCATTAACTCGTTTCAGGAAAACTTTTGACTGAGGGACGTGATTTCTAACAAAAAGAGAACAACTCAACAAAACACGCCCAATCACAAGACCAGGGAGTTGCAGAGACTCAAGTGGCACCCTACGCATGAGTCCGTGACGTCATCAACTCAGCTGCGAAAGAGCTGTGGCCATCGATTGATCGCCGGCAATTGATGGAGAGGTATACGACGGATTGAAATGGAAAATCATGATTTTCAGCGAAATAAAATTGATGAATGAGTTGATTTCTTAGGAGGAAGCTTCATTCCCTCATGGCCGTAACGAATTCTATTTTCGAGGTCACTCCCAATATTGCCTAAAATTCTCTAACTACAGATAGTAGCATTTACCCGAATCGCTGATCCATAAATTTTCTCTTCGGAAGGATCATTATCATCACTGGTCAACAATCCAAAAATTGGCTTCACGTTCAAGTAAGTTTCCACTCAATTCTCTAATCTGTTAAACTTTTTAAACCTACCTATTTCTCCTCTTTCACATCCTTCTTCACTTGTTCCATATATTTTGTTCGAGGTCTTCCTTTTCCGTTCTTGCCATCCTCTTGTCCCTCGACGATTGTCTTCATCAGGCCATCATGTCTCAAGATGTGGCCTATAAGATTGTTCCGTCTTCTTATTAAGGTTTTCATTAGGCCTCTCTTCTCTCTTACTCTTCTAGGATTTCCTCGTCACTAACTCTGTCGATCCATTTGATCCTCATCATTCTTCTGTAGCACCACATTTCCTTCAATCCTTGCTTTCCTCGTTGTTGTCATCGTCCATGCTCCACCTCCGCAAACAAGCGAACTCTAACTGTAAGATCTGATGAATTGTTTCCTAACTTCTAAGCTGCGTTATGCCTTTGTAAGTAGTTCTTTCTTTTGAAAGAATGCTCTCTTCACCAATGCTATTTTACTGGCATTTTCTTTCTTGCCTCTTCCATCGCTTGTTATTCTACTCATCAAATAACAAAATTTATGCACATTTTCTAATTTAAATAACCTAATAATTTTAACACAAGTTAAATCAAAATAAAAATCATAAAGACGATAATTCAAAAATGAGCTGAACTAACAACAAAACCATAGTTTGATGAGTCAAAAGTTGCTTAAAGTAACACTATAAGCATAAATAGGCATCAATTATAGTCACTAACGCGTGGTGGTGACCAAATTGCTTTAATAGCTATAAATTCTTCACAGGCAGTTGGGAAAACGATGAAAAAAGGGGAAAAAATATTGAAGCCAGAGAGAAGGGATCCAACATGATTGAGAAGTAGATAGTGCATTCTTTTCATTGATGTTAATCGGCCATTGCGCCTTGCTTTCCACGCAAAATCCTCTCTCATTATAAAGCGTAGACATGAGAGTGGTAACGCATCATTGTGACCTGCCACTGCAATTATGAATCAAAAAGTCGCTTCTTTCGACCTGTCCTTCTTGATTAAAGAAAGCTGGGTCCTGATCTTGATCTTCACGCAACCTCCAATGTTTTCACCATCCATAATTGGAAAGTTCACCCCGCCATTCATACTGGTGAATCACATTCAGTTCGAAAAAGACTGTCGTTTCTTAAACCTACTTTTCGATGAGCGCGGTGGTCTAGTGAGTAGAGCCATCTCGCAGAAGTTTACGGCGTTCAGCAGAAGACGATGTAGCCATATGCGACATGATGCAGACAATCGTGGAACGCGAATAAGGGCGAGGAACGGGCCCGAATGAGTTAAAAAACGTAACATTATAGAGGATGCTACGGAGAATAAATACGTCATTGTGAAAAGGCTCGTAGATAGGAGAGCAGAATGGAGAGCTGCATCAAACAAATCTTCGAACTGTTGCCCAATGATGATGAGAAGGCATAGCCATCGTTCCTAATCGTAGTATCCCCGTTTCAAAGCCAGAGTGAAGCCCGCAGATACCTCCAGACGAAAATCCCCTTATTGATGCATGAAAAAGAACTGTCCTCGCTGGAGCAGAGAGGAGCGTGCGTTTGCCGTGGAGGACTATTTTTCGAGCGAATTGCAGCCCTTTCGGAATCGCTTTCATTTAACGCATGATGGCGACTGAAATCTGTTAAAATAAAACTTTATAGTCAAGCCTGTCGAAGGAGACCATTAGCATCCGCTACAACATCCGCATCCGCATCAACCGACTTAATGGCGCTCAATAAAAAAAAGTAAGTTATCTTACCGCATCACTAACCCCATCTATGCGGGCAAGAGTAACGTCTAATTCCAGAACTCTGTTTACTTAGCGTAGGGAGAAGGGGAACATCACCTACCTGATGTGATCTTGAAAACTCCGTAAAATAGAACTTTAGATACGTGCCTACACTATAAAAAAAGGAAATAATTCTGATTCATACCTTTGGTTTCATTCAGTTTTGAAAAGAATCAATTTCTGCTGCTGCTGCACCCTGTTTGATAATTATCCAATTCCCTCGTCCGCCACGGGAATGAGCGCATCGCCACTTTCAGAGAAATCGAAAGCGCAAACTTCCTAGTTCTCACCACATACTGCCTTCTTTCACGGCTCTCTGTCCAGTAATTTACACTCCCCATTTAGCACTGGAGCAGCCTTGAATGTTCCTTTTGGCGCACAATTCTTATTTCTCACTCACCGATTTTGACGGGCTCGAGACAAGTTTGCCTGCCAGCAGATGTTGATACCACCACACGACTGTCTCCAGCATGCATGGACGGAGGCCAAAGGAGAAAAATATCCAACGGGACATGTTTGGACTAAGGAAATTTCACCGTGATGGATTTCCCGAGAAAAGTTTTCACCCTGTCTCGTTCACTCACTTCGTGATCCCCTCTCTCTGCTCGCGTTCACTCATGAGGCCAATCCGACACTCAAAGAATGAGTTCCACTTGAATTCCCGGGACAAATACATTCACACGTCGAAAAGAAAAAACAAAACGGGAAAGAGAAACCTGAGACAACCTGCTTAAACCTGAGATTATCTTCTCAAAATCGAAAATAAAATATCATTTAATCCTAGAGAGTTAAAAACTTACGAATTGACGATGTACATCATTCAGACAATAATATTTGGCAATTTTTAAATAAAACCTATTTGAACAGTAAGTACATTACATTTTAAAAATGCTGAACGTAATTGAAAAAAAATGTATCACTTATTATTTTGAACATTCACTCTCCCACAAAATTTAGATAGAAAAGTATTACGATGCTATATCTCCGTCAATACGAAATAATAAATACCAGCTTCTTTAGAATGGAGAGTATGAAAATTGTATTTGATACACGTCCTATTTAAGTTATAAGTTTTCATAAGTTATGTACGCAATCATTTGTTTGGCTACGAAAATTGATACGCAGAAAACATGGATTTATATCACGGCGTTACAATTTAATCATTAAAACACAATAGATCATAATTAGTTGTTACAGGCGTGGCTTTATGGAATCTACTTAATATAATGAAAAGCAAAGAAAGCTTTGTAATTCCACATAAACATTTAATGTAATACCATCACTAGCCGATGAACGCCACGTCCAAATCATTTGTCGTGGAATTACAAATTTTTCTTTGCTTTTCAATAAAATAGATAATAACAACACAATATGCCAAAAATCACCCGGTGGGACACCCGAGTAGCATTTCACGACGCTTTGCGCCTTGGAAAGCAAGAGAGAATACTTTAAGACTTTCTTGTATTTTTCAGAAGCACACTATAAAAGTCAGTCCATTGAGAAGGAAACGACAACAATTAAATGACAAAGTTACGGCGCAAATGGAGACTATTTCATTTCAATTCTGAAAGGGATTTGGGATTTAACTACATAAAGAATAATGAAATAAAATCAACTCATCAACAGATTAAATATGTTTTACTAAAAAGTATTCAACGAAAGAAAAAGTTTCATTTATATCCAACAATACACAAATGGACATTTCTCTCCTTCATATTTCTAAATTTTGATCACAGTCATTATTTTTAACATGAACAGTAGAAAAAAGTTTCAAATTACGAAGCCGTAAAAATTTAAGCACGTTTTCACCAACAATAGACCAGAGAAACAATTAGTACATCAATTAAAAAAAAGGCACATATTCAGGTTTTTCCCGATTCATTGAACGGATTCCATTCTTCGACCTCGTTCCATTTGGTAGCCGTAATAAATCACAAATAAATACGGTATTTGCATTTACCACGTCTGAGAGCCACACTGCTAAAAGCTCAAACTGAGGCTAACTATCTTTTGATGTTTTCCCTTCCCTAATAAGGGAAGTATGAAAAAAACCTCTTTCACAGTTGAATTCTTCATCAAAGTTGCGACCGATTCAAAATATGGAAACAATAAAGTTTGTCGCAGAGTTCCAAAAAGTTTTCTTCGTATTTACATTCGTACGGCGACCGGCGAGGGAAGAGTTTGGAGAAGAGAACGCTTCCTCCTAATGGAAAAATAAATTTAAATGATAAAAAAGAGGAGATTTGGTGAATAAAATGGAAGGGAAAACTTCCTGACCCATCTGCTCGCATTGGAGAAAGAGGGAGGAAGGAAGCCGGGCCGAGGAAAATTTCGGAGAGGAGGATGACGGAGTCTTTGTGGCACAACGGATTCCGATTACGTAGTAAATGCTAGGAAGTCCAGGACGAGGCGGTTCTCTTAAGAGAAAACTTTTTTGGGCCTGCTTTTTAGGCTCTTTGTACGCGGCACTGCGTAGAATTACAAAAAAAACTAGCGAAACGTACGCAAAAAAACTGAAAGTTTTTAAATAAACAATTTTCGGAGTAGTTTTTATCAGTTATTTTAAATCAACCACTATAAGACTTGCTCGGAGGAGATATTCCTACCAACTCCTTTCCAAATTATATTTACCATAAATACCAAAAATCATTTTGATTGTAGAGAGCTCAAAGGCATCCAGTGATTCACCATTACATTCGATCATCACTTACATTACAGCTTATTCCATGAAATCTCTATTAAGTTAATATATTTGTTCTCTCGAATTACATTTCAATTTTCCTCGAATAAGAGACTGAAATTAATGCATTAGATCCGCGATTCCACGTGTTCAAAGGAAAATTTCAACCTACGGCATTTAAAACACAAGGTAAATATTTCACATCAAAAACTAGTGCACCTTAAGTACCGACTACTGTAATTATAATTTTCTCGTGAACAATTTTTTTCCTTTGAACTATCACCTAAAATAGATATAAGCGATAAATCACCGTCCTTCATTGAAAATTTTTTCACACAGGGAGGATTAAATTTGAGAGATTCTATTATTCTCATCTATTCTCCGTTGGAGTGGGGCGCACGGTAAGGAGCATAGGGGGAGGGGAAGCCACAAGGAGAAACAGGGTGCGCAGAGGAAAATTGCTAGTGGGATCGATCGATCGATCGAAAGGGCAATAATCGAGGGAAACACGACCAATCACGTTTAAATGCATCTCCAACCCATCAACTCTAATTCCTTGACTACCATTTGTAAAAACTTAGGATTGAGGAAATTTTGACAACAACACCAATAAGATCTCCGAAGATAACACTATTTAATGAAACATTATAAATACTTATCAATTTAGGCAAAAGTTCCACACGACAAAAATATGTGCTCTACGAAAGATATATCACTAAATTTTTCCATAAGCACTAAAATTCGATAGTAGGGTACTTGTTGCCGCAGGAAAAATCGAGAGCACATGGGACTCAGCGAGAATTCAAATGAAGATCAATTAATGAAGGACTCAACACCACAGGTAACCACACCTTCTTGGATCAACATCCAATTTGATGTGTTTATTGAGTGTGAAAATAAAATATTAACTTCGTAATTGCATAAGTATATGTAAATTAAAAAATAGACGAGTCTGAAACTTTTGAAACTTAGTTCAAGGTTGAAATACGGTTTTAAGACAGTACTCCAAGTTCTATCGTGGTTATCAAGTTTCTATCAATGAACTTGACATTATTGTTACACTTTAAAATTCGTCAGAACAACTCTTGACTCGAAATATTGAAAAATAGTAATGATGGAGGGATGGAGGGGGAAGAAAACCAATTTTATGATAAGCATTTGAAAAAAAGACAAATCTTTAATACTAACTATTAAGAAAATTTCGTAAACAATACAAAATTTCATCATAAATAAATTTCTCCTAGAATATAATTTCTACGTCGGAATTCCTCCAACCGCAGTGCCTCTCTTTTTCCCTATTTAAATTCTTCAAACATTCTTGTCCAACCACATGGGATGGTATTGCATTTGGGGTGGAGGGCGACCACTAATATTATGTTAGTTCGATCATCCTTGTCTAACCACCCTTATTGTTGAAGCATTCTACCGGTTAATGTAAGTCTATATGGAGTATTTTGCGATTAAATTGGGTCAGCCCGTGTACACTTTCCAGTTGACATTAAGGCCTAATTCTTTAATTATATCAATAAATGATAAAATTCTCTCCCTTCACCACCCTCACTTCTTAACCCCATCTCCACCTGAAGATCGTTAACGACGTACGCCCCCTTAGAAGGAGGTTAGACCCTACATCTCCCTTGCTCCTCCACTTCACCATCCCCACATACAGCCCACACAACTCCCCACCCGCGTCCGTTCTCAGCCAAACACCTCCCACCCCCTAACAGCTATAACCACAGAGGCCACCCCCTCCACATCCCTCCCGCAATATCTCCCGTTTCGTACGAAAAATGAGGGTCTTGAGGGATATCGGGGAAAGGTCAGCGCTGCTCGGGGTCCAATTTTGAAGGAGGGCAGCAAAAAGCGTAATGGGATTGGGATGAGGTGAGGGTCATTTTTAGTGCTGGGGGTGGGGGGGACAAAGGTGGGGTCAAGGCGAAGCGGAGGAATGGTTTTATGGGCGCATGCAGATGAGGGGGCAGTTTAAGAGGGGAGATAATGGGTGGAGAAAGGGGTGGAGAAAGGGGTGGAGAAAGCGGCGGGGGAAAAAACGCTTAACACGCGGACGGACATGATGCTTCAATCTCCCCAACAATCCCTCCGAAATATTCTTCACCCCCCCCCCCCCACCGCTGTCGTAAATGTTATCACAAATGGTGCATTCATTATTATTTTTTCTCGGCAAGGATGTAGAAGAGCATGAAGATTAAAAGTAATTTACAGCTTTTTATAGCAGTGCTTACTCTGAAAATAATGAGCTTGATAAGGGGCGGAAGAAGACCCTAATAAGAAGCAAGAGAGAGGCATAGACGATGAGCAACATCCTCAGCGAAGGCTTTTTAGTGAAGAAGAAGTGGATGGGAAGAACGAAAGGGGGTCACGCAATGGTTACACAAGACACTTTGCACAGGATTTTAAGAGGTGATATGTGTGAGTACGAAAAAGTTTAGGTGATAGGATAGTTAAAAAAAAAAAGAGCTGCCTCACGCCAATCTAGAGGGTTGTTAACTTATAAGGAGTTGACGTGTGGGCACGAATTGTTAGGATAGGAGTCTTTCATAAAAATAAAAAAATTAAGTAACGCACTTGTGTGATTTGACTCAAAGAGTCCCATTTAACATTTGTGAATGCCCTTCATTACTGAGGGGAAAGACGAATCCCTGTATCTACCCGCGCAGCAAATGATCTCTCTTATTTTGTCGTTTCTGTAGTACTTATAGAATCATCATCGAATAAAATACCAGTCAGGTTATGGTCACTTAGCCCGAATTTAAGGTGCAGGTCCAAATAAACATCTGTGGCTTCGCTATGGAGTCCTACCCCCACGATAATCGATCCATGTGCTGCACACAAAAGTACTTTAATGACGGAAGATCGTACTTCAATGGTCTTGTGTGACTCGCACGGCCAAAGATGACTCGAGCATCGGGTTGTAGAGCGAGAGAGAAAGAGAGAGAGAGAGAGAGTCAATGGACACTGTAATAGGCCATCGTCGCCGTGCCAACGATAATGCCCTCGACAACGAGTTGACGGAGGGTGGGATGCAGGCGTCTCTTAGGTAACACGAGTCACAATGAGGCAAGTGTATGAGGCTGCTGAGATGTCCACACACGACCAAGCACCACACAGTCGACTGGACCGTTTTACCCCGTCAAATCAATGCACGTCAAAAGGCACACGCGCCTTCTAAGAAATCCACTCGATGACCGACCAATGTCAACATAGGCGTGTTCGGGATTTGTTTGCGTGACTTTTAGAAGCGCTTATTAATACCCACTCTTGTAAGAATAGTTATGAATCTAGCGTCAAAATGAAAAACATCGAATAAAGTTTATGTTTTTTTCATGCAATTCAACTGGCCAAAGATATCAATATCATCATTAAAGTATTCCACCAATTAAGGTAGGTATCCCTAAAGTATTTAAAACGTGTTTTTTCAGTCACCTCTCCCAACTTTGACCTCCCTATTCAATACATAAAAAGGCCCTCTCCCTTTCATTCTATCTGCAAATCCTATTCTCTCACTTCCTCTCCCTCGTTTACCCAACATTCTATCCTCAAAAACTGTTTTCAACATCCTCTCCCCGCTCACGACTCGCTCCACCAGAAAATGAAGTTTAATGTAAACACCCTATATTTGCCTATTTCTAATCACGGAATCGGCAGAGTTAGGAGCGCACATGTTAAAATTTCCCCAAAGTGAAATATCTGCTTCGTTTTGCGAGGGGAGACTTTCGCAACACAATCCAAGAGAAATGAAGCGAGGGCTGATTAGAGCGAAATGAAGACCATGCATCTCACACTTGACCCCTCCCACTCCACCTACTAAATAGTCGACCGTCACGAGTCCACTCGAAGTGACCAGCGGCTGTCGGCAACGATAAGGGCTTTCCGAACAACCAACACGGATCTAGGGGTCGCTTCATTGAGCCTGCACATTGCACATTTCCAGCAAATATCTCCTTATTCAAGGTACACGAAGAAGAAGTGTACCACATGTTGTAAGACAAGACGTAACAGGACGAGGCGATCTGAGACGCCGATAGGCGTAAGGTGAGACAATAGCGAAGACAGCATGTGATTCGAGGGAAAGAAAAGTGAGCAGAGCAACATGCATGAATGCACCCGATCACCAGACGTGTCCATCAGACTTGGGTGTGTGCCTAAGACGGAAATTAACACGAAAACATGAGCGGAAAAGGATTAACAAATTTAATCATCACCAATCAAAGATTCTTAGAGTATTATTACGGCTAAAGAAAATTTCAATAATAACTAATGGACCTAAAAACTACTAGACCTAATAAATGGATGAAATAGCGATGCCTTAAGGAGCTAACTAGAAACAGCCCTTTTTCAGGGCAACCGGAGAAGAGATGCATAGCAAGGCGCAATGGGACGAGACGATCTTAGACGTCAATAGGCCTAAGGTGAGACAACAGCGAGAACAACAGGTGATACGAGATAAGAAAGAATAGTGACTGGAGTTACATGCATGGATGCATCCGATTACGATCAGAACACATGACTAATATCACAAGAAGGATGGAGAAGAAGTAATACTATACCCTTACGTACGTACATGGGAATGAATTGAACCCTGCAGCCCAAGGATTATTGTAGCCATACACCCAACGTAGGCATCTGAGTGACGAAGGAAAGTAAGCAAATAGCCTTAGAAACCCGGGTGAATAAAGTTACACATCATAAAACGCTAAGAGGAACAGCGACGAAGAGACAGATGGGGGGAGGAGAGATATCTGGATGAAAAGAGAGGGAGGAGACGGAGGGAGTGCGGAGCGGGGAAGAGACGCTGAAAATCATGATAAGTACGGGTGAGAATGAGGAGAGGAAGGAAGAAAATGGGACATAGAGAAAACAATGAAAGGGATTAGGCATAATTGCGAAGTGAAGAGAAAAGCCCAAATTGGAGGCCGGAGTGATCGACAAAATGCTCCATGGAAACCATGCATACGGTTTAACAATACAATACCAACAGTATCCAGTCATTTTCGATGATTTTCAAGTGAACAACTTCATTCCCCGCTAAAACTCCAACCAATATCCACTTATGCACACTACAGACGTCGAGTCGTTTAACATGCTCAACAAACAGTCTGTATTTAAGATTCAGATACCTCCTTAACATGTCTCCCTTCGCTATAACTCCGACGAATATTATCAAGACAACACTAACTATTGAACTTGATCACCACCAATCAAATCAAAACCACACTAAATTTAAAACTATTTATATGCCAACAATTATATTGAAAATTCCAATACCTTATGATGCGCATTAGAAAAACCTCGTCACTTCCCTTCAACTTTAAAAAATAAATCGCCAGGAAAAACCTTGAAAATGCATGAAAGACTAAATTTATGGGGCAACAAATAGATTTAGATGAAAGATCTTTGACGATTGCTTCTTGACACGCGGCTGTAGAGCCATGAAACCATGCAATTATAATCAAACAAATGCCAGGAAATTTCAGAAGGGCATAAAAAGTAGGAATTGTAAGTGTTATCAGATATTCAGAATTAAAAATTATTTTTTTAACTGTAGGAATTTGGTGCCCTCTAATTTATTGTAGGTAACATACTCGAAAGTAAAAAAACAAAAACTATCGCATAACCCACCCATATGACCTCCTTAACGTATCCCTGTAAAATATTTAAAGTGAATTGGCACTGCAATAATATGAAAGATGACAAGAAAAAGACGCAGAACGAAAGGAGAGATGAATTCTCCACTCGTAAAACATTTTGTCTGGGCTCGAAGGATTAAGGCAGGAATGTAAGTATAAGAAAGAATTAAATATTTCAAATAATGCCGTTTCTTTAGAAAGTTAGCCGGTTGTAAAGGGAATTCTATTTTAATTATACTCACCGTTGTTGCTGCCACGCTATGGAAATCAATTGAAACGCCACTTCTCAAAAAAAAGGACTCGCTGCTTTTCAAAGTAGATACTTGAATACATTTCCATAGTACTAGTTGTCTTACCTGCAAGTCAAAGAGAATATAGCAATTAGACAAAAAATACTGAGGAAAATTGAGGGATAAAAAATATAAAAATACTAAGCATTTCGTCCTAGTAAATTACCATAAATACAATCCATAAGATGAGCATAGGCAACTGAGGGTTTCATTAAATGAATGCGTTAGATTAATGGTGACCCTTTTAGGTGGTCAGGAATTCGGAAAAATTTGGAACCATAGACTGAATCTAACCCTCAGTGTAACGGTCATTGCCCTCATTTGATTGCGGTGTAAAATGACAACGAATCCTTCCATAGAGCAGCGTACGAACATTTAAATTATATATAGGATGAAAACTCCAAGGGCGAGTGCTGCACAGGCCTAAGAGTAAAACGGGAGGATATTCAACAGTTGAGTGGGTCACACAGTCCCTGGAGAAATGGAAAAGAATGCACGGACTTCAGGACACAACAGCACTCTTGCCTTACAGCTCCAAATATTTCGCAACGATAGCACTTCAGACGAATGAAATCCATGCATCCATCAATATCTGTCGTTATACCTGCAGATTCCATCAGGAGATTTTGTCAATTCTCATTTCCTTACATATAAGATGAAAGCTATTTCATTTTAATTACTTCTTTCAAGGTACGACAGAAAGAAAATCTCAAGACTTAATGGATACCAAGGATTGCTATTGCCATCGAGATTCCTCTCTTTCCTCCCATATCGCCAATACCAAGCCAATCTGACCATAATCAAACTTGGTGAAACAAAAACATTTCGCCTTCACGATAAAACACAGTGGCTAACTCCATACTTTGCATGACAGCTCATTGGTATTTTCTTAATACATTTCCTTTTTTTGTTCCATGCACTTAATTGCATGTTCCAATGGGGAGAAAGTGTTCCGGCAAAGTTCGGGCCGCCACCATCGATCTGGGATAAGAAACTTTTCCTCTCTGAAGGCATGCTGTACTCAAGGCAAATTCTTCCGAAATATATTAAAACATCGACTTCTTCTTCTCACCTAACAAGTCTGAAAGTAGGGAACAAAGCTACTCTCGGAGTCCGAGACAATGCGGAGTCCCAGCGTGGAGGGGTAGAGAAATGTTCCGCGAGACCCTTCTTAACGAATGTCCTCCAAAAATGCTCCGTACCACGAGAAATAGGAGTCTCTTGGGGCTCAGTACAGCAGTCATGCCAAGACGAAAACTCCGCCGTCTCGAAAGGGTTAAAACATCGACTTCTTCTGCTCACCTAACAAGTCTGAGACGGAGTGCACGCTCATACAACACAGGTAACAACGCTTTGTTTGACATAGCTATCACTTTGGATAATAAGCGTCCGTTTCGTAGCATCCCTTGTTATCTGAATCAGATAAAAGGGAGACATTTGAATAGTCAAGCGAAAAATCCCGGTATAATAGGCAAATAGCCATCAATGACTTCGAGGTAAAGAGAAGGAGGGGGTTATCATGTCAGGAAGGCATGACACCCTTAAATTTCCTCGCAGCATACGACTTCGCCAATTCCAGCCCATTGTTTCATTTGGCTCATTCATCAGGAGGAAAATGGAACAGCAATTTTATAACCTAACTCTCGCAATGGATACAAACAACACAAAGGGCTTGACCTTGAGCAATTCCATGCCAAATACTTAGTATAAAATGTAGCTATGTGTGTGCTATATGCGATAACATGAATTAATTATCGGTGGAATATAATTAAAAATTTACTGCAAATAGCCATTGGATTGGAAAAATTCACAGGGTAGGCTGCATTTTGTAACGAACGGTTGCGATGAAACCAAACCTCTTTTCACACGCGAGAAACGGCTTGAAAATATAAAGCAGCAACCAAGGAAAAGTATATCACCAACTTCATGGCAAATGGACGATGTGGTGACTTATTTCCTAATACAGTACATCAAGTAGGTATATCCACGTCGGGAAACATATAGATCTTAAAACAGCGTGGAAACACGCTTCTCGCGATATTGTATCATCATCATATTCACGTAATTCACCTCGCTCCTCTAAAGATTTTCTCACGGACGATGTGAGTAACTAGCAAACCGTGACTAATTATTCGAATTGAAAAGTAACTCGATGCCTGCAGTGCTTCCCGATTCGTCGTCCGCGCATGCGCACTCAAGCACGCGCCGTGCTCATCGTCATCACGCATCACGGCACTCGATATTCGATTCGCACGCCCGAAGCACAACGCACCACGGAGCGCAAACTGCCGAGGAAAAGAAAATAAAACGAAAGAATCGTGAAATGCGCACGGGTGGCAAAGTCAGGGGGGGGGGGAAACATTAAAACACTACGAGCGACTGCGAATCACAAAAATAGCAAAGTAATGTTCCTGAGGTTCTTCGAAGATTTGCGACAGAGGACTCATTTTCTTTTATTTTTTCAAGAAGAAGTAGAAGCAGTAGCTGTAGCTCGCATCCATGAGCGGGACTAAAAAATTGATTAAAATTGCTTCCGTCCTTTTTATTGCTCCGCTTTCCACACAAAATGGCCTTTTTTCACGTGGGAGAGAGAGAGAGAGAGAGAGAGAGAGAAAGAGAGAGGGTTGTCGTCTCCTCCTCTTTTATTTTCTTTCTGCGAACGAAGGGAACGCGGATTTTTCCGCGAGCGAAATGCGAACGCCTCACTTCAGCTCCTCTCTCACACACTCCCTTTAACACGCTCCATTCCTCAATTCCACACCTCAGACACACACACCCACATGCCTCTGATCACCATCATGACACCCGCTCCTCCTCCCCCCCATCACTTATCCACCCTCGCCATCTACTCCACCTCATCTCTTTACTTTCCTGCCCTCATTACTACCCATGTTACAACACCACACTTCTTCTACGTCAATTTTTTTCTCACTTCTTCCTTTACAACCACGCTCTTCCTATACCCTCCATTCTAATTTATTTATTACACGCACGATGGGTAATCAATTTGACGGTTGTATAATTTCCATCGAGTTGCAAATTTTCTCGTCATCACCGAACCGATTGTTGCAAATCAACGAGACCAATAAGAGCCAAAATGACACACAGCAGATATTTCACCGGAAAATGTACAGTTTGGAGAGACTCCAGAATTAATTATTTACTGGATTACACCCGTAACTCGTTTCCCCGAACTCTACAGCAGAGTTAGCCGTCGACATATCGGGAAATAACAAATTATAACTCGGTTGAAAGTCAGACAAATTTTTATCCGACATCCGGGAAACCTTATACCACACGACAATACTCTGCATACAAGTGATCTTTATCGATGTGCCAGAATCATCAATACCTCTCACCGCCAAAAATAGAATAAAAATTAAAGTTGATTGAGCTACCAAGGGCAAGAGAAACTCGCGGAGCAATAAATTAAGCGCGGTCCGTTCCACCATTAACATTATTAATACCTCAGAAGCACTCTTCCGTGTTGTAATGAATACTGCCGATGCATTTCAGCACATCTATCGAGTTGTCAAAGACATTGAGGGAGATTGGAAAACACAGTTCAATACAGTCAAATAGACAACCCTATTGCTTCACCTATTACTCTACCAATGCAGTTGCTCAAGAGGCACAGATCTACGTATCCAACTCCTGTCAACCGCATTTGCTCATCGCTATCCTCAACCTTCCTCTTTCATTCACACTGTTTCTCTTTTTCGGCCATTATTTTAAGCACGCACGAAAACTGAACTCACTTCGTCATCTTTCTCTCTTCATAATATTTTCCCATTCTTTTTCAACATACCCATCACTCCAATTACCTACCAATTGACAATTTTTCACACTCATTTTCACACATCTTTTTTCAATGCATCAAAATCAATTTGTTTGCCCATTCATTAAAAAAACAGACAAGTTTAATAGATTGAAATATTATTAACTCCCTACGCGGTCCCAAGTACATCGAGGAAGATAGGGATATGATGAATCCAATATTAAATATACAACCCCACTGCGTTGGTAAGTAAGGTACTTGTTCATTTGCTGCCAGCCACTGCAGCCTCCTTCTACCGCTTTCCTTAACTTTTCTCTTTTCCTCATACACCCACAATACTTCAAATCGGAACACTCTCCATCCCTCGTACCTCATTCCTCTCTTATTCTACCCTTTTCAAATCTCAAGCTCGTAAAAACATCGGTTTCCGTTGACATAATATTTTTGAACTCTTTACATGGATTGTGGCAGTATTTCATTGTTTTACAGACGTGAACCCGACATTTTCATGAGAAATAATTTCTATTGCTTTAAAAAAAACGTTATAATGGGCGCAAAATAATTTATATATCAGCACAGACACACACTTTAAAGAGACGACAGACCAAACTATACAACATCACCAACTACACACCCCTAACATCTACAATATTGTCTCACTTTTAAGTTTGTGCTATCCATTGCTCCTGACGATACATCAATATTTATTCGTAGTTATTACAAAGATACGAATGCACGGATAAAAAACAAGAGTCTTTCCACCTTACGTTTAAAAAAATTGCTTGAATTGCAAGAAATCATCCTATTGGGATTAATGTCATTGATTTTTTGTTGCGCGTCTAATGTGGCCATCGAGAGAAAAGGAAGAGTATCAAATATATCAAATAAAATCTAAATATACAGCAATACTTATTGCTTCACTAACAAAAAGGGACGTGCTAATCCAGCGGGAAATCAGGTACCTACTTCCAATGAAATAGGTCACTAATAAAGTCGAAGTGGCAAAGGTTACAAAGCTAACTGATTGGTAGGAAAATTATATTTGTATCCCTCTTCTATCCACGTTTTTCATTTCTCCGAAATCGCAAACTTATCATCATTCATCGCTAAATTTTCCATTTCTTTTTAAAATTTCCTCCCACAATCTTCCAACCAATCGTTTCGATGTCGTTCGTGGTCACCATTCCCGTTATTTTATTGTTTTTAACCCCTTCCATAGGTTTTCGTCGAGAGTTGAGATTATTTTTCAAGACGATGAATCCTTTTCAATCTCCAAACCGATGCCGACGAATCGATAAAAATATGAGAGGAAAACGGGAATGCATTCGATATTTTACCACACACACACACACATAATGCTTCGATGAACCCCCGAACTAATGAGCAATCCGATATCAAACTCAAAACACATTTTCTCCCACATCATTCCAATTGACACACTTAGCCATAAATTAATCCCAGCGTCTTTCTATCCAACCAAAATCAAAGTTGTGTGAACTGGCACGCGAAAATGAGAGACTCACTGAGTGAGCCGTAACGTCGATGCAGTTACTTCGTACGAGTAAGAAGGACAATTTTTAGGTGAAAGTTATTTTGCAGTAGTCATCTTTATTCCGTTTATTAATTTGTGCAAATGCGACATTTGATCTCGGTATAACTGCGCTTGAAGGAAATATCGGAACGCGAATCCATTCCGAGAAATCAAATATTTTTTAGTTGAATAGGCAAGTGCCATCATATGATTCGGAGGTGGTTTTTCATAGGAAACGGGCGTCGGCAAAACGGTGCAGCTGCCTCGAAAATCGATAAATCTTTACCAAATCCGGATGAGGAAGGATACAGGGGGTGCAGGGGGAAGGGCGGATATACGTAAATACCCAATGGAACGACCATCGGCGATAATACGTGACTTTCAGCACATCACTCCTCCCCTCTTCTGTCTTCCCCATCATCTCACGTGATTTATGGTTGTCCCCGAAAGACACGAAAATGAGGATGATAAAAAAAAAAGATTCGGCTTGAATGAGTATAAAAGGGCGATTTGGACGGCCGTCACGGAAGATTTTAGGAATTGGAGGAAGAGGAGGTTTGGGTCGGAGAGTGTGACGTGAACGAGCATTCGAGATGCAACTCACCGACGATTATATTCCCCGCGTGACTCTTCTCGCGCCCTCCGTCCCCATGACAACCAAGCAACCACTCACCCACTCACTCATTCACTCCATGGCAACGGCCCCCTTGCATTCCAACAGTGAACGCTCATCTCCCTACGGTTCACTTCACGTCACTTGCACACCTCCAACCCTCCAAACAGTCCGACAACATCTTCCACGCACTCCCATCTTTAAGGAGGAACCGAAATTATATCGTTGATGTCAAAAGGAATTCATCCACTGTTACCTGACAGAAATTACCAAGGTGCGGAATAGGACTGTATTTGGACGAGGCAACGAATAGAGTTTGCGCCATGAGGGAAGGGGGGAGAGGCAACTATGCAAAGCGCTCCAACACTTATTTTAATGCATATTATCGCATACGCTTCCGCAACATTAACACAGGCACCACTCAGACTTAAGAGCACAGGGGGAGAGGGGGTTGGGGTGAATAAAAAAAACAGGGAAAATAATAATGAGAGCGTGGAGTGTGTTTGAGGGGATGGGGTGTGATTGAGGAGGGGTTGGATATGCGCGAGACGAGGGCGCTCTTGTGGCCACCGAAAGGGGCGCGAAGAAAGGGGTGGGCACCGCAGCACCCCAGGGACACGCCCCCGAAGGGACGAACGCGGTGAAGTCACCCCTTTTTTCAAAACCCTGAATAATTCATGATGAGCACAGGGGAGTGAGGAGATGTGGGAGGTGAGGAGGGATCTTCATTTTTAAGGGAGGGAAACAAATGCAGAGGGTGCGAGGGGGATGAGTGGAAGGAAGATTACTGGGAGGGATGGGGTATTAGAGCCAGAATAGATATTCACTGTGTATGTTCTGGGCATCACCCTTGCGATAACATACAATTTACAAGGAAGTAGAACTTGGATCAGCAATAAGAACAATAATTACATGTTGAATAAAAACTTTTGGGCTATGTCGCCGCGTCAATTCTTGGGTGGCCCCAACGTTTCCCGACCGATGCTGGTCGCTTTCTCAAGGGATTCTAAAGAGGTGGGAATTTAAATTCATATATATAGGTATCCGTGCCATGTGGTGGGGGAAGGGGAGCGGGAGGCTGGAGGAGTGGGTTTTTTATTGTTTTTTCTTACTACGGGTTGCCAAGTACGGCTAATTTTAATGCCGGTGTCCTTGTTGAAATTGTTCTTCTCTTCTTTAGATATTTCTATGGCTTCCCTGACGAATTTCCGTTTAAAACCTTTTACTTTGGCAACGATTTATTATAAGTACAACTTATTATAATTTGGCAAGGATTTTAATAATTACATGAAAACTAAAACAAAGATAGAGCAGTTGTGCAGCAAAAAAGAAAAGGATAACAATGAAACGAGGATTAAATTTTTATAATATTTCGCAATAGGCACTCTGTATTTTGGTGAGCGCAGAACATTTCATTTTTCTCCGTATTGAGTAGAGTCATCTATTAACTTATTTTTAAACGCATGAATAGAGAGAGCCCTTCTTTTGTAAGGTTTCACGGAGAGAATATCAGGGTAGGAGCGAGAAGGTATGAAAAGAAGCGGAAAATGAGTTGGTGGGGAGATTAGGGGATGGTCTTGATTGTGTGCACGGCGAGGGGGAGGAGGAGTTGCATAAGGAGGTCTCAGGGGGGGAGAGAGATAGGGGGGTATGAAGAAGAATAAAGGAGAAGATGGGTGTGTGGTTTGAGGCGGAAAGGTGGTCGGTTGCTTAGCTACTCTTGGAGGAGCGTCTTTCAATTTATTGTCCCCGAAAACCACGCTCTCTTTAAATTCCTCGCGAGGGAGAGGTAAGGAAGGGCTGGGTCGCTGACTCCACACGGCTGCTTAAATGCACGCGACGTATGCCACGTCAGCATCCCATGCGGAAATCTACACTCCACCCCTCCTCCTCATCCCCGTGCGCCGTGCCCAGGGCAAACTCACAGCCACTTCCGGAAAATTTAACTGCATACATAGGTGACCCCTTAAAAGGGGTAACATGACCTATTGGCAATTACAGCCTCTGGGCTATGATGCCGAGATCACAAAAGATACTCTACCACCTGCCCTTAATTTAGAGTCAGGATTAGTCGAGTGAAGGTGACTGTGCCACGTGTTTCTCGTACGATTAGCGTGATTGTGCACTAAATCTTTGCATTAAGGTCGCAAAAATTTTATAAGCGAAAAGCCTTTTATGGGCGAGAAAATTTAAAATTTACTCTATTTTATTTAATTTTTATCTATGCCTAATTGCTCATTGATGTGATATTCTTTACATGTCACGTAATAAGTACAAATGATGGGCAGGCACACGTGTTTACTGCAGAGGGTACTAGCTATCCGCCCCTCCACTGATCCTTACTCTAACATCCTAAATCCCCACGAGTTTGAAGGTGAGGGAGCAAAAAGGGAGCGAGGTTTTGAGGGAGGCTAGCGATGCCTCGTTCATAAAAAATTAACTCGGAGTAACTAAAATACATATGACTCTCAGCAATACATAAAATAGTCATACAAACACACCTCAGACCACGTATCAAGTGTAAAATAGATTATAGAGAATTTTTTTAGGATTCTGTGACTACAGTTAGATACTGCAATCTAACTAGGCAATGGCCTCATTATGAATAAAGCAAAGGTGATCTCAACTAATCACTGGTCTAATTCGAGTTACGCCATTTTAATTTGTTGCAGTTGTTTAAGTACCTATTGTACATCAAGGTTACGCCATGCTAAGACAAGTTGCTGCTAACGTGGATTAAAGAAGCGACACCACTATCAGCCATATAAACAAACGTTATTGGTTTGAAAAACAAGATTAAAAGAATCTGGACAACTTTTACGACATTTAAGCCCCACAATATACCACATCATTATTTATTAGGAAAGTCGCAGTTTTGAATACAATATGACAGCAAAAATATTTGTTCAAATGAGTAAATATCCGTGAAATTGAGGAAAATGTGACTAATGTAACGATGTATTGTATAATTGGTTTGTTTCGCTTCAATTGGAGCTAATAAAATTGTAGCAAAACACGACTGTCATGAATTGAGCCATAGTGAATGGACAAACTATCATCAACACTTTTTACTTTTAGAATACGAATACCAAGTGCACCACTGTAGTACTCGAAGAATATATTTTGAGGCGACAATTTAAGGTCCATCATCTGAAACACAGGAAAGCAGAGACCGCTTAAAGTGTATGGTATGGAGTGCATAAGCATTAATCAAATTTGGGGCTCATATAAAAAGCGCTCTGCACTACAGAAAGACTCCACGACAATTGTGATTCCTATTCATCCACAAGTCAAATTAACCTCTTCAATTTATTGATAAATTACCTTTGTAGGATAATCTTTCCCAAAAAAATGAAAAATTCAGATAAAGTTCCAATGCATTCTAAGGTAAATGGAATAAAATTGGGAATTTTATTTTTCAGAGCAGCAATGGCGAAGAAGGAATTATTTGGCATTATCATATTGGCTTCCCCAAGGTTGACATCCATCTTTGCCTATCCAAAATAACTTCCGCGTTGAGGCAGAAATTGAGTGACAAAAATTTCAGGTGAAAAGTGGTAATTATTGATAAATGCATGAAAGTATGCCAAAAAGAAAAAATATAATAATGTACTATTTATAATCTTTTCTACAGACAAATTGATGTAGAAGAAACTCTAATTTATGATAGCCTTATATTGTTGTTGAATATATCAAAAATAGCAAAAGCAAAGGGCAGAAGTCGGCAAGCAATGGTTTGACGAAATATGATATCTACAACATTATCTTAAGACAAATCATCGCCACGAAAAAAATCCTTTCGTATAACAGTGAATAAAAGAAAATTATTGCTGCACGTATATCCAAAGATTGAGTAATCATGGTCAATCAAGAGTAGAGCGGATACGTTAAAATGAAGACGTGGAAAAACATGAACATGAATAAAACTGCTTCGGCATTCCAATCGGGTGGAGTTGGATCCAAAACTGGAAAAACTCCAACACAATTGGAAGTTGCGAAGGCTTTATGGCGAGACGTAGACGCTGTCGTGGTTTCTGGGTTTCCACTGAGACGTTTGATGACTGATGACGACAATTTCACCGGCAATCCCTTCAGCATCTTCAGCTCAGGGGCGCAGTCTGGTGGTCTCATCAAACTTCACTTCTAACCTGAATATGCTGGAGGATTGCAGGCCAAATCGTCATCATCAAGAAGCATCAAACGTCCCAGTGGAAATCCAGAATGCATAGCATCACCTTGAGAAAAATCATCCAACCCATTCACCGGAAAGTGATCAACTACGACAACAAGAAGGTCGAGTGAAACCTCGAACATTATTTATTTATACGTTTGCGGACGAGAAAGTAATCAGCAAGGCTTGCAGCAAAGGAAAGAAAAGTGTAGGGAGTGAAGGCATGCAGCAATGGAAAGAAAAGTGTTGGGAGTGAAAATGGAGAGATTGAGCGGAAGATCGGAGCGAGTATCGCGAATGCACTCGCAAAACAAAAAAACCTTTTCAGAGGTAATTCAGCCTTTCCTTGAGTGGTGGTCAGCGAGGATACGCCCACTCAGTTTGCCCCGAAGGCAGCCGTCCATCCCCCTCCTCCCACTCGAGATATCACGGCAGAGTGGAGGGAAAGCAAGGAAGAGAGGAGAGGGCCAAAAAAATTGACCAAGGCCCTGCTTTAAAGCAATGAGAGAGAGGTTTTTGCCCCCCCCCCCCCTTCAACCCTAGCAGGGGGTTCCTTCTACGGGTCCGGCAAAATAACCTTCTACAGGATAGGATAGATGGGAGGAGGCAGGGGGAAAAGCCCTTTTTTTCCTGGAACCACGTCCATCTGGCTCAGAAATCCACCTCCGTGATGGATTCGAGGACTCATTAGCCGACGTCCTGCCAAATTCCTCCAGCAGGCGAGCGATGGGCGAAGGGGGCGTGGCAATGGGCCATGCGAGCCAATGGCCTTCTCCTTCGGTTCGACCGCTCTCACGCGCACCAAATGCATGCATGTGCGGAGCAGAGAGAGGAGGAGGAGGTAAAAATTAATCCACGGAAACATGAAAATAATGAATCTATCTTTAAAAAGTGATAGAGCTAGTTACCTTCTTTACCCTACAATATATAGAGTGTCCCATTTATCTTGACCACCCGAAGTAACTTTATGTCCAGATGCAAATTCAAAAATATGTGTCAAGCAAATTTTCATTAGCTGTCAGGGGGACATATAATCAGCATGACTGCTTCCTTGTAGCTTTGTTATTTACAAAAATATGAACAGCGGTATGTCTTTTTTAAATGGAGGAAATGAATTGCCGAATAAAAAATAAATGGTGCCATTTAAAAAAGAAATACCGCTGTTCATATCTTTATAAATAACAAAGCTACAAGGAAGGCAATCATGCTGATTAATGTCGCCCTGACGGCTAATGGACATTTGATTGACACATTTTTGAATTTACATCTGGACAAAAAATTATTTCGGGTGGTCAAGATAAATGGGACACCCTGTATATGCAGACTACGTTTTGGAGTATATGTCACTAATATTTTATTATTCTAGCAAAAAAATGGAATGTGTCAGACCTTTATTTTTCCATTATTTTAAAAGCTTGATAGCATATCTAAATAATTCAGCGTGCAAAAAATTTTTATAAATGATGTATTATATCAAAACCACAGCTTACAAATTCTATTCACCACGAATTCAGATATTAAATACTAGTGATGGGTCGATTCCAAAATTTTATCGATTCCGATCCCGATTCCGATTCTGACATTTCGATTCCGATTCTACCGATATCGATTCCATCGATTCTGATGCCATAGGCTCCAAAAAAATATCACTTAATTCCAGGCAATAAGAAAACCACTTTTAAAAATATTACTCTGTGAAAGAGTCAGTTGACAAAATCTTTCATATCATCACAATGTAATTAAAATATAATAGCTAAATTTCAAAACAGAACATACGTGAAAAGTGGTGTTACATGATAGGTATTACTTTAGAATATTGGCACTCATAATATGTCGACCATATATATGTATCAAAACTACAAGGGAGAGCCCTGAGTACAGAAATTCTCATAGCTGTAATAAAGATTGTATACTACGTATATAAATCATGTAATATTTGGCCCTTTCAAATTCTCAAGCAGAAAAACCAATTATTCTACATTCTCAGCCAGCAGGTTTTGACGTCTCCATGTTACATTATTACTGCCTGCAGAAAATTGCCTTTTGCTACACACTTGTGTGACTTGGCAAGTACTTTCCTACCAAAATTGCAAGATTTCAGAGATTTTGGAATTTTTATTAAAAATTATATAAACGATTTTTTTGGATCTTGAATCTTCATGGAATTCAAGTGGACGAAGCGAACGAACTAAAGAACTAAACTTTATTTTGTAGAGCTAAAAAAATTCTATACTTCTCACGTCATTTAATCAACCTTAAAACCTCTTCCTTTTTTCCCTTCAAGAAAGAAACTAAACGCTACAAATGAATATCACATCGGTCGGACGCAGTAATAAAAAAGGCTAAAAGAGCCTTGTGGTGTGAAAACTACCCTTCTGCGCGACTCACCTCGGCGAATGTAGAAAGGGAAAAAGGGTATCGGTTGTTGCCTTTCATGGAAACAGTTCATTTTTCTCTCTCTTAAGCATGCTGACTTAATGTCTTCACTTTACTTCAATACCCGAGGCATATTTCTTACGCGTGGGATGGTTCCGAAAAATATCCAATTTTTATAGTATTTTCACTCGAGTAATGCGCTAAATGTTCTAGTCGATCTATACATAATCCTTTTTAACATCCTCAGTTTAATGTTTGAAGTCAATTAAGACGATTATCCATGCTTTAAATGATGATTTTCAAGACTAATGTTTTAAAAACCTTGAAAAATCGGCCTCAGTTACCGAGCCTTAGAGTTCCGCGGCGTGTAGCTCAGCCTTGACGCGCGATTGAAAAATCGCTCTTATTTCCTTCGTAACAAACTTTTTTTTCCAAGATTTCTAATTAGTAATCTTTATAAATCTCTACTTTATATTGTGGACCAAATTTTCCGAGTTATATTTTACGTAAACGAAAGATAATGTCTACTTTATGTCAAATTTCACGTGAAAAACGGGTTGGCCATTTTGCGTTGTAAAACCAGACAGATGAGAGCCAAAATCTTCAAAAGTCATTGAAAGTATAGGCAAAGCACCAGATCAAAGGAATATTGCTTTTTTTATTCCATAAAACTCATACCAACGCAACACCACCTGGATAAGTTTAAAAAATTTCGAGGATTTACGAGAACGCACATGGTTTTGAAAAGTTGTCATGTTTGGGCCACTGTGTATCACTAAATCACTAAATGGTCGTATTTATGTAAAATGGCATATAAATCTATATCTGGTAATGATTTTTGGATATTTACGCTAAGTTTCAAGTCTCTACTCCCAAAAAGGTCATTTTGGACTTAGACCAGCTTTTTCCAATTTTGGACCGGTGTGCGCCGGGTCATAAGACGATCCGCCGCCGCCGAAGATAGGCCGCAGCGGCTGGCGTAAAGGTATTCGGCGCCCACTTTGACAACTATAGAGTATACAGCAAGCTGAATCTACCAGGCCGAGGCATTAGAATGACTTATCGGCTTTAAAAACTGTATTACTACATGATTTTCACGATAGCACTTCCTGTCGGCAGATTGCTGGACCTACTAGCCTCGAAAGCTCTGTAACCTTAATTACTCGACTCGACATTTGTAATGCTACTCGAAACGCTCGAGTCGAGTAACAACTACTTGATCGATTTGAATTTTCGAGTACTCACACATCTCTGGAAGATATGTGTTTTGTTATTACGATTACGTGGCGCGAAAATTCAAATGACTGTTGGAAATACGGTCGTATATTTTGTTGTTTGAAGTACTACTGGAATCGGAATCGATTTTTCACCTTGGCAAGTACTCGTTTTCGATTCCGGTTCTTGGTCGAGAATCGAGGAATCGAACCGACCCATCACTATTAAATACCTAATTTTGAGAATAAATGTTGCCGCACCGCAGACATTTTTGAAAACCGATTAAAATGCGCAAAATCGCGGCAAAGTAAATGAAGCTTCATAGTGAGGGACCACCACCACTTATTACTAAGTCTCCGTGCCGACTGCACTCACTCAGCGCTCCAAGCCAAACGCTGTTTTGTTATGTTTCATTTATTTATGTTCGCCTACCTGAAAACAGTGGAATTGAGGCCTGTACATCAAGGCATTCTAACAACTACTAACGATAGATTATCACATACAACAATTCCTAGGATACGAGTAACCCATACAGGCGGGACTCGAACCTAAGACCTTCGGTTTGGAGGAATTTACCACGCAAAGGCTGTTTGTATGTTATGGATAAGGACAGAGCTCTTTCTCCCCGGACTAAGTCACAGGAGTAAAGCATACACACATTCAATGTAGACAGCAAGTTCCTATTACTCGCCCACTTTTCACACTTTGAGTATTTCTGGTCGGGAGCTTCGAGCCCGGGACCCTTCGATCGGCAGCGAAACGTTTTGACGCACTGATCCACCACGATTCTCAGACAAACGCACGCAGAGGAGAGTGGAGAGGAGAGTGGAGAGGGAGGGTGGTGGGTTTCCTAAAAACCGCAGATCCATTTTCATCGGGGGTTGCGCCAACGGCTGCCAGAGGGAGAGGATTTGCAGGGGCGGGATCCAGGGGGGCCAGAGAGAAACGAATAGCTGGAAAGGAGAGGTGGATGAAGATGGATGTGCAAAGGGTGCGCTATAAGGGTGCGGATGCCGCTTCGGATGAAAAAAAAAACATCTGCCAATCGATATTGTCAATGCTTCGAACGTTTATAACTGAGCGAATTATGCATCACGAATTAAGGTACGGAATACTCGGAATTGCCATTATTTTGATGACACATGCGTTATGAGACCTATTCGGCGATTATTTTCTTTATTGAAATATTCTTTCGGTCACAGTTAAGTTCACATGGATTATTTCGCAACCCCAACCCTCCTACCTCGGACTCCCCTCTTCAATTCACGCTCATACCTATTCCCTTTCATTCCACCTAAAATTCCTATTCTCTTTCTAACTTCTTCTCGTTCACCCACATTCCACCCTATGGCAGTTTATAACATCCCCTTCCCGCTCAGTATTCGCTCCATCCGTGCCATCTCTGTCTCCTCCGCATCTCATCTACAAGCTGCCCCTTCACACCCCCATGGCGATGCGCGGTTGTTTTCCCAGTAGTGTGCACTATGCCAACAGCAAGGGTAATAACAATGCATATAAGATTTTAACAGTCACTAGACCGAATGGCAACCGAAACTTCTTTTGTTTTCAACCCATGCCATCACTCTGCAGGCATTGGCTCTCCTCGGACACTTCTCTGTTGATCACAGTAGCGAGATATCGCTACTCAGGGGGGCAGCTAGGAATTAAGGCTGAGGAAGGAGGTTTAGGTGCAACTAATACTGGGGTGTTTGGGAGTATGGAATACCCACCAGAATAAGCGGTAGGTGCGAGATTAATAAATTGCGGAATTTTAAAATAAATGGTTCAAAATAGTGAGTTTTACGGCTTTCTGAGGGAAATTTTATCAATCCTGACACTATTCAATTAGTAACATCAATCCAACTTGGATTGATATTACTAATTGGTAAAATGGATTAAAAATAAAAATTTCTCTGAGCTCTGGAGGGGGGGGTTTATCCCCCAAAACCCCCCCTCGCTGCGCCATTGCCGCTACTGAGCTATTACGATATGCACAGTCCACCGCGATTAGTATTACTGGCTTAAAAATTGAGCGCAATCAATTTTTCGATGAATCGGGAAAAAGCATCGAGTATTTTGATGCATCGATACCGAAGAAATTATGTGGATAGCAATGGCAGTTAGTGGAGGGTGAAGACGGATGTGTAGGCAGGCCTGCCAACCCTTCGGATCGAACTCAAGTGGAACGTGTCTGAGATTAAAGTGGCGAGGATTATAAGGGAGGAAGGAAGGGACAGGGCTTGTACACACGATCCAACTTCTTGTGATCAAAAGTTTATTGCTCCTGCAGAAGCCTCATTCTCTTTGAGTGAGAAATGACCAAGTGCCCCTGGAACTACCGACGTGTTAGGGGACCCTATGGTGCGGCACGATGTTTTATGAAACGGACTCACAAAACACACCCCAGCACCCGAGTTGCGTGCTCCAGAACACGAATCGTCACACACAAAATTACTCCTTTGCAAAACGATATAAAGTTCAATGTACGGAGGGAAAGTTTTTATCACCTATACCTTTTGTCTGCATTGCATTATATTTTTTTCAAAATTTATTTTATACGTCGCATGCTATAATATATTCCGTTAATTATAATTTTTATTAAAGGCCTAAAAAAAAGAGCCATGTATTTTTAACTTCCATATTTACGAAGGCATGACAACCTGATACGAAAAAGCTTTCGTAAAATGTAATATTACAACATTGAAAAAATTAGTAAACCGTGCCGCGTATTACAAAAAGATGCAATAGTTTTCGTTTATTAATCAAACGAAGGAGATTAAGAGGCGAATGTGGTCTCAATCGGTTGTCGTAAGGGCAATCACCTGGTCGGCTTTGAATTGAATAACTCAGTTATTTTCACACTTACCCACGATCATTACGATTACCGCAGCGATTAAGGTGGGTTTACGTGAATCTCAATGCATTTCATTTTACTCATCACACGACTCCCACACTGACATCTTCAACACCGCACAAAATCAATTACTCTTCGTCAATAATTGTCCTATCTATCTGTTGTATCTTTTTAGCCGTTAATCACGTCTCCAATATAAGAAATAACCTACAGTCAAAAATTAAACCGTCATACCGGGGAATTTTGACTCGGAAGTTTAATGTTCTAATACGTAATAATTAAAATACTTTCTCCTAAAATAAGAATTAAAAATGTAAACAGAATTCAAGAACGCCAAAGTTTACTTTAAAATCACTCAATGAATTGGAAATATTGTTTATGGACTGGATAAAAAGATATCGGAAGCATCAGGAATTCATTTAAGTGATCACCTCTTTGCATTGGGGGTATATATTTCTACTTTTATAAAATTCTAATTCAACGGAAGTAACCCCGTACACAGTATTACACTAGAGAACTTCATCAATGGATCGGAATAAAAAACAGTGAAAAACATTTGACGGGTAGCCTCCCATAATTCCACGCTTAGGTCATCGGTGGGAATTGGTACATTTATTACATCCTTACTTACTAAGAAATAAATGCATACGAAATGGTCCACAGATTTCTGTACCTGACAATTCAGATGCTTGCGTCAAGATGATAACAATAGCCATCGAAGAACCCTATAATACTTCCCAACAGGGTTTTCAAACTGATTATGGTCTATTAATAAATGGGACCAGAAAAATTATTATCATAATTGTAAATGCACGCATTAAACGTAATTTAAGATACTTTTGCACTGATGACGGTCTAAAATTTATTGGTATCCGTAAAAGCATAACAATGAAGAGCATCATCGAGTTTTATTCGCTTAAATAATACGACAGCTATAATCAAGTAGTACGTACAAAGTTCGAATGTAAAATCTATAAAATAATCACAACTTTCTTTTTTAGGGTAGTTTAAGATGGTGTATCTCCCTTCGGCGGGAAAAATAGGTGTCGACGTTATATTTTCGTTCCCGCCACAACTTATCGCCTTGCTTACAGGAGTGCCGTCTCCTTTCATCCAATGGACGACTTGTGCAGACGCCCGCGCCGTGACGACAGCAACCCTCGGCAAATAAGTAAGCAAGTAGATGGGAACACGACGTTGGGCGTCGATGCTCTTTCAACGTCATCCCAGCGTCAAACATTAAGCCTTCGCTGCACTTAAGGGGGACGACAACCCGGAACGGAGTGGAAGCTATAGGAGACATGAGGCTTAAGACGGAGCAGAAAATTCTACGCTTCAGATGACGACATGACGGGCTTCTAATGTGATGATAATACTTATTCGCTAAAAACTTGTGCTTTAAACGTAGTTCCAGCGTCAACACGATTGCATCCATAATATATACATCTTCCATAAAACTTCTATTTAAGTTTCTACTTCTAAGGAATTAATTTATGTCAACTCTTTGACTCCAATGCACAGAATAGGATAAACACAAACAAAAATCGAAGGAAATTAAACCTGCCGGCCTCGGCCACACAACAGGTCGCGAGTTCGAGTCCCGCCTGGATAGGTTGCTCCTATCCTGGGGATGGTTATTCGTAAACGGGGGATTATTGGATAAACCCCGACGTAAAATATCAACGTGCGCTGTTTTGGTGGCATGGGAATAAATAAATAAATAATTATATCAAATCACTTTAAAGATTTTCAACGACAAAAAAGCCTAGTCCTTATTTACGATTTTTCTTGCAAAAGTTTGGTCATTTCATGAATATTTTTTTAATTATCATGTTTTAAAAATGACTTTAGGACGAGGAAGTGCAAATTTCGAGACGCTACAAATAGATACGCCCGATTCTACAAATTGCGATACGCAGAATGCTAACTCCATTATTACGTTAGCAATTATTCATATATGGATACTTCTGCATTTCCGATTTCATTGCGCATGACGTACGTAATTTAAAGCGTTTAGAGCTCTTTTTTTTTATTCAAAATAGAATTTTAAATAACCAACAAAAAAATTCAATTCCGGAGAAGTGGAGTTTCTAGATGACGAAATGGTATAAATCATTTTTTTTTAAACATAATGGTAAAAATGAGGCTTAGGTAATGGCATTTCTGGATTGAGAGATGATCCACCGGGAATAGAATGTAATTACCTTCCCTAAATACTAAAAAGCGTAGAGGTAGCTCTTTGACACACTTTCATGCCTAGAGAGGATAAAAATATGCACAATTACTCAGATTAATGCGAATCCTTTTTCCGCCCATTTAAGTGCTTTAAAACCGGATGCAATGGAATAAAATATTTCACAAATAAGCACATCCTGCACGAATTGCCAAGCACAGCCAAAATTCAGACCACTGAGTTTCGTCCTCCACGAGCGATACAGTGCGAGGAAAATTAGCTGATGGAAAAGTGTGATAAAATGCGGAGGAGGGCGAAGAATATGAAGGATGGAGAGAGGGGATGTTGAAATCCGAGTGAAAGGGAGGAATCTTGGATAAGCGAGGGAGAAAACATTTTGAATGAATAACTTAACCTTGGTTTAACCGCAGAATCTTTTATTAAATCTCGACGATTTCGACAGTAAACGTCATGTTCTGATGAAGAATACAGTGGTGAAGCAGCTTAAATCTCACCATAAGACGGTGTTAACCGTCGAAGCCATGGTCGTGATTAAATAAAAAATTCTATAGAAAAACAAAAGTTTCAGTTATTCGTTCAAAATGTTCAGCAAATTCCACACAGTATCCCCGAAAACCATCAACGTCATTAAGAGAGAGGATGGAAGATAATAGGATTTATGGATAGAATGAAATGGAGTGGGCTTTTTGTGAACTGAAGGGGAAGTCCAATCTGAGCTGGCTCAGGTAGATCGCAAAATAATCCATATATACATGTGTATCTAAACCGGTAGAAAATTTTAATAATAAATAAACAGTTGGGGCTTCAATTTGTATTTAATAAAATTGGAGGCAAAACTAGAATAAAAGTCACGTTTGAACATATACAATATTTGTAAATAAGTTTCCACATTCATGACCATAATCAAAAATCATAATAAATCAGCGATTGAACCCAAAAAAAAAGAAGGCTGGACTGAAAATAGCAATCAAAATAGATAACTATCTCCTCTAGAATTGGAGCACATGAAAAAACATATATTTGAATAATAACGATAGAGCTCAGAAACAGCGTTATGAAGAAATATCACACTAATATCAGTCAAAAATGAAAATTTGATTCAAAAATGACGATTATGTTGCCTGCAAAGGAATTGAAGAAAGATAAAAAATCCTACAACTCAAATCCATCAAGCCTAACCTTTGAGAATTAAAAAAAAATATCGTCATTATAGGAGAACATAAAACCACTATTTCTACACCAGTGGGTATGTTAAAAAAATACACATGAGACAGCAGGTAATCCTTCAAGCTCAACGAATAATTTATCTGCCTCGCATACACTATACATTTAAGTATTCCGTTTTTATACTGTTTTATCCCTTCCCGAACAAGAAAAACCTCCGACGCGGGTATACGTGAGTGGTGGCCACACACGAAGCGAAAAAGAAAAGAAAACGCATAATCGAGAATTTGTATCTCAGAAAAATCGCCTTAAACGTCCTCTGGACATCAATAACGAGTTCTTTATCTCATCTGCTACCTGCTTAGTATGACAAGCACTCAAAGGGGGCGAAGATGGAGGGAGGGGGGGGGGGGACGAGACAGGAAGAGCAGGACTGGAACTCGGACGAAAGGAACGACAAAAAAAAGAAGCGTTATTTTGATGGCGGCCCGGGAAGCATGTTTTGATGGTGTCCAGCCAGCTTCAAAATGCTCGCTCCCGTGAAGCCATAAAAAAAACTTTTATTGCCCGTTCCTATTAATTTTTTATGCAAAAAGTGACAAATATAAACGTCCGACTTTCTTGATTCTCTTCATGATGATTCCCTTTTTTTACTCTTAACATCAATCTAACTCACATCTGGTAACTGGCTATAAAGGCTCATTTTCCCAGCGTCAACGTACCTGAGAGTTCTCCGCTCTTGATCAAATTAAAAATGTTCGCAAGGTTACAGATCAGCAGTCAAGAGGCCAAAAAGAAAATGACGGTTATTTATTTTTGTTTACTATTTCACAAATACATGTATTACATAGTTGGTTTCCATGAAACGTTTGACGAGTTCTCTCGGCCATTCACAAATTAGCCTTCTCCAGAATGAGGCCGACACCCTTTCCTTCTATGTACCAATCTTATTCTTTTCCTTCGCTTACATGACATTCTTACCTCCAACACTGTCTTTAAAATCCCCCATTCGCTCAATCCATCCAGAAGTTTTCTCTCCTCGCCCACCATGTCCAGCACTTCGTCGTTTCTCTCCACTTCACCTCCTCCTTCCCACCAACATCACTTCGATTTCATCAGAAACCCCACCAAATATTCAGATCAGGCGTGGATACTTATGCAGACTTGGTCAACATTTTAAGGAGTCACAGGCTATGAGCGCAGTGATTCACAGCTGTCAATATTTTACCAGGAGACCATTGAAAAGTCCTTACAATAGCTTCGACCAATCCGAACGCTCGTGGTTGAAAAGTGACAATAAGTAACTCATTCCCATCACCACTGGCTCACATTCCTGAGATAGCTTCGACACAGCTTCCCAAAAAGTTTTCGAGAATAATCCCACAGGAGTACCTTAAAACAGTGCTCAGCAGGGAAGTAGCCGAAAACGGATATCATGACGTGAAATCGCATGACTTCGACGTATCGTGGAAACAGAAAATAATAAACGTAAATTATAGTCTTGACAATAATTTCATTTTTTTCCTGATATATTTCGTTAAACGTTCGCCTCAAAAAATTTAACGGATCAATTTCCTGGCGCACATTAAGCCCCGAATGATTCTGTTCGCGAATATTTTTCTGAGTCACTATTTCACCATTGCCATTAAAAGGGATCACAGGCGAGCTAATAGCTTAGGTGCATTTACATATAAAAGATTTATGTAATCTCTTGAGGAATATTTGCATCATTTTTCTCAGCAACATGCAATGAATAAATAGCGACGGGTAAAAAAAAACTATCGCAAAACTGATAAAGCAACCTCTCCAATATTGGAATCTAGACGGATGGAAACCGAGAATTCGTTTATGGTCCAATTATTCTTACATTCTGTAGGTCACCCCCTTATCGCGTTTTATGGGCCTAAATTAGCACGCGAGGTATCAATAATGCCTCACTGTAAAAAAGTTTAAATTCACAGATAAGAGCAATTTACATTCAAAAAGGAAGAACAATTGACAATGCTCCCATCAGCAAAGTAGGTACGTAGGAGTAGGGAATGAAAACTTTAATTCAAAATGCAAGACACATGTGATGTGCCCTTGGGAAGTGGAAATGCATACAATGAGAAGATAAGAAGAAGAAGAAAGAACGCAAAATAATGGAGACCGCGATATTCGTTCCAACACGAAGGCTTCCGGTATGAGCAGCAGAAACATGACGTAAATCAAACCGATTGGCTGAGCGAATTATGAGAAATAGCTGAGTAGAGATTAATGAAAGATATGAAGATGAAGGATATAAGAAGATGGGATAACTTAGCGGTCACATCATGACACACAGAGGCATGATGGCCTAATGAAGACAGACATACCGAAAACAGTTGACGAGAAACTAACTTCAAAAGGCCTCACGTAAAATAGTTTCATAAAGCCATTCACGATTTAATGGAAAAGATGCGCTTTCAAATGAAAAAGAAATCAGCCGAAAGGAGATTTGAATCACACGGCTCATGGGTTTGTTTAAAATTCTGCTGGACCAGTCCTGAAAAACTTGAACGTAATATTGCAGCGGCAAAAACCGGCCAAGGATAGTATGCTCTGATTATTGGATCACAAAGAATTACACTCTTACATTTTGATGCATAGCCCTCCGTGGGTAAACGCCTACCCTTTGATGATGGTCGAAAATAGTGGAATAACCCGGTTATGGATATTTTATTCCTACAAACTGTAATTGGCATTTGGATTTAGATTCTTAGGAATAATTCAAGATTTATTACGCTGATACATTTTCATGTAGTTCGAAGATAAATGCAACACATCAGTAGCGTAACTGGGACTATGCCTCGGGGGGGATGGGATGGCGAACCCTCCCCCCCCCCCCCCAGGCAAATTCTGGTAAATGTTTTAAAAATTACATGCCAGGAAATACATTTTACATCATTTTGGCATTTTAGATTTAACTCAAAGCAGATGCAGTTATTATACTTTAAAAATAGACAATAGTTTTAAATATTTTTTTCTGTGAGGCTTTGGGGGGGATCTATCCCCTCATTTCTTCCCATAGTTACGCCACTGCAACCCATCAAACTTTCGTTACACAAATAATACCATTTAAGCGGGATTCACTACTGTTCTAAGGCCGCAGAAAAGTATGCCTTTGCAAAATTCCACCATTATATACTTAAATAACTTATATCCAGTCAACATGTTTCAATGCACCACAGCATCATCAGGATTGAATACATAGGTACCGTTTATAAGGGGATTTGTTTTGGATTACCCGTACGAGGTCATGCAATGGAAGGGGAATGCGAGGTAATCAGCGTTGCATGAACTATTTTTATCAGCCGATACAGCACATATTTATTCAAAAATTTCCATCATATATCATTATTCTACTGCCCCATACCACTGAAGTCTCTAAAATCCGGAAACGCAAGGCCATAGCATGCATTACGAATAGGTAGCCACTTTTTTATCGCATTAATTCTACGTAAAAGTTATAATACACTCTTGGAAGTACCGAGGGAGGGCACTGTATTTGGTGCATGTCCGTGACACTTCACCTAGATCGGTGCGTCAGAATAAAGAGCGGAGTGCGGGAACAAAATGTGTCCGCTTTCCGTCGGAAGCAGATAGAACTTTTCAGAGCGAAGCGGACACGGCGAGGAATCCTCCATGGAAAGGCATCACAAAACATAAGCTCACAGCCAGCGGAAGACTATAGGGATAAGATAGCATCGTTATATACCAACAAGTATAATGAGTAGAACCTAGCTTAAGGTTATACGATGCTGCTTACCCAAAAAGGAGGCCCAAAATGTAGAATGCATCCACGGATGATAATGAAAAACAGTATTGTAATAATGAAAAATGTACAGGATTGGCTTTTTACAAGAAAAAAAGAGGATATTTTTCGTTGTTTATAATATTAATTAACATACACGCACGGTACTTTCAAATACTCTTCCTCCATATGTTTCTTAGTGAGCATACCCTATTTGCAAATGATAGAGCCAGTAACACAGGCCATTCGTCACGGCTAACTATATTTACTTCCCTAACAATGTAATCAATGCTGTATGCCCGAGTCGGGGGCCAAAACGTTGGAGGCTATGGAGACATCAACCCGGCAGGAAACCCAAGAGCACTCCTTTATTATCATTCGTAGGAAAAGCACCGAGTGACTTGAAAGTAGGAATTGGCTCTCAAGAGCCAATCTCTTCATCCTTCTGAGTGTCTATACGCACATACACAGCAGCCGCAAGAGGCCAGACGCCCATGAGTTGAGGCACTGTGAAGTGCCCTTGCATTCGACCACTCGCCGCGTCTTAGAACACACTTCCCTCGACGCAGAAGTCTGTCCAGATATCTCTCCCTCATCCTCAGTCCATCAAAACACCGCTACAAGCCGTTGCGGACCAAATAAACAATGCCGCAACGCAGAGGTGGATCACAGATACGAGACGCATTCATTTTGGAGGAGGTTCATCGGGGTTTCCACCGCTCCTATTCATCAGCAACGTTTCTACGGACGACTCTTGGATCGGGTTAATGGTGAATGAATTAGCAAGAGTTTACTCAATGTCGCTAAGATGTAACAGCCACAGCAATCAGGTGATTCCTGCCTCTCCTGATTGGCGAAAAAATCTCTAAACGAGACACGGATTATAAACTTAGCAATGCGTGGAATCCCATTTAAAAGATAACAATAAATGGTAAAACTCTTCCCTTTTATCCAAATACCCAAGATATTACCGGCCAATCAGGAGAAACAGGGGTAACCTGATTGCTGTGACAGTTTACAGATACACTTCAACGGCGTTTAAGTAACTCAAACAAATTCACTCAACCAGAGATGGCGACGGACGAGTCATTCATCCGCAGAGACACTCATGGCGATAGATAATGGCCGGCGATAGATAACGGTGGGATAAGGCTTCGCCACCATAATTACAAAAATAGCTTAAAGAGATATTTAACAATTTTCAAGCTAAATTAATGTAAAATAAGATTTAGGGAATATATCAAACAAAAAAGTTCAAGGCCGCGCCATAGTTGAATAAGATTACATAATCCCTTTAGGCCGTGCTCTTCAATGGGAAAGGAAATATTTTTCCCAGAAAATTGGTAGAGGATAGCAAGTCGGGCATGCCTACAAATTATTTCCAAAAAGAAGAACACTTCGAGGCGGAACTTTAGTTCGGGAAGGTCAAACATTAGGAGTGGAAGTTGAATCGCCAGGCGACGGCATGAAGTGGCCCACGCGCACTCGCTGAGAGAGGATGCGCAACAAGTGGCCGGGATGAACACGCGTGACTCCAGCAACACGCATTGGCGGGACCCTTTCTTCATATCTACATAACACTCGGCCAGCAGAACACCTCGGGGATTCTTCGAGTTGGACACGTCGCGACGTCAGGGATGGAGTTCGTGCCCCGGTGGCGATCCCGAGAACTCTTCACCAAGTCTATTCCCCGGGTAAGCACCTTTCTTCACCTCAATAGTGTTTGGCTGGAGGTTAGAATACAACGACACGCAATACGCATCGAGATACGCAGTAGCCATCAAAAAAAAGTAATAACACAGGTAAGCAGGCGATGGGAGATCTCACCGATCACGCATCGCTCCATGAAAGTTGACGTCAACCATGCAAAAAAAAAACTTTAGCTTTCAATGTATGTTGCGTGAGTAAAAAAGCCAAAGAAAAACAATGTTCGTCATCATATTCAAAAGCATACCTATTTACAACAAACACAAAGTATCATCTTCCTAATTAAAAAAAATTCAAGTTTTGACCGGTTTTTTTATCGATTTAAACCCACTGTTGACGCTCTGACGACGATGGTGAATCATCCATTGAAACGTCGGGAGCGAAGGAGCTGAAACGGTAAAAAAAAACCCTCAACGAATTTACCTCAAAACTAATGAGTATTACTAATCTTCCCCACAGACCCCCATTTTTACAAAGAAATTCCTTCTCCACTCCGCTTCCTTCATTCCTTGAATGCTGATCTCTCCCACGCATTCCACCTTCCAACTCAGATTCCAACATTCCTCCCCGCTCATCTAACAGCATTCACTCATCGCCCACCATGTCTGGTACTTCGTCGTTCCTCTTAAATTCAGTACGGTTCACTTTTTACATCTTCCCCTAAACCCAAAACCTCGAATCCGTATAATTTGTAGTGTAAGTAAACAGATTTGAAATACAACAATAGCGGATTATTCAGCGATTCCGTCAAAAATAATATTGGAAAGAGGCGGATTGTGAAACTGACCAATCGGTGTAAAAAATATTTTTTCTTCCAAAACGCAAATGTATATGCCTCACTCAAAGACGAAAAGAGGAGGCGCAAATATCGGTTCACAACTACATGCTGCCCCGATTGCCCACTCGACGAATGTGTGGCGGGGGGTGTTAGAGCAACAGCCATTCACAATTAAGAAGGAAGCTCTCCAACAAAGTTCCGCCCAGTATTTATTAAATTCCCTTGTTATTAGGGGTAAAATTGAATCACTAGTCCTATCCATTCGGTAAAACATCTCTCTTAATATTTCTCTCAAACTAATAATATAGTGAGATTCTAAATAATGCGTCTTCCGCGTCACTCTGAAAGGCGTCCGTTTTAAGCCGCTCAAGCAGCTTAAACACAGCACCAATCCTCACGAGTCTCCAGCGCCTCCCAGCCTAATGCGTGTGTAAAGTATGTGTCACACTCTCTGTTCGCTCACAGCGGTTTTTGACAAATCGCGCAGCTTTCCTATGTATGTCATTAAGTTCATCTTTCCGCGACGGATCCCAAATGAATGGGTCAAATACTGATGTTTTCGGGTTGATGAATAAAATAAATAAATATGCTCGCTGCACATTCAATGTGCGGCCGGACGAAAGCGAGGTTGCACCTCTCTATTACTTTTTCATCCGAAAATCTCCCTCCAACAACCTCCTCTTCGAGGCTTATCTGCCTTTATCACGATGATGTTGTAGTTACCGATAAACAACTTTATATTTCAAATTGCAAACTATTAAAAAATAAAAAAATGCAAAAAATGAGACAAGATAACTGAATTCGTAGCAGCAACTTTTATATTTAAAAAAAATGTAAATATAATAAAACAATACACCAGTTTAGTTTTTAAAAATATATTAAAAATCCAAAATCGAAAAAAATAATCATTGCATACACTTAAATACTTTTGTAATCAATTCTTCTATTGAAAAGGTCAAATCATTAGTATTGAGCTTTCTCTTCACACAAACAAGATTAAAACCGACGAGGATACATATGCGCTATTTCAATTTATTATTGTTAACTGGCTGGTTGATTCGAGGCATGGACTCACCGGTACGGAAATATTGAACACGCCTTCGGCGGGGCAATCCAATGCGAAGGAAGTTTGAAGTTATCGCAACGCCGAGGGTTTTTGGGAGTCGGCATGAGAGGAAGCGTTTTTTCTTCAGGGCAGAGCGCCCTCTCCACTGGAGAGAAGAAGGTCCGGCGCGACTCTCGCTGGAGAGAGAGAGAGAGAACTCGGGAGTCGCGTGCTGAGTTAAGGGGGAGGACTGGGCAGGGCCGTGTGTCTGCTTGCACGGCGTGGGTGAGAGAGACTCTTTCGAGTGGAGAGGAGAAGCGAAGTGCGTCTGGAGATGAGGAGCACACACTGAGGGACAGGCGACAGACACCCCTGGGGAGGAAGCATAAACGGCGAGACGGAGTCCGAGGGAGAAGGGCCACGCAGGCACGTAGCCATCCGAGGGGGAAGATCTCAGAGATGAAGGAAATTTCGTGGAACAGATGTGGGGACAACGTCAGAGCAATGAAAGAGAAGTTTCGGTACGGTAATTTTGGGTCTACACTACGTTAGTTATTTAAGGATTGTTTCTTGTGTTAAAATGTATTCTCAGGTATGCTTTTTATCTTTGGAAGAACCTTAAATTTGAATAAAAAACTAACTCGTTAACATTCTGTTATAGCTGTATAACTCAGGCTCATTCTATGACTCCCCAACCCCGTAATATTTTCCCAAATGGCGAACGCCAACGGTGCATCTGCTCAGAAGACGACTAACCCAGGGGCTAATCCATCCATCCCCCAAAAATGATCCTCACAACCTCCTCCTGGGCACAATTAAAAAAATACACAATTCGTTGAAAGAAACTTGGTTTGAATTTGAAAAGACATTTTCATCAGGAAACTATTCAAAATTTTCTAGTGGAAGATTCACAATGAATATCTTTAATTATAAAATGAGTACATATTAGAATCTAACATTAAATAAACAAATAAATATAGCATAACAAATAAAGTTTTCCGGATCTGATATTATTAACCAATCTCACCTGAGTTTTACAATTATTAATTTTTCAAAAGATCATGTTTATTACGGGATATATTATTTAATGAGACCAAGCAATAATGACTCCGCCATGCAAGTAGTAAAAAACGGCGGAATCTACTTTCAGTATTTCAGGGATAAACAAATTTACTGCTTGTTGTAAATTTTTGGACTTACTGTACGTGCGAATATACGGCAAATTTCTGTTGTATGCAGCCCGCATTACACCCTGACATTCCCACGAAGCATGCATATTTCTGGCTGCGACTCGGGCTAATGTCCGTCGCCACCAAAAGCAGGTTCCACATGACTGACAACTGACCATCATGTAAAAATATTTTACTTCTACAAATTTTTAGAAAGAGAGAGAAAATGTAAGCTCTAAAAGGGATTTCTTGGAATATTTTCTTTATGTAAGTTACCACTAGTGGCGAAGAGAAATTTGTCAAAAAAAGAATACTTATAAAAACGTCTTTTGAATCATAATGATGAATCAAAGATCCCAGTTAAAACATTTTGTCCGCAGATTGAATGCTCTCAGAAATATTTTTTTTAACCATAGAAAAGTTTTTAAACACAAACGCAATTCACAAAGAACAACATAATTGACTTTAGACCCAAATATATGATGCAACAATACCACCTTGCGTTTCTCATATCGTCCCCTCTTCTCCACTGCAAAATTTCCTTTGCCTCGGATTTACTCACATGAAGTCACGACCCCGCCGAAGGATTCCTACAAATTGGTAGATGATATTCATTCTATAAAGCGTTAGAGCCAAACATTCTTTCAGCAATACTCTTTGGTATGTACTGCCAACCTTGTGAGATAATATTAAAAATAAATCTCACACAATGCCACACGAAGGACACACACAGAGTTCCAGCTGAATAACTAGTGACTCAATAGACTCCGCCTATTTTTTCCTAGAAAATTAATAGTCATTAAAGTATCAATTCTAAGAGATGATACAAGAAGTAAACGGAAGGAAGATAAAAAATTGTAACTCAAAGATTTTAAAGATTAAATTGGTGAAAACAAGCGCTATAAGAGAAGAGGCCTACGAACAACCAATATCTTACCAACACGGATAATTTTTTATTATTATTTATTATTTGAGAGTCATTTATCTTATAGCACGAGTCGATGATAGGTTTATTACAGTACTTAACAACAACATAGCATCAATTGAAAGCATAAGTTTGTACCTACAGACGGATAGTATATCTTCGACGATAATATGTCTTACTTAAGTTTATTGACAGCAATGCACTTTTAATTGGTCCCTATGGTTGTAACAGGGGATCTTCTGAGAAACGCAAATGGATAACAAATAATGCCAACACAAAGGGTTCGTGGAACCCTAGACACGACAAAGACGAAGTTAAAGAATCAATTCTGAGAATCCAATCCGAGCGAGGCAATAATGAGTAACAGATGACACTTGCGGAGGAAATTGTACCGAAGTTTTCCAAGAAACACGTCCAAGGTGAACATTTATCAAGAGTCGATCCTCTATCTTTGGATAAACACTCTATTTAGCACTGCATTGTAAAAACATAAATGCACTGAGGGTGAAAAATTACCCTACAAACGGAGAGACGCAACATTTGCTGCTATTGAAAATTCAGCATATTGCCTGTGTGCATTGGGTCCCTAAAGAGGCGATCATGTATAGGAAGAGGCCGACAATTACGTAAGAATTTGATGAAAAGGCTGGTAAAGATTCTGATCTGTAGAGTAGCGCTCTACGGTGCGGAAACGTGGAAACTTAGGGAGGAGGCCGAGAAAAGACTGGAGACGTTAAAAATGGGGGAGCGGAGAAGGATGGAGAGGGTGGTGTGGACGGATAGGAGAAGGAACGACGAAGTGCTGGACATGGTGGGTGAGGAGAGGCAGCTCGTAAATGAGATACATGCATAGGAGACAGATGGTATGGATGGAGCGAGTACTGAGCGGGGAAAGGATGTAGGAAACGTTATCAAAGGGAAGAATGCTGGGTACTTAAGCAAGGAAAAGGAAGAAAGAGAATGATTTTCTCAGATAGAATGCAAGGTAGAAGGCATAATTGTGACTTAAAGAGGAAATTCCATGAAACGAGGGAATGCAGGCCGGTGTAATCTGTAAAACACTCCTTGTAAATATACCTTAAACGGAAGAATACTTTGATGAAATAAAAAATTGGGTGCATATAAAAATTGCGCACAAGTCTTTAATTTCTATCAACAGTCAAACTTTTCAAATTTATTAATAGTGGGTGTCAATACTCCTGCATTAGGAATTTTGGTGGGCACTAAGGAACTACCGACCCTAATCACCTTACGCTATTTTAAAATTAAAAACCCAAATCAATTTTTGAACATTTAATGCGATGAAATTCTTATTATTAAAATCAAATACATTTATTTACCACAGTTTCTAGGGCTCGCATGTGAATTAATTTCGAGAAGGAAGAACCGACGATGCAGTCATTGCGCGAATTCATCGACCTCCGACGAGGCCGCGAATATTTTCTACCCACGACGCACCTGGGAACTCAATGAAAATGATAAATTACAATATCATGAAGGGATGGATCACGCAAATATTCAACAAGGAACGCAAGCAAATTGGGTCCAAGGCCAGTGATTTATTTCGCAAATCATGTGCAAAAACCTCCCTCTGATGTCCAATCAATTCACTCGCTCTCTCACGCGCCTGCGTTCTCCAATAGCAAAATCAGCATCAAATATTGAAGTGGATTACGATCATCATCCGGAAACAAACTCGCACGCTCGACGCTATTCATACGTCTCAATGAGCATAATGCAGTCATCTCGTGACTCGTCACATAAAATTGGATTGATTTGACTAAAAGACATCATGACCAGATGTACCCTAAGGTAAGAACGCATATTCTTAAGAATCGTTCCATAATACTTAAGGGCAATGATAATCGCAACTTTCCAATAGGAACATTGAGGAAAATACGCCCAACTTACCTGAAACTAAATGAGACTAGAGCATTTCAAAATCCCGAATCTATTTCTTTTCATCCTTGAATCAATATACGAGGGCCGTTTATTGTTCAACCTCCGATGGGTCATGAACAGAAGACGAAGAGATTGATTAAAAATTATTTCATTGCTAAATGTTGAGCACACTTGTGGTGTCCTTTCGACATAATCACTGGTTGTGGAATTGGTTGTGCCTGTGGACTAGCTTTACTATATGTACCTTCTTCATAGGATGTTGCCGCCTATGACTTCCTAAGAATTTTGCCTATGCCGTGGAGCTAATTGCCTGTTTGAAAGCTCTTCCCTTCCAGCCACATCGTTTTACTCCGTGATATGGATTCCTGAAAACGCTTCACACAAACGCTCAACGCTCAATTAACTCTCTTGAAACATAATTTTGGCGACATTGCTTGCCACCTGCATGATGACGTCAAGTGTTGCACTGTCGAAGAAAGTCAAAACGGGATTATCGCGGTGTCTGAGGCGATTACGGACGAGGTAATTCTCATGGAAGGGATTTTTTTTACTGGCTCTTTTCTGACGAACCAAGATGCGCCCAAAAGTCATCAGAGCAGCGAACACTGAGTCCTACCAGTATATTGATTGATTAAACATAGCTGAAAGCACAGCAGTATGCAGCGTACAAAATAATTGCTATAGAGGACCTTTTGGAGACTTAAAATAATGCCGAAAGGAAGAAGTGATAAGACGGACGGCGTGCTGTACTTTAAGAGCCCTCCACAAGACATTGCAGCAGGAATCGTGCATTCAGTCATCACCGCCGGGATTTGAATCCGGCATCATAGGGTGGGAAGCCAACAATCCATAGACACCATAAAAACCCCATACATGAGTAGTTCCTTGCCGAGTACATTTCTTCCAACAATGCAAAATCATATTTACCTTTAAATGCCTGCAATTCCAGATTCTTCTTCAAGTTAATTCTTTCGCCTTTTGCGCCACAGAGGTATTTCACTGATTACTTCCTAATTATTGGTCAGTTGTCCTCCTAATGCTGCCTAACTTTCTCAGTTCAACTCTCTCCTGAAGGATGAGGCTGCCCAATTTGCTTGCGTGATTATACACCATAGTCGCGTCTAGGAGAAGCATCTATTGAACGGTGAATTTTTCTCGATGAAAAACGGGGGTTAAAACTAGGCAACGCTAACGCCACAATAGGAGAATTGAGTGGAGAGCTGCATCAAACCAATCCTAGGATTACTGACCAATGATGATGATGGAATATTTTACAGATTACCCCGGCCTGTAAAGCACCCCAACTCGGACTTCCCTCTTCAACCCACAATAAGGCCTGCTACTCCCTTTCGTTTTATCTGTACATCCTATTCTCTTCCTCTCCATCCGTTTCGTAGATTCGTTGCCACGCCGAAAACAGAAACATGTGCAAAACTTAAGCCACGGCGATTCGCATCGCATAAAGGCGGAACGTATCCGAGAGAGAAATACGACCCCTGCGATGTTGTGGAGTGGTCCTCCCTTTCATCACGCAACGCGATGCTCAATTTTTTTCTTCTTCGCCGCGACTGTCCCCCCGCCCATCTGCCCACACATCGTGGCGGTGGCCTTGGAGCCACTGGCGCCACATCCCCACCCCCAACACTTCTCCGAACCAATACGTGAGGTACTCAACACTGAGAAAAGGTTCTTTTTTATTTTCTATGGATTCCATTCCATTTTATAAAGATTTATATTTCGCATTAAAATATGAATATTTAAAAAACTGAATCAAGGCAGGAGATATCAACTTTGCAATAAGAGTAACATAGCATCCCTCAAGATTCCCTTTGAAATTTAACTGCACCTCTTCCACTTCTATGTATATACAGTGGCGCCGACTCCATGGGGCCTGAGGGTGCCCGAGCCCCCTCAAAGATTCGTTTGGGGGGGCGGAGCCCCCTCAATAATTCAAGAAAATAATTATGTTATATTATGCTTTGTGAAATCACAAAAATATATTTGTTATTTTTATTTCCCATGTTTGACGAAAGTTACCTTTTAAAATAAATTCAACAATGTGTTAAAAAAATAATTATAAGGTTCAGCAGGTTAACTGAATCAAGTGGTGTGAATCATGATAGTGTTTCGGTGCTGCGACACACTTTGAATTTAACCTCTTCTTGGGGCAAGACCTCGGATATGGGCCCCCCCAATATTTTTTATAAGTCGGCGCCTCTGTGTATATACTACCCCGCAATCCGCCTCAATAGGTTCACTCGCACGTCAGGTTTTGACAAACAGGATACACTACATTGAGTTCACGGATTAAGACTTACTGAGCCCAAATGCTCGCTGAATATTCAAGGTGTGGCCGGACGAGAGCGATAAAACACCTCTCTGTCCCTTTTTCTACCGAAAATTTTCCTACAACAAGCTAATATTCGTATCCTAGGTACTTCAGGGCTCTATCACACATATTTCTTACACGAGTTCCCCACGATAGATGAGAAGTTACCCTGACTACCAGAATTTCTCTACATCCGTCACCTTTATGCCATCCACGACAATTAGTTGGACGAGTTGGGGATAGTTGGACGACCTACGCAAGATATGTACTGCCGTATATTTGCTCGGATTAAGTCTTAGTCCCCACTTACGGCTCGACACATGAACGTTGTTTAAATTCGATGATAGGAAGCTAGAGTTATCACAATGTCGCGATTGATGACAGCGTCGTCAGCAAGTAGACGCATTTTTGCCAATTCGGGGGCAGAGGTCATTGATGTATATATCAAAAAAGGGGCCCCTTTACAATTCCTTGTTGAACACTTGATGGTAACATCTGGACATCTGATTCAACTACATCAGAGTTAATTCCGTCATGAACTACTTTTTGCTGACGATCATTCAGAAAGTCGCTTACCCAGTTGACTACTGTTTTATTTAACCTGCACCATTGTAAGTTTTATAAAAGTATTTTTGCGTGGTACGGTTTTGAAAGCTTTCTTAAAATCTAGAAATAATGCTTTCAGTAATTCTTACTTAATTCAATATGAGAGGCGGGGATGGCAAACGAAACGAAAGGAAAACGTTTCGTTTCGACGAGGAGGGAAACGAAAATACGAGGCCTACGTCTAGTTTCATTCGCGCACGAAATAAAAAACACCAATGAGTTTAGTGTCGACCCGGGACGAAGTTGAGTGGAGGAGGATAAGGGAGAATAGTTTCGACCCATTACGTTTGACATGCGCGTTGCGAGGTCAAAACATTAAGCTTAAAAATGGAATGGCCAGTTCGCATTCACCGTTCTCCAGTCAGTGGTAAAAATATGAGTGCCCCAAGCATGTAATGGCGGTAGGCTGAACCCCTACTTCATTCAACCATACTTCGTATTCGGTGCATGAGTCGAAACTAAACTGTTAGAAGGTGAAGTACGTGGTCCCTCCGGTGCGAAACATTATCTGCGTCTCCTTTCGTCCCAGAGTTTTACTTTAGTTTCGACCCGAAGTAGTTTTGACTCCGATTTCGTTTCAACCCTGAGTTTATCTCCCCAGGTTTAAATTCATTTCGTTACATTTCCACATTTCGCTCCCGGGAACGAAACTATTGAAATTTTACTGGTTTTGATTTTCGTTTCGTTTCGATTGCCATCGCAGATGACAGGCCACTCGAAGAACAAGAAGCCGTGGGCCAACTCAGCTCCTTCGAAAGTCGTCCCCGATTATATGATTAAAAATCGAACGATAATAATCGATGGAGTATCGTCGACTCTCCTCGTGAATTTTAATGGACTAAGTACGTATGCACACGTCGTAAACCTTGAGGAAGATTACTGCGCGGCCGTTATCTTTCCGTATTTCTTCCCTCCGCGAACGTTGACTGGTACTTTCGCTCTCTCTTGACCTTCACTCACCATAAATCCATTCTCACAACGAATGAAGCGATGCGAGGAGCCCTAACTTCCTTCGCACGGAAATCGCATCGCTATCGTCAGAGTCAACCTTTTTAAGCCGCTCTCAACACTACTAAAGAGGATTGAGTAGTTGTAGCATAGGCTTTGGGTTCACCCTCTTTCGTGTTATTGTGCCATTGACTCTTGAGGAGAAAAGGGCCGCAATATTTGTTTTAGGATCGTTGGGCGAACTTTATTGCATTTTTTGCGATTGCACAAGAAGATAGATCAGCAACACTTTATCGAATAAATTTTTTTGTTGAAAATAAAATACTAATTCAGCTGGAGAAGTTCGGAGCACAAGAAAACCACATCGTTATCATTTATTTACACACAACAAAATGTAAAACCTGCGCAATAGACAACAATCGTCCATGCAATTCCTGAGCCACTCGCCGAGTGGACCTCGAATAGTAGAAAATGGACGACTTTGACCATCCTAAGACTGAGTTGCTAAAATTCGCCAATTATAAAAAACGCAGGCACTGAGAAATGAAAGTTGAAAGCGATTCGTCAGGGGAAAATCTAAGGAATTGAATTTGCTGGATATTTAAAGTATATTCATTTTGAATAGTGAAGTTTTTTCAGTGAAAAGGCGGCCGCATCCTAGCTATAAGGAAACATATCAAAGGACGTCACATTTTATCCAATGCTGATTAACGTATTCGAAGGAAACCAATTCGAATTCAGTCAAAATATGACGGGAAGAAATCAATAGGAAAAGTATGAACACCCACTATTTTGAAGAAAGTTTCTTTCACTGTAGCATGGTGAATAGAGAAAACAGCTGACTATCGGATCAGTGTCCCCCACCCCTCTTTCAGTAGGGCAACTGAATCAATTATCTTTCCCGTTGAGGTCTCAACTTGCCCCACATGGTCGACAGACATTTTTCCCCCTTTTTTTTGACCGGTCTCAAGAATACGGGAAGCTACACTCCCTTTAAGGAACAAGTGAAGGTCGCTATGCGCATTAAAAGCCTGGATCGCATCGGCCACGGAATGATAAGTGTCCACTCTGCTGAATGGTCGAAGACTAAGGGGAGATTCAAGGACGAGCGACTTGGGTTGGGGACTCAAAATTGGCACTTCTTCCGGTCGAGTGTGTTTTGCCTCGTTTTTACTAAGCCGCTTTTTTGTCTGTTAGTCCTTACGAGCGAAAGTTTGCAACTTAAACTCAACCCACTTCCCGATTAGCTATCGACTTACAATTGCTACCACTGATGCGAATTATTTCTAGGTCTTCAGAGGCAGTATTAGCCGCCAATCCAGGCAATTAATATTTGTGCTGATCGCTCAGCTGCAGCACACGCGTTTTCAAGAAGCGATAATTCGAAACTGTTTGCGCCGATTCGGCGCTGGGCGGATGGAAACAATAAACAATAATGGAAAATACAAAAAATTAATCCACAAACCACGTTATGGTTTAAACTGTACACAAGAAAATATGTTAATAATCAAGATATCAATTTATAAAACCCACGTTTTTATTACGTCCACGTCGAACCCACGTCGAACTAAAAAGAAGATAATAAGCACCCTGCCTTGGCCCAAGGTCCCACCTTCAACTTATACAGATAAAGGACTAAATGTTCGAAACCAAATACGTGGATCGCGCCATCTATTTCAACGTCTTAAATAAAATTCTTCCCGAGAAAATATTCATTACAATTAAAATCTCAAATATATGGCGATGAATTTATATAATTCCAGCTTAAAATTACAAGAAAATGCCCACCACGTTCATGGTTTTGAACTCGTGGTCTTTTTTTCTGTAAAATAAAAACGTGGGACGTTGAAGAGTGTTTGGAGAGAGCAGGGCGGTTTTTTCTTTTCCTTTTTAGTTCGAACAACTATGAGTTTTCAAAGTAAATTTTTAATTCATTGAAATATTTCTCCCAATTCTAATCAATATAGGACGCCTCGTTAAAAGAGCCACTCTCCATGGATTACACTACTTATCATCCGAAAAGGACGACGACCAGTTGCTCACTTGATCCATCTCTTTGCTTCGGCCGAGGCAAGTTCCACATGACATTTCACCAGAGGACGCTTTATGGGTTGATACGATCGCGCTTACGTAATAATTAATCACTGAAGGCACCACAACAACACTGACGCGACGGTAGGTGATCATGTTTGGCAACGAACGCTTCTGCCCAATTTATATGATAAGTGCCGATAATTTAGGAGGACGTATGTTACGTGCTCTTCCTCAAGGTTTTAGGACTCCAGACCAGAGGAACAGAAAGAGTAATTCCTTGATAAATAAAAACAATGATAAAGGACTCTCATACATGAAACATTACACACGATCATAAATGAAACTTGTTTCGATGTAAAACACTCGTCAGCAGTAAATATTACACATTCAAAAATAAGTAGGCATTTGATAACTAATTTTTAAGGATCTTTACGCTATCCATGTAATGTACGACGGAAGGAAAGACATATTACACGTTAAATTTCCATATTGCCGACTTTAGCCACAGAAAATGCCACCTAGCGGCGAACGCGCGAAAAAATGAAACGATGATGTAACCAGGCTGTCCTGCGGAGGAATAGTCATATACGCATCAGAAATGTGACCAAGATTAAAGATTAAGCATGTCAATTTTAATAATTGTACCACTATAACCAACTTGGTAATTATTAGTAAGGTATCTACCCGTTATGGCGAGTTTGCATGGAGTATTTGAGAAGTATTCTAGAAGTCTCTTTCCTCCAATCTTACACTTCCCTCTTCAATTCACAATAAATCCCACTCCTTTTAATCATTTAATCTATGAATCCTCTTCCCCTCCCTCTCTTATACCAAACATTCTACCCTCTAACACTGTTTTCAACATACCAACCACGCTAAGTACTCACTCCATCCATACCTTATGTCTCCTCCGTATCTCATTTAAGCTTCCTCTCCCCACCCACCATGTCCAGCACTTCGTTGTTCCTCCTCCTCTCCGTCCACTTCATCTTCTTCATTCTTTTCCTCATCCACACCTCATACGCCTTCAGTCTCCTCTCGTTCTCCTTCCTTAAATGTCCACGTTTCCGCACCGTAAAGAGCTACACTTCACATCAAACTCTTAACCAACCTTTTCTCTAAACTACTACGTAACGATCCTCTCGTAAGCTACTTCCTGTTCATCAACATCTCCTTTGCTAAATCTATTTTTATTCTCTTCCTGATTTCCTTGTCACCGCATCCGTCTTCCTCTAATGTGTTGCCGTAATAGCAGAATTGTTCCACCTGCTCTAGTTTTTCCCCACCCATTATACTTTTACCTCGAGTCTCACATTCCTAGCTCTCGATAATTTACAAAAACCTTAGTGGTCTCGGGATTAAGAAGCTAAGATGACTTTCACAAAAACAATTCCAGTGAAAATAAATCCCAACTCGTGGGCGATGTGGTTTGGCGACCATTTAGGCGCCGTGATGTCGAATCGAGGAATCGCAAGCAAGGACGGCGACCGCACCGAACGAAAGAGGATCTCGCTCTTCGAATGCCCTCGAATCGACCCACGCACAACGGCGCCAGAAGAATGTAACATACAGGCGAAGGAGGGACTTCAATGCCCACTAATAGAGGACGATTCTACTAGCGGCTTTCACATGCGCGTTGCCACCCAATGCGCATGCGTGTTTACGAAAGCCGCCACTCGCGTCACTGGAAGGCAACGTGATCCTAATTTATAAAAGGTATAGTAAGGGATGCTAATTTATATACTTGATTAATTTGACCGAAATTTATATACTTGATGATGCGCAGTATCTAATTTTTAAACACTCTTTTCATGCTATTTATCACTTGCGTTACCATTTTGTTTTACATTTTGAGAAGAAATCAATCGCTCCGCACTCATCATCGCACCGCTGAGATTTTTGAAAAACAGATAAAACGCGCCCGAAGTGGCAATAATTAAAATCAAACTTCAACGGGACGGACTATTGCTTCTCCTGCTCAGAGGAAATACCCGAATAAGCCGAAGAGTTACAAATAATACCACGTTTCCCGCACTTGAAGATATTCTATATCTATCTGCCCATTTAAATCATAAACATAGCCTGAAAGCAACACTGGGAATGTTTTATGATTTGTAGAAAAGTTGTTCTGCTCCTGCACTTCACTGAAAAAACTACACTTTACATGGATATTTTTGGAAAGCGGCATAAATAATAATGAATTCCAAATGAAAAAATAATAATAATTACATATAATAGATATATGCCCCCCGAGGATTATTCTTCCCGGCTGCAAAGGTAATTTGAACAGCTGCCAATTCAGCTCTAGATGCTAATTCAAACGCTCAAAAGTTTCCATAGCGACATGTTTTTTGCTCAGGGCAACCTTTTACATTGTTATACGAATTAAGATATTTAAAATATAGTACGTGAGGGGGATTATCAGCATCACTTCTCTAGTTTTGGGGCCTCAGTTGAAAGCTTCGCAGAAAGCACATGTATTTTTTTTAATTAAAGCACATATTTTAGGATCCACTTGTCCTATAGAAGGGATTGATTGTTTGAGGCGTAACTTGGTGAAAGCGATTCATAATTAACATTAAAAAGAAGAACTTTGTGCTTTCACATTAAAAATTTGTGAATAAATATTAATGTGAAAGCACAAAGTTCTTCTTTTCAATGTTAACTATAGAAGGGAGTCCAGATATGCGACCGCTTGAAAGCATATTTGCTTTTCTCCTTTTTTTTACGTAAACACCTCAGACATTACATTTACATTGGACTTTCACCTCAACGGGCTGTACTAATATCCATTACACCCTCATCATTTGCAGCAATTGATTTTTCAGGTGACTTCCAAGGAGCAATTTCGTAAGTTTGCCCGTGGAAAGTTATCCCCGGTAAAACGCATGGCTTTAATAACGACATGTTTAGAGTGGTTGGATACAATACTTTCGTAACTCGTACGGAAAACTTATTTTTAAATTTTTTAACTAGCTCTTCTCGGTAACAGTGAGTAACAAGATATTTTATCTCATATAGGGTGTAATTTATGGCATTAGCTCCCCGCTCGGAGTGCGATATGCAGTTATAAGGCTACCAGTTTTGTCAAGAGCAATTTCCTGCCGACTATCGGCGTGCGCGAAGTGGAAAATTGACTTTCGACCCAAATTTTTAAGCGGCGTTCGAGTGAAAGGCAAAGTGGGGATTTCTCTTAGTGCATTCGATCCTGCACTCTGGTTGTCATAAAGCTGGAAAATGGACTGATATCGCTTCCACACACACTCACCGTGCATTCAGAGAGGCCACTGAGACGTTTTCGAGCGCATACAGATATTGAGAGGTTAATGGCACCACTCGCGACTCGCGTTCGGATATTTGCCTCCATCGTTGCACTGAGCACAAGCAACTCCTGCTGATAAGCACTTCTTTAGTCCATGGCTCCCTCTCCTCTTAAGATGGTATTAAAAAATAAATAAGCTCTGATGAAAGCCCGTAAGGAACCCAGCCAATACAAACAGCGCCTGCGTATCATTCGAATAATGTGTTTCGTCATAACGATCAAATGGAGGGATAAGGTGGAAAAAGAGATGTCATAAATAATAAGGGAGTAATGACAACTATTAAGCATCATACTCCAGAAAATAACTCGATGGAAAAGTGATTTCTCAAGGCAATTATAATTAACGTGCGCCACCGGTTCATATTGGTTGACACGGAGAGTTTCAAGTTGGCTGAGATTGGATTTCCCTCTCCAATTCAGAATAAGGCCTACTCCCTTTCATTCTATCTAAAAAAAAGCCTATTCTCTTCCCTCCTCTCTCTCTCATTTACCCACCAGCATTCTACCATCTAGCACAGTTTTCAACATCCCCTCCCCGCCCATTACTCGCTCCATCCATACCTTTCTCCTGTCCTGTCTCCTCCCTATCTCACCTAGAAGCTGACACTCCTCGCACACCATGCCGCCCAGAACCGTTTCCCTTGGGCTAAAACTTTGTCGCGGTGGAAAGGCTAGCGCGTTCCTATGTCCCCTAGACCAACACTAAAGGTAGTAATTCTCAATTATTTTCCAAAGGATCACCCATGCCAGATAGGTCAAAGGGGAGGAGCCGGAAAAAAAAGGTATTCCACAGGATGGTGCCACGCAAAAATAAAACACCGCTGCATCGGACGAGGGAAACCCTACCATCTACTCATTCTCTAAAAACAGTGCAGAGTAATAATGAGAGGAATATCCTTGAAGGAAAAACTGAAAGAAGGCCCTGTAAAAGTAAAAAGAGAAGTACTTGGGACAGAAAAAATAATCCACATTTTTGGAGGAATTGGCAGCCCTTTTTCTTCATTCACAAGTGAGAGCGATATAACCAAAAGAATTACCACTGGATCGACTTAACTCACACCAATCAGTTTGAAGGTCAATTTTTAAGATGAAGTTATAAACTGTAAATTGAAATATTGTTTAAGTCATAAAAATTGATTCTCTAAATGTTTCAACTCACTAATTAAAATGGAGTATTTACATTCTGGAGCCCTGGCGGCGATATGGTCAATACTTTTAAGTACCGGAGAGAGGAGGTAGTACTCACACGGTTGAGGATAGGGCACAGCCCTTTGACCCATGCGTATCTCTTTACTGATGAGCAAGAACCTCCCCAATGTGATGATTGTAGGTGCCCGTTAAGTATTAGACATATCCTGATAGATTGTGTTAAGTACCGCGACGCGCGAAGACGGATTAATCTAGGGGGAGACCTAGAAGCCCTTTTAGAAGACCACCCTACCAACTTAAAATGTACATTTCAGTTCCTCAAAGGAACAAATATTTTTAATAACGTCTAATTATGCTCACTCTTTGTACGAAGACATCATATGCAGTGACACTCTTTCTACATAAGTTTTGGAATTAAATGACAAAGTAGTGGTGCGAAATGACCTAGCCGTCGACGCACCCTAAATTTAAATACTACTACTACTACTTTTTAGTACTTGGGTAACCACTTCGACCCTGGCTACTTACACTGACTGCCTCGGGGTAAAATATGTTAGAAGATTTACACCTGTCCTCGATTTTCAACAGCAATTACCCAATACGAACTCGTTTTCCCATTAAAATACGACAATCTCCAGCACAAGGGGCAACACTTGCTCACGTTTATTCACGGTTTTATTTTTACCGGCTTTTCTGTAACACATCCAGCCAGCAGTGCGTTTCAACGGCTCTATCACTCAATCGGACTCTCAATCAGCGTCACGACACGATTTTCCCCTCTCTCAGCTTCACTTTCAGACCTCTTTCACAATGGCCGATGCTTTGCAGATTCAAAAGGAAGATGGTCACTCTCGGCGAATGAAAATACGGCGCACAGCTCCCTCATCAGCGCGATTCGCATTCCGTGATCAAACCAGGATAGAGGACGTGCAATGAGGCACTGGAATCTATCTGCACTCATCTGACTGTGTGGAGCCAATTTCAACTCCCCAAGTAGGTCATGCCCACGAAGCTATTTATTTATCATACTAACCACTCCAAGGCGTGAAAATCAATCGATATTTTCTATTTTTAAGGAAAATCACAAAATTGGTTTAATAAATGATGGGCAAAATATTGCCAATTTGTTCTTCGTTTATTTTTAAATTTAATTTTCTTACTTCCTCTGCGCGTAAAAAAAAGATAAATATCGCCCATATTTCTGTACTCTTAGTACATAGTCTTTTACAGTGCATGTACACGTAATGAACACATGACGTGTGTTATAGTGAATATGCTCACTTATCACGGAAAATCAATGACAAAAGAATTTTTACTTTTTATGGGTAGTAAATATTTACAGGGGTATATCAACGGTCCGCAATGAGTGGATTTTCATAAACATTGTATTCATTTTTTATGTTTTGTTCAATGTACTGCTTGATTTTCAGTTGGTACAAATCATGTACAAATATTGTCTCAAGAAGGCATTAAAAGGTTCATAAAAACAAACTAACTAATATTAAACGAACGATCCTATTACCGAGTATTTATTTAAGAACACCTCAGAATAACCAAACCAATGATTGACACGACTCAAAGGCATAAAGAGTAGTTGCTTTACAGATTTCAGGACATGAGACTTATTCCAAATAAATATCGTAGAAATATTTTAATTCCAAATTGGTATCAGGGTTGAACGTCTTCATTTCTCCCGAGACTATTGCCATATTATAATTTCAATGGCTCAAACACGTATGGAAGAACTATGGTTTATTCCTATAGAAGTTAATTTACGACGGTTTGCCCTTACTCCACGCTCTACGTAGAAGCAGCATTCTCACCTAACTCTTGCACAACCAAAGATTCGGAGTACAATCCTCAGAAGTGACGATACAAAATCAAGTAGAGTGGAAGATTCCGTTGATGGGTGATCAAAGGACAACGCTGAGCCCTTTTCAAATCGTGCAATTCTCGACTCGCAATAAATCGAAGGCGGTCGCTAAGATGAGAAAATCGAGGCGTTTGGAAATACGCAAGAGATAGAACGAAGACCTTATCCATGCAATACAATGACGAGGGAAACAGAGGTACTTTTCAGGAATGATCGTAGGCTTTCCCGGCGTATAGAATCGTGGAATGTTACTCGGGATTTCCACCGGGTCAGGTTCTCCAATTCCATCTCGGCCGACGCTTCGAGAGGTACTTACCGTTTGGAGGGAACAGAAAGGGAATCAATGATGCAGTTTCCGCTTACCAAACATTTCATTCACCCTGCCTTCACAGCCGCATACGTCGAGTTTCATAAAAATGAAACATTGTAACTTGTAACTCAAATTGAAGAAGAAATATTGTAAGTATAGGTTACGTTCCTCATAAAAGCGTATACACCTTAACGTGGAAATTATGCAAGGCAAAATCACACACCGGAAATGAGTTTTAGGGTCCAAGTCTAACCTTTGTGGAAGGGACTAAAATCCCAATCGCCATATGTTTATACGGCAATTTAGACTTTTTGATGACTGACAGATGATGACTGAGGCAGAATACTTTTCGTAACACCGAAAGGTATCATTAAAAGTATTCTTTAAAGTAGGCTGGCATGGAGTATTCTGCAAAGTCTCGATTAGCAATCGTTTTCTTCAGACTCTCGTGGGTCATGATATCCTTACGGACTTCTTAATTTAATATTTCTCGGTCGCCTGAGAAGGCTGTGACTGACTCAGTCGCCCTGGTAGATATCCCATCGACCACCTACACCCTACATCTAAGTGGATGCACGCAGACTTATTCGTGAAGGGTAATTCGTATTTTTAAGTAAAATGGTAGCGAAATAACCATTTCTTCTATACTGTTCAAGACACCTATTTCATTTTTATTATTAAAACGCTTGGGCTACAATTTCTCCCCATATTTTACGACGATAACGTAATTATTTTAAAAACAGCCGAGTAGAAAATTACACATTTCTATTCCCCATTTCCTTGACTACACCTTCTTCCTATTTTTGAAATTCCTCGGAGACAAACCTCCCATCGCCCTCACAGCTGTTCCCCTCCTACCCCATCCTCCCACCCCAATCATCCCCTCCTATTTATAAGCGGCCAGTGTGTCAGCAGCCTCTCTTCCTTCCAAGCCCACAACATCCGTCGGCGCGACTCAACAAAACCCGACCGAGAGACTCGTCGCCCTCCGCGGACAATGCGCTCTTTATTAGCGCCGTCACTCAGGTCTAACGCCACGCAATCAGCGCGCACGCCTCCTCATTGTGAAGGCGAGAAGACGGAGGAAAAAACAAAAGCCCTATCCGACGCATTTTTTTGGACGACTACTCCGTGACACACCTTTATCTTCCCTCCATACATACTGGGATACATTTCTTGCCGCGAAATAACCTTTACGCAGACACGGGTGAAGTCGTATGTTAACGTAGTTTCTTCCTGTTGTCATTGGTCGCAAGAGACCACGCTTGGAACGGAGACCGGAGCCATAACGCGAGACCTCTCTACGGTTACTGATCTGAGAAAAAATTAATCACGCACGATCCTAACAGGGGCGCCCTGGCCCCAAGGGAATCCCTCCCCCCACCCCTCTTCCAGGGCCCAACGGCCTTTACCCCGTCCAGACAATTGTTTCGTGAGCGACGTTCTATAATAAATATCATAAAAACCAGTCTGCGCAGCTCTTTGCTGAAAAAATGTTTTGCCCTTGGTTTTCATTAATGTTGAAAGACTGCTCGCTTTCTCGGTAGGTGGACAAAAAAGCTGTGGACATTTTTAGTCAAACATTACCTCTGATACCTTAAATTTTAGATGATGTCTGGTGATTTTTCCGGGTATTCTTCCGCGTTTATCCATTTTGTAGGACAATATTTCGCCAACGTTCCAGTTGGCTTCCTCAGGTTCACAGAAGCGTCGATGCAGAAAGTTGTTCATCTGATATACACCCCGTTTGCCCCCTTTTTTGTGGAGGTGTGCCCTGATTGGTCAGGATCTTTGATGACCCTTTTCCACGCGCTGGCGAGATTGTAGCCGTCTTCACGGCTGAAGTTCTTTGTTGTTTTGGCGATTTCAATTGCTTCCCTGATTATTCTCGGGTAGTAGCGGCCTTCTTTGTCCATAAGAGAGGCGTTGTCAAAGTCAATATTGTGTATCGGTCCACTCCATTGGTGTTCCGCCACCGCTGACTGGGTGAAATGTCTATTTTTTACTGCCCTTCTGGGCTCTTGGACTCGGCATTTCAGTGCTCGTGATGTTTGGCCGATGTAGGGTTTTACTAGAGTTTACTATCTCTAAATTTTAGAGTTTTACTATCTCTTACAATGAGGGGTGACTCATTTCAATACAATAGATTCCGGTTAATTGGGACATATCTGGACTTGTGCACTTTGCCCCAATTAAGCGGCTGCCCCAATTAGGCGAACTCTCTTGTATAAGGACATAAAAAACTTTTAAATAGTAGAAAGAAGACTAAAGAATGTTTATAATATAACATAAGTTTATTAAACTATTAATTTGATTAATAAACAGCGAGTTTAGTTAATTTATTATCATTTATAAGAATTATAATATTTTTGTTAAAAATATTTTTCACAGCCTCGGGCGAAGCTGAATGAATGTCTTTTACTAAGTCCTATTAAAGAAAACTTCTATCCTCTTGCGGATAGTATAACAACAAGAGCTTTCAAAATAGGGCAAGAATAGGACCATTTGTGAAAAATAAGAGTAAATCGAAGGAGGAAAATATAAAAAAATTGTATTCTGAAAACAAAAAAAATTAATTTTATCGCGAATATAGAGTCTATATCGCCGACTCATGACCCAATAAAGCGGCATGCTGTACCAAATAAGCGGAGAATACTCTGGGATATTCCTCTAAAGGTTTCTGTTCTTCAAGATCTGCCCCAATTGAGCGGCTGCCCCAAGTAACCGGTGGACCCATTAAACGGAATCTACTGTATTTTGAAAGTATTTGATTGATGTCTTTGATTACTTGTAGAAAGTCGGTACAACAAGTAGCTAAGAATCTACTAATTTTTGTTAAAAACATTATTTAAATATATTTGCTCTTTTGGTTTAGTGCTTAAATATGACCATTAACACGTTTTATCTCACATTTTCTAAGTGGGATTTCGCCTTTTGCCGCTGACCACGTAGCTGGCCCTGGTACTCACTTCGCCCTTGGCTACTAATACTGATTTCCTTGGGTGAAATATGTTAGGTGATTTACACATCCCCTCAATTCCAACAGATACTGTCGAATACGAGTTTGCGGAGAAATATACAACTGCCCCCTGTACCACGGCAGCACTTGATCACGTGGATAGAATGCGACGAATACGACTTCGTAGGGGAGGATGCGATTGCTATCACTTCAGCATCACTTGATCACGGAGGCGTAATGCCAATAGAAAATGCTAAATGCAAGGGCCATACTAGAAAAGCATACCAATACCACTTTACGTCATCTCTAATTTGAAATTCTAAATTTATAAAATAAATATTTTGACCATTTTTACACCGACATCAATGGTATAACTTCCCTCCTCTATTTCCTATCTTTCAAGATCTTATTAAACATTATCATATCAACTAATCACTCTTAATGCCAATACTCTGAAAAACCAGTCAATAGTAAATATACAAATCCCATCTTACTTCTCCCATCTCATTTGGATCAAACACTAAGCGATATCGAACCATTATTTCATCTCATTTTAGGCGAACAAAATAATTGTGAAATATGAAAAATATTCAATTCACAGTTCATGTCATTCCCCCGCGTGAAGGCCAAATACATATTAACAGCTCCAATAAAATACCTCCACAGAAATCTTACATTAAAACACACAATTCAATCAAAGTTATAATTCTTAACTCCAAGGAAGAATACATGCCCACGTTCGCACATATAGATATTAATACAATTATTGAGTAGAGTTTTGCTATCTCTCACAATGAGGGGTGACTCATTTCTATATTTTGCAAGGATTTGATTGATTTCTTTGATTACTTGTAGAAAGTCGGTACAACAAGTAGCTAAGAATCTACTAATTTTTGTGAAAAACATTATTTAAAAATTATTTTAAAAAATCACTCACTGACAAATACTAGTATGCATCGCCATGAAACGAGTTGAGCAGCAGTTATCATCACAGGCTTACCTGAAAGTGAATAAAGAACGAATTAATCATTATAAACGCTGGAATAAAATGTTTCTAAGAAGGCTCATGAGAATCAAATTAAATATTTCACGGAATTTTTAACACTGCCATCGTACAGCACCTTAACGTAATACGAACATGGTAACACGCGCTGGCACACAAACCAAATTACGTCGTAAAATGCAACAGTGTAAATAGACACAGGGGTGAAACTATAAAAATGATCAGGGCTACGCCATATTTCAAGTGCTGCCTATGTGCTATTAGTATTCATGCAACTGGTGTCTTGATGTGCGCATTCAAGACACCATCATGCAATCAAAATGGATAATTAGTAGCGTTTGAGTGCTTAAATTGACGACGACCTCCAATCAGCGTGAACAACAACTCGGGTTTACTGACACTTAAATTGATGCACTCGTCTCCATGGGCACGCATCTGCACTGAGCACAAAACCGTTATACGGCCGATTAAAATGGCGCCTGAGTTCTTAAACGAAGCCTGTCTGCGGCTGCACGATTTGCATCGTCTATCCCAGCTGTAAAGTGACGGAAAATAGTTTGCGGTTTATTTTAACGATCGCCTCAAATAAGCACTGAACTTTTTTACGGTCATCAACTTCGCCCAAGACTCACATAAAAATTAAAGAAAAAAGACGGTTACCGGTGAGAAAACAACAAACTATTCTGGAGGACATAAAGCAAAGTGTGGAATAAAATACGAACGCACCACTAAATTATATCCGACCTATAGTATTCCTCTTATTTTCTCCTCCGAGATAAAATCACTGGAGTCTTCAGAACGGTTTCCAGACTCCGCTTCGTTCCATTCCAGCTCCCACAACATAAAATACCATCAGCTTCCAAAGATACACAAAGAGCCATTTCAAGTAAGCCAAGCGATCGCGATTCCTAAGTCAACATAAACGCACGGCAGTCCGGAATTTGGATTGCAAGCCACCGTGTATTTGTTTAAAGTGTGAGTCGGCCATAAAATATTCCAGATTCAATATTGTGCAAATCAAGAGTCGATTACCGGCCTAAAATAAATTAGTCTGTTCAGTCACAGAACATGGTATTCTGTAGGGATACAGCAAGCTGATGACGCCAGTAATCACTACTGTTTCACAAAAAGTAAAATGCATACGGCAAATCACTAACAATAAGCTGGAATGGAGTCAGATCTCAGATTTGGAATCCATACATCCCATCATTCAAATCTGTAGAAAAAAATTCCGCCTTAATATCTTGTCTCACCTTTATGGCCCTACAACCTCTACCATAAATTAATATTAATCTCAGTAGCTTAGAGATTTCGTCTATCTGATATACCTACAATTCGTCTCCACTTTTACCCGCAAGACTCTTCAGTTCTCAAAAAAACCAATGACTTAAATGCACGTTATCAGTCTTCTTCCTCATTGTTGACGCCTGTGATATCAATATTCAATATTAATTAAACAGGCTTTTTCTACTAGCAGTTTTTCCTAAAGTTAACAGAGAATTATCATGACAAAGAAATCAATAAAAATTGGAATCATGAGAAAGCAATCTGATGAACGCTGCATGTCTGGTGTGGAATCACCCCGTGCCACACACCCTGGTGGTGGCATGCACGGTGTCTCGTAGAGAGTGGGAGGGTGGGTGGGGGAGGTGTTGGCTTGAGTCACTACTATATTGTTGGTTCAAGGAAAGAGAGACCGGGAAGGTTAGGTGGTCGGAGGGGGGGATGGGAGTGCTTGGTTTGGTGGAGGGGGTAAATTGCGGAGGGATAGCCCGGTGAAATAAGGAGAGGCGAGTGCTTTTAAAACGCAGTGCCCGGACCATATTCAAATTACTCTTAATCTCCAATTCTTCCTCAATGTCCATCTTCTTATCCTCATTGCAATGGTGTAGAATATCGGGGGTGAAGGAGCGAAGTGTCCGGTTTCCAACCGGTGCTTCGCAAAGTGGGACTGGTTCAAATTCCCGATAACAGCTCTTATGTCCCTCTGCTCCGGTCAGGAACTTGTCTGCCCCACATAAATTGCATCACAATCTTTACACCTTAATTTATACATCCCACTGCACTCAAAATTGGTTCACCTTATCCTTGATTTCATTGAGAAGTGGTGTTATTATAATACGCTAGTCTGCATGTTTCCTTGGGGAAGACAATCAAAATTTTTTCTGTGAGCTAACTGTAATATGCTATCTACACTTTTTTTAACTCCTTGTCATTATTTCCCGTGTTTTTGTATCTTTATCTTTATTCATCCACGGCGAGGATTGGCCCTCGCGGATGCTGTATACAACACATTTATGAAAACATTCAATACAACGAAACATACAAAACATGTACATTGGATTAAAACATTCGAAACACATACATTACAAAGATTACATTTACATTTACATTTAAAATAAAAGAGAAGAAAAGTCCAGCTCAAAATACTCATGAATTGAGTACAGTGGATAATTGCACAGCCACTTTTCCAGCACATTTTTCAGTCTAGTGATGCTCACTGATCTGGCTTTGCTGGGTAATTTATTAAATAATTTTACTCCCAAATTGTCAGACTGGTTGTTGGTCTTAAACAGCCTACAGTAATTAGTATTTAGGCTATTTTTAGCCCTAGTGTCATGAGAGTGGATGGTGGATCGAATGGGGTAGGTATCTAAGTTATCTTTAATGTGCATAATGCTGCGAAACACAAAGAGGCTGTAGATGGTGAGGATATGAAAGTTTTTAAAAATTGGCCTGCAGTGGTCACGGGGCCCAGCACCACTCAGAATCCTCACTGCTTTTTTTTGCAGTTTTAGAATTTCTTTGGTTTCTTTTGCATGTCCCCAGAGTCGAACACCATAGGCAAGAATAAGTTTTAGAATTTCTTTGGTTTCTTTTGCATGTCCCCAGAGTCGAACACCATAGGCAAGAATACTATGAAAAAAAGCAAAATAGGCTAATCTCATGTACTTTACATTGATACAGGTTTTAAGTTTCCTCAATAAGTACAAAACCCTAGAGAGTTTTTTTGCTGACTAGGAAAACATGTGAATTCCATGTCAATTTAGCGTCAATATTGAAGCCTAGAAGCCTGACAGGATCATTGTTTAGCTCAGTACTTTTAAGACAGCATGTAAGATGTTGTGTCTTACCATTGTTCAGAAAGAGATTATTGGCTGTAAACCAGAGTTGAGATTCTTCTATTGCCTTTTTTGTAAGAAGTCTGACTTGGCTAGGAGTATTGCATTTCTGCACCAGAGTGGTGTCATCTGCATATATCATGCAGTCCATAGAAAGATTGTAAGGTAGGTCATTGATTAGAATAAGGAACAAGAGAGGACCAAGGACGGACCCCTGAGGAACTCCATGTTTCACTGGAAGAAAATCGGATTGGTTACAATTTACTTGTACCATCTGCTTACGATCAGTGAGGTAAGAGGTCATGAATTTCAGCTCACTGTTATGAAAGCCGTAGTATTGGAGTTTTTGCAGGAGGGTAGCATGATTGACGCAGTCAAAGGCAGAGGTTAAATCACAAAGTGTGAGTGAGACACATTGCTTGTCTTCAAATGCCCTTGATAAATTTTTTACCACTGACTCAACTGCCAATTCAGTGGATTTCCCCGGGCGAAATCCAAACTGGGAAGGGGTGAAGAGATTGTGTTTCTCAAAGTGTACTAGAATTTGTGTATAGGCAATAGTTTCTATTATTTTAGCGATCACTGATATAATGGTGATGGGCCTATAGCTGTTGGGAAGAGTAGTGTCTCCTTTTTTGAAGACAGGTATGACCTTAGAATATTTTAAGGAGTCTGGGAAGTATCCAGTGGAAAAACAGGCATTAATAATAATAGATAGAGGATGAGCTATAATATGTATTATGGACTTAATCAGATCATTGGAAAGCCCATTGATGTCACGACTGCTGGAGTTTTTAAATTTTTTTACTACATTGAAAATATCCCTCGTACTAATCCATTGCCACTGAAATTTAGGAGGGGATATCAGGTGTTTATTGAGTAGTGCTAAGGCATCACACCTGTTATTTGTGATTTTTGATAATGTGGTGTCCACGGAATTGACAAAGTGATTGTTGAAGGTATCGGGATCAATTGTAATAGGAGATCTGTTTATAGAAGTGCCTTTTTCCCTATTGATCACATTCCAGGCAGCTTTGAATTTATTAGAGGCACTATTATAATACAATGCCTTCATAATACAATAACTTGCCCCCATGGATTTTTTTACTCCCCCGCATCCCATATAGCACATACTTATATACATACTGGGACTGTCACGTGAAACTTTGCACTCGATAATGACGCCTTAGCGTTGAAACGCGTCGTACCTGATAAAAATCTATGAAAATTTTCGAAGGTGTATGTCCACATTTAGCATAAATTTTCACCAAATGATAAAGGAATCGGCCGATTTCATGTACATAAAACTAATTTTTCGCTAACAGCTTGATTTAAATTTATTGCTATTTACTCTGTAAACCTGCCTTCACAAAGTTTTCCTGTCCTCGACTTGGAAATAGGGTTGCGGCAGGTCGAGCAGAGCGCACCGCTCACAAGAGGGCGGGCCAAGGCGGAAGGAAATGCTCAGCCAACGACGATAAGGTGCGTGACATCGACTTCCTCTCCAGTCCCTCCCTCTCCGTGAGGTCTGCCTCGCACTCCGATCCTTCCAAGAGAATTGCAGTTTCGGTCAATGGGAGACGCCGCGGTAGCCAACGCATTCATAAAAGTGTTCGGGAGAAACTCAATGAGCTCCAAACAATCCCATGCATATCAGCTCTCGCCACGCGAGGCAAAGAAATTGCGCATCTGGCCATCTTGAAGAGGATCTCATGAATAGCGCTTCAATTAAATGCGCATGAGAAATCACGCGGATTTGAATTTTTCCGGATACGAACGTGAGACACAAGAGGAAACTAACAAACTTCAGCGGGTGGATCAGTTCAACTGTTTGGGCAGCGCATTAGAGGGTAATGAATGCAGCAGAGAGGACATCAGGACAAAAAATGCGATTGCAAAGGTGGCGGCGTTCTTTGCAAAGCAAAGAGTAATAACGCCACAGTTTGAATAAAAGGCTGTTAAAAGGATTGATTGCCGCCGAGTTCACTTTTTGGAAATTCATCAATAGTAATAATACAAACAGCTGGAGTAACATTCCTCTCTTTTTAATTTTCTCAACAGGTTTCAACGATTCCACATCATTCTCATGAGAGACAGCTCTTGATAAAAATGTGAAAACATTGAAACCGGTTGCGCTAATTAAAGAGTGAGGAAAATCACTAGGGCTGGTGAAGAGGCATCTGAAGCATACCTCTATACTCTGCGGAAACGATGACACAAGGGAAGGAGGAAGACTGGAAATGGGCGGGTGGAGGAGAAAGAAGAAGGAGAAGTGAATAGAGATGAAAAAAATATGAAGTGCTGGACTTGGTGGGCGTGAAGAGGAAACTTCCAGATGAGATGCGGATGAGACAGAGTGTTTGTATGGAACGAGTACTTAGCAGGAGGGGATGCTGAAAACAGAAAAAGGCGGTAGAGTGTTAGGTGGAGGGGAAGGAGGTGAACAGAATTTATAAATAAAATGATGACAAGATGGTCTCATGAAGACAATTTCAGGAGGACAAGGGAAGACGGGCAAGGGACGGTCCCGAATGACTTGAATAAGATATACTACTTATATATAAAAGAGAAGAAATACATCAATATTAAGAGGGTAGGAGATAGGAAAGCGGATTGGAGCGCTACTTCAAATTGTTACTTTTAGTTATGATGGGATAAAGGGGAGAGGAATATGCGTTATTATGAAGTGAAAAAGGAAATCCAACTTGAGATTGGAAAAATGCTGAGATAGTATATTTTGCGAAATTCTCCGCGCAAACGAATCTTAAGGGGTAGAATACTTCCTTAGTAATGATAATAATAGACCTTTCCAAGCGTTCATAATCCCAGGACGTTCGCATTCAATTCGCACGACCCGTTTCGCCACTACCAGTACAACTTCAACCTCCTTCGAAATCCGCCATAGACGCCACCACCTCAAGACGTTTGATTGTTGTTTAGGAGCAGGTGGGAAAGACAGATATTACAGTTGGAGCGGAAAACCTGCATTTCACAACGAAATTTGATCCAAGAGAAGAGAGCAAGAAAAGAGAAAAAAACAATACTTACTATTTACAGCCTCCGGTGACGAGTAAGAACTGCATTCCGTGCGAACTGAATAGCTCCCGAAGCCATCTACTCTCCATATCGATAAACAAGAAGTCGGACCCCACTCTATAGCCTCCCATTTTATCTTCCACCACCTTCATACACAAACCGAAGACTGAAGGGAGGTGAATCACATGAAATCGCCCGCCTTCCCCCATTTTATGAAGCCCTAAAATTCATTTCGAGGAATTTTTCGATCCAACAATTCCAAAACGGCGGTAGTTATGACCCCAACTGGCCTCCTGGCAACGTTTTTTTATCTCGAGACAAGTACTTGTCGTCCCCTCCACCCGGCACCCGGCAGAATGGAAAGCAGACTATTCAGGAAAAATCGTTTATCCACCCAGCCAACGAACGATCCTTTCTTTCGACGGCTCCAGAGCCACATCATAGCAGTGTGGAGAGGAAGCAATATGTGGGATAAAATACACCCACTTGCGTGCAAATGAGAATGCATTGGAGCAGAGGTGCCAACCCTGCAATGCTAAAGATATGGGGGAGCTGATGGGACGATCTATATGTAAGGATTTAAAGAAAATGATGAGTCAAGAGTATGAACTGCAGTGTAGCGCTTTACATGAACGCTTAGGAAGGAGGACGAGAGAAGAATGGAGGCGTTCGTGCAGTGGGAATGGAGGAGAATGGAGAAGGTGAAATGGACAGAGAGCAGGATGAACGACAAAGTGGCGGACATGGTGGGCGAGGAAAGGAAACTTCTAGATGAGATACAAAGGTTTTAATTAAGCGAGTACTATGCTGGATACGGGGGAGGAAGATAACAGGATCAATTGATAGAATGAAAGGGAGCAGGCCTTATTCTGAATTTAAGGCGAAATATCAGGTTGAGAGGGGCCAGGTAAACTCGCTAATCGTCCCCAATAAACTTGGCTAAATACTTTTTAATAACTTTAGCTAGGACTTGTGCATAATTTAATTTCCTAGAAATGTTGAAAAATTTAACATTCATCGACAACCGTGTGTTATCAACAATACCCGTCTGTCGTCGCCTTGCTGAAATGGTCAAGATCGAGGAGGTTTCTAGATGAGATACGGAGGAGACAAAGGATTTGGGTGGAGGGAATACTTACTGTAGCTGCAGGAAGATGCTGAAATCGGAGTTAGAGGGAAGAATGTAGGGCAAGCGGGGAAGAGATAGGCGGAGAAGAGGATTTTTAGATGGTATGAAGAGAAAAAGGCCTAACGCCGAACTGCAGAAGAAAATTCCACGCGAGAAGGGCTTGGAGACTGGGTTAATAAGGAATGAAAAGCTACTAAAAATACACCGGCAGAATTGAATTAGGGTAGTACATTAACTATAAAGGCATGAGCATGAGAGCCTAATGGACACTTGCATCGCGGCTATTTATACCCTCTTTTGAAGCCCCAACACTCTCTCTCTCTGTCTCGTTGAAGTTGAAGCCACCCTATGGCCGAGGGGTTGATCCCTTAAAATATTAATGGAATCGAGGGGAGGGCGGCGAACCCTCAGCGACTCCATGCCCGCCAAATTATGTCCAGGGATGATGATGAGAGGGTAACCTAATATGAACTCCATTTCCTTATCATCGCGCAATTGATGGCCATGAAACGGTTCAATCGAGGGCCAATTTCACGAAGAGGGTACATTCTCAATTCACGATCTTCTGGCCTAGGGTTTACGATAAGGGGCCGAAAGGATGGACCTATGGGAGCAAAGTTCGAGTAGGTCCACGCAATCGCCACGCCATGCAATAAATGCCCTCTAATTAGAGGAGGAACTCCCAACGGAAGTTCTACACCGATATATTATTTAAAATTCAGCAAATTTTCCTATTTTAAATATTAAATCGCCAATAACAATTGCTTTCATTACCACCGACAGCTAATGAGGTAACAATATTTCCACATTCAAAACTTACAACTTCTTGAAAACTATTCGTGACATTTGTAATTAATTTATTTTTACGTATTTCAAATTACACGCAGTAAATCGAAAACGCTCGAATGCGCGCTTATATGCCCCAAAATTTTCCTAATATTATTCCACAAAACTGATTATTATAAATATTACATACTTGTATCAAAATTGGAGTTCAAAATTTAAAAAAAATCGCAACTCACTAAAACAGGAAACATTAAAAATTTGCTCTTGCGGTAACTCCAATACGCCAAAGTGGTGCATTTTTTTCTCGTGAGTCTAGCCCTTTTTTTGTTAATACGTAGCAATAAATCACAAATCGTCGAAAAGCATTAGTGGCTACACTGAATTTGTTGGGAAACATAATTCACCCACTCTAAATGCATACAAGCGAATAACTGAATTTAAATACTTAAGGGTAAATATTGACATTGCTAACCAAGAAGAGAAAAGAAATAAATGCCACAATATTAAATGCTATTGAATACCACCGCGCTTTAAAAGGGCTTCTAGAAAGCAAAACATCTCCTACAAAAACTATAATATGGATATTGAAGACCATTCAACCACCTGTAGTCTCTGTATGGTTCAGAAATATGTACAATTTCTGAACAGGCAGAAAGAAGTTGATAGTTTGAGAAAATAAAATTTTAAGAAGCATGTACGAACGGAGACGTAATTTGGAGAACCAGAGCCAAGAGCGAGCTCAAGGAGCTACACGAGGATCCAGATAGGATTCCATTCGAAAGAAGCAGAAGACTTGGGCGGGCAGGTCCTATGTGAAGAGCAAAGGACATGGCGGAGTAAGAGCGGTTTCAGAAGGCCTAGAAAAGGTATGTAAAGCGACCCCTGGGACGACCACGACTATGAAGACGAGACATCAGAAAGGAATGGATGAGAATAATGGGAGCAGTGGGTGAGTGGATGTGGAAGGTCGAAAGGGACGGCGAGGAGTCGTTGGTGAGGTCGAAAACATACTGTGGTTCAAGCGGCCCAAGAAGCGAGGTTAGGTAAGACACGAACACCAATCCCTTATCACTGGTATCCGACTCACCGTACCACATTAACTCTGTTGCTTTACCTGATGAGGGTGGGGGGATTATATTTTCTGATAAGGACCACGTGCAAATAACCTTAGCCAATCCGCTCAAGTCAACTCTTGATGCAATAGCAATAATGAGGTCCCTCGTGGAGAGGAGGCTAGAATATGACCAGGATATATATGCGTGTTTCGTGGATTTTGAGAAAGCGTTTGATAGGGTGAACTGGGTTAAGTTAATGGACATTCTCAAGAGAATAGGTGTAGATTGGAGGGATAGACGACTGGTTCGTAATCTCTATATGGCCCAGACTGCGCAAGTGAGGGTAGCGGACGGAGAATCTGGGTGGGGAGGTATTGGCCGAGGTGTGAGGCAAGGCTGTCCTTTATCGCCGCTGCTCTTTAACGTGTACGCTGAAGAGATGGTAAGGGAAGCGTGGGATGAGTTAGAAGCTGGAATAAAAGTGGGAGGAATGATGTTCAAATCAGTGAGATTCGCGGATGATCAGGCGTTGATTAGCCAGTCAGCGAGGGGGCTTCAGGCTCTAGTGGATGCGTTATACGAGCGTTGCGAGGAGTATGGGATGAGGATTAATCATAAGAAAACTAAGGTTATGCGGTTTTGTAAAGCATCACGAGCGAGGAATATGAGACTCAAGATAAAGGTGGGTGGTAAAAAACTTGAGCAGGTTGAGCAATTCAGCTATTTAGGCAGTACGTTAGAGGAAAACGGTTACAGTAGTAAGGACATAAGGAAGAGAATCGCATTAGCGAAGGAGACATACAATGAACAGGAAGGAGCTTTTGAGAGGATCGTTGTGTAAGAGTTTAAAGAAAAGGTTAGTGAAGAGTTTGATCTGGAGTGTAGTTCTCTACGGTGCGGAAACGTGGACACGGAGGAAAGAAGACGAGAGAAGATTGGAGACATTCGAGATGTGGGTATGGAGAAGAATGGAGAGGGTGAAATGGACGGAGAGGAAAAGGAACGACGAAGTGCTGGATATGGTTGGCGAGGAGAGGCAGCTTTTAGATGAGATACGGAGGAGACAAAAGGTATGGATGGAGTTAGTGTTTAGCGGTGAGGGGATGTTGAAAATGGTGTTAGAGGGTAGAATGTTTGGGAAACGAGGCAGGGGAAGGAAAAGAATAGGATTTTTAGATGGATTGAAAGATAGTAGGCCTTACAGTGAATTAAAGAAGGTAGAAGAGTTCTTGTTTACTCCATGAAAACCTACCTTAATTGGTAGAATTGGAATAATAAATAACCCGCTCAAGTATCGTTATAGAGTGCGAAGTATCTCACCTCGAGCGTACTCGATTGTAATTCAAGGCTTTCCCTTCCCTCTGAATCTCCATGGCAACCGCAGTGCTCTTGACGTCGACTCGACGCCACCCTAGTCCTACCCCATACAGTTCCGCTTTGCTAGTGTTTCACGGCAGTCGGGATCATAAATCCCATAAAACCTGCGCCTGCCACCAACCACCAAGCATTTCCAACGCTCATTACATTCTCCCCGCGTAAACAGGCGGGAGGCGGGAGGCGGGGGGGAGATAACCAACGAACATTATTCTCATCTCCTCCACAGCAATATTTCAGAGAGTTCACGCATGCACCTCCACATCACGGCTAATGCCTTCTTGTACGATTTAAATTATTTATTCGACATGTACCTTTAAAAACTGCAGCCTTAAATATAATTGAAAATCAATTACATCACGTTTGAATAAGTGTTCTTTCATGGCTGGAGAACATGAGTAAAGTAATTAACGACTAATTGTATAAATAAACCGATGAAAAGAAACGCTGAATCAATGGTAAAAATAAATATGGTATTACTAACTTAAGCGTAAGCCACTCCACCTAAAATGAGAAAACTGAAGACATGATTAAAAAATGCAATTTAACCGTGTCTGTTTATTGGCTATATATAATACATTATTACGCCTGGTTTTAATAGTTAATCTCTAACGGCCGTATTCATAGATTTCCGCTAAAACACGCTAGTAGGGCGACTAACTTAGTCGGCTACTAAGACCTTTTAGTCGCCTACTAAGATATGGTATTCATGGATTCTATTGCGTGAGCTACTACGAGCTACTAACTTAGTATGCTACTAACCAGCTCGGCAGCCGATACTCGGTAGCGATTTGGGTTCAACCCGCTAGGCTACGCTTGACAACACTGCATCTGACTCCTCCGCGGCGCGGAAAATTCATAAAACTTTCAAACAAAAGCAATTGATTCAGCAAAATGCATTGAAATTTTTACTTCATAGCGGATAATTCGATGCGATATCGCATTGCAGACATATTTTTTGATTGCTGTACACAAATATTATGCAATACCATTGGGAAAGGGTAGATTTATGAGTAATACAGAAGCATTTGTATGTTTGAGATGCAGTTATTGTTGTACAAACGGCCGTGTATTCATTGATCATATACATTAGATATTGTTTGCACTTCCGATATTTGTTTCCATTAGTGTATGCGTGATTAGTATGGAAAAACATAACTAGCAACGTCAGTATTATACATATCTGTATTCGGAAAGCAGAAATACACCTCAATGTCGGAGTAGAAACGAAAACTTTTGCAATGGAGAAATGAAACGTTAAGAAAATAACGTTGAGATAAATGTGTGAATGATACACATTTATTATGTTACAAACACCTACGTGCGAGCAATTAGTAACATCTGTTTGGAACTCCTAAAATGTTAGTCAAGGAAACAACAATCTGCTTCGCTACATTTAAATATTTCAAATATTGACAGCGTGCGGAAATATACGACATATACTTTACTAGAGGTGGTTAATGTAAAAAACAAAGCATAATTAACGTAACTTGTTTTACTTATTTATTGCTGATCATATCACAAATAGCACTACAACGCACACAACATTTCACTTCACATTTCACGAGCTGTCTTTATGACACTTATAATCCGTACATTCTGAATCAACTGGTTCAATGAAAAGCTTGACTCACACTTAATTTAAAACACTATAACGTAACTCTAGTAAACAATGATAATCAGTTTTCCAATCACTCTGCACACACCAAAAGAATTTGCACTCGTTGACGTTCGAAAGAATTCTTCACATCTCACTTCCCACTCATCACTAATGATTTAGAATCAGCTGATGTTATTTCACATTACCAGACAATGAAATAAATAGGCTGAAACAAATTTTTAAACCAGAAATTGTAACATCAACAAACTTCCAATCTCACTCTCCACTATCACTCATACCGTAACCAAAACAAAAACAACAGCGCAACGAAATACGCGAAATGTAAACACTGCCGAAAACTCACGATAAAGTGACTAGAATTAGGAATATAATCAAACACAAATCATAAGCGTACAAACGAATGAAAATTGATAAGCGTTTGCTGTATCCCTAAAGAACAACTGCTTCAAATATGAAACATATCCCCTTCGCAACAGCTAGTAGATACCTTTGATCGAAATGGTTAAACCAGTATGAAAGAAATAAATAATTTTGTCGAAGCTCATACACTCACAAATCACTTCACTTGTCGCTTCACTCTTTACTTCATCGTCAATATGCAATCAATTCACTTAGGGGCGCACTGAATGTACAAATGGTGTTCACTTACACTAGAGGCACAAGTTCACCTCAAGTCGTAGTTTCCTCGCAGCTACAAAAAAATCTTTCAATTCCTGTCAACAATTGCACTACATACGTTGCCTGCCTTACTTGAAGAATGGATTCTCGTATTCCATTTTGGCAGAAATGCGTAAAAACTCTATAACAGTATACAAATAAAACCGGAGTTCGATCATCCACAACGGTCCGCCATATTTAGTAGCTCCCTTAAACAAGGGCGAAGGGCGACTAAGAACCGGCTACTAAGATAGTAGCATACTAGGCTTAGTAGCCCTTACTAACGATCTATGAATACCATTTTGCTAGTATGCTACTACTTAGAACGCTACTTGGGCGTTAGTAGCTTACTAAGGAAACTATGAATACGGCCGTAATTGTTTTAGAAGAAGAAAAATTGGTAACTATGAGTAAAAATATTATAATCCTAATAATACGAACGAAAAGACTGGAAAGAGTGAAGGAAATAATAAAAAGAAAAGATTCCTAAATTGCAATGAATTTCCAGCAAATATCTAAAATTGGGAAATTAAAATGAGCAAAAACAATAGGTCCAAGCCAAATTCAATACTTTTCATATGGGAGAATAATATTTATCATTAATGTAGTGATATTCACACAGATATATGAGTCCAAAACATTTCGTAGTCCACCTAAAAAGCCAAAAATGATACTGCGTACCAAATTCCATGCTTATAGGATCAATAATGTTTGAATTATGGCGACGGTCAGTGAGTCAATGATGATTTATTTCAACTCTTTTTCTCTTCTTTTAATTCTAGGTACTAATTAACTAGGTATTTTAATTAACTAGAGATACTGGTAAAATATGGCAGAAACTAAGAAAAACAATTATTGCTAGCTACGAGTTCGTTTATGACTCCCGAAATACGTACATTCTATCAAAAATTCCTCTTTAATAAATCGCTTAACGAGGATAATTTTTCCTGTTCACAAGTAGATAGTGCACTATGATTCAAAATCCAAACTAATTAATCGAATTCGGTCTAGCAATTATTATTGATCTGTCATTTCTACAATCGAATACCATACGATCTCGGAGCAAGTTCAACCAACTTCTAGACCGATTCGAAGCATTATACGATTGCATGCACCGATTTGTAAGTTTAGTAGCTTCCAAATAAAGACACCATGCAACGTAGCGCTCTACGAGAAGCCATTTTCGAGTCCTATTGGATGGTTAAGTCGGGGATGGATTACATTTACGGGTAAGCGCTCTGCCCTTTCCCGACAAACCGAAGCTTTATTCATCACGCTTGAAACTTTCGGGGACTTTGCATTCAAAAGATCGGAACGGCGGCTAATACCTCATCAATGGAAGCGCAACCTACCCTAATGGGCGATTGGAATCCAGGCAGCGATTTCATGAAATGCGGAATGCAAAACGAGCAAAGACCTTGGTTTGGCCGAACGACCGTCGGACGCAATCGGTGGCGCTAGTGATGGGGAGGAGCAGATTGCCCACTGCGAAATTGCTCCGGAGTTGGAGAAATTTCGATTCGGACGATTTTCACAGAGTTCGATGCAGGCGATCCTATGACGTAGGCGGTTAGAACTTAAAAAATTTCCAGTCATAAAAATGATGGGTAGGAAAAATGTGATTGATATGTTGAAAGACTTTAAGACTTTCCGTATATTAAATACTTAACTCACAAAACTTAAATGTTAAAGAAAATTTAAAAACTTGATATTACAGAATGGAATCAGTTACTGGGAGAGTTTTACAAAAACCTTACCATGTGAGATACAGGAATTCAAAAATAAATATGATTAACTCATGAATAGACATTATGAGCAATATTTATGCAATTTAAACAAATACACATTAATGTCCACATTTATTTTTCACAATATCTTTTATTTCCCCCGATTTTCTTTAAAATGCGACTCACATAATGTATTTTCATGCAACCTCTGAGTGCCACGTGACCTTGGTCAATTCACACCGATCTAATCAAATAAACTAGCACTTAACCTATGCAAGGTAAATATAAGAAATGATCTAATTAAAAAGTGATAAATTTATATAATAATACAATAGAAATATTAAATTCACGATTCACATTAAAAAATAATCACGGTTGCAGCTGTTTGCCCCGTGATTTCTTTAAATCATGAATGAAGAAGGTCGGATGAAGCGGGGGAAGGGGGTGCGTCCAAGTGCGAGTGCATCGGAAATGTGTGGGGGGCACGGTCGCAAGTGCACCCCCTCAATTGGAGATGTGACCGTTGGGTGCGGATGAAGGACTCAACTTGGACGAGTGTAACAGTCACACTATTGGGACAGGGCATTAGAGTAATACGGGCAAGGCAGTAATGGTGTCAGAAAGAGAAAGATAGGAAGTTACGAAACGAATACACCAGATAAAGGAATAGCATCTGTTGTAAAAGTATTCCACCGATTAAGGTAGGTTTTCATGGAATACTTTCAAGAAGTATTCTAGCAGTCTCACCTCCCTACATGCACTTCCCTCTCCAATTCTCAATAAGGCCTACTCCCTCTCGTTCTATCTTTTAAAAAGCCTATTCTTTTCCTTCCTCTCCCTTTTTTACCCAACGTTATGCCCTTTAACACTTTTCAAATTCCCCTACGCGCTCAGTACTCGCTTCATGAAATGATGAAGAGTTTGAGTGATAGAATACACTACTACAACTTCATGCATCTAATGAACAGGTGATTTTGTTGCGTTCAAAATGTGCGCAAGTAAAATTCCTAGCAGTGAGTAATCAATTCGTGAAAAAATTTCACGATTTGTAACATATTATTTTCAATTTGCCATTTTTAATCATTATTATAATTCATCTAAAGCTCCATGTGCTCCTTTTCAAAAGTACCTCCCGATAGTCTGTGTGCTGTGTAAGAAGCTAGTGAGCTGGGAGACATCACCGATTAGAGTTTGATGATGTCTTGCGTACGTGCTCGGATATTATACATTACAAAAAATAAACATATGCGAATTCCACTGCCCTGCTGTGATACATCTCCGCCCTCTATGTTAAATATAAATATTTTAAAGTAAAAAATCACCCAGGAAAAAGAATATAAGGAACAAGGAAATGATGATTATCAGTGACACAATGGTGGATTAAATAAGCATGCAGAAATTGTAGTGCAACGGGCAGCGAATGGCAGTTGAAAGACTTCCGAAGCAAATGTTGCAGAGGAACCCATAGGGAAGGCGACGGAGAGGCAGGGCAAAGAAAAGCTGGTTACTTGGATTTTAGGAAGAAATGGCTGAAAGAGGATTGGACGAAAAACTACGGAAAACTCGGGAAGCATGGAGATTGTGAATAGGATGACGCGCAGCCTCATACACCGACACAAGTACGTACACTTCAAAAGCACTGAACTAAATATTTTTATAAAATCGTGCATGACATCAAAATACTCTACGATTTCAATTTGTTGGTGTATATTTTGCACCTATGCGATCATTAACTGAGGAAATTTATCGCCGAGCATTATGATCCGCAACGGTTCGAGTCAAAGAAGATTGCTGCCCCATTTATAAGGCTTCATGAAGGGTCCATAACCTTGGGTACGTCCAGAGATGATTGCAGTGCAAGCCTTATACTGGCGAGCGAGTTATCTTGCTGGGTCTATCCCACGGGTTATCCCCTCGAAGCTTAATATACACCTATCAACTAAGACCATTACTGATCCCTCTCCCTCCACACGGGTCAACCCTTTGCGAGGCCTCGCTTTGAATGCCGACGAACGAAGACGCTTGCCGAGTACGTCTGATATCAGAAGTGAATCAAGCACACCTGAGGCAGGCTGGCTTTTCGAAGCATCGCCGTGATGAACAAGAATCCATTTCCAAGATGGCAGATGAGCAGTGTGGCCGCTTCACATAACAAATCGGCCATAATTTATCCGTAAGTGGCGCTTTGCGTGGCATTCCAGCACTCATACGTCAGGGACCGGCTCCGCTGGCAGCGGAGTAAAGTTGCCTGCCAAAGCGAAGGTCGTGGGTTCGAGTACAGCCAGGACATGTTGTCCAGGGCACACGATCCTCACGCGTTGTTCTTGGTTAGATTCCCCCGGTCTAAAGGCTTTAAATTCACCGTTTTAGGGGAATAGGTGAAGACGAAAAGCGACATTCATGGAGAATATGAGCGCGGAAGGTGGATGAAGTAATGGGAAAAATAGCATAAAGGGGGTTTGGGCGATCTTGAAGTAATGGGAAGACAAGGTCGAAACTAAGAAACGCGTACTGCCGTAGGTAGTCACTTTTTTCATGCGCTTTCCATCCGTTTTTTGTGATTTCAAGCCGTGAATCATGGAAGAAGACATCTCGGGATGATATATGAAGCAGGGATATTATATGGAGAGGAATCTCAAACTCCGGAAGAGACATGGATGTGGCCAAGAAACAAGTCAATTTCAATATCTGGTGCGCGGAAATAAGCTGTTAGTTCTGCACCAGAATAACAGATGGCGTCGAGTACGCGTTAATTACTTTCTACAAACTTTTACATTCCTGCTTGGTTCTCACGCCCGCAGAGTTGATACAAATTCTCCAGTTGTCGAGGGTGCCCCATTACCCAATTCATCCATACCCTGCGCTGGATATCTGGAAAAAGACCAACTGTCACCAGTCAAAGTATACTTAGGACGGCCCCACCAATACCTGTTCCCAATTATTGTCTCGATATAAATCTGCCAAGCGCCATTGGCTGTAGTAAAAATAGAACTAATATTGAATATATCCGTGACAAACATGAGGAAGAGATGAAATTTCTTCAACCAACTTTTTTATCGCGCAAATGTGATGCACGACGAACTTCCTGGACGCATAGGCAAATAAATTAGTAAAAAGCATGAGGTGGAGGGGGGGGGAGGGGATCATGGGAATGGGAGTTGCTGCGAAGGAGATGATCGGAATGGGAGGAGGGGGGGGGGGGAGAGTTCCCACGATGCGAAGGAGGCAAATGCCGAGCGGAAGGACGGACGAAGAGCCAGACTGCCACCCAACCCACTGCAGCGGACGGAGACCCACACCACTCCACTGCATGCATGCACACTTACACCCGTCCTCCCCCCCCCCCCCTCTCCCGTATCGTCTTCTGCCTCGAACAACGAATGCCCCGTTTACACAACGATCGTCGCGACGTTGATCCTTACGATCGTAACCTCAAAACGTCGTGTAAACGCGCAGAGTTGCCATCGTAGGCCTTAGTACCTAACACTGCCGAACTTACGATGGTTAGCGCTAGTGTACCAAGAAAAAAGAGTTAGGAAATGAAGATCGATGCATATACGATTCTTTCGCGCCGTTGCAATCTTGATACAATAACTGATATTTCATAAATAACTCTAATATATCAAAGATATATGGCAACGATTGAAGACATTATTCAGCAGGTAATGGAAGGACGTTCGGGGGAAGTTTTTTCTGTTGTTCTATTTACCAAATGATATCGGATATTCTGTACTATACCAGTTTTATGCATTTCTTTATTTACAGGTTTACCCATAACCATGTATCCTTACATTATACTTCACAGATGATGGGAAATAACAAACATTCACAAAATGTTAACCAATTAAATCATTGTATACAGGATTTCACAATCAAATTCGCCAGAAATAACCATAACATTTAGATGAGGACATGGAGATATCAATACTTAGTGCCGAATCAAGCCGAAATCTAAGCCTTTTCTAGTTAAATTATAACAGCAATATGTACTGTCTTTAATGCGTGAATATTCTTGAATGTTATGACATATTCTCTCGAAGAATCTAGTTTCTTAAAGACTTCACGGACTGTTGTGACTAGTTTTAGTTTTATCTCATCATAGCTGGGAGTTGAAGACATAATTTGCTCTATGGTAATTAAAAACAAGCAGGTGAGGAATTATTTAGCTATGATGGGATCCATTAAAAGTTACTAATAAAGGAGATAGGAACAATCTAAATATTAATTGATAATTTTGTAGAGGAATATGCCTTTGTTGGAGGATCCTTGGTCGTGCAAGAGTTTTCAAATTAACTAGGGAAAGAATATATGAAGTGTTGTACTCAGACAAAGAGATTAATAAATCGCAATTATTTAATTTGAAAAATTTATTTTGGACACGTTCAATCCGGATTGAGTCGATATTATAATGAAGTGACCAGTTAGCAAAATATTTAAATTTGGAACGTAGCAAGGAGATATATCTACTGTCTTTACCGCATGAATATTGCTAAACTTTGGACAGTTTCCCATAAAGAAACCTACATTCTTTAACGTTTTACCGACAGTTCGGTCTAGCTTCAGTTTTAGCACATGAAAACATTAATATTCTTTTGCTTCTTAATTTCCAGGACTTCAATTTTCTCACGCAGTGTCGTCGTCAGTTGTTATCTGACACAATTCCACAACGAGGGCAGCACTGAGTTACGATGGTAACTTTTAGACGTGTAAACGTGCAGTAATCGCGATCAACGTCGGTACGATCGTTGTGTAAACGGGGCAGAAATGGACGCGCCGGAAAACAAATGCGAAATGGCTGCGGCGAGTGCGCACAGCAGACGCGAAACTGAAGGACCGATGCAGGAGCGAAGGCGGAAACGAGGAATAGTAGCTATTTGGAAAGAAAGGAGGAGAAAAGGCGGAATGGATCAGTGTACGCCAAACAAGAACACGGTGGATTGGGATCGTAGTGAGACACAGCGGTTAAGTGGGAAATGGTGATAGTGGAAGGAAATATTCAAGGAGAATTGCCCTTAGGAACACCCAGGGAAAAGTAGTCAAAATATTGCAATAACATTTATGAATCGAAACGACGTCATGCGCAAATCACAGATATATATATATTAAACCTGGGACAATATGGACCGCATTTTATCCATTCAAACAACTGCAATATCTCCAGATTGGTATACACACAACAGCCCTCCTTTTCTCTCTCCCGAGGTAGTTTTTTTATACCGCCCTGAGATCTTTTTCTCCGAATCCTTTTTGATGCATCCTACGGCTACTTGTCCCTTGGTCTTCCTCTGCGAACTTTTCCATCAATTCATCCTTCCTCTACATTTCCTAAGTAACAGATGCCTTTCGTTGATCGGCCAATCCACCGTATATAAACCGTGACGTGCCGAAAAAAATCCTGAATCATTAAAGTAATAAATAATACTATTGCTAATGTGTTTAATGTGACAAAAGTTAAATCAAGCGGGTCTAATGATTAGAGTCGAAGTTATTATCGATCCAAATGGGTATTCAATAGAGCTCTTTTTCAGACCTATTTACATAGTTACTGGGAGATAAATTTAAACAAAATGTTAGGAAAGGAATGAACTGTAATGTGTACACGTACATAAATTATTTAGATGAGTAATGTTTCCTAATGAAGATATATCGATATGAATTTATAATGATTGGTCTTATTTCCTCTTTTGATATTGACCGTACATGTCCAAAATTTACAAAGAAGTACCATATTGGTAATATATACTTATAATATACATTTATTTGTAATAATAACAACCGTGCCGTGTTCTTCTCTGGTAAACAGCGATCCACAGTGTCTCTTCTCATGCTAAGCTTTTATAATCCCTCTCATTTCTCACTTTATGCGTCCATCTTGTCTTCTGCATTCTCTTCCAACACCACGTCTCGAAGGCCCCCATTCTACGAGGATGCAGGCCCGAAAACAAAACTATTCATTTTCTTCTTTTGATCTCATTATCATACTTTTGCTACTTTCGGCTCTGACGTGACATGCAACGTCATGCAAATCCTGAAGTAATACCTCACAGAATTTTCGGATTTTACCATAACATTGCAAGACTTTTTTCCTACCCTATGGCTCGCTGCACTGCAAATTGGTCTCCGTTAAGGGAAGTCCAGGTTGTTGAAGAAAGCAATGCAGATGTCGCCTTCCGCCGAGACGGATAGCGGACGGTGAATCTTGGAAATACTTTCATACCGACAGTTCGAGAGCATTTAAAGAGAGCATACGAGCTAAAAGCATATCACACGCACCGGCGAAGTCAGTAAAACTGAGAAAAGCAAACCCATCACAGTAAATGAACCAATGTAATCCCGCCACGGCAACGAGTTGTCAAGACGACCATGCCCTTTGTTGATCCTGCTAAAGGGGGAATACGGCTAAAGCGAATGAACACCCATATCCGCAAAACATTTGGAAAAGGTACACCTTTAGTGTAGCGAGGAAGAAGCTCCTTTCCAAGAAGACGTTAATTGACTCAAGAATGAAGTTTTCGGTCGTAAAAGATCTTAAATAGCGATGGAAGGAGGAGTAGTTGCTCCTCAACTCCGGAGATCCATTAGCACCCGAGTGTCGATGACTACCAACATCCCCACCTGCCCCGCACGCTTAAATATTCAAATGAAAGCTCAAATTAAGGCCGATGGATAGAGCTCGTTAAATTCTAGGATAGAAGAATATATAAAATCAGTCACGTGCCTTTATTCATGAAAAATAATTTAAATAAAGTGATCCTCATATGGCCACATATTATGAGTTGATTTTTAAAATTAATATTCAGCGGACTGAAAGCTCCTACGATAACTGACACCAATTTTGTTTCGGCAAAAAATTCAGCGGAGGCGTGAGAACTGACACCAACTAGCTGGTTGAGGCAACACTAGGCAGAGCTAGGGATTTTATGTCAACGTCCACAACTCCTGAGTCTCCCCTGGGTGGGATACGGCTGTACGTCCTGATATGTGTGCCCATTGAATGAATGACTGACCACACATTTATTGCACCAAGGGAACTATTTTACCTGAAAAAATCACTTGGCTTATGCGGGATTCGAAACCGGATCTTACGATTGACGATCAGGGGTGCCACCAGTTACACCATCAGGCCATTTTCTTCCACAGTGGATTTCAGCCTGGGTTTAACGAACAAGGAGTTCACGAGTCCACAATATGACACGACAGACGGAGAGTTGCTGTCGGAGAGAAGGACCCAACTTCGTCCCTATTCACCAGCGGACGCTTTCCAAAGAAGGGCAGTTAATTGATGCTGCATATAAATAATCCACATTCACGCAAATACGACGGAGGCAGTAATACTCAAAAGCAGGAAAAATGGTGACAAAAGGCAAATCTGCTGCGCATTAATCAAGGGGAGAGTATATGGCAAAGTAAGGTGAAATATAAGGGCGTAACATATGATAAGAGGAAAATGTATTTCCACCACGATTATTTTGCGGTAAACGTCTACGAGACATTCCGGGAAATGTAGAGTCCCTAAAAAAATCATGCGTCACTCCTTAAGGCATTACAATTGAAATCCACGTACAGAAGACTCCCGATTATCCGGCTGCAGTTTATCCGGGTTGTGGATTATCCGCGCATGATTTTCACTCTCGCTCAATTTTTTCCGCGATCTTAATTCATAAAAATAAAGTTGGACGCAAAATCATCGGAATTACGGCATTAATGCTTGGATACAGCGATGCTTATTATTTCCGTTAGAAAACCCTTCAAAAAACGGAAGCGATCACGCGTAAGCTGCATTCACGGGAGCACCGTGTTCCTGTTTTCCAAGCCTCGCAGTGCGCAACCGCGCTCCGTGCTCACGTATACACGTCGCGCAGCAGTTGTAACCCGGGCAACTTTTGCGAGACGCGACGACGAGGTGTGGTGCCTAACAGTGTAGTTTCCAATGTCGAGCAGTGGTTTTGAAGCATTCGTGCAAAACCGCTTTTCTGTATCCGTGATCCCACAGCCACGGATGTGAGGTTTTCGAAACCAGGCCTTACCTAGAGCATTAATAATGCGATTACAACCATGTTATCGCTGCTAAAAAGATCGCGAACTGGCGAAGAAAGCCCTCATTGAGTCCGGGAAGCACTCTAAAATGACAGAATAACTGCATAAATAATAATATATTGTTTTGTCCGTAAATTATGAACATTACAAGACATTTAAGTGAAAGTTTGGATTATCCGTGTTTCCCGATTATTCGTGTCGTCCCTCCCCATCATTACGCTAGATAATCAGGAGTGTACTATACATTAAATAAAGCCGGTATTATTACTTTCATGGGTGGGACTTACAACATAACGCATTCAATAATTGTAGAAAATGGAAAGGAGATATTTAATTTGACCAAGACCTCTCCGAAGCAAATTCCTGGCCAAGCCCAAGACCAGAGAGTCCAACATATAGGTTAGAATCACGGGAAAGTGACGGCAGAGTAGTTGGTCTTTACTAGGATTCGGAAGCGGTCGCTCGAATGGCCTCTAAGGTACGCTTTCATGAACTCTTATCAGGCGAAGAGACGCGAAAACGGGATTCTCGGCCACTCAGAAGCCCGAAATCGTTTGCGTGAGTTCGCGCGAGACACGTCGCCCGAAGTTGAAGAGAATCTTCGACGCGTGGAACTCGCCAATATGGCTGCTTGGCGTGAGCCTTGTCTCTTTGGATGAATTTATTATATCCGAAATTAGGGAGTACTTAAAAAAATTAGGGAATATACTTACGTACACAATTTTAGAGACTCCAGATACCGAAACAAAAATTCAAATATAAAATGGAAGGAGATAGGTATATCTGTTGGAGTGGAAGATAAGGAGAACTTTAATTTCTGATGATTGTCAAAGGTTACGACGATGATTGTCAAATGTTGAAGCTTGAGTAGAAACATCATTGTGTTTCGCCCCAAAAGATGTGTCAGCCAGATGGAAGTCTCTACGTAACAAATATCACACCCTATACCTACTGCAAATAGAAATGTGGATCAGAGTAATGGACTCTCTGAAAAAACGGAATAATTACACTTATTTGAGTTAGATGATCCAAAAAAGATAATTAGAACACCGCTACCGAGGAAGTATTCATGGTCGTCACATTTCATTTGTTTTATTGTCGCTTCTCTGCTGCAGATATGGCGGGAGCCTCCTGCGCGTAGGTTCGCTTTCATGGGAACAGTTCTCGCGAAGAATGACGCGTGTCGTCGAGCGCACACGCATTCGTGAAAACGTGCCTTTACGGCGATTTATTAGGCGGTAGGAAGTACCGTGACACACTTCACGGGGCGATGGAATAAAATGAATTAAAAAAAGAACAGTCCTACCCTCTGGGTGACGGATAATCGAACCCTTTCGGTCAAGGTTACAGGGCGGCTCGAAGTCAAGGTGATTGAACGACGACACCTAACTGCCGAGAGGCATACATGCCACCGCGAACGACAGCAACCTTGGCGTAAAGAAGAACCCCAACATTATAGGATTAAAAAACGCATTTCTCAAAGTACAATCACTGGAGCACAGCAAATGGCAGGATTGGCGTATTAATATGGCAAAAAAATAAACGCTAGACCTTAGAATCTGTGCTATATGTATATGTTTGACGGATACCAAATGAGTGATACTAAAAATCTACTGTATATCCACGTTAAAAGGCAACAAAAAATGATAAAATTAAATTATATATTGAGGAAAATGGCAACGAAGTTCAGGACACGGACAGCAAGGATACAATGCTTATGCATGAGATAAAGGAGCGAGTACTAAGCAAGATTGAAAACAGTGTTTGATGGGAATTGAAGGGGTTGCTACATCACCAAAAATTGATGTGAAATTTTGAATTTTATAAACTTTATTAAATTGTTAAATTTTTAATAAAAATCCATTTAATACTCGTTCTCAATTCCATTCCTTTAAAATGATATTTCGCGTGCTTTTATATCTACCGGATTTCCGCAGAACCGGCGTCGAATGCGCATTTGTAAAATTGGTGTTTTTTAACATTGCAATATCTTCTAAACCGTGGTATGCACAACTCTTACAAAAAGATTTTGAGGTCTTCGTTCTGCAACTGCAATGCAAAAATTTCAATTTGCTGAATTTGGTTTGGAATTTATTTGTTGATAAATATGATGAAAATGATCATTCCGCTAATGATTTTTGTTGAAAAATGCCACTTTTTCAAATTCTAATAACAAAAAAGGACACCAATTAGGTGACTGAGGTTTGAAATATAATTTGCACTATCCTCCCTCTTTCAGGAAAATTAAACCTAAAGTTACTTCCAACAAATAAATTCAAAATTGCCCAAAACTTCACTCTATTTTAAAGTTGGTGGTCTTAATATGTTTACAGAGATTTTTATGGCTTTCATGCGATATATGCGATTTTCACATGTGTTTGATAATGTCACTTTTTTGTCGAAATTTGTCAAAAGTGCAATTTTTTGACATTTACAGAAAAAAATTTTCAATTGAAAATCGTTTTGATTACATTTTTGAAAACTATAGCTGCACTTTTATAGCCTCTAAAGCTTTACTAGCTTGGCTCATTTGGTCTAGGTTTTACAGGGGCACAAATATGGTAGTTTTGAATAATTTGACTGGAGCGCAGAATTTTTATGTGTGTCTCATTGGCTTTAAGCACTAATATCTTGGAAAACACTTGCAATTGGGCTTTCATATTTTGGATTTTTCTGAACTACAGTTGAAACTAACAACAGGGAAAAATCATCAAAATCTGAGATGGTGGGCGTGGGACCCTGGTTGAGTTAATATGAAATGACCCAACTATAATATACACTATTTTGAACTCAGCAGACAAATCACTGCACCTTCACTTTCCTTAATTTCGGTCAACCGGAGCGTGTCCCCAAAAACTTCTTACACTGGTGGTGTGCATTGCAGATGTTGAGTGAGCACCCTTGGTACCTTGAGATGCGACTGTTTGTAGGTGGAAAAAAGAGAGATCACTCGTGGTCCACCTCACGGGAGGAGGAGCGAGGGAGGATAAGGCAGATAGCAAAGAGATGAAAGGAGTAGGGGGAGGGACAATAACCTCCCCCACCCCCCGCCTTCCTCCCCTCCCAGACACTACCCCCGAACAGACCGCAGCGCAGCCTCCGACAATCTGGACCTTTTGAGCACAATGAGATCCACCAAGCATCCCTTTCTCCCGAGGCCAGAGCTCTTTCCATTCATCTCTGACCTCGCTCTTTCCAGACACCTCAAACAGCTCACTCATCGCTCGATTTTCGATTCGCAATGACCCCACACCCAAAACAGACGACGACAACGGCTGCGCCTGAGGCTGAGTGCCACGCGACGAGAGTAAAAGGAAGTGGAAAGCATACGACAATGACTGCTTTGATGGATCGAAAAGTCGGAAAAAAATGGATGGCGAATTGAACTTAAATTATAATTATTGTTGTTATATTCTACAGAGGTTAAGGTGGGTTCTCATGGCTGTCTCCCCCTCCATCCTCGACATAAGTCCCACTCACTTTCATTTAATCTATAATAATCATATTCTCTCCCTACCCCTCCAACGCTTACGAAATAAATATCGATACATGCGGCATCTATCACTATGTTTTCAATAATCACATTCAGTGCAATGGGCATTGCCGTAAATTGGATGCTCATTTTTTATTCGCCGATGACCGCTAGATGTCTCCTTCGTTTTGATAAATTCGTTTATTGCAGTATGAGATCGTTGTCCAATGTCATCAAGCGAAATTCCTAGTCAACTTCGTTTATCGGCGCTTCGCTGAGGAATGTGCCCGCTGTGCCATCCACGATCACTGGCATAAATGAAATGGAATGAAAAACATTCTGGGCCGCGCACACGTTCTTCTGAAGCCTCATCAGTTAAATGAGGAGGGGCCAGTGTATCTAAAAAGGGAAATTTTGGAATTATTATTATTATTATAGTATTCTACCGATCACGGTATGTTTCCATGAAGTACTAAAGAAGTGATCTGGGAGCCTCCCTTTCATTCCAGCGCTAAAAAATGGAATAGAATAGTGCATTTTTATTTTTGAAAATCAGAGAGAGATAATCCAAAAAGGCATTCGATGCGAATGTTAATGTTACGCGATGATGACTAAATTTTCAAAGTGGCATGCACACAAGATGCTCGCTTGCCCTTCCCAAGATGTCCGAATGCGCAATTTCCATGGGCTCACACTGGAAGAGCTGTGGTCACTTCATCGCATTGCGCCATCAGAGAAAGGTGATTCGATGGATCGAAATATAAATATGTAATTTAACGCAATAAGCTGTTTCATTCATGTTCATGAGAGCAACAGAAAGACTAACCACGAGAAAACTGCAGAAGAGCGCCCGTGGCAACATAAAATTATTTTTTTAACTGGCCTACCTCCCACCGGATTCTGGGGCACGCAAGAGTAAAGTGGAGTTGCATACCTGAAAAGAGAATAAAAAAATGTATCAAAACATAAATTATTTCACCAGCACAGCTAAAAATAACGCTCCGTCACGATATGGGGGTAGATAACTAACTACTGTATTTAGGCGAATAACAAGAAAATACGCGTAAAACTCAGCGCAAAACACGAATGTAAATTAAAGGCTACATTTTTAGTTCTTCAGATAGATGGATCAAGAGCTACGATTATAATATAAGTAATTTGTGTCGAAAAATCTATCTTTAAATTTTGATTTCTTTTTCAATTTACTGATAGCATAATTAAGAGAATTATTCCCAGTATTCACAGGCATAGAGGCATTTGTCTTAAAGAGCCTTGTTATATGCATTAACTTCCAGATCCCTGTCTAAAATATTGATGAAAGAATGTAAATACAGCAACTAAATTTCAGGACGGAAGAATTGGACTTAATTCAATTGCACTTGTTCAGTTTCCTAGAAACTACGGTCCTGGACAACAAAGCTTCTAATTATTCCTCAGCATCACGGAACGTGACATTCTGTAGTTGGAAGACTCGGGAGTAAAACATGAAGCGATACAAAATATGGCCACTCTTCGGGTTCAGGCGGAAAGATAAGAAATTGATCCATTCTACTATGCGAAGTATTAATAAAAAGAAATGGAAACGAGTGCAGAGGTCTCCACGATCAAAGTACACTTTGTCCCGTTAAAATGAAACGTTCTTCCGGGAAAACACCGCTTTCACCCCGACAGTCGTAAAAAAAACACTTGGCTGCATATGATGAAAGAGAAAAAAGAAATAGTTTCGTCAAACCGAGACCACAACGTTTGATTGCGCGAGGGTGTCCCGCCACTAGAGGGCGAACTATGTATTTACGTATTTTACGAGGGGTCACACGCGGCGCGCCGCGTGTCATTTACGGTGGCCGCGAGACACGGTTGGCGGGCGCGCAGAAACCCTCGCCTCGGCGTGGCTCGCGAGGAAAACGGTTGCTCTTATCTTTCGGTCCACACCCTCAAACTAAACGACTCTTTCCCCCAAAACGGAAAACATTAAACCAGGTAGAAACAATATTATTCTAAACATATACAACCACTTATCCACTTTTTGAAACTCTGTATTTTATTTTATACGTTTTTTTCACAATTGAATGAGAACTAAAAGTCAAATCTTGCGCTGCTCGCTTCCCATTATCTTTAACTCTTGGGAAGATTCGCTAACCAATTATCATTACAATTGCATTACTACAATCAAAGCTGCCCTAATTTAATTACCCAAATTGCTTTAATTGCTCAACGGATTAATATTCATCGGGGCGTCCAAACCCTGAAAAGAAACGCATCTTTCTCCGAAAACGTACAAATATTAGAACAGGCCAAAGAAATTATGCTATAATAAATTGTTCTATTACATGCGTATTATAGCATTTGTAAGTATCAACGTTAGCTCTCTGCCATTTTTTCAACTCTATTGTCAAAAAATTACATATTCGAGTGAGTCCTCAACGAGATCTTGAGAAGACAGTTTCCTACAAATTTTAAAACTTCAGAGGAATAGATCACAAAAAATTATTATGAGTGTATTCCTCTCAATGATGTTTCGATAATTTAATATTCTACCTTTTATAATTACTATTGTATATGGGGGCGTCCACACCCTTGCATTCCAGTATATATTTCCGAAGAAAAGATAATATCGAGTCAGCTGAGAGATATTAAGATCAACAAATAGCATTCATAACAGTTATATACGCCTCAATTTGTTAATTGCACCTTATTTTCAACTCAATTTCGAAGTAATTAAACATTTAAATGTGTATTCAATAATAAGATGCGAATTGCGTTCTAACTGCTTCATAATATCCATACACATTCTACACCCCCAAACAGAGTCGGTCACTAATAAATTATTAGAATTTTAATAATCCTAGTCAATTTTTCGCTAATTTAAGTCCACATTATAAAGTCAAAAAGCCACATTAAAATTAATTTTCAAGCTGACCTTTGGCTTACCGTATGATTGATTGTAACTCACCAGCACTCCAGAGAGAACACGAACTACTTCTTAAATTACTACTAAAACTAAATAAATATTGAGAACCCATTGTGTAGACTTTCACAGTGGGGTGAAAAGTTGACAAAATCACGTCGTTTCAGTGAAGAGGTTTTTCAGAATATACACCGCGTGTGTCTACAAAGATTGATAAACGCGTTGCATATCCCGTAAACTTCAACACCGAATCCACTGCTGAGTGCTACTAAAAAATAAATTACAGAGTGCTGAAATGGTGGGCGACCCCATTACAAAGAGCGTTGGCGTAAAACGAAGTTTCATTTGCTGCGAAAGAAAGACCTTATCCTTGCACTAGAATATTCATGCAAATGCTCAATTGTTTTTATTTCCTTCCTTTAATTCAATAGAAGCAGGATGAGGGTGGAGAAGAAGTGGGTTGGTTTCCATCGCCCCACTCCGGCGGTTCAATATCGCGACTTCGGACTTCTTAGCCTAAGAGTCGATAGACAGGGAGAAAGAAAAACGCAGCACGGAAATGAGTTGGAAAGAGTCGAGAGGGAAACGAAAGCTAATGGAAGGAAGGGATGAGCGAAGTAAGTGGTAGCGGATGGAATGGGAGCAGACAAAGAGGTTCAGAGGGAAAGAAGGAAAATGAAAAACTAACGGAAAAAAGCAAGCGGAAGGACAAGAATAACCGAAGTAGGGAAAACAAAAATCTCCGATACGCAGAGAGGAAACTCAAGATAAAAAAAGCAATTAAGGCTAATAAGATCCCAGACTCTCTCTATCTCTCTCTCAGAGATACAGTTGGAAAGATCTCTACCGTTGATTTTAATTAAAAGGGGTTCCTAACGCTAAAAAGAGATTCCGCTTCAGGTAGGAGACGACTCTACGACTAGTGAAACAGGAGGATGAAACGGGAATTAAGGAAAATATTCACACATTTACAAATGGATAAATGTTCTTTCCAATAAATTGCACGCATGAAAACCAAAGGAGAGCGACATCTTTCGGCGTTATGCGATCAATTCATTGCAAAAAACGGGAGCGGTACATACTACGTTACAAAGAAGTAAGTATGAGGATGCATTTTGACAATTACTGCAACTAATGATATGATCAACTCCAAATTTTAACAATTATTACTAAAATATCAGCACTCTGTAAGGTAATAAGAAAGGAAAAATTTCGGAAATTTTCTAGATACGACATCTTTTTGAAGGATATTTCAAAAGTAAGCGAACACTTTCGTAACCCCATAGTATCAACGAGGAAAAAAAATAATTAAATGCCTGAGAAGAATACAAAAACTTCGAGGGAATGGTGATTAACATAAACGAAAATCTTCACGCAGCTAAAAATAAAATTCCAAGTGCCACACCAAGGCTATCAAAGACGGGATATCCATTAGGACTCGGAGCGGAAAATGACTTTAGATTTCTTTAATCAACCCTGAGGTAAAATTTCATGAACACCATTTAAAAGGGAATACGTAAACTTACGAATTGAACTTTATCGACAACTATGCTCCACGTAAACACTGGCACTCGGCTAAAAAATATTCAGCACTTGAAGTTTTTCGGAAATATTTCTGCACACACTTTTCCCGTCTTCGGAGTTTCAGACTTGGAGCCAACAATCCATTGTTCCAAGGGGTAGACTAAAAATGCCACAATACCCTTCTCAGCCTATATTCTTTATACGGACACTATCAGGAAAAATCAGGAATATTCTCAAAAGGCAAGCAATCACAGAAAGGATTTAAAGGACCTAAATTTTGGATAAAATATTAAAAATAGAATTACTTATTGAAATCAATGAATAGGCCTTATCAGCTAGTATTTTTAAATGAGGCAAATGAAGCCTGAAAGAAAAATATGAAATGGAGGACCCCAAATGAAATTGGTCTCCATCTTTATCTTCAAATAAGCGAAGTACTCCTATTAATGGAGCAATAATGAAGGAGAGGAAAAGAGGCTTATAATTACGGTTGATAATTAACCCCAATTATGACACGACATGTGAATAAAAAACGCAACCACTCGTGTAATTATAGCAGGTGAAGGAAATAGTATTAAGTAGAAAAATTTAAATTGTTTTATCAGCACTCTAGATAATAAAAACTCTTTAATATCGGCTTCCAGTTGAAACGCGGTTGGACTGATATAATGAGGCATATTTTCTAAAGATCTTAATTTTTTAAGCTCCAACGGAGGCTTTCCATTGAGTCTGCCCGGCTAGACAACTACGATGGTGGGCATCGGAAACGAGACGAATTTTGAGTGATTACACAGAGCTCAGTAGAGATAAAATTATAATCGGATTTCAGGAAAAAAATTCAAGGATTGCACGATGTTTTAGCAACGTTCCATCAAAAGAAAATTACGGGATTAGCAAATGAAAGCTGTGGAGATTTCGGAAAACAAAACAGGTGAAGAGAAACAAATGCAATGCACATGCACACCGGACGAATAAATGGAATGAAAGTGATGCACATCATAATTAAAGTATCAAAGGGCGCAGTTGGGATTTCAAAAGGTGACTGCTACATCTCATTCGTATGGAAAAGGAGAATACGTTCCACGGATGAAATGATGGGTAAAAGTCCTTATGTCCAATTGATAGGAGGAAACGACTGTGGGACGGGATGACAAGGCAGGGTGATTTGGTACATTTATCGTAATAAATCTACTTCTCCAATTATAATAATTTCAAAGTCTGCATCCCCATTACGAAACAAAAATTCTTCCATCGCTTTCTTCGACAACCTTCGACAAATATGGCGCCGTTCACAAGAGAATAGTTCAGATAACGCACGGGAGCTCTTCGTATATACACCAAATCCCTTATGTATCCATTCATTTCCATAATTGAACTACTCCCCAAATCAACCCGATCCTAATCAACTGTCCATTTAAATTACAATATTTTCCACACACAATGTCAATGCTATTCAAATTTGAATGCATTTTTCGTAAATTAATACTTTTGCAAAACTTTCCCATATCAAACAACTAGATTAATGAATCAGTTCGAAGGTTGTGAGGAGGTCAGTCCATTCACGAATGGAATTTCAAAAGCGAGACCCCGCAAGAGGGGCTTTACGAAAGCAAAGCGAGGGAATTGGAGAACAAGTCAAACATTGGGGCGTGATGATAACATTCATCCGAGATGGCCGATTTTTCCATCAAAGGGGTGATTAGATATTCGCGAGAAAAAGTGGAGAAAAAGTTATAACATAAAACATACCGACGCGAGGCCATGAAAAACACCCATCAACCATAGAAAATGCTTTGCTATAAGTAAACGATTTTCAGAGAAAGTAGGTGCTAAGTGCGGTTTGCGTGAAAAAGGAAACATACAATCTAGCAACTTAGCAATAAAATACATTATATATTTTTTTAGATCACGAGATGTGGGTCAATTGTAAATATTATTTATTTTTTCAGACTTTGCCTACGTTTCGGACATTATATTTGTCCATCCTCAGGGCTATAAAAATGATAATGTATGATACAAAATTAGTTAAATACAGGCAATTTTACAGTTGTTATACATTAAAATACATGGAAATACATATTCAAAATTTACCTTTAAGTCTGATGTTGTTTTTATTTATTTACAATTTGGTTGCTTGGATTTCTTTCTTTGTTGGTTATGTCATTTATTAAATTATGATAAATTTTGCTAAGGTAAGTAATGTCTGTTCTTTTATTGCATTATCATTTTTATAGCCCTGAGGATGGACAAATATAATGTCCGAAACGTAGGCAAAGTCTGAAAAAATAAATAATATTTACAATTGACCCACATCTCGTGATCTAAAAAAAAATATATATATATAATAAGGGGTCGTGAAGCATAAAGTTTGAATTATAAAATACATTTACATATCATGTAGGTAGGTACATTAATAAATCGCAGTTTGATAATTTTTTGTGAAATGTCATTTGATTATTATTACTTCATTTTTCCATTAAATATATTTTTTAATTTTTAATATCAAATTTATTTTTTTCTTTTAAATTTCCTGTTTTTCTATTAATTTCAATTTGTAAAAGCGGAATTCAAGATATTTCCATATTTTTTCCTCGGCCATTTCACTTTGCAGGAGTATTGTACGAGTCCATCATTTATGCCCTTTCCGATGGGATGCCGGATTGCCAAAGGGTTAATTTCGACGGGTCGTCGATCAGAGAACATGAAATGTCGTGTAACTTAGATCTAACTAACGGATAAAAGGCCGGAGAATGTTGGCGAGAAGGATGAGAGATCTGTTCCCCAGATTCCCCACTGCCTCCTCTTATTATTATACAGCACTCGAATTATAAAGCGGAAACGCGGACTCCACGGCCCATGAAAATGAAACCAGACTGAAAAGGTCTCAAATGTATACGTATCCCAGAAAAGGTTATATCATGGAAAATACAGATATACCAGGCATGCTGGATTAGATGAGGTAACTACAAACTTCAAATGGTAAAAGTTAATTCACTCCTGGGAAATAAACCTGCTTCGGAGAATCTATTCTATATTTTACGCGGGTTGCAGATCAATTCATGTTTCGTAAATTTTAACTCGTTTATTATATATGTTATAATAAACATTTTGCACAAGCGCCGCTCCGCCATAAGAGAACATCATAGGAAGTATGAAAAAGGCAAAATTCACCCGTGAAGTGCTTTTCGCTCATCTGTATTTTTTTAAAACGAGCCGTGACGGAAGCACGCGAGGCCCGGGCACGCGGTGACCGCCAGACGACGAACAGCTGAGGTCGGGCGGCGCGCGTGTTCATTCTCCAGAGGATCAATATCTTGCCTCGACCGCCGAAAGAACCAAACGGCCACGACGGGCGAATCTATTCCCTCCTCCGCTTCTCCACGAACATCTCCACTCTCTGCGAAAGAATTAACAGCAATTTTGTTGCAAGATTCTCAGCAAAAGAAACTCCCTTGCATATCCCTGACAAAGATTGCCATTTTCCCTCGCATTTTCATGGTGTTCGGAGACAGTGAATATTTGGGGTGCAGACGGAAGCTGAAAGAACATGCCAATTGTACTGTTTCTGGAGATCTTCTTCGGGGTACACTCACATCACAGTTTAATATATCAACCAAAAGCTTCGTCTCTGCAGCCGGAGACCTCCTCAGGTTAATTTCTCATTGCCCTGAGGAAGTATTCACCAGCGGATACGTAATTCTTGGTAGAAATATTAAAATATAACGCGGGTACATCCAAAAGAAGATCGCTAGGCGATATGGACCCCGTATGTTATTACCCATTATACCATCGCCTCATCAAATTTACTGACAAATGCATGAAATTATGACAAAATTAGAAGAGGGATGTTTCCCTCTGTATAGCTGGGGAGCGTCCACTACTAACCAATATCCTGATCAAATTTTTACCAGATGTTTTAGATATATTCTCCATATCCATTAAAGGGTTTCCAACTAAGACATTTTCCAGAATTAGTCCCTTGACTCATTAAGATCCCTGAATCGGCTCTCCCGTGTGGAAATGTGGTAAATGAGAGAATGATCATGAGAGCACGAGTACTGTGGACGGGAACCAATGCGCAGTTATGGAGGAGAATGGAAAAGGTGAGATAGGGGAATCGAGAGACGATCGATTCGAGAAACTGATACGCGAGCAGGACGATCGAGGAAAAATACGAATTAAATATTATTAATAGGGTCTAATTTTATTATGACTTCGCAAGTTCGAATCGAAAACTTGTTGATAATTATTCCAACTACATATTACAACTAAAACTTACTATTCCAACCGAAATATACTCTAGATTAAATAATAAATGATAATGCATGAGAAATAAGTTATCTATAGATATAATAAGTAGGTAATCGAAAAACACGATATCACACAAAATTATCAACAAAAATGGGAAGGAAGCTGAAATCCAAGTTACCCTCCCTCGATCAGACTGTCCATTTCCAAATCCATCCAATACCCTTTACTGGAGTTAATTACAAAAACGCTAAGGTCAACAAACTATAATGTACGGCCATTTCATTCATTTTTCAAAAACGTTTTCTACGAGTGAGTTTTCTTACAGCACATTATTCTGATAATTCTTTCCCAGTTAGGCCCACCTTTATCTGTGATGTAGGATCAGAAGTTTCAGTTTAAGAAATAGAGAGAACTAAAGAAAGATATTACAGTAGGGTGAGCAAAGAACGAGGAAAAATTGTAACTTCCTTCACCAACGCATGTCTCTTCACCAAATATGGTAAAATCGGAGCCCACCCATTTCAATCGAAAAATGTTCCTTTTAACGGAGTATGTCATGCGGTGACTGCTCCCTGAATGGGGAACCCTCCACTCCCAATTTCGTAGGAACAACATTCCAGAGAATCTCTCAAAACCAAGGGAGGAAGGAAAGGCCCTCCATCGGCGAGCAAACACCTTTCATCCAGCTGCCTTGAACTCAGATCCGGAGATTCCCCGACTACTGATACAGAAATATTAATCCCGGAGAGTATGAAAAATTCAAATTCCATTCCGGAGCCGAATTGGAATCCGATAACGGCGCCATCTCGTAAAGAAAACCCCTCGGAGAAGAAGAGGCAGGATAGGAGCTGAAGGATGATTCAGGATTCTGGCCAGTCAAACATGCTCCGCGAAGGGTCCATCTCCTGAATAAAAAAAATCTCCAGAAAAATTGGGGGAGAGAGAGATTAAGGAGGAGAACGGAGGAGGAGAGGGAACACTTTTGGATGAAACGCCACTCATCGGGAATCTGAAGACTTCGGATGAAAATGAATTAATGCGAGAGACCAATTCTGGTCATAATATGCTGCCACCAACTTCAGTCGGCAAAGAATGCTTATTTAGTTAAATAATTATTTATGCTTGATTGTTTTACCTTGCCACCAACGAATTCAAAAGAAGGCCAAGAATTAATTCATACCTAAGTGAATCACAAACCATTACCTTAAAATCGTTACATATATTTCACAATATCTGCGGTTTTGATTCCGGATCAGTTAAACATAAGGGTACGATGGTTCGAACAAGGATATTTCTATGCATAAAATAACTAAGTGGATGAAAGCTAGAAGAACTGAAAAACTAGGTGCACCATACGCTAACATGGTTCCATATAATACTAACGAAAATCACTTGCATGAGGCTTCTATGAACCTTTCACACGGATAAGAACGCATTAGCCAGGTGGCTACGAGTACTCCCTTGCTTCGAGTTTGAACCCTCTAGAGAGCACAAATATTTTACAGGTGATTCGTTACTCTCGTGGCTCGGTGCTTTGACGGATCGCAGGGTTTATACTTAGTGCTCTGCTCATGGGGATGATGGAGGCTATAAGCCACCACGGTCTTCTCTCCGTCTTTCGTTAAAAGCAGCCAAATACAGGAGGCGGAACCACTGACTCACTAATGTCTTCAAAATCCCATTCCATCGATTCGGGAGTTCAGTGGGAAACACTCTCGAATTATTTAGATACACGAACCACATAATATCCGCTGAGCCACGTTAATGGACTGTGGTTTATGGTAAGTTTTAACCAAACTTACACATACAATGCGACTGCTTTAACGGTTATTTTTTTTAAAGGGACATTGTATGGTTAGCAATAGAAATTATTAAAACCGTTCGAAATTATTGACTAGGTTTTGTGATTATAATTTCGAAAACAGTACTTAACGCCATAGAGAGTAAATTCAAACACAGCTAAAATTTAATTACTGAAATCTTACATAAACCGTTTGAACATCACAGCCATTCATATTGATGCATTTTAATGTGCGAAATAAGATTCTAAGGCTACTTAACATTAGAACTTTTAAAAGATATTATTTTTGTTAAGAAGAAATAACGCTTTTTTCATAAACAAATGGAATACAAAGATGAAACTAGCTTTATAAAAACGTTAAGTTGAAGTGGTAAAAAAAAACGAAAAAATTATTTCTGTTCCGAAACTGCGTTTCTACACGGAAAAAAAAGTTTAGTTAGAACTATCGAATTCTGATGAAATTTATCGAACTTTTGGGTTCATATGGCACATTGAAAAATTCAGTAATTATTACCAAACCAGTTTGATAAATTCTATCAAACTGATTTGGTAATTGTTACCGAAATGGCCACAGCAGTTCGATAAAAACTATCAAAATCGAAAGGGTAATAAAATCGACGTAGCGTGCACATGTGAAAGATTTTCAACCCAGAAAACACTATTACGATTGAAAATAATAAAATTAGGAGTTTGGCGTAAGTTTCTGCAAAAAAATACAAAAAATAAGTGGAAAAATAATAAGCCTGCATGAAGCATTGAACGTGGGCCCTCCGTGGTAGCAACGGATTCTAGCAACTAGTCTAAATCGGTTGTGATGATAATTGCCAACTTAAACGCTGTAATATATTACTATTGTAAGTATTTAACCTTTGTTTTGAAATGTGAATAAGGTGCGACTACAGTTTCCCTTTGTATTCTTAAGAGGAATACTTGATGCACACAATTGCATTACGTAGTTACTCCATATGAATATCTAGTGCAGATGCGCAAGAAAACTTTATTTGCAGGCTTATTACATCGATATAGAGATGGCTTTAACGTGCTGGGTGATATCCTTAGCATGGATTGGGTCTAGTATCACGGCTTTTATCACATGTTATTAAACATGATCGCGAATGCTTATACCTCAGGAATACCTTTAATAAAAGTTTTAATGTGTCGAAATACACAAACATCTCCTTACAGCTTTAATATCTATGATAATATGCGATTCAATCAATGTCTTTGATGCACCAGCTAACGGGTAGTATTGCAATTTAAAGCAGGAAAAAAACAGAAAACTGAACGTAAACAAAATTAAAACGTGATCGCCATCACAAATAATGAAAACAAAATCATTTCTACCAACTTATCTTTTATGTAAGGCCTGTTTAAGAATCTTTCAACTACAAATGTGTATTGGTATAAACATAAGAGGAACGATAGACCGTTCGATAGGTTACGAAACACTTGGTAAATTCTATCAAACCAAATTTGCATAGCAATGTAGAGTTTGATAATTTTTACCAAACAAGCAATCACCTTCGTAAAATTAATCATAACTTCGATAAAAGTTATCAAACTCAGAATCGTATTGAATTAATTCGGTTATTTTTACGAAACTCTTCCGTACAATTGACCAAATTATGCAATACCAAAATATTTGATGAAATATATCAAGAGCTCTCGCTAGCGTTTGGTAAAATAAATCAAGTGCTAAATTATTTGCATCAAAGTTTAAGTATATTTAACAAAAATACTTCCTATCACACCAGTTCGATAGTTTTAATCAAATCTTTTTTTTCCGTGTAGGACCAGGGACAAGGAAACAGCAAGATGTGGTAGCATTCGTGTCGGCAGTGTCATTCTATCGGATCATAAAAATGGACCATTAGCATAGGGGTCAAGAGAGGAATTACGGCGTTCAATTTAAGGTTAAAGGAAAAATAGACGAATAGTGGAGTGAGAAACGAGGCAGTGTAGCAGAGGAATAGGAGAAGAACAGACCATTTGCCAGGGATAGGTCTCGTCATAAGACATCGCAATTACGTGAGCAACATAATGGAGAGTGTCTGAAGTCCAATTGGAATTTGGAGTGCACCGTTTATTTGAACTATCTTCGGGGCTACCAATAGAGCTGTTGCATCGGTTTTTTTCTATGAATGAATACCACATAGAGAGGCCTAAATATAAGTGGGAAAGAGTTGAATTCATTGAATGCAAGGTGGCTTTAAAGGTGCATAGAGATAAGGTCTGTCTCAAAACTTTGCTGAATGGACTGTTCCACATTTTGAAATCATGACTTTGATCGCATACTTTGATCATCCGGAATCGATATATGATATCCCTGAAGTTGCTCAACATCCGATGGAGATTCGACTTAACCAACAGCTGAGGATTTTACGAGCAGTTCGCCACGTGAGATAAAATACGCAGATAAATAGCATCAACCAAAAAGACATGTGAGCGAAGATTTCATCTCCGGTCACGAACCAACCATTTCCTATGCACGAGTTGTCTACTATGTCTCGAAGATCCAACGCCACATCCATGTTTAACAACCTGAAGGTCAAGGCTTCAAGCAACATCAGTTTATAGTGTTTCATATCCATGTCTGCATGATACCGAGTGTAAGCTTCCCCACGTTATCTCACACTCAAACTTCTTAGGTATGTAAAGTAGACGCTAAACATTTGCCTCCATAACTAATTTGAACATTGTACTCATCATTATCTCATATGCAACCATTTTGTATTTAAGATACAGGCAAATGTTGAATATTCATTAATTTATTCTCCCCTTTGACGTAGGCTTGCATTAAGCATTTGAGAATCACTCTAGCTTCTCTCCCCTCCCTTAATAGACTTCCCTCTTCAACTCATAATAAAATGCCTACTCCCTTTCATTCTATCAACAAGTTCTATTCTTTCCCCTTCGCTCCCTTCCTTGCCCAACAACCTACCCTCTAACACTGTTTTCAACGTCCCCTCCCCGCTCAGAACTCGCTCCATCCATTACTTATATCTCTTCCGTATCTAATCTAGAAGCCTCCTCTTCTCACCCACCATGTCCAGCACTTCGTCGTACCTCCTCCTCCCGGTACACTTCATCTTCTCCATTCTTTTCCACACCCACATTTCGAATTCTTACAGTCTCTTCTCGTCCTCATTCCTTGACATCCACGTTTGCTCGATTTAACATATATTAAAAGTTCGAAATGAAACCGTGAGCTTAGAACGAGAAATGCATCACCAAAGTATGTTTTGTGTTAGTCCCATGCGAAGGCGGGGGAGAGTGTGGTGTGGAGTGGGCTGTTGACGATACGATGAGGGCGAAAGCCTTGCTTGAATGCGATGCAGTGCCGTGCCTTTCCGGCCGATGGTCTCCCAGGCGCCATCGCGTAACCATGGGGATAGTAGTGAAGGGAGAGTGACTGTTGAGTGCGTAAGGTGGCGGTTACCTAGGCAACTAACCACTCTCTCTCCCATCTCTACTCCAGAGTAAATACAAACAAGAACACTGTCTGCAAGCAAGGGAATGCTATGGCCAAATTCATATACGCATGACTATTTATATTGTAGCTGTCGGGTTTGCAGTCGGTTAAGGTTCCCCATTATTTCCAACGTTCCGATGGCCGAGTCGTCCATCATCCCGAGGGCTAATTGTTCTTATAACAACCCAGCACACAAAGCTATTGAAAAAGTATTTTTCACTTTCCACCCGAACGCCACGTTTCCCAATCATTTAGCACGCGCTCACCGCAGCCGCCATCAAACAAGCGGCGCCGCCGCTGCCCCGTAGCCTCACTTACTATATAGGAGCCTGTATTAATGCATGTATTTGTGTGCGTGTCTGAGGTGGCGGTTACCAAGAAGACCGACCTTTCTGTCGCCGTCACAACACTTTCCTTGGTGACTCTTGGGGATTATGGGGGGTATAGGAGGGGGGAGGGTATCGAGGGGTGGACTTCGGAGAGTTGCGGTGGGGTGGGGATGTTCGGGCGGGAAAATATATATATATGTGTAATGTGGTTGGGGGGGGGGGGGGGGGGGTTGATGGGAAGCCTTTGGAAAGCATCCATTCGATAAGAGCTCCTGTGGCGACGCCAATAACAGACTTGCGGCGCGGCGCTGGCTCGAGTCTAGTATTTCAGGGTTCCCTACATGATGGGCAATTTAAGCGTATTTTTTGTAACGTTTGACATCTATTGGGGTCGGATCCTTCCTTACTCAACAGGAAATGCGAATTCGGTCTTGCTGCAGTATTGAGCATTATTATTTAACAGTTTACTTATTTCAATTTCTTCTCAGCAATGGAGGTTGATTACCTCCGAGTAGGGCAAACTGTGGTCTTTTGCGCAGTGGTATTCACTAATTGAATCTCTCATTTCCCAACCCGAGTTCTGGTTCAAAACCTGAGTCCTGCAGAAAATTATTTTCGCATTTTACAAAAATTCAAGATGGTATTTTCGTGGAATATTGACGCTGCTTCTACCTGCATGACTCCACTGGTTAGAGGGAGCAGTTTCACTAGCAGAAGGCACTGATGGCGAAGGACTGGTTCCGCATCAATTGCGATCTCTTATTCGGGCGAGAATGAAGTCCACCTAATCGGTCGGAGTTACTGCGATATGTAAGGCAACGGAGAACCTCCACAATTATTTCCCTGAAATATGCAACCTTGCATTCAACAAGAGGTGAAGGCATCCTGCCGTTAAAATATTCCAGAGGTAAAACTGTCAGAGACAGCTGGTAAGGACACACCAGTTAAATAAGCCAACATTGGTTCAAATGACAAAGAGGGAATCCTATTATAAAATTAATACTGGCCGTCTCCATATCTGGTAGCTGTACCAATCGCTGAATTCCCCGCCCAGTCGATAATTCGGGGAATGGCAATGGCAAATATTAAATCCGCGTGGAGCGAGCGAAGGAAGTCATTCAGGGTGAATGGGCACCGCTGGGCGAGAGAGCTTTTGCGATGGATCCCCAGACGAGAATATAGAAGAGCCAACTTCATTCCAGCGTAAGTACATATACGCCAAGAGAAGAGGGTTCCGATGCACGTGGAGTATTGCAGAGAGAGATAGAATGTTGTACAAAATGGAATAAGGGAAATGGTGCCAAGAGCGCAAGAGGATTGGTTTTTAATAAGAGAGGTTTTAATTTACTAGGATACACTAGCAGGGATATTTTATGGTATGACGTCATCGACTTGTATGCGTAATGGTTTATAACGGTGAGTTTGAAGTTTAGGCTGATGCTCAAAGTGAACGAAGTTCATTATGCCAAACCAGCATTTGTCTTCTTTCTCTGAAAATAAGTCGCACACCATCCCCTCACGTTTTCAAGACGAATAGATATTCAACGAAACAAATTCAAAGTGGACCAAAACAAGGAGTATTGCATTTTTTAAGATATAAATATACATCACTTTTAATTCTATTGATTCTACTCAAAGAATTAAAGTCTCCCCATGGAATTTCGAGAATAAGATAATCTGCGAAATGGATAGAGGGTAATTTTGATTTGGAGGCGTTTTGAGTGGAGAAGTGTCCAATCAAAAGCCCAATTCCGGTTTTGATTCGGCCATAGAGTAGGCCAATTCCATCCTGTAGAATGCTGATTTCTGATGCCACTTCGGTCGCGTTTTAATCTGTTTTCAAAAGTGTCTGCGGCGCGGTGATGAGTGCGATGAGATCCACTTTTTTCAATATTTTGAATTATAATGGGTGTAATTGCGAGGAATATATATGGAAAGTTATGAATTTGAAAGATCATATCACCATGTAAATGTATTTCGTTTGAGACCCCAATTTATATCTTATTTCCCCGTTAAATTCGGGTCAATTTGTTCGTCAGCGACGCGAGTGGTGACTTCTGTAAACACAGTTAGATGCGCAGTGGGTGATAACACATTTAGAAGCCGACTTGAGGATCCCCATTTGTTATATTCTTGGTTTTGTCGATCGCCATAAGCGCCCTCGCGCGCTAAGTCAACAAAAACATGTCAAAGTGCAACCATACATCTCCACAAATGACTGAAATGCTCACAGCATTGGAAGTTCATTCCACTCATTCAGCAAATTATGGTATTTATCACAACCCTCGTAACATTCCTCGTCAATGAAGAGACATATTAATTAAAGGAAAACCAGGAAAAATACAAGCTGCCTCTCCCATCATGTAAAGAGCGACTAGGTATTTTATATTCATTATGCTATTTAGTGCTTTTTAGCAACATTTTTTTACACCTTTATGATTTTTAACAATTTATACTAAATATTTTTAGCAGCACGGCTAATTTAATTTTTGTTAAAAAGTGAAAATAATCTTTCTATCCACGTTTTTGTGATTGCTATAATTCTATCATTTAAATGTGCGCTGAGCAATAATTAGAATTAGCAGGGCTGCACAATGACCCAGGTATCTGAACATCTAGCCACAAACGACCGCACACATGTCATTGAAATGGAGGTGAGTTGTTTGAGAGAGCTGCCTGGACGTCTTCTCCCGATATCACTCCTCCATTCCATCCAATTTCATTCCGATCCCGAGATGTCTCATTCCACGATTCACAGCACGAATATCACAAAAGAGGATCAGTCTCAAGTCTAACTGCGTTGCCACCCTCCGCGCGTTTAAATGGGTTTCCAAAAGTCGCCACTCGCGCCGCTAATCGATAAATTGATCCGATTTTCAGGGGGAAATTAGGTACAATCAGGGGCATTGACCGAAATTCACATATATGATGATGAGATCTATCAAATTCATAACTTTTCAACGCTATTACTCGATATTACACCAATATAATCAAATTGAGCGAATAATTTAATAAACTAATAATTTTATAATTGTACTAATTTGCTCACGCAAATTCAAAATCGACCGAACCCTGCATGCTAATTTTAGCGCAAATTCAATTTGGCGCTAATTTTTGTAATGAACACCGACATTGACGAATGGGTGCTGCAATCTCACGCTGAGTGTTCGCTACAGTAAATTTATTGCAAATTTTCTACAAAGCGGCCTTAACTCTCGTCTCCCGTCGAAACGACAAGTGTTGCCGCTAGATCCTCAGTCTGGTAGGAAGACATGAGCGCGTACGTGCAAGCGGATTAGCGCTCAAAGGCTAAGCTGCTCTTTTACGGCGCGCCATCGCTTTCGTTCGCCTTGGCAGAATTACGGCAGCCAACTCCTCCGCAACTTCATGAATGTTTCATGAGTGCCTTTCCAGAAAGACCGCTCCGTTGGCCAACACATTCCATTGGCCGAGACGAGCAGCATTATGAGTCGACGAACAACAACAAGGGACAAGGCAAGACGCTGACAAGGTTAATGAATGGGAAGATGGCGAGCTAATGCGGAGCAAACGAGGAGTAAGGGCGCGTCAAAATACAGCGACAAAAAGGCAATGGAATACATACGCAGCAACAGAACGCCCGTGAGGGGGGGGGGGGAAAGGTTCACCGATTTATAAGCAAATTGGGATTCCAGGAACATTAATGGGTTTATTTATAACCCTCGCCCTTTCCAATCTGACACCGTATAGATTTATTCCCCAACTACGCTTCCTTATATTACTATTACCATTCTTTAATTTTATTTTTAAAGTATTCCACCGATTAAGGTAGGTTTGCATAGAATATTTAAGAAGTATCCTCTCTTCATGGACTTCCCTCTTACATTCATAATAAAGCCTATTCCCTTTCACCCTACCTAAAAATCCTATTCTCTTTCGTCCTCTCCATCGTTCAACCAGCAACAAAACTACTTTCAACATCCCCTCCCCGCGTCTGTCCACGCCTTCTGTCTCCTCTGCATCTCCTCCACTCTTCTCCAGCCTTTACTTTCAACTCTTACATAACGATCCTGCCATCAGATCCGTCCTGTTTATGAACGCCTCCTCTGCTAACGTGATTCTCTTCCTGATCCCTTACTACTGTTATTATTATTTATTTCCTGTGACTATTAATATTATTATTTATAAATCGTCCGTGTACTTCTTAAACTTTAGGTATACTGCTACATGGTCAATGTAACATAGTCTTTGCTGAATGTGATTATGCCACTCAGTGACTAGACCCTAAGGATGGTACCAATAGGTGAAGGTAAAGCTCACCTCTAACTAAGCCACAAGCGTGTGGAATTCACACATTCAGGGAAGGATGGCCTATTCCTTTCCCTGGGCTTCCTATCACTTCGAATATTTTTTGGGGGTGTCCTCAGACCTCACTCGAGATCCGAACTCGGGTCCGGCAGCCAAGCCCTCTACTCACCGGCCTACCACACTCCCCTTTGCATTACCATACATATTTCAAAATAAAATTAATTTCGTCTTCACGGTTGAATAATTTCCCCATCAGATAAATGCACCACACCAAACGTACCTTTCGTGTTGGGAAGGAAAGCCGAAAACGCACGGAAAACAGTATTTGCGCTGGAACTATAAAAGCCTATCCCTCTTGAATTCATGCCAGAAGAGTGGGATCAACATTGTGCATCTACAAAAGAATGTATCAGAAGAAAAATTCAAGGAACACAGCGCTACCATCCGACTGGGGTTTACAGAAAAATTGGCCGTGGCAGAGCAGGCTGCACAAGGACAACGGCGTATACATCGAGAATTACAATATCCTCTCAAATGATAAACATAACAATATGAGACTTTTTAGAGAATCCCTAGGGATAAAGAACAGTAAAAGCAATTTTAACAGAGATTACGGACCAAGGATCATTGATCCACGAGGACATTGATCCTGGGCCCTTTGAGGATCACGCCTCAAAGGGTCCAGGATCACTTTCATTGAAAATTGATATCTTTACTTGCAGCAACAAAACTTCTACTTGTGAAATCATTACATTTTTACTATGCATCAGAATCGAAAGTCCAGGTTCATCAAGTTGAATCATAAGTCGCACCCAATGGCGTGCGAAATCTAAAAAGCACTCCAATGTAGCCTTTGAATGAGTAGAATATATTCACTCATAAAAATTGACATAAATTATATCTGCTGCCAACATAAAACTTTTATGATACCATATATTAGCTATAGGGAAACTCATAAAATTAATTTCAAGGACAATAACACGGAATTTACGCTGAGTCACATGAATTAACGACTTAAAACACAGGCCGCGAGATTTAAATTTATTGTTACCACACATCAATACTTTAATTGGAAAATTGAGTTGCGTCTCTCTTTGTCTGTATGTTACTCAATCAATTGAAAACTGCTGAAGCAATTAAAACGAATAATTTTCACTCGAACATCCGCGGAAATTAGCCCTAAAAAGCAAATCGTAAATAGCACTGAAATTATTACAGAGTAAACTAAACTTGCACCATCTTCCTTTCAACTTTTTTTGTGTCTGCATTTTGTTTTTTCACATATTAGCAATAATTGTCTCACTTTTTTCATCAAATCATGCACTTTGTTGTATTTTTTGTTATAGTGATACTACGACGAGAAATAAAATCAGCAACTTTATCAATGTCTACAAAATAAAGAAAAACAATTTAGCAATAAGCCCAATACCACTTAAGCACACCATTTTACGAAATATTATTAACACGACAACATTCAAACACAAAAATTATTTCCCATGAACCGAATATGAGATAAAATTACTTTCTAGTACACGCATCCCCAATTCTTAAAGGAAATGATTCATGTGGAATCCTCAGGTACTAGTTTTCTAACGGACATAAATTCCTCGCCTTTCAGAAGAAGCATTGAGGAAAGCATGGAGGACTACCTCACGTAGCTGGGTAAACGTGATTTATCAAGGCGAAACCGTAAATAAGCATTACAGTTCACATCCATTGTTTGAAAGAGTTTAGCAAACCGACCAATCTCGCTTGAAAATAAAATAAAAAAAACACAGAGAACATAGCTGCGTAATTTAAAACCCTTTGAACTATGTATGTACTACCATCCAAACAGCCCCTCATATACTATAAGACCATATCGGAGGCAACAATGAAACATCTTTCCTCTTGTGTGATTCACTCAATTACTCTTCCGCAATATTTCAAGCAAATACTCCCCAAACAGTGATATAGTGGGGTTCGTAGGTACAACGGGAGGAGATATGTATAAGGCAGAAAGCACTCTGGCGGCTGATACAGTAATGTATGTCCCCCGTATCTCATTCAGCCGCTCAATAGCAGACGCCCCCCCCCCACTGGGTTCCCCCCCCCACCATCTCATTCTTCGTCCCCCGCACATTCTGGTCCACGGATGAGGAAAAGGGTAAGAAAGATCTGCGGTTCAAAGTCGCGTTTTGGGCCACATTTGTAATCACAGAGAACAACTTGCAACGGGAAGTAAGAGATTACATACACATTGTACAAATTATTTTGACGACATCGGCAATTCAAGAGGAGTATGTCGCTATAATTGTGTCGGACAGTAAAAGAAAATTCAGATGCAGAACAGAAATGAACAGAAATTTTTAAAATAGCTCTGCAAGATGTAAAAGTTTTATAGTTTGTTTATATTGCTATGCACAGAGGGGTGAACTAAAGTACAATCCTCTTTACAATTTTTTGAGCAATTCAGTCACCAAAGCACACATTCTTGGGCGTCAGGGTGAAAATCAAAGAATGCAGAGTCACTCGCAGGAGTGGGGGTAAGGTTTAGTGTGCTGGATTTCCACCCTGTAAGTCCGGGTTCAAATCCCGGCGGTGGTGGATATATTATTCAGAGACTTCCGGATCGCTTCTTGAATGTTGTGTGGAGGACATTTCAAGCGCAACACTCCGTCCGTCGCATGGGACGTTAAGCCGTGGTCCCCTAGGCGCCTTTCTTAGAGAGCACGCCGGGTTTCTCTCCGCCTTTCCTTCCATATCCTTCCCTCATGGATTAAATGACCTCAGATATCTGTCGTCTCCTCCAAAAACCACCCCGGAGGAGAGGTCCCCACCGCCTCCGCAACCATTCTTCCACATTTATTCATTCTTATTCCACAAAATGAAGCGATTCGCAGCCTTTCTCTTCGTGGCGTTCGCTTCTCATCTTGCCGACATAAATGGGGTCCTTTCATGCCGATATTGACCTCCCAAATAATGAAGCAAGCACTGGCTTGAGGTCAATCACTCAGAGATTGAGATCTCCAATCTTGGGTTTGAATACGTGAGGGCAGAGCTCACCCCCGGATAAAAGGTAGTTAAAAGAAAATATAATTTACAAATTTAAATTAAGCATTCAACGGAAAATCATTTTCACAGGCAGAGGGCGCATATAGAAAAATAATTAACCTCTACTTCACAAAATGTATCATTCTTCTTCTAAAGAATCAAAAGCACACGCGGTACTTAAATTGAGATGAGTTGGAATGGAAAATAACAAGTGTTTAAAAAATGCATAATTTGTAAAATATATTTATATTTTTAAAGTTAATCACACTGATTTTGATTAATCGCATTACAACCTATATATTTTTTAAATCATCTATATAACTTTTATTACAGTTTCTCGAGTTTATGTATGTGTAAACAATTTATTTACATAATGTGTTGTACAAATTACATTCTGTACCTAAATTTTCGGCGTAAACATTCCCATCATGGTATTGCGATCGTCTGCCGTTCTTCTCATTGGTTCGCCGAACTCCTTTCAGAAGTACAACGGGGGTGGAGAGGAGGGGAGGGTTATTATTCCGCCCCCACCACTAACCCCGGATCTCTTGAGCCAATTTCCTTCGCCCCCCCCCCCCTGAATCTCGCTCCTCATACCCCTCCCCCATCCACGCACACACGAATACAGACACATAAAAAAGGATCCAATCCGAGGATAAACTCCCGAACCATTTCTTCATCTCTGCCCCCAAAGTAAACTCTTTCCGAAGTCACCACCGATACGAATTAAGTCCACGAGGAAGAAAAGGAATCAAAGACGACGGAGATTTCATTAGGGATGAAATATGGGAATCAATGGCGCACGAGTAGAGAAGCCTCTTACGCACACAACTCTTGCGATCGGCTACTCAACGATTCCGTGAACCGGAATCCTGTAGTGGTCACAAAAGTTTCTATCAGGGGATGGAAACGAATCGAGAACCACGAGAGTTAATAATATATTTAAAAATATGGTAAAAGGTCTTTCGGACCTCGCAACGTGTTAGGTCTAGGAATTTATAGGTTTTCTATACTAATCCTTTTTTTAATTTTAATGTTTCTACCTCCTCTACTAGACCGGTAATCGAATACGAGACCCCACTGTGGAAATCCCACGTTTAACAATACAACACTCGACCTCCCACGGCCACCCCACGCTTCTGTAACTTTACAAAGGATCGAGCCCGGGACCCGCTGGTGAAATGGACCTAATCCCAGGTGCACACACGTACCTTGAATTCATTTAATTCTCACGTGGTGGTACCCCTTTGAATGACAATTTGTTTTTTGAGATGCCAAGTGCATGGTAAAAATTACATACATATTTATGCATGGTATCAAAGCCTTTTTTCGAAGAGATTAACCCTTAAACAGTGACGTGAAATATTTGTTACACTACCAGTGGCCTGCGGTCAGGGAGACCGCAATAAATCAAATATTCATAAAAATGTTGCGACGGCATTTTCATTGCTTAAGTTTATGTTTCTTTATCCTCTAAACTTTTCCAAACCTTATATTTTATAAGTTACAAATAAGAATCAATTTTTCGGTAAAAAAATGTAATTTAAAACGGATATAAAAACACTTGAAAAACACTTATTATTATCTTTTTAGCGTCAATATTTCGCCATAATTGAAGATAAGGCCTTAAATTCCAAAGAAAGACGGTTAACTGATAGGAAACAATTGACTTTATCTCGTCTTTCTCTTCTTGATAGATTCTGCAGGCGTGACGTGAGGTCTCTCATGCCGCTAATCGAATTAATTTGTAAATTTACAGGATTTTATCAAAAAAACTTTTAATTTTAATAGTGTTACATCTTTATTATACAAAAATTCGAAGCTAACGATGAATTTAGATATTTAAAAACAGCCAATTTGGAAAATATTCATAATTTTAAAAACGCAGGGATCTCTCAGACCGAACGCCACCGTTTAAGTGTTAACGCTCGCGGAAGAGCAAGGAGGAGACCGATATAATCTTCAAAAAGTAAAACTATCCGCAATTAAACTTCATTAAAAGTATATTAAAAGTATAACCAAAGAGGAATGAGAGAAGTAGAGAGAGTATGCATGAATTCAATCACACCTGCGAGTGTTTCTCGAAATGACCACCCCAATCATCACGTAGTGCATACTTCACCATCTGCCATGCGATTAGAAGAAAAATAGACGGAAACACAGAGTCATTATTGCCGTTTTACACAAGGCACGCAATTACAAAACTTATAGGTATGGTAGGGTAATTTAAACTTGAAAGACAGAACGAGCATTTCATAATGCATCGCGTAAAGCCGTAAATTGCATGAACGCAAGGTTACAAAGAGCTCCCGCTATTAAATTATAAAGATTTCAAAATTTCAAGTTCCGAGTGAAACAGGCTTTAAACTATCTATTACCTGCGACGATCACGGCTGACGCATTCAATTACAAGGAGAAATAAAATATCACCAGGTGGCATGAAGATCAATCATCGGGAACGCCACAAGATCAAATTCTCAAAAGTGGGTTAATCTCACAGTTTTGAAAGTGGTCTCCGACGGATGCTAATGATAGTGCACGCACACCTACGTCGCAACACTTGGAGAGGAAAAAAAAATGGATTTCAAGTTGGAAAGCAAGCGAGGCCGCGTAATCTGATGGAGAATAAAAAGGAGAAACGGAGAGAGAGAGAGAGAAAGAAAGAAAAGAGCATGAGAACACAGCTCAGAGGGTATGCGATTGAGGCGCTGGAGATCGTTCAAAGGACCCTGGATCGGTAGCACTCACACACACACCGAGGTCACGTGACGCATGGAACAATGGAGAGGAAGAACGTAAAAGCGGAGACGGCCAATCTGTTACATCCAAAAATGTTTCAAAATATTCAAATTATAATTACACACAATTATTACTTGGAGTATAGGTCTCTTATTTGGAAGTGAAAAAGGCATGCACGGCCAACTTTGGAAGTTTCATTTTTTCAGAATCGAGGATTTCATTAAAAGAGTTACTTATGAAACAATGGTCAGACATGATTTTTTATTAAAAAAATACAAGGCGTACATTTTAAGAAATAATGGCCTACAAACATTAATCGGTCAAGAAGAAAACTCATTATATACTAATAATAGGGTAGTTTCCTTCATCAAGAAAAACGAAAAGCATTGATTGCGATTCGTTACCCACCATTAGTGTATTCATAATATACAAATTATTTGGTTTTATAATTCCCAGCCTAGACGAATGGCAATGGTCAATTTTAAATGCATTTGAAAAAGACCAGATTGGCGCCCATGCGATGCCACTCCACGTGACGTCACAGGGACCTAGTTTTTACACCAGAGGATAGCAGTTTTACATCGTCTGAGATTACCAATGCATGTATGAGGCACAGAGCTCAGGGAAACATGTCTTAATAATCACCTATTAAAATTACCTAAGTTCGGAAAGTTTTCTTCGTTTCACAGGGTATTAATAATCCTTATTTAAGCCAAGTGCTACCTGCTAGCAGGGTACTCTGCTACCTGCTAGCAGCCTGCATCGTATCAGTGCTCAAAGCCTCGCCCCAATGTCATCTCACACGGCGGTAGCGGGAACCAGAATGACGTCACACGGGGTTTTCCCAGAATTCATACTTGGCCGTCGCGTTTTCGCGCGCTTGAAAATTTTCACTTTTCATTTAATCGCGAAAAATAGATATCGTAATTTAAAAATCTAAAAGCGTGAAATGCGTACTCCAGAAGTAATAATCTTCCGATTTAGGCAATAAAAAATAATAGGAAACCACCCGCTTAGGATATGATTCGATTTATTCTGAGTTCTATACTTCCATCTCTATACGTCCCCATTATAGTCCGCATTAATTCCATTCCATAAAAACCACGTTCCATCGAATGTAATTCCGTTTAGGGATTTAACAAATGCTCATTTATTCGATAGACTTCTCTTTGGGAAACATAGAGAGATATTTCTTTATAATGTTTATATACACAAATTTTCCAGACATATTTCGTTAGGTTTCAAACAAGATTTTCAATGCCCAGTGAATAAAATTCGCACGCGGAGCGCCGTGTCCCGCCCATTTTAGATGCTACATCCTAGACTTCTTCCAAACCTACTTCCATATGTCACCCTCAATGAAAAGAAAATTGACTTGCTATGTAAGGGCAATGGGACGCTGGGGCCCATATTCTGACAGAATTCCACGCAAAGGGTTTTAAAAGAAGTCCTTAGGTACGTACACACACGATCATAGTGTTTATGATAAGAGCATTAAAATATGAGATCATTAGGTTGAAACATGCTTTAAACAATGCAAAGTACGAATCGCAATCCAAAGTCCATCCCTTTACAGAACTCACTTTCTGGAAACCATCTCATGCAAGTGAATAAGCAAACACTATTTCGCATCTATGAAGTAATTACTTTAAGGTAATATTATTTCTCAAGGAATCTGATCTGTTTAGCAAAATATAAAAGTTCCTACTTATTTTTATAAATCTAATCTCTCCACCTAATCTCTCCCCCTCTAACACGTTTTTCTAACATCCCCTCCTCAATCAACACTCGCTCGGTCCAAACTGTTTGTCCATTCGGTATCCCATGCAGAATCTGCATCTTCTCGCGCACCACGCTTCGTCATATACCCTCCTCACCTCCACACAATAATAGCACCAGCATGAATCTAGTCCGAAGACAAGAAACTAACCGAAGACTCTTGCGTAGAAGTCGAAATTCCCTCAAATACCCGGTTGAGACCAACAATTCACCCAAACGATAATTTTGAGATAATAACCGTCAGACTTCAACAACAAAAACAAACTATTCACCGCTAGCAACATTTAGAGAGATGTTTAAGTGAGGACTTTCGTATTTCGTACTTCCTGCTCTACGAAAGTGAAAACTGAACCTGGTAAGAGACATAAGGAAATAATAGAAACAGCATTTACAGTATGAACAATGTCAGAGGAAAAGATTGAAAATAGGGTGACGAACGAGGAGGTTTTTTTATAAGGATATGAGAAAAACAGTCTCTGATATTAACGTCTTTAAGTAAAAGAAGGAACACTTGGATTAGCCATATTCGTCAACTAAAAACCGTGGTCATAACCACACTAGAATGTAGAGTACAGGAAAAAACTACAAGGGCAGATCTAGGTTAGATTGGTGAAGGAACTTGGATGCCAATCGTACGGAAAAGTGAAAATATTGAAAGATATATTTTAAAATAATAATAAAAAGTGATCAAAAGTTCAAATCAAGATCGGATAAAGTTTGAAGACTATTGCACTGCGATAGTATTGCAGGCTATGGCCTAGGATTGAGAGAGAGAGCGAGAGAGAGCGAGAAGGCCAACACGGATCGGGAGAGACGCGAGTGGAAGAAAGCGAGTGATGTGTCGTGCCCTTGGGTTACACTCTTTAAACGGCTGTTATTACGTCCCTCATTACACGCCTCTGCACGGTGTGGATCGCATTGGGCGTAGTCCCGCATCGACCTATTTTATGGCACGCGATGCCACGATGAATTAGACGCGCCGCGGCGGCGGCGGCCGAGGCTGGAATCCGGATTTTACGAGTGCGCCTCGCGCCATACTTCTCCCCCAGCGCCACTTCCTGCAACCGCGTGTCGCGGCCCGAGTTATAACCACGGCACTCCATATAACACTTCCAACCCTTAAATCTCTCCCGCCACAACGAACGGTCCACAACGGGAGAGTTAGCAACTTACACCGCAGTTCCAATGAGCGTACAATGCTACCTCGACGGAAAGATTCGTCTAGGCACCTACTACTAATACCCCACAACACAGTGGTCCGGGTTTGGAAAATCATTTTTTCGACTTATAGGTTACGTATGCAATGTATCTGCGGTATCCCACCGTTTTCCAGGCATCGCTCCAAACATCTGATCATAATATATCGGTGAATTAAGCGTTTAATTAAATAAAAGAATAAATGCCGTAGCTTAGAGAATACTAAAATACTTTAAGGTGCCCAATTTTAAAGATTTGACCGATATAAAAAGCAATACATTAATTGAATACCGTGACTGAATGGGAGAAAAGGGAAGTCGTAAACGTATCCCTCCGGAAATATATCTCTCTTGTTTTAAATTACGTATATTGGACCCGGAAATCCACATTGATTTAAAGATGATGGCCTCTTGTTCCCTATATTCGTAATTGTTCGTAAGCAGTAATTACAGTATTTTTTTAATTACCTTCTCCGCCCCGATATCTTTAGAACGCGGGACTCGGACGAATAACAGCATCACAAACACATGCCATGAAAAGGGGTACCCTATTTAAGCGTGATTCGAACCCACGACCTTCGGTTTGGCAGGCGAGGACTTTACCCCAGCGACATCGAGGCCGGAAATAGCAACAGACAACAAGCGGAGCACTGCTACGCACTCGGTCACTGTACATTGTTAGCCTCTGGAAACTCCGAAAAGGAGTACTTAGGAATTAAAAAAGATGGTATTCACAGCGGTAGGGAAAAGAGGCCGCAATGATTCACATAAAATAACTTAACCTGCCGATAGAATAGATTAAATGAATTAATAATTTCCTAACACTGTTCAAAGGTATCCCACACCAGATAAATGAAGAAAGTGATATTTTAACAGCAATTAAAAATAGGATAATTGTGACAAAAATTGTAAAGTAACTGAAAAACATGATAAATCACAGAGTTCAAGGCTTCAATCACGATCTTGGCTTAATTTAAGTAATGCGTCATGAAAGATAAAAGTAGTGAGGGTCGTTCTCACAAATTATACCGATGAAATAACCTTCCATTAATTTAAATCCGAAGAAAAAGTTCTCTCCATTAAAATTATTTGCAGGAACACGACCATGAAAATATGCCCAAGTATGTTCGAAGTTCTCCACTCGAAATTTTAAAGAGTGAATGCCAAAATTTTATCATTCAGAGTGGAAAGTTTGCCGAGAAACGTAGGAACGCCATATTTTTCCAGAGCAGTGGACTAATTACCAGACTGAATAATGTGCGTCCGAACTTGTAAGCGTGGTCAATGACCACCAAGAGGGTGGGAAGTAAGGGTGGCGAGAGGTTCAAACAGAGAAGCACCTCCCTCGGCAGGCGAAGCATTTCATTCAGGGCAGATGGATTTGGAACACATCGAGTCTGGATACTTGCTGCCCCTCAATTGAACAACTCTTCTATCACAGCTCTCACTCACACTTTATTCAGTCGAAAACATCACATACATTGGTGCACAATACTTACAAGATTCAAAACTTGGGAAAGAGGAACGTAGAAATTGACGAATTAGCGAATCATATGCTATCACCACGATGGTATTTCTTTAGCTTTAACCTTCCGTTAAACTTGACGGATTGTTAAATACTCTTTAAGAATTCTAAAAGCTTTAACAGGTCCAATTCAATTTCTTTAAAACTTTACATAGAAGTCTGATGCGCTGTTTTCATCAAACAAATCGATGGAAGAAAAAATTAGCTAATCTAATGAATCAAAAAAGAAATAATTATGAGGTGCTAATATTTCATATCTACGGCGATTAATGCCGCATCTTATTGGTGTTCTACCTATTACAGAAGTTATACATGGAGTACTATCACGATTCATTCCACTTAGTGCATCCCTATCCCTTATTTAGCAACTTCAGATTCCCGAGCCGCTTAGTATTTGCTCCATCCATACCATATCGAACGCCTCCAGCCTCTTTCTTAATGACCTTCTTCCCCAGCGTAGGCAGGCACGTGTTTCCGCAGGGTAAAGCGTTACACTCTAGATCAGACTGTTCAATGGCTTTTTAATTAGCATTCTTGCATGAGGATACTAACATCAGCTCTTTCCTATTCGTAAAAGCCTGCTTCGCTAAACCATGCTCTTCTTGGTACCCTCACAACTCCGTCCGTTTTCTTGTAAAGAACTCCTCCACCAACTCAAGTTTGTAACCTTCTGCTTTCTCGTTAAGCCCCATATTCCTTGTGCGCGATTCTACGCAGAAACTCAATACACTGATATTATTGAGACTATATATATATGTCCGTAAGAGTGCTTAAATTCTGTTTAGAATTGCAATGTTCACTCATCTACAAGCATCACCATTAGAGACTAAATGAAATACGGAGACACTAACGTTTGGCCGTGGCAGCTGGACAAAAAATGGAGCCTCGACCCCCGAAGGGGGACCAAACACTCGGCACGTACCCCTCGTGTGAGGACGACTTGGAGTCCGCGGAGGAGAGAGAGGAGTGGACATCTCTTCCAGCAGATACATCACTCCCATTTATTTTTAAGTCAATACTTTTTCCAACTGTTTAAGCTTACAGCGGCGGCATTTTTTTTCGTGTAACTAACATGACTTGACCTCGATCAAACCATTCAGTTGCTTACATCTCGAAAAGTAGTTCGGTGACCAGCCAACATCATATTTTTATCGTGATTCCTATGCTGTAACGAACATCAACTCAGTTTTTTTCATGCACGGTCACCAACAGTGATCAACAATTCTAACTCTGCTGAGACAAGTAATACCATACCAGATGGGGTAAAAATGCGATTTGCAAATGAAATTTCGATAGAGTTTTCGGCGGAAAGCCGTTGGACTGCTGCCGTCAGCTGATGAAGCACGGGCAGAAGAATATTTTATGAATATTTCATATAAAAAGCATCCGCTTCATTTCTTGCCTAAACCTCCTTGGAGGGCACAGCATACCACATTTGAGGAAAGAGCAATGATCGAAAAAGACACGCAACGGTTGGTCCTCCAACACAAAATGCTAACAACTCTTTGCAACATTGCCATCTTAAAATAAGCGTAAAATTTGGAAAACACTGACGCATGTTTTGCCGATAATACCGTGCTATTATCAGAGAAAATTTTAGATATTTCTGAAAGCATTTTACAGCGCAGATTTTTCATGATATGAGAAGTATCACTTTTACATTCGACGATAATAGACTATTATTTGAACTACGGGATGACTTCATTTTTGTGATCTAAACCGGATGATTATCTGTCGTAATACCGAGGAAAAAAAGTCAGTTTTAAGTCTATTTCACCTTCTTTACAACGATAAAGAAAGCAACGCCTCAAAAAAGTTTCTCGAGTTTTCCACCGGTTGATGTCGTCCATGTCTCCCGACGTTTCGATCAGCGACTTGCTGATCATCCTCAGGGTATCTTCCGAATGATCCTTCTTCGGAAAACCTAAGATCATAGAGCAACGCCTCGTTATTAAGAAGCAAACTCATCCATTCCTGAGCATAATTAAAATAAGTAATCAGCGCACGATAGGAAAGGTCTTGGCAACGCATCGGGAAATCGCAAAGATGGTCTCAGTGACGCTTTTTTCGCAGTGGCTGTGAGCACAGTTGAAGCCGTCGTTCATTCCCGTCACTGTGTCAGTCACACTTCTCTCTCTCCGAAGGCGTTGACACTCCGTGCACGCGCAATCCATCCGTGCAGAGGAGGAGTATAAGGAGCGAGTGTGCGTGGAAGTGTTCCCGCCAACGCCCTCTGCTCCTCCAACCTCGGCAGCTCAGCGCTTCCTTCCTTTCATCGTCTGGCGCGACCAGTCGGCCTTTTTTCATCAGCAATTCCAAAAGCATTGTCGCTCCCAGCACACGTACACCTCATCCCCTTTGAGGATAACACTGCGGTTCAAATGAAATACAATACTCCATCATCTCTTTTCATGAGAACCAATTTTAAAATACGGTCTTCGTATGCGACACTAACTTTGTTGACAATTTACTTTAGTATAACTGCCTTACAAAGTTTTATTTCTTTATTTCCAGTTTACTTGAGGATGAAATTTATACCATGATTTATGAAAATACTTCAATCTTCGATCACCGGTTATGAAGAAGAGTTCAGGCTACACCCGCCTCTCTCCAACTCATTCTGCATTGTACTTCCCTCTCCAATTCACAATAACACCTATTCGCTTTGACTCCCCCGAAAAAATCTAATTCCTTTCTTTCCTCCCGCCAGGCGGAAATAAGAGAAGAGAGGCCTTATGAAAGCCTTAGTAAGAAGGCGGAATAGATTAATCGGCCATTAATTGACACACGGTGGCCTGATCTACATAATACCCCACAAGCCGCCTAAAAGGCGTGTGGCAGGGGGTGCTAGGACACCAGCCGTTTGCACATAATAAATGAAGCGCTCTAACGAAGTTGGGACTAGCTTTTATTTCAGTCCTTTATGGTTCGGGGGAAAAACGTATTCGCATATCTATCCGTTCGGCAAAACATCTCTCATAATTTATCGCTTCTATCGGACCAGGAAATATAGTGTGACTCTAATACGGAATCTATCTATGACTTTCTCTGCGTCGCTCTTAAAGATATCAATTCTCAATTGTTCAAGCAATCTAAGCCTAGCGCGCAGCCTCCTAGTCTCCAACGGCTCCCAGCCTAATTCGCTTAACATCTGGGTAACACTGTCTGTACGCACGGAGCAGTTTTTGACGAAACGCGCAGCCTTCCTTTGTATTTTATCCAGTTTACTGAATAAGTCTTTCTGCACCGGATCCCATAAGCTCGTTGCATATTCAAGGTGCGGTCGGACGAGTGCGAAATAGCACATTTCTTTTACTTTCTCATCCGAAAATCTTACCACAATATGCTTGACGAATCCTAATTTCTTCAGGGCTATACCGCAAATATTCTTTATATGTGTTCCCGACGTAAGGTTCAAGGTTATCGTAACTCCCAGGTACTTCACTTCGTCTGTTACCTTCATGTTAATATCTGACGAAGACAATCGTCGAGGAACGAGTGGATGGCAAGAACGGAAAAGAAAGACCTCGAATGAAATATATGGAACAAGTAGAGAAGGATGTAAAAAAAAGTAGAAATAGGTAGGATTGAAAATGTTAGCTATTAGGAGAATTGAGTGGAGAGCTGCGTGAAACCATTCTAAGGATTGTTGACCAGTGATGATATCATCTACTATCTCCCCTGCATGTATCTGAGACATCTATTTACACCATGTGAACATGTTTGAGAGCCTATACGTTAACGTTGAGTTCATGTAAGCGCACGGACAGAACCCTAATCCAACTGGTGGGACTTCGATAAAATCAATCACATGGACTTCAATATCGACGCCCTTCGGAACCGCACTTTTGAAAGATTGGTCGATCGCAACAAAAATGTCGATCCCTTCCTCGCATTTCTTTTACTTTCTCTTTTTTTTCCTTGGCACTCCGTCATTCATTTCGCTCAATCTTATTTGTTGCATCGCCATGCAAGAGGGACCGACCGCCACTGCTCTCACAGGATTCCGCGAGGCCAGAAGACATCAATTCTCCCCCCCATCCCTCCACCTGTCAATCAACCACGCGCAATCTTGGAAGGTTCGAGCACAGACAGGAAGCGAGCACACACGCCTCTCCGAAGAAGCACGAGAAAAAAATACATAGACTACAGAGGCAAGAGGAGAAGCCAACGGGGAATATCGTGTTCCCGAGGAGGAAAATTCATTCGACAAAAATTGGCTCCGCGGAGGGCAGCGTTCGATTGAGGAAAAGAAAAGCACGGATAGGAAAAAAATTAAGACGACTAGATAAGGAGGGCTGCACAGCAGGAAAACCTACTAGTGGGACACTAATGCAGGCAGCAAGAGGCATACTGAAACCTTATTTTACTCCAGTCAATCTCAACAAGCGAAATCTGGAGGAATAGGAGTTAGGAAATAAAAATAAATAAATTCAGAACTTTCCCCATTTTGTGCTCGAAGCAAAATACTTGCAGCAGCATACAGCAGGGCCACAATTAGGAAATAACCTTGAAATGTCTGGGATGTGAAGGCACCAGAGATGGATGACATAGCAGCAACTTTTGATAAAAACGGATTAAAAAAGGTTGACAATGCAGAAGACCTTCGATTCGTGATGCATCCGACTCGAAGTGGATCCGCAATACGATAGAAGATTCCCCATCGCTTTCAAAATTCAAATTTTTCCATTTTACTTCCACTCGTGCAATGTGTCCTCCATCATGATAGATTTCCATGATTTATTTGTCATGAAAATACATTTTTAGCAAAGCAAACTTTACAAGCAGCAATGCTCTTAAAACTGAAACTAAAATTAAGGTGGGCATAATTATCAAGAAAACAATGAACTACCAAAAGCAATATAAAAAATCTATTTAATTTTAAAATGTATCAGCACATTTTTTCTTATTGAATAAAATTATCATTACAGTATGCTACCGATTAAGGACGGTTTCCATGGAGTACTAAAGAGGTGATCTGGAGGCCTCCATTTCCTTCCAGCACTGCCTTCTTTAATTCACTGTAAGGCCTACTCCCTTTCAATCTATCTAAAAATCCTATTCTTTTCCTTCCCCTCCCTCTTTTCCCTAACATTCTACCCTCTAACACCATTTTCAACATCCCCTCACTGCTAAGCACTAACTCCATCCATACCTTCTGTCTCCTCCGTATCTCATCTAAAATCTGCCTCTCCTCACCCACCATTTCCAACACTTCGTCGTTCTTTTTACCCTCCGTCCATTTCACCCTCTCCATTCTTCTCCATACCCACATCTCGAATGCCTCCTGTCTTCTTTCCTCAGTGTACACGTTTCCGCACCGTAGATAGCTACACTCCAAATCAGACTCTTCACTAACCTTTTCTTTAAACTCTTACATAACGATCCTCTCAGAAGCTCCTACCTGTTCATGAACGCCTCCTTTGCTAATGCAATTATCTTCCTAATGTCCTTACTACTGTATCCGTTCTCCTCTAACGCACTGCCTAAATAGTTGAACTGCTCAACCTGCTCAAGTTTTTCACCACCCACTTTTATCTTAAGTCTCACATTCCCCGCTCGTGATGCTTTACAAAACCGCATAACCTTAGTTTTCTTGTGATTAATCCTCATCCCATACTCCTCGCAACGCTCGTATAACGCATCCACTAGAGCCTGAAGCTCCCTCGCTGACTGGTTAATCAACGCCTGATCATCCGCGAATCTCACTGATTTGAACATTATTCCTCCCACTTTTATTCCAGCTTCTAACTCATCCCACGCTACCCTTACACCCTCTAAAATAAAACCAGGAAAAATGAATAAATACACTGTCATTATTACGATGTACCTATCCACAATAAAAGGGAAAAAATGACCCCACTAGAGTTATAACAAAGTAAAAGATAAAATGGTTGGTGTACCTACTTACAGATACCAGAGCCCACGCTACCTAAGTTGCCAGGGGAGAAGTCTTTTCAAACATATCTGCATACTTGTCATTGCAACACCCCATGAGAAGAGAGCGACAACACACTTCAAATCAGAAATGTTACTCAGATTGAGTCATGCCACAGTTTAGAAATTATAATTAAATTAATCATGCTCGTATATGAAATAACCGGATTAAAATAAACCATAAGCAAGTAAACATATCGTATTAACAGCTTAAAATAGATGTGCTCACAAAAAATTAATTAATTATATGCAGTCATGTGTTATATAATATATGAGGTATGCAGTTAAAGGCTAATAGATTGAATATTTAATACTAATGCTCTTACATTTATCATTTTCGCATGGCAACAAGATGCTCATGCAGCATGTAATGTTAAAGATGAAAAAATACACGAGGGCATAAAAGGAAAAACGTAAAAGAGAATTTTTGCCCGTGGGTAATAAACAGGCCGGCATTTGAGTAGGGCAATTCGCGGCTAAAATTAGCTATACTAAGAATGAAATTTCACACCAAACGATGCAGGGAGATCATAATCGCTATGGATACCAGCGCTGAATGGAGTAAGACCAAATGCATGTTCATATCATAACCGTTCCGCAAAGCAACCGACATGATATACGCGAAGGACGACCATTTGAAAGTTGAACGGCCTGAATTTTGAAATGAAAAAGGTCTTGACGTTTGACGAAAGTAAATAATATCTTCTCTATAGATTTAATACGATCAAAAATTCGGAGATTAAAATTATTTAAAAAAATGTTTCAGTCGTCATAAGTACACCCAGAAAAGACGATGCGACATAGTGACAATTGCACGAATTAAGCTAAGCGGAATTGTTTAATACGAAAGGGTTTACACTCCCAATTAGTAAAAAAGTGCACGATTCAATGTGTAAACGGAATTATTCTGACAGACATGTTAATAAATATGCTTGAAATGTATAACTCTAGCGCCTGAGCACATAATATATATTTTTCTAAAAACCACCAGTAAAGTAAATTCAAATATTTACTAAATAACATGAATACAACACAAACACAGTAAAAATGAAAAAAACAACACACTGATTGTCTTATTTTATCAAGGACAATTGGCTAAAATACTATCTAATTCATTCGTAAAAAAATAATATTCAATCGTCTTATAAGATAGTTGCTAAAGATAGATATAAAAGAGACAAACATACGGGGCGAAACAAATTATTACAACGATAAGACGTGGCAAGAATGTTTTCCTTTATAGCCGTTTCGGTAGGTAGACATAACATATACTTGAAAAGTCACGTAAATTACACTGAGTTTCACTGAAATGCGTTCCAGTTTACGCTCAAACCCTTTGAAATACAACAGGGACTGCGGCTTGCTCGGAGAATCTTATATCAACGGTGCTTTTACTGACAAGAGGGGCCATTGATCACAATTGCTTCTTTCTCTTACACTCTTTCTATTCTGGAAGTAAATTTGGACCGATTGTGTTCGGTCGGAGGGCGCATTGGATTCGTAGACATAAAAGAAAACTTATCACAAGTCTCGATTCCTTCTGGCTTCTCTCAAGAACAAAGGTAGAAGCACCCTTTTCGAGTTATTGGTGAGAAAGAAAATTTTTCCACGCTATTATCAGAGAGTTTTACATAGATGCTAACGAAAAGGAACTTTTTATCCTTAAAAGATATTTATTGTTTTCCGAAATGATTGCTCAAAAATTAAAATTGCATGATTCCGTTATATAGCACTGTATTAAGAATGGGGCATTCGAAATTCGGTGCAACATAATAATGACGAAAACTGAATGCAATAGCGAAAAGTGAACAGTCATTAGAAGAGTGGGAGTCAAGAGAAGCGTCGTGAAAATTTGAGGAGAAGACGAAATAGCCACGTATTGAGATATGATGGCATGATGAAGATATTTGAAGAGGGACAAGTGGATGGCAAGAACGGGAAAAGAAAAACAGCGAATACAATACAAAATACGGAACTGGTAAAGAAGGATGTGAAAGACAAGAAATACGTAGGTATGAAAAGATCGTTTGACAGGAATGATGTAGAGTGGGAGTAGAGATCCGTCAAACCAATCTCATGATTATTGACCACTGATGATGACACAAAATAAACCGGGAAAAAATAGCGTTAAACAGATTCGCAAACGGGAAGAAATTTCTCGCCATTTAAGAAGGGCTCGTTACGCTCAACAGCTCATTATAGTTCCGAAATTAAGACTTGGGAATCTTTTGCCGAGCGATTCTCCGCCAAGGAAGAAACTGAGGACCGAAGCGCCGAACAAAATAGTACGGCAACCAGCTAACACTCATTAAGGTCACCTATCAGACAATTCTTTTTCAATCGTTCAGATATAATGGAGCTCCATCGATAAACAAAACTCAAAAACATGTTTTGAATAGTTAGTTGACTGCAGCAAACATGTACCTGATAGTAAAAAAATATAATAATATAAATTTTACGATGTTAACCTACTATTCGATCATTTTTGATAGATACAATCCTTCTCATCGAAGAAAAAAATAGGCACAGGATAGTTTGAATTGATACTGGTAAGCACATTCATATCGTAACTGTTTCGCAAAGAAACCGACATGATATAAATGAAATGCCCTTTGACTAGAGGTCACCCGTGAAATATAATGCCTACCCGGAAAACAAGGTGCCGTCCGGAGGCTTGAAAAACATTATTCATTTCGCAGCACGTCGATTAAAAGAAGCACGCTCGTTAGCGAAAATGGAATGGGTCGGGCGATTGGAAAGTAATTGACTCCCAAGCGAATCAATTTTGAGTTAATTACAGCAGTAGCGGAATGATTAGCAAGAAATAGAGAAAGCATCTCGCCTCGAAGTGGCTTTCTTCTTTGTGATGAGATAAGGAGCTAAAGGAGGATGGCATGGGAAGTAAGTCTTCCACAAATTTTAAAAGGAAGCGATCAAAGCAAAATAAAAAATGGGAACTTTCACCACGAGAGAAGACGGTAAGGAAGAGCGTGAAGAAGGGTTGACGAGAAAGACAATCACCCTCAAGTAGGTGTTTCCGTGAAAGACAATAGGCCAGATGGAAATCGTTAATTACGAGGAGCGATGTCTCAATCTATCCTCTCTGAATCCATTCGATACGAACAATCGCCCCTCCCAGCAAACTAAGAACCATTTGGATTCGAAATGTACCTTGAATAAAATTATTTTTATGTTAAAATAATACCAGAAAAGACATATGCTTCCCCTGGGCAAAAATCCGCGTTGGATTAAAAATTTCAATATTTTTTTTATTATCTCAAAGCAGCGAAACTAATCGTCCAATGAAATTGATTTAAATAAGAGGAAAACAGCATTTCATTCATCGGAAAATGAATATTATGAATTTGTTCCTGTATTCCACAAGACTTAAAAGGCGCCACTATCTTAGCAACGTGCTCTTCCCTCACTGCGTCCACAACCTGCATCAATAGGGGCTTGGCAGGGTGTATTGGTGCACCAAACAGGAAGAGAACGAATTATAAACAGAAAATACAAAGGGGTGCATCCAGAGTCCCACCTAGCACTTACTTAAGTCCTTGATTATTCCGAGGAAAATGAACTCCCATGCCTATCGGTTCGGAAAAATGCCTCTCTTAACTGATCACGTCCGTTGAGTCTAGAAATATAGAGATGTTTTAAGATGACCCTATTCGTGTCGCTCAATCGATCTAAGCCTACCTCGTAGCATCCGAGTCTCTAGCTGCTCCTAGCCTCAATTCTTCCTATTCACTCATAAAAGAGTAAGAAAAGGGCTATTGAACGATAACTTTGTATTTTGAGAAATGTATAATAGAATGCATTAGTATTAAATATTGCAACGATATGTGATATTATTAAATGATTTTTATCTGGTGATCTGTCTCCAATGGCTTATCTATTTTCATCTTTCCATCTCCTACCTTAAATTATCCGATTAATGGCATTACAGAGCAAACAAAAATCGAAGTAATTTGACAAGCGGTAGAACATTTGTTTTCTCCAAAGAATGGAAGATGTTCCTTTTGAAGACTCCGCAGTAACTCATACGAGACCGAATATTGAAAGAAGCAAGTCATCCACAAACCTCGAAAGCAAAATTTATAAGTTTACAGCAAATAAGCATTCAAAATCGAACACTAGTAGAAATACTAGGAACAGTTATCCACCGTGACGTCAAGGAAACGAGGTAAACAACAGTCAGAATAGGTTAAGGAATCCAGATGACCGGCAAAGACGCTAAACACGTGAGCCAAACACATGCATTTCAGTCAGATTTGTAAAAACTACCAACGTTGATCTTCATATACGAGCAAGTTAAAATAAAACTCCGCCCACGAGCCTGGCGATAACTTTTGGCGTGGATTTAACTCCAGACTGGGATTTTGTTTTCAACACTAATAAAATTAAAAATGGACTTGAGATTTAGGTCCAGAAATCCCAAATGTGCAATGAGTGTACGCATTTTAATTTTACAAAATTAACTAATTCCACTTATTCACCATTTGCGTCAAAAATCCCTAAAAGATATGAAAAAAACTTGGCCGAAATACCTCCAGTTTAGACTTCATTACGAACTAGCGACCGCATAAATAAAAGCAAAGGCATCAAGCGTGGTTGGTCATCCTCCAAAAACTTGGTCTTCTAACATTCGTCAACTACCAAGTTTAATCACTCTTCTTTCCGCTAGTTAGTCTCTCTCGTGCGATCCATCTAGAAAGCTCCTTGGCAGAACTTCTCCTTAAAAGAACTCCGTGTTTGCCGACGTAATGGGCACTCCAAGGACTTCTCCAAGCAAGCATTCCTCGCCCCATCTATCCACTACAACGGTAAACTTCGCCGACGAAGACTCGTAAAATCCTAGAACAGAGCTTCGGAAGACAAAACTGCCATCTAGTTTTTGCGCAAGCTTTCAAACTATCGCCACTATAAACTTAAAATAATAGGGGAAGAATTTCCGACTTCCCAGAATGCATTTCAAGAATTTAACGAGAAACAATTAATCCATGGGAAGCGTAACTTCCTCCGAGAGGATTCCCATAGGAATATCTTTTGGATAGCCATCAATTCATGTGCTACACTCGTCATCTACAATTAACACTTGAAGCTTAAAAATTGTTCTCGTGGAATTTTAAATTTTCGACAACTTCGTAAGGGTAGTCAACGGTGTTGTTACTGAATAAACTCATGGACAAAACTAATAAATTCATCGTATATTCTGTGTTGAGCCAATTGAGGAAAAATTCTCAAGCAAATACAAAATATTTAATACAATATCAATAAAAAAATACAACCCAGTGATAATGACAATAAAATTTTAGAAATACCACTGGGCATTTATTTATTCATCTCAATCACCCCTGAAAACAGCACAATGACGCCTTCACATCCGGAGTTTTAACAACCAATAACAGAGGATCACGTTGATGTTATAGACCATTATATAATTAGATTTTAAACCGCGTCACATTTTGGTTAATTGTAAAATCTTGTGAACAATTTTGTGAATTAAAACCATCCTAGACGTAAGATAACTTTTGATGGTGAGTATTAGGAAAATCACATGATAATGATTTCAAAAACCACTATAATTTATGAATCTATTCAAAAAACGCATTTGTAACACATGAGAAGTAGCTATTATAAATAATAAAGCCATCATGGTAAATAAATTACCTATCCTTGAATCTTTCTTCCACAATTTTAAATATCACCAAGGCACACGAAATCATAAAACGATAAAGCCACGACAAAAAGTTGCGGGAAGACAAGTTATTTGGTCAATACATGCAATGCTTCCCATTCTGCCAAAATCTGACGTACTGCGAACATTGATGATTCTGTGGTAACACATCTTATACGGGTCTTTTCTGCTGCTTACCTGAAACAAAAAATTGCCACATTAAGGTGAAGGTAATCGAATGGGTTAAAAAATAAATCTATCGTCAGTTATACATATTTATGCATTCATTCGGTGTGTGGACTGAACGACTCATAATGAAAGCGTTTAAATCTTCATTTCATAGACTTAGACCTCGCAGGCAGAACAATACAAGCAAAATTAGTGAGAGACATGGAAAGCTAGCAGTTGTCGGGTTTACAGATTCAGATTTTTCCCTAAGAGATTAGAAGAGAGAGGAAGAGAGTGAGTGGCGAAATAAATCATTTTTGCGAAAGTTCCACAGAGAAAAAAAATCATTCGCCTTGACCGGGATTCGAACCCGGATCCCCCGATTTCCGGTCGAGTGCTTTAGTCAACCTAAGCTACCGAGGCGTAACTGGCTAAAGCACTCGACCGGAAATCGGGGGATCCGGGTTCGAATCCCGGTCAAGGCGAATGATTTTTTTCTCTGTGGAACTTTCGCACGATTGTGCTTTGCGGGTGACTCCGTAAAAGTTATCACCGCGGCTAGTCCCAGTATACTTTAAAATAAATAAATCATTTATTTAGATAAATCAGAATATAAGAGAGACATTTCGTTTTTTATTATAATTTGAATTACTAACAAAAAACAGATGTAATTACAATTTAACTAAGCAAAATATCTTTTTGGGGCGCAAAAACATATTGAGATAAATATAGTCGAAGCAAATTTCACAACAACGTTCGTTAAAAAATAACATCAGGATTTTCTTTCGCTCAAAGCATGAGTCTTATTCGGGAAGCAAAAATAGCGAAGGCAAGACATTTCTCGATAAATGTAGCAAGTTCCACCGCTCATCATTTACCAATTTAGCGTGAAAATAATCGTAAAAAAAGGTAAAAAAAAATAAATAAATCGTCAGCCATACACATTTATGCACTCATTCGGAGTGTGGATTAAACAACTTATAACGAAAGCGTAATTGTGACTCCTTGGGGAATATCAGTACCCCTGGAGTGAGTGTCTATACGCATCGTGATGGCAAAAAATACAAACAAACAAAAGGGCGACGGCGGCGAAAGAGTTTCCCCATTTTGATGGAATTGGGTAAATTTTGTTCCACCATAAATCCCACAGAAGTAATAAATTGAAAAAAAAGGAAGCCCAAGACGGAGATACAGTACTTGAGCTGACACTGCTATGAGCAGTCCGCTTCGACATGTGAACCAACATTTCGAATAGTTATATCAAATATAGAGAGCGGTTCGTAAACTAAACCAAATGGGAAAACGAGGGTGGCATAAACCACGTGACGGAAACGTGAGTGTTGCCCAGAAACACCAGGCCTACGTCACTTCACCATATAAAAGCCATATTTCATTGAGACTCGGGAAGCCAGGGAAGTAAGGGATTCTTAAACTTTTCATTTATAAAATTACAAACTATAAAACAAGTAATATTAAGTTTGCAAGGTGTTATTATTAATACATTTTTTAAGCCGTAAAAACCACTTGACGGTAGGTAAGGGTTGCCCAGCAACAGCAGGCCTGCATCACGTCATTCCTTAATTAAGGAAGTTACACTTTGTTGAGACGCAAAGCGCCACAAGTGAAAGACATTTTCCTACTTTAATTGTAAAACCACAAATAGTCATACATGAGTCATAAAGAGTTTACTGGGCATTGTTAAACCATGTTTCCTATAATATTATACATATTTTTTAATTTTGGAGCCATCACGAAACAATCGAGAAATATTTTTTTCATAGATATTCCCCTTCCAATTTCAATTAGCATTTGGATTTCTTTGGATCTTCGAAAATATTCATATGACAAAAATCCCTGTCCTATTGGCCGGGTTACGGGTGACGTCATCCCTCTTCCACCGTCATCACTACTCGATAGGATCGTGACATAAAGGATTTATTAACTTATTTCATTTCTAAATCCCTTCTTTTGCACATTCTGTGGCTGGAAACGGTGTGGGAGCCACAAAACTGATGAGACCGCAATATAATGAAAGAGTCGCGAGCACTGCTGTGATGTGAGTAGAGCACTGAGGATGCACACATGTATAATAATTAACCCCATTAACTGTACTTCACCACAATCGCTATTTGCACTCGTCCTTCGCAATATTTATCTCAATAAAAACGCACCTAATTGCACCGTGTTTACACCTAGTCGTCACACATTGCAAAATTTAATGCCCTATTCAAGTGAGACGATGTACTTAAGTTCACTGCCATCGTTGGAAAACATGAATACGAGGCAATTTAAATTCAACCATCGCCCTTTACAATACAACCTATTAAAAGGCATGTTTCATCTTTTGAATGTATCGATGTCGACCATGTTTCATGGACATCCTAAAAATCCTTGTTAATTTTCCAGAGTGAAAAGTAAAAGACAAATTTCCAAGCTTGGAATACACTTTTATCAAAGTATGGAACCATTTGCTACAACACATATCCCGAACCATTAAATGCAATATTTCAAAGTTAACTCTCATAAATCGTACAATCATATACGCTGGACACTTAAAATAAAATATACAATGCATACGCTCAATTGAGGGACAAATTGAAATATTACAAATGAAAAATTACTTCCTATTAAAGAGAGTCAACAAAAAAGATAATAAGAACCTAACAAGCGTTGCACTTTGCCTGCCTTCACTACCTTCAGAGGAACGGAACTAAGTCATCGAATCTCTTCAAAATGGCCATAAAACTAGCATTCTAAGGTTTTGAAGTCCACATTCATGATTTATTTTTTTCCTTATCTTGACCTCGTTTAATTCATGTCAAAATACCTCTTGGAGTGTAGGTGGAGTTGAGGATGGTTTAAAATAAACAGAAACGTTGGCTAAAACTTTTTTGCATAACATACGTTGACCCACACTCCAAAAACTATTTCAACATGTCCACATTCATGGTGAACGTAGATTTTTTTAATCTACAAACATGTTCAATAGATTTTTAAAAAATACGATAAAATGTTTTCTTTCAAATGTTTCGATATTTTTAGGGACCAATTACAACAGAAGAAGCTGGCTGCATGAAACAAGGGACTGTGTAATCAGGGAGCACATTTATAAGCATTAATGAGTAAATTAGCCACGAAAAAAATCAGTTAGTTTAGTCAGGATTCGAACCCAGACCTGCCAAATGAGTTTTTCATGGCGATATCACCCTTGGTCTTCATACAAAAAAGGCAGTAATCAACTTAAAAAAAGAGGAGTCACCGAAAAAAGATGGGGATGTAAGTAAGTAATAAATTCATTAGAACTCACATTTGGAGCATATTTATTTATGGTAATGAATCACGGGTGATGACAGCAGCATAGACGTCATGATTGGAGGCTTTCCAAATGATGTGTTACAGAAAATGATGGAGATAAAGTAGTTGGATCGCGTGATTAATGTGGAAGTTCTGAGAGGAGTACGGGAGAAGAGCAGCCCTTTGAAAGCCTTGAGTAGAAGAGGGGACGATTTCATCGGCAGCATCGTATGACGCGATGGAAAAATGACAATTATCGTTGAGGGAAAAATGGAAGGCGAGGACAGCGGAGGGAGTCATAGAATCAGTGGCGTCTTGCCCATAAGGACTCTCGGACGCCGCCCCTCCCAAATATTTGAAAAAGTAAAACAAAAAAATATCCATTAATTTATAATTATACATCTAATTAATCAGAGTGTTTTTTCAGTCGCATACATCGAAAGTGTTGGAAAAACACGAAAAGAAATAGCGCGAGAAGTTCGTATTTGTAGCCGTGGGGCGCTGGCCAGATCATCCCAATCCATCCCCATGCAGTTATATGGAGAGTGGTAGTGGTGGGGGCCGCTGGTGCTATGACGCGTCTAACGTTGTGTCTTATGGAAGTCTTGGGACGTCGTCCGAGAACAAGGTGGTAAAGGTACCTTCTATCACCTTGGTCCGAGAATGCGCAGAGCGACGTGTGAGTTGACATCGCTGCGCAGGCCGGCGCACAGTGGGCGGAAATCGGAAAAAGCCGGACAAAATTACAAAATGGCTTTTTTTGAGTTATAAACTTGAAACTTCGCAGGTATACTCAAAAATGATTGAAATTTATTGATATGTACTTCATTTGACATAGATCCTACCCGTTACTGAGATACAGAGGCTCAAACGTGAGCAAATTTCCATAAAAACGCCCGTCTTCAATTTTCTCTGAAAATCTTCCAAAGTAAGTGAATGGTGAAGTTATGGGTGTATTTTTGCCGAATAAAAAACCACATAATCTGTTAGCATGGTGTTTTTTCTTTAAGTTTCCGTAATCTTAAAGAATACAGCCCATAAATTCTTACCGTGCAGTAACAAAATGGCGGATACTGTTTTTCGACGAAGTTTTACATTTAGGTAGAGTTTCAAATAGGTTTTCGGCAAGGTCGCGCAGAGTAACTTATATGAGAGCATTGCTTGAAGATTTCTTGAGGTCTTTATGCAGTTTTCTTTGAAATAAGTTTGCGTCGCCGGAAATTACATTGATTTTTCGATCGCGCGGCAGGGTTCTTCTCCGCGCGTCGGGAGTTGGATTAGCCGCGCCGCGGTAAGGTTATTGAAGCTGTATGGGTATTAACGCTCAACATTCACCGTTTTTATGTTTTACTTCAAGACACCGATTCTCAAATGGTCTATGGTGAAGACAGTGGAGGTTTGTCATGCGAAATCCATAACATTTCCGGAATATGCTTTGCATTACTTTCTCAATACTTTTACGGGAGTTGGTATTTTTGTAAAAATCTATTTCTTTCAAATTAATTGAATAAATACTATTCCACATTTAGCTTTACGTTACAAAATTCATACTTTATTTATACGTACCGACGGATCAATATTGACATAAATGGCGTGAATAAATTATTCTGCGAGAACGTTGCGCTTGATAAAGGAAACTTACCCATGCGGGACTCGAACCCGACACTTCTTTGACAGGCGAGCATTTTACCCCGCCGCCACCCAAGTCGGCAAATTGACCAAATAACGAACTGCAAAAAGCGTCATTAAATCTAATATTTTACTCTTGAGATGAAGAAAATGTTCAAGAAGATGGCTAATAATGCAGTGTTCAGTGACTAACATTACTAATCATGAACATAGATTACTGATGGCAACTAAATAATCAAAATTTTATGGACGAAAATTATGGATCGCGTGACAATCTCATGTTCTGCACCTACAGTAAGCACTAGAAAGTTGTTGAAGCAGATACGATGAAGACAGGGTAGTTTAGGTAAACAATTCCACGGGAACTTCTAGATTTTATAAAACGTGTATCATACCCTCAGTTCTACTTTGACTGTGGTGAAGGAAAGTTAAGTTCTATTGAGTGCGCAGAATTTGTGAAAGCGATTTTAATTTGCTTTTGGAGCGTAGAAATTTCAAACTTCCACTTGCCTGTAAGTACGTTTTTGAATAAATCCCCGAACATCTTTTTCAAAATAGTTATTTTAATTTATATTATCAATTTTAGCTGAAAATTTTCTTAGCATTCCTTTCCTAACTAAAATAAATTAAAATTAAAATTATCAAATGCCACTGTTTAAATTCTAATCGATACGACATATCCAATATGCATTCAGAAAATCATATGTGGCAGTGCAGCGTACACAAACCAACAGAATATTTATCGATATCAGGTGAACGATATTTTACATCTCCTAAGTTATTCATACTCGACGCTATTGCACCGCAGATTTAGAACCCCATGATTCAGCTGTCCTTCAGTGTGTTGCAAACTAAAAACTATCGTTTTTCTTAATTTCGAAATGACTATACTTCCCTGTAGGATAATAAATTATATGGGTTTTAAGATTAAGAAAAAATTAGGAAAATAAGGTAAGCAATGTAAGCATTACTTTTCCGTTGATCATGGTCAGTAGTAAACAGAACTTGATCGTGTAAAATCCAGAGTTGAAATAATTAAGGCCATCCACCTGTCTTTCGATATAGGTAATGTCTTTCTGATTTTGTAACTTATTTTGTCTCTTTTTTTCACCTAAAGCGGATGGGATGACAAAATCGTGTCGACGTCGGCAGTGGATTTTCCCAGATAGTGTCATCTAAAATTGTAGAGCCTATATGTGAGAAGTGCCTCCGATGTAATTTAAATTCTTTATCAAAAGTTTAGAGATAAATGTAATTAACCAAGGGAAAGTGGAAACTTCAGTCGTTACCTGTAGCGCCTTTGTTACCTGCTGCTTTTTAATCAAACTAAGAGATACAAGGGAACTCATGACTAGGAATTTATCTGAAGCATCTACTTGTTGCCACATTTGCTTATATTGAGAGTGGCCCGAACTTCCATCAAAACCGTACTTTGAGATTAATCTGTAGTTCACCACACATTTTAATTCTTGAGAGGTGGAAGTGGTGGCTAAGCAGGCTATTGTTTCCAATATGGTGTGGTTCAGTGGTGCTTGAAGGTTTACTTCGCACATGGTCTCAGTTATTTTAATTCCTTCGTTATAAGCTGCCTTTTTTTGCTATCGCTATTCTATCATAACTGGGATACAATTCGTGTCCATGGCTCAGAGCTGTCCTACGAAAAGACCGATGCTGATGCTTGGTCAAATCAGAGGCAATCATCAATGACAGTGCCTCTTCCACTGTCATCTCAGGGTGGACCTTTTCACTCGTCCTCCACTTTGAAAGAACTCTCTTAGCCCGAGTAGGGGTCGTAGTTGTTATTTCTGCAATTAGGTGAGCTGCTGCAGTGTCTCCCCTCTCTCTCAAACTCACAGATGCCGCGAGAGCAAGCTCAGCAGTAGTATCAGTAGTTTTTAAAGTTTGAATTTTCTTCTGCGTGATCTAACACATTAGGTGCGACATTTTTTTGGCCGCCCTGGAATGCCTGGCAAATATAATATGAATCTTGTAGCATGAAGCTACAGGGGGAATTTTATTTAGTCAATCAATTTGAGAGGAATAGATTTTTACAAAAATACAATACTCAACCGGCTGTCGTTCAAGTATCGGGAAAGTGATGCATAACAAATTCTGGAAATGTTATAGAGTCAGCGAGCCAACTTTTGTATCGACACAAAAATCATTCATTATTTCGAGAACTCTCTACCCATTTCTTAAGGTATGGCCATAGGATGCGTTTTGTCAGGAAGTCATTGAGAAAATTCGGAGCATCAGGGCCTTGTCTTGAATTCAGCCTCCGCGATAAATAATGGAGCAAATATTTTTTACCGAGTGAATGATTTTTTTACCAATTCCAATATTATTTTGTAGATATCAAGTCATGTAATAATGTGAGGTGGCATTTTCTATGGAATGGCGGATGGAGACTATGTAAAATTTAGAAATAATAAATTTGTCGAACCTATGGTTATCCAATGCCCTAATGCGTACACGGGGAGGAACGTATGGTAAACGTGTAAAGACATGGTAATCTGTATGTCAAAGTAGAACTGAGGGTATGATGCACATTTTAAAAAAGCTAGAAGTTCCCATGGAAATACCTACGTTAAGACGGCCAAGGGCTCCGCTCCAGGGTGTCATAAAACGACCGTTTTCGAAATTAGAATCCTGAGGGTCAGGGATCGGTGATATAAGAAGGTATAAGGGTTTCAGCTGGTATCTTTCTGGTAGGTCTTTTTGTACGAGTCCCTGGGAAAACAACTCACTTTGTCGAGGTTTGAACGCTTTTAATAGAAGCATGGTCTTCGATCGTATCCAAAGATAACGAAATGAACTTCGATGAAACGTGCAAGTACATCGCATGAAAAACCTCCACTGTCTTCACCATAGACCATTTGAGAATCGGTGTCTTGAAGTAAAACATAAAAACGGTGAATGTTGAGCGTTAATACCCATACAGCTTCAATAACCTTACCGCGGCGCGGCTAATCCAACTCCCGACGCGCGGAGAAGAACCCTGCCGCGCGATCGAAAAATCAATGTAATTTCCGGCGACGCAAACTTATTTCAAAGAAAACTGCATAAAGACCTCAAGAAATCTTCAAGCAATGCTCTCATATAAGTTACTCTGCGCGACCTTGCCGAAAACCTATTTGAAACTTTACCTAAATGTAAAACTTCGTCGAAAAACAGTATCCGCCATTTTGTTACTGCACGGTAAGAATTTATGGGCTGTATTCTTTAAGATTACGGAAACTTAAAGAAAAAACACCATGCTAACAGATTATGTGGTTTTTTATTCGGCAAAAATACACCCATAACTTCACCATTCACTTACTTTGGAAGATTTTCAGAGAAAATTGAAGACGGGCGTTTTTATGGAAATTTGCTCACGTTTGAGCCTCTGTATCTCAGTAACGGGTAGGATCTATGCCAAATGAAGTACATATCAATAAATTTCAATCATTTTTGAGTATACCTGCGAAGTTTCAAGTTTATAACTCAAAAAAAGCCATTTTGTAATTTTGTCCGGCTTTTTCCGATTTCCGCCCACTGTGCGGCGGGCGTATAATCTGGCGTCTACTTGGTGCTGCCACAGAAAAGGGACGTACGGAATCAGAATGGTCTCTGTACTGGGTGTAGTTATACGATTTTAATTTTTAATTACTGGTAGGTATTGCTACATAAAATAAATTATCCCATTATGCTTGCGTTTTTTGGTTTTTGAATTCCGGAACACACAAAATCCAACCAGTTAAAGGCCGTATTGATGTAGGAAAACTATTCTCGAGTATTTGCCACTGTTCTGTTATGATTACGAATTTCAAGAACCTTATGGAAACTAATATTATAATGTTTAGGCCTGAACAATGTATTCATATCTTCCCGATGATTAGAAATGCAGTACCTATTTTTCAGATAAATTTATCAAAAGACCTGCAGTATTAGGAAAAATCATTTAACATTCCCCACTGATTTATAATTTAAGAAATAGGTGCGTGCGTGATAGGGTGAAGGATTAAACATGATTTAACCCGTCAAACGTGACTTTAAATAGAGTCATTCAATGAACGCCAAGAAGTTCCGCGTACAATGCACCTTTTGTGTGTAGGTTCATCATTTTTCTAGCCGTCCTTGTTCTATTAGTTCATGTTCACCTAATTCCACAGCGGCAGAGCGGTAGCTGTCTGACGGAAAATGTCCACTTGGGTCTGATTTAAGTGGCTTCGAAGAGTTCATATCAGTGCGGAGATCCTTACAGCTCCTATCTGAGGTTCAGAGTCGTCTTCTTTTACGATCTAGAATTTATATTCTATTATATCATTCAAGAATCAACGCGAACACCGTAATCAAAGTTTACATCTGCAATAGCAAAGCGCGGGCATTCTAGTAGTGTTAATTGTTACCTAGTGGAAGTCAGTGACACTCCCCTCCCTCCTCAGGTGTTTCAAGTGTCATTGCTACCTAAATCTTTGCAAATTTTGAATAGATTTGACAAATAACGCATTATGATTGCAAAACGAACAACATAAGTGTATTGCGGGCATATCCGCACGAAGAATGTAGGCGCTAAAACCTAAAGTTACGTATTTTCGTTTGTATTTGCAAAATATCGCAGCAAATATATTTTTATTCTTCAAGATCATTGATCAGTATAATCGAGAGTCCGGACTAAGCCGATCCGTATGACCGAGAGTCTACTGCATTTAGTATTTATTAATCAAGCTTTATTAGGAAAACTAGGTATTTTTGTTGAAAAAAACGGAACATATGGCATCACAAAATTCTATTCCTAGATTGCCGTAACAACTTAATAAAATACACGAAATATTAAAATATTATGACCCCCCGGCATATGACTCACGAGCCGCCACTGCATAGAATGGACCAGGAATGGAAGGATGCAAAATAGAAGACTGGTGCAGTTTTTATGAGAGTAGTTGATAAGATAAGTGAATGGAGAAATTCGTCAACCCGTAATTTGGATTGATGTCTGTTGTTAACGATGATGAATTAACTAAAGAAATTTAAACTAATTTTACGTAAACGGTCTCAATTTATTTACTTATGGCTTATTCATATAATTTAACTCTCTACCATTTTATTTACTAAAGAATACTAGAGGCTAAGGATATATTCTCTTTTAATTACAATTTTAGGCCATCTATAAAATTTAATACCTTCACAAATCGATGATCATACAGTTGCTGAAATTTTTTTCATGATTTCAAATTAAAATGTCGATTTAGGAGTGAATGTTTTGCGGAACAAAACAGTGTGCTTCGAAATTCAAGTAGCCAAACGGGGCAAGAACGAGTATGAAGTCCGTCAGAAAGAAAAAGAAGTAGAGCAAACGGATTGAAAGAAGGTTCGTGTGAAAGTCGGAAAGCGCGCCCTCCCACACTCTGCTCATGAACCCATCGAGTGAGTGCACTTCCAGTATCAGGATTGGCAACGGGGTGATTCCATTAACAAACGCATCAAGACGGTGGGTGGGTGATTCCAATGCTCGCCGAGATTCGAAATTGGAAGCAATCGGACATAAAACGGCTAAAAATACCATATTTGCACGCGAATTTCCCGCTAAATTATTACTGGTTTTACTGGAGTTTACCATATGGAGTCGAGCGTCAACGAAATTGGTCTAAGCACCACGCTCGTTCCGAAAACTCATAAAACTCTATCCACTCCACCGATCCCTCCTGGCGGGGAGCCAATAGTTTAAAATAGGCAAGCAGGCAGAAAGTGGGTCACTGGAAGTAGTAGCAGTAAAAACCATCGTCCGCTACAAAATGGAAGATTCCTAGCGATCCCAGCTGACGACTCGAGAGACTATCGCCAAGAACTGCCGAACCAATATCAGTGGCACATAGGGGAAGGAGGCCCGGGCATATGTGAATGGAAAGTGCAAGAAAAAAAGGTACAATTACACAATCAGCGGAACTTTTTTTCATTATTAATCAGTACCATGTTTCGCAAACTTTCGACTGAGCTATTAAAAAAATAAGAACTTAAATGGTAACTTCTCCTAAAATCAATTAAATAAAAACTTACCAATTATCCGTTTTGCCCGTGGTATCCGGGCAAAACGGATACGCCATAAGAGCAAAAAGGATAACTTGAAAAATTAAAAAGTTAGTCGTGACAGTCATTTCAGGAGTAGTTAGCAGCCCACTCTCGCATATGACGTAGAGTTCTCGTGTTCCCATCATTGTCCCTGGCTGCACTATATTTAGTCTTCGATAATCGACTCACTGTATTTTTCAGTACACACCAAGCAAAAGTATATGGAAGTCACATCAAAGTTATGTTTCTCCTCCGAAACGAACAACAGACCTAACCGTTTTGCCTTAAGTCACAATATTAGAAAGATGTATCAAACTTACAGATACATTTGGCGGTCAGTGGAAGACAACAGTCACATGTTAAACAAAATAAATGTGCCATTCAACAAAGTATGTTTGATAGATTAAACAAAGAACATAGAAAGTATGATTGATAACTAGATAATTAGTACAAAATAATATTGAAGAATAAAAATATAATTTTTATAAAAAAACTCGCTTTGTTTAAAAGAAGCAAATAACTGCATACGGCCCCTTAAATTATTGAAATTTTCAAATATGATTGATGAGAAAGTAAAATAAGATTTAGGAGAAAATTTCAGATATAAAAAAACGAAAAACAAAGTGCGCATGTAAGATTACATTCGCTTTCGCAAGGAGACAAATCTGATATACATTGACCAGCAAATATTAATGTTATAATCCCTCATGCGCACCACGTTGTGTCCCTGGGTCATTTTGTATTTCACACGTATTATTAAGTTTAAAAAACAAATAAATGTTATAAAAATTATCAGTTATAAACCAAAAGGGCATTAATTTTCATCAGACGCTCCATCTGGAGAAAGTCATAATTAAAATAATAGAAATTTAAAGTTAATGCATCTCTCAAAAGTTTATAAAACTGGTGTGAAAACCAATATCCTCTTCTTTATTCACATTCAGAGAAAAAGAGCAAGGAGCCATTTTAGGAGGAAAAGCAGCTACTGCTCCTCATACATGTGAGAAAAGCAAGAGCTAAAAAACTTGAATCAAGAGAGAGAAATTTGAACTGTCCCATTCCTCCCTTGTTTACTCCAGCTGATACATAGATCATCAGCATAAACAAGAGATGTTGAGACTGCTGGTCAGAGCGAATATTTAACTGCCAGGCTGCCAGGGTTGTATATAGAAAATTGCTCCCCCGACCCTAGCCAGGAAAGAAGCTTATACTTACCTAGAAAACGGTTGCTCGGACATAACAACATAGTGGATTTTGGTCCAGTATTGATTTTAACCTTTTTTTACCTCTAGAAAATAAAAAAAAACATAAACTGCTGTTGCGTTTTGCTATCTTGAGCGACCTAGAATGTTAACCAATTGACCTGATACATTTAGCATTATTATTCTATCGAGAGGTTATTTTAAGAGGCATGACTTGACAATCCAAGGAAACTTAATAAATAATTCACTCGAGGCGTTAGTAAAAGTACAGATAGTAAAGTGCAGCTACGACGTTATAGATCTTGAATCAATGTCATACATTCGCCACAATTAATTGGGAGAACAACCAAAAACAACCATGCCCCCTCACGAGAATTCGAACACGCAGCCTCTGGATTAGCAGATGAGAACATCTCCCGTTGCTACTGAGGCGTAATTATTGTTTATCCGAAAAATAATTAAAACAAACGAGTGGTAAAAATCAAATTCACACCATACAAGTCATACTTCCCATTGGAAGATTCTCAATTGGAAACTCGCAAAAATTCATTGAAATTGGCTGTGGATTTACTTTTCCTGGTAGTTTCCCTACCCGAGCGAAGCAAGCGCCTAATGTCATATAGAGACTCAGTCAGTTCCTTGGGAAATATAGCATTATAACTTTAAACCGTAAAGTGATACAAGGGTAGAGAGTGCGACAGGGAGAAACGCTAATGGGAGTTTGAGCCCATTAGGATTCCCAAGGAACCAAGGTTCATTTCACACGACTATCGTGTAACAAGATATTGGTATGGAGTGGCTTTCGCAAGATGACTGCACCTTATCTTATTAAATTAAGCAAGTTTCAGCTTGATACCTAGTTGAATGTTGAGCCAGAAGCCCGTGGTCTAATGCTGTCGTATTAATGGAGAAGTTTATTCATTTCAGCAGTTGAAAATCGTGGGTAACTGAGACAAAGTCGTCTCACTGACAATGAGTTACGAACTCGTGGTCTCGGGGTTAACAGATGAGGACAGATGACGCCCAAGGTGTTATGACTGTTTGTCGGTATACACTCAAGACCAATGAACATTACATCATTTCCACACCCAACAAGTCACACTCCGCATGCAAAGATTACCATACATCATTGTCAAAGATTCAAAGCAATTCTCTGTTCTCCTGTCTTATTTTTTCCTGATAAGCACATACTCGCGAATAGAGGGCTGTTTTCATTCATATAGTTAGGTGGAAAGGACAGCGTTCCATCTTCAAACCTTAAAATGATCCAAGGGTGGGGCGGGAGAGGCGTTAATGCGAAATTTAGTCCATTTGAGTTTCAAAATAATCAAAGTTAATATGCTTCATGCACAGAGGCCGTAAAACGAAATATTTAATGGATTTGATTGGTCATCATGGCTTTCGTGACTGTATGCCGGAAAAAAAATCCGAAAAGGATTTTTTTAAACCACATAACAACTCATACTCCTCATGCAAATATTCCCATGCATCTACCCAAAGGATTGCCTTCCGCTTTCCTTTTCCTGGTGGGCATATATATCCTCGCGAAGTGAGCGCCTGTTTTCATTTAGGAAGTTAGTTGGCCCTTTGGGAAAGACAACATTCCGTCTCGAAACCGTAACGCGATACAAGTGGGGAGGAGGCAATATGGAGTCTGAGACAATTGGATCCGCCCACAAGTTATTCCGACGACTCCCCGTTCGCCGTTTCCACGCGCGCCCTTCCAATTTCACTGGCTGTCTTCATTAAGGGCACAAGAAGCTCTCCAAAACACCCCGTGCGCGCACCCTAATAAGCCAATAACGTCCCCCCCCCCTACCCTCTCAAAAAGGAGTTTAAAGGAAGAGCCCTGGTCGTCCCTCACTCGAAATCACACGACTTAAAGGGGATTACTTTCGCTCCGATGCGCTACAGCGAAAGAGGGAGGGACCATTCGGCGAGATAGAATCTTGTGCCTCTTTTTCTGGCCGCCCCAGATGGCGGTGGGCCCCGAAACTCCTTCAAGGGCCAAGCACTCGCGAGGGAAATATGAGCGCCGAAACACGAGACGAGGAGTCTAATGAGATATATGCAGCCGGAGGGTGGGGCGATGTCGCCTCGTGCAAGTTTCATTCCTTAACCACGAGGAAACATCAGAAGTGGGGGAGCTAAAACATTCTCTAAAGCTAAGCACCCACTTCTGAAAGCGACAGTGATTGCAACCTAAACTGCTAGAGGAAGGATATTATAAGTTCCAAAAGAATCCGATAATTTTCGCAATAAGCCGAATGTGATACAAAGCTGTATGCTTTTAACCAAGCAGCTCCTTTACATAATTCAGAGGGAAAATTAAAAAAATCGATTCTTACGAAACCGTAAAGCGCTACGCTCTAGATTACACTCTTCACATGCCTTTTGTTTAAATGATTACATAATGACCCTCAAATCAACTCTTTACTGTGTGTGAACCCCTCATTTCAAATGCGATTCCCTTCCTTGAGGTACATACTGCCGTGTCGGTTTCGCAAAATGCTGCACAAATAGTTGAACTGCTCCACATGTTCAAGTACGTGGCCAGATACTTCTATCTTGAACCTCAATTTCCTTGCTTGCAATCATTTGGAATACATTACCAATATGGAGAGAGGAAAAAATAAAGAAATTTAAATTAAAAGCCTTTACGCTACGTTCTGGGATTACTTTCGGCACCTTTCCACACTGATTTCGCACTCGATCACCCCTTCCCTTCCCCTCAATCACCTCTCCGCCAATCCCTCCAATCAATCAATCTCACAGGAGTCATCGCACTCTTTCCCATCCTTCCACCAAGCGCCACCTCCGCCCGCCCTCTCCCGTTCGCCGTTGATAATAACTGCTCAGCGACCCGTCACGTCCGCCAGGAGAACCGTTCACCGCGATGCACACACGCGAAACATATGAGAAGCGACGGTAATCCGAGGCCAAACCTACATCCAATCATGCAGTATAACCAATGCTATTCATATATAGAATTATTTATGCTCACGACTACATTTTACATTCGTTATCGAAGTATTCAATCGGTTAAGGAAGGCTTACATGGAGCAATTCGAGATTAACCCGATTCTCTAATCTCCCCTCCAAACTTGGACCTCCCTCTTCAATTCGCAAAAAGGCGAACTCTCTTTCATTTTGTATATAAATCCTATTCTCTCCCTTCCTTTACCTCGTTCACCCAATATTCTTCGCCTTCGCCCAGTTAATTTCTTTATTTCAGTAGTCCGACACCGTGTTCCTCACCTCCGTAATTCTTCTCGCTCTGAAGTAATGTCTGCCCTATCATTGGTCCCACTATCCTCCCGTAGGAATTTCCATGGTATTTCCTTCATTTACAATGCCTTAAATGGCAAGTTCCGATCCTCAGAAATGCTGCCTTTCTTTTCACTCCACATTAATGGAATGTAGAAGCACTGAAGGGGAGTATGAGGAGAGAATATCGGGAACTAGTGGACATCAGTGTACGGGAGATTGAAGGTACGAAGTCTGTTGAGGAAAGATGGGATAATATTATAACTGGAATAGCTAATGCGGCGGAGAAGTCAATTGGCTACGTTGACAGCAGAAGGATAAAGAAGCCTCGGGTTACGGAGGCGATGGTAAAAGAGATGGAGGAGAGAAGGAAGTGGAAGAGCGTGGACACAGAGGAGGGAAAAAGAATGTATAGAGAGCTAAATAATCGATTACGTCGTGAAACTAAGAGGGCAAGGGAGGCTTGGTGGAAAGTACAGTGTGAGGAAATGGAAAAGTTCCAGAAGGTTGTAGAAGTAGGCGCGTTGTACGCCAAAGTTAAGTCGCTATAGTGCGGCAAAAGAGGACAAGCCATGTTTAAAATTAAGGCTAAAGATGGGAGAGTGCTAACCGAGCGAGAAGAGGTACAGAGTAGATGGAAGGAATTAGTGGAGGATCTGTATGACGGAAGAAACAGGCCGGAGAGATTGAGTTTAGAGGATGAAAGTGCAGTGGAGGAGGACAATCTTGGGCCGGGGATATTAGATTCGGAAATAGGGAGAGCACTTCGTGATATGAAGGCTAGGAAAGCGGTAGGAGTTGACAATATCCCGTGTGAGCTTCTGAAGAATCTAGGGAAGGATAGTAAGAAAAGGTTTTTCGAACTAGTTCGCAGCATCTATGAGGAAGGGTGTTGGCCGAAAGATTTCGTGAAGACGGTTTTAATTCCGCTTCCGAAAAAGAAGAAAGCTGTGGAATGCGGAGATTATAGAACTATCAGCCTAATATCGCATGCGGCGAAGGTGGTACTGAGGATATTGAACAGACGAATGGAGGCAAGGGCAAACGAGTATTTGGGCGAAGATCAATTTGGTTTCAGAAAAGGGAAATCAACTCGTGATGCAATAGCAGTAATGAGGTCCCTCGTCGAGAGGAACCTAGAATATGACCAGGACGTATATGCCTGTTTCGTGGACTTTGAGAAAGCATTTGATAGGGTGAACTGAGTTAAGCTGATGGATATTCTCAAGAGAATAGGTGTAGATTGGAGGGATAGACGACTGATTCGTAATCTTTATATGGCCCAGACTGCGCAAGTGAGGGTAGCGGGCGAGGGATCTGGGTGGGCAAGCATTGGCCGAGGTGTAAGGCAAGGCTGTCCTCTATCGCCGCTGCCTTTTAACGTATACGCTGAGGAGATGGTAAGAGAAGCGTGGGACGAGTTGGAAGCTGGAGTGAAAGTGGGAGGAATGACGTTGAAATCGGTAAGGTTCGCGGATGATCAGGCGCTGATTAGCCAGTCAGCGAGGGGATTACAGGCTCTAGTGGATGCGTTATACGAGCGGTGCGAGGAGTATGGGATGAGGATTAATCACAAGAAGACTAAGGTAATGAGGTTTTGTAAAGTATCGCGAGCAAGGAATGTGAGACTCAAGATAAAAGTAGGTGGGGAAAAACTTGAACAGGTAGAGCAGTTTAACTATTTGGGCAGCACATTAGAGGAAAACGGACGCAGTAGCAAATACATCAGAAAGCGAATTGCACTAGCAAAGGAGGCGTTCATGAACAGGAAGGAGCTTCTGAGAGGATCGTTATGTAAGAGTTTAAAGAAAAGGTCAGTGAAGGGTTTGATTTGGAGTGTAGCTCTCTATGGTGCCGAAACATGGATACTGAGGAAAGAAGATGAGAGAAGATTGGAGGCATTCGAGATGTGGGTATGGAGAAGAATGGAGAGGGTAAAATGGACGGAGAGGAAAAGGAACGACGAAGTGCTGGATATGGTGGGTGAGGAGAGGCAGCTTTTGGATGAGATACGGAGGAGACAGAAGGTATGGATGGAGGGAGTACTCAGCGGGGAGGGAATGTTGAAAAAGGTGTTAGAGGGTAGAATGTTAGGGAAACGAGGGAGGGGAAGGAAAAGAGTAAGATTTTTGGATAGATTGAAGGGGAGTAGGCCTTATAGTGAATTGAAGAAGGCGGTAATGGAAGGAAAGGAAGGCTCCCATATCACTTCTTTAGTACTCCATGCCAACCTACCTTAATCGGTAGAATACTTTAATAATAATTCCCTCCCGCTCCTTCCGTAATAACCACCTACTACACCAACCTAAATTCCGTCTTTCTCTCTCTCAGAGATCACTTTTTTACAGACTCCCTACCTCTTTCAATGCCATTTCGAGTACTCACCCTTCCCTGGATCTTTCAATGCCCATAAGATTATTCAAGAGGAAGCTACGAAAAGCCATCTACTAAATCCCTTTTTTTCTTTTTTATATCCTTTTTATAGTTTTTTTATAGTTTGCATTTGTTAAAGCTGCAGATTTTGTGTTTTGTATTCAATATAAAGGCCATTTTGGCTGTGTTTGAATAATTAAATAGATAAATAAATAAAATAAATAAATATTCTTCCTTCAAACTCTCTTTTCGGCATCCCTTCCCCGCTCAGAACTCGCTCTATCCATACCTTGTCTCCTCCGTATCTCATACAGAAGCTGCCTCTCCTCACCCACCATCCCTAGCAATTTGTAGTCCATCTACCTCTCTGTGTCCACTTTACCTACTCTATTCTACTCCACACCCACATTTCGAACACCTCCAGTCTTTCGTCGTCCTCCTTCCTCAGTGTCAATGTTTCCCCACCGTACAGAGCTACACTCTCCACCAGCCTTTTCTTCACATCATTCTTATATTATCATTACTAGGAGCCCTACAAGCCCCCCGTTCCTCATTGAACTTTCCATTTCCATTCAGAATAAGGCCTGCCCCATATCATCTCACCATATACATTTATAAATCCTAACCTCTTCCTCCCTCTCCATGCTCACTGAACATTCTTCCCCGTCTACACCGTTTGCATCACACCCACCCGCTTAGCATTCACTCCATCGGCTATTTACAGTTCCTCTTTTTTAACTGTTTAGATCACTTCTGGTAGGAATCAATGCTTCCATTTTCACTCATAAATATATATTTAAATCGGCTAATAGAATTACCGTTGTTAATTAGGTTATCATTGGTCGAATTAAAAATAAAATAATAACAAATAAAGGAAAGCACAAAAATGCCTCTCGTTTTAGAAGAGAAATCACACAAAATGAGACAAGCAAATCACTAACCAAAGGTTCCCATTTAATATGACGGCGAAACTAAAGCTAAAGTTAAGGTATGAACAATTTCAAAGCCGGGGAACTTATCATTTCCTAAGTAATCGTAGTAAAACTATGCATATTGGGAAAATTTACGACAACAAACATAATTTACTGCGAAAGATAAGTAAAAAGAAATATTGATTGAAATTTATTACAGAGACCAAATTTTAAGAAGATTTAATTGTCAAAAGTAAAATGTAGCGATTGCATCACCGCTTACGTTGGCTAAGCCGTCGGATCTTCCTAGGTTAGGGCGCAAGAACACGGGAGATGTTTTAACAGGGCAAATACGAGTCAAGAGCACGTTGTATAACACCTCTGAGATTCTCAAATGCCACACCCAAGGAGGAAGGGGAAAACCGCGTGGGTGATAAGAATGGTTTTTCATGGAGGACGACTGTCGTCAAACGAAAATGTTTCTATGGCACGCCCTCCCCTCGTCTTTAAGTTAAAAAAAATGCACCCAAGCACACCCTGCCACCTCTCTTCCCAGCGCCAAATCCTATATGAACCCAACACATTTCCTCCATTACGTATCCCCACCTACCCCAACCAAGGCCCAGATACTACTCCTTTCCATCGACTTCATAACCTCAATAACACCCTCCCTTGTTTTAGCACTTTAATAGCCAATTTTCAAGTAGTGTTTTCAATAGTTCAAAAATTTTCATTTATTTCACATGCCGACGTGGACTCTTAAATAATACCGAGAATTAGCAATGCAATACTACTGTGAAATTGTAACTCATTTTATCCTCCACTCTGACAATAACAGATAACAATATTTGCCGTGAATCCATCGGGTTCAAGAGTAGTCATCTATCTATCTATCTTTATACAACAAAGCCCCTCATTCATTCATTCGACCACTCATTCATTCACTCAGTCATACAAATGTTTGGGGTGAACGAGACAAGATACGACACAAAGTCTAATGAAGACCCCCTCTAAAATTGTCTGAAACCCCAGGAAAAATTATGAAAACAATAAATTTCCACTTATTTAACTGTCCATTCAATTAAAATTGGGTATGGGGATTAGTTCAAATAATAGCCACCAAATTCCAATGGCGGCGCGGCAGTCATACAAACAAACAATCATAGCAACATATTTGTTTATGCAAACAAGAGGAGCTAAATTGGGAAAGAAGATATAGGAATTAAAACGAAAGGATGATAAAGATAAGGTAGGATATTTACTTAGTAATTTTTGAAAAGTCAATCTTTTAATGGCTTCTTTCCGTATGAACTAAAGTTTGATCATATTAAAGCGTATTCAAACGAAAAGAGGAGAAATATAAGGTAAACAAACCTTCATTAAAAGATAGGTAGGTAAAAATGATTTTACTTTCATTCTTTGTGATGGTGATAACGTTTTATTTTTCTTTACGTCCTTTTTCTGTTACTAACCTTTTTAATGTGCAATGTTATCCGTGAGCTGGTGCATCAATGGCAGTGAATAATAGAATATGGAGAATAAGTGCGATTATAGAATCGAAAGTGTGGTTGTTATTAATTCCATAGTTAACAAGTGCACATAATGCAGTTCCTCTCTTGTTGTCGATACACGATTGCAGTAGAAAGATATCTAAACAATCTTTCCTTAAAAGATAGGTAGGTAAAAATTAATTTTAGGGTTTTATTTTTCTTTACGTTCTTTTCCTTTTACAATTTTGTGAGCTGGTGCATCATTGGAAATGAATAATAGAATATGGAGGATAAGTGCAATTATAGGTATTTCTTATTTAATTATTTGTCTTACGAAAAGCATGTTTCATTGAGTGACTAAGTTATTTAGCTGAAATATGTTCAAAAGCATGACATTTATGATGCCTCGTTCATCAAAAATTGTCATCTGCACCTCACCAGATGATTTAATTTCGCATTATATTGGATATTAAAGCTGTAAGAAGATGTTTGTGTATACCGACTCATTAAAAATTTATAGAGGTTTTCTTGAAGTGGTATCATTCGCGATCATGACGAAAAATCTTTCAATAAAATCCTCATTTCTAAATTCGTCATACTAGGCCCAATCATGCTAAGGATCTCCAATTTGTGCATTTTCTCTAGATATTGATATTTAGTTCCTGCGTAATTCTGTTGTGTGTATCGTCCTCTCTTAAGCTAACGTAGGGAAACTACAGTCACATCTTATTCCTATTTCAAGAATTTGGTTGAATGATGTGAAAAATAATTAATAAACGTGTTTTTTATATTTATCATGGCAACCGATTAGCTTGGTCGATAAAGTCTGTTATGACGCGTCGGGGCCCGTGTTCAGTACCCTATGCAGGCACATCTCCTCTCCGCTTTCTTGTATTTATTCTCCTCCTCCTATAACTCCTAATTTTATGATTTTCAATCAGATCAATGTTTTTCTGGGATGAAATTCTTTCATATGCTCACGCTACGTAGCGTTTATTATGCATTTGGTCTCTGTTGTTTTATCGATCTGATGGGTGCGATGTTGATATTATTTATCAAACTACACTTATGAAACTTGTTTGTTAGAAGTAACAGAGGTACTATTTAACACTCGATATGAATCCAAATTGCGAAGCGTTCGATCAGAAACTGGTATTCCTAACTAGGTTTTTTGCCGTGTTTACTCGCTTTCTATAATTCTTTATCAATTAAAATGTAGTTTACTGTAGTTCATTGTATTTCGTAAATTCGTTATATTATGATATTAAGTAGGTATAAATTGAGTGTTACAGGGGAACATGCTCTCAAAGTTATTTTGTATTTGAATTGAATAAGTTAGAAACTCCGTCAGGCTCATAGAAATCCATTTTATTTTTTTAGTCCCTCAGAAAAACGTTCCTCTTCTATTTTATTTTCATATTATAACCGACGTACCATACGCTCGTTTTACCTGAAAGTGTAAATATTACTTATATCTAATCTAGCCCATTGAAAAGTAAAATATCCGTAAGTAGCAAGCGGCATACAAAAAGTATAAGACCTTCCATAGTGACCAAAACTAGGCCGAAGGCCTTTTTCGGGAGGTCTAGGGGGGCCGAGCCCCCCGAGCGAGCAAAGCGAGTCATTATCATAAACCCACAATCCTAAAATTGCTTTGACGCAGCTCTCCATTCCTCTCTCCTATCCCCTTGTCTTTTCAGAGCGACGAATTTCTTCTCTTTTACATCCTAAATCAACTGTCCTATTACTTACTCTGCCGTCTGTTCTACTAACTCGGTCGATACATTTTATCTTCTCAAGAGTAGTAACTAGTATAGTATACCCTAGAGAAGACTATTCCGCCAAATATTATAGTATTCTCTTGATCATTAGGGTACTCTAAATCTGAACGTCACTTTCTTCATCAAGTAGTCTAAATTAAGAGTGCCAAGCAAGGAATGGATGTGGATGGATTTCTTGTAATATAAGGCACAAAATTTTCTTGGATGCCATTAAAAAGAAGGAGGAGATTCTTCCCTAGTCCTGACTCTCGCCTTTCTTACGGATCGAGAAAAAAAAAGAGAAGGGAGCGTCGCGCACTGATTGGAGTGCTCTCTCGATCGGAAGCGGAAGACATTATCTAGGGTGGGGGAGGAAAAAAGCTAAACGGAGTGAGAGGGTGGGGGAAGGGTTGAAGGGTAGGGGGAAGGGGTTCCTTTAGGGGATGAGGGAAGGGAATAAACGAGTATATGTACTATACACTAGAGGGGAGAAAAAGTTCCAGCACCGAAAAAATGGTATTCACAAAGCAAGAAGGCTATCGTCATTTAGCAAAAGTCGTCTGCTGTAAAAACCTATTCTTCTCTCCAACGCCTTTTACGAGTCGAGCATCTTTTCTTGGTGGAGTACCGCAGGGCCGAAGTTATTAATGGCCACGATAATGTCGATTGACGCCACTATTTCCCCAATACGTTTCGCCAGCGCAAGGGATGGGTGACGTCACTTTGGATATCATCCGTACAGCAATGGGCCAGGGGATATGTTTTTGCAAAAGGTTAATTTTCACGCGGGGTGACTTCACTCGTCGCCTCGCATTTCGCTTGATTGCCTCCTCCGCCCATTTGTGTTCAGAGGGTCCCCTGGAGAAAACGTCACTCATCAACCAAGCAACATCTCCACGGGGGATGTCTCCGTAAAGCGAGGCGACAAGCACACGACCGCCACCGACAACCTGAACCTCAACTCTGCCCCGAAAATTCAACCCCACTCAACACCCGCAGCTCCTCCTCCGTCAAGATGATTAACACCTCCAGCAGAGGAAACCACGGAGGAAATTCCATCGAAGAATCATTGCCACCACCTAAGACGAGAGAAGGCTGGAGGCGCTTGAGACGTGGATGAGAATAGATAAAGTGGAGGGAGAGGAGGAGGAACGATGAAGTGCTGGGCATGGTGGGTGAGGAGATGCAACTTCTACAAAATATACGTACGAGACGGAAGGTCCAGGCGGAAGCGTGAGTAGGGCACTCATCGCAATTAGAGGCACTTTGTAATTTCCACTATTTTTGCCTTTCTAATCGAGACAAAAAAGACCTTGGCTACTTCCGTCACCAATTTAACCCAAAATCCAACGTCCGATTGGGATGCATTAATCTGTTCTCTTAAGATGCCTAACGTATTGGGACACCCTTCCAAAGTGGTGCCCCCCTTACATCCCACTCGGTCATTAATCGTCGCGCACTTTGGGACACTGATTCAAATTTCACAGATAGTTTCAATAATTATTATAGTATTCCACCGATTAAGGTAGGTTTTCATGGAGTACTTAAGAAGTATTCTGGCAGCCTACTATCTCTTCATGGAACTCTCTCTTCAAATCACAATAAGGCTTATTCCCTTTCATTCTATCTAATAATTCTGTTATCATCCTCACTCTCCCTGTATCTACCAAGCATTCTACCCTCTAACACTGTTTTCAACATCCACTCATCGCTTAGTAAACCTAAGTTATCTATCCTCCCTTTCTGCATTTCCGATTTGATTTAAATATTCTAGCTTGTCGCCGTCGTCATCGTCCTTACATTCCACGTTTCCAACATCCCCTCCCCGATCAGTACTCGCTCCATCCATATTTCTGTCGCCTCCGTTTTTCATCAAGAAGCTGCCTCTCCTCACCCACCATGGCCAGCACTTCGTCGCTCCTCCTCCTCTTCCTCCACTTTTTCTTCTCCATTTTTACAATAATTACATGCAATAATTAACGCAAAACTGAGTTTTTTTCATATTTGCAAAACTTGCTCTACCGCTCCGTGCTAGTTCACCTATGGGACACCCAAAGCGTTGTCTGATGACGGATAAGAGAAATGGAGGCCCCCCTCTAAGCCACCAAGTTTTCAGCCGGATGATCCACAGCCACTGGACCGCATCTCACAGGTATTCCCCTGCTGCCACCTACCCACCAGCCCCTAAAACACTCACGACGTCCCAGCTAAAAAATGAAAGAATTCCCAAAGAGGGTGGAAGGGATAGTTTGAGTCGCCCCACCCTCTTCATAATTCACTCTCCGCCACTTTCCCTGGAAGTCTCCTTGAAAGTCTAGCGAACGATTGCGCGGTCATTAACATTTGATCGAGTTACGTCGTCCTTCTCCTGTTCACCCCCGGGGTGCACTCCCCTCGGAAGAGTTGCTCTTGGCAGGAAGACCCTGAGTGGAGATGGGTCGGGGAAAAGTTGGGGCGAAATTTCTCAGCGGATTTCGCCGGGGAATTGAAAGATGGAAGAGAGGTCTCCTTGCCCCCCCCCCCCCCCCGCCCCCATTCACGACGACCGTAATCGATAGGGTGGGCGGAGGAACAGGTAGGGCGAAGAGGAGGGCGGATTTATTTCTCACGGGGCGAAGGTTCAAGAACGGGTTCCAGCACGGACGGAGGAGATCCTATGCTCCATGCTCAACAACAGGCAAAGAGTGGAAAGCACCCTGATTAGGTAGACTGAAAGGAGCAAATTACTCTTTAATACTATTTCAATAATCCAGCGGTAAATACAGCTTTTCATGGAACATATCTTTACGAATCATCACGATCTGTCCCTCACCACGTATTCAGCAAAGAATGATGAAGCCTACTACCTTTCATTCTATCAACAAACACTATTCTCTTTTTCCCCCTTCCCAGATTATCTATAAGTCTTCCCTAAAACGCAGTTTTTAGTGCCGAGCATTGCATTGATATTAAACTTAAATAAATTCCCAAATTTCCATCTATGATTCATTGATTTTTTGTACCATCGTGGAACTGATTTGAATTTGTTGAGAATTCTTAGAAGACTAAAACGAATTGATGCACCAAAGATTATAATGTAAGGAAAAAAGAGAATACATCCCCCAATTAGTACTTGTTCCATCCGAACCTTCTCTCTCTCTCTTCCATATCTCACCCTCACGTTTTCTCCCCCACCAAGTCCAACACTTTTTTGTTCATTCTCCTCTCAGTTCATTTTAACTTCTCCGCTCTATTCGAAGCTTTACCGCCGCAGAGTCCGGAATCAAATTCCTTCGAGATCGGATATTTTCTTCAAAAGAAAACCAACCTACTATATACCAAATGGCATTCGGAGGTATCACAGAAATATTTAAAAAATCACGTAACACCATGGATAACTAATATCTGCACTGATATTAATTTATTAAGGACAGTTTAATACAGGTAAGCCACTCGACTTTTTAATTGTACTGTACTTCCAAGCACTATTCCAGGACAATGTCTCCCGTGAGTAGATTCTCCCTTGGTAGTTCATTTACTACTGCATCAATCCTGATTTCTCAGAAAACTTTTATAAGTCTCTTCCCTAACTTAATAACACTATGCATTCACATTCCCATTCAAATTTCATCATAAGGCTTAGTTATTTGATAAGGAATCCAGTAACATCAATGGTTTCCCTACAGGTGAAAAATCTTTCAACACAGTTATTTATAATATTTACTAGCGACCCTTTTACCTATGCGCATGCCTCATATTTTCAATCTTTTTTTTTTTTTTTTTTTAAAGTATGAACTAATTTATGTCATTTGAGAAGGAGAGAGTGACGATTAAGAACAATTTAAGATACAAAACAATGGACGAGGAGATTAAGGGCAGATTTAAGACTCCGGATTGAATTTGGAAAAGCTTTCTTTAAGTTCGTCCCTATGAAGATAGTTAAACTAATTTCTCTCTAGTTTCCTCTAATAGGTTTATAGGATTAAATTATTACTTATACTGTATTGGCACATATTATAATCATCCGAACTTGATAGCCAGTCTAATTTACCTGCACATAGAGTCGTATGAGGATTAGTCAGGTGGAATTATATCATATGAGTAAATTAAAAGTTTCCACGGATTCTCCACGAGTACTTTCCCTTCGCAAAAACCGACTCAAAGACTGAACCCGAAGGTTGTTTTGGTTCGGCAAGGGTAGATCTCACCCAGAACTAAGCTAGGAACGTGTGATTACCACATTGATGGTAGGGGGCCAGTTGTTTTTCTCGGGCCACCTAACACTTCGAGGATTTTGTTCGAGGGTATCCAAAGCCTTCACCCCGGATTTGAAAGCGGGACCTAACGATCATAAGCCTGCCGCTCTGCTCACTTGGCTAACACACTCCCCCTCACTTCATCATACAAAGCATAAAAATTTATTATTAAAACTGTATTGAAACTGGCAGAAAATGTGAAATTAAAGTATTTGTAAAAATTATAGTTATTACTAAAATTGGACTAATTAATTCCCTACGTCAAGGATTCCACATCTCCAAGTCCCTTAATAATACCTCATCCAATATCTTATTGCATTTCCTCCGTGCATCTATCGGAAGTTTTATTGAGGGTACGTTGGGTTGTTTCTAATCGCCGCAACAACTTTCAAAATCCCTTTTTTGCTCTTCCAAGGATGATAATTTTTGCGGCAATGCAAAATCTTGGCCAGTTCCCATTTGGCGAGGGCGCAGATTCCATCCGTGGCCAGCAGGTGGCCTGCGGAGCAAAATGCGGGAGCGACGAATGCGCCCCCTGGAGGAGCGAGCGATGACTGATGGTCCACCACAACTTCCGGCTTATGCTTGCGCCATCTGGCGAGAAACGCGGAAGTAACCCCTGGCGACCTCTGAAATTAAACAAGGCTCACATTAGGTACCCTCCTTTTCTTTGTGTCACGCCGACAAGCAACCTGAGGAAAACCACACTGTCCATTTGGAAATCTACCGATTTGATCGATAGATTTTTCTTCCTCATAGGAAAATCTACTAAAATTGGTATCATATTAATTGCGTAAGCATGGTTTCGTTAGTAGTAGGACCTGCCCGCCTTTGTGACGGTGCAGGATTCCTCGTCCCTTCCTTCCTTCCCCGTCCTTTCCCTGGAGGCGTCGTCGGGCTCCTATCGCGGCGGCGCCTCCTTTCCTTGTTCCTTCATGTCCTTCCCCTTCTGGTGGCAGAGGAGAAAAGCTAATCGCTTATAGTCCCTGCCCCAGGAGTGTATCCCGCAAACCCGACCCAAGGGCTTCGTTCCTATTGTCCATTTGGAAATCTACCGATTCGATCGATAGATTTTTCTTCCTCATAGAAAAATCTACTAGAATTGGTAGAAAATTATTTGCGTATGCTTGGTTTCGCTATTTAGTGGGCCCTTTTTGCTCTGTAGCGTTAAGGTGTTTTTCCCAGTCCCTCCCTTCCGCTCCTATCCTTTCCCAGAGGCGTCGGCGGGCTCCCATCGCGGCGGCGCCTCTATCCTTTTTCCTTCCTCTCCAGCCCCTTCCCGGATGATCGGGCGTATAAGTCTCTGACTTGGGTCCCGGCCCCGGTGTGTTGTATCCCTGAAGGGTTCCCCTTGAACCCTCATGATTCTTCTTGTCCATTTGCAAATATCTACCGATTCGATCGATAGATTTTTCTTCCTCATAGGAAAATCTACTAGGATTGGTTGCATATTAATTGCCTAAGCTTGGTTTCGCTGTTAGTAGGGCCCGCCCGCCTTGTGACGGTGCGGAACTCCGAAAAGCTCGCGCTTATAGACCCTGCCCCAGGAGTGTAACCCGCGAGCCCGCCCTAAGGGTTTCGTTCACACTGTCCATTTGGAAATCTAGCGATTCGATCGATGAATTTTTCTTCCTTATAGGAAAACCCACTAAAATCGCTGACACATTAATTGCGTAAACTTGGTTTCGCTAATAATAGTAGGGCCCTCTTCGCTTCTATAGCGTTGAGGTGTCTTTCCCTCGTCCCGTCCCTTTCCTTTCCCAGAGGTGTCGACGGGCTCCTATCGCGGCGACGCCTCTTTTCCTTATTCCTTCCTCTCCTCCCCCTCCCCGGGTGATCGGGCGTATAAGCCACGGGCTTGGTTCCCGGCCCCGGTGCGTTGTATCCCCGAAGGGCTCCCCTGAGCCCTCATGCATTGTCCATTTAGAATCACAGCCGCCCGTAGGCGCACGTGGAACGAAAATGTCTTCTTCGAACGAAAGGGCATGGGATAGTGGGCAAAATGACTACGCTAATGGAAAAGTTACTCCCAAATTTGAAAAGGACAAAGTAAAAATCTTTGATTTTATTTATTTACCTAACTCATTCATTTAACTGAGTAGATGCTCATCCTAACACCTTGTGTGATCTAGTGAACTACTAAATATATTATATTCATTATAAGGAGAGATTAAAAATATTCTACTACCAGTTATAAAAAGCGCGATTAAATAATCAATCGTTTGAGACAGGTATTTCACGATAGGTTTCTAGACTATTCTCTTCCTGAATACATTTGAATATGATACCATTCAAAGAGTAGCCTAGCGATTCAAAAATAGAAAAATAGTAGCGTAAATAGAACATGGCAATTTTATATATAGAGTTTCGTTTACGTGCGATACATGAAATATAACCGCATGAACACACCAAGGAACAATTATAAGACATTAAATAAAACTTTAACTCATGCATGGGGTAATCGTTCAAACCCAAAATGTGGGTTACTATATTCTGTGCTATAAATTTAATTCATAAATATATTGTTGCAACGAGTTACCTTACAAAATTAGAGGCCCGAGTATTACAATTACTTTATCGGTGCAACGCTATTTTCGGGGTAGATTACTGCATTCTGATAAAGATTACCTATCGCAGCCCTTCCACCGTTCACATTTTGTATTATTTATACGTAATAAACGTATTCTTCATTTCAGAAAATGCATACAATGATGAAATTTTCGGAATACGTAGAGTGGACCTTTTTTAAAAGATATTTTAGTACCTCAAATATGAAAAATTAGATCTAAGAGAATACTGAGGAAATAGACGAATGTTTCGTGGCATTCCCACCAGGTGACCTGTTCTGTCGGAGCCATCGTTTCCAACTTAACCAAAGGCTGCGACCCCTACAGGATGCTTGCCACATCGGCGGAAAGCGTTCCTGCATGGAATCACAAAAGGTGACCGCACCCCATCCATTTACGCAGCTCACTCCATTGTCACCGAGCACTTTTAGTTTCCAACATATCATTTAGAGTGTACTCTCCCTTGGGCTTAAATCTCGTCGACGACACGGAATTCGCGTCACTCAATGCAGAAAGAGGCTCAGCATGAAAAATGATTGCAGAGAAGCCCTCCGCTCCATTGGAGAACGTGATAAGAGAGGGAATCTATCTTTTTCCTTTCTCCAGCTTTGCTCTCGCCCAGGTAGGACCCAGCTGATAAATCTCCATTGGCACGTTTCCTTTCCACAAAAATTCTCCTCTTCGGAAGAAGAAAAATCGATTCTCCCTCCAACCACCCCAAAAGCAACCACACTTCCATACTTCCACGACCCGCATTTCCGATGAATTTCGTGAAAAGTAAAAGCTCAAACGGGGAAGCAGTTGGAAAATATACTTCTACGTAGAATATTTTTAGTGATAAGTACCTTTTCTGAAATCCCGAAGACGTGTACCGAGTGAAAATTTGAAGCCAACACGTTGCAGAAATACGATTACCTACTTCTTCAATGAAATTTATTGGCTTTTGACGATAAAATATGATCTTTCAAATTCCCGACGAAAATCAGAACCATGCAACCCGTGGTCGTACAGATATTCCTCATTGGAAAGTTGTCCACTCCCACTATCTTCGCTGAAACTGCGTTCTGCGTGCTGAAGAAGAATTCAATACATTCACACCGAATTTTGGTGGAAAATCTCGACCGGTTGATATCCCTCGAGAGAATATCAATTTTGAACGTCTGCTAAATTCCTCGCAGTTCGCCTGGATAGGAGCGGGGGTCTTCGAAAATCACCCGTTTAGAACAAAAAAAACAAAGTGATGTTTGACTAAATTGTTCCACCAAGCATTGTCCTGAAGTCCTTCAACACTCCAAAACACAAACTTTTGTCGTATAATTTGTCTGTTCAATTACTACTCATGGGAGATTATGGTAGATTAGTGGATAAAGCGCTCAACTGGTGATTGAGGTGTCCCGGGTTCGATTCCGATTGAGGTGTCCCGGGTTCGATTCCGATTGAGGCCCTCGGACTTCACCAAATCAAGTCCTCGAAATGCGAGGAGGCTCAGGCACAGAAAGGAACTGGCTCCCCCTTTTCTCTGAACGTATCATATTAGCACGCCTGTAGCTTAGTTCGAGATGAGCTCTACCCTCACCTAACCAAACCAACTATCTGATTAAATCCCTGTGCATGTTTATGTGCAAAATATAACACCTTATGACAGAATAATTCGCAGTTGAAAGAGAAATTGCATATACATTCCCCACTTTTCCTTTGCAGAGAGAGATAATCCTATCAGGACCCAAACGAAGTCCCCCCCCCCCCCTCTCCTACCGGTTTCCCCACCCATTCCCTCCACCCCTTTCTCCATGGTCACCCGATATCCTCGTACTCCTCTCGCGCGGGGGCGTGTCTGTGCTCCAGGTGAGCGGTGTCATTACCAAGCGCCGCACGTCCGCACTGAGGACAGCGCCATCCATAAGCGAAACATTCCACCGCTACAACCGATAAAATCCCACCCGAAGAGAACGCCGAACATATCGCACACGCCTCGAGAAAACCACGGCAACTGCTGACGGAAGACGCAAAGAGTTTAGCAAGACGATCCACATTACTCCTCAACAGGAAAAGATGCTTCCTTAAGCACTCCGAGGTCGGAGATTTGTGTGAAAACCTTAGAGTGAGTTGAGTTCGAACGCGCGCGGCGAATTCGAGCAAATACGACCGTTAGGGTTTCACATTGTAACAATCTCTAAATTTCGTTTTCATGCAACTTAATTTGACGTCATGCCCTAAAAATGATAATGACATTTTTTTAGAATTGTTATTGATCATATATAACCTATTTTTGGAAAATGAGGGATCTTACAATAGTTTTATCTAAATAATGAGGTTTTGATACCAATTATTGTAATGAGCGTTCTACAAAAATGAATCGAAGGGGCTGAAATCAAAAATTCTTCCATACCACTGCGAAGTTTTTATTTAAAAAGTAAAGAAAAACTTTCAAAAACCTATAACTCCTCGATGGCGAAAGTAAATGACCCAAATCAAATCAATTTCGACGGTGACTGTAAAAAATAGTTTGCATGAAGGTATTACGTTACATAAACTCCTGATCGCAAGGTCAAAAACGTTAACAGCGTAATAGAGATATCAAATACGAGGGCTATGATTGATGGTGGAACTTAATGAATGGTATTTTTGATTCTCTACTCTTTTCAGGAACGACTTGAGCTGCGCAGCATCAAAATAGCAATGCGCCGTCGAACTCGCTCCAATTTCGAACGATGTTATTTAGCGATTTTCCATAGAGAATTAATACTGGAAGGTTTTATTTCCACTTGCATTACAAATAAACTTTTAAGATTATTGAACATGATAATTTAGCGCATTTATCCAATAACTAATTAATAATCGATGATAATAATTATATAAATGCATTCGAACTCGCCGTTCGAATTCGAACGTTACGGTACATCACTCCTCCGAAATATCTTGCTTATGCCCATCCTGAAGAGTTCTGAAACAAAAAGCATTGAGCGATATGACAGACTCATGAAGATAATTTTCGAGGGAGTAGTGGACGTGACGAATGGTGGAGGGATATGTCGGATACACGGATCAACGTATCATTAATATGAAAGAGAATGAATTGGAACGCAAATATGGAAAGGCAATGTGAGTTGAGATGAGAGCTGAGCAATATCAATCGTGTTCCTAGGCGTTGGAAGGGAGAGATCGACGCGTGTCAGACATAAGGTCGGCGAAGAAAAGATTAGCAAGTTCCGGAGCGTATTCATTAAGGAAACTTAGACGCGGTGGACGGAGAACTCTCAAAATATGTGTCGGAATCGATATCGATGCGGAAGTGGAGGAGACTGGATGATGATGGGACGGGAGATGAGTTTGATGAACGGAGATGAGAAGGTTAAATTGCAAAGCGACAGAGAAAAAGCAAGCAACGGGACCTTAACAAACTACAAAACTCGACTTCGTAGTTAACATCTCACGTTATCTATCCAATTCGTCTTCCTTCTAATATCCAGCGAAAAAATTATTGCACATGGGGAGTGTAAAGAAGTACTGAGCAAACACTGTAGTGACATTGAGCTGACAAATTGCACTAACGGAAAAAAATCGTAAAGAGTGAGTACTTGTGCAAAATTGTATGCGACCGTCCATTAAATCTATGGAAACAGTGGTGGGTATGTCCATAAGAATGAAAATCCGCATTTAAAATACTTCCGCGTCATTGGATCGACAAAGTTAGAGGACGTCGTTGGAAGTGTCCGCGATTTTATTCATCGAAGTGAAGCGGAGGTCAGTGACTGCATAAGGACAATTCGTGCGGAATCGAAAAAAGCACAGCAAGGGTGGATTATGAGGTGGAGAGGGCGACGACAATCGGTCGTATTTTGAACTACTAAGGACGACCTAGTAAGGGCGACGAGTCATTCGTTCTCCGTGGTAAGGCATGCGAACTTCGACGGAGTTCCGTATTATTATAGATGCTACTTCAATGCATCGAAACATACAAATAGTACTTCCTAATCGTCGCGAAAAACCACGCTATACATCGAAACGATGAGTTGATTTTAGCAATAAATAAAGTGGAAAAAGTAAGAAAAAGTTTAAGTTAATTCAATCACTATGTTGTTCCACCAAAACTCGTTTAATGCAGACGAACTTATCAATAAGCGGGTTGAATCATACGGTGAGCGAGGAATAAATATTTTTCATAGGAATAATATGTACTCACTGACTGTGGGAATCCACGAAAGGACACAAAACAGCGCAGACGATGAAACTCACCTGGAAGGAAAAAGGAGATGTCAGAAAGTGAAAAAATATAAATAAATTTTAAAATACACACATTAAGACAGACGTTGCTCCAAAGAGATGTCAGAATTGAGTCAAAAAACTGTTGTCCAAAACAGTACAGTAATATTTGCTCAGTAAGTGAAAATCAACAGGGGAGAGAATCATACCTAGTAATAGGATAAAAATGGGATATTTTACTGCAAAATAAAATATTTAGTAATTTTACTTTGTTAATTATTAGTGCTCCATAGACTCAAACATTCGTGAACACTACACTTTCAATACTCGGTGGCATTTTTCAGCAATACCTACCAATATTTGTCCATGCGACTAATTTGTAACCTTACTTGTTCCCCAAATACTCTCTGGTTTTCTCAAAGAATAAAGAGACAAAGGAAAAAATGGCATTGACTGCAAGGAAAATGGCATGGCCGCTAGAGACATTATTCCTCGCCAAAGACCGACTCATACAGCAATTTGCTGTATGGGTCGGTCTTTTTCCGGCTTTTTCCGATTTTAAATCACTGTGCATCGTCCCAAAAAATTGAATATTTAACCACTGAAAACATCGAGTTGATGGCTAACCCGCCATACAGCCCTGATTTGGCACACAATGGTTCCATTTTGTTCCCATCCGTGAAGAATAAAGTACATGGTAAACCATTTTGGACTCCAGAAGATGGTATTTGGAGGAGGCGACCGACAGCTGAGGTCATTTGCGCCATGAGGGAAGGGTGTGGAAGGAAGGGTGGAGAGAAACCCGGCGTCGGCATTAGCCTGCTCTTAACGAATGGCGCCAAGGGGACCACGGCTTAACGTCCCATCCGACAGACGGAGTGTTGCGCTTGAGATGTCCTCCACACAACATTCAAGCAGGGATCGAGCAGTCTCTGAAAATTCTCTGCCACTGCCGGGATTTGAACCCGGGCCCACCGTATGGGAAGCCAACACTCTTGCAACCACGCCAACCCGATCCCCGACTCCAGAAGAGGCTGATGATGCGCTCAAAATGCATGTTTTGTAGAACATCAATCCGAATGGCAAACCTGCCACAATAATTGGTTCAAACGTACGAAAAATTCTCTCATACATCGAGGAGATTATTTTGAAAAACAAAAAAAAACTATTGTTTATATTTATTACTAGCTGACCCGGCGAACTTCGTATCGCCTAACAATCAATGAACTTAAAGTTTACTTACACCATTTATAAATCAAGAGCGGCTGTATCGTTTTTAATTATGTTTAATTTATTATAATGAAATAAGGATACAAATTCAATAAAACTACGTAAATGAGTACCAAAATTGCTTGTCAGAAGGACATTTTCTTTATTGAATCTATATAGGGAGGATCGGAGCACGTCTACGCGGATATTTTTCAGCAAATTTTCTTACGTTTTAGCTTAAGAAATTTTGGGCATTGTGGTTTAATAAAGCAGTTCATGAAATAAAAATTATACGCATTCAGTTGTTGGCTATTTGCGTTATTAGCTGTAAAAAAATGTTTCTAGGTCCAAGTCTGTTGCATACACTTGGCCCATTCAGGGGGGAGGTTGACACAACCCCAGACCGACGCTTGACTGATGCTCAAAATCGTGCAAGAAGAGCCCCTATGAGGCAGCATTCGCATTAAATGACTTAAGGCGCGCCAGTTTTAGTATCTCTGTTTGAAAAAAATGCACTGCGTAAACGTACTGCATGCGTAAACGCACCACGGTGAGCTCTACACATTCGGGTTTAATTTCTTGCGTCAAGCACCTTCTGATAAACAACAGTTTTTGTTTTGTTATCAGGCGCAAGATGAAGCGGATGAAGCTAAATAAATATAGCGAAGCAAAGCAGTGACGCAGCGAGGGGAGGTTTTGGGGGATAGACCCCCCCCCCCCCCCAAGAGCTTAGAGAATTTTTTCATGAAAGATTTTGTTATTAATATTAGGGGGACGGATGACTAACAAACAAAACATATTTAACTATTCACACAGACGCAAAACCCACTATTTTGAACCATTTATCTTAAAAAATGTCTGGGGGAAGTGCCCCCACACTTCCCGCTTACCTTAGCGAGTTTTCTATACCCTACAGACCCGTGGTATTAGCTGCGCCCAAAACCCCCTATCCTAGCTACGCACTTGAAGCGAAGGAAGAAATATAGAGGATGGTTTATCGACTCGTGAACATAGCACGTTAAATTGACCATGAGAAAATCATGGGTTTTCATTAGCACATGAGCACAAACAACACAAAAACTGAAAGACTGACCATGCGATTTTTTAATCGTTATCACGAATGCAACACGAATTGGAAATTGAATACGTTTAATCTCAAAATGGCATATGAGTTGAGATAATGGAATCTACGGAATAAGGACTTCCTCACCTTTGAATTTTCCTTTGAGTGAAGTTGCGTGAATCACATTCATTACCAATTATTTAGTCACCAAACACGTTCCGTTGGATAGCTTTGGTTGGTTTAGGCTTCGAAAGATCATGAACACAGAAACTACATTTTTCTGTAAATCGTGCCTTGGTAAGCTAGGTATGTCCAAGGACTTAAAATATTCAGATAGGTAGTTGGTGATTTCGTCTTCGTTTGTTACACATTTAAAAGATTCGAATTCATGCAGAGTACGAACTATTTGAATTTACCTCGTTTTAGTCATCCGCATCTTCGTTCTTGCTCGCTAAATCAACCATCTTTGATTCTTTTGGTGATCAATCATATTCTGGAACTCTTTGTTGATGAGCTCACTGAAACTAATTTGCAATCATTCCAAGGAAATGAGTTAAAACTACTCGATTCCTCGACAGAAACACGGACATTACCGTTTGTCAACAATTGCTTGGAGATTTGTTTACAAACACGGTAGTGAAGTGTCAACTCGAGCTTGGCCACGGCTGGGCTTACAATTAGCTCGAATTAAATTTTTAAAATGTAATTTCAATTTAATTAATATTTTGAATATATTTAGTAATTAAAATGTTATATTGTTACTAAATTCAGTTATTAAAGTGGTAAAAACAAAACAAATTATTTAATTTGTAGTTTTGACCGACTTATCAATTGTTGTGTTACTATAACTCCTAAAAGCATGTCCATAGGAAAGAGATGAATTTTTTTAGTGAAATTATCCTTTTTTTAATAGCCTATATGTTAACCCCGCCTGAGACGAATCCAAAGAACCAAATCTCATTGAAATCGGTGCAGCCGTTCTCGAGTTATAAGTGTTCTAACCTCAGAGTAAGGATGGGGGAGAGTGCGCTTTGGCTACTGCGCATGTAGTCAAGATCCCGCATATACAGCATATACATCCCACACTTCCCACAATTCTTCCCACAAGGAATTCCCGCACTACTTCCCACGATCACGTGGTAACCATGTTGACTACAAGAATCTGCTAATGCGCAGCCTGAAAGCGCCGAGAGTGCGCTTTGGCTACTGCGCATGTAGTCAAGATCCCGCATATACAGCATATACATCCCACACTTCCCACAATTCTTCCCACAAGGAATTCCCGCACTACTTCCCACGATCACGTGGTAACCATGTTGACTACAAGAATCTGCTACTGCGCAGCCTGAAAGCGCCCTCTACCCCAATCCTTACTCTGAGGTTCTAACTAACACGATTTTCGACTTTCTTTTATATATATAGAGATTCCGGTTACATAAATAGCAACCCTCGTAATAATCGAAACAGCTGCAGTTATTCCCCACACTTTTTTTAGACAGCTTTTGAAAATGACGCGTAAGCATTGAAACTGGTCGAGTAAGGTTAAAAAAGTGTGGAAAATTGCTACAGCTGTTTCAATTGTTACTCTGAATAGGACCTCGCTTAGCTGAGGCTACTAAGGCACCACCAATATTGCACACAAGCATATCCCCCTTCCATTTTATATGTTAATATATGTACGACGGTTAACACTTCAACATTGATGCACGTGATCCCAACGTCAACCTGGACCAATTGCATTGCTTTGCTTACTTTTTCACCTGAGAAGCCCATTCATGACAAGTTTTTAGCCAGTTATTACGGGTTGCGCATACCATAGAGTAAGTTGCTATATACTTACTCTATGGTAATGCCCAGCGCGTAAAGCTGTAAAAAGTGGCTCTCTGCACGTCCTGTAACATGTTCCCATTCGAATAATTCGTAGCATGTCACTTGATTCCCATTTACCCTCGGGTTTTCTCTAAAAATAAAGAGACGCCGTAAAAACGATGGGAATGATTGTAAATACTTTTTGCATGGCCGTAACAGAAATTTTTCATCGAAACAGACCAAATTTAAATTCAATATTTCGTAGATTTTTATTGATTTTTGGCGAGATAACAAATTAAAGAAATTATTTTGAAAGCTGATTAAACAAATTATTTTTTTTAAATATTAATTTCAGTTTTACATGCCCTGGACATTCTAAAATGATGATGTACTATTCCCGGTGCGAAATGAGAAAGTCGATATTTTGATTTTTTGCCAGCTTTTTTCGCTTTCAGCCCACTGCCCAGCGCGACTTGTGACTCAAGCAGTCACCGCTCACGATTTCTCATGCCCGTAACTGTTGGTGACTTCTCATGAAAACACTTCTTGGGAGCCAAATATTGACGCAAAAATGTCTCCTACTCTTATTATTTCAACATAAATACTTCCCCATTTTGATTATGCCGATGTTGCCTTTCAAGACATATCTCAGGTGCTGTCGAATAAACTTCACCGCTCCTTCAACGCCTGCATTAGGTTCATATTTAATTTACAAATATCAGATCATACCACCAATCATATTAACGATCTCAAATGGTTAAAGCCTAGTTCTCGACGCCGGATGCATATCCTTTGTCTTCTCTATCAAATCTTACAGACAAATACACCAGCGTACCTCAGAGACGAATTTCAAACACTTAGTAGAATACACGACTCAAATACGAGGGGAAATGAAAAACTCGTTATACCTCACCACCGGACAGTCAGATTCAATAAATCATTCATTGTTACTGCATGCCGCGAATGGAACAATATTGACCTACCACTACGTAAGTCATCATCACTCGCCTCCTTCAAAAAGGCACTACACGTAAAACTTCTTCGAGAACAACAGCGAGACATGTAACATCACGGGAACAGTACGAAAGATTCATCAATTATCTCCTCCGGCTTCATCTAATTTTCCTTTTCTTTACAGGTACTGGGTGAAATTTTCCATGTAATTTATTGTATTTCTATACTCAGGTTTACATTAGCTTTCTCAGTAGGTTTTCGCAGGTTTTTCACGCCCCCCTTCTTGTGTGGGCGTTTCCCTGCAGTGGGTTTTTTCCAATAAGGACGACAGTCAATATCCTTAGGTTTTTCCCACGTTCACTAACATCTTTTTACACTTGGTCAATAGTAACTTTGCAATAGTAACATTATAATGCTAATTGTTGATTGAAAATGGAACTTCCACTTATTTTTATGTAATTTCTCTGCATGTATTTAATGAGCAACTTGGCAATGTATTTAACTGCATATATTTAATGTTTGACGAGGGGTTAGATGGAAGATGGGACTTTCTATTCCCAATCTCGCCCAATAAAGACGTATTATTATTATTATTTGCCATCGGAAATAAATCCCCACGACCTGGAGTCGAACCACGGTCCTTTGGCACTAAAATGACCACGATAATCAAGAAATCTGGATGTCACAATGTCCCGAAGAGCCAAAGGTCCGTCCTTTAATTCCCGGGAACTTTTCCCAAAGGCTAATTATGAGAATTTCACCGCTGCTCATGCGGCTGAGTCGCATCGCGGGCGATTCGATGAATATTCTGTTGACATGATCGAATACACGCACCGTTATTAGTGACGGCGAAAGATACGTGCGTCACTTCGTATATGCTCCCTGAAGCGGACATCACCCAAAGCATTAGCACTCGCAGGATCCTGGGGAAACCGCAGAATCGGCGAGGCATCTGCGCACACTTGAGCGCAGAATTTCACGCTCCGGCGATGTACACGGCGATGTTGGAAATCCGTTTGCTTCTCTCGAATTTCGAGCGAATACATTATTGGGGATGGAGTTGTGGTTAATCTGTTTATGGCCGCTCGCTCACCTATCCATTCTCCGTTATAAGATATGAAAATCGCGCTAAACTATATTTATACTGGGCATATTGCATGTAACATTTTCTCTTTCACTTTTTTCATGAATTGCAAATACAAAAAATCCCACTCGACCAAGATTCGAGCCACGGACCTTAAGCAGAACTTCGTTCGGCCATTTTATTTTTATTTGCTAACGGCGCGCCGTTACAAATATTTAATGATGTTCGTTTGCTTGTTGGCGTTACGATCGTCACTCGACTATTGAGGCGGCCTGCGGGATAGTATGTAGATGTTGATCACTGGTTTAGAGGCTGACAATACCATATGATTGTCTCTTTCCAGCTAACCATTCCACTAGGGATGTGCAAGAAGAACTTTTTGACCTAGAGTCGATATGAAAACTACTCACGGGCATCGAGTCGAGTCGAGTGTGGCAATTTCCAGAACAGCCACTACAACAATACAAGCTCCAACATATTCTCATTTTTCAAATCCCCATGATAATTTTCAACTATGACTGCTTAGCTTGATGTAAAAAGGAAAAGATATTGAGGAAATTTGATGGTAGTTGTTTCCGAATTAGGATATGAATGAAAATTATTGTGTCTTAAACAATGCCAAAAGCAGAATTGAAATGACGTAACCTCAAATAATTAGAAGACAATTAAATTGATATACCTGTAGCTTCCAAACTGCTAGAAAGAGCCCTGAGTAAAGGCATTTACATAATTGTAATAAAGATTATATACGTAAAAGAATCGTGTAATCTTTGATCCTTTCAAATTCCCATGCAGAAAAACCAACTCTTCTACATGTAACATATTTTGATGACTCCATGTTACAGTGTAACTGCATGCAGAAAATTGTCTTTCGCTACATACTTGTGGGGCTGAACAAGAACTTTCTTGCCGAAATTGCATGATTTGGGAAACTCGAGAATTTTTATTAAAAATGATATCAACAATATTTATAGATCATGAATCTTCATGGACTTCTTGAATCAGTTAATGAAGCTAATGTACTATAGAGCTTAGCTTTAGCTTTGTTGAGCAAAACAAATTTCTATATTTCTCGCATCTCTTAATCAGCCATAGGAACTATTGTTTTGCTCAAGAAATTTCAAGATAGAAACTAAACGCAGCAAAGGGATAAAAGAGGATTAACATCCGATGTAAGTAGCTCTCACATATGCTAAAAGATGGCACCACTTGTGACGTCAAACAACGGTATAAACCGGCATTGTCCACGAAAACCTTTAAGTTATATATTTTTCTATCTTTAAGAAATCTTAAAAATTTTTACGTACTCCTTCGACGTTTGTGTAAGGAATGTAGGGCAGGGTATAAAAGTATCGCATAAGAAACTACGAGCGATACAGCGGTCCACTCCGATTGCGCCGCCAGGTCGGAAGACGGTCGGCCGCCGCAGCTGACGAAAAGGTATTTGGAGCCCACGTCGACGGCTATGGTGGTTGACTGCTACGTACATAGGGAGCTGAAACTCCCAGGTCTACGCATTAAAACGACGTATGGACTTTAAAAACGATGTTATTACATGAGTTTCACAATAGCGCTTCCTGTCGCCAGATTTTTTTAACTTACACCTCCCTAACCAAAACTACTCGACTCGAAATTCGTAATGCTACTCGAAACCGAGTCGAGTACCTACTACTCGACTCGACTCGAATTTTCGAGTACTCACACATCCCTACATTCCAGTAATTTGGTCTGTTTCGAAGAAAAATTTCTGTTACGGCCATGCAAAAAGTCTTTACAATCAATCCCATTGTTTTTACGGCGTCTCTTTATTTTTAGAGAAAACCCGAGGGTAAATGGGAATCAAGTGACATGCTACGAATTATTCGTATGGGAACATGTTACAGAACGTGCAGAGAGCCACTTTTTACAGCTTCCCTTCGAAAAGGGCTTATCCATCTCTGACTTCATTAAGCTTTACTGAACTTCCCATAGGCATTTCCTTTTTATTAGTTTTAATAGCTGTTGTCAACAGGCCTATTGAATCAGGCAGCACGCAGATGTGATCGGAAAATTTCAAGATTAGTAAAACACTCGACCGAAAGAAAAAGAGAAGTGCGTGTTCATGTGAGCTGTGCAATCGATCCTTATTCGCTGCGTGGCCGCAAGCAAGCACGTGCGTTTAAGCTGCGGTGAGAGAGAGCCTTCTCTTCGTCTCCCGTTACACGACGCGCAAATGATGATCACAGTCCGTCCATCCATCCTCATCAGCAGATTATCCGCCTCCGGTGTCCTCTTACTCCACTGTCACTCCACTTGAGGGGGCGTTAGAATACACTCGTCCACTCCAGATGGTCACAAGGCGACGCTGACGCACGGCAAGCCGACCAAAAAGAACGTATGAAAATCTGCCCGCACACCCGCGACGGGGTGCGAAGTCGCGATCTTCCGCGTGGCTTGATAGACAGTTCAAAGAACTGGTTCCAACTTTGGTGAGGGCAAGCAGACACAGCGACGGCGGTGGGTGCAAGAGGGGACAAAATTTATAGCCCACTGTTTCTAGAGGGGGGAGAAGACTCGAGAAGGAAAGGATAATAAAATCGCGCTCTGTGACTGATTAATGACGACCCGCAATTCAGGAAAAATAAGGGATTCAGGCAGTCGTAAAATGGACTACTGATCTACCCCCTTCAACGAAACCTCTAAAAACGAACGGCTATTGGAGGCCATGTTTATCCCTTAAATTCCAAGCTTCCGAAATCATGACGGGATAAACAACCGGGCCGATATTTAAGAAGTTCCCTAGGTAACTGCGTCAATCGACAAAAGAAGTAATCGCAATTATATATGCTTTTAAGTAAAATAGATACTTCTTTCATGAATGACAAATATTGGTTTGCCAAAGATCGGATAACGAATAAAATACGTGGGTTGGTCGATGATTATATTTTCGATTTATTTTATTTATTTACGATTTTCGCGGGCAAATGAACGAACTGCATGTTCACACGAATAACGAGTTTTGAAGAAAAGTACAGACATATCCAACTTTGAAATCCTATATATGATTCACGAGAGACATATACTATGCCATCTACATGACTGACCCATGCAATTTTCTGCCGTTCATAAACGATAGTACTAAATACAAAATTACTGCATAAAATGAACATAAAATTACGCGATGAAATTTTCGCTTTTTTGTAGCAGTTCATCCACTTCTGGAAATATTCGTAGCGAAAACTCGATGGTCTTAATACGCCCTTATGCATTTAAGTTGATGACGTCAAAAACTCTTGCCGAGTTGTTCACCCAGTTCGACGACAACTCTTTGGCCTCACTCATCCACCTTGCGAGGTTTGCTATAGATTACCCGCATGTAAGTAAATCCTTATTTAAGAGAGCGGTCCTCCCTTGACGAGTTGTTGAGCTGAGACTTGAATAACGTCACCAACTTCCCAAGGGAAAGTGGGCGGTAAAACGCGCGCATTGTTATCACTATTTTAAACTAGCAAAAGGCACATGCTGTGTTTTAACGGGTAATAAACACTAAGATGTGGCTTTACGAATACTGAAACGATGGTTAACTGTTTAAATTAAGTTTAGATGAAAGCAGTTTTGCTTTTTGTACATTTTGAATATTTACACGTAGCTGCTGCGGTTTATTTCTATTATCGGCTTATTAGGATATAAAACTATGATAACCAGAAAAAAACGAAGCGTATTAAAAAACTGAACAGAAAAATTAATTACAGTATTCCATTTCCTGTACAAACACATCAATTTTTAATAATAACCTTCCACGGAAGTAGCGTATGAAAGCAAAAGAAAAAACATTCTGCATGTATACATATACTTTTTCATGGATGCCGAAACTTATACATTAATTCTTTAAAAACAACCCAAAAAATCCTTTCTTAATGCGGACACGTGGTGGCTCATACATGTGTAATATTACAATGTGAGAGAATAATATGTAAAGATTAGGAATACTTCTTTCGTCGTCGTCACTTAATTAATTAAAAAGTCGTCATATTACCGCGCAACGATCAAAGGGAAGATTTTCGGATGAGAACGTAAAAGAAAGGTTCTATTTCGCTCTCGTCCGACCACATCTTGAATACATACAAGCATAAAGGATCGGTGCAGTAAGATTTAATCCGCGAACTGAATAAAATACAAAGGAAGGCTGCGCGTTTCGTCAAAAACCGCTACGGGCGTACATACACTGTTACCCAGAAGCTAAGCGAATTAGGCTGGGAGCCGCTGGAGACTCGGAGGCTGCGCGCTCGGCTTAGACTGTTTGAACAATCGAGAATGGATAACTTTAAGAGCGACACAGTGAACATAATATTAGAGCCACACTATTTTTCTAGGTTCGATAGAAGCGATAAATTAAGAGAGATGTTTTGCCGAACGGATAGATATGGGAATTCGTTTTTCCCCCGAACCATACAGGACTTTAATAAACGTTAGTCCCAACTTCGTTAGAGCAGTTCATTTTTTTAGCTGTAAACGGCTGGTGTCCTAACACCCCCTGCAACACGCCTTTTATACGGCTAACGAGGTAATATGTAGATTCTTGAAATGAATATCTATTTCAAGTCTACGTGAAGGACGTCATCTGAGGGAAGAGAGTAAAAATAGATGCAATCGATCGAGAACGAATGAAATCTCATTGCAACACCTTTCCACCCACCTCCACCAAAGCCACCGCATTCTCGCATCATCCACTGCATCGCCGTTCCATCAACCCCATCAATCCCCTCCCATTCTTGCCCTTACTTAACTCAACCCACCCTAGATCCCCATCCAATCCCTGATCCTTCCCATAATCCTCTTTTCTGCTCATAATCCTCCTCCCCGCCGCCGTGGAATTAACCCAACTTAAGACCACTCACTTAAGACGCTGCCCTCTTCGTTGCCATGCTCATTAAATGTCATTATCGCCACAGCCTCCCAAACCCTCCCTCCCCCCTCACTACCGCAACCCTTCTTCAAACCCTCCGTGGGTGGTGACAACGCCTCCAGCGGCAATCTACGCGCCCATATTTACAAGCACGCCGACATGCCGCTTAATATATGTCGCTCAATTATCACGACACCGATAAGAATTCATAAAACTACGCCCTCCTTAATTTCTGGCAAAAATATGCATTGAAACTATATATAAATGATACAGCAGAAGGAAGATTAGATTGCGTTCGCAAAGGAGGAATTCATAATTGGAAAGTATCTACTCTTAATTTGGAGAGGAGCTCTTCAATAAGGAAACGTGGACTCTGAGGAAGGAGGACGAGAGAAGATTGAGGCGTTCGAGACGTGGAGAGGAATGGAGAAGGTGGAGTGGATGGAGAGGAGGAGGAACGACGAAGTGCTGGACATGGTGGGAGAGGAGAGGCAGCTTTTAAATTAGATACGGAGGAGACTGAAAATAAGGATGGAAATAAAGATGTTAAGAAAAAACTTCACGGAAGAAACCCTACGCCTCAACGAAGAGAGGGGAAAGTATAAGAGCGGGACCATTGGACGTTGGACGTCTTCCAACCGCTGCTGTCAACGTTGGACGTAGACAGCACCAGAGAAGTCAAGAGTGGAACCATTCGAAACGCGGTGCTGCCGAAGAATGATGAAGATAAAATGGACCGGCCGAGCTTGTAATGAGGAGAGCCTCGTGAAACCAATTTAAAGATGGTAGACCTGTGATGATAACATGGTTGAAGCTGAATTTATTGATTAGAGGTTTTGGTATCGCTTGCGCAGAGAGCAGGATGAAATCAAACAGAATAATCAAGTTGCGTCTCTTCGGGACTCGGGTCAAAAATAGTGCAAAAGGACGAGTAAGATATGACGAAAATCCAAAAATAAAAGTTGAAATGAATACTATTCCCTTTGCTAATGGCAGGTGTAAGGGAAGAAGGGCAAGAGACTGCCCCTTATGAGTTGCATGGGACAGACTATTTAGGATTTAAAAGAGTGGGGGTACGTCACTACGAAAAGGTTAGCAGATAGTAGAGAGAAATGGAGAGCTCCGTCAAAACAATCTTAGGATTGTTGACTTATGATTATTATGATGGCTAATAAATTGGGAACGATACACCGGATGTAATGGTAAACTAATCAAAGCCCGACAATAATCAGAACCCCTTTCAATATCCTACTATTCTTTCATTCCGCTGATTACCCTAAGTCTTCCTGCATTTTTTGTCATATTCTGTCGTCTTCTTGCTGTCTCATCCTCGCTTGTACTTAACAGGAAGGTCGCATCGGACACCAGAGGACGCTAGGGCTTCTCATAAACTCTCCTCCGCCCCAGGATATCTAATATCTTGAAGCCTCATTATCCGCATTAACAGGGATTATGGATATTATTTCACGGTAAAGCCACAACGGAATTCATTTATTTCAAGCAGCTAATCCGTCCACTTTGAAACTCTAATCCTTTAACTTCCTCTCTATTCCATTGGATGGGTTAAGTGTATCATGGTTGCACGTCACTACGGCAACAGCTACTGCTTCGATGACCTCTGTCTTTCATCGTGACGAATTACTCGCATCATACTTACGCCATCACCTTGAAATTTCAAACTATACAGAGTAGAGCCTTCCCAACATTATTCTGAGTCCCAAATATAAATAATTTGCTCAGAAAAAATACTGAGGGAATATATTCAAATATGACACTCGTGATGGTGTGAAAACAGACCTTATGCGGATATGCAAGAGATGTAAATATGAAAGCATAAGTTTTACGCAAGTAAAATGTCATGAGATGATAGAGAGCGATCATATTAGAAACAAAAAGGACTTCACGTCATTTTCTATACAAAAAGGAGTAAAATAACTACAAAAACAGATCAATAATTTTGTGAAAGCAGTTTAATATATTTTAGACGTCCATGTTAAAGAAAAAAGAAAAGATTTTTTCAATACTATCATTCTATATAATTGTATTTTACTAATATTTCCCTTACTGCGATTCGCTACCATTCAATTAAAACGTTTATCCATCGTCCGTCTGATTTCCAAACGTTTCCTTCTTAATACTTCGCACCAACTGACACGGGAAAATTTTCAAAACTATGGTCGCACTAGTTTTTGGCCGCAAATATATCGCCAAATGCGAATATTTGAGCCAACTCACTAATAAATTACCAATACATTTACATTGCCTTGTCATTCAATCAGGCATTGCCTCGAGATGAGAAGGGCATAGAAATTATTCCCTGTTTAATACTTGAAAGTATCTTATATGTGCTAATTCGAAAGAGGCATTTTCTTGGAAGAAATTTTTTTAAATAGCTACGACACAGGTAAATGTTGGCAAGGATTCAATCACTATACATTGAAATTTTCAAATCTAAAGCGTTAAGCATCAACCAAGTCATAAGGAAGCACTAAAAGACTTAATATTACCGATACAGTAGGTACGAGGCGTTTTCCTAAGATTTTACACAATGGATTCCATTAAAATGTCACTTTTTTGATAAATTGTTATCAGCAGCGAAAGAAAAACATTTAATGGCTTTTGGTGTAAGCGAATATGGTGGATTTCCGCCGATAATCTACGACCACAATTATCACCAGGGGATAACACCCAATTGCTGGGCAACGGAAGGTCTTTAACGGATGAGTCGATCGCCAATAATTAAGGTCAATTGTGCAACTGCGAATGGGTTGGATCGAGGGAAAGGATTATTATCTGTAGGAGAGTTTACTCAATGCCAAGGGCAGACCTGGATATGCTCAGCTGCTGCTGCGATGCTCACGCGCCTTAGCCACGAATACACACGGAGACACGCCCTTGAGGAAATGCCACGCAGAAGACTAATATCAAGTTGAAATAAATTCAGCAATGTCCCGATTAACACCATCCTACATTAGAGAACCGTATATTAGCTATGACTTCATGATCAATCACAATTAACTTAAGGTCATTTATTAAAGTAATATACTGCTTACGGTAGTTTTGCATGGAGTATTAATTTTCATAAACAGCACGTCTCCCCTCTCATAACGAAATCCTCACTCTCATTCACAGTGAGACTAACTCCCTTTCATTCCATCTAAAAAATCATATTCTCCTTCTTCCTCTCCATCTTTTACCAAACATTCTTCCCTCTAACACTGTTTTCGACATCCTCCCAGCTAGTTTTTAGTTCATCCATTCCCTCTGTCTCCTCCGTACCTCACCGAGAAGCTGCCCCTCCTCACCCACCATGTCCAGCACTTCGTCGTTCCTCCTCCTCTCCGTCCACTTCTCCTTCTCCATTCTCCTGCACACCCACATCTTGAGGGCCTCCAGTCTTCTCTCGTCCTCCTTACACGTTTCCGAACAGTAAAGCACCACACTCAAGATAAGACTCTTCTCTAACCTGTTCTTTGAATTCTTACACAATAATCCTCTCATCAGTCCCACCCTATTCATGAACATCTCCCTTGCAGATGTAATTCCTCCACTGCTGTATCCGTTTTACTCTAACGTGCCTTCCAAACAGTTGCGCTTGAGAGACCATAATCTCGACTCTTTAGCACCACGATCGATAGGGCACGTGAGGGTTACGGAAGCATGCACTTAGAGTGTGAGATGGTTTTCCGTAATGCCTGACAGCGACATGACAACGGAGTAAGGCTATGAAGCCAACTGATAAAACTGAAGCGAAGAGATATTACAGTTCAAAAATCAGTACTAATTGAATAACTTCCATTATGGATACAGATATATGCTCCTACACACTCTTCGTCATTGAGGCAGTAGGTAACAACCCGGAAAAATGAGGGGGATCGGGTTGGTGTGGTGGTTAGAGTGTTGGCTTCCCACCCCGTGGGCTTGGGTTCAAATCCGGGCAGTGGCAGAGAATTTTCAGAGACTGCCCGATCCCTGCTTGAATGTTGTGTGGAGGGCACTTCTAGTGCAGCACTCCGTCCGTCGGATAGGACGTTAAGCCGTGGTCCCCTTGGCGCCTTTCGTTTCGAGCAAGCTAATGTCGTCACCAGGTTTCTCTCCACCCTTCCCTACCTACCCTTCCCTCATGGCGCAAATGACCTAAGCTGTCGGTCGCCTCCTCCAAATACCAAGTACCATACCTACCGGACAAATGACGTCATGCTCGAATGTTAGCAACTGAGGACTTCATTCATATCATGGTTTCCAGCTGTTTGTTCCGGATTCCGCGCATGCGCAATGCAAGATGCGAGTGACGGTCGTGTTCCAAGGCAGGCACCTCCTCATGAAAGATTTTCGATACTGAAAGCAAAAAATATTTCCTGTGCACCAAATCTAGTGTTTGCATGAGCGAGGTTGAATAATGAGTGCAGCATCATGCATGGAATACAGATTCTCGTAATCACTTCTCTTTTTATCATCGTTATCGTATATAGACACCGGGTGACAATCTATACGATACATTGTTCATACATTCTCCTAAAAATCTTATTATATATTAATACGAAAAATTCTCAAAAATGTCATCAAACGGGAAAAGCATTTTTAGCCGAACAGAAGAGTGTATATATTTATATTTTTCTCTCATTGTTGCGAACACTCTCTCACTCACAATTGGTCGACCCTGCCCCCACCTCCCACCCTTTCTCACCCTCCAACTGTCTTTATTTCCCCCACCGCTCTCCAAAAGCAGTCTTTCGCCGTTTATTGAACCCAAGCAACAGAAGAAAACATATTCCAAAAAATACGGTCTCATATAGACTTGCACTCAGAATAAATTTTTTCGCGCCATCAAAACTACAAGAGCATATGAAATATCGTGAAAGCCATTCAAAAGTGGCAAACGGGATAAATTTGTCGAAGTTTGCAATTTACCACTCTCGGGATTAGAATTTACACTTGACTAAATGCACAAGAAGATCTCGGTTCCATTAGATAATGCGTAAGAGAGGAGAAAAAAGCTTGTTCTTTTAAAAAGACGCTTTAATCTTGAGAAGCAAATGATGCGTCAGGAATCCGAAACGCGACTCAAAGGCCAGAGATCAAAACTTATTTTAGAATTGAAACACCGAGACACAGAAGAATGATAACAAGGAGTTTATGCAACGCTTAAAAATGAAATAAATAAATATTTCTAGGATTTGAATGGAGTAATATCAAGTGTATTATTCCCCTTTTCCTTCTGTAGAGTAGTAAGCTTTTGTAATAAAAAATTATACCGATATTTTTTATATTGAATAGGAACCTATTCATTTGAGGCATTCCTTTCCCAAAGGTAAAATTATAAATGCTGCATAAAAAATCTAATTTTAAGATACACATATAATTAATTTATTTGAGCAATACCTTTCTCAACGGTAAAATTATAAATGATGCATAAAAAATCTAATTTTAAGATATACAACTATATGAGGCACCGTTTTATTTCCTCATAATACCAATGAACTATAAGAGTTAAAATACGACAGCTCGCGGTGGAAAAGATCGATACAATACGCTCAGCAGTAATAAGTTCACTGTTCGGATAACCGTGAGTGGTCATTTAAAATGGTCTTACAGGCCTCGAAGGTTAGGAGAGTAAGGGAGTGAAATTTCCCTCTAATCCTGCAGATGTCAACTCGTGTGACAGAATAATGGCTAAACAGAACAAAACAGCTATTCTTGGCAGTCATAATGTAGAATTTCTACCAAGCTCTCCCACAAAACTACGAGTCGTATCACTTCGACAGTCTACAGAGTACGTTACTGATGCATACTTATGATTACAAATAGGCGTCAAACCAAGTTAAGAAAGCCAGGAAGGATTGCCTATTTCTCGCAAAACGAAGTCATACACTAAGTACACACATCGAGTACGCATGGAAGCCAAAGTGAACAACGCCCTATCACATACTTCCATCCCTTATCTGATGGAGCATGAAGCTGGAAATCGTAAAAACGCCCCAAAACGGATACATATGGAGTCTTTGCTTGGAAGCAGCAGCACGGCAGGGAGAAAGGGAACGCACTCGTAAACATTTCATGCGAGAGGTATGGGGAAAGAGGGTCGTCAGTGGGGTCACGCCACTTCCAAAGCCTCCGTGATCATGCACCAAACAACTCCCGCGATACAAGGGCTGCAGTGCACAGTGATGCAAGGGGTTCTACCAATAGGAATAAGGGAGAACAAAGCGGGTTTATACAAAAAAGCTTAAACTCGAACAATATGCATTGCACCTCTATTCCACGACAGAAAGAGAAACGAGGTTGCTGCAAGATGAGGAAGACCGTCCCTTTGAGGCTTTTTTCATGTTGCCAATGAGGGTGTATTTTAATCGCTTAGAAAAATATATCTATTACGCAGTCATGAGTGTGATGCACATGAATGATTTAGAACCGGCCACCACTGTGAAAGTTCAACTGTTCGGCACTTATAAAACTCACGTTCGCGCACAAGAAATGCGACACAGGAGAAAACTGAGGGCGCATGGCTCCCGCTTGACTGTCTCATTGACGCACTCATTCCAATGTTACGAAAACGTCTGAAATATTCTATGTACGAACACAGTGGACATTTTATCAACATTTTCCTACATCTCATTCTTGAGAATTTCGCCTCATTATTTCTTAGATGTAAAATTTGTACACTTTAGGCATAGGTATGTTGGTACTATACTATTGCTCTATGAAAAATGAAAGCTGAAAATGCTAGTTATGATCGAATAATTCGTCGCAAAAAAAACAGAAAGATGCAAAGACTGCGGTTTGTGAGATGTTTCGGCTTGACGGGGACGTGAGAGAGCGATTCTTTCACACAACAACCTACGCCTTCAACAGCCTCCATCCTCTTTATGAAAAGATTTGACCTTTGGCCCTCAGACTTATTGAATCTCTGGACATAAAAAGCATGCTTTCTCTTGTTTTAGGAGAACGCCTGGACTTTTAAATTCCAGCTTCAACCTTTCAGAGGGATATTTGAAGAAAGGAAAAGGTATTCTTTGTTCTTTGAAAACAATTTACTCGGCGCTCTCTTTCTCGAGGAACCATAGAAATTAAGTGAGTGCTGAAATATTAAAAATGGCAGCACCGTTGGAATGTACCACTCGTAAAGCTATCACAAATTCAGTTTATAAGGGTTTTTGTCTCATTCGCGGGCTTCGCTTCTAATATTTTAAGCAGCTACGATAGTTTACACGAGCCTGTACAGCAAATCAAAATGAAGGAGTAAAAAATAATTCGTAAGGTCTTCACAGTATTCATACTCTAAGAAACGCACTATTTGTGGCACGCTCGACCTTACAATCAAATTCAAACGCTTCAATTGATGCCACGCACATGAATGCTTCCTCATTTATCCCTAATTCTTCTCAAGGACTGGTTATAATACGCTTACCGATGCACCGTTTTCCTGCTTCAAGCACACTTCTTACACACATTTCAAAGAAAGCAAACTTAGTAAATGATCACGAATTTCATAAATGTTGGAAACGATGCTCTGTAGGTTCGATCAGTAATACTACCGTTAATCGAGCATTAAACATGATAAATCTAACAAACTTAGTACTTTCCACACATTATTATGAAGTACGCGATTGATTTCAGCGACTAAGCGCAATTTTCCAGGGCGAGCCAACAGATGAAATATTTCGAGCGTAGAGGCTATTTCCATGAGGAGTGGGGGAAGGTCTCAATAAGAGAGGGTGGGAGAAGAGATTGGTATGGGATTAGTGACCTCACTATGCAGAATTGGTCGATTTCAAGAGTAATTTGACTGCTCAAGTTCAATGTCAATTGCAGTCACGCCGTAATGAGTTGTTGAGAAGAACCAGACGCTCTTATAGATATTTTAACTTCATACTAACGTCAAAGAAACTCTATTTACGTTGTTGTGATTACGGCTATAACCTATTCAAACGGGAGCCTACCCTAAGGTCATTGACCACAAACATGAATTGCACGAGGAAAAAACAAACAGGAGGGCTTCAAAATTCGAAACAATCTCTGGACTGGAGAGATCACCATCGCACTTACCCTCCAGAGGTCGTACACCTCATCCTTCGTTTATATCACTGCACCTTCATCATATCCACTTTTTAATATCATCGAATGGGAGCCGCGTTTGCGGGCGAAATAGCTTCACATTGCCCTTTCAAAGCACTCGACTCTCCAACGTCACATAAAACAACAGAAAACCACCCAAGAGAAGGAGCACACAAAACTCACAAACACATACAACACACACCGAACACATACATGTATGTGTACATACATACATGTGGGAGATGTTGGTGATAACGCGTAGGAGAGAGCACAAGTGGTGGGTGGGTTTTGGAGCTCAGTCAGTCGCGACGAGTCGTGGCGCTCTCTGTACAGCAGATGGTTAGCGGCGATCAGATCGGCGAGAGAGTACAACTACATTTATATTCTTTGACTTAATATGCGTTTATTAGATTTATAGATTAATGATACACTTCAGGAATCAGCATTTGATTCGAAAGTGTAGGGCAATCAATATTTTCAAGCAAATATTTAAGGCAGATGATTCTCATCCTTGCGTTGCCTCACCCATCAATCCTCTCCGGCAACTGTTGAAAAATTGTGATCCTTACATGATATTCAAATTGAAAAGATAATTAACTACGTTGTGACACAGCACCATTACAATCATTTAAGTATTCTACCTATTAAAGTAGGTTTGTATGGAATATTTAAGAAGTGCTCTGGAGGTATCCCCTCCCTTCATGGACTAACCTCTTCAATTCACTGTAAGCCCTACTCCATTTCATTTTAGCTATGAATCCTACTTACTCTATTCCTTCCTCTCTCTCGTTTAACCAACATGTTACTCTCAAACACAGTTTTCAACATCTCCTCCCCGCTCAGTACTTACTCCATCCATATCTTCTGTCTACTCCACAACTTATTTAGAAGCTTCCTCTCCTCACCCACCATGTCCAGCACTTCGTCGTTCATCCTCCTCTCCTCGAAAAGGTGGCAAAAATCTAGCTTACGTAAGTTTCAAAATATTTAACTCAAAATGGCCCAAATTAACATGCGTTAGATGAGCTCTACTGATGTTGTACCCGCTCTCCACTAGGGGAACTCCGCTACAGCGCACTGCAAGTCGCCACAGGAGAAATCACACGGAATGACGCGAATGAACTTGGCCTAAGAAGCGTATCTCGCATTCTCTCTCTCCTTGACTCCTCATTCACATTCCCTTTATCTTCGTTTCGCTTTCACCTCTCCTTCTCCCCTCCCCTCCTCTCTTCCTTTGCCCCCCCTCCAAACCCTCTCCTCACCCCACTCCATTGCCACTTGACTCCCACACCCGCAAGAGAGTGAGCGCCTTTATATTTTCTTTTCTTTTTTAATAAACTCTCCTCCGCTCCCTCTCCTCTCCTCGTGCATCACGAAGGACCACACCACGGATGAGCACGTCAACCTATCTTTCTTCCATTTTTCAATAACTTTTCGCCTCAAAAAACACATCTGCGTGGAAATATACGCGGGAACAACAATATTCTTTTGATGAAAAAAAAGGGCTGACCATTCATGACGACCATGCGATATTCTCACGCGTGTTTTTTTCTAGATGGACACGACGCAGAAGCATTTGTCTCTACGGCACACAATTGTTTGTGCCACCGCTTCAGCATAAGAGAGCGGAAAAAGACAAAGCGAAACGACGCACTGAGCTTTGTAGACGCGCACATTCAAGAATAGTCTTTTTTTATTTTTGAAGACGGAGTATCAGGTTTTCGTTAGAGGGAAGATAAAATATCTTCAAGTCAAGGTTCAATACAAATTTACAGCTTGGTTGCGCTACCACAGGAAAAGCCGAAGAAGCACAAGGAAATAAAAACAAATATTTGACCAAATGCATTGAGGACCTCACAAAATTCGACATTACGCATCCTTATTAGAAAAAAAACGAAAAAGGGGAAGGTTTATCCCTTGATACACGCTGGTCGACTATGAACCATACTCATATTCTTCAGAATAGCAAATGGTAAATAAAAACATTTTTTACCAGCTACGTTCACGAGGGAGTGATATGCAACCAGATTAAGTTCAACGAAGGAGAGGTTTATCTATTCTGCGTGCTAAGGAACTAAAATATAATTGGCTGCCTGCCGAAGAGTTTTTCACCGTTCATCCACGACATTAGGGAGTGAAATTCAATGAATTCATTTCATAATATTAATGTTATTTAGGCACTATAGTCATTTATCAAATTTGTTGACGTAATCCTGAATAATGACTGAGTTTTATATTTTAAAAGTGCTAGATATCAACAAATTCCTCGGTTCTAGGTGGTTCGGTTCACTGGCTAAAAAGGCTTTGAGATAAATAATTCGAAAAAATGTAGTTGTCGAAAATACTCGCTAGTACATGATTAAATCCAGGTGATATCTTCTCGGGTTATCCCCGGGCGAGTTCTTGTGGGTCCACAAGCAACTAATCCGGTGGAAACCCCGAGAATATTTCACCAGTACCATAATACCACAAAGAACAAAATCATTTGATTAAATCCCGCGCAAAAGTTTTTATTTATTTGCCCATTCAATACTGGAAACTTTCACAAACATCGATCTCATTACTTGTTTTAGGCTGTTAAAAATGCTAAGATTTATGATTTGAGAGAAGTCTATTGATAAAAATTAATAAATGTCAACCTAATTGAACAACAAAAGAGTAGGGGATACCTTGGTCTTTGCCAATGCGTTTTTTGCTATTTTTTTTGCTAGAAGTTTTTATATAAACTCACAATCAATTTTTGCCGTGAAAAAATCATACCTTACACAACTCATGTAAAGTTAAATGTAAATTTAAATTTAGTGTAACACACCAAAACAATATAAAATTGAATAACTTCAGAGGCAATGACGACGCAGCATTCAGGACGTTTTCCAAAAGTGAATGGCCCTCAAAAAAACACCCACGCACATCTTGGATAAAATTTAATTGCCTCACGTGAAGCGCGAAAAATAGAGGAGCATTCGCGTCGCACAGTGGCGTGGCAGTGGCGGTCCCAACCCTCCAATGAACGCAGCAGCAAGTATCACGGCATGGAGAGGCAAGTAAAGTTTACATTTAAAAAAAATCCTTATTCCCCTCGCACAGAACGTAAAATAAAAATATTCCCAAATATGGTGAAAAAGGAGTGTGGCATCCTCCGCCTTGTTATATACATTATATTTTTTTCTGGAAGGGATTCGGGAATCGGTCCGCGAAAAGCGGGCTTTTTTCTCGCGTCGAAGGCACGGAGGAGAAAGGGGAGGGGGACGACATCGCTATGGAGGGCACAATGAACCCTAAGTTTTGCTGTTGCCTCACACCAAAAAAATAAAACACATGAACTCATCCAAAGCCCTCTTCGCCTTCCGTTTTTAGCTTCTTCACTCTTTTCATCTCCGTACACAGTTCTACACTGCATTCGTGCTTCTACCTTTCTATCACTCCGACAGAACCGCTGGGTTCTATATACTAGCCGCCTCAATAGGCGAATGGCGGGGGGTGTTCGGACGCCAGCCGTGGACAAAGAGAAAAATAAGGGAATACGCGCACTGAGAAGAGCATTTATTCAAGTCCTTTTCTGTTCGTGAGAAATACATTAGTTATTTTATTTTATTTTTTTTATTGAATCATTCAAAAACAGCCAAAACGGCCTTTGCATTGAATAGACAAATTAAAATCTGCAGCTTCAACAAATATAAACTATAAAAGGGATTTAAAAAAAAAAGATTCAGAAGATGGCTTTTCGAAGCTGCCTCTTGAATGATCTGATGGACATTGAAAGATCCAGGGAAGAGTGAGTAGTCGAAATCGTATTGAAAGAGGTAGGGAGTCTGTAAAAAAGTGATATCTGAGAGAGAGAAAGAAGGGATATCGGTTGGTGTAGTAGGTGGTTATTACGGAACGCGCGGGTGGGAATGTGGAGTGAAAAGAAATACAATATTTCTGAGCGTTGGAACTTGCCATTTAAGACATTGTAAATGAAGGAAAGATCGTGAAAATTCCTACGGGAGGATAGGGGGACCAATGATAGGGCAGACATACCATTCGCTTATCAGTTCGCCAAAATTTCTCTCTTACAATTAATTTATCGCTTCTGTCGGGCATGGAAATACGTTGGGTTCAATGAGGATGTTTTCAGAGTCGTTTTTAAAGTTATATATTCTCAACTGCTCAAGTGCTCAAACAACCTAAGCCTAGCGCGCAGCCTCCAACTCTCCAATAGCTAGCTCACAGCCTAATTCGCTTAACATCTGCGTTTCGCTTTCTGCGCAGGAGTTTTTGACGTATTGCGTAGCTTTCCTCTGTATTTTATTATGTTCAAGGATATAGTCTTCCAGCGCCATATGCTACCTTAGTATTCCAACAAAAGGGTTATTCACAAATGCAATTCTATTTCGCTTCGCCAAATTGCACTCGCTCCGCTGACGAACCCATTGACTTGTGGTTTTCGCACATCGAATCAGGTCGCAAAGAAACTAGTATGGAGATGATTTTCAAGAACCTTGGAGACTTTTTTCCTTTATAGAACTCACCACGATTCGTTAACGCGAAGTAATCATTCATTCATCAGGATCATTCAATTTTCAAACTCATTGTTCTCATAAGACCGAGAAAAGAAATCCAGATGTACTCTCTTCCCTGATTAAAACTCTGATTAACTCTGAACTAAATATTTTCCTAAAATAAGTATATCATTGGCTTTGGGAGACGGGCAAAAAATGCAAATGCAAACAAAATTTGATAAAAACACCCTTATGTCATTTTTACTCATCAATTTCTCTTACTTTATAAAACCAATCCTAAGTTGTTGAAATGCCTTCTAGCATGGCATCGGTTCGGCAGCCGCGCATCATCAATTTATGTCAATCAGAGTAAAAGTGATGGATTAAAAGATCATAAACTTCCCATCACGAAAAAAAATCCATTTCCCTACCAAAATTGAGGCCTCGCCATAATTTCGCGTGAATCTTTGTGACTTGGACTCAACGCGGCGACTTCAAGTGGCGACTCAAGTGAAGTTGAGGGTCCAAACGCACTCTCTAGGCCAACTCTGATCCGAACCTCTGCGAGTGCTGCCGGTGTCTCCGAGGCAACCTCTTGGGTCATGGAGTGACAAAAGAAAGTAACATGAGTGACCAATTAATCGGCGTGAGCGATTGTGGGAGATGAACAAATATTAAGGCAAAGACGACATTTCTTCCATCGCCAAAAACTAGATCGTGAAAATATTAGACTCACAAGGGGAGACCATATGTACCATGGAAGTTCAACAGGATAGGGGAAATTTTTTCGCAAGCATTTGCGACATCTAGTCTTGTCGTTGTTGTTAAATATAATATTTGTAGCTATAAAAATGCATAATTCAGCCATGAAATTCCAATTTACGCAATATTGCGTTTCCTTATGATAATTAAATGTCTCTTTCTAATGATTTATATTTTCGGTCGAAGTGTTATAAGAAAAATAAATGAAGATAACATCCGCGTCCTCTCAAGTCAACTGTGCTGTTACTGTTGTTTCGGAGTTCTGTAGTGAAATCGAAGAATTTCGGCATTTGCCAGCGTGTATCGCATCGTAATAGATCTTCAAAATGTGGAGTATCGTAAGAAATACGTTACAGTTGCGCAGTTAAGGACTGCCCTTCCAAGGGCTGTAAGTTTTTTTTTGTTTTCCTCGTACAGTAGCCAGGTAAGTCACATTCATTTTTATTGCATCTGCTGTCATGTGTTGGGAAATACTTTTCTGAAGACCGTTGTTGTTGGATGTTTAAATTTGGGTAGCTTAATCCCACTCTTTAGAAGAACAGCGACATGTTATTTCCTATCAATTGATAAAGAGATATCTTTTCCGTGGAGTAAATATAGGACTGTTAAGAATGATTAATCCAAATGTAGTTCATCTGCTTGAAGCGATTATTATTAAATTCCTAGGGTCTCTGAAAAGGAATGCACAATTTTTACTATGCTCCGTTAACTTCCATCCTTCGCTCGTCACATTGTTTTTATGCTTCTATGTGCTTGCACCAAACATCCAAACTCAGTGGTTTGAAGTTACTATGCATTATAATTAATGTTTAAATCATTTTAATTAAGTTACATCATTTTTAATTAATATCTTTAATTTTTCACATGTCTACACCAAATTGTGTTGTTAGTGTAGTTAACTTTAAGCATTTTTGTGTTGCTGTTATGTGAATCTTTCTTTAATTTTAACCTGGTATTGAAATACTCTTTGCAACAGTCTAAGATAATTTTCTTCTAAGAAATTACTGAGCTGTATTTCTAGTTCCTTAAAAAGTTTTGAATCATCGCATTATCCATGCTGCCATTCAGAGGCGTTACTAGGACTATGCTTTGGGGGGAGGGGATAGCCTGAGGTGGCGATTCTCCACCTTTTTCAAAAAATAGCATGCTTGGAAATACATTTCACACAATTTTCGCACTAAAAATTAACTTTGAGCAGACGCAGTTATTAAATGTCAAAACCAGACAATATTTTTTTTATTTCTTTGTGGCTTTGGGGGGGATCTATCCCCTTCACCCCCCCCCCCCATAGTTACGCGTCTGCTTCCATTTTTGTCTTACAGAACTGATTTTTGTGGATATCGTCTGAAAATTTTTAACAATGCTATACTCAGTTATGGCATATTCAGTCAGCTAATTTTGTTTGAAAGTCATTAAGTCCTAGCATTTCTCATAACTTTCTTGTGTTTTTCATAGGGAGGTGTAATTTTCCTTTAATTTCTAAAACATTTCAAGTGATGTACTCTGATTGTGTTTCTTTCTCTTCTTTCTTTATCCAGGAGTTCATGAATCATTCTTCAGAACTTCATCATGAAAAAAAATATGTAGCACCGAACTATTCGGCTAAGTTTTGTTATTCTCATAAATAATGTACTAGTTGACAATAAATATTATTTTTGTTTTTTTATATTGGATTTTAATTTATGTGCAATAACCTAAGATAAACAATAACCTACTGCTCTGAGGCCTTGATGGCTCTTTTCTCCAAATAAAAATGCTATTAAACTACCCATTCGCTCCTGAGAATCAGTTATTTTGTGCGTACGAGTTTGCGGGCATTTTGAGCTGAAGCAAATAGACTTGAAATAATGGAGTGGGAAGCGAGGTCGCGTTCTAGTAACTTGAATTTGGCGGCAAATGTTGAGCTGCCGATGCTACTGCCATCTGAACTTATCGTAGGAAAACTCTTTAACTGTCAAAGACGTTTTGCATGGAGTTGGACATCTATGATATGTACCTTGCTCCGCCGTTTTCAATGCCGTATTTTTATGGCATTTATTTTTTATTATGGCATTCGGAATGGTATACCATAATCTATGACCTGGTATTAAATAATTCCAAAATAGCGTTAAAACCTTAGATGGGTCAGATGATGTGGTGGTTAGCATCGTCGACTCCCACCTAGGGGGGAACTAAGGATCGAGGCCACGCAACGGCACCATATTTTGTAGTCTTCATTTTGATCATACGGAGACAAGTACTTCATTAAAAAATTTTCTCAGAACTATGGCATTTAGGTATTTAAGCAGTGTCATTTCGAACGATATGACGACTACATTAGCATGGGTTGGTGTGCGCTAAAATGTTAATTTTTTGTATTGCTCATATTATCAGTATAAAACGTGATAGTTGGAAATAATATGAACTGATTTTAATTTAATGTCTTAGCCATTATCAATATTAATGAAAATATACTAGTAATAAACTATATCAGTACCAACTTCTTCTCACAATGGACAGAAACAGTTTCCTATATTTCAGACCCTAAAATTGAGTTTCACGAAATCGAGCCCGAAAGAGTGGCAAGGATATTTCAACTCGAATACGCCCGCGGGTGTCGAACTCTCCCCCTTTCCTTTGAGTCTCACGGCGAAGGCTCGAAGCCGCGCCGGGCGCGAGCGTTACCTTGGAGGGTTGCCAACTCGGCCCGTGTCTCTGCGGCGACTTCTTGGGTCGAGGAGAGAGGACAAGGAAAAGAAAGAAAGGAGAGGAAGTGAGTGCGGGAGGGACAGAGAGACACTCGCAGGACAACTCTTCACACGCACACACTCACTCACACTGCAAGCAACCAGAGGCTGCAGACACTCACTCCGTAACTCTCTTCTTTCCGTTTCGCCCCACTCTCCCGTCGAGGAAGAAGAACTCAGTCAGTCCGTGTCACACACACACACACACACACACCTGGACACAACTATCCCTCGTGTCCAGCCGCCTCGCTCTATCACTTCCTTTCTTTTTTAAGCGAAAATTTCTTCTTCTTTCGGCACACGGAGAGTTTTGTTTGATACAAGGCTGAAAGCGAATAGGAGGGAGGGCGAAAGAAGAATGGAGAAGGCGAATTAGACGGAGAGACGAGAGACGGAACGACGAAGTGACAGACATGGTGGGTGAGGAGAGGCAGCTTCTACATAGGATACGGAGGAGACAGAAGGTATGGATGGAGGGAGTACTTACGGGAGAGGGGATGTTGAAGACAGTGTTAGAGGATAGAATGTTAGGTAAACGAGGAGAGGAAGGAAGAGAATAGGATTTTTATACAGAATTAGATGGAGTAGGCCTTATCGTGAATTTAAGTAGGAAGTCTTTTAAGGGAAGGGAAACTGCGAGAATACTTATTAAATATTCCATGCTGACGTACCTAAATCGGTGTAATACTTTAAAATAATAAATGCGAATTATTGATAGCAATCAATACTAGAAAACCGACACGCGGAGCATGAGGAAACTGTGAGCAGGGCCGCTCGCACCCACCAAATACTCGAGAGGGAAAGGTAAAAAATTGATGATATACCCGCACTTTAAAGCCGTACTTAGAGTGAAATATTTTGCAATTCACAAGTTCTAGTGTTGTTTTTCATTCCGATTAAGTGTTCGATGGAGGCATTGGAGATGTGGTTATGGAGAAGAATGAAAAAGTTGAGATTGGCACAGAGAAAAAGGAGAGATGAGTGAGTAGAGATGAATGAGTGGTGAGGAGAGAGAAAAAGGGAGGAAGAGGATTTTGGATGGAGGGAGCGGCGAGGGGATGTTAAAAACATGTTTACGAGGGAAAATTGTTAAGTAAGCGAGGGAAAGGAAGAATATAATAGGATTAACAGATTAAATTAAAAGGAATACACCATATAGTGAACTGAAGAGGAAAGAGCAATTCGGAGAGATGAGCCAATCCGGGGTGATTCGTAAAATGCTCCGAAAAGTAAACCGGGAGGAGCTCTCTCGTGTGGGAAAAATAGCAACAACTATTAGGCGGATTGATACAATATTCTTCTCAATATAATTCATTCTTCACTTCTTTTGTAAAGCGTGATAATTGCCGTAACAGTGTTAGTGGATAGTGTGGCATCCTCTCACATTAAGAGTGGCGCCAGAGTCGTCGTAAATCGGTCGACGCGAGAGAGGAATGGGTGGTGGTGGCCAGGGTCAGTGCTCTCCCGTTGTCAGGGGTGGCTGCCTGTCCCTTGCCACACGACGAAGGAAGAGGTTGCTGAAGAGTGGGAAAGAGACGGACCGTTTGAAACACGCTAAGAGCTTGGATAAAACGCTTGGCAGCGAAACCCGAAAAGCCAGACATAAACCTAATTTATACAGGAGCAATCGAAACTTCATCACGTTTTATTCTAACCAAAAATACGACTTAATTAGGGGATCTCGACGAGAAAAATATTAATGATTGGGAGGATCTAATGTAACCGAGGCAGTAACGAGCGGGGGGAGGTAATCAAGGGGACAAACCCTCCCCCCAAAATATTGGGAAGAAGCAATCTTAAAAAGGAAACTGCCGATGTGTACACCGCAGACTGATCAGACTTGGTGGGACGGCAGCGTTTGGAGATAAGAGCACAGCTTTGTAATTTCTCGCGCCAAGATGCCTACTCTACGGAGATAGTTTAGTGATTCACCCATCATTCATTGTGTGATCCTCTTCCAAGATCCCCTAAAAACACACACATATTCTCCTTCAAAACCCGTCATCTCGAAAAAAAAGTTTCCGCCGACAGCGTTGAATGAAAGGTCACCAGCAGAACGATATATCACTTCATTTCCAAAATAGTGCAGTTTCCACTTTCGAAAACCAGGGAAAGTGAAATATTACTTCTGAAGGAATAAACGTTTTCGTATCGAGTGGAACCGTATCCATAAACCATTCAACTATTCACGATTTTTCAGCTTAAATTCTCTAACTTATACGGAAGATGAACTTAATGATTACTCATAATGGCAAATTAGGAAACCCGGGCGAAAAATTCGCATATTCATACTATTAGAGAATAAGGAAACGGTGTAATTGGGTTTTAAATAAAGAAGAAGATCTATCATAAAGTACATATTTACACTTGTTTTCATACAAAAATATACGATACATAGTAATACAATACAGGCAAGATAGTACCAGTATGAACAATCATGATATCTATTACTGACTATTGGCACGCAATTAACAAAACTTCATTAAATACAATATTAGAAGTGACAATTCTGTCGTCTGATTTTGATCCTATGTGTTACCCGTTGCTTTTGTAACATAATGTAAACAAGCCACCATGTTGTTTGTAAATAATTTAAAACGAACAATGGTAGTGAGGGACGGGGAGATTGTTGTGAACGGAAAAAAGGGGTGTCGTGTATGGGGAGAAGGAAGAGATAGACGTGATAGAAAGGATCGGGAGAAAAATTAAAGAGTGGTGTATTGTGCGACCGGAGGAAGAAATACGGCAGAAGCCAGGATCGGCAGGAGGAATTAAAGGACGCGGAGAAGAAGGAGGCGTATACGAGGGAGAGAGAGACCGGAGGAAAGGGATACGAAGAGCTCAAGACCCACACACTGGTGCAGTTCATGGCGGTGGTTCAGTGAGTGGTAGTACGGATAATATAAATGGGATTGTGATAGTCATGGTGGCTTTTTGATGTTGTTTTTGCTCCCAAGTTTCAAAATATAGAGCTTGTTTTTGAATTGTACTGAAATTATTTGTTAAGTTAGTAGTGGATATTTAAAAACGTTACACTTTTCTCGCGTGGTGAGTCAGGGTGGACTTTTGGAAGGCAACATTTCAATGTACATGCAACTGCTTATGTTACCTTTATTTGGTTTATTCATGGATTTAACGTTTTTTAACCTTTTTTTAAGTTTAGAATAAAAAAAGAGCGGAGAGAATGTACCTCGAGCGAGTAATCGACATGGATAAATCGAAACTTTTAAGTAAAAATAATGGGTAAATAGTGAAATTTGAGATTGCATTTTTCGTGAGAAGCCAGTGATTCAGCGCGTAAAATGTTACCTCATTTTGCACCGTAGGTGCACTATTAACGGAGCGTATACAGAATGACATGGAAAGACCTTTCTCAAACAATACAAATGATTTAAAAAACTTATAAATAGCAAATGCAAATCCTTCAGAAAGATAATTCTTCAGAAAAATATAATCATACCATAGGGTAAGAATATATTTACTCCAAGATCATACGATCAGAGAAAAAAAATCTATGGCGAATCTCAGAGAAAGAGAAGAGCGATGAAAAAGAGAATGAACGAGCGAAATAATTCTACCCACTTATTGATAAAAGGAAAAAAGTTGAAGGTGAAAATATTGACTTCGCAATCACTATTTTGAGAGTTCAAAAAACAGGATTAGAAAAGTATGGATGATAAACCGTATTAGCAGTGCCTTATCGAATGCGCATGCTTAGAGCCACTGATGACACTCTTTCCTGAATTGTAACTATCGGAAAAATCATTGATGCACAAATGGTGAGCTGACTGATTTGCCATCGATGACGAGCATTAGATCAATCGTAATAAAAACTCCACTTCCTCACTCTATAAAAGTAACTGAATTAAAGACTGAGGAAATATAGGAGAAGGGAAAGTCAGGCGAGGGAAACGAAATCAAGTTGGCGACGTTACACGCAGACGCGGTCTCGAACCGTTAGCCACGCGTAAAAAGCCGTCGCGACACACATAACTTTGGGCGAATATATATTAGAAAGAAAAAAAAGAGAGAGCTTGCAGCGGAGAGAGGGAGAGAGAGACAGCTCACTAGCATCTCAATCTGTTGGAGTGAAAGGACCACCTACGCACAAAGTGTGTGTGACATGTTTATCACTCCGAGGCGGAATACACGGCGCGATCCTAAGTTTGTTTTTCACGCGACTCGGCCTGAATGGAAGAAATGTCGTGATGCAAGGCGCGCCCGCATCAAAAGGCTGAGAACACTGCACAAATAAACCGAGTAGCGGAGGTAAGAAAAACGATTCCAATTTCTAGCATGCGAGATGAGATTTAAAAAAAAGGGAGGGTGGAATTCTTGCCGGTCTTGGATTATCACAATCCTTTCCGAGTGACGCCGTGTTAGGATTTCGGAAAATGAGAGGGAATAGCAGCGAGAGAGGAGATAATAAATTAGGCATTCCCCTTTTTGCTCCCTCTCCCCAATTTCCCTCCCTCCGTGCATTCCTAAATCCCTTTCTCACCCCCTTCATTTCATCCCCTCTCTGATTTTCCCTTCTTGAGGAAAGAGACCTGAGACTGCACCAAGGACTCGTAGATTTGTTGACAACTGGGCTTTTAGGTTGCTAGGGCCGACCACTCCTATCTCCTACAGCCTATTCTTCATGCTGTACAGATATCATGCATGCATTCATTTTGCGATGCAAGTAAAAAAATATAATTCAGCGAGTAAATTGTATAGGTATTTAATAAAGTTTTAATATGCAGAACGTAAAATGGAGTACGGTATAAATTATCCATATCGATCAATGAAGATATAGCAGATCTATTTTATATGGAATAAATTATACGCAAAATATGGTAAGGAAGAATCTAGCGATGCGATCTGCGCCGCGATTTCATTTTTCGTTTTTTTAAAGTACTTTCACTCAAGATAAAATGCTAGGATTTTTTTCTTCAGATGGATGTGAATGAAGATTCTCATCTTAGATGTTTTCGGCCTCAACTTTGCGAAAATTCACGTTTGATATTAAATTAAACTTTGAGCACGATTTTTTCCACTGACTTTTCTTGAATACCAGAAATAATAATAAATATTGATTTTGACTTTGGGAAAAGAATTTTCATCGAATTGTGTTGAATCGACTTCAAAATTATATAAAATATAAAATCAATTTTTGTATTATATAGGGTTCAATTTAGTGAAGAGGGTGTACATTTATTAAATATAACTTTTGCTTCTATATCTTCCTCGTATCGCCGAGGGGCCCTTGCGAAAGTCGGGGTTTGATTCTACGATACGCAGTTCCGAGTCGAAAACTGCCTCGGCGACCTAAGGGCGCTCAGTTCCTCTCGTCCCGATATAAAAAGGCGAGCCGAATGAAAGGCGTTACGCAAACCGATACTGATAAGGAGAGCAAGCGGAGCGATCACGACTCGACGGGACCACCCCCGAAAGAGATCTCATCGACAACAATATCCCCCCCCCCCCTCCCCCATACACCAAAAAGCCCCCATTTCCAGTTACGCAAATCACGGAGACGCCCCCCCCCCCCGCATCCCAACCTCCCGCAGAACGACGAAAGATGTAATTTCGATGGGGCGTCGTGGATCGATTGTATCGATGCGACTGAAGCGACCTCCCCCTCGACTACGGGGCAAACGATAATGGCGCCTCGGCTTAGAGCCTTCAAGACCTCACTATCGAATTTCACGAAATCATGACGCTCAGCCCTCTTCCTGATTTAATAGCTCACAATTGTCATTTCATATATTTATAATTACAAATATTACTAAATTATTGATAAGTTGGAGATAAGGTGAGTGCGGAGAATAATGGAGAAGGTGAAGTGGATGAAAAAAGGAGGAAAGACGAAGCGCTGGAGATGGTGGGAGAAGTTAGAAAGATTTAAGATGAGATACAAAAAAGACAAAAGGATTTGTATGTTGAAAACCGTGCTAGAAGGTAGAATGGTTGATGGGAAAGGGAGGAAAAGACTATGATTGATCGATAGATAGAATGAGAGGGAGAAAGCCTATTTGTGAATAGATGAGAGAGAGAAGTCCAATTTGGGAGGTCAGCCAATCCAGGCTAACTCGCAAAACGCTGCACACAAACCCACCTTTGCCGATATAATGCATTACTAAATGCAGGGCTGTTGTCATATTTCGCCTAGCGACTCGCGTTCGAAAAGGGCGACGTTGGAGACCTTACTTTTCAATACACCCTCGTAATAATAACTGATGAATAAGGTCCAGAACAGGGATCCCCATATGGCAGTGTCTATACCTCCAAGGAACCATCAACGCTTGCTTATTCGAGTAGAAAAAATTTGCTTATCTCGCAGCTAACCTCTATATCTAGAGATCCACCCACCATCTGCAACCAGGTGGACGCACTCGGTGGCTTGCAGCTCGAGTCGCGAGTGGGATACAAAAAGCGAGGGGAAAGTGCAGAAGCGTATCGGAACTCAATCCAATATTGAATTGAAGAGCTTCACTGACAGGGGATCGAAACGTTTGACGACTCAAACCGTACTCTTTGGCGAAGCACAGCGATGACACCCGCAGGGGCGAGACAGAGGCGTTGGTTGCACCCTCCTCCTCCTTGGTGCGAGATGGTGGCGATGGCAGGGTCCGCTTTGATTGGACGCGGACGATCGCCTTGGGGGCGAGGCGCAAGATGGCACGAGCGACACGAACAAGCGAGAATCGAGAAACAGATGAAGGAAGAAAGCCGTGGCACTATCGACCCCCGCCCCACTCCTTTCTCCACTTCCGGCTGAGCGACCGTCACGTCTCCAAGGGCAGCCGACAATGGCGTGCGTCCCTCAGGGCAACCATTCACCCCCACCCACCGTGGTCTCACCCAGAATGAGGGCGCAAAGCATTACACACACCTCTTTCCAGCGATTCGGATTCAGGGATTTCGATTTCATGAAGTCAGAATAGCGCTAACCGGAACACGAAACAGGCTCAGCCTTAATTTGTGCACATATGGATATTTTCGAATACAAAAACAATACCATAACGAAATATGCTCGCTAATCAATTTTATCAATAATATCAACTGATGCGTCAGCGCTATGAGAGAAGACAACCTCAAACTAGGAAATCATAAACTTGAGAACGTGAAGGATATCTGATAGTTGAGAAGCCGAGTGGCCAGCAGACGAAGAAAGAAGGAAACAGTGAGTAGAATAGCCCAAGAGAAGAGAGCATTCCATTATAAGATGAGTCCTAAACAGCTGAGAATATAAGCGTTAAAGTAAAGAAGCTCATTATTTAAAACTCTCAGAAAATCGTGGCTCATAATAACGTTCGGTTCAACGCGTGCGGCCATTAAAGAAGGAATTTTTTCGCTCCGGTTTTCTAACTCTGTAATATTTTTACTAGACATTTAAAAATCGGACCCCAGCTTTTCTAAAATTCTTTCATCATTGAAACCTTCAATGGCAACATTTCATGAGATCAAATTCAGTCTTCCATATTTCGAAGATTATTATATGAATGCTTTTCAGTCAGGTGCGTAACAATAACCCTGACAACTACTTTAGCGGCACTTCTATTCAACTGGCAAAATTTTAACTCAGCTCCACCTTTTACTTCCTAAAAATTCAAATAGTAATAAGGGATATTTTTCGGCTTTCTTGTATCGTGATAACATGGTCGAAATGCACGTAATATTCGCTTTTCAAGGGTGGCACCGCATGAAAAAAAAGTGTAACTTTGTACGCAGTCAAGCAAAGGGGAGCACATGTGTATAGTCTATGATAAAATTCGCCTTGGAAGAAGACGGATTGGTGGTGTAACTAACAGAATACCTCACCCGGCAATAATCGGGAGATCCATATCCCGGCTAAGCCGATTGATTTTATTATTGTGAATACCAACCTTGGTGTTACATGCTTTTTTAACTATTTCCAACGAAAAATAAGCCTCATTAAAAGAAGAAACGAAAATTTACGCAATTTTAAAGGCTAACATAAAAAACTACAGCATGTAAATCCCAGCTTTGCAACCGAAAACTGATGACAACAATGAGTAAAATTTTCTATTGTCACGGAAACGACATTTTCTTCGTGTCTCATAGGAACTTCCACAACCACTTCTCCCAAAAAGAGAGGCCATTATTGCAGCAGTATAAGGTGCGCCTCTGACTCTCACATAGGCGAGTAAGTACATGCACATGTAAGCCGACGCGAATGTAAATGTAAGGGGTAACGGGACGCGACCGTTGAAGCGAGCGGGGGAGGGGGAGGGTGGGGCACGCCTCGGAGGCGTCATCATCACGTGGGGGGGAGAGGTATCGGAAGCGGAGGAAACGGAGATGCTGTGGCCGGATGGGAGAGGCAGGGGGAGGGCAGAGACAGGGGAGAAAGAATTCAATATTTGAACGGGGACTTAAGATACGAGGTTTAAAATAAGAAACATTATCATGAAAAAAAAACAAACATAGGCGAAGCACGAATCGAATGAAGTAACTATGCGTCCCTTGCATTATAATCCACTCACCACTACCCAACCAAACTAAGGGACCAGTTGGTAAAAGGGTGAAAGACCCTTGCGAACTCATGACACCGGGAATCTACCAGATACCCTGCCAATGTGGACAAGTGTACGTAGGAGAGACGGCGAGGATAATCGCGACGTATACCTAAGAACGTAGGAGACATTCTAGGGTGGTGACGACCTGAAAAATCAGCCATAGGCGGACACAGCATCTCACAGACTACACAATCCATTGGGACGAGCCGTGAAACCTGTCATGGCGAAGGATTTTGACTGTGAAGATCCACAGAGCATTTATACTCATCCTTTATAGTCAAGAGGAAAACGAGTTCTTGTACCTATCCGTTCGGAAAAATGTATATCCTGTTTTATCTTTATTGCTGGACCTAAAAGTAAAGATGTAATGACAGAGAAAGACGTCTTGAAGATTCGGCTAAGCATTCGGGTTGGTCCTCCTCCACCGTGGTCCATTTTCGAACGAGTTCCGCAAGCTGTCGTCTTCTTCCGATAAGAGAAGTGCTGATGCTAGATTTTGGGCTCCATTCGGCACGTCCAGAGTCATCTAAGAAGCGAGAAGTAAGCGTGGGAGGACTTGCGTGATACATACAATCAGAGGATTAAAATTGTTACTACCGAAGTCCCTTGATGAAACCATACTTACGAAGTTCCAACGCACGAAAGTTCCTACGAATAATACGCCGGAAAAGGATCAAATCGAACCGAAAATTTCCTTCACTATATATATTCACGATATTTATTTCGAACAAGGTGTACACATGAATTCTTCTTAGATATATTCGCGGCTCATAGTTAAAATGAAAGAAACTTTTTGGGGTCTAGTCACGTGGTCATGTTGGGATAAGTTTTCCTTTGAAGAACCTGATCACACGGTAAGACCCGAAGAAGTTTCTTTCCTTATAATGTCCACATATTTCCGCAGGATAATTTTCCGGTAGCTCAAATCCAAGAGAGGATGCCGGAGAAAATTTTGCAGCGGGATGGCCCAAGGGCTTTAAATAAAATTGCTTCCTCATATTACCCCACACCACGCCATAACCTGACACGTTCCGATTATAGTAAATGGCTCCAAATGACCTCACCCCCTCAACATGAGCAACACTGATTACTATCATTATCACTGTCAAGTGCCACAATAGCAATGACGATCAGTTAAAATTGCGAAAACTCATTTTAACGCCCCCCAGCCACTGAGCATCAATTTTCCTCTCATAAGTGACACATCGCGTTTATCTCCAATTCCATTAGAGGAGTAATTTAATTAATGCCTTAGGACTGAGACGTCACACAGCAAATTTTCTCCGCTAATCTCTAACCACATAATGCTCGCAAAGAGAGAATATGTCCACCATGAAAAGCAAAGAAATTAGTGAGTTGGCAGAAATCAAGGGGCTGATCAAATTTAAAAAAATATCGGGTGTGCACCACTTGGGAGAGGTTGGGAAACGATACTAGGGCAACAACACACCCTCGAAAAATTTTATATTTCTCATTGACTTTCATCGGCGGCCTAAAAAATGAAAGAAATCCCAGGGAAACACATTTACAGATGAATAGGGTGGTTTCCTATTATTTTTTTATTGCCTAAATCGAAAGATTATTACTCCTGGAGTACGTATTTCACGCTTTTAGATTTTTAAATGACGATATCTATTTTTCGCGATTAAATGAAAAGTGAAAATTTTCAAGCGCGCGAAAACGCGACGGCTAAGTATGAATGCCGGGAAATGTCTCCGTGGGGCGTATTTCTGGTTCCCGCAGCCGCCCTGTGAGGTGACCTTGAGGCGAGTTGAGCGCTGATACGACGCAGGCTGCTAGCGGGTAGCTGAGTACCCTGCTGGCTGGTAGCGCTTGGCTTAAATAAGGATTATTAATACCTTATCAAATGAAGAAAACTTTCCGACCTTAGCCAGTTTTAATAAGTGATTATTAAGACATGTTTCCCTGAGCTCTGCGCCTCATGCATGCATTGGTAACCTCAGACGATGTATAACTCCTATCTTCTCGTATAGAAACTAGGTCTCTGTGACGTCACGTGGAGTGGCAACGCATGGGCGCTAATCTGGCCCTTTTCAAATGAGGATAAAAATGGACCTTTGCCATTCGTCTAAACCGGTATTTCTAAAACGAAATAATTTGTATATTATGAATACAGTAATGGTGGGTAACGAATCGCAATCAATGCCTTTCGTTTTCTTTGATGAAGGAAACTACCCTATTGTGTGGATTTCAAATATGCATGGTAACAATCTGAATGAGTATGGGTGTGCCTCGTAGTCAACAACACCCCAGGCCCTCAGTCAAATTGGTTTGCCTCTGGCTTAGACACCAAGGCCATGAACACCACCTCACTGTCAAATATTCATCAGAAATCGGCAGCACCCAATTGTCCATGCATCATTAAATCTCATACTCCGGCCAAGTCACGTACCTACCTTTCCACGAAGGACTGACGCAAGAGCGTCGAGGAAATTTCATAGCATGATGAAAACTGTCGTTGAAGAAGATCGTGAAGGGAAAAACGGAAGAGTTAGGTCTCAGATGAGAATAATAGAGCAAGTAAGGGTGTAAGTATAGTGCCGGTATAAAAAATAAGCTTAAAGGAGAGCTGAGTCAAACGGATCTTAGGTTTGATGACTGTTGATCAAGATGATGATGCTGTGAGCTATGTTCGCTCCTATTCTCATTATTGGACAGCACTAAAGAGTCGCAAACAAAAGATACCTGGCAATGAAAATGGGTAGCTAGGAGAAATACCTGCCTGGAAAGTAAATGAAAAACAGATTCATTGAAAACCGTTAACCGTTAACCCCGCGGGAACGTATATGCGATTCAATGATGAGCCATTTTTTCTGATCACAGATTTGAAACGCCACCCTTTGTATTTTTGGTTCCACAATGAGCGACGACTCAAAAAAAAACTGAGCCTGACGGATGGTCCGCGGGGTTTTTGAAGAGAAGAGGAGAATCGGATGATGGTCCGAAGGTTCGCAGTCCGTTCCTTGGACTGGCTCCGCATTCTCAAGACATTCTCTCGGTCTCCTGAAAGTTTTGATGCGAGAACACCAACTGTCGAAGATTCGAGAAATTCAATTACTAAGAAGGAAACGGAAGGAAAAAATGAGGCGGACGTCGAAGGAACAGATGGGGTAACCACAAAAAAGGATGCGCTTAGAGAGGAATGATGGTTAATGCTATGTTGCCCAACGGAATGGGAGAATGGAAAAACGTAATGACCGCGAGAGATGCAGCAAAATGGTGACGGTGAAAAGATGGACGGCTGTTTGACGAGAAAGTACAAAAAAATACTACGAAATATGTGCCAAAAGCTTTATTCAAGGCGGAAATTGAATACAAGAGGTATATAAATGTACCTTCAGCAAAAAGAAGTTTTATCAAAGTAACTGACTCACAACAAGGTACAGGATTCTCCGTTTCTGTTTCAATTTTATGAGCAACACAAAAAAAGACATGCAGATGGAACTGCGAGCTAAAAGCATCCCAAAGAATGTGCACCATATTGTAGACCGCAAGTAAGCTAGGTATTATCATTACAAAAAATAATAAGTAGTGCCTTCAAGCAAGAACTTTCAGCAGAAAATATGATAACGATAAAAACAGTACTTAAAAAATATCTTTTCTTATTGGATGAAATGTTTATTAAATAGTTTAAAACCCATAGAAGACGAAACAAACACTTAAACAAAAGCTGACAATAGAGAACACTAATAAAGGAGAGAGATAAATACGGCAAAAAGCTAATAATCTCAAGAAGAAAAACTCTAAGTCGAAAGATAAAAGTCTAAAATAGCTACATCCAAGACTTGCGCGAAAGAAATGGCCGTATTCAAATCGATTATTAAGTCTTCATTCCCTTAATTCATTACAGCCCAATGATAGCATTATCAGGCAACAAAATGAGAACACTAGTCACCAACTCATCTAGTCTTCGTTCCTAGGCAAACAGAGATTCACACTGACACAAAATTTTCAGATGAGAGAGGTGTGCGACCATTGCAAACAATTTTGATATTCTATTTTCAAGATAACGCACAGCATGAATTAATACATTTCACAGTCCAGTAAAAAATTCTGTTCCAAACCAAATGCAGCACTGTTAACGAGGATTAAAAGGTAATGGAAAAACTCTTTCATTCAGAAGGATAGTCCCAATGAAAATGACGGCATGCGTACGACATGATATTTGGCAAAAACTCTCGTTTGAGTGGGATGAGCTCATCTGGTTTGGAGTAGGATTCGTACATTTTTAAATACGTCAACCTTTCTCCGATGACCTGGTTAAAACCATAAATCGCTAGATAGATAAAATAAATAAAGATTAATCGAAAATTGATACACAACTACTTTACTCTAACATTTCATCGCAATCAGTAGGCATTATGAACATATTCCACGAAGGAAAAAGGTTATATATGTAGTTCAGGCGCTAACGGCAATGGGGCCCAGAATGTGAGGGTGTGAAAAAAGAGACAGCCCCGGAGCAGAAGAAGAGCGAAGAAGAGGCGAAAGAGAGGACTAGTGACCTTCCGACGGCGGCAGCACCATCGCGTCGCTTATCTTTGCTGCCCTCTCCTCGTCTTCACCGTGAATCAAACCGCACAATCGCTATCTCTGCGTGCCGTGCCGAGGGAGGGAACAGCGACGCGGAAAGAAGGCACGTATTTCTAATCAAGATTCAACCATAATGCTCTCTCGAGAGCCCAATTGCCAGGAGAACCGTTACTGACCCCCTCCACCCAAAATTTCCTTCATCTTCATACCGTCTCCACCTGTGATACCTCATATAAAGTAAGCTAAGAGAGGACGAGGCCAGGTGTAGTGGACATTCTTCACCTAAATGTTTGAATTACAAGCAATAGTAACTCTTCACACAATATTTAATGATATATACACGATTATACTAGGGATGGACGGATCCAGGATTTTTTTCGGATCCGGATTCGATTCGGACCCTTGATTTTCGGAACCGGATCTTTCGGATCGGATATTTTCGGATCCAAATGCATTTTCAAATTCCTGCAATTAAACGAAGTAATTATTCAATTTTACGCTGGGTACGTTCAATCGAAGGAATGCTTTTTAGATTTTAATACACACTTTAATATTTTTATAGGCTTTTAAGTTTTTTTTAAACATCTTCACATGCTCAGGACCTAAACTGTTACGCTTGGGTTTGGAAATGAAATTGGGAAAAATCTTTGGATAAACCACTGACCAGTGGCGTAGGACAAGAATCGCATGCGACAGCGCATTCGAAGAGAGAATCGGAACTCTTTCCACCCTTATGGGGCGTTGCATTCACTGAAGCTATTATTTAAAACTTCGGATCCAGATCCGATGTCTTCCGCGACTTTGGATCCGATGTATCCGATGAAGGGCAATATCCGCGGATATTTGGATTCGAGGTATCCGATCCGACCATCCCTAGTTATACCTACCATTATACGTTTATCGGTAGGGGAGGGGGAAAAGCAAATCCCTATATCTATATGTATGGCAAAACACCTCTCTAAATGTATTGTTTCTGCTGAGTTTTTAAATAAAATGAGGTTCTATGACGACGTTCATTCTGTTAAAAGGCGTTCATTTCTTTTTCATTTGAAGCGAAGTGCCATCACTTGAAAAAGTAGGGTCGCTTTCCTCATTTCGTCGCGGCCAAAATATTTATTTCATCGATGCATTTCCTTCAATTCTAAAGAGATAACAATACCTCCCCATAAATTTTATTCCTAATAAAATATTTATAACCATTTTTGATCTCAAAAACGGCCGATAGCAGCAAGGCCGTCGCCAGAAAATATTTTTGGAAGGGGTTTATGGAATAGTAGACAAACATAAAATTATTTTTATAAGATAAATAAAAAAGCGTATACGGTTAAATATACAAATATATTATAAACCCTTAAAGGAAAATATAAAAATATTATTATAAAATTGAATTTAGCCTTCTAGCTTTTTTTTGCAGCGACCAAATGAATTAACTCCTCGGTGTCGATGTCAATCCTGCGGTCCCTCAGGAGGCTCATAAGTCACTCACCTCTCAACTAATTCACAGCACTATTATTTTACACACTGCGCTACAACTACACACACTGCATCTACAAATTCGCTGAGATAATTATTGACTTAAGTCGCGTTGGACTACTAGATGTCCCTGCGCCGCTACATAATATCGTCGTGTGAGCACCAAGCGAGCATAAAGTATCTATTTAATTTTTTTTTCATTTCGGGGGGGGGGGGGGTCAATTCCCATTGATCCCTCCCCTGGCTACGGCCTTGGATAGCATTATTTCAACATTCGAGTTCTATGAAATATTGTTATATATAAATATTGTTATAGCATCGTAATCACGTAAGCGTCAATAAACCTTTTCATCAGGCTGATTTTCTTTCTTTTACTAATTATAAATCACAGTAAAATCTCAAGAACCCGCGATTTAAGCACCTTATTATTTATAAGAGTAAGGCAAGTTTCATGACAATTCTCTCTTGATAACAAATATTTCACCAGGGGCTTGAACTTAACATTCATAAAATGCTGAATATTATTTAAGTAAATGAGGTTCTACGAGAAGTGAAAAAAATTGCAGTTAATTATGGCGTCATATTACATTTCCAAAGGTATTCGGAAGAAATATATCTCCTCAGCTCTCTCGTCGTCATCCTCCCAACAGCCTTTTCGTTTCAGCACGCCATCCACATTGAAGCACGCACCAACATGGACGCCGCGCGTCGTATCAAGCACGTCTCCCCATAATCCCATTCCAATTCCACGCTTAAGTCGACGGATAACCGATCCAAATCCCTCATCCTTCTCTCCAAGCTGGTGCACGTGATGAAAATGATAAAAGGGATGGTTGAAAACTTCCCCTTCCCTGCAATACAAATCAATATTTCCCATACCATTTCAAAATTACCCACGGTCTTACTATGGTCTTTGACGTGGTGCAAATGGTAAACCTTTAAGATCCGGCAGATTACATTTGTTAATTTTTTTAAATCTTCACTGCCCCGAAAACATCGCATTTGACGCCTTAACAGCTGTGCAATCTAATCGACACCAATGCGCCCCGAAAACAGCACAAATGTGGTCTTTTACGACGGAAATATTCAACAATTAACAATGGACCATCACAAACACCCATGTCCTACACATCGGCAACCTACCCAGGCGGGGCTCGAACCCGCGACCTTCTACATCTACATCTACATAATACCCCTCAAGCCGCCTAAAAGGCGTGTGGCAGGGGGTGTTAGGACACCAGCCGTTTACAGCTATTAAAAAAAAAAAGAAGTGCTCTAACGAGGATGGGACAAGCGTATATTAAATTCCTTTATTGTTCGGGGGAAAAACGAATTCCCATATCTATCCGTTCGGCAAAAAATCTCTCTTAATTTATCGCTTCTGTCGGACCTGGAAATATAGTGTGGCTCTAAGATTATGTTCTCTGTGTCGCTCTTAAAGATATCCATTCTTAATTGTTCAAGCAATCTAAGCCTAGCGCGCAGCCTCCGAGTCTCCAACGGCTCCCAGCCTAATTCGCTTAACATCTGGGTAACACTGTCTGTACGCCCGTAGCGGTTTTTGACGAAACGTGCAGCCTTCCTTTGTATCTTATTCAGTTCGCGGATTAAGTCTTTCTGCACTGGATCCCATACACTCGCTGCATATTCAAGGTGCGGTCGGACGAGTGCGAAATAGCACCTTTCTTTCACTTTCTCATCCGAAAATCTTCCCACAATACGCTTGACGAATCCTAATTTCTTCAGGGCTATGCCGCAAATATTCTTTATATGTGTTCCCCACGTGAGGTTCGAGGTTATCGTAACTCCCAGGTACTTCACTTCGTCTATTGCCTTTATGTTAATGCCATCCACTGCATAAACATTGTTAGTGTTGGACGAATTCCGCAAAAAATGTACCGCCATGCATTTGCTCAGATTAAGTTCGAGTCCCCACTCTTGACTCCACAAATGAACGTTGTTTAAGTCCGATGATAGATTTCCATAGTCAGAGTGATCACTAATTTCGCGATAGATGACAGCGTCGTCAGCAAATAAACGTATTTTACTGCTAATGCGGGAGCAGAGATCGTTAATGTATATAATGAACAACAGGGGGCCGATTACGCTTCCTTGTGGAACACCTGATGTAACTTTTACAACAACAGAGCTAATTCCGTCAAGAACTACTTTTTGTTTACGATCTCTGAGAAAGTCGCGTATCCAGTTTACAACTGTCTCGTTTAATCCGCATGGCTGTAATTTGTATAAAAGTTTGTTGTGAGGTACAGTGTCGAAAGCTTTCTTAAAATCTAGAAATAGTGCGTCAACTTGTCTTTTAGATTCACCAGATTTTATAACGTCGTGAAGAAAGAGCGCGAGCTGTGTTTCGCAGGATCTATTTTTCGGAATCCGTGCTGACAGTCATGGAGGAAGTTACGTCTTCTGTGTTGCAGGCGCGGCCGGCATATAGTCATGTATTTATATTGGGCAACACTTCAATGGAAAATGGGCGCAGCAGTGGGGATATCAGGAAGCAGCATATATGTATTAGCGTTTACGTATGCGAGAGTGCTGATGAGAGGATCGCTATGTAAGGGTGCAAAGAAGAAGCTAGGAAAGAAGTCTGATCTGGAGCGATGCTATCTGCGTTACATATATATGGACGTTGGTGGTGGAGGACGAGAGGAGACCGGAGGCGTCCGAGATGTGGATCAGGAGGAGAATGGAGAAGGTGAAGTGGACGGAGAGGAACGAGGAAGTGCAAGTCATGGTGGGTGAGGAAAGGAGACTTATAGATTATATACCTATAGATAATGTTTGGAAGGAGCGAGTACAGAGCGGGGAAGGGATGCAGAAAACTGTTTTGGAGGGAAGAATGGCGGGTAAGCGGAGAAGGAGGAGTTCAGAGGGAAAAAGGATTGTGAATTGAAGAGGAAAACAAGGTAATTGCCATTACCTTCAATGATAAAAAACAAGTGCTACCATGTAGCAATGAATTATGGGTTTATTTTCCAGTGTTTGAATTTAACTCGTCTACTATGCAAATTGAAATTCTAAATAGTTGTCCCAATAAATATAATTCTGCAGCACAAACTTGAAATCCAATCAGGATGGCAAAGCAAAACATATTCTAGATACTCTCTGAATTCCAAAGTGTCTTCTTAGAGAAGATTCCGTAATTACCAGGCGAAGAGAATTTTTCCTTCCAGGACCTTGCCCAGTTATTAACATTGATGTTATTATTGTGATGAAATATATAAAAAAATAATTTCCAATTCCCGGGTAATATATTTGACACCATGAATATCTTATTGATACATGAATATCTTATGTCTGTAAAATCAGCAGACACCAATATAGGTACAATTAAAAAATTTCAGTAGTAATTCAAGGCCACTCCACTGGTCAAAATACGTAGCAGGCACCAAACCTAAATACAGTAATATTACGTTAAAAAACAATATCACCAATCTAATATTTATATTTAACTAAATAACCATACCAATAGGTGGGAAATATCTACATGAAGTCTCAGCAACATGACATAACTTGAGGCCATTTTTTCAAAAAGTTATTCCAGTCATGTTTACAGCCGAATATCGGTAAGTTTTTTTGGATGTCACACAATGACTTCTGCCACTTCTTTTTTACGGAGCGCGATCCGGGTTACGATGAATTATCATCATCTTCAGGCGAAAATTATGATTATTATTTTTTTAATGCATTGGTATCGGCCAATGTCATACCACCTTTAAGCGCAGCACTCATCAATGGAGTCGAAAATTCAATATTCCGCGATTATAGTAAAATCTCAAAATTGACACCAGAATCTACCACAATTTAATCCCCATTAATTATTCTTATATCCATGCTAAAAGTCTTACAACACAACATGGAAAATGTCATTTTTAGCGGTTTAAAATCAAATGGTAGCTATAGCATTGAATTATTTAAGTAGTTATCCTTTTACTTTTGAACCGTTGGAATTGAATGCGTGAATCACCTTCTACTAAACGATGACAGATGAAATTCTGTGGTATATTTCAATACGGAATAATACAAAGGTATAATAAAATAAATTTACAAAGGCACAATAAAATATGTACCCTAATACGTTTAGATGACGCAAAAAGCGTCACAACTACGCCTAAAGTAGGAAACACGAGTTAGGACCTCTGTCGTCTAAAAACAAATTAATTAATTTTACTGCAGAAAAGCATAAGCGTGGCTGTTAATTTATACGTTGGATGGGTATTTATCATACCTTATTTTTCCTGAAAAAGTATCCGAGTTTATCCAGCGCGTAAAATCATGGCGGCTGCCTCTGAGCGCTTCATTTTTATCTTATTATGTACTTTTCCTTTTAATGATATTTTCATTTTGATATGAGGGCGCTATATTAGCCCTCCGTCAATTCCGAAAATGTATTCTACACCATAAAACTGAAATTGAGTAAGTTGCTGCAAACAACGCAAAACTCCGTAAACACGGAAACCAATTTCACTTCTGCGGTCTGTACCAATTTTTGGGGGGATGAGGAGGATAGATCTCCCCCCCCCCCACTAAGCCTCAGAGAAATAAAAATAATATTCAAAACTATCTAGTCTAGTTTTGACTTATAGTAAATTTTAACGTAGCCTTTTAATGAAACCCAAATTTTAAGTGCTAAAATTATGTAAAATGTATTTGCATTTTTCCTAAAAGGGGATGGGGAGGTCGCCCTTCCCCAACCCCTCCTCCCCCCTCAAAAGCATATTCTTAGTTACGCCACTGGTTATTAGTACCGTTTTCGAGCTGGAAATATGTTAGTGCAGTAAATGTACCATAAATGGCATTTAAGATGCCTTTGCATAACTTTGAACTACATATTCGGTTCGTGCCTGTGAATTTGTTCACTTTGTCCGATCCGTTTAATAACGACTAAATGTCAGCATGAGAGCGCTGTGGGTGAGGGGTGGGGATGAGGGAAGAAGAGACGCCTGGCGGCGAGCATCGCAATCGCAAGAATGGGAAGTGGGGGAGGCGGAGGGTCGTTAACGCAGTTCCGCTAAACGCATCGGTCATCACGGCAACCCAAACGGAGTAACGATTGCAACCAAAGTAGCGACAATCAGGCGCAAAACGATCCCGCTAATGCGCTACCAATCCCATACACAAATAACTCGCCCTCAAACACAGCAGGTGTGGATACGAAATATTTTGACGATGCATCAAATCGAAACAGCAAACATAGAGAAAAAGAGTTAAGTAATCGATAAAATCAAATACCCCTCGCAGAGGCATACACTGTTTCTGTAGTTATATTCCGCGCACACGTCGAAAACGGGCTATTACGTGAAAAGCAGTTCATTTCATCGTTTTCAAGTTGAATAAATAATAAATACAAAGTGCTCACCCCTCAAACAATACAATTTTGGATTCTACCGAGATGCTTTTGTTGCCGAACTACCATTAGTTAGACCACGAAACACTTATTAATATAAAACAAGACCACGCATTGATTAATTTAGAAAAAAAACAACATTAGCGAGATATTACTTGCTCTGCACAAAATAGCCATTTATAACAGTATTTTCTGTTCTTTAGTTCTTGTTTATATTTAAATATGAACTATTGCGGTTTTGGTCCATTATATATTTGGCCAATGTAAGGACGTTTCGAAAATTTATTTTCAGTTTTCATACAATGAGGCTCCGTATATTTGAGAAGGTTCTTAATTTAGCAAGACGATGGGTTTCTGGAGACGTTCAAAGCGAAGCGTCCATAATGTGGACGTGGAGAAGAATGGAGAAGGTGAAGTGGACGGTGAGGAGAAGGAACAACGAAGCGCTGGATATGGTGGGAGAGGAGAGGAAGCTTCTAGATGAGACACGGAGGAGACAGAAGTGTTGGAGCGAGTACTTAGCGGGAAAGTTGGAAACACTGTTAAAGGGTAGGACTTTAGGTAAACGAGGGAGAGGAAGGAAGAGAATAATGGATTTTTATATAGAGTAAAAGGGATTCGGTCTTATCGGGCACTGAAAAGGGAGGTCCAAGGTGAGGGGGAGTAATTCGTGAATGCTCCATGCAAACCTTCCTTAACTGGTAGAATCCCTTGATAAAGAAATTCGGTTTCTTAATAAGAGAACCGTTCTTCGATAAGTTTCATAAGCATTTTCGTGAACAAAGTTGTACTAATTCCGGTAATAAATTAATAGCGAAAAATATAACTTTTTTAAAACCAATAAGTCACTATGCACAATAAAGATTCTCAGTCATTATTTTTCACCTTTTCAAAGTCAAAGAGAGAAAAATATACGTTTCAGGAAGTGTTAGCGAACGTAGAATGCCACCAGGACCCCGGCGAACGAACTTTAAATCCAAGTGACACCCAAGGGAGCCCGGGGACTCAGAGAGTCGTCACATTGTAATGAAAGAATAAAAAAAGTGGCGACGAGGTGAGCGTCCTGCGAAGGGAAGAGGCGACTGGAGCACACCCTAGAGGCGTTTAAGACAAACACGGGGCGAGTTAGAAGCGGACGGAGAGGCACCCTTTTAATCCGTGGAATGACGGGAAGGCAGTGCGACACAGTCTCCAGGGAGAAGGCGAAGTTATCAGTCCGCGAAATACTCGGGAAAAGAATGGAAGCGAGAATGGACGGGAATATTACAGCATCTTACACCTGCACTCACACATATTGAAGTCTCCTGGGGAGAATGTGGAGAGGAAAGTACCTCGTGGAGAACTTTCATCAGAATGAAAAACAGATAGCACGCATTTTTGGCGTTCCTACAGAAGGTGTCATTCCCCCTTGAACTGATGCCACCCACTTCCCATCAAAACTTTTAGTGCCACGTCAGAGGAAATGCAGACGAGAGGGGAAGCACGATGACTGTGCAGCAACCAATAGAAAAGAGGCATAACTATGGGGGGGGATGAGATGTATCCCCCCAAAACCTCAGAGAAATCAAAAAAATATTTTAAAATCTTGTCTGGATTTGACATATAATAAATGTATCTGCTTAAAGTTGAATTTTACATGCCAAAATGATGTAAAATGCAGATTCAGGCATGTTATTTTTCAAAATTTTTCCTGACCTCCCTGTTTCCTGGGGGCTAGCCCCCACTAATCCGTCTCATCCCCCCAAAGGACATTGCTAGTTACGCCACTGCAATAGAAGACGACAAAAACATCGAAACTCCCAACTTACGTAATACTACAGGAAATGGAAACTATTGGAAAAATAAAAAATGAAAATTCCGTTAACCACTCATCCTTCTTCGAGAGCATGACGGTTATTTCTCTGAGGAAATGACCAATGGCAATACGAACTGACAGAAACAGTATCAACGAGTGCTCCCACTGTGAATTCAAGGATTATGTTTTGCTGAGTTTTTCACCGGGTGATCCGTATTCGGCAGAAACCGTTGATTCGACAGCGCATCTGTCATCGCCATCACATTTCGTATATAATCTGACCAATGGTCAGTGACCATTCCTTCATTCACGACGAACGATCAGAGCCTCGAAACATCACTTATCAAGGGCCAACAGATACGGAATGGAAGTAAGAATACGAGAATGCTGAAACTTCTTAACCCTGCAATCGATCATACTAGACAATAATGATAATGATTACAATAGGTTTAATTACTTAAATTTGCCAAATTAGAGCTATTCAGTCCTATCTTGCATTAAAAATGGAGGAAAAATCTATCCACTCGGTGATGTTAATTCAGCCACAAATCTGACATGGACGTCTACCCTATCTAAATACGCCCGGCAAAACAGAAAGGGTTAGAAACGAAAGCTACCGAGAATCACCCAACCCTATCTTCCTGCTAAATTTAAACTAAATAAGCGAACAGCAAAGGCATGATCTTATAGGTTCGCATTCCACTGTACTAAGTAATGGAAAGCATACCTTAGAAAGGTATCATATGACACGGCTGGAAAAAAAGAAGCTGCCTAAGCCGATACAACTTTCCAAATCGATTGGGCAGATGGAGAAATTGGTGGTGTCACCAGTGACCACAATTCAGCCTTCGAAACAGAAAACCGCATAAATAACAAATTCATCCACTCGTTCATTTCAAGGCGGTCACTATCCACGCTAACCTCAAACCCAACCACTTTTTTTTTCTTTTCTTCCGTAAAAGGGATGAGAAGGCCTCCAGCCGGTATCCGCTCACGGCAATCAGGCATTCGATGCGGCCACTAGTGGATTAACCCTCAATCATCAAACGGAGAGAAAGGAAGGCGGGAAACAGATTAAAAAATCGGAATTCCAATCTCAATATTCAAGCGAAAAAAGAACTCTTCTTATCTACCAGGATATTTAATCCAAAGGAACGAGTTGTGTTCGTAATAACGGCGATGAAAACAGGAAGAACTATACCCAGGAGAAAATTTTCCCAATCTCCTTTGAAATAATAAAAAACACATCCTTTGCCTCACAAGGGACCTTTCACACTTCCAGAGAAATTAAAAATGAAGTCAACATCCTCACAGGCAGGCAAGTACTAAAACGACAACTAATAATATGAACATGGGTGGTAGGTGACTCAAATTTTCTCACCTGACGCGCACAACATCGTCATATCGAGCTGAAAGAGTTGCTAAGTCATGTCAAGTATTTAAAAAGACAATACGTTAAACTAAAGCGGCAAATCATGGTCATAACAAACAATAAATTATGCGGTGGCATCGTACATGCATCGAAAGAGCTAAAACATTGTTCACGAGGTATATATGAGGGCAAAATAAGTGATGTTAAAAGCACGCCGGCGCACAGTGGGCTGAAATCGAAAAAAGCTGGACAAAACCTCAAAATCAATTTTTTTGAGTGGGTAAATTAAAACTTTGCACAGTTGTTGTCAATGCATTTGTGCATTTTTTGACGCAAACTGTTTTACATCGGTAAATTTTGTAAAGAAATTACTTGGCCTCATAGTTGAGCAAATTTCGCAAACATTGCCCTCATTGAAGTTTTTTAGAAATTCAGCATGTTAAAACCTCTGCCACACCTTCTGTAGTAATTCAATAGAAGCAAAAATTTACAGTATTATTATGCGGTTTATTATTGTTAATTCTTGGCAACTTTCACGAATCAGTTGTATTATTTGTGGCCGATACGATACAAAATGGCGGACCCTCTTTTTCGTCGAAATTGTGTGTTCGTGTAAGATTATAAAAAAAGGATCACCGAGTTACCTCGAGATATTTCCACCACATATGCAGCAAAACCAATAGAGGATGATAACAAAAGGAGAACTGCGAGCACCGGCGACGCCGAAATTAAGATCGACTTTTCGAACGTGCGGCACAGTTCGGAGCTCGCTGCTGGCCACAAGGATTACCATGCTCGACGGACGTTGGAAAGTGAATCTTTTAGCAAGTGAATTGTGTATAAGATATCATTTATTTAGAGCAACATATATTTTGCCTTTCATATAACCTAACTTCTTCGCTGTCTTGTGATATTTATCGTCGATACGATACAAATTGGAGGACTGTTTTTCGTCGAAATTTTGTGTTCATTTGGGATTATAAGAAAAGGATCACCAATTTACCTCAGCCGGTTTTGTCCAGCTTTTTTCGATTTCAGCCCACTGTGCGGCGCCGGGTTTCTCTCCACTCATCCCTCATGGCGGAAATGACCTCGGCTATAGGCCGCCTCCTCTATACATATACCATAGAATACGTACTGCGCTACATCCCCTATGAAAAAATTGTATAAACCTGTTTCAAAATTTTATACAATTTATACAATTACCATGACAATTGTATAAATTGTATAAAATTTTGAAACAGGTTTATACAATTTTTTCATAGGGGATGGCATACAGGAGTTGGGCAGCAAAACAGTGACAAAAGTGAAAACAAATATCTAATCAAGTATCGAATGCTCCAAAATGCCAAGGCACCTTAATTTGAGGGAAATGATTCGTTCGCCGGTCCCTAACCTCCAGCAGTGCATGACCTTTACCTCTATCGTTTTATCCATCGAAATGCCAGCGCCGAAGCGGAGAATAAGTAAGCGCCCGGCCGCCCTTCAACTCTTTTCCGCATCGATAATAAGAAGGGTCATTGTTCGCTCACGGAAACCGTGACTGGGTCCTCTTTAAAAAAGTCCTCAAAATTCCCATTTAAAGCTCAGCGGCGGGAATTAAACTCTGTGGAATTGAATTTAGAGCGATAGCTCGTCGCAATCGCCATCATCGACTGATAATATATCATCAGGACATTTACAAAAGCACCTGTTATTTCCTGGACTCCAATAATATTAGTTAAATAGTAGTTTCCTTCACCATTTCGTAAATACGAAATTAATAACTGAGTTTTAAGTCATTTTACAGTAGTTTTAAATATGTCAATGCATCTTATATTAATAAATATTCCATCGTCGGGGCTTTGAAATGAGCCACAAGGAAAAATATAGCAAAAGGAAAAAACGGTTGACAGAAAAATTATATGATTAAAACGATTAAAATGTGGTTTTACATACTTCTTATAAATTTCATTTTCCTTTCAGAATTTTTTATAGTAATTTGGTCATTGGAATCAACTGTAAAATCTGGAATAAACTGTCAATATGCTTCAACTGATTTTAATAGAATAATTTATTTTAGTTTCACAATGTGTTTTATCACAACATATAACATTTGCTACATAAAACATGATGCAATATTTCAACCAATTTGATTGAATTGATTCTCTCGGCGAGTGCTTTATCGCGAGCGTTGTTTAGGTTCAGTTAGAGTAGAGCTCACCTCAGACTAGGTTTCGCTGGCTATCCTGCCAGCGTCGTCAGATCGAACCTTCGACCTGAAGACGCTGGCAGGATAGCCAGCGAAACTGTTGTCTACAAACAAGCTGACGCGGAAGAAAACCCTGAAGAAATGCAGAGATCAAACCATCGCATCGCCGCGGAAACCTACGTTCTAACGTTGTAAGCTTCCACCATAAGAGACCTTCACCGAGCTCTTTACCCTCAAATTATCCGCCGGGATTCTATCGCGGAGCCTTACATCGTTCCCTGTTCCTTATACGCTGACAACCATTACAGTTTAATCTTACACCACGAAACTTTTCAGGAACTCACACCACAAATACTAAAAATCAAACATTTAGAGCAAAAAATATATTTTCCTTCTTCCAATAATGAATGTTATCTCAGGACAAGCAAACCAATCCCAATATCTCTTCCCTGCAGTTTCTTTTTCCATGCATATCCAATAATTAATTCATGCTTTTATCCATTAATCTATTTCTCGATGAACAATCGCGAAAATTCTTTGTCAATATGTACATATATGACCACCAGTCAGCATGACAAAAGCTATTTGTGTAACCTCGCAAATTATCACTAACATTTACCATTAGTTTTGACTCACCACCTGTGGTAAAAAAAATGGAGAAATGAAATGAAACCATTTGGCCCATCGGAACGAATACAAGAGGATAATTCCACTGGAAAAAAGAATTTCTATTGCATTTTTAATCTGGTTCACGGTATTTTGCAGGATAGGCAATGGTGAAAACTCATTTTAGATGGAATTTCTAACATGAATACATAGTCACCAAGACAAAAATCGTCAAAGGAATGGAAATAAAAATGAAATGGCCAACCCATTCTACAGAGCTCACTAAAATTTAAAATCTCATTGTTGCCGAGGGTGTTCACCCCACTGGCTGTAATTCAGACGAGTCGCTCGAAGAGGCTGAAAATGCGATGGACCTCTCCCTCTCTCTCTCCTCTATCTTGATATCATCAGATACATAATGCGAAGGGATGCCCGTCACCAAACAAACTCACTCAACAACCTCCGTCACTCCATAAAATGAGCAAAACGACTCAACAATCTCCGGAGATAATGCCCATTAAAAAAAGGAGGAAAGGTATCGCGCTCCTCCACAGCACGAGAATGACCAGATCTGGCGAAGCAAGGTCGCACGTACCTCCGTCGCATTCTCCAAACTAAAAAAAAACTAATCTTGTGATGATAGGATCGACACCAAACACGGATAAAATCTTGTCGGCCCAAGTAGTAACGAGAAATTTCACGAGTTCTCCGGGACCGTAGTCTTTCACAGCAAATAAATCGGCCCCAAATATTAGAAAATCTGAAGTGTATGACTTGCAATTTCTCTAAAACACGATACAACCTAGTTGTAGGGTGGTGGTATGGGGCGTGGCGGAGTTGGGCTCCAAGGCAGAAAATGAGCCGATGCCGAGGTGCCAACGCCGACTGAGCTGAAAATTAAATACTCAACACTCTCCAAGAATGTACTCAATACTAATACAAATTCTCAATATACAATCTCAATTTTCCAATTCCTGGAACCCAATTAATAATCTTTAGCCACTAATTCGCTCCGTAGAAACTGTCGGTAAGGACGCCGGCGCCACACCACGCTAAATATGCGCCCAGACGCCCAAATGCCTTCGTATGTACTACTTATACTGGCGGCGCGCGTCCATGTTTAGGGCGCGGGACCTTGGTCAAGCTGCCACGAAATGACCCCTCTCTTAAAGTCTAGCCTCGCTCCCTCCCACCGCCTGGGAATCTTCGGGTCAATCACTGAGAATGGGGGAAGGAGGGGAATTTCCAATCCATCAGCGACGGAGACGAGATTGGGTTTCCAAAGAGATGGACGAGGAGAGGTGCGATGCGGCTTCACGAAAAAGATTTCGACCATGCGTGTATCGGGGGCCTTTTTTCGACCGTCCAAGTGGAAGGCAAGGATTGGAGATCCAGACTATTAGAGGATAAGGAAAGGGTTCGGGTTACCACGCGTTTTTTTTTTTCGAAAACGGTTGGGTAGTTTAGATGCTAATGGTCCGAGGGAACCCATTCCAAGTCCCATGGCCATCGCTTTCAAGTTTCGGATCGTTTTCCGAGCGAACCGTTCCAATATCTTCTCGATTTACATTTAGAGAGTCGAGGTCAAGATTTTGACTCCTGATAACTCAATACATTGGCGAGGAAAATAAAACCACAATGATAGGTATCAGGTTTTTTACCTGTAAGAGTATCGCCAAATAAGCATACCAACTTATCCGATGATCTAAGTCAACGTCAACAGAGCACCTATGACACCTTTAAATCAAGGCTTCATTATAACTTTTGATACATTAATTCACTGTTGAATAAAATTAAAGCTACGGAGCTATTCTTCAAGCCCTATCAATGTAACTGCAGATTCATGAGGTAACAGATTCATGAGGCTCAACATATTAACTAGATGAGCCTAACTTTGAGCAAGTATAGGAGTTTCAACCATTTAGACATCACCATTGAGGAACGAAACAGCAGAGATGTAGATGAATGGACATCTTTTCGGGGCTATTTTCAGCTGTTATGGGCACCATCAAAATGAGTGGAAAAATAACAATTGATTTCATAAACGGATATGCACTCCGGATACTTTCATAGTAGAAGGGGTAACTCGGTGGTCCTTTCTAAACATTGTAAAACTGTGCATTGCATCCGTGAAACTTTTTTCATTTTTTTCTTCTGCATTTGTTTTCATGACGAAGGATTTGGATTTCTATATCCGAATGGGTGAATAGATGAATTGCTGATTTGTGATTGAGTTTTAAATACATCGAAATATCCAACCATCCGAAATATTTCCGTGCTGAATGTTTACATGAAGGACTATTGCACTTTCGATTTTTTATTTTGTACTGAGGAAAATATGCAAGCATAAAAGAGGATCGTTATGTAATGGTTTTAACAAAAGCTAGTAGATGGAAAGGAGGTGGAACTGCGAAGTTCTGGACATGGTGGGAGAGGAGAGGCAGCTTCTAGCTGAGTTGCAGAAGAGACAGAAAGCACTGTATGGTAATTCTGAGTGCGGAGGGAATTTTGAAAACACTGTTGGAGGGTAGAATGCTGGATCAACGAGGGAGAGGAAGGAAGAGAATAGGGATTATAGATAGAATGAAACGGAATAGGCCTTATTGTGAATTGAAGAGGGAAGTTCATAAAGGAATTGAAGACTGCCAGAATAACCCTTAAATACTCCATGCTAACCTACTTTTGGGTTTCTTCAATTGGGATATTAGAATTGAATTTGCATGTTCCTCTCATGGTGTCGACACTGTTACCATTATCAAGGTCGAACTGGTATCCAACCCAAGCTCGTTATTAATAAATATTCATATAAAACGAACAAAGTGAATTTCACTTTTTCACATTCAACCACGATAGTAATCGGGATTCCAAACACAAGGTTTATTGCAGTACGCATATCACAATCAGTATAGCAATCGGAATTTGCGAGGCGAAAACGACTATGAACTTCCATGGAAGAACGCAGTATGTACTGACTACTTCACCTGAGATAATGCAGGGATGAAACTTATGACCCATGGGATGAGCTGAATCTTTGTGACAATGGTATCATGATTGCAACTAAGTGGATGATGAGAAGTTCCTTACCTGAAATGAAAGAAAAACTTCAATTAGTAAATAATTCATGCCACTCTAGAGAATGATTGAGCCAGCAAAGAGGAATTCCTTCCTCCTAGAGGGGTTTGAACACTCTTTCTCTAGTACGATTCCGAAAATGAATGTGAAATTATGAAAGATGGAGGTGGAGGAAGCAGCCGCGCGTGTCAATTAGCAAGGGCAACCGCGGGGAGAAGGAAACAACTCACACACACGTGAGAGAAACTTAATCCTAGTAATTAATTGCAATTAACGCGGCAGCGGGGTAAAAATATTCACCCAGCGCTCACTCACGACTCTGCACACCCTGAAGAAAGATATCAAGACGTACAGGGCTTCCGTTTTTTACTCCAAATATCGCGGAAGAGTTCACGAATCCGGTTCCAAGCCGGAAACGAATGCAAGGATTTTTTGCTGCGTAAATCATTACGCAAATCTCTCTTTGGAACTCATTCTTAGGTGAACTATTTGGTTTTGTGACACTAGAAACACCCAACGGACTATTCCTTTACCTCTGTCAAGAAGTCAAAAACAATAATTGAAATTGTGAGTGAAAATTATAACAAATAAACACATTCAGAATGCAACATAATCAGAGTCCAAATGAGGCAACAATTATGGATTAGAGTAAAAATTGCATTTATTATAATTATTATCGTTGGTTGCTAAGAAAATCTAACACACTTGAGTTCCGAGCAAAATGAAATTGAGTCAAATAAAACTACATTTATTCAGCTCACCGATGAGAAGTACCAACATTCAATCTTTAGTGAAAATACTTTCAAAATTCCGCAGCACCTAAAGCAATCCGTCACTTATATACGACCAGAGGAGGGGCCCTTAAGGGCCAGCCTTACAACATGTTATACGGCACACAGGACTATCCCTTGAATAACTTTATAATGCTCCGACTATCATTCTTATAGTTGAAATAGAGACGAAGCCTTTTAATAAAAATACAATACATATAGATAGTTACAAGTACTTAAATTTATGCGTTGGAATAATTATTTATCAACGCTCTTTGCTGTGCTCACGTAAGCACGTCACGCGTGAAGGAAACAACAGGTTTCACAATTCAAGTAATTATTATTAATAAGATTCAAGACGTATCTACTAATTACGAATAAAAATGCGAAAAATGAGATTGAGTTAAACAATTAGATGGCAATAAAACAAGAGTGAACTGACAATTTTCACAGTTCAAAGACCCTCACCATTGCATTTGACAAGGGATTTACCACTTCGATGGGTGCAAAAAGATATTCACTGCAAGCCAGTATCATTGAATTTTCAAGAAAACTTACGCTACAGACGCGTGAAGTTATTCTTTACCCACCAATGATTTTTGCTGGCATTGTAAGAGAATATTTATTCGATAAAGAACCTTGCTACACAGAATTAAAATATAAGCGGAGCAAATTGGAAGCGAGGCAAATTGCTTATTAACAACGGGAGAAGGTATACGAGAGTGCGAAGTATAGACTACTCGAGTTGAAGGCAGTTCACCTTGCCTTCTTCCCGCAGCATTCATAGACCGGCAACGTTACCTAAGTAAAGTTGCCTATACGATCTCGAGCAGTAATTATTTTCTATGCTGGGGAGTAAACTCGATAGCCTTAAACACAACGAGCCTGCGGGAGCTAGGATAATTAAAAGCATGCCAATGGCATGGGGATAAATGTTCGCACGGCCTAAGGTGGTTGAGCTTCGTGGATAAGCAACGTGAGGTGCTTAACACAAACGTAGATGGCCACAAACATGAACAGGTGGAGCGGTTAAGCTACTTAAGGAGCACACAAGGAGAAAAACTGCATACATGAAAGGATATCAGGAAGAGAAGTGCGTTGGGAAAAGAGAAATGTATCGTTGGTAAGCTAATGAAAAGATCGTAGCGAAGAGGTTGCAAAGAAAAGACGACTGAGGAGACTGCTCTGGAGCACAGCGCTTTGCGGTGCGGAAACATGGGCACATAGGAAGGAGGACGACAATAGAGTGGAATGTGGGTGTGGACGAGAGGGTGAAGTGGACGGATAGGAAGAGGAACGAAAAAATGCTGGACATGGTGGGGATTTCAGCACGCGAGAACTTTTAAAAAGAGGCGAGGACAGCCTAACCCTGAAGAGGGCGCAACGCTCGACCATTCGCAAAAGATTAGAGGTGCAAAAAATACACGAGTGTCAAGAATTAAGATATTAATTTTTCCCTGCAAAGATATGCAATGAAAATTTTAAAATATAAAAATAAGAAAATTTATGTGACAAGCATTAAATATAGCGTTTTGTTTTTTTTTATAAATATCCGAAACGTCGGCAAATATTGTTTTTTTTAATGACTTAAATCTCAAAGAGTTCATATTGAAATATGTACAAGAGTAAAGAACAAAAAAATATATAATATGAATATTTTACCTGAGCTAAATATGAAAGTTTTACCTAACAAAAATTTCCTTTCACATGGCGGAAAAACTTTCATGTTTGAAATACGTTTACATAAGGTCTATCCCCAAAATACGCGAAAATTTTCAATATTTTATCTCAAGTTTTGAACGCATAATAGGAAACGAATAAAGACCGTTCGAGGAGGAGGGGTTAGGCGTGTTCTTCAAAAGGAAACATTCACTGTACATGGGCTCGCATCCAGCAGCCGTGTATGGGGTGTCCAATCGTGAGCGCCATCGGGAGGAAGGAGAGGGCGAAATGGATATAACCGTGCGCGGGGTCAAATCGCGACACTTCCAACGTGATATCCCAAGGTTTGAACGAGTAATATGAGACGAATGAACGTGGAGATTTGATACGTCCCATTAAATAGTAGGCACAGTTTACCGTTTGATTCACGTTCGCAGGAGACTTTTTGGAATCGCTGAGGGAGGGAGAAGGCACGTCGACTGATGTGTGTGTGAGTGAGTGTGGGGCGGTAATTACTGTCGCTCGGCTTCGAATACACCCACAACTCACGCATCCGAACGCGTATCATGCACTGCTCTTCTCTCTCGAGGGAAATCCTCATTAGGATGCATTCCCCGTGTCTGGGGGGGAGGAGGAGGGTGGTCGGCCCCCCTCCGCTCCATAAAAATGCACTCCAACGAGTTTCAACCGCATATCCGCCGACGACGCTCGTCTACAAAGCGACTTCCTCCTTCCCATCTCCACATGAACGAACGGCTGCCGACCATCGACGGAAAAAAGATATATGCATACATTCAATAGGGTCACTCAATCTGTGAATTCGACCAGAAAATTGGCAAAATTAACCCCTGAGATCACCGACATCGACCAAATTCGGCAAATTATCTTGATATACTTGATTACCAAACGAAAACCCCAAAGATTTTTCTAACTCATGCAACGGTTTACAAAATATTATAACGTTGTAAAACTGAAAGTATACAAAAAACAAATACGTGCAAAACTAAGCCCTGATGAAGGTTTTAAATAAACTGCTAACAACGTTTTGCATTATACAATTGACCTATACTCCAAGAATTATTTTATCACTAAAAGTTTACGAAAGCGTTCGACATCGAATCTCCATAAATAAGGAAGATATGCAACAGATACGTCCCCTTAAATACTTTCAAACAATTTCATAGAGTACATAACAATTTAATATTTTCAAATCCATTAATGACTATTTACCTACCTCTTCCATTTTCCTCATTTTGTAATATAATGTATATAAAACATTACTCTACATGTTTAAAAAAATCCATTACGGGCTATACTTTATTCAAGAAAGATAAAATTTAGGAGGAAGTAAATGTTTGAGGCATAACGCAGCGGTTAAGCCATCCGGATCTTCCCATTAGACGACGCTATTTCTCCACAAATGACGAGAAAGACAAAAAAGTACATGAAACACTTCATTTCACACGTTTTTTATATTAGGAAAAAATAATTACGGTTTTCTTTACAAAATTGAAAGAAAATAGGTACTAAATTTTATAAAACATTCAAACTTTCATTTTAATATTTACTACGAAGTATTTCTAACCTATTGCAAAAACAACGACACTTAGGACTGATATTTATTTAAGTTCTATAACACCAAATCTAATCCGCAAAAAGGCAGTTATGGTGTTGGGGACACACGCTCCCAGCCAATGGTGGTGAGTCAATGAGGGTGGTGAACCAATTAAAACATATTAAATCCGACCATTAACCAGACTCTGCTTTTAATCCAATTCCTCGATGGCGGTGGGGTGAAGTCTAAAGCATGGGTGTTTGTGTTTGTCCATTGTTAGAATTGGAAGCCCCGTTTTAAAATTGGTATGTGCTTTTAACTGGGGATCTGGAAATATACTTTTTAATACAAACCTTGATACTTTCCTTAAAAAAGGAGCATTAGTTCAACATCTCCAGTTTACGCGCAGACAAACAGAAAAGACGTCTTCTTATTCTCTTCCGAATTTTCTGACTCATTCTCTCTTCATGATCATTTTTTTTTTTTTTGGAGTCCCAACTCCCACTCTCAAATTCCAACCCATCTCATTTTGTTCCCGAATTCGACCCCTAGCCCAACCCTAAACCATTCTTCCGCGAAAAAAAATAATAGCAACAGAACGCGAGAAATTTCCCAATAGCCATCCCCCAACACCCCACTCTTCCAATTACGCCACTAGTTATGGGGTTGCCACCTTTTATAAATCCGTGCCTCGCCCAGACCGCGTTGAAAAATGCGCGAGCCTCCTTTTAAATTCTCCGTGGGCGTGGAACATAACGCCGCCGCCGCCGCCGCTACGGGGGGAAGGGGAGGCACCCAATTATTATAGGGGGGGGGGGCCGCCGCGGTCAACGGCTCTTTCATAGCCACACTACAGATCTCGGACCCCCCCAACGCAACCACCTCATACATCTAGATAACATTCTCCTGAATTCCTACGAGCAAATGGTACGCACAAAGTAAATGCTATGAAACAAGTCATAAGGCCTCGTGAACTATCCGTTGAAATCTTTTACTGCTTATTAGTATTATTTTTTTATTACCTTTAAAGCATTACACAACAATATTTTCACCAGTAAGTATCACGACTTCAAACATTTTTACATTGAGTACAACAAAAAAGCCTTGGGAATTAGCCGTTGAAAAATTTTACCGCGAATTTATTGTTATTTGTATTTCATCATCTAAAAAGAAACATACAATAACATTTTCACCAGTGTGTACCACGACTGCAAACATTTAACATTGAATGTAACAAAATTTTTAACAAGCAGCTCATTATTTCATAACGAGTCCTTGTTCGCCATATTTGGACCATAAGTACGTTATCTGCATTTTGCTTTTCTCATTTTTGCAATTAATACATATATTTAAAAAGTGATAACACACATAAAAAATATACAAATTATTAAGTTAGATGAATATACTAATTAAATATACAAATTATTATTTTTGCTGTTTTATACTAATAATTTACACATACATAATTTAACAAATTAACACCATTACACCTGTAACCACATTAATATTTCACAATAGGGTGGTTTTCAGTTTTTTTAAATTGCCTAAATCGAAAGATTATTACTCCTGGAGAATGTATTTCACGCTTTTAGATTAGTGAATGACGATATCTATTTTTCACGATTAAATGAAAAGTGAAAATTTCCAAGCGCGCGAAAACGCGACGGCTAAATATGAATGCTCGGAAAAGCCCGTGTGACGTCTCCGCTAAGATGCAGGCTGCTTACTGCCGACCATGGCGGTAGCGTAGACTACCATGCTAGCAGGTAGCGCTTGGCTTAAATAAGGACTACTAATACCTTATCAAACGAAGGAAGCTTTCCGACCATAGGCAGTTTTAATAGGTGATTACTAAGACATGTTTCCTTGAGATCTGTGCCTCATGCATGCATTGGTAATCTCAGACGATGTAAAACTCCTATCTTCTCGTATAGAAACTAGGTCCCTGTGACGTCACGTTGAGTGGCATTGCATGGGCGCCAATCTGGCCTCTTTCAAATGAGGATAAAATTGACCCTTGCCATTCGTCTAAACCGGTATTTCTAAAACCAAATAATTTGTTTATTATGAACACACTAATGGTGGATAACGAATCGCAATCAATGCCTTTCGTTTTCTTTGATGAAGGAAACTACCCTATTGAAAAAAAATATAAATGTTCATAAAATTATAGAATATTAATGGCTAACTCACAAAAAATACTAAATTTATCATACTTGAGAAATCATGCATCAGTAAAAATATTGTTTACATCGTGTAGAATGTATTGAGGATCAATTGTTACATAAAAAGTTTAAAAAATAGTTCATAAATGTATTCTAAAAGCTAATACGAGTTGGTTTTGGTGGTATGAGCAGTCTTCTTCTTGTTTATTACATAGAGACAACATAAGTGACAACGACATGTTCGTTTTACACACAAATGGAACTATCTTTAATTTTTTAAGACATAATACAAAGCCACACACATCTAGCAGTGTCAACAAATTTAAAAAATATAAAACTATCACCAGAAAGTCATTGATAGCGATATACTCTCAAAAATACGACAGTATATTGGCATGCGTTCAAATAAACTGACTATAACGAATGCGTGCTACACGTATAGAGAGGATAGTTCAACAGCCATTCTCAATAACTAATATGTATATCGTAATACACCAACGGTAACATTTTTGTATTTTGATGGTTTTTTTTTTAGCTTTCTTTTGATGACATTTGAAGTGTTTGTGAATTATTTGCAATACGTAATTTTAGGCATAAAGTTTTTAACAATATATTTTGAGAAAAACTGGCCACTTTAATCCCTTCAACAGGTATTACGCAGAAATTGAACACTATTTCGCAGGTAAATGCTCAAGTGCTTGCATTAATGTTGCTTGAATACTAAAGCAGCCTGTTATTCGCGGCGCAAAAACGTTTCTCAACTCATGATTATGTTTTAAAATCAGCCAAACCTAGAATTTATTTATCACTCGGCCATCGATAACTCCACACACGGGACGAAGAGAAGAGAAAATTATTCAAGTTGAAATAAGCACCGGCCTCGCTCTATTTCATCCGCCGCTGAATCATTTTCAATTCATTGAATTGAGCACTGCGACCACAGTAATTACTGCGGTCCGCACGGTCAATTTAAAAATTAACAAATAAATGCCGCAATTTCTATATAAAAATATTTTTTAAATCGCCCACAGCTAATATTAAATTATATGCCATTCGACATGGCTATCCGGACTTAAATCATAAACAGCTGAGAGCGATCAACTAAATAATCGGGTGAAAAGTTAGGAAATGAAATTGGATATTAATGGGGCAGCAATGGGCAAATTGCATGCGGCAGGGCCAGATAAAGAGGCCTGGGGGCATAAAAAGGGAATTTAACGCAGAGGAGTAGGGATCCTAGGCTATTTCTGGAGAGATATTGACTATCACAGCTTATCAGGATATGAAGCACAAACAGGATTACGACAGGGGGGAAGGGGGGAAGAATCTTCATTACATGAAAAACAACAGTTTTTATCGGGTGTTGGACGACATCCTAAGACATTTATTTCGGCCGGTGGCGCCGGGCTTCTACGATGAGACCATAAAAATAAAGACGACGATATTAGAGGGGCTTTTTATAGCAAAAAATAGGACTTTTCCCCAGAGGCCATCCATTCATTCTTCAACCCACTTGATCCCTCGCCGCGATAACGGAAAACTCGAAGAGGAAAACAACAGTGGCGCAAAGACCATTCACTCCACCTTTTTTTCTTTCTTTTTTCATACGTATTCGATGATAATATTGCAGGCATATTTACTCAATAACTGGGGGGTTCTGACCCCCCCTCCCCCTCCCGCGAAAAAGATCTGTGGCTTTTTCTAGTCACTCTGCCATTTCTTAAAATGTTTATCTACCGTTTTTTCCTTAACGGTGGCTTTTTTGGTGATATCTAACCTAAATTGAAAACAAATAGGAATACCAAACAGTTCTCGGCCTCCAGGCTTTCTGACTATTACAAGGTTTGGACTAACTCAAAGTATACCGGGACTAGCCGCGGTGATAACTTTTACGGGAGTCACCCGCAATGCACAATCGTGCGAAAGATCCACAGAGAAAAAAATCATTCGCCTTAACCGGGATTCGAACCCGGATCCCCCGACTTCCGGTCGAGTGCTTTAGCCAGTTAACCTACCGAGACGTCATTCTTCCCTGTGGATATTTTCGGACACTACCGGACAAGATGTTGCTGGACTGCAGAGCATTGTCCGGTGGTGTCCGAAAATATCCACAGGAGAGAATGACGCCTCGGTAGGTTAACTGGCTAAAGCACTCGACCGGAAGTCGGGGGATCCGGATTCGAATCCCGGTGAGGGCGAATGATTTTTTTCTCTGTGGATCTTTCGCACGACTGTGGACTAACGGCTGCCAGAATGACTTTGGTGCCACTAACAAGCATCTCCGTCATTCCTCACTAATATCGATTTTTTTACCCCCATGCACCCCTAAAAAGAAGAGGCGAAGAGGCAGCTGGCATAACTGAAATTTAGTGTTTCGTTCATTTTTCCTAGGTTTCCAAGCGATTTTTGAGGCTGTCGATTCTATGACTTTTGGTCGCATTTCGTCCGGTTTACCTCAATCATGTGTACGAATCAGTTAGTCAGAGGTCGGAAGTGGATTTAATAATATATAGATACAAGGGCCATCTGTCCACCAAATAAATCTTGCTTTGTGATGAAATGCATGTACTCCACTCTCACGCACATCATTAGAATAGTTCTCATGCGACATATCTTCAACTTTCTTGGCATGGCATTTGGAGGGGACGAGCGACAACTGGGGTCATCAACGCCATTAGGGGGTTAGGGAGAGGGGGGGAAGGGTGGAGAGAAACCCAGCGTCGGCATTAGCCTGCTCTTAACGACAGGCACCAAGGGGATTGATTATGGCTTAACGTCCCATCCGAGGGATGGGGTGCCGTGCACTCAAACCGGGATCGGACTTTTTGTGGAAAATCTCTGCCACCACTGGTATTTGAACCTGGGCCCACAGGGTGGAAGGCCAGCACTCTAGCCACCACACCAACCGCATCGCTTAAACTTCATTCTCTCCTGCAACATGCATTTTGTCCATAGTTAAACTATTGGTTAGCACATGCGTGGAAACGAAAACGGCATTACGATCGTAGAATTTCATAAATAGGAAAGATATTGATGCGTGGAATGGATTATTATTATTAGTGGTGGACATTAGAGCGGATCGCAAAAATCGATTTTTTTTTTCAAATCCATCTGGCCCAATGAAAAAAAGTTGTGGGACCGATCAAAAATAAGGCCTGAAAAATTTGAGACCTGTACGTGAACCCCTGACCCTCGCTCAAATGCAATTTAGGGGGGGAGGGTCGAAATTCGAAAAATATAATATTTAATGGTCATTCCCTATAGATTTTGCCGAGTTACTCATCTTCTCTACGTTTTAAGTACTGTGAGGTAGCGACGAGGATGGAAGAGAAATGCGAAACTATTAAGAAACATTAGATTTACAGTGTTATCAATAGTGTTTATTTATCCCTAAACGTAACGCAATTTCTGGAGAGCCCGTTAGAGAGACAGAGATTAAAAACACGACCAGGGTTGGAAAAGAATATCAGATGCCTTAAAGTTTTCAGCAGTGATTACGTAACAGAGCGTGATAAAAATTCTCAAAGCCATTCGGAGTACTAAAATATCTTAGTGGTAAAAGAGAGCTACGTCACATAAAAGACCATAAACGATGAACGAAACAAACAGGAGTAACAGAAGGGGATAAAGGTCACAACTCAACCACTGAATAACTCATTTCCAATGGGCCAAGGGAGCCAAGGGTACAACATGGACGAATGAATATATGTGCCTTTTCTAGTGCGCTCACAAAGTCAGTGTTACGAAAAAATTCATTAATTCATTAATTCAGGAACTGTAGGAGCCAGAGAAATGTCCAAAGGAGAAAAACCACTTGCAAATCAAACCTTAGGCAAATAAAAAAGCACTTCAGTATCAAGAACTTATAACGGATATGCTAAGTTCAAATACCCCCAGCGGAGGAAATCTGAAAAGGAAAAAGGAATTATTCTAAATAGATGGTAATTCGATTATTCAAATTTTAATAACTAAAATGAAAGAGTTACGAAACGGGGAATGTAAACAATACATATTGAAAGCGGCCGGACATAAACTTAATCGAAAAAAAATAAACTCAACCGCTACTTTGTGTCCCTTTGATTCAATCGAGCCAAAGGCAACAGTTAATAAAATAAAAAAAGAAAGTAAAAGAGGAGATTTTGTTTCCTAGCTCCGAATAAAAAAAACTTAAAATACAAACTTTTTTTTCTTTAACATCCAAGAAGAAAACTCTTATCGTCCATGATATACAAGCATAAATGTCGTTAATTATGCAAGCTCCTTCATGGATGGAGCGTATTGATTGGAGACAAACCTTCACCCACCACGGAACTACAGCAATGGCAATATTAATCATTCTTAATTGGAATGTTACGATAATATGATAAAATAAACAGATAATACGCCGACTCGCACGAAGCCAAACAGATCAATATTTTAAGTCTGGAATGAATGTTTATTCTCACTCAGTCACATTTGATCAGTCAAAATATTTACAGGGCACCACCGTATAATCACGGTATTCTGTTCATTTTCTAAAATCAATCTCTACATTAACACATGTTAAAATAACTCTCTATGAGGTGATGACGCAAATGTGGCGCAGTTGAAAATTTAAGCTTATTTTATCCATTTATTTAAATTTAAGGTCAAAAGTTCGCGCAAAAGTACTGTGAGACACCAACAAAACAAAATAATCATGTAGAATTTCGGCAGCAAACCACATTCAAGTTACACGTTTCGCACAATAAAAATCTGAAATTTTATGCCGCTCTGAACTTGATTCCGTATTAAACCTCAGTAAGGGGCTTTCAAAAATTACATCATTAGACTGTACACATAGCTTTTATGAATAAAAAATAAAGAATTCACACCAAAGTTCTCCTTTAGTGCAGGTAGGTACTAAAAACAATTTTCAGAAAAAGTCGAAATCACTTTCGCCCATGGTATTAAAAAATCAGACAAGTGAACGATTCAAGCCGCCAATATGATTTGCCAGCTCTGCACAAAATGGACGCTGAGGAGAGAGAGAAGCGAATTTTAAATTCAAAACCGGTGTCATGAAAAGAAGGTCCGGTTCGTGGAGAGACAAGGAAATAGACATAAAATGACGTCGTACCGAAGTTAAACATGGTGAAATCGAGAAAATACCGGCAATTATTAATTAAAATATATTTTAAAGACAATTTTTGTTTTTGAATCTAAAAACCCAGTATCATTGACGTGATTTCTTCCTCAAGGATCGCACACTGACACAATGGACGTCAATACAAAAGTGCGAAAATACTTCTTTAGATAAATATTTCTTTAGATGATATGGATACAAGGTTATTTTATACTCTTGAGCAAATAAACTAAACCCTGGCGACAGATTTTCAAGAATGAATAAGGAAAAGAAAGATAATTTAAAAAAGAAGGTGCCACGTCACATAAAAAGAGTAATTTGAGGGATATATATATTTAAATTACGGCTTGGAAAAATCTTCTGCACCGCAGTTTGCCTGCGATACTCCCCCAATGTTTTCAACTTCCAAAATGCACGCTTCGGCGCGACCGGGAAGCGAATGAAAGGTGAATGACGGGACGAGAAGTGAAGGGAGAAAAACCACAGAAAACAAAATTCATTCAAAACGCTACGCTACCGAGACAAATCTCACACCGCAAACTACAGGAGACAATTATATTTTTCTGAAAAATGTTGTATCTTTTCCACGCATTAGAACGGGGGAGAATATTTCTTGAACTATATATTAAAAACGCAATTTCATACATACGTACGTCAATGACGTAATAATGTAGCAAGCACCAAAGAACGACAGTTAATTCATTGCAGCTTCTTACTTCTCTACCTAGATATACAGGAGAGATGATGTCATAAAATTGTTTTTACTGACACATATGATAATTAAATGAAAAGGTAGCAATAAAAATAGCCCCGTGAAAAGAAATCGGTACAGGATATAGTATCCAACACTAAAAATACGATAAAGAGAAATATTTTCATCGAATGAGTTTTTATTGATAAAATGTCTTTATCGCACTTCATTACTAATAAATTGGGCATAAATAAATGCACAGTATTTTTGAAAGGAAATCGCTACTAACAGAAAACCTTTTCATTTTACAATTTCATTGATTAAAGCAATATTGCCTCCTGCGCAAAAGGCTGTCTATCAAACACGCATAGCATAAAAAGCTACATTTAAACATCAGCAATTAAAATGACAAAATTGGATGGAAATGTATATTCAAATGACCGTTTTGCGCGATGCGATTATGAAGTCTTTCTAGTGGAATTAATATTTAAAATGAAAATCAATGAATGGAAACACATTCCAAAAACGCTTGACAAAGCAGATGAAACGCTACGGCAGAGAAAAATGCCTATTTTTATGATAATTACCAATAGCAAAAGTACCAACAGTAAAAAATACCAATGTTTTAATGGGAAATTAGATTCCATGTATTCTCATAACCATGATACTCACATTATAAATAAAACTCCATACAAACACAATACTGGTTTATAAACTGCGAAATGTATCTCATTTTCCTTTTATTACTTCAGTAAGTACCCGTTCATCACTAAAAGTGCATGATAGCGAGCTGAAGTCCAAAATTATGGCTTCACCGCAGAGAGTTGGTAACTATCGTGGCCTTTTTTTCGCATGCATTTAAAAGGGGTTGCACGCAGATCACAATCACAGGAAACGAGACAGCAGCACGTGAAAACGTACGGGGCAGAGTTCGCCGAGCGTAATGACAGCGGAAGCATCGGATGAAAACGTTACAGAAAGAGAAAATGCGAATGGAGGGACTCGCCCGGAGCTGTCTGCCTGGCATAAGGTCTGCCTTGACCCTCGACCATCACCCCCTCGCGCAGCATTCAATAAAAAAATATGGCCGTGAATGTGTCTGGGGGGGTCGGGGGGAAACGGAGGGGGGGGGGGCAGGTGTATGTGCTGACCATTAATTATTCCTCACTCTCTTTCTCTCTCTCGCCTTCACATCCGCATCTCTCGAGCAGCAACAATTGTTGCCTTGACGATCGTCTCGCTCGCTCGCCAACACCCCAACCAGCCCTCATACACGTCCACTCACGCATAAAATACAAACTAACAGGTAAATAACTAAACGGAAACTCAAACAACTAGTCTCTATATGCTCTTAATCGCATATTAACGCCAGCCTAGCATGGTTGGTTTCTATTTTTGAAATGGAAAAAAATGAATAAATTTGCATCTAATAATTAAATTATCAAAACAGAAACCTTTATTAAGCGCATGGAAAAACTTAACAAAACAACCACAATATCCTTTTCGTCGTTCAATGACATGAATTTTCACTCCATTTTTCAAGTTTAAGAAATTTAAAACTGGCACCAAGAAAAAAGATCTGCACGGAATTCAATGCTTTTCTTAGGAGAGTCAAAAAGTTAACAATAATGGGGGTAAAACAATCCCAAATATTCTTTCCTACAGAATCCTTTCTTTGTTTGCGTAAAAAGGACACATCCCTCACATCATTTCTAGGCCGTATCTTGAGTATTTTGGGCTGTTCGTAAATGCGTGAGTACAGCAGTCTGCCAGTAATCAGACACACTCAGAAGACGTTGCTTCGTACAAGAGAGGACACTCACTTCCTCTGATTCTCCTCCAACAACTAGTCCTTACCTCCCCAACCCCTCCATTACCTTAGCCGTCAGCCCTTCTCTAACTCACAAGCCAGATCCCAAAACCATCCCTCCCTTCGCACGATTCTTTTTTTAATAATTTTTCCACCCTCTCCCTCCCTCTCTCTCTCTTTCTCTCTCTCTCCCTCTCTCTCTCCCTCTCTCTCTCTTTCAATCCCTTTCCTCCCCCAATCCCTTCCAGCGTTAATTACTTTCTTTTTTCGCGCGCCGACGACTAATCCCCCGCGGGGTTGGTTCCGCCCTCGTGCAAACGCAGACACACGCGCGCCGTGCGTACGGAGGCCAGGGAATCGATCTAAACAGACGGCACTCACTCACTCATTCAGACAGCGGCGAAGAGTCTCCCTCCCCTACAAATATGTAATGCGAATGCGTGCGAGGGCAAAGGTCTCCTCTCAAAGGACGGAGCAGACGGCGAATGTGAACGTTGTGATCCTGCCCTCGGGTCGCGAGGCCATGAAATAGATTTGGGAGGCGTCAAACAATCCATGTGGTGAGTAATACTTCCCTCCCACAATTAATATTATTATTATTATTATCTTCATCATTATCCATGATTAAAACACAAATGGTAATTTCCACACTATTTTAATTTAGCACTTAATCGACCGACCATTGCTTCGACACTTTGTGTCATTTTCAAGGTCTAAGGTAAGGGTCGAAGCAATGGTCGGTCGATTAAGTGCTAAATTAAAATAGTGTGGAAATTACCATTTGTGTTTTAATCATGGATATAGCATTATTACACAAAATTACGCCTGAAACGATTTTATACGATCATCATTATTATTGCACAAGGAGTTCTCCGAGTCGTCCAAAAACGGGAAATTTTAGCAACATTCCCACCTCCCGCAATATTGTAATTACTACATGATTAAAGGGTAATGTATGCGAGACATGTGCAATGTTTAATGCCACATGAGTTGTTCAGCTAGAAAATAAATACACGTCCACAACTTCAATTTATTTTCTCTCGTAAATTGATCAATCCATCGAAGTATATACAATTCAGGGACGCCGACTTGCAAAAAATATTGGGGGGGCCCAAACCGGGGATCTTGCCCCAGGCAATTTTATAAGTAGTGAGTTTTACGTTTTTTATGCATTTTAGAAGAGTCATAGGATCAACATTATAACCCTGATAACTCGAATCTCGATATCTGTACACTCTGGGGAAAATCGGCAAGCCTGACACATTTTTTCTTCACACCCGTAACGAATTTTTGAGGGGGCTCGGGCCCCCTTAGGCCCCATGGAGTGCAGGCCACACTGATACAATTAAAAGTATACAATTAACGCAGTAGCATTATGATGATAGCTAACGAACATACATACCTTAAATATCTGCCGCTATGCCACACAAATCTAGTGTCAATAAATCAAAATTCAGTTTGATTTGGTGACACTAGAAGACTAGTTTGTTCCCGTGCATGACTTAAGATAACACCTAATGAGACACCATAAAAACCAGTGAGTGAATGTGGTGGTTCGTACCTTCAGGCAGGATATCTTCTGCATCATCAAGTCTTTACGTCATAACCACGCAATCGCACGTTGTTAGGAATTTATTTTTTCTCAGTATCGTCTAAAGATGCCTATATTTAACATCAGGTTCAGCGTCTTGAGAGTTAATTGTCTCCATCATTAGACAATCGTACTTTCCCACTAAATTTTAATATTTTGTCAGTAAAATTCTCCTGATGATGCCGCTCAGCACTGAAACACCTTACGTGAAAATTAAAATTCAGTGGAAAAGTATGAATATCTAATTACGAATATCATTTATGGATTGAAGTAAGTAATTTCGTCATGACATCATCCTTCCCTGAGAATGTATTCGGATGAGGTAGTGAACTTCCTCAAGGGCCAAACATGACGAGTATTAGCTTCGGAGTGATAAAATCATACCTGTCCTTGCTAAGAGATGAACGAATAAGTCTAAATTCATTCGGGATGGCTGTCCTATGGAAGAAACTGCTTTGATGCACAGTGCCGTTTCGCAGATAGATGCAAACCTGATTAATTTCTTCCTCGTAGGCTTCGCTCGGATTGTGAAAGGACTTCGGTTCTTTTCAGCTCTATCGTATTTCATCCTTCGCGTGAAGTGTGCCGCTATCCTTCATTATATTCGCAAAGCGTTATTTCCTAACACAGGGCAGGCAATGAAAGACATTACTTTAGGTTAATGGAGATCACTCGAAAGCTATGATGTCACGGAGACGGTGTAACTAGTTCTGCTCATGACCTTTCCGCAATATTCCTTTGGTTTATTGAAGTGGACTACTGGTGAAAGCTGGCAGACTTGCTCGTAGAAAATACATTGAGAATATTAAACTTCTGATTCTCGTAATATGAATGAGGAGGTTGGCATGTTGCTATATTAATGTTGAAAACATTGTGTAAGTACTGTTTTACCTCTACGAATGACGTCCATTTGATCGCTTTTCATACTTGGAGCTCGCTTTGCGTCACAGTTCTAAAATAGTTCTGTAGTTACATTTTATATCACGGCATAATACCTAGTATTCTATCACTCCATTTCGTAAAAACTTTTAAACATAAACCAAAAATTTATAATTCACGAAAAAAACTCAAAGAAGGCACCTGAATGAGCTGTTCCAACTGTTCAAATTTTTTCCAATAAAAACTTAGTTTCATCAAAAAATTGTGATAAAAAAAGACGTCATCGGGGATTTTTGCGTCTTCCGTCAGAAGTGATGCGTCCCCTTAAGATATTTCACCAGGTAAGCGGCCAGGAGATGCATTTCCATCGGGCAACAAAGTCACCGTAGTGCTGGCCTTACGAACGGCTGGTCAACGAGAGACATCGTCCAATATGACGGACAGAGGCGGGCACATTCTTCCTCAGCTGGAGACCTGCTTACGTGCGGTGGTGCACCCTCAATCCCCTTCTTTCTCTCTCCCCCTGATGCAATTTCGGAGCAGTGGGGACCTCTTTAACTCGCAGCGGTCGAAATGAAGGTCCAATAGGCGGGATGCACGGCACGGAGGGATGGGCAAGTAATGGCAGGTGACCGCCTCAAAGAGATGGACAGTGGTCATTTTATGACCGACTATTTGGACAGCGAGGCCTACGTATGTGCGAATCGGACGGACTGGAGGAGAAATGAAGGAAACAGCAGCAGGACACTTTTTCTCCATCGAACGACTGGTTTACACTTCTGGTCTGCGATGTTAGTGTTGCGAAGTCTGAGTCTGCGGTGATAGCGGCTCAATTAAGACATCTTCCTACTTTTGCCAGCCAACAACTCCCCAATGTGCATCAACACGCTTCGTAATGGACCAAGTGCAGAACGTAGAGATTATCCTGCGTCCAGGATGGAATATTTCACTCTCTTCCTATCTGAGAGAAAATAAAATTGAATTTGAAAGGCTGAAGTCATATCTGGAGTCTGGGTACTACTTCATCAGAATAAACCTAACTGAAAAACGACCGCAACTACAAGTACCACGACATGTAATCCCATTCTGCATACAATTCCACCTCTGACCTCACTTGATTCTTTCTATTCTGGGTCAGACGTGGCGAGGTCACCTTCCAAATACAAATTAGTGGCGGGTGGCGTCTGGGTGGACACTAGGCCGGCCCTTATTTTTCAGAATTTCGAAAAGTTATGTTTTCCTGGTCTCAAAATGATCCAAATGAGGTTTATATTCACGTGTTAAAATTTGGTTACTTTAAAATAACGGCAACCCGTGCCCCAAGGGCCCTAAGTACTAAGGACCCTCAATTGAGTTTTTTGGGGTCACAAAAGTGCTATTCCTATGTAAAACGTAAAAGTAAAGCCCTTTAGGGCCAATTTTCTGTTGGTTTTGACCTATCTCTAAGCGTTTAGGAGATATCGTCCGTCGTAATGCAATCCCCCCCAGGGCGCCACCCCGCACCGCGGCACCGCTGAGGTACGGCCCGCACCACTTACTACAGACTTCCCCTCCACCCCCTCCCCTCCCTCGGCAAAGACTTTGCTCCTGACGACAAGATTTACGTGCTAGTGGTACAGTATTGAATAGTTTGCTCCTCTTGTGTCATCATTAATGTTGTTAAAGCCCATAATATCAATTTTAACCCTTCAACACCGTCCTATGTACGAGTACTGGGTACCGACCCCTTAAACCTTGATTATTTGCCGCCATACGGCCGCGAACCATTCCAGCAGGCTTTGTTCCAAAGTCCTTTTTATGTACAAAATATTATAAGCATGTGATACAATTGTGTCTATGAATTATAAAGGAATTAAGGGAATGGGCAGGGCTTTCAGGGCTCCAACAGTAGATAGAAATATTTAAGGAAGAAGAAACGAGGCAGTCAGTTTACGGATGTATATCACTGTGGAGAGATAGAGATAGTTCTTGTCTATAGTGTGCAAAGGATAGGATGTGCTAAGTTTTTTAGGATGTAAGGAGAAAAGTGGTGAAATAAAAAAAACGTTACGTTCGTTTTACGAGTATACCAAAAAGGAAAGGCATCAATCAAGACTAAATCCAGGCATTGAACTGTTTGGAAAAGAAAGTGAAGAAATACTCGGCTCAAATTTACCTACATTGAGAGAAGTACTGTGTGTTTTCTCTATCACCTAATTGGTTCGAAATTTATAAGACTTAGTGGGAGAAAAACCGTGAGAAATGCGTCTCATCCATGGTGCAAAACTAGAATTCCTGTTATTATGGAAAATAAGTTGATTGAAAAGTTAGAAAAATGACGCAAAGAATGGATGAACGTGCAACGACATAAAAAGAGCGCGAACTATAGCGGAGATGAAGGTAAGAGATTATTTCGTAACAAAACTTGATGATTTGTTTGAAAAATGCAAGGAGCAGTACCATTGAATTTTTTGATGCACGAGGAGGAAAGTGCAGTTAATCTCTCGGATAAATGTGCTTGGGCTGAAGAAATAACGTTCTTACGCAAATAAAGAGGAGAACAAAATGAAGTCATTGGTGGGAATAAATATGCACTCCATTATTTAATGCGCACATACGAGGATGGGATGAACATCCAAGAACGATTTGCAAATTATTCGGGGTCATCAAGTGGGAAATAATAGTGCAGCGAGAGGGGTGAAACTAATTCAAGATTTTTAGGCAGTCACTTTGAAGCAAGAGGGCTTTCCAAATTTATTACTGAGTGTGACTTTTCATCGTAGTACAACCCTTACGTGCGGAAAGGCACTTTAATTGCCAAATATGGGATGTCAGTGAAAAATTAGAAATACAATGAAAATGTATTTTATTTTGGTTAATGTAACGAAATTCATGGACATAGTGAAAATAAATTCATCTCTTGGATTGGAAGTATTATTATGGCAATTAAATTCTTTCTAAGGTAAGCACATTTCTTCAGAGGCTAGATCTTGCCAGTGTGAGCTAAGTCTTTGCCGAGGGAGGGGAGGGAGTGGAGGGGAAGTCTGTAGTAAGTGCTGCGAGCCCTGAAAGCCATGCCCATTCCCTTCATTCCTTCATAATTCATAGACACAATTGTATCACATGCTTATAATATTTTGTACATAAAAAGCACTTTGGAACAAAGCCTGCTGGAATGGTTCGCGGCCGTATGGCGGCAAAAAATCAAGGTTTAAGGGGTCGGTACCCAGTACTCGTACTTAGGACGATGTTGAAGGGTTAAAATTGATATTATGGGCTTTAACAACATTAATGATGACACAAGAGGAGCAAACTATTCAATACTGTACCACTAGCACGTAAATCTTGTCGTCAGGAGCAAAGTCTTTGCCGAGGGAGGGGAGGGGGTGGAGGGGAAGTCTGTAGTAAGTGGTGCGGGCCGTACCTCAGCGGTGCCGCGGTGCGGGGTGGCGCCCTGGGGGGGATTGCATTACGACGGACGATATCTCCTAAACGCTTAGAGATAGGTCAAAACCAACAGAAAATTGGCCCTAAAGGACTTTACTTTTACGTTTTACATAGGAATAGCACTTTTGTGACCCCAAAAAACTCAATTGAGGGTCCTTAGTACTTAGGGCCCTTGGGGCACGGGTTGCCGTTATTTTAAAGTAACCAAATTTTAACACGTGAATATAAACCTCATTTGGATCATTTTGAGACCAGGAAAACATAACTTTTCGAAATTCTGAAAAATAAGGGCCGGCCTAGTGGACACCCCTCAACAAGACACAAAAAATAAACAAACACGAGGGAGTTCGGCGCCACATTTGAAACTCACGACGCGGACCGGAGTTGTTGAGAATAAAGTGACAGAGAACTAATATCGTTATTATTCCCATACAGAAATAATTTCATTCAGTTACAATGTCACAACAGACAACCCTTGATTTTACGTAGGTAAATTTAGAGTTTAGAAAAGGACAAGAGTCAAATAATCATTAAAAAGCTCTCCCATTTAAATACTTAGGAGCAACAATAGTTACTATCAATAGAGAATAAAATGAAATTCGATGCACAATTAAAATAGTGGATGCATGCTCCTGAGTCCTAAACAAGCTGCTGAGCAGAAATTTTCTCAGAAAGAAAACCAAAATCATGATCTATAACACTATCTTACAACCTATAATACTCTACGGCTGCGAGGTTAGGCCACGAACAAAGTCTCCAGAAATAAAACTCATAACTTTTGAAAACAAAGTACAAGGGAAAATCTTTGTACCAATTTATGAAGCAGGCGTTTGGAGAACTGAATCAGATTCATAGTGAGCCGGATATGATTGCAACAGTAAAAAGAAATCTCGTGAGATGGCAAGACCACATGTTGGGGAGGTTGTAAATACACCAGAATGATAGAACAGGTTTTCAATGGTAGACCCAATGGTAGAAAGAAGACCACGACTGCATTGGACGGCCAAGTATTGAAGGATGAGGACGAAAATCAAAAATGACTGATGACGGAAAAAGAGTTGAGACGGGTCGTTGACGAGGACGGACACCATCTTGGGTTTACAAGGCTACAGGTGTAAGTAATTCAAAAGTTCGGCTCCACACCTCGTTAATTTTGGGGCAGAGAAACATAATGATGCTAGAAATAATGGCTGGAATGTTTTGCCGGCTGTATAAATTCAAAAATTTCTAGATTGTGAATGAGAGGAAATTATTATCCTATATTCCGCATTGTGAACAAGAACGTTATTAAAAATCTCAAAGACGGTCAGTAGAATTTCGCAGTATTAAAAAGATTCCGAAATAAGAATTGGATTAGATGGATGTCGTTATATCCCACAGGCAGGTTGCCAGCCGGCCCATTGGGGCGTTTCGCGTACATTTATTGAGTATTCATTGCTCAGTATTGTACCCTCTTATAAATGAAGACGCTGACGGGATCACCGGTACACTGGACAGCTCAGGCAAAAAAAACGCGGCGAAAGTCAGGAAAACACTATTCCAAAATTCAACAGCATCAGAAAGTTGCCTTTCTTTTAGCTTTGGCCGTTGCAAGTCTGCGGTGGAAAAGTCTCTCCTTATAAGACTCTAGAATATCACCCTCTCCGTCTCTTCGTTCGCTTCAATTCGACAGAGCAGATCTTTCAATCCCCTCCCGTGTCAACTTTACCGCTGGGATTTCCTTGTTACTCCGCGGGAAGTCCCGGCTAAAGCCGCAGCCGGCAGAGGACCCGCAGGAAGATATACCTATCCGACTCTCCCACGGGCGCAGCCGGCGTTTCATTTCGAGGAAAGAGCTGATATTTCTTCACAGGAGTTCACTAAAGGCGGCTTCACAAGATCGTCTTTCAAGCGATAAAAATATTACTCGATCGATTACAAAGCTATTTTTGTCTAGTGAACAGCACTCCTAATATACACTCATATGAAAATACCCCGATGTACTGGCTAGTAGCGTCCCTTCTCCCCACTCGCGATTACTATTAAATGCGCATGCGTGCCAGCTCATTCACAGGTGGTGGCAGCCATTATGAATGCCCGGAGCGCCTCTACCTTTCCAAATTGAAGTAAATAAAAGCTTGGCATATCTAGCATTAACTTCCGATATTTATATCTGCTGCAGATATATAGCGATTTGATCGTTGGATTATTCTTCCTCATTGGATAATCCCCTAAAATCGTTGGCACAGTAATGGCTGATGCCTGGTTTCGCCATTTAGTCCGGCCCTTTTCGCTTCTATAGCTTTTGAGGTGTTTTTCCCCGTCCCATCCCTTCCAACCCTATCCCTATCTCAGAGGCTCCTATCGCAGCAGCGCCTCTTTCCTTTTTCCTTCCCTTCCAACGCCCTCCCCGGGTGATCGCGCGAATCAGCACGATTGCTGGGTCCCCATCCCAGTGCGTTGTATACTCCCAGGGCCTCCCCTCAGCCCTCATCATCATCGGCTGCAGATATATGCTATATATTTACGCATAATATCAACCACGGAAAATTGATTTATATTGCCTCATTCGCTGATCATAAATATCAAGCTCTCCACAAATTCCTTGGATATGAGGAAAACAAATAGAAAGCTTCGTGATTTTCTAGGTATTCGAACTAGTACCCGTAACTAGTTAGCAGCCGTTCCTAGATAGTATCACACAGGTACGCTAGGGGCGCCATTTTCGACGCTAACCAGTTACGATTGCTCGAAAGAAGACTCCGCCGTGTACGGCCGCCGTTCGCGGTCGCTGATTCCAGGAGAAATCCGATCGCGCACATTTGAAGGGTCTCCTTCACCCATCTCGCATTGCTTATTTTTTTATCTTATTTATTAATCATTTTAAACTTATAAAATTACCATATTAAATTGTCAGGGCTTAGATCCAATTAAAAAGATACCTGAGGTTTCCATATTTAAGCAGTTAGCTACATAATTTCCAGAAATATGCGGCCAGACGCCAAATGAGGCCTTAAATGAAATGCTCTTAAAATGCTCTACATTGTCAGGGTTTTGTTTTACACATAAGCAGCATATTTTTTGATCCCCGAAAGCTATGAAAGACGAGAACATAAATTGGAACAATAGCAAAGAAATTGATGAAATTATGCATGAGTATGAGGCAAATCATTCATTTCAAAACCATTTTCCTACAGCGCCTCTTTGGTTGTGGAGGAGGAACAGATTCCCAAACCAAAGCCATACTCCCGTGCTTTCTCTGATGACACTGTAACTAAGTTCAACTGCTAAACTAGTACTTGTGACATGCTACGGGCAATGAGCATTGTGTCTCGTGCAATTTAGTCGATTGCGGTAAATTGTATAATGCTCATCTCGCCTTTTGTCCCTGTGGTGGGGAACAAATCGCGACCAAATTGCTGCTTTCGCACGCAGAATTGAGGGGGGGAAGGGGTGTTTCGGGCTGCGGAAAGAACTCGACCGTTTCCTGACATCACACCTCCTCTCCCGTCCACGAGCTGTCCTGTTGGCAGCCATGCAATTGACAGTTCCCTTTTATTATTTATTATCGCTCGGCCGACCTAATTCCGGGGCCACCTCTTGGACGTCACTCAGGGACAAGTCATGGAAATCTGCGCACTCATTGTTGCACGGCTGATGAGAACGGGGGTTCGGTCGTTCGTTCGTTCGTTTGTGTGTGAGAGAGGGTTGGGTTCGGACAGCAGAGAGAGAGAGAGAGAGAGAGGATCTCGTCGAAAGCAGCGCCCTCTCCTAATTCCGCCTGAGTCCCATCCTCCCTCGCCGTCTCCCTCAGCAGACCTTCCTTACTCAAACCCCCCCCCCCTTCCCAACTCCACTACCTCCACTCTGCTGTCCCATTCATCTCGTCAGGGCTGTCACCATAGCAACGCCCCTGTAAACGCACCCGCCCACCCACCTCCCCGCGGGTCATCCACCTTGGCCCCTCCCCGACCGACTGGTGTCACACCCCCTCTCCAATCCCCCTCCCTCCCGCCCAAAGCCAAGCAAGCTGAAAAGTCTCGTCTCCGAAACATTGGCTTTTCTTTGTGGGTGTTTATCTCCAGAGGAGAATGGATAAGGAAAGTGGACGGAGAGGAGGACGGATGAAAAAGTGTTGGACATGGTGGGTGAGGAGAGGCTTTTTTTACATTTCCATTACCCCATAAGCAGCACATTTACGGCCTTTACAATGGGAAATTAACAATTAACAACGAAGGACGCCCATGCCCTGGATAAGGGTAAATTAACCAAGCGGGACTCGAACCCGCGACCTTCGGTTTGGCAGGCGAGGACTTTATCCCGCCACCACCGAGGCCGGAAAAATAATTTTATATCATATTTCTAGATTAGACACGGAAGACACAGAAGGTATGTACGGAACGAGAGAGGAATGAAAAGAATATAGAGAGAATGCAATGGAGTAGACTTAATTGTGACATGAATTTAGGGGGAAGTCTAAGTTGGGAAGAGAGGCCTTCCTTTCCTTACCCAGGTCATTATTTGTTTAGAATAGCATTGATTCTTTTCTCCATTTCGCTCACACTTGGCTTCTCCTTACTTCTTTAATAAGTCATTCACGTTTGGTCACAAGCTCTTTCAGCATCCGAACAACGTTCTTGTAGAATCTAAGCCTAAATGAGTGGGTCTCTAGCGCTGAGATAAAAATGAGGGGGGGGTCTCAATTGGAATGGGGGTATATGTTTGAGGGTTGGGCTAACTTTTTGGGAGCCAACTTAAAAAAGCCAAAGTGATTCTCAAAATAGTGCACCTATAATCATTTCAACCAGCGGAATACCTTAAATGAATTCATAAATTAGACTTAAGATAACGAAAACTTTATGGTTATTTTTCTTGGCGTTACTATAAACTGTATAAAACTCACAATATTGTCTAGGCATGTTCACCTTGTAAACAGAGTAAATCCATATAAATATTAACTTGCATCTCAAACACGACAATCTCACCTCGGTAGTTTTAATATGGTAAAAGATTCGTATTTAAGATAAGGACATTCATTGGAAGACACCTACTGATTATATCAAGAGGATTACGCATCTACATTGTAAATAATTAACACTTAGAGAAACAGGAAAGAACAAACAGGTTGAGGGATTTTGTGGTCGTGTCAACGCTATCAGAAATCGCAGGGAAGAGAATCCATGTCTTTATAATGACCGTATGTAACCCTCCATTTATGAATACATACATCGCTACAGTTTAGAATACACGGGGAAATCAATTGCGGTTAAATTAAACATAAATCTTAATTAAATACACCTTTATTTCTTATTATTATATTAATTCCACTTTAATTCTTACCATCTCAGAGGGCATGGGGTAACTTATTGAAATTTAACTAATGATGTGAAAAGGAGCAACGTCTGCGAATTATAATAGAAACTCATTATAACGACAGTTCATGTCCTCATCAAGAGCAAATTATTAATTTTCATTGCCAGTTTTTTCCTAAGTTGGTGCTCTTTCTAATGGAGAAGGTTTTGAGTTTCCTTATGAAAAAAGAAGGCTACAAATGGCAATTTCTTTGCTGTTGACTTAAATCTTGGGATCACAGGTTAGCATGATTTGATGGCGGAGCTTCCTTTCGCGTGAAGAGCGAGAGAAGAAAAAATAAGGGTTCATTAGGATTTCAAAGGCATTCTATTTGATAAAAATGCTTCTCATGTAGCATATTCCCCCACATCGATACATCAGTCGAGTGTGAACAGTATTAAGAGTGTAAGTCACCCACACGTAACATATATAAATGAATCACCATTTATTCGAGGTACGAAGACTAAGGTTAAAGTGATGCAGAACAAGGAATTGATAACAAAATCCATGTGAATGATTCATTCAGTGTCACCAATACATTATTTCTCCAGTTTCAATGAAGTACTCTGACGGTTAAAGGTAGGTTTACGCAAGGCATTTTGCAGATTACTCCGGCCCGTCTCCGATCTAAATTCCTCTCAAATTTACTACACGTTTTAGAAACTGCCGCAAATAAAACTACGCAAAGCGAATCCCCATTCCTCAAATTCACGAAAGCATTAAATGCAGTACATACTCATAAATCAGCTAAAGGAATGGGTCACCATATGGGTCGGATCCAAAGCGTGACAGTCCCTCAATAATGGGATTGATGTCGCGCAAATTCCCGCGCTTTTCAGCTGATTGTCATTTGGAGTGAGTCTCCATGGAAACCCTTTAGTTGGTGCCACCGACCGCGTCTCCTTCACCACGAGTAATAAACGTGCGGCCACCCTCTGCTCCTTTGTTTCTTTATTTCTTCCGTTTGACGTTTTATTTATTTATCATTTTATATCTGGCAAGAAACTCGACGACGATAAGAGGTAACTCCAAATATAATGTTATATATTTTGATATAGCTCCGAAAGAGTTTTCGTGTGGTCATTTCATCTCCCATACTATATTTTTTTTAATTTCCGCGTCTTCTGTTTTTTTATCCCTAATTAGCGACACGGAAATATTCGCTCACCTCAGGTAAGTTACTGTTTTCTATTCTCCAATAGGACACTATGGTTTAAATGATGTCAGTAAATTAAAGTTAAGATGGGAAACATAAGGGAGCTGCCGCGGACTGCGCGCGCGGCCAAAACATCGATTTTTATTTTGCTTGAGGCTAACGGTCGTAGTTGATTTCTTTGGATGGACACTCTAAAGCGTTTAATGTAATTTAACGTAAATACCTCGAGGTAACTCGGTGATCCTTTTCTTATAATCCCAAATAAACACAAAATTTCTACGAAAAACGAGTCCTCCAATTTTTATCGTATCGACGTTAGATATCGCAAGACAGCGAATAAATTAGGTTATATGATTTGTAAAATAAGTGTTGCACTAAATAAATTATATCTAATACACAATTCACTCGCTAAAATGTTCACTTTCCCACGCCCGTCGATTACGGTAAAAAGTAATAGTCACTGAATTAGAAAGAATCCTTCCTGTGGAAAGTGTGGATTAAGTTCTCCTCATTTAGATCCTCAGAACATCATCAACGTTGGTCAACAATCCTACTATTGCTTTGACGCAGCTCTCCACTCAGTTCTCCCATCAGCTAATCTTTTCACACCTACGTATTTCTTCTCTTTCACATCTCTCTTTACTTTTTCCATATATTTCATTCAAGGTCTCAATTTTCCATTCTTGCCATCTACTCCTCCCTCGACGATTCTCTTCATCAGACCATCATGCCTCAATATATGGGCGGTTACGTTGTTTCGTCCGATATCCTCTCACTACTCAACTCGTATTCATCAGAATCTTCAAACCCTTCCCTGACTCTGCTATGGAAGCTATTCATTGGCAAATGGAAGCATGCTAATTTTATCTCCAAGGCTATTAACATCTAACTCTTCTCTTCGATTTCATTGATGGCTTTCTCGATAAAAACGTTAACATTATCGGTGACAGAGGACTGCCTTGAGTCACTCCTTTCCAAATTCTTACTTCTTCTAAATCCTGATTTTATCAACGCTACTTGGTTTTTTATGAACCGTGGATGATTCTCCTGTGATTGTAAAGGACTCCATGTACTTTTGGATCCTAAAAATTGATTTCCAATCCGCGTTGTCAAACGCCTTACCCACAAACGCAACGAACGTGGGCTTGTTCTTTTCCATTCTCTTGTCTAAGACCAGCCTATGGGAAAACATTGCTTTTCTTGTGCCTTTACTTTTTCTGAATCCGCATTGGACCTCCTCCAGGCACTCTTCTGCTCTTCGCTCTTTTCTACTGAATGTGATCACTGTCATTATCTTGAACGTATGTGTTATCAGACTTATAGTCCCAAAATCTTCTCAGATCCCGCTCTTTTTCTCTTGGGAATTGGGATTATAACATTACTAAGTCCTTTGGTATTTCACCAGTTGAATACATTTCAATTATTATTTTGCACAGCTGATTCAAAGCCTTTTCTCCTGCATTTTTTTTTGTTCTTCCAGTACATTGTCTATTTCAGATACTTTATTTATCCCCAAGTCCCTTACTCAACCATCAAAAACTGATCTTAAAATTGAGTTTCCTATGTAATCTGTATCCACTTACCATCGAAAGCCAGACGAACAGAAATGATTATTTCTTTGAATTATAATTATGAGCGTAATTTTTAAATCACAAAAAATGCTCGCCCAAATGTGTCCTAATACTTTTTAAGGATGATGAATTCGGGGCCTTTTGACCATGTCATCGGCGCAGAAACCCTTGTGAATCCAGTCTGTGCTCTTATACGTAACTTGTGTCTTTGCCAGGCCTTTATGGGTCTTTTAGTAAGGGTTTGATTTTAAAGAGGAAGGAACTTGTAAAGCGAGAGAGGAGGGGATTTTTGCAGGGCGGGGGGGGCGAAAGAGGATGAGTTGAGCGAGAACCTGTTTGCGAGGGAGGATTCGCGACAGACGATTAAACGCGCCGCTGAATGAAGAGGACGGATTTGGCTCGCTTTCCATCCCTGTGTTTTCGCACACTTCGGAGCACCTTTCCCGCTTTTGGCTTCGCTTGTGCGTGTGTATGCGTATTTTTAGCGTCGGGCGGCGATAAATAACACATCTGCGGCAGAACTGGGTGGTGAAGGTCAACGACGGTTTGGAAGCGCCGTCGGAGATCCTCAGGGATTCACTCGCGGGCGACCTTGGCTCGCTGCCGCCTTTACACACTGCGACACCAATCAAGCACTCCCGCACCGGTGCAAGGCCGATAGGGGGCGTTGAAGAGAGGGAGGAGGGGGGGGAGAATGCGGCATTAAAAGCCAACCGAAGAGGATCAGCAGGTGGAATGATAAATGCACGCGCCTTCGCTTGTCATGTAGTCCAGCCAAGATGTCATCTTCACCGTAATGTTTTGGAGTAGTTTTAATAGTTCCTTCCTACGTTTATTTTGGACTGCTAAATCCGAATCTGAGGCTTTTAAATAATCTTTTGCTGCGCAACATAGCAAAATGTGGCGAAAAAGGCTTACAATAGTTCATTTTTTAGCTTTTTTTGTGTATCACTCTGAATCTATCACCTTGTAAGGAATACATTTTCAGCTCAATATTATAGTTCACAAAATTTTCTTAACATTTTACCAATAACATGTTTACGAGCCTAACTTACATCTGGAGTAAGTATCTTTCTCTACGAAGTGAGGCGAGCACAACGACAGCAGCGGAGGAATCAATGGTGGAGGCATTCGAAACGAGGTGCTGAGCACAAAAGAATGATGAGGATCAAATGGATCGACCGAGTTAGTAATAAGGAAGTTCTAAGAAGAGCAGGAGAAAGATGAAGCCTCATGAATACCTTAATAATGAGAAGGAATAACTAAATCGGCCATACCTTGTGCCATGATGGATAGATGAAGACAATCGTCGAGGGACAAGTAGATGGCAACAATATAAAAGAGAGACCTCAAATGAAACATACGTAAAGATGGGTGTGAAATAAAAGAAATACGTCAAACCAATCTCAAGATTGTTTAAGAGTGATGATGGGTTTTAGCAAACATGTCAACAATTTTAATGCAAGCAAGTCTTTCAGCACTCATGGAAACTATGGAGGAAAAAGTACGGAGCCAAAGGCCTTAGGGTCGCGGCGGGAGTTCCCGCTCGTCTGCACATATGCGGAGAACCATGGTTCAAAAGAATTCTAATGCATCATATAAAATATCAAATACGCAGACCTTGACTAGTTAGGGAAACATACCTTCCATATTAATAAAATATTGGAGTATACTTTGGAAAAAGAATCAAAGCATATAGTTTCACGAAAAAACAATAGACCATTCGGGGATCGGGTTGGTGTGGTGGCTAGAGTGTTGGCTTCCCACCCTGCGGGCTCGGGTTCAAATCCCGGCAGTGGCAGAGAATTTTCAGAGACTGCCCGATCCCTGCTTGAATGTTGTGTGGAGGACATTTCAAGCGCAACACTCCGTCCGTCGGATGGGACGTTAAGCCGTGGTCCCCTTGGCGCCTTTCGTTAAGAGCAGGCCAATGCCAACGCCGGGTTTCTCTCCACCCTTTCTTCCATACCCTACCCTCATGGCGCAAATGACCTCAGCTGTCGGTCGCCTCCTCCAAATACCATACCAATAGACCATTCATTGGTAATATTAAACCGACTCGTCGTCTAGTTCACGCGAAGTGTACACATTTAAAAGAAAAAAATATACGTCTTCACCAGATTTAGGACATGGAAATGATCACTATCATCAGTTTTAAATGTCCACCCCGCTAATTATTCTCTGTCTAGTGCTAAGAAGTTAAAGGCACATGAAGAAAATTATTGTACTCACTTTGAATACGCTGTGGATTAAACAATAAAAACATGAAATTCACGGAAAAGGCTCAAATTAAAGTACCAGACAACTATGACATGTTACAAATCCTGACGCGCGTCATTATTTATTTTTCGATCGGAGAGAAACACAATTCACGAGCGTTGATGGACTGAGAAACAGGGATGAAAAAGTATTCTGGTCGCATCAAGTCTCCATTGCAAGAGCACAACATAAAGAAAAGAAGAAGCTAAGTGAAATACAATGGAACACTGCGCGTTCCTTCAATAACGGCCGTTTTAAACGGAGTACGTAATTGCACAATCTGACGCGCAGTCGAAATTGCATTGTTTAAAGCGGTGAATTGCTAGAACGCATGCAAGAATGCATCGACGTGAGAGATGGCAAAATAGTCCCCGTTCTAATTTCGTTCCTGCATTCGCGCAAATGCACGCCATCATGAGATATTAATGCTGTTCTAAACAGCGCAATTAAGTGCTGACCTTGTAGAAATACCTTAAGAAAAATAGGGAAATCTAATTTAAATATATTATAAAAGCATGTCCCAAAAACTCAAGCTCACGGATATACTTTTAAACTTTAAAGGGCATAAGACAATTCTGCAATGAACTGCGGCGTACAATGCACAACACCCTAAATTTTAGATCGGTCAGAGAAAGTATTTCCACGGGCCAAAAGGATTTCTGACTGACAAATACCTCTGGATCGACAGCTGAAAATGAAGAAGCGAACTGTATCGCCTATGCAAACAATTGTGCTCAATGGAATGGTCCAACGCACAACTTTGAGGGTCTCCAAGATGGAGTACCGAGCGGGCACAGGAAAGTTTTTTCCAAAGATGACATAGATGCTGAAACTTCAAATCCACGGAAAAAGTTTGACTTTAAAACACACGAGACAATGCATACACTATGCCGTCCCATATTATCCTTGCTTTTCGATCGTACGGAGAAACGCTTTCAAAGGTCAAATAGTTCCAAAGGATAATGAATGATGGTACAAAAAACTGCCAAGCGACGGCTCAAAATAAAAAAGAAGAAGGAACCAAGCGAATCACTGCAGTGTACGCCGTCATCGCGATGGAATGGAATGGACCATTGCGAGTCTATCGAGCAGACTGGCCAGGCGAACATACAGAGAGAGGGGGAGGAGGTATAAGGCAATTGTTCCCCATTAAGTGTCTGCGGCTAACTCATCAGCCAGCTGGCTGCTGGAGTCGGTTTAAGAGGGTGGGATAACCCAAGGCAGAAAATAGCTCAGCTCATAAACGTGCGCCAATAATACCGCCACGGCGATTCCACTCTCGGAGCTATTTCACTGGAGAGGGACGAAAAAGCCAGCTACGAAATTCAGAGAACGGCCGAAAGTGAGTTTTCAAACATTGACCCAGCAGCGGATGTTACGATGCATCCGATTACAGAATCGGCTGGAATATGGGAAATGGGAGTGCAAAATACAATACGTGTATGATTAGGGTGTAGAAAGTAGCAATATAGCTTTGATACCAGAGTTTAAACATTTCTCTAATTTTGATGCATTGAGATCATATTCCAAGTACTTTCGCCTCAATTAGATACGCATTTTTCTGCAGAGAATAGGCACGTTGAAAAGTGTTTCATCGCAACTTCAGGACGATGTGCCCTCGATATCACGTAAAAACGGCCAATTATCTTTAAAACACAAATATAAAGGTGAATTCGAAGGGAAATTTTTCAATTTCCAGTTTAAATGAAACTTTCTCTCGTATTCTTATTCCACTATTCCGCCTATTTCATTTTCGAGTCTATTAGGATATGAAATTATATTAGCTATTGCACAGTAAGATGTCTCTTATGTTCCGTCAAGAAAAATTCTGAGCTCTCCCCATCCAATTTAGTTACAACGCCTCTGAAATATGCTTACGGTAAATTTTAATGACATCTGAGTACTCTCTCCCATGCTGAATCCAACGCGAAATTGTCAAAAAAAATAGCCACATTCGTCGCGCTAATTACGCTCGGGCCTTTAGGCGCGATAATTCTTCGCGGCCGTTTGAAGCTTTATTGCTTCATATGCGTCATTGGGTATCACACCGTCTTTCCATCCTAAATTCCCTTATTTCAATACCGAATACTCTGAAAGTTCCTCGACTCAATTTCCCTGGATGACATGGAGCATTTGGTAGATTAACTAAGACTGAACCATACTGAAATTTCCACTCCCATTCACAATACATTTTTCCCAAAATTTACCTAGAAGGGCATCGTGAAAAAAAAATAAAAAAGATGCTTATGATCACTTCATCACAGGACACTCTCCTTGCACCAGGCGCCATCTATTAACGATTGAGAACCGACTTTGCCACACATAGCTTCCCCTCCAGACAAACAACCGAATACGCATTTCCAAACATCTTCAGAAAATAATTATGATCTTTAGTTCCAGATAATAGCTGATACTAGCAACTCAAACAACAAATAAGGCAGCTAATTTCGTATCGCCCATGCTTCGCCATAATGAGTAAACTAGTTAGTAAATGCCGAGAAAACATATTTCCAATCGTGAACACCGAGGAAAGGCAAGTAGAGAAAACTTGCCGTCGAAACCAGTGGGTAAGTCATTATAAAGCACCGATAGTATGGACAAGAAAGATATTTACGACGCGTCCATTTTAATGAAGACGTTTTTCAAACCGGCGACGCAGGTTCGCAAATGGATCGCTGGCAGGGAAGGCTCCCATGGAATGAAGGTCGCCTCTCCGTCACAACACCATGATTTACAACTGGTATTTATTTACTCGGCGAGTTCCTCCATCGAACAGAAGCGATAACACTAAGAGATTATTGAGCAGGCATGCACTGTCCTTCATCGCAAGCGATGCCAATAACCAATCGCAAACACACACGTTTCCTAATGGAGTGTGAGTCACGCGAAACAGTATCCGTTACCTAAGGTGAGTCACGGCGGATTTGCTCTGCAAATGATATCACGAGCATAACGAATCAAGACTCCAGCGACTTTCTCTATGCACGCGCGAAACACGACACCGCACCGGCCGCCGACCGCCACACACGAGAGAGAGACACGGCATATGCAAGGAATATGCGTTCGTTTTCGCAGGGCCCTTGATCAGAAGCACGCAGCGGTCGACCCAACTCCGACAGAGCTCTCTCTCAAGTTACAGCTGATTTCGAAGGCCGATGACTGAATCACGTACAGCGCGCAAGATGCATCCGTTCGGCCTTCTCAGAAGGATTCTTACCATAGCGGAATGGGGTGGTTTCCTAATATTTTTATTGCCAAAATCGAAAGATTATTACTCCTATAGTACGCATTCCACGCTTTTAGATTTTTAAATAATGATATCTATTTTTCGCGATTGAATGAAAAATTTCAAGCGCGCGAAAACGCGACGGCTAAGTATGAATTCTAGGAAAAGTCCGTGTGACGTCATTCTGGTTCCCGCTGTCGGCGTGTGAGGTGACCTAGGGGCGAGGCTAAGAGAGCTGACACGATGCAGGCTGCTAGCAGGTAGCAGAGTACTCTGCTAGCAGGTAGCGCTTGTCTTAAATAAGGATTATTAATACCCTATCAAACGAAGGAAACTTTCCGAACTAAGGTAATTTTAATGGGTGATTATTAAGAGATGTTTCCCTGAGCTCTGTGCCTCATGCATGCATTGGTAATCTCAGACGATGTAAAACTCCTATCTACTCGTATAGAAACAAGGTCCCTGTGACGTCACGTGGAGTGGCATCGCATGGGCGCCAATCTGGAATTTTTCAAATGCGGTTAAAATTGACCATTGCCATTCGCCAGAACTGGGATTTCTAAAACCAAATAATTTGTATATTATGAATACACTAATGGTGGGTAACGAATCGCAATCAATGCCTTTCGTTTTCTTTGATGAAGGAAACTACATTATTACACGCATCCCGGAGGACTGAAGACTTGATGATCACCGGTCAACCATCCACAGTATCTTGTACGATATGTGTCATCATGTGATTGTTTTGAAGAAGTCGTGGATATTAGTTAAATAATCGCAATATTTCCAATTACTTTGTTTTCGCTCGTCGCGATTCGTTGTTATAGCAACACTTGACGCCTCATGCGAATATGAATTCGGAGGAAATATATAATTAATCTTGTAAAACTAATAATAATAATAATGATGCTAAGATTGGTTAGACGAATCTCTACATTCCATTGTACAATCTGTTCGCACCCAATCATTTCTTCTCTTTCATATCATTCTTCACCTGATCCAGATATTCTGAGCGAGGCTATATTTGCGAATGCGTGAGGGAGTATTACTTCAAAATACCCCTCACGTAGTCGCCCTCCGTCCAAGTCAATTATCTGATTTCAGGGGGAAATGAGGTTTTATGACCGAGTATAATAACCAACCACGATAAATATGAAAATTCAAATACTCGGAAGTAACGGATGGCTCATTGGCCGCGCTGAAAAAACCATTTCCGAAACCCCTTTGGAAAGCACTCGAAGGTGGAAAGAAAAGTGCAGAAAGGATTATCGGGTTTCCCACCGGGTAAAGGTCTCCATGTGTCCCGACGTTTCGAAGAACGACTTGCTGAGACGGATGAAGAATGAATGATCCCCTCAGGATGAATAGCAAGCCGTTCTTCGAAACGTCGGGACACATGGAGACCATTACCCGGCGGAAACCCCAAAAATCCTTTCTGCACTTGGTACGCCAGGAGAATCTAAGATCGCACATAATGTGTCCACGTGACGACGCAGAGCAGGGGGCCGGCCTCCTCACAGAAATTCCATCGAAAATAAATCTGCTTCTTAGCAGAGTTACTCAGTTTTCTGAATCATTCACTCAATTCACTGACCCTCTCATTTTTTGATTACACACCGGAAGTTTCGTTGATTGCAGTCGCTCCACGCAAGCACCGCGCAAAGCCATCGGTCGCCATGGAAACGTGCAATCATAAATAAAATCCCCCCCATTAGCAACACACGGAGAACGAATAAGACTTGTCGGAATGGAAAGGTCTATCCGTTTCCATGACCCCGAGGGAGCAATGGCAGGAGCGGTAATTACTGTAAACCACTCTCGTAAGGTCACCCACGCCGGATCGATCAAAAGATAAAAGCCAGACGGAAGGAGAGCGCAGTTCAAAGACTTGAGCGGTGTGCTTGCACTCAGCAACAGCGCCAGCCATCAAGACGAATGACTATTCATAGCCACACGTAAGAAACAGCAAAATGGGTAAACACTTCAATAAGGGTCTGTCCACGATGACATCAGCTAGGGCAACAGCCATTATAAATGTGGCGATTACACGGCGTCAACATTCGCTTTTATTATATTTTTTGTTTACAATACACACCTGCGATCCTCTAGTCCAGATGGAAAGGAAAAGGTTACCAAAGATGATATTAAACTACAAAATTGCACACGCATAGCCAGCGTATATAACAGAGATGCATGCGTACATTTGTGTCCGACTAAGAACCTCTCACCATAAGATAATGTGAAAAATTTTTCGCTATAAGCAAACACTGATTCTAGCTTAAAATTCATCATTTCTGTGCAAGATTAAGACGATTCTTGTAAACAAATTAAGCATTTTATGTCCCATTTTCTTTAAACGATGACAAATGAACTACATAGAATCATGTAACTTTCGTCAAAAAAGACTATTTCAAACTCATCCATGATCCTCCCAATTCATTCTAACATAAATTCATACTAATGAAACTCATGCATTTCAGTCACGTCATTTCAACAAAAATATGACTTCTTAATTTAAAAAATACTATATTAGAAAAAATAAGTTCGTTTGCAGGATTTATACCTCCAACTCAAAATCGAGATGCGTACCTATACAACAAATGAAATGTTGCTGATATTTTCATATATTTGGATGAAAAATATTTTCTATTGAAAACACACGAGAAATAGATGGAAACATGACGTTTGTTGGTAAATTGCGCTTATATTCTGCCAAATATGAGGCGAGAACATACTACTGCATTTAATACCTATATAACCCAGGTTGAGTACACACAATACAGAGCACAATGAAAGCCACAAAACACTCACACGGCACCTTCCTCGGAGTTAGGAAAAAGGTTCTCATGTTGAGGACTAAGACTTAGAAACATAGCTATACATTGGGATTTTAATAATATATCAGGAAGACTCTCTTCCCTAACTCTGAGGAAGGTGGTAGTGCCACCGAAAATTTAGTCGTGTGAGCATATTGCGTCTTTCATTGTGCTCTATAGAGTGCGAACCTAACCTGGATTATATTTGTGTAAATACCTCATCGAGGAAAATCTCGAAGTATACACTGTATTTAATAGAGTATATCTTCCTTACTTTTGCAATAAAAAATAGCATTTTTTATTTAAAAAGATACTTCCTACCGAAAAGACCCTTCTTTTTACTAATGACTTCAAGATTTGCTCTTTTAAACCTTTCTACCATTTTCCGCATGGCTCGCTTTTCACGGAATGTTTGTTCGATTAGTGAAGCACCACCAGGAGCAGCGTCACGGGCAGTGTGCAACACTCCAACGAAATGAATGCTCACGCAACAAACACCTTGCGAGCTTCAGCGGCCGGCCAAGACGACTCACATTTATTCAGGGGAGGGATGTGTGATAAAGGCAGGGTGGGGCATACGTAAATAGACAGAGAGACAGACGGCCAACTGACACACTAAATTGAAAAGACACTCACGCACAGGGAGGGGCACGAAAAGGCAAGGTGTGAGGAGAGCGACAGAGCGTAACCTAGGCAACGAAACAATTCAAATATTATACCTACTCAACAGCCAAGAATGACTTTAGTGCACAAATCTAATTATTGAGTTCATCAAAACTAGGAAGCATCTTGATAACAATTACACTTCCAAACTATTATGTTAAGTACTTAGAAAACATAGTTCCAAAGAAAATATATGCATTATTTAAAACATATTCATTTAATAACTGTAAAAAGATGACACTGGTCTTTTGTGCATTCAAAATGCGAACTTATTCGTAGATATTCATCAAATAGTAAATATCAAAAAAACTAGTAATCATTGTCCATGATATGCAGCTGTATAGATTGATTAAAAAAAACTATACAATCCACGACAATCTTTTCCTATATCGTTACACATCGAAAGTAAACGCGGCGAAGAAAAGGAAAGAAAAAAATGTAATTAAATGCAGGCTGGAAAAGTTGACACACAGATACCGGGATTCAGAGAAGGAAATTGTAACATCTCCGAACAAATGCTACTCATGATTGCAATGGCTAAGTAAACTTTTCTTTGAAATTTAGAAACATAGTGTTCGTGTCCAGAACTTCCAACCTCATCTTCCCCTCCGTCCAATCCACCCTCTCCAGTCTTCTCCACGACTCAAAACACTCCCCGTCCTTCATATGCTCACTTCCAAAGTGTCCACCTTTCTTCACCATGCAGCGCCAGCCTTTCGATCAAACTCTTCTTTAACTTTCTCTTCCAATTTTAACAAAATGTAACGAATAAAATTAATAGTAGCGGGCGTAACTTGGTGGAAATCCATAATTGTAGGAATACAGGGAATACTAACTTTGCTATTTCCACTTTTCCTTACAACCTTATGATTGGTAGACAGCCGTGCCATCCACTACACAACTACTTCATTTGCTTCTTACTACCACTACACCACTACTTTACACTGCTACACTTACATAATTGAAGTAGTAGTGTAGTGGATAGCACGGCTGTCTACCAATCATTAGGTTGCAAGATCGATTTCTGCCACATTAACTTTTTACCATGTGGAAAAAGCAAAGTTTCTAACAAAATGATTCTCTCATCAGATCAGTGGTCAACCGAATACGTAGTGACTCGGGAAAGGTAAAGATAGAAGCAATGGAATGGGACGGGTAGGAGGGAAATATTGCGACTTCAAAAGGAGGGAGAAAGATTTGTGGGATGGGAAAGAAGGGGGAAGATTATCCGACCGCGAGGGATTGACTGCCGAGTGGCTGAGGTGGGATAAGAAGGGCCGGATGCCGCGACCGCAAACGGAGAGAGAAAGGAAGGGAGCCAATTCCCCCGCTACTTCATTCGGTCGAGAGGCCGAAAAAGAAATAAATGGCTCCTCTCTCCTCTTCCTCGTAATCGACGGATCAACCGATCCGAGCCAAACGCCTCGAGGCGCGTGGCACTAGGGTCAGTGACGTATCCAGTGATCCTCATTTCTGGGGGGGGGGGGGGAAGGATTCCGTTAATCCGGGGGATAAATCGCAAAGCGAATTCCATCGTGTGTTGAATCGGCATAGTTAATCGGACGAGGAATCTGTTGACAGAACATCAAAGTAAGCTAATATTGCCGCGATAAATGTGCGTGTGTTTTGTTTATTAATAATGCAAAGAATCACTTGATTGCCTATGACAATGTGCGAGTGGAAATAAAATCGGAAATATTCGAAATTTCGAAAAGCGCGCGCAAAATCAGCTTGGGTCATACGTCATCGCATCCATTGTTAAGTGGAATTCGTTGCTAAGAGGTCGTTTACGAATATAAACAAATCATATCCATTGAAAAAGAGCCATGAAGAAGGTATGAAAATACATCGAAACGTTGGCTAACAATTTTGCATTTACTTCTTAAAGACCTATAATCCTAGGTACTAATCAACGTTAAAAATAAAAAAATATTAAACTTTAAGAATTGAGGAAAAGAGATAGAAAAAAATAGCTTTTTAACACTGTTTTCAACATCCCTAAGTACTCCCTCCATCCATGACTTCTGTCTCCTCCGTATATGATCCAGGAGATACCTCTCCTCACCCACCAAGTCACGCACTTCTTATTTTCTCCTTCCCTCTACACACTTCACCTTCTCCAATTTCCTCCACACCCACATTTCGATCGGAGAGGGCAATGATACAGTGGAAATGGCGAAAGGCCACTGAGTGAGTGAGTGAGGCAGGATCTGTTTAGGACTGAGAGAGAGAGAGTGTGTGTGTGTATACATAAAACGGGTACGTACACTCACTCACACACTGCATACAAACGGAAGAGGGTGTTGGATCAAAGGCAGAATCAGGAGAGAGAAAGCAATGGCAGAGGAGTGGAGAGAGGCAAAGAGCCAAAAGGGAGACGAATGGAGGGCGTGTAAGCTTTCGCCGTGAGAGAACGATTCGGTTGCGCGGAGAGGCAGTGTGTGGAGCAAGCAGACAGCAGTGGTGGTGGAGGCGAGGGCGGTTTCGTCGTCTGACGATTTTCGGACGGCCTTTGAGAGATCGGAATCCTAATTTGGGGGAAGCAAAGAGAGGAGACAGCGTGTTCGGAGAGCCACATCAGCAAGCGATCCCTCCCTTTTCGTATCAACGGCAGAGGATTTAGTGGGAAATGCCCACTCTCTTTGATTTTTCGACCGCATTTCCGTTAAAACGTCAACTTGAGAACTGGACAACTACTTAAAAAGATCAACTCCAAACCGACATTTAGATAGAGTGTATCTCGTCTTTTCTCTAATATTGGTCTTTAATTACTTCATTAATAAGAGCGTTTCCTAAGAAGGGACCAAACGAGTTTGATTATGGCTCTCTGGTGAAATGATTCAAAATGAAACAAATCGTTCGTTAAGAACGATAAATCCATGCCAAGTTGAGTTGTCAGTGTTGCTATAGCGATGCAGCTTCCTGCCGAATCCGTTGAACATATATCGCTCTAAATTCAAGAGGTTAGAAATCGCTTCTAATGCGGCGATTTTTCGAGAAACCTGAACAAGAAAATACTAGGAGGGGTAGTTTTTCTTTCGTCCACCATCGTTGAAAGGCGGTTTGCCAATGCAGACTGGCTGCCGAAAAGAATCAATTTTTAACGGCGTGATCTGATTTCGACTAAGTTCGCAACGCATTCTACTTTGGTAGAACACACTGATTTCCACAAAAGTTCATCTACGATGAAATCAAGAATCACTTGGAACCACTTGGTGCACGAGTCATGTATTTTTGGATTTATTTCCATTCAAAGAACCGTGTATAGCTATGAATTCGTATGCTTCCCTTATTTATTTTCAACCGTTTCTCCATTAAAAATATAAAAAACTTGACTACTAAACAACAACTTCGAGGTCAACTCGAAAGCGATATTTACCAAGAGGGTTATTCTTCTTTTCCTCAATATAACTCTTAAATAACCACTCTAAAATTAAGATAGAAACACTCTTACCTTCATAAAAGCAGCCAGATCTAAATCCATGATTAAAATAATTTAGTATTTCCATTTCGTAGGAACAGAGGAACGGAAAAAAAATTATTTTATAAAAAGTGAGTCGTGCAGAGTCATCGTGCACCAGAGGTTAAAATGCCATGCGTTAAAGAAGTGCGCGTGGGAGTGATTTGGTATTGGCTGAATTCGACCTATTATTTCTTTTGTTTTCGTTTGAGGGCGTCCAAAGACTTCATCCGTGCGTGATATTGGTCCCAGGGGGCCTACGATCAGTAACCAAGCTCTAAAAACACTAATCCATGATCCTAAACGATTTGAAAAATATTGAATCACTCGTAAGTCCAGAGAGAGAAACCCACTTACTTCCTGAGAACCACCAATTGACATGTACAAGACCCCGAAGGAAACCGGTTTCCACCACCAGAGGCGCTGCGACCGCCGCAACTCCTGCACACTCCCATCATCAGACTGACAAGAGCAAAGCAAAATACAGCGCCAATGAATTACGCGCGGCCAAAGCAGGCACCAAAAAGAATAACGGATGAGCGTGTACAATTCAACCGCAAACAGTCGTCCATTAACCACAAAGAAGCAAATATTGGCATCACAAGATCATTTAGATTCAATATTTTACATACGAGGCATCCTCCAAGGGGAGAATCGTAACGGATTCGGATATTGAAACAAGCAAGGGATAATTTGTAACTCTGCTGCCGGGATGGAATGATTCATGAACGAGTGAGTTTCAAGGAGCACGATCGCTTGTTTATAAAAGACGTCTCGAAGTGTCGCGGAGGAATTAATGACAACGAGCCCAGAACTAGATGTCTCGTTAAATATTATCTCAGGCCTTCAGTGCTGATCATATGAAACAGCATGTAGCATTTTAATCAATACCCAGTCAAACTGCAGCTTCGGCTGGAACGATTTGGGGCAGTTTTGAATTTTCCCTCAGGTTACAGGGGACGCTGAATCCCAATTTGTGGTTCGTGAACAAATTTCGTAACAAAATATAGAAAAAAATGACAAAAAGGCAAAAAGAAATTAATTAATTTTTCCTTTGAATCTATCAATTTTTATAGCATAAGTTCTCAGTTCAAATTTAAGGTAGATAAAATTTCCAACAGTTGTTATCCCTCACGTTTAATACTCCGACCAACCGCTACGTCTCCAGCGCCATTTGAAAATCGAGGTTTTCCTCGTCACAACGAGAATCCAGTCTCTTCAAAATTAATTAAATAAGCCGACTATTATTGTACTTTTTGTGAACAATTATTGATTCCTTATGTTTTTCGGTACTGGATCCGAAGACAAGAAATTTCCGAACGTAAAATATATTTCGAACTGAAAAAAATTTAAATTTTTGCAAAAAGTAGGGAAAGAGATTAAACTATTGAACTTCCTATAGATCAAAATGAATTTCCTTTCGATAATATCACATTACGCATCAATGGTTCTTCAACATATTACAACTAATCTTAAGTGGGCTCATTACCTCGAAGAAAAGCGTCACTGCAACACAACATCATTTTCCAAATAGTTTTTATAGTCCTGGCCATGGTGCGCATTATTATTAATGTTTCCTAAGCTGAGTATGAAAGTTTTCAGTCACAATGAGACATAGTTCATTTTAGCGTTAGACTGCACTTCAGCCCTCAGTATTTCTCAGTTTTACAACTTATAAATCCATGAGATTTCGTCCCCAGAAAGGAAAATATCACGTCATAGCTGCAAATATAGGTGCATTATCGTCGAACGTTAACAGCTCTCATCACTTATTTTCAAATAAATAGCTACATACTATTAACTTATAGCGGATATTTCGATATTTTCCATTCATTTATACAAGGCTTCACTAGGATAATTGCGATGCAAGTAATGAAGAGTGTATGAATTGAGACACAAATCTAATCGTACGTAAAATACTTATACAGTTAATGATCAAATGTGAGCATAATGTGTCATATACTGTCTGCAGGGCCTGAATTCCACTAGTTCAAATAAAAAAAACAAATCAAGCACTTGATTACGAATAATTGAACCTAGTTGACACATTTAAAGAATAAACTACCTTAATATCATAAGCGCAAGGTAATTTAACAATAAATCTGGTTCAAAAATTTAATTATTTCACCAATAACGTATACATTAAGAACTCAAATTTCCACCGTTTTTCTTTGAACAGCGAGATTACGCAAAACCCATTGTCGTCATCACCTATCGTCATTATCACCGGCTATAAAAATTACGACTTTATTTGTACTGTCCATTCTCATTTCGAACCCCATTCCGAAGCATTTTATCACTTAAAATATTGATTTTTTCCAATGGCGTCAATCTATCCGTCCAAAGATCAATCAATTTCTCAAAATCCACCCAGAGACCAATTTTCTCAGCAACGAAAATATTTTCGATGGGTCTCATTACGCCCAGTAAATGAATTTGCGCATGTACTGGGAAAAAAATAAAATTTAAACAGCAGCCTAGTTTGTGCGGTTTAGCAACATTTACGCTGATAAAAAATGACGGCAAGGGCTTACATTTACGAATATTACATTTACCAGACAAGACATAGTATACATAAGATTAGTTACTCGAGTTTTAATTACTAGAGAAGCTTCTATGAGACATGGAACAATTAAAGCATGGCACAATCTCATGAAAAATATAGAAATAGTTCGGCGCTATTATTGTGTAATACCTTCAGGGTGATATTTATTCGCAAATCACTACAGCTATTGTTTTTTATGAAGCCGTCATTTATGACGCAAAAAGTATACTCCTGATATTGCGATACTAAAAGGTACCAGTAAATTAAAGTAAGTTAAGTGACCAAACTAAGCTAAAAAACTAAGCAAATGATGTCTCAGTGAGCCGAAACGCGTTGTATGCATTTAAAAATCTTGTGGTAAAGTGCTACGATCTTTTATTTATTTAAATATGTCTAACTTCCACCAGTTGAATCCCGAATCTGTTGAACTTAAGCTAAAAAAAGCTAACTGGCAACTTTTCACAAAGGTACAGAGAATATTAAATATTTCGAAATCATAAGTGAAGTCAAATTCATTATTTGTGGAACATTTCCGATGATTTTGAATTTATTAGTATGCTACAATTCCACCAGATGAAGCCTGAAGCAACTCTCCATATTAAGAGATATCCTTCTTAAAAAAATATTTATTCTCTGGAAGATCTTGGGAAGAATACCTACTTAAGGAAACAAAACCCTACAGTTAGGTATCACGAACGATAAGAACAGTACGTAAAGAAACAATACCATCGGATCCGGGCATTTTAGATATCTTGGCTCCGTTGACTAAGGAGCACAAATTAAGTTCCGTCAACAAGCAAGAGGAAACTTCCCTCCAGAAAATATGATTGATTAATCGAGACGAAAGCGAGGAATAAATCTGGAGAGACGAATGAGGCTTCTAAGCATTCTAACAGCAAAGATTTATTTCTTTCTTTTCGTGTCGAAAATATATCAGGCATCGGAATTGACTTCCCGAAGACGATTAGGTGGAATGAATCTATAAGGAACTGACTGCCACCGACCGGAGTCGGATAAAGCATTTCATTCCGAAACAAATGACTGCTATTTGCTTCAATTACCCTTTCCTCCAATCACCGAAATGTCACTTCTCCCCCACCCTCCCCTCATCAAACCCTCTAGCTCTGACGTACCCAAAATGAATCCGACGATAAATAATCAAGCCTTGAGAGCCTCTAAAAATATAACAACTTAACCACCATTATTAATTTTTCTTACGTCAAGCAGATAAGACAAACGACACCGTAAAATATTTTCCATTCCCAGTTATGCGTTCAGGAAGCGAATAACATCGAAGACGGCGGTCAATAAAAGCAATAACCGACACTGATAAGCGAGGGTTTAAAAGATATATCGATGAAAGCCGTCTTCTACGGCCTAATATAATCCATTTTCAACAAAGTGGTGATTCTTGTAGTTCAAATTTCATGGTACTTACAGAAATAATTTCGCACGAAATGCAGCACAACGACCACGGGTATGAAGTCACTCACCTAAAAAGAAAATATTGGATTTAATACGAGAGAAAACGGTATAAAAACAATATGTAACACACACATGAGCGTAGTAAGAGTAGAACAGAAATAACTATCAAAATTAAACAACAGAGAACTTTAATTTCATTAGCAAACTTATTGGCAGACTGGTAATGGTATTACTTGTGGCATTACTTACACCTTCACCTATCCAATTCCTCGAAAGCTACATCAATAGGCGTGTAGCGGGGACAACAGCCGTTAATAATAAAATGTAAAAATAGGAGATACTTGCAATGAGTCCTACCTAATATTTTTTAGTGTACATTATTGTCTGAGGAAAAATAAATTCCTACTTTATGCCCATTCGTTCCACAAAATATCAACCTTAATTTATCTTTTTTGTTGAACCTAGAAATGTCGTAAAGTTCTGAGATGTTGCTCTCCATGTAACTATGAGAGTAATCTATTCTAAATTGCTCGGGCTACGATTACTAAGATCAGCGTACGAGTGAAAACGTCCAAACTTGTCACAAAGTCACTCCATTTTACAGCATTAAAAATTTTCCACGTTAACGTTGTCTTTGGGTGAATTTGCCTCTTGGGGTTCCTTGATCACGTCGCGACGCGTCGCCGCAGGGGCTCTTGGGTAACCACTCCGCCCCCGAAATATCGTTATAACATATTCCATATCATCGATAACATTGATTGCAGCCGAGGCAGTAACAAATTCCACCCCCGTTACAATTTACTCTTCTCAACTAAAGGCGCGCACAGCGGAAAGGTTAGAGGCCGCCCACTCGCTCACGCCGTGCTTGCTTCAAGATTTCCTCACGCCGTTTTCCTCGTTCCCTGTACGCCGTGAAGCAATTAAGGCTAATGAACAAGAAACAAGGACTGTAGGTGGACACGATGAAAACGGGAAGATCAGCAACAGCCAATCGGGAGCCGTTATGCAAAAAAATAAAACACGGTCGACCGCCAGAGGACGAGCAACGGAAAACTTTAAAGTTACGCCCATTTGAACTGACACACGCAGTTAGCTCTCCATAGATCTTGTTCATATCTTGCTCAGCTCTCATAGAAAGCTTTGGCTCATAGTCTCACGTGAAGAATAGGGAATTATGTTGTTAGAGAAATAAGTAAAACATGAACCGTCGTCAAAAAGGTAAATACAAAGACGAGACTCTTTACTGCCTCTAAACTCAACCGATTGATAACCCGAGAAAATCAAATGAAATTTATTTGATTTCAGCAGAAAACTACTTCATTATATTCATCTCAACGTTTTTTATTTATATAATCCATTAAAATTAATAGATTTTATTGCGCTGTTCCTCGCGAGTGCAAATACTTTAATTCGCACAAAATTAATCGATGTGAACTCCTCGTCGCACTTTTTGCAAACGGCTAAAAATATGCCAAAAGTGGCTTTCGCGTAAATCAAGTTGCACGGGGCGGATTGCGGCTCCTGCAAGCAGTCGCCTTGGTTACCATCAGGAGGGGCTGAATCGAGGTGCAGCAGCCCCCAATGTAAAGCGTCAGTGGAGGAATAAATCGCCATTAGATGGCGTTCGGAAGTTGACGGCTAGGAATGTTGGTCGGTAGGAAGGAGCATGTTGGACGGGCGAACAATGGCGGCGTAAGTAGGAAGTTGCCATGGGAACACGAAAGCAACGCATCGACGGCGCGAGACATTCCAGCAGAGGAGAGATGAAGTAACCACAGGCAGCACAGCCCGCGCATGCGTCCCAGATTCTTCTCATGGAGCGGAAAGCGTATTAAATATTTCACACGCGAGATAAATGAAGGCATATATGTATACCTACCTCCTATCCCACAACAAGAGCTGGTATGAGTCGAGCAGGAGGGAGATAGAAGCAAAATAATAAGGCCGGCTAAGAAGGCTTTGCGCCCGGTAAAGGCAGGCTACGCTCACGCCCAGCGATCGTCACTTTTCAACAGGGACAAACCAGCTAGGATATTGAAATCACAGGAAGTGTCTTGCGCATTAAACTGAAGCCAATGACCTTGACAATCCGGCCATGTTCCTCATCTCATAATTATTCATATCACTAGAGTATTCCATCGGTTAATTAAGGTTTCCATGGAGCATTTGCGAATCCTTCCGGTCGGCCCCCAACAACTCCAATCACGGACCACCCTCTTCAAATCACAATACAGCCTACTCCCTTTCAATCGATCTAAAAACTCTATTCTCTTCCTTCCCCTCCCTCGTTTACACAACATTCTTCTATGTTACACTGTTTTCAACATCCCCACCCCGCTAAGTAAGCACTCGCTCCATCCATTCCATCTATCTCATCTATCCGCGATTTTTTACTTATTATTATGTTAAAAAATACTTATTAAATGACATATTTACGTTTCCATGTTTTGATTACATTCAACTTGATAAACCGAAACTGAACTATCTACTGTATTATGCTATTTATTTATGTTTATATGTCATTCGCTTATAATTGATATGTTATCAACTGCATTATGTATGTACTTTGCTCACCACTATGTACAATTTGTGCTTTTAGGGGTATTGTACCCAGAGCAAATAAATAAATATAATTATTATTATTAATACAATTATTATTATTATTATTATTATCACCTCCGTATCTCATACAAGCTGCCTCTCTTCGTTCACCATTTCCAGCTCTTCGTTATTCCTCCTCTTCTCCGTCCACTTCACACTCTCCACTCATCTCCAAAGCCACCACCTCTGACGCCTCCAGTCTTTTATCGTCCTCCTTTCTAAATGTTCATGACTCCGCAGGTAGCTTCATTGAAGGTAACAGATAATGAGAAGGTGGCGCGCCCGCAAAGGCAGGTTACGTTTGCGCCCAGTGATCTTCACTTTTTGAGAGGGAAAAGCAAGGAGATTGAAATCACAGGAAGTGTTTTGCGCATTGGACTGAAGCCACTGACCTTCAGCAACCGGAAATATTCCAACAAAGCAACAAAGAAGCGTAAAGTAACAAGTTGAATTTCACAGCAATATCAGTAGACTATTGACAACTATTTAGACGGCTCTTAGGTGTGGACAGCGGCTGTAAAGAGAGGACACAGTCTACCTTGATTCGATCTATTAACAAAGCTTAAGAATTTCACCTTATAATTCACAATTACGGATGCGGATACGGATGCAATGCACGCGAAAACGTGGGCTTACATACTCTGGCAAAGAGTGTATCTTCTGCGAGGATATTTTCAATTTTTTCCTGTGAGCGGCCAATCCTTGTGACAAAATTTAATTTTATGTTCGCAAAAAGAAGAATGGATAAATGCTTTTGACTAGATGAATCTCTTTCGGCACCGGCACTTCTTTGATATTGAAGACGGTTCGACTTTATAAAAATTCGATTGATAGAGATATCCCGCACCCATTACTATATCCTCCCGCGATTATAAGCGGAAATTGTAGTGTAAGGGCATGTCTGGACAGTCGTGATACTTAGTTCTGAATGATCATCACTTTACGGTGATACGGCGCCGTGGCACATTTTGAGATGAAAAAACTGTCGTCTTGGACAACATTAATATACCTCCCAAGACGCAATCTTATCCGCATTATGAGATGAGGAAAAAATCAAAGCTGGCCTGCCGACCGATATTCCGGAGGTCATTTTCAAGATGGCATGATGCGCCAATTCTAGGTTTTAATGGGGGGGGGGGGCATTATCAATCCAATTTATAAGAGCTCTGTGGCTAAGAGCAAGGAGACTACATGCCGAAAATTTTCTAGGGTTTTCCACCGGTTGATGTTCTCCATGTCTCCCGACGTTTCGAGCAGGGACTTGCTGATCATCTTCAGGGGATCTTCAGAAGATTTGGATGATGAACAGCATGATGATGAACAGCAGGATGATGATGATGAACAACAGGATGATGATGAACCGCAAGTCGCTGCTCGAAACGTCGGGAGACATGGAGAGCATCAACAGGCGGATAACCCGAGAAACCTTTCTGCACCTGATACGCCGGGAAAACCTAAGATAATACAAGGAGACTACATAAGTATTAAAGTACTAAACATAAGATAGACCAAGTACTTCCCGCAGAATCTCGATGTATACAGTCACTTGAGTCGCATCTAAACCGGTTATCGTAAGTATCCACAGCACGGCGATGAGAGCAGACCGATTTTTAAGTGTACCGGCACTAGCCATGGTGATAACTTTTACGGAGTCACCCGCAATGCTCAATTTGTGCGAAAAATCCACAAATTTCGTGCGGATTTTTCTTACAGCAGAGCGATCTATTTATAACCAATGCGATTTAAATATAATGGAGTAAGTTAGTTATCAATATGATAAATGATACCACCATGAAGATAAATTTCGTTTGCACCCCTTAATTATAGCTAATTTCTCCATGAAATACACGTCACTCTATACCCCTTCAGAGACGCCAGTGGGGAGTTTTGTAAACCAATTTAAATGCGCGGAGGATGACAGCATATCTGCACTCTGACAGTTGAAGTCCTCCATTGTATCACTAGTGCATTGAAGGTGAGTGGTAAGTAGACCTGTTCGATGGTTTCGATCAATCGTTGAGGCATCCTCAAAATCGTGACGGGAAACGGAGCGATGGAGACGGGAACACGATTCAGAGACACCCACCTCACCTCACCCTTGCTCTGCTCCCTTGCCGAGCACAAATGCTCATGAGTCGCCTTGGCAACCGGCCACCACCTCACACCTCTCCTCCACCCTACGTATACTCACTCTCTCTCTCTGTCGTTCCGTACAAGTAGCACGATATATGTGTAGATAGTATAGGTGATGCCACTAGACGAATACTGAAGCGACTCAACGTGGGTAGGCTAGGGTGGGCACGCGATAGCAGAAAGGGGGAAAATATGAACTCATGGGACAGGACGAAGAAAATTAAAACTAAAATTATACATGTATAATATCTGTAATGGCACAAAAAATTATCGATGATTCATGAGTTCATGAAAACTTAATTATTAAACTATTCCGGTTTACAGGGTGTATATAGCAGATTACCCCCGCCTCTCTCCCAACTTGGACCTTCCTCCTCAGTTCACATTAAGGCCTTTCATTCTATCATCTATCTTCTATATAATTTCTGCTGTATAGATACCTTTTTCTCAACTTTTACGCAACCAAACTCTACAAATGAGGTACCAAAATGCACAGAATTTATCAGAGAACATGCGACGGCATTTCTTACTTCCTAAATACTGCTATTGTTTCCTAAAATTGGTTTTTAAATAATTAAAAAAAAAACAAAAAATACAAAAACCTGTAAGCATTCCTGACGTTAACGGCGCACAAACTGATACATTTGTTCATTTGCAACAATATCTCGCATTCTTTAAATAACTTTTATCAAAATGCGGCTGATTCCACTTTCAAGTCTCCTGTTGATACGTAAGTATGAGTCATCATGTGCGTTTAACAGAGGATAGTGTAATTACTTCCAATGTTGTGTTTAAAGAGGTCCTCTGACCTCAATTTGTACATGAACATTCCAATTAAATTTGTACATAAGACCCTGCCTTTTTTTTCTAATTTTAAAATTAGAAACGCGCCTATCCCTCTGTGGACCTGCATTGAAAAGAGCGGGGGAAGCAGGAGCTGGGAGCGGTGGCGCAGCACGCTCGTCTAAATATCCTATTCTCTCCCTTCCTCCACCTCGTTTACTCAACATTATTCCTTTAAACACTGTTTCCAACATCCCCTCCCCGCTCAGTACTCGCTACATCCAAACCCTATGTCTCCTCCGCATCTCGTCTAAAAGCCGCCTCTCCTCACCCACCATGTCCAGTACTTCATCGTTCCTCCTCCTTTCCGCCAACTACACCTTCTCCATCCTCCTCACAATCCACATTTCGATCGCTTCCACTCTTTTCGCGTCAGAATTCCTACGCTACCTCGTTTCCGTAAAAAATGTATTTAGTAAAATCAAATTTAATTCAGTCAAAGTTTCAATCCGAATGTTAGTATGTGTAGGCGAGGGTAGAGCACAAACGGGAAAATCAGCAGGGTTCAGAAATATCGAGTGATTGATAGGAAGAAACAATAACAAGAGTGAAAACAACCAATAAAATAGCCCCCTATTACAAATAATGACCGGAAGGCATCTTCATCTGAACTTCATCCTGAACTGAGGAAGCGAGTTGGAATACTCGCCAAATTATATTCACCACCAAATAGCACAACGCGGGAGCAAACCCGGAAGGATCGAAAGGAAGACATCACTACGCCGAAGCTTTCAAAGCCACTCATTATTAGAAGGCACATCTCGAGCCTTTTTTTACTTTGTCCAAAAAAGTGTTCAGCTCTTCACTTCAGGATTAAGTATTTTCTTTCGGCGTCTTCGCCGAGAGCTCATCATTCATGTTTTGCCCTCCGTTTGATTGATTCCGGGCTGTCCACAGATTCCACGAGATCTGACGGAAAACCGGTTGAAATATCGCCGTGCCCCGCCATTAAGAACGCGCCATCTCAAGAAGAAAGTTTTGAGTGTTTTTCCTCCTTTCTCCACGCGAAAATGACACTTGCCATTGTTTAACGTCAGACGAAATTCCGCTTTTATGCATGCCGCTAAGCTGCTCTTTCCACGAATCGTCAATTGCGTTCCTCGTACCGCACACAACTAATGGTTTTCTTCTGCTCGTCGCGAAATTTCGGCTCTCAATTTGCCAGGGTTCACTATCCCTCCGTCTCCCTAACATCCTAAACCCGCTGACCTCGCAATCACCATCCCTTGGCCTCCCCCTCCCTCCCTATACAAATCACTTTTCCCAATCCCCCTCAAGTGCTCTGGTGTTGCATTTTCCGCCCCACCAACCTATCGTAATATAGCAGAAATTCTTGCAAAATTCTACGTGGAACTATTTCCATGTTGTTTGTTTACATTTTATTATTTCCTACTGTTCAAACCAAAAAAAAACTTAATTTTGTAGTTAGCACGGCGAGGAGTTATCTGAAAGGAATTGCCAGTGTAGCTAAGTTTGGAAAATCACCTTCTCAGAGGTACAAGTCAGTACAATCTCTCTCAGTCTCCTAACAATTCCAATCTCAAACCCACGAAATTATATAGCTTTCGCAATTTTCGACTAACTATGTAGAGGCTGTAAATAAACCAAACAGAGGCAATCAGTCACTCGATTTTTAGATTGATTTTTCAGTATTATAAATAATTATTTTGAATTTTTCTTTTGCGGATTCCAGTGGAGTTCGTAAAGGTTTTAGAAACGTTAAAAATGAAACCAATATTACTCAATATCCCAAACATTTACAACAAAAATATAGCAATTAATGTGGTCAGTAATGTATGAAATGGCGATTTAAATATTTAAAGACGGCAAGAGAAATATTAGGGTGGAGGCGATGATGAAGGGTGTGCCAGAAACTGTCCACGATATTCACATTCCATTGTTCACGGCACGGAATTGTTTTTTCACGGAAGGGAAAGCAAAGGACAGACCACCTCTTTTACTGCCATATTTTTAAGTACTGCGGAACGAGTATATGCATATATATCGCTGACTCATATTAAACCACTAAAGAGTAAATACCGCACCATTCCCGTTCCTTTTGACACTAAGGACAATTGTGAGCGAAGAGGAAATAACACATTCACATTCTGCGCAAACATCCATTGAAGGGCGGATTAAAGCCGTTGTTAAGGTTTCATCGGCGCCTCCATGGTATGCAATACATCTCACAATTGGCACTAATACAATGCACCTCGGTGTCTGAAATGCGTAGACAAACTGCTTTTTAAAATCAATCAATTATTTTTAAACGTCGTTCGTTGAATTGGCGAAAGAAAAAAAACTTTCATTTGGGAGAACTTAAAAAATAACCCTCTTTTCAACATTATTCAGAAATCAATCACGGGAGGGGGGGGAGGGAGCTCCTTAATCGACCACTGATGGATGTTGCATTGCACTCTTCACCCTATTACGTAATTACGCCTTCATTGCTTCAAGCCACCTCTCTTTTACCTCTTCAACACTGTTATGGCCACCGGAAACCAAATACCTGTCATTTTCATGGCTTAGGAAAATGCTCTTCCAGCTTTACCACGTCAGCTTACATCACAAGAAAAACGTATTTTCAACGATGTATTTTCGGAAAATTACAATTGAAAATGCACAGTTTTACACAATCCTTTATGCTGAAACTTGTCTTAAAAAACGAAAAATGTAGAATTTGGCCAGAATTTTTATTTCAATTCGACAGAAAATCATAAAATGTCCTTTATGCTTAAAGAATAATAGAAAATACACAACTCACGTTCATCACCGGGAATTCATACTTTTTGCTTTATTAGCAAATGAGTGTTGTATTTAAAGTCAAATGACGTTGGTCGCTTGAAAATAGAGCTACGGTTGGCTATTGTAGATTAAAATCTTAAATCCGAAGAGCAGTTCTCTAAGAACGCAACTCCTCAAATCTCCTTAACACCAGTAAGAATAACTCAACGCTGCTCAAAAGAGCATATATATCAGAAATTGAGCCCTCTAACCTTCGACCACTCCTAGCTACAGTCCCCCAGTCCACTGCCCACGTTCACCACTTTGACCTCTGGCACATGAAGCATGCGTTTCTTATGAAACAATAGAGTATGTCACTCTCGCTATCCCTCAATCGTGGAACGTTTCGAAAGATGCGATGCGGAACCTTGAAGTGATTATGCACAAGATTATTATTACACTCTACTTAAAAGCGGTGTATCGACTCCGACAGGCGGATAATAAATTGATTAATGCTGATGGGCGTGACGAATACTGAGAGACACATCGAAGCCAAGCAGAGAGAAACGCTTATTAATGCGTAGACACTCGCACAGAACGCGATTTGAAACAATCGACTCGCCTATACTTAAAAAAATCCGAGCTCATGACTCGTAAACCTCAGGAAAAGCAGAGATCTAAAATGAGATTGAATACGATGTTTCATATCCGTGGTGACAACAGAACAAAGCCGATTGAATATTCAAGTGAATTACGATGACCATATAAGATAAATATTTCATTATCAGGCTTGAACACTGATATACTGAAACCAGAAACGAAGCCTTTAACCATAAGTACGCTTTTAACTTGCACCCAAGTTGTTTTAATCCCTCCCTCGCGACCCAACTGCGCAAACGAAATCCCAGGGCTGCATTTCTCCGGAAATGAAGGCAACGGCTTCCGTCTTGCGGGAGAGTCATGACTGTTGAAGGTCGTTGTGTGGCCATTGTATCTGTGTTGACCCTTGTCACTGCCGTTGATTTTGCATAACACTTACGTTTTTTTAGCACACTGTTGTTAATAAGAAAAAATGATCATTAATTCGTGGATGAAAGAATAGAATAGCATGTTCTAGCGCCAAGCGCTGCAAATTAATATCTATTGCATGATGGTCAGCCATGGATACCCAATACCAACACAGGATATCCTCTGGGAGTGGGTATATTCCCCCTCAAAAATTTTGTGAAATTGTACTCCTTGAAGCTGGGTGTTTTTTTTAAGGTGGGATTAAAATTATAATCATCATTCTGGTGACATCTTCTCGGGATTTCCGCCGGCTTAAATTATAATAGAGTTCCGACATTTCCACGGATGACTTGCACATCGTCTTCAGGGCGAATAAATTGAATTAGGTTGAGTGTGTTAAATCCGTTGAGATTTTTCCATAAGAAATGACAGCAATCAGGTTAATCTTGTTTGGCCCCAAGGATACTCGAATTTTAGATGAAAAGCAGAAGTTCTATCGTTTTCTATTTTATTTAAAATGGGATCCAAAGAATTGTTAAGTTTAAAAACTTATCACCAGATTAGAATTGTTTTATTACGCCCAATCTCAATGGATATTAAATGACGTAATTCATATTTTACCTTACAGTATCAAATGATTAAAACATTCCTGGAGTATAGGTCATATAATTCCTGCAAAAAGTTTTTAGCCAACGTAGTACATATCTTTAAAAGTGCTGATTCAAGTAGTACACAAAAACAAAACCAATGTTAATGAGGGAACACAATTTCGAGGGTTTTGGACGGCTGAGCTCTGAGACAATCATACGCGCGATTTACAAGCAAGGGAAGATGATAATATTATAATTATAGGCATTGAACCGGGGAGGATAGTTTTTCACTGAATGCATGAAGTATATGGCCAATCACTCCACTTAGCACCCCTTACCACACTGAAATTTCGTCACTCATTCAATTAAAAATTGATTATAATGGAATTTAATACGTGATGCTGTAGGCACAAGTATTCTGAATAAGTTCAAAGGCACTTGACGACAAAGCCACACCGCTGATACTAGTTTTACTGAGAAAAACAAATGTGCGAGGAAGCATTACTCCTCATGACTTTATAGAAGTACATATATCCCGCGGTAACGACATCAACGAAGTATTTTGAAGGACTAAAGAAAAAACTAAAATAATTTGGAGCATTATCATAAGACAAAACTAGAATCAATTATTCACATTTCTATGATTAGCTGGTTTGTTAGGATCGTAACTGAGTCCACGAAACATCGAACGGTGAAAGAGAAGGAAATGTCTATAGAATGAGGATAAGATACGCACCCGAGGGAAAAAGGCAGAGCATAGCCATGAAGGCATTTAGAATAGTAGGGGATGGGCTGAAGTAAGTATATTATGGCTTCCAAAAGTGCTTGGAAATATACCAATGCAGAAATTATCTCCATAACATGTATAGCTAGCCTTCAAATGTTCCCTTCATTGCCTCCAGCCAATTATTCACAGTACTTACCACAAACTTAACTAACGCTCATGGTATTCTACACAAATGAAGTTGCACAGCCTTTTTGTTTAAGCTATCTTCTGTGACCAATTTCTGACATTAACTGCGGGATTACTTCAGCAATACGTCTTATGAAGAATATCCGAAAGGAAGTAAATTGCACAATACATTTCTAGAGTAAATACAACTTATGAAACTACATTAAAAATTATGGAGGGCAACAGAAGTAATGCGAAAGAAATTCTGACAGAAAAGGCTAATTTCCCAAGCAATGTAACAGTCGTTCGAATATATTCCCCCTTACATTTGAGCCGCAAAAGTGTTACTTCGACTATATGTAAAAAAAAATGATGGTTCCTCCAAAAGAAAAGCGATGAAGTCGATTCAGATCGCCGTAAAATCCTCGAAAACATCAGAGTTTTTGAAACTTTATTTGACATTTCTTTACACGAGGAATGATGGTGGTATTTATTAAAAACAATAGAGAAAAATAGCCCAGGAAATATTTTCATCGACTCTACAGCCACAATGGAACACACTCCTTAGCGATGGCGATACAATCTTGAATAACTCTCGCTGTGATTTCATAGTGAACTCAATCAAAGCGAAGCACAACCTTTTCCCTTACATGTAACATGTCACTCGAGACTGTTTGTGGTGTCTGCATAAGCTATCGACGAAGGGGCAAGAAAAACAAAAAGGTTGGCGAATTAAATACATCTTACGTCTCAATTTCTTCCGCAGCTCGGAGGGTTGAGCAGAAGTTGGCGAGGTTCCACGGCTCTCTCCTTGAGCTGCGACTCACGACCGAGTCGAGGCATCGCCGTCAGAAAGAGCATTTCTCTTTTCCATCCCTCCGGACAGGGGGGGAAGATTTCAGAGATTGAGAGCTCAACGCAAGGTTTACTGCCAGGAGTGGAGGAGAGGGAAGTGGGAGAAAAACGAGAAAAAAAAGAAGAATAATGAATTTTAATAAGGGTAAGGAGAGGGTACACAGTCAGCCAAGGATGCATTGGGAGGTGGGGTTGATGAATGAACTTTATACGTTAAGCAGACGGGGGAGATGTCCATGAAGCGAACATTATAATCAGCCCACCCCTCGCCCAGCCACGGCAGTAGTCTCGTAAAATCGTGTTAATGACTGATTTTACTACTCCTGCTCCACCTTTTAAAAAGGTTGAAGCGACTCGATCACGTTAATTGCCCGCGAGGAATTTGCTACCATGCAGCATGAGGGAAAAAGGAGAAACACAAAGTGACACCAGAAGGGTACTTGATAAGTGCCCTCGAAAACTATTAACTCAACGGCCGATTTAAGTGTAGATTAATTCAATTGAAAATGGGGACTTTCAGGATAAATCGAAGCATAGTTGTGAGGAAAATATATTTTTGTGGGTTCTTAACGAGTATTCTACGCCTTCCCCGTAATCTACTTTTACTAGTCAATTTAACTTCAACGAAATACAAGTTAATTTCCATATTATATTCAAATACTGCCAGCTTCCTATACTCTGCCATCAAATATTACCGCATAGTCTTGTATCTATTGGCGAAAGTTATCTTTCAGACCCGGTGAGAGATTCAGCTGGTATGTTCAATTAGTAGAATACTTATTTTAGTCAAGGACCAAATGATTTGAAAGCTGAGGTGTCATTTGAGCAAATTAACTACAGAGAGCTGGAGTCAGTAGAAGCAGCTGAGACTAAATATTACAAAAATAACCGCGATAAAAAAATCGCGACGAAATCTGAAAAAAAAAATAAAAACGAGGGAATTGGATCTGCTGTGAGGATGTGAGTAGCAGCTCGCCTTTCGAAATTTTAGAGACGATAAAGCTCTCGGAAGAGGTCTCAGAAAAGGAGTAATATCTCGCTCACGACGCAATCGCTCAGGGAGAAGATAACTCGCTCACCTTTCGACCCCTCGGTCACGGAAATCGCGGGTCATGCAACTGCAGCCACAACGAAAGCGATTGCCCTCTCAAAATCCAGCAACATTCACAGCGCGCGGGCACAGCGAGGAAATCGGAAAATCCTCCACGGCTACGACGCAAAGTGAACGGAATGGTTAAAACACGTTGAAGGACAGGTGGAAGGGAAGAAGGGCCAGGGACGGCCCCGAATGAGTTACATAGGACAAAGGGTTATAAAGGATGTAAAAGAGAAGAAATACTTCGCAATGAAAAGGCTAGCGGACAGGAGAGAGGAATGGAGTCAAACCAATCTTAGCGTTGTTGACAGATGATGGTTAAGATTTTCAACCATCAATATATACGATATCAACCTTTGATAGAGTACTTTCCGCGTATTCAAGTATTCCATTCAAGTATTTTCCGCAACGATTACGCATTCCAAAACAACGATTTCAATAAAACGATTCGAATGTAAGGACCCATCAAAGAAAAATGCATTCACAGAAGACATTCTTCCATGCGTGACGCGACACGCAAGTTGGACAATTGCATAATCAGGCATGCATGATTCCTCACAATGGCCGTTTTGATGACTATGAGTGAGTAATACCACAGCGAAAACTTTTAAATAAGGTTTTTAATAAAGATTTTTTATGACCATACAGTTTTTACATAAATGTAGAGAAAAAAGCGAATGAAAATGGCGAAAAACCGACGCTTGAAATTCATGCAGAGATTAGCTTCCAACACCTACCGTAACTTCTAAGTACCTCTTAGGTTCCACCGTATAAATCGAAGGTTATACCGCGACCGTACCACATTCCGCATCTTCCACAGCAAACCATATGCTATATACCCCGAGGAGACTGAGAATCCTTTTTCCTTCGCAGCATATGGACGCATAACGGAACAGAAATGCAATTCTTGGAAGAAAGAAAAAGGAAGAGTTGAGGAGGAAAAATGAAAGGACGGATCAGCGGAGGAGATGGATTCGTTGCGATGGATCGGAAGAACGTCAGGTAATCGTCCATGAATTCTGGGAAGTTGGGGGGGGAGGGGTAGGAAGAAAAACGCTCGCACGGCACATGATTCTCTTATGTTCCCCTCCAACATTTTGACCCCAAGGCTTCAGGAAAAATTTTAGCGAGCTAAATTCTCGATCCGTGCAACCGCTGCCTTTGAACATGCATGCAGTCAATCCCATGGTAAGACAAAATATTCGTCCAATCAATGAGAAGTGATGTCGGATGTAGGTGGTGATGTCATAAACAAAAGCCGCTTCCGTACAGAAAACAATAACATTAAAAAGTTTTGTCCAACCATCACACGTGCACAAAATTTCACCAAACTAAAACTGAAAGTAACATCATTACAAATGACGTATTTGAGAAGAAGGAATACTAGCAAATTAGAATCGTAGTTGTCCCAATTCTGTATGAATATATTCCATTATAAGTATACTTCTCTTCTACCGAGGGCATGTAAAATAGCCGTTGACTTACCCTCAGCTAAGAAAACTTATCGCTACTCGTACTTAGACGACACTTTACGCATAAAAATGGATAAGAGCAAGGAAGCGAACGTATAATTAGTGCGTACGAGGGAAGAAAAGCAGAAGAGAGACATTTGCACCCACTTTTATAGTTCAGCATCATGCATCAATTATCACCAAAGGCTTTTTTATTCGTATTCCATATGAGAGACCCCGCAATACATTTTACACTTCTGTATTTTGAACAGAGAGTCAGAACAATACAATAGGAACGAAACCCTTGGGTCGGGTTCGCGGGATACACTCCTGGGGCAGGGACTATAAGCGATCAGCTTTTCTCCTCTGCCACCAGAAGGGGAAGGACGGGAAGGAACAAGGAAAGGAGGCGCCGCGGCGCCGCGATAGGAGCCCGACGACGCCTCCAGGGAAAGGACGGGGAAGGAAGGAAGGGACGAGGAATCCTGCAACGTCACAAAGGCGGGCAGGTCCTACTACTAACGAAACCAAGCTTACGCAATTAATATGCTACCAATTTTAGTAGATTTTCCTATGAGGAAGAAAAATCTATCGATCAAATCGGTAGATAGTCAGAACAATACAGTGATCGCAACTTACAATTGCCCGTCCACTTGATCATGCCGGAGAATTCATCTGGATCTATCGCCGCGTCTGAAAGACATCTGTCGCCAGTGGGCTATGGCCGTGTGGTACCCATGTAGGTTTATGCAGTTTTTCAGTGGAAATTCTGAAGAAATGTTGTTCCTTAATTATTGTGCGAAGTGAAGTGCACGTAGTATTCGATTATAATATGGAAATGAACTTATATTTAATTAAATTCACTGATCCTTATGATTTTTTTCTTGTTTATTGTATGCTCCAGCATATAAACATTTGTTCCAGGGAACGCAATATTCGCAGCAACTTCATGCAAAAGGAGAATTACGAGGAGAGGGAGCGTAGGAGATAGGGGGAGTGGAAAGTGTGGTGGTGGAGGAAGGTGTGGAGTGGTGGAGGGTGGGGCGCGGAGGAGTAGGTGTGGAAGTGTGGAGGCGGAGGGAGAGCTCGTCAAGAGTAACACTCGAGACGGGGTGTACACTGAGAAGGAGGAAGAAAAAAGAAAGTTTAAAAATGTAAGGACGGGAAGGAAGAAAGAAAAATAGAGGGAGAATGGAGAGGGAAATAAGGATGATTCTGGAGGAGGATGTGAAGTATTCCACGCAAGAACAGGTAGTCGAAAAAAAACAGTCTATCCACAAAACAGTCATCAGAAGAATAGTCGCGCATTGGCGTTGGGCGAAAGACAAAGGACTTTGTTGCAACGGTGGGAAAGAAAAAAATCGTTGGGAAGATCAATGGGCCAATCAATGAAGAAGGACAATGGAGGATTAGATCAAATGGGGAATTGCAGCAGCTGAATGTTGATGACGGAATACGATGATGCTTTTTCCATTAAAAATAAACAGATCCTAAACCTATAAAGATGAAATATGAAATTGCCAACAGGTAATCTAGTACTTCTAGGGAATAAACAACTCAAACAAATTGCAGAACTGACAAGTATTCAAAGTATAAACAGGTAGAAAAAACATGCATTTGTCCTAGGAAATGCCCGTTCAACAGTAGTCTCGATAGTCAGAAAATTTACAGCCAAGAAAAGAACTGTGGAGAAAATCAATATTCCATACATAACACCTTCAATTTCCTCGCACCGACATAAGAGAAAACAATACAAAACCCACAACCATATAAATCGAAACTCAAAATCACAAAAAATCAGGCGCATATTAAAAAAATGAAAGTAGCCCACAAATAAAATTAAGGCCAAGAGCACTTGAGTAATACATGCAAACCTTCATTCCACATTTTAAGGTAATGGTAGTTTGAGCACCAAAGAGAATCGAAGGATGTTGTGAAGAAGGCCAGGGCACTACGTTAGACTGTAGTGCCGAAGATGATGATGACGACGATGCAGGTGATGTAGAGCTGTAGAGATGAAGAAATTGCTTATACGTGGCAGTACGAGCGAATTTTCAGAACAAGTGAAGACGAGAAATCACGCACGAGAACGCCTAATTCGAATGAGAACAATAGATGGCATTGCTGTGTGCGTTTTTGTACAAGAAAGATGAGCGCGTCCGACTCCTAAAAGAATATTTCCGGAGGAAACGGTCCACCCTATTCTCTTCATTTTCTAAACACAAAACCAGGAGGCAAGAATTCTTGAAGCGAGACCGTTTTACATCATACAATTTATCCATTGTCAAATTATTATACCGAGTTCATTCCAACGCTCGATTCCTGAAATAAACCGTGTAAAAGATTTTTATTTTTAAGAAACTGCGCATACCTTTATGTGCAATGTTATACCAGAAAAAACTGTAATGAAAAACAATAGGAGGCATAATATTTTTTACCAAATGGAAGAATATTATTTTTTCAATTATAATACTTTGATAAATGCAATATTGGTGACCTGCTATTGATTTCAGAACGATATTTCCTAAGAGAGAAGTTAAGAAGAAGAAGAGAGAGAAGAAATGTGTTAAAGATTGGTTATTCAAAAACAAGGAGGTGGAGTACTTGATTAAAAAGCATGAGTGAAGGTTATTCTCTGATATATTGTTGTTGTATCGAGTGTTTTGTGTTCCAGCAAATCTGTTTTTTTCCTGATTTACTAATGTCTAGATTTTAAATTTACTTTCTTGCCTCATCACACATCTTGTTAAACAAAGAGAGATGTTTCCTTAAAATGTAATAGATTGGTCATTTGAAATCAAGAAAATTATGTTTTTTGTGTTGATTTTGTGATTCAGCAAAATTGCGGTGTGTTATGTACTTTGTGTTATGTAGCTATTATCTTAAAAGAGCGACTTTTGAAGAGTCGGTTATCCCCAAGCAGGAATTATCCTAAGGGGGACCTAATGTTCCTTGTTTAATGTAAACATTTTTGTATTAATAAAGCTCTGTGTACAGGAAGGAATAAATTTAAATATACGAGTAAATACATTTCTGTTCTCAAACCTATAAAAATGTAATTAAGCTTAGGAAACGAAAATTCTGCCTCTCTTCTATTTGATTTATAAACTAAATAGAACATGGAAGAACAACCTTTCGGTGCCATCCTAAGGAACAAGTGATTTCCGACATTTCTCTCAGGTAGGCATGTACTCCATGTATGAATTTGTTTCCTCACTTTGCACAAAATCTGCGTCGGGAAAATAACGGGCGCATTAAAGAGAGTAAAATAGATCCGAGGATGAAATCGATTGACTGCCTATGCTTACGGTGAGGCACGCAAAAAAAATCATTTCGGGCTCTATTTAGAAAACGAATGATTAGAAAACTCTTCGTGCTCCAATGAGTTCTTCGACTACAACTTCCGAGGGAATATCAAAACTATCAAAATAAAGATAAAATTTACCGTGTTAATGTAAGGAATGAATGAATTATACAATATTTCACCGTACACCTTTCCGATGCTTATTAATTAAATATATCGGAATATTCATAAGGAAAATGTGAATATGGATGAAATAAATGAGTAAAAATAAATTCAATCTGATTTACAGATAAAATCGGTTGACTTCACTCCGAACTTTCCGCAGCTATCCTTAACTTCTCCCAATGGATATTTCAGCAATTTCATTTTTAAATTTAAACTCGCAGCATCTGTGCCAGAATAATTTGATTATCAGCTAAAATATACTAAATCAAATCTGGAGATAAAATCGTTTGACTTTGGGCCTCGAATCCTTCCTCGGCTGTTCCTGGAAAATAAATGATTCAGCCAACGCACACTTCAGAAACAATTTATCGTAAAATTCTCACCCGATACAAAAGTGTGTTCATCGCCAGGGAAAATTGATTGTCATTGCAAAATAAACCAATCATATCCAGGAATGAAAAAGGTCAGAGTTTTCCGTTTCCTACCAGTCTGCTGTTTGTTTTTTTTAACCTGATGAAAAATGGAAATGAATAAGAAAACTAGTTTGAAAACGAGAAAAGTTGGACGGGGGCTCCACCACTGCAAGTAATATCGGGCGGGCATCGTATGGATTGATGATGGGAGTATTGTTCGTGCAGGGAGGAAGAGGAGCAGAGGAGGGGGGGAAAGGTGTCGGTGACAGCGGAAAACAAAAGGACGGAGGATGAGGGTCCTCCAGAAGTGAGGCAGGGAGGTAGACTGCCATGGAAACGGAGGAGAGCTAGAAAAGGAGTCATTGTCCCTGAAGTCCCAATATCCTCGGCATCAACATTGAACTACAGCCAAAACATTAATAAATAAATTTAGTAGTAAATAATACTCAAAGCAAAAAATAGTGACGAGTATCATTTATATGCTAATTATCAACTGATTTTCGAATAATAATAATCAGTGGCATCGTGCGAATTTTAGGAACTATTCAGTCGCTTAGAGTAAGCATTATATTCCCTAATTTATGAGACAGTAAAATCTTTAACAAACAGTGGAATTTAGACACCACAACAAAGAGTAGATAACACCTGGCATATTCTCCATTCGTAAGAACAAGAATTTTATGGCAAAACTGTCATTTGCCAAAGATGATAGACGCCAAAATATATTCAATGATTATTGATTATTTATATATGAATAATTAAATATTTATACATACATTTTGGCTTTCGCACTTTCATTTTTCCGCATTCAACAATTTCAATTCAGATTTTAAGAGGCAATGGAGCGATTAAAGAGAGAGGCAGGGATTTTTACACGGCATGGACCGACTCACTGATTCACTCACTCACCAGCCAAAGCCAATCAAGCCCTACTTACTCAGCATTGAGAGAAATATTTTTTGGGTCGCTCTCACCCCATTAACTTTTTCACACCCAGAAGAATGGCACTGAATTCCGAGAAGACCTTTTTTTCCTTTTTTGGATTACTTAAACTCGCGATAACGGTTGAAGATTCGTACCGGTGAACGGAAAAAGTAGTGCTGTACCTACTTGATAATTACGCTCAAATTTTCAACAAGCTTCATTTTCATCGTAATATCATATCCTTTATATCAAAATAAAGTCCTATCACTTCCATTTCAACAAAGATATAAACCATAGTGAAATAGGCGTAGATATGCATCAAAAATATAATTAGAAGTGAAACAGCTTTCACCTACACCAACTGTAAACAGCCAGTCACCGCATTGATATTATTGTAAAGCCATATTTTATGCTTCACCGACTCTTGAAATTCAACTTGCACCTTTGTCTAGGAGTGTATAAAGGAGAGTACCATTGCTTGGTTGTTTAGTAGTCAGACATCCTTGAAGTAGGGTGAAGAGAGGGAGGTTGGCGATATGTTGAGTGCAGGTGAGGATGAAAGACAAGGCTCATTCCACCCCCCACCCCTTCCACTCCAGCGCCCTCCTCCCGCCGAGAGCAGACAAATGAAGAGCGCCTGAGAACAAGCGCACCGGCTAATGGAAGAGCGCGCTGCAGTCTCGACGAAGATGGAAGATGCAGCGGCAGCCAAGAAGAAGAGGCGCTCGCAATGCATAAGGATAATAAGGTATAACCACAGTCGGAAACGGGTGCCTAATTAATTAAAATGTTTTTTTTTCTAGAGGATTATCTTGAGGTTCTATAGGTCGGAAACGATCTAATTAGCATTTTTTTACTTTTATTTTTTTCTCAGAGTAATTCAAAGGGATTCCATTCCATTACTGACAGTCATAATGGGAGATTTTGATCAGATTTCAAGTTCACTCGTTATGGAACACCAGAAGAAACTACATCGGTGAAACCTGCAGTCCTTTCAGGTCTCAAAAGAAAACAACCTCCACAAACGAAAAATGAGATCAAAATAAGCCATGCATGGGAAGGTATCGATTTTTATACTTGACCACCATTCTAAAATACACAACCCGGCCTACAAGTGCTTCATACACTGCCAATGCCTCTAAAAGTGATTAAAAAACACATTCTTCCTTAGTTCACTTTCATAACTTCAGTACAGTTTCCAAGTAAAATCCCCCTTCCCCAATCCACGATAATTAGTAGTCCAGTCCCACATTCCAATATTCATAACCACACACACAAAATTTTAAAGGCTATCATCAACTTGTTCTACAGTTAAAACGATCATCAAATTTCCTGGAGTATAGGTTATCTGCAAAAGGTGGTCACATAGGTCATATGCAACACGTTTTTTGCCACTGTTTCGGTTTATTTAAAACCTTCCCCAGGGCTATGAAAGAAAAAATAAGAGTACAATAATATACAATATTGATACATAAATAAAGGTTACAAAACAGTTTTTTTACATTAATATAATAAAAAATGACAAGGGAATACACAAAAGTTTTGACACAGCTCAGTTTTGCACATAGAAGTTTATTGATAGTTGGTAACTAAGCTATTGCCTAACTTAGTCACCATTAATTTCGATTAATTAAATAAAAATAAATTTTGCTATGGTTTTCAATATCTGTTTTTTTTATTACAGCTGTTAATTGATCTAGATATGAGAACCATTTCTTTGAATGGTCTTTTTTTAATTAACCTCATGATCTCAAATTTCGGCGTTGTCAAAATCGAAAACATGGCCATTGTTTATGCAATGGCTAACAAGGGCAAGGGAAAAAAGAAAATCTAATTATAGTCAAAACGTTGAAACTGACTGTTTTCCTATACTCAGCATATTGCAGTGTGCTTTTTTTCCTGAATAAGTTCTCTGTAAGCTATCAGCTCAAAATTATGGCATTTTTTTGTTCACAGGAAGAGAAATTTCCACAGGAGAGCTCGTAGGGTTGAAGTCAATTGGGGCAACTAAAACACATTTTCTGCTATCCCCATCACTTTCCGAGAGTGTCCGCTATTTTGAGAGTTTAATGCCTTAAGGCTCAAAGTTCAGCAGGCGAGGACCTAAAAATCGCCGCAATTTAGAGGTGCACTGTAAGGGAGGTTAAACTTCATGAGAATGATAAGATGAAGGAAAATATTAATAACATTTGTCTGCAGAATGAATCCTAATGAATTAGCTGACATTAGACGCACGGAATTTGCATCCAATGCTTCTGAATAGACCGATGGCAAATGCCCTTAATTAAAGACCGAATGCTTGGACACAGAATAATAACAGGAAATCAAACGGGCATAAGGCAGAGCAGGACGTGCTCCATGAACGTCACACAACTGTAAAGGGAAATAAACAAAAGGGCTGATTGCAGGTCGTGCGGATGCACGCGAAGTGAAAGGGTTGATGAGTTGGAAGAGATACGTATGTTCGTCGGATCATTATTCGCCATCCGCACGAGAAGGCTTTAAGAAAAGCGAGGGCAGGCAGTATGTAGCATGCAGACGTGGACGACGAGCGGGACGAAGCAATCAAGAAGCTTCGGACGGGAAAATCAAAAGCGTATCATGCATCCTTGATGCACAAATGACTCCATTTATAAAGAGCATACCTACAAGAGGAGACGGAGAAGAGAGACGGAGAGGAGGAGGAGCGACGAAGTGTTAGACATGGTGGGTGAGGAGAGACAGCTTTTAGATGAGATACGGAGGAGACAGAAGGTGTGGATGGAGCGAGTACTTTAGAGGGGAGGGGATGTTAAAAACAGTGTTAGAGGGAATAGTACTTATTTACTTAAGAATGATAGGGAGTAAGCCTTATTGTGTTTTGATGAGGGAAGCAAATGCTGGGAGAAGAGAATGGCCTGGGTAATCCGCGAAATGCTCCATGTAAAACTACCTTATCAGGCAGTATACTTTCATGACAATACCTACAGCATCCTTTGATAAATTATTGCAAAATAAAGAATTTAGACCAGTTAATTCCTCTTAACTTTCATAAAATACTTTTTACGCTCTAACCATAACAAGTTAATACTTCAAGAGATTACCTCATATTTTATCTTTCAATTCTTTGATGCCATTATCAAACATGTAAATAACAGCTTGAGACTTCACAGAAGAATCTTATATTCATTTTGGATTTTTTTTTTCATTTAATAAAATAACCCCAATTATGATCTACAGGGTACTCTACCGGCGTGTATAGGAAATACTTGCTATTCTGAACCAATTGGAGGCCTTGAATCAAAAGCTTTTCTTATTCATTTGATTAATAAATTATCGAATAAACTGCTAAACCGAGGCGGATGCAACTTCCAAGTTCATCAGTAATATTTTCATATACTTATAAAAATGAAAAAACTTTCACCCACAGAAGAAAGTAATGTTCCATATCAAAAAAGTAAATATAATCCGCTCACTGTCCATGTCAATAAACTTATTAACGTAGGTATCCAATTAATTAAACGCTGAAAACTTCCTTTTTTCCGGAAAAATATTTGCAGTAGGCATCTATCCACCAGCTTAAAGATGAGAATTGTTTATTAATATCTAAACTTTTTCACGAAGAGCAAGGAGAGCAAGAAGTGCAGGGAAGCAAAAAAGTAAACTTCGGCAAAGTTGAATCTCCAAAGAAAAGAATAGAAGAGTTCCAGAGCTAACATAAATAGAAGATGATACTCTTCGAGTGAAATTGCCGTCTCTCCTCCAAAACTCCCTCCCACCTATATTTAACACCACTTGGTCGCATTTGATGAAATTGCCCTTGAATTGGTGAACGTTGGCAGAGTGAAAACTTGAGCGCGTTTATTAACCAGCTACAACTGACGACAGAGGGAAAACTCTTAACGATGACTTATCTCCAATTTCGAACCAAGCTCATGGCGCAAAAAAAAAACAATTTTGGGAGATGATCCCAAACTTCTCTCAACCCATAAAGTTTTATGAAGAAACTCAATAGTAAACCCCGACACAGCCTTGAGCCAAAATAAAAAAAATATGCGGGCAACAACATAATATTCTTCCTGTTTATCACGCATGAAAAAATAATTCTCAGTACGACGATACAACTTGAAGGATAATAATGTACCATCCTGGGACTTTTTCTCACACATGAGTCTGCTGCGGCTGTTTCCTTTCTCATCACAGAGCTAACTCCTCATTTCAAAATGGGGTCGCTTTCATTCAATATACCATCACTTCCAGTGGCGGCTCGTGAGTCAAATGCTAGGGGGGGCGCACTCCACCGGGGGGTCATAATTTTTTAATATTTCGTGTATTTTATTAAGTTTTTACGGCAATCTAGGAATTAAATTCTGTGATGCCATACGTTCCGTTTTTTTTCAACAAAAATACCTAGTTTTCCTAATAAAGCTTGATTAATAAATACTAAATGCAGTAGACTCTCGGTCATACGGATCGGCTTAGTCCGGACTCTCGATGATACTGATCAATGATCTTGAAGAATAAAAATATATTTGCTGCGATATTTTGCAAATACAAACGAAAATACGTAACTTTAGGTTTTAGCGTCTACATTCTTCGTGAGGATATGCCCGAAATACACTTCTGTTGTTCGTTTTGCAATCATAATGCGTTATTTGTCAAATCTATACAACATTTGCAATGATTTAGGTAGCAATGACACTTTTAACACCTGAGGAGGGAGGAGAGTGTCACTGACTTCCACTAGGCAACAAACACTACTAGAATGCGCGCGCTTTGCTATTGCAGATGTAAACTTTGATGGCGGTGTTCGCGTTGCTTCTTGAATACAGTATGATTTAAAATCAACAATTAAACATTTCTCACACATTTTTAACAAAATATTAAATACTCACATGCCTTTCGTTATATTGCAAAAGTCCATCCTTCTTTCATTTTGTCCAGCAAGGTGATCAATTACACGATCGTTGAAATCAGCGCTGGACAACAATTTCTTTCTGATTGAACACATAGCAAGGGCACTAGTCTATAAATAAACAAGGGACAACACAAAATAGGCCGACGAAAAATACGACCAAAAAGAACAAGGTGCCTGGACACAGAATTGGGAAAATTTTTCCCTATATTTCCCTTAAAAAAACGAGCACTGTTGATTAATTCAAAATTGTCTTCTTGAATGTACACACAGCACTAAGAAACTTCTTAATCGGCAATTACGCACAATTAACTCCTCGAAAATGATGTCTGAACTCATTTCACTCCGTTCTTTCCGAGAGTCTTGCCGTTACTATAAGGACGACTCAAGGGAGATAGAAGTCGTGGTCCACTAATGCTGATTCAGCTGAGGGACGAATTTAAGGTCAGCAAAGCCATTCAAGCAAACAAAGGACGTCACGGACCATCTCTTCGAGTCTAAGATTCATATGTGGTAAACACACGAGACGCCAACGGGTCGCATTTGGAATAACCGTGTCTTCGAAATCATTGCCATGATATAATAGAAAATAAGTTCTAGATCGTAAAAGAAGACGACTCGACTGAGCCACAGATGGGAGCTGTAAGGATTTACGCACTGATATGAACTCTTCGAGGCCACTTAAATCAGACCCAAGTGGGCATTTTCCGTCAGACAGCTACCGCTCTGCCGCTGAGGAATTAGGTGAACATGAACTAATACAACAAGGATGGCTAGAAAAATGATGAACCTACACACAAAAGGTGCATTGTACGCGGAACTTCATGACATTAATTGAATGACTCTATTTAAAGTCGCGCTTAACGATTTAAATCATACTTAATCCTTCACCCTATCACGCACGCAACTATTTCTTAAATTATAAATCAGTGGGGAATGTTAACTGATTTTTCCTAATACTGCAGGTCTTTTGATAAATTTATCTGAAAAATAGGTACCGTATTTCTAATCATCGGGAAGATATGAATACATTGTTAAGGCCTAAATATAATAATATTAGTTTCCCCAAGGTTCTTGAAATTCGTAGGTAATCATAACAGAACTGTGTCAAATACTCGAGAATAGTTTTCCTTCGTCAATACGGCCTTTAACTGGTTGGATTTTATGTGTTCCGGAATTCAAACACCAAAAAACGCAAGCATAATGGGATAATTTATTTACTGTAGCAATACCTACCAGTAATTAAAAATTAAAATCGTATAACTACACCCAGTACAGTGACCATTCTGATTCCGTAGGTCCCTTTTCTGTGGCAGCACCAAGTAGACGCCAGATTTTACGCCCGCCGGCCTGCGCAGCGATGTCAACTCACTCGTCGCTCTGCGTATTTTCGGACGACGTCCCAAGACTTCCATAAGACACAACGCTAGACGCGTCATAGCACCAGCGGCCCCCACCACTACCACTCTCCATATAACTGCATGGGGATGGATTGGGACGTTCTGGCCAGCGCCCCACGGCTACAAATACGAACTTCTCGCGCTATTTCTTTTCGTGTTTTTCCAACACTTTCGATGTATGGGACTGAAAAAACGCTTTGATTAATCAGATGTATAATTATAAATTAATGGATATTTTTTTTTTTTTACTTTTTCAAATATTTGGGAGGGGCGGCGTCCGAGAGTCCTTATGGGCAAACTGCCACTGATCACTTCCTTTCCTACCAAGCATTCTTCCTATAACAAAGATTTCTGCATCCTTTTACAACTCAGTACTCCCTAACGTAAATCCTCAGGTTTATCTGCAAATTCTCTACTTACCTAAGTGTTTTTCTGATAAAGATAGGTTTCATAGCAAATTATACCCGGTCTGTTTTCCCTTCCAAACTGGTTTAACCCTATATTTCTAGGAAATATTTTCTCAAAAATTACTGATATATTAATAAATGCAGAATTGAAACTGCACACGACGCATGAAAATCCATTCGCGGTTGTATAACGTAAATCAATGCATCAAATGACCTCCGCTGCATGCAAAGGTTTCTTTTGTATTAAAGCGTATAAAAGCAAAAAGAATGCTACACTGAGGCATTGATACACTCAACGTTCAAAAATTCATACGAAGATGGTAAAACAACACTTCCGATAATCCGCTTCAAAAAATGTCAGCAAATCGCTGCAACTGATACTTCGATAGAAAAAATTGCACCGCACATCAGGGTTGTAAACAAGCTGCCATGTTGTTTATTTAAATGAATTAACATTAACAATAGTAGTGAGGAGGCAATAATGGGAGGCAATCATGGTAGTGAGGGACGCGAAAAGAAAACGGGGCAGTCGTGTATGGAGAGAGGGAAGAGATAGACGTGTTATAAAAGATCGGGAGAAAAATTAAAGTGGTGGTGTATTGAGAGACCGGAGGAAGAAATACGGCAGAACTCAAGATCGGCAGAAAGAAGAAAAGGACGCAGAGAAAAAGAAGGCGCCTACGAGAGAGAAAGAGACCGGTGGAAAGGGATACGGCAGGACTCAAGATCCCCACTGGTGCAGTTCATGGCAGTGGCTCAGTGAGCGGTAGTACGGATAGTATAAATGGGATTGTAAAAGTCATGGCGGCTTGTTGATGTTGTTTTTGCTCACAAGTTTTAAATTATAAAATTTCTTTATAAAGTGTAACAAAAGTATTTGTTAAGTAAGAGAAGGAAAGTAAATCAAAACGTCAGAGGGTCAACCTTTCAAGGTAACGGTCGAGAGTGCTGTTGGGGTGGGAGTTCCCAACACACGACCCCCCGAGCCAATTAGTTAATGCCACACTTTGCGAGCGGTGGAGGGGTGGGAAGGATGCGAAGGGAGGTCGTATCGGGGAAGGAGAGGATGATGGGAAGAGAGCGATGTAATAGGGGCGATCGGAGGAGGGGGAGGAGTGGGGGAGTCGTCTTACGACCTGGGTCCATTCCCCGGTCATCTTCTTCGCGTCATCGCTTCTTCGAGGGAAAATGCACGCCGCGGAGATAGTGGCGTAGTAGGGGGCCCGGACCCCCCCGCCCCCGAAATATAAAAACACAATTACTTACCTCCATAAAAGAAAACGCAACATTGAAAATTCATGAATTTACAAAAGATATCTTTGACAAATGCAAAAATTTGTTTAAAACCCTCTACTTAGTATCCTGTTTTTTAAAAATCCCCCCCCCCCTGGTTTTGAACTAGTGATAGATCCCCCCGAACGTAATTCCTGGCTCCCCCACTGAGTGGAGTCCCTCGTGTACAAGTATTTACACCGAAATCACAGCCAAACCTCCTCATGGAAAGATCAAAGCCACGACACGGTGCCCTCAAAGTCCCATCTAAATTTCTCCGTCCGCATTCCAGGCTCATCAGACTTTAATGTTGAATTTATTTGATTGGTTTCGTAGCCACCTCGGTGTCCTTTCCGGAGTAATCTCCTCCATTCCATATTAAATCCAATTCATTTATTATAGCATTTTGGTACTTTCATGAAATGGTTTATTTTCCTTTCCCTGTACACTCTTTTATCGTTTCACTATTTTTTTACCACTAAATAACCATTACAGTCCAGTGGATTTTTGCTACGAGGTGCAAAAACTTAGGAAGCTGAAAAGAATGAGAGCTTTACAGTTGGCCATGAAAAACGAACGAAAAGTCTCTCCTTACGACCATTCCTCAACCATCGCCCCAACTTTTCGCATCATTGCTGTCAGGGGTCTAACAATAAGTTTAACTCAAGTATTACGCGAGGAAAAAGGAGAGAGTAGGAGTTCCCGGTCTGAGGGGAGCGATGCACGTCGTGTGTCGTCTACTGGATTTTGGTGACGGACGATGATTCGCTCACAAGTTACACAATTCCCTTGGAATGTTCATAGAGCATATAAGGACGCGGTATATTGGCCGCGTAACGAGAGACAGTGATATACAATGGAAGGAAATTTTGACGAAAAAGTCGCAGAAAAAGACCAAAGGGCAAGTCGTATCCAAGACGGAGGAAGAAGGACACGAGAGGGAAGATCGTCAGGGAAGTAAAAGAACCTGGCAGGGTGCACTATCTTGGGAGATTGCAATGCAGTGAATTAATGAGAGTAGATGCTGCTCAACATTTACCAGTAGGTATCTAAACGAATCGAACATTTTACGCTGGCATTTTGTAAAAATTCAATTTTTTTAGAAAGAGGCGTACGTCGAGAAAGGCCAACTTTACATATCCTGAAAATGTGAAGACGATAGCCTACGTTTTAAAGAAGCATTCAATTAGATAATGAAACAAAACAATACGATCGGTTGATATCTTCGGGACGTCCTTTTAACTACCAGAGACGTGTTCAAGTGAAAGATTACTTTCATCGAAGGATTAGTGAGGTACACTGCAAGCGGGCAATCGTCGAGTCAGAATGAAGAGAGGAGCATAGGACGAGTGTGAGGGGTTTGAAAAAGCAAGAGAGGGTGGATGGACGGGGGAGGGATGGAGAGCAGACACGGGGGGTGGCGCGTACGGACGGACACGTTGGAAGGATTATGACAATTCTTCCCTCCAAAGCGACAAAAAAGATAACACAGAAAAAACACTCATCACTTCATATCCCTGACCTCCTTACAACAGTCTTTTTCTCGAAGGAACGATATGACCATCGTTTTACCAACATTTAAGGCAAAAGAGATTTCAAGTCAACCCCCTAGTTCCCGGGGAATAAAAAAACTACGATAAAAAATTATTTTAAGAGATAATTTAGATACAGATTATTACTTGGATTTTGTACAAAGGATTGCAAGTAAGGTATAGAGTACTGACCTGATGGAAATGCATTTCCTTTGATAATTTACTTATTATAATATAAAAGTTTAGTCCTATTGATAAAAACCAAATAAACAACTTTCCTGAAACAATATTTCATATATTGCATTATAATTTCGCATTTTTACTTAAATAATACATTTTGTCTCTGATATACAATCAAAGACCAAACTTCATGAAAAACTCAGCCATTCGTCAAATAAAGTATTGCCAAATTATGAAAAGGAATTATTATTTAATTATAGGAATCATGTTTCTAGATAAATCTCATTTCCTGAACCTTTCAAATGCTCTTTGCAAAATAAGCCAGCCACTGTTTGACTGTCATTGATAGGGCTTTCCAAGAGATATGTTTATTATATTTCTTTACACTGTTATTCGTTGATAGCCGCGTCGCTTTCCGAATCTATGTTCATATGACGATACCACGGATTCAGTAAAATTCGTATGAGGATTTCGAAAGTTCGGAGGTCTGCCTAATTTTATGCCTAGTGTTTTTAGTCATTTCCATGATGCACATTAATCAAACTTTGAGCAAAAATGTACTTTCCGTACGCTATACCTACTGCGTCAATTATCTATACCATATATACTATTAGCTATATAACTATTCGACTCTTCTAGATATCCATATTCTTTTTTTATAAGTTTCTTTAGTCTATAATTACATTTTTCGGCGAAAAAATAAAGAAATGTAACAAATGCAGCAGTAGATATATTTCCCTTTTTTTTCTTTTTTTGTTAACGACAGATGTTCCAACATCCCCTGCCACACGCCATATGAAGTAGTAGAAGGAGTACCATGTAGACGAAAATTGAAAAATTCCGTGAAATTTAGAACATCTCTTAGGCCTCAATCGTGAAAATTATCGTCTTCAAAGGCCGTAACGCCGCAACGCCACTAAGTTACTCTACGGACTCCGTAAAATTATTCTAGGAGATACTTCGGAGGATACTAATATCAGAAACCTCCATAGAAACATTTCCGCAAAAAAAATAAGACAAACATATACTACTTAAAATCAAAGTCTCCCTCGCACGTTAAACATGCCCGCTCGTTTTTTACAGAAATATCATAAAGAGTCGTCCCTTTATCCTAGCGGAATCCTGGGCACACACTCACTTCACATCCCTCAGAAAAAAGGACTGCTCTCGTAGGGAACCCTCGCCTGCTTAGGGGCTCGTTAATCTTCCACGACACCCCTTCACCACCCTCCCTCCCCCTCGCATCCACCACCAAAAAAGCTCCTCTCTCATGACACCAAAAATCCCGTTCCCACGGTCCTCCAAACCAAATCAACGACCAATGAAAAAAAATCCTTCGGTATGATCAAAAGGTTAATATGCACATCATGCTTTATAAAAAATGCTACAGATGGCATCGTATGCGCTGCAATTGGAAAGAGAGCCGATGAAGAGGAACTTGGCTGAAGATTGGCTTTCTTGATTACCATTCACTCAGAAATTCTCGTTGATAAAAATTTGGACTGAACCAGGTACACACTCAAACTGATCCTCTTACTTTCGATTTTCCACATTCATGACACGCGATACAACCATATTTAAATTAGGACAATTGTGCTGCGAATGTTTTGATCACCGCTGTGAGCGGCCACGCTCTTCAACTGGCGGGAGGAGGATCTGCCGCCGAAGAAGAGACGGAGGTGAGGGACCCTCGCAAAGAAATGGACGGGAGAACCTCTACCAAGGGAACCACAGCTGAAAAACAAACCGTTGGAAAGCTGATAGGCCCAGGCACTAAGGACTGCCTGGCCAACACACAACCCTGGATCCGTGAGGAGTTTATGATATGATTACGCAGAGGATCTATTCCACTACTATTTTTAACTATTCAGACAAATCTGGGCCCAAATTTCGACAGTATCCTTATAAATGACTACATTTAGCAAGTCAATTTATACGCAGATACGCGGACGTGTACGATCGGGATCCCCGGGTTCGATTTCCGGATGGGGCAAATGATTATGTCCCTCGAAATTTAACCTGGGTATAAATTGCTAAGCAACCGTGCACGTGACTACTAACAAAAATCACTTACTGCCGAACTTGTACCAAGAAAAACGTCCCTAATTGAATAACGAAAAAGGAAGCGGCCCGCAGCATACACTGCAGGCAAACGAGAGATCCGGATTCGAATACCGATAACGATAAATGATTTTTGGCGGTGAATTTCATTCTTTCACTAATTAGCATCTTTTAGGTTTCAGGCTAATATTCAAAGGCATAATGCGGACGTTTTTAGCATTCGCCGTGAAAATACGCTTACGGGATTCAGTTACGGTCATTTGTTACGACAATCCGTTTCTGAAGATACCAGTTCTATCAAGCATGAATATAGCATCTACAGCCATGGAGGAATATAATCAGGATCGGTCAAACATTCTTGGAATTGGTTTGACAGATCCATGATCAATTTCCTTACCAGCTTATCTTTTAACTTTAACGTATTTAATTTTTATATACTAAATAACCTGCTATAAACCTCTACCACACATAAGACATTCCCTAGCCGTTCTTCCTGTCCACTTGTGTTTATAATTTTCCTATAGCATATAACAAAACGCACACAAAATAGGATGGATCAATTGGTTACCTCCGAAACAAATGACATGCTAGCGGTCAAGCCAAATAAATACCATTGAATCGAAAGTTGAATGATTTATGAAGGTGAAAAGATTTCCTAACCCCAGTAGAGAAGTTTCAAAAATAGCAATATAAATACGACGCGACGGAACATAGCAATAGCCCATGGTTTTACGTGGATGACATAATCTTTCTTATAACCGCGAAGGCGATTCCAATAGACAGGAACCGCTTCTTTAATAATTGTAATGCACAACTTTGTTCCCCTTCTCGCCCCCGATGAAATTCAACGGATACCTTTAGCTAGTACTGCACACATACTATACGCGAATTTGAAAGATCATTCGCGCTCAATCTCGCCATAAATGTTCGTTGAATCGGCTCTCAGTCCTTTTAAAAGATAAAAAGCTTTAAATTCCTTAACTGACTGCGGAGTCTGGCGTCAGGCTCACATCCCTCGGCACAACGGAAACTTTTGAACTCCAGCTTGATCTTTAAATCCCGTCTCCGCAATGGTAATTAAATTGACGACGAAGTGTGGGGTGACATGAATTCCAAAAAGATCCACTCCCAACCGAGGCGTCCGTTCCGACGCAGTGCACACGTCGCGTCGAAGCGTTTAAAATTGAGAAATAAAAGCCTTTCTGTGCGACGGAAGGGGCAAGGCGAGGAGTGGTTGAAGAATGCCTTGTAAATCTCTCTCGCTCTCGACTCCACTTCGTGACGGCGGCGAAAATAGCTCTGTCACTCACTTCCCAACATTATTGTGCTCACGGCCAGCGTAAGAAGAGAGACACTTTCCGGTCCACTCGGAGGCGGCTTCTTCAAAAGGTATGACAAAAAGTAAAGGTAACAGATATTTTAAATATCTAAATATCATAAGACGTCCTAAGATAATTCATTCAATCTATCACAATATACGTAGATCTTCCACGCATTAGTTTACTAGTCTGTACCGGAAGGTAGGTACGTAGGTGCGTTGGGTAAACGTAAGGATTTACTTTAATATAAATGCCGTTATGACATGATACTGATATAATGAGCGTCATAAGAAATATCATTCATAATTTAAATTCATTCATCAATTCATTCGACAAAAAGTTGAGCGCAAAGAGGCGTAACGGCTTACGATGCTGAAACTAGAAATGGTGTGAAGGCCGAGAGAAGACTGGAGGCGTCCGAGATGTGGGTGCGAAGAAGACTGGAGAAGGTGAAGTGGACGGAGTGGAGGAGGAACGACGAAGTGCTGGACATGGTGGGTGAGGAGAGGCAGCTTCTAGATGAGATACGGAGGAGACAGAAGGTATGGATAGGGGGAGTAATGAGCGGGGATGGGATGTTGAAAACTGTTACGGGAGGGGAATGTGAGGAAGTGAAGAGGAGACGCCATTGGAGGAGAATAACTGGAGAGTGAGAGTGATTGGATAATGTCAAAGAGGGAACATCAATGTAATGGGAAGGGGCGCACGATACATGATGATATTTTCAAAATATCTTCCCGCTCCCTTCCCTCCCCCCTTGTCATCTTCTTAACTCCATTCCTCGGAATCCCTTTTCTCCATCCCCACACGAATTCACTATCTTAGCTTCTTCTCATCTCTCTGATTATCAACAACATTATTAATTACACATTTTCTTATCGATTTATCCCATTATATTCCTTATAATTATAATTCCGCTAACGCCAACAGGTTCCCCAAATTACTACAGCATTGTAATAATGTGGACGAACGCACTTAAATCCACTCCGGCGGGTCTCGAATCCGTGACCAGATACCGATGTACCTGGTCACCTGGGGAGGACTTACCCTAGCCACCACTGAATATTAATATCATGTTTTATGTATTTGTTTATATTTGCTTGTTGCTGGCAATACTTCTGCATTTGGACGTTTTGAATAATATAATATCTATTTTTCTGTAGCGAAAACAAGTTCCCCATGAAAAGACTCAAAGAAATTACGTAAAGAGGTCTCCGTGACACTAAGCCCAATGCATACGTATTTTTTTTATAATGAACTTACAAACGTGTCACGGAGAGCATTTACATTTGCTTCCCTATTTTTACCACTCACTTATTTCACTCCTGTCTGTCAATTCTAATCATACGATTTCATAATATTTAAGCATTCATGTCGGAATGAAAATACTTACCCGATCTAATTTTTTCCAAAGCTCGCTGGAAAGTAATACAGATGTTACTTGGGCGGAGATTAAAATCACGACCGAGATTCGCAAATGCTGTGGAGCAGCAGCAGCCCATTTAGTGTCGGGAGGGGGGGGGGGGTGTCTTGATTAATGCAGCAGGCGGAGAGGTTTGCATGTCCAAGCAACTCCTCTTCTGCGCTATCGTTTTATGGACTCACTCTGCCGATCACCTGGTTCCGTGACACTAACATCGTGATTTCGAGATTAATGAAACGGGATCTCCAAGATGTATCCTTCAACTATCATGGGGAAAAATATACACGTATATATCCGTCGAGAAAAATTTTTCAGAAAAGAACATAGCAAATCGCGCTCTCTTTTACAGATGGTTTTTATCGTCATCATCCAATGAGGTTCAAAATTTATATGCACATCATCAGAGAGCAATAAACAGTCACATCAAAACCGATGTACCATGAAGAAGTATAATCACGGTGGCCAGAGAAATTATTAAAAGTATTCTGACTATAAACCTAGGTCTGCATGGAGCGTTTTATGAATTACTTTCTCCAAAAATGCCCTTCCCTCTACAATCTCTCAGACCCAAATTCGTGATTCAATGAGATGATGCGGTACGTGAATAGGAAAGGAATTTCAATTTAAGAAAAGAAAATAGCATATCAGTTTACTACTCTATATACTCTAAAGCCCACTTCCGACCACCCACTCATTCATTCACTCACTCACTTATACAAATGTTTGGGGTGTACGAGACGAGATACGACAAAAAGTCTTACGACGACCCCCTCTAAAATTGTCTGAACCCCAAGATTTTTTTTCTAAACGCTAAATTTCCCATTATTTATCTGTCAACTCATTTTAAATTGAGTACGGGGATTAGTTCAAAAAATGGCCACCAAAATCGAAGGGAGCGCGGCGATCGTTGGAAGGAAGGTACAAACAAATGATGACATCAACATATTTGTTTATGCAAACGAAAGGAGCAAAATTGGAAAAGGAGATAGAGGAATTTAAACGAAAAGATGATGAAGATAAGATAGGAAATTTACAAAGTAATTTTTGAAAAGTTAATTTCATAATGGCTTATTTCCATATGATTGAATATTTGTTAGCATCAAAGCGTATTCATAGGAAATTATAATTATAAGGTAGGAAATTACCTAACATTTTTGATAAACTACATTCTGTACATAAAATTTCGGATTTATTAAAATCGAAAGTATGGTTCTTATTAATTCCATGGTGCACATAATGCCATTTTTGAAAGATGATTTGTGGTGTTGACTGTAGTTCCTGTCTTGTTGCCTGTACACGATTGCAGTAGAAATATTTCTCAACAAATCTTCCTTAAAAGATAGGTAAGTAAAAATGATTTTATTTTCATAAAATGATTTTATCTTCATTAAGTTTGTGATGGCAAAAAAACAGAATATGGAGGATAAAAGCAATAATACGTATTTTTTATTCAATTATTTGTCTTACGAAAATCACTTTTCATTGAAAAAACTTAGTTATTTAGCTGTAAATATCTTCGAAATCGCGACATTTATAATGTTTTGTTTGTCAAAAGTTATCATCTGCTACTCACGAGATGATTTTATTATATTATATGCCTTATATCGGATAATAAATGCGTTATGTTATGATAATAAGTATAAATTGAGTGTTACAAAGGAACATTCTCTCATTATCTCTGGAGAGGGTATAAGGGGGCAGCCCCCCCCCCCCTCCCCCCCCCCCCCAGGGAGCAACAGCGAATCGCAACATATAAGTAACATATTCAACAAAAAATCTTTCTCATTCATTTTCTCATATCTAAAATAACGCTCGAAGCCTTAGAATATGATTTTTCAATAGGAAATCACAAAGAGCCCAAAATATATACTGCAAGATCGCGAACCTAGCATTCATCTAGTTGACATCGGATATGGGGTAGTAAGAAGTCCCTGAACGAATTCCACAGGCAAATCAACATAATTACACATAATCTCCCGACATATGCTGGTTTACGATGAAAAAAGAAAGGAAGTTTCACAAATCAACCCCACCTGCCCTCCTCGCAAATGGAACTTTTTCTGCACTTCATATGGCCCATTCCCTCCCATTCTGTCCATAAATTCAATTCTCTCTCTCTCTCTTCTGCTTCCCCTCTCATCCTCTTTCTCTCCACCACCCACACATTCTCTTTATCACACTTCAAGAATATCAAATATCAGGCTAACAAACAATTAGGGAAAGGAATTTTTCTCATTACTCTGTCTCGCTTTAAAATTATATTTTGCATTAATAGGTTCTTAAACACTGTGCCCGAAGTCATGGGTTACCAGATGCTCTTTATAAAATATAGAGAACCTATAGTTGTTATTGAAGGTATCCCACACATATATTTAGATTTGCAAGGAGCTCTTTTTTACGTATCGCCCCTCGCCATTCCTTCAATCGAAACGCCCCCTTCATTTCGCGAGAACACCTACTCCCCTTCAACCTATCCATTTAATCCCAGGGATTAAAAACCATGCGACAGATAAGAATGTCATGTAAGTGGGGGAGGGGAAGGAGGAGAATAGGATTCCTAGACGTGGAGTGGAAGGGAATAGGCCTTCTTGTGAATGGAAGAGGAAGATTCATGAAGGGGTTGAGAGAGGGACGCCCGGAATGATTCAAAAATGCTCCATGCAAACAGACCTTCACCAGAAGAATAACACAATAACAATAATAATTCCACAACTTTCCAGATAATGTAAATTATTGGTCTTCCTTAATATAGCCACTCTAAAAAAATGGCCCACCAGAGTAACCTCATAGAAAAAAGAACATCAGAAAGGTGTAAAATACATTTTGACGATTCCAACAATTAGGAACAAAACATTTGCACTATAGCATTGAAATACAACAACAATATGACATGAAAAAACACAATTTATTCGAACCAGAAGAGTAAAAGGAGAATTAACCGATAGTAAAATCAACCGAATAAATCCAAATGGGATAACCGCTTCCGACTGAGCAATCGCTCAAATACAGATACCTACCCACTATTTCAGGCAAAAACACTGAAGCGTGCTTCAACGTGACGATTCGGGCGATTGGAACCAAACGGTTGCTGAAAAAAATTCCAGTCACATTTCTCACAACGAGATAGCTCGTACCTCCTTTCGAAGAATAAACACGCGGAGGACGGCTTTCACAACTAATTAAAATCTCCCTCAATTGATATGGTTACAAAAGAGGATTATTGCGACAGAGAATTTCTAGAGTTGGATGTAAATATCCCATTTTAGAGCATACTGAGTCAATAACACAAACAGTGCGTTAATTCAATATCTCAATTGGCAATGTTAACAATATATAAGCGAGTAAATTACCAAGAGTAAAGGATCCATGCCAATTGATTTTTTTAACACAATATGTTAAAATGCAACGACTTTCCGTACCAAACTTTAGTAAATCAGTGTTCTCGTCATTCTAGTAGTGCTTTGGATGGATACTAGATCAATTATTCATCATTAGTAGATGCCACTACATTTGATTACATCGTCAAGTATCAACATAAATGGAAACAGTGGCACAGAGTTAAAATAAGGATTCTAAAAATTCACAAGACGATTGTAAATGCTAAATTTAAGAATTATTAAGTCAATATGGCTTTAAGAAAAGATAATTCATGTTCTTGGGATTAGATACTATTGTCACCATTAATTCTACACTCATATCAATACGCACCAAAAAGTACTGGTTTGAGAAAAATCTTCGCATCATTAGAAGCCTCATTAAAACCTTCTTCTTTTATCACTATACCCCGAAAGTACTGTCAAAATAACTTAACGATGACATGGAAATATTAGACTGAAGGTATCCAAAAATTGCACAGGAATTTCATTGAAGATTCCATCGCTACAAAAACATTTAGAGAGTAGCATCAAATTAACAAGGACCTATCCACTCGCTCGCGCGGTTCAAAATTAAAGGCTGAGGAAGAGGGAAAAAAAACGCTCATTGTAGACACGACAGGTCAGGCATCTCTCCCAATTCAAGGCTAAAAAAACTATATTTCGAGGGGACTCAAGAATATTTCAATCGAGGGCTCTTCAGTCGGCCTTTAGATGTGTTAGCACCCATCGCACATTTAAAAGGGTTTACGAGCCGCACAGGATTTCTAACGATTGTCATTCAAAGAATTTCTAACTATTGCTAAGTTGATAACAATCGCGAGGATTTTTCGATATTTTCCAAGCAATTTGCGATTTTTGTTGATTATTTTGGGCATGAGAGACTATATTGCAATCGCATATCTGGGCCTCAACTGAAGGACATAAAACAGGCGGTAAAAGAACAAAAGGAGACGGCGTAAGTAAATATCACAATATATGTAAACTAATATAAAATGTTATCAGTGAAATTCACGAAAACGAATTCATTTTGATGAAGACATTACTTCGCCTTAGTCTTAACCGTAGCTACAAAATAAGATTTTCAACGAGTAGAACAAACCCAAAACAAGGTGCATAGAGTTGTTTCAAGCTTAATCTGGTGGAATTCTAACCAATTAGTTAATTAAAACTTAGTCGCAATCTATTACTAATACTTTAATTTTTCATGGAAAAGTTTCAGTGACTTTTTCATTAACCAAAAACAGGTTTCGCTATTTCTCGATTTCTGTTAGCTAAATGTTACCTCGAGAGAAATGCCAGAAGTCAAACAGCCATTCTATCGGCTAGATAAAGAGATATCATTTTGACGCTTATTAAAGTACATGGAAAATAGTGAGTATCTCCATGGAACGGAGGCGGGTGTCTTTATGTGATTACGTACATTTAATCCTCCAAATATCAATATTAGGCCCAGTGTGGGATATTTCCATGGGCCGAATTCTTTTCCCCGTGATTCCGCTTCCACTCACACGGCGATTCTTCATGAACCACACGATCGACATGAACCGTAAGAACCATTAAAACCGAGCAATGTGATTCAATTCATACGACTCGTAGCAATCAACCGTCCAGAATGAACGATTCACTCATGAATATACGTGAAAATCGCACATGCGATACACATGAATAAATGCGACATAGGCGCGATGACTCGACTTTTATGATATTTAATCCGCAAATTTGGCTTTTCGATGGCAAAATTCGTAAATTTAGTGCCGAGCCCCCCCCCCCCTCGCTGAGCCGCTGGATGTTGGGACTAACTGCTTCATAGATGGTTGCATGTATTTTCATCGGTAGCTACTAGAGAGTTTGAGAGAGAATCCTGGTAGTTTCCGCGATTATAAGAAAATATTTCTTGCCATCTGCAAAGAAAAAAACTGAGTTCGGTAATACTGCACTCCACACAATCTGGACACCATTTAGCATCGTGGATGCAGAAAGGTTTTTCAGCCAGTAGGTACAATCTAGTTGTGACATTTTTAAGTATTTACTTTGTCTTATTCCTTAATTTATTATTGTTATACCCCATAATTATTTAAACTATTCAGGATTTTTTCAAATACTTGTGTCATCACACTTTGTCGTTAACTACTTGTGCTACATGTTGGGACTGCTTCATATGAAAATAAAGAAAAAATAGATGCTACAAAATACTATAAACTGTAATTGAAAGTGCTATATTCACGTATCTCTACTCATGAACGTCACTGCTGTAGAGGCCATGCCTGAGAAAGCGGTGGTTTGTGCCAATGCAACACATTGAATCTATCGGAATACTAGGAACGTGAATGGAGGAAGCAAAACATATCACGGATGATACGGCGTCGGAAGATGGAGAACATGCGCAAGCAGCCGTTGACTGTGTGGCGAGGGCACCGCCTCTGGTGCTACGGATCCCTCTATATAATATGCGCCTATTAGGAAGTTTTTCTTTGCGATCATTTGTGTTCCCAGCGAACGAAAGGCAAAATTTTCGCCGTCAAGTTTCGCGAGTCTTCCGTGGCGTCGGCGCCTTGTCGCTAGAGAGAAATAAAGAGAGAAAGAAAGAAAGAGGTGGGATGGATGTTATCAGCGACAGCGGCTGGAAAAGTGACAACAATGGAAGCCCCTTCGCAAGAAACTTATGGATCGAAAAGTCCCGTAATAGCAGAGGCTCTGAGTTTCTCTTATCTACTCCTCTTACAAGCACACCTCCTATCCACACGAGAAGCGAACACTTCTCAATGGCGTGAAACATTTGTAAAATGCAAACATAAAAGCCAAGCATAAGAGGCATGACGTAGGAAGTTGATCCACCCATATCAACTGAACAATCAATGAAAATGCCCTCACTGCAAATTCCTCCAAAACCGAACTTCTGATCCAATGAAGAAGTAAAAAAAGAGCTGCTATTAATACCAGTGTTGGAGTATCTCTTTCCAAAGCTCGTTTAAAAGATGAAAATCGTTTTCAAGACGTAACTTGGCACATTGGAAAAATATTGTCGACTTACACAGTGGGTTAGTCTGCTCATGGTCAAATTTTGAACGACAGATTCATTCATGAAATTGCTGAGCGCAAAAAGCCAAGCCCCAGAAGATTTATCTCATCATACTATCTTCCGAGAAATTCTAATATCTTGGCAAGTGTAGCAGCTACATAAATGAACAAAAAATAACGACGCAAATTTTGTATACGTATGGCTCATATTTTGGACCGTAAGCCAAATTGTGAGCGCCAAAACCGTGAAACTTTTAAATACTTTGACATAAATAGCTTGTATTGCCCCTTAGAGCGCATTACCTCACACTGCGTATCACTCACAGAAAGGGCTCAAATCCAGGAGTCTTCGGACACTTCCGATCAAAATTCTCGAAGTGAGATGTGGCCCAGGTAAAGAAACTGGCATACCTGTGGCTTAGTTTGGGGTTAGCTTTACCCTAGCCTATCAAAAACCCAAACTTTGGGAAGAATTACTATGCGAATGAGTGATATGACCTCTTAAAACCGCTACATTGACCCTTTTACGACAAGAAAACTTCTGAGTTAATAAACCTTGCGCACACCGAAACTGTAAACATGTTTCCTTTTACGTGAACAACCAGGATGATAATCGCTAACTCATTTACATCTAAATACTTTCCCGACAAGCCAGCTCAAAGGACGTATGGCAGGGGGTGTAAGGACACCAGCCGTTTACAAGAAAAACAAGAACGCGTTGGAGTGATTTGGCCACTTCTAACTATTTGTCGGACCTGGATATGTGGCGAGGCCGGCGAGGCTCTGAAGGCCTGGTTTCACGGCACATTAACCCGTATGAATTAATGTGTAATTGTTTTAATGCCTGTACTATTCCCTTTTTATTTAACAAACTCAAAGGGGGTGAAAAAAATGGCCAGGGTAGTATATACCAGCCGGTAAAAGTAGTGCTTACGAAAAATAAATTAGCTAATAAACTGCAGATATCTTTGGACAAGACGGTTTAGTTCCATTACCGCAACAACCCCTTTCAGAACCCACCAGTCAGAAATGGGCTCAGAAAACATTGTCAGAGAACATAGAGTTTAAGAACATATTATATTTTATATTCTTCCATTAGAGTTCTTCTTCAGGGGAAAAAGCGACCTTTTTTAGGTTCGATATCTTCCCGATACGCGTCGCTGGCACACGAAGCGGCGCTTGCATATTGGATGATGTATGCTCGACGCTGCGGGAGGCATTCCTTTAAGAAAGCCGAGAGGGAGGAGGGGGGTACTTGAGGAGGAGAGGATGTCTTGAGAATGGGAAATGAAAGGTATGGGGGTTGGTTGGGTTTCCGTCGAGAGATGGGGTGAGTGTGCAGCGAGGGGGGTGAGCACAACAATGGTGATGGCCATGAGAGAGCCCGCTGCGGCACTGGAACAGATGAGATGCTGGATTCTTTTTCATCCCGAAGAGGCGAGGTTGGTTGGTATACTTAAGATATGCCGGGAACGCGCATTATGCGTATAGCAGTGTAAGAGAGGGCTGGCTCCTGGCAAGAGGGAGGTGGGGTTTTTCCAAGCTAGGGCAGGGGCTTCTGTGAGGGAGCTTTATCAACTGCATGTGCTATCTATCCATCACAAAGGAGAACAAAGATGGGATTCTCAGAGTGAGCAGGTTCAAATTAAACGACCCCAACAAACAGGAGTACTTCTCCACTAAACTCTACACTTTAAAATACACAGAGATTCCGGTTATTTGGACCATCGGCCTGATTCCATCTGGACAACTCACTTATTTGGTCTCTTGGAATAAAACCCAGCCACTTAAAGTTTTCTCCTGTTAATTGGCATAAAAAGCTGTTTAAACGGTCCACGAATCGGTCGTATTTACCGAAGACAAACGTGAGGATTAGCAATTATTCAAACACGTGTAACCGATTTTGTACATTCTCCGCATCCATTGAATCAATCCTGACCACGCGTCTTCTTTTTTTTAGTCTCTCATTCCGCTACATACAGCTCTATAGAAAAAGGTTCCCATTGATGGAGGCATAGAGAATTTGATCATACGTAATCTTCCATCAGAATTTGAGATAATCGTTCACCAAGTTATTATTTATTCAATATTAAAGTTTAAGCAATAGATAACAGAACACTAGCAAAATTTCAGTGTTAAAATGCTCCTTTGTAGCATTCCAATGTCCATGCGTATTTACGCGAATGTTGCAGCCAGTTCATTGGGTCAAAGAGTATCGGTTCCAATTAACTAGTATGTACCTATTTTATTTATTACGAGAGATAGGTTACTAGGCTAACACGGAAGTTACAGCTGATTCAGACGCTAAAATTTAAAATAAAAATTAAAGTATTGTATTAACCAGGAAAAATATTATCACCAGAATTTTAATATGTGAAACGCAACAAATAGAAAGAAAACTATGTATTTATCCACCAATTTATTCTGGTGGTACGACTAGCTTCCACGAAGCGATGTCATTATCAGGTACCTCAGGCCGCTGCGTCTAAACTAGTCGTACCGCGAGAATAATTTGGTGGATTAATACATAGTTTTCTTTCAATTTGTTAGAATGAACTTCCACAAAGTTGAGCCTAAGACTATAGAGATTATGTGAAACGCAGTTTAAATGTCCCATTCACTCATTATAAGCATATAGAGACACCATGAAAAGTCAAAACAAGCAAACGGGACCCATTTCCTTATGGACAAACGCCCAACGTAACATTAATAAATCACATTTAATACCTAAAATCAGATCCACCGACTCGTGATCAATTCACTGAACTCCACCAAATCACCCGACCCGACGCCTAATCACGCGATATTTGCAGGGAAATGCAAATCACAGTAGACATCGTGCGACGTTGAAAATTGGGGTATCGACCGCTGATCACGATCGATAAAAAGTTTAAGCAGTGATTAAAGGAAAAGAATCGCCGCTGCGCATTTGATCATTTTCAAAAATTTATAGAAATCCATTCCATTCGTGGGTTTCCTTCGATGCGAATTTTGTAAATTGAAATTTGGAAAGAAATGACAGGCCTAAGCAAATCCACAAGGCAATAAATGGCACATCTAAGATATTCAATATACACAGAACTCATACATATAGTGAAATGATCAATACGAAAATTTTGAAACTAATGAATAATACATTGAAGAGAAGGTGGATTTAACTCTGAAGGGAAATCCATGCACAGAAGTAAAACCATTTAAGTATTTAGCGAGAATATTGCATTTTAATGGTAAATACATAATGTACGCAGAAGGAATCGATACGTCCATTATAAATCATATCGATGAAAAAGAGGCTATACGATAAGATCAATCTTGAAAGAGTTGGTAGTGCAAGGAAGTTGTGAATTGATAGAGATGTGTCTCATCTGGAGTTCAGCGCTTCAAGGAAGCGTAAACGGAAAAAGAGGACGAAAAAAGGCCTTGGTGGAGGGGGTGAGGAGGGGAATGGAGAAGTTGAAGTGAACAGAGAGGAGGAGGAACGACGAAGTGCTGGACATGGTGGGCGAGGAGAGGCAGCTTCTAGAGGAGATACTGAGGAGACACAAGTCTTGCATGGAGCGAAAGCAGGATATGGGCCGTGTAGTCTCTCCGACCATTATACATAAGATGCCGGTCTATTTCTTAAGGCTGATGGCCGCTTCTTACATTAAATATAACAAGTTCCTTAAAGCAGTGCATATGTCTAAGAGTCTCTAACTCTCACTGTCAGTCTATTGACAAGGGGAGGGGCATCCTCACGCGGATTTACATCGATTAGAAACGCAGACGACAGAAAGTTTGGATGAGATGGTACTTAGCAGGAAGATAGCCAGGAATTTCGTTCGGGGGAGAGGGGGCATAACCAGGAGGAGAAATTTTTGAAAAACAGGGTACTAAGTAGAGGGATTTTAAAATAATTTTACCGCTTTTCAAAATCGAAAAGTTTTTAAAAGAAATCTTTTGTAAATTCATAATTTTTCAATATTTTGCGTATTTCAGTAATTGCGTTTTTATATTTCGGGGGGGTCGCGACCCTCCCCCTCGCTACGTCACTGAGGGAGGGGATGTTGAAAATCGTTATTATATCATAAACATCAATCAAATCAACATGGATTGCTTCCCTGCGTTTCCAAAATCCGTTTACTTGGACGCCTAAGAGAAATTCGTCCGACAAGTCCTCTCCGTAAACGACCAAAGTCATCGAGCAGTTAAGACGAAACTCATGATAAAATTAACGGCTTTCATTTACGAGGTCAAGGAGCGAATAAATCCAAGACTTAATAATTATGGGTCATAAAGGAATATACTGACGTCGAGATATAAAAGCCACCCAGAAAATTTTAAAGCTGTATTTCCAAACACACCCTTCCACGTTCAAATAATTGACGACATGACCGGAGATGAAATTGCGAAGTAGGTACTACTTACTCACTGAGATAATTTCGAACAAGATGAGGCAAGATGGCCGCAGGCAATAAACCACTCACCTAAAACAGAAAAAAATAGCAATTAGTTGCAATAATTATTAACAATGGATTACTTCTTCTGCAATCCAAGTAATTCACACATCGAAAAATGTATACCAACTCCGCATAACGGTAAAATTATTAAACGTTATTAACATTGTTTAAATATCAATACATTGGAGGTTTAACGCCTTATGTTATTGGAAATATTTAACTATTTGGGTAAAGTACACACGTGAAAATATCATGCATAAAATAACGAACACACATAGCAATACTATACAACGCAAGAAGAACAAGCACAGTTCGCCGTACACCTTGACGCATGCTAAAGTAGTATTCTGTTTTCTTCATCTACTTATGCATAATACTCTGCGACCTAACTCAAAGGTGCTTGGCAGGGGATGAATTTAACATTAACCAATCTACGGGTAGAAGTCATAACGATGACACGTGCGCATATTTGGCCGCGGTTGGCTGCCACCAAATATCCATCACTCATTCACCTACAACAGTATTTAGTCTTTAACCTGCGTGCATCATAAACTAAAGGAAAAATGCAATAAAAACTAAGCACGTGCCCCGCAATAACAGCAGGAAAGCGAAAAAGCACGCTCATTAGTGATCCCGACACGATCACATTCGTGCCCTTCAACTTCTCACGCAACCCACAAAATTCCCTTGCCTCACTCCGGCTCTCGCTAATTAAGGAATACAGAATTAGACAACGCACCAAAAAAATCACATTCGACATCGCGAGGAAAACAGGTTTCCAGAGTTCGCAGCCAGTCTTCCACATCGACGATATGAGCTCAAAGCCGGTTGTCGGTTCTCATGGAGGTAAGGTACAAGAGGAGACAGAGAGAATAATTCGTAAATACTTCATTCAAACCTCACTTAATCTGTATAATACCATACAGTAAGTATAAACTTTATAGTAGAGTAAGTAACAGAGTAGTATTATCATAGAGTAAGTATATACACTTACTCTACGATAATACCTTTTTAACTATCACCCTAAAGACATAGTAAGACTGCGCCTTCATATCTTAATCCGTCGTCGACTTTTTGAGCAATTCACGACGTAAAAATCCACTGCTTCAACCCTGTCACAAATGAGTCGATGACGTCACCACCTTGTTCCTCTCGTATGACCATGTCTCTGGTACTCGGTTGCAATCCTAATTTGGCACACACACATTAAGCAACTCACATAATGGAACAATAGATAATGCGCGAGTTTGGGTAACTTCAGCACAAGCAGACTTGGAAACTCGAGTTCGTTCGCAAAATTTCTCGGCATGAGCAAACGGAAGAGGCAAGAGAGAGAGAGAGCCACTTGAGACGGAGAGAACGAACGGGTGTATGAGCAAATGCACACATACCTAAGCACGATGAGATAAGAGGTATTATTCCGACTGCCATGGAGAAGACGAAAGGGAAACACACACAATAGGCGTCAAAGTCGAGAGTTTTCAGAGAAGAGCAGACGAGGGCGAAAGTGAATGACGAAAGGTGTACCAACGTTTGAGATTCGAGACATTCCGTGTAAATGGAGGAAAAGCAGAAATTATCACCCAACAATATTACAATTGAGGATTCTCGAGTCGGCCACTGAACGCGCTCCTGCCCACCATAGATAGGAGCAGAATGTGTTTTTTTCCACGATCGATAAGAGATTATAACGGCAGCGATAGAACTTATAAATAGATTAGATGACTTGTAGTGTAGCCTATTAACCTACACAAAACTTGTTTCTTAATTTTATTACTATTTCTAACAGCATATGGTATCATAATTTGTTAGTATGCGTGGCATTGTTTGGACTGTGTGGTGTGCATGTGGGAGTCCAATTGCATGCTGCATGCTGGTGATTTAACACCCCCTGCCAAACAACCTAGAAGGTGGCTCGCAGGGTATTATGTAGATATAGATGATAGGGTTTACAAAAGTCGTCATTTCGCGACGCTAACTGTAGAACGATTAGAATTTCATGGGGAAATCAACTGCTGCAATAAAAATATTTTCACGTATAAATTTGTGGAAGATCGTTATAAAATATAATCTGTATTGAGAGGAACAATGCTTAAACACACAGAATTGTTTATTAGGTACTTCCAGCATCGCCGCCGCTTAAAACTCAATTCCAGTTGTGAGCACATGCACTGAAAAATCAAAGTGGAGGGGAAGAACTTACAGGTAATGGGAGGGTGTTGGCAATACTGATATTCATGCATTCGGCATAATAGAATTAATATTTCATCCATAAACATTGCATGTAGGATTCCCCACCCCCACGATTCCATTGATTTCCGATGGCAATTGTACGAATGAGTCCACAATATAGAATTGCAACATAAATGGAAACCAAGCGCACGAATGACTTAAAAGTGCGTCGATTTGCGACACGGAGATAAAATAATTCAAAGAAAGCTTCAGTGTGAAAAAAGGGAAAACATCAGACGCCGCATGAGCACAAAAACTTTTTTCGCAGAGAAATAAAATTTTATGACAAAAGCGAGAAAATAATTGTGATTATCAGGCTTCTGCAAAAGAAATCATGAAAATAAGTACCGCAGTCGAGTCTCGAACTTGAAACGTTAACATGGGAGTAAAACACCGTAACCACTAGACCACAGTTACAGTTTTAAAGACAATTCAAATTCAAGTAAACAGCTACCGAGCCTCGCGCCACTAGTGACAAAAGTTGGAGAGCGATTTAATGCGCTGGTACATTAAGTGTTCACCTTAGGACTGCATCTGCAACCTATATCAACATAAACTCTATTATTCCAACATTCATATTTGTTGCGTTCGTTGAAAGCTTCTTTACCATGAGGAAAACATAGGTATCAATTTTTGACGAAGCTCGGATCAAAATGTCTCTATGTTTAACCGCAGCAAAAACCTCTCATTATTATCATTAGCAAAATAGATCTTTAATTTTATGACACTACCTTAATTACTAAAAGTTTTGATCACACCAGATTGAGAGTGTCCAGTCAATGTACTTACGGCCCGTTTACGTCATTTTTTGTCATAGGGTGTTGCTTTTGCCCAACCACAATTGTTAAAATTGCTATGATAGTTGCTGCTTTGGGATTATCTTCTAATTTCGATATTAAAAAGTACTCCTTAAAACGGACTATTTCTTTGTTTGGTAGACCTTCCGAAGAAGTATGAATTAGACAAAAATACAAATAAAAAGAGGTCAAAAATCATGACAATGATAAAAGGAAAAATGAGCACCTGAGGTCAGCTTGATCTCTTAGCAGTAACAAAGAAAACCAACATTCACCAAACGGCAGGGATAATGAGTTAATTATCCCATGAAGCATCTTTGAGAACATTGCGTCACCACGTCAGCCTCCTTTCCATAAAGTATTAAATTCAGCGTTTGATAACATCCACTCTCCTGGTTTCCATTTATCTAAAGGTACCGCTCCACAACTTCCCTTAGCACTTTGACAAGAGCTCCGTATCCAAAACTCCTTTCGCCGTAACATCTTTCTCTCACGAGCAATTTAAGGTCCTCCGCATGATAAACGATTACTCCATATTTCTAATCTCCGCCAAAATTGCGATTCGTTGAATCATGTGAGATCCCCCGAGGAGACATGTAAATTCTTGAAAGCCAGCACAAAAAAAATTAAGGCACCACTGAGTTATATTTTCCATGAAAGTTATTTCCCTGAAGACAAAGTGATATACCCATGAGACGAAGTAAAATCGGATTTCCTCGGCAGATTGAAAATGCTTTTCACCTTTTTCTTACCTCCTCGCCATTGTATATCATCATCGAAAGGTTATTTAAAAAGATGAACCAGAATTGATTCATATAATAACTGAATACTAGCCAATAGTGCACTTTTAATAATTGAGTCAGAAATTGCAGAAATGAATAAGTTTATCATAGCCAGATTCGTAACAGGAAATTTTAAAGGAAGAAGACAGTGTTATGGAGATGGCGAAAGCACTGCAATGGGAAGCACTCCATTCAAAGCGAAATTACCCAGAGCGACTAAAGGGCATTTTGAAAGCCTAGGTTTATGGGTGATCCTGCGTGGAAAGACATCACCAATCAATTTTTAAAAATACATTACCTGAGGAAAGATCATAGTAACAAAATAGATCCTCCGCAACAACTGTCGAACACAGTATAAAGTATTCTTACCTGCACCGAGGAATGCAACGCTCTACAGTTGGTAGTTTATTAAACCTTTCCTGCGTAACTCAAAGGCGTTAGTGAGGAAGTTAAATATAGTTGAAATGTAAGGTACCATTTCCTTTTTTAATTACTTTTTTCGGTAAATTTTATTTTTTATTCTATGAACATGTGGCTTCCAGTCACTTCCAGAAATAAATGATTTCCAGAAAACCCTCTCCCAGCACCCATCATCCATAAATTGAATTTCAATAAAAGCGACACGGTCATTAGCCCTGATAAGGTCTCCGGCACATTAGAGGAAAAGTTTGTCATTTTTGAAGTCTTGACTCGGGTCACCCCAAAAGCCATTAATATCGATGAACATGGACCGCGGAAGTTTAGTTAATAAGACGTGTATGTACGCATGTTTTTCTGAAGAAAGATTTGGCGCTTTCCCGGCGAATGCTGTTGATGAAATCTTCACGGGAAATCAGCAGGGTCAGGATGGACATTGCTGCCAACGTTTCGATGGCCTTCTCTGCCATCGTCTTCAGGGCGAATGATGGACCTGGTTATTGCCGGGCTTATATACATCGTTGGGGAGGTCATGTCGTCTGTGATTGGTCAGTTTCTTCAGAGACTGCCCGATCCCTGCTGGAGTGTTGTGTGGAGGACATTTCAAGCGTAACACCGTCCGTCGGATGGGACGTTAAGCCGTGGTCCCCTTGGCGCTTTTCGTTAAGAGCAGGCTAATGCCGACGCCGGGTTTCTCTCCGCCCTTCCTTCCATACCCTTCCCCCATGGCGCAAATGACCTCAGCTGTCGGTCGCCTCCTCCAAATACCATACCTTGGTCAGTTTCTTTTGAGTTCTTTCCTCCTCTCAGCTTACCCATTCTTTTTATCATGGGATTCCACGATTTGCTGAGGTTGAGATCCGCGTCCCTATTCATTTTATTATTTTCGATTCTCATTGCAATGGCCTCTCTTTTGTAAGACGGTCCAAATATCCCTTTGCCTTGCAGAGGATATTTGTTTCATTGAACTTGATGGTATGATTGTTTTTAATGCAGTGGTCGGCTACGGCAGATTTCTCTGGGTATCCAAGCCTAATGCACCGTTTGTGTTCTGATATCCTGGTTTCAATTGCTCTTCCGGTTTCCCCAATGTAGCTATATCCGCATTCACAGGGTATTTGGTAGACGCCAGAGGTCTTGAGTCCCATTTTGTCTTTAATCTTCACAAGTTGACTCCATAGTTTTTCTGGTGGCTTGTGAATTGTCTCAATGTTGCGTTTTCTGAAAATGGGAGACCATTTCCCCGAGACTGGAAATATATGGAAGAGCAGCCTTGGCAGCTTGTTTTTTGTAGTGATTCAATGCTCAACTGTTTTCATTTCAACTATTACCCCCCTATCGAATGGTCGACTCATACCGATATTTCTAATATCAATAACAGCGAAACCTATGATGGAATGTAAGGCGAAAGAAGTCTAAGTGTAGGAAAGAAAATTCCGAAGCAAAACAATCTTCCGATCGCGTATAAATTTGACCCGATGCAGAGTTGTGCAATCCTCACATAAATAACTTAACGTCGAGCGTAGCACTTACAAGGTTAACTGCAGGGACAGTGAAATTGAGAGGCTTCCTGTAGAGAAGAGGAACGATGCTGCACACGTTGAAATGGCATGCGAAAGCCGGACAAGTATTCAGGAAATTCAATAACGCCCGTCAAATGGTAGGTATGTACACACACGCTCGTTCGTTCGTTTTTTTTTTTTGTTTTCCCGGGTGAACGGGGTGGAAGGGTCACAGCTGAGGCCGGATTTTAAAAAGGCTTCGCCAGATTCAATCCGCGGGATTTGAATGACTTCAATAAAACGAAATCCCTCATTCCGTAACGCAGAGGAATGAAAAAAAGAATAAAAAATTAGTTCTTCGATATTTGCTCGAACGTCGATTTTGCTACAGTCCAGTAGGGGCTTTCTCTAACTCGATAGCAAGTCTTATCGACGTTGCTACGTCGTTAACTTATCGAAAATCTTAACTAACGACAATTGGTTTTCTCTACGCTTGCTTAACGATATTTTCTCGGTAGCACTAACGAAAATTGTCGATACCTTATCCGGGTGCTTGAGAGCACGTCTTAAGCTTATCGACGCCCGCTGTAATGTTTTTCGGTATCGGTTTTAAAGTTTTAATTCTGCTACAACAAAGCGATAAAGGTATATTCACTTGAAAAATTGTAGGAACACTTTTGCGAAGGAGATGGAAAGCTTTAAAACGTTTTGCTATAATCAATTAGTATAAATAGTGGCAACAGAGACATTAGTTTTTGCGGGGGAGTAAACGTGCTGTTTGAAGTAGAATTGAGAAAGTTATTAACCTTGTAAAAATTTGTGTGAAAATAATATTTACACATCCCAATTTTGGTGCTTAGATTATTTTTAGTCGGTAGTTTCTTTCGGCTCGATTGATGGGACTTCACTTTTTAGGTAGGGAGCTAATCACTCTTGAGGATAGAGCAAATATAATCAAGCATCTAGTGCAGAGAGAACGACTTAGGAATACTCAGAATCCTAATTTTCGAAGGACTTTTAATTCGGAACAACCGTTTGAATAACCCCCGATATGGCCCTAACACTGACAGATCTTTGATACCTTTTTTGGCTGGCTAAAGCCACCGTTCGCGAAAAAAATAACGGTTTCCCTCTTTTACTCAGAACTCATTAGTCGTCACTTTTAACTTTTACAATGCTGTTAAACTAAGTCCCAACGAATAATATGCCTGTGTTTTGATGGGTACATGCATACACTTATTTTAATATCATTTGCAGTTGCTGATTGCAGTGATTTTCTATGCCTAATTGTGGCTACCAACGATTAACCTATGCTACGTTTTGCTTTTGTGTGAGTTTAATCAGTAATTCGATGCCTCAACATGGTGAGTGACTATGAAAATATTATATTACTTCCTTAAATGCGCATTTTTTTCTATGTTTACTTTATTGTGTTTATCTTCGCTTTGCGTAGAATATAATTATAAGTAACAACAACACCAGCAACATTAACACTTCCGTAATCTTTACTCAAGAAATTGACACTAAAAAACGTTAAGTTTGTGACACGAGTTCACAATCACAACACTCGCGATGATTCTTTCCATGACATCGGCGTAATCTCGGTATTTTTATCAACGAATTGATTTCAAACATCCCAAAATATGATGAAAGCGTCAATAAGTTTTTCTAATTGAATAACTACCTCTGAGGAAGTTGTGGACTTATAGCGGAAATAAGGCAAACGATGTAAACAAGCCGTGGCTGAAGATGCACTCCGAAATTTACATCGTTATAATACTAATAAAAATAATTTTGTCACTACTATAACCACGAGAGTAAAATTATTATAGGCGTAGGTGAACGAGTAAGTAGCAGACAAAGTCCTCTTAAAGATAATTATACTTGAAAATTACGATACATAATGCACCAAAAGTTGCCGATATTCTTCCATCGACGACTGTTGAATCCTTGAATATACACGCTTACTTACACTAATTTCCCCCTTATTTTATTTTGTTCTTCATGGAAATATATTACGACACATTATAAAAACAGTAAATGAATCCACTACTAAAATGATACTCATCAGTTTTCTCCATCATTTATTATTCTTTTCCAAATCGGCCGGTTAGTTCTTTAGCTGCTTCTTGTTTATTTATGGTGACTATTTATCGTTTATTAGTTACCGTAGTTAGGCACTGCTTCTTAATGCTACCGAACGAATAAATCTAGGCATGTGATTGGTTGAAAATTCTAGCCTCACTCGCAGGCGCCGACGGTGTATTGTTTGCTATCGACGAGCCGTGGTCTTGTTTTGCAACGACGAGCTGTCGTTAAGGTGAGATACAGAAACACACTTTCGATAAGAGGGTGTCGTTGCAAGAGAGGACTTTCGTTAACAACCCGTTAACAACAAAACGTTAACGAGTTAGAGAAAGCCCCTACAGGGGCGGAATTCTGTACACCGTACCGACGATTGTCGGTGTCGGTAAGCCGGTCCTACCGATAAGTCTCGGTACGAGCGATTCAGGTGACACGTTTTACCGACGATTGTCGTTATCCCACCGACAGTTGTCGGTAAACCCGTCGGTACATACAGACGATTTCAAAACGCTCGGTAGGACCTACCGACAAATTTTTAGCAACATGGCGGACTTTTGTTTACACTTTTCGGCCTAAGCTGACGATTTTAAATCATAATCTACGACGCTAGATCCGTGGAAGTGCTCTAATTGTATGTTATTTATAATAAAAATGATTGATTAAACACTTGAAACGTAAAATTTACATAGTGGGAGCAGTATTTAACTTTGCCAATGTTACACGTTTATTACATTATGTGTTCCAATAGCATAAGGTATTTTACATTATAAATATTCCGTAATTTTAAGTATGTAACGTATTGCTTTGCTTTTAAATTACTCACAACAAGACACGATAGGTATCTATTGTTGATTCGTAAAGTTTGGATCCGAAATTAATTTATATTTTCAATAAAAACGAATGCCTATTGATGCACTTTCAATGAAATATATACGTGGACATTTCGTTCACTTTCGTATTAACCTCAATACCCTATGTGATCATCTGAGAATGGGGTTTATAATGAAAATAACTCTCCTACCTTCGTAAGTACTCTTGAGAGCATCAGACAGCAACGAAGAAATAGAAAAAACATATTGCTACTATATTTTAAAAGAATATAAATAGCATCACTTAACTCCTCTCACTCTTTGACGTCGTTACCGGTGCACAAAACTTCCCGTAAAATTAATGCTGAATTTACTTCACCATACTAACCAAACACCGAACGGGCCTTCAAGATAGATTTTCATTATTACTATAAGAGCACTGAGTAGGTACGTACCGTGAATTCCATCGGTAGAAAGGGGCAAATAAAAAGAATGATTGCACGAAACAAGGAAACATTTAATGAATTATTCATCATAAAACTACAAAAATTTCATTTCAACACGAGAAAACCTTCATACTTTCAACGGTATATCACAAATTAACACTGATCAAGCATATTTAGTCAAAGTCATATCAACGCAAAGTTTGAAATAACACACAAATGGTATCAAAATGCAAAAGTTAACACTTCCAAATAGATAGCGTGAAGTATGTCACTCAAGTTCACATCACAACACTTGACGCGATGATACCTTCCGTGACATCCGCGGAATCTCGGTGTTTTTCTCTACGAATGTATTTTAAATAGCCCAAAATGTGAATTCAAGCGACAAAAATGTTTTCTAATTAAATAATTACCCTTGTGGAAGTATCGGACTTACGGCGAAAAATGAGTCAAACGATGTAAACAAGCCGTGGCTCAAGATGAAGGTACATTGTTACAATACTAATAAAATAATTTCGTCACTGCTAATCCCAAGAATAAAATTATAATAAGCGTAGGTGAACAATTATGTAGCAGACAAAGTCCTCTTCAAGACAATTATACTTGAAAAGTCCAATACATTGAGCACCGAATGTTGCCGGTGTTCTTCTATCAACGACCGTTGAATCCTTGAATATAAAAGCTTTTTTACTTGGGCTAGAAAAAATCCGATGGTAAATACAGCAAAATCGCGGAATACAAGCCACATCGCACCAACGGGAGTAAGAAATTGTGTTCGCAGAGTGATTAAACATCGTAAATATCTCACAAAGCAGTGATCAACTCTTTTTAACTTCTTCGCGGGCTGACGAATAACAGATGGCGTTTTCGGAGCCTCATTTGTTTAATGCAAACAAAGGAGAAATATGATTGGTCGAGGCGCCTAGCCTCGCGTGCGGGTACCACTTTCGTACCGACAAAAGCATTACGTCACGAATTTGTCGGTTGCACCGACAATCTGTCGGTAGCGGCGTTTTGTGAATCACATTTCTATCGGTGCTACCGACGATCGTCGGTAGCTACCGACACCGACGATCGTCGGTATCCGTGTACAGAATTCCGCCCCAGAATTGTATCGTTGGTGAGAAAAAGTAACTTCGTAAAATAAACAACTCATCTAGGGAAATTTAAAGAATAGAAATACAAGGAAATCGGATAGAAGTATCCGTACAATTCTGGCGTTGCATTTATATCACTACTAGCGAAAGATATCCATTGCAATTAAAGTGAAGGTATGGCATTAAAAATATCACTGCTCGCACAATTTTATGCTTCGAATTCGAATGTACGATAGATGTATGTTTACGCCCGGTTGTTATGGTTCATTTCCACTGTTGATATGAAAGAAAATGGAAAATATTTGGATAAAAATATGAAGAAAACTGCGTGCAGATTAATTGAATGAATGATAATTAACTCAACATTATTTTCCCTGCCCAATGACATAGGTTTTCAGTAAATACTTTGAGTAGAAGTAAATTAAAAATTGGAAAGAAGAAATGTGTGCACAGAATTTAATGCCATTCCTATGAAAGTCAAAACACTAACAATAAGATTAAAAGGAGTGAGGACTAACCCCAAAGCTATTTCTCGCAAAGTTATATAACAAAATAACATAGTATACTGTATCTGTAGCCTGTATCTTGAGCAGTTTCGGCTGTACGTTGATGAGTGAGGGGATTAATTTGGTTGATGACGCGGAAGGTTCCGATTAGTGGGATTATCTTCTCTTTTCAGTTTCAAAATTATTGCAAAAAGCCCTCAAGATAAAGAAAATAGGTAGGAGTAACTTTGAGTGAGTACAGTGCATTGAAATTGGAAAAGCCCATATTAAACTCAGGATTATGTATATTATTAAGAAACAAACAGAAGCATATAATGCTGTTTCCCCAGTTTTTTCCTCCACTTCAGACAGCAGAATGTAAATTTAATATACGAAGTGAGAAACCGCTGCACAGAACAAAACCATGTGGCATTCCTAATTTTTTCAGGTCAGATAAAAAAAATACAACAAACCAATCATTCGACGTCATTTACTTCTTTCCCAGCAAGTTCCCGTTATTTCTCCCATAAAGAATACTGATTACAAAGATAAATACAATTCCACCTATTTGTGAATATTTTCACGCCAATCTGCCTCTTTGACATTTTCGTAAATTACGCCAGCGGTTCGATGCATAATTTTACCATGCATAATTACATAAATAACCATTAAATGCAATACTTAGATATCAGATTTTTGACGATGTAATTAGAGAAGGAAAGTATGTATGCCTAATGTGAATATTACAGCAAGAAGGAAATAATGAGTGGAATAGCCCAAGCGAAGAGGCCATTCCTATAAAAAGATGAATCTTGCGGGAGCCGGGAGTATAAGCGTTTCAGTGAGGAAGCAATTCATTATGACTTAAATTCGGAGCATTGGTTGTGAAGTATGGACGACGACAGCGCAGAATTCAAGGTTGGAAGCTTTCGATAAGTGGTGCTACAGCGGAATTATGAATACCAAATGGATAGAACGTGTGAGTAATGAAAAAGGGTTAGAAAGAACAAGAGCGAAATCTTTAGAAATTTTTGAGAAGGACAGAGTACAGCTTAATCATTAGTTCACATCATTAGGCACTATATAATAATGAAAATTATCGTTTGAGGGCTGATGTACATTTTGTAATTATTCTCTACACGGAGCACTAACCATTAGATATCATTACCTACCCATTAGCCAATCAGGTGCGTTCACACAAAAAATTATGGGGATATTAGCTTGCGAATTAGCATGAAGGGATTCGGTCAATTTTAACAACACAGGAATATTAGCGGGAAACTTTTGGATTCGCAGTGTCGCTGAAATATTTTTCGTACGCTCTTCAACCGTGTTTCGTTAGGTCTAACAATTATCCTGTAAACCGGCATTTCGGAACATTAGAAGAGGTGTTCGGCAGAGGAAAACCATGGCTCAGATACAAAATGTAGAAGATATAATTGTATAAAATAGAAGATTTACTTAAGTGTTATAAGACTAGCCACTAAGAGAATAGTGAGCTGCGTAAATGAATCTCAGGACTTATCTCGACGGATGGTGATCACGGATCCTATAAAAACTCCTAAAAGTCTATTCCATTGGTAGACAACCATATAAGCTACATATGTACTAACCACACTGCGCAATTAAAGCGACACTAATCAAGTTTACTCGATTCCGAGTTCAGATGATGACGTATAAAGCGACCTTACACGACAATTGACGAATTAACTGCAGCGGAAAAGACGTCTTGCGGTATTCGCCGAGTTAATCACTAAGCTACAATGGATACTATTGGAAATTCGATGCCATTTTCTTTAACACTGCGATGACAGCTAGATGCCTCTTTCATCGGATGTAGTTCGTCAATTGTCATACCAGACCGCTGTACATCGTCGTCGATCGGGAATAAAAAACGCGTTCTTAGAAATTCCCACGAGAGAAAAAATGGAAGCCCATAACATACATGGTTAACTTTCCACATCACGCCAGCACTCATTTATGAATAAGTAATACAAGGCAGAGTGCGGCCGATAACCAAAGAGCCAGTGCGTTTGAGAATAATTAATCTTCGATTGAAGGCATGCTGACTGCAATGAAGGGCTGATCAACTACGTTTGCGTGTAGCACAAGGCCAAATTAATGAACACGTCAACTACGAACGCTCCGTGCCGTCTAGAGCAGCAAGCTAAGTGCACATTCATGACGGGTCGGGCGAGTACACTGATGACAAGCGAGAATGTAAAAGATGAACGCGCACTTTCAAACCGTATACAGCGGGCGGACGAAGCTGGAGGTTCTCCTTATAGCCTCTGCATATGCGATTCCTTCGTCAATTAGAAGCCAGAACTTGGATCTGATGCAATACAATAGCACCATCAATATCAGAATCCAACAAAAACTTTGAAGAGAAAACACGCAAATATACACGAGACAAGAAAGCTATTCGATTCGTCAAAAACTGCTAAGAGCGAACAGAAAGTGTTAAAGAGAGTGTAAAAGAATTAGGCTGGGAGCCGCTGGAGACTCGGAAGCTACGTGACTGACAAAGATTGCTGTGTTAATTAAGAATAGATATCTTTCAGGGAGGCACGGAGGGCATCATCTGAGAAATCCATTTTATTTATGGATCCAGCATAAAACGTTATATTAGGAGAGATCTTTTGCCGAACGGATAGGAATACGAATTAGTTTGTCACCCGATACAATAAAGAACTTTAGTATATAGGAACCTCTTTTTTGACCAAAGAAATAAGTACTTACTTTAATAAATGCTACGTGGGACTCTGATCGCGCATCTCTTTGTATTTTCTTCTTCTTTTTATAGTTAACGGCTGGTGTCCTGACAAGTCATACATCTATTGAGGCGACTTGCAGAATAAAATGTCGCAAGCCGCAAGAAACCTAAATGGACACCAAGATGCAACGAATTTTATTTTGATTTTATTCTTCATTTTTACTTTTCAATGCATGTACATGTAACTTCTACCTCCAAGTACATGCATAGAAAGTCTTTCAATGTTAGAGGAAGACATGTTTCGTCAAATTCAATGATTGGGCCCACTCCCATTTGTTGGGATCCTTGTTTGAGCCATGGCACATTCTCAGATGGCATATTTATATATTTGAGAAAAGAGGAAATGCTGACGTATATTTTATAATCGCTAAAAATTTCAAGATCAGAGCGTACGTTTTAAACTAATTAACCGTTAGACAATACAACCGTCTGAGGCATTCGTCCTTTTTCCTTCGTTTTTGATACACTTTCAGTTGGTTGTCAAATGAATCCCTTCAATTGTCCTTTCCACTGTGTATATTTCTTATTATATCCATGGAACGTGTAAATATATTCGGGTGACATATGATGCCCTACGTGAACTCTGATTTAGCGTCTATTCTCAGCCGTTCAAACAAGCTTAAAAAGTAGTCTCCGGGTCTCATCGGTTGTCGACTTACTAGCGTGCGCTTTGGGGACTCTGATTGCTTCATGGAATCAACATATAGTTATAGAATGGAGTAAATGATCTATTTCCACCGCAAAACTTACAGTGAGATGAGTGGTACAAAAACACATGACTTGCAATTGCACTGTAATCCCTTTTTGTAGTCGTAAGGTGGATAATCTCGACTCAGTCCTTCGATAATTACATTGATGGGGTACGAGACATTCAAGAGATTTCGCCGTTCAACAGTTTCATAACCCTCGATTAGATATTCATTTTTCAAAGTAATTTTCTTTAAATAGAGCTATGTAAAAAAATTTACGGGCGTTCCTTCCCCTCGAGGCGACTCGTTTGGATTGCAAAAGAGAGATCGCGAGGGATGAGAAATAGAGGCGGACGCACGCAAACTTAGGCGAACAGACAGACAGAAGTAGGCGATGAAGCCTTAGGAGAGAGAGTCAAGGGTCAAGGGCAAGGGGTGAGGGAGAGATAAGGGTGCATCGGGAGCGAGGGGGGAGGGGGGGAATAAAAAAAGAGAAGAACGCAATCCGAAGCGAATGAGTTAGACGCGTGTCCACACGAAATGGAAAAGAGGAGGATTTAGAGTTTAGGTTGGCAGCACTCAGCAGATGGATTCAATGTCGAATCGCAATTCACGCATGCACACTACATAGCATTACCGAACACGAAAACGAAGTTGTGTTCTGGGGGTGTCCTATTGATTACGTGGTTGGCGATTTTGGTGATTTGCCTCGACTCCATCCGTTGCCCCTATGCTCACGTGAGATTTCTTCAAATGCGTATTTTAAGTAAAAAACCGTTAATTCTATAATATTTGCCAATTTAACATCACTGCAATTTTAAATTATCGACGCAATCCATATTGGATTAGTGGTGTCTTAATTTCGTGCATTAGATGGTGGAACGCCGTGTTAAAATATGTAAATTATTCGTTAATTAGTCAAAAAGAATAAATTTTGTAAGTACACTCTGCAAAACGTGGGAACATGGGAGGAATTCACAAGAGGTCTTGATTGATTCAGTGATTTATTAATCAATAAATCTATTTATAATTTATCAATAAACTTTTTATTGATGCGCTGTCTCAATAACTCTGGATGATTATTTAGCCACACAAGACGGTACTTTCGTCAGATAAAATTTTCTAAAAAAAAAATGCGAGACGCAGAGTTCGCAGACACTGCCCCACTGGCGAGTTCTCGACCAAACTGCCACGCTCCAAAACAGAGCACCGCTCATAGCAACGCGGAGAGCAAACAAACAATTCGAAGGAAAGTCACACATGAATGTCGGATGCGTTCAAAAGTCACGCCATTTTGCCGATTGCTGTCGAGCAGCGAGGGAGGGATTCCGATATCCGTTTACCACCCCGCTTCTTCACTTTCCGCATCCCTCGAAGAACCCATAGAGTGCGCTGCTGCATATTCAGACGGATAAACAAAACACGGGGGGAAGGCATTCTAATAAGTGGACAAAGGAAGTATGCATAGTCGGGAAGTTGGACAAGTGTGAGCACAAAATGGAGGGGGCCGAAAAACGATTTCAGCCGGATATCGCAACGCGAACTTGTCTCAGCGAAGCACACGGTAAACATTCATGAATTCGGCAAAGAAAACATAACACAGCCTTTCAGACGCAGCGTCCAATATATACTTTCAGTCAACTTGTGCGTCTCAACGACGATATCTGGCTAACCCAAGGACTTGCTGATCAAGACATTGCATGTTAACTAAAACTATTAATTTTTATGCAATTTTTGTCAAATTAACACCTTCACCTTTAAAGTACGCCTTTGAAAAGAATCAAATCAAAAACTTACGTTTTCCTGAAGAAGGATTTGGTTCTTTCCCGGCGAATGCTGTTGATGAACTCTTCTCGGGAAATCACCCGGCTGATTTCCCGAGAAGAGTTCATCTTACGTTTTCCTCTTTCAAAATCAAGCCAGACGTGATCTTAACTATAAACTGAAAGATTAACTATATACATGAAACATGTCCTCCAACTAAACCAACCAAGCTGTACAAATGTCCTCTGACGAATCTGAAGCGCAATAGAGGTGCCATCTTTTGATCGCGTAAGTGTTCAACGGTAGGCTTATGTAATACAGTTAATCGAATTACCATCACCAGCATAAGATCCGTTTGCACTAAATACCCCTTCCAGATAACTTAGGATAATTAACGATGCGTTGGAGATGTTCACAATCTCATTTTCATGTGTCATTTAAATTTTTATTTGATGTGCTTTTCCTTAATAGAATTTCCCATTCCTTTTCTGTAAGATGGGATATGGCATAAAACTATTCAAACATCGATGTTCATGGCAATGGACTTGGAATACCATACTATAAAAGAGATATTCGTATTCCGTTTGATAGCATAAGTGGCACAACTCCATTTCTTGGAAACATTTTTCGACCTACAGCAGGTACTCATAACTGAATGAGGCTAGGGCTTGATAATGTTGTTGTAACGACGAAACGCGTAGTTTAATAATAAAACTCAGTGGAAATATTGCAGTGTCTTATTTTAATAATATTAAGAACTTCCACCATATCGTGCCCAACATCATACAAGATACCAATAAGTGGAGACCACGCTACGCCTCTTTCAATGACATATTGTTTATGGCATTCGGAATGCTGCGCACTTCTCCAAATGAATAGTGGTGGTTTCATTGAATGGGCCTCAGTTTGGATGTGATTAATTATTTTTCATGGAGTACGTTTAATGTGCCTTCCTCCCTTAGCAGAAGACGTGGCCTACCTTCGTAAGTCAGTTGCGAAGAGCGGAGCGAAGGAGCATCCAGCGTTATCTGAAACATCTGCGATTCCAAAAATGGAGTGGGGAATATTGAGTAGGTGAGGGGTGCGTGTATCCATGGACGAGAGGTGGGGGGTGGGATAGGAGGGGGTGGGGGGTTGGAAGAAAGAGGGAGGGGAAGACAGAACGTACTCGAGAAGAGCCAAGTCTTTCATGAGTGAACCGTTCATTGTGAACAATTCACTGCGATAAACAAAATGAATTGAATCGCGATATTCGTTTTAAATTGATATTATTTTATTGTTACCCATTAAACTATTTTACATAATAAGTTAGGTTTGATTGGAGTATTTTTGTTCAGGCAGTGTACCCCCCACACTCTCTCTTCAATTCACAATAAGGCCTATTCCCTTTCATTCTATCTAAGAAATCCTGTTCTCTTCTGTCCTCTCCCTCGTTTGCCCAACAACTCTTAACTCTCTTTTCAACCTCCCCTCCCCGCTAAGTACTCATCCCAACCATACCTTCTGTCTCCTCCGTATCTCACCTAGAAGCTGCCTCTCCTCACCCACCACGTCCAGCACTTCGTCGTTCCTCCTCTTCTCCGTCAACTCCATCTTATTCATCTCCAGACCCACATCTCGAACGCCTCCAGTCTTCTCTCGTCCTCCTTCCTTATCGTCTATATTTTGCTCTCAAATGGAATGGATCAAACGGTTTGTGCGGATTATGTAAGTCAGGTGTTTTAATGACGAATTGTGCATGAAGGGAAATGGAATCACACGGAAAAGAAGTTGGGTCATTGTTATATCCCACACCAACGATCCTAGACCTAATGAAGTGATCGTTATAAAATAATAACGAACACATTAATGACATAAGGAGAATTGACTTTAAGAAGAGTACGGAATAATATTTTAGCCAAATTTTGACATAAGTAATTGAGGTTAAACTTTAAAAATTGGAACAATTGCAAGTGGCGACAATTTCACATTTTTCTATCGGAAATGTACCTTAAAAATTCCAGCTAAAAATTCTGCATAACATTATGAGATTCAGGGTGATCGCCATAGACATAACCAATTACTATACGAAGCGCAATATTTGAATGATTTAATGCCCGTCGTGTTAATTTGGATCATCTTATCATTCGGTTCGATGCATTCATTTTTATCGCCATTGTTCATTTGTATCATATTGTTCAATTTGTTCATTTGGAACGAATTGAAAGAACGAGTCATTGGCATGAGGAAAGTCACATGACTCGAATCGCCTAAATGAATCGAAATGCCCCTTTTCGACAACCACCCCTCGAACTCACCTTGACGGGCGGGTGTTGATCCTACGGTAAGATCGCTCAGGCTGCTAGCCCGACAGTTGTAGGTACATATTTCTCATCATCGGACCAGAAAACCGGGGATTCCGATGCAAAAATTTATTTCGCTCAGCGAGGCCAAGCCATCGCGGTCGTAAATATTTTATTTCCGCTTTCTTTCTTATTGCCTTCGCCATTGAACGATGAATTGAATAAAAAATTTCAAGTAAACGAAAATACGGAAAGAAAATGTTTCAAACAATCACTTTTTTGTAATATGAAAACTTGAAAACATTGGATTTAAATGGAGTTCCATTTTAATTTGTGTAAAGTCACTTTCAAAAGTAATTAGTATCGCGCTATTATTTGGTTCGCAGTTTTAATTTTGATCGCCAGTATCCACATTAATTGTGTGTTTCATTGAGTTCATTTGACTCACATTGTTCAATCAGCTAATTTGGTTAATTTTGAACGATTCTTTGGAATGAACCAAATCATATGACTCGAATTATCAAAATGCCCGCCTCTATCGAGATGAGTGAGAGAAAGCGGTCGGAGTGACATTGACGAGGACTGATCAACACACAAAGAACGCGATTACTATGTTTAAAAAAAACATCAAAAGAGTTGCGTCTCCATCGCCATGCGATACACGATCTCTCATTGTATGGATATGAGGCTGAAGACTATACATATAGGCAGATTGACAGGTCAGGTAGGTCAGGTAGTGAAACAGTTGACGAACCAAACGGGCGATTTGCTTTTCTGTGTGTGTTGAAAGACATCTGCACATCGCTCCCCGGCATCGGTACAGATGAGAAGCGATTAATCTCGCGAAGCGCAGAACCCTTACCAAACCGGCAGAGATAAATCAGGTCCGATGATTAGAGCATGCACTATGATTTGAAGACGATTTAATCAGGCTATAGGAGGGATCTATGTGCACAAATCGCTAGAGAATGTAAATGGCGCTACAATCACATTGGCAAAGAAGTCTTCTCAAACGATTAAACAAATCAAGAAAACTAAAACAGGCGAGAAATTCCCGCATAAAAGAGTGGCATAAGGAAGGATATGGAGAGATTGAGGCATTACACAGGATAATGAGCAATACACCTAATAGACTGAAAAGCACATACACTTATTCCATAAGTTTACCTGAGTACTCTTTATACTTATTAACTCCTTTTTCAATTAGTATCGAATGGAGATATACTCTTTTGAGGCTTCAAAAGGCATCGCCCGGGAATTGAACCCGATTCCCTTCAGTCAGAGCCAATAATTTTTCGAGGTTATAATCCTCGTTAAATACGATTATAGGCAGAAGATGGGTAAATCTGCTCCTAGACATACATATTTCACGGTCTCACTTCGCAGACGTAAATAAACATGATTTTTTTTATAATGCCAAACATTTTCGTTATTTTTCCTCGGCTTTTCATCGTCAAACGGCATTATCGTGCAAATAACCCCTACTTTATCTTAAGACGGCTCCAGACACAGTACAGCTGTGCTAAATTTTATTATAAAGCTAGGATACGATATTTGCACGAAATCAATCAAAGGCAAAGGTTAATTCGGTATCGGTGGAGATAGAAAGCGGCTTATTCCAATGCACAGCGAGGAATCATGGATTGGGATTCCCATATCGCAGGGCAGAGAAAAATGGGGCAAATGTTAGTGGAGCACGTTCTATAATATAAAGCCGACGTGATTAGCTTCGAACGAAATATTCATAAACTCTACTTCGGTAAAAATTCATCAGAGCCTACGGAAATCATACTCGCGAAGATAACCTTAGCAAACAACAAATTACGTCAACACAACTTGAGGCTAATGCTCGGATCATTTGGTATTCTGCATTGGATGGCAATTGAAAAAGGAGTTCAGCAGTTGAAAGTTGAAAAAAGACTAAACATGGCAAAATGGAACTGTTGTACAAGAAAGTCACTTGGGGGAAAAGAGGAAAAAGCTGATGTGTCGAGCATTAGGCTATTCTGACCGAAGAGACCCGTCGGCAAATCCCGAAGCTGAAGCCTTAGAACATCGCCAACGAAATACTCGCCAAGGAAACCGAGGAAGGAACCCAACCCCAGAATGAGCGAAATCTCACGCACCTTTGGATTAGTATGAGGTGAACTCTACCCCACCCATTCCAACCAAACTTAGATATGACTCACTGAGTGAGCGAGCTAGTAATAAACGACTTGAATTTTGTTCAAAATTAGAGTACCTAACTACCGGTTAAGGGACATTGAAGGGGAAGACAAAACACAAATGTTTGCGAGAACCTCCCGCCACCAATTTACGAGTAGCACACGCAATTCCACCACCACTTCTTTAAAATGCTTATTTATCTTTTTACAAAGTTCATAGAAGAACTATGCTAAACAGAAATACGTATTATTACTAAGTGTATAAGGAATCACGTGCAACTTGCAAATTTGTAGCTGGGGGTTATCGGAAACATTTGTTTTTTGTCTTCCCTTTAAACCTCTTTTAATCAGTATATTACCAGCAGTTACTGTAATTATGGAAAATATTCCGGTGTACCTGGATCCAAGGGGGCCCACGAAACTACCATGAACTTTTAACTTGGCTCAATTTTTTTTTTTATTAACCCAGCTTTCCATGCGTGGTTAATCATCACAGCGTGCAGGAATTCTTCACTTAATGGAGTACATTAACCCCAAAGATGAGGAGTAAAATAGTAAATGTAACTGAATTAAGGGCATACAAAAGTGCATTCTATTTACTTTTCAGTACCTACTAATATACATATAACTGCACTCAAAATTTACCAAATGCTTTCTATAAGAACTTTCTTCACATTCCTGCACGTATTTTCCCATAGCAAACAAGTGAAAAGAACGCGAATGATTAGCCATAAAAATCACTGTATATCTTCACCGGAAAAATACAAGTAAAATGAATCCTTCGCTTTTTTTTTGTCCACTCTGAACAAAATGTTATTATAATGCATATTAGATTTAAAAATTCTGCACAGTTAATTCTCGCACATTTACCTCTGAAGTCTTCACAAAGCGTTAGGAGAAAAATATCAGGAACCTTACCTCAATTTAAGACAGATATCTGGTATCTGCAAATAATCAAAATCATTGAAGAGTAAATATAACCGATCCAAGACACCATTTGCTGGAACTTCACTCATCTCTGATTAATGCGTAACTCTCCAACTAAGCTTTTACGAGAGGACAATTGTTCAGAGCACTGAATGACGCTATTCAGTCAGTGGGCGTGCCGGCAGCGAAACGGAATTCGAGCGCAGATTTTGGGACTCATCGACATCCCCAGACTGAATCGATAGCAGCGTGTAATTGGCCCGCTGAATTCTTGCATACACATAACTCCAGGAATAGGCCACGCCTCGGTTTTAAAATCGACTATCGAGGTTACGGGCCCGTAGCGCGTTTTAGATTTGTGCTCATAGATAAACATATCTCTTCATGAGGATTATATTTCAGATATATACAAACAGATAAACACGTGGGCCAAAATTCAGGATCTTATCTTCGTTAGCAAGGTCGCGACCTCGAAGCAAAAGTTATCGGCCTCCGAAAATCAATAGTAAGTTGGGACGGACGGTATCAGAGCAGCAAATCCGGCGAACCCTGAATGAAATGTAATACCCATACAAACTTCTCTTTCTTGAGGGAAGGGCCGGGACGAGTCAAGAGGAAAAAATGGGCGCGGTCAAATGGGGTTGACTGAGGGCGGCATTCCACAAAGTTGCTCAACTCTTGAACCCAAGTCAAACTCGACTTGGTTGCCACGGTGACACAACGAGGCCTGAGTCGAGTCCCAACTTAAAGTGCCTCTCCCAAGTCCAAACTCGAGTTCAAGATGCCCGCTGATGACGTCGCCTAATGTTTTTAAAAAATAAATATCTCTCGCAAAATATACACACAAGGGTGACAATGTACTCCAGTAATGCCAGTTTTGAATGATCAGGAGACCACGAACGTAAAGAGATTAGGTTAACGCATAATTTTTCAAAATTTACCACGCTTTTTGATTAAACGAAGTTTTGAATGAAAATTTGTTGATTAAACGAAGTTAGCTTCTAAATTAAAGCTCAAACTCACCTTGAGTGAGAGATTTTAAGACACCTATAGATAGATTGAGGACTCAACACTGAGTCAGATTGTGGATCACGGCCCTCAGTCCCTTGGAGTGAATTTGTCGGATAAAAATAAAGGTGGTTCGATCCTAATGATGAGGATATTAGATGGCTATTTTTTTCATATCCCGAATAGCAAACTTCCCGACCACAACCCGGTGAATTTCTACGGGTAATGATTCGGACTAAAATTGGCTTTAAAGTTACGGGGAGTCCACCATGCCTTAATTTAAAAATCCCTTGGATTTTCAGGGGAATTGCTTTCCCTTGCATTACAATGCACTGTTTTGAATATGTTTCCACTCATATTTAGACTCGGTTGTTAAGTTCCGCTATTTCAAAGGAAGAAAATTGGAATTTGGGTCTCGAAATACTCGGAATAAAATAAACCAATTAAGGTAAATGAATTCTATAAATAGGCACTATATCTAATTTTCCGTGTAATAAAATAGATTTCGAAACAACATCTCTGGTGCATGTGACTTATGAAAGAGTATAAAAATTTCTGCACCGATTTTAAAGCTTTTCTTATGTGGTAAACAATAATTGGCTGCCCAAAAACTATTTTTCGCCCAAAACATTTCTTTGTGCGTCTACAGACAGCCCAAAATGAAGTCGTGTATCACATTTCAAGCCTATATGTTTATTAGATATGTTTCAATAGATTTCATTTGAAAATCCCGCGTTGGACACCCGTTCTTCTGTGAATGCCAAATTAACCGCTGCGAAACAGGAATAATTATCACGACGGACGGGCTATTCACATAAATTGAAACTCTCGATGAACCATAGGTGCCAAATTTCTGCGGAAGTTACGCAATCTCGTTAATAATGCCTCTAATTGCGGTACTTGAAACTACACATAAGTAGTAGTATCTAGCTCCACTTTGGAATGACAATTTAGAATAAGGAGTAGGTACAGACTTGAAAGTTTGACATTGCACAAGAGGATATACATTTTAAACTAGCTTAAATGATAATATAACGGCTACGATAAAAAATTATACTAAACATTCAGTTACAACGAAAGTAAAAGGCGACCAGCAAAATACTTCCATTAAACACTAAAGATATTAATCAATAAAATAAATCCCAAATATTTGTGCACAATTAGTAAAAGCAAATATTCTTGATGATTTGATGGAAACTTCGAAAATATTTAAGCAGCAGACGATCTTAATGACCTAAGAAGTACCTGTGTTGAACACCAATATGCTGATTGTTGGCATTCGTAGATTCAACCGTAGATTCGTATTTCCAACCTGCAGTGGTTGCGTGGGCTTGATAGCACCCATTTTCATGTTGTTTACTCCGATTGTAAATTTCATTTACCCCTATTAACTTACACACTCACGAAGAATGTAAATTGTAAATATTTTCATACAATCTAACTTTATATGCCTCTTCACTTTGATAACTGTTTCAATTTCCAATAATAATAATACAGTGATAAAGACTAAAAAGAAATGTCCATGGAGACCTGCGTACCGCATCAATAAGCATGAAGCCTCGAGAACGCTAATCGTCGACTTATCACGATTCACGAATGATTCACGCACGGCGAAGAGGCGTGACAAGTTGCCCACTTAACCCATTCCGGTTTCCGAATCACCACTCAACGCGAGCGAATAGATGGAGAACTTTAAAGACGCCAACGGAGCTAACCTCTCCTACGAATTCCATCTAAATCAAATAGACACGAGGAAAAATACTAGACTGCCGACCGACTTACACAAGAGTGACTTATTTGCTAGCATAACGGAGAGTGTAGCTGCATCATATTCGTCAGGAGCCTCCGTAGTTTTTGGTTTGAATTCTTCCATGGGCAAAACAATATCTATCTTTCCTTTATTTCACGGAAGCGATTAAAAAAACACCTCCGTAGTGCACCAAAGACGCTTTCGTCACAATCTCAACAAGTCGCAATGTCCAACATTGGTCATTTTGAAACGCAATATGAAATAATAGCGCCCGGTGCACTGATAAAACAACAGCACGTTTTCTATGTGAAACCGGAAGGATTTTGCTGACTTGGTAGAAAAGGTTTAAAAAATTACGTGGAGGAAGGTGAAATGGTTCACCATAAACACAATACAGTGTAATATTACTCCAATTGCGATCAGTATTAATAATGTTAAATGATTCCCCTTCACTTGGAAATTTGGGAAACATATCTATGCATCATTCGACAAATTATTAGCTGCCATTTTAATAGAATTTCAAATAAATTGCAAATTACCGTTTTAGTCCCAAAAATATTTTCAAGATAACTATCACGGCCTTCTATCAACGATCTTTCTATTTCCATAACATCCTTTTTGGAACTAAAAAGTATTACACGGTAAAAAAGTGCATAAATTTGAATAGTCACTTGAGTCATGACGACAGCGAAAAAAAACAAGAGCTTCACGGGATACGTTGACACACAATCGCCGAGGAAGTTTCCCCGATAACGGTTTAAAAAATAAAGATATTCACACAAACATTTTTATGGGCCCCGACAAATATTTTTTCCTAAGCTTATCTTTATAGGGCCTGCCCCCAATTCGACTTTTTTAATCTTATTGCGGGAATCTAGTATTAGCAGAACTCCCAGAGGTTAAATATAACTACGTCAACGTAGCATGTGCGAGAGAATAAAAAAAAAACGGAACAAATAGGCTATGAACACACATTACGGCCAAGCACGATCTTGATTAACATCTGATTTCACTGTATTTAATTTCTTATTCATCTGTGAGACAATCTTAAATAACCATCGGAAAAAAGTACGTTTTCTTGAAAGAAAATTCTCAAATAAATTTTATATCTGCGTGGAGATGATTAAAGGAGAACAGTGGCGGATACAGAAAAAACTCAACATATCTTGAGTTGTCTTTACTTTTATCGTAATAAAAGATCACAGCCAAAGTATAAGAAAATTTTATTTAAAGTGATTATAAACATGTAAAAGACAATGCCATCTTATGATATAAAAAAGTTACAATTGTGGTTTTGCAATGTTCGGCAATACGGGCGGACTCACAAGGGGGGGGGGGCGCGCCCCCTGTGCCCCCCATCTGTATCCGCCACTGAATGAGAATATCTTCACTTTTATCACATTAATCCATTGGAGCCCATTTGTAATAGCCGCTACAATCTTACCTTACTTTGGTTACCTTAGCATAAACAAGCAAGCTCTCCTTGGCAACAATATTAAAGATGATGACACCATTTACGGTCTCAACAGATATTTATTTATTCATTCAGAAAATCAATCAGAGATTCAAATTTGTTCACATCAATACACTTAAAGAACGGCGAGAACACACTTGGCACAGAGATTTTCAGAAATGAAATTATACCTATAGCTTATTAAAATCACTTGCCTTAGAAAAACACCAAAAAAGCCATATATAACTTCATATTCGAATAGATAAAAGATAATTTGATCACGCAAATGCCGGAAATTTCTGCAAACGACAGATATAAACCGGTCAAAAACAGGAAAAACACTACGACGAAACCGATCACCTGAAGTAGCTAGATGTCGAACACGACTATTATTACGGAAAAAAGAGGCATTTCATTTCCGTTCTTCCTCATCATCACCAACTCATTACAAAACCCGAGTTCTCCCTTATCTAAGAGGACACGGATTAAATAACAACGGCGAGGAATACAATGGGCAAAAATGACATGACACAGAAATGAAAAAATAAAAGTTCTGAAGTCGGGTTCACGTGAGGCAAGTGAGAAGAATGAGAATAAATGGATTTGGTTTCGCATCCTTAATGCGCAGAGCGATAAATAACTCTAAAGCTATGTTCAGTGGATGAGGAGACCACGGCCCCGTACATCAGCTTCGTGAAAAACCTGACACAAGCGATGAAATAAATATGAACCAAGCAATCAAACCAAATTAAGTTGGAATAGCTGCAACACAGTACCATTATGAGCCAAACCGTAAACGCTAAAGAGTGAACATAAAAGTATCACGCAAGAAAAATATAAAACTTTGAAATTTTCCAATAGCAGATGCTTTCATTAAAGATGGAGAGCTGACGTTTATTCATCAGATGGATAAATAAATACGGGTACTAAATACTTCAATAGATTGCCCTCGCATTTGCGAGAAAGTCATAAATTTAGCTTAGATATTCTATCATTTCTCTCTGAATTTTTTCACCAATTTTAATTCGAAATTATTTTCTCTGAAATTAGGCCTATTCCTTTGGCAACCAGTCACAATAATTGATTTATATTCACTCTGAAATATAATGCAATTTTAATCAAATTCTTTTGAATGTTCGAGGATTACATGAGTTAATATCTCTCTCTCCATTTAGTGTTTTTCACACATACGTGCATAAATACAAATAGAGGGGCAAAGAAATATACTTCAGCAGGACAACGCCCGCCCGAGTAACTCCGGCAATGAGCCGAAGAACTTGGATGCGACTTCTCCACTGGAGAGAGAGAGAGGCTCCCTTTACGACTTAGGCTATAGGGATTTGGTTGAAGAGGGGGTCTGGAGATAGTCGGCACGGAATGGCAAACACAAAGAGGGAGAGGAGTTCCGAGAAAGAGATTAGAGCTCAAAGGCGTGTCTTTCTTTCAGTGTGCGCCTTCAGATAGGCACGAGAGCCAGAGGTGTATTTGTGCCTGCAACTTCCTCCCACTCTATCACTAACTCACGTTCGGTTTCCAGATATGCGATACGGACCCCTTGCGAACAGGCCCACTCCCTCCGAAAGGTTGGCCCCCCTGCAAAGTATATCAAACCATTCCCAAACATGAGGCACGTACCTGAAAAAAGAGAGAAAAATGGTGTGTTTAGTGAATGATCCAAAGACTATCACGCAATAACAGTTGAACATAATTATAAAATACAAATATTCAACATAAATAACTCAGTTTTCAGAGATGAAATAAAGGAAATACAGGGTCAACCTTTTCAATTTTCACTGTGCGCACAGATATGCGGAATCCTTGGGTATTTTCAGCCTACGACCATAACACAACGCGTACGAAGAAGTTCCATGAAGAACAGAAAGGCACCGACTTCGGCTATCGCCAACCTCTACATGGAAAAGTTCGCTGAATTCCAATAGAATTAAACCAAAACACTTCCTGATGCACGTGGGCAACAGTTTTTTCACTTAGTAACACGGAGAGAAGGAGCAGCACGAATACCTAAAACTTTTTAAAACATCAAGACGGTTCCATCAAGCTCACGGCGGAAATGGAAGAAAGAAAATAGCCAACCATTCTTGGAAGTCAACGTGAAAAATAAAAACACTGGGTCACGAGGTATACAGGAAGAAGACTCATACAAAGCGGTATTTAAGAGGCATCACTCTTCACACCACCAGCCACTGCAGAAACACGATGTAATGAGGACGCTATTTTAGCCCAGTCCACTCCATTTATGGCAAAAATGCACTGAAAAATGAGAAACATCATCTGAGGAAAATAATGGAGAAAAACGGCTACCGTCAAGACGACTTCCTGAAGGCGGAATGAAAAACAGAAATGGTCATGATAAGGGCCAGCAAAGGAGAAACATAGGAGGAGAGAACAAAATCTTCCGCATATAATCTGAGGTTTCAGGCGAGATGGAGTGGAAACGGAACATAGTGAAGAAGCAGGAGCAATTTCCACAATTTACATTTATTGGTACTACCGGTTTCGCTTACAGAATCATCAAGTAACATAATAAATTTAAAATTGTGGAAATTGCTCCTGTTTCTTCATTAAAAGCTTCCGCGTCTGCTCTAATACCCTGTGTTGTGGAAACCTCACACCGAAAATCACGCGTTTTAATCATACACAATAAAGTAACGACATTTTATTGTATCACCAAAACCAGGGAACTATTAGTATGAGTATTAGTATGAGTATTATTATTATTAGTATTAGTACGAGCGCCTTTGCAGATGAGGAGTGTGGTTTATGAAGTGCATTCCTGGGGGAAGCTACTCTGGGCAAACTTCCCGATGATCGAAAATGGATCGAATGATAACCCATCAAAGGGCTACCAAGAACAGGCTGTTGAAACTCTCCGTCATAGCTGAGAACACATTGGACAGGCCCCACGCATAAAATTGGAAGAGGCGAAGCTAATATCCGAAGAACGGAGATATTTTCCGAATGTAATACAATATGCCATACAGATCACGAAGAAGAAAGAATAGGCTACTCCCTCCTTGCCCCGGCATGGAAAGGTTTTTTAAGAAACAAGGCAATCTGCAACAGCCAATCAGGAGCTTGGGCTCTTGGTAAGAGCCTATCAGGAGCGACTTAACCGACGGCTAAGATACAAAACGATGCAGCATACTAAATTGGCCTGAACAAGGCGACTTATCGCCTGGATGAAATATGGACCGACGCGGAGTAAAGCCCAGAAGATCTAACTCTTCATTTATACCATCCCGCTAAGGTCTTGATGGGGATTTCTAACTAAATACCGCTGTTCAGGAGACTTAAATTGTGATTCGAGGTACCAAATTATTCGGCATTAAAGAAGGTGAGCATTTATTACATATTACCGAATTAAACTCTTGTTCTTTATTCAAATAATTGTACGGAGAGTAATGCATCAACAAAAAACTAACCGCATTATTTTCCAATACAGTTTACACAGTTTCATAAATGTTTAACAAATACGTCAAAATCGTACATCAGATCACAAAGTTTCACATTAGTGGTCATATGAAACTTTTCAGAATTGAATTGTGATTTCAGAATTCCTTGTTTCAAAATAGCAGGTATTCAAAATAATTAAGATTCCTGATGATCACACTAATAGCACCGGAAAAAGAATGTATTAATGTTTCCCCAAATATTCATATCAATTCTAAATTCTTACAGATTCTATCTGCAATGGATTATTTTTCCCAAATACTCCGTTATTTCAACACCAACTCTGGAGGAAGAGAAAAAATTTAATCACATCCCATAATGGATCGCTGGCTTTCATTCCGTCTGCCAGGGGAATCGAGGATTCTTGACAACGCTATCTTAAGCGGTGAATGGAATCATATTTCGTCTTTAGCCTCTTTAAAAAAGAAGTTGCCGATACAAGGATGGTTCCGAAGCAATAAATATGAGAATAAATATCCTCCTTCACGTCCGAGTCTTCTGATATATAACGATGAGCTCCCAAAAATAAGGCATTGCTGGAATGCGACGGGGAACTTTTTTCTGAGAGCACTGATGTCGCGACAGCCGCGACAAGCATGTTTCCCAGAGATACGACACCACAACTATCAGAAACATCCGAGGACCGTTATGGCGCCGACTAAAAGAAGTTTTCCGCTTCAAGAGTAGCGCTCTGTCCTTCGTTTCCAAGGGAAACCATTCCAAACCTTCGGCATTCTTTCAGACTACATTCAAAATATCCAAGCGGAAATATAAAATGGGCAAGTTGAGAGGAACACTGACAAGGTAGAATGTGTGAAACTCAGAGATTGGTTCCATGAAATTGCATGAAAACTGTAGAACATGCGGTATCCTAATACAAAATGGAAGATTAAATACACTTATAGACTGCTGACCCTTTATGAGCATTTTTCTAATAAATGCACAATTTAAGTCAGTACATTACGTTTGCTGAAGAGTAACCTTACATGAAAAAATATTTCTCATGATCCCATGTAACGCCTAATTTGGAATATATAACTTTTTTTAGAATTTGGACGAGTTTTCCACCAATTTTCTTTTCGATAAAACACGATAACAACAAATTAGAAACATGCGTTCGTACATCTCAAACCGAAGCTTCATATTCACAAATGGTACATTGATAACTGGTCTTATATGATGACGTAGCGATATTTGCTGCCATTTCTTGACTTCTTTGTCTTTGGGGTGTCAAAATCCAGTGAAATATGTTCAAGAACGTACAAAAAGTTATAGGGATGTCTAACTTTCCTCAACATCACAACTTATCTTTCAGCCAAACGCAATATTTGATTCGTTAAGTTCAAGTGAAATATACCAGATAGATCATGATATACACGATTAAATCCTACCTAAGCTCATATATATTAGCTTCAGCATAACCGCCTTTGTAAGAGTTATCAAACCATCCTACCATTCTTAGATGTCTGGCATAGACCTATTATAAGCTTACTTATTACAACGCCGTGCCTAAAACCAATCTAGCATATTGTTTCAACGCACCATTCAGGGTAATCATAATTAAAATTTACATTAAAAACAATATTTATTTACGTACACTTTATTTGTAAGTATTAATTACAAAAGTAAGTGGAGATAAGTATATATTTGGCTCGCAAATTTCAGCAAAATGTGTTCATTAATTTAAATTGAAAATAAATACACTCAAAATCGTGACGAGTTCGAAGGCAGAGAGTTTCTTTAAAACAAACTCGCAAAACTTACAGTGGTGGGAGTTTGAGTAGAATTTAACGGAAAAATTGAATAGAAGGCACGTCACAATGAAAATATGATGGGAGAGTCGTCGAAATTTTCCGCCAATCGACTGAGACACATTACAAAATTACCACGCTCTACCCCGTCGGGTCATATTCACTAAAGGGTGGTGGGAAATAGACCAATTTTCATAAAGGCTCAGCAGATCTATGCCTCCTAAAAATTAAATAGAAACCTTTCTTAAAACTTAAAGTACTTCTCTGCCAACCCTAAGCCAGCAATGTAATGGAATAGCCTAAAGATCTGCAGCGACAACTTATAACGAAGAAGAGAGCCACAAAGTCTCCAGATAAAATCAAAACCCAATTCTATATCAGGGGTCAAATCCATTCGTACAGTCTTTGTAATTTATATTCGCCGTTCGGGAAACAAGATCGCCCACAGCAGCATCTGGAAGGGTGCAACACACAGCCACAGCTCAGCGGCAACAAGAAAGAGAGACGAAGAAGATAAGGGGGAGGAACGAAACTTCGAGAAGAAAATGAAGAAGGCGGTGAGAGTTCAAAGGAACATACACACGAGCCGCAAAGGATGAAAGGTGGGAGGGTACTCGAAGACGTCTAAAGATAAAATCGTCACATTGAAGAACGAATGACATAATGCGATTTTAAGATAACGACAGCATTTATCGAACTCTGCCTCGCGAAATTATTCATTAAAGGTACAGGTTTCATGGAGTGAATCACTCCCTTTGTCCCCCCCCCCCCCCAAAATTAAACTTATCTTTCCATCAGTAAGGTCTACTCCCTCCCATTCCATCTATAAATCTAATTCTCTTCCCACCCTTTCACCTTTTACCCTCTAGCATTCTTCCCTCTTGACACTGCTTTTGCCAATATCCCCTCCCCGCTCACCACTCGCTCTATTCAAACCTCCACTCCCCTCCGCATCTCATGTAGAAGCTCCCTCTCCTCGTCCTCAAAATTCGTAATACTGAGGATAAAGGACACCAAAGGCGAAATGGGCTGGTTTCAGGATAGATTTGATTAATCACAACTCATTTTTCACCAATTGCTTCTAACAACCTGCACTGAAAACGGTGCTTTCATGATCAATGTCGCCGATGGTTGACTTCACACTTGACTACCCGTGGAAATTTCGAATTTATGATTCCCAGCGTAGATAACAATATATTGAATCATTATTCATTTCTTATATTACAGGAGTAAAATAAATGTCCCAATAATAATCGATTGGTTTAATGGATCTTGCAATAGTCTCGCTGCAAGACAGCAGATATATTCAGCTATTTAAATACTCAATGGGAATCAATTTATTTCTTACTTTACACACAGAAAATTACGCTTATTTTCAGAAGATTGAAATATTGAATAATTGTTTGAATGATTCCACTTATTAGCCATTAAAATAAATGCTCGCGGTGCTCGCGTCCAATTGGACGATTATTCACCGATCGCCTCAAATGACGCTCCATCCATTGGCGTCAACACGAAACCGAAAAGGCGATCGAAAATAGCAGGGAAGCAAAATGATTGAACAAAAGAAGGCACAGAGGGAGGAAATACACGATACAAATCGCTCGCGTAGTCTGTGGGCGGAAGCATAATTACTCCTGTAAAAGGGGTAGCCTTTCGATTCAGAAGCAAGAAAGGGAAGAAGTGAAGGGACGATCTCGGCAAGTCAGGCCACGTCATCGCTTTTTCCTCAATCTCGCGGCGGCGATATTTTAATAAAGCGATAAACGCGGAGGAGGGACGACGATGCGAAAAGGAGACGAGGGGACGTCACGGCCGGAAATGCGGTCATTGGTCAGATGAGCGAGGGGTGTCACTGTTGCACGACCCGGAGGCGGAGGAAGGGGATGATTTCTCGGGAGAATGTTGTGGAGGACTCGTGCGCCCATGAAATCACGAGTCCACTCATTCACAAGGCACGGCGACTGTTTTCTTTTCACCCCTCACCTTCTAGTTGACTCAGCACTTCTCCACAACGGGATCGCTCGCTCTCAATTCGATATCCATTGAAATATTTCGGAAAATGCTCCACGTAAACATAACTCAACTGCTAGAATAATTAAATGATTACATATTTCGAGACGGGAGGCCCGTCGACAAACACAACTTCGCTCACGAAGCACCAGAAATGATTTTGGATCGCGCTTCAAAATTGAAATATTTGGTATGCGCAGCGTGTTAGCTATTTGTTTAAGGGTCTCACGCGCTTTTTAAATTTATTTTGTTGATTCACAGCGTGAATCAAAAGGAGTACATTAAGAAAAGGCCCCTGTCGAAGTTTTCCATTTGTCGCCACCGAGGGCGCGTTTAAATTTGCTTTCAAAAATGTCCGCAGCGTGGCAATGAGTGCAAGGCGATCCATTAACTCTCAATATTTTCAATAAAGTATTTTCAATCAAGAGGTATAGTATGGTATTTGGAGGAGGCGACCGACAGCTGAAGTTATTTGCGCCGTGAAGGAAGGGTAGGTGAGGAAGGGTGGAGAGAAACCCGGTGTCGGCATTAGCCTGCTCTAAACGAAAGGCACCAAGGGGACCACGGCTTTACGTCCCATCCGACATCCGACGGACGGAGTGTTGCGCTTGAAATGTCCTCCACACAACATTCAAGCAGGGATCGGGCAGTCTCTGAAAATACTCTGCCGCTGCCGGGATTTGAACCCGGGCCCACTGGGTGGGAAGCCAACGCTCTAGCCACCACACCAACCCTATCCCCTTCAGTCAAGAGGAATAGCTCTGAAAGGCTATGAATTTTACTCATCACACCATCACATATAAATTGAAGATAGCGGCCCCAATCATTTTCCTCGAAATTCGTGTCTGTCCGCCGCTCAGCGACGCGATTGGACACCCAAATTATCGCTATTATTGCGCGGAAGATGAGAGCGCGATTATCGGCCGAGATGAGGAACCTCTACTTGGGATATTCGCGCCATGAATCATGGAAGAGGACATTTCGGGATGAAATACAATACTGAATTGAGAATTAACCTCCAAAAAAGACCGAGGCAGATAAGAAAAAGCTCAACTCCATTGTAACACTACGTATGTGCTGCATGGGCAATTTGCGGTTAGTTCCGCAGATGAATCATAGATGACGTCCACTCCACCTATTATTTTTTAACGCCTGGAAGCTGTGAAGATAATTTGTCGGCCTCGGTGGCGGTGGGGTGAAGTCCTCGCCTGCCAACCCGTATGTCGTGGGTTCGAATCCCACCTAGATAGGTGGTCCCAATCCAGGGCATGGATGTTTGTGTTTTATATTGTTTATCCTCCGTTGTAAAGGCCTTAAAGTGCTGTTTACGGGGAAGTTATAAATAAATAATTTTTGGTTTAAGGGCTCACTTAAAAATGCAGCGATTTTTTTTGTTCATACAGTCCATTATTGGTAAAGATTACTGGAGGCCTCAATAAGAATTGATCCCGGAAGCACCAGAGCAGAATGCTTCCAACATTCCTCCAGAGATGTCGGCCACTCTCTTGAGGACCCAAAGGTTCGACGCCGCTTGGATACACTCAGTGGCTATGAGAGGGGCTGAGGGGACCCACCCAAGGGGAGAAAAGGGAGGACGCGAGACACCCCGTCGCGTCGATCCGACAATTTCGCGTTCCCGCCCGGCAGAATAACAGCAGCACCACTACCACTGACAAGACGTTTCCCTCGCCACCCGCTGAGTGTCGCCTCGGGCGTGCAGGAGGCGTTGCGGGCGAGAGAAGCCGCGAACACGTAGCGCGGGGAGGGAAGGGAGGGGTTGGCTTGACCCGTGTCAGCACTTGTCAAAGGGGCGCACCCAGCCAGCCACTGTAGCAGAGGGAGTACCCAATAATGGGACGTGCGCGAGAGGAAAAAAAATACGTACGAAGAGTGACGAGGGTGTGGTGTAAAAGGGTGCACTGAGAGGCGAATACAAAAAAAGACGGATTGACCGCAAAGAGGGAGTGAATGGCAATAAGAGAGGGAAGGTAACGGAGAGCACATTGTTCGCGGGAGAGAAGCGGATAAAATCCAGTTGAAAGACCTTGCCTTTAAGTAGGTAACTCCTGAAGTTTGGAGCAAAAAAGAACATTAATCCACCTTTGATGCGGGTTAGTACATCGCAATTTACAATTATGCCCTGCAAAAATCTTACGGCAACAGGGTAGTTTCCCTCATCAAAGAAAACGAAAGGCATTGATTGCGATTGCCCACCATTAGTGTATTCATAATATACACATTATTTGGTTTTAGAAATCCCAGTTTAGACGAATGGCAATGGTAATTTTTAACCGCATTTGAAAAAGGCCAGATTGGCGCCCATGCGATTCCGCTCCACGTGACGTCACAGGGACCTATACGAGTTTCTATACGAGTAGATAGGAGTTTTACATCGTCTGAGATTACCAATGCATGCATGAGGCAAAGACTTCAGGGAAACATCTCTCAATAATCACCTATTAAAACTGCCCATGGTCGGAAAGTTTCCATCGTTTGATAAGGTATTACTAATCCTTATTTAAGCCAAGCGCACTACCTGCTAGCAGCCTGCATCGTAGCGGCGCTAATAGCCTCGTACCAAGGTGGCCTCATACGGCGGCAGTTGGAACCAGAATGACGTCACAAGGGCTTTTCCTAGCATTCATACTTAGCCGTCGCGTTTTCGCGCGCTTGGAATTTTACACTTTTCATTTAATCGTGAATAATAGATATTTTCATTTAAAAATCTAAAAGCGTGAAATGCGTACTTCAGGAGTAATAATCTTTCAATTCAGGTAAAAAAATAATAGGAAACCACCCTATTCTGAGCAGCTACGATATGGGCCGCAAAACGTCTTCATTTTTCTCTGGATGGACAAGATAAATTTGGAATTCAACCCAATCACTTGACATCAGCCACCAATCCATGAACTTGTAAGAACCTTCAATAAGTTCTTTCTAAACGGGGGAAGGCGGCTGAAACGCCGTACTCTTGTTTCATCTAATTGAATTATATATTTTTTTACAGCATATTAATTGTGTATTTTAACGGTCATGTGTCCAATTGAGGTGAGGTTTTTTTACTGCTGTCCATCTAATCATTTTTTTACTGCTGCCCAATATAAGTTTTTGTAAAATTTCTAATCTCTGCAATAAATATTATTATTATTATTAAAAACTAAAAAAAAAAAAAAAAAATCTCGCTTAGCGAAATTAATCCGTTTTGGAGGACCGAACGATCCGCGCGGTGAAAACCATCGCAGGCGGAATCAGCGATATTTACGGACGATGAATAAGTGGAAGGAGCCTCGGCGCAAGGAAAAGAAGCGCAAGGTTAAATAGTTCGAGGGCGGAATGATACACGAATTACGAAGCATGACGCGTGCTGGAGAGAAAACACGCACGCACGCATTGTGCGTAACAAGGGAAGCGAACTGAAATGAGGAAACACGACCTTCCCTAGACCGTGGTTTAAACGTTACCATATACTTCCACTAAATAGCGATGTATGGCCGTTAATACTTTCGACACAGAAGTGTCCCAGAAGAGTAAATGCTCTTTATGGCGGTGGAGATTGAAAAACAAAAGAAGTGACGGCTACGAAGGAGAAATAATTCCATCTTCTCTACGAGATTACGAGAAAAATAAAACACATTTAAACATTGCAACACACCATTGATCCCTAATAACAAATAAATTATATTATTCGCCTAAGTATATTTAAACCAGAAATTTCCGCAAGCGATACAGCCATAGCCATGGACTTTTTCTGCGTTCAAAGTTGATCTACTTCAACTTCGCTAATAGATCGACTCAAGACCTCAATCGATTGATATCATACTTTCGCATTGATTCGTAGTGGTTGCTCAGCAATGCTCACGAGTGTCGCACGAGTCAAGCTTGACATTGGAATGTAATGCAAGTGCACTCAGACGAGTGAACCCTGTTTTAAGAATTTACTACGCCTGAGCAGAGATGAAATTCCGCCGGAAACTATCTCCCGACTGGAAATAAGTCAACTGACAAGAGAGGGTCAGCGAGGATTGAAAATGAACAATTGATTCAAGTGACTAACACCGCATTCGTTTCCAATATAAATTAATGAGACAAAGAAAGTAGAAACAATCCCTGAGAAGCGAATCGATTAAAAAACAAGGAGTTAATGAAGAACTTTCGCATCGCTTCACTTAAAACATTACTTCAACTAGTAGGTATTCGACCGTAAAGAGTCGAAACTTAAATAAATCGATGAAAGAGTAATGTGCTGTACGTTGGAGTGAAATCAAGACAGGGAAAGTTCTTACAATCTCTCACACTCAGCAAAATAGTGGCACGTACAACCGACAAGATAAATATATTCTAAGAAGATACGGTAGTAAAACAATATAAAAAAAGAGGCGAACTAGGGTAGTGACGGTAAAGTGAATAGTTTGAAAAAGTAAATCACGGAGGAAATGCATTCATCAGAGAACCCACAAAAAACAAAATAGCCTCAACTCAGTAAACCTAAAAAACTCAGAACTTTGTGCTTAAGTTTGAATTAGCTCTGAGTTAGAACGTTTGCTACAGCTCATCTCACAACCACCCCTAGTAAAACAAGTGAAAAGCAAAAAGTCTCCTTGTACTTGAAACACAACATTTCACTGAAACCAAATGGATATATTAATAGCTGGCCTATCATTAGAAAACTTAAGCTTCTGAAAATGAAAAAGTCCTTTGACAAAACCAAATTAAACCGATATAAATAAATGTAATTCGATCCTAGCGAGTGATAGCAGCCGTGAACCGGAACCAGAGTCCCAGGTGCCTTTCGCTAGAATACCTCACGTTACTATTGAAAGAAACATTTTTGAATGTCAACCAGACGAATTCGTTTGATGTGGACGTTGTATCATTCACCCCTTTCGACTTCCGTTGATTACAGGAAGGGGGGAAGAAAACCAGTCGTACTATATAGTAGAAGGGTGGGATCGGGGTCGTAACTTAACCGAGGGAGACGTGTCCGATAAGGGCGAGGAAATACTGTCTCCTGCGACTGGACGACAAAAGGGTTGCTCGCCACGGGGAGGAAGTGGAGGGGATGAAGGGGGAATGGATGTAAGGAGAGTAGAATTAAAGGTAGGTACCTACTCCGAACGAACAGCGGAGAACAATAAAATAGGTTGGTAGACGAACTTACGACACACATCGCGAAATGTGCACTATTTTACTGAGAATATAATTTTTAGTGTACAATCAGATCATTGGATACTAAAGTTTTCCTCACTCATTTAATTGTGGGTGAACAAAAACATTCTCTCTAACGTCGCCATGATTGTATATCGTGCGTCATTTGTTTACAACGCGATGCAGAAAAGAAAGTTTTTTGTACCGAGCGGAAATTTAAACAATTAATATGTACTACTGTTCTATTTGAGAAAAAATGTCATGAAAAGTATGAAAAAAATAGGTTTACTTAAAAATGAAAATCTCTTTAGAGCTCGTACTTTGCCTAAAGCGATCGGGTTCACGAAACCAGCGCTTCACATTGGTCGTGGGATTAAATGGTTGGGGGAGCCGCAGGTGGGGGAAAGGGATAGGAAGGGCCTCGGACATCGGCAACACCTGTCCCACCCACGTCAGGGAAGCTTTCCTCTCAGCCGCATTTTCCAATATGCAAATAAACGCGTGGAGTGCTGTTTCCTGAGGGGAAACTCGCACCCCCTGTTTTTTTCCAACATTTCCGATTCCCGAGATAGGAAGAGGAAAGCATTTGGTCGGAACCATGAAAAAGAAATTGGGTCGGAAGTTTGAAGACACACGTCCACTAAGAACCCGACTGACAGTAGTCGTTATTTCTGAGGATTTGTTTTGCAGTTTTGCATGTATCTTCACTCGAATCTAATACAGCGTTAAGGATTGATCATCCGACGGAGAAGCTTGCGTGAGATTCTGGCATTCTGCTAGTTAATGAACAGTAAAACACAAAGCTCAATGATAATTTTCATTTTTTATAATTATATGTGAATTTATTTATTGGCGTACAGTGAAATTGGCAGGAAATCCCCAGTAGAGAAAATTTGATTTTTTCAAAATGAGACTATCATTATTCTTATTTCCACCGATTAATGAAGGTTTTCGAGGAGGATTCAAGAAGTATTCTGGCAGTTTCCCTCCCTTCATGGGCCTACTACTTCGATTTACAATAAGACCTACTCCCTTTCCCTCTATCTAAAATACCCTATTCTCTTCCTTCCTCTCCCTCGTTTACCCAACATTCTTCCCTCTGATAACACTGTTTTCAACATCCCCTTTCCGCTCAGTACTTGCTATATCCACCCCATCTGTCTCCTCCGTATCTCATCCAGAAACTACCTCTCCTCACCCACCATGTCCAGCACTTCTTCGTTCCTCTTCCTCTTCGTCCACTTCTCCTTCTCCTTTCTTCCTTAAAAATACATGGAAATCCATCGAGAAAAATTGAGGATAAACATAAAACTTCTCGGTTGAAGACTGAAATACAAAGGGTAAGTAATTGAAAAAGCAACCGGTCACTTAAAATTTCTTCGGCGGTCACTAATTCGCTCCGCGGAGCGAGAAATGACTTGGTCGCTGCACAGCTGCCATTAACTGTGCGCTTCCTTCCATCGTGCCAGACGAACGGTTGGTCATCCACCCGAATCAAACACGACGTATACCGGAGAGAAATGGTCTACTCTTAAAAACGGCATCTCTAAAACGATCGATTGTCCGCTCTCTTGCACGGCCAATTCCATTCCCAATAGACACACACGGAACGCTGACAGCATACTTTCTCTAGCTATCCAGTTGCAGGCAAAGCCAAAAATCAATAGCGAAATACCGAATGATCTTTCACCTAACTATTAACCCTTTCTAACCCACAGCTGTTTTTGGGAGAAATCAAATTTCAACCATTTTCATTTTGAAAACTTGAAAATTTTGCACTCAATCACAATTATCGTGGCTGCTAATATATATATATCGTCATTAAAATTTGCACCACAAAATATTGCGCAGTTAAGATATTTCCTAAATACAGCTGAAAATTTATACATTTTCGATGTTGCTTAGAAGCAACAGTGGGTTGTAATGGGTTTAAATACGAAGTATAGAATCACTAAAATTACTCAAGCATACCATTGTCCAGCTATTTGGGCAGCACATCAAAGGAATACAGACACAGCAATAAAGACGCCAAGAAAAGAATTACGTACACAAAGTAGGATTTGGTGAATAGGTATTGTACAGCTGATGAGAGCATCATTACGCAATGATTTACAGAATAGGCTATTGTGGAGTCTTATTTGGCCTTTCCTGCTTCAAGGTAAAGAAACAGACATCTACGGATAGGGAAGAGAAGAGACTGGAGGCTCCAGAGACGTGGGTCTGGAAAAGAATGGAGGAGGTGAAGTGGACGGAGAGGAGGGAGAAGGTATGGATGGAGCGAGTACTGAGCGAGGAGGGGATGATGGAAACAATTGAATAGGGTAGGATGTTGGATAAACGAGGGACAGGTGGAAAGAGAATAGGACTGATAGATTGAATGAAAGAGAGTACTTAGGCCTTGTTGTTTATAGAAAAAAGAGATCTTTACTCGCCCAGTTCAGCTAGCTCGAAAGACAATCCAAGAACACCGACTATAACCGGTAGAATATTTTAATAATTGCACGTGGTCTGCTAACCATATAATAGCACGCATGAATCTTTGGGAGTTATGGTAAAAAGCATAATTTATTCAGAGGCGGATGGCATTTGGTCATTACAGGCGTTTTCGTCGTATAAATCCCCCTTTTTTCAAACGAAAGTAATAGCGGCCCGAGGTAGCAGCGGTGTAACGTCCTCGCTTGACAAACCAAATGCCGCCGCGGCGGTTCGATTTCCACCGGGTAAGATGATGTTCCCCCGAAGGCAAGGAAGAAGACATTCCCCCAGTTACGGGGATGTTCATCCCCCGGCAAGTGGTGTAACGTATGAAAAATGGTAATTTAAGAGGAAAAAATATTTTTTTAATTTTCGTAATTCGAACTTTTCAATGAATGAGAACTGAAAATGATCCATCTAAATTTATCGGTTGGAGTGAATCATGAGGTTTAAGAGGTAGAGTGAAAGGAAGTAGGCCTTATTGTGAATTGAAGAGGGAGGTCCATGAAGGGAGGGGAGACAGGCCTGGTTAATCTGGAAAGTACTCCATGTAAACCTAACATAATCCTTTAACTTAAATACAATTCAGTGTGCCCCCTTTGCCAAATCAATTCTCTACCTGATTTCCTGACTGCTGCATCTGTTTTCCTCAACTGTGCTGCCCAAATAGTTGAAATGAGCAACCTGCTCGATTTTTTTCCCACCTGCTTTTACTTTCAATCTCCAACTCCTACATAGTTCGCGATGCTTCACTAAACCGCATAACCTTGGCCTTCTTGTGATTAATCCTCATTCCATTAATAGTGTATTTATTACCCACATCTTTAACTCCGTCATGTTCTCTCCGCAGCGTTGGAGTGCATGGTGCAGACGTTCAAAGGATATGACTCTCACTTCACTTATGTATCTAATCATCAGTCACTGCCGTCACTTTTTGGCGTTTGGATTATTAACCATTTTTCTCACACTATAAATATGCATTCTCATTCAATTTCCGCAATGGAGTAGTTCACTTTCAGCTATGACCAAAATTCTTATCCTCGCTTGTGATAAAGAATAAAAATTTCTAACGTACACAGAATACAATAGGGTAGTTTCCTTCATCAAAGAAAACGAAAGTCATTGATTGCGATTCGTTACCCACCATTACTGTATTCATAATATACAAATTATTTCGTTTTAGAAATACCGGTTTAGACGAATGGCAATGGTCCATTTTTATCCTCATTTGAAAAGGGCCAGATTGGTCCCAATGCGATGCCACTCCACGTGACGTCACAGGGACCTAGATTCTATACGAGAAGATAGGAGTTATACGTCGTCTGAGGTTACCAATGCATGCATGAGGCGCAGAGCTCAGGGAAACATGTCTTAATAATCACTTATTAAAACTGGCTAAGGTCGGAAAGTTTTCTTCATTTGATAAGGTATTAATAATCCTTATTTAAGCCAAGCGCTACCAGCCACCAGGGTACTCAGCTACCCGCTAGCAGCCTGCGTCGTATCAGCGCTCAACTCGCCTCAAGGTCACCTCACAGGGCGGCAGCGGGAACCAGAAATACGTCACACGGAGAGATTTTTCCGACATTCATACTTACGCGTCGCGTTTTCGCGCGCTAGAAAATTTTCACTTTTCATTTAATCGCGAAAAATAGATATCGTCATTTAAAAATCTAAAAGCGTGAAAAACGTACTCCAGGAGTAATAATCTTTCGATTTAGGCAATAAAAATATAATAGGAAACCACCCTATTCCCTCGAGTCATATGTACACCGAGAGAGTATTTCTAATGGTGAAAAACGCGCAATAATGTTATTCAATGTGTGCGCCGGCGACGCACCAGAGCGTCTCATTTCCGTGAATGCAAAAAAAATAAAATAGCCAGAACAGTCCACAGCACGTAAGGCAAAAAGCTATAAACATTCACAATTGCAGTGATGCTCTGAGCGGTCGAAAGAGTCATTTACTCGCTCCCGAGACGAGGTATCGTTCGACAAATCCCAGGGTTCGCGCACGCATCCACGCAATGACGACGCAATTCCGTTCCGCAAAAGTCTTTCTCGAGGATTCACGTCTCCTCCCGCAAATAAATCAAACGCACTGCCGTCTATTTGCCAACTATCTTGCTCTCTCGTCTGAGTAGTAAGCGTCGCACGGCGGCCATTTCCTGTCACCTGCGTCCGACAAACGAGTGAAAAGACTGACTGCCCACTAGCGAGCGAACACCGCTTCGAATTCCGCACGAAACACATCACTCCCACAGCAAACTTAACGTCTCACACCAGGCACTTACTATTGGACACAAATCCCATCCTAAAAGCATTTGCGAAAACTATGCAGAAGTAACTATCCATTCAAGCTCATGCAGGAAAAATCATGGTCCACGAAAATACTTCCCCGTCTGAATACAGCCTAATGTGGACTGTTGCTGCTATGATTGAGCAAATTTTGTTAAATTTAAAGACAATTTTATGCATCGCCTATTTTGTTCACGAAAATATAAATAATTTTATTTTCATATTAATGAATTACATGTGTTTCAAGCGCCTTCCAACATGAGCATGAAATAGAAAAAATGTTGACAATAGTAGACAGATATACACATGATGCCTTTCCGCCTAATGTTTACCAAAACAAATGACGATATTTTCACAGATAAAAATCACTTGCTTTGACCGGGACCGGGAGCCGCGGTCTCACGGAATCGCGGCAGTTGTTCCATCACTTGATATATAACAAGGCATTTTCTTACTATGCGGAGTTTCGGAGTCACCTGATTAAAGCGAAAACTTTTATTTAACCCCCTTGACGGTATGCATTGCATCGTTATAAAAACGAATGTCGATAAGTAATGTATGATCAGATTTGAAATGGACGCGATTGAAATCTCGCATCCAAAGAAAAAATGCAATCAAAAATACCAACAATGTGGCGATAAAAAATTTGAAGCATACATTTTGGATACGAATAAATATTAACTGTGGATTTGATACAGCCGTATTGGAAACATTTGCTTGCAAAACATTTCAACTACTTGAGCCATTTTTTCCATAGCCAATCGTTCCAACATGGTTGCGATTTATTATTTAGCCCAATATTGTATGTCTTCGTCCAAAAATCAGTTCCTGCCATTTAAAAGTGGTGATCTCGATATTTAAGTGCCATTAATGATTATACTAATATTTCTATCTATATACTAAAATCCATATCACAAACCCAGAGTCGACGATGGTAAATGTCGAACTGAAAAAAACTGACTATTATTTTCAATGAACACCAATCAAATTAACGCAAACGATTACAATGCAGTAGTGATCAGTGATTCAACACATGCAACTCACAAGGAACAAGTCCACTCACGAGAGAACAACAATTTAAGTCGATGCATACATTTTTCATCATACATAAACTTTTAATAATGGTGACAGATTTGAAAACCGCTTTACAAAGTTTGGCGAAAAAAGAACCCTTGCAATGCAAACGAAATATTAGTGTCCAAAAAATCCCACCGGATGGAGGAAAATGAATTCCACGGGATTTAGGTAGAGAAACAACAACGCCCAAAGAAAATTACTCTGGAGGACCTCAAAATATGTATTGATCTCCCATTTTACGAACTGTTATTCAATTAATACTTAAAAAATATCAAATCCATATCACAAACCCAGAGTCGACGATGGTAAATGTCGAACTGAAAAAAACTGACTATTATTTTCAATGAACACGAATCAAATTAACGCAAACGATTACCATGCAGTAGTGATCAGTGATTCAACACATGCAACTCACAAGGAACAAGTCCACTCACGAGAGAACAACAATTTAAGTGCCGACCCACGACGTATGCATTTACGGGAGACATCAACGAGAGTCCCACTCGAGGAGGTAAATTTCACGACGAGAAGAGTGTTGGTTGGCAAGGACTGCAACCAGCTATTTGCACAAAGTCACCCTGGATCAGCAGAGTTGATCTCGCAAAAGCAAGCACTCGAGTCATTCAACAGTAAATCTTAGGATGCAAAAAGAAGGAGGAGATGAAACAAAAGCTTTGGCAAGCACTCCAATCATAATTCAGATTGACAAGAGCCGATCCTTGCCAGCTGGACCTCGAGCAACGTTCAGGAAAACTCAAGCCATAGTAAAATCACCATCAAACAAACATATATTCACGTGTAAATCAAGACTTCCGGAATAGGCTGGCGGAGAGTAGACGGGAGGAAGAGAAAACTTCGAAGGAGGAAAACGGGAGTGGAATTTCTCAGCGAAGATTATGAAACATTTACTAGCAACGGGGCAACGCACAAGTTCCTCCCTTTCTCCACTCATTTCCAATCTAATGTCACTCCACAATCTTAGCAATAACTCGAGCAGAAATAATAATTAAAACAACTAAATTTTTTTAATACGAATATGAAGGCATTATCAACCGTTGGTACTGATTTCAACATTATATGATTATTATCTTGCGTTTCAGAAGGGCGCAAACTCCATGATCGCACGGAGAGTGCCGAAAAACGGATTATCATTCCCTCCTCGGTATACAATCACGCCTAAAAAACTATTACATCATTCCCCCCACCAATATTCGACGAAAAATAAAATAAACTTCAATTCGATGGAAATAACTTAAAGTATTAATACTATTGAAATGGACAGTATAGACTTAAGTGTCCCATTGAGACACTTATGCCGAGACGATGAGGCGCTTTGTCTGTGAAGAGCAGAGAGGGACCAAAGAAAACTAGGGAGTAATGGTAATAAGTGAAAACTAACACTAATACACGGACAGGAGCATACAGGGGCATATTGGTACATCAGCAGTTTGATATTGAATGGCAGCAATCAACTGCCATTCAATATCAAACATTTCGCGCAAACGTCGTGTTCTAGATTTTAAAATTTGAGAATAATCAGGTTTGGTTCAACCATTCATTCCTCAAATCTAATGTTTACATTGTGTAAATGGGTCTTATGTAAATCTATAAAAAGGATAATTAAGTTAATTCATACTTTTAGGTTTCCGACAGTTCTTTTTCAAGCGATATATTTAGAGTGAAATAGATCAAAACAACTGGACGGAATTCAATTCTTTTAAGGAGTACCAGTCAAAACGAGCCCTAAATATACTATTCGCGAAATTATTTCCTAGTGTTTGAATGATACAAGGTAAACATATATTCTAAAATATTTATAGTTTATCAGCAGTAGGTTGTCCTGATGAACAATCAGTCACTACGGAAGTCCCACAAGGAAGCGTAATCGGCCGCCTATTTTTCATTGTATGCGTAAAAAATGACCTCTGCTCTCAAATTGGCATGATAAAATACGTCTATTTAATGACAACCCTGACATCAATCGCGAAAATAGTGAACAATCTGATTTAAAATACTCTCATCGGTCCTAAACAACGTTCACGCGTGGAGGCAAGTGCGGGGACGAGAAGTGGATCCGTGCAAATATACGGCAGTTTATTTTATGCGTACGACGGACGTCCATTATCCCCATGTACGCATAGAAAGTGAAAAGAGTTAACATGAAGTCGTCAAGTGAAGGCACTGTCTGGGAATCATGTATTTTGATTAAAAAAAATTACATTTGCCAAAAAGTACTCCTGGATGTAGATAATAATGTCAGAGGGTAGAATGTTGGGTAAACGAGATATAGGAAGGAAGATAACATGGGAATTTTCGATTTACTGAAAGGGAACAGGCCTAATTGTGAATGGGAGAGGTCACTCCATTAAGGAAGGGGAGACTTACACAATACTTATTAAATACTCCTAGGAAACGTTCCTTAATCGTTAGAATAGTTTAATAATAATCGTCATATAGGCCTTTCATTTTCAAAATGAAACGAAATCGTAAAGGATAGAAGAGGTGGTGAAGAGCTGAGGTGGAGAGATCCCGCAGATAGAGGAGGAGGGCGTCTGTCTGTCTGTATGTACTTATGCAAGTACATTCTTCTCGGTGCGTCGGAGTGAGCATTTATTTCTCTGGAGGAGGCAATTGAATACCATTACCTCTTTTTATAGCCGTAATAAAGACAAAGCAGCGTAGAGAGACGGACCATGAGCATCTCGAAGGAAGAGTCCCTCGGAACGACAGCGAGACGAGAATAGGGAGGGGTGGGGTGGGTGGGGGGGGCAACAATGACTCAGCGGAATGCGCACTTCAAGACGACTTCAAGCGCGAGGCGCAGCGCTGAGAGAAAGGGACAGGGGCATTGCACACGGATGGCATTGCAACGGTGGAAGATTCGCCGCTCAGCGGGGGGTCTAACCCAGAGACCAACGACACAAGGACTCTTGGCTGTTGATCCGAAGCTTATCTCCGCTAATCTTATGAATGCTACTCGTTAATCGTTAAATCGTCAACCTCGATAACAATTTAGCGCAGGTTAAAGTTATCCTTTAAAGTAAAAAATTTAAAGAAAATTGTAGTTAACTTTTACCTTAAGTTCTACTTGAAATTTATTTATACAACTAATAAACGCTGACTCCTCCAAACAGAATCGGAGCCAGTTGCCAGCGGCTAATGACTTGAATAGTGTTAACTCACGATATTAGTGTTACCTCCTGGGAGGTAGTCTATCAATTTTCTGCTGAGACCGTTTTAGTGTGCCATCAGTTAAACTCTAAATCAAGTTAATTTTACTACTAACTTTTCAAAAAACACTTAATCTATCTTTCCGGTTGATAGCTATTATCTTACTACCCTCTTCCACACACCGATCGAAGTTACCGTACGTGCAGTTTAATTGAAAGCTGCTGGATCATGATTGCAAGCGTAGTTTTGGCCATATACTTTTGTTTAGGGGACTTGCATTGCGAGAAGAGGTATTTATAGAAAAATCTCCGGACCACTCTCTTCATTGAGTGATCGGCCATTTCTCACGCACGGGTGAATTCGGTTCCACTCCATTGTTGGTCCGTCGGGATTCGTCCAACGTTCGTCGTTCTCCCGCCTCCACTCCTGATCGCAGAGGCGCTGCCTCTTTCCCATTTCTACACTTTTGTCCTCCATCCTCTTAGAAATAAGAGCCTGGGACTCGTGATCCTCACCTCAAAAGCTGCATCCCCGCGGACCCACCCTGGGTTTCCACTATCGTTGCTAAAAATGGGTTTATCGTCCAGGAATAGACACGTTCAATATTCCTTCACTAATCGTTCCAAATCACTATATCTGCCGACACAATCATCCGATCCAGGGGCGCAGCTAGGAATTAAGGCTGGGGAGGGGGGGGAGTTTAAGTGCAACTAATACCGGGGTGTGTATGGAATACCCACCCGGATAAGCGGTAGGTGCGAGATTAATAAATTGCGGAATCTTTAAGATAAATGGTTCAAAATGGCGAGTTTTACGGCTTTCTGAGAGATATTTTATTAATCCTTACACTATTCTATTAGTAATATCAATCCAATAAAGTAAAATGGATTAAAATTAAAAATTTCTCTGAGCACTAGATGGGGGGGTTTATCCCCAAACCCCCCCCCCCCTCGCTGGGCCACTGATTCGAAGGGCCATGAATTTTTAACCAATCTATTGTATATGTTGGTGTGCGTGACACAGGATTCGAACTCAAACGCTTTACTGCGTCGGCCTGGTTTCACACCCCGAGGACCTAGCCGACCTCGCTGCCGCGAAAGACACCCGTCCCTTGCGGACGGATCCCGTTCGATGAGTTTCCGATGTTCATTTGATTGTACCCAATGCTTTCAGGGAAGAGATAGTTGCTAGGGTTTCCCACTTCCATTTTAATAGTGTTATTTAGATGACAACATCACGTGGACTACCTCCCCTTCGACCTATCTCGACCTTACCGGCAGAAATTGATAATTAATCCCGCCAGTGCAACTCCAGGGGTCAAAGGAGCGCGCAAGCCTTTCCACCGCGACAAGGTTGTAGCTCAAGGGACACGCTATCCGAGTAATGAAAGGAAGAATATCGCAGAGGACTGACTCCCTCCCGCGAATTCCGTCGAAATGAAGCCATACAGAGAGAGAGAGAGAGAACTTCCCCGCTGGCAGTTGAAAGGGGGGCATGCCACCAATCGACCCGCATTTCAGAATTCGCTGCCTTTCGAGGGGTTTACAGGAGAAAAAGGGCCTCGAGGGAATGGCTTTCATTCATGCCACACGTTCGCCATGTTCTGCCGTTGTTCGCCGGCGAATCGCCACAGCAGCGAGCTGCCCAGGGGGGGGGGGGGGGACTAACATAAGCCAAGCCAGGCCTACCACCCTAGATCCCTTGAAAAAATTAGCCTTCTTTCACTCAGAAAAACCTCCAAAAACTCATTCCAACTCAAATACAGCACCAAGGGGTGGATATGGGGCCAGGGGATGGGGTTGGAGGAATCAAGCCCACCCACCCCCAGAACCTCCGTAATTATTCCCTTACGTAGACTGACTGCGGTATATTCGCTCAAAAGACGACTAGCTCATGGCCTTCTAACTTCTGATCAACATCCCTGCAACAATGTTTCACTCAGAATGCAAAAATACATACTTGTGGGCAGCGACTTAATTTAAACTTGAAAAGGGAATTATTTTAAATCTCAGAATTTCATGGCAGGGGATGCATAAAAATATATATACATGTATAACTAGAATGAGAGTGTATTTAAGATTCGGAAATTGCACTCATATATATTCCAGAATCGGATCTTTTAGGGAATGCTGCCAGGGTCCTAAAGCTAAAATTGAAAAAAAAATCAAGTGGATTTTGGGAGCGAACTGCCAGTGGAGGCCAAGCCATAATGACAACGGGCATTTGAGTACTCATTTGAGCTGACGTCAACTTTCAGTATAAAAAACAAAATTTATCGCTTATTCGTCGATTTCTTTTGTTCGCTTTGCGAGCGATTTGATATCAAATGAGTGGCAACCCACAGGCCACGCAAACCCTCCTCGCAGCCAATATCTGGATAAGAGCCTGCAAACGAGGAGAGGAAATTGTACCGCCCTTCATTCGATGCTATACCGCAAAGAGCGAGGAAGAAGTAGTTAAAGAGATAAAAATTGCAACACTTACCTACCTCTCATTGTATAATCGCTTCGTGCTCTTCAATTGCTTTGCTTACTTAATCATCATTTACATGAATTGTTGACGCGTTGCTACAACAAAATACTACTCAAAACGTTTGCATGCCCTCTTCTTTCGTTGTCTTTTCATTATTCTCGAAAATATTTCGCCTTCCTACAAAGCAATCTTACTAGAAATCGTTTCCTTCCGACCTTAAGAAAAGGCTATCAGGCTGTAGAATGGCAAGATGAAGTATCATCCATAAAAATGAAACGACGCGGCGGGAACCCCGAAAATCGGAAAGCTCTTCGACCGGCACACAGCGGAGAACGACAGAAGAACTTAATACTGCTGCACTGCAAAGACGTGAATGATCTGAACCTGATCTGAGCAACACATGAAGGCTAGAAATTGATGATGGGAAAAATTTTATTCCGCTTGAACGTTAAAAAAGGTTGAATAAAAATTTTATACTCGTAAAACGATTTTAATCCTTCTTTCCCTAACTGAATTTCTATTTTAAACAGGAAAAACATGTTTATTAACACTAATGCTTAAATAATTCCTCAACCAAATAATATGTAATCTCTTCTCATTCAAATTATAATTATTGTAAGGAAATATTTAAACTTCGAGGAAATTACCTATGTTATAAACTATGATAAATGTGACGCCCATGAAAAACAGACGTCAATACTCGTTGGTATCGAACATGCTCATCTTCTGGGACTCCATACTTGAAGTTACCAAACCTATGTTCACAAAGCGTCAATAATTCTTTTGAAATCGGTTAAAAAATAACAGAAATATGTTTTACACTGGCCATATAGGCAGATAAATGGTTATAGCGGACTTTTTTTCGATTCGAATGCAAAAACAGAGTTTTTAGGAACAATATTCGTTTTTTTAAGATGTTTTCAACTCTGCAGGAAATCAAACAAAAACTTGCCAGTAACCACGAACACGTAAATAGTCTTTAGAACATGGAAACACCAAATAACCTAAGCCAAGCATCAACTGGAAGGTAAAATTCCTACGATACATTCCTCAGTCACCAAAATAGATTCATCACGAAGTCAACACGTAGCACATTTTGAACTCTAGATTCCGATGAAAAAAAATCCTTCGGAAATTCAAATGCGAACATACAAAGGTATATGTGCTGCCGTTCTAGGCAAATAGCTCACGCTTTCGCCCACGTTTGTATTCAGTGGCAAATCCAGAGGCATAAGGACGCCAAACGCGTGATAACGACAAGAATTCGCGTCAGTCTGCGCTGAAGGCTTACCGTGAAAAATGATTGCAGAGAAGCCCTCCGCTCCATTTCCCATTGGAGGACGTGGTAAGAGAGGGAATCTATCTTTTTCCAAGGCCAGCTCCTTTCTACAGCTTTCCTCTCGCAAAGGTAGGACCCGGCTGATAAATCTCCATTGGCAGTATTCCTTTCCACACGAAATTTCTTCTTCAAAAAAAGAAAATAGATTTTCCCATGAACCATTTCCAAAGCAACCCCTATTTCCAATACCAAGTTTCCAGCTTACATTTCCTATGACCTTATCGGAATTTAAAAAAAATACAATCCAATACTCTGCAGCAGTGGGACTTTAAGCTTCTTCGATGAGTTTCATTGGCTTTTGGCAATAAACTCTCTTTCCTAATTTACAAATATTACGAAAACTACACTAATTTCCTTGAGAGTGCTAATTTTCTTCCAGGGAAATTCATCAGAACCGCTCAGTGAGTATTAGGCACGTGCACATAATTTGCGCCGCAAAGATCCACCAAGTAGTCAAATTTTTTATGTCTGGTTACTTATGTCCCCCAGAAATGCAGAAAATAACGAGAACGATAAAAATCGTCCGAATTGTTCAATGGATCGTGAGCGAGGATAAATCCGCGGCATATACCGTAATACCCATGTCAGTCCCAAATATAAATTCAATAAAAATGGATTGGGCCGAGGGGGCCCAGCCACCCCTCCGAAATGAGAATATATACGCACTACTGGCCTATGCGGTGAGCTCTATCATCCCCTATCTAACCAATGGGCTGGAAAAAACAGACATAGAGACGGTAAACGATTAGCGATGAAGTCCCTTTCCAAAACTGACATTATTGGAGACATTAATCTATCAAGTCTAGATCTGTCGAACTCATTCTATAACATTCAATGAATAAATTACACCAATCAATTAACCGTTAAAAAATTATCCACACTCCTACTTCAAGTAGTAAGAATGAGGATAATTACCCATAAATTAGTACTGCTTCGCTCTAGCGCCGCAGGAGCGCTGCTGCCGACATTCGTCTCCTTGGTGCGTTGGCAATAATTTACGCCATTCTGTCTCCAATTTATTTTCTCATCAGCGTGCACTTAAAATATTAAAGACAATTTCTTACCGTCGACAATGAGATTAATTGTATGATTCGTCACTTCATGCAGCGATGTCTGTCATGATTGCCGGTGTCGTTCTGTGAGAAAGTACTGCATAAGTTGATCGACCGCTACGACAAGTGATTCAACAGACTTGGAAATTATGAATAAAAACAGTTTAACATACGATCTCTCACGTGTCAACACAAGTTTAAACATGATAAACAGTATTCTGAATATTTCTCAAAACAATACTTACTTCCTGCATACGCCCTTACTTTCTAAGTAGGCATGCTCCAAAATCAAATCAATTTTCGATGCTTGATATTTATCTGTTTAGGGGCGCCTCATAGAATTCCTCCCAGCTCTCTTAATACTCACCACGCGGACTCCACAAATCCCCGGACTGAATCCCTCTCTCTTTCACACGCACGACAAGTTTCCTCGACAGCGCAAAGCCCTTTCCTATCCCCCCTTCCAGGATCACTTCGCATTGACGCTGCCCTCGACCGAGACTTCCCAATGCGCCCTACCCCTTCGCACGAAATATAATAATATTAACCCCTTCCACTTTAATTTATTTGCTGAATATTGTGCTCCTATCCTCTGTTTATATTTTCTGCGGTTCTTTTTAAATGGAATGGTAGGTAATCAAATGACATTTTGTAGTTTATAATCAACGTAGAAGAGTGAAATAAAAAGTGATTATTATTTCATATTGTTAAGTATATAATTAATCAAATAAATCGATAACACAGCTATCGCTACTCGTATTAAATAATTTTATTCCTCCCAATGCATCATATTTCATGAAATATGAGTTCTTTATGCACATTATCATTACTATTTTAAAATTGTTTAAGTTCCAAAATATTCATATTGCTCTCCTAAATAATGATAAAATTATAAACATCTGATGACGAGCTACACTCGTCATTGTGCGATTTGTCATCGGAAGTTCATAGAATCGTCACTTTAGCGCAAGGGGTTAAAAATTAACAAACCCTCCTTCCTCTCGTATCGCAAATCCTCCCCACCAATTCCAACCTCCCCCACCACACTAGATTACTCCCGATCCATGACGAATTTACCTACAGCTCTCTCTTAACAATATTTGATGAGTTGATCTCTCCCACCCCATGCTAGAATACCTGATGCTCTCCAATTCGCCACCCCTACCCTCTACCCTAAAGTTGCTCAACCGCTCACCCATCTTCTTCCTCGCCATCGAATTACTACAATGAGAAACTAATCGGCGACGTCATCCTATCCTTGCTTAGCATTCCACTTCATCTCACCACAGTGCTTGATGTGATTCGGTGTTCCTAAATAAAATCTTCCGCGGAACTCTTTGGGCAAACGAAATTCTACCCTTATTCGATTACATTAGGAATTACCTTAAGGATGCGCCTCCGTGTTGTCAAATTAACTGTTTATCCTTGAGTTTCAGTCCACCTAAACAATGTCAAGAAACTCTCGTGCAGTTGACAATAATTTTACGAATGGTTGATGAGTCCATTGGTGGGGCCTTCAAATCATTCATCTTTCTCGTGTCCAACGCAGTACCTACTGCCCGTTTATCCGTGCCCGCCATACCCAGAGACCGATTTTTAGTTCACATATTCAAGGTTGACCTCGGTTCTCTTCTCTGTCGATTTATTCGCTGACCTTTGCGCTCTATCCAAAGGTCTCTCCACTTTCCTCCGACCCAGTCCGTACCGCTCTCCGCCTCTAAAAATGTCCCCACGCTATCCAAATAAAACACTTTTCTTCCATCTTTTCTTTCTCTCCACTCTCGAAAAGTCACTTGCCTCACGAGAAAAGGGGAAAAAAACATCCACCCGGAATGCAACAGCGCATAATTTACCAGAGGAGAAGGCTGGAGCTTGGAGAAGACACACCACGACGAGAAAAAAATGCCATCTGCGGAGTCAGCGGTAGGTACTAGAAACGCTTTTCCAGAGGAAATCCTCACCAAGGGACGATTCCCCGGCATATTCGCGAATCCAATTGAAGTGCCCGCCACCTGGCGGCCAAAAATTGAAACATTCGAAATGTTACATCGTGAATAAATATGTTTAAGCGAATGCAACTTTCGCGAATTTTCTTCCTGTACACGTGAAGAGTCTGATTACGATTTATATTAGCAACGTTTTATGAAATGGCTTCCAAGGAATGAGGTCTTAAATACTTTTTGACAGGAATAAATTTTTATCAACTATATTTTGCGACTTATTTAATTTTGTTTCGTAAATACAGGATTTTTAAATTAGAGTTTAAAGAAAAGGCTAGTGATGAGTCTCATCTGTAGTGTACCACTTCACGATGCGGACATGTGAAAACTTAGTAGGGAGGACGAGAGAAAATTGGAGGCATTCGAGATGTGGGTGTGGCGAAGAATGGAGAAGGTGAAGTGGACGGAAAGGAGGAGGAACGACGAAGTGCTGGACATGGTGGGTGAGGAGAGGTAGCCTTTAAATGAGATTCGGAGGAGACAGAAGATGGAGCGAGTGTCAGTCGACTGTTAGTGCGGAGAGTCCTCTCTATTAAATCTCAACGTATTTACATGCAATTGTATCTACAGAGTGCTCCATCTAATTCGGACAGCCTCTTAGTAAGTTTCTAATAAAATTAAATACACCAAGGGATGAAGTTCACCATGAAAAAATATTTGACTTCATCTTTTGGGGTATTTAACTTTGCACCCGTGCGCGTGACTGCGTACGAAGTCACTTGTTCCTGCAGTGCTTTGAAGTTTCTAATACACTGGAAAGCGCTGTACCTTTCTAATTACCTTGTCTCTCTCTTAAAGGTAAAAGACTCTGGGCTTTCGCCAACATGATGTGGTAAGTATTTTATCCAGACCATCGCATTAAGTCATCTGGGCGTGTGAACCTACGACCAATTTTGCTTTTCATTTAGTTCGCAGGTATATTTATTTTGCCCCTGAAAACGTAAGGGCCGTGTGATCGGTACTGCATATCACCTGACCTTAAAATGACGACGGTAATCAATATCATAAATTTAAATTATATGTTCAAAGAGCATAATGTGATAATTGAAGAAAAATATGTTAGACGGTAATTTTTTTTGCCTTCGTATCCGGGTGGCCGATAACGATTAAATCGGGTGGCAAGTAAACATTTCCGTCAAATTCGTCCATAATTGTATATCATGCGTGATTTGTTTTCAAAAAGGAGGAGAAACGAGTTTTTTTTTCGTTACACAGCTGAAATCAAAAACATTAAAACCAGTTATTGTTTTACTAGAAGACAGGTTTTTATGAAAAATATGAAAAAACAATATATTAACTTAAATCTCTTTGGCGCTACCTATCCAACTCAGCCTGGACCTCACTCTCCTCTCTCTCTCCCTCTCTTCCAAGGGGGGGGGGGGGAGTAGTGTGACACAGTATCCGCCACAGCACTGTTAGACTACCAATCGGTCGGCCCGCGTTCGATTCCCGGCGCCGGCCTTTTCAGAGAAAATCCAGAATGTTCCAGGAAGTTCTATCGCGATGTTCGAGAGAGTTCGCAGCCACTACATAAACAAGCCATCTAGATCAACAATGAATCAGTCTCTACTTTGAAGTGGTAATAAAAGCTCCACGGCAGAAACCTCACAAATATGTTGTTCAGCATAGCAACCGCTACAGACCCGAGGAGCTCATGAACCAAACGATCTTATTTACTTTGCAATATTCCTCTTATATCGCAAAATTTCTGTTCATTTCTCTGCCATTGCTGCATCCATCACACACGCTCTCTTTTCTCTCCCTCTCTTTCTCACTGTCGCCTATATAAATTCCCCAAACAGCCCGTGGGGATTCCGTTCTCTCACCCTCTCTTCTCCCGCTACACCACATCAAAACAAAAAATCATAAGTCACGTTAAAACGTTTTACAGCCCACTCGGCACTTCGTCATTCCCTCCCATTCACGCCCTTTCTCCCCCCCCTCTCTCTCTCTCTCTTTCTCTCTCTCCCCTTCACACTTTCCACGTGCACTGACACAGTCGTGAAAGCCTTTCCATTCTCCTCCCCTCCATTTTCCTCCCTTCTCATCATTCAATGGAATACTCTCCGATAAACTGAAAATGCGAATGTATGCAGAGGCACACAAGAGAGACATCACGAACATTTCAGAAAGGATTCTCCGGTCAGACTCCAGATGTAGAAGAAGGGAACCACCGCGCATGTAAATGAGTTCACTAAAGTAGCCACTCACGTCGCAGAGCGATCCGAATTTCACGTTGAAATTACACCGTGCCACAACTTGTAAATCACAAAGTGTTTTTTCAAAAATATGAGAGTTCTACAAGTATTTTGACCTTCTGAGTACGGAAATGATAATTACTCAAAACATCAAATCACCCACGGTTTTTGCACAAATTGCACACATTTACAATTAATGAAAATCCAGTATACATCATTAACATGATTATATGTCCTGTAAACCGTAAGTTTGAAACGGTGTAAAGGTTCCCCAAGGAATATTAAGGAAATGGAACCACGATAACAGAAAATTTGGGATGTAGTACAGGAGGTATCGTGCATCCCAAATCGTGAGTACTTCTCCAAGATCACGCAAAAATGCCCCAAACGGGGAAAAACATGGAATGCTAAATCATGGATAAGTCACAGACTAGTCAATGTCGGGTTCCACATCCCATGTCAGCAATTTTGCTGCGCATATTTCCATAGGATGTTGGTTAGGTACCTATATTACACTTCAACATGAAACGTTTGCTATCTAGGTACTATTTTCCTACCTATATATTGTTAATACTGGCGGAGTATACGATTTCAACCTTTACTGAGGGTGCTACCATCTTTTGAGCATAAGTTTAGATTTTGGGCGGTTTATTTACAGAGAACACATCTGTTCATCTGAAAAATGTTTTTCTACGATTGCATAATGAAGGTAGGGATATGAACCGAAATTTAAATTCGTGCAGATTCGATCTAACTATAATACGATAATTCATACGATAGAGATACAATATTTCCTAACCACACAATGAATTGGTTGCGAGGTCCATCACAAAATTAAAACGGGGAACATCAACATTACAAGAATTGATCAGCTCTCATCGACGCGCTGCAATTATTTTTTTTAAAGAAAGAATTTAAAAAAACAAAACATTGCATAGCGAGCGTAGCCATACCCTTCATTTCCCTTACTTTTTCAGAGTTGCAAACCTCTCTGCCAAAGAAAAAAAACAGTTGGATGCGGTTGCACGAAGGAGATGAATGGGAGCCGGTGAATGCACAGAGGGATTGGGTCATTTTTATATTCTTCCGCTATCTTTCGCGAGGGCATACTCTGAAATCCTAAACTTAACACTCACTCACAATCGTTTAACTATTTGAATCAAACTGAAAGAGTTCAAAGTCTATTGACAGGAAGGGGCCCACATATACGGATGGCTCATCGTTTTCGGAGGGACCCCCTCTCTTGCATTCGCCTCAGTGGGGACAACCATTACTAGCACTAAGCATTGGTTTGGCCGCAAGGTTGATGAATGGAAACCTCTTCATTTATCATATTTAACAAAATAAACGAATACTAACGTAATTGACAAGAGTATAACCGTATTCAGCGGCCATGTTCATTCGAACTTAGTCATATTTGCGGCATAGCCCTGAAGAAATTAGGATTCGTCAAGCGTATTGTGGGAAGATTTTCGGATGAGAAAGTGAAAGAAAGGTGCTATTTCGCTCTCGTCCGACCGCACCTTGAATATGCAGCGAGCATATGGGATCCGGTGCAGAAAGACTTAATCCGCGAACTGAATAAAATTCAAAGGAAGGCTGCGCGTTTCGTCAAAAACTGCTACGGGCGTACAGACAGTGTTACCCAGATGTTAAGCGAGTTAGGCTGGGAGCCGTTGGAGACTCGGAGGCTGCGCGCTAGGCTTGTACTGCTTGAACAATTGAGAATGGATATCTTTAAGAGTGACACAGAGATCACAATATTGGAGCCATACTACATTTCCAGGTCCGATAGAAGCGATAAATTAAGAGAGATATTTTGCCGAACGGATAGATATGCGAATTCGTTTCTCCCCCGAACCATAAAGGACTTTAATAAACGCTAGTCCCAACTTCTTTTGAGCACTTAATTTTTTTAGCTGTAAACGGCTGGTGTCCTAACACCCCCTGCCACACGCCTTTAGGCGGCTTGCGGGGTATTATGTAGATGTAGATGAACCTAGGATACTTCATTTTTTACCTCATTTCAGGGGGAGAGGCCCCTGACCCATTTTGACATTCCCCCCCCCATACCAACCAAAGAACCTAGCATGTATCTATGTAAAAAAACATGAGCATGTCTTGACATCACATCACAATAAGCACTAAGACTTTATTGGCCTCCACGCCCCCTCTGTTACTAAGACGGAAAACCGAATTTCGCTTTGGGTAAAGAGACGGGCGGGGGGGGGGGGGAGAGATGGTTGGAAGGGGAAAAGAGAGTTGGAAAATATATTCAGAGACGTCGGCGGCGCCCTCTTGAAGGAACAGATCGATGCAGCGTCGAAGGGGGGGTTTGGCGGGGGGGGGGAACAAGAGGAGGGAGGGGGAGAGAGGAGTGGAACGGGAGGGGGGAGTCAAACATGAAGAGGCAGGAGTCGGAAGTTGAGGGGATGAGCAGGGACGGAGAGCATAACTGGGATCAGCGGAGATTAGCAGACAGCATGCAACCATTCTAACGGTTAGGTTTACATGAAGAGTTTTACGAGTTAGCTGGGCCAGCCAAGATTGGACCCCTCTCTACAGTCCACAATGCGTGTTCTTCCCTGTCTTTCTATCTAAAAAAAATCCTGTTCTCTTCCTTCCCCTCCCTCGTTCACCCAACATTCTACCCTCTATAACACTGTTTTCAACATCCCATCCCCGCTAAGTACTCATCCATGCATATCGAAATCAGAAATCCTCGTGAAATTCATGTGCCTTATAGAATACAAATGGATAGGATAAGGATATCATCAAATCACTCTCACCTCTCATATTGTCAGGGTGCATAACTTCACACCGTTTTTCCACTTTCAAAATCACAGAATTGTTCTAAGTTTAAGTCCGATTTTTTTTAAATTCCCTTTACTCTGTCTGACTGAATATACCAAAGGCGAAGCAATCGTAAATATGGATTTAATGCAAACACAAGCAGGATAAAGTAGAAGTAAAGTAGAAAAAGTTGAAGTACAGCCTAGCAATAATAGCAGTAGCTGAAATGAAGCTCCAGCACGACACCTTGGACACCTCGCCACTCGCAAGCAACAATGCCCCGCGCCTTCAGCCACAAATCCCATTCAGAGAATGTACCATGGAAAAAAATTCCCCTGCACAGGGAATCGAACCACGGGATTTAGGCTTCCCGGAAGTCCAAAAGTCCGCGGTTTGATTCCAGATTCAGGGAATTTTTTTCCCGCGGCACTTAAAGAGCATTGGACCGCCGTCAACGCCTCAGGTTCGAAATTAATCACAGGAATTCCACCTCTTGCAGCCGCCTCTCTGGAGATTTTCCCGGACATTCCCGTAGCATCACGTCCCGATTTGCACCTCCATGACTCCCAACACCGGAATGAACCTTAATCAAGAGTATATATAGACATTTGTTTCCTAACGGCTGGTTTCTGGACATTTTGCATTCTTTTCATACGACTCCTTCTCACACATTTCTTTGTCACGTGAAGATAATAGAACTTGTATCCATTGATATGATGGGCACATCGAAATTATAATTTCTCGTGAAAATTAAAAGATCTTTAGATAACATTTGAACATGATGTAATCAAATCACCCTCATTTGATAACAGACATCGCAAGCACACCAGAGGTGTTCTGCATACTAAATACTCGATGGAGGTGCAGAGCGAGGTGGAATTGGCGCAATGGGAGGCGCCAAGCCAAAGAGAGAGGGAGTGGGGTGGGGGTGTTATTCATCAATTCCGATTCGCCCGCACACCGCGACGAAGAAAAATGAGGATTACTTACGGCCACCACCACCGACCACTCGACTTACGGATCATGTTCCGGCGATGCTAAATCACGCACCTCCGTTTCACCACCAACACGGTTTCCCAGGAGTTCACCTGAATCACTCTATGAGGCACAAGCTAACGATATATACACGGTTACATTTCCCTCCCAACGCGATAAAGCGTTGTATGGATGCATTGGAACATTTTTATCAGGCATTCTCCAAATATATGTGAAGCGAATGCTATTTAGACACACCTCCCCACTTCTTTCCGAAGAATCATTATTAACAATCGCCCATCATTGTTAAACTACTACCCCCTGTTTTTTATGAGATTACATTTACTTTTTGTAGAATTTAGGAAAAATTTGTTTTTATCATGTACCTACATATTTATCCTAAAATATATATTCTTTCTTATATAATTGGTTTATTCATTCTATGGAATATTTAATGCGAAAATGTATTTTAATTTCAAAATGTTTTATCAAAAATTGGACTGTATTTAAACGACAATCACCCATCAACACCTTCCAACTCGATGCCGTTAACTGAGTGCAAAGCTCAAGGCTTTTATCAATTCGAACTTGGGGAAATATTTACGTCTACAATGCACGAAAAATCCCACAAATATCAAAATCACCTTTAGTGCTTATTATGCTAGCGACGACATCCAATCGCATATATTTTATACCTCATGTTACCCTAATGAATACCCCAAAACCCTTATGCACGCTTCGAAGCTCAGACGCATTTGATACTAATTTTCAACATACAATTATAATTATTTAATGGAAGACGGCTATTTCTTAATTTCTCAAGTTCATTACTATACACCCTAATAACTTCTTCTGCGAAAATGTTGCGAACGACTTGAGTGACGAGTAATTTACAAATATTCTCCTTATACTTGAAAAAAGTATCGATTCCATTACGTCAATTTGAATCAAAACAGTTAGCTCTTCAACACAGTCTTCACTTAAGTATATGCCTCTAGCTCTTCTGCTGCAGAGGACGTCAAACTGATAACAGAGACGATATACCATTAAATCTTATTAGTTTCATTTACGCATTAGAGAAAAAACAACGCCAGAAATAATTCATTTTAAAATCAATGCCCAATTTTTTAGACGTAAAAATCAAAAATGTCTAACCATAGATAGCAATTTCCCAGTAACTCACCTCATTCATGAAATTCAGATAATAAAATCCACAGTACTCACGTAACGACTGCGGCAAAGAATACACTATCACATCAACTGCTTGCAAACCACTCACCTAAAAAGAAACGAAACGAAAATTAATGCAAGATTGAAAAAGTAACAAATCACTCACATTCTTTCTGAGTATATGTATTTATCATAGATGCATGCACGCAAAACTGTCCACAAACCTGAAATCATTAGGCAGGTGGAGCTTTGATTTTGCATATTATAATCTTTAGCACTGCACGGAAGTTGAGAGTTGACACGTCTCTTACCCTCTAGGGCTCCGCTTGAGCAACGACTCCTCAAAGAGGTACTTATTCAAGGGAGATCAAAAATAAAACTGCATTAATGTGCATGCATAAAAAATGGGCCAGGGCTATCGTGCATCGTCGATTCGTCTCCTTAGCAGCAGGAGAAGAAGACAAAAACACGAGGACATCGCATTAATGAAAAAAAAACTATAGTAGTTACAATTTTCGTGACTATACCTATAAAATTATGTATAAATTTTCATTTCACATAAATCATTTATTTTGCCCTATTTTTTGCTGAGGGAGGAGAGTGGTTTTTTTCGAAGAGAATAAGAGGCGCCGACTATAATAGCCATAGGCATCCCTTTGCAAAGTGCGTGAATTCCACAGGCGGAAAATCATTCACTTTGACCGGGAACCGAACCCCGATCTGCGGAATTCACACACAAACATGCTGGCATTGCATGTTTAGCAAAATTTACCACCCTCTCTTCTAGAGCCAAAAGGGAAATTGGTTATAATGCTTGACATGGAAATTGTTTCCATGTCAAACATTATAACCAATCTATATATATATAAAAGAAAGTCGAAAATCGTGTTAGTTAGAACCAGTTAACTCATAACTCGAGAACGGCTGCACCGATCTTAGTGACATTGGGCTCTTTGGATTCGTCTCAGCCCCGGATAACATTTAGGCAATTAAAAAATAGGAAAAGTTCGCAAAAAAAAATTCATCTTTATCTTAGAGATATGTTTTTAGGAGTTGATTGTTAAGACGGTCAAAAAAATAAGATTTTTTTTCGTTTTTACTAATGTATTGACTGATCTTTTTAACAATATTTTAAAAAATTTAAATGTTCAAACATGTTAAAAATATTAAAGTAAAATTAAAATAGTATTAAAATAATTGAATTAGAGGTAAGCTCAGCTCTAATGCCTCATTCACATTACGATCGTCCGAGCCGTCGTCCTAACGATAGTTGACCGAACTAGCCGTGTGAATGCAAGTTCTGACTATAGTTGACGTAGTTCCGAACGTTGCCACTTTACGATGGTTAGGCGCTGGGAGACCGGAAACGGAAGCGACAAGAGAAAGACGAAAAGCTCGTGAAGCTCTATTTTTTCCATGGACATTTCATGGATTTGTCCTTGGAAGGAAGAATATGAGCGGAAGAAAAATTATTCGGTAAATACACGATAAACACAGTAATATCTTGTCCATGCATACCTCAACAGCTTTGCTAACATTCAATTTCCCGTTCACTTTAGATGTCAGCACTTGAGGGCAGCACAGGTTTCAACCATCGTAATGTGAATGCACGATAGTTCCGACGACGGCTCGGACGATCGTAATGTGAACGAGGCATAATTGAGTTGTCAACAAACACATAACTACCGTGTGTGTAAACAAATCTCCAAGCAATTGTTGATTATCAGTAATGCCCGAGTACTCTGCATGAATTCAAATCTTTTAACTTTGTAATAAACGAAGACGAAGTCACCAACTATCTATCTGAATATTTAAAGTCCTTGGACGCACCTGGCTTACCACGGCACGATTTACAGCTAAAGTTAGGCTCTGTGTTCATGATCTTTCGAAACCTAAACCAACCAAAACTATCCAACGGAACGTGTTTGGTTATTAAAAAAACTGATAATGAAAGTGATTCACGCCACTATACTCAAAGGAAAATTTAAAGATGAGGAAGTTCTCAATCCGAAGATTCCATGATCCCAACTTACATGCCCTTTTGAGCTTAAACGTATTCAATTTCCAATTCGTGTTGCATTCGTGATAACGATTAACAAAACGCATGGTCAGTCTTTCAGTTTTTGTGATGTTTGTTCTCATGTGTCAGTGAAAACCCATGATTTTCTTATGGTAAATTAAACGTGGTATGTTAATGAGTCGATAAACCATCCGCTGTATTTCTTCCTTCCCTTCAAGAGCACAGCTAGGAATTAAGGATAGGAGGTTTTAGGCGCAGCTAATACTACGGGTCTGTAGGGTATAGAAAACTCGCTAAGGTAAGCGAGAGGTGTGGGGGCCCTCCCCAGACATTTTTTAGGATAAAAGGTTCAAAATGGTAGGTTTTGCGGCTGTGTGAACAGTTAAATATTTTGTGACTCATCCGTCCCCCGAATATTAATAACCAAATGTTTTATAAAAAGATTCTCTGAGCTTTTGGGGGGGTTTTAACCCCCAAAAACCCCCCTCGCTGCGTCCCTACTTCGCTTCGCTATTTTTATTTAGCTTCATTCGCTTTATCTTGCGCCTGATAACAAAACAAAAACTGTTGTTTATCAGAAGGCGCTTGACGCAAGACATTAAACCCGAATGTTTAGGGCACACCGTGGTGCGTTTACGCATTCAGCACGTTTACGCAGTGCATTTTTTCCAAACAGATATACTATAACTGGCGCGCCTAAAGTCATTTGATACGAATGCTGCTTCGTAGGGGCTTTTCTTACACTATTTTGAGCATCAGTCAAGCGTCGGTCGAGCGTTGCGTTAACCTGCCCCGTGAACGATCCAAGTTTACGCGACGGACTTATACCTAAAAACATTTTTTTACGGTTAATAACACAAATAGCCAAACACTGAATGCGTATAATTTTTATTTCATCAATATTTTCTCATTTAATTTATAAAAAATCAAATATGATTAAAACGATACAGCCGCTCTTTATTTATAAATGGTGCAACTAAACTATAAGTTCAATGAATGTTATGCGGTACGAAGTTCGCCGGGTCAGCTAGTATGAAATAAATTTACTATGTAAAACCTGCAAAAATAATCGACCTAAACCTGAAATACCTGTTAATTCTAAATGAATTGAATAAATGAAATGCACACTACCAATTTAAAAAAAGTATTAGAATAGTTGACGAGCTACGCGAAAAAAGGTATATGAACAGCATTGGAAAAATTTCCTCAATTGATACAAGAAAAAGGTCAGAAAATGATGAAAAGATAACAATGAGATGACGGAAGTATCAAGTACAAAATTAAACTACAACGGAAACATATAAAAATTAAGATGAATGAACGCTTTGCAATAGCTAAAACGTCGTTGGTTATTTTTCTAAAATAAACAAAGTTCACACAGGTTATGTCCTACGCTGGAGGACCAGGTGAAGAAACGCAACTATTTGGGGAGTACATTTGAGGAAAAAGGGTACGCCAGTGAGGACATCAGGAAGATAATTGCGCTTGCAAAGGGGGCGTTCATAAAATAGAAAGAAACTAGTGAGAGAAACGTTTTGTAGGAGTTAAGGCCAGGGCTAGAGATGAGTATGATCCGGCGTGTAGAGCTTCACGGTGAGGAAACGAGGACACTACGGAAGGAGGACGAGAGAAGAATGGAGGCGTTAGAGGTGGAAGAATGGAGAAGGTGAAGTGGACGGAGAGGAGGATTAGCGACGAAGTGCTGGACATGGTGGGTAAGGAGAGACAGTTTGTAGATGAGATGCGGAGGAGACAGAAGGTATGGACGGAGCGAGTACCGAGCGGGGAGGGCATGTTGAAAACAGTATTATCACAGGGTAGAATGTTGGGTAAACGAGGGAGAGGAAGGAAGAGAATTGGATTTTTAGATAGAATCTCAATTGGGTTATCCTCCCTTACCCTTTTTCATCCCCACCCACCACCCACCCGCCCCACCATTCCCCGCCCATCAAACGGACCGTGCTAGAAAGGATATCCATCGTTGGTGGCGTCAACGTCGCCCGTTCAATTTCCATATTTTCTTTACTTTTTAATGCCTCCCCAAACGCCTCCCCTCGCCCCCCAACTTCCCTCTCCTCACAAGAATCCGAATTGATAATGGGACAGCGGAGGTATATTTAAGGGGAAAAATGTATTGAGGTGGATGACATGGTTTGGGGACGGGTAAACAGAAAAGGGGGAAAAGCGAGTTTAACTATTATTGAGGCCAAGGTCGGAGCACGAGGGGGAATCCAATATTCTCCGATCTTTTCGTCCACGGCCGACTCGCATGATTCGCGCCAAGGAAATGACTCTCGAGCACGCTAATGAATAGCCACCGGTCACGATAACTGCATGTTAAAAGACTCAATAGTAATTTTGGAAATATTTGCTCGGGAATACCCCAAGGATCAGTATTAGGTACACTGCAATTACACTTTCGAGAAGTGAATTATCTAGCACTAACCTTTTTAACACTGAACTGGGAGGAGGTACTGCAAGATATGCAATCTTACGAAAATTTAATAAATGAATGGTTTTAAATTGACAAACTATAATTAGGTAGAAAACAAATAATTTAATGGTTTCGTATTGACTATTATTATGACTCATTTATCTCAATTCCATGTGCCATCCTTCGAATTGTTCTCATGTCAGCTACTTAAGTATAACTAGTTAAAGCAGACAATTAGTTACATGCAATAATTGATGAATAACTCAAACGGAACAGAATATTAAAAAATGAAGCTAAAAGCTTTCAAATGGCAAAATTAAATTATATTTCCATTTGAAAAAGCATTGTTGAGTGAATTACATTCCATGTGAATTGTACGATCAATATCATTATAGATAAGTGTACCCTTACTCTATGATATCATACGACACGACCCCACATTGTTTTGTAAGTAATTCATAAATAGGAGCGAGGGATGGAAGACGAGGTCACCGTAAGAAAGATAACAGAGGACAAGATGCGTAAGCTTACTGATAAACCAGGGTCAATGGGATTTATGACGGAAGCAACTACAAATTATCTCTTCAGAAATCTTTGACCTCTCACTGAGTTCAAAGTGATACGACTACATACAGATGACACAATTCTGAGAGCATAAAATATGACGGACATTAGGAAAGACACAAGTCTTAGAATATATATAAGTAAGAAAAAACTTATTTGTCCTGTCGTTAAACTGCTATCAAAAGGACGTAAATGTTGACGTATTTTAAGGAAACTTGAAATCCAAAATATCTTAAATGTCTGTCCGAAAAAGAACAGTCTAGTGAATCATTCCATGGGTGACATTATCGCATGATTGAAGGCAAGCTATTCAAGGAGATTGTCTCCATAAATAAAATCTCATTCGAGAAAAATACCTAATTCTGATTGAATGGCAATCCATTCCCGCTATCCGAAATCGATTTCATTGAGGCCCGTCACTCAGTGTTACCTTCTGGCTTTGGTTGAAGTGGACAATAATGGAAAAGGAGAACAACCAAGCTCCGAGAGGGACTCTTCGTAAGAAGAGATCCACCGCGATCGCTCCTTGTCATTTCAGTACATTGAGGAGGAATGTAATCACGACTGCGCAGTTCAAAAGCAAGTACTTTTCGCGCATTTCATCACAAAAGGTTTTGCTATCAAAGACGAAAACCATCGAAGCTCAAAAAGAAAAATCGTGGTGTACAGAATATGCATAATTCTATTCGCAATTTTAATTTAATACTTTTTCCAACAATCTGATTCAACTAACCGCCATTTTCCGAGAATTTAACGCGATTAAACTTTAACTATAGAGTTCATCTGCTTATAGCTCAAAAATTACTATAGGGACGTGCCTCAATTTTCTCTTCATCGCGACTCTAATCAAAAGAAAAATATATGCATTTTTATCAAAAGAATAATCAATTTATGGTTGATAAATCACGCAGAAAAATAGAAAAAAGATCATTGGATGCAATTTAAGAGGCATGCTCCTCTGTGTGAGCGAGGATTGAACGTGACAGCAATAGAGAAGTCATGAGTGCATTGGGAATGTTGTGCTACCATTTAATGACTGATATGGATCCACCGAGATCCGATGAGGTGTGTCGTGCGAAGAACAGTGGTAGAGATGAGAAATTTTCTAAAAACCCCAACAAGGAAGCAGAAAAAATTAATCGGTCACATCAGGAAGCATAAATAACAATAATAATAATTGTTAATATTGTGATGGGCCCATAAGGTCCTAAAGTCTTCACAGAAATAAAAATGTAGTTCCCTTTCACATGCTTTTTGCTTTCAGTATAATGGTTTGAAGGAAAAAATCGTTGAACGGCTAGTGGAAGGAAATGATAGCAGAAGAAGCCCTAGGATAATATTCGAGGAGCAGGTGAGGATGCTTGTAGAAAAGAATAATTACTAATTAATTAATTAAGTTTTACGAGATAAGCTGAAGAGAGAATTGAGTGGAGAGATTGGTCAACCCATTCCTCGGATTGCTGACTCATAATTATGACGACGAATCGACTTGGAGTGTGATGCTTCCGAAGAATAATTAAAATGGATCCTCCGAGTACGTAATGAGGTTTGTTGATGTAGCTGAACTTGAAACAAATCTGTAATTATAAATTTTTATTTTGGCAATCAACAACGGACTATCATTAGTACCGATTCCTTGGATAGTGACAACCCACCTAGGAGGGAATCGAACCCAGGACTTTACCCCGCCGCCATCGAGGCCTGCAAACAACGAGCCCGCGTATTACCATGAAATCGGAAATGAAGGAATCAGTGGTGGCAACAAAGAATGAGTAAGAAATCTCACAAAAAAGTGGAGTACACGGAACGAAGGGTACTCTTCAAAGTCAGAAGAAAGTGCTGGCTGAAGGGAGAATTGATTGGAGAGCTGAGTAACACCAATCTTCGGATCCTTGGCTGTTGAGGATAATGCGGATATTTAAACCCTAGGGACCTAGAGTCAATCACATTCGCCTCCTTCTCGATTTTATTTCGCGCATCTCCAAGGCGGAAGGTGATGGAGAGTGCAGCGTGGAAGGACGACTCAACCTTTTAATCCCAAACTCATCCGCGCCCTCACAACAAACGCACAAAGGAAGCTGAAAGTCCTGCCTCAAAGCGAACCTTTCACTTTCTCACGTCTTAATGACGGAAGTGGAGGAAGGGGTCGCGAGAGGAAGAAGGTGTAAGCTGAATGTAAACGGGCGACGCATATAACTTGGAATTGGAGACGTTGGCAGCATCAGAAGGTGGTGAGAACGATGAACGGAGAACGATGGTGGCGCGCAATGGGACGATGATATTACCAATGAATGAATCCAATGAATCGCTCAATGAGTTAAATCATTGATCGAGGGAAAAACGACCACGCGACGCAAATGAACCGCTCCCATGAGAACTTTAAGTGATCCGTTTCTCGCGCGCCAAAGGCAATCACTTAATGAACTTTCAAGCAATGCTTTATATTGGCTTCATCGTTGACGACATTCGAATTGGAGCCGAAATTCTGAAATACAGAAAAACCCTCGAAGAGTCAGACGAACCGTCACGAGCCACAGATTGATCACTTGATTGATTAGATTCCAATCGCCTCATCCTAATCCCTTCCGGTAGTTATGGTAATTGGTGAAAACGACTAACAATTTAGGTTATTCCTACCAAAAGGAAAGGGTAGAAAAGAAATCATGATACGGGACCCGTCTTCCGTAGTAGTGTTCTGCTCTCAAGGAAAGGCGCCATGGGGACAACGGCTTAACCGACGGACGGAGTGAGTGCTTTGTTAAGTTCACAAATGCAAAGTCCAGGGCGTGGCGGAGACTTGCCTTCATAGACTTCACGATCCCCGCTTGAGTGCTAATCGGAGGACACAATCCGTCCGTCGAATGGGACGTCAATGCGTGGTCCCCTTGGCGCCTTTCGCTAAGGGCAGGCCAATGACGACGCCGGGTTTCTCTCCTACCTCCCCCCATGGCGCAAATAATCAAAGCCTCGGGTCGCCTCCTCCTAATGCCATACCAATCGAATCGAATTCATTGCTTTTCAATGCTATTCCACGCGGGTGAAAGTATTTCACTGGAAACAATTTAAGAATGAATGGGTCGATCTATACTCATGGCGGCATTTGACGAAGACCGATTTAAATGCCAATGAAGCGACGAATTGGACAAGCGTCTCCGCGACGGACTCCTTGGACGGACGGCGTCTACGCTCTGCAGTGCACATCGGTCGAGGAAACGAAGACGAGAGGGCGGCGGATTAGCACAAACGCCGCCTGCACTGCTCAGGTGAGTGCAGGTGAGAGGGGGGAAGGGTGGGCCGACCTCTTAATGATGGACGGAGAGAGAGGCTGCGTTGATGATGTAAAAGGGGTGGGATGATGGAGAGAGCGACGGATGAGATGGGGGTGAGTTGAGAATGGAGAGGGTGGAATTGGAGGGATGCAGGGAGAGAGAGAGACAGATGGGGGTGGGGAGGGTAATGGTCGATGAGCGGTGGAGGTAGACAATCCGGGAAATGAGGAATCGAACGAAATACTCGAAAGATTGAAAATGAGTTTCACGAAAACTCACTCCGGTGGACATAACAGACAGGAGATACTTATACATCTTAAATGATATTTGGCTCGGTTGCATGACACACCGTAAACCGTACGAGACAGCGTAAAAAAACATGGAAGCGAGCATGAACGCCAAAATGCATCGTGTAGATCATCACCCAAATTTTTAGAATTTATGAACAGAAAATAAAAACTGGTGCGTGCATTCGTGCATGTTATAGTCACGCATTCCAGAGTCGCTCATGCATTTAGACATAAACTCGTACATCTACATAATACCCCGCAACCCGCCTAAATAGGCGTGTGGCAGGGGTTGTTAGGACAACCGCCGTCTTCATATAAAAAGGAAATGATCAAACAAAATTACGACTAGAATTTATAGTTAAGAGAAAATACGAATTCCCATACCTGTCCGAAGACGAGTTAACGTATCGTTGAACTAAGCCTTAAGGGACTGTATGGCGATGGGGAAAGCTAATGAGTTATTTTTTTTAATATAATGAGAGAAGATTTAGCAAATATATTGAAACATGTTCAAAAATAAACAGCTATAATTGAAACGAAATAAAGCTAATACGTAAAGGCTCATTTTACCATAGTTCAGCACGATGCAATTGCACGCCAGTAACCACTAATTACTTCCTTTGATAGGAAAATTATTTATACCCAGCAATAGATGACCTGAAAAAACAAAATAAGGTGATCTGGTGTGGTTCGTAATGTCATTACATGCCTCTGTTAAGGTTGCAGTATCTTCGATCAAGTGCTCACAAATGGATCAAAAAAGCCAACACAAGTCACGAGAGAGTGGCGGCATCAAGTAAGAGTGTGATAGTGCAGATAAAATGCAGAGGGGAGGGTGAGTGGATCATTCTTAATGGAGGGGGAATATCGGAGGGGTGGATGAATTAAGGTGACGAAGGTGAGAATGGAGAAGAAATCAAAAGATAGCATGATTCAACAACTCTGCAACGACTGCAAAAACAAATAGTGAAAACTCACACAAGCAGGCAAAAGAGACGGAAACCCTGAAAGTGAGGCATAGCGTGGCAATAGGCTTACAGATACATGGTAGACTTATTATAGACGGCATTATTGAGCATGGCGAAATCACCACCAATAACCTCATCTAAATTGAAGATGTAATTTAAACTTTTCTGAAAAAGACGACTTCTGAAAAGATAATTAGGAGAAATATTCCGGTTCTTCATACAGTTATCTCCTTGCGAATAAGTTTTGTTAACATTCTCGTCTTAATGCTCACAAAAAGTAAATAAAAGTCATATTAAGGACCTGGCATCCTCCCATACAGCAAGTCTCCGCTAACAGTTATAGACAAGCAGGGGCAAATCATAATTTTCCTATTGATAACAAATATAATAATCATATTTCATGGTGAATGTATTACCCTTTTTCATACAGATATCATAAAAAGAATAACTCTATATTCTAATAGATATTAAATACATATATGGCCGATCGAAGAGAACGGACAAATATTGAGTTAAAAAACACAGAAACACATAAAAAAGGGACACTCACAAAAACTCCTCTTCTGCGCTTTCCTCAATATTTTATACATAGATATAATAGATATATATATAGTTAAAGAATTTTAAGTATATAATAGAAAAGAATATTATAAAATGACTTTAACTTACTTTGAAAAATATCCATTTCTTTAATTAAAAAAATCTTATATTCACGAATGACTACCGCTTCTTGAATTATTCATATCGTTTTATTCTTAATGATCTTCACTTAGCAGAAGCAATCTTCCTCGCTTAGAGTGCCATATGATCCCAGAAATAGGCCTCTGACAGGCTCTATGAATAGGAATCCTAATGGCCCTTGGCACTCATTCAACGGCGACATTAGCCCATAATCTACTCCCAATACTAAAAGCACACCGTGAAAACAGTGCTCGCACAAATGACTTATGCCGCGACGATGACTCGCGTTAATTTTCGCATTAGCTCGAAACCATAAAACCCTCTCTATTCCACGAAGCCAAAGCATCAATCTTGCACGCTTCGATTGATTGCGGTCTGATAATGACGAGGGCATGCATCAACTTCATACTACACTTTTATGAGTGATCAGCGAGCGTCATACCCGAACCATGCTCACAGCCTTTATTCACGAGAAGTGTTTTCGATCGATGGTAAAGAGGTCGTGTAAAAACGGATAAGCAATGGGATTTATCTCTCGATGGCTTCTATTAGTGACTGACTTCCTCTTCTTTTTCTTTCCTCAGTTTGTCAACCCCTCTGCGCAGGGCCCACTTATTATTACTCCCAACAGTCACACAGATAGCACGTAACGGCCTTAAAAACGAAGGTCCCAACATTTAAAATGAACGACCACAAACACTGGATAGGGGCCACTTACCCAGGCGGTACTCGAACCCGCGACCTTCCCTTTAACATTCATCTTTCCCACCTCAGATGCCGACTACGGCGCATTCTCAACGTTTCGCTGAGAGGGACTGGCGCCAGAAAGACTACTCCAGAGCTCAAATATTATATACATGCATATTGATGAATTTCGGGAAAAATACAACACAGAATTGTTTTTCAGCGAAATTGTTCAACTTTTGAGTCGAATGCATGATGATTTTGAGAATTCCTATGAACAAAAGAAAACGTCATCTAATGAACTAATTTAATTGACAATGTATGTGCAATGGTTCAAGCTGAGGATCTATAAATCCCATAATTGAGGTTTTCGGCGACTCTTTCCGATTTTAAGACAACGCGGACACTTGGGCAAATAACACCACTCGTGCATACTCTATGGCACTTGCGAAATCAGACGAAAACGTATGTAATCGTGCATGCCTTGGTGCTCCAGTACCAAACTCAGCATTCAAATAGCCATCTCAGCACTCACAGACGTGATGGAGTACTCTATGATGTTTGTAAAAACCCTCTCACATTTTATTATTAGGACAGCCATCATAAATTTTATTAGGATGGATCATCATGGATTTTATTATTTTTTTTGTTAGGATACTTACTTGTAGAATGTAAGAAAAGGAGCACGGAGGAAAGATTTGACTCCTGAGTCCCAACTGGTATTTATAGAAGTCATTTTCCCTCCAGAGAAAAAACTTACTCCTTATCCGATCGGAAATCCGGTCATGTAAAAACATGTAAAAAAAATAACTATACAGACGGAAAATATCTATCTCCCACATTCGATCGCCGCTGTCGGATCTAGAAACAAAGTTAGGTTCTATGATGAAGTACTCAAAAAGATGGTAGTTCTTAGTAGCTCAAACAATCTAAGCCTACCACGAAGACTCGAAGGAACCCAAATGATGAGTACATAAGTAAGAAGAGTACTGTACAAAAGTAAAAGACGTATAACGCTCTCTATTCGTTCGTAGCAGTTTTTCACGAATCGCGCTCCTTATATCCACTGATTAAATATTTCAATGCTTGCTTTGTGTTCAAGGGGCAGCCCGACAAATGTGAAGTAAGATCTCTCTTTTGTTTAACCATACGCAAAATAATCTAACGACGCGCAGGACGAATCATAGCTTCAAATCCTATCGATTCCAGCCCTATGACACAGCAAGACATACCCCACCGTTAGGCGAATGGAAGTGTTGAAATGTATTTGAGTAATGTAAAATGAAATGGTCGGGAGAGGGGGGAGCGAATAGTCGTACGAGCGAACGGATATGGTCGATGAATCTCACGTAAGGGCAGAGGAGACGACGACAGAACCAGTCTAATCACACACGCACACACAGATATCGAGAGCGCCTTTCTTCAGAAAGCAACTGAGATGTTCAACGTTCCGTGAGCCTCAATGGAAAGAAGAAAAAATAAGATCGCATCTCACGAGCAGGCAATCAATAATTCACGGATCGTCGATTGACCCGAGGCGAAACGATCCGCTCGAAATAAAACAGCTCGAGACAAATTTGATGCTTGGACGATCCATCATGCAATCCATCCAACGTCTCTGAATCGCTCCACACCTCCATGATGTGGATGCCATCAAGTACTTTCAACCTCAACCTCTTTACTTCTTCCTCTTGCAAATCTGGTCTTATACCCGTCAGCAAACTCAGGTAGATAAAAAATAATCATCTTATTTTCCATTTAGGAATGGGTCATAATTGTGATATGAATTTATCCCTTAAGAGGATTATGCATAATGAATGCAGGACATATATGATACCCGCTACAGAGTAGACGTAATTATAATAACTCACGGGGATGGTAAGATAACTTACGGGGATGGATGGAAACACAGACATTTTTTGTCTTCAATTTTATCATAATTTATACCTATTACATTATCATGCGCTCTCTAGTGTTACTATGAATTGAGAATTTCAATCCAATTGTTGATGACTTCATATATTTCATATTTTGTGCTATGTAAGCTTTTGATTAATATCACTCCTGCCAAGATCGAACCTTCACACAGTAATACCCTCGAAGCTACTTAATGCATATATTAATAAATTCATGTTGTGTGCATCAGTTTTTCATCTACGAGCTATTAATATCTATCTGTATCGTACTGGTTAGTTAATCTGACCCTCAAGGGCAAACGAAATAATAAATTAAAACCTCAAAAGTAAAACAGAGAGAGACTGAGATTAATCACCTCAGTTCTCGTCGAGGGATTTCTCGTAATTCTAAGGAAATTAATAACATTTACTCCTAAGCGGGTTACATATAAAGTATATAATGCCACAGATATAAATCCCATTTACGGAGCAAACGCCATCATTATTGTCATATTGAGGTTCATTCCAAATACGAATTATAAGCAACCATTCGCAGCTAAACAATTCCAGTCATTTTTAGAAACGCGTAGAAGTCATAAAATGAGGGAGATACATAATAATCAAGGTATAAAGTAATATCAAAAACAGTACAAAATTATTTAATATCGAGTAAAACTTACACCACCTAGGAAACCCTTTTCAATTTCAATTCAACCATGCCTTAATGACGGGGTATACAACCTACTGAACCTTCTCCACCGAAAACATTATATTTCTTCATATGTCCCGCTGACACATCACCACCCGAAATAAGTAAACAAAAGACACACTGAATATTAAAGAGGCGATAAAAAATTCCTTCGTGCTCGCGTTCCGGCTAATTACGACCGTGAATCACATCCCGGCACGCAGAATCACGTCGCAGCAAAACCAGAAAAAAAAGAAATACACAAGAAATGTGAGGAAGAAAGCGTGCTTTTTAAAAGCCATATTCACACACACACCAGCCAAGGTAAAAAATTCATATATTCTTCACGGCTGAAGAGAAAGAAATAACGTCCCATTGCCGTCGACATATTTTTCAAACCGCGTCGAGTTCTCTTTCACGCAACATATGCGGAGATATAGGCAGCGACATCACCAGCGGGTCACACTCGCAGCGCACAAAAAAGGCGTAAAAAACGACGTTTGCTTTTTTATTGCATCTTTTAGAAACATCCGAGGAGCAGTGCGCCTAATGAAGGGACTCGCGAGCAGGCACACGCGCTCCACGCCGAAAGAAAGAAAGAAATAAAGAAAGAGAGCGGTGAGAGCGAGTCGTCGGTGGCTTTGGGAATTACAAAGGCGACCGAGTCCTCTCCAATTGCGAGTGCGAGAGTAAATGAAACGCCATTCAAAGAAAGAAAGGTGAAAAGAGACGAGAATGGTATTTCGTTTAAACTCATGTTTTCGGCTGCTTCGCCTACACTACTCGACAGCTCATGCATAAATTTCTAATTGTCGATCATTGGCTTTAACATACATGCTAGACAAGATGAACTTACATGGACTACTGTTTTGTTTATAATGAGACAGAAATAACTTCCATGATAGTTATGCTATTATCGAATGCTGCTGAGCTTTCATTAGGATTCTAACGAACAAAATATTCCAAGGGTGGATGGCGACATATGGTGTATGGTTCGACATTAGACCATGTCATTCTCACCTTCGAGAATGTCAGCATTTCTCAATATTTTTAAATGTAAGAGATTTCTGATAATGAATTGTTTATTTTGCATCACACGTACCAATACAAAAACGATTACAATGCCACAGAAAATTAGACGTCCCTAAAAAGCTTATGGCGAGATGCAAATTTATAATTTTTTATAGAATATCTCTTCTGATCATGGCAATAAATGTCATCCCGTTTAACCAAAGGAGCGTGTGTCGACTTGAAAAATGAGTCATACCTACTACCCAGCTGATTTTCAACTTAGGTCTTCATTTTATTATCTCTCGCATACATTTCGCCAAAGGCATTCCTTTGACAAGATAAATGAAAAATATTGAGGGATATAGGTCTCATTACATCGTATTAAACAATTAGTACTTACATTATACATTTCACAGTACCTATGTATTTCTATTAGCGGAGCCGAAGTAGAGAAAAATTTGAATGCTTACAAGTTTAAAAAACGAATTTATAATTTTTCACTTAATTTTGTTCACGAAACAGTACGTCTAAATTATCGTTTTAAAAACTTTCATCCGAGATTCGTTATTTCCTTAAAGTTATAACTAACATTTTGTAACAATTAAAAAGTTCCTCGACTTTCTAGGTTCTTCAGAGGAGTAGCCACACTGCCCTCTGGGACGTTCACAATAGCGTAACTTGCCGTATATTGACCTATTATGAACCTAATATAACCAATATATAATCCTTCAAACGCAGCACAAAAGACACATCTATCGTGACAAAGATGTCAACGCACTTTTGATTAAGAATTATATACCTTCCCACAGGTTAAACTCGACACAGAATGAGCTCTTCTCCTACATTGAATAAGCTACGTCGAGTTACACCGTTTTAAGTTGTTTAGACCCATAAGACATTCATATTGAGTTTTCTGTCTCTTAGCAACACCAAGTTAAGTCACTGTGAATGAGATCTGACTTATTTATCATTCAGAATTTCAAATCAAGCAGTACCATCAAATTTCCACTCCGGACAGAGACCAGTTTTCTATTTCCGACCTAACATGTACTTGAGATTGGAAATCCAGATCTCGCTATATACGATGTGCTAGAAAACAGAACGAGATTCCTTCATCAATCATTTCCTCCAGAATGCATACGAGGCACCCATTAAAATAGCACCTCGCAGCTAAAGACAACCCACAATATTGCGCGTAGAACTGAGAAGAATTCCAGATCATGAACCACTGAAAAATGAAACCTGTTTTAACGACTCCGCTCTTATCACACAGTCCCACATCCATAAACTGCGGTTGACACGGAAATTTACGAAGCCATTCCATCCGACAAATAGCGAGTGCGCCGTAAATTCTTGCAAGGGACCGACTACTACATAGCTATCAGCCGTACGCACTGTTTCTCCGCCTCGATTGAGACTTCGCATCCAAATACATAAGAGTAGAAATTATAATATATATGACTATAACGAACGACAACTACTACCTCAGGCTTCCGTAAGAAAATGGCGGTTGAAATAAGTTTTGAATAAATGCAGGTTTTATGACTACTAATAAACATTTCCCAAAATAAACTCCATAACTTTATAGTTCAACATTGAAAATAATGCAGTGGGTTGTGAATGAGTGATAAATATGGATGAAAATAATTTATGATAGTTTATAGAAGTGCTCCTTTCCCTTGGGCAACAACCTTGTCGCGGTGGAAAGGCTTGCGCGTTCCTATGACCCCTAGAGCTGCACTGGCGGGATTAATTCTAAATTATTCCCGGTAGGGCCACCCATGCCAGATAGGTCGAAGGGTAGGATCCAGACGAAAGGTAGTCCACGTGATGGTGTCACGTGAAAAACACTGTTGGAATGGAAGTGGGAAACCCTACCAACTATCTCTTCCCTGAAAACATGGAGTACAACCAAATGAGCCTCGGAATCTCATCGCCCGGGACCCGTCTGCAAAGGGCGGGTGTCGGGCACGGCAGCGAGGGGTCGCCAACATGCGAAATCCTTGCAGAGACTTACCATCATCATCAGCAGCAGCAATTAAAAAAAAAGGAGAAAAGAAGACCAAGAAGATGGAGAAGAAGAAGTCGGCTATAAATGTAGGGACGTGGAATGTGAGGACTATGATGAGGGCGGGGAAGTTAGAAAATATCAAAAGGAAAATGGATAAAGGGAGGATAGATATGTTTACATGCCCACTAGCAATCATAGGGAGGAAGAAGTAGATGAGGTGTATGAACAGCTCGAGGAAATAATTAGAGACACACCGGGTAAGAAAAAACTGGTAGTGATGGGGGACTGGAACGCTTCAGTCGGGGAAAAGAGGAATGGAAACGAAATAGGAGAATTTGGATTAGGAATTCGGAACGACAGGGGTGAGAAAGCAGCAGAATTTTGTAGGAGAAACAAGTTATTCATCACAAACACGTGGTTCAATCATCATAAAGGGCGAAGGTACACTTGGAAAAGTCCAGGGGATGTGGGGAGAAATCAAATAGACTACATTATGGTAAGACAGAGGTTTAGGAATAGTGTGAAAAACTCGCGCAGCTTCCCTGCAGCGGATGCGGATTCGGACCACAATCTAGTGCTCATTAAATGCAACGTAAGATTCAAAAGACTAATGAAAGTTAGGAAGGCGAAGAAATGGAACGTAGAAGACCTGAAGGGGAGTATTAGGAGAGAATATCAGGAACTAGTGGACATTAGTATGCGGGACATTGACAGTACTAAGACTGTTGAGGAAAGATGGGATAATATTAAAACGGGAATAGTCAAAGCGGCGGAGAAGTCAATTGATTACGTTGATAGTAGAAGGATAAAGGAGCCGTGGATAACGGAGAACATGATAAGGGAAATGGAGGAGAGGAGGAAGTGGAAGAACGTGGACACAGAACAGGGAAAAATTATGTATAGACAAATTAATAATCGATTACGGCGTGAAACAAAGAGAGCAAGGGAGGCTTGGTGGAAAAGACAGTGTGAGGAAATGGAAAAGTTCCAGAAGGATGGAGAAGTAGGCGCGATGTACGTCAAAGTGAAGTCGCAATCGGGCGGCAAAAGAGGACAAGCCATGTCTAAAATTAAGGCTAAAGATGGGAGAATGCTAACCGAGCGAGAAGAGGTACAGGGTAGATGGAAGGAATACGTGGAGGACCTGTATGATGGAATGAACAGCCCAGAGAGATTGACTCCAGAGGAGGAAAGTGCAGTGGAGGAGGTTAATCTCGGGCCGGAGATATTAGATTCGGAAATAGAGAGAGCACTTCGTGATATGAAGGCTAGGAAAGCAGTAGGCGTGGACAATATACCGTGTGAGCTTCAGAAAAAACTAGGGAAGGAAGGGAAGAAAAGGTTTTTCGAACTAGTGCGCAGGATCTATGAGGAGGGATGTTAGCCGCAGGATTTCGTGAAGACGGTTTTAATTCCGCTTCCAAAAAAGAAGAAAGCTGTGGAATGCGGAGATTATAGGACTATCAGCCTAATATCGTATGCGGCGAAAGTGGTGCTGAGGATATTGAACAGACGAATGGGGGCGAGGGCAAACGAGTATTTGGGCGAAGATCAGTTTGGTTTCAGAAAAGGGAAGTCAACTCGTGATGCAATAGCAACGACGAGGTCCCTCGTGGAGAGGAACCTAGAATATGACCAGGACGTATATGCCTGCTTCGTGGATTTTGAAAAAGCGTTTGATAGGGTGAACTGGGTAAAGTTAATGGATATTCTCAAGAGAATAGGTGTAGACTGGAGGGATAGACGACTGATTTGTAATCTGTATATGGCCCAGACTGCGCAAGTGAGGTTAGCGGACGGAGAATCTGTGTGGGCAAGCATTGGCCGAGGTGTGAGGCAAGTCTGTCCTCTATCGCCGCAGCATCTTTAACGTGTACGCTAAAGAGATGGTAAGGGAAGCGTGGGATGAGTTAGAAGCTGGAATAAAAGTGGGCGGAATGATGTTCAAATCAGTGAGATTCGCGGATGATCAGGCGTTGATTAGCCAGTCAGCTAGGGGGCTTCAGGCTCTAGTGGATGCGTTATATGAGCGTTGCGAGGAGTATGGGATGAGGATTAATCACAAGAAATCTAAGGTAATGAGGTTTTGTAAAGTATCGCGAGCGAGGAATGTGAGACTCAAGATCAAAGTAGGTGGGGAAAAACTTGAACAGGTAGAGCAGTTTAACTATTTGGGCAGCACATTAGAGGAAAACGGACACAGTAGCAAATACATCAGAAAGCGAATTGCACTAGCAAAGGAGGCGTTCATGAACAGGAAGGAGCTTTTGAGAGGATCGTTATGTAAGAGTTTAAAGAAAAGGTTAGTGAAGTGTTTGATTTGGAGTGTAGCTCTCTACGGTGCGGAAACGTGGACTCTGAGGAAAGAAGACGAGAGAAGATTGGAGGCATTCGAGATGTGGGTATGGAGAAGAATGGAGAGGGTGAAATGTACGGAGAGGAAAAGGAGCGACGAAGTGCTGGATATGGTGGGTGAGGAGACGCAGCTTTTAGATGAGATACGGAGGAGACAGAAGGTAGGGATGGAGTTAGTGCTTAGCGGGGAGGGGATGTTGAAAATGGTGTTATGCCCCGTTTACACCACGATCGTCGCGACGTTGATCCGTACGATCGTAACCTCAAAACGTCGTGTAGACGCGCAGAGTTACCATCGTAGGCCTTAGTACCTAACACTGCCGAACTTACGATGGTTAGCGCTAGTGTGCCAAGAAAAAAAGAGATCGAAATGAAGATCGATGCATATACGATTCTTTCGCGCCGTTGCAATCTTGATACAGTAATTGATATTTCATAAATAACTCTAATATATCAAAAATATATGGCAACGATTGAAGACATTATTCAGCAGGCAATGGAAGGACGTTAGGGGAAAGTTTTTTCTGATGTTCTATTTACCAAATGATATCGGATATTCTGTACTATACCAGTTTTATGCATTTCGTTATTTACAGGTTAACCCATAACCATGTATCCTTACATTATAATTCACAGATGATGGAAAATAACAAACATGCACAAAATGTTAACCAATTAAATCATTGTATACAGGATTTCACAATAAAATTCGCCAGAAATAACCATAACATTTAGATGAGGACATGGAGATATCAATACTTGTGCCAAATCAAGCCGAAATCTAAGCCTTTTCTAGTTAAATTATAACAGCAATATGTACTGTCTTTAATGCGTGAATATTCTTGAATGTTTTGACATATTCTCTCGAAGAATCTAGTTTCTTAAAGACTTCACGGACTGTTGTGACTAGTTTTAGTTTTATCTCATCATAGGTGGGAGTTGAAGACATAATTTGCTCTATGGTAATTAAAAACAAGCAGGTGAGGATTTATATAGCTATGACGGGATCCATTAAAAGTTACTAATAAAGGAGATTGGAACAATCTAAATATTAATTGATAATTTTGTAGAGGAATATGCCTTTGTTGGAGGATCCTTGGTCGTGCAAGAGTTTTCAAATTAACTAGGGAAAGAATATATGAAGTGATGTAATCAGACAAAGAGATTAATAAATCGCAATTATTTAATTTGAAAAATTTATTTTGGACACGTTCAATCCGGATGGAGTCGATATTATAATAAAGTGACCAGTTAGCAAAATATTCCAATTTGGAACGTAGCAAGGAGACATATCTACTGTCTTTACCGCACGAATATTGCTAAACTTTGGACAGATTCCCATAAAGAAACCTATATTCTTTAACGTTTTACCGACAGTTCGGTCTAGCTTCATTTTTAGCACATGAAAACATTAATATTCTTTTGCTTCTTAATTTCCAGGATTTCAATTTTCTCACGCAGTGTCGTCGTCAGTTGTTATCCGACACAGTTCCACAACGAGGGCAGCACTGAGTTAAGATGGTAACTTTTAGACGTGTAGACGTGCAGTAGTCGCGATCAACGTCGCGACGATCGTGGTGTAAACGGGGCATTAGAGGGTAGAATGTTAGGGAAACCGGGGAGGGGAAGGAAAAGAATAGGATTTTTAGATGGAAAGAGAGTAGGCCTTACAGAGAATTAAAGAAGGCAGTGCTGGAAGGAAAGGGGAGGCTCCCAAATCACTTCTTGAATACTCCATGAAAACCTACCTTAATCGGTAGAATACTATAATAATAGAAGTGCTGAGATATAATTACGATGCAAGGCCTGGTGATAGTGGAGAAACCGACGTTTTTTAAGCAAAATAACACATTTTCTAATTCAAAGGAGACACAATAATGTATTTATAACAGCGATTTGTGGCAACGGTCGATGCCTGAGAAGCACTAAACAATTTGAAAATTAATTTGTCTCTTAGATAGTGCGCTATATTTTGAATTTGATTTACACGCTTAAATTAGTGCATATCCAAAAAAATGGTACAAAAAGAATTATTATGCATCGCAGAAATTCAATCAAATTTTACAGTTGATTTGACTAATTTTCTTGACCTATATTTTTTTCACTTAACAGATATCTTCCTATTAGAAATACGCTATACGGTACAATTAATGTTTTACGTAAGAAGCGGCAATGTGCCTAAAGAACTGGATCGACATATTGTACATAATTCTCGTAAAGCCTACTGGGTCTGTACATGACCACCTAAATACTCAAGGCCTTCGCACTGAACTTTCTCTTTTCTCTGACGTCACAGGATTGCGGCTGGCGAAAAAACCGGAATCATAGGCACATAGGCGACAGAGCACATGTGAGTAGCGTCAGTTGCGATCCTTGTTGTTGTAGTGTGAGCAAGCGATTTGAGTTTTCAAGCCTTTATTGTGGTGAAGTTATCGATTTGCTGTGTTTAAAAAGTTTTCAGTATAGTAGGCAAGTGTTGTGTACATCAATATAGTTGTAATTACGACGGGAGAGAGATAGTGAGTGTTTTCCAGTTTCCCAAGGAAGGACTGAGAAGGAGGTGGATGAATGCCATCCCAAGGAAGGACTATCAACCTTCAAAGCACTCAAGAGTAAGTATTTATTTTTCCCTATTAAAATTAAGCATAGTAAGGTGAATATTTTCTAATAATTGAATTAAATATTTTATACTAGAGGAGTTAAACGTGAGGTAATTGCTGCCATATCGATACATGCATTCTCTTCTCATAAACTTTTCGGGGTTAAATTCTTTCTGGGCTTGATCTTATATTGTATACATGTGCACCGAATAAATTTATTATATCAACTATGTAGCATCAGGGATTGTACGAATAGAAAGCAGTGAAACGTTTGAGTTAGGAAATGGTCATCTGTTGGTCTCAATTAATTATTGCAGCTTCCTGAACTTATCCTTCGTGAATTCAAAGATTAATTTTTACATTGATCTTCAAAACGATAGTCACATTGTCCATGTCCTATTGCATTTGTTGCTAACTGTTCTATTTGCAAGAGAAGGATTTTAAAAGTTGTGAGTTTTAATAAATTTTAGTCGTTCAAAATCATGGATTAGAATCATTACTATACGCCGAGAAATATTTCCAGCATCATAAAAGTACCGTTGTGATTAAGGTAAGGTTATTTATTTGATCGCATTGATAGGTGTTAATGTATTTTCCATTTATCAACCGATATTTTCCTGAAAAATAGCTGCGAAAGCAATCCGTGAAGTAAGCTGCTACTCTATAAGGCGGGTGTGTAGGTTATTTGTTTGCTTTTTATTTAGTCTTCGCTTCTTTTTTCCTTCATCATATGGATCCTCAAATGTGAATCATCTAACCTTGTCATACACTTCTTTCTTTCAATGGCTTGGAATTATTCGCTCTCTCTCTCCATCTATCAGAATCTACTGTTTCAGCTATGTTTACGTCAATTTCTTGTATCTCAAAGTATAAAAAAGCTTCGGAAATACTATTCATATTAAATTATCATCAAAATTATATAAAATTTCCTTATTCTTGTCCCGTATTCGTAATCCCGTTCATTAGCAAGTGGTTGGCTTTGCGCTATTTACTGATAAAGTTATATTATGTATTAAAGGGTATTTAATCTGTCCACCCACATTCCATTATCATCTCGATCCTGCGTATGATGACTGGTGCTCATTCATTACTAAATGCTACTCCTGAAGAATTGTCAATAGTAATTAAATATGTCATCAAAATACATATCGTGATCAATTTGCTACTAGTTTTTAAATTTTAAATTTGTGGCTTCACATTTTTTTCTTCGCTATCGTGATCCTCAAATGACATCTTGCCATCCACTTTCTTATTTCTATTAGAAATCAAATTCCTCTCATTCACAGATTTTCAGGTTTTAGGATCCCAAAACATTTATCCTTTCACATTACTTAAAATCGTCATTTTTCCTTTGTCCAATTAATGTCTCTCGAATTTGGATGTATGCCCCACATCCACATACTCTTGCATCTTTCACATCTGGCTTCATTTCTGTTTTCTCACATCCGATTTCATTTATTGGGTTTTCTTATCTTTGCCTATATTGGGACTTGTGCTCGTAAAATATGCGCAACAAAGCATATCATCTGAATTTTTTCATTCCAACCTCCATTTTATCAGCAATTTTCTTCCCTCACCAATTAATGTTTTATTTCATTCATTTGTGTGAGTCCTTCGGTGATTGCTCGCCATAGGGTTGCATTGAGCGGCGAATGGTATCAAAATTCCATTTTCTCAAAACCGTCGTTTCCATTGACTTAATTGATGCATGCTCTTTGTACTCCCTATTTTTAAGAAGCTGCATAAATAGTCAAAAATGAGAAAGAGGGTGCTTTTACTTTTTTGGTAGTCATGATGACTGTCTATTGTGACCCCTAGTAACGAGGATGGATACTTGCCGGTCCAATAAGTTAGTAATTTGTTCAGAATATTTACCTTATTTTATGACAGCATCTTGAATCTTTCAATTTATTTCTCTGATATATCCATTGCTCAGCCAGAAAGCTTAGAAATTTGTTATTCTTACAGTGCCCATAAGTGTCAAAAACTAACAAGATAATCTTTTTTCCAGGGTTGCCATTAAGATGAAATCCTTTGGGAGGCACGACAGGAACTTAACTCATTCGATAAAGTGTTAACTCAGGCAGACAAAAACTGATCACATAAACTACTGTTCAAAGATTTGTAAGCTTCTTGATGACATTAAAATAAATGCTAAAAACAATAAAAAATTTAATGACTTTTTTCTACCCAACTGCAATTACTTCATAAGAAGAAAGAGGCACTGAGATACAACTTAGGTGCTGTTAAATCTGATCAATGATTGTTTTCACCCTGATAGATATCAGGCAATTTCCCAAACCCTTCTCGAGTGCTTGTGAATGGGCTGAGTTTAGGGGTATTACTCTGAAAGTTTCACAGACAAGCAAGTGACATTTGGTTTCTTGGTGTCCTCTCTGCTGGTGGTGAGAAATGGAGGTAAATGTTTCACACATTTTTAAATGATTTGGGTAGCAAATGGTCTAGTGTTGTCTGGCTCTGTGGGATGTTAAATCTGATTAATGATTGGTTTCACTCTGATAGATATTCCTAACCCCTTCTAGAGTGCGTCTGAATGTAATGAGTTTAGGGGTTCTTATTCTGAAAATTTCACAAGCCTGTGACTGTTGTGTTCTGTGTATCCTTTAAGTAGAACCTGTTCAATAATTCGTCCGACACTGAACAATGTGATTAAACGAGGTATTTTTTGACACATTTTAAAATCATTAGCGCAGGAAGTAGTCTATATATTATCTCTTTTGGTTTCGTTAAACAGACCTCATTGATTTTCTCCGTCGCGATTCTTCCGTACCCTTAATCAACAGATTTTCATCCGTTTTCGAGGTTGGACAAATTTAAAATGATATTTTAATATCCATAAAAAATCTTACGGTTTCTTAGTGCTAGCCTTGATACCGGGATTAATGCTTTATTTTCCCTTTTCTAATGTTTTTCGTGAACGGTATGGTCATGGATATTAACTTCATAAACAATATCTAGAACTTCATTCTTCTCGTAATTTGGCAAGAATTCCGCTGTCGTCTTCATTCGTAAGTTTTATTTTGGTGAATGACTGTAGCGCTAATAGTGCAGTTGAAGGACTTAAATCACTTCTTTAGTCTTAAGAGCCGTCAGGTACAGAAATATAGTCTTCCAATGCATTCATAATGATCATTGACAATTATTCCGCGCATTGATAATTATTTTGAGGCGAATGTGATATTGGAGGATAACTCAAACAAATCATCCAATAGATAAGTGAAGGCATTGTACCGTGCATTTGCCAAAAGATTCATTCCGTGTTTATTCTTGAAGCGTTTCGCATTGTTTTCCACCGGCGCCTACCCTCCCAGTCCTATGGTACGGGATCAGGGTTCCGTGGTCGTTCTCCGGCCGTCCGTCAGCCCCAAAGCTGTGACGTCACAACTCAGTGCGGAGGCCTTGAGTATCTAGGTGGTCATGGTCTGTACGCCTGAAGTGTGCCTCACGCTTTTCAAAAATTATTTTTGTTCAAGGTCCTAAATTATATAATAAACGAACAAATAAAATTGAAGAGGAACAATTTTATTCAACTGTTCTTAGCATGGCTAAAAACAATGTCAAAGAAATCATCCTTTGAGCGATTCATTTAAAAACCTCTGTATACTCTAAAAATAGTCTTTCTACCCCATAGGGTACCTAAATTTCACATATTTTAAAAAATATTGTATGAATTATTTGTATTTTACGGAGAATAACTTATAACTATGTTCTATATATCATGTAGGCGCAAACGCAAAATCTGATTTTACCTGCTGGTCTTTGCATGTTAAAAAATTCAAGACCTTTCGTAAGACAAGTCGTAAATCCTCATAGTTAGTAGTGCCGGGAGTGTGGGGCCCATTGGTCGCCTTCAATTATACTCACTAATCTGCATTCATATGAATAATACAATATGAGGCACGAATTAAGGAAGCTGACGCATTGGAAATCGCCTTTCTGAAGCATACTTATATACTTCTAGGATACTAGGGCGCATCGTAAATCCAGTGGCTGAAATCGGTATTTACTAACATATTTCACACAGTTAACACTTCAAGACGTTGTCCTACCCAAAATTCCGGATGTAGATCTGTTCTTCCAGTATATAACTGATAACTTCAGGATTAACTTTGTGAAACCTCTCCAGGTTGGAAATAAAGGAGTAAAACTTTGTCAGATTCTCTATTATAACGTAGTTACATCTTCAGGTTACACCAGTAGTTACATGTAGTTACCTGTAGTACACGAAGTTAAATCTTTAGGTTACAGGTGTAACCTGAAGATGTAACTACGTTACGAAACCCGGGTCGTACCCATATTAATATAATAGTGAACCTGACAAATTTCTTCTCTGTTCTTTCAGGCTTAATATGGTGGAATTCTCACACAATCGTAAATTTAAACGTAACAGGAAATTTTCCAGAATCAGACCTGAAGAAAATGTAAAACGTAATTAAATCGCTCACGAAGAGAGATTGAAGTATTCGTGGAAAATTGCCAGAAAATTTCTATTCACTAAACATAAGCGATTTGGGCCCTAACCTACGATTTTGGACGCAGTTTCGAAATGCCGCACACCATAAAAACAGGCAGACATCGAATCGCAAAGGTTTGACTTATAACAAATCGTCTTCTTTGATTCCGTTCGTTCCGACGGTGCTCCCAGATTTGGTGAAGGAATGAGGAAGTGTCGCACAACCAACATCACACATCGGACAGATAGATGGCGGAGGTGAGCATTCGCTCGTATTTTAGGATCGCCGTCGTCGTCGGAGAGAGAGAGAGTAAAAGAGAGAGAGAATGGGGGAGGGATACATCGCCAGGCGTTCATTCTCCACCGCATCATTTTTCATCGTCGCGGAGCAACCGAGTCGCACAATCGCCGCTCACCTGCCAACCGGCCAATGATCGGTCCCTAATGGCGGAAGGAGGACGTGTAGAGAGTGTCATGTAGGTAAAGCGGAGTGCAGCAGTGGGACGTGAATGAGCAGACCGCCAAGTGACCAGGAGGAGGGCGACCTCTGCTGCACTGGCAGAAAAAGTGGAAGGAAAATATCACGGAACAAAATATAAAATAACGGCAGGCGAGCGGCAAACGGAATCGATTTGCGCAATACATCGTAGATTTACCCCTTCGCCTATGCGTACATAATTTTCAACACACAAAAATAACAACTTTTTCCGCATCATTCAAAAATATTTCAACGAAGGGGAGTGTGATAGTTTCAAAATTGGGGCATTTCAATTTTTAAATAGTTTAAATATTAATAACTTTCTGAATTATAGTAAAACTCATATAGTATCCATTACTGCTGATCGATATTCCATAAAAATTTCCAAAAGTCGAGATTCGACAGATTTCGTTTTCCCATAGAAATCCCAATTAATACACGGGTTGATCGCGAATCCAATGAATAAAATTAATACCAAACTCATTCTTAATGGAAATTAAACATGCATCGTTGTTGCTGGGTGATCCAATAATGCGGTCCGTTATTTTACCGCATCCAAACCTCTATTTAAAGATGCAAATCTATCTTTAAAAGCTTTGGAAACGCTTCAATCTCCAAATGCGACCCATCTGCATCTACATTGCGTTACATTTTTGACGACAATAATTGTCTCACTGTCATAGTAAGCAACCTGCGCATAAAAATAATTTAAGATCCTCAAATCAAAAGACTGGAAGGTAATTACAGCGAAACTCATAATCCATCAGAAAAGCATGCATAAATGTATCCACCTCCGGTTTCAACATTTCGATGACTACCAATCGTCCCTAAAAGCCAAAAACATCACGACCACCGGGATAAAGCACGCATTCAGGCGAATTCGGCAACCTTGGGGTTGTAGCAGAGAGGCCCTTCACTTGAATCAATAAAGATCACTCCCAGTTAAGCAGACTGCACCAAGAGCCAGTCTCCGCAGGCAATTTGGCAACTAGCCAGCCAGGAAACCAAAGGGCCCCGGTTCGAATACCGGCTAAAAGGCAGACAGACTGTCCCCATCATGGAGCCAAAGATTGTAAAAGTCAACATATGGAATCGTAGCCTCGTCAGCCGTAAAACCATGACAGAATAATAAAGAGTTGTAGACGGCATTTTTGTTGAGTTTTTTAAACTTAAAACTGTAGGAAAATGGTTAATTGAACCGACCAAACACGAATGCGGAGTTTTACGTCTCAAAATAGATCATTACAGTGCATTCGAAATTAATGTCGGCTGGCGTAGTTAAAAATACAACTTTGCAGAGTAAAAATATATTGATTTTGATTTTATCAATGTAAAATTATCAAATTTAGCAATCTCCGAACAAGGGTCATTTGAATTCCGTTGAATTGAAGTTTATCGGCAGTATTCACGATAAAGTTTTCCGTCTCTATAGAGCCGTTGTTGTTAATCCGGGTTTTCCACAAGGTCAATGACAAAATGGCTTCCAACATCAAGAAAACCGAGTCGGTTTATATTCTTGGGTTTGAAGTACACATATACCACACATTTCCAACAATAGACTTCTCCACCATCGAATTTCCACAGTTTCTTTTGTAAATTGAGGCCTAAACAGTCAATTAATAGCTAAATAATAGCTTGTTTCCTGTCTTCGTAATCAGCAGAAAGCGCCCATAACATCGCTTTCATTTCACTCCACGCTGATTCGACGATATTTCCTCAGCGTGCTCAAATTATTCGCCACACAGGCGAGAGAAAAGGAATTAAGAGTCAAGTTCACGGAGTGAGGACAAACTCAAAAATCGATCGATTGATTGATTGATGAAGAAAATCCACGTCGAAGAAAGCGACACATGAGGACGAGAAGAGAACACGGAACGACAGAGGAGTGAGAACGCGGCGGAGAGCATCTCATTAAATAAAGCCGCTTCCATCCACTTTGTATCATCAGGGGATATTTCGGGAGCTAATTGGATAAGCGCTGTCAAGACATGAAAAACACACACATCCATCACTATCCACCGTCGATCAGTTCGTCGGATAGACTCAGAAACGGAAGGGGACAATGAATGAAAACTCCTTCATCGCGTCTATTCCGTGTAGGTCCCTCCTTGTCCCTTTTATTCCTGTCTCAGCCACCCTGAAGGAGGCTTGTCCGATGGGCGATTGCAATTCGGCGGATAAAAATAATCGATCAGTTCAGACGAGGCAGATTGATTCACGTAGGCCACTAACAATCGGACAAAAGTTATCGATCGGTCGTTGTACTGAACTCTAAACAATGATGCAGGTGTTTTTATTTGACGCATGTGTTTTTATGACCGGAATCACTTTTGTATATGTTTAGTTTGTTTTCTGTTTTTGAGTTCATTTGTTGTTTGTTTTATTTGTCTGTGAGCATGTTTGTTTTTGTTTTGATTTTTTTTGCTGATTTGATGCTATGGTGATGAGAGATAAATAAGAGATTGTTAAGAGGAGAGCCATCTTGAAGTGGATGTGCAATAAGATTAAGAATAAAATACAGTGTGTCAAGTGATATTTTCCTTGGGTTTGATCGCTGTGTTAGTGATCGATTAGTTAACAATTGAACGCTAGTCGCTAAGCACCGCAATGCACCATGGAAGCAGTTGAAGCCAGGCTGAAGTCCATCCGGGCCCACCAAACATTATCCGACTGCCATGTAGTTAAAAAGGGAAATTTCGATTCAATAAAAGATCATTTGGAGATGAAAAACTGTTGTCGGGGATCTAATAATAAGTTATTTATCTCCCGAGTCACAATCTTATCCGAATATTAAGGGCTAAGAAAGAATTTAAATTTGTCGCGATTTCTCATGCATCGAAATGGCGCTCAATTTTACAGTTATTTCTCCAGATGCGCAAATGTCTTGACTTCACCTGTCGAGGGGTAGGAGCATTCCATTTTAGCATTTCAGTTCGTGGGCCCCGTTTATTATTATCTTGATCATAAACAATTAGTAGCCCGCGTCGAACAATTTATCGACCATTTTTCAATCGGTAAAGTATTGAAAATGAACAGAACAACGATAACCAATTAGAGAATAGGAAGACGTTTTTGTGCGTCTGATAAGGAAATCCGGCTGCGACGAAGTGGTTGCTCTCTGCTGCTCCCGAAAATCAACAGAGTAAACAGATTCCTACCCTTGAAGAGACATTGCAGAATTGACAAATTCGAATTACAATGACAGTAAGGTGGCCATCGAAATAAATAAAGCCATCGAAGCTAATAATCATAAACTTGGGCCATCAACTCATACGCTATTTTTCAAAAATTGAAGCCATAAATACAATACGTTCAAAATTACCAAGCCTGATATATAAGACCACGAATATTACAAGATTGGAGGATTACAGTCAACCTCCAAATGTGTTGTCACCAACCGCGCCCTTGAATAGGTTTACCAAAGTCGCCACTGGCGTCGCAGATCCGACACAGCGATCCGAAGTACGCTATAATTAGAACTGCAGACTGAAATTTATGTGGGCGGTGATATAATCTATCATATCACAACCTAAGATGCTATTCCCCACGGTTATAAACAATGAAGGGTAAATATTGAGAGCAAATGGATCGCTATACACCCAGCGCCGCACTGCGGGCACTTTTGAAAACCGATTGAAAAGCGCGCAAAGTGGCGAGGATAGAAATCAAGGCAAACGCGACTAACTGTCGTCTCCTCCAGAGTCCTCTGAATGGCAGTTCTCTGCACTACTCTCTCATAGGGTCGAGTCGTTCCACACACTTCCACTATGGGAATTGAGAAATCCGCCATCTTTGTTCTTCCGTCTATGAAGTCTTATGGGGGAAAGTGAGATAGACCCAATATTTCATAAATACGTGATTCCTGTCGCATTTTCGGTAATTACAAATTATAATATATTCAGTCTAGATGTAGAAGGAACATTTTACTAACAATTTGTAAATTTTAAATCATGAAAAATAACAAATACATGCACTTCAGTCAAGTTTTGATTCTTTTCACGGGACGTTTTTCCGGACATGATACTCACACATTTAAGTGCGAAACAGGGTAAATCTATTCCGAAACTACTATTATTACTCTCATGGCTTCCATATAGCGATGCGTTCTCGTCGTTAACTATGTAGTGTATTATCAACAATCCAGAGGACTGTGGTCTCCTCTACGCATGTAATCCCCCGATGGCAGAAAGGATGAAGATGAGGAAAATCAAGAAACAAATGAATGGGAGAGTGCGCAGCTGTTATTCCGCCGCCAAGACGCCGCCAGCGGCACCAATCCTTGCTCTCCCACACCACCCAAGCCCCCCCACTACCTCCCTCCCCAACCATCCCCCCCCCCCCCCGGGTCGATATAGCAAACGACCTGCCCCACGCGATTGGAATGTGGCGATGAAAACCAACACAGCAAAGAGACGTGAGAGAGAGAAGACTTTCTTCTCTAGTAACATAATGTGAAACATAAATTCACTTCACAGGATTATCCCTCCATAATAGGAGTATTTGGGCCAAAAACTGGCAAAAAGTACTTGCCACCCAGAAATGGTGATCTAAGACGCGAAATCGGTTGCGCTGTCCTTAAAATTTGACTGTAAAGTAAACAAGCCTAAAAAAATAAATTGAAGCAAAAAACTTTGGTCCTCTACGGTTAATGAACTTTACTTGAAAATAATACCGGCTGTTACGAACGATTTCGCCTAAGTTTCTTCCACGAGTTTATTGTGGGATGAAAATCCGATGCAAAGTCATTGTTTATAGTTTTCAATATCCATTCACCTACTTCGCTAGCCTACAAGGATGTATAAATTGCTAATATTACATCACGAGAACGAAACAAGATTCGCACTTGTTATCTCGGGAAAAGTTAGCTCCAGTGAATGGGAAATGAAATTAGTTGATATATTGGTCAATAGAACTATTGCGTACTGCTAATTTATCTTTATAAGATTTATTAAAAAACAATACCATTTTTCCGCAAATTAACATCAAGCAACATTATTTACTTCTTCGCTTAGATATAGAAACTAAGCAATTAATCAACACCAATAATTAGCGGCTACTCATATAAACCGCCTGCAGTCAACGGAAAACGTCATACTCGAATAATAACATGATCCCCGGGGTTCTCGATCAAAAATCAGACCAACCGCGACTTAATACCCACTAATAAACCATCAAGTATCGAGAGCTATTAAAAACCCTTTCATAGAACGGAAAATGTATTGTTAACCTCCCTTTTGCTATTATTCCCCTCCTGAAAACCTAAATCACAGAGAGTCGATAACTTCCCTCAACGCATTCCACTTCCACAAGAGACAAAATAAAGAGAATAAAAATTGCGAGAAAGCAATTCTAACCGACACGCCCAGTAAACAGTCTCCTTGCTTGGAACTTGAGAACCACAAAATCAAAGAAATCCAGGTTGAGTGAGTGCACAGCATTACGATCAGATAGCACCCTTGACGGCGTTCGAAAAGAAACTCAAAACAAAAAAAATTCAATTGCCACGTTCGGGAAGGGCAATACGGAAACGGAAAAACAAACTTCGCGCATGTGTTTACCCCACGAGAGATCCCGAGCAATGGTGACCAGTTAGTATTTTACGATTCGATGACTCGGCATAGTAGTAACTCTGCATTCGATACTTTCCCGTTATCGCTGTCACTTCTTCTTGAAGATACATACTTTTCTCTAAAATTAATCACTTCATATACTCATAAACTTTTCAAGCTTCAATTCTAACACCCAAGTAATGTACCATTCATTTATGGCAGCGAAATCCTTTTCTAATTCCAATCTATCGAAATGGCCATCAATTTGTATGCTCACAACTACATCACCTGCGAAGAGGCGGATTTTACTCGCGACCGCGGTGGCAACGTGGTTTATGCAAAGAAGGAATAAAGGACGACCTATAACACTTCCTTGGGGTACACCTGAGGTAACTTGTATAGCATCCGAGCTAACTTCTTCCAAAACAACCCTATGTTAGCGATCGTTTACGATACCCGTGATCTGAACCTATTACTTGCTTATCTATATCGTATGCTTTCGACTTTTGAATGCGGAATCGAATGCCTTTCTGAAGTTTAACAATATAGCGTCACCTCGACAATGTCCGTCACTCGCGACTACGATACCGTGAACAAAGAGAGCTGGGTTTCACAAGACCTAATTTTTCTAAATCCACGATGTCCTTTTGCTGACAGATTTTTTCTATCTACATGACCCATTATCGAAATGATCATAATACGCTCGAAGATTTTAAAATAAATGTAAATAAAAACATTCATCCCCAAGTCCATCCGTGTGGATTTGTGCAGTTTAGGAATACTAGGGCTTAGACTGATTGAGAAAGCGAGAACTCAATTCGAGAGACATGGATGGCGACGTAATCTGCAGTAAAATCGCATGATAGGAGATTATTATTATATTAGTCCGTACGGAATTTCGTTCAAGTATAGCGGGATGATGGATAATTGTAGCTGCACCTAAATTTAACTAAATGCATATTGAGGAGAAACACAAATCCTCTGCTAAACACCCTGCATTACAGTTTCATGCAGATGTAGATTATACCTTTACAAAGACACGCGTTTGGAATTTCACGAGCCTCTATAGTTGTATTGATGTGCATTTATACATCGTTTGAAATACATTATTTGCATAAACGCAAAGTAACAAAACCCCTTACTTTAACTTCAAAATTACTATACCCCGATTAAGAAGTTATAGAACCTTCGGGATGTCCAATTTCTCAGCCTGTGTTTAACAAGCGTAAATAATACTGAGGGTTGGTCCACGCAATAATTTCTGGAATGAATTTCTAAATATTCCTTTGCAAGTCAACAGATCCAACCGCTCAAAAAACATCAGTAGCTCAAAACCCTCACTCACCAAGCCACATTACAAGATGGGTAATATTATAACGCCATTAAGACTCCTTCGTCACCGACAAAATTCAAATATAGACACTGGCAGTCGCTCACAATGCTAATAGATCACCCTCACCAATAAAACGAATAAAATAATAATGCCTTATCATTAACACGTTGATATGCGACGATCGTCCTCCGCCCTCCTCGGGTGGCCCAGCTATCTCCAACGAACTCTTCCAGCACCAGCAGGCCCCATCATCGACGAAGTAAGAGGAATTCACTCCGAAGAAGATGTAGAAATAATTTCACACGCCGATAGCACTCCTTATTTACAAATTAACTCCGAATCCAGCATTTATAAGACTTGGAAAAGGCACTACACGTGGAAGAACGGCAACTGCACGCCCAAGGCAACTGAGATATTGGCGACCGCGAAGACAACTGAGGAGGCCGCGCCATTGGGGCCCAATAGAAAGAAAACATTTTAAAAATGTCGTTAGAGAGGGTTGAAGACAACGGACTCATCCCACCCCTCCGCATCAACCCCCACCTCCTCCGTCATCACGGTGTGACAGTGGAAGGGGGAGTAGAGTTACCTTGGCAGCCACATTTTACTCCATGGAAGAAGGGTCCGACCCCTAGCTTCACATATGACGTAAACATCGGACGCGATTTACTCGGTTTTAAAACCTCTCAGCACGGCGGCGATGAGTGAAACCATTTATTCTCAATATTTTCCATGCATGAGTCTTTCCTTCCACGGGGAATTTTTTTTATTTCCTACCGGTTTATTAGGTTAACATGGAGTGTTTTGAGAGTTAGCTCAGGTTGGACTTCCCTCATCAGTTCACAACACAAACGTACTCCATTTCATTATATAAATAAACCCAGTTCTCTTCCTTCCTTACTCCCTCTCTCTCTCTCGCTTACCTACCTTACCTTTCTTCTTACATTAGTATTATTGTAACACCCCCTCCCTGCTGAGCAACCGCTCCTGATGATATTATTAGGAATGTAAATATCGGTTGATTACGGCTTATTCCCCGCAAAATTCGGAACGCTCTACCTTCAGAGCCGCAGGTGGCGACTTTTTGGTTAAAAGCGTGGTAAGTAAAGAGTTATTTAGAAGTCAAATAGGAAGAAACTCTATCGAAATATTCGTGTTTTTGAACATATATTTTATCACGTGGCGTAACCTACGGGTCTCACTAAAAGAAAAAGAAAGTAGCTAGAAAAGAACGGAAATAGGATATTATTACATTCACATCCCTATCAACCCGATGTAATCTAAGTGCCTGATAGCAGTAACGTAGATTACGAGCATTTAAATAAATCGCAGGGGGAAATTAATATTTGCATTCGACGCGACGCCTGCAAAGCCTTTTTTCAAACGGTACACGAAATTTCACATCATTTAGCAGCATATGTTATCAATCGAACGAGCACACATTCTAGAATTAAAACAAGGGGGTATTTCTTCGCTTTTATGCATTTGCACATGCGCTCACACAGTTCTCGGATTTTTACGCGATGCATTTTGCAATGCACTTTCGTATCTTCATTTGGTCGTGCAGTAAGGTGCATCGTGTAAAATGGGGTGAATATTTGAGAGTGCGATAAATTCAACGATGTGAACACAAATAATATGGGAAATAAGATTGGAGAAGGGAGAGGTTCAAAAATTCATTTTTCTCCGATTATGATGTTTAACAACAACGGAGTTCTCCGCTGCTTGAAACCATATCTTCCTTCAGGCACCTCAGTTGATTCCTTCACCAAAATTACCGGACAATAAACCAATCCGCAGGAGTGCCAACCAGCCGATGTTTATGCAGATTTCAAGCATACGCCTAGCTTAAAGGACTGGTCACGCGGTACATTAACACGTACAAGTTAATGTACGTTTGCGTGAATGATTTTGGTGAACCGGGACGGAACATGTTCGAATGCATGAACAAAATTAGACCAGGTTCTATTTTCCGTTCATGCATTCGCACAAGTTGGGTGGTTACACGGTGCATTTTCGTGAGCATTCACGTGTTCATACATTTATACATTAACCCGTACGTGTTAATGTATCGTGTAACCAGGCCTTAAGGTTTCATTTTTTATTTCTTGCGTGGCTGGTGACACCTTGCACGGATCAATGGTGAGAGCTCACCCCACACACTGCAGTTTTATAGCGTTTTTTCGATCACTACGAAGACTCATTAGGAGCGTACCGCATGGCGCATTTTGGTGTTTACTCATTCCCTGCCAAAGACCCTTGGGGTGGCTCGTAGGGTATTGAGCAGGAGTGGATGTAGCTTGTGATTCATGTAGATCTGAGCCTTAAATACCGCGGTATGTAGCAGTGAGAGCGGAGGTACATTCTTATTAAATCCTGCCCCAAATAGGTACACGAGTCGTTGCGGCGGTACGTTGCACACCAAGGTTTGTTTTTGAAGCAAGTGAGAGCCTTTCTTCAAGCAATTAGTGATCTATTTATATTTTGATGTTTTGCTATTGGTCCAGCATGGTACCTTCGTCCTCAACGTGAAAATCACAGATGATGGATTGATGTACTTAAATGTAGCTCATCATCATCTGGAGAGTGCTTTAGAGCTGTTCAAGAAAGACAGAAGAATATAGGAAATTTGAAGAGGAGTAAAATAAAAGCAAAGGTTAAAAACACGGTGGGGAAATGAAGAAAGGCTTATAGCATGGGACTCAAAGCATGGGAAGTGGAATGTTTCTAATTCACAAACTTCAATACTTAAAGAAAACTTTCGTAATTTCGTCAGAAAAGGTAAGGTTAGGTCAATTATATCGCCTGTGTGATGAAAACACAGGCGCCTCTCTTGGTTGGTTCGGGAACTTGGGAGGGCGCAAAACATAATATTGTTCAAAACCTGGCAAATTTTCCCACTTGACAAGGTTTACGGTATGTAACTTTCGCTGCTTGCGATTGACAAAAATCGCACACGTAAACCCAGTAAATCGCATACCCAGGAAACTATGTAAGAGTGAATTGTGGGTAGGGTCCAACAGTGGGGTGTCTGATTTAGGCTAGGGTGAGTGGTGCATGCCTGGTGTGCAATCACCCCGTGCCATACACCCTGTTGCTGGCATGCACGACACCTCTTACACGTAGATGAATACGCCATTACAGCACCAAAACCGTATAGCGGGTGGAAACATTTAATCAGTGACTCAAGTATTCGGTGTCGCCTGGGGTCAGGAGGGGAGAAGTAGCAGGTAGACGATAAGGAGCAATTTCAGGAATAGAAATTCAAAGTCGTGTTTCGGGCTCAACGCGTTGGAATTCGAAGATATCAGCAAATTAACAGTCAAATGCATTTTTCCACAAATACTTCAATTTCAATCCCAACGCCTGAAGATAATACAAAATGTATTAAACCGGTCCCGAAGTGAAATAAAATGTTGAAACTTGCCAGTAACTTTTAAGTTACTTATTAGGAATATAAAATCACTCATAGGGAACATTATTTCCTGACACACAATTCATCGTAGGAAAACAGTTCAGGGATTTTATTTAAATTGGAAATAATTGTACAATATTTCCTCAACAGAAAAATAATCATTTTGAACAAATATAACGGCATATTTAAAAAAAGTAGATTATTACGTTTAGTTGGCGTGATATGTACCAAAATATGATACAATTTTTAATTTCATTCGCACGCATTCGTTTAATAACTTTTCAATTCTCTGAAATTTTATGATTAATAGATAGTATGAAAGGAAGTCGGGCTTCATTGAGAATTAAAATGAGAAGTCCCATGTTGGGACGAGAGAAAAGCCGGGGTGAATCTATGTATGCTCCACGTTTACCTAATCAAATCGGTAGTATACATGTATAATAATCCACCAATTAGCGTAAGTTTACACGGAATTTTTTATTAAATACTATTCGCCCCACACGTTATTCTTTATAGTTACCTCAAGTTACTTCCAAAATATTTTACTAAAGGCTAAACTCTGTGTTAATCCTTTGGAAAAATAAAATAATGAATTATTTTTTTATTATTAATTAGTCAAGCAACTGTGTTTCGATTGGAGATGGTCAATCAATGACTGGGGTTTTTGCGATGCGGTCAGATAGGAGAGATGGGTGGGTGGGTAGGAGGAGAAAAAGTAAGGAGAGGGAGCGAAATCCACCCCCACGCGATAGAGGGGGGTCCCCAACCCACCCCCTCCTCCCCCTGCCATTGGCAGACTCAGTGGCGACTGAACCCCTCCCCCCAAATCCCGCACTCTGCTGCACTCGACTGCCCCAAGTCACGAAAATCAAACCCAGCCACAGTCGAGGAAATAGCACGAACCACATGCCTGCAACGTATATTTTGTTGGCTGGCTTCCTCCTTTCCTTGTCTCCCTGTCATAGGCACTCGCGATTAGAATTTCGGACACAGGGTCGAATCCAATGGGACCGGTTCATTTTTTTAATTATTTCAGATATTCCAACGGTTGGTTGAATTACGTGTACTTACCAGAGAAAAAGGAGTTCCCACGGCGATTCCAACAGTGTTTAGTACGCCACTGACCGTTGAAAATATTGAGTAGGTGCAGATCTAGAGGTTGTAGGAACGCGCAACCCTTTCCACCGCGACAACATTGTTGCCAAAAGGATGCAAAGATATGTACAGTGAATTGATATGAAGAGTCCTATTGGAGAGGGGAGACAGGCCGAGGTAATTATAATTAGGTTACAGTTATACTTACCTTACTTGCGCTGGCAGAATAAATTTATAATAATCAACCGGTTAAGGTAGGTTTACATACCAAACTCTAACCTCTATAATTTTGGAGTAATTCAATGTTATATCGGCGTAAAATAAATAGAAATTTTAACGCACAAGATAGAAATAAATATCAGAACGTGCACTCTCGACCCCTGGTAAGACACCGAAGTGTCCACAAAGGTCGGTTGACTTTATTAGATTAATACTGCCTGCCATTCAACCAGCCCGTGCTATTCGGCCATTATAAGTTTCCGAAACTTCACCCTCAAAACCCTGACTTCCATCCTTCCCTGCTAGCTATCCAGCGAGAAAACACTGCCCTGACGACTTTCATTGCTCCAAGTCACGATAGTACACCAACACATCGAAACTACACTCCAAAACAGAGGCCAAATCAGTCTTCAAAATCTATTTTCGCTCAACTTACTACTCTGACCAATTTGGAAAGGAAATGTCCCATTCGATGACTCTAAAACTCCGTAACTCGGCAGGATTATCTCTTCTCAAACAGTCTCGAAAGTCAATTCGACTATCTTTCACTTTGTGGAATCTTACAATCATGGCGAAAAACGCTAAACATGCAATTGATCCACGCTTTGTATAAAATCACGTCAGCTCAGTGAGCCACTGAAAGAGTAACTCCCAAATCCGTAGAGTAGGGTGGGAACAAAGTCAAACTTGAAGTTAGTTCTGATTTCAATTTCGAGCTATCATCCGATGGCGAAACGAATGGAGCATCAAATGGACGCGTTGATAAAAAACCACCACCACCACCAAACTCAAGTATGAACTCAACCATCATTAAAAAAACAAAGCCATCGTAAAAAAATTAACTACCTCCCTTGCTTATGTGTGCAATAAATGATTATCCTGCCATGGCTCACAAGTGCCCCCGACGAGGGATTAAGATAAAAAACGATCGACAAAGAAGGCAATTACGGAAGTGCTTTAAAAGAGTGGAAGCTAAGGCAAGTCGTCTAAAAACTCTGATTGTAAGCAGACGGGACTGCTTCGTTAATTCTTTAATGTTTTTTTTTCTATGTTATTTTGCTTTTTTAAAATGGGATATGGGAAAACATTTTTTTATATTTTCTAAAATTTTAATTCAAACTAGGTAATTAATTAATTCGAATTATTTACAACACTTCGATTTTACTGAGCTCATTATATTGTAATTGAAAATTCTGATTGAATTAGTTTTGAATTTTTGCACCTTATTTACTGACCATCACATTTATTTATATATATATTTTTATAATTAAAAATATTCTCTTGCAACACATTGTGAACGAATTCCACAAAATGTATCAACAAATAATTGAAGCAAAAAACATTATCGGCCACACCACGATGAAGACAATTACAAAAGGAAGAGTGGACGTACACTAATGAGAAACGTAAGACAGGTTATTAAAGATTTAAAAGAGGAATAAAGCGTAAATATGGAAAGGCAAGCGAGTGCTTAAGAGAGCTGTGAGGCAGCGGATCATGCATGCACAGAGGCATGGCAGAATTGCATCAAACCGATCTTCAGATTGTTCACTAATAATGATGGCACAAAATCGCATGGAGGGCAAATCAGCAGAACACACGAGGAACACTTACCACATGAAAGCGGAACGAACCCTTGCACGATTCAAAGGAGGTCACGAGGGAACTCGATGTTTTTGGTCACTGACAGACACCGTTGGAGGATGGGGAGCATTGCATTAATGTCAAACCTCTCCCCCATTATCTGCGATTCCCGAATCGCGAAGAGGAAACACATAAAACACGGGGAAACAAAACATGCGACTCCAGAAGCCCATTGCGTTTCCTGCCATTTTCAACGCGACCGACACTCGACGACAAAAGCCAAGAGAAGAGAGATACACGATCGGTCGCAGTAGAACACAACAGAAATGTACGACACAGTTCTATTGATTGGGACGAATAGAAGTAGGAGTTGCTCATTCGCGCATGATTTTAATTTAGATTCGCAAGTAGAATGGCTAGGTTTAAGTTACCGGGAGGAACTCGGCGATATGGTGTACTTTTCCACTGCGTATGTGTATAGAAATTCGCTGACAACATTTTCGCCATCTTGTAATTAGCAGTGAAATACGTTTATTTTCTGACGAAGCTGTCATCCATCGCGAAATTAGTGATTATTCTGACTTAGAAATTCCATCATCGTATTTAAACAACGTTCATGGGTGAAGCCAATCGTGGGGACACGAACTTAACCTGAGCAAAAGTACGGCGGCACACTACTTGCGTAGGTTATCCAACTATCCCCATTTATGGTTTTACCATATTAGAAGTCTTTGTGGCACAACCCTTAAGACGCCAGGATTCGTCAAGCATGTTGTGGGAAGATTTATGGACGACAAAGTAAAAGGAAGGTACTATTTCGCACTCTTCCATCTGAATATGCAGCGAGAGTATGGGATCTGGCGCAGAAACACTTCATCCGTGAACGGAATAAAATGCAAAGGAAGGCTGCGCGTTTCTTCAAAAACTGCTACGTGCATACAAACAGCGTTACCCAGATGTTAAGCGAATTAGGCTGGGAGCCGCTGAAGACACGGAAGCTGCGCTTGAGCAATTGAGAACAGATATCTATGAAAGCGACACAGAGAACATAATATTAGAACCCCACTACGTTTGACAGAAACGATAAATTAAGAGAGATATTTTGCCGCACGGATAGGTATGGGAATTCCTTTTTCTGCCGAACAACAAAGGATTTTAACAAATGCTGGGCAGAGTTTCGTTTGTGCATTTTCTTTTTGTTTGAGTCCTAACGCCACATGCCAAATTAGGCGGGCAGAGCGATGAGGGTTTAGATGAAAGTGTATTTGGTTAAGGTCATATCTTCAAAATAACATAAAAAAGAACTACATATTGAAATGGTACGCTTTTTTCCACAAATCAATTCATTTAACTACTGCGAAAGGCTAAATTTGATTATCTATATCAGAAAAATCATGGGTAGTCATTTTTTGGCGAAATTTGCTCAACTTTGAACTCGTGCATAACATATTGTTACACAGTGGCGTAACTATGGTGGGGGGATGAGGGGGATATATCCCACCCCCCCCAAGCCTCGGAGAAATAAAAAAATATCAAAACCATTGTCTAGTTTTCACTTATAACAACTGTATCTGGTAAAAGTGAAATTTTTCAGTGCCAAAATGATCTAAAATGTATTTCCTGGCATGTCAATTTTTAAAAAATTTCCCGAACCTCCCAATGGGGGCGGGGGAACTCCCCTCACCAGGCCATCTCATCCCCCAAAAGCATATTCCTAGTTACGCCACAGTTGTTCCATAAAACACACTCGTACATAACATACACTAGTACATACGATATTGTTAACGTGCAGACACCCCCTGCGGACATTGCCGAAAACTAATTAAATTGGCCTTAAAGTGGCGATACAAATCAAGCTTCAACGGGACGAACGGGACATGGTGCCTCCAGGCGACGTATCCCCCTCGTGACCCATTGGGGTCGAACTGCGAGGTCGACTCCTCACATCGCAGAGGAGGCCATATCGAACGAGCGCGCGCCATATTGAAGAAGGAAGCCAATAGCGAACGGTGCAAACAAAAGCGAAGCGGGCATTCAAAGCGGCGCCAACGCCTCGGGGAGGAAACGATTTTCCTTCCTTTCGATGCGACTGCAACGGTCCTCGTCGCTCACTTGTTTTGATCGGGAGAATGCAAGAGAGGAAGGGTTTACGCAGCCGCTGGATAAACACCTATCACTGAGGCAACTCCCGAAGGCTCACTTAAAAGGCATTCGAAAAGAGAGAGAAGCTCCTCAGGAGATAGGAACAATCATTGAACTGGAGATCGTGCTCCGAAGATCAACGAGGTACGATAAAGGTCGATGCGATAATTTAGTTAGAGTTACGAATCTACAGCAACAACTAAGGATGGAAACTACAATCTGACCGTCGTCGTTTATTCAGTTTCACGGCGAAATAATTTGCAGAAGAAGTCAAGAATACTTTTAGAGATCCTACGTATTATAGCAGATGAGACTATGAACAGAAAATCAGGACAATACGGCAAGTTCAAAACTTCATTCTTTCCGAAAAAAAAATATTAAACTCTCCAAACATAATTCACGGCGATATGAACAATGGCGTTTCGATGATAGACAATTATTTATGAGGCTATTTCTTTCATTATTAGAACCCATGATTTGCTCAGTAGAACACATAGACCCACGCATTCTTGCATGCCTTAATTTTATGATGCATGTCCACTTGGGGAGAAGAACTGTCGCGGGTAGCGAAATGAACGATGCGATAAGGGGTGAGATACAACACTTCCCAGCCAAGTAACGCACTTGAATTATTGGTGGCACTTGCTGTTATTATGTAGCTGAGCGAATATTGGGGAAAAAAATACTCACCCCTTTCCATTCACACCCTAACGTAAGCAATTCGGCAATTATTTGCCTTAGGGGGCCTTGAGAGGCGTTCAGGTTGCCTGCACTGGTAATTATTTTTTTCGGTTTCCACCTATCAGAAAACCATTATTTTTATTGAATTATTTCCTTTTTTCGAGTATTCTACGGTTTAAGGTCGCTTTGCATTGATTATTTAAAAAGTATTCTTCATGGACTTCCCTCTTTCAATTTACGATAAGCCTTAATTCCTAATCCTCTTTTTTCTATTCCTTCCTCTCCTCGTTCTCCCAATATTTTGCCCTCCAACACTTTTTTAAATATCCCAAGGTTTTCATTCAAGTAAAAAAATCTCATTTCCATAATACCGAAATATATATCGTCATTGTCAGTTTTTACCGAGCCTACCGCAGTTATTATGGAACTATGGTCTCCGCTGGCGTTTTTTTATGAAACCCGCCTGATTTTCTAAAAACCTTTTCGACTACAGGGCTATAGTTGTAATCGCTAATATTATCGAATTTTGAGAAAATTTCGAACCAGATATGTCAGTTCAGGTGCGGAGTGAAGTCAGTAGAAATAAGTGCCCACGTGCTGGTTGTTTTGAGGGGGAGTGCATGGCGGGCAGTCACTAATAACATTTCGTGGGGGGGTCGATGACCCCCCCCCACCTCCTCAGGCTGCCCAAGCGGTGTCTCGCTGCATTTAAGTATACCGGGACTAGCCACGGTGATACCACCTTGTCCGGTATAGTCCACAAATTTGCTCGGTAACTTAACTGGCTAAAGGACTCGGCTGGAAATCGAGGGATCCGGGTTCGAATCCCGGTCAAGGCGAATAATTTTTCCTCTCTGGATTTTTCGCACGTGCTTCGCTGCGTTTCATATGGAAAAATCAGATCAGATATCAAATATTATTCAGGAAATTAACGACATTATTACAAGTTTCCATATTCCACATAGAAAAAAAATCAACGTCGTTTCACTGAATGCTATTTGGAGCGCATGTACCGCACTGATTACCTTGACATGCATTTGTATTCCTACGGCATTTCTTTCCTGAGAAGCACCATCTCTGAAGTCTATCATAATTGTTATCAAAGTACTATGACATCGTGGTTAAGTTTGCATTTTGCAGATTACCCAACCTAATGCCTCCTCCCCTCATAGCATATCCCTCATCACCAAGGTCTACTCCCTTTCATTCAGCCCTAAATTCCTTTTCATTACTTCCTCTCCTGTATTAGTGACCTCGGTTTCCCATCTGGAAGCTTTCCCTCTTCACCCACCACGAACAGAACTCTAAAGTTAGAAGGATTAATGTGAGTGGGTTCAATTAAAAATCGAAAAATATTTTTTCATTTATTTTAGATTCGAAAGTATTGATTGTATATTAACTATTTTACATTACTCGTACGCAGAAAAATACAGAAAATTAGGCGTTATTATTATTTCGTCAATACGCAGAACAAAGAGAAAAAACCTTGCCGCGAAATTTAAATGAATTATTGTTTAAATAATATCTCAGGTATGCATGGCAATAATTCTTACCTCATTTAACAAATTGTTATGTGTTTTAATTCAGGACTTAATCGATTCAAGGCGCTTTTCTGAAAGGTGGGCCCCGTTGAGTTTTTAAGCACATCCAATAACTTATGGACTATGTTCACTACCATTACGAAGCACCGTAAGTCATGTTGGTGCACTTTTCAATGCAAAATATGTCGGTACTGAATAAGTTGGATGAACTGCTCTCGCTGGGGTAGTTAGACCATTTTAGGATAGGTAAGCACACCTATGCTAATACGTTGATAGGTATATGACGGATTTTCGGTATGTTTCAGGTATAAATTGTTTGTATGGGAATCGGAAACTACGTGAACTCTTTTATCCTGAGATGATAGAATCCTAAAACACGCTGAATTATATTAGACGTTACCGGCTAAGTCCTTTCCCTTGGGCTACAACCTTGTCGTGGTGGAAAGGCTTGCGCGTTCCTATGACCCCTAGAGCTGCACTGGCGGGATTAATTCTAAATTATTCCCGGTAGGGCCACCCATTCTAGAAGCTCGAAGGGTAGGATCCAGACGAAAGGTAGTCCTCGTGATGGTGTCACGTGAAAAACACTGTTGGAATGGAAGTGGGAAACCCTACCTACTACCAATTCCCTGAAAACATGGAGTACAACCACGTGAGCCTCGGAATTTCATCGCCCGGGACCCGTACGCAAAGAGCGGGTGTCGGGCACGGCAGCGAGGTCGGCAAGGTCCTCGGGGTCGCCAACATGCGAAATCCTTGCAGAGACTTATCATCATCATTATCATCAGCAGCAGCAATGAAGAAAGAAGAAAAGAAGACCAAGAAGATGGAGAAGAATAAGTCGACTATAAATGTAGGGACGTGGAATGTGAGGACTATGATGAAGGCGGGGAAGTTAGAAAATATCAAAAGGAAAATGGATAAAGGGAGGATAGATATCTTAGGATTATGCAAGGTGAGGTGGAAGGATGGGGGGACTATTGGAGTGATGGGTATAAGGTCATATATAGTGGAGGGGAAGAAAGCCAGCGAGGGGTAGCTTTAGTATTAAACGGGAAGATGGGTAGGCGTGTGGTTGGTATACACCACGTAAGCGATAGGATTCTGGTGGTAGAAATTGAGTCGCGGCCCACCAGACTTGTGGTGGTCCAAGTTTACATGCCCACTAGCAATCATAGGGAGGAAGAAGTAGATGAGGTGTATGAACAGCTCGAGGAAATAATTAGAGACACACCGGGTAAGAAAAAACTGGTAGTGATGGGGGACTGGAACGCTTCAGTCGGGGAAAAGAGGAATGGAAACGAAATAGGAGAATTTGGATTAGGAATTCGGAACGACAGGGGTGAGAAAGCAGCAGAATTTTGTAGGAGAAACAAGTTATTCATCACAAACACGTGGTTCAATCATCATAAAGGGCGAAGGTACACTTGGAAAAGTCCAGGGGATGTGGGGAGAAATCAAATAGACTACATTATGGTAAGACAGAGGTTTAGGAATAGTGTGAAAAACTCGCGCAGCTTCCCTGCAGCGGATGCGGATTCGGACCACAATCTAGTGCTCATGAAATTCAGCGTAAGATTCAAAAGACTAATGAAATTTAGGAAGGCGAAGAAATGGAACGTAGAAGCCATGAAGGGGAGTATGAGGAGAGAATATCAGGAACTAGTGGACATTAGTATACGGGAGATTGAAAGTACGAAGACTGTTGAGGAAATATGGGATAATTAAAACGGAAATAGCCAATGCGGCGGAGAAGTCAATTGGCTACGTGGACAGTGGAAGGATGAAGAAGCCGTGGATAACGGAGGCATAGGTAAAAGAAATGGAGGAGAGAAGGAAGTGGAAGAACGTGGACACAGAACAGGGCAAAAGAATGTATAGGGAATTGAATAATCGATTACGACGTGAAACTAAGAGGGCAAGGGAGGCATGGTGGAAAAGACAGTTTGAGGAAATGGAAAAGTTCCAGAAGGATGGAGAAGTAGGCGCGTTGTACGCCAAAGTTAAGTCGCTATCGGGCGGCAAAAGAGGACAAGCCATGTTTAAAATTAAGGCTAAATTTGGGATGATGCTAACCGAGCGAGAAGAGGTACAGAGTAGATGGAAGGAATACGTGGAGGATCTGTATGACGGAAGAAACAGGCCGGAGAGATTGAGTTTAGAGGAGGAAAGTGCAGTGGAGGAAGATAATCTTGGGCCGGGGATATTAGATTTGGAAATAGAAAGACCACTTCGTGATATGATGGCTAGGAAAGCAGTAGACGTGGACAATATCCCGTGTGAGCTTCTGAAGAATCTAGGGAAGGATAGTAAGAAAAGGTTTTTCGAATTAGTGCGCAGGATCTATGAAGAGGGATTTTGGCCGGAGGATATCGTGAAGACAGTTTTAATTCCGCTTCCGAAAAAGAAGAAAGCTGTGGAATGCGGAGATTATAGAACTATCAGGCTAATATCGCATGCGGCGAAAGTGGTGCGGAGGATATTGAAAAGACGAATGGGGGCGAGGGCAAACGAGTATTTGGGCGAAGATCAATTTGGTTTCAGAAAAGGGAAGTCAACTCGTGATGCAATAGCAACGACGAGGTCCCTCGTGGAGAGGAACCTAGAATATGACCAGAACGTATATGCCTGCTTCGTGGATTTTGAAAAAGCGTTTGATAGGGTGAACTGGTAAAGTTAATGGATATTCTGAAGAGAATAGGTGTAGATTGGAGGGATAGACGACTGATTCGCAATGTTTATCTGGCCCAGACTGCGCAAGTGAGGATAGCGGACGGAGAATCTGTGTGGGCAAGCATTTGCCGAGGTGTGAGGCAAGGCTGTCCTCTATCGCCGCTGCTCTTTAACGTGTACGCTGAAGAGATGGTATGTGAGACTCAAGATAAAGGTGGGTGGTGAAAAACTTGAGCAAGTTGAGCAATTCAACTATTTAGGCAGTACGTTAGAGGAAAACGGATACAGTAGTGAGGACATAAGGAAGAGAATCGCATTAGCGAACGAGGCGTTCATGAACAGGAAGGAGCTTCTGAGAGGATCGTTTCTTAAGAGTTTAAAGAAAAGGTTAGTGAAGAGTTTGATTTGGAGTGTCGCTCTCTACGGTGCGGAAACGTGGACACGAAGGAAAGAAGACGAGAGAAGATTGGAGGCATTCGAGATGTGGTTATGGAGAAGAATGGAGAGGGTGAAATGGAAGGAGAGGAAAAGGAACGACGAAGTGCTGGACATGGTGGGTGAGGAGACGCAGCTTTTAGATGAGATACGGAGGAGACAGAAGGTATGGATGGAGTTAGTGCTTAGCGGGGAGGGGATGTTGAAAATGGTGTTAGAGGGTAGAATGTTAGGGAAACCGGGGAGGGGAAGGAAAAGAATCGGATTTTTAGATTGAAAGAGAGTAGGCCTTACAGAGAATTAAAGAAGGCAGTGCTGGAAGGAAAGGGAGGCTCCCAAATCACTTTTGGGAGCCACCCTTTTCACAAAGTTTTGCATGGAGTATTTTTCTAATTACCCAGGCCTGTCTCCTCCTTCATGGGCTTAACTCTTCAATTCACAATTCAGCCTGCTCCCTTTCATTCTACCTTTCAAACCTCATGAATCACTCCAACCGAGAAATAAAGGAGAATTTTTTTAGTACGCATTGCATATGTTCGATTAAAAAAATTGAAAAAAAAATTCCTGCATTAACCATTTTTCAAACCTTACACCTCTTGCCGGGGGATGACCTTTGCCCTAACAGGGCAATGCGCTCATCCTCGCCCTCGTGAAACCCGGCGGGAAACGATCCCACGACCTTCGAATTGTCAATCGAGGATCCCCGCCGCTACCTTGGGCGAATTTTAATTGTGCTATTATTGCCTTATATTCATGTGCGGTTATATATGGTTATCACACCACATGCAATCATGAAAATATTCCACCGGTTAAAGCAAGTGAACTTGCAGGGTCTTTCCATTTAGATGAGCTAGCTCAGGTTGGACCTCTCTTACATTAAAATTAAATACATTAAAACCTAATCCCTTACAATTTTTCTAAAAATCCTATTCTCTATCTTCCTCTCCCTCGTTTACCCAATATTCTACCCTCTAATACTGTTTTCGACATTCCCTCACAGCTAAGTACCTGTTTCATCTATACCATCTGTCTCCTCCGTGTTTCGTTAAAAAGCTGCCTGTCCTCACCCACCACATCCAGTACTTCGCCGTCACTCCTGGTACAGCAAAATTCCCATCCATGGCAAATGGCCATCCTCCAATAAATTACGGTCCAGTCACACCCAAAGATTTGGGTTTTGAGATTTCCAACTATATCTCCGACAATGATGAACCACTCCTCCCCCTCTTCACCTATCCATACCTTACTCGAGTGCTTCTTCGATTGACTTTGTAGAAATAAGCCATCGACATACCTAGACCTGTTTCTGTGGCTGCCATTTTGTCCGTTGGCCGGCTGTTTTTCCCATCTAGTGGCTTCTTCCCGCAGTTTTCAGTGAATGCAAGAGAGGGAGCCACATTGGACGAGGAAGTGTCCGTGGATTTAACACTCATTTCAATGGAAGGCGCTTTTTCGCTCACTCATCACAGCACAACCTAAAATACTTGAGGTACAGCCATGAAATTATTCAAGCACGGATTTTTGCTAGGAATAATTTTAGGAGAACCTCTAACCCGATTGATGTAAACGTTGTGATGCACACAAGAAATGCATTGGATTCCGAGCAGACCTTTTTTCTTACGCACAATTTTCAGTTACCTCACACTCAAGATATTGGTTGAAATTTTTGTGTCATTACTCGGAGAAGGGAATGATGTCAATATTTGTTTTGTTACATTTTTCAATGCGCTGGGTTTTCTTCTCATATTTGAATATTCAGACACAAATGTGTCCACTTTCCTTCCACGACAGCAATAGAAGTTAATGTGTACGTAGCGACAAGCCGTAAACATTTATTCAAAACACACAATTCCAAAACTGATATTACCAAACCCTACTTTAAATAATAAATAAACCAATGCTTCAATAAATTTAATGCCATACCTAAGTCTCTACTACCAAGAAGTTCAATTCACTTACAGGAAATTCAACCGGAATTTTTCTCTCGTATATAAATATCCTGAACGATAAAGCCGGCCGCACACCGGATACGACATGGCGGGACGTTTTGCGCCTGCAGGCGCCTTGTGCGACGTGGTTTGCATTTGTCTGAATGGAAGTTCCGCACACTGTATCGGCCACGGCAAGGCGAAGAACTGCCTTTTCAATTTTCGTCCGTCGGGCAAAAGGCTTCCGACAAATCATTCTGCGCTTACGCGTGGATCGCCGCCACAGGCAGTGCTAGTACAGCGACAGGCGTAATGAGTAGCTTCCAGTTTTATCTAGTTGTTTAGGGAACTGGTGAAATCATAAATCTTACCTTAATGTGATCAGGAGTCTTTCCTCCTGAGCTATACCCTGCCTATAGTTTTTGATTCGATTTTTAGATTGTTAGGGTAACTAAGCCAGGAATAAAATCATATGTTGTTGGTTTCGTAGGATAGATAGTTATAGATAATAGATATAGATAATAGATAATAGTTAAAATAACTTTCTTTTTTAATCCTTGCCAATGAAACATAGGAAGACACATTTTACTACGTGCCCACAAGGCGCTCACACCCGCGTGTTGACGCTCACGTGTACGGCGGATAGGCACAAAAATCGCTGTTATTCCCTTACTTGCGAGAACTTGCAGCTGATTTTTTACTAATTTCTTTGTAATACGTGCTTCTTGACACCAATTTAAGTTTCCGCGCAAATCGACGTCACTTTTTTATAACTCAACATTTAAATGAATTTTTACAACAAAAAAATTACTCCTCCTCACTTACTCCTACAACAATCATCTATGTCGCAAGTTATTTTTCCAAAATAATTGTCAACGTAAGGCCAAAATAAAATCTAATATACGTAATATCCGAAAACACAAACGGAAAAAGCATGTTTCCGTTAGAAATAGCGCAAAATTGACGCAATATATCAAAGTTAACAATTTTTTATAAAAAACTAAGCATGAAGTGTGATGCCCGAGACTTATTACATCATAACTTATATTGTCAAATCAAGTTTCAAAAAAGTCTAAAAAATTAGTTTTGTCCACCTTTTTCTGAATCCGGACCACTGTGTGCCGTGCCTTAGCCGTTGTGTGGCCAGTCTAACACGGCAACCCGACTGATTGCAAGCCCAATTATTAAGTCAGAGTGCTGAAAAGTGTTAACTGGTGAGTTTACAACGGTTTTTCGTTTTAACATAGCCCCGTATGGACAACATTAAATACCATAAGTAGAGGGACTTTCTATTTTATCATTAAAAGTTAACTTCCATCGGTTGAAAAGTATACTGAAGCAACATTTTAAGGGATTTTCAAACTTTATTTTACTCACACAATTATTATAGCATTATTCACGACGTTGAGATCTTATTTTTTTAACCATCGGATATGCGGGAAAAAGTTTCGTAGAACCCTCCGGGATTCTACAAGTTCTACTTAGATTTTGGGGAAATGATTAAACATTACTCAACCTTTTCTAACCCAGACCGTGCTTCTGGGAGATATTAAATTCCTAGACTTCTCATTTTTAAAATGTGAAAATTTTCAACTCAAGTCATAATTATTGTGGCAGCTACATAATTCGCCATTAAACTTTACACCACAAAATAACACGTAGTTTAAAACTCTTCTGAATAGAGCTGAAAATGTAAACATTTTTTTTTGTTACTTTGAAGCAACATTTGGTCATAACGGGTTTAGAGGCTACTACGGGAAAATTTGGGGAGGAAAGACACTACTGTTACACGGCCTAAATGTATCACAGGCGCATATGACAACCACTGCGACGTATAAGTAAAGGCCCTTTCCGCATCAATGTTCACTTTTGATTTGAATATGCTGGTAGTGGGATTGCCGGTGTCATTAGTCAGCAAACAACGCGGTGGAAGCCCGGAAAGCACAAGAGATATATCCTGCAGAGATGTCATTTTGAGGGTAGTCGCGGGATTCCAAAGATAATAATCATGGCCACACGTCATCAGTCAGATGTCGGTAATCCATTAATGAGGACTGGATTTCTTGGTATTCGCCCACCAAATATACCGTGATGTTTTGCCTACGTTTCGTTTTCTCCGTGAATCTTCATCAGGCCTATCATGATATATATCGAAAGAACTAGGTAAAACCGAACGTCAGATTGTCAGAACTTGAACGCGAATAATCGTTCAAACAGCCACTTGGACTGCGAGTCTTGGTATATTATCGTCACAAAGATGCCGTCACATTGCAGCATTATAATTTTAAAAAGACAAATTATAAATATTCTGAATTTAGACTATAATTTATGTCAAGAATTTTCAAATGATCAATCCATTTATGTAGTATAAGCTAATTATTGCTGTTATAATGCTCAGTATTCCTTGAATACATTGCGACGTATGTGTAGGTTCAAAGGACGGATTAGAAGTTATTTTCAATCTGCATTACATCGAAACCAACGCAACGTGTTCATGGACACAACTCATAAATTCCTTCCGCACCTCTCGTAAATGTATGCGCATTTTTTTTAATGAGAAAACTGTGATTGAATGAGCTGTCGTTTTCGTTCAAAATGCAAAATTAAGTGTTGGGTTGTTTTGTTGTCAGGGAGATAATTTGTACGCTTGGCGTGTCCGAGGAACATAAACTGCCTTTAACTTATTTTTTGCACGCCTCGTCCGCAGGAATGCATTTTGTTGTATCTTGAACGTCGGAGATTACAGAGGAAAATGGACCTTTTTCATCACCATGAAGGTGAAAAACCTGCTTTTCCCGGGAATATCCGGACGAGATGGTATTTCATCTAATAACCGCTGGAGATGACTATCTCCCATTTTGCTTATGCATGCACAGCTGAGAACGATAAGGATGAAAGTTTCCTTTAGAAAGCCAGGGGCCGTGATTTTGCTTGGGGGTGAGTGATCGTTAACAGTTAAGAGTTGAGTTCTGTCCACGAATCTTGTATCTTTGGAATATATATATTCTTCGTTTCAATCACTTATATTTCATTTAACAATATTGTACTTTCCTCAATTTTCGTAACTGGAAGTAAACATTTGACTTAAAATTAAGAATCTTTCTTTTTCTCGTCATTGAAAATAGTAGTTTTTTAAAGGATTTTTCACTAAAAAGATAAAAAATAATTAGCAGAAATGAAGTAAAATGGGTTTGTAGACATTAACGATCAAGTTTAGGATAATTGCTCGATAGTAATCATGATCATCGTCATCACTGCTCAAGAAACATAAAGACTGGTTCCACGCGGCTGTCCGCTCAATTTTTCAACGTTACTGTGCTATATTTTTCACGCCAATGAACTTATCTTTCACATCAGCCATCGCTTATTCCATATATTTTATTCGAGGCCTACCTTTTCTGCTCTAACCAATCACTAGTCCCTCGACGTCCATCAGACCAAAATTCACCAACTCATTATAAACTTTGTGGTATTCCATTATAAGTTCTCTTGGATATTACACCATTACTTATACCACTTCTTTTTTTACAGAGCGCGACCCGAGTTTCGATGAATTATCATCATCTTCAGGCGAAAATTATGATCTATAAAAATAGGGGTCGCGCTATGTAAAAAAGAAGTGGTATTGTGTGATATCCAAGAGAACTTATTCATCAGACCATCTTTACTCAAGATGTGGCCGGCTGAATTGTTCTGTCTTCTTCTTAGATTCTTCATAAGGCTCCCCTCCTTACCCATTCTTCTTAGGACTTTCTCATTCGTTCGATCCTTTGGATTTTATCATTCTTCCTTTGTATATACCTAATATTATGTACTAACTATCTCATTTCAGTTCATAGTGGCTACAGTTTCGTTCGCACAATAGACACGGAAAGGATTGTCTAAACCAAAGGTGAATGAAAGAAAATTCGGCTCAGACTAAATTTATGCATCTATTAAAAAGTACCTCTCATTATATTATTGAGTTTTAAATTTTTCCTAATTGTTTATAAGCTTTCCCGTTCACTGTTTGCACGTTTCGAAGTTCCCAATTCATTTCAATTTTTTTCCTGTCTTAATGATACCGTTCGAACTTTTCGTGTTCGGTAGTTTTAATTTAGGTGACTACATAATTGGACTCCCACGGCTTAAAATGATAGGCCCCGAATTTTGTCAGTCATTTGCAAATTCTAATCGTTATTCCGTGAAGCCGATCATAAACAAGGTCAAATCACAGTTTTCCTTTTCTTCATATCTCTCTTCACGAACGGAAGCATCACTTTGTAGGCCATGGGCATGCTGAAATGTGTTCTTCACATATTTATTCATTCGCGCATACTACGCGAAGAGGAGTTTGATGACGTCCCGTCCAAAATCGAAACTAGACTGCCATTTGGACTTTTCGTCTACGTAAGAGCCTGCGAGCCATCTCTACAGTGTTTGGCAGGGGTTATTTACTTGTTTTGTATTTAAATTATTTAAGTTCACAAAACGCTAAAAAAATAACCTCTAAGACAAATCGCAAATACTCTTCGCCCATTAGTGACTTCATCATCAATCTTCAACAGAGCGTAGATCGCATGGTAGTGCCCTACAATCCCGAGCCTGAAGCCATCAATAACGTAGTATCAACTGATCAAATACGAGAGATGTGATCTTATTTAGTCAGTTTTTTTGTTTCTTTGTGCACTTCATCATGTATTCATTTGTTTACAAATCCAATGTAAAAGGTCTTATTGGCTGTTTTTGGATTTGGTGCAGATAAATAAATTAAAAAAATCAAGAATGCTAGGGCATTAACATTGTCCACTGCAATAACAGCAAACTTGCCTTGGTGTACTTACTTCATTGTCCGGGCAGCAAATTCGACGATCAAACCAGGCCAGCTGGGATGCAGAAGTAATTGGGTCTCGTAGCCTCCGAGATGTACACAGGGCGGAGCATCCGAATTTCCATTTACATCAGTTTTATTTAAGCAGACCAGTTTTGGTGTAGGTGCTCATGGGGACACCACAATATTTCCTAGCGTAACGTTATTTGGGCTTTTTACAGTTTGATTGTACCGTATATTTTTACATGACAATGACGATAGCCATCAAATCATAGGTATTGCAGCGTAATTTTTCGTTCTAGCAAACACGTCGAAGGGAATGATTTTTCACTGCCATTTATCTGGTCATTATTTTCCCTAGGATACAATTTTGCATTAAACTTTTAAATGAAAGAGCAGTGGCCAATAAAATAACAATTATATGGTGCCATACAGCGTTTAGGTATTTCATACTGCGCACTGATAACGCAGAAAGAAATGCCTAAAATTCCGTCTGACATAATTCTGTTTTGTTTTGTGTTTTCCCAGAGTCAATAAACATGTTGAATTAAATTGAACTGGCGCATAAAATGAGGAGTACGGCACGTCATGAAAGTTGAGCTCTATTAAAGTTTGCCATAAGAATGAATTCTACCACAGGAATAACCGCATTTGCAGCGCTTCGCGGGGGGCGTCCAAAGATAAAAAAGAGTCGAGGAAGTATTACTCCTGCACTCTCGCAGGCCTGTATTACATGTACATCTCGCAGGCTACGGGTTAATCGATCCCTTGGCGAAGAAAAAAACATTGGCATCTCTCCACTTTGTGCTCTCTCCCTCCCGTGCTTAGCTTCACGGGGAATCGTCATCACTTCCCTTCACTTTCACTCTCGTCCGTGCTCACTTGCAGGAGAAAACTCTTGTCATTTCAATTACGCCGTCTTCTTTCTCTTTCATCTCCCTCTCTCTCCTTACATACATGAAGGGTCTTCTGCTCCGGACGAGGGTCTACACGAAGAGGCGAGGAGTGTGAAGAAGGCCCTGCTGCTTAAGACACTCTGATAGGCCTGAACCAGGGGGAGCATCCATATAAAATGAAGCACATTGGTAATCAGTGAGGTCTTCTTGGGATTTCCACCGCTTTAATTAGTTCTACATCTGTAACTTGGAGGTAAAGAATACACTACGCCCGTTTTCCTAATTTTTCAGGAGAGCAGTTTCAAGATTTTTTTTTCAAAATTCAACCAGTAATTACTAAAACGCTAGGTTACTATACCAATTACATTGTGATATAAAATGTTGTGAACTTGTTAGCTGACCTTCAATTAATTACTGGTTAAATATTAAAAGAATTTATAAAACTGCTCTCCTGAAAAATTAGGAAAACGGACATAGTGTATCTACGAGGTACAGATATTTATTAGGCGTTGTTCGTGATGTCTCAACGTTTCGACGGTTATCGTCCAGTCACCGTTATTCATTCGCCCTGATGACGATGGACTTTAGAAACGTTAGTGACATGCAGCGAATAAAACCAGTGGAAATACCGAAAAGACTTCACGCAAATAATGCTTCGGGAAAGAATTACAAAATATTTTAGAACGTTCTCTCTTTTTTGCGTTTCATCGTACCTTATATCCCAGGGCTGTTGTCTGGGCGATCTCATACATGTTCTTCTCCACCCTAGGGAAGGAACAACAGGTCAAAATGAAAGGACGGAGGAGGATTAACTGATAGTTTTCCCTATCATTTGGGTAGGCGGGTCTTTTCAAGTGTTTCTCTAAGGACACAACAGGCTAACCTTACAATGCGGGAATGAATTCTCATTCAAAAGACGGATTGTTACCATTGAGTTAAGCAGTTTTTCTCATAAGTGCTTTAACTTCACTTCCCTACCGATATCACCACATTTTGCATCACATTCAGATTCCACAGCAACCGATATTTCGTCCCCGGACGATGCATATCGAGAAGCACCTTACACATAAGGAATTTTCTTCGTGGGTATAACACTCAATGGCCCAGCAAAATGCAATCTCTCTTCGGGTAACTTATATGTAAGTACTGTTATGTTTTTGCCTATTTCCACACAGTGGAAACGCACAAATTTCGTTAAATAAGCGGCCAACCTCGATTGCTTAGTGCTGAAATATAAAGCCGCGATTGGTTTTTAACTAAATGGTCGTAGTTATTATCACTTGGTATCCGTACACGTTTGTTTCCGAACTCACCTGGATCTTCGAAGAAATTTCAGCCTTTTGGGCACTGGCGGCAACAATATTTGATGCCATTCGATTTCGTATCTGAGACCCAGATCTCAGTCCAAAACGTCCAAGAGTGATGAGAAAGTGAGAGGGCGGGTGGCCCTTGGCTATTTTTAATCTAAAGGCTGTAAATGGCTGGAAATCGATCCAATTGATAATACCCCTCTTTCATAATGTCACTTAATGTAGCCCATACGGCTCTAAATTAACACAAAAACCGATATTAGCACTCAACTTTCAGCGCAAATTCAACACTTGTGACATAATTACTAACATAAGGTGAGTCAGATCGCTTAAAAAAAAGTACTGTCCATTATCATTTGGATTTAAGTTTCATGACTTCCCATGATTTTTCATATGTAAGGACCAATATTTTACCCTAGATCGAAGATGAATATAAGAAAAACATAGAATGTATTAAGAAATGAACGCGAGTGTATTCTCCTGCACGGAGTTATCACATCACCAAGGGTACTCACGTAATAACAATTACGCGTTAGTACGAGCTCTTGCAATAAGAAAAAACAACCATTTGTAACCCTACTGCGGTTCTCTCAGTAAACGCAATCGGGATATCTTCACTCATGGGCGAATATGTTTTCGGCCCAGCGAAATGAACCCCAACGCGGGAGGAAAGAATAAAGGGACTCCATGACACGAAGCGACAAAAGACGAATGAATATCAGCCGCCACATCACTGAAGCGACACGCGGGAGCAGGCGTTTCATGCAGAAGAGGGCGTGGCCCCATTTATTCTCATACCCCCAAATGCGCTGTCTCGTCTTTCAACTCTTTTCTCATCGATCGCCTTTTTACCCTGCTTACTCAAAACAAAGGCCACGCTCACGATAGCGATGAAAGCACAGATACCGTATCGACCGGACATAATTTGTTGAGGCAGAAAAATCTTAATTTTGATATTTTAACTTCGCTAACCTGTAATTGATGAATTCCACGACAAAAATCATAGGGAGAGGGAGAAATGAATATAAGGTTAAAAAGCAGTGAAAATCTGACTGTGCCAGAAAGTTGGCCATAGCAGGTGATCATTTATTAATTAAACTTTTTCAATAGAGGATAACTATAACAGTACACATTTACAGATTACAAAAGTATAGTTTAAAACAAAGAAATGTCTTCTTGTGGGATGAGCTATTCATTATGATCTTGCAAAGCGGGATCTTGTCAGCAGGTTCCACGTTAACACAAGGTTCTGGTGCAGTATATCAGACATTTTTGTAATTTTATATATCACTCCACACACACATCTTCATATGAAAAAATAAATGTACCTTGGCATATATTGACTACAAACAATTCATACACCTATATAGATATACAACACCATCATTAGAAAAAACAATCGCTGAGAAAAAGACTATAAAAATTATCGCTCTTTTCTAGTCAGACTCCCTTCTGATATTAACTTGTATTCAAACTGTGTTCCAATTTTTGATCTTCTTTTTTTTCATCCCTCTTCTATCTTGCAACATGCCCACCCTTATTTTCCCCCTACTCCTCCCGCCACCTTTTCAATTATACAATTTTTTTCTTGTTGTTTGATAATACTGTTGAACATTACTTTTTTCACTGTTGTTTAATTTTTGCTTCCTATTTGTTAATTGTTTTCTTTGTTACTGTGAGTCCTTTTTAATTGGCCTTGTGGAGTTTTTGCACTGCATTAAATAAATAAAGGCATATTAAGGACATAAATAATATCGTGCTTATTGTCATGATCACATTAAATAGAAAAAGGTCTCACATTATTTTAAAATTTAACATACATTGAAATAATCTTCTGTACTTATCAGATATAGTACATATATATCATTGTTTTTATACTTCAGTACATTACTTTAGCAAACATACCCATGCAATTAATCACTCACTACTAAGCAAATAGAATAAGACAAAATGTCATTAAAAAAAATAAATGTCTTAACTAAGAAAAAGGAAATAAAAATTACTTAATTTCATAACAGAATATTGCGAATGGTGACTTGTTTTTCCATTATTAAATTAGATAATAATAACTTCCACGCTATTTTAACGTTAAATATATGTTGATATTATCCAATGTAAGTGATTAACAGATATGTTCTCATGGTCTTTATACTTTTGTATGAACCAGATTATTCTAAGATATGTCTTAAGTGAGACTTAATCCATTGGTGTACAGTAATAACTTAAAGAAATGCACTTATTGTGTAAACATCTATGTCCATGAAGGGAGAATTTCGTGGGAGTGAAATATATGTCTCGATTATAAAAATTGCATTACTTTTGATTTCCGAGAATTGATTAATATGTCATGGTTATGAGACCAGATTGAAGCAATATTCAAATCTTCTTGCACGTATTTTACAGCCTCATTTATGTGTTCGTGGGTTATTATTAATGCCACTCCACCTGCATAGAGTAAAATATTACCATGTTTTATAGATTTGAAAATTCCATTTTTTTATAAGGTAGACAATATAGGTCCCCATAGAGACCCTTGCGGTACACCATATTGAGTAATTTTGAAGTTACTCTGCACATAATTTTACCCAGCAACAAATTTTCCATTAAACTAATAACTTTTAAACCACAACGGAGAAGCACCTCCAGTATTCTGCAAGTCATCTTTATCTCATGATTAACCCGAATAAAAATATTTTATGACCCAAAAAAATGTAAATACATAATTGCTATGGTATATTCAGGGTTTGCTATGGCTGAAATATTTCCTGGTAGAGCTTTTGTTTCTTTTTTAATACAAATTAATCATCATTTCATAAGTCTATAATTGGATTTAAAATGTATTACGCAAGAGGAAAATTATCTATCTTGTAATTTAATTAGAGCAAGTAATATTATACATTGCTATGATATTGTAGCAATATAACGCAAATCAAAGAGCTAGTGATAGTATATATCGGTCGATGATTATTTAGATCAGAATATGAACCATCCTTATCTGTTGGTCCAATATGGACAGTTTTCATACCCTGTGGAACTACTCCTTCTTTAATACTATTTTCAATTTGAGTAGTTAGTACGGGTATTTACACCGGATAGCCCTTAATATCATTCGTTCGAATACTATCTTCTCCACAAGTCACTTATTTTTTAAGGCTTATAACAATATTGAGCATTACAAAATTACTAGTTTCAGGCACATACAAACTATTTACTGTTGTTTGTGGAAATATCTTTCATAATCTATTACTGCTCTCGTCAGTATATTTAACTCTACCATTTAGCAAAACATGGTATATATAGATGACAAAAAATTTAACATTATAAAAATAAAAGGAAGTAAAATTGAAATATGAAAAAATTAAATGGGGATTAAAAATATTAGCATGGTAATAAAAAATATATTCCTCCATTATTTCAACAAATTATCCACCTAATGTTGGAAACTGTGGTGTTAATCGGAATGCAAAAAATATTCCAGTAAAGTCAAAATTGGCACAAGATGTCTTTTCTACATATTTTTCCGCCAGCAAACTAGATGATGAAAAGTAACACGATTAGGTGACGCGTGTGGAATAGGTGACATGTGTCATCTCAGGCGGAACAAGACAAGAAGAAACTTCAGCCCCCGCTAAAAAAATCAACGAAGAGCAACGAAGCGCATAAGAGCCTCCTAGAAACATTCTGCACCTGCGATCGCATAGCGTGCAAACATTGAATAATCAGTTCAGTAAAATTGCTCTCTAGTTGCCAGCCGCATCATTTCCCTGATGATGGTGCCCAAGTATGGGACAGAAACGTTGCAAGGCCATGGAGTAATTGTCGTTGTCACATGGATAAATATTTGTGGCGCTTGTATTAACATACGTTGTATATTTCGTCAAAGTAGTAGTACCATACATTATGTAATTATCATGCTAATATTTTTACCCAATATATCATTGCATCTTTTGTTATCTTTATTAACTTCACTATAGAGTGGTAATTATCCACTTCACAAAATCCAGAAGATTACGCTAAATGATGGGCCTAAATGAAATCGATTAGCGATAGCGGGAATGGAAAGCCATGCACTCAGAAATCGGTGTTTTTCTCGAATGAGCCTTTATTTGTGGAGACAATCTCTTTGAATAGCTTCCCTTCAATCATGCGATAATGTCACTCATGGAATGAGTCCTCATACTGTTCTTTTTCAGGCACACATTTAAGATATTTTTGATTTCAAGTTTCCTTATAATACGGCGAAATTTACGTCCCTTTCATAGCAGATTAACGACAGAACAAATAAAAATTTTCTAGTAATATATTCTAAAACTTGTGCCTTTCCCTATATCCGTCATATTTTATACTTTCAAAATTGTGCCATCTTATGTCTCGTGGTATCTATTTGAACTCAGTGTCAAGTTCACATATTTCTGAAGAGATTCTTTGCATCTGCTTCCGACATAACTCACATTGACCCAGGGAATTTACCGCTGATCCTTTTTGTATGAACTGGTTCCGTCCGTTCCTATGAAAGAACAAGCAGCTTACTCAATGGCCAGCAAAGAGTAGCGCTCATGCATCCAGACTCCTTCCTCCACACGTAGCCTGAAATCCCCCCAAAGCAAATAAATAACCGCTTCCCTATCCCCACCACACCATCCAATTCCATCCACAACAGCTCTCAAAGCGCATTTCCTGTACAATTCAAAACCTTCCAGACACATACTTATTGGTCCACTCCACCAACCCCTGAATAGCCCGCATTTATTCACCCAAACCAAACCTTACGCTACATAAACGATGTTTCTGAATCACAGGGCCCAAAATATACAATGCATTACGAATAAAAATAAATTCAATGTAATAATTTGGGTCACATTATCTGAATAGCATATATTTTACTTCTGGCCACTGACGTTGCTTAATTAAAAGAAAGTCATCACCGCAGTTCACAATGGTGATAGATAGCTATATCTCCCATAAAAATTACTTCCATTATTGTAATAATCTTCTATATTATTTCTACTGTATAGATACCTTTTTCTCAACTTACACGCCACCAAACTCTACAAATAAGGTACCAAAATGCACAGAATTTATCAGAGAACATGCGTCGGCATATCTTACTTCCTGAATATTGCTATTGTTTCTAAAAATTGATTTTTAAATTTAAAAAAATTAAAAAATACATAACACCAAAAACCGGTAAATAATCCTGACGTTAACGGCGCACAAACTGATACATTTGTTCATTTGCAACAATATCTCGCATTCTTTAAATAACTTTAATCAAAATGCGGCTGATTCCACATTCAAGTCTCCTGTTGATACGTAAGTGTGAGTCATCATGTGCGTTTAACAGAGGATAGTCTAATAACTTCCAATGTTGTGTTTAAAGAGGTCCTCTGACCTCAATTTGTACATGAACATTTCAATTAAATCTGCACATAAGACCCTGCCTTTTTTTCTACATTTTAAAATTAGAAATGCGCCTATCCCTGTGTGGACCTGCGTTGAAGAGAGCGGGGGAAGCGGGGGCTGGGAGCGGGCGCATATCACGCTCGTTATCTTTAATTATTATTAGCTAGCTAATCTTTATTTATTTCCTCCCATTCTAAATTTACAAGCTTATCCTGTACATTGACAAAATTATTATTATTATATGTTATTACGTTTCCATTAACGTCAAGAAAATACTCGCTAGGGAGATGAGGCAGGCACGTGTTCGAAGAAACAGAGATAGGACTTCAGCGCACATTCGATATCATAATATACACATATGACTTCCGCTCGACACATAAATAAAGCATCAAAGGGAGCTACGGAACATTCCGGCTTTATCGAGTACTACACTTTTTCATCGCAAAAGTTCGCTAACCAACTCGAAAGCATTATTTAGAGGAGCGATAACGAAAGAGTATCGAGGAGCGATAAGAGACAAGCTATCATAATCACGAGAATCATTAGCACCTGAGAAGAAAATCATGGTTCCCCGATAATCACAAAAGCTCATCGATAAACAGTGATCGGCTTCCCTTTCATTGACATGCAGAGTGAGGGAGGTCTAAAGAGATTATCCATATGTCGGAATATTCAATGAGATAGAGAATATGAAAAAAAAAACTAAGCTCATCCATGCCTTCCTCCGTATCAATATCTCATAATCGCATCCACCTCCTTTCCTGGTATTTCACGAGAATAACACATCAACTACGCAATATAATAAATTCTCATACCGATCACTATTTTACGCACCGTGTGCCGAAAAATATCCCAACAAAATTAGCGGTGCCACTTATGTTCTTGGACAAAATTTGAATCTCCCCATTCCTGTGTGTCAGCCATAGTCCATGCACGTGAAGCGGGGTAATGAATGCATTCGTTTACTTTTTCAATCACAAAATTGTACCACGAAAAATATGCCTTTTCAAATGCCGTCCCCTCCAACGTCCTGCAGCGAAGAAATTAAAACTATATGAGGTTTACCTTTCTCCTTGCTTTTCCTTATACTCTAAAATACTGCCATGAGGATAACACCATCCTAGAAGATAGCCATTGAAAATATTTTCGATGCTAAATTTCACGGTCTCGAATAACAGACAGCATTAGGGAAAGTCAAATTTTGTCAAAAAGACGATTGACGTCACATGGAACTTAAAATACAAAACACCCCTTTCCCAGTTGGGATCACATTCGCCAATTAGAAATATTACCCCATTGCCTATCACCTCGCCTTCTATCTATAAATCCTATTCTTTTCTCTCTACCAATAACTATGCATTTATCCATGGTAAAATATAAACAAAAAACTGTAATTTCCAGACTTTAATGTATAACTCCACTACCGACCATGCTTCCGACACCCTACGTCAATTTCAAGGTCCTTTAAATGACGAAGTGTCGAAACCATGGTCGATGGTGGAGTTACAAATAAAAATGTGGAAATTATGGTTTCTCGTTTTATCATGGATATATCGCATTTCCACCGCGTCAAGCTAGAAACGATTCCAAGCGCGCATTTCCTCCCGCATTCAACCTCCCCTCCCCACTCGCCCTTCCGCCTAGATCGCATCTCATTCAGAAGCTTCCTCTGAACCTCACCCACCATGTCTGGCACTTCGTTGTTCCCCTTCCTCTCGTTCCACCCACCTTCACGATTCCTCCCCACATCCACACCTCATGACCGCTTTCACTCTCTTCTCTCGTCCTCCTCCCTCAACGTCCACGTTTCCGCACCGGAAAGTTCCACATCACACTCTCACATGATGGTATAGTAATTGCCTTTTTTCCAGCCTTTATATCAACTCACCAACCTGTCTGTTTGTTTGTCTGTTTGTCTGGTACAAATCTTGTAACTCAAATTTGACTCACTTCCTGTGAAGCAAAAACGCTGAAATTTTGCACTCTTCTTCATTTCCGATGACAATACATGAAAATATAACTTTTTCTCTCCAACCCCCCTTTAACCACCTATAGCCCCTATAGCACCTATAGTCAACCTATAGCCCCCCAAAACATGTTTTTGATCTAAGAAGTTCCAAATGGTCGATTTTCGTGTTTTGCGACCACAGTAAAAGTTATCCACCATAAAATTTCCCATCTTTTGACACCCATAAAATCTCACCATATATAAACGTTGCTCATCCCCTGTAATCTAAATATAAAGGCTGGTTTTTTTTTTTTTAATTTTTATAAGAGCTTATTCCTAATCATTGACCCCTTTGATAATGCAATTCCCCTCCTGATACCGTTACTGGTGGGCCTGCTTTTTTCCTCGAACGTGCTATTATACATTCAAGTAGATTCTACACTACTATAATATTACATACATACACTATTTATAACATGACAACCCCGATTTTATCCACCCGAGGAGGTTATGAATTTTCTTGAATAAATACGAAATTCTCAGACCTAAACTAAGCATTAATTTCCATTGCCAATAATTCATGCAATGATGCTATAACGATTCCACATAATATTTGCTTGATAGAAGCACTCGCCCTTGTAAGAAATACTTCATCGCCACGACGAGATATGCCCAGAATCGCTCTAACTCCACTGAACCCCTCACCTGCATCAGAGCGTTTCCACCACACGAAATTACTCCCGAAGATAAGAATCTCCGCGGCAAATGCTCGCCCATCTTCCCACAGTCTTATCGAGATTGAAGTGGCGGTTCATCGTGGCAATTAGCAGCAGAAAAATAATAATTTTTCGATTCGAGGAATCCCTCCCAGGGTCACGAAACATTTGTAAGCAATCATCACTATTCATCGCCTGCATCACGGCGCCCATTCTACAACTCTCGGACGAAGCATTTGCCAGGATAATTTGCGAAATTGAAAACGAGACGCAGCAGTCCATCACCTATGCAAGATTGATTACGTCTGAGTAAAAAAGCACACTCTGCTCAATTAAAAGGGAATGTTTCTACTCGCAGCGTCGACAATTGTGGAGAAAATGCATAGCACGTAAGAATTGATACATTCACACTTAAAGTCTTTCAAAGCCACTGGTTATCGAGTCATTCGGATTTTGTCCGTTTCGATTCACATTTAATGAAACATGCAGCCCAGCCAGTGAGACTATAGAATGACTAGACGCGAGGAAAAAACACGAACAAAAATTATGTTAGAGCGTATTCTGATCGATTACTAAAGTGAAAAAAATGCCCGACTTCGTAAGTTGTTGTATAAATGATATTGATTGTGTATATTATATGATATTGTATAAAATAATGACCGATAAGCGCGGCTTCTAGATGAGGCGCGAAGGAGACAGGTTAGGGTGGAGCGAGTACAAAAAAATATGTTAAAATCAATGCTAGAGGGAAGAATATCAGGTGAAATAGGGATGGGGGGGAAAAGGATAGGATTTATGAGTAGAATGTATTGGAAAGGTTTTGCTGTGAATTGAAGAGAAAAGCCCGAGTGGGGAGGTGAGATTGACCAGGGTGATTGGATAAATACTCTTTATGTAAACCCATGTTAAACTGAAAAGAAACATTACCGAAGGATATACTCATGAAGTATTCCTCAAAGGAAGACCTTGGGACAAGTAGTTATAGGGCAGATGAACAAGAATACGGGGAAGGAGAGCTTCAGGGAAGTGGCATAGGAGAGATGAGGAGAAATGGAGTATGCATAGCAATCTCAAAATAATACAAAACTAAGTAAGCATGAATGAATTACTTAAACAGAGGAAAGATGGCGACAACATAGAACAAAGCGTGCATCGCCTGAACTACCAATGTACCTATATCATTCACTGTCTTCGGCAGTAGCAGTCAAAGGGTAGAGCCAGCAGACCAAACACCCAGCAGACCTCACCCCCTTCCCACCTCTCCCCTCCCCTCTAGGACAGGGAAAAAGACACACGCTCCCCTTGCGCACAGATACCCCCCTCCAAAAACGCTGCCCAGCTCCCCCACTCCCCTCTGTCGGCGGCGGAACGAACCCTCCACAGCCACCCCCCCCCCTTCACACTCTGGATCAATGAAAGGGAATCCTGCCTGCCTGCCTGCTAGCTGGGGGTGTGCTGCGAGAAACAGGCTACGGTAAAAAAAAACCCTCCTCATCCCCCTTGCCGCCGCTCCCTCCGTCCACAGCTACCACACAGCTGACATTTCGTCCAGAATGAATATAACGTACTCAACTATATTTCATTATCATACGACTCAAAAAGGGGTACAAGGGTGTGCACAGTACCCCCTGATTTTATAGAGATTTTTCAGGCTTAACCTAGCGACATTCTATGATAAAAGTTAATTAAATTCCACTGGAAATTTTCCACGAACACTAAATTCAACTCCAAAATGTAATGAAACCGGTCATTAAATTAAAGTATTAGCGGAAAATTGCCATTAACTTTTAATTCATTAGTACCCCATGTTCATCAATTAGTTGAGACTAAATTACAGGGATTCTGAAATAAATTGGGAGCGCTGAAGGATCACCGAAGAATTGTACTCATTGTCAGTTCAAACAAACACCTAGAGAATCCAGACCCAAATGCGAAGAAGCAATAAAATGGAAAGGTTAGTATGACTAAGGTGATTGCCGTTCCCCGTCATTTTTAACGTTATCTCCAGAAAGCCATCAATGAAATCAAAGAAGGCGTCAGGAGAGATAAACATTCATGGCGAAAAAAATATTACATCGCGAATTGCCGACGAAATGAGAAGCCTTAGCCTTAGATGGAGAGGGACTTGAAAATAATGGAGAAACGCATCGCCTCAAACTCAATGCAAAGAAGAGAACTGGAGTATTAGAATGCAACCAATGTTGAAACACAACAGACCAATGTTAAAACACGAGAGCAAAAGCTTCAAAAGAACGCGAAGAGTTTAGCACCGTACAAAGGCGAGCAACGACGACTGGGCGAAGAAAAAATGAAATAAATAGGCTGCAGCATAGCCAAGAGCAAACAGGGTATACCAAAATAAAGCATCAACTCACCACCGATTACACAACCATAGGATTAGGGAAAAATTTCATAAGAAGTCACACCTTGGAACATGTTTCTTTATGGCAGTTAGGCAAGGACGTGGACAGCAGCATATGAGTCAATGATGGAACAAATGCGACGCAACGGACAAATGAAGACAACGAAATGAATCGACAGAATGAATGACGAATAATCACTGGAAAGAGTGGGGGGGATTACAAGATCATCATATTCTAGATAGGCATTATAAACACGTTAGTACACTGCGTCGATCACGGAACAAAAGCCGAATGAAATCAGAGCCAGAATTAGCATAGTATTTTGATGATTTCGAAGTGACGGGATAATTAGCGTAAAATTATAGGACCGCGCAGCATAATAGTATTCAGTTTAAACGTGTCGTGCGCATTTTACCGGCGTTTTGTTGATTCGATCCGTTAATCATGGAAGAAGACATTATGGGATTAACGTGGATGTCATGCGGAATAGATACGTAAACTTCGGAATAACACCCCGACAAAAGAAAAAAAAACTCAACTCAATTTCATTAGGTACAGTGTGTGCAGCAGTTTGCTGTTAGGAGGCGAGAGCAGAGCCATGGCGACGGTTGCCTCCCGCAGTCCTCAAACTCAGCGTGGAACGGGGGAGAGTTATTTTCGTGGGGGAGGAGGAAGGGGTTGTTGCCGGAATGCCACGAGCAGCCTTCTTTCTATAAGTCCCTGTCCGTGGGGCAGAGGCAGTCAGATCGCAGAGGAGGTACGTAGGCAGGACAGCGATGTGCCCCCGTCTACGTATTTCGCACCGCCGATGCTCAATTGCCCCCTTTGCGATCATACGTGTGAATAGATATTGAGGCAATAGGCCTCATCACCCATCCGCATGGCACGCTCTTTGCATTTGCAACAGAGGATCCCATTCATGACACCGCTGTTACGGTATTCATGAGGCGTACGACGGTAGTGGGCATCAGCAGGTTCCAAATGAAAAGAAGTTTCGATGTTGGACCCAATATTTTGCAATTGAAACGCACGAATTAACTTTTTTACCTAAATAGTGGTCGAAGACGGTTAGGGAGGAAAACGATATACTACATGGACACGGGGAAGAGGAGAAAAACATGTAATAGGCAAAACCGTTAAAGCCATTAAAGGTTTTCCATCGGTTAACGTAGTTTCACACGGAGCATTTTATACGAATATCCCCTCCCACATTCAACTTCCCATTTACTTCACAAGAACACCTTCTCCTACTACTTCTATCTACAAATCCTATTCTCCTACATAAGGTGAAGTGGTTGGATCGAAAGAGGAGCGACTAAGTGCTGGAGATGGTGGGTGAAGAGAGGCAGCTTCTAAATGAGACAGAAGGTATGGCTGGAGGGAATACTTAGCGGGGAGGGGGTGTTGAAAACAGTGTTAGAGGGAGGAATGATGGATTTACGTGGGAGAGAATAGGATTTATAGAGAGGATGAAACGGAATAGGCTTTATCGCGAGCTGAAGATGAGAAGTCCAATCTGGGCTGGCTCAAATCTACCCCAACTGGTAGAATACTTTCATGATAATTCTCTTCCCCGCCCACCAAACTTTTTTCCCTTAAATGATGTTTTCAACATCCTCTCCCTCTCAGTATTCGTTCCATCCACACTTTCTGTCCCCTCTGTATCTCGAGTCTCCTCACCCACCATACCTTGGACTTCCTCTAGTGCCTAGCACTTTAGTGTCCCGCTTTGTTAGGGGAGAAAGTGTAGGATAATGCAAGCACAACCAGATGGGAAAAGGAGCTGAATATTTTATTCCATGAGTCCGTTGAGGTAAATCAGATTGGAACCCAATAAGGATTGAATTCTAGGGTTGTAACCAGACCCTCTCCGGATTTAGGGAGGGACAAATAGACAAGCTGCATTGGATCTCTTCCAGTTAAAGAATTCTTTAAATGTGCTTAAATATGTAACCTAATCCGCTAAAATACCTGCAATGTTAAGTTGAGTACCTACTCGCTCGCTCCATCCAAACCCGAGCACAATGGAATAGTTGCGGAAGGAAGACGCCCTCGAGTGTAATACCCACACTTATTTCCTTCCTGACTTAAACAAGGGAGTCAGTCACTTCCCCCCCGCCCCCCCCCCCTCCCTAAACCACTCCGCTATCTTCTCCTGCCCCTCCAACACAAAGAGACAAAAAAAAACACCACTACACCTTTCTTCCCTCTCCTCTCGACTGCATATAGCAGCCAGCGTGTTCCGCGCTCACCAAGGTCACCCATTCGGCATGAGAGAGAGAGAGAGAAGCTATAGACGCGTGCCCAGACCATGAAAAGACGACGCGACGCCGCAGACGACCGACCACCACTGGGTAGAAAGCAAGGAAGCAGACGGTTCAGCAGTGAACAGCCCCGCAGTAGAAATATAAGTAAACTGAGAACTCGCGGATTCCCAAGACGGAAAACGTGAAGCTCGATAAGCAATTACCATTGAAGGTAAGAGAAGAGGAAAAACATTATTAATAGGATTCGGTGCCTGTTGAGATAGGTATCCATGGAGCCTTCTGAAGATTACCGCAGCCTGTCTCCCCTTCCAACTTCTTCTTTACCGTAACTGGTTGCATACGTAAATAAATAATTACGAACGTACAAGTGGTCTCAATATGTCGGCGGGGGATGTCGGGACAGCAGCCACTGAAGGCAAAAGCGAGTGACGGACGGCATTTCAGCATTATGGGTTATCAACTCTTTATTTTTTGAGTGTGTAAAACACATGAAATGCGTGAGCGTTAATAGACCAGCTAAGTCACAGGGAATCGAACGGAGGGCTGCCTGGGATTCCTGACCGTTCATGTTACCCATAATATAATTACAGTGACTCATACGTTTTTCACACTAAGGCAAATGACCAATCATGGCCGCATGACGCGACACATTTCCTTTCGGTACAAGAAACTACATGAGAGAATGTTGGTAATCGAAAGAAATAACTCGCGTTGTTATGTCTGCTATAATGCCGAGTAATGGCCGCATATATTCATCCTTAGCGATTAATTCAGGGGAATCGGGTTGTGGCGGTTGCTTCCCATTCCGTTCAAATCTCGTCCGGGATTCATATGTCACGGCCGTGGCTTCCCATAAATCATATCTATTCCTGCTTCAGGGCAGTGCAGAGGGCAAGCATTCCGTCCGCCGTGACCCCCCAGGCGCCTTTCGTTCAGAGCACGCCAATGCCGACGCCGGGTTTCTCTCCACTAACCACTCCCAACACTCAAATGACCTTGGCTGCGGTTCGCCTCCTCCAAATACTCTAACCATACCTGAATTCTGAAATCGCCACAGCGTTAAAGTAAAACTGGGATAAGAAATACTGCGGTGGTTTGAAGCGGCGCTTTTTGCTATCGTAGCGAAGAAGTCCATTGAATTGCCTAAGTTTAAAATATAGGACACTATACTTTTCTCACAGTTTCAAAGGCAATCATTGCTATCGCGCTTTCTGATCTGAACAACGCGAGTGAAATATATGAATGCTTAGAATCGCATGCTGACATTGGCGAATCCAGAACAATAATAGGGCTTTTTATACATCCTCCCTACATCGATTGAAAAAACATGATTTTTTACATTATATTTTTTAAACGCAATTGACATGGGAATGTCACGGCACAACAGCGCCTTCAAAACGTCGTTATTTGATGCACATAGTTTCCAAATTCCCAGACCCCAACTACACGCTTATTCACCCCACTACATTTTACATTTAAATTTGTATTAATCATAACATAGACGCAGATCTATCACAGCATCCCCACGCGCACGATTCGTCAAAGTAATTAAGACTATGGAATTTGATTTTTCGACATTTTCGTCATTGGAGGGGGGCTGGCAACCCCCTCAGAGACACCCCCGTAGTAGGATAAGGGTCATCCCCCGATAAGTGACCCCTTCAGACGCTTCTATATACGTGATACAAATGACCGTGCCACACATAACACGATGCCTTCACTATCGTCCTTGCCCTCAACTGATGTCTAGGAGTGATATTACGGAGTTATTCAAGACATATGATCACATTACGCGACGAGCACCTCAAAGTTTCGGCACATTATCGACGAGGGAGGAACGACATATGAGGGTACAATGGCGTATTGCCAATTTATTCCGATATTGGACAAATGATTTAATGGGTAGCCCACGTACTTAAATATCAACCACACTGTCGTATATTGTAGGTATGATATTTTGAGGAGGAGACTGACCGCTGAGATCATTAGCGCCAGATCAGGGTAGGGAAACAGGAGGCGTCGGCATTGGCCAGCGTATAACTAGAGGCACTTTGGGACCACGACTTCAGCCGGGATTTGAACCCTGGTCCACTAGTTGAGAAGGCAGCACTTCAACCCGTTCCCAAACCACATCACCGTTAACGCGTTTTCGTCGAAATGCTAATTGCTCAAATACAAAAAATACCAAACGCTCAAGAATCGTTCAAGGCATGGGCAAGGATTTCACAGTGGGAAGGGATACAGCCAGTAGAAAGGGTTAGCTCTAAGCAAAACCGTTTCCGGAACAGGATATCTCGTGGAAAATCGATTCTTCAAACATTGAAAATCCACAATGCACCCTTTCTGCCTTCAAAGATGTAAAGCATGGTGAAAAAATAGCTTAAAAACCGTCATTTGCCGTCCTCAGGGAAAAACAGGTGATATTGGCGTGGCCATAATCGTCAAACAAAATAAACGATTTAGTCAATACAGGTAACGAGCACATAATCGCGAAGCAGTTATCGCCTTACAGGAGGAAATCTCAAAACACATTAGAAGTCAGCTGTCCTTCAAGAGAGAAACGCAACGTGTAGTTCAACGGCAAAGTACCTCAGTGTTATGATAAGTGCGGCAGGTATCCGAGTACTGACCCCAACGATAATACTTCGTCCATGTGCCTCTAGATGCCGGTGGATTGTAAGTCTTTATTTGAATTCTATATCTTTCACTCACTCCCCTGAATACTAAACGGGAAGGGCAGGTTTTGTCGGTCAACGGTACAGCACCATGGGCGAAACACTTCTGCTTCAAAAGGGAAAAAAACAGCAAATCGAATACACGCTTTGATGAGGTAATGATCACACGATGCCCAAGACGTAGTTTCATGCGCAAAAAATGCTAACAACAAACAATACACAGTAATGGATACTTAGTGGATGTAATAGTCACATAAAATACGTCGATAAGGATTTCAAAACAAACCTTAAAGTTGGACAATTGCATCGCGAACTGTTTAACCAAATTTTAAGGGCTAGATAAAATTTCCTACCTTATGAATTTGACTTCTCCTCACGAATCAGCACTGGATACTTCTCCCCGGCAACCAAACACAAAACACACTGAATCACCACCAAGCGTATATTTTCATACCTTCCTGGGGAGCTTGTGGCGGAGATGTTTCTGATTGAATAGATATGTACGGATCCCTTTCAGCCGATTCTCTATTAAATTCACCTTAACGTTGAACTTTTCACTCACGAAAAACACAGTATTTACCGTCACGAATCAAGGCGTATTCGCGTGGAACAAGTGTGGCAGGTAAAACAAAGACCTCCAGAGGATACGTGTATACACTAGATCACTTGAAGAGGTAACCGTAGCGTAGGTGTATGTGAAGGACACTGAAAAGTGGTGTAAGTGTTGATAAACCGTCGAGACGCACAGCTGTAGGGTAAAGAATCGGTCACTGGCCGCGAAAACAACACTTATCTCCCTCGACTGCCATTCACTTCACAGTATAATCATCCCAACGGGCACAGAATTTGTAGATATTGACCACATTTGACCATCCCGCTCAGAATTAAGACGGATCCAGATCGTCAGGAATCACTTTGGTGAGCAATCCTACAGCTGAAGAATCAACCACGGCACATCGCCTCATCCCTCGCTGCGGATGTACTGAAGAGATGCCTACCCGAGCGCCGCCGCCGAGACGGAGTCACGACCAGCGCCGACACCCGCAACGACTGAGCAGCCATCTGTTGGCCGGTAGGAGCAAGGCTGTTTTATCGCGTGCAGCGCCAACTGTGGACCATCGTCATTACTACTTGGACCTGTGCAGCACTATGAGGGAAATTTGAATGACTTGTAAAAGTAAGATCATAATTTTGAATACCTCATGAGCAAAAGATAATCAAGCGTATAAACGTAAAAAGGCGCGACCGTAGTTGGACCGTAGGTGGTCGGCGCACGATAAACGTTTTGAAAAATATGTAAAATTACTGTAAAAATAAAATTTAAATACATGATTGTATTTGTACAAAAAAATAATTGATAATAAATTTATAATTTTACAGAAAAAAAACAATTAATTTGACTTCGATTTTGGACGATAAAACCGTCTTTCATTCACCAATCTAACACATACTTTTGACCGTAGACAGGCAACAATGCGAAATATCCGCTAGAATATTTCACCTCTTTCAAAAAACATTCATCCAAATTCTTCTTATAATCCACAGATTCCATTGAAATCATCCTCGAACGTTTTATAAATGGGTCACTTCGATAATAAATCCGGGATTTGTTGAAAAAAATGAAGTAACCATGACGCGCGGGGTATGAAGCTTTAAAATTAGCCAATCACGAAGAAGAAACCTATCCAGAAATTAGTTCTAGAAACCGCCGCCAATCCGCCAATTGGAGAATAAGGGGTTCCAACTCCGGTTCACCCCGTGAAAATATTAAATTACAAATGTATAAACTTAAGGCTAATGAAATAGTTAGGTATTTTTAATTATACCGTGCAGGAAATGGATGATGAACGCTCGTGAACATGTTTTTCCTTCCACAAAATATTCAAATATACGCTCTTTCCTTCGGATTTGAGTTGCAAATTCATAATATTTTATGAACCATTTAGTGACATAAAAATTACAAATAGTTATAAAGGAGGGTTCCCTATTAGGGAACATGCATATATTTCAGATATAATCAATAGCCCCAAAATTATATAAAAATATATGTTTGCATACCTCGGTGAAAGTTTTTTTTATTATTTTATGACGTGGTTTGCGATATTTAATGCGTCAAAGTTCACGAGAATTTTCAAATTCAAGTGAGAATCGAAAACGCCCGATGATTGGCTGGTAGAAAAGTGACGTCATAGTTCAGTACGAGGAGGCACGGCGGCACGGCCATAGTAGAGGTTGCATACTTGAATACAAGCGACGGCGTGGTTATGATTCATTTATTGAAGTGCAGACGTATCGGAGTTGTTCATTGTGACTTCAGGGCTATTATTTGATCTATTTCTTCTCCATTGAAAGCGATAGATTGCGTAAAGATGAAGGAATATGGTTATTCCTAGGCTGATCCTAGCAAGCTTCCTGTTACTGATTCCATCATGATAACAGGATATTTTAGTGAAACTGTAGACTTCGTCGGCGCCGAAAGTCGATGCCAAGAAATGGAAAGGTAGCTGACATAGGCGGATCCAGGGGGGGGGGCACGGGGGCACGTGCCCCCCCAGACCCTTAAAAATATGCTACATTTTTAATACGGTCCCATTATCATTTCGTTCGTTTTGTATGACGAAGTATCCTTGTGCCCCCCCCTGAACAAAATCCTGGATACGGCCTTGCTTGTGCCCCTCCCAGAAAGAAATCCTGGATCCGCCCCTGGTAGCTGATGTGCATCTGAAATGTTTTATAGATCATAACAAAGTGAGACTTGCGTATAATATTGACGAAAGCGTATACTCATGTGAAATGTGTATTCTTTTGGCAGTCCGGTAGAGATTCTTACGGTGAACTTATTTCCACCTCGAAGCTGTCGATGATACTTTCAACTTAAAAATACCTTGACTGGAGGGCTACAGGAAGCTCTGAGGAAGCCAGACTATCAATATTTCAATTTAGTAGCGATAATATAGACGAACTTCCAACACAATCTACCATCTTGTGACTCAAAAACCCTGAAGCCACTTCCTATTCTGCAGAAAGAATCGGTCAGTCGCACTTCCATCAATATAATAAACACAACGTCTTCAGGTGTTAAGAAGTTACTTTTGTAATGAAAGCCTTCCTAAAGTAGCATTAAAATGTGAATATTTTCCAAACAGAGTCTTTAATACATTTTGGGAGCTTTTCTCACGATATATCTGAAACCTACTCTAAAGGCGAGCTCATCGTCATTGCGATCGGTTGTCACTTAAAAATTCCGTATCGGAGATCCTAGAGGGATGACCTTCGACGATGACCGTGATCACCTGCACTCTCACTATCACTGGAACCCGTGGTGAAAATATCATCCCAATCCAATTTCTATTTGGTTTTAACTGGGGAAAGAGCAACATAGAACTGCACATTCTTTGGGTTTGACTTTCCCACAAACACCCCATTTCCCCTGTGGTGCACATCAGTCCTATCGTTATACGATAGCCTGACAACCTTTAAATGGATCCTTGGTTTATCCTGACAACCAACTAAATGGAAATTGCTGATCCACACGTCTTCCTCTATCTCCACAGTTTCCAAATCAAGGGCCGCGGAACATTCCTCTTGTGACTCAACTTTTTCTGAAAAGCAAGCAACAGCGTAGAATAAAATCAAAGGATGCTGCGATTCATTTTTTGCGACCACCTCTGGATTCCATTCTTTTTCCATCTACAACTTCCTTTATCTTTCGGGGTAAACTATGGGACAAGATAATGTTTAAATATTTTCATTAATTTATAACAAAATATAAGTTCTAAAAATACCCAAAAGCCATTTTATTAATCCGCACTGATGAGAGTAAATTAATGTGGAAGATGAATGCTGTAGACGTAGTAGTTTTCCCTAGGTTGAGTTGCAAAGTTCATGAAGTTGACAAAACGGCTAATTTTTCGGTGCGCGGAGTCATTTATTGCACTGGCCGTGTCTACATTTTTGAATTTTTTGTAATAAAATAAATCACAATTTAGGATAAAATTTGCTTTAAAATGACGTATAGTTCATTATTATAGCATTCAGTGAAGCCAGGATATAAATTTGCAAAATACAGCGGCACATCATTTTGACGCCGACAGTAGAAGAAAACGCTGTCTTCTTGGCTGGCACTCGAATGCATGAGGATCAACGTTGCTCTATATTTTCATATTTCCTCCCTTGATTGTAAACATCATGGAATTTTCTATGCCCTTCCGTAACTGATATTGAGCAAGTGCCATAAATAATTTGAGTCCATCGTAACCATCGAGAAACAAGTAACTCGATTTTTGATGAGAAGTTGAGTTTTTATTCTACGGCGGCCGAATTATCGAAAAATCTCAGTTTCAAGTTATTCAGTCGATGAAATATGGAAATATTATTTATATTAAAGTTATCTTCGCTCACATACCACACGGGTTTATCATTCCGTTTATTATACTCTTATTTTTCCGTAACGCTCATCCCGACAGACGGCATACATCGAGGCTTTTCTTCTAATTTCCTCCGTGGGAATGCAGACGAAATTTTTTCCTGGGGTGTTATTGCACAGAGGAACAATGCACCACTTGTAATATTTCCTTATTTCACCCATGTTCTCCTTTAAACGCAACGTGGCTCTTCCAAACCTGCAGTTACTGGGCTTGGATCTTGGACTCCTACTGAACTATGACGTCACGGCCTAAGATTAGTGGGGGCGGTATTTTTTAGCCCGCGAAACTCGGGAGACTTTTGGGGGTCATTTTCTAGTGCATAAACTGAATTTTAAGCTGAAAAAAGTATATATGCGGTACTAAGTGTTTACTGTAGTATATCAGCATACTGTTTATAAAAAGTATGCAATTTCCCTATTCTGGAAAAAATTAAACACTGAAAAACGAAAACTTATGCTCTGCTTTCAATTCAAAACGAAAATTCTCGTGTGATTTTCACGCCTTAAGTTGCAATGGCAATAACATTACCATGGAAAAAGATTTTCGCCTGCGATTGTAGTGACTACAGGGTCATTCAGTACGAGTGACTAACGCAGAGCATATCACACTAATGGATACGTGAGGAATGAAGCGAGCAGAAAAGTCCTTGAAACTTACTGGAGCTAGATCACATGGAACAAAGGAAATTTGAAGAAAATGGAGGTTTGCGGAACTATTATAGCTCAAAGAACATCTGTCCGTATATGCCAACTTAGTATTTTGGTAAGTAGGTACTCAAGGGCGGATCCAGGATTCTTTTTTGGGAGGGGGGAACAAGGCAATCGGTCTTTTCATTTTTGAGATTAAAAATAGCATACAGTAATAACTGTGCGAAATATTATCTTTATTTTAATACGAAAGTTTTTAGTGTGAAATTAAATGATTGAGGCTTCGGAATACACTAAACAAACGAACACAATGATAATCGTATTCAAAATCTTAAAAAAAAACTAAATCCACCTATGTAAGTAGTCATTAGTACATTCCAACCGATATTATGTTAAGTTTTTAGAGGATTGTTTTACGTAAGCCTTTCGGAAATTCTAAAATGTTTACGTAAGAATATAAATTGCACCTATGAGTTACCACATGGCATTCAATTATTTGAGAATATAGGTAACAACCAAAGTGAAAGTAAACTACAAGCCAATTGTAACTGGGGCTAATTACTGTATAATGTAGCTCATCGTATCTCATCCTTTTACCGAAACTTATTCAATATTGGAAATTGAAAATTTCTAAGTGTCCACATTCACGTACTATTTCAATGAAACAATTCCGTAATTAATTATTTACATGCGCTGAAAATGAGCGCGTTCGAAGAGAAGACTTGCGCCCTCCAGCGACCCCTTGTGGCTGAGCTAGCGGTAGTAATTATGAACTGCAGGTAGTAATTATGAATCCACATAGAACGAAGGGTATGCACCATACCAAAGCCGTTGCGAATTGGGTATCAGCCGTGAGATAGTGAACGTAATAATGTCGTGTGCAAAACACAATTTGAACACAACCAGCTATCTCAATGAAGTATTTAGATCCTCATTTCTGGGGGTACAAGGGGGGGCTCCCTTGGATTTCTATTGGAAACTTTATAAACATTGGTTTGGCCCCAATACAGAGCGAAACCTCGCCTATCAGGATACTTACTCCCGTCAGGGAGAATATTCGTCAAACTCAGACTATTTCAGCCCTGTGAGCTTGCCACTGTGTGACAGATTAGCAAGGGCCATCCCCACCTGCGCCCCTGCGCCCCCACCGAGTCTTAGAGAAAAAGGTTCACTCTTTCTGTCGTTTTCTTTTGATCTCATAAGAAGTAATTGGTAAAATCTATTAGTCTACCGAAAAGGTTGACTCTTTCTGTGGATTTGTTTTGATCTCATAAGGAGTAGTTGGTAAAATCTATTGGTCTACCGAAAAGGTTGACTCTTTCTGTGGATGCGTGTTTTGATTAAATACTCAGCAATTGATAAAATATAAAAGTCTACCAAAAAGGTTAACTCTTTCTGTTGATTCGATTTGAATAATATATGGAGGATTTGATAAAATTTAGTAGTCTACCAAATTGGTTTTCTCTTTCTGTTGATTTATTTTTATCTAACTCTGAGGAATTGATAAAATCTATGAGTCTACCGAATAGGTTGACTCTTTCTGTCGATTTATCTTGATTGCCTTAATGAGGAATTACCTATTTGTTTATAGTTGAGCGAATCTAAAAATTTAACTCTTTCACTCACATTGTTATAAAAATAGTACGTCATGTCCCTACATACAATATCTTCATTAACATATTTCTTTCAATGAAATGGTTTCTTATTCTTCTATAACCTTTCGTCCATTCCCCGCCATTGGTTTATTATTGTTTTTATGGTGTCCCTGCGTATTTGCACGTAGTTCTTTAATTTTCCGTTTTGGCGCTGCTGTCGGGTATACCGGACGGTTGACTCCATGTTGACTCTTTCTCCATTCGGAACGACTCCGCGCCCACCCACGGCCTGTGTGTGTGTTATATGCACTTGTGCTGACCGTCCCGTTCGCCTAAGTACGGATCTTGCGAGCGAGTGATCTTTAAAATCAAGATAGTAACTCCCGGTTGCACAATGCACATCTCTTTGTCTAATGGGAATTTTTAGGGATGTGCGAGAAGCATTTTTTGACCTCGAGTCGAATAGAAAACTACTCGCGAGAATCGATTCGAGTCGAGTGTGGTAATTCTTGAACAACGCAATGCAATATATCATGTTTCGTTAGCATGCTCCAACATATCCTAATTTTTTCTCAATCCCCTTGCGAATTTTCTATTTCGGACGCTTAACTTGATATTTAAAATAACGTAAAACGATAGTAACGATGATTGTGATAACGAGGAACGTTTATGGTAATTGAATCTAAATTAGGAGATGAATGGGGATCGGGTTGGTGTGGTGGCTAGAGTGTTGGCTTCCCACCCCGTGGGCTCGAGTTCAAATCCCGGCAGTGGCAGAGAATTATCAGAGACTGCCCGATCCCTGCTTGAGTGTTATGTGGAGGACATTTCAAGCTCAACACTCCGTCCGTCGGATGGGACGTTAAGTCGTGGTCCCCTTGGCGCCTTTCGTTAAGAGCAGGCTAACGCCGACGCCGAGTTTCTCTCCACCCTTTCTTCCGTACCTTTTCCTCATGGCGCAAATGACCTAAGCTGTTGGTCGCCTCCTCCAAATGCCATACCATACTAGTAGATGAATGAAAATTAATGTCTTAAACAGTTCCATTAGCACAATTGAAATGAATTAACCTCTAGTAATATATCGCCAAATTATGGAACCAAACTGCTCAAATGAACACTCAAGAAAGATATTTATACAATTGTAATCAAGATTGTATGCGTAAATGTATTATGTAATATTTGATCCTTTCACATTCACACAGCAGATTTTGACATCTCCATGTAACAGTATTACTGCCTGCAGAAAAATGTCTTTCGCAACACACTTTTGTAGCATGACAAGTACATTCTTTCCAAATTATCTAGGTTTGGGAACCTTGGGAAGTTTTATTAAAATTTATGTCAACGATGGATCTTGAATATTAATGGAATTTTAGTGGACGAAGCGAACGAACTATAGAATTTAGCTTTAGCTTTGTAGATCAAAAAATATGTTTTCTTTCTTACATCGTGTAATCAACCATAGCAGCTATTTTCTGTTAGTTCAAGAGGGAAACTAAACGCAATAAAGAAATAAATCAAAAGGGAAACTAAACGCAATAAAGGAATAAACAAATCGGACGTACTTAGAGCTCAAAAAGACTAAGGGCACGGTTACATAATACGAGTTGCTGACCTGACAGCTGACAGCTACTGGATCTGGGTACTGGCATGACAGTTGCTCGACTCGCCTCACCCGGTCATACATTTTCATTGGTTTTTTTTAAGATTTTAAAGGGCAGATACTGAGATAAGTTTGGTGTTTTACCTTCAAAAATTTTCCTCGCCTTACACTTAATTCGTATCGGACGCTGAACTACTGCTATATTACGATTGTTTAAGGTTTGAGGCAGCAACAGTAAGTTCTGCTCGGAATTTTTTCAGTCTAGTTACGCCATATTGGCATAGAAAGGCTATAGAGCCACGAGGTGCAGCGTCTCGCCCGTAGAGAAATGGAGAAACGCCGCATTGAACTTCGGAACACATGCCGCATTCCTCTCATACGGGATGTACGCCGCACGGAATGAAAAATGATTTCAAATTAATTATAGCACGTGTTTATCAACTGTATTAGTGTGTACACTAAATTTTTTTTTTGTGTTGTGGAGTATATAATCATTTGTGCGTATACATTGAACATTACTATGCTAAGTTTGTCTGCCACAGCAAGTTTTAACTTAAGCAAGGTATAACTTTAATTAATTGCCTCAATTTATTGTTCAACCTATTACATTTAGGGTACTCTGCTACCTGCTATAGAGCGTTCCACATTTAGTTGACAGTACGGGCCTTATGGAGAACAGTGTTGCCAAGCTTCCGCTCCGCCGGCAGGCATCCTGACAGCGTATGCAACCACACATAATAATACACCAAAATGGTAGTTCAAAAAAGAGTTTTGGGGTCGCACGAAAGACCACGTAAATTAAGAATTTTTTTAGCGCAAACCAAAATACTTTTTCTACAATATAAAAGGAAAAGTCTTTTGTTATTTTATGTATGCACTTATTCAATGCACAAGCTGCACGCGAAGAATAAAAAATAACGATAAAGTTAAGGATAATAAAATTTATCGTTTGGCCAGTGTTATGATGCAGTTTGTGACGCAGATAAATTATGAATAGCAATAATCTTTCAAATCTCAACAAATACTACGTTTCAAAATTTTCAAATTTCTAAAAAAAAATTTCAAATTTTTCCCATACTTGGTTTACTGCAAATAAAAGATCCCTTTTCAAACATATCATCAAAGCTAATTTCTTTACCAGCCAACCATTCCTTAACGTTCTCTTTCCTCCAGCTTGTAACAGGCAAGGATTCCAATTTCCTTGAGTGATATGAGGCATTATCTACCACTATAATTGATCCTTCGGGTAGGTTTGCAAGAAGTGAATGCTCAAACCATCTCTCGTAACACTCGCCATCCACTTCGTTATGCACATCCATTGAGTTCTTTTTGCACAGAAACACATGCGATGCTCCTTTTATGAACCATTTTTCCGTCCCTGCATATATAATTGCAAATCGTCCTCCTCGGGAAGTGAAAGGGGCCTTAAGCCCAGTACTTGTCCAGCCAGGAAAGCTTGAAGCGGAGTTTCTATTTGTTTGTTTCGCCAAGTCATGTATACTGTTTGTCCAACATTAATCCAAGTTTCGTCTGTGAATACAATCGCCCTGCGTTCGCGACGATATTTTTTTAGCTGCCTTAAATAATTGTGCCGCCTACGAATGATATCATCCCTTTCAATAAGGATGCTTCTTTTCCCCCTTCGTTCGTACACGAAGCCTATGTCCAAAAGAAGACGATATAGCGTAGTCCTTTTGTAATCTGGGAGATCACTATTTACCGAGTTTAAGATGGATTTTAAAGCCGGAGGAATATTTTTCACTAAGAATTCATGTACCTTCCCTCTAACTCCCGATCTCACAAAATCGTCGAAAATCACTGCTCTCGAATTTTTGTAAGGCTGTCTAATTTCTTTAGTTTTTGAAGGAGTTACCAATGGACCACGGGAGCTTTCCTTTCTCACTCTGTAAACAGTGGACTCCGAGCACCCAGCAGCCTTCGAAGTTTCTCGGCAGGCCTCACTAATGCTGAGAGATTTCCTGAAGTAGGTACGAGAAGACTTTGAGCACCAACTGTATTTCGCGGCTTCTGAGCTTCTCACCTTTTCTTCTCTTCTTTGTATCGGACATGGTGATTGGGCGAATAGCAGCAGAGATAAGTGTAAAACACACTTCACAGCTCTCAAATTCAGCAGACCACACAACACTTGTTCACTTCAAAAAATGCAACGACAAACTGAACGCCTCTGTAAATTCTTCCCCCGGCCCTTTCCGCTAGGGTCGTTTCTGGCGCAGATGTTTTATGTTACCCTATGAACAGAACTGGAGGAAAAACCCCCTTTTGTAAAAGGCATGCACTGGAAGTGGTAGTGTTTCGCACAGATTATGAGATATTCTCTTTCTTGGTTTCTGAGGCGGGGCCGAAACACCAAAGGCGAAATTTGCGTCTTATTTCCAAGCCGTTAAAATTTGCTTGCTTTCGTGTATCAATGTATTGAAATAAAAATACTGCTATTACGACGTATGAGTATTCTCTGTTTAGGATATAAAACGAATAGATAAATATATTTCATAGTATGATTGACAAAAAGCTCCTTTTCCGCCCGAGAATTTTCCCTCTGCGCGCAAGAAAAAGCAAGAAGCCCGGCCCAGCGACACCGTAATATTTTTTATTAGGATCAAAACCTTGTAACCCCCTTCAGAATTGATGTAAGCTAATGATTTTTTCACTTAATATAACTTTGTAGTTTTTTCCAATTTGATACGCAGCATATGGGGATCTACGACGTTTGAAACGTAAGTTAGTAGGCGACTACTTTTTACCTTGCAAAAATCAAAATTTTCTTGTCCTAAAGGGTGTTACGTCGGCATAACAACATTTTAACTCAACCATTGTAAAATAGGTGAAGACCATCAAAGAGAAAAGGGTATGAAGAATTATACGCAGAAGATTCAATTCAACACAAACAACGGTCAGGCAATAATTGCGAGAAGAAGATAAAGTAAATAAATACACGTTTCTAACGGAAATTTAAGGAAATATTTTTTATGGCTTTTGTTATAATTTTTATCGAAAAACTATTGGCACCAATAATCTCTCTCTTTCAATGAGCATCTCTTTCTACATTAGAATGCAATTTTTAATCTGTGCATAGCGCAAAATTATTTTTCGTGCTGTTAATGACTACACCGCGCTCCCGGCCTTATGGAGATTAACATGGGAAACGATTCTTCATAAGAGCCCGTACTGTCAACTAAATGTGGAGCGCTCTATAGCAGGTAGCGCTTGTCTAAAATAAGGATTAACCCTATCAAACGAAGGGAACTTTCCGACCTTATGCAATTTTAATAGGTGATAATTAAGAAATCTTATCATGAGCTCTGTGCCTCATGCATGCATTGGTAATCCCAGACGATGTAAAACTCTCGACTACTTGTATAGCATCTAGGTCCCTGTGACGTCACGTGGAGTGGCTTCGCATGGGCGCCAATCTGGCCTTTTTCATATGAGGATAAAGTTGACCATTGCCATTCGCCTAAACTGGGATTTCTAAAACCAAATAATTTGTATATTATGAATACACTAATGGTGGGTAACGAATCGCAATCAATGCCTTTCTTTGATGAAGGAAACTACCCTGTTGCGGTAGTGAGGTCCCTAGTGTAGAGGAACCCAGAATATAATAAGGATGTGTGCCTGCTCAGTGGATTTTGAAAAAGCATTTCATAGAGTGGACTGGGGGAAGCTAATGAGTATTCTCAAGAAAATAGGCGCATGGATTGGAAGGATAGGCCAATCATTCGATGGCCCAAACTGCACGAGTTAGTGCCGCCGACGGAGATTCGGCGTGAGCCAGCTTGTGAGGAAAGGCAGCCCAATGGCGCGACTGCTCTTTAGCGTATTTGCAGAAGAGATGATAAGGGAGGCGTGGGATGAGTTGGAAGCAGGAGTATTAAGCGAGTGGAATGATGTTTAAATCAGTGAGGCTCATGGATATCAGCCTCACTGATATCAGATGTTGATTATCTAGTCAGCGAGAGGGTGGCAGGAGTCGTTTGACAAACAGTTTGAGGAATATGGTGTGAAAATTAACCAAAAGAAGACCAAATTTATACCGTTGTAACACCTCCAACTAGGAATGATAGGTTTTAAATCGAAATGAAGAAATGGCAAAAACTAGAGCGTGTGGATAACTTCAACTCTATGGGCAACACGTCTGAAGAAAACGGACTAAGCAGTAAAAACAAGAAGAAAAGAATTTCATATAAAAACAGAAAATAAAAGGTTAGAGAAGAGTTCAATTGTGCCGTCCTACGCTTACGCACAATGGTTTTCTTATTTTCAATCGTTTCTTGAGTCTTCTTAACATTTTCCATTTTGGTTTAGACATCGGCAAATCCATGACGCCTGGCCAATGGCATAAACGATTTCATTCCATCCATATATACACTAATCTTATATTCACTAATCATATATTCTCTTTCTCCCCGTTCTCCGCTCACCTCTTCACATTCCCCTCTCTTTAACACGGTTTTTTTCTCATCTCATACGTATCTACTCGCTCAATTCAAACCCTCCGTCTCTTCCGAGTCTCGTCTAGAAGTTTCCTTTCCTCGCCCACCATGACTAGCACTCCAACGAAGTTATGTCTTTGTATGAATGTGTAGAATATTTCTATGAAATTGCGACGTGAAATGCGGCGGTCATCTTGCATGCTGCATGTTGAAGATTGGTCATCCACTGCCAAACACCCTAGAGGTGGCTCGCATGGTATTTCCAATTTCCAGGCCGGAACAGGGTTTGTCATTCTCGGGCGTCAAGCGCTTTGGGCCCGAGAGGACTTTCACTACCCAGCCCACAGTTGATGGCTGCAGCGTTGCAAAGTCAGAAGGGGACTTTTACCGCAGATTGGACAAAATTCTTAAAAATCATCTACATCTACATAATACCCTGCGAGCCACCTCTAGGCTGTTTGGCAGGGGGTTATCAATCACCAGCATGCAACATGCATTTGGACTCCCACATGCACACCACACCGTCCAAAAAACGTCCCGTATAATAACAAACTATACTACTATATGCTGTTAGAAATGATAATTGAAATAAGAAACATGCATTAAGTTTTACATAGGTTAGTAGCCTACACAACAAGTCATGCAATCTATTTACGAGTTCTATTGCTGCCGTTATAATCTCTTATTGATCGTGGAAAAAATGACATTCGGAATCTGTCTGTTCTGCAATCTATCTCTCTTATTTTATTTATATGATCTGATCTTCCGTAGTATGTTGGCGTCCGTAAGATATGGTTGACTTCGTCAGAAAAGACATTGCTCTTGAATTTATCTAAAAGGTTTAGTCTATATTTCAATATACGGTCCGACAGAGATTCCCATCCGAGTTTATCTAAGAGGTCAGTTACACTAACAAGAGTATCGTAACGACCTTTCACATACCTGGCAGCTCTTCTTTGCACGCGTTCTAACTCTGTTATTAAGCCTTTTTCATGAGGGTCCCAAACACTGGCAGCGTATTCCAAATGTGGTCTAACGAGGGAAAAGTAGCTAATTTCTCTCACTTTGTCGTCGCACTTTGCTAATATTCTTTTAACAAAACCCATTTTACGATTAGCTTGACCGGTTATTTCTCGAATATGTTTACTCCACGATAGATCATTATTGAGTCTAACTCCTAGATATTTCACGGATTCAACCGTCTCTAATTGGGTACCCCGAATTATATAGCTACGTTGTAGGGAGTTGTTCTTCTTCTAGAAATTCATTACGACGCATTTTTTCAAATTTAGTTCTAATTGCCAAGCATCGCACCAAGCTTGGATAGCAGCAAGGTCAATCGTTAGTTCATCTATATCTTTGCTGGAACGGATTTCTCTGTAAACTACAGCGTCGTCTGCAAATGATCGTAACTTACTGTGTACTACTTCGCCAATGTCGTTTATATAAAGAAGGAATAGGAGTGGGCCTATGACACTACCCTGAGGAACGCCAGAAGTGACTCTAACCTCATTGGAGACTGCACCGTCTAATACTACTCAAACTTTAGACGCGGTCGCTCAAAAATTCTCTTACCCAGGAAATGACATCATCGTCTAGACCATAAGATTTCAGTTTTATTATTAACTTTCCGTGGGGTACTTTATCAAATGCCTTTTTGAAATCAAGAAAAATCGCATCTACTGGAATGCTGTCTTCCCCGGAGACTAAAATATCGTGGGCGAAAAGCGCTAACTGAGTTTCGCACGATCTGCTTTTCCTGAATCCATGTTGAGTTCCCATTAATAAGTTTTGCGCGTCTAGGTGTTTCATTACCGAGCTGACTACGATGTGTTCCAGGACCTTGCATGAGATGGACGTTAAAGATATCGGTCTGTAATTAGATGACATCGTAGAAAGACTATCAAAAAACGCCCTTATTTCTGGAGTGATCAACAAGACGATAAGTCAATAAATTGTCGATAGCACTAAAAGAATTGTAAAATGTAAAGTGTACTACACGTGGCCCAGATGGGTGGGGGCCCTCGCGGTGTTTTGGGTCCGTCCCTCGCGAGCTCGGGCCCTCGGGAAAGGGTCGGATTAGGCTCGGAGTCGAGGTTGAACCCTCACTATCGGGACTGACCATCGGTCGTCCCCACGAGAGCGACATTAACCGAAATTCGTAATCATAACAGAACTGTGGCAAATACTCGAGAATAGTTTTCCTGCGTCAATACGGCCTTTAACTGGTTGGATTTTATGTGTTCCGGGATTCGAACACCCGAAAACGCAAGCATAATGGGATATTTTATTTTCTTTAGCAATACCTACCAGTAATTTAAAATTAAAATCGTATGACTACATCCAGAACAGTGACCATTCTGATTCCGTAGGTCCCTATTCTATGGCAACACCAAGCAGGCGCCAGATTAAACGCCCGCCGCGCCCGCCGGCGCAGCGATGCCAACACATTCGTCGCTCTGCGCATGTCCGGACGGCGCGCGGCCGCGGCGTCCCAAGACTCCCATAAGGCACAGGCTTAGACGCGTCATCGCACCAACAGCCCCCACCACTACCACTCTCCACATAACTGCATGGGGATGGATTGGGACGTTCTGGACAGCGCCCCACGGCTACAAATACGAACTTTTCGCGCTATTTTTTTCGTGTTTTTCATACACTCTCGATGCATGCCATTGAAAAAAACTTCGATTAATTAGATGTATAATTATAAATTATTGGATATTTATTTTTTTCCTTTTTCAAATCTTTGGGAGGGGCGGCGTCCGAGAGTCCTTATGGGCAAGACGCCACTGATCTCAAATCAGGCAGAGAGGTGTCAGGTGACCATCACTGATTTCTCTGTAAGTTATATACATTGAAGCAGTATCCCTATGATGAATAATGACCACTTTATCTCAGCTCAGATCTGAACCGTAATAAAGTTACCATCCTTTGAGCATTGCAGAGTCAGGCCTCAGAGTAAAAAATGAAAAATCACATAGATGCTGATGTAGTGATCCGGAAATGGAAGATTTCCATTTCCAAAATATGCATAAATATGTTGTTGTGTGACGTCTCAGAATAGCCAGCTGCGACAAACTATGCCTTGGGTTCTGCACCTTTTCACTTTCAAGAACGCCTAACCTTCCTCTTCCCCTTCCTCTTGGACGAAAACATCCTGGTTCCACTTCCCTATATAATGGCACGGTGGAGATGCTATTGGGACGGACGCACTCAGTAACTCACAGTTGGAGTCGAAGCACGGGCCGTATGGCCCGTGCGACCTAAGCGCCTCGCTATCCACCCGTGCCATCACCAGCAGCTCCTCTCCTTCCCGAGACTTTTGGTAATGTTCTAAATTTTGGCTATTCTAGACGCACAAATTACTTATTGTATATTCATTGAATTGATTTAGAAACTGGGATTTCAAAGGGAAATAAACTTTGGGTTAAAACTTAAAATACTTGTGTGTGATTATTCGCTTCCCGACACCAAGGGCAAGAACCCGCACCCTTACACTGATTACTAAGGAATAATGGCCCGTAAAGCAATGGTTATTGTTTCATTTTGAAGAGAATTTATTTATGCATATTCTGGCATAACTTGCAAGTCATTTGAAGCAATAATAAACAAATAGGACTTGTTTAAACAATAAAAATTAGTCATTATTTAACAATTAATTACTAATAAAAAGTCCGCCTTTTATTTTCTTTAAAATTTCTCAGTGGGTAGTTTAAATGTTCTGATATCAATTTTAAAAAAATTAAAAAAGGTAGTATTTTTATACTTTTTGTTTTAAGGCAGTCAAAGTTAGGCATTTTTTCGACTCTTTTACACCAAGATTGCATACCTTCAAGGGTGAAAAATGAAGTTTCATTATACTTAGCATTCATAACAGCGAAAAGCTCATATCTGAATGATTGGTTACATCTATTGAATGAAAGCAAGTTCAATCTTGCTTACTTCCATGGCATCCAATGTGTGTAAACTCACACTGCTACTACCTGGAAACGGTGAATGAGTCGCAGTTTGCAAAGAGTATTTTTCAATAGCACTTCACACAAGTCTTCTACTTTGGGCAATGTGGAACAATTCGATGGACCATGTGGATGCATAAACTACACACTAATGTCATTCTTTTCTAAACACACTGCAGTGATTTTTGAAATTGACCAGGTTTTTCGGAAACACACAATGAAGTCTTTCATGTCGAGATTTTGAGGACTGTATGTCTGTATATCTGAATTTGTCAGTGTCACAGCCGGTTTGCCTGTGTGGTTTGCAGAGCGAGCAATAGTTGTCCTATGTCTGTTAACTACCAAGACATGAAACAGGTACTCCTTTCACAAAATCATTTTTTTGTCTAAATAGGGTGGTTTCCCATTATTTTTTTATTGCCTAAATCTAAAGATTATTACTCCTGGAGTACATATTTCACGCCCTTTTTGGAGGCCTGACTCTGCAATGTCCAAAGGATGGTAACTTTATAACGGTTCAAATCTGAGCTTAGAAAAAGTGATCATTATTCATCATAAGGATACTGCTTTCATATATATAACTTTCAGAGAAATCAGTGATGGTCACCTGACATGATTTTGCACTATCTGCCTGATTTGAAATGAAATGGCCCTCTATCGAATCAACTTGTACATTTTTTGCGTTCTCTTTAAGCGGGAAATCATCCTCTATGTCGCACGGAACCCGGCAGAGGTCATGGGTCAACTCACTACAAGGTAAAGAGTTAGATAGCGGGTGGAAACCGGGAGGTGGTGTGTTGAACTGTCTTTGCGTCACAGAAAGACGACCGCAGACGACATCAGGGGCAGTGATTCCGTGACTCCAATACGTTAAGTCCAAACGTTACATAGATTCAGACTTGTATAAAGTATGTTCCAGCAATTAGCAATGCTATGATATAATTATTCTGTAATATATGCTCATGCATTTCAATAAAACTACCTGGTTTGCAATAGTTACAAAAAGTCTACCTCATTTGAATGTACATAGCCTCGATTCTCCGATTTTTGCTGCGAAGTTTTAAATAACTGCCTTGTATAAGTCTCCCCCATATCTAATGGTCTCTGAGAGTTTTTCCATTGGCAGAAATTGCTCATCCACACTCCTCCTAAGAAAGATCTCTTCGCAAATGCTTTAATTCTATTCTTTGAAGCGCAGAAAAATTCCTCTCCACAGAGGCAGTTGTGGCCAGAGCTATCGTGGAGATTAGCTTAGCCAATCAGAGCACTTCACCAAAGACGTTTTCTACATATTCGTGTTTCTAAAATCGCAATCCTTCTGAAATGGTAATTACGAAATAACGCCATTGCAGAAGCACCCAGTCAGACGGACGTAACGATTTGAAAATCCAACGGCTTCGCCGCCGAAACTGTCGAGCATCCGTGCCGTCAAGCTTTGCTCCCCTACCAACAAGAGCTGCCGAGCGTGACCGAAAGAAGCCGAAGAGCGGGAACACGCTGGCCTCAGCGAGCTTAGGAGGCGTCCATTAATTGCGTGATTAGGTGATTTTAGACGCTATAACAGGATCTAGCATGTTTTATCCTTTAATCTATGTGGTCTTGCAAACTCAGTAATTTTACTATTTCTTCTTCCACTGTTTTATTTAATCTTCCATTTATTTCTTCTCTCCGGCGCGGCGGTGCAAACTTACCTTCAAAGCTGAAAATCATCAAATTCTCATTGCCTCGGTACTTATTGTTCCTTATTACATCGAAAATAAGTTTTTATGTTAATAAAATATTTACCTCTCCATAAGTATCAAATATATGACCGTTGCGTTATTTATTAATGTTTGTTTAGCTTCCTAACACCCGACCGTCTTTTTCCCGCCCCTCGAGCTATCGCGTTGCGTGAAAAGCGCGTGCTACCGCGGGTTAATACCTTATAAATAAATTTACTGCACGAAATGACTGCATAGGAATTGACCACGGTCTGAAAACCTGAGTGCAAGAACCAGACGATGACCATTTTTTGCAAAAATGAGAATTCCAAAAACACATGAAGCTCTTCCCCCTTGACTAGAGGACATATTTTTTGCAACTTTAAGCTCCAAATCAGTTCAGCAGAAATTGTCGAAACCTACCTTCTACCGATTCTACCCTCCGAGTGACCATTATTATTTTCTATTTTTCTCAAAAATTCACCTTTAATTATTATCCGGTCCTTGAACTGTCTTTAATTACCTATATATTCAATGCTCTAAATTAAAATTTAATGATAATAGAACTTATAGCACAGCAGAACTTCCCCAGGTCGCACCTCCAGTTTTTGCTTCCAAATTTTTTCCCAGTTTTCTCTGTATTCAAAAAGTGAATGGAATAAATTTCAGATAGTGGGTAGGCCCTATATTGAGCAGTGTCCCAAGCCTACAATGATGTCGGTGCGTCACTGGGGGAAATCCAATATCTATGCGGAAGCAGCTCTACTGGTTCCAATATGAAATAATCAGGTTGGGGAAGGACGTATGGACTGCTGCACTTCAATGTCGTAGTAGGTATTACAACTTTATGTTTTGCGAGGTAATGGCAATTTCCACCTCACTATATTTAAAAATATAATATGTGAGTAATCAAACCACTTTTTTATGGTTAATTTCCTCCGCTAGCAATTATAATTGATATAACTTTATTCAAAGTTAAATTGAACCAGCTTCTGATTTCTCACAGGAGAATAAATTTAAAAAATCAATAAAAACGAGGGATTTAAATTTGAAATCGAAATAATTTTTGATTCAAAGAATTAATTATTGTTTTATACCATGTCTCTTTTAAACTTCATTAATCTTATGATTACCCTAAAATCTCAATCACGTCGGAGGCATCAATTGATTTCAAGTACCCTTCATTCGTTACCATGGATGAGATGTTCAAGGCTCTGGCGCTGAGCAACAATGGGAGTTCCATGGAGACCACTTCTCGGGTTCCTCATTTGGCCTTAATAGCTGCTTAGTTGTGGACTTGTTTTCTTTAAGCCATAACTAAGAGATATAATGGGCTGCGTTCTTTGCTGCTGCCGACGCCAGGAGGAGGAGGAGACGGAGGAGGAGGTGACGGTCCTGGCTGAAGCAGTGATGGAGGGAGTTGTGGAGGGAGGCTACCTGGGGGACATAGAAGACGAAGGAGAGGAGGACCTGTCCCCCACGATGGCAGCGGTGAGGGCTCGGGGTCCTATCACCACTTTCAGCCGCTGGTTGATCGGGGCCATGGGTCTTTCGAGCGCAGCCTGATGGCTGGAGGTGACTTCTCAATGGATGACATCTTCCACGAGTGGTTCCTCCATGACCTTCTTTAATACTAGTATTATAGTAGGCCATGGGTACCTCAGTCAGCAAGCTGTGGAGTGAGTGAGAATGAACGGGGCCAGAGGAGGGTCACGGCCCTACTCTGACCTCGGGGGTGCGTGGTATAGGCCTGACCGGAACCGAAGGGGACCGGAAGGGGAATCCCCACGCTAAACAGGATAACGAGCCGAAAGCGCGGCCTCCTGGGCTCGGCATGGAATGCGCTGAAGAAACGGTGGAACACAACAATTGTTCAACCCAAATAAAATTGAAATCAATTCATGTAAATTGATTACTCGAATAAAATATATTTTCGTCTGTGTCTTGCCTTTATTAATCCTTCGTCCTTCAATCCCGACGAGAGTAATTGGATGTCCATGAGTTTTAAATATTTTTTATATTTCTCTGAGGCTTTGGAGGAGATTCTATCCCCTCACTCCCCCACTCCCCCTATAGTTACGCCACTGTCATGAGACATCAATGCCTGATGGAGTCGAGGTACAACTGGATGGCAGGAATGGAAAAGGAAGACTGCGAATAGACTATGTGGAACAGATTAAGAAAGACGTGAAGTATAAGATATACGTAGTTGTCAAAATATTAGCTGACGAGAGAATTAAGTTGAGATCCGAGTCAAACCATTATTAGGATTATTGGCCAGTGATGTGATTATGTCTTGGAAATACCGAAGCTGCTACGAAAGTTGCTTCCATGCGACCATTAACCATTCTTTTGCAATTCATTTTTCTGTCGACGGTATAGAGATTAATATTTATTTTTATCCCTATTTCAAAGCTGTTATGAACATTTTCTTCGCATTTGACACAGATCTGAACTTAATTCTCTCGTCAACTAATATTTTGACAACTACGTATATCTTCTATGGCCTTCTGGTGGACTGGTGGACTGAGATGGACTTCTGCTACAAGCAATATAACTAAAGGCAGGTAAGTAGAGTATTTCAGATTTTGTTAAAAATGTGTGGGAAATGTTTAATTATTGATTTGAAATCATACTGTATTCAAGAAACAACGACAACACAGCAATCGAAGATTACATCTGCAATAACAAAGCGCGCGCATTCTAGAAGTGTTTCTTGCCTAGTGGAGGTCATTGACACTCTCCTCCCTCCTCAGGTGTTACAAGTGTCATTGCTACCTAAATCATTGAAAATATTGTATAGATTTGACAAATAACGCATTATGATTGCAAAAACGAAAAAGAAGTCCATTGCGGGCATATCCGCGCGAAAAATGTAGGCGCTAAAACGCAAAGTTACGTATTTTCGTTTGTATTGGTAAAATATCGCAGCAAATATATTTTTATTCTTCAAGATCATTGATCAGTACAATCGAGAGCCCGGACTAAGCTGATTCGTATGACCGAGAGTCTACTGCATTTAGTATTTATTAATCAAGCTTTATTAGAAAAACTAGATATTTTTGTTGAAAAAAAACGGAACATATTCTATCACAAAACATAATACCTATATTGCCTTAAAAAAACTCACTCAAATACACTAAGTGTTAAAAATGTATGACCCCTCGGTGGAATGCTAACCCCCCCCAGCATTTGACTAACGAGCCGCCACTGATTGAGATGAAATCCCCCAAAGACATATGAGCATCTGCAAAAATCTGCACTCCCTGGTCATCTTAGACCATATTGGTCTAAGCTGGTCACCACCAACAAAACACAAGCGAAAAGTATGCTACCTCAAATGGCAGGCAAAGGAGCGCAATGCAAACACCTTGGCGCCAACTAAATAGCAGAGGTAGGCACGAAGGGAAGTTCAGATCTGATTAGTTCTGCCCGCGCTCCTCTCCGCCGTGGTAAGTAATAGGGTAGTTTCCTTCATCAAAGAAAACGAAAGGCATTCATTGCGATCCGTTACCCACCATTAGTGTATTCATAATATACAAATTATTTGTTTTTATAAATCCCAGTTTAAACAAATCGCAATAGTCAATTTTAACCTCATTTGAATAAGCGCCCATGCGATGCCACTCTACGTGACGTCACAGGGACCTAGTTTCTATACGAGTAGATAGGAGTTTTACATCGTCTGAAATTACCAATCCATGCATGTGGCACAGAGCTCAGGGAAACATGTCTTAATAATCACCTTTTAAAACTGCATATGGGTGGAAGAGGGGTTAGGTGGAAGAGGGGACTTTCCAGTCTCAACCTCGCCCGAATAAAGGCATTTTATTATTATTATTATTATTATGGTCGGAAAGTTTCCTTCGTTTGATAGGGTATTAATAATCCTTATTTACGCCAAGCGCTACCTGCTAGCAGGGTACTCTGTTACCTGCTAGCAGCCTGCATAGCAGCGGCGCACATATCCTCGCCCAAAGGTCACCTCACACGGCGCTAGCGGGAACCAGAATGGCGTCACAAGGCTTTTCCCAGCATTCATACTTACAATTAGCCGTCGCGTTTTCGCGCGCTTTGAAATTTTCACTTTTTATTTAATCTCGAAAAATAGCTATCGTCATTTAAAAATCTACAAACGTGAAATGCGTAATCTTAATCTCCAGGAGTAATAATCTTTCGCTTTATGCAATTAAAAAATAATAGGAAACCGACCTATTGTAAGTGCAACTTTCGAGTGAGCTTAGGGTCGTCGTAGAGCTGGTGACAAGAGGCAATCTCCACACGCGTTCCTTTTGGATGTACCAAGTGTCGAATTAAAGGTATCAAGTAAAAAAAATGCCAATACACGATTTTTATTTGGCAATATATAAGCTAAGCAGTGAAAATTCTAATAACCTGGTACAGGAGAGCTATGAGTACGATTATGTGCGAGTTACACCTTGCTCTATTTTATCTGCGAAGCAACTGTGGTTCATCACCTCAGCTGGTATATCAACAGAGCTGGCGTTTTTTCCCCTACTCAAAGACTTTCAATACCGCTGTATCTCTATGTTGAATGTTTGTTTTCCCTTTGCTCTATTTCATCACGCTTGTTCCTTTCCCTTGGACTACGACCTAGCCATGGTAGAAAGGCTTGCGCGTTAAAATGACCCCTAGAGCTACACTGGCGGGATTAATTCTAAATTACTCCCGGTAGGGCCACCCATACCAGATAGATTTAAAGGCAGGAGCCAGACGAAAGGTAGTCCACGCGATGGTGTCACGAAAATAACGCTAAGACAATGGAAATGGGAACCCTACCAACTATATTTCCTACCTGAAAACATTGTGCACAATCAAATGAGCCTCGGAAACTCATCGAAGGGGACTCGTCCGCAAAGGGCGGGTGTCAAAACGGCAACGAGGTCCAGGCGCGCAGCTAGGAATTGAGGCTATGGGGGCTTTTAGGAGCAATTAATACTGGGGATATGGAACACGGAAGGTGCGGGTGCCCTCCGCCAGAAAATTTTTAAGATAAATGGTTCAAAATGGTGAGTTTTACGGCTTACCGGGGGAATATTTTATTAATCCTTACTATATTCTATGAGTAATATCATAGAGTAAGTATATTCTAGAGGGCTCACGGCATAGGAGGAAATCGTATCGACTGTTTTAATTCTCAAACAGCCGATAGATGGCCCCTGGAGTGACGAGCTAGGGGCGAGAGAGTCAGGTTTCAAGTTTCCCAGCTTCTCCCCTTTCCTTCCCGCCCTCCCCTCTTCCTCTCTCCCGAACTCTGCCTCACAGTCTCCCTCGCATCGAAGAAAGGGAAGACGCTGGCTGAGAGAAGGTTGGGCAATAGGCTGGGTCCTATAGGGGATTTTTTTCTCGCCTGGTGAGCTGCGTCTGCCACGAATCTTCCCTATGCTTGGCTTTCCTCATTCCAACTGAAAACAGTTTTACAACATGCAGCTGTAAATAAGTGTTTAAACTGTCTCATGCACCTCAAAGATTGCTCTCCGAAAGTCAAGCAGGAGAGAAAGGGAATTTTCGGTGGGTCCCGGGCCCTATAAATATAAATGCGGAGAAACATTTATGATAATAGGAATTGTTGGTTTGGAGATTCTTATTTCAGAAATAAAGGACATATAAAACGTAAAAGTAATCGAACAACAACATGCGAATAAATATACAAATGATTTCACATTTATTTAAATACAAGCTGGTAGCAATTTTCCACAACATTTTAATGCGTACGATGCGTTTCGGCTCACAGACCCATCATCTGGTACAATTCATTTATTTATTTATTTCATCCAAGTTTATTTCTGTGTCCATAATATATATTTTTATTAATTAAAATGCTCATTTGCAAACTTTGTTGTAATCCACACAGTATGCATTAAAAACCCAACCGGTTTCCTTCTTTTCAGGGCTTTAGCGTTATCGTAAACCTCTAGATAAAGACCTGAAAATATCGTAACCGGTTGAGTTTTTTCATTAGTACTTTATTGCATACTAAATGGTTTAGTTTTGAATTTATAATGTCACCATACCGCAAAGTGAATTCACAAAACATTATTTCAAATATATTTATACGTTCGTGATCGTCTATTTCATCGCCTGGTGTGGTCTTAAAAGTAAAAATGAGCAAATATTGGTCTCGATAGGCGATGGAAACTCTCAACTAGGAAATACGTAATAATGAGTTGATCTTTAATAAGAATGAAGCGATATTTAGTATCGCAATACAAGGAGGGATGTTTTGGAAATAATAAAAGATTTACTTAAGGTATCGAGACCGAATTCTACAGGTTATCTTTGTGTCGGGCATGCAATCCGAGCGAGCGAGCAGCTGGAGAAATGACAAATATGAAATGACGATTATTCCTGTGAAACACTACAGCTGCCCGTTTCTATCACTATTATTATAGGATAAGGACCTTATTTTAGTAACTGCTAGATTAGGAGAGGAAAAATGTGATTTAAATGCACGTTTACAGCACTATTCATAACATCTTCTCAACCACAATATCCATCTAATTATTAATAATATTTTCACCACGGGAATAAACTGCCTTACGTTTGTATCCTGCCGTTTTATTCTGCCCTCAACCTTGCTGTTAAGGGACATGCAAATATCCTCACTCATCGTAAATTATTATCGATAATATACGGGAACATCGGCGACCAACTCCTTCTCCATCATGTTTAGCATGCTTATTCCAACGCTTTCATACCCCCTTTCCAGCCAAGGCCAAGTTCAGCATTCCTTCTGTTTTCTTTTTTTCGCCTCTTTAATGTTCAAGAGGCCTGTTCAGACAATTTCGCCTGCTAAAAAAGAAAGAATCCTTCACTTCCATAAGCTTCCAAATTTGTTTACATAAATATCGTCTTTTTCCTTTTCGTCCAAATTATATGCATCGTGGGACACCCCTGTCCAGTTGCATCAAAATATTTGCAATTTGCATCAAACTTTTTGGACAAAAATATTGATGCAAATTTGACCGTGGGGCACCGGCTTAACCTATGTGGCCTCTGTGTCAGCGCTTGGCGATGCTTTTTTGTCAAGGGCCCTGTGAATGGTAGGTTTCATCCTATTGGATGAAAATTTAGAACCTGCCCTATACATTTTGACACAACGGAGTTTTGTACGAAAAGCCAGTTGGATGAAATTTTGACCGTGGAACAGGGTGCGCGTTAGTTGCATCAAATTTTGATGCAAATTTGACCGTGGGATATCGCACACTGGGCGGAATTCGGAAAAATCCGGACAAAATTACAAAATGACTTTTTTTGAGTTATAAACTTGAAACTTCGCAGGTATACTCAAAACGGATTGAAATTTAAGGATATGCACTTCATTTGACAAAGATCCTACCCGATTCTGAGATACACAGGCTTATACGTGAGCAACGTTCCATAAAAACGCCCGTCTTCAATTTTCTCTGAAAATCTTCCAAAGTAAGTAGAAGGTGAAGTTGTAGGTGGATTCATGCAGAATAAAAAACCACATAATCTGTCGGCATGGTGTTCTTTCTTTAATTTTCCGTAATCTTTAAGAATATCATCGATAAATTCTTACCGTGCAGTTACAAAATGGCGGATACTGTTTTGCGACAAAGTTCTACATTGCGGTAGAGTTTCAAATGATTTTTCGGCAAAGTCACGCGAAGTAACTTATATGAGATCATTCTTTGAAGATTTTTTGAGGTATTTATGCAGTTATCTTGGGAATAAGTTTGCGACGCCGAAAATTACATTGATTTATCGATCGCGCGGCAGGGTTCGTATGCGCGCGTCGGGAGTTGGATTAGCCGCGACGCGGTTAGGTTATTGAAATTGTATGGGTTTTAACGCACAGCATTCACCGTTTTTATGTTTTTCTTCAAGACACCGGTTCTCAAATGGTCTATGGTGAAAACAGTCCAGGTATTTTAGCCGAGGTGAGTGCACGTTTCATTGAATTTCATTTCGTTTTCTTTGGATACGATTGAAGACCATGCTTCTATTAAAAGCGTTCAACCTTCGAAAAAGTGACATGTTTTACCGGGAATCATACAAAAAGACCTACCAGACAGATACTAGCTGAGACTCATACCTTTTTAACTCTCCGATCCCACACCCCCAAGATTCTACTGCGAAAACAGTCGTTTTATGACGCCGCGGAGCGGAGCCTTTGACCGTCTTAACGGGGTATGTCCACGGGAACATCTAATATCTAATAAGAATATTTGTATAAATTTGTACTATTTCAAATTGCTCTAAATCATCAAGCCTTGTGACCTTACTGAAAGGGTGGAGAAAATTCTGGTTGAAAATGACAAGAATGAAAAGTCTGTACCAAATGTTTGGCGAGAGTGACGTTTCATCCCAATTTCCCATGTTCTTTCATTCTGATAATAAAACTTCTGCCTGTTTGACCAATGAAACACAAGTTGAATGATTCACAATTAACTTTGTAAATGCCGGATTGATAGATCAATCTATGTAACATAGAATGAAAGGAGGATAACTTTTGGGAGGTTGGATGGCATCAGTAACTCGGAATGATTGTATCACTATAGCAAGGGTTTCTGTATACACCAAATTCATGTTTGTCACCAACTATGGAAATGGAGAGATCGAGAAAGTTTAGTTGCTTTTTGGATTCTATTTCTACTACGAAGGTAATATTAGGATGTCGAGGATTTAAAAGATTCAGAAAATTATCTAATTGTCTGACACTTCCGGTCCAGCGGCAAATGATGTAGTCAACATAACGGTATTAGAAGATGTTGGATAAGATAGAATGCCCGAATCAAATAATTGGCGTTCTGAATTGTCCGTAAATATTTCGCCTATTACAGGTGAAAGGGGGGACCACATTGCAAGGCCGTCTGTTTGGTGATAAATATTCTTACTGTACAAAAAATAATTTTGGCTGGCATGCTGTTCCATTAGACAATGAAGTTCACAAGACACACTGTTTTTAATGTTGTGGTCTCTCAGTAAGTCTCTCATAAGTAACAAAGTTGTTTGTACAGGTACAGAAGTAAATAGATTTTTTACGTCAAAAGAAACTAGCTTGGAGTCGGATGGTAACGTATGAGGTGTTGAAGTTTCTGTGGCAAAATGATGGGGCTGTTAATATTATATTTTGGTGAAAAACCAGGCAATTGCCTAAAGATGATATTTAATTTAGTGGCTAATTTATAAATTACAGCAGGAAGATAAAGCTTTTTTAACACTTTTTTGGAATCTATCCGTTGGATCACGGGGGGAATCACGAATGAGGTATCCTCCAACACATCATCACATTTGGCGATGCATTATACCTTATTACGGATTAGCACACTGTTCCTTTTTTCTGCTTTGGAAATAATCAAATCTTCTTCGTTTACCTTCTAATTGATTGATCAAAATCAACTTGGTTGGGATTAACTTTCATACGGTGAGATGTACTTGCATTAGCAAAGGTAATATAATTATATATATCGCACAATTTTGTTTTCCTACATTCTCGCGCCGGAGGGCTACTTGTACGTCGACTCCGTCGAAATTTTTTTACATCAGATGGAAGTTTTTTAACCTTCTAAAAACACATCACTAGTTTTTACTCGTCGGGACATAAGTCCCCAACAATGGAGAAAAATGAGGATTACACCTCGGGAAAATCATTGATAGATGACATTTCAGCCACTCAGAGGAAGTATCTCCGGAAAGGCTCGTCAACAGGTCGGTTGCAGTTCGAAGTTTGGACTTAAAACTTTATATTGCATGAGCTCTGCCTTCTCTTCGGGTTTCCACCGCGTCCGTTGCCTTTTGGCGAGAACAGTTTCGACAAAAGCCAACGGACGCGGTGGAAACCTGAAGAGAATGCAGAGATAATCTGATCAACGCCGCGAAAATCTTCGAACCAACCTTATGTTGCATGATTATAACAAATCCTGTATTAGTGTTGAAAATCTGTATTTAAATGAATAACTTGTTATCAAAGAAAAAAAAAGGTTTTGGATTGTTAAATTGTGTACGAAAAGCAATCAATATCTAATATACCTTGAATCAAATGTTTTATAACAATTAATGAATGGATAACTCAAGATTCTAACGCGATAACATATTTTAGCCTACGGATTAGGATTCCCCATGAGGCCTACGAAGCAAATTTTGCTTGCAGTTTCGATTCACAAAACTGCATAATAGGAGGTGTAATTCCGAAAAAGGGGAGGGCGGATAGTTTTGAATCGCCATATTTTTCTAGTGCCGCAACAACTTACAATCGGAATATGCCAAAAATACTCCATTCGATATTGCTAAACGATTCATTGATAAATGCTCACCGCGTAAAATGTATTTTTACATATTTAGTTTTTCGGCCCCTGGGAGAAGGGATTCATTCATATAATGAGGCAAGAATTTAAGCAATGAGTGAACCTGGGCCCAATTGCAGCCGCTATTTGTTTTACTTTTAAGAACCTCAACTAAATGCTAACGCTTAAAACAAAACTTTCCTCAAACGACAATGCGTCTTGTTATTGACGAGACGACGATTATCACTACTATGATCAGAATAAGGCCTCAAGGAAAGACAAAAACATGCATTAGATGATCCCCGGCCTCATACGTAAGACCCGAAGTAGAAATTTGGTAGAGCCGAAAGAAACCTTTCCATTTTCGACGTGGTAACAGAATGGGGCATTACTCATCTCGCTAGCGAGCAAACAAATCAAGGTCACCGACCACCCCTATTCCCAAAAATGCTTCTGCTGATCCATGCCTCTTTGTGTTCGTTTGCAGCTGCGCGCTTAAGAATTCATTACCAAATACTTTTAAGCTTTAGTTACTAACTGTGGTGAAGAGGCTATGACCGTTAGCGAAATGCAATCAGGGCATTGTTGTTCAGTGTAGAGATCCAATCTCGCATTCCCTTTTTATTGTAATATTCCGGCACTTGGTGTTGTAAATAGCATTTACACGTCACCAAAATGAGGTATTTCCTAACTGAAGTTCTGAAGCACACTACGCGAAATGTATTTCATTCGTTATGTTGATCGTTCAACGATGCGATGACCATCAATAAGATTTATATTGTCTATTGAAGCGAAAAGATCTTCCCTCACGGAAAATCTCTTCCTCGTCAAAACAAAACCCTCACCTCGCCAACCTATCTGATGGCAAAACGAACTCCTTAGGAGGCGGGCGCTTTCTGCGTAGACCCAGGCCAGTACGGAAAGCCTGACGAGGTGCGGCCATTAAAAATGCATAACTCCCCTTGTAATAGAGATAAAGTTACAATTCTTTCACCAAAAATAAATTTATAGTTTTGTTCAAATTTCATACGCAGCATATATGGACCTATATCGTAAGATACGAAAGTTAGCAGGCGATTGATTTTTACCCTACAAAATTCCAGATTTTTCGTCCGAAAGATATATAAACACACATAACAACGTTGAAACTGAGTTATGAACAAATTAAAGTTTACTAGTATGGAAAGAAATGTGCTATGAACATTTCCTGCAAGTTTCAACTTTATACTAAGAACAGTCTGCCGGAAAATGGATTAGGAATATAAACTCGGAAAAGTGAAGTAACTAGCCGAAATTCGACAATATATTTTTTATAACAATTGTTATAAACAAAATTGAATAATTAATGTCTCCACTAAACGTAGCAACCCTTTCTGCTTCAGAATATATTTTTAGACTTGTGGAACGAGCAAATTAAAAAAATTGCCAAAATTCTTCTAGTGACATCTGGTTAACTGCTCTAGAACTACACCAAAAACGTATACGATTTTTGTACGTGTGGTGAGCTCTCTATATATACTTACTCTATGGTAATATTTATTCAATAAGATAAAATTGATTAAAATTTAAAGTTTCTCTGAGTTTTGGGGGGTTTTATCCCCCAAATCCCCCCCGTCGCTGCGCCACTGGCGAGGTCGGCAAGGTCCCCGGTGTCGTCGACATGCGAAATCCTTACAGAGACTCATCAGCAGCAACATCAATAAAGAAAGAAGACCAAGAAGAAGGATAAGAAGGAGGAAGCAATAAATGTAGGGACGTGAAATGTTAGGAAAATAATGAGGATGGGGAAGTTAGAAAATATCAAGAGGGAAATGGAGAAAGGGAGGACATATATCTTAGGACTATGCCGAGTGAGATGGAAGGACGGTGGGGACCTCTGGGGCATTGGCTTCGCTGGCACTGCTGCCAGCGTCTTCATGTCGAAGATGTCGGTCCACGGTTTTTGTCCTTCCTTTTACGCTGCCGGGACACGGACACGATTCCTAATAGGGTGGTTTTCTATTATTTTTTTTTTGCCTAAATCGAAAGTTTATTACTCCTGGAGTATGCATTTCACGCTTTTAGATTTTCATATGGCGATATCTATTTTTCGCGATTAAGTGAAAAGAGAAAATTTTCAAGCGCGCGAAAACGCGACGGCTAATTGTAAGAATGAATGATGGGAAAAGCCCGTGTGACGTCATTCTGGTTCCCGCTGTCGCCGTGTGAGGCCACCTTGGTGTGAGGCTATCAGCGCATCAACGATGCAAGCTGCTAGCAGGTAGCGGAGTACCCTGCTAGCAGGTAGCGCTTGGCTTAAATAAGGATTATTGATACCCTATCAAACGAAAGAAACTTTCCGACCACAGGCAGTTTTAATAGATGATTATTAAGACATGCTTCCCTGAGCTCTGTGCCTCATGCATGCATTTGTAATCTCAGACAATGTAAAACTCATATCTACTCGTATAGAAACTAGGTCCCTGTGATGTCACGTGGAGTGGTATCGCATAGGCGCCAATCTGGCCTTTTTCAAATGCAGTTAAAATTGACCATTGCCATTCGTCTAAACTGGGATTTCTTAAACCAAATAATTTGTATATTATGAATACACTAATGGGGGGTAACGAATCCAAATCAATGCCTTTCGTTTTCTTTGATAAAGCAAACTACCCTATTGTGTGGAAATCAACCACCACCTAAAAACGAGCTCCGCCAAGAGGATCCTTCTTCGAGTTAGCAAGGCCCTGCTCAGGGAACGCGTACAGGTACATGGGCGGATCTAGGGGGGGGGGGGGACGGGGGAACTTGCCTCCCCCCCCCCCCTCCGAGACCCTAAAAAAATATGCAACATTTTTAATAGGGTCCCAATATCATTGCGCTCGTTTTGTATTACGCGGTATCCCTGTGCCCCCCTACCAGAACAAAATCCTGGATACGGCCTTGCTTGTGCCCCCTCCCCCCTCCCAGAAAGAAATCCTGGATCCGCCCCTGTACAGATACACCACACTCGCCTCTCACTCCACAGATACTCCGAAGAATTGTACAAGGTTCAATTACGGTTGAGCAGCACATTGATAGCAGCCGATTGGGACGAGATGGAAAAGATAAGAGATGGATAAGATATTTCACAACTCAAAATGCGGAAGTAACTGCCCGGAAGAAGCAAGTGAAGAAGTTCGTCAAGTTACACAACAGGCAACATCCATCAGATCAACACCTACGCGAACGTTCCGCGGTTAACCTGACTGAGAGATTATTGGATGACGCTACCACCTCAGTGCTGTCTCTAGGACATAACTTCGCCATAGCTCCCAGGAGTTTACCGATGGAGAGGATCATCACGGAGGTTGAGTCCGCCATTAGAAAGACACCAAAAGAAGACGCTGCCAAGATAAGAGAGGATGTCTCCCACATTCTCCGCACTCACACGCCCTTGCCCTTAAATTGGATAGCATTAGGGAATGCCGCCAGACAGTGGCAGATCTATAAGTATTATTATTATTGGTCTGGACCAAGGGGAGGGGTGGGCGGCTGGGAGTATGGGGAATTCCTCCCAGCCGAAGGGGGGTACGGGAATTTTGGGATTTTCATGCCTCAATAACATAATAATACATCGCGAATCTTTATCTGTCGAGGTTCTTTCCGATCTCAAACGACTGCACCACTCAAAACACTGGCTTCGACTCGTAGCCTCATTTACAAAGGCTTATTGAGTCATTTCAAACGTAGCATTTTTGTCAAGTTGGAAACAAAATTTCACGCACACACGCAGTTCCTTTATCTCAATCATATCTGCCGTTGCACGCGGAGACGAACAGGTTAAGAGCGCTGCTGCTAATTTTAAGTAGCGACTCCACGTAAGCAAATGTAACTCAACTCTCGTTTTAGTAGTCAGATATGTCTCATGATAGCGCATTTTGTTTCGTTTTGATACGTCGAACGGTTTGCGTAGAATAAAATCATTCCGGTCTTTTTTATCACATCTTATATTCTCTAAGTTTATAATTAATTTGTAGTTCATTTCGTATTAGTTGGTAAATTTACCGGAGAATATAAATAAATATTTTTGTGGAAACCTCCTAAAATTTCGATTTTATCTTGCGCATGTTCCGACCAACGGGAGAGGCTATTGCCTACCTCCATAGATCTGCCACTGCCGCCATAGTTCTAAAGTTTAAAATTGCTCTAAAAATAAGGCGTATTTTGGGATCCAGGCGAACTTCGGGACCTGTGGAGACCAAGCAGTAGCGGATGGAGAAAAAACTCAAGGGGGGGTGGCGCAAAAGATTCTTGAGTTGCCTTTTTACTTTTATCGTAATAAAAAATAATCAAGTCACATGCAAAGTTAATGAAAATTTCGTTGGAACTGATTACACACACATACAAGACAGTGGATACGAGACTTGAGGCCGGGCTCGCGGGCCTTCGCTTTTTACCGCTGCACCATGGAAGGGGGAGGACAAGGAAGGAGAAAAGAAGGAAGCGTCGCCGCGATAGGAGTCCGACGACGCTTCCTGGGATAGGATAGGGAAGAGGAATCCCGCACCGTTGCGGAGGCGAGCGGGTCCTATTGCTAGCGAAACCGTAATTTAATGTTTATACAGGAAGGAAAAAATTCCCTACGATGAACGAAATGTCTACGATTTTCCGTAGATAAAAATACAAGACAATGCCATCTTATGATATAGAAAAGTTACAATTGTGGTTCCACAATGTTTGGCAATACGGGCGGCCCCACAAGGGGGGGGGGGCGCCCCCCATATGTATCCGCCACTGAGACCAAGTAAAATAACTGCGGTCAGTAATAAAAAACGAACACTTTCAGGATTTTATAAAAGAAATCTATAGTTTATTTAATGAAATATATGGATATACCATACCTTGCGGGCTAGTTGAAAGCGAATTGCCAGTGCATGCAACCCACATGCCACCAGAGCCCTTCACGAAGCGAATTTCTGTGTACATACATCAATGCCTGGTTTCATTGGCTGCTGATGCAACCTGCAATGGCCGTGAAAGCTCGCGTGACAAAATGCAATACGCAGCTGCTCCCGAAACCCCTCTACGCCAATGAATCTCGCTGCAAAAGCCTGCGTACCAAATACATCTATGCCGATAAATGTAAACCCAGACGGCACAGAACCCTCCGTATCTAATTCGTATGTACATAGTACCCATTGACTACGGGGATACTATGCCGCTCCGTCGCTTTTCGTCAATGGATAATTTCCATTCGCGGCCTGTCGACGAAGCGCGTACGAAGCATGTGAATGTCCGCTATGAAGCACGTACGATAGGATACGAAGCGCGCAGGAACACAGCACTCAGGCTAATCTCAATCGATTAGGTCGAAAATTAGATATATCGTAACTCGCACGATCGAAAAATGTATCGAACGCAACACAATCGATAGCTACCGACCGTAGCGAGAACCTTAATACGAATCATTATGAATTGTAAGTTCTCAACAGGTAAATAATACTATATCATGGTATTTAGAATTCATGATACAGTATTATTTACCTACTGAGAACTTACAAAACTTATTCGGCCACTTAAATAACTGCGAAAAATGAGATTCTCAAGGCTAATTCACGCATCCCCAGCATCCAGCATTCTTAAGTGGCTCGTACTTACTTGGAATCCTTGAGATGTTAATAATAGTAAATTCTTATTAATTTTGACACTAAATAAGACATCACATAGCCCACGAGCATTAAAAAGCTTACCCTAAAGCCTGACGAAATAAAATTAAAAAATAAAATTGCCGATGAAACAGGATTGCTGACACATCTGCTATTAGTATGATCGAATTCATCAAAATGCAAGCAAAAATTAACGTATAGTTCAGTCTCAGCTACTAAAACTTACCCATATCAGGCGCTAAAGTATTTGAAAAATTATTTGGGATGAGTAAAAGTCTCTAGGTCACAGCAGTTAATGTATCAACCTATTAAAAATATGAAAGTCCTGCCAAATCACCAGCATAAACACTTGTAAAATAAAACATGGTATCTCTTAGATCACACCTCCGATTTTATACTTACTTTGCATGAAGTCACCACCACAAGAAATTTTAAAGAGGCAGGAAAGAAAAAACCCACAGAAATACAATACATATATTATGTATTTTCTATTGTCAACCACAATAATATTTCCAATTTTATCTTCTATCCCACATCTAATTTAGCGAAACAATTACTCTTATTCTCTTTCGAATAAAAAATTATTTAAAAGAGGACTGGTCGATACATAAAAACTATCTTCAATACTTTCTCCGATGAACGTCCACTATCACAACATCAACTTGCACAAATCAAATCCACATCCACAAATATGTCACTTCTGCCACAATGTCTGTCTTCTTGGCGACAGGTAACATAGTGAAGCAATGGTACCTTCCTCCGATCTGGGCACGATCAGCAAGATTTTTCTCCTCGTCTTCTCGTCCAAGGCCACAGATTATTTTCTGATATCACAAGGTGCGATGTGAAGCTCACACACCTAAAATTAATAAATAATAAAATACCATGTAACTTATTACGTCAAATCATTTCCAATTTTTGGTATTTCTGCATGAGAAATCAAATTAATAGGCTCTTAAATATAGTAAATATTTGTATGCCTGATATTTTTATTGATTTAAACTATAGCATAAGATAATTTGAAATGATGAAAGCCGACGTGTAATACACCATACCCTAACAACACCGGATATCCTACGGATATCCGTTTCAGGCCCGCTATGTCCTATCTAGGTCCGCCGGCAATCAGGATATCCGTCGGATCTCCCACGGATATCCGAAGCCGGATGATCCGAAAAATGTCCGAATGGGATGATCATAGGATATTCTGTTACAGAGCTTTAATAACAATAATATACAATTGTAACCATTATTGCATTCAGATTTGCACAATACCAATGCAGTTACAGCAAATTCATTGATGAAAACTAACTGAATACAAATAGCAACTCTGAATGCAAAAATTATTCGAATTGGCATTCGAAGTTTTTCCTGCAAGTTTTGGTTTTCGCTCATTATTAATATGGGTTTTCTGTCGAATACAAGCACCTATAGTTTGGAATTGGTGATTATAGCATTTACAAATTTCCTCCACAATGATAATTATTATATTTTTCGTTGGAATCATTATATTACGTACTTATCTAATAATAACAGATTAAAAATCGTATTTCTATTCTAGCGAAACTAAAATCTGCTCTAGAAACATTTGCCCTTACATTTGATAAAACAAATAATGCACTGTTAAAAAATCTTTGGGACTACGAACCTCCGCTGAAACCAAAACACCGCCTCCCCAGATGTGCCCTCAACCCTTCCCATATCCCTATCCCCTAGTTCCCTGTCTTAATATGCCATGACTCTTTTAATCTGTAAAACGTGATAAACTAATCTGCCTGCAATATAACTAAACGAACCCCCCAGGAGACAGCTGCAAAGCTGGGAACTGCGGAAAACAACAACGAGAAATATACTTGGACTTGGAAAATCGTATTTCGAAACTTGCGCCATAACGACCGGCGGCCATCTTATATAACATGTGACTTACAGCGCCCACAGCCATCGCCACTAAAGTTGTGTACGGTTGTGTACACATTCGTAGGTACTGTATTTTTGACTTTGTGACTTAAGCTGTGCTGTAAAATCTTATTTTACAAGCAAATTTACGTTGACGTATGCCATGGAAGAGGAAAATGATCCCTTTTTTGCAGTGGAGACTGGCAAAAAGGGATTAGAAGAATACAGTTTGTCAGCATCATTGACCCATCTACTGTTTACTGACCATTTAAATGTAAGTAAACGGAAAATTTTTCTCTATTCGATAGTAAACCAACGAACTTGTGTGTATCTAGCCTTTCAGGACTAATTTATTTCTCAGTGTAATTAATATTTTGTATGATCTTTGCGTGATAAAATACAATCCATTCAGACCGATTAAGTTTAAATATCAGTTCTCGCAGTAGAATCCATTTTTTAGCTGTTCTTTATGGCATTTAAGTATTATTCTCTATCTCAATGAACTCGTACATGAAGGGTTTTTCTCACAAATGAATAACTATTGAGAATATGTCGAAGAATTATAGTAATTAATGAGCAGTTCAGGACATAGCCATCAATTAACTCTCTCCGATCATTATCATTTAGGTATTGATTTGTGTCTTTAGTAAAATATTCGCTAATGCCTTACAGTTAGAAGAGGATGCAGAAAAATACATCTTCTGGAAAATGACGTGAGGTCCTTCGAGGATAAAAACAACAGTGTAAATGCCGGGATCAGAACATTCCAGTCTCTCCAGACCGCCCCGTAACTAGGAAGAGAAAAATTCTATAGCTACCCCAGATAGCACAAAGTAAGTGAGTTAACCGTTTCTTATGGTTTTCTTACGGAAAAAATTGATAAGCAGCTTATCGTAAGCTAAGGGACTTATATAAGGCAAGGGTAAGATGTTAGGGGCGTTTAGGTAAGGAATGCCGTCAAATATCCTCAGGCAATGTAAGTCACTTCTGTTGGAGCGCCAAAGGCGGCTGAACAGCGTACTACACATGCTACGCGGCTCATCTTGACATGAATTTAAAGGCTATTGGGGAAATTTAGCGAGTTTTTAGAAGGGCTGAACAACTGATAACAGATTTTCCCGTAAATAGAAAAAAATTAATAACTGCAAGCAACCGGCTAGTGAAGATATAAAGCATAGTACAAGTACTCTATCCATGCGGCGGAAAGAAAAAAAAATAACGTCAGGATGGATCCGAACGTGCGACCCTCGGAACCGAAGTATAACTCGCTAACCACTACACCACGGCAGTTGTTGAGAGTAGGTGGCGTAGTTACTAATTAAATATCCAATTATGTAAAAAAACTTGTTTGGCGTGTGCATGAAAAACTGAATTTATTCAAGGTCCATACATTTTAACATTTATGAATTTTAAATTATGGTTTGATAACCCGACTACTACAATATGTATTTTAGATGTTCCTTCCGGCATTTTTATATTATTCTACGTTGGTATTCTTGTGAAATTGTGTTTTTCTTACGACCTTCGTTAAGCTATCAGTTCATAAATGTGAATGATTTTCAAATTATGGCGGTATGATGTTATTTCTCCTCATAATATAGAAGCGCCAATAATAAAAACATTGTTTTAATGCATAAAGGCCTTAATTAACACTCTGTAACGATGGGATAATAACAGCATCTACGGAAGTGCTGAAAGTTTGGCATCCATTTTGCCATTACTCTGGATGTTTGTCGCCCTGGCCGTAAGAAACCCATAACAAGCTTACTTGAGAAGCGACTTCCTTATTTCTTCCTTTCACCTTATCTCAATGACTTATAATGTGCTAGCTGGGACTGCAGGAGCATGAAGAGCCCAAGGAGGTGCAAATGTACCATGTAATCCCCGGAAATGGTAACGAGGAGGTTGATGAAGATAATTCGTATCTATTGATCCACATTCTTCCTGAAGGCATGTTTACACTGTACATTAACTCGTAGGAGTCATTGTCTAAATGTATGAATGCATCAATTTACACGAAAATGCACCATGTTATAGGCACCCAACTTGTGTGAAGTTGTGTGCCTAACCATTGTGTGTTTAAAAAAGTTAACGTTGGAATAGAAATACTTTGTCATTCCTCTTACTCAGGTGTTTATTATTTCGTTGTTTATCTCATTTTAGAATATTGTGCATTCCGTGAAAATAATCTACAGAGCATTGCTCTGCTCACATGTTTTCGCACTGTATTTACTTAGTCATAAGTGTTTTGGAGTTCAGAGATTAAGTGAATTCATTGGTGTTATCTATATATGGACAGTTTATTTTGTGCCAATGTAAGCATGACATTTTTTTCCATGTTATAACTTATGTATGTTTAATAATTTTGTCTTTTAAAGCCATGCATGTTGTATTTGTTCACAGAGAAGTGCTATTTTTGTTAATTTTATAAGCTGAAATTTATATGATGAATCAAAAGATTGTTTTATCTGGTTCTTGTCAATATTCAACTGTAACCAAGTGGTAATCATTCTTAACTATTGTTTGCTACAATTTTTCATTAAGGTCACTTTACAGGGTTGAATTTATTCATTGATAAGGAAATGCAAACCCAGAAATTTTATCATCTCAGATTTATTAGTAGGCATAGTTGGAAGCTTGGGTATATACATTTTACCTATAAACAATGCCATTGTTGATATGATTCTTCAAACCATTGAAATCTCAAAGCATGAGATGTTATGATCTTCCTTGGAAATCATTTTTCGGAACTTTCAGGGTATGACCTGTTCCATTCGAACTCTTGGAATCACTAAATTTAAATTGATCCAATTCCCAAGAGGTAACATTAATTTTGAAAGTCAGTTTGCTTGAATGCAATAACTCAAATCATGTAAAAAGGCCTTAAAAATGACAAAATAAGAAATATTAAATACAGTGGAACCTCGTTAAAGCGAGTAAGGGCTATAGCGACACCCCCGCTATTACGAGAGATAGCCAATGCACCGTCAATTGACCCAATAATAGGCGTGTTAAAAAATTCGTTTTTACGAGACCCTTTCGGTGTTGGCTCTCGCCATAGCGAGGGTTTCACCGCCGGAAGACTTTCATGAAGACTCCTTAACCTCTGTAATTGCTAGCGATCTGTTAGAATTGAAGTTAATGGAGTGCTCATTCTCAAATTTATGTGGTAAACTGTCGTCCGATAAATATAATGATTGACGAAACAATGCTTTGCATGATTTTTATTCAGTGCGGCGCTTATAAATTGTTTGAATAGTTAGTCGTTATTTGAGTAAGGAAATTTAGTGATGCAAAAAAACATCGCCTTTCGTCTGGATTTATGCTTACGTTTATCGGATAGATGTTTATCTGTCGCCGCACCACTCCTGTTCCTATATATCTGTTCGCAACAGGTATATTGGCTATAATTTGCTCCACCTCCGGTAAAGCGACAATTCGCTATAGCGAGTGTTTATTAGTGCACCGTGGGGTGTCATTATATCGAGGTTGCACTGTAGTTTTTTTAATGCAATTTTGTTTCTTTTTATTTAATCAGTAGTCACTAGTTTAAGCATTAATCATTCGAATGAAGGAATCTATTTGGTGTATATTCTTGCTACAATATGCAAAAAATGGTATTAATATCCGGAAGGGGACGTCCTATGGATATCGGATTTTGGGACATGCGGATGGGCCACGGATATCCGAAGGAAATCCGGCGATATCCGTCGGATATCCATAAGTCCCAAAATCCAATATCCATAGGACGTCCGCTGCCGGATATTAATACAATTTTTTGCATATTGTTGCAAGAATATCGGATTTGGGACATGAAGACTCCTTCCACCTTGTTAAGGTTGTCTATTATGTGCAGGAATCTTTTTGGTGTATATTCTTGCAACAATATGCAAAAAATTGTATTAATATCCGGCAGCGGACGTCCTATGGATATCGGATTTTGGGACTTATGGATATCCGACGGATATCGCCGGATTTCCTTCGGATATCCGTGGCCCATCCGCAACGTCCGCCTTGGATATCCGACGGACATCCGTCGGATGTCCATGTGTTGTTAGGGTAGGGCAAGCTAAGAAGCAATATTCGATCCTATAAACTTGGCAACTTATTCCTAGTTTCTCCTTTAACCACACGTTTACCGAATGAATTAATACAAAAAAGACAACTAAAATGCAAGAATTTTCAAAAGAATTGCTGCTACAATATTTTGAATCACCATTTTTAGTACTGAATAGTACTATAGTACTTCAGTACTGAATAGTTCGGGATGTTGATGCATCAACATCCCGAAGCCACTTCTAACTTAAAATTACATCCAAATAATTACAGCGAGAAAGATTCCCTGATAAAAATAAACTCCTCCATTAAGGAGAGGTTTACCCTCCATTGAGGGTACAGGAAGGATAGGTGTACCCTTCCTGTACCCTTCAGCAAGGGTACACGAAGGGTATTTAAGAACATTGGTGGGTACGCCCTCTCCTTCCTGGAAGGTACGGGAAGGGTTTGGCCAGCCTCGATGAAGGGTACAGGAAGGATAAGTGTACCCTTCCTGTACCCTTCAGCAAGGGTACACGAAGGGTATTTTAGAACATTGGTGGGTACGCCCTCTCCTTCCTGGAGGGTACGGGAAGGGTTTGGCCAGCCTCAATGAAGGGTACAGGAAGGGTAGGATAAAATAAAAACTAAAAATCCATAAATTAACAAAAAAATTTAAAAAAATCGCTAATAAACTAAATTAAACGAATGGGGATGAGTTGCAACAGTGATTTCTAAAGTTATAGGGCATAAAAAAAATTGACCTTCACGTGGTCTTAACCCAGGACCTACATATTACAGGATCACGAACTAGAGATTTAACAACCTCGACTATCGAGGTACTTGACAGGAGAAGTTTCTCAACGGAACTTATACTACAAAATCTTAAGATGAGAATCGCACCCGGGCCTATGTGGAAGAAAGCTGTGACTTTTTTCTACCACACCTATTTCGTTTCAGAAAATAAGATCGGCATTCTAATACTGAACATCACTCTAGCGATGTCTCATTGTCAGCCACACAAATAGGTTACATCCTAAAACGTGAATGGAAGAACTTCTAAATGAGCTTTTTTCACACAATTACAGAAACTATTGTGTACAGTGGCGTAGTCAGGAATTTCGTTTGGGGGGGTCCAAAACCAGGTGGGAAAAGTTTTGAAAAGCAGGATAGTAAGTATTGGAATTCAACTTATTCAAACACTTTTCATAATCGAAAAAACTTCAATAGTCAAAGAAATATTTTTTAAATTCATTATTTTTCAATATTTTGATTTCTATTATGAAGGAAAATGATTGTGTTTTTATACTTCGGGGGGGCGGAGGGTCCGAACCCTCCGGACCTCACCCCTGGATACGCCACTGAATATGTATATTATTGTTTTCCTTAAGGAAATTTTAAAGATTAGCTGTGTAGCCCGTCTATCTTTGCTTTCAAAGACTGCTTACGTTCTTGTACGGAACTCAATACTCTTTATCAGGTGAAAGTAGCTGAGGAGACACTTTCAGGATATGTTTTCTTCAGTTATAAATGCTAAGTCCCAAAGAAGGGTAAACGAAGGATTTTTCTCTCCTTCCCTTACCCTTAATGGTGGGTAGAGGAAGGGTTGACGGATGGTAAGGGAAGGAGTTCCAAGGCACAACTTCATATTGCACATATACAGAGGAAATAATTCATTTTATACCATTTCTTACCGTAAAACGCCACCAAATTTTATGCAAAGATAAGGATATTCAAGAAAATCAAGTTTATTTGAAATCAACTGTTACATATTTTTAAACAATTATTAAATATGCTTAGAAATGGTGTATTAATTGAGTGATTAGGAGAAATAATTTCCGGAAATGTACAATTTAAAAATACCTAGCCAATTCAAATTGTGCATTCGCTCTCTTCCGAGGATGTCAATGACATGTCGGAGTCTCCACTAGTCTCACTGCCACTGAGTTCCACAATTATTTTGTCTATTTCTTCGTCCATCAGTGCGTCAGTTTTCCAATATTCCTCTTCGATTTTCTTGACGTGTGCGCACACTTTCGTCCATTTCTCCGTGGAATATTCGGAACAAATTTTTTTAACAAATCCGCTTTCTTGTCCAGTGATGTCGCCTCCAAATTGTGACGCACCTAAAGGAATACAGAAAATGTGTAGTAATTAACAAATTTAAATAGATGTAGATAACATTTGACATAAAAAACAAATTGAATAAATGCAATGGCAGTTATTCTTCGAGATTACCTGTTCTTTGAGGTCACCCCAAACCATTTCAATGGGATTGAGGTCAGGATGGTAAGGGGGTAAACGAATCACTTCGTGCCCAGACTCCCGTAATAATTCGTCGATGACAAATATTTTTTGCACATCTCTAGACTTTGCCAACTGTAAGAGCTGTGGCTTTCTCATATCCAGGGAGAATGGAATATTATTTGTCTTTAACCAGTTCTGCACATCAACTTTCAAGCTTGTCGACGTTGGGCGTTTGTTTTTCTGTACGCAATGGTAGGATGCATTATCCATTACGATGACACTGTTCAGTGGAATATTGGGAATGACTGCATCTGTTAGCCATTTGGTAACATTTTTGGAGTTCATTTCATCATGGAAATCTCCACTTTTCTGATGTGACTTGAAAATGAGTAATGCATTTTTAATGAATCCTGCTTCACCTAGAAGAAACAAAGCAATCGTGAAAACATTTTCTACTACCCTGACGATAGAATTAAAACAATTGACACTGACGCAATTATGTGTCTAAAAGAGTTAATTTTGCTAATAAACAAAGTATAATTACCTCCAGCATGTGCAATAATCAACCGTCGTCCCTTCCCTATGGGTTCAATCACACCGATCTCTTCACGGGACTGCCAGCATTTTGAACTCACATGATTTTCATGTAAGTAGGTTTCGTCCAAGTAGACGATGTTCTTCCCCTCTTCTCTGCAGCTCCTGATCTTTCGTAAGTATTTCTCCCTCCATGCAGCAATCTCGGGCCTCTCAATTAGGATTTTCCTCTTGGACTGACAGCTTTTCCAACGGAACCCTAACTCCAAAAGTATCTCCCGTAAGTAGGTCCTTTGGCAGTCAAGGATTCCGTCTTCTTTCAACGCTTCCAAAAGGTTCTTCACGGTTGGCAATGTTTTACGAACTGCGTAAAACTCGTGAACTTTCCTACGAATGCAGCATTTTGCGAAGTCGTCCAGCTCTATTCGCTTCTTTCGTTCGCCCCTTTTCCCCTTAGGCGTTGAAAATGACAATTTTCCTTTCTCCTCAGATAATTTTCCTTCGCTTGCAATTCTCTTCACCGTGGAGGCACTAACTCCCGTAGCCTGGCTTGTAGCTGACACCACGTTCAACGTTAGTGCTTCCTCCGATTTCAACTCGTTCAAAAAACGGCTAACTCTATACACGATTTCTCGAGCCTGACTTTTGAGGGGCCTACCTCGGGCAGGTGAAGATTTCGACGAGCTGGCCATTGAAAATAAGCAATACCAGAGTTAAAGAACTCAAACTCAGTTAACAAGAACCAAAGCCGTAAAACCAAATAGAGTAACCGAAACGGAAGCGTAAGTCAAAATATTACTAGAAAGAAACCCAATTCAAAATCCAAAAAGAATGTCCAAAGCAGTGTCAATACGAGAGTTAAAGGGCTCAACAAGAACCAAAGCCGTAAAACCAAATAGAGTAACCAAAACGGAAGCGTAAGTCAAAATATTACTAGAAAGAAACCCAAATCAAAATCCAAAAAGAATGTCCGAAGCAGTGTCAAAAGTCAGGCGCGCAAAACCGAGAGAGAACCGTAACGAATAGAGCTGGCAACAATAATGAAGTGACATGGGTAGGGGAGGCTCGGCAGGGGAAGGAAGGAGCCTTGAGTGGGGGTAGCCGAGGACAGAGAGGGGGTGCGCGGAAATTTTCGCGCAGGTTCTTTTCAAAGCGGCACATCTATACCACAGTTTTTCGTAGGGGTGAAATTTTTTCTTCTTATCGCCCAAATGCACTTCTTCTTCAACTCAGGATCTTTTGGAAAGCTAAAAACTTGAACCATGTCCCGGAGTTTCCATTACATCCCGACAATACACACACGAAAGGCATTTTTAACAAAAATATCTCACACACACGTTTCTGAAGCCCAGTGAATGAAATTAAAGAATAAGGGAAACTTCACTCTATTTTTCACAAACTTAACCACAAAAATCCCTGAAATGTGGTGAGACGTGACGTAAACGATGCGATCTCCAACGGCTTGTGCCAGCTTGTGAAGGCATGTGATCTCTCTAGGAGGATATGGCACGATGGCACCACCCGCGAAAGAAAATATTAGTGCCAGACCAAATACAGTTTTATCGATGAGATACAATTTTATCGATGCATATGAATTTGCCAGTCCTCTTGCATCTTTTTTCGTCATTAAAGGAAATAAAGAAACAAAACCTTTTTAGTAACTTCCTAAGCGCGATTTTTGTATCTTGATGGTCCACCCTCGTATTCAGGTACGAAAACTTCCTGTGCCGTCTGGGAAATTACATTTTCCCATATTTATTTTTGCAATTCAACTTGTCATTAGAATTCAAGAAAATTTCTCATTTTGAGTTTTTAGGATGTAAAATGTCACGACACTATTATAGATTGTATTGGGTCAAATAGGTTTCCTCTCGGCAACATTTGAACCCCAGCAAATGTAATTTCTGTCATCGCTAGGATTTGAACCCAAGCCCACAGGGATGGGAGGCAAAGACTTTAGTCGCCACAACAAACCGATCCCAAACATACAATATTAAATCCCATAAATCATACCTGCTTGTTTTGTATAAGAACAATACAGTAATTTTAACAGAAAAATATTTCCATTTATATAAGGTAGCTTCACCATACATTTTTCCTACAGAATAGGAAACTAAAGCTTCCCATTGTTTCTGCACAAAAACTATTTTTTTGTAAATATTGTTTTTTGGAAAGCAGTAAAAAGTTATTATTATTATGTTTGGGAATGGGTTGGTGTGGTTACTAGTAGGTTGACCTCCCACCCTTTGAGCTTGGGTTCCGTTAGCAGGGCAATATTCATGAAAAGGAAAAAGTAAACGAGAGTGAAAGAGTTTAACAAAAAGGTTTAAGTGTCTGATCTGGAGTGTAGTGTGGAATGGTGCAGAAACATGGGCACTTAAAAAGGAAGACGATGGAAGACGGGAGGTACTCGGGACATGAGTGTGCAGAAGAATGAAGAAAGTGAAGTGGACAGAGAGGAGGAGGAGGAAGGACGAAGTGATGCTCGTGGTGGGCGCTGAGATATGGAGGGATTGCATTGAGCGAGTAGGTACTGAGCGGGGAGGGGATGTTATATTGGTATTAGAATGCTAGATAAGATAGGGACAGGATGGAAGAGAAAACGACTTACTGATAAATCAAAAAGGAGTAGGCTTTACTGGGAATGGAAGAGGGAAGTCCACTATGGGAGGGGACACAGGCCGGGATAACCTGCTAAATACTTCATGTAGACCTATCTTAACCAGTAGGTTGGAGTGACTAACTGATTCGCCAGGGTCTAGCCCAAAGTACAGGCAAGAGCAAGGCAGAGACATTTTGCGATATGTATATCAATGGTGAGCATTACAGGGATTTGAAACCTTGTCCACTTGGTGGGAGGCCAACATTACCCACCACACTAATCCTATTACAGTAGACTCTCGTTATTACGAAGTTCACGGGACTGAAAAATCGGAGGTTCGTAATAACGAAGTTCGTAAGAACGTTTCTCTCAGGAATCGTCGAAAGGAATAGTGTACTATAAACGCGATTAAATTACGCGGAAATATATGTAAACAGGATAATTCGTTTTAGTTTTTCAACAGAAGACTGCGCCATGACGCAATCGAGGGTTGATATCTTCCCGAATACACGAACTCCTCATTCAAACTAGATGCGTCCCAAGACCTTGTTCCTAGGTTGATAAAATTACAGTCCGGCCACCGAGAGTTGTCACAAAACAGACAAAATGGTCTGGGTAGGGTGTGAGGGGGCCAGGTAAGAAAGGGAAACGCTGACAAAGTGTTCCATGAAGAAAAGAACCGGAAGGGATGACGAGCGTGAAGGACATAGAGGAATTACTTGTTCTTGTGATTCGAAGAATGGGCTTGTTTTGGTAGATCAGGCTTATTTCGGTGTTCGTTTATGCATTTGACAACTTTGTATGACTAGGCGAGGGTGTGAGGTGCGTTTGGGGGACAGCGATTGGCTTTAAACCGTGCTGGCGCAGGATTATCCGCCCATCCTATTGTGCCGTAATCGGACAACCCTCGCCAGCCGGACTGTATGTAATTTATCGCAGAATACGGTTATCCTGTGTGATGCAACACTGCATTACACGTATGCGCTTACCCACGCTTGTGATGAACTGATCTAGCGGGGCCTGCGATGCATTCGGAGCCGAAAAAATAGCTCCCCGCGGTGACGAAGAACGGGCGAAACTTTGAACAGTTCCTAAATTCACACCATTTTCATTGATACCTTATTCAGATCATGTTCACAGTGAGAGTTTCCCAGCGCCACACCGCGTAGTATCGGCCAAATCGAAAGGAGCCAAATTTGAAAATTAAAAATTTTGAATGCTCGTATCTCTGAAAATTCGTAAATCGAATGTGCATAGGAAGAGTACTGACTGTACATCCTATTTACGAACGGTTATGAGTAGGGCACCCTGACTACACAGGAATGAAGCTAGTTATATGATGTTCCGTGTAAACTAAATAAAGAACCATAATTGACGCTCTTAGGCACAGTAAACGAGAATAACTTAAACGTGACGCAATTATTAAAACTTAAGTGCAGTGAATATCCACCTAAATGCCGTGACTTGTGCGTGCAACTTCGTACTAAAGTTCGTATTGTAACCGCCGGGACCGGGACTTAGGTTCGTAATTTCGTAAAAACGAAAATTTCGTAATAACGTTTATTTTACTATAGCGTGGATAGGCCTTTTCGATGGGACCAACGGTTTGCTTCGTAATAACGAGAACTTCGTAACAACGTTGTTCGTATTAACGAGAGTCTACTGTAGTAGATAGACTAAAAAGCAAGTTAATAAGAGGAATGCACGTATTCGAAAAAGTAATGTGAGTTCTAGGTAAGACATTCTACTGTATATTTTGGAAATGAAAATCTATACATGACATTAAATTGTATATTTCAAGAAATAATATATGAATAAAATAATAATAGAGGATAATTTTAAGATATGCTTTACTAAAATTAGGTACTTTTATGTTTCACTTCTATTAAAAAGGTTGCTTATTTGGAAAAGACAATCGATAGCTAAGGTCATTTGCACCATAAGCAAAGAGTAGGTGGAAGCGGGTGGAGAGAAAACAAAGTTGGCTTTAGCCCGCTCATAATGAAAGATGCCAAGGCTTGACATCCCATCCAATCAGGGCCGGCCTCAGGGCGGGGCGACCGCCCCGGGCCCCGGGAAAAAAAATTGAAATATACGACAGTTTTGAATCAAGGTATCATAACAGCATAATTACAAAGTCTGAATTTGGGAGGGGAACCCATACTTAGCCAGAGAGTGGTAGGGATTCAAAATGCTTGAGTTTGTAGATGGGGTAGAGAGTTTAATATTTTAAGTGAAGGGCCCCTCACTGAAGGTTCGCCCCTAGCCCCGCACCTGCTAGGGCCGGCCCTGCATCCAATAGATGGAGCTCTGTACTTATATTGTCCTCCACGAAGCAGGAATCAGGTAACCTGTGAAAAATTTCCACCAACAGGTTTTGAATCCAGGCCCACGGGGTGTGAAGTCAACACTCTAGCCACCACACCAACCTCAAAACTGAGGAAAGCATGAAGCACAGCATTAGCCATCATTAAAGTGACCTACAAACTCTGAACAATTCCCCCAACCACTTCCAACACCGTCAATCTGTTAGAGGATTTGAGAGCTCACTTAAGTAATTTGAGATTGTTTGGTGGAGGGGTAAGTTTACAAGCTCATAGAAGACACTCGGGAATCGTGCTTTATAGACCCGTTACTTTGAGGGCAATTTATTAGTGTCCGCATCAAAGAACTCCTCTCATATTTTTTTGCTGAAGGTATTTTTACGCTTCAATACTCTGTTGAAGCACCTATATGCTCACATAATCAAATGGTGAACATGGCCACTAGCTTAGCTTGCACCTTCGATCGTCACTGGCTGTTATCCTCAATTCAAGAGTTTTCCAAAAGGGGTTCTCAATCGTTGAACTCTGGATGACAAACTCTCCAAGAGCAGTCATACTTAGTGGGTGTTTTTGTGATAATAACACCATTGCTTTATACAGTCCTTATTTTCAGCTTTGTTTACTTACTTACTTTGCTTACTTAGTCGGTTACCGTAGACTTACCGTAGAAATCCCATTCCTTTGGTCAATGTTTGAAGAACTTGTTAATTAAAATGGAATAGAATTTACACTAAAGTGGCAAAAGCAAAGAATGCACCTTTCAATGGAATCTTCTCACATTTTCAGTTAATCAATGAAAACTAATCACGAATAAAATACACATGGAAACAGTTAAAATTATTACCTAGCGTAAAAGGAAGGCCACCAACTTTGTCTCATTAAGTCCGTCCAGTAACTCCACATTAGCCCACTGGTATGTACATTAGGCCTTCAGTGATAGGCTGAATTTTGAACAGACCAATGATTTATTACAGTGGTCACAGTATAGTGGAAAATAACACACAACCTCTTACTTTTCTGATTTAAAAAAAGAATAAATGGAAAAAAAATTATTGGCATATCAGATAGATATTAACACCTAAAGCAGTAAGTAGGAATGTGGCATAATTTTCATATGATGACCAGTAAATATATTCTTCACTCTTATATTGTTCTTCCTTATCAATTTTAAAATTTGCTCATACCATTCTTAAATATTTTAAGGTGCATTGCGACAAGTTTTAATGTAAAGTAAAACCATAAGCAATATTCCAACCATTTATGATTTTCTTGAGGATGGCTTTGCACTATTCTATTTTTACGATTATAAGATGAATGAATTAACTAGTATGCTAACAGATGCAAATGGAGAAGCTGTAAAGTCACTTTCGAGTGAGCTTCATTAGAATGTGAAAGTCTCCAGCGTGAAATGTAATTGGTGACTGTAGTATCAGTTCGTGATTAACACTCAACACAACATTACACAACAGCACATCAGAAATGAAATAGTGCTGCCTATCAGCTAACTTTGCCAACATGGAAATTATAATTATAACAGTGCTAGTGATACAATCAAAACTGCAAAGACGGTTCTTGGGTAATATCTGCGAACCATAGTCATAATTCAAATGGAATAATTGTGTATCATTTCAAATATTTTGTAAACACCTTCACCCCTAAGGAGTATAAAAATTAATTCTATCATTGTCAATTATTATTGCATTTATTCAGGGAATACAAAAAACACAGGTATATAATCATGCTGAGAATAGGATCCCCATTATGCAGAGGAGAAATTATACCCATCTGAGTAAGACAGGTAACTAGTATTGTCATTCTCCACAAACATTTTAGTCATACTCACACAAAAAGTCTTTCTTTTTTAATTGCAAAATTCCATACGTTGTACATACAAATCCGAGATCTTTATTTTTATCTTAATTTCAACCGTTTCCCTAGCATTATAAACTCATTAGCTCACCAAATATATCAGTACAAAGACACCATTGTAATACAGTCATATTGGTGTGGACAAAAGTCTGCCACACCAATCAGTTCTACTACAATTTCCTTTTCCTTACCATTACGAACTCTGTTCCATCTCCCCAACCACTTCCAAATGTCATGAACCCAACTCCTTCTCAGGAATTACAAAAAGGCAGTCACACTTGGAGAACTCACTATATTGGTCAAAACATCCTCCCTCCTTTCCTTGCACAATTCTCTTATGACACACCCAACAGTTTTCTTTTTTTTTAGGGACGGAAGAGGGGTTCCATGATTGGGCGACAAAGAGTTCAGGTAAGACGTGAAAAATAAAACTTTGCAGTTTACCAATTGCAAAATCAAGGTACACTTCAAATTTGTTGTTGTGGCTCCATGGCAATACATGCTTACATTTTATAAACCTGGAAAAAGATAAGACGGGAGTGCCCTATCACCTTGGGGGCGAAGGCACACCCTTCTCCCCAGCTCACTTTAAGTCTCTGATTATTGGCAATTTCCACAACGAGAAACGAATGACGCGATCTAATGTTGAGCCATAATTTTGATATTCAGTCAATTGTGAAACTTTCAGTGTGTCACAAACTTGAATTGTACAAAAAATTGTTCAAGGTGCACTATATGCTGGTGATGACTTCAGAAGTACATGAATCATGCTTCAACATACAGAATAAAACATTTACGGAACACTTCTCGAGCAGGAACAGCATCCAAACTGGGTTGATGCTCCACGCTGAGTCGCAGGAAAATCATGTCGAGGAGCACTGTGATTCTGGTCCAAAGTTAAAGAGAGGTTGCCACCGAAAAGGCAAAAAAAATAAAAACAATGTATCTACTTGTCCGGTAAAATTCTACCAAACTTATTGTTATAGCGCTCAGCTCTGCTATGTAAATCCTGATACTTTGGTATACTTCAATATTAGTTCCTATGGCTTTTTCACACATGAGCTAAATGCATTGGATATGATTTACCCATTTCACCCAAAAGGCAAACACACAATATGTGGTAACAGGGTGTGAAAATTTTTTTCATGTCCTCAAAAAACACTTCTTGTGCCAATACTAAGTAATAAATTGTTGAAACATTGAAACACACTGTGGTTTTGTAATATTAGCAAAAGATATCATTCCATAGTGCTTAGTCCTTATCACAAATTAAAGTTTCAACTTAAAAACTTTCTTCCAAAGATTAAAGACACAAGCACTTTCTCCAATGTGTCTCTAACAGGGGAATCTGCTCATTACGTAGCATTCCAAAACACAGAATCATTGTATAATCGTTGTTGTTACAAATTTTTTCCATTGACACAGATCAAGCGTAAGATTTGATTTTTTTTGTATGTCCAGAAGTAAAACGGAGGAGGAGGAGGAGGCGTTGGAGGTGGGGGAGAGGGTTAGGTGGGGACAGGGGTTCAAGGTCCTGCTGCTTTTGTGGCCAGTAACTGGGGCCACATGCTATTAAGCTAATGATCAACCTCTGCTACAAGTACCACTGTTGACTCAAAAGTTGGCTATTGATTACAGAAACAATTCCTTTTTGCATAAGTTTAGCATGGGTTCTGTATTAAAATATTTTTTTACTTTTCATTTTTCATTTAGTTCCCAAACTTATGCAAAAAATATGGTTCATTTGCTATAAAAAAGCCACTTGCACATATCGTTGCAGGGGTTCTCGCCTATCCTGCACAAGTGCATGCTCACACACGCATACGCACACAAATACAAAAATGCCTTCCTCCCTCCCTCAAAGCTTATACATTTCCCTAACAATGAAAAAGTTCATGTTACCCTGAAAAACAATACAGACTTGGTTGCTGAGGAAATGTTACAAATATTCACATTCCGAGGCAGCTTTAGTACTTCAAGGTAGCATTTCAACACATGATAGAATAAGAAAATAATATATAAAAATTTCTATTTCGGTAGGTCTTTTTCAACCACTTAGAAATTAAAATGACAATCAACATCCTTTCTTTTTATCCTTTGGAAAGACATTTAGAAATTATCACAAGAAATAAACAATGCTTAAAGTTAAAGCTTGCATTTTGCAAGAAAAGAAATGTTCCATATATTTATCACACTATGGAAATCAATCATCAACCATTAAGTAATATTATTTCTAAAAATAATTTCCTCATAACCAAGTTTATAATATTGGGAAGTTACACATTCATATTGTGTAGATCATCTTCCTTTCCTTAAGATTGAGCTGTTAGATTGTTTTTAAAACAACTAAAAACTATTACTCATATTCAAATATAATCATTCTCAGAAAGTAAATGCACCCCTAGTATATGAAGGAAATTAAATGCAGACAATCTCCGAGAAGGTGATTCAGAGATCAAATGGGAGATATATGAATCAGTAAAGGGTTCGTAGCAAGGAAGAAAAATGGTGGGGAGAGAGATCATACAAAAATTAAAACAACAAGGCTTCCTGCAGTGCCTTCCACACTTCCATCCCAACGCATTAAAAAAAATTTCAGTCGCAAATACCCACACTCATATCATGTCGCACACACTCATCCATCGCATCACACTCAAAAAATTGATTCAAACACTCAATCGAGAACCCATTCATCTCTGTATGATTGCGAACTGCAGAGGGGGGTTGAGGGGGGGAGTGCGGTGGGGGAGAGGGAGGGGAGAGCAGAGGGGTGACGACGAAGACATTGGGGTGGCAAGGCAACGCCATCATCACACCCCGGGCTGCTCCACCCCTGCGGCTGCCGCTCCCGGAGAGTCCACCTGGGCGGCTGCCGCCTCAGCGCCGTTGGCGTCGTCGTCGTCGTCGCCTCCCCGATCGTCGTCCCCTTCCCTGGCGCCAGCGGATGACGTCGAGGGGCCACTGGAAGACGGCGTGTGCAGGGAGGAGGAGGAGGAGGTGGAAGAGAGGGGGTGGAAGGCCGAGCCAAGGCTGGGCTTCAGCTGGAACGTGACGCACGGCTTGAGTGGGCAGTAGTCCATCTTACTCAGGTCAATCATTGGCCTCCTGAAACAACGAGTCCAACGTGAGCGTCTTCTCGCAATGCAATGCAATGGCGTCAGACCCTGAATGAACCCCCCCCACCCCATCCACGGAAGGGAATTTTTGGTAAAAATGCTTTTGCTTCATAATTAGTTGGATTACTCAATCAAAAGGCAGTTTTATATCAAACAAAGTCTGCTCCATCAATACATCCACCATCAATGATGGAAGACTACCCTTGAAATGGCACTAGGTAGTTGTGTGCGACATGTAAATGAGTAGCAAACACAACAAACTCCATCCACCATTTGCCTGTCTATCATTCACCATTGGTTCACTTCCTCCCTTCAAACAAATCCGATTTTTGCTGACACTGGCATTAAATTGGCAACATTTGTTTGCAAAATGACAGACTTAAAAAGTAATTAAGTCACAGGCAAAATTTAGGAATTCTCTATGATCCTGGTTATTAAAATTAAAATACTGCGAATGAAAACAATTGAGAAAGAGACACTAGGCGAGATGACTACACTTGAAATAATAATACCACCGGTTATGCTTTTTACAGTGAAAAAAGTGAAACTGATTGTATTAAATGATTTATGAGGGTAAAGTTGCCCATATTATTTATGAAGCACCGTAAAATAATGAAGTTAATAACAACAGAAATTGTCAATTACCTGGTGTCCTCAACAAATTTCAGGTTGACCTTCTCGCAGCCATCGGGAGGCTCCCGTGCCAGGAATTTGTTTATGTGAGGTGATGTGCCAAACTTGCCAGCTTCTTGATCCGGACTGGATCCACGGCTACCACCTCTTAACCCTGCAACACAAACAGAAATACAAACACTGCCGTCAAAATCAAAGGAAAATGCTTGAATAATAAAACCTACTTGTAAAAAAATTTAAAAAATATGTACATACACCACGTATGAAGAATTATGATCAGATCAAATTTGAGAGAGAAAACCATTAAAAGTATACAAACATTAGGAATGGAGTTGATCCCTGACCTCTCTGATGTTGATGATAATTGTAGAAAATGTACACCACATATGAAGAAATACCATTTGAATCAATTAGCAAATACAGTCGTAAGGTGGTTATTTTCAATTGGCAGTTTTCACTTGCCAAACATTTTCATCGCCACATTTTACAGAAGGGAATCAATGAAAAAAGGTGGTTGAAGGCTTAATCTTACTTTAGATTCTGTGACATATCTAGAAAGTTAACCAAAATATTGGTTTCAATATTTAATAGTTCAAACAATTTATTGTTAAACATGAAAAATGTAAACATTAAATGATGTTAATTTTTAAACTTTAAATTTTTTACCAATGATATCTTATACTATCAATCATATTACCGTATAAGCGTGTGTAAGAGGCGCACCCCTATTTTGAGCATCGAAGCTATGAAGAAAAAAATTTTACGGCATTTTTTTTATACTATCGCCCGGTGTTGCAGACGTATGCCTGGAATTTCGACAGTTATCGAAATTTCTTCTTTCAGTACTAATTGAAAAAGGAAATTTTGATAACTGCGGCGGTAATAGCGGCATGAGAGGGAGTAGGAGGGGAGAGGGAGCGGCATGAGAGTTCCCATCCTCTCTTCGCATACCCCATCGCTCTACGATGCTTGCCCTATTCACAAAAAATTTTATTCAAATGCTCTCGCAGGAGTATTGCAATAGAATTGCAGCCGTGGAAAATTTTAAGGCAAAACACGACAGGCACATAGCATGAACCTTCCCAAGAGCTTGAACAACAATCGGGGCAATCTCAGCGCCATAGGATAATAACCACGTCATAGATTTGACGGAACCACACCCTCCATCCCCAGGCCCTCCATCAGCCAATGCCTCTGTCGTTTTTTTCCTTTCCGAGACTCCACAGGAAAATATCAAGTTACAGGGGAACAATGGAAACGTGTTTCATCCCTACCCCGTCTCACCATCTGGCCTTGATCGATCTCCCAGTTTCTGGAGGCCAAATGCTAGGTGAGTCATCTACTGAGCCCGAAGATATCTCGATAGCTTTCAATAATTGTATGACACGCACGAGGTTTAAAAAAAGAAAGAGATCTAACGCGACGCATATCTGTCAGAATTTAAGTTTTTTAAGCTCTAATTGTTTGACACAAAGATTTATAGTTACAACAAGGCTACTAATATTCAAAATAGTCCAAACAGGACAATTTCGGAAGAAACAAGCGTAGCATAAGCGCATTCAAACAAGACGAGATGGACTGAAAACTTTAGGCAACGCAAACTGCGTATATCACATTGCTGCGCCTTCGCCCCTTCGCTTTGAAGGCAACGACATCACATGCAAGATCGGACGTGTTCTTCCCGTGCTCCTTCGCTCATAGCCTCGTAGCTTGAAATACGGAGGGGAGGGAGCGCGCTCCTTCCCCTCCATATTTCGTTGCTTGCTTCGAATCGATCGCGCTCCTTCCCCTGGACCTCTCCTTCCGCGCTCTTCACTTATAAGCATTTCTGATTCCTTCCATCCACAATTTAGTCCAACAATGAACACACTCGTTCGAATTTTTTAAAGCGCAGGTTTTGACACCCATATAATTTTCAGTTGCATTCATCCTCATATTAGCGTCTGAAGATGATTTTTGGAAAATCAGGTCCTCAGCGTAATGGAAATTACTCGGCAAGACAGATATTGACTATTAACCAGGTATGTCCTTCAAAACTACGCGTTTCTCTACATTTGATAAGCGATTACTATAGGCAGTATAAATGCCGCGGGATGCCCACTCGTGGCAGTAAATTTATCACGCCCTCCGGAGCGAAAAACCTTGCGCGATCTTTTCCATATTCACCTCTGGGGTACCGACGTGACGGCGCGATGCTTACAAGAAAAGCAAACAGGAGCATTTTAAAAATACGTCACTAAGGGAGAAACTCCCCTGCCTGCCGCTTGTTTTTGACAGAGGATTACAGATGACTGACTCACACTGCAAACCAAGGCCACTAAGTTCCCCTTGGACTTGCGACCGGTAAAGGGGAGGGGGGGAAGATAAGAAGTTTGTGTAAGAGGCGCACCCTCATTTTCGGCTGCAATTTCTGGGAAAAAAGGTGCGCCTCTTACATGCGCTTATGCGGTATATAAAAAATTGAGAGGTCATTCTTACAATTTAGATAAAAAAATTTAATTTAATTCAATCACCCATTGCAATTCCTGCTAGGTGTCCATTTAAAGGAAATGGAATGACCCTATGGCATAAAAGCAAAATAAAGTGGAAGTAGCAAGGATAACAACCTGCTTCAAATGCAGTCACACGAGAATTACAGGAAGATAACTCGGACCTCCTGAAAATGGCCTTGCATGACAAACAGAATTTTTCTGTCCACAATTATTGTGAAATTTTTTATAATCATTAATTTTCATTACATTAAAAAATATATTAAGATTTTTCTACCACACTTTAATATTTGTACAACATATTTCACTACTAAGCCGCATGTTGCACAAATTATAAAGTTTAGTACATGAGTACAAATTTTCTTTGTAAAAGTCTTTCCCACCTTTGTATATTGTATATTCTTGAACACTATTAAATAATATCATATGTAATGTAAATGTGCACATCTATAATATTATTATTTGTATTCACTAGTGCCGACTGATATATTTTAATGTAAATGTATTGTATTTCTTAGGTTGCTTTGCCACAGAAAATAAATAAATATATTATTATTATTACGAATGTATAATTATGAATATAAATAATTTCCACAAAGTGAAGTCTGACGTTGTTTAACATATACATAATTTCTGTTCTGTCTGTTCATTTCATAGTTTTTCTTGTCATCCTCCCCAACTCAATCCACTGATCTGATTTGTACTCAAATGAATATTAGCCACCCTTACTTCAGTTTGCTTCCACCCACTTCCTCATCAACACTCTCTTCAATCAACTGTTCTGATTAGTGCTGTTTCGCATAAAACATGCTTATATTTTTAGCCCCTATACCAGTTTAACACTCTCCAGTTCCACATTAATACTCCCGATAATTCCACGATACCTTGAGATTGCTGCACAAGATACTTTTTGCCTCAACCAGAAATGTATTCTGCCACCAGTTTATAGTGTTTCTACACCGAAAATCCTTCAATTAAAACTTTTATCACTAAATATTGTCAATAATACATTATATGTATGATGGAAGAAAGATTCTCAAACCATTCTGATCAAGGCTTTTGTCATTATATCATAAAGTTATTTCTCAATTAGCTAACCTTTCAACTATGTTCTGTCATTCTACAAAATGTAGTGCTCAATCCAAAGTTTTAACTTCCTTTTTTCCTGTTAAAAATAGAGCATGAGTTATATTAAGCTTCCTGATGAGGGATACAGCACCACAAGGATTGAAGTTAGAGCTCTAGCGACAGCTTGACAATGGCATGGTGCTCCCTCGTACTTCTCTATTTTTTTTAAACGTTGATGGAGGGCTTTTTTCTTTCAATTTTTCCTACTATGTTTGCTTTTTATTTACTAATTCTTAAAATAATAAAAGTCAGAATGAGGTACAGTGGAACCATGGTAAAGCGAGTATGGATTATTGCGAGACCCCCGCTATTACGAGAGTTCGCGGATGCACCGACAACTGACCTTATGATTAGCATGTAAAGAAATCTGTTTTTACAAGGCCCCTTCGGCATTGGCTCTCGCGATAGCGAGGGTTTAACCGCCGGAAAAACTGTCATCAAGACTCCTTAATCTCTGTAATTGCTAGCGATCTGTTAGAAATGAAGTTAATGGAGTGCTCAGTCTCAAATTTATGTGGTAAACTGTCGTTCGATAAATAAGTAGTTAATTTTGGTGAAAATATTTTGGCATTTACATGCGCGAATGCTCGATCTTCTTTTGCTCCTCGAGCGGTAGGAGGCAGTCGACAACACACCCGCACATCAGTGAGTCGTGTAAGGAGAGAGGATTTGAAAGGCAGACACCATGGCTCAAACACAGAGAACACTTAATCTAAGAGATAAAATCAAAATAATAGATCAGTGCAAGAGTGGCGTGTTGTCCAAATGTGAAGTGGCCAGGAGACATAATTTATCTTCCTCTTCGCTGTTCAACCTTTTAAAAAACAAAGATAAGATTAGGTCTGCCGTGGTGTGGGAGGGCAAACCATTGCAGCAGAAGCGCTTAAGGAATGGTGAGCATAAAGAGTTGGAAGACGCTTTGTTTGAATGGTTTTGCCAAATTCGATCTTCAGGAACTTCCGTGAATGGTTAATGGCTAAGGCGGAGTATTTTAGCGACAGATTAAGAATAGAAAACTTCAAGTGCTCGGAAGTTTGGCCGATTTAAAGCGCGAGAGGGTATATCCCTTCATAAAATTAGTGGCGAAGCATGCGCTGAGAATCCCGAGGCCATGGAAGAGTGGACTCCAATACTAGTGGAATATCTCAAGAAGTATTCCCTGCGAGATGTATATAACGCAGATGAAACTGCACTGTTTTATAATCTACTCCCTGACAAAACCCTTGCAGTAAGGGGTGATTTTTGCAAAGGTGGCAAGAGGAGCAAGGAGCGATTAACAGTTCTTCTGTGTACCAATATGGACGGATCAGATAAAATAAAACCAATGGTTATTGGGAAGTGGGGTCGGCCTCGCTGTTTTACAGGGATCAAGAATCTTCCATGCACATATGAGAATAATTCCAAAGCATGAATGACTTCCGGACTTTTTGCTCAGTGGCTAAGGGTGTTCGACGCAAGAATAGGAGGTAAAAATAGGAAGGTCGTCTTATTTGTGGATAACTGCCCGGCCCACCCAAAAATCGACCTTAGAAATACAGAACTTTTTTTTGCCACCTAATGCCACTAGTGTACTGCAGCCACTCGACCAAGGAATAATAAAATTGTTGAAGCATAATTATAGAACTTTGCTTGTGAATTTTGTAGTCAGGCAACTGGAATTAAAAAACTTCAAAAAGATGAAGTGGAATATTTTGAATGCAATGCATGCTGTTGTTTGTAGCTGGGACAAAATATCAGCTGATGCAATAGCCTCATGCTTTAAACATGCTGGTTTTTCAGCTCATCAAGATGATGAAATCGAGCTTGATAATAATTTGGAGGACATGTTGAATCGAGCTCTGATTCAGAGGATCTGGAGGACAGTGCTGTTGCTCTCCCACCAAAATACGATGTATTAAAGGCCCTTGAAGTAATCAATGACGTGTACAGGGCAAGCAGTGCCTCAGCAGACGATATTGGTTCATTTACTGCTGTTGAGAAGTATGTAATGCGTGCAACGAAAAGAAAATTGAAGCAAGCAATGCTGGACTCTTTTTTAAATTAATTTTTGTTGAAATTAAATGTGTACAGTGAGTCCTCGTTTAACATCACTTACCATTCCTGAAAAATGTGACGATAAACAAAATGACGTTAATCGAAGCATTATGTCCCATAAAAAACACTGTAAAAAGTGAATATCGGCTCCTAGACCTCACAATTCCTATGTGAAAAAATTTTAGCGTATCGTATCTGGGGCATTTTTTACAATGGGAATGCCAAACTATGGCATAAATACGAATTCCTGTCTTAATTGACGACAATAGCAGCAGTGACGTAAAACCTCCTTTTTTGTATTTACCCGCATTTGCTTTTCGGTTTCACTATGGGGTGCAGTCCAATGAATGCTACTTCCACTACCAGACGCTACAGACGGTGCTCCGGGGCACCGGCATGGAAGAAGCCCCTCCTTCTTCCATGGCACCGGTTCAAAGGCACTACGTTCGCTACGAGAATTTCTTTTCAGACCGGTCAGGAGCGAAATGAAAATGGCGGAAATTAATGAGGGCAGGCAAACTGGGATTATGAAATCGAAGAGATGGTTTTAAATGCAAGTTGAAGCGGGCGGGCATCATCATCACTGAAACATCGTCGCAGCAACAGGAACCAAAATTAATGTGAACCATGCTCTCTTGCACATTTTCGTGGAAATGTCTCTGATGCTAAAATTTGCTAAAACCGTAATCGCAATTAACAATATACACACCGTTTTACACTTTGTATAGACTGACTGTATTACCGCCCATGAAACGAACAACCTGTAACGCCTGCCACTTTGCCTTTTTCCTCGTGCGAAATTTAAAAGACTTGACGTTATCGCGAAGCGAAGGTGTGATAATCGAATGACGATCTCAAAATTTTCGTGACGTTGTCGCAAAATGAACTTAACCGGGGTGACGTAGAACAAGGACTCACTGTTATTACTACATATTTGATTTTGTGATTGAGTCTAAGTGAGTTCCCAAGTCGTGGGGGATTGAAATAACGGCAAGTTTATTGTCTCTAACAAGTTTATTTGAATAATATATTTTGTTTATTAATGTTGGACATTTTCTTCAGTTAATTTTATAATTTATGAGGAATTTTGCAAATTATAATTCGTTTCCAATTCTAGATGCAGGTAATATGCTGTTAGCAAGGGCGTCTGTAAAAAGTTAATGGTGCGCTTTAATTTTATTTCAAAACTTCTACATCCTTTTTAATGTTTCACAGTCATGAGAGAATGAGAATGTTAAATTAATAAATTTATACTAATAAGATTTGTTGTCCATAGGGTTCATCAAATAAATATGCTTTTCATTTCATATTGTTACATATTATTTCCCATGCATCTTATATTACCCGTTGTGTCTTGCAGCTTACTTTTGTATTACTGAATTGACATCGGCATTATATTAGCGTAATATATTTCGCGAAACACTTTCAAGTTAATATCTTTTGTACCATAGCTAATTTTGATTGAAATCGTTCATATTGCAGTGGATGCACTCAATATATTATATCAATAACATCGCGGGCAGAACACCTAAAATAGAACTTTATTATTGTGAAACAACAGCTGTTATAATAGCATTATTTTGCATGATTAGCAAATTTTTTTACGTCAATAATGCAGATACATGCACTTGATAAAAGAGAAAGTTTTCCGAGGCAAGGTCATTCCACCACCTTCTACCATTTTCGCCTGCAGAAACAAATGCGATATGATTTATCACCTACCTTCAACAAAACGCACAGGTACAATTACCATAACCAAACAAAAACCAACGGAAACATTGGATGAAGGACACAACCGGGATACAGCATTATCAATAATTCTTTGAATTTTCAGTTAACAAATACCATATTAATGGATTGATCACGTAAGTACTGTCAGTGCGAAGAAAAGTGTGGCTTGGTCAGTTGTGCATCGGAAAAATGATTGACAAAGCAATGATTTACATGATTTTCATTCAGTTTTTCAGTTGGCTTATAATTTGAACGGCTAGTTTTTTGTTTAGGTAAGAAAATTTAGTGATGCAAAAAACATCACATTCTTTCTGAATTCATCCTTCAGTTTCTCAGATAGAATTATCTTCATCCCCACAAATTTCTTGTTCCTATATAAGTGTTGACAATAGGCAATAAAGTGTACTTGTAATTAAGTTTGTTATTAAGGTAAGGAAATAATGTGATGCAAAAAAACATCACCTTCCATCAGGATTTATGCATACGTTTATTGTATAGGAAATATCTCAGTCACCACACCAACCCTGTTCGTATATAAGTGTTGACAATAGGTTTATTGGCTATTATTTGATCCACCTCCGGTAAAGCGACAATTCATTATAGCGAGTGTTTATTGGAGCATCACAGGGTGTCGCTTTATCGAGGTTGCACTGTATACTTGTAACTACCATCGAGTCATCTACCACACAAGCATCGTTGCCCATTTGAGCCTGAAAGTGAAATGATTGAGTCATTGTTTTTTCTGTGATTTATGGTTATCTTTTCTTCGTTTTGATATTTTTCTAAGCATTTAAGTTACTATTGACTTAAAAAGACTGAAGGTTATACCAATTGCAACACAACAGAATGCATGAAAATACATAATGTGTATCCACAAAAGGCTTGAGGTAAAACCTCAAGTTCATTGGTTGTTATTATATATTCATATTTATAAGCAAATTATTTATAAAAGAGGATGAAAACAATGTACAGTGCAACCTTAATAAAACAAGACCACACCGTGCTAAAATTACCACTCGCTATAGCGAATTGTTGCTTTACCGGAGGTGGAGCAAATAATAGCCAATAAATCTATTGTCAACCCCAATTGAATATAGGAACAGGATTGCTGTGCCAATGGGGACATTTCTATCCAATCAACTTAAGCATAAATCCAGACAAAAAGTGATGTTTTTTTTTGCATCACTAAATTTCCTTACCTAAATAACAAACACGCCATTCAATTTATAAGTGCCGTACTGAATAAAAATCATGCAAAGCATTGCTCTGTCAATCAATATCCCAATGCACAACCTACGAAGCAGCTTTTCTATGAACTCAGTGCATTTACGTGATCATTCTATCATTTTGGTATTTTTCGCTGAAAATGTGAACAAGAACTGATGAAACTATTACAAGGTTATTCAATGTCTCAAATGCTTCCATTGGTGTATGTTTATTGTTCCTGTAAGTTTTGCGGAAGTTGTGTGAAATAACGTATCACATTTGTTTCTGCAGATGAAAATGGTGGAAGGTGATAGTATGATCCTGCCTCGCAAGACTTGATCCATCATCCAATGTAATATCTTCATTATCTACACTAAAAAGTCTGCTAAGCATGCATAATGTTTTGATTAAAATTGCTGTTGTATCAAAAAAAAAGTTCCATTTTGGGTGTCAAGCCCGCAACGTCATTGAAATAATACACCGAGTACATATATCCATGGCATTGCAATAAAAACAAACTTTTACTAGAAATTACAAACTATTATTGAGCCAACTGTTACTTTAAACAGACTTCCTTTCTTAATCCCCAGCTAATTTCCAAGTTCCAAATAGCAATTTTAAATTTCCTTCCAAAGTCAGATTGATTGCCGACGTGTCCACTTTGTGGAAATTCATGGATAGTAATAATTCAAACTTTAGTAAAATTAGACATAACAATATTTCCACTGGACATTGCAATGTCTAATTTTACCAATATTAAGAACTTCCTTCAAATCGTGCCTCACATCATACAAGATAATTCAAACAGCTGTAGTAATTTTCCACACTTTTAGTGTGCTCAACCAGATTCAATGTTTTCACATCATTATCAAAAAAATTTACATTTTGGCGCACACCAACCCTTACTAGTGTAGTCGCTGTATCTCCGTGTTTGAAATAACACTGCTTAAATACCTAAACACCATTATGATGATAAAAAAATAGTCTCTATGTCTATACTTATCGCAATTAAAATTAATGAAAAAGTTGACGCCGTATGATCACAATGAAGACAACAAAATATACAGCTATCACGAAGCCCCGAACCCTGGTCCCCTGGGTGGTAGCTTCAAACGCTACCACTACCCCACCTCACCCACCTGCTGAGTGGTGCGATATCATGGAAGTATACGCAGCTTGTGAAAAGTACCGCATGAAAATTGATTAATTACAGCCAAACTAAGGCCCATTCAACGGAACCACTACTAGTTCAGGGATGTGTTCACCATTCCAAAGGCCATAAAAAATACGGCATTGAAAAAGGCGGAGAAAGGTTCCTGGTCTCCCCTTGTCAGTGATGAGAGCCACAAACCTAGGACCAATCATCCTCCTCAGTGATTCCAATGCATCCATTCATTGGCAGTCTCCTATGAGCGAGTGTCTGTCCCATGTTCTTCACGAGTATGATGGTTGTACCAAAAGTAAGGTTCTCATATTTTTTACAAATAGAAAAATTTGTTGATTGCTATTAATTTTCACATCGTTGAAAAGCCTTTTGCCTATTTTTCAACGTAGTCTCCCATTTTTTTCCACTCACTTTTGAAGCTAATGGAACACTTCCACCTCATCAACCCCAGTGCTGAAAGTCAGGAGAACTTACCTGCGTGATCAATGCTCGGGGGCCTTGAGATGTCGAGTTGGCCAGGGATGAGGGGAGAGACGGAGTCTCTGGATGGGGGGCCCGATGACTGTGAGCTGCTGCCCCCTCCTCCCCCAGCCACTCCCTCCGAGCCAAGGCCACCCCCGCTGCTGCCACCACCCCCGCCACTGCCCATCACGCAGCTCACATACTCTCTCCCCCCAGGAGTCTGCGTATTCACCGACCGAGTGGTCGACCGAAGCAAATCAGCAAGCGGAGCTCGATGCCCCTCGGGTGTGGGAGCGTGGCAGTGGGTGTACTGCAAACAAACAACATGCAAATACCATTCCAACTTATTGCAAAAAAATATTCATGGTTAATTTTAAATTTAACAGACATTTTTATCAATTCCATTAATTATTATTGTATTCTACCGATTACCCTATCATGGTTCCCACTCAAACTTAAGTATAAAATTCACGGCTTTTTCCAGGTTTTCACGGCCTAGATGTCGTCAAATTCACGGTTTTCAGATAAACCATTTTAGGCAGAAATATTGATCGTGTAACGATCATCGGCCGCAGGTAAATTAAAAATTTAACAAACGCAACAGATGCTGTGAATGCAAACGCAGCAATGAACGTGCTCTCTCTCCTGAAGTCACATATCGTTTGTAAAATCAGCTCCAGCAAAAAGGTTGTGAGTGGGAAAATAGAGGGAGCAGGGTGGGAGGGAAGTTAACAAGTATGTATCTGAATTTTTGCCAGGGTTAATGGATACTTTGGTTACCTGTCTTGTTTGGTACATACTTACGGTCAATGTGTCATCATGGCACACGGACTAATAATTGCGCTTCAAATATACGTGTGCAGATAAATTCGTGGACAGTGTCTCGGCATGACTGACGTTGAAATATCAATCGTAGTTCTAAAATCAAGTTTGAGAGATTTTTTAAGGTTTAATGACGAAATTCAAGGCTTTTTCCAGGTTTTTTCACGGTGGACAATATTCACGGCTTATTCACGGTTTTAAGGTTTTCACGGTTTGCAGTGGGAGGCCTGAGCTATGGTAGGTTTCCATAGGGGTAGTATTCGGGCAGACTTCTGTTTCTTCATGGACTTCCTCCTTTAATTCACAATAAGACCGACTCCCTTTCATTTTATCTAAAAATTCTATTCTTTTCCTTCCTCTCCCTTGTTTACACAACATTCTACCCTCTAACACTGTTTTCAAAATCCCCTTCCCGCTAAGAACTTGCTCCATCCATTCCTTCTGTCTCCTCCGTATCTTACTTATAAGCTGCCTCTCCTCACCCACCATGTCCAGCACTTCATCGTCCCTCCTCCCCTCCGTCCACTTCACCTTCTCCATTCTTCTCCACACCCGCATCTCGAACGTCTCGAAGTCTTCTCTCGTCCTCCTTCCTAAGGGTCCATGTTTCCTTGTAAAGCAATACACTCCAAAACAGACTCTTAACTAACCATTTCTTCAAACACTTACAAAACGATCCAATCATATGATCCTTCCTGTTCACCGCAAATGCAGCTCCAGGGGTCACTGGAACACCCACGCCTTTCCACCGCAACAAGGTGGTAGCCCAAGGGAAAGCACTAATTCTATTTATTATCTCTTATATATAAGACAAAGTTGAAAATCGTGTCAGTTACACCATTTATAACTCGGGCTGTACTGATTTTAATGATACTTGGTTGTTTGGATTAGTCTCAGCCCCGTATAACAGAATAAACATTAAAAAATCGTAATAGTTTACATACCGTAAAGAATAACACAGGCCAACAAAAAAAAACTTTTTTTTTGGTGCCGGGAGTTTTTGAGCTGATATTAACAATATTAGTGGTGCTGAATCCAAATATGATATACGTTTTTATGTAACAGCTCTACTTTTTTAGATACGGTACATTTTATGATTATATTCTTTCAAATTTTTGATATATTTCAGAAAATCTAAATCTAAAATCTAAAAATTTAAATCAATCTATAAATAAACTAATTCATAATCACTCTGCTGTATTTACTTTGAAAATCACCTTTATACCTTTGAGAAAGGGGTTGGGGAGGATTTGGCGTGTTTGAAGAAGGGGGAGACAGGCGCACAGAGCTGAGGCAGTGGGAAAAGATACAACTAAGGGATGTGGGAAACCCACGGTGGAAAAGGACCTTAGTCATAACTGTAGAATAACGACACGTGGGAAGAATCACAGAGAGGTGGAGAAGAGTAAAAAAGGGGGGATAGGGTAAAGAGAGAGTGTGTCTTTGAAAATGGAGAGGCGGGAGTAAGTAAGCAGTAAGGGGATTTCCGAAAACAAATGGTCAAATTCTCAAAGTTTTTGTAAAGTAGCCTCTAAAAGTGAGCTCAATTCGAAGAAGCTGTGTAAATCATTGTGATGTGTTTTGTTACATTTGCGGGGAATATACTTTAAAAGAAAATAGGAAAAACATTACCGACTTTGTGAAACGTGCATGCCTAGGATATTTTGGTGTTCAGCTTGGTGACCAAGGTAAAAAGTAGGCACCGCATGTTGTGTGTAAAACATGTACAGAACATCAGCGGTATTGAACTACAGGAAAAAGGAAAATTTTAAAGCTTGGTGTGACAATGGTTTGGAGAGAACCTACAAACCATATTGACGACTGTTATTTTTGCATGGTAAATGTTTCGGGAATTAATCGAAACAATCGCCGCAAATGGAAATATCCAGATTTGCCTTCAGCTAGACACCCGGTACCCCATTCAGAAGAAATCCCGATCCTAATATTTCAGACAGTACGAGATGTATGTGAGGATAAATATTAGCCTGATTCTATTGACGACAGTGACTACGAGGCAGTACCAACAAATCCTCAACATCAATCAAGATGAACTAAACAAACTTGTTAGAGAATTGAACTTACCGAAGGAAGCATGTGAAATACTAGCTTCAAGGATGCATGAAAAGAATATAATGGAACAAGGTACAAAAAATTAATTTTTATCCCACAATTGAAAAGGATCTGCTACCCCTCTTTACTCAAGAAGACAGTCTTACATTTTGTTTAGACGTTAGAGGTCTTCTGAAAGGAATGGGACTACCGCAATATGAAGCTAGTGATTGGCGTTTGTTCATTGATAGCTCCAAGCGTAGTTTATAATGTGTTCTTCACAATGTTAACAAGTTTGGCTCAATACCAATCGCTCATTCAACTGAAATGAAAGAAGAATATGATACAATAGTATTGGCCTTACAGAAGATAAAATACTAGGGACATCACTAGGTGATTTGTGTAGATTTAAAATTGGTGAACTTTCTTCTTGGGCAGCAATTTAGCAACACAAAATATCCTTGTTTCTGGTGCCTCTGTGCTAGCAGGGACAGACAAACCACTGGATTAAGGAGTGGTCAAAAGGAGAAAACTTAATTATTGGGTAAAAACATTATTGCTAAGTCTTTGGTGAACGGGAAAAAATCACCTTACCGCCCCTTCATGTTCAACTAGGCTTAATGAAGCAATTTGTAAAGGTTCTTGACAAGGATGGACCATGCTTCGGCTACATAAGAATAAAAATGCCGCAGATAAGTAAGTATAGAAAAACTTAAAGCTGGTAGTTTTTATGGGCCACAAATCAGACACAGATGGGCCACAAAACTGCTTTTGTCAAGCCATTGAATGAGATTTAAAAAAACAGTTGGCTTTCATTTGTTGAGGTAATAAATTTTTTTCTGGGAAATCACAAGCGAGAGGAATTATTTTGAGCTGGTAAACAATATGTTCACTAACTTTAAACCACTTGGATGTAATATTAGCATAAAAGTTCACTATACACAGTCACTTAGACTGTTTTCCTGAAAATTTAGGCGACACAAGTGAAAAACAAGGCGAATGATTTCACCAGGAAATCAAAACAGTGTAAGATCGCTACCAAGGAATATGGGATAAATATATGATGGCAGATTACTGCTGGTGCTTAAAACGAGACTGTTTTAACAAAGTGCACGCAAGAAAATCGCGAAAAGGAGCTTCCGTAGTGTTGAGTGACGTTTTTACGTCTTTTTTTTCTTTAAATTGTTTTATTTCAGTGAAAAATGTTACTATTTGTATTCAATTGTATTGTAAAACTATTGTAATTGTAGGTGCTTTAACATTCCTATAAATAAATCAAGTCTTTATATTTTGTGGGTTTTATCATTTATGTAATATCATCATATTGAAAATTTTTTTACGTAAGTAACAACATATCTGTATCTTGAAAACTAGAGCTGATAGGAAAAAACTAATATCATATTTGGATTCAGCACCCCAATCATACTTGGAATCAGCTTTAAAAGCTCCGGCACCAAAACCACTGTTGACCTGTGTAATCTAAGTAAAGTCTTGGACTGGTAAACACTGGTAAAAAAATTTAAAGGTAGCTAATGCAAGGAGTATCTATAAATCTATCGTCCTTCCAGAAGGTGTACCCATTCGAGGGTGCTTCATAACCTTTGACTTATAGGCAATGCATTCACACTTTGAGGCACTGTTTCGTCGAGTAATTTCATTCAGTTCAAGCACTATTCTTTTAGTAAACAAAAAGGCATTTCTCCAATTAATGGCACTTGATGATAATGATCTAAATGGATAATTTTCATAGTAGCCATGCCAATCTCACCTTGTCCTCCTCCCTTTCCAGCTCGTGCGAAGAGGAGCAGCCACCATGTCCGCTGCCCCCGGTCCCTCCCCCTCCTCCGCCAGCCAGCCCCATGCCGCTTGATCCCCCACTGCTGCCCACGCGCCCACTCCCCCCACTGCTCATCCCCTTCAGCACCAGCCTCTCGATCTCCTGGTTAAGGCCCTCAATCGAATTCCTCATGCGCGGCACCAGCGGCTTCGAAATGCTCGGAATAGGAATGCCCTGACAACGAAGAGACGGAGAAATCCTCAAAGATATGAACACACATCTGGAGTGCATAGTCCCAGCAAAAACTGTCCAGATACCAGTCCAGTTTGAAGGGTTGCATCGCTTTAATTCCAATTGAAATTTCCCAACAATTCCAGGCTTTCCCTAATTTTACTAACGCTTGCCACTCTGACAAAAAATATTATGCTGCTGCCCTTTTTGCTCTTATTTTCATGAGCTTTGCATGTGCATAAATGGAGCCTACACCACTATAAATTTTATGGATTTATAATTGTCTGTTCTTCCATTACATGCACTCCCATGTCTATAGATGACGAGTTTCTAGAAATAGTATTCATAGTAGAGAAAACTTTTTCTTAAGAGGCAAAACTATGTTTCACACAAAGCTAGATAAAATATTGTTAACCTCATGGCTGTGAAAGCCATTCCCAGGGTAAGTCTTTTAATTTTTGCAGTAACTATAGAGGGGCAGAGAAGGAAAACTAAGACTCTTTTAATCCCTTTCCGACCCTTTTGTTGAGGTTCCATGCTGGGGGGGGAGGATTGTGGCCATTAGGTGACAAATTAGCAGATACTTATTCAAATCACTTGATCCAAGTATTTAGCTGGCCTACAAAAAAAGAATAGAACCAATTTATTCTATACTTCCTTTTCCCTTTCACTCAAAACATGTAAATCCATATTCGTACATTCACCCATTTTTATGGACCCTGAAATTTCGCGAATAAGTTTTTTTCGTAATTGTTTTTTGAGAGCCTGAAAGTTGTTATTTTGATGTTTAAAGCCCTAATAAGTTAAAATTTGCCATTTTAACATTAGTGAAACTAACCAAAATTTTGCGAATAACTTTTTATTCACAAAACTTAACAGTATTTGGCTTTTAGTGTGAAATTTTGTGCGAATTTTCAATTTTTAAACCTAATGTACAACATTTTGCGAAAAAATACATGAAATTCTTTAAGTTTTATTTTGATGTATGCAAATATGGGTCATGAAAGTCGTTGTCCCATTTGGTGGAAAAATGTTTGCAAACTCATGGTGTGAAATTATCACATGAGTGACCACACCACTATCATCAGTCTGATGATGTGCGTCATCATGATATATACATTTGTCTCCCTAGAACACCATTTACAGAATCGAATTTCTGACCCAATTCAAAGACTGTCTTCTTTGATGCCGATGCTTATTTGATGGGAGTGCTCAGTAGACACGCAACAGATACTTCTCTCCACAACACAGCACGTATGCATTCAACTTCCTTCCCCTTCCATCCCCTATCTTCCCCTTCCATCCCCTATCTTCCCCTTCCATCCCCTACCTTCCCCTCTTTTTTGATGAATTGGATTTTTTGAGTGACATAGATAGAACTGCTATCATAAAGTTTTCATCCAGTTTCTCACTAAAACATTCCCAATATAAGAACCCATACAAATATATTTCAGCTACATATATACAAGGAAATGAAGTAATCACGGTGGGATCCTATGCTGTCTTTCACTGCCAAAACTACATTCCATAAGTCTTAATACATCAATTTTGAAGTGCTGAATATTAATTGTCTCCTATACTAGATTAAGTCTCAAATTGATAATTAAATGTTTCCATTAATCACGATTAATTTGCTATTTGATATAATTTACGTTTTTCAAATTAATTTTTTGCTCGTAAAAAAATATTTTAACCACTAAAAATATTCTTAATTGTACAATTCTGCACGATTACCATGCATTGAGAAGCTGTAGATAAAAATTTTAGCTAATTAAAGAAAATCCATCAGCACCCTTGGTACTCCAACAAGTTAAGATAATGACTGAAATGCGTCACTCAATTACAGATGCCATTGCCACATGCATTCATTGTTGTCTATGTACAGACATGCAAGCATGACAAAATTTCTTTGTAAATGGCTAGCTGGAATGTTTTTCATTTTTCTTGAGAAATATTGCAGATTATGTAGCTGCTGATATTACTGAAAAATTTTCATGGGTTTCAAAAATTACATCTATTAATATAATCCCTTGTCTTTATTTTGACAACTTTCCAATAATTATGCTAGTTTTGGGTGTCCTAAAATTGCAAAAGACCAGGCATCAATTTTACGAGGCTTTTCACATGAAAAATAATGAAAATACTGTTTAAAAAATACATATTTCAAGTAATTGAGATGGAGTATTTAAAAATGTTTTCAAGACAAACGTGAAGAAAATCAAAAATCTACATGCCACGGCTATAAGTTATGCTCATTTTAAAAGTGCTTGCCCAGGATTGGCAGTACTTTCTGGAAGTAGCCAACCCATGACATGATTGTTTTATGTATGTACCTACACTGATATAATATGCAGAATAACGAGCCAAATAAACAGCAAATTACACACTTTATGATGTTTTTTCGCACTTATCTTTAAATTTCCACACCTTAAAACCCAATATTAACTGTGCGGTTTACCCAGAAATACATAAAAAGTATAAACTAAGGATTATTTTGTATCTTATTCACCTAAAACCTAGCTTGTTAAGCACTCATCTACATCTACATAATACCCCGCGAGCCGCCTATAAGGCGTGTGGCAGGGGGGTGTTAGGAAACCAGCCGTTTACAACTGAAAAAAAAAAAATGAAGTGCTCTAACGAGGTTGGGACTAGCGTTTATTAAAGTCCTTAATGGTTCGGGGGAAAAACAAATTCCCATATCTATCCGTTCAACAAAATACCTCTCGTAAATTATCGCTTCTATCGGACCTGGAAATATAGTGTGGCTCTAATATTATGTTCACTGTGTCGCTCTTAAAGATATCCATTCTCAATTGTTCAAGCAATCTAAGCCTAGCGCGCAGCACTCATTCACTAAAGAAAGTAGAAGAGCCTTACTTAGGGAGTGTGTGGACACTAATTTGCATTCGAACCATTTTTCTCTCCAACATACCACTTCAAAGTCCAATTATCATTAATCATTCGAAAATATGTTCAGTAGATTGGCATTCTACTGTAGAGTATATTTTAAGTGGGTTACATTTCTAATCCTATGTACTTTTTGAATTCCCTAAACAGAAATTATTTATTCATTATACAGGCATCCCCCGAGTTACCTATGTCTCGACTTACGTAAGCAATAACCGTATTTCAAATGATTACGCTAATTTTCGAATGCGAGCGCAAAGAAGTAGATATTCGCTCGTCCAACCTATGGTAGAAAAAATATCGAATAGTTATTGAGTTTTTTATGTGCTAAAAATAACAAAGTGACCCATTTTTGTCATTCCTCGAAGGAATTTTCATTTATTTCTGAAGAATAATCGCTTATAAATCCCAAGTCAACAATTAACGTGAAAATTTGCAGTTCTAGCAATGGATGTGGTTGCGCTCATTCCTGTATGATACAACTTGTTATACAGCATGCACACCCGAGCTCCGACTTTCAACTATTTAAAAATTGTATCCTTAAGTTTGGACATTTCCATCTGTGGAATTAAAAGAAAATGAAGTTCAAGCAGAAATCTTTATTTCGGAAAAGAATTATTTGGAACCCACATAACGGCATTGAAATTTTAAGTGTTGGCAGTGAACGCCGCGAAAAAGTTAAGAAAAAGTTGACACACGATATTAATAGCGTAATTTTTTACATGTTTCTGGCGGAAAATTTTATTAAGCTGCATTTTCTCGTTCTCTCATATTGTGTGCAACTGTAAATGAATATTGCGTCATTGAAAGCTTTTCCCCACTAACTTTGTTGCACGTTAATGACGGAGTTGGCTGAATAAAAGCTCACTTTTAATTAGCATCGTGCTTTGGAAATACTCTTCGATGTTTCCAGCGAATAGGGAAGTGCACTAGTGTTTCAAATGCACCAAACACATTTTTAAAATTAGACTTCAGAATAACATATTGTCGTAAAACCACAGTTTAAATCCTAATAGTGAATACTTGATTCGAGATGACCGTCCGAAATATGGAAAAATTCAAAGGCTGCTAAAACGGGTGTCCATGTTGAATATTGGCCGTGACGTCACAAGGCAGCTTCTACACCGTTTAGTTCTACCACTATTATTGCATAGAAAAATTACTGAATTTGAGGGTATCCGTTTTTTGCTGTCATAAAATATCTTCAGAATATATATGTGGCTGCTTCTCTTTTGAGTAAATGACTTCATCATTGCGTAATATATTAATATTCATTTACGTGTCAACTTCAAGTTTGGAAAGAGTAGTACGAATAGCACATTGAATCTTTAATAAATAGATGATGGTATTTATTTTTCGCTGGGTATATTTTGGCACAATGCCGTTTATCATGCCAAGACTTTTTTGTAAGAACTGAGTCAAACTAATAAACCTATTTCAGACGTTTGCTGCAAGACTTATTCGTTACGCATGCATTCACGCCACCCGGAACGTTCGCCCTTCGCAACTAGAATAATGGGATGTTAGCCTTATTTCCATGTTGGCTGGTTGTTGCAATGGTTCGCTGTCCAGGATGGGTTCAAGATAAGATAATCTTGGTTGGGAGAAGGAAAATTCCAACGATTTATAAATGGTGTACCAAAGTTTGATGTATTTATGGTCACTGAATTTTTGAAAAAGGAGGACAGGTTCAACGCTCCATAGAAATGCGAGACGTTAAGGCTAACAAGGGGATACCACGTACCTTGCTCCATCTTTTTCAATTAGGGCCTTAGTTAGGCTGTAATTAATTAATTTTCATGCGTTACTTTTCACAAGTCATATATATAAATCCAAAATATCCTCATGCTCTTAATGAGTCGGTTGGGGTAGTGGTAGCGTGTACGATTTCAGGGGAAGATTCCCACAAAAGGATAAGGGTTCAAGACTTCGCCATGGCATTGTTTTTTGTTGTCTTCATTGTGATCATACGGCGTCAAGTTTATCATTAATTATAATTGCAGCAATCATTGACATGAGACAATTTTTTTATCATCATAATGGCGTTTAGGTATTTTAGCAGTGTCATTACAAACGCAGAGATACGATGACTACAAGGGTTGGTGTGTGCTAATATGTTAATTTTTTCTTTGCTTAAACTGACCAACTTCCACATTAAAAATGAAAACCACTCTTGCAAGAGCACATACCATTAAAGGCTCGCGGCAAGCAACAATCTTTGCCCCAAAGGTACCATTAATAAATGGATGACTTTTGATATGGATAGAATATTTTTTACAGAGAAATAGAAGTGAGCAGTATTCTAGAGGAAAAATATAGAATAAGGAAGAAAATTTTGAATCTTGGATAGAATCTCACTCGAGATTAAAATTTTTTTTCAAATTCTTATACCACAAAAGAAAATCCCTCCTTGCACAGGCACCCATGTCCATTGAAGGCACCCACCCATTCCATTTTAGATTCACTAAATGCACATAAATCTAAGTCTTGAGGAAATCACAGCCGACAACCAGCAAGTTCATTCAAAGAGATGATTGTTAAGAAAGGATACCCTATGATATTGAGGAAGAAGGCCCTTTGGTATTGAAGTACAGCCCACTACCTGCCTCACTCTAAGAAAAATAGAAGAATCCCTCGACATGAAATCACAAAACACAGAAAGAGGAAATGCTAATGTCAAATTTGCTTGTAAAATGATGTTGATGGCAATCTGAATGTTTAATGTTCACAGATGGATGTCGTTCACAAACTTCATTCATGTTCAATAAAGGAAGCAAAATTAGTGGTATATGAATAACATAGTAATTAGTGATGGGTCGATTCCAAAATTTTATCGATTCCGATCCCGATTCCGATTCTGACATTTCGATTCCGATTCTACCGATACCGATTCCATCGATTCTGATGCCAGGGGCTCCATGAAAAATATCACTTAATTCCTGGCAACAAGATAACCACTTAAAAAATTATTACTCCTTGAAAGAATCAGTTGACAAACGCATCTTTCATATCATCACTATGTAATTAAAATATAATACCTAAATTTCAAAACAGAACATACCTGATAAGTGGTGTTACCTCATAGGTATTACTTTAGAATATTGGCTCTCATGTTTAAATTTAAAATAAAAGTATCTCCTTTAATATCTATTTTTTTATTGAAAATATCTTATCATTATCAATAATGTCTCACAAAATTAGTCTCCTTTACAGACTTTAAATTTTTGCTCAGAAAGCAAAGCATCTTCACTCTGTCAGGATAAAGCCTGTTGCGTTTTACATCACATATTTTTCCTGCCGAACTAAATAGTCTTTCACTGAACACAGTGAATGGCGGCATGGCAAGAAACATTTTTGCTAATACTTTCTGCCTTGAGTACGATATACAAGTCTTCCAGTATTTCCCAGGGTAGGAATTTGGTGTTACATTCATCTCTGATAAATAAGCTTCCACTTCAGCTTCAACAGTGTTTGCTATGGTAACTTAGGGTACTTTTCCAAATGCATCACTCTATCTTAACCATATACCTGTCACAGGCTCCCTAGTCTGAATTTTCTCCTTCGAAAGATAATAGGGAAGTCTGAGTAGCACTTCTTGATCTTGAGTCGAGTTAAAAATTACTTGCGAGTGACGAGTCGAGTATGATAATTTCTGAACTAGGCAATACAGCAATGCATACTACAATATATTCTACTCCAATTTTCTATGATGAATAGCCTAATGTAAGAAGCAAAATATAATGAGGATCGTTGATGGTTATTTTCAGAAGTAGGAGATGAATGAAAATTAATTTGTCTTCAATAGTTCCATAGGCACAGTTGAAATTAATTAACCCCAAGTAATATGTTAACCATTTAAGTGATATATGTATCCAAATTACAAGGGAGAGCCCTGAGTATAGTAATTTTCACAGCTATAATAAAGATAACATACAACGTATATGAGTCATGTAATATTTGGTCCTTTCAAACTCTCAAGCAGAAAAACCAATTATTCTATGGGTTCCAACTATTCAGGTTTTGACGTCTCCATGTTACAGTATTACTGCCTGCAGAAAATTGCCTTTTGCTACACACCTGTGTGACGTGGTAAGTACTTTCCAACAAAAATTGCAAGATTTCGGAAACTTTGGAATTTCTATTAAAAATTATATCAACGTTTTAATGGATCTTGAATCTTCATGGAATTCAAGTTCTTCAAGAATTCCATTAATTTTTCTCTCTCTTAAGCAAACCGACTTAATCTGTTCACTTTTCTTCAATACCCGAGCCATATTTCTTATGTATAGGATGGTTCTGAAAAATATCCAATCCTTAGTAATTTCACTCGAGTAATGCACTAAACGATCGAGTCGATCCATGCATAATCCTTTTTAACTACTCAGTTTAGTGTGTTAGGTCAATGAAGACGATTATCCGTGCTTTAAATGACGATTTTCAAGACTAAAGTTTTAAAAAACTTGAAAAATCGGTCTCAAGAGTTCCGCGGCGTGTAGGCACCAGGTCAAAGGAATATTGCGTTTTTTATTCCATAAAAATCATACCAACGCAACAACACCTCGATAAATTCAAAGATTTTCGAGGAAAAATGAGATCGCGCGTGGTTTTGAAAAGTTGGTCATGTTTGGGCCACTGTATCATCACTAAGGGCCTTATTTATGTAAAATGGCATATACATTTATATCTGGTAATAATTTATGAGTATTTACGCCAAGTTCAAGTCTCTATCGCCAAAAAGGTAATTTTGGACTTCATTCCAGCTTTTTCCGATTTCGGACCAGTGTGCGCCGGGTCGGAATACGATCGGCCGCCGCGGCTGGCGTAAAGGTATTCGGCGCCCACGTCGACAACTATAGTGTATTTGGCAAGCTGAAACTACCAGGCCAAGGCATTAGAATGACTTATCGGCTTTAAAAATTGTATTATAACATGAGTTTCATGATAGCGCTTCCTGTCAGCAGATTGCTGGACCTGCTAGCCTCGAAAGCGCTGTAACCTTAACTACTCGACTCGACATTAGTAATGCTTCTAGAAACGCTCGAGTCGAGTACTCGACATTAGTAATGCTTCTAAAAACGCTCGAGTCGAGTACCAACTACTCGACTCGAACTTTCAAATACTCGCACATCCCTAGAAGATAACGTGTTTTGTTATTACGATTACGTGGCGCGAACATGACTGTTGGAAACGCGGTCGTATATAAATTTGTAGTTTGAAGTACTACTGGAATCGGAATCGATTTTTCACCTTGGCAAGTACTCATTTTCGATTCCGGTTCTTGGCCGAGAATCGAGGAATCGAAGAATCGAGGAATCGAACCGACCCATCACTAATAGTAATACAATAATGCACAATAATGCATCACACACTCACTTTTCAAATAAAATAAGCTCCCACAGAGCAAATTCTACATCACAACCATCAACGTGCACATTCACTAACAATCAGTCCATAACCTTTCTACAATACATATTAGTTTATTATGTAATGTGTAATGATACTCAATATGTATATAGACAAATGTTAATACATATCGAAATTTATATCAACATCTTTAATTCAAGCACACTCTCAAATCCACATAATTCTTTCATTTCAGCAAAGACTCCTGAGTTGTTTTTAAGAGAATTCCGAAACAAAATTGTACATCATAGAAGTCAGAAACATGACAGAGCAGCCCCTTATGATTTAAAAAAATAAGAAACTCGGAAAAATTCATATAAAACACTGCACAACATCCTCTGGAAACCAGAATATGTCCCACTGAGACAAAATCGGTTGGTTAGTATTAAACATATGAAATTTCTTAAGTTTTTTTTGGATGCCACAAACGATGATACCAGTAACATATTCATGTGAAAGTCACAAAGTACTTTCATTTCCAAACGAGGTAATTGCACAAAGTCAAGCCATAAACTACTGATTTGACCCCCTGTTGCTTAATACACGCTAGGTGAAAGTAATCCCTTCCTATTTTCCCAGGTGATTAAATCTGCATCCACCTGACTCACTAACCTCCCAATACTAGAGAGCCCAACAAGGAAAAGGATTTTTGTGACTCTTACGAATGAATTACAGTAAAACCTCTTTACATCGTAATGGAGGGGACCAAAATTTGGGCAATTTGATGCATGGAGGTTCACTAGAGAGGTTTCAGTGATAGGCACCATTTTTTCATATCCTTTGGAAATGAAAGGCACTACTGTCTTTTATACCATTATATTTATGTGTTTAAACAAACATGCATACATCAGTGAACATATATTTACTATTTAATAATTACAGAAAGCGAGTGCTATCGCATGATTTTTACTAAGATTCGGGAGAAAATTATGTGATCTTTCTCAATTCAACAGTCACTTAAAATGATTAGGATAGTTTGATATCTTTTTCTTATTTACTCTAAGGTATGCTCTCATATGGAACAAAATGGCCACAACTAATGGTTAACGTGAAAATAACAGCATATTAAAGGTATATAAGAAAAAAAAGAGTGAAACATTCATTGCTGAAAATGTCATTCGATGTAGGTAATCACGGCTGCATTAATGGTCTCTTGTTGTCTCGGTACGATTTGCAGAGGTAGTTAGGCCGTCTCGGTATCTCCTTGGTATGATAAGCGGAGGTTTTACGATATAAAGAGGTTCACTACATAGAGGTTTGCCTATAAATTTACATGTAAATCAGACGGGACCGTAGGGGTGGTATGATGTATGGAGGTTTATGATATAACGAGGTTCACTACATAGAGGTTTTACTGTACAAAGAAAACTTTGGCTTTGAAAGAACAAATCAAAAAGAAATATATGGCTCAAAATGCTAACTCAGGAATGCAACTTTCATTACATGATTGTTTAAGCACAAAGGACAACACACGTATTGACTTTCTTCGAAGGATTGCTTATGCACAAATTACTACCAATGCATAAACATTCTTAAGCCATGAGCACAATGCACAAGTCTCTGAGTGACCAGTGATGGGCCAAGCCAATTGGACTTATGGAGATGGTGCTTACTTCTTTGAGGCAATGAGTCATTTACGGTGCAACTGTATACTAGCCTAGCAATTTAAGCAACTGCATACTAGCCAGCAGCAAACTTAAAATTTAAAAGGGTCCCTGCTCAAACTATCCCTTTTCGTAGCTTTTTCATTCCATACAACTTACACTATTATTATTTGATTTTCAGCCTGTATAAAGTAAACCATTGTACAAGATTCAAACCCAAATATCCCAAATTTGCACCACGTGCCAATCACTTAAAAGAAATGTAAAACCATTTAAATTTAAAAGGACTCTATAACTATAAAGCCATCTCATTCCTCTTCTGAGTTATGTTGTCCTTAGAGAACAAGGCCAAGGTATTTGAAGCCACGAATGCAATGCCACTACACAGGATGATTGTGGGCCCTAAAGTCACAATGCTTAAGCCAGAACTTCAGAAGATAAGGCATTAACCATAGACGTTGATAGTTCAAGGAAATAAATCCAGACAAGCCAGTTCCACACAATTAGGGAGTCACACACAAGTGTACGTCCACGGAAAAATTCCATAGAGGCAAATGACTCTTCCACAAAAGAGTTTTCCCACAAGTGTAGATGAATTTATGGATGCAACAGCATTAAACTGTTCGTTAAAGAGAAAGGCTTCGTTTCAGGAATGATTAGAATGGGAACCTGCTCTACTCATTCAAACAAGCTATTCCCTGATCTGTACCTACCTTAACAATGATAGGAAACGGCCACAAAGGGGTCTAGTGATACCTTGACTGTACGAGAGGATGACACAAAGGGAAGGGAGAGTCTTCACCAATTCTGGGACGCCATCTCACCCTCAGTTGCTCCAGCACATACACTATACAAAGGACTGCACCTTCCCTCCCACTACCCAGGTGGCAGCCCAATCAAATAGTCTCCATTAACCGCAGTTTAAGAGAGTAGAAACGCTCATCATATGCCAAATGGACGGATGCTGTTGAAGAGTGGACAAAGGAAAACAATGAACTCTTTGTTAAAAATGACATTACTGCATCATTCAAAAATTCCAAAATAAAAATGTGGAGTTGAAAATAAAACCTTTACTTTTTCCATGCAAGTCCTTTCAGCTGTTTCAATCTTATAAACTTAAAAAAGAACAGAAACATAAGAAAGAGCAATTTCAGCCTGCAAAAATATTTAATAAATACAAAGAAAAAAATGCTGGCATTTAAAAAACATAGGTAATTATTAATGAGTTAAGCAGGAATCAATTAATTACCTAGGTACAAAAGGGGTTGTAAAATTTCTCATGAGCCACTCAAACAGATACCAGAGGGAAAGTACAGAAGCGATATCAGATAGGCTCCATATTCTTGTGTTCAAGTGTCTACTATGGTGTGGTCTACTAGAAGGAGATAATCCTTCCACTTTGGCCTTGATCGAAGTGGAAGGATTATCTCCCACTAGGATTGAAGACATGACTCATAACAGAGTAAAAACTGTCATCAGACAAATTGACCCATGCACCAGGAAGGGAAAACGAGAGGCATGTTCAACTGCTCTGGAAGTCTTCACTCCGACACAAAAATACTGAGGATTAACAATGCTAACGTTATTACGACTTCATATTGCCACATTCATCAACGAGCCGTTTGCAGATTTTCTTTAAATTACGTAAGATACAATGTGCACCCTATAAGATGAAAGCCAACACTTGCCACTCTTAATTACCTTGAACATAACCCAGCAAAAACTCTTGTTCCATTTTCCTAGTTTATTTCAATATCATCTCAGAACTAGGAGAAATTTTTGCCTTCGCCGCATTCTTAAATAAATTCTCGAAAATAAAAAAATATTCACGCTTAAGTGATGAAAGTCAACATTTACCCACTGTTCCAGATGTTATCTTTCTTGTGCAGGAGCAAGCAATAATGGAGGCCCTGAAGTTGGGAATGGATAGCTTCACGGCATCCAATGGGTAGCTACAAAAATTTTAAAGGCAGTGGAACCTGACATTGTGAATTTGTGGGGAGGAGGCTCCTGTGAATCCTAATGTTGTGGGAGTTGAAGAGAGAAGTTGCATTTTATAATTGGAGAGGGCAACAATTCTAAGGACATATTTAAAGGTGACGAAGCATTTTTTTATAATTTGCTTCCAGACCATACTCTCTCAAGGAATAGTCATGCCACGTGGGATAAATGAGCAAAGAACGATTCATGGTACTCCTGTGCACCAATAGTGATGGCTTGGATTAGTTGCCTCCACTTTTGGTGGGGAAGTATGCAAAACTCCGCTGCTTTAAGAATGTTAGAGCGATGACTTACTCCTGTGGTAGCAGCAAAAACTCATGAATGACGGTGGGATTATTTCCGTGGTGGTTGGCAGGAGTTGATGCACTCATGGGGGAAAATAGATTTCTTCCTCGATCACTGCATGGCCCCCAATATAGGACTTGCAATAACAAACATGTGTACCATTTCCTTCCCACTTAACTGCACCAGCAAAGTTGCAACCTCTCGACCGAGAGATCATTTCTGCAACGAAGCGGCATTACCGTAGCATTTTAGTGGAGTTTTTTATTTTCCAAATGGATGTAAGGGATTGGCAAAAGTTGAAGAGGGCCATTTTGCAGGTAATGCAGAGGCTTCGCGAAGCTTGGAAGTGTGTCACACTAGTCACCATGTACTATTATTTTGCCAAAGCCAGGTTTGCAGTCAACAGTGAAACCTACAACCATACAATGGAGAGTAATGGCATCTGTGAATTCTGGCAGTGTCTCTCTAAAGACATGAATACTCATCGTTTGATGAGTTCACCAAAGTAGACTCAAATTTAATTATCGAACAGATAATTGCAGAAATAATTTCTCGAAAACCCATTTTTCAAGATCGCAACTTATTTTACTTCGAGAACTTCTGCATGAGTCCTTTCAAACTGCTTCCTTATATGCAGTTGTCTATCTGGAGTGGGGTGGAAATGATGGGGACGCATTGCATGGGGATGAAGCTATAATTGGCACTGTTGACTTAAATTTATATTAGTAATGGTAAAATCTATCTAATTCATAATTTTTCAATGTAAACCGCGTACTGTAAACCGTATTTCATATTGAGAATAAAAGGATCACCTCTCACACTCATCACAATGCTGCATACATTTTTGAAAACCCATTAAAAAGCGCATGAAGTGATGGAATAATACGAACTGAGGCTTCCTAAATGTGGTCTATTGCCTGCGATTTTCTTTGTACTTGAAGGAATCAGCATTATTTTTCCAAGATATTGAAGAATGCGAAGGTAGAATGAAGACAACGTATGCAGACATGCTTCAACTTTTGTGCCCCTAGGTTGATGTAACTTGCAAATCACCTCCGGGGAACAAACTTCCAATCAACGAAATGGCAAATTTTGGCCCTTGAGTTTTGTTTAAGAGAGGTTTCACTGTACTAAGCAAAGAATGTACAGAAAATAAAATGGAAGAGGTTGATTTCTGCAAAAACGTTCTTTGCCATTTGATATTAGCTAAGAAGGAAAACATGGAATAGGAAGAAGAGGTTGAAAGAAAGACTGAAAAAGTAAAAAAATATTATTGCTGAATTTCAGGAATGAAATTGCCCATCAGACAGCACACAGCTGGAACTGCAAGATACATATGTTAAAACATACGTAAAATTACATTTTTTCATACATCTCAAACCATACATAAAGTTGGTACACGCAATCACGCTGCAACAGCAAATGCTGAAAAACCAGGAATGTTAGTAGGCTGAGAAATGGCATTCAAAGAAGAATTATGGAGAAAGGAGACCTGATAATAAAACTATTAGTCATCTATAATTATATAATTATAAGATCAATTAAAACTGGGTAGTTGTTAATGGTGCTTATGTTTCTCGTTTGACAGAATATATAGAGGAAACTGTATATTAACAATAGCCTAAGCGTTAATGATAATTAAAAAAATCACAATCCAAATTTACACAATGGCTTTTACGTGCTCAGTGCTTCAACTCAAAATGTAGGTTTGGACAGATGAAGGCAGATCTCATCTCAAACTAAGCTGCAGGCATGTGAAATTCACACCTTCAGGTTAAGGGTGCCAGTTTCTATCCCTGAGGCACCCTGCACTTTCATTTGGGTACTCCAAAGGCACTTTTTGATCCCCAGACTCTTTGGTAGGTAGCCGTGAGCTCTAACCACTAAGCCACCATAGACCCAACAGTCCTAAGATTGAGATGAAAGATGAGGAAATGAGAGGGAAGCTGGACAAACCTTTGTGTGTTGCTGCAGCATAGGCACAATGGAGGCAGCAGGTGAAGAGTTTGTGGTTCCACAGAGAGATGAGATTTGCGTTGAAGACAAAACAGAATGATCGCCATGCACAGGATTATTCGACCTCTCCCTTCCTCCGCTTCCGGTGCTGGTGCTTGTACCACCACCACTGTTTGTCCCACTGGCAACGCCATCTTTGTTGGTTGTACGCTGTAACCTGCAATCCAGAAATTTTTTTTTAAATAACTCTTAAAACATTACAGTACATAGACCTGGTTTTCAGTAAATGTATAAAAAAAATATGCCCTAAATTGTTTCAAATTCTATACCTGCTCAAAAGTGAATATTGTGGTCAATTGTCCTTCTAATTTGGATAGCTTTACCATATAAAATGTTATTTTTATCTGGATATGAAAATGTGACTTTTGAAGAAAATATCAAAAACAGCCGTGTTATAATGTTAATAACAGAAAACGCTCAACCGTGGAAATATATTTGTAACATGATTTCTAAAAACTAGAGTTATCTGACTACAGTATTTGAAAGTTTGATTGCTATGGCTTTCTAATTTCTGTTCTAATACATTGTAATGTAAAAATGGTTGGTAGGTACAATTTGACCATCAGGCATAAATTTCTTTTGTGACTTGGTACATAAAAATTCTCATATCTTATAAGTATTGGTATCAGGAAAAAATATTTTGGATGTTTCTTAAATAAGGTTGTGACTATATACTGGAAAAATTATCAAAATGTGAGGTGGTAGGAAAAATCAACAGTTGTTAACACATTCATCAATAAGTGGATGATGAGGCATATTCCTATTGAACAGGTCAACACTTCTCCACTACTCCTCAGTCTCAAATTGTTTGCAAACTCTTTTGAGTGATTCCTTTTCTCAATAAGCCATTCTCCTTGAATAAGCAACATGATTAAATACAATGACATCACCACCTCATGAAAAAGAGGCAGCATCTTTTGTGGTCGCTGGTTTTAAACTCATGAGAGAATGGCTGAATGAGTCGGACTCTCTTTCCCTTCTAAATTACCTTTCCCTCCAAATTCTTTTAACAAATTGTGATTTTGGGTCAGTGTGAAAGACTCTTTACCCATACCCATTGAAAAATCACCCTATATCATGCAAGTTGTTTAGGACACACACTCCTGCATATCAATTAACCTTTTTATACATATAATTCAACCATTAATGAATGAAGATCATAACTTCTGATTTATCATTAGTATTTAATACAACTCTATTTCTCTACTGGATGAGGATAAAATTATTGAAATATGACATAGACGTAAGGTAATTACCATACAAATATAGGTATATTACAGACCCCCTCCACAGACCATTTTGTGAAGATGATGTCCATGAAGAACCTAGTTTGACAGAGTTTCTACAGGTAATTGGTGTGAGTGATCAATTGCACATGAGTGAAAAGAGGGAGTTGGAATGTAAACCTGAAACTGCAAGGGACAAGTTCTTGAAAAACATTATGAATTTCTGTAAAGTCAGTTGGTCTAGGAAGCAATTTAAAAAGTGTGAACTAAGTCAGTATCGTAAAATTAGAAATAACATTCAAGAAGATAAGGAATAAGTGTTCTTTGATCACGAAAAAAGAACAAACAGCATATGCCAAAATTATTGTATGAGGGTCATGTGGGAATAAAAAAAACCAAAGCCATGGCCTTGACAAGCAGGGTACTGGCCCAATAATAATAGTGAAATTACCAGATATGTAAAACAATGATGGAGGTCTTTGACGTGGCAGGTTATTGTCTGGTACAAATACACAGAAGACAGAATAAACAGTCACACACAAAATTATTACTAAAAGTCTCAAAAACACAGCCATATGAGGAGAGGGGCAAGGGGTGGAATTCCCAGGAACGGAGTTAGGCTGAAGAGGAGGGGAACAGGTATAAGGATTCGGGATTATTACTGTTTTATAAAGTTATTTTTGTACTTTTATAAAAGTGAGTCTTTTACTTTGTTGTAAAAGCTCTTGTAATGTTAACCCTCATGGTAAGTTCCCATAATATATTCAAGAGAACATGAAACTTAATACATACCTACATCCTTCTAAGCTTGAGCTACTATAATGACCCAACCACCTCTTATATAATCATCCAACCTTATCAAAAATGAGGTAAAACTTTTACAAAGTTTAGGCCTTAAAAATGATTTTTTCTTGATGGTATTCAAATATCATAAATTTTACTTTCCATCTTCAATATAACTTTCTTTCTTTTGATAAGTATGATATTTTGTCAATATTCAAGGCCACTTAAGATGGATCACCCACCTTTTCATTAAAAGACTACACACGTTCTAGTAAAATAGACTAACACTGATGATATGGTACCAATTCAGTTCATTAGAAATACTTGACCCAATAGATGTGCACTTGGGTTTCTTGACAACCTAATTTTAACTTTAATATAATTGCATAGGTGTTATCATTAAGGCCCTAACATCCACATAAATTGCACAAACTCCAAGACGAAATACATTGCCACTAAGAAAAGCCATAGTTACCATGCTTGAAAGTTAATAATTACCTATGCCTGAAATACTTCTCCACTTTATCTTCGTTGCCACAAGAGTCCAAATATCTGTGGGGTTTCCTCTGTTCACTGCTCCATTCTTCGGTGGTCTGAAAAATATATAATGCAAAATATTAATGGCATGCAGCAGCATGTATGTTAGCTCAATCACCACAGAAAAGACATTACAGCCATCTTGATGTGAACTTTTAAAACAGGAGGAATAAATGCATGCCTGAATACCACATCAGAGTTCGAGCTAGGAAAGAGTCATCTGTCATACATGTGACACTCACAATAAAAGCACAGTTTCACCAAACTAAACTACCTTTCACTAAAGATACCAGATTTCATGAGCTTATTAAGTCAAAATGTCAAAATTTCAAATACCTGCGTAGCTTTATCAACAAGTAAATGGCCACAATACATGTAGAAACTATCTCTGGGCCATTGTCCTTTAAGGTAAATGGTATCAAGAGAGGCTGTTCTCCTGATTATACAACCAGTGCTTCCTCCTGCCGAAATCACACCCACACAACTTGACCCCCCACCGCTGCTGCTTCCACTATTGTATCCATTTCCTGTACGACTGTTCAAGGTTTTCGATTTTCCTGTAACAAAATCAGAAATCGTCCTAAATTCATTTTAATACAAGAAGCAAACTCTACGCGAATCCATAACTTATTGACAAACACCAGCATCACCAAATTGAAGTGATAGAAATGTATTTTCCGCAGTGCAAGCAGAAAATCTTAAAATGTGTGTCAGTGTTTAGCCACAGACGAAAAACATAATCTACAGCAGACGAACTTCACTTAGCATCGTCACCATTGCCGCGACCCTAGGCTCAAAGTGTCGAGATATCCACGCGTTTAGGAATATGATTGCAACAAAGTACAAATTTCACTTGAAATAATAAGCAGAAAATTGAATTTCTATAATTAATCATCCTACCTCTTCCACAATGCTCACCAAAACAACAAAATACGAATGAGAGCCATGATCACATAGGCCGAAAATCGCTTTCTCACCTAAAAGGTTTTATGCGGAAAAAGCCACAACAAAACCGTCACCATTCAATTGCATTATTCTCTTTGCGAAGTTTCAACATTTACAATTACGTAGCTTGGCATAAAATACATTTTGTGACATTAGATCCCCTCGCATTGTATACCTCTGTACCTTTTCGTGCTACGAATAGAAATAGGAAATTCTTAGTAAATAAGAATACATAGGCAAAAACAAATAAGTTAGGAACATCCTAACACGAAAACTCTACCAAAAAGTGAATATTTCTCATTCACGGCGAAAAAAATAGTACGAGGAAAGGCCAACCTACCTCTGTAACTCAATGATCCGGGACTTCTTTGACCAGATAATACCGAATCTGGTGAAATTCGAGTTTTCCATGATGAAGTTGGCGACAGCGTGGGGCTGTTACTTTTACTTTTTCTTAAATTGCTTCCTTGTCTCATTAACGAAGACATGGGCAGTGTAGCTCTCAATGGGCCTTGCTTTGACGAACACGGTGATGATTTTCTAACCCGCTGCGCTGCCTGACCGGACATTTTGTCATGTAGATGATAGAAATTCTTACTACAATTTACGCAAGATAATGATATGTTGTTAATTTGACACATTCAAACACAACCAAACATCCATTGACGTTCACCACTTGTGCTGCCCCTCCTGCGCAACTACTCTACTCCGAGGACAATTTCACGTCCTGTCACTTGCGATCTTCGGCTGTCTTTCGCCGGGTCACGTGACCACACATACCTTCATTCATTGGTTACTCAACAATCTCGATGCAAATCACATAATGGATTCATTTAATCGAAGCATTTGTTCCCGTTAACCAATGATAATTAACTCCATTCCAGGCATTAGAGGTTTTCGAAATGTGATGGTAATCATTAGCAAATAAAACTCAAGTAAAAGTACAAATATTTCATTTATTATTTTTAATTTAAGGCTAGTTGCAAACTAGATACATAGAAATGTGTCTAGTATACTGGATGGTACACTTGTATTCCTGTGGCAGTATTTGGAAATTAACTTTGTACAAAAGTCAGACTCATTTATTATTATACAGTGTAAAAATATAACAAATCTGATCAGGAACACAAGCCAGTTATCATTACAAGGAATATCCTTACAATAGATAAAAGGATGAAAATTTAAATACAAACAAATAGTAAATAATAAATGAACATGGACGAACTTTGGAAATACACTTTAAAATATTTATACAGGCACCCTTACTTTGGAATTATTTAAATATTGTCAATGGTTGCAATAAAATAAAGGAACCAAGATGAATGTAACAACAAATTATCATTTTCTCTTACGTATTGACCACACATCCCATTTAGTACCAGGTTGAGGTTTTACCTTACGCGGAGATTCCCTTCTATTTGCATTCAATAACTTGGAACGTCTTCCCAATGGTGAAAACTTCTTCATCCCACCCTCAGGGCTTGACATTGTAAGTCTGTTATTACTAGCACATTCACTTTTAAAAGAATAATTAGGGGAACTGTTTGATTTAATGTTTTCAGCCACCATTACCTTGCAACTTTCTTTAGGAGCTGGTCCTTCACTTATTTTTTCACTGCCAGATGCACAAGGTAACACTAAATCTTTACTCGATTGCCTAGTAGATTTCTTAATAACTTTATGCAGATCCTTGTCATCACTTGCGCTAGAAGGATTGCTTTCAACCTTAGAAGGAGGAGTTTGACTCTCCTTAGGAGGATATTTCCGTGGCCTTCCACGGCGTCTTGGTGTAACGGGAACATATAGAAGTGGGGGATCTGAAGTCTGCTCACTTCCTGATGCTACCTCACCAGCAACGGTAAATTCCACTTTCCTCTTTTTAGGTATTTGCCGTGGCCACCCTGTCCTATTCCTCCTCTTTTTCTTTCTAGATATTACACAACTATGACTGCCAACCTCAGATACAGTGCCACAGGTTGACACTGATTCAGATGCAGAATCGCAATCTAAATTGTCTTTGTTTTCTTCCACCTCTTCGATTATACGCTGTTTACGGGGCCTTCCTGGAGAACCCTTAACTTTTGTAACTACTGCTGATACACTTTTTTCACTCATTTCTTGTATACCCCTTTCATAAGCCTCATTTATAGCACTCTTTTCTTCTTCAGATATATCTACACATTCACAATCTGGAAAACTATCAAGGAGAGAAACTACATCAGGTACTGCATCATTCACTGCATAATTAATCAACTCCTCCTCCCCAATTAAATGCTTCAATTCTAACTCCACATCATCCAATTGAACTGTAACAGGTTTTTCAGGCTGAAGATCGGCAGGTGAAGACTCCTCAGTCTGGTCATCATCCTTCCATTCTACATCAAGCATTACCTCAATTTTCTTGGCTATGTCCCGCAAATCCTTATCAGACTCTGATTTAAAATCTGAACTAGGAGGAACAGGTACTTGAACTACAAGAGCTTTCTCAGGAGTGGGGGTTTTCAGTAATTTGCCATCCTTCCTTCTCTTGGCCATCAGACTTGACATGATGGCTAGAGTAGAAGCATGGCACCTGGGTGATTTCCGGGCATTTTTTCCACCTGCAGTTCTTTTCCTCTGATAGCCTGATCTTTTCAGCCCAAATTTTCCCATTATGTCAACATGAGAATCAGATGGTAGTAAAAATGGTGCTAAGGGAGACGATTCACTAAATGACGTAAAGTGAATTTCCTCACCCTCATCTTGTCGCTGATAGGTTTGATACCAGGGCTCACTGAACGGGATACTCTCAAATGAGAACTTGACGCTCTTGACCTCATCAGCAGCTACAGTCTTACATATTTCCTCTGAATCTTTCACAGAATTACTTTCACAATTTTCACCCTGTATTACAGGCGAATTGCCTTCTTTCCCCTTAACACCCTCAACAAAAGGTAGGTCAGAAAGACCTTGCCCGACTTCACCTTCCCCACCATCCCCTGCTTCCCCACACGGTAAGCGTTGATCTGAAATTTCAAACTTATAATAATCAAGATTGTCATTCATAAAAACTTCAGCATGAGTTCGTCTCTTTCTCCTATGTATACAATCGTCAGAATGGTTACCTCCATCATTATCATCGCAAGCCAAAGAACTACCATCACAATGTGGTGTTTCACACTTAAATCTGACATCGGTCAGCATTCCTAGATCTTTCCTCTCTTTGGCAATGCCAGTCTTAAAATTTTGATTAAATGCCTCGCCCTTAGAACCCTTATTTACAAGTCTGAAATCCCTTAATTCTACAACAGGTCCCAGACGCTCAGACTTAACCACCCCACTAGGCACACAATTTTCTGCATCCCTTGATGCTGTCTCACCAAACATGAAACTCTCTGCTTCAACACTAAGCAGACTAAGCTCTGTCCTCTTTGTTCTTTTTGGTTTAACAACATTTTCTGTTTCAGGCACTGTTCCATTACAACCAGGATCATTCTTATTTTCTGAGGTATCCACAACTGGCATGGGTGCCGAAGAAGCTGAAGCACTCTCATCTTGAGTTTCTTTTTTAACAGTGAAGTAACCGCTGGACCGTAGCTTTGCAGGAATGAGTTCCTTACCATATTGACCTTTATTGTCTTCCAAAAGCCTTTCCTCAACAGATAGGCGCTTACGCCTGACTACCACCCCAACTTTACTGTTCCCTACTAGTGGTGATGATGCCAATTGGCAGCCACTATCTAAACACAATCTCCCACTGCTCCTCATATTTTCAGATGAATCCTTATTTGCGGAATTCAACAGCACATCACCCAAGTCTAAATTCTCTTCAGCTTGACTTCGACACCGTCGATTACGGGGCTGAAGTTCAAGGGGATTGGCATTATCCTCAGATGTAGGGACAAGACGGGACCTTAGGTGGTGGCCAGTGTCCTTGGTCTGCTGGCCACTTAAAGACTCTTTCGCATTGGGCGTGGTCTTCCTAACACTTGAATCTGGTTCTGCCTTGATGGTAGGTTTTAATACTGGGGAAAGAGACAGACTCTCAGGAAAACCATTGCAGACCACCTGTAATCATGAAGAAACACACACAAGCACATTAAAATCACTTTAATAAAAATGTACCCCAGTTTACTCTTAACGTAATCCCAAAACAAGTAAAAAATGATATCCCCAAAAGTCTCCTCATTAAGAGAGGAGAAATGAAAATCCTATCAATAACATTCATATAATTAAAGAAGGAACCTAAGGCAATCTGCTGATCCCATCTCATCATAATACCATCAAGTTCTGATATCCTCAATGAAAAAATCATGTGCCTGATCAATATCATCTCTGCGAGAATACACATCATTTGTGTGTTTAATAAGATAAGTTTAGACAAACATGCCTAAATAGATAATGCATGTAGCTGGACAACTTGCATTTGACATACTGGCATATATCTTCGACCAATTCTGCCCCAGCACTGAATCATTGCTTTCTAATATTGTGTCAAACCAAAACTCCCAGCTAAACATATTGCCTTATAATTGCCAACGGGAATTCACAATTCATTTCATAAATACAAGGTGTTTCAAGAGGAATCTGCAATACTTTGAGATGAACCCTAGGAGATTAGGTTGAGAGTCTTTTACCCAAAGACCATAGAGCTCAATCACCTATCAATAGCTATGCAAACATTTTATGCTATGCATTTTGCAGTTACCATGGAAATATCAAGAAGCTGTGAAATACCTATTAGAAAGAAATTTAAGTTATCTCTGGTGTACACACCAATGTTTCATGTGGTAAATGGTCGCAATATCAAAAACTAGAATAAGCAATTCCTGAGCAAGCCAAAGGTCATGTTGTCAAATCACACCATTTATTACTTGATGAGATATGAATATTATAGTGCCAACATTAGAAAGGTAATAATATTTTACTACTTTTATACTTATCCTAATATGTAGTTAGTAATTGAAAAAAACTCTTTCCAGCTAAAATATGTTTTCCACATTTAGGTTATCATCTTTAAATTTTCAACCAGTAAGCAAAGATGCATGCAAAGGAAGAGATATGAACATTTTATTCTCAATGTCTACAATCCAGCTTCTTGCCTAACCTTTCTGCCAGCTTCATATTATGCATGCATTTTATGGAATATTTAATCATTTCAGAAGTGAAAATATGATTCAGTGCTGCTAACAATAATATAGTGATAAACAGTGATCAGCAATAAAATATAATGAGGTAAACTAACTGTATGAAAAGAATTTTACCAATTGTGTTACAGAACCAGTCCCATGACACCCCATTGAAAATGCTTGCACACATAAGATTAATTATTTAATGAGTTTAAATTTGCAGGAAGGTCACTGATACCATCAATATATGTACATATATAAAACAGTCAAAAATCATGTTAGTTACACCATTTATAAGAAAGGATGAACCAATTCGAATGATATTTGGTTTCTTGGATTCGTCTCAGCCCCGGATAACAGAATAAATATACAAAAATAGTAAAAGTTCACAGAAAAATAACTCTTGATCTTAGGGGTATGTTTTTAGGAGTTGGTAATCACTGCAAAAGCTATCAAGTAGGTCAAAACTGGATGATTTGTTTTAACCAATGTAATAACTTAGCTTCTTAAGTACATTTATAACATTTCAATAGTAAAAACATTTAAAATATGAAAATAATATTAAAATCATTTAATTCAAGCTAAGCCCAGCTCAAATTGAGCTGTCAACAAACACGCATCTACCGTGAGTGCAAACAAATCTTCAAGCAATTGTTTGCCTAACAGTAATGGCTGTGTACCCGTTGACGAATCGAGCGGATTGAATTCAATGCCTCGCAAGTTTTGCAATTTCATAGCATCAAAAGATGAACTAATCAACAATATGTTCACGAACATGACTCATAACCACAAAAATCACAAATGGTTGACTGAGCGAGCAATTTTTGGCGGCTACGAACGAAGATGTGGATGACTGAAAGTTGGTAAATCAGGATCAAATAGTTAGTACCCTGCATTAATTAAAATCTATTGACTGTGTAACAAACAAAGACAAAGTCACCATCTATCCATCTGAATTTTTCAAGTCCTTGGATGTGCATGGCGTACCACGGGACAATTTACAACAGAAGGTAGCTACGGTGTTCATGATGCTTCGAAACCTTAACGAACTAACAGAGTTTAATGGAATGCATTTATTGATTAAAAAAACAGATGATCAATGTGATTCACGTGACTGTACTCAAAGGAAAATTCAAAGATGAGGAAGTTCTCGTTTTGAGGATTCCCATGATCCCAACCAATATGCCCTTTGAGTTAAAATGAATTCAATTTCCAAGTTGTGTTGCAATGGCAATTATCAAATCAAAAGGTGAGTGTTTGCGCCCCGAATCTAGAAATGCCATGTTTTTCTCATACATGTTGCATGTTCAAGTTTTGGTAAACCATCCGCTTTATTTGTTCTTCCACCTGATAACAAAACAAAAACTGCTGTATCAGAAAGAATACAGGACAAATGTGCACGGTAGACCTGGCCCTGTTGACACATCAGGCACGTTTATGCAGTGCACTTTTCCAAACTGAGTTTTCCTAACTAGTGCACCACAGATCATGACATATTAATGCTGATCTCTTGGGGCTATTTTCACAAGATATTGAGCATTAGTCAAGCATTGGTCTAGCGTTGCATAAACTTTCCCCAAGAAAGGGGTATTGGACTTGGACCTATAAATATTTTTCACAGTGACAAATGAAAATAGACCAACAACTGAATGAATAAAATTTAGACTTTATTAACTGCTTCATAAAACCAAGATGTCTAAAATTTCCTAAGCCAAGTCACAAAAATTAAAAAACTCATTGAAATAAATCCGCATATATGTGCCCCGGTCTACCTGTATGTTTATTGATTATAATTGATAATAATGTATATTGATTAAAGTAATGTAAATGATTAATTATTGATGATAATATATAATTGATGATAAAAGAAAATATCCAAAAAGCCATTGTAGTGATTATGTTTGTAGTTTCGTCGAATTCTTTCTTAATTTATTATAATAAGTCCAAAATAATAAAAATCATTACAGCCCCACTTGATTTTAAAATGGTGTAACTTAATTGCTAATTGATTATAAGGCGGTACGAAGTTTGCCAGATCAGCTAGTTCATTATAAATGAGACTGGACAATTCGTTGGATATAAAATTGTTTTACCACTGAAAATTGTGAAAAATGTAATTAGCATGCAGTCAAGTTCAAATAATAAAGATAAAATAATCATTACCATTAGTCAACAATCCAATGATTGGTTTGATGCAGCTCTTTAATTCTCTTTTCTATCCGCTAAACTTTTCATAGCTACATATTTCTTCTAAAATTAATATTAGGCAATTGCACCATTTGACTTTCACAGCAAAAATATGACTGTTCCACACATATTTTTCATCCCCCTGACAGGAATTTCCTTATTTCCCTGGGGAGGCCACCTCTTGGCAAAATAACACCAAAGAGTAAAAAATAGATTGACTATTGAATTGAAATATATTACAATCAGGACATGCCAAGTGGCCAATACAAAAAGGAGAATCCAAGCATGAATACAATGGCACAGATAGGAGTTACTCCTGTCATAACCACAATGAGGTGACTTCTGAAATGGCTCAAAACATCAATGCAGGACAGTTTACGAACTTCCCCAAAAATGCAGTCCAACTTTTAGAAAGACTAAATGGGGTAGAAATCAGGTCCAAAATAGAGGGTATATCCTGGGTGAAAGCAGAAAGACCAAATGACAGTCAGTCCCACGACTAATACCTATTCTCCATTTCCTTGATTTCCAGTTAAAATTTTTTGAAATTTCCCTGACTTGAAACCAGAGGTAAAACAGTCAAAGGGATATCAATGAAAAATGCAGTAAGGTAAACAATGGAAAAACCTTAATAAGCACCAATTACACTCTAATGCAAACCCTCCAGCCAGGACGATGACAAAATGCATACATAACACTCGAACACAGAATGTTCAACCACCATTTTCACCTTTTTGTACCTCTGTAGTTTTTCTTAGGTCATGCGCAGTCATTTTAATGTTAAGGAACAAAATATGAGGTAAGCAGTTTCTCATAACCTGCTTCCCAATAATGTTAAGAGCTGAAACCAAGTGACATAAAATAAATGCCTTTTCCTCAAAGTATTGCATTAACAAAGTTAAACTGGTTGAATAACTTTATCCATAATATTATTATTACAAAGTTGGAACAAATGCAGCAAGAATCATAAAGCAAGCCTTTCTACCAATTGAACAGCTTACCAAAGGTGCCTTCGCAAATACAGTGAAAGATCGATAATACAGAAATCTAAATAACGGAATGACCTAAATAACAGGTTTTCCCGAGTTTGAAAAAAAAAAAAATTTTTTCTAGTCGCATTTCCTAAATCACGGTTACCTAAGCAGTTTAATTGCCATCTCAGAGCCTGGCTGCCTTCACGCTAATCCTGCAAGAGCTAGTAAACTAATTTTCCATTTTCTTCAGCAAAATATTTCATTTTGTGATTTGGGATACAGAGATGTGGTGATTTCACTCAACAGAATGCCAAAATGCGATGTCTAATCCTCTTACTTTCTGGGCATAGGAGAGGAATGGAAGAGGGTGAATTTTACATTGTGCGCGCCGCACACCCAAAATGACTTAGAATCTATTCAAGAAGACAAGCAGTTATATAAAAAATGTGCGGTGCACGAATGAACATTGTTTACTTTCCTCCTGGACATATGATTGCCTACTTTTTCATTCACCAAGATCCAACTGTCATTAAGAGGAATTCAATGTCTTCTACCAACGAGCACTCATTTTGCAGCAGTTCAAAACATTTTGTTTAAAACACACTCCTTCAGATGCAGCTTTCCCAGGTCAAAGCAATCTTTGCTAATCAGAATTTTATCTTTTTTTGAAAATCCACAAGTGAAATACCCAGTTGCTTCAAGCACCAGAACCTATCAGGAGTTTTTATAACAAATATGTCAATCTCTTTTCACAAATAGACATTCTCAAAACATTATTAGTCCTTCATAATAGCATAATAGTCTGTGCTTGAAACTTGGGATTCAGATAACCAGTTCCAAGGAGAGAAAGGCCACCCTGCATTAACCCTTTCGCTGCTGTTCAATATCCGAAAACCTTCTCCTCACATGCGGCAAAAATGTTAAAATGCGTTTCCTGGGCCCATGGAGCAGGTACTTCCAGGATGGGTGTGGTACACCCTCCGAAGGGTCGCTAATCCGCGGCCCTATCCTTGACGAGCTCACCCACGCAGGACCGTCTCTTCGACCCGACCAGCCCCAGGGGGGCCTACCTCCCGAAAAGGGACCACTCTGACTGCAATTTGAAAATCAATCACTCAATCCAATCATCAAAAAATGATTGTTTTCATCGCAATCCTGCCAATCAAGCATGTCTTTTTACCGTGTTTCTACGATGAAAAATAACGATTTTGTTAACTTTTCTAGAAACGTGGCTGCGGACAACCGGAAAAATGGCCATTTTAGCGAAGTTAACAAAACCGTTATTTTTCATCGCAGAAACACGGTTCAAAGACGTACTTGATTGCATGATTAGCAGGAGTGCAATGAAAACAATAAGGAAGAAAAAGTACGTCCACAGCAGTCTGCCGTGCGGACGTACTAGGTACGTCCACAGCAGTGAAAGGGTTAAAATCTCAAGTTGGTCGTAAGACTGGTTCAAAATTGTTTACGAAGTTAATGCCAAGTTGTTAAGCAGTTTTGCCAAAATACACTCTTTCTCCACACTTATAAGCTGCAACTACTTATATTAAATTTAAGAGTTAATATTCACAATTTCTTATCACTTATGGTTCTATTTACTGGAAACATCATTAATACGGAATGTGTCTGCCCCCAAGCATGCCGGATTAACCATCTTTAACTGTATAAATCAGAAGATATCATGAAAATCAAACCAGATTAGTGTTTAGGCAAGCCACAAGCTAAGACTTTTTGTATAGACTACGGATGACATCAAATCCTGACATTTCTTATCCTCTGGTGGTCCCACATGAAGTGACAACATTACCAGATGATCTTTCAGTGAAAGAAGACAATGCTGTGGACCATGAAGAACGTTAATGCTCCACAGAATTGTCCAGGAGAACCCTTGAGTCGGAATGGGAGATTGAATTGCATACTTTTGTTTAAAGGCAATGGCCAATAAAAAGTATTTCTCAATTGAATTGCTATACATTAATATACTTCAATGGGCAAAATTTAATATTTGGAGAACCCATTGCAATTCCAAAGGTATCGATAATATATCCAAATTCACTTGAATTTCCTTTTGTGCCGTCATCGGACAACTCTCACTGGCCGAACTGTATGCAAGGAATCGAGGAGTACGGTTACCCTGCAGAATGCAACACTGCATTACAATTATATGCTAACTCACGAATAGCTCCCCGTGGTGACGAAGAACGGGCGCAACACCGAAAAGTTCCTAAATTCACAACGGATTCAAGGATACTTTATTCAGATTGTGCCCACAGTGAGAGTTCCTCTACGCCACACTGCATAGTATCGGGATATCGAAAGGAGCAAAATTCGATATTTGAAAATTTTGAATGCTCGTATCTCTTAAAATTCGTAAATTGAATGTGCGTAGGAAGGGGACTAACTATACGTCCAATTTACGAGCGGTAATGAGTGGGTCACCATGACTCCATAGGAATGAAGCTTATTATATAATGTTGTGTGTAAACTGAATAAAGAACCATAATTGACGCTCTCGGGCACAGTACACAAAAAGAACTTAAACGTGAACATTACCTACCCCACCTACCCACCCTCAGAAGAACGCGTCCTCGAGGGCCCTACTAATCAGCCTACAGGCACAGAAGACGTCTTCCCCCTTCCACACCATTCACCGATGGCCCTCGGAAACAACACCCGAAGATAAGAAGACCGCCACGTGTACTTAAATGCTTTCGTCTCTATGCCCAAATTTTGTTAACCCTGGAAAAAAACCCTTTAATTTCCAACCTTTTTACCTCCTCCTGTTTTTTCCACTCTCCCCTCCTCCCCCCCCCCCCCACGCTTTCCACTTCTACCCATTCCAGCCACCTCCTTGAGGACTTTCCAAACCATTTCTCCTCTCTCAGTTGTACCTTGAAAATGATGTAGTAACATCGAAACTCGAGTCGAAGTAAATTTATTATTGTGGAAAATTGCAAGTCATTGTTTCATTATGAATCAATTCCACTCCATCTCGCACGATTCCTCGAATTTTCTACTTCCACTACCCCCACTGCCTTCGCTTCAACTATTCCCTTCTTCTCTAGTTTGAGCTGGACCAATCACAGCATAAACATGCCCGAGTGCAACAAAATCTCTGGTTCCCGTGGGCCATATTCAACCGCGTGCGAGGCTACGGCACTAATTACGCATTTATGATATGAAATATACATTAAATGATAGATAACATTTTTTCTTAACTTATGATAGGTTAACAACAGAAAAATCTTCTAAAATTAATCAAGATTTTTCCCCTGCCACAGACCGTGGTCTGCAATGCCCAATCAGATGTCCTAGAAACCTTGAAATATTCCTCATCAGCAGATAAATAAAATAATTCCTTTTTATGAAGACTATCCAAGTAGAAATAGTAAGGGAGGTGTAGCCTTGCATTAAAATGCATTTATCCTTGCGCTTTCAAGTCCAACTCGAATTTTTATAAGATCGTGGAAAACATCGAAGGAGTTTGAACTCGTACACGGACAATCCGCAAACACTGATAAACTGCAGCAGGATAATTGGGAGTCTGCTGTACCATAAAATGCATAACCAAAGCATGCCTTTTACTGGTTTGGCCAGCTAATACAATGAGCTCAAAATATTATATCTTTTTTCAATCATAAATGTCTATCCGTCATTTTCTATCACACCCACACACAACAATGATGATCCAAGTAGCACTGTTCCAGATTATAGATGCTAACATTTTGAGACCCCACTGCAGTTTAACACTCCTCCTGTAGTCCTTTAACTCTCTCAATTCCGCATTAACTCTTATATATTAAACCATCATTTGATATGATGCTCCAATTAGCACTGTTCCAGATAAGTACTACTAATATTCTATCAGTACTTCTATAAATGAATGTCAATAACCCATGTATGAATGAAGAGGAGTTTCCAAAATTGTTTGATCAAGGCTTCATCATTACATCATTCAAGTTATTAATTGCTTAGTGGACCTTTTAAGATTCCCTCCATAAAGATTAATTTTAATACAAAACCTGAAGTCTATGAAGAGAATGTGGAGTTAATTTAGCTAAGTTTACATTACACCTAGGAATTAAAATGATTTTGATTAGGAAGAATTAAATTTTGAATAAAACCATTAGATACACATTTTAAATAGATCATTTTTCAGAGGTTTGACATTATAATTGGTCAAGTGGAATGGATAAATATCATCTATCTATCCATTTTATACCTAATTTCTACTCAACCACCACCTCAGAAGCATTTGTCATACTTTGTGATAACAACTGAGCAACTTAAAGAAGAATGGAAGCGAAAGAAAGTTGAAATTCAACTTAAAAATAATTTTCAGGGAAATAATAGCACAACATCAGCCAAATTAACTAATAAAATCTCTGACTCTATGAAAGTTTAAATAAAAATAATTACCTCAACATTTTGATCCTTTCTACCGTATTTGGTCACTCTCTCATCCACAGATAATCTGAGACGAGATCTTTTAGGAGATTGCATAAAATGATTGTCTAGATTTTTCTGAATGTTGTTATGATGGCCATTAGGAACTAGCATTCTTCTAGGAACATCATCCTTTTCACATTCATCCTTCTTCTCATTGGTATCCTGCATATCATCCTTGTCATCTGGTTTCCAGATTGAAAGAGAATTATCAATGGACCAAGCACGATGTATGTTGACACCACTCCTCGTAGACCGCCTGGTTCCAAAGAGTTCACTGTAAATTAAACATATATATCGATTAAAACCATTTTCATAATGCTAGCGACCATTAGCACAATAAAATGACAGTTATCAATATCTCCAGCATTCACTACACCTTAGTATAGATAAGGAAGACAAAGGTGCAAGATCAAGTGCCTCTAGAAGCTCTGTGCTATGCATAATTCCAGTTTCAATCATCTTATATAGGCAAATACCTACACTAAACTGTGTTATAGACGCATCTTCAACTAGACTGCCCACAGATTATTCCTTTTCACCAAGAGATTCTAGAAATATATGGGGCCTGAAGACATTTGCAGGAGAATTTAACTGAAAACATCACCCGCAATAGTACAAGCATCATTCTTCAGCTTCAATTTCCTTACCATTCAAACACTGCACATATCCAAGGTACAACAAATGTCATACCCCAAACCTAGCAACAAAGAACATTAACACCTTTCAAACCATTTGGACAAGAATAAATCAGTACTAAAATCCACTCCAGCCATACTATTTGTGCCAAGCGCCTACACTGACTCTGCTCGCAAGTTTCCTCACATATCTCTTGCACCCAAATGAATGCATCCACTCACGCTAAACTGCTAACTATCCACCAGATGCCCACTCCCTCCCATAATTTCAACCTCCCCTCTTTTCCTCCTCCCCTCCCTGGGACTGGAAGCCCATTCACTTCCACATACAATCTGTCAATCCCTATTGCAACATTGTCTTGCCTACTTGGCCCAACAAATCACTCACTTTGTAACCCACTCAATCAGGAGGAACCATACCAATTTCAAATCTTACACTGAAACTGCTGACAGCAGCTTTGAATTTGTAATTTCAAAAATAAGTGTTTGATACCAGGAGGCTAAAATTTAAAGTATTGGAAAGGTGATTGTGTAAATAAAGCTGTTTGAGCTCAAGTGGCTTACAAAATGCTATTCATAAATTAATTTTGTCCGGAATAAAATTTCATCGTAGTTCATGCATATGTGTGTTCACTTTCAGGGAACGTCCCACAAGGAGGTCGTAAATATCACACCATCTTGGTTTGACAATTTTCTCCAACAGTGTGCGTACATAAACAAGTACTCTTATTCCTTATATCACCTCTGATTCATAAAATGAAAATGCAACAATTACTTCTTGATTGTCGTCAGAGTTTTCCGATCGTTCGTCATACTTCTGCGTATATTAAACTGTCCATATACTCGTATCGTGGTGACAATATATCGTCATGAACATACTTTCGTACTATTATTGTGACCAGTCTACTATCGTAAAATTTCCATTGGCTGCAATCTTATTAATAATTACCAGTAGAAGTGCAGGGAAATGGATATTTTACACTTGAAAAATGTTATTTTCAGATAAGCTAGTTGCACAGTGGAACTCTGGTGATTGACAATAATTTTTCCTTGTGAAAAGATATTCGAGGCATATTTTCACGAAGCCTTCCCATTATGATAGAAAAAAAGTTTACTGTGTTCGTTTGCGACAGTTTATTTTAACGTAACAATGACCATGACCGAATATTTGGCTATCCTACCCAAGCACCCCAATTCCTGCCACTATGCGCTCAACACTCAGAACCAGTGGTGCCCCCTCCAGTATATTTACCTACAACCTCCTTGATGTCCGAGGACAACAAGAACATGTTTCACCCTAACTAACGTTTAAACTAACCGAAATGCTTAAAGAAATTAAAGAAAAAACACAAGTCATCAACACGTCACACAAGCCAATAACACACTGATAGTGATGCCACCTTTGGCAATTGTAATCATAAATAGCAGCGACCATATGCAATCTAACACTACCAGCTCCTTAATTTCACAGGGTCAGACTCATGATGGGTTTATTTGCAAGCTCTTATTGAATGCACATGGTCACCTTCACTGCAGCACATTGTATCAGATGCCATCTGCCAGTCATCATAATAAAAAATGCAGCTTCATTGTAGGTTACGGTTAAAAAACAGACCAGCCCTTGGTCAAACATTTTTCTAAGCCCTCTGTTTACCCAAATGCCAGACTTCAACCGTCCAACTAACCACCACCCAAAGTTAACCCGGGAGAGGGTGCACAACACGAAAAAATTTTCTCTTTCCTTGGAATGATATTGATAATAGGAGAAAAATAGTCAACTGAAGTTTTCTATGCCGGTTATTTGACATTCGGTAACATATTTGATGTTAACTTTACAACTTTAGGTTTCAAGGCATGACATATCTCATTAAACATGCTGAATGTTGCGTTCTACATGCTAAAAGAGAAGAGAAATTAATAGCACTCGTAAGACAAAAGCTCAGGGGAAGTCCTATGTCTCGGTAGAGGAACGTGGAAGGGTGCGTGGAGTGTAGGTGACACCCAAGGACACTTTAACTCATTCCATTCCCAAAGCAGAATAAAAACTTTATGGGATACTGGCAGTACTTTGTAAAAATGTATGAGACTTGAAGGTATAAAAACTAACAACACTGAAGATGCAGCGATGGACATACAATGTGTCAAAGAAGAATCATGGGGCATCATTTACACCCCGTGCACCCTTTCCCACGATAAGAACAAAATTATTTTGTAAAATAACTTTGAAACAAATGCCATTCCTTCTTTGATATCAGTAGGTTTACTTTCATCTACAACAAGGACTTTTCTAATTTGTTAATTGGACGTGTAGGGACTATAATACCAGAGTGATTTTTTAATGAATAAAACTTATATTCGGTTAAATATTTTAACAATTTGCATCCAATGTACACCCATGTCTCGTATAGCGCAATTTCGATTAGCACAATTTCGATATAGCGCAAATTCGTTCCTCGGGGAACCATTGCAACACAGTGTAGCCTAATCAAAAATCTTAAACGCTCTCGTGATAAAACGTGAACTTGCGCTAAGTACACACGAAATTTCTATCATTTTACGCATATTAATATTATTGCTTGCCTCAAATCTTCTTTTTTGTTTATATATTAATCGAAATCCATTGCTGTGCACTGGCCAAAAGTATTACTCGTCATTGGATCCAGATAGCCGGCCTACCGAAGTAATTTATCTTGTCTCCTTAACAGAATGAGTTTATTTAGATCATTAATTAAGCGTGAGGCTAGTGGAAATGAGTTTTTTTTAAGCAATACTGGTTGAGGTTGAGACGTAATTTTTGCCGTCATAGGTTATCGGGCGATTGACTTCCAGGTGGAGGGTCTACGCTAAAGCCTTCAAGGTCATCGGTATTCACGGGGGAGAAATGGAGTGGTGGCCGAGTTGCGCATGAATAGCATCAACATACAAGAGGGTCCGCTATAGAGTCTCAAACACAATAGCTTCGTTCCCTCCCCGCAGTCATAGGCCCTCTGCGTCTCAAGAATTCAGTTCAGCAGAAGAAGGTGATTTCAATAGAGCTATGCGCAGTAAAAACCAAGAGAAAATGGCAAAAAATAGGAATACGGGTAGAAAAATCAAGAATTTATCAAGAAAAACCATAAACCTTGAAGAGAAATTGATATGGGTCAATTGCTTTGAAAATGGAGAACGTCAAAGCGATATTGCGCGGAAGTTTAAGCGCACGATGCCTTATTCTGAATAAAGACGAAGTTAAAACATCAGTGACCTCAGCCGCACCAACTTCAACCAAGCGGTCTACATATACGGAAAGTTCATCGTGAATCAGTACAAAAAGACGAGAGTGGTAATTGCTCCGAGACATTTAGTGAAAGCTCCGGTTGGTTCCAGAATTTAAACAGCAAGCAGGTATTTTCAGTGCGGCGATATCAGGTGAATCTGCAAGTGTTGATAGCGCAGTCACCGCAACATTTTCTGATGAACTCCAAGCTGTGATTGAAAGTGGCTCCTTTCCCCCTCAACCAGTTTTTAGTGTTGACGAGACGATATTATTTTGGAAAAGAATGCAATCTCGTTCATTCATTTTCAGGGAAGGAAAACCTGGGTCAGGTTTCAAGGCATTTAAAGGCTGTTTCACGTAGCTGCTAATGACTCGGAGGACTTCAAATTAAAATGATTTATCATTCATAAACTCCGCTAGCTATGAAATGACATTCAAAGTAGCATTTTCCTGTCATTTCGATGAGCGACAAAAGGGCCTGAGTGACATAATAGTTGTTTTTAGACTAGTTTGAAAAATTGTCAACTGCCGGCAACGCATTACGATCCCCTGAGATAGCAGATGTTAGCCTACCCGCACGACAGGAGGGAATTTCAAAAGCACGTAAGAATTTATTTTAACGTGAATTAAAGTCTTTGAATGAGTGTATACTATCTTTAAAGATGTTTTAAACTATAAACATTTATATAAATAATGTTTTCTAAGGCTTTTTATGGGAATATCGATGTTTTAGAGGAAATTCAATACCCAAGACCTATGCTACCAGGAACTCATCCCTATCTTCCCAATGTTAAAACACTCTCGTATAACGCAAATTCGTATAGTGCAAAGACCCCAAGGAACGCATCCCTTGCGCTATACGAGACATGGGTGTAATCTTATCAAGTACTTCTCTTTCTTTCCATGCCTGTTTTGTGTCAGGATAAATCCATTATGTATCATAGTCTGGCATTTTGACTCATCTGCTCTGCAACACGTCGGGAGCATTTGTGATTGGAAGTATATAATTTTGAAGACAGCAAAAGCATATTATCAGTAAAACTATATATTAGACCACTAAACCTTAACAACAAATAAATACGAAAAGCTTTAAATAGTTTAAGTTTCATGTACCTAAAACCCAGATTTATTTCCAATCATGTGACTATTACTTCTTTAAAGGTGTATTAAATCCTGAATAAATATGACCCCACATGAGTGGTTAAGTTAGTAGAGACGATAACTTAACTCATACAATCACTTTAACTCATACCAGAGTTTGGTACAAGAGAAAAAAAAAAACAAAAATCTAAAGCCATGCGAATATGTCCCAGTCTCCCTAACTCTCAAGGGGCATCACATGTTAGATGCCAAATGAGCTAAGAGGTCGTCGATGTCAAGTCAGACTTGTGACTCAGGATATAATACATGAAAGAAGCTGAGAGGTCTTCTCATTGCCATTCCCTTCAACTCAAAGGAGAACCAGCACAACCAATTGCAACATTGGTGGATGAAGCAGAGAGAGAGGGGTGATTATAGAAATTTTAATATGCATACGGATGCAAGGGTTAGCCAGGGGAGGCTACAACTGTCAATTTATCAGATACCAGCTTTACTAGAGGAGCTATCACAAAAAAAATGAACAGTTTCACTAAGGTGGCATGGAAGGGGGGGAGAGAGAGAATGCAGGAACTTCTCCCCAGGACATAATAAAACTGCACACCAAATTACAACCAACATTTTTTTAAAAACATGTATATTGTTACGTAGCTAACACAGGAACGTAGTAATCATTGGAGGCTTAGATTGCTGTCCATACATTTTGAATGCTTGGTCACACTGGTTGCACAATGATGTTAATAAGGTACAAAAATTATGGGTTTTGTGCATTTGACTTTGTCAAATGTCTACAAAAACCACTGAATATTTAATATCAATTGGTGTGAGTACTGATGATGATATCCATTTCATCAGAAGAGAGAGTGTTAGTACTTCCAATAATATGTGAAGAAGAATATCAGAGTGCAAGGAATATTCTCGCTACACATAGGAACATGAAAGATAACAAGTAAATGAAGCATAAAAATTATGTTAAAATCATAAAGGGAATAGAAATGTAAATCCAAAGGCCGCTGTCTGCGGAAAATGTTAATTACCGTATAAGCGTGTGTAAGAGGCGCACCCCCATTTTGAGCATCGGAGCTATGAAGAAAAAATTTTTGCGGCATTTTTTTAATACTATCGCGCGGTGTTGTAGACGTACGCCTGGAATTTCGACAGTTATCGATCTTTCCTCTTTCAATATTAATCGAAAGAGGAAATTTTGATAATTGCGGCGGTAATAGCGGAACAAGAGGGAGTAGAAAGAGTTCGGATCCTCTCTTTGCATACGCCGTTGCTCTACGACACTTGTCCTATTCTTGAACAATTTTGTTTAAATGCTCTCGCAGGAGTATTGCAATAGAATTGCAGCCGTGGAAAATTTCAAGGCAAAACACGACAGGCACATAGCATGAACCTTCCCAAGAGCTTGGACAACAATCGGGGTAATCTCATCGCCGTAGGATAATAACCACGTCGTAGATTTAACGGAACCACACTCGGCCCTCACTCAGCCAATGCCTCTGCCGTTTTTTTTTTCCTTTCTGAGACCCCACAGGAAAATAGGAAAACATCAAGTTACAGGGGAACAATGGAAACGTGTTTCATCCCTACCCCGTCTCACCATCTGGCCTTGATCGATCTCCCAGTTTCTGGAGGCCAAATGCTAGGTGAGTCATCTACTGAGCCCGAAGATATCTCAATAGCTTTCAATAATTGTATGACACGCACGAGGTTTAAAAAAAGAAAGAGATCTAACGCGACGCATATCTGTCAGAATTTAAGTTTTTTAAGCTCTAATTGTTTGACACAAAGATTTATAGTTACAACAAGGCTACTAATATTCAAAATAGTCCAAACAGGACAATTTCGGAAGAAACAAGCGTAGCATAAGCGCATTCAAACAAGACGAGATGGACTGAAAACTTTAGGCAACGCAAACTGCGTATATCACATTGCTGCGCCCTCGCCCCTTCGCTTTGAAGGCAACGACATCACATGCAAGATCGGACGTGTTCTTCCCGTGCTCCTTCGCTTGCCTTCGCTCATAGCCTCGTAGCTTGAAATACGGAGGGGAGGGAGCGCGCTCCTTCCCCTCCGTATTTCGTTGCTTGCTTCGAAGACGGAGGGATCGCGCTCCTTCCCCTGGACCTCTCCTTCCGCGCTCTTCACTTATAAGCATTTCTGATTCCTTCCATCCACAATTTAGTCCAACAATGAACACACTCGTTCGAATTTTTTAAAGCGCAGGTTTTGACACCCATATAATTTTCAGTTGCATTCATCCTCATATTAGCGTCTGAAGATGATTTTTGGAAAATCAGGTCCTCAGCGTAATGGATATTACTCGGCAAGACAGATATTGACTATTAACCAGGTATGTCCTTCAAAAATACGCTTTTATCTACGTTTGATAAGCGATTACTATATGCAGTATAAATGCCGCGGGATGCCCACTCGTGGCAGTAAATTTAGCGCGCCCTCCGGAGCGAAAAACCCCGCGCGATCTTTTCCATGTTCACCTCTGGGGTACCGACGTGACGGCGCGATGCTTACAAGAAAAGCAAACAGGAGCATCTTAAAAATACGTCACTAAGGGAGAAACTCCCCTGCCTGCCGCTTGTTTTTGACCTAGGATTACAGATGACTCACACTGAAAACCAAGGCCACTCAGTTCCCCTTAGACTTGCGACCAGTGAAGGGGAGGGGGAAAGATAAGAAGTTTGTGTAAGAGGCGCACCCTCATTTTCGGCTGCAATTTCTGGGAAAAAAGGTGCGCCTCTTACACGCGCTTATACGGTAGAATTTAAAAGAAAGGATAGATAGCAGAAGTATGCAACATTGATTACTTCTGCAATTTAATGAATGTATCAACAAAATCTTCTTGTATTTTCAATAAATCAATTAATATTAATCAAAATTTATCCAATTACCAAATGTAAACAGAAGCTGTTACATTAAGGGCTTCTCCTGGGCTGTGGCGGATACAGATGGGGGCATGCGCCCGTAGTAGTCTCTTGTAACCCGTATTGCCAAAAATTGCAGAATCACAATTTCTACTTTTTTATGTCGTAAGATGGCATTGTCTTGCATTTTTACATAATCACTTTAGTTAAAACCTTCTTAAACTTTGCATGTACTTGATTATTTATCATTGTTAAAAATTTCACAGTAAATTTGCGTCACGGCTGTATGTGAAATAAGTAACTCAAGGTATCTTTTGTGCCCCTCCCCCTTGAGTTTTTTCTGTATCCGCTAATGCTCCCGGACCTCACCACAATTTACCTAACCAACATATAAGGTCTTCAACAACTGGCTGGCTTTTTAACGGCCGTATGTTCAAATTACTTTGCACAAGTATAAAAAATATAACCTCATAGGTTTATGGATCGGATCCCTCTTTCAAATGCTATATTCAACTCAATTGGTACACAAGTACTGACAAAAAAAATTCATCCAAGCAATGCTAAGGAAACACTAACCTGCAGTTTTTTACGCCATTCATCTTGAGAAAACCGTCAACATTCGGCCCTTTGCTTATTAGTTTGTCCAGAGAAACAAAGTTTTTCTCATTCCCAGCAAATTTGGCATGGGATTCAGTTTTTAGGTGTTTCCCCAAGTCTGAGTAGTCTCCCCGACAAATCTCACAATATCCAGCTGCTCCAGCGGCTGGCCGCAATCCCTCCTTCGGAGGCCTCCCTGGCCTTCCTTTGCGGGTCATCCTAAAAGATACACAGTTCACGTACCTCCCTAGTATTAAAGTAGAAACAACAGAGGTTGACAACTTAAGCTGCACAACAATCATGCCTCCATACATGCACCCAAACAAGCTGCTTTAACAGCAAAAACTGTCAAAAATTCACAAACAAGGGTTCAAAAGAAAAACACAGAGTGATGTAGGTATCATCCCCTCAAATACTTGAACGAATGATAAAAATAAAAAGCACATACTCGTAAATAATGAAATATAAAATAAAGTCACAACAAACTATAACAGGCACTAAAACTACTTCAAATTACTTTGAATTATTCAAGAATTTATTAATCATTTCCTTTACCCCTGCTGAAAAATTAAGGGTAAAAGAATAACTGCCACCAATATTACTTAAACCTTAACCAGAAAAACAATGGAAGCGGTTTCTATTACTCTATTCTAAAAGAAAAAAATTATCATATGTAGCCATTGCATGTTCTCTTACCCACCAAAAAGCGTACACTACCATGTTAGAGAAAGACAAACTGAAACTAAAGAACCAAGTAGTATGAGTAATTTTAACAAAAATAGAAGGTACAGAAATGTCACCAGGATCTAAATATTGATGAAGTTACCAAGATTTACAGTCAGTTGAAAAAAGAATTTAAATATGCCACTGACAACCACGACATGGAATTTAATCTGATACAGCAATTGCTAAGTTATCATAAAAATGCCAAGATTAAAACTTATACTTTCCTAGACTAGGAAACAACAAAATATACTTTTTGGAAATTTGGTGAATGTAAGCCATGTTATTGCATACATTATAGTAAATCGTAAGTACACCATAGACATACACTGTAAAAGGAGTAGGCTTCAAATCCTGATTCAAGAATTCATCTCGGTGATCATTTATAGAAGAAGATAGATATCATGTAATTTATTAAAATTAGAGATGGGTCGAATAGCAGATTTCTCAAATTCGAATATCGAATTCGAATATTAAATCATTGCTCGAATATTCGAATACCTCGAATACTAAACGATGAATGCTGGAATGTTTGACCCGGTTGCATATGCAGCAGGCAACACAAGATTTTGGGGAGTAATTTTGATTTCCTTTAAAGGATTCGAACAGGAATTTAGCTGATTTATGGCATATTTTAATTTTATGGAGACAATTAGGCATATAATTAATTCAACTAACATCGCTTCACCCCCACTACTGCTGCCAAGTGCTAGCTGACAATCTGAGGCATTTTGCAAAATACAAGCTCTTCTCCACCAGATTTTCATTAATTATTTTCAGTCCATCTTTGGGAGTTCTCACGAGATAAGAAGATGAATTGGAATTGCCATCATGGAGAAACCAAATATCCTGAGAAAATATCCCCTCATCTGGGACTGTAACAATAAAGAGTTATAGCACCACTCATAAATTGTAACTTGATACATGATTTCAGAAAAAAATACCGCATCAACTTCCGAGAAGCTCTGCTGCTCATATCGAGTCTTGCCAGAATGCCAAGTCTCCGCCCTATTTTGACATTTATTTCCTCACGTAAAATGCTTAAATAAAATCAGAAATGTGTCACGTTTGGTCTTGTTCTTTTTTAAATTACGCGCATGTTACTAATATTTCAATCCAACAAAGGTGTAATATCAATTGCCGAAAGTCATTGTTAGACACCTTTTGGGCTAATAGGTGATTCATGCAGCAGTTGACCTCCAGAAACTGGAAACTTAGAAGCAGGCAGGCTGAAAAAGTTCAGTGGGTGAGAAAAGGGGGGGGGGGGGGTGCAAAACAGATTTCTTTTGTTCTCGAGTAACTTGATATTTTTTTCGACGCTAAGGTCTTCATAATATGACCCTGCGCGAGCTGGGACCTTTTTTTTTATTTCAAAGAAGAGGAAAGCCTCAGAGGGGGGGCTAGTGCTGAATGGAGGGGGATAGCGGATCTTGGGAAACGCGCTAATGTAACTATCCCACGGTACTCATGCAGCATTTGACCTCCGGAAATGGGGATCTTCGAAGCAGGTCAGGTCAGGGCAGAAAAAGGTCAGTGGGTTAGAAAAGGGGGGCGTGAGACACGTCTTTACAGTCCTCGTTTAACTTGATATTTTTTTCGAAGCTAAGGTCTTCGTAATACGATCCCTGCGCGAGCGAGGACCTTTTTGTTTGATTTCGGAGAAGAGGAAAGCGTCAGAGTGGGTGAGGCGAGTGCTGAATGGAGGGGGATAGTAGATTGTGGGAAATGCGCCAATGCACTATCCCACGGCACTGAGTTTCTCCCTATGATAGTTTCATCTCCTGGAAAACTATTCAAACTAAGTGCCTGTGCTTTTTAGCCATAAATGACACATGACAAACACTTCCTCTCATTTATACGAAACCTGCGCGAGCTGGGGGCTTTTGTTTGATTTCGAAGAGGAGAAAAGCGTCGGAGGAGGGGCCGAGGGCTGATGGATGGAATGGGAAGCGGATTTTGGGAATTGTGCTACGTAGTTACCATCCCACGGCACTGAGGTTTCCCTGGTGGGGGAAACCGGGGATTTTTGGATTTTTTCACCCGGATCAATTTAGGTTCCCCATGTCGAACTCTTTTAGAGTTCTCAACATTTTTCCAAGTCAACTACCAACGACGTGTGTGCAACAGCATACGACGCGAATTTCAAAATATTCGAGGTGGTACTTTTCGCATAACTATTCGAGACCTCAAATATCGAATACTTTCTAGCCTTCGAGTATTCGCGGATACTGTTCGCACATCTCTAATTAAAATAATTACTATAGCCAATTAATTAGAAATTATCTTCCCATCCAATAGTATTATTTTATAAGTACATGCATGCAAAAATATTATCCAGACTTAACAAAATATATCAACTGCATTTCCAAATAGTTTTTAAATGATTACCTAACAAGTTTTTACTGACAAAGATACACAATGGAGATAGTGATGTCAGTAACTGCTGTTCTCCAGATTCTGAGGCTCATGCCAAATGAGAGCAGTGGTCTTAGAGCAAGCATACATAGCTGACCTATTCGCGGAATGGTGTGCCAAGTGCAAGAGTTCCCAGCCCACCATTACCCAGTAGTGTAGCTACGCATACAAATTAATACCCAAATATATAATTACAGTGAGACCATCAATTCATAAAACTTTTCACCTTTCACAAATTTTCCCTATAAATAAACTATTTTTTCTGTCCCAAAAGCTTTTACACCTTGAGCACGATGGTGTCATGGTACACATTTCCTATGACAACACCGGTGTTTTTTCCAGTTAGGTAATACAGATTCATGTCACATATAGATCGTTATAATGAATCTAAAACGAATTTCACTATATTTTGAAGCAATTTGGTCAAAGTGACAACTTCAGACATAGTTAATGCCAAAGATATCACTCCCAGTAAATCCATAATCACGGGATCTTTTTCCCTGCCCTTCGAAGGGACAGCTGCAGTGTTCGCTCCACTGATGGCGACAAAAATTACTGCTTCCATGATGGAAAATGATTTCGAGAAGAGGGAAGAACGAAGGATGGGCTTTCCATCCCTTTTTACATCACTCACCATGTCCTTCTTTCCATAACTGAAACCAAAGCTAGCACCATCCATCAATATATCAGAACACACAGCCTCTAAATGCCGTTTTACACGGTACACGGAATTGCGCAGGTTAGAGCTGCATTAATTTCTAAAATGGTGTGGAATTGCACGAATGCATGAACGAAATTAGAACAGGGGCTAACTGCACAATTCCGTGTACCATGTAAAACGGCCTTAACAGTGGTTGTAATGCCAGGCTTGGCGTTCAATTGAATGACATAGGTAAATATGGAAAGTGACAGAATAAGCAATGGAAAAAGGGATGATGATGGGAATGACAGAGTGATTAAAAAAATGAAGGGTCGAGCAACGACTCTTTTGACTGCTGAAAACATATCACTAGAGCTTTCACTCTGAGGGACAGAAAAAATGACTGATTCAACCTTCACCATTCACACAAGAAATACCCTGGGACTAAGCCGCTTCGTGGCCAGTCTCTATGACCAGCGTGGTGGTTAGCATGTTAAATTTTAAATCAATGGGAAGTTGTATTGGTAATACATCTTTCTTTAATTTATTCAACAATTTTTTTAAGCCTATGACTACTGGGCTTAAAAAATTCAATTCATAAATCTTTTCACCTTTCACAAATTTTCCCTATAAATAAACTATTTTTTCTGTCCCAAAAGCTTTTACACCTTGAGCACGATGGTGAGCGTGGAGGTGATGCTGAGAACGGTGTTAGAGGGTAGAATGTTAGGGAAAAGAGGGAGGGGAAGGAAAAGAATAGGATTTTTAGGTAGATTGAAAGGGAGTAGGCCTTACAGTGAATTGAAGAAGGCAGCGCTATAAGGAAAGGTAGGCTCCCAGATCACTTCTTTAGTACTCCATGGAAAACTACATTAATCAGTAGAATACTATAATAATAATATGACAACTAAGTATTGCAAAAAAATTAAAGGCATATTTTAGCAAAATCTGTCAAATCATCGCCTCAGCATATAAATTTTAGTTCACCCATGCCTTTGAGGTCCACTGTATCTCAAGGAATTGAAGAAGTGGCAGTGGAAGCTAGCCATGTTGTTCACAATTATTTCCCAGAAAATGATATGCATAAATATATGACACAATAGAAATCACATACAGTAGACTCCTATACAGTAATCCTTTCCAAAGTCAGTTTCTACACATGAACTGTAAAATAACAGAGGAAGTGTTTCCCCTGACGCGATGGTGGGTGGGAGAATTTTTTCTCTGTGGAAAACCATCTTATTACATTGTATTTAGATATCCCCGAGCCCATTTGACGACATGGGGATGGCTATCATCGATGTCGATTCAACGATCTGGTACAGTAGACTCTCATTATTACGAATTTCAAGGAACCGAAAAACCGGAGATTCATATTAATGAAGGTCATATGAACGTTTCTTTTAGGAATCTTTACTTCTTAAAGCTATTCAAGGCATCAAGAAGTGTGGCTATCCTGCAGGATGCAAAACTGCATTACAATAGTGCATGAACTCACTATTGTGATGAACTGATCTAGCTGGGTGTGCGGCACAGCCGGAGCCTAAAAATATCACTGTCCACGGGAAGGAAGAAGGGGTGAAACGCTGAACAGTTCCCGACGCCACATCAGATTAAGTGATGCTTCGTTCAGATTATGCCCAAGTGCAAGTTTCTTTACGCCACACCGCGTCGCATCGGCCAAATCGAAAGGTTTCCAGGGACCGGAAAACCGGAGATTCATAATAACAAAGGAAGGTTGTATGAACGTTTCTTTTAGGAATCTTTACCTCTTAAAGCTATTCAGGGCATTTGAAATTTTGGGCACGCAGGAACTTTTCCAATTTTTGTACCTCTGAAAGGTCGTAAATCTTGTATTCATAAGAAGAGGACTTAATTTACGTCCAATTTACAAGCGGTAATGAGTGGGTCGCCATGATTCCACAGGAATGAAGCTAATCATATCATGTTTCGTGCATACTGAAGTATCTACTACTGAAGAAAGAAGCATAATTGATACTTTTGCGCACACTGTACTAGAAGACCTTAAACGTAGCATAGTGTATATCCACCTAAATGCAGTTGCTTATGCATGGAACTTCGCTATAAAGTTCCTTTTGTGGCCGGCAGGACCAGGATTGATGTTCATAATTTCGTAATAACGTTTTGTTTGCCATGTATTGGATTGGTTTCGCTGGGACCAAAAATTTGCTTCGTAATAACAAGAACTTTGTACTAAGGTTGTTTGTAATAACAAGAGTCCACTGTAACAGCTTTGCAATACCTACTTCTTTTCTCTGGAGTATATCTCTGATGAAATTTCAATGAAAGCAAAGAATTGCATTATGTGTGGGTGGGGGTAGGTTGCATTGAGGCGATGACAATGAGAGTGGAACCAAACACCCTCGTAAGGGAACACTCTCCCAAAAGAGCTGTTCACACAAGTGGATTCTACTAGGTTAAATGAGGGTTTCTGAACCTAAGCATGACTGAATGGCATGCACAGCTACCAAAGAATTTCTCTGCATTTTCATAAAACTCCTAAATTTCACAATGAGCATAGCTATGGTTGACATCAACACATAGAAATATTAATTTCATGGCATATTGGTGAATGAAAAGTGAAAATATTCTTGAAAATGAAAAGTGAATTTGAAGAACCTGATCTCACTTACTCCGATGAGGAAGATAGGGCAAGCACAACCAAGCCTTCTAGGGATTCAAAGTTGTTTTGAATTCAATGAGACACAAGAGATGGATTATCCTGTACATGATTCTTATATCTACATTATAGATTACAGTATACAAAGTAAACTCTGATAACATGACATGTAAATCCAATCTCTTAAAGAGCCAAATAGACTTAAGCATCACTACCTACTTCCTGCCATCGATAGCTACTATAACCCAGTATGTTCCAACAAAATTAACCATCATATTTATTTGTGTAGAAATTATTTGTGGAACCTGCCATTGTCTTTCCTTTTTCAATTCATCATGAAGGAGTTCCATCATGTTTCGCCTGACACGATTGAAATTAACCATCAGTTAATACTCTTCAAGCTAGAGAATCGCTTATGTCCATGACACTCTTCTTACTAATACCACCATGCCTGCAACTGAAATCTATCCACAGTCACACAGGAGAATCTATTGAATATGCATCTCCTTAAAATACAAGTTTAACACATTGCTTTTGGTTGGGACCTTAGAAGAGCTATGCACGTTCACAAATTCACACACTCAGTTCTTGGCACATGACAGTTGGTGCGGTCATAAAGGGAAGTACTTTCACAAAGCAATGAATCCCAAGTAAAAAATACCTCAAACTTAATTGTAACCAGAAACTGTCACTTTTACTCAGTTACTCCTCATTTGTGTTCAGCAGAATGAATCAAGAAAAGTCTACCTGTTGGGGAACTTAATGAAGGCCCAAACAATCCCTTTATTTCATTCTTGGAAATTCATTTGGATTACACAGAGAGATACACATGAAAATATTGACAATACTTCCATCTCCACTGGGAGAATGTATGCAGCCAAAGAGATTCCCACCCACAAAAAGATTAAATAGATTGAAAATTTAAAGACCTTGCTTACAGGCTTTTCTAAGCTACATATGTACAATTCACACGATATTTCACCCCGTTTATTCACTCACATTACCTTATTTTTGTACTGAATACATGGACTGATTATAGATGTTACCAAACAGTTGTGCAGAAAATAACTTCTACTCAGTTAGGAAGTAAGTCAAGTTCCAGAATGCAATTTAAATACCTTTTGTTTATAATTTGCAATACTATACAACATGCATATCCGGTTGGATATAAGTCTCAGATAAAGAGTGAGTTTTACTCCCAATTACGCAACTGAACACCACTCAAATAATTTATTGTGCAAATGGTGAATCGCTAGACTCAAGGTACACGCAAGAGAATATACATCAACTCAAAGCAGAGACTGCATCAATGCTCCCACATTTAATTGGCAATGCAGCTTGTGAAAGTTTATTCAAATTTAACACTTGATGGAAGAAAACATACATGAAACTACGCATGATAAATGTATATTCAGTGGTAATTCCAAAAATTCAAATGGCCAGGATGCCATTATCTAGAAAAGTATAACAGATACTTCTGAAAAATTATTCTGGCTACCATTGATACACCTCATTTTTGAGGTCAACAGACAAATATTTCATCCATTTAGGAATTAATTCATAAACTACCTGCCATTTTCACATCACACTCATATTTTGAATCTTTAGGGCGATCTCCACTATTTCCTAAAATCAACAGTTGCCACCTTGCAGACACAAATTATCCCTTTCTGTTGCTTCTGCTATTGCTGTTCAAGGGTAGCAGTAGGTACCACGACAACAAAGCTATCAATTGAGCGGTCTCTTTGTGTACTGCGTAATACTGACAGCATATTACATAACTCTGGCACCACAGCCACTGGCTCGTATGTTTCCAAAACAAGCCAAAATCATGAGTTAGCTCAAGCATGATTACAATTTACGAAGACATTCTTCTTACTTTTAACACTGTTCTACTTACATTCATGCATAATAAAATATGGATGATTTACCTTTTTGGTTCCTCTTTGCTAGGTGACCCAGTACTGCTGGAGGACTCATCTTTCCTGTCCTCAGGCTCTTTTTCTTGAGGCTCGGGAAGTTTCTTGCTAACTGATGGTTTGGAGACACTGAAAGGGCAACCCCCAGTAGGGCAGTCTAGGTTAATTTCAGGCCACTCTTGGAGCTCTTTAAAAGATGGACGACTCTCTCTGTTTAAGGAAAAGATTACGTGAGCTTTCCATACACAAAAAATCAAAACAAACTATCATCTTCAATTATACATACACGTCAAGGGTCTCAAGCTTCACAAAGGGAGTCCTCAACTCTTTGAATTTATTTGAGGGCCTGCCAGGCCTTCCTCGGTTTTCAGGACGCCTCAGAAGTAAACTTCCCTGAATCTTTTTAATCCATTTGAAGACCTAAAGAAGCAAAAGTACAAGGAATTGGCAGCACTTTTAAATACGAAGGTTCAAAGCGATCAAAGATCAAAGAATTTAAAAGAAACAGACATACGTTCTCAACAGGCCAAATTGGAATCTTCCAAGACCTTGCGTTTTCCAAAGGATCAATAGTTGTTTGCTGCTTCTGCTGTCTGGCACTGACGAGCATTGCCTCAGCCCTTGTTTTCTGAGACAGAAAATTTTTTTATGGTTACTTATAACACTAGAACACTGAGAGTTGTTTTAGACTTAATGTAGTGAATTTCTAGCATACTTATAAATTAAAAGTTACAGACAGTTATAAATGCAAATTATGTGAAATTAAGAATTTCCAAAAGTATGATAGAACTCATACATATTAACAAAGCATGATTCAGATGATCGTAGATACAAAAATCAAAATATATACAGGTCCATCAAGAAGGCCAACAATAATCCTCACATTACCACATCTATTTCTTGTACAATTTATAGATATATACCCTTTGTATAAAATTGAAGGCTTCAATTTCACATTCATAAATAAATTAATAACTTCTTGGAAAATAAAATTCACGCATTTTCATTGATTCAAGTAAAGTCTGCAATTATTCATTCAGTACATGGTACAATGCATTTAAAGTTAAAGAAACTGGTGCAGTAGATTTTTACTAGTCTCTCAATAAAGCCGTGACAGGTATCTTGCGCGTGGGTCACCTTGTGGAAAAGGGTAGCCTTAGATGTCCAACCCAATAGAACTATACATGTATAGAAAACTTTGCAATACCCAGATTCATAGACCTTGCTATATTTCTAACATGACCACAGTGGAGCAAACTTACATTACTATAGATAATTATGATCATTCTATTTACTTTAGCATACATCTGCCGTTTGATGTCATTAATAACTGACCAGGGTAACTTGTGATAAGAAGTGTTGCTTAGGAAGTCTGATTCATTCTCACAAATTTTATCAACAATTAATCATACAAAATAATATCCCATGAACATTAAGGTCCGAATTTCTAAATGAATGTGTTAATAATCTAGGTATTTATGCACTTTCCGGGCACCCGACTTTTTGCGATTTTTTGTGGCGGAAAAGCCGGCAAATTACCTAAAAAGCGAAAAAATCGGAGAAAAAAAACTCCATATAAAGAGGTCATTTGGGTACTCAAAATGTTTTTAATATTATAGCAAACACAGTTGTGCAAATATTTTTTAAATCAAATGTAAAATAAGCTCATTATCACGCATTACAAACTGGAACTACTTTCTGGTTATGCACTGCGCGTAGCGATTCTTGGCTAAATCAGTGTGCGGTCGACGGACCATGGGGGTGGGTTGGGTAGTGCACGGCGGCTTCTTTCTTATTTATGTGTAGACTATCTCCGACAGACGGGTTAATGGTGGCATTAGCAAAATTATGTGGACTGGTCGAAATGTCAAGAATCGGTATTACTTTACAAGAGGTACAATCCGGACTTCGCCTTCAAACCTTCACTTTCCTATAGTATTTTTGCCTCCTGATTAACGTGGTGACATTGATTCCTGGCGCAAACACCTCCCACCCTACCAACTGGACCAGCTCGAGGGATATTTTTTTCTAGTTGACCAGCCCGTACATGTGCCCGGAAAGTGATTTACCCACTTCTACCTCCCCTTTGTTATGCATTGGACCAGCTCGAGGGATAGGTAACAATACAATAGGAAAGTGAAGGTTTGATGGCAAAATCCGGATTGTACCTCTTGTAAAATTTTACCCAAGAATCTACACACAAGTCCGAAATACAGTGATTCCTATGTGAAAACCTTGCCCTGACCCAACCCAAACCCACCTCGGCTTATTCGCATTTCGCGGTGTACGCGAGGAATCGCTGCGTGCGGTGCAGTACCAGAAAGTAGTTCCAGCTTGTAATTCGTAATAATGAGCTTATTTTACATTCGATTTGAAAAATATTTGCACGACTGTGTTTGCTTTAATATTACAAACATTTTGAGTACTCAAATGACCACTTTATACGGAATTTTTTTTCTCCGATTTTTTCGCTTTTTAGGTAATTTGCCGGCTTTTCCGCCACAAAAAATTATCATTTTCGTAAACAGGACACTGTAATGAATGTATTGGACGAAAAAAAATTGCAAAAAGACAGGTGCCCGGAAAGTGCATAATTACCATAATCTATTTTTAGGAAAAAATAAAATGACTCCACAACAAATCTTCTTGAGATTCAGTTACACATTTCAAAATTGATATTGCATAGCAACCAAGATATTCATTTACTAAATTTAAATATGAACTAATAATTCTGGCACCTCTTCCAGGCATAAGACCATTATTCTTAATTTTCCCCATTTCCTCACACAAAAAAATTGCTTAAGTTTGCACATATATCCAATTTGGTCATTTGAGAATGATCCTTATTCCATTTCGACATTGAGGTTAGTGAAATATTATGACTAGGGCGAGCAAGAGCTAGGAACTACTGTAGAGAAAATCAGATAGATTCAGTCATTTCTTACTTCATGAAAATTCTCTCATTGCTGTTGAATGAAACAGCAAAGTTCTTATAGCCCTATAACTTACAGCAAAAAATACCACCATCATGACTTAATTAACGTAATTAGAGCATGAATTTTCTTGCATAATAGTTATACTCTAAGACCGCCATTGTACCTCTCCTTATTCATAGCAATACACCCATTCGCAACAAACGTACTTCTAACGTCCTGCTCAACACAAGCTTAGTAGGTTAATTCTGAATTATCACTTACCACTCGCCTCTTCCCCACTGCCTCCCTTGGGGAATCGACGGTAGCAGGAGACTCGGATCCTGTTCCTCCCGCTGGAGTAGACAGTGAAGAAAATCTCGGAGTAAGGCTACCGCATCCACTTTGAGGTCCATTAATTCCACTGCCGCCAGCCCCACTACAACCAGCACCTTTTCCGTCTTGTGTCCACTCGGGGCGATCACTCACAACAATATCCACCTCCTTCACGAGGAAAACCTCTATCCCCTAGAAGCATGCATAAATTATTATTAATGATAAACGCTGTGATTTATAGTCTCCAGATAACGTAAGTATTACATTGAACGAAATAAAAAATATTTCCACCAAGATCTCAATTAACTAAAATGAGAAACGGGAACTTTCTAAGCGATGGTAATTGAACGATGGTAATCCAAAATGGTAAAAATGAGAGGAAAGATGCCACTACTCAGCAACGGGGAAATCAACCGGAATTCGTTATTTCACAGCACCTCATACAATGTTTTGATAAATAATTGCATGCAAGTCCCCGGGTTATTTACCTCCGTAAAAAAAATCAAAGAATGAAAATAGACCCGATACACTTCACGTTGATAATTATATTCGACAGGTGCCTTAAATTTTGAAATCCCATTTTCGTATCACAACTTTTGTTTGTACACAGACCGACAAAGACAATAAATTAAATTCTGACACAAAATGGCTCATTCTATTAGGGGGGTTATCAGCCCAAACAAAAGAGGGCAGTGTTGTCGGACGTAGCTTAACAAATGGCGACGTAACGCTAACTGCTATCAGGACTTGATCACTCAAACCGCAATTCCAACCGTAATTGCAGTTAAAATGGACTAACAATATTACAAATGAAATAATCACAACAAGAATATACCTAATCTTTGGGAAAACAAGTAATTAATTCCTTAGTCTCATAATTCACAGCCTGCTAATAGTCGCGAATTCCCAAGTACACACCTGGCACTGTACAGCTGAGCAACTGCTCATATAAATTGAGACCTCAAACTTAACCACAGTTAAAATTAGTGAGTTAAATGAAAGACTAACCGCTCCAAGAGATTTTAAATTTCCTTCCAACCTCGAAGATAATACATGGTTCTTAACATCCAAATAGAATTTCTTTCCAACTAAAGGCTTAGATCCTCTTCTAAGTATGCAATGACCTAAAAGGTAATAACACGGTAAATTTAAATATATGGCCAACACTGCATGACCACAAGTACAACAACTACTATTGCAAAGAGGGCTTAACGCCTGCAACTCAGTAGCCCATTATAGGTTAGTTTTCATGTGATTCTTAGGTATTACACATTAAGAACTAAATATTAAAGGAAATCTCACCTGTTGTACTAGGTCTGCTTTGCCCAGCTTCACTATCTCGCACTTTCGACTTCAGCTTTCCTTTCTTAGAGGGTGATACCATGCCTTCATTTGTTCTTAAAATCAATCTATTATACCAAATTCCACCTTACAAAACATTCTGAAGTCTTCAGCAGCAACATACCACTCACTACATAATGTTCTCAACACTGTTCTACCTAACTGTCACCAATTTTGAAACGAATGTTATGGCTTCCATGACACTGTTGTGATATGACCTCACACGTTAACAAGAAACATACCCATAACTACAGATTCTACAAGATTGAAATTATTGGATAAAACAACACTGATACTAGCTAGAAGCACTACACTATCTTCTTAACTTCACAAATCACAACTAACACTTGCAAATAACCGCGAAACGAGTTGATGCACCTCAGTCCGCCACGATTCCGTACAGGCTACGCAGCTGCCCCCACGCGTTGAAATCTGAACTACTGATTTCATCGTTGACTATTTAAAATGTAAACAAAACTTTGTATTAGATATCAAATTTGAGTTTGTATTGCTGCTTATCTTTACTTGCAATGGAAATATAACGTGAAATAACGTAGGAAATTCGGTAAACATGAATTTCAGTGCTGGTTGGGTCATATATTCCCGGGTTTCCCGCTTGGGTTCAAAACGTAAGGAAAAGTGTGATATGGATACGTACTGAGTCATGAGCAGTTATTAAAGTGATAAACTTTATTTAAAATAAAATACAATTTTCCAAATAATCCATATTAATGGCATGTATATAACTCCAAGACAAATTTTACAAATTCTGTCCATGGTCCTGCCGCCGCAATTGAAAACTCTTCTTTAGACTGACGTGGGGAAATATCTTCTTCCAGTGAGCTATGTCGGAGTTTTCAATTTTATCACAAAAGCTGACATCCAGCAACCGTAATTTCTTGCAATGCATGAGTAACCTGCAAATAGAAGGAACTTAAGTGTGCTGGATAGATAAGATAGCAGGCGTGTGTAAGTTCAACCGTCACCCTTTTTGAAAGTTCTTATCACCCTAACTTTTTTGGCAGAATCTTCACAGGGATGCTTAAAGATAATCCTAAATAACTTAAAGATAACTTATTAGAATAGCTAAAGACGAATTTCTCTTGGGTTTATTACATTAATTAGCATCACTTCGAGACACGGTAAGACCATGTTGCATGGGGATATTTTATGTCCAGCGACGTAAAATTAGATTTGGGCTGTACCATAAATATAATAATTTAGTTTTTTCTATTAGCACCTCTGAGCAAATGCAAACTACCAAGACTCATAAATAACCACCTTGCGGGATGCGAAATGCACTTCTCGTAAAATCAAAATAGTAAGAGTAACTTACTGAAGGCACATATCAGGTGTTAGCTCCCACGCACCAAGCAAATCAAGTTGTTGTATTTCTGGGCAGTATTGTAGGAATGCACTTATATCTAAATCTGAAACTCCTCTCACAGCTGCTAAAAAAACCTTTCGCAAATGTGGGCAATTGGAAGCCAAGTTGCGAAGGCTTTCACCAGGCACACCTATGCCAAAGCTGGAGAAAAAGAATCACAGCATCATGTCTAATTACATTTATGAAGTATAACTACATGATTTGATTAGGCTTAATTAACTCTCACCACCATCCAAAATCCACTTCCTGTAGCATTTTACACTGAGACAATGCTTGAAGTCCAATGGTTGTCAAAGAGCTGCCCTTCCAAAAGTCTATTGATATTAATTCTTTGTTGTGCCTTGAAATAGTGACAGCAACTTCATCTAAATTGGAAATGCTATCACATGAACCTGTATTGAAAAAAGAAAAACATTTTATATAGCATTAAATAACAAACTTGCACCAATTCAAAAAATACCCACTACAAGAGTAAAATATTAATTCTATTGGAATAATTTATTCTGTTAGATGTAGCAAACATAGGTTCCGGCAGTGAGACAGCTACTGGGATGGTATGTCCTAAAATGGGATTTTGTTGGCACATTTCATTATGAATCTACTGGAACAGGCCAGGCTGTGAAATGCCTTCCCCTGAAGTCCTGCATCGGAATCGAGACAAGTCAGGCTGATGTCAATTAATGTCAGAATGAAGTCCAGTTGGCATCAATTGATGTCAGTGGTGGTGAATTTAGTCTTAAGACAAACTATCGTTAACTTGAAAGTGTTCAATGCATGGTAGACTAATGAAAATGCAGGTCATTCCCAACTAAACATCGGTGATAAATCAGATGCAAATAATGCGTCACAAAAATGATCACAAGATGACCAAAATAATGCAGTTTTGTAAAGCATTGTGAGCAAGGAATGTGAGGCTCAGGGTAAAAGAGACAACTGATTACTGGAACAAGAGGAGCAGTTCAATTATTGGGTCATCATATTCGTTGATTGACCCATCAATAATCCCTTAGCTGCGGGAGCGTCAAAATTTTGCTGCCACTGTATGCGGGACGTGAGTGGGGAAGATATTTTTCCATCGACCCCGGGCGTGTGTCTAGCAGGTAGTGGACCCTCATAATCCAGGACTGCCCACCCTACCCCCTGACGACAGACCATAAATATGTCCATATAATATGTCCTTGGTAATTACTCAGGGAAACACCACCGATAGTATGTATAAGAAAGAGAGACCAATGCATTCAAATAAGTTTCCCCGGCTAATGGACAACAGCAAGATAAATAAATTCCTAGGAAATGCAAGGATTCATTGGAATTGTTTTCATCGTAAATGCACCGTGGAGAGCAGGGAGCTCTTTCTCTCTCGGAGAAGGGATAATCCGAGTAGCACTCCCCGTGGTGAGGGGTGCCCAGTCCTAAAAAAAGATGCCTTCGTGCTCTCTGCCACTAGGTTGGGCCGAGTTCAAGCAACAGTGGAAAGGATGGCAATAAAATCTTAAGGAAAGGCTGCCAGGGGTAAGAAAATCTGGTCAAACATAGAAAAATGTTTTCCCCGCACTCACCATGCAGACCGTTTAAAAACGTAGCCGCTGCCTGAGGATTTCAAGGAGCGAATTGCTTCAGCAAAGGAGGCATTTATGAACAGAAAAGAGGTAATGCAAGGACCGTCATGGAGTATTAAAAAAGGCTAATGAATCCTATGATTTGGAGTCTGGCCTGTTGTTAAGAGAAAACTTAGTTGCCACAACTATACCCATGTTGGAATTTAGGTGGGAAGCCACCACACCACACGAATCCCAAATACAAAAATCAATATGTGTAAACAATGAGTTTTATAACATTAATTTAATACAATCTGCAAGGAAAATGATAAATGAAAAGTTAAAACAAACCTAAATTCAAATGCTGCAAATGGGGAGAAGACTTCAATATTTCCAAAAGGGGAGGCAACTGTATAGGGCTTCGATAGAAGTTGAGATGGGAAAGGGTTGAAAATGATGCCAAGTAAGAAAATCCTCTATCATCAACACCCACACAATTCTGCAGACTGAGCTCTGTAAGAAATATAATGTACATAATTACTGATATTTAAATATACTATTTTAAATATAATGTCAGCTTTTATGAACATATTGGAGTCTGAAAATAATGGACTCAGTTTGAAGAAAGAGTCTGCATAACAGCAAAATAAAATTGTATGCCATTCAAAAATGAAAACAATTGTTTAAAAGTTGCTTTTGAGGAAAATTTATGGACCAATATAGTTTTCAGAATTTGAATACAATTTATGTACCACGGGCAATGATTATGTATTTGGAAATACATTGACACCAAATATGTTTCTCGGTCAAAAGACGTTTCTTAAAAAAACAATACTGACAGCATCAACACCATTGGACAACAACCCTACAATGGGGAATTTTCACATTTTTTGAAAACTCTGTCAAAATGTATTAAACCTCTAGGAAAGAATATCTACCGGGGGAAATTTCAATACTAGTGGTAGTTTTCATGATATTAAAGGTCAAAGTGAAGGAGTGGGGGGAGCGAGCGAAAGTAGTGTGTCCAAGAGGAGTGACGTCATTTCTCCCCAAACAGAGTTGCTAACGTCCGAGGCGTGGAGTTAGGAGATTGTTGCGGTATACGTACGCCAGGAAGACTGTATGTTTACCTACGTGAAGTGCTGTTAATAATGTCGAATAATAAATATTGCTTGGTGCCTATGTGTTCAAACACATCAAGAAATTCTAATAAAATATTTGTCCTTATGTCGAATAATAAAGCGAGAAGGAAGAAGTGTGTTAAGGCGATGAAGAGGAAGAACGATCTGTCGACGAAAATGACGGGATATGTTCGTGAAGATCACTTTACCTTAAGTAATTACAACAGAATTATGCTGAGAAATGACTTGAGCGTGTGGTGCGGAGGGCGTGCAGTTGCCCTGTTCGCACAGTACCCGCCTGTCGCTTGCATGCTGTTTTTGCTGAGCTAGCGTAGGTTGACGGCCCTCGTAGTACCCGATGCCTTATAATTATTTATATTTTGAATTTATCAATTATTAATCATGATAATAATACTTAAAGGGTACATACAGTAGGCTACCCTCCTCTCCGAAATCAATTGATTCTCATGCATAGTATTCCAACTGAACTACCTCAACACCATATTTGCTACCTAGGAGTGTACAATTTGTAAGAAACTCACTGATGCATAATCACCACCTCCTCCAATCAACTGACTTAGAGCCATAGGAGGAAATACAACCTGAGGAAGTGATGGAAAGCCGAGTTCAGGAAAAGTCCTGCCAATTAAAACCCGAATCAAAAACTGTTGGTGTTCAGAAAAAAAAACCTTCAGTATACTCTGTTTTTCTTGGAAAAAAAGGCAGCATTGTATTTAAGAGTAGACTGTAAAAATTATTTTATCGTCAATTTGCTATCAGGAAAGACTGGGCTACCTGTTAATGTTATATTCAAGAAAATTAGACACAACAAATTCTTCAATATTTTAGCTCAGAAGATCTCAATGTCTCGCCCTCAACAGCGGCACGATATTTTTCTGCTTCCATTATTCCGATGGCTACTCTTTTGAAAAATCTGGTTTTTTGGGTTGACAAAAATAAGATGTTTCTTAATATAGTTTTTTACAGTAATCATTGCATTATACTGCTGATAGTGAAGAAAAATAGAAATAATGTTTTTCAAACGCAATTATTTCAAAAGGAATCATTTTTAACAATGCTATACAATTAATGAACTGTTTATAGCTCAAATATTTCTATCTAAACTCAACCAAAAAATAAATAAGTCATTTGATTCTTCTTTAGAAAATTTCATTTCGAGGGGTTATGGTGACCGGGCAATAGATAGTGTCATTCGCATAGACGGGATTTCTTGAGCAAATTCCAAAAGACTGTGGGGTAAAAGTAGATCGCGCGTTCGAACTAACTGCTCACTCATTCAGAGGTAAAATTTGAGAGTTAATTAGACCACCAAGAGTTTCCAAGAATGTAAAGAGCACTAAAGATGAAGTTAAGCTAACTAAGCAAATAGAAAGCTTTAGGATCCATGTGGAGAGAGTAGTAAGAAAGGTCAGAGAATACAAGTTGCTTGTCCTTCATTCCTGCATTGATAACCATTTGGTGCACAAAAGTAGGATTAGAGGATAGCTTTAAAAAACAATCACTTCTACCATAACGATATTCGGGCTCTGCCTCAATGATGGGGAAATTTTGTAGGAAGCGACGGAAAATACTTCGAATGCATTTAAAACCAATGCACACATTTATAATCATTTTAAAAAATAAAGATGTATTTTTCATTTAAAAAACAACGATTGCACACCTAATACTATTTAACATAAATGATTGAATTTTGTCATAAGTTTGCTAAATAGCTTATAATTATTTTGTAGTCATCTAATAGAAGTTTCATAGCTAACATTAAAAGCTGTATTATCTTATGCTAATCGTTAAACAGCCATTATAAAAGTGGCTCCAAAAGCACATAACCTGTCAAAACCTGCACACACTTCAGACAGTATGCATACAGAACACACCTTAAAACTGTACATAATATAATGTGTACAGAAAAATTACCTTAAATCTGTGCACAGAAAGTATTTCACAACATACTGAATCAACTATCCGATATCATACTGAAAGCAAAAAATCATAACTCGTACCATATTAACTATATTTGCACTAACTAGATGCATCAATATTTCATGCATAAATTTTCAACGGAGGCCAAGTGGCTACTTCTGTACTCGTAACAGCTGGTCCAGTAACGGCTTAATAAACTAGAAAAACTTACCGCGAAGCCTTCACTTCTTTAAATCCTGCAGCCAAAAAGTCCGGGTTACTTTTAAAATATAATGCCATCATTAAGGAATCCACCTTTGGGAGATTATCGCAACAGTCTTTTCACGAAACCGTCTTCCATTTCGCATGTGTTCGATATATTCTTGTTATATGAGTACAGAAAATGGATAAAATATGCTTGACGTTACTAAACACCATCATAAAATGTCTGAGAGAAAACACGGATTAAAAATATGTCGAAATATTAACTTACTCAACGAGTACTTCATTGTAGCTTCTGTGGCCGTGCACGCAAAACGAAAACGCCGTCGGGAGAAATGACGTCACCAACAATTAAAGCTAACTTCGCGTTTGCAGACGGATTTCACTGTTTTAAATGAATTTCATGATAAAATCAATGGTTTACGAGAAGTTTCATTGGTGAAAATGGATTCCTGGTGAAAATTGCTGTAAGTATCAAGAATTATTTCGATGAAAAAAATTTCATGCAACTTCCCCATTGTACTTCCCTAGTGGCTTACCTAATCTCCATACCTTCGTCCACCCTATCTTAGCAGTGCCCCAGGGTCAAAAAAAAACACAACCAGATATCCATGATCATGTTAGCATTGTAGATTTGCATCGAAGGAAGATCAGTCCTCTGTGAATGAATTACGTAGTTCTCATTGATATACTTCCTGTTGTATATATTCCAACTTCTCTGCACTTATCATCGACCAAAAATTCCTTGTTACTGAATTCACTGCTTTTTTCCTCTTCCCCATTTATATCTTATTCTCATAATTTCAGGATGCTGTTCATTCTATAAGTCTCCTCTAGGAATTCAAATAATAGAGGCTTATGGACCTGGTTCCAATCCTTGTCACATAAACTTAGGGGCCCGTTCATATTTGACGAGCCTCAAAAGAATATTTTCCTTGTTTTCCGGGAAGAGATTGTCAATAGTGTGAACAATGCTCACACTTACAGTATTTTTATGGGATATCATCATGTGAAGGTAATGTGGTAGCCTAGCAGGTTGAGTGCTTGGCTGCTGATTGAAAAGTGTCAGCTTCAAATCCCAGGGGAGGCCTTTAGACAGCCCCAACCAACAATGCTCATAGTTCACCATGACACGGGGAAAGGAACTGCCCCCCCCCCCTTACCTACCTTAAATATGTGAATTTCACACACTTGTGGGTTAAACTAGGGTGAGCCCTATCCTGACCAATAAAAACTAACCTCGATTGTAAAAAAATTTCCTTCAGTGAGTACTTGCAACATACGGTTGTAAATGGTTTTCCTTCAGCTTGCTGTTGAGAGGCACTTAGTTTGCTGAAATAAATGTATCTGACACTCTTCCTTGTCCCCTTTGATCAACACCTGGCTACACTATTCTGGAGATATTTTCTCAGGAAATTTGAAGCTCTCATTATTTTTAAGTGAAATTATGAGTACATATGCAATTGTTTTTCTGAGTACTTGTGTGTACACCTGCCAACATAACTAGGCAACATTAATGGTGCGGTCCAATGAATGCTACTTTCGCTACCAGACGCTACAGACGGAAGTGCTCCGGAGCACCGGTCCATACGTGCTACGTTCGCTACGAGAATTTCTTATCGGACCGGTCAGGAGCGAAGTCAAGATGGCAGAAATGAGTGAGGGCGGGCAAACTGGGATTATGAAATCGAAGATATGGTTTTAATTGCGAATTGAGGTGATTATGATCATTGAATATTAATAAATGTGTTCGAATATCATTTAAATGAATTTTATTTTCCAATATCGAGGTTCCACAAAGTAAAGGAAGAAACTTTGGACCGTATTTCTCACACCAATCCTCGCCTACCCTTCTAAATGAAACTCATTACCCTAGTAAAGGAAAAAGTAGGTACTCTACTGTTTTCTCAGTTGAAACATATTAACTTATAATGGCTAACGACTATTAAAAAACATTAATCCATTTCATGTATATCCTATTTTTCTTCAGATTTTAATTTATGGCATGAGTTGATTTGTCGATATATGTTCTTACAATCCTTTCGTATATTACATGCCCCTTTTAATAATTTATTGTTGCCTTTTGTATGTAAAGGCTGCTTCCAGAGACATTTGAGTTCATTTTGGGGGAGATACGAGAATGTTTGCGGATAGATAGTTCTTGCTATATATTTATTTAAATCACAATTAAATTTACATCTATTTAGTAAGTGCGTCTACTCCGTTACTTCGTAGTCACTTTCATAGGTGAAAGGTGTTCACATTCAGTGTCCAACATCTGCAACGTGAGTAAACTCTCCATTGCCTCAGTGCATTCCCTTCGAATTTCCGCCAAAAATTGACTCGCTCCTCCGCTGACCCAAGTTTTCAGGGGAGCATCTGGAGCGAGGCGGGAAATGGGTGTATGAGGTTTGCCGTGACGTCACAGCCTAACCTGTAGCGCTCCGTAGCGAATAACGGACCGCTTGGTGGCACTCCGAAGCATTGGTAGCATTCAACGGACCGCACCCTAAGCGGGTCGCTTCAGCCCTGTGAAAAATACCAAGTTATAAAAAAAACCAGGGATCCTATGTGGATCCCATGGGATCCCATGAGCCCTAAAAGAGGAGGATCCTATTATGGTGGGGAGACCATGAGGGAACAGTGCAATTGAGAGGCTGGGTTTTGGTCATTGCGGTGAAACCATCCTCATCCATCCATTAACAAAGTGATTTATTAGAGGATGTTTTGATGAACATAAGGAAATTCATTTAAAACTAAAGTATTCGCCCATGGAGCATTGCAATCCTTCATTAAAAACTTACCTCTTAAGTTCTTACATACTTCAGAAATTTTTTTCAGGCATGCATTGTTGATAAATTTGCAGCAATTCAACCGCAGACTGGTTAAACTGCCTCCACAATTTTCAATAAACCTAGAGAATGTACACAAATGCAAATTATGTACACTAAGAACCATAGGTATCCACTAATTCTCTATGTGCTAACACATTTGCTTAGTGTAAACATACTGAAGCTCAATTTAATCCTTATTAACCTGAGAAAGCTCGCATGGGGGAAAATACAGCACATAAATATATTTTATCGCAATTCAAGTGAAATGAGCCACAACCTCCTCCCCATTTTTTTCAACTGTTTACTGCACAGTGTCATGAGTTGGGAAAAAGATAATAAAACCTTTGATCTATTTCAATTTTAAACGCCATTAATAAATATTAATATTTTTATGATATTGCAATGCAGCTAGGTACTAACACACATACATTGAAATGTATAACAAAAGTAGATTTGCATGATGTGAAAGAGAAGTGGTCGGTAGATATTTGGGAGTAAGAATATGATCCACCCCATCAAGGGGGTATTGCATGGAAATGATACAAGGGTGCTGATAGTGCTGGATACAAATGTAGAAATGAAAAGTACAAGCAATCCTCACATTCTTAGGCTCGCCATGGTCACACACAGTGGTGCCGACTCCATAGAGCTTTAGGGGGCCCGAGAGAGCCCCCTCACAAATTTGCGATGGGTGTGAGGAAAAAATGTGTCAGGACTGTTTATTTTCCCCGGAGTGTCCAGATATTGAGATTCAAGTTATCAGGGTTCTAATGTTGATCATATGACTTCCAAAATGCTTAAAAAAACGTAAAACTCACTACTTATAAAATTTCCCGGGGCAAGATCCCCAGTTTGGGCCCCCTAAATATTTTTTGTAAGTCGGCATCCCTGGTTGCACAGATGTTAGAACTGACAACCTACGAATGTATTCCACCACCCATGGCCTTTGATGATCATAAATAGTCTACTTGGAACATTCTCTCCATTTCCCCATGATATAGGTTTAGGAACCAGATAAAGGACTGTAAAAGCTACCCGGGGGCAGACATCGACAGTGATCATAATCTAGTGATGATGAAATGCCATCTGAAATTCAAGAAATTGAAGAAATCAGCAAAGAAAGCCTGACAATTAGAGAAACTAAAGGAGCCAAAAAATCAAAAGGCCTTTCAAGAAGAAATGGAGCGCAAGATAGGATTAGATCAGTCTGAAAAATCAGTTGAGAATAACTGGACTAACATAAAAAGTGGGTTTCAGGAGGCCGCTAAAGAAGTTCTAGGGAGAAGAAAATGTGTTAAGAAAAAGCCATGGATCACGGATGAAGTCCTAGACCTCATTGAAGAACAGAGAAAGTATAAGAATACTAATACTGAGGAAGGACAGGCTTGCTACAAGAGAATAAAGAACGAGATTTGCCGCCAAGCGAGGAAAGCCAGAGAAGCGTGGATGAGGAACATATGTGAGGACGTACAAAATAACCTCGTACAAGGGAAAGTGGAAGCGGCCTATAGAATAGTGAGGAACCATTTCAAGGAACGAAACACAAAATGTAATAGCATAAGGGACAAGAATGGAAACATTCTAATTGAAAACAAAGACAAAGCCGAGAGATGGAAGGAATACCTGAAGGAATTATACAACGGAAGCAAGCTTAGCTCATAAGTTATCGAAGAGGAAAGTGAAGTTGAAAATGATGACATTGGAGCAAGCATCTTAAGATCGGAATTTGACGCTGCAATAAGAGACCTGCGAAAGAATAAGGCCCCAGGAATAGATGACATTCCAGCAGAGCTAATAAAAAATGCAGGAGAAAAGGTCTTAACTCAACTGTATAAAACTATCTGCGATATGTACTCAACAGGAGATTTACCTAGTGACTTCGAGAAGAACACCATCATTCCCATACCCAAAAAGAAGAGAGCTGAGAAGTGCGAAGAATTTAGGACCATAAGCCTGACGACACATGTGTCGAAGATTCTGACTAGAATCATTTACAGGAGAATAGAACGAAGAGCAGAAGAATTCCTGCATGAGGACCAATTTGGATTTAGGAAAAGCAGGGGCACAAGGGAAGCAATTTTGGCACTTAGGATGATCATAGAGAAGAGATTGGAGAAAAACAAACCGACTTTCATACCGACAACACAGCATTTGTCGATTTAGAAAAGGCATTTGATAATGTGGAATGGAATTCAATGCTTAGAATTCTGAAAGAAATTGGCGTACTCTACAATGATCGTAGAATTATTCATAGTTTGTATAAAAACCAAGTAGCTGTGATCAAATGTGGACCAAACGGTGCAGAAGCAAGAATAAGAAAAGGGGTGAGACAAGGTTGTGCGCTTTCCCCTTTAATTTCTAATGTTTACATAGAGAAAGCCATCAATGAAATCAAGGAGAAAGCTTCGGGTGTCAATATCCACAGAGAAAAAATTAGCATGCTGCGATTTGCTGACGACATAGCAGTCATAGCCGAGACAGAGAAGGATTTAAAGAAGACGTTGACAAAGATGGAAAGGACAATGGCCAGATATCAGCTGAAAATCAACAAAAAGAAGACTAAGATATTAGTTTGCAGCAAAAGAGAGGAGGCTAAAACAAACATCAACCTAGGAAAGCATAAGCTTGAAGAGGTGAACGAGTTTTCTTACCTGGGAAGCCGAATTACCAGCGATGGACGGAGCAAGAAAGAAATACACAGTAGAATAGCGCAGGCGAAGAGGGCCTTCTACAAAAAGAAAAATCTTTATACAGCTGAAAATAGAAGTAAGGAAACAATTCATCAGATGCTACATATGGAGTATGTTTCTCTATGGAAGCGAGGCTTGGACGTTGACAGCAGCAGAGAAGTCAAGAGTGGAAGCATTCGAAATGTGGTGCTACCGAAGAATGATGAAGATAAAATGGATTGACCGTGTGAGTAACGAGGAAGGGCTAAGAAGAGTGGGAGAAAAGAGAAACCTCCTAAAAACCTTATGCAGAAGAAGGGACAACTTAGTTGGACACATTTTGAGGCACGATGGTCTGATGAAGACAATCGTTGAAGGACAAGTGGAAGGGAAAAAGGGCAAGGGACGGCCCTGAATGAGTTATATAGGACAGGTTATAAAGGATGTAAAAGAGAAGAAATATGTAGCTATGAAAAGATTAGCAGATAGGAGAGAGAAATGGAGAGCTGCGTCAAACCAATCTTAGGATTGTTGACTTATGATGATAGGTAAAGGTATTCGATTACCTCTTGACATACAAAATTACCATTTAAAATAACCTTTTGGGTGATTGGCAGTTGGTAGGGAAATTTCATGGCTTATGACTCAAATTTTGTATTTATAACATGAAAACTTATTCATTGCTGTCAAAAAAATTACAAGAAAAAATATAACCAAGGGACTACTGATAGCAAATGGTATTACATGACAACAGTTGTAAAAAGGAGAAAAGCTACTAAGAATTTCAACTAGAATAAATGTAAACATTATAGTAAATATTTTTGATTGCAGACAATTTGAATGTAAATGATTTTACAAAGGAACCCAAATGCAACATACCCACACCATTGGTTCACTTGTCAAATATGCACTACTTTTGTCCTTCTAAGAGACGCAGAGAGCTGACGAATGTCACAGCATAATTTCAGGAATAGGTAACACACAGGTGAGAATAGAGCAATGTTTTGGACTGATTAATTTCTTAATGCTCTTATAATTAGTTTATTCTTCAAATCCAGAGCTCCACCTTTAGGAGAGTCAAAGCATATGAGTAAGGTCATACAAAAGGTCCCTATGCAGTAAAACTATCAGTTCCTTCATATGAATTGTACCAATTTTATGCAATAACCAATAAACTGGGGCAACCTTACTCATGTTCTTATCCCTGAATTTCCCTCTACTACTTCTCATTTGCAATCCACCTCATGACACTCTCGCTGAGTTTGCTTTCAAAAGAAAGCGTTGTCCACAGAGGAAAATGAATTTGAAGTGCTTGGTTTCCGCTAGCTCTGAGAGGTGGATCATCAGAGGCACATCTACTTTTGTGGCCCACTGTGCATCATTATTCCTATGGAATTATTTTTACAATTTAAATCCCAGAAAATCTTAATCACTTGATTGAAAATTATTTAGTATGTACTTACAAAATAAAAAACAGAATATTCACCAAATTTTTTTACAATTACTATAATTATGCATGGATGCAAAAGACAGAGTTCAAAGAAAAGACATCCTTTCCACTTCATCAGGTATTTATGTACTGAGAATTGTACTCACTCAACAAATGTATCAGGATTTATCTTCATATAATTCCCACACCAAGAGAGGTCCAATTTTTGAATGAAATTAAATCGACTCTGGAGAGAAGTGAGGGCTTTATCAGATACACAATACCAATATGGCTGGAATGAAAAAAATATCAAGAATACATTCAACATTTTACAAATATTATGATGAGATCAACTTCAAGGATTTACTAAAACAGCAAACTCAGAAATTTAAAGCCATTGAAAAATCTAACATGTTGACTCCTTTCTGTGATTGACATAAAATGAAGGATTTTACGTGAAAAACTGATGAATCTTACCACAGTTCAGATTTTGCTCATGGTAAGTACAAAAACAATTTATTTATGAGTCCATGAGCATTTTTTTCCTAGGCATATCATAAAACAGATTTCTTAAATTCATGAAGGACCAGAATCTTAAATAAAAAAAGACTGCATAGGGCTGTTCTACAATGTCTGATATGAGAGTACATATCTTATCACAGCATTTAATTAATCAATATTATTGGGATTTCTTCAAATAATTTGGAAGACATAACAATAATAAATTTTACTAATACCAGGATGTGATTACACATACATATGGGACTAGTCAGAAAGTATACAGATCTAAATTATCAATACAATACATTAAGATAGTAAAAATGTATTCACAGAATACATACATTGGTACTCAAACTCATTAATGCCACAACTATTCACTTATCGGAGCAAGAATAATTTGACGGTAATATGTGATTATGATATCTTTACTCAGAGGCAATCCAGGAGAAATATAAGACTACTGTAACTAGAAACGAACCAAAACAATCCATGTGGTGCACCACTTACTTTCACCAATACTGTATGATCCAAAGGTCTTCACACAATGGGCACATGTCTATATAATCATGGACCACAGAAAATAATGAAAAATAAAATTATGTCCACTTTTTCAAGATTAAAAATATTTATTAGATTTTCCATGCAGTAGTGTTAATGATATCCTTGACAAATAATGAATCCTTGTGCATAATGACAAGTGTGCACAGCACATGGACATGGGAGCTTATATTTTTTACGATAATTCTTATATCATTGTAACTTTTACATATACATAATTGCTGTAGAATAAATGCATTATTATATTGTTACTATTATTCAATACATACCTTCAAACTTATTTCAATGTACAAAAATGGGTCCATTGAAGCATTATGAAAATGGCTGTTAACTTGTGAGCATCTGCATAGTGACTTCAAATCCAGATATCCAAATATTTTTATCATGGTTTCATGCTACAAAAGTCAAACAAAGAGGTTGTTCAATATTGCTCATTAATGAGGTACATATTGTAAATGATAAACTAGGTTAGTGATAAGAATGCTTAAGAACTAAACAGCTATCTAAAATAGATAAACAGTAAAAATTGACTTGGTGGTTTCTGGCGATAGGTACTTTATGGAATTTGCTGAACATTTAGGATGAATTAAATAAGATGGCATTAACTGTGGAGGTGTTTTAATAAAAATTCTGTGGAAAAACAAATTATAATTTCATTCATCAAAGAAAAAGTAAAAATTGAATTCAAATTTGTAACGTGAATAATAAATATGAAAAATGATAATGCAATTACTATTCCAAAAAATGCTCACACAAAATTTAACGGCTGGAGTATGAATAGAGTATTAACTTCACTGACAGATACATAAAAGGGCAGAGTAGGTACCAATTAGCTGACATTCAATGAACCAACCATTGGAATACATACATATTTGTCAAGTAGATGCTCATTAAGTCCCCTGCCTACATCCCCAACCCTAATCCCATGCAATGATGCTTACTTCCTCCCTTGCAGACACAACTGTTCGTATTGGCAAAACTGCAGCATTTTACCCACACAACAGGTTTTCATGCACCAAGGATCTAATTATTTGCATGAAATTTGTGTTGTTATGGTCTTGAGTCTTCCGAATCACTGCTTTCATTTGAGTAAAAATGGCTAGCAAACTTACCTTTCTTACGTAACCTATACACATTTGAAAAGTTTCTCTCGGAAATATTTTTACTCACCAATGAGTAAAATGATTTTAATGGTTTAATTTACAGGTGTAGAGGAATATCATCAATTTAGAAATTTCTCATTAGCTGAAAATCATTGAAATAGCTTCCGGGAGATTGGGACTAATAAGACTTTGACTCTTTTTTAATTTAGGGAGAGGCATTTAGGGATACAGAACATCTAAATAAAGAAATCTTCTTCTTTGCTCTGACTGAAATTCGCCAAGTTTTCCTTTCCACTCTGCCTTTCATAATACATACATACTTTGGGTTATCCTTCAACACTATTTTTGGCTTGCCTATATGCGCACTCCTTTTACCCAATGAAAACTTTTTGAGAGTACTCATATTCATAAATATATTTTGCTTTTTACTCATTATTTTCTGCATCACCTGCAGTTTCCAATGAATGTAATAAAGATAGAAATATGTAGATTTGGAATTTAGTAGCCTGTGGATATGAAGAGAAAAATCAATAGGTGCTCCAGCTAGCAAATCAAATTTAACCTGTTAATTATTTCATATTAATGATCACATGACAATTGATTTTCGTTAATTCATATCAGTGAGAACTTCAGGCTTGACTTTGTGAAACCTCTCCTTATTGGAAATAAAGGAATAAAACTTTGTCAGGTTCACTATTATATTAATATGGGCACGGCCCTGGCTTCGTAATATAGTTACATCTTCAGGTGTCATCTAACAGGGGGGGTGGTCTCCTAATTCTATCCCCCTACACCCATTCCCTTGACTCTTTGTCTAGGCACTGAAGCTGTATGGGGTTATTTATTTCAAACAAATAATCAGCGGTTTTCCCCCAGATTGGAAGCTATTGTCAACTTACACGGAATATTTTCCATTATATTGCTTGCCATGTTATTTTCAAGATGAATATAAGATATAAGTGTGAATTTGTTTCTTAAGTTAATAATTAGGGATGGTCGGATCAGTTACCTCAGATCCAAAGTCGCGGAAGACATTGGATCTGGATTCGAAATTTTAAATAATATCTTCAGTGAATGCAACACTCCATAAGGGTGGAAAGAGTTCCGATTCTCTCTTCGAATGCACCGTCGCATGCAATTCTTACCCAACTCATGAACCGTTTTGTTTGAAAGCTCTCGCAGAGGTTACGTAGGAGAATTTCAGCCGTGGAAAATAAGAAAGGCAAAATACGACTGACAAATAGTGTTACTCTTCCCAAGAGATCCAACAATCATCGGGGGAATCTCAGAGTTATAGGATAATAACTACGTCAAAAGTAACTACGTCGCAGATTTCAGAAAACCAATCTTGGCCGTCCATCAGCCCGTGCCTCTGTTGTTTTTTTTCCGAAGTCACAAAGACCATAAATCAATCAAACGTGAGCCTTCTGAAAATGCACATTTTTAAGATGAATATGTACTTCATTCTGTGCTTGATTACGTTGAATTAATTTCAAAATCATCATTTTCACTGGCCAACAATAGAGTGGTTTGATGAAGCTCTCCATTCAGCTAACCTTTCTACATATCTGCGTAATTCTTCTCCTTCACATCCTTCTTTACCTGTTCCATATATTTTATTCAAGATCTTCCTTTCCTGTTCTTGCCATCCACTTGTCCCTCGATGATTGTCTTCATCAGTCCATCATGCCTCAAGATATTGCCGATTAGGCTGTTTCATCTTCTTATCAAGGTTATTATGAGGCTTCTCTTCTTGCCTACTCATCCTTTCCTACCCAGATAGTCCATTTGATCCTCATCATTTCTCTGTAGCACCACATTTTGAATGCTTCCACTCTACTTTCACTGCCCGAGCCTCACAAATTATTTTTATTTGACATTAGTTAAGACTAGAGATTAAGATTATGTATTACAAAGGAGCCAAACTCCACAATTCACTCCCTCAAAATATTAAGAAAATCAGCATTTTTAATAAAAAAACCTCTGTATTCTATTGATGAATTTTATGCTCTATGTAAGGAAAAACTTAAATGAGTAAGGGTAACTATATTATTTATATACATATATTATGCCTTTACCACTGATTTAAATATTGTCCTGATATATCTTTAATTGTCATTTGTGTACATACTGTGTTCTATTGCCATCATTTGTTTGTGTTTTTATGCTTTATGTAATGTATTCCACTTGACGAAACTATGCAATTGTATTGCCTTCAGTGAATAAATTATTATTATTATGTACTAGAACCATACTTGATCTCATGCTTTACATGCAGCATCAAGACTTCCTTTTCCAGAAATCTCTGTTTCACTGCATTACGCAACTTCATTGATTCTTTGTCTTGTAGATGTGTCTTTTCTTGCAAGCATCATAACAATCTTCACAGGTTATTTCAAATGATTGGTGGCTATGACTGACCCATCCAGTATGTAATTAAACATTTAGGAGCGTAAGCACAGCAGGAGCTGTCTGTAAGTCACTGTCACCTGGCTTGAATCTGGCAAGCTTCTTTGAATCGCACATTTAGCAATCAAGAGGCTGATGCACTACTTAATGGAATTCACATTGCTACAGTCAACATTTTGTACTGGATTTAGCCATATTTTAATGCAGAAACATGTTTGACCTAACTTAAACAAATTTTCTCACAATTTAAAAAAATACCTTGATATCTGCCAAGACCCTCTTCCCTAATGAAAATGAAAAAGCAGGAGCAATTTCCACAATTTTACATTTATTAATACGACCGGTTTCGCTTTTCAGCATCATCAGGTACAAAAATATCAAGTGCGCTGATATTTTAAGATATTTTTGTACCTGATGATGCTGAAAAGCGAAACCGGTCGTATTAATAAATGTAAAATTGTGGAAATTGCTCCTGCTTTTTCATTTTCATTATGTCACGTTTCCACTCCATCTCGCCTGAAACCTCAGACTATACCCTCTTCCCTGATGAGATTGGCTAAAACTTGTCCTAACTCCCTCAACACCTCTCATAATAAATGGGCTCCTCCAGAGTATATATGCACCCAAAGTTTTAAAATATTTACACACCATGAAAAAAGACAAAATAGAACTGGTTGAGCGCAACATCTTAAGCAGGTGATACTTGAACATGACTGGTTGAGATTCAGCTCAACTCCATTTGAACCTCACTACATACTTTCTTTTGTGGCATACAGAGACCTTTGGCTCTTACAGTTGCACGCAGGTTATAGTTTAAAAGTGACTTTGAAGGAAATGAAAGTAAGCAAGCCTCAAATATTCCAATGAAGAGTGTTCATAAAAGAATTATGCATACATTTAAAAAATTAAAGTTAAGTGGATTACCGGAAGGGCTCTGAATGGATCATCAGGCATGTTAAGCATTGAGGAAGAATTTTCTCCCGAATCTTTAAGAATCTTGGGAAATTCATCTTGAAGAAAGCTGGAGAAGTTGGAAGACAGATCCACCTGTAAATAATTCAATAAGTTTTAGAACAATAGCTGCATGCAATCCACCAACTTAAGAAGACTTTGGGGGGGGGGGGAAGAAGGGAAAGGGGAAGGAACATTTTAGATCAATAAAATACCATAACATAGAGACTTTATTTTTTGGTAGACAAAATATTCATCACAATGTTTTACATGGTGAACACATAACATTTATGGAACTATTGTTGCTGTAAGAAGTCAATAAAACTATTCATTAGCAATGATTTTACATTTGGAAAGGTCCAAAACACTTAATTCAGTAGGTAAGTGAGCAATCTAATTCTGTTTAGGGGATATTTTTTCACTGAGAGAATTGGAGGGGAGGGGCTGAGAGACGTCCAAAGGGGAAGAGGGAGTGTAAGGACCTCAACAAAGTACAGACTGATGTCCGACACAATACATAGTGGCAACTGACTACACAAAATAAAAACTGCATGACATGTGAGGTTAAGTGTTAATGGGTTTCCAACCCCGTCAGGTCTTCAGCTTCTGATTTTTCATAGATGGAACATATGCACCATTTTTTTATTAAGGCACATACTTTATTTGTTGAAAATATTGGATCTTAGGGGTCTCTTAATGTTATATTTAAAATACATAAAAGAGTTGTTCGGCTTATGTGCAATGCACCCTTCAATGTGCCATGTCGCCCTCTTTTTAAAAACTTTGCATCCTGCCTCTTCCTTGTGTCTATATATATGCTGCAATCACCTGTGCTAAACTGAATCTCTCCAGTTATAGCCGAAATGACTTCTATCACAGTTATAACACCAGAAGTGCTACAAACCTACACCAAACCTATGTCAGGACTAGACATACTGCACTAGGACCGAAAAATATGGGCCTTATACTATTTAGCAAGTTACCCTCTGAAATAAAAAACTGTGAATCGAAAAGTTCATTCAAGTATGCACTTAATCAATATTTAAAAATAAATATCTTCTACTCAGTCGACGAATTTATGCAGCACACATAACTTGCATTAATTATATCTTGACCTGGTATGTATTTGTTTGAAAATTGCTGGATAGTTTACTAAAGTACTTGTATTAAAATGTGTCTATGTGTATATATTTCATTTTTTGTATTGGGTTAATATTTTCTGTATTTGTAAATGACGAATCCCAGATCTACACATGTTTGTATGGTCTTTGGAGAATAAATTCTATTCTATTCTCTTAGGGTTTATGCTAAAAAATTGACCATGCATGTTACAGCAGTCGTGTATGTGTCGCGAGATAAGGAGCAGAGCGTTTAGCTCCCTTACTTTAGCTTGAGGTCCGTGTATCCTGTCAAGAGAAGCTGCCCTTGTTTCACTCTTTAAGTGGCCGCACGGTTGAGACCCATCGAATTACCCTTTCCAAGTTTGCATTTAAAGAGTTGAAAGAGACAGAATGGTAGAAGTGGGGTGCCACAGTATCTTGAATTCCTTCAGAAACTGTTTCATTTGGACAATAGGTTTCAAGATTTCAGGGCTGGAGGGCGCACCGGGATATGTCCCGGCGGCCCAGCACGCACCTGCTTCGTGCCTAACTATGTACACATAAATCAATTGCAGTTTGTTCTTCTCGCTAAAACTCGAAAATGGCTATACCGATTTGGCTAATTTTGGTTAAAAAATATTTGTGGAAGTAAAAACATTAGATGCTCGTCCCATCTTTTAACCACGTTTTTCTAATCATTGTGTTACACATAATAGGGTAATTTCCTTCATCAAAGAAAACGAAAGGCATTGATTGCGATTCGTTACCCACCATTAGTGTATTCATAATATACAAATTATTTCGTTTTAGAAATACCGGTTTAGACGAATGGCAATGGTCCATTTTTATCCTCATTTGAAAAGGGCCAGATTGGCGCCCATGCGATGCCACTCCACGTGACGTCACAGGGACCTAGTTTCTATAGGAGAAGATAGGAGTTATACATCATCTGAGGTTACCAATGCATGCATGAGGCGCAGAGCTCAGGGAAACATGTCTCAATAATCACCTATTAAAACTGGCTAAGGTCGGAAAGTTTTCTTCGTTTGATAAGGTATTAATAACCCTTATTTAAGCCAAGCGCTACCAGCCAGCAGGGTACTCAGCTACCCGCTAGCAGCCTGCGTCGTATCAGCGCTAAGCCTCGCCTCAAGGTCACCTCACAGGGCGGCAGCGGGAACCAGAAATACGTCGTACGGAGAGATTTCCCGGCATTCATGCTTATGCGTCGCGTTTTCGCGCGACGCATAAGTATGAATGAACTTTTTCACTTTTCATTTAATCGCGAAAAATACATATCGTCATTAAAAAATCTAAAAGCGTGAAATACGTACTCCAGGAGTAATAATCTTTCGATTTAGGCAATAAAAAAATAATAGGAAACCACCCTATTATGTCAACAAATAAGTACCTATACCTACCATTGTTTTTGGTCTTTATGTACCATTAATGCCCCATTACCATCAAATGCGGTCATTAAATAAAACTTCCTTACAATGCAAATGAATATAAAACTTCATCTACGTTAACTACGACACAATTGCAATAGAGTTCATCACTTTAATGCTTTCTGATAAATTATATTCTTTTATGTTTGTATTACACATGTTTAATACAAGTTTTGGAGGAAGGGTTACTTCAACAAGATAAGTGCATTTGTTCAGCATGGAAATATAAATTAAGATATTAAGAGAGGAAAAAAAAACAATAATGCAGAAGATTATAAGTGCAATGAATAATGAAATTTCAGCTCCTCAACAACATAGACTAGAACCCTTAGCTATTCAATGAAAGATAGACAATAACTAATGTGTGAACAGAAAACAATGACACATGTAGGGAGGTGGGTGCCCAAGTTGATGTACGTATATGAATGAATTGCCTTTTTTGACCTATCATATAACCGTTTGTACTGTCTTATTGCACCCACAAAACAGGCAATGTTTGAAAACTTCGTGGCTTGACACATGGAAAAAATGGCTTATCATTAACAGTAAAAGATTGTGGTTATGTAAGCTGCCAATTTTAGGAATACTGAAGAACAAGTTACTGAAAGCCATTTCAGCGAAGAATTTCAATCTACATATCTTCCTACAATTCCATGAATTTTGGAAAACCTTCATTTCACAAAAAATATACTTTATAAATTAGGCATGGACAAAAGTGGTGTGTACTCATTAAAATGCAACTTTTGTAACAATAGGACTATTGGTCAAACAGGATGGAAATTTTCAATTAGATGTATCAAGAAGCGTGCTGGCAATGGTATGCAACTGGTTATCAATCATCTATCTTCCCTAAGCATCTTGAATGCAGTCACAGCCACAGTTTTGATGAGGAAATTTTACATGCAGAAAATAAAATCATTGTCATTCTGGATGTTGGAATTAGTAATCTTGATTTAAACTCGTGCCAAGTTCTGTTTGCACAGTGTGTTTCAGCTGTTTCTATTTTATTTGTGTGCTTCTTTTGTTTGTCTGTATAAGTTTCCACTTCCGGTTTTTCAAATGAAGATTTCACACCTATACAGCGCCATGTGTTAATTATTTAATTATCCTACCCAATCCTAACAGGTTATGGGCCCAGCAGTCGCGTGAATTAATTCATTTTGTGATGGGATTGTTACTAACGAAGTTAAATAGCAGGTCGATTGTTATCTTCGTGGAAAAGTGACTTGTATGTATATCGCTACGGACCGCATGGTGCCATTCTCGAATTTTACTTTTAGTTCGTGGCCTTTTTTTTGTTTGCTGTAGTTACTAAAAAAAAAAAAAAAGGGTGATATGGCTGATGACGGCAGCAGAAGTGCAGGTGGGAGTGCAGTTTCAGGAGTCATAAAGAAATTGACCGGCATGAGTGACTACCAGGATTGGAAGTTCCAAGTGAGCAATTATCTGGAGCACCAAGACTTGTGGGAGTGCATTGAGCCTGAAGGTGGCGATGTATCTACTGTAAATCCTAAGAAGGATCGGAAGGCAAAGGCAGCAATTTGTCTTTTAGTGGAGCCGAGCTGTTATGCCCACGTCAGGAGCGCGAAAACGGCGAAAGAAGCTTGGGATAACTTATGCAAAGCGTACGAGGACAAGGGATGGGGCAGAAGGATCAGTCTTCAAAGGTCCCTGTGGCAGTGTCGGCTAGAGAACTTTAAGAATATGGAGCAGTATATAGCCAATGTAATGTCCTTGTCACAGCAACTGGCGGACATAGACGCCAAAGTGACTGACGATTGGCTGGCTTCTATTCTTTTGAGTGGACTGACTGCCGACTACAGCCCCATGATTATGGCTCTTGATAACTCAGGAATGGAGATAACCACTGAGCTCGTTAAGAGAAAATTGCTTCAGGAGTGGAGCAGGAAAGGGTCGACAAGTGCGGAGTCGGAGGAGACGGCCATGTACTCTGTCTGCAAAGAAAAGAAAAGGAAACCCTTCGTGCTCAAGTGTTACCGGTGTCACCAACCGGGGCACAAATCGACAAACTGTCCAAAGAAACCATCCCAGACGGACCAAACAAGTGAGAAAAAGGGTGGATGTCTTCTGACAGCTCTGTCTGTAAGCGTAAATCCTGGCGATTGGTATGTGGACAGTGGCGCGACGGCGCACATGTCTCCAAGGAAGGATTGGTTTTGTGGTTTTTCCGAAGACTCGAGTGGGTTGGAGGTCAAAGTGGCGAATAATCAAGTGGTACGCAGTGGTGGTAGTGGCAAAATCAAAGTGGAACTTTGCTCTGAGTCCGATATAAAGGAAATAGCCGATGTTATATTTGTGCCGGGATTGACGACTAACTTGTTGTCAGTTAGCAAAATGGTTGCAAATGGGTTTTCTGTAGTTTTTACGGAAGGCAAGTGCTTAATCCTTCGAAAAACTGCTCAAATCAAAGGTGATATAGTGGCTTCAGCAACAGATACCGGGGGCCTGTACAGACTCGATGTCAAGTCAGTTGGAAAGGGCAAGCCTCCTAGTAAATGTGAGAAGGCAAAGGAGTTGGGAGAGAAGGCTAACCTCACGAGCAGTGAGGATTCACAGCAATTGTGGCACAAGAGGCTTGGTCACGTCAATAGTAAAAGTATGAATCTCTTACGGAAAGGTCTGGCAGATGGTCTGAATTACGTTGATAGTGAGACTGACCACCCTTGTATTTCATGTATTAAGGGTAAAATGTTCAAAGCTCCTTTTAGAGGAAAGGGACCCAGAGGAATGAGAAAACTGGACCTTGTGCACTCTGATTTATGCGGGCCAATGCAAGTTGATTCATATGGAGGGGCAAGGTACTTCATGACAATGATAGATGATTTCACCAGGAAGTGCTTTGTATACTTTTTGAAGAGGAAAAGTGAAGCATTCCTCAAATTCTGTGAATTTAAGGCTGCAGTGGAGAATGAGACCGGAGAGAGCATAGTTCATCTACGCACTGATAATGGAAGTGAATACTGTAATGAAGAATTTAAGAGGTATTTGCTGAAGTGTGGAATAAAACACCAAAGGACTGTGCCGTATACACCCCAACAGAATGGTGTTGCTGAGAAGGCGAATCGATCTATCATGGAAATGGCTCGTACTCTCCTCCAAGATGCTGGATTGAGTAGGTGTCTTTGGGCGGAGGCTGTAGGTACAGCTGTTTACTTGAAAAATCGGCTTCCAACCATGGCTGTTCCTGAGAAGACCCCGGAGGAAGTGTGGACAGGGATGAAAGTGTCTCTAAGTCATTTAAGGGTGTTTGGATGTGCAGCTTTTGTACACATACCACAAGAAAGCCGTAAGAAACTTGATCCAAAGGCCAAGGAAATGATTTTTGTTGGGTACAGTGTGCATGAAAATGGCTATCGTCTAGTAGATGCTGAGAACCTACATAAGCTGACTCGCGCTCGTGATGTGATTTTCATCGAGAATCGTTTCCCAAGTAGCAGTATTGTGAGAGACACTGAGCACCAGCAGTGGATACCATCTGCGACAGATTTGTCTCTTGACACAGGAAGCTGTGGGGAAGGCGTACGAGAAGGCGATGACACCGTGATCCAAATGGAGGGATCACAAGCTGCAGAATCAACCACCAATGAGGGCAGTGATGATGCAACAATTCCAGAGACTTCACCTGATGGTGCAGGCATATCAGAGACTCCAAGTGGTGAAGGGGGTGTGGAAGTTGAGAGGAAGTATCCATTGAGGAACAGGTATCAAAAGGATTTTTCTGATTATATTTTGTTTCAAGTTGCTTGTGATGCTGAGGTGCCTAGAACTGTAACTGAGGCATTATCATGCAGTGAAAGTTCTGAGTGGAAGAAGGCAATGCATGAGGAACTTCAAGCGTTAAAATTGAATGATGCATGGTCATTAGTTGATTTACCTTCTGGGCTAAAGGCAATTCAGTGTAAATGGGTATTTAATAAGAAGAGGGATTGTGATGGCCGAGTAACTAGGTTCAAGGCAAGACTAGTAGCTAAGGGATGTACACAAAAATATGGTGTTGATTATGGGGAAACTTTCTCGCCTGTAGTAAGACATTCTACAATCCGGGTTTTGTTTGCAATGGCTGTCAAATTTCATTGGGTAATTGTTCATTGGGATGTTGTTACTGCTTTCTGGAATGGAAAACTGAGTGAAGATATTTACATGGTTCAGCCTGAAGGGTCTGTTACTAAGGGTTTAGAAGGGAAAGTTTGTAAGCTTAAAAGAGCATTGTACGGTGACAACCAGTCGGCTCAGTTTATTGCTAATAATGCAATGAATCATCCTCGGACGAAACATATAGACATCAAGCATCATTTTGTGCGTGATGCAGTGCAACGGAAGGACATTGTTTTAAAATATGTGCCTACTGAGGAGATGGTAGCTGATTGTTTAACCAAAGGATTGAGTAGTGCCAAGTTGTGCAAATGTTTGACTGGCTTGTGTTTAATTGAGAAGGCTTGAATGTTAATGTTACGTTTATCTAGATTAAGGTGGCGTGTTGGAATTAGTAATCTTGATTTAAACTCGTGCCAAGTTCTGTTTGCACAGTGTGTTTCAGCTGTTTCTATTTTATTTGTGTGCTTCTTTTGTTTGTCTGTATAAGTTTCCACTTCCGGTTTTTCAAATGAAGATTTCACACCTATACAGCGCCATGTGTTAATTATTTAATTATCCTACCCAATCCTAACACTGGACAATAATGAACCAACTTCAATCTCACTTTTTTAGTCACATTAACAAAACTATGAATAATGCTAATAAAAGACAACAATGATTTGGTGCCAACATAACACTGAATTGTGTTGGAAAATTTTTCCAGATATAACTATTTGTTTCCAGAAAAAAAGCCACAGCAAGGCACCTTAGAAAATAAGGATTGGCTCCCTCTGGATACATTAAATTTTGATTGAGCCAACTTTCCACAACTGGCAAATCAAGATTACCAAATAAGGAATATGAATGCATACGTACATAAATAAAAAATAGGGAATATGAATACATGCATAACACTTACCAGTACCTTAAAAGTATTCCTTATAAAGAAGTACTAGGATGAAAACTAATCACCAGTGCAACAAAAGCACATACCTGAGGGATCTCGTTAATTTTTAAACTCAGAATCTGTTGCATTAAAGAATTATCATGGCTTAGATCATCATCCTTGTAAAATCCAATAGGTTCTCTTGTTCCAACCAATAGTACTGCATCTATTTCTGGATAATAGTCGTGCTGAGACTGGTCAAATTCCAATTTAATGATCCTAAACGGAAGCAATTACAGGAAAAAATTAAAGGAGTACATAGGTACTTCACACCAGAGAAAATGAAAAAATAGTAAAAGTCACCTTTCTAACATATTCTTGTATCTTTCATTCAATTATCCAATAAATCTTGTCACGCATACAAACTAAAGAAGGAAATTTTCCAAGAAAACGTCATTCCACCTGACATGGATTTGACCCACAGACTATCAATTGGCAGTCACACACGTTACACCAATAATCCATCGTCATCATCCAAAGGAATCGTCGATTGCCATCTACCAAACATGTGTACATAAAAGCTTGAATCATTCGATGCTTGACCTAACACAAGACCAATAATGCTATAGACTTCAAGATTTAGAGCATGGTGTGATCATGAGAGCTAGGACTCCTACATTGTCGCCAGAATCATAGCTGATTCAGAGATTGCTCTCACTATTCATAAAAAGGAGAATTCTTTATCTTCCTACACCTGAAGATACAAGAAGTAAGGAAACAATTCATCAGATACTACATATGGAGCATGTTTCTTTATGGAAGTGAGGCTTGGATGTTGACAGCAGAAGAGAAGTCAAGAGTGGAAGCATTTGAAAAGTGGAGCTACCAAAGAACAATGAAGGTAAAATTAATCGACCGAGTAAGCAATGAGGAAGTGCTGAGAAGAGTGGGAGAAAATAGAAGTCTTCTAAAAACCTTGGAGAAGATGGGACAGCTTAGTTGGCCATCTCGGGAATCAATTGTCATATGATTCAAGTTGTAATGGCCTGAAATTCGGAGGCCATTTACAAAATATTTCGCAAAGGACAGGGCTGTTTGCGAGGCAGAGGACGCTGCACAAACAGCCCTGTTTGTCATAAAATGAAAGATCTGGGAGGAGGGAGAAGGAAGGCGATGACCGAAGGACTGGCAAATAAGAATAAACACCATTAATAGAACGCTCTAACGCGGCGACTAACGCTCTAACAATGTAGGAGTCCTAATCGCGGGTTCTAACCTTCCGAGAAGGGGAGTTTAGTTTAAAAGATATCTTTCAGCGAAATACCCCCACCTTGACTTTTTGAACGTCTCTACGTCATTCGGGAGACACTATATAAAGGTAAAACCGTAAAGAATAGGGGTTGGTTGGTCTTCTTCTACTTCGGGGTGAAGTTTCGTTCACGGAAGGTGTGATTTTGCACGTCGTGATTATCTTAAACTCTTGTCTCTCGCCTACTTGGCTCGTCAGTGCCCGCTTCACGGGCTCTCTTGCTTTTGCTTTCACTCTCTTCGTTCCTTGCTCTCAGGCCCTTCTGGTGGGCGACAATTTTCCGTACTTGCAAAATTCAAAATTCACATTCCCTTCCCCCTTCGGGAACTTGGGAAATTCCTTGCGCCCTGTCCACAGCTAGGCCAGCATTTGCCAGTCCGTTGGTAGCCGCCACCCAGTATCCAGCCATCTCCTGCCTCTCCGAGGGTTTTTTTGGTGCCACAAGCCGCAACTAAAGGTACAGTTCCTTTTTCTTTTTAATAAAATGCAATCGATGTGCTATCAATGATACCCGACGCCAAGGGCAAGAGCCCATGTTACACTCGTTTGGATTCGAGTCCCGGCTTACCCCGGGGTCGGGTCGCGACAAAGTCTTTAAGTCACAAGTCTACATTGTGGCACAAAAGATTAGGTCTCTGCCTCAGTGAATTTATTGCTAGGCAACAACAGACATTTTTTTAATGCTTCTCATACATATTTCAATCCTGTCAAGTGCATAGTCGTGAACAACAGACCTTTGAATAGACTTCTTTGAAGCCCATTCTCCCTAGTGTTGCCATCCATGGTAGACCACAAAGGTCTAACATCTTTTAACTGTTGTCTTGGGGATGACTTAATGGAATTTTCTTATCACTTTGAATAATAGGCTCATTGTAACATAGGTTGTCTTGTAATACTTATCAAAGTTATTCTTACTGTGTACCAAACATACGTGGTTTGATTTCTGGTCCAGGAGAATTTTTCCCCAAGGCAATTAATGAGAACTCCTCATATTTCTTCATTTTAAAGTGAATAATACATGGAATGAATGTAGTTGATAAGGCAGGCATAACCCTAAAGGAGATGAGCACATCATTACTTCCAAATTGCACAATTTCCAGTGCCCCCGTGCCTCCCATATGTATCCGCCACTGCCTTGGAAAGGAAATTTTATCTCCACTATCAGATACTCCATCCATAAGAAATCAAGTTAGGTCAAAGGTGATGAGCTGACTAATACACAGGCCAAGTTTATCACAAAAAATAATAATATATTCTGTTGGTAGTTAGAGATTATGATGAGTGTATAATTATTCATGGTTTGAAACATAATGCCAAACATTCTATATTCTTTGCACACGACAGCAATCAAATGTAAAATAATTGGAATATTTTGTTCTCTCACTTCTCTTTAGAGCTGCACTAAATCAATATGTAGGTGAATTTGAACAAATTTTACTTTCAACACTGTCATCCACATGGGAGCAAAGATATAAGCATCTAGAGAGGAAATTCTAGGCAAGAAAATCATTTGCTAGCCTAGGATTTGAGCATGTATCCTCCAGTCATATGCTAAGAGTTACATCACGCTTAACAGAGGATTTCCAAAAGGGTTAACCAAATAAGCTACGAGTGTGATCAGGTGATTATGCAGCAAAGGGGACGTGCTCCTGATTCTTATGCTACTGGTTACATACCCAACTAAAGGAAGCGAGAGGGGAAGGTCACAAAACACCATTCCCAGACGAGAAGCAGAAAAGGGATTGTTAAAGGGGAGGAGGAGAGGGATGGGAGAGGGGGTATGGGATTTTAGAATCATAACGAGGCAGGGATGCAGGTAAGGGGGACTCAGCTACCCCCTCAAATGAGGAAAATGAAGAATCATGCACAAGGAAATAGTTGCAACATGCATTGATACTGCGTCATTTGAATAATTTTTCATACATATTTAAATAAAAAATATAATGGGGAGTCCTTCTTTAAAATGAATTACTTAACACGTTCCCTGCTGTGGACTTTTAGACGAATTCGCCAATTGCGTGGACGTGTTTTTCTATTTTATTTCGTTTTAATACTTGGATCCTTTCCATTTGAGTCTTTGTGTGCATTTGGCCACGCACGCCATGCTGCTCATGTCAAATACACATTGCCGAAGTAGCTGTGACCAACAGCGTGCTATGATCAGCCAAAAGAAAGGCTAATTCTTCGGTCATAATGACCGAAGCGGCGTGGAGACGAAGTGCATGTTCAGGTCATTATGACCGAAGCAGCGCTGAACGTGTTAACCTAACCATATTTTATTCTTGACCCCACAACTAATTTTCTAATCATTATGTTAACTTATTACTAAGCATTGTTGTTGTAAGAGATGGAGTAAGGAAAAAATCTAAGTGCCAACAATGGGTAAAGGGATAGAAGTGGTGGGACTAGCATTCGATGAAAGAATAGTGAGGCTGACTTTTGAACAATGAGTTGAAACATGTACCTACTAGGTTAAATAAACTCTGCAGAAAGTGATCCATGTTTTTCAAATTTGTAGGAAGAAAAAGTGCCAATAGAAGTGAGAGAAAATTGACACCCCAATAAAACTCAGAAAAGAATATGATAGAGGGTAATGACTTAGCAATGTACCCGTAAATATGAAGTCCTCAATTTTGCTGTTGGGTGGTGACACTCAGGTGATATTGACTTCCATTGGAAAAGAAACTTCCTTACAAATATTCCACATATGGACTTAATTACTACCACGTAATGCTCCATCACAAGATGCCATTTCAATTCAAGACATCAGGTGAGATGAATTAGAAGCCATAATGCTTCATCCTGGAAATATATGGGTGGTTTTCACTTACAAAATTTTTATTCATAAAAAAAATCTTTGTAAACTTGAATGTACCTATTATTTTTCAAGGTTAAAGCTTGGAGGGGACATCCTGTGAAAACAAGAATAATTCAACATTAAGTTGCCCCAGTAGACATAATTTTTCAGGGTATAGCATTAACGGCATCCTTACATCCCTGTATTATATCTGATCATTGGCTTGTGAGTATTGGCAATGTTGCTAGTTATTATATTTTGAGGCACCTTCATGAATGCCAAAAATAAGCCATAATAATTATCTTATGCAACTTCGATGGAGCCATTTGTTAAATGTTATACATACTTGGACATGAAGTTGAATGCTTTCTCCACAGGCGAGAACTTTCTTGGTGTGTGACCAATAAGCTGTGGTTCACCCTCCCATAATGTGTGCCAAGAGCCAATGGTTGATAATGCCCATATTCTAACAACAGAGCCTGGATTATAAGTTTCAAATATACTGACTTTCCGAGGATACACTGGCTCTTCGAAATAGAGATCTGAAATGGACATGAGATGGAAAAAATGCATGTAATTATTTTCGACCCTTTTAGAGGACAGTCAAAGCATTGATATATTTTGAAAACTGACCAACATAATCACGACCATCGATGCTCCCAAATGTCTGAGGCATAAATTTCTTTGTGCCCGAAGGTGCCTCGTCCCACCAGCGCCCATAAGTCCTCTAGCAACGACCATTATTAGTTCAAGAAACATAAAAATGATAAATTGGAAAAGGAAGAATATTAATGAGTTGCTTACCATAACAAAGGTCTGAGGAAAGTCTCCATAGTCGGGAAATTTGCTTGGTTTCCCAGTTAAGTTATACGCTGTGTAAGATACACTTCCTTCGCTACCATAGTGCGAACTAAAATCGAGAACTTTGTCAGCATACTGTTCAATATATTTAACACCATCTTGGGCAGCTGACGTACTAACAGTCATAGAATTCGCGCATGCCATTTTATGAAAATAAAACGAACACTTGGGTTAACACCCATCGAACGTCTTAATTGGATTAACTAATTAAGTTTCAAAAGCATTTCTCTGGAGAACCACGGGCAGACACCCGAATGCTATGAATATATTAGGTTAATATTGCCATTTTCAATTGTAAAAAAGCCAACATATTAGCAATGACATGGCAAAAACCAATTAAATTTGACTCACAACACTATTTGAACCAGCCAAAGCCGTGTTTTCGTTATTCTAACTATTGTTGTTATGAAAACTAGAAAGTCGAAAGTTGTTTGTATGAGAACTTTGTGGCAGCGCGGAATTGCGGAGCGCGAATATGTAGCGTGTTAGCTGGTGTTAGCATAATTTTGTCGCTATTTCCCTGGGCGTGGGATGACCTTTCATGGGTTAAAATAATGCGCGTTGAACCAAGTTAGATCTGACGGTACGTTTGAAAAAGCTGTTATTTGTTTTAAAAGAATTTCAATACCTGAAAAATGTTTTAGGTGCTTTTTGATCCAAGATAAGCTCTTATTCAGGCCTCATTTGATATCCTAAGAAATATTTATTAGTGAACTTCGAAAGGTACAGTTCTTCTCTGCATGTATAATTTGAAATCAAAATGTCATTCAAAAGGGATACCATTGATACATCTTTGCTGAGAAATCTTAAGGTAAGAAATGCGGCTTCTCCATCGTGTATGTTAGTACGCCCATAAATATTTCTATTTCTTGTTCTGTTTACGTTTTACAGTTCCGCCGCGTTAGCGAAATCTTAGCGCAACAAATTCCTGAGGACGAAGCTCGCTTATTGAGCAATGGCAGGTAATGGAAATCGTGTTTTTTTTAGGTCAATTTTGTCATTAGTGATTCATTTAGTGGTGCGTTATTAATGGCCTTTTTTGCAGACTTACATGCGTTGTGTGTGTGCACCGACCTATTTTCGACAATATCAATATGTTATCGATTCACCGTAAAGGGAAGCGGCACATAGCAGGTATGGCAATCATATGAAGTTATAATAGTTTTCTGTTTACGGTATCGAATTGCAGACTCTTTCGTTGTTTCCAAGTAGAGTTGAGCAAATACTTGCTTCACAAGCGGGAACTACAGTTGAAAATGCAGAAGTCGTCACAGCTATTCGAACTGAAAGCAGCCTCTAGGAACCCAGGTGTCAGCTTGTAAGTATGGTATGATACGATAAGGTGGAAACAAAACTCTATTTTATACGTTTGCTATAATTTTATCGTCCCACTTCAGGAGCAATGTAGTTGATGGTATGAGTGATGGGAATGCTGACTCATCGTTGGACCATGGTAGTCCAAATTCTCATCCTCTACTCACAGCATCCCCGTACTCAAGCTGTGCCAAAAAGAGAAACCAGAAAATTCCTCTGGCTATGCAAAGGAGAATGGTTTTAGAGTCACCGAAGCTTCCAGGTATCAGTTCAGGTAATGAAACATCTGTAGTCCTTGGAATATATTGTGTAAAAGATTTCTGACTGAATTAATATTGTGGTGCGGTTTCATAGAATCTTTGTTTTAAATCCACCCTAATCTATGTTGCATTGTTTCAATATCTTGTGGTATTATTTTGGTGACTTTGGTTCCATTCTCTTGATTTTTTCATGGAGTGTCTCGGCCACGATGTCTCTTTATTAGATATCACAGGATGTGCTGCATAAATTGATGGAAGGGGGATTTCATCTCAAATCAGGCAGAGGGGTGTCTGGTGACCATCACCGATTTCTCTGAAATTTATATATGTGAAAGCAGTATCCTTATGATGAATAATGATGCCTTTATCTCAGCTCAGAACCGAACCGTTATAAAGTTACCGTCCTTTGAACATTGCAGTGTCAGGCCTCGGAGTAAAAAATGAAAAATCACATAAATGGTGATTACTAAGGAACCATGGCCTGTAATGCAGTGGTTATTGTTTCATTTTGAAGAGAATTCATTTATGCACATTATGGCATAACTTGCAAGTCATTTGAAGCAGTAATAAACAAATAGGACTTGTTTAGGATGTGTGTTTAGAAGAGAATGACATTAGTGTCTTGTTTATACATCCACAAGGTCCATCGAATTGTTCCACGTGGCCCAAAGTAGAAGACTTATGTAAAGTGCCATTGAAAAATACTCTGTGCAAATTGAGACTCATTCACAGTTTCCAGCCGGTAGCAGTGGGTGTTTGCACACATTGGATGCCATGGAAGTAAACAAGATTGAACTTGCTTTCACTCAATAGATGTAACCAATCATTCAGATATGAACTTTTCACTGTTATGAATGCTAAGTAGAATGAAACTTCATTTTTATCCCCTTGAAGGTATGCAATCTTGGTGTAAAAGGGTCGAAAACATGCCTAACTTTGACATGCCTTAAAACAAAAAGTATAAAAATACTACCTTTTTTTATTTTTTTATTGAAAGTAGAACATTTAAACTACCCCCTGAGAAATTTTAAAGAAAATAAAAGGTGGCCTTTTTTAGTAATAAATTGTTAAATAATGACTAATTTTTATTGTTTAAACAAGTCCTATTTGTTTATTACTGCTTCAAATGACTTGCAAGTTATGCCATAATGTGCATAAATGAATTCTCTTCAAAATGAAACAATAACCACTGCATTACAGGCCATGGTTCCTTAGTAATCACCATTTATGTGATTTTTCATTTTTTACTCCGAGGCCTGACACTGCAATGTTCAAAGGACGGTAACTTTATAACGGTTCGGTTCTGAGCTGAGATAAAGGCATCATTATTCATCATAAGGATACTGATTTCACATATATAAATTTCAGAGAAATCGGTGATGGTCACCTGACATGATTTTGCACTATCTGCCTGATTTGAGATGAAATGGCCCGGAAGTTAGAGATATATACTTAAATTAGTGATTTCATATTGAATTTTTTAATTTGCCATATATTGCCATGCACATGGTCATATTGAACTACGTTTATCTCAGCCACCTAAATCAAAGCATGTCATTAACACCCAAATGGGGTTAATCTTTGGTAGTGGCTTCGATATTCGCTTGTGTTGTCGTCATTGATTGACTGCAAGGACCAAACACGCGCCACCATGACCGTCAGTCAATTGCGATGGAAATTAAGGAACTTTTGGATAGCTTTGCAGTGACCAAGAAAGCCAAAGGTCCATGGTTCGATTCCCCATTTGGGAGCCCAAAGTTTTTTCTCGTAGAAATTTATATGAATTTCACCACCAGTCATACAGCAAGATTGAAAGCTATCAAAATTCCCCCAATGTCAAAATTTCAGTGACACATTGTTCACGTAAATCTGTGTGGTTATCAAGCAATAACATGCTCCTTCTGGTCTGAACAGAAGTGATATTTAATTAAAATATGGCTTATGGTCACCCACCAGTATTGCACCATCCAAGGGCTAATACCATTTTTCTGCCAATTGCATGTCGGGTGGGGGTGAGTGGAGCCCTAAGGTGATCCCTGTTAGTAATGCACTCCAAATCACTGAGATTGGTTGTTGGAAAAATTCAAATGATTCACACCATTTCCAAAACATTTCCAGTTGAGCGTGTATTAAAGATTTGTGTCCTAATTTCAATCCATACGGTAATGAGTGATCTGTTGCACTTGAATGCGTCCAACTTCAAGGTTGAGTTATCCGATTCAAACGGGCGTGTGGAGTGAGCTTTGGTGAGGTCCTGTTGGACTGTGGAAGCCAAGAAATCCTAAGCAGCATCAAAAACTAAGCCAAATAAAAAAACACAACATTGGGAGAAGGGCCCAGAGAAAAGCTGATAGATGCTGGGCAGAGAGGAAGGGCAATATTTGGAGGTGGTGGGGAGCCCTAACGAGGATGTCGGTCACAGCCGTGAGAGGAGGTGACAAGGAGGCATCGGGCTGAGGCCACCAAGAGTCAGGGTCAAGCACCTCATGATGCAGATGGAGTCTCTCTTGGTGACAGGGGTCCTTCTGTGCTATGAGGTGCTTAAAGAGGGACCCAACAGAGACTCCATCTGTCTCTAAGGGCTCGAATTTTATCCGGCGACGTTAATTGTTGAGTTACAAGACCAGTTTATGTATGTTTTGGCCTCCCTTTCATACCAATTCCAGTGTTTGGGATATGAGGGGCATATTGACTGCCTTTTTAAGTCAAAACTGGAAGAAACCTCTAACAAAATTTAGCTTTTTGCACGTGCGTGAGTGTTTCAAGTTCAACACTGATGGCCAATTCTTGGAACTTGTCCATTTTAATAAATTAATGTAAAAAAAATTAGTAAAAAAATGTTCATAAATTTTGATAAATGAACTATTTCATTAAATTCATCCATTTCGATCTGTTTTTACATTGTTTTAGGTTAAATTGTCGTCTCCTGAAACCCAACTCTAAAACATGTTCTCTCTGCTGTAGAAGATTCAGTTGCTCTTATGGCACCAGGTACACTTTTTATGACAAAAAACACCACTTCAAGATCGTGAACTATATTACCACTAGCATCATAAGTCACTTTAAATTTGTCACTAGAAACAATGCATTTATTGTATGCCAAGGAAGGAATGTTGTGACATTTTGCCTGCTTGGCATAAAAGAAACCATTTAATTAATTTTTAAAACTTGAGTACCTCATCATCCCACAACCACTATGTTCTCAGAAACTCTGGAAATGAAAGCTTTGGATGTTGAAAACTGCTCTGAAATAGACACTGACATGCTCAGAAATGTAAATTGTCAAAAGAGTTTATTTTTAGGAATGAACAGTTTTTGAGCTGATGCATATGATTGGCAGTCTGGACCGGATGTGAATTTCTGGTAACACTTGTTCATTAACCTTTGCAATAACAAAATTGCCAATAATTAAGTTTTTAATTGAAATTGATGCAGCCATTGAGCTCATTTGTATTACGTACTTCTTGTGTGAACTGGAGTGGTATTCTAGTCACATGGAGACTCTTTGAAGTAGCCTTATGCGCATAAAAATATGTAACAAGTCTAACGACAATTTGTTCATCAAATTTTGCTGTATAGATTGTACTGCTACATACTGCTCTCTAGTGTAAATCGGAAAATATATTTAATGATAAAATAAACTTGCAAACTCACAAAACCAGTAAAAATTTAATAATATCTCATTCATGAAAATCAGTAGTATCAATCATGATATGCCAGTTACACGAGTCCAAGAAATCACTTTTACTGGAATCAAATTTCAAAAACGTTCATCTTTCCATGCTGATTGAAAATCTTAAGAAATTCTCTCGGTTGATCTTCAGAACATGAAAATACCATAATGTTGAGAAAAATTATAATAACCATGAACTTTTCTCAATTGTTCTGAATTGACAAGTACATATCCAAAATATACAGACGGACCTTAGGCGTGTCTATTAAATAAATCTTGACTTTTATTTTAAGAATATTTTTCCTAATCAAAAATTTCCAAATATGGATTTAAAAATTATGAAAAGTGAAGTACATGTAATGTTTAAAAATTATTCAGTGATTTTAGTACTTTGATGAGTTCATTTCTTGTCGCAGCTTTGGTGATTGAAAATAGTGAAGCCTCTCAATCTCCTTCGGCACATTCTGAAGTGAGACGTTACCTCAAAGGGCTTCAAAGGAAAAAACCATTTAGTAAACTGGTTGAGAGGATGAGAGAGGGTTGCATCCTACCTCCTCATGAACAAGGTGAGTCCTTTGGAATGCTTCTTTTTGCTTTCATTTTGTTTTGAGCTTCTTATGGAAAGAGCATAGCCGGATAAGAAGGTGAAAAGTCCCCCCTCCCGGATTTTTCCCGTACTTGGGGTATGCGATTTGGGATCAAATAGGACAAACCTCCCCACATTTCCAGCCCGCTAGATGCCCACCAGGGCCGGCTAGATCAAAAATACGATTTTCACTCTTTTTTAAATATGTATCTCGGTCAAGAATACATATTTTTTAATGCGGTTTGCGGCATTTGAAACCTTATTTAATGTCCCACTTTCTTGTCCTGCTCAAAGTTCTTGAAAACAATTGGAAATATGCTCCATTAAATAAGGTTTCAAATAAATCAGGACCTTGTCTTGTATGTATACATAGTACACTCCCGATTATCCAGCTAGTAATGGGGAGAGATGGTACGAATAATCCAAACTCTTGTTATTTTCATAATTTATGTAAAACAAACTATAATTACTATTTATGCAGTTATTCTGTTATTTAAGAGTGCTTCCCGGACTCATTGAGAGCCTTCTTCGCCAGTTTGCGATCTTTTCAGCGGCGATAACATGGTTGTACTCATATTATTAAAGCCTAATGTATGGTCTGGTTTTGAAAACCACACATCTGTGGCTGTGTGATCACGAATATGGAAAAGTGGTTTGCAGGAATGCTTCAAAACTTCTGCTTGACGTTGAAAACTTCACTATTAGGCACCACACCACATACGCATGTGTCTCACGCAAGTTGGCCGGGTCGCAACTGCTGCGTGCTGTGTATCCGTGATCAAGGAGCACGGGCGCGCACTGCGAGGCTTGGAAAACGGAAACACGGTGCTCCCGTGAATGCAGCTAGCACGTGAACGCTTCCGTTTTACGAATAGGGGATTCTAATGGAAACTATAAGCATCCTAGCATTAATGCCGTAATTCCGATGATTTTGCATCCAATTTTTAAAAATAAAGATCGGAGAAAAAATTGAGGGAGAGTGAAAATTGTGCACAGATAATCCGCAGTCCAGATAAACCACAGCCGGATAACCGTGAGTCTGCTGTACCTCATTTGGTGCCTATTTTCTCTGTGTTGACCAGAATAATTTGTCTGGCCACTCCCGCACAAACGAGCTTCTTTCAATAATGTTGAAGGAGAACTTTTGCTCTTTTTTTCATATTACAGAAGTTATATGAATGATTCTTGGTAAGTACCTAGATATGATGACTATCACCAAGCTAGCACAAGGGATAAAATATGCATAAATTATGTGTGATTGGATTCCACAGAAATGCTCCCTCTTCAGAGATATTGTACGTAATGCCAAGTCTACCATTGTATTATACATGGTGTTTCTACAGGGGTAAGCATATCTATGTAAATCAAGTACATATATTCTATGCAAATGTCATCCCTTGTGTTAGCATGCCAGTAGTTTAATACCTATATTGGATGTTATTCAGGCATCAAATTGTATACTGAGAGGATGGATATGATATCCACAATCATGAGATGGCGCTCTTATATGGAGAAGTGGCTACACAAGTTAATCCTGCCAATGAGAGAGAATGGATGCATTCGAAGAGAGTGAGCACACGGACCTCTCGCTGTGAGCCACTTTGTAGCATGTCCTCCCTGAATGGGAAAGTTGAAGGAGCTCTATATAGGAGCTTTTGAATCATCTAGCAACCCTTGTCCTCCTATAACTAATATTTGATCTCCCATCTATGAGCAATCACTGCTCAGGCAAGTAGCAGCTCAAAAGACTGCTCACACTGAGCAATCTGCGTGGCAGTCACTTCTATTTGGTACATTACATGGGGAAAAAATGATGAGTCGATCAGGGAGCAGTGCTGGTGTACATTGGTTGAATCTTATCAGCTTGAAGATGGCAACTGCACTGTTGGGAAAATGATTTTCATTGAAGGCAATGGTGAGGGGAAGCTTCCAAGAGAATGGAGCATCCGTCAACATATTTGCTAGAACAAAATATCAATATTGTGATGAAAATGAAAATTTTAACTATTTCGTGTTTGATCACTATATTTCACGTTTTGCACTTTTACACTCAAGGTACCAATGTATCAGCTTTGTGTTTAATGCCATGTAAAAATGTTTGTTTATTATATTTTGAGTTAGTTTCACTTTTATGGTGGAAATTACTTAAATGTTTATCACTCTGGATGAAATGGTATTTCTTCTCCAGTATTTACTGTTCTCAATAAACAAAAGAATTTGTCTCTTCTTCCAAATGCCTGATGCGTTCTTGAATTGGGCTTGAGCTTTTTGGAGATGGAAATGGAAGTTACTGTGAATGTCAAAGAATTAATGGTTGATTTGGAATGGAAGAAAGTATAGTTCTTCATATTATTCCTTTTTATGTTATGCAGGACTCGGTTTGTGTGTTGATGAAAGGGAGCCTGCTCCGGTAAAATCGCCGTTAACATTAAATACTTCTGCCACTAGCGGTGATTCTAAGCAAGTTCAAGATTTTTCACACCAATCAGCAATTGCAGAGCATACTTTAAAGCTGACCATGTGAGTATAATATTTTCATCTAAAGTGATCCTTGTGATTTTGTAAAGGTTGAGATTTGTTAGCTTTTAGTCACCCACAATGTCTTCCTTCCCAGAGTTAACACGTGTTAACGTTTTCTCTGTGAATAAACAATACTTTGAAAATCAGGCGATGCCTGAGAGACAACTTTTACTCTTCTTCGTAGTATTAACCCAAAATATTTAGCATGCCCATTCAGGCCTACGAAAAATGCTCCACTCAGTGCCTGACATGGCTGTATGGGCATGCTAATTTAAATGGATTAGCATTAAATAAAGGGAAACCATTGACAATGGATATCCAACAACTAAAGATTAATCAACATTCTCTAAGTACTACATATGTGTTTTGCCTGGTACATGGTTTTCTTGTGATTTTTCCTTTCCTTTCACTGACCAAGTTTTCACCCCTCCCTCTCAGCCAAATTAATCCAAGAACTATGATGAGTGAGGGACAGCCTCGTGTATTTTAAAGGTTATAAATATGATCTTTTATTTTGGGGTTCAATTTCTGAAAGAAGTATCATTTTAGTTTCAATGCAACTGAACGTTCTCTTCAAGGAGATTAAAATTTAAAGTAAGGACTTAACAAACCTGTAAAGTTATAAGATGTGTTTAGTGGATAGTTTTTTTTTATTAGTTAATGATTTTATATTTTCATAGTAAAATGAATGCAAAAACATTTTCCTGCCTCGGCAGCAGGTGTTTCTAATATTTAAAAAAATGGCTTGTCTCTTGTCCAAACTGCTGTGTTTGAAATCACACTGGAATGAACTGCTGAATAAAATACCTAGGGTTTAATTAAAATCCTAAGTTTAGAATCCTTTCGTGTATCCTTTGTATTGAAACTCCTTGAATTTGTGTTCAAGTAATCGTGTGACTTTAAAGGTGATATATGTAATCTTGGATTCACTGATTGCTGTGTTTTCTCCTCCAGGGCTGGGTGGATTTGGGACAAGGATAGTGAAAAGTGGGCGAAAGATCCAAATGTGGAATTTGACTCGGATGAAGAAGAACCTCCAACTATGACTTAATACTTCTGTCCTTCAAAATGGCATTTTACCTCCAGTTTGTGTATTTTATGAAAAGATTGTGATATATTTTTACATGATTATTGAAGTAAAAGATGTTGATTCTCATATTTTTATCTACTGCTTCTTTTTGTCATGACTTTGTATTAATTATTCAGGCATATATCTCACGAACTATGGATTTTTAATTTTTATACTATTTATGAGAAGCATGAGGAAATGAAGGTTACTGCCTGACTAGCTCCTGATATGGTAGATTAACACACTGTAGCCATAGACCCTACTCATGAGAAGTACATGTCCTAGATAGGCAGAGGCATTGTAAATATTCATAAAGCACACTGAATCTGGGTAAATCCACTATTGCAATGAAACTCAATAGTTTACTCCACACTTAGTATAATATTGACAGAGCCACTAGGTGTTGACTGTCAGTGCCATTTTCTGATTGCATAATCCTGTGGCGGTCGGGTATGTAAAGATGAAATGGGGTAAGACGGGAGATGATGAACGGGGTGAGGGGGGGGGGGTGGGATGAAAGAGGGAAATGGAAGGTGACTTGTTATGAAGTTAACAACGTTGAGTAGCGTGTGGAGCCAGGGTGGAGAGGTAGGCTGAAGGGACAAAGGTTGTGGTTGGATGGTTTTCAAGGAGAGGTGAATGGGTGGAGACAGTAATATACTTAGTCATTGCATAAAATATTTTCACAATCAACAATTCAAAATGCCTCTAAAAATCCAGCTTACAGACATTTTCAATTACAAAATGTAAAGTTTTGTAATAAAAATTGCTAAAATAAGGGGTAAAACTAAATGCATAGCAATTTTGAGTAACCATTTATAATCACTCATAATTACTATTTGTAATAAATATTAATAGTGTTGTATTTCATTGAAAGGAAGCGACTTCCTTTAAGCTACCCCGGTAACAGTTTCATACATTCATTCACTATCAATTGAATTCTTAGTCCTCCTGAAGCAGGCACTTAGAATTTTCCCCAAGGAGGTGCAAGAGTCATGTGCTAGCATTTATTTATGATACTATGCTGGCAATTATTTTTCTAATTTCCACGCATCAGGAAACCATAAATTTCATTAAATTAATTGCAACTTTCAGTTGCATTATGATGAAATTTATGGTCATCATTGGTTTTCTTGAAAACAGCTGTACATAGTTATTTTGATTTGTTTCTGATATCTGCCTGATTTTTTTAATAGAAAATTTTTACTTTAGGGCACTGATGGTAGTACATACACATTTGATATTATCTGATCTTGAGAAAATGTTGAATTTGAGACCCTGATCCAGATGAAGTCCACAACTTTTAGTATTTAAGAGAAATGCAGAGGGTAAGTAGCCCTAGGCTAGTTGTCTCCTAAGGAAATATATGTCCAGCAGTCGCCTCATGAGAAAGCATTTTGGGGGGGTGGGGGGGGGGGGGGGGGAAGAGTTCTTGATGCCTTCTATACCAGATACCAGTGAAAGGGTTAAGGCCATCAATTTTTCATCATGAATGACTCAAGAAGTAGGTGATGGATTGTAAAGCAGAAATATACAATTCTTCTTCTTTTTCACACTGAAACAAAGTCGACAATATTTTGGAAAAGTTGGTGAAAGAGTCCACTACAGGCCATAACCACATGAAGTGGTCTGTAGATTGTCTATGTTTAGTATTTAAGAGAAATGCAGAGTCTGTAAATTGTCTATGAAGTGGTCATGGCCCAGGGCTACATAGACAATCTATTAAGCCATTATGAGGCGTATGTAATGGAAACGTTTTCATATTTTCATTCCAAAAATTAAAACTTTTGTGATCAATTTACGGTATTATTTTCTTATCTTGAAACAATCGTAAAGGGTACTTTTCAGGGCATATATGTAATGAAAGCCTACGACACAATTTGCTTAATGGAACCAATTGAAATTCATAGGTATTCACCACGTACGTAAAGAACCGAGGAATTCCAAACTTGAGTGAATAGCAATTCCCCATTCAGAGTAGCAGCCAATAGTCCAACCACCACTGTGAAAACATTCGTACTAACTGTTGTTTTTTTATTATAATATTCTAGTAATTTAAAATTTAATTCAAAACAACTAGGTACATATTTGGGAAAGAAATTCAGGTAAAAAGTAAATAATTAGTTCCAGGACTACTATTCGGGATTCATTTTAATTTTTATACAATAATTTATTCACATACTTAGGCAAACTTAGTAATTTGACGCAGAACCTCAATGCCGCCATTCGGGTTGTCTGTGGGAATCTGAAAGAGGATTTTGTGATAAGTATATATTTTATTCATTTCTATAATATGTTAGTGAATATTTTACTCTGGCTAGGTAACAACTGCAAAAGCATATCTATAATGTCCATACAAAAGAGTATGTGATTCTGAAGCTTATAGCACCAAATTTATTTTCAGCCAGCAGTCAACCCTCAAGCATCCCTGTAAACTCCAAAAAAATTCTTTGGGATAATTTTAGGAATCAATCTATTCTAGTATAGAAACTCCACCTTCTGTAGAGCTCAAAGTTATGAAAACAATGCTGTCCCTCCATTAACTGCCATTGGTAGTACTTCAATCATACCCCTGGCAATGGTGTTTATCCTTGAAATTGGGATGCTAAAACTCTTGCCTTATAATTACACCAGTTTTAGATAGAAAAAATAATTAAAAGAAAAGGCTACAAATTATTTAGATACATAATTGAAAAACATTGGGATGTAACAAAGACGTAGTCTTGCTGCCTTTTCAATTTTTCCTCCCTTTCCTTTTCTTTGGATTTTAGAATAATCAAGGCATTTCCCATCTCTGTGACTTTCCATTACTCCTAGACATGAACAGGTTGGTCGCCAATTTATCTCCTATTTGAGGCAGGCTTCTCCTGTCAAGTTGACACCGCAGTATTCTCCTCATTGTCGACTACCATAGGCAGATACAACAAGATATTACATAATTTCTTTTTCATTTGGCTTACGGACTATCATTTCTCTGAAGATATGAAATGAGGAGTCTAAGAAATGGCTAGTGACAGTGTTTGAGGACAAAGAGGTGGTTTGAAGTACATTATGTACAATGGAAAGGATGTGACGAAACCACGGGCCACTAGAAAAGAGTCGAGGGGGGGGACGACGTGAGATGGAGAATAAAATGCATGCATGCGCAGAAAAATGAATGAGTTGGAGGTAATACTGCTTGGCTAGAAACCCAGCCCTAATTAGGAAATCATTTTCAACGAAAATAATAAGCTAAGATAAAAACACAGAAATTAGGTACACATCACAAAGGGAATACACATCTGATTTTGAACTAACCATGTGACCAGCACGAAGCACCCAATACATAGACAACTGGTCATATTTCTTTGAAAATCCCTCAATATAACCTCCAGCTACAACAGGATTCCGGGAGGCAGACTGCCAGCTTCCACTTCCAGACCACTGCAGGTTATTGACCCATTTTAAAGTTCCTGAAAATTAAATACATAATCACAAATTGCAGTTTAAAGAAATATTTTTCAATGCCAAGAGAGAATATGGCAATAAAACCATTTTTGAGACAACTTTAACTGGGAGTGGGCACTAAGCTGATATCAGAGAAAACTGAACTACCTAATTGGAAATTAATTTTTTTCAACCGAATGGGTTGGGCGTGAGACTGCAGGAATGGAAAGAGAAATTGGATTGGTTCTAGACTAATACTCTGCCTCAAATGCTCTTACTGATTTCAACTAATTACGTATAAGATTCTCATGTTTCCGATTTGAAAACCACAGGGGGTGTAAGGGGGTGGTTGGTCTGGACTTCGAGTGAAGTGGTTGTTAAGCCAATGAAGAAGGCAGGGCAAGAATAGGGAAGTCTGACCATTACCCTCTTGAACACTACCTTCCGTCTTACATAAAGATAGGTACCTATAATTTTCTCAATTGACTTCTCTTTACCTCTCTCCCCATTGAAAAAAATGCCATATTGGCCACCATTGATGTAAAATCCTTACATACTTCTATACCTCACAGCAAAGGCCTCATTTGGCACTTTCAAGACAATCAACCACCACCTCGGATACCTAACCCTGACTTTTCAATTGATCTTTTTCATATCATCCTCACAAAAATGCCTTCCTTTTCAATGACAAAGACTATCTACAGGCTAAAGGCTGTGCCATGGGAAGTAGATTCAGCCCTTTGAATGCAAATTTATTTTTTGGCTTTCAGGAAAAATCTTTCCAATCCAGCCACCAACTTTGACCCTTATCCCAACTTTGCTTTGTTGACAACATTTTCTTTCTTTGGCCTCATGTAGGATACTTATCAGACTCGTTCATTACAGCACTCAATGACTTCACCTTCCATCATTCCCTCCCTGAGTTATATTTCTAGACGTTTCGATTTCCCTGGAAAATCAAAAACTCAACACTTTTACAACATTAGCTGTCATCTGTCTCTCACACTCATCTGTCATCTCACACTAAATGAGCCCTTCCTCACTCTCTTTCCATGTGAGAACAAGGAATCTCTAATGATCCTGAATTCCTGGAAAATTTTCTAAAAATCTCTTCTTCGACGAGGATATCCTGACCATCATCTGCATAATAAAATCCTTCACAAATCCTACATACTCAAAAAATCTCACCAACCTCTCACTTTCCACCAACGACTTCCCTGGTGTGCAGTCATGGAATAGAATTATCAAAAGCCTCTTTCCTCTTCTTTCCAAGAACCTCACTACTGCAAACACGTTCCCTCATTGCCCATGCTTAGCCTTATGATGGCCACCAAATCTCTCTCCCATTCTAAAAACCACCAAACTGTCCTCAGCATTCACCACCCGACCCAAAACTGCACCCACTGCATGCCATCGCAAAAGCTGTGTTATTCTCATTACCCAATCACTTTCCAAAAATTTCTTACGTTTCCGCTTCCTCCAATTCCATCCCCCATCTGCACTGCTAACAATGTACCTAATCTAATTTCCCTTGCCCCACCTCCCTCTCCCTGGCTGCCCTCATCCCAGCTGCCTCTGCCCCCACTCATCCGTTCAGGTCCCAACTGCCTCCTTCCCGACAAAGACTGACAAATGGTTGAAAATTTGAGATGAGTTAGCGTTTATTTCAATGTTCTGCATTGCCATAAGTCAATTTAGCTTCCTCAGAAATGACGCATTACATCAGCCACAGTTTCAAGGAAATAAAAATGATATTGATGGCACTTAATAAGCAATTTCTTGATAGTTCATCAAAAAAGTAGTTTAGTTAGTCGGTTACAACAAGAGTTTGCCGTAACATTTAACAGCACTGATCTTACCTGGAGTGTCAACTATTAAGTCTAGTTGTCCAGTAAGAACAGCCACTTGCAAATTCGTGGTGTCCAATAACTCCTCGACTGTAATGTAAATAAAAAGCCATTATCGAATGCACTATCAGTAATATTATTTTTCACAGGTGGCGCAAAATAAACTTATCACATTAATTATGGAAAAATAAATGTCTCACTCACCAACAGAAGTAACGGGCCTCATGAAGTCACCGTACAAGGCAGAGAAGACATCACCCGATTGTCCACCCCAGTACACGCCTGATGGAATGCCCAGCTTTTCCCTGATTTGTCCATTCATTATGTTATCAAGTTGATCATTAGCACTCTTTCTCACATGATTTTGGAATAATAAGCCTGAAAATTAAATCGATTCTTAAAATTAGAAGGATTGAGTGAGGAATTGAAATTATTACAAGTACACGCAAGAGTTATAAATAATTTTTTCTCTTAAAAAGTGATATGTGTATTATAGAAAAATTCAATAGAGAAAAAATGGATACAAAGAGTGGTTTTTACCACAGCAGAAATAAACTTTAAGGAAAAGCATCAACTTTAGATGCAAGCTCATCTTAACATCAACAAACGCACCTCAATATTCACCAAAATCACCTAAAGATAGAAATCACGAAAGGTAGGTAGTTGTCATGAAAACCAAGCGAATGAGTGTAGGGAACTGAAATAATAATAAAACTGGCAATTTTCCAAAAATATAAATCTAATAGGTACTTAAATATATTACATTTATATTAGTGGAACCAAAAATAATCAGTTTTATTATTATTGAATTATATTATTTTACCAATAAAGTTTAAAATTACAACCTCCATAGGGAAATGAATTTGTCGGCTCATTACTGCAGAGTTATCATAGAAATTAGTGATGCAAATGAAAGAATTTTGGTTGATACGAAAAAGTCAAGGAAACAGAAGTTCAGAGGGGCAACTTATGCTCGCATACTCTGGATTAGGTTTGTGACCCAACAATTTAGTCTGTAGATAATTTGCAGAAGATAGTTATCATGGAAGGTTACTCTGGATTTCCATTAGGTAAGGTTCTCCATCACAGCCGATGTTTCCACTCGTTCATCCAAATGTCTGCGATGATGGAGAATCTGACCCGGTGGAAATCCCGAGTATCCTTCCGCTATACAATATGCTGGGAAGCCTGCCATCATTCCAGTAGATAGTTACTTTCATAATCCTTTCTAGTCATCATTTTTGGTGCCATTTTATTTTTCCTCAGAGCAGAGGCAGGGATTTTATACAAAATGTTGTAGAAGTCGACATTATCTGTTTCTTGCAATACAACAGATTCAGTGTAGCTCCAATCATTAGTGGCTTGCTCCCAGTTTTGTTGTTCAACATCATTTTTTGTCGATTCTGCAGCACTGTTTATAGCTTCATATCCATTTTGATCAACTACTCCCTAAGAAGTAGAATGGAATTTGTTTTATTTTAGCATCAAAAGGTGTGCATGGATAGATGAAAAATTTGAACAAGTATAGATACATAGATTTAAAAAACATCGCACTTACACAGTTCAGCAAAAATGGAGCCCAGGTCATGACTGAGTCAATGGGTGAAATCCAGGAGTCACCTAAGGTCACACCTTTTATGTTGACCTGTATTTCACCTGCTTGCTTTGCCTGAAATTTAAAATTAGATTCTGCGACATCAAACTCAAGGACAGGTTTCTCCACAGTGTACACATCTGGAGGAGAGTTTATCTTGCTTACTCAAGAATAAATCATTCCAGCCTGACATCCTTTCTTCAAGTCACCCAATAAGAAAAACATGTCATACTATGAATCAAATAAATAATCACAAATGCAACAATATATAAACTCAGTTGTCTTCGAATGAAAACTACCTAAATTCCTGATGCAAGATTCATCACTTGTGATTATTTCCAGGTTTATTCTTTTCTATTGTAATATCCCTCTTCAAGGAAGAACAAGTATTAACACCTCTACCTGTGCATCCATAGTAGAAAATTAGGAGGAGGGATATCAATTTTATTAGTGAAAAAAATTAGATGATATGCAAGTCATATACATAATTAATAATATAATGGGATTATCCATACAATGAGAATATGAATAAAATACATTTTATTTTTGGCAGGATAATATCACCTAAAAATACTGCATTGCTCAGAATATTGTCTCCTCTTTTTGCCCAGGAGAAAATTAGAAAGGAGGAAGAAATATATATTCAGATGCAAGCAAATTAATGATGCACATGAACTAACCTTATACAGACTTAAACCAAATTCAGCAGCCATCTTTCCTCCATAAGACTCGGAAAATATGTATAAGGGAACATTTTGCCACTCAGGATTCTTGCTCAGAAACTCTTTCATGAAGCTCAAAAGATCTGCAGCTATTTCAGCATTATTTGTAGTGTAAAGATCAGAACTAGTGACATAACTGTACCCGGTACCAACAGGATTATCAATGAATAAAACGTTTACATAGTTGACCTAAAATGAAGAAAATTAATGAATGCCCAATCATTGCTTAGAAAAGTATTTGTAATTGACTTTGGTACCAAATATGTATAAAAAAAACAGCACATGAAAAGTAAGTCAAACTTACCCATGAGGAATTGCGTGGCCTGAAGAATTCATCCATTGGACCAATTTCCTGGAAATTCCCATATCCAGTTGAGCCTGCTCCAGGACCTCCTTGAAGCCATATAACTAACGGACGATCGGTGGGTGCTCTCACTTCCTTGCTAGATCGACCAGCAGTTGTTTTGTACAACCACCAAAACATGTTCGCCCCAGGGCGTACTTCAACATAGCCCCACTCCTCATTGCCGCTACTCTGAGGCACTACAATTTAATTCATGGCAAGACAAAGACAAATCATTTACAAAATTGGTTGAGGAAGGCATTAGAAATACTACCCCCAATTTTGATTTTTTAAGGCTTCAGCAATTAAGACTGGATAAATTTCTCAAAGGAATTTACATTTGCAAGCCCAATGGCTATATTTTATTGTTATCCTGGAGCAAAAATAAAATATTAAATATGTGAATAAGCATCTCACCAGCTACAGAGACCAGAGAAATTAGAAGAACCACCAAAAGAGTAATGGACGCCATGATCAATCACTGAGTAGGACAAATGTCTAGGCAGATAACCGAACCTTTATAAAGGATTGATAAGATCTTACTGAAAAAAACCTTTTGCAGATTATCAGTGTCTTATCAGAATCATTGATAAATGAGCTGCTTTTTTTAACCCAATTCATTTCACTTCCATTATGGGTAATCTCGAGATTGAAAATACCCCAGCTTCTCGCAGCCTAATCCTCCTTTTCCATATTTTTCCTCCATCACTCACCAGAGTAAGCATTAATTCCGTTTCCATCCACAAAATATGCCTGGTATCATACATCCTTCATGATGATTAAAAATATGGAATAAAAAAAACAATAACCAAACACCCCTAGATGTGGATGAAAGCTTCTCGGGTTTCCAACCGGATCAGGGTCTGCTTTGTGTGGGCCGACGTTTCGTTGGGAGGCTTTCCCAACATCCTCAGGGCTGATGATGATCACCAGCCAGCAGATCATCAGCCCTGAGGATGTTGGGAAAGTCTCATAATGAAGACCCTGACCCGGTTGGAAACCCGAGAAGCTTTCATCCATGCTATTCACTGGGAAAAGCTCAGATTCTTCATCACCCCTAGATGTGCTTCTCTAAATAATTATTAAAGCTGGCACATTCTACAGGGAACGCCGTTGAAAAAGAAGACCAAGGGGTTGTGAAACAAAGAATGGATACTATCTATATATTATACTAGAAAAGTTTAAAACACCATCTGATGCTTAATTTTGTGTCACTACAAAGACAGGTTTTCGATTGATTTGGCTTTCCCTCAGTGAAAATTCATGTGGAATGAATAAAAGCAACCTTAATTTTCACAGAATTTTTTGTTTCAAATTTGTATGAAAATTACATAGGTTGTTTTCATTTATTCATACAGATTTTCATTTGTGAATAGATATCAGAAAAAAGTTCATTGTTTAATGGACATATGTTGCTCTGAAGAAGTGAAATACCATTGCGTATGATTTGAAACCCAGACAACTGGGCTGTGTCGACATTGTGCAATCATATAGATACCTTACATCGGGCATTCCCATTTCAACAACTGATAAGGCTATCTAGTTTCTAAATTTGGGAGCAAAAATCCCAAGCACCAAATTTGTTCTTACAAATGATTTAATCTGCTAAAAGGAAGCACTCAATACCTGAGCACTTTAATGAGTCAATATTCTGAATATGACCCATCAATCTACCTAATGTGCCCTACGAATGACCTTGTTTGGATTGCTTACTCAGGATACATACTGACTTTCCATTTTCAACTTCCCTGATTTATCCCTCATTTCCAGTCCCAACTTTTTAAATTACCCTGAATTTATATCAGTGGCACATCAGCCATATATGTAGGTATGTATATGGATTCAAGGAAAAATGCAGCACAGTGTACATCTACGTACACACTGCTCTCCATGTCACCTTGATAATTGTGAGGTGGGTGTGTTAGCTAGGATATCAGGTCTTTGCAAAGAAAATAGAAGAAAAGGTGGGTTTTGGAGTAGTTGGACTACTGAGTCCAACTTAGAATTTATTGGAGTCCTTCATAGTTCTGGGGAGAAACAAATTCCTATACCTATCCAGAAGGCAAAATATCTCTCCTATTTTATCATTTCTTCCAGACTTAGAAACTTATTTAAGTTCTAAGATGATCTGTATGTAGCTCTGAAAAATACCTGTGTTTAAAAGCTCCACCAATCGCAGCCTAGCACTTGTGTGGCTTCGGGGGTTCCTAGATTAATCTCCCAGTACTTTTTAACAAATTGTGTGGCTTTCCTTTATACCATATGTATTAAGTTTGCTGATTAACTCATTCTGTATTGTGAAGTAAAGTCAAGTAGGTAACAAAATACCCACCTCACTGGTCTAATGCAACAATGCTACAAGCATTCAACCATGATCTATAACTAATTGGTGTACTTCTTGAGTTTCTGCCTGACCAGAATATAATTTTCCTGATATTTTCCCAGAATTTCAGTCCTGATTTCTATTTCTCCGACTTGCATAAACCCTGCCACTCAGTGATTGATCCTCAAGATTGGTTTGATTGGGTGAGGTTGGAGCTGATGCCACTGCAAATGCCATACACATTCAAGGTGGTGGGGAAGGGAAGGACGGCAGACCCTTTGCCTGTGCCACTTCTCACTGCAACGATTCCAAAGGCTTCACCCATGATTTGAACTCTAGACCCTCTAGATATCAACAGCCAAGTGCTCCACACACCAGATGACCAAACTCCCCAAGTTCAGACACACGAATAACTAAATACGTAATTAAAAGAGATTCCAACTGAGAGGATTCACAAGGAATAACGCATTGATTAAATACCACCAAAGTATATACATATTCAACAAGCACTGGTGCTGGAGTCAGTTACCATCAATTGTTCATGGAATTAATACTTAGTGTAACCATAAAGTCCAATTAATGATATTAGATCCAAAGTGCATTAAGATTTATGTACCACCACTAAAAACAAATTATGTTCAGTGCTGATTTGAAGAATATAATTAAATACAGCAGAATTCATCATCAGAAGCCATTAAATACTACATTGCAGTCTTCACCTTCTGTGCTGCAATATCTAAATTCCGTTCTGCAACAAACAACAGCATATTATCTGATAATGAGGATATCACCTTACCAGATAAAGCAGAGAAGCTTGAGAAAATTTTGGATAGGGATTAAGATTAGACATGATGTTATCTGAGCTATTACACAACTGTTATCAGTGTGCTCATAAATTTGGAATCCCACAAGTAGAGCATAAGATAACAAAGTACATATGTTTCTACAAAGATAAAAATGTACAAAGATGAGAAATCTTTAAATGAAAACAAATATTATCTGTGAAACCAATTGTATAATATTTTCACTGAGATAATCACAATATCTCAGGTGGTAAAGAATTTGCTGAATTATTGTCAAGTGTGAAGGTATAAACCACTTTCTCATAGATCTCATTCAACTAAAACTTCAAGCTGAAGTAATATCTCCATTCACAAAAATATCACCAGTTTAAATTGCAATAAAGAACACCTATTTCCAAGATTGGGATGTAATGACTTATGGCACTCTGGATTTTACATAGTTAATTCATTAAATAATATTTAATTCCACAATATATCATTGCTTAATTTACTTACTTGGGACTCAAAATATGTACAATATGTTTGCACAGCTAAATCCACAAAGAGGGCCAAAACTAAATAGGCACGGAGAGAGGGAAATAATCTGAGGAAGCTTATTGAGGGAAAGGATTCAGCAGTGATACTCTAATAAAGAAAGTATTACAGGTTGTATTCTACTTAGATTTATTGTCTTTTTACTTGAAGTATGATCAACTTACTTGAATCTTACTTTTGTATCCAAAAATCATTTAAAAGCCCGAACGAGCTGGATAAAAAAAGTGACTTTCTTAACTGTGGGTGAGAAATCTTTTAACAGCACATCACATGTTCAATTTTTAACACAATATTTTTAATGCATAAATCAAGTCCAAAGAAAAGCCAAATTATATAAAAAAATTAATATCTACATATTTCATGTACATACTGGGCATGATTCGAGTTGATAGAAAGCCAACCAGAATAAACCAAGAATCGGCAATAAGAACTTGAGGAAAAGCATTGTCTTGTGAAATGAGGCGTTTGTGAAAAGGAGACAGTTGATGAGAGGATGATAAAGTGAGAGTTAAACCCTTTCGCGCCAAATGTCGGGTGGAGCCAATGGGCATTTTCATACACAGAAGCCCTAACGTCGGGTATGGCTGTTGCGGATGTTTCAACACAACCATATATCAGTTATAGCCGACGTGAATGAAGGGAAGTGTCCGCTGACATAGCAATTGTCTGATGCATTCAGGCCCGGCCTGAGACCCAGCTTAGCGAGTCCTTAGGGCCACTCCTCGGCAATTAAGCCCGACCCTCTGATCTTAACCTCACTGTAAGAATCTATTGGGAAGTGGTTAGATTGTCAATAGTTTTTCGATGAGATATTTCGTTGCATGCTACATTTTTTTATACATTGTAATGGATTCTTCAATTTTTTCTGCACATAAGCAATATTTAAATGAAATTTTAGCATTAAAAATAACAGACTTATGCCCTTACAACCTTATAACCTTTTATTCACTAACCTTGTGGTTATTAACACTAGAAACTCATTAAAATCTTATCATTTGCAATATTTGGTTGAAAAAAATACTGGTAACGCAATAAGTTGACTGTGAATTTGTTCTATGAAAGGGATAGAGGGTGTAGTCCAGTGATTGGGGTAAGGTATGGGCACCCCATTGAGACGGGTCCCAAATTTGAGGGACGAAAATACCAAGGTGACTCACCCCAAGAAAGACATCTCCTAAGAGAAGTTTAAAATATTCTCATGCTACTCGTAGCTTGTAAAATGTTTTCCAACTGTAGGTGCAGGCAGGAAAAGGTTTAAGAAAAGGCAAATAAAGAGTTTGATGTGAGGTGAAGCAGCACTTTACGGTACAGAAATGTGGACACTGCAGCAGTAGGATAAGAAAAGAGGGCATTTGAGATGTGGAAGAGAATGGAGAAAGTGAACTGGACAGATAGGAACAGGAGTTATAGGCATGGTGGGCAACTTATGAAAGAGATATTTGGGAGACAGGCAGAGTGGATAAGGCAGCAATGGAGGAAAGGATAAAATATTAGGTAAGCAGGGTAGGAAGAGAACAGGGCCAGGGGCGGAGCCAAGAATTAAGGCTAGGGGGGGGTTTTAGAAGCAACTAACACTTTGGGGTGTGTGGGGTATTGCATACCCGCAAGGGTAAGTAGGATGATGGGGGGGGGGGGGGGCCTCCACCAGAAAATTTTTAAGATTAATGGTTCAAAATGACTAGTTTTACCGCTTTATGAGAGATATTTGATTAAACCTAACACTATTCTATAAGTAATACACCTCCATTAAGTAAAATGGATTAAACTTAAAATTTTCTCTGAGCTCTGGGGGGGGGGGGGGAAGTTTTAGCCCTCAAAACCCCCCCCCCTCGCTGTGCCACTGAACAGGGCTACCACCTCATTAGAGCGAAAGGACGTGGGCCTAACTGTGAAACGAATAGGGAAGCACTATGGCTGTGCATCATTCACTGTCATCACATAGAAATCAATAACTTACGAGATTAAAATAAAATTTTATATTAAAACTGTCTTTGGTTTACTTTGCATGCAAAATTTTTAAACACTGAAAATGGAATTTTTAACAATGGGATATACACAAGGTATGCCATTTTCTGGGATTTATCAAATTTCTTTGAAAAAAGTTTTCCTAAAAATTTATCTCATGCATGAAATCAAATTTTATATTAGACAGTTTTCTATGCATGTCATAGATTTTGGAAATTTACTTCAGAAGAAAAACTTTATTTATAATATTTTCTGAAATACACTTTCTCCAGGAGTTGGAGAATATTGCCCTTCATTGTGTCGGTTTCAGCAAAGTGTCCATAATTTCTTCTACAAAGCCCACATAAGATTTAAAAAATGGCTGATAGAACGTAATCATATCAGTTTAGTGAAGACATGTTGGGCATTGATTAGCCTGGTTTGCAGAGGCATAGTTGTCAAAATACGTACACTAGGCAGGTGCAGGCCACCAATCATGGTTTCACTAAACTCATACAAAGATTTAGGTCAGTCAGTTATTTTGTCATTCACCAGAATCATTAATGATTTTTGAATACCAACGTGATCACGAGCAATATTCTACAACGTACCACTCCAGATAAATCTACTTCAGGATTTACAAAAAAATACATTTTCTCCAAGTGATTAAACACTTCTCAAATTCAAACATTCTCAAATGTGCAGGAGTGGATTCCGCATCAAATTTGGAGAGGTAGGGGCTCATGACCCGTGTCTGGGGAGTGTGGAATACCTTCCCTCCTTGGGGGAGAGGGGTGTTTTTACAGTAGGGAGTGCCACAATGAATCCAACTCAAAATTCTCTCATGTTTGGGACTCACAGCCATGCATAGGATAAAAAACTATTCAACTAATAAAAATGAAAAATTTTTGATAAAATTTGGCCCCTGTGATCCCCACTCCCTATATCGACCCCTGCGTATATATGTGCCATGTATTAAAATGTGTTTGCACATATTTTAAGGAAAACCATTTTAAACTTGACCCCATTTTAAAATACAAAAATGGTCTTTTTTCACCTTCTCAAGCAGTGCAAAACATATCATTTTGTTTAAAAAAAAATGGGTGCAATTAGCTTCTATGTAAAAATATTGGTTATTTCATAATTGAGATTTTAACTTGAGAATTCATAGTTTTCAGTAGGTCAATCATGCAATAAGGCATGACATGGAATTATGTAGTTGAAGCAGGAAGTTCTTCAACACATTTACAGAGGTGCCGACTACATGGGGCCTGAGGGCGGCCCGAGCCCCCCCAAAAATTTGCTATGGGTGTTAGGAAAAAATGTGCCAGACTTGTCGATTTTCCCTGGAGTGTTCAGATGTTGAGTTTCGAGTTATCAGGGTTCTAATGTTGATCATATGACTCTTCTAAAATGCTTAAAAAAACTTAAAACTAACTACCAATAAAATTTCCCGGGGCAAGATCCCTGGTTTGGGCCCCCCAATATTTTTTGTAAGTCGGCATCCCTGCACATTTATACCAAGTTGAGGCAGATTCAATGAAAACAGGTATTTGAAAACAAATGAATAACACTTTAATATAAAAGAAAGAAACTGGATCACAATGACAATTCTACATGATTATACAATTATGGTGCATATTGCTAATAATACACAGGCCCTATTCGTACCAATCACTCAAAATATTTTGTGCACTAAGAGTTTGACTTCAGATGATTGATCACAAGAGGAAGAAATACTCACAATGTTTACTATATTCATCTAATTAAATTCACTGTTGCAAGAATTAGTACAATGCAGATGCAAATACCATAAAATGTGCACTTGCACAAAATAGTTCTCTTTAATATCAATTACCAAAAGAATGTGTAGGCCACTTAATTCGATTTTCCACTCAAACACTCATCCATCATGCACCTCACCTTTCTCATTCAATTCAATCATTTTGTCACGTCATTTAAGTACATACAATACCCTGATGAAAAATCTGTGATTCAATAGAAAATCTCAAAACTGTTCCAGTCATGTAATGTATTATGTATACAGTAAACTCTCGATTAAAGAAAGCAGGACATTAAGAAATTTTTGATATTACGTGGCGAAATTGCAATCCCGGCAAAAAGCCTATGGTAATTAATTACATGGTGCTACTCGATAATACGAAGTTTCGAAAATACGAAATGCTTTGAAATTACCAACATCGAGCTCGGTCCCCAGGAGCAAATGAGATTCGTTTACATGAACAATGGAAAAAAATTGTCAACAAAACTAGTTATTCCGGCAAAAGCAGCAAATAAATCAGTGCTTCTGACTGTGGTGCATCAAACAGTGAAATCGTAAATGATAGTGCAACTTTTGAGGGAAAGGGTTGGCCTAAAAACTTACGGTGGGAATCGAGGGGAAGTAGGAATTCAGTAAAAATATTGCGGCTGACACAATTTCCCAACATACGAGCATAACCGTAAACATTGCGTTGACAATACATCGTAGTTTAACATGTGAGGAAGGTCTTGCATGGTATTTCTTATTCTCCTACTTAATTGTATCATACCAAGAAAATAGCAAGTTCATAAAATTGCTCAAACTTAAACATTCTTGCGAGTTAAAAGGCAACCTCATGACAACCTTTTTCAAATCAACAGTTGGAAATATGAGGAAGGAAGAGAATCAAGTACTTCACTCAATGATAGAGGACATACTTTTCATTTTATAGACAAAGCTGCATTTTGGAAGGGGGATAATTTTATTGCGGAAAGTCAGGAAAAATACTGTGGTTGTCAACGATGAGAGGGGAGATTTTTCGTGAGCACCTTGCTATTTATCCACAAGGGAGGTGGCATCTGACTGTCTTTCGTCCTGGAAGTGCTGAGTCGTATGGTATGGGCTTGAATCAATTTCATGAGAGAGTGTGCGGAGGCCTTCAGTCGGTGCTCAGAGTGTGTATGAGGACCAAACAGTCGAGAAGAAGCAGCGGACGGGACTATGACGCCATGACAGCAGTGACTATGAAGATGGAAGTGAGGATATAATTCTATCACATAGAAATGAAGTTCAAACAGCCCTCCATACATTAAGAAATTTTGATCTGGACTGACAATTTAGTTCCTATTTATGCAAGTTGGACACCATGGTGGAAGCGACAATGGAGAAGAGCAAAAAGCAAAACAATATCCGATTGTTTTGGCTCATATCTTTTCATCCGTATCGTAGTTTTCCAGAATAAACAAGTTAAATATCTTAAATATTGGCCTCTAGTTATCACCACATTATTTTTCATGCAACTCATAATGAGGAGGAGCCTCGAACACGAACCATGAACTTTCTTCTAGCACTCCTCCCCGTTGCCCCATTCCGAGAGATCTTACTTTCCGAAACCTTTGTTTACTCTCCCCTACCGCCTTTTGCTGATCTTCCTGACACACAACTTACGCATCCCAAACCCCCCTCTCCTATCAAAGCCCTCTTCTCAGAACAGACTCAAATATCACCATACTTCACTGTGACACCACTAAATTTCTCGGTTTATATCTCAATATGAACCTTGACTGGCAGCCTCACATAACCAAATTAATCAACAAAATGAATACTGGGATTTACATGATCAGGAAACTTGCCCCAACTACCTCAATTCAGATTCTAAGTCTCATCTACTTCGCCAAAATCCATTCTTTTTTAGTTTATGGAATTGTATTCTGGGGTAATAATAGCGCTGCAATTAAGGCATTTTCAATACAAAAGAGGGCTATCAAGAGTATGCTAAGGGTCTCAATTAGGACCCCAGGAAGACCTCTATTCAAAGAACTTAAAATACTTACTCTCCCCTGTGTTTATATCTTGAATTGCTGTACTTTTGTGAGAAACAATAGGCACCTGTTTATGTCCAACTCCTCAATCCATAACCACAAGACACGTGGTAAAGACAATGTCCATCTGAATAATCAGCCTTTAAATGTAAGCAGAAAAGGTCCTCACCACTCAGCCTCTATGGTTTATAATAAAGTCCCAAATCCAATAAAATGTGCAGTGAGTGATAATACTTTTTAAAATAAGCTAAAAGAACTGCTACTTAAAAAATGCTCTTACAGCATTGATGAGTATCTTAATGACAAATTAATATAATTATGTATGTATTTAACTGCTTATCTCTTCTTTGTAATTTCTATGTAACTTTTGTATAAACTTTTCTTCCTTTTTTGACTAAATCCTATGTTATACTTTTATAGCCAACAGGAAATTAAATATTATTATTATTATTATCATTTTCCCCCTCCCTATGGTGACGTAGCACGAGTGCGTCATAAAAGAGCGAGTCCCCCAAAATGCTCTTCACCCCCCTACCCCTCTTCCCACCGCCCCCTCCTCTCTTTATCATGTCACCACTTCCCCAACCAGGCCATACCCATTCCACTCTTACTCACCCCACCCTTTTTTAACGTTTTGCGGCTGTGCAGAAGGACATGGTTCATCTCTCCCGACAACAGGGACTATTTTCCAACGGGAGAGATGCAGGAGAATTATTTTCCATAATCGGGGAAATGAGTAAGAAAAGGTTGCTATCCACATTTTGCGTGTTACAATGCACGTTCTGTCATTTCTCTACATATGTTTAGTCTGTCCTGGCTCCCGTGAGATTTCACGGTTGAGCATCCCTTCCCACTCTGTACACCCAAAGATACAGCTGGGCTACCTGCCTCACTAATCCTGTAATTCACGTGAATCATGTAGCCAAAACATGTAGCTAAGTTAGAAAGCTCGAGTCACATATTGGGGAAAACTAAATGAAACACAAATATTTTTAAATTAATTATTTTATCTCCATGGGTTTAAAAATAACAATCTGCTTAATACTGGAAAAAGAATAAGCCAAAATATGACGTCAATCTGAAATTATGAGCTTTATATTTTATTTGATTAAACTACTATAAACATGATAAACAAACTTAAATGATACCAGATATACATCATGTTTGGGCTCATTATTTTCTAAATATGGCATAGATTTATAATTTTGCTATGTTGGTTCACTTTCGCCAATGTTTGAAAATTACACCTCAATACGTTGGCCTTCTTTAGTTTTCCGGTTTCATTCTTCACCGGATTTAAAATGATGCTATGATTTAAACTGATGACTTCAGGCTTTACTTTGTGAAACCTCTCCATATTGGAAATAAAGAAAAAAACTTTGTAAAGTTCACTATTATTACCAAGCCAGGACAGCAGAGGAGGCAAAATTGTATTTCAAACTTTTAAGTTCAGTCACCTGACGATGTAACCACATTACGAAACCCGGGTCGCGCCCATATTAATATAATGTGAACATTACAAAGTTTTATACCTTTACAGAAAACAGATATTTTTAGTTTTACCACTAGAAATAGGCACACCATACCTGGAAATAAATATTAGTGTGGAAGGGGGAAAGAAAAAACTCATAAATGATCCAATGAAATAATTCTCGGGCTTCTATCTGGGTAAGGTGCTCCATCTACCAGGGGCGCAGCTACGAATTAAGGCTGGAGGGGGTTTAGGTGCAACTAATACCAGGGCTTGTGGGGGTAGGTAAAACCCACCAGGATAAGCAGTAGATGCGAGATTGATAAATTGCGGAATTTTAAGATAAATGGTGAGTTTTTACAGCTTTCTGAGGGATATTTCATTAACCCTTACACTATTCTATTAGTAATATCAATCCAATTAAGTAAAATGGATTAAACTTAAAAATTTCTCTGAGCTCTGGGGGGGGGTTTATCCCCCAAAACCCCCCCTTCACTGTGCCACTGCCATTTATCTACCTCTCCGCCGAGGTTTCAATCGAAGACTTTTCCATCGTCGTCATGGCCGTTGATACCTACCAGGTGTGAGGTTCCACACTCATAAAATTCTCTCTCTTCTTCTCTGCAGACTGTTAACTTGAAATTTCCTACTAGCTTTGCCCTTTCCATGCTACTATTTAAAGTAAAAACATCGCACATTCACTCGACAATACGGAAGGAACTACAAATAATTACCTACGAAGATTATTTTGGAAACGAGCTACGATCATTTTTTTTCTTGTCACTGACCAATAAAGGGCGACACAATATGGAGGTTAGGCCAGCTGCTGTGAAAATTCCATAGGTGTTGGAAAAAAATATCTATTGTATGCGCAGATAATTGTTGCTATTTGCTACTGACCACAAATTTCTAGGATTCAATTCTTATACAAAAATTTTCCATTCAATATTTGAGTACCTTTCCTAAAATGGACAGGATTTTCTTTAGAGCTAAGATTGTTCATATTTAACTGTAAATAATGGAAAGTTTAGGGTGGTATAGTTATTTAATGATCTTTCATGGCATAAAATCAATAACAAAAAGCATTATATAAGAATTCTAGCGTAAATAACCACCAAAAATATTTCAAAAAGGCCAATATAGACAAACTTTTTTGTCTCATTAAATAGGTTTGAAATTACGAAACTCGATATTACGAAGTGCTTATTTTCCAATCCCGCTGAATTCGTATAATCGAGAGTTTACTGTACTTAATTACTGGTATAGTAAAACTATTCAAATGCTTCAACATGGGCTTCAAATATTTCTAGAAAGAAGTAGAAAACAAAAATAATGACATATCATGTACGACATGATTCTTGCATTTCTGGTCACACAAAGAGGAGCAAAGAAAATAACTTTAAAATCATAGGATGTACGCAAAAGTGCAGACACTCATGTCATCTTAAAATGTTTTCATGTTTAACAATCAGCACAATCACGCATTTAAAGCTTTGAAGGAAAGCAAACATCACAACATGAAAATGTTAAATCGCCTCTACGTTCAATACTCATAATTTGACTCTCATCATGACAATGCACGACCATACAGAGTATAAACACTCTTTTGGAAGAGACAATGGAAAATACATAGTTAGCATGTTAAAATAGAAATTAAGTTCCCACACGGCAGAAGGCAGGGTACGAGGATGAAAAAATGGGCAGCAAAATTTTGTAATCAAAATATGTAGTGAGCTAATTAATCATTTTTTTATGTTAAATAACTACTAAGTTCTGACTCTAAATAACAAATACTTAATTCAATGGAAGAAGACTTTTATGAAACCAAAGTGGACTTACCTAGTGTCTTTACAATGACATGATCCACTGACATTTCAACAATAAAAATGAAATGCAGTGAAATTAAAATTAACATAATTTTTGTAATATCATAATAACAAGTACAATAGAACAGTGACATAAACTCTATTCAATAAAGATGTATTCATACTAATAGGAACATCAAACAAAATTAATAACTATGCTTATTCAGTCTTATTTCAACCCTTAGCATAAGTCCCAATGATATTTGAAACTTAAGTAACCAGCTAAAGTAGGTAGGAATGTATGTAGTTTCAAACACTTTTTCCACTTTAATAATTACAGTTAAAAATGAAATTATGTATTTCCTTAGAAATCACTAATTAATATGAAAATAGTAACTTATAAAACTTTTCATATGACAATTTTCTGCAAATGAATGTCTGCAAAAATGATCTTACCTAGTTTGTAAATATATATTTTCAATCGCATGATGGGACACTATTTCACGAAAAAATTTCCAAATCACGAATATGTTTAGATAACAGAAATCTCAGGAACTTACCATTAGTCAGCCAGTAAAAAGAGCACTGCCTTTAAATGCTTGGAGTAGAAAGGATTTTGACTAAAAATATTTACAAAGGCAAGGAGCTGAAATTGTTAATATCCCACTTAGAAATTTCAATGAATACAACTCTTTTTTAAAGCAGAGTGTTTAAAAGCTAAACTTTCCTCGGACTTTAAAGAAACCAAGGCCATTTCTGTTGTGAATCAATGACCCCAAGCCTACATAGCTTTGTAGAACAATGGGGCACTGTTCCACTTTGAGAGGCATGGTGTTATGATGCAATACTGGTGCGCTATCTGCCAAACCATCCACAGTCACTTTGCTTCCCTCGCTTGCTTCCTTGCAATCATCAAACTTGAGACAGTTTCCTCTCTCCAGGGCTTCACTATTTTCCTTTTTTACAGCTGAAATCAATTTCTCGGAAAAATCATCCAAGTCATACGTTTTATCATCCAGAAATGGGTCATTACTATCCAAGACCTCTGAAATGAAAAAAGAAACATTTTAGAAAAAATAGCCACAAGAAGGATTGGGGTCGTATGGCTACCTAGAAGGATGTCTTTTTGATGGGTAGTAATTTTTAAAAATATTTCTTAGTTTGCGTTAAAATTAATAGCTAATGCCATTAAATTTAAACTTAAATCATACTTTAGTAGGATATGTACCATAATATATTAATAAATAAAAGTTGTAAAATATGAAGATGACGGAAAAAAAGTACAGGCAATATGATTAAGTGAGGTTATCCATCAAATCGATGAGTCAGGTCCTCCTGGTGTTTAAGTACATACAGGATATTAATTATAGATTATTACTCAGAGCATGTCACAAAAATAAAAGGGTTAATTCAGACAATTGTGAGTTTTTGAAAAGGTTCATAAGGTAAGATGTTGGATGCGAAGACATTTTTATAAATATTTGAGTGTTACGTAATATTGTACGATATTGCAATATCTTATGAACAAAGCTTTAAGTTAAAGCTTTTTGTTTTGCAGACAAATGAAGACAGTTTGCCACATTTATTTGACTTATTGACAAATTGAACTTCAGGATACCTTTGATAAATTGATTTGTAAATGAAAAACTTTGCTGTTTCTACAATTTGGAAATTTATTTTCCTGACTAGTTTCGATACACTGTATCATATTCATAGGACTAGCAGTACAAGTAGCGTTGCTGTGGGTTATATACCAAAAAAGGGAGGGGCAAAGAGTGGAAGGGGAGGGGAGGGGAAAGGGGTGGAGAGGAGATGTCTGTAGAGCGCTACATTGTTGCACTTCGCGTAGGAGGGGGGGGGAGGAAAGGGAACGTACTTAGGGAAGGCGGCGTGGGTTAGCGTCATGGGGATTATTTTTCGGGTGCAAAATTGGGATGTCCAGGAGGGGGGAGTGGAATGGGAAAAGGTGGTCATTAGTGATGGGCTCTTTCTTTTTAACTATTCTTAAAATTTCCAGTTGCTCCCTGATGTCCATTTGTGACCCTTTCTTCACACGGTGCAGCAACTCCGGGGTGAAATCCGCCTGATGTCCTTCTTCAAGGAGGTGGGAGGCAAATTGGGACAGTCCCGTTTTCTTGATGTAGTCTCGTCTGTGTTCTTCGCCTCTAATGGCTAGGTTCCTCCCCGTTTGTCCCACGTATTTGGCGCCACAATCACTGCATTTTAGTTGGTAAACCCCACTATGGAGGGCTGGGTTTATGGAGTCTTTGATGGGTGGAAGCAAGCTTTTTAGATTCCTGTTATTGTAGTAAGCCGGATGAATGTTCATTTCTTTGAGAAACTTTCCTATTTTAATAGAGGGTTGTCCTACATACTTCAGGCGTCGCCGCGATCCTTTGTCATTTGTGGTTGAGGAGTAAAAATCCTTGATTAACATTTTTTTCCTTTTGCCTGCCAGTAAATCGTCGATTAATTTTTCAGCATAACCGTTAGCGACTGCAATTTTTTTAATTGTGATTATTTCTGACATGAAAGCTGTTGGCTCTAATGGTACGGCTAATGCTCTGTGCAGCATGCAGTGAAAGGCTGCTAATTTTTGATTAATGGAATGTTTTGAGGATGAGTGGATGACCTGATCGGTGCAGGTGGGTTTACGATAAATAGTGAACTTGTGTTTCTCGTTTGTGATTGAAATATTAAGGTCCAGAAAATTTAAAGAATGTCCCTCTGGTAATTCCATCGTGAATTTGATGTTGGGGTGCAAAGAATTGATCAGCTTCAAGAAATTTCCCAGTTGTCTTTTCGTTCCTGTCCATAAACATAGAATGTCATCGACATAACGAAACCAATAGTGTACATTATTCTTGAGGGGGTTTTCACTTTGAAAAAGTTTATCTTCTAGTTTGTTTAAAAAAATTTCGGCTAGTAGGGGTGATAAGGGGGAGCCCATCGCTAAACCTTCCGATTGCTCATACACATTCCCGTTAAACAAGAAATAATTTTGATTAATACACACTGTTAATAATGATATGAGTTCGTCACAAATGTGTGTGGGTGTCTTCACTTTTTGCAGCACTTCCTTTGCTGCGAGAACAGCTTCTTCTCCTGGAATAATTTTTGATAAATTCCCATGTCCATTGTACTTAATGTGACCTCTCCGAAAGAATAAAGTGTTACATATTATAATCTTTTATTGCATTCCATCTTTATTCTCTACTCATGGTAAGGTAGCATCTTAAATAAATACTCACCCCTCTGTTTTTGGCGAGCCCAATAAAGAGGATGGAACGTGTACGTAACAAAAGGAATATCACTATTGAATGGATTCCACCGCCTTCCAAAAGAAATTGGGGCTCCCCTATTCCATAAAGCTCTGACCCCTTTGGTATTCCTTGATCTGAAATACAGTAAAATATTAGACAATCAACCAATTATAAATAAAACATCAATAATTGAATAAATAGCTTGAAAAGGTAGGCACAACAACATTTGCATTTACCATATTCATACGCCCATTATTTGAGCTGTGGACTTTACATGCTATGTGAATCTGCCTTTACCCAACAACAGCAATTGAAAAATTTCCATACAAATTCAAGGTACAATGTGATCGAAATTCATGAGAATTCAAGAAGGCATAAAGAAAAAGTTATTGAATCATCTGAAGTTTTCAACTTTGTCAATTAAAACAAATAAATTAAAATAACTAATTGTTAATCCAAAAATTGGTGCTGAGATTATAAGGTAAAATCAGATACATATTTAAAAACAATATTAACTTGATGTTTATTTAACAACACAGGTTACAAAAGAGGCAATGGATATTTATTGGGCACGGTATTCATGTTTCTGGGTTGCACCTCATTTCCTGGCAAAATTATGAGCTTGCAAAAATGAAATTAGAGCACCAATTATTTTCCGTTCTGCAATTGATACAGTCATCCCAGTGTAGACACAATTTGCAAATTTACAGGGAAATATTTTCCTCGTGCAAGCCTTCATGCGATAGATTGTGCAAATAAATTTAGGTGCTAAGTCTTGCACTGAATTCTGTGCAGCCCTCTGAGGCTAGCAAAAATTTACAGGACATAGGGATAAACAAACAGCTTTATTTTTGCACTAATGGACACTTAAATGGACACTAGGCACTAATGCACAATTAAATCTATCTCAAAGCAGAATGTGGTACATAATTAGAAAGTGTAGCCATTCACAATAGGATAGGCTACAAGGTTTCCCTCGATTGTGAAATCTAGCGTGTCTTTTAAGTGCGAGTCTTTTAACACCCGTTTCCTTTCCTCCCCACCCTCAGTATCCTCCCAGTGTTTGGGCAAGTGCTTCTACCCTCATACATACTCCACTCTGAGGCGATGCGCGGGAGAAGAATTTTTGTGATGTGTTCCCCATCCCATTCCTTTACAACCCTCCACCAATGACAGGACTAAATAGGGCTTACAAGTTGAAGTGTAATCCCCCATTCCCCCTGCCTCTCCTGCGTACTTGCTTTGGCAATCTTTGAGGTGCTGCTGTCATGCCCATTGGTTTGATTAAGTATTATTGGTTTGATTATATTGGTTTTAATTAATGTCTTGATTCCTCAACAGCCGGAACCGAGCCTAAGTTACTCATGCTTTGGAGAAGCTGTCCAGGGGTGGAAGAGAATTGTGCTAATGTGGGGTGGTAGGGAGTCAGTTTGGACAGGAGGAAAGAAGGAAATAGTTGTGACCCAGTAAAAGTTTTAAATTCCATGTACATATCAGCGCATCCCTCCAGTGGGCAAGCCACTCAATAAGATGGATGTTGCGACACACCACAGAGACAATATATGTAGGTACTTATCTCCATCTCAACCCACCATCACTGCCTTCACCTCAACATGCCATCATAGACATCGCAAACATTGACACCAACCTTCAAGTCACTAAATAACTACATGAGCTATCCAAGCCCCTTCTACAAAGTCCTTGCTCCTTCATTGGTATCTCGATTTATTTCCTTTGTTTGACTTCATTTTGTTTATTTAATTTCTTTACTTTGTTACTTCAAGGCTAATTTTAATGAATGATTTGTCTCAACTTCAAAATATGTATTTTTGTGGGTTGTATCATTTATGTAAGATACTCCTGAAATTGAACAACTTGTAGTCACTAGAGGGGAGTATGCCTCGTTTCGCATAACCGTAAGTGATGATCTGGGTGCCAAACTACTCACTCCTGGTTTTTGGCCTAAATATGTATATGTACTGGGGAAACTTTTTTTTCCCAAACCTCGGCCAAAATCGCCGGCGAGTTAGCCAGAAATCTTAATGCTCTGCATATTAATATTCTGTGCCTTAGGAACAAGCTACTTGAAATGGAAGTGCTTATTTCTCAACACCAGCCTGATGTGATTTGCATTAATGAGCATTGGCTCACGGCTACTGAACTTGACTTGAACAGCTACCCGGCTATGTTGTGGCCGATGCTTACTGCCGATCCACTCTAAAAAACGGTGGAGTTCTAATTCTTGTTTCTGTCAAATTAAGCTATAGCTCCGTAACCTTCCCTTACAGCTATCTCAATGTTGAACAGGTGTTTGAATGTAGCACGACCAAGGTCCAATTCTTTGATTTTAGTTTTATTATTTCAACCATATACCGTTCTCCAAGTGGTAACTTCAATGTATTTCTTGATAAATTTTCCAGCATGCTGAATAATGTGTACAACTCGGTTGAAAAACCACTATTAACTGTCACTGGTGACTTTAATTGTGACCTCCTTCATTGCTCTAAAGAAAAATCAGAGTTACTAGATGTTCTTTTGTCTTATAATATAAATGCAACTACTAACAAACCCACCAGAGTCAGATCCACCTCCGCATCAGCTATCGACAACATTTTCACAAACATTGAATATCAATTCGTGAAAACTGAGGTTATAATATCTCATATTTCTGACCACTACCCATTAATCTCCACATTCACTCTAAATGCCTCGAGCAAGATGATATTGCAGTACAAAAGAAATTTTTCTGATGAGAATGTAAATACTTTCTGTAATTTACTCTTGTCACATGACTGGTCCAATGTTTACTCCATGAGCTCCTTTGTAGATGGTTTTAATTGTTTCTATTCAACCTATGTGACCTATTTTGATTATTGTTTTCCTGTACTGCCTGTTAGAATTAAAAATTCGTCTCTATCTGTGGGAAGAAAGTCATGGGTCTCTGACGAAATCCAGTACGCATCTAGACTCATGAAAAACATGGCCCTCTATTACAAAAACTGTTCGGACCCCATTGAAATGCTCGAATACAAGTCAATGAAAAAGAAATATAAACGTCTTCTTCAAGATGCTAAAAGTACTTTTAATGATCATAGAATATGTAATTCTGGAAACAGATCAAAAGAGATATGGAAAATTATCAATGAGTCAAAATTTCCAAAATTGCAAACCACTAATCTCAAATTATTGGATTCCCAAGGTGACATACTTGAGGATAGTTCTGAAATTGCCATGGCTTTCAATGACTTTTTCACATCACATCGGTCTTTCAGTGTGGCTCAACAAAGCACTTGTAGGCAATCATCAATCCAATGTAATTCTCTATTTCTTCGCCCATGCTCTAACAATGAATTAGCTATGTAATATTCTTCACAAAATGGCGAATAAACACACCACTGGTCCAGATGGCATTCCTCTCATCATCATCAAAAAATCATTTGATGCCATCAAAAACCCTCTCCTATTCTTAGTCAATGAATCGCTAAGGCTTGGCCAATTTCCATCACCACTTAAAAGTACCAAAGTCATCCCCCTCTATAAAGGTAAAGGCAATGAACAGCATATGAGCTCATATAGACCAATATCTATACCGAATCAATTCGGTAAAATCTTTGAAACAGCTTTTTATGCTCAACTGATTACATACCTAGAATCTCACAACCTATTATCCACCTCACAGCATGGATTTAGAAAATCCATGTCCACTACCACCGCTTCCTACCATAGCATCAATAAAATATTGTCCGACTTAGACAGTAAACTAGAATCTCTTGTTTTATTATTCGATTTCTCCAAGGACTTTGATTGTATCAATCACCACATACTGCTATCGAAACCTCAGCAACTTGGCATCAGAGGTACTCCATATAATTGGATAAAATCATTTCTAAATAACAGACAACAGAGTGTTTATGTAAATAAAGAAGGAACACCTCATACATCACCCAAAAAAACCATTTCCTGTGGGGTTCCCCAGGGATCGGTTCTGGGTCCAGTGCTCTTCCTAATATACATAAATGACCTCCCAAAGCTGCTGCATTCCGTGCCAAATACACTCCCCATATTGTATGCTGATGATACAAATGTCTTGGTGTCAGCCTCTTCAATTGATAGCCTGGTGTCACGGGCCAACAGTATTGTCAACCTCTTACAAGAATGGAGCAATAACAATTTTCTTCTTCTTAATAAAGAAAACTTCACCAGACATTTCAGTCTCTCTTGACGGTACAATGATTCCCCAGAGCAACAAAGCCTCCTTCCTGGGGGTTACCCTTGATAGCAGTCTAAGTTGGGGCAGCCATGTTTCCAGTCTACGTAAAAAACTATGTGCAGCGTGCTTTTTGGTTCGCTCGATTAGGTCAACAGTTAACAATGAAGTGCTAATCTCAATCTATTACGGTAAATTCTATTCCCATGTTATTTATAGCATCCTTTTTTGGGGCCCTTTTCCCTGTGCTCATGCTGTTTTTAAAATACAAAAGAAGATAGTGAGACTGATGTGTAGTGCACCCCTTAGAGCTCCATGTCGCCCTCTTTTCAAGAAACTATCCATTCTCCCAATTCCGTGTGTTTACATGTTGAGTGCAATCATCTGTGCTAAACACAATCTTGGTCTGTATGCTACCAACGATAGTATTCACGACCACTACACCAGGAACACTAGCAATGTAAACTCTACATGTAAAGTTCATCAGAACCAGTAAAACCAGCCTTTCCCCCCTTAACATGGGCCTACTACTATACAACAAGCTTCCTAGAAACATTAAGAGCTTGGAAAAAATGTCTAGTTTTAAATTTAAGGTGAAGGAGTTCTTTTTGATACATTTATTTTATTCTATTGACGAATATTTAACTATGTAAATATGTTCTGTATGGGTAATGTTTATTATTATTTCCTTAAATGTCTTTTTTATGTAACTAAACATTGACATGCCGTATATCATGGAACATGTATGTACCAAGATCTCCAGGCAAATAAATATTATTATTATTATGTATTACCTTTTCTTATAATATGGTAATTTGTACATTATACGTATTAGTCAATTAAAATTATTGAATAGTTGTTGAAATATCCCATTGACTAACACATAATATTTAATTGTATAACCACATATCTGTCTGAGGGACTTACCCTTGGATAAACAAATTGTTTTTCTTCTCTTTCTATTCAATTGCCATGAAGTTCTCAAGCCCTGAACCCCCAAAAGAAATTCCCAAAAGAATTAGAGCCAAGTGAAGCCTTGCCATAACTAGTAATTGTCCCAGTTTTCCTAATGCCTAAACTTCCTGAAGTAAAAGTGTTCTCATTACCCTTGTAAGACCCCCGTCACACGAAAGTAGTAGAAACTCATAATGCTGCACTCAACATCCCTGATCCCATGAATGCTTGTAGAGACAATTCACTTTTCTTTCAAATTTAACCACTGTTGAATGCCACAGACTTCGGCAACATTGTCTTTCGCTTCATGTTTCCGTTTGCTGTGGGTGCCTAGTTGCAATTGAGGATTAGAGTCACAATTACATTCTTTTCAATCTTTTGTTTGCACCAATCAATTCGAGACTGTTTCTTGCGGTTTGTTTTTCTCAATTAGATTATATTTTGTAATGCCCATTTTTCGATGATCACATTTGTTGACATCCAGTCTTACAGCTTTATCATCACCCAATCTAAACCACCATGGTCTGCCATACACTTTCCATAGAGTCAAAACTCAATGGTAAACTGAGCGATTGTGAATATGTGAAATCATATCACTTAACAATTCGTTATATACACACCCTGAATTATCTTTATTATGTTTCTGGGAAAGCAGAATGGAATGATATTTGACTCAAATTGCAGTTAGCATTGGATTGTTGTGGAGGATAGATAGGAGTGGCTGCCGGTGGACTCCCACATTTATAAATGCCCATCTGCTGCCCCACTAACGCTTACACCTTGCTCAAAACATGATTCTTGGGTGGCAAAAGACTAGTCTCGTGAATGGTTCCGAGATTTGGTGAATGACCCAGAGGTGGTTGGGGAGGAGAGGAAAGAGAGGCCGATAAACTATCGCCGATCAGTGGTGGATTAAGGGGATGGCTGAGCCTCAACCCCCCCTCCCCCCATAATTTCTGGTGCCTTATCTTTGAGGTGGCCAACCCATGGAAGTTTTTATTTCAAAGCTTAAAAGCAATGTTTAAAAATAATTGATGAATATCTAAAAGTCTACACATACAAGGCCAGAGATGCATTATTATTGACAGGTATTGCACACCACCAAGTTGCCACAGAAAAAAGGTAATGCACTGCCCTTCCTCCAGAACAATAACCTCAATCCACCCATGTCCCTGATGATGAAGGAGTAATCAGCTTATCATTGTTGTTACTTACTTATAGTACATCTCAGATTATATTTAAGGCGACGATGGGTTGGAATACCCACTTGTATTCATTTAGTTTCGTACAGTGAGTTTCTGCACTAGGCGGACAATAACATAATTCAGCAGGTTCAAAGATGGCCACAGTCAAAATGATGAAGTTCTGGAAATTAGTCTATGGGAATCAAAACTGTTGAGAACAACACATTCACTACATGTCCAACGTCAGCTCTCAGAATTGATATTCTTGTACAAATTATGCAATAACTTCATTAACTGTCCACCATTATTAGAATTAATACCTTTTAACACCACATACCCATCCACCAGGTGTACTAAGTTATTCCACATAAAATTCTGCGGTAGAAATTTCACTTTCCATTCCCCAATAATAAGGATGCTTCGGTTGTACAATACTATTATAACTAATGTTGATATACATAATGATACCATTACTGTTTTTAAGAATAAGTGTGCAGAAATATTATTCTGAGAATGAGCCTATGCACTTTCTTTATGTTTATGAAATTTTGTATTTTGACATACATGATGATACGGTTTTTTTAAGATGAAGTATGCGGAAATTTTTTTTTGTTGCAAGAATGAACCAATGAACCTACTGCATTGTTATATATTTGAATGTTGACAAACATAATGATACCGTTACTGTTTTTATGAATGAGGTGTAGGAAATATTACAGTAAGAATGAACCAATGTATCTGCTATATGTTTATATATTTGAATGTTGACATACAATGATACCATTATATGTACTGTTTTTAACAATAAAGTGTACGGAACTATTAATGTAAGAATGAACCAATGTTATTACTTTATGTTTATATATTTATCTTAATTTTGTGCAATTTTGTAAAATGGGCCTTTGACCGTAATAAATATTATTATTATTATTATATGAACTCATAGCACAGATGAATCAATAAGTATCACTTTCAGAAATAAGAGATGAACTGTATTCATACACACAAGTCAAGGTATACACAAGATTAGCTTTCCCAAGAACCACATATGATTGACATATCTTACAGCTACCACATGCATGGCACAATTTCACCGCATGAATGCCATCAAACCCCTCTACGTGTACTACAAACACAAGTTATACCATGACTACAACTAAATACTAAGTGATCACACTAACAAAGGTATTGAGAGACATATTCTTTGATAATGACTAGCAGAACCTTAAAACATAAAATGTAGGCCAAAAATGGTGCTTAACATTTTGAGGAATTAAAAAACCAACCAAAAGAAAAAAATAAATCAACAGAAGTCAATTAGGTCACGCAATAGATGTGAGAGAGGCTTTTGTTTTTTAGGTTTTATATAATTGACTCAAATTCCAGAGCTAACGGCAAAGCAAAACTTGACATGGCCAGCAGAGGTGTTCCCTATTGGAAAAAAATCTGCCGATTTAATTGAATGTGCCAATATACAATTAAATTTCCTTATATTCAATTGAAATTTGTCAATTTTCAATTGGACGCAACTGAATATTTCCAACAGGGTTATTACATATTGAAGGATCCATTTTTCATTCACCAGCAAGAAGAAGAAATGGGTTGATATTACCATCAGGATTTCAAATGCTACCCTCGTTCATGACTAAACATCAGTTTTTTCTTTTAAATACACCTTATCCCTTTGACAGTAATTGAGAAATATTTCTACAGATTTTTTCCTCAGTATTGTGCACATGTCATTTTTTACACATCATCATAAACAATCATCAATTCTAAGATTGGTTCGATGCATCTCTACACTCAGTTCTACTATCGGCTAATCTTCTAACAATCTACCTAACTAAATTAAGAAAGAAGAACTTTGTACTTTCACATTATTAATGTGAAAGTACAAAGTTCTTCTTTCTTAATTTAATTATGAATCGCTTTCACATAGTTACGCCTCAAACAATTAATTTAATCTACCTAACCTTTAATGCCCACAAAATTTGTCTGCAATATATCCTTCCTCACCTCTCATCATACCTCATCGGTCGCCTAACTCTGCCAAACTTCCCTTCCACCTGTCCTTCAATGATAATTTTGCAACAGACCCTTTAGGGTCTGTCGAAATTTTGTTGACACAATTGTGTCTCATGATGTATCCTGTTCAACTGTTCTGTCTTCTGCCCAAGGTTTTCAAAAGACATCTCTCCTCACTTACTCTTCTTAGAGCTTCCACATTACTCACATGATCTATCCATCCAATCCTAACCATTATTCTGGAGCATCACATTTCGAAAGATCATGATTTAATTTCTCTGCTGCTTTCATCGCCCATGCCTCACAGCCATTAAGAAGCATGCTCCAAATATAAGTCCTAATAAATTCCTTCCTGGAATTGATGCATATATTTTAAGCTGTGAGAAGACTCCTCTTTTTGAGGAGTTCCCTATTCGCTGGGGCTATTTCAATGACTACTTTTCCTTCTTGTTTCGTCCACCGTTGATCACTTGGCTACAAAAAGAGCGCAACTCCTTCGCCTCCTCAAGTTTGTGGTTTCCTATTCTCAGGTTCATCTTTGTCTCTTCTCTTCAACTGCAGACCAATACTTGCAGCTTCATTGCATTCATTTTCAGCTTATATTCAGTCATTACACTTTCCAAAGCTGAAAGAATTTTCTTCTGGTTTCTCTCTCTCTCTCTGCTATGTCATTGGCGAATTGCAGCTTTCTAATTTTTTCCCTGAAGATTTTCACTGCAGGTGCTTTCACAGCCTTGTCTCACTCATTTCCCCATTCTTGCTTCTTCGCCACTGGATCCAGATTTAATCAAAGTTATTTGGTTTTTATATAAATTATGGATAATTCTCCAGTCATTATATGTAAAACACTCATGTTTTTTTTCAGGATTGTGCACATTGAATTCCAATCTACATTATCATAAGCTTTTTCTAAGTCCAAATGCAATGAATGTAGGTTAGTTCTTCTCCATTCTCTTATACATATAAGCCAATATGACTTCCCTTGTGCCCATGTTTTTCCTCAATTCGAATTGGTCTTCATCCAGGTACTCCTCTGCTCTGATTCCCCTGCAGGTGATTCTTGTTAATATCATCAACACATGAGTCGCTAGGCAGGGTTCCCACTCTAACTACATTATAAAATTCACTATTTTTTCCCGGTTTTCACGGTCTAAATATCATCAAATTCGCGATCTGTTGATAAGCCATTGTAGGCAGAAATATAGATGACGTAACAATCACCGGCCGCACGTTAACTAAAAATGTAACAAAAGCAAACGATGCCTTGAATGCAAACGCAGCAATGAAAGTGCTCTCTCTCACGACATCACGCATCAATAGCAAAATTCAGGTCCAGCTAAAGGGCGTGAGTGGGAGAATGGAGAGAGCAGGGTGGCAGGGAAGTGAACAAGTGCCTGATTATTTGCCAGGGTTAATGTCTTCCAATCGGAGGCTTAAAGTAAATGTGTTGTCATATTGCACGGACCAATTAATAATTGCGATTCGAATACACATGTGCACATAAATTCGTGGACAGTATCTGCACACGTGACTCGGCCTTGAAACATGATCGAAACATCAATATTTCTTTTAATCTGTCTACCGTAGATCTACAATCAAGTTTGAGAGATTTCAAAGGTATTATGGCAAAATTCACGGCTATTTCCAGGTTTTTTCACGGCATACGAAATTCACGGCTTATTCACGGTTTTAAGGTTTTCACAGCTGAGTGGGAACCCTGCTAAGATAATGGTTCTAACATTTTCTCTGCTACCTTCATTTTAAGAAAAGGAATGACAATTTTTTTCTCCAAGTCCCTTGGCGTGTTTTCACATTTTCATCAGCAGCAACAGCTGACCCTCCACCAACCTGGCGGCGTATTCAGAGTACATAATTGGATTGGGCTGCTGCATCGCTCATACTTTCATATGCAATACTTTTATACCCTGCCCTACATTCTTTACTCAAGCTTCTAGATGATATGTAAAAATTACATACTCGGTCAGGAAAGAGGCATGGTTATGTAGCTATGTAGTCTCTAGAGAAAGACAATGAAAAGAATGAAAGCCGTTTGGGATAATCTTCTCTAAATGAGTAACCTCGTACATTGATCCAGAATTGTGCCAGAAATGCTCGTGGCCCATTTGTTTCCCAAAACAAGTGAAAGCAGTACCTACCTACACATTTAGCAGTGCTAAGTTTGCTCCGTCCATCCTTATTGATTCTCCTCCTCCCCCCCCACCAGCGAAACCCACCAACCACCGAGTGCATTTTTCGACTTGCCCGAAGGGCACCCTACCCCACTTATCTAAGCTATGCCTTACATGATTCATTAACATACATAATCTTTAGAACAAATGTGTTAATGCTCTACTCTGAGCTCTTCCTAGCATTTGGATACATATTTAAATTAAAGTGTTGACATATTACCAAAGGTGAATTCATTTCCATTCTCCTATTGGAACTTTTCAAGACACATTAATTTTTCATTCATCTCCAAATTCTGACACAATTATGTGCCATCAACATTCCTCATCTACTTTTCCCTAGTTCATCAAGCCGAGTGTTCAGAAGGAAAAATTCACCAGGGGATAACATGTTGGTGCATACATTGTTATATTGCCTCGTCCTAAAATCACCATATTCGACTCGACTTCATACTTTCAATTAGTTACAACTTGACTCGATACTCGACTTGAGATCAAAAAGTACTACTCGCACATCCATAATACAAATTAGCAAAAGATCAACAGTGGGAGGGATATTAGTAATGATACAAAATAAATTCAGTACCACAGCATAAAGCCAGATAAGCAGAAGCTTATTAAGCCATCAACAAACATTGCAATCCCATTCCAAGAGAACTTTCCCCAAGGCATGTACGTGTGGTGCAAAATCCACGTTACCTGTTTGCATCTTCCAACACACCCATCAGAGATCACATCCAGATAGAGTTTCCTTAAATGGTAGAATATCTCCACTAAAAGCAGTCAGACTGGGACATGGTAGGTATCAATACATTACCTGCCAGAAGAATGAAGGCCAAAGAAAAAAAAGAGAGGATCCCATGGCGCACAAGCAATAAAAATAAGTTCCCAAAAAATAAGGAGTGCCATAAACTGAGCAATACGAAAAAATATGTAAATTTAATTGAGAGATAACACGGAAACTTCAAATTCAATGAAAAAGAGAGATGGCAATTTTTCCAAAAATTTATTTAATAATGTACGATGCGCTTTGACCGTTAGGTCATTTTCAAGTACCTACAATGTGAAATTGTTGAAATCAGGAACTGTATAAATACACCTCCTGACTACTAATACAGCTACAGAGTTTCTGTGCTGATCATAATCCATTAGCTTTGTCTAATTTTTACATTCCTTTGATATACCTAAGTGACAACATTGCTCTACAATAAGAGTCATGAAAAGACTGAAACTTCTATATCCAAGACATGTCCATGTTTATTATTGAATAAGACCATCATAGCCACGATTTTCATCACAACTTGCAGGTTTTTGATGGAGCAGGAAGAAGAAATCTCATTCATCTCAAGATTCTCAATCTTGTGACGAGAGCACTTAGGTAGGTGGGCCTATTTTCGATACGTATAGATTCTGTTTTTTTTCAGAATGCGAGTAGTGCTAATAATCCCTCAGCTATATAACCACTAGCGGTTGGTCCATGACATTTCAAACGAGTATGTACACCATCCCTCTTTTATAGAGAGTGGGGCAGCATCACTTCCTTCTTTGTAATGCGCGGCATTCGGTCAGATGGTATTGTAGCAGAGTGTTTGTGGTCTTGTTCGACAGGCAGTGCTATAAAGTTTTGTGCAAAAAATCCATAGAGGAAAAATCATTCGCCTTGACCGGGATTCGAACCCGGATCCTGGTCAAGGCAATTGATTTTTTCCCAGTGGATTTTTCACACAATTTGTGCATTGCGGGTGACTCCGTAAAAGTTATCACCGTCGCTAGTCCCGGTATACTTAAATAACTATAAATTTTTATTGCAGCACGGTTCAGTCGCCATCACGCATTGTAATATTGAGGAGCATGCGTTTGCCGTTGAGGCCTACTTTTCGAGTGGATATTCTGTAATCGCAATCCAGCAGGAATGTCACAGAAATTCTTTTTCCCAAGGCTAAATGGGTTGGACTTGGGGGACATTTGGTTCCAACAAGAAGGTGCAACAGCTCACACTGCAAGAGCATCAATGGCTGTTTTGAGTGAACAATTCCAAGATCACCTCATCTCAATCAGGGGCGATTGATTTCCAGTGGTCCGCCTCATCTCCTGATTTGTCCTCTTGTGATTTTTTTTAAATGGAGTTTTCTGAAATCCCATGTTTACTCAATGTGTCAACAATGGAGGACGTCATCTACATGATTTGATCTTCAAGACTGTTTATAACAAAACTTTAGGTATGCACTAGAGATGGGTCGAATAGCAGATCTCTCGAACTCGAATATCGAATTCGAATATTAAATAATTGCTCGAATATTCGAATACCTCGAATTTCGAATACCTCAAATACTAAACGATGAACGTGGGAATGTTTGACTAGGTGGCCTATGCAGCAGGAAACCCAAGATTTTGGTGAGTAATTGTGATTTCCTTTACAGGATTCAAACAGGAATTTAGCTGATTAATGGAATATTTTAATTTTATGGAAATAATTTGGGCATATAGTTGATTCAACTAACATCTCTCTCAAATGTCCTAAAGGGACACACCAACTCGCGAAAAAATGATTTCATGCTGTCTTGGCATTTACACTGCTACAATGGATTTCTGTCTGATGTAGACATTCTTATCTACCAAACGCCATTTCAGCGGCATGCCCAGCTGATACTCAGCTTCATCCAACTTCTTATTTTCAACAGGTAGCTAGCTTTACCCTCACTCCTACTGTCAAGTGCTAGCCTACAATCTTAGAGGTTTTGCAAAATACACGCGCTTCTCCTCCGGATTTTCTTCAATTATTTTCAGTCCATCTTTGGAAGTTCTCACGAGAGAGCAGATGAATTCGAATTGGTAGCAGGGAGAAACTAAGTATCCTTAGAAAATATTCCTTCATCTGTGACATAGCATAGCATAACTCATACATTGTAGCTTGATATATGTTTTCGGAAAAAAATACCGCATCAACTTCCAAGAAGCTCAGCTGCGAGGATATCGAGTTTTGCCAGAATGCTAAGTCTCCGTCGTATTTTGACATTTATTTCCTCGCGTAAAATGCTTAAATAAAGTCAGAAATACGTCGTGTTTGGTCTTATTCTTTTTTAAATTACGCGCACATTACTAATATTTCAATCCAATAAAGGTGTAATATCAATTGACGAAAGTCATTGTTAGACACCTTTTGGGCTAATAGATGACTTATGCAGCAGTTGACCTCCAGAAATGAGGAACCTCGAAGCAGGTGAGCATAAAAAGGTCGGTGGGTGAGAAAAGGGGGATGGGGTGAGACACGTTTTTATTGTTCTCGTGTAACTTGATATTTTCTTTCGAAGCTAAGGTCTTCGTAATACGATCCCTGCACGAGCTGGGACCTTTTGTTTGATTTCGGAGAAAAGGAAATCAGAGGAAATCGTCAGAGTGGGTGAGGCGAATGCTGAATGGAGGGGGATAGTGGATTGAGGGAAATGCACCAATATTGCTATCCCACGGCACCGAGTTTCTCCCTATGGTAGTTTCATCTCCTGGAAAAGATTCAAACTAAGTGCCTGTCGTTATCAGCCACAAATGACACATGGTAAACACTTCGTCTCATTTTTGTCAAACGATGGATGTGGGAAAATGGTCATTGGGGGAGGAAGAGGGAAGGGTGAAACACGAATCCATTATTTTCCTTTAACTTGACATTTTCTTTTGAAGCTTTTGCTTTATAGTCTTCATAATACGAACCCTGCGCAAGCTGGGGCTTTTTGTTTGATTTCGAAGACAATGAAAGCATCTGAGGAGGGGCCGAGGGCTGATGGATGGAGGGGGTAGCGGATTTTGGGAATTGTGCTATGCAGTTACTATCCCACGGCACTGAGGTTCTCCTGATGGGGGACACCAGGGATTTTCGGATTTTTTCACCCGATCAATTTCGGTTCCCCACGTTGAACTCCTTTCACCGCTCTAACCCGTGAATTCGATGTCGTTCGTCAACTTGCCCAAAATGGTGCTGCATGCACTAAAAGACTAGAGTTCTCTACATTCTTCCGAGTCAACTACCAACGACGTGCGTGTGACAGTGTATGACGCGAAATTCAAAGTATTCGAGGTATTCGAGATAGTACCTTTAGCATAATTATTCGAGACCTCAAATATCGAATACTTTCTAGTATTTGAAGTATTCAAGTATTCGCGTACACTATTCGCACATCTCTAGTATGCACCTACATTATAAATACCAAATAAAAATTTTCTGATTCATACAATGCATTTTATTAAGTTTTAAAAAAGGAAGTTGTACTCCCCACCCTAATGTAATGGAGTAATGGTATGAGTCCCAACTTTTCAGAAGATAATATGGCCAATAATGTTTCGATTATTATAGTCCGCATATCTCTGTGTCCACTAATGTGTTCACTTAATAACAATTTCTATTTGAAATAATCTAAAGTAAATGGATACATCCTTTTTAAAATTGTGCTAATTGAACTGATGTATGAAATGCATTTATGGTCAATGGATATGGTTTTTTAAATATGTATTATTATTGGAGAAAAAGTTGATTTTTGAGTCATATAGCTCTTCAGATTAATCCCAGAAAATTGTAGGAAATGTAACCAACAGATACAACTTTGCATATTTACCTTAAGGTTCAAAATATCAATAACAGAATACATATTTTCCATCATATTTAATTGGGAAATGCACAACCTTTTCAGAAAGGTTGTGTTTGAGAGTTTAATCAAGTTACAAAAACCATTACATATAATTTCCAGACACTTACAATAAAGTAGGCAGTGAAGTAATGCTTTTTAAAACTTATGTATCTTTTAATTTTTTAATATATCTGTGCACATTCACATGCTCCAATACATATAGGTACTAATCACTAATTTTGACACTTAGTTTTTGGAATTAGTTCTACCTTACAAATGATTGAAAGCACGACCTCATGCATTGTTGAAGGTGAATTAGCATAGTCCTTCCCTATTTCTTCCCTTTAAATGACTTATTGACTTTATCACTATTTTAACACATTGCATACGGATGGCGAGAATTCTCATCATTTTTTTCCCGAACGTTCCGGACGGATGACGAAGATTCTCGTCATTTAAGCGCGTCAACTTAAGCAATTTTATAGCATACAATATGTATTCCTTGGTACGTTTTCAGTTGTTGTTCGTTAGTCATAATGAATTGATGCATCATAACGTTTGATTGGGTAAAGTAATATTCTAAACATTAGCGTTTTAGCCATGTTTAAACCAAAGGCATATTTCCAATCTCAACACCTCCACCCAGAATCGGCGTTCCTAGGAATTTAAATACCCCGGTACGCAACGTGTTAACTGCTTATGGGCACAACAATTGAACTGAAGTCTCTTTACCAATTATAACCTGCATGAATAATTCAAGCACTAAAATATTCATTCTGTATGAGGCGAAGATTCAGTTCTTGAACTTTTCTTTGAGTACTCTTAGTGTCAACAATACATAAGCTTAAAAAGCAGTTCATATACGTACAAAAGGTGTAGCTATCAGTAATTGGTGGAGTTTGGGCAGGAAACCTAATTCTTCAATGCCAGAGAATGATACGTCTTATTCCTACAGGGGCTGCTGGTATTCAGACTGAAGGGGCATGAAAATCCATTCACACACAAAAGGTAGCCAAATAGCTAGAATTCATAGCTCATTGAGTTTATAATATCTACATAAAATGTTAAATGGAGATATTAATCTTGCTACTAGCTTTAAATATATGCAGCTTTTTTAACAAATAATGATGAGTATGTACACAAGTTGTAACATACCTTCAGGCCAAAGGAAAAAAATAACTTTCCTAAAAACCTAACCTTCCAAACTTGGAAACGATCCAGACTCAAATTTGAAAAAAATAGAAGAGCTTGAATTATACCAGGATATTAAAAGACCAGCCTTGTAAACATTCACAATGACATACATATGAACATCAAATATCACGAGCATGCAACATGAAGAAGAAATAGATAGAAAGGGAAAAGCGAGTGAGTACCTGGGTTCAAAGCTAGAGATTAAGTCGTACGGAGAGGAGGAGTTGTTTGAGAGGGGGCAGTCTGCAGTGGTTTTCTCCTTGGACCACTTCTGCTGGAGAGGCCTCAACAAACAGCCCTTGACAACGGTCAACACACCACTCGCCAGGCCGTTCATTCGTCTAGAGAGGGCATGCCAACAGAGAAGGACATTTCCAACATCACATTAGCAACTGGACTTTAGGACTTGGCACAACATCTGTGAAATACCTTATGCCCCACACAAACCCAAAGAATTAAGCAACTAAGATTTTTATGTTAATGATTATAAAACCAGATGACGTACTTCAGTGGCGTGACTAGGAATATGATTTGAGGTGGGATGAGGGGGCTTTGGGGGGGGGGGGGGCGGAATGAGAGAGGTTAGTAGGGGCCCCAAGAAAACTGGGATTTGAGGAAAAATGTTGAAATAACATGGCTGAAAATGCATTTTACATCATGTTGGCATTTAAAATTTAACTTAAAGCAGATGCAGTTGTTAGATATCAAATCCAGAAAAGATTTTTAAATCCTCTTTTGATTTCTCAGAGGGTTGGGGGGGGAGGGGATAAATCCCCTCATCCCTCCCATAGTTTACGCCACTGACATACTAAGACACTTAAAACCACAAACAAATTCAATGAATTTAGCAACTGACGTACATTGATTACATTACGACATCAGACGACAAACACAAAGGGAATGAAGATGAGAAAGACTAACTTTTTATCACATTCTAATAGTTTTCTAATACTTTTAATCGAAAAAATTCTAAAAAAGCAATTCTGAACCGAGAAAAACTATCTCCAGAGTATTCCAAAAAACTTAAATAGCATTTAACAATGGATCTCTCCTAATATTATCTTAGGGAATGCAAAATATTATATGGATACGATTTCTTTCTAACTGGATGCATGAATGACAGTGAACTTCACACTACACTATTTTTCCTAATATAATCCACCCTATCATTTTCTCAGCTTGATTTTTGGAAAAAATTTCTTTCATAAATAGCAATCCTGAAAGCCATTACAGAGAACACAACTTATCTAAAATATCTACATACATACTAACATTTCCTTCCAAATCCTCTTAAAATCTCCTACTGAGCTGAAGAATGAACTACTTCTTCCTGGAAGTAACAGTATGAACCTTGAAACGGAAGTATTCATAAACCAACATGCACTGATGACATTCCTAAAAAATATATTCAGTTCATATGCCGGGAAAGCAAAGAAAGGAAAGTAGGTTTATCACTTTGAATTAAGTTCTTCTTATCTTCCATAATCCAATTAGTAAATGCAGTTTTCATTAAACTGAAAAATGACAACATGAAGTGATGGGAGATGTGGCCGAAAAAAAAAAAACCATCAATTCATAGGCTGCAGATGGAAGATTGCAGACATGTTGTCCAAGCAAAGGCAGTGCAAGCAGTGTCTGAAATTGTGCAGAAATTTTTTTGCAACAGAAAGGATACAAAAAGCATGTCACTTAGCATGTGGTAGCCATGGCAACTGGCAATGCTTGTTGGCCTAGCACACTCATTGTCTTTCCCCCTCTCGCCTCACTCCCACGTGAAGTGCAGAAGCGGTGACTCCAGAGTCACCGATTGCATCTCAGCACACCGAAGGCGCATTGCGCTTCAAGTTTCTGCATAACTATACACAGAGTGTCTACCCAGTCAAAGTAGAAAAATTCATGCATAATTCCCGGTTCACCAGGGAAATTTAAAAAAATTCCAGGTTAATCTCACATGATTACTGCGATAGATAAGAACTTTCAAATGCCCAAAATTACATGCTTTAGGCATATATAATAATAGGCACCCAAAATAATATGCTTTAGGCATATCAGTTATAAGCCACTGAATTCAATTCAATGAACAGTAGCCGGGCGGACTCCACATGACAAATGTCAATGAAAGCATCCACTTCTGTCCTTCATTTATTTTGTAAGCTGTTGGTGTGGCGACTTTGAGCGGGGGAATGTGCATAGCAGGCCTATTTCCCATATTTTCCCCAAGTTTTTAATTATTCTCTTAACTATGGGAAAGGCGTTCATTGTATATGCAGATTGGGCACTTTTTGAATAGCATCTCTAGCCACAATGTACGTTGGTACCACTCAATGCCATGAGAAAACATATCTTGGTAGACGTTAACCCCTATTATGGGCTCCATGCCAAGAGCCTCCACAGGCTTTGAACCACACGGCGCTTGGGTTTTCTCTAACCATTCACCACAGTAGACTCTAGTTAACACTAGCAACCTTGTTATGCAGTTCTTGTTTTTACAAAGCAAATCGTTGGTCCCAACGATAAGCCTAATCCAATCTATTGTAGAATAAATGTAATTACAAAATTTTTATTATTAGATAATTACGAACCTCAGTCCCCGTGGTAACAAAATGAACTTTATTATGAAGTTGCACGGATAAGCAATGGCACTAAGGCGGATATACACTATGTTATGCCATATTCATTGCGCTATGTCTTTGTTCTTCTCGTGCCCAAGAGCGTCAATTATGCTCCTTTCTCCAGTAGGAGATGTGTACTTCAGAATCCCTCCAATGTCGTATGATAAGCTTCACTCTTGTGGAATCATTGTGACCCACTAAATTGGGAATAGTCGGAAGATATCAAAATGGTTATTATTGAGAAAGTGCCTCCATTAACAACAATGAGGGTCATTGTAGGCTGATGGACTTTGTAATGCCAAACTTATTAACTATACACACCTGAACTGTAAAATTGGAGGGTGCTTGATGACTGTGACATTATACTGGTCGTCTACATATTTACATTTAAATGAGAGTTAACTTGTATCGACAAAGAGCGGCACAAAAAAGTGATGCTGAAAAGCCAGCAGCATCGTCTAAAAAGTCAAAGTAGAAATGTGGACACAATATAAGACTTGAGTTCATCAGAAGCTTTGTAGGGGAAAATGAAGCATTCAGAAGAGAGCTTTTTTATATTAAGTTTTGAGAAAGTCATTTTTTTTAACACTTCTTAAAGAAACATTCTTACAAACTTTGCTATTATGAGCCTCAGATTTTTTGGTCCGGTCGACTTCGTAATAACAAGAGTCTATTATGTACATTGCCTACAATGCACGGTCAGTCACATTACCCTAATGGATATTTTCCCACCTTCCAGTGCATATTAACCCACACAAAACAGAAAATGAAGTAAATGTTGATCCTTGCCTTTTCATGCCTTTTCAGATTGGGTATGAAACGTAAAGTTTCGTATCTGATCACATCCCTGTTTAGAACACAGTTAATACACGCATACTTTTGAAAGTGACTGTAGTAGACTAAGATTTTAGCCATTTTCTTCCATTATATGCTTATAAATTGAACAGATAATTGAATTAAAAAATACTAGAACAAATATGAAAACTCTATCACCACTCAAATAAGGTAATTAAATGTTGCAGAACACTGTGCATCTATGGTAAACTTATGAGTAACTTACGGCACTAACGAAGCAGGAGGGTACACAAGTTCTCCAGTCACCAAGGTGTCTATTACTCGGAGTGGAACGGCACGGCAGTCAAGCTGACGTAGGGCAATGAAGTCATACTTCACCGTGATTAGAGTGTGAGTGGTCAAAATAACAAGCCTCTCCTTTTCTGCATCCCAAAAGCTTATCCTAAAAAAAATTGTAACAAGAAGATTAAAAAAAACTTGTCGTTTATATTATTCAAATCCACATGACCTAAATGGGATGGTATGTGGATTTAAATAAAAATCACCAGCACTGCTAATTGAGGAAGAAAAAACTTGTAAACAGTTCCGTTTGACACATTAGCTTTTGATAATGCAGTTAATAATATGGAATTTCTACACTTATTTATCCCACAAGGGTACTGTAATCAAACTGATACAAATTGATAACTCAGTTCCTTTCCAAATTGATAATGAATAAAGCCTTAGATGATGGGAACTGAAGTTTTCAAGGTGTCCACTACATCCAGCAATTAATAAATTTCCTAATACTTCTAGGTTTTCCAGGAAAAATATACGGTATAGCATTTTTACGAATCATTATGTTCACATATCACATTATCCTGATATTTACAAATAATACTATTGCACTACCTCTTTCAAATGATGTCTACTTTAAATTTTACCAAAATGAGAGTAAATATAACACCATGTAATGCCACTGATATAAAGGGGCATGACCTACAACAGAAGTCCAGTACAAAAACAGCTCCGCTAACTATGTAAATAGGCCGATTTAGGGGGGGAGCACGGGGGCACGTGCCCCTCCTCCCCCAGACCCTTAAAAATAGACTAGACTTTTGATATGGTTATCAGTACGTTTGTTTTATTTTGTGTAGTATGGAGCCTCAACCATTTAATTTAATTGTAGCATTACGTGTTTAAATCTTGCAGATTCGTAACGTAATCCCCAGACTTATGGAACTCCAATCCTCTGTCACTAGCTGGATGAGGGAAAGACTCCACAAAACAAGAATAATCAGCAGTCAGAGAAACAATTGACACAAAATTACGAGTCATGTTCAATCAAAATGTATTCCAAGTAGAAATATTCAAAATCAAAATTATTACAAAAATTAACGATGATAACTAATAATCTCATAAGAAACATTGCCAATACTTTGAAAAACTAAGTACAAAGCCGTGTTTGCCTGCCAGCACCAAAAATAATTTTTAAGAAATCACTCCCTCAGTTGACCGATGTGCAAGCCAAGACCACCGAAGAGCAAGAGAGCTGGCCGACCCCCGATCAGTGACAAGAGTGGAGGGGGGGAATTTTGCAAAGGAGTGGGGGAATTTTGCAAAGGAGTGGGGGAATTTTGCAAAGGAGTGGGGGGAATACAGCGATGTACAAGTTAGCTGCATCAGTATAAAACTCCTGGTAGGCACCCGTGTTGACTGGAACCTCTGGGGTAAACGTCTCATCTTCCAAGCCAGGGTTGGGGTATCGCCGGGTTTCCTCTACTCTATCTCCTGGGTTGGAGACATAAAGTGGTGCGATAGCTGGTAGAGGCGAGCCATTGGAATTTAAGGAGGGGAAAGACATAGAAGGATGAGGTGTTGGAGGGAGGGAGAGAGAGTTGTGATAGGACAAAGTGGAGTACTTCTCACTCCAAACTACATTCTTATGCCTCAGCACCCACTTCCCCTTGATTCCCAGGTGTAGGTATTCCTCCACCGTACTACCTATATAAATCTTGATCTCCAGGTGGGCTGGGTCAGAGGGCTGGTTCGATGGGCAGCTTCGAAGGACAAAGTTCCAAGACAAGAGTTCCGAGACTTAAGAGTCTCCGAGCCTTTGAGTCGAAGTCCCTCTGCCGAAAATCCTTTGAGCAAAAAATCTTAGCGTGAAAAGTCCTAAGCGGGAGAAGTTCTGCAGATAAGTTCGGAGGAATTCAGAGGAATTGCTGGGGGGAAGTACCAGAAATTTTTTAGGGGGGTACACTAAAAAATACCACATAATATTAATAACTTTCAAATCAAAATAAAGAGAATATTTTCTACAGTAATTGTTGTATTTTTTTAAATCTCGAATATGAGAAGACCTGTCAGACCCTTGTGCCACCCTCAAAAGAAAAATCTTGGATCCGCCCCTGACTATGTTTTCAAACATGAATTGTAAGTGCAGAAAATCAACTTTTCTGGAAGAAAATTCTAGTAGTTCAAATGTTACTGGAAGAGAAGCTTCCACTTCTTAAAGGGATTCATTTTTCTAGCAAGTAAAAAGTCAGAGAGTGATTGAAAATGAAACAGCAAATACTAGAGTGATGACGCATGAGCCATAGGTCATCAGTGATAGCTCGAGGCCTTAGAATGGGATAGAGTGCTGTCGACTGACTCTTTGAAGCACAGCTTCCAACTCTTGGGAGAAATTTGCCTGCTCAACCTGCTTCACTAGCAAGCATTCTCAGGAAAATGAGAGTGAGTTGCCAGTTTTTTTTTTAATCTTTCCTAAATCTGAGGAATGATGAATGATGATTTATCAACCCTTACTTCTCATGAAATACTTTAAAAAAATCATTATGTAATTCATTCATAGCATATTTTCCAAACATATTTAACAAATCAAATAATAATAATAATACAGTTGAGGGCCTCAGCTCCGGAATCCAGAAACCTGGGAAAACCAAAATACTGGAATGTTTGAAAATTCCTCTGGGTAGTGTTTCGACTTGCCACCTCCTGGCACCGCTCTCTCTGAGCCTTGTTCCGCAACGAGTAGGAAGTTATCACATATGCTATGAACATATGCTAACAACCCAAGCAGGGACATAGAGGGATCTCAAATGTCGAGCACAAGAGCCTGAACGCATTTATAAATTAATTAATTAACAAAATATAGAAGCATTTGCACAGATTTACTGCCCGACTAAGGAAGGTATCAATAGATATTTCAACATATGATGGGGCTGTATAAAATTCTAGAAGTTTTGCATGAAAACTGTGCCATAATGGGCACTTTCTCAATCCCTCTGAGACTCAACCCCTCTGAGACTCGCCCCCTCTGAGACTTGACCCCTCTGAGACTTCACCACGAGGAGACGATTCGCGAGCTCCTGAGTACCAGTCTCGCGAAGCTCCAGAGTACGTCGTGCCTGACTGATCCACGCGTGGCGCTGATCCTCGCGTCCTGTGAACTGCTCACAATTTATAGTGAATTCACCAACGGTGTCGACCTCTTTACGGCATGTGTGAACTTCAATTACCCTCCGCCACCGTTTACCCAATTGTAAGGTGAATCGTCAGCCTGAAACCTGTTTCCCCTCCTCTGCCTACACCTCCCCTCTCACGCCTGCTTCGAGCGCCGCCGCGATCTTGCAAGCCGCCTGACTCGCTCTCTCTGCTACTGACCTCAGACAAGGAAGGAACTCTTGCGTGCCCGGCTTCTTCCCAACGGCAAGAGTACATTATCCTCAGGCAATTTAGTATTTTATGTATTGTGCTCCTAAAGCTTACTTCGGTCATTAAATGTATTATTACTGTTGGAAATCAACCATATTGTTTGTTAATTTTTTTTACTCCTAACCACCTATATTCTCGTCAATTCATTCTCGCGACGTGTGTGCGTTGCAAAACAAAAATAGTCATATGAAGCAATTAACTTTGTATGACATGTTCTGTAAAATTAGTATGACCTAAGTGATGAATCTGAGGCGTGTTGCTCAGAATCCAAATAATGTTTTAAATTGTATTAAATCACTTACTACTTTTTCTATAATCATTTCAAAACAAAGTTATATGAATTAAATTGAGATACTGCTAAAAGGTTTATGCTAATTAATGTTAAAAATTCCTTTCATGCCTAATTTTTGAGCTATGGTTTTATTGCATTAAAATTCTCAAAAAGAAGTGTACCACTTCTTCTGTGTGCTGAAGATGAGAAATCCAGAAAAACCAGAAATCCATAAACCCTTTGGTGCCAAGTTTTCTGGATTTGAGATCCTCAACTGTTTTGATCTCAAAACTCAACTCAAAAGTTTTGATTCTCTTGAAAACGCTCCCAGTAGGAGGAGTGAAACATTGAGCAGATAATGCTACCTATGCAGCATTTCCCGATACAAAACCACCAACATTGATAAAATAAGCTGTGAAAATCTTCATACGAAAAAAATATCTATGGTAGTTACTTCGGCTAGCTTTCTTGTAATAAATATGCATGTGGATAATTCATTCATTATAAATAAACTTGATTGTTTCTGGCTTTACTTTGTGAAAATCCATTCTTAATAATAAAACGTTATTGTACTTTTCCACACGATTTAAGTGCAGTGACTGTGAGACCTATTACATAGGCCAGACTGGACGTTCGTTCCGAGTAAGAGCAGAGGAACACGGAAGGCATTTGAGAAACGGGGAGTTAGAAAAATCGCATTTTGCGAAACATCTATGGGAGAGTGACCACAGGAGCAATTTTGTTCCGGAAATTCTCCACCTTGAGGGAAAGGGAAGAAGGATGGACTGCTTGGAGGAGTTGGAGATAAGGAAGCATATAAAAAATGGAATTTTAGCAAATGAAAATATTTTTGTAAACTATTCCCCGCTCTTGGAGATTCCCCTGAAGCTGAGTGACGCTCCAACCCCAACGCAACCCTCCCCTACCAACGTAATAGCAACCAGATAAACAAGAACAAAATAACTGTTATTATAACGGATTCTGTACCTGATGATGTCGCCTCTGCGACGAAACCGGTCGTATTAATTAAATCGTGTGGAAAAGTACAATAACGTTTTATTATTAATTCATTATAAAGTCAATATGTTATTACCAGTCAAGATTGTCGGAGAGGATAATGCCTAAAAATTTTGTTGAGTGTGCCCAAGAAATCACATGATCAGAGACAATTTTTAAGATCATACTTGAGGCACGTTGAGGCCGGTTGCCATAGAACTGAAGGAAAACTGTTTTGTCAATGTTGACCTGCAGGGAATAATCATGACACCATCAGAGAGACACAAATAAAAGTTACTCGTGAATTATATATTACCACTTCGATCATTTTCTATTAAATTACTCCAGGCAAACACCTACTCGTTCATTCACATGATGTTTCATCATACATATGGTGGGGAGAGGTAGTAAGAATATCGCCAATGATATGATGCTTTACATGAGTGGCCATATTGAGGGCAAAATGGCTCCTCTAATGCCAAATTGAATGGGGATTTGACGATTCTGTGCATTAGCATTGAGTTTTCGCATCAGCAGCTTGCTATCCATCCACGAGAGAGGAGGCATCAGGCTGTCTTTCGTCTTGGAGGGGCTGAATTGGGTAAATGCAGAATCCTGCAGAATGGGCTTGAACTAAATTCATGAGAGAATATGCAAAGGGCTTCAGTCGGTGCCTAGCAAGTGTTTAAGCAACAAACAGTAGAGAAGAAGCAGCGGACTAGACATGACAGCAGTGACGAAGATGATGAAAGTGAGGAGTATCATAAACACTGGGCTCTATTAAACACCTTATTATTTGGCAGGCTGCTCTTAATGAAGAGGCACTTCCAACTCCAACCATGAACTTTCTTTTAGCACTCCTCCCCATTCCGAGAGATCTTTCTTTCCAAAACCTTTGTTTACTCTCCCCTGCCGCCTTTTGCTGATCTTCCTGATGCCCAACTTAGGTATCACAAACCCTCCTCTCCTAGAATTTCCCCCCCCCCCTCAAGCAATGGAGCTTGAGTGGTAAAAAAGACATGGCCCTCAAACGTAGTCCCAGGCAATGCTGAAGGCCCTCCCCTCTTCCTCCACCCTTCCACTCGATGCACCTTTCTTTATCCTGCCCCCACTTCCTCGACCAGAGAATACCCATCCCACTCTTACTAACCCCACCCCCTTCAAGCGCTTTGTGGAGAAGGACATGGTTCATCTCTCCCAGCAACAGGGACATGTTTCCTACTGGAAAGAGGCTGGAGAAGTATTTTCCATTACTGGGGATATAAGGAGGAAAACTACGTTATCCACATTCATTTTATTGTCAACAAAAGATATTTTGTCATTTCTTGGTATATTCATGGTGAAACAAAAACCAAGTACCGTTCCACAATATTTTTTTTTATTTGCTGTCAATTAGTTTCTAGTTTAAAGGGCATAGCCGGATAAAGAGGTGAAAAGTCCCCCCTCCCGAATTTTTCCCGTACTTGGGGTATGCAATTTGGAATCAAATAGGACAAACCTCCCCACATTTCCAGCCTGCTAGAGGCCCACCAGGGCCGGCTAGATCGAAAATACGATTTTCACTCTTTTTTTAATATCTCGGTAAAGAAGGCATATTTTTTAATGCGGTTTGCAGAATTTGAAACCTTATTTAATGGAGCAGATTTCTAATTGTTTTCAAGAACTTTGAGCGAGACAAGAAGATATGGTGTTGATTTGAAAATTTCTAATGCATGTTTTTATAAAATATGCTTGAGAGGGCCAAAAAGAAAAAACTTTTCCTGGAGGTGTTTTTTAATACCTTTCGGCTGGCGTATTGAAAAAATAATTTTTAGGTGGAGGAACATCGTGAAAAATGCGATTAAAAATATGCAGTTTTTGCCATTTGGCTCTATGCTCTGGCCCTCCATAACACCCCTTTTTATTTATTATAGTATTCTAGCGATTAAGGTGTCGAACACAGGAACAGAATTGTATGGATACTGGTGCCGAAAATGGCTTCAGGACCTCCAAAAACTGCTGGAATTTAAGAATATAGATTAAGAAAATGAGCTCGATTTGAGTTTTCCCCGCATTGTATCCACGCACAAGTGTTGTTTCATTTGTGGATATACCGCTATAAATTATCTCCATCCTGTTACCATAGAAGCTAAAATGCAGGTGAGAGGAGGTTGATCATTCCTTTCAAAAATGTGTCTTTAAAGATTATCTACATGATAAGCGGTTTTAACCTATTAAAGTACCAATTCCGTATCTATTGCATAAGTATTTCCTTGCATGTTTCTAAAATTCGTCTATTTGTGGACAAATTCGCAGATTTATCTAACCTCAGTTTGACGGTGAAACTTTGTGACTTTCATTTTCCAGAGAACTGATTGTGTGCAAACTTCTACTGGTTTTTCATGGGACCAAGTAATTGAGTAACTTCGACGAGAAATTCGGATGTTAGGTCAGTCATTCAAGGGCTGATAGTTTTTCTTTTCAAGCTGCAAACCGGAAACATGAACAGTACTAGTTCCCCTTTGTAACCATTCCCTATTTTTACCCTTGATGGGTTGCGGTTAATATGCCCGGACCTTTTTTGGCCAATCAAAATGATGCCGATTCTCTAAAATCAAGCTTGCAATCGGCATATCCAATGAAAAGTTTCATGAAAAAGGATGACATTTTGATTCTAGATAGAGGATTTGGGGATGTTGTGTCATATTTAGAAGATGATTTAGAATTCAGTGCGCTGATGCCGATGTTGAAAGGCAAGCGAGCTCAGTTAACAACTAAGGAATTGAATCAATTGTAATTCGTGGCTAAATTAAGACGGGTAGGTATTGGTAACATTAAGGAAAAATATTATTGAAGGCCTAGTCCATATCTATTCAGGCAGCCAAAGAAAAAATCTTACCTTCATAGTCTCCGATTTTGTTGAATTTAGCATATGTCAAACTTCAGGACAAAGTAAGTAATACGTCATTTTTATTTTTGTCCAAAAAAATTTTTGGCCCGAGATACATCCCACAGAACATGGACCCGCGGGTGCTATTTTTCACATGTGATTTTGGACAAAATACTAAAATGCTTATATCTCAGGAATGGTTCAAGATATTTTGCTAATTTCTGTTTTATTTGAAAGATAATAATTTTGTGATTAAATTCATATCTTTGAATTGAAAATTTGTGCCCACATTTTTTTTCTGCAATTTTTTTTTTTATTTTTTTTTTAATTAAAAAAATTTTTTTCTCGAAAATGCCAATCCTAAAAATTTTTTTTTTCTGTTCATCAGTACCATTGAGCACTACAATTCCTGAAAAGGAGAACTTCCACTTTTCAGTTTAACATGTTTTATAAACAATTCAAAAAATTTCCATGCATTACGCAAGTTTCCATTACCACAATCTCAGATCACAACACAAAATCACAATCTCTAGTCTAACTTTAATTTTTTTATTCTTCTTAACTATGAGTAACAGGCACAAAGTTCAAACATATTAATGGATTTCAAATTATATATGCAAGTTAAAAATATACAGCTTCCAAGGCATACTTCTCTCATGTGAATCACAAGTGAAAAATAGCACCCGCGGGTCCATGTTCGGTGGGATGTATCTCGGGCCAAAAATGTTTTTGGACAAAAATAAAAATGACGTATTACTTACTTTGTCCTGAAGTTTGACATACGCTAAATTCAACAAAATCGGAGACTATGAAGGTAACCCCCCTGCCTGAATCGATATGGACTGGGCCTGAAATATAACAAACTATAATTTTTATTTAGAATATACTTACAGCGAATGGCATCGTATGAGGCAGCATATTGACATATTGCTGTGATTGTGGTAATGGAAATAGAAGAATACGATGTTGCGCTCATATAGCAGCAACAATTTATAATTTATCCAATGGGCAGTACCAATAAAAAATCGCAAGACCAGCCGTGATTTTAACTAGAATTGTTTTGACGGACAATATTATAACATGTATCAATGAATATTCAGAGGACAACGAATAACCTTTCAAGACCGATTTTCATTGATATCCTGGAGTCAATATAAAATTGTATGGTGAAAATTCATCCGTTTCGCTAGATACTGTTCACCAGATTTTTTTATTTGTATGCCAACTGGAAAAAAGTTGAAACCCATTATTTTTTTCATTTCAGCAAACAGCTATCATTAACTTATGATTTAATCCCAATGGTTTAGCATAGGTGAGGTAATTTCAATGAATTTATATCTGATAAGGAGGACATTGAAAAAGTTCAATAAATTCTCATGGTGCGTTTATTACTGTAAAATCAAACCAATTCTAACGTTTGAAAGGAGTGACGGAGGGGTTGGAGGCCGGGAAATTCTTTTTAGCTTACTCGGGCGTTTTCAAGGGAAGAGAAGCCATTTTCCGCACCAGTATCCATACAATTCTGTTCCTGTGGTGGACACCTTAATCGCTAGAATACTATAATAAATAAAAAGGGGTGTTACGGAGGACCAGAGCATAAAGCCAAGAGAATCTAGCCGGCCCTGGTGGGCCTCTAGCAGGCTGGAAATGTGGGGAGGTTTGTCCTATTTGATTCCAAATTGCATACCCCAAGTACGGGAAAAATTCGGGAGGGGGGACTTTTCACCCTCTTTATCCGGCTATGCCCTTTAAACAGTTTGATAAGTCATACTTAGAAGAAATTCAAACATGGTAGTTCCAACATCATAGAGTACAAGTAAATGGCTGGAAAACATAAGCTTGAGCACTGCTGTAATGACACTAAAGTCCGAATTTTTTGAAGAGATCAGTTAAATGATTTTGTCAATGATCTCAACGTAGAACTCTCAAGAGTAGTCTAAAGGCCTGATTACCAAGTACATTAGAATGTGAATGGCAAGAATGGCCCTAGGAGTTCGAGGGTCAAAATCGTGAGAGTATGGTCCAATTTACTTTCTTTTCTGAAAAAGTTCTGTTTGGGTAGTCCAATGAAGTGCAGGGGTCAAATCAGGGCAGTTAAGGCCAAAAGAAGCAAAGGTCAAACTAGTGGAGAAAAATCCAAAACAAGCAAGAGGTCAAAAAAAAAAAAAAAACAAACATATCGAGCACATGTACTCAAGGAAACCATCAACTCAAGCAGGATGACAACTGAATGTATCCTTTCCATTTCCTACCACCATATGAAAATAATTATGTGATTCTATTCAGCTTTCATCCACTTCCTAAATGTTGACAGCTTTCCTGTGTTTAAATTGGTTTATATATAACACGCCAAAGGTTTAAATAATGAGGAAAAACAAACAAAAATGCCTAATCTGTATTTAAAAATGTGTAAAAACTTGTCTGGAAAAATGTAACTTAAAATCACCTATTCAGGGATCTTGTCCACGTAAATGTACAAGAATCTGTACAGGAAACCACTAACACAAATGTATGGAAACTTGTACATTCTAATGTAATGAGTAACCAGTAGTGCTGTGCAAGAATCTCGACTCAATGGTCGAGACAAGACCTTCATTTCTCGGCATTGTCAGAATGACTCTTGGCACGGCGAGTCTTGACGAGATTCAAGAAGTTTTGCCCCTTCGAGACTGCATAATTATATGTAATATGAGAGATATTTGTTGGTGTAGTTATTATCGTTATCAGCACGGCTGCACTTTTGCTTTTTGATAACTGTTCAAGATTGTTGGAACTTGTGAAAGTTGTGGTGGTTGTAGTTCTAGTGCTGTGGTTCTCTTAATATGGCAAATATTTCGCTTTAAGATGACTATTCAAGATTGTTGGAACTGATAAAAGATGGTACAGATGTTCTGATAATCATGGCAAGACTATATAGCTTTTTGATAACAATTCAAGATTCAAGGTGACAGAAGATGTGGAAGTACAATCAATGTTTTTATGGCACTGCTTCAAAAAAGATTTCAGCTGTAATTTCTGTTAACATATTTTATTTATTTAGAATTCAGGATTTGTCAAATTCAGATTTTATGCATATCCTACCTTATAAATTTACCATATTGGATGAATGACTACATTTGAAAATTTTCCAGTTGAATTGAAAAATTTCCAATTGCATTTTTTTTTCAAATAAAAAAAATTCAATTGAAATTTGTCACTATACGATTGATTTTTTTCAATTGAATTTTCCAATAAGGAATTCCAAAAGGGAATTTCCCAATAGGGAACTAAGTCGATGAAGACGTTTATTTTATGCCAACACCTATTTCGTTTTTATAGTTCATTTTTGTATTTGTTAGTAATAGGAAAAGGTGATGACATAAATCTCAAGTAAAAATTTCTCCCTTGAAACTTGACTGAAACTTGTCTGAAACTACCTTGAAACTCACTGCCTTGCTTCTATGCTGAAACTGCATTGAAATTGAAACAAAACAGTGGAGTTTGGAAGAGGGATGGCAGTGCAGTAGCAGTGCAATTAAGTACTCCAGCTACTCCAATGAAACTCCCTTGGCCGACTAAACTGAAACTCCCTTGGCTAGCTACACTGAAACTCCCTTGGCTACAGACTAGACTGAAACTCCCTTGGTTACCAGCTAGACTGAAACTCCCTTGGCCAGCTAGACTGAAACTCCATTGGCTAGCTAGACTGAAACTCCCTTGTTTGGCTGAATACAATTCCCCTACCCAATCCATTAAAATTCCCTTGCCAAATCCTATGAAGCACAGTAAATCAACAACTTGCGCAACCCAGCCAACAGTGGAAGATCACATAACAGGTTTCTCCCACAATTTTGCATGCATGATAAAAGATATAGGGTGGACCGTTGATTGCGATCAACAATAGTTAATACTGCAATGACCACAACATTTTTCAAGAAACAATTCATTAGAACATGAAAATACACCAATAAATTAATAACTGTTAAACGCACATAAAAATTTTCTAAATGAAAGAGGTCCCGGAAGTTAGATTCTCCTGCAATAGAAAAGAAACATGACTGATGAGAGTCACAAATGACTTAAATCAAAATCAAATTAGCAAAATTGCACCTTAAAAAAACTCTTGGCTTATTAGTTATATGGTGCATTAATGCGAAGCATTCAAAATATAGAAAGCAAAACTTAAATTATCACTGAGGAAGTATGCGCTTTGCATCATAGTTCAATTGAAAAACGAAGCGATGACTCGTTACTTAGGCTACGTGTGAACTCCAAACGAAAACCACGCAAGCTTCCAAAAGTATCAGCAGTAACTAATAAGTATAACCAGTAAATTTACATTGCACTATAGCGATACCCACCCACATTCCTTATTTCTTCGAAAGCCCGCTCGAGCTCACCGAGTCCGTTAGGGATTCCGCAGGATGACAAATGGAAGGCACGGCATCCGCGGCATTGATGACCGGTTGGTGTATTCTCCTCCTCGTCCGGGGTTTCCATGAGGCAGGAAAAGTGGATGGCAGTCGCCAAAGCGTTGAAAGAAGAATTCGTTATTGGCGGCATGAACCCCGAAAAAGGAGCTTAAAATCCTTAAACCTGCCTGGATTAAAACACGAATTCAATGTCAAAGTTCTCATGGCTAAACATGGAAGGAATAAACATGCCATCAGAGAAGTTAAAACGCTTACCTCCAATTTTGACTGCAGTCACCACCACCGACCTCGTTCTCCCCTTCACTTTAATTTTGATTAATTCTTGCCGTTAACAACCGTCAAAGTATCGGGAAAATAATTATGCCATCAATCTTTTCATGCCAAAACCCACGCTCACCACTCGTCTTTCGCTCCTAGCAACTTGAGAGAAATAACGGCAACCGACAGCTTTACGCGCAGGAAAAGATATATACGTGTTGCCTAAAGCTAAATTTAAAAAATACATTGCCGCTGAAAACCGGGGTCGCTTATATGTCCGGTAGATGAGTTCCGTACGTTGGCAAAACTTACGAAGGGTAGCACACGTGCAGCAAGGGAGTAGCAGTTCAAATTCATAAGGGAGAGGGGATACCCAAATGCTGCAGCAGCTCTGTGGCAGGGCAGTAAAGGCATTCGGCAAGAGAGATTCAGTGGAGCCATAAATTCGGCCTGGCCTGAGGCTATTGTCCAGTTCAGTATCAGTGGGGCACACATGCAGCAAGGGAGAAGCAGTTCAGATGCAATGGACTTGCAAGGGAGAATGGCATCAGAGTTTCAGTCGAGTGCCCTTTTTCTTGTTGAGGACAAGGCAGTGCAGTGCAGTTACAAGGTTGTTTCAAGGCAGTTTCCACACATTCAGTGGAGTTTCAGCCCAGAATCAGCTCTGATTGAAGGGAAAAATTTTTACTTGAGATGTCATAAATAACAATTTTGAGTGAAATAAAATATGAAATAATCTACTGTTGATGTAGTTGCCAAAGTGGCCGTGAGATGGCATCAGCGCCACCTCACTATTCACCTGTGGGAATTGGCCACACACACTTATTCTGTGCAGTCTACTGTATGAACTCGCCGAATAGACATCTATGGATAATTGCATTCTTTTAATTGCTCATGATCGAACCCGATCAACAACCGTGGGTATTTATTTGGTAAGAGTGTTGAATCATGTATTTACTTATCATCATGTATATATTTTGTTGAACATATTGTTAACAAATAAACTCTTAACAAATAAACAATACCATGTCGTTGTTGATCGGGTTCGATCATGAGCAATTAAAAGAATGCAATTATCCATAGATGTTTATTCGGCGAGTTCATACAGTAGACTGCACAGAATAAGTGTGTGTGGCCAACCCACAGGTGAATAGTGAGGTGGCGCTGATGCCATCTCACGGCCACTTTGGCAACTACATCAACATCTCCCCTTTTTTAAGAGTTGAATTAATTAATTCACTTATGTTAGCTGAATCTGAACAAAATAAATACCCATCTCAAAACAATGTAATAACAAATAATATGCATTAACAATATGTTCAACAAAATATATACATGATGATAAGTAAACCTGTGGGTTGGCCACACACACTTATTCTGTGCAGTCTACTACGCTGAAGATTAAACATGTCCATCGGTGTGACATAAGGCTTATTTCAAAACTTAGGTTCTTTTGAACTTTAAGTGGATATATATCATTTGCTAGCAGGCCACCCAGCTTTTCTCGGGAAGGATAGTGCCTAGAGAAGAGGGAGACTTGGAGCTTGGAATTAATGGCCACTTGGCAGGGTTATCTCGGTATGAACTCGCCGAATAAACATCTATGGATAATTGCATTCTTTTAATTGCTCATGATCGAACCTGATCAACAACGACATGGTGTCAGAAGTGTTAGTGCGAGTTCATGCATAATTAATTTCGTCGCGTGTGCGTAATTCGTGGAACGTCACCGTAAAATGGACGCAAAAATGTCCGAGTTAAAACCTTTGAATTTAGAAGGGAACGTGAGAAATAATTTCCAACTCTGGATACTAAGATTTAAAATCTATTTAAAAGCGCATGCACTTGACAAAGAAAGTGAGGAACGTCAAGTAAACATTTTGTTGAACTACATCGGTGAAAAATGCATCTCGGTTTTCAACTCGTTCAATTTGACTGCCAGCTAGAGTACGAAAGTGGACGTAGTCATAAGTCGCTTTGAAGAGTACTTCTCTCCAAAAAAGAGCCTGACGGTGCTGCGGCACAATTTCTTCTGCCGAAAACAGATGCCAGATGAGAGGTTCGAGGACTATTTCACGGCAGTAATTAACATTAGTCTGCAATGCGAATTAGGATCGCTACGTGAGGAGCTGACTAAGAGTAAGATAATTTATGGGTTGGATTCCAAATATTCCGACCTGAAGACCAGATTAATTTCAGAGGACGACAAGCGTCTTACTCTAGATTACGTGATGAAGTTCCTCAAGAACGTCGAGGCCTCCAGACTGGACGTGGTGACCATGGATCAAGTGGACAAAGGGGAAGAAGTCTTGTTGGCTGTGAGGAATCGCAGAATGCTAATTGACGGTAATCCTGGTGCTAAAAGGATAGTGAACTGTAAGTACTGTGGCGGTTCGCACGGAATAAATAAATGTCCGGCATATGGAAAACGGTGTCGGTTGTGTTCAAAGTTGAATCATTTTGCCAATAAGTGTTTAAAGAACAGATCAAGGAAGAATGATAACTTAAATTTTAAAATGAAAAATTGTAATACGTCTAATAATTGTGTGAGTAGAGTTCATGAAGCTCAAGAAAGTGATGAGTTTTTCTTGTGAATTGCTCTTGTGGCTGAGGATGGAAGTAATTGTCCATTCAAAAATGAACTTTTGAAAAGTTACATTGTACATCAAGAAGAGGTTAAGTTTAAAATTGATTCTGGAGCTCAATGTAACATTTTGAGTATAAAAGATTTTAGAAGAGTTGGGTTGAATGAGAAAATAATTAAACCTTGTACTAAAAAGATATAACAATTACATCACTCAAGTGTACCAGTTGTTGGTTGTTGTCCTATAAATTTAAGGGATAGGACTGGTGTTATAAATACATTACAGTTTGTAATTCTTGGTATTGATTGTGCTCCAATAATTGGTCTGAAATCCAGCATAAAATTAAATCTAATTCAAGTAAATAATTCGTCAATTGAAGGTGACTCGAGTGTGGTATGTACTGTTGTAAGTGAAGATGTTCGACAGACACTCATCTCTAAAATTAATTCCCAGTTTTCAGAATTGCTTGATGGTAGTGTAGGCACTCTGCCTGGTGTCGTGTCGATTGAAGTTAAGGAAAATAGTAGACCTGTTGTTCAAGCAGCCCGTAGGATTCCTTTAAGTCTCCACTCAGAATTAAAAAATGAACTCCAGCGCATGGTAGCGGCGGGAGTGATTGAACCAATTACCAAGCCGACTAAATGGGTCAACAATATTGTCATTGTGAGGAAGAGGAGTAATAAAATTAGAATTTGCATTGACCCTCGTGAATTAAATAAATGTATAATTGTTCCTAAATTTCAATTGCCAACATTCGATGAAATAAAATATAGAATGTGTGGTGCTAAGGTTTTCACTATTCTTGATGCTTCAAGTGGGTTTTGGATGATGAAGCTGGATGAAAGAAGTAGTGAGTTGTGCACCATTATTACCCCATTTGGGCGTTTTGTCTTTCGCAGAATGCCATTTGGTGTTTCCAGTGCCCCTGAATTGTTTCATCGATTAATGGCACAAATATTTGAAAATATGGAAGGTACTTGTACTTATTTAGATGACATTTGTATTTGGGGTTCTAATGTAGACGAACTTTACCTAAGAGTGATAAAAGTTCTTCAAGTTGCCCAGAAAAATGGAATAAAATTTAATTTAGATAAATGCCAGTTTTTCACAAATGAAGCTTCCTTTTTGGGCCATATTTTTTCCGAAAAGGGTGTAAGTCTAGATCCCTTGCGTGTGAGATCCATCACTGAAATGAATCCTCCCACTGATAAGAAAGGAATTGAAAGATTTCTGGGTATGACCAACTATGTTTCAAGGCATATAAATAACTATTCCACCCTAACAGAACCATTAAGAGAGTTGCTGAAAAAGAATGTTATGTTTTTGTGGACAGATCGTCAAGAGCAGGCTTTCCAAAAACTAAAGCAAAAGCTAATCACTGCCCCTGTATTACAGTACTTTGATGCAAATAAGGATGTTATTCTCTCAGTGGATAGTTCTTCCACAGGCCTTGGTGCAGTGGTTTTACAGGAAGGAAAACCAGTAGCATTTGCATCAAGAGCACTTACTTCCACAGAAGTTCGTTATTGTCAACTTGAAAAGGAAATGTTAGGTATTGTGTTTGGGTGCCTTCGTTTTAGACAGTATGTGTATGGTAGGCAAGTTCTTGTGGAAACTGATCATCGTCCTTTGGAGACGCTATTTAAAAAGCCATTAAATAAAGTCCCTACACACTTGCAACGTATGATGTTAGCAATTCAAGCTTATAATTTACAAGTTATGTATAAGCCTGGGAAAGAACTGTACATTGCAGATACACTTTCTAGAGCTTATATTTCCGATGGCGTGGATGCAAATTTAGAAAGTCTCAATGAGGAAGTAATATGTCAAGCAAAACTGTTAACTGAAAACCTACCTAGGTATGTCAAAACCTTTGTGGGAAAAATTTAAATTGGAAACTGAGCAGGATAAATGCTTATCTGAGGTGAAAAGGTACATCATTAATGGGTGGCCTAGAAGTAAAAATGAAGTTAGTCTTGTAGTAAGGCCATTTTGGAATTTCAGGGATGAATTGACTGTGATTAATGATGTAATTTAAAAAAATAATAGTATTGTTGTTCCTAAAGCCCTGCAAAGGGATATGATTGAAAGGCTTCATGAAGGCCATGTAGGACTTGTAACAGCAAAAATTAGAGCAAGAAGTGCATTGTTTTGGCCGGGATTAATAATGATTTGTGTAATGTAATTAGTAAATGTACAACTTGTTTACAGTTTAAACCTGCTAATCCGAAAGAACCATTGTTATGGCATAAAGTCCCTGGTATTCCTTGGTATAAACTAGGTGCTGATTTATTTCAATGGAATGGTAAAATGTATTTGGTGGTAATGGATTATTACTCAAAATATATTGAAGTTGCTAAACTTAGTAATGTGACAAGTCAGTCAATTATCAACCATTGCAAATGCATTTTTTCAAGGTTTGGAATACCTGCTATTTTGGTAACTGACAATGGTACTCAATTTTCTTCTAAAGATTTTAAGAGATTTGCGTCACAATATGAATTTGAACTTGTAATTGTGAGCTCCAAATGGTCTCAATCGAATGGTCAGGCGGAAAGTGGAGTAAAAATTGTTAAACATATTTTTAAAAAATCTGCCGAATCAGGTGGTGATATTTATTTGGGTTTGCTGGAGTACAGGAACACCCCGAAGCCATACCTGCCTTCCCCTGCACAAACGCTATTTTCACGGCAGTTGCGGTCAAGAATACCTACTCATAATGCCAATTTAAAACCTTGTGTGACCAGTGATACTTTAAGTAAATGGTCTCGACGCCAGATGGCTCAAAGGAGATATTATGACAAACACACCAAAGAAATGTCACCATTTAAACCTGGTGATCCGGTTTTATTTAAAAAAAGGCCTGATAGTATATGGTTACCAGGAAAGGTGGTTGCGGTGAATGGTAAGCCGCGTTCTTATGAAGTAGTGGACCGTAATGGTACCAGTTTCACAAGAAATAGGGTCCATACCCTGATAAAAATAAACTCCTCCATTAAGGAGAGGTTTACCCTCCATTGAGGGTACAGGAAGGATAGGTGTACCCTTCCTGTACCCTTCAGCAAGGGTACACGAAGGGTATTTTAGAACATTGGTGGGTACGCCCTCTCCTTCCTGGAAGGTACGGGAAGGGTTTGGCCAGCCTCGATGAAGGGTACAGGAAGGACAAGTGTACCCTTCCTGTACCCTTCAGCAAGGGTACACGAAGGGTATTTTAGAACATTGGTGGTTACGCCCTCTCCTTCCTGGAGGGTACGGGAAGGGTTTGGCCAGCCTCAATGAAGGGTACAGGAAGGGTAGGATAAAATAAAAACTAAAAATCCATAAATTAACATAAAAATTAAAAAAATCGCTAATAAACTAAATTAAACGAATGGGGATGAGTTGCAACAGTGATTTCTAAAGTTATAGGGCATAAAAAAAATTAACCTTCACATGGTCTTGAACCCAGGACCTACATATTACAGGATCACGAACTAGAGATTTAACAACCCAGTAAACACGTATGACTCATGCATGAGGTCATAAAGAAGTCTGACGAATTTGTAGGACTCCTACAAAAGAGTCCCAAATGGCCTCATAATGATGTCTCCGTGAGGTCATATGCACTCGTATGGGAATTCTTTTCGCGGTCTCACACGACTCTGAAGGAGCTCAGTCAAGAGGTCTTATAGGACTCCTATAACAGTTCCAATATGATATAGGCGCAAATGTGGCGCCTCGACGTGTGTGATAATGGAACTACCTGGAGAACCAGAAAAATTACCCACTTCGTAATAATTCCGATAGATGGCTTTGAAATAGCCTACAAAAACGCCGGGGCCCCTACCAGCCCATTAATTAAGATTTCAAAATACTTTACGCACCTTTATTTAAGAAAATTCTCCGATGACATAAGTACCCGACGTATCCAATTAAAATAAAGCAAAATAATACATTTAATGAGAACCATAGGTGGAAGTACGGCAGAAAAACAAAATGGAATAGACAACTTCATGATATTTATAAATTTATTCTTCATAATATTAAGTCAATAAACAAACATCACGAGTTTTTGAATTCTTCTTCTCTGCATACTTTACGCGGTCTCCGCTTGATACAGCCACTGCCTCTCCACTCTCTTCAAGGCGACACCACTTGCTGATGTCGGGTTCCATTTCATAAGAGAGGCTGCAAAAAAACATTGAACTTAAGTTTGTTGAGAGTTATAATTGATAACATGATAACATCAAATAAACCAGATAAAGACTATTTATCTCATTAGCAGTCCCTAAATACTCCCAGGGCCGGTTTTAGCACCGAAGATGACCGTTTTAACTTGGTTAATTTTAGGAGTAACCGAATTAGTGAACTACTTTTGATTAACTCTTACACTTAATTACATTCCTATTGCATTAGAATGCTCTTAGAAGTTAACTTAAATACATGGTGAACGTTATTTCCATGCTTTACCGTTCCATAAGTTACATTACGAAGTGAAATCAAGCAAATTATAAATCGGTTAGCACTTTTGTTTGTTTACGTCATGATTTTGAGAACTGAGAAGTATATAAACTTCAATGATCTTAGGGAAAACTGTTTTGTGAACCCGAGATAATAAAAACATTGCTTGAACACGTACTAGATATGATCGAGATAGTGTATATTAGCGGAGATAATTTAAAATGCGATAACAGCAAATTTATAAGGATACGATGAATGAATGAAATGAAACATGAACAACAACAAATGCCTTAAGGCACGTTACATAACGTGTTCCACCTAAAAATTGTACATGGATATATTTACCGATAATCAATGATAAGCACGAACTTAACCAGCTTGGAAAATAGAAATATTAATGAGTTTTCTCATTAACAAGTGGAAAAAGAATCGGACACATAAAATCATTGAAACTTACCTTCCAAGTCTCCGTGCACGTAACACATCATGGTGTCCACAAGTTCGTGCCGATCTCAGATCCGATGGAATCCTGATTCACGTTCGTAGACACAAGGAAAAACACGAGCAAGAACTAGGCCATGGAGTACACACGATATTAATCATAAACTAGACGTCTGAGCTCAAGGCAGTAGAATAACACGGCAACACAATGGCGGACCTAGCGGAAAGTGGAAGTGTCAGCTTATTTAATAAAATCGGAGGGAGAAGTTTACGAACCCATCTCTTAATATGAAGAGTTAATTGAAGGAAGAAAAAATATTATACACGCAGAAATATATAATTACGATTGAAATTATAATTCATTAACATATACATGACTTGATTTTTCAGGCCTCATGTGTGTGTGATCTTGAAGACCACATGAAGTGTGAGGTCTTCAAGACTTTATGAAGTATGCGGTCTTAAAGACATCATTCATGTGACCTCATGAAGTGTGAGGTCTTAAAGGCCCTTTCATGTCTCTTAATGTGGAATCTTAAAGGAGTCCAACGTATGAGTTCATATAAGACCTCATTACGAATACTGTGTTGACTGGGAACCTCGGCTATCGAGGTACTTGACAGGAGTAGTTTCTCAACGGAACTTATACCACAAAATCTTAAGATGAGAATCGCACCCGGGCCTATGTGGAAGAAAGCTGTGACTTTTTTCTACCACACCTATTTCGTTTCAGAAAATAAGATCGGCATTCTAATACTGAACATCACTCTAGCGATGTCTCATTGTCAGCCACACAAATAGGTTACATCCTAAAACGTGAATGGAAGAACTTCTAAATGAGCTTTTTTCACACAATTACAGAAACTATTGTGTACAGTGGCGTAGTCAGGAATTTCGTATGGGGGGGGGGGTCCAAAACCAGGTGGGAAAAGTTTTGAAAAACAGGATAGTAAGTATTGGGATTCAACTTATTCAAACACTTTTGATAATCGAAAAACCTTCAATAGTCAAAGAAATATTTTTTAAATTCATTATTTTTCAATATTTTGATTTCTATTATGAAGGAAAATGATTGTGTTTTTATACTTCGGGGGGGCGGAGGGTCCGAACCCTCCGGACCCCACCCCTGGATACGCCACTGAATATGTATATTATTGTTTTCCTCAAGGAAATTTTAAAGATTAGTTGTGTAGCCCGTCTATCTTTGCTTTCAAAGACTGCTTACGTTCTTGTACGGAACTCAATACTCTTTAGCAGGTGAAAGTAGCTAAGGAGACTCTTTCAGGATATGTTTTCTTCAGTTATAAATGCTAAGTCCCAAGGAAGGGTAAACAAAGGATTTTTCTCTCCTTCCCTTACCCTTAATGGTGGGTAGAGGAAGGGTTGACGGATGGTAAGGGAAGGAGTTCCAAGGAAGGGTACACGAAGGATTTTTCTCTCCTTCCCTTACCCTTAATGGTGGGTAGAGGAAGGGTACACGGATAGTAAGGGAAGGAGTTCCAAGGAAGGGTACACGAAGGATTTTTCTCTCCTTCCCTTACCCTTAATGGTGGGTAGAGGAAGGGTACACGGATAGTAAGGGAAGGAGTTCCAAGGAAGGGTACACGAAGGATTTTTCTCTCCTTCCCTTACCCTTAATGGTGGGTTGAGGAAGGGTACACGGATGGTAAGGGAAGGAGTTCCAAGGAAGGGTACACGAAGGATTTTTCTCTCCTTCCCTTACCCTTAATGGTGGGTAGGGCGTGGGTTGTGCAAGGGTAACTACCCACCATGAAGGATGCCACCCTTCCTGTACCCACCATGGTGGAGTTTATTTTTGTCAGGGTATTTCCCGAAATTCATTGACTGACCAAGACACACCAGTAATTAAAGTGCCTGAAACAAATAAATTAGATGAGACCATTCAGAGCTCGGGCAACCACACGACTAAAAGTGGTCGTGTGATAAGAAAGCCTCAGCGGTACATCCAAGAGTGTTGAATCATGTATATATTTTGTTGAACATATTGTTAATTCATATTATTTGTTATTACAATGTTTTGAGATGGGTATTTATTTGGTAAGAGTGTTGAATCATGTATTTACTTATCATCATGTATATATTTTGTTGAACATATTGTTAATGCATATTATTTGTTATTACATTGTTTTGAGATGGGTATTTATTTTGTTCAGATTCAGCTGACATAAGTGAATTAATTAATTCAACTCTTAAAAAAGGGGAGATGTTGATGTAGTTGCCAAAGTGGCCGTGAGATGGCATCAGCGCCACCTCACTATTCACCTGTGGGTTGGCCACACACACTTATTCTGTGCAGTCTACTGTATGAACTCGCCGAATAAACATCTATGGATAATTGCATTCTTTTAATTGCTCATGATCGAACCCGATCAACAACGACATCTACATTTAATGTTAAGCCTTTCAAAGCAACATACTTGCCATGGAAATTAAATTCCTACTACCCATTGACCTCCAGTGGCAAATTTACTTTGCCTTCTTCCATAGTCACCTGACTTATTATGGGATTGAAATATAGTTCTGAAGTGACCCGCGTCCATAGGCCCATATATATGCGGTCACTTTAGGGGTCATATATGGGGTCACTTTAGAAATAAAATAATGTTTTCATGATGTGAAAAAGGGCTACGCACTAGGATTATTTCCTGGGCAAACTCAAAATGGAGCACAGTAAACAACTTTTTATACAATTGAGTATTTTGACCCTTCATGGTCACAGTATTCATAAGTGTTAATGTGAAGTAAAGGAAAACCTTAGAGCCTGATGTGCATGACATACTGATGAATATTCATCATCACTACAGTAGAATAAAGGACAATTTAGTAGTCCCCCACTGTATAATACAGTATATATCTATAGATCTTTTTTAGATACTCGAGTATCTAAAAAAGTACTAAATCATTCAAAGAAATAAAACTAATGGGTTTTTATTGGGCTTGTCAGCCGGCCATGATTTAAAACGATAAATTATCATTGGCTCTTGTGTAAGCATTTTATCTATTACAAGAATTCGTTGAGAGTAATACCTCTGAAATAAAATTTTAATTACCAGATTCCTGTGTTTTTGTAATGTTTTATGAAGATGGCAATCGCAGTGCATTTCCTTTAAATTTCAAATAAAATATTAGTATAATAAATGAAACATGTACCTGATGATAATTTCTGGGATATAAAATAATTTTGAAAGTAAAGAACTCACTCTGTTAGCAACCAGCATCCGATCACCTCACCATCTTTTTCCGGAAAAACAAGGGTTTTCAAGCACTCTTCTATTGCACTATCCACCAGGCCAGATCGGAATGAAAAAAAGTCTTTAGCATTTTCTACTGAGTTGAAAGGCAGGGCACTGGGTGCAACTTGCATATTGCCCGAAGTTTTCGGGGTCTCGACTGCAACAGAAATAACACTGTAGGCAGCAAGGGTCGCGAGGTCGACTTTAACTTGACAAAGATAATTTAGCCCATCTTTATCCACATTAATGTAGCATTTTGATTGTAAAATACCAACAGCAACAAAGGCAGATTAGGTCTTGATAATGTATTAGTACCTTTAGGACTAGGACTGCGGCTATTTAAGTAGTATGGATCACTACGAATTTGCAGTGTCGCGCCTTGAAAATCATCTTGGGCAGCCTCTTCATCTAGAAGCGTATCATCCATAGTGCTCACACTCTCGTTGTCTTTAGTCACACATTCTTTTCCTTCGTATTTACACTCGGTCATATCGCTGTCATTTGCAGACATCCATGTAAATAAACATATGACGATCGTGCTCCGCTCATTGAAAAACAGTGGGAAATATAAAGAATATTAGTGTTCTAAACATTCTGATTTCAACTTCTTGTCGATCACATTTCTTTCTTTGCTTTAACTGTCTTTTCTAATGTATTATTTTAAATAGGTATTTTTCACGATTGAGAGAATTAATGCTCTATCTGTGTCATCTTCAAAATGAGTGTAGACCGGAGAAAGTCATTGTCAGCCAAAACAAGAAAATCGACCGGAGCTTTGAATTTTAAAAGCAGGACAAAGTCCGCCAATGAAAAAGATGGCGATAATGTTAAGGAATATGACGCTTTTACCACCTTTAAATATCACGAAGAAGCATCCGGAGACAGTGATGAGGCAGACACAGTGTTCATTTTTCCTCGGAACTGGCCAGAGTGGAGTGATTATGAGCTGAATAACGAGGATTGGAGAAATGAAGAAGCGGTAGATAAAAAAAACGTAAACCCGTGGTCTCCAATGTTGGATTAATATTAGTGTTGAAGTAAGGGATGAATAGTTGGTGAAGGGATTGCATCAAAGTGATTTATACTGGATGTACAGATGAATGAAATAGCAAATAATAGATAATGGAAATGTTCCACTATATTGATTAGAGCACCTCAACTCATAATATACTGGGGCTTATCTGGGAAGTTACCATTTTGTTAGATCTCACATAATATATTTGTGAGAACAATTAAGAGTAATAACATATATACTATACATATGAATATGAAAACTGCGATAATGTTCTGACTATAGTTCTGAAACTAAAAAAAAACTGATAATGCACTAAGTATATATAGAGGTGGATGTATACCACTGAAAATTTAGTTCTGTTAGTGTTTTTTTTTCTTTTTGTGTCCTGTGCTTCTTCCCAACCTGGGATATTTTTATGTTATTTACCTCGTCGAGGAACATTTCGAAGTATATATATAGTATAGTATATCTATTAATTAGCCTATAACTCCCCCTTCACAAGCCACTGACTCTGGCATTATGTTATTGAGTGCCGACGATTTGGATCCAACAACACTATGTATTCTCAAGTATATGTATAACTGAGAAATATAAAGAAATATTTAGGGATGGACGGATCTAGGATTTTTTTTCAGATTCGGATCGGATCCTTGATTTTCGGAGCCGGATCTTTCGGATCGAATATTTTTGGATCAAAATGCATTTCCAAATTCCTGACACTGAGATTCCCCCGATGATTGCTCAATCTCTTGGAAGAGTCACACTATGTCTCAGTCGTATTTCGCCTTTTTTATTCTCCACGGCACAAGTTCTCCTACGTAACCTCTGCGAGATCTTTCAAACAAAATGGTTCATGAGTAGGACAAGAATCGCATGCGACAGCACATTCGAAGAGAGAATTGGAACTCTTTCCACCCTTATGGGGCGTTGTTTTCACTGAAGCTATTATTTAAAATTTCAGATCCAGATCCGATGTCTTCCGCGACTTTGGATCCGATGTATCCGATGAAGGGCAATATCCACGGATATTTGGATCTGAGATATCCGATCCGACCATCCCTAGAAATATTTATAACATTTTTGGTGACCATTGTTTGCCATAGCAGCAACATTTTTAAAATTATAGGAAGCATATATTGACATTAAAATTATTCTTTATTTTGAAACGTGTTTAATGTTAATATTCCTCGCATGTTTAAACTTAAGTTGAAAACAAACTCACCCATTTTTAGAATAAAATGTTTATGCCATTATTATTATAATGACTTGATTGCTGTCAACTGCGTTTTAAATGGCTATCGGCTAAGCATTTGGCATTCATGATGATAAGTTGTGCTCTTATATTATTTGCAGTTGACCTCACTGGACTTCTTTCACGACCCTGAAGTTGTTTTACTCCCACTTTCTCAAATGCGGATATTAGATTGTTGGAAGAGACCGCATGAAGCCTTCCAAAGTGCATGTGTTCTGTATGATGATGCTGCCCCATGCATTGATATTGTATCTGCCAACAAGCACCTTCTTGACAGCAAGGTAATGTACAAGAAAATTATCCTGTTTCAAATTTATTTTAAATGAGAGCGTTGGAGTCGGGTGTGATGACATTTGTAAATATTGCTTGTAATTGCAGTGCATGAGATGGGTGATATCATCAATCACAATGGTACAAAAACTGGTCGACGATGGTACTTTCACTATCGAAGGAGCCAATGCACAGCATACCCCAAATGGAGGGATTCCGTGGAGGCCATGGCATCATGTTTACTCTCTCTGCAAGGCTGGTGACACTCAACATAAACCACTCATCAATCCTAGTGGAAAATATGTTGTGCGACTATATTATCTGGTAAAATTAATTATTTGTTTCTATCATGGATGTACATGATGGCAGGGTTATCCACCCCACCCCCATGTCCTCAACTCGCCATGACCTCAATTGCTCACCTCTTTCGGAAAAAAAACCTTTTAATTTAAATATTAATTCCTCAGAAATTCCATCCAAATCCACCTTTTCTTTTACTTACAATGCCATAATATTATGGATTAATAATCAGTCGCATCATTTTATTCTTCTTTGTCTTCAGCTTTTCCCTCATAATTGATGGTCAATGTCCCAGCATTTATTCCTTGATCTCACTCTGTTCCTTGCCTTCGGATCATTCCTTTATACCACATCTCTTTATTTTATGCAATTCCTTCACTGTGTCTTCAGTCTTCCTCTGTCTATGATATGTATGGAAATATTGTATGTACTAACTCTTTGGCAAAAAAGTCCGCATGTGGCTCCTTCCTGCTACCAAATTTGTGAACCACCCCTGAACCCTTGCATCGTGGAGACCCTCTTCTTCTCAATGGAGAGCATTGTCCGTGCAATTTGGCTTTCCTGTGACATAAGATTCTGTTAGAAGGTTGTACAGTAGATATTATTTTTGTTACATCCCTCAAAAATGTTGTATCAAGGTACCACTGGAGCACCATGCTTTCCTCCCATTTGGATCCCTGCGTACAGAAAATATTTCCTGATCATCATCATCACTGATCAACAGTCCTAAGATTGGTATGAGGCAGGTCTCCTCTCAATTATTCTATCAGCTAATCTTTTCACACCTACATATTTCTTCTCTTTCACATCCTTCTTTACCTGTTCCATATATTTTGTTTGAGTTCTTCCTTTTCCGTAAAAATTTTCTTTAAAATTTCCAATGAATAAAACTTGAGGAACTTTGTTTCCGGAAAGTTTAATTGACCTCTCAGCGACAATACAGGTTTGGAAAAAATGTGTTCAGAGTGAACTGAACTGCCAACAACACAAAGTACTCGGGGGGGGGAAAAGGTACAGAGGCACATGGAGTTACGCTGCACAAAGAGCTAGTCGTGCTTGAAGGGAGGGGGAGTCCCAAATCATTAAATGTGACATGCTCTGCTCCTTCTGTGGAGTCACTAATTTGTGCTACCTTGCTTTCACAGTCATCATCATCATCATCATCACTGGATCACTGGTCAACAATCCTAGGATTGGTTTGACGCAGCTCTCCACTCAGTCTCCTATCAGCTAATCTTTTCGCACCTACATATTTCTTCTCTTTCACATCCTTCTTTACCAGTTCCATATATTTTGTTTGAGTTCTTCCTTTTCTGTTCTTGTCATCCACTTGTCCCTCGATGATTGTCTTCATCAGGCTATCATGTCTCAAGATGTGGCCTATAAGGTTGTTCCGTCTTCTTATTAAGGTTTTCATGAGGCTTCTCTTCTCTCCTACTCTTCATAGCACTTCCCCATTACTAACTTGGTCGATCCATTTCATCCTCATCATTCTTCTGTAGCACTACATTTCGAAGATCTCTGCCTTTGCTCTGTCCGCTGTGGTCATTGTCCATGCCTCACTTCCGTATAGGAGCATACTCCAGATGTAGGTTCTTATAAATTGTTTTTTACTCTCTCATATTTAAGTTTCCGGCTGTAAGCAGGTCTATCTTTTGGTGGAATGCTCTCTTTGCGTGGGCTATTCTGTTGATAATTTCTTTCTTGCTTCTCCCATCACTATGTTATCTTGCTTCCCTAATAGCAGAATTCATCCACTTCTACCAGCGTTTGGTTCCCTATTTTAATGTTGGTCTTCACTTCTTCTTTTCTGCCTCATCTTGGTTTTCTTTGTGTTTATTTTCAGCTGATATTTACCCATTACCCTACCCATACTAATCAGAATATTTTTCAAGCCCTTATCTGTTTCTGCTATGACGGCTATGTCATCGGCAAATCTTAACATGCTGATTTTTTCTCCAAAGACATTCACTCTCGAGGCCTTTTCTTTGATTTCATTTATGACTTCCTCGATGTTAACATTGAAAATTACGGGTGACTAAGCACAACCTTGTCTCACTCTAATTCTTGCTTCTTCATAGCTGGGCCCTGATTTTATCACTGCTACATTTGTTTTTGTTTAAACTGTGGATGATTCTTCTGTCATTGTAAAGAACCCCAATTTCTTTTAGGATTCCAAGCTTTGAGTTCTGATCCACATTGTCAAATACCTTCTCTAAGTCTACGAACGCAATGAGTGTTGGCTTGTTCTTTTCCATTCTCTTCTTTATGAGCTGTCTAAGGGCCAATATTGCTTCCCTTGTGCCTTTGTTTTTTCTGAATCCAAATTGGTCCTCATCCAAATACTCTTCTACTCTTCTATAGATGATCCTTTTCAGTATCTTCGACCCATGTGTAGTCAGTCTTATGGTCAGGCCTGTGCTGGACCCCTTCTTAGGGCCGTGGATGGCCATGGCCAGAGGTCACCAGCAGTATGCAGGGGTAAGACTACCAGAATGATCCAGAATAAATTATATTAATTTGAAGTATTGTTTTGTTTACTCAAGTTGGTGTTAATTATGCTGTTCAATCAGGGAAGCCGACTTACAAGAAATATTGGGGGGGCCCAAACCGGGGATCTTGCCCTGGGAAATTTTATAAGTAGTGAGTTTTAAGTTTTTTAAGCATTTTAGAAGAGTCATATGATCAACATTAGAACCCTGATAACACGAAACTTGATATCTGGACGCTCCGGGGAAAATTGACAAGCCTGACACATTTTTTCCTCACACCCATAACAAATTTTTGAGGGGGCTCGGGCCCCCTCAGACCCCATGGAGTCGGCGCAAGTGTGTTCAATGATACATCATTGAAAGCAAGTCAACTGCTCAATGCTGGTATTGTGACTGTTAAGTTTCGGAACAGGAGGGTGCCAAAAATTTCCATGCTGGTGGGTACACCGGGATAGGTCCTGGCGGCCCAGCATGGGACTGCTAATGATCCTAAAATCTTCGCAGTTCTCCACTCATTTCCTCTTAGGAATTCAGATTTTAATGTTCCTCTCAAAGTCCTTTGGTATCTCACCAGTCGAATGCATTTCACTAATGATTTTATAAAGCTGGTTCTATGTCTTCTCTCCTGCATTGTTTTATTAGTTTTACAGGAATATCATCGATTCCAGATGCTTTATTTATCCGAAGGTCTCTTACAGTCACATCAAATTCTGATCTTAAAATTGGGGCTCCCACATCATCCTCATCCACTTCCTTCTCGTTTTCGATAGCATTCGTTCTTAGGATGCCTCCTTTGTACAAATCTCCCAGATATTCCTTCCATTTCTTCCCTTTGTCTTCGTTTTCAATCATTAGTTCTCAATTTTTGTCCCATTGGGTATTATGTCTTACCCCTGATATTTATGCCTGATTTCCTGATATCTCTATTTTGTAAATTAATTGCATTCTTCCCAGGGCTGTTGGAGAAAAATTATTGTCGATGATACCCTGCCATTTGATTCAAAGGGTAAAATGCTACTACCAGCAAGTACTATAAATGGAGAGCTTTGGCCTATGTTGATTTCTAAGGCTCTATTGAAAATTGCTTCTCATACATGGAATAAATTTGAAAACACAAGTGGTTTCCATCCAATTACTTGTTTGACTGGATGGATATGCGAAGAATTAACCAATATGTAAGTTTTCATTGTGAATTGGTAGATAAGAAACAATAAGAAGTTTATAATTATATAACTACATAAGAAAATTATAGATATGTAATTATGTATATGTACCTGCCAAGTAACTATTTCTAACCAGGGAACAACAATAATAATAATAACAATGTTTTATTGGTCAAAATTATTCAGAAGATACACAGACCTCATCAGAAAAAAATTCAATTCTTCAATGATATACAGGCATCCCCCGAGTTACGTAAGAGATGCGTTCCGGCAGACTCTGCGTAAGTCGAAATTTACGTAAGTCGAACCTTTGCGTTAGTGCTTCAGAGATTGCGATCGGCACGGTGAAATTGTCAGCGGAGAAATGCGCGGTAAATTCTCGGTGAAGTTTCATTCAATTCACTGTGATATTCATGAACTCTACCGCGTATTCTTACGTTATTAGATACAAAATCGATAAACATTAATATAGTCTGGGAGTTGCATCTCGAGCATTGCCAATCAAAATGCGTAATATTATTCCCAGAGTTGACCGATCGCGTGGATTTGGGAAAATTAACGTAATCATTTGAAATACGGTTATCGCTTACGTAAGTACGGATTTACGTAAGTCGAGACATACGTAACTCGGGGGATGCCTGTACAAGAAAAATTGCAAACAATCACAGTGTATTGGCTGTGTATATTACTATAAAATGTCAAAAGTGTTATGTTTAAAAAATTCACCAACAGAATACAATGCATTAAAGGCTAGCCATGAGTGAATCACGCTCTTAAATTTAGCCAAGCTAGTCATTCTGGCTGAGATGGGTAGAATTTTTTTTTTTTTTTTGTTCTCTGTACCATTCCTGTTCTCCCCCATCGGTTCTCGGTTCTCAATATTTGGTTCTAAGAAGGAACTCTTTTATCTGAATTAATGGCAAATTCAAATGAACTACCACAAGAAGTGAATGAAAATAATTTCACTAAAGAAGTTAATTACTGGGAAAGCTCTGTAAAAAAACTTCACTAAAACTAGGATCGTCTCCATAATTTTATTTGCCGAGTAAAAAAGTTTTAATAACACGCTGTAAACCCTTTCCAGACGGCGGAGTTTTCGTCTTAGCATGACTGCTGTACTGAGCCCCAAGAGACTTTTCTTTCTCGTGGTATGGAGCATTTTTGGAGGGCATTCGTTAAGAAGGGTCTAGCAGATTATTATACCCTCTGAGCTCCAACCTTTTTCGCCCCCTCACAGCGGGGACTCCGCATTATCTCGGACTCGGTGGGTTGATGTGCTCCCTCCTTTCCAGGTTTACGACCATACCTGTGGCATTGGTTCATGGTCAACTAATGGATTGCTTATATATATTTGGCACTTGGATAATTGTTGCTTGCACGTAAATTGCAGACTTTGAATTGTATTCCTCATTTATTTCTGAGCATTGTCAAATTTTAAATGAAGTTCTAAGGTCAATGTTAACGGATTTAATGCATCAATCATTTCAATGCCGAATATATGCTCCAAAAATTTTTCTTATCGAATTCAAACCCTTCCAAAAATCTCATTAACTATTTCTTCGAAATGCATTACTCGAGGTAAAAAAAAATCCTCGCAAGAAAAGCTCTTTGTCTGTCACAGGGCAACCTTGGTATCCCTTGGAAAGTACGCTCCACACGGGAATTCAGAACACCTGTGAAGCTTCTCTGATAATGCATCCATCAGTATAATTATGTTTTTTTCGGAATTTTTAAAATCCCTCATTTTGTTTGGAGAATACGCTCCACCACGGGTTGAAATAACTCATGAAGAGCTTCTCTGGAATTCCACCCATCAGTATAGAAACGTATTTCTCAGAATGGGTAAAGTTCATCCTCGTTCACATACCCACAATTCTTTTTGATTATAAAGTTTCCCTTCACTTCTGTCTCAGTCGTTCTTGGGTTCAGACGTTTGACGTTTTCATTCTGTGAGTGATAAATTTACTGTATTCGTCGTGAGAAATTGGCAGTGTACCACCAGTGTTTTTTAATCTCTGTTTGCTGTGGCTGGAATCATGCGAAGAGATTGAAAACGGATCAACAGATACATATTGGAGATTTGATATTATTTTGTGGTGGGAAATGGTGGAACAACAAAATGGAAACAAACTTTATAGGAAGTATTTCAGAAAAATATTTGAATAAAATTCAACAAATTAAGGAAAAAAAATATTTAAAAAACAACTTCGGGTAAGCATTACATATCAATCATAATATGATAATTACACTGAAATCGAGATATAAGTCAATATTTATCGTAGAATTTTCTTTAAAAATTGTAAACGCTGCTCAAAAGAAAAATAATTCAATTCTTAGTTTATGTTTCTTGAGAAATGAACAAATATTTATTTCGAAAACTGGCTGTATAAACAATGGTATGACCGCTGTCCCTTATAAGTGGTATACCGCTAAGAGGGATTATAAAAGACGAGGGGTCCGGGTACCTGCCCCTGGATTCCGAGGGTAAATCCTAAACCCCAAAGCCTTGGGTCCCGAGACAAAGACGACGTAAACCCACGATCGTCCTAAAAGGGGGAGAGCTAGAAAACATATATGTATGTACGGCTTCCGTTCTCCTGGCCAGGAAAATCTCATACGTAAATATACGGCCGTTGTCTCCCGGGTCAGGTAACGTCCACACACATTTATGCATGTATAGCAGGGAAAAGGTGAAAGAATGTATGATTGACTAATATGTCACATTACATGAGGTAGCCACTGGTTCTTTCTCCAGGTTTTGATTTTTTTAAATCCAACGCTTTACTCTATCTGGGTCTAATCTATTCTTTTTTGGCGGAAATATTGCCTGCAGTACTGAACAAGCGTTCACTGAAAACAGTAGTGGTCGATGTTGATTTTGAAGGGCCCCACGGAATATGCTTGGAGCACAATTTACACACTGCATAGCACCTGGATCAATAGTGAATCTCCCCCAACTTCTGATGACATCATCTGTTAATTTGCTATGGCTTGTGCGTCAGTTCAAAATATATTCTTTGTCCTGTGATTTAGCTGGAATTATTACTTTAAGTGACAACTTATTTGCATACTTCGCTGTCACAGTTCTTATAACCTAAACAATAAACTGCTCAACATTGTGGCACAGTGAGGATAAAACCCCCCCAGAGCTCAGAGAAATTTTTAAGTTTAATCCATTTTACTTTATTAGATTGATATTACAAATAGAATAGTGTAAGGATTAATAAAATATCCCTCAGAAGCCGTAAAACTCACCATTTTCAACCATTTACATTGTAATTCTGCAATTTACTAATCTTGCACCAACTGCTTATCCTGGTGGGTATACCAAACCCCCACACACCCAGGTGTAGTTGCACCTAAACCCCCTCTAGCCTTGATTCCTGGCTGCGCCCCTGGCTCAACACGCCAGCACAGTGACACCATGCATGATCTGAGCGGCCATGAGCTAATGCAAAATTGTAATGCGGTGTTGCATTCTGCAGGATAACTACACTCTTCAATGCCTTCCATAGGTTTATCAACTGACAAACAAACTCTTGGTACTGCAAGCAGTGTTCGTATGTTGAAGAATTATTGTGTAAATTCATGATTCAATTGTGAGACCACTTTCAGACGGAACGATTTTCCGCTGGCCGCCGCTCATGGCACGGCACACGGCATTGCAGAGAGTCGTCTCGTCTGAAAGCCGCCTGAATTTCATGTCAATGGCTGCAGACCATTTTGGATTTTGGCACCAAATTCCAAATCCTTGCCACCGTTCTGAGCCGGTTCCAAAGCATTGACTTCATGCGGTCAGTTTTCAATACCGGTTCCTCAGGCCAAGAACAGGAAGTACCGACAACTGGGTACCGGAACCAACCCATCTCTGTAATATATATGTATGTATGTAGTACAGTATACATAAATGTATCAATATAATTATGTTTAAATAATTTAAGCTTTGAAATTTAATTTAATAATGAAATAAATTCTTAATCCCTTAGAATGTTTTAAATTATAAACTGAATAGAGATGTGCGAATAGTATCCGCGAATACTCGAATACCTCGAATACTAGAAAGTATTCGATATTCGAGATTTCGAATAGTTATGCGAAAAGTACCGCCTCGAATACCTCGAATACCTCGAATACTTTGAATTTCGCGTCATACACTGTCGCACGCACGTCGTTGGTAGTGACTCGGAAAAATGTAGAGAACTGTAGTCATTTAGTGCTCGCAGCGCCGTTTTACGCAAGTTGACGAATTGCATCAAATTCGTGGATTTTAGCGGTGAAAAGTGTTCGACGAGGGGAACCGAAAATAGTCGGGTGAAAAAATCCGAAAATCCCCGATTCCCCCCACCGGGAGAAACTCAGTGCCGTGGGATAGCAACCTTAGGGCATTTCCCACGATCCTCTATCCCCCTCCATTCAGCACTCGCCTCAACCACTCTGACGCTTTCCTCTTCTCCGAAATCAAACAAAAGGTCCCAGCTCGCGCAGGGATCGCATTACGAAGACCCCTGCTTCGAAAAAAATATCGAGTTACAAGAACAATAAAAACGTGTTTCACGCCCTCCCCCCATTTCTCACCCACTGACCTTTTTCTGGCTACCTGCTTCGAAGTTCCCCATTTCTGGAGGTCAACTGCTGTGTGAGTACCGTGGGATACTTACATTAGCGCATTTCCCAAGGTCCGGTATCCCTCTCCATTCAGCACTAGCCCCCCCTCTGAGGCTTTCCTCTTCTTCAAAATAAAAAAAAGGTCACAGCTCGCGCAGGGATCATATTACGAAGACCTTAGCTTCGAAAAAATACGCGAGAACAATAGAAACGTGTTTCGGGCCCTCCCTTTCCTCCCCCACTAACCTTTTTTTTTCCTACCAGCTTCGAAGTTCCCCATTTCTGTGGAGGTCAACCGCTGCATGAGTCATCTATTAGCACAAAGGGTGTCTAAGAATGACTTTCGTCAATTGATGTTACACCTTTATTGAATTGAAATATTAGTAATGTGCGCGTAATTTCAAAAAGAATAAGACCAAACACGATGTATTTCTGAGTTTCTTTAAGCATTTTACGCAAAGAAATAAATGTCAAAATATGACGGAGACTTAGCATTCTGGCGAAACTCGATATGAGCAGCAGAGCTTCTCGGAAGTTGATGCGGTATTTTTTTCCGAAAACATATATCAAGTTACAATTTATGAGTGGTGCTATAAATCTTTATTGTTACAGTCACAGACAAAAGGATATTTTCTCAGAATATTTGGTTTCTCCCTGATAGCAATTCCAATTAATCTTCTTATCTCGTGAGAACTCCCAAAGATGGACTGAAAATAATTGAAGAAAATCCGGTGGAAAAGAGCTTGTATTTTGCAAAATGCCTCAGATTGTCAGCTAGCACTTGGCAGCAGGAGTGGGGGTAAAGCGATGTTAGTTGAATTAATTATATGCCCAATTGTTTCCATAAAATTAAATTATTCATTAATCAGCTAAATTCCTGTTCGAATCATTTTAAGGAAATCAAAATTACTCCCCAAAATCTTGTGTTGCCTGCTGCATAGGCAACCGAGTCAAACATTCCAGCATTCATCATTTAGTATTCGAGGTATTCGAAATTCGAGGTATTCGAAATTCGAGGTATTCGAATATTCGAGCTATGATTTAATATTCGAATTCGAGAAATCTGCTATTCGACCCATCTCTAAAACTGAAATTTTAGCCAAAAAATACCCAATAAAATTAAAAAGTGGTCAAACCTCAGAGAAAATAAGCAGTTAAAATTTAAAACCTCAGAAGTCTTGGAAACTGTGAAAAATGCTCGTTTTGCTCAATATTCTTCATAGAAGATTGCAATATTCTGGGTAGGAATGATTTTTTCATGTTAAAAAAAAACTTTTGGGCTATGCCAATAGCATGACGAGTAACTGCAAAAGTTTTAACGAAGAATAATTTCGTACATTTGGATGGCCTATACATTTAAGCTGGAGAGGGAGGTCATCAACAAATATGACCAATACGCTGAGATGCCTTGAAGTGACCATATTGTTACATGAAGTAGGTCATATAAGTAAGTAGGATTAACTTCTCTTCAATTAATTTAATAAAGTATTCGGACCCCATTCTCTTTATTCGATGGTGAGTGATTCAGTCTGGTAAGAGTTTCTATGCACTGCCAGTCATCGCACCCCGAAGGAAGTCCTCTCTCTCACGATGTTCATGAGTCTCTCTCTGTGAAATCTTTCTGACACTTTCTGTACTCTGAGTGACCTTGCTAGGGACCTTAGAGTGTGACCTCAGCCAGGTGGTGGTGCCTAGAGGTGGGGCTTCAAACTACAAGAAGCCCTACCTCATTTTATCTCATCCCTTTTTGAAGCCATAGCCAAGATAAGAAAGTATCATAAAGTTTCCATGGTGTGATATAGCTATTTAATCAATATTTTAACTTGTTGTTGACTGTAAATTCAGCGTAATAGGGTGGTTTCCTATAATTCTTTTATTGCCTAATTCGAAAGATTATTACTCCTGAGTACGTATTTCACGCTTTTAGATTTTTAAATGATGATATCTATTTTTCGTGATTAAATGAAAAGTGAAAATTTTCAAGTGCGCAAAAACATGACAGCTAAGTATGAATGCTGGGAAAACTCCATGTGACGTCATTCTGGTTCCCGCTGCCGCAAGTGAGGTGACCTTGGGGCGAGGCTTTGAGTGCTGATACGACGCAGGATGCTAGCAGGTAGCAGAGTACCCTGCTAACTGGTAGCGCTTGGCTTAAATAAGGATTATTAATACCTTATCAAACGAAGAAAACTTTCCGACCTTAGCCAGTTTTAATAGGTGATTATTAAGACATGTTTTCCTGAGCTCTGTGCCTCATGCATGCATTGGTAATCTCAGACGATGTAAAAACTCCTATCTACTCGTATAGAAACTAGGTCCCTGTGACGTCACGTGGAGTGGCATCGCATGAGCGCCAATCTGGCCTTTTTCAAATGAGGATAAAATTGACCATTGCCATTTGTCTGAACCGGTATTTCTAAAACCAAATAATTTGTATATTATGAATATACTAATGGTGGGTAACGAATCGCAATCAAGGTCTTTCGTTGTCTTTGATGGAGGAAACTACCCTATTGTATCCAAGACAGTAAGTCATATTTAACATGCTGTTCAGTGGGAGCTCACAAAAAATTTTTGCCACATTAACTGTGACACTAGGTAAGGAAATTCTAGACGCAGGATATAGCTGTTTTCTCTCTCATTAGTTTGAATACGCAACTTATTTTTGTTCGTGCTATTTCAGGGAATTTGATAATTTTAAATTATGGAAGATGATCAGTTGCCTTCTTGAGGAAGAGGAAGAGTTACCAGTCAAGGAAGAAGAACCCCCTGCAGTCCAGAAACCTCCTGAAAGTTCAAAAAAGGAAAAGAAAAAGGAGAAATCGCCAAAGAAAGTTAAAAGTGCAAAGCAGAAGGCTGAGGTTCCAGAATTGCCGAAGAAAGTACCAAAACGAACAGAAGTAGTCGGTGTTTTGAGCTACTGGAGTGAGGTAGGCGTTGAATGAAATTATAAAACACATTAATAGATGGCTAATGATTTTGTTTAGATGTTTTCTTTTACGTAACATTTCCATTTGTTGCCTTCTTGTGTCTGATTTGGCAATTGAATTATTTCACAGAAAATTTAGCAGTACTCTCATAAATGTATTTAGCATGCATTATTTCAATCTGTCATCAGTGGAGAAATTTTAATTTTATATTACTGAGTATTGCATATTGTACACTCCCTTTTATTGGGAATTAAGCTTATTACATACATGCATATTCAATTTATGTTTAAACAGATTAAAATACTAGAATTGAATAACTAATTTAAGTAACAGAAATATTTATGTTACATAACAACAAAGTGTGCATGAATGTTATTTAATGTAATAATGAGTGAATGAAATTTAATGAATCTAAGAATGTACATTTTTCAGAGACATTTAAATATCCCAATTCTTTATCATGAAATACTTCACATGCACTATAATTATGAGTTTATATTTACTTCGGTAATGTTGTAGTATTATTTAATTTTTGTCACCTATATATGCCCAAGATGGGTATCTTTCAGTGTAGCGCACATTGCATTTGTCGGTATTATCATTATTTACACACGAGAAATAGTTTTTTCCTTTAAATTTCCTATATCCATTTTGGAAAACCTTTTCTTATGATGATCATTCTTGATAAACTGATGCATCTGTTATACTGCAATGAGTGTGGTATTGCTCATGTCACTATAAGCTCGCTCTTTCAAGTTCAAGGCAAGGGTTTGTGAGTGTCTCCTGTATATCCACAATAAATTTTATCGCCAATCTCAAACTTAGACCTGATTGTTGCATCAAAGGAGTCTGTATTCATTTATATTTGTAGAAATATGATGCAAGTGAAGTTGTTCAGCAAATTTTTCCAAAGAAGGATCAGTCTCAAGAAATGAAAATTACCCCAGCTGATGCAAGGTTAAAAGCAATTAATTTTCCAGTCCTTTTCCAAGCATATAAAGAGAAAAACGATAGCAGTGAAATGAATGAGAATGATGATTACATGAGGAAGAAAAACCTTCAAAAATCAAAACTTGGTAATTATTTTGTGATTACAGTTAATTGTATACCTATTAAGATTGTTGATACAGTTTATTGTGATTCCTCAAAATATTATTTAATTATAAGAGCCCTAGTTTCACGGATTTCCTGAATTTCGGCTGATGTGCAGGTCATTGAAGATCGATTGTTATCATTAGATCATGCACTAATGCCATTATTTTTTATATTTTGAATTTTAAAGAACCATATTAAATACCCAACTCTGCTATCCCTAATTGTTAGGAATGTGCGAGTAGTGCTATTTGATCTCGAGTCGAGTTGAAAACTACACGCGAGTATCGAGTCGAGTCGAGTTTGGTTATTTGTGGACCTGGCAATATGACATTATATCCGACAACTTATTCCCATTTTTCCAATTCCCTTGCAAATTTTCTATTCTGAATTCTTAGCCTGATATAAAAAGGAAAAGGTAATGAGAATTTTGATGGTAATTGTGCCAGAATTAGGAGATGAATGAAAATAAATGTTCAGTTCCATAAGTACAATTGAAATGAACTAATCTCTAGTAGTATATTGTCACTTTAATTTATAAATGTATCCAAACTGAAAGAAAGAGTCCTGAATGAAAGCATTTGCACCATTGTAATAAAGATTACATACGAAAATGAATCATGTGATATTTGATCCTTTCAAATTCTCATGCAGAAAAGTCAATTATTCCACAATGATTAGGTAGCAGGTTTTTGACATCTCCATGTTACAATACTATTGCACGCAGAAAATTGTCTTTCGCTACTCGTGCGGCTGGACAAGTATTTTCTCAAAATAATTTCTATATTTGAGAACTAGGAATTTTTATTAAAAATTATGCCAACGATTTTGTAAGGATCTTGAACCTTCATGGAATGTAATTGGGCAATGCAAAAGAACTATAGAACTTAGCTTTGGATATAGAACCAATTTTTTTCTTAAATTCTCACTTTGTTTAATCAACCTTAGCAATACTCTTGTTTTTGTTAGTTCAAGAAGGGAGCGAAATGCAGAAAAGGAATAAACGAAAATTAACATCGGACATAAGTAATATTCAAAAAGGCAAGATTCAAGGTGGCCCTATTTGTGACATCAAACAGGGAAAAACCGGCATTGTCCACTAAAGCTGAAAAGTTACATGTTAATTCCTAGAAATCTAAACAAATTGTATGTATTCTCCCAGAGTTCAAGTTAAGAAAGTAGAGTAGGGTATGAAAGTATCATGCAGTAAAGTATGAGCGACGCAGAAGTTCACTCCGATTATTCCCATTGAGTACCAATGACTCAACTCTAATTTTCGAGTACTTGCACACCCCCACTAATTGTCTCTCTCAGAGATCCAATAGTTTCATTCTGAAGCACTTCTTCGTTCTCAATACCAGTTTTAAGGAACAACTACATTTTTTTCTTGAGTATATTTCATGGAATGAGGGATAGCAACACAAATTGTGATTTGAACTTATTTTTGCAACACCCATAAATACATTTAAGAACTTTGTTAAAACAGAAGACTGGTAAATGTACAGTAGTATAAAATTTATTACTGTTTTCCAAATTTCCTTTTGGTGAGTCTGGGTGACTTTGTATTCATGTAGTGTCTCTATTTTTATAGCATTTCTTATTGATATATGATCACTTACTCTTATGTAGTAGTGTACATCTTGTCTTTCTTTTGCATTACTACACAATTGGCTTATTTGTTTGTAGGGCGATCTTGAAAGGATTTTTTTTTGCCTTTGGATAAAAATTATGACATATGTACAAGGCACGATGTTATTGAAGTGAGATTGAGTACATGCCTCACACATCTGTGGGCCAGCCCAGAATTGGGCAGCAAAATTTGAAAAGTTTATTAAAAGAGTTATTTAATATTTATACATAAATATATATTTCCCATTGTATTTTTTGTCCCCTCTCATAATCTCTTGTCTCTCTCATTTATCACAGTTGTTTTTGTAATATCAAATACTAGTGATTTCTCCATGTTATTTTTCAATCAGAATCCTTTTTTTCAGGTGAACAGAAATGTATTCCAGAGTCATACGTTAAAGCCTACAGCCACTTTTTTGGGATGAAGGAAGATACGGCATCCGTAAGATATTTTCCTCTTTTCTCTTTTCCGTGTGCATTAGCTCATCAGATTGTGAACTGTTTTCACCTAAATTAAGCTAGATTAAATGTTCAATGCTGATTTTAAATTACATATTGTCCTCAATTTACTTATTTATTAAATCCAAGAGACATTTTAAATCCATAGGACAAGTCAGTACGTATAAGGATGTAATAAATTGGGATCACAGCATAAATTCATTCACGGAGTAAAACAATTAGTTTTGCAAAAACACTTTCAATTTTTTTGCAAAAGTCCTATAACAATCAATCCTTTTCAATTCTGAAGGCATTTTATTAAACAGTTTAAGACCAGTTGATCTATGTCCAAGAGCAGCACTCTTAAGAGTCCTAACAAAACACCTATGGAAGTCATCACAGGTCTTGTGTCACAATAGGGTGGTTTCCTATAATTCTTCCTATAATATTTCTCAGATGTATCCTCCACAATAGGTCTGAGGTTATCAGAAATCCCAGATATTTGACTTCATCTGCTTCCTTTCTGTTAATTCTGCTGACAACATATACATGATGATTGGTGGATGACCTATGCAAGGAATGTACTGCCGTGCAGTTGCTCAGATTAAGCTCTTGTTTTGACTCCATGCATGAACGTTACTTAGATCCAGTAATAAAATTTTAAAGCTAATTAGACAGTAATATTGGTGATTGTTTTTTGGGTTCATTTCCCATTGGCTCATATTTTCCGGACGACAGTTTCGGGCGCATTCCAGCTCCTGTCTTCGTTTTCGGGACCCAAAGACGGGATTTGCTGGAATGCGCCCCAAACTATCGCCCGAAAAATATGAGTCAACGCGGAATGATCCCGAAAAACAATCACCAATTAACTCACCGCAGAAGCCTCCATAATAATTTTAAGACAGTAATATTTTTCTCATCAGGCTCCAGTGGCAGAAGTGGCCCCCTCTCCCCCTGAGGAAGTTGACAAGAATGATTCAAAGAAGAAAGGTGGAAAGAAAGGGCCCAAGGGAAAGAAAGATAAGAGTCCTGTTGGTGGTGGTAAAAAGTCAGGTAAACCCTTTCACCGATCTTCAGCTGAGTGTTGTATCATGAATTTGGAGGTCAACCATTATTCAAGGAAATAAATGTATATCAGCTAGTGGCTTGCCTTAATGAGGTCATCCATAGGTGCACACAAAATGTGATACATAATTCCAATGAGTAAATATGTATCATTTGCCTGGATCTGAACCTGGATCTCCTGAATTTACATGAGGTGTTCTACAATTTCGATGTAATTTTTTTGTGGCGTTCACGTTTGCAATGTGGTAAATTTCTGGGTTCAGTCCTCATTGTAATTTTGATGTGATGCTTCACCTGCTTTTACATTTCTCCTACGTTTACTGTACTGAATGCATCCACTGTTCAAGCTGAAGCGGAATGTGCTTCAAGGGTGTCTGCTATTTGTAAGTAAAGATCCGTGAAAGTGGTTTTATTTTTTGCTATAATTCTTTTAAAACTATGTGATTTCAGTGTTATAGAAAATCTTGGCAGTGTTATTATAATGTTAAATGTTTTGCACATTTTCAGGTGTTTTATTATTTTTGGTGCACATTTCACATTTGCTTACACTTTTTTCAAGCATTTTACATAACATTAAATACAATTTCAGCAGTACAATATTTCTGATAAAACTAAATGAAGGAAATGGTTCAAGGTACATATATCAATGGTTCAAGCATTAATAGTATAGACTGAGCAAGAAAAGGTGCCCTGTGAATACATTACTTGATTACTTGTGTTTGTGAGGAAGAATAGAGCAAAAATTGACCAAATAGTACTGAAATTTGTTTTCAGTTTCATTGCACTAATTTAGACCAATAACACAATATTTAAGCTCTTCCTTCATCTTTTTCCCTATAATCAGAATGTGTGCTTGATGAATACGATTGCCAGATGGCAAAACCCCCTACCCTTCATGTACATATATACTTCGAGAGCCTTTCCCGAATTTTTGGATTATCAAGCTTCTCTACACTAATTCCAGCATTTAAAAACGCTTCAACAGTAGGGGCAACAAACTCCTCTTTCACCTCCTTCACTTTCTTTGACTGAGTAACTGTCTGTTCAAATGATAGCTGTCATTTTGGGGCTCCCCTTTCTTTCGCACGCTTACGTGTATCGCAATTGATGTGCTTTAATAAAGTGCCATATCTTTCAGATTCAAATCTCTTATCCCAAAACTTACACAGTAATATTTTGTCTTTCACATAAAATCCTTCTGAGATGAATTCACTCGCCCTGGTATGAACAGTAACTCTAGGTTTTCAGCATTTTAAAATTCCTTTCCTTCGTTTGATGTATAAAGCCGTAGCCATGATTAAAAAGAGTCCAAGTACGAATCACGCCCAATCATGACTGTGTTTTCAAACCGATTGCAGGGTAGCTATGTCCTTACCATAAGTAATGCATAACTTACATTTTGACCAAAATTTTTCATGTCGTGGGCTCCTTTTTGATAGCACTCACCTGGGTGCCGAGGGAAGGTATAAGGTTCAACAAAATCGCTTAGTATCAATTACAGCTGTTGCCAATCGGTCAAGAAAGGCCGTGAAAGAAGCACGCATAACTAAACACAATCGGATATAAATAAACTTAAATCAGGGGTGTGTTGAAATGATGCGCTGGGAAATAATCGAATTTCAAATTAAGAAAAAAGTCGTTATTCAAGCCTAAAATACCAACTTTTGCATAAAAACTGAAACGATACATGAAATCATATTAAAATTCGCGTTACCGAAAATCTAGGAGCCTTACTCATATGGTAAAATGCCTGATGCAAAATTATAGTCATGGCTATCCGATGCTAAGATATTAGAATATACACTAAGGATGAAATTCCCCATGAAAAAATCATTTGGTCCAGCTGAAATCTAAACCTGGATATCCTGATCGCCGGTCAGGTTCGAATCCAAGCAAAGCTAAATGATTTTTTCATGGCTTATATCATCCTTGGCACATATAACATTGTACCTGTGTGCGCAACTACAACGTACAGTCACTTGTTCTATGCAGTGCTTTGGAAGTTATTGGAGTTTTTACTGCTTAGCAAATATTGTACCAAATAAAGCTTGAAAATGGGAATTCTCCCGTTACAAGGTAACTTTAATTAGACACCATGCCACTTGGCCCTCCTGAGAGCGATGGGTGCGGAGACTGCCTCTTTTCTCCTGCAGGGCGTTGACCTAATGGTCGCCAAAATGGCTCATTTGGGAGAAGTGGGTCGGCACTCACAGTCAGTAGCCTACTGCATAGGTGGGCCTAGTCCATGACAGAAATTAGGGGAAGCAGCGGACAACAAGAGGTGAGCCTTGTGCGAAGGTCTTCCATGGTTGAACAGGAGGGGGGAAACAGGGGAGGACAGTTCCCCTGAAAATTAGTTTGCCAATGTTTATGTTAGTGTATCGTCCAAAATATGCAAAATGTTGTTATTATTTTTATTTTTTCTACTTTGCACGGGGTACCCAAAAGATTTGTACTATTCTCATTAATGCAAAGTGAAAGCACTTATCCTGAAATGAAGACCCATTAGTAATTTTTTCTCCTGCAAAAGGAATTCTAAATGCCAGTAGTGGAACATATGGTCAAATAATCAGACAGAAGTAGTTTTGGAAGGCAGGATTTATAGATAACAAAATCGGGAGCACTTTACAAAATGTCAATATTATGTTTCAATTTCTAAACCGTTATATGTATATGGAAGTCAATCGAAAATATAAGATGCACAATTATATGTGTACAAACGTGTACTATGCAACGTAATGCACACATACCTACTTTTTCTAATTATTGCATGTAATCCTTATTAATTTCATCATTGGATATAACAGTGGAAATCATATTAATACTATTATGCTAATTCAAGCAAAATTAAGATGCTGTAGTGAACACTTCTCATCACTTTTATGGTACGGTGTAATGTAGAAACTCGTGATCCATTGATAAATCGATAAGTAAAAGTGACAGAACCATTATTAACAAAGTTAAATTATGTATTTTGGAAATGTGACATATTTGGACTCATTCTTTTTTTGTTTTTGGTACACATTCCTATTCTTGATACATATCATTTGGAGATAAAACACTAATTGTGTAAAGTTATAGGTTGGCAACGAAGATCACGGTACATACGTCACTCACGCTATCAGCATGTTTCAAAAATTTGGGGCCAGGAAGGCAGGTTGCGTGAAAAGAGGGGAGCTGGCAAGAAGGAGAGGGGGAGAAGCTATTCGAAAGAATAACCACTTCCCATCGTTCTCAGGTACCTTGAAAATTTTAGACATCAGTGAAATTTTCTCTGGCTATAAAACTCCAGGCTCCAACCATTCCCACTCCCCATTCCTCTTCCATTTTTAATGTTTCACAGGGAAACTCCAGGCTCTAACCTCCCCATTCAACTTCGATTTTTAATTTTTTACAGGGAAACTACTTCCATGCTTAAAATGCTTAAAAAAAAATGTCAAAAATACCGTGTTTGATGCAATTTGTCTTTTGAATTTTGTGCATAATACGAATATTTCAATCCAACCAAGATATGTACCTCATCATTTGTGGGAAGTCATGATTAGACTCTCTTGAGCCCAATAGGTGACTCATCCTTTTGGTCTTGAGAGAGAAACTGGGAGCTTCGAAGAAGGTTGGAGCGAGCAATGATCCGGGGTGGCCGAGGCTTGTTAGGGGGCTACGGAGGGAAGGGAAACATTAGAGGAGTGGATTGAGGACTGATGGGATGTGGGGGATTTTGGAAAATGTGGGATGTATTTATTATTCTACAGCACTGAGCTTCTCCCGATGGTAGTTCCATCTCCTAGCGAAGATTCAAACTATGTGCCCGTCGTGTTGAGCCTCAAATCCACTAGAGTTTCTGATGTATACAAACTCCTGGCCACTTCCGGGAGAGCCACAAAGCTGATAATGTTTGGCAGGGCAGGGGACTGAAAGCAATGTGGGGGAATATTCCACAACTTTCCCCCTCCATCCATCCAAAAAAAATTTAAAATGACAGAAATACAGGATTTTTGGTACATTCCGCATTTGGTACATTCCGGCTCTGTCCACAAAGCTATTGAACATTTCTTAAATGTTATTAGTTTTTTAATGCTTAGTAGATGTGCAATTCATACGATGTTCCAATTATTTATCTACACCCAAAGATAGTTCTTCTTAAACCAGCCAAAGTTGAAGTTTCAAACTGAAATTTTCCGGAGACTTCGATAGGTGAATACCACAGTTGGGTCTAAGAGCATTTTTCTCAAATTCAAATATCGAATATGAATACTCAATTTTTTTTGGAATACCTCTCTTGAATATTGAAAACTGCATTACTGAATATGCATTTTTCACTATATATCGAATACAAATGAAAATTGAAATAAAAAATGCTGAACAATTTGCAAGGCTCTCTACTTCAAATTTGGCTCCCAAATTCTGATACAACTGTCACTCACGAATACATCAAACTTGTACCGCAATGCTATTGTTCTTCCTTACATGCATATTGCTTGTTATATTATTAGTATGCTTTATTGCATTCTTTGAAAACCTAAAATTAAATGTAAAATCGGCAGTAACTTTAAAATTAGAAAATGTAAAATGTAAATTTGATCATACAAAAGGGAGTTAGAAAAGGAACAGCCTTCGCGTGTGCATTTGAAGGCATACATACATTTTTAAGTCTTGTTCTTGTGGAGTCATCTGGATTGTACATATTTTAATCCTTATTTTCTATGATAAGTTTTCATAAAAATATTATTAAATATTTGAATGTGCACCAAATGTGCAAACCAAATATGCAAACCCTCATGTAAGCCCCATCCATTGTCAATGGGTTTAAATTGAATCGCGAACGATCTGCGTGGTGTATTTGAAATTTGAATAATTGATAACTTTGTGTCATTGATTACCAAATAGTGTAAAAAGCTCATTGTTCGAGGTATTCCGTGATTCGACTATTTGAACGTCCCATCCCCAGTGACTATGCATCTCCTATTGTATGCAAGGTACGCAACCCCTCACGCAAAATTGTTACAAATATTTCCAAATGAAGTTTAGACTTGAAATTTCTCATGGTTATTGTCAATGTAAAATCTTACTCGGTAAATAATGGAAAACGGAAGTTCCCATCAATTTCCTCATGGGAAATATTCAGAACTCTAAAACCCTGACACGATGTGGCAAAGATGGACAGAACATCCGTCTATGTGGGTTTTCAGAGGGTGGAGCCCCCTAAACGAGTCTGCAATATACCATTAGTTGATCTCCAAAGATAGCCTTTGTTCCTTAATGCATACCATGCAATATTGGTGTCAGCCAGTGCATGGACTAAGTCCAGTTTATCCAATACTGTGTCCATGAGACTCATTACTAACCATTTTCAGGTAAAGGTAAATCATCTGCAAAGAACCCTGTCAACATGGGGCCAATGATGATGGATTCAGGAAAGTGGATCTCATTTAACTCACTTTTGTCTTTGATGGAGTAAGTACACCCTGCAGGTATTTTTAAAGTAGCTTTAAGTGTATTGTCAGTCTCAATATAGCAATGGAATTGAATATAATGTAGAACTAACTACCTAATGCGTGATCAAACCCTAGAGGCATCATATTGGTCCATAAGCCTTCACTTTTTAAGTCCCACTATCAGAAACCTGATTACAGTCGGCTACTTGCTCCGAAAAATTTAAGGGAAACTGAAGATTTGGATGATATTGATGAAGAGAGTGAACTGTGTTCTGAGTTTGCAGGAGAAGAGAAAAGCTATATTTGTATCCTTTTAAAGCAGAGTAAGATGATGCGAAGTAAGTAGAGATGGGTCGAATAGCAGATTTCTCGAACTCGAATATCGAATTCGAATAGTAAATCATTGCTCGAATATTCGAATACCTCGAATACTAAACAATGAATGCAGGAATGTTTGACTAGGTTGCCTATGCAGCACGAAATCCAAGATTTTGGCGAGTAATTGTGATTTCCTTTAAAAACAGGAATTTAGCTGATTAATGGAATATTTTAATTTTATGGAAACAATTTGGGCATATAGTTGATTCAACTAATATCTCTCTCAAATATCCTAAGGGGATACACCACCTCGTGAAAAAATGATGTCATGCCATCTCGGCATTTACACCCCTACGATGGAATTCTGTCTGATGTATACATTCTTATCTACCAAACGCCATTTCAGCGGCACGCCCAGCTGATGCTCAGCTTCATCCAACTACTTATTTTCAACAGGTAGCTCGCTTTACTCCCACTCCTGCTGTTAAGTGCTAGCAGACAATCTTAGGCCTTTTTTTCTAAATGCGCGCGATTCTCCACCGGATTTTCTTCAATTATTTTCAGTCCATCTTTGGAAATTCTCACGAGATTAGAAGATGAATTCGAATTGGTGGTCGGGAGAAACCAAGTATCCTAAGAAAATATCCCACCGTCTGTGACTGTGACAATAGAGATTTATAGCATAACTCATAAAATACCATAAAATAAATTGTAACTCGATATATGTTTTCCGAAAAAGATACTGCATCAACTTCCGAGAAGCTCAGCTGTGAGAATATCGAGTTGTGCCAGAATGCTAAGTCTCCGTCGTATTTCTTCGTCTTTCCGACATTTATTTTCTTGCATAAAATGCTTAAATGAAGTCAGAAATACGTTGTGTTTGGTCTTATTCCTTTTTAAATTACGCGCTCATTACTACTATTTCAATCCAATAAAGGTGTAATATCAATTGCCGAAAGTCATTGTTGGACACCTTTTGGGCTAGTAGATGACTCATGCAGCAGTTGACCTCCAGAAATGGGGAACTTCGAAGCAGGTAGGCAGAAAAAGGTCATAGGGTGAGAAAAGGGGGGAGGGTGTGAAACACATTTTTATTATTCTCGTGTAACTTGATATTTTTTTCGAAGCTAAGGTCTTCGTAATACGATCCCTGCGCGAGCTGGGACCTTGTGTTTGATTTCGGAGAAGAGGATATCGAGGATATCGTCACAGAGGGTGAGGCAAACGCTGAATGGATGGGGATTGTGGGAAATGCGGCAATGTTGCTATCCCACTGCACTGGATGAATGTGGGAAAATGGTCAGTGGGGGAGAAAGAGGGAAGGGTGAAACACGATTCCATTATTTTCCTGTAACTTGATATTTTCTTTTGAAGCTTTTGCTTTATGGTCTTCGTAATACGAACCTTGCGCGAGCTGGGGCCTTTTGTTTGATTTCGAAGAGGATGAAAGCTTCTGAGTGGGGGTCGAGGGCTGATGGATGGAGGGGGTAGAGGATTTTGGGAATTGTGTGACGAAGTTACTATCCCACGGCACTGAAGGGTATTTTCGGGTATTACTGGGTATTTTCGGATTTTTTCACCCGATCAATTTCGGTTCCCCATGTCGAACTCTTTTCACCGCTCTAACCCGCGAATTTGATCTAGTTCGTCAACTTGCCTAAAACGGCACTGCGTGCACTAAACGACTGAAGTTCGCTACATTTTCCGAGTCAACCACCAACGACGTGCGTGTGACAGTGTATGACGCAAAATTCAAAGTATTCTAGGTATTCGAGGTGGTACTTTTCGCATAACTATTCGAGACCTCGAATATCGAATACTTTCTAGTATTCGAGTATTTGCGGACACTATTCGCACATCTTTAGAAGTAAGTATTGGGCTAGGAGGAAAAGTTCTCATATGTTTGTGCTAACTCAATAGTAATGTTGCATGTACGTATATGCAATAACTCACCTATGAATCTACGTTTGCTAATCAAATATTCTTTTATAGCAGAACTTAATGCAGTGAATTTTAACATTAATTGCGTAATTGGTAGTATTTCCATGGACTGTATTATTATCATGAGTTTTATGCATTTAATAAGTGATGGCATTGTGTGCATGGCATATAACTCAGTGATATCAAGGGTTTGTGATGAGAAAGGATTGAAGAATGTCATTCTTTCTCCAAAGTCATTGGCAATCAAGATAAAGTATGTATCACCACTATGTCTTGTACATATTTGCATCATGCACCATTTTGTACTAGATTGCTGGGCAAATAAAATAATAATAATCATAATTTTGTTTTGTAGTGTTTACTCTGAATTCTTAGCTATTGCAATCAGACCTGGATTCTGCAGAAGAAATTGACCTTATATTGGGATTATTTATGCTCCCTACGCCAACAAACCTCGAAGACAACTACAGTAGAGCTTTTGATCTTATGTTGAATGCATGCGAAGGAAGCGATGAAGAATATTTAAATTACAGTTCATCTCGTCGCATTTGTGATACGAATACGTCTCAGAGAAAGAAAAGCAAAGTTGAGCCATTTAATGAGCCATTTCATTCTAGTGAAAAATATTTTGATCAATGGATAGACTGCTGTGGTGATATCGTTTATGAACTTGATGGTGACAATGAGAGATATTTTCTCTGTGATCGTTCATTTCTCGCTAAAGATGATTTCATGGTGGAAATAAATGTGGATGAGGATGGTGGTGATGATGATTCAGGTGAAAGTGAGTGGGAGTGTGAAGAGTATGACATTAAGTTGTATAGATTTGGAGAAACGATCAAAAAAGGTGTGGAATGCACAAGTCTAATTTGTTTTGATGAACAAAGACGAGTGTCTGACCCTTTGCCCTTGGATTCATCTCACCAAACATTCTTGGGAAAGAAGAACATCTTGTACAATGTGCTGGATATGGAACCACAGATAAATACTTATCTGCTAACTAATAAACTCCAGGGTTCAAAAGAGAATAGTTTTAAAACATTTGAGGACATTGAAACATTCTATGGACACCCTACAATGACTCATCAGCCTCAGTCTTTGAAAAATTCAACATACTTAGGGATTGAAAGGTTTACGTGGGACAGAGGTAATGCTGATCATCCGGAGATGCAGTTTGACATAGTGAACAGGAGAACTATACACTTAGTTCTCCCACCTGGGTAAGAATGGCATGATTTCAATAGTATAATAACATATGTAAGGTGGTAATTCCATAATCTTACCTGAGTGGTTGAAATTATTGTATCTCTTGAAATTATCTTTGACAGACGTCACATCTTTGAGATGCTCATTAGATCCCCAACATTCTACTCTCTGGAAATTATATCAAACGTGGAGATTTTTCATACCATTTCCAAGATTGATATATTATCATTCATGACGGAAGATTGTGCAATATTAGCAAGCCGCGAGAGTAAAACATTTTTCTCATTTGTTTGAATTATTGATACAAGCCCAGAAAACCTTGCAAGTTCTTTATTGTCTTCTACATTTTTTGCTTTCAGATGCATTTCGTCAAAAGCTGGAGACATTAGTATCCAGCTTGGATAATGGAGGATTCATTAAAGCTAGAAGGGATCTACTCAACTCTTATCTCCCTCAATGCTACAGTGAATTACAGATGGCTGAAAAGGAGTTTATTCACAAAGAAAGTTTATTCACTTTTATAATCAAACTATACCATGTAGTGTGCTAAAATATTTATTTTATCAGTTAATAGGTAAATTGAATGGCAAAGAAATAGTTTGAGACTTTGCTGATGAATAAAAATTTATTTAAAATGCCAAATGGGGATGTGAATTCCCAGGGGCGGATCCAGGATATCTTTCTGGGGGGGGACACAAATAAGGCTGTATCCAGGATTTTGTTCTTGGGGGGGCACAAGGATACCTCGTTATACAAAAGAAACGCAATGATAACGGGACCGTATTAAAAATCTTGCATATTTTTTAAGGGTCTGGGAGGGGGGGGGGGAACGTGCCCCCCCCCCCTAGATCCACCTATGTGAATTCCAATACACTGCACTTTTACTTGAAACATTATTTTCTCTAATTTACTGAGTGAAAATTAATATAAAGATGAAATGTTTCTATAATGTGGGCAACAGCTTTTAGCCTGATTAACTCATTCATTTATGTCACAGTAAAAAACAGGCCAATTTTCATTGTTTTTCCATATCATGTTCATTCCACAATATGCCAAGCATAAGAATATTTTCCAGAATATTATGTTCTTCCTTACAATAATATGTATTATCTCAAACAGGCTTAGTTTTTCAAGTGCATCTTATTTTCTGAATGAAGGTCAAGTTCTCCCTCGTGAGTGAAGAAACTTTCATGAGGTCAATATCAGGGGCATTACCAGCATTGCTGGGGTAGAAGGGCATCTGTGGCGGACTAGCAGAAAGAGTTTAAACTGGCTTCCACCAACTGCCATGAGAGGGTGTTGGGGAGAGAGGACGAAGCAGTTGGGTGTGCCAAAATTGGCCCCAGCTTTTGGATTCTGCACTGCCACTTTGAATGTTCTTGTTAAGATGTGGGAGTTGGGCATTAGGGGTGTGCCAAATCTATTTTAATGCCAGTACTAAAGTAACCAGATGGTATTCAAATACACAGGCAGGTTCCTAAACACCAAGGCAAGTTCCTGGGTAGCCAAGCAGGTTCCTGAGGACTTGGATGGGAAACCAACTACCGAGATGAATTCCTAAATATCTCCCAACCCCCGGTGGGTACATACTGCCTGAGGGGAATGCCTCCATGAACACTGTTTTACCTTGATGAACACAACAAGTGAGAACATATGACTGCAAGAACACCGTCATCGCTCTCATTCAATTATGTGAATACCCTTAATATTGGCCGGGTTGTCTGCTGCCCATGGAACTCGGAATCCAAAAAGAATACCCAAGTTTCCTGAATTTTTATTTAACCGTGCCATTCTCTGAAGACTGGATGCTGCCTAGTCATGTTGCTTGACCAAGTGTCATCTTATTTTGGAGTCTCTCATTGCCAGGGGCCATAGAGGCTAATCGTATGAACATAATTGATTTCAATTTTGTTTCTCCATGGTTATTGTATATTTGTAGAGATTTTTTTAGTTTTATCCCACAGATGAAATCAGCAAAAATAAGTTTATAAATATGAGTAGAAATGCAATGATGCTTGTGTAAAATTAATTTATAAATTATTCACATCTGAACCAAGCTGAACAATTAGCTGGGTATCAAAATAGGAATTATACAGAATTATGTTACAAACATTTTTTAAGTGAATGGTGCAGAGAAAAAGTTACTATACCTATTCAATGTATTCTTGTAATAATTATAGTCTTATTTGATTGCAACCAATAGGGTGGTTTCCTATTATTTTTTTATTGCCTTAATCGAAAGATTATTACTCCTGGAGTACGTATTTCACACTTTTAGATTTTTAAATGACAATATCTATTTTTCGCGATTAAATGAAAAGTGAAAATTTTCAAGCGCACGAAAACGTGACGCTTAAGTATGAATGCCGGGAAATATCTCCGTACGTCGTATTTCTGGTTCCCCCTCCCGCCCGGTGAGGTGACCTTGAGGCGAGGCTTAACGGTGATACATCGCAGGCTGCTAGGGGGTAGCTGAGTACCTTGCTGGATGGTAGCGCTTGGCTTAAAAAAGGTTTATTAATACCTTATCAAACGAAGAAAACTTTCCGACCTTAGCCAGTTTTAATAGGTGATTATTAAGACATGTTTCCCTGAGCTCTGTGCCTCATGCATGCAATGGTAACCTCAGACGATGTATAACTCCTATCCTCTCGTGTAGAAACTAGGTCCCTGTGACGTCACGTGGAGTGGCATCGCATGGGCGCCAATCTGGCCTTTTTCAAATGAGGATAAAATTTGACCCTTGCCATTCGTCTAAACCGGTATTTCAAAAACCAAATAATTTGTGTATTATGAATACACTAATGGTGGGTAACGAATCGCAATCAATGCCTTTCGTTTTCTTTGATGAAGGAAACTACCCTATTGCTATTCTTTTTTAAAACTTACTAACATGTTGTGGTGAACAGGAGTATATATATATGAGGGCTACCCAGAGAGTAACAGAGGTTTTGTGATGGCTGGGACTAGCGCTGCTCTCTTAACGTCAGAGTGTTTCTACACCTCATGCGCAACCAATCAGGGTATCTTGTGCATCATGCCTATCGTATTTAGTATACAAAGGAATGCTAAAATGAGCGCTACAATTGAAAATCCTGCCAGTTGTCAAGTGCAAGCTATAGTAAGTTTTTTGTAGGTAAAAAAATCACAAATCAATTGAAATTTTTAGCCAGATTTGTCAGGTATGCGGTCAAGGAATAATCGCTCAGAAAATTGGTATGCGCAACGCAAAACAAGCATTGGGGAAAACTCAGGAAGAGTGTTTTGTTTTTCCACGTCAACGCTCGTCCACACATTGCCAATCGAAACCAAGAGCTCTTGGATGGTTTGGGATGGGAAGATTTCACTAACCCACCATACAGCTCGGATTTAGCACTGGGGGACTATAGGGATTAACACCTGTTCCCATCGATAAAGATTTGGCTCGCTACGCAACGATATGACACTGACAATGAACTGCATGCCGGTGTTCCTAAACCAGTGTTTGAACTAGCCGGTGGCAGATTTCTACAGGCAGGGTATTGAAAAGCTTACACCACGTCATGAGGAATGCCTAAATTTAAATGGCAATTATGAATAAAAATAGCCAAAGAGTTAAAATTCAAAGTGTATATTATAAAAATTGTTATTTTCACTTTTTTATTTTTCATTTCGAAGTGCCTGTTACTCTCTGAACAGCCCTCATATAATATACATTTATTTATTATTCACCTAGGTATACAAGTAATCATCTGCAATGGTGCAATGAGAGGCGGGGGGTTTTGGCGGTAAAACCCCCCCCCCCAGAGCCCAGACAATTTTTTAAAGTTTAATCTATTTTATTTAATTGGATTAATATTACTTATAGAATAGTGCAAGGATTTATGAAATATCCCTCACAACGCCGTAAAACACACCATTTTGAACCATTTATCTTAATTTTTTTCTGGCGGAGGGCCCTCACACCTCCCGCTTACCCTGGCAGGTATGCCATACCCCCAGAATCCCCAGTATTCCTAGCTGTGCCCCTGATCATCTGGGTAGTTATGTTTCTGAGTCCTCGGGAAACTGCCTGGGTACATATTTGAATACACACATTGCAAGTGGCAGTAGGTACTCAGGATTTGTGTGGGCGGCGGCGTAATGCAACCTGCTTTACACCAATGAACTCGCGGGTTGCATCCACTCAAGGATACTAAAAAATTTTGTGTCGATTCTGTCAAAACTACTGGCATATTTCACGTATTTCGAAAATATTACACACGTACTAGTGAGCATTAAAAATGAGATTAACACTATACAGAGTTTTTGAAGACTTAATATGATGGAATTCCGCATAAAAGTAAATTATAAGACCGAAAAATACATTTTGTATTATCTTGAGGTGACTTAATTTTGAAAATTTTCATTTAAATTAAAATTAAAGGTGAAATTTAATTTAAATAAATATAAATAGGCCATTCAGTTCCATGAAATGTCACTTGCCTTCTTCTCCGTGTCTTTCCACTTCCTCCACTCCAGAGTGTTTCAACGAAATGTTTTGAAAAGAAGTTACCTGAAGGTAATACAAAATGTATCGTAAGCGGTTGTGGTGGTGGCTCCACAGTCTAAACCAATAATGAAATACCGCAACATTTATCTACTAGGGTTAAGTTAATTTACAGGCTAATCAGATGGGTAACATAAAATATTCCATAAGATCCATTTCAAAATTCTTATCATTCATTGATGAAATGCACTCTGCATTCAAAATGAATAAAATTGTAGAAGAGTACAAAATATTTCTGTAATAGATATAAGAATATTCTAATGTGTATGAATAGTTACCCAATCATCACCACTACTGATACATATTACTAAAAGTGAAGACCATTACCCAGAAGTTCTTCTGGGTAAAGATCATACTTTTCCATGTGTCACTCCACCAGTAATTAATCAAGAACTGAATGTTTTTTTTCAGAGTACCGATGTATTACTACCCATACCCAACACTCAAAAGTGTGACCTGCCCCTATGAAACATGTAGATAATGATTGAGTTACTCTTGCAGGCATTCAAAGAAAGTATGAAGAAGTTGGTAATGGAAAATGCTTCAATGGATGACCTAGAAAATGCTCGTCAGGCTCTGAAGATACTATTTATGGATGCAAAATTGTGGAATAATGGCTATTCTGAAGTTGCTCTTGAAGGAAATATTAAAAGAAGGTCATCACAAAAAAAGTCTTCAGTTTTGCAAAGAAAAATGTCAGCATCTTACAAGTAAGATAAAAACCATTCATCATAGTTAAAATTAGCTTATAAACATTTGTAAAACAATTATTTTTGGCTTTCCCCTAATCAATTGTTTATAGAATGGCCAACTTTTCTTCTCCCCTGACAGAAGCATCATCAGGGCCAATGATCTCGCCCATGTTATGTGTCAATATATTATTATGGAGGCTTCCGTGGTGATTACTAAATTATAATGATTCCGTGGTGTCAGTATATTTATCTGATAATGAGAGTGTATTTTGTATACTCTAGACTGTGTTTATTGTTCTTGTAATCATTGGAAGCCATATGTCCGTGAACCTTTGTCAGTTATCTCTATTTTAATTGTTTTTATTGTTCGTTATCTCTAGGGCTTCTCTAAAATTCTCGTTTTGTAATATTTCTCAACACATGGACAGCACCTGTGAAAGTTGGTAATGCTCCGGCAACCTTGTAAGCAATTTTAGTATCAATTCCGATCCTGAGACAAATGATTACTTCTGCCCCCTGACGTGCAGCAGTAGCCTTTGTATTTACCTCTTATACTCAACCTAGTTATTATTACTTTCCTGAACCTTTTCTCGAATGAATTGATGTCATCAAATATTAATTCCGAGTGGGTAACCGCTTCTTTGCTAATCATGGACCTTGTACACAGGCCTTGTGATTTGTTGCCATTTGCACTCATCGGTGTCGTGTTTGTTACACCAAACGTTGGAGGATTGAAAACACACCCGATACTCTACACAGATTTATTTAACACAATGCAACGATACAACCTCGGCCATACGGCCGTACACCAGATATCCGGGAACACACACAATGCCACCTTGGTCCCAACACTTAAATTACCAAAAACAAGTGACACACAAAAACCATACATCACAATCTGCACAATTCCATCCCTCAATGTGCACTTCTCTCTCTGAATGACTAATTGAAGCTGAGCTTTGACAACGTGACCAATTCATGAAAAGTGAGCTTTGCTTTTTCTTTTTTCCAGAGAGTCCTTATATGAGGGAACTATGGGGAGTAGTCTTTGTGTCCCTCTTTCCCTTCCCCCCAACACATCCTTCTGATGAATTGCAATTTTGGGTATCAGAGAACAATCCCATCGTAACTGACCACATACATAGATAAAAACTCTGATTTATCTTTATGTTCTTGATTCAAAGATCAAAATCAATTATCAAAATGGATTAATATCTTAATCTCCAAAGCCACAAACGCTATGCACATGTGTGGCAACCAAAAAAATTCTGAAATTCCGTTTCTGCATGCATAATGAAATTACTAGTTATTAACATAAAAGGAGTTTGGATGCCATCCTATCCATAGAAATTAAAGAGCTTTAAAATGATGTAATGTGTTTTGAAATTTAATAAGTGGTCTTTCAGATATTGGTCTTGAAACTGAGGTGATGCTAATAATCAGGTACCTGCATAGGTTTTTTTCGTGTGATTATACCCTTGCATACAATTACCAAGAAAGTTTTTGATTTTTTTAAACAGGGATTTGGTCATGTGGCATTCATAAACCCTAAATTGTGGCTAATGCCTGGTAGTTGTCAAATTAATTAACCCCAAATAGGTCATAAAATATCTGTGCACCATAGATGAAATTGTGATATAAATTTTGTAAACTTGACATGCATTATCTCAGCAGAGAAGAAGAAGCAGCCAAAATTATTCAAAGGTTTTTCAAAGCCTTTTTAGAGAGAAGATTATTTCTCATTCTGAGGAATGATAAGCAATTGATTTTGAGAAATTTGGAATATTTGAATGATTTATTAAAATCAAAAAATGATATAAAAATATTGAGGTAAGAATCTGAGGTAATGCTTCAACATATTGACAGTAAGAGCATAAATATGGTTTTAGGTTAATTTAAAATTTAAGATACTAAATAATCACCAAAATGTATGAAAGATAGCATTATTTCATCTCTTATCATTACCTATTAATGATGTAAAGATACATACAGGAGATGAATGGAAAAATTATAATATAATTATATAATGGTAATAGGGCCTCAACAATCAATTTTATGAAAAGTAGTTTTTTGAAAATCAAGGATAAGTTTTTCTAGGACCATGGTGAATGAGGAGCCAAAACTAAAAGAGACTTATGGAATCATTCAAGACCTAGGAAATGAAATTAATGAGTACGAATGGAGAGGAGTGACATTTGACATTAGCAAAGACAGCTGGATACCCTTACTGAGATATGTATTCAAGTGGAATTCTGATCAGGCAAGAAAATAAAGAGTTTAGCTAAACATTCTTTGATTTTTAATTTCTCTCACACATGCCATGAGCCATGTTTTTGCTTTACAGGAAATAATGTCGCTTGTGTTCCTCACTTGCCCTCTGGATCACTGGATTTTAACAATAACTGACAATGATACAGGACAAGAAGTACAGATAATAAATAACACCTGCATTCCTTATCCTTACAAGAATAATGAGGTAAATCCTTAAATCCTGAATATAAGTTATCTCTACTTATTTTGGGGAAGCATGGTAGCTTATTGGGTAGAGAGCTTGGATGCTGATCAAAGGGTGAAGCTTTTGGACATCCACAAATGAAATATCTGTTAAGTCTGAGGAGATCCAGGAAAAAATAATCGGTTCACATATCCTTAATGTGTGAAATTCTCACTCATGCTAGTCTGTGGCTTAGTCTAGGTTGAGGTTGAAAGACTGCTAAAGTGAGTGAGTACTTTCCTAACGTATTATCAAGCTTTAGGGGTGGGTGGGGGGCATGGCACGCTGCTGCGATGCATTCCAGTCGGACACCTCTGCTATGTGCATTGTCAGTGGTCACTATGGGCCACCTTGGATAACGCCATATGTGTGAGAACTTAAAAATATTTATAAAATATAAACAACAAAATATTTCCCTTTCGTTTGAAATGGTATCCAATCTTAGTAACCTTTAAAGGTTTGAGAATTGCCTCTTTTGACTATGAAAAAATGTCATTTTTCCATTATTTATTGGAATATTTCATGAAGCATATTAATTTTGTATGAATTAATAATATTGTCACTAACAAGTGTTACCATTACATATATTTTAAGCTGATTTTTTTATGCAGCACTATTCATGGCTGTTAAAAAGTTGCCCAAGTTGACCCAATTTTGTGATTTCTAAGCAATTGTGGTATTCATGTTCAGCTTCTTATTCAGCTTAAAACTTAATTATCACCAGTTTTACCATATGCATAACAAGCCATATCAAAATAGCTATATTTTCAATATTTTAGCCGTAATATTGTCCAAATGATAGACATTTGAAAACTAACCATTTTATTCTCCCTTGTTATAATGGCCAATTTTGGTATTTTTTCAAATGGCAATGATTTCATGGAAAATTAAAAATGACCAATTTTAAAATCATTTGTAATGGCTTACAGCATAAATTTATCACATAAATATCCACAATTAGTGACCCAGAATCTCCTGCATGAATTAGAAAGTTGGAAAAACTGTGAATCACTTATAGTTTTTCTAAACTTTTAGGAATATCCACAATGGTTACCCGCACTTTTCATTGGGACCAAATGAAAATCTCAGAGATATAACTTTTATCTAACATTGAGTTTCAGTCCAACGGTGCTTAGGTGGTTAACTGAAGCTAGACATTTTTTTCTGCTCATATTGCAATATGATTGACTTATTTCTTTTTACAGAAAGGATATACTGTGTTTGCTTACGGGTTGGATGATATGCAGTCTTGGAGTTCTGTGCCTTGGAGAGTGAATCAAGTCGCTCCAAAATCAAGTCCACCCCTCCTCATCTGCCTCAATGATTTTTGGATTCCAGATGCAGAAAAACTTCCCAGACTCAGAGCTGATACTTTATGTGGTTACTACATACCAAGCCTACAAAAAAGGATTTGCAGGTACTCAACATCAAGCAAAGCATGCATCTATCCTACGATCTCAAATGTTACTTTCATCAAACAGTGATTCATATGTGAATATTTGATTGCTCTTTATTGGTTTACCGTTTCCCAAAGGCAATATTTTTATGTGTGAGTTTTCTTGCATGGCAGCTGTAGTGCATTTAAAAAAGTCCTAGCCCAACTATACCATCAAAAATGACCATCTCTAATCAACAAAATTACAATTTTTTCTAGAGATGGGTCGAATAGCAGATTTCTCGAACTCGAATATCGAATAGGAATATTAAATCATTGCTCGAATATTCGAATGCCTCACATTTCGAATACCTCGAATACTAAATGATGAATGCTGGAATGTTTGACTCGGTTGCCTATGCAGAAGGCAACACAAGATTTTGGGGAGTAATTTTGATATATTTTAAAGGATTCGAACTGGAATTTAGCAGATTAATGAAATATTTTAATTTTATGGAAAAAATTGGGCATATAATTAATTCAAATAACATCACTTTACCCCTACTCCTGCTGCCAAGTGCTAGCTGACAATCTGATGCATTTTGTAAAATATAAGCTCTTCTCCACCGGATTTTCTTCAATTATTTTCAGTCCATCTTTGGGAGTTCTCACGAGATAAGAAGATGAATTGGAATTGCTATCAGGGAGAAACCAAATATACTGAGAAAATATCCCTTGGTCTGGGACTGTAAAAATAAAGATTTATTGCACCACTCATAAATTGTAACTTGATATATGTTTTCGGAAAAAAATACCGCATCAACTTCCGAGAAGCTCTGCTGCTCATATCGAGTCTCGCCAGAATGCCAAGTCTCCGTCCTATTTTGACATATATTTCCTCGCGTAAAATGCTTAAATAAAGTCAGAAATGCGTCGCGTTTGGTCTTGTTCTTTTTTAAATTACACGCACGTTACTAATATTTCAATCCAACAAAGGCGTAATATCAATTTCCGAAAGTCATTGTTAGACACCTTTTGTGCTAAGAGGTGATTCATGCAGCAGTTGACCTCCAGAAACTGGAAACTTAGAAGCAGGTAGGCTGAAAAAGGTCAGTGGGTGAGAAAAAGGGGGGGGGGGCGAAACACATTTCTTTTGTTCTTGTGTAACTTGATATTTTTTTCGAAGCTAAGGTCTTCGTGATACGATCCCTGCATGAGCGAGGACCTTTTGTTTGATTTTGGAGAAGAGGAAAGAGTCAGAGTGGGTGAGGCGAGTGCTGAATGGAGGGGGATAGCAGATCGTGGGAAATGCGCCAATGTTACTATCCCACGGCACTGAGTTTCTCCTTATGGTAGTTTCATCTCCTGGAAAAGATTCAAACTAAGTGCCTGTCCATATTAGCCATAAATGACACATGGTAAACACTTCGTCTCATTTATACGAAACCTGCGCGAACTGGGGCCTTTTGTTTGATTTCGAAGAGGAGAAAAGCGTCGGAGGAGGAGCCGAGGGCTGATGGATGGAATGGGAAGCGGATTTTGGGAATTAAGCTATGTAGTTACCATCCCACGGCACTGAGGTTTTCCTGGTGGGGGAAACCAGGGATTTTCGGATTTTTTCACCCGAATCAATTTAGGTTCCCCGCGTCAAACTCTTTTCATCGCTCTAACCCGCGAATTTGATGTAGCTCTTCAACTTGCCTGAAACGGCGCTGCATGCACAAAAAAACTCTGAAAAAGACTAGAGTTCTCTACATTTTTCCGAGTCAACTACCAACGACGTGCGTGCGACAGTGTACGACGCAAAATTCTAAGTATTCGAGGTGGTACTTTTCGCATAACTATTCGAGACCTCGAATATCGAATACTTTCTAGTATTCGAGTATTCGCGGATACTATTCGCACATCTCTAATTTTTTCTTTCAATTGGCAAAATTACTCTCTCTTTTTATTCCATCTAAAATGCTGATGCACATTTTCCTTTTCTCACAGATTTCTTAATGTTCTCCTCCCTTGCTTGGGCTTCATTGCCTCTCATTGCCTCCCACTAACTACCTTCACTAAACGCCTTCATAATCCTTATTCTTAAAATAAATTTTCCTCGTTTTTTTCCACAGCTTCATTTCTTTACTTTCAATGTCAGTACATAATAACATTCTTTTACCTCCATTTATATGATTAATTTTGATCAGACATCATAACTATGTATGCGCGATATCTCTGTTAAAATAATTACATACAATTGAGAGTCTAATTTCATTGTTCAAATAACTACGTAGTATATGCTGGATTATACATCTTCTAATACTGCTCATACTCTCCCTTTCGTATACTTTTCCTAGCAAGAAACAACCAGTTTTTCAATGAAATCGGTGCCACAGATTCTTAGAATGCATGGCACAGAAACCAAGGTCAAAAGTACCAAAGAAATTATCATCAATGACCCATCTGACTTTTTTATTACAAATATGTTTTGGCTAGTCCATTTGTATGCTGCAAATAAGTGGCAATCCACATGTTCATATGTACTACTCCAAGGTTGCCTCAACAGAAGGACACCAGCAATTTACAAAGCAAATTATACTAGGTGAACTTAGGTGTGATTCGAATACTGAGCTCCTCTTAGCAATTATTAAAGTCCTTTATAGTTCAGGGGATAAAAGAATTCTTATTGCTAATTTTTCATCGAATTAATTCTCTAATTTTATTGTTTCTGTCAGACCTGTAAAGGAAGTAAGGTTCCATGATGATGCGTGAAATATGTACCTACATATGAATGTATGTCAGTTCAAAAGTATGTATTGAAATAAAAGGCTTGGTGTCCCTGGAAAAGGAACTTACAACCATACACTAAATGCATAATTTCATAATTAAGTAGACAGTGAGTTACAATGAAGAGCACAAATAAAAAATTTTGGCCATGAGGAGATGAAAGAGAGTAATGTTTTTGTCATTTAGCTAATTTTTTGTCTGCCTTCTGTGCTGCAGAAGCCATGTAATTCTATTTAAAAACTTCTCAATCTATCCATTTTGTAGCCATATTGAATTTGAGTAAAACAAAATGTGTAGGTATAAGAAAATTTGATGGAGCTCTGATGGTCTTTCAGACAAATGCTTAAAAGCAGCATTATACTTTTTTTTTGTGGCAATACGTAGTGGTTTGGACTGCAAGTTCCACCAGCTGTGGCTCTGCCCATTGTTACCTATTACGCATTGCCTTATTTGAAAGGGAGGCTTCTTTGCCATCCTTCTGTCCTTTGCCTACGCTTGAGGTTCTTTGCTGTGGTCCACCAAATCTGGAGGACTTAAGTCAGCAGAAGGGAGATTTTCCAAAGAGAGGACTTTCTGAAGAAAACGAATACATATATAGAAGTGTAAGCACATTAAGAATGCCACAACAGAAAAATTGTATTGTGTCTTGCATACCTTTATCTTTCCCGTTGAGAATCTAATGGCATTTTATAGGAAAAACACTAAATTTAGAGCGTCAACTGTCTCCTTTACGGATTATATACACACAGATACATATAAAAAGATGAAAAATGATATGAATTTGTGAATGCATACATGCAGAAGATTTTACTGTAAATGCATTCTTTCTGTATATTGCATTACAGTTTCCTCATGAAGGTAAGGGAAAGTTGTCAAATATCCCTCTGCTTCAACACATCAGATAGGGAAGTGGTATTCCAGTTCATGTTACTTGATGATAATATGGAAACAATTATTGATCAAGAAAAAGAGGGATTTTTAGTGATTCCAACCATATTTCTTGATGGACCAGGTATGTATTAGGCCAATCAAGTCATTTTTAACTGTAAATAAATTAGTGATTGTAATAATAAAGCATGCGATCAAAATTTAAGCAATAATTCAATTATCCAATCGCAAACTAATTTTACAATGGTGACACTCTCATCAGAGGATGAAGAATATAGAGTATATTCTGGAGAGGCAACATTGGTGAGTAACTGGCAACTTTCGGATTTCCAAAAGTCATTCGCTGAAAATCAATTTATTAAAGATGTTTCATCTTCCCAAGGTAAGTTTTCACATTTTACCTCATTGAGTTGTTATGTTCATGAATCATGTTCTAAAAGGATATACATATTGAATTTCTCTGTCAATGTAATTTATAAATGCAATGGACTTAAGTGCAGACGATAGAAATTGTTTGCAATTTGTTTCAATAGAAACCCATTTCAATAGTTTGGATTTATATGAGTTGGCAATTAATATACATATTAACCAAAACAATTTTCCCTCTCTTACTTGAATTAATTTGGCATGTTCTATAACTATATATAAATATGAGCAGAAAGGTCTGAAAATTATGCAGAATAAGCTCATTTCTCATACAATGCAGGGAATAGATCTACAATTTTTCCCAGAGCTGTACCATAGTAATTGAAAGGGTTATTTATGATTGGATTAATTTAATTTAATCGATTGTGAAAAAAGAAAAGTTAATGAAATACTGCATTTGTCTGAATATAGTCCCCCCTTATTTTCCAAAAGTGCCCCTGGTAAAAGTAGAGGGGGAACAATATTCAAACGCATTTTTTATATTTTTCGTGAAACTGAAGCCTAAAAATTAGGAGGGGGGGACTATATTCAGAGGGGGACTATATTCGGAGAAATACGGTATACACTTCTCCCTTTGAATGTCCAACATCACATAAATCGAGACCATCTATTCAATCAGAAAACACAGTTGAGCAGTCTTTGCCACACAATGGATCACAGGCAAAAATGCAAAGACAATCCCTGATGGAGGCAAGGCACACAATGGGAGAGCTCTTTGGAGAGCCACGCATTTCCTCAGATTCCATTCCAGCGACCTGGGCACTCGAAGTCCTTCTGAATTCACCACAGGCAAGTTTTCACTTCCATTAACCAGTGTAAATATTTTGTGATAGGAAGCTACATATGTATTCATATTGTGGATGGATTGCTGAATTGGATTCGTAGCTGCAGCTGAGTTTCTGAAAAAAATTTACCAACCAGTAGCCTCCAAACAATACGTAATTGGTTTACAACAGTGGCAATTTCTAAATTTAAATTAAAAACAACTGTGCACAACTCACGGCATTAGAGTCAAATGTTTCAAACTGAGACCAAGCTAATTTAGAGAAAAAAGTTTGTCTACATGTTGCATTATTTACCAAAAAATTAAGCTTCATTTAGTAAATTTAGATTACTAATAACCTGGCCTTCCAGTAGTGACTTTGTTTGACCTCTGGCTTTTGTTTTATTAACCCATTACCGGCCGAGTAAAGAAATACTTGAAAATATATAATTTTTTCTCTTCAATTTACGTAATAACATGCTAAATAAGGTAAATTGAAAATATGGGCCTTCAAAAAAATTTGCTTATGGTAAAAAAAAAAATGTTGCGTTTTCGCAACGTTGGCCGAATTCGGTATCTATAGGCAGTTATGCAACCCGCAATACATTACATTGCCGTCTCATAGGAATATGCTGTTTTTACTGTCGGATATAATCCTATACCTTTTTATGCCACGTGCATGGCAAATATTGTCATATTGGATAAATAAAATCCTTAGATATTATCTTTCCAGGGAGATGTTTTTGTCATTTGACCTAAATCCACTATAAAATAGACATGCTTTACGGTTTGAAAGAAATAGTCAAAGCGAAAATTTTCTCTGAAGAGCATGCATTTCACATTTTTCATTGACTTTAATTTAATCATTGCAGATTAAATTACAACAATTAATGGCTAATTATGAAATACTCAAGCATTTTGGGTGCAATGGAACATAAAATTTCGAACATTCATACATGGTTTGGCTTTTACACTGTTTCGGCAACTACTGGATTTTTTGGCCAAATTCGTCCTTTCATGCTTCACGAGTCCGCGATGAATTACATGGCCTAACTTTTTCGATGTTTATGGACGCGAATTGTATAGGAGTACGTCATCTACTGACTGATTCACTTCACTTTTTAGATGCGTCCCTGCTAGATACGATTTGAAGTCTACCAGTGAAATTTACTTCCGTTGCATAACCTGTACAATCTCCTGGCGTTAGTGCAAACACTGTTGATAAGCTAGGACCTTTTTTCCCCTAAATTCTAATGCGGTAATTTGCATTTGCATTATCAAGTAGGCCCACACCTCTCATGTATTTATCATACTCCCCAATAACACGTATAGTATTTTATTTTATTAAAATAGAATAGTATGTGAAATAGTATTTTCTTTTTCCTGCTGAAACTTTTCCCTGTGCCCAATGGAAGCGAAAAACTTGTATTTCTGTCTACAGGGACAATCTAGTTATCATTCCATCGAACAATACTAAGACCTTCGGCTTTATCAAATGTTTGTTTTCATGTTCCTCTCGGTTTCATGTCGATGGTTTTATTATATTCTATTAGGCACTCCCCCGTTATATTTACACGGATGGCTCCAGTGACAAATAATCCTTTTTCTTTCAAAACAATAAATAGTCTTCAAGATGAAAAGAAGTTATCGAAAAACATACGATGATTCGAGGGATCAGGGATAACCTTGAGAAATTCCAGAATAACGCTTGATTCCAAGCCTAAATTTCGATGGAAGTAATTTTCTATCATCTGGTTGAACCCTAAAACCGTCCGAATAACATAAGTATCAAAGTTAAAAGCAAAATCTGAAAAGCTTGTTTTAAAAGAACATTTATGCACTGCAGTGACCAAAGTAAGGTACCACTTGCTCATTATTTCAAAATTTATGCGCAAATATTCCGTATTGTAATAATTTTTATTTCAAGTCGTCAAATTGAGGTCATAATTTACAAATCTGTCATTTTTGTCCAGACAGGAATTATCTGAGAAGTGGAGATTATTTTTTATTTATCTATATGTTTTATATGTTCTATTTATCTATATATTTATTTATGTGTTTTGGTTCAATCATTTCCGAACCAAATCTACGCCTTATCGTCTGCATTCACCCAATATCCTGTTGTGGAAGTCGGTGATATCGCTGAATCGTGAAGTAAGGAAGGACTGATTGAATGGATCGGATTGAATGTACAAAGTTTTGTGTTCCATTGCACCCAAATGCTTTCATGTAATTCATAAATAGTCATTATTAGTTGTAATTCAATCTGCTGTGATAAAAATGTCAATTAAAAACTGGAAAATACGTTATCTTCTATAAAAATATTCACTTTGACTAATTTCTTTCAAGCCGTAATGCATCTCTATTTTATATTGGATTTAGGTTAAATAATGCAGCATCTCATTGGAAATATAATATCTAAGAATGTTAATTATCAAATATGACGATATCTGTCAAATACGAGTCATAAAAAGGCGTAGGATTATATCCGACAGTAAAAACGGCATATTCCTATGAGACGGAAATACGTGGTAATGCGGGTTGCATAACTGCCTGTAGATACCGGATTCGGCCAACGTTGCGAAAACGCAACATTATTTTCCGGATCTGATTTTCGCTTAATGTTGACTACCTGACGAAATATAAGCTTTAATATCTATTAATTGAAATTTCTACGTCCACATGGACGAATAAAAAACTTAATAAAGGGAATAGTTACTCTTAGGAAAAATTATTTATCTTGCATAACCAGAGACTAGAAAATTGACGCATTTTGAGTATTTTTATAAATATCGAAATATTTTTTAAATGTCATTATAATCTCACTAAAAATCAGTTTAAATACATTTTAATTGAAAAAAGCGAATTCTAAATGAATAAAATTCGATTGAAACATTTTTTTTGCATTTCTCAATAATGTTGCGTTTTCGCAACGTTGGCCGTAAATGGGTTAATGGCAAAATTGAGTCGAATTTGGAATCGTCAGTTTACCTGTTGCTTAATATTCAATCAAAATGCAAGGAACGATCTAGTACATATCGAATGTTAACAAGTCATATTAAATTTATATTCAGGGAAAATCAGCACAGAAGCAGGAGTAGGAAAAGGGGTGAGGCAAGGGTGTGCACTTTCTCCCATAATTTCGAATTTCGTATGATTAGTGCACTTGTTGCTTAGTTTTCCATCAAAACGCAAGGAATGATCTAGTACATATCGAATGTTAACAAGTCATATTAAATTTATATTCAGGGAAAATCAGCACAGAAGCAGGAGTAGGAAAAGGGGTGAGGCAAGGGTGTGCACTTTCTCCCATAATTTCGAATTTCGTATGATTAGTGCACTTGTTGCTTAGTTTTCCATCAAAACGCAAGGATCAATGAAGTTGCTCCAGAGTGGTCCTTATTTTTGAATTTTCTTTTGGTACGCCCCGCAGATTTGTTCCATTTGCTTTCAAAATCACCAAAATCATGACAATTATTTTTGCAATCGCATTCTGGGATAACGTGCCGCATCACACACATAGTTTTGAAATTTAGTTTTTTTTTGGGTGTTTTTTTGGTCATAACTGAAGATGATGTCACTCTCAAATTATTTTATCACTTTTCTGTTTTTTACCAATGACTCATTAGACATTTGTAGCGTATCACCTCAAATATCTTTCATTTCTGCCCTCTCTCTCGCAAGATCTCACAGAGGCAGCCAGAGTGAATTCGTTTTCGCATCTGGTTGCAAATTTCTAAGACATATTTTCCCGAACCAATTGGAATGGGAATTTGTTTTCTCCCTTGCAAAAAGGTCTTCAATAAATTCTAGGAGTAATTTGGTTAATAGTATTTCCTTTTCACTTGCTAATGATTGGTGTTCTAAAAACCCCCAACAGGTGAGCAGAGGCGTCTTGCGGGTAGCACGTATTGTAGACGTAGAGTTCACCCCAGGCTAATCTACAGGTATATGAGCATCAACACAATCAGTGTAGGGGAGTTAGTAAGCAGCTTGCAATTCTTTTTCCAAGGTACCAAGGTTTCACCCATGATTGAACCTGGAACCAGGGACGCCGACTTACAAAAAATATTGGGGGGGCCCAAACCGGGATCTTTCCCCGGAAAATTTTATAAGTAGTGAGTTTTAAGTTTTTTAAGCATTTTAGATAAGTCATATGATCAGCATTAGAGCCCCGATAACTCGAATATCGATATCTGGACACTCTGGGGAAAATCAACAAGCCTGACACATTTTTCCCTCACACCTGTAACGAATTTTTGAGGGACTCGGGCCCCATGGAGTCAGCGCCACTGCCTGGAACCTGTCATCAGATGAGCACTCAACCCATTATGTAACAGTGTACATAAGACATTTGCATGCTTCACTTAGTGGAATCACATAATGACATGCAGGGTGGAGGAAAATTTTGCCACGAACTTTAAACATTGGATAGCTGATGCCAATAGGAACCAAAATCACTGATAATGTTTTAGTCAAAAACACACCATTTTTAAACTACAGAAACTTTAAGCCAAGCGCTCCGATTGGCTGTGAGTTTACCCTGTTGCCGCATGCGTAGGATACATCGCGATCTCCGGCAGTCAAAGCATTTGAAGTCATGACTTGTCCAGAGCACCTGGCAACAAGGCAAACTAGCGGCCAATAGCATACAGGGGGCGAAAAATAACTTTTTACAGGATCAAATATGCCCTTTGCGGGAAAGTTGCCGACTTACATCAGGAGCTCAAAACCGAGATTTCTCAAAATTGGATATTATTAATCACTGGTGCCCGGGCCCCAAAGTTTAAGATTTTGCGAATATTCGGACTGAATTTTGATAGAAGATTTAGATCACTGCAACAAAGCCCATTTTGGCAATAAACAGTGATAAATATAGAATTTAAAGCTATATGTATTGATGAAGTTTAAAAGTTAACCAAAGGTTTTACGAAGTGTGAGAATAATCAACAAATATTGAGCATATGCATATGTGCCACACAAAATGTCTGCCTGGGGCGGCACGCGCTCACTCTTGGTGCAATATCTTCGGAACCTTAGGGTAAAAAAGAAAGATATTTTTGCAAAAATAATTTTCATGACTTATTTTCTAGCCAAATAGAACCAGTCTAGTGGGGGGTGGGGGGTCCCAAAAGAATTCGAAAACTTTAAAAATGAGGACCACCCTTAATGTCGTACATATTGAAAGTTAACCAGTCATATTAAATTTATATTTATGGAAAATTGCATTTTCTAATTATTTAATCTTCTGTCTAAATACCTTCTCCTAAAGTACCCCAGACAATTGTTCTAGCTACAGCATCAATGCACTGACCGATTGAGCATATTATTAATTCAAAGCTTCACAATTTAGGTACTTGTTAGGCAAACACATGAATGATGTCAAAATATGAAGACCACTATAGCATAAAACCCATAAGAGTTTTTCAACTAAATTTATTTATACTTATAAGTGACATGGAATTATTTTCCAAAAGGGTATTATTTTATAAAAAATATATATTTTTATATAAAAACCTTGGCAACACAACAAATGCAAGTTGTATGTCTGCATACGCTACCCCAACAATACACCAAACATGGCATTGTAAAAGAGCTAGTAGTCAGATATTACACCACATATGTGTTGCATTCTATAGACAGTTGTGCTTGAAGAAAACAAGGAAGATGATGACCAATTGAAGAGCAGCAAGAAAGAATTGGAAGGATTTGATCCTGGATTTATGCAGAAAAATGCTCAACTTTTCAGCAATTTTCAAAAAAATGGCATCACTGAGTGTTTAGGTGAGTAGCATTTATTTTTTATTTCCTATTAACGGAGAAAAAAAATCATTTTATGTGGGATATATCAATGCCACGATGCCCAAGAAACAAAATGCGTCAATCCATGCGAGTTCAACACATCACTCAAGCTGACGTAGTGTTGGCAAGTGTGACTCTTCCGTGAGAGCAGACTCATACCACACTGCACACCTGCACCCTGGGACTCTGTGTATATATGTATAGTTGTTACTGTCTCGGAGAGGAGGGGAAAAAAGGAGAGGAAGGTAGGGGTTGAAGAGGGGAAGGGGTGGGTGGGAGGGGTAATGAAGAAATAGGCAGAGGGACAAAGGAGTGGGAATTCTATGTAGAGGAAAGACCTCAGCCCAAACTAGGTATTTACGCAGATGAAATACTTTTCTACTTAGTCAGCATAAAAATGGTTATACCTTACAAATTATGATCAAAGAATAAAAATTGAGGAACTTTGTTTCTGGAAAGTTTAATTGACCTCTCAGCGACAATATAGGTTTGGAAAAAATGTGTTCCGAGTGAACTGAACTGCCAACAACACAAAGTACTCGGGGGGGAAAAAGGTACAGAGGCGCATGGAGTCATGCTGCACAAAGAGCTAGTGGTGCTTGAAGGGAGGGTTGCAAGTGGAGGGGGAGTCCCAAATCATTAAATGTGACATGCTCTGCTCCTTCTGTGGGGTCACTAATTTGTGCTACCTTGCTTTCACAATCATCATCATCATCACTGGTCAACAATCCTAGGATTGGTTTGATGCAGCTCTCCACTCAGTCTCCTATCAGCTAATCTTTTCACACCTACATATTTCTTCTCTTTCACGTCCTTCTTTACCTGTTCCATTTATATCATTTGAGATCTTCCTTTCCTGTTCTTGCCATCCACTTGTACCTTGATGATTGTCTTCATCAGGCCATAATGTCTCAAGATGTGGCCTATAAGGTTATTCCGTCTTCTTTTATGATCTATCGTTCCATGTTCCTATCTTTAACATACTATCCCCTTTGACCCTCCAGAGATCCGAATGGGGGACTAGTTTACCTCCAGAATATTTTACTCGAGAGAATTCCATCATGTCATTATATAAATTGAGTGGAGTAGCTGCGACTCTTCGGGATGATAATGTGGTGGTTTCCCCTTGCCTTCCACATCGCAGTACTACAGCCGTTAAAGTAAATGTTGCCACGCCTTTAGTGAAATGTGTGTCGCTGTACCGACCAGTATGGTCTCCACCTTCGCACATGTGAAGAAGAGCTGCTGCCCTCTCCCCCGGGTGATGAGAGGCATAATTGTTGGCGGTCCGCAGTCGCCAAGTCATGGCATTTTTATAGGTTTGGTATCATTTTATTGGTCTACCATACCCAACGGTAGCCCAATACCCCCTCAGAACACCACTGTCTTTTGTCAATGACTGCTTTTTCGACGAGAGAACTCGCTTATCTCGCAGCTAACCTATATATCTAAAGATCGACCCACCATCCACAACCCAGTGGATGCACTCGGTGGCTTTAAGCTCAGCTGCGAGGCTTGCACTGTACCCACCACTAACCTGGTTCTCTTCTATTCTTAAAAGTTTGGCATATTTAGTAACCCCTGTAAGTAATGAAAAAATAGTTTATAGCAGAATTTTATGACAATTTATGACAAGCATTTCAGTGCCATGGTCTTAAACCTGGTGTTTGTGGAAGATGTCTCTGAATTTTTTGACTAATTTGTACGATTTTTCTCGGAATTTTATAAATATTCCAATGTACATTTGTTGAAGCTATTTTTTTCATTTTAACTTTCCAATACTAACCTCAAGAGTAAAAAAAAGTTCCAACAGCCCAAGGAGTGAGTGTGGTATGTACAAGCGTGTTAATATCAACTGAAGCAACCTTAGCGAGGTCCCTGGCAAAGTTTCTCTTACGTTGTTGAGTGAATGTGTTTGTCTCAACCAAGGCAAACTGAAAAAGGTCCTCTTAACCCTAGCAAATTTTCCTTCGCATTGAGTGAGTGTTTGTGTCTCAATGGAAGGAACCTTAGAGAAGTACCTTCAACCCTTGCCAAGGTTTCCCGAGTTGCATGAGTACTTGCAAAGGGTTTCCGGTTGAGAGGCTGGGGTTGGTCACTACTGCAAATTCTCCCTTTCCATCAAACTGACACAGTATTTGTTTTGCTTGTACCTGTGCCGTGATCCCTAAGTTGCAGACATTGGAGACTATTTTCTGTTTTACAATTGAGGCCATAGAGCTCACCTTATCTGTTCTATGTCAGCTTCTAAATATTCAAACCGAAGGTAATTGGCTATAAAAAACTTTGATCTTAAATATCTCAAAATGCCCCTCATATAAAAACATAGACTTAATTTCTCCAGCGCATTGCACTATCCAGTGAAAACAATAGATGGAACATCAATGGCATGACCCTTGATAGAATTCAATGCTATGTGACAATACTATCAAAATTACATGTGAAGCACCACTCTTCATGATGTGCACTAGGCCGGCCCTTATTTTTCAGAATTGAGAAAAGTTATGTTTTCCTAGTCTCAAAATGATCCAAATGAGGTTCATATTCACATGTTAAAATTTGGTTACTTTAAAATAATGGCAACCCGTGCCCCAAGGGCCCTAAGTACTAAGGACCCTCAATTGAGATTTTTGAGGCCGAAAAAGTGCTAATTCTATGTAAAACGTAAAAGTAAAGCCCCTGAGGACCGATTTTTTGTTTGTTTTGACCTATCTCTAAGCGTTTACGAGATATTGTCCGTCGTAATGCAATCCACCCCCAAGGGCGCTACCCCGCACCGCGGCGCCGCTGAGGTACGGTCCGCACCACTTACTAGAGACTTCCCCTCCACCCCCTCCCCTACCTCGGCACAGACTTTGCTCCCGATGGCAAGATGTAGTCTTTGAAGAAATGTGCTTGCGTTAAAAAGAATTTAATTGCCTTGACAATGCTTCCAATCAAAGTGATCAATTTACTCGTATTTTCACCTGTCCATGAATTTCAGTACATATTAACCAAAACAAAATACATTTTCGTATTTCTAATCTTTCACTGACACCCCATATTTGGCATTTAAAGTGTATTTGCGCACGTTAGGGGCTGTGCCACGATGAAAATTCACATTTATTGTTAGTAATTTATTTTGAAAGCTCTCTTTCTTCTACGTGACTGACTTAAAATCTTGAATTAGTATCACCCCTCTCTCTGCACAATCATCTACCGCTTGAAGGCCCCGAATAATTTGCAAATCGTTCTTGTAATCAGGATGTTCATACCATTCTTGCGTGGGCACATCAAAGAATGCAGTTAATATTTCCAATGCATCAAATAGCCTTCTCGAATTAGTAGTGACAACATTTGATATAGATACCGTTTTCACGTCTTTACGTTTATAGAATGCCATCTTTGGTGGATCATATTTTCCCTCACGTGTCCTCATATGGCGTATCACATTTTCCTTTTCACACCCAGAAAAGGATCCGTCAAAGAATGATAGGCCTATGAACTCCTCATTCAGGTACCACAAGTGGTTTGAAAACCTTGGTGTACTCCTTTCGCTATGTCCAGGTTAACACTTTCGTAATTTTAGGATCTGAAAGTCACTGTTGGGAGCAGATGCAGCACAAGGAGCGGGAAACCACAACTTTTTCTTTTTTCTTGAGCATATTGAAATCTATTCCACCAATAACTGCATTTCGTGCTCCTATTTGACTGCATAAGAATTTTACTTCTTCATCCCACGCACATTTATCTGAGAGATTAACTGCGAGCGTCAAAAATTCAATGGCACCGCCCCTTGCAATATCAAACAAATCATCAAGTTTTGTTACGAAAGATTCTCTTCTCTAAATCTCCACGGTAGTTCCCACTCTCTCTTTATGTCGTTGCACCTTCATCCATTCATTGTGTAATGTTTCTAACATTTCAGTCACCTTATTTTCTGTAATTAGAGGAATTCTCATTTTGTTCCATGGATGAAACGCATTTCTTTCTGTTTTTCTCGCACTAAGTCTGATACATTTCAAACCCATCAGGTTATAGAGAAACACACATTACTTCTCTCACTGTGAGTAACTTTGAGCCAAGTATTTCTTCACTTTCTTTTTCAACCACTTCAATGTGCAATTTAGTCTTAATTTCATACTTTTTCTTGTTGGCCTATTCTTAAAATGAACGCCACGTGTGTTCATGATAAACTAGTTTTTTCACCACTTTTCTCCGTATATCCTAAAAAAACTTAGCACATTCTATCCTTTGCGCACCATAAATAAGAACTAACTATGTCTCTACATTGATCTACAAATGTGAACTGACTGCCTCGTTTCTTCTTCATAGAATATTTCTATCAACTGTTATGGCCCTGGAAGCCCTGCTCATTTCCTTCATTCCTTTATAATTCACAAACACAATTGTATCGAATACTTATAAAATTTTGTACATAAAGAGCACTTTTGAACAAACCATGCAGTAATTGTGCGCGGTCGTATGGTGGCAACAAAGTAAGGTTTAAGGGGTCGGTGCACAGTACATAGGACGGCGTTGAAGGGTTAAGATTGACATTGTATGCTTTAAAAACATAAATCATGACACAAGAGGAACTTTTCAATTCTGTACCACTAGCATGCAAATATTGCCAGCAGGAGCAAAGTCTGTGCCGAGGTAGGGGAGGGGGTGGAGGGGAAGTCTCTAGTAAGTGGTGCGGGCCGTACCTCAGCGGCGCCGCAGTGCGGGGTAGCGCCCTTGGGGGTGGATTGCATTACGACGGACAATATCTCGTAAACGCTTAGAGATAGGTCAAAACAAACAAAAAATCGGCCCTCAGGGGCTTTACTTTTACGTTTTACATAGAATTAGCACTTTTTCGGCCTCAAAAATCTCAATTGAGGGTCCTTAGTACTTAGGGCCCTTGGGGCACGGGTTGCCGTTATTTTAAAGTAACCAAATTTTAACACGTGAATATGAACCTCATTTGAATCATTTTGAGACTAGGAAAACATAACTTTTCTCAATAGGGTTGTTCACCAATTTTTTTTTACTGTCTTAAATGAAAGTACACACCGAGGGGATACCGGCGACAGTTTCAGCGCTTTTCTAACCAAAAATTTAATCCTAAAAAGGCTAGGCGAAAAGTGTGGAATCCGAGGGCCGGCTCAAACGCTCCGAAAGCGCACGAAGGTTGCCGAAGGCATGCTGACGTCACACACAGCGAACTTCTCGCGGAAGCCGTCAACCCGGTCGAAAAACCTGTGATCCTGCGTCAGAGAAGAAACAACGAGGGTGAAAATGGAGGAAATTAGGAAGAAGGCGTATATATATATTGCTTTCTACCGCTTTGTAATTCTACCACAATAAGAAATCCGGGAAAACGTTTTATTACTGTGCCTCTTAATTCTCGTGTGCGAAGGAAATGGTTAACTGCAGCAATGCGAGATGACCAAAAATATCAACGGCAAGACATCTTATTATTGCTGTGAAGATTCTTTTAATGTTAGTGTTAAATTTATACTAGATGCCAGCATCACAACGTCAGTTAACGTGATATTGTTTTACTTGCGGTCTTCCCAAATAAGTCGAACGGACGAAAACAATTTTAATTTAAGTTATTTGAATGGAAATAATTTACGAAAGATTAAGAACAATGTTTATGCTACTATTCAATGATCACCGAAGTTAATTGATGCTAACATAGTCTTAGATTTTTAATACACCAAAGATTGACACACAGTAACCAAACATAATGTTTATTGATGAAATATTCTCGAGCACATTCTCAGCCGAGAGTTTTGGAGTTGGTGAAAACAGTAATATAACTGACTTAATAATGAAGCTACCCCTAGAGGTACTTAGGAATACCTAATGATCCAATGTACGTCATTGATTTGCCCTCTGGAATATTTAAGATTGCCACTAGAGACATTTTCATCACCATCATCAAAATTCAATTAAATGACAGCTTGGAGAGATTAGGAGACCAATTACAAATCAGTAAGACAAGAGTTTTTCTACTATCCACGCAACTTTACCTCTTATTTCACATTGCTTAAAAAATTTAATATTCTTTCCGAAGCATAACAAACTTGATCTACCTTTGTCTTTTCAAGCCAATTACAGCAATGTACAGTATATAATTGAATGTTTTGAAATTCAAATTCAAAAGCCCTCTGATCCAATATATCAAGATTTGACATGGAGTGAGTATAAAAAATGTAATGCCATCAAGTATTTAGTACCTTGTGAACCAAATGAATTTGTAAATTTTGTTTCCCCTGGGTATGGCGGAAGAATAAGTGACAAAAATTATTTTTCCTGTGGTTTCTTCTGATTTTGTGCTCAGGACAAACTCTTCCTTTCATAGTGTATATATTATTCTCTTTTAAGTTAGATATAGCAAACTGCTGAATCGCCGTATTCTTTTCTGGCAGCGCTGAGATAGTTTTCAACCCTTATTAGGCCCATAATAATAGACCCATAGCGCACCCCGATTTTGGACGGCCGGCAACATTTCAATAGTGAACAATGGAAGGGCATGGGAGCTTGCACACTGACCGACCGCGCACCGGCAATGGTAACAAGTCTGTTAGCTACCGGCCAATGCCACTGCGGATCCCCTGCGCCAGCTCCACAAGCAAACAACTTATCTTTTGACCTGTGAAAATCCGGCGTGTGTGCAAGTAGTGCTTCACCGGTAAAATATCGGCCGGTATTTTACCGGCCGTCCAAAATCGGTGCGTGTGCAAGGGGCCTTACAGTAACATTCACAAGAATAAATACTGACAATAATTCGCCATTCCATATCATGATTCAGACAAATCTGCGACGAACAAAAGTGATTATTTTATGATAATAGTTTCCTTATGTCACCTATGTTTTTATAGGCTATAAATTATCAAAAGCCTTTAAAACTAAAAAACGAGCATTGCGTGACAGGGATTTGTGATATAATATGAAATGTACCCCTCGAGAACCATTTCAGCGTTTACTAGGGGATAATTCGAATAAAAATGGAAGCCAGGGCTGAGTAAATCGTAACAAAATTAAATATTTGATAGAAAATATACTCATAAGTACGATTAACATATTTAACAGTGCTATCATAATTAATATGCATTGACTCCTAACTTGCCTGCTTGACTCCTTGAATTTCCGGAGCGCTAAAAATGTCATTACTGCGTATTTAGATTTTTTTCTTGTCTTGACCTCTTCTTATTCATGATAAAAAATGAGCATCAGAGCACTCATTTTAGGTGGGGTAGTAGAATTAGCCCTCACAAAGCCACAATCCGAAGGCATTTCTCACCACGGCATCCACAAATTCAAGCACGGCACGGATAACGGCGTTCACCGAAAGCGTGCAGTCAGCGAAGTAGCTGTGTGTGACGTCACAGCCATTCGAGCCTAACTTCCCGCCGAAACTGGCCGTTTCAAAGACGCACAAATTTCAACGGAGCACCAAAGAAAATGTAATGCACCTATTGCAGAAAAATTTTCACCAATGTGAATTGTTAGCCAAAACTCACCGTTAGCATCTACTTAAATGGGTAATTTCGTTTGAGGTTAACACCCCTATTCTGAAAAATAAGGGCCGGCCTAATGTGCACACAAGTGTGGGTCTGGTAGACATAGGCATGCGTATGGAGGGTACTGCAGCACCCGTGTGCAATCTCTGAGGGAGGCAAGGGAGGAGCCTTGAGGAGCTGAACAATCTAGCGTAAAATTTGAGCTTTAATTTAAAAAAATCCAATGTAACAAAGTAGTGTAGCCAGTGGCGCCGACTCCATGGGGCCTGAGGGGGCCCGAGCCCCCTCAAAAATTCAAGGAAATAATTAAGTTGTATTATGCCTTGTGAAATCACAAAAATATATTGATTTTTTGTTTCCCATGCTTGACGATAGTTACCTTTTAAAATGAATTCAACAATGAGTGTTGAAACAAATAATTATAAGGTTAAGCAGGTTAACTGAATCAAGTGGTGTGAATCATGGTAGTGTTTCGGTGCTGCGACACACTTTCAATTAAACCTCTTCCTGGGGCAAGACCTCCGATATGGGCCCAATATTTTTTATAAGTCGGCGCCCCTGAGTGTAGCTGAAGACACTTTTAACAAGACAATTTCTATTGCCGAATTGCAGAAAAAAATATTTGCTTCATAATCTGCTTTTTTCTTACTGTATGTGTAATTTTTTTAGGCTACGGTTTTCAAACAGTATAATTATATGCACACTCTTTATAATTGCCAATTCCCTTCACATATCATATGCTCCATTAGTTTTTGTGGAGCACAAAGAAAACTTTTCGAACTGGAGAAAGAAAAGGTCTAACTCACAGCATTTGCACCAAAATGCACCATTTAACCCCTTGTAAGTGTCACGCTGACTTGTATTCCCACCATGGTTAGCTGTAGGGCAAGCAGATACATAATGCCTTCCTCCCACCCCTCCCTGCATCCGGTGAGGAAGAGCTAGGAACTGCAAGCTGGCCGATGCGTTGGTGGGAAGAAGACACGACGTTGGGAGTTGGTTTGGGGACAACATGACAAATGGTTGTATCTGAACGCAAATAAAGAGGAGTTATGGATAAGACCAGGAATTGGTTATTGATTCCTTAATTCCCTTCCTTGCATTCCCTCTGCGGCCTCCGGCAGACCCGAGAGACTTACACCCTTTCTTAACCCTTAGACTGCAGGGATGTTTTTAAACGTTTTGTTTTCTGGGTTGGCCGTGGGGAGGATTAAGCAGCATTAATTGGCGATCCATACAGTGAGGGAGAGAGCGCACTTGGGGTCAACCAGGGGGAGCAATAAAGATTTTGGGAAACCAAAGGAGCTGGTTGAACGTTCAAAAACATTTTTCCACAGTCAACCTATAAAACGTATAAAAACGTTCACGGAGTCTAAGGGATAAGTCTAAATATCCTCACACTCTCTTGTGTCAATATATTGGCAACTATGTATTAGATTTATAGGTAAGAGTAGTATTATTTGAGTTATGCTTTGAAGTTGAGCAAGTGAGGAGGTGAGGCGAACTGGCAGGATGTCCTACCTCAGAAGTTGCATGACATGAACTAACAAATGGTAATGAGAAAACAATGCAAAGGACACGACCGAAAGTGGCACTATGTATAGGGTTTGGGAGCATGAGATTTGCGTACATACTAACTTTGGTTGTAATCCGTGCAGCTCTATGAAAATGCATAGCAGACAGACAAACAGAATCCTATTTAATATACATAGATTTTGTCATTTTTCATATCAAATTTAAGGGAGTTTCTGAAAAACTTTTGAAAAAGATTTTTCATGATAATTGGAATAGGAGCCATGATGCCAGTGAATTTTACCACCATTAACATGGCAGGATTTATACGACAAAGAAATTTATTTCTGTTAATTTTTCCTTTGATTCATACCTTTTTCACTAAATTTGAGTTAAAGTAGCGTTCGTCATTTCTCTCTACTTCTATTTTGATCTTAAAAATTTCACCACTTATCTTGGATTGTGCTGCATATGAAATATGTCTGGAAAAATGACTATTTTTGTAAGGAATTTATTTTCCACATCTTGTAAAAAGCAATGCAGTACATAGTTAAATCAAAATAAAATCTTTCAATTCATCTCAAATACTTTTGCACTTAACTACAAAAGGGATTCAGCATGTGACTTTTTCAAGGCCATCATCACAATACATTCTAAAAAGTATGTAGTGCACAATGCCAGTTAGCTTAAGAAATCTATTATGAAGAGATGTATACTTGGTGATAATACAAAATTTTTTTACACCGCTACAGAAAAGATTAATTTTGGTTTCAGAATACTCGAAAAAAATACCAACCAAGTTTCAAGGTGAATTACCATATTTTGAGGAATTTCATGAGAAAGACAGTGATGATGGAGCTTCTGGTGACATGACTTCTACAAGGGTTTCATCGGCAAGAGATCACAGAGCAAGCTCTACTCAGAAAAAATCATTTCGATTGAAAGAGAAGAGAAAGGATTCTGAAGGTGTGAATGAGGAAAATAGCACCATGAGAAGTCAAACCACAAATGCCTCAGCATCTGAAAAAGGAGATCCAACTGATGGAGAAACAGATTTCCTAGATAACCTGTCAGAAATTTCAGCCCCAAGTTCTTCAAGGAAAGCTGAAACTAATTTGCTTCCAGATAATTTAACAGGCCACAGCTGTAATATAACCATGGATGATATTGCCGGATATCCAGAAGTTTTTGAAGATAACCGAAAAAGCACATACATGTATTTCTCTCCAACTAGTTCAAAAAAGAGGGGTGAGGGATTTGAACTCAAGCGAAAGTCAACAGATGCAACATTGTATGATGCAGCATTTGAAAATAAGGCTGAGCACATAAAAGAGGAAGCAACACACAGGAAGGATTCTGTCATTAGTAAGACAGGAGAGATAGTACAAAGAGTGAGTACGTCAAGTGGACATCGACGAGATTCCTCCAATACTGAGACTCTTGCAGCTGGAGATACCACAGCCAAACGCACTAGTACACTAATGGAAACAGGAAAGATCATTCCGAAAAGAGTAAGTACATCAAAAGGACACCAACAAGAGTTCTCGAATGCCGATACCCGTGCCACTAGAGAGACCTTACGAGAACGTACCAATATACTCAGTAGAATCACCAAAGAGTCATCTACTGGTGAGCCACTCAACAAAGAAGCCACAGATGTGGTGGAGGATTTGCCTGGAGGAGAAGATGAGGTTGATGAAGACGGTCGATACAAACGTTACTACATCAAAAACTATGACTCTGCTTCCTCCTCCACAACAAGTGAAGAACTGAGCGAGGAAAGCTTTGGAAGACAGAAAATGATGACCATCGATGACTGGGTGAGTTACCTCATCGATCATTTGCTTCTAGTCTCCTTTCCCATTCAATATTACCATAGCTCTCCTGTTTAAGTAAACACCTCATCGAGATTTCCTTCAGCAATGAGCTTGAATAAGATTCCTTCTGTCTTTCCACCTTCAATTTTCCCAACTATTCTCTAATTTCCAAGCTGAATTTTTTAAAATTTCCATCACTTAATATCAATGGCAAAGCAGACATATTAAAGCATTGTTTGGAAAAATGCAGCGACATTTACTGTGAAATGAAATCAAGCAGTAACACTGAAGCCATGTTGTAAAAATAGTAGAAACAAAGTTAAGTAGCTCCAAGTCTGCGCTGCCTTGTGCTGCTCACCCAAGAAAAATGGCTAAAAAAACTGCTAATTCTACACTCAAACACACCAATGCTTCGCTCGTTGCATTCAATCACAATTATCATATCTTTGCTTTGCCTCTGTAGTTTTTCCCAGGCTACACTTTAATTTCCCTGACCAATATGACACCTGTTGAAACAAAATTCACTAAAGAATGAGTATTCACAATGTTACTGAAAATGCCCCTGTTTTCAATATATGTAGTGTCATCTTCAAGGGCTTACTGATAAGGAGCATTAATGAAGTACAACACCCTGATTTCAATGACATTTAACAAGCTCGTAGATTACTTACAGAGGTACAATATCTTCTGTGAAATTTTACACTCCCTTATGTGACCTAGGAGTTAATTAGTGATCAAAATGTGCAAAACCGTTATCCACCTAATATGGTGATGTCACACTCACTGTCTCCACGAGCAACAATCTTCTGTGGGGAGGGCCGCTCCTGGCCTACGGAGTTAGTTGGACAATGCAATGCCAAAGTTTTGTCATTCATTCACTAGGATGGCGCCACAAGCTGAAATCCATCATTACTTGAAAACTCAAAAATTTTTCCCATTAGCCTCCTTGATTTCAAGATAGTATCATGACGAGCAATTTCCTTGCTTCCTTAATCATTGCATAGAATGTAAACTTGCCCATGCAATGGATTATTATCTATTTTTAAAAATTATGATCCCAGCTTCTAGACTCCTAGGTGACAAGGGCATGTTAAATTTTACAGAATTTATTTTCTCCCTGTAGCCCACAAGCCCGTAACATTTCACTGAAATTGGGGCATTACACTGCCCTCACGTTCCCTCCATTTTTTCACAGGTTTTATTGCCAGCTTTTCCTGGAATTATTCATAATGCTGACATTACTAATCACTGGATGCTCAGCTGTCACATAAGCATTCCTTGGGGAGCGGAGAATGAGTTTGCTTACGACTGTTTTTTTTTTTATAAATGCTCATATGTATTTGCTTACATTTGGGGGTAGGGGTTCAAAATGGCAAACAGGTGCTCATGTTGTACTTGAACGATCCCTTATAAATGAAAACAATACATTACTTGTTCCTCCAATTCATCTCATGATGTGATAAAGTTTGCTAAGTTTTAGATGAATTACAAAATTTTCATTGTTCTTTTTTCAGGTTGAAATTCAGAGAAAAACAACCTTAAAACACAAACGTTTTAAGAAGAAACTTCATAAGCTTTTTACGGACATTGACGCTCTTGTTACGGCACCTTTTAATCATCATCTTGAAAAATGGAACATATACATGGCTAATGCTCGGGTAAGCATGGAAATGAGAACTTGAGCAGATTTTGTGACTCCTCAATATCACTCCAAGAAAAAAGTGGAAAAAAAATTCACAGAAAAATTACGATGAATTAGGAATATAAATTAATAGTTCCGTTCAAAAACAATTTCTTTAGTTCCCATAAGAGTGTAGAATCATGTTTCAGTACAGCAGTGACCACTAAACACAATATTTTCCAAGAAAAATAATATGATTGGAATGGTGAACAAATCTTAAGTATCAATTCTGAAACTTCAGGTTTGGCACCAAAGAGATATCATAATCACTGGAATCCAGAGAATTTCTTATCCTAGAAAGAGAAATCTAAACCTGCATACGAAAAAATTCATATAAAATTTTCAACATGAGTGACTTAAGTCCCTCGTTAAATTAAAATATGTAAGTGGCTTTAATGATGCCTGATAATGCTGATAAATGTTGCAATTCTAAATACTGTAACTACAAGAAGTTTGGTCATCATTGCCTCCACAGGTCAACAAACCTAAGGACGGTTTTACACAGTTTTCCACTCAATTCTCCCATGAACTCATCTTTCTTTACTGGGGCATTTCTTCTCTTTCATATCATTCGCTACTCATCCATTCCATCTCAGACTAAACCAACATTCCTCAACGAGGAGCTAAACTGGGACCTACAAAGATGGTTAGCAAATGCGGAGAGCCACACCACACACAGCAAAATTTAGGCAATGCGCTAAACCACAATGTGGTACGCAAAAAACGACCTATATTCAAACTTAATACTCCACCCCACAACTCAACTAAAGAGCAGAATTGTTCTCACTAAAAGTCAGGGGGAGCTATTGTAGACTGTTAACATACAAAGATGACCTCCCACAGAACAAATGGCGTAAACAAATATTCAGGCTAAAAAATTTTTAAATTCATCTTTAACTTCAGAAAATACCCTTCAAACCTTAACTCTAGTATTCCTTCTATTAGTACCTCACAAAATAAATGAAAACGAGCATAGATTTCACAAAATAAAACCAGATAAAATTTTCAACAAGTGTGACCGAAGTCCCTTTTAAGATTAGTACAATCTATATAAATATATAATGTAATGTGAGTCAGCCCGCCTAGAGCTGAAGGGCCTGGAGCAGGCATGCATTTGGGCTTTCCGTGCATTTCCTGCACCAGAAATCAACCACTCCCACTAAAGCACAACCAATCCCCGTCAACCATTTTTCCTCCCTCCATTTACATATATCCTCTGCTTTGCACCCTTCCTTCTACCCTCACTTTTCTTCCTCTTCTCACTTGAGAAAGATGGGCTGTCTCTCATCAAAAATTCGAAAGATATAACTATTCCCCGAAAGTTCCATCCTTTTATTTTTCCTCTATTACTACTACGTGTTTTTATGAGCCCACCCTAGGGCAAGAAGTTCAATTAAACCATTTATATATACAAGTAGCCTTATGTATGTAGCTGTATGTAAGTGGCCTTGATGTAGAAAATTTCAACTCTACAATATGATAAGCAGTAACATTTACAATAACTGCCTTGGGTGAAAATTCCACTCGACCGAAGATGGAAACATGGGACTTTTGGATTTCTTTCGGAGTTCAATTGATCAGCTCATTCACCTGAACAGTCAGAGACCTGTCATTCGATTCTCCATAGCAATTAATGTGAATTTCTCCACCTTTCACACGGCTGAGTTTAAACGATCCACTTGTACCACCATATGGAGTTTTAACTCTGGTATGGACCACAGGTGATGGTCTTGATTTCCTTGCATACCATCCTTGATGGACAGCAGGAATATGGACAGGATGGCATGCAGCACTATGAATCCTGATACACTGTTCTGCAAAAAAAATAGTTCAAAACATGCCTGGCTACAATTTAGGGTGTTTCTGACTAATTTTGGGTCACTGAATCCAAAAATGACCTCTGTTTTTTCTATCACCCTCCATTTTTACGCAACCCCTAATTAGGGAAAACAACCACTTATCTAAACTTATCACTTCTCAAGGGATTTTTACTAATGTTATCTGCTTCTGATTGAAAAACCTGACGTTTTAAGGCTATCGGGTTCAAGAGAGAGACAAACTGAACAGGGGTTGAAAAGATTTGTGGGGTGAAAATTGAAAAAAAAAAACTTAAAAAAACATTAAAATAACCATTTTTCTTCGTTTTTTATGACATATGATAAGGTTGCTAATGGAAAAGTTTTTAAGGGATGAATACACTGTTCACCCCCCCTATTTTGTAAAGGATCACTATAATATAAAATATAATAGGGGAAGGGGAGTATACGAATAGTATAGGAGGGGGTTTAGGAGGTGGTATAAAGAGCTGCCACAAAAATCTGAGCACAAATCAAATTTGTCAAAATATTATTGTAACAGCTTTTGAGGGGCTCATGATTTGACTTTGTTGTCCTCCTTACTAAGTAAGAACTGATACCTTTCCATTAAGTACCGTATAAGCGTGTGTAAGAGGCGCACCCCTATTTTGAGGATCGAAGCTATAAAGAAAAAATATTTTGCGACATTTTTTTAATCCTATCGTGTGGTGTTGCAGACGCATGCCTGGAATTTCGACAGTTATCGAAATGTCCTCTTTCAGTACTATTTGGAAGAGGAAATTTTGATAACTGCAGCGGCATAAGAGGGAGTAGAAAGAGTTCCGATCCTCTCTTTGCATACGCCATCGCTCTACGTTGCTTGTCCTACTCACGAGCAATTTTGTTTAAAAGCTCTCGCAGGAGTATTGCAATAGAATTGCAGCCGTGGAAAATTTTAAGGCAAAACACGACAGGCAAATGGCATGAGCTTTCCCAAGAGATTGAACAACAATCGGGGCAATCTCAGCGCCGTAGGATAATAACCACGTCGTAGATTTAAGGCCACTTGCACACACACCGATTTTGGACGGCCGGTAAAATATCGGCCGTCCACATTCCAATAGTGAACAATGGGAGAGCATTGGAGCTTGCACACGTACCGACCACGCGCCGGCACCGGCGAAATGCCGGTTAGCTGCCGGCCATTGTCACTGTGGATCGCCGGCGCCGGCTCAAAAACATAGCAACGTATCGTTTGACCGGTAAAAATCCGGCGTGTGTGCAAGCATCGCTTCGCCGGTAAAATATATCGGCCAATATTTTACCGGCCGTCCAAAATCGGTGTGTGTGCAAGGGGCCTAACGGAACTACACTCGGCTCTCCATCAGCCAATGCCTCTGCCGTTTTTTTCCTTTCCGAGACTCCACAGGAAAATATCAAGTTACAGGGGAGCAATGGAAACGTACTTCATCCCTACCCCATTTCACCAACTGACCTTTTTCGGTCTACCAGGTTCAATTCCCCGAGTTTCTGGAGGTCAAATGCTACGTGAGTCACCTTCTGAGCTCGAAGATATCTCGATATCTTTCAGCAATTGTGACACGCACGAGGTTCTAAAAAGAATTAGACCTAACGCGACGTATATCTGACAGCATTTAAGTTTTTTGAGCTCTAATTGATTGACACAAAGATTTATAGCTAAAATAAGGCTACTAATATTCAACATAGTCCAAACAGCACAATTTCGGAAGAAACAAGCGTAGCATAAGCGCATTCAAACAAGACGAGACGGACTGGAAACTCAGGCAACGCAAACTGCGTATATCACATTGCTTCGCCTTCGCCCCTTAGCTTTAAAGGCAACGACGTCACATGCAAGATCGGACGTGTTCTTCCCTTGCTCCTTCGCTCGTAGCTTTAAATACGGAGGGGAGGGAGCGCGCTCCTTCCCCTCGACCTCTCCTTCAGCGCTCTTCACTTATAAGCATTTCCGATTTCTTCTATCCACCATTAAGTCCAACAATGAGCACACTCGTTCGAAATTTTTAACCGCAGGTTTTGACACCAATATTATACTATATGCAGTATAAATGCAGCGGGATGCCCACTCTTGGCAATAAATTTATCGCGCGCTCCGGAGCGAATCGCCCCGCGCGATCTTTTCAATGTTCACCTCTTGGGTACCGACGTGACGGCGCGATGCTTGCAAGAAATTCAAACAGCAGCATTTTAAAAATACGTCACTAAGGGAGAAACTCCCCTGCCTGCCGCTTGATTTTGACCCAGGGTTTCAGATGACTGACTCACGCTGAAAACCAAAGCCACTCAGTTCCCCTTGGACTTCCGACCGGTGAAGGGGAGGGGGGGAAGATAAGAAGTTTATGTAAGAGGCGCACCCCCATTTTCGGCTGCGATATCTGGGAAAAAAGGTGCGCCTCTTACACGCGCTTATACGGTACATTGGAAAACGTTGGGAAATACATTGTAAATACATTGGGAACAATTTGGAAATACACTGTAAAAGTTAGTCACCACATGTTTTGACATTCTTGGACACGTTTTAACGTGTCTTCATGTGTCTTGGCAGTCGTACTTGCTGATGCTCATCTATGAAATAAACCAGTGGTCTATTCAGTACGCCACACTCTTTCCTGCGTGTCGGGTTATAATCTTCCAAGTTCTTTCTTTATATTTCTAGCATGTGTTGGATTTAGTGTGTTATTTTGTGAGCGATAGTGTTTTCTTGCGATCATTCAGCGATCCTGCAAAAATCATCCCAATTCATTTTGTAACACCTATGGAGATTTAGTGTTTCAAGACCAAAGGAAAGCGATGACTGCAAATGTGCGGAAATCTAGTCAACTTTATCTCGGGTGTACAATTGGTGACCAAGACAAATCGTGGGCCCCTAAATTCTGTTGCAGTGGTTGTCATAGAAGTCTTTGTGAATGGCTAAACTGGGGAAATCGTTCCCAAATTTTCGGAGTGCCAATGGCTTGATTTGAACCCACTTGCCATTTAACGAATTGCTAGTTTTGCGACACCGACATTATGGGTTAAAAAAAAACATTTCTGAAATGGTTTATCTGAATTTACCGTCAGCAATTCGCCCGGTGAAGCATACTGATGCTATTCCTATCCCTTAAGCTCAAGCTACTAGCACCCTCGATGATTCTGATGTCTTAGTGAACGAAGCTACACCGGAAGTGGAAGCAGGCCCTGGCCATTGAGATGAATATTACAGCCCTGATGTAGAAGAACCCCAGACTAGCCAAAAAGGGCACCTCATCCCTTAACACAAGCACCTAAGTGATCTAGTACAAGATTTAGACTTACCAAAGGGTAAAGCACAACTTCTTGGCTTGCATTTGCAGCTGTGGAATCTTTTGGCCGATAGTGTGAATGTTTCTTACCACAGAGGCAGACAGTCAACCCTCACTCAATTTTTTTCAACGGATGATGAAAGTGATGACCTGATTTTCTGCACTGATATTGAAGGACTGATGAGGGAATTAGCGATTAAGAATGATCCAGATCAATGAAGGCTATTCATCGACTCGTCGAAGACAAGGTTAACGATTGTTTCACTGAACAACTGCCACGATTTACCTTTGGTTCTTGTTGAATATACCACTTTTTTTAAAGGAAACCCATATTCCAGATTTTTTTGGCAGCTTTTTATACCACCTCCTTAACCCCCTCCTATACTACTCGTATACTCCCCTTCCCCTGTTATATTTTATGTTATGTTAATCCTTTACAAAATAGGGGGGGGGGTGAACAGTGTATTCATCCCCTTAAAAACTTTTCCATTAGCTACCATGTCATATATCATAAACAACGAAGAAAAATGGTTATTTAAATGGTTTTTAACACGTTGCGTACCGGGGTATTTAAATTCCTAGGAACGCCGATTACGGGGGGAGGTGTTGAGATTGGAAATATGCCTTTGGTTTAAACATGGTTAAATAGCTTGTTTAGAATATGACTTTATCCAATCAAATGTTATGATGCATCAATTCATTATGACTAACGAACCACAAATGAAAACGTACCAAGGAATACGTATTGTATGCTTTAAAATTGCTTAAGTTGACGTTGAGAATCTTCGCCATCCGTCCGCAACGTTCGGGAAAAAAATGACGAGAATTCTTGCCATCCGTACGCAACGTGTTAAATTTTTTTTTTTCAATTTTCACCCCCTAAATTTTTTCAACCGAAGTTCAGTTTATCTCTCTCTTGACCCTGATAGCCTTAAAATGTCAGTTTTTTCCAATCAGAAGCAGATAACATTAGTAAAACTCCCTTGAAAAGCGATAAGTTTAGATAAGGGGTTGTTTTCCCCAATTTAGGGGTTGCGTAAAAATGGAGGGTGATAGAAAAAAACGGATGTAATTTTCGGATTCAGCGACCTAAAATTAGTCAGAAACACCCTAAATTGTAGCCAGGCATTTTTGAACAATTTTTTTGCAGAACAGTGATATCCATGCTATCGTATCAATGCGAATGGATGAGGTACTAAATTACCGTTAATTTACATCAATAGAATCAATCTCCTATATTATTTTTACTGTATAGATACCTTTTTCTCAACTTAAACGCAACCAAACTCTACGAATGAGGTACCAAAATGCACAGAGAACATGCGACGGCATATCTTACTTCCTAAATATTGCTATTGATTCCTAAAATTGGTTTTTAAATAATTAAAAAAAACAAAAAAAAAAAAACGGGTAAATATTCCTGACATTAATGGCGCACAAACTGATACATTTGTTTATTTGCAACAATATCTGGCATTCTTTAAATAACTTTTATCAAAATGCGGCTGATTCCACATTCAAGTCTCCTGTTGATACGTAAGTGTGAGTCATCATGTGTGTTTAACAGAGGATAGTGTAATTACTTCCAATGTTGTGTTTAAAGAGGTGATCTGACCTCAATTTGCACATGAACATTACAATTAAATTTGTGCATGAGACCCTACCTTTTTTTCTACATTTTAAAATTAGAAACGCGCCTATCCCTCTGTGGACCTGCATTAAAAAGAGTAGGGGAAGCCCGCTGGGAGCGGGTGCAGCATGCTCGTTTAATTAATAATTAGACTTTCCAAAGTGGAAATTCACCTATTATTGAAAAACAACCTATTTTCAAATGATTTTACTCATCATTGATGTGGCTCTAGAAAATTTGCCCTCAGTCAATCCCAGACAGAGCAATGAGAAAAAAATGTCTTCATCACAATCTATCGCCCATCAAAGCACACTTTTTCATGAAGCTCTCATTTCACCAAAAATTAGGCTTTCACATTTCTGGCAGTAGGCAGAATTAAAAGGAGTTATTTTTGAAAAATGAATTTTAACTGTTCACATATATACAAAAGAACGACTTAGAAATTATGATATTTTCCAATTACTCATATTCAGCAGCTATGTTAATTTTCTCCCAAACATTGAATAAGTAAAATTACACTTAACATGAATGATTTCAGAATGCAAGCAAAATCCGAGCAGCTTAATTGCCACTCCTAAGACCTGCCACGTGAACTCAAAGCATACTTTCTTCCGCAGAGGTCATCCAGTGAAGCACTCTCGAGTACTGAACAGCCACTAGACGCTTACAGAAGAGCTAAGAAGAAGTTGGAGATAGCAAGGAAAGAGAAGGTTAAAGAGGACATGAAAATCATACGCACACTCAAAGGGGGAAAATCAAAGAGGACGAAAGACGAGAAAAAACCAACAAAAGAAAAGAAAGAAAAGGCTATGAAGGACCAGGCAAAAAAAGCGAAGCGACGTCCCTAAACCCTTAAAATGTGTCAATTCATCCTTAAGAGACATTTAAAAGGGCAATCACTGCTGTAAGAGAGATTTTATTTACCACTGGTGCTAATGTCTATATGTAGTCATTCCACTTGTAAAATATTAATGAGATAGTACATGTTTTCCAGTGCTTCAATAACTTTGCTTTAAACTCAAGTGTGAGAAATCATTTCAGGCACAACTTGGTGTAAGTTGCTATCATTCATTATGAAACACAGTTGCAATATTGTACACCTTAGACTATAGCATAATCCTACATGGGTTTTGGCAGCTCACTGCCATTTTCTGGGAACAAGAATTGAAATAGTACGTGAGGCCGCCACCCAGGCTCCTCGCCGCGTGCCCCACCATCTCCCAGCTTGCCTTCCACATCTTGCCTCCGGAGAGTTTTAATGACCCCCATGCTTCTCTCTCCCCTACTTTCACCACATATAAAGAGTCTTCCACTATCACTATCGCATTCTGAAGGTGATAATCAGTTCTGGGAAGTAATCGATTAAGAACAATCGGAATCCTTTTATTGATTACTTATGCAGTAATTTGTACTAGTAATGATTACTTTATTATGATATGTCAAGTTTTATTAGTAATTTAGTCCTTCCGGTGAAAGAGGAATCAAAGGAGGAAACTTTCATTATAATCATTCCTTGCTCGAGATCAGCAATTCTTTTGCTAATTTACCTAGGCTTACGGATAATTCACGCCCCCGAGTACCATAATTAGCTTTAGACACTATTTATGCTGTAGCCTACTTATGATGGGTACAGAACATCAGTGGTGCAGCGAGGGATAAACCCCCAAAACCCCCCAAGAGCTCAGAGAAATTTTAAAATTTAATCCATTTTACTTAATTGAATTGATATTACTAATAGAATAGTGTAAGGATTAATAAAATATCCCTCAGAAAGCCGTAAAACTCACAATTTTGAATCATTTATCTTAAAATTCCGCAATTTATTAATCTCACACATGCCACTTATCCTGGGGTGTATTCCATACCCCCAAACACCCCGGTATTAGTTGCACCTAAACCCCCCCAGCCTTAATACATAGCTGCACCCCTGCAGAACATGACACCCCTTGTGTTGATACAGCAGTTAGGATTGTATGTATTGCAAGTGAAGTAGCTACTTCAGCAATTCCTATGACTCAAATATTCCATATTTTACTCCTAAATTCAACAGTTGGCACATCGTTTCTAGGGTGGACAATGTTACCAAATGTAATGGTCCATAATTGTAATTTTACTGATTACCTTTGTCAGTAGTTTCTATTCGTCATTGATTCCTTTTTTACAAAGTAACTGCAATTCAGCCCAGTTAGGTACTTTTCCTCAATGCTTTCACCTGTACACTCTTGATAATACTGTCCACAAAACATAAGACTGGGCCAAGGTCCTCTATACCCTTTTTCTGACCTGTTGGGGGCTGGGCGGTAGAGAGAGCTAGTAGCCAATCAGAAGTGCTGCCTCTTCCACCCCACTGCTCCCTTTCGCTTTTCCCCTCCATATGACCGACCAGCGTTGCCAGGCTGTGGAAATAACTGTACGTGAGGCGGAACGAGCACGATCTCTGCAGATTAAGTTTGGCAACACTGTGAGCTGGAGTGCGATGTTCACTGCACGAGTGTCGGAGAGAGACAGCGGCCTCCTACACCCTCTCACGTGCCACTCTTCTGTGATTGGCTAGGAGAGTGGGTGGGTCTCCAGTGTATTCAAGGTCACCCACCATCAGTTGGGACAAAGGGTATAGTACACTCATTATAGGAAAAACGGACTAAAAGGAAAGCAGTCCTCACAGCAGCCTCAGGGAAGAAAAACATGGGCAGGATGTACATTGTTGAGTTCAAGTGTGCATACTGGCAATACATGACTTTTCTGAAAATAATTTGTTTTTCTCTTGATTGTTTTCTCGTGTCCTGCCACTCTGCCTTTCCCAGGCTCGTTCTCTCATGCTGTTCTTCCTCGAGTTCTCCTCTATCATCCTAAAGTACATACATACTTGCACATACTCATCTCAAATTTGTACTCCTTGGACTTTACTTCAGTTTTACCCTCCATTGAATTCCTCCCCTAAATGCACCATTTTTTTACGAAGTGGCCCATCCACCAACGGCCCCTGGTGTTGCTTTCTAGTCCCCCCCCCCCCTCTTTCTCCTCCTATTCTTCGCTAATCCTCATTTCTCACCCTATTCATCCATTGGGTCTTCACCGTCTACTGCCAAACACCAAAAGTCTCAAGACACTTTTCTGGTCAGTTTTTCCTGAGAGCTTACAAAAACATAATTCTCGCAAGATCACTATGCACAAGTGGGAGTGGAATTGGCAGGTGCCATAGCATCAGCAGATATCCACCCCAGTGCACACGCAAGGAATTGTCAGCACAGATTATGCAAGAATACACATTAATAAACTCGTATAGATTCAACAAGAAGGTGGTGGAATTTTCCCCATATCTCTCTCCTGCAGCCATAATCAAACCGATTCCACAGTATTTTCTTCAACCGCTCCACGAGTCCCGACATTAATTTCTTAGGTAGTCAGGAAATAAAATGAGTGTGTAGCTAAAAAACCATCTTTATAATTAGCAGAACATAAAAATACAGGGAAATGTAAGGAATTAAAAAACTGAATACATTAAAGGAATGAAATACATGCCATCTTGCAGCATCTTCTATGCAGCAGCTTCTGGAACTGTTTGTAAAATAATTTTTCTCTTGGCATCATATGAAAAGTTGTTCATCTTAAAAATCCTACTTTCATAAAATTGCTTGACATCATAGATGTTAATTAGGCGGGCCTGAAAAATTTGGAACACCAATTATGCAAGGAGAAAAACATTAATTTGGTATCATTGCAATAAAATATTTATCCAACGTTTTACTTACCCGATCTAATAAATCTTTTTCACTGACTTCAATGACAGTGGCATTTGTGCCTTGGAAGCATCTCAAATATGATATCTGGTCCAGAGTGAGTTGACGAAGTATATAATAAAGTAGTTCACTGTGATCTTTCTTATAAGACAAATATTTCTGGAATGCCTGTAATCATGAAGTGCAGAAATATAAGTTTTAGGCTTCAAAGTAACACTGCACAAAAACTACAAAAGTAAATGAAGTAATTGAATGCATGAGAACAGCCTAAATATGTATTAATTAACAAGATAATGCATAAGGTAAGACTGAAATATCTATTTATTAATTGGGTTTATTTTTTCTAAGTCAGAAGAAAGTATACAGGGTAGCAAAGGAAAAAAATATTAATTATTTGAATTCAAGTTCAATTTGTCAAAGAGTGGAAGACTATCATACATAAAACTACCGTATATACTCGTGTAAGCCTTGTATCCCGTGCATTCCCATTTTTGAGATGGCTTGTGAGGAAAAAAATTTCTTAGCACTTTTAGGGTGTGGTCTATCATAGGAACTCATGATTCATTGGTGAACTGATAAGGGAGGGAACTCGGAGCTCTATCCCTTCGAACTCCCCATCCCACTTTCATTTTTAACAAGAAAACTGATTCCATGCTTAACAAGCTTCAAAAAAGTCAAAAATACACTTTTGTCTCATTTTCTTTGGAATTTTGTGCGAAACACGAACATTTCAATCAAATCAACATAACTTGTAATTTGGCAAAATTCATTGTTTGACACCTTTGGGCCCAATAGGTGACTCATGTTGCAATTGACCTTGAGAAACAGGCAGTTTTGAAGAAGATAGGCTGAAAAAGGTTAGTTGGCGAGAAAGGGTGAACATGTTCCCATTGTTCTTGTGTAACTTGATATTTTGTTCCGAAGCTAATGATTCAAAGGTGCATGGCTTCTACGAGCAAATACCGTATTCACTTTCAAAATTTCTTTGACAAAATCTTTCAAAGAAATTAAGCGCTTGCTTTTCATTAACAGTGAGAACGGGTAAATAGACCATGTTAAATTATTAATGGTTTTCATGGAACAAATTATTTTCTTAAGGAATGAAAATAGAAATGGCATCACATACATTTCTCATGGATTTCATTACGCTGTACTTCTGTGTCTCCACAAAGCTCTCCAAAACCATTCGTATGGCCATGTTGACGTCATCTTCCTGCACATAATCCCTAAGATGCATACGAGCATTGGCCTCAGCCATTCTAATCATGCTCTCAATATGTCGAACAGTAATGGGTAAACTGCCTGTCACCTGCAACATAAAAATAAGAGCATTAAAAATGAAAAATAAACACAGAAAATCTACTCCAGTGAAACAATTACAACTTTGATAAATACAATTAATATGTGACCAGAGACCAGAAGTGTCATAGACTGGGGAAAGATCATTCACAATTTGCAAAACATTTTATCGACATGGGGCACATTAGTGACTTCATCCCTACTATTCTTCACTTTGAGAATAAAGTGTGGAGGTTAGACGCCTTGGAAGAGCTGGAAATTTTAAGCCACAGGGAGTCATACCTGGTTAACGACCACCTACACCCTTCTCGCTCCCCCCCCCCCCCCTCAACTTTCCCCCTCACTCATCCACCCACCACACCCACAGTGACGCCTATGCCATTTTTCTGAACTGATGGTGGCTGGGTGGAAAAAAGCAAGTAGCCAATCAGAAGCGCTGCCCCTTCCACCTCTCCGTTCCCCTCCATCCCCTTCCCTTTTCCGCTCCGCTCCCCTCCATCCGGCCGAACAGCGTTGCCAGCCTTGAGAATAACGGTACTTTCGGGGGCGGCGGTAGATTCTCGGACGAACGCTGAGCTATTCGATTTGGCAACACTGCTAGCTGTAGAGCGATCTGCACTGCACGGAGTTCGGAGAGAGACTGCAGGCTCCTACACACTTTCTACTATCGCTCTGCTGTGATTGGCTAGAGGAGTGGTTGGGTTTTGAGCGTGCTCAAATTCAGCCGCCATCAGTTCAGAAAAATGGTATAACATAGCTCCAAACCCAACCCCTACCTCCCCCTGACCAACGGCTCCCGGAAATTTCCCCACCCAACCTTATGCTATGTATATACTGTCAATTTACCCGAAATTCTTCACCTTGATAATGTTACGCTGTTACAAAACCATGGTCGGTCTAAAAAAATAACCATGTGGCCTCGGTGGCGGCGGGGTAAAGTCCTCGACTGCCAAACCGAAGGTCGCAGGTTCGAGTCCCGCCTGGGTAAGTTACCCTTATCCAGGGCATGGGCGTGTGTGAATGTCCTTCATTGTTAATTGTTAATTACCCATTGTAAAGGCCGTAAATGTGCTGTTTATGGGGTAATGGAAATAAATAAATGTGGAAATAGCAAAGTTATTATTCCTTCTATTCCTACTTTGATAAATGTTTCCAAACCAGTTTACAGACAGTATTGACAAAAAAAATATATAAAACCAAGAATGGCACAGGGCTTCAATAAATGTAGATTGTCTGGAGTTCCTAGCAATATGTAGGACACCACTGGTTGAATCGGATCGAATGCAGTATTCGTTCATGAATGGCTATTCGACTGGGTTCCCACTCTCACTAAATTATAAAAATTCATGGTTTTTACCAGGTTGTCAAGGTCTAAATGTCGTCAAATTCAGTCTGTTGATGAGCCATTTTAAGCAGAAATATTGATTACGTAACAATCACCGGCTGTCTGTTAAGTAAAAATTTAACAAACGCAACAGATGCCGAGAAAGCAAACATAGCAATGAAAGTACTACATCTCTCTGATGACGTCACCTATCGCTAGCAAAATTATGTTCCAGCAAAAGGCAGTGAGTGGGAAAATGGAGTGAGCAGAGTGGCAGCAGGTGAAGTGATCAAGTGTCCATTTTTTTCCCTGAGTTAATGAACACTTAGGTTACTGGTCTTCCAAACACAGGCTTAAGGTCTATTTGTCGTCATGGCCCAAGGATCAATAATTACACTTCAAATATAAGTGTGCAGATCAAAACCACCGTTATAACTGCGGTGATAATTGAAAAAATTAAGCATAATTTCTTGAACTATCTCTTCTCTTAGCAAGTACGCTCATCAACAAGAACACACACATGAAATTTTCACAAGATTCAATTGAATCTATTGTGCAGTGTGTCTTCAGTGAATGCACTGCGGACATTAGAATCACAACTTGGTCGGGTGACTGATTTCACATAATTTTTTCAAGTTTCTTTCCCCATCCTCATATCAATGCTAGACACTTTCTTCATTAAATTAAATCTGATGGTGGTAAGTAAACGCTAAATAGGAATGGACTACCTTATCTTTCACTGTTTGAATTTGACTGCAATGATTGTGGCGACTGACGACACGAAGTTATTCTCCAATAGGATGCTTTTCTGAGAATGTTTATTATTGACTTTTTTCACTCAACTATCGATGGGCAGCCTTAGTTAGCCCAATATTTACCCAGTCCACTACTTTCCCCTTTCAAAAGAGGAGGCCCAATACTAATTTGCAGTTCACCCATATATGCTTTCTTTATTCCATCCCAAGGTCAGTTTACCAGGAGAACAGTGCAAGAACCAAATAAGTGTTTCCCCACAGATTTCTTCAATTGGTGGATGAGAATATTCTTTCTCTGCGGATTAACATCATGGGAAATTGTAATGTAGGTGTCAGGGATTCCATATGAGGCATGTGGATAGCTATTAGAGTCAGTGTTTTATAGATGATATTCATCTGCTGCTATTTAATATCAAGAAAGAATGTTAATCAAAGTTTTGACAATTGAATGACAATCCCTGACTATTAATCACTGTTAAATAAGACATTGTAAGGTTTCCACTGAATTTTATCATACAAGATATTAATCATTAGCTTATGATGGACAAAAAATCCCTGTAAATTCACAACATAATTGATGAGCACAGAAAAATCCAGCAGGAAATCCTCAGTGGTCGACTCCAACAGAATAACACTGACAAAATAGTCCAAATCCAGAGGAACCGAGAAATTTTCGCATCAACTACCATTTTGTTGATGATAAAAGATTTTCAGTTTGCAAATATCAATTCAAGGTCCAACCATGTTTCAAAAAGACGAAGAAACAAGGCGAGTCAGTTTTGATCAGCACTTCGATAAGCAACTTTCCCCACCTCCGTTAGAGAGGTGGGGTAAAACCATGGAATAAGACAATGCATGCTGCTGCTAACATCATGTTGAATCACCATTGACTTTTAAGCTTACTAGCAAAAAGATTCCCTTATTTGGATGACCTTTGGAAGCCTACATGTGCATACAGGATGCTTTTTTTATGGCTCACTTGGCTGTCATTTTCCTGTAGCGTAGAAAAACATTACGTAGCCAGAATTTAACATGGGTCGGTTGGAATTAATAAGAGTGAAAATTGACAGGTAATTTTCATTACATTAAGGGCCGCAATCAGAAACCATGCTTCAACTGTAGCGGCGCGCTCCGCTGAATGCTATATCCAGAAACCTCACTACTCCAAATCGCTCCAAATTGGTGGGGGGCAGTGTTGCCACATTTATTTTGGGCTAGGTTGATGACGTCGACGAATGTAGGGACATTATGTGCCCCCTAGATGCGAACATCGAGAGGAACTAAGGGCAATAATTGAATAACGAATGTCTCAACGTGACTTCGTTTGTACGCAAAATAGAAATGGGATGGAAGTAGAATTTCGGAGTAGGAGAAAGATTTGATTTTAAAAGTAAATATTGATAGGAAAGTTGTATTGGAGTGCAAGAGAACCGATGCTATGGGTCTTCCTTTAATGATTATGGCATGGAAGAAGGTGGAGGTTGAATTTAATCGGCACGATGGCATAACGAAGGTAAGCACATAAGTAGGCCATAATTTGTAAAATTTCTGCAGAAAATCTTTTGTCTTGTTCTTCAAATGTGAATGGAAATTATTGATAAAAATTTCTCTTTTCTAGTGGTGTTCATGGAATTATGGTGTCTTAGGAGATGCAGTATCTCACACGGAATTTATTCTTGGTTCCATGGGATTTTCCTGGTCCTTCAAGTTTCTACTGTGAATGTGGTTCCGTTCATTGTGTGAAAAGTGTCCCTTCAAATCGGCAAAGTTATCATTGAGAACCTGCTGGTACATGCTGATGAATCTGCGTGCTCAGAAATCTCGCGACGTGTACCAAGTGTCTCGACAGTGTCGACCGCCGATGATTGCCGGCTGGCCTCGGCTCTGCCGCCGGGGAAAGCTGGTCGATGCCCCAGGCCCCGCACGCCGAAAATGTACCAAGCTGGGTGGAAAAGAGTAACCTCATCAAGTTTTGTTTAGGACACCCAAGTTTCGGTGCTGACTTTATTGATGATTTTTTTAATAAAATGTTTTCATCTTTTACAATTATTGTCGACAACGCGAAATGGAAGGAAAGTGAGCATTTTTTAAATATAGTGCCGTTATTAAGTTGTACGGGTCGTCGCTGCCGATGTTTCGCTCTAATTACTTACTTCTTGAGTTCGCAATGTGTATAATTTGATTTGCGAAGTTACAGTCAGTGTTTTCACTCCCGATTTTCTTCGTGTGAACATTTCCTCTACAATTTTATTTGCAATTAGTGTTAATTAGATTTGTGAAGTAACAGTACGTGTCGTGTTGATCTAGATTTTCTTCGTGAGTACTTTTCTTGGACAAGTGTTCTTGTAAAGTGTGATCATTTTATTTGTTGAATTGAAAGTGAGTTTTACGGCGTTAATAAAGAAAAGTTTGTGTACTCAGTATTTCTTGTGATGGTATTTATTGCTGAATAATCCTTGGCGTCACTAGCGCAATTCATCATTGTGGTTGACAAATATACTCGTACAACTGTCGATCGTATTGGTGTAGTTGGATATATCAGACATTGCCGTAGTATAATAGATATATGTATTGTATTTTAACTAGAGATGTGCGAATAGTATCCGCGAATACTCGAATACCTCGAATATTAGAAAGTATTCGATATTCGAGGTTTCGAATAGTTATGCGAAAAGTACCGCCTCGAATACCTCGAATACTTGGAATTTCGCGTCATACACTGTCGCACGCACGTCGTTGGTAGTTGACTCGGAAAAATGTAGAGAACTGTAGTCATTTAGTGCCCGCAGCGCCGTTTTACGCAAGTTGACGAATTACATCAAATTAGTGGATTTTAGCGGTGAAAAGAGTTCGACGAGGGGAACCGAAAATGGTCGGGTGAAAAAATCCGAAAATCCCCGATTCCCCCCACCAGGAGAACCTCAGTGCCGTGGGATAGCAACCTTAGGGCATTTCCCACGATCCGCTATCCCCCTCCATTCAGCACTTGACTCACCCCTCTGACGCTTTCCTCTTCCCCGAAATCAAACAAAAGGTCCCAGCTCGCGCAGGGATCGCATTACGAAGACCCCTGCTTCGAAAAAAATATCGAGTTACGAGAACAATAAAAACGTGTTTCACGCCCTCCCCCCTTTTCTCACCCACTGACCTTTTTCTGGCTACCTGCTTCGAAGTTCCCCATTTCTGGAGGTCAACAGCTGTGTGAGTACCCTGGGATACTTACATTAGCGCATTTCCCAAGATCCGGTATCCCTCTCCATTCAGCACTAGCCCCCCCTCTGAGGCTTTCCTCTTCTTCGAAATAAAAAAAGGTCACAGCTCGCGCAGGGATCATATTACGAAGACCTTAGCTTCGAAAAAATACCAAGTTACACGAGAACAATAGAAACGTGTTTCGGGCCCTCCCTTTTCTCCCCCACTGACCTTTTTTTTCCTACCAGCTTCGAAGTTCCCCATTTCTTTGGAGGTCAACCGCTGCATGAGTCATCTATTAGCACAAAAGGTGTCTAAGAATGACTTTCGTCAATTGATGTTACACCTTTATTGAATTGAAATATTAGTAATGTGCGCGTAATTTCAAAAAGAATAAGACCAAACACGACGTATTTCTGAGTTTATTTAAGCATTTTACGCAAAGAAATAAATGTCAAAATACGACGGAGACGCATTCTGGCGAAACTCGATATGAGCAACAGAGCTTCTCGGAAGTTGATGCGGTATTTTTTTCCGAAAACATATATCAAGTTATAATTTATGAGTGGTGCTATAAATCTTTATTGTTACAGTCCCAGAAAAAGGGATATTTTCTCAGAATATTTGGTTTCTCCCTGATAGCAATTCCAATTCATCTTCTTATCTCGTGAGAACTCCCAAAGATGGACTGAAAATAATTGAAGAAAATCTGGTGGAGAAGAGCTTGTATTTTACAAAATGCCTCAGATTGTCAGCTAGCACTTGGCAGCAGGAGTGAGGGTAAAGCGATGTTAGTTGAATTAATTATATGCCCAATTGTTTCCATAAAATGAAAATATTCATTAATCAGCTAAATTCCTGTTCGAATCATTTAAAGGAAATCAAAATTACTCCCCAAAATCTTGTGTTGCCTGCTGCATAGGCAACCGAGTCAAACATACCAGCATTCATCATTTAGTATTCGAGGTATTCGAAATTCGAGGTATTCGAATATTCGAGCAATGATTTAATATTCGAATTCGAGAAATCTGCTATTCGACCCATCTCTAATTTTAACATCCAAAGATGTACGTGACATTCATTATGAGATGAATATCATGTGCTATTGTAAACGGACCAAGAAGCATTATGCCATTTCCATAGACCCTTCCCTTAAACTTTAACTCATCATTTTTGTGACGACATAAATCACTATAGGTAAGTTTTCACGTAATTGAAAATGGTTTTAAATGGCTCGGAACTGACATTACTTGAACTAGCAGTAACTGAGTATGGACGTAGCTGACTGGAAGACGGCTTTGTTGCTATGAGTATTTTACGCAAATTTTGGATGTCAGAGGCACAAATCTGGTGATTGCAACTTTATTTGGGCACTTATATATATATATATAATATTTAGGGATGGGTCGAATAGTAGATATTGCTCGAATATTCGAATACCTCGAATACTAAACGATGAATGTGAAAATGTTTGACTAGGTCGCCTATGCAGCAGGAAACCCAAGATTTTGGCGAGCAATTGTGATTGCCTTTAACCCATTTACGGCCAAAGGTGCGAAAACGCACCATTTTTTAATTAGTTCGTAAAAAAATATCTACTCCGTTATTTAATAGTTTTTCCTTGGTAAATTATTCATTAGATGAGAACCTTATTTTTAAAACCATTTTCTTTTAAAATTTTGACGTGATTATTTAATTATAAATTTTCAAGTTTACTAAATAACATGCTCTTCGAGGGCTCTCAGCTTAATATTTTTTTACGAGTGTACTAAGAATATTTATGAATCCTAATACTAGTATCATAAATGTACTATCAATACTTAATTACTCAGATTTTTTAAAATCAAATAATATATTTAGAGATGTACAATTTTGACACTTGTATATAATGGTGCGTTTTCGCACCTTTGGCGTTTGGGGGTATGGCAGATTAGGACTGAGGTACCGTACCGAGAGACAAATCTAGCAAACCTTGGTCACTAATATTGTACGCCACCCTGTAATTATTCGGTGAATCAATTTAATCATTGTTGGGTTTTTAAAAACCATAAAATGTATTTTCTTATCTTATTGGTCTCACAGCTGTCGTCTTCTAAAATGTGGCTTCATTTAGTCATTGCGTACTAATGAGCATCTCGATTCCCCGCCACGAGACCTATCGATTTTTAACCGTGTGTAAGTTTCTCAAACAGCGCTGGTCGTTCAGAAACGGATCACTACTATGCACACATCAATGGATCTCAGCTTCCAACTCAATAAGAAAACTTCAAGAAGTTAGTCTCATAGGTCTATACGTATTCGTTAGATATAACGGGTGTAACTGGGTGATCCCACAGCTTCAAGATCAACGTTTAAGGCAACGTTGGAGTGAAAAAAATTATCTTTTTAATTGCATCAAATTTTCCGAAACTACTGTAGATGGATAATAAAAGAAGGTGTGTGTCCACCCAAGATATCTTGACAACTCTGGAGGAAACCCTGGATTCTGTGGATGACGCCACGGATGTTGTTTCTATACCACTAGACGTTACACTTGACTGATGAAGAAGACATAGATGATAACATATGAACTGCGAAGCCGATTAACAATGACATCGCGGTAACATTGGAAACGCATCGTGGCGATGGTATAGTGGAGCACCGGCTGAGTGCGCAAGAAGAAGAAGGAAAGCCATCAGAGTACCAAAAAAGATATCCAGTTGTCTGATAAAAGGGACTAATTTTCCAAAATGGAAAAAGGATATTGATGTAATTTTTTTTGTCGTCCAATATCTAAAGAGAAGGAATATGACGAATAAATAAGACGTGAATTTGGAGGTATGTCTCCATCTGACATTTTCCTCCTGTTTCTTGATGATGAGATTTGGAGGAAATGGTATATTTTTCAAAAAAGTTATGTTACTGATAGCAATAGGCATCAGTTACAATTAGTATTGCAGGCTTGAAAAGTTTCTTGAGATTTTTATTCTCTCTGGGTATCATATGCTCCTGCAGCAGGACGTATACTTGTCTAAAGATATTATAAAGATAAATGGGTTGAATTAGTTCGTCAAACTATGAGTAGAAAGAGATTAAGGAAAATATCAACCTTTTTCTCGACAAATCGGGCAAATTTGCAAAGCTGAGACCAATATTTACAATTTTGAATGCTAATTTTTTCTCATAACCTTTCTATAGATGAGCAAATGGTCCCGTATTTTGGACGCCACTCAGCGAAAATGTTGATATAAAATAATCCGGTTTGATTGGGGTTCGAATTATGGTGCCTTTGCTCTTCAGATGGTTACCTCATCCAATTTGTTTTCGTATGGAGGGGCTAAATTAATCAAATCCTCATGGAGTGAAGGTAGGATTAGGAGCTATCATTGTTTCACATTTCTTGAAAATAATTCCCGATATTATTCAGCATCGGTTATTTTTTGACAACTTCTCTTATACATGTTCCTTGTTCCAAACACTGAAGGAAAGGCGATCCTTTGCAACTTGAACCACTCGGGTAACTGAAAAGTGCCCGCTTGAAGACTCTAAAACTCTTGGAAAAAAAACCCGAGGCTCAATTGTTTATGCTTTTGACGAGGAATCTGAATTTTTCTCGGTCAAATGGAATGAATCCTCTGTTGTAATTGTGGCCAGAAACACATTGCCAATTTACCATTTGAAAGAAAAGACATAACTATTCCCCAGATTTTCGTCATTGGGGATTACAATAATCCCATAGGTGGAGTATATATCACGATAATACAAATGCGATTTATAGAATCAAAATCAGAGGGAAAACGTGGTATGGCCTTATTTACCAATTTACTGGAAAGTGTGTTTACTTATTCATGAAAGATCTATGGGAAGGCTAGTTGGCTCAAAATTTCTCCAATTGATCTCTCTAAGATCATATGGTGCACTAACGTCAATCAAAGGTGACCGATTTAGTATTGGCAATCACTAAGACATACATGCAGAAGGACCATCAAATCCGAAAAAAGACAAACCTTCTTGTAATTCTTTACTGGCAGACACTAAAGAAGATAATGCAGGTCATATTATCGAGAAAAAGGTATCAAGGAAAAGGTGCAGGTAATGTAATAGGCACAGTGCATATTTTTGGGTAAAATATAATGTGCCTTAATATCCAAATAATTTTCATAATTTTCATTAATAAAAGCATTTTGTTCTAGTATGAACCGTTACTTAATGATTTTAAATACTAATTTATGCGTTTCTATGTGTATATAAATAAAACACAGGAAAAGAAAAAGATTTTAGTTTTCCACGGCATGTTAACCGAAGTACCCACATTCCGCCAAAGGTGCGAAAACGCACCATTATTTTTCTGTAATAAATAAATTTTTTAGAGCCTCAAATTTTTCAAAATTTCTTTTCTAGTATCTATTAAGACTAAATATGATGATAAATTTAAAAATTTCTACCGCATATTAGCCTTGGCCGTTAATGGGTTAAAGGATTCAAACAGGAATTTAGCTGATTAATGGAATATTTTAATTTTATGTAAACAAGAGGGTAGTATCCTTCATTAAAGAAAACAAAAGGCATTGATTGTGATTCGTTACCCACCATTACTGTATTCATAATACAGTAAAACTTCGATTTTACGCACTTCGATTTTACATCAAGTCTCGTTTTTACGCAGCGGCACTCAAGTCCGGCCGGAAAGCATAGGGAATTGCAATGGTGAAACTTCGATTTTACATTTTTTCTTGATTTTACGCAGTTTTTCGATTTTGCGCAGCATAACCCCAGCCCCTAAGAGGTCGCTAATCTTGATTTTACGCAGTTGTCTTTCGGCTTGTTTTGAAAATCCGACTAGAGCAATATGCAGTTAGGTTATTATTTCGTCTCAATGAGTTGCAGAAATGATTACAGGAACGGTTGAAATGACATCGCGCTGTTGAGCGTGAAACTAAATACATCGCGAATCTAATTATTGCTTCCCCGTGAGCCCTCTCAGTAATATTTCAGGCTCCATTACGAACGCGAATGTCGCTCTTAGTTCAAATTCGCCGTAGAAGGATATCGAAACCTAAAACACACGGCAATCGCCATGTATGCGTAACTACTTTTGATTAAGACATGATCGCTGGAGATATTAACATTATCACCTTTCGTTTATTATTCGACTTATTGATCGATGCTGTTTATATCCAGAATTATGAGCTACGGAATATCTATCCCCAACGCAAGGCTTTCTAGAATTTTGCCAACGCTATGTTTTCCGTCGCCCCAGCGAAATATAACGGCGAAATGAGTCGTTGAAAATACTCCCGTGCCAAAATTTTGGCTTCCAAGGTGATCCAAAAAAGATGTACTTCTTCTCAGTACTTCTAGTATGGACGTAAGTCGATGGTGATTCAACACGATGGTAAAAGCAGCATGCATTGTCTCATTCCCAGGCTAACCCCACATCTGCGGGACAAATGGAGGCGAGGAAAAATTGCTTGCGCTGCGCGCTTATCAGAACCGACTCAACTTGTATCTCATTGTCAGACGGTTTAAGTTAAACATGGTTGGAACTTGAATAGCTATTAGCTTAACTCCGCTAGGTGGAAAGCGTTTTAACGGAACGGGAGTTAATGCCCTCGGAGAATAACTCGCGTCGTCAATCGTCATGTAATCGTTGAAGTCAAATTCAAGACGTGAGTGATAAGGCAGTCCCTTTAAACTCAGGAATGGCTTAGCACCATTAAATCGAAATACAAAAAGTGTCCGGTGTTGTTATCAGATAAGGGGAAGCAAAATATTACGTGAAGCTGAGTCACACGGCTTGAGAGTCGAAGGTACCGGCGCTGAATTCGCGGAAGAATGCCGACAGAGAAGCTATTCCCGGAAGAGTCAATCTACTAATGCTAAAATTTCATGGGGAAATGCTTTTTTAATGCGTATAAATTATAAAGAAGGAAAATTTTTCAGGACTATTAGTCATTTTTTATTCATCACGGGTGGCATGACGGCAGTTGCGCGGTCATTTTAATAGCTCACTTAAAAAAAGTGATCTAAGCACCGCAAAAATCTGAATTTCCGAATATCCCGGGTCCTGTGTGCTCCGTATTATCTATGGTATGCTATTTGGAGGTAACCAACAACTGGGGTCATTAGCGCCATGAAGTAAGGGCTGGGGGGATAGGAACCCTATGTTGGCATTAGCCAGGTTGTAATGATAAGCTCATAAGGGACCAGGACTTAACTTCCCATCTGATGGACAGAGTGGTGCCCTCCATATTAGACTCAAGTAGGGATAGGGCCATCTCTGATAAGTCTCTGCTACTGCCAGGACTTGAACCCAGGCCCACAGGGTGTAAAGCCTTTGTGATGTATTAGCAAAATTTTGCTCCCTGTTAATGGGGTTAATTTGGATGACTATCCTCAGGTATCTCATTTCTTCAATCTCCAATCTTTTTTTGTCTGCTGGTGGTTACACGGATATCCTGAAAACTGCTTTTAATGAGAATATTTTCGAAAATTAGCTTCTCTGCGACCATTTAGTATCACCATTCCGAAATTTCTCCTAGGTAACAGAAGTAATCTTAGTGCCAGAAATGCTGGCATTTCAACCATTTTGTTCAACCATGGGAAACACTGTTCAGGAATGCAAAGTTGTTTCTCTTAAGGTAACACGTCATCTTTGGTGTTGCTTTTGAGTAAATAAGATTATTAGGCTTCATTTTCCGAGCAATAATGAGCTAGTGTTATCCTGAAAACTATACTCCTCCTCAATACCAACTCTTGATTTTACACACTTTGATTTTACACAGTGCCCATATTTCGGTCCCTCCAACTGCGTAAAATCAAAGTTTTACTGTATACAAATTATTTCGTTTTTAACGAGCGTTTAAAAAGCATTAAATACGTACTTCAGGAGTATTAATATTTCGATTTAGGCAATAAAAAATAATAGGAACGCACCCTATTTGAGCATTACGCCAAAATGTTAAGCCTCCGTCATATTTCTTCTTCTTCCCGGTATTTATTTTGCTGCGTAAAATGCTTAAATAAAGTCAGAAATATGTCGTGTTTGGTCTTATTCTTTTTTAAATTACGCGCACATTACTAATATTTCAATCCAATAAAGGTGTAATAATAATTGCCGAAAGCCATTGTTAGACACCTTTTGGGCTAGTAGATGACTCATGCAGCAGTTGACCTCCAGAAAGGGGGAAATTCGAAGCAGGTAGGTAGAAAAAGGTCAGTGGGTGAGAAAAGGGGGTGGGCGGGAGACTCGTTTTTATTTTTCTCGCGTAACTTGATATTTTTTCGAAGCTAAGGTCTTTGTAATACAATCTCTGTGCGAGCTGGGATCTTTTGTTTGATTTCGGAGAAGAGGAAATCGTCAAGAGTGGGTGAGGCGAATGCTGAATTGAGGGGGATAGCAGATCGTGGGAAATGCGCCAATGTCACTATCCCACGGCACTGAGTTCCTCCCTATGGTAGTTTCATCTCCTGGGGAAGATTCAAAATAAATGCCTGTCGTTATTAGCCACAAAGGACACATGGCAAACACCTCTCATTTTATCAAAAGATGGATGTGGGAAAATGGTCAGTGGGGAGAAAGAGGGAAGGGTGAAACGCCATTCTATTATTTTCCGCGATTCTATTATTTTCCGGTAACTTGATATTTTTTTCAAAGCTGAGGTCTTCGTAATACGATCCCTGCATGAGCTGTTGCTATCCCACGGAACTGAGGCTCTCCTGATGGGGGACACCTGAGATTTTCGGATTTTTTTCATCCGATCAATTTCGGTTCCCCACGTCGAACTCTTTTCACCGCTCGAACCCACGAATTTGATGTATTTCGTCAGCTTGCCTAAAACGCTGCTGCATGCACTAAACGACTAGAGTTCTCATTTTTCCGAGTCAACTACCAACGACGTGCGAGCGACAGTGTATGACGCGAAATTCAAAGTATTCGAGGTATTCGAGACGGTACCTTTGGCATAACTATTCGAGATCTCGAATATCGAATACTTTCTAGTATTCGAGTATCCGCGGATACTATTCGCACATCCCTATTTTAGATTTTTGGTCTGACCCAACCCAACTTCAAGTAGCAAACAAATTCTAAAACAAGTATTTAAATGAATAACTTAACTCATTTACCTTTAGTCATTATGAAATACAATAACAAAACAAAAACCCACACATTATGAAACTAGGAATCATCATATGCTCATTGGCCATTAATGCCTGATAAAATTCATCAAGATGATGCAAAAACATTACCAGGGACTCCTGCCGTAGGTCACTGTACATTCGAGCAACCTTGTCTTGGTCCATGTTTTGCAATTTCGGATGGACATTTTCTCGGGCGTAAATCAGGTACTTTTTGAGCAGCTCCTGTGGAATGGGCTCTATTTTGGAAGGCACTTCAGCATCTTCGGCGAGTGCTTCATCCTCCAACGTAGTGCCATCTCCGTCCCTGTGAGGAGCAGGTGTCGTTGGGGCAGACGTTGGATTTGTAGAGCTTTTGGTCGGGTGATGCTTAATGTGCGACCTCACGACAAACCGAGCCAGCCTCTGGTCCCTCATCGGATCCACCTCATCTCGCACGACACACAGAATGTCAAACCGAGACAAAATTGGATCAGACAAATTGACCTGCAAGGAGGACACAAAAAAATCATTCAAAATACCACAGAGGAACTGAAAATTCACATCAATCGCTAGGACAAAACAAAAGAGAAACATATTTTGGCCAAGAGTAAAGTCGGGGTTCGTGACCCTTTTCGAAAAAAATGAAAACAGCCATAGGTACGGAAAACATAGTTATACTCATTAAGATATATGAAACTATGAAATTTTCATTTGAAAGGGAGCAATTGGAAAAACTGAAGCAGCAAAATTTCAATAGAATATACTTAACAGCTTCAAGCATAAAAAATAATTAGCATAAAAGTGGAATTTCCCAATATCAAGGCTCAGAAATATTTTTTTAGATTAAAATTATCATAATTGCCTCTAACCATAAATTACCAACAGATCCATGACGAAAGAAATATTAAACTATAAAATATCAGAACTTACCAAAGCAAAAAATGTACCCAAAGTTGCATGGAAGGCATTGAAAAAAATGTAAGTATTATCAACTCAATTACTTTGACAGAGATCTGAGCGCTGGTCAGCAGTAAACATTTGAGAGGTCAATTATAATCTCATGAATTAAAATAACTTAATTTCACAGATCTAAAATTAAGACATACTTACATTTTCAGAGAAGGTCATTGATGCATCATATCGACCTCCGATTGGATTGGCAGCAGCAATCACGGAACACCTTGCTTGAAGGGAGGTGACAATTCCAGCCTTAGATATTGAAATCGACTGTTGTTCCATGGCTTCATGAATAGATGTCCTGTCTTGGTCGTTCATCTGCAGAAGACAATTTGTGCCATGCCATCAATTACTCCTTCAGCAATCATTTTTTTTAACAAAAATGTTTGTTTGCATAAATTACACAGCCAATATTTGTCTGAATATAATCACAGTCAAACCAAGGGCATGGTTCAGGTCAACACAATAATATACACTTGAGCAAGTTGAAAATGAAGCTGAGGGTGCTGATGATTTACTTCACTACAGAAGGACTTTCTTGTACAGCGGATTGGTTTCTGAGCTTTCATTTGTAATAAGGTTTATTATAAGGATTAAAATAAACCTTTTAGATAAATCACTGAATGCCATTCACCATGCCATAGCATATTGAATAACATGGATCACAGTCAATATAAGGGTCATCACCAACAGGGGCGCAGCTAGGAATTAAGGCTGGGGGGGTGGGGATTTAGGTGCAACTAATACCGGGTTGTGTGGGGGTATGGAATACTCACGAGGATAAGTAGTAGGTGCGATATTAATAAATTGTGGAATTTTAAGATAAACGGTTCAAAATGATGAGTACGGCTTTCTGAGGGATATTTTATTAATTCGTACACTATTCTATAGTAATATCAATCCAATTGAGTAAAATGGATTAAACTTAAAAATTTCTCTGAGCTCTGGGGGGGTTTTAACACCCAAACCCCCCCCACGCTGCACCACTGATCACCAATAAATCAAGTACAGTAGAATCCTGATTTCACGTTTTTCAGGGGGGACAACATTTAAAACACTAAATGCGGAAAAACACTACATGAGGACCTGCCTTTTTTCAGGTTTTAGGGTCTGTAATGACTGGAATTGCTTTGAATGAATAAAAAATATTATTTTAAGTAACTAAAAGGTGCGGCATGCAGCAAAAAATTCATTGATTAAGTGTTCTCTGCCCAATGATGGTTGGATAATACTTTTCAGGAATCAGCTAAAAAAAAAATGGGTAGTAAAAATAAGTAATGAGAGGATGACAATTGTTTTAATGAAATATTTTAAGAAAATTATAATATGCATCAACTTAAAAGCATTCCCACACGGAATATTATTATTATGGTCATTAGTCATTCCATTTTTACGCATATTTCAGTGGTCTCGAAGAGCTTTTAAAATTTTTTTGTAAAAGTGACATGTAGGTGACTATAGCATTTCTAATATAATAAAAAAAAGGTGTAAGTAGGCACTCCAAAAATCGTCATTACATCAATAAAGATGAGTGAAATAAACAGACAGCAGAAGATCCCTAATCCCGAATTCTAAACTACCGAATATTTAGTAAATGGGAGGTTTTCTGGAGTTTTGCCAACTTAACGTTTTCTGTTGTCTTGGCGAAATGAGGGATTTATGAGCCTTTAAAAAGCCTCATGTGCACACATGTTGGATTTCGAGGTCATCCAAAAAAGGAGAATCTTATTTCTAGTATGTGTACAAGTCGATGGTGATTCAACTCGATGATGAAACCAGATTCGTTGTCATATATCCACAGCCTCATGCAGGTTGAATGGAGCCGGGAGAAGTTGCTTACACGGCACGCTGATCACCTTGACTCCGACTCACATTGTTTCTCGGCAACATCTTAATGAAATTTGGTTGGACCTTGAATAATGATTAACTAAACTCTGTTAAGTGAAAAGGTTTCATCTTCAACAGAACTGGATTTCATCTGAAAAATTGCCAGTGCCTTTGGAGTTTGGCAATTTCGTCAGGGTTATGATGTCGAAGTCAACCACCATGGGATACCTGCCGGATTTTCGTATTTTTCCGCGCTCATCTATTTTACCGTGAGTATGCAGTGCTTTTTTTTCTAGCATGAGCGATTTATTAAAAGCCATTTAGAGTCATGGACCAAGATGTTCGTCAAAACTCCAATTGTCATTCTCTTTTCACATAAATTAGCACCAGAAAAATGTCTTTGAATCGACAGCGATATCAACCAGCCGCATGTCGATAAATGGGCTCCGGGATACCTAAATTACGATGTAAAATAATGTTGTTGTGTAGGGAAAGAATGCCCTCACTCACGATCATGACAGGGAAAACACTTCCTCGGTTCTTTCGCTGTTCCTCTGCGGAAACTGACCTTGGAATGGAATATATAAAGAATCTTCTAGTGAACTGCGCAAATGATATTGGGTCTCCTCTTTTGAAAAGAGAAAGTAGCCGACTGGAAAAATATTGGGCTAACAATGGACTGCCCATAGGGAGTAGAGTTGAAAGGGGCATAAGCCATTGATTGAAAACATTACGAGAAAACCATTATTTTAGCGGCCCTCGGAGGATAACTCGTGTCATCAGTCGTCATGTATCATTGAAGTCAAGTTCAAGAAGTGAAGGATAAGGTAGTTTGAAGTTATTAAGGGATGACTTATCTCCATTAAATCGGATCTGATACAAAAAGTGCCCAATGTTTGGATCAGAAGGGGAGCAAAACATCACGAGAAGACAAATCACCCAGCTTGCGAGTTGAAAGTTCCAAGGCTGCGTTCGCGGAAGAAAGTAGTTGAAGAAGCGTTCCCCCGAATATTCTATTGACTCTTGGTAAACTTTCATGAGACTCTTCTTGTTAATGAGCAGAAATTCGAAGATTTGGATAATCATTTACATGAACCGTCATGTAAAATGTTAAATCGGGCAAAAAAATCTTGTGCGGGAAAAATTTTTACGACCATAAATGTGGAAAAATGCAAAATGGGGAGACACTACAAACGGTAATTTTTACACTGCCCTAATAGGGAATGAATCGGGACCCAAAAAAATAAACGCTAAATGCGGAAAAATGTTAAATGAGAAGACATTAAATCCGGATCCGACTGTAATTATATTGGAGTAGGATAATCCCAGATTTCATAAAGTACCATAATTATTCACCACTGCATTTACTTGTTCCTACCCAAGAAACAGAAAATCATTTTTCGTAACCTTAGCTTGGGGTGACTTGAACATAATGTAGACCAGCATTATCACAAACTTACATGCATACTTCCTTTAGCTGCCTTGATGTCTTTACTTCACCATTCCATTGTTACAACTATGAGAACCGAGTGAAGAGGGGCATCGAACCAACCTTACGATTGATGACTGCTGACGAATGCAATTTTTTATTCCGACATGTCTTCTTCTATGCTTCATGATTTGAGTTATCGAAACACAGAAGAACATGGAAAAAATTAATACACTTCTACTCCAAGCATGGCTCCTGGTAAGAGCCACATTTGGAATGCAAGATAATCGACCCATGGGTTCTGCAATCTCACATTAACTGCTTCCTACACTCACTTTATTGCTAATTCATAAAAAAGCCTTAACTCAGTTACAACATTCCCTCCCTGCGTAATGCTCACTACAGCCAAACCGTCTTTGCCTCCTTCCCATCTCGTCTCAGTGTTTGCTCTCATCTCTCACAAACCCATTTCTTTTCCCCTCCATCCCCTTTTTCTATACCATGTTAACCCCAATTATCAAACAATGATTTTAGTCTCTCCTCATCTTCCTTCGTCAAGGCCTGTTCATCCACACAGAGCCGCTCCCCAGGGCAGACACTACACCATACAAGAAGCCCCCCAAAAAAACCAAATACAGTAAAATCTCTATGTGGTGAACCTCTTCACATCATAAACCTCCATACATCATAGCACCCCTACAGTCCTGTCTAATTTACATGTAAATTTATAGGCAAACCTCTTTGTAGTGAACCTCTTTATACCGTAAAACCTCCACTTATCATACCAAGGAGATACCCCCGAGACGGCCTTACTTCCTCCGCAAATCATACCATTATAGACCATTAATGCAGCCGCGATTACATACATGGAACGACATTTTCAGCGATAAATGTTTAACCCTTATTTTTTTTCTTATACACCTTTAATGTGTGGTAATTTTCATATTATTCATTAGTTGTGGCTTTTTGGTTCCAAATGAGAGCATACCTAACTGTAAATAAGAAAAAAGGTATCCAATTATCGTAATCATTTTAAGTGACTGTTGAATTAAGAGAGATCACGTTGTTTTCTCTCAAATCATGGCAAAAATCATGCGATAGCACTCGCTTTTTGTAATTATTAAATAATAAATATATGTTCACTGATGCATGCATGAGTGTTTCATCATCATTGGTCAACATGTATTTAATTCATGTAATAATATAATTCCTGTATGTATTTAATTTAATAATGTATGTCAAAAAAAATCTGAACTCATTTGACCTAAACTGTGAGATACACCAAATAAACACCCGACAAAAACATGATATACATATTGAACCGAGGTCATCTAAACTTGCTAGTGAAGGACCATATCATAAAGGGGCCAAACTTTTTAACTTACTACCACCAGATATTAAAGCAATCCAAAATAGCAACTCATTCAAGCACAAATTAAAAATGCTTATATATCAAAATTCAATTTATTCACTAGATGAGTACTACGACTTGTGTAAAAAATATGTTAACAAAAAGAACTCGACACCTTGCAAGCCATAACATGTATATATGTCATCTGTCTTTCATGTTTTTATCTCATGTGTTGTTTGTCCACTATATGAAGATTTCTATGTTACATTTGTAACCTAACAGAAATAAAATTATTATTATTATTATAACAATCCTAGGGGGTCTATTCTCTAACTCGAAGCGCGGTAGCTTTCTGGTGGAAAGATGCTTAATTAAGCTACTTGCTCCCACTTGTATTCTCTAACGCTGAAGCTCCGGCGAAGGGAGCTTGCAGAAGCTACCGGTAGCTTATTAGGCTCCAACCCTTATTCTCTATGGGATTTGAAGCTACTTCCGTAGCTTCAAACTAGCTACCACGGTAGCTTCGCGAAGCGCGCCCTCGAACCCCGCGCTTCAGCTAGCTACCATCAAAATACATAGGGAATTCCCATAGGGCCATGGGAATTCCTATGAACCGCCGTGAACCAAGTGGCGCGTGTCGCTAATGTTTTGTTCTATCCCATCAGTCTTTCTTGACACGGCTAGCGATTGAGTGGTAAACAAGAAAAGTGTTGACTAGTTTTGTTGTTTTGCGTAATTATTTTCTTTAATGAGGTCGGGAATGCTGCGTAAATTATTTGAAGCCTTCAATTATTGTATTCTTAACAAAGTAGTGGGCATGAGTGACAAATTTCGTGACTAAACCTATATGTTTCGGAGTGAACTATCGATCGCGTTAACTAGTTGATTTCATTATTTGGAGAAGAAAAATGTTACTTTCAATCATTTTATATCACGTGAAATCTTATTGTGCATGAAGTCATTACTAGTGAGAAGAAAAACCCCGAAAACAGTGATTATTATTGATGTTGCGAGAGACTGTTGTAGTGACGGTACAAATTGATGCGTTGAAATCATTACCAATGCCAATGTATCCACTGCACAGAGATGGATGTCTTATTTTTGCAAGTGTTTATACATTTATGATTAACTTTACCGTGCATTATTAGCAACGATCTTTGTTGTGAAGTGATTGTGTGAAGAGAGTTTAGTGTTACATAGATGCAGACCGGAGAGAGGTGGATATATTATTGTGTTATAATGCAATGTAAGGTGTTTCATGATAGTTATTAATAAATTTTTTGCTCTTCCAATGAGTAAATGTGTTCATGATATCATTCTGCTTTCATTTGTGTGTCTTTGGCCGTATATACGCATTTAATTTCAGTGCCGGTAGTTAAGTTGGTGTATTTGTTTTGAATTTTGAGAAAGTGTAGCCATGGATATTCCAGAAGCCCACGGAGGAAGTCATCACAAAAACAATAATATAATATGACTTTAATATTGGGAGAAGGAACTACGTTTAATAGGTTGTTTTTTCATAATGATGGTCAAGTTCTAATGAATCGCCCTCGCTTGCAATAGTGCAAGCTTGGCGGTTGGCATATAATACTTATTCATAAAACCATTTAAATATTAATTTAGCCGTCGTGAGAACGGCACGACAGTAGAGTTTTGTGTAAATATCGTTTGAAGCATATTGTGAGCCTAAAATGATTGCTTAGGCCAATCTGAGTGAAATGACGTAACTTTCAAACATAATTTTCTCCACCTTCCCATTAACTTTGTTGAAGATATTCCCGAAATAATATACACTTATCGTATGCACATGTTATTGCGATATTCTCTCGCAGTGCAAGAAGGAACAATCTCTGCACAGAAACAGTTGGTCATCAAAATTTTTGCATCAAACAGGCAAAAGCATAAGGAGCGCTGAGTGTAAAGTTCTCGGGAATTAGAACGACAATGTGATAGCATTGGTTTAATGTGTTGGTAGTTTACTAACATTTTCTCTTCATTATATTTACATGGCCTACATGATTATCAATCGTGACATAAACTGCTGCATCGATCGAAACTATTGAATTGATATAAAAGCCGCTTAGCCAAATATAATTATTTCTACGTATTTCTATTATTATTCGTATTTCTATTATTATGAAAGCTGAAGGCACTCAGCATTTCGTAATTTACAAAGCACATTAATTTCAACTAGAAGAAAAAGTCAGCCGAGAACGACTACATTATGATTTTCCCGCAGGTTACGAAATGAAACGAACGATTTCATTGGTTCTAAGAGTAAAATCTGAGTTCGCACGAAATATTTCTCATACCCCATATCCGGTCTGAGAAAGCTACCAGAAATTCTCGGTCTGAGAAAGCTACTCCCTGTTAGAGAATAAGGTTGGTAGCCAATTCTGGTAGCTAGTTCGAAGCTACCACGACGGGAGCTTCGAGTTAGAGAATAGACCCCTAGGATTGGTTTGACACAGCTCTCCACTCTATTCTTCTAGAGTGTTTAAACACACAAATATAATGGTTTAAAAGACAGTTAGTGCCTTTCATTTCCAAAGGATATGAAAAAAATGGTGCCTATCACTAAAACCTCTCTATAGTGAACCTCCATACATCAAATTGCCCGAATTTTGGTCCCCTCCATTACGATGTAAAGAGGGTTTACTGTAATAGTATTGTTTGGGTCAAGTGAAACTAAGGAGAATTTGCTTGACATTTACTTGAAAAAAAAAAGCTAATCATGGCATACCTTGTCAAATTCATCAATCAGACAGACACCTCGATCAGCCAGAACAAGGGCTCCAGCTTCTAGGGTCCATTCTCTTGAAGCGACATTGCGGTGGACGTGCGCTGTCAAACCGACAGCCGATGCACCTTGACCAGTGGCAAAAATTGCTCTGGGGGCAACACCTTCCACATACTTAAGAAACTGGGATTTGGCCGTGCCAGGATCACCACAAATCAGCACATTGATGTCTCCGCGGACTTTATGCTTCATTCCTGTGAAGTTCATTCAATAAGAAGTCAAAATTTAAAGCTGAGAAAAGTGACATTAGCACCACTTTAAGCAGAATTATCTACAGCCACTCACACTTTAAAATAAATTTATTAATCCATATTAACATTAACTGAGGGGTCCAATTACAAAATGCTTAAAATCTTTCTTGAAATTGAAAATTCTGTCATGGCAACAATTTTAATAAAGCTGTTATTTACTGAGTCTACCAGTCACTGGATGTCTCCTTTAATTGAAGAATATGGTTGACGGAAGCCTGAGATACTTGCATCAACAATCTGTAGGACAATAATGTTAATATAGCACACAGAAAATTTAATAAATGCCATGCTGTCATAATGAGAGTTCACAACCGAATTACTTCCACTATTCACAGTAGTTTGTAATGCAGAATGATTTTTTTAGGAAGTAAACAGGAAGTGTGGTAGTACCAAATCCACTCAATGCAACAGATAAAGGTTAGTAATGAAAGTAATTTTGACCAATTCTTTTCTAATGCAAAGGAACAATTCTTAAAGATATGAAATCTTCTCAGGCTTGCGACAAGGTCAGGAACTCCAAGACTCCTTGTCCAGTTCCTCATGTTCCAGTGCAACATTTCTCCATTATCCTCAGGGCTGCCAAGAATTCAGGCTAGCCAGCTAACAATTCAACAAAGACCAAGGGATAACCATGAGCAAATCATGGAATCCCATCATAAAAATGTAAGGTACAATCATTTCAGGCTCCACCAATCAAGACCACCTAGCAAAAAATCACTGACTTGAACACCTGACAACAAGCCCTGAGGACAAAGAATATCCCGCCAAAATATATTATTGGAAGTCACAGAGAGCTGAATCTGAAGCCCGAGAAGATTTCAGTGCATCAGTTCACCGGAATACATCATATCCTCATTTCTATTTGGCTTCTTTACCATATCTAAAAAAACTTGTTCTCTTACCTGGATTCTTTGGTTCTCCCCCAAACAATGACAATGCTAGGGCTTTCTTTATGTACCCATGGCCATAAATAGATGGAGCAATGCTGGCAGCAATCCTTTCTCCCACATTACGATCCTTGGCAAGGCGCGTCACAGCAGCAACATCTTCATCGGTCAATGCTTGAGCTGCAGCACGAGCATCCCGCGCCTCAACGTGATTTGCCAAAATGACAGTTGAAAACACTGGGAAGCCATGCTCCGTGTTAAGGGAGCCATCGTATGAGTGCGTGTAAATGCCCGTGATGTCCACTTCATCACCAGGCTTACACCTGTCACACAAGTCCCCAAGTAAAATACATTCCTTTGATCTGGGGATGCGACCAGCGGGAACGCGCCCCGGACATTCCTGGAGGGTTACCTTTTGATAGTTGCGATAAAGTGTTTGCTCCATGTTGACCTGAAAACAAAAAATGAAAATATTGTACCCTACATGTTGAAAAATAATAAAGTTAACATTACGTACATCTATCTTAAATTCCTCCCTATACGTCAAATAGGTACCAAGTACGGAAAACCAGATTTTGTAGCCTCTGAAATAATGATTAAAGCAACTATGTTTAAATCCACAGAATTATTTACTTGGGACTACCACACACCACTGCATCATCAACAGGTGCATACCCACTGATACTAGTAGTACTGAATAAAAAAATTCTGTGGGTTTGAACATCGTTGCCATAGAGGCTTTGAAATTAGATGTCAAATATAGGGTATCCATTGGAATTGATTTTCAATCATTACTTTATGAAGAAGCAGCACAGCACAGAAATCGTTCAAAATTGTATGGTACTGGTGGAAGATGGCATCACTTGATATGCTCCAAAGTCAACCTGTTTAAACATTCGCAGCTTAATTCAAGCCTGTTCCAGTTTTTGTTCCCTCTTTTAATCTTAGCCTTGACTTCTCTTCTGCTGCATCCTGATGTCTTGATTTTCTTTGTGTTTATTTTCAGCTGATATGTATTTACCCACTACCCTATCCATATTAACTGGTTTCTTTATCAACATCCTTCTCTGTCTCTGCTACAATGGCTATGTCATCGGTTACTCTTGGCATGCTAGTTTTTTCTCTATGGATATTCACACCCGAGGCCTTCCCTTTGATTTCATTAATGGCTTTCTCAATGTAAATGTTGAAAATTATGGGTGACAATGCCCAGCCTTGTCTCACTCCTTTCCTAATTCTTTCTTCTTCACAGCAGGGTCCTGATTTTACCAACGCTCCTTGGTTTTTGCATTAACTGTGAATGATTCTCCCGTCAATGAAAAGAACATCAATTTCTTTCAGGATTCCCAGCTTGGCGTTTCAATCCATGTATTCTAATGTCTTCCTTAAGTCTACAAACGTACCAAAAATAGGCTTGTTCTTTTCCACTCTCTTTTATATGGGTAGCCTAAGGGCCAATATTGCTTCCCTAGTGCCTTTACTTTATCTGGATCCAAATTGTTTCTCATGCAAGTACTCTTATGCTCTTCATTTTATTCTTCTATAGATGATCTTTGTCAGTATCTTCGACACATGCGTTGTCACGCTTATAGTCCTAAAACCTTCACAGTTCTCCGCTCTTTTCCTCTTCAGAACTGGGATTATACTGTTCCTTTCACAGTCCTTTGGTGGAGCATAATAAGTTATACGCTCAAGTGGTGGTAGTAGCAGTCGTTTTTCAGTCCACCACTGTGGTGAACATATACAGGCCTCTTTTTAATCAGATCCTCGTCTGATTCCCGGGTTACCCTATGGCTGCATTACAACACTAACATAACCAGATGGATCAGACTTTCGAACAAGTGAAATTACATCAAAATAATCAAATACTGGATTCTGTTAATCAAAATCTGGACGGAAAAGTTTCCAAAAGTACTTCTGATCACTATATGTCTAAGTTCTATAAAAGTTCTCAAAAGTACATCCATACACTAAGTCATCACCATTGGCCAATTTAAAGCTAATGATTGCTCTCTTCAAATCATCAAAAAATCAATGCAAAACATCTCAATCAACAAATAGTCAGAAAGAAGGTAAATGGTTCTTCAGCTTCCATCAATCATAATCCCCCCAGCATTACGAATCTAAATATTATTTTCCAAAATATCCAATGTCTGAGTAACAAAAAACATCTGTTTCAAATGAATAATTGCCCACCCGTAATATGTTTGACAGAACACTGGCTAAAGGACAATCTTATTGAAGTATTAAAACTGAAAAATTATAAATTAGGGTGTCATTTTAGCCGTAGTGTAGCCAGAAATGGTGGCACAGCCATTTACTTAAAAGAAAACTTGAATAGTATAATATCTCATAACATCTGTGAACTAAGTGTTGAAAAAAAATTTGAGATATCAGCAATCATGTTAGATAACCCACAGATGTGCACCATCTGTTGCATCTATCGTTCGCCAACTGGAGACCTAGATGTTTTCTTTAGCAAAATGGAAGTACTACTAAATAACCTTCTCCAACAGCAAAAGTTATTCATATTGGGTGGAGATTTTAACATAGATCTTCTGAACTGATCTGCACCACCCAAGAATCTACGAGATTCAAAGATATGATATTCTCATTTGGCCTAAAATTCCTGATCAATGAACCAACTAGAATACAGGGGTTATCTGCAACATGTCTAAACAATGTACTTGTACCAAATTATGTAAATTGTACCTCTTTCCTGACTCCTGAATACCTCTCTGATCATTTGGGCATTATTGTATAGTTAGAGCCATACATTGCACAAAATAACAACTGTAGATTTACAAAAAGAGTACCCTTAAATCAAAAGAGAGAACTTGAATTAATTGAATTCTTTGATAAAATGCAGTGGGAGGAGGTGCACGAGTGTGACAATGTAGAAAGGAAGTATGATATCTTTTTCCAAAACTTTCTCGATGCAGTAAATTGTATTTTACCATATGTAACATACAAAAGTGCAATTTTGAATAAAAAGAGTTATATAGACAGGGAATGTTACATTTACAAAGACCATGTACAGAAATGCTACTTACAACATAGAAATAACCCTGTGGACCAAGAGATAGAGTCTGATTAGAAAAAGGCGAAACTGGACTACAAATTGCTTTTGCAAAATAAAAAGAAGTTTTTTTATTCTACAAAAATTATGTTAACAAATAATGTTACCAAAACCACATGGGAAGTGATTAAAGAAAATACGCAAGTGACTAGCCCAAATAAGAACATAATCGCTGAAATAGAATATAATGGACTAACCAATGACCCACTTGAAATTGCAGAAAATTTCAATTCCTATTTCGTGAACCACACCAAAGATCTTAAAACAATTTCTGGAACAGCAATCGGAGATTTAAAGAATTCAAATACTCCTACTCCTAATTCAATATTCTTTGAAGAAATAACAGAAAAAGAAGTACTTAGTATTATAAACAATTTAAAGAACTCTCAAAGTAATGATATATATGGTATCAATTCAAAAATAGTAAAGGTGGTAGCAAAAAAAATAGCCAAACCCCTAACGCACATATTCAATAAATGTTATGAAAATGGTATCTTTCCAAAAAAATTAAAAATTTGCAAAATTATTCCAATACATAAAAAAGGAAACACCAAAGATATAAATACTTATCGGCCTATTTCACTTCTGCCAATAATTTCCAAAATACTTGAAAAAATCATTCATAAAAGATTAATTAATTTTTTAGAGAAATATTCACTACTTTCTGAAAACCAACATGGCTATCGAAAAAACAAATCAACAATAACAGCTATGTACGAAGTCTTACAGGAGATAAATGATCAACTAAACAATGACAAAATAGCCATAAGCTAATTCCTTGACCTCACTAAGGCTTTCGATTGTGTCAATCACAAACTCTTACTAAATAAGATCAAGTACTTAGGCATAAGAGGAAAAACATATGAACTGCTCGCATCTTATATGGAAGCAAGAAAACAATACGTACAAATAACTACCTCACACGGTATGGCTATCTCATCGGCTTAAGACTTAACCGAGGGCATCCCTCAAGGATCCATTCTAGGACCACTAGTGTACCTAATTTATACTAATGATTTTTTTGACTACATGAATACTATGCCATCCACCATGTATGCCGATGACACCTCAATGAGAATATATACTACAAACATTAATCAGGCAACAGATGAAGTCTTGGAAACCATAAGCAAAGCCAAAAACTGGTTTCTAACAAATGACTTAATAATTTATGACAACAAAACCCAGTTATTATATTACTCCGTGTCTAATTCCTTGAAACAAAAAGAAAATATTGTGAGGCTCAATAATAGTTTACCATACATCAATGTTGACAGTCTCAAGTTTTTAGGCTTAAATATAGATACTAACCTAAACTGGAGTAGCCACATTAATAATATTTGCAGTAAAATGAATAAAACTGTATTTGCTATGAGAATAATCATGGAAACCTGTTCTAAGACAGCAGCATTAACATTATACAGTGAGTCCTCGTTTAACGTCACTTACCGTTCCTGAAAAATGTGACGATAAACGAAATGACGTTAATCGAAGCATAATATCCCATAAGAAATAATGTAAAAAGTGAATATCGGCTCCTAGACCTCACAATTTCTACGTGAAAAAAAATGTTAGCGTATCATATCTGGGACATTTTTTACGATAGGAATGCCAAACTATGGCATAAATACGTGTTCCTGCCTTCATCGACGACAATAGCAGCAGTGACGTAAATCCTTCTCCATTTTTGTATCTTCCAGCATTTGCTTTTCGGCTTCGCTATGGTGGTCGCCCGGGCGAGCGTCACCTGGGCATCATCATTGCTGAAACATCGTCACAGTTATGGGAACCAAAATTATTGTGAACACGGCGAAAAAAGTGACGACAAAAACTCCGAGTTCTACACGGAAAAATACCTCGAAATCACTTTTTAGGTTCCTGAAAACCATTATGTCAAGTAAAACCTTGCGCACCTACGCAAGAATTCATTTTGCAGAAATTTTTGCTAAAACCGTAATCGCAATTAAGAATAAACACACCGTTTTACACTTCGTTTGGACTGACTGTATTACCGCCCACAAAACGAACAACCTGCAATGCCCGCCGCTTCGCCTTTTTTTTTCGCGCAAAATTTAAAAGACTTGACGTTATTGCGAAGCGTAGGTGCGATAAACGAGTGATGGTCTCAAAATTTTCATGACGCTATCGCGAAATGACGTTAAATGGGGTGACGTAGAACGAGGACTCACTGTATCATGCTAACATGCACAGCCTACGACAATATGGCATTATATACTGGGGACAAGCCTCAATGGTGTATATAGAGAGATTATTCAGGATCCAGAAAAGAGCTACAGTCGAATCCGGATTTAACGTCTTCGCATTTAACGTTTTTCCGCATTTAGCGTTTATTTTTTGCGGTCCCGATTCATTCCCTATTAGGACAATGTAAAAATTATCCGTATTTAGTGTTTCCGCATTTTGCGTTTTTCCGCATTTATGGTCGTAAAAATTTGTCCCGCTCAAGATTTATTTGCCCGATTTAACGTTTTTTCATGACAGTTCATCAAAATCTTCGAATTTATGCTCATCAACAAGAACAGTCTCATGAAAGTTTACCAAGAGTCTATAGAATCTATCGGGGAACGCTTCTTCAACTGCTTTCTTCCGCGAGCGCAGCGCTGCGACCTTCAACTCGCAAGTAGGGTGATTAGTCTTCTCGTAACGTTTCGCTCCCCTTCTGATCCAAACACCGGGCACTTTTTGTATCAGATTCGATCTAATGGAGCAAAGTCATCCCTTAATAACCTCGAACTACCTTATCCTTCACTTCTTGAACTTGACTTCGATGATACGTGACGACTGATGACACGAGTTATCCTCCGCTAGGGCCGCTGCAATAATGGTTTTCTCGTAATGTTTTCAATTGATGGCTTATGCTCCTTTCAACTCTACTCCCAACGGGCAGTCGATTATTAGCCCAATATTTTTCCAGTCGGCTACTTTCTCTTTTCAAAAGAGGAGACCCAATATCAATTGCACAGTTCACTAGAAGATTCTTTCTACAATCCATTTGAAGGTCAGTTTCCACGGAGGAACAGCGAAAGAACAGAGGAAGTGTTTCCCCTGTCATGACCGTGAGTGAGAGCATTCTTTCCCTGCGGAACAACATTATTTTACATCGTAGTTTAGATATCCCGGAGCAAATTTATCGACATGCGGCTGGTTGATATCGCTGTCGATTCAAAAATATTTATCGGGTGCTAATTAATGTCAAAAGAGAATGACAATCGGAGTTTTGACGAACTATCACGGTCCAAGACTCTAAATAAATCGCTCATGCTGGAAAAAAAATCACCGCATACTCACGGTAAAATAGATGAGCGCGGAAAAATACAAAAATCCGGCAGGTATCCCATGGTGGTTGACTTCGACATCATAACCCTGACGAAATTGCCAAACTCCAGAGGCACTGACAATTTTTCGGATGAAATCCAGTTCTGTTGAAGATTAAACCTTTTCACTTAACAGAGTTTAGCTAATCGTCATTCAAGGTCCAACCAAATTTTATTAAAAGCTGCCGAGAAACAAGGCGAGTCGGAGCCAAGGTGATCAGCGCGCCGCGTAAGCAACTTCTCGCGGCTCCATTCGACCTGCATAAGGCCGCGGATATATGACAACGAATCTGGTGTTATCATCGTGTTAAATCACCATCGACTTGTACGCATACTAGAAATAAGATTCTTCTTTTTCGGATGACCTCGAAATCCAAAATGTGTGCATAGGAGGCTTTTTAAAGGCTCATAAATCCCTTGTTTCGCCGAGGCAACAGAAAACGTTAAGTTGGCAAAATTCCAGAAAACCTCCGTTTTACTAGATATTCGGTAGTTTATAATTCGAGATTAGCGATCTTCTGCTGTCCCTTTATTTCACTCATCTTTAATGACGATTTTTTGAGAACCTACTTACACCTTTTCTTATTATATTAGAAATGCTATAGTCACCTACAGGTCACTTTTACAGAAAAAATTCTAAATTTCATCGAGATCACTTAATTATGCATAAAAATGGAATCACTAATGCGCACAGTAATAATCCGTGTGGGAATGCTTTTAAGTTGATGTTTATTAGAATTTTCTTAAAATATTTCATTAAAACAATTGTCATCCTCTCATTACTTATTTTTACTACCCATTTTTTTTAGCCGATTCCTGAAAAGTATTATCCAACCTTCATAGGGCAGAGAACATTTCATTAAAGAATTTTTTGCTGCATTCAGCACCTTTTAGGCACTTGAAATAATATTTTTTATTCATAAAAAGCCATTCCAATCATTACAGACCCTAAAACCTGAAAAAAATGGCAGGTCCTCATTTAGTGTTTTTCCGCATTTAGTGTTTTAAATTTTGTCCCCCCTGAAAAACCTTAAATCAGGATTCTACTGTATACGGGTCTTAAATGACCTGAAGTCATGTGAATCTTGCAAAAATTATTTCATCAAAGATAGAATTCTAACTCTTCCCTGTATTTACATACTTAACATAATTATATTTGTTAAAAATAACCCTCATCTGTACACACCACATTTGAGTTGTCACAAATACCAAACCAGACATCCTAATAATTTTAATAGTATATTCCACAAAAAAGCATTTTATGAAAAAAGTGTACTTTACACAGGAATTCAGTATTTCAATAAGGTACCAGACACAATAAAAACAATGAAAGATAATAAGATATTCTCTTCTGTGATTAAACAAATTCTTTGTAAAAAGGCTTTTTATTCACTAAATGAATTCATAAATGACAAAAATGCCTTCACATTATAGGTATAATTATAAACCACAGGATTTTGAATCCGAATATTTGTAGGATGACAATTTTATAATGTAATATTGTATTTTGATTGTAATGTATATTGTGCCTTGGTGTACACCATAGTGCATATATCCTTTACTGACTTTATGTACTTGATCATTGCTATTGACTTGCCTTGTAAAATTGAAGGTTAATAAATTTATTATTATTATTACATTATTATGCTCATGCTCATCATATGTGCATAATTATGAACGCCCATCATAAATCAGCTACACTGGTAATATGAAATTATTAACACTTAATATGCATCAACCAATGCCTGGCCACACTAATTTTTTTGGATTCCACTACATTAGCTCTAACTCAATCATCCCAAACCACGCCATGTTTTATGAAGAAGCTCATCTTAATTCTGATAACATTTTGTTTAATGGAAAACTTACCATAAAAGGACCAGTGCTCTGACATTCTGGACAAGATCCAGGCTTCACTTCATTACTCTGGCTTTGAGCAAAAGGTCCAAGAACATAACCACACTTATTACAATCATATTTGACAACTGAAAGTTGTGGAAGAATCCCAGTGCTAGCTGTCACAACTCCCACAGTCCTCACCAACTGGTTCAAGTGAATTTTCCTGAAAAGGTTGAAAATATTCCGGAATCACTGGTGATATAAGTTGAAAATGCATAAAGAAGATTGAGGAGGCTCTGAAAATAGACCCAAATGGTATAATGAAGTTGTAACTCAGTAAATCATCAGCCCCTTCATCTATGCAATACACCCATGCCTCGCTTAGTGCAATTTCGATTATATGGTTGGAAAAAATACCCCAGTGACGCCAACCCACGCTCCTCTCTGTAATTACCTCTGGTTTTTCCCCTATCCCTTCCCACCTTCTCCCCTCCCGTCACTTACCTCTCCCCTCCCCTTTCCCCTCCAATCACCTGACCACAGAGTATATATCCTGGCAAATTCTTATGTGCATCACTAGTCTTGAAAATGGTACAGTGTAACCGAAACTAGTCGGCAATAAAGTGTGTGTTTTGTAGAAAAGCAAAGTAATTTCATTCCAACCACATAATGGAATTCTACAAAGTAAAGGCCTCAACAATTCAGTGCAATTTCGATTGATACAGCGCAAATTCGTTTCTCAGGGAAACATCACAATGCAGGGTAGCCTAATCAAATAACTTTTACGCTCTCATGATAAAACGTGAACTTGCGCTGAGTACACACGAAATTGCAATCATTCTACACATATTAGTAGTATTGCATGCCTCAAATCTTCTTCTCTCTCTGTTTATATATCTCTTTGTTTACACATTATTCGAAATCCATTGCTGCGCAATGACCAAAAGCATTGCTCGACAAGTGGTCCAGATAGCCGGCCTACCGAAGTAATTTATCTCGTCTCCTTAACAGAATGACATTAGTTAATTTAGATGATTAATTAAGTGTGGAGCTAGTGAAATGAGTTTTTTTTTAATCAATACGGTTTGAGACGTAATTTTTGCAGTCATAGATTATTGGGCGATTGACTTCCACGCAGAGAATCTATGCCGGCTAGGCTAAAGCCTTCAAGCGGTCATCGGCATTCACCCAAGTGGGAGAAATGGAGTGGTGGCCAAGTTGTGCATGAATGGCATCAACTCGTAAAAGGGTCCACTAGAGAGTCTCAAACACAATGGCTTCATTCCCTTCTAGCTGTTGTAGGCCTTCTGCATCTTAGGAATACAGTGAAGCAGTAGGAGGTGCTCAGCAGCAGGAGGTGATTTCAATAGAGCCATACAGAATAAAAACCAAGAGGACAATGGCAAATTATAGGAATGCAGGTAGAAAAATTAAGAAGTTATCAATAAAAAGCATAAACCTAGAAGAGAAATTGAAAGTGATCAATTGCTTTGAAAATAGAGAGTGTCAAATCAATATTGTGCGTTTATAAGTTTAAACTCACGACGTCTTATTCTGAATAAAGACGAAGATAAAACATCAGTGACCTCAGCCACACCAACTTCAACCAAGCAGTCAACAATACGAGAAGTTCATTGTGAATCTGTACAAAGAGACAAGGGTGGCAATCACTCCCACACATTTAGTGAAAGCTCCGGTTGGTTTCAGAATTTTAAACAGCAAACAGGTATTTTCAGTTGCAGTGATATCTGGTGGATCTGCAAGTGCTGATAGCGCAGTCACCGCAACATTTTCTGATGAACTCCAAGCTGTGATTGAATGGGCCTCCTTTCCCCATCAACTAGTTATTAGTGTTGATGAGAAGATATTGTTTTGGAAAAGAATGCATCTCGTTCATTCATTTTCAGGGAAAGAAAACCTGAGTCAGGTTTCAAAGCATTTAAAGACTGTTTCACGTAGCTACTAATGCCTCGGAGGACTTCAAATTAAAATGATTTATCATTCATAAACTCCACTAGCTATGAATTGGTATTCAAAGTAATATTTGCCTGTCATTTCGCTGAGCGACAAAAGCGCCTGGGTGACACAATAATTGTTATTTGACCGGTTTGAAAAATCGTCAACTGCCGGCAATGCATTACATACCCCTGAGATAGCATATGTTAGCCCATCCGCACAACTGGAGGGAATTTCAAAAGCACATACAAATTTTTTTTAACGTGAATAAAAGTCTTTGAATGCGTGCCTACTTTCTTTAAAGATATTTCAAAATATAAACGTTACTATAAATATGGTTTTTAAGGCTATTTACAGGAATATATATGGTTTATAGGAAATTTGATACTCAACACCTATGCTACCAGGAACGCATCCCTAACTTCCCAATGCTAAAATGCTCACATATAACACAAACATCCCTTGCGCTAACCGAGGCATGAGTGTAAATGTATTTCCACTGCATTGCAATTTTCGCAGAAACACAACGCTCCATTTCCAATGCGCAAAAATTTCATGCATTACAGAGGATACAACTTATCTAAAATAGCAAAGCATCATTGAGGGGTGGGGGAAGAAGGTGATGTATCCAAAAGCATGTTACCTGAAAGTTCTCAACTCTTCAATAAGAGGTAATTCTGATATCCGGACGTGTATTTCAGACGATACACGCTCGTACTGAGGATAGATGTTCAGCACAAGTTCTTTAGCTACTTCATCAAATATGGCCAGCATTTCCAAGGGTGCTTCTGGAAGGAAGTATGCCAGAATCTGCTCTTTGCAAGCAAGAATAGGAAATTCAACCACAAAGCTGGACTGATTACCTGAAAATGTCAACAATTCAGAGAAAAATATACATATAATGATTTTAAAGATGGGCACCTCGAAAAAACTAAATGTTTCCAACGTTTGTAAAAATCTTTTTTCATTTGGCTCAAAAAGAACATGAACAAATGTTTTTCAGTGACTTGATAGAATATATTTTTCATAAAATATAGTGTCAAATTAGTACCCTGAATGTAATTACCGTGACTGCCATGCCTTTTAAATACGATCAGCTTCTACCGTAAGATCCTTCATTAATTCCTTAATTACCAGTCCCCAAGATTGACTGCCTGACATGTATTTAATAGTTGCCATACATGACATTGTAAATACCTTATGTAATAATTCCACATAATAGACATCCATGTTCCACATCATAAATAATACTAGGAAATTATAGCATATAAGTGTATATTTCTTGGGAATAATATAAATGATCAGAGAAGATGAGGAGAGAGAAAAAATGTAAATAAACCGTTTTAAAAGAAAAAAAAAATGTTTTTCATTTGACACTTTAAAACATCCAAGGGGGAAAAAAACTGTTTCTCTGTATCACTAGATTTATTGCGCAATTTAAGGGAAATTCTTAATATGATTAATCAGAGATTGGACAATTTTTCAATCATCTCATTTTTTGCACAATGCGTTTTGTTGATCAATACAACATTCACAAATGCACTGTTTCACCATTGATCTTGGTAGTCCATGGCAACAGCTATATTTATCACACCATCAGAGACATCATCCCCTGTCCGCCACACAGTTTGAACCATACCTCTCCCACCACCCAACTGACACTCCCAAGTTCCTCTCGCTCCAACATCTTGCAATTTTTCCACGGCTGGCAAACCCTTTCAAGCACAAGCCATAAAATGGATCAACACAAAGGAGAATAAGGACTTCCGAATAAACTAAAAATTCATCCTGATGATCTATAACATGGCCCCACAGTAACAGTGACAGTGCAGTGGTACCCTCAACCCCCTCCTCACCCCTTTCTTTGAAAGACTTAAAAAAAAACAAGAACCTTTCTCCAACTACCCTCTAGATAACCACTCTCCGACACCCATAACTACCCTTACCTATAACCCCTCCCCTTTAGTAAAAACGAACCAACTAAAGGAAGAACTTAGTTAATTACAGAGCACTTGTGAATGTTGTAGGCAAGGAGACTCAATTAAAGGAGGCTCGAGAAAATGGCACATGACCATTACATCTGTTGCTGCTTCACACACACATCATATGATCATAAATATTGACCGCATGGCGGCGCTTATAGGAGCTTTATCTTGTTCAGTGTGACTTTTGCCATTGACTGAAGTGGACTCATGATCACCATCTACAATCAGTTTTTTTGCAGTGATTTTCTTAATGAGTCATAGATTAGGTTTTTTTTCAGCTTTCATGATGTGACCTAACATGAGCTGCAGTGAACCTGGGAGGAGAGGATGCTATGAAAGTCAACCGAGATGTAATAAGGAGTTGGACATTTGTCTTCAAGGAGAGGGTGAGTGAAGTACCTATTTAAGGTAGAAGGGTTTGGTGGAATTCTTTAAAATTAAAACACAGGTCTCCTATTTAAGAGCAGGGTGGCGAAAGGGGGATCACTGGTGCATTAGATATGAATTCGTCCCAAAAAAAAATCACCAATTCAATCTGAACTGACTACCCTGTGATTGTCAGCAATGATTTTACATTGTGATCGATGACAGAAAAGATCGGAAAGTTCCATTTTAATTTAAAAATTGTCTTGCATGCGTTAAATGTGTGTTTGATATGATTTATTGGCTCAGTTACATATTAATGCAGTGTATTTCCTCATGAAAAGTTGATATGGATGACTGGTAGCGCTGCGAGTGGCAATTTTTGAAAAAATGTAAAGGCGTGTGGAGCAACAATAAATTCTAGTGACAGATATCAGTATCCTCAAGTGTCATATTCACGGTTATAGCATACAAAAAAATTCATCATGCACAAATAAATAAACTGGAAAATTGTGCTAAGTCTAACTTAATAATTACAGAGGAACCTCAGGATCAATTATACCCAGTGAAGATTGGAAACAAGTTTCTTTTCTCATACACATTAAATACACACTATTTATTCACTTACTCTCGCACATTCGCCTTATTCGATCCTTGTATATGTAGTGTCCTTTAGGATTGACGAAAGTACGCAAGAAACTTTTGAAACGGTTGGCAATTTCAGTCCTTGGTCCCAGCATAGAAACCCACTCCTTCGTAGAATAACCTTTTGTGTCCTCTAGATTTTCAATTGATTCTATGAGCTGTAAAACATGAAATTGTGATCAAGATTACATTATTTTTTAAACCAAAGGAATTAATGAAGGTGTACGCACAGTACGCATACCTCTGCCTCGTCCACATCCCCAGTTGCGGCCTTGTCTTGCATCCGACGTTTCCGACGGGGCACATCCTCATCATCACTGTCCTCTGTTTTAGAAATAAAGAAAGAAAATTGAAACAACATAAAAGCAAAGGAGGCGAGCCTGAAATTACAAAACCTTTCATCCCAATGATTAAACAATGCAATAATGAAAACTACGAGCAATGGTACTAACCATATATAAGTTCTCGATCTCCTCTCCTCATGAGCAGCCCAGCCTCACGGTCGCGCCGCCTCATGGCCATCTCAGCAGCTGCTCGATCCGTCTGAGATATCACGTCGTAATCGTCGTCGTCCACCACGCTGGCTTCATAGCGATCCAGGGATGGTCTTGGAGCATAATCTCTGCAAACCATGCACAATAAATTAGGCAAGCACTAAGGCAAAAATTATCACATTAATAATTGAAAAGGTAATCACAAAATAGGAAGCATACTTCTTGCAATTAAAATTCTTCAGTGCAGTGAACATTAGCATTCAACTAATACACTGTTATACGAATTTTCTCAGCCCCTAGCCATTAGCCCTGAAAGCAAAAGCTTATGCCAGTCGACAGTTTTGCTTGGGACAGACCTCCCAGCAAGACAAACAGTTGAATATTCTTCCAATACTTCGCAACAATGTATGCTTAACCCCTCACACTGAAAAGACGAGTCTAGCTCATCATGAATTTTCGATGCCAAACGGCTTAATGACGAGTGTATCTTGTCATCGGATTTTCATAATGTTAGCACTCTTTAGAGGAACAATTTAATTATTTTGAAAGCTTAACTACGCTAAAACATTCATAGTATACAAAAATAATTCATATTTCATGAAACATGACGCATTGGAAGGATTAAAATGATTTTATTCGAGTAGTGATAGCTATGTTCTCCATGTATAATAATCACATTATATTCCACGGTTCTACGTTGATTACAAATTATAATTTCATTACCTATCATTTAAAAGAGAACCACAGAAAAAAATAGACAATATGAGCACGATATTCAGAAAATTAATTGAAGTGGAAGGGGTTAACTGCTGTGCCTGAGTAAGAGGCATATATACCTTCCATATTATTTCTACCGTATAGATACCTTTTTCTTAACTTATACGCAACCAAACTCTACAAATGAAGTACCAAAATGCACAGAATTTATCAGAGAACTGCGACGGCATATCTTACTTCCTAAATATTGCTATTGTTTCCTAAGATTGGTTTTTAAATAGTAAAAAAAAAACCTGTAAATATTCCTGACGTTAACGGCGCACAAACTGATACATTTGTTCATTTGCAACAATATCTCGCATTCTTTAAATAACTTTTATCAAAATGAGGCTGATTCCACATTCAAGTCTCCTGTTGATACGTAAGTATGAGTAATCATGTGCGTTTAACAGAGGATAGTGTAATTACTTCTAATGTTGCATTTAAAAAGGTCCTCTGACCTCAATTTGCACATGAAAATTTCAATTAAATTTGTAAATAAGACCCTGCCTTTTTTTCCTACATTTTAAAATTAGAAACGCACCTATCCCTCTGTGGACCTGCATTGAAAAGAGCGGGCGCAGCACGCTCGTATTGTATTAATATCGGAATATTCCTTCCCTCATCCCCTTCTCACCATTTGGTACGAGGTATATATATGTGCTAAACACCTCAGAAAATCCAACACATTATGTAATTTGGCATGCCGGCCAATGGCAAGCCTCTCCCCAGAAAAGAGACATGGACAATGCAAGGGGAGTCACCTACAACAGTGACTACTTTCACAAGTAAAAAATAATTCGGAAAACTTAAAAAAATTACATAAAACCAGTAGAATTTCCATTACATAATAAAGTTAATCTTGTGCAATTTTTATGGGATCATTATTTTCCTAAATTCAATTCCCAAAAAACAAGCGTAAATCTTAAACAAGGGTGCACAGTACATGACAATTCATATAAAATAGGGCTAATGAATTGAAACTAAAGAAATACTTAAAACGTACGCTTCCATGTTGTCGCCAAACAGCTCCTCGCCATCCTCTTCCTCTTCTTGCAGGGCGCGCTCTTCATCGCCCCCCCCTCCCCCAATCAACTCACTCTCATCTTCAAACGGCTCGAGATCTTCTCGAGGAGGCGATGTCATCGCATACCTCTCAGCACCCTCTGATGCAGCTGGGGACGATGCATCACCGTTTTGCTAGTCAAACACAAAACATATTTGATTACCACTCCATAAATAATTAATATGTACAAAAATAAAACAATTGTGCATGGAAAAAATTAGATCTTTACACAAATGAAATAAATCCTCTTTAAAATTAAGAACTCCAGTTATACTTGGTAATCACATATAATGATCCAATTACACAGCAGAATTCATGTTTTATTGTAGGCATGTACTGTCTGAGTTGGACTAGGCTCACCTAAGAAGTAGATTATTAGAAATCACAGAGCTACGGTATAAAAACACCGTACAACTGGCAGGGCTGAACTATAGAGAGAGTACTGTAAAGCTCTATCAAGCATTTGATTCACAAAAGAAAATCCATAAATGAAATAAAAAAGAAAGATTATGTGCATGAAGATAAGGGAAGAAAAATACGTAACAAGCGTTAAGGCCGTTTTACACTGAGCACGGAATTGTGCAGGTTAGAGCTGCATTAATTTCTAAAATGGCGTGGAGTTGCACAAATGCATGAACGAAATTAGAACGGGCTATTTTGCCGTCTCGCATCCACGCATTCTCGCTTGTGTTCTAGGAATTCTAGTTGTCAGATTGTCTTGTTTCTAGTACGTCAGATTGCGCAATTCCATGTACCGTGTAAAACGGCCTTTACATTTCGTAGCTTCTGTACATGAATTGGGCAAGATGAGCCGTGTGAATACAAGGAACTACGGTAGACCACTTACAATCCATTGTCCTCCAAAGTTTATTTCTTTACCTCACTCAATAGATTTGTTGATTGAAAACTAAATTTTGATATTAACTAATGTGAGGGCAGCAGCCTTGCTTATCCCTTTACCTGTTCGCCAATGCACATTTTAACAGCCGCCTTCGGGATTTTGTACACTTCCTTTATTTGACTCCAATATCAATATAGTAAGAATATCCATCTGCTAATCCAATTTAACCCTGTCATATGCTTTTCCAAATCTACCTTTTCCTCTTTATCTTCCTCTAACCACCGTTAGTAGCTCAAGAGTTCCCCATGTTCCCTTCACTCTTTTTGAGACAAACTTCTCCTCTCTAACATTATCTCCCATTGTTTCGAGTACTCTTGGGTTCGAAGAACTAGATATATATTGGAATAGTTGAGATTCAGGGACTACGTTTGTTTACATGTAATAAATGGACAAATCTACTAAGAAAAAGAACTATAATCAATATTTTGGCTGCATGTGAAAAAAGGTACAGTTATTCTCCTGCTTCTGCAGCTAAGTGGTTCGCACCAACTTTCCATTTTCCATGCCTCTTGGGTCACGCCACGTCCAAATCAGCCAGGCCCTCACACTCATTGGATTGGCCCCCTTGGATTTTCATGAAACTTGCTACAGACACTCATTTTGGTATGAATAAAGATTGTGCATAATTTTAGTGTTCTAGTGTCAACAGTTTATAAAATATGAGAATCGGTTATGACATCTAGAGTGCCACAACATGAATGCATGGTGATTTTTACTTTTATCCTTATCTTCTTATCATATGATTTTTTTCACAGGAGCCTTTGCTCATACATTGATGATTATTTAAAAATGAAACATGAATTTGCATTTGCATGGCCATTTTCTGTGGATGCAAAGAAAAAAATGTCCCATTCCTGTAGGAAGAAATGTCATGTTTTTTTTGCAGCTAAAATGGCATAATTATGCAGAAATTGGCTACCACCAGATACCTGAATGCAGTAAAAAAATATTAGTGAAGTGAACTAATATGAGCATTGAAAATAAGATTGAAATTGAAGAACAAGAGAAATTTCGTTCCTTTAATTGAAGCAGTGAGGATTCCTGAGAAAATGCCTTTGACATTAGAATACATTCATTCCTGTTATGCTATTACATTTGGTTTTGAAATTCTCTTTCCTTAGCCTAGGATTACAATAAATGCAATAGTTTACCAGGGCCCATATACTTGTTTATTCCAAAAACAAATACTCCTTTAGCTCAATTACTGCCAATAGCATGAAATATAATGCTGGAAGGGTACAAATTTGGGTAATGAAAATTAGCAATTTTATCTGGTGACAAGTATAATGGGTAGTTATTCAGAACAGTAGTGCGGGACTTAAGATTTTTTCTCAGGACCTTTTGCTAACTCATTGATAATTATTTGAAACTGAACCATGAGTTTGTATTTGAATGCCGGCCTCGGTAGCGGCGGGGCAAAGTCCTCGCCTACCAAACGGAAGGTCGCAGGTTCGAGTCCCGCCTGGGTAGGTTGCCCTTATCCAGGGCATGGTTGTGTGTGATAGCTGTTGTTTCATGTTATACCCCCCTATGTAAAAGGCCTTAAGTGAGCTGTTTTTGGGATGATGAAAAATAAATAAATGGCTTTCTCTGGGGATGCATACATTTACAGGCAGCTCTTGAGCCATAGAAGTTCACAAATGAAAAGAGGAAGTGTTTGTGTTGCACAGTAAAAGGGGCCCCGGAGTGAATGGATGGGCCTACAGGTGCTGTGAAACAGGGTGGGAGGAATGGGGATGGGTCATAGATAAGGAGGGGGTTAGGAAGAGGGTGGGGAGGAATTACGGGTTGTGGGAGGGCTATGAGTGGAATTGTTTTCGTACATTATAGTTTTCTGCACCTCAATTTATTTCATGAATTCTAATTTACCATCTACTGCAATTTCGGTAGTCATATAGCCACATTATTTCAGGGAAATATGGCTGAAGATCACAGACAAAACCAAAATTTTAATACATTCGAGACGTTATCTTATATTTTGGGTGCCACAACCTTCGATCGACATAATTTTTTAGAGTTTTATTGGCAATATTATTCATTTATTACTACATCACCGAAACCAGCACTATTCGGCCTTTACATCGGGGTTTTAGTGAGGACATATATTTAACGTACGTATACCACCATCCACGCCCAAAGGATAAGGGTAATTTACCCAGGCGGGACTCGAACTTAGCGACCTTTGGATTAGCAGGCGAGGACTTCACCCCGCCGCCATCCGAGGCCAGCAAGAGAACTTACTATGAGAAGAAGATGATACCACAAACTTTGAATGTGGCCCTAGTGCCTAAGAATACTGTTTAGAGAATATTTGGCTACACTTCAGTTCGCCGTATGCGATTCAATAAAAAAAATGGATAGGCACAAACTGACCAAAATTTTCATAAAATACAACATAAACATTTCAATATATACATATTCGAGGCGAAATTCGCGTCATCATCTTTTTTAACAAAAAGTAAAGGGCACTCTCGGACCAGAAATATGGATAGCGTGGTAACCACAGGTGGCCATGATATCTCATACCCTCGACTGAATCCCTTTGTATGCCTTCAATTTTCTTAACTTCGAGCGAGTGAACGTAACAACAATAAGACAACTACATAGCGGATAACAGAAACAATCGTAAAGAAGAAAGCAAAAACACATTCTCACTTGTAGCGTCTGCTAAACAAACTTTACATGCATGAAATAATAACACCATTACCGTTGAGAATATGGCCTGAATATTCTACCTAATATGCTCGTAATATCTTGGCAATTAATTATTTTCCACGGGCAAGAGACGGAAAAAAATTATTTGAGCGCATGATATCGATTTAAAGGCTTGAATACATAAACATTGAGAATAAACATTAAAGTTGAACTCACCGACATCCTGATAATTGAGACACTCGCAAACTTTCCGATACAGTGAAAACCGCGGGAAAATTTGCGCTGGGTGCGCTCGAAACGTTTTAAAAGTACGATGCCTGCGCTTACAACAAACAAGTGAGAGCAGATAATGTCTGGCTGATCAATTGTAAACGTATGTGTGTTTGTGATGTTTAGATTCCTCGATTTACTCAATTTTGATATTCACATTGGTTCTTCAGTGTAATATCTTGAGGTAAACTGTGTGCTTTTAAATGAATTTTGAATGGATTGCATGAGTGCCAAAGGTAATCCTCGTGGAGGTAATGAAGCTACACGATACATCGGTGTACGGCCTCAGAAATCGCACGGGCCTCACCCAGTTCTGTAAAGTTGGAATAATCTGGTAAGTTTTTACTGAGGTTTGTGAATCATGTGTTATGGATTTCCGATATAAGAGCGTATTTATTCGCTTTTCTTTAATATATCGGATGCATTGGTAATTTTTTCTTTGTTTTTACCCGTAGGAACGTAAAATGATGCGCTTAAATTTGAAAGTTTTATTACTCGTATTATGTGCCATCGTAATTTTAATAACACTGTCGCTGTGGGCAAAATGTGGCGATCCTCTCATTGGAAAACATTTATATTCTCAAGGCTGGAATGGAAAAAAGAGTCATAGTTTACAGGTAATTTAACTAATTAACGGAATATTTCGTTAACGTCTCATGAAGGACCAACTTTAATTTCTTCCATTACTTAATTGCAGAGGTTGCAGGAGCAAGATGACTCTTATGTTGGAGAGCCCGCTGATCGAGGGAATAATGATTTACAAGGCTATGAAGAAATTGATTGTCATATCAATGGGGAATATAGTGTAAATTGCCGGAAAGAAGGGGAAGAAATATATGTGCCGTTCTCATTTTTGCATAAATATTTCGAGGTATAATTATCCTGAGCACGCGCTTGAAAGTTTTTTCTTCTGATTTATCCTATAGTTTTCTTAAACATCTGTTTTTAGTACTGAGCAAATAAATAATTAACGGCGCTGTCGTAAATTTCAGGTTTATGGAAAGCTTGCAACATATGATGGTTATGAAAGATTTGAGTGGTCGCATAGCTACTCAAAAGTGTACATACCCAAGGGCAAATATGATCCCAGAGGAGTATTTATGTATTTTGAGAACTACAATGTAGAAGTACGTGATCGTGTGAAGTGTGTGAGTGCTATTGACGGTAAGTAAACAACAAAGGAGGATGAGAAACTATAGGAACCTCAGAATCATTTTTTCAACTCCAGAGGTTACTACCACTTCCACATTTTTTGTGGGACCTCATCCCTCTTGTACTTAGATGTAGAGATACATACTGCTTTTATTCCAGCACAGTCATAATTTTACTTATCAACCTCTTGAATTATTAATTATTGTGTTTCTTTTTGGAGGTTACGGAAAGGTTAGAGTGAGCACTAATCTTGGCAAATATATGTGCCGAAACTTTTATGTTTCCTGGGAAGTGATTGGGTAATGAGGATCGCACAGGTTTTGCAATGGGGTCCTACGCATGGGCTAGCTAAAGTGTTGGTTTGGTGGTTTTAAGGATGAAAGGCAAATTTTGTGGCCGTCGTGAAGGCTTAAGGATGGGCAATAAGTGAAGATTTTTCCAGTGGTGAGGGCGTTAGAAAGAAGAGGAAAGAGGCTTTCATTAATTCTATTCAGAGCTTGCACGACAGGGAAGTGTACGACTTACCTTTTAACCACTCGTAAAGTAAGAAAATGTTATGTACGATCTTTAAATGTATTTTTCATATTGCAAATGTGCAATTAATGCTGTGACCTCGTGTACAGTTGAATATGTACAGCCCATGGGAACCAGAGATTTCGTCACTTTCAGGCATATTTACCCCACGAGTAGTCAAGGTTAAACTGGGAAGGAAGGCAACAGGGGAAGTTGAAGCAGGGGCGAAGGAAGCAGAGATTGCACGAGTCTATTGCCTGCCTGCATAAGCAGTTTGCTGGATTATATGTAGCAGGGGGAATATGAATATAATCTCATTATCACGGCTAAAAAGATTGTGGTTGGGTGAAGAAAGCTATCAATGAGTCCGGGAAGCACTCTAAAATATCAGACAATGTGCATAAATAATAATATATATTTTTTGATTTATGTAAATCATGAACATAACAAGAAATTACAGTGAAAGTTTGGATTACCCATGTTTTCCAACTATTCGTGCCGCCTCTCCCCATCAATATGCTGGATAGTCTTTGGGAGTTTACTTTGTATACCAAGGAACAAATTTCTGCTTACCTCTCAAGCATAATTCACAAAATGAATCATATGTATACATAACAGGTTTATGTAAATTACTTTCTTCCACTTCCCGATCACAAAGAGTTAGATCACTTTCTACCTTTTTCATGTATGTACATACTTTGGTGCGAAAGATCCACAGAGAAAAAATCATTCGCCTTGACCGGGATTCGAACCCGGATTCCCCGATTTCCAGTCGAGTGCTTTAGCCAGTTAAGCTACCGAGGTGTCATTCTTCACACTACGGATGTCCGGTAGTGTCCGAAAATATCCACGGGGAAGAATGACGCCTCGGTAGCTTAACTGGCTAAAGCACTCGACTGGAAATCGGGGGATCCGGGTTCGAATCCCGGTCAAGGCGAATGATTTTTTTTCCGTGGATCTTTCGCACGATTGTGCATTGCGGGTGACTCCCGTAAAAGTTATCACCGCAGCTAGTCCCGGTATACTTTAAACTATGTACATACTATTGTTGTTCCATCGAGGTCAGAGGACTGGACCTATTTGCCTTGGGCTCCTCTTTGATCCCTAGAAAATTCTTGGTGATGTCACGGCCTCCTTAATTTGTTTTTTGGAAGGTCTCCAGCAGAGTCTTGATTTTCAGAGTGTTTTACGTTGAACAGTAAATTAAGGCTTATGCAGAACTTTGTCCCTTGGAGCAAGTCTGTGAGTTGGTGGGTGAGTGTGGTTTTTGTTTTGCATTGTTGGTATATTTTCCTTGGCATGAGTGCGATCTGTGCCGTAGGAGAAACCTGAGCGTGTGCATGGTCGAGGCCTACGCAGATCCTGCCTCTGGACAGGGTGGTCATCAGGCTTAAATTTTTCCCTGTGCTCCTTCGTGAAGGCCTGCATTGCAATTGAAACTCCTGGATTGAGGAGATTGCTCTTGTGCATTGTAGCATCTATCATCCCTTTCCTCTTACCTTTGTGAGTGGCAGTGACCAGCCACCTGTGTCAATAGAAAAAAATATTTAATTTAAGTCACAATGCTCACGCGTGCTGGCTCACCTTGGCAGTGTGCTCCAAGGGGCATATCTGCTCAGGGTGAAACTTACTGTGAGTGAGCAAATGCATCAATTTATTTCTAAAGTTGTTTTATATTTCTGGAGTTATTTGCGTTGATATCCTCAATTGCCTTCCTTTATACCTGATCCTTCCTTAATGTCAATTGTTGATTCATGCCATAAGTTTTGCCAAAGAAAAAATTAACTAAAGATGCTGGACTAATTGTTTGTTTGCAGATGAGAGGTCTTTTTATCCTGACCATTGAAATAACTATGTCAGTGCCGTGTAGTACCTAACATGATGTTTCATGAATGTTTATTATCTGACAGGTGTGCCTGTGTCAACGCAGTGGGAAAGTCAAGGCTATTATTATCCAACACAGATAGCGCAATTTGGGTTGGCTCATTACAGTAAGAACTTGACAGAACCGGAGCCGAGGAGAATGACTTTGGAGGATGGCAATCGAGTGTTGGCTCAGTGGCAAACGCAGCATTCTTCATCTTTCTCTCGTGTCCTGGATCCATCTCTTGATTCCTATGTGTTGAAGTTCAACTCTGCTGGTAAGTGAAAATTCTTTTTGAAAGGCTAAAATATTTTTAAATTCGCAGTATTTGTTTCTTTTTAAAACACACTCTTTTTTGTGCAATATTTCTGTGATTTGCTGAAATCAAAAAAGAAAACCTGTCTGTATTGTTCTTTTCTGAAAAGTTGATACATTTATGTGCAAAATTTTAGAAATTAAGATTGGACAATAGAAGAGTAGAAAATATATTTCCGGGCAGAAAATTGTGTAATGAACCAAATTGTGACACATTTTATTTCACGTTACTTTAAATAATTGCTTACTCATTACAGAAGCTGTATCACCATCAGGTGTAAGCCTTAAATTGGATCATGTTTTGGATTTTGTTCTCAGTCTCGATCTGAAAATGAAAGGCAATGGCAGCTTTACAGTTACCCTTCAAAGTAGAGAGAAGAGAGAAGTTTTTCACCTGCATTACATTTGCTCAGACCTACTCATTTCTGCTGAGGTTGGTATTTTATGAATGTGATCAAGATTAGGGATTGAGTATTGAACTAATTGTGACACAGTCCCCTTGCTTAACTCATGCATTAATGCAGTAACTCAACCATGGAGTACGTTACCTGCTATTATGGAAATTCTGTTCACACGAAGGACACATTTGTCATGAAAAAATCATTTGGCTTAGCTGGGATTATGTTAATTTGATGCAAATACTTTGTCTTTGCGTGAGTCACTGCATAAGAAGTCACTTGTTTCATGTTGTGCTTTAAAAATTCCATTTTTTATGTTTGTCCACTATACCCTGTATTATTAGTGACGTGATGTGGTCATTATTATTCATCATCATCATTAGTCAACAATCCTAAGATTGGTTTGACGCAGCTCTCCATTTCTCTCTCCTATCCGCTAATCTCTTCATAGCTACATATTTATTCTCTTTTACATCCTTTATAACCTGTCCTATATAACTCATTCGGGGCCGTCCCTTGCCCTTTTTCCCTTCCACTTGTCCTTCAACGATTGTCTTCATCAGACCATCGTGCCTCATAATGTGGCCAACTAAGTTGTCCCTTCTTCTGCTTAATGTTTTTAGGAGGCTTCTCTTTTCTCCCACTCTCCTTAGCACTTCCTGGTTACTCACACAGTCAATCCATTTTATCTTCATCATTCTTCGGTAGCACCACATTTCGAATGCTTCCTCTCTTGACTTCTCTGCTGCTGTCAACGTCCAAGCCTCGCTTCCATAGAGAAACATACTCCATATGTAGCATCTGATGAATTGTTTCCTTACTTCTATGCTGGTATTTTCAGCTGTAAGAAGATTCTTCTTTTTGTAGAAAGCCCTCTTCGCCTGCGCTATTCTACTGTGTACCGTATAAGCGTGTGTAAGAGGCGCACCCCTATTTTGAGGATCGGCGCTATGAAGAAAAAAAATTTGCGGTATTTTTTTAATACTATCGCGCAGTGTTGCAGACGTTCGCCTGGAATTTCGACAGTTATTGAACTTTTCTCTTTCAATATTAATTAGCGGTAATAGCGGCATAAGAGGGAGTAGAAAGAGTTCCGATCCTCTCTTCGCATACGCCATTGCTCTACGATGCTTGTCCTATTCACGAACAATTTTGTTTAAATGCTCTCGCAGGAGTATTGCAATAGAATTGCAGCCGTGGAAAATTTTAAGGCAAAACACGACAAGCACATAGCATGAACCTTCCCAAGAGCTTGGACAACAATCGGGGCAATCTCAGCGCCGTAGGATACTAACCACGTCGTAGATTTAACGGAACCACACTCGGCCCTCCATCAGCCAATGCCTCTGCCGTTTTTTTTTCCTTTCTGAGACCCCACAGGAAAATAGGAAAACATCAAGTTACAGGGGAACAATGGAAACGTGTTTCATCCCTACCCCGTCTCACCAACTGACCTTGATCGATCTCCCAGTTTCTGTAGGCCAAATGCTAGGTGAGTCATCTACTGAGCCCGAAGATATCTCGGTAGCTTTCAATAATTGTATGACACGCACCAGGTTCAAAAAAAGAAAGAGATCTAATGCGATGCATATCTGACAGAATTTAAGTTTTTTAAGCTCTAATTGTTTGACACAAAGATTTATGGTTAAAACAAGGCTACTAATATTCAAAATAGTCCAAACAGGACAATTTCGGATGAAACAAGCGTTGCATAAGCGCATTCAAACAAGACGAGACGGACTGGAAACTTTAGGCAACGCAAACTGCATACATCACATTGCTGCGCCTTCGCCCCTGCGCTTTGAAGGCAACGACGTCACATGCGAGATCGGACGTGTTCTTCCCGTGCTCCTTCGCTCATAGCCTCGTAGCTTGAAATACGGAGGGGAGGGAGCGCGCTCCTTCCCCTCCATATTTCGTTGCTTGCTTCGAAGACGGAGGGATCGCGCTCCTTCCCCTCGACCTCTCCTCCCGCGCTCTTCACTTATAAGTATTTCTGATTTCTTCCATCCACAATTTAGTCCAACAATGAACACACTCGTTCGAATTTTTTAAAGCGCAGGTTTTGACACCAATATAATTTTCAGTTGCAATAATCCTCATATTAGCGTCTGAAGATGATTTTTGGAAAATCAGGTCCTCAGCGTAATGGAAATTACTCGGCAAGACAGATATTGACTATTAACTAGGTATGTCCTTCAAAAATACGCGTTTCTTTACTTTTGATAACCGATTACTATATGCAGTATAAATGCCGCGAGATGCCCAATCGTGGCAGTAAATTTAGCGCGCCCTCTGGAGCGAAAAACCCTGCGCGATCTTCCATGTTCGCCTCTTGGGTACAGACGTAACGGCGCGATGCTTACAAGAAAAGCAAACAGGAGCATTTTGAAAATACGTCACTAAGGGAGAAACTCCCCTGCCTGCCGCTTGTTTTTGACCGAGGATTACAGATGACTGACTCACACTGAAAACCAAGGCCACTCAGTTCCCCTTAGACTTGCGACCGGTGAAGGGGAGGGGGGGGAAGATAAGAAGTTTGTGTAAGAGGCGCACCCTCATTTTCGGCTGCAATTTCTAGGAAAAAAGGTGCGCCTCTTACACGCGCTTATACGGTATTTCTTTCTTGCTCCGTCCATCGCTGGTAATTCGCAGGTAAGAGAACTCGTTCACCTCTTCAAGCTTATGCTTTCCTAGGTTGATGTTTGTTTTAGCCTCCTCTCTTTTGCTGCAAACTAATATCTTAGTCTTCTTTTTGTTGATTTTCAGCTGATATCTGGCCATTGTCCTTTCCATCTTTGTCAACGTCTTCCTTAAATCCTTCTCTGTCTCGGCTATGACTGCTATGTCATTAGCAAATTGCAGCATACTAATTTTTTCTCCGTGGATATTGACACCCGAAGCTTTCTGCTTGATTTCGTTGATGGCTTTCTCTATGTAAACATTCATTATTATTAGCATCGAATAAATTAGGCATTGTGCAATATTTCTACAATAGTTATGTTTTGGTACTTGAGAATGTTGTAAGGAGACGTGTCTTGCAGAAATAAATTTTGTGGAGATATTGTGGAATGAATAATTTAATCAATAATTGTCCACTATATTTTGTTTCCCGAGCTGCTGCAAGTTGAGATTTGTTCAGGAGTGAAATTTCTCTTCCAACTTTAAATGTGCTTCTGTCATTTAGGTCAAACTATCATCTGACTTATTGGACAAACAGCCAGGAAACCAGAACATTTAGAATCCACAAGACTAGCATCTGTGGCTAGACCAGCACTTTGAAACTAACATTGCTCTAAGTTTTCCAGTAAAAGTTGCATTGGACTCTGTGTATAGAGAAATGGTTATTATTCAAAATTGTCAAGTCCCAAGTCAATGATCCCTTTTTATTTCCTGAGTGATCCATTGGCATACTTTGGCGGTGAAATGATCTCTATTTATTTGTTTTAATTCTTAAACATTTAGTGAGTAAAAAAGCGAAATGAGGCTACTCGGGCAATGTATCTTCTCTTGCAGGATCGTCACGTGTATCACGGAATGGGTTGTCGGGGCGAGTGGAGGCACCTCACCCGAGACCTGCTTGTGGATTTGCAGAAGGGCTTTCTGCACATGGGTCGCAAGAGACGGCCTCTCTCAAGATCCAAGATTAAAGTGACTGGATTCACAATCAGGGGATCTGGGTTCCTGGACAACCTCACTCTCTCTTCGAGTGAGCACATGGCTCAATTCTATGATGCTGCCCGATGGTTTGTGTCGAGGCAAGACATTGGTGGCGGCTGGCCCGTTCCCGTTCGCAGACGTGGCGCCACTGCCAAGGCAGCTGACCTTGTTCCCGACTGGTATTCGGCAATGGCTCAAGGTCATGCCGCTTCAGTCCTTGCGAGGGCCCACCACCATTCCGGTGCTTCTGATCCTCGATATTTGGAGGTTAGAATTTGGATATTTCCTAGAAGTGGACACATCCTTTCCTTAAAGTTACAAAACTTTTTTTGGAGATCTCTCTTTATATCGTGAATTATGTAATCACCTTTTAGAGATGAATTATGTAAACTGCTACAATTGGATTTAATTGTAATGGTACTTGAGGTGTATTTATGCAACTTTTGTTAAAAAAAGTTTCACACTGGAGTTTTACAGCGGAAGATTTTCTTAGCCCTAAGATGATGACAATGTGACTACATCCCCGAGTGCCCCGTCCTCTTGAAGAGTTGTAAACACTTGCATGCCCATTTTGCCTAATGTAGCAATGATTTGAACCCTCAAAGGAACTCAGATATGCATATACTGCCAATATAATTCATTGTCTCTGGCGTGACTTCATGGAATCGACTTAGCATAGTGAAATGTGCAGTGCAACCTCGACAAAATGAGACCCCATGTTGCTGAAATAAACGAAGGCCAATGAAACTTACAAGTATGAATTTATTGATTTAACATTCTCAATAATGACTGCAAAACATAAAAAAGAATGCAGAATTTTTTAATTAAATAAACTTAAAGCACAGCATCACCTTTTCACAAATGTCACGCTAACAGCACATTACCTGCCTCTAGAAGCATCATAGCAAGAAACACCCCATACTGCAAGGGTTTTGTCTGGGAGTAGGTCATAAAAGATTTCTGTTTTGTCTGCGTTATATCACACGGGGAATACGTCTTAAGATATACCGCTAGGATCAGAGTCTTTTCTTCCATGGCTTCAGATTTACACCACAGGCATCACCAGCTATTATGAAGGGAGATAACGCTTTCGTGCTTTAAATTAGTATAACCAACCTACTCAACACTTGAAGTTGTCAATTCTCAATCCATCACTGAAATACTCTGCCATATGCCCTTCCTCAGTTTAATTCCCGCAGACTGAAGTTGGCAAAACCACCCGGAAAAAGCTAAACTAAGCTTCTAACTCTTCATGTTCTGCATTCCTGCGTGGCAGACCTAATCTTCTCTTTGTTTTTTTTTTAATTGTGAAGAGGAAGATAAATTAAATACTTCACTCTCGTATTGCTCTATTATTTCATTTTCTGGCTTAGAAGTGTTCTATGTTTTTTGGCCATGATCGTGTCTACCTTCAAATGCACACTTTTCATGTAACTCACGGACGTGCAGGTATGCTGTCGATTGCTTTCTCCCCCCGGAGGAACAAAAGAGGATTGAGCATTTGCAAATGTTAATGCCACAATATTTTCACCAAAATGAACTACTTACTTATCGAACGACAATTTACCACGTGAATTTGAGACTAAGCACTCCATGTTAACTTCATTTCTAACTGATAGCCAGCAATGATAGAGATTAGGGACTCTTGGTGAAGGTTTTTCGGCGATGGAAACTCTCACTATGGCGAGTGTCAACATCAAAAGGGCCTCGTAAAAACAAATTTTTTAATATGCTAATCATAGGGTCAATTGACGATGCTTCTATCATAATGGCGGGGTCTCGCAATAGCCCATACTCGCTTTAATGTGGCGATATTATTATATAATTATATCACAATATTATTATTGAGGATATAATAGGTAGGAATAATACTCATTAAGTGAAATAGAACTGGATCCGGGGATTGTGAAATGCATTTAATTTTTTCAGTATTTGGAAGACGGTTTATAGGGTTGTGACCTGACAAAATTTGTGATCGCATATTTGCTTCTGAACTTGAGAAATGCAGTCCATCTCCTTCCCTGGGGAGTACAAGCGACTCCAAACCTCTCGGGTTCTTGCACTGGGCCTTTGTTCAGCAGCAGGCATGCGAGCGTTAATGCCTCTTTAAGGGCTCAGCTATGTTATCACATCAGCATCAACTCTGGACTCTAGTAGATTTGCTGCAAAATTTGTGGCTCTTACATAATAAAATTTTGCACATTTTGAAGGCCTTGATTCAGCTTCTGGGTCAAGAATTGATGAATTGAGTCTGCCATTTGCTGATGCTTATGCTTGATATCCTAAGATCTTTCCAGTGACTGTTTTACTCTCTCACCAGGCGGCTCTGAGGGGCCTGGGACCATTTCACACTCTGAGCGAGCACGGTGGAGTCCTGGCCAAATTCATGGGCATTCATCCGTGGTACGAAGAGTATCCCACGCAGCCGCCTTCATTTGTTTTGAACGGCTTCATCTACGCCCTCCTGGGTCTTTATGACTTGAAGACGGTCGCCCCCCCGGGAAGCGCAGGAGCCGAAGAGGCTGGCAAGCTGTGGTCTCAGGGTATGGCATCCCTCAAAGCCCTTCTAATGCTCTTCGACACAGGTTCTGGGTCGGTGTATGACTTGCGCCACTTCACAGTGGGGCAGGCACCCAACCTTGCACGTTGGGACTACCACGCAACACACGTCAACCAGCTGCTCTTGCTGGCCACCATCGACCCCGACCCGATTCTCTCAAAGACTGCCGAGCGCTGGGTGGGCTACATGAGTGGAAAGAGGGCATCGCATAATTAATGAGCGCAGCTGCGATTGTTGTCTTTATTTTCGTGACGAGGCCTTTGAATGCACTTTTGACGATTTCCTATTTATTCTTGCCAGGGACTTGTTGTTTATTTTTTATTTTTATTTTCTCACAATTATAGAAATTTATTTTTGTTTTGGTTAAATGTACTTAAGTGATATTATATTTTCCTGAGCTTTTATGCTCGCTGAAGGGAATAAAAATTTCTTTTCATCTTGCCGCCCTCAGATAAGATCCATGTATTACATATCCTTTAATTTGGAATTTTAGAAAATCATGTTCCTATGTAGCTATTTTTACGTTTTATTCCAGTATTTTGTATGGGTGGAGCCAATGTGTGAAATGCTGTCAAGATTTTTTGCTGTTCCATAGAACGTATTTATTGGCAAAAAGTATTTCAAACTGTGTAGTTATTGAAGGAATATCATGAAATACTCTTTACTTAGCTTGAAACTTATCCCACATGTATGTTTATGTAATATATGAGGGTGTGCTGATGACTTCTAAATTGAGTTTATTGTGAAAGAATTTTTTACGTCTGTTGTTATCTTTCACGAGTTTATTTCCAAAAATTCTGTTTTAAGGAAGTGGTGGGTGACGCTGAGTACTTCCAGTTTCTGGCATCCAGCATGCCTAAATGTGACAATAATGGTTGTAGACTTAAAGAGTTATTGAATGGGAGTGTGGTAGATAGGCAGCTTACAGGGAGTTAGCACTCCAGTTCCTCATTGTATAAAATGACCCTGTCCTATTATTGCACTGTGTAAATGGAGGTCGCAAAGCTTCTTCAATTATACATCTAATGTTTATATAATGCCTCTGTGGCTTTCTTTCGTGAGTGAGACCAAAATGGAAATTGCCTCAATTACTATGCGGCTAATCCGTTCCTTCCATGTTCCTTTGGTCGTTCTATTGCTCTTCAAGTGGCTGAAGGGGTGCTGGAATTCCTGTTTGCTTGCAGGAGGACTATGTCCGTGGCAGAGAAATAAGAGGTTTTTGATGGCTATATATATTAGAGAGAGTATATGTTTATGAATGAACAGGTTGCGCAGGTATTATTGAATCCATAGAAGGATCACGTACGATGAAGGGAATAACTTATAATAACACCAGTTTGATGACGTCATACAGGAGCGGATCCAGGATTTCTCTCTGGGGGGGGGGCACAAGCAAGGCCGTATCCGGGATTTTGTTCTGGGGGGGGGGGGGGGGTCACAAATGTACCTCGTAATACAAAACAAACGCAATGATAGTGGGACCGTATTGAAAATCTTGCATATTTTTAGGGGTCTGGGGGGGGGGGGGGGCACGTACCCCCTCCCCTCCTTAGATCCACCTATGACGTCATATAAGAGTCATTTACCAGTATTCAACATTTACATTTTGTGTACGGATTGTTTACAATATGAGTGTCATTTAAAAAGTCCTTAAAATTTCTGAGAGATTACTCTTGTAGTATCATAAATGAATTATCCCCAGTGAGCAGCACGCATAACTTGTCAATTTTTAGAGCTTAGCTGTATCCATTGCATAGTTTTGTTGTTGTTTTTGATTGAAGTAAAAAACTTTCAATGTTTATAAAAATGGATGAAAGTGAATTTCAAGTGGTGAACACACAAAATAAAAAGTTTTTTTTCTGTTGAAAAATGACAAAGTTGGCCCAAAATTAATTTTTTTTCTGCCTTTTTCCGAGGACTTATTGAATGACCCTCATATATACATTTGATGTGTGAGAACTATAGTATATGGCTGTGAGAGAGGTTGTTGGTGTATAGTGTTGACTATTTCAGAATTCCTGGCGGAAAACTCATGCTAGTGCTTGTAATGTTACTCGTAGAACTCGGATCATGGTCAGGAGAGTGTTGTTGTTCAAGGTGCTTCAAGGATCTAGTTTTACTGTTCTTGGGAGTATTGATTAATGTGCAAGTTTCTATGTCTTCCTGTTACAGTGGTTACTTTTCTGGAGTCAGTGAAGTTATTTTATTGGCCATGCTCTTGCTAAAACTATAATTTGAATTTTGAATGCAACACAGTTAATTGCAAGTTTTATCTGTGGAATCTTTTGGCTGAGGCGTATATTTTTATATGAAAGTATGTTTTCTTATCACCCTTGGTGGCATTCTCTAAGTATTAATCAATCTTGAGTATGACATGTTCTTTCTATGTTTTCTTTTAATCAGGTGCTGTATTTAAATTAGCTAAGTAGATAGCTTTGCTATTGAATTGAAGCTAGAAAATATTGGTCCCTGTAGAGGAAAATCAATTTCTGTTGCTATGTCTTAACTTGTGATTGTAGTCGGAAAACATGTGGAAGAAGTAGCATTATTTTGTGTTGTGACTCGATTTTGTCTCTTCTTTTTGATTTAGAAACTCATAAATGTGTTCATCCCAAATATCGGAATTTTTTAGTGAAACAGTGTCTGGTAATACACATTGTGTAGTGACATCGGGAATAGAGGGTAGGCCGTGAACTAAAGCCCGCACATATATGAGAAAATGAGTTTTACATAATCCATGCGACGGCGGCTTAGGGTTGCCAGGCTACATGTTGTCTGTCTCAATTCAATTGCTGTCACAGTGGTGAGAGATATTTACTTTATTGTTAACATGGACAACTATTCCATTGATAAACATGGTGGTAACTCTGGGAGAATTTAGCAAAATGCACGCTCTTGCATTTAAAAATGTGATATTTTGATTTTCTTAATTATTGTTTATAGGATTTATTGTTTTATCTGGTCGCTGCTTGTGAGAAAAAATCAGCAATGAATCAGGTGATGACAGTAAATGAATATCCAGAATCTCGTGTGGACATTGGTGGCCAGAACAATAAACATAAGCGATGTATAGTAATGTTTTTGTGAATTACCACTACAATTCTATTTCATGTTTCATCTCATTTTGGGTGACACAATGTCCCTCCGATATTAATGGCTCTGCATAACGTAAATTTAGGATGTCATGTACATACATATTACACTGTTAAGGTTTTGGACTTACATTTGTGGATTCAGTATATGTATGTATAGGGAAATGAAATTCACTTTTTACGTTCCACGCTGAATATTTATTAAAACCAACCATGGTTTCAATACTGTCATATCATTAACGGTCTTATTATTTTGAAGTTTGCTTTTATGTATGTGGTGCTAGAGGAAATGTGCTTTTGAAGTTAACCCCACCCTACACGTTCTGCATACGGCAGGCAAGTAACACCATTTTCCAGATTCAGAGACAGGCTAAATGACAAAAAAACTGAAGAATTTTTAGGTTAGAGAATTGGTGGGATTTTCAGCTGCTTTATAGGAAATAATGTGCTTATGTTTCACGAGTAAATATGGCATTGAAAATGCTATGATTTGCTGGTGATAATTTTTCTTCTCCCTCCCACCCTTGTGAAGGAATCTTCGCAACGGTGGGAGGGAGAAGTGAGCTTCCCTCCCCCTCTCCTCCCTACTTGTGTATTAGATGCACTCTGACTGTAGAGAATTTACCAGAAGCTGAAGTCGTACTTCAAAACCCAGGTCGTTTCAATGAAGTTATTTATGTGGAACAAGAAAGTCAGTCTTATCATGTACATGGTGAATCAGTCCCATTAAGTCACGCCAGAGACGGTCGATTAAATTTGAATGATTTGCATTTTTTAATTTATCTATGCGTCATTGATCGATTTGCTGTTGTGGCTTTCCTGTGGAGGGGAGAGGTTCATTCCAAATTTTGCAAATGCAGTGTACTTCGTGTTCTGGTTACATTTGAACGAGCATTGCAACTCTAAATATGTGCTACTGATATGCTAAAATAGCTTGAGTTAAATCATGGCTTGGATGTAAAATCCCATGGCCTTGTGTCAATGAATTTAGACTATTTGGTGACTTTCAAGTGATATTATGGCAATCAGTCATAGTTTTTTCAATAAAATCATTTTGCTGAGGGCATTTTGTTTCTCAGCACTGAATAAAGAATGGCAAGTCATGCTTTAAGAGCGGTTGATGCTGGATGGGAGGCTAAACAGTCTTCAACGCACTATCCATACCAATTCAAATTGCTCAACATGAGTGCTTGTAAACTCTTACTTATAACTTGGTGCTAAGGTCAGACAAAAGGTTATGGGTACCTAGTGATGCACTTATTAAAATAAAGCCAAGAAATTCAGTCTCTAATGGTAACTAAATATGTTCTTTGTCTTTTCATTATAACATTTGATTGCTTTTTTGTTACAACCTTGCAAGACCTTGTGTTTTGATTGGCTGATACCAAAATAAACAGTCCTCTGAGTGCTTCATGGACCATTTCTTCCTACCATGAGTAAGGGAACATCTCTCTACTGCTTTTAAATCTATTCCTTTTTTCCTTCTGTAATGGATTTTTTTCATTACTAATCAGATTTAGGAGTTTATGTAATGTAGAGTTGTTACTTTTGATGTTGCTGTCATAGAGTGCATTACTGGTTGACACCAGTTTTGAATTTTGAGTTTGATATTCTTTGTTGAATTGAGCATCTATTATTTTGCCTGTATATCCCATGAAGTTGGTCTGTGTTGAATGAATATGTGAAGTATATTGGAGGGTTTAATTCATTTTTACTCAAAATCACTGCAATTATCATTCAGCGTCATTTGATCAGAGGTGAAAATGAGTCAATGAGAAATATTTAGGAATAAAATTGCTTTTTGAAAGAGCTCTTAATTAAGTAAAGTAAAAACCTATTAAAATCCACAGTGTTATTGAGTAGTTATCGTGGGGACTTACATATCTCCTAGGGAAAAAATACCCTGACAAAGTTTTTACCATCACTTTTGATCTGTAAGAAATTAAGTTTCCTGGTTGATAGCACGATTTTCTACAATTTTAATTCAAAATTGTAACTCATGTGATTTTTTTTCACTGCATAATTTGGCGATGCAATAACAGCAGCTTATCTCCTTTGATCTTTATTCGCACTGGTCACAAGAACAGTGGTCCGTAAAATAATGCTTCTTCAATGCCTTTGGAATGTTCAGTTTGATGTGTAAGGGTTTCAAGGTCTAAGGTTGACTCTTGGGTGAATCGATGAACCTTGTGCAATTGGAAGATAAGGCGCTCAGTCTGAAGAGAAAGTGGGGCTAAATTTTTGGCAAGACAGAAAGAAGCATTAACGTTGCATTTTGGATAGTATGACCATTCTGGTGACCAGTGCATGGAATACCGGGGCAGGCAAGCTGCTGGTACATGTTATGTCTTCAACTTTTGTGCTGAAAAGATGTTGACGATATGGCGTTTGAATTTTTCTCGTCAAAATTAGGAGGCCAGGAAGTGATATTCCATCAGATCATCTTAGTGCATATTGCGAGATTGGTATGCATCCTCCATCTCTCCCTATGCCACTTCCCTGAGTCTACCCTTCCCTCATATACTTCTTCATCTGCCCTACCGCTACTTGTCCCTTGGTCTTCCTCTGTGGGTTTTTCCATCCATTTCACCTTCTATTACGTTTCCCGCACGACTGCTGTGTCGCATAACATGCCCAATCCACAGCGTTCTTGTTTGACGCACAGTGATTCATGAGTGTCCTTTCTTACCCTATTCTTCCATACACCTCCTTGCTTCTCATCCTTTCCATCCATTTTATCATCGTCACCATCCTCCTCCAGCACCAGATCTTGAAGGCCTCTATTCTTATGTTTCTCAAGCATAGAGGTGGCCTATAAGCCATGAATGTCCCCTTTGCTTGGGCTATGCCATTAGATGGAAAGCCCATTTTCAGGTAGCCCAATTGTGGTGGCACAAACTTTGTTGCGATTTCCCCCCCCCCCCCCCAATAGCGCATGCATTTGGCACTTCATTTACTGTCATTGTGAAGGAAACGATTTTTTCTTGATGGTTCAACGTGAATTGTAGATTCAAAAAAGGTGCCAGATACCATCCCATTTGGAAACAATTTATTTTAGGTTTTCACCTTTATTTGATCATCAGAATATGTATATATGTAACACTATTTCTGGTGAGTTTCTTTTCCGTTTTCACCTCTAGGATTTTGTGTGGTGTTCAGTTGAAAGACTTGCGAACTTTCTCTCCAACACATTTTGTCTATTTGTTGATCCATTTAATTCAAAGGGTTACAAACTTTAGAGCAGTAGTGTGGCAATAGGAAAAATATCTTTATATGCTGGTTAGTGCATAAACTACTTGTTGGCCATTTACTCTATCTTTCATAGAGACATTTTCTTCATTGATAGCTTTTAGTGTTCTGATTCATGCCTTCAAGTGCGCTCTGGTAACCTCTTAGTTCATCTTATTTCTTTGCCATTGTTTTAAGATTGATCTTCCCATCCTCTTAGTAATTTAAATTAGTAAATACACATATTTCCGAGGTAGTTTCCTAATGCATCAACCATTAGCCAATCTGTTTTTCAAAAGTCAGCCGCACTGCTACACATGTGGTCTCCTTATACAAAACGTAGGTGCATGTCAATTAAACCATTATTAATGGTTGCTAGTCATGTGACTAAATGTCTTTTTTGAGTAAGTAATTTAGGAAAAAAAGGTTGATGTCAATAATAAAAATGTGAAATCTTTAACCACCTTATAATAACTGTTGAATTGTGTACATACAGTCTGTCAGTAGACAGAGAATGATAGAAGGTTAGGTCTATCTCTGAACTCCAAAATTATGACAATACGTAGAAGCTTTGATGCAGGAAAGACTGTACATAGTTTCTCTCAAGTGTGATAGAGTGTTGGTGGCTCATTCATTGATGATCGCTTTTTACATTTCTTTCAGTATTGTGGTAATTTTTTACATAGGTGATTGGTATATCAAAGGAATTGTAAGATTGCTGTGTAAATGTTAACCTTTTGTTGTGTCAAACGCTGTAGTGACTTAAAAATGAATGGCTTTCACGGTGTTATAGAAAAACAAGTGCAAGTCCGGAGTGAATCTGCAATTTGCATTTCTTATCGAAGCTATGCATGTCTTGTTATTGTTTAGATATGCTTATTTGAAAAAAAATCTTCTAATGTATGGATGAATGAATGCATGGCTGTGATTGTATAAACAGTTTTGAAATTTATTTCTAATGTGACTGTGACAATAAATAGTGGTACAGAAATATATTGCAGGGTACATGTGGTGAAAATACTTCTGTGGTTTTAACTCGGCTGTTTTTTTTTTGTGAATACTGCCTTGATGTACTGATCAAAAGCCATTCATTTGGCTTCTTTGATTGCATTTGAAATTTCTTAATTGCATTTTGGTCTAAATCAATTGCTACAATAAATCTGTAACAATGACCAGCGATGGTCGGTATGCCTGTTTTTGTGGTAAATTGCTTTGTGCTTTACCCTGCCAGTTCAAGAATTTTATTTTACCTTGTAGGTTGTCTTCTATTCAGATTTGGAGACTAACTACTGTAATTATCATGGATGTACTTGTATTTTTGTGGTATTCAATTTTATTAAAAAATATTTTAATTTGATTGGTTTGAATGGCCAAGATGGTTTTTCAGTCCAATAATCTCTTTTCTGTTACATTTGAAAATATTTTGACATAGGGAGCTACCTGACCACTACTGACAATATTTTTATGGTATGCTTGTATCTTGTACCATTTTTGTATCATGCCTAAACTGATTTCTTGCCATATTTCTGATATAAATGATTTTTTTATAGCTTCTTGTAGCTACTAGGGAAAGGATATGTGTTTTGTAGGATGATAACTTTTAAATATGGTGCCATGGAAAAAGTTACTTGTTGTCAATTCAGTTTTATGTACGTAATGATGAAAACTTTTATCTGTTGCCAAAATATAATTCTTTTTGTCAAAAACATGCAAGGCCACTCACTAATTGAAACACCTCATTTACTAAAGAATTCCATTTTCTTAATTTGCATCTCGTAAAAACTATTTTCTTTTAGGCTGTCTATAATGTGGCTATTTGATGAAACTGATGCATATCAGCAGGATGTTTCAATGAATACATCAACATTTTTCCTTTGTTTTTGACTCAATTTTATTTTTGAAGTATTTACCAATTTTACGTATGCATGGGAGTGAATTGACAACAATATATTGTACATCTGCTTTTGGCTGTTTAATAGGAACTATAAAAATGCATTCCCAGTCATCTATCTGTTATGTGTGGTGACAGTGGAGGCTGGATTTGCTAAAGAAATGAAAAGATATTAGTGCAACTATGCATTTAAATGTAAAATAAAGTTGTTGTATGAAAAATAAAATTTCTCAAAGAATTATTAGAGGACATGCTCATTTATATCAAGTCCATATCCAGGTGGACCTCAGTAGAACAGTAGAACCTCAGCTGAATAATTTTTAGCTGTGCAACAAAAGAGGATTTGCCAGGTTTTAGCAGGGCCACTCATATGGGAATAGACTGCCCTGGGTCACAAAGTTAAAAGAGGCTGATAATGTAGATTAGTAGAAGTTCAAATGCTGTTTCTCTTTGGGGGACCTCGCACCAAAAACTCTAACCTGGGCCACAAGAAGCCTGTGGCCGACCCTGGGTGTTGGTGCAGTTGAGGACCTCAAATCGGGAAAGCTAGGGAGCAGAGGGTTTCTGGTTTTTCTGGTCTTCAGCAGGTGGAAAAAGTGGACGATTGGCGTAGCAATTGGCTTGTCCTGTCATTCAGACATGTGGATGCTGCTGTGCGTCAGTCAGAAATTGTGAAATGCCGTATATGTCTGAATATAGTCCCCCATTTTTTTTCCAAAACTGCCCGTGGTAAAAGTAAAAGGGGGGACTATATTCAAACGCATTTTTTAACATTTCCCGAAACTGAAGCCTCAAAATTAGGGGGGGGGGACTATATTCGGAGGGGGACTATATTCGGAGAAATACGGTATTCAATGTACACCTCACAACTAAAGTACGCAACCGATGGATAGCAAATGTACAGTCTCAATTCTCTCAGCTGTGTGAAAGGAGCAGAGGTCTAGCTACATGTGAATGTGTGGAGGGACTGTCTGACAAACAACCCATAGAAGAACATTCGTCGCCTTAGATGGATTCAAGTACACTACATTGAAGGAGGCAAAAAACTTGCCGAAAAAGTCAACAAATAATGACTATAGCTTCCGCAGCATAAACTCTATGTACTTTATACTGGATGACAACACGTAATAAATACCTCTTTTTCTTCATGCTCAATAGCTTTGGTTGATAGCATTCGTTGCTAGCAGACGTTGCGATGTCTATTGATCCCTTCCTTAGTGTGACAGTAAATCTGAGCAAATGCGTTTATATATTTTGTTAATCAATTAATTTATAAATGCATTCAGGCTCTTGTGCTTATATTTGAGATCCCTATGTCCCTGCCTAGGTTCTTAGCGTGTACTAACTTCCTACTCGTCCCAGAGCAAGGTGTGGAGAGTGGTGCCATGAGGTGGCAAGTCGAAACACTACCCAGAGGAATTTTCAAACATTCTGGATTTGAGGTCCTCAACTGAGCAAACATTTCTAAGGCAAGTCACTCTCAACTGTACGATCTTCCTGAAAATGTCCAATAGAGTAGGCATACAGTGAACTGTCTCAATTCTTATTTGAAGCCTAGTCTTAAATCAAGGATTATTTTCAGCAACTCAGCCTCACCTTTTTGCTTTTTAAGAATTCTTGGTATATTTTTCATATTTCACCCAAAAAGCACAAGATAAGGTTTATTTATTGAACTTTTGCCAAAGAAGCTTGCAAAGCATTTCTTTAATTTATGTTTTTTAGAAAAAATATTTATAAGTTTTCATATTTTGTAAGACAATTTTTTGCATACATAGGTGTTCTAAAATGCAATAAATAAATAAAAACTTTTAGTCCGAGAATCATCTCCTAAACCCCAGATATTTTAAAATGCAATGTTTGCCAGTTTTTCTTGAAAGTATGGTAAAACTAGGCTTCATTAAATAAGACTTTCACTTGTACAAAGGATTTTCTTTGGATTTGGTCTGTCCGACATCTGAGGTTCCACAGCATAGGTATCAAACTTGCTTAAAGGTCTCCGTTAAAAATTTACTTGAATACCAGGGCAAATATAACAAGAAAAATATACTACTACTGATTTTATCTGTCTTGTGTGTCCGGCATGGGTCTTTCAAGATTGAAGAAATACACACACTTTGCAAATAATGTTTTCAATTTTTCTGGAGACTAGATGCTTTACACGTTAACTATAATGAATTTGGATTGGACATACCACACCACAAGGGAACCTCATCTCCAAATGGACAAGCATGATTTGCAAAGGTCACTTGTGCACACATTGGGGTTTAGTAACTCTGTGTACTCCGCAATTCAGATACTGCTATCTAACGATATAGATTGACCCACACATTAGCCAATTTCCCAGATCAAGGTTCATACGGGCCAGGAGAATAAAAATCAAGACAGGAGGCCAGGGAAAAACTTCCGAGGGAAAGTATAAAGGTGAAAATATCTATATATACGATATGGAGTTGAGTGAGGAGTTGCCGTGTTTTGAGTTGAGGCAAGGAGGGCATGTTTGCATTCAGTCAAAGAGAGAGAGGAGGCGGCAAAGATGAGGATATTGGCACAAAGTTGAGCAGGCCTGCCTCAAGGCCAAGACCCCAACAACACACATTTGGATATACATATGTATTTATATTGTATTTTTCATGGGTCACATACATATGTATTTTTGTTATGTATTACATCTGTAATACATATGTATTATTGAATGTATTTCCTTTGTATTCATACATATGTAAATGTGGTCAAAAATACACAAAAAATACAAATATAAATATCGTGTAACACGTACCACTTTTACATATGTATGAATACAGAGGAAATACATATGTAAATGTGGTCAAAACTACACAAAATATACATTATGTATATTTCCTGTAATTTTTGAGAGGTGGATTTTCGTGGCAGTGTGAAATGTTCATAAACATTTTTTCCAAAAATTATATGTTCACTGCAAACGCCAGATTTCCTCATTTTAATGATCATTCATCCATTCGAATTTATACTCGGAAAGCTTAAAAATATATCATATACTGGTCGATGTGAGCAAGGGTAGTATGGCGGCCATATTTATGTTAATTTGTAAATGCACGCGAAATACAGACGTATTACATATGTAAAATTCAGTTTCCATCCGCGAAATATACACATGGAAAAATGGTTCACAATACATGAAAAATACAAAAAATAGTTCTTGCACAGAGCAAAAGTAAAAGCGAAGTTTAATTTTTTAAACAATATTTTAATATTACTGCTTAAACAAAAAAATTAAATTCTCAATTCTACGCCTCCACTGTCGCAATAGCTATAGGGAAGTGAGTGGGAGTGATACATGGTGATACAGTTATAATCTCGTTAACAGTGCTCGGCATTTCGTTCGAGACTACGAGAACGTGCTGTAGGAGGAACTCCGGCTACTGATGTAGTTAATTTTATATTTGTTTGTATTATTATACGTATTGGAAGGATTGACATAGTGTTTTAATCCTCGTTAACCGGTGCGTGTGGATTGTGTGCTCAACCCGAAGCATATGTTTTGCTGGAAATCTGCTTCAATCCCGCACGTTATTGCGATTCGTGCAAGCCAACTCCAACAGTTTTCTGTCACTGGATAATTAAGGTAAGGTATGATTTATCTTTTATTGTGGGTGAAATGATTGATATCACTGTAAACCATGCAACTAGTTCTCCAGTGTTTCCCGAGAGTATTTTCGTACGCGTATTCTTCAATATTTTGACTACAGATGTGCTACTGCACGATTAAATCCTTCTATTTATTAGTAATTTGGCAAATTTACGTCGCAATTATATTGTACGCCTACATAGACTACATTAATTATGTTATTTGAGTATATTTGGATACAAATATTGGCGCAATATGTTGACCATGGGCGCAATGGGTTACAATTTTTTCTGCTCTTAATTAAGAGCAGAAAAAATTTTTTAAAGTAATGTTTTCGTTCACGTTTGAGTTGTTTTATCGCTGTTTATTACCACAACCCACGGTATTGTAGTTCTTGCATTCCTAGTTATCCTATGCTTTGTCATAACATCTTTTACCGTAGACTTATCAGCGTAGCCTTGTCACTAATAGATTCCCCGAAGTTCCGAACCGTTTTGCCCACTACTTCTAATTATTTAAGGAACAAGAAAGTATTGGTCGTGTAGCATCGGTTCTCTGAAAGCAAAATGTAATATTTCTTTCATCTTGAAATGCAGTCAATCAAGGTGCATGTCGTCATTATTATCAGCACAAGATAAATACTTAACTTTCATGCGAACGTTTGTCATTATATGTAAGATAAAGGTGCGTATAGGGGCCAAATTAATTAATTATAATTTTCTTTTCATGCTCTTTCGCGCATACCCAGCAGGCGACGATGTAAATAGCTTGGCCTGGACAAGAGGAGAATGGATTACGAAAAATAACGACGACGCAAAGCCAGAAGACCAAGTGGAATTGTTAATACTGAGGTAAGGTTTTAGGGAAAAATTATTTTTATCCATAATGGAGAGGTTTCTTAAAGTTAAGCCTGAAATTATCGGTTATATGAAATTTATTGTTTTAAAAATTTTATATCACAAGTTTATCTTTTTTCTGTGTGAATGATCCGCTACTAAATCATGGTACTAATATAGTAGTATCATGTACTAAATAAGCTTATGTAAGATTTACGACCGCTACTGGTCCGTCAGAGGAAGTACAGGGAACAGAATTGAAAGATTTTGTGAGATAAAGACCATTCTTTTATTGATCCCCAAGTTGATGTTGCTCTCTCTACATCTCGCACTTGACTCCCTGCTGCCAAGCTGCTTAGACTCCCAAGTCCACCTTAGGCGTCCCCACGTGATCGGTATTCACCTCTCCGATTCGTTGCCATCGCCGTGGCATGTGAGGCTCGTAGGTCGCTGATGTTGCAGTACCTATTGGTGGGAAAGGAGCGACCGGAAACCAGAGGGATGTGCAGGTAAGGTGCAAGCAGAGGAAAAGAACGGAGAGAGCGTGGGATGCTTAGGTAGGTTCCTTCAATATGAAGAGCCAGCATCCGGTCTCCTACATCGCCTTCCCGCAAAACAAAATTGGACACACAGTGGACAATTTTTTTTTTTAAGAAGACATTCAAGATGAAATACCACAATAAACCCAACACTCAATAAAACGTCTGTAAAAATCATACAATCCCGTAATACATAATCATTCCGACCCTTGATCAACAATACAAAGATTAAATACTAATAAACCCAGCATCAACAATATTTCATTAAACAATGTTCAATCTCACAAGACACAATTTATTTCTTATTATTACGTGGTCGTAGGTTATATGCACCTTCGGCTCTCTCCTCGTTCACCACACTTTCTGCTGGCACATTTACACTAACGTCCTCGTTCTCTGAGCGTGGTCCGGCTTGGCCAGCCGCTCGCGACCTCAAAGGGTAGGGAGAGCGCGCGGGGAGGGTTGGTGAGATAAGGGAATTGTCGTCTGCGTCGGTGCTCCCGCAGTCTCCGCGGCCTTCCGCGGAATGTGCTTGCGCACGGAATGGGGAAGCAAGGACGTTGGTATCCTCTTCGCGGTCTTCTCTGGGATGTGCGTACTCTTCCAGATTATCACTCTCGCTGGTCAGGGGACTCGCTGGGGGCACTGATGAGGTGGAGGGATAAACAACACTGGGAAGGGGAAAACAGGGGGGGTCTTCCACACTTGGACAGGGCGCACAGCTGGCTCCTTCGTCCTCCGTCGTCTGGGTTTTCCGTGGGCGCCCTCGACGTCGCTCCTGGAATCTGCTAGTTGAAGTGGGAGGGGAAGTACCATGATATGGTTTAAGCCTATTTTTGTGTACAACAACATTTCGAAAGGGAAGCTTCAGCCGCACATTTGTGTCCGAGAGAACTTCAATCACTTCGTATGGCCCCCTCCATGGGCAATGAAACTTCTTAACTCGGCCTGACTTAATTTGGGCATCACTCAAATACACATACTGCCCACACATGTACTTCACATCCCTGCATTTTTTATTGTACTGAATCTCTCGTGTTCTCTGCGCACTCCTACAACTATTGCGGCACTTCGACCTCAGATCCATCAGGATTTTCCGAAGACCCGTAACATAATCGCCGACAATCTTTTTACTCTCTCTGTCCAAACACTCGAAAGGGGTTTTCATTGGAAACCCGAATACAACTTCATGTGGCGAACATGTTGTACTACTATGCGTACTACTATTATATGCTGTAGTTGCATATTGGAGTAATACATCCCAGCTATTGTTTTTAGAGTTTACGTAATGGCTAATCATAACCGCAATTGTTCGATGAACCCTCTCAATTCTCCCATTGCATTCCGGATGGAAGGGTGTTGTGCGTAACTTCGTAATCTTCAGTAATTTACACATATTTGTAAACAGTTCAGACATAAAATTAGATCCCTGATCGCTCAAAAGCTTACTTGGCACACCAAATTTCAAAACCCACCTATTCACGAAAGCCTCAGCTACAGTCACTGCCGACTGATCCGCCAAGGGGACCATGACCAAATACCGCGAAAAATGATCTAATATGGAGAGAATGTATCTGTTTCCACTCTCCGTCACGGGTAGGGGTCCTACCACATCGACCGCTACGAAATCAAAAGGGGCTTCGGCTTCAGGTGGCTTCTGCAAAGGCGCTCTCGTTCTACCATACGGGCTACGGCGATTGCATGACACACACTCTTTCACCAACCTTTCAACATGCGCTCGCATTTTAGGCCACCAATAGAGAGATTCTATTCTATTGAATGTTGACTGCGCACCTGCGTGGCCAAACAAAGGGTGCTCATGATACTGTCTGAAAACATCTAATCTCATTATCTCCGGAACCACTAGTTTCAATCCATTACGCGTATCTTTGTATAAAAACCCTCCCTTTTCTTCGAAACCTTGTGATGAACGCCACTGTTTACACTGCATATCCCTTACTTGCATTTTTGCTACGTCATCATCAAATATGGTGTCGACGAGCCTCACTTTACGACTCAAACAATCCGCGTTCAAATGTTTCTTCCCCGGTTTGTGAACAACGGAATAGTTATATTCGCCGAGCTTTAACGTCCATCGCATCAACCTACTAGATGTTGAAGGGTGTGCTCAATAGTTTCTTTATGTCTGTCTGCTATGATCCTGTATCGATTGTTCGATACTATCGATTGTTCGATACTATCGATTGTATTGGATGTTGTCGATTGTGTGCGCGCGCACTTCCGGTGCACGCTAGTGTTCTCTCTGTGTGTTCGCGCCTAATGTACCATTGAGTTGTATCCGTTTATATCCGAATATATCTTGTTGAACTAACGCTGTGTGAATCTTATTACCACTGCCATAACTCCTTATAACAGGTTATGGGCCCAGGGATCGTGCTGTGTGGTGATAGACGTTAGTGATTCGGTAAATTGGACATAATAGAAAAGGCGAGACCATGGCGGATCAAGATGAGTTGCTGGATTCGGATAGGCAAATGAATCCAATCCTGAGCAAGGATAATTACGAATATTGGAGGACCATGTCAGAGGCGTCGATGATTTTTCTGAACTGCTGGGACGCAATCAACCCCGGGCTGAGTGCTGACGAGTTGAAGAGACCAGAAAATATGCGCAAGGATAACAAGGCTCGCGCATACATTTTCCGGCATGTGCGCCCGGAGTACCTCACAGACATCAGCCATTTGAGGTCAGCCAAGGAGTGTTGGGACACCTTAGAAGAGATTCATGGGAGGGCTACATCCATGGATATAGCTATGTGTCTCCGAGAGCTGGGTAGCATTGAGAAGACAGAGGCGATGGACATCTCAGCGTACACTGGGAGGATACAGGAGCTCTGCGGTAAATTAACCAAAAACGGCATCGTATTCCAAGACCACGTTGTGGCCTCCTTTATATTGGCGGGACTCGTGAAGGATCCACAGTATTCTACGTATGTGAGAATAACAAAGATCAATGAGAAACTGACGTCTAGGGCGGTGAAGGCAGACCTTCTGCTTGAGGAGAGAAGGATTAATGCTGCGGAGTCCTCTGAACATGGCAGTGCGTTGGCAGCGCGGAAGTTCAGCAGGACGAGAGCAGCCAACAACGGAAAGCAGAGGAGCACTGCTGATCAGAAATGCTATAAGTGTGGTAAGTGGGGCCACATTTCTTACCAGTGTGGGGCGCCAAGGGGAGACAAGTCGGAGGAAAGAAAAGAAAAAGGCGAGGGGTCACGGGAGAGACAAGAGAAAGGAGGGGACAAGCCGAATTTTAAAGGACTCATATCTGCGTTTGCTTTGGCTTGCTCCCAAAGAAAGTGTGTTAGTTACCTAGATTCATGTGCTTCGAACCACATGACGCCAGACCGTCACCGCTTCCTTGATTTCCAACCTGCCACCGGAGAAGTAAAGATTGGAAAGGGACGTCTGGCCGTGAAGGGGAAGGGAACTATTGTCATCAAGTTAGCAAACTCTTGTGGGGGCTGGACCTTGTCACTATCAAATGCTCTGTGGGTTCCTGAGTTGGACGTGAATCTTGTGTCTGTCAGACAGCTGGCGAAGAAAGGTGTACAGACCGTGTTCAGATTAAATGAAGCTATTGGAGAGCATGATGACGGTGATGTGTTGTTCAATGCCTTAGTAGAAAATGATGTATATTATTTAGAGACTGAGCCAGATGAGAGCTACGTCGCAAATGTTTCTGTCAACGATGAGTGCAATGGTGGTACAGAAATCGAAGTATTTCAGGCCAAAGCCTTCAAGAGTACGTTGTGGCACGAGAGATTAGGACATCTCCATGAAGGTGCTATGAACAGAATCCCAGGTCTTGATCTCAAGAAAGAGGATTCCAAAAGGGACGATGAATTATGTGAAGTCTGTGTGAAGGGTAAAATGACTAAGTTGCCATTTCCGAAAGTTGCTCATCACAATTGTGAACGCCCTTTAGAAATTGTCCACAGTGACGTAAGTGGCAGGGCACAGTGTCAATCGTTGGGGGGAGGTCATTATTTTGTGACTTTCATTGATGATTTCTCTCGATTCACAAATGTCAGGATAATCAAGAAAAAAAAGTGAAGTATTTAAATGCTTTAGAGAATACCAGAGAGAGGTTGAGGCTCAGCATCAGGTGAAAATAAGTGCTTTTCAATCAGACAATGGTGGCGAATACACAAGTGTTGAGTTTGAGAATTATTTGAAGGCTGAGGGTATTCTGCATCGGAAAAGTGTGCCTAGAAACCCCGAGCAAAATGGTGTGTCTGAACGTGCCAATAGAACACTAGTGGAAATGGCAAGGTGTTTGCTTATTCAAGCAGGGCTTCCTGTTTTCTTGTGGGCTGAAGCAATAAGTTCAGCATGTCATATCAGAAATTTGTGTCCATCGTCTGCAATTGAGAACAAAATTCCCTTGGAATTATGGAAAGGAGAGAAGGCTGACATCCAAGGGGAGCTTTCTAGATTGCGGGTGTTTGGTTGTAAGGTCTGGTATCTGGTGAGTCCAACTGGAAATAAGTTTGACTGTAGGGCAGATGAAGGTATTTTTGTGGGATATGATAGAGAAGTGAAGGGGTACAGAATCTATTTGCCAAAAAGTAGGAGTGTCATTATATCATGTCATGTACGTTTTGAGGAGAGGGTGTTCCCGTGTAAAGAGATGTGTGAAATCACTCACATTCCAAGGAGATGTAATGATTGGATATGGCATGTGGATGATGAAGGGACCTTTGACCCGGATGAGCCTGAAGTCCAGAGTGATGGTGAGTATGAGGAAGGAGATGATGATTTTTTCTTGGAGAACTTGATGAATGGAGATGAAAATCATGAGGGGGTACTTGACGATGGGGTTAACTTGGGAGTTGAAAATGTACTTGCTCCTAGGAGGTCTTCCAGACTTCGAAAAGAAAAGACTCATTCTTGTTGTGGGAACATTGCAATGATTTGTAGGGCTCAAGATCTGTGTGTGTCCATTTCTGTAAATGATGCCTTAAGGGGAAATGAATCTGGAAAATGGAGATTAGCTATGGAGGCTGAATTAGAGAACCTTTACAAAAAGGATGTCTGGGACATTGTCAAGAGACCGTTAAATACAAATGTGATCGATTGTAAGTGGGTTCTAAGTATTAAAAGGGACTCAAACAGACCTAAGGCTAGACTTGTAGCAAGGGGATTCTGGCAGAGACCTGGGGTGGACTTCACTGAAACCTTCAGTCCAATTGTAAAACGCAGAACATTGAGGATTTTACTTGCTCTCTGTGCTGAGAATGAATGGTGTTATGAACACATTGATGTTGAGTGCGCTTACCTGAACAGTGTCTTAGATGAGGACATATATATGGAGCAACCTGAATTTTTCGAAATTGAGGGAAAGAATAGGAACCAATATGTGTGCAAACTAAAGAAAAGTCTCTATGGGTTGAAGCAAGCAGGGAGAATGTGGTTCAAACACATAAACAATATTTTGAAGGGTATGGACTTGAAACCTTGTTTGAGTGATTCATGTGTATATGTAAATGAAACTAAGGATCTCATTGTGGCTGTGTATGTTGACGATTTTTTGATTGTTGGGAAAAAGTCTATGATTGAAGGTTTTAAGGGCAAGATTAAAGAAAAGTTGGATGTCAAAATGTTGGGCTCTGACACCCAATTTCTTTCTGTTCATCTACATATGCCTGACAGTGAGACAGTTGTGTTCGACCAACCTGCCCAAGTGAGTCAAATGTTAGAGTTATTTGATATTATGAATGAGACTGGGGTGTCAACACCTTTAGCTAAGGAGTGTGAAGCTGGTTTTGATATTGATTGTGATGAACCCTTTGATAAAAAATTGTATGAACAAGCTATTGGTCATATAATGTATGTTGCCACGGTAAGCCGTCCAGATGTTGCATGTGCCATAGGTAAACTAAGTCAAAAGTGTGTAAATCCTACTTTGTCTGATTGGAGAGCTGTGAAGCGTGTGTTTAGGTATTTGCTCAAAACGAAAGAGTTGAAACTTGTTTATCGAAAGACTGGGAAAACTTTAAGGGTGTTTTGTGATTCAGACTTCGCAGGTTGCACAGTGGACAGAAAATCCAGGAGTGGGTATGTCTTTATACTGGCTGGCAGTGCTGTGTCTTGGTTGTCAAGGAAGCAAAAGATTGTGTCTCAATCAACATGTGAGGCAGAATTTGTTGCAATGCAGGAAGCAGCTAGAGAGGTTGTATGGGTATCATCCTTGTTGAAGGAATTAGGGCAATCCTTTTACTGTCCTCAACCATGTAAGATTTTTTGTGATAACCTGGGAGCCATTTCATGGTCCAAAGACGAGGTTGTTGCTGAAAGTTCAAAGCATGTCCAAGTGCGTTACTTTTATGTCAAAGACTGTGTATCCAAGGGTTTAATAGTTTATGTGCACATCCCAAGCTCTGAAAATGTAGCTGACATTTTAACCAAAGGATTAAACCGTATAAAGACTCAGAAGTTCACTAAAAAATTGGGGCTGCAACTATGAGCAAAGGGGAGTGTTGAAGGGTGTGCTCAATAGTTTCTTTATGTCTGTCTGCTATGATCCTGTATCGATTGTTCGATACTATCGATTGTATTGGATGTTGTCGATTGTGTGCGCGCGCACTTCCGGTGCACGCTAGTGTTCTCTCTGTGTGTTCGCGCCTAATGTACCATTGAGTTGTATCCGTTTATATCCGAATATATCTTGTTGAACTAACGCTGTGTGAATCTTATTACCACTGCCATAACTCCTTATAACACTAGAGGGGTCCTTCATACTGAAAAGCCATTTCAATGCTGCGTGATTTGTCACAATTTTAAAATTTTTCCCAAATAAATAAGGCCTCCAATGCTGAACACTCCAAATGATCGCCAGCAATTCTTTTTCAGTCGTGGAATAATTGATTTCCGCGGTATTTAGTTGCCGAGATGCATAGGCTATTGGATGCTCCTCTCCCGCGACCTCTTGTGATAAGACGGCCCCAAGCGCAAAATTACTTGCATCCGTGGAGAGAATAAAGGGTTTGTTAAAATCAGGGTATACAAGCACAGGGCTACAAGTCAGTGCATCCTTCAAAACACCCATTGCGTGTTGACAATCCGGTCCCCAGATAAACGCTGTCCCCTTCTTCAAAAGCCTTGTAAGGGGCCTGGCCAGCTCGGCGTATCGATCGACAAAGCGTCGGTAATAGTTGGCTAGACCGAGAAAAGATTGCAACTCTTTCACATTCGTTGGGGTTGGGAAGTTTTTCACCGCATCAATCTTTCCCGGGTCGGGCCGCACACCCTTTTTCGAAATAATATGGCCGAGATAATTTACCTGTTCTAAGGCAAAGTGGCATTTTTCAAATTTTAATGAAAGTTTTGATTCCCTCAATTTTTCGAAAACTCGTCTCAATCTCTCGGAGTGTTCTTTAATTCCGCTACTGAATACAATAACATCATCTAAATATACTAAACACTGTAAGGGTTTTAATCCGCGGAGCACTCCGTCCATCATTCGCTGAAAGGTAGCAGGGGCATTTCGCAAACCAAATGGCATTCTAGTGTATTCGTAGTGCCCACTCTCGACAACGAAACCGGTTTTAGGCTGCGATTCAGGGTGCATGGGTATTTGATGATACCCGCTGGTCATGTCTAAGGTCGTGAAATATTTACACCCCCCCAAATAATCAAGAGTATCGACGATATTTGGAATCGGATAGACATCGGGTGTTGTGATGGAGTTCAATTGCCGAAAATCTACACAAAATCTAAAATTTGGCTTCCCATCTGTGGATTTCTTGGGCACGATAACGACTGGTGATGCCCATGGGCTCTCACTAGGTGTAATTATCCCAGCCTCAAGTTGCTCTTGCACAAATTTCTCTACCAATGGCTTCTGATGGTACGGAGTGCGGTATGGGCGACGATATATGGGCTTTACCTCATTAGTAGGTATGTGGTGGTACGCGATATCTGTCGCAGGTAGATTTTCCTTATGACTAAAAAGGTCACAAAACTCCTCCAGAACAGGCCTCAACACATTCACCTCATCAGGCGATAGGTGACTTAGCTTGTCAGCAAAATTTAATTTATCGGTGACATTTTCTATCGTCCCTAATTGGCCAACTCTTACCACATCACTTTCGCCCGCCAACCCTGTAACTAGCTCGTCTACCGTAGCCAATAACGTCCCCTTTGGGAAATTTAATTCCTCTGTCCCAAAATTCGCCACTTGAAAGATAACAGAGTTATCTTCGCCTACGCCGCTCAAACTACGAGCCACGGCACAACCCTCAACATCCGGAATTATGGGTTCCACAATAACTTCGTGACCCTGAAAGGAGGTTTCACTTACAATTGTTGTTCTAATTATTTTTTCGCTACGCGGCGGCACAGATATAGGATTTGCTAACCTCAACTCTACATTTTTAATAGTTTTTTCGTGTCTTTTAGAACTACTGTCCTTCTTATTAGGGCTAATCTCGTCCTTCAGGTCCTGTTTCTTCTCTACTAGTTCCCCTGTTAATGGCCAACTATTTTTGCCAACAAAAAGTTTACTCCCACTCACATCAATTGATGCCCCATATTTCTTAAGAAAATCCAAGCCTAAAATCCCGTCAAATTCTGCAACTCGCTCAACCACTTGCATATTTACATCATACTTCACTGCCCCCACAAAAAAGGTCACTTCTTTCTCCCCGTAATTCCACATTTTTCCCCCAGCAATACCCAAAATTCTGACCGCAGGTGCTCTGATTTTGTCTGTTCCACATACAGCGCGCCTGATTAGGGAAATCTGAGCCCCCGTGTCTATAAGCATTTTACATTTTCTTCCTAAAATATTAACTACTGCCACCAAATCGCATGAATCCCCCCTACTGCCCACACGAGGTAGGATTACACTTACCAGGGGCCGGATTCGGCGGCTCTTCCGGCCCCAGCGCCGTTTAAATCTCCCGCCTGTTGGACCCCGCTGCGGCTCCTACAATCACGGGCCAGATGATCTCCCCCTCCGCAGATAAAACAGCGCCTTCCTCGGCTGCACTGCTTGGAAAGGTGACCGGGCTGCCCGCAGTTGAAACAGACGCGCTGGCTAGGGGCATGGAATACTCGGCGGGCGGTTGGTCCATCCCTTGGTCCCTCCGCCGGCCTCCTCTCAGTCTCCTGGATCCGGATGGCGTTAGCGATGGCAGCATCGAAGGTCTCAGGGGCAGTCAGTCGACACTGATGGCCAACCTCCCCAGTTAGCCCACGTAGGAACGTGTCGAGCGCCCGCTGATCCGCCTCGACACGTCGCTCCGCCACTCGTTCTGCTGGGCCCTCAGTGGAGTAGGTTCGCGCATTTATCGCCCGCACTCGGTCAGCGAATGCCTCAATGCCTTCGCCCGGTGACATGCGGAGGTTCGACAACACCTCCCGGAAAAACCGCGCGCTCTTTTTGGAGCGGTACCGCGCCGTAACGAGAGCCTTAAAAACTTCGTACGAGTCTGCCTCGCGGCATTCGTCTTTACTACGAATGAAAATATTAGCGTCTCCGAGCATACGCAGCTTAGCGACTCGCAATCTATCGGCATCGGACCATCCACCGAGATCTGCGATTCCCTCCAACTTTGAAAAGAAGGCGTCGACATCCTCCTCGACTTTTCCCGAAAACTCGCCAACCGCCGTGAAATATGCGAGCTGTGGTCGAGTTTCTGTCGCGGTTGCCGCGCTGTTATTCTTCAGCCTCTTATTTTCCGTTTCGACCACGCGGAGTCGTTCGCACAGTTCGTTCATGGCCTGCTGGAGCTCCACCTCTCGTCCACCTAAACTGATTCGAGAAGACATGGTCTTATCTTCTGATATGTATCCTCCTCTGACTAAAATCCGACACTTCTGACACCAATGTAAGATTTACGACCGCTACTGGTCCGTCAGAGGAAGTACAGGGAACAGAATTGAAAGATTTTGTGAGATAAAGACCATTCTTTTATTGATCCCCAAGTTGATGTTGCTCTCTCTACATCTCGCACTTGACTCCCTGCTGCCAAGCTGCTTAGACTCCCAAGTCCACCTTAGGCGTCCCCACGTGATCGGTATTCACCTCTCCGATTCGTTGCCATCGCCGTGGCATGTGAGGCTCGTAGGTCGCTGATGTTGCAGTACCTATTGGTGGGAAAGGAGCGACCGGAAACCAGAGGGATGTGCAGGTAAGGTGCAAGCAGAGGAAAAGAACGGAGAGAGCGTGGGATGCTTAGGTAGGTTCCTTCAATATGAAGAGCCAGCATCCGGTCTCCTACACTTACCAATGGATGCACTTTTTCCTTGTTAATTTATTTAAAAGTAGTCATATGATCTTTTCTCATATTTCTCATTCTTAAGAGAAAGGCTATTAATTTTGTAAAATGAAAGCATATCCCCAAAATATCTGATTTCTCAAAGGACAAGGTCAAATCTGTGCTAGCTGGGACCTCGACATAATTGGTAAATGAAAAATTTTAAAACTTATGTCTGGAATCTAGCAGGGAAGCCAAACTTTCATTTGCATTCAGAATACAGAATTAGTACTAAAATTACAGACTTCACATAATACTGACTGCCTATATGAATTGAAAAAAAAATTGAAAGGCCTTGAGCTCCTATTCAGATCTTACAAAAAGATATATTTTTGCATCACTTTTAAACTTGACTTCTTCTTTTCCCCTTTCAGGAAGTGGCTGATGGTGCAGAGTTGGTTTCCTGAATCCAGGTTTCTTCTTGTGCAATGGGTTACAACGCTTGTTCCGTGCTAATATTTTTTCTATTTTCCTACTCAAACCATTGTTTGTACTTGATTTATCTTTGTGCCATTTTTTTAATCTAAGTTTCACCTCCTGTTTGCTGGTCCTTAATGCTTGTTAGCAATGTTCATGGCCATACTTGTTCTTTGAGTGAATTATTTTATTTTTCTCTTTGAATAAATGTTTTATTATCTGTATGTTCTGGTTTCATTATATTTATTCATCCATTTGATCCATATTGATATTAAGTGGATGTGGGTCAGAAAATCAATATGTATAATTCATGTACGAGGGCCTGCAGATACGTATGTATTTTACATGTAAGGGTATTCATATTTCCAATTTGTAATACGCACGTATACATACATCCTGAAGGACTTTTGAGCCACTTTTACGTGAAATATGCAGACGTAATACGATTGTATTCCATCTTATACATATGTATATTTCATGTATGGGTATTCAGATTTCCAATTTGTAATACGCATGTATACATACATCCATAGGGACTTTTGAACCACTTTTACGTGAAATATACTGATGTAATACGATCGTATTCCATCTTATACATATGTAATTGGTCATGTATTTTTTGTGTAATATTGATGCAATACAGATGTAATACAAATGCCGTGTTATCTGGGGAGGGTCAAGCTAGCAACTGAGAATGCGGTAATAATGGCAAGCCAAGGAGGAGTTCAGTTTCTTTTGCGATGATTTACGTGATTTTTAATTTTCTCCGATTTTTGAGCAAAGGCTGCTTGGATTTCATATTTTATTTTGTTTCTGAATTTTGACTGGAATATCTCACATCTCTGGGATGAATAAAATTTTATTTTGCTATATGTACCCTACTACATTTTTCTACGAAGTCCCTGCATAAGAGTGCTGTGCCATTGATATTAATAGCTAATACATGATGATATGGTTTTTTTTATAAGGGTAAACCTATGACTTGTAATTGTATCAATGCATTGTTTTAATGCATATCTCATATGGGGTGTGATTCAAGTATGACTCCCAATAGGCTGTAACACTAGAAAATCAGATTGACTTCTGAGATGCACATTTCGGACACTTTCCCCTTCCAAGATATACGATTATTTCAGAGAACGCCATTTTCTTCCCACAGATGCTGCATGATCAAGAAAAACAAGAGTATTTTATTTTAATACTTCACTTGTTTTTGTTTCTTTATTGTGTACAAGTACTTATAGTGGAATTAAAATAGCATTCAACAACAGGCTTGAAATAAAATAATACCAACATAAAAGCTGAGACGATGAACAGAAACAATAATTATCATATGTGACCATGTTGGTGGATTACTAGAACAAATATTACTTTGAGGGATTTGAAATCCTTGATTTAAAATGAAGCTTATGAATGATACATATGAGGGACTATATGGTAGAGCGTAAAACACGTGAAACATCTCAGATCAGGCTAATAAATATACATATAAAGACCTAGAAAATTAGAAAGCAATACAAAGAAGACTTAAAAGTAATAAACAGGCAAAATTCCTTCAGCTGCCATGTATGTATGTACCTATACATAAAAGAGGAATACAATGATGCTTTTTAAGGGTACAAAAGGAAAGGGTATTGAGTCACCATTACAAGAAATAGAATGATATACATATATCACAAGTATAAATATAATTAATTCAACAATTCAAACACAGCCCATTTTGTGACCACAATTCTGGCATTCATTAAATAAACAAAAATTAAAAATTACATATGGTTCAGTTGAAAGACTATTATTTCTATTGGAATATATATAGTATTACTGGCATATTTGTGCCAACTTTTTTTTTAACCCAAGCTGAAGAGGTAAGGAAAATAACAATCACAGACCTCGTTCCATGTGCATGACAACAAAAGTTATAAAATATTGAAAAGTGTATATGAAAAAACAATATTTTACACAAAAAGTCTATGAGCATTTCTCAAGCTGAATGAACACACATTGGAGAAATTTTTTAAAACTGCAGCAGATGACTTCTCAGACCAACTGTTTTCTCAGAAATGATCCAACTCATTGAACCACTAAAGAACCAATGTACGGTGTTCAAATATGCTGTGCCAAACTTTCATTTTTCAAATCCAATGGAGTTCCTTCACAGTACATGCGTAAAAATCAAAATCCGAGTAATATTTCTAACTAAAGTAGCTCCTTCACGCAACAGTGCCCTGATTTTTAACTAGAAATAAATGTCTCAATGCACAGCCAAAAGTTTGAAACAAAATCTTTTGACCCACCGGAAATAAGTTATAGTGACTCCGTCAAATGAATGCATAAATTATGATTCTTTGGCATGTGCCATATTTAACAATGTAAACTGGAACATCTCCTGCGCACTAGAAAATACAGAAATGACCTTTCTTCTGGCCAAGAGACCTATAAAAAATGACACAAGTTATATGTTAAAACATTAAAGGACTAGATTATCAGGTGCATTAAGTAAGCTGCACTCAGTGATTCTACGCAACGCAAAGGGTTCCATCAGGAACATACCTCACTCAATCACACCATAGCTCATCGTAATTCAAGCTCTGTGGCCTGGTTACCCTGTCTTTTTTTAAATCTTGTTCCCAAATTGGTCCCAACCACTTGAACCCTGGAAATACAGGCTTCCCCATCAGACACGCAACCCTAATCCTGTCTAGCAAACAAAAGACTTCATCCTATGCCAGCCAGCAAAAACCTTGCGTCAAACTAAGACCTGTTTCCTTTCAGGCCAACCAAAAAGACTAGGAGCAATAACAAAAAATGTAAAAAAATAGCAAACCTTCAAAAACGTACAAAACTTGCACATTCTACTGATTAAGGAGTCTTAACAAAAACTGCACTGCGCAGTTTTCCCGAGTGGAGCAATATCGAAACAAAACAAAGCAAGCTTTATCATTAATAGCTTGCATTTTAGGCTATAACCTTTTTCTATGTAAGAGATATGACCTAATAACAATTTTACTGTCTCTTTCATCATTAAAACTCCTTAAGTTTGAGGTGTAACAAACTACAAGCCCCTTGGTAAAAATACTACTCTCCTCCTTTCACAATTGGCTGATGCAAGTTTACCGAGGCAGAGTAAGGCAGGCAATATCAAATTCACTCATCATCTCATCCTACAAGTTCATAAAAGATCTTTTAATAACTTGGGCACTCTATAAAAAGCTTAGTTTCATTACTTCTGAGAGAAGAACCACCAGCATAAACATTATTGATTAATTTTCAAAAATTCAAAATACAACATTATAGAGCATAAAAATAGGCACCAAGGATGAAATAGAAAATAATATTGTCAGAAACTGAATGTTAACCAAAAATAGCAATCCATTCTCCAATGTATAATAAACTTAAATATTTCTAGACATAAGTATTAAAAGTTGAAAATTCAAGAACCAATTTTAAGACATGATATAATTTCCTGTCTTTTATGTGCAAGCAAAGTTCTCCTCAATGTTCCCATTAGAGTATGTCCTTGAATATTTTTTATGAGCATTAAATAGTGCTATGCTAATAGTGGCCAACAAAATTGTCCACGGCCTTCATATAAAATTCACGTCAGCTACTAGATAGACAAATCAACTTTGAGACACGTTGTCACTGAGAAGTGTTCATGGTGTAATGTGTCGAACTGCCGGCGTGGACACGGTGGCATTGTCGTCCGGCCCCCCTCGCCCCTCCTCCTCCTCCTCCAATAACGCCGCCTCCGCTGCTATTTCATCTTCCGTCAGCTTTCGAACAATGGGCTCTTCATTCTCGAGGAAGACATATCTGTCGAATAAGAGCAACGTCAGAATAACGGAACCCGTACTGAACTCATGCACACAGAAAGCCTTCAAACAGTGATCAGAGGAATAATTTTCTCAGGAGAGAACTAAGCAACCCAGCATGCAGCCCAATATGATGAGAGATGGCCACAAACATAAGTTGGAAGACCTATCGAGTATTTTCTCACTTTCGGTAACTGCATCAAAAAAATCTGTTCCAGCTGATTACCCTACATTTCAAATCTTACATCCATGGAAGATATCGTTACTTTATTAATAATTATGTATTAAAATCAAAGAAATTGCATTTGTGCCGAAGCACACGACCTCCACATTTTTTGATATGTAATATCAGCTGGCTCACACAACACAGAGTTTGCTGTTTTGCATTTGCTGGATAACTTTTTTAATTTGGTAACTAGCAATCCTTAGTCCTCTCCAGTTTCTCAAGGAAATGTTAATTTAGACTATTTGATTAAATCTTCTTGGTTGAAAGGAATAGCTGGATCAGAAATTCTTTATGATGGAGGAAGGTACTTCATCAAAAGGTATTCTATGCAAGACGACCAGGAGAGAGTACCACTTTGTTCTGTGGTGTTCCACAATGATTACAGGGTGGTTTCCCTTTATTTTCTTATTGCCCAAATCTAAATATTATTACTCCTGGAGTAGATACTTCACGCTTTTAGATTTTTAACTGCGATATCTATTTTTCGTGATTAAATGAAAAGTGAAAACTTTCAAGCACGCGAAAACGTGACGGCCAAATATGAATGCTGGGAAAAAGCCCGTGTGATGTCTGGCTGCTGCTGTGTGAAGCCACCTGGGTGCGAGGCTATAAACACCGCTACGATGCAGGCTGCTTGCTGCCGAGCATGTCGGTAGCATAGAGTACCCTGCAAGCAGGTAGCACTGGGCTTAAATAAGGATTATTAATACACTATTATACTAAGGAAATTTTCCGACCATTGGCAATTTTAATAGGTGATAATTAAGGAATGTTTCCCTGAGCTCTGTTCCTCATGCATGCATTGGTAATCTCAGATGATGTGACACTCGTATGTACTCATATAGAATCTAGGTCCCAGTGATGTCACGTGGAGTGGCATCGCATGAGCGCCAATTGGCCTTTTTCAAATGAGGATAAAATTGACCATTAACATTCGTCTAAACTGGGATTTCTAAAACCAAATAATTTGGATATTATGAATACACTAATGATGGGTAACAAATCGCAATCAATGCCTTTCGTTTTCTTTGATGGAGGAAACCACCCCATTAGTTTATTATTGTTAGATTATTAGCATTTCTCTAAGCAAAGGTAGGACAATAGCAGCTCTGTACATGTTTTTAACACTATGTCTAATAGAAACGTGCAGCGAATAATGGACTGTGAACTTGAATACATTCACCTATCAATGAGTAATGAATTACAGAACTAACACCACAGGTTACAACAAGAGGACATTTATGATATACACTGATGCACAATTGATTGATCTTGGGTCCGTTTGAAGCCAAATTTGATGTATCTCATAGTGTAGTATTGTATTCTCATGCATAATGCTAATATTGCAAGTGTGTCAAATGCTGTGTGCATTTATTGTAATATTTATAATAGTCTCCATTTTCTTACTTTAAATTCAGTGCACAACCTATATTTTTTTATATTATATATGAATAACTTTAAGTGATTTGCATCTATGATTTACAATTTTTAGGTTGAGGGTATATCACGGTAATCTCAATAAGTGAATAAAAATAAATGTCTTTGAAACCATTACATGAAATTAGGGATGGTCGGATCGGATCCAAATATCCGCAGATATTGCCCTTCATCGGATACATCGGATCCAAAGTCGCGGAAGACATCGGATCTGGATCCGAAATTTTAAATAATAGCTTCAGTGAATGCAACGCCCTATTAGGGTGGAAAGAGTTCCGATTCTCTCTTCAAATGCGCCGTTGCACTGCGATGAACCCTACTCATGAAACATTTTGTTTAAAAGCTATCGTAGGGGTTATGAAACAGAATTTTTACAGCAAAATACGACATACACGTAGTGTGAATCTTAAAAAGAGATTGAACAACCATTGGTAGAAACTCAACGCCATAAGATAACAACCACGTCAAAATTGACCACGTCACAGGTTAAAAGAAAACACCCTCGGCCCTCCATCACTCCATGCCTCTGATATTGTTTTTCCTTTCCGAGACGACACAGTCCATGACTATCATTATGTTCGAAGGAAAATATCAAGTTACACGAGAACAATGGAAACGTGTTTCATCCCTACTCCATCTCACCCAATGACCTTTTTCATCTCAACTACCTCAATTCTCTGTTTCTCGAGAACAAATGCTAGTTGAGTGACTTACTGGACCCAAAGATGGCAATTGGATGACGTGCACGAGATTACAAAAATAATGAAACCAAATGCATCACATTTCTATAACCTTTGTCCCAACTGATGGTGGGTGACCTTGAATACACTGGAGACCCACCCACTCTCCTAGCCAATCACAGAAGAGTGGCACGTGAGAGGTTGTAGGAGGCCGCTGTCTCTCTCCAACACTCGTGCAGTGAACATCGCACTCCAGCTCACAGTGTTGCCAAACTTAATCTGCAGAGATCGTGCTCGTTCTGCCTCACGTACAGTTATTTCCACGGACTGGCAACGCTGGTCGGTGTTATGGAGGGGAAAAGGGAGCAGTGGGGTGGAAGAGGCAGCACTTCTGATTGGCTACTAGCTCTCTCTACCGCCCAGCCCCCAACAGTTGGGGAAAAGGGTATAACATATTTAGATTTATTTAAGCTCAAATTGATTGAAAGTTTTTTTTTAGCAATACTATACCAATATTCAACATTGTCCAAACAGCACAGTTTTCATAGAATCAGGCGTGGAATAAGTACTGTCAAACAAGAAGATACAGACTGGAAACACGAACTGTATACATCACATAGGTTACCCGGCTTTGGCAAGACTGAAGGCAACGACGTCATAAAATAGCAAGATCTGACACGTTTGCCCATGACTCCCTTATTCGTAGCCTCGTTGCTTAAAAGACGGAGAGAGTGTGCTCCTTCCCCTCCACCTATCCTTTGCGCTCTTCTGCTGACCACCCCTTCCTCTCGCTAAGCGGTCGTCTCGTTCCGTTCCCACAACTCATCGCACGTGACGATAATGTTATTTTAAACATCGTTAATTGTTGCAATGTTATTTAATGATGTACTAATAAAAATGTCTTCCATTGTGCAGAAACATTTTTATTGACATAAAGAGAACCATGTGCGTGTACTGTGACGTGAAACTATCACGAGGAAGTGCAAAATCCACCTCACCATAATTTAAGCATTAGCGGGTGAAATACAAGTCAGTATGCTATGAGGAAGCGACCAAATTCTGGGGAACTTATGTGAGGAATATAAAAATTCATTCAATGATTTATCTGAAGATTTAAACCTATTTTCATTTCCAATCGCAAGTGTAGCAGTTTCGATCCCGAGCGTGTGAAGATTTTATCGTTTTAAAAAAATAAATTGAAAGCTTATGAAAATGATTTTTAATTAATAAAAATATTAAAATTTGTATGTAAATCTGAAAAACATTCCTTTGACTGTATGTCACCAAGAATCAAAGATCCGATCTGGATCCGAAAAAATCCTGGATCCGTTTATCCCAACCTAAAATATTGATAACTTCAGTCGAAATCTCCACAAATACCGCCAGGAAATCACAAAAACTGCACGAGTGCATTTAGAGAGCTTCCTTCATGCAACCACCTTTCCATAGCTTCAATTTTTGCCCACCAGGTGTCAGACACTATGTTTGGAATTGCGAATTGCTATTTGTGAAATTATAGTATTACTCCTTTACTATGGATTCCCAGACTACCAAGGATTAAATTTCTCCAGCAATTTCATAAATGGGTAATTCCAATAAAACTTGTGGAGACTGATCACTATTTCTTAGCTGACTTATACTACATAAATAACATGGAACATTTCAGATTATGATACATCCACACAGCATATATATTGTGTTGAAGTTTTTATTAGCTAAATTAAGGTGTAAGTATTTACCTACATGGAGCATGCAATGACTAGAAATCAATTTAACTTAATGGCTGTTTTTTTCATGAGGGAAGACGCAAGCTACAATGTAAATGAACATAACCACTCAAAATGTGTACAGTAAACCAGAATTTTGAACACAAAAAAGCCTCATACAGATTAAAAGCACAGATTTTGGATTAAAAAGAATCAGTCAATACTTTACCTTCTTTCTTCAAACTGAAACATGAGACCCAAGGCCACGTTAAGGGCTGAGCCGTCGTAGTGATGGCAGCCGGAATATCGATACTGAGGCTTTTTATCAAAACGACAACCGGCAGACTGCGCACCCAACGGTCCGAGGCAATCTCTCGTGAGGGCACACTGAACCCACGGCAGCATGAGCTCCGAGTGAACGCGGTGCGTGTTGACGAGCAGCAGAGGACTCGATTCGATCATTGGTAGAAAATAGTAAGCCGCCGGCTCCGTGTGAAAGTAGCCGAACATCTTTGGATGGGTGAGCGAGGAGACAGGGTGTCGTGTGGCATGGGCCAATATGCCTGGCCCTTTCTCACTCCCCTTGCCAGTGACTTTGCTCACCATGGCACACAACGCTCGATAGCTACCAGGGAAAAGTCTATGACTCACATCCAGGAAGAGAACAGACCCTGCCCTGTTCAGAGCATCCTGGAAACAAATCAAACAACATCAGAAACAACAAATATTGTTCATTTTTTATCTCTCAAAATCATACGATGAAAAAACTCTTCTACTCCCTTCATGGAAAGTATCAACTTAAGTGAAAACTCCACAACATTCTCCTTCCTATGATTGCCATATACGACACAACCACTTACAATAACATATGCTCAAACACATACATGTAAAATTAATGTCCACCGCCATTTACCTCTAGGTAATTCTCAGATATGACAGTCTGCAAGGCATGAGCCCCCTTCGTTCTGTTAAATTCCCCAGAGAACAAATTACGAATGTGGAGAGTAAAGCAAGAAATTGTGGAACCTTAAAAAAATACGATTTTATAATCTCCTCGGCTTGTTATCCCTATCTTATTTTATTAAAATTTTAGTTCCAAACATTGCACCTATTTCAGGAGATGACCAAGCACTACATTAGCACTCCTTGGGGGAGCAGCAAGTTGGATTACTCATTTGACCAAGCTAAAGAAAATCTTCAGAAATTGGATTTCTTAGTACTTATAAAGCAGATATATAAAAAATTAAAACTCTTAGGTATGCATGTTAAAATAGTTGTTTGGCAAATGCTTGTTTTTAAATTTTAGCTAGATTTTAAAAAATTTTAGCTAGAGGTCAAAACAATTTCGGCCTACTGCAATTTGATAGGTATTACAAACAATACTTTATACTACAAAATTTTCCTTTTTGAAAACCAAAAATGGTATATAAAATAAAAATAAAAAGATTATTTAGCAAGAATAAAACTCACAATAATTTGTAGGACACAAAAATATAATTACTTATAATAATTACAGACATTATTAACTTATTTATTGTTTTAAAGGCCCAGTAATGTACCTGAATAAGAAGAGGTCGATATGCTTGGAGCCTATCGTCCTCCACATGGGACGGGAACTGGCTGTAATCAAAGTTTATCACACTGCACCGGCTGCTGTTGCAGTGTTTCACCAACTGGAAACAAATGTTTACATAAAAATCATAAAATTAATTTTAGCCATACATGCATAAATACAAGACTTGATTGAGATTACTTCATGAGGTGAGAAAAGAACACACAATGTGAGTCAATTGCGCATGATTAGCCATGTCCACTCAGCGTGATAATCCGTGTACATAAGCAACATTGCTCAGGACAACATCGCTGCTGGATACACCGGTATGTGTCTGGATAATGCATCTGGCTACGCTGCCTGCCTGCCCACTCAGCAACTTATTCCAGCTCATATAACATTGTTCATCCTTGTTTGTGTCACCAAATTGCACATTACATTGCAGCAAATGCTAATTTGGTGACTTTCAGTGCCTACCTGCCTTCATTCCAACTGCTTTTGCACACTCACTAGATACACACTAATTTCCTGACTTAGAAGCTGATCCCATTGCGTTTCGATACACATCAAGAAATCTTACTGAACAGTGCATGAAATTTCATGGAAACCATTACCTAATGGTTTGAAGATAAAATTTCATTAAAAATCATAGCCCCAAAATAATGAATGAGATTTGCCGCAAAGCAAAGAAAGCTAGAGAAGCGTGGACAAGGAACATATGCGGGGACATGCAAAGTAACCTCGTACAAGGGAAAGTGGAAGTAGCCTATAGGATAGTGAGGAACCATTTCAAGGAACAAAGGAACAAGATGTAATGAAATAAGGGCCAAGTATGGAAATATTATTACAGATAATGAGGCATGGTGGCCAAATGAAAACAATCGTAGAAAGACAGGTGGAAGGGAAGAAGGGCAAGGGATGGCTCCGAATGAATTACATAGGACAGGTTATGAAGGATTTAAAAGAGAAGAAATACGTCACTATGAAAATGTTAGCGGATAGGAGAGAAGAATGGAGAGCTGCGTCAAACCAATCTTAGCATTGTTGACTAATGATGATGATGAACCCCATATTCATTAAAACATAATCTTGTTCTTTCTCTGCGTATGATGCTGGTGAATTCGTCTCGGGTTTTCCATTGGGTGAGTTGACTGTAGGCTGACGTTTCGAATGATGGCTGCCTCTGTCATTCTCAGAGTTACTATCGAAATGTCAGCCAACAATCAACTCACCCGATGGAAAACCCGAGAAGAGTTCACCAGCCCATATATTCACTGGACAAAAAAATAAAATCCCATGCAGTCACAGTCTTACGTCTAGACGACCCTCGTTAGACACACAGTCTAGACGACCCTCGTTAGGCACACAGTCTAGACTATCCTCATTTTGAGCATTTAAGAACAGTGGACTAATGGAAAAAAGTTATTCCTCACTTTTCAATTCATAAATACATAATTTAACCAGGTAAGAAAATTATGTTTGAACAATTAATTTTCCATGACAGAGCAAATTAAGTTAATAATTACATTTTTTAAATACTCATGAAAAACCTTCAATGATAATAATTCTTACAATAGCACACCTAGATTCCTGTTCCAGCCCCATGAACTCAATGCAAACATCAAGATGCTTCATTTTACAATGACTTCCTGAAAAATCTCCCTACATTTTGCTCACACAGAGCAATGTTTTCCATTCTGCACGCAAAACAATGGCAACAGCAACACACTGATGAAATTTTTCCCCATGCAATATGGCAATGACTCGTCGTATCCAGACACACTTTCAGAATACTCATACAACACTGCCCAGCAACCTTTGGCCTACTATTATCACTCGGAGGGAATGTAGCTCTAGAATGAACCGAGGCCATCTCTCCTTCGAACTACAAGCAATGGGAGCAAATGGAAATACGTACGTAATTGAAAAATATTTACCTTTTCTAGTTCATACTGGCCTAAGCCGAGGTTGTAAATTGAAATAGAGTGGTTTGGCAGGAAATGCTGAACATTTCTCGCAAATCCAATCCCATGTTTTTCTTGATCCTCAGAAACCTAAAAGAAGACAGTAATTGCAAAACATCAATAAAATTATTCTCAAGAAATGTGAATGCAGCAAAAACAGTCAAATATTTTCCACTCATTCTGAACACTAAAACATTTTGCCAAAATCAGTCTTGTTTATTATGCTGTGACTCCCACCCAAGTGATTTCACCCACAGGTTCCTTTGGATAGGTTATAGTAGAGCTCACCACAAACTAAGCCACATAAGTGTGAATATTACACATTCATTCAGGGGACATTGTCAGTTCCTTCCTCTGGGTCATCCCCCACTTCCAAGGTTTTTTATTTGTTATGTAAGACCAAGTATTATAACTGTCATATCGTTGACAAATAAGCTACATATGTAAATACTGCTACAGTCAAACTGAGACAAAACAAAATTTAAAGATTCCAAAATTTACCAATTTGCCACCATGGAAGTCGTTTCCACGAAACTACAATTTACAGACTTTAGCCATTATGTGCAATATGTCAGTTCAATTTACCGATGATATAAGTACGTATATTTAAATCTCTTACTTAGTTAATCACATTAAAATCTGCAATGTGTATAGATTATTTTTAGTCAGTAAATATTGTTTACATTATGAGAATAGATAAAACCATTTATGAAAAGGAAAGAGCTGATGGGAAAATCATAATGGAAGTGTTTAGAAAAGGCTAGTGAAGAGTATGACATGGAGTGTAGCACTTTACGGTGAGGAAATGTGGATACTTAGGAAGGAGGATGAGAGAAAACTGGAAGCGTTTGGGATGCGAGTGTGGTGAAAAATGGAGTGGAGGGTGAAGTGAATGGAGAAGAGGAGGAACGACGGAGTTACTGGATGTGGCTGGTGAGGACAGGAAATTTTTGCAAGAGATATGGAGGAGACAGAAGGTTTGGATGGAGTGAGTGATGACCTTGGAAAACTGAGCTCCATTGAACTGGCCGTTAAAGTAAGAATCTTAATTTTTCAACACTTTTTATTGTTTATTTTATTTATTTCCATTACTCCATAAACAGCACAACGGCCTTTACAATGGGGAATTAACAATTAACAATGAAGGACATTCACACACGCCCATGCCCTGGATAAGAGCATCCTACCAAGGCGGGACTCGAACCCACGACCTTCGGTTTGGCAGGCGAGGACTTTACCCCGCCGCCACCGAGGCCGGCTAAACAGCTGTTTTGTTTTTATCATGTGATAATACTGCATGTTGTATCCTTAAATACCAGATCAAAATCATCACCAACTTATAAAAAACCTTATCATCAGAGATGGGAAAAATGATGATAAAAATGATATGAGGTTAATTTACTTTTGTTTCAGAAATATGTAAACTGTTTAACTTGACAGAAGAAGTTGGTCAAGCATTCTTGTGGACAGTTGTGGATATTGCATTTACAATGCACATATGAATGAAGCATCCGTCTCCAATTCCTACATACTTTAATGAGGCCTTAAATTAGAAAGAAATAAGTCGTCATTATCTTTCCACTGCCCAATGAAGCCACAATGTCAGGCTCCAACATACCACCAGAAGTATGAAATCTATTGCTAATGGGAAAAGCACCTGAAACATAAGGATTTTGCTCAGAGCTTTGAAATTCTTACAAGCAGTCTGGGACACCTAATTAAAAATTCTACGAAAATTAAAGATTATTTTGAAAGCAGTAGTGGTCAACTGCAAAGTGAGAAGACTATGGAATTGTAAAATTGAGGACGTAGACGTGGCTTTGATGGCGTGGTTCACAAACACAAGTGTGGTCAATCTTGATTTACCAGTAAATGGCCCCATACTTTTGGGAAAAGGTAACAGCCTTCAACAACCTATCATTTCATCAAAAGAGGATTATAGATGCAGTCAGAACAGTAAACTGACTTTATACGGTGCGAGATTTTGATGATGAAGTGGATGCTAATATATTTACAATAAAAATGATATGAAACATATAATTTATAAAGCAAAACAAAAAGACACATGAGCGTGAAATACTTTTTTAAATGACACTCTTTTTTCAATTTTTTAAGCCATGGTTCACCCATGTATCAACTACATTCCTTGCCCAATTTGATGGTTAATGTGCTGGTTGAAAGTTGAATAACAAATACTTTCTGAAAAAAATGTGTCACTTGTTTTTTGATTAAAAAAAATGATATGCCTAATACCTACCTCTCTTTTGTAACAAAAGATAAAAATCAACATTTTTATGCAATTAAGAGTAAAATATCACCTAAAAAATAATTTTGACGGCAAAACTTTATTCTGATGAACATCACTTACAACATATTTTGGTTAAAAAATTTATGCCTGCCAAATTTTCATGAACGTCGTCAAAATCAGCAGATGAAATTAGAAAGAAAAATAGACAGGCTTTCGCGCTATAACTTCCGTTCAAATACTGCTATTTACAAACGGTGCACACGGGTCGAAAGAGGGAAGCTTGCTCAAGGCCATATACACGATTGGAAGACTTGGAAGTGGATATTAGATATGTACGGAGGCGGAGAAAGGGCCCCCATCCGACCGGCTTGGACGCGACCACGTCAATTGACGGGCTAACGTGCTGAAAGTGTTAAAAAGGATTTCCTCCTGACACCATATTCGATGAAGCCAATCAATTCTAAAACCTGTCTGGATCCGGTTTTACAAGTGATGGACCACCTGCATCATCGTAAGGGGCATCAAAAAGGATTAAGAGAATTAAGGGGTCTCAAAATACGATACAAATCTGATATGCTGGATGAATCCCCCAAGTATATCGCGCTACTAGGGAAAGCTAGAAGTCACTATTTTGAGAGAAATAGCACCCATTTCCTTAATAGTAGGAAATATAGTATTAATTTTCATTTAAAAATCAGCTGTGTAAAAGAAATATGAACTTCATTCATATTCCATATGGCATACAAAATGCATTTGACAAGCCTTCTAGTGCAGGCACATACCACCATTATTTCCTCCATATCCTCTACCAAGAAGTTTTAAAGGGCATTATCCCCTCTACGTTATTTGGAACAGGACAGAGAAATACTGTGTCGATTTAACACATGATGCAATATAGATACCCTAGACACCTCTACCTTCAAACGAGAAATGACCACACTCGTAGTGCAACTGATGCTCTATCTGAAAGTCACCTGATGAGAAGGATGAAATGCGCTCGCTACAGATTGGGGTCCACACTAAATAGAGCAATGGATAACAATGCTCCATCTCCAGATACATTCAGCATAAGATGAGCAAAAATTGGGCTCGGAAGATGTTAAAAATGAACCAAAATAAAAGGTTTTCTTTCTGTATGGATGAAGCAGCAAAATTACTGATCTTTTATTTAGCTAAATGAAATTTGCACATGCCGCATAACCTTCTCCTACAGTTATTATCAGTTGGATGTCCTCATGAAAAATGACAAAATAAAACTTTTCTCTTAATGATCAATAATATTCTTAAAATAGCATTATAAAGCTTCCACCTGTCAGCTGCTCCGATTCCTAACTTACACACAGATCTTATCATCTCTATCCCTGGCCTTTAAAAGATAAATTCACAGCCATCAAAAGTAATGACAGTTTACATACTATTCACACTGAAGTTAATGAGCACAATCAAGCTTTTATAAACAGATACTTAATATTACTGGATGGAAATACTTAAACTTCTTACTTCACACTCAAGTAAAAAAACATATGATGCTCACCAAACATCATATTATATCATTTACAACTTCTCATTATGAAGAACTTTCCTTTACATCCTTTTTATTATAAAATTTCAGCAGACACCCAATTTTAGCAGAGATTACACTGTTCTGCAAAAACAAGTTAAAAAAAATGCTCGGCTACAGTTTAGGGTGTTTCTGGCTAATTTTGGGTCACTGAATCCGAAAATGACATCAGTTTTTTTCTATCACCCTCAATTTTTACGAGCAACCCCTAAATTGGGGAAAATAACCCCTAATCTAAACTTATCGCTTTTCAAGGGACTTTAACTAATGTAATCTGCTTCTGATTGAAAAATAACTGACGTTTTAATGCTATCAGGACCGCGAGAAAGACAAACTTGACAGGGGTTGAAAAGATTTAGGGGGTGAAAATTGAAAAAAAAAACTTGAACATTGAAATAACCATTTTTCTATGCTTTTTATGCATATGATTCCATATGCATAAAAAGCTACCACATCATATGCATTTCTATGCATATGATATGGTAGCTAATGGAAATTTTTTTAAGGGACGAATACACTGTTCACCTCCCCATTTTGTTAAGGATTAATATAACATAAAATATAAGAGGGGAAGGGGGTATACTATATTGAAAAGTTTAGATAAGGGGGTGTTTTCCTCAATTTAGGGGTTGCCCGTAAAAATGGAGGGTGATAGAAAAAAACAGATGTCATTTTTGGATTCAGCGACCAAAAATTAGCCAGAATCACCCTAAATTGTAGCCGGGCATTTTTTGAACTTTTTTTTGCAGAACAGTGTTATTATTCCTCAGGTCGAATAACAAGAATTTAACTATAGTGAGTAAATGTGGTAGATTAGTGGGATCTATAGTGAGTAAAATTCTTAACCATATTCTTTCAAGTGATCAATAGGGATTATTTCCTTTGAAATCAAGAGGCTCCCCAGTACAAATTTCTTTTAAGACTAATAGTTTAACTATAAAAGCTAAAAGCTCTATTTGACGCGTCAAACATCTTAGGCTCCAACAAGTTACTAGAAAAACAAAAGTAAGAGTTGGCAAACGGTTTACTTTCTGAAAGGCTTAAAAATACCATCGACTTAAATGAACTTGGAAAAAAGTATGCATGAAGAAATGCTCGAAGCTTGCTTAATCATATCATTTCCCTTGTTATTCCTTAATTACAAGCACTTACATGCGTTACAATGTGAGGTAGGGTTGTATTCTTTAAGACATCTTCTGGATAAAGGCGAGGAGTTTCGGTAAACCCAAGGAGCATCAAATACTTCTCATCAGCGATCAATCGCTTCTCCTCTGCATCTTTCAAGTTTTCCTGCAACAAATATGAGGAAGTAGTTTCAAAATTGTTCTATAGCACTAAATGATTAAAAGTGACCACAGATCATGGAGATAAACGGCCTGAAGGAACTTAAAATTTATAGGGTTCACTGTGGAGCCAGAAAGATTACCAAGCCTGGATAAGGCTTCTAGACTAAAAGTGAGAAGACGATAAAAGCATACCTTGAAATTCTTTAAGTTGTTTAGTTGCTTGTGAGTTTCTGTTACGATTGTTTGAATCGATGGTCTCTGGTTCCCAAACAAAAAAAGGAACACACTGCATAAAACTATACAAATGAGGAAGAGTACAAAGTTCTTGGTCCTCATTGGGTGCTGCATGCACTATCGATGTTGTTACGGGCATTGAAATTCTCACACCGGAATCCAAGGAGGGGAGCATGTGACCATTACCACTGAACACCTAAAACAAAAAATACATAGCTTTGCTTGACTTCAGTCACACATAAACAAGTTCGTTTTCCCACCTTTATTTTGGGAATTTACCACCTTTCTGCTACTAATGCTCAGCGTGTTATGTCATTAAGGGAAGAAAGAGGGGTATTACGTAAGAAATAATATTCTAAAAGTGAACGAACTCATGACTTCCACTGCATAAGGGTATGCGAAACAAACAACAACCACACCTCCACAACATCAAGTCTGCACCTCATTATCCCAAAAAGAAGATACGCACATGATACATGCCAACGATAAATTCATCTTCAAGTCACCTACATCGGTAAAAACTCATGTATTTCAATACGAAATTGAATAACTTATTCCTACACCTACAACACAAGACGGCCGTTCATATCGACGAACTCTGGTGGCCAATGTCGAAAACATCGTTTCGCTCGCCGGGTGGGGCGCGCCTGTTTTTCGAATCATAAACTTACGCAAACAGACTTGCCGGCTAGTTCGAGCGAGGCATTTTGCGAAGATGGTAGATAATGAGCAGGAAAACAAGAGTTAATGCCAGTTATACTGTTTTGTTTTAAATATTTAGAGCACCTAAAGAACAATAATTCCAGAAGGTTTAGTTATTGCGTTCAAATACATCAGGTAGCATTGCACTTCCTTGGTCTTGGCTGAAAAAAATAACTAGCTGAGAAAGTTTAAGTCCTAAAAGTTTTATTTGCTCATTCAATATAAAAAAATTCAATTTTAATCGGCAATTTAAAATAAAGAGATCGGCGTATTGTGCAGGTAAAACACTTGGTTGGCTACAATGCGTAATAATTTGCGACCATTAGGCAGATCCTGCAACCAGATTCCCGTAGAAAGGAAAGGACATCAAAAGATGATTAATCAGTTGTTGATCAAAGAATGCGAAATGAAAGCTGCGAAAAGAATGCGAAAGAAAATAAAGAAAGAAAAAGAAAGAAAAGAAAAACAAAAACCAAATCTGTAGCATTTGCATCCGTTCTAGATCTTTGCATCGGGTGCATTAATTAAATTGATCGTGTTCGAAATGGCCCTGGTCCCACCTGCGATTATAACCTTCCATCAACGATGCCCAAAAGAAAATTCGCCCTCGTCAAAATAAATTTCTATCCATAATATCATGAACGCGCGTAGAGATTTAACTTCGAAATCAGGTCTCGGCTAGTTTACCTTAACATAGAACATTGCGTTTTCATTCGGTACATACAATATTTTCTGTGCAATTGCTGCGTTTGTTTCATGTAACCGTAAAACAATGACTATGATTGAAGAAAGATCGCAAGTTTTTCCGGCGTATTGTATCGTGGAAGGTTACTCGGGATTTCCACCGGGTCAGGTTCTCCATTATGGTCGATATTTCTATGTACGAGTCGTCCATTGTCATCAAGGCATGATATAACATTTATACTTAATATTTAATGTAATGGAGACGACTAATTTAAAGTTACCCAACCTAACCCTACATTCACATTGCCTCCTCCCCCTAGAAAATAGATTCTATACGCGCTACAGGTTCAGGAACTTGCCTGTTCTGTGCAGGTATCTTTTTCAAACCTGCAATGGAATACTCACACCTAGTTTTGAATCAGTTCCAATGCATTTAAGTTTTTTTTACCATTCTATGATTTTTCTAGGGCTCCTCCGTTCGCTAAAAATAGTTCTTCTGTGGGGTGGGAGGGATGTTGTAGCTGCGGGACGCGGAGGGAGTCGCCACACAATCCCCCCCTCTCCCCCAAACACCCGGGTTTCCGGTTCGTCAAACGGATCAAGGACCTCCCAATTGTATTTCCAGGTTCACGGCTAAAACGTAGGGACTCAGCCTCATAGAAAATAATACACATTTAAAAGATGTTAAGTATGCATTTTTTTGTGGTCAAGATGTTCGTTTTACGAATGAGCAGAAATAAAAAGATTGAACAAGCCTTGTTGGGTAAGCTCCATCTTGAAAATAGTCGTTGATTTATTTCACCAATAACTAAATGAGATGTACTACATTAACCAAAAGGTGAGGTATTCTTTGAAACCTACGACTTCGGTGTTGCGATGGGAAATGGAGAAAGTTAGCAAATGTTGATTCATTTTATTGCAAATGCCCATATACAGAAATACTGGCAATTTATAGAGGCCCAGTAACAACAAAATATATAAATTGAAAATACATAAAACATGACTCAGAGAACAGGAGCAGTCGGTACGAAACTGAATGAAGAAGTGATGCTATTTTCGTGGATTTCTCCCATTCCTCAGCCAGGTTGATGTTGCGTTACCCGCCGTTGCATTGTCACCCAGTGCCGCAGCGAGGGGGGGTTTTTGGGGTTAAAACCCCCACCCAGAGCTCAGAGAAATTTTCAATTTTAATCCATTTTACTTAATTGGATTGATATTACTGATAGAATAGGATTAAGGATTAATAAAATATCCCTCAGAAAGCTTTGACACTCACCATTTTGAACCGTTTATCTTAAAATTCCACAACTTATTAATCTCGTACTTACCGCTTCTCCTGGTGGGTAGTCCATACCCCCGCACACCCCGGTATTAGTTGCACCAAACCCCCCCCGCCTTAATTCCTAGCTACGCTCCTGTTGTCCCCTATGGTTGTGGTGCCGCCGTTGCGTGTCATTCCTGTTGCTGGAGAGAGCCATTGCAATTCTCTGCAATATACCATCTTCAAAATGTTGTCACAAAGCCTAAACGAAATTCTTTTAAAATCGCTTAATGATGTACAGTACAATGCCAAACGATGAAGCCAGAATCACATAATCATTTTTCTCGTACAAGGCCACGGATAGCGGCAATGACAACTCAAAAGATGACTCTCGGACGTCATCATTTTCACGGATGGCAGCAATGAGATGACTCATCGTCCCTATTTCCATCATTTTCTTCCGTCGCATTTTCCAAAACTGAACACGTAAGAACGTGGAATAATGAAGCAGCCAATCAGCGTACGAGACCAAATGCATACTTATTGAAGCGACGACTTTGAGCTTTATGATAACGAAAATAGTAAACATCTAGGGGACCTAAATTGACAGAGTGATAAAGAAAATTGTAGCTTAAGCAATCCTTTTCCCTGTAATTGAAAAATATATATGAAATGATCACTGAACTCTTACGTGAAAAATTATCGTATTATTTAGGATTACGTTAAAAAAAGAGGCAGTAAAAATACGCGCACTAAAATAAATGAAAACGAAACTAACTCGATAAAACAAATGCCTTCGTCAACAGAAGTGTAATCGTCAATTCCACACCGATGGAGTTTGTCTACAACAAAGACAAAGCGAATGTAGAATGCTTTTGTAATCAAGGAGAGATCATTATGAAGCCCACAACCCGTTCCGCCCTCGGATCAAGCTAATGCATGGCAATTTTTTCATTTACGTGCCACATTCGGAGCGAAATGTCCTCCATTCCTTCACGCCAACATGAATATGACCTTGACTAGCTCTACGTTTCCTGAGGTGGGTTCATTGCGAGCTAGATGAGTGCGATGATTTTTGCATGATGCAGAAGAAAACAATGTATTTTTTTTCTGCTGCTAGACACATTTCTGCACGTATCACTCGAGAATTAAATAGCACCAGTCACAAAAAATCCTGAACTCGTCCACATAGGAAGAACATGTCAAATTTTACAGGCTCATTCATGAATCCATTATAAAAGGATTATTCCTACAAATTTAATACACGCATCTGTCTAATATTTGTGTTAAAATTAAATGTCTGTTTGTTTTTATGTATTTACACCGTTGATCCGATCACGGTTAATTTGATGTGTTATTGCCAGGGGAATGTTTTTACACTGCTTATCCGATTTGTTATCATTTGGACTCAAGGCCATTGAAGGGCCCTACCTGGTCGTCCATATGCTAAGCATCGGCTTCGGTGCTGCAGCTTCATTTTTCGTTTTACAAAAAACTAGTTTCTCTCAAGATAGCTGGAGGTAATTCATCTGATGGATAAAGAAATGAAATTTCTAATTCCTTCCAACTATCTTCCTTTATCCAATGTATTTATCTGGAAGTTACGATTATGCGAAAAATTGCTTACTTTTTCTCACAAATCAATAATACTATATTTTCTAGACAACCATTCGTTATAATAAACAATGATTTAGCTTGGGGTATTTGCGTATGCTTGCGGTAGAGAAACTCTTTTTAATACAATTAATTTTTATCAATTTGAAATGTAATCATTCCGGGAATGAAATGAAAATATAGCTAAAGAATGTCAATTCAGGATAACCAGTCCGACTTCCATCAGTATGGAAAGAACTATCGGGTTTCCATAATCTCCAATTCCCTTCTCGTTAAAAATAACTGGGGAACTCAGCAAATGAGATATAAAAACCAACATTGGGACACAATCACCATCATAACCAGAAAACACGACAGACTTTCCTAGATTCCATATCTCTTTAGCGATACGATTTGAGCAGACGGGTATAATAAAACGAACCTTCATAATATTTGAAATGAAATATCATTGGAAAGGAATCTGATTAGACGGTTAGTTGGTATATTTCCAGGCCATTTATGGGCTATTTTTATTTTCTTTAATATATAATCAAAAACTTTAAGTTAGAGGTATTTAAAAAAATGTCATTTTCGCTACGTAAAATATGAAAATAAAAAGAAAAAAATCAGCAAATTATGTAAGACCAATGCAACCAGGAAGCGTTTTTTTACACCTTGTTACTGAAAAATCAGTGAATATGGAGTTAAAGCTAATGTTTTAACTGACTAAAAATTTTTATTATCCCTGTCCGATTACCTGCCAAAATATGCGATGAAAAAATTCTCGTAGAAAGGGTTTATTTATTTCAACCAGCGATCATTTGAAAGCAAAAGTGGGGCAAAGTTAACAAAAATATTAATTTGTTTTAATTTACTTAATAGATGACTTCACTATCAATTTTTTGAGAGCAGAAGAACTCCGTTATTATCAGAGAATCAAGATAACAGTAACGGGCGGCGCCACTGAAGTTTAATCTTAAGTGATAAAATATATAAATAAAATAATAACCGCATTAACCGCACTTAAACACAAAAATACAACCTCGAATTGAAAACTAGGTGCAAAAAAATGCCCCTTGCCGTTTCAGTGTTGAAACACTGCCGTGACCAGGATTCGAACCTGGGTTGTTGCGGCCACAACGCAAAGTACTAACCACTATACGATCACGGCTATTGCGGAGCTTGAAAAGGAGAGAGTTTTAAAACAAGATCACTCGAAAGTCAGAAATCATTCCACTGGAACAGATAGACTCGTTGGAGCAAGCAACGACCGACCAGCTGATGCCCAGGGGCGATAAAAGGTCTCCTCCCACTTTCATTTGCACCAGCATCGTCGGAGCGGAGTCGTTCATGAGTGAATCGTTCTAATGAACGACCCGCTCATAACGAAAGATTCACTCACATGAACCGAATACTCTTCTCTGTCTGTTCTACACGCTCGGATAAGAGGCTGGGATCAGGCCAGGGATGCCGACTTAAAAAAATATTGGGAGGGCCCAAATCGGGGATCTAGCCCCGGGAAATTTTATAATTAGCGAGTTTTAAGTTTTTTAAGCATTTTAGAAGAGTCATATGACCAACATTAGAACTCAGATAACACAAATCTCGATATCTGGATACTCCGGGGAAAATCGACAAGCCTGACATTTTTTCCTCACACCCATAACGAATTTATGAGGGGGCTCGGGCCCCATCAGGCCCCATGGAGTCGGCGCACAGTGGTCCCAAATCGAAAAAAGCTGGCCAAAATTAATTACGCCGTTGTTATTATGTATATATTTGACCTAAAGGTCTATTCTTATTGTTTTTGGCCCGCTTATTCTGAATTTATAACTATTTTTTATGTATTTGCAATAATTTATTTGTTATTTCACATTTTGTTTAAACTATTAATGTTTTTAACATTGGAATTTGAGGTTATACTGGTGATAGTGAATAAAAATTATACATATCATAAAACAGAATTAGTTATTTAAAACATACATAAATGCATATAAAATTACTGCATTGTTTATTTTTGGACAAATTTTGAACAACTTATTTTGAATGAACCAAGAGAACATTTTCTACTTTCTCATATGTTTGATCGTATTTGATACGAAAAATAAGTTAATATTAATTGGAAATTTATATTATAAGTATATTATTAGTATTATTGTACTACATTAATTGTTTAAAAATTATAATATCTAATTCTAATTAAGTAGACAATTTTATAGTTCCTTGTAACGTGCCAATGGTTTTGGAAGCAATTTTAAACGGGGTTCCTTATTTCACAAGTTTCAACGGAGGCATTATTACAATCATTGAAATGTTATAAACAATATTTCATAACTCCTATAACTCAAGTTAAACGCCAAATTTATTGATACGCTTGCAATAAGCTCTTTACGCAGTGAGGCATCAATTTAACGAGCACATGATTTGGTACGAAAAATTAAATGAGATTTTCCATTAATTTGGGCTTTTTTAACTATCAAAAAAATAAGTTAACATTTCTCCTTATCTTTCTCAGTCATTGTTACGAAAAAAAATTAAATACATTCATGATCACTATCCGACAAATCCTCATCACAGTCGTCATCCACTCAATTCTTCCAGGATTAATAAACTCTTTACCTCGACTGGTAATTGAAGTAATTTCCTTCTTTGAGCCTTAGAAATACTTGATATCATTGCATCTGAAGTTAGAAGTAATCTTTTAAACAGGTCTTCATTCGTTGCTATCCAGGAAAATTTCATTGCATGGTGCTCCCTGAATCTTCTTATGTCCTTATTCCTCGCCTCCATTGCCTCCTCGGACAAGTGGACAATAGGAAGGGCAGCTTCTTTAGATGTCCGTCGGAGGAGCAAGTACTGATGTTTCGTAAAATTACCAGAAACGATTATGGAAAGGGCTTCTTCGTGGGAGATTTTACTTTGCCTCACATCCTTGGCTCTCGATTTTGATAACACTCGCCGCGCTCTTGAGAGAGTGGTTGTTGTCACCTCATTTATTATTTTCGCCACGACCTCATCACCTTTGCTTCGATAACTCATGGATGCTCTACTGGTGATGTGCTAGCTCTAAGATCCTCCGTTTTCCATCTCTAGGCCCTTTCACTGGACTTCTCAAATTGTTTAAATAAAGGCGGAGGAAATTTCAACTTCTCAAATAGGCAGTCAGCGAACTTTCTTATAAAAAACCTGTCATTTCTTTTTCTTTCCTTCCACCGGCGAAGATAATTTGAGAGAAAAAACACTTCTCCGCAATTTTTTTAGGATAACTTTTGAATTAACGTCCTCATCTAACTCTAACTTATTGCTCCAGCAATCCAATAACTATTGGTTTTTAAACGATACGGACCCTTTTCCACTTTCAAGAAATTTTTCATGCATCTCAAGACGCGTGAAAATTTTCAGAGTTATCGAACTAAAACACTATGAGCACTCTTCTTCAACCCCACAAGTCTTCTTTAAAAAGTTCGAGGATACTCGACTTTTTCAAGACTCGATCTTCACGCTTGAGGAAACTAACTTTCACGTCTTTCGTTTGGCAAAATCTGAGTAAAACTGAGTTTTGGCGAGAAAATTTCGGGCAAGCGATGTCTAGAAGTAATTTGGGGGTTCCACAGTGTGAGGTTCGCGATGCTATTATCTCCATTTTCTAGGAAATATCACATTTGAAAGGTGAAAAGGCTTACTCCGTTCATCCCCAGTGGCCAAAGTGCAATTCATAACAAAAGTACAGAGAGTGGTGGTTGTGTTTTCCCGATGGGCGCAATCAATAGCCTAGGCCTTTTCGGCCGTCGTTTGCCCTGCATGTGGTTGAAGAGGCCGCTAAGGAGGCGACAGAGGGACAATGTGCCGCGTGAGGGCGAAAACTAACCCGTCTAACGGAAGGAAAGGGTGGAGTAGCATTTGAGGGATTCTTTTTTGTTTTGAATGCATTCATGTTTTTGAGGATTACTATAAGCACAGCTGCGAACTTTCGTTCCATAAATATATCCTTCCGCTCGAGTCCTTAAGCAATTTTTATGAGAGCATGGGCACGCGTAAATAAAAGGTAAGGTCAAGTGGAAACTATTAATGATAAAACGTTCTACGTATGACAAGAGATGTTTATTCATAGGGTAAATATTTTTTGTAGAAATAAAATATCCAACAATGTTGAATAACACCCATAAATACTGGATTTCCTCGAGCCCTACCACGCGCCAGCCAGGCCGCCGCCCGCGTCAGCGCATTGCATCATTATAGTTAAATCAATGCTGAGGTCGGAGTAGCAACTAGTAGCAAAAATTTTCTTCACTACTGCGTTGCATATACTTTTCCCTTTGTATTGGTGCAAAAGACACCGTGCATTCACATGCCTCTCTAAACGATATTGTACATTTTATTTGAAAATTCGGGTAAAAAACATTAAAAGTTACAAAATATATATAAAATAGTAAACATAGTAAAATCCGAATAAAATTTATGTCCCACTATGTAATAATGTTTATATTTGTAGTTAAGAATGTTTTTGGCCAAATATATCGCGTAAAGGTTGTCCTGCATGACGCTGAACTTCCTCAAAATCGACCGATTTCACGCAACTGTGATTTTTACGGTGAATGCTCCATGTTTGACGGATCACTGCAGCCGCTCTGATGAACAAAAATACTAACTTAGTAGTGTATTCTGTAGACCATATCCTGTAGAATCCGAAAATAAGGTTCAAAAAATTCCTTGAAAATTTTCGAAAAAACGACTTTTGGCCAGCTTTTTTCGATTTGGGACCACTGTGCGGCGCCACTGGATCAGGCATCCTATCGGCTGATCTTGCCGTGTGGAGGCGTCACCACGACTCATCCGAGGGGTCGGGAGATCTAGCTTGGGACCCCCGATTGTAAGCTGCGCTGCAGTCATGGACCTCTCTCTCTCGTATGGCGCGTGTATTTGCGTGGTGGCGTCCGGTTTTCGTCTAACAAACGTGGTTCTTCTCACTGAGCTCATAAATGACAAAGTTAGTAACCAGTGCTAGAAATGGGGTTGTGGATGAGACCAACACCCTTACTAGAGTATTATAATACTTTCACAGAGAACAAGAAATTTGAAAGCCTTCACCGTCGTCGCCTTCTCGTCAGCGTTCGTGCCATATATCTCATGGAATTGGCGTCTTCTCGCGGTCACCTTCCCACCCATTCCATTAATGATCCAAAAAAGTCTTAATATTTAATTAACAGAGTCAAAATATACCAAATAAATATTAGGATTCTTTTCAATGTAAAACTTCAAAAATCTCAACTCAATCGATTACAAAACGCGAGTAATCAATGCGTTATAGTCCTAGCCGGCGAAAAATCGTCTTCGATTATTCTAAATTCATCTCCTTCTACAGTACTGCCTCAGATATCAACTCGGGAATTCACTGATTTTCCAAAATCAATTCGGTAATTATCAGCTTTGCTAGAAAATTTCCCACAAAATGCTTAAGCCAAAATTAAAATCTGGCATTTATAAATTAAAATGTAATGATTGTGATTCATGCTACATCGGCCAAACGGGACGAGACTTCAACACCAGGGTAAAGGAACACAGGGCATGTTGGAAAGTCAAGGACGATACGTCAGCTTTCGCCCGGCACCTCCTGGAAATGAGGCACGGAAGTAATTTCGACCCCGAAATACTCCATTTAACCATTAAAGGAAGAAGGATGGACGACTTGGAAATTCGAGAAATAGTCATAAATGGAAACCTTGTTAACGACATAACCTTTCCCAACCCATCCCCCTTATTACTCATCACCCTCCCAAATCCCCCACCCCAACAACCCACCTGACAAACTGTGTCTCCCCCCCTATTCTTTTCCACAAATTACCAATCCCAGCTTGAATCCAAACCTTTTCCAACCAACCCCACATAAACAACTATATTATATATATATATACCTGCCCCCACCATATATTGTATGTATTTGAAAATGGTGTAATAGACGAAACCGGTAATAAAATAGAAACACTGTGAATTTTGTGGAAGTAACAAAGTGTTTTTCATGATTAATATGGAGCCCTTCCAACACATAAAAGCATCAAGTTTCGATTTAACGTCAGCGCTCGCCGACTCTCAAGAGTTCTTCAGCTTTCAATCCTTTAATAGATTCGCGCTGAGCGATATGACTGAGCTAAGTAAGCCGGATGAACTGGGCCTTGCTTGTAGGACTGCCTGTATAATCCAATGGTTCAGGTCACTGATGTAGTTCAGGAAGAATCGTCGAATAAACGAACTTTTTTGAAGGCTTCAAACCTGCTATTTTTGTTTCAGTTACCGCAACAAAAAAAGCTGGCAATTAATCCACATTAATTGTAGTTCGTTCTATTTGGTAATGTTCACATTGAGTCACAGCATTTATTTAGTGAAATATACTTAAGACTTTATTATCATTATTATTTAAAAATATATTGCCACAATTCGACCATTCGGGCGGATGGTAACAAGCCCTCACATTATAGTATCCCAATCAATGCATTCGACCTCTACAGAAATGAAATATACCGATTTCCTTGAACGTCCATCTGTGATCAACTAAAAAAATCTCTTGAATCCACTACGCTTGCGTCAGGGATTTGCATATTCGGTTCAATCAAAAGAATCGTGAATTTCTTTGATTTCGTTCATCATGAAAGAGTTGAAGATTAGGATCATTGTCGTGAATCAAATCACGCGAATCGAATCCTCAAAATGAATCAAAACTCTCGGATCAAGAAGAAAATATGAAATCCTCCATATTTATGATTTTTCATCATTTTGTGAAGGTAATGGTTAGCGGCACACCACAGTGGAGCACATAAGAATCTCTTCGACCTGGCAAGGCAGCCAGAGAAAAATTTCGAGGGAGTCCAACCTGAGGGGAACTAACAAAGCTGGGACGGAAAGCGCATGGGAAATAAAGACTGCGACACTCCGCATTCCAAAGACTCACGCCAAATGTTCCACCAAATCGACCAAACCACTTCGCACTAATTTTCGCCCCAATTTCAACACGCAATTTCCACGCAAATCTATGGTTTTTGCCGCCTTTGATTTAACCCATTAGTTCATAGCGTCCGATATATCGGACACTCATATTTAATTTTTTTCTGGGCTCCAGTTGACTTGCGCTACATTTTGATACTATATTAAGTTCAAATGGATGTCTGTGATTACCTCCCCACTAATATTTTATTTTACTCCTTGAATTCATCGACTCGAGAAGCATTTGTGTGAGACATGGCATTGAAAGAATTTTCAGACACCCGCACGGGTAAGTAAATTATTTTTTATTTTAGTATTTTGCTCAATATGTTGATAACTTTTATATTATTTTTCTTCTAAATTTGATCTTTTTATTTTCTATATTATCAAGGTTTTCTATACAATTTTGAATATGTAATCAACACTGAAATTTTTAAATACTGTATTATTTAAACTATCGATTGTAAAAATTTTAAAATTGCAGAAATAAGTTAAAATGAACCTTCTTAGCCAGAATAATTACTTTCCAAATGAATATTTGACAAAAATAACTTAATGCACTAATGGGTTAAGGGTCTTCCACGTCAAGACTCCCGACGGCTAATGTATTGATAATTTTGTGTCTATGAACCTACTTTAAGACATGTGTGTGCTTTTGCGCACACTCATAGCCTCAAGGCCTTCATCGTACGTTAAAGACAATGACGGACAACCAAGAACAAAGACACTGAAAGTGACCTACTTCGAAAAGAATGGAGCGAGTTTCGGCGCTTGGCGGATCGCTGTCATGATCTTGACACCGGATTCAACTCGAGACTGTCCCCACTTCGGCCCATATCGAAAATAAATTACGATCCATTAGTTTCCGATCAATGGTAACTCGTTTCCACCACTGCAATGGCTAAAGTGAAATCAAGGGTGTAGTTGAAAAGAGACCAGATAGTCTAGTCATTAGTTTCCTTGATTGAACTCCAGTCACAGCACAAGAAAAAATACTTTCAAACAAACTCAAAAGATGCTGTTACCCATATATATGAATTTTTGAGTACACACTACGGCAAGTGCGGATCCAGGATTTTGTTCCGGGGGTGTCTGACAGGCAAAAGGTCTTCTTTTATTTGGGATGGAACACAATATGCAACAATAGGGTAGTTTCCTTCATCAAAGAAAACGAAAGGCATTGATTGCGATTCGTTACCCACCATTAGTGTATTCATAATACACAAATTATTTGGTTTTTGAAATACCGGTTTAGACGAATGGCAAGGGTCAAATTTTATCCTCATTTGAAAAAGGCCAGATTGGCGCCCATGCGATTCCACTCCACGTGACGTCACAGGGACCTAGTTTCTACACGAGAGGATAGGAGTTATACATCCCCTGAGGTTACCAATGCATGCATGAGGCAAAGAGCTCAGGGAAACATGTCTTAATAATCACCTATTAAACCTCCCTTAGGTCGGAAAGTTTTCTTCGTTTGATAAGGTATTAATAAACCTTTTTTAAGCCAAGCGCTACCAGCCAGCAAGGTACTCAGCTACCCGCTAGCATCCTGCGTCCTATCAGCGCTCAGAGCCTCGATCAAGGTCATCTCACAAGGCGGGAGGGGGAACCAGAAATGCGTCGCACGGACTTTTTCCCATCATTCCTACTTACGCGTCGCGTTTTCGCGCGCTTGAAATTTTTCACTTTTCATTTCATCGAGAAAAATAGATATCGTCATTTAAAAATCTAAAAGCGTGAAATACTTACTCCAGGAGTAATAATCTTTCGATTTAGGCAATAAAAAAATAATAGGAAACCACCCTATTACTCTACGAAATATACTCGTAATTTTAATATAACAGTTGTTAATATGTATGCATTTAAAAATGCTATATTAAAATATAAAATTTATTAGTACCCGCAGGGAAGAATGACACCTCGGTAGCTTCACTGGCTAAAGCACTCGACCGGAAATTGGGGGATCCGGGTTCGAATCCCGGTCAAGGCGAATGATTTTTTCTCTGTGGATCTTACGCACGATTGTGCATTGCGGGTGACTCCCGTAAAAGTTATCACCGCGGCTAGTCCCGGTATACTTTAAAATATCTGTATTATAAATCTCGTCTACCTTTTGAGCGCCTGGGGGTGATGGGGGACACATGCCCACGCCCTAAATCCGCATATGCATTACGGCACAATACTATCATACCACCTGGGTTAGAAAAAACTTTTAAATCTATCGAGAGGTCTTATACTTTCCCGGCGCATCACGTGCAGAAAGGATTCTCGGGGTCTCCACCGGGTAATTGGCGGCATGTCTCCCGACGTTTCGAAGGACGATTTTCGAGGCTTTAATCTGATAGCATTCTAACAAATGTCCTCGAGACAATACACGATAGAACACATAAAGATAATACAAAATTTATGGAAACCAGTCGTGAAGCGAAATCAAAGTTTTTGTTGAAAATTGCCATTCGCTAATCTTCAAACCCAACTTGGAAACGCAAATCGGTTCTAGCCTCCAATACGAATTTTCCCCCCAAAGTTCTAGCCTAATTGTGTTTACTTATTGAATCCACGTTTTTCCATTTCAGATCTCACTGCGCGCGTTTAAGCGGCCAACGCCGTGTCCAAATTATCAAATGAAGTCAAACGCACAAATGGAATACTTGATGCGCTATTTTTTTCGCATGCCATCGCCATGTTGATGTATCTATTTGTTTAATTACAGCTTAACTTACTGAGCGTTTATGTGAACTCACTTATTAACAGTGACGCTCTCTGTCACAGATTTTAATTAAAGTCATCACACTTACCGCCCTTTTTTCTTAAAAAAAAAGTAAATTTCATGAAATTAAATTAATGGCGGTGAATCGATTTGTAAATGCTTTCGACCAGTTTCCCCACACTTGCATGATATTTGGAGTATGACTCTATGACTACATTTTGAGACTATAGCGCAGCGCAGCAGTAATTCCCGACGGAAATACATGCAGCTGGACTGCTTTTTCGTATTTAGTCAAGTGTATTTTAAAGTTTTCCTACTCGGTAAATATCTTCACAAATGTATGGCTTTTCCCTGCTACAATCGGGTAAAAAATTCAGCATGCTACTGCAACAGCTAAGGCAGTGCTGCAAAGCAACCATCAGCACTGCTCGTCCTTGTGAATAAAACAGATGAAAGTGCTCATTGCATAATATTTAAGACATCCATCTGTAGTTGCAATGGTGCAGGCTACAGTAATTAAGACGGAAATATGCACGATTGTTTTCGCGATATACTTTTTGCGAGGTGTCGTATCAGCAGAGAACAACGGTTACATCTCCGTCCCGCTTATCAGAAAAGTTCTTTAGCTGGAGCACTTTCTGTGTTAATACCCACTCAATATGATACTGGCTTATCCCTCGCGTGAACTTACTGGTGACAAGATTTTGACAGGTAAAGGTAATGCCTCCGGCTTATCGGTGACAATGAGGAAAAACAAAATTCATGAAGGCACTAATTTCTCGGCATTTGACCATGCGATTTTCTTTGAATAGAGACTTGATCAAGGACTGATTATTATCAAAGCGACAACATAGTGGCTGATAAAAATGTGAAGTGGATATCTTTTATCCCCTTTCCCTTACTGGAGAGAAGAGCGACTTCGTAGAAGGAATTCGTTTCGTTGCAATCTAAGATAATAGTTCTGGAATCCATTACACATTGATTAATCAACGTTTTCAAGTTCAGAGTCCATTGTTAAATGCTAATTATTATTATTATCCATAGTAACAAAGAGCACAGACCTCTTGAAGGCCAAAACATCAATCATGCTAAAGGAAGTGTGCTTCTCGCCACAAGTTTCTTCTCCTCTTGGGTATGTCTACACCAAAAAGGATTTTGGAGACTATAATTTCGATTTTAGCGATGACACAGTATGGCAGAGACAACTGTCGGAAAGAGCGCAGGTATATGACCATGGTCGTACCCAGCGAGGGGCAGGGGGTCAGCTACCCCCCCAGAAGCAAAAATCGCAAAAGTCTTTAAGCAAAATCAGTACTGAATTGAAACGAAAGCATTCAACAAATTTTCTTTGAACCCACGAAAAATTATATGTATTCGTATAAGATATGTAAATAGAATAAAACTATTTTTTCAAGTAAATAATCTCATAAACTAATACAGCGCTGTTATAATTTTCTATAAATGTTGGTTTCATTCAAATTTTCCATGCTAAAATGTCACTTGCCCCTCCAAGACCATGGCTTGCCCCCCCCCCCCAGTTATGATCCTGTGTACGCCCTTGTATGTATATAAGTGGGAAGGGGACCAGGGGGCCCGAAAGAGGCCCCCCCACCCATTTTAGCGGCCATAAGTTGCGGGGATTCCCCGTCAGGAAGAGAGCTCAGCTTTTCCTTAAAATTCGATCGAGACGCGACGATGGCGACTGCTCTGCCATTCATAATACGTATTGAGGTTCTTCCCCGAAGCGAAGCGAATGCTTCAAAACATTAACTTCCTTCCCATGGCACTTTTCCGACGGACGCCAGCAAATATTAGGGCTCCGCTCGCAGTGTTAGCTAATCCTTAGGGAATATCGTTCAATAGAGATTTAATAACTCTATGTGCTAATCCACCGACCAATCTCTTTCCTGGCGCCCTAATATCGAAACTCCCCATGTAATTGTCGTATTTTTTCATGTTTATTTTGCGAATTGCGATCAATTTTATCAATATTATATGTGAACTGGCTTCAAGGAAATATGGTCTCATAGAAAAATTTTTATCGACCGAAGTTAAGCCTAAATACCATTCGGTGACCAACCGTGCACGCGAATAGTATTTAGACTAAGCATGTTGCTAATGTCCCCTAAGAACATTAACAACATGCTTACATCTTCCCGAAACAGACCGGAACGTAATGTTTCATTGGATCTATTATTGAAGAAGGCATCCTTTGTGACAAGATAGAAAATTTAAACTCATAGGATATATTTTTTAATCTACAAGTATGGAGCACATACTCGACAAAATATATTCCCCTGCAGATGAGCTGTCTATTTAAATCGCACGTGATTCATTACTTGACCAGAATTGAAAAATCGTCGTGCCTTCAGCGGAAGGCTGCTCGCCAACTTTGATGGATTTGAATAGCTTCATGAATTCAATTACCTATCGAAGCTATCGCTAAATTTTGCTATTTAACACCAGTCATCAACACAGACAAGAGTCCTCTAGATTACCAAATAATAACTACGAAATAGTGTGATCGAGGCCCATCATTGGTTGGTAAACAATTTTTAAAAGTTTGGTTCTTGCAGGCTCCGGCAAACATGCCAACTCAACCAGTGGCGCAGCGAGGGGGGGTTTTGGGGGATAAACCCCCCCCCCCCCCCCAGAGCTCAGAGAAACTTTTAATTTCAACCCATTTTACTTAATTTGATTGATATTACTTATAGAAAAGTGTATAAGGATCAATAAAATATACCTCAGAAATCTGTAAAACTCACCATGTAGAACCATTTATCTTTAAAATTTTCTAGGCGAGGGCACCCCGCACCTCACGCTTATCCTGGCGGGTATACAACCCCCCAGGTTTAGTTGCACCTAAACCCCCCCCCCAGCCTTAATTCCTAGCTGCGCCCCTGAACTCAACTTGTATACCCAACGATTCTCTTACGATCAATAAACCTTAAGAAAATATTATATTTGCCCATTTCCCCGTAACATTCAAGTGGGCGAATAACCTAATAATGGCGGCCACTACCTTTTCAAACAGCTGAAGCGTATACGACGACTCGACTTGGAAAAAGATTAAGAAATGTTGAGATTACACAAAGTGGTGGGGCTCCCATTGGATTCGCAAATTCTAAGCAAGAATCGCATCTTAACTGCATTCATGGTCGAGGACCGCAGAGTGATTGGCGATGCTATCCTACGCGTAGAAAAAGTGTGGATTTCCATTACATTGTTACATATTTTGTTTTGACGGAAACGGATTGAGGGAGCGCATCCAATCCGATTAATATTTTGTCTTTTTTCAAGATGAATTCTCCCAAAAGTTAAAATTTATCCCAAAACGATAAAATGCACACGAAAGAAATTTAATTGCACCAAAATAATTTAACGACGTCACTAACTCAAGAAAAGCGGGCGGTAACTTTCGCCCTTTCTTACTTTAAAATTATGTCATAAAAGGCTGAATGCGATTTATTTTCATTTTAACGCAACTTTCCCTGCTGTCTCGAGAATAATTTCAACGAGTAACGGTTTCGTTGCCCTTAAATGGATCGAGACCGAATATGTAAGGAAGACGTACTAAGAAGGGTGGGGGGAAAGATAATTCTTCTAAAACTTTAAGGAGTATTCGGGACAACTTAGTTGGCCACATTCTGAGGCATGATGGCCTGATAAAAAATCATAGGACAGGTGGAAGGGAAGAAGGGCAACGGACGGCCTCGAATCTGTTACATGGGACAAGTTAAAATGGATGTACAAGAGAAGAAATACGTCACTAATGATGATGAAGGATTTCAGGGGTGAGCGAACGATACCCAAACATCGGTGCATAATATCCCGCAGCATTAGGATATCAACATTCGCACGAATGAACTTGCGATATACTCAATATGCCCACTTAAGTCAATGGCACGAGGATAAATCACAATAGGACCTAAGTTATGCGTTTTTGTCAAAAGTATCCCGAGCTAGGAATGTGATACTCAAGATAAGAGCGGGTGGGGAAAACTTGAGAAAGTGGATCAGATCAACCGCTTGGGCAGCAATTCGGAGGAAAACGGATACTGCAAGTGGGATATCAGGAAGAAAATTGCTCTAAAAAGCAAAAGGGGAACAGAAAAGAGCATATGAGAGAATAGTGATGAAAGAGTTTAAAGAGAATGTTAGTGAAGAGTTCGATGTGGAGATTAGCGCCTTTCGGTTGGAAAACATGGACATTTAAGGAAGGAGGACGAGAGTGGACAAAGGCGGTTCGAGATGTGTGTGTGGCGAAGAATGGAGAAAGTGCAGTGGACGGAGATTTGCGTAACGAACGACGAATTGCGGGACATGGTGCTTCTTGATGGGATACGGAGGAGACAGAAGGTTTGGAGGGATCGAGTACTTAGCCGGGAGGATATGTTGAACAGTGTTAGGGGGTAGAATGCTGGGTAACCGAGGGAGAGGAAGGAAGAGAATAGTATTTTTAGATAGAACGAAAGGGAGTAGGCCTTTTTGTGAACAGAATAGAGACCCGCAATCGGAGATAGCTTAGCTAACTCGCAAAATACTCCATGTTAACCTACCGTGGTAGAATTAATAAAATCGTTTCAGGCTTAATTTTGTGGAATAATGCTATATCCATGATTAAAACACAAATGGTAATTTCCACACTATTTTATTTAACACTTATCGACCGAACATGGTTTCGACACTTTGTGTCATTTTCGAGGTTTAACACGTGGTAAAATACTTTGAGAATAATTCAAAAGCCCCATTTATGATGCTATGAGAGCAATGGAACTCACGCTGAGTCGAGCAGGAAAGAGGTAAGAGCAGGTTTTGAAGCGCGCTTTCTTTTTTTGCGTAACTCGCACGAGGGGGCGCTGATGAGTGGTAGGTACGTACATTCGCCGCGGATATGCGATTCATACAGGTGGGGTGGGGTCGGATTGTAAAGGCGGACTCCGCAGACGGACGCGGCAGAGAGATCTGGACCAAGCTGATCGCTTTCACTTTCCTTCACCTTCCACGACGCGAACGAAACGGAAATATCCCAAACCCCACGCAAAACAATATTTGCACAACCCTTTACACAAAAGGTAAGAGTCGAAATTCTTAGTTCTTCAACCGTAAATGAAGGCCGCGGCTCATTGTCAGAAAAAATATCAATAAATATTAAAACTTGACGATAAAGTAGCTTCATAACCTTGGGGAATAGCTAGAAAAAATAGCGTGGAGTGGACACCCTCTACCATTCTTCTGTGCAGCTATAACATCAAACTGGCGCACGAATTAAGCACTGTAATTGTGTTGAGCTGTTTCTTATCATCGCATCGATGTCTTTTCAGGAGTTTACTTCTAAATCCATATCATAACCAACCTATTTTTGTCAAGATGTCTTCTTCCACGATTTACGGTTAATGCGAAATAACTAAACATGGATTCAAAGCGCATGAAAAAATGACAACGACAATGCGCTTTCCGAAGTTTCACGCTGATTTTCCAGTTCATTCAAAATCAACCAAACCTACCCTCCCCCCCCCCCCCCGCACCCCCTCCCTCAGCCCAATGTCCGCGCAAATTTCACGAAAAAATATCTATCAGCGTTTAAGTTTTTTCTAAGAACGCTACCATTGGCGCATGCGAATCTCACTCTGAAGGCTCCGTGGATTTAGAAATTTTTGGCTATTTTGAATATGAATTGTATGGTGGTAACCTAACTGGTATGCTTCTCTTTGTTTGTTCGTTTAATTTTGTAAATTTAATTCGATTAGTTGTATTTACATTTCGTGTGTTAAAAATGTTCAGTTCCCTTGGAAGTCTCCACTCACTTTCAGACGGAAGTGAATATAATATGTACCCTTAAAAAAACGGAAAACAAACTAACATTATCAATAGTGAAAGATAACTCACTATGCGTGCATAATTACATCACCCCAGTTTGAATATCTATATCTCAAAGACCCACACTTTGATTTTTAAAAAGTACACTTGGAGGAAGCTCCTTTATTCCTCCCATTTTTTGTCGTAAGCAACCAAAATTAAAAACAAATAAAGGTCAATTAAACTTACTGTGTTGGTTTACAACGTTAGTGACGAGATCACTTTAACCTTGCGTTTACGTGACGGTATTTCTTTCGTATCGCTGAAGAGGGTCTATTCTCAATTTCTAGTCGAAATATGAGTCATTTACCGCCGTCCGTCCTCGTGCCTTCGTTTGTCACTAAGTTACTTTGGAGCCGATGCTGAGGAAAGTCGGACACATTTGCGCGCGAGTGCGTGTGCTTTTGAGTGTATTTGTGTGAAGAGAGCGGGGTATAAGAGAGGCCGCGTGTCTCCATTTCCAATGACACGAGGCCTCTCTTTCACCCTGCCCGTTCCATTCTTCTCCACCCCATTCTGAGTCTGAGTCTCTCTCCCCATTGCCGTTACTCTACACTCATGACTGGAGTCCTCCTTCCAACCTTAGGTTTCCCGTGTCTCTATAATATGTTAGTTTACTTCATCAGAGAAAACGAAAGGCATTGATCGCGATTCGTTACCCACCATTAGCGTATTCGTAATATACAAATTATTTGGTTTCAGAAATACCAGTTTAAACGAATGGCAATGGTTAATGTTAGAACGTAGGTTTCCGCGGCGATGGTTTGATCTCTGCATTTCTTCAGGGTTTTCTTCCGCGTCAGCTTGTTTGTAGACAACAGTTTCGCTGGCTATCCTGCCAGCGTCTTCAGATCAGGTTTTACCCTCATTTGAAAAATGCCAGATTGGCGCCCATGCGATGCCACTCCACGTGACGTCACAGGGACATAGTTTCTATACGAGTAGATAGGAGTTTTACATCGTCTGAGATTACCAATGCATGCGTGAGGCACAGAGCTCAGGGAAACATCTCTTAATAATCACCTATTGAAATTGCCTATGGGCGGAAAGTTTTCTTCATTTGATAAGGTATTAATAATACTTATTTAAGCCAATCGCTACCTGCTAGCAGGGTACTCTGCTAGCTGCTAGCAGCGGCGCACATTTTCTCGCCCTAAGGTCACCTCACACGGCGACAGCGGGAACCATAATGACGTCACACGGGCTTTTCCCATCATTCATACTTAGCCGTCGCGTTTCCGCGCGCTTGAAATTTTTCATTTTTCATTTAATCGCGAAAAATAGATATCGTCCTTTAAAAATCTGAAAGCGTGAAATGCGTACTCCGGGAGTAATAATATTTCGTTTTAGGCAATAAAAAATAATAGGAAACCACCCTATTGTATATTTTCTCACTGTCTCCACTCTCTACGCCTGTTTCCCGCCCCTTCCTCAAACTTGTCAATCCTCCCCATCCCTTCCTAAAAGGGGATATATATGTGATGTTCTCAGGTGCTGCAGTGTCTTGTATCAAATGATGACCCTGTGAGCCGAAACGCGAATTATGAATTAAATTACTCTGGAAAAGTGCTTTACATTTCAACCTTTCGAAATGCGGTGCTACAGAAGAATGATGAGGATCAAAGCGATCGACAGAGTGAGCTATGGAGAAGTCCTGAGGAGAGGATTACTATAGAGATAAGCCTCATGAAAACCTTGACTGAAAAGCCTTATCGACCATATTTTGAGACATGATGAAGACAATCGTCGAGGGCAAGTAGGTGCCAAGAATAGGAAAAAGACCACGGAAAAATACATGGAATAGGTAAAGGATGTGAAAGAGAAGAAATACGTAGTCGTGGAAAGATACGCTGATAGGAAAATTGAGCGGAGAGCTACGTGAAACAAATCCTAAGATTGTTGGTAGTGATGATGATGATGATCTATATTAGTATTACGATAAAAAATTCCCAATTCCGTTATTCGAATAACCATGGTAGTCGTTAATAGGGACGTGATTGGCAATGTATGAATTCCTTTTTTTATCAACTAAATCGGTCGTCAAGATTGGTTTGACGCAGACGTCCACTCCACTCCCTCTATCAGCTTAACATCTCACACGAAAATGCGTCTGATCCTCTGCTTCCTTGATAACTTATCCCACGTAACCTTTCCTTTTCAAATTTCCGAATGATAAATCTTTCCAATGAAATACTCAAGTTTCCTTGAAGGGGCAAGGGATAACGTAAATGGGTCATTCCACTCGAATTGGACCATCCGTTTCGCCACCAATTTCCACCAAATTTGGCATAACGTCAATTTTGGTGACGAAACGATAAATTCAAAGTCTTTCATAGACATATGCGACCAGTGGGGAAGCCAGGCTTTACGTCCAGGGGGTGGTCCACGCAAAACATGAGGGGAAAAGTTTTGAAAAAACAGGGTACTAATTTTAACACTTTTCATAATAGAAAAAAACTTCATTTGCCAAAACAATCTTTTGTAAATTCATGATTCTTCAATATTTTGTTATTTTGTTTTCTTCAATGAAGGCAAGTTATTTGCAATAATATTGTTTCAAAATATATGCAAATTGGAAAAAGAATTAAAAAAATATAATATCAATGCATTATTGATTTAATTGTTGTATTGCTTCTAATTTGTCCAAAATGTGCTAGTTTTTACGTTTCCTTTTTCACAAAAACACCACATTATACTGCCAACGAAAGACACGTGTCATTTTGTTAACATATTTTTATGAACTGGCTAGTTGAGGTGAGTTTTGTACTAACCGGTACAGCCTATGAGATGCCATCACTATCGTGAAAGGATGTAGAAAGAAAAAGGAAAACGCCACATTGTTATCCGAGCCGCAGTTTGTATTGCAGAATGATTATGTAGGCGTTAAAAGATAAGCTGGATTTAGAATTGAGAGCGGAATCAAACCAATCTTCGTATCGATCACTGTCGATGCTGATACTTCCTCGTCCATAACTAATCTTACAAAGGGACACTCATATTTCACGTTCAGTTTAATCTGGATTCCATTTTTATCTCGTGATTGGTTTTCTCAACCGGTATTTCCGTCTCACCTTTCCTTAAAATAAGTCTCCAATAAGATCTGCCCAATGTATTTACATACTCTTCTGCTTAAGACCAATCATGTAATACATCAATCGTTTGCATCTATTTATATTGTCTCTATATCTTTTGGATCGCTTTTTCTTAGGATAAATTTCCCAACCGCAACGAAATTTTTTGTGACACACTGTGATAGCTTGGATTAAAGCGGCCAAATAACCACAAGACATAACTCAGGTAGGATTCTGGGATAAGATTATCTTTGAGGAACATTAGCAAACGTAGGCTACTTGTTGGCGAGTGTGTTTCTTTTCGAACCGTTCCTTCGTGTATTTATTTTGGGCTGACCATTCGATTATTTCCACCACTGGAGAAAGGCACCTGAATTTTCAAGAATAGGCAATGTAATTACTCTTACCATCACATCTTAATGCTTCCTGAAAACTTATTCAATAGAGCAAATCTTCTAGTACGAAGTACCAGGTATAACTTACTTGCTTTTAATCCTGTAGCTTTTTAAACCCAAGATGGTTTTTGGCCTCTCCAACGACCCGCCTCCACTCTTCCCTTCCTTCCGCCATTTGTATTTCTTCAATTAATCCGCCATCCTTTCTTCGACTCGATCACCCTCACTGATCTCTCTCCTCAACCCTCCGAGCGGGAGCTTCCTTCCGAAAACTGAACGCTCTGGCTGGAATTTTAACTTTTGTAACTAAAAAAACTAAACTAAAACCAGGATCTATTATACCTACATCTATAACCTATAATACTATACGGCTGCAAAGTGTGAACACTGGCAAAGTCTTGAGAAAAAAAGGCTTTGACAACAAAGTACTAAGGACAATATTTGTGCCTATTTATGGAGCAGGAGTTTGAAAAAACAGAAAAAATAGAAAACTAAGAGAGATGTATAGTAAGCCGAATATAATTGCAACTGAAAAAAGCAAACATTTAAGATGGCTGGGCTACATATTGAGAAGGGACAACACCAGCGTGATAACACAGGTTTTTGATGGTAGACCCATTGGAATTAGACCTCAAGGCATTGGAGATACCAAGTACTGAAGGATGTAAGGGTTCAGATGCGTTTTCTGGGGCCATGTATAGGGTAGTTGGGCGTGGTGGACCCTCCGAAGGGTCGCTCATAAGCAACCCTTTCTTCGACTCTCTCACCCTCTCTGGCCTTTCCCCTCGACCCTCGGGCTCCTCCCGATAGCTGATTGCACTGACTGGAATTTTAGCTTTTGTAAAGCCTGAATCACACGATCATTTTTTTTCGTCGCGAAAATGATCACTATCTCGATCACTCGTAAAATGATCGTCGCCGGCAATTGTTTTTCGCGATCGCGATGAGGATTCCCATCGCTATTTTTCATCACTTGTCCGGTCGCTTTTTCCGTCGCTAAAACCGTCCCTAAAACTCCATATCAGCCAATCAGAACGCATGACCGTATGGTGTGATTGCAGCGCAGCGTTTGACAATTGTGGGAGCGACATAGATAAACAAACACGCTATATATTTTTTACTGCATAGGCAACGGATACCTTTTTTTTTTAGCTCTTTACACATTTTCTCAGCAATTAATTCAGCACGCCGTAATTAGCTTAGCTTGAACGCTTCGTAGAGTAAAGAGTGCAGCGTTCATACAACTGGAGTTACCCTGGTAACGGTCGTCAGGACCGCCTGAATTGCTTAAGCTATTGTTGCTCAGTTGAGTATTGAGTAATCATGAGGTTTCACCAGTCTTAAAATGTAAGACTGTTATATTGATATGGAATTTAAATATTTCCATTCCCAAATAGTATGTTTTTATCTCAACTATTGCAAATGAGCAGAAGGGCGACTGAGTTTCACTGGTCGACGCAGTATTTCTTTAGTGCAAATTAGTTTTTTAAGTGATTTTTATTATTATGCAAACTTATGTGCTGAATATCACAAATTTTTTCATCGCCTGTAATTGTTTTCTTTTGCTATAATTATAAGAACCTACGTTTGAAGTATGCTCTCATAAGGAAGTGAGGCATGGACAATGACCGCAGCGGAGAAAGCAAGGATAGAGGCCTTCGAAATGTGGTGCTACAGAAGAATGATGAAAATCAAATGGATCGACCGAGTTAGTAACGAGGAAGTCCTAAGAAGAGTAGGAGGGAAGAGAAGCCTCATGAAAACCTTAACAAGAAGACGGAACAACCTTATAGGCCACATCTTGAGACATGATGGCCTGATGAAGACAATCGTCGAAGGACAGGTGGAAGGCAAGAATGGAAAAGGAAGACCTCGAACAAAATATATGGAACAAGTAAAGAGAGATGTGAAAGAGAAGAAATACGTAGGTGTGAAAAGATTAGCTGATAGGAGAATAGATACAATACAAACTCAGCGCAATACAAAACGAACGCAATGATAACGGGACCGTATTAAATATCTTGCATATTTTTTGAAGGTCTGGGGGGGGGTGGGGGGGGGGGGGGGGGGGTCGCGCCCCCCTTAGATCCGCTATGATAACCGCATTCAAAATTTGTCTAGGAGATAGGAGATTGACCAATGATGATGATTATATTTTTAAAGGCGGAATAAAATTGTGAAAAGAGAAATCTCAACGCTACCCAAAAACCATTTACATTGCTTAATTAGTGTTCAGGCGTTAAAATTTGGTGCACATTTATAATTTCATTTTAATGAAATAGCTAATGCGTGATAAATATAGTCCCCGAGTTTTTGCGAACCGAAAAAATGCGACTTTGGAGTGAAATTTTCTCGCTTTCATGGAAATTTCGCGAAAATTCGTGTTTCGGCGTTTTATCGTGCGAAATATTCATACCCCTAGAAAAATCCCTATTAAATGAGTTTTTTAAGTTGGGTTCCATAAAAAATCAATCATCCGCTGTTCAAAAGTTAAAAATAATGGAACGTTGCTGTTTAAGTAACGTAGTTAACGTTTTTCTGCGATTCACTTCTTTTTAAGACGGGTCGCGGAAAGTAACCTCTCTGAAAATGGCAAAATTGTCTCGAAACGGTTGCATTGGCTATCAAAATCATTCTATTAGGAGACCAAGTTCCATTCATTTCATTTGGAAATTGATCGGATTTACAAGTAATTAATCAGAATCGTAATACTAACCTAGAAAATGTGAATTTTACACTGGTTATACTTATACGTATGGTTTATTTTTATGATTAATATGAGCCTAATCGGACTCAGATGTATTAAAATGAAGCCCACTTATACAAGTACACTTCATCCGGATTACCGGCGCGTATTATCTTATGAAGTCTAAAGCAACCAAGAAGAAAATGTTCAGGAAACGTTAGTAACAGCAAGGTTTTCTCTATATCCGCTGACATTTTTTAAAAAGAACGTTAAGTTTTCATTTTCAAAGGAGCTGATTTTGAAGGGTTTAAGAGCCATCTGAAAAATGCTTTCCCCGCGTTTCAAGAATCAATAATAAAGTTAAATGTAGAGGGTTCTTTGAAAGCTTTTCTTTCGCTCGTAACTTCGGGAATAAATAGCTACATCTCTAGTAAAAAAGAAAGTAGCGAAACGAGATGGTACGACGCGGAAGGGCGAATATCCTTGAGGCGACAGAGAGCGTGACATGCTAAAATGAAAAATTTCAGCATGGATTTATCCGCTTATGAACGCGAGTTAATAATGAAAAATATAGGTTGCCTAAAGCCGCCACGAAGGAAGCGTTCAGGAATGCATTCACGAATTTTACAAGGAAAACACTTCTTGAGCAGTTACAGGATAACCCAAAAGCATTTTGGTTTTACGTTAGGGAAGTTCAAGGTAAAAGATCAACCATATGTTCGCTAAGAAACTAAAATCTCGTCTCTCGTCTCAACGGGCCGCACTATTGAGACGAGATTGAAAGAGCATCGCAGACACCTAAGATTAGGACAGCTGGAAAAATCGGCAGTGGCTGAGCACAGCATCCTGGAGAATCACATGATTCATTGGGAAGAAGCGAAGCTGCTCTGTCGATCTCATGGATACTGGGACCGCGTAGGAAAAGAATCTATTCAGATTCGGAAAAACAGAAATAACATCATCAGAGACTGCGGCTATAATTTAAGCCACATATGGGACCACCTCCTAAAAATACGAGGGGACTGGCAGCCAATCAGTGGACGCTGAACCGCCCTCAACCCCAGAATTATGTATATATACCCCGAGACTTTGAGGAATTGGTATTGGATTCCTGAATCCCTGAAGACGATGGGCGAGTTGTCCATCGAAACGTTGGAAGGAGAAATGGAGGACCTGACCCGGTGTGAAACCCTAGAAAACTTCACCGCAAAAAAGCAGATCTTATGCCAAAGAGAAATTTTCCACGAGAACCACCGAACCCATAGACCCAGATTTTCATCTCACTGAATGAAGAATAAAAAAATGTCTCGCCTCTAGAGCAGCATCAGCAAAGTCGATCTGACTAGGCCACAGCTCAACTCCTCCAAACTTTTCCCCACATCCTCACACTGCCCCGAAAGCTAGTCTCAATCGGCGTGTTGCATGGACAGGTTTCCTCTTGGTGCCTTTAGCACAGGTGTTAATTCCAATGTCGAAGCCGCGTTTTCCTCCACCCTTCCTTCCCTACGGCGCGAATGACATAAGGTGTCGGTCGCTGCCTCCTTCAGGTACCATGTAATACCAGAGTAGAGGTGACCCGCTCCGTAGGAGTACGTGATGTCATCACCTTATCAATGAAGCGTTTATGCGGTCGAACAATGTCGCAAATAAGTCGAGACCGATCGAAGAAAGGAAAAAATGAGTCTCTTTATTTTTAATCGCAATCACAGTCGATCACATTTCACAATTCAAGTAAAATGGCGAATGATTCCATTCCTTTCGTATTGCAGACATGAATGTGGTCGGGCCGCCCCAATTTCAAATTCCTGAAGGCCCTCATGCCAAGGAAGAAAGATGTATGAATGTTTCATATGGCCGAAAGCAGTTGAGGAACATCCTTGGTGCGTAATGCATTGTCAAAGTTTGAGATTATTCGCACGGCAAATCCTTCTCATTGTACTGATGTCCATTCGAGGAAAAGCGATGCTACAAATTCGGCCTTGCATACATTTGAATAGCAAGGATATGGATGCCTCACCATTCAATAGGAAATTCATCACTTCAAAATGCTTTCCGGCCGCTGATTAAAAAATGATTTGATGCATGTTGTCAACCAAAGGTATAAACAATAGCTACTTACATGCCGAGGGGTATTTAATTGTCTCCAGTGAATACTCAATGGTAATTCACAATAAATTTTCCCCTCGAAAGTCATTGACAAAGCGATGGAAAATTACAAGTTCCAAACTTACAGTTTGAGTTCAGTGACACGGACAAGCTGCTGTGTGCCGTCGCATACTAAAATTATTCATGGTTTACGAATTAAGAACAACATCTCAAGATCGATTTTAGGTCTGAAAAATAAGTTTACACCTAACTACAACAAAACTGGAATTAGCATCAAAGTATCACAAAACTCTCCCATAATGCCACTAACACTATACTTTGGCGGAAAAAATGGTAATAGAAATTATTTTTGCCAAAATTGCTATCCATAATAGTTCTCTTGATTCCATAGATTATATTTACCGGTATAAACCTTGCCACTGACTGAAATTCAGTCCATTTTTAAGTCTTTCCACACCCATGCCCGTAGCTGTCGAACTCCGTACTACAAGTGTGAGATAAGGTCGCTTTACAGAGAACATTAGCAAAAAATTGAATCAAATACATCGCGAAAAATTAGGTTTGTAGCATTGGAGCCATCGTTCACACCAATGAAGAGCAGCAGTAACTTAAGGGGATGAGGAAGCGAAGTGAATGAAGAATTCAAAGAAATGGACATGGAGCATTAAAATCAGCATGGAAATAAATGGTGCGAGGAGATGGACATAGAATTATTCACCAAGGCACCATGGCTGGCCAAATGGTGGGGTCAAGATGAAAATAAGTTTATATTGACGAGAATATTTCCTTCGAAACGCTGTGGAGGGACAATTTGTAGTCGAAATTCGCGTGTTAGTCATTTCCTAGTCCGTCCTAGTGCTTTCGTTTTTGACCATGCTCCTTTGGAGCTAAGCAGATGAATTGGAGGCGAGGTAGATCGCGGAGGAAATTACAGAAGGAGACTTGAAGGCGAAGGGGTCATTTAATGGAGGGAGAGAGAGAGAGAGAGAGAGAGCAAGAAAAAGAACTGAACAGAGGCACATGATGCAGAGGAAGCCCAGACTCACATCGCGATGCAGGGCTGTGAATGGTTGCCATGACGATGATGATGAGTGACGAATCGGGTATATTTTTTCTTCGACTCCAAAAGCTCGTTTATCTAACGTTATAACGAACATAAAATCGAGTATCGGGTTATAAATAATACGGAAATCTGGTATTAAATTTAAAGGTAGCTTCTGAAAGCAATGATTTTCTTATTTATTGTACTGCTAAGAAGTCTGATCACTCACGGCTTTGATTATTTGCCGAAATATTTTAGGGAAGTCCTTTGATGACAGGGATTTACACAAATGGACCTCCTAGATTTAGGAATCTATGAACATATTTGCACAAATTTCAGTATTAAATGTGTCATTACCGTACTCAGTGTGAAGAATAAAAAAATATGAGTCTCGGTACAGTGAAAGCTTTGACCAATCACCAGTTAAATTTAAAAAGAAAAAAAATACTACCATACTTATGGAGAACTCTATCTCTGGATCTGATGCGTGAACGACATCTAGGAGAAATAAGAATAAGTCTCCTTTCCATAAAAAAGTCAAAATTCAACCGAGGATGAAATTCGCCGTGAAAAAAATATTTAGCTCAGCCGGGATTCGAACCCGCATCTCACATTTTCCGGTAAAGTTGCTCCACCACCACTATCATGGAGTGATTTTTTTCCTCGGCGAATCTCAGAGTGGGTCCACCGAACAAAGTGTTGAGGTCGTCTGTTGCATAGGAGACGGAGATCGCACTTGCTAAGCCGCTGCCGAAGAGAAATCCCCTCTTAATTGTTAATTGCTACCTAGCGACGGACGTATTCCAAAGAACATCAGCGAATTTCGTACGTGCTCACGCGCACGGGTGCCAAGTTATAAACACCAAGGTTAATTACATAGTGGTTTAAAGGGGAGGGTGTGAAATTGGGTTAGTGTTCATTTGTTAGTGGTATTATTTTAGAATTAATGTATTTAATGGATCGTTTGAAATTGGTTCATTGGGATAATGTTAAATTATTAGTAGTATGAGATTAGAATCAATGTATTGTTTTTTAACATGGGTGTCTTTTCTGTTTCTAAACTTTGTATTGGATAGGTGCATTTGTTATTCATGTTTGTATACATCTAATGCTGCCACAAAGCAATGGTCTACTTACAGCAATGTGTAATGATAATAATTCGCATGAAAAATCATTTGGCTTAGCAAAATTCACCATTATTATGCAATTATTTGTAGATATTAATCATCACGTAGCAACAGGAGGAGTTTTCGGGCATCCCTCCGGGTACAAGGCTTGATTTCTTCCGACGTTTCGAAGGCACAGCGTAATCTGCCCATCGTCTTCAGGGTGACCCAGCAGGTGGGAAACTAATCATTGCGAAAGACACATCCTTCGTATTACGTAACAACATTTCGATAGAAGTAGTCCATCGTACCATTGGGTGGTTTCTACGTCCTGAAGCCTTAAAAATGGCGAAAACAACCCACGACTTGAATAAGGTAATATACGGGAGCACCTCTGTCACTTTCGCTCAAAGACGCTGCGTTTTTTACGCGACTGATGGCAGTTGGATACGAGCGGAAGTTGAACGGAAGAGAAATCTGGAGAGGAAGCGCATCAGCTTATTGGAAGCCCCAAGTTTCATTTCTCACTCGACAGAGGGAGTACAGGCCGGCTTACGTAATGAATTAGCGAAAAATTAAATTAAGCAATTAATAATAACTTAACTCAATGGCTCTCGGGCGTTCACTAAAAAAGTTGACGCATGCCGGACACTGAAATCAATTCTTTTGAAGATTTAACAACAAAATGAAGAAGAAATTTATAAAGCCATAGTAACGCCGAGAAATTCGGATCGTTTTCCCGCTAGCAAAGAGAGAAAAGACTATTTTGCAATCCTACTCAAAGGGGCGGTGCATGATGGCGACACGAGAGACCTCCATTATAGTATATAATATTCGTGATGAGAGTAATAGAACACACCTATGTTCGACGGGGGTCGCGTAATTTTGAAAAACATAAACGTGAAAATGAACTTTTGACGGTACATTTTACTACTTCATTGCGTATATTTTTCACGTTAGCTACATTTCAATGTGTGGGCAATCCTGATTCGGCCAATATTTGCTATCGTTCCATTAAATTTCAAATATGTAATATTCTCTCCACTGGATTCAGCACATTCACACACACCATTTCGAAGGTTAAGCATCATTTTTGACATACACCCTCAGCGATACTTTTACGGCTTAACATTCGAGGATAAGGCTTAATAACAGGCTTAAAACAGGATAAAAGGCTTAGTAACAGAGTTAGAACGCGTGCAAAGAAGAGCTGCCAGGTATGTGAAAGGTCGTTACGATAGTCTTGTTAGTGTAACTGACCTCTTAGATAAAATCGGATGGGAATCTCTGTCGGACCGTAGATTGAAAAATAGACTAAACCTTTTAGATAAATTCAAGAGCAGTGTCTTTTCTGACGAAGTTATCCATATCTTACGGACGCCAACACACTACGGAAGATCAGATCATATAAATAAAATAAGAGAGATAGATTGTAGAACAGACAGATTCCTTATGTCATTTTTTCCACGATCAATAAGAGATTATAGCGGCAGCAATAGAACTCGTAAATATAGGGGATTGAACGAACTACGGCCGTTAAACAGTTGAAAGAAAATTAATTCCCCATGGCCGTGCTCACGTACGGCCTTGGGGAATTAATTTTCTTTCAACTCGTAAATAGATTGCATGACTTGTAGTGTAGCCTACTAACCTATGTAAAAATTAATGCATGTTTCTTAATTCAATTAATATTTCTCACAGCATATAGTAGTATAGTTTGTTAGTATACGGGACGTTTTTTGGACGGTGTGGTGTGCATGTGGGAGTCCAAATGCATGCTGCATGCTGGTGATTGATCACCCCCTGCCAAACACCCTAGAGGTGGCTCGCAGGGTATTATGTAGATGTAGATGAGATAACTGATTAGGAGACCCTTGGTATTGGCCTGTGTGGTTGGGCGATTCAAGTTTTGTAATATTACAACATGTAATTTAGATGTTTCAGTGAGGTCATTTTTATCCTTCCACTATCATAGGATGAATGATAAGCGTTAGCAGCAACTACCATAGTGCTGTTGAGCAGGAGAAGTGAGTGAGTTGTGACTTGAGCAGGTGAGCAGTCAAACAATTTGTCATCATCAAAGTACATATTTAGCCAATTGAGTCGTCATAAGAAACACTCTACACTAAAAAAAGTACCAAGACTATAATGGTGTAATCAAATAATTATAATTTTTGAGCAATGAAACTCCCAATTGCAGGCCCTGACTCATATTTTCTCATTTTCACGCTTTCTTAGTTATGAGGGGAGGGTCATGGCAACCCCAAAAATCCCTCCTGGATAAGCCCATGGTGTAGAAGAGAGAGAGAGGGAGAGAGAAAAGCTGGAAATGATGGATGGAGGGGAGGACAAGAGATGAAGAGGATGAAGGAAGCCTAAAAGGGGGCATGTTGAGGAGACACTTTGGGAGGAGACGACTGCCAATTGGCACTATACCAGGTGATGACGGCTGTCTATTTCTCATCCCTTGAGTGACAACTCGCAAGAGATTTCGGGAGAGAAACGGTCCCTATCTCCGTTCCATTCCATTAATACCTCTTCAAATGCAATAGAAGAAGCCGTTATACTCGATGCGTAGGTATACTACTTGAAGCCATTGGGGTTATCCTGCATTTCCGAGTTTGGGTCCAAATTCTGATGATGTCACACACTTACCCAAATAGGGGCATTGCTAGGAAGTTCAATAAGTGTCTGCCTTTGTTGAGCGACTAACGGCTCACTTAAATAACTCACTTCCACGGGAACGATTCATTTCCATCGTATCATTTAAATTCCTCGCATTTATAACAAATATTGGCCGAATCAGGATTGCCTACGCATTGAAATGTTACTCACGTGAAAAAATTACAATGCGACGCATTATTTTTTATCAATTGTCATCGAAAATATTCAAGACTAATACTGTTGTGCGTGAATTTTTACGCAATTTGAATATTTATGAGGGTTAAAAAAATGCCCCTCAAACACTCACAATGTCAGTGATTCGACCCGAATTTTGGCGTGGATACTAAGGTGAAAATAGAGGGGCAGTTCCATTTGTGATGGAACTATGCAATGGGATATTTCGATAAACTTGTAAAATACAAAAAATGACAAAACTTCTAACTCTGCATGATCAAAAAACATTTATGAAGGTTATATTCATATACGGAAATAAAATTAATTATCGAAATACCTTCTAAATATGGCCAAAATTAACATGTGACGAAATTACTGTCACGTCAACCTCCTACGTGTAATGACTTCAAACATATTCAAACCTCTGTGAATCTAAGTGTAACCATAGAGTAAGTATAGAGTTGAGTGTAGACTTACTCTAAGAATATACCTAATCTATGGTTTAACTTGAAAACTTTTAATAAGGCTCTGAATAATGTTTCGAATACCGATTCCATAAAATTCAATCATTAAGCTGTTCATTTATCAAGATAAAATATTTCCAGCATAAATGCTAATTTGAGAGAAAAAGTTGACATTTTCATGGAAATGCCCAGAACTCACTTCAGACTAAGGCAAAGGGTTAGTGTGTGCTAGACATTCAGGAGAGGGGGAAGATCTATTTCTTGCGTCGCGTCGTCTGACACTTCGAAGATTCGTATTTATTTTGTCCGACGGCTTCACTAGGGATTTCAACCTAGGGACCCACATATTAGAATGTACCTATATAGCTCTAGCCACTATACTAAAACATTTTTCCCCGCAAGTCTGGGGCTTATTTTTGCGTGACCTCTAATTTCACCAATCAAAACAGACCTCGGGGTAGAATCCATGAGTGAGTGATGGCAACAAAAACTGGCATCGTACGCAAATACGATGTTTTTATTTATTATCCTATTTTTTTTGTTTGTCAGTGAGTTCTGCCTGCCAGAGTTTCGCTTGGCTTTTGCGAGTCAGATAATCACGTACGCTTCATTGAGGGAGGGGATGAGGTAGAGGGGGAGGAGAGGAGTGGGTGGGGGAGGATGTTACGTGATGCGATTGCCCCTCAATGTAAGTGCGCTAAGAAGCAGACCTATGACAGACACAGAGAGGGAGTGCATATTTTGCTATTGTTTTTTTTAATTAAAGTATTCCACGGGTTACAGGGTAGATTTGACTCGAACATTTTGCAAATCACCTCTCCTCCACTCTTGGACTTCCCCCTTCAACTCAAAATAAGGCCTACTTACTCCCTTTCAATCTATCTAAAAATCCTATTATCTTCCTTCATCGCCCTCGTTTACTGTACCCCCCAAAACTGTTTTCAATATCCTCTCCCAGCTAAGTACTCGCTCCATCCACACCTTCTGTCTCCTCCGTATCTCATCTAAAGGTTGCCTCTCCTCACCCACCATGTCCAGCGCTTCGTCGTTCCTCCTTTTCTCCGTCCACTTCACCTTCTCCATTCTTCTCCACACCCACATCTCGAACGCACATATATAGTCTTTTCTCGTCCATACTTCCGCACCGTAAGGAGCTTCATTCAAGGTCAGACCTTTAATTGCCATAGCAATGTTGAGCAGGTGAAGTTAGTGAGTTGAGACGTGAGCTGGTGGTGCAGTGAAAGTATCTGCCATTAGTACATATATTCATCCAATTGAGCCGTCATAGGAAACACCCTCGACTAAAATAGTGCTATGAAACAATAAAATGGTTCTGAAAGCTGTTGGATTTTAATTTGATTAGGTTACGTACCCTGGTTCACAAGGCCTATTGACGTAAATTAAATACGAAAAACCAATCATGTCTTTTAGGCCAACGTTACTTTTGAGCGGAGCTCATCACAAGCCTCTTTTAGAAACGTCTTACTTGTGGTAGATAACCATGTTCATGATTCAAAGTGAACTGGGAGATGGACTGAGGAACAGCAGGAAAGTGGAGGCAGGAATGTTCCCAAAAGTTGGATATATGTATTGGAAGAGCATTTTTAGTTCTGCGAGAACGTGCTTTTTGCGTACTTATTCTTCGCAGTTATCATTTTAGGATTATTTATAATCGTTTAGGCCGATGGGAAAAAAATATTTTTCGTGATTATGAAGTTGCGTCACGGCGCTAAGTTTTGCGTTGGGGTTGAATTGCTCATAAGGATGCGATCATCTTTTTTATCCACATGTTAGGCTGATTTTTTCGGGCATACTTAGTCAATATTCGGTTGGAGTAATTTCAGCCTCTCGTACCAGAATCATCTCATAACTCTTTTATGAGCGTCTCGTGGATTTATTGAGGGAGTTGATGACGTTCACGTTTCAAGGAAGGTGAGCGGTGGATCAGGTGGGAGGGGGAATGTGGAGTGAGGAGGAGGGATAAGTGCCCCCCCTTAAGGGGCGTGCATGCATGTGGTGTAGACCTCAGAGATCTCCACGGGCTGCGAGAAGAGAAATTGCAGAGATTTTTAAGCAAGCTTTGCAATTATAATAATATTAGTACTTTGCAAAATTATTAAAAGAGAGCTTGTTAATGCAGGATAAAAAAACATTTTTCATAGTGATTTTATTAATTGAATATTAATTAAATTGTGCCGCAACGCTTAGTTTCGTATGCAAATTATACTTGCGATCATTTATTAATTTTAACAAAATTCAAGCGCTGTCAGTCGCTAATGATGTCAGACGGATACGACGAACCATCACGAATTATTTAGGCTGATGCGATTTCGTAATTGAAGCTCATCACAAATCTCTTTCGAACAAGTCTTTGTTATTCAGATAATAACGTTCTCGTCTCCAAGTGAGGTGGGAAGTGGATTGAGCGAGGATCAGCTGGGAGGTTGGGGGGGGGGGTGAGTTTGGAGGTGGGGGAGAGGTGGAGGGGGTGTCCCAAGGTGGTGGTTTGTGAGTGTGTCCAAGAGGAGAGTGGAGAAGAGAGAGAGAGAGAGTCAGTTCGCATCCAACCTTCGAGAGCGGCGGACGACGACATCCAAGACGCGAGTGAGCAGTGAGAAACGTGTAGAGCCACAATCCGATTCACCGCCAGCCATGGGCATCCCATCCACATCGCTCCGTCCCTGCTTCGCGGTCGCCCTGCTCCTGCTCGCGCTGCTGCTGGCCACGGACGCCAGACCCAACGACCCCATGGACCCACTCCTAATCAACGGTACGTAGGGGAGACACGCGCTAACACTCCCTCGGGAGTTGGATTGTTACATTTAACTATCTCACCCATTTTACGGCCTCCCTTCGCCATTCTAAGTTTTGCGCGTGAATATTGCGATAGGGAAGTCTCCAGAGGGGCCGGCGAATGTGCGCGCATTTAAATGGGTCGACGAAAGTCGCCACTCGCGTCCATGACGATCAGAGTGATCCGAATTGCGCAGACAAACAAACTATCATCATGACTGTAAAATTTTAGGTTTTCCCGGCGTATAGATTGATGAAAAATTGATTGTTCACCCGGTGGGTATCCCGAGAAAATTTTCGGCATATAATCATGACTGTTTACCGAAATTTATACAATTGATGGTGCGATCTTTAAAGTTCGTAACTGTTCAATGTTATTGGACACGATTCCAAGTAACATTTGCAAATATGGAATACGATGAATTTCTCTGCGCTCATTTATGAAAAAAAAATGAAAATGCGACCGAAGTGGCAATGTATATAAAGGGGCGGATGAGGGCCACCTTTACGAAGTATCTTTGGTTATTATGGCCATGGGGAAAATGGAGAAAGGACTATCGTGGAACCATCGGACTGTGAGTTCGAACCTTCCGCAGTGAGGCAAAAAATAGCGATCGGTGCGTTATTAGCGGAATTAATCAGCGACGCTCCGTAAAAAGCTTTTTAAACGCTGTTCGTACGATTGCAAAAGAAAAAAGTAACGCTAAGATTCAGAGAAGAGGTTAGGTACCGCTTGTATTCATCTTTGTAGAGTAACAGTTTTTTTCCGGCATTGCAGCATCGATGTAGTGAACGGGTGTAAAATTCAATTTCAATTAAAATAAAAATCAATTTCTCCGTGCTCTTCATCGATCTAAAGAAGCCAGCAGCAATGCCGGCGAAACTGTTGAACACACGTGGTACCTAGCCTCTCCGTTGAATCTTCATCACACATACCGCGAAAGCCTACGCATGGGTGGCGCTAAGATGTTCGAGAATCACGGTTTACCCTCCCCAAGCATGGCAGAAGAGCGCTTAGTCCACACTGCGTTCGACGAAAGATAAAAAGAAAAATCACGTAAGAAGTGCTTTCCAACGGCACGAGGAGCGTACATAGTTTATGGCACGAATAATTATTGCAATAGGCAATGTGGTTACTTCAGTCGGTAACTAAATGTGATGTCACCCACCGCGCATTTAAAGGGATTTGCAAAAGTCGCATTTGTCGTCTCTGACAGCTGAGCGATTTATTCTACATCTATATAATACCCTGCAAGCCACCTCTAGGGTGTTTGGCAGGGGCTATTTCTTGGGGAAGGAACATATTATAGTAGCTAAGTAGTGATATAGCATGTAAAATTATTAACTTTTCATTCATGTTCCAAGCGAGTGTAAATTTTCTAATGCGCCTTCCCTAAGTGACAGCAGGAATCAAAGCTTCAACGGAACGGACGAACTGAGCCATCTTCTGTGAATTGGAAAAAAAGAGATTTCGGGCCTTGGGTGTTTGACCGCATGGATACACGTTTTTTGCCGGCTGATATTCACAAACCCTCTAATCACATATTTGAATCAAGATAGATTTGGATATCATTACGAGATTCGATAAGCGAGCGTGGTCGACTACGTTGAGAATTGAACAGAAGTGGCGGCTGCCCGAGAGGTCTTTGGTTCACATCCCGAGTGAGGCCTTCGAGCGTTCCGAAACGAAGCCCTGAAAATGCGAGTCGAACCAAGGAAATTCCCTGAAATGTATGCATGACGTCCACACATACTCCCGTGTTCAGTTCGAGAATGAACTCTAACTTCACACATTAACAAAATGAAAGTTACTGCCAATTTCCCTCAATTATATTTTTTCAAGCTCCCGGATTCAATATGTTTTGCATCATTTTAAGTAGCAGAAAAACCTTTATTATATCTGAAGATAAAATGTATTAAAACCGGGAAAGTAAACCAGGGCCAAGTCTCCACATCGAAGAAGTCATTTTATTTCGTCGATAAACTGGATTTCGACTTAAGATTCTCTCTGCCTTACAACATTTGGACATAATGTTTTGATGGAAAGATAGCGGCAATTGTCCTGACGTGACTAAAAATATCACCATCTTGATATATCACTCGATATAATTATGTTCCAGAAATTTTGAAAGACCCATGCTTCTTCCAACTTCAGGGATACAGCCAAAACCCACGCACAGAGAGCGAAAATAAAAAAAAGCTTCACAAAACTTTATCTCCGTTATTATTTAACGTAGATCCACGAGTATCTCAATATTTTACGATTATTACCTCCTAAATCCGAATCTAATGTTAAATTTGCTGTACACCAATCAGGAGCTTCTCTAAAACAAAATGGCGGAAACAGTAAAATACCCTTCCTTAAATATTAAAAGTGCTGAATGTGACATAGTAATAATTAAGTATTATATTTCTACAAGTAATATCAATGGGTTAAAAACATCGACACATAACCGTGAAAAACTTTTCCGAGATACATCGATAGGCGATATCGATACAATATCCCATATAGTAAGATATTTTATCAATGTATTCCACTGAAATTATATAAGTATTTTTTTATTGTTTTCATCATGATTTAAAACATATTTCTGTATTTGAATAATTACATTTAAATAACATACGTATGAATAAATTAAGGTCATCGTCATCTGAATCGAATGAGGATGAACGGACTCAAGGCTTGTGTTTGAGCTTTTAATTCGCGGGCGAATTATTAGAAGACTCTCGATGAAGCAAACATTCCCAAGCATTAAAAACACCCTTGCATTAGGCAACACTATTGCTCCACAAATACGCAGCAGGGATCGTTGTACACTGTATTTTATATCTATGGTAAAACACTGAAATAAACGCTTAAAGTTTTTATGCCAATATGGAAAAATTCTACTCCAGAACACTTTAATTTTCGGATTTTATTCGAAGGTTAAAGATTGATGAAGACCTGAGTACAAGGAAAAGGCAAGGAATTTTTCAAAATCTTAACTATAAAACAAACATGAAATTTTAATATGGATTAAATACATTGGTGTTGTCCGTAAAATATGCATAAAAATTAAGCAGCCTATGTTAAAACACAAAGCAAAAATACGTTTCAACCCACTAAAATTATTATAGAAATCCTTAACGCGTTCCTGCCGACGCCTAACTACATACGGTTATTAATGCATAAATGTATACAGTGGCAAAATTATAGGATGATAAAAATGTAAATAACTTTCGGTGCCCTGGAAACCAGTTGGCATTGCGTGACATAAGGATTGCTTACTGATCAGAGACCATGAATCGTTTTAACCCATCTTTGCCCTGTATAATTGATCTAATTACTGAGAGTACATACCTGAGAGGTCTGATAAAGGTCACTCCCGTTGAAGCTTGAATTTTGTTGAAACTATGGACGCATTTTCATCAGTTTTCAAAAAAGTCCACAGCGTAGTGATGAGGCGGAAGCGATCCATTTATTATTATTGTATAAAATCGCGAGGAATAGCATTTAAAAGTAATGATTTAAAAAGATTATACCAATAAGAATATGAATTTCGGCAAAAGCAGCACTAATTATGGCTCAAGTTTTCGCTGAATTCGGATCGCTGTACCCGCCCGCGAGGCGAGGTGCGACTTCTGTGAACCTATTTAGGTGGTCGGTGTGTGGAAACGTTTCTAAGAGGCCGACTGAAGAATCCTACGCAGTAAAACTCGTGGATCGATCACTGAGGACCGAAATCATTTGTCAATTGCGATGAGTATCGCTGAGTGAGCCCCAATTTTTTAAAAGGCCGCATCGGAGCTGGTCGCCTTTCTTACTTAGGAGGGAAAAACGACCTCATGGATTTATTTTCTCCGAGCATTCGATTCGCCGCTAAATTTAGTTGTGTTTTTCCAACCAACTGTTTCTGCGACGCTGTCGAGTGTGTCGCTGGCCAAACGGTTTTCGCAACATCCAACGGGAAAGTTTAAGAGTCGTCGGAAAGGAATGATGTAAGGTGGACGCGGCGTATTTTTCACATAAGGGTTGACCTTCAACACACTCTAGCGGCACATCTGTCTAACTCTTTTAACGGTGAAAAATAGGCTATTTTAGCCCACCATAGTATTGCAATCGTAATATTGGTTTGATTGTGATGGGCTGCTCTTGATAACCTTTTAGTCTACAACGAAATGTGTCTTTTGCCAATTAATCGAGTGAAAAATTGTGCTCTTTCTCTTTTGAATATAATCAAACAATAATCAGAACCATGACGATTTAGAATAGAATGGCAATAAGTAATGTTAACGGTCTCATTAATTTCCGTTAAAATTACTTCCGCTAATTGAAGTCCGTTACTTTCGACACATGAATACTATCGTAGTCTTTGCGTTCCATCCCATGTGTTTCCCAATGTTGGCAGATAAAAGTTAACACACGGTAGCTACTTATTGTGAGTTTTCGTATCGATATCTAAGATATGCCATCCTACATTACAGTGAATAAAAACATGTAAAAACTACTGCTGATATCTAAACCTTAGAAAAGTTCACAAAGTAGTAAAATACATAACAAGTTTCCGATTAGCATGACTTCAACACGTAATAAAAAAATTCTAAACAGCAATGCAATACTAGAATACACCCGAGGATAACATGTGAATAAATGAAGAGGCACAGCAAATCATTCTCCGCTCGCACCTCAGGTTTTGGATCAAACTTTTATCTTTCGTTTTCTTTAGTATTTATAATTAAATTTCTTATTACATAAGAATTTTCGACCATGAAATCCGTATGACGATAAATAAATTTAAATTAAAGAATAATAATAAATTACCTACAAACTTCTTTACATATTTAACTTTAATGGATAAGTTTAATTTAGGATTAAATTAGATCTGCTTTACTGAGAAGTTAAGCTGTTGAGCAAAATGTTAATGAACGATTAACGTTTTTCTGCCTAGCCCCACATGCTTATATTCCTTCAACCAAGGTCTTGTAATACTTACTGTTAGTATTAGCTTTTCCGTTATTTCTTCAGTCGCCCGTTTAATCATTTTTCCATGAATACGATGGTGGTATCATAACAAAGCTATTGTTTTTAGATGCTGATTTATATCGCGATCACTCTTTCCCTGATGTCTTCTGGTTTCATCGCTTATCGTTGGGGATAAACAAATATAATCAACGCTAATTTCTCCTGCCATTATCATAAATATTACTGCAATTTTGCTTTTAACTTTATTGTCTTGGCAATTAAAAATAAGCTCAATTGGCTACATATGAACAAGTGACATCATTAATGGAGTCAGTAATGGCAGATGGTATTCATGTAAGCTTTTTCTTTATATTATTCCTCACATTGAAGCCACCTCCAATATGACCTGCGATCATTTTCCAATAGCACATCAAGCAGAATTGAGAAAATGCGGGTTTTTCATTCAGAAAATTTAGGAAACTGCTGTGACACCACTAATCTCTTTACTATTCACAGATTTCTAACATAAGTACAAATCTGCGGCAGTAGTTTATAAAAGACGAGCAACCAAGAGCAAAAAAAACAGATCTCTTGGTATACGATTTTAAAATTTAAGCCGTAGCATATTGGGCTGTATAATAAGTGTTTTTCCTTCACTGTACGCCAATTACAGAGAAATATTTTTTGTAAAATCCTCGAGTACTTAGAAACTTTTACTATCTCAGGTTTACCAAGCTGATGTTTTTCAAAATAACTTTGGACACGGTACCGAATACAATTTATTCAACTTTAATGTAAAGCAAATACGAAGTATAATCGAAAAACTTTTCTCAGCAATAAACAAAATGGTGAGAAATAAAGAAAAATGCTCGGAAACAATGGAATTCATTGGAAGAAACTATAAAAAACATCAATTATATTTACCATAAATAATTATAAACCATGGACAGCAATTCTATTCTTTCACAAGTTTTGGCCGTATTCGCGAAAGCAATGTGGGCTGAATTACGCAAAAGCGGATAATATGTAGAGCATCTCAAGAAATTGCCGCTATAGATGTTAAAATATTTTATCATAAGCCATCGGAAAACAATAAGTCGAAATCGCCATCGAAGGGTTTGGTAAAAGGGGTAATTCGTGGGGGCAAATGAATCGAAAAAGTCGAATAGCGGAAGCGCACACCTTTGTGGCCTTGACACGATTCCTGTTTCTTCGAATGCATGCCAAACGGGGTCGAGAGTGGACAATCGAGAAGGTCACGAATAAGCTCTGACCTCAACAAAGCAATGGTCACAGTACGGGAAGACGCCATGAGAATCCGAAACGAAGTCGCAATACGAGTGACAATGGGCCCATCACCAATTCAATTCGATTATAAGAGAGTTTAAAAATAAAGGGACACGTATTTTTTCGCTTTTCGATTTGTCGTCTGCTTATCGACCAATCCGCGGCGGAATATCGAAGGCCTTCAGCATTTCAGGCAGGCAGACAAGGATCGTGACGTCACGAACTCATGCCGAGTGGTTCACTCTCTTCTCTGCAAGTCCTCGGCCTCCTACTGCATCGGCCTCGCGTCATTCATCACTGTTTACGCTCTTCAGACGGATTCTTTACCCCCATAAAAGTTCCTCCCTGAGTGAGAAAGTAAACAAGAGCTCAAATTACGTCATCAACTCATGAACAGTGGGTAGCAGCTATCGCGTTTTCTTGCTTTAACCTTACGATATCACACGTCATCAATAATACTGGAATTATTCTGACGCAGCTCGCCCACCGGCTAGTCTTTTAACAACTACACAATTCTTCTGCTATACATTCCCCATCACCTGCTCAATGTATCTCTAAGAAACGTTTAATGAGTATTTTTCACATGATAACTTATATTTCCCCGTTCCTCCTACCGATGTCATTCAATGAACTACGATTCCTCGTCTAAGAAAAAGATCTCGTAATAGACAGGACCCAATTTTACATCTTTTCATAAAACGTCATGTGTCTAATTATAAATCATTATTCATAACTTGAACTTAATACCATTAATTATCGTTCCTATTCACCAAGAATTCTACACCAAGTCAGCCTCGGTGGCGGAGAGCCTTTTCTAGGAAATGGGTGTTTGCTATCGCTCCACGTTAGATTCTCCCGCTATAAATTCCTTGGAAGTGCTGTTTGCGGGGAATAGGCGAAGATAAATCAATAAAATAACTAAGAGCCACATACTTCAGTTCGTTTCTTTGATAAACTGAAAAATCAAATAAGATTGAAGTTCCATTATAAATTATAATAGTCTATAGGATGTATTACACAATGAAAGATTTTGAACGAAGATATGACAGTTTTCTATTTTGCGTACGTCATTCAGTATTACTCTTATTAATGCATATCAATTAACGAATAATACAAATTAAATCCAAACTTCTTTGCATGTTTAAAATTCATGGATGAGTTTAATTTAAAAGTAACTTAGATCTGTTGTGCTTAAAAGTTAAATTGTTTAGCAAAATAGTAACTAAGTAAATGAACGATTAACGTTTTTCTGCTAAGACCGGAATGCATCTATATCTTCACCTAGGGCCTATTAATACTTATTTTAAGCATACTTATTGCTTTTATGCTATTTTTTTCAGTCACCCGTTCGATGGTTTTTCCGTAATTACGATGGTGGTATAGCTATAATATTATTGTTTTTAGGCGCTGGTTTATATCGCGATCTCTCTCTTTATGATGTCTTCCGGTTTTCTAGAAGGTTTGGTCATATTGAATAAATAATATCAACCAATATTTATTTCTCCTACCATTGGATTCATAAAACTGTCACAATTATCTTTTTAAATGTATAAAATGTCATTGAAAATGCCAATTGAGTTCAACGCATATTGAGTAATAATAAAATTGATTGAAACGACAGTTTTTTTCGTGCACTGATTGTGAATCCGATGGTCGCTTTATTTCCCTGAAGGTGGGTGGCTTCGATCAAAACTATAACGTAGGCAGATGAAATTATCGTTCATAATTAAACGACCAAGCTCCGATAAAAGCAGACAACATTAAACCGTTTACGTTTGGAGCAATAGAAGTTGATTATTTTAATCGCTGTATGAGAAGCTTATGCTTAAAGTAAGAATTGTTTTGCAAACTGCTAACGCAACGAAAGGAAGGTATACTCCTAAAACTGCGCAAGTGAAAACGGAAATTCCGTCGCGAGAAGAAAACAGCTGGATAAACTTAACGCTACTGTAAATATTATTTTGTCTCTGAAAGTGGAAGAGCTAAGGAGATAAATGCATATTGATGAGAGAGGCAACAGAAATATGCTCGGATTGGTTATTTATAACGGATGTAAAGTGTCGCAATTATCATCATGTTTTAAATGCAGTATAAATAATCATTTGAAGCATATTTCTGTTACATTCATCAAAAAAGCAATATCTCCTCACAACACTTACCCTTGAGAAAAACATAATATTTACAGTCGTGTTAAGAGAAATATGCTCAAAATGACAGTTTTTAACGAATCTAAATATCCCTGAAATTATTTCCACGAGGAACTGTGAGCCTAGTCGGTAGCGTTTGGCTGCTGATCGCAGGCCTGAGTTTAAATCCCATGTGCACCGTTAGCACACAAATAAAAAATCCCCGTGGGTGGTATATGCAAAGGAATCACTCCCCCCGCTCCTTCCCTGAATGTGTGATATGCACACGCCTTAGCCACAGCTCACGCCAGCAACAGGCGCGAGCACTGTATTGTGCATTGCACACGCTTGTGCCTAAGTCTGGGGTGAGCTCTAACCTCACCTATCCAAACCTACCCTCGGGTCAAATTACTGAGTGAATGAGGGGTTATATGGTGCCGGACGAGAAAAGCCTTTTCTCTAGAATTCAAACATCCGCGTCTAACTCTGCAGATGATCCTGTGACACACAATTGAAACTTGTTTCTTTTTTTGTTAAATGTTTTCGCAATGCTTTTGTCTGTTACGTCCGCCACAAACCAGCAATTTTATAACTGACATGTCATAGCTGACCTTGGGAGAGTGGACGGAGTTGTCAACCATGAACTTTCAGAGCGGTATATACCGCCAGCGTCTCGCTCAACACATAACATCGATATTAATTCAACATCACTGCCAAGAGCCTTTAACTCGACTGATTGCTATTATACCAGCAATAAATTTAATTATTCTTTTACACCTAATAATGACAAGATGGTGGTGAAATAGAAGAAACAGGTGTGAAATAGAAGAAAAATGCAGGTGTGAAAAGATTAACCGACAGAATTACACTGCAGTGTTCCGCGACGTCTAGTATCCGCGTCCATCTTCCGGGTATACTCACGTCGCGTCGGTTGACTTTTAGCGACAACAGCTTCGCTCCCTGCCTTGGAGACGTCTTCAGGTCGAGTCGCGACGTATAATCACATTCGTCAAAAACACTTTTTTATCGAAAAATGTAATTTCGGGTATTTAGTGTTCGCGAAAAAGCGTCATAATTAGAAAATGCCCTCATTTCAAATTGGAAATGAGGATGATCGAATCAGGACACCACAAATTGACAGGTGATTGAATGAAGGTTTGGAGGTTGAATCGGTCGAAGCCATCGCATCGGTGCGAATGCGGGAGATACTGGTTCGATTCACAATCGATATCAATTATTTTTTATCAATGGAATTCTTTTTCCTCAAACTATCGCCGAATCAAAGATTATTTTTACTTCTCGTGAGACGTACACAATAAACTTTGATATCAGCACAATCTTCATGCATCGATAATCCGCAAAAAAATAATCCCCTTCAGACTTACATTTCGTTATGCAAGTGGCGAAATTTATCCTCATTTATAAATCGAAAACTCTCCCATCTCAAGGCTTTTTATCGAATGAAATCGTCCAGTGAACCTATTCTTTAAGATAACGGACCTTGAACAGGAAAAAAAACTGTTTGATAATGTCGACAAGGAATGAGGAAACTGGATAAGTGACGATGAATTTGAAGCGTCACAAAAGAATTCACACCCGAGGAAGAGGTTATTCACGGGGATTAGTCGCGAATAATGCACGATTTGAAATAAAAAATACTTCGAAAAAATCAACACGAGCGATTAAAAGGACTGACAGAGATTAAAAGTAAGATTTGGGGAATGATTATTTGAAGGTTTGTCGGCAGGAGTCATCACTTGGGAATAAATGCATAGTGTTTATTTTGTTGAAAAGCAGATACAACGGATCAAATAACGTATACATGGGCCTGTACAAATATAATCCAAAGCAGGATTGATGGTGAAGACAATAGCTGTGATTCAATGTTATCATGTATATGGTCTTAAGACGTGCTACACAGCAGATCATGCCTCAAGCGACGAGCTGAAAAAACTATTTTCAAGGTGACGGTATCTTTGATCGGCGCTAAAAGAGGAATTACCTTAGCAACAACCAAATTTTTGATTATTTTTGGGTACCTGTTCCACTACAATGTGTTACGCTCAAACCAAAGCGCGTTGAAAAATCAGGGCGCAATAATGGAACAGAAATGGAAGATTTTAACATGAAGAGAAAAGCGTTATCAATCAGTTTGGATCTAGAGCTGAGGAAGAGACTGACGAAATGCTATGTGTGGAGTTTTGTGTTGTATGGATGCGAAACGTGGATCTGGGGAAGAAAAGATAGGGATAGGATGAACGCCTTTGAGATGCGGGTGTGGAGGATGCCGGAGAAAGTGAAATGGGTGCAAAAAGTGAGGGATGAGGAGCTGTGATGGATAAAGGGTTGGGGAGGAAAGAATACTACTCAGAACTGTAACGAAGAGAAAGGGGAATTGGAAAGAGCATATTTTGAGAGGTAGGGGGATTTTGAATACAGAAGTCGAGGGAACAGTGAAATGAGAAAAGAGAAGAGGAAGAAGAAGGCTGAAGAAGGCACGTTCCGGGACTTCAGAATATCGTCCGGAGCATAGAATGCCTTATTGGAAGCTTAGATTATTGCTTTTGTTTCTACTTAATTTACTGCTTCTTCCGTTAGTAATATTGCAATATATAAAACCTATAGTCCTCCAAATAGGATGATAGTGGAGAGACAAAAGAATATGGAGGGCGCTTCGCAAGGGCTCCTGCCGATGAAGGAGGATTGGCCGAAAACTAAAAGGATTTCATCGAACACGCAGAACCAACAGAGAAGACTGCCATAAAGGCCTCACTCAGCATTTTATTGAATGCACGCTACAAAATGAGTAATTATCAACAACGAAAGTGATTTCGATACTGTCATAAGTTAACCATTGCACCGACCTCGATTATGAGATTAGGGAGACGAAGTGAGATTAGGAAGAAGGTATAAGGAAAGGTGTATGGAGGAGGCTTTGGACAGAAGGGGACAACTTTGGTGTTTGGGACAGTTGCGAGTGAAAGGTAGAAAACCAGCTTATGATGGCTGTAATGGTCAACAATCCTGAGAATGTGCAGAGGGATTTAAGGAATATACTCATGCACCGTCGCGTGTGTGTCTATCTCTGTAGGCTTAAACAGTTTCGCCGGCTTTGCAGCTGACTTCTTCAGGTCGATGAAGAGCAGAGAGATGAATCTTCACACACATACCGCGAAAGACAACTCAAGGAATCCTTGAATTGGTTTTACTCAGATATCCACTCAAGTCTCCAGATCTTCTCTCACTTTCGCATTCATTCCCTTCCACATTCCTCTATGCCAGTTCCATATATTTTATACGAAGCCTTCCTTTTCCATTCTTGCCATTCACATGTCCCCCCAACGGTCGTCCTCACCAGGCTATCATGTCTCACGATATGACCTATTAAGGATTTGTCCCTTCTCCTTAGAGTTTTCAGAGGGTCTCTCTTCACTCCTACTCTTCTAAGGACTGCCTCATCGCTCAATCGGTCTATACATTTAATTTTCACCATTCTTCTGCAGCACCACATTTGGAATGCCTCCTACCTTCATTTATCCGCCACTGTCATCACCCTTGCGTCACTGCATTGGACAAGTATTCTTTAGCAGTAAGTTCTGACGAATTCTTTCCTTACTTCTCTACTTAAATGACCTCATGTAAGAAAACTCAACTCCTCAAATCCTTATCAACAAGAGGTAATCAAAATAGATAGCAAGCACTTATCAAAATAGTTTAAATTATGATCGAAAGTGAGAATTGCGCCTGTCAGAAGCATTGTTCTCGAACACAGGCTTATTCTGGACATCAGTATGCACGGTCTATTGATACTGATGTGGCTGCTTAGTTACTCTTAGATGGCGGATTTCAACGATGCTTCATACTGCCAGCGTGTATAAATGTCTTCGTCAACGTTGCTTAAGGCCAATTCGCAGGAGCTCGTATGAGAATATTAATGCATTTACTGTTAAATTGTTATTTTATTTAAGGACCACCTGCACTTCTGTTTATACTAGTTTTAAAAATACCACATGAAGAGATTTTCGCATGCATAGACGTCTCAGACGATGATGTGAGACAGTTTCAAGAGCCTCCATGAACGATATCCCATTTTCCCGTAATATGGCGTATGCTACGTATTACTAAACTGTTCAATTGTTTTAATTTATCTCATGTATTTATTCATATCTTCAGTCAAATATTAGAAAATTAACATTAAATCCTAAGCCAATACGCTGAAATTTACAGCCATTGATTACCTTTACGGAGGGTAATTTACTTCCACCAAAGAACACTAAACAGGAAAAATACAGACATTCTGGAGTGGATTCGTAACTATGGAATGAACATTTTTGAGTCACAACCATTTTGTTACGAGGGTCACTTTACGATCGAGTGAGTTTTGCCATTTGAAAGACTTCTCCGACACGAGTAACTTTTTTTTAAAAGCAGTGGATAAGGTAATGCCTTCCGCGTCAACTCTAAATTATCAGCGATAAAATAGATATAATCGAGGTTATTTTAAGACACTTATGTTATCAGCATTTTCGCACAATGCTGTGCCAAGGGAGAAGATGTCATGGCTTCAAAAACTCAGGTATTTCCCTCGCGATGCGCCACGCGATGTACCAGTTGTGGACGGATAATTGATACTCAGGAGTTTCTCAGATACGTCACTTTTACTTTTTCAGCTGAACACCGATTCTTTTAGTCCTGATTTGGCAATGGATTCTCCTCCTAGGTCTAACTGATGAGCGACTAAGCGTAAATATTCGAAGGGGAAGATGCCGAAAGAATTGAGTTCATATCATTGTAGGAAAATGCATCTCTAATTATTACTTTCTTACTTAACGCGATCAGTCCCAGTGGACCGCGCAATGTCAAAACAAAGGCCATCTCCAGTCTTATATTCTTCATCTGGCCTCACACTTCCATCAAATCATATTCCTGGGCTTCCATTTTTTGCACATCGTATATTAATTGCCGGCCTCGGTAGCGCCGGGGTAAAGTCCCCGACTGCCAACCTAGAGGTCGCGGGTTCGAATCCCGCCTGGGTGGCTTGACTACCATCCAGGGCATGGATGTTTGTGAATGTCCAACAAGTTAATTGTAAGAGAGGATAATGCTGTCCTAAATTCGCTTGTATAATAAAGACAAATTATTATTATTATTATTATTAATATGTTTTCATCCACATTTTCTTCGGTCTTCCTATTGGTCTTTTTCCCTCCGCGACCATACCATTTGATAATTTAAGATATATATTTCATTGTTCATCCATTCCAAATGTACAAACCAATACATTCCCCTGCTTTTTAAAAATCCCACTAATTGTCCTCGTAGTGTTCTTGATAGCGCTGTTTTCTACATTCTCCTGATAATTCGTCTGTTGTGGACCATATATTTTCCTAAGCACCCATGTCTCAAAAACTAATAGTTTTTTCAATTCTTGTTTTCCTTGTGCAACCGACCAGCTGTGGCAACCATGAAGAACTACAGGCGGAATTAGTGACTTGTGGTCTAGTCTCATTTTACGTTCTCTCGACACGTTCCTGGACTTCAGAATATCGTTCAGAGCATAGAATGCCTTATTGGAAGCTTACATTCTTGTTTTTGTTTCTACTTAATTAACTGCTTCTTCCGATAGTAATATTGAAATACATAAAACCTCCCCTTTCAGCCCTTGGTGAAGAGTATAGTCCTCCAAATAGAATGATGGTGGAGAGACAAAAGAATATGGAGGACGCTTCGTAAGGGCTCCTGGCCGAAAACTAAAAGGATTTCATCGAACACGCAGAATCAACAGAGGAGACTGCCATAAAGTCCTCACTCAGAATTTTTGTGATTGTACGCTACACAATGAATAATTATCAACACCGAAAGTGATTTCGACAGTGTCATAGTTTAACCGATGCACCGACCTCGATTATGAGACCACAGAATAAAAGCCATGGTCGGTGGTAATCAATATTCGGTGGAACGTTCAGAGGGGGAAATGTTTTTTCGCTGAAACTAATCTTTCCCTTCATCAAGTAAACTCACTGATTAAATTGAGATTTCGAATCTCAGTGGCACTATTAAGTTAAATTCGGTATTCTGAGATAACCAGAAGGTTTTTATGACCACAATGCTGGGAAAGAGTCAAGGTCTCCATAAGATCATACCTGAAATAGAAATTGTACTATTCCGCCACCTATTGCCATCATCAAACAACACTCGGTTACAAAACCTGAAGCGAAATGATGCGGAGTCGAACTCAAACGGCAAGAGACTCTGAGACTACTCACTTTTATATCCTTCAGTGGATTTTCTTTCGCAAATCTCAGTTGCGGTTGGCCCAGTGACCCTTCAATGTTTGGCTACGCACCTGAGTTGCCTTCTGGGTCAGCCCACTCGTGGTTTTCGCGCTTCATTGCGATTCAGCGGTGAAGTGAGTGCGCTAGTGGTCCGTTCCCATGGATGCCTCACGGCCGTGATCCGGAGACAAAAGAAGTCCGGAAATGCCATTGACACTTTTCCGACACCTTATCAGAGTCTTTTTCGAAAACTGTAGCATTATTAAAATGTACTCGTAGAATTTTAGCTTTTTTTAGAATTTCGCCAAAGACTGGATTATGGGTTTGCAATAATAAAAGAAGTTTCTTAATGTTTTCAGTAGGCTTAGGAAAAAAGTAGTATTGCTTTGATCCGTGTTTTGAATGAATATTTACGATTGGTTGCTACGGTAAATTTATACCGATGAAATGGAAGAAAGAAGAATACATTTGGAGTAAAAAATACAAAAATCATAAGAAACCGAAAAGCGTTGAAAGTTTTAATAAAATAATTAAATACAGAATTTCTTTTTCCTCACAATGAGGCGAATGTACACGCTGTACCTACTACATCTACATCTATATTATACTCCGCAAGCCCTCTAAAAGGTGTGTGGCAGGGGGTGTTAGGACACCAGCCGTTTACAGCAAAAAAAAAGAAAAAAAAGAAGTACTCTAACGAGGTTGGTACTAGCGTTTATTAAAGTCCTTTATGGTTCGGGGGAAAAACGAATTCCCATATCTATCCGTTCGGCAAAACACCTCTCTTAATTTATCGCTTCTATCGGACCTAGAGATATAGTGTGGCTCTAATATTATGTTCTCTGTGTCGCTCTTAAAGATATCCATTCTCGATTGTTCAAGCAATCTAAGCCTAGCGCGCAGCCTCCGAGTCTCCAATGGCTCCCAGCCTAATTCGCTTAACATCTGGGTAACGCTGTCTGTACGCCCGTAGCAGTTTTTGACGAAACGCGCAGCCTTCCTTTGTATTTTATTCAGTTCGCGGATTAAGTCTTTCTGCACCGGATCCCATACGCTCGCTGCATATTCAAGGTGCGGTCGGACGAGAGCGAAATAGCACCTTTCTTTCACTTTCTCATCCGAAAATCTTCCCACAATACGCTTGACGAATCCTAATTTCTTCAGGGCTATGCCGCAAATATTCTTTATATGTGTTCCCCACGTGAGGTTCGAGGTTATCGTAACTCCCAGGTATTTCACTTCGTCTGTTGCCTTTATGTTAATACCATCCACTGCATAAACATGGTTAGAATTGGACGAATTCCGCAAGAAATGTAACGCCATGCATTTGCTCAGATTAAGTTCGAGTCCCCACTCTTGGCTCCACAAATGAACGTTGTTTAGGTCAGATGATAGAATTTCATAGTCGGAGTGATCACTAATTTCGCGATAGATGACAGCGTCGTCAGCAAATAAGCGTATTTTACTGCTAATGCGGGGGCAGAGATCATTAATGTATATAATGAACAACAGGAGCCCGATTACGCTTCCTTGTGGAACACCTGATGTAACTTTTACAACATCGGAGCTAATTCCGTCAAGAACAACTTTTTGTTTACGATCTCTGAGAAAGTCGCGTATCCAGTTTAAAACTGTCTCGTTTAATCCGCATGGCTGTAATTTGTATAAAAGTTTGTTGTGTGGTACAGTGTCGAAAGCTTTCTTAAAATCTAGAAATAGTGCGTCAACTTGTCTTTTTGATTCACCAGATTTTAAAACGTCGTGAAGAAAGAGCGCGAGCTGAGTTTCGCATGATCTACCTTTTCGGAATCCGTGCTGACAGTCATGGAGGAAGTTACGTCTGTCCAAGAAAGACATGATATTGCTAACGATGATATGCTCGAGTATCTTGCCTATAATCGATGTTAATGAAATCGGACGGTAGTTCCCTGGGTCATGTATGTTTCCCTTTTTGAATATGGGTGTAACGCTTGCAATTTTCCAGTCTGGCGGTAACTTCCCTTCGGAGAGTGACTTCTTGAATATGATCTCTAAGTAAGGTGCGATCTGTGGAGCTAACTCCTTGAGGACACGCGCGGGGATTCCCTCCGCACCCGGAGATTTACTATTCTTAATCGATTGTAGTTGTTTAGTTATCCCATCACGTTGTATAGATATTTCTTCCATCGATTCTACTATTAGGCAGAAGTAAATTAAAAGAGGAAAAGAAACAGTTTTCTCAATGGGCCAATACAATTAATATAAAATAAATAATAATAAAATAAAATAATTTCAATAAAATAATATAATTTCAATAAATTAATATAATTTCAATAAAATAATATAATTTCAATAAATTAATATAATTTCAATAAAATAAATTCTGATGACAAAATCTTACTGATAACTTCAGGCTTGACTTAGTGAAACCTCTCCATATTGGAAATAAAGGAGTAAAACTTTGTCAGATTCACCATTACATCAAGATGTAAGTACGTTTCGAAACCCGTGTCGTGCCCACATTAATATAATAGTGAACCTCACAAAGTTTTACTCCTTTATTTCTAATGAAAAAGTTAATATTAATGAGGTAACAACTTTCCCTCAAATAATTTATCACAAAATCCTTACTTATTGCACCAGTAAATTGACACTAGGAATATATCATGAAAATTTGATGGCTGTACCTTGAGTAATTTCGGCTTTGCATTGATAAGTGAATTAATCAGTAAGTCAGAACATCTTCGGCGCTTATTATATAAGATTCTCGATTATTCACATAATTGATTTTTATCGATTCTGTTGGACCTGGAAATATAGTGGGGTTCTAACATGTCGCTCTCAAATATATATATTCTTAATTGCTCGAAGCATAGCGCGAAGCCTCCGAGTCTCCAGTGGCTCCCAGCCTAATTCGTTTATCATCTGCGCAACGCAGCCGGTAGCGGATTACAGGCAATGAAAAGAATGAGGCTCTTATGGTCGCCTAACCTTAGATTCTCTCACAGTTATTTATTATTATTTTTTTAATTTTCAACCGAGTGGGTCAAGTTCACTGATTCTAGCTTCACTCTCTCTCTCTGTCGCATACATATCTAGCAGTCACCATTGTCCATATAATCGCCCGCCGTCGCCGTCAGATACTAATAGTCGACTCACGCATAGTGGAGTGAGTCAAGGTCACGGCCGCAGACAGTCAGCCGGGATAAACATGAAGGCGAAGGGGAGAGAATGATGCTAACAGTGGAAACACAAAATTAAAAGGATATGGATTTGGTTCGAGCAGAGAAGAGAGCGTTCATTCCTTATATGAGGAGATTTTTGCGATGTTTGGACCCCTCGTCCCCCCTCGGTGAGATATTGATCTCACTATTAGTATCTCACGTGAATTTTTCAAAATGCATCTTTTCAGTGTAGGTAAATGTGCTAATTTACGCTTCATTGCGATGGATTTATAAAAAAAAACAATTTGTTTAATAATTTTTATTTGAGATTAGTTAATATTAGTACTTGCCATTGCTAAGATCCTAGGTGTAGAATCACATTTTACACTGTTCCTTGCGGAAAAAAATGACGTGATACTTGTCAGGACCCCCTCCCCTCTTCCCACGTGAGATTGTGCGAGAATCGGCTTTGATGGTTCGAGGCGTCACTTTGTGGAATTTATTCATAATGAATGAAAATTGAACTTTGTGTTTCCACATAAATATTTATTCAATCACCAATAAATCATAAATCAATATGTGATTGAATAAATATTCATGTGGAAAAACAAAGTTCAATTTTCATTCATTGAGAATCGGCCCCCCTCCCCCTGAAAGCCTCACGTAATTAATGGATGACCCGAAGAGGGCGTCTACTTATCTATAAACCCATCTAGGTATCGATTGAAGAACCCTGAGTAACTGAAGGAGGTGGGAGAAAAATTTTTAATGCCGCCGAGAATAATAATGGTTACATCGGCTTCCGCGGGTGGCTGTATGAGAAGATAAAGGCCCTCCGGGATTGACTTATAATGTTGATCCATTTCTTCAGACGACAGGGTTGCAGTCGGATGTTTAGGAAACTAATTTGCCTGCTGCTCAACTCGGAAACCTGAACAAGTGCAATAGAGGACACACTGTGTATCCAAAGAAATGGAATAACGCGGACTCAAGCCCGGAATATCTTTATTATTTTACAAATTATTATTATTATTATTTAAAAAATTCTTAAAATTCGACTATGAGGTCGGGTGGTAACTTACAACACAGAAATATACATGAATTACAACATTAAAAAAGTGAAAATGCTAAAAGAAGTACCTATACAAAAAGGCCATCACTATACAATTTTTTCTGTCAAATCATAGAAATCCGAGTAATTGGGAAGGTGCTCTAATATTTCCTCGGGTAAATCATTCCAGTCCTCTATCCTTCGATGAAGGATGGAAAATGTTCACGTATGTAAGAGCTCTGGTGTCCGCATTAGCCTACTCTAAACGAAATGCCCTAAGGGGACCATGGCTTATGTCCCATCCAACGGACTGAGCGCTGAACTTCGATTGCCCTCCACGAAGCAAGCGAAAAGCGATCGGCCATTATCTGCGAATGTGATGCTACAGTCGGAATTCGAACCCAGAACCATTAGGTGGATGGCTGCCCCATTGTAGAAAACCAAAGATGATAGTTCATTTCATCATCATGCAAGCGAAACTAGTAGGTTTTATTCAATAAAATTTGTAATGTTTTCGGATGCGAGGGAATTGACAACAAATTAAGAGAATAGAAGCATCACCCTAGCATCCTACGAAGCAAATTTCAGGCCACTTGCCACCACACCTATCCGAACCCGCCCTTCAGTAGACGTGAATGATGCCTCCCTGGAATTGCGGTCATTATGTGATGATACGATTGGAGACAAAGCGGATTCGTTAAAACTCCTGGAATAATTAGTTCCATGCCCTTCAAGTATGCGAACATCCTTAGCATCTTAATTAACAGTAAGGATGCGACTGCGCTGAGAATTAAAAAGCCTTTTGACGAAAGAGACACGAACCCAGAATGAAGAGGAGACGGAAAGGCTGCGAATTTGTCGGCGAAATAAAGTGTAAATCTAAAGGATTTGTTTCAGTGTGCACTTATATGGACAGAAGACTTTGACTGAACGCAGGAAATCGCTCAAGTCAGATCAAGTAATTAATTATTACGTGCGCAGTAATCGATAAATCGTCACCAGGAGTATCTGTGAAAGGATACGGGCCAAGGCAGGTGAATTCAATAGGAAAACTCGTGATGTTAAATTTTTGACATTTTCATCGATTTTTATTCAACACCAATGTAATATCTAGTTCAGTATTACGTGAAAATCTGGTTCGGGAAGATTTAAACATTGCTAGGTAGTTAACGGACGGTCGCCGAAAGTGCACGAGTAGGTACCGAATGTTTTCTAGACGTAGCTTTCGTCGATAAAAATTTATTCCAGTCAAAATTAATTTATGAGGGAATATTTATTCGAAGCCATCACATAAAGCATTGATAACGTTAATCACAATATTCCCGGACCCTGACAAAAAAAGCATGAATACCACTCAGCTCAAACAGCTTAACTTCACGCGATCACTTTCACAAAGATTCGATTTTCGGCCGCTCGATGTCAGACCTTTCCGTTGGGATTGTATGAATTCTTTTCCGAGCTCTATTCGGATCGAAATGCAAAAGAAAGAAAGAAAGGAGGAGGCCGCATGTGCGCTGATCGATTTACGCAAATCTCTTTCTTCTACCGAATGACTTTCTCCCTTTTTCTTCGGGGGCGGACGGAAGCAATTCAAACATGGAGAGTATTATTTTGAGAACTGCGTTCTATTTCATTGAGGGCGACCCACTAACACGCGCTATTCTCGGAAGCGCAATTGATTATTCAGCTCGCCTCTTGAATTCCTACCAGCACTCTAGCGGGCCTCCACTTTCGCGGAATATATTATCACGCCATCTTTCCGATGAAGAATTCGTTCATCTAGGCCGATCGATGAAAATTGTCCGAAATAAAATAGTTGGCTTCCATTACGACTATAAAATTTTTAGCGCTTTTTCAAATCGGTGTGTTAAAAATCAATACAGCTGCCACTGAGAGCTGGGTCTTCCGTGAGCTGAGAGCTTCCGTGGGGAAGATTAGTCTCGCTTCGTGAAAGTTTCACGGGTTTCCAACCGGGTAGATGTCCAGGCCTTCAGGACATCTACTGCCCAGAAACACCACTACCAAGACGTAAACCCATGAAACCTTCGTTACACACAACACTCCGGGGTAACCAGCCGAGGTAAAAATGAAAACAAAGCCCTCGCAACAATTTTATGCATTTGAAAGTTATCCGTTGAAGTTAAAAATGAAAAAAAAAGATACTAGGTCATTCTTATCACTTTATGCTACTTAAAATTTATATTATCAGCGGGTTTCGTGGTCAAATGTACCCATTCATTAATCTGCATAACTTAGAGAATGTATAATTGTACGCCTTAGACATGGAGTTTCACAGTTATTTACTAACAAGTTATCATATGGCATTCCATATAGCTCGGAACAAAAGTAAAGGATTTAAATAACAGAAGATAATGTCGAGGAAGTCAGTAAGATAATAGATAAGTTAACACTTATTTGGATCTAACTTAAAAGTTAAATCGATTAGCAATATGTTAACTTCGTTAATGAACGAATTACGGATTAAATTTTTTGCGCCGAGCCCAGTTGATGTGTGACATTTCTAAAAATTCGCGGGGGAGAAATGGGGACATGCTCAAATCACTTTGAGTGTAATCATTTGCCCCTAAATGGGGATTGGCACGGGGTGAGTTTCATATTACGCCATGAAGGAAGAATTATGAAATGTAGCGAAAACTTTGATTTACGCAAACAAAGTCAAACTGAATACGGAGTGATTTGCCGACACCATAGCTCCTTATTATTATTCATGGCTATTTATGGATATTTTTCCTTAAAATCAACTCTTCCTTGTAAAATATGTGACTGTTGCCATGAATAGTTCTTTTATTTATGTTGCGCCACGCCACCTATCTATCCAAATCCACCTAAATCTATCCAAAGGCTACACTGTCTAAATGCACTTAGGTCCCAACAAAGCCGTACACAGAACATGACTACTTATTAACTTGAGGCCATATCAATTGGCAGAGTTTTCGAAAAAATTATTTTCTCGGTAGATGAGACATATTCCTTAATAGATTTGCATTACTTTTTTCTCTAAATTACGTTTTTATGTTGGTTACATGGAATATGTTAGTAAGCTTAGTCATCTACTCTAAGTACTTCTAGATTTCTTATATTTATTTTTCGTCTCGACATGTTGTTATGATGCTGTTATTATACGATTTCCTCACAGAGAACTTGCATTTACAAAACACAAATGGCCTCAGCATCACAGATATATACAAAGTCATCAGAGTTAAATTAACTGCATGACTTCGCAGTAGATTACGAAACGGGTGACTTGGATTACGGAGGTCAGGACGAGACACGATTTACAGTTGTTATATTAATGAAAATAAAAAAAAACACCTCATTTACTTATGCTTGATGGATTTTTTTTACCATCAAATATGGGCTTGCGATGCTAAAATTCCCGGAAAAAATAAAATTCGAATGTGCGCATAGTAGGTACCTGGCTCTAACGGCAGGGACAGAAAAAGCACAGGAAAAATGTTGATGTGTATGAATGAATTAAATTTATATAAGCTCTCAGTGTCTCAATAAGAGCAAATACAGATACAAATAGCAATTTTTGCTCAAACAATAAAAATATAAATATACCAGGCACAATTATTTTGGTGAAGGGAAGCAAAAAAATTACACCGAAGTAGAATTACATAAAGCACGTGATGAGGGCTTACAGTTATCATCAAGAGGAAGACATAACTCAGAAATAAAAATTATCCAGGTAATATGTAACTTGAAAGTACCATAAAAATAAATTTCATTTAATTTGCTAACAGAGCTAATAATTAAATATTTTTTTACGATATTAGATGAGAGGAATTTTAAAATAGAAAACGGCATTCGTGTTCAATTGTGAGAATGGTCTGAAATAATGTTTTATACCATAAGAATCATGAAAATAATAAAATTCAGACACTTCACGATTAATTTAGAGTTATTAGCACATGAATGCTGTAATTGAAGAACATATTTTAAGTTAAGTTTTGCATTAAAACGACGCTCCGGTCCGCTCATTTATCCAAAAAAGTTTAATTAAAAACATTATTGAATTATTCAAATTTTTAGTACCCCACTGTATAGGATATGTAAAATATTCTTTGACCTTTAAAATTTTTTCGTTCCATCGTTCTGTGCTGTTTTTGTTTGTAATACATAAGCATCTCTTACTATGTAAATATAAAATGGTTCAGCAATAGCAACAATCTAACTTTTCGTATCATTTTTCCCCGGCAGACGACTACAGAATGCACCCCAAGATCTCTCAACCGAGGAAGAGAAGCATCCCGACCAATGGAAGGGATGAAGATGGTAAGTAAACGATCTCAATCCTCTTCATACATTCGAGACGTGCGTTACATGCGAATTTGCATTCGCTAAATTATAGAGTGGGGAGGGAACAAAAACTGCCAAATTCAATTATTAAAAGAAGAAACGCAGTGATTGGTCGCCTCTTACGTCACTCCAAGTGAACGACGACCTTAACGAGAGGAGTGGCAGAGAGCCGTGCTGGAAAATGCATTCCAAGAATAGCTCATTGTGCTAAAATGCCACAGAGAAAAAAAAATATTCTCTTTCGAATCCGGGTTAAGGCGAATGATTTTTTTCTACATGGAATTTTTCGCGCAAAAGGGTCGTTTCCTTCATCAAAGAAAACGAAAGGCGAACTGCGATTCGTTACCCACCATTAGTGTATTCATAATATACAAATTATTTGGTTTTAGAAATACCGGTTTAGGCGAATGGCAATGGTCATTTGAAAAAGGCCAGATTGGCGCCCATGCGATGCCACTCCACGTGACATCACAGGGACCTAGTTTCTATACGAGTAGATAAAAGTAATACATCGTCTGAGGTTACCAATGCATGCATGAGCCACAGAGCTCAGGGAAACATGTCTTAATAATCACCTATTCAAACTGGCTAAGGTCGGAAAGTTTTCTTCGTTTGATAAGGTATTAATAATCCTTACTTAAGCCAAACGCTACCAGCTAGCATGGTACTCTGCTACCTGCTATCATCCTGCGTCGTATCAGCGCTCAGAGCCTCGCCCCAAGATCTCCTCACTTGCGGCAGCGGGAACCAGAACGACATCACACGGGAGTTTTCCCGGCATTCATACCTACCCGTCGCGTTTTCGCGCGCTTGAAAATTTTCACTTTTCATTTAATCGCGAAAAATAAACATCGTCATTTAAAAATCTAAAAGCGTGAAATACGTACTCCAGGAGCAATAATCTTTCGATTTAGGCAATAAAAAAATATAACAGGAAACCACCCTATTTGTGTAGTTCGGCTGACTCCGTAAAGTTATCACCGTGGCTAGTCCAGGTATACTAAAATTAGTGAAGAATAGCTGAGCATACCTGGTGGAGATCTTTGCAGGAAGAAGATACAATGATATGAGGAGACTGGTTATGGAATGAAGGAAATCGGACGCCCAACAACCTTACGGTTGAGGAGAATAAGAAGATAAGTAACCGAAGAGGAGTCACAATAATTGCCGTGGGAAAAATTTCCCCTCGACCCCTTTCCAGGCGACAGCGCTGATCAACACGCTATTCCAATTCCTTTATTCCCACGGCAATTTTGCCTAGGTGCGCGGTGCTGGATAGCGTAGCGGTTTGCGCATTTTCCCGGAAAGACCGTGGTTCGGTTCCCGGCTCAGGGGAATTTTTTCCCAAAGACATTAATGTGAATTTCATCCCAGTTCACGCGGCAGGTAGAAATGTACCACATGAAGAGGCGTTCATGAATGCAAAAGATACAATGAGAGGATCTATACGTGAAAGTGTAAAGAAAAGGCTAGTGAAGAGTTTCATCCGGAGGATGGAGCTCTACATCGCGGAATCATGGAATTTGAGGAAAGAGGACGAGAGAAGAATAGATTCAGGCTTCAAGTAGCTTAGAAGGTATCCGTAATTGAAACACAGGCACTCATTTATATTAGTAAAGCACTATCGGACATTAAAAGCGCACGCCTCTAATTGATGGATGGAGGATGACACATCGAAAGACATTTGGCCTCTGTCCACAGTGTGCTTCTTCGTTCGGTGTGACATTGGAAGTCACATACCTATAACGTTGCATCTTGAAGCTATGCTGCCTAATTCGAACTTACACAAGGCTATGACGGCTCACTCGGAATTCCTTATTCCGAAGGAATGGAGCTGATTAAATTAGAAGCTGCACAATACTCCCACAATGTTTAAGTACATCCGCATGACGCGTTTCGTCGCTGTCACTTCAACATTTATTAAAACACCTTTTCCCCATTCCCTACGAAGACCCTGAAAAATAACCCTTTCTCGAATGTGACTCTCTCTCTCTTCTGCGAGGCAGTCAGTTCGTTTATGCCGACGCCGGGTTTCTCTCCACCCGTCCTTCCTTTCCTCTTCCCTCACGGCGCAAATGAACTCAGGTGTCATTCGATTCTTCCAAACACCAAGCCGTGCTACGAAATGCGTCGTGCGGGAGTATATTTTGTAAATATATGGTCCAATTGCAGAAAAGTTTCTCGGGTTTTCCACCGGTTGATGTCGTCCATGTCTCCCGACGTTTCGATCCGCGACTTGCCGATCATCCTCAGGGGATCTTCCGAATGCCGTTCTTCAAAAATTTTCAGTATATATATATAATTCACCTTGGCAAAAGTTGGAATAGCCTCTTCGTCGCGGCATTTCAGAAGAAAAGCAAGACTGCATAATAGTTTTGCCTTCTCCTTGCGTAGGTCCGAAAGTTTACGCACGCTGCGATGTGTCTCCTCCCCGTAGAGGTGAGTTATGTATGATATTAGGTTTTCCCGGCGTATCAGTTACAGAAAAGTTTCTCTGGTTTTCCATCGGTTGATTTCGTCCATGTCTTCCGACGTTTCGATCCGCGACTTGCCGATCATCCTCAGGGGATCTTCCGAATGCCGTTCTTCAAAAACCGATTTAAGTGAGGATTTCACCTTGGCAAACGTTGGAATAGCCTCTTCGTCACGGCATTTCAGAAGAAAAGCAAGACTGCATAGTAGTTTTGCCTTCTCCTTGCGTAGGTCCGAAAGTTTACGGACGCTGCGATGTGTCTCCTCCCCGTAGAGGTGAGTTATGTATGATCTTAGGTTTTCCCGGCGTATCAGTTGCAGAAAAGTTTCTCGGGTTTTCCACCGGTTCGGAAACCCTTCCTTGGATCGGCTGCGCATTTTTGTTGCACTTTGCACTCTTGTGAGCGTATTCTTCCATCAACGAAATGTTTACTCTGAACGAATTAGTGGGCCAAAACTAATTACGTCATCCACTCATGAAAATTGGGCGGAAATTTTAGTGTTTTATAATCCCAATATTTATTAATATAATGTGACTGAAGAAAAAAAGGGTTTTTCCGTAGGTTGTATTTATCTGTAATTTTATTTTAATAAAATTCGATTTCGGTGTCTCTGTAAACGACCCCTTTCAGCGACACATATGGCATTGGCATCTATCACGCCAATATCATTTTAATAATTGTCAATTGCCTGTAAATTACAAAGCTTTATAATACATTCCTCAATCACAATATTGAATGTTTCACGAGTAGCATTTACAGCCATTTTTCACTCGCCCGACATTCCAAGCGTTTTTAAATACAATCGATAAAATCCCAGATATTCCGTGGATTAAGAAGGTTGAGTTATCGTAGCAGGAGGAAAAATTGTGGCTGTAGGTAACTTATTTGAATAAATCCTTCGAATAACATCAGCTGTTATCTATCAAATTCCTGAGATGGTATTGCGGCGATTATACTAAGTAAACTCCATTTGCCCATCACTTAGATTTTCTATTTGCATGGGCTTTGAAACGTCTTCGTATTCCTAGTGGATTTGATTAACTGGTTTGATTAGATTTGATTAACTGGCTTCCATTATCCAAGAGATTATTTTTGAAAAGTGCATTGATAAAGCTGAGATGAGAATGAAAGAGATAAGATAGTAATTTGAGAGAAAATGGCGATTTTTTGTGGAACCGTGTATTAAGGCCTAGTTACAAAATGCATTAATCAGTAACGTCTTAATGTATGATCGCAAGAATGAAAACCGTAATGCAACGTTTAACCACCCAACTTAAGCGAATTAATGAACAGAAAATGGAACCTGTTTTAACTTGGTTCATGCATTCGTACCTGCTCCGTTCCGGACCACAAAAGTCATTTACGCAAACAGACATTGACTTTTATGCGTTGATGTATTACCGTGAGTCCAGGCCTTTTGGAACCATAGTGACAGAAAAACGTTTGCCATTTTATCATTAACCAACCAAGGTTCCGACAACTTATGCCATCTTCAAGGCAGAACCAAACATTATGCGATGCATTTTACACAATTTTTGCAGGTGGTCGCGGGGTGACAGGGGGATAACTAGAAATTGGGGGAGGGGTAAAATGAGCATTAATAAATGATCTTTTGTACACTTCACACCTCTACTGCCGTGTCTTCTCGACTTCAAACAGAACACGTCCGCTCTTAATCCATGAGAAAGTTGTCCTAACGTAATGATATAAAAGCGTTTCTATGTCTTTCCGATTTTTTAAAACAATTTCTAACCACCCTCACTGTGAAGAGTGGTTCTCACTTGTAAAATGATTCACAGTTTGTCGAAATTTGGACGCGCCAATGACGTCACCAACTTACGGAAAACGGGCGGCAATTTATCTTACCTAATCAATTCATGAAATGTGTGAAAGCATAAAATTACCTTCGCAAGATATTAAGAAGCGTTCGTCTTGAGTGTTTGGCGGAGCGGTTATGAAAAACTCAAATTATTTTAGAAACTGGGGAAAGGTAGTCAGCATAGACATGAAGAGGGAATTAAACGTGTCAGGATAAGATAAAATGAAGCAATACATTATGGAATGAGAGAGAATGTCGAATAAAATAATAAATGAGAATTTTGACGCAATCGATTGAATATTTGTAACACCCACTCCACATTTCCTAGCAGGATCTCTAAAAATACAAAACTTGTTCCTTATCCAAATGAACGACGTAATTATCAATTAAATTTATCCATTGCAAAACATTGTAACAGCAAATGCATTAATAACCTACAGAAAATTCAAAAAATCTGTATACAATGAGAAAAAGGTATATAAAATTCAAAATAATCGACATGAAAATGCAGATATTATCCATTTTAGAATCGGCGATGTAGGCGCATAATAAAGGCCTTCGATCGCTACGCTTTTCAAATGACCTGTGGCAAAACACAACCACAGTTTAGGAAATTAGTAGAAGACTTCAAGATGATGTTAAATAGCACTGAAATCATGGCGATGCCCATTAAATACGTGAAAGCATGAAAAATAATAAATTGAGCATTATATATGATCTTGCTTATGCATCCACATAAATAGCTTGTTTTAGAAAAATGCCAATTATTTCATTCAAAATTTTAGTATTTTGCCTACATCAAAAGTTAATAAGTGAACAACTATCCAGGTAATGCACACTGAGCTGTTCACAATTGATTTCTTATATCCCCTCCCCAACCGTAGCCAAGAAACTGCACATTCCAGCAAATTGAAAAGGACTTCTTGAATTGCGATACATTTGAATACTGGATGGAAAATGGCGCAAATTTTGAAAATATTTATTCTCATCACAAATATTTCGGGTGGGGTTGCAATTACATAAATTAACTAGATCCCATGGGACAGTTGCTTGACCTCAAAATGCACTATTACCTACTTCAGTCGAATTTTGCTTACACCGTGCATGACGACCACCATTACAATTCTTGAGTTCATTGGCAGTGCACGATAATCGATTAGTCGACGACAATATATTTTTGATTTAAAACTGCGTCATATTGTCGCCTCAACGCATTTTATTGCGTTCTATTTGAACAACATAATTAAGTACTCGTGGGATTGATTTTGATGGCGACTTACTAATATATTTTCATTAACAGTAGTCTACAGCGCCAACAATTTGCGTAAAACGCCCATTACTGCCCAAATGCGTTCCGTAGATGGTAAAAAATTTTAATGCATCTAATTATGATGCAAGGCGTGTCAGGCAATGCTTATCTTACGTAGAGTGTTGGGATTAACGAGGATGGATATGTGCCAAGGGAGCGTGCGTGAGTACTCAGCCAGTAATTGTGGCGCCAGAGTTGCATTGGACGAAAGGGAAATGGAGACAGGGGATTTCTCATTGTAACGTTTGAAATTTAAAATTGTTATTTATTGTAGTCAGGCAGTTGTTGATGAAAAAGGATGGGGCATTGTTGAGAAGAGAATCAGTGGAGTAGGCATGGGCGGTCCTTAAAAATGTACCGGTATTTTTGTGATGAGTATTAAAAAGCAATAATAGTACTCTCCCGGTAGTACCGGCGAAAAAATACCGGTACACCGGTACTTTCTTAATTGATAAAATATGTTAATAATTTGAGATTTAACGCTTGTCTTACCCTAATTATCCGGTATTTCGGCAAATTAGCGTAACATACGGAAAGAATACACTGAAAAAATTATTAACTGGATTTTTTTACGAAAATTTATCGGAAAAATACATGAAGGCTAGATTCTCTAATAGTGAGAAGGGTGATAGCGATGAAGTTTTATTTCTTGGAAATGGTCTATTTCGTTTGATATATTATCAAAACTCAATTGTTTAAGTGGCTGGGTAGGCAGTTGATTGATAACACATAAGATGGCAGAGCCGTCGAAGTACCGGTATTTCTAGTACCGATACTCCGGTAGTACCGCCAAAAAAATACTGGCCGGTACTACCGAAGTAGAAAAAAAATAGTACTCGGTACTACCGAATACCGGTATTTTTTGCCCATGCCTACAGTGGAGAAAATTGCTTGAAGGAGTGAGACGATAAAAAAAACCTGTAATTTGAAGTAAATGAAGAGGTTTTTGAAAAAAATCGTCTGCCGTTACACTATCCACCATACGTATACGAAGAAAATTGTTGACTTAAGAGAGAGTGAGACGTATGGCCGAGAGTACGTGATCATACAGAGAATATAAATGCGTGCTCAATGGGATTGTGCAGTGTAACCGAAATCTCAGGCCATCATTGGAAAACTTCTTTAAGAATCTCGATTTTCCGCGGCCCTTTGGTGGTATTCAATACCTCTCAGAGATAATGCGTCCTCGATGTGATATTCGCCGACTTTTAGAAAATTCAGCATTTTTTAAAAGATTGTTTACTAAGTGAGCTAGAGTGCAAAACTGATGAAAACAGTCATAAAAGGACAGGTGGAAGGGAAGAGGTGCAAGGGACGGCCCCGAATGAGTTACATAGGACAGATTGTAAAGGATGTTAAGAGAAGAAATACGTCGCTATGAAAAGGCTAGCCGAAAGGAGAGAAGAATGGAGAGCTGCGTCAAACCAATCTTAGGATTGTCGACTAATGATGATGATAATGACTGTACAAAAATCTTTCATTCGCCTTCGTGATTCACCTTAAAAATCACCATATTTTCAATTTTTCCATAACTTACGGGAGGACAGGGCTCCGATATTCTCATGGTAAATTGAGAAGTTAGCGAATGAAATAATTTACAAAATACTATTTTTTTTGCCTTCAATTCAGACATTTTTCTCTCCGTTGGTGGAAATTATATTATGTATAGTTTTAAACTTACTTGCGTCAAAACGTTTGGTTATCTTCTACGTGGTGAGTTTTGTAATCTAAGTCCACAATTAGGGGCGGGAATACAATTAAGCAGTGCGAATCACCTTAAGGTCAACCGTCATCCCCAGCCTCCCTCCACTCCGTAAATCGCCACTGATAGGAATGAATCGTAAGTAATGTCATGTTACAGAATACACGCTTTGCGCCGTCAGTGCAAATAATAGTGGCGCGGTGCCAGCGTCGAGTGGCGGAAGCAAAAAAAAACAAAAGAAAATCAGGGGATTCCCTCGAATAAGGTACGTTCTGTTTCCTCGTCACACTTAAAACAGCGACGCGAAGGACGGCATCTTCTTGGTCGGAATAATAATAGAGAGAGAGCTAGAGAAAGGTTTTGCGGGTTTCATGGACGACGCTCGTTGAATGCGCCATATAAAAAAAAAAAAAATTAAACGGTTATGAGGTGGATGACGTCACAAGGCCACTTCGAATCGCGCGCAAACGGTCGATGAACTGTGCAGAGGGGCGCGTTGGACCGAGAATGGAAATCTATCGCAATAAAAGGTGTGGACATAAATAAGTGTCGCAAGGTTAATACTCCAGTGTTTAATCGCCTCCTCGAAAGCGCTGGAAATCGTTTAGTCGGCTGAACACGGATGACGTTCGGCCACACCACTCCCCTATTCACGATTATATCACGCCACTGGGATGTAACGAAGTAATCGCATTTTTTAGTAAGTTTTACTTGCAATCGCTATGTTTAGTAACCAATTTTTTTCTTCTTGTCTTTACCTCTTTTATATAATGATCTTATTGTTTATTTCGATCCTGTAAAAATAATTCCCGAGGGTGGCTTAAAAAAAACCGAAACGTAGGCAAATCACTTTTGCATATTCGACCTAAACTCCAAGAACAACCTATTACCGCCCAAGTGGCCATCGTTTGCGCCCCATCACTCAAAACACCGTAGTCAATGCAAAAAAGTAGATATTGCAGCAACAATGTATTCTCTCAGTGCCAGGTAATGTTTAATGCTGCTTATTTGAGTGCATATATGAAATAGCATCCCCTCGTACCAACATGAAACCTTATAACCAAAAACATTTCTGAGCGGGTCATTACTCTAATCAGAATTGAAAATACGGAATCCACGCGCGCCGATCAAAAGGCAATTTCAGTTCATGACTCCACATTATTCTCATCCACAAGTGCAAATTTGTGTAGGATGTATTTATAAATGCCTAAATTTCCTAAATGAAACGCTTTATTTAAAAATTTATGCAATGGCATTAAATAATAGTTAAAATTCTCGTTCGCATGTTAGTACATGCTACCATAGAGTATGGTACTACCTATTTGAGAAAATATTGGCAGCGATTGTATCATGTACAGGGAAAAATTAAAAGTAATTGGAATCATGATCCCACTGATTACTTTTTAATAAAAAAATTGACGTTGTATTTATAATTGACCCCTAATGCATTTTTTTCAATTATTTGCTATCATAGGATATAATGTCGGTATTTACATAATCATATTATAATCATCAAAATATTTCCATTGAATATTTTGATATGCATCGAGGAATGCCAATTTCAACTTACGGTATATGAAATGACATCGGCAGGAAATAGATCGGAACAGTTTTTTTCTTTTTGTGTAATTCTTCATTTTTAAATAAAAATCAATCCGTAGAGGGTGCGATCCTAACTATCTCAATTGTCGACGTCCCTCAAACCAACATTTGCTTCAACTCATATGGACTGATATGAAAAAAAGGTCCTCTGAACCGGGAATCGAACCACAGGCGATGGGCGGTGATCTGCGCAGTGGTCCGAATAGCCAAGCCAAAGGTTCGCGATTCGCTTCTGTTCGAATGTACTATTGTTGGACGAATCGCTTGCCTTTTTTATTTATTTTGGCAAAGAGAACGGTTAAAGGACAGGTAGATGGGAGATCGGCTTAGGAAGGTTTCTCAAGAAATACATGGAAAAGTTAATCAATGATGTCAAAGAGATGGACAATAGAAGTGTGAAAACATTATCGGACACGAATATTGAGTGTAAAGCTGCATCTCAGGGTTAATATTGTGATCACTCTTAAGTCGATGGCAGGCCCCCAAAACGTCGAAAGAAATCAATCCTTGGACCCGGTAGGATACTAGAAAATTCTTCCTTCCGTTAAATCGTCGGGAAATACTTCGAGCCGATCATTATGTACGAAGCCAGACCATTCGGACGTAATATCATATCGCCCCTGTGCACGCTTTTCAATATGAATTTCTTCGCCTGTTCTTAAATGTTATCCTCTGCTGAGGTAATTATTTGCCAACCAACCTAGATAATGGAAAACATACGTCCGAGAACAAAATGCAAACACTTCTCCGCTAATCGAAGTTCACCAACCTTTTCCACTTATCCGTCAAGAAGCTCGCTTCCGGATAGCACATTTCCCATGTTTACACTCCATATCGTGGCTGTCTGTTGTCTTTCATAATGCATCTGTAATGTAAGACTAGATTTTTTTCCCGCAACGTTTTCACGAAATATATAATTCCTCATGGAGTGCAGAGTGATAAGATTATGTCTCAATTATGACATTTCTACCAATCTGGAGTCAATTTTCTGATTCAAAGATTGAGGGGATTATAATTTACCAGCCGGGGAAGATAGTACCCAGAGATGAGGGAAACTTGGGGCTTGGAATGCAATGTCACAGTGCAGGATTTTTAGGCGCGATAAACAGCAAGCAATAAAAAATAACAATGGCCGTATGCCGCGAATGGGATCAGATTATCAGACCCCGCTCAACATCATCGATTGCCATGTTTTTCTGAATGTGTGTAGACCAAAACCTCTTGTGAACTCATATCCCAGCAAAAAGAGTTAAGTTTTCCCTTTGATTGTGTCAAGAGGTGTGCCTACCCAGCAGGATGTCCAACCAAAGAAGTTGCATAACATGACTAAGGGCTTACACGGGGCACGAAAAACCAAGAAGCTGTGATCAAATGGGGACCAAACGGTGCAGAAGCAAGAATTAGAAAAGGGGTGAGACAAGGTTGTGCGCTTTCCCCCATAATTTTTAATGTTTACGTAGAGAAAGCCATCAATGAAATCAAGGAAAAAGCTTCGGGTGTCAATATCCACGGAGAAAAAATTAGTATGCTGCGATTTGCTAACGACATAGCAGTCATAGCCGAGACAGAGAAGGATTTAAGGAAGACGTTGACAAAGATGGAAAGGACAATGTCCAGATATCAGCTGAAAATCAACAAAAAGACTAAGATATTAGTTTGCAGCAAAAGAGAGGAGGCTAAAACAAACATCAACCTAGGAAAGCATAAGCTTGAAGAGGTGAACGAGTTCTCTTACCTGGGAAGCCGAATTACCAGCGATGGACGGAGCAAGAAAGAAATACACAGTAGAATAGCGCAGGCGAAGAGGGCTTTCTACAAAAAGAAGAATCTTCTTACATCTGAAAATACCAGCATAGAAGTAAGGAAACAATTCATCAGATGCTACATATGGAGTATGTTTCTCTATGGAAGCGAGGCTTGGACGTTGACAGCAGCAGAGAAGTCAAGAGTGGAAGAATTCGAAATGTGGTGCTACCGAAGAATGATGAAGATAAAATGGATTGACCGTGTGAGTAACGAGGAAATGCTAAGGAGAGTGGGAGAAAAGAGAAGCCTCCTAAAAACATTATTGAGTTATATAGGACAGGTTATAAAGGATGTAAAAGAGAAGAAATGTGTAGCTATGAAAAGATTAGCGGATAGGAGAGAGAAATGGAGAGCTGTGTCAAACCAATCTCAAAATTGTTGACTAATGATGATGATGACGGAATTGCGCAGGTTAGAGCTGCGTTTATTTATAAAATGGCGTGGAATTGCGCGAATGCATGAACGAAATTAGAATAGGGGCTATTTTGCCGTCTCGCATCCACGCATTCTCGCATGTGTTCTAGCAATTCACCGCTTTACACGACGCAATTTTGATTGCGCCTTAGCACGTACGTCAGATTGCGCAATTCCGAATATCGTGTAAAAAGGCCTTAACAAACGGTAATCATAAAATGACGCAAAGGACGCATCGAACGTAATCGAAAGTAGCACTACGGGGTTCGATTGCATGAGATGCTCCGGCGTACTAACTTTGGTGGAAGTCCGTGCAGCCGAATGGAAACGCATAGCGGACAGACAAATAGACATCCTACTTTACATACATAGATAACAAAACTGCCATGAAGGAAAATTCGAATCCGTTAAATGACTTTAATCTGGATCGGGAATCTAACGTCAGACCCTCAGCGTTCCATGCATCCACGGCTAAGCGTCGCTTTAGCGCCGTTATGAGGTTCAACACAAGTTTTTGCGAGGAATCAGATGACTTAAAATGGTGCAATAAAATAATTTGCACACGGATTTTAACCCTTATAGTGCCAGGAGCGCTATCGTGCTGCTCATGCAATGTCACTCTTAGATGCTGATAATTAACTAATCATACAATTGTCAATATTCATTTTATTTTAACGTTAACTTTTTTCTTCAAATTATAAAAATTAACTCATATTACAAAAAATTCGTCAAATAATACAATAAAAAGGTGAAACCACATATAATAAAGATTTCCTAAAGTTTTTAAACATACACCTTTACTTGTTTTTGAGACCTAATTTTTTCCCCTAACCTACTGCACAATCAACAAAAATTCCTCGGCACTTTTGTCATTATAGTGCCTAGAAAATCGGTTGGGACTCAAAGGGTTAAAATTCAAAATTGGCTTTCCCTCAATTGGGTTGGAGAGGTTTAATCCTACATGCACGCCACATAAAGTTCAGTTTATACTGACTCATTGACTTAAAATGTCCTTTGGAAGAAGGCGAGTGAGAATGGCAATGGCAATTGCAGTCTGAGTGTACACGAATTGCTGTGTACGAGTGTACACGTGTAGCTACGATTGAGGGGCGGCGATTATCACATTGGAGTGCGCATATAATCTTTCCTTATTTCCGTCATTTTAACTCCGAGTTTCATTGTCTATGTCAGTTATTACCCCTGACAAACTGCATGTCACCACAAAACGACAGCACGCAAACAATCGACCGAGGGAAGAATAATTACAGCAATGATATCGGCGCGAGTCTCACTAGTTCAAAACATCCGACTGACTGAGACCGCAATTGTGATAGAGCACCTGTCCTTGCGGCTTAAGCACCGCTGCACTGTTGAGGCACACTTCATAGACCCCAGTCCGTCCCGTAAAGGCTTGATCCAGGGGCGGAACCGGCATAGAATTTCGGGGGAGGCGGGGGTCATGACCACGGTCTGGGGAGAATGGATCGTGACGAGATTCTCCTGTTTGAAATTATTTTATAAATATTATTTTTTTCTATTTTTTATAATTATTATTCTTAACAACAGATCGAATGTAACAATGTTAGATATTTGAAGATACAAAATCTGTTAACATAATAAAAATTAAAAATATTTGATAAAATTTGGGGGGTCAAGCTACCAAGTCAAGGTCTACCATCACCTATCCAAACCAAACTTCGGATTGAATCACTGTGAGTGAGTGAGCTTTTCCATTTCCGTGATATTCTGATGGAACCATTTACCCAATTTCAAACTTACAGTTTAAAAGTAACATTGTAGTATTAACACATCGCATTTCATTGACGTGAAAATGTGTATGATTTGTGATAAAACTGAGGATAATGTGATGTTCGGATCAAGGGTGCCGACTTACAAAAAATATTGGGGGGGGCCCAAACCGGGGACCTTGCCCCGGTAAATTCTATAAGTAGTGAATTTTAAGTTTTTAAGCATTTTAGAAGAGTCATATCATCAACATTAGAATCCTGATCACTCGAATCTCGATATCTGGACACTCCGGGGAAAATCGACTAGCCTGACAATTTTTATTCTTACACCCATAACGAATTTTTGTGGGGGCTCGGGCCCCCTCCGGCCCCATGGAGTGCAGGCGCCACTGGTTTGGATGTCACTTTCATAATTATGAGATAGAAATACATGAAGAATGACTATATTTTCGAAAAACTTTTAGTTACTTCGCAATATGTCGCATAGTGACATATTGCGAAAGATAAAGATAATCCCCCTTAAAAGATAATCGGTGGAGAACCTGGCCATCTATTTAGTTGTTTGAAATATTACTTACTTACTTAAAATCCTGTGGTCTTGTAAACCAAACTTGTTTTTGGCCTCGCCAACGACCCGCCTCCACTCTTCTCTGTAGTTCCTCATCTCCAAATCTACGCGTCTTATTATATCCTTCGATACTTGCTCTCTTCAATGCCGTTTTTGGTCTTCGTAGAGGTCTTCTAATATTCAATCATGCATCAAAGACTCGTTTTATCATGTTGGTGTTGTCCATTCTCAATATGTGGCACAACCATCTCAAGTGTTTGCTTTTTATTGTAGCAATTATATCCGGCTGAGTAAATGTCTCTCTCAGCTCTCTATTTTTTCTGGTTGCCCAAATTCCTGCTTCGTACACAGGAGGAATTTGAAGAACCAAACATTTCTCTCTGATATTTATAAAAGGAATCAATAAAAGTTATTATAACTTTATTTCTAACCCGCGTTATGTGTTGCAGATGCTTCGTACTGGGAGGACGTTGCCAAGGGGATATTGAGCGACCACTTGCATCGGCAGTACATCCGAGGGGTGGCCAAGAACGTGATCATGTTCCTTGGAGACGGGATGTCCGTGCCCACTGTGTCAGCGGCCAGGGTCTACGAGGGACAGTTGAACGGAAAGCCAGGCGAAGAGAACACGCTGTCGTTCGAGAAATTCCCGTTCGCAGGATTCTCAAAGGTATCTCAGATCTTCTCACTTAAGATATCAATGACATCCATTGCATCTCTCATGGGTCACTCACTCCATGTGCAACCAACCTCGATATTGCCTCATCCACGTGGATTTTGACCGGAAGGTATAGTGAATTAATATGGCGATCATAGGTCTTGAATGAAAATCCAAAATATATATTGAGCATTCAATCAGGCACTCCAAACGAAGTATTATCTTGGTTTTTTCCCTTCTCAAAAAACAACAATTTTTGACGCATTATCTCCGCCATATCAAAATGTATTTTCAATAATTCTTCATCAAGCGTGCTTAAAGGAATTTTCACTCCAATCAGAGTCACTTTGTTTTATCTTTATTCACCATTCCAGTGTTTGTCGGCCATTATTTTTATAAAAAATACTATTTTTCACGAATTTTACAATAGTTCTCCTGATTCTCTGGCATAAGAAATTTTTTTGGCACTAGTGCAAAATCTACTACTTTTAGCAGGAAACTAAGTGCAGCTGGGAGAGATTACTCATTTTCAGGGATGGTAATTCCAAAAAATGACCGGCGTAAATACTAAGGGGTGTATTTATCGAAAGATTAAGGGTGCGAGGCAAATATGGATCAGTTAACAAAAAAGGCGTTTAAAAAGTTACATTGGGTGATGAGAAATATAAAGGAAAGCAGCTGTGCTTCAAAGGAAAAGACCCTAATCCGACCGATTTTGGAATACGCGTCCCTAGTGTGGGACCCGTATGAAAAGGGGCAAACACAACCCCTATGAGAAGGCCCAAAGAAAGGCCGCAACCCATGAAATGGGAAAGCAAAAAAAAAAAGAAAAACCACGGGGGTCACTAAAACGCCGCAAGCACTGGGATGGGAATCACTAGGACGGAGAAGAAAATAAATAGGTTTTGCGCACCCCTCCGCAAACTTGGGGGAGAAAACGCGAAGGGAGAACTACGAGATAACATTGAAAACCCCAGCTGTAAAGGCAGGAAAGATCACCGATACAAGATGAGACATGTAAACTAATAGAGTATTACAATTTACTGACTAAATCTACAAGAAGGAAAGGCATAGAAAAGACTCACAGACGAGTAATTTGTTGAGGCAGCTTCTATGTTGTTGCGCCATAATTCCGGATGTTTTTGAGGAGTGCGTTCCGGGTTGCCCCTAGCCTGGACTTGAAGTTTCTGACTAGCTTATTGATGAACTCGTTAAATGTGGGAAGCTTGTGGGCAGAAAGGACGTCAGACATTCAGACAAGGCGGGGTAAGTTTAAGATTAAGCGAATGGATTTATTTTGGAAAATTTCCAGTTTTCCCATCGATATTGAGTTTGCAAATATTTCGCAGCCGTACAGGAGGGAAGGTCGGATGATGGAGGAATACAATTTGAACTTGGTTTATCGGGACAGTTTTTACTCGCCTGCGGCCTCTCACTTCATGCGATTACAAAACAAGATGAAATGCCGGCCACAAAGGACTGACGTAAAAAACTTCTCAACAGGACGATCAGTGATTGGAATAGACTCCCTGCAGAACAGTTTTAGCCGTATCCTAGCAAAAAAATTCAAGAAGAGGAGCAAAACATTTATCTTGGAAAACTAATTTCATTGCTAATTTTAAATTTTCGATTTCACTCATCTAGTTTTATTTTTGTTATGTATTTTCATTTATTCCATTTTCATTATATGTCAACTGTTACCTCCCGGAAAATAGCCAACTTGCAACTTGTAAAATAATATATTAATACTTCGTTAGTTTAGTAATTCAAGAATACGCATGCATTTTTGAAATCTTACTTCAATTCCATCTCATTTACTTCGCTAAGCAATTTTTGAAAAAAGTTATCGGTTGCCTAGATATGGTGGTAGAAAAATCAATTTCATGCGATAAACCGAAAGCAATTCATTTTAATAAACATAGATTGGAAATTTCCAAGTAAAATAAAGACACCGTCGCGACGGTCGCGCATATTCCGTCCGCCTGGGTATGTAGGCACCCAGTCCAGAACATGGGTGTGTGTGACCGTCGATTGTTATTTGTTTATAACCTATTTGTAAAAGGTCTAATCGTGGTGTTTTTGGGGTGGTTAAGATGAGTAAACAAGTAATTTTGACCGGGCTCGTAGTCATAAATTTGCTTAAGGGGTGCCAGTTTGGTATGTGGTACACCGACATTTTGTCGTCAAATCGCACGCCTCGGAAACCGATAAATTTCCATAATTCAAGTGTATATATATCACGCAAATATTATATAGCCACAAGGGAAATAATTTCGGGGGATGAGGGGTCGGGGAAGAGGAAGAATGAAGGGCCCCGTTGGCTACGCGCCCTCTCTGGACAAAAACACGAGGACAATTGGGGGTTGGGTGGGGAGAATAGTAGGGCTGCAGTGTTCATTAATTTCTAGGTACTCTAAAGATAACACTACTCTCTACCTATGAATGTGACGAACTCCTCTTTTTCCTTCCTTAGACTTACTGCGTGGACCACCAGGTGGCAGACTCGGCGTGCACGGCCACTTCGTACTTGGGAGGCGTGAAGACGAACCTGGGCGTGATCGGCGTCACGGGAGCCGTGAAGAGGGGAAACTGCACTGAGTCACTGGACATGTCCACTCACGTCCACTCAATCATGAAGTGGGCACAGGTAATCGCACCGATCATAGCATGTACTTCATGCCACTCTGCTTTCAACTTCTATTGTCCGCGAATCCAAACAAAGTGCAATTCGGGAAAATAATCGCATGAATAAAGCTGTTTGAGAATAGGTGACACTCGTGACCTTTTGATAATGACGTTGTTATCGTTATTTAATGAGAGGACCTCCGAGATATATGGCTTCGTAAATTAATTTTGATTGATATGAATTTTTATCAACTAAAGTTACGTATAAATAGCATTCAGTACTAGTGAACTTTTTGGAAACGCCCAACCCTCCCATACCAACACACTAAAAAAAAATTCTGAGCACCGTTAAAAAGATTCATGCTCTTTAAATCATATTTCTCGCGATATTTGTTTAAAAGATGGTAAAAAAGATAGCGTGTACAGATTCACATATTTGTTTTTAATGTAGAGCCCTGAAAATGATATAACTTTTTAAAGAAACAAGGCATGTTAACTGTGAATACATATTTTGTTTCCATACATCAATACCAGAATTTCATCTTCTTCTGAAGTCGATATGGAAATATGAGTACTTAGGATATTTGAATAATGGAAGACATGTCAAGACTAGTGTGATTATATAGGGGTTATTCTCTATTTCCAAGCAAAAATGGCCAAATTAGGAGAGGTGTTGGATCTTCAAATGATCGTTCAATGTGTTATTCATTGCTCGAGGCTACAATAAACACTCTATAGCAACGATCCGTTCCCGTGGAAGTGAGCCGTTACTAACGCCCCATAGGCGGTGAATAATTGAACTTTGAAACCAATCCTGTGTTTGGCTAAATGAGTGACGACATCCGAATTGGAGCCCAAACTCGGAAATGCGGAATAACTCGTTTGGACGTTGTTGGCGACGATCGTTGAAAGTTGTATATTTTTGCAACCCCACACACACAAATGCATTTACCTAATCAATCTGATCTTCACCACTCTCCACCGATCGCGTAGGATGCTGGGAAGAGCACGGGCGTGGTGACCACGACGCGCATCACGCACGCGTCCCCGACTGGCGCCTACGGCCACGTGGCCGAGAGGAATTGGGAGAGCGACGCCGACGTGGTCGCCAGCGGAGAAGACCCGGACGCTTGCTCGGACATAGCGGAGCAACTGGTGCGGGGACACACGGGATACAAACTCAACGTGAGTACCAAACTAATATTAGAAAAGAACAAGAGAAAACATTAATTATAAAGGACGCCACCCGCGATTCTAAAGCATGAATCTTCTCCGTCCCTCCCGAGTAATAACTAAAGGGATCCCTCCGATGGTGGCGGAAAAATGACCTTTTCAAACGATCATTCTCCGCGATGGCTCCATGGATGGGAATCACGTCCCTTTTTCTATCGCTGAAACCATCGCTGGTACCGACTTTCAGCCAATCATAACGCTCGGTCACTAAAAGTGATCGAAACTTCACGCTTGGCTTTCAATTGAAAGGCATTTGTAAATACGAAATAACAGATGGAATAAGAGACGGTGAGAATGATCGGGTTATTCAGAAAATGATGGGTCGAGCGATCGCGCTTTTGGTCCTTTAGAAACTATCGCTGGAGCTATCATTCAGAGGGACGGAAGAAATGATGCAGGATGAGGAAAATATTAAAGCTCATGAATTTATGAATTAAGGCCTCTATAGAGAAAAAATAGGAATACATTTGAATACATCATTTAACAAAAAAAACTGCTTTGGGCCGTTTATTATTAAAGTATCCTACCGATTAAGGTAGGTTTCCATGGAGTTCTTGAGAAGAAATCTGGGAATCTCCCTCCCCATCAACCACTTCCCCCTTTAATTCACAATAAGGCCTACTCGCTTTCATTCCATCTAAAAATTCTATTATTTTCTTCCTCTCCCTCGTTTACCTAACATTCTTCCCTCCAACACTGCTTTCAACATCCCCTCCTCGCTAAGAACTCGCTCCATCCACACCTTCTGACTCTCCCGTATCTCATCCAAAAGCTGCCTCTCCTCACCCACCATGTCCAGCACTTCATCGTTCCTCCTCCTCTCCGTCCACTTCACCTTCTCCATTCTTCGCCACACCCACATCTCGAATGCCTCGAGTCTTCTCTCGTCCTCCTTCCTAAATAAGAGTAGACGGGATGCCACCTATCGTTCTTTTGTAGAATTAACAGCAAACTGCCGAACGCAGAAATTTGAAAACGAGTTGAATAGTTTCTAATTACGGCATCGATGTCTTTTCAGGAGGTTATTCTTCAATTTCTTATTTGGGAAAACTTATTTTTCATTGAGCTATGCCTTCTTCCACCATTCCTGATTGAAATAACAAAACACAGTTTAAAAGCGCATGTAACAAATGAATACCACACTACGCGTTCCAATATAATTTATGCTAGTTTTCCCGTTGATTCCAAATCAGCCAAACGACAAGCTAAGTTTCCATCCAATTCATTCTATGGACGCCGCAAAGTGATGCATACGAATGGCTGCTGGAATCTCACGCTAATGAATCAAGTATTGCTAAATTTAGCCATAAACCGGCATTTACTGATATGCTGTAAATTTTTGTTTTATTATTTTGAATGCCATGTATTTAATTATTTTTTGCACTATAAATCATTGCGAGACGTGATCGAAACCTTTAAATTTTTCCATTTGATATTCACTTTAATTTTTCCACCCAAACTGCCTTCTCCCGTGATTCTCAGTTTGAGTGAACAAAAAAATGGTTTAAATGCTCATGAAACACTACACTAAAACAAATAACTGATACAGTATTACTACATTAAAAGTGCCTTAGTAATTTGTTAACAAAGAGTTATCACAGCAGCAATGAGATAAATGGATAGCAAGTTTTGTGATGAGCTGTTACGACAAAAAGTGCAGCGTTTCCAGTATGTTAAACGAGTTAGGATGGGAATCTTTACAGGAGCGTAGATCGAAGTATAGGCTTAACTTACCTAGGAAATTCGAAGAAGATATTTTCTCAGACAACGTGAATCACATCCTTCGTTTATCATCGTACTATAGTAGACGCGATCATGAGAATGAAATAAAAGACTGCAAAACAGAGAGATTTAAAATGTCATTCTTCCCTCTCACTATTAAGGATAGCAACGTTGTCTCAATTGATAGGATTAATGGCGTCGCTCGCTAGGATCACACACTGCATTTTTATTCATATTTCTAACCTTGCATGTATTTTCTCTATGAATTACTAACCATTAGCAAGTATTTTTTATGAATAAGCATGTATATTTCGCTAGTATGCATAATATTTCTATGACCGTGCGGTGTGCATGTGGCGGTCCTCTTGCATGCTGCATGTTGATGATTTGTCACCCCCTGCCAAACACCCTAGAGGTGGCTCGCAGGTTATTATGTAGATGTAGATGTAATTTAATGGCCTGATGGATATGAATATTCATCGACACCCGGGTCGCTTTAATTTAAAAAGAAGTGATATAAGTAATAGTTATCCATCTAAGACACCTTAATTTCACCCTTTTCCGTGCTAAAGTTTTCTACAAACACCGCAAATTAACGCATGGCTACTGAAATCTCTGCACTCTAAGTGCTCACGAAGCTAATGCTTTATTGATAACTTTTTCTATGGACCGCCCTAAGCCCGAGGTCAGCATATCCAGATACCAATCAAAATTCGCAGGGAAAACATTTCTCCGCAAGCGATTTTTCGATTGTCTTTGGCGATCATCAAGAGGGAGAAGAAGAGGATTTAACCCGCCGCGGCGTGGACTATTTACCTTAAGAATCTTAGCCGGGAACAACTCCACGTAAATGACCTCACTCAGACTTGTAACGTTGTAACTACAGTTACAATGTAACAATTTAGATCAAGGGAACAGGTCAGTCAGGGGAATTTTACGAAATAATTTCGTAGTATTTTTTTACGAACTAGAAGTTGAAGGAACTCTCTTTTGCTCTCCGCCGGGTGAAAAATCCTTGATCGACGTTTCGATGCCCATCGTTTCGACACGACGCGTCGTCCGAGTTAACCGTGGAAACGGCGGCCAATGGATTTTTTGACGTGGCGGAGGACCCCTGGAGATCCCACAATTGGTCGAAACCAAAGTCATTTTACACCGTGAATTTTGCATAATTTTATACATATGGAAACATGGAAAATTTTCGCACAATTTCCCGTGAAACCATTCAGTTTGTGTGAAAAACGACGAGGTGGGGTGGGATGGAGCGAATCGCAGCGAATGAATCATCAACAACGATGACATAAATCTAAGTATTACCCCGCAAGCCACCGAATACTGCTTTTGGCGTGTAGCAAATGTCGGATGGGAGGCGCGCGCTCCCCATCATGTGCATCAACATACTACCCCGCAAGCTGCCTAAAAAGGCAAGTGGCAGGGGATGTTAGGACACCAGCCGTTCACAGATGAAAATGAAGTGCTGCAACGAAATATGACATGCATTTATGAAATTCCTTTATGGTTCGGGGGAAAAACGGTTTCGCATAACTATCCGTTCGGCAAAAAATCTCTATTAATTTATCGCTTCTGTCGGACCTGGAAATATAGTGTGGCTCCAATATTATGTTCTCCGAGTCGCTCTAAGTAATCTCAGCCTAGCGCGCAGCCTCCCAATGTTAAGCGGTTCCCAGCATAAGTTGCTCAAGATTTGGGTAACGCTTTCGTTACGACCGCAGCAGTATTTGACGAATACGTAGTTTACGAAACATAATTTATGCTACAACAAGTTCGATCACAAAATATAGGGATACATTAGGGATACATCACCAATAGCGAGGCACCGTGATCCTTTAATTCATTCAATCGCTATCGCGCTGCACTCTCTTTTCAACACGAGTCAACATTGGATCTGAGGGGGGCGTACCCGGGATCATAACTGGGGCGGGGGGGGGGGGGGGGGGGGGGGGGGCAAGCCATGGTCTGGGGAGGGTCATGGCAAGTAGTGACATTTTAGCATGGAAAAGGTGAATGAAACCAACACTTCAAGAAAATTATAAGAGCGCTTTATTAAATACACCAAAGGATGAAGCTCGCCATTAAAAATATTTGACTTAGCCGGAATTCGAACCCGGATCTCCCGATTGCCGGTCAGGTGTGTTAACCGGTTCCACCTCCAAGCCATTTTTTCAGAGCAAACTTCGGGATGGGTTTTACCGAACAAGATATTGACGTCACAAGTCCACACTGTGGCACATGTGGCGAGGGTCGTGCTTACTAAGCCACTGTCGGGGTGAAAAACCCTTATTTTTTCGCTGGTCACCGACAACGAATTTCAAAGCACTGCAGTGACTAGTTTATGATATTATTTCCTTGAAAAAATAGTTTTACTTTAGTTACATATCTTATTTTATACGATATATACGTATCATTTTTCGTGGGTTTGAAGAAAATTTGTTGAATTCTTTCGTTTCAATTCAGTGCTGATTTTGCTTAATGACTTTTGCGATTTTTGCTTCTAGGGGAGGGCGGGGCAGTTGCTCCCCCCTGCCCCTTGCTGGGTATGCCCATGGGATCTGATTCTGAATTCTGAGCTTTCCAATTCTGCTTTTGACTGCTTTCATGTACGAATGTTGCCAGAAGACATTAAAACGGCAGGAGCCTATGTAATTCATTCCAGGTCATTCGACTTTTCCTCCTTTGCTTATTACATCACCCCAGTCGGCCTTTCAACTCATACTCAGAAGCAAATATCGCAGCGTAAAACATGTTTCCTTAAGAGGAGACACCATTCACTCTAGACTGGCCTTTCTTTGAGACGTGTCACTATTTCTAAACTTCTTAAATCTATCATATCGAACTTTATATTAATAATAAGGTTGATTGACGGATGAAATTACCCATTTAAAAATATACAGTTAGTTTTTGGAAAAGAGAAAAATATATAGATCAAGTGCTAGAATTGCTTGCCAAAAATAAATGCCAGTGCTTACAACATATACGAAAAACAACCAACTAGACATGTGTAAAAATAATAGACATAACATATTTACAAATAAAATTGATGGAATGAGATTTCACAGCCATATATTAAACAATTTAAATAGAAAGCATGATTATACTGATGAACAAATTATCAAAGTCAATGCACAAGCAAAGAACTTTCGCATTTTAAATTTTCTGGATTTATATGAAATAGGTCAACTTTTGCATTAAAAGTTAATGTTACGCAAAATTTTATTAGGGGGGAGTGAAGAGTTTAATTTCTATTGAAAGAAGGAATGATAACATGTATGTGTGTCAGTGTTCACAATGGGGACATATAAGTCAACAACTTGTCAACATCGACATGCATTTAAAATAAATATTACTTCATTACATTCTTAAAAAGGGTTTGTTCACTATTTTACTATCACCGATTGTAGAACTGTGACCTTTGACCCTCACGTTTATGTGGCAGTTAAGTAGATGGCGTCACGAACTCACGCCCAGCACATGACCACTTCTCAGCCATTACCTCGGGAAATCATCGTAGTAAATACACACTTTTAAGTGATTCATTACCTCAATGAGCAGTCCTACCTGAACAAGTAAATGAACGAGAAGTATCATGACGTCAGAAACTCATGAAAAAATGGGCGGAAACTTTCGCTTGGCAGTGAGAATGGGGAAGATTATATATTTCGCCGCGGCTTTACTTTTCCTTCAATGCGCCGAATTCTTTTGATGAATCGTGATTTGCGTTCTTCAACCGTTTAAACTCCAATGTTCCCGTTTGGGAACGGATTTATAAAAATTCATTAAAATTATATTTCGTATATGTGATTAATTTTATAGCTTTTGTTACGTAAATAAAGTATGGACGTATTTTTAATTTGAATCGCATGACTTGCGTATACATAGGTCGTTAATTATATGCCTTTTCACAATTGGTTATTTTCATCACCACTGTAGTGACTATGCCGTTAATTCGATATTTTTCCCTAAAATCGCTCTATAGTAACAAATGCCGATTCACTCAAAAGATCAATATATATATTAAACTGTTAAACTTAGTTTTTTGGCATATTTGTTTTTCAAGCAATAGTAAAAATTTGCGGCGTGTTCCCATTCGGGAAGATGCTTGAAAACGCAGTTAAAAATTTTGCTCGGGATTTCTTTCATAATATTCATTAATTAATCCTCTTAATAAGTTATAAAATAAATAGGATTTGTAAAAAATAAAAATAAAATAGTTGGTAAGTTAGCTTGGTCTTTAAATGGTTAAGGGAGAGAAAGTCTTTCTTTTTATTCATCTCAAGATGTGGATATGATTTTTAAACGTATCAATCGGCATAATTAAAAATACGACCGTTCTGAGTGAGTGCTGAAGGACGAAGAAGGAGTTAAACAAGTGAAAGAGATATGCGCCCTGGAAATGTGGCAATTCGGAATTTTACATATGATAAAAAATACCGAGGTTATATTTGCGGAACGAGAAAATGATGATAAAAGATTACTGAGAATACCATGAAAGTTTCATGATGATAGTCATCAGTTTCCATCTAAATCTACATGCTACCCCAATGCAAGCGGCCTAAATAAGCGTATGGCGGCGAAAACAGTCTTAAACAAGTGAAAAGGAAATGCTGTAACGAATTTCCGCCTATCAATAATTATTAAAGTCCTTCATTGTTCGGATGGAAAAGCGAATTCCCACACATATCCGTTCGGTAAAACATGTCTCTTAATTTATCGTTTCTTTCGGATGTGGGAGTATACTCGGGTTCTAATATGCTGTTCACCGTGGCGCTCTGGCTCTATTCTCATTCTAAGCCTCACGTTTTAAACTAGTAATACGCAGCTTACATAGTACCTATTTATTTTCATGGACGCTCAGTATTTAAGAATATGTATAACGAGGGTGAAAGAGATAGAAAAGTATTCCGGAAGCTGCGGTTTAGAACAAAGACGTAGTTTAGACATGCTTTAATGGCTCACCATTGTTTGGCCTCCGTTGCCACGTGCCCGACGAGAATGACAAAAGAATGCAGTCTCACAAACTTGCGCAACGCCACTTCCACACGACGCTAATGCGTCCTGGCCATTAATTCTTTGCATTGTTCCCAATTCACGGTCCCAAATTTTCCCTACGTATTTGTGCAGATCTCACGTAAGCGCGAAAAAATCGCAACAATAGATTATCTCGGGCTTGAAAAATCGCGCGTTGCGGCCGTGGCAGGCAACTCACTTTGAAACCACTCGCGCAACTTAAAATAACTGTCTTCCAACAAAAAATGAAGAGTTCATTGCGAGAAGAAGACAAAGGAAGGAAGCAAATGTTTGGAAAGAAACGTCACGCAGTTCCGAATTTACGAATACAGTACCTAATTCAATCTGGTCACAATGTACTCTGGTGGTGGTCCTTGGAAGCTATAACTGACAATGAGTCGAATACAATACGCAAAAAAATATATTTTGGTGATTTCGAGGAATTCAAGGCAAGGAAAAACCTTATGTCATTTAAAATATGCTATATATTTCAGAAAAAAGGCCTCCCTTCGTTCATAATTACACCAAAACGCGAGGCACATGCGGAAACAAGAGAATATATAGCCCTAGGACCACCTCGTAACTCCTTCTCATAGAACAGTCACAAGTACAGAAAAAAGTAAAATATAACGAATATAAATGTCTCTTACACCAATTTTTCGCATAAAAAGCGTCATGAATAACTATAAAAAGAAAAATTAAATTGAAACAGGCACCACCACAATATTTTATGAGTTTTTAGAAAAAAAAAATCAGCAACTGAAGTAAAAGCATGTTATTTAAATAAAAACTTCTCCGGAACAACAAATAAACGTAACTGTCATGGTTCACAAACTTAAAGATCTGAAGTAATGAAAGAAGAAAATGTGGCTGTTAATAAAAATACCAAAGGAAGGCGAAGGAAATCAGTGAGAATGCACCAATCGAAATGAAAGAGAATCATTCAATTCCTACCCAAGGACAATTCACTCACTATCTTCCATATGGTATTTTTCATATAAAGACACGTGTTTCCGCTGTTCATTTCCATACATTCATGAAGAACCATAACTATGACGCTCAGTCGTTGAAAGTCGATAACCGATGAAATGATATTCTATAAATCTTATTTTTCCTCAAAATTAGCATTATATGGAACAATTTCTCATATGATAGTATAAATGTCAACCATTTCCTATGAGTCTGTCGAAAGTAACCGGGGGGCCTGTGAGCTCTCTTCCTCGTCGCATTGAGTTTAATTGATCCAAGTGATTATTTCCATGGGTTAAAACGGAATCGAGAAGAAAATTATAGCAATGAGCGCACCAATTAATATCACAATTAGTTTTTTTCAGTATTTACATGCATTCACTGTGTTTGCGTATATATTTTGTCTATAACAATTTTTTGTTTCGATGCAACTTCAGTAAAGCTCGAGTGACACCATAATTTTTCAATTTTTAATTTGAATGTATTCCTATTTTTTCTCTAAACTAGCATTAAATTGATAGCATTTAAAATTTTCTTAAGCCCAAATAATTTTTTCCCAGAATTTTTTTTCAGAGAACTAGCTCGTGCGATAGGGTTTGATAAATGAGTGATCGCTACACCCATCGTTTTCTGAATCACACAATGCCATTCCCATCGTCACCGGCAGGGGGTGATTGACCACCCCCTGCCAAACACCATAGAGGTGGCTCGCAGGGTATTATGTCGATGTAGACGTCACTTTTTCCTTCGCTTTTTCCGTCCCTTACTGTATTTACAACTGTAATTCAATTATAAAACTAAGCGTGGTGTTACATTCGCTTTCAGCGGCCGTGCATTCCGATTGGCTGAAATTCGGTGACAGCGATGGTTTAAGCGACATTGAAAAGGGCCGTACCAAAGGAGGTAAAAGGGATGGGGTTTCCATACCTGGATCCATCGCTGAAAATTTAATGCCTGAAACGGTAATTTTTCGCTATCATTGGAGCTATCACTCGGAAGGAACGGAAAAATGATCGAATGAGGTAGGATCGAAAACGATTCAGGCTTAACTAAGTCATAGTATCACACAGCAATGTCTGACCAGATGCAAATGCTCTCAGGAGAGTACAGATGTACTGAATATCACATCATGTTTTAGACTCCGAGGTTTCTAGATATTTCAGGTCACCGAATTTAGTTTTGAGGCACCTACCTCGTTCTATGAAAGAAAATAATACTTGTTTCCAATAAAATTATCATTAACACTGAATTTTATAACTAATATGTGATGACGGAAATACTGGTTCATTGTAGACCGAAGAAATTAGTTACGTAACTTGGCTACGTAAACGTCAGGGCTAAGCTCAAGTGAAGCACTTCACAGTGACATTTCATGGAAAAGCATAAAAAAGGGCACAAAGTGCCGAGCACGGTGCTCACTCAGCGTGAATGAGTGCTCAGTGCTTTCGTGTTGACACTTGCTTCCTTACATCATCATGTCGTGAATCTTACGCTCACTTCCTCGTTCTGTAGAAAGCGCAGTGACCTCAGCCCATCAAACAATAACACAGGATACTGGTTTCTCTCACGCTTGAACGATCGCGACCCTTCCTCTTTAATAGTATGTGCACTCCACTCATGCAAAACAGGGCTTCGCGAAGCATTCGGGTCGCTATCCAAGATCTTTGGGAGAAGAGGCTCTTCAAAGAATACTATGCACACAATTCTACACGTTGAATCCACGTGTCCTCAGGAAGAGGATATACGCATCGCTAACTATTAAAATATTCTAATGGTTAAGAATGGTTTAAATGAAGTTTTTTGGCAGTTAGCTCAGCCAGCCTCGCCTCCGGTTTGGAGTTCCATCATCACTTCACAATAAGGTCTTCTCACCATCATTCTACGTTATCAATCCAATTCTCTTCCTTCATCTCCTTCGTTTACCCAACATTCAACCCTCTTAACACCGTTTTCAACATCCCCTCCCCGCTAAGTACTCGTTCCATTCATACATTCTGTCTCCTCGGTACTTCATCTAGAAGCTGCCTATCCTCACCCAACATCTCCAGCACTTCGTCGCTCATCCTCCTCTCCACTCTTCTCCTCACCCTTATCTCGAACGCCTCCAGTATTCTCTCATCCTTTTTCCTAAGTGTCTATTCTTCAGCACCGAAAATCCCTTTACTCCCGATAAGACTTTACTCTAGCCTATTCTTTAAATTGGTAAGTAACGATCCTCTCATCAACTGTTTCCTCTTCATCATCGTCTATTTTGCCAATGCAATTCTCTTCCTCATGTTCATACTGGAGAATACCTTTTCCTCTAGCGTACTGCCCAAAGAGTTGAATTACTCTACCTGCTTAATTTTGAGCCCGCCTACTTCTATCTCGATCTTCACATTCCGCGCGATGCTCAATCAACCGCAATTATCTTTCGAAGCGGACGCTTGTGAAAACAGACCAAAAAGCAAGCTAAGGGGGCAACATGAATCAATCCTCCTCTGCTCTCTGCAATCTCCTTTCTCTGTGCCTTTCAATTTGCGTACAGGTGTTTTAAATTGATTCTTTTGCTTCCCGGTGGCGGGGCAGGTGATTATGGGCGGTGGTCGCAAGAACTTCCGGCCCAAAGGCGTCCTGGACGAGGAAAACTTCGAGGCCGTGCGATTGGACGGCGTGGATCTGATCGAGGAGTGGACCAAGAAGAAGGCGGCCGACGGGAGCGCCTTCAAGTACGTCTGGAACAAGGAGGACCTCGCCGGCGTGCAATCGGAGACCACGGACTATCTCCTCGGTACGGTCACCCCTAAATCCAACTCGACAGAAGCTAATTTAAATAACACACAGACGTGCTATGGTGCAACGGATTATGGGAAGAAAATATAAGAAATTAAATGCAAAAATGAGATATTTAATATGTCGTTCTTTTTTTCGTGCTATAACGGATGGCCACAGCTGCGCAATTCATAAATTAATATCGAGATTCATTTGGGGCGTTATCAAAAGCGCCAATAACCGAGTTTTCTCGATCTCGAGTTGACTTGAAGACGATTCAAGTATTCCGGGATTAGCCAAGGTGATAACTTTTACGGGAGTCACCCGCAATGCACAAATTGTGCGAAAAAACCACAGGGAAAAACATTCGCCTTGACCAGGACATTTCCATAGGGGAGAATGACGCCTAGGCAGCTTAAATGGCTAAAGCAGTCGACCGGAAATCGAGGGATCCTGGTCAGGGCGAACGATATTTTCCCTGTGGATTTTTCGCATTTTTGTCTATTAGACATTCAATTCACTGAGGATCCCATGAAAGATATCACTCGTCAAAGCGATTCAACGAGTATGTCACATTCGAAATCAACATAAATATTTTTTGTGCTGTGCCTTTTTTTCATTTTTGTGTGGCTGATTCTTTGGAGAAACATGAACGAGCCCAAAAGCGTAGAAAAAGACGATGAAATACTTAATTGTATATTTTCAAACTCACGAAAAGCTATGAATAAATAGAAAATGGTCCGAATGAGATGAATTATTTCCTAGATTTAAGTCAGAAATATGTGAATCACGACCAATACTGGCTAAAGTTAGTAATAGAGAACTATTACGGAGCAAAGCAATGTTAACCCTTGTTTTGCATAACCCGATTCCTGTACTGCAACTTCCACGATTGTTAATAATGTTCTGTTGCAATTTTTCCCCTCTAGGCCTGTTCGCTGGGGACCACATGGACTACAATCTGAAGGCGGACCACGATAAGGACCCATCGCTGCGAGAAATGACGGAGAAAGCCATCGAAATTCTCCAGAAGAACGAAAATGGATTCGTACTCTTCGTCGAGGGTAAGATTACATATACGAGGATAAAGTAAAGTATTATCCAGGATCGATCCAGAATGCCTCAATACAGCCCTTAGATGCCATACTTTTCATATAAAAACCAATGACAGTTACATAACAAATGGAACAATGTACTCCAAAATATTTCAGACTCTCTGTCATTAAAAAATTCATGAAAAATGAGAGCGCGAAGCAAACGCGGGAACGGAATCTAACGGCATTTATGTCGTTCCGTCCCTGTTTTTCCAAAATGGCGCGTTGCGTTTGAAACTACGTTGTGCTCTGTTATTTACTTCGGCTCAATGCATACATATCGCTCATAAAAAAAATGTAAAAATATGGAAAAACATTGTTTATCTATGAGATGCGTGGGTTAAAAAAGCCGCAGAAAAAAAACCTACTAGTTCCACATATTACCACAGATTTATCTTTTTTCTTTACAGTTTATTTTTCGCTTATCAATTTTTATCAATATAATATAATTTTATTTAAATACGATATTCCAATACGTCCACTGAATTAATTTGCGCACGACGCGTTTTGTATTTACCAATATTTTAAAGTTCATCATGCGCAGCCAAGTTCTTACGTTTAATACGTCCTACTGCTAAAGGAAAGGGATTCGAGGAAAATTGGCAATGGTTGTCGCGATGTGGAAATGTTGGACTTTATGAGTATTTAACTAATGTTAATAACTTCCACCATATCGTGCCACATATAATACAAGATAAAAATAATACAATTGAAAATTCATCCCTATTGCTACATATATATTTTATGTTGGAAATGGATGAACATTTCCAAGGAAGTTAATGTTATTAATCATTGTTATCATCATTATTCTCTTGTCGTTTTTTTCGCAGGTGGTCGCGTGGACCACGCCCACCACGATACGATGGCGCACCTGGCGGTGGACGAGACGGTTGAGATGGCGAAGGCGGTGCAGGCGGCCGTCGACAAGACGAACGAAGCAGACACGCTCATCGTGGTGACGGCTGACCACGCGCACACCATGTCATACGCAGGATACCCTCAAAGAGGACACCCCATCCTGCGTACGTACTCAACTGGGAGATCATCATCATAAGCAAACCCCCCAAGCCGCTAAAATAGACGAGTGCAGAAGCAGGACATCAGCTGTTCAATTATTATGACATCAATTCCCCAAAAAAACAACAGCCAAGACGACCGTTTACTTTGGATTAAAAAAAAAGTTAAAAAGTAAAATAAAATTTCAAATAAAAACCATATCATCCGATCTAGAATGTAGAGCTCTATGGGTCGGAAAATGGATACTAAGAAAGGTTGACGAGAAAATACTACACTAGTGGCTACTACAGGCAAGAGATATGAGTGTGGAGAAAAATGGAGAAGGAGGAGTGGATGAGAAGAAAGAGGAATGGAGAAGTGCTGGACATAGTGGGTGAAGAGAGGCAGCTTCTAGATGAGATACGGAGAAGACAGAAGGTATGGATGGAGCGAGTACTGAGCGGGAAGGGGATAATGAAAACAATGTTAGAAGATAGGTAGGAAAACATTGTTAGAGGAGGAGGAAGAAGAGAATATAATTTTTAAATAGGCTTGTAAGGGAATAGGCCTTATTGTGAATTTTTATTTATTTATTCCCATACCACCGTAAACAGCACGCATTTTACGTCGGGGTTTTTCAACGAGTTGACAATGAAATGTGCACGAACAACGATGCCCTGCACATAGGGGCAACCTACCCGGGCGGTCCTCGAATCCGCGGCCTCTTGTTTGGCAGGGGAGGGATTTACCCCGCCCCAACCGAAATTGAAGATGGAAGTTTAATGCTGGGAGGAGAGAAAATGCTCCATGTCCACTTACCTTTATCAGTAGATATTAATAATGATAAAACAAATTCAGATACCTTGCCTATTGGTATCTACTGACATGATGGCCAGGTCCGCTGCTGCCATTCCTGGATAAGAGGGCGAGGGGGATTTCGAGAGGGAGAGGGATTGAGGGTTTGGCGGGAACTGTGGGTGGGAGGTAGCCGCCATCGGGTGAGGTCATTCTGGGTCATTGGGGTCAAACGGTGGCGAGGAAAATGAAAGAGAGAACAGTTCCGTGATATCTTCCGTGATATCTTCCGTGATGACGAAAAAACGGACGAGGAACTTCGAAAGAAATTCGTTGGAAATGATGCGCTCATTCACAATTACATCATTAAGAAAAATATTAAATAAAAATTACAGGTCGATGTGCTTTGAATAATGAATCCCAGCTAGCATTTTCTGATATCATATCGTATTTGAGGGAGACCATCTACATAATACTCCGCAAGCCGCCTAAAAGGCATGTGGCAGGGGATGTTAGGATACCAGCCGTTTACAAATAATAAGGAAGTGTTCTAAGGAAATTACGACTGGCATTTATTTAAATCATTTATGGTTCGGAGGAAAAACGAATTCCCATATCTGTCCGTTCGGCAAAACATCTCTCTCAATTTATCGCTTCTGTCGGATCTGAAAACATAGTTGCCGAGGTCATTTTCACCATGACAGCGGGATGTGGTGGAGAGAACACCGACGTCAGCTCCTATCTAAGGGCGCCGGAGGAGTTCGGCTTACCGTGCCGTCTGACGGACGGAGTGCTGTACTTGAGGTGACCTTCGCACAGCACTCGAGTAGAGGTCGGGCAGCCATCGTAAAGTCTTCATTGCCGTCAGGATTTGAACCCGGATCCACAGGGCGGGAAGCCAGCACTCCAGCCACCATACCAACCCGTTCCATCATTGTATTTATTGGTCTATTTTTAATTGGGGGAAAAACTAATTCCTATGCCTACCCTCTTGGCGAAAGTACTCTCTTACTCACCAGGAAATATTATAAATTTCTAAGTTATCCTTTGTGCCCCTCTCTGAAAGACATGGTCTCTAAATTGTTAAAGAAATCTAAAAGCCAAAGGAAGACTAATCCTGAATCCAACTCTGAATTGTTTTTTTTCCTTTTCAGATATTGGAGGAACATCTGACGTAGACGATCTTCCCTACTCCACCCTGTCATACGCCAATGGACCAGGATACAAGCACCCAATGTCCAACGGAGATAGATACGACATCTCCAAAGATGACATGAGTGAGTACCCACAATTCCATTATAATTTTCTCCGTATTTAGAGTCTATTACAGGCAAAAATATCCTAGGAAGAAACACAAAAGTCGTCTTTAATATATGTATGGAATTATGATGCTCACATTCCTACTGCACATCAACTGCCTCAACACACCCATCGCATATGCGTCTTTCCCACATCTGCCCTTCGTCTGACGTTTGACAATATTTTCGAAAAATGTAAGCCTTTTAAAAACGGTGCAAGAATTGTTACAAAATAATAAAAAAGGCAAAAAGTCAAAATGACTTCCAGAAATACAAGAAAATGTAAACAGCATGAAGTTGATGGTTTGAGTCGTTATTTGATTGAATTTATTCATAATGAATGAAAATTAAACTTTGTTTATCAATAGAAAGTATTTATAAGACCACTATCAGGCTGCCTGAGGATGACGCAGTGCGTTGAAACCATGGTCGTGATCTAATAAATAGTTTATGTGGAAAAAAGTAGTTTAATTTTCTTTCATCATTAAAATTGAACAGCATATAGAAGGATATAATGGCAAACAAATGTTGATATTACTGATTTCGCTCTGGAGTTTTCGTTTTAAGAGTTGGTCACATAGATTTAAGCATCCAGTTAAAATAATTTCAAGTTTCCTTTCACACAAACACCACTCTACCACGGAAAATTTCACGTAAAATCTATTTTAAAAACAATTTATTCGAGTGGCAGTGTTGGCAGGAAGAAACCGACACAGTTGGAACGCACATTTCCCATTGGACTCTTCTGGCTTCACGGATCTCCTCTAAATCCCTAACAACGATACCCTAAATGGACCCTTAACCCTGGCCATTTTTCAAACTCCAATTTAACTCATAACCTTAAATGCCACGATTAATTTGATTATAAAAAACAGAGATTTTTAATCTTACGCGAAAACTACTCGGACTACGCCTGAATGTACTGACGTCAGCAGCTCGTGAAAAGAGGCCAGTGGCAACTTACGAGTTTCTTTTATTTTCTATTAACGAGAGTGAGAGTGTGGCTGATTAATGAGGAAAACATTTATTTTCATCATAACTCAACGTTCCGTTCCAAAATTCACCAGATTATTTCGCTGAATTGCGATGATTTTGGCTCTGAACCAACGACTCCAATGTCTCAGCCGCAGGACAATCAGTTTTGGTCCGTTGCGAATAAGTCCTTCGTGTGTGTCTCTGACGAAAGAAAGATTTCTCACCGATTCACTTTCTCGCGAATCCTACATCGATTCTATTTGCGAAGAAACTTTCACATGGACCGAACTAGAGCAGTCTGACTCGTGATTCAGCATTCTTTTGCGGTCGCTAAAATAGCTCCTAGCGAGACGAGGAAAAGTCGCAGCCTCTTTCCAGGTCGCACTCGCACGATATTCGATAATAATCGGCAGAAGGAAAAAAAAATAAAAAGAAACAAGTGGACGAGCAAGGAAAATAGTTATTCAAGTCCTTGGCACATTGGCGAATGTGTTGCAGTATTTACAAGCAAAAAAATACGAATGTTTATTGAAATAATTGTCCATTAAATATTTTGTCGATGAATAGCCTTGCATATAAATATCAGAATTTAGATAGATTGATTCATTTAATTAAGTTCTCGGACAATCTTCCTCTTGAAGTTTCCTTAGTGAAATAAAAATAAAAATAACGACATCGATGTCAACGGTATCATTTGAAATTAATACATACAAAAGAGATGCTTAGCTCAATAATATTTTGTTAACTAAATCAGGTGACGATTTCGCCGCTTCTTGAGTTGATATATTTTAACAAAGGAACAAAAAAATAAAAAAAATTCAAAAAAATTCCATACCCTACAACAAGTGGCAAACACCGAGCTACCAACGATAAAATCAGTACATCTTTTATATTCGACCATGCTGTTTGGTGCGATAATATGGGAGTACGTATACCTTTGTATTCCTTGTCCATCTTTTTTGTAAAATTATAACATTTTCTAAATTATAGAAGTTTTTGCAAATACAAATCGCTGAATTATTACGAATGAATCTGAAACTTGGTTACCTTTTGCAGTTGTTAATTAAAACTTCCGAGCTATTTACCTTAAACAATTTTATTCACGCGACCGTTTTCAATACATTTCTTATTGCCGCCATGAGTCACGATAATTAGAAATGTATTGAAAGAGGTCGTGTAAATAAAATTGCTTGGGGAAAATTGGCGCATTGTTTAAATATACAATGTGATTGAATTCCACCAGATTAAACCATAATCAACCCTCTGTATTCCTTCCATAGATTTATTTTCTCTTCGCGATTTTTTTCTTTACACACCAGTGTCATAATCAGTTCCAAAGATTTGGACCTTGTGCGTAAGAATATCATGATGGTAGATGGATGGATGTAGGAGTATTCAGGTGAGGTGAAGGGGTGGGGTGTGGAATTACGACTTTCCCCCCTCACCTAAATACCCCAACCTTCATTACTTAAATAAATTCTCCGTACCGTATTATTGGCCTTCTTGGATGTCTTCTACCATTGGCTATACCCGTAAAAACCTGTTTTATCATCCTTATCAATACGTAGCCCAGCCATGTTTTACGCCTTCTTTTGAAATCTCTATTTTTTCCGATTCTCCAAACTCCTTCTTCATAAATAGGCCCAAATATTTTCCTTAGTACTTCGCTTTCAAATATTATAAGCTTTTTTTCTGGAGACTTTGCTAGTCATCAAACTTCGCAGCTGTAGAGTATTATACTTTGGAGATACGTCTTACGATTAAGAAAATGAGATTCTCAATAGAATGAAAACAGCAGATAGATGCTAATGGGCCCTGAAAAAGCTTCAAGTGGAAAATTACTTAGAAAACTAAAATCAGGATCTGTAAGACTCTAGTGCAACCTATAATACACTTTCATTTTATATACATATATGAATAAATAAACAAATAAATTAAAACGCAAAAATAACACGAATACTCAGTGACAAGATCAAAACAAACGCATTGAGGTGGCTTTCGGGGTAGTACGTTGATGTATTTTACATAATCAAGTCCTTTTTCTTCTTGGACATCGACATGGAATTGAGTTTGGTATCTGGTTAAGAGAATGGTGTCTACTGAAGAGAATAAAGAGTGAAAATAGGAGGAATGAAGATCGGAGAGTAGACGATGGACGGAAGGGTAAAATGTCAGCGCACGCTCGCGTCCAACAACAGTTGAGTAAGCGGATGCCAGACATAGTAGTATCGACGTAGTACGATAAGAGGGCAAATGTTGGGAAAGGGGAGAAAGGACGCAGAAAGCCCCCAAGATGATGGAGATTCCATTGAAGGAACAAGCAGCCCTTTCGAAGGCACGAGAGACGCAAGAATTTAATGCGTGATAAGATACTGAGGAGGATTTTATCTAAATTCGTCGCCCTATTAGCGAACAACCGCATCTGGGGTTATCGTCTCCATCGGCTAAAGCGGGGAATCCTATTTCGTTCGTTAATGAGTCATCATCCTCAGACGCAAACGCCAAAACACATTGGAAACAGAGGGATTATCCTTATCCGAGAACCTAAAATTACTTCGATAGTATTCGGGCGAGCAGGGCCAAATTGCTCCTTTTCTCCGTTTTCTCTCTCAGATACGCTAAATATCTCGTTCAAACTCATTCGCGTACCTCGAAATTTTATGTATTTTTATTCCATTCCAATGACCACAGTGACTCACCAGCCAGTTTAAGAGTGGTTTGTGCGAAACTTAAAACTAATTCCAAAAACTAATGGTTTTGACACATAAAGCTACATGGTTTTAAACAGAAATAAAAACATTATAAATTGTATTATATTTCTTATTTACATTTTATGTTATTTATTGTTGTTTTTCTTTAATTTTACAATTTCTCGAGATTGCTTTTTTATAATACTAGATTTTTTAATTACTAAACTAGAATTCAATAATTCAAATTCCAGAAAATCGAACAGTTTTTCTCTTTGCACTAATCGGGATACTTGCATCGTAATGCTGGATGTCTGTAAGAAGTGCGTTATAAGTGTCCTCCAAACTCGTCTTGAAAATAATAACCAGATGGGATATGAATTCATTTGTGGCTGGGAGTTTGTGAGCGTTTCTAATATCTGATAAGGTGGTCATATAAATAATGCTCATTTGTACTAACAAGGACTCTTTAACTAATTTAAGCAATGAGCAACCTTTCATCTACATGCACATACTGCCCCTCAGACGGCAATAGGCGTGTGGAGGGGGATGTTAGGACAGTTAACAAATAAAAAGGAAATTCTTTAACGAAGTTCTGCTTAGCATATATTTAAGTCCATTATTATTCGGGGGAAAACGAAATCCCATACCAATCCGTTACGAAAAATATAATTCTTCACCTATCTTTTCTGACGAACCTGGAATTATAGTGGGGTTCTACTATTATGTCCTCCGTGTCGCTCTCCAAGATGCTCATTTCAATGCTCAGGCACTCTAAGCCTAGCGTGCAACATCCGAGTCTCCAGCGGCTCTCTGAATAATTCGTTTAACATCAGTGCAACGCATTATGTACGCTTTTAACGACTGATGCAGCTTTCCTTTGTATTTTATTAATTACACCGATTAAGTATTTCTGACCCAAAACCCATGGGAATTAGAGGAATAAACGCAGCCGTGATTCGTATCGTAATTCGAAGAAGTTCCGCGCAGGAACGCAACGGCCAGTGACACCAAGCAAGCAAGGCTGGAGGACAGACGGCGATACTACTTGTTCGCCCTCATTTCAGGATTTCGGAGTGACATTTTGTAAGAGCGGCACGCGAGGGTCATGCACGGGGAGGGAGGGTCACCCTTTGACCTCCGCGATGGCCACCACCACGCTTCGCACTGCGGGCACTTGGTGGGGCACGTGCGTGTACCGACGACGTGCCTCGGCCGTGCTCACGGGGATTCGGGTGACTGTCGGGGTCAAAGGACGATCGGTGGTGGTTTCGCAAGGGGAGAGGTACGCGTGCGTAGATGGGCTGGCCCTATCCTTCTTTCGTTCATTCATTCATTCATTCATGCATTTATTCAGGGCGCCGCTCACGAAGGCAGAGAGAGTGCGATAAGGAAGGGAAGCAGACGAAAGCGAAATCAATGTTGGATCCGTTTCCCGATTCACCGAAAACGTCGCCTTTTAAAATCGGCCACACACGGAAGATGGAGGGGAAAGATGAATAGTGACTAGACATAATATGTATTCCTTCACAAGAGTGGGAAAAAATTCCCCTGGACTGGGATCGAACCATGGACATTGGCTACTCGTGCCATTACGCAGATCACGAATCAGAAAGACCACAGACAGCGTTACATAGATGTTGAATGATTAAGGATGGGAGCCGATAAAGACTCTGAGGTTACGGAGATTGGTTAGGCAAGTGAGAATAGATTTCTTTCTGAGCGACACGGAGAATATCATATTAAAACCCGAGCATCCGAAAGAAACGGTAAACAAAGAGAGCTATTTTGCCGAACTAATAGGTATTGGGAATTCGTTTTTTCATCCGAACAATGAAGGACTTTAATAATAATTAATAGGCGAAACTTCGTTACAACATTTCCTTTTCGTTTGTTAAACGCTTACTCGACGCTTATTTAACCCCTCAAGCGCGGCAGGCATTTAATTAAATCCCATCTCAGCGGCCGGATGAGATTTAAAAATCTTCGCCTTTTTGGTATACTATCATTCAATAATTTATATCTTTCATAATATACGATCAGTATCGTTGAAAATGTTTGTAAACTTGCGTAATATAATGCGCTACTATATAATAATTTTTCGAGCGATTTGAAAAAATATTTATTGTTTTATGTATCTCTTTTTATGAACTAATGAATAAATTTTCAATTTTGAAAGATTTTTATTTGGTTTCGAAGAAGCTACGAGATCTCTGACATTCCATGCATTTAAAAAGTATAATTACATGATGTAATTTAGTTATTTGGGGTTGAAAATTTCATAACAGATTGGATACTTTCGATAGGATTACCCGTTTCGCCTACTTGAAAATTTACCACTCCGCCCACTTCTCTGACTTTGTTCCATTATTACCGTATCATTTCATATAGGTAATCACATGCTAATGTTTCAAACGTCAATATGCAAATATTCAAATGATTTACCTTAGAAAATCTGCTCTGACATGATTTGAAGCAATGCAAACATAATCCCACAGCACATTTTTCACAACAGTACACGCAAACTCTTCATTTCCCATGTTACGCACAAACTGCACACCTCCTTTGAGACTTTGATTTCTTCCCAGCTGCAGGAATTGTCTTTAGGAAATCAATTTTTGTGAGTCTTGGTACTAAATTGTGTAATGAGTGACGGCCAAGTCCAAACAGTTCGTATGACGTTGGATATTTCAAAATTATTATATCGCCCAATGGCACGCGAAATGATAAGTCAAATTTTTATACGTGTTTTTCCTGTGAACGACATGAATTTAGGACTGCCTCATTCAATAGTCTCCTAAATAACTTCATACATCACTTGTAATGGCGTTTTCTTTCCATTACGTACAAATGCAATAACAGGTTCTTGAAATTCACCCCACCAATGATTTCACTATAGCCTGACACACAAACAGACTTCCGAGTCTCTTTTTTGCCTTTCAATACTATTCCCATTTCGTAGGATCCCCAATTATAAAAAAATACCACACACAGGAAGTACACCCAATGAGAATTTCAGCACACTGCCTGAACGAACACCACACAGCATGAATGACTCTGGTGGACTGGGTGGACTGAAGCTTGTGGTTTAGAAGCTCCCTCAAGAGACGAGAAAATATCTCGAAGGGGCCCTGGTATACGCTGACTGTTTAGATGGAATCTTATCTTCGTTGTTTACTGTCCAGAAAAAAAAAATAAAAAAATAAATGCAGAGCGAAGCACATGGCCCCTTCGCTTAGGACGCTTAGGACTAACGAGGCGGACCAAACACACTTGGGGCTCGAGGTGACGACAAACAAGGAGAAGACGGAGAGATGGCATTGAGCTTAGAAGATACCGTATCTCAAGCTAAAGTAGCTGACCCTTCTAGACGTCTCTCAATCAGAATGGCCGGAAGTTTTCATGATAGAACAGCTGAAAGAAGGCGTTGAGTTTTTGGACTGAAGTCGTCAAGGCGCTGGTTTAAAACGGAATTTTATCGAAGCTTTTTTAAAAAATCTTGAAGGCATAAAACCGCTATGAATATTTTATTGGAAAGGAAAAATATTTCTTCAAAAGTTAGAGTAATTAGTTTTAATTTACCATACAATATCTGGCGGAGAAAAAATATTATAAACAGTAGGTCAGGAAGCGTACTGGGTACGCATGACGGCGGCATACGAAATTTAAAGGGCGCGTACTGGGTACGCATGACGGCGTTGAGGGGTTAAGCGGCGTATGGGGTTGCGTGTAGATGTTAATTATCTTCTTCCCTCTATTCCCTTCGCTGTTTTAGCGAGGTTCAACGATGCTAGGTGTTAGGCCTTTAAGGTCCATCCAAGATGGCAGCGTAAGGCATTGGGCTTCGAAGAACCCGCTACCCAAAGGTGAACCCCATTCCAGCGCTAAAGAGGCCCTCCATCATCTCGGTAAATTGGCCACGAGAAGCCGAAAGACCGTGGTTCAGTTCCCCATCCAGGGGACCTTTTTCCAAAGCCAATCTCGTGAATTTCATCGCCGTTAGAGTGAGACGCCAAATGTTTGCAGAAAAAAGTATAGAATACGAATCAACAACATTCATGAGGCCCCATTTTTATTTTTAATAAACCAAATCAAAAACTTTTTCATGGCAAACAAAATTTGTTTGCGATCAGTCATCCTCATGGCTATCCATACCGGTCGCAAATAAATATGATGTGGAATTACGAAGCTTTCGATTCCATTTTATGAACTGCTAAGTATATTCCTCAAAGTTTCCACCTGACACAATCAAATCGACCTGGATATGTTGTTCCGAAGTCATTGGGTCATCGGGCGAAAATGCTGATTCAAAACAATTAAAAATGGTTTCTGGACCGATTTGCGGAGGTATTTCCTTCCCGTCATTAGCATATTATCATATTAGCGCTGCTATCGTTACTGGTTTCCTTGGCCTTGAAGTTTATCAACAGAATGACGTCATTGTTTACCGCTTTGCATAGCCATTCGATTACGGCACGCTTCGGAATGAGAGGCGACAGACACACACCGAATTCCTGAACTCGCCCATTGTCGCAGGTTGTCGACTAATGTTATATGCGCCCGAGTTTGGGGTCGACAACGCATAGCGGGGACTAAAAGGGGTGAAGGCCATTGGAGTTTGGTCTTCGGATTATAATTATTATTCGTCAACTCTTCAGCGATATTTCGCTCTTTCGCCCGAGATTCATCAGGGCTGAAAAAAAAAACACATTATTAAAAATAACGAAGTCATTGCTCACTATAATAACACTCAAATTTAATTTTAGCAACTTTCATTTTAATACTTCAAGTTTTTACTGCAATGATTTTTATTACGGGGTCACTGGAATGTTTAACAAAATGTTTACCCTAATATAGGAAAAAATGCTTTAAGGAAGTAGAAAAACAAAAAATTTAAATATCTGTCGTAAATTAAAATATAACTAAAGAAATATTATTTGATAATGCATGAGAAAATTTCACAGAAAATTAACAGATTTCATGAATTTTACATGATGTATTCGTATTTTGTCTCCCCCTGCCAGACCCCCCAATAAATGCTCTCAGGGTGCTATGTAGAAGTGAAATATCTCCATATTGAAACGACATAGATTAGGCCCCGGTATGTCACGTCGCAAACAGCTTGTTTCCACTGCCACATAGCGCGCCTTATTTCTGTAAAACGGCGTTAAGCGCAGAGCGATGCATTAATTCTAATTCATAGATTTCAGGGGAGAATTTTCAGTCACGTGGTGTAACACATAAAAGTAATAGCGTGATAACTAGCGTGATAGATCATATGATTAAGAATACAAAACCACGGTTAACAGCACGGATTAGAGCTCATTTTACTGTTGATTTCGGATAGCTCTGCCGTCATCGACCCAAGTGACGGCTACGTAAAAGCTCACTAAAGTGCGCTGTGGATGAAAACAAATTTAGCGGATGAATAAATAATTCTCTGCTGTATCTACATCCACATCTCCATCTACATGATACCCTGCGAGCCACCACTTGGATGTTTGGCAGGGGGTGACCAATCACCAACATGCAAGAGGACCGCCACGTGCACACCGCACGGTCATAAAAATATTACGTATACTAGCAAAATATAAATGTATATTCATGCAAAAAATTTGCTAATGGTTAGTAATTCCTAGAGCAAATACATGCAAGGTTATAACTATGGAAAAAACATGAAATGAGTCATCCTAGCGAGTGACGCCATTAATCCTATAAATTGAGACAACGTTGCTATCCTTAATAGTACGAGGGAAGAATGACATTTTAAATATCTCTGTTTTGGAGTCTATTTCTTTTATTTTCTTCTCATGATCACGTCTACCATACTACGGTGGTAAACGAAGGATATGATTCACGTCGTCTGAGAAAACATCTGTATTATTTATGGCTGTCAGGTAATGTTGGGTGCGGCTAATTTTGGGGCCGGAAACATATTACAGGGGAGGAGATAACACGAGGTCCGGCACAAGCGCATTACCCCCTGCCAAACACCCTGGGGATGGCTCGCAGGGTATTACGTAGATGTAATCATGGGTAGGAAAGCTGACTAACCACTCTCGCTCAGAAAAAAACAAATGAAACGGAGGAGGAAAAGCAGTGTCCGCCCGTCCAGATTTCAAGAGCGATTCTTTGATTGGCGCCAGTACTGCCAAGGTTATCGATGAATGTGGAGTTGAACAAGTCAAACAACTCTCGTCATTAGGCTGGTCTCGAAGCGACAAGGTCGTTCGGAAATACGTAGTGGCCTGGGTTGCACCCGAATGCTTGCTTACCAGACAGATATCGCCTCACGATTAGTCACCGCGGATGATACCAACCTACCCGTTCGCGATGAATGAACGGTAAATGCTGGCAGAGTATGAGGAATGGGGTTAGGGCTGCAAAGGCAGTGGAGGATTAGGAACAGGGTGGGGTATCAATAAAGTACGAGGGATGCTCAACAGAAAAGTATAGCAATTAATCATCCGTGCTATGTAAATATAACTAATTCTCTCTCCAAACCGGCCATAATATGAATAAAAAAGAGACCAGAAAAAGATAAATCAAAGTGAAGTAAATTTTATTTTCACGAAAAAAAATCGCTTAATACATTAAAACATGTCCTTGAGATTTAGCGATTAGTATTTTTTTTAAGCTTTCAAGCCATTGAAGAAAAAAAATGCACAAAGTTATTTGAAATTCGCTGAAGCAAATTCATAACTAATAAAAAATAATGCTTGTAGGCAGGAAAATATTAAAAATCAAATCAAAATTTAAAATTCATTGCATAAAATCATCATTATTTTATTATGTTCAATTCTTTCTCGTTTCATATTAAACTGTTAGTCTTGAATTTTTTCTTCACAAAAACAGCACGTCACTCTGACACCGCAAACATATGCGCCAAATAAATGCATGCCTTTTTGTACACTGTTTGGCTGGGACTCATCGGAATCAGCAATGGACCCACCGGAAAATAAACGCAGCCATTGATCGTTAGTTTCCAATACATTCGGATATTATAACGCAGAAATTAGGACAGGATATACTTCGACGCTGCCCGCCAACTTTTACATAAGATACAATTTCCAACCATCAGTTATTAAAACCTGAATCGGTTGAAATTAATTACCACTGAAATTTACAAAAGTTTTAGAAAATATGATGATAACGCTCCCCAAAAAGTTATTCACGAGATAGTATAGTAGTTTTCGTACATAAAAATACCGCTTATATTCAAAGCGAGGTAAGCACATATTAAAAAAAAATAATAAGAAAATATTGTGAAATCTTTACTAGAATGAGATAAACTTTGAATAAACTCGATTCAAATGTCTACAAATCCTTTAGTGTAGACTCTAGTAATTCTACTTTCATTTATACCTGGTCATATATATAAGTCGAATTATAAATAAAAATTTAATGCGATATTTCTCAATGCGAGTTCATTTAAAAAATGATAAATTAAGAGAACCGATTACGCTTCCTTGTGGGACACCCGACGTCAATCTAACTACATCAGAGCTGAAACATTAACGTATTCACTCTATGCGAGGAGAAAATTGATGTGCATTTGAAATATATTCTGAGTTACGAAATGGGATTCCGAAACCGCTTCTTTAGCAAACAGCACGTTCTCCTTAGTGGTTAGAAGAGGGCGTGCATGCGTGCGTGCGCGCGTGCGTGCGTGTTCTTCAATCGCGCTGACCTTGACTCAATTACGACCATCGCGAAGGAATTTTCGCGGCACGCCTCAGGTAGTATCCCCCCCCCCCCCTCCACCAAGGAGTCTCCAGTCCAGCTGACCCTCAGCGTGAAAAAATTTAGAAATGCCGCTTGGCGCCTATCTCGTGTCCTTAGAAGGGCGCTGTGGGTCAAGGCGTGACCGGTACAAACCGCTAAGACAACCTAAGCGCCCGAAATTTCCACAAAGTTTCGAATTCCGAATCTAGGAGGGAGCACCGAGACTACGTGATCCAAAACAAAAAATCTACTGAGTCCCTCCAAATGAGCTAAAAATGGGGTCGATCACTCAGGGTGTTACACTGCATTTCCGATTGAAAACGACCCCGATTGGAGCGTAGCTGGATCTTCAAATGAATAGTTCAACGAGCCAACAATGACGCGATGTAACTGAAAACTGTTCCTGTGGAATCGAGCCGTTACTCGCTCGCTGCGGGAAGCACTGATTGAAGTTCCGAACAATGTTGCTAGAATATTTGGAGGAATCAGTGACGTCTTAAGATTTAACACCAAATTCGGAAATTCGGAACAACCACCCAGTCTTCTCATCGCAGTTCGTTAAATGAATTCGTTGGATGGAAGAAAAAGATAATTTAAGAGCCTCCTCATCCAGCCATTGTCCCGTAATATTGAAATAAAAAAAAGTTGACGCCCACTTTTCATGAGTTGGTTACGCTCTCACAGTACGCACTCATTAACTGGTTCAAGGAAAACCGCTCGCTTAAGGAAGAAATCACATATCAGAGCATAAAAAGTAAGCGAGGCCACGGAGTAACCGCGGTGACCCTCTTTGAAGGAGTCGGTGACGTTATCAACTCATAACCGAATGGGTTATAAGGTCGTCGATCATTCATAGCGAATAATTGGAGAAGCAGTCGTTAGATCGAAGAACGGAAAAATTAAAAAAAAAATCCTTTAATTTTACCTTCTCCATTACAATCGACAACGTTTTAAAATATGTGAGTAAGCTTATTATTTACTATACACGCGAACATAACAGTCGACTCATTTGAGATTTTCTACTACGAATTCTTTGAAAGTAAACCAATTTCTTGTGACTTTATACAAGCTAAAGAATGTGTTAAAAAGTCTACCTCACGTTATTGTAGCCGTAAAATCAACCCTTTCACGTACTACATTTTTGTTTATCATGCTTTTCCTGATAATATGCGAAGTTTTTCAGTCATTCGTGAAAAATCCATGTGCAAAAGTGGTTTTTAGTTTTAGTTTTCTATCGTGACGGACTCAAAAATGTGTTAAAAAAAAACTTCCACCCTATACTCCGAGGTCGATTAAAAAATGAATTTAAATATTTATAATATTTAAATGATATTTATAATTTAAAACGACCACAATGAGCCAACAATGACACGATGGAAATGTAAATTAAATTCTTTGTGGTCGTTTGTATCTTTATTTTTTTACTGTTTACAATGTTTGCATCAATCGGTCAATTACAAAGAATGCGCAAGCTGCAGCTGATTTCCAGCTTCAATGAGAGTAGTTTTCAGGAGAATGCAGGTAATTATAATAAATTTGGCTGGTGCATTTGCTAAAAGATTTATTTTTCAAACAATACTCTTCCACGGTTTCACCAAAATTTAACTTTGTTTATGTTCGCAATACCTTTTTAACGTAGGAACGTAACGCTTTGATGTAATTACCATTAACCCGTCAGCGCCCTAAGTTTTTTTTTTAATCACACATCTTTCACTTTTATAAATTATGATACATATCAGCTCAACACAATAAACACGATTCAAACTGACTCAATAATGGAGAAAACTTTTTACTAAGTATGCGCACTGAAATGTACGCTAAAATTCACATATTGAATGCATTGCAGGAATATTGGCGCAGCACTGCACTGGGTGCCATTTGGCACCCTTTGGCGTTGATGGGTTAAGATTATGGGAAGGAAATTTGCGTTTAACTTTTATCATAAGTCTCTTGCTATGATTAACCTTGTATCAATAACATTTTGTTGACAAAACTAAATGCATGTTCTTGCCACAATCTGCGCATTATATGCTTGCTACAATATGCAGATTATAGTAAAAACTATAATATTTGCATTTTCGAGTCCAGGTCTTCAGAACCGAAAGATGTCACAAGTTAAACAAATTAGGAGTAAACCATAATGCGAAAATGCCAAAATTTTTCGGTGTTACTACAAGTGCACCCACAATAATATTGGCATCTCATACAATTTTCAAGAAATTGACTTTAATTACAATTATCCTCCGAACTTGAGAAAATGACTTCTCCAGAACGTTCTGCCGCCTATTTCAACAGGACATCGGCGAGTTACCTAGTTATCCGAATAGGTGGGAAGACAGCCAAAATACTTCTCAAATCCTCCATGCAAACCTGACTTAATCATAAGAATACTTAAATAAAAAAGTGCGCATGTGAGGATCCCATTACATGCTGCATCCTGGTAATTGGTCACCACAGCCTAACAACTTACTTAGAGGTTGTTCGCAGGGTGTAATACAGATGCAAAATATTCGGGTAAATTCTTCATAAATATTTAAATAAACGCTCGCAACTTTCCTCGATTATAAAATTATATTATGACATAGGTTTCGATGTTATTACATCATCTTCAAGCTCCGAAAAATTTTGCCCCTTGAAGAAGATGAAGTAACATCGAAACCTAGGTCGGAACAAAATTTTGTAATCGCGGAAAATTGCAAGTCATTATTACAATGTGGAAAAATTCCATTCCATCACGCTTGGATCACCGGATTTGCTTCTTAAATACTCCATGGAAACCTACTCTAATCGATAGGGTGCTTTAAATAATAATGCCGGCTAATTTTTAATCGTTTCTGATGGTGTTTTTTTTCTTCTATCTTTGAAGATGACGTGTCGTACCACTACCCTGGGACTGTGCCCTTGGGAAGCGAGACGCACGGAGGTGACGACGTGGCCGTGTACGCCCGAGGGCCCTGGTCCGAGCTCTTCACCGGCAGCTTCGAGCAGAACTTCATCATGCACGCCATGTGCTACGCGGCCCAGATAGGCCCCGCTGCCTCCTGGGGCCCCACGCCACGCACAAGGGCCCTCAAATCAGACTGCCCCAAAGGACTCAACTAATACGACACGCAAGAGAACTTAAGACTGGAGAACAAACCAAAAATCATTATTCCACCGCATTTTCATATTTATTATATTTTTTGTGTACATTAAACCAAGCTGGATTGACACTGACTATTTCTATGACCAAGTTCCCTTTATTGTAAGATCTTTAGAAGAAAAAAAGACGACAGATATTGCCTAAGTAACTCTTTCTAGTTTACGAACAAAAATACGCTTCTTGTAGCTAAAAAAATAATTCTGCATTACAAGTCTGGAATTAGCTTGCAGAAGGTAATTTAATCAAGAAGTTTTTATTGCCAGTTACTTTCGCAAGTACCTACTTGGAAAAACGAAATAAGTTGACGGCAATGTTCCATAAAATTTGGAAGCATTTTGCTGCTGTTAAATAGCACCAGTTGGCACTGCTGGAATTTTAATCCCCTCTCAGCCCCCCCATTAAACCCCCCGCCAACTAAGCCCCCCCCACTAAGTACCCCCCTTGTCCCTATCCTGGATGCGCCACTGGCAGGAGGTAACTTGGGCAAAAGAATTTCCATCTAGACAGGACGCATATCTGCCGTTCGATCGGTAATTTTTAGTCACGGATTACTCGCTTCACATTTGTGCCATCGTCTTGCAATTAAAAGGGTATTTAAAGGAGACACTGTCCAAAATTTTCCTGCGAATTTAATAACTTACACACACATCATTCTCTCAAATGCAATATTTTTATATTTATGGAAAAATGCTCCAGATTTGGTTGAAAGAAAAGTGTACCCTAAGGCGAAGAAATTTCGACGCAAGCCTACTCGATATACTACTATGAAAATTTCAAGTTGATGGCGCAAGTATTAAACGAGGAATACGCAGAGGCCCGCATTTTCGCGAATTAGCGATTATTCGTTCAGTTCGACAACTTTCATAAATATAATTGCTAAACAGACTGCAACTAAGGGCGTCTAAAATGTCAGTACAATATTTTCATGAATTAGAACTTTTTATTTCGTTGATAATATTCTTTAAACTGACCATAGCATTACAGGAATTCGCGAAAATCGGGAGCCTCTATAAGTCGGCAAAAAGACAGGAAACAACGGATAGAGTAAAGTGGTGTCCTTCTAAGTGAATCCAGCTGACAAGTCAAAGATCGGGTCATGTACGCGAGGGATTTCATCGCAGTCCATGACCGATAACGCATTTCAATGACTAAAAAACGTTTTCCTATGGGCTACTCGTTATCCGCGGCGTTTCTGTGATCATTTTTTACCTAATAGATAAATTAACCGCGGAGTACCTTATTCAATTAATGACAAAGACACTGCTAGGCATTTGGGTTAAAAATGTTTTCTGACAGTAGAATTATTCAAACAATAACTCCATAAACGTGGGAGCATTAAATTTTGAATTATATTCATTATATTAAGGGAAACATGAAACTGCAAAGGAGGACCTAAAATTCAAAGCCTGACCTAATGATATTAAATATCCGCAGTCAATATGGCAATAACATTGACAGATATTCTGTCATGCCATTATCCGGCCTAACAATTTCACAAATGCGGATGGCATTTTCGACATTAATTGGCCTGGAAAAATCATCGTCCTAGCAGTATTTGTTTGATACTTGATTTATATGATTCAAATGTAATAACGCTGAATGGTTTTGGATAATTATCGCTTGAAAAGCTGATAATTAACCTAATTACATGAGTTGGTATTCGTGAATAAATTGAAGCTCTAAGTACTTTATGACAACTTATTTTAAGAGACAAATATATTTTTACTACAATGCCTGTATTAATTTATGAGATGACAATAAAGAAGTGATACAATTACGAGACTGATTCCATTGATTTCATCTTGTGTATCATTACAAAAGTATTCTTTTGGTTGAGTTCGGCTTGCACAGAGCATCACCCATATCCGTCTCCCCTCCCACCATGGACCACCCTCTTCAATATTCGTGATTAGGCCTATTCCCTTTCATTCTGTCTAAAAGTCCACGTCTTCCCTTCCTTCTACGGCCTTCCGGCACCATGATATCACTGATCTCACCAAGAAGGTGCATCTCCTCACCCACCATGTGCAGTACTTCGTCGTTCCTCCTCCTCTCCGTCCACTTCACCTTCTCCATTCATCTCCACACCCGCGTCTCGAATGCCTCCAGTCTTCTCTCGTCCTCATTTCTAAACGTTCACGTGTTCGCACCTTTAAACGCCAAATTACACATGAGAGCCATTAGAATTATTAACGAGAGGGCCTTGGCTACCCCTGCACAATGCAACCCCAGTAATTTCATTTTACTTTCTCCCTCGATACATAACTCCCATCACCTCCAAGTGTTCTTTTTCTCCATGATGCAGACATTTCCTTCACCATCTACCCCTCTCTGTGACATGTAGTTGATAAGAATTTATTCAGGAATTATTTCATTGGAATAGCCAAAGGCCTAATTATACGAGAAAAGATATCGATCAACATCTACACACTACCCTGTAAGCCGCTACAATAAGAATGTGTGGCGGTGGGTGTGAGGACAACAGCCGCTGGCGAAGAAAGAATAAAAATGAAACGGAGATGCGCGTACCGAGAAACGGAAATACGGATCGTCGTGGAGCTGGAGACGTGGACCTCGCGCAGCTTTCCTTCATATTACTTGCTGACCCGGCGAACGTCGTACCGCCTAATTACATAGGCCAACAAAAAAATTTTGATTTTGAAAACTTTTTTATTTTAATAGCTGTTATTTATAGATTTTGATGTGCCGAATCCAAACCTGGCCTTTGTTTTCTTGTATCACCCATAGTTTTCAAGCAATATGTATTTAATATTTAGTCTAATATCCCCATACGGTATACAGGGAAATCAATGAAACACTGTGTTACATCATGAAATTGTTTGTATTTACTGTTCACTACATCGTGATAAAATTGTTTGTATTTACTACAGCGTGGTAATACAGGGTTCACATGTCAACTGGAATTAGTCTACATTTTCTTTCCCTTTTTCCTTGAAGCTTCTTGTGTTCCTTTTTCTGCGATGAATCGCCTGATGGACTTCTCGGTGAAGTACCAACAGTAATCCCCATTATCTTCGTTGATTAGACCTACTTTTTCAATTTATTATAACTATAAAAAAGCTGTTAAATTCTAAAAAAATGCTTGATTTCATAAATTTAACTGTAAAATGTGAATAAATGGTGGGCGATACAACTTTAAAACCATCATATTTGGATTAAGCAACTTCATATAAGAATAAGGTATTTCCAGTAAAAAAGTTTTTTCATTGTTGGGCTGTGTTATCAATGAACAGTATTGTCACACTATTTATAAATCAAGGGAGTCTGTACTGATTTGAATAATTTTGTACTTTTTATAATTAATTAGGAAAATATCAATGAAACTATAAAAATAAGATCTTAATTACTTGTTAGAAACATATTTTATTTATTTAATCTTCATAGGGTAGACCGGGTCACGCATCAGCGGATTTTTTTCAATGAATTTTCTAATTTTAGTGTCTCGTCTTCGGAAATTTTAGACATTGTGGTTTTATGAAGCAGTTAATTAAAGTCAAAATTTCATGCATTCAGTTGCTGGCCTAGTTGAGTTTTTAACAGAAAAAATGTCTTTAGGTCCAAGTCTTGCCACGTTTTGAGGCAAGTTTACGCAAATCTAGCTCGATTCTTGATTGCTGCTCAACATCTCATGAAAATAGCCTCTACAAGCAGCAAAAATGTGCCATGACTTGTAGCGCGCTAAATATAATTCGGTTCGGAAAATTGCACTGTGTAAACCTCCCCCAGTGCCCGATGTATAAACATGTCCCAGTCTACCCAACACATTCGGCTTTATTCACTTGAGTCAAGTACCTTCTGATATAAAACAGTTTTTGATTTGTTGTCTGGTAGAAGAAAAAATAAAGAGGATGGTTTACCAACACGTGAACATGCAACATATATTTGACCTTGAGAAAAATATGGCGTTTATAGATTAAGAGCACAAACTCACCTTGCAATTTGATAATCGTCATCGTGAATGCAATATGACTTGAAAAATGAATTCGTTTTCACTCAAACGGCAAAGGATCATGGAAATCCCCGGAGTGAGAACTTCCTCATCTTTGATTTTTCCATTGAGTTTAGTCGCGTTAATTACATAACAGTTTTTTTAATCACCGAACGCGTTCCATTGCATAGTTTTGGTTGGTTTAGGTTTCGAAGCACCGTGAGCACCGACACAGCATTCAGCTGTAAATTGTGCCGTGGTAAGCAACGCTCATATCAGGACTTCAAAGAATCAGATGGATAGTTGGTGCCTTCGTCTTTGTTTGTTACACAGTCAATAGATTTGAATTAAGTTTCGGTCATCCACACCTTGTTCGTAGCCGTCAAAATTGAATTCACAGTGTAATAAAAATAGCGAGCGAAATCCATGCACACACCCGATTGCCAACCTCAGCGCATCTTAATGCAGAAGACACATGGGTCATCCCGCCAATGCACTGGTGCAGTCATTTCAGCGAGCTGCCCGATGTGACATCATCCGTGATAAGAATGCATTTTGTTGCATTTTTGCGTTTCGAATTGCTTGTTATTTTGCCATGAAAGAGACCTTCTCTGACGTCACACGTCGATGCGTTGCTCTCTCGACCCAACATTGACACCACTGCACCCCTGCGTCAAAACTGTTCTGTGATGATGACTTCGAAACGGAAGTTCGAAAATTTGTTGTTTTCCTTTGCCCTCTTTGTGCCCGGTGACGCATTCATCAAATTTGTAATACTTACTTTAAACCTTGAGTGACACCATATTAGCTTTTCAGATGAATCACTAGTAATTACGAAAACATTTTTAAGAAAGATCGATGTCACTATTCCGGTGTGAGGATAATCTAATAAATGGCAAAAAATGACGCTTCAAATATCACGTTATTCGTCTTAAACGTGCGGTAATTTTTCAAAATTCATCCAATGAGTTTTCACTTTACAACAAATGAATAACGCAGAGTATGTTTTCAATGGTAATCTCAATAATGTCAATTACCACCTCAACAGCAATGTTTGGCAAACGCTTTTACGTGAAATATATGCCGATTAAAATTGTAATATAAAAACCCTTTCGACAAAAACGAATCTGACGGCGAGTTTGAATGTAACTTTGAACGTACTTCATGCACGCAACCATACTTATTTTTTGATAGTTAGAAAATGATAATTGCAATATCGATCAACAAACCCGTCGATTATTCACAATTAGAACGTTTCAACCTAATGCAATCCTTTTATGAGTTCTGCGGATGCGCAAAATATCAGAACTGATTTGTAAGGAATAGGATTAGTTTCAATTTGGAAACCCATCGGAAGGCAATGATTGGCTGAGCTTGACTGCTACGTCATCTTTAGTCGTAAGGAATGGAAAGGATAAAAAAAAAGTTTCCGCATCTGCAGAATACAATACAAGCCACCTCAAGGGTGTTTGGCAGGGGGTAGGTATACACGAAAAATGTAGCATGCAATAAGCTAGTAGTAATTTTTTGATTTGCAGTCATCGAACCAGAAAGACCATCACTGATGCACGTTCCAGGAGGTGGTGAAGGCTCTCACCGATCCTCATTCCTCATTGTAAGTCGACACCAAGCTCGCAAAAATACAAAAATATTAAGTGGATATCTATCCCTGAAACTGCAGGATCTAGTTAGATACCGAAAAGGAAAACGAGGGCCCACAAACTCAAGCCAGAAGAGGAAAAATAAAGAAACAAATTCCATCCATTTCAATTCAAACGATCCATTTGGCCGACCCAGCGCGTGCAGAAATCAATTACGTTGATGGCACATCTGTCATCACTCAAATCTTATTTTTTTAATACTCATATCTCATTTTTTTGCCGTTATACTGTATTTTTTGTTTTAACTTTCGACCATTTCGTTATTTATGATCGGATCACTTCGTGTTTTACATCATCCTTCTTAGCTTTTTTAGTACTTTACGAATATGCTTTATTTTATATTGAGATATTATGAGAATGTAAAAAAAGTTTAATAACTCTATATTAGAGCTGTGCTAGTTGCCTTCGTTTTGGGGGGAGGAAAGGGACGGGCGAACGGACCCGCCAGCTACCTGTGTCTGTCGGTCCCATACAGTGTTTTCGTCGGTCCTTTCCTCCCCTCCTTTGCTCGCGGCTCAGGTACTTCGCGGGCCCGGGCGCCAACTCACACAACAGTAGGTATCCTCGACAGTCGAAGGAAAGAGAAACATCTTAAAGCTCTCTGTTCTGCAGTATATTATTTTTATCTTCTTCTCGAACAGTGAAGAGTATAGATAAGTTCCGCTTAAATAGTAGCTTCATGAAAAATGAACAACTAAACTTAGGCGAAGGAAAATATATTTTATATTTTAACACTTCCACCGACGATTTACCAAAGAAAGCCAGAGGTCGGTTCTTCGGTATTGTAAAACAGTTTCGTTTAGTTTTGGGCTGACGAAACTCCCTGACCGTTAAATCTTTGCTAACCGTTGTACTGTTGGGACCACGTCACATATGGTCAGACCGCTCTGAGGGCATCGGTCAGCACAGCAGAGCAATCATCAAAACGAATGTTATTCTCGTCGTCCGAACCCATGTCCTCGCCATTCCTCAGTTATCTTACGGGGGTAAACTTCCCCCTCCTACCTTATTTGAATAGGGGTGGTTAACGGGGGGAAAGGGGGTGAAAAATCGGCAGGCCCGCTCATTGGCTGTCGCAACGGGGACGAACGCAATGCGAGGGAAAATGAAGGGAAGAGGGTGGGTTCTTAAATTGTGTGTTTACCCCCGTAGATTGTGAATAACAGTGGGACCGAGAGGAGTCTGAATTGCAGTGCATCGTCATCTGCGACAGCATCCGTCTGTTTCTGTCGCTGCCGTTCAGTATAGCCGTAGGATGCAGTCCAACCCGTCGCCCAGTTGACTACTTGCGGCATGGAGTTCCTCCGGTTTACCTGACAGTATTCTACAACCTCCAAAGGATTTGGGAGCAGAATTGCAGAGGGCCTGGATAAGCAGCATTACATACAGGCATCGGTAACAGTAGATTTCGGGAGTTACAGGTAATTAATACTCGCAGAAGTGTGTCATCACTAAATCTGTGTTCACACGCCGAATTCGACTGCCATATTAGTGGAATCCAAGGATTTGATCGATGGATTTTTCTTATTTATAGGAATATCTACCAAAATCGTTGGCACATTAATGCCTGATGCCAGGTTTCGCCATTTAGCCCTTTCCGCTTCTACAGCGGTGAGGTGTTTACCCCATCCCATCCCTTCCAACCCTATCCCCATCCGAGAGGCATCGCCGCGGCGGCGCCTCTTTCCTTGTTCCTTCCCATCCAAACCCCTCCCCGGGAGCGCGGGCGTATAAGTCTCTGACTTGATTCCCGGCCCCGGTGCGTTGTAACCCTCAGAGTACCCTCCCTTGGGTCCTGATTCGTGCCATATTAGTGAACTGTTAAACACGACTCGCACGACAGCGAAGAGAACACGAATCGATTGAGGTCTTGATTCGATCTATTTGCGAAGTTTTAAAAGTTTAACTACGAAAGCAGTACGAGTCGATAAATAGCAATGGACAATTTTGATTCAACTGGACGCAGGAATATAATTACAGATTGCAATTTTTTTTCAATTTATCACTAATTAAGGATCGATGGTAAGCCAAAATGTATTTTTATTTGCTAAGAAATAAGAGGAGATGAATTTCTTTCTCCATCACCAACGTCACTTCTTTTGTTTTTTAACCTCCGTCATCACGAAGTGCATTGGCGCTCTTGGGACCCCACTGCGTTGAAATAAGTTGTGGAATACATCCTCGGATGTATCGCTATAACAGTCTACATCGACGTGCGAACCAGAATCAACGGATACCCAAACATCAATCAATCACAAATCAACCGTATTACTCCTCTCGCCTGGGATTTTGTCCCCACGGCAATTGACGCGATTTCCACCGAAGCCGTTCACGCGGCAGGCATGAATTATTCTAACTACAAGATAAAAATTATTATTTTCTTTGGATAATTGCATCTTGTTATTCCAATTTGGGCAAATTCCACTCAAAATTCAACTGAGGATTCATTGGATTTTAAAAATGTTTTTGGCAAATTTATCGCGAAAACCAAATTAAAGGAGGAAAAATATGCTTTCAAAGCCGAAATGGTCATTGGTTCAATTTTCGATTCAGGGTAATTATTTCCCATGGCATTAAACAACCGTCTATGATCTGCGCTAACTTTTCGCATTATCGATTTGTTTATGCTTTTCACATTCGCGCAGAAAATCCTCTTCAAAATCAGCGTCAAATTCACAGCGCATTCAGCATGGAATCGGCGCCCCCCAAATTCATTTCACATATTGCAAAATAATTGACCAATACGCCTCCAAGTAAATAAAATTATTTTTAAAGAGTCTATTATGAATTCCTATTCAAGAATGACTCAATTGAAACACACTGACTCGCAAACACGAGCACAGCATGGACGCAGTCGATGCTGAAATAACGGGTGATGCGGTGCTACTATTATATGACGTCCGTTCTCCGTAACACGGCGGTCAACCTTTTTAAGTGCGAAGGCAAAGCTTTTACAATTAATTTAAGTACAATGGAAATTCATATCATGGTATTATTTAAATTTATGGACTTTGTGTGTGGGTGCAGTTTTTTGACGTCGCACAGTGGGCTGGAATCGAAAAAAACTGGCCAAAACCTCAAAAACGATTTTTTTGATCTTGGAAATTGAAACTTCGCATAAACACTCTCAAATAAATCTTGCATAACTTTTCCAATTATTTATTTCCTGGGCCACGACGTTAATAATATATATGAGGTCAAAGTTGAACAAATTTAGGGAAAAACGACCACCCTCAATATTTTCTGAAAATTGCCAACTTTATCCTCGTGCGGTGGTTTAACAGATTGATTTAATGACAAAATTATTATACCGCGTTAATAAATACTTCTTTTTCTTCCATTTGGAGAGTTTTCAAAGACTTTATGTAATTATTAACTTTAGATATTAAAAACGTTGGAATCTGTTTTCAGCCAATGTTTTACATAAAGAAGAGAAAAAGTAGATACTACCGCCGAGTATCGCCAAGTGAATAATACCACGTCAATTTATGAAGCTTTTACATTGTGAATCTAAAGTAAAATCCTGCTCCAACATGCAATCCCGAATTTATATAGTTTTTTCGAGCGTGCCGTCGACTCCGGTTCTGGCCGGCGGAGATTACGGCGACGAGACAAGCGTGTGGATGCGATATGGTAACCATGATTGTTCTATCTAGATAATCGATGAGAGAGTGATAGAAAATAGTAACCAGATATTAAAATTAATAAATATCACTATGAATTACACTTATTATGCGATCACCGGGCACTGCAAGATGTATAACGAACGACTTCTTTCTTTGAGTGCATTCCATACACTACTGCGAGAATAGACTTGCATCGTGCACTTTCCGTAGGGAAACGTACTCTTTTGTTGACAAATATACTCTCTTTCCAAGCAAGAGCAGTTCATGCTCCATGGCCTAAACTTCCTAGCCTCCCATACCTATTTACACAGTCCTTATATACATGCCTATTTAAAGGCATTTTGCCATGCCATTTTGGCTAGCTTTTTTCGATTCCAGCCCAGTTGAGTCGTTTCGAAAAATTCTGCAAATGCTAAATTAATGCATAACGTTAAATATATTTCTATCTAACGATTTAGTATCTAATACCATATCCATCAATTAATTTTACTACTTACTGGAAGATTTTCAAATGCATGCGTGCGCTCTTTCTCAGTATTATCCTTACTCCCACATTCATCATCATCAACAAACTATTAGTTTTGGAGACATGGGTGCTTAGGAAAAAATATGGTCCACAACAGACGAATTATCAGGAGAATGGAGTAAACAACGCTATCAGGAACACTACGAGGACAATGAGTGGGATTTTTAAAAGGCAGGGGAATGTATTGGTTTGGACATTTGGAACGGATGAACAATGAAATATATATCTTAAATTGTCAAATGATATGGTCGCGGAGGGAAAAAGACCAATAGGAAGACCGAAGAAAATGTAGATGAAAACATATTAATAGACGATGTGCAAAAAATGGAAGCCCAGGAATATGATTTGATGGAAGTGTGAGGCCAGATGAAGAACATAAGACTGGAGATGGCCTTTGTTTTGATGTCGCGCCGTCCACTGGGACTGATCGCGTTAAGTCATCATCACTGGTCAACAATCCTAGGATTGGTTTGACGCAGCTCTCCACTCAGTCTCCTATCAGCTAATCTTTTCGCACCTACATATTTCTTCTCTTTCACATCCTTCTTTACCTGTTCCATATATTTTGTTTGAGTTCTTCCTTTCCTGTTCTTGTCATCCACTTGTCCCTCGACGATTGTCCTCATCAGGCCATCATGTCTCAAGATGTGGCCTATAAGGTTGTTCCGTCTTCTTATTAAGGTTTTCATGAGGCTTCTCTTCTCTCCTACCCTTCTTAGGACTTCCTCGTTACTAACTCGGCCGATCCATTTGATTTTCATCATTCTTCTGTAGCACCACATTTCAAAGGCCTCTATCCTTGCTTTCTCCGCTGCGGTCATTGTCCATGCCTCACTTCCGTATGGGAGCATACTCCAGATGTAGGTTCTTATTAATTGTTTCTTTACTTCCATATTTAAGTTTCCCGCTGTAAGCAGGTCTCTCTTTTGGTGGAATGCTCTCTTCGCCTGGGCTATTCTGCTGATAATTTCTTTCTTGCTTCTCCCGTCACTAGTTATCTTGCTTCCCAAATAACAGAATTCATCCACCTCTATCAGTTTTTGCTTCCCTATTTTAATGTTAGTCTTGACTTCTTCTCTTCTTTGACTCCCACATTACCATTTACAAATCCCATGGGCATAGTCCTATAGCTTCCTATCTAGAAGTTTCCCTCTTCTAGACGATTCACTCCGCTGATTCATTGCATTGGAAGGTTCAATCTTTGTCATTTTAACCCCTTCCTCTTCGATTATTTTTCTGAATATCGTGCTCCTATTCTCTGTTTATTTTTTCTGTGATTCTCACTTAAATGATAGGCAATGAAATGGTATTTTCTAATCGACGTAGGACCGTGAAATAAAATGTGATTATATAACATGGAGAACACAGCTATCGCTACTCGCATAAAATCGTTTTAATCCCTCCAATGCATCATGTTCCATGAAATATGAATTATTCATGTATACTATGAATGTTTTAACATTGTTAAGCTTTCCAAAATAATTATATTGTTCCTCTAAATAGTGCTAAAATGGTGTAAATCCGATGACGAAAGTTCATGACGAGCTAGACTCGTCATTACAACGCAAGGGGTTGACCATCGAGCCCTCCTCAGGCCCCAAGCGACCTCACATCCTATCCTCAGTATTTTCCCACCTTCGAACAATGTGCCCCTCGAGTAGTCGCTGCTTAGAGATCCGAATAGGCGAATAGTTTACCTCCGGAATATTTTACTCGAGATTACGCCGTCATGTCTTTAAAATAATGAGTAGAGTAGCTACGACTTCTCGGCATAATAATGTGATGGGTTCCCCTTGCCTTCCACATCTTAGTACTACAGCCATTAAAGTAAATGCTACTACTTCTGTGGAGAAATGGATGTCGTTGTAATGACCATTGCGGTCTCCACTTTCACTCACATGATGAAGGGCTGCTGCTCCCTCTCCAGGGTGATGCGAGGCATAATTTTTGGTTGCCTCCCGTCGCCAAGTCACGGCATCTTCACATGCTTCAATTAAAATTCAGATGGCTTAAATTACCCATGGATAGGCCAATACCACTAAGATCGCCGTCGCTTTTTGTCCACGATTGCTAATTCGACGGGTAAAATCGCTTACATCGCAGCTAAACTCTATATCCAGAGATCTATTCATCTTCTGCAACCCGGTGGACGCACTCGGTGGCTTGAGAGGCCAAGCTTTTTTTAAACGTGCATGAGTGGGTAATTTGTTTGCGCAATTTAACTAGTAAACGAACCAAAGATCGCAAAATATTGGTCTCTGAAGAAACGCGCCTGAAACTTTTAGTCGCAATTTACCTAAAGGTGTCAACATAGCTTAGTTTACGTTATTATTCATACATACTTGCAGTCCTACACTGATTGGTATCATCAATCAACTTTACATGCTAACAAGATTGTTCACTTTTTCGGAAGAAAAAAGCGTCGTCGGCGAACAAACTAATCCGAGTAAGGGGACAGCATATTCTAACGAAAATCATGAGTCAATAAGAGAATTTCGTTAGCATTCAAAGAGAATTGCAGAACATTTAACCAAAATCCTGAAGAAATTTTAATGTATGGCAACTTTAAAGGTTTAATGCAAGATTTGTAATGTGTTTCAGTTGAAAAAATTTGCTGTGCTTGCATTGAAAACTTTGGGGATTGACGAAAGAAATTACTTAAGAGGCTTCAGACACCCAGATTTAAATCCTTAATCGAATGCTGCAAAAATATTGCAAATTCCGCTGAAAATATCTTCCTAGAACTTCTAAATCCTGGCCAACGCCTTTTGAGAAAGCGGAATGGGAAACCTCAAGCAAGTCTCTTGCAAATCTTCGGAACCGATTTAATGTTGATATTTGTTCTCATTCATACTCACATAAACGCATCGATATCTAAATGGATACTTTCAAAACTCTTTTGAAATATATTTACGGTCATCAGTGCGGAGTCTGTCCCTTAGAAGATAGGATTTATGCTATCGGCGATTTGGGCGCATTTTAATTTGTTTCCGAATGTGTCCGCAGTGCGACGATGCGAAACATTTATTCTTAATGATTCCAATAGGTAGAGTTTTTGCACTCCTGAGAAATTTCACAGAGAAGTTGTGAATTTGGTAGATTCAAGATTAATTTACCGGGACTAGAGACAGTGATAACTATACGAAATAAAGCAATTCACCAATTGTACAAAAATTACACTCACAAACAATTACATTACACACGCCTTGACCGGGATTCGAACCCGAATACCCCGATTTCCGGTCGATTGATTTAGTCAGTTAAGCTACCGAAGCGTCATTCCCGTTTACGGAAATTATATACGGTTTAGTATTATGTCCGGTATAATCCACACATTTGCACCGAGGGGAATTATGCTTCGGTAAATTAACTGGCTAAAGCACACGACCGGATATCGGGGGATCCCTGTTCGAATCTCGGTTAAGGCTAATGATTTTTCTCTCTCTATGGAATTTTTCATGATTCTATACTGATAAATATAAATTTAGGTTAACGGATATCGATGGCTAAGTTCTTACAACACGTATCTCAAATTCGGCCGGTTTGAGACAGGCATCTTAAACGAAGTGTAATTCAACGAATTTGTAACGAATGTTCATTAAAAAATAAAATACAGGCAATGGTCAAATTCTTTATTTGCAAATTATTGCTTCTTTTTCCGTTTTATGAACTTTTGGTTTTTAATTTCAGTGTTCAAGTGAAAGAAATTAATCGTTATTTTGCCCTGTTGAAAAGTTGCTATTTTTGAGATTCGTGTTGTTAGAACTTAGCCATCGATACATGTTCAAAGGTGATTCCCCAAGGAATTTGCTAGGCGTCAGCGACGCGAGTGGTGACTTAAGGAAACCAATTTAAAATGCGCGAAGAATGACAAAAGATTTAGAGGCCGCCAGGAGAGCCCTCTAACGTATTATTCGTGATCTGAGTCATCCGCCCAATGACACATCAATAGACTCAATTTTATAAAATTTACATGGAGTTTCAAATTCACAAGTGGAGACGTATGTACATCGCACAAAAAAGGCAATTAATATTTCTTCATGATGAAAAATTTCCCAATGCCACACCCGGTGGGAATCCCGAGAAATTTTTCATCAATCTATACGCCGGGAAAACCTAAAATTTTACAATATTTCTTCATATTCACGATCAAAATCTCTCAGAGGAGTTGCCTTGCAGATTGCAATTAACTTCAAACGCTGTTTTCCAACCTTAAGTCTTGAAATAATTCCATGCACGAAGCCAAAGGGAGCACTATCAATGTTTCTGCATTTTCACGCATCATTACGTGCTTCCGGCGAAACAAAATTGTGAGGAGAAAAAGTGTCCTCGAACCTTATCAACCATATTCTATAATTAATGTTCCGCTGCGACGCGAAGCGCGTACTCATGGTGATTTATTGACCACAACAACATGTCTATCGGCTGTGCATTTCTTTTGTAGATGACCGCCAGGTCATTACCTTAGTGGGGACAACATCCTCTGCTGATCAGACGTGGGATGTTACCCCGCAATTCCGAGTGAAAATGGCCACATTCTGAGAAATGCTGGATTTTCAAATGATTCGTTAAATTAGCATTTCATAGTTGGGCAAAACTCCGATAACTTGGAGAAAATGAAACGTTCGCGTGTGAGTAAGCACGAAAAGTGAGCCGTTACTCGCGCGCAGAAGGTGGTCATTCGTTGAACAACCAATATCAGTACATGGCTTAATTTACCACGCCATCAGAATAAGTGCCAAAATTCGGATCATCGAGGCAATAGACCAATGAGTTCATATTTTATAGGAAAAAGTACAGAAGTTCATTAAAATTGGGCCCTTAACATACAGAAGTGAAATTAAACATTCAACAATGGTCTCTCTGACGCAAATCATTGATAGAATTCGGAAGATGTAATGGAAAGAGTAAAATATTATTTATGAAAGTATCCCACAGTTTAATGCATGTTGAATTGAATGTAGCAATAGGGTGGTTTCCTATTATTTTTTTATTGCCTAAATCGAAAGATTATTACTCCTGGAGTACGTATTTCACGCTTATAGATTTTTTAATGACGATGTCTATTTTTCCCGATTAAATGAAAAGTGAAAATTTTCAAGCGCGCGAAAACGCGACGGCTAAGTATGAATGCTGGGAAAAGCCCGTGTGACGTCATTCTGGTTCCCGCTGTCGCCGTGTGAGGTGACCTTGGGACGAGAAAATGTGCGCCTCTTCGATGCAGGCTGCTAGCAGGTAGCGTAGAGTACCCTGCTAGCAGGTAGCGCTTGGCTTAAATAAGGATTATTAATACCCTATCAAACAAAGAAAACTTTCCGACCTTAGGCTGTTTTAATAGGTGATTATTAAGACATGTTTCCCTGAGCTCTGTGCCTCATGCATGCATTGGTAATCTCAGACGATGTAAAACTCCTATCAACTCGTATAGAAACTAGGTCCCTGTGACGTCACGCGGAGTGGCCTCGCATGGGCACCAATCTAGCCTTTTTTCAAATGCGGTTAAAATTGACCATTGCCATTCGTCTAAATTGGGATTTCTAAAACCAAATAATTTGTACATTATGAATACACTAATGGTGAGTAACGAATCGCCATAACTGCCTTTCGTTTTCTTTGATGAAGGAAACTACCCTAATGTGAATCAATCCGGCAGTCTCGCATCCTAACTTTGACTTCCCTCTTCAATTCACATTTGGGCTTACTCGCTTTCATTCAATCTATAAATCCTATTCTATTCCTCCCCCATCCCGCTAACCAAGCATTCTACCCTCTCACACTGTTTTCAACATCTCCTCCCCGCTCGGTACTAACCCCATCCATTCCTTCTTTTTCCTCCGTATCTAATAAGGAAACTGCCTCTCCTCACCCACCACTTCTTCGTTCCTCTTACTCCAGGTGTACCTCACTTTCTCCATTCTTATCCATACCCACATCTCGAATGCCCCCAGTCTTCTTTCGTCCTCCTTCCTAAGTGTCCACGTTTACGCGCCGTAAAGCGCTGCGCACAAGATCATACTCTCCACTCTCATTTTCTTTAAACCCTTACACAACGATCTCCTCATCAGCTCTCTCCTATTCATGGACACCTCCTTTTCTGAAGCAATAACCTTCATGATTACTCCACTCCCTAAGTATGTTCAATAGCCAACACGTACCATTCGAATCCGCGCGAAATAAAGACTTTCAAGATAAATGTAAACCACTGAAATGAAACAATGTAATGTTGATTGCCATGCAACGAAATGCACCGTGGGAGGAGTTGAAGCTCATCCTCGCCCTAAAAACATGGACGATCCCATTTATTTCTGAAACGGAAAATTTCTCGGGATTCAATCGAAAGAATACTGTATTCTGAGGCGAAGCAACTATCGCAAGTGATTGAAGTGGTTGCAAGTTGCTATCTGACCGGAATTAGGAAAAAATCAATATGTGCTAGATATACCACGCATTTCGATGGAAGTCCTTCTCAAGATGGCCAGATGCGCAATCTCTTGACTTCACTTGGTGAGGAGGAGTTAGAAATCCATTGTAAAGACTCCAGTGATGTAAATGCATATTACCCTTTACGCACAGTTTATCGTTGAGAAACTTGGCCCCAACATGAATTCGGGCCTCTGTCGTCATCCTGCTTTACATTTGCAGCCAGTGCACAAAATGACATATGGAGTAGGCGACACGAACGTCGCCTAGCGGCACGATTTTGTCGCACGGTGACAGTACTTACTTAACTACTACAGGCAGTAGTAAAGACGGCAGGAGAAGCAAAAAAATTAATTTCTAAACTCGTTAAACTGAAGTCAGGAAGCGTTTAAACCTGAGCCAACTTTTTTCGCGCAGCAGCAGTGTATTGATACTTAACAATCGGAGATTTAAAAAACTGCTGGTATTTGAGGGGGTTTTGGGTGATTAGGGGGGTTCAAGGACATCTGTTAGCAACTGAGGAATCCTTCATTAACGTGGTTTTGAGCAAATCGTTTCGAGTTTCGTATTCGCACTGCGAATCATAAGGTGTGTGACGCAAGTGATACAGAGCGAGCTCTAAATGAAAAAGTTTTAATGCTGGAACAAACGTTTTCTCCTAGCAACGCATTTACTGTTTGCATGATCGGAAATAAAAGTGAAAACAAAATCAAGCGAGCGCGCGTCGCGTCCGCATCGATATCTCGTCTCTTCCGCTTGCGTGTTTCCAATCTTCCGCCCTCATATATCCCGATCTGTCTACGCATGTGCCTTGCAGTCCGCCCGCATCGCTCAAAAGCACTCTCATACTATAACTATATACAGCGATTGGCGGTTTTAAAGAGGGAGAGGAGAAATGAATGACAAACGACTCACGTAGCCCGCGCTGTATCTGGAACACTCTCCTATTCACTTTCTCTTCCTTCCGCCCTCGATTCCTTTGTTTTCTATCTCACTCACTCAGTCACGTGACATCGGAACCAATGGCCCCCAACAGTGAGACAGCCCATCCATGCATCGCTTCCCTCCAACTGAGCCCCTTCGTGAGGAATATATAGCATGATATATATCGTCAATTTTTCCACTTCTAATTTTCAAACCTTGTGGTATTTAGAAGAAAAATCCGAATCTCTCCCGCATTTTGATGTCAGCAAACTGCTGTCGAGTATGGAGCTGGATAGGGATCTTTATTGTTACCATTTGTTTTAGGCATTAAAATAGAAAGCGTATTTTTTACTTGACGAGGTTCATCAAGTTAAACCGTTTCCATTAGGCGAAGAAGTCGTCGGGTATGGAGACTGTAATATCTAACAACTAAGCATGAAGCACAGATCAAAAAAGTTTCTCCAACAAATAGAGCGGCGCCATTTATGTTCTTGGACAAAATTTTACTTTCTCTATTGTTGCGTGCCGTTCTAAGGTCACAAACGTAAAGTAGGGTAGCATGGTATCAAATTAATTTATTTACTTTACAATCAGAAAAGAGTATAGCGGAGAATAGACCATTACATATATGTACAGTGATTCATCGCCCTATAGTAAAGAAATTACAGCTATTTAAATTTCACCGTCCTCCTAGCTTACTCATGCATTCTATAAATAGAACTTCAATAAGGGAAACAACATCCTAGAAGATAAGTTCCGCAAATAATTTCGATCTTCAAGCCCTCGGCCTTAAATAATATCCAAATATTGAGAGAGTACAACTAAGAGAATAAGAGTCGCCACACAAATTTATTGGGAAACTTTTTTGAGAGATACATAGAACAAGCTAGACATTGAACATTCACGATATGTAGTCGTGAAGTTGGAGGACGAGTGACCGTTATGGTGACGTCGATTTGCATTCACTGGCCCCCACCCAGCGTCACCATGACAGCCACAATTTCAAACATAATCCATTTTTAACTTATTATTTCAATCATACAGCCACTACCGCTAAAATTTCATAATTTCATCAGTATTATCTAAGTATGGACGGATCCAGGATTTTTTTCGGATCCGGATTCGGATCGGATCCTTGATTTTCGGAGCCGGATCTTTCGGATCGGATATTTTCGGATCCAAATGCATTTTCAAATTCCTGACGCTGAGATTCCCCCGATGATTGTTCAATCCCTTGGGAAGAGTCGCACGATATGCCAGTCGAATTTTGCCTTTTTTTATTTTCCACGTCGTAAATTCTGCTACGTAACTTCTGCGAGAGCTTTCAAACAAAACGGATCATGAGTAGGACAAGAATCGCATGCGACGGCGCATTCGGAGATCGAATCGGCACTCTTTTCACCCTTATTGGGGATTGTTGCATTCACTGAAACTATTATTTAAAATTTCGGATCCAGATCCGATGTCTTCCGCGACTTTGGATCCCATGTATCCGATGATGGGCAATATCCGCGGATATTTGGATCCGAGGAATCCGATCCGACCATCCCTAGTATTATCTGATAATAATACTGCTATTCGCAGATTTCCCTCGACGCACTCGTACAAGAACCCTCCACGAAGCTCTCAAGTAGAGATCGGATTATCTCTGCCACCGTCGGGATTTGAGCTCGGATCCACTGAGTGGGAAGCCACCACCCCAAAGCACCCCAATCAAGCAATCCCCCACAAGTTTCATTTCCTACACCTCAAGAGGAAAGCTGCAACCGCTATCGCCAAATCTAGTCCAGACGGACGCGCACTTAATTTCTGATTAACCCTTAACCAGTGACGTGCAATTCTTGTTACACTACCAGTGACGTGCGGTCTGGGAGACCGCAATAAATCAAAAATTCATAAAATATTGCTACGCCATTTTTATTGTTTTGTTTAATTTTTCTTTGAATGCTTAACTATTTTAACACTTATATTAAAATTTTTACACTCCAAATACGAACCAATTTGTCATTAAAAAATTGTGATTTGAAGCAGGATAAAAAAACTGATGCCAAAAACACTTGAGTTATAATTATTATATTTATGTATCAATATTTCGCCAGATTCAAAAAAGGCCTGAAATGTTAAAGTTGGATGGCTAAGTAGTAAGTAGGCATGAAATTTATCCCGCTTATTCCTTTTCTTGATGCATTCTTAGTAAGTGACGTGCGGTCTCACAGACCGCTAATCGAGTTTAATTGCAAATTTACAGAAATTAATAAAAGGAACGTTAAATTTTAAGAGTGGGATGTCATTTTTATGCAAAAAAATGAAGCTAACGAGAATAATAGATATTTTGAAAACTTAATTTTGAAAATATTCATAATTTTAGAAACGCAGCGGTCTCTGAGACCGCACGTCACCGGTAAAGGGTTAAATAAATATGAACCCTTGAGGCTTACGTCGTTTATAAAAATCATACTTCCGATTTTTCGGAAGTTCTTTATCTACTTTCAAGGCTTATTGAATGAAAAGATGGGAGGTACAACAAAGACAAAAAATGGCCAAGTGTTATTAGACATTAATTTCACGGTGAAAAAAATATCCAATAATCTAATCAACTGATAACAAATTTATCAATTTATATTAATTCTCATTTATTTATAAAATCAGCCTTAAAACGGAATATAAATTCCGAAACGTCAGCGAATATGTTTTTTATAAATGACCTAAAAGAGTTCCTATTTAAGTACTCGCTGTCGCCCCCACCTCCAGAATCACTCCTGGAGCCTGGAGCCTGCAGCCTTTTTGGTCACCTTATATGAAGCAACACCGTCTCTACCTCCATTATAGAGGAAATAAAAAAAATAAAAAATTCACGAACTGGTTGAAAAATTTTCCAAAATTAAAAATGCTCCGACAGAGAGAAAATTTCAGTGTTTCGACAATTTTTCCTAGGGTATTAAACAATTTTATAGGGGGTCGATTCTATGAATTTTTGTCATATCTCATCTCGTTCACCACAAATTCCCGCAAAATGTAAATATATGCATAGAGGCAGTTCACAACATTGTCTAAGAAATAAAAAAATATAGTGTTTCAACTCTTACTCCTTGGGATTCAGACAATTTTAGAGAGGGTCGATTTTATATGAAGCGATTATAAGGAAATACATACATGATCCCCTCGCCCGGCCGAACTAAGTGTTTTTCAGTGGCGCATTAATCGCTTACAGCTCGCGTTATCATCTTGGAATTTTAATGGCAATATGAATCAAAAAAGTTTCCCTACCGATAGATTGGCGCCACAATCGCTATCGTTGAAAGTTCGTCCTCATCAATCGTAATAAATTATTCCTAGGTCTCGCAGTAACCACAAAATTGAACATTGAATAAGTGTCGCGCGAAAATTACTACGGAAGGATCATGAAATCAAGTTAATCAACTAACCAAAACACGTGTATAAGGAAGAAGCATTCCTTCCTCCTCCAAAGCACTATCTCTGATGACCATTCCATGACGTGTTTTCGATAAGTTTGTTTGCATAGCAGGGTATGACAGCAACAAGTGCATTTCTTTACTTCTAGCTCAAAGCATAGAGCACTGAGAGTTCACTTTCCCATTTTGCATTTAAATAAATATTATATTTGACTTGCTTTCCCTTCATCGATGGACGTCAGGGATCTCGGTTAAGAGCATATGACATTGCGGTGTTAGAATTCAGATCTTGATGGGCCTTCGGGCCTTGGAATAACACATAACAAGAGAGGAAGTCAAAAATCTTCCTCAAGCATATGTGGCGCCACTCTAACATTGTGGGGAAACTTTTTTTTGACCCCCAAAGTAGGTACATGCAAAATTACTCAGCCGATACATACGTGCACCTTAAGCATAAAAAACTGAGGAAAATTGCCAAATTTGAGATACAGCCTAATGATCTACTCCAAGAACCCCCGTAAATCTAAAAATCATTAGCATAGATTTATTTGGCGACCCATAGATATTCCTTTTTTGGGTTAGTTCCCGCGTTAAGTGTTATTAAAATGCAAACGTCCCGTCCCCGATGCAGGAGACTTCCTCAGGGCCCTCATTAAGTGAGGAGTCTATTTTCCGTTACAAAAGCATTTTTGGGTCAAAGTTTGCTCATGTGGTGGAATTATAACTGACCACTGGAATAGTTGTTAAGTCATTCTAAAAGCTTTGCGCAGCATCTCCAGAAGATGAAAACACACGCAAGTCACATCCAATTAGATGCATTAGTTTCAATTAACCGCCTACATATCCTTAAAACATTGGATATAATATATCATTAACATCAATCAAATAACAGTCATCAATGACAATAACAATGATCAATAACATTGGATCAAATGATAAAACATGGGTCAAAATAAGTTTCCGCCGAGAATGCACATTAAATAGTATTTTAAAAATACTCCAGGCCCACTTTATGAATGCGTAAAAAACATCGTTTTCATTGATGAAATTCTTGTATATTAATAAGAAATATTTATCTATGATTAATGAACTTCAAAGCCAATCAAAAGCCCAAGCATCATACATATTGTCTATACATATTGAATACACAATTGTCAAATATATTATTTGACATTTTTTTAACTCCCGTACCCTCATTTAAGGCCTATATAGTTTCGTTATAACACACATGAACTAAATAATAAAATAACATGGCTTATTAACCGCAATAAATTTCTTCGTTAAAACTTTCGCGGGTGCTCGTCATTATGATTGAACGGGATGCTCGAAGGGATTATGGAGAGATGGGAATTAAGGATCTTTTATATGGTTATCTGCGTCAGGTGGTGGGGGGAGGGGTGCCGGAGGTTGGGGGAGTGGGTTGCTGCTTGTTTTTTTCTTATTACGGGTTGCCAAGTACGGCTAATTTTAATGCCGGTGTCTCTGTTGAAATTATTCTTATCTTCTTTGGATATTTCAATGGCTTCTCTGACGAGTCTCTGTTTAAAACCTTTAACTTTGGCGAGGATTTTGACTTCCTTGAGGTCGATGATGTGGCCAAGCGCTGCGTGTTCGGCTACCGCGGACTTTGTTGATTGCCCCAGTCGAGTTGAAAAAGCGACCAGAATCGGTCGGGAAACGTTGGGACCACCCAAGATTTGACGCGGCGACATAGCCCAAAAGTTTTTTAATCATAATGCAATAGATTTATCATAAATTGAGCGTCATAGATAGAGGTATAAGGATCAGTACATCATCCGTTTCTTTTAACCAACTACTAGAGCATTATTTTTTTCTGAAACCTTCACGTCATGCATAGATATCGTAAGAATAGACGTTGATCGTTATTTGTTTATTTTAAAGCAAAAAATATGACCGAAAAATCTAATTTTTTAAAATACGTACAAAATGAAAGTCAAATATCGAAATTATCACCGAATTAGCGTGCGTTTACTGGCAGAACAAACTGATTTTGAAATTTGATCTAACAATAATTCACCGGAGGAAATAGAGTGTCCTTCGATACGACGAAATTTGACCATTTGATGCCTTCTTCCCAAACATGTCCCTTCTTAATCCCGCAATAGTGCTCACAACAAAGCTGAAAAACAAGTTTTTTGAGTCAGAAAACTTCACTAATTTCCCTCGGTCTGCAGCACAATTCAGCTGCTTTTCACGTTCGCCTTCAAGCAAATCTCATCTTAAACATTCCTCATTTTTCATCACGCTCAAATCAGTCTCTTCTTATGAAGCATATAATCTACTTCGCAGCGGATGTACACTACCTCTTACACACATACAAAATTGCGTTCATAATTAAACCTGCCTCTATTATAAAAAGAAAAATAGAGGAAGTTTTCATTATGCACTTTAAAGGCAATCGTAAGTCTTAGTATCATATACATTGATTACGCTCTTAAGCTATGAATATTCTCTTTTAACTATGAGGTTTTATCATTTTGTTACCTTGTGTAGAGCTACCGTCATTTACGCATTTAGAATTTAATCAGTTTAGAGTTCGATTTACTAAATAATTAAAATGCTTAGCTAGATAAATGACACTCTGTAAATCTTTGTATTATTTAACATGAGTTGCGTATTATGCGTCACGGCCTAAGTTTAGGTGTTACGCCAGTTTCTTCTAACAATTTAGATATTGCATTAGTATTCTCATTCTAATCTAAACACCCAACTTTCATAGACAAAAATTGGCATAGATGTTTACCGAAATTTTCGTGTAATTAAATATAATTAAAAAAATACAGCCGGCAAAGCCAAGTTTTTTGTTTAAAATGTGAAAGATGAAAAATGCAGATACAGAAACTTTCACGAAAATGGCATACACCTGCCAACTATGTTTCTTGGTGGAACAATCTCATTTTATTTAGTATTATCATATTTTACGCTCTTCGGGACGCCGAAATTTCACCATTTCATACTCTTCGGGGTCTCAAAATATCTTTCGATAGTGCTTCGAACAATTTTTAACGGTTTGGGAAAACTGCACTGATTTCCCTCGCTCCACCGTCTTTCCTTTCCACTCTTTCCTCCCAACAAAGCTCAATACCCCGATTTCCACCGAGTTCAAGCAAATCCTCGCTTTTTTTCTAAAGCACATTATCTACTTCGCAGCGGACTCATACAAACTCACACACACACGCGCGCTCCGATTGTACCTTTCCGTTTCTCGCTCACTGGGAAAAATTTCCTTTTTTCTTTCGCCGATTTCCGAGGAAAGTGTTCACGACAGACAGATTTATATATATAAGTATATATTTTTTTATCATCCCGTAAATCCACGATCCGCGTTTCATTACCTATTCTCTCTCTCTTTCTCTCTCCAGCAGCGGTGGCCTGAGAAGAGCGATCGCGGAGCGGGGCAGGAGACAGTCGCCACCAGGCATTCATACGGTGCGGGTCGGAATTTTCGATTCCTGCGACTAAACATTCGCCCGGCTGGCCGTGGAACTAATCGGAGAGAGCAAAAAAAGACAGGCGGCTGACAGACAACGAGAAAAGAGTAGAGCTACTGGTTTCATTCGGCAGTGGTACTTCCGTTCAGGGACGATGAGGAAAGCGGACAGTTCGGTGGCCGTAGTAGCGCTGACCTTGGTGCTTCTGACCCTCCTGACGGAGCTGACAGCTGCGGTGCCGGCCAAGAGGGCGCCACCGGCAAGTGGCGCCTCGCCCCCACCAACAGCCAACCGGACGCAAGCCGAGGAAGAAGGTAATCATTGATATTAATAGGTACCCATCATAATCATATGTAATGTAGGATTTAGTGGGCCCTTTCCGCTTCTTACCCCGTCCCTCCCTTCCAACCCTATCCCTATCCCATAATCATATGTAATGTAGGATTTAATGGGCCCTTTCCGCTTCTTACCCCGTCCCTCCCTTCCAACCCTATCCCTATCCCATAATCATATGTAATGTAGGATTTAGTGGGCCCTTTCCGCTTCTTACCCCGTCCCTCCCTTCCAACCCTATCCCTATCCCATAATCATATGTAATGTAGGATTTAATGGGCCCTTTCCGCTTCTTACCCCGTCCCTCCCTTCCAACCCTATCCCTATCCCATAATCATATGTAATGTAGGATTTAGTGGGCCCTTTCCGCTTCTTACCCCGTCCCTCCCTTCCAACCCTTTCCCTATCCCAGAGGCGTCGTCGGGTTCCTATCGCGGCGGCGCCTCTTTCCTTTTTTCCTTCCCTTCCAACCCCCTCCCCGGGTGATCGGGCGAATCAGCACGATTGCTGGGTCCCGGCCCCGGTCATGACCCCCTAGATACTGGGTATCTCGGTGGTCCCGGCCCCGGTGCGTTGTAACACTCAGAGGACACACCTTGGTGTCCTGATCTCTGTAATGCAGGGTGTCCAAGAAATATAAAATATTAATATTACTTCCGAGAACAATTCTCCATCACTGAAGGTGAAGACTTCGAACCACGTTTGATCATGGCAGCTTTCTCATGCACCACAAATAATAAGTGAACTGTTAAGAGCAAATAAGTTAAACCTGTGTTGAGCGGCCACCGAATAGTTTGTGTCCGCTTAAGGAGTGACCGCTGAATTGAGGACACATTTGAAAAGCTTGCATGAACATGTAGCAATCAAAGACCCTCTGACTAATTTTATACCAAGATTACCATCAAGATTATTTTCCAGAAGTTGTAAAATTTCATCCGCAAATGCGATTGTTAGGGGGATATATGAAGCAGTGCTAGCTGCAAGTTACGGTTACTGCAAGGGGCGGTTGTGTATTTTTCTTGTTCATCTGAGAATTATTATGAAACGGGATAATCATGCATTGCAAATTTACCTGAAAATTTTTAAAATCAATATTTTTACCGATAAAAAATGAAAAAGTTAGCGTCACCATGGCTGCGTAGATAAAAGAGTCACGATCCTACTATTGCAGGGGAAAAACGTTTGAATCCCTTTTCCTTAATGTCTGTTAAAGTATTGGACAGGAGTCGTAGCATGTATTCGAGTGGCTCTTGGATTTCGGAGCGAAAGCATAGCGGAGCGAAGACAATAGGAATGCTTAATCGCTCCACTCAAGGGAGAGAGAGAGAACATTGCTTCGAAATTGGAACGACGACCATCCGAAGTTGAAGCCATTCCGATAAAAAAGGGAGATCCATAAAAAAATGGGAAAGTCTGAACATATTCTCATAATTATCTTTCGGCAATCGGTTCGGTGAGCAATTTTAGACCCAGATAGTTTTGAGAGTGCGGATCCGAAAATTAACGATATTATGATTACAGGGTGTTTATAAATGTATATCGTGGTTTTAAAGCTTTATAATATTCATTACATTACACTTACAGTTATAAATTATAAGTCAAATGAAAGAGCAACTCAGACAGTTTTATTTTTTAGCAACAATGCATATGTGTGTGAAATGTTTCCGCCGCGATCCGCTAGAAAGCGGTAGTAGCAAAGATGGCGACTCGTGAACAGAAAGCGTTTTGTGTTTTACAGTTTGCAAAGACTAAATCTGTACAACGTGCGTTCCGCATAAAATTCGGTTGTTATCCTCCAAGTGACAATAACATCCGTAGATGGTACCATCAGTTTGAAGATACAGGTTGCCTTTGTAAAGGGAAGAGCACGGGACGACCAAGAGTTAACGAAGAGACTGTTGAGCGAGCGAGAGAGTCGTTCACTCGTAGCCCAAAGTCCCCTAGTTGTGAATTAAACATTCCTGTGTCGACTGCTTGGAAAGTTTTAAGGAAACGCTTACAACTACGTCCTTACCGTTTACAGTTATTACAGGCTCTAAAGCCTACAGACGACGGATTACTTGCCTACTTCACAATGGAAATGTTGTTTCATGACGATGATGATTTTCTGGATCATGCTGTCTTCGGTAATGAGTCGACCTTTCACCTTAGTAGACATGTAAACACTCATAATGTGCGGATCTGGAGTTACTGTGCAACGCACGTTGCACAATAACTACAGATTCAGTCTTTGAAAACTGTAAAACACAAAACACTATCTGTTCACCAGTCGCCATCTTTGTTACTACCGATATCTAGCGGATCGCGGCGGAAACATTTCACGCACATGTGCATTGTTGCTAAAAAAACAAGACTGTTTGAGTTGCTCTTTCATTTGACATATAATTTATAACTGTAAGTGTAATGTAATAAATATTATAAAGCTTTAAAACCACGATATACAGTTATAAACACCCTGTATGTTTAAATCAAAGGCCTGCGAAGCTTCAGAAGTTATACGAGTTAATGAATGACATCAATGTCATATAACATTTCACTGAAGCAAATGAATCAAGGAACTTAGTTTGGATAATTTCGGGTGAAATGGAGATAAAAATTAATTAAAAGGAACTATGCTTTCAGAAGTACTCAACACAAAACACGATATATTTATAACAGCTGAGTATTCACGTTATGTTAAATAATACATAATTCATTTGAAAAAACTCGTATTCTTTGTGCGGGCACTTATAGCAGTCCCGAAATAGTTGTTATGCTGCAAAGAAGGAAAAAGGAACAGAAATCGTTATTATCCTTTATCACAGCTTGCTGCCTGAACGTAGCTGAAACATTTTTTTTATTTTCCAGGTGACGTAATAATGCACCCACGGAGTTCGAGGCACCAGTTGAAAGCAGGATCAAAACAATCCCTGGACGAAACAGGTGAGACGAACAACAGAAACGAAAATCTTTAATTCCAGTTCTGCTTCACGCATGTTGCAGCATCCCAAAATATACTCTGTTTTTCAGTTACATAGCCAAAATTTAGTAAATATTACTATTTACTCTTTCACAAGTTTTCTTGGAAAAACACCGATGTCGCGACATGTCGGTCAACAAGCATTGTCTCTATTAACTGTTCATACACAGACGGTCTAATAGACACACCAGAGTCTAACTTGATGGCCGCTTGTATTTTACAAATGTAGTTAAGGTTAATGTTTAATGGATTTTTAAGTTTGATAGTTTTGTTGAAGCTGTACATTGTACAGTGTACCAAGATGGTATTGCTATTTGTACTATCTACTATCATGGTATGTTTCCCTTTTTCAGCAATATGTTTTATGTCTATCAGGCCTATCATGCAGTACCGTTCTACCGTTTTTTTAGTGGTATCCCAGCATATTTTGAAGTTTTCATTTTCTAATACTTTAGCTGGAGTAAAGCAGAAGCATGGTTCAAATTTTTCTATTAATTAAACGTTGAATTCCAGTTCCAAATTAGTATTATTAGGAAGATGGTTACAATGGGAAAATCGCCCGGAAGTACACGGAAAAAATGCAATCGAAACATGAAAAAGCCAACTAAAAACTGTTTTCTATCTTTTAATAACATTTTACCTACCATGAACTGGTCCAAAAAATAAATAAATTTTATGGAAACGGCTAGGGAAGTTTTGATGGTGAATATCATTCAAATCAACTATGGTCCTATTTAATCAGAAAACTTTTTTACATTGGTCATTTCTGATTGGCACGTTATCTTGAAGAGGTGATCATTTTTCCCGCAAGTTGCCGCCGCTATTTCCTTCCCAAACAGGGTTCATTCCTTCATCAAAGAAAACGAAAGGCATTGATTGCGATTCGTTACTCACCATTAGTGTATTTATAATATACAAATTATTTGGTTTTAGAAATACCGGTTTAGGCGAATGGCAAGGATCAATTTTAACCGCATTTGAAAAAGGCCAGATTGGCGCCCATGCGATGCCACACCACGTGAGATAGGAGTTTTACATCATATGAGGTTACCAATGCATGCATGAGGCACAGAGCTCAGGGAAACATGCCTTAATAATCACCTATTAAAACTGGCTAAGGTCGGAAAGTTTTCCTCGTTTTATAAGGTATTAATAATCCTTATTTAAGCCAAGCGTTACCTGCTAGCATGGTACTCTGCTACCTGCTAGCATCCTGCGTCGTATCAGCGCTCAGAGCCTCGCCCCAAGGTCACCTCACTTGCGGCAGCGGGAACCAGAACGACGTCACAAGGGAGTTTTCCCGGCATTCATACTTACCCGTCGCGTTTTCGCGCGCTTGAAAATTTTCACTTTTCATTTAATCGTGAAAAATAGGTATCTTCATTTAAAAATCTAAAAGCTTGAAATACGTACTCCAGGAGTAATACTCTTTCGATTTAGGCAATAGAAAAAATAATAGGAAACCACCCTATTCTGCCCACGCTCCTTCCCCTCTTACGATATCTCACACGGATCACATCCCACGAAACCTGCTCCTTTTCCTCTGCAGTTGAATGGTCTCCCACCCTACTGCGCGAAACATTTCAGTAACTATCTGTCTTTTTACGTTTCTTCAGCGCAAATGCGCTTATCCGATTTTATACGCACTTTCTCTGATTAACGTATATGCCTTTTCTCAATCGAGTCCCATACAATCGCGGCATTCTCTAAGATTGAATGAACCACGGTTTCATGATAGGTAAATTGTGAATGCCCCTGAGCCAACACTTGCAATAACATTTCTTGGCTTGGACGGAAAAAATTAATCCACTCAACGACAAGATTAGTCTCCTCCAGACCGCTTTTATCAACCTCAGTATAACTCCTATTGAGTTTTGATCAAATCAAAGTCAGACACTCACGCTCGGAGTTTCAAACATTTTTATCTGCATATTCTGGAATGGAATAAAATATAAGCTAGAAAGTTTTCAACCAATTCATAGAAACTATTGACGCAATGAAAGATTAATTTTCATTGAGCAAAATTCAAGGTAAACCGCGCTGTGGTTAAGCATAGATATACAAGTATATTCGAGGCAAGAATTTGGACAGCAAAAGTTTCTCATTGACGCGGGGACCTCATCGAACCATCAAGAGATCAATATAATTACCATGCAGGAGCTGAGCTACGAATTAAGGCTGGGGGGGGGGGGTTTAGGCGCAACTAATTCTAAGGGTTGTGGGGTATTGCATACCCGCCAGGGTAATCGGTATTTGCGGGGACCCTCCTCCAGAAAATTTTTAAGAATAATGGTTCAAAACGGCGAGTTTTACGGCTTTCTGAGGGATATTTGATTAATCCTAACACTATTCCATAAATAATCCTAATCCAATTAAGTAAAATGGATTAAAATTAAATAAAATATTTCTCTGAGCTCTGAGGGGGGGTTTTATCCCCCAAACCCGCTGCGCCACTGTTACCATATGTAAAAAAGCGATAAATTCGGAATCAAAAAACCAATTTCAATGCAGTAAAAAGCAAAATGGAGACGGCTCGTTTCCACATTTCATAGAAAACTTCTTTAATATGGTGAAATGAGGATTATCACTAGGGGTGTCATGGTGCCGGAACGCCGTTCCGGCACTGGCTAAGAAAAGACTTAATTGTCAAATAACACTTCTATCAATTTTGCTGCCTCAAAATTTCTAATATGTGTATTCACAACTAAAACAAAAAATGAAATAAAATTTAAATAATAACTTGTAATAAAAAATCAAACAGAGTAATATTTCACTTCTAAAGAAGTTTAAGGTGAGTGCGTTCCGGCACTGCTAATTTTCCATGACATCACTGATTCTAACAGTTGAGCGCATAAAATTTTGCAGTAGTTTTGGTCCACACAACTTGAAGCTTTGATGAAAATAAGCCAGGTGCAATAATAAGTGCAATAGTAACTGCTTTATAACTTCTAAAACGATAGCTCAATTGAAAATTGATTGCTACTGTCGTGTGATGCAAATTTTATCCCCGCGGTGATAACATTTTGATTAAACATTATTTTCTGAGTAGTTTCCGAATTCTTTTTTCCAGACCCAAATTACTGGCACAACGTGGCGAAGACGCAGTTGAAGAACACGCTGAAGCGTGAGTTGATCGTGACTCCGGCCAAGAGCACGATCTTGTTCCTAGGCGACGGGATGTCCATTCCAACAATCACGGCCGCCAGGATCTTCGAGGGACAGAGGAAAGGACTCAGCGGAGAGGGACACTCGCTCTTCTTCGAGAAATTCCCTTACATCGGACTATCCAAGGCAAGCACAATACATTATATTCCGTAATCTTGCAGTGTATCAGTCATTTCATTCTGTTTATTCCATCTCAAGTTTTGATCATTAGAAATGAGGTTTGGTGCATTTAATGTGGATTCTCTGTCTTCATGCTTTGGTTGCAGTGCAAGCATTTTATCACTTGATGGAGAGGAAAAAAACGCCAAAAATGTGTTTCTTTCATATGTAGAGAGAACGAAAAAAAGGGTGAAAGTATATTGGTAAAGGGTGAAAGGGCATTAGAGTGGTCTCATTTAAAACATAGCCACTTACTTCCTCTCATAAAATTAAAAGTTTCCCTTGATAGCACACCAGGGAGACTCTGCCATCGAAATAGGCAGCAGCTCTGCCAATAGCATTATTACCACAGTTACCCACCGATTAAGGCAGGTCAACATGAGGTATTTTGCATATTACTCCGGCTTGTATCTCCTCCTAACTTGGACTTCAAAACTTGTATTAAACTTGGAAAAACAAACGCTGGAAGGGAATACGATAAGTGATAGTTACAAAGAGGCCTTGGCAGTAGGTGAACGAGGACAATCAAAGGAAGTCCACGAAAAAATAATTATTGACGAGAAGTTTTTAATCAGAATTTCCTAGATGAGACGAAGTTTTGAATGTGTACCTCAAGCAAATGTATGGAATTTCAACATATAGATAGGAATGTTGGGTGGATTAAAATTTGAAAGATGAAATCATTACCAAAGGCATATGCTTTAGGTTTATTAGTACCTAAAAGTGATCTAAAGGCAAGAAACGGGCATTCGATCTACATCTGGCTCACAGTCCTGAGGACGATGACCGAGTCGGACATCGAAACGTCGGCAGTTATGGTATTCCTGACCCGGTGGCGATCCCGAGAACCCTTCACTAAATTAGTGGAGAAAATAGGGTATTTTTAAGTCGCTTCAGGCCTATTTACTGTTAATAATGCCAATAAGATTCAACCGCGAGATATTTTCGATTCACCTTAATTTTTTCTCATATCATCTCCGAAAACTGAACACAGGTAATATTCCAGAACGCTACCAAAGCCTTAATCAATCCTCGGTGGCTACTTTGGCATTAAGACGCCTCAATCGAGTCCTGATGCTCGATTAGACTGCACTTCAAAGTTGATAAGTTGAGCCATAATTCCAATTGAGTCGGCAAGATCCAAGATGTCCGCTGCCACCGCCTCACGTCAGTGAAATAAAATATTTCCATTAAGTAACAGAGTTTAGATAAATTTACCGAGGGAAAAATATGTTTTGAATGCTACAATAAGTGTTTAATTATGCTACAAACATAGGTTTACAATAAGTTTTGAATTGTAAATTATTGTATATTCCGTGAAATTTAAATTACATACCTAATTAATTGGATCTAGATTTTTATATATAAATTCTGTATATCATTGTGAAGAAATGGATTACATTTTAACGAATAGTACCAATGCACAATTTCATCTTGTGATATTTAATCATGCTGATACCTCATTATAAATATTTGAAAGGTGTGAACAATCAAAATTGCTTTTGGTGTGGTGACGTCATATTCGAAGACAATAGTTATTTTTGCCAACATTGACATGCTCTTTTCTGTAATTTTTCAATAGACTTACAGCGTGAGCGACATGGTCACAGACTCCGCTGCCTCCGGGACGGCTTACTTGTGCGGCGTGAAGACGAACCAGGGCGTGCTGGGTCTGACTGCGGCCGTGTCCACGGGAGACTGCAAAGCCTCGCAAAACACATCCACTCACGTCCACTCCATCCTCAAGTGGGCACAGGTAACTAACTGTAGAATGAATACATCATACGGCTGCTGCTGGAAAAAATCAGAGAGATTATCACAGACTTTATGACATGTTGGACAACAAAATCGTGTACAATTACAGGCAAAAAGTACTAGCACTCCATTAAGGGCGAAAATCTCAAGAGTGAGAAATAATTTGCTTCGAACTGGGATGAGAACCCGGCTCTTCCAAACTCGCGCCTAATTACGGGTTGTTCCACGCCAACTTGGACTAGAGTTGACCGTTTCCCTTTCATATTTTGATGAGCTAGATTGGTACACATATTTGCCTTCTCAAATAAATAATATGATTTGAAATGCGAAATTCGGTAAACAGCTTTGAAATAATTTTTTTATTTATTTTGCTACGACGGTATTGGTTGTACAGTTTAATACTAATTTTAGATGATTAATAGATTCCTTATCAGTCTCGAACACCATAGAAAAAAATGTTATTATTTAAGTAGGTATTCTGCCGATAAAGTGGAATTGCGTGGAGTATTCAAGAAGAATTCTCGCAGTCTCCCCTCAGTTCATGGACCGTCACCTACAGTTCTCCCCTCCGTAAAGAGGGGTAGTATTATTCAAGGAATTAAGTAATGCATTAGCCAGCGGTGTACTTATTGATTGTCACCCGCATGTGTGACATGCTAAAATGTGTTGTTATGAGTGCTAAAATTCTGGAGAAGAAAAGTCATTTTCCAGAGGGAAAATCGAAGTCCGAATCTCCCAAATTATCTCCAAGTGCCACAGGGACACATCGTCTTCATCTATGGATAGCTCCACAAACTGAGAAGATGTCTCGGGGAGTAAATAATCTTTCGATCCCTTCCCTTTCCTCACCTCCACAGTCGTGTCTCCTCGGCTTCAAGCCTAATACGTCGGCAATAATCCACGAGAAAGTTGTCCAATAATAATTTCACCCCTAACACAATTTCTAACCATCCCCCTCCACCTCCGAAACAATTGAAAAAGAAGGACCGTCATATTACAATAGTGGTATTGTTTTCAACAAGCATATTTATTGAACACTGGACATAAATTCAGTGACAAGGACGAGAGCGGTGTACGTAAGCTGGGCTGTAACACATCCGACTGTTATTCTGTGCATGTGGGTCAAACTGGATGTTCAATTAAAAGAAGGGTGGTGGAACATTTCAAGGGTTGGATAAGAGGTGATACCGCCTCATATTTTGTCAAATATTTGTTGGAATCTAAACGAAGGCGTGATTTTAACGTCAACCCTCTCCACAACCAACGCTAAGGGAAAAATATGGACTTTTTGGAGCTGTTTTTTAATTTTCTCTGGCATATAAAAACATATATGTGATACAAATGACATTTTGTACCCTTGCCACTCCTTACTGTCTTCTACCCTGAACTTCAAACCGAATACGTCAGCTCCTTGCCCCTGGAAGTGTTGTCCAATGTTCCTAATACCCCCTAATTCATTTCCTAACCAATAACCTCCACTTTTAAAAAAATGTATGAATCAGCTCGCGTCATGCATTTGAAAATGAAATAAGTTGCCGAAACTTAGGTTGGGTAACAATAAAATTCTTTGGATCTCAAAAACGTTTCTCTGTCATTATGTAATCCATTTCACGGCTCAACACAACATCACAATTTACTCTTAAGATCGTCCGCTACATATCCTCATTGCTATACCATTCTTCATTTATGGAATCGGAACCAACACCCATGAAAATTTCCTCTTCCGTCTTTTTTCAAAGAAAAACTATGTCATTATTACCGCAGTGGGCAATTACGCAAATTAATCACATTTACTTTTATAGTATTTTATTACAAATTATTTGGGAAATATTTGCCTGAGCTTTCTGTTCCTCCTGATTTGAGGGTTAGATAGAAGATGGGACTTAGTAGTCCAAATCTCGCCCAATAAAGTCGAATTATTATTATTGTTGTTGTATGTTTTCATTATAATTTCACTTCGGTATTGTATTTTCGCTTCTTATTGCCAATAGAGTTGTGCCAGGTATATTATTATTGTTTGAGCAGAAATTTTTGCAAGTACTATTAGTATGTATTTGCTCTAAAGGTAAACCCATAACATACACATACTTCATTCATTCATTCTCGCAGACCATTCCATCGCCTGCATGACAAGTGATTAACTGACACTATATGCCTATAAATGATTACGAATTGACCACTTCAATGCCTTTCTTCCTTTCTGTCCCCGCTCGGGCGATGCCTCCGCGCAGGATGCTGGGATGAGCACGGGCGTCGTGACGACGACACGCGTGACGCACGCGTCGCCGGCCGCTGGCTATGCGCACGTGGCCAACAGGGACTGGGAGAACGACGCCGACGTGGCGGCCGACAAGCAGGACCCGCACGCGTGCCCGGACATCGCTCAGCAGCTCGTGCACGGAGACACGGGGCGCAGGCTCAACGTGAGTGCATTCATTCATCAGTCACGATCATCAAAGAGAGATTCGCACTGATTTCCACGGGAGGAAACATTTCACTGGGCGAGCATCGAACCGCGGACTCAATTGGACTACTTATAAGATCGTCTATGCTGCCACTTCACACGGTTTTAATCAATGACTGCAGCGCGATCCATATATTCCCAATTTTTGCCATAGAATATTATTATTAAACAAAATGTCAACGAAGTCAACTAAGTGGTTGGGCGGTAACATACAGCACGAAAATATACATGAAATTCCAAAATACAGTATAAATAATGTTAAATACAAAAAGGGCCTCCAAATTAATTTTTTTCAGCCACGTCTTAGAAACCCGAGTATTAATTGGGAAGGGCTCCAATATTTCCTATTTCGGGTAGGTAAACCATTCCAGTGTTCTATGCCCCGATTTAGGAAGGAAAAGTTAAGCGTATTTTAGAGCTGCCTCGGAGGCTCCGTCTTAAAATTATGATTCTACCTCGCCAACTAATTAGGCCCTTTCAATCTGTTAGAAAAGTCCCTCCACGCAGGATCACCAATGTAGGCTTTATAGATACCCTTAATTCGTGCTTCTCTTATCCATGACTCTAAATGATCTCCAGAACAATAATTTTAACATATCTATGTAATACTTGCCTTTCTTTAGAAATTCATTAAAAATCATTCAGCTAACAATAATAGGCGAATTTTAGTCAGCAGTTTGATCTCCCTTTACAGATGAGGATCTCAAACTTAGAATATTAGCCACTAGCACTAGCCAGGAATAGGGTACAAAATTATGAATTCCATAGATAATTTCAGCCTATAGAATTTCTGTTTTTTAAGTCCAACCTATGTTTTATTTTAGCATCGATTTGGGATCGATCTTCCGTCAGCGTCTCGAGTGGCGACCATAGTAAACTCCTCTAAATGCGTGATGGGCGACAGAGCACTCAATTTGCCAGTGGAGATTGCCTCGAATATTACTCCTCTGGTGTAATATTCGTGAATGGAACGTTCGACTTTCCGGAACACTGCACCGATCACTAAGCTCTAAGATCATATTGTATCATGTTGGGCACGATATGGTGGAAGTTCTTAATATTATTAAAATAAGACATTGCATTTTTTTACACAGAGTTTTATTATTATACACTACGCGTTTCACCTCTGCAAACAAGACTTGATACTGTTATGATGATGATAATCGAAACGCGTTGTGTGATAATAAAACTCTGTGGAAATATTGCAATGTCTTATTTTAATAATAACTCTAAGATTATGTTTATCCACATTTTAAATAATAGTTCACTAATGAGTTTGAAAATGTTACTTTGTTATCGCAATATACTGACTGGTGATAAAATAATAAGGCTTTCCAATCAATATTTTTTGGAAATGTAACTAGAAAATCTCAAATTATTATTTGCTGCTGTGGCAAAACCCAATCATGCAGAGGCTGCGCACAGAATGATTCGTGTTTTTTTGGCAAAAAACTGATGGAAGATGAGTCTGAGCATAGAAATTCCAAAAAATATAAAACCAAAACAAGATGACACACTGTTCTCTGAGAATTCAACCAATTCATACCGAAACATTTCACTGCTTTCTACGCGAGGGAGCCCATGTACGTTATCCGATTGATGACGACGATACGCTATTGGATTAGATCTAATTGAAAAACGTATATTTTTTCATAAATTTTCACGTGATATGCTCCACATATGATAAGAGATAGTTTTCAACCATTTTTCTGCATAATAAAACGTTATTGTACTTTTCCACACGATTTAATTAATACGACCGGTTTCGTCGCAGAGGCGACATCATCAGGTACAGAAACCGTTATAATAACAGTTATTTTGTTCTTGTTTATCTGGTTGCTATTACGTTGGTAGGGGAGGGTTGCGTTGGGGTTGGAGCGTCACTCAGCTTCAGGGGAATCTCCAAGAGCGGGGAATAGTTTACAAAAATATTTTCATTTGCTAAAATTCCATTTTTTATATGCTTCCTTATCTCCAACTCCTCCAAGCAGTCCATCCTTCTTCCCTTTCCCTCAAGGTGGAGAATTTCCGGAACAAAATTGCTCCTGTGGTCACTCTCCCATAGATGTTTCGCGCAATGCGATTTTTCTAACTCCCCGTTTCTCAAATGCCTTCCGTGTTCCTCTGCTCTTACTCGGAACGAACGTCCAGTCTGGCCTATGTAACAGGTCTCACAGTCACTGCACTTGAGTCTGTAAATGCCACTTCTATCATTTAAGTCAATTTTATCTTTTGTATTGCATAATAACGCCCTTAAGTTAGATGTGTTATAATATGCTATTTTAAAGTCTTCTCTGGGAAAAAGGTTTGCGGTTGCCTGTGAAATATTTCCATAATAACTCAGTTTGCACCAGCGTTTCTTATGCTCATTATGAATGGATGAATGGTATATCATTTTCTGTGCCCGGAGGGAGTATTTCTTCCTTAACAATTTATCTATGACACTTTCTTCGTGTCGTATTAACTAAATCGTGTGGAAAAGTACAATAACGTTTTATTATTAAGAATGGATTTTCACAAAGTAAAGCCAGAAACAATCAAGTTCATTTTTCTGGAAATATAGAAGTAGCATTTGATCTGAATTGGGCGTTAGAAATAAAATACACGCCTGCGGGAGGCAGGATTCCCATTTTAAAGGGGCTCTCATAATCCATGAAGGATGGACACTTTCTCTACTCATCGCACATAACGCAGGCGAAAGTTCGATAAAAAATCTTTGATAATATATTTCCTCAGATTACCTATTTTACTCGATGGCTCAGCCAACCAGCTTATGTGAGTACCAGCACATCCATAGCCAGCGGTGAAAGTAGATACTGAAGAGGCTACACCCATGCCGCTGGTCGGAAACACGGATTGCAGTTGAGCACTTAATTGGAGGAACCGGCATCGACTCATAATTGTCGTCACGCGATGATGGGGTGAATACCGACAACGCAACGGTGCGATTCCGACATTGTTTTTGATGAGGGTTACGGTAGGTGGTGGGAAGCAGGAGAATGAATAACGACAACTCTTTTACCAGTGTATTGTACACTCCGACTCAAAATTTCAATTCACTTGACACATTATTCCCCAGACCATATGTAGGGCTTTTAACTTCGTTTTTTTCGTATTTTCCGGTTTATTTTGGCCTAAATAAGGAGAATTTTTCAGAATAAAAAAATTATTTTCATAATATTATATGATTTTTATAATGCTGCGTTTACGCAACGAAAGGAAAACTCAGGTAAATAAAAATAAAAACAAAGTTATTAAAACTTAGGCTGCATCTTTTATTTTTCATCATGATTTGCATACTCGACATCTTCGCCGAGGGTTATCAGTATTCCTTAAGATAAGTTGCCCTATTCTGTCTTGACGGACATGCTGGGGTATGTCATTTTTCCTAGGGTGTCCCGCATGTGCGCACCAATTTTTATGCCAAACGCCACCAGTCATCAAAATATAATTATATACATAAAAATTTTGGTGAAAATGACAAAAAATGAACTAGAGATACTTTAAAAAAGTCAGTAAATCGAAGAAAAAATTATTCTGAATTAGAAGCTTGTTCTGAGAATTAGGATTCCATTATGTTGCGTTAACGCAACGCTGGGAATTGATGGGATAAATAATGCGGAAATGGAATTAAAACATATTGGTGAATTAAAATTCACGGACAATTTTCCACAAATTCAGATTTGAAGATCATGAAAGATGTATTGAATAGTTGGTGGTGAATTGAAATGATAGGTCGACCTACCATACGCAACCCGGTCGATGCACACGTTGACTCAAAGCTCAGACGCGGGTCATTGGTAAGTGCTAGTCAAGTGTTAGATCATATTCTATAGATATGTAATGTAGGCTTAAAATGCGTGGTTATATAATGTGATTTAATCTAAACATACCGTAAACAGATAAACAATGCTTTGATAAATGTAAATCCATGTCTTACCTTTCTCTAACTGTTAAATTTCAACTTTGGATACCTTTCGCTAGGTCCTAATACATTGTTTCCCAACAACATATAAACGGTGTTAATCGCGCAGGTTGTCATGGGCGGTGGTCGTCGCAACTTCCTCCCCAAGGACGCGAAGGACGAGGAGGGTCGGAAGGGGAAGCGGTTGGACGGCAGGAACCTCATCGCGGAGTGGCTCAAAGAGAAGTCCCACCGCGGACTCAGGAGCCTCTACATCTGGAACAGGGACCAACTCAAAGCAGTCGACGACAAGACCACGGACTACCTGCTCGGTGAGATACCAGATGACACTCCTTACACTATTCCCATTGATCACCATTAAATTGTCTAAAAATGTTTGTAAAAGTTTATACCACGACCATTGGATTGGAATAAATCGGCATTTAAATTTACGGCCAATGGGAAGCGCCGGTTCATGAACCTTTTTTGTCAGGGGAGGGTGGAATGGGAAGCTCCAAAGAGATTTTGACTCCCTAGATAATCTACTTTTTCGTGATTTTATAAAGAAAAAATGTTTTCAAATGGAAGAATGACAATTTTCATGTTTTCAACTCCAACTGTGTGATAAAAACTGCATCTGAACGAATTTGCACACAAACATCAAATGCAAGTGGTATATTTGGGGTTAAATCTTCGCCTGCGTACACGAATCCATTGAGTTCTGGTCCCGCCCTAGAAGGTGGTCAGGGTATGGATAATATTGTTGTGCACTGTTAACCTTGGAGTCCCCTTTGTGAAGGCCGCTCTTTAATGTTTACGGGGAAGTTGGATATTAATAAATGAATATGGCACGTGATACCGATTATAGCCAAAATCCATTATGATGTTTATGTCCATCATCCAGAACAAAATGCGAGGTAATTTGTTTTCTAAAAACTTACCTGAATTCAACTGAAAACATTATAATATACCTATAGTACGGGATATTCACGTTACACCTAATTCGAAGAGCAACTCGAGTAGATGAAGATAAAATTACGCCAAATAATCATAAATGCGAATTGAAATCCCATTCCAAAAGCTGGTGACTGCAGCAGATGCCAATCTGGATGTAAAAACAGTCATTCAAAAGAGGCAGAAGCATGCAAAGTTACCTCCACAATCGAATTGACTTTTTAACGGCCAAATGATCTATTTCGTGGGCACGACTATCGAGCATTGACGACCCGTACGTTAAACTCGCTTGCTTGCTCACGGCAAAGCTTTCCATGAAACCCTGCGCTGTAACGAATACTCAGCCAAGAGATACTTCGAGAGCAATTAAAGCAGCGAATAAAACAGTAAGATATTTTACTTTAAAAAACTATGGTAGAAGGTCATTAACTTGCTTTTAATGCCATTTAACAGGGAGGCACCTTTTTCAAATTTCCGTATGCTACTATCCATGATTATTTATTGCCTTTTGCTAAGATTCCCTTGGATACTAGTCACGAGATCATTAAGGTGGCCAGCGGAAACTTTCACTGGCTGATTCATAAAACTATTTCACGAAAACAGGGTCCGTTATTTTCCATAAAACGAAGTTTGATCATTTACTTAAAACCTGAAAAGTTTCGGACGAAAAGTTTTGTTATCGAAAACTGAGGAAAATAGCAAATAAAACTTTCATGATAATAAATTTCCAAAGAAAACCTCCGCTTAGCCATCAAAGCACGGTGAGATTGCTTCTATGTTGTCCGGCTAATCTGTGTATCTATTTCGTTCATTATCCTGACATGACCTTGATGAATGCGTGTGACAGTCCCCGTGCTGTATTTTAATGGTACCACAACGAAAGCAAGATGGCTAATCTTTATTATTTTGCGTGGGTGTGCTCATGCGGGCTTATGAGTCATTGCACTGTGTTTCAGGAAAAGAGAAATGATCCATTAAATGAGCAGGTCTCTCATGAGCAGATCTCTTGGACAGAAAAATGGCTAATCATACCGTCCGTATCACTAAAAACCCATTGGCCTGCATTCTCCACTTATTGTGTTTAATTTGCTATACCGTGAATAAAGAGGACCGAATGTACAGACTGTCCCAATGATAAACGTGTCACTTTTGGTCCCTAATTTCAGTCACTTAGAGTCAAGCCATTTAGATTAAATTTACCACACACCAGAAAAGTGTGCATGATACATTTAATGTAGACGAAAATTTCGTTTTGACGAGTCAAAACAAAAAATTTGATTTCGCCCTACGGGGCCAATGTGCATATCACCTTATATCAATGGTTAAAAATTCCAAGGTAGAAAAAAGTCTGTATTTCTTGGTGAAAATGTCATTTCCAAAGATTCGGGCACGTGAATGGCAAAATTTTGAACATCGCATTTTTCTAGAAGGAATCCAAGTGGACAACTGTTTGAGAACTTATGTTTATGCAAAATGTTTAGTAAAAATCCGAAAATCATCGCTTCAGTAGTTACTTATGTTTTTAACAATTTATTGTTTCGAGTATAAAAAATAACACATTATGATTTTCATTTTGACACTTTATTTGCTCACCAATGATTAAAGAATATTTGCTAAAAAAATCTAGGGGGTGGTCCTCCATTTCGGAGAGAAAGAAATAATTGAATCTTTCTGTACAATTAACGTTCGGAGTGCATTGGAAACGAATGCTCATTTGGAGACGGATAAAAACTTTCCATTTTCCTTGTTTTTTTGCCCTTTTTACGTTTGAATTTCTACATCCACAGGATAATTACAAGGTCTGGAGCTAAAAGTGCATTCATAGTCCAGTAATAATGACCTATCGCCTGCGACCGCTAGAAGCGGCAGAAAATCTAATTTTTTAAGCATATATAAATAAATGGTGGCCACTTAATTTTACTTTTGTAATAGTATATTTAATGTTTACAAGCGAATTGACCGTATGCACATATCATTCCTGGGTTATCGTCAACTCAGTGCAGAAATTAGACATTGCAATATTTCCACTGAGTTTTATGATGACACTACGCGTTTCGTCGTTACAAAAAACATTATCAAGTCTTGTTTGCAACGACGAAACGCGTAGTGTATAATAATAAAACTCAGTGGAAATATTGCAATGTCTAATTTTACTAATATTAAGAACTTCCACCATATCGTGCCCAACATCATACAAGATATCAGTACAGAAAGACTAAATCCGACAACTCAGTGAAATACAAAGTAACACTTCGCGATTGGTCAAAAAATAAAAACCGACCAGAAAGAAAACAATAAAGAGCTTTCACACGAATGTGGTTAGGAGTCACTATAGACTCGAAGGATACGAGCAAGGCTTGAGTACATATTTATGAATAGATATCTATCAGATGTACATGGAGAACAATATACTAGAATCTCACTATATTTCAAGGTGCTGCAGAAACGATATAAAAAGAGAGAAATTTTTCCGAACGGATATGTATGATGGGAATTCGCGTTTCCCTTGAACATTAAAGGACTTTAATGGATGCGAGATGGAACTTCGTTTTGAGCACTTTCTCCTCCACTTCTTATATTTTACTTCTGTTTATTTGGTGTCCATTCGCCACGCGCGACCATTGAGGTGGCCTGCATTGGGGTAGCATGTAGATGAAATCCATTAGGTATCACTGTGATATCACTCCGCTACTTATTTACCACCCATTCCTGAATTCCATTTGGCTGGAATGAAGATTTCTCCGAACATTTGCATTCCTAATTAATGCTGACGTAACGATATCTATCCTTTTTTTCTAGGTTTGTTTGAGTCCAGTCACATGCGCTACCACTTGGAAGCCAACCCTTCCACGGAGCCCACCCTCGCCGAGATGACGTCAACGGCCATCAAAATCCTTAGCAAGAACCCCCGGGGATACTTCCTCTTCGTCGAAGGTCAGTCTCTCTCTCTCTCTCTCCCATACTATCTGTCCAACCATTAATCACAAAATAACGATACTCAACAAATTGAAAGTTCACAAAAACTTATTTCCCGAAAACCCATGAACTGCTCATGCATTTCGACCTCCCGAATGCGAACATCATACTCGAAATGTATTCAAGATGGGAAGCGTGGTTGCTTAGTGGCTGCAGTGTTTGGCTGCTGATCCGGGGGTCCCTGGTTCAAATAACGGCTTTCACTCTCAGATATCTACCACAAAAGAAAATCCTCGAACTTCGAGGTGGCTCAGGTAATGGAACTTGCCTCCCTAATCTGTGCGTGCGAAAGGCACACGCTTGTGACCCAGTCCAGGGTGAGCTCTACCCTCACCTAACAAAATCAACCTTTGGGTCGATTCGCTGGGTGAGTGAGTGAGAGATTGCATTCACTTTAAAATACCATTCTGAAAAGATAGGAATCGGGCGGGTATGAAACCATCTAAATCCGAAAAGGCACTAAAATGTACGATAGTTTTGTACAATAAAGTTTAAGTTCTTATACTTTATCTTCTTGTATGAGAATTGGCTGTTTTCTTAATCCGATAAAAAAATTTAAAAAACACATTATAAATTGGCTGTTAATCAAATTAGAGGGACAGAGGAGTAAGTAACGGGTTGGCTTCGGGTGCGGCAAGGATCCCAAGATGGGAATCCCATTGAGGGATCAGTGGGTGTCCATAGTGATGGAAAAATCTCCTTCTCTAATTATCATCTTCCTTCCCGTATTTAGGAGGACTGATTGACCACGGGCATCATGGCGCCAGGGCGCAGTTGGCGTTGGACGAGACGGTGGAGTTCGCGGATGCTGTTAGGACGGCCTCTGTCGCCACTTCGGAGAAAGACACGCTCATCGTGGTCACGGCCGATCACGCCCACACGATGTCACTCGCCGGATATGCACGACGCGGAGGGCCCATACTAGGTGAGGCATCACACTCCGATCTAAGGATACAAGCGAAGAAGAATACAGACCGCATTGCACACGATTTCAAACTCTCTCTCTTCCATCGAATTCCTCACTTGTTCAACTCCCTGGCCATAAAATACCAACACCAGAATCCTTTAAACCAATCAATTTTCAGAAATCAGTTTTATATATTCCTAAGACCTAAAATTAATCCATACGGTGACTTTCCTCTCTACCCCTTGATTTATAAATCCATTAAAAACATCGAGTTTAGTTTGTCAATTTGGGCGATTACAGAATCATTCTTGGCCAACTTACTGGAATTTGATGGAATAAAAAACACTAATCATTATGACGCAAAGAGCCTTCTAAATACACAATGACATTACTCTCAGCATTATAATGTTAATTTCGTTTTTTTTCCTTTGACAGGCATCGCCGGCCAGTCGAACAAAGACAAACTCCCATACTCTATTCTGGCGTACTCGAATGGACCAGGCTACAAGAAACCCAACTTCCACGGAAAGCGTTACGACATCTCTCATGATAACACCGGTGAGTATCTTCGTACGGAAAACATTACGGCATCAATAAGAGCAAACCTTCATTTTTATGAAATATTCCAAAAATTCGCATTTCAGTCGCCGTAGGAACTCTTTAATCTTTTGTGAGCTGTCTTTCCTAGGGGAGAAAATTCTTCCTTCTCCCCGAAGTGCTTGTGGCGGAGCCAGGTATTCCTCTTGAAGAAAGAAAAGTCCTCTCGTAAGCAAGGGGTACGACTCTTTGGCAAGGCCTCGTGAATTATTCGTTCACCCTCTCAATAAAAGCACGGCGAACAACGAAGGAGCCGACCAGAAGACAGTAATGGGGGCATCGCATCGGGGGTCGATACAAGCGCATGGGACGCTAGAGAAGCAGAAATAGTGACCGCATGGGCAATTTAGGCGCCAATTGCAAAATTAAAAAAACACTCCTCTTTGTCAAGGTGACGCTAGGAGATTGTAAGCGTTGGTACTCAATGAAACAGTTGGAGAGAGTGAGAACCGGAGAGTTGCGTGAAAGACACGCGTGGTGGCGTGCAGAAGGAAAGTGATGCGTGATTGGCAAAGGGGTGTCACGGAAATGTCATCGGGGCATCACTTGAGGACTGGTAGGTTTATGCATACGTGCGTGTTGGATCAGTGAGAGAATTTAAAGATCTTGTTGGTGTGGCTGTGTTATGTCCGCTTCGAACCACTCAGTTGCTCAAAAAATTTAAAAGGGTAAAATGTGTTAAGCCTAAGAGCGAGCCTGAAGCGGAGTAAATTTCTTGTTTTTGTAGTGTGTGTTTAATTTTTACTCGTAGTAAGTGAAGAAAATGTAATATCTTGTGCATTTCTTGAGTTGATAAGAGAAGTAAAGAATTGTCAGTATGATTATCATTTAAGTATTCTATGGGCCAACGTATGTTTGCATTGAGCATTTTGCTGACCACCCCAGCCAGTCTCCCCTCCCTTCATGGGCGTATTACTTCAATTCACAATGAGGCCCCTAATAATAACTCCCTCTCATTCCATTATAAAATCCCATTCTCTTCCTCCCTTTCCCTCGTTTACCCAGTATACCCTCCAAAACTGTTTTCAACATCCCCTCCCCGCTAAGAACTCGCTTCATCCGTACCATCTGTCTCCTCCGCATCTCATCTAAAAGCTGCCTATCCTCGCCCACCATGTCCAACACTTCGTCGTTTCTCCTCCCCTCTTTCCAATTCACCTTCTCCATTCTCCTTCAAACCCAAACATCGACGGCCTTCGGTCTTTTCTCGTCATCCTTCCAAAATGTCAGATGCTTGGCTAATTTTGAAATGCATTGCGGGAGGGAAGTTTTGTGTTTTGTGCACGCTTGAATTTATAAATGTGATCTAAGGAAATATTATATTCCGGACGATAAACAATAAAAAAGAAAGAAATTAACAAATGAAATTAAGGGACCGGATCGAATTTATCCCTCTCTTTCCGCTTTCGACTGCTCCTTCCAAAGGGGTTGTGTGGGGCTTATCTGTTCGCGAGAATTCAATTACGACATTTTTAAATCGCACTCGCAATAAAAGGGACGATCGGCGATGTTTGAAGCAGGTTATCAAGCGGAGGCTATTTCGTGCGCACTAATCCGTGATTCCCAATCGAACGGCAGGGATCAAGCCGATAAATGAACAATCGCCCTTAGCAATGAGAACGACGGCGTATTATTTCCATGCACGAAGTAGTCACACTATGAAATCTTGGACCTTACATTGTCCGAAATTATGCACAGCAAATCATAACCGAAGACAAATACAGTCTATCATTAAAAATGTACCACTAGCGATACTCTTCGAAACAAAATGAATTTATGTATTTACTACGGATATTTTTGGTTTTTGTGAGTATTTTAAACCCACAGAATATTTTGCGGTAATAGGAAATTGGTTCCTTTGTTCATTTCCCAACGCTTCTACAAGCAATTGAATGTTCACCATAATAGAATGCATTGTAAATTATATAGCCAGGTAACATGAATTTAACACATTCAAAGGGGAAATTTCCTTTCCAAGTATGACATGACCAGGAATTTTTTGGGGTGCCCAAAGCCTTCCCAGGGGATTTGAAAATAGGACTCTTCGAATTAAATTCCAAATCTGTAACCACTCAGACACATGCTCCTGTCAGTATATTACAAACAATTATTGTTATTAAATTGTTCAACCAGTTATGGTAGATTTCCTTGGACTTGTAGACTACGCCGGCATGTGTCCCTTCGGAACTTGGCATTCGCTCCCTCTTCGATAATAATTCACACTGAGACCTACTGTCTTTCATTCTACCTTTAAGTCTCTTCCTTCCCATCCCTCCTTCACCCAACATTCTTCCTTCAAACTTGGTTTTCAACATCTCCTCCCCTCTTAGTACTCGCTCCATCTATGCCTTCTGTCTCCTTCGTATCTCATTTAAAAGCTGCCTCTCTTCAATCACAGTGTCTACCACTTCGCTGATCCTCCTCTTCATCCACTTCACCTTCACCATTCCTCTCCACACCCGCATCTCGAATGCCTCCAGTCTTCTCTCGTCCTCCTTCCTAAGTGTCCACGTTTCTGCGCTGTAAAGCGCTACACTCTAAGACTCTTCAATAACTTTTTTTTTAAATTTTGCATCACAATCCTCTCATAAGGTCCTTCCTGTTCATAAAAACGCAATTCTCTTCCTCATTTCCGTAATGTCGCATCCGTTTTCCTCTAATCTAGCTTCTCAAAAAGTTGAAATGCTCTACCTGCTCAAGGTTTTGCCTACCTACGTTTTTCTTGAGACTCAGATTCCTAGCTCGCGATGCTTTACAAAACCGCATACATTTGATCCGATGCTTTCCGGGCGAATATATTCGAAAAAGGCTATTCGGGCTTCCAGCCGGGTGGTCTCTCTCCATTCTGCCGACGTTTCGGAACATCCTCAGGGCTGAGGATGGAACACGACACACATGAGGATGCAACACTTGGCTTTGACCGCATTAATTTGGTCTTCTTGCGATTAGACCAGACAAAACAAAAAACGACGTGAACAGTAAAATACAAGACTTCAAAAAATAATGAAGGGCCCTTTGTGGTATGAAATATGCGCACTTAAATATAATACCGAATGTAATTATCAAAGTCGTTCGAACATCTTGTCAATGAATGATGGTATACATAAAATAAAAACGTTTCCTTACTTATTGCGAACTATTCTCGGGTTGTCCACCGGTTTATCTGGTCCATTTATACTTACTAGAGACGACTACATACTCGACAATAATATTCAGGGGAGTGATCACTGCTGCTACGTCCGAAATGTGATAGCCGAATCGGTAATTGAAACACAGCGTCGGAGTTGGCCTGCTCTTCAAAATTGGCGCCAAGGGGACCACGGCTGAGCGTCCCATCCGACGGACGGATTGCTGTGCTTCCCATTGAGCACTTGAAGCAGTGATCGGGCAGTATCCGAAAAACACGTTCGATAATTTATACGTTGTATTCTCTCTCTTTTTTCTTCGTTGCAGATAACGTGAGCTACAGGTTTCCTTCGGTGGCGCCGATGGGCGCAGAGTCGCATGGTGGAGACGACGTGGCGGTGTTCGCCAAGGGACCGTGGGCGCACATCTTCAGCGGAAACTACGAGCTCAACTACGTCATGCATGCCATGTGCTACGCCAGCGGAATAGGACCCGCCTCCAACTGGTCATAGCCACGCTCAACACAAGGACTAGTCCCTTCCTCCAAACAACTCCTAACAAACAAAGACTGACAAAGAGGAGACCTTCATTGCGATCCTAACAACCCTGTTGTCCTCTGAAGACCCTACAGGGGAAAAAAAGAGTTGATACTTGCTTGCAAGCTTGGATGAAAAGTTTTGAGCGCGATTCCCCAAATAGTGTCGGCTATGCCCGTTGAATCCTGGAAATGCATCGAGATGCAAGACATATTCATTACCTCGAAAGAACGGCATAAAAGAGGTAACATTGCCCATATGGAAAGGTTTTTAGGGGTAATTGTGAGAAATTATTCTGTGGTGGAAATAAGCGAAACTTTCGAATTGCACTTTATAAATTATATGATGTTAACACGACCTAGGTTTCGATCGATAGAGTCATTTTCAGGTGAAAATATAGTGTTCCAGTCCAATATTTTAATTGGACTTCAACTCCCGAAGCCGAACGTGCCAAAATTAAAAATAATGAACTGAATATCGTAAGCTTTGTATATTTCTACCAATTGTATGCAATCATACGCACGGGTAAAAAAGGTATTAACACCGAGAGTGTATTTCATATTGAAAACAGTCATTTGTCCGGTATCGGATGTATAGATAACCTCGGTTGATTTCCCGGCAAAGCCAAATGATTTCATATTGGCGAATTGTTAAATGTCGAATTACCCGTACACTTGGACAACATTATGCACTCAGCAATACTCCCGAAAATTTGCTAATTTATGCAAGGCAATTCTTTTACTCCTTTTTTACTCTTACTAGTTCTTAGTTTTTTATTGGAATCACTATAACTATAACATTTTCCCGGGATATGGATAGATGCAGTGGCCTCTAGTTGGGAAGAATGATAAATGACCGTTCGGGCTGACATTACATAGATATTGACCGTTTATTTCTTCCATCATTTTCCCAGTTCTGCGAACTTGGTTCTTCAATAGTGAACGACGTTTAAGTGGAAGTATTAGAGTCCTTCACAATGACGGTTAAATAGACTGATAGACATACTATCGTAAGAGCCATGCTTTATAATAACAGTTTCAAAAGGCCATTTTAAAATGACGATTTGAACTATTTCTGGAGTTTTAACTTCTCGCAAGGGGACAGAAAAAAATTTCCATGTGAGGCCTTGATGTCAAATGCCACAAACACAAAAAGAGGTTCCATAAGGTCATAGTTTTCATGCTTAGCAATTGTAATGAATTCGCGTGCAGCTGCTGTTGATTTGAGGCTACGATATCCAGCACGTGTCACGCTTAAGGTCCATACGATTATATGGTAAAAGTTCCGTGGATAATATATACTGATATCATAAGAAAATATATTTTTATGATCTCACAATCAGTGTGCAGGGAAGGGGTGACGAAGATAATTTTGCTGATATCAATAGCAGTTTTTACTCATATCGAATCGCTGAAGAGAAACAATGAAAACAAACATGGCGGTGCGAACTTCGCCGTCTCAATGTAGACTGAAGAGGAGAGGGCGCGGGTGTTCGCAGAATAAAAGATTTCTCTTCCCGAGCACCATGAATAGTCGAGATCGTTTTCATTTCTAGCGAGCACTCACTCTCACCGCCCCACTCACTTGTCGCTTTCACTAAGTGCCTCTTTGCTTTCTTCAATTCAAGTGCCACTCTTGGGCGGAATCAAAAATCACCCTCGGGATTACGCTCAATTAATTTCAATGCCCTAACTTCATGAGGCCACCTTTACCTCTCCTCACGCGCAAAATAAACAAAAACTTGTACTTTAAGATATTCATTCCTAAAGTCTCCGACCTTCCTTCATAACTTTGTAAAGATAACCACTTCTTGACATTCCTCGATGAGGTATTTACCACAAATATAATCCAGGTTGGGTAAGACCACAGGGTAAGACACACTGTATCAGACGCAATAAAAAAGAGACTCACACGAATTTAAAGTTTGGGTGGATGTACCACCTTCCTCAGAGTGAGTAATAAGAGTCAAAACCTTGTCCTTACTCCAAAATTCTAAGGTTACTCTGGTTCCTAAACTCCTTGTTTTTAACTCTGAGGAAGTTGGTAGTGCCAACGAAAATTTAAATTCGTGTGGGTCTCTTTCTTATTGTGTTCTGCCCAAACTGGGTTATATTTGTGGTTTATAAAGATACAATTAAATGTAATGGTAGAGGTGGCTTCCTTTGAAGCAGAGAACTGATGGGGATTTTTTATTGTTTTTTAACAAAATGTAGTAAAGCTTCAACCCTTCAATTATGACAAGAAATCCTTTGCATAAAGGATGAAATTTACATTTGAATAAAATAAGTATGCGATTGAAGGTTTTAGCAATCTATTGTAACGATAAAACGTGTCTCAGAGATTGAATTAATTAGTCATTGAAAGCGCAGCTTAATCATTTAATTTTCCGATGCTCTTCTCAAATTATACCTACCATAAATACTTTTTTATAAATATGAAATCTTGAGGTTTTGGTTCTTTTGTACCCATAAAAATATCAATGCTGACGTTTCGTAAATTTATTTTACATTTTCAAAGCTAATAACAAAACAAACAAATCAAGAAAATGCGCATGATTTTATATTTATTAACTTTTAAATTTTAAAAATGCTTTAACGGATATTATATACACTGCAAAATTATTTTTTAATACTTGTCCCACTTTTTTATTTACTTTACCTCCCATATTTTACTATAATAAGCTTTGAAAATGGAAAAATAAATTTAGGAAACATTGACATGCATGTTTTTTTAAATCTAAAATGACCTGAGCCTCAAAGGTTTCATGTTGATAAAAACTAAAACAAAAGATGAAGAACAGTATAAATATATCATAAATACTCCTAAAACACGCAAATTCTAATAGTCAAACCATCCCAGTGACATGATGAAATATTACAACGGGTTAAATAAACATACGCTTGAACATTTCCAAGTAATTTTCTTTTCCTATGAGTTTTGATGATGAGCAGTTTATTTGCTGCCATTGTTACTCAGACAGCAATAGATACGTGAGGTAATAAGTTTACTTAAGATTTGATAGTAATCATGCAGAATTAGGACATCTATTACGGGCAATTATGAAACTCCGAGTTCATTTACACACAAAAATGATTTGATTATGACGTTGGGTTTACTGAAAATTCAACTCATTCGGCAATCGAATGTTTCTGGATGAAGTTGTAGACGCGCCCTGTTAAAAAAATAGAACTCATATACGCTGGTAAAAATGTTGGCGATGAAACACGACTACATTGTGAAAAAACATGTCTTCCCCAAGTGTCAAAAGAAAATGTTACAATCATGAGTATATTCCACTGTATTTCCTAAAGCAACCACCAAAACCGACCCACGAAGCGGTCTGTGATGAGAAAACTGGTTCTTGTGTTTTAATCATTTGATCATGAGTTTCCTTAATGGGAATTTCCACTGTAAAAATCAATTGTACATACATATTGATGCTATCCATTGGCACAAACTCTACCAAAGATAGCAGAAAGTTAACAATAAGTTTTGCAATAAAATATTTAAAAAATATTTCGATGATTGTATTATTCTCCTACCCTCGACCGTGTAAAAAACTCTCCTGTTACCATCAAAATTACCTGAATGGTACCGTAATCTAACGGGTAATTTTGTCCCAAAGCTAGAAAAATAGACTGCATCGCTACATTGCGAGTGTTCGAAGTGGTCCTGGAAAACGCGTTTTGAGAAAGAGGGTTAAGACGCCGTGGATATAGCCAAGTGGAGAAGACTTTGCAGAAGAGCGGACCCTGCAATAGCGCGGGACATACGCTAGGATGAAGAAGAATAAGTGGGATAGTATCACTCCTCAAGTTTTTGTCCAATGTGCACCAAATTCAGGGTACATAATTGCTTTTACACTTTGGACAATCAAGGATACGAGATCCGGGAAAGTGCCCAGTTGACAATTCAAACATGATATATACGGTACTTACCTAGTTTACGAATAAATAACTCAGTCGCCATGAAAGCCAAGGGAGACAATCAGATCAACATAGGTATATTGAGTTTGGGATGAACAAGGAACTCTAGTGACCAGGGGCGCAGCTGAGAATTAAGGGGCTTAGGCACAAGTAATACTTAGGAGTGTGGTGGTATTGCATACCCGCCAGGGTAAGCAGGAGTTGCGGGGGGCGTCCTCCAGAAAATTTTTTAAGAATAATGGATCAAAATAGCGAGTTTTACGGCTTTCTGAGGGATATTTGATTAATCCTAACACTATTCTATAAGTAATACTGATCCAATCAAATAAAGTGGATTAAACTTAAAAATTTCTCTGAGCTCTTGGGGGGGTTTTATCCTCAAACCCCCCCCCCTCGCTGCGCCACTGCTAGTGATAACATATCAATAATTCCTGCATAACTTCTTGACGGGCGAAGAGAAGATATTGAGTTTTAGAAGAAAATGCGTCTTTCATACCCGAGGGATATGTGAAGTTAATTAATTTATTTGAAACACGAGGCACCACCAGTCCTTTTATGAACACCACGGTCCAAGCCATCCCAGAACCCAACCTACTCCAGCAACATCCGCGTTCTTCGGCAGCGGCCAGCGGGTCTGATAATGCTGGAGTGGTTTGGGTTATAGAATGGTTTGAGGGCAATGCGTTCGTAAAAAGGATAGATACCAAAAAGCCCTCTGCGAAAAATCTCGTCCATATTTACTATATTTTTTGATATGTCTCCCATTCGCAACAATTGTTGATTCGATCGTCCATTTTGGTCTGTCATGGCTGCCAAAGCAATCGAGGACGGTAGCCGCCCGTAATCAAGCTAAGTACCGTATTAGTTATATTTTAATAGTCATCGCTCCAATGTCGCCCATATCTAGTATTGTTTAGAATGTAATGCAAGTGATAGGTAGATCCTAAATTTAGTGATCATCGAACCGAAATTGGAGAAATGACAATATCCTTATGTAACGAAACAAAGTTCAGCAAATGAAAAATTAACAAATGATTTTGAGATTTTATGACTGGATTGACGATCAAGACGTTTCTACAAGTGACATGTCTTCTTCTTCAGGGCGTCGTTCTCTATTCAAATGCACACACTCAATCATGAATGAAGCTGAAAAACGGCTGGAAGGCGACATAAAGTGGGAAAACTAGTCGATTTTCAAAACTACAGACGCACGGAGGCGAATTTTCCGAAAATCCAGGCCAAACCCACAAATGTGAAAGGAGTTGTAGAAGCTATTTTAGCTGGTGCAACCGGAAGCTGTGCGAGCTGTTGGCATGGTTACCACGTCTAATAAAAAATGGCTTCGCTGTGAATAGACAGACGCCGAAGAGTTGTGACGGCTGGGAGTGCTTTGGGAAAAGAGAAGAGAAAGTTCCGATCCGGAGGAGAAAAAGGAAAGAGGCGTCGCCGCGATATTAGGAGCCCGCCTCCGTGGTGAGGATAGGGTTGGAAGGGAGGGGATAGGGAAATCCCAATGCTGTCGTTAGGGCGGCGTGGGCCACTATTAGCGACACCATACTTCGATGTTTGTACGGAGAGAAAGATTTTCTTATAGAGGAGAAAAACCCTACGATTCTCCGTGGATGAAAAATGCTGAGGACAGTCAGCACAAATGCATTTTATAAGTTCGAGTCCTGAGGATTCGCAGGGGTGGGGGCCGGCCCTGGGATTTCCGTCCGCCCACCCTGGCCACTATCCGCCCCATGACAACAGATTACCTGCTATCATAGCAACCAAAAAATATCTTGTGCGGCAACAATAGTCGTCGGGGTGATCAAGACCAAGGCGTTAGCCAACAGTGCTGCAACTGCCTTGGTGACATTACGAATGGATTCAGTTTTAATGAAGCGGGCCACAGACGAACACACAAATCCAATCGCTCCGTGCCAAAGACCCAACTAGACGTCATCGTGAAGTCCAAAGGAAATGGACGGAGAAGGATGAAAGGACATCTCCTCAAAGAGCAGGGGCGCAGCCAGGAATTAAGGCTTAGGGGGGGGGGGGGGTTAGGTGCAACTAATATCGGGGTGTTTGGGGGTGTGGAATACCTACCAGGATAAGGAGTAGGTGCGAGATTAATAGATTGCGGAATTTTAAGATAAATGGTTCAAAATGGTGAATTTTACGGCTTTCTGAGGGATAACTTATTAATAATTACACTATTCTAATAGTAATATCAATCCAATTAAGTAAAATGGATTAAACTTAAGCATTTCTCTGAGCTCTGGGGGTTTAACCCTCAAAACACCCCCCTCGCTGCGCCACTGCCTCAATGGATGACACGACATCAACCCACCACCATAATAACATACACAGATGACTGAGTGAAAGGGGGTTTTGGCTCACATCTCGGGCGAATGCCACGAAAGCCACCCCGAAGGAAAAGAGTTGCAGTATAATAAGTGATTTCCAGTGAATACAGGGCGGCCTGCGTGGGGTTTTGCCGGTTTCCCTCACGTCTCGGGCGAATGCCAGGCCACGGAGCCATCCCGGAGGAAAAGAGTTCCAGCATGATTAAGAGTCTCCTATCGCTGCTACAAGATCATAAACACATTATCTAGACAGGATGAGATTACATATAGAAATTTTTTATGCATTAGAGTACGCGTTATGTATTTTCATACACTGACAATAATTTATAAACATCCCTGTACACTTGTGGCGTAGGAAATAAACGATTTTTTTATAAAAGTGATCTTGAGTTTTCATTACGCCTAAAACACCTATTGCGAAATCTCTTTGAGAATTCATGTCTTTGCCATCCAAATTCCACTATGTCAGAGAAGAGCCTACAATCACAAAAAACAAACTCTACTTGAGAGTACGAGGGTTTAAAAAAAATCACTGTTTTCAAAATTTTTTTTTGCTAGTTTTTAAATCAATAAGATTACCTTTGTTTTTCCATATATATTTTTTACTAGGCGACAGATTTTGACGAGGATCATTACTAACAGGTATTTTATTCAGGTATCAGGTATTTACATTTTTAACTTGTATTCGTCAAAACGTTTGTCATTACAGTGTATTGCATGTGTGCCGCGTGACAAGTGGTGAAATTCGCATTCGTAGCCACGAGAAAAACATCTCCTGGAGCGGGAATCGAACCACGGACATCTTGCACCGTGAGCATTGGTAAAATGCCACGGTAATTAAGGATACTGGATAGCGCAATGACCTGCGCAGTGGTCGGGAGGGCCAAAGAATCGTGGTTCGATTCCCGGTTCAGGAGAATATTAGCCAATGGCTTCAATAGGGTAGTTTCCTTCATCAAAGAAAACAAAAGGCAGTTATTACGATTCGTTACCCACCATTAGTGTATTCATAATGTACAAATTATTTGGTTTTATGTTAGAAATGCCAATTTAAACGAATGACAATGGTCAATTTTAACCTTATTTTAAAAAGGCAAGATCGGTGCCCATGCGATGCCACTCCACGTGACGTCACAGGGACCTAGTTTCTATACGAGTAGATAGGAGTTTTACATCGTCTGAGATTACCAATGCATGCATGAGGCACAGAGCTCAGGGAAACATCTCCTAATCACCTATTAAAACTGCCTCAGGTCAGAAAGTTTTCTTCGTTTGATAGGGTATTAATAATCCTTATTTAAGGCAAGTGCAAAACAATCCTTTACAAAATAGGGGGATGAACAGTGTATTCATCCCTTAAAAACTTTTCCATATCATATGTCATAAAAAACGAAGAAAAACGGTTATTTTAATGTTTTTTTTTCAATTTTGAACCCCAAAATCTTTTCAACCCCAGTGAAGTTTGTCTCTCTCTTGACCCTGATAGCCTTAAAACGTAAGTTTTTTTTCAATCAGGAGCAGATAACATGAGTAAAAATTCCTTGAAAAGCGATAAGTTAAGATAAGGGGTTGTTTACCCCAATTTAGGGGTTGCATGAAAATGGAGGGTGGTAGAAAAAAATGGAGGTCATTTTCGGATTCAGCGACCCAAAATTAGCCATAAACACCCTAAATTGTAGCCCGGTATTTTTTGAACTATTTTTTTTGCAGACCAGCACTATTTCTTTTTGCTTCATCCATCGCTGATTGTAGCGCTAAACACTAGTGAGTGGTGGACCTTCTTCACTCCTTCAAGTCTATGGTTTCCTAATGTATCATTGATCTTTTCTTTTCTAATAATTTTATTTTTTTATTGCAAACTTGATGGATTTTAAGTGTGGCTGGTTATTTTATATAAGTATTCTTCTTTTCCATTGGGCAATACAACTTGCTAAACAGTAAGTGCCATCCAATATATCTATAGACAAATTTTCATTTTTTTGTTGCAATATCTTCGTTCAATTTTAATCCAAGACCTCCATGAATAGATTGGCTATCTTGAGGAAAGCGCGACACATTTCTGTGCCAAGAGTTTGTATGTAATAATGGTCAATTTACAGAAAATGTTATGCACCGTGTGAAGGTATTGCTATAGTAAAATCCAATTTTAGGCAGCTGCCCACCCTGAAAATAGATATTGCTTATTTGTTTAAATGGCAATTTTCTTGGAAGGGCTTGTCACTGGGCAAAACAGCAAATTTCAATTTGGAAAATTCAACGGGCTTGGAATGCATGCTGATTGCAGGGAGGGCTGTGTTTAAATATTTACAATTCCATAATTATGTATCTTGCTCCTTTGAAAACTAGGTATTCCTTCAGCAGGTATTATATTAGAGTGGGTAATATTACTGCTACTGCTCAAATTTCAGTTTATTAAGAGTTATTAATTTTATTGTAACTTTTGATGAAAACCTCATGTTTATTTTAATTCATCACATTGCACTGATATTCTTCAGCCCTCTGATTCTCCTCTACTTGAGCTACGATCTATTCACTTTATGTTTTCGAATGAGCTTTCGTGAGAGCCCAGACACTCTTTGAAGGCTTTGCTGTTGTAGTGGGGGTAGTACTGAGAGATAGATAGTGGAGGAGTGAACTTAAAATTGCCAAATGTGCATGGCCACCCTAGTTTGTCACTGAAAACGTGTGAGTCATGGGTGGCCACTAACAAGATACCTACTCATTTGGGAGCATTGTGGATAATCCTTTCACGGAAGCCCATGACAGTGTCAGCTATCATGATGAATGAGGCACAGTTGGTGAAAGGCATCTAAGATACAAATGCGTGAGGTTTGGCAATACTGCTCCATGAGCAGATTTATGATATTAACTCGACAAAGGTCTGATTGTGAGAGCAAGTGACTGAGGCCACCCCTGCTGTATGCTGATTGGCAAAATAGCAGATATTGATAATGTGGTGCAGAAATTGATTTTTATATCATAAATGGCATTGTCTTGTATTTTACGTAGGTAATTGCTTTAATTAAAAACTTGTTAAACTTTGCATTTGATTTGACTATATTTTATTACGATAAAAGTAAAGGTAACTCAAGGTATCTTTTGTGGCCCCCTTGAGTTTTTTCTGTATCCGCTACTGTAGAATGCTTGGTCTCTGCTGCGCTTCTTCCATCTCAGATAATAGTGCTCCCAACGTAGGCTCAGTTATTGCCAATAACTTAAGCCTTAGCATTGTGCCTCTTTTCTTCTTCAATACAAACTGGCCTCCTGAGAGGTTTGCTTGAATATTTCTGTTATTCTAACTCTTATTCATGGAAGTATTTTTAAGGCATTGATTGCATCTAATGTATTTTATTGAGCCACAGTTTATTAAAATATGTATTTAGGAAAAACTGTTTTGGCTCTGGGGTAATTACAACTCTTACATCCATAGGCAGATCTAGGGGATGCGTGACCCCCCAACAGACCCTTAAAAACAAGCAAGATTTACCATTATTATTGCGTCTGTTTTGTATTACGAGGTATCCTTGTCCCCCCCAGAAATAAATCATGGATACGGCCTTGCTTGTGCCCCTCCAGAAAGAAATCCTGGATCCACCCTTGCTTACATCTCCCTAAAATGTCATTGAGAAAGGGAATTATAGGTACATAGTTAAAACTTTTTTATCTAGATATTTATACACCCAATTAAATATCTGGAAAACTGTAACTGTGAGTGTTCATTTATGGTAACTCAGTCAATATTCTCTTACTGATCTCCTGATAATGAAGAAAGTTCTGCGGTATCAACTTTATTTTAAATAGAAAATTAAATGATTTATTAATCAGTGCGCTAAAATTTGTGATATGTATAGTAATGTCAACTTCAAGCTACGTAATAAGTTTTATGAGGTTGGAATTCTTTGGAATGGCTTTTGAAGGTAGGGTAGAGGTATATCTGATGTTGCAATTAGTGTGATTTGATTTGTTTGTTTAGTGTGCTCTGAACAAAATGTACCGAGTTTATTCATTGGATATGGTGTTGCACTGGAAATTCCCTGAACTCAGAATCCAATTAGGGATCCATTGGTGTTTGAATCCAGGGCCAGATAAGTGGGGCCATCCACCAAGCATGAACATGTAAATTTTCTCCTTTGGGAGATAGATCTCACAGAATTGGAAAAACTTTGGAGGAGGAGATTCGATTTATGTGAAGCTCTGTTGTTTTTTGGTTAACATGTAGTCGTCAAAATTGATGCTAGTAAATGGTTAACACTGCTGATACAAACACTATCTGCTGGCGTTGTTAATGTAGCTCTGAATATAAACAGTGGCACGCCTTTCCTGTTGTTACTTTACCAATTGCAACACTTTGAAACAGTGCGCCTCCCACTACAAAGGGCACAACACATCTGAAATCTGGCCCTGTTTTAATCTGGGTCTTTGTAATGCGTAACTTATATATAAGCTATTGCATCACCCGAATCCATGAAATTGAAATCCGTTTGAAAGTGATGGAATCATGGCTCGAGCACTGATAGCCAAAACTCAAGAGTAAAAGACACTTCCATACAAAGTGCCCCAATATGTAATCTCTATAATTCTCTGTCAAAACTTAGACCAGTCAAAGTGCCAATTATAGTGACCATTTCACTTGCCATCTCTTTACCCAAAGTATTTACAGGGTATATTTAAGTTACTTGACTCTGTTAGTGCCATAGGTAAATATATTAGCTTATTAGAGACCACTACAAAAATTTACAATTATGGTGCAGAAAAACTTGTGAATGAAAACGACTTTAATGATAAATTTAACGGTTAAAATTAGAAGAATAATATGAAAAAGAGCATATTAATATATGTATTGTTACAAAAATATTTTTTGAAGCTGTTACATTTTATTTTATTTAGTAGTAAATACCCTTAGTGGTAGAGAGGTAGAATGGCAGGGGTGAAGAGAGCTTTCTATAAAAAGAAGAACCTACTCACAGCTGAAAATACAAGCATAGAAGTGAGGAACCAATTCATTAAATGCTACTTATGGAGCATGTTCCTCTCTGGAAGCGAGGCTTGGACGTTGGCAGCAGCAGAGAAGTCAAGAGTGGAAGCATTCAAAATGTGGTACTACTGAAGAATGATGAAGGTAAAATAGATTGACCGTGTAAGTAATGATGAAATGCTTAGAAGAGTGGGAGAAAGGAGAAGTCTTCTAAAAACTTCAAGCTAAAGATGGGACAACTTAGTGAGTTGGCCACATAATGAGACATGATGGCCTGATGAAAACAATCGTAGAGGGGCAAGGGAGAGCCCTGAGTGAATTACATAGGACAGATTATAAAGGAAGTAAAAGAGAAGAAATACGTCGCTATGAAAATATTAGCAGATAGGAGAGAGGAATGGAGAGCTGCGTCAAACCAATCTTATAGGATTTTTGACTAATGATGGTGGTATTTCTTGTGAAATGGGATCAAGTACACTCTAAGTGGGTGTTAGGAGGGTGAACCACCAGAGCTATTGGCTTTATTTTCATTAAAAAAACAGTCCCTTTGAATAGATTCAACAGTGCTCCGAATTCATTTCTTTATGGAACCGAGAACATGATTAGATTGAGCCATTCTCAGATCTTGCCCATTGTACAAGTGGGGATCTCCCCACTAGAGGTCCTTCATGTCATTTCCCCCTTGTTCCCTCATGTGGCCCACCCTTAACTCAGGAGCAGTTATCAAAGTTACAATTGATTAAAAACTATACTATCTAATTGAAAAATTCAAGAGTTATTGTATGTCATTATACATATGTATTCTTAACTCATTCTTAGTCAGCATTTTGCTGTGGTATTTTGTCTTTCTTAGGTGAATGAAGAAGGTTAGTTCGTGTCTGTAATTAAAGTGGATTATTTGGTGGTTTCCACTTGCCTTCCACATTGCAGTACTATCGATATTGAAGTAAATGTTACCACACAGGTGAAATGAGTGTCTTTGCACTGACCTCTGTGGTCTCTACCTTCACTCATATGAGGATGAGCTGCTGCCCTCTCCCCCAGGTGACAGGAGGCATAATTTATGGTGGCCTCCCGTCACCAAGTCATGGCATCCTCACAGGCGTTAAGTATCGTCAAGGCGGTCAATCATACCCAGGAATAGACCAATCAGAATGGAGCACCTCCCCATGGATTTGGCACCCTTACCTGAAGAGTAGCGTCCCCGAGTGCAAGAGAGTGAGACCTGCAGGCCCACGTGCGATTGTGTCATGTAATCCACGGCCATAGGCTTATTCCCATACTTTCCAAGTGCGACAACCTTTGTGTCCTAAATAAATGGATACTATTTTATAAAGGGCATAGTTATTTCGCTCTGCACAAGCCCCGATAACCCTTAAAGGACCCTAAACCATAGTTAGGGTATGATGGCCTGATGAAAACAGAAAACAGTGCTCTCTGTAGACAAGCAGTTTTAGAAATTGCTGCTGAATTCATTCCAATGTGTTGAGATATTTGTTCATTTGGTATCCACACCAGTGGCGTAGCCATGGGCAGGGGCGGATCCAGGATTTTTTTCTGGGAGGGGCACAAGCAAGGCCGTATCCAGGATTTTGTTCTGGGTGGGGCACAAGGATACCTCACAATACAAAACGAATGCAATGATAATGGGACCGTATTAAAAATCTTGCATATTTTTGAGGGTCTGGGGGGGGCACGTGCCCCCGTGCCCCCCCCCCCTGGATCCGCCTATGGCCATGGGGATTCTGGGGGGTCTGAACCCCCCCAAAATATAAAAATACAAATATTATCCTTCATAAAAGAAAACAAAATATTGAAAAATCATGAATTAAAAAATATTTCTTTAACAAATGAAGTTTTTTCGATTATGAAAAGTGTTAAAATTAATTCCTCCCAGCCCATGTGCAAAGCTGTCATGTAATCCGTGGCCATTGACTAATTCCCATACTCTACAAAACCCATTTCTTACTACCCTGTTTTGTAAAAATGTCTCCCCCTGGTTTTGGACCCCCCCTCCGAATGAAATTCCTGGCTTCACCACTGATCCACAAGATGACTTACTCTTGAGTTCACTTTGAACTAAGTCTTCAGTCATTACAAGGCAGAATTTTTGATTTGCAGCGATGAAAAATATGTATACATACTTCTCATGAAGTAATGTAAGCCCAGTAATTAAATTTTCAGAATGAATTTTAGTTTTTCATCAATAAGGTCAAGGACTTCGTGTTCTTTATATATCAATGATCCGCACATAACTAATTACCTCAGGCGCCCCATCGCAGTGATACTCTCCCTCCCTGAGGACCTCATTACAAGTTGTGAGTGACACACTCTCCCACTCAGGGCAGTAACTACAACCATCAAACACTATGCCTATCTCACTAAAAGGACAGATACTAGGACAACTTTGGAATTTCTATTATGACAGCAATGGAAGGCACAAAATTAAAAAGTTTTTATCAAGGAATTTGTGTTTTTTTTGGGGGGTTCAGTGGTTCTATTTGTAGGGTATACATTAAGGACTGTATCCTATAAAACTTTTGCTCAGGGTGATTGAATGAGGGCCAGAATTAGGATGTGGGAGGCCCACTGTATCAAGGTGTTGCAATTTGAAAAATTAATAACAGGAAAGGCATGCCACTTGTTGCATTCAAAGCTACATCAACAAAGCCAAAGTACGTAAAAAATTTTTTATATGCAGCATTAAAAATTCATTAACATCAATGTTGATGAATACATATTAACCAAAAAGCAACCCAGCTTCACTTCGAATCCCCTCCAAAATGATGTTTTTCTGATTTTGTGAGATTTACCTCCATATTGGCGGAAGGCTCATGGTTGGTGGATGGGCCAGACCCCTCATATGATCCTGCCCTGGATTGAACATACTACATTGATCTACTGGCCTAGGTTTTATATTTAGTCTCTTTCTTATAAGCATGCCTTGATTCACTGCTGGCCTATGTGGCATCAACAAAAATGACACTTTGAAGTATTTTATGCTCAGGGGTGGATTAGAGTTTTTGTTTTAAGAGCGAGGGGGTGGTTCATTACTTTCTGTGGTGCCCCTGTGGTATGTAATATGTACCTCCCAGAAATAAGGTGCTGAGGGATATGCGCAGACTAGTGGCTTTTAAGCGTTCAAAATTATTTTCAAACATCGTTGTTATGCTGGTGAAGTAGAAACTGACATTGGAGTGCCACCTTAAAATTTAATGTCTTTTCAATTTTCCAGAATTTCAACAACTCACAAGAAGTGGTGAAATAATAACTTTTGGTGAAATGGAACTGTTCCAATGATTACTATTTTTTTATTTTCAGAGATGTTACGATTTGACTATTGCCGTCAGCCCATAATCCAGCCTTGGGCAAGATACCTCCCATGTAGCACTGTGTTTCAACGTGATGGTATGTTAATTTAAAAATTTATGCAGGCCGAACTTTGTAATATATGCCATAAATCCAAATGGTGCTAGAACATGCTAGAGTAGGTTGGTGTTTATTTTTTCAAAATGATCTGACTTTAAAATTGAAACTCCTAGTTTTCCTCCCTCTTTTCTCTTGAAGTTTATTTTTTCTAAAATTGCATCGACAAATGAATCACTTGGCTCCTGGCGTGTCATTATCATTTACTCTAGATCCACTCTGATAGCATTTAAGAGGAAGCATGCAAGGCAGTGGCGTAGCCAGGAATTTCGTTCAGGGTGTCTAAAACCAGGGGGAAAATTTTTTGAAAAACCAGGCACTATATAAGTAATGGGTTTTAAACTAATTTTAACACTTTTCATGATCGAAAAAACTTACTTTGTTAAAGAAACATTTTGTAAATTCTAGAATTTTTCAATATTTTGTTTTCTTTTATGAAGGACAATGATTGTGTTTCTTAATTTCGGGGGGTCCAGACCCCCCGGGCTCCCCCTGGCTACGCCACTGATGCAAGGGGATGGAGGGAAGATACAGATGGGACTGAGGAGTGTCGCGCGAATCAAGAAACGCGCGGCGCGCCTGGCGGCAAGGAGGCAGGGGGGGCATGTGGTGGGCACCTTTGACGCAGCGTTTCCGCGTGAAGGAATCGAGATACGACTAAACGGTTGAGAGTTTTTCCCAGAAGAGAAGTTAAAATATCATGTTTGACATAAAAAAAACGTTTTATCCGGGTCGAAAAACTCAATATTCAAAATAACTGCATTAATGTCCGATAGGCGCCTCAGGCACGGCTATCCGACGTTGCACGGACGCGGAACTTTTTTATAATTTTTTTCTCACCATTTCGCACATGATTAGATTAGATTATATGCGTACCTTTTATAGTTTCCTGGAGTATTTTTTGCTGGGACTATCTTATTAAATTGCTTTCATGACTGTAACGTCAGCAACTAAGTAAGGAATAGCATAATATTTACAGCAAGAGTGAAATATGTCATGAAAAAATCACTCGACTTCGCTGGGATTCCAACCAATTTGTGGTGTCACTATCTACCACACCTGACCGCCAATCGTGAGTTCCGGGTTCGCATCCCAGCGAAGCCAAATGATTTCTTCACCGGGAATCCCACGTCCTCTACGTGTAAATAAATCTGTGAACCGCGCGCTGTACTGCGTGCATAGAACTTGTTTCGAGGGGCAATAGGGTGGTTTCCTATTAATTTTATTGCCTATATCGAAAGATTATTACTCCTAGAGTGCGTACTTCACGCTTTCAGATTTTGAAATGAAGATATCTATTTTTCGCGGTTGAATGAAAAGTGAAAAATTTCAAGTGCGCGAAAACGCGACGGCTAAGAATGAATGCTGGGAAAAGCCCGTGTGTCGTAATTCTGTTTCTGGCTACCACCGTGAGAGGCCACCTTGTCGCGAGGCTATGAGCGCAGAAAACTTTCCGACCTGAGGTAATTTTAATAAGAGATCATTAAGAGATGTTTCCCTGAGCTCTGTGCTACATGCATGCATTGGTAATCTCAGACGATGTATGACTCAGATCCCTGTGACGTCACGTGGAGTGGCATCGTATGGGCGCCAATCTGGCCTTTTTCAAATAAGGTTAAATTGACCATTAACATTCGTCTAAGGTGGGATTTCTAAAACCAAATAATTTGTATATTATGAATACAGTAATCGTAGTTAACGAATCGCAATCATTGCCTTTCGTTTTGTTTGATGAAGGAAATTATCATATTGGGAAAAGTATGTAATAATTGAATGTTTCTCGGTTCGGGTTAAAAACTCCATCGTCGCCGACATTTCGAAGAGTGTGCTGCTCATCATCTTCAGGGCAGTCTGATGCAGGGATCGAATTATTACCAGGCTCGTATAAGATTGCCCAAGGGTCTAGTCGGATGTGATTGGTGGACGTGCCTAATGCTACGTTCGATCCCCCATGCAATGCTATGTTAAGATCCCCTTGCTACGTCCCAGCCCCGGGCAGTCGTCCGGGTTGCCCGGCCCTTAAGCCGGCCCTGTGTAAGATGGCCTATGGGGTCAAGCCGGACGTAATTGATGGATGCGCTTTGTGATTAGGTTCCATGATTGGCTTAGGTGGAACTCATGGTCTCGGGTTAAACTTTCTTGCCGGCCGGATCGCCTGGGGTATGAAAGAAACAATGTGAAGCTGGCCTTTTCCCGAATTTGCGCATTTGACATCAACATAATTGTGTCACCATATAATGTAATAGTTATTTGGGGAATTAAGTAATGTAATATTCTGAGCAATGTAACTGTATTCGAGAGCAACTTTTGATTTTCATTATGAATCTAATCTCAAAACAGGTCATAACCTAAAAATATCACCATAAACATCCGAATTGGACGCATCCATAAATTATTTTTATAAATATTTTTGGATGTAGTGAAGTTATTCTACTCTGCACTACAAGCATGCCGACTTACACAAAATATTGGGGGGGCGGGGGGTCATGTGATCAACATTAGAACCCTGATAACCCGAATCTTGATATCTGGATATTCCGGGGAAAATCGGCAAGCCTGACACAGTTTTTCATCACACCCATAATGAATTTTTTGAGGGTGTTCGGGCCCCCTCAGGCCCCATGGAGTCGGCGCCACAACTGCTCTAACCAAACCGGCTCCGGCAAAGGTTGCGTGAAATAAATCATAATTAGCCTTTAAAGCCCAAAAAATCTATAAAAAAGCAAGTTCGTGTACTGTTTGGTAAATTTACGTTGGAAATTCCTCTTAATCTTGAATATATAATGTGTTAGAACTTACAAGAAAATTTATTAAAGAATGGAAAATTATCGAATTCCATTTTCAGCTAATGGCAATTTTGTTGCACACATTATTTTCGATTGCGTAAATTAATAAGTTATTATTATTTGCATTCGTATATATTTTAAAAATGAAGGTCGTACACATGCCAAAGACCGATAGACTCCTAAACCGCTGCACCAATCATCATAAAAGTTGGTATAATTTTTCCGAGAGAATATTTTGTATCTTATACATTTTGTAACTCACCATGAGGGCCCACAAGGCCTCTACCCCATGGTCCATTAATTGTGTTACACAGAGCGATGCTTTTCTGCTTTTAAAGGGTACTTACACTGAAGACGGCGAACTGGTATTCTTCTCATCGGATGGCTGAGTTATTTTTACTTCAAATTCCAATATCATACCATCATTGTATTTTGAAATTTCAGGAAACCCTTTGATTTGAATGCAGCAGAATCTATAATTTCTAAAGAATTTTTAAAATTTATATTCACTAAGACATCTGGTAAATAACCATTCGTTTAAGAATCTAAAAAGGGAGGGGGCAGGCACTCAACTAGTGGGGCTTTAAAACCCCCCAGAATTTATCACTCGACATTTTTTCTCTGACAGCGACACATCAGCTGAGGAGACGACAAGCCGAGCTATCTGACCCAACATTTTTCGAGGAGGTGATTTGAAGGGGGTAGACTTTATCACCCAAACATTGCGGGGCTTTGAACTCCTCGACTGCTGCTGCTTGGGTCAACATGTGCCAATGTGTTACTGTTTATGCCAAATGGAAGATTTCTTCCGGTAATCAGCCATTAGCACAACAACAACGAGTAATTTGGCTCGAAATGATTCACCATCGTAATATGTAATTAAGGAACTAATGTAATACTCGGCCAATAACACCGTGCGGCCATAACGAGCAGGCTCGTAGCCCTTGGAGATTTAGCCTCTTTCCCGCGATTTCTTTCTATGTTGGCGATTACTCGCGATAAATTTGCGGAGGACACCCCTTGCCCAGGGGCACCTATCCTCTGATATTCCATGCTTCGATGCAGTTACATTCCATCATTCACATCAATAACCAACGATTAATTCGAATATTTAGCATTATTCAAGCGGTATATATAGCTGATTTAATGCATGGTTTTTCCCAGAGGGCGCGAATTCACAAAAGATATCTGTACAGGCACACCCGCATACCACCCAAACACCACTGAAGCATATTCATCTTCATCTACATAATACCACGCAAGCCACCTAAAAGGCGTGTGGCAGGGGGTGTTAGGACACCAGCCACATATACATAAAAATGAAGTGCTCTAACAAAGTTTGGACAAGCGTTCTAGTCCTTTATGTTTCGGGGAAAAGCGAATTCCCATATCTATCCGATCGGCAAAACATCTCTCTTAATTTATCGCTTCTATCGCACCTGGAAATATAGTGTGGCTCTAATATTATGTTCTCCGTGTCGCTCTTAAAGATATCCATCCTCAATTGTTCAAGCAATCTAAGCCTAGCGCGCAGCCTCCGAGTCTCAATGTTGATATTATATTATTATGAGGAGGAGAGGGAAAGCTAGGGTCTTTTACGTAATGAGGTAAGGGTGGGTAAGGGAGGGTGGAGAGAAACCCGGCGTCGGTATTAGCCTGCTCTAAACGGAAGGCACCATGAGGACCACGGCTTAACGTCCCATCCGACGGACGGAGTGTTGCACTCGAAATATCTTCCTCACTGCATTCAAGCAGGGATCGGGTAGTCCATAAAAATTCTCTGCGTTCGCCGAGATTTGAACGCGAGCCCACGGGGTGGGAAGCCAACACTCCTGCCAGCACACCACCACGATCCCCCGGAAGCATATTTTTATCTGCTTCCCTGAGAGAGAGGTACCCTTGTTAGTAATGTATCAGTACCTTTGGGAAAAATGCAAAAATCGTTTACACGCCTATGTTTAAAAATATTTATGGGGTCAATTATGTATTTTTTCTTTCCCCTATTAATTAATTGCCCTAAAATCCTATAATTGATGCTATGCTAACAAATAAATTTGCAAACTGCATCATGCACCCTACATACATACAATCATCATCCCTAAACAACATATACATATCCCTATCAATAATATACCAGAATTATTACTAAACAGCATATTCCTATCACTAATACTTACATTCTCAACTCTCCAATCTCTCATTTACATTAAATCACATATTTATATTCATACTAAATAACATACCCTATCCAGACTAAATTATATGATCTCATTCACACTAAACAACATAGCCATCATACTATATAAAATACCCTCATTCACAATAAACAGCATAATCTAATTGACAAAAAGTACAATCTATTTTACAAAAATTAAATACCTAATATCATTCACATTATGTAAATACAATTATTCACACTAAATTAGATACACTCATTCGCACTATTCAACATGCTCACATAATTCACACTAAATTACATACAGCCACTCAAACATTAACCCTCTACTAACTAATAACAATAAGTAATTAATATATTTTTCCAAGATAAAAGAAATATCTATTTTTCTATTATTTATTTAACATATGAGAACAAAATTCAGTGGGTGACGTGGTCAGTTATTTACGGTTGAATGATTTAAGTTGAAAATGGCAATATACAAACTTTAATAGAAATAGGAAATGCAATATTTCTACAAGTCATAAATGATGTGCATAAGTGCGTTTTAAAATTTAATTTCTCACAATAGAACTTGGCATAAGTAGTTTACCATGTCTAAAATTGGAGTATCATGCAATTTAACTGGAAATACAAAGGCGCACTTTTTAATAAAAATGTAATTTGTTACAGATAAAATCCAAAAATTAATTAATACATGTGGTTTTTACAACAAGAATTAGAAATTTATTAATAAAAAAATAGAACTCACTTGAGAATTAAACTGAGGCAATTAGAACTCCGAGACATGGAAATAATTTCATATGCCCTACGATAAATACAATTACATCACCAACTGCATTAGCCAGCGGAAAATCATGAGTGTAAACTAATTCATCAGTTTTACCCTGTGAAATAATTTAAGCGTTTGCATTCGCTCAAAGTAGTCTGCTAATTTTGTGAAAATATTAGAAAGAGAAACGCCTTCTAAAAAGCGGCAATTTTGTATAGATCATCTTCATAACCTCTGTGAAACATGACTGTCCGCTGTTACACCCCCTCTCCACGTTGAGGACGCAGTTGGATTTGAGGGGGACATGCACTACTCTACATTACCCAAAGTCTACGATAATATCAAAGCACTACATCTACCGTTCACAAATGCAATAAAAACACCAAAGGTAAATATTCCCACCAAGTAACATACCATAATCACAGTGCATATCACACTGGCATTCGAGCTAAATTAATACTCTTGTTCACACTATCACGTATACCAATATTCACAAAATGAATACCCTCATTTATTCAAAATAGCACAAATAACTCTCATTCACACAATTCCATATCAATGTTCACACTCCCTCTTTCACACTAAAAATATACCATTTAAAATATCAAGAAATGAACCAATAATCCAATCAAATAACACACTCATTCTCACAAAATAAATACCGTCGTTAACACTAATCAACACACACTCATTAACACCAAATCAATACCCTCATCAAAACTAAATAACACACACTCATTCATGCTAAATTACATACTTTCATTCATACCAAAGCGTAGGAAACCAATACTCACACAAAAAACTTAGTCTCATTCACACCAAACAGTATACCAGAATTTACAGTAAATGTACACCCTCATGTACTCTAAATAGCATACTCACATTCACACAAAATTCCATACTACTGTTCACACTAAATCACATACACTCATTAACATTAAACTTATACCAACATTCACACTAAATGAACCAGAATTCGTATTAATAACACACTCATTCACACCAAATCAATATTATCATTTCACTAAATGACACACACTCATTCACACGTTACGCATAGGAATACCGATATTTAAACTTAAAAACATTCATTCATTCACACTAAATAACATTCATTCACACTGGATCGTATACCAATATTCACACTAAATGACTACCCACATTCACGCTAAATAGAATACTTTCATTCACAAATAATTCCATACCAATGCTTAAACTCACTCATTCCAACTAAACGTATACCAAAATTCTCACTAAATGGACCAACATCCGCATTAAAACACACACTCATTTACACCAAATCAATACCCTCATTACCACTAAATAACACATACTCATTCATGCTAAATTACATACTCTCATTCACACGTAATGCGTAGGAAACCAACATTAAAATTAAACGACATTCATTCATTCAAACTAAATCGTACACCAATACTCAATCTAAATGGATACCCTCATTCACGCTAAATAACATCCTTAATTGATAACCGCATTAACCCTAAATATCATTCACACTATATTAACACCCTCATTCATACTAAATAACACACTCCCATTCATACTATACTACATACATTATCTCATTCATACTAAATTAATGACCTAATTCACACCAAAGAACATGACCACATTCACACCAAAGAACATGTCCACATTCTCACGAAATAACCGTGTCATTCACACCTGATGATGTTGTGTCATTCACACTTATTAAAATAGCTCATTCACTCCATATAACACACCCCTAATTAAATACTCTCTATCCCACCGTATCACATTTTCACATTCACACTTAATCACATTCTCTCTCAATCACAGCATAACACAGTTATACAAAAAATAAAAAAGGCACATACATTTGAAACAAATACAAAACATCCAACAATATAAAATCAAAGTTTGCACACGGCCTATCTTCATCACTCGAATCTTCAAACACTGAATGTTCATCTTGTATCTTCAACTCTTGAGGCTTAAGATCTTCAGATGTCACTCCATGTTACTAGTTCCATTCTTGATTTTGCTGAGTTCCTATGTCACTTCACTGAGTCGATGTAAGGCGGTCTACGATTTCTTTATTCCTAAAGCTGCTGCTCCAGAGCCCATGATTGAAGGCTACCATGCTCCCCCTACGGTAGGAAAAACATCGAATGTACTCAACAATAAGTAGAAAAGGCAATGAAAAAAGAGCATGAAAATATCGCTTTCTCGGAAATGAATAATATTATTTTATAGTCCAGTCATTTGAGCATTTTTCAACTTTGGAGAGTAGAAATACAAAAACTGCACAGGGGGTTGTAATTTGTCCCCGAGATTTGAAATCCACAGAGTGCGGTTAAGAAAACTCTTCCGTAGTTTGTTTGAATAGTTTCTTTACTACAGTTACTTTATAGAACCGACCATTACCGTTCCAAAATAGATTTTACATTGTGTTGGGGAAGTTGTTTGATTATGGCTTCATTTGACTCCAAATTCTTCATCGGTGAAACCAATACTAATTTTAATTTAATTTAATACATAAAAGGTTATGATGGCGTTATTAATATTTCTAAAAATATTGCATACTCATCTACGATATTTTCCTCTAAATAACCTCTATAAATATTGATTTTAGTTTTCAAAACTTGGTACTGAAAAGTATTGCATGACCTAACAAACCCTCAAATGTTTGGAAAAATCCAAACAATTAATTGTTTTTGATTATTGCTTCCAAATATTTATTTTTACAAATAAAATCAAAGAAATCTATAAACATTAAGGGCAAATTTGAAAAGAAATATAAATTCTAAGTATGAGATAAAAATTTGCTATAAAAAGATCAATATAGACGCTTTTATGCTGAATGTAAATCATCGCCTAATAAAATGGGTATATTTTAAATTTTGCCAACACACTGAGGGCCGTGTTACAGAAAGAAATCCAATCCAAAGAAGGGGTAGCTATCCTTCGATCCTCGCTTAAAATGCTAATAGGGTTTTCGAAACTCGGGTCGGTACATGACATTGCATTTTGTGGAACACACGAAGCATTTTAATTTTATTTTACGTATCAAACAGCAGTTTGGCAGCCGACTGGAAGTCCAAATATGGGAACACAACATTTTAAAACCATTCCATTTAATATTATTTGATCAGTTATTATTTAAAAAAATGATAAAAATGAACCTGACGTGATCGCTTCTAACATTAGGAATTGTATTCTGAATGCCACAAAAATGACATTTCTCGTATGATATGTCTTTCGCATAAACTCATAAGGACTTTGTCATCAGGCAAGTTTATCCAGAAATAGTTCGTCACGTGTTTCATTCTTGAAAATAATTGTCCAAACAAGTGTGATTTTTTAACGTGTCAATACGTGCCGCGTACCGCACATCATACAAATTACACCAGCTCCACGGCAGGAGTAATTTTTGCTCGAGCATGACCCTTTCCCGAACCCTTCCTCGTCCTCTGAGAGATAATTCTGGCCCTCGAAAGAGAGCCGTCACAGGTTCCTCCAGAAGATTTGATCAGTCGTAGTATTTTTTACTTTACTTATTCGGAAACTCCGGCGTGAATAAATACACTAATCTCACGCCCAAAGGTGGAACGATCTAGTGCGTCTATTGATCGAGGTTCTACGAATAACGATTTTACGAGACGTGATCAGATTTTAATGGACTCCATCCAGAATATTGGCAGCGCTGAAGCTATTCAAAAGGGATCGGCTCTCTAGTATGTTCCACAGAATGCAATACTATATATCTAGCCTAGTTGCGTCAAATATTTAGGCATTTAAATGGAGGTGCCAGCTATTACTACCCCTGGTCTGGAGATAGCCAAAGGCGCTATTTTCTCCCCCTACTCCGCTTTTTCACTTTTCCTCATGGATGCGGAATACGGACGGCAAGATTCCAATAGATTATTTGGCAGGGTATGACTTTTAAACAACGTAAATATATTTCTCTACTTGCGGAGGGTTGAATAAGAGTAACCGAGCGAATCGTAGTCCATATATTTGCAGCGAGTAATTCCGTTTAAAAAATAGGGTTAGTGGTAGTGTGGTGGGGCCAAGAACCAGTCAGGTATATTGAACCCTAGCAATGCTCGAGCGCGACCCTTATCCAAACCCTTCCACGGCCTCACAGAGAGAATCCGGGTCCTCGGGAGACGGCCGTCTCAGCGGGAGCCCACCCCTACCGATATCACCTGTCGTAGTATATTTTTACTTTGCTAATTCCAATACTAAGTGCCAGTCTCACCAACGAGGATAATTGAATTAACTTGGATAATATTCTTCAAAAACCGAGATTTACAACAATCGCGTTTCATCAGATGCATTAACTCGGTTTTCGGCTGTTATCTCGGTTTATACTTATACTGACGATATTCCTTCCTTCAAAGGTTATTATCCGAGTCAATCTGAGGGCAGATGTAACATGGCATTGCGCGCATGCAGCTTCATCAGCTCTCGGAAAATACGAATGACAGCGATGAAGAATATCGACATTATATATATTTGGAGACCACGTACATTATGGATAAAAGAGCGTGAAGATTACTATAATGTGCATGGTAACGTACATTTCTTTACTCATCACAAAATGGCAAAGGAAACTGCGAGACAGTTCTCGCCCTTGTTGAAGAAGACGAATTTTACTCACGAGGAGAGATGGAGGTTTTCAATGCCGTATTTTTTATGACACTCGGAATTGCGAGCGCATCTCAAAACTGGTAGTGGTTCCATTGAATGGGCTTTAGTTTGGCAGTAATTAATTAATTTTCATGCGGTACTTTCAAGAAGTCTTATATAATTTCAAAATAGCGCACTATGAAAACATCGGTAAGTTGGTGTAGAGGTTCCGACATCGACACTCACCCTGGGGGATGGCGTTCGGAGCCTCGTCAAAGTAGTATTTTTTGTCGTCTTCAATATGATCATTCGATGAAAAGTGTACGAATAATTTCAATTGAATAAAGCATAGACATGAGGAATTTTTTTATCTTCATAATGGGGTACGAGATCTCCCCTTGTTAAAGCAATTTCACGTATCTTTCTCTTTAACTCGAGCTTTTTCATGCCTATGCTCTTCTTGAGCCAATGATTCCGACAACTCTTACCAAAATATGTTCGTATTCATAAATTTTAATAGCCTGTCTTTGAATTTTCTAACATGCATACACAAAATATTTAATCTCTGTCCTCTTCCTGAATTAATACCTGTGCAACAGCGTCGTTATCTTCGAAATCGCAATTTTACCAACGCAAGACGTAATTAATTATTGTAGAACAAATTAGGCAAGAACTGCGTCTATTCCTGCGTTTATGGATTTCCACCAAGTTACGCCCAATGCTATTAATTACGTGTTTAATCAAATCTAGGGGTCTCGTCATATTAAAGTTTTCATTTTTAAATAACGATGCATTTAACAAGTTTTTATCGCAATATTATCGCATTCCTTGCTCTTGCCAAACGCGGTTCCCTATTTGTTTTTTATTTATTTTTTATTACCCGTGCGTGGCTTTCGGCAAGATAAATTAATAAATCCCTCCACTTAAACGTCACATCTGAGCTTTTCTAACTCTCATACTCAATATTAACAATGTTATTGTTCATTTTCTCACTCTCTACTTGGTTGTACACTTACAGGCTGATTAAAGCTGATTGCATATCATACGGTTGCATAACGTCATTTCTTTTTCCAACGTTAGAGTTATGAAAAACGCACGAGCCAAATCGTTTATTCTGATTATCTCGGTTTTTGAAAATTAAGATAAAACGTCGTTAGTGAGACACGATCTTCACATTACTGAGAAAATGATTTTAACCGAGTTTTTGAAAACTGAGATAATAGATAATATTATTCTCGTTGGTGAAACTGGCTCTTAGTGGTAAATTAATACACAAATGGTAATTTCCACACCATTTAAATAAACACTTAACGACCGACCATGGTTTCACATTTTCAATGTGAATTGACACAGTTGACAATTGATCTTGAAAATGACACAAAGAGTCGAAACCATGGTCGGTCGTTAAGTGTTAAATAAAATAGTGTGGAAATAACCGTTTTTGTTTTAATCATGGATATAGCATTATTCCACAAAATTAAGCCTTAAACGATTTTTATAAATACACTAATCATATTCCTTGCAGTTGAGCGATTATATGCGTCTTTTGGTCGAGTTTCTACGATGAGAAATAAGTATTCCACGAAAAGCGATCAAATTTACGCTGATTGCCTCCAGAGAATTGGCAACGTCGAAAATTTTTGTGTGGGGAGGGGGAAAGAAAGAAACTCCTTTTTCTTCGCCCACTCCACTTTTTAGCTCGTCCTCTTGCGTGAGTGTATCCAGAATTCTGTACAAATGCCATGCGAAACACCTCTAGGGTATATGGCAGGGGGCAACGAATGACCAGGATCCCCTCAAGCGCTCTCATCAACAACGGAAATATAAAATTATGCAATTTAAATCTATATAATACCCTGCGAGCCATCTCCAGGGTGCTTTGCACGGGGTGATAAATATCCAACATCCGGCATGTAGGAGAACCGCAGTATGTACACCACACGGTCAAAAAATGTTGCAAATTAAAATAAAAAAATACACGTGCACATTCATTTGTTTCAATTTCCCAGCAAAGTGCGCGGAGCAAAAAAATGTTGTATCTTGAGTATTGGTGGAAGGGTATTCCAGCTGAGACTTCAGCGAAGTAGCACCTTCCCGTTTCTTGAAAAACCGCATGATAGATAGCAAATATATCCTAATACAGACTTCAATAACCCATTTAAAATCTAAATTAATCAGTAAAAGAAGGTTTATATCGTTGACGCTATTTTCGAGGCTCTCCTATGGCGTAGGGAGAAAACAGAATCAAGCCAAAACCTACCGCTACATTTTACTCTGCAAACTACACACAGGTTTTTGGCAGAGGGTGATCAATCACCAGCATCCAGCGTGCATGACGGGTATGGCTTCCTTCGTCGGAAAATAAACTGCTCTCGGTTTTAATTGATCTTACAGATTTCTTTCGAGTTGTTTTAAGAGGTCAGTTACACTAACGACTAAAGTAACACATTTTCAGGAACCTGCCAGGTCTTCTCTGTTATAGCTCTGACTTTAAGCCTATTTAATGATGATCACAACATTGGTACTGTATTCGAAATGGGGTCTAACGAGGGAGAAGTAGCTAATTTCTTTCACTTTATCGTCACACTTTCCTAGTATTAAAAAAAATCTTATTTACGATTAGGTTGACCTGCTATTTCCCGAATATGTTTATACCACGATAGATCACTAGGTAGTCTAATTCCTTAATCTTTACGGAGTCTACAATCTCTGATTTGGTACCTTGAAAGCTCTATTGCGGGGAGGTTTTTTCAGAAATTCTTTACTGCTTATTTTATCAAATTTAACTATAACTACCTCGAATCGCAACATACTTGGACTAAAATTAGGTTGTTCGTGAATTTACCCCTATATTTACTAAAACGGATTTCCATGTTAACAGCAGCATCGTCTGCAAATAATAGTAGTTTACTGCCTACTCTTTCACCAATATCGTTGATATAGAGAAAGAAGAAGATTGGATGGGTATATGACATTACCCTGAGGGACGCCAGACGTCATCCTAATCTCGTCGGAGACTGCGCTAATACTACTATTTGCACGCGAACACTTTAAAGTTTTCTTATCCAGGAAATGACATTATCATAAAGGCCGTAAGATTTCAGTTACATAATTAACTATCCGTGGAGCAGTTTATGATTTTTTTAAACCAAGAAAAATTAGGTGTGGGAAAATACGGAATAATTCAATAGTATTTGGGTCTTATGTTGGAGATGTTCAAGGTAAATGATCTACCGTGCACTCGCTGGAGATGTGTTAACAAATAGTTCCTATAAAGCCAAATTATTAAATCCCTACTTGAAGAGGGTTTTGAGCGAGCCTTCTGAGAACTCTTACGACGCAGTTGAAAATCTCTGCATACGAAAGATGCCGCCTATTGAAATTAGTGCGCACGGAATAGAAAATATATTGAAATCGCTGAGTCGACATAAATCACCTGGTCCAGACGAAATCCTTTCTCGCGTGTAAAGAGAATTAGCCTCAGAAACTCCCCCTTCTTGCAGTTAATATTCAGTAAATCCATCAAGCAACACGAAGTACCTAATGACTGGAAAATCGCTAATGTAACGCCAATATTCAAAAATGGAGACAAGTAACAGCCATCAAATTACAGGCCGATATCTTTAGCGTCCATCTCATGTAAAGTCCTTGAACACATCGTAGTCAGCTCGGTAATGAAATACCTAGATGCGCAAAACTTGATAATGAGAACTCATCATGGATTTAGGAAAATTAGATCATGCGAAACCTAATAAGCGCTTTTCGCCCACGATATTTTAGTCTCCGGAGAAGACAACATTCCAGTAGACGCGATTTTTCTTGATTTCAAAAAAGCATTTGATAAAGTACCCCACGGAAAGTTAAAAGAAAAGGTGACATCTTATGGTCTAGATGAAGATGTCATTTCCTGGATAAGAGAACTTTTGAGCGACCGCGTCTAAAGAGTAGTATTAGACGGTGCAGTCTCCAACGAGGTTATAGTCACTTCTGGCGTCCCTCAGGGTAGTGTCATTGGCCCACTCCTATTCCTTCTTTATAGAAACGACATTGGGGAAGTAGTACACAGCAAATTACGATTATTTTCAGACGACGCTGTAGTTTACAGAGAAATCCGTTCCAGAATAGATAGAGATGAACTAACGAATGACCTTGCTGTTATCCAAGCGTGGTGCAATGCGTGGCAGTTAGAATTAAATTTGAAAAAGTGCGTCGTAATGAATTTCTGGAAGAGGAATAACTCCCAACAACGTAGCTATATCATTCGGGGTACCCAATCAAAGGCAGTTTAATCCGTGAAATATCTAGGAGTTAGACTCAATAATTATCTATCGTGGAATAAACATAATTTCGTGAAATAACCGGTCAATCAAAACGTAAAATGGGTTTTGTTAAAAGAATATTAGGTAAGTGCGACGACAAAGTGAGAGTAATTAGCTACTTTTCCCTCGTTTGACGCCATTTAGAATACGCTGCTAGTGTTTGGGACCCTCATGAAAAAGACTTAATAACAGAGTTAAAACGCGTGCAAAGAAGAGCTGCCAGGTATGTGAGAGGTCGTTACGATGGTCTTGTTAGTGTAACTGACTCTCTCTTAGATAAAATGTGAATCTCTGTCGGATCGTAGATTGAGAAGTAGACTAAACCCTTCAGAGTTTTAGAGCACTGTCTTTTATAACGAAGTTAACCCGTATCTTACGGACGCCAACATACTTCGGAGAGATCAGATCATATAAATAATATAAGATAGATATATTGTAGAACAGATTTTTCCACGAACAATAAGAGATTATAACGGCAGCGATAGAACTCATAAAAATTTTTTTTGACTTGTAGTGTAGCCTACTAACCTATGTAAAACTAAATGCATCTTCCTTAATTTTATTTTTATAACAGGATATGGTAGTAGAATTTTTTTGTATGCGTTACGTTTTTTTGGACTGTGTGGTGTGCATGTGGGAGTCCAAATGCATGCTGCATGCTGATGATTGCCCACCCCCTGCCAAACGCATTAGAAGTGGCTCGCATGGAGTCATGCAGATCCCCAGACGTAAACAAACATATACAAGTACAAAATCAAATAAAATAGTGTACGATGGTTACGACTCTCACTCTGCCAAACACCTTTGCGGTCGCCACCAGAATTCCGGAAACACGTGGACGAGCTAAAAAGTGGATTGGAGGAAGAAAAAGGAGTTTATTTCTTTCCCCCTACCCACACAAAAAGTTTCGGCGTTGCCAATTCTCTGAATGCAATCGACGTAAATTTGATCACTTTTCGTAAAGTCCTTATTTATCATGGTAGAACCTTGATCAAAGAGGCATTTAATCGCTCAAATGCGAGGAATATTATTAGTGTATTTATTTACCTCTAAGTATTAAAATTAGCAAAGTGAAAAAAATAGTACGACAGGTGATATCGGTAGGGGTGGGCTCCCGCTGAAATGGCCGTCTCCCGAGGACTCCGATTCTCTCTGTGAGGCCGTGGAAGGGTTTGGAAAAGGTAGCGGTCATTGCTAGGCTTCAATATGCTTAGGTGGATCTCGGCCCCACCGAAGTACCACAAATCAAAAATAAGTTAGTCGAATTATGAATTTAGTATAATTACCCGAAGGTAAAAAAAGTCAGGGACGATCAGGCATCCGCAGTAAAGAGCACTTGTGTAATAGTACTAGTAGTCAAGTACCATAGCATTAGGATTATAATCGCATGCTCACGTCACGCAATAGATGGCACTGAAATTATATAGAGACATTGCCTTAGCTGAAAGAGGACACGTGTTTGCCTACTTTACAGGAGTACAGCGCAATGTTCGCTTTATATTACCATCGTAAAGATCATCCTACAACATAGCAGATGTTGTTACATGACCCCAATTACATTCTTCGACGGGGTAGTGCTTCAGAGCAGTGGCGAATTCAATATAAAATCTTGGGAGGGGGGTCCATGACCTGTGTCCAGACAGTATGGAATAAATGGGAGAGAGGGGCGTTTACGAAGACACAAAAAGTATTAACCTAATAAAAGTTGAAATGTTTGATAAAATTTGAGGGTGGCTCTTGACTCCTGTGATCCTCCCCAAATGCGGCCCTTCTCCAGAAAAAGGGTTAACTAAAGACAAAAAATTATTCAAGGCTAACTACTCCACAAGGACGTGGTAGTCGAATTGGTGGGTAGTTCACTAATAAACTGATTCGTTGTGGCACCAATACCGCCTTCATCCCATCAAAAAGTAAGGCAGAAGACGATTTTCGAAGGACAGGTGGACGCGAAGATGGGTAAGGGACGGCCAAAAATAAGTCATATACGACGATCTATTTAGAATGCAAAAGCGAAGTTGTATTTATAAATGGAAAGGTTAGCAAATGGGAGAGCGGAGTGAGTCGCTGCGTCAGACCAATCATCAAAATGACGATTTACGGTGATGATTATAATGAAACATAAGTGCGATTTTCGACAGACGGATTTCACGTCCTAAAATAAGATAAAATAACAGTGAATCCTTTCTTCAGCATATACATTTCTATTCCTTTTACTTTCGCAAAGCCGAAAAAGTACTCTCACGACTGGACTATTTTCCATCGATAACGAAGGACGAATGGTTATAGTAGCACGATAAATACTGCATTGCGAAAAATAATAAAACAAAAGTGAAAATTTCAAGAATAAATTGAAGAAAGCTGCGAAAATGACAATCAATATCTGAAGGCAATCAGTATTTAAAAATAAAAAATGAGCAGCACTATTGCAGTTTAATGGAACCTTTTGTCATTATTATCAGGAAATGATACATCTTGCAGCATTTCCATGAGTCTTATCTTATAATGAATTGTGGTTGTCGAACCAAATTGAGTTAAAAATACGTAAAATTAACGGTAACCGTAAAGGATACTAATGAAGCATGGCAGGGATGGGAAAAATCCTTAAATTTTATAATATCATTGATTTAGAAGCGTTGAAATTCACTCTAAAATAACCAACTAAACTAGGGATGATAAGTTCTCTAAAATATAATCCTGTATTAACACGAGAAAATTAATTCCCGGTCCAAAGGTAGCAGCGCAATCGCCGTATACAATGAAAATATCCTCAGGAAAATTATGAAAAGGAGTTAAACCAAAATTAAAACATGGTCCTTTCACTGTTTTTTGACAATTCGAACTCATTAAAAAAAAAAAAAACAACGAAAGGACCAAAGAATAGAAGAAATGGAATATTTTCTTACCGTTTAACGTGGTAAGTACACCGTCACAATCCGGGTTGTCCTCATGTTTCTGCAAGCTGTTTGTCCTTAACCTCCGAGATGACTTGTGACTGAAGAGAGATAAACGATACAGGTATTAAATTTCCCTCGTGGATTTACATATATACCATATCATTGCACTGTTATTCACTGGGACACGGGCAATGGCCTCAAATACAGCCATGCGCAAATTCAATATCAGTGGTACACGAAGGGCATGTCTTATATTTGCACACAAAATTGAAAGGTGTTTAATTTCGATAAGGAGGCATAAGGTATCTAAGTCTAATTTTCAGAAGGATACAAGATAATTTCTTCAAATTAGTTAATTAAGTTGTAAAAAAAAATAGTTGTGTCTTACCTGAAGGTAACTATTACGTGTGTTTTACTTCTTCAAATTAAATGATGTATAAATTTAATTCATTAGTGAAAACAAATACATCTAAATTACAATCTAAATAAACAAAGGATTTTCCTAATAAATCGATAATATGGAGGGGGAGGATAAAAATAAAAAAGCAATAACTTCTTCATTGCAGAATAAGCATCTCGAATAACAAGTAGAGGCATAAGGATATAGTTAAAATTAAATTAATAGTTAAAAAACTTATCGACGATGCAATGAAACTGAAATTGGTAACCGTTTACTTATTTGAGCATAAGAGTAATATAGTGTCACATCATAATTTAGCGGAATTGAGTTCAAGGAGAGAAATATCGAAATTATATTGCATAGCAAACTTCGGAAGAAATAAGTACAAGGGAGAAATTCACTGCGATGCATAAAAAAACATTATCGTATCATCCCGATCTAGAATTAAATATAAAACAAAAGAAATGGCACCACTGAAGAATATATCAAAATTTTGTTCTTACCGATTTCAGCGGCACCAGCGTGAGAATATCTTAGTCGACACGTTCCTCTGTTCTATTGCCTGATGATCTTGCTCTTAAGATGTCTTCATTTCTTCGGCACGTTGATGTCTTGAGCCTAGGGAAAGAGCGGGTTAGTACATGCAAGGAAAATAAATGACCCTTCCACCAAGGAATTGCATACGCCCCATTACAATACACGGGAAGTCACCATGACCCATGGAGGAAATTAAGATATTTCCATCCAAATGACACAGTTTCATCCCCGTGCACTGCAATGGTTAACAGCGCATGCTAAACCTTGGTTCGACACAAAAAACTAAAATTAACGCAAGCTAAAAGACCTAGCCTTACTCGACGCAATGATCACGACCCTAAGGGCCCAAAAGCTAACCTAGTTTTGAAGCTGGGGTCCTCTTCACGTGAAGTTCTGATGACCTAGAGCCTGGGGAGAGAGGGAGAGAATACATACAAGGAAAATAAATGACCCTTCCCCCAAGGAGTTGCATACGCCCCATTACAATACACGGGAAGTCACCGTGACACAAGGAGGAAATTACCACTTTTCCTTCCAAGTGACACATTTTCATCCCCGTGCACTGCAATGGTTTACAGCGCATGCTAAACCTTGGTTCGACACAAAAAACTAAACTTAACGCAAGCTAAAAGACCTAGCCTTACTCGACGCAATGATCACGACCCTAAGGGCCCAAAAGCTAACCTAGTTTTGAAGCTGGGGTCCTCTTCACGTGAAGTTCTGATGACCTAGAGCCTGGGGAGAGAGGGAGAGAATACATACAAGGAAAATAAATGACCCTTCCCCCAAGGAGCTGCATACGCCGCATTACAATACACGAGAAGTCACCGTGACACAAGGAGGAAATTACCACTTTTCCTTCCAAGTGACACAGTTTCATCCCCGTGCACTGCAATGGTTTACAGCGCATGCTAAACCTTGGTTCGACACAAAAAACTAAAATTAACGCAAGCTAAAAGACCTAGCCTTACTCGACGCAATGATCACGACCCTAAGGGCCCAAAAGCTAACCTAGTTTTGAAGCTGGGGTCCTCTTCACGTGAAGTTCTGATGACCTAGAGCCTGGGGAGAGAGGGAGAGAATACATACAAGGAAAATAAATGACCCTTCCCCCAAGGAGTTGCATACGCCCCATTACAATACACGAGAAGTCACCGTGACACAAGGAGGAAATTACCACTTTTCCTTCCAAGTGACACAGTTTCATCCCCGTGCACTACAACGGTATTCAGTGCATGCCAAACCTTGGGTTGACACAAAGAAAACTATAACTAATGCAGGGGCCCAAATTCTTCGAGTGGTCCTCTTGTCCTGGAGTCTTCTGTCTTCTCCTCCTAAATTTGGAGGACACACGAATCACACGCTTCATTTCGTCGTTTGTACGATTAAAACGCAGTTTTCGCTCAAATACGCTACGTGTCGGAAGTATCGCAAAGTTCGCTCGCACATCGCTCCTTTTTTTCTTTCTTCGAGCTCTATTTGTTGCTTTTTTAATTAAATATCAACCTGTAATATAACCGTTAGTGCACATGCATATGAATAACAACATTGCAATATCCAATTATACAAAAAACATTTCGAAATCAAAGAAATGGTAATGCACACATTATATCATAGGTACCTTTATGCATACATTTTCTAGTTCCCTATGCCGGCTTAATTTTGATATATTTTAGGGCATTTTTGCTGCCATACCTATTGGTACCTTTGGTTTTTTGTCGACTTTTGTAATTTTGCAATTGTACTCATTATACCAATGATTCATGTGAACGTTCACTAGAGATCTCATACAAAGACCCAATTATTCGTGAGTCTATACCACTTTTCTCATATCACCATAACTCTTATTTCATGAGTTCAGGTCCATTCTCTTGAGACACTTATCTAAGAGAGACCTTATGTTAATTAATACCTTGGTATATACCATACTCATGAGCTTTTCTTTGGTTGAACTCTGTGGAGGAAAACAAATTATTCACGGCATTGCATAAATAAAAGAATTATATAAAAAAACCTTAGCGATGCGCAGCGTCCTGCGCATCACAGCAAACCCCGAATTTGATTGGAGATCCACCTTCCACAAAAAAGCCTTCCTTATTAGTAGGCGTTAGATAAATCTTGTTTATCCTCCTTTTTCTCCGCATATCTAATGCTTCAGATAATTGCACTTTCTTTCCACTCCTGATAAATACTTTTCTTCATCCACCCTGAAATAAATAAAAAGTAAAAATTTAATTGGAAATATTAAATTAATTCGTTCATTTAAAATTAAGTGAATCTTCATATAAATCATTAAATTATCAGAGTTATACGCCAAATCTTTATTGCCATTCCATTCTAGCTTCCTTATAAATTTTTTTCCAACATTCGTTACGTGTTCCCGTCATTTTAATTAAATCGATTTCTGTAATTTATGAAACAATAGATCAAGTCCGAAAAATGAAGGACGCCTTTTTCTTCGCATAACATATTTTTTACAACGATTTTCTTAACTTACTTTCGTGTCTCTCTGTGGATTTTGTAACTCATTTTTAACACACTCAACGACTAGCTAGAGCATTGCAGCTTTATATATATTTCAGATCTTGATGAACTATACACTAAATATAACCTTTAAATGCGCCCACTGTTTTTCGTTTTGGTCTTAATAATTATCATAAAGCATGGCACCATTTGAGAAACAATTCATATCGAGACTCAGATATGGGCAGAGAAAATGTTTTTTTTTCTTTTTAGTTGGCGAGAAAAACGTTGAATTTAAATTTATAATATTATTAATTCATTTGCTCAATTCCATCATTCAATTTCTATAGTCTTTCATGACGCCTGGCATTAAAACACGCTAATAATACAAGTTTTGTTACAATATCTGTAAAATATTTTTTTAGAAAAATAAGGTTTCTTCTACGATGGTGAGAAATGATAATCTCTTAAGTAATCAACTGATGCCATACGTTATTTTCTATTCTTTGCAAAAGAATTATTGAAAAGAACGTAAAAACCATACTAAATAACAATTTTCAACATAAGTCATGATGAAATATTGCCACAAATAGGAAATCAAACGTGAAAAATAAGCTGTGAGTCAACAATGTATTTATTTAAAATATCGCGGCTCAGACACTTGATGAGTTTCTTGTTCAGCTGAGCTGATTTTCTCACGGAATGCGAATTTATCCTTGAAAAAAAATTGAACTCAAATACAAAGGGATTGGTCACCGGCTGATCTGACGAAAGTCCTTTTCGTATAAGAGTTGGCTAGTGAAAAAATCCTTTTTTTCCGGAGATTACTCCATAAAATATTCTCATGATATACAGATCTTGAAAATTTTCAAGTAGAATTAATGAAATGCCAAGTTAAGAGTGGAGTTATTCGCCACACGGTGAAAAATAAGAATAATGAAGATGTATTAGCCTAGTAAGCGACGAGGAAGTGTCATACTAGTCTTGGGATTTTTGAATTGTAATGCTGATGATTAGCATTCTAATTGATGACAGAAATGAACATGAAGTGAGAGATCTCTTATAATATAAGACGCGTAATGGAGCAAAGAAATGAAGGAAAATCCCTCGAGGTAGGCCAGGAGTGAAGTTACTGCGGCAGATGAAGAGTTACAAGATGAAGTACCATCCTCTCGTATTTCTTGGTCCGCTAAAGAAGTAGAGGAAGAAATTTCATCAGGCGATGAAAGAAACTGACTTGGGATAGGGAATATGATAGTTCTACAGTATACCAATCGGAATTTCAAATACCACCAATTTTGAATATAAATTATTATGTTATAATCGGCAGAATAAAAAATAGGAGTCCTCATTGTTGATGGAGACTTTCGCGGGGTGGTGCAGCATGCGTAGCAAGGTTTCCGGGTTGACCTCCGCGTCGATTCATCTCCAAGACGACAGTTTCGCCGGCGTTGCAGCTAGCGTCTTCAGGTACGAAGTATCGGATGCAGGTTTTTGCCCGTCTTATATAGGCCTTGGTTTGGGCCATCGCCGAGCACGTATGGGAAGGACCAACACACAATGTGGACTTCGAAAGCGCAAAAATCATCGCTAGAGAAAAACATTACTTTCCACGACTCATACGAGAGGCAATAGAAATCGCGAAAACATCCACTTTCAACAGGGAGGACAGCTATTCGCTCTCAAACACATGGAAGAGACTCTTACCCACGGACCAATCAGAACGCACCTAGCCCAAACCAAGGCCTATATAAGACGGGCAAAAAACCTGCATCCGATACTTCGTACCTGAAGACGCTAGCTGCAACGCCGGCGAAACTGTCTTCTTGAAGATAAATCGACGCGGAGGTCAACCCGGAAACCTTGCTACGCATGGAGCACTCATTGTTTGTGAAAAAATTAGGCTAATACTGCAAACATCTCCGGAAGGCTGGAACAAATTGATGATGGAATTTTGAACGCGTAGGAGCCACTCTACAGCTCGGAGAAAAATTATGTCTCGAAATTTTAACCCTGGATAGCTAATGCCAGTGGGATCCAAAATAACTAATGGTGTTGATGGGGAAAAAAGCGCCATTTTCACACCGCAGTAACGTGGCGCCAATTGCCTCAATATGTAAACAAAAGCTGTCACATTTAATACGAATGGTACCTCTCACTACCTCATTCAACGGGCATAAAAAGTTGTCCCTGATTTTCTGACTGTTTAACGGCCGAGAACCAATTCAAGGGGTAGTACTATTGAGGCTCAAAAAAGATCCCACGCGATCAAATTAACTGTGATCGAACTCATTACTTGGTTAAATATGGTATTATATGAATATGGTATATTTTATGCATGCTAAACTGTGATTTTGATTCGACATAGAAGAAAACGCACTCTTTTCTACTTTCCCAAACTTCGATCACACTAGCATCGATCTCAAGTTTCAACGGATAACCGTCATTGTCGAGGTGTCGAACACCAGCAGAGTACCAAAATATGTGCATTAGGGTGGTCCTTACTTTTCGAATTTCTTTCGGGTCACCCCCTCATTTTATGCCAATTGGTGTAAAAACATATCCTGTAAAATATTATTGCAATTGGATCATGGGAAAACGTGCCGCATCGCACTCAAAGTTTAGAAATTTTGGTATTTTCGGCTGTTTTTCGGGTATGAATGGTGATAAGAAGGCGCTGGTTTTTTTAAACTGATTTTCTTTGGTAACTTACGATACAATGGACATTAGGCATGATTCTCCTAATATATTTTCCAATTGTGACTAGTGGTTCCCGAGTTACGGCCCCAAGAGTGAGCGCGCCCCACCCTAGGCAGACATTTTTTGTGGCACGCGGGTTGCATACACTCACTATTTGTTGATCATTCTCACTCATCGTAAAACCATAGAATTCTTTAAATAATCTTTTTATTCGTCAATATGACCTTTAATGCTATATTTATCACTGTTTATTGCCAAAACGGGGTATTATTTGGTCTTAGTGATTTATTCTCCATAGGTTTTGAAATATTTAAAACAGAGGAGCATTAATGTCCGACGACTTCTTCTCCATTGGTTTTCAAATATTTAAAACAGAGGAACATTAATGTCCGACGACTTCCTGATCTTCGCGTCGAAGACACTTTTTAAAACCAGCTTGTATGTGTAGTGTAAACCGGCATTGTAGAATTTGGATATGGAAACTTTAAACCCCGATCAAATATTCCTTATTGGTCATTTTGAGAACATATCTGTTGGCTATAAATCACCATGCAATGGACAGGTGCTTAGGTTTCTTTTCTATAACTTTCTTAATTTTTATTTTTTAATTTTCGATATTGTTCTAGACTTCTATTGAAAGGAAAGGAAGTTTCCTTGGGAGAAATTGCGATAGTTTCAGCATAGAATCGGAAATTTGGAAATTCTTTACCATTAGTGGCGGTTATTGCAGAAGTCAGGACGAAGAACTGAGTCGCAAATGGAAAAACAATTAAAATTCGTGCCAGCCCTCGACGGTCTGCTCAACATCGCCCATTTCGATGGTTAAGAGAAGATACCTCTGAAATAAAACACTGTTTCTTCACAGTAAACGAGAAGATGGCAGACCAGGAAGCATACTTCGACTGTTTAACTCTTTAAAACGCATAGAAAAGAAGGCTATCCTGTGACTCTAATTAGCTGACAAACTCTGAATTACGACTGCGGCGATCTAAATGCGACGATATGAAAGATAATAACATGTTTTTATTTAAACCTGACGTAAAGCAATCAGTAGTTCGCAATACTAAACAATTTCTGTTAAAATATCTATATATATCAAAGAAAGTCGAAATTCGTGTTAGTTAGAACACTTATAACTCGAGAACGGCTGCACCGATTTTTAGTGACATTAGGCTCTTTGGATTCGTCTCAGCCCCGGATAACATATAGGACATAAAAAAATAGGAAAAGTTCACAAAAAAATTCAACTTTATCTTAGAGATATGTTTTTAGGAGTTGATTGTTAAGACGGTCAAAAAAATTAGATTTTTTTTCGTTTTTACTAATGTATTGACTGATCTTTTTAACAATATTAAAAAATTATAAATATTCAAGCATGTTAAAAATATTAAAGTAATATTAAAATAGTATTAAAATAATTGAATTAGAGGTAAGCTCAGCTCGAATTGAGTTGTCAACAAACACATAACTACCGTGCGTGTAAACAAATCTCCAAGCAATTGTTGATTATCAGTAATGTCCGTGTACTCTGCATAAATTCAAATCTTTTAGCTTTGTAATAAACGAAGACGAAGTCACCAACTATCTATCTGAATATTTAAAGTCCTTGGACGCACCTGGCTTACCACAGCACGATTTATAGCTAAAGGTAGGCTCTGTGTTCATGATCTTTCGAAACCTAAACCAGCCAAAACTATCCAACGGAACGTGTTTGGTTATTAAAAAACTGATAATGAAAGTGATTCACGCCACTATACTCAAAGGAAAATTCTAACTAAGATGAGGAAGTTCTCAATCCGAAGATTCCATGATCCCAACTTATATGCCCTTTTGAGCTCAAACGTATTCAATTTCCAATTCGTGTTGCATTCGTGATAACGATTAACAAATCGCATGGTCAGTCTTTCAGTTTTTGTGATGTTTGTTCTCATGTGTCAGTGAAAACCCATGATTTTCTCATGGTAAATAATATGTGGTATGTTTACGAGTCGGTAAATCATCCGCTGTATTTCTTCCTTAGCTTCAAGGGCGCAGCTAGGAATTAAGGATAGGCGCAGCTAATACTGGCGGGTCTGTAGGGTATAGAAAACTCGCCAAGGTAAGCGAGAGGTGTGGGGGCCCTCCCCAGACATTTTTTAGGATAAAAGGTTCAAAATGGTAGGTTTTGCGGCTGTGTGAACAGTTAAATATTTTGTGACTCATCCGTCCCCCTAATATTAATAACCAAATATTTTATAAAAAGATTTTCTGAGCTTTTGGGGGGTTTTAACCCCCAAAAACCCCCCTCGCTGCGTCCCTGCTTCGCTTCGCTATTTTTATTTAGCTTCATTCGCTTTATCTTGCGCCTGATAACAAAACAAAAACGGTTTTTTATCAGAAGGCGCTTGACGCAAGACATTAAACCCGAATGTGTAGGGCACACCGTGGTGCATTTACGCATGCAGCACGTTTACGCAGTGCATTTTTTCCAAACAGATATACTATAACTGGCGCGCCTAAAGTCATTTGATACGAATGCTGCTTCATAGGGGCTTTTCTTACACTATTTTGAGCATCAGTCAAGCGTCGGTCTAGCGTTGCGTTAACCTGCCCCGTGAACGAGCCAAGTTTATGCTGCGGACTTATACCTAAAAACATTTTTTTACGGTTAATAACACAAATAGCCAACAACTGAATGCGTATAATTTTTATTTCATCAATATTTTCTCATTTAATTTATAATAAATCAAATATGATTAAAACGATACAGCCGCTCTTAATTTATAAATGGTGCAACTAAACTATAAGTTCATTGAATGTTAAGCGGTACGAAGTTCGCCGGGTCAGCTAGTAATTATAATATGCAAATGTAGACCTAAATTGCTGTTAGTAACTCTTAGTCTTATGAATTTTGAAAAATTTTCCTAAATATAGTTCAACATCTTCAAAGGACAGCAATGGCGAATGTAATGTGTCCAAATGTTTTCAAGGATTAGCAGAGAACATTGTCACCATTTCTTCCTACTGCCTGATAGTAAAGCGGGCTTGAAGGGACCTACACTTCACAAGATCACTTCGAGATTTGTCGCAGTTATAAATGCAAAGTGAGGGACAGGGAAGCTGTTCATATTTTGATAGCAGTATTTCATCAAAATGTTGACGAATTTATCATAGACCGCTCATCTATCGTCACGGACGCGAGCGTTTACGGCAGGAGTACGCAGCAAACCTACGCAGAGCATTTGTATTGGAAGAGCTGGATACAGTTACCATATACTTGGACGGAATATTTCTTCCAGCATTGATGGGAAAAGAACTGGTGAATAGGCTTCTTGTCTTAGCCACCAGTCCGGGAGCTAAGCATTTACATGGGGTTACAATTTCATAATAAGGCAGTGGGAAATATCATGCCGTTGCCGTCTATCAGATGCTGAAGGAGTGGAACCTACATGAAAATGTCCAAGTATTCTACTACCATAGTACTGCGACCAACATTGGGAGACTCAGTTGCGCATGCTCCTTATTAGAGCAGCTTCTCAAAAAGGATAATTTGCTTAAGGATAAGTTGGGGTGGGGAAGCAAAGATCCTGGAGCTTTGTGACAAGGGAGTGATGAGGACTTGCACTGTATATGTCACCCAAACTCGTTTACCAAATACCAGTTAGTTTATAAATGGCTGAAGGGAAAGAAACGGTGAGTGAATAATGAACGATTCCTTTGAGGAAGGTAGTAGTGACTACAGTGAGCAGAAATCATATAAATGGTCTTTTAACGTCGAGCCTCGGTAAATAACCTTCGTTCCTAGTTAGAAGACCATGTGAGATTGACTACAGTATTGAAAATTTAACGAAAATATTGTGTGTTCTGCCAGGGGCTCAGCTAGGTTGGGGGGGGGGGGGGGGTTAGGTGCAACTTATACCGGGGTTTGTGGGGGTATGGAAAACCCACCAGGATAAGCGGTAGGTGCGAGATCAATGAATTGCGGAATATTAAGATAAACGGTTCAAAATGGTGAGTTTTACGGCTTCCTGAGGGGTATTTTATTAATCCTAACGGTATTCTATTAGTAATATCAACCCAATTACGTAAAATGGATTAAAATTAAAAATTTCTCTGAGCTCTGGGGGGGGGGGGGTTTAACCCCCAAATCCCCCCTCGCATCGCACTCTTGTAATGTTTTAAAAAATTCCAGCAAATTAAAGCTGATCCTTTTTTTTATATTCAAAGTCGTGTTACACCGCTTTAAGTAATTGTGAACCCGTAGACTCTCTTCTCAAGTTTTCAGCAGCGTGCGTAAAATTAAGGCAATCTCAGTTGTTGCCCTAACGAGGACTGAAGCGGCGGCGAGGTCATACATTCAAAGTTGAGATCATCGGTTGCCGGACCTCAAAGGAGGGAGCTTGCACATAAATATATTGAGAAATGGAGGACGTGGAAGGAAGGTAATCGGTCGGGTGGGTATTTGGGGAAGTACAGCGTGCGAATACAAAGAAATAAAACACCAAAGAAATGGGACTGGATCCGTTAAAAAATTAGGTGCTACGGGGGAACAGATATCGCTGTACAGCTTTGGAACAAAGTTTGCTGAAGGCAACTGGTGATTCAGCGGCTACGTTCTATGCTTAGATATCGTGAAACATGGAGGATAGATATCAATCAATACTTACGCAGAGGACAGTGAAAGAACCGAATGATATTTTCATCTGGGAAAAAACGATATAATAAGAGTGATACTTCGCTGAACGGTTAGGTATCGTAATTCGATTTCTTGCGAATAGTTAAGTTTTATTCTTGAAAAATGGGCCACCATAAAACACCCAAAATATACATTTCTCCAGAATAAGGTTAGGACCGACATAATGCAAAAATCGAGCAATATCTTATGATCGGGAAGAAACAATACAATAAGAGGGATATATATATATTTTTTAGATCACGAGATGTGGGTAAATAAAGTTTGAATAAGAGGGATACTTCGCCGAACGGTATGTTAAGTACAGGAATTCGGATTCCCGGGAACAATTCAGTAGATTTTGGAAAAAAATAGGCCATCATCAAAACACCCACAACATACACGTGAATCTCTCCTCCAGGTTAAGGTTTATTCAAAGTCTTATCACTCCCGCCACGCGCCTGTTCGGGCATCTTGCGGTGTAAAAAGCTACATTAAGATTTTTAAACAAACAATTAAATAAGACATAGAGAACGTCATCACTTCCGCTCGACCTCTCAATTATCTCGATTTCCTGAAGTGTTATCTCTTGCAAACGTAATACTACAAAACATTCTAAAAATATCAAGAGATTGTAATAAACCCTTAACAGTACACTTCTATTCAGTACAAAGAACACTTACATTTATTATCAGTAGTTTTCCTGCAGTTTGTATAAAAACTAAACATCTGTGATAAAATGAACTCGAGGAGAATGCCTTGTATTTCAATTGTCACGGAGAAAGAATTAGACGACGATATAGCAGTTATAACCGAGACATAGAATGATTTGCAGAAGATTTTGACCAATATGGAAAGGACAATGGGTAGATATCAGCTGAAAATCAACAGAAAAATACTAAGATGCGTTTAGCATACAGCGAAAGAGGAGGCAAGGACAAGCATTAAACTAGGACAACAAAATCATGAAGAGGTGAAAGAGCTTTGTGGCAAAAGACGAAGCAAGGAAGAAATAGTCAGTAGAATAGCGCTGGCGAAGAGGGCTTTCCACGTGGAACAAAGAATCTTCTTACAGCTGAGAATACAAGTATAGAAGCAAAGAAACAATCAGACGCTACATATGGGGAATGTTTCTCGATGGAAGCGAGGCTTGGACGTAGACAGCAGCAGAGAAGTGGAGGCATTCGAAATGTGGTGCTACCGAAGAATGATGAAGATAAAATGCATCTACCGTGTGAGTAATGAGTGCCGTGTAAGTGCTGAGAAAAGCGGGAGAAAAGAGATTTCTTCTAAAAATCTTAAGAAGAAGACGAGACAAATTAGTTGGCCTCATTGTGAGAAATAATGGCAAGATGAAAACAGTCGTAGAAGGACAGGTGGAAGGGAAGAAGGGCAAGGGACGGCCACGAATGAGTTACATTGGACATATAATAAAGGATGTAAAAGAAAAGGAATACGTCGTTTTGAAAAATGCTAGCGGATAGGAGAGAAGAATGGAGAGCTGCGTCAAATTAATCGTAGGATTGTTGACTAGTAATGATGATTTTCCCTGTGCTAAAATATTCGCGTACTTCGCCAGGCCGCTATTCCCCTAAGTGCCCTAGATAATTCCGCGATCGTGGTATACGCCACTCAAAGCTATGACGTTAATATTAGCAATGAGAGAAAATAAATATCATTGCCACAGAAAAACATTTTCATCTGAGGTTGCGGATGTAGGGGGCTGAAATAAAAAGATAACTCCGTTTCGATCAGGCCAGTAGGTGTTGAGTTAATCAATAACTCAATTTCAATTTGGAATTTTGGTGAAAATTTTTATATGAAGCGGCTAAATCAATAAGATTTCTGTTAAATATCGTATCGAAGGATTTGTTCGTTTATTACAATTTGGAATAATGATACATCACCCACTGGTGTTAAAAAAATTATCCCACTTCACAGCTTTACGGCAATTGTTAAGTCTAAAGAGAAGACAAAGCTAGGTCTGGCGCTTCCCGACGATTTAACTGTATAAAATTTTGTCTCGAGTTTCCTTCCGGTCGAGATAATAACACATCATAAGTTCCAACGAATTGAGGTCCATTATATTCCCCATCCTCACGAAACAATCTGTGAATACGACTCTATTTCATTAGCAAAGTAATAAAAAGGACGTGACGGCCGTATAGCAACGTTAAGCCAGATTCCAGCACCCACCTTACAGTACGGGAGAACTTACAAGAGGTGTTGCCTGCAGTTATCATTGCGTGCTTCGAATATGACTCTTTTTGTACGCGACATACATACTTAATTGCAGTTAAATCACAACCTTTGAGAGAAGAGCGTCATAATGGGCGAAATTAAATGTAAATTACGAACTACTACGGGATTATCACACAATGGGGAAGTCGCTTAAAAATTTTTTTCATCTGAAGAATACACGATTCTTATAGCAATTTTCACCAGGATTCCATTTTCACCAATCAAACTTCTCGTAAACCATTGATTTTATCATTAAAGTTCATTTAAAACTGTGAAATCTGAGTGCAAACGCGGAGTTAGCTCTGGTTGTTGATGACGTCATTTCTCCCCAAGGCGTTTTCGTTTCGCATGCACGGCCGCAGAAGCTACAATGAAGCACTCGTTGAGTAAGTGCATATTTCTCGGTACATATTTTTTAAAATCCGTGTTTTCTCTGAGACATTTTATGACGTTATTTAGTCATGTCAAATATTTTTCATCCACCTTCTGTATTCGTAGAAAAAGAATACATCGAATATATGCAAAATGGAAGACGGCTTCTTGAAAGGCTGTTGTGATAATCTCCCATCGGTGGATTCCATAATGATGGCATTATATTTTAAAAGCAACCCAGACTTTTTTGCTGTAGAATTTAGAGAAGTGAAGGCTTCGCGGTAAGTTTTTCTAGTGTATTTGGTCATTACTGGACCTTTTGGAGCCTCTTTTATAACGGCTGTTTAACGATAAGCATAAGATAATACAGGTATTAATGTTACCTATGACACTTTAATTTGATGCATACAAAATAATTAAGCCATTTCGCAAACTTATGGAAAAATTCAATCATTTATTCTAAACAGTATCAGGTGCGCAAATAAGTTCTCGCTGTTTTTTAAATGAAAAATACAACTTTGTTAAAAAAATTGTTTTAAATTATTCATTCAAAGTATTTTCCATCGCTACCTACAAATTTTCCCCATCATTGAGGCTGAGCCCGAATATCGATACAGAAGAAGTCTCTGTCTTTTAAAGCTATCTTCTAATCCTGCGTTTTGGCACCCAATGGTTTTCAATGCAGAAATGAAGGACAAAGACTTATTTTATTTGAACTTTCTTATTACTCCCTCCACATGAATCCTTAAGCTTTCTATTTGCTTAGGTAGCTTAACTTCATCTTTAGAGCTCTTTACATTCTTGGAAGCACTTGGTGGTCTAATTAGCTATCAAAGTTTACCACTGAATGAGTGAGCAGTTTGTTTGAACCCTTCGATCTACCATTACTCTTCAGCCTTTTGGAATTTGCTCAAGAAATCCAGTCTATGAGAACGACACCCGGCCACCATTACCCCTCGAAATGAAATTTTCTAAAAAAAGAATAATATATTTATTTTGATTGAGTTTAGACAGAAATATTAGAGCTGGAAACATTTAATTAAATTTACAGAAATTTTAAAAATGACACTCCTAAAATAATTGCTATTGAAAAACATTGCTTCTATTTTTCTTTACTGTTGGTAGTACAATGCGCTGATACTCTAAAAAACGGATTTAGAATTTCCTTCGCAATTCACTTTTTTACTTTATACCAATCTCAGCGTAGTAAACTAAGCGCAATTTAATTGCAGTAAAAATAAAACAGATCCATACAAGAGAAAATGTCACTCACTGCACAGAGTACTGATCAATTTTTTTATTCTCCCATTCAGGTTAAACTTTGCCAAATTGGGTTTTCAATTTATATTTATAAACAATCAGTAATTGACTCTACATGCGAATAGCGAACAGGAAAGGGAATTGGCATATTAAGCAACATCTTATTTTTGTCAACCCAAAAAATAGATTTTTCAAAAAATAGCCACCGGAATAATGGAATCAGAGAGATATCGTTCCGCTGTCGAGGGATTGACATTGAGATCTCCTGGGCTAAAATATTGAAGAATTCTTTGAGCCTAATTTTCCTTAACATAACCATAGCAAGTAACCCAGTCTTTCTTAATCGCAAATTGACAATAAAATAATTTTCACTGTATACCCTTGAATAAAACGCTGGCTTTTTTCCATCAAAATAAAAGTACACTTTGCCCTCCGGCTACATATCTCCCTGTCTGATTCCATGTCAGAGCTGCTGCTGCTGTCGCCAAAGTAGGAATCACTTATCACACTCTTCTTCAGTAGTTGAATTGCTAATCTCACTAGCTGCAATACCATCTAGCTTTTACAGGCGGAAGAACTTCATAGGAGAAGTAGCAGCATCGGCGGAAATAGGTTTTTTCTGAATATCATCAGTTTTTAGTTACTGGTTTCAATTGGCAGGACTTTTCCTCACCTCGACTTTCCACCACTTCCTCAGGTTGTATTTCCTCCTGTTGCACTAAGTCAGTTGATCGGAGGGTGTAGTGATTATATATCAGTGAGTTTTTTTTACAAATTGTACACTCCTAAGTAGTAAAATGGTTTCGGTGGAGTTCAGATAGGAATACTATGCATGTGAATCAATAGATTTAGGAGATAGGGAGGGTAGCCTACTGTATGCACCCTTTAAGTATTCTTATCATGATTAATCATTGATAAATTCCATAAATACAATAATTATAAGGCATCGGATACTACAAGGGCCGTTTTTTCTACCTCAGATAACTCAGCAAAAACAGCATGCAAGCGACAGGCGAGTACTGCGCGAACAGTGCAACTGCACGTCCTCTGCACCACACGCTCAAGTCATTTCTCAACTTAATTCTGTTGTAATTACTTAAGTTGAAGTGAACTTCACGAATTAATCCCTTCGTTTTCGTCGACCGGTCATTATTCCTATTCATCTCGCCTTAACCCACCTCTTTCTTCTTGCTCTATTATTCGGCATAAGGACGAAATTTTATTAGATTTTCGTGATGTATTTGAACACATTGGCACCACGCAATATTTATAATTCGACATTATAAACAGCACTTCACGTAGGTAAACATACCGCCTACCTGGCGCAGGCATACCGCAACAATCTCCTAACTCCACGTCTCGGACGCTAGCAAGTAGCAACTCTGCTTGGGGAGAAATGACGTCACACCTGCTGGACACACTACTTTCGCTCGCACCCCCCACTCCTCCAATTTGACCTTTAATATCTCGGAAACTACCGCTAGTATTGAATTTTTCCCCAGTAGATATTCTTTCTTAGAGGTTTACTACATTTTACAGAGTTTTTAAAAATGTGAAAATTCCCCATTAGCACAAAAAGAGAATTGTTTGCACGCGATAATCCAGCAGCTCGATTCTGTAAATGTCATATCTACGTTTCGCGTGCTTCGAATCACAGTGGAGTTCTGACGCCTCTCACCGTCAAAGACGTTCCAGCGATCCCGCTTCGTGAGATGCTTGACGGATTGCGAACGATCACTTGAGTTTCTTATGTTGGTAGCTGTGCAGATGCGAAGAACGAATCAGAATCTCCGACACAAACTTACTTCAGCGGCCAACTGCAACTTCAGTTACTAAAGGAGGAACATAGACAATGCCATGGAAGATTCACTCCAAAATGAGATGATTCTTCTTTACTCAAATTTGAGTAGTATTTTCTTTTAAAAGGACCTATTAATGATAAGTTACGTTTGCTTAATTAGTTTATAGCTATTAACTGTATATTACCTCTTTTATATGTTGTCAAGTGCTGCGTATCAAAGCCAATTATCACGTATCAGCCTCGTAATTGCACAATTAGCACTAATTTTCTCATAAATTGGAGCATTTATTGCTTACGCGGTATAAGAACAAGTGTTATTTTGTTATCTCATATGGTTCACTCTCGTATGTATTTGAGCTGATCTCATAATTTCAGTACACAATTTTAAATGCGCTGTCGTGCATATGTAAGATTAGGCAAGAAAATGCCGCTATTCACGATTTATACTGGTAAAAATGTTTTAGTGCGAATACGAGTTGATTATTAATAGTTTCTGCTATAATACGAGATGTTTATATGCCTTAGTATTTCTATAATGTCAACAGAAAAAAGAATCACATTGGCCGTGTACTAAACGGCAGCAATAATGCATAGAAGAGATGGAATGGATGATTAATGTTTACCTAAACGTACTAAAGCCTGCCCCGGCAAGCCACTTGAACGTCTACGAATTAATCGTGGTGAGAGCTCAGTGACAATATCCATCGCCAATCCCTGAGATACGCAGGACAAAACCCTGAAATCCTCTTCCCGCATCTCGAAGTGATTGTTGATATCACGTATCTGCAGCCGAAGTATGTGCATCTGTTGCCTCCGTCGACATTGATGCTCATGCAACAGGACCGGAACTATATAAAGGGCCTCCATTCTCCTTAACAGAAACGAATCGAAGGCTTGACCTTACGAAATAAATATGAAATAAATCTGTTAACATTCAATACCGCACAATACTTTTACCATTGGTTCTACTCCAAATTATTATGAACATTAAGTTGTGAGTATTTGACTTGTACATTCTAGTAGATGCAAAAGTGTAAGATAATTGTAAAACCTTCAGCGCAAGGTTTAACTTCTCACCAACTTCAATTGCAATGAAGGCGAATCAATTTAAACAGTACGCGGATGTAAGTTTAACTTTACACATTTATTTTCTTTGTTTTTAATACATATTATTTATGGTAAGTGACAATATAAAATAGCCACCATCGTAATTAATAAATAATGTGCTATTAATTAAACTAGTCAACAGCAACTTTGCATCTGGGATGTGATACATCAATTTGTATGTAATTTGATGTGTAGAATCCGAATACGCCTTTTAAAATATTCTAGAGCGTACCATTTTTGAGTTTTTAAAGTTTTTTATTTTTCGTATTTAGTATTTCGCTTTTTTGCTGGTATTCTGTTTTGATGTTTAATTGTTTGTTGTTAATTGTTTTTATTTGCCGAGGACAGCTGGAAGATCTACAAATCGTCAGTAAATGGTTGGTTTGGTAATCCAGTGAAGTGAAAGAGATCCTCAGCGAGTGTTTCGGGTGGAAGATAGTGGAAATTTTTGTGTATAAAGCTTGCACTAAGAAAAATGGCAACTAGTAAATCCCGTTGCTATGTAAACCACCCCGACAACTTTTGTTTTGTGTGTGGGAAATTCACTCCAAAACCCCAAAGAAAACCAATCACTGATTTGGTTAAGAAGGCGTATAAAACTTATGTTGATTGCCCTCTTGGCGATCAAGATAAAAATTTTGCACCTCATATTGCCTGCATAACCTGTACTACAACCATAACCGGGTGGTTGAAAGGAAAATGCCGAGGCATGCAATTCGCTGTCCCGATGGTGTGGTGTGAGCCTAAAGACCATTATTCATACTGTTACTTCTGCCTTACAAATATTTCGGGACATTCCAGCAAAACTAGACATAAAATAAAGTATCCAAATGTATCTTCAGTGCATTTGCCTGTGCCCTATGATGGGGTCTTGTTAGGGAGAGTGATGAAAAGGCAAACAAAAGAATCCGTGTGACGATTAAAGGTGAAAATATCTTCTGAACTATTTTGGATCTTTCATTGGCATCACACCCACATATCATACAAAAGTGTATTGATTTCAAACTTTCTGAATGTCTGTTTTTGTTTTTCTTAATTGTGTCAATTTTCGCTATTACCATTTTTATTCTGCTGCGCATCTATGAAATGTGACGTCCTACAGATAAACTGATTTTACCAGTGTCTCAGCACCCAAAAATTAGGTAAATCCACCCATTTACAAACCAGAGGCAAAAAAAGTTTAAATTTGTTAACTAGTGTTATCAATCATAGCGTAAATTCATAATGAAAATTTTGAGCGCATTTCCGCGACGAAGCTACCACGGGCCCTCTTGGCCGTGAATACTTCCACGAACGCGGCAGTCAGAGTGACGTCAGTAAAAAGTTTCAGAATCGCTCCAGCGTCATAGCCGTCAATAAATTGACAAAATCCGCTTGTGACGGCCATATCACATTTACAGAATAGAGCTGCAGAAAATCGAAACCAAATTTTTACGCATGTTTCTTGGATCGAATGCAATGGTTTAAGTCTGTTAATTTATTCAATGTGTTATTATTTCTGTAAGCACATTATCACCAATCACTAAGTATTAATAATAATTCAAGTAGGGATAGGATTTTATTCGTCAAGAGGTTTGATATTTCGCTCATTTAAATAATTATCAATGGGGAACTTGCATGAAATTTTTTTTTATTCACAGGCGGACAGAAAATTATTGAGTGATTTCAACAAAGAAAACCGCAGGTAAATATGAGTTTACCTTCGCGAGGTCTTCAATGATGTATATAGCGAATTTTAAAGCGCGCCAAAAACTCCCTCACCCCCCAAGCCACTGTCGACGAAGCCTCGATGACGTCAAAGGTGCCTAAACATCACACGAAGCAATTGTTGTGATTGTTTGTAATAGTCGCCAGCAGTTGTGAGAGCTTCGTTTGTCAGTCGTGTTGATTATTCTCTAATTTAAGCACAATATTTTACGATAGAGGCTCGGAAGCCCTCATATTTTGAAGAAGGATTTGATGAAGGCTTTCCCGGCGAATGCTGTTGATGGGAATTCACGGGAAATAAGCCGGGTAATGATGGACATTGCTGCCAACGTTTCGATGGCCTTCTCTGCCATCGTCTTCAGGGCGAATGATGGACCTGGTTATTGCCGGGCTTATATGTATACACCGTTGGGGAGGTCAGGTCGTCTGTGATTGGTCAGTTTCTTTTGAGTTCTTTCCCCCTCTCAGCTTACCCATTGTTTTTATCATTGGGTTCCACGATTTGCTGAGGTTGAAATCCGCGTCCCTATTCATTTTATTATTTCCGATTCTTATTTCGATGGCCTCTTTTGTAAGGCGGTCCCAATATCACTTTGCCTTGCAGAGGATTTTTGTTTCACTGAACTTGATGGTATGATTGTTTTTAATGCAGTGGTCAGCTACGGCAGATTTCTCTGGGTATCTAAGCCTAATGCACCGTTTGTGCTCTGATATCCTGGTATCAATTGTTCTTCCGGTTTCCCCAATGTAGCTATCTTCTTATCCACAGGGTATTTGGTGGACGCCAGAGGTCTTGAGTCCCATTCCGTCTTTAACCTTCACAAGCTGGCTGATGGAAACATATGGAAGAGCAGCCTTGGCAATATGTTTCCACATCTCGGCAATTTGTTTCCACAATCTCGGGGAAATTGTCTCGTATTCGCAGAAAACGCAACATTGAGACGATTCTCCAGCCACCAGAAAAACTACAGAGCCAACTTGTGAAGGTTAAAGACAGAGGGAGTGCAAAAGATATTTTGAGCTACCTATAATTTTATTGTACTTTAATGTATAATCAAAGTAAAAAATAATCAAGTTACGTGCAAAGTTTAAGATAATTTAAACTATCTATCTGAACTTTATTTATACGCATATAAATGACAATAAAAACGTGGCTGCAGAAAACTGGAAAATGGCCATTTTAGCAAAGCTAACAAAATCGCTATTTTTCATTGCAGAAAGCCGGTTGGTTCAAAGACGTACTTGATTGCTTGATTGGCAGGAGTGCGATGAAATGAATCAATGTTGGATGTTCGGATCAAATTGCAGTCAGAGCGGTCGGTTTTTCGGGAGGGAGGCCCCCCGCTGGTAGGGTCGAGGAGACGGTCCTGCGAGGGTGAGCTCGTTGAGGATAGGGCCCCGGATTAGCGAATCTTTGGAGGGTGTACCACGCCCATGAATGAAGTACCTGCTCCATGGGCCCACGAAACGCATTTCAACATCCACGCCGCATGTGAGGAGCAGGTTTTCGGAGATTGAACAACAGCGAAAGGGTTAATATCTAACAGTTGGGCAGATCCACTGGGGTAGCCATGAATCGCCACGCCACTGGAATGATGTGTGTTACCACATAAGTGTTATAAAATTGCCTCATTATAATTTGATTTTTAATTTAAATAAAAAACTAGCACAAAATGATTTTTTCACCTTATACGTTACGGTGGTAAAAATAGTTTTTTTTTGGGTTGGGGTGACCTTTTTCAAAAACTGAATGGAAATAATGTCTTTTTCTTTACTTTTGAACAAATATTCATCAATTTATAGCACAGGAACATGGGGTTATAAAGAAGGCATAACCCTAACATACGTACACTGCTAAAGCATATCCTCCTCTCGACCGGTCACGTTTTGTATTATTTGAACACGTTTATCTTGAAATGTAATGAGAATTTGGAGAAGGTAACGCATTCTCATAATTTCCCTATATTTGGAATATAATGTATTGCAGTCGAAGAAATACCAAAAAAAATCCCCTGAAGAGAGTTGTAATACTGTAAAGCCGTGTTACACTGGGGACGTACTTGCACTATCTGACGTATGTAGGAAAGCGCAGTCAAAATTGCGTCGTTTAAAGCGGTGAGTTGCTAGAACACATGCGGGAATGCGTGAACGTGAGATGGCAAAATAGCCCGTTCTAATTTCGTTAATGCGTTCGCGCAATTGCTCGCCATATTAGAAATTAATGCAGTTCTAACCTGCGCAATTCCGTGCCCCGTGTAAAACCGCCTTAAGAGCACCTAAGGATTGCGGTAATTTGTAACTAGGGCCGTGTTTCACGCCTCTCAGAGGAATTGTAGAAGATAGTATTAGCAATGAACTTTGTGAAATGGAATGCCACCAAATCAGATAAACCAATGTTATATTTACGACGAAGTAACATTTTAGCCCGTTGAGCTGAAAGGTTTTATTCAATTTGGAAGCAGGGGCACCACTACAACCATTAAAGAAAAATTATTGAGGAAATAATAATAGCAAAATACAGGTTTTATTTGGTAGATGTAAAACTTTAATCGGTTTAATGTTCTTTATGTGTAAGTTTCGAAAACAAATTAATTAAATAAATCCATTCTAAGCAATTAATTTTGCGGTTTCACTTGAAAAAATTAAGGGCGTCCCCAAAATACACTTCTACCTTCCTAAACAAATAATCTCAAGTTGACATGCTATATGAAGATAATCAAGGAAATATATTTTTGCTATATTTATCACGATGCATAAAACAACCTAAATTGTATTGAAATACCTATACTGGGACGCAAGTCATAGAAATTTTAAGAAATGTCAGTAAATTTTCCACAGTGACCATCAAAAGCCATAAATCCGAAGATTGGCTTGACACAGCTGTCCTATCCCCTTTCCTGTCTGCTAATATGTTCATACTTGCGTATGTATTCTGCATTACATTTCTGATGAACTAATGAATTTAACTCACTCTGAGAAGTCGGCTACAATTCACCATTTAAGACAAATCAACAAGATGGGTGCCCGATCCGCGTGAACACCATCCTAGTGTAGAGGCAATTGAAGTGAGATACATGAAGTGAGTACGCCAAGTAGATCTGTTGCTGTTGGCTCCTAGTACTGCCTGAGTGTGTTTTTCAAGATATGAGTGGAAGCAATTTAACCCTTTCGAGACGGCGTGCCGTCTAGCGGAGTTTTCGTCTTAGCATGACTGCTGCACTGAGCCCCAAGAGACTCTTCTTATTCCAGGATTTTCGATATGATTTTTCTTGCTGGTTAATAGGTGAAGCGGAATTTGGATCACTTCTAGTTGTGACCTCTGTGATAAGGATTATATCCTAAAATTTTTTTTCATCTCGCAAAAGAGAAAACGTATATAGAACGATTTGAGTATATCCCCATTTACCTTACATTGCAATTAATTATCAACATAAAACGAAAACTATGGTTGCCATGGAGCCCTTATTATAATGAAGCATTTATGTTGCCAATCAGGTACTTCCCTGAAAATTTCGGACTGGTGCGGTCAATAGCAAAGGAGAAAATGAGTCCTATCGATATAGGATATCGATGAAGGACTTCTTGCTGGCGAGCATTTGGACTTTTCAAGCGCATTGTCCACCAGGAATCAACCGCGCCCACTAATTCCCAATCAACCCCTTTTCCTCCCTTCGTCTTTACCCTCTTCCTTCCTACCTTCCCTTCGTGCCGCCACTTCAAAGATTTGTTTCTTAGAACAGAAAAGGGAGTGTTGAGGATTCTCAATTTTTGCAGGAGTGCATGGTTAACACGGACAAATTCTTTGCTGAAATCGAAGAGGACCATAATGGTTACAATCCTGCGATCCATTGCTCAACGGATATCATCAGTAACTTAAAGCAACAAGGATTGCGCATTGAACAGGGGCGGTGTGGGGTTGTTGAGGGCGCATGTCAGGGCTCCCTTTACCAGGGGATTCGGGGGGTTTCCTACCCCGGAAAATTTTAGGAAATTGAATGCACCGAAATGGATTTTGACGCAATTCAGGCTCTTAAAAACTACATAAAAGGTAATAAAAAATACCAATACTTATGGTTCGATTTTTCTATTTTAACCTAACCCAGATGGTACAAAATAAGAGAGATATGTATTTCTTATGGTTTACGTACGGAAGAAAATGTTAAGCACCTTTTCGCACGCTAAGGCAAGGATAAGATTTTAGAGAAGAATAGTCACGGAATACAGCCAAATATTCTCATATATACATAATTTGCTGATGTCGGATGAACATCAAAGGCGGGGTAACAGCACACTACACATCCTATGATGCCTAGAGCTCTGCAGACACAAATATAAAGCCTAATAGTGAAATTCAGTGAGTCTCTACAAGAGATGAACAACTGTCCTGTTTATAAAAAATATTTTGAAAACTTCAAGTGACTTGACTCTGAAGATGAAAACCATAGTATGCGAACCTTTTTTTTTGTGATGGAGAGAAAAAAGTAATTGTGGCAAGAATCGACCTCATAGCGTTAAGATTGGTAGAAAGCCGTGCCATCCACAACACCACTAATTCATTTACTGAAAGACATGCTATTATATGAGAATACTCGGGTCAGTCTCTTCCATATTATTTCCAATGAAGCGTTCACGAGCATAAGAACCGAAACAACAATTTTTCTCAGGCAATCCAACACATTTATATACTCAGAATAAAAGCACTCCCACGATAACACAATACGCGTATCAAAGAAAAGGTTCGCGGTTCATTCAAATGCAAACCCACTTTTAATCCCATCTATTTAATTACGAAGTACGACAAGACGAGTAAAACAACACACGGGTTGTATGCCAAGCATTTAAAAAACAATTAAACTAATTGAGATTTAAAAAATAATATAATAATGGTGTATAGCTGTAATTAAATCACGAGTAGTTCTCCTATCAATTCTTTCGCCGAGTCGCTAGAGCGACTTCACTGTCGTCGCTAGCGAAATTCCCTCTTGGCGAATGTTTACATTCGCTATATGCTCGCCAGACATAACGATAATAACTTTTTCGTCGCCAGAGGGACGAAGCGAAGCATTCCTGGCGAAATAGCCAGCGAATGAAAATGAAAATATGAATCAGTCACCGTTCGCCAATCTTTTCGACAAATCTCGTTGGATATAGCCAGAAAAAACCAGAATCAGGCCCCAGGTTCTCTCTTATCTTCTGACACCTTTATTTTATTAATTTTTATGTTATATTTTTACACTGGTTGTGAGTATTTTGTAAATATGGCAACTAATGACAACGTAGAATTTCATGATAGCAAAAAACTTTCGTTCAAGTAATCTGAGTCATTTATATAACGCCTTTCGTATATGCTTCACTGTAGAAGGGAGAGTTGCGTGGGCCCCTTAAGCTCGGGGCCGTCGGCGATTGCCGACCAGCCGACCTTGTCACACCGCCCCTAGCACTAAAGCCTTCAAGGAAACTAGAGTGAATGAGCCTACTAGGCAGAAAGGTAATCAGTCACTTGGCGATGAACAATTTTCTCAAGAGCTTAACGTAAGGACATAGAATCGACATTGGCCGGAATACAACAGGGGAGGAGGAATTTCGGACTTTGTTGACGGGTCCAACGAGTGCGTTTACCATATTCTAGGAAAAATTGAGTTGGATACAGAATAGTTGAAGATTTCAAGCAGTTATGATGACAATTTTTGGGGAATTTACGAATGAATAAATTTGAAAATCCATCAACCCCTGATGAGTGGGTTATGGAACTTAGGGGGCGTAGTGAGGGGGGAGGACACCGGTGGGTCCACAACCCCCCCCCCACCCGAAAGATAAAAACACAATTACTTTCCTTCATAAAAGAAAACAAAATATTGAAAAATCATAAATTTACTAAGGGCTTCTTTGAAAAAGGTAGTTTTTTTTCGATTACGAAAAGTGTTATTTTTTAAAGTAAATTACTTTAAAACCTACTACTTAGTACCATATTTTTTTAAATTACCCCCGGTATTGGGCCCCATCCCCCGAACGAAATTCCTGGCTACCCCACTGGAACGAGCCATATATTTTGGATAGCATTTAAAGAGTAATATATTGAAAATGGAAACCTTGATTATTGAAAGGTACGAGAACACTATCAGAAGAGGTAAAGAGAAGGCGTTCATTTGGATCATGGGAAGCAGAAACGAGATACCGATTTAGTTTATAACCGATGACTTCAGGCTATGAATAGGTAAAATTTATAAGATCCTACAGGCAAAAGTTCCTTCCAGAAATGAAAATAGAGTAATAGAAAGAAAAAAAGCGTTTCAGAATCAGGGTTACCGATTTACAATAATACAGGTAATAACATTAAGTATGAGAAACGTCAGTTGAGTCTTAATTTCAGAAGGCAGTCAAGGCTTAAGTCATTTTAATGGTGAGGCAATGAAATATGTATGCCCATTTATCAGCGGTGTAGTGCTTAAAAATGTTCTAATCGACGAGAGCGAATCAGGAATAGTCCCAAATCGCAACAATACAAGTTCCGAAGTAATAATTGTGGCTGTGATTAATTGCCATAGCTTAAGAAATACGATTCCCGAATTCCTCCTTTTAATTCATAGTACAAAGTGAATATTTGGACTGAAAGTTGGCTAACAGATGATGATTCAGACAATGAGATCTTCCTAAAATCGTTCGCCGTTTATCGGAAAGATAGAATTAGGTAATCGAGTTAGAGGCGGAGTATTTACTTCTGTAAAGATTGCAATCGTCAGCTAAGTGGTAAACTTAACTCAGACCAGCGTAGAAACTGTGTGATATTCAATTAAATTCCCAAAATTCAAAACTATAATAGCACGCTCGTATTACAGACTACCCAACTCAGATATAACATGAATTTTGGATTTTGAAACCCTAATAAACAGCTTAGCATCCAAGTGTAGTTAAAGAAACTTGATTGTAGGTTGAGATTTCAACGTTTCAACCTTCTATAGATTGGGAGACTTATAGCTTCTTCCTGGTAAGGGGGGATAAAGTGATTTGAGAGGCGTTATTACACACTTTTACATCAAATTCATTGTTTCAAATAGCATGCGTACATAACAGAGGAGGAAGCATTCTTGATTTATTAGCGACAAATATAACACATAAGGTAACAAACGTGAGCACCGTCGAAGAATATAAATGACCATTGGGTAGTAGCTCTAAAGTTTTCTCTAAATACCGCTGAAATTTAAAAAAAAGAACGTAAAGTTTTTATTTTAAAACGAGCTGATTTTGATGGGTTCAAGAGACATATGAAAAATGCTTTCCCCGTGTTTCAAGAATCAATATTAAGTTAAATGTAGAAGGTACTTGGAAAGTTTTTCTTTCGCTCTTAACTTCGGGAATAAATAGCTACATACCTAGTAAAACAAAAAAAGAAGGTAGCGAACGGAGATGGTGTGACGCGGAAGTGAGAAAATCATTGAGGTGACAGATAGCGTGCCATGCTAAAATGAAAAACGTCAGCACGGATTCATCCGCTAATGAACGCGAGTTGATAATAAAAAAATATAGGTTGCCTTAATCCGCCACTAAGGAAGTGTTAAGGAATGCATTCACAAATGTTAAAAGAAAAACACTAGAGCAGTTACGGGATAACCCAAAAGCATTTTGGTCCAATGTTGATGAAGTTCATGGTAAAATATCTACTGCGCGTTCGCTGAGAAACATTAATGGAGATAAGTTGACAAACAGTTCCGATAAAGCCAATATATTAAATTGCTACTTCAAGAGCATGTTCACCGAGCCATCTGAAACTCATCCGAGACTGTTGATAATCTCTTCATACGAAAGATGCGCCCTTTGGCATTAGTGCACACGGAATAGAAAATATATTGAAATCGCTGAGTCCTAATAAATCACCTCGTCCAGACGAAATCCTTTCTCGCGTGTAAAGAGAACTAGCCTCAGAAATTGCCCCTTCTTGCAGTGAATATTCAGTAAATCCACCAAGCAACACGAACATGACTGGAAATTCGCTAGTGTAACGCCAATATTCAAAAGTGGAGAAAGGGAACAGCCATGTAATTACAGACCGATATCTTTAACGTCCATCTCATACGAAGTCCTTGAACACATTGTACGAGGGTGGTTTGAAAAGTTCTCCGAATCACCACGAGTTATCAACGCTAGTGTAACGAATTCTTCACGTGATATCCAAAGGACAAAAACACAGCCAAAGCTGTGGAAACATGATGATTATCCGCCACCAATGAAAGTGAAGACAATTCTTTCGACTGGAAAGGTCATGGCATCAGTGTTTTTCTTGATTTCAAAAAAGCATTTGACAAATCACCCCACGGAAAGTTAATAATAAAATTAATTCTTACGGCCTAGATGATGATGACATTTCCTGAATAAGAGAAATTTTGAGTGACCGCGTGCAAAGAATAGTATTAGACGGTGCAGTGTCCAACGAGATTAGAGTCACTTCTGGCGTCCCTCAGGGTAATGCCATAGGCTCACTTCTATTCCTTATTTATATAAACGACATTGGTGAAATAGTGCGCAGTAAGCTACGAATATTTGTAAACGACGCTATAGTTCACAAAGTAAATCCGTTCCAGTAAAGATAGGGATGAACTAACGAACGAACTTGCTCCTGTCCTAGTAAACTACTCTATATGAATCCAATTTAATGCTGCATACCCATAATTGCTCACCCCCTGCCAAACACCCCAGAGGTGGCTCGCAGGTAATAATGTAGATGTACATGCGATGAACACCGGGTCGTGTTTACTCAAATATATAAGTGAACCCAGCAAAGTAAATTCCACATTTTCCATGCAATCATAAAATTTTCAACGGAGATGCATGACGGAAGGCAATTGACACGAGGCCGAATGAGACCTTGGTTCGCGCCAGGTTTGAGTTGCGTCACTCAAGCTGAAGAAAATTAATGAACGATAGAGGCGGCTTTGAACCCGTATCTTTACTAAGTTCCCAGAATAACTAAAATACCTAAGGGTTCCATAGCCTCAAAGAACGTCCGGTGGAGTCGATTTCTATCTGATTTTACCTTCATGAGGCTGAATTATGGGGATTTACGACGATTTGGAGTACAAGCACAAAGAAGGGAAACCATAATTATATTAATTGTAATGTTAGAATTTAGAAAGTTCCACGTGGAACAAAATATCACCTAAGTTTTCCACATTCGGAAACGAGGAAGTAGGTAACGGCATATGCAGAACTTAAAGCGATAGGTTTGGTATGGCAATCAAATCGCGGGCATAAAGGAATGAGGTTTGGGAATAGAAAATTATTTTCTCAGGGTCGTCAACAAAAATGTCAATAGTGGTAGAATTCGAAATGTGGTGCTAGCGAAGAATAATAAAGAGAGTGGTTCGCTGGAGTAAGAAACTAGGAATTGGTAAGAAGAGTGAGGGAAAAGAGAAAATTTTAAAAATCATCCGAAGAAGATGGAACAACGAAATCTGTCTCGTTATGACGCCAATGTTATACAGTGTTTTCAAGCCAATAACATACTAGAGAATAACATCATCTATTTCGTTGAGTCTAAAAGAAGGACATCGTTAGCCAAGACAACCTTTCATTAAAGACAAGTGTCTTCGTAAATTTCAGGGTTAATGGTACTTTGTTGGGTTCCCCAAAGGAGGAGGGTTACAAGAAATGCCGACAGAAAATTAATTGAAAAATTACTGCAAGAAACTCATTAGAAAAAAGAACTAACACGAAAAAATTAAAATAAGTAACTAGTCGGTTACTTACTTATGCAACACAACTTCATTCAGAATATTACAAAAAGAAAAATTCTTGGCAAAAGGACAAACGATGACCGAGAACTTCATACGAATAATTATTGGCGATGGAAATGGGATTTATCTTATCGATGACATGAAATATGTAGAATGAAAAGGTTAAAAATGGAGTTATGTTGGAAATTATGGCTGCAGCAACGAGAAACATCATCATACCCATGACAGAATATGAACTACTAATGGTAATAAAATCAACTGCTTTGGGCGTTACTTGTTGGAACATCGTTCCAACAAGTAACGCCCAAATGATGGTTAGCTTCTCTCTTCCCCAAAATTCATGCAGCAAAGGTGTGAGCTAGCAAATTACAATTATTTAATCGTATTTTCAACCAAATTTTTCACAACATGGTTGTCCAGGTTCCGCTATAAAGCACGACCTTTTTGGCCTTGTAGAGAGCGTGTACCCTCCCCCTCCTACTCCCATTCCCTTCCCCTTTGAGAGTTCAGCGGATAGAATACCACAGGGATATCAAAGGGTAGCGGCCGAAGAGCATTCGACGGCAGCAACGAGGGCAACGTTTGAAACAAGAATGGCCTAAACAAACCCGTCCTTAGAACTGCCAAAGCTTTTCAAAAGACTAAATAACCACGTCGACTCTGATGGTCAGCTTCTCTCTTCCGCAAAATTCATGTAGCAAAGGTGTGAGCAAGCAAATTACAATTATTTAACCGTATTTACAACAAAAATTTTAAGAACATTAAGTTTTATTTTCTAATTGTGGAAGAAATGGTTATTAAAACCTCTAAATCTGAAAATATGTGACACAGGAATTCCATTTTGAATATCTTCGGAAAACAATAAAGAGACAATATGTACTGAAAACGTTCTATGAAGTGATTAAAAGCTTAAAAAAACAGCCGGATATGTTATTTAGTTGTTACACGCAAACACCTATAGCGAAGATCTCTTAAATATAAATAACCCTCAACTGACATAATATGTAAACGTGTTCGGAAGAATTGAATGATTAAGTTAGGAGCCATTGATAAAGTTTACTGTAGATACCTACTATCGCAAGGAAATATCGAAAGCTGTTAGCGTTGCAAAGAATGGAGCTCAGTCCAACAGATTTTCCGTCAATATCTACTAGAAAATACTATTAAGATTATTTATTAGGTTTAAATGCTTTCAAAAGTCGAAGAGCAAATAACAATAAGTAACATCGGGGCTTCAACGTCTTAATACTTCGGAGGAACCAATCTACTGATTCACCAAGTGCCAACATATTCAGAAAATCATTCGTCAAGCGTATTCAGAAGACGTTGATAATCAAAACGAAGACAGAACTGTGGTTAGATTTTAAAAGACATTCCTGAAACAAGTTAACTATGAAAAGGAAAATCCGTCGCCTATATCTTAAGAATTGCGTCAAAAATCTGAATGCACAAATTTCCACTCATCTTTTCCAGTATTTTCCCTGGAATTGGAAATTTTTAAAAACTCTAGACAAGCTCAATAAAAAAATTTGTCAGTCCCTAGAATTAAGTATATTACCCCGTGATAGAATCTATTTCAAGTATAGACTAAGGATTAGAAATGGCAACAATTTGGCATATAACATAATAAAATGTTGTGTAATATTGAAAATTGAAATTAGCTTACCATTCATTCCTGATGATCACTCTCCGATGCACGAGAATTCCAAGAAATATCTCTCGTATAACTGACACACCACAACTCTCACATGGACTCGATGTACTGAAAATAATCAGAGAAAGACACGCATTAACATAAATGCTGTTATGATGCACGAACCGAGAGTACGAAATGCATAAACTTTGAATACTGAAATACTATCGCAGCACCATCCACTTACTACGATGACGAAAAATTTTAGGTAAGTAACGAATTTGGTAAATAACGGTAGTGAATATAGTAATTAATTCGATCCTTCATTCACGATTGCTAAAGGTCATGTAAGCTAATGGACGGGAAGAGAGAATTTAAAAAAACCGGGAAGGTCTTGGTTGGTTAAATTCCGAGGAAATTCCCGAATATTTTCGATAAAATAAAGCAATTAAAACCACTTGCCGACATCAACAAAAGAGAGGCGTCCATTTCAACTCTCAAAACGAAATATTCACGAATATATCTTGAAGGATGTACGAATAATACAATGCCACTGATAACTGCAAGGTTAGGCGGTGCAATGGTACAGCCTTACAAATATTCAACTATATTGGTGACAAAGTCCCGAAAATTCGTTCACAATTTTCTTGCGGTAAGAGCTTAGACGACATGAAAACTCGATTACAACTGTCTCTAGTCTACGATGGGAGACAAATCATTATAATTTAGCTGTTATCTAAACCCTTAAGAAATCACTCAAGAAGCTCGTACGGATGACCTTCAAGCACTTCGTCGACGATGCACAAACACTCAACTCAGAGAAAATTAGACAGAGTACACCTTAGTGACTGAATTATCAAAATATGACCAATGGATCGCTGCAATGGACAATTCACCATCATATGATACGTGAGAAATGGCTACAACATTACTGAAACTAGATTACTAAGTATCGTACTCAATGAGGAACAATTTAGACGTATCCCGTATCACAATAGCAATCGGACCGTGAAAGTGAATAAGCGATAACAATAAGCCACGGATTGAAAAAAATATCCCCACTCTCCTCGCATCTTTGGCAGGAACAATGAAAGCATACAAATCACTTACGAAGATATAACGAATACAATTCCTTCAAATCTTGAGGTTCCTTGATAAGGGAATAAAGCTTAATAAAACAATCAGCTCACGTATTATTATCGGCATTAATCACAGAAAATTCACATGTATATTAAACACAAAATAAAAAAAGTGATGGCGTAAATGTGACACAGGGACCTGGTAACTTAAACATGGCATGGCTACTTACCTCTTATCTCGAAGACGACTATCACCAAACTGAGACGGGTCGAGGCTCCCGAAGATTCGAGGATTGAGCAGGAACGTGATTGGATGACATCTGTGACGTCACGAAAATGACGCCGATGTATTTTCGTAAACATATTAAAATAAACTTTCGGTTTTAAATAAATAAATAGGAGATTGTTTAAATTATTTTTAAAATGTAATATTTTTTATAAATTAATTCGATATAATTTATTTTTCCTAATAACTCGCATCCTAACCCTGTGTAGCGTAATAAGTTCGATAGTTTCAGTGCTTGGGCCCTTTTGACTCTCCAACGCTTTTTGTGATCTATTCAACTAGACTTCGCTATATTCTATTATCGATCCTCCCCTCTCCCTAACTTTGGCGGAATTTCTTGTCTTGTTAACCGTCAGAAGACTATGACTCATTCGCACGTGTCATTTCAAAAACTACTTCCGCGCAGTCACTGTTGCAGTGTCTACACCAACGGACCACCGTCACTAACTTCATCAACGTGGGCGTGAACACAGGGCTTGATTGAGAAATTTTAAAGGAGTGAAAAAATGTGTGCATGTGAGGTTAGGGTAGGATCATAACCTGTTGCAAACAGCGGCTTGCTAGGAACAAATTCACGTGATTGACCGTGATTTAATCGAGTGAGTAATTATTATAATTTTGTGGGTTTTTATTGCTATCATAATCTGCATTCCATTTCTTAGTGCGCTGGTTGTCGCCATATTGCCGTCATAATACGAAAAATTGATTCAATTCAATTCAAATATCCACTCAACAACTTCTTAAGGAGTGATATTGCTATAACTGATATTATTTTAAACTTAAACATTCTCCGATAGACTCTCATTGTCAGGAAAAAAATAGTTTTAGTATTTTTTTAATCTCTCTATCTTCATTTTTGTATCTATCTTTTACTTTCAGTATCTTATGTGCATTTTTGCTACATGCTTCTTTGTTACTATTTTTCTGGGCAATGATGCTAAAGTAACTGCATTGGATCTGTTTTACTGCTTACAGAGAATGTGAGTACGGAGCGATTGAAAAATTTTGTACGGACGCGTCCGGACGTGCTTGAGGAGAAGAAACACTCGAAAGGGATCATGTTTACGTGAAAGTTAATGTGCAAGTCCTACGAATTAAATGCCGTCATCGTAGATCAGCAATACGAAGGTGGGTTGGACGCAGCTCTCCACTCAGTTCTCCTATGGTGACATTAATTATGGCGACGCGTCGCCATAGTAATGGGCAACCCCGATTAATATTCCCTGAATTTATTGGGTTGCATTGGATGGACTATCTGCATTGTTTTTCACTGTTCCGTTCCAAAAGTGTTTTTAATAATTGTTAGATTTCTCGGATTACCTCCCCGTTTCCCTGAAAGTTATAATTAACATCTAGCAAAAATGGTCAGCAAATGACGTTCTCAGTTGCCGTTTTTTGTATTTATAATCCCATAATCAGTAATATAGATAAAGGTGATACCGCAATATTAATAATTTACTCAAACTGTGAGATTGGTACTATAATTATCTGTTGTACCAACTTTCAAAATCCTTTCTCATGCCGTTTCCTTTTCTGTAATTTTGCAGTGATGCTGAATTTAGCGATTTTCTGGGTATTAATCCCAGTGTTCGTCGGGGCTGCAGTCACAGATATGAGCAAGAAGTGAGAAGAAATTTGGTGCGAGTGGAACATATTGTAAGAGCACGCCGGTGGAGCAGAAATTCACTGGAATAATCCTGAATACGTGAGTGAAAAAATTAATCGTCATTTACATTCAAGTGAAGTTGGAGTGTAATCAGGGTGACCAATCCCCTCCCAGGCTCTTCGTCGTCTCACTCTCACAAATCTGAAGAATAAATCCTCCAAAAAAAGATGGCTCACTTACGGTCCGGTAACTTTTCTTTCTTATCTCAATAGTCCACTATTTCTCGTCTGCGGCACTCTACACCCATCTCAAGTGATATTTTTGGCAGCATTTTACAGTGTTTGGTGATTATTCTTAAATAAATGTGTACCTCTGAATAGCTCAGAAGATATGAGTACAGGTATTAGGATAACCCTTTGCGAACATCCCTGAAGAGGGTTCCTGTTATGTTTGCTTGTTGGTTAAAGCAGTCGGGGACGCCGTAAAAATGGATACGCGTGCTGTTCCAGTGAAAAGCATTTTGGATCCGTTCTATTATAATCCCTGCCCCAATGCAATACTACCATAGAAATACGAAATTAAAATAACAGGTGAATAAAAATTATTCAGCAAAGTATATTTGAGGTTGAGGTTTCAATGATGACATCAGGTTATTGGAATTGCGCGTCTCGTGTATATAATGAAGGACAAAGATCCAAAGTATGATTATATTCCCTTTAACTTATGTTCTCCGCCTATGCAATCCATAGAAGTAACAAGCGACTATCAGACCGATTCTAATCCTTCCGCGATCTTCAATTCTCAGCACATTTATGAGGAACCGTTTGAGCCCCCACCTCCAAACTCCTTCCTCAAACCTATCTCAACCAGCGACCTCAAATTCGAATGAATGACCTTGTCTCCAACTAAAAATCCCCAACCCCCGTTTCTTTCCAGCTGATTGCATTCGTTCAAAGTACAATAGAGCGTCGCTATATAATCAGAATTGTTTAGGCACCAAATCCACATTATCAAAAAGTTTGGATACACCTTAAACGTGAAAAAACATTTGATCTCACTATGGTTCTGTCGTTAAATAATTATAGTCGGTAAATAAAACCATTTAAAATGAAATTTTTACGCAGTATTTCAATGAAGTATTCCTATACATGTATGTGTGTAATTTTTAATCTCTTTAGCTTATGCTTTGCTACATAAGAATCCACGGTATAAACGGTCCAGTATTTTGATATCCTGCTTAATAATTATCTACTGTACTTCATATCCCACAAATATTCTATTAAATTGGAATGGAAGTTTATATACTAAATGATAAAGTGAGAAAGCTCAAGCTTATGTATTTCAGACTTTATAGATCTTGACAAAAACAATATGTTGATGTTATAGATAAAAATAAATTATAGAAAATCTAATGTCTATTTATGGCTTCCAACTGCTATGTATATGGACTTCTTTAAAGCAAGTACGTAATAGAAATTAAAATACAAGAATTAATGTGAATTTATCACTGAATGTGTTTGAATAAAACATAACTTTATATTTATGTATGCAAGTAAACTTGCTTTTCGTCAATTGTGAATCCGTGTTTTCGACGTCCGTATTAGTAACGTACTGTACTGGAATGATAAAGTCTTTTTCACAAAAAATTGTCATTTGACTAATTATGGATTAACACAATCAATGACTTATTATTTTAATCCCCGGCCTCGGTGCGGCGGAGTAACGTCCTCGCCTGCGAAACAAGAGGTCGCGGGTTCGAGTCCCGCATGGGTAGTTTTCCCCGGTTCAGGGCATGGCTGTTCGTGTACGTTTACTTGTTACATTTGTTGAATACCCCGGTATAAAATGGACAATAAGAGCACTATGCGATGGCTTGAGAATAAAAAAATCGCAGAACAAACCGCGCATCAATCCTGAAATTCAATTTAAAGGTCTTAAAAGCATTAAGATTATTTTCATTTGGCAGAAACAACCACGTTACCTGCTACCGATAAATTCAAAAGGAATTTTGTCTCATATCAACTTATGAATAAGCTAAAGCTAAGTTATGGAATTTTAAGTTTTTATGAACCAATAATACTTTGTTTAATAATTTAATTTCATAGCTAGGTCTACGCGAGAAGGAGAATACGCTGGAATGATAAGCAAAATATTCCATGTGGGCCTATTTTTACCGGTAGAGAACCATTAATGATAATGTATCCGGGGAAAGTCTTTGTGAATGTGTGGACGTTTTATAAAAATTTTGTGGATCTGAATGCATGTAGAGATGACCGCTTATTCTATGTATTTTGTAGAAAAATGGCCTTACATATGATCGAAAGAATAAGGATTGGTAGAATGACGGTGACGTAACCACGTATCACTTCTGAAATTGAACTTAGAGAAATAAAATCATTATGATTTTTTCAATAGATAGAGAAAACTATTTTACTTATTATCCTATTACTTCAGAGGAATTTTGGCTTATACCAGCTTAAGACTATCCGAAACAGAGTCAAGGAATTTTAAGTTCTTGCGAACCAAGAATACCCTCTACAATTTTAAGACCGCTGAACCACGCCTCCGCATCGTAGAACAACAAACCCTCTAAGTTGGGGGATGGGGTCTTTTCTTCCGTACGGTCTAAAGGGAGTATGTTACTCATCGAGGAAGGAGTTTTGACCATCACAATGATTTTTATGCTGGAGCGATTCACTTAAATGCTTTACGCAGATGAAATGAGGGCATCAGGTGACTTCGTAACTCAACTCCGTGAGGAATTCACGCTTGATAGGAGGCCACGACTCCAGCACACCCCATCATAACAGTCACTCTTGTTGTCAAATTCCATTCCTCGATGAACTACATACTCATTTTCAACTGCCCGGGAGAATAGGCCTTCCCTCCCGACTCAGAAGGTTTTTAGTTCTCCGATACGAAGGCTTGGTTCAGCGGCATAGCCAACTCGAGGTCTATTCTGGACAAATATTTCGATTCATACTTTGGTAGTGTGCACTGCCGCAGGGCAATTTTTGCTTTTATGGTTTATTTTAAGTAAGAGGAACAATATAAACATTTCCTTACATGAGAATCTGAAAATGTTTTTTACATATAGCATACGTAACTTCGATATTCATGTACTTTTCTACACCTCAGAAATTGAAATCTACCTTTCGGCTATTTAAAAATTTAAAGGAAAGATAAAATTTAATTTTAATGAGCTATTTGTAATGCGGAAATGTCGTTCTCTCTATGAAAAATATGATGTAATGTACCAATCAAATATTTTGCCCTTTGACGAGATAATGAAGACGATCGTTTCGCCGTTTTCATAGTTTTTCGCGCTTTCTTCTTCACTCATCATTGGACCGAAGAAGATAAAAATTTACGTGTAAACAATTTTTAATGATATAATGAATAAACAATGAGTGAAACCATACTTGACACGACCCTACACAGCATCGGCAGAATTTCATACAAACGGTTAAAGTTCAGCATTCTACATTATTTGCGGCGATGGGAGTTGATGTTTGTGTCCGGGATGCACTAATGCCTATTCATGAAGAATTATATATGCACCCAGTGTGATTAATAAAGAAAATACAATCGTTTTCTCCAAATCAACTGTATACAAAAATATAATAGTTACGAGTAGTTTTTAAAGGTGAAAACTATAGTTACTTGGTTGTTTCCTTGGATTTAGGAGCCAGTTGAATCTTTACAGGAAAATAAAGCCAAATCCTAAGATCCTTGTATCATTATTCCTCTTCTGTAACTCTCATGGTGACACAATAAACTGCACAATGTAACTGCAAAATCACCACAAGATGCTTCCACACGCACATCTTCCAACATACTTAACACTATATCGTGCACTGAACCAGTGATTTCCAAATTCAGATATTTTCGTACTCCACACAAACCAATGCGCTTCACTACACCTAACGAACGATTTGCGTGTTTTAGATGCACACATTACTTCCTTCATGTTATTTGAAGTTTGAAATAATAACTTCACAAGACGGAAAAGGCACACACCACTCAGAAACGCATTCCAACACTATCCTCACATGATTACTCAGCAACTGGACTATTTTCTAAGTGACTTCGCACCGATCCCAAATTTTTTCCACCCTCAACTCTAAACTGCGTCATTCTGAAGGCCTAAATATACGACCTCTTTCCACTGATAGTACAAGCCGGCAGTTCACAACCTTTTTAGTCCCTAAGGAAGAAAGCAAATACTGCCAGTTGACGAGGAGTGATGCGTCGTGTTAATCGCACGAGTGAATGGTAGCGATTATTCATTATGGATTTGTACGGAAGCCAGGGTAATTCTTCCTTTCGAGAGCATTTCCAATGATAATGTGAAGCGAGGGATAAAAGAGAAGCCCTCACCGCGGCATACGATAGGGTCAACTCGAAATTGACGGTATACGGTGAGACGGGGACTCATAAGTCAATACAATGGAAAAAGAGCACCATATTTCGCCATAAGCTGTAGCATAGTCGACCATGAGACATATAGTAATTCAGGCAGAGCATCAGCTGGTGTTTCTGTTTAAAATGAAGGAAATACAGGAATTTAATCGCCCGTGCAAATGCAAATGCGATTACTCATGAAGCTTTACACGTTGCCCCTCCATAACTAATTTATTCTTGATCTAAGCAGGGTGGGCACGCAAAAACACTTGGTTAGATAGTGAAAAACTAAGCAAAAAATGAAAATATGGACCTTGCGGGGTAGTTTTTCTCTAATCTTCCTTGGGACGTCTTTCTCAAGAGAGGAGAGGAGCCGATAGAGAAATTTTTCCTTTATTAATCAGCTACACGTCTGCTGAGATGACCACTAGCACAGAGGAAACCACCCTCCATTTTTCGACATATAGATGCATTTCATAATGTCGGCCAATAGCCAATGATGAACTTAACTTAAGGTATTATTCAAGTGAAACATACAGCCGAATTAGCGAAAATTTTTGTTTCCCAAGGGGTGTGAATGACCAAAAAAATAACAGTATGTGCAACCAAGGGCGGATCCAGGATTTTTCACTGGGGGGTACCAGGGTCTGACTGGCAAACGGTATTCTCATATTTGAGATTAAAAACTACATGCAACAATTACTCTGCGAAATATACTCTTAATTTTAATATGAAAGTTATTAATATGTAAATATAAGTAACTTTTACATTCAAATATATTAATATTTATTTAGATAATCTCGTCTACTTTTTAAGCGTCTTGGGGGGTGGGGGGTACGTTCCCCCGTGCCCCCCTCTCCTAAATCCGCCGATTTATGCCGACGCGCATAGCATACCGCCATCCCAAAGTATATTTTTGGAAAACTTAATCCACATTCTCGTTTCATTTGACTTTAGAGCAGATTATGCTACAATATAGGTAGTGTTTTAGACAATTGCGCAATAGTACCTGGTTTTATTTTTTCACACAGTATGAATAATAGAGATAATAAAATATAATCGAAGAATGGGCATTTTACTATTGTCACATTTTTCCCTACATTATCAGTGCCAAATCATATTTTGTGATATAATTAATTAATTACTCTTTCTACCGTTCATTTCTATCGAAGCCAATTTTCGTTTAGATAGCGAATTGCAAAGGCTTCCATAACATGTAAATATGTATAGTATCTGTAATTTTTCACCATTTGTAAACTTGGGAGGAACCACATCAAAGATAAAATGTTTAGGCCTTATAAGAGAGGATCATATCAGGGGCGGATCCGGGATTTAAGTACTTGACCCTCCATTAAGTTTATTGGGGCAGAAAAAGTATTATCTAGGAGTAAAACGCGAATGTTCTTTAGGGTCGAATTTTTGTTTGAGAAATCACTCGCAAGTTTATCATTCTGTTTCAATTTATGCTGGATATAATGATTATTTCGAGTGCATTAACTGCGTACTGGTTCCGGTTTTCAGTAATGGTTTGTATTTTACGTCGTATTCATTCGTCCAAAGTGGTTGCGATGGCCTAGTGAGGCGAACGCGCTGCTGTGATGGAAGTTGTTATCGCATCGAGACCCCGCCGCGGAAATATTGATTCGTAACTATTTTTTCAACTCTTTCACTAGTTTTTTATTTATTGAAAATTTCAAATAATTTTAAAATCGATGCAACAACTTTACATTCTTTTTTAACGGTAATGAGTCATATGAAAATTAGTATTAGGGTAAGAGATGTCATTTTCTCCCAGAAAATCAAGTCATGTATCCGAATTCACTCTGAGAGACAGTAAAAGTGCAATAGTTATCTATAAACTGTAATACTTACACTGTAAAACCGAATTCAAGGAATAGAGAAATCAGCGAGATCTTACTCAAGTTACTTGCAAATCACTCTCTCGTCCAAGTAATTGAAAAGCATACGAGAGGAAATAATATATTAGACCTTTTAGCGGGTAACCATCCTAAGTTGATAAAACAAGTCGATATTATTGACGGTATAAGTGATCGAGGAGCAATTTTTGCAACGTAAAAATTGATGTATTGTCGGTTGTGAAACCAAAACGCAATATATATGATAAATCAAAGTTGTTTTATTTTATTCTATAATGAAGCAATTCCACAAAGTAACGCCTTAGACCGTGTCTTATATCAGAATGCAATATTTCCTTATTTGATAAATGCAACTTCACTAAATTTGGCGAGATGCTTAATGACTCCTACAAAAAATTCGAAGCTACATCAAAGGACCAAAGCACATATGTAACATGGAAGTACATCTTAGAAATCCTGCGCCGAGGAATCAATGACCATATTCCGCAAAAACTGAAATGTGATAATAAGGAACCTCGCTGGTACAACAACGATGTCAGAAGGGAACTTAGGAAACAGAGAAAACTATACAACTTGCACAGAAAGTCCATTACGTCAGGTAATAAAGGAACTTGAGGCAAAAGAAAGTTACGGTGCACAACGCTCAATAACGAAGAGACCAATGCGAACTCCGGTGAGAAAGTTCAAGAAAAAGTACTCTGTGAATTACTCTAAAAAATGCGATATCTTTCTGGTCGTATGCGAGAGAGCTTTTGGGGAAAAACTTCAATTGTAGATTCGTTATTTGACAAAGATGGTAAACTTGTCACCGATTATTATTGACAAAGCTAACACGTTAAATTCCCACTTCGACGATACTGAATTTAATTTAGACATCCCATTTACTGAGGTATCATACGAAATTGTCGGATTTTGATTTCAGCTGGTTCGGAAATTGGTAGAAAAATCGTGACTAGTCCGTAACTATGGGTTGAGAAGGAAATTCATTGCCCTATACTTCGTGAAATCAATCCCATGTGAAATAAAATGGTATCAGGTAATTAATGCTAGATTATTCTGCATAAAAGACTATAAGCAGATATTTATAATAAGACTATAATTGTTATACATAGCAAATTGTACTGTAGACAGGCCGCATCACAGCATTCCACTCCACCAGGGAGCTGCCGATCACTGCGCACGCGGCAAAAACATCGATTATGTGTCGCTTGATGCTAACGGTCGTGGTTGATTTCTTTGGATGGAAATTCTAAAAAGTTTGATGTAAATTTAACTTAATATCTCGAGGTAACTCGTTGATCCTTTGCTTACAATCCCCAATATTAAAAAAATTTTGACGAAAAACAGAGTCCTACAATTGGTATCGTATCGACAATAAATATCGCAAGACAGCGAAAAAATTAGTTTATACGAAATGTAAAATAAATTTGGCACTAAATAAATTATATCTTATACACAATTACTCGCTAAAATATTCACTTTCCAACGTCCGTAGAGTACGGTATTCCCCGTGGCCAGCAGCAAGCTCCGAACTGTGCCGCCCGTTGGAAAAATCGATCTTAATTTCGGCGATGCAGGTGGTCGCAATTTTCCTTCTGGTATCATACTCTATAGGCTTTGTTGTATATATGGTGTTAATATCTCGAGGTAACTCGGTGATCCTTTTTTTATAATCCTTCACGAACACAAAATTTCGACGAAAAATAGGGTCCGCCATTTTGTATCGTATCGGTCACAAATAATACGACTGAGTCGTGAAAGTTACCAAGAATTAACAATAATAAATCACGTAATAATATTGTAAATTTTTGTTTCTATTGAATAACCACAAAAGGTGTGGCATTAATATTAACATGCTGATTTTCGAAAACAATTCAATGAGGGCAATTTTTGCGAAATTTGTTCAACTTTGAGGCCAAGTAATTTGTTTAAAACATTTACCAATGAAAAACGGTTTGCGTCAAAAAATGCACTTATGTATTGACAACAACTGTGCAAAGTTTCAAATTCCGCACTCAAAATAATCGTTTTTGAGGTTTTGTCGAGCTTTTTTCGACTTCAGCCCACTGTGCGTCGACTCCATGGGACCTGAGGGGCCCCGGCAGTGGCATAGCCAGGGGTGGGTCAAGGGGATCCGGACACCCCCCCCCCCCCCCCGAAATATAAAAACACAATTATTTTCCTTCAAAAAAGAAAACAAAATATTTAAATCATGAATTTACAAACTATTTAACAAATGAAGTTTTTTCGAGTATGAAAGTGTTAAAATTAGTTAAAACCCATTACTAAGTACCCAATTTTTCAAAAATTTCCCCACCTGGTTTTTGCCCCCCTCCCGGAACGGAATTCCTGGCTGCGATACTGGACCCCGAGACCCCTCAAAAACTCGTTATGGGTGTGAGGAAAAAATGTGTCAGGCTTGTCGATTTTCCCCGGAGTGTCCAGATATCGAGATTCAAGTTATCAGAGTTCCAATGTTGATCATATGATTCTTCTAAATTGCTTAAAAAAACTTAAAACTCACTACATATGGAATTTCCCGCGGCAAGATTCCCGGTTTCCCCCGCCCCCAATATTTTTTGTAAGTCGGCATCCCCGGCGGAGTTACGTGGTCTTCAGAAAGTCCATCTGTACTTCATACGAATAAAATACGGACACTTAGAGACACCAGTCTCCGTTTGCAGGATACGTAGGACGAAGGACACACTTAAGAATCCTTGTCCTTTCCTCACTTTCGAGATCGCTTACATGATTATCGAGGCATTCTTTGGGGAACTTCGGAGTGGCGTCTCACAGGCAGGTTCTCTGTTCCTTACCCCCAGAACCCTCTGGCCGGCCATTATCATCACTACCAACTCACTCCCGCTCAGTAGTGCGATATTAGCAATCTAGAGGACTCTGGGGGTAAGGGACAGACTGCGAATATTAATTAATACAAAGTAATGAAATATAAACTACATAAGAATTCTCCATCTGCTGCTAATGAGGTATCTTCCACTGCTCGTTGAAATTATAGGTTCACTAAAGTCGCCACCAGAGTCGCAATAATACTGAAGAAAATTTCTGAGGTTAAATGCGGGAAGATTTATCGAAATACTAACTAAATGATTCCATTTATAGCTCTTAAGCCGCAACGCAAAGATTACGGAAGTAGATAATAAATTAAATTATTGAAGGAATAAGAAACTGTTTTCACTGTCTTAAATGTTAAAATTAAAAACGTTAATATCAATTTTAAGAAATTTAAAACAGGGAATAAAGAAGCCTCTGCAAGTCTCCCACATTCTCTCCCAGGGCCATCAATTTTTCGATGTTCGAGGGCCCAAATACGGGACTTCCAGGGCCTCAAAAGCCGTTGTCATACGTCCTATAAATTAACCAACTGTACCAAGGATCTTCCTAGCAGTATTTATTGAGTGATTTAGTGACAGACAAACAGACTCCACTATATTATGCTATATTAGCTAACTGGAATGTGTCAAGGCATTCTTCAACGTATTATCCCAAACAGGGGTGCCGGCTTGCAAAAAATATTGGGGGGCCCAAATCGGGGACCTTGCCCTGGTACATTTTATAAGTAGTGAATTTTAAGTTTTTTAAGCACTTTAGAAGAGTCATATGATCTACATGAGAACCCTGATCACTCGAATCTCGATATCTGGACATTCCGGGGAAAATTGACTAGCCTGACACATTTTTTCCTCACATCTGCAACGAATTTTGGGGGGGGGGGGTCGGGCCCCCTCAGGCCCCATGGAGTCGGTGCCACTGCCTCCGAAACTGAACCCCCAAAATGTACACCTCCCCGAAATATCACGTACTTGCGCACACCACTGCCATAAGAATCAGAGGAAATGTCTTACTTTCCCAAAGGAATCCCCCGTAAAAATCTGGCTACGGCCTTTCTCGCCCGCCTGGAATATGTAATGTGGCACCTCCGCAATAATAGAAATAATTGAGTCGAGATATAATTGGTCATAGCGAATATGTCAGCAAATGGAAATCTAAATGGCAATTTAAGTTGAAAGGAGAAATATCCCCGGAACAGGTTCCTCTATTGCTCTAGTCAAGCATCAACAAGGAGCAGAATAGTAGTCCAAAGTCATTGCCTATGAGTAATTCACGGGTGCGGTGATTTAACACTCCCTGCTACACACCCTGTAGTTAGCCAGCATGTTGTAGATGTGGAACAAGTAGTGGGGAGACCGTTTCACGATAAGAAAGCATTTTTTGCGAAACTATAACTTGAGCAAAGACTTCTTATCTACACAGCTCCTTCAAACAATAAAGCCTATTTTGTTAATGAAGACAACAATATACCCATCGCCATTTCTAATTAAAGATGTTCAACGAAATGTGAACCCTTGTTATCCAGTAAGTTATTATCGCTACTAGAAGATGATGGAGAAATTGACACTTACCATCTAGATGCGACGAATAGCGAACACTGCAGATAGACTGGTAATCATAGTTCTCCAATTCCCTTTGATATCACGATTCATTTCTCTGGAAAAGACACAAATCAGGAAATAATGACAACCCCGGACGCGCGCTTAATTTACCGATGTCACTGACGACTATCGATCCATCGATTACGAGTAGATCGTCTATCGATACAATCAGTATCCTATCTTTCGACCAAGAAGACTACGAAGAGGAGACTCCATTCAATTCAAATAATAGGTTGTAACCTGTTGCCAAGCGTTATATTCGTGCTTTCGATTTCCAGATCAACCCGCCTACAATTTGACTCGGGTGATCACGAATGATATCCGGAACGGATATAGAAATGGTAATATAGTATGGGCTAGTAGTGCTCGTTTAGATGGTCCACTTGATTTTCATATCGCGATGCCTTTCAATCAATTTGGGGCAGGGGATACGCAAACGAATAGTTCGTATTATTCGTTACTGCAATTTCTAGGTCGGTGTTGAAATATTTGCTCCCGGAATATTTTACTTCGTTTCAAGACAAACTTCCCAACGGTTGTTTCCTTGTCTTTTTATTCAAAATAATTCGTTATCTCCAGTTATTCCGTGAAAATATTGAACCGAGGGATCTTAAATCACCATTGAAGGTAAGTGTATCGTTGCAACAGTATTATTGAGTAGATTATAATGAAACTGTGTTGTGAATCTCTCGTTATCGGTGCTGGTGTACACGGTTGCGGTCTTTTATTAGATTGATTTATTTTGTTTCTATATCCTATTTCTCCACTTACGGCTTTCGGGCCATGACTTACTGGTTATGGGTATAGTGCACTCATTATTTTGGTGGATCTTGTAGGTAAGGGATATGTAGCTACAAACTCATGCCAGGGGATTTTGGATTTGGAAGGTGAGATTTGGATTTGGATTTTATTTTTCCTAAATAGTTCTAGAAACCGCCGCCAATGCGACAAGGGGCTTAAAACTCCGGTTCACCCATTTATTGCTCGTGCTTACTTCAAAATGCGTATATTTATGCTAAAATATAAATATAGCTATAGCTGATGCGGTTGCATTAGATACATATATATTATGCTTAATTGTGAATCTTCTCTGTTTTTTGTAAAAATGGCAATTTCATTGTATCTTATTAGCCTAAAGTCGCATGCAGCGAATACAGTACTGAGGTAATGTGTGGAGGGGTAGGTTAATTATGACATAGCGGGCAATCAGTTCAGTTTCAAGAACGGAAAGTCAACATGTGAAGCAATAGAAGCTTTAATGACCCTAGTGGAGGAGAACCCAGAACATTACTGGAATGTAATTTGTGTGTACTTTGTGGATTTTGAGAAAGCATTCGATAGCGAGTGGACTGGATAAGGTTGAGGAGCATTCATAATGAAATATGGCATGTAGTGGATTGATATAGATGACTCATTCATAATTATCTGTATGCAGCCCAGACTGACAAGTAAGGCTAGCCAACATATCCATTACCATCCATTTGTCCCTCAGTGTTAATCTTCATCATGCATCAGTGTATTTCCAGATTGAGTTTTTCTACATCCTTATCAAGAGTTTCATCAAGCTTCTCTTCTCTTCTTCTATAGAATTACATTTTGAAAGCTTATCCCCTTGATTTCTCTGCTGCTGTCATAGTCCATGTCTCATACCAATAGGAAAGCATTCTGCAAATGCAATTTCTTGTATATTGTTGCCTTACTTCTATGCTTAAATTTCATTCTGTATTGACTGCAGTTGTAGAAGAAATATGCACACCATTTGCTTGTAAAAGCCTCTTCTTGGAAAAGCCTTTGGTGTCAGCGTTGGTATCAGTCAGCCATTAGTTGAACAGTCCACTTTCCTTACTTTTTCATCACTTGATTGCGCTGATGAAAGCTGTTGCCACTTTCTCTCATAATTTAACACAGATTGTCAGAAAAGTAATTTATTTGGTAGGGATACTCAGAAAATATGTAAGACATAATCCAATTGTTCAAGTTGTCGTCAAAGGAACTGCCGTCAATCATGAAAATTTATATTTTTTTGAATTCAACGGCTTTGTAAGTTTGTGAAAAGCAGTTTAACTTATGATGAAATGCTCGAATGTCTTTGGTGATAAAACTCAACTTAATAGTAAAGACAATATTTTACAACAGACTAATTTTAAAAAATCTAATCTCTTTGTCCAGGATATTCATAATAACCCAGCATCCTTGGTGGGGTCCAATCATCCCCACGAAGGCTCCCAGGTCACAACCCAAGGTTATCTTAGCGAAGTCTCTTCAGCCTTGCAAAGGTTTCATTTGGGTGGTGTGTCTGCGGATGTGGCAGTCCCTTGTAAAGAAGCATTACTCCCGTAAACTGTCACATGAGGGTTATTCGGGTGTGCAGTGGTTTGATTGGACAAGTGGTGCCAAATTTTACGGCCAGTGGAGACTCTCTTTTTGCATTGTATTGATTTTATTTTGGTAGTGGACACCAGGGCCACAGCTAGGAATTTAGGCTGGGGGGGTTTAGTTGCAACTGATACTGGGATGTGTGGGTGTATGGAATACCCGCCAGGATGAGGGGTTGTGAGAGATTAATAAAGTGCGGAATTTTAAGATAAATGGTGATTTTACGGCTTTCTGAGGGATATTTAATCATTCTTACACTATTCTATTAGTAATATCAATACAATTAAATAAAAAAATGGATTAAACTTAAAAATTTCTCTGAGCTCTGGAGGGGTTTTTTATCCCCTCACTGCGCCACTGGTGGACATTGGAGATTGCGCCATTTACAGTCCAGTCAAAGGCCGTCGTCTGACCAATATTTTTGAGAGATAGACTTCATCATCATAAGTCACTTGACGCAGCTCTCCATTCCTCACTCCTGTTCGCTAGCCTTTTCATGATGACATATTTCTTCTCTTTTACATCCCGTATAACCTATCCTATGTAACTCATTTGAGGATGTCACTTGCCCTTATTCCCTTCCACCTGCCAGTCTGCAAATGTTTTCATCGGGCCATCATGCCTCAGAATATGGCCAACTAAGTGTGCTTAAAATTTTCAAAAGACTTCTATTTTCTCCAACCCCTGTTAGCACTTTCTCCTTACTTACTCGGTTGATCCATTTTATCCTCATCATTCATTATCACATTTCAAATGCTTTCACTCCAATAATCTTAAAACTAAAACAGCATCGATGTAATGATCTGGGTCATTCGAACCACTTGCTGCTATTAGTATATATTCACAAAAACATGAGTCTTTTCTGGTTGTGAACTCTTCTTGTGTTTTCCACCGGTGTATGTATTTTATCATTTCACCTCAAAAATTTTTTTTTGCTGACAAGGCCATTTTCTTATGGGTTATGAATGCAGTGACACTGAAGTGTCTTGGTCAAGTTGACTCTAGAAATGTCAGGAGAAATGTACCAGATCAACCAATGGAAAATCTGAGGAGAGTCCACTAACTAGGAAAGCGAAAGATCTTCCTGACCTGAGGTCAAACTTTTTGGTTTTGAAAAATGTAAATGACAAACAACTGTATACGTGATAGTCTTGATAGTGATAAGATAAAGATCTGAAATGTTATTTAATTATTAAAAAATTTGGAGACCTTTACTTTAAGAAATAGTTTATAAAAAAAGATAACTCCAATGTGGAAGTAAAACATGTGGTTTGTCTAGAAAAATTAATTTTACTTTCCAGATACAAGCAATTGATGATTGCAATGCAAACTTGATTGATCGACGTCTACAAAGTTCCATTGTGAACAAGAATGAAACTAGTAGCTTGCCAATGATGAAAACTAGCATGGATGCAATGGGTGCAATGACACGGTGTTTCCAGATTTCTATGTACATACTTCTGAATTACACAATATTGGAAGTCTTGCACTTGCTTGTATACTTTTCAAGATCCCTATATTTGTGTATGACCAGCGATTGTGTAATTTAGGCTTAAACAGAGGTGACTGGTTAATTGCAAATGTAAGAGTTCATAATCAAACACCCTTGTTCACGTGGAAGTCTGAAAATTTTATGCTGTACCTTTGCTATGTAATTTTAATTCCTCAGACATTGCAGATGCTCCATTTTTTAAAAATGTATACTTACATTCCGTTATGTCTTCCAATATCAGACAATGAATTTAACTTTCACCATTGTTTACAAAACTTTTAGCAGACTTCAGGGGCGACGACTTATAAAAAATATTGGGGGGGCCCATATCGGAGGTCTTGCTCCGGGAAGAGGTTAAATTCAAAGTGTGTCGCAGCACCGAAACACTATCACAATTCACACCACTTGTTTTCAGCTAACCTGCCTTCTACCGTATTAATTATTCGTTTAAACTCATTACTGAATGTTTTTTAAAAGGTAACTATCATCAAACATGGGAAAAAAATTACTGATATATTTTTGTGATTTCACAAAGCATAATATAACTTAATTATTTTCTTGAATTATTGAGGGGGCTCGGCCCCCCCAAACGAATCTTTGAGGGGGCTCGGGCCCCCTCAGGCCCCATGGAGTCGGCGCCACTGGCAGACTTAATGAAGTGAATGATTTTCCTGTGCATTACTAAAAAATTACAGTGTAGACAACCCCCTTAAGAAAGCTTCTGGCTATGTGCCTGTGTGCCAATGATTTTCAATACAAAATATCATCACCATGTTTAATTAATCATCGCCATCTGAATAAAATACAGAACTCAATATCTTTCATGTGGAATTCACATGTGTTCTAAGTCAGCAAAAAACAAGGGGGCTTCGTAGTTTCATAGAAAGGAAACTTAAATCCTTTGTGAGTGAAAAGTACCAGAATCAGTCTCTCTAGTTTTTTTCCTAGCATACTTACCTATGGTGTTAGACCACATATGTTAGGAGCATGCGCATGAAACTCACGATATAATAAAACTGGAGGATAAAGCAGTGAGGATTCTTAGCAGTTCCAGGCCATGTGACCACTGCAAGCCTATTTTTAAAAACCTTTGCATCCTTCCCCATGTATAGCGTCTTTATAATTTTTTTGTTTTACATGTGTTTTAAATGTTTTGTTCTAATATATATGTGTTCTAAATTTTTGTTGTTACTTATGTTTTAAATGTTTTGTAAATGAGATATAAGAAATAATTGACAGCATCTGTGTAGGCTTCTCCAGGCCATGAATGAATAAAGATAAATATAATAAATACAGGCTGGGGCATCAAGAGCTCCCCGTCTTAGTATTGCTGGGCTAAAGATTGCCACCATTTTAACATTAGCATAAATTCGTGGAGGAGAATGGCTGCCCCCTCTTTCCCTAACCCACCACTGGGCTTAGCATATCTGCATCACCTTCTGAATTGGATGCTGTCCTCTGGACGGAGATTGTAGTAGGATGGATGCTCAGGTGGGTAGTGGTGTCATGGAAGGCAGAAAAATGGGATACACAATTTTGCACCAATTGGTTCTTACCTGTGCGGTTCACAATGTTCACCATGCACCGGTTGCAGTCAGCTGTGTGATATTTTGGCCCACATCCTGCTATGGATGAACCGAAAGCCATCAATTCCATCTTTCTACTTCTGCAATACCTCAACCCTTCTATCTACGAATGACTCTCTTGTAATGGATTCTCTGCATTGTCCCTATGGTGTTTGGATCTGTCTTTCTGTAATGTATTAGACACATGTGTTGCAAAATAGTCTTCTATACCTTGGACAATGGCCAGTGCATACATAGTTCAAAACACTAAAAATATATCAAATTGTTGATCAACTTATTGCTGGATGGCAGTGCTTGGTGACAGGAAATATAGTAAAATAAATGCTGTTGTGTGTTCCACAGAAGTTTACTTAACCTACCCAGGGTTTGACATTGCACTATGTCATTTTCAAAGTTATAATGTCGACTTAGTGTAATGTTAAAACATGGGCCGGCTAAGTAAACTTATGTGTAAACTAAGGAACATGCAACAGTGTGTATTTTATTGTGTTTCTTATGTAATTGTTGTATTTGCTGATCAATTCACCTTGGTTCAATTCCTAATTTTCATTATTCCACCGTTTTTCCTGATGTGGCAGATTGAATTGTTCCATCGTCTTTCCATGATTTTAAATATTCTCCAGCCCTCTTTTGTCTGTTTTTGGTATTCATCATTCTTCTGCTATTACGCATTTCTAAAGCTTTCAATCTCCATTTCTCTTCTGCTGACATAATCCATGGCTACTAACATAAAAATGCATGTTCCAAATGTCTCAATGGCTTGGGTGAGGATTTCATGGGCTGCTATTATGGATGGAATAGCATCATGCTATTCTTCGTTATTGCAACCGATGTTGCTATAATATAGCGTATTGCAACGCCTATGCTATTTGGTATTACGAACGGTTGCAATTCGTGTTTTTACTACACCGGAAGACGTAATTCTCAGAATAGCATAGGCCCGTTGCTATTTACTATTATGAACGGCGAATTGCAACCGGTAGGCTTGCTATAATATTACGCGGTCTTCGATGCCGAGCAATTCGGTATTGCAACCAGAAAACGTGCGCATTGCGATGTCGAATTGTTTTTCTGAGGTTAAAGTAACCTAATCAAGCATTGAAAAATGGAATAATAGCCAAAAATAAAATGATATCAGCTTTATTTTAATTAAATAATAGTAGCATAAGTGATGAATATTTAACTAGTTAAGTGATTTGGTTAGGAATTAACATTCGAGCTTAATATATGAAGCACAAGCTTGCTTCATCGACAGTACGAAAACAATAACAATTAATGCAAAGAATTACTACCATTAGCCCAAATTTTACGTGTTTTATTCATATTTACAATTCATAATTTTATTTCATCACTTGACTTGCTACTAAAAATATCCTCAATGTAGGCTATCAGGTCGATTCTTGAAAAATTTCAAACTTGTGTTAACACACTAACTCGCCAAATATATTAATAGTTATAGCTTTCAATGAAAACCATATATTACCATAATAATACCATATACTTTGATCAGCCGTTCATTTCCTCAATTGGACAGTATATACAAATACATGCAACGAGTCGAAATTGTTTTCCCCACTATTCGCTGCCTTCTACAATTAAAACTAAAAATTTACTAAATTATAAACACGGGCAGTCGACTTGAATTACTTGCTTGAAAACAAAGGATTTCTCCGAACACCAATAAAGTTTCCGAACAAATATGATTCACCACAAACGTTTAATGGAATATCCATGCACTACATCATTAATGCAATATATATCATGTGGAATTGAATACAAATTGTTTCCTCTATAGACAAGTAAGTTATTCACACAATTAAGTTTCAGTTTATCGGCACAGTTCAGGGTCTATCAAAAATTTCAGTGAGCACATAATAAAATCAGCTGATACGAAAACAATGATAACTGACACAACAGCACTTTCCACACGATTCACTATTGCTAGATTCACTTTTTCACAGCTGTTCCATCCATCCTCAAATTCACCATCACCTCCCTCTGCTTTTTCCAAATATGCAGCTGAAATATCGATACTATTCCATCATAATACATGAAAGCACAGCTGTGACGTTGCCACCTACTTCATTTCCTAAACAGAGAATGAACACTGAAATTAGGGAGTCATATAATATATAGATAACATTAGAAACGAAAGCTTCTAGTTCATACAGTAAAACGATATCGTCACGAGCAATACAATAAAAGTTGATACATATTAATTCTGATATGCAACAAACAGACTTCGAAGCCTAACACATTTACGAAGAAAATCAAACATATTTAGCTTTCAATGATTATTTCGCATAGCATATATCTCACGGTAAAGGACCGATCGGATATAGGTAAATCATTGAATATTTATGTCCGATAAATCATCATTATAACAACGAAATTATGACCTAACCCACCTGTCTGAAGCCATTGGGAAATTATCACAACCACAACAAACAGCTGATTTCTTAAATGAGATTTTCAAAGCGTATTATATATTTCCAAGGTTTAATATAATTTTTAAATGTAAATAAAGCAATTGTTTATAATTTCAAGTCAATATTCCGTAAAATACAGAAAAATATATAAAATATCTTCTCCCTCATTGGTTACGCAAACTGTTCAGAAAGTTTTTCATACGGGAAGAGGCGGAGCTTCCAAATAGCTCGCGCAAGAAATAGCATGCTGCTATTCCGAACAAAATTATTACTACGCTTCATTCATAATACGGGGTCGTTGCTATAATGACCCGCAGAATAGCGTATGCTATTTTTTGCAACGCTTATCCATAATAGCAGCCATGAGCTCACCATGGGGTCTATTCTCTAACTCGAAGCGCGGTAGCTTACTGGTGGAAAGATGCTTAATTAAGCTACTTGCTCCCACTTGTATTCTCTAACGCTGAAGCTCCGGCGAAGGGAGCTTGCAGAAGCTACCGGTAGCTTATTAGGCTCCAACTCTTATTCTCTATGGGATTTGAAGCTACTTCCGTAGCTTCAAACTAGCTATTACGGTAGCTTCGCGAAGCGCGCCCTCGAACCCCGCGCTTCAGCTAGCTACCATCAAAATACATAGGGAATTCCCATAGGGCCATGGGAATTCCTATGAACCGCCGTGAACCAAGTGGCGCGTGTCGCTAATCTTTTGTTCTATCCCATCAGTCTTTCTTGACACGGCTAGCGATTGAGTGGTAAACAAGAAAAGTGTTGACTATTTTTGTTGTTTTGCGTAATTATTTTCTTTAATGAGGTCGGGAATGCTGCGTAAATTATTTGAAGCCTTCGATTATTGTATTCTTAACAAAGTAGTGGGCATGAGTGACAAATTTCGTGACTAAACATATATGTTTTGGAGTGAACTATCGATCGCGTTAACTAGTTGATTTCATTATTTGGAGAAGAAAAATGTTGCTTTCAATCATTTTATATCACGTGAAATCTTATTTTGCATGAAGTCATTACTAGTGAGAAGAAAAACCCCGAAAACAGTGATTATTATTGATGTTGCGAGAGACTTGTAGTGACGGTACAAATTAATGCGTTGAAATCATTACCAATGCCAATGTATCCACTGCACAGAGATGGATGTCTTATTTTTGCAAGTGTTTATACATTTATGATTAACTTTACCGTGCATTATTAGCAACGATCTTTGTTGTGAAGTGATTGTGTGAAGAGAGTTTAGTGTTACATAGATGCAGACCGTAGAGAGGTGGATATATTATTGTGTTATAATGCAATGTAAGGTGTTTCATGATAGTTATTAATAAATTTTTGCTCTTCCAATGAATAAATGTGTTCATGATATCATTCTGCTTTCATTTGTGTGTCTTTGGCCGTATATACGCATTTAATTTCAGTGCCGGTAGTTATAAGTTGGTGTATTTGTTTTGAATTTTGAGAAAGTGTAGCCATGGATATTCCAGAAGCCCACGGAGGAAGTCATCACAAAAACAATAATATAATATTACTTTAATATTGGGAGAAGGAACTACGTTTAATAGGTTGTTTTTTTCATAATGATGGTCAAGTTCTAATGAATCGCCCTCGCTTGCAATAGTGCAAGCTTGGCGGTTGGCATATAATACTTATTCATAAAACCGTTGAAATATTAATTTAGCCGTCGTGAGAACGGCACGACAGTAGAGTTTTGTGTAAATATCGTTTGAAGCATATTGTGAGCCTAAAATGATTGCTTAGGCCAATCTGAGTGAAATGACGTAACTTTCAAACATAATTTTCTCCACCTTCCCATTAACTTTGTTGAAGATATTCCCGAAATAATATACATTTATCGTATGCACATGTTATTGCGATATTCTCTCGCAGTGCAAGAAGGAACAATCTCTGTACAGAAACAGTTGGTCATCAAAATTTTTGCATCAAACAGGCAAAAGCATAAGGAGCGCTGAGTGTGAAGTTCTCGGGAATAAGAACGACAATGTGATAGCATTGGTTTAATGTGTTGGTAGTTTACTAACATTTTCTCTTCATTATATTTACATGGCCTACATGATTATCAATCGTGACATAAACTGCTGCATCGATCGAAACTATTGAATTGATATAAATGCCGCTTAGCCAAATATAATTATTTCTACGTATTTCTATTATTATGAAAGCTGAAGGCACTCAGCATTTCGTAATTTACAAAGCACATTTATTTCAACTAGAAGAAAAAGTCAGCCGAGAACGACTACCTACATTATGATTTTCCCGCAGTTTACGAAATGAAACGAGCGATTTCATTGGTTCTAAGAGTAAAAACTGAGTTCGCACGAAATATTTCTCATACCCCATATCCGGTCTGAGAAAGCTACCAGAAATTCTCGGTCTGAGAAAGCTACTCCCTGTTAGAGAATAAGGTTGGTAGCCAATTCTGGTAGCTAGTTCGAAGCTACCACGACGGGAGCTTCGAGTTAGAGAATAGACCCCCATAAAGACAAGTCTGCAAATTTCTGTCTGCAGACCAGTCTGCAGCACGTAAATTTATTTTATAATAAGTCACATAAAATCGTTTTAGAATACAATAGGAGTGATTTTTCTGTTCTGTTCCATGGCTCATATGTGTATTATTATTACATGTTATACAGTATTACATGCATCAAGTCTTTATACAACTCCCCTCTGGACAAAGGGTAATACGTGCAATGGCAATTTCACAGCCACCAAGAATTTGCAGGAATTCTCATCAGGTAGAAATCACGTTTTTGCACATGCACACACACTGCAAAATCTTTTGGTGGTGTGATAGGCAGTGCTACCCATCCATCAAGTCCCTGCGGAGACAATTGTGAATTTTGGCCAGGGGGCGACAGTGCTTGTTACACATAAATTTTGATAATAAAAAAAGCTATAAGAAGCGGCTGTAGTTACTTTTGCTGTGGTCTGTTGTCCAGTATCTATGACTGTGGTCTGGTACTAGTGCCGTGTGTGTTTTTGCATGATGGATTACATTTAATGCATGAAAATTGCTTGTTTAGTGTATTTAGTTTCAGTGGAGCATGGATAATACTGTAGTTTATATTCTACCCAAAGTTTGGAAGGTTAGAAATTGACTTATGATCTTGGTTTTTTGTGATTGTGTTTGTAAATATGACTTTAATACAACCCTTTAAGCATTTTCTTCATTCCTCTTCTCTGAACAGACTCTTAACTACAATACTACACTGTGATGCTACCAAATTTCTTTGAATATATGTTTATGTGAATATTTATTGGCAACCTCTCATTGCTGTAAAAATCAATAGAATGACCACTCGGATTTGAATGATGAGGAAACTTGCCCCAACTAACTCAACTCAGACTCTCGAGTCTTATCTACTATGTCATATTTAATTCATATTCAGTCTATGGGATTGTATCCCTAGGAAATGCAAGTATATATGTAGCTACCAAGGCATTTTCTAAACGAAAGAGGGCTATTGACTCAATGTTAAGGGTTTCACTAAGGAAAGACCACTGTTCAGCAAACTCATGATGATTACTCTGCCTTGTATTTATATCCTAAATTGTTGCATGTTTGCATGAAGTCATCGACACATGTGCATGCCCAACTCTGCTATACATAGCAATGAACGTCCACTTTACCATCTCCATTCTTCTCCACACCCGTATTTCAAACTCCTATCTTCTCTCATCCTCCCTACTAAATGTACATGTTCGTGCTCTGTAAAGGGCTACCCTGTAAATCAGCAGTGCAGGAACTGGTTAACACACCTGACTGGCAATCGGGAGATCTGGGTTTGAATCCCGGGTAAGTCAAATATTTTTTCATGGCGAACATCATCCGTTGGTGTATTCAAAATCAGAGGCTTTGTGAGCCTTTTCATTAAATTCTTGCATTAAAATTTTTTAGGCATGGACATGGTCAATCAACTCTCCCGATGTGCACCTGGGAAAACCACTTAAATAATTTGCTATTAAAGTTTGAAGTCTTGTAATGCATTGATACTTAGCTTCAAAGCTTGTGCACATTCCTAGTGCTAAGTAGTATCTTCTTTTTATTGGAATGCTATTCCAAATGCTTCACCTTTGCTATTCTACCAAGTATTTCTTTTTGCTTCATCCATCGCTGATTGTAGTGCTAAACACTAGTGACTGGCGGAACTTCTTCGTTCCTTCAAGTCCATGGTTTCCTAATTTAGCATTGATCTCTTCTCCTCTAATCATTTTATTTTTTCATAATTAACTTGATGGATTTTTACTTGTTGCTGGGAATTTTATATAGGTGCTCTACTTTTCCCAAGAAAGGTTATTTCCAATGGGCAAGGCAACTTGCTAAACAATAAGTGCCGCCCAATATATCTGTATACAAATTTTCATTTTTTTATTGCAACATCTTCGTTCAGTTTTAATCCAAGACCTCCATGAATAGATTTGCTGTCTTGAGAAAATCATGACACATACCAGTGCCAAGAGTTTTGTATGTAGTAATTGTCAATTTACAGAAAATATTGTGCACTGTATGAAGGTAATGCTATAATAAAATCCAATTTTAGGCAGCTACCTACCCTGAAAATAGATATTGCTTATTTGTTTAAATGGCAATTTTCTTGGAAGGCCTAGTCACTGGGCAAAACATCAAATTTCACTTTGAAAAATTCAACGGGCTTGGAGTTCATGTTGATTACAGGGAGGGCTGTGTTGAAATATTTACAACTCCATCATCTGGGGGGGATACAGAATTTCTTTCTGGGGGGGGGGGGGTCTTCCACAAGGCAGTGGGGTAACCAGGAATTTCGCCCTGGGGGGGGGGGGGGGGGGTCCAAAACAAAGACCCAGCTCACCGGCAACCCACAAAACAATGGGGAATAGTCCGCTCGCCGCTCAAGGACAGGGCTGAGCAGGGCTTTCCTTTATGATGACGCAAAGTACAAGTAATTATGATTCATCCAAATAAACAGAAACATAGTGTTGTAGTTATCCGGAGCTTCAAACTCTTTCAAATATGTAATAAAGGCTAGAAAAACAACACAGAAGAGCGTTAATTAAAATATATTCACAATATTTTAACGTTAAGCAAAATGAGTAGTTCAGAAAACCATGCTTCAAATTACAGCAATAATGTCCTAGTATTTCCACCACTGGCCATTTCATCGAATACTTCATCACTGCTTATTGGGGCTGGGTAGTTAATAGATGTCAGAGCAAGTCCATATAATCATACACTAATCATAGAATTTCTTAAATAGCTTTTAATTCTCTTGAGAGATTAGAAGGATCTCTCTACCTAAGCTGATCAGACTGGTTATGTAGCAAGCACCTACAAAAGAAAGGTTATTTCCAATTGATATCTTTTAGTTTCGACCAGAAATCAGTTACGAATTATGTTAAGTTTTATATTCCACAAATATTTTTAGTATTTGTCAAAATAAATAGTTTTGATTGAAATATACTTCAATAATATGTCTATAAGAAAACCTGTTAAAAATGTATTTTGTTAGATCAAACTAAAGTACGAATATATAAATGTGTACACCTAATTAGGTTTATAAAAATAAATGATTACCTGAAGTAAATAGTCGATAACAGGGTAGAAGTTTTTGTCACAGTGGTCTAGAATTGGCATGATTTTTTTGGGAGAATCCAATTCTTTTACATTCACCCATTTCATATTCCACATCTTATACTCTGCGTCGACCTCACAATCAGACCACTGACTATCGTAGAACAGTTTCAGCGGTTTCAGTTAGTGAATATTTTTTTTGTTGTGGATTCTTTGGGAGTAAACAATCTAGAGCTTCCATAATGTCTCTGTTTTTCCGGAACTGGTCAACCACACTTGTAATAAATGAATCGATGCAAGGTATGAGTACTGATCAAGGATAACATTCCTCAGGAGTAAAGTAAGGGGGGTAGTGTCTCTTGGTTTGCTTCCCCAATTGTCAGGGCACAACAATTGCTGTTTCAAAATTGTCTTAAGATATTTTTTCAGTCTTATCAAATAATGAGGAGTGAAGGGATTAGGGATATGTAGGTGATTAACCTCACTTCAATTAATTAAACAGAATCTGACCACGTTTATTTGGATGGTTAGCGATACAGTTCGTCTATGTCTCAAGTCCTTCTCCCTTGCCGTTCCGTGAGCATCTCTCTCTCTCTCTCGGCGCCTTGCTGGCACTATATATCACGTACCCTGGCGGCAGCGGCAGGAACCTCAGGATCCCAGGGCAACGACATCAGCCAGGTGGCTGACCTTGGTGACGGCGCTCGAAACGAAGGGCTCCGCCACAAGGAGAATTGTATAATTTTGCTGCTACCTTCATTTTTGGATGGGTTATGCAAATACTTTAGTCATTCGACTGTGCCATCAGCAAATTTAAGGGCAGACGAGATGTCACTTTCAGATTTTTGGATTTACTTCGAAAGAGGAAGATTGATGCTAAATATGAATTCACACACCACCATTGCAACAAGGAAACCTCCTTTTTCAACAGAGGCTAGGAGATTGGCAGCTGAAGACGATATCATTCCACCAGAAATAGACAACTCTTGCAGAGGAGCAACAATAGCTGGAAACATTTCAGCAGATGTATTGATAGAATCTTGTCTTTTGATGAACCTTGCGTCACACAGGCGGAGGAGGCGTGTTTTTTGAGAGTCTGGAATAAAATTCTAAGTATGTTTTTATTAAATATCACCACCTTGAGTATTATTTGTCATCATTTTGACCACTTCATTTATAGTTCTGAAACAGTTCCTTATGTAAGGGATGTCTAAGAAGTCACTCAAAACCAAATTCAGATGGTGTGCAACATAGTGCACATAAATAGCTTTGGGATGTGATTCGCGAAATCTTTTATGTACGCCAGGCAAATGACCACTAAATGTTGAAAAACCATCGTGCCCTTGACCAATGACTTTATCTATGCTGAGACCTACACCTACACAAATAGTTAAAATAGATTTGTTAATGCTTTCAGAAGACAAATCAGTTATGTGGGTAAATGTAATGAAGTCTTCTTTCAGGATAAGTTTATTTTCATTCGAAATGTGTCGAATGCAAAGTGAAAGCTGCTCTTTACCAGACGCATCAAGCGTTTCATTTCCTAAAATGGAAAAACAATCTGCACTGATTACAGATTGAACAACTTTTTTTTGTATAAGTTTTCCACAAATGTCAATAATTTCATTCTGTACTTCAGGGCTAATATAAGTTGTATTTCGTGCACAATTAAAAATTCCTTTTTTTAAATTTTCGTCAGTGACTGCTTGTTACCTGAGCAATGCTCAAAATGTGCCCTCCTTTTCTAGAGGTTTTCCAGCCATCAGTGAGTGCCCCACTGTCCTGATGTCCCCTATGGGGTATTTCGTTTTCTCTGCAGAATATAATTTTGTCCATTATAGGCTTGAGTGAAGCTCTGTTTTGTTCTTTTTCTTTCTTCTTCTGTGAATCCAGCATCATTTTGATGTCTTCTACTCTGCCAGAATCGACCTTCATAAAGCTTTCTGCAGCTATACAAGAAAATTTTTGGTATTCAGACTTGCTGTGAGAGGTAAATTTATCTATTGCGTCTTTCCACTTCCTATAAGGCATAGTTACTAAGGATCCCAATTTTTGGTCTTGGCCTTAACCAGTGGAATGCATTGGCAAATAACACTCAAAACTTACAATAAGTTCCATCCTTAACCTTAGAATAAGCAAGGCAATTGAACTTTTTTAGCCAGGTACTCCAAAACTTTATTATTTTATTGTTAATGACGGTTACTGGAAAAATATAACTCTCATCTGGATAAAATAAATCATGCAACACATTTCTTTTCAAATCTGCAGATTTACCTATAAAACATTGTTTTATAAATCTGCGAAACTATGCCACTGGCACAAGGATACTTATAATACAAAACAAATGCAATGATAATGGGACTGTGTTGAAAATATAGCACATTTATGGGTCATGTGCCCCCTTGCCACCCCACACCCTAGATCCGCCTATGTCAATAATTATCTTGCTCCTTTGAAAACTATTGCTTCGTAAAGTATTATATGAGAGTGGATGATATTATTACTACTGCTCAAATTTCAATTTATTAAGAGTTGGGTATTAATTTTATTGTAACTTTTGATGAAAACCTCAGATTTATTTTAATTCATCACATTGCACTGATATTCTTCAGCCCTCTGATTCTCCTCTCCTTGAGCTATGATCTATTCACTTTATGTTTTCGGATGAGTTTTTGTGAGAGCCCAGACACTCTTGGAAGGCTTTGCTGATGTGGTGGGGGTAGTACTGAGAGAGAGATAGTGGAGGAGGGAACTTAAAATTGCCAAATGTGCACGGCCACCCTAGTTTGTCCCTGAAAACGTGCGAGTCAAGAATAGCCACTCACATTGTACCTACTCCTTTGAAAGACATTTTGGATAATCCTTTCACGGAAGCTGATGGCATTGTCTGCAACCACGCTGAATGAGGCACCATTGGTGAAAGGTGTACTAAAAGACAAGGACAATGCGTGAGGTTCAGCAACACTGCTCCTAGAGCAGATTTATGATATTAACTCAATGAAGGTGTGAGAGCAACTGACTGAGGCCTCGCCTGTTGTTTGCTGATTGGCAAAAGTCACGTATCAAGAAACTTTCTTGCCCCTTCCCCCACTTGCTAAAGCCACACCACACCAGCTCACCCCCATGACAAAATGGAAAGAGAATAGTTCCTTCAGCTCCTGGATTTCCCTTTATTCATTCTTTATCTCTCCCAAGTGCTCCCCCTTCCTCATTCTGGATCTCTCCCTCTTGGCCTTGCATTGGAAAATTTCTCTTCAACATTCCCCTCCATTATATTGCTCAGGTAATTACTGTCTTTTATGACAAGGCCAGCCCAATGCAGTCTTTTTTTCTTGCATGTGGTTCCTTTCTTCTTCTGTCCTTTGGCTCACCACCTCGTTTTTCACCAGTTCCATCCATTTTTTCTACAGGACCTGTTGACTGTGCCAGGTATCTAGTGTTGGTGTATTCTTTTTTTGGTCAGTTCTTATTGTCCAAGTTTCTGATCCATCAAGTGGCACTGTCCTCACAAATGCTTTCACATAAAGTTTCCATATTAATGAGAGTAACAACCTAATTATTGTGTAGTCTTTCTTAGCTTTGGCTGTACATACAATGCCAGTGGCGGATACAGATGGGGGGGGGGCATGCTTCCCCCCCTTGTGGGGCCGCCTGTATTGCCAAACATTATGCTGAACCACAATTGTAACTTTTTTATATCATAAGATGGGATTGTCTTGTATTTTACGTAATCGCTTTATTTAATAACTTGTTAAACTGCATTTGATTTGATTATATTTTATTACGATAAAAGTGAAGGCAACTCAAGGTATCTTATGTGCCCCCCTTGAGTTTTTTCTGTATCTGCTTCTGTAGAATGCTTGGTCTCTGCTGCACTTCTTCCATCTCGGATAATAGTGCTCCCATGGTAGGTGAATGTTTCTATATGCACTTGTTTCAATATCTCTCCTTTGGGACAAATATTTGCCTCTGCTCTCCTGAATACAGATTATTGGATTTATTCCAGATAATTTTCATTTTAAAAAGAGGAACACTTTAGTATCATTTAGTGAGTTCATAGCTCATCCTCACCTTGTGCAATGATGGTGATGTCATCAGCAAAGCCGAGCACATTGATTTCATCTGATTCTCCATTCTTTTTTTTTCTCCTATTTCTGTGATTGCTTCCTTCATGTTCATATGGAAGAGCGCTGGTGATAGGTTATGTACTTGTCAGACCCCATGCTAATTCTTCGTCTTTACATTTCTTCCCGACTGCTTGCATATTGTGTTCACCTGGTCCTGGTAGAGGTCGGATATTGTTATCCTTTCATTGTTGTCAAAGCCATTTTTTCAATAATGGTGTACATCTTATTCGCATTCTAAATGTTCATTTTCAAATGTCTTCTCCAAGTCTATTGCCAATGTTTAGTTTACCATGGCTATTGCCAGTGGTTAGTTTACATGAATTGTTTTCTGTGCCAATAACTTAAGCCTTAGCATTGTGCATCTTTTCTTCTCAAATACTAACTGGCCTTCTGAGAGGTTTGCTTGAATTTTCATTTCTATTATTCTTACTGTAATTAACGGAAGGATTTTGAAGGCATCAATTGCATCTAATTTACAGCCTCAGTTTATTAAAATATGTATGTAGGAAAGACTGTTTTGGCTCTGGGGTAATCAAAACACTTACACCTTCCCAACAATGCCATTGAGAAAGAGAACTATAGGTAGATAGTTAAAACTTTTTTATCTAGATATTTATACACCCAATTAAATATCTGGAAATCTGTTACTGTGATTCATTTATGGTAACTCAGTCAATATTCTCTTACTGATCTCCTGATAATGAAGAAAGTTCTGCCATATCGACTTCATTTTAAATAGAAAATTGAATGATTTATTAATCAGTGCGCTAAAATTTGTGATAAGTATAGTAATGTCAACTTCAAGATACGTAATAAGTTTTAACGAGGTTGGAATTCTTTGGAATGGCTTTTGAAGGTAGGGTAGAGGTATATCTGATGTTGCAATTAGTGTGATTTGATTTGTTTGTTTAGTGTGCTCTGAACAAAATGTACCAAGTTTATTCAATGGATCTGGTGTTGCACTGAAAATTCCCTTAACTCGGAATCCAATTAGGTACCAATTCACTGATGTTTGAATCCAGGGCCAGATCAGAGGGGCCATCCACCAAGCATGAGCATATAAATCTTCTCCTTTGGGAGATAAACCCCAAAAAATTGGAAAAAAAACAGAAAACTATCACGTAGGAGGAGATTCAATGTGAAGCTCGGTTGTTTTTTGGTTAATGCATTCCGAGCTCATGACGTAACCTGTACGTCATGGCAGTTGCTACCAAGTTGTTGATGACGTAAGGGTTACGTCATGATTCTCTCTTGCGTTATATTCCACCCTGAGTGTCAGCCACTGGTATGAGGGAGGGTCATACACCACGGAGAGAAAGCTTGGAAAAAGATGTTTTCTGATTTTTTTATGGGTTTTTCTATTTTTCCCAGTTTTGCTCTGTCTCTGGGAGTGGGTTTTTACAATCTATTATGTACATTGTTACTTTCATTTTATAATGCAGAAAACGGTAATATATTCTCACAATTGTTCTTATACTTTAAAAGTAAACTTTTACAAATATTCAAAGCGAAATTAAAAATATCCTTTTGCAGTTGACAAGGAGAGGTTAAATACTTTATTACAAGGCATTTTAACTTTATGACTTTTCACACAATGATTAACGTTTGTTTATTTAATTGGTTTTACAAGAAGGAATGAAAATATTTTTCCCTTATTTTTATTTTTAGTGACAATTAATGCAAACGTGGTAAATTACTTGGCTAATTTTGGATATACTCCAGGTATGTGTAATTCAATCCTTACGATAAATAAAAAAATGCTTCCTTTCTCATACCTTTGAAGTTTCCGGGTAAATTTCATTTGCTATGATTTCATCATGGCAAAATTTGTTTTTATCACTATGTTGATTTGTTGCTACACTTGATTATAATAACCATATTTGCATAAATTTTACTATAACATTAGTGAAGTCCTGGTTCCACATTACAATTTATTTTTTACTATTCACATTTTTTGCACAATAGCTAGATTTTCCCATCCTTATATTCACTAACATTTGTATTACAGGCTCATTACTTGATTTTTTCCATAATAATCGAAATCCTTACAAGCATTTTATTTAGCATTCTGCGCACCAAAAATATGCCTAAGAGAGCAACTTCCCCTAACCCAGTGTCATTTCGCCGAACTCAGAGAAACTGATCCGGCCTGAGGATATATAATGGGCAATGTGTCTCCTGAAGGAAAATTACTAGAAGGAAATATTTAACAATGGAAGAATTGCTCCACTTTTTGGCCTTATTTTTCATACAAGAACTATCAAAATTGCCCGTATCTCAGATTATTGAAAAACTTATCCTTTTTATGACTTGCATTGCTTCAGGAGGGAGAAGTTGCGTGATCAACTCATGTCAATTCTCCAAGCCCTTCATATCAATGAAAACCTATCTACAGTCCGGCCGCCGAGAGTTGTCCGATGACAGCTAGAAGGAGTAGGGGGCAAGGTTGCCAGGTAAGAAATGGAAACGCCCACACCACACGTAAACAAAAGGGTTCCCTTAAGAAAGGAACCAGAAGGGACGACGAGCGTGAAGGACCCAAAGGAAGATTCCTTTGTTTTGGCGATTCGCAGAAAGGGCTTGTTTTGGTGGCTCAGGCTTGTTTCAGTGCTTCATATCCATGAGATAACGTTGTATGACTGGGCGAGGGTATGAGGTGCATTTGGGGGACAGCAATTGGCTGCAAACCGTGCAGGCGCAGGGTTCTCCACCCCTCCTTTTGAACTGTCATCGGACAACTCTCGACGGCCGGACTGTACGTTCTGTGACTCTAACACCCTTCTGACTGACTGATTATTCAAAATTATAGTCCTCTTATGTATGCAATCAAGGAAACAATGGACAAATAGTGACTCCCTCCCATGACCAGAGTTTGGAAGAGTCTATTGTTCCATGGAGTGTTAGACTGGGATATAGTGAATATATGAGGGGAAGCACTACAGGTATGCATTAAAGTTGTATATGTTGACAGAAACAAAGGCTTTGGCACTGCAAGTACTCGAATACCAAGTATCTTCCAACTCAGAAGTGTCTGGAAAAGGGCATTCGGAGAAGATGGTAAATAAATGACGGAGGATCATTTTGACTGCGGCCAATCCTTCTATACGGATAACTTTTATAACAGTGTAGCCAGTTCTAGATTCCATCCAAATGGGAAAACTAACGTGACGGTTCTAGAATCCATCCAAATGGGAAAACTAACGTGACGGGGACACTGAAGAGCGGCAAGATAGGTATTCCTCTTGTGGTGCTCTGCCAGGTATTAAAAAAAAGGTGTTGGTGGAGGCCTTTTCTGAGGATGAAATCTGTATCCTAAGGTGGAAGGATAATTGTGTGGATGAATTGGGGGGGATCTACTCCCTCATCCCCCCCTCATAGTTACATCACTGGTAGGCGTTGTTAGTGTAGCTCTGAGAACACAAACAGTGGCACGCCTTTCCTGTTGTTACTTTACCAATTGCAACACCTTGAAACAGTGGGCCTCCCACCATAAGGTGGAAGGAAAAGGTGTGGATGGCCACCGCTGAATTCAGTGCAAAAAATTTATAGATCCTAGAAAAGACGAGGGTGAACGCCAAGAGAGCCTCAGGCGGTGGTTGAATAGAGCAATTAATTGTGGCATCGATCATTGGGATCAATTGATGTCTTACTTTCCCATTGAAAGGAAATCCATCAAATGACACTAAAAATTGGGAATCCACCTACTGAGCCTACTGTTACTGAACCGCTATTTTTTTATTCACAGATTATTTTTGGAAAATTCCTCTCATCAACTTTTGAATTCAAATTATAGAATCCCTTATGAAAATATCCTCCTTCGAAGAGACCATCATCCTAGGTCGCCTCATCCAAAACCAAGGGCTTATCAGGACATTTCCCCAATAGGTCTCTGAACACCTATTTAGGTAAACACATTTCTGAAAAGCAGGTGTAATCATTAGCCTAAAAATTGTAACAATATGGCTGTAAAACGATCTATTTTTTTATTACGAGCATTTAAAATACCTCTTACAAGTCATCAAACAAAAACGTAATTCGCACCACAGCCATCTTGAATGACGTCAGCTCATGCAATGGTGTCGTTTTGAACCATTGTATCGTACATTATTGAAGTTTTCAGTCGAGATATTGTTGTTATTACGCCGTATTTTTCGTGCCGTAGTCATTCGCAGATATGTCGAAGCGTAGCTTCAAGTACTGCATTGTGCCTAAGTGCAGCAATACAACTGGAAATGCTCCAAAAAATTATTTTCACACGGTCCCGCAAGACGCGGAACCAGCCCCCTCCAACTCGGCTGTTACGCCGCTGGGGGGTTGTGTTTGAATCGCTCGTAATAATTCCACTCACTCACCATCACGAGCGGTCCATTACGAGTGCTCACCAACACGAAGGGTAATTGGTGTGTTTGAAACTTTTCGTCTCGAAGTCGTATTGGAGCCTTCGTAATGAGATGGATCACGAGTGGTGGTTGTGGCAACGTTGTAATTTCCTTCATTTGTTTACGAATTCGTCAGTAGCGCGGTGTAAATTAAATTAAACAAAGGCGTAAATATGAAGTTATCGCTGAGCAGAAATATATGCTTCGGCAATTCATTCTGAAGGTACACTATATAAAATGAAACGTATTGCGACATTAATGATTAATTAATTATTAATAAACCATTAAGCATATTAGTTATTTATATTTACGTTACATTAGCCTCTTATTCTTCCATATCTGATCCATATTTTTCGGTAAATGATCGTTTTCTTATAAAGTAATTATTTTTTACAGAGTGATTAGCTTAAATGAAACGTAAAAATAACTACTTACTCAAAAATAGAAGAATATGTAGCATCATATATGTTGCTGAGAAACTATGTTTCCATAAATTGCCATTTAAGAATCTCATAACATTTGTTGTGATTATTAAATTTTCCCTCAGCGTTGGCAAGATTTGAAATCTGCCGCTAAAGTAGCGTGTTACAATCGTGAGGGCACCCAGACTGGGAGTGGAGCCCTTAAATTTAGTGAGCTTAATCATATTAAAAAACGTATGATAGCACTGATAGGGAAGAATGCGACACACGGGCATGAAGACTTGCAGGAAATACTAATCATTTTCGATATTGAGGTAATACGAACATTAGCGTAGCAGACCCCAAGTGTAGCTAAGTTGAGTATGTCACAAAATAGAATCATTGGTTATTTCAGCAACAGAATTCATCAGATAGCCAGGTAGATAAAGAAAAAATAGTGAATCTGTGGACTCAAGTGATCTTTCTTCCTTTGACCCGACCCCATCAACCTCAAAATCTCCTTCCACATCTACTAAGAGTGTTTCAACACTTATTTCCACTTCTAATCCACTTTCCATAATTATTCAGACCCTCTCAATTACTAATCCCCACTCAAGCTCACTCACTTCCTCCTCAAATCAAACTACCACACCAAGCACCATTGTTTCAATTCTCAAGACGAGGCGGACGACTCTAAAGCAAGTCTTGCATAATATCCCATGAGGAAAAGCTTATACAGCCTGTATGTGCGACTACATAGTATGTGCAGTAAAATGGCCCAACTTATGTAGCCATTTCCTTTTGGGATTTTAGCCTGAAATTAGCTCTGAGCTCTAATTTAGTGTTTGTGTGAACTTTCCAGCCTATTGTTTTTCATTGAGAGTTATTCTGTACCATAAGTATTACTACTTATGTGCTGAATCCACTTTCCATAACCTAACACTCATACATGTTTCTATCCCCCTGCGCATTTTAATCAACTTTAATTATGCCTAGCACAAAAATTAATGCTGGAAGATAGGAGTAATGAGAGAAATGCCCATTTTTTCAAAGTTCAAGATGAAAAAAATTCCAGTAATGAAAAGAAAATTAGAAGATGAATAGGAATGGAGGGAGGTTTAAGATGTGAAAAAGATAAAATAGAATTTGATCTACATAGGGGATTCAGTATCCAATAAGACCTGCAAGAATATCCTCAAAGCAATGCATATATACTTCATGCCCAATTCTAATATCTTGTAATTAAATAGGGGAAGAAACACAATATTATTGTTACAAAAAATTTACTCTCCTATTAAAAAAAATTCTATAGCCTCTTGCTTAATCCTATTGATTCAATCTACGACTCATCTTGGTTTCTAAAGGATGCTGTTATAAAATTAATGCTATTCTAATCCATTATCTTTGTCACTATTATAGGTGAACATTTAAATTTATCTTATACAAGGTCAAGGTTATATAAAAAATAGTATCAGTAACATGCATCTTGGCATTGAATTGTCTTTATTTTCAAAGAAAAGTACAACACACAGTATCGTTGATGCACTGCAATAGAAATAACGTTTTTTAAGGAGTTGGTATACATCACATTCATGGATCACATTAATGTAAAGTTGAGAAAGTACAGCATATCATAGAAACATAAAATGTTGTATGCCATAATTGATTTATTATTGAATATTGAGTATTAACAACCATTATGGATGGAAAACCTATGATCCTCATTAATCACTTTCATAAAAGACAAATAATGCAAGCAATCATCAAATTTATGAGTAATTCCATTCCCATTGGCAGAAAGTAATCTCCGCTGCATACCATTGTGGACATACCTACACCTAAGTAGGGAAACCAAATAGAAAATGAAGCAGAAATGGTATAAGCTAAGGAAAAGTAAGAAAAAGTAGCAGTTGAAGGAGTAAAAACATTGCTTTTACCACATGGTGATTAATTTTGTCTACCATGATCTCATTACAGCTAACCATTTTAAAGGTCTCACCTTGAACATGTTACACTGTAACGAAACCATGGTCAGACACAATAAATCACCATATGGAATTAATAAAGTTTTTATTCATTCATCTCCTATGATAAAGCATTTCCACCGAGTTACACCCACTACTATTAACTATAGTAAATAAACCTAGACCACACATGAAAGACTGTCATTCAGACTCCTGCTTATTGTACAGTGGGTGTGCCTTGGGAGGCTCAGTATGAAGAGGGAAAAAAAAATGTTTCAGCACATTTGAAGAGAAAAATTGGCTTGGACATGAAAACTGTTGGTATTGAAAACCAATGTTTGTTGGAGAACCCTAAAAATTGATTTAACTGTTTGGATTAGTTTTAGATTTTGGAAGATGGGTTCAGTGAAACAAGGTACATACCAAGCTTGTTGTGATAAAAAGTCACCAAGGAGTCAAGCAGTTTATCCTGCAATCTGAAGGCCTGGTTACACGGTACATAAACACATAGTTAATGAGTGAAATCATGAACGATTTTGGTGGAACAGAACATATACAAATGCATGAACCACATTAGAACAGGTTCTATTTTCTGTTCCTGCGTTCACACAAGTCTGGTGGTTATACAGTGCATTTTCATGTTCATTCACGCATTCAATCATTAATTTGTGCATGTTAATGTATCATGTAACCAGGCCTTTACAGATGGTAGACTTCCTAGTAGATCTAAGAATTATTATTTATACAAAGATTCAATTCTGAGAAAAATGCACACCAGAGTATTTCCATTGAAATAATTCGTCAACCAAACAACCACTGAACAGCGTCATTTGGATTAGTATTTTAAATGTTATGATTTAGTAGGGGTTGTCCAGAAGCCTCACCCAAATTTGAACCTGGGAGAATCTGGTTGAGTCAATCTGAAAAATTAAAAATACAACAGTAACAGAAAAGCAAAATATCAAAACCTTCAGATTAAAAAATTGAACAGAAACCATTAAAATCAAAGAAGGTAAGATGAGTCAAAAATAATCTTATTCTAACATGCCTCCTAAGGCTATTCATAGCTATTTGAGGATCTATTGCTATAGAACATAGCAGATATGCATGGTTTCAATTTGTATAATCATGGATATATAATAATTATATTCTATTTCGGAAAACCAGTTAGGTAAGTCAATGTAAGAAGCTCATTAGGCTACTCATTGACACTTAAAATATCATTCAGCAGGTAATGGGTTACAATGTAAATTTCTAAAAAGTAATTGACCCTAGTTGCTTCAAAATAAAATATTATTAAATCACATGAACTCACCACTTGCATATTAATCAAATGATATATGTTATAATTTAAATAATCCCTTTCCTTTAACACGACATGATTTTTTTGGAGATGCCACCATGGCAATGTGAGTTCCATCTATTACTTTGATTTTCACAAGGAATACATACATCACATATAACCAGTAAAAACCAACCACTTAATGCATGACGCATACATACTTGCCTAAGAAATATAGCATTCAGTGTACTGCGTTCACTATTCACGGATGTTCATAAATTTTTAAACTAAGTTAGTATATACCTACGCCAGCGCTATGATATTGAATTTGGGCTATGGTCCACGGTCACCCATCGTTAAATAGATAGTCATTTATAGTTTTTGTCACCTCTTCCACACTCCGGCACAAAAAGCTTCTCTCCATGTTCATATATGCATCATAAGCTATGTATGACACTTATTGTCCAACAGCATTGACGGTAAGAGTAGCCAATACCTGTAATGAAATGAGTGTTTATCTTGAGGCAAAGTTGAACATTTGTCCACACACACGGTTACATGCGCGAGTGAGAAACAACCTTAATGTATTTTCATGGTTATCTATTCGGCTATTTTAAGTTAGAGGTAAGCTAATATGTAATGAGGCCCATGTTACACAATTAAATACAAGATACCAATACTCGGAATTAGTAACATGTGTTTGTGCAATAAAACTATAGTAATGAACTTCCCGTCTACATAAACTAATGACCGAGGATATTTTTTGCAAAACTACCGTTCTAATACGAAAGATCAAAGCCAAACTTGAAGAACAATAAATAAACTTATCCTAAAATAGCGAAATACGGTAACGGAAGGACATAAGCACTGTTAAAACACTTTTAAACGAATTATTTAGGATGAACGGTAAAACAATTCAATTGCACTTATCGAGTCTGAGTAAATAATCATTCCAGCAAGGCACAATTTGCTTATCAACAACCAGAAGTCGGCTCACCACCACATATCACTCCCTGCAGAAATGTTGAGAAAACAACAAGTGAACGTATTTATATTGTACGCGCTTTGCGTACGGCAGTATTTGTTTTGGGGGGAAATTCAAATACACCAATTTAAAATTAATGTTAATATGCCAGCACATCGCTTTTCGGAGTTCCTCATTACCTTTCTTTACATGAAACATGATCTTTTTTAATGATTTCTTAAACTTTCGCACTCCAACTTAGCAGAATAATGTTCTGAATTTATTAACATATTGCAAGTTAGAACAGCGGTAATAAAGTTAGGCTTATTCGCGTTTCACATCTTATTTAACGTTGGATCACCACCATAAATCGCTGTAAAATTTCTATGAATAAAAAAATATATATTCATGCATGAAACTTGTGTACTTACTTTGTTTACATTACTTACAGCTGATGTCCGTGAAGCTTCGGAGATGTATGGCGTCAATCAGATTTTGGGTTCAGCGTTCATTGAGGCGAAAAAGGTTTCTGAATTCCTTCTCACTCAGTTCAAAGGCGTCTCCTCTTCTCCTGAAATTACGCTGTGTTCTCTCCGCAGTTAAATCCTCGTCGCCAAAATTCTCATGCGCGTACATTAACATCATGAAATCCGCCATGTTGTTTACTTGGTATCCATCGTAGTCAATCCTTCGTAATCATCCCGACCGATAGCCACCGAGTCAGATAATTACGAAGGGTTTTTACGAGTGAAATTTTTACGAGTGATTCAAACACACCAAAATCCCGAATCGCTCGTAATTGTACCACGTGACTCCTTGGTTACGTGCTCGGAATAATTACGAGCGATTCAAACACAACCCCCCTGGTTGGCTTGTCCCAAAATCCTCCCACGTTATTCAATTTTTTTAGTTCGTTACAGAGTGGCGCTGCGAGCCTGTCGCGCGCAGAGTCCTCTATATTGCCATATAATAACTACGAAGTTGAGTCGTCGCAGTCTGCCACTTCTGGTTCTTCTGCACCAAACTGTTCCATTAGTTGTAGGGATGTGTTCCGCGCTTTTGTTTTTCCTTGTAATCCTAAGGTAAGGGCTAAATGGCTACAAATGTGGGGGATGGATGAGTGGCAACCGTAGCCGTCTTCCACTATTTGTGAGGTGAGTTAGAAGTTGATGTAATTCAATGTATTGGGTAATTATTCATATGAAGATCAAGTTCTTACTTAGTTTCGGCATAATTTCATGAAAGGCTGTGATTTACTTCAAAGATTAATACCTTTGCCAATCAGTTTTACGTTGTATACGTAATGTAAACAGAAAAGAGTGCATAATAATTCCTGCTATTGTTGAGAGTTTTTCATGTATAGGTTTAAGGTTATTTGTGTCAATGGTTTTTAAACTTTGATAGTGTCGTAATACTGATACAATTAACCCGTGCTACATTCAATTAATTAATTTAAACAATAAACTAGAATACGCAACTTATTCACACAATGGAATGTGGTAGGTTGTTATTATTTCGTCGCGTGAAAGTTATACTTGTAAGTGTCCTTGAAAGTTATACCTGTAACATATAAGTGCTTTCACGTTTGAAATATCGTGAGGAACTTTACGTGTGATACAATCAATGATACCAGTTTTCATTAAAGACTTACTGAAATCATGTAATATTCATGTCCCTTTTGGAACTATATGTTGTTGGTAACGAATGTTTGTAGGTAATTGCATTCGAATCCATTTTGGATTTTACACCTTGTAATTAATGCGATTTATATAAGCCGCGAAACCTTCCTTAATTAATATTATAGTCAACATATATTACATGCATGTATTTATTTAGCCATTTAATCATTATGAAAACATTTTCCTGCGAGTTTTCCTTACCACAGGTGCACTTATACGAATCAAAATTTGAATCCGCTCGGAAGAGAGGCTGGAAAATATTAAAAGCCCAATGATGTTCCGACGATTTTCGGCGTCGCGAATCGTCCGAAGCCTATTACACCAAGAGGAGACCTCTAATATTCGATTGCCGGTCTTGAATTGAAAGTCTTTTCCTTTGCTGAAGTTGAAGAGCCATCGAGTGTGGTATGTACGTATTAAGGTTGTTCTGTTATTCATACTATTGGCATTTGCTGAGAGTGTGTTTATGATGTTATCAGTGTCAGTGCATTGTAATGAACGGTATTATTATTGGTGATAACGAAGTATTGTGGCACCGTTCAATTGGGTTATTGTCTATCAGTCATCTGGTTGTTGGGCTTTGTTTTCTTTTGTTCATCTTGAGTAGCATTTTCAATTCCATCGTCCTTTGCTGTCACCCACATACCTACGCACAAGTTTCACTGCCCACTTATCTCTTCTTATGACGATTAAATTATGAAATTATTCAAAAGTAGCGCTAACGGCTGTCCTGTTTAGATTATTAACCAGCCTGAGAGACAATTACCTATTAGCTCTAGGCTGTAAAAATATGATTGTACAAGTACTATCGATCCCTTTATAAATGGGTTCATTGGAAATGTTTCTTACAAACAACTGGTGGATTGATAGTGATGCCAGGGCATTTATTAGGGAATGGCATCAACAAAGCATTTATGTATCCTCATCGTCCATTCAATAGTTTAGGTTCTCAGTGTCAGGCGCTGCCTGAAGTATTATTATCAAAAGGAAGTGGTAATTAAACATACTCTTTAATTATTGGTTCACGTTTGTACAAAGTAAGACGTGGCAAGCATGCACAAGCAAGTGATATCTCTACTTTCCCTTCATAGCTTCATTGTATTCTTGGGGTCTGTGAACTAATTTACAAATCAAAAACATTGCTGATATTGACAATTCAAATGATTTTGAAACTACCTTCATTTTGTGATACAATATTTGAACTTACTGCGGCTAAAGGAAGAAAATAAAGAGGATTTTTTAGTAATTAATTAAGAAGTACCTCATTGCTATTTTCATTGTTAAAGTCCTATTTGTTTACTTCTTTGAGAGAGTACTTCAATGCTATATTAAAATGTGAAATGATGCAAATTTTTTGTTTGAAACCAAAATCATTGACCAGTGGTTTCTCGATAGTTTTCCTTGGAAAAAATCACCTGTGTGTAATTCATGTTTGGCATAGTCGAAGGCTGGATGAATCCAAGGTCTTGTTTTTAGGATAGGTTAAGTGTTTTTTGAAGACTAAATGCAGTCTTATGAGCTGGAGATATTGAGCATGTCTTTATTTGTGTGTTTATTCATGTCATAAGCACCTATATTACCCTGAGTCATGGACTTCTAAAATCTCTTGTACATAGTTTGTCTGTTTCTATTATGCCTCATTTTATTGTCTTTAGGTGGTGTAAGTCATTTCTTTCCTATCTTCCATACATGTCACCTGGACTTGGTATTTTGCTGAGATATGACTACATGTGTATATTTTTAAATGACTATTTGTTAACATTCTCATTCATCCATTATATTTTGAGAAATCAGCACATTTGTTGTAAAATAAGCATGCAGTCTTTGCTAATGCTTATCATCTATCAAATAAGGTAGCTTCTCAAATTGACAAGTTTTCTTGAATGTAAGATTAAACTATATCTATTGCAAGTTCTTTTTCACATTGCCTTTGCTTATATTGGGACAATTTTTCAGTTATACCATTTTTCATTACTTCCATAGCATCCAAATTGCTTCTTTACATTGAAAAAGTGTTTTCAAAATACTTAGTAGTAATATTAATTAAATGGAGTCACTGGTTGCTCTTATGTTAAGCTGTTTTGGTGACTGTCTGATTTGAGAACTACCATCGTGTTTGTTAAAGTCATTCTGACACTTTGAAATTCAGTATCGTTTCTTGATTAATATAATTTGGATGCTATTATAATTATGCTTCTATTGCATTAAACTTGAGTGTCTTATTCAATAATGTGCATAAATGTTTCTTCATACCTGGGCTCATCATCTTGTTGCATCATTTAGAGGAACAGGGTGGGCAATATCTTGAATTCAGATCCTCCTAAGTGGAGTGCTTAAGAATATTTTGGTACTGAATTTGGCCCATAATATTGTATGGATTAGCTTTTTTTATTTTCTAAGTGGATAGTCCTCTTACCAAGGTGTTCTGCAGTGTGCATTATTGTGCATTAAATTGAAATGCATGCTATGTGAATACCAGTGGTGATTTGTTTTATTCTTATATGTTACTCAAGTTCACTCAGTTGATGTCACCAAGATTATTCCTTTGTTCCAGATTCAATGCTGCCTGTTGTATCATGTTTGGAATTGATGGCTATATAATGGAACAACTTCTACAATGATAAGATACAATTACTGCATTTCATGTCCAAATAACCTAAGCAGAAGAAGCATGTGCAGCGTTATATTCACAGCAATCATCTTCTGCATTGGCATTGTGGTGTCACCATGTATTTTGCTTAATGAGAGAATATATCTGGAGTAGCAAAATGTATTTTTTCATAAATTTTCTAACTTGTTCTTTGTTTTTTCTATATTCAAGTTCAACGCTCAGTCTAAATCATATTGAACTTCTATTATGTTAAAACTGATTCCATGGGGTGTCATCTGTATTATTTATTTATGAGCAAGTGTTTGATGTTGCTCCACATAGCTAGTTATTAGAGCATCACTTCTGTCAGTGTTTACCTGGCCTTGATGTATTTTATACAAGAGTAATTTTTTTAAATGATTACCTCTTAACTACCTGTTCCATTGCTTTACTCTGGTAATTCACATAAGTGGTTACATTTTTGAGTTCTTTACATCAAATTTGAAGATGAGTTGCTGATATGGAATTCTCAATCTATTCAATAGCATGGAAGCACCTTTATTCTAATGCTTTGACATAGGTATATTTGGCCTGGTTAAGTGGTTTTTCCCTCTTTGTTTGTTGTGTGTTATTACGATGACTAATCAGTTCTTATTGCATATATCCCTCTTTGGCATATACACATTTTATCATTACCAATATGTATAATGTTTATACCATGAATACTTGGTTATCTACCAGTTGAGTCGTGGTTAATGTGGATTGTTGACGGCTTTACACATTCTAGTGAAACATGTTTGCATTAAGTTGTCTTATATAGAGATATAAAATCAACTGTTACATCAGATATTTCATTATTTTGGCATGAAAAGAGCAAAGTTTATTATAATTTACCACCTAGTATCAGATCTTTCTGTTTAAATATCCTTAAAAGTCCTTAATTTGCAGGAATGATTTCCAAGAACACTCCTTACCTAAGATTTTAATGAATTTTCAAGTAAGAGAAAGATTCTTACATCACTTCTAAAAGGTGCATGGTTCGGTCTTTAAAAAATGTATTTACCTTTGCTTAACATATTGTCAAGATTAAGAGCCATTTTTCACATTTATTCCCATACAGTACTACTACTAGTCCACTTGTTTAGAGAGAACACATGAGATCACATCAAAGGACTCATGAATAAACTTAGGTGATTCATGCATGTTAAATTTTTGTAACTATTATGCAGACGTATGGAAATCATTCTATAATTATGTTAATTATCCTAAGCATATGATGAGGATGTAAAAAATGGCTACTAAGATATGGATGTCATTCACATTAATCTCCAATTTAAGGATATTGATACCTAAGTGTATGGAAATTGTATTTTATTCCATGGCATATTTCAGTTAGGTTAACAGAGATGTCCTGTTGTAAATCTTTCACGGAATTGAATTGAGACAAGAGTGGACTAAATGAGTAGCCTGCTGTTGACAAAAGTCATAGCAATCTAGCTGACTTGAAGCTAACTAAGAAGGAAGACTTATTTCCATATCTTATCATATACTTTTGAGTGTTTTGTTACAAAATGCATGGGCATGCCATTAGAGGAGTTGTGTCCTGGTCATAAAAGACTTCAGTAATCGTTTTTGGATTAATAACAAAAATAGTTCATGTCATATATAGATTGAATTTTATTCCTACATTAGTGCCCCGGTATATATTAGGCATTTTGGCCTTAATATGAGCACTTTGGTTCTTCTTTATTTATCTTATGTTTCACTTCATTTCACCTTAAGCAGAGATGGGAATTGCTTATAATCACAAATATCTTATCTGGGATTGGGATATTATGGGAGAAATGATCTCTTTTTCAGTCATAAATAAATTTTTTACCAAATGTGTCTGCTTGGAATTTGAAAGTTAGTACCCTTGTGTCAACTCAGATTGTAGAAGTTAATTTTATATGTCTAGTTAAGTATTACCTACTGCTGTTATTAATCACAATTAACTGTTCACGGAGCTATGTTGTGTTATTAGGCATTCATTCATTGTATCCCACAAATTTTTTGTGTTGATTTAATTGCAAGAGTGCGTCTTAGTGTACGTACTAGGTTTTTTTGAGAATGGTCTGACATGATCCCCTGTTAGATTTTGTTCTACTTTTACTTTTCAAGGAATTGTATGGATGTTCATTTTAGAATTGTTTTCTTTTGCTATGTGTTCTCTATTCCAAGGACTTATTTCCCAGGAAAAGACCCCAGTGGTTCACCTAGGCTTGTAGTTATTAATTTTTTTTTCAATTAGTAATGCAGTAAACAGTGGAAGGGCTTGCATAGGGATGATAATAAGCAAGTTGTTAAACCGTGATTCAAGTTTGTTTTTTCTAGGTTGCTGCAAGCCTGATTCCGGCTTGCATTGCTATTTGGGTACAAGGACGGGCTGGCCAGGTTGGCAATCTCTGAGTCACCCAAGCTTAGGGGGGCCCTGCTCCATCTTGAGGGGATATCAAAGGTGTAATTAAAAAAAGATATTCATTACTTAGGTTACTTGCACCAATATTTTTTGTAATTATAAAAAGTTTTGTGTTCATTGGTTGCTTTCTTTACTGCATACTCATTGTAAATTAAATGAAGTGAGTTAGGTGTCCAGAAGGTAAAAAAAACTGCAAGTGCTTATTTGGAATGGTTATTTGGAAAGATTGTATTTAGTTTCTTTTTTTTAGATTTCAGTGCTGTTTCTGGGACAAAGTCATTAAAGAGATATCAGCTCCATAATAAATTATTAATTTTCTCAATTTTCATAGTATTTTTTATTAACTTTATCTACTATTTAAGAGCGAGAATATTGTCAAAATCCATTTTCGGGCATGCAGTTCCCTAAAATTTTCCAAGGAAGACCTCCGAATTCCCCCCATCAGGACCCCAGACCGCTGGATACTACTATCATTGGAACAGATATGCCCTCTTGTCTGTTTCTATCATTGGCATTTGGTATTGAGCACATCCATCCATGTGAGTACCCTGCAGGGGCCCAGGTAGTACTTAAAGACTGGGGGGGTGGGTTTAGGTGCAACTAATACCAGGGTGTGTGGGGGAACGGAATACCCTCCAGGATAAGCGGTCAGTGCGAGATTAGTAAATTGGCGAATTTTAAGATAAATGGTGAGTTTTATGGCTTTCTGAGGGATATTTTATTAGTCCTTACACTATTCTATTAGTAATATTAATCCAATTAAGTAAAATGGATTAAAATTAAAAATTTCTCTGATCTCTATGGGGGAGGAATTTATCCCCCATAACCCCCCTCGCTGCTCCATTGGTACCCAGGATCAAAGCAAGGAGGACATGTCGTGGTCTTTCAAGTAGTAACATTTTTGCAAAGAATGAAGAAGTCAAAATTGTAAGTAAATTATGACAGCGTTTCATTGGTCTATACAATGAAGAGAATGACTTAAATTTGTTACATGTCTTATGCGAATATAAGTTTTTAAATAATTTCTTTAAAATTTTCGTTACGAGCTTAATTTCTTTTCGCTTCTAAGGGGGGGGGGGCGTAGCCAGGAATTTCGTTCGGGTTAATGATCGAAAAAACTATTTGTCAAAGAAATCTATTGTAAACTCGTCATTTCTCAATATTTTGTTTTTTAAATTAATCGAAGTAACTGTGTTTTCATATTGTCCGGGGGCAGGGGGGTCCTATCCCGCCGCACTACGCCGCTGAAAGGCCGTCTCCAGCTGGTTACGCCCATCTACCCGCTGTCCTACTATCAGATTTCAGTCATTAAACTCGCGGCGGAATTGCTTGTGTCAGTACATATTTTGCAAAGAGCCTTTTTATTGAGGGTAAGAGTTTCCGTTAATAGTATTTTCAGTGATTATTTAGCGCAATTGGGTGTCAACCCATTAAAACAAGGGTTCGATCAGGTCGTAATACGTTTAGCCTTTGCCCTGGTTTTACCTTTATTTTCGCCGTTTGCATTGTTGTCATGCTTAGAAAATTTGTACTTATGTTACTGAAGGTTTCGAAAATCAATATCACCTATCCGAAAATTACCAACATTCTTCGCTTACCAAAAAAACGAAGAAATTTTACCACATCTCCTTATGGGAAAACGGAGTATTTACACCGAAAATGGCGGACGTCGTGGTTGCCATAGTGGAAGCCTATGCGACGACTCGACATGATGAGAGAGTAGTGTTGAGAGAGCAATCTAGAGGACTCTGGTCGCGCGCAAGGCCATAGATAGAAAGGTTCGCGATGGCGGCCATTTTGTGGCCTAGAGCAGACAGCTTCTACTGTAATAAGGCTACACCTGCTACATGAGAAACACCTACGTTACGTCCTTATACAAAGGATTCCCTAAAAAAAAAATGCGACGTTAGCTTTAGAAAACGTACGTTTTAACATTTAGGAAAATAAATATATAAGAGTGAAGACATAACTAGCTGGCTATGGCCTTGTTTCCAATAGCGGGAAGTGAAGCCAGGGGGGCGTGGCCAAATTGCGCATTTTAGACAATTATTTGCTTTTAACTCATTAAATAATACCTTTAGGCATTTTTCGCGAAAGGTACGATGAAAATAAATAGTAATACATGCCCAAAGAATAAATTTATGCTGGATCAGAGCCCTTGTGACCTGCAGGAAGACAATAATCAACGGACAATGAGGTGTTTAGTCAAGCATAATTGACTCAATATTACTAGCTAAACAATGGCTGGCAATTCGAAAATTGCATTAATTTCAACTTAATGAATCTTAATCCGGAAATTAAAGATCGATTGAATATGTTGCTATGCACCGTCATTACTTCCACGAACACAGTAATCACCATTGAACTCGTCATGAACTGCTCCTGTACGATAGAAATATTGACCAAACCCGAAGTTAAAATAAGTTTTACGACATTACGCAGAAAGAACTTACGACTTTGTTCCACATAATTCCATTTTCACTGTCAAAGCCCCCGAAAAAGAACGGTGCTACCTCTCGTAATGCAAGTTAATGCACTACGAGTGCGTACGTCCGCAGTTGACCATGCTCAAGTAAGATTGACGGTCGAAAGATTGCGAAACCACTACGTCTTCGATACAAATTATTTTATTTTTACAACCCAAGCCCCTGGAAAATATCCATACTACAGCAAGTAATGCCCCTTTGCACGCGAGTGAACTCGTCTGAGTGCGTGCCTCTGAATTTAACTTGACGAAAAGGTCGACATATTATGATTTTTCAAAGAAAAACAAAATCAAGCATAAAAATTCATTTAATGGGCAAATTACCGAAAGATTAATTCACGACACAAAAAATTTTCACATTGTTCAAGTACAAGATTCAACTTTGGCAGATCAACAGCAAATGTAAACATACACAATGCATGGGTGAGGCCAAAAATGTAAAACCGAAATGCAAACAGCTAAGGCGATTGCAATTCATAATTTTTCCAGTGAGCAACTGCCACTCTTCACGATTCATCACAGGAAAGTAAATGGTGAAAGGTTTTCAGAAATGGCTTAATAAAAGGACCAGCAAACTTCCAAGGATATCCTGAAAAAAGTAGAAAGGCTGCGAAAGTGAATATGTGTAGGTGGAAAGAAATTTCCTCTACAATAACCATTATTTTTATAAATACACCAATTCCAAAAAATATTACTATAGATAATGTATTTAAATTAAGGTACTAGCAATAATTACCACTTCCTGCCCCGTAAAGTTTAACATATGCTGAGAATAACAATCAAATAACGTAATTAACAGTGTCCTGTGATGCCTTAAGGTAATTACAAAGGGCAGAGGCTGGACTTATGAGAAAATTGACATTGTTAACTGCCCGCATATTATTTGTAAGAATGAAGTGTATTCTACCTAATCGCCTCTTTGAACCCTAAACACTCCTCCCCACTCTATGACTACACAGATGTTTCAAATTTCTGACTTTCACCAACGCCTGCTCCTTTCATGGTTTCTATGACTTCTCTTCCTACCTTTCCCATTCACTACCCTTAAGGAATCTCTCGACATGCCACACGATTTCAAGTTATCGCACACCTGAAAATAAACACAGAATTAAATGGTAGAGAATAAATAACAGAAATTCGCAAAATTTTCTTATGCAATTATAAAAATTAGTACAATAGAGGATCTTCAAGCATAAATCTAACACCTTATATCCAAAAATGGAATGATACCACATTTACCTTGAGTATCCTGTCAGCAAAAGGGACTTACAATGGAGGCTGAGAAAACTATATAAAAATTTAATGCTCAACATTGACATCCAAGAAGACGATAGAACCAAATACAATGGATTATAAATAAGTGAGGTGCTAAAAAACTGATTCTTAAACATTTACCACCATCATCAACAGTTTCTCTGACATCTTTATAAAACCTGCAATCTTCTGACACTTCATAATACAACCTGCAAGGCAATGAAAAGATTCAATATCCTTCAATATCAACAAACACCAAAATTTCAAACAATAAGAGTAGAAAGGACACTCACTCCAGAGAGAACTGAGAATCTTCCAAGTAATAACATTCATCTCCAGCAAAAGAAGGAACTAAATACAATGGATTGCATTCAAGATGTCAGAAATCACATAATTTTTTCAAACATCAATGATAACCAGCTCCAGGTACGTGATAAATCCTGCAGAAGTTAAGGAGGAGTAAATATCATTTAAGTTTATGACACGAATAGTAGGTACATATTTCATTATTAGGATACAAAAGACAACCATTTCACTAGTAGTTGAAAGTTCTTTCAGATCAAAGAAGGTGATTTTTGAAACATTCTCCTCCAAAAAGATGATGGACCCAATGGATACAGATGATTTCAGGTAGACAGCAGTCAACTAATTCTCCAATGTCATTACCAGCATCAAGAACTTAAGGAACAGGTTCATGTTAAATCCTGCAGATTTACAAGAGGATAAAAATCTTTTAAATATACGACAAGAATAGTAGCTGCATATGTCCAGAAAAGGATATGATAAACTTACATTTCACGAGTAGTTGAAAGTTCTTTTAGTGTGCAATTTTCAGATCAAAGAAGGTGATTTTAGCAACATTCTCCTCCAGAAAGATGAAGGACCCAATAGATATACAGATGATTTCAGGTAGACTGCAGGCAACTAATTCTTCAATGTCATTACCAGCATCAAGAACTTAAGGAACAGGTTCATGTTAAATCCTGCGGATTTACAAAAGGGTAAAAATCATTTAATTATACGAAAAGAATAGCAGCTGCATATATTTCAGAAAATGATATGAAAAACTTACATTTCACGAGTAGTTGAAAGTTCTTTCAGTGTGCAATTTTCAGATCAAAGAAGGTGATTTTAGCAACATTCTCCTCCAAAAAGATGAAGGACCCAATAGATATACAGATGATTTCAGGTAGACTGCAGGCAACTAATTCTTCAATGTCATTACCAGCATCAAGAATTTTAAGAACAGGTTCATGTTAAACCCTGCAGGTTTTACAAGAGGATAGAACTCATTTAAATATACGACAGGAATTGCAGCTGCATATGTTAAATCCTGCAGGTTGTACAGGAGGATGGATACAAGTACATTCACTCAAAGGGGGGCAGCCTTGGGTGAACAGAAGAAGGCACAAGATATAAATACACAGTGTTCGCTCACCAAAGAGTCCACAATAAAGTACATTCACACGAAGGGGGGCAGCCTTCGGTGAACAGAAGGAGGCATAAGATATAAATACACAGTGTTCGCTCATCAAAGAGTCCACAATAAAGTACATTCACACGAAGGGGGGCAGCCTTCGGTGAACAGAAGGAGGCACACGATATAAATACACAGTGTTCGCTCACCAAAGAGTCCACAATAAAGTACATTCACACGAAGGGGGGCAGCCTTCGGTGAACAGAAGGAGGCACAAGATATAAATACACAGTGTTCGCTCATCAAAGAGTCCACAATAAAGTACATTCACACGAAGGGGGGCAGCCTTCGGTGAACAGAAGGAGGCACAAGATATAAATACACAGTGTTCGCTCACCAAAGAGTCCACAATAAAGTACATTCACACAAAGGGGGCAGCCTTCGGTGAACAGAAGGAGGCACACGATATAAATACACAGTGTTCGCTCACCAAAGAGTCCACAATAAAGTACATTCACACAAAGGGGGCAGCCTTCGGTGAACAGAAGGAGGCACACGATATAAATACACAGTGTTCGCTCACCAAAGAGTCCACAATAAAGTACATTCACACAAAGGGGGCAGCCTTCGGTGAACAGAAGGAGGCACAAGATATAAATACACAGTGTTCGCTCATCAAAGAGTCCACAATAAAGTACATTCACACGAAGGGGGGCAGCCTTCGGTGAACAGAAGGAGGCACAAGATATAAATACACAGTGTTCGCTCACCAAAGAGTCCACAATAAAGTACATTCACACAAAGGGGGCAGCCTTCGGTGAACAGAAGGAGGCACACGATAGAAATACACACAATACCCATAAAAAATGAAATAACAATGTCAAATGAAATAATTTCATTTAAACGATTTTCCTCATATGTACACTCCTACTGCCATGGCCCATTGACCGGTCAGATTTGGTTAATTTCTCCGTTACCGACTTAGAATGGAAAAGAATTCTTAGGATAAAAAATTTCCTAAGAAATAGCTCCTTCAAGTCATGACAATGTGTAACTCTGTGCACGTCACTTACCACAGAGTTACACATGTCTTCCACTACATTTACCCCCTGGTGCAAAAGAATACTCTTCTTCCCTTGGAAGACCTTTTCAGCCTCATTTGCCAAGTCCCAACACCACTTACTACTCAGCACCATGGACCCCTCGTGCTGTTCTTTGGCAATGAGTAAGTCTTTTACAGACTCGGGAATATCACTCCCATCCCCACACAGAACTCCCTTGCAAATATCACAGCTTATTTTTTTCAATATCTGCCTCACAATAAACCCACAAAGGTAATAAAGGGAATTGATCTCCACGTCACTCAGCTCATATTCAGGGATTTCAACTTGTGTATGGTCATCTTCACCTCCCACCCCTTGACCCACCACATCAAAAAAATCAGCGAGCATATTGCCCTCATCTGCTTCGCAATTACTCCTTGGGGGAATGATCATGAACTGCCCTATGCTAATGTTTTTCATTGCCACCTTGAATGCTACAGGAGATGGGATGGGGTTCTTCACTCTCACAGTGGAGAAAAGATTTTCCAGAGAATCCTGGCAGAATCTGGAAGTGAGAACGTAACCGAAACACTTTTTGTTCAGAAGATCATTTTGCAGGTTCAAAATGGAAGCTGTCGTCAATTTAACGCCTGTTTGAACAGGCTTCCACTTCCCATCTCCTATTTTAACTTTTTCAAAAAAAGTATCAAAGTCTTTGAGAGTTTGAATCGAACTCTCATAGACATCAATTCTATTCTTGCTCAGAGCCACAACGGGATTCCTGGAGCACATGAGTGAGAACCACTTGTCGATGCACTCAAAAAACCAAGCAGTAGTCAAATAGCTGTCGTTCCAGTTATAGTTTTTGACACAAAACCTAATCCCAGCGGCTACATCCCTGCTCATTAGCTCACATGCAGTTCTTACCCTCATCTTCTGGAAGTGTTTCACAAAAATGTGCTTCTCAGTCAGCTTGGGAACTAATTTGAGATCCTTGTCCCCTTGCAACTGGGCAAGTTTCTTCACTGGTTCCAAAAACACCCTCCCGTCACTTAAACCATTTTCCTGTACAACATCATCTGACAAAACTATGCACCCACCATCCAGAAGATGGTTTCGAATGTTTTTTAGGAGATGGCAAATATCAGCCATGAAATAAATTTTTTCACTGGGGTTGCATGGATGGGGGATGGAATTAATAGTTTGGGAGTATTTCCCGCAAGTAATTCCGAATTCCCTCCAAACGGCCCTATTGCTGCTTCCCATATCCGAGGTCACACACACAACAGTAAGCCCTATTTCAAATGACATTTCAATCAATTTTAAAATCACTTCTTTGGCTTCCACACTAGGGAAGGAATTCTATCTATGGCCTTGGTCGCGCGCCCAGTATCGCGTTGCTGTTACATTCATTTCAATGGTGAACCAGCGAAGCTCATCACTTGGAAGATGTGTTATATTGCTAAAAAGCTATTAAATTTGAAGATGGTTCGTGCATCACGCTTTTGATATGTGTCTAATAATTCTACAGGATACAGGAAAACCAGGAAGGAATGCTGAGCTGAAAATAAAAGTTTTTTCAAAGCAGTGGTAAGTACTCAAAATGCGGTGGGTTACCGATGTTTGTTTTATGGCTCTGTTATCGTTAATTTGGTAATTTTTTCGTGGTTTTAGATCCCAGTGACCTCGTTTTTTATTTGAAAATATGTGTTATTCGCTAAGAATAAATTAGCGGTGCAAATAGATAGCGGAAATACTGCAGTATCTGCAATGGCGGCTTTGTTTACTCTTCCATGCATACCCTTTCTCTTGTTTTTAAAGAGGATATGGCAAAGCATCCGATATTTATTTACGGAAATTTTTATTTTTATCTTCGCGGGAAATCAATGGTTCATGTTTTTCACATAATACCGAAATAATATCATGCCATGTTGCCGTGGAGGCATAGTTCCATCAGTTTTTACTAATTGTGTTATTGTACTTAATTACAATTGCATAACCTCGGTGGTTTTGTAGCTCGCTTTGCAATTAATTGATGGCTTTAGATATTTAGTGAAGAATTTTGTGTCAGTACAGAAAGAGGAGGAAAAATATCGCTCCACCACGAATTGAAAACTTGTATTGTTTCATTCCTATTAGATACAGTTGTGCAGAGAATTTATGTTTTTATGATCATGGTGAAAGTGTTAATGTGCATCCTACTCTAGTTTTAGGACTTAATGACAGTGAAATTATAATGGTAGCTTCTATGTTATCTGGTGGGATAATATTTATGGCGCCCTAGCGATAGTTATGCTTGCATCCATGCTCATTTTATGCAAGTATTGATGTTGTTTAGCGTACAATAATATACACGGACTAACGGTGATCCGCCTACGGATGTTGAAATATAATTAATTTCATATTTTTTTTACTTTGTGGATTTGCTGCCATTGCAGTTTAGAAATTGTTGTAGTTGTAAACAAAGTGCAACAACAGTAATGTGGTCAGGATATTTTTTGCTGAAAAGGGGCAGGGGTTACTATCTGTAATAAAAAAGGAAGTCATGAGAATAGAGTAAATGGTGGTAATATTAAGAATTTAAAGGATGAATTTAGCTCTTGATATTTGCAATCGAAAATTTGGCCCCACCCTTTCATTATGATATTTTTCTCGTGCCTCAAAGCCTCACATTTTTGGTGTGACATAACCTCGTGTAACGCCATTATTAGCTAACTGTGGAGATTTTTCGTGGTAAAAGTACTGTCATTCCACATTTATAACTGATACGACCTAGGATTGCAACTCATTTTTTAAATATATTTTTTTAAATTTTGCCTAATTTTGAAAAATTTCTATTTCTAGGCGGTCATTCATCTCCAGATCTTTAGGTGGAAGTGATACTGCCACAACCGTGGAAAACCCTCAAATCTTCATGAACTTCGAGATTTATTTACATTTTTCACACTTCCAACCTTTGCCCTTATCCTTTAAGCTCGCCTGTACAGTGTTAATGATAGTGCTTGTGCTTTCATGAATAAATGCATTTTAAATTTAACAACAATCACTTCCTTCAACTACCGTTCCCAGACGTCCCCTTTTCCTTTACATTGGTTGCTGTTTCGGTTGATCTTGTGATGTGTATTTCTGTGACTTTCTTGGGTTAAGAATTTAGCAAGGTGTTTTTGTTGTGCCTAAAGTCTTAATTAGGGTTCTCAAACGTACATTTTCCATTTCAGAATAACCATTAAGTCTTAATCTAATCTTAATATGAGTCGTTATGTGAAGCTTTCAGTAATTAATTTTGGGCCAGTTTTTCTCATTGCGGATCTTGTAATTTCTGAATCGGAGATAACCGTATCATCGTAGCTACCAGTTTAGGATTGCCTGTTTAAGGTGACCTAATGAGAGTTTAAAGGAGATATCTGCAGCCAAAACTTATTACCCCATTCAGCATAATTGCGCTGGAGTTCCTTGGAGGAGGAAACGCCGACTCGATTGTCTGTATCGCCAATTTTTTTTGGGGGACCGATACCTTGATAATTATATGTCAGGCAGTATGCCGTTAGCGATAAATATATGATGATCAGGACGCAAATAACTTCTTTTTTACGAAGTAGAGCTAATAAAATACGACTGCTAGCAGACGACAACATCTCATTTTCAATTTCTTCTAAAGGCAATGTTTTTTGTGCATGGACTTTCTAACTGGCTGTCAATGAAATTAAAAGGCTATTAAATTGCTTCTTAGTGTTCAATTCAGTTAAAGGCATTTTAAATTCGTTGTTCCAGCGATCAAGTATTGTATTTGGTTCAATGCAATTTCGTAATGCTGGACGCGCAAACACCCACTAGCACCATCTATCGGCGATTCCCTCGCACGGAAGCTTTTGGGCCACCTAGCGGCCGGGAGTTGGAGGGGGCTGCGCGGAACGAAGATTAGCTTGGATGCGAAAATGCCGACGAATGCACATCCTGTCTGCAAAAGCAACGGTGTGCGTATGTGAAGATCACTTTGATGTAAGTTGAATAAAGTTCTTAATTATTTATTGTATATAGATGTAATATATTTAAGGGAAAATTATTATTTAGAAACCTATTGCTAAACAATTAGTCTTCCATTGAAGACTTTCTGATAATAGGGTAGTTTCCTTCATCAAAGAAAACGAAAGGCATTGATTGCGATTCGTTACCCATCATTATTGTATTTATAATATACAAATTATTTGGTTTTATAAAACCCAGTTTAGACAAGTGTAAGTGGTCAATTTTAACCTCATTTGAAAAAGGCCAGATTGGCGCCCATGCGATGCCACTCCACGGGTGCGGTCCGTTGAAGTTGAAGAGCTGGTCCGTTGCAACACCTTGAAGCAGTGAACCTCCCACCATAATGGGCACAACATATCCGAAATCTGGCCCTGTATGCATCTGGGTCTTTGTAATGGGTAACTTGCCTCTCAGCTATTGCAACAACCTAATCTATGAAATTGAAATCCATTTGAAATTGATTGAATCATGGCTCGAGCACTGATAGCCAAAACTCAAGAGTAAAAGACACTTCCGTACAAAGTGCCCCAATATGTAATCTCTAATTCTCTGTCAAAACTTAGACCAGTCAAAGTAGGTTAATGAGTGGAAAATACAGAAGTGCCAATTATAGTGACCATTTCACTTGCCATCTCTTTACCCAAAGTATTTACAGGGTATATTTAAGTTACTTAACTCTGTTAGTGCCATGGGTCAGTATATTAGCTTATTAGAGACCACTACAAAAATTTACAATTATGGTGCAGAAAAACTTGTGAAATAAACGATATTAATGATAAATTTAGCAGTTAAAATTATAAGAATATTATGAAAAAGAGCATATTGATATATCGAAGGAAAATTATCACAAAAATATTTTTTGAAGCTGATACATTTTATTTTATTTAGTAGTAAATACCCTTTGTGGTAGAGAGGTAGAATGGCAGGGGTGAAGAGAGCTTTCTATAAAAAGAAGAACCTACTCACAGCTGAAAATACAAGCATAGAAGTGAGGAACCAATTCATTAAATGCTACTTATGGAGCATGTTCCTCTCTGGAAGCGAGGCTTGGACGTTGGCAGCAGCAGAGAAGTCAAGAGTGGAAGCATTCAAAATGTGGTACTACTGAAGAATGATGAAGATAAAATAGATTGACCGTGTAAGTAATGATGAAATGCTTAGAAGAGTGGGAGAAAGGAGAAGTCTTCTAAAAACTTCAAGCTAAAGATGGGACAACTTAGTGAGTTGGCCACATAATGAGACATGATGGCCTGATGAAAACAATCGTAGAGGGGCAAGGGAGAGCCCTGAGTGAATTACATAGGACAGATTATAAAGGAAGTAAAAGAGAAGAAATACGTCGCTATGAAAATATTAGCAGATAGGAGAGAGGAATGGAGAGCTGCGTCAAACCAATCTTATAGGATTTTTGACTAATGATGATGGTATTTCTTGTGAAATGGGATCAAGTACACTCTAAGTGGGTGTTAGGAGGGTGAAGCACCAGAGCTATTGACTTTTTTTTTGCATAAAAAAGGTCCCTTTTGAATAGATTCAACAGTGCTCCGAATCATTTTTTTTATGGAACCGAGAACATGGTTAAGTTGAGCCATGCTTTGTGTCACCATATAATGTAATAGTTATTTGGGGAATCAAGTAATGTAATATTCTGAGTAATACAACTGTATTCGAGAGCAAATTTTGATTTTCATTATGAATCTAATCATAAAACAGGTCATAACCTAAAAAGATCACCATAAATATCCGAATTTTACGCATTCATCAATTATTGTGATAAATATTTTTGGATGTAGTGAACTTATTCTACTCTGCACCACAAGGATGCCGACTTACACAAAATATTTGGGGGGGGGGCCCAAACCGGGGATCTTGCCCTGGGAAATGTTAAAAGTAGTGATTTTTTAGTTTTTTAAACACTTTAGAAGAGTCATGTGATCAATATTAGAACCCTGGTAACTCGAATCTCGATATCTGGATAGTCCGGGGAAAATGGACAAGCCGGATACATTTTTTCCTCACACCCATAACGAATTTTTGAGGGGGTTCGGGCCCCCTCAGGCCCCTTGGAGTCGGCGCCGCTGCTGCACTGACCAAACCGGCTTCGGAATGGCGAAGTTTGTGTGGAAAAAATCAATCGAGGGAGATTGTGTGGTATATTCCCATGTTAATCTTTTCTCTCATCAATTTCAATGTAGTTTCATTGGTTTCTTTCGCTCCAATAGCGAGTCTGAGCGGTGAAGTTTTATGCCCGTGAAATATTTTCGACCGTGGAAAAAAATTAAGGGGTAACGTAAAGGGAATGAGTCATAGTCGACGTCCTTGGAACACCCCACCCTGTCTTACGATTGGTTTGGATTGCACGGCGGCTAGCGGAATAAAAATATATCGCCGCGAGAGGAAGAAAAACAGATGAGTTGTGTAGCGTGCGGTATCTCCCGAGGAATACGTAAAAAGGCTTTGGTCTTCCCGGGAAGTGGCCGGAGTGAATGTCAGGCGGTAAAATATGAGACACGCACGAGGGACACTATTCCATTTCGTAATGAAAACCGCTACTAGTAACAATTGCGCATAATATATCTGATTTGAGGGAGCCTTGACCAATATAAATAGCCCAAGGTCATGAAGGGAATTCGCACGATGAAGAATGCATAAATTAGGAGCGATAAATTTTCAGGGGTTGTTAAAACGTTTTAATCTCACTAAAAGGTTTTCCTCTTGGTTTATCGGTCTATTTCTTCCGGAAAAAACGAAGCATATTCTAGAATTTACTTACCTTGGTGTTCGTTTACATTTAGGTGTTTATAAAAGTATAGAAAAGAGATAAATAGTGAAAGAAAGAAGTTTTTCTAGCGAATTCGGGAACAACTTACTGATTGGCTAACACACACAGGAAGTTCATTCAATAATTTAACTAATTGGGGAGAACTGTAATAGTTTTGAAATACCTTATCGAAACAGTTGTTTTGACGCGGGCGTTTTCGGAAATTGCTGGATCATAGTCAATTCTACATCTAAATCTACGTACTACCCCGCAAACCGCCTATAAGGCGAGTGGCTGGGGGTGTTAGGACACCAGCCATTTGCACATAAGAATGAAATGCTCTGACGAAATTACAACTGGCATTTATCAAAGTCCTTTATTGTTCGGGTGAAAAAGGAATTCGCATATCTATCCGTTCGACAAAATGCCAATCTTCATTTTTCGATTCTGTCGGACCTGGAAATATAGTGTGGCTCTAATATTATATTCTCTGTGTCGCTCTTAAAGATATCCATCCTCAATTGTTCAAACAATCTAAGCCTAGCGCGCAGCCTCCGAGTCTCCAACGGCTCCCAGCCTAATTCGCTTAACATTTGGGTAACGCTGTCTGTACGCCCATAGCGGTTTTTTTTACGAACTTCCTTTGTATTTTATGCAGTTCTCGGATTAAGTGTTTCTTCACCGGATCCCATACGCAAAACGCATTCATTGAGTCACTGTCACGTATACACACATGGGTTTGGGGCTCATTCAAAGGCAATCCAGTGGCAGGGGAACAGTGAGTAGATCGTTCGCGGCTCTTTCCCCCGACGGAATGCAGCGTTCATGTTCGATGGGTCTTTCGCCGAGGCGTATGGAATTAAAGCGAGGCAATTTCAGGGGCACTTTGAAGGCGGGAGAATTATTTCAAATTGATTCGGCACATGTCCTTAAGTGAACTTCCGTAGCCACTACGTCAGAGAGATTTTCTGCATTGTGATCTCAGCGGAAATAATAAAAGATTTCTGAGACAACTTCTTGAGGTCTTTACATGAGAATGCAATGAAAGATAAACAATTTCTAGGAAAACAAAATTGCTGGTAATACAGTAATGTCACTTAATTTTATAGTAAGTAGAGAAAAAAAAGGAATAAGACAAGGAATACCAAATAGGGCTTAGAAGTAGTTACCATAACTCATCAAATGGAAGTGCATGAGCCGCCTGCCACCCTCCTGTTCGTTATTGAAATTAAGGATTATATTACAGACTTATTTTAACATGTTGCATGGCACTAGTTTTTGGTAGAAATAGATGGACTAATTCTTATCTAGCGTTCGTGATCGTGGATTGAATCAATAGTTTTCATCAATGACTTAAGTCCAATGCATGTCGTTTTCGTTTTAAGAAAGACTGAGTAGATAAAACGTCCACACCGAAAATTTGACTACGCATACATAACGATTCTATGGTTCAAATGGGAGAGCGATTCTATTCTATTCATTTCTTTTCAACTTCCAATCGTCTTTCCTCCACTATTGCTCTTGACGTCTGGATTACCTCTTGAGTAAATGTGTCTCTGTACTTCTTGGAGGAGACGTGGGGGGATGAATTGGGGTAAGTAATAAGTCATCATTTATTGAGTTTTTTTTCTTTCTCTTGACCTCGATTTTTAACGTTGATTAGTGTCTTGGAGTGCGGGTCTTTATGAATTAAATGCAACATTTTGGACAACGTTTCGGTAAACTTAATCACTTTAATATCGTCATCATCTCATTCAACAATAAAGAAGTAAAAGAAAAAGGATTAGAGGAAGTAAGCTGTATGACAGCGTCGAACAGAAACGCATGTTTTGAAGCATGAGCAATGTAAAATTTAAACAATAATCAAAGAGGATCCTTATCACATATCTATTAAAGCCCTGATGAAGGTACGGAAAATATATCGAAACGTTGGCCTATAAGTTTTCATCAATTCTTAAAGCTCCACGCTCCAAGACACGAACCAACGAAGTCATCGTAGAGCTGGCGCATCTCAGGGGATAATTGTTATTCTGCACAAGAGTAGGTGGGACTCGGCAGTGGTGTGCAATGGGGTGGGAGGGGTATTCCTCGCATCCCCTCCTTGGCGGGCGCCCAACGCCCGGTGGCGCCGCCTAGCAGTGAAGGACTAGTGTCGTCTCTTAATTAAAATCTGTTCGCGGGGGTGCATGCGAGTGTGTTGGTTGTCACGGTTACAGCGAGGCAGAGAGGGGTGAAACGAGGAGGTGGGGGTTTATAAAAATCCCTTTCTTTCCCTGCTGGACGTATTTTTACCAATGCTCCCGAGGGACGGTGGTGGTCATGCACATGCGAGTGAAGAAGGTACAGGTCAAAGTCGCTCTCCGTTGTCTAGGTGTCGGCAGTGTTTTTTTTGCAAGGAAGGGGCTTATTTTTAGTCGCGAGAAGATTATTTTGTTCGGAGATGAGCTTTGTAATGGGTCTAGGATATTTTTTGCAACGGGATAGGTGCTTTCGTACCGAGAGGATTCTTGCTTCTTGGTTTGGAGATTATTCCACGGGTACAGCAGTTTTTTTTTGGTTGGAGAATATTTTTCCCATGGGAATTTTTTCAGCAGAAAGAAAGAGTTCGTTACAGGTATGAGAGTTTTTTTTGCTGCTGGGAGAGGGATTTTTTAGTATCGAGATGTGTGTTTTCAGTTGTTGTGCGAGGACTTTATTTTCATATTGTATGTAATAGCTGCATACTGCCCCGCCAGTCACTTGAATAGACGTGTGGCTTAAGAGGGGAGGCGAGTGGCTTAGGAAACATAGTGAGATCCTATGATATTTCTCTCCGTGTCGCTTTGTGCGACATCTGCTCTCTAGTCTTCTAGATTGCGAAGCTTAAGAAGACGTTTGGGGTTAGCTGCCTTTTATTTCTCTTCCGGGAATGTGCTTGAAGAGTGAATATTTGACGGAAAGAGAAAACTATGAATTTTCCTGAGAAATATATATTTACATCGCACTACGCCACTACGGATTTCGCCACAATGCTGCATAGTCATTATTTTTGCGGCAAAATTGTATCTCGACTACTTATGTGCATCTAAGATCTAGGTTAGTTACGGGTCAAAAAATACCCTATTTATTATTTTGGAAAGGTTTACTGTTTTCCGAGGGAGTTTACTGTGTGAGCAGTGTATCGCATGGAAAAGAGACATTATCTTTTCATATTTCAAAAACTGTTTGCATTTTTAGTGACTATATGGAAAACGTACGCCCTTGATAGCGCATCAGATGTGGTATCTCTGATTGTAGTTTAAGTGATAATTTGAATTTGTTTTCCATTCGTCCTTTTCAATTTCTGAGCGATGTCGTTGCTGCAGATATGTATATCTCCATTAAAGTCACGGATAAAATGTAAAGAGTAGCAAATGAGTAATTGGTTGGATGCACCCTGAGATTGGGGTTGCGAATGTGTCATTATGACAGAGGCACTGGTTGCATGCGAGAACTGAGATTGGTAGATTTTGTTTTCTTTCAGAATTTGTGCTAGGATTAAGAAAAAGCATCGCAGTAATTGTGAAGAACTGTATACTTAAATCTTGGGGCACATATCTGTCTCCCAATCCGAAGGAAAAACATGAAAAAGCGGTATTCTTCTTTACTACGCCTCTCAAATTATTTTTAGTATATTTCTTTTGTTCTTGGCATCTTGTTTATATTTAAACACGAACTCTTGAGGTTTATGCCATTTATAAAAATAAATAATAAATTTTCCATAACCGCATAGCCTTGCTTCACCTTTGATTATGGATATGAAACATTCAGGATATATTTCTTGCGTCATGTATTGGCGCACTCAACAAGGGTCTCGGGAAAGTAAAGAAGTGCATGGAATACTCTACAGGAGACGATTAATGAGTTGGATAAAGAGAGGCAGGACATTTCCCCCGATAAAGAATGTGTTATTACATACCCACTGTAGTTACGTAATCTAGGCATGACATTGGTGGTGTGATAATTCTGCATGATAACGATGGTGATAATTCATAACGATAATGGTAACGCATCGCTCTCCCATTTGAACCATGTCTGCTCCGACAATCTCGCTGCGTTTTAATCTATAAATGAACTACTTGACAATTGTAGTGAAATAAATGCATACCCATATAGTCCCTCGCATGCACGATGTGCCCACTAACACCATTATTGCTTCCCTCTCCATTTGCATTCTTTCTTTTCCAAGCCTTAATCGATATCCGCCGAGAAAACGTTCTGCTGGCGATTGCGAAGGTATTCAGATACGCTGCTGTGGTCGTCTTTAGTAATCCAATGAAATATTTTGGCGACACATAAACTTGTTTCTTTAGAATGACCCATAGCTATATAACTACACAAGGTGGTAACGAGGTCAGAATCTAATGTTGCTCAATTTCTACGAGTGATCTTGATAGAAAGGATGATTCTTCAGAAAAATCATATTTTTGGACAAAGGAAAGTTGAAATAATCTATACAGGGACATGTCCTATTTACTTATAGGTTACTTGCAATTGCAAATTACGGAAAATAGGCGTCCATATTGAATTTCCGTTTTTCACCCGTCTCCTTCCGTTATTGGGCGTATTTCGACCGGCTTCAAAAATAGACTAATTTAATGGATAGCTCTTATTCCTCGCTTTAATGACGTATTTCTGACAATGCGGCGACAAAAAGGAGTGCGAATTTCTTTCCAGAACTTCAATGGCTCAGAATGGTGGGATGGATGTAGCCATTTGAATACTGTGGGTGGAAATGGGTTGAATTAGCCTGCAACATCCCCGACTCTTATCGCAGAACTACTAGTCCTGAACTACTTTCTTTTATAAATCCCTGCGGCCCTACGCGCACACACTCCATGAGCCACATTCATCTACATCTACATAATACCCCGCAAGCCGCCTAAAAAGCGTGTGGCAGGAGGTGTTAGGACACCAGCCATATACACATAAAAATGAAGTGCTCTAACGAAGTTGGGACTAGCGTTTATTAAAGTCCTTTATGGTTCCGGGAAAAAACGAATTCCCATATCTATCCGTTCGGAAAAAATATCTCTCTTAATTTATCGCTTCTGTCGGACCTGGAAATATTGTGTGGCTCTAATATTATGTTCTCTGTGTCGCTCTAAAAGATATCCATTCTCAATTGTTCAAGCAATGCTAGCGCTCAGCCTCCGAGTCTCCAGCGGCTCCCAGCCTAAATCGCTTAACGTCTGAGTAACGCTGTCACATTATTTCTTGTTCCCAGATTATTATAACTCATTCAACGTTCAATGTTTTTCCGCCTCCCCTCACTGCTTGATTGCCTTCCTGCGAACGTTCATCCCTCTTCTCTGTCCTCAAACGCTTTCACAAAACTAGCTCCATCTCATCTCTCAGCTAATAATCAATAGCATCACTTCTTAAACATGTTCTTTCATATTGTTCCAATTATGTTTGATGTATTTTATGTATGTATTTTCTCAATAGGCCACTGTATGTGGACATTTTCAATGAAATAAAACTAAAAACCTACTGTAAACAGCAAAACGCTGCTTTGGAGATTGTTGAGCCATATTTTAGTCTTCTCCACCCGTGGAATTTCAACGTGTACCGTTCGCTACTATATTTTACATGAGCTAGTGGGATAAGGAATTGGTTTTCGGCCTTCGTTGCTGGTTGGATAAAGGTTGTAAGCGGAGGATTGAGGTATGCGGAGCAAGAGAAAGATAAGCTCTCGGGGAATATGGGACGGGATACGCTATGGTGCGTAGAATCTTCTTCCGTTGCCTTTTTTATGTTTTTTTCTGAACCGAAGAGGAAAAATCGGGAGTGTATACGAATGGGGTCAAATATAGTTAGTCTCTCTCTTTTGCTTTAAACTAGCAGATAAAAAAAATACAATACAGATTTTCGTCCTCTCTCACGTGTCACTTTGTGAAACGTGTCTTATCACTTTTTACCGGTAATAAGACTTGGCTTGTGGATACGGATTCATTTTTAGCATAAATTATTTTATTCTCTCGTCTTCGTGGAGAAAACCCCTCGCGGATCATTTTATAATTATTCATAATATTTCTCGAAAAAAGAAATCAGTACATGTTAATCTTTCCAACATGAGCTACTTGCGCCATCCATGGAGGAAAGCCTTTAATTTTCCCAACATTTTATCTATAGTTATGCTTATGAATAATTTATTGAAATATTTTTAAATAATTGAATTGAGCATAAGTAAATGAAATAATTGTACATATTGAAGTATGTGAAAGGATTACAAAAATTTGGATGCATAAATATATCAGTAATTGGCAGGTATAAAAAGATAATCCCACAGGATCATGACTAGTTATCCTGAATTATTCATTGAATTAATGAACAAGAACAAATGTACATTGTCCATAATTGCACTAATAGAATTGAAGTATGTGCAATTGATCATGTAGGTGTCGCATACAAAAAAATCGTTAAAATGAAATTACGTAAGTTTTGGGCAAAGTCGCAATAATCTTATGCAGGTTGAAGGATAATGACAATGAAAACTCAGCATTTCCATGTTTTGCATAACAAGTTCCTAGGACCTCATAAATGTGTAACGCCTTAATGGAAGCAACTGTAGTTGAAGAAAGAGTAGAGAGGATTGTCCGCTACGGCTCTTTTTCAAAATGATTCCCGAGAAGTTTTTCGGGAGAATCACAGCTGTTTTTTAAGAGTCCACATCTGCTCCAATATCAACTGATAATACCGTACTTTTGTCTGGAATAGAATAAAGTGGCTGAAGTGCAATACGTTATCCTGAAAGAAGTTACTGGGGTTGCATCTCTAAAAAAGTTTAAGTAACGAATATTCCTTTGAAAAATATTTTTATATATCCTGGAAAACAATTAAAACGGAAAGGAAACTACCCTCCAAAAATTGCCTTTAAATGGTATGGCAACAAATTCTCTGTTTATTTTTCATCTGTTTATCAAATGAGGTCAACATGTGCTTGTGCTTCTTGTTTTGCTTGTGCATTTTTTTAATGTATCATTTTTTATTGGATTAGCTCACGAGAGTAGGGCGCGTTGTGTCTTTTTCGCTTGTTCAGTTCTGTGTCCAGCGCGATTCAAATGTTTTTCTTTTGGCCATATTTGACAGATAACACATGTTCTTTCGACCTGTGGAAAAAAAAGACGATCATTCTGAATGTGTGAAGGATAAAGGTTTCCGGAGTAATTTGATGGAAATCTTTGATGTTTAACATAATGATAGCCCTTGTTAATTTCCACACCTAATTATTGATTGGATTTATATGCCTCGAAAATGGCATTACCTGAAATAACTTTGAGTGGAAATAGACATAGAATTTCATTATATTAAACATAATATTCAATCATATTTTTTCTTTCATCGACGCTATATGCGAGGGCTGTTGGAAAGTGACCTACGTTTTTTATAAATATATCCGTAGATTTACTAAACTTATTATATTTTTCTTCTTGTAACTAAGACTTTCCTTTACTTTTCAACATAATTTCCTTGTACATTTAGGAACTTATCACACCTATAAACTAACTTTGAAATTCCCTCTGAAAAAAATCTTTCGCCTGTGTCTTGAACCATCCGGTGACCGCACTTTTAAGCTCTTCATCATCCTCAAATTGCTGGGAGCCAAGCCTCCACTTCATATGCATAAACCCATTCCAAAACAACTCTAAAGTCTTTGGGCCATACACAGCACAAAGGCCCCTATGTATTGCTGCTTCCGAATATTGTTTACATCTACATAATACCCCGCAAGGCGAATAAAAGGCATGTGGCAGGGGGTGTTAGGACACCAGCCGTTCACACATATAAATGAAGTGCTCTAATGAAGTTGGGACTAGCGTTTATTAAAGTCCTTTATGGTTCGGGGGAGAAACGAATTCGCATATCTATCCGTTCGGCAAAATATCTCTCTTAATTTATCGCTTATATCGGACCTGGAAGAATAGTGTGGCTCTAATATTATGTTCTCCGTATCAATCTTAAAGATATCCACTCTCAATTGTTCAAGCAATCTAAGCCTAGCGCGCAGCCTCCGAGTCTCCAATGGCTCCCAGCCTAATTCGCTTATCATCTGGGTAACGCTGTCTGTACGCCCGTAGCAGTTTTTGACGAAACGCGCAGCCATCCTTTGAATTTTATTCAGTTCGCGGATTAAGTCTTTCTGCACCGGATCACATACGCTGGCTGCATGTTCAAGGTGCGGTCGGACGAATGCGAAATAACACCTTTCTTTTACTTTCTCACCCGAAAATCGTCCAACACTACGCTAGACGAATCCTATTTTCTTCAGGGAGTTAAGCTGTGAAAAATATGAATAATAGCACGCACTTCACACTTGGAGGGATTTTCTATCGCAGCACACATTTCTACAACCTACCAAAAAACAACTAGCTCAGACAAACTTTCCTCTCCTATGGCTTTATGCCGACTGACCTGCCGCGCGTTCCGACGCAACAATGGTGGCACCACCCCCTTTTCACATAGTGCGCAAAAGAGATTGCTTTCCGAATATCCCTCGTATATTATTGCGTGATGTTATTTTTTAAATTGGAATTTGAATTCTAATCCAATTTTAATTCCTTCTTTCATAGATAAATTTGTTTTAAAAATTGTATCGGTCGTGACCCGGTCAGAATTTTTCAGTATAATATTTTTGGCCTGGAGAGTAAGAGGATAATTCTGGATGCTCTCAGGATTTTATTGTCCCAGCTGGAGAGAATATAAGTATCAAAGGAAAACCCGGGGTAAGCAGTTAGAGGGGAGATTGTGTTCCCGTAATATCGAATGTGGCGGAGCACAGTATACTCCGACTTCTTTTTTTTTTGTTAAAGAAATAAAATTCGCTCGCTCTGGGTTGAACGATATCGGGAGAAGATTTGAAGAGGGGATCACAGAAGGATAGTACACGGTCCGCTTTAAGCGCTGCCTTTAAGCCGATGCGATTCGATTTTGTTTTTTGTTTACATTTTGAGATCGTGGGTACGTGCTTTATCGCTCTTCTAACCGGTAGACTACACTTTTATTTATTAAATCCTTAATTTAATCCTAAGCCCATATATCTTTAGAGGAAATGCTGTTTTAGGCCGAGTGAATTAATTAAAACGGCATCCATAATTCTCAGCTGCATTTGATGGTACTCGATAATTGCTGAATTCGCTGGAAATGATTTATTAATACATAATGAGTTCAATTTCAAAATGCCGTTGGTGGATTATGAAATGGCTGTGTTGCAAATGCCTCGAAATAAATCGAATTTTCTCCGCTCGCTCTGCTTTAAGCATGTTAAAGTTTAAGGTATCATTCTGATGAGAGCTTTGAATACCATAGATATATCCTGCCCAGTCTATTTATTCTAATTCATCGGAAAATTAACGGCGACGTTTCGCGTTTAAGTCTTAGGAAGTTAAACTGCATAGCATAGGTACTAGTGCATACATTTTCCGGCCTCCGCGTGAACATGGGTCTTCTATTTTTAACTGTTGTTGTTTCAATGATCCAGTCACTGATGTCTATGCCTAAATCGTGCTATTCTCGGTCATGCACAAAGACCAAAATCCTGGAATGTTGTGCTAGAGCTAGCAATCATGTGACACGGCGTCATAGCAGAACCCTTGTCCCAGGGCAGGTGGTTTCCTCAGCGGATATACGTATATCGCTGATAGACTAGTGCTATGCTGGTTGTATTTCCACATCGTTTCTTGTATTGTATTATCTTTGGCTGTCTACATCTGTATAGATAAACAAAATATCGTAACTAAAAGTACCCAGCCATTTTAGAATCATCTACATTTTCGTTAAAATTATGAGGAAATTCCTTAGACGAGAAAAATATTATTTGCTGCGAAGTCAAAACGCTTCTAGTAGTGTACTTCAATTTCCGGGGATCTTTACAAAGGAGTGTTATTAAGCATCGTGCGAGGAGTAAATGGCTCCTTTGATGAAGTTAACACATGCCGAGCTTGTGAATGGAGTGGTAAATGCTTCTGTGTTCCTAATAAGCTCTTTGGTGCCGTATTTTCGTCTTCACAAGTATGCTCTTTGGCATGAAAAACGGTGTTTCTGTGATGCGTGAAATATCTGATGCTTTGAGGATATGTAGTCGGCTTGCACTAAAAAGCTTATGTTTCTCCATTAGAGCATAATATCATTATGCATGATAATGTTTTTCACTTCATCCTATGATAAATAGATGTTCAAATCACCATGATGAATCAAAACAAGTAATGAGAACATTAAAGCAATGGAAGCGGTTTAAGTATGACTATTGGCGAAGGGAGTCAGGGAGTAGACATCTTACTGCTAAGAATTTTCCACATTTCGGAGGGGGTACCCTGATCCCAAGGCAGAGAGCATCCCATGTAATAAATGTACGAGCTAATTTATGAAACCTTCAATGAAAGTTCATAGTTAATTTTTGAAATTTAATCTATTGGTATTTATTGTAAGTAATCTCTTTTTTTATGTGCTTGTACTATAAATGGTAGTTTTTTATTCTTAGCGTAGATATGAATATTAGTGTCATCAAACACCGAACCTTTGATTACATTTTAATATTATATCACTACTGGCCCGAAATTTTAGATTTTATAATAGGAAAATATTCGTATTGAAAACATAACGGGTTTACAATTATTATGATGGTATTTTTTTATCAGTAAGAATATTTTTTTCCGTGGCCAATCATTTGGTGAATTTAAACATTGAAAATCTTGCTTCTCTGACTGCAATCACAAATTATTTCTCCCCGTCGAGTCATTTAAAGGCACAAAAATTGCGCAATTTTAAACCAGAACTCTCACCCCTTTGACCCTCCTCTTCCGGTTTATTCTCTGAATACTCCTTCATATCTTTGCCGTGACTCGTGGAATTCCCTTCCGCACAATATCCTTTTTCCGCCGCGTTGGTGCTGGTACTGATATTTTAGTTATGTATATAGCCTATATCTCTTGCATAAACGTAACGAGAAAACCTATAGTTTGTTTATTAAAATCGGTGCAGTGGTTGAATAGCTATGGAGCAATTTCGGTATGAACCGGATGTGATGTATTAATTACGAACAGATTAAAGTAATCTTTTAACGAAGCGTGCCAGAAGATAGTTTGTTTGCATAATTTGGTACCATTGTGGATTGGCTATGCGCTCCTTCCGGTATAAACCGGAAATGAACTTTTTATAAAATATGTTATATGCACTTTTTGTCTATGACATCTATTTTTATTTACTGTGACTGTGCTTGATTTTTTTTCCTTTGCCTAGCCTTGATGATAACGGCCGTCGAAGACTTAAACTTTGAAAAAGGTGTTATAGTTTAATATTGCTCGGAAGACACAATATTTCAAACTGAACGTTGAAAAGTGAAAAATATAAATTTCGGGTGTCAAATTGTTTTACTAATATTTTTATCAATTAGAACATTAGTTTTCAGGGATCAGCCTTCACTTTAGGATTGGTTTAATTCCAAAAATCCTCCCTCCCTGAAGGCACCCCCGAACATTTTCACCCCTCATGCAATTGGAAATTCTAAAAATCCCAACGGATTAATGGGATTTTCGACATCACTATGCTTCGAAAAGCATCGCCATAATGATTGCAGCATAAACATTTCCTGATTTCTGGTATTTCCTCTTGGGAACAGCATGATTATGAAAGGTTTTGAAACGACATAGCGGATAATGCAGAATACACCGAGTGGGGATATCCATAAGAATGGAATTTAGCTCAATTTCCTCGGTGGAACCTCCTTATCAAACGACGCCATAAATACAATGCAAACACGAATACCGAGCGAGGCTTTCAACTATCGCCGCTGATTTTTAACGTGTACGCCGAGGAGATGGTGATAGAGAAGTGGGATGAGTTGGAAGCTGGAGTAAAAGTTGGAGGAATGATGTTTGAATCAGTGAAAATGGCGGACGATCAGGCGTTGATCAGCCACTGCGAGAGGGGGTTGCAGGATATAGTGGATGCGTTAAAAAAGCGATTCGAGGAGTATCGGATGAGGAGAGTTTTTTAAACGTTCATTTTCGGTTGCAGGTCAACGCTCTCTGAAAGCTAGCTGATGGTACAACTACATATTTGAGAGAGGTCGAGGGTACCCTATAAATATTCCTCTTACGTTACAGGGACAGTTCCACGGCCTTATATGGAATCGTTCATCTTCTCATTTTGGCATTTTGTTCGAGACAAATTTCTCTATACCGAAGTGTAATTACCATTACGCTTTATTAGCTTGGCGTAGCTTATTACTTTCCTCGAACATGCCATTCACAATGAAATGGTTTGAACAAAGATCTCGGCCTCGTTAGCGCCTGGATAACGAATACCAACCTAGAGGTCGCGGGATCGAATCTGGCCTCGGCGGATTAACCATCCAGGCCATGGATGTTGAAAAATTGTCAAACAAATTAATCGTAAGAGAGGCCTATTTAGTCCTAAATTCGCTAGTAATAAAAAGCGACAATATTATTATTAATATAAAAGTTACGCTCATAAGTTAGTAAACATCCATAATACCAAAGATGCAAGATGCAAAACAATCTGTATTTCTAGAAGAGACCGAAAAGTGGGATGTAAACACTTCAGGGATGGACAGTGTCCTCTTGAACACTTTTATGAAGCATAATTATTATGATGGTACCATATAACGATAGCGAAGAAAAAAGTCTGTTAGTTAGGGGAGCTTTAAGTGCCCTATAGGATGTAGTGTTTAGGCTACCATAAATTTGAATCACTGGCCATGAATATGGCCTAAAGCAATTCAAAATGAATATTTTGTACCTTAATCATCCTTTTGAACTCCGATGTCCATGGTTTTCCGCACTGAAGCTCAGGAAAGGTACCGTGGAATACTCGAGTGCTGAGTCGACCATCGATACACCGGAAGGAGTGGAAAAAACCTCGACTCCATAATGTCAGGCTGGTATTTGTTTTGGTCGTCGGTTGGGTGGGGGAGGCGACCACCCTCTTGCTCCGTGAAGCGTGCTCTTTCACCTCTTTAGGGGGTGGATGTAAACCCAGCCAGTATCGTGTTCCCGCAAAAGGGCGTAGCCTCATTCTCCCTCAACCCCCAAACCCCCGCCTCCGTCCACGAACGATGCGTACATGACAAATGGAAGACGTGCTGCAAATATATGTTCCCTGCGGTATTAAAAGACCTGCACGTATTCACTTCATGAACTCACACACACGGGCAATGGCGGAAGTCCTTACTCCAGTTCAAACATCGTGCGTGGTATCCGGTGAATATGGCCCTATAATCCCGTTCCATCCATTTGTGGAGTTGCCACCACTCAACGTTTTATGCTCCATCCTAATGTCTTCTTCTCTCTTGCGGCAAAAAGTTATAAAGGAGTAATCCTAACACCTCTTCCCCTTCGATCCAGAGCAAAACATCTAGTACTTTATTTTCTATACACCATGGATGAAATTCGCAATTAAAAACTCGTAAGACCTAGGTGATGTTCGAACCTTGATCCTAAAAATTGTCTCAAACGATTGAAAATTACGTTTTAGTGCAGTAATAGAAAATTTTTAGCCAATATCGGAAGTGAAAGCAAGTTACAAGAGTGGAAGAAAAAATGTTTGCACATAATTCAACGCTTTTCAAATGGGAGTCGAAAATTTATCATTAAGGAGGTAAGGACTGCCCTGAAGATTGTTTCTCGCAGAAATCCCGTGTTAGTGCGTCGACACGAGGAATATATCCTAAAAATTGCTAGGTTAAATTTACAGAAGTTTGGGCTTTGCGTATTTGTGGTGAACCACATGGCATAAGAGCGTATAAAACGTAGGGGAATGAGGGGCAAGAGTACGCATCTAACAAACAATCATAAAAATTATGCATTTCGGTTCAAAAATATGTATTTCATTTTTACATAATTTATTCTTTGTTATATGTATTACAATACCTATCTTCCATTGAAACAAAAAATTAATAACTGCCGTTATTTATCAAAATATAATAGAAAAAAATAGGAAACTTGCCTCTCACATGGGGCAAGAGTTACACACATTACACATTATCCAATCGACAATGGGTACATTTAGAACATTTTTTCACAACCCACTCTAAGTACATTTATTCACAACCTCCAAAATCATAATCAGTATTTTCGGTGAAGTGAATTTTGCCGTTTGCCGTCCACAAACCGCCGATTAGTACTGCGATCCCTATCTCTGTTTTTAGATATCTTGGCATTTAGTTTCAGGGTGCTGGATAAACTCGTAGGAATTCAGACCGCTTTGACTTTTTACGCCGGTTTTGCGCTTGCAATGGTTTTGGATATGGACTAATGCTCTCAAGTGAGACATGTGCCTAACGATATCTGCAAGGCAAAGTGTTCTCAGAGGTGGAAGGTTTAAAAGGATTAAATTGGCATGAATAAAGGAGTTGAGGGAGAAATTCTTGAGGGTAAAAAAACTTCTCCGCCTTCTACGTTCATTTTCTCTCCTTGTTCCCTTTTTTTTTTATCCATTTCATGCCCTCCTTGATTTGGATCCAACTTATCTGTAACCAATGAAGGCAGGAAATCAGACTCACTAAACGCATACGGACCAAGTGAGCAAATACCGCGTCTATTATCCCTTTGCTGCATTCCCGACAGTTGCTTCTTTCTCAAATATTTCAGCGAGCCAAAGAATGTTATATCTACTAATTGAGCGTAGTGTGAGCTATGTAGGAAAGCCCTGATGACGATGGACGACACGACCATCGAAACGTCGGCAGAGATGGAGAACCTCATACGGTGGGAAACCCGAAATAACTTCAACAGAGGGTTTTGCATTTTCCTAAGCAAGTTTCGGCCACTCAATACAAGTGTTTGAATTCATGAATGCCAAATAACTCCTTAGAAATAGATTTCCTGGCGGTTCTACGTTTGCAATCTTATTTTCAAACGCTTTCTCGGAAAAATAAGGGCTTGGGGAATATTCAATCATGCCTGTACACGGGTTTGGACGAGAACAGGGAGCGTGATGCATATCTAAGAATAGAGCTCGTCTAAAATTCTGGAATAAATTGATATTTTCCGATTTTCCAATAATCAAATGATATACTTTCTATTGCAAAAACCGCCTTAAGGCTTACGCAGAGAAAATTCTTCAATTTTTAGACTAGCTTCAATAGAACGCATGGATTCTCCACTGCTCCTTCTCAGTGTAGCCACCTCCAAAATCTGTTATCCTAATGATTTTCAATCATTTTTTTTGTAACATTTATGCATTTTCTTTCAATAAAATTATAAACAAAGTACATGTGATATTTATGGCAGAAACTAAGGTCATCAAAAAAGCAATGGTATAAAGCGGGACTCAGCGCCCGTGGGGCAAGAGTCCTCTGCGGAAACTTGCCCCAGGACTCTTACCCCCAAAGACACTTGGTACATCTATAACGCCATAACACAATCACATGGTGAGCTGCAAATCAGCTAACTACATGGATGTTTGAGGCAAAGAATGCACATAAAGGAACGCTAAATAAAAATGGTTGTTCAACAAACGCCCAAACCACAGATAAAAATTACGCGGTGTTACAAATTAGGTAAACGTTGCGTAAAAATGAAAAATAAGAAACACTCACGTACTGTCGTTCGTTGTCGTCCATCGAACACACCCCTGTGTTACATTCGGTTATGTAAATGTAACTGATTGACTACAAGTGGCATCATCCCGGCATTTAGAGAGATATTTCGGAAAAGGAATCTTGTCTCTTGCGGACTCTTGCCCCTCACTCCCCTCTATTTGGTCCTGGTCGAGCAGAAGCTATTCAAATCTACAGTACACTGAGAACTTTTACGCACTCCAAGTTTGAGAAAAAGGCTGTCGATGAATTTTGTTATAACGTTTCGCAATAGTCACCTTTTCGGCTGCGAGTGCTAGATACACACTTCGAGAATCGGGATTCATTATCAAGATAGACGAACCACACACGCATATTGAAACGGCTGCTGGAATGATCAGGGCTAATGAAAAGGGCTCATTGAGATTTGGGAGCAATCCGTCCCATTCGAGCATGATTTTCGATTTACACATTGGAGGCATTTTCAGAAATGTCCGCAGGGCGGCGATGATCGCGCTGTGACCACCAATGACCAATATATTAATGTTTAATACTTAAAATCAAGGGGAATGGCATTGAAAAGCCAATAATTTTATAGATAAATTTACTACCTCGAATATATAAATTTCTGTTAACAGTGGCTTATTTAATAATTTCTGTTATGGCTTATTTCCGTGAAATTCGGAACGCTCTGCCCGCCAGCGACGCTAGTGGGAAGTTTTGTAAACCCATTTAAATGCGCAATGGGTGACAACGCACCTGGAAGCCGATTGGTGGATCCCGTTTTGTAAAATACCTGGCTGAAGCATCCGTGTCAAATTCAATTCTTGGGTAGTAACTGTTATCTCGTAAACAAACGTAATAATCCCACAAATTACGGTGCCCCAAAACTTCAAACAGAAATATGAGCCTTCGAGTTGGAATGACACCTTAGAGTAAGAAATAAAGACTGAAAATAGGAAACTGGATCATTTGGTATAGAAATAAGTACACGATGAATGCTTGAATGATAAGAGAAAGTCTACGACAAAGTAACTGAGGATTTATCTTAACTAGAAACGAAAGATAAGTATCTTTTAAATAAATTCAAAAATGTTATTACACACATGACGACAGGTATTATACTTGAAGGTTTATTGAGAACTTCGCATTTTTAAGAAGAAAAAGATTATAATTATTTAAAATGGTAAATTGAATTTGTGAATTGTCTGCAGCTCATTTGATAAGCCTGTTCCACATACTTTCAGCTGTATTTAATTCAAGATCACATGATTGATCCGATAAAAACACTCTCATTACAGTTTGAGCAGTTTTTTTTATATATTCATGGCTTTTGGAATACTCGTGGGCAATGCCACCTGATCTGTTTAACGCCCGCGTGATCGAGGAATTGCGTCTCGTGGGAGCTGAGAGTGACCCAAATAATTCATCCAATAATCGTGAATGTCTTTTTTCTTCCACACGGTTTGTTTCAGGGCGTCGCTTCTCTGAATCACCCCTCATGCGACTCGGGACACTCTTGCTGTCATCTATTGGTAGTCTTCCAAATCAATGATCCATCATCATCATCATCCTACTGTTTGCTTTTAGCGAGATTTAAAAATACGAGCTCAGCTGCGAGAGATGAAGGTGAATTCTAAACTATTGCGATTGTGGCGCCACTCAATTTTAGTTTCTAAGTTTTTTCACAAATTTCGTTTTTACCTTACGAGAGAGAAGAAGTATATTTATTGGGAAAGCTTCAAAATAGGACATTTCAATAGTAATTCATCGGCTGACAAAAAGACTGCGGTATTTTTTGGGTCTTATTAGAATTAGGAATAATATTTCATGAATTATTAATATTGGTGGTGGTTGCCAAGTGGTGTTAATGTTTTTGTAGAGTATTTACAATTGTTGTGCTTGGTCTGCGTAGACGGATAAAGAATTATAATAATGTATAAATAGTGAGAAAAAAATGAGAAAAAAACTGGTAAAACACTCTAAACAGGTGGTACACACGTTACTGTGAAAAATTTCGCAGACTGATTTGGAGATTTTAGTCTAAGAGTAGGTAATATGCTGTGTGCAATAATGATACAAGCGTCTATTTCATAATTACTGATGCATACACTTTCGTTTTACTACGATGATCATGTATATGTGTGTGAAAGAGGATTTCTCTTTGCCTGTCCATTATACATTTCCACGCAGTTGCACGGATTACGACCAAAGTGGATGCGTAGGAGCATTCCAAACCCCGTTCTGCAACTTTCAGTTTCGTCCTTCTCCCATTAGCATTTGTTGTCACTCCATATCAGACGACTTGTGCGAGTAGGAATCCTGCTGCATAGCCGCACTCACATTCACACTTTCAAATGGAATTAGAGTTATCATCGTATTCAGGCGCAAATTATGATATATTCATCTAATTTTAATTTCTCAATGGAATACCACATAGTTAGCAATGAGTCAGTGAATTTTTTTCCACTGTCTCCTGATCAGCGAGTTCCGTCGCAGCGCGCTTTTAGCTGTCTTACTTCAATTTCTGTCCCACTATTCTTCCCGAGTAACGCCGGGTGGCTGCTAGTATTATATCGTATGTAAATAAAATTAACTCGCTAATACATTTTTTTGAGTTATTATTAAATCTGTAATTAATGATGTATCATGTTGGGCACTGTAGATCAAAAAAAGTTTCCTCACAAATATGTATTATAGATTAATAATAATAATAGTATGTTAATATGTATTTTAGGAATTATAAGAGTGGTGTGGCTGTAAGTTGCGGTGGCCTAGTCGCATAAACGTGCTGCTTTGACGAGAATATTTGTTAGATCGAGTCCATGCCGAAGGAAGCATTTTTCATGTATTTTTCATGCAGGTGATGGAACATGGTATTCCACACCACAAGCCTGCCCTTGCGCCATTCTTCACGGACCAACAAAAACATTAGAGGCTGTTACTTATTCAGCCGGAACAATTTAGCCTACGACCAGGCTCTTTGGAACTGTCCCTTGTCAGTGGAGATTGGATAATATTGATATAATAGATTATACAATTAGATTATTAAATTTCCTGTTCAATTATTAACCGCTGAACTCCATTTAAAAAGCAACTAAATAAATAAAATTCAGTGTAAGCTTGATTTTTATTGTTAAGTTACCAAGAGCATAGTGTGGTTAATAATGAAAGGTAAACATTAAGAGTGCTTACCACCGACGCTGGATTCTTATACATCCTTTGACACTGGGTAATGGATACCCTCTTTTGTATATCCATAACCTTTAAAATGCCTTAGTAATTATTGAAAAGGAAAACAAAGCTTGCCGTATTTCTCAGTTTTACATGACTCAATACCGTTAAAAAACTGTACAAATCTGCTGCAGTGACTTTAATCTTATTTGTAACCTTCCAGAAATACAAAAAGAGTGAACGAGATGAAAAAGTGTATGAATAAAGTTTTCCGCGGCGGGGATTCGATCAAACAACAATAGGATAGTTTCCTTCATCAAGTAAAAAAGAAAGGTATTGATTGTGACTCGTTACCCACCATTAGTGTATTCATAATATACAAATTATTTGGTTTTAGAAATCCCAGCTCAAACGAATGGTAATGGTCAACTTTTACCTCATTTGAAAAAGGCCATTTTGGCGCCCATGCGATTCCACTCCATGTGACGTCACAGGGACCTAGTTTCTATACGAGTAGATAGGAGTTTTACATCGTCTGAGATTACCAATGTATGCATGAGGTAGCCCAGGGAAACATCTCTTAATAATCACTTATTAAAACTGGCTAAGGTCGGAAAGTTTCCTTCGTTTGATATGGTATTTATGATCCTTATTTAAGGCAAGCGCTACCTGCTAGCAGGGTACACTACGCTACCAACATGCTCGGCAGCAAGCAGCCTGCATCGTAGCGGCGTTCATAGCCTCGCACCCAGGTAGCCTCACACCGCAGCAGCAAGACGTCACACGGGCTTTTCCCAGAATTCATACTTCACCGTCACGTTTTCGCGCGCTTGAAAATTTTCACTTTTCATTTAATTTCGAAAAATGGATATCGTCATTTAAAAGTCTAAAAGCGTGAAATGCGTGCTCCACGAGTAGTAATCTTTCGTATAGGCAATAAAAAATAATAGTAAACCAAACTATTACCGTCACAGCCGCACGTTTACCCCACTAGGCCACCGAAACTTATCGCGGTTCTAGTCTTGTAATTGCCTAAAATACAAAGCATCAGTGAAAACCGGGTCAAGTACGCCGTAAGGTGTTAAATCGTACAATTAATTTGTTTATCATAAAAGGAAACGTAATATTGAAATATAAATTTTGAAAGTAAAAAAATATATAAAAAATGAAGTTTTTTCGTTTGCAAAATTTGTTAAAATTAGTTTAAAAACCTCTACTTAGCACCCTGGTTTTCAAAAACGTTTCTAAAAAAATATATACTTTCGAAAAATGAAGTTTTTTCGTTTGCAAAATGCGTTAAAATTAGTTAAACACCCTATGTTCTTAGTACCCTGTTTTTCAAAAATTGTACCCCGTGTCCCCTGGCGCTGGACACCCCCTCCCGAACGAAATTTCTTGCTACACCACTGGGGAAGTGGTGTCTGCTAAAGGGCACTCATCCTCCGAGGGTATACCCCAAATCCCCTGGAAAAATTCTTAACATAATCGTTCCAGAACTTAAATCTAGTCTAATATCTGATATCATTGTTGTTTACTGAAAGGGGTTTTAAGGGAGCGCTGTGTGAATCGTAGCTCGCGTAACTTTAATTCGTCAATTTTCCTGAGGTGACGGGCGGTCACGGGTCTTCTGAGGGGGCCGGGAAACCCCAGATCGGTTAGTTTGAACGGTGAACTTTATTCCGATTCAGATGATAATAACTTTTGAATTTAAAGAATTAAAATAATAAGTACATTACAATTTTCGTTCGCAACTAATGGATTTCAATATTTTGTATTCTTTAATTATATATATTTTATTATGTTCTATCGCGTAAACTATTATACTTTTTTTAAGGCATTTCCATTTTGAACTTTCCATATATTGCTGTGGAACACAGCTATTTTTTGTTTCTTTCGATTTATTGTTATCTAAGGTCATCAATAATAATGTCTGATCTGCTATGGATCGTGATGGGGAGAAACTAATTACCACCTGTTTGTAGGATGCGAAAAAGATTGAAATTGCAAAATCGCATATCTAAAGATATGGGTCTGATAGGCTGTTTCCGACGGTAGAGTTAGTTTAAACGCTTCTGTTGAAATTTTAATTCATTAAATTGGATTCTAAAAAAGGAAAAAAAAAACATTTTCTGAAACCACGTATTTGTAGGCAAGAGTGTGACAACCACCTTACTATTGTTAAGGGCGCATAATTAACCTTGAAAGCCCAAAAATGTATAAAATAGTAAGTCTATTTAGGAAATGTAATTTGGAAATTCCTCTTAAACATGAATACATTAGATGATAGAACTTACGAGAAAATTTATTAAAGAATGGAAAATTATCGAATTCCATTTTCAGCTAATGGCAATTTTGTTGCACACATTATTTTCGATTGCGTAAATTAATAAGTCATTATTATTTGCATTCGTATATATTTTAAAAATGAAGGTCGTACATATGCCAAAGATCGATAGACTCCTAAACCGCTGCACCAATCATCGTAAAAGTTGGTATTTTTCCGAGAGAATATTTTGTATCTTATATATTTTGTAACTCACCATGAGGGCCCACAAGGCCCCTACCCCATGGTCCATTAATTGTGTTCCACACAGAGCGTTGCTTTTCTGCTTTTAAAGAGTACTTACACTGAAGACGGCGAACTGGTGTTCTTCTCATCGGATGGCTGAGTTATTTTAATTTCAAATTCCAATAATTCTGCCATCATTGTATTTTGAAATTTCAGGAAACCGTTTGATTTGAATGCAGCATAATCTACAATTTCTAAAGAATTTTAAAAATTTATATTCATCAAGACACCTGGTAAATAACCAGTCGTTAAAGAATGTAAAAAGGGGAGGGGGCAGGCACGCAGCAAGGGGGGCTTTAAAACCCCCCAGAATTCATCACTCGACATTTTTTCTCTGACAGCGACACATCAGCTGAGGAGACGACAAGCCGAGCTATGTGACCCAACATTTTTCGAGGAGGTGATTTGAAGGGGGTAGACCGAAGACTTTATCACCCAAACATTGCGGGGCTTTGAGCTCCTCGACCGCTGCTGCTTGGGTCAACATGTGCCAATGTGTTACTGTTTATGCCAAATGGAAGATTTCTTCCGTTAATCAGCCATTAACACAACAACAACGAGTAATTTGGCTCGAAATGATTCACCATCGTAATATGTAATTAAGGAACTAATGAAATACTCGGCCAATATCACCGTGTGGCCATAACGAGCAGGCTCGTAGCCCTTGGAGATTTAGCCTCTTTCCCGCGTTTTCTTTCTATGTTGGCGATTACTCGCGATAAATTTGCGGAGGACACCCCTTGCCCAGGGGCACCTATCCTCTGATATTCCATGCTTCGATGCAGTTACATTCCATCATTCACATCAATGATCAACGATTAATTCAAATATTTAGCATTATTCAAGCGGTATATATAGCTGATTTAATGCATGGTTTTTCCCAGAGGGCGCGAATTCACAAAAGATATCTGTACAGGCACACCCGCATACCACCCAAACACCACTGAAGCATATTCATCTTCATCTACATAATACCACGCAAGCCACCTAAAAGGCGTGTGGCAGGGGGTGTTAGGAAACCAGCCACATATACATAAAAATGAAGTGCTCTAACAAAGTTTGGACTAGTGTTTATTAAAGTCCTTTGGGTTCGGGGAAAAGCTAATTCCCATATCTATCTGTTCGGCAAAATATCTCTCTTAATTTATCGCTTCTATCGCACCTGGAAATATAGTGTGGCTCTAATATTATGTTCTCCGTGTCGCTCTTAAAGATGTCCATCCTCAATTGTTCAAGCAATCTAAGCCTAGCGCGCAGCCTCCGAGTCTCAATGTTGATATTATATTATTATGAGGAGGAGAGGGATAGCTAGGGTCTTTTACGTAATGAGGTAAGGGTGGGTAAGGGAGGGTGGAGAGAAACCCGGCGTCGGCATTAGCCTATTCCTAATGAGAGCGCCAATGGGACCACGGCTTAACGTCCCATCCGACGGACGGAGTGATGCACTCGAAATATCTTCCACACAACATTCAAGCAGGGATCGGGTAGTCCATAAAAATTCTCTGCGTTCGCCGAGATTTGAACCCGAGCCCACGGGGTGGGAAGCCAACACTCTTGCCACCACATCCCCCGGAAGCATATTTTTATCTGCTTCCCTGAGAGAGGGGTACCCTTGTTAGTAATGTATTAGTACCTTTGGGAAAAATGCAAACATCGTTTACACGCCTATGTTTAAAAGTATTTATGGTGTCAACTATTTATTTTTTCTTTCCTCTATTAATTAATTGCGCTAAAATCCTATAATTGATGATATGCTAACAAATAGATTTTCAAACTATCATGCACCCTAAACTAAATACAATCATCATCCCTAAACAAATGGTAACATATAGGTACATATCCCTATCAATAATATACCCAAATTATTATTAAACAGCGTATTCCTATCACTCATACTTCCATTCACAACATTCCAATCTCTCATTTACATTAAATCACACAAGTATATTCATACTATATAACATACCCTATCCAGACTAAATTATATGATCTCATTCACACTTAACAACATAGCCATCATACTATATAAAATACCCTCATTCACAATAAACAGCATAATCTAATTGACAAAAATTACAATCTATTTTACAAAAATTAAATACCTATTATCATTCACATTATATAAAAACAATTATTCACAATAAATTAGATACACTCATTTGCACTATTCAACATGCTCACATAATTAACACTTAATTACATACAGCCACTCTAACATAAACCCTCTACTAAGTAATTAATATATTTTTATAGATCAGTAGGTTTACCAAACAGATATTTAGAGGCTAGGTTGTGAAATTTTTCGTTATTATAATATTAAGGAATAGTCTGAAATTGAAATGGAAACTATAGGAAATGGAAATGGTTTTAAGGTCCACGTAATAAAAAGATATTCCCAGTTTTTACGTCTCAAAGTAAAATATAAATTGATTAGACAGTAAGAGTAAAATACATTGAATGAAACATTTAAAAAATGAACAAAAATGTTTTTTCAAGGCGCAAATTACAATAGCAGGTATTTCAAATTATTTCACACTGTAGCAAATGAGCTCTGCAGTTATTAAGGATTACCTATGGGTAAAATTAAGATTTTATAGAAATTAGCAATGTCCACACGTGAATGGAAAAAGGAGAATTCCATTTGCAGATAGTAAAAATTGATTACATGAATTTAATTAATAACTCTTAAATCGGAATAAACAAAGTAAATTGGTTTTGTCAGGGTCAGATAAAAATAAATATCTATTTTAAAATTATTTTTTTATCATATTAGAACATAAATTTAATGTACAAGTTGGTCAGCTAATTATCGCTGAATGATCAAATTTTGTTGAAAATTGAAATATGTACACATAAATAGAAAATAAAAATACAATATTTCTACAAGTCATAAATAATATAAAAAAGTTTTCTAAATTTTAATTTCTCAAAATAGCACATGGTAAAAGATGTGTATCATGAGTAAAATGGTGTATTTAACCGGAAATATCAAGGCGCAAATTGTAATAAAAATACAATATATTGCTGATTAAATTGGGAAATTAATTAATACTGGTGGTTTTTACTACAAGAATTACAAATCTATTATTAAAAAAAAATCACTTGAGATTAAAACGGCGATAAAAAAAGGCAATTAGAACTATGACGCGGGAAAATAATTTCATATGCCCTACGATAAATACAATTACATCACCAACTGCATTAGCCAGCGGAAAGTCATGAGTGTAAACTAATTCACCAGTTTTACACTTCGAAATAATTTAAGCGTTTGCATTCGCTCAATGTAGCCCGATACTATTGTGAAAATATTAGAAAGAAAAACTCTTTCTAAAAAGCGGCAATTTTGTACAGATCATCACCATAATATATGTTAAAAAACATGACTGTCCGCTGTTACACCCCCTCTCCACGTTGAGGACGCAGTTGGATTTGAGGGGGACATGCACTACTCTACATTACCCAAAGTCTACGATAATATCAAAGCACTACATCTACCGTTCACAAATGCAATAAAAACACCAAAGGTAAATATTCCCACCAAGTAACATACCATAATCACAGTGCATATCACACTGGCATTCGAGCTAAATTAATACTCTTGTTCACACTATCACGTATACCAATATTCACAAAATGAATACCCTCATTTATTCAAAATAGCACAAATAACTCTCATTCACACAATTCCATATCAATGTTCACACTCCCTCTTTCACACTAAAAATATACCATTTAAAATATCAAGAAATGAACCAATAATCCAATCAAATAACACACTCATTCTCACAAAATAAATACCGTCGTTAACACTAATCAACACACACTCATTAACACCAAATCAATACCCTCATCAAAACTAAATAACACACACTCATTCATGCTAAATTACATACTTTCATTCATACTAAAGCGTAGGAAACCAATACTCACACAAAAAACTTAGTCTCATTCACACCAAACAGTATACCAGAATTTACAGTAAATGTACACCCTCATGTACTCTAAATAGCATACTCTCACTTACACAAAATTATATACTACTGTTCACACTAAATCACACACACTCATTAACATTAAACTTATACCAACATTCACACTAAATGAACCAGAATTCGTATTAAATAACACACTCATTCACACCAAATCAATATTATCATTTCACTAAATGACACACACTCATTCACACGTTACGCATAGGAATACCGATATTTAAACTTAAAAACATTCATTCATTCACACTAAATAACATTCATTCACACTGGATCGTATACCAATATTCACACTAAATGACTACCCACATTCACGCTAAATAGAATACTTTCATTCACAAATAATTCCATACCAATGCTTAAACTCACTAATTCCAACTAAACGTATACCAAAATTCTCACTAAATGGACCAACATCCGCATTAAAACACACACTCATTTACACCAAATCAATACCCTCATTAACACTAAACAACACATACTCATTCATGCTAAATTACATTCTCTCATTCACACGAAATGCGTAGGAAACCAATATTAAAATTAAACGACATTCATTCATTCAAACTAAATCGTACACCAATACTCAATCTAAATGGATGCCCTCATTCACGCTAAATAACATCCTTAATTGATAACCGCATTAACCCTAAATATCATTCACACTATATTAACACCCTCATTCATACTAAATAACACACTCCCATTCATACTATACTACATACATTATCTCATTCATACTAAATTAATGACCTAATTCACACCAAAGAACATGACCACATTCACACCAAAGAACATGTCCACATTCTCACAAAATAACCGTGTCATTCACACCTGGTGATGTTGTGTCATTCACACTTATTAACATAGCTCATTCACTCCATATAACACACCCCTAATTAAATACTCTCTATCCCACCGTATCACATTTTCACATTCACACTTAATCACATTCTCTCTCATTCACAGCATAACACAGTTACACAAAAAATAAAAAAGGCACATACATTTGAAACAAATACAAAACATCCAACAATATAAAATCAAAGTCTGCACACGACCTATCTTCATCACTCGAGTCTTCAAACACTGAATTTTCCTCTTGCATCTTCAAATCTTGAGGCTTAAGATATTCAGATGTCACTCTATGTTACCAGTTCCATTCTTCATTTTGCTGAGTTCCTATGTCACTTCACTGAGTCGATGTAAGGCGGCCTACGATTTCTTTATTCCTAAAGATGCTGCTCCAGAGTCCATGATTGAAGGCTACCATGCTCCCCCTACGGTAGGAAAAACATCGAATGTACTCAACAATAAGTAGAAAAGGCAATGAAAAAAGAGCATGAAAAATATCGCTTTCTCGGAAATGAATAATATTATTTTATAGTCCAGTCATTTGAGCATTTTTCACCTTTGGAAAGTAGAAGGAACTGCATAAGGGGTTGTAATTTGTCCCCGAGATTTGAAGTCCACGAAGTGCGGATAAGAAAACCCTTCCATAGTTTGTTTGGATATTTTCTTTACTACAGTTACTTTTTAGAACCGACCATTAACTTTCCAAAATAGATTTTACATTGTGTTGGGGAAGTTGTTTGATTATGGCTTCATTTGACTCCAAATTCCTCATGGGTGCAACCAATACTCATTTTAATTTAATTTAATACATTATAGGTTATGATGGCGTTATTAATATTTCTAAAAAAAGATTGCACACTCATCTACGATATTTTCCCCTAAATAACTTCTACAAATATTGATTTTAGTTTTCAAAAGTTAGTACTGAAAAGTATTGTGTGACCTGACATACCCTCGAATGTTTGGTAAAATCCAAACTATTAATTGTTTTTGATTATTGATTGCAAATATTTATTTATACAAATGAAATCAAAGAAATCTATAAACATTTAGGGCAAATTATAAAAGAAATATAAATTTAAATATTAGATAGAAATTTTCTTTAACAAGATCAAGATAGACGCTTTTACACAGAAGGTAAACCATCGCCTTATGAAATGGGTATATTTTATATGTTGCCAACAGTTAGATTAAGGGCCGTATAACAGAACGAAATCCATTACAAATCACGGTTAGTTATGCTGCTACCCTGGCCTGAAATGCTTATAGAGTTGTCGAAACTCGAGTCGGTACATGAAATTGCATTGTGTGTTTTAATTTTATTTTACGCATCGAAAAGCATTTCGGTTGCCGACTAACTCACTGGAAGTCCAAATATCGGAGCATAGAATTTAAATTATTCACTTTATTTGATCAGTTATTATTTGAAAATATAAAATATGAACTACTCGCGATCGCCTCCATCATTAGAAATTGTATTCTGAAGACAAAAAAAACTGACTCTCCTCGCCTGATATGTCTTTCGCATAAACTCAAAAAGGCAATATCATCAGGCAAGTTTATCCAGAAATTGTTCGTCACATATTTCATTCTTGAAAATAATTTTCCGAACAAGTTTGTTTTTACGTGTCAGTGCGTACCGCGTACCGTTTCATACAAATTACACCAGCTCCACGGCAGGAGTAATTTTTGGTCGAGCATGACCCTTTCCCGAACCCTTCCTCGCCCTATGAGAGACTAATTCTGGCCCTCGAAAGAGAGCGTCACGGCATGAGGTTTCTCCAGAAGATTTGATCACTCGTAGTATTTTTTTACTTTACTTATTCAGAAACTCCGAGTTGAATAAATACACTAATCGCGCGCCCAACGGTGGAAGGATAAAGTGCGTCTTTTGATCGAGGTTCTACGAATAACGATTCTACGAGACGTGATCAGATTTTAATGGACTCCATCCAGAATATTGGCAGCGCTGAAGCTATTCAAAAGGGATCGGCTCTCTAGTATGTTCCACAGAATGCAATACTATATAACTAGCCTAGTTGCGTCAAATATTTAGGCATTTAAATGTAGGTGCCAGCATTTACTACCCCTGGTCTGGAGATAGCCAAAGGCGCTATTTTCTCCCCCTACTTCGCTTAACTTTTCCTCATGGATGCGGAATAGGGACGGCAAGATTCCAATAGATTATTTGCAGGGTGAGACTTTTAAACAACTTAAATATATTTCTCTACTTGCGGAGGGTTGGATAAAAGTAACCGAGCGAATCGTAGGCCATTCATTTGCAGTGAGTTATTCCATTAAAAAAATAGGGTTAGTGGTAGTTTGGTGGGGCCAAGATCCAGCCAGGTATATTGATCCCTAGCCACAGAGTATACTATGTGCCCTAGAGATGCTCGAGCGCGATCCTTTTCCAAACCCTTCCACGACCTCACAGAGAGAATCCGGGTCCTCGGGAGACGGCCGTCTCAGCGGGAGCCCACCCCTACCGATATCACCTCTCTTTATTATATTTTTTAATTTGCTAATTTCAATACTTAGAGGTAAATAAATGCACTAATCCATAATTAAAACGCAAATGGTAATTTCCACACTATTTTATTTAACACTTAACGACCGACCATGGTTTCGACACCTTGTGTCATTTTCAAGATCAATGTGTCAAATGTTCAATAAAATATAGTGGAAATAGGGAAGTGCACTAATTTTTTTAATTGCTGAATTTGAAAGTTTAGCCTAAAAAAGAAACATTAGTATAGTCACTTTTATTTCCTGCATCTTGGGTATGCATTTTAAAAAGTTTTGAAAGTCGGAAAATTTCATGTTGCGCTGAAACACAGTGCCTCCATCTTGATTGAGATGTGACGTCACAAGGCAGTAGTCACCAGTGGAGTATCGCTCTATTCCGTCGCCTTCTTTAGCGCGGCGAGAGTTTCCGGGAATCGGTGGAGTTTGCTTCCTAAAAATGTCGGCTAGTACGGAAAACATGAATTAAAAAAAGAATTATAAATAATTTTTTTTTTGAAATTTCATCTCGACGTCGAAACAAAAGCCTGGAGAAGATATTCATTCCCGTGCCTTAAGCACAAGCCATACGGAATAAATGGTTCAAGGCTGCTCCTGACTCTTACCTATCGATGATATTCTGTTTTGAAGATCATTTGAAGGTATTGTAAGATCAAATTCATATTTATTTTATAATAATTTACTTAATAGGTACCTTAGTCACATCAGAAACTGTGTTGAGTCAAAATATAGCATCTTCCGCGTAGACTTACGTAATTTATCAACTGAAAGTAGTTTGGTTGAAGAATTATGGCGCGACTGTTATTTTACACGACCGGGCAAAATGCATACTTTGCCCATGATATGTGCATATTTGATAACAAACGATTTTTGTTAAAGTTAATCTTTATTTGTTGAAATTAGTGCATTTATAGGTGATACGGATATAAAGGTACACGGCAGGTCGCGCGGCCCAATGTATACTCCACTGGTGACGGGTTCATCTTGCTGATCTAAAAAATTAGCTACAATACCTCAAACTTTGAAAACTCGCACTATATGCAGTCAAAGTACATTGTAGGAATACACGAGACCATTCTAGCCCAGAATGTACGTACAATGCTGAAATCCTTGGTTTTCAAAGATTGACGTATTTTAGACGCCAGCGCGCCCGGTCCAGGGTTATCAACTTTTATTTCATCCTATTTGTTAATTGAAATTATATTTCGGAATGGTTCTTTTAGCACTGCTACTGAGGTAAACTGGTAGGTACTGAGGTAGGTACTGAGTGAGTAAACTCCCTTTGGAGTATGTGAATTACAAGTGTTCGAGAGATATGGAATTTTATATTCGTTTTGTGTTCTTATTAATTATGTCTGTACGCATATTGTTGCTTGCCGCGAGCCTTTAATGGTATGTGCTCTTGCAAGAGTGGTTTTCATTTTTAATGTGGAAGTTGGTCAGTACAAGCAAAGAAAAAATTAACATTTTAGCGCACACCAACCCTTGTAGCCGTCGTATCTCTGCGTTTGTAATGACACTGCTGAAATACCTAAACGCCATTATGATGATTAAAAAATTGTCTCATGTCAATGATTGCTGCAATTAAAATTAATAATAAACTTGACGCCGTATGATTACAATAAAGACATCAATATATAACGCCATGACGAAGTCTTGAACCCTGGTCTTTAATGTGGGAATCGTACACGCTACCATTACCCCAACTGACCCATTGAGTAATTGAAGATATTTTGAATTTATACATATGACTTGTGAAAATTACCGCATGAAAATTAATTAATTACAGCCTAACTAAGGCCGGATTGAAAAAGACGGAGCAAGGTACGTGGTCTTCCCTTGTTAGCATTAACGCCTCGCATTTCTATGGAGCGTTGATCCTGTCCTCCTTTTTAAAAAATTCAGTGACCATAAATACATCAAAGTTTGGTATACCACTTATAAATCGTTGGAATTTTCCCTCTCCCTACCAAGATTAACTTTTCTTGAACCCATCCTGGACAGCGAACCATTGCAATAACCAGCCAGCACGGAAATAAGGCTAACATCCCATGATTCTAGTTGCGAAGGGCGAACGTTCCGGCCGGCGTGAATAAATACGTAACGAATAAGTCTTGCAGCAAACATCTGATTAGGTTTATTAGTTTGACTCAGTTCTTACAAAAAAAGTTTTGTCATGATAAACGGCATTGTGCAAAAATATACCCAGCGAAAAATAAATACCATCATCTATTTATTAAAGATTCAATGTGCTATTCGCACTACTCTTTCTAAACTTGAAGTTGACACGTAAATGAATATTAATATATTACGCAATGATGAAGTCATTTACTCAAAAAAGAAGCAATATATATTCTGAAGATATTTTATGACAGCAAAAAACGGATACCCTCAAATTAAGTAATTTTTCTATGCAATAATAGTGGTAGAATTAAACGGCGTAGATGCAGCCTTCTGCTACTGCCTTGTGGCGTCACGGCCAATATTCAACATGGACACCCGTTTTGGCGGCCTTTGAATTTTTCCATATTTCGGACGGTCATCTCGAGTCAAGTATTCACTATTAGGATTTAAACTGTGGTTTTACGACATTATGTTAATGTGAACTCTAATTTAAAAAATGTGTTTGGTGCATTTAAAACACTAGTGTACTTCCCAATTGCCATTTGTGTTTTAATCATGGGTTTAGCATTATTCCACAAAATTAAGCATGAAACGATTTTATAAATACACTAACGTTTCTACGATGAGAAATAAGGATTTCACGAAAAGTGATCAAATTTACGCCGATTGCCTCCAGAGAATTGGCAACGCCGAAAATTTTTGTGTGGGGTGGGGAAAATAAGAAACTCCTTTTTCTCCCCCCCCCCACACTACATTTGAGCTCGTCCACTTGCATGAGTGTATCCAGTATTCCGTACACATGCTATGCGAACCACCTCAAGGTGTATGGCAGGGTATTGGTGGAAGGGTATTTCAACACGGACTTCAGCGCAATAGCACCTTCCTGTTTCTTGAGAAACCGCATGATAGATAGCAAAGATATCCTAATAGAGACTTCAATAACCCATCTAAAATCTAAATTAATCAGTAAAAGAAGGTTTATATCATTGACGCTATATTTTCGAGGCTCTCCTATTGCGTAGGGAGAATACAGAATCAAGCCAAAACCTACCGCTACATATTACTCTGCAAACTACCCACAGAGGTTTTTGGCTGGGGGTGATTAATCACCAACATTCAGCATGCAAGAGAGGTATGGCTTCCTTCGTCGGAAAATAAACTGCTCTCGAATTTAATTGACCTTACAGATTTCTTTCGAGTTGTTTTAAGAGGTCAGTTACACTAACGACTAAAGTAACACATTTTCAGGAACCTGCCAGGTCTTCTCTGTTCTAACTGTTTTTAAAGCCTATTTTATGAGGATCACAACACTGGTACTATGCTTGAAATGGGGGTCTAACGAGGGAGTAGCTAATTTCCGTCACTTTGTCGTCACACTTTCCTAGTTTCTTTTTAAAAACTCTAATTTTCGATGAGCTTGAACTGTTATTTCTCGAATATGTTTATACCACGATATATCATTAATGAGTCTAACTCCTTAATTTTTAAGGAGTCTACAATCTTAAATTTGGTATCTTGAATGTAATAGCTTTGTTGCGGGGAGTTTTTTCTTAAATTATTTGCTGCGAATGATTTCAAATTTAACTATAACTACCTCGAATCTTAAAATACTTGGACTGCAATTAGGTTGTTCGTGAATTTACCACTATATTTACAAAAACGGATTTCCATGTTAACAGCAGCATCGTCTGAAAGTAATCGAAGTTTACTGCCTACTCTTTCACCATTATTGTTGATATAGAGAAGGAAGAAGATTGGGTGGGTATATGACACTACCCTGAGGGACGCCAGATGTCATCCTAATCTCGTCGGAGACTGCGCCCTCTAATACTACTATTTGCACTCGAACACTTTAAAGCTTTCTTATCCAGGAAGTGACATTGTCATAAAGGTCGTAAGATATCAGTTAAATAATTAACTATCTGTTGGACACTTAATGAAATGTGTTTTTGAAACTCTGAAAAATTAGGTGTTGGAAAATGCGGAGTTATCCAATATCATTTTGGCCTTGTGTTGGAGATGTTCAAGGTAAATGATGTACTGTATGCTCGCTGGAGATGTGTTAACAAATAGTTCCAATAAAGCCAATTTATTAAATCCCTACTTCAAGCTAGTGTTCAGCGAGTCTTCTAAGAAGTTAGGCTCAGTAATGCGGAATAGACGTATTTGGGAAATAACTGGTCAAGCTAATCGTGAATTGTTTTTTTTTTGAAAGGAATATAGGACTGCAAAGGGAGTGAAATTAGCGACTTCTTTCTCGTTAGAACCAATTTGCAAAACGCTGCAAGTATTTGGGATTATCATGAAAAAGTCTTAAAAACAGGGTTACAACGAGTACAAAGAAGAGTAGCCAGGTAGGTGGAATGTCGTTATCATAGTGGTGTTAGTGTAACCGACCTCTTAGAAGAACTCCGTATTTTTACGTAATCGAATTTTAAAAGAAAAACACTAGCAGAGCAGTTACGGGATAATCCAAAAGCATTTTGGTCTTATGTTAGGGAAGTTCAAGGTAAACGATCTACCGTATGTTCGCTGAGAAACGATAATGGAGATTTGTTGCAAACAGTTCCGATTAAACCAATTTATTAAATTCGTATTTCAAGAGCGTGTTCACCGAGCCGTCTGAGAACTCATCCGAGACAATTGACAATCTCTGCATACGAAAGATGCGCCTATTGACATTAGTGCGCACGGGATAGAAAATATATTGAAATCGCTTTGAGTCGAAATAAATCACCTGGTCCAGACGAAATCCCTTCTCGTGTGTGTGGAGAACTAGCCTCGAAAATTGCCCCCTTCTTGCAGTTAACATTCAGTAAATCCATCAAGCTAGTACCTAATGACTGGAAAATCGCTAATTTAACGCCAATATTCAAAAGTGGCGACAAGGAACAACCATCTAATTACAGACCGATATCTTTAACGTCCATCTCATGCAAATTCCATGAACACATTGTAGTCAGCTCGGTAATGAAACACCTAGACGCGCAAAACCTATTAATGAGAGCTCAACATGGATTCAGAAAAATTAGATTATGAGATTTTCGCCCACGATATTTTAGTCTCCGGAGAAGACAACATTCCAGTAGACGCGATTTCTCTTGATTTCAAAAAAGCAAATCGTAAAGTACCCCGCGAAAAGTTAATAGTAAAGCTGAAATCTTATGGTCTACATGAAGATGTAATTTCCTAGATAAGAGAAATTTTGAGCGACCGCGTCCAAAGAGTAGTAGTAGACGGTGCAGTCTCCAACGAGGTTAGAGTCACTTCTGGCGTCCCTCAGGGTAGTGTCATAGGCCCACTTCTATTCCTTCTTTATATAAACGACATTGGCGAAGTAGTACACAGCAAGTTACGATTATTTGCAGACGACGCTGTAGTTTACAGAGAAATCCGTTCCAGCAAAGATAGAGATGAACTAACGAATGACTTTGCTACTATCCAAGCGTGGTGCGATGCATGGCAGTTAGTATTAAATTTGAAAAAGTGCGTCGTAATGAATTTCTGGAAGAGGAATAACTCCCAACAACGTAGCTATATCATTCGGGGTACCCAATCAAAGGCAGTTTAATCCGTGAAATATCTAGGAGTTAGACTCAATAATTATCTATCGTGGAATAAACATATTTTCATGAAATAACCGGTGAAGCAAAACGTAAAATGGCTTTTGTTAAAAGAATATTAGGAAAGTGCCACGACAAAGTGAGAGAAAGTAGCTACTTTTCCCTCGTTAGACCACATTTAGAATACGCTGCCAGTGTTTGGTACCCTCATGAAAAAGGCTTAATAACAGAGTTAGAACGCGTGCAAAGAAGAGCTGCCAGGTACGTGAAAGGTCGTTTCGATAGTCTTGTTAGTATAACTGACCTCTTAGATAAACTCGGATGGGAATCTCTGTCGAACCGTAGATTGAAAAATAGACTAAACCTTTTAGATAGGACGCTGACATACTTCGGAAGAACAGATCATATAAATAAAATAAGAGAGATAGATTTTACAACAGATTCCGAATGTCTTTTTTACCACGAACAATAATAGATTATAACGGCAGCGATAGAACTCATAAATAATGTTCATGGCTTGCAGTGTAGCCTACTAACCTATGTAAAATTAATGCATGTTCCTTAATTATGTTATTATAACAGGATATGGTAGTATAATTTGTTAGTATGCATTACGTTTTTTTGGACTGTGTAGTGTGCATGTGGGAGTCCAATTGCATGCTACATGCTGGTGATTGATCACCCCCTGCCAAACACCCTAGAGGTGGCTCGCAGGGAATATTTTAGGCAGATGTATTATTTTGCATGCTGCATGCTGGTGATTGCCCACTCCCTGCCAAATGCATTAGAGGTGGCTCGCATAGAGTTATGTAGATATAGATCCGCAGACCTAGACGCACATCCGCAAGTACAACATTAATTAAAATAGCGTGCGATGGTTAAAACTCTCATTCTGCCAAATACCTTTGCAGTCGTCACCAGAATTCCGGAAACAAGTGGACGATCTAAAAAGTGGTGTTGGGGGAGAAAAAGGATTTTCTTTTTTTCCCACTCCCGACACTAAAATATTCGGCGTTGCCAATTCTCTGGAGGCAATCGGCGTAAATTTGATCCCTTTTCGTGAAATCCTTATTTCTCATGTGAGAACCTCGATCAAAAGAAGCATTTAGTCGCTCAACCTCGAGGAATATGATTAGTGTAATTATTTACCTCTGAGTATTGAAATTAGCAAAGTGAAAAATACACAACGATAGGTCATATGGGTAGGGGTGGCTCCCGCTGAGACGGCCGTCTCCCGAGGACCCGGATTATCTCCGTGAGGCGGTGGAAGGTTTTGGAAAATCAAGCGACCATAGCTAGGCTTCAATATACCTAGTTGGATTTTGCCCCCACCAAACTACCATAATCAAAAATAAGTTAGTCGAATTATGACTTTAGTATAATTACCCGAAGGTAAATAAGAGTCAGGGACGATCAGGCATCCGCAGTAAAGAGCGCTTATGTAATAGTATCAGTAGTCAAGTACCATAGCATTAGGAATATAATCGCATGCTTACGTCATCCAGTAGATGGCACTGAATTGAATTACATTAGTGATATTGCCTTAGCTGAAAAAGGAAACGTGTTTGCCTACTTTACAGGAGTACAGCGCAATGTTCGCTTTATATTACCATCGTAAAGATCATCCCACAGCATAGCAGCTGGTGTTACATGACCCCAATTACACTTTTCGACGGGGGAGTACTTCAGAGGAGGGGTGGATTCTGCATAAAATCTTGGGAGGGGGGTCCATGACCTGTGTCCAGGCAGTACGGAATACAGGGGAGAGAGGGGCGTTTACGAAGACACGAAAAGTATTAAAGTAATAAAAATTAAAATGTTTAATGAAATTTGGGGGTGGCTCTTGACCCCTGTGATCCCCCCCAAATGCGGCCCTACTCCAGAAAAAGGTTAAAAGGTTAACGACAAAAAATTATTCAAGGCTAACTACTCCACAAGGACGTGGTAGTCGAATTGGTGGGTAGTTCACTAAAAAACTGATTCGTTGTGGCACCAATACCGCCTTCATCTCATCAAAAAGTAAGGCAGAAGACGATTTTCGAAGGACAGGTAGACGCGAAGAAGGATAAGGGATGACCTCAATTAAGTTGCATAGAACAATCTATTTAGAATGCAAAGGCGAAGTTGTATTTATAAATGGAAAGGTTAGCCAATGGGAGAGCGGAGTGCGTCGTTGCGTCAGACCAATCATCAAAATGACGATTTACGGTGATGATTATAATGAAACATAAGTGCGATTTTCGACAGACGGATTTCTCGTGTTAAAATAAGATAAAATAACGGTGAAATCATTCTTCAGCATACACATTTTTATTCCTTTTACTTTCGCAAAGCCGAAAAGGTACTCTCGTGACTGGACTATTTTCTATCGATAACGAGGGACGAATGGTTATAGTAGCACGCAAATTGAGAAAAATAATGAAAAAATACTGAAATTTCAAGAATAAAGTGAAGAATGCTGCATAATGACAATCAGTATTTGAAGGCAATAAATAATAAAAAACAAATGCGCAGCAGTTCCAAGAATGAATTGTGGTTATCGACCCTATTTGAGTTAAAAACAGTAAAATGAACAGTAACCGTACAGGACACTTCAGAAACATGATAAAGATGGGAAGAATATTTGTTTTTTAAATTTTATAATTTCATTGATTTAGAAGCGTTGAAATGCACTCTAAAACAACCGAATAAACTAGGGATGATAAGTTCTCTAAAATATAATCCTGTATTGACACGATCAAATTAATTCCTGGTCCAAAAGTAGCAGCGCAATCGCCGTATACAATGAAAATATCCTCAGGAAAATTATGAAAAGGAGTTAAACCAAAATTAAAAAATGGTCCTTTCACTTTTTCTTTGACAATTCGAACTCATTAAAAAAAAAACAACGAAAGGACCAAAGAATAGAAGAAATAGAATGTTTTCTTACCGTTTAACGTGGTAAGTACACCGTCACAATCCGGGTTGTCCTCATGTTTCTGCAAGCTGTTTGTCCTTAACCTCCGAGATGACTTGTGACTGAAGAGAGATAAACGATACAGGTATTAAATTTCCCTCGTGGATTTACATATATACCATATCATTGCACTGTTATTCACTGGGACACGGGCAATGGCCTCAAATACAGCCATGCGCAAATTCAATATCAGTGGTACACGAAGGGCATGTCTTATGTTTGCACAAAAAATTGAAAGGTGTTTAATTTCGATAAGGAGGCATAAGGTATCTAAGTCTAATTTTCAGAAGGATACAAGATAATTTCTTCAAATTAGTTAATGAAGTTGTAGAAAAAATAGTTGTGTCTTACCTGAAGGTAACTATTACGTGTGTTTTACTTCTTCAAATTAAATGATGTATAAATTTAATTCATTAGTGAAAACAAATATATCTAAATTACAATCTAAATAAACAAAGGATTTTCCTAATAAATCGATAATATGGAGGGGGAGGATAAAAATTAAAAAAAGCAATAACTTCTTCATTGCAGAATAAGCATCTCGAATAACAAGTAGACGCATAAGGATATGGTTAAAATTAAATTAATAGTTAAAAAACTTATCGACGATTGCAATGAAACTGAAATTGGTAACCGTTTACTTATTTGAGCATAAGTGTTACATAGTGTCACATCATAATTTAGAGGAATTGAGTTCAAGGAGAGAAATATCGAAATTATATTGCATAGCAACATAGGCGGATCCAGGGGGGGGGGCACGGGGGCACGTGCCCCCCCCAGACCCTTAAAAATGTGCTAGATTTTTAATACGGTCCCATTATCATTTCGTTCGTTTTGTATAACAAGGTATCCTTGTGCCCCCCCCTGAACAAAATTCTGGATACGGCCTTGCTTGTGCCCCTCCCAGAAAGAAATCCTGGATCCGCCCCTGCATAGCAAACTTCGGAAGAAATAAGTACAAGGGAGAAATTCACTGCGATGCATAAAAAAACATTATCGTATCATCCCGATATAGAATTAAATATATAACAAAAGAAATGGCACCACTGAACAATATATCAAAATTTTGTTCTTACCGATTTCAGCGGCACCAGCGTGAGAATATCTTAGTCGACACGTTCCTCTGTTCTATTGCCTGATGATCTTGCTCTTAAGATGTCTTCATTTCTTCGGCACGTTGATATCTTGAGCCTAGGGAAAGAGCGGGTTAGTACATGCAAGGAAAATAAATGACCCTTCCCCCAAGGGATTGCATTCGCCCCATTACAATACACGGGGAGTCACCATGAGACAAGGAGGAAATTACCACTTTTCCTTCCAAGTGACACAGTTTCATCCCCGTGCACTGCAATGGTTTACAGCGCATGCTAAACCTTGGTTCGACACAAAAAACTAAAATTAACGCAAGCTAAAAGACCTAGCCTTACTCGACGCAATGATCACGACCCTAAGGGCCCAAAAGCTAACCTAGTTTTGAAGCTGGGGTCCTCTTCACGTGAAGTTCTGATGACCTAGAGCCTGGGGAGAGAGGGAGAGAATACATACAAGGAAAATAAATGACCCTTCCCCCAAGGAGTTGCATACGCCCCATTACAATACACGGGGAGTCACCATGACACTAGGAGGAAATTACCACTTTTCCTTCCAAGTGATACGGTTTCATCCCCGTGCACTGCAATGGTTTACAGCGCATGCTAAACCTTGGTTCGACACAAAAAACTAAAATTAACGCAAGCTAAAAGACCTAGCCTTACTCGACGCAATGATCACGACCCTAAGGGCCCAAAAGCTAACCTAGTTTTGAAGCTGGGGTCCTCTTCACGTGAAGTTCTGATGACCTAGAGCCTGGGGAGAGAGGGAGAGAATACATACAAGGAAAATAAATGACCCTTCCCCCAAGGAGTTGCATACGCCCCATCACAATACACGAGAAGTCACCATGACACAAGAAGGAAATTACCACTTTTCCTTCCATGTGATACAGTTTCATCCCCGTGCACTACAACGGTATTCAGCGCATGCCAAACCTTGGGTTGACACAAAGAAAACTATAACTAATGCAGGGGCCCAAATTCTTCGGGTGGTCCTCTTGTCCTGGAGTCTTCTGTCTTCTCCTCCTAAAATTGGAGGTCGCACGAATCACACGCTTCATTTCGTCGTTTGTACGATTAAATCGCAGTTTTCGCTCAAATACGCTACGTGTCGGAAATATCGCAAAGTTCGCTCGCACATCGCTCTTTTTTTTCTTTCTTCGAGCTCTATTTGTTGCTTTTTTAACTAATTACAACCTGTAATATAAACGTTAGTGCACATGCATATGAAAAACAACATTTCAATATCCAATTATACAAAAAACATTTCGAAATCAAAGAAATGGTAATGCACACATTATATCATAGGTACCTTTATGCATACATTTTCTAGTTCCCTATGCCGGCTTAATTTTGATATATTTTAGGGCATTTTTGCTGCCATACCTATTGATACCTTTCGTTTTTTGTCGACTTTTGTAATTTTGCAATTGTACTCATTATACCAATGATTCATGTGAACGTTCACTAGAGATCTCATACCAAGACCCAATTATTCGTGAGTCTATACCACTTTTCTCATATCACCATAACTCTTATTTCATGAGTTCAGGTCCATTCTCTTGAAACACTTATCTAAGAGAGACCTTATGTTAATTAATACCTTGGTATATACCATGCTCATGAGTTTTTTTTGGTTGACTCTGTGGAGGAAAACAAATTATTCACGGCATTACAGAAATAACTTAATTAAATAGAAAAAAGAACTTCAGCAATACGCAGCGTCCTGCACATCACTGCAAACCCAGATTTGGATAGGAGTTCCAACTTCCGCACACGCGTTCCATATTAGTAGTGGTAGATAAATATTGTGTATCCTCCTTTGTTGTCAGCATTTGTAATGCTTCAGATAATTGCACTTTCTTTCCACTCCTGATAAATACTTTTCTTCATCCACCCTGAAATAAATAAAAAGTAAAAATTTAATTGGAAATATTAAATTAATTCGTTCATTTAAAATTAAGTGAATCACCATATAAATTATTAATTCATCAGAGTTATACGCCAAATCTTTATTGCCATTTCATTCTAGCTTCCTTATAAATTTTTTTCCAACATCCGTTACGAGTTCTCGTTAGTTTAATTAAATCGATTTCTGTAATTTATGAAACTATAGATCAAGTCCGAAAAATGAAGGACGCCTTTTCCTTCGCATAGCATATTTTTTACAACGATTTTCTTAACTTACTTTCGAGTCTGTTTGTTATGGTGGAATTTTGTTTCTCAATTTTAACCCACTTATCGACTAGCTAGAGCAATGTAACTTTATATCTATCTCAGATCTTGATGAACTAAAAAATAACTATAACGTTACATGCGCCCACTGTTTTTCGTTTTGATCGTAATCATTCTCATAAAGTATATCACCATTTGAGAAACAATTCATATCGAGACCTAGATATGGGCAGAGAAAATGTTTTTTTTTTCTTTTTAGTAGGCGAGAAAAACGTTGTATTTAAATTTATAATATTATTAATTCCTTTGCTCAATTCCATCATTCAATTTCTATAGTCTTTTATGACGCCTGGCATTAAAACACGTATATAATACAAGTTTTGTAACAATAGCTGTAAAAATTTATCAGAAAAATAAGGTTTACTTCTACGATGGTGAGAAATGATAATATCTTAAGTAATCAACTCATGCTATGCGTTATTTTCTTTTCTTTGCAAAAGAATTATTGAGAAGAACATAAAAATCGTACTTGATAACAAATTTCAACGTAAGTTATGATTAAATATTGCCACAGATAAGACATCAGGCGTGAAATATAAACCTTGAGTCAATAATGTATTTATTTGAAATATCGCGGCACAGACATATGATGAGTTTCTTGGTCCTCTGAGGTGATTTTCTCACGCAGTGCGAATTTATTCTTGAAAAAAAAAGGAACTATAATACAAAGTGATTGGTCACCGGCTGATCTGACGATAGTCCTTTTCTTATAAGAGTTGGCAAGTGGAATAAATCCTTTTTTCCGGAGATTACTCCGATAAATATTCTAACGATATACAGCTCGTGACAAATTCAAGTAGAATTAATGAAATGCCAAGTTAAGAGTGGAGCAAATCGATATACGGTAAAAAATAAGAATGATTAAGATGTATTAACCCAGAAAGTAACGAGGAAGTGTCGAACTAATCTTAGGATTGTTGAATCATGATGGTGATGATAAATTAGCATTCTATTTTGATGACAGAAATGTGTAGTAAGTGAGAGATCATTTATAATATAAGACGCGTAAAGATGGACAGAAATGAAGAAAAATCCCTCGAGGAAGGCCAGGAGTGAAGTCACTACTTTAGGCAGATCAAGAATTACAAGAAGAAGAATAAATTTCCTCTCGTATTTCTTGATCTGCTGAAGAAGTAGAGGAAGAAATATCTTCAGGCAATGAAAGAAACTGACTTGGGATAGGGAATATGATAGTTCTAAAGTATACCAATCAGAATTTCAAATACTATAGATATTGAATATTAATTATTATGTTATAACCGACAGAATAATAAACTTGGAACCCTCATAGTTTGTGCAAAATTAGGCTAATACTGGAACCATGTCCGGAAGGTTGGAAAAAATTAATTATGGAATTTTGAACGCATAGGAGCCACTCTACAGCTAGGAGAAAAATTATGTTAAGACATTTTAATCCTGGATAGCTGATTCCAGTGGGAACCAAAATTACTAATGGTGTTGAGGGGGAAAAAGCACCATTTTCACACCACAGATACTTAGAGCCAAGTGCTTCAATTGCTTCAATTCGTAAACAAAAGCTGCAACATTTAATTCCAACGGTTCGTCTCACTACCTCAGTCAACTGGCATAAAAGTTGTCCCCGATTTTCCGACTTTTTAAAGGCCGAGTACCAATTAAGGGGGTACTACTAAGGTTAAAAAAGCACCCACGCTATCAAATTAGCCGCGATCAAACTCATTACTTGGCTAAATATGGTATTATGTGAAAAGGGTACATTTAATGCATGCAAAACTGTGATTTTGATTCGATATAGAAGAAAACGTACACTTCCGTAATTTCCCAAACTTCGCTCAAACTAGCATCGACATTGGTTTCAACGGATAACCGTAATTCTCGAGGTGTGGAACACCAGCAGAGTACCAAAAATATATATAAATATTACAGTTGGGGTGGGAAAGCAAAGATTCTGGAGGTTTGGGACAAGGTAATGATGAGGATATACACTGTATATGACGCCCAAACACGTTTACCAAATACCAATTAGTTTAGACGTACAAAATTCAGGGCATGGTAAATGGACAACGGACACAGAAGAGGATATTATAGGCTGAGGGGAAAGTTATTAAGTGCCTAGGTCAGTTATAATTGATTACTTTGAGAAAGGTAAATTCATAGCAACGGTGAGCAGAAATCAGAAAAATGAGGATATAAATGGCCGAGGGGAAAGAAATGCTGGGTGAATAATGAATGATTCCTTTGAGGGAGGTGGCAGTGACTACAGTGAGCAGAAATCGTAAAAATGGCCTTTTAACCTCAAACCTCGGTAAATAACTATCGTTCGTAGTTAGAAGACCATGTGAGATTAACTAAGTATTAAAAATAAAAATAAAAATACTTTGTGTTCTGCCAGGGCGCAGCCAGGTATTAAGGCTGGGGGGTTTAGGTGTAACTAATACCGGGATGTATGGAATACCCACCAGGATAATTGGTAGGTGCGAGATCAATGAATTGCGGAATTTTAAGATAAACGGTTAAAAATGGTGAATATTACGGCTTTCTGAGGGATATTTTATTAATCCTCACACTATTGTCTTAGTAATATCAACCCAAATAAGTAAAATGGATTAAACTAAAACATTTCTCTAAGTTCTGGGTGGTTTAATACCCAAAACACCTCCCACCTCGCAGCGCCACTTTTATAATGTTTAAAAAAAATTCCAGCAAATTAAAGCTGATCCTATTTTTTATATTCAAAGTCTTGTTACGCCGCTTTAAGTTATTGTGAACAGGTAGACGCTCTTCTCAAGTTTTCAGCAACGTACGTCAAATTAAGACAAGCTCAGATGTTGCCCTAACGAGGACTAAAGCGGCGGCGAGGTCATTCATTCAAAGTTGAGATCATCGGTTGCCGCACCTCAAAGGAGGGAGCTTGCACATAAATATATTGAGAAATGAAGGACGTGGAAGGCAGGTAATCGGTCGGATGGGTATTTGGGCAAGTAAAGCTTGCGAATACAAATAAATAAAACATCAAAGAAATGGGGCTGGATCCGTTAAAAAGTTAGGTACTACGGGGGAACAGACATCGCTGTACAGCTTTGGTACGAATTTTGCTGGAGGCCACTGATGATTCAGTGGCTACGTTCTATGCTTAGATATCGTGAAACATGGAGGATAGAAATCAATCAATAGTTACGCAGAGGACAGTGAAAGAACCGAACTATATTTTCATCTGGGGCAAAACGATATAGTAAGAGAGATAATTAACTGAACGGATAGGTATCGTAATTCGGCTTCTTGCGAATAGTTAAGTTTTATTCTAGAAAAATGGGCCACCATTAAACACCCAAAACACACTTTAAATACACTGAATACACTTCTCCAGATTAAGGTCGACATAATGCAAAAATCGAGCAATATCTTTCGATCGTGCAGAAACAATACAATAAGAGCGATACTTCTCCGAACGGTATATTAAGTATAGGAATTCGCATTCCTGCGAACAAATAAATAGTTTTTGGAAGGAATAGGCCATCAATCTTCACCCACGACATACACGTGAATCTCTCCTACAGGTTAAGGTTTATTCAAAGTCTTGTCACACCCGCCACGCGCCTGTTCGGGCATCTTGCGGTGTAAAAAGCTACATTAAGATTTTTAAACAAACAATTAAATAAGAGATATAGAACGTCATCACTTCTGCTCGACCTTTCATTTTTCTCGATTTCCTCGAGTGTTATCTCTTGCAAACTTAATATTACAAAAAATTCTAAAAATATCAAGAGATTGTAATAACCCTTATCAATATACTTCTGTGCATAGTTAAATACACTAAAGGATGAAGTTCGCCATGAAAAAATATTTGACTTAGTCGCGATCCGAACCCGGATCTTCCGATTGCCGGTCAGGCGTGCTAATCAGTTCCACCTCCAAGCCATTTTCTCAGTGCGAACTTCGGGATGGGTTTTAGCGAACAAGATGTTGACGTCACAAGTCCACACTGTGGCACATGTGGCGAGGGTCGTGCTTACTAAGCCACTGTCGGGGTGAAAAACCCTAATTTTTTCGCTGGTCTGCGACGACGAATTTCAAAGCACTGCAGTAACAAGTGACTTTGTACGCAGTCACGCGCACGGGTGAAAAGTTAAATACACCAAATGATGAATACTTTACTTAGCCGGGATTCGAATTCGATTCATATTTTCTCACGGCGAACTTCATCCTTTGGTGTGCTTAACATTGCACCCGTGCGCGTGACTGCGTACAAATTCACTTGTTCCCGCGGTGCTTCTGTACATAAAATCCAACATTTAGCATCGATAGTTTTCCTGCACCGCTTGTATAAAAACGAAATAGCTGTGATCAAATGAAATCAAGGGGAATGCTTTGTATTTCAATTGTCACGAAGAAAGAATTAGTATAATGCGATTTGATGATGACATTGCAGTTACAATCGAGACATAGAATGATTTGCAGAAGATTTTGACAAATATGGAAAGGACAATGGGTAGATATCAGCTGAAAATCAACAGAAAGAATACTAAGATGCGTTTAGCATACAGCGAAAGAGGAGGCAAGGACAAGTATTAAACTAGGACTACAAAATCATGAAGAGGTGAAAGAGCTTTGTGGCGAAAGACGAAGCAAGGAAGAAATAGTCAGTAGAATAGCACAGGCGAAGCTGGCTTTCCACATAGAACAAAGAATCTTCTTACAGCTGAGAATACAAGCATAGAACAAGGAAATTATCAAATGCTACACATGGGGAATGTTTCTCTATGGAAGCGAGGCTTGGACGTTGACAGCAGCAGAGAAGTTATGAGTGGTGGCATTCGAAATATGGTGGTAATGATGACGATAAAATGCGTATACCGTGTAAGTAATGAGGAAGTGCTGAGAAGGGCGGGAGAAAAGAGATTTATTTCTGAAAACCTCAAGAAGGAAACAGGAAAAATTAGTTGGTATCATTGTGAGAAATAATGGCAAGATGAAAACAATCGTAGAAAGACTAGTTGGAGGGAAGAAAGGCAAGCCACTAGCTCGAATGAGTTACATTGGGCATATTATGAAGGATGTAAAAGAAAAGGAATACGTCGTTTTGAAAAACGCTAGTGGATATGCGAGAAGAATGGAGAGCTACATCTATTTAATCCTACGATTTTTGTCTAGCTATGATGATTTTCCCTGCGGTAAAATTTTCGCGTCTAAAGAGAAGTCGAAGATAGGTCTGGCGCTATCCGACGACTTAACTGTATGAAAGCTTCTGCCTTGAGTCTGCAACCGGTCGAGATAATGGCAAACTCATATGTTCCCACGAGTAGAGGTTCATTAAATTCCCCATCCTCACGAAAAAAATCCGTGGATACGACTCAAGTTCATTAGCAAAGTAATAAAAAGGACGTGACGGACCTATAGCAACGCTTAGCCGGATTCCAGCACCCGCCTTACAGTACGGGAGAACTTACAAGAGAAGCTGTTACCTGCAGTTTTAAAATCATTGCGTGCTTCGAATATGAATCTTTTTTTACGCAATATACACATTAAATTGCAGTTAAATCACAACTTTCGGTAGATAAGCGTCATAAGGGTTGCAATTAAATGTAAATTATGAACTACTACGGGATTATAACACAATTAGGACTAAAAGATGATTGTTTGCACGCGATAATCCAGAAAATCGAAACCAAATGTTTACGCATATTTCTTGGCTCGAACACAATGGTTTAAGACTGTTCATTTATTCAATATGTTATTACTTCTGTAAGCTCATTATCACCAATCACTAAGTATTAATAATAATTCAAGTGGGGATAGGATTGCATTCGTCAAGAGGTTTGATATTTCGCTCATTTAAATAATTATCAATGGGGAACTTGCATGAATTTTTTTATTTCACCGGCGGACATAAAGTTTGTGATTTCAACAAAGAAAACAGCATGTAAATATGAGTTTTCCTTCGCGAGATATTCAATGATAAATATAACGAATGTTAAAGCGTGCCAAAAACACCCTCACCCCCAAGCCACTGCCGACGAAGCCTCGATGACATCAAAAGTCCCTAAACATCATACGAAGCAATTGTTGTGATTGTTTGTAATAGAGTCCAGCAGTTGTGAGAGCTTCGTTTGTGAGACGTGTTGATTATTTTCTATTTTAAGCAAAATATTTGACGATAGTGGCTCGGAAGCCCTCATATTTTGTATTATTTATAATACTAATATCTGAGTTAGGGCATAAAATATAAAACTGGAGCAGTTAAACCAAAAATTTTATAATACCTAAATAACATCGTTGTAGGAGTCGGAGTCACGGCAGTTGGAAGGGGAATACGTTAATTGTAAGTTGATGTTATCGACGGCATGTCATTCGTTTAAGCATGTAATTAGAACAATTTTGATCATAAGAAAAATTCCAGCAAATGCAACTTTTTCTCGCAAATTGAAGACATCTAGGAAATTTTTTTATGCCAAAATAGTGGTACTTTCAACGTGACATCTCCAGTTAAGCTACTGTTAATAAACACAGTGCCAGTAGTTGTAATCCACTTAAGTTAAACAAGGTTGAAAAATATCGGCCAAGAGTTGTTTGTGTTCCATCGTGATTGAAGTGTAAAAAGTGCTATTACGCTATCAATAAATGTCTAGCAGAAGTGTAAAAATTGTCAGTGGCGTGTTAACCTCAGTTATTAACCGTAGATATGACATTTCACGATCAAGCTATCAAAATCAAAACAGTGTGTGAAGTTTGCTATTCTATTATTTCAACGAAAAGTAGTGAGAAAAGTCACCAGCATGGGCTAATTTAAGGCTTTACATCAGTGAATAAATAGTTGTTTTCATCATAACGAGCTCTGTTATTGTAAGTTGTACGTGAAGAATATTAGAATGTGACAGTGACTTCAGTTTATCATAAGAGTATTTGCCTATTTCCCACTATATTTTTATGGTATATGCTAGTATATTGTTTATGGATTTACCTATATTATTGAAAGAGGTTGTAGCTTGTGTGTGTGCGTTGGCAGCGGAACCGATTCGCGATCTCACGTGTGGATTGTGTACAGACTGTTTTGCAGTGAATTCGTACCGTAGGACTACCATCTCCGCTAATACGGCGCGCCGCGGCGTTGCCAAATTCAACAGCACAGCCCGTAAGCTAACGATCGTTATCCTCCTGTATTACAAGTTTCTTTTACATGTCGATTTGCCGTCGACGTATAGCAATAATTTGTCATTACAAATTCCATGAGGGTCGTGGTATCAATTTTTGGTGTGCTAAAAAAGGCTGGTGTCCTAACACCCCCTGCCACACGCCTTTAAGGCGGCGTGCGGGGTATTATGTAGATGTGGATGAATTTCAGGTGTACTATTCGATCGAGCGGTAACGTTATCATCAATATTTCTGATAACTAAAACATACGAAGTGAAACGCTTGTACTTCATCCCGATGTCGCATTATTAATACCGCAAGTAATAATCGTGGCACAATAGCAATAGGAAAACTTGCCCAAGTACAACAGAACAGAATAAAGTGACGATGAGCGGCTAAATACTCCCTCAAAACAAATTTTGCATCATGCGCTCAGCGTATTATCTAACTCCCTACGGTTGTATAGGTACCTATGACGTCACGCCTGACTTCGGCGACGCTCGGGTGTCTTCGCGCAGTGGACGGCTCAGAAAATTTTTTCTCGATTTTAAAATCAATTTTTAAAATTTATTTTGATGATAAATGGAGAAACTTTAGGTATTATTGCGAGCTAATGTATCCATTTTACTTATTCAAAATAGTTTTTAGAGCAATCGACGACCCATGCTAGTTCCCCATTGACATATAGGGCACATTTCCCCCCTCAATGTGGTGTTCACTTCGGGAATGACATCAATAAAATCAAAGAGAAGTCTACAAGAGACCATGAACTCCATTCGTTAACCATTCACTCCTGCAAAAATTGAGAAACCTCAACTTTTCCTGTTCTGTTTTAAATAGCTCCCACTCACATCTTGAAAATCGAACTCGGGTAATACTAGGAGCCAACAGCAACAGAGAGACTTGATGTACTTAATTTATCTCCCTCGAATTGCGTCTAAACTAGCATTACGCTCAGGCGGATCGGGCTCGTACCTAGTTGATTTGTCTGAAATGGTGAATTGTAACCGACTTCAAAAAAAAAAACGCTATAAGGAATAAAAATTGCAATGTAAATGGCCTAGTAATGTAAGTGGATCTCATGATGCAAGACTACCAGAACAATCCCAAGCAAGAAGTGAAACAATAGCTTGTGCGGAAAATAAAAAAGTTATCCAAAACGCGGAGGTATTTTATGTTTTTCAATGGTTTCCCAAGATATTAGGATATTGGTGCCAAATACAAATAGCCTACGTCACTCATCGCCTGTGGTTAGTTTTCTGGGTTAAAGTTTTCGTGGTACAAACTTTTTTAACGTTTAATTTCGTTAAACTTTTTCCTATAAAAGAGGCTTGTGTATATGTTATTCGGAGTATTGAAAGCGAGGGGGAGGCCTCGATGTAGAGGAGGGAGGTGGTCGGTGAAGAGCGAAGGCTGAGACGGTGGTCACATACAATTAGAACGGTATCGCATTTGATGGACACCAGTCAAAATGAGGATTCACAGGCGTGACTTGGTACACCAGAGCTCTTATGTCGGATATAATTGGTCGAATGGGTAGATTTCGTTTATGGATGTTGACCAGACTATTCAGATGCATTTCCTCCGCGTTAAGTGGATAACAACTCTAGTCGAAAATGTCTATAGCTTCTGCGAAGGCCTTGTCAACATCATCACCATAAGGTGTCGATCAGACGATTGGTTTGACGCAGCTCTCCACCCAATTCCCTGTTCATCTCATCTTAAAACTAGAAATTCTTTAGTTTAACATAATTCGACAGCTACTCTGTTAATCTCATCCGAGGCCTCCTTCTGCCACTCTTTTGATCCACTTGTCCTTAAATGGTTGCGTTCAGAAAACTCGACAGTAGCGGAACCGGTGAGATCTTTACTACGGATACAGAAAAAACTGAAGGGGGGGGGGGGGGGGGAGGGGTGCAAAAGATATTTTGAGCTGCGTATACTTTTATCGTAATGAAAAGTAATCAAGTTACGTGTAAAAATTAATATATTATTATTTAAACTGATTATACGCGTATAAAAGACAATGCTATCTTATGATATAAAAAAATTACAATTGTCGTTCCGCAATGTTTGGTAATGCGGGCAGCCCCGCAAGGGGGGGGGGTGGCGTGCGCCCCCACCCCCCCCAAAACTTAATTCTTACAAATTATTCATAATTTCATCACCTCATGCTTTCAAAATTGCCAAGGATTAAACAGACACTACATTACCGCCCCTTTTTGAAAGTGTCTGCTATTCGGTCACGTGACAGATCACTACTCAGCAGCTGTTCAGTATATCACTACAATCACCGATCGCTCACCGGTGAGGGATCGCTTGATCCCGGTGATTATCTGCCGAACGCGACCAATGATGATTTACATCATACCTACGTGTTTCCTAATAGGGTTGATTAAATTTTCTCATCGCCTTCCATAGGCTTTGAGGAGACCTCTGTCCTACTCTTCTTAAGACTGACTCACTATTCACACGATCTATCCATTTGGACTATTTGAAAGCTTCAGGCCTCGACTTCTCAGCTGCTGTCATCTTAATGTCATCGCAACCGGTGGCGCCGACTCCATGGGGCCTGAGGGGGCCCGAGCCCCCTCAAAAATTCGTTTTGGGTGTGATTCAAAAGTGTGTCAGGCTTGTAGATTTTCTCCGGAGTGCCCAGATATCGAGATTCAAATTATCAGGGTTCTAATTTTGATCATATAACTCTTCTAAAATGCTTAAAAAAACTTATAACTCGCTACTTATAAAATTTCCTGGGGCAAGATCCCCGGTTTGGGCCCCCCCAATATTTTTTTGTGAGTCGGCATCCCTGATCGCAACCATAAAAAATTTATGCTCCTAATTTAAGTTCTAATGAATTTCTTCCCTACTTCAATGCTTATATTACTGGCAGTTTAGGTACTGCACTTTTTTGGAAATGCAGCGTTTGCCTGGGTTATTACACTGACGCGCCCGTTGATATCATGGTGTGGTAAAACTCTGTAGCTCGCTATCTTCTCCCATAATTTCTTCCCTTAATCCTCCGACGGTTGTCTCTTCAGCCAACACTTCAGTGAGTAAACAACCTCCAGCGCTTTGGACACCACTACCTGGAGATCACTGACTGATAATATATATTCACTGCGGAAGCTAAACTTCCTTTCGACCTTCCACATTCTGTATTATTTGAACACATTTATCTTCAAATTTTATGAGAATTTGGAGTAGGTTAAGCATTCTCAGAATTTACCTATATTTCAATAAAATTGCAGTCGGAGAAATACCAAAACAATTCGCACAATCTGACGTGTGTACGAAGGCGCAGTCAAAATTGCGTCGTTTAAAGCGGTGAGTTGCTAGAACACATGCGGGAATGCGTGGACGTGAGATGGCAAAATAGCCCGTTCTAATTACTTTCATACATTCGCCTTTTTAGAAATTAATGCAGTTCTAACCTGCGAAATTCCGTGACCCGTGCAAAACGGCCTTAAAGGCACCTGAGGATTGCGGTAATTTGTAACTGTGGCCGTGTTTCATGCCTCTCAGAGAAAATGTAGAGTTAGAATTAGCAATGAACTTTGTGAAATGGAATGCCACCAAATCAGATAAACCAATGTTACATTTACGTTACATTTATGTTACATTGACGAAGTGACATTTTAGCCCGTTGAGCTGAATGGTATGTTACAATTTGGAAGCAGGGGCACCACTACAACCATTAAAGAAAAATTATTGAGGAAATATTAATTGCAAAATACAGGTTTTATTTGGTATATGTAAAACATTAATCGGTTTAATGTCCTTTATGTGTAAGTTTCGAAAACAAATTAATTAAATAAATCAATTCTAAGCAATTATTTTTGCAGTTTCACTTGAAAAAATTAAGGGCGTCCCCAAAATACACTTCTACCTTCCTAAACATATAATCTCAAGTTGACATGCTATACGAAGATAATCAAGGAAATGTATTTTAGCTATATTTATCAAGATGCAAAAAACAACCTCAATTGTATTAAAATACCTATACTGGGACGCAAGTCATAGAAATTTTAAGAAATGTCAGTAAACTTTCCACAGTGATCATCAAAAGCCATAAATCCGAAGATTGGCTTGACACAGCTGTCCTATCCCCTTTCCTGTCTGCTAATATGTTCATACTTGCGTATGTATTCTACATTACATTTCTGATGAACTCATGAATTTAACTCACTCTGAGAAATCGGCTACAATTCACCATTTCAGACAAATCAACAAGATGGGTGCCCGATCCGCGTGAACACCATACTAGTGTAGAGGCAATTGAAGTGAGGTACATGAAGTGAGTACGCCAAGTAGATCTGTTGCTGTTGGCTTCTAGTACTGCCCGAGTGTGATTTTCAAGATATGAGTGTAAGCAATTTAAAACAGAAAAGGAAATGTTGAGGATTCTCAATTTTTGCAGGAGTGAATGGTTAACACGGACAAATTCTTTACTGAAATAAAAGATAACTACAATAATTACCATCCTACGATCCATTGCGCAGCGGATATCCTCAGTAACTTAAATCAACGCGGATTGCGCACTGAACAGGGGCGGCTATTGATGGCTCATGATAGGGCCCTCCTTACCAATTTATTCTGTGGGTTTCATACCTCGCAAATAATTTAGGAAATTGAATGCCCGGAAATGGATTTTGACGCAATTCAGGCTCTTAAAAACTAGATAAAAGTTAATGAAAAAATAGGAATTTCGTGAGTAAAACTGTATGAACAGCGAGAATTTTACACCTAATGATTAATAAAATAATATGGTTCAGTTATCTATTTATTGAACTTCTTCTTGAAACTGCACAGAAATCTAAAAAAATATCTCTAAAATAACCTTTTCGAAAAAACTTAAAAAAAAGCTCTTATCTTCAGACACCTTTATTTTTATTTATTTTTTATGTTATATTTTTATACTATGTTGTAAATATGGAAACTAATGACGACGCAGAATTTCATAATTTCAAACAGAACTTTCCTTCAAGTAATCTGAGTCATTTATATAACACCTTTCATATACCTACGATTCACCATAGAAACGAGCGTTGTGTGGGCCCCTTAAGCTCGTGGCCCTTGAATAGCCGACCAGCCGACCTGGCTTCACCGCCCCTCGCACTAAAGCCTTCAAGGAAACTGGAGTGAATGAGCCTACTTGGCAGAAAGGCAATCAGTCACTTGGCGATGAACAATTTTCTCAAGAGCTTAACGTAAGGCACATAGAATCGACATTGGCCGGAATTCAACAGGGGAGGAGGACTTTCGGACTTTGTTGACGGGTCCAACGAGTGCGTTTACCATATTCTAGGAAAAATTGAGTTGGATACAGAATAGTTGAAGATTTCAAGCAGTTATGATGACAATTTTCGGGGAATTTACGAATGAATAAATTTGAAAATCCATCAACCCCTGATGAGTGGGTTAGGGAACTTAGGGGGCTTAGTGAGGGGGGAGGACACCGGTGGGTCCACAACCCCCCTCCACCCGAAATATAAAAACATAATTACTTTCCTTCATAAAAGAAAACAAAATATTGAAAAATCATAAATTTACTAAGGGCTTATTTCAAAAATGAAGTTTTTTCGATAATGACAAGTGTTAAAATTAGTTTAAAACCCTCTACTTATTACTCTATTTTTTTTTATTCCCCCCCCCCCTGTTCCCCACTCCTCCGAAATAAATTCCTGGCTACCCCACTTAAATGAGCCATATACTCTGAATAGCATTTAAAGAGTAATATATTGCAAATGGAAACCTTAATTATTCAAGGGCACGAGAATACTATCAAAAGAGGTAAAGAGAAGGCGTTTATTTGGATTACGGGAAGCAGAAATGAAATACTGATTTAGTTCATAACCGATAACTTCAGGCTTAACTGTGTGAAACCTTTCTTTTACGGAAAATGAAAGAAAAAACGTTGTTCGGTTCCCTAATTTATATTCGATAAAACACGACCCGGGTTTCATAATAGAGTTAACCAAACGATGCCACTATGTTATGAAACCGGGTCGTGTTTTCTCAAATATATTGCGTCGTTTCCGCACGGCATTCGGAGCCTCCTTCGTGGACCTTAGGCCGGCAATCCGGTAGTGTCGGACCCCTATGAACCCATCCGGAGTCCATTACACGGCCGAGTCAGCTAGCTGTGTAGCGAGTAGCATGTTTGAGCATTATTATAGGTCTTTTTATAGTAGTGAGTAGGGCAGAGTATTGATATTATAGTGGGTTGATAAATGAAGGGGTAAAATTTAAAAGATCTCATAGGCAAAAGTTCCTTCCAGAAATGAGAATAGAGTAATAGAAAGAAAAAAAGCGTTTCAGAATCAGGGTTACCGATTTACAATAATACAGGTAATAACATTAAGTATGAGAAACGTCAGTTGAGTCATACTTTCAAAGGCAGTCAAGGGTCAAGTCATTTTAATGGCGAGGCAATAAAATATGCATTTCCATTTATCGGCGGTATAGAGCCTAAAAATGGTCTAATCGACTAGAACGAATCACAAACAGTCCCGAATCGCAATAATACAAGTTCCGAAGTAATAATTGTGGCTGTGGTTAATTGCCGTAGTTTAAGAAATACGATTCTCGAATTCCACGTTATAATTCATAGTACAAAGTGATTATTGGAACTGGGAGTTGGCAAACAGATGATGATTCAGACAATGAGAAATCCTCAAAATCGTTCACCGTTTACCGGAAAGATAGAATTAGGTAATCGAGCTGGAGGCGGAGTATATATTGCTGTAAAGATTTCAATCGTCAGCAAAGCGGTAAACGTAACTGAGACCAGCGTTGAAACTGTGTGTTGTTCAATTAAATGCCCAATATTCAAAACTATATTATTATGCTCGTATTACAGACTACCCAACTCAGATATAACATGAATTTTGGATTTTGAAGCCCTAATAAACAGCTTACCATTCAAGTATCACGAAATAAACTTGATTGTTCGTGGAGATTTCAACGTTTCAACCTTTCATAGATTTGCAGACTCATAGCTTTATTCCTGGTAGGAGGGATAAAGTGATTTGAGAGGCGTTATTACACACTTTTACATTAAATTATTTGTTTCAAATAGCATCCATACCTAACAGAGGAGGACGTATTCTTGATTTATTAGCGACAAATATACCTCATCTTGTAATAAACGTGGGCGCCGTCGAAGGAATAAGATACCATAGGGAAGTAACTACAAAGTTTTCTCTAAATATCGCTGAAAATTTTAAAAAAGAATGTAATGTTTTAATTTTTGAAAGAGCTGATTTTGATGGATTTTAACAGTCATTTGAAAAATGCTTTCCCCGCGTTTCAAGAATCAATAGTAAAGTTAAAGGAAGAAACCCTAATAAACAGCTTAGCATCCAAGTGTAGTGAAAGAAACTTGATTGTAGGTTGAGAGTTCAACGTTTCAACCTTCTATAGATGTGGAGACTTATAACTTCTTCCTGGTAGGGGGGGTGGGATAAAGTGATTTGAAGGCGTTATTATACACTTTTACATCAAAGTCATTGTTTAAAATAGCATGCGTACATAACAGAGGAGGAAGCATTCTTGATTTATTAGCGACAATTATAACACATAAGGTAACAAACGTGAGCACCGTCGAAGAATATAAATGACCATTGGTAGTAGCTGTAAAGTTTTCTCTAAATACCGCTGAAAATTTAAAAAAAGAACGTAAAGTTTTTATTTTTAAATGAGCTGATTTTGATGGGTTCAAGAGACATATGAAAAATGCTTTCCCCGCGTTTCAAGAATCAATAGTAAAGTTAAATGTAGATGGTACTTGGAAAGTTTTTCTTTCGCTCGTAACTTCGGGAATAAATAGCTACATCCCTAGTAAAACAAAAAAGAAGGTAGCGAACCGAGATGGTATGACGCGGATGTGAGAAAATCATTGAGGCGACAGAGAGCGTGCCATGCTAAAATGAAAAACGTCAGCACGGATTCATCCGCTAATGAACGCGAGTTGATGATAAAAAAATACAGGTAGTCTAAAGCCGAGACCATGGAAGTGTTAAGGAATGCATTCACGAATTTTCAAAGAAAATCACTAACAGAGCAGTTACGGGATAACCCAAAAGCATTTTGGTCTTATTTTGATTATGTTCAAGGTAAAAGTTCCACCGTAGGTTCGCTGAGAAATATTAATGGAGATATGTTGACAAACAGTTCCGATAAAGCCAATTTATCAAATTCCTACTTCAAGAGCATGTTCACCGAGCCATCTGAAACTCATCCGAGACTGTTGATAATCTCTGCACACGAAAGATGCGCCTATTGACATTAGTGCGCACGGATTAGAAAATATGTTGAAATAGCGGAGTCCAAATAAATCACCTGGGCCAGACGAAATCCGGTCTCGCGTTATGGAGAACTAGCCTCAGAAATTGCCCCTTCTTGCAGTAATTATTCAGTAAATCCACCAAGAAACACGAACTTGATTGGAAAATCGCTAGTGTAACGCCAATATTCAAAAGTGGAGACAGGGAACAGCCATTTACTTTAAGACCGATATCTTTAACATCCATCTCATGCGAAGTCCTTGAACACATTGCAGTAAGCTCGGCAATGCTGCCTACAATGCTTGCGCAAAACTTGTTAATGAGAACTCAACATGGATTCAGGAAAAGTAGATCATACCAAACCCAGTTAGCTCTTTTGGCCCACGGTATTTTAGTCAACGGCGAGGGCAACATTCCAGCAGACGCGATTTTTCTTGATATCAAAAAAACATTTGATAAATAATAATTATTATAAACGTCTTTATTTGGCGAAATTGGGACTAGAATGTCCCATCTTCCATGCAACCCCTAAATTACTTTATGGAAAGTTAATAATAAAATGAAATCTTACGGCCTAGATGAAGATGTAATTTCCTGAATAAGGGAAATTTTGAGCGACCGCGGGCAAAGAATAGTATTAGAGGGTGCAGTGTCCAACGAGATTAGAGTCACTTCTGGCGTCCCTCAGGGTAATGCCATAGGCCCACTTCTATTCCTTCTTTATATGAACGACATTGGTGAAATAGTACGCAGTAAGCTACGAATATTTGCAGACAACCGTGTAGTTCACAAAGTAAATCCGTTCCAGTAAATATGGGGATGAACTAACGAACGACCTTGCTCCTGTCCTAGTAAACTACTATATATGAATCCAATTTAATGCTGCATGCTCATAATTGCTCACCCCCTGCCAAACACCCTTGTGGTGGCTCGCAGGTAATAATATAGATGTAGATGTTATGAAAACCGGGTCGTGTTTACTCAAATATATTAGTGAACCTAACAAAGTAAATTCCACATTATTTCATTCAACGAATTAATAACGATGTTCCAATAAGTAACGCCCGTGTTCAATGTTCATGGTGAAACATAAAACCAAGTAGCGTACCAAACTTTTTTTTTATTTGCTGTCAACTAGTTTCAACGTCTATATCGTCATTATCGGGACACGCTGTTTGTCTCGATAATGAGGTATAGACGTTGAAACTAGTTGACAGCAAATAAAAAAAATTGCCGAACAGTACTTGGTTTTTGTTTCACCATGAATACTTATGGTAATTTCTAATACTTAAATATAAACTCCAATACGTAATCTCTATGTAATTCTAGGAAGGCTAAGTTATACTTAAAGCTCTCTATCAAATTTCACGTGGCCAATCTCAACACGTATTTCAATAGCTAGTGCTTAAAATTATAAGTGATTCCTGAGTACGCCAATATTTTATCATGCATATATCGAATTTCCACCATGTCAAGCCTGAAACGAGTACATACGAGGCACAACATATCCAGAAAAGAAATTCTGCAACATCTACAGAAATATCTGTGGAATATAGAATATTCTTCCATTTCTGTATGAACAGTGAAGGTTGTCCAGGTTCCGCTATAAAGCACGACCTTCTTGGCCTTGGAGTAAGCGTGTACCCTCCCCCTCCTACTCCCATTCCCCTCCCCCTTGATAGTTCAGCGGATAGAATACCACAGGGATATCAAAGGGTAGCGGCCGAAGAGCATTCGACGGCAGCAACGAGGGCAACGTTTGAAACAAGAATGGCCTAAACAAACCCGTCCTTAGAACTGCCAAAGCTTTTCAAAAGACTAAATAACCACGTCGACTCTGATGGTCAGCTTCTCTCTTCCGCAAAATTCATGTAGCAAAGGTGTGAGCAAGCAAATTACAATTATTTAACCGTATTTACAACAAAAATTTTAAGAATATTAAGTTTTATTTTCTAATTATGGAAGTAATGCTTATTAAAACCTCTTAATCTGAAAGTATGTGACACAGGAATTCCAATTTGAATATCTTCGGAAAAACAATAAAGTGACAATATGTACTATAAACGTTCTATGAAGTGACTAAAAGCTTAAAAAAACAGCCGGATATGTTATTTAGTTGTTACACGCAAACACCTATAGCAAGGATCTCTTAAATATACAGAATCCGGAACTGATTTAAAATATAAATGTATTTGAAAGAATTGAATGATTAAGTTAGGAGCCATTGATAAAGTTTACTGTAGATACCTACCATCGCAAGGAAATATCGAAAGCTGTTTGCGTTGCAAAGAAAGGAGCTCATTTCAACAGATTTTCCGTCAGTTTCTACAAGAAAATACTATTAAGATTATTAATGTTGTCGAAAGTCGTAGAACAAATAATAACAATAAGTAACATCGGGACTTAAACGTCTTAATGCTCCGAAGGAACCAATCTACTGATTCACCAAGTGCCAACATACTCAGAAAATCATTCGTCAAGCGTATTCAGAAGACGTTAATGTTGATAACGAATACACAACTGTAGTTAGATTTAAAAAGCCATTTCTGAAACAAGTTAACTATGCAAAGGAAAATCCGTCGCCTATATCTTAAGAATTGCGTCAAAAAATCTGAACGCATAAATTTCAAATAATAATTTTCGGTATATTCCCTGGAATTGGAAAAGTTTTAAGAACTCTCTATTAAAGGAGGAACAAGCCAAATAAAAATATCGTCTGTCCTTAGAATTAAGTATATTACCCTGCGACAGAATCTATTTCAAGTATAGACTAAATAATAGCAATGGCACCAATTTGGCATATAACATAATAAAAACAGTGTAATATTGAAAATTGAAATTAGCTTACCATTCATTCCTGATGATCACTCTCCGATGCACGAGAATTCCAAGAAATATCTCTCGTATAACTGACACACCACAACTCTCACATGGACTCGATGTACTGAAAATAATCAGAGAAAGACACGCATTAACATAAATGCTGTTATGATGCACGAACCGAGAGTACGAAATGCATAAACTTTGAATGCTGAAATACTATCGCAGCACCATCCAGGTACCTACTACGATGGCGCATAATTTCAGGTTTGAAACGAAGTTGGTAAATAACGGTAGTTAATATAGTAATTAATTCGATCCTTCATTCATGATTGCTAAAGGCCATGTAAGCTAATGGCCGGGAAGAGAGAATTAAAAAAACGGAAAGGTCCTGGTTGGTTAAATTTTGAGGAAATTCGCGAATATTTTCGATAAAGTTAAGCAATTACAACCACTTGCTGACTTAAACAATGAAGAGGCGTCTATTTCAACACTCGAAACGAAATATTCACGAATATATCTTGAAGGATGTACGAATAATACAATGCCACTGATAACTGCAAGGTTAGGCGGTGCAATGGCAAAGCCTTACAAATATTCAACTATATTGGTGACAAAGTCCCGAAAATTCGTTCACAATTTTCTTGCGGTAAGAGCTTAGACGACGTGAAAACTCGATTAAAATTGTCTCTAGTCTACGATGGGAGACAAATCATTATAATTTAGCTGTTATCTAAACCCTTAAGAAATCACTCAAGAAGCACGTACGGATGACCTTCAAGCACATCGTCGACGATGCACAAACACTCAACTCAGGGAAAATTAAACAAGAGTACACCTTAGTGACTGAATTATCATGACATGACCAATGGATCGCTGCAATGGACAATTTACCATCATATGATACGTGAGAAATGGCTACAACATTACTGAAACTAGATTACTAAATATCGTACTCAATGAGGAACAATTTAGAAGTATCCCGTATCACAATAGCAATCGGACCGTGAAAGTGAATAAGCGATAACAATAAGCCACGGATTGAAAAAAATATCCCCACTCTCCTCGCATCTTTGGCAGGAACAATGAAAGCATACAAATCACTAACGAAGATATAACGAATACACTTCCTTCAGACCTTGAGGTACCTTGATAAGGGACTAAAGCTCAATAAACGGAACAAAACTTAATAAAACAATCAGCTGACGTATATTTATCGGCATTAATCACTCCAAATTCACTGCTATATTAAAAACTAAAATAAAAAAAAGTAATGGCGTATATATGAAACAGGGAACCGGTAACTTAAACATGGCATGGTTACTTACCTCTTATCTCGAAGACGACTATCACCAAACTGAGACGGGTCGAGGCTCCCGAAGATTCGAGGATTGAGCAGGAACGTGATTGGATAACATCTGTGACGTCACGAAAATAACGCCGATATATTTTCGTAAATATATTAAAATAAACTTTCGGTATTAAATAAATAAATAGGATATTATTAAAATAATTTTTAGAATATAATATTTTATACAAATTAATTTAAAATAATTTAGTTTTCCTAATAACTCGCATCCTAACCCTGTGTTGGGTAATAAGTTCGATAGTTTCAGTGCTTGGGCCCTTTTGACTCTCCAACGGTTTTTGTGATCTATTCAACTAGACTTCGCTAAATTCCATTATTGATCCTCCCCACTCCCTAACTTTGGCGGAATTTCTTGTCTTGTTAACCGTCAGAAGACTATGACTCATTCGCACGTGTCATTTCAAAAACTACTTCCGCGCTGTCACTGTTGCAGTGTCTACAACAACGGACCACCGTCACTAACTTCATCAACGTGGGCGTGAACACAGGGCTTGCTTGAGAAATTTTAAAGGAGTGAAAAAATGTGTGCATGTGAGGTTAGGGTAAGATCATAACCTGTTGCAAACAGCGACTTGCTAGGAACAAATTCACGTGATTCACCGTGATTTAATCGAGTGAGTAATTATTATAATTTTGTGGGTTTTTATTGCTATCATAATCTGCATTCCATTTCTTAGTGCGCTGGTTGTCGGAATATTGCCGTCATAATACGAAAAATTGATTCAATTGCATTAGTTAGCTATCCACTCAACAACTTCTCAATTAGTGATTTTGGTATAACTGATATTATTTTAAACTTAAACATTCTCCGATAGACTCTCAATGTCAGGAAAAAATAGTTTTAGTATTTTTTGAATCTCTCTATCTTCATTTTTGTATCTATCTTTTACTTTCAGTATCTTATGTGCATTTTTGCTCCTTGCTTCTTTGTTACTGTTTTTCTGGGCAATGATGCTAAAGTAACTGCATTGGATCTGTTTTACTGCTTACAGAGAATGTGAGTACGGAGCGATTGAAAAATTTTGTACGGACGCGTCCGGACGTGCTTGAGGAGAAGAAACACTCGAAAGGGATCATGTTTACGTGAAAGTTAATGTGGAAGTCCTACGAATTAAATGCCGTCATCGTAGATCAGCAATACGAAGGTGGGTTGGACGCAGCTCTCCACTCAGTTCTCCTATGGTGACATTAATTATATTTTCGTAAACCCCCTATAATATACTTTTACACCCTATTCCGAATTATCAATGACGAAATATGTGCCGTCGCCATAGTAATGGGCAACCCCGATTAATATTCCCTGAATTTATTGGGTTGCATTGGATGGACTATCCGCATTGTTTTTCACTGTTCCGTTCCAAAAGTGTTTTTAATAATTCTTAGATTTCTCGGATTACCTCCCTGTTTCCCTGAAAGTTTTAATTAACATCCAGCAAAAATGGTCAGTAATTGACGTTCTCAGTTGTCGTTTTTTGTATTTATAATCTCATAATCAGTAATATAGATAAAGGTGATAACGTAATACTAATAATTTACTCAAACTATGAGATTGATACTATAGTTATATGATATACCAACTTTCAAAATGTTTTCTCATGTCGTTTTCTTTTCTGTAATTTTGCAGTGATGCTGAATTTAACGATTTTCTGGGTATTAATCCCAGTGTTCGTCGGGGCTGCAGTAACAGATATGAGCAAGAAGTGAGAAGAAATTTGGTGCGAGTGGAACATATGGTAGAATCACGCCGGTGGAGCAGAAATTCACTGGAATAATCCTGAATACGTGAGTGAAAAAATTAATCGTCATTTACATTCAAGTGAAGTTGGAGTGTAATCAGGGTTACCAATCCCCTCCCAGGCTCTTCGTCGTCTCACTCTCACAAATCTGAAGAATAAATCCTCCAAAAAAAGATGACTCACTTACGGTCCGGTAACTTTCTTTCTTATCTCAATAGTCCACTATTTCTCGTCTGCGGCACTCTTCACCCATCTCAAGTGATATTGTTGACAACATTTTACAGTGTTTGGTGATTATTCTGAAATAAGTGGGTACCTCTGAATAGCTCCAAAGATATGAGTACAGGGAATAGGGTAACCCTTTGCGAACATCCCTGAAGAGGGTTCCTGTTGTGTTTTCTTGTTGGTTAAAGCAGTCGGGGACGCCGTAAAAATGAATACGCATGCTGTTCCAGTGAAAAGCATTTTGGATCCGTTCTATTATAATCCCTGCCCCAATGCAATACTACCATAGAAATACGAAAATAAAATAACAGGCGAATAACAACTATTCAGCCAAATACATTTGAGGTTGGGGTTTCAATGATGACATCAGGTTATTGTACATATTCCGCGTCTAGTGTATATAATGGAGGAAAAAGATCCAAATTATGATTACATTGGCGTTAACACATGTGCTCCGCATATGCATTCCATGGAGGTAACAAGCGACTATCAGAACGATTCTAATCCTTCCGCGATCTTCAATTCTCAGCACATTTATGAGGAACCGTTTGAGCCCCCACCTCCAAACTCCTTCCTCAAACCTATCTCAACCAGCGACCTCAAATTCGAATGAATGACCTTGTCTCCCATAAAAATCCCCAACCCCCGTTCCTTTCCAGCTGATTGCATTCGTTCAAAGTACAATAGATCGTCGCTATATAATCAGAATTGTATAGGGACCAATTCCACGTTATCAAAAAGTTTGGATACACCTTTAACGTGAAAAAACATTTGGTAAAAACATTTCATCTCACTATCGTTCTGTCGTTAAATAATTATAGTCGGTAAATAAAACCATTTAAAATGAACTTTTTACGCAGTATTTCAATGAAGTATTCCTATACATGTATGTGTGTAATTTTTAATCTCTCTAGCTTATGCTTTGCTACTTAAGAATCCACGGTATAAACGGTCCAGTATTTTGATATCCTGCTTAATAATTATCTACTGTACTTCATATCCCACAAATATTCTATTAAATTGGAATGGAAGTTTATATACTAAATGATAAAGTGAGAAAGCTCAAGCTTATGTACTTCAGGCTTTATAGATCTTGACATAAACAATATGTTGATGTTATAGATAAAAATAAATTATAGAAATTGTAATGTCTATTTATGGCTTCCAACTGCTATGTAATGGACTTCTTTAAAGCAAGTACGTAATAGAAATTAAAATACAAGAGTTAATGTGAATTTATCACTGAATGTGTTTGAATAAAACATAACTTTATATTTATGTATGCAAGTAAACTTGCTTTTCGTCAATTGTGAATCCGTGTTTTCGACGTCCGTATTAGTAACGTACTGTACTGGAATGATAAAGTCTTTTTCACAAAAAATTGTCATTTGACTAATTATGGATTAACACAATCAAGGACTAATTATTTTAATCGCCGGCCTCGGTGGCGGCGGAGTTACGTCCTCGCCTGCGAAACAAGAGGTCGCGGGTTCGAGTCCCGCATGGGTAGTTTTCCCCGGTTCAGGGCATGGCTGTTCGTGTACGTTTACTTGTTACATTTGTTGAATACCCCGGTATAAAATGGACAATAAGAGCTCTATACGGTGGTTTGAGAATAAAAAAAATCGCAGAATAAACCGCGCATCAATCCTGAAATTCAATTTAAAGGTCTTAAAATCATTAAGACTATTTTCATTTGTCAGAAACAACCACGTTACCTGCTACCGATAAGTTCAAAAGGAATTTTGGCTTATATCAACTTATGAATAAGCTAAAGCTAAGTTATGGAATTTTAAGTTTTTTTGAACCAATAATACTTTGTTTAATAATTTAATTTCATAGCTAGTTCTACGCGAGAAGGAGAATACGCTGAAATGATAAGCAAAATATTCCATGTGGGCCTATTTTTACCGGTAGAGAACCATTAATGATAATGTATCCGGGGAAAGTCTCTGTGAATGTGTGGACGTTTTATAAAAATTTTGTGGATCTGGATGCATGTAGAGATGACCGCTTATTTTATGTATTTTGTAGAAAAATGGCCTTACATATGATCGAAAGAATAAGGATTGGTAGAATGACGGTGACGTAACCACGCATCACTTCTGAAATTGAATTTAGAGAAATAAAATCATTATGATTTTTTCAATAGATAGAGAAAACTATTTTACTTATTATCCTATTACTTCAGAGGAATTTTGGCTTATACCAGCGTAAGACTATCCGAAGCAGAGTCAAGGAATTTTAAGTTCTTGCGAACCAACAATACCCTCTACAATTTTAAGACCGCTGAACCACGCCTCCGCATCGTAGAACAACAAACCCTCTAAGTTGGGGGATGGGGTCTTTTCTTCCGTACGGTCTAAAGGGAGTATGTTACTCATCGAGGAAGGAGTTTTGACCATCACAATGATTTTAATGCTGGAGCGATTCACTTAAATGCTTTACGCAGATGAAATGAGGGCATCAGGTGACTTCGTAACTCAACTCCGTGAGGAATTCACGCTTGGTAGGAGGCCAAGACTCCAGCACACCCCATCATAACAGTCACTTTGTAGTCAAATTCCATTCCTCGATGAACTACATACTCATTTTCAACTGCCCGGGAGAATAGGCCTTCCCTCCCGACTCATAGGGTTTTTCATTCTCCGATACGAAGGCTTGGTTCAGCGGCATAGCCAACTCGAGGTCTATTCTGGACAAATATTTCGATTCATACTTTGGTAGTGTGCACTGCCGCAGGGCAATTTTTGCTTTTATCGTTTATTTTAAGTAAGAGGAACAATATAAACATTTCCTTACATGAGAACCTGAAAATGTATTTTACATATAGCATACGTAACTTCGATATTCATGTACTTTTCTACACCTCAGAAATTGAAATCTACTTTTCGGCTATTTAAAAATTAAAGGAAAGATAAAATTTAATTTTAATAAGCTATTTGTAATGCGGAGATGTCGTTCTCTCTATGAAAAATATGATGTAATATACCAATCAAATATTTTGCCCTTTGACGAGATAATGAAGACGATCGTTTCGCCGTTTTCATAGTTTTTCGCGCTTTCTTCTTCACTCTTTTTCTACCGTTGAATCTAAAAGTTTACATTTAAACAATTTTTACAGTTTTACATTTTTTTTAAACAGTTTTTTTGAATACGTGAGTGGAAAAATTAATTGTCATTTACATTAAAGTGAAATTGGGGTCATTATAGGGCTACCAATCCCCTTCCAGGCTCTACGTCGTCTCACTCTCAACAAATCAAATACAAATCTTAAGAATAAATCCACAAAAACAGATGACTCACCTCCTGTCCCTTTAACTTTTCTTTCTTATCTCAATAGCCCACTAGTCCTCGTCTGCGGCAATGTATACCCATATTAAGTGATTTGTTGGCAAATTTCACAGTGTTTTGTGATTATTCTAAAACTAGTGGGAACCGCTGAATAGCTCAGTATATATGAGGACGGAGAATAGGGTAACTCTAAACGAACATCCTGCAGAGGGGAGTAAGTTTATCCTTAATTAGTCTATTTATGACTATTTTTGGTGCTGAATTTCGCCATTTCCCGCATTAGTACTTAGGTTGGGGTTTCAATGTTGACATGGAATTGCGCGTCTCTTGTATGTGTATAATGGAGAAAAAAATCGAAATTTCATTATATTCACTTTAACAATTTTCTCCGCCGATGCAATCCATGGAGGTAACAAGTGACTATCAGACCGATTTTCTTCCTTCCGCGACCTTCATTTCTCAGCGCATTTATGAGGAAACGTTTGAGCCCCCACCTCCACACTCCTTCCTCACGCCTACTTCAACCGACGACCTCAACTTTGAACGAATGGCCTTATCTCCAACTAAAAATCCCCAACCCCCGTTTCTTTCCAGCTGATTGCATTCGTTCGAAGTACATTTGAGCGTCGCTATATAGTCAGAATTGTTTAGGGACCAAATCCACACTATCAAAAAGTTTGGATACACATTAAACGTGAAAAAACATTTGAATTCACCATTTTTCTGTCGTTAAATAATTATAGTCAATAATTAAAACCATTATTCATTAAATTTTTACGCAGTATTTCAATGAAGCATTCCTATACATGTATGTAATTTTTCATCACTTAATCTCATGTTCCACTGGATAAGAATCCACTGTATAAACGGTCCAGTGTTTTGACATCCTGCTTAATAATGATCTACTGTACTTCATGTTCCAAAAATATTCTCTGAAATGGGGGGAAAAGTTAAAAAAGTAAATTATAAAGAGAGACAGGTCAAGCATATGTATTTCAGGCTTTCTAGATTGTAACATAAACAATATATTTATGTTGATGAAATCTTATCGGGAAATCACCCGGCTGATTTCCCGAGAAGATTTCATCAACAGCATTCGCCGGGAAAGAACGAAATCCTTCTTCAATATATTTATGGTAGAAATATAAATCAATTTTAGAAATTGTAATTTCGATTTTATTGCTTCCAACTGCTCTTTACACGGATTGTCTATAAAGAAAGTACATTATAGGTGTCAAAATACGTTAATTAATATGAATTTATCACATAGTGTTTGACTCAAACATAACCTTATATTTATGCATCTCAGTGAACTTGCTTTTCGTCAAATGTGAATCCGTATTATCGACGTTCGCTATAGTTGGGAACTGTACGGCTATGCTAAAGTTTTTTCACCAAAAATTAGCTTTTAGAAGTTAAATTTCTACGTTTAAACATTTTTAATGATACATTGAATAAACAATGAGTGAAACGATACATGACGCGACCCTTCAGAGCTTCGGCAGAATTTCATACTAATGCTTAAAGTTCAGCCTTCTGCCTTTTCTTGCGGCGATGGGAGTTGATAATTATGTCCGGGATGTACTAATGCCACATCGTGAAGATTTATAAATGCACCCAGTGTGATTAATAAAGAAAATAAAATTGCTTTCTCCAAATCAACTGTATGCAAAAATATAATAGTTACCAGTAGTTTTAAAGGATGAAAAATACAGTTGCTTGGTTGTTTCCTTGGATTTAGGAGCCAGTTGAATCTTTACAGGAGAATGAAGCCAAATCCTAAGATCCAAGTGTCACTATTCTCTTCTGTAACTCTCATGGTAACACAATAAACTGCACAATGTAACTGCAAAATCACCACAAGATGCTTCCACACATACACCATCCAACATACTTAACAATATATAATGCACTGAACCAGTGATTTCCAAATTCAGATATTTTCGTACTCCACACAAACCAATGCACTTCACAGTTCCTAACGAACGATTTGCGTGTTTTAGACGCACACATTACTTCCTTCATGTTATTGCAAGTTTGAAATAATTACTTCACAAGACGGAAAAGGCACACCACTCAGAAATGAATTCCAACACTATCCTCACATGGTTACCCAGCAACTGAACTATTTTCTAAGTGACTTCGCATCGTTCCCAAATTTTTTCCACCCTCAACTCTGAACGGCGTCATTCTGAAGGACTAAAGATACGACCTCTTTCCACGGATAGTGTAAGACTGCCGCTCTCAACCTTTTTAGTCCCTAAGCAAGAAAGCAAATACAGCCAGTTGACGAGGAGTGATGCGTCGTGTTAACCGCACGAGTAAATGGTAGCGATTATTCATGATGGCTTTGTACGGAATATAGGGTAATTATTCCCCTGTAGAAAATTTCCAATCATAGTTAAAAGACCAGCCCTGACCGCGGCATACGATAGAGTAAACTCAAAATTGACGGTATAGGGTGAGACGGGGATTCATAAGTCCATACAATGGAAAATCGAGCGCCATATTTCGCCATTATCTGAAGCATAGTCGACCATGAGACATATAGTAAGTCAGGCAGAGCAACAGCTGTTGTTTTCACTTAAAATGAAGGAAAGACAGGAATATAACCGCCCGTGCAAATTCGAATGCGATTACTCATGAAGCTTTACACGTTGCTCCTCCATAACTAATTTCTTCTTGATCTAAGCAGGGTGGGCACGCAAAAACACTTGGTTAGATAGTGAAAAACTAAGCAAAAATTGAAAATATGGACCTTGCGGGGTAGTGTTTCTCTAATCTTCCATGGGACATCTTTCTCAAGAGAGGAGAGGAGCCGATAGAGAAATTTTTCCTCTAGCAGCTACACGCCTGCTGAGATGACCACTAGCCAGAGGCAACCACCCTCAATTTTTCGACATATAGATGCTTTTCATAATGTCGGCCAATAGCCAACGATGAACTTAATTTAAGGTATTATTCAAGTGAAACATACAGCCGAATTAGCGAAAATTTTTGTTTCCCAAGGGGTGTGAATGACCAAAAAAATAACAGTATATGCAACCAAGGGCGGATCCAGGATTTTTCACTGGGGTTACCAGGGTCTGACTGGCAAACGGTCTTCTCATATTTGAGATTAAAAACTACATGCAACAATTACCCTGCGAAATATACTCTTAATTTTAATATGAAAGTTATTAATATGTAAATATATGTAACTTTTACATTCAAATATATTAATATTTGTTTAAATAATCTCGTCTACTTTTTAAGCGTCTTGGATGGGGGGGGCACGTTCCCCCGCGCCTCCCCCTCCTAAATCCGCCGATTTATGCGTCGCACATAGTATACCGGCATCCCAAAGCATTTTTTTGGTTAATCCGCATTCTCGTTTCATTTGACTTTAGAGCAGATTATGCTACAATATAAGTAGTGTTTTAGATAATTGCGCAATAGTACCTGGTTTTATTTTTTCACACAGTATGGATAATAGAGATAATAAAATATTATCGAAGAATGGGCATTTTACTATTGTCACATTTTTCCCTACATTATCAGTGCCAAATCATATTTTGTGATATAATTAATGAATTACTCTTTCTACCGTACATTTCTATCGAAGTCAATTTTCGTTTAGATAGCGAATTGCAAAGGCTCTCATAACATGTATATATGTATAGTATCTGTAATTTTCGTCATTGGTAATCTTGGGAGGAACCACGTCAAAGATTAAATGTTTAGGCCTTATAACAGATATTCATATCAGGGGCGGATCCGGGATTTAAGTACTTGACCCTCCATTGAGTTTTTTGGGGCAGAAAAAGTATTATCTATGAGTAAAACGCGAAAGTTCTTTAGGGTCGAATTTTTGTTTGAGAAATCACTCGCAAGTTTATCATTCTGTTTCAATTTATGCTGGATATAATGATTATTTCGTGTGCATTAACTGCGTACTAGATCCGGTTTTCACTATTGGCTTGTATTTTACGTAGTATTCATTCGTCCAAAGTGGTTGCGATGGCCTAGTGGAGTGAACGCACTGCTGTGATGGAAGTTGTCATCGCATCGAGTCCCCGTCACGGAAATATTGATTTGTAACTTTTTTTCAACTCTTTCACTAGTTTTTTATTTATTGAAAATTTCAAAAAATTTTAAAATCGATGCAACAACTTTACATACTTTTTTTTAGCGGTAATGAGTCATATGAAAATTAGTATTAGGGTAAAAGATGTCATGTTCTCCCAGAAAATCAAGTCAAATATCCGCATTTACTCTGAGAGACAGTAAAAGTGTAATAGCTGTTGGGGGAGAATCTAATCTTCCATCTATAAGCTGGGATTCTTACACTGTAAAACCGAATTCGAGGAATGGAGAAATCAGCGAGATCTTACTCAGCGTACTTGCAAATCACTCTCTTGCCCAAGTAGTTGACAAGCCTACGAGAGGAAATAATATATTAGACCTTTTAGCGGGTAACCATCCTAAGTTGATACAACAAGTCGATATTATTGACGGTATAAGTGATCGCGGAGTAATTTTTGCAACGTTAAAAGTTGATGCTTTGTCAGTTGTGAAAACAAAACGCAATATTTATGTATTTGATAAATGCAACTTCATTAAATTTGACAAGATGCTGAATGACTTTACTCAATTCGTTGCTAAAAATAGAGAATAAAAGCACAGATGGAACATGGAAGCACTTCTTAGAAATCCTGCGTCAAGGGGCAATGAATATATTCCGCAAAAAATGAAATGTGATAACAAAGAATCACGCAGGTACATCAACGATGTCAGAAGAGAACTTAGGAAACAGAGAAAACTATACAACTTGCACAGAAAGTCCATTACGTGACGTAATAAATCGAAGGAATTTGAAGCAAAAGAAAGTTTCGCTGCACAACGCTCAATAACCAAGAAATCAATGCGAAAGTTCAAGAAAAAGTGCTCGGTGAATTAAAAAAAAATTATTAGAATTAAATCTAAAAAAATGGGAAATCTTTTTGGTTGTATGCGAGAGAGCTTCAGGGAAAATCTTCAACTATAGATTCGTTATTTGACAAAGATGGTAACCTTATCACCAAATATTGGCAAAGCTAACACGTTAAATTCCCACTTCGAAAGTGGATGCACTACTGACGATACTGAATTTAATTTAGACATCCCATATACTGAGGAACCGATGGAAGAAATCTCTATACAACGCGATGGGATAACTCAACTTCAATCGATAAATAACATAGAGTAATAAATAATAATAGTAAATCTTCGGGTCCGGAGGGAATACCCGCGCTTGTCCTCATGGAGTTAGGCCCAAAGATCGCACCCTACTATTCAATATATTATAATATTCAAGAAGTCACTATCTGAAAGAAAGTTATTGCTAGACTGAAAAATTGCAAGCGTTATACCCATATTCAAAAGGAAAAATGGACATGAATCAGGCAACTATCGTCCAACTTCATTAACTATGTGCAAGATAATTGAGCATATCGTTGTGAGTAATATTCCCAGCAAGAACCCAAAAGTAATGCTATCCACGTATCATTAGGAAAGCGAAAGAGATTATGAGATCCACGAAAACCTTCAGCAGGAAACACGAATACCAGGTGCCCACCTAAAAAGAGTGCTGAAGCCAACTCAGGAGATAAAGAAAAAGTAAAACGCCAGGGAAGACGGGCCAATGAGAAGACGGCTGACGGATGTGAGCGTGTTTGACTCTCAAACTTTTTCGTACAAGAGAGAAATCTGGAGTCCTGATATCGTGAAGGGTCTAATTTTCGTTTCACTTTCATCAGTTTTCACTGCGTTTTATGTTTAGAGTTCACATCAGAGTAGTATCTGTTTTTAGTCACACTTGGTTGAGAAATCGTGAAACGCCGACCTAGTGTCGACTGACTTCCATCTTTTTGCTGAAATGTAGATGTGGCTTGGAGGGAATCGTTTTCAAACAGAAGATTCACTTCAGGACAGAACTAAAATCCATTGGAAGTCATTTGCGGCAATGATCTGTGAAGAAGGTATGGTGAAGATTGTTTACAAGTACGACCCATTGGTGCCTCAATCACCTAGGCAACTATGTCGAAAAGTAACCGAAAGGTGACTTTATATTTAGCGATTATATAATATTTTGAATCAATCACTTTGTCTCCAATTATGGGGCATCGAAGGTTGGGAAAAAAACCCTCGAGTATATTTAGCGAATGCAATAAAAATATCATTATAAAATTAGCTAGTTGTCGATGTTATAGGTACAACGAAAGTTTGGCTGGGAGGATTTCATCTACATATTACCCCGCAAGCCGCTTCGTTAGACGTTTGGCCGGAACGTGTTTGGGCAGCAGCCATTACCCAATTAAAAAGGAAATGCTTTAAGAAAGCTCCGCCTAGCATTTACCTAAGTCCTTTATTGCTCGGGGAAAAACGAATTCCTATTCGGCATAACATCTCTCATAACTTATATCCTCTATCACACTTATAGGTATCGCTAAGACAAGCGTTCGTTACACGCCAGAGAACTGAATGAAAATGTCTAGAATTTGGATTTTCAACATCAAAACTATTTATAGATAAAATATGAATAATGTGGACACTTTAAAAAAACATATGGTGTAATTAGTGTACCAAGTCAATGAAAAGTTTTAACTTATCTGAACTGGGTACCCTTGTTTTCCTTTTTGTAAAGAACTGAATTGCGTTTATAAACAGAATGGGCTAATGCATGCATTAGCACTGTTACATTAATGCAATATTTGTTTTCATTGGTGTGCCTTTGGAGAAAAATTTCAAATTCCGACCGAATCGCAAACCAATCGGATTCAACCGTTCGGAATAAAAACCGATCGAAAATTTTCCAAACTCAGTCATACACGCCCCTCATGGAGAGTATAAATTAATAATTGCTATATTGTGAAGTAATTCATATTAGTTTTTGGCCTTTATATTTTACAGCATTAATAAACATATTTGCAATGTTTCGACCGTTGTCGAAGTGAAAGCTTGTGTAAATATCCAGTATAAGAATGCCATTTCCCAATTATTTACCTTTTTTGTCCATAAGTGAATACAATTGTAACAGAATTAGAACAGCTTTTTTTGAAAATTTCATATAAATATCATTTTTCGTAACTCGCTGCAGACAATCTGATAGACTTTGTTATCCCTGTCTTCGAAAATATAGAATCGTGTTAGGAATATCTGAAAAACATTCTGACCTGTTGCCTTCTTTACTCGTGTCACGGACTCTTCGTCAGAAAAAAATGGCGCTATAATTACATCAAACAGACCTCATTTCCGTTGCCAAAACAATTTTAACGGCGAATTCACTCTTTTCTCTCTCTTTCGCTGCGAAGGGCGTGCACTCATTTCTATTGTTTTCGTTTGGCCGCCTTCATTTCGGTTCGCAGGCAATGAGAGTCTCTATGGCGACTCCCTTCCTTCTCTAAACAAACAAACAAACAAGCAAACAAAGGCGAAGCGGGACGGTCCGGCGCTCGGCCGCAAACACGCAACACGTCTGGCGCTCGACGCTTAACGACAATTTGGGAGTTCGATTAGAAGTGGGAGGGGGAGTGGCGTCCCTTTCTTTCTTTTGCATCGTATTTGCTCCGACGCCCAGCCCCTATTCCACTCGTTGATATTAAACGACCCTTTCCCCATCGCCTCCTCGCCCACACTTCCATTTCCACGGAATCATTAGGCTGGCCCTTCTCGTGTGTATGTGTTCTGTTGCCATAACCTTTCGACGAACCCTCCGATGATCGTCATGGAAATTCTCCAGCGCCACCGCTTTGTCTCCTTCTTCTGTTTTATGTTTTCGCCTCTTGTTTTATGCTCAGACTGACTACAAACAGAGTAATCGGCGTGGTAGCGTAGTGTCGGAAACTTGGGACCAACAATGAAACACGTGGCAATCAATTGCATGTGCAGTAGGCCGGCCCTTATTTTTCAGAATTGCGAAAAGTTATGTTTTCCTGGTCTCAAAATGATCCAAATGGTGTTTATATTCACGTGTTAAAATTTGGTTACTTTAAAATAACGGCAACCCGTGCCCCAAGGGCCGCAAGTACTAAGGACCCTCAATTGAGTTTTTTGGGGCCAAAAAAGCGCTATTTCTATGTAAAACGTAAAAGTAAAGTTCTTTGGGGCCGATTTTATGTTCTTTTTAACTTATTTCAAAGCGTTTAGGAGATATCGTCCGTCGTAATGCAATCCCCCCCCTAGGGCGCCACCCCGCACCGCGGCACCGCTGAGGTATGTCCCGCATCACTAACTAGAGACTTCCCCTCAACCCCCTCCCCTCCCTCGGCAAAGACTTTGCTCCTGATGACAAGATCTAGCCTCTGAAGAAATGTGCTTACCTTAGAAAGAATGTAATTGCCATAACAATACTTCCAATCCAAGAGATCAATTTATTTTCACTCTGTCCATGAATTACGGTACATTAACCAAAATAAAATACATTTTCATTGTATTTCTAATTTTTCACTGACATCCCATATTTGGCAATTAAAGTGCCTTTCCGCACGTAAGGGTTGTGTTGCGATGAAAAGTCATATAAATGTGCTTGGGCTGAAGAAATAAAGTTCTTACGCAAATGAAGAGGAGAACGAAATGCAGTTATTGGTTGAATAGATTTCAATATATTCAAGAAGAAATGAAAAGATTTGGTTTTCCTCTCCTTTTGTTGCATTAGCTCCCATCAGTGACCCGCAGTTCCTACAAAGACTTGTTAATTACGAAAGTGTTAACCTGGACATAGCGAAAGCAGCACAAAAGAGGTTTTCAAACCACTTGTGGTACATGAGTGAGGACATGAACAACATGTATGTTCATGAGTAAGGAGTTGGTATGCCTGTCATTCTTTGACGGATCCATTTCTAGGTGTGAAAAAAACGTGATACGCCGTATGTGGTCTTGTGTAGGAAAATATGATCCTCCGAGGAAGGAATTCTATAAACGTAAAGACATGACTAAGGTATCTATAAAAATTTTGTCACCACTAATTCGAGAAAGCTATTTAATGTATTATAAATATGTATTGCATTCTTTGATGTGAACATGCGAGAATGCGATGAACATACAAGAACGATTTGCAAATTATTCGGGGTCATTAAGCGGGAAATGATTGTGCAGCGAGAGGAGTGAAACTAATTCAAGATTTTTAGGCAGCCACGTTGAAAGAAGAGAGCTTTCAAAATTTATTACTAAGTGTGACTTTTCATCGCAATACAACCCTTACGTGCGGAAAGGCACTTTAATTGCCAAATATGGGATGTCAGTGAAAAATTAGAAATACAATGAAAATGTATTTTATTTTGGTTAATGTACCGTAATTCATGGACAGAGTGAAAATAAATTGATCTCTTGGATTGGAAGTATTGTTATGGCAATTACATTCTTTCTAAGGTAAGCACATTTCTTCAGAGGCTAGATCTTGTCATCAGGAGCAAAGTCTTTGCCGAGGGAGGGGAGGGGGTTGAGGGGAAGTCTCTAGTTAGTGATGCGGGACATACCTCAGCGGTGCCGCGGTGCGGGGTGGCGCCCTAGGGGGGGGATTGCATTACGACGGACGATATCTCCTAAACGCTTTGAAATAAGTTAAAAAGAACATAAAATCGGCCCCAAAGAACTTTACTTTTACGTTTTACGTAGAAATAGCACTTTTTAACCCCAAAAAACACAATTGAGGGTCCTTAGTACTTAGGGCCCTTGGGGCACGGGTTGCCGTTATTTTAAAGTAACCAAATTTTAACACGTGAATATAAACATCATTTGGATCATTTTGAGACCAGGAAAACATAACTTTTCGCAATTCTGAAAAATAAGGGCCGGCCTAATGTGCAGTATGAAGTTTATGATCTGGTTAATCATATTTCAAAGATAACAGTTTTTACTCCATTAAATTTATCTGTTACGAGATTATATATGATAAGTATGATTAGAGATATGATATTTTGATTGTATTTCATGCATTTGTTTATTTTCACGCCTAGCTGATAATTTGAGGTAGTGCTTTAAAATTATAGTGGTGATAGCCTCTCTTAGTAATTCTGTTTTTAATGAATTAATAATGCATACACAATGCAATGAAGATCTTCGTCTTCACATTTCGTCATAACATCAATCAATACCTGCGACATTCCTACAGAAGCAGTGGCGCCGACTCCAAGGGGCCTGAGGGGGTTCGTTATGGGTGTGACAAAAAATGTGCCAGACTTGTCGATTTTCCCTGGAGTGTCCAGATATCGAGATTCGAGTTATCAGGGTTCTAATGTTGATCATATGACTCTTACAAAATTCTTAAAAAACTTAAAACTCACTGCTTATGAAATTTCTCGGGCCAAGATCCCCGGTTTGGGCCCCCCCAATATTTTTGTAAGTCGGCATCTCTGTACAGAAACTGTGATTGTCTAAGCAATGCTCAAAATATACTAAGACACTCAGTTATGTAGATGTGTACAAATTACAGTTTTTCTCTAAACATTTTATGTGTATAGTATACTTACTTTTGCACATTAGGCTGGCTTTTCTTGTGTGTACTGTTGGCATTACTTTTCCACGAAACCGTCGCTGGTCGTCATGGAAATTCTCCAGCAGCACCGCTTTGTCTCTTTCTTTGTTTCATGTTTTCGTTTCTTGTTTTCTGCCCAGACTGACTACAAACAGTATTTAACGTGGCTGCTTAGAAGCCAAAAGCTGAAACCACCAATGACACACGTGGCTTTTAGACCATTATTCCCAACTTGGTACGCTATGAAGTTTATGGAATAGTTGATGGTATGCGTTTTTTCTCTATTTATATTACCATAGTAGATTCTTATAGCCGTAGTTTTCCGATCCATTAGAAAAACGCAATGTAAGCAAACGCTTCCTCCAGGACTATTTGTTATTAAATGCATTCCATAGCCTGGATGAATTCATTGAAGAATGCAATTAGTCATCCATTATTTTGTCTGTCAGCTGTTTATCTTTGTGTATACGTATCTCCATTATTTTTATGTTATTATAATTTTTTGAAATTCCTGTATTTTTATGCCTGATTACATTATGAGTAACATTTTGACTTGCCGTATATTTGCTTCTGCAAATCATTGGACAAGTAAAATTTAATTAAAAGATAAAATAAAAAATCCATGCTAAAGGTAATGTAAGGGAGGGGCGCAGAACTCGTGGCCTCCGGTGCAGATATTCACCCAGGATGAAGTTCGGCATATTTGGCCTAACCGGGATTCGAACCCATATCTCCCGTTAAGCGAGTTAGCTAATTACACCACCAAGCCATCTTCTCGGAGAGAACTTTCACTATTCAGTTCAGAATTTTCATCCTTGGTACTTATAACTTTGCAGCCGTGGGCATACAAAGTCACTTGTTTCATGGAGTCCTCGTCCGACGTCATAAGCGAAAAATAACTTTAATACAGCAATAGATAAAAATACGGGAATCGCTCGAAATAAGTTCCTGAAAATAATAGTTCATATCCAGATGAAACGTAAAACGCGATACGACTATGATTAGGGATATACCAGTCCTAATAAATATGGATGGATTATTTGTGCTTGTGGTTTATGTTAGATATTTTATTATTTATTATTTTATAAGGTGTTAAATATTGTAGAGGGACTGGTGAGAATGTGGAAGCTTGTTGGTAATGTGGAAGGATTTAGGGGTTGGGAGGTACTGTAGACTAGCGGTGACCGCATCAAATTCTTGTCCTGCTTCTTTAGCAAGCCTGTAGGAGCGGTGACAGTCAACTCATGGTTTATTGCCAGTGGAATACTTTTTCCAAGTGTGTCTTCACTCGTAACACTTTGGAGGTAAGTTTTAAGTTTAATTTCATCAAATAGTCCACCGAGCTATTTCTTAGTGCTATATAAGTTACTGTGTAACAATCTGGTGTAATTAAGTAATCTACTAGCAGGAAAAAGTAGCATAGTTTTAGCTTCATAGTTCAACATGCCGATGCTACTAATGTGGAAGCACAACTCTGGGGTAGATATGGAAACGTTTCCGTCACCTATAGTAAATGTGTTCTATCTACTTCATCACATTTCCGCCAGTTTCAGAAGCCGATGAAGATTATTGGCCCTAAGCCCAAGTGTGAATGGGAAAATTGGGATGTCCAATCTATGATAAGAGCGATTGTTTCCGTAAGAGAAAAGAAGGAAATACTTTGTGCTCCAGTTTTGAAAATGAGTACTACATTTGTGACTTTTTCAAGTGAAATTGTTTTTGAAAATTTCTATTTTTTAAGCCTTTCCGTTGATTTTTCAATGAATAATAAGAAGATGATCTTATATTTCACTTTTCTATAGTATTATAACCAGAATACAAATGTATCCAAATTACCAGCACATTTTGAAAATCTAAGGAAAGTGTCAATTTATAATTTACTATTATTTTTACGAAGTAAACAATAAAAGCGTGAAACCAAAAGCGGTTACATAGAGTCGTTTATTTGTGATTTTTTTCATGAATTTAAAACCTTTTCATTGGAAAAGAAGCTAGTTATAACATAATTTAAAACAGGGCATCCATTTTCGCACCACTCCCTCTATTGGTGGATAATTAAAGTAACAATTGAGGCTTAATAGTTACCAAAAGGTGGGGCCAACAATGAAACATGTGTCTTCAGCGTAATTCAGATTTTATTTTAGGGAATAGAAGATATCTCATTTTTACACTGTGCTCGTTAGTGGGGTCATTTCTTCAGTTGTGGGCGCGGCCATATTGTTTCTCAACATTTGACTAAACGGTCGCTATTCATTAGAACATTTTCACCGTTGCCACAACAGTTGTGTCGGCTGAATGCGAACAATAATGACATTTGATGACACTTTAGAGTATCACTCCACATGTATCATGCGGTATCAATTTATGGAGAACACGAAATGAAGCTCTGTGATCGAATACAATTTTTTCTCTTTTCCTAGTGCTGTCGGGACAAGTAATAATTAACTGCACGCATCATAGAAGTTGGAAGAGGGCGATGACCCGAGCAACGACCACGCTCTTACGTAATCAACAAGAGTAATTTGCATTTGATTGAAGTGAGTTGCTAACGGTTGTACGTGGCGTAATCTTTGAGCAGCGCAATAATTATTATGGCCCTATTAAAGCTATATCTTATGATATCTACTCGATTACAACGTTATTTGTAGCCCTAATGTTTTTGATCCACTACAAGAGATTTCCGCGTATTTTATCATTCATTTCAGTCGACAAATTCCGGATTACTCACATGATCCATTCATTCTATCTTGACCATTCTTCTATTGCATCAAATTTCGAAAGCTTCAAATCTTGATTTCAACGATACTGTGATCGTTCATGCCTAACTGCCATAAAAATGCGTGTTCCGAATGCAAATCCTAATTAATTTCTTTCTGACTTCAACCCTTACACTTTCAGCTGTTGGTCGACTTCTCTTTTTGAGGGGTGCACTCTTCCCTTGGGCTATTTCTAATATTTCCTACTTCGGCTACTTCTTCTCTTGTTTCGACTATTTCCCTCTCGTTTCGTTCATAGTTTCGCTACCCTATTACCACAACTCCTCCGCCTCCTCAAGTTTATAAAAATCAAGTTTAAAGCTGGTGTTAGCATTTTCTCTTCTGTTGCTACCCAAAAACCAATTCTCGCGTGTAAATTCAAAAAAAGGTATTTTCTCTTAGGCGACATTCATTGAGATCAATTTGTCAATGAGGTGTGGATAATGCTGAAAAAGTCACTGAAATTCAGCCTATTTATGGCAATCGGCATATTTTAAATGTGGCTTAATTTCAATTTCACATAGGCCTAATGTTTGTCCTTGTTGGGATATTCCATAGCGGTATTTTCATTTTGTTTGAAATTCCCACGGTTCATCTTTGACTTCAGATTTGCATTCGTTCTTACTCAATAAATAGCTAGCGACACTGATCGCACCGCTCTTATGGAGATAATATATTCAAGAAGTCATTGAGTGAAGGAAATATACCAGCTGACTGGAAAATTGCAAGCGTTACACCGATATTAAAAAAGGGAAACAACGTAGGAATTATCGACCAATTGCATTAATATCCATTATAGGAAATATTCTCGAACATATCATCGCTAGAAATCTAATGTATTTTAATCGCAACTTCCTTCATGGCTGTCAGCACGGCTTCCGGAAATGTAGATCGTGCGAAACACAGTTCGCGATCTTTATTCATGACGTTCTTGAATTTGGTGAATAGAAAAGACAATTTGACGCATCATTATTTATTCGTTTTAAGGAACATTTGACACTGTTGCAATGCTATCATCGAATTTAAATAACTTTCATGTGTGATCCAGGAGTGGGGACTCGTATTTATTCTGTTCAGATGCATGGCGGTACAATTGTTGCGTAGGTGGCCCAGCTATCCCGATGTGTATATTATGGATGGTGTGAACATAAAGGTGGCGTAAATATTTTTGGCAGAGCGATGAAAAAGTAAAAGAGAATCCCTATTTCTTACTCGTCCGGCGACCCCTTGAATATCGTATTAATGTCTTTCAGAGCGAGGCAGAGCAGAGAACTCCACTATAGTCCATCAGAATATTCCTGCTAAAACTCCACTACATTTCCAGGTCCGACATAAACGATAACTTAAGAGAGATATTTCGCTTAACGCCTCGGTATGGGAATTCGCTTTTCCCCCATACAATGACGGACTTGAATAAATTCTTGTCGGAACTCCCTAAGACCATTTCCTTTGAATTTGTGAACTGCCGGTTTTCTTACACCCCGTCACACATCTATTGAGGCAGTTTGCTGGGTGCTGTGTTGGTGTACGTGAAATATTGATTCAATGAAAAATAAATTATCAAGAAAACCAATTTCGATAGCCAATTAAATAATTTTTATGCAATAATATATCACTTTTTGCATGGATCATTAGTTTTTTCGTATTTATTTTTCGAAGTAATTGGACAATGATTTAATAATCTATTTAGATATTAATTAGGGTTTTGTTTTTCTCTGAAATCTAGGATATTTTTAAACGATAAAATTTGCTATGAATATGAAATACCCTCTAATTTATTTTGGTAATTATCTGTACTTCAGAAATAGGTAGCGAAATGAAGTTGCGAAATGAAGGTATCATTCGGGAGATGCAGTTTTATACTACGAATGGCAGTAGTAATGTTGTCATCAGAAATATCATTCGCTATTTTATGTATTTTTACGCAGTATTCAATCAAAATTTGACGTGCACACATATTACAAACGATAAAATTAAATATTATATTCTTCAATAATGACAGTTGTTAATGAATACCGCTGGCTTATTTAGGTGGTATTACATTTTTTGATGAATAAGGGTGTAATCCTCAATTTCGAGAGAATATAATTACTTTTATATTCCATTTCGTGGAAAATTTGTGAAGGGAGACGTGGAAATGGTGCTTTGGTAAATGAATGAGTAATTAGTCGGAGATGTATCGACTAAATTTCGGCAATAACCAAGCATTTTAGCATCGTACCTGGTTAGGTACTTACTGCATACATTTCGTGCTGGCGGATTTGTATTGCTATGTTTACTTAGAACGTACGGTCACTTCTAAATGCTTTAGAACAAAGTTTGTGGCACCAGTTCTGCTCCTTAAGGCAATTTAGTTCCGATTCTCCTCGTGTTGTTCTTGGTTACCATTAAATTAATATTAGCTATGATAACACGTCGCAACTTCCGCGATAATTGCTATACTTCCACCACGTTCGAGCTTCTAGTTTCGATTTAATTCAGTATTTTGGAGTGTTCGCACTCCAAGGGAAAAGTTTCTTCAATATGGTGAAAAAGTCATTCTGGCTCGATTTATGCTGGATTTAATGATAACTACGCGTGAATTAGCTTCGTATACTCCCCTTATTTTCTTTTGATGTTTTATATTTTAATTATTAAACGGCATAATTAATTTGAGTTGCGGTGGCCTTGTGGATTTCTTTGGTGCTTCTGTGGATGGATGCTGTTTAAAGGTTACGGATTGGCATAAGAATATTTTAATCTATTTCTATTCAGGACGTACGTATCTCGCTGTTATGATGTCCCCCTATGTTGTAGCACTTTGCCACTGAGGCCGCTTCTTCTCCTCACATCATCCTACATTGCTGACGTCAAAGTGTTTGTTATTTTCACCTTAGGAACCAACGAATCACGCGATTTTCAGTCATTTGTTTCGGATTGCGCATGCCCAGGGCTACTCATGAGGCGTGAGGCGCTAGTGGTCACCTGCTCCCAACACAAAAGCATTTTTTCATGAGGAGTCATGAGGAGCTTCCTCTGGGCGGTGATTCTCGTTTTCCTTTCGTCCGAGTCTTCGCTTCGCTACGGCAACTCGAAGCGAAGCGAAAATTTTCTCCGCGATTATTCTCGTTCTTTTCACCCACCTATCGCTTCAGTTCGGGTAACTTCGTTCTCTTGGCGAAATGGTGTGACGTAAGCAATGACGAATACACATAAGCCAGTGGGCACGAGATAATTTCAGCGATCAACACACTGCCTCCGTAGTCCGAAACAATTGAAGATCGCGAAGCACGTTCGAAAGTTCAAATAATATTTGTTTTCGAGTTGCCGTAGCGAAGCGAAGACTCGGGCGAAAGGAGAACGAGAATCATCGCCCTGGTTTCGAATGTCCCCGCCTGTAAATCACCTTAAATTGATGGTGCGGAGTCTTCCGAGCTTATTAATTGACCAAGCTTACTTTTGGATTTCGTTCATGTCGGTTGCTTTTCATTTTTGTTCGTGTGTTTCGCCTGTCTTACAATTGGCATCTTCTGGTCGCGAACGAAATGAAAAAGATCGGAGAAAAAGAACTGGAACGGAAAATTTTCGCCTTGCCGCAGTCACGACGCACGTATTCTCAAAACCTTGTCATGCATTTTTATTTTGACGAGTGTAAGATCACCGCTAGAGAAAATAAGTATTTCTATCGGCTGAAAAAGGGAGCAATCGAAATTGCGAAAAACTCGGAAAATATTCCTAGAGAAGAAGGATATTCGATTTTTGAACATATAAACGGCTCGTGCTACAATCATGGTCGAATTTATGCTCGGCTCGTGAGCACGCGGCTGACTTAAAACCGCGTTAGGAAATGATCTGCAATAAATTGAGAACCACACGACGCCAATTGGTAGGCAGGCGAAACTGTTTTTCACACATAATGAATCAACGCGGACAATATCCGAAAAATATACGGTCACCGTGAGTGTTAATTGTCTTCTTTCGCTAGGAGTTGCCTATTTTGTAATCTTTACTCTCTTTATAGCGTGAACTTAAATCGTGATGAGTTTGGCATACGTAATGCGGTGTAAGTAAACAACTGCAGCTAGATAAAAAAAATGAAAGGCCATTTTATCTCAGATTTTCTTTGCAAACAATAGAATATATATCAATTCCAGGTCAGTACGTCCAGCTGTTTAAAATTGGGAGTCCTCAGGAACATGGAAAGCGTAAAGTCTTTTAATGTTTGCTTGAATTTCCAGGATCGAATAATTTTAGAAGAAATAATTACGAGATAGGAATGCGAGGCTCAAGATTAAAGCAAGCGGCCACAAACTTGAACAGGTGCATCGATTCAACTACTTGGGCAGTGCGTTTGAGAGAAACGGATACAGAAACAAAGGAAAATAAAGGGCAATACAAAATAAGGACATCAGGGAGGGAATCTCGTTGGTTAAGGAGGCGTTCGTGAAGAGGGAGGAGCGTAGGAGTGGATCTCTATGTGAGAGTTTAAAGAAAAGGCCAGTGAATAGTTTGATATGGAGTGTAGCTCTTTACGGTGAAAAAGCTTGGGCACTAAGGAAGGAGGACGAAAGATGGCATAGAGGCATTCGATTTGGAATGAAGAATGTTGGGTAAACGAGGGAGAGGAAGAAAGATATTATGATTTTTAAATGGAGTGAAAGGGAGAAGGCCATTATTATGATTTGAAGAGGGAAGACCTATTGTCGGCAGGGGAGAAAAGCCAGTGCAATCTGCAACCTGCAAACGATAGTAAATGTAAACTTATCTTTATAGATGGAATAATTTTACTACTACAATAATTGGTGAATTCCCGGGTAAATCAAAGATTTTTTATAATTACAATTTCAAGGCATTTTCTAAGTTTATAGAAATCTACCTCGAAGATATGTATGACGTAACAAATTGAATGGGGGGGGGGGGCGATATTTATTTAAACTATGGAACGCAAACATTGGATACCCTATTTCGGTATTCGGTTCGAAATTTAAAGTGAAATTTATTTTTGTGGCGTAACCCTCATTGTGCGAGTCTATCTCTTTTGGTTATGAATGTTGGCTCAATTATTTTCGCTTTTTTATAGTGGGATACGTGTACAGGTTTATTTTTATTTAATTTATTGAGGGGTGTTAATTTATGATTCATTTTATCCATATTTCACTTTTGGTTATGGAATATAATCGTTGGCTTGCCTCTAGGAAGTACATAATATAACATTCATAGCTGAATATAACTAATTACCGAAGCCTATTCTGATGTATTCTTCTTAAACAATTAAAGATCATTCTTGAATTATATTGTGTTAAATATTTGACATTAGGAACATGCGGATACTCCCAGCCACCATAATACCACTTTTATATGTGCTATTAAAGTCATTAGATGGGGATTTATATGGCTTACTTTCTGTTCACGAGATTCTCAATTATCACGTGCACTATTCTGTCATCTTTGTTATGCGTCTCGCATCTAATTCAAGAAGCTTTATTCCCCTCCATTGGTATACTGCTTTTAATGTCGCTCTATTAAAAAGTTTCGGCGACTCATCAACTCCAAATTATCTCCTTGCGTGTCATATGGCTTATTTTAGTGCATTTTCTGAAACTCGCCATTTTCTCCACATCTCTGTTTAGTTGTTTGTTTCATTCTTGGTTAATATCGTGACATTTCACCACGTGGCGTGGCAATGATTCCCTCTTTAGTCATGGCGGCTGAAGCCTTGTTTACAGGTCGAAGTTGTGACTGTTATAGCAGTCGATTGTTGTGGTCGACCACTGAACTCTAAACGATGCAATGCTGATTCTCTCAAGTGAAGCCAATAAATTGCGCATCTGGCCATCTTTGATAGAGTTTGGCTCCGTTTAAAATGGATCTATCGGTTGCTCTGATTTCCCATTACTTTATTCTCACTCCTCCATCCAGCCTGCACAAACCCGCAGCACAGAACTTTACACCAACCTCAATTCCATTCGTCAATATCCGTCAACGGCTCTTATTTCACCCTCCCTTTCCTACTCCCCCATGTGTCGCTTCCCCTTCTGCCCTCGATATTTCTCACCCTCGCGATATTTTCATCCCTCGAGTTGCACTGTCTTTTCATCCCATTCATTGCCATTAGAAAAAATTATTGTTTCTATAATTGTTATTTAAGAATGTATATATCATTGTCATTGTATCCAATGTAAAGGCCTCAGTTATATTTTTGGCCCTTCGACAAAGAAATAGATTAGAGGGACGGAAGAGATACCGTTGAAACTGCTTCGGCATTCTCACACTGTAATGGAACTTGAAGATTGGTTTGGATCGGTAAGGGTAGAACTCTCATCGAACCAAGCCACTGGTGTGTGGATTTCGCACATTCAGGCCTTTTCATGCCAGCCACCTCGCGCTCACTCCGGGGATTTTGTTTGTTTAGGGATGTCCCTTGGTTTCTCACGAGGTTTGAACCCGTGACCCCTCGATTGGCAGCCAAGCGCTTTGACACTAACGATTGCTTTGACAGCATACTACTTTGACATTAAGGGTAACTTTGAAAGTTTTCGTGGCTACTTTTGACAGAATGCCAAAATAAGTCGTGAACAAAATTACCATTAAAACAACATCCAAAATATCAGTGAAGATCTCTCTGGGTTTTGCACCAGATCAGGTCTTTTTGATGTGTCCTTCCAACGTTTCTACAGATAACCCGCCCATCGTCTTCAAAGAAACAGGAATCCAAATCTTTACTGCTATTTTTCGCCGGGAAAGAACCAAACATTGTATCCAAAATATGTTTTACGGTAGGAACTCATTTTAGCCATGATCGTATTAATTAAGAAGTCAGCATCATAGCGCTATAGAAATTAAAACAAGGATAGGAATGGCGAAAGAAGTTTTCAAGAAAAAGAGAAGAACCTTGTGTAACAAGTCACTGGAATTAAAATTGAGGAAGAGATTGGTGAAGTGCTATGTGTGGAGTGTATTTATGTATGGAGGTGAGACGTGGACGATGGGGAAGAGAGACAAGGACAGGATTGAAGCATTTGAGATGTGGGTTTGGAGGAAGATGGAGGGAATACGGTGGACGGATCGAGTTAGGAATGAGCAAGTGTTAAATAGGATAGATGAGAAAAGAACGTTGATGGACAAAATAAATCAAAGGAAGGGTAACTGGCTGGGACATTTGATGAGAGGGAAAGGAATTTTGAAAGTAGCTTTGGAGGGAACGGTGGAAGGGATCAGAGGAAGGGGAAGGAGAAGGCTGAAGTTTATGTGCAACGTAAAAATTGGAAGGTATGGAGACTTGAAGGAGATGGCCGGAGGCAGGAGGGAATGGAGACAGCATTGGCGCGGGGGACCTGCCGACGGGCAGAACACCACAAGATGATGATGACGTATTAATTCTTCCAAGGATCGGTCCACCCTTCTTCCGGATTGGCCCACCATTTGGTGCAAGGGGTGTGGATGTTGGTGCTGGTGGTGGTGCTGGCTCCGTCGCTGCTGTGCTGACGATGGATTACTCGCTCGCGATCGAAAAATAGGTCATCCGGAGCCTTCGGCGTCGGTTGGTTGGGTGAGGGTGGCGCTGTGTGAGTGCAAGTGAGCTTCTCTCGCTTTTTATTGTTTCCATTCTGAAGCGAAGGCCTTGGAAGGAGGACGTGGACGCGGAAGGGATAAGGGCGTGGGAGCGTAAACAACTCCACCCGTCCATTGATTGCCACCATAGCTGTCTGCTATGTGCAAAATGATCAGACGAATGGACTCAATGCAAAAATTCAGCGATAGTTAAACATGTGTGTAAGGCTCGTCCTCAACTTGGAAAAAAAAGATGATCACATTTCCTCAACTTCACTCGTCTTGCATGTCTGAAGTTCAGATCGGGAAGAGAACACCTGTTTGGTTCGTTTCTGTATGGTCGTTTTCAACCTTAATCTGCATTCATGATTCGCGTTTGTTCTTTATTGGTGATTAAAAAAGCCAATGCGACGACCAGAATGAGTCATGGCGATATATTATCTCCTTGCATCATAGGAATAACGCCTATCAATAACCCTTTTGTGGTGCCGGAATCAGGTTATGGAACAGTATTCTCCGTGGAATCAGAGATTTTACTTATTTATTTTTAAAAATAAGGCACTTTCAGTGTGTATTTACGTATCCATTTCATGCATCATAATAGGATAGTTTCCTTCATCAAAGGAAACGAAAGGCATTGATTGCGATTCCTTACCCACCATTGGTGTCTTCATAGTATACAAATTATTCGGCTTTAGAAATCCCAGTTTAGACGAATGGCAATGGTCAATTTTAACCGCATTTGAAAAAGGCCAGATTGGCGCCCATGCGATGCCACTCCACGTGACGTCACAGGGACCGAGATTCTATACAGGAGTTTTACATCCTCTAGGATTACCGATGCGTGCATGAGACACAGAGCTCAGGGAAACATCTATTAATAATCTATATTCCATAAAGCCCCTTAACGACCACTCACTCATTCATTCATTCACTCACTCATACTAATGTTTGGATTGAACGAGACGAGATACGACAAAATGTCTTATGAAAACCCCCTCTAAAATTGTCTGAAACCCCAGGAAAAATTATGAAAACACTAAGTCTCAAATTATTTAACTGTCTATTCAATTAAAATTGAGTATGGGGATTAGTTCAAAAAATGGCCATCAAAATCCAATGGCGGCGCGGCGATCATAGAAACAAATAATCATAGTAACACCTTTGTTTATGCAAGCAAGAGAATCTAAATTGGAAAAGAAGATAAAGGAATTAAAATGAAAAACTGATAAAGATAAGGTAGGAAATTTAGAAAGTAATTTTTGAAACGTCTATTTCTTTACGTCTTCTTTCCACATGAACAAACATTTGTTTACATCAAAGCGTATTCTAATAAAAAACGGAGAAATATAAGGTAGGAAATTACGCATTGTTTTTGGTATATTAAATCGAAAGTCTGTTTGTTATTAATTTCATAGTTAACAAGTGCACATAATGCCATTTTAAAAAGATGATTCGTGCTGTTGACTGTAGTTCGTGTCTTGTTGGCGATACACGATTGACGTAGAAAGAATTTTAAACAAGATTTCCATAAAATATAGGTAGGTAAAAATGATTTTGTTTTCATTTTTATGATGGCGATAACTTTAAATTTTTGTGTGTGTTCTTTTTCCGTTAATGTCCTTTTTAATGTGCAATGATATCCGTGAGCTGGTGCATAAAAGGCAGTAAAGAATACAATATGGAGGATAAATGCAATTAAAGGTATTTCTTATTCAATTATTTGTCTTACGAAAATCACGTTCCCTTGAGTGACTAAATTACTCAACTGTAAACATTATCGAAATCTTGACATTCACAATATCTTGTTCACCAAAGACTGTCATCTGCTACTCACCAGATTTATTGCGCATTGCGTTTGCTGTTAAAGCTGTATATTTGTGAGCTGAGATGCTTGTGTATCCCGAATCATTAAAATTTTAAATAGAGGCATTCCTAAAGTGGTATCATTCGCGATTATGATGAATAATCTTTCGATTAAATACTTCGTCATACTAGCCCCAATTCATGCCAAGGAACTCCATCTGGCGCATTTTCACTAGATATTGATACTCAGTTCCTGCGTAATTCTATTGTGTGTACCATCTCTCTCTAAAGCTTACGAAGGGAAACAGCTGTTACATCTTATTCGTATATCAAGAATGTGGTTGAGTTTTGTGAAAAATAATTAATAAACGTGTATTTCATTGTAATACGTAAAGTCGTTATGTTGTGATATTACGTATGCATTGGGTGTTACAGTGGAACGTGGTCTCAACGTTTTTTGTATTTGAAGTGAATAAGTTAGAGAGACTCTCAGACTCGTAGAAATTTATTTTACTTTTTTAGCCCCTCAGAACAACGTTTCTCTTTATAAATATTTGTATTCATATTGTAGCCTACGTACCATGCGCTCGTTTTACGTGAAAGTGGAAATATTGCTTATACCCACGCTAGGCAGCTTAAACGTAAACGATCCTTAAGTAACAAGTAGCAAACAAAAAGTGTAAGACCTCCCACAGTGAGCATAACAGGCCGCAGGCCTTTTGCGGGGTGGCCTGGGGGGCAGAGCCCCCCCAGCGAGCAAAGCGAGTGTCGCACGGGACATAGAAGGGTTCAATAAGCAAGAAGCAGTTGGTGTTACTTTTGGCAGTTTTAATATGACAATAATCATAAGTACAGAGAAATCACAAATATTATAAGGACACAGTTTTGGGGCACACTCACAATGCAAGCCCAGAGGGCTGGGTCTATCAGGTCGAGTCGGCCGTCGGTCTGCGCTGGGCAGCGGTGACACTGGCGAGCCGATCCGGGATGAGGAGACACTTAGGAGAGCTCAGGTCGGCCGTCGGTCTGCTCTGGGCAGCGGTGACACAGACGAGCCGATCGTGAGGGGATACTTGGTCTTACCGGTCGGTCTGCGCTGGGCAGCGGTGACACAGGCGAACCGATCCGGTTGACTCTAATGCCCTGAACGAGTGGGGGCTGAGCGATCGATCGATCCTCTCAATTTTGATGGGCTTATATACCCTAAATCTGTCCAGCCTCCGGTGTGTATATATACCACCTCTTCGGCGGCGATGAATTTACGCTAAGTGCGTAAGCAGGGAAAATGACGATTCAAGTGTAAAGGGACCAGTGTAACCTTTCCAGTGTTAGTGAAGGAGAAGTAGAAAGACAGGCTTCTAGTGAGCACGTGCAAAAGCACTCTAAATTTAAGAAGACTACATGCTAACGGCATCGGAAGCCGGGAACGGCCCTGATTGGCCCCTAATGACACTTCAAAAAATTTGACAACAATATTTTTGAGTTTTTCACAATTATATAATTTTTTTGTTGCATAACAAAGCATTTTGTTCATTTTTTATTTTTTTGGTACATATTTTATCAAGTTTTATCATTTTTTTGCTTGATTTTGAACAATTTTATATATTTTTTTTGTTTTAAGTAATTTTTTTTTCTTTTTTCAAACCACAACAAGATTCACAATGACAATTTTAATAATAATTTGAAAGAAAAGACATAGGAAAGAATTCGGTATTAGCGGAAATAATATTTCTTTTGGAAGTCTGTAGCTTTTGAAGCGTTTGAAATGTACTGGGTAATCCCATAGTGTTTTTGTGAGCGGGTTGCGTGATAGGGAGTTCTGAAGTCGCACAGCTTGTGACTTGATGAACTCGTGTATTTTGGGTACTTTGTGAGCGCGTCTTATTTCAGCCATTGGAATGAGTCTGCGTTGGTTTGTGATGTAGCGCAGAGTACGGTTTTGGAATGTTTCTAAGCGTTTGATATTCGTGAGGGAAGTGCTGCCGAACACTTCGCACCCGTAAAGCAGCCGAGGTCGAGTGTGGGGGCTGAGCATGACATGACATGACGCCTTTTTGTAACTGTGTTAGCAGTTATGTTCACGATGTTCAGCAATAGCTGGTAATCAGTCTTTGGTTTTTTGTGTATATGGCGGTTATGTTTTTATTTGGTTATCATGTTATTGCGGAGGGTGGGTGAGTGCTTTTCTCGGTCTGTGATGTTTAAAGTGGGGGTTTTCTTCATATGTCCAGATTGGTGTGATGAGCGTGTTTTTTGTTTTATGTAGGGAGTCGTTAAAGGCTTTTGCAGTGTCGTGAAGGAATTGTTGAATTGTTTTAATTTTTAGATTTTGGTGTAAATAGTTGTTGCGGACGTACCAGGGTGCGTCCGTAATTTTTCTTAAAGCCCGGTTTTGGAGGACTGCTAGCTTCCTTATGTGAACCTGTGCTATTGAGCCCCAGGCAGGGTAACCATATGTTAGCAATGGTCTTATCATACAAGTGTACAGGACTTTTTTTGTATGTAGAGCGAGGTGCGGGCTTTTAAGTAGGGGATGAATTGCTGCAGCGGCGCCGTTAGCTTTTTTGATTGCTGCCATTGTGTTCGCGTGCCAGGTCAATCGTTCATCAAGGGTAACACCCAGGAATTTAACTGTTGGGCTGCGCGTGATGTTGGTGCTGCCATAGGAAATTGTTTTGGAGAGAGTTCTCTTCTTTTTCCTTGCAAATTGAATGATGTGGCTTTTCCTAGGGTTGATTTGCAGCTTCCATTTATGCATCCAGTCTTCTACGTCGTCTAGATGGTTCTGGATGTGTTCAGCGGCAGTGTCTGGCTTGAAGGATTTAGAAATTATGGCAAGGTCGTCGGCGTACAGGTACATTTCGGTATTCGGATGAGATGGAAGGTCGTTGATGTAGATGTTGAACAGAGTGGGGGACAGTACGGAGCCTTGAGGTACGCCAGAAGAAATAGGGTGCAGTACAGATCGGGAAGTATTAACTATGGAGAAGAAGGTTCGGTCGGAGAGGTAGAATTGGATGAACTTCGTGAGGTATGCTGAGATAGGTGAAAGGTTGAGTTTGGTGATTAATCCTTCGTGCCAGACTCGATCAAAAGCTTTTGATTGGTCTAAGAATACGCCAACCACGTATTTATTGATATTGAAGTTAAATTGAATGCTTTCCACCAGCCTAGTGATTTGATGTGTGGTTGCGTGTGCAGAGCGGAATCCTGCTTGTTCATTCCGAATAATTTTATTATCGGTGATTTCAGGAAGGAGCCGATTGAGGATGGTTTTCTCTAAAATTTTTCCAAATCCTGATAACAAGCTGATCGGTCGGAAGTTGTCCGGATCTGTTGGGGATTTTCCAGGCTTTGGTAGGTGGATCACTTTAGCAGACTTCCAAGGTCTTGGGAAGTAATTGAATTTGTAGCACGTATTGAGGAGATGGCGGAGGAACAGACGGAAGTTTGAAGTTAAATTTTTAATGAGAGCATTCGTGAAATTGTCTGGTCCAGGCGCTTTCTTCTTTGGAAGTTGATGAATGATATCTGCTAGTTCGTCAGGAGAGACAGGTGGAAATGGTGGGCTGGGGCAGAATCGGATCGAGTTGAATGAGATCTTGCATTCATCCGCAGCGTCAGAGTCACTCGCGTCCTGAAAAGTTTTCGCCAGTTGTTCGGCAAATTTTTCCGCTTTTTCGGAATCGGTCACTGCCAATTCACGGCCGAAGTCTACAGGAGGAGTTTGAGTTTTCTTATTCTTCAAGCTTCGTGCAAGCTGCCAAACTGTGTTGTCCTTGAGGCTGAGTGATTTAATTTTATCATCCCAAGTCTTTTGGCGGTGTGCTCTAATTGCAGACGTCACTCGATTTCGGAGAGCTTTGAATAAGTTGCGAATGATAGGGTTGTGGGATCGGCGCCAGCATAGTAAGGCATTATTTCTTCTTTTAATTAGCAGAAGTATGGCAGGAGGGAGTGACAAGTCAGCTTGCGGTCTGGGTTTTGGGATGAAGGAAGCTTCTTCGGTGCAGTGGTTTAAGGCAGTAGTTAGGAGAGACACGTGTTCCTCAATTTCTTCCGTTGACGTGCTGGTTCTCGGATCGGGTAGAAGTATTGTCGATGCTGAGGTAGTGAATTTATCCCAGTTAATGACAGGTGGAGGGATAGTTGTGGGATGAGCTAGTGGTAAGGTAAGCAGTATTGGGAGGTGGTCAGAGGACATTTGTGGAAGGGTTGTGGGTAAGAGGAACGGAGATAACTTGTGGGTGAGGAATAAGTCTAGTATATCTGGTCGACGGTTGAGGTTAGTCGTGATATGGGTAGGGTTTGTTGGAGTCAGAACAGTGAAGGGAAAGGTGAGTTCGGCATGATGGAGATCTCTGCCTTTAGGGTTGGTCGATTTACAACCCCAAGCAATATGTTTGGAGTTTAGGTCGCCTCCAATGACGGTAGTGTGTTGGAGCAGGAGTTGTAATGCATCGAGATCTTTCTTCTTAATTTTGTGGAATTTGGGTGGCAGATACGCACTCCATACATGAAGTTCACCGTTCGCTGTCTTGAACTTTGATCCAACAAGTTCTAAAGCCTCAGTTCTTGGAGCCTTAAGTGGGGTTTCGAGCAGCGATTTCTTGAACAGGAGCATTACTCCGCCGCCCCTTCCGTTAGACCTTTCCTTTCGTCTGACTAGGTAATTTGGCACAGTACAGTGTTCGCCTGGTTTCAGCCATGTTTCTTGAATAAGTGCAATGTCCGGTTTGAATTCCTGGAGTAGGTGAAAAAGCTCGCCCTTTTTTGATAATAAACTGCCAGCATTCCATGACAGTATATTGAGTTGAGTGAGTGTTTTAGTGTTACAGGCCATTGATAAGGACCATGGCGCCAGCAATTACTTCCTCTATGAGGACGTCCAATCGGCTTTTCCCCTCCTGGGGATTGATTATTTTCCTAATGAGGCCTGAGAGCCAGGATTTTAGGTGACTCTTCCAGGAGTCATTTGAATGTGGTGGAGCCGGCATTGGTAGACTAGGTCTCGGCTGAGTTTCCTGCGGTCGAATCGATCGTGGCGGCAGTGGTTGACGATTTGGATTGCTGGTAGAAGGCAGAGGGCGTGGCTGAACTGTTGGAGCTGGTGTCGGTGGAGTTGCAGGCTGTTCTGCAGAAGCGGTGGCGCGACTGGAAGATGGTCGTTTAGTCCAGGCATTAGTTGTAGGAGGCGGTGGGAAATGGTTGGCGTCACGCGGTGGAGGTTCAGCAGTCTCAGCCGTTGGGGTATTTTTTAATTTGAGCATCTGCGCAAGTTCCTTGTATTTGGGACAGCCGCGGTACGTTGCGATGTGCGCACCTCCGCAGTTAGCGCATTTCCCTGGTTCATCCCTAGGTTTGGCGCATTCCGTGAATCGGTGTTTACCGGCGCATTTGAAGCAGCGTGCCTCCAGGTTGCACGCCTTGTACGTGTGGCCAAAAGCCTGACATCGTCGGCATTGAATGGGTCCCTGAGCTGGACGGTACAGGATGACTTTAGCACTGAGGCCAAGCATGTTGTTGATTTTTTTAAGCGCCTCTTTTTGGTCCGGTCGATCCAGTCTAATCTGAAACATTGGGAGCGGTCTCAACGGTATTTGGGGAAGTTTAGCTTCCGGATCGAGTTGTCGCAGTTGGCTTCGAGCCTTGTTTTCTTCGGGAGACAGGCGGGAAGAATGTAACTGGTGAATGTGTTCCGTGTGAACACCTTTTGATTGGAGTTCGTGTTTGATAAGTTCTGGCGGTGAGTCTACTGGAATACCTTTTATAACAAAATGTTGCTTTTTGTCTTCTTTCAGCTGGTAGCTGTAATGAGGAATATTGTTAGCAGCTAGCGCCTTTGTGGTTGCACGGAAATCCGCAATTATTTGACATTTAATCATGATGTCATTGCTTCTGAGGGAAGCGATGGGGGGGAACTGGCATACAGCTTTTATAAGCCGCCATTTGGTTGTCCACTTGGTTGTGTCCGTGATAAATATCGGAGGAATCTTCGATTGGCCTTCTGCATTGTTGTCCTCCGCAGGTAGTTCCTCATCCATTTCCTCTTTTCGTCGTCAGGAGCAATGGACGCGAACGGGTTGACGTCGGCAATGGGCGGTGGCTGGTCAGTCGGCGGTGTCCTAGGGCGTTCGATTGGCGAACTTGGTTTTCGTTTTTTGTAACTGGACTGCACCGGAACGAAGGCACCGGGTGCTGGGGGCAAAGCATTGGCGGCTGCAGCCTGCTTGAGGAAAAAGTCCTGCAGTTCTGCAGCTCTTTCGCTAATCAGAGCAAGAAATCGGGGATCTTTGTCAATCGGTTCTGATGGACCTGAAGCAGTTTCAGGTGATAATGGAGAATCAAAAGATTCGAGGGAGCTGCGGTCGTCTTCCATTTTGACGAGAGTATTGTTGTTGGTGAGTGTTATTGCATGGAACCCTAGCGTGGGGACCCGGCGGGTCCCCCAAGACGTGCAATGAGGTTTCCCTCTGCCTTGGGGTTGCCAACCGAGAACGACCGGGGTGTAATAGCGGTCAGAGCGCCACCTGGGGATTGCACCCGCCTCCCCCCAGATGCCTCTGCCGAGTGTGTTTACCTAAAGTGATGTGTAATGAGTGTGGGTAGGCCTCCGCAAGAGGCCAAAGTTGTTAGTGTGCAAATGGCGTTGAAAACTACGTATAAATGTAAAAAAGGTCCTTAAGAGGGCCAATGTGGTTAAAGATGCTGTGTTATTACCTCAATGCAGCCTCAGAGGGCTGAGTCCGTGAGGGCGCTCAGCTTCTCTGGTCCACCGGATGCCGTCCCGATGACTTCCGGTCAAATTTGAAATTTGACCAAAAAGGTCCTTATAGCGGCCGCAGCGGCCTCGGAGGCCTTCCTCCTTGAGGGCGCTGTGCTTGTGGTGGTGCAGGGATGTCCTGGCGTGGTTCTTGGCGTTCTTGAAAATTTTCGGGAAAATGGTCCTCTTAAGGACCTATGAGGCCTTTTCAGGCTGCAGACCAGATGATGGCCGGAAACGGGGAGTCCGTTCCGTAGAACCGCTGGGGGTGGCCGAAAGACGCGGGCGTGCGTCCTCGACAGCCGGGGAGTTGGCGCCGGTTGGCGTTGAAGTCGCTCGCAGGCGGCTCCGATGGCGACGCGGGGCGTCCAAGGCGTACTGCAGGTTCACGAGAAGATGTCCTGGTAGCTGTCCAAGCTGGTGGCAGTGGTAAGCATTGGAGTCATTCCACGATATCAGGTATCATCGGGGGCTGAGCGAGGGACTCACAGGGTTTATATACCCCTCCAGACGGTGGGTCGGCCGTCGCCGATGCAACATAGTATGTCCCTCGCAACAGTATATGCGGTATATGCTTTCCGCAACATTTTATCCTACGCCGCCCTCAGACGGCGTAGCGGGTCGGGTGACGCTGACGCGGCTACAATGTCCTCGCGACACGAGTAAAAGAACATATACTTGTGAAGATCTCTCCAGTTCTACACCGCATATTATTTCCCATCTCTCCTTCCTAAGTTTCTACGAGCGACACGTTTGTTAAATGGTGAGCTTGGATTCTTAGATCCCTGAAGACGATATGCGTGTCGTATATCGAAACGTTTGAGATAGAAAACCTCACACGGTGTAAAACCCCTTAGATATTTACAGCTGAATTTTCGCATGGAAACGATTAGATATAAAATACGCGTACTATCTAAATTACGTGATTGATGAAATATACGGAGGACATCAATATTCACCATGGCGCGGTCTTGATTATCATGCTTCCGAGAATCCTGGCTGTCGACGGGAACTCTGGGCGTGGCCGAGCGCTCTCTTTCGCTGAATTTATTCGCTGTCGTTTTGCAGTTGTTCTCTCAAATTAGCTTTAGTCTCGACGTAGTCATCCGTGAGTGCAATTTCAGCGCTTTTAGCGTTCGTGTCATATCCACCTAATGACTCTTTTCTATGTCTCCATTTATTAGCCGCACAGGGATATGGAAAGCTCATAATCACATCAGAGCGGTTTTTTTTTTCCTTTAGGAGCTCGTATTTTGCGATGATGTTGTTTTTCCTCTTTTCTGTTCTCTGATTTTGAAAAATTTCGATGTAATCACTTCTTGCTTGATTAAATATTTGCGCAATTTTGAAGCGACATTGATCGCGTTACATACAAAATAATTATGCTTGTTGGTGCATGGCGAGATTTGTCGGTATTTTCACTGTTTCGAAAACGCCTAAAATTTATTTTCTATTTACTGTGGCTTTTACGATGTCACCAGTCGCAGAAAGCCAACAAAAATGTTGCCTCTGTTGTAAATCTTTCTTTCCGAATGAAATGTTACATAGTCTACCTTTTCTATTTATTGATTATTCGGCTAGTTGTGAAGAGGGGTTTAGCTAAAGCCACCACAGTTCGTCAAACAGAACACGGTAATACTCACTATAATACATGTGCATTTATCTAACTACTATTTTTTAAATTAATACGCATTTTAAAACTGCTTTTGTTTTTATTTTAGATCGTTAGTATTCGCAAATTTTTAATTTTTTTAAAAGTTATAGTTAAAAGTTGAAATATTCCTATTTAAAAAAAAAACTTTGATGTTGATATTTTTGGTGTCTTAGTTTCGCACTGTTGAATTTAATACTACCAAAGAAACTATTATTTCACGAAGTTTTTTAAAATCCTGGTCTCGTGAGGGATGTTGTGTCGCCGTAAATATTGATGGAAACGCAAACGATATGGTTCCTATCAGCCAACGTATGGAAGGAATTTCTCATGTCCATTGTAAATATATGCTACTTGTCGCTAAGTTGGCCTAATAAAATGGCAGTGTTGACATTAGAACTCCGTTTGCAGCGGTCTTTGTGTTTTTTCCTATTTGAGTTCATATCCCTATACTGTAATGCCACAATGTTTGCTGAAACTCTGCTCTCTCCGATCTGAAAATCCGTCTTCTCTTTTTAGTCGATAAACAATGAATTTTGAATATTTTGTTGTGAAGTTTTGAAAATTTGTTCATGTCGTAATTTACGAATTTAGCGATATTATTATTTACTGTTATTGAAAATAGGCAGTCGAGTATAATTTATTCTTCAGCTTATCACATTCTTTTTTATATTTACCGCTTTCATCGTAATAATCTTTTCGAGAATATGTACCTGAGAATGTCAGTACCATACGTTAATCGCGGAATTCGTTTGTCTATAGCGGGTGCGTTGTGATTGGCTGCTGATCGATGGGTCCCGGCTTCAAATCCGTGGTTAAGCCTTCGGACACCCCAAGCTATAGGTCTTCGAAGTGAGAGGCAGTCCAAGGGAATGTATTTGCTCCCGTCCCCTGAGCGTGTGAAATTCTCACGTCTGCGGCTTACAATTAGTCTGGGGTGATATCTACTCTGACCCTTTCCTTGAAAAATAGGGTCTGTAGCAGAATGCTTTCTTCCCTTTATCGGATTATGCTTTTTTCAACACCTCATCATTTCACGGCATAAAAAAATGCTTCAGAAAGCTTATGGAGTTTTGGTCGAAGGTGATATTGAAAAACATTCATCTTATTTTCTTTTAACGTTTCGTTGCCTAACGCGAACAACATCAGAGCTTCAGTCAATAAGTTGTCTTCAGTTGAAACTATTTTTTCTTATTATTAATTTTTCCCGTTTCATTGTTATATTTTTGAAACCGAAGCTCTGGATTTTCGCATTAAATAACGAAACGTTAGAAGGCGACAATTCGAATGTTTTTTTTCAGTGCTACTTACGACCGAAGCTCCAAAACTTCTCTGAAGGAATAAAAAAAGAGGTCAATAATAACAGTTTCCCTTCTGTCAGTAAAAATGTGTTTTTATCTGTTTCAGTATAGATGTTATTTTAACTAGTCATCATCACGATTACTTAGACGAATGTCAGTGAATTATATGCCATTGTACATTAGGTTAATTACCTTATATGCTTTAACTCTTAGCTGAATTCCTTGCGGCTATGTGTAATTCAAATATGCATCGTCGTGACTTAATACATGATAATCCTAAGGCATTACGATAGTTAAGTAGATTATTTACTTCGGCTTCAAAACGTCGCAAATTTTATATTCTTGGAATCCTAGCCCGTCGGCGTAAATCACATATATTCTGGAAACCTCGCCTTAATGTCGAATAAGAGCGCATCCAATTACTACTTTTTGCAACTCCTCGTCGAGTGTGAAATCCAGACGAATAGCTCCGTAAACTTCTTCCCTCCTTTCCTTTTAATGTGTGCAGTGTGCCGCATTCTCGCTGCTCAATACGCTGATGCATCAATCTTATTCCTTCCCTCACGAGGCGTTGAAATAGGCCACTGATTAACTCCCATTTTAAATTTATGCTTTATTTTACTGAGACGATGCGCAGAAAACCGGCGATTACCTCGTTTTGAAAGAGCTACGAAGTTTATTTGCGGAAATGCTTTCGTATTATCTGTGAGCTACTTAATCAACTGGTTGCGCATAGAAGATAGTGAGATATTTTTTAATGACTTAAAACGGCCATCCTTGGTATTCCGAGCTCATGTTATGTTTGAATGAAGAAACGGTTAAAGAGATTTATATTCTCGCTGAGAAACTGCTGGGATTATAATCATAAAATGGCGCATTCCGTGGAAATGTCCCAGTTTCATTTGCGGTTTTGCTTTTATTTCCAATGCGTATAACTCCTCCTTAAAATTTGTTTTTCTTACCCAAGAGATTAGCGTGCATTGAGTTCTACATATAGTCTTCTCTTCAAGACGGGTAATAAAAAAAGATATAATGAGTTACAAATTATACTATAAAGCGAAATGTTCCGACTGCCTGATTAATTCACTCTTCAACGCACAGGCCAGTCTTAAGTTAGGATATTGGCGAAAAACGATATCTTTGGTTATTTTCTACTCATTAATGATATCTCATCGGCTCCAATTGGGAGAACATTGGATTCATTGTACACTCAGGATTCAGTTCTTTCCCGGTGAACCAATGACATGACTTCTTTTAGGGTTTTCCACCGGGTCGGATCAGGTCGCTGCCGACGTTTCAAAGGCTAACTCCGCCACCTTTATCCGGACCTTGATTACGGGATGGATTTTCTCGCCCGTACATGTGATCCCAAACCGTCAGTTCCGATTCAGGTGGCTCCTGATTAGCTGGTGTCCCTCTGCCTCCTTGTTTCACTGATTTTCCAAAGGATTGGCCTCCACATTCGGCGTAGTGCATATCCAGCATCTCTATTGGATTTCATCTCCTCCATTTGGATCTTAACCACGATTTGAATCCGTTGATTCTTGGCATACAGATCCTTGAACGCACTTTTTCTTTTTTACGCCATGCGCAGTTAAGTTATTGGCTGGTAATTTTTATCATTTTGCAGAAAAAGGAATTGAGTATTCGATTGTTCTCTTCAAATTTTCAACGCGCTTCGTTTTATTCTGGATATTTAATTATATTTACAAATTTATCTTCCATTGGTCTTCTATTTTTACAATACGAATCATCCGTAACGACGAGACCTTCATATGTATTCAAAATGTGTACAAAAACAAGAACTTATCCCATGTAAACCTGCGAAAAACAGAGCAATGCTACTGCGTGAGTCGTCAAAAACTGCTGCGGACGTACAGAAAGCGCTTCACACACGTTAAATCGAATTAGGCTGGCATCCGCTAGAGACTCGGAGGCTGCGCGCTAGACTTTGATAGCTGGAGCAATTGAGAATGGATATCATTCAGAGCGGCTCGGAGAACATGATCATAGAACCCCACTAGGTACTAGGTCCGACGGAAAAGATAAATTAAGCGAGGTATTTTGCCGAATGGGTAAACACGGTAATTCGTTTTTCCCCCGTACAGTAAAGGATTAAAAAAAAACGCTAATCTGAGCTCGTCGATATTTCTGTTTTAATATGTAATTGTATTGTAGAATTAGTCTCCATTTTACCTCTGTATTTACATCCAATTTTATTGCACGGATATTTTACCGACTTACTAATATGTTAGTGTATAGTTTTGACATGAATATTACTGCAAATATTTCAAGGTTATCTTTTATAAATAATGTGGATTAATATTGATCAATTGGTGTAATTATATGCGCATCAAATGCTTACTTATGCAGTCAGGGCACATCGGCTGAGAGTGGTTGGCTTCAAATGTTGATGCGTAACATTTTAGTTTATTCTTAAAATAATGAGTCATAAATATGAATTGCAATCAGTTAATTATCATTGTTTCGTATGAAATAGATTTTTTAAGGGTTTAAAGAGTTGATTAGCTCAATTTTATATTTACCTACATTCGGTTTAAATATGTTAAGGAGAAAAACAGACGAAATTAAGTTACTTGGTAATCCATTAATAATGTGTATTATTAATAACTTATAATAAGTGGGGAAGCGTTGTTCTGTTTTTGTTTTCTTCGGATTTATTTTAAAGCACAGGCTCACATACTTGAATATACTTGGTATTATGCATAATTAATAATTTCTCATTTTATGCAGAGTGTAAAGTTTTTTTTCCATTTTGCCTTGACCTAGGATGGAAGAGTTTTTTTGTTTTTAGCTCCTGAGTATGTGCATGTGTATGAATGATTTTTCCATTGTTGTGTCCAAGCCGTTCCACCAAATTAAATGAACCATCTATGGAAGTAATTTTTACATTAGCGATGGCTAAATTAGACATATTTTATCCAAATTTATTTCCCATTTCAGACCGGAAATGGCATGTATCTACTCAACTGCGACACCGTTTTAAGTGAGCAAACTATCATTCTACTCCATGATTATTATAAGTTTTATTGCCTTTATTTTAGTGAAATGCTATTCCATGCTCAGACTGTAAGGGGTTGTATGTACTCTGAACTGTTTTAAGTAAACGATATATATCGTTATGGTTATCACGTTTTTATAAGCTTCACGGTTAATCGAGACTAAATAATCATTTTCGATTCAAACTGGAAGTAGAATGCATCTGGTTTACCACGCCACCGATTAAAATTTAAAAAAAGTATCGCTCGACTCACGAAGTTGCTTTGAGTCTGAAACGTTCTATCAATGAAGTATTACGTGATACGTGACTCCACAGTCATTGTACCGATAATTGTGAACAAACTATTGCTTAACAGTAAATGTTTCTCCGAGTGCCATAGGCTATATATTACTAAAAGATAACTTTTCGCTCAAACTGGAATTGACATGTTGTAACCCAATCATTGTGCCGGTATTCATGAGCAAGGAATTGATGAATTCGTAACGTTTTTGAAAATGTTAATGGCTGATTGATACTAAAATCTGACTTCCGGGAGAACCGGATGTATCATGTGGCAGGCCAATCGCTATACTGAACAAGAATTGTTTGAGTCATTCACATAATGGGGTGCTCTCTTAAAATTAAAAAGGTAATTTTTTCAACAAGTCTAGATAACTAATTAACGTTATTAACGTATGCAAAATATGACTTCATAATTCTCAATATTCTTGTTGCTACAGAGCTTCAAAGTTCGCAAAAAAATGCTAAATTCTTTCACGCTACAAAAAAACGCACTGTGACGTTAGAATGCGAGTAGACATATTCGCTCCATGGCAATAACAAAACAGCAACGGTGATAAAAAACATCTACGACGATACTGAATCATTAATTGAAGGGTGTGTCAAAAACAGTTTATAGGATAGTTTAAAAGTTTTTACGGTGCGTGTATTGCGCAAAGGCTGACTCCAACGTCATACGGACGCATTCTTTCTGGGAACATTCTGAAGGTAGATTAATTCATGGTCACTTATTTCTTCACCAGTAAAGAAGATTTCTCGGGTGGAGAAGCCGCGAAATTGAAATGCAAAATAAATTAACTGTTAATAAATTTGAGCGTTTGCACTGTTTGTGCTTAGGTGACACCAGAAAATTGAGTGAACACAATAATCTTATACTGTGGAAATCGCCGTAGATGAGGAGGATGAAAAAGTAATAAGCGCTATTTGTCAAGACCATTTTTATTGGCGAGTCATCATCCATTTTCAGTGGAATTCCCCATTCTGTGTGGTTTGACAAATATGGTTATAATCCCTCTTTCGGCAGGGACCAGAACCGACAACATTGAGCCTGATGGTTTCATTTCACATATAGATAGGCAAATGCTTCCTGTTAAAACCGGAACGGGAGAGGAAAATCTATACATATAATAATAATAATATCGTTTATTTTCGTAGGCACTGGGGCCCATGAGAAAATACAGCTTTCTACGTATAATTTTTGTTTTTTTCCCGGCGAACAATTGCAGTGAAGTTTTCTCGGGTTTCACACCGGGTCAGGTCCTCCATTTCTCCTTCCAACGTTTCGATGGACAACTCGCCCATCGTCTTCAGGGATTCAGGAATCCAATACCTCAAAGCCTCGGGGTATATATACATAATTCTGGGGTGGAGGGCGGTTCAGCGTCTCCTGATTGGCTGCCAGTCCTCTCGTATTTTTAGGAGGTGGTCCCATATATGGATTAAATTATAGCCGCAGTCTCTGATGATGTTATTTCTGTTTTTCCGAATCTGAATAGATTCTTTTCCTACGCGGTCCCAGTATCCATGAGATCGACAGAGCAGCTTCGCTTCTTCCCAATGAATCATATGATTCTCCAGGAAGCTGTGCTCAGCCACTGCCGATTTTTCCAGCTGTCCTAATCTTAGGTGTCTACGATGCTCTTTCAATCTCGTCTCAATAGTGCGGCCCGTCTCTCCAATATAGGTTTTTCCGCATTCACTGGTATGGCATACACTCCAGCAGTTTTTAACCCGGTTGGGTCTTTTGCCTTCACAAGTTGATCTCGTCATTTTGGTGGAGGCAAGTGAATGGTGTGGATGTCAAACCTCTTCAGGATTCTAGAGATTTTTCCTGATATGGTGGAAATATATGGGAGGTAAGCCTTGATCGTCGCAGTGGACTCTTCCTTTGGTGAAGTCTTGTTAGGGGTAAAGGCCCTTTTTAGGGCCAAGTCTATATGACGTCTGCTGAAGCCGTTCTGAGTGAAGGTTTTCTTCAGGTGTCCTATTTCTTTGCGGAGGTTATCCTTGTCAGCGATAGAGATGGCCCTGTGTATGAGAGTTGAGAGCACTGACATCTTCTGGGAGGGATGATGGTGGCTTTTCTCATTCAGGTAGAGGTCGGTGTGGGTTCTTTTTCTATAAACACTATGTCCCAGGGTTCCGTCCCGTTTCCCGTGAATTAATATGTCCAGAAATGGAAGTTTTCCGTCACTTTCTTTCTCCATCGTAAATTGTATGTTTCGGTGCTGTCCATTCATATGCAGTAGAAACTCATTGAGAGTATCAGGTCCGTGCGGCCACAGAATAAATGTATCGTCAACATATCTAAAGAAATGCTTTGGTCGGAGTGGCGCTGAATTGAGAGCCTTTTGTTCAAAATTATCCATATAAAAGTTTGCAACAGCCGGTGATAAGGGTGAACCCATGGCTACACCTTCTGTTTGCTCGAAGAATCTTCCCTCATATTGAAAGTAGGTTGAAGTCAGTACATGCCGGAACAACTGCACTGTCTTACTGTCGAACACTTTTTCAAGAAGCTGTAGAGTGTCTTGGAGAGGCACACGAGTGAATAGTGACACTACATCTAAGCTCACTAAGATGTCACTTGGTTGTAAACGAATGGTTTTAAGAATCTTCACAAACTCCACTGAGTTTTTAACATGATGCATGGAATGACAAAATGGGGTTCTAAAATGCGCGTTAAGTATTTGGCTAAGTAGTGTGTAGGAGAGTTTATTGCACTTACTATGGGTCGCAGTGGCATTCCAGCTTTATGGATTTTGGGTAAACCTTAGATTCTTGGGGGCACAGGTGCTTGTGGCCGGAGGTTCTTTACTGTGTCTTGAGGGAGCCCACACTTCTTCATCAGGTCGACGGTCTTCCGGGTTATGGCATCCGTGGCGTCGCGACACTGGGTCTTGCATGATGCATCGTTCAGGATATCCAGGATCTTTTGGCGATATTCATCCGTCTTCAGTATGACAGTTGCATTTCCCTTATCCGCTGGTAAGATAGTCAGGTCAGGATTATTTCGTAGAGTCCGTATAGCCTCACGCTCCTTCCTGGAGATATTCGACTTCGGTGGAATGGCCCTCTTTAGGACCATAGGGACTTCGCTACGGATTTCCACAGCTGTCACCTCGGGCAATCTCCGCACCGCTTGTTTAATGCCGCCAATGATATCTGCATATGGAATAATCCTGGGTGCAGGAGCGAAGTTTAGTCCTTTTGAGAGTACGGCCATGGATGCTTCATCCAGCTCCTCGTCAGTAGAGTTGATGACCAAACGGTTTTTATCCAAAGGGGGGAAATTTGTTTTCCCAGGAGACAGTTTTTCGAACTTCTTCCTCTGTTTTTCCTTTAATTTCTTTAAAAGTAGTTCTCCAGCTGTATGTGAAGCTCGATCAAAGTGTTCCCAATTCAAAGGGTGAGAGAATTGTAGTCAGGTGCAGGTGAATATCTTTCAACTTGATTGCGTTGATGTCTAAGGCGCGTCTCTTATAATCTATTCTCTCACGCACTCGGGTTACTATGAATGATTTGTTCATATGAGGCGTGTGATGTTTTGGAATATGGAGGTCAATGGTATGATTACGGGTGGGTATATTATGAACCTCAGATTTTCTAACGAATTTCTCGTACAAGTATGGCGGGTAACCGGTCGTTAAGACACTAAAGGCTAGAGTTATTATGTGAAGGGTGCGACGCTCTTTATACTTAAGCCAGTTAAGGCGGTAAATAAGGCTGTACAATAATCCAAGTGAGGGAAGACTAGTGTTTTAACTAAAGAAATTCTTGTGTCGGGTGTAAGTATTTCTCTGGGTCTGATAAGTTGATGTAGTGTATGCAGTATACACCAATTTGGAAAAAATATTTGACTCATTGCTCATCTGCTAATGCCCTTTAATGCATATTTCAGCTTTCTTGTAGTTTTCTTGGAGCTTACATTTATAGTTTTGGTTATAACAATCTGTTAGGTTTATCATAGGTTTATCCTTATCTGGGTCATCGATTTCTATGAATGTTGGGTATCACCATTTTCAGATGAAATAAAAGTGGAAAAATTTTGTTTATGAGATACCGCGATAATTATTTTTCCAATTTCATCACTTTTAATTTAGAACTCTCTCACGACTCCTTATACTTTTTAGTTTCATGGAAAATATGGATATGTTTAATCTATATTTTTAGTCATATTGAGTTTCAAGTCAAACCTCTGTCGAAATGTGTGCAAGTGATGAGCCCTATTCCGCCGTTGCCCTTCACAAACTCTGTGCACCTAATTTAAGCGCTCCTCCCGTGCATTTCCTCGAACAGACCTCAAGACGTTGGTTTCCTTTCCCACCAGTAGGGGTTCCCATCTCCTCAAGAGTGCATCGCCGCAGCGGATGTTTAAAACCGCACCGCGGTTCTATTTATGTACGACCTCATGTGCGAGGGGCCATTATTATAACCGCCGTAATGAAGCAATTTAGACATCCGTTCAATGAATGATTCTGAAACTGTTCTCGATTGAAGATGCTGTTTCGTTCTTCTAGATCAAAGTCATGTGCTCATTATTACTGATCTCTAAAGAGTGGAATGTTGGTCGCTTTGCATCGCAAAGCATCATGGGAGCAGTCCAAGCCAGGCCACGCCAGGCTGAAGATCGTCCGGGGCCTCCAGACATGACCGGCTGCCATGGTTATTATGTAAATACTTTAGCAAGTTTCTCTTCATTATTTTCATGACACAAATGTAGTATTTACGCATATTAAAAATAATAATAATATGTTTTATTACAAGGATACAATGAAAATTGTTTACATTAATAATATATTTGATAGTTACATTTTCAAATAATAGTTTAACATAAGTGTAAAAAATAGCCATTTGTAACATACAATCAAATAAATAGTCACATACAATCAGGATACAATGATAGTTGTTTAAATAAATAACACATTTGATAGTTATATATTCAAATAATAGTTTAACATTAGTGTAAAAAATAGTCATTTGTAACATATAATCAAATAGATAGTCACCAAATTTAAAATTTTGCAATGTATAAAAAAATTCTGAGGTACATCATATTGTCATTTTATAAAATTTTACAGTCAATATCTTCAAATGAAGAATGTGTAATCATAATTTTTGCAATAATAAAAAAATAATAAATGATTATCGAATAATAATAATAATAATAGTCGTAATAACAGTGCTTAAAACAGCGCATTTAAAATTTACTACGATTTGCCTATCCAAACAGATAAAACTATAGTTAATAATAGACCAGATATAATGTTGATTGACAAGAAATATAGAACTTTTTACAAAGCTGATATTGCTGTGCCACTGTCGCATAACATCGAAAAGACAATAGCTGGAAAAATAAATAAGTACCAAGAATTGGCAATAGAAATAAAAATAATATGGAATATGGAACAGGTTTATGTAGCTCTAATTGTAATCTCAGTTAACGGAATCATCCCAAAACATATTCAAAACAGTTTAAAAATGCTCAACCTTCATTCAAATACATTCATCAAATTGCAAAAGGCTGTAATAATTTCAACCTGCCATATGACGAGAAAATTTCTCAACGCAATAGAACCGTAAAGAGTTTCCCTGATGAAAACCCGTGCTCTTTACACTAAAACAATTCAGTGAAAACAGAAGAAAATATTTATTGTAAATAAAATAATAAAAATAATAAATTCTTTAACTGTTCTAGTAGTGACCTCCTTTGGAACATATTACCGATTTACAATGGTGTGCAAGACAATACGGGAGTGAGCCAATCAGACAATCAGGAAAAAAATAAGTGAAATTGTCATAAAAATAACTGGCAATAGACATAGCATTCATGGGTCACTGGAAAGTACGTGTGACAATCTTTCACTTAAATATTTCCAGAGATGCACTGTGTTTTTTCGTGTATGGGCAAATAATTTCACAGCTTTCAGGAAACTCTCTCATATTATGTATGAAATGAATCTCGTAACTATTTTATTGATGTCTCTCACGTTCTGCGGGACAGATTCAAAAGAGGAAGATCCCTCTGAATTATTTTTTCAAGGAATATGATCCTATTTATCTGTAAAATTCCTTAAAAAATGAACTCAAAATACTATTCTACGGATAATATTGTGCGGGATCGGTACACATATTCTAATAAAAAGTCTCAACGGAAAGTGAGCCAACGAAAAGAAACGCTCGCGGAATCGAATTTCTTTAGGAAGGATTCCTACAGAATCGGCGATGCTTTACGAGACAATCCTTAAACTCTTTAGAAAATATTCTGCGGGCTTTCTGGCAGGTGGAATTACCCTGAAATAATAGTTAATGATAGCTCTATCAGTTAATTTCATTATTTACGGCAATTTCTGAGGCTTTTCGTGTGAATTTACAAATAAAATTTAACCTTTATGAACGTTGCGTCTATATTTTAGTAATTTGTGCGCACTTTTCAACAATTTGACGGAAAATTATAAGTAGCTTGAGGTCGCGAGTAATACTAATGAAAATGGGAATTCAATTGCGATTTGTGATTCCAATTTTCGGAGGATGTCATCGCCGCAATGATGTTTGCTCAGTGTCAGGTCGTCTGTCGGTCGTCCGTGTCTCGCGTGAGTAACCGGGAAACGGATGAAGACTTCTTCCCGACATGTTTACTCCTCCGAATCGCGCGCGTGAGGCGACAAACACGATGGGACGTCGGTCGAGACATGATACTACTCGCAGGAAGGAAACGAGCGCGTGTTACGCTCCGAGGAAAGTGTGTCAGTGAGGCGTACGGTCGCCTGTCATGAGGCCCTGGCGAGAAAGATAAAGGCTAAATGGACTATGGCGGTAATTACTGGATTACTAGATGCGGCTTATTGCGCTGGAAGGTGTTCCAGTTGACCATCTATCACTCACCCATCATTCACCTTATATGTGATGGATGTGGGAATTTCGAGGGGATTAACTCAGGATTAGCCGTAATTACACCCTCAAGTTCGGGGTGTATTTTCCTCCTTTTGCCACTTATTTTAACTATTTTCTCTCAGGTAGTAAATGATAAGTTAATCAATTGTTCTCGAGATCATATTACTTATTACAAGTAAAGTATTCTACCTGATAAGGTAGGTTTCCAGGGAGTAATAAAGAAGTCTTCTGGCACTCTCCCCTTCCTTCATGGAGTTCCCTCTTCAATTCACAGTATGACCTAATACTTCCTTTCATTCTATATAAAATTCCTCTTCCTTTCCTTCCTCTCCTTCATTTACCCAACATTCTACACTCCAACACCGTTTTCAACGTCCCCTCCCCGCTCAGAACTCGCTCCATCCATACCTTCCGTCTCCTCCGTATCTCATACAGAAGCTGCCTCTCCTCACCCACCATGTCCAGCACTTCGTCGCTCATCCTCCTTTCCGTCCATTTAGCCTTCTCCATTCTTCTCCACACCTACATCTCGAACGCCTCCGTTCTTCTCTCGATCTCCTTCCTAAGTGTCCACGTTTTCGCGCCGTAAAGCGCTACTCTCCAGATCTGTGTTCTTGCAGAAGTAAGTTTGCTTCCTTAGGTGATTCCGTGTTACCAGCTACAATGCTTGTGCCCTCTTCACCTCTGTGATTAAAAACTATTTTGTTTATTATTCTGGTCGCTGTAATCTGGAAACAACTTGGAAGGGATTTTTCGCCGCCAATCTTTTGACCTGCCATCGCCGTGAACTCACCTTTCAAATAGAAAATTTTCAGTATGCGTAAGATTTTATGACTGGCCACCACCAGGGTTTGTAGCACGTGGTGTTTCCACACCAGGCATGCAGCATTTTAATCAGAAACGCGCTCGTTCGACGGACATAGACCCAGCAATCAAGACTAGAAGTAGACAGGAGTAGGCGTTGGCGGAGAGGACAGGACGTGGTCATACCAGAAACTGGGAAAGAGCTACGGTCACGAATATGCTAACATGCAAATAAAACTTCTAGATGGTAATGGAAAAACGAAAAGTTAGTGTAGTAGGTGATTCACACATGACTTATTGCATGCCAAGTAATACCTGCAGATAGTTATTATTTACAAGTGTAATAAATTATTCACTACGCGTGAACTGTCTACTTTACCTTGTCCGCATCAGTCTATCCTAGAGCTGAACTATCACTCATCAGAGTTTCCGTGATCAGAGTTCCCGCGGTGGTGATGTCTCTTATGTCCATCGATTCCGAATGTCCTGCCACCGTAGGCCCGATCCAATTGTGAGATACCATGGACTCAGATCCGTCTCCCCTCCATCAGCGCAACTGACCTTGCATGGAAACCATTCGTCGATTGTTTCAATCGCCAACCGAGAGCCGAATCATCCTGACTTGTCTCGATCCTGCGCGCTCACTTCATGATGCGTTGGTTTCAACCAATCGGACTTCTTCCTCTTGTGGTTCCCCCTCCGATTCCTAGGTTCAATTCTTCATTGAACTCTTCGTTCACGCATTCGGCCTCAGCAGTCCAATAATCTCCCAGCAAGAAGTTCGGAACGCTGGATTAATTTCTTTCTCCCGTTCAAGTTCAGTCCGTTGCCCCTGGCGGAAATGTATGATATCCATGGAAAATATCGAGTGTACGCAGTCAGTTTGGGCGATTGAAAAACCATTCTCATCCAACGTTTCGAATTGGAATTTTATGGATTCCATCTTCAATGATTATAGGATAATAATACCTACGCGTACACTTATATATCATGCTTGGTTAACGAAATCGATAAAATTTTAGGAGAGATAATTGACTTAGAATTTATTATATGGTTACGTCATTATTGTGAGTTCGTATTTGCATAAATTCTCTAACACTTATGGTGGATTACAGTGAGTGGAATAAAAATAAGAACAGAAAAAATAAGACGATATCTCTAGTAACCACCAAGAGAAAACTATATTAGTCAGAACGTACCAACTGAAAACGGCATTCAATTGCTGTTACAACACCAGCGCAGCTAGATGTCGGTATGTGCAAAAATAATCCATACTTTTAATGTATTTATAAATCAAGAGGCCAATTAGAAATGCTGAAATATTTTCAGTACAGACTATGAGTCCTTAGAGTGCTACATGCCCCCCCCTTACAATACCCCTCAGGCGACGAGATTCATCGCCTCGTAATCCTGGCAGGAGCTGGAGCCTCTAAAACGGACTGGCCTGCTGAAATAAACCACGCTCTCTCCCTTCTTCCTAGGGACCTCCTGGAGTGCGGGTCAATGGCGGTGGGCCTCCAAATCCTTTACGACCTTCTTCATGCGGCAATCGTGAATTTCGTCCCTTTGTGGCGAGTTTCGAAGGAGGAGACCATCTGGAGAAAGATCTCGTACTTTCTCGGCGAAGAGAGCCAGGTGAGAGAGCCCTGCGGCTTGTCAACATAAATAACACGTCGTGATTTAAAATGGACTGTATTTTAGTTTTTTACATCGTTGTCACAGCTGTTTTCTCTTAGATCTTAAAGTCGTGGAATATGCACTTTACACCGACCGTCGATCTGTTGTGACTGTTGCTTCTGTCACTCCCAGTCCATTCACTCTTTATTGTCTCTTCTCCCTTCCCCTTCCGAGGCACCCTTAACAATACAACTCCCTTCTCGGGCACCCTAGACGGTCCATCCCCTTCCTGGTTACCATTCAGTCACTCGTGTCTCTCCAGGCATCTGTATGCCATGTTTTGCTCCAAAGAGAAACTGTTTCATTGCCGTAACATGCCCAATTTCTCCAAAGTTTCGGACCTCGGAGATACTCTCACCCGGCTGGAGACCCGAGAAGAACTTATGCAGAAACCCATCTGATTAACGGAAGAAACCTCTTTGGCATCGGAAAAAAAGTTGGCGGTTTGGAAACATTTGAAGCACCATCGTAGTCCACAGATCAGTGAATCATTTGTAAACCTCCGTAGCCACACCCGCAATCAACGTCGTCGCGAATGCATGAGCTGTGTAACCGGGATTATGGACAACATAAAGGTATACTCTAAAAGATTGTAGAAATTGGTTGTGGAAATTGAGGCGCGACCCAACAACATTGTGGTGGTTCAAGTTTACGTGCCCCCTAGCAATCACAGGGAGGAAGAAGTAGATGAGGTATATGATCAGCTCGAGGAAATAGAGAAATCCAGGGTAAGAAACATGTAATAGTGATGGGGGACTGGAATGCCTCAGTCGGGGAAGGGAGGGATGGAACGAAGTAGAATATTTCGGATTAGAAATGCGGAACGACAGGAGAGAGAAATCAGCAGAATTTTGAAGAAGAGGCAAATTATTATTCATCACAAACACATGAATCAACCATCATAAAGGGCGAAGGTACTCTTGGAAAAGTCCAGGGGATACGGGAGTAGCATATATACTTTTGATATTTCATAGCCTTTTGATAATTTTAATAATTTTAGCGGGCAATTTTATTGCAAGGTTTTAATTTTTCCATCAGGAGGTAGATAAAAGAAAATTAGGAACGCAATAACAGGAATTTCATGAAGAATCTGAGCTTTTCCCGGTGAATAGCGTGGATGAAAGCTTCTCGGGTTTCCAACCGGGTCAGGGTCTGCATGGTATAGGCCGACGTTTCGTTGGGAGACTTTCCCAACATCCTCAGGGCTCATCAGCCCTGAGGATGTTGGGAAATAGAGAAATCCAGGGTAAGAAACATGTAATAGTGATGGGGGACTGGAATGCCTCAGTCGGGGAAGGGAGGGATGGAACGAAGTAGAATATTTCGGATTAGAAATGCGGAACGACAGGCTCATCAGCCCTGAGGATGTTGGGAAAGTCTCCCAACGAAACGTCGGCCTACACCATGCAGACCCTGACCCGGTTGGAAACCCGAGAAGCTTTCATCCACAGGAATTTCATATTGGCAGAGCGTATAACTAGCTCACAATATGGTGCCATTGCCTGATTCTGAACGATACAAACTCATACCATCCAGTTGTAAATTTTTAAATATTTATCCGGAACTTTGCAGTCAAAGAGCCTTCAATTTTCATCGCTAGACCTTTTTCGACCCATCTCACGGGCGTTAGGGCGTCATACAACGGCGATGAATCCGAATTTCATGCGAGCGATAATAGCATTTTCCCTTTCGAAGCGGACGACCGAAATAACGACGTGATACATGGCTCTATCTCTTGAAGCGTCGAATGTCCTCCTCCCCCGAAATTGGTTCCTTCTGTCCCTGGGTAAGATAAAAAAAATCCTCTTAATATGTCCTCATCGTTTGTAGATCTTCCGTCTTTAAGAAAATACCCAGTCCTCCTGTTTTACCCCCATAACCCAAAACCTCTTACTGTCCTTTTCCTGTTTACATGAGGGTTAGCAATATCTGGACTATCCGGTTATCGATATGCATTTCCTATCTCAGAGCCTGGTTTAATCCAGGTTTACTCGTCATCTAAATCTACATACTACCCTGCAATCCGCCTCAATAGGCGTGTGGCAGGGGGGTGTTAGGACACCAGTCATCTGCATATACTTAAAATGGAAATGCTCTAACTAAATTACGACTGGCATTTATTTAAGTCCTTTATTATTCGGGGGAAAGTACGTACTCCTATGCCTATCCGTTGGACAAAATGTTTCTCTTAATTTATCGTTTACTAGCTGACCACCCGGCGTTGCTCGGGAAGGATAGTACCCAGGGAAGTGGGAAACATGGAATAGGGTGGTTTCCCATTATTTTTTTATTGCCTAAATCGAAAGATTATTACTCCTGGAGTATTATTTCACGCTTTTAGATTTTTAAATGACGATATCTATTTTTTACGATTAAATGAGAAGTGAAAATTTGCAAGCGCGCGAAAACGTGACGGCTAAGTATGAATGCTGGGAAAAGCCGTTGTGACGTCATTCTGGTTCCCGCTGCCGTGAGGTGAATTTGGGGCGAGGATGTGGGTGCCCATGGTCCTAAGGACCATGTGTGTGCCGCTGCGATGCTGGCTGCTAGGAGGTAGCAGAGTACCCTGCTAGCTGGTAGCGCTTGGCTTAAATAAGGATTATTAATGCCTTATCAAGCGAAGAAATTTTTCTTACCACAGGCAGTTATAATAGGTGATTATAATTATAATTATAATAGATGTTTTCGTGAGCTCTGTGCCTCATGCATACATTGGTAATCTCAGACGACGTAAAACTCCTATCTACTCGTATAGAAACTAGGTCCCTGTGACGTCACGTGGAGTGGCATCGCATGGGCGCCAATCTGACCTTTATCAAATGAGGTTTATAATTGACCAATGCCATTCATCTAAACTGATATTTCTAAAACCAAATAATTTGTATATTATGAATACACTAATGGTAGGTAAGGAATCGCAATCAATGCCTTTCGTTTTTTAAAGGTAAAGGAACATAGCAGGTGTGATGATGATGGTATAACACATGTAACAGAAAACAATGGAAAAAACGACTGCCTTGAATCGCGCACGGGATGTGCTCATACCCCGCTCCAGAGCATTGATTGTTACGTGTGTCCGTACGTGCATAGTACAAAAACGTCGTGTGAACGATTACACCAGCAAAGAGGCTTGCTCTGAGAAGATTAATGGTTGAGTGTAAGATGCATTGAGTTATGTTTTCCCTTAGAGCGTGTAAAAGGTGTGCCCTCGCGGTAGGATGGCCAACCACAGAAGTTGAATGACGTGACATAATAAACGGTAGTGAGGAAACGACGCAAAGGACGCGCTGGACACAACCAAAGGTCTACTACGGGGTTTGAGAGAATGAGATACACCTTCGTACCAACTTTGGTTGCAATCCGTGCAGCAGAATGGAAATGCATTGCAGACAGACAAACACACATCATTTTTTTATAAATAGATGTTGGACTTGGAATCGTAGTGGGGTTCTAACATGATGCCCTCCATGTCGATCTGAAAAATCTATTATCACTTGCTTAGTCAATCTAAGCAAAGACTTAGACAAAGACTAGACAAGATTTAGACTTACCAAAGGGTAAAGCGCAACTTCTTGGCTCGCATTTGCAACAGTGGAATCTTTTGGCCGATTGTGTGAATGTTTCTTACTACAGAGGCAGACAGTCAATCCTCACTCAATTTTTTTCAACGGATGATGAAAATGATGATCTGATTTTCTGCACTGATATTGAAGGACTGATGAGGGAATTAGCGATTACGAATGATCCAGACCAATAGAGGCTATTCATCGACTCGTCGAAGACAAGTTTAATGATTGTTTTGCTGAACAACGACCACGATTTACCTTCGGTTCCTGTTGGATATGCCACTGTTTAAAGGAAACCCATATTCCAGATTTTTGTGGCAGCTCTGTATACCACCTCCTAAACCCCTCCTTTACCTCTCGTATACCCCCCTTCCCCTCTTATATTTTATGTTATATTAATCCATTACAAAATAGGTGGGGTGAACAATGTATTCATCCCTTAAAAAGTTTTCCATTTGCTACCATATCATGTGTCATAAAAAACGAAGAAAAATGGTTATTTTTAATGTATTTTAAAGTTTTTTTTTTTCAATTTTCACCCCCTAAATCTTTTCAACCCCAGTGAAGTTTGTCTCTCTCTTGACCCTGATAGCCTTAAAACGTCGGTTTTTTTTCAATCAGAAACAGATAACATTAGTAAAAGTCCTTTGAAAAGCGATAAGTTTAGATAAGGGGTTGTATACCCCAATATAGGGGTTGCGTAAAAATGGAGGGCGATAGAAAAAAACGGATGTCAGTTTCGGATTCAGCGATCCAAAATTAGCCAGAAACACCCTAAGTTGTAGCCGGGCATTTTTTGAAGTATTTTTTTTGCTGAACAGTGTTATTTGTGAGAACTGCCGTAATTGAAAGATAGGTATGAACTACTACTATGCTAACATACTACCATTATGCTACAGAGGAGCGTATTTTTATTTAAATTTTTAATATATAAATTCTTTTTTTATTTGTCATAGATTAACGCTAATTATCTCTCAAATTGCACTGTTGGGGTGGTTATTTTGTGAAAAATTTTCATAACGGAAATCAATAGGAACTTGCAAATTTGCAAGAATATTGAGTGTTGGACTGGGGTTATTTACATAAAAAAGGAATACGTTTGTAATGACTATGTTTGTAAATCATGCCACCTGCTTGCAAGTCTTCAGCGACTTAGCTTAGAGGTGAACTACAGATTCCATTGAAGTATATGATCATTTTGTATTTTTTGTGCTAATGAAGACATTCTATTATTACTTATGACTTGACACGGGTTTCGACGCCTAGTATTATATTCAGGCATTGTATCATCTTTGTATGACCTGAAGATGATGCAATGTATCGAAGCCAAGGTGGTGTCTTAATTAAAATTCATGTGTGAAGTGTACAAGCCTGAAATGATTTCCATTATAAGTAGTTAATGTGAATTACCGTGATTTAGTCTACTGGGAGCTTATGTATAATTGTGTAATTCATAATTTATTTACCATCCAACGAATAAAATTGATATTTTGGGGTTATATTTAACGCTCATGGGTAGAAATGAACACTGAAGAGTGGAAATGAACGCGAGACAGGCCGTGAGAACGTTCCGTTGCGCTCTGAAGAAAATGAATAATTGAAGGAAAGGTGGAAACGAATCGTCCGATTGTCCAATGGAGACGAGACGAGAGCTCATTCAGATTCGAAGACAACCAATACGAAAACGCTCCACAATTCTGGAAAAAGCTTAAAGAGCTGCAGCCTTCTCAGGACCTCTCCAGAAAAGTAGACGACTTTTCTGGAAGGGTCTGGAGGTCTTTCTCTGATCTCGTAGGTTCGGACTGTTATTTGTGATTAAGATCATTATTTAAGTATTCCACCGGTTAAGGTAGGTTTGAGTGGAGTATATTAGAAGCAGTCTGATGGTTTCACCTCTCATCATGGGCTCCCTTTCACTCTATGTAAAACTCCTATGCTCTTCCTTTCTCTTTCTTCCCATCTACCCTCTGATAACACTGTTTTCATCATCCCCTCCTCGCTCAGTACTCGCCCCATCCATACCTTCTGTCTCTCATCTAGAAACTGCCTCTCCTCACCCACCATGCCCAGCAATTTGTAGTTCCTCTGCCCCTCTCTCCACTTCACCTTCTCCATTCTTCTCCACACCCACATCTCAAGCCCCTTTAGTCCTCTCTCTTCCTCCTTCCTTAGTGTCCACGTTTCCGCACCAGGAAGCTGCACACTCCAGGTCAGAATCTTCACTTTAACTTTTTCTTTAAACTCTTACATAGCGATCCTCTTATTAGCTCCCTCATGTTCATGAGTATCATTTCAATTTTTTTAAAATCGCAAAATTTGTTCCAATAATTCCTCATAAACATTAGCTAGGGGTACGATGACAAGGAGTGATAGCATAGCAGGTGGAAAGGCATTCAGGCGGGATCTGAATCAGTGAACTTCAGGGCTACGCAGGAGCCGTTGCCTTGAAACCCGACAGCTCAATCGAAGTGCGACAGTATCAAGATATATGTTGGTGTTACTTGGGGTATGTGAGTATTTAAAAAATCAACCAGTTCTCTTTCCCACGTTTCGGAAATTATATTTTTCTCGAGAATTTTACATACTCTAAGACAAGACTGTGAAATGTTTTTACTCACCTCAAAACTTCAACTACTGTTAATATTTTGGAGATATTGACCAACCTCCATTGACAAACAAAGTATATTTCAATTAAATAATTACCATATCTTTCTCCTCCGACGTCTTGATATATGCATTCATTAAAATATCAAGTGTAGGTTGTTATTTTTATGAAATCATTCTTAGCCCATGTTTCGGAATTGAATGGATTTCACATCATAGAGACACATGCTAGTGTTTTTTAAGTTAGATTATTATGTTTATTCAACTTGCTCTAAGTGTTTGGGGTTTCGTCCAAATAATAAGTAGTAATAGTAATGTACCAATTTAAAAATTCCATGGATTACCCCTCCTAAAATTGTTTCGATTTCGTTCACTAAGCTATAGTGGCGTAATTGTTGTGCCCACATGCGATCATAGCCCTCCTTCATTCATGGAATTCGTTTAATTCCGAAAAATTGGCAAAGAGTGGTTTAAAAAATTAAAATGACGACATACAGGGACATTTCTTGAAAATATTGTTATCCAAGAAAAATGTTTTTTTAAATTTAGGGTAAGGGGTTCAATTCCTCTTCCTGGACCACCTCTTACGTCGAGGATTTTGAAATTGGGTGTCCGGAGACAACCAGATGGCTTTACCCGAGATCTGAACCCGGGACCCCTTGGTCAGCAGCCAAATGCTCAACCCACTGGACTACCACGCTCACTGTATTACGTGAATGTTGAATTTCAATTTATTGCTATTTTTCTGTACGCCGGCCTTTGCGTTTTACATGGCTCTGTTTTTTTTATCGTTAAGTGATTTATCGCCCCGGAATATCGCGTTTCGATGCCACTCGAGGAGAGTTCTTCTGCAGCGCACCGATTTGTCTCAATATCGCATGTCGCCCTTCGCTCCCTCCCTCTTCCGTGGGGATGCTCATCTCATCTGCCGCCCCTTCCCCTCCGCCGGAGACACCCACCTCCCCTCCACCCCCTCCCTCTTCGACCCTATTCACAAACGCCGCCGTCGCCCTCAGTTCGTCTCGGACCATCGTTCGGTTCAGCCGCGTCCCTCCTCTCCACGCGTCCCGTCCGGCGATTGTTGCGAGCGCGCGGGCTCACGCCATTGGTCGAGAGGGCGTACGTCACCCCACGCGCTCACTCGAAATCGCACGGGTGCACGTCACGACCCTTGCCGTACACGCGACTTGGTGAGTGCGTACACACGCGGCCGCGTGGTAATTCGGAGAGTTTGGGCAGCGTGCTTGCTGTGCTGTGCTTGGTGTCGAGTTGATCATCGCCGACGCTGAACCCTTTAGAGATATCCTTATACCGCTTATTCTCCTTATCAATCCACTCTCACCCCTTGCATGCGGCACGCAGTTTCCCCTCCTCTCTGAGCGATTCCTTCTCTATTTCCTCTCAAATAAAATTGTCGTTCGTGTCGATTACAAAACGTGACCAGGAGTGACTTATTCCTCGAGAAGAACGAATGAACCCGTCACTGTCTCTCTGAGTGATTGCAAGTGTCACTTCGTCATCGACTGTTCGCCGAAAGTGCTACTTCTCTCTCCACTTCACTCACGGACCTTGTTGTCTTCTACTTGTCTGCAGTGGCTGATCAAGTCACCTCGTTCCACATCACACGGAAGGAGAGATCGCCTGTGGACTAGCTCGGCCGGATTTGTGTTCAAGACGGAAGGAAGAAGGTCTCGGCGATTTTCCGGACGGAGGAGTATTCATTACTGCGGTCGAGAGTGCGGCACACAGGCTGGTGAGTAAACATTTTAAAATTAGTTTGCTTCCTTACCTTTCCGCCAGCTATCGTGAGGTTCGTCGAGTACTATGAAGTGTGCGATCAAAATTGAGCGGACGCAGTGTTGCGATTGCGAAGATATGGCCATGAAATACACGGTGTGTCATGAAAATAATGACCTTGCAACAAGGAGTAAACAACAAACTGCCTGGGAAAAATTCTGCGATACATACTGGTGGCATTATCAGGGTGAAATGAATCTAAAAACCCCTAATGACCCGACGTAATTTGTTTATATTCTGAAAATTGTTGAATATCAAAACTAGATATATTTTTGTAATTTTTAAAAATTATTCCAAGAGTATTTTCTTGGCATTCATCCTTAAGTGTCTATTTTTCTCTCATTTTTCTGTGAGAAGTTACGCCAACACGATATTCATATGCGCCCTTTTCATTGAAAGAGTTCTTTTCTTGAAACGTGTGCATTTCCCCTCCCTTAGCATGCATTGTCGTTCAACCAAAATGGATTAAATTTTGAATAGTTATGGCACTTTAACTTCAGGGCCGGTGTTTTTGGAGCACCCTTTAGATAGGTTGAAAAATCGATGGTAGTGATGTCTTTTCTAGGTCGGAAATAGGTAATTAGACTCAATTTAGAATTTAGGACCCTCCTTATGAAGTTAAGTGTGAAGATTTTTTTTAATAATTGAAGAAATGTGATTTTTTTAGGAGAAACTTGTTATTATTGGTTTAAAAGTTAATGATATTGGTTCCAGTTATGAGTTGAAATTGTTTGGAGCTCATTTTGGTATCGAAATTTAGGTCACGTCTTTCGAAGACAAATATAATTATGTCCCTAAAATAAGATTAACGAAGTCATTTATAGGAAAATAGCTCGTTTTAGCCAAGGTATTGTACTCATGCCGATTCCTTAAAGTTACTGATTCGTAGCATAGGGCTTACGGTGCGGGAGATGACTTTATTTATGGCGAGAGTGAGACGGAAGTTCTGGAGTCAACGAAGCTGTGTTAGGAATTATGCAATTTCCCATTAGTCGCCTAGAATGTTTCATTAGTGGGTTAATGTAACTACGTGGGTATTGTAACATCCGACTTCGCTGTACGGACTAATTAATCCTTTGGACTCTCTGATACAGCGTAAAAACTCTTTATTTCTCAGGAGCGGTTATAGGACCATATTCCTCCTTTGCGTCCCAGAACATTTACTGCAATAACACTTTCATGGTGTAAAAAAGCACTCGACAAGCTGTCTTCGGTGAAAGCAAAACATTTGATAGTTTCAGAGGGATTATGAAGGAATGTTACTAGACATTTCCTAGAACGTCATTAAAATGTGGAGGATTTGTCTTATTCGGAACCAGTAGTATATTTTCCTTGTGTATTTAAATTTAACACTCTTAATTTTGATTCCACTAATCCCCTCTATTCGACGTAATGTATATTTATTCGCCAAAAAACTTGTGTTAGTATTTGTTTCATCTTTTGGGGGAATGAAGTAGGAGAGTTAAAAGTAGGACTAACACTGAAATTCAGTGAAGTGAACCACTCTATGCTAATCCATACTCATATTTGGAGCGTAATTCTAATCGAAAGATCCTCGGCGGAGTCTCAAAGTTGCTGTACTAATAATATTCGCCTTATTTATGTATCGAAGTTAATTTTTTTTGCCCCGGATCAAATTCATCTCTATCATGGCCATTGTAAATTTGAATTCCATTTTAGACGGAAACTGATTGCGCAAAACCAGCATAATTTATACTTCACATGTACCTGAAATATCGATAATCAGTTTATAAGGCTTTACGGTTTTATTTACGATTTGAACGCGAAAAAATATATTTTATAAAAGAGACTCTATCGGTACTCCATAAGGATGAAAGTTTTTATATCAGAGATGATTTAGATATATTATAGAAACCTTCACAGTTGGTTGAATACGAAAGGTCGAGCGGTGTTATTCGTTTTATTTTAAAATTGGATTTTACCCTCCTTCTACATGTAAGAAATATTAGATGACACCATCAGGTGTACGATTTTCACTTTTTAATAATATCCTTATCTTTTATTCAATTATTGCCTCATTCCCTAGTAAATGCCTTCACTAAATAGTTCTTACTTGCGATTTCTGTGATGTTCGAAGAAGTACGTTTCCATAGAGAATATTCGGTGTTATATGCTAAACACTACCTTCAAATGCCGTTATGATGCATCAATCGGTTGCCTGATGTAATCAAATAATATCTCATTGTTTATCACCGGTGGAACTGCGCGTTCATCCGTTAAGATATTAACTTTATTCTCATAAAAATTATTATTATTTTGATTTCGCGAAACTATTCTTCGCATTTTTTCAATAAAACTTTCATTACTGATTTTTGTATAGCGTATAAAATATTTGCTAGAAAATTTACCATTGCATTACAAAAATACTGTTTGAATTCAATGGAGAAGATGTCTTTGTTTTGATTTTTTAAAATTTGCTTTAAATTATTGAGATGTAAGTTTCATTGCCCACTTGATGAATGATTTCTCTAGTGTGCGGTAATTAGCAATTCCGCTGTCAGCAATCAATTTATGCTAGCATCGTGTTACTTTTTAATCTTTCGGGTTTTTGATGATGAAACAATTAAATAACCAAAGTGTTCCATTTGAATATTTCCATAAATCAACGTTCCCATTGCCATTTGATACTTCGCAAATAACTGAGCAAAAGGCTGGAGGAAAGTATTATAATTATTATCGGAGACAATGACAGTGATCACCCCATCTACGCTTAAGAAACAAGATACGTTAGTGTTTTATTGCATTTTTAAGGGGATTTTGCCTGTATGTTCTTTAAATTTACACTCAGGTCGCAAGTTTGCCTCAAAAAAGAAAAATAATAATAAAACAAGTTTGTCTCATAAAAAAGTTTGAGAAATGTCTAAGCGTTGAAAGGATATTAGCTTTTACGATAGATAATAATGTAATTGTGGGTGTAATGACTCATAAATCAGAATAACCGAAAATACTGTTACATTCAATTTTTAAATAGAACTGATTCGTTTGGATCTTTGTAAAACACGTAAATATTTTCTTTCAGTTTTTTAAGGGTGTTTTGCTTTGTTGGGCTCAGTGACCGCGTGATCACTGAGGCAGTCACGTTAACCGACGTTATTCGTCAAATAACTGCCAGGAGCTAAAAAAAAGAGTAATAGAGTATATATACGAATTAGGCTTGTCGCAAAATATTCGGAAACTACTTGAAATGCTTATTTTGCTTGATTTGATTGTAATGTAACCATTTCACCCCTGGTTACCAGAAAAATTATGACGTGTTTATAGGAAGTTTTCTTTCTATTATTTGTTTTTATTGTGTCATATGTACCCACGGAACCATGTGGAAACAGTGGAACCATGATATTAAATGCGCTAATTAATTGTTTTAAGCCTCATCTACATCTACAGATTACCCAGGCGTGTTAGACGCCTCAAAAGGTGTTTGGCGGGTAGTGCAAGGACAGCAGCCGATTACAAAATTAAAATAATTTAAATGCAAGAAAGAAAAGGAGGAACCTACGCGTGCATGACATGTACAAATAAAATTGATCTGTTGCTCGGGAGAAACAGAGTTCCTATTACGCATCCTTTCGGCAAAATATCTCTCTTAATTTATTGATTGTGTCGGACTTGGAAAATTAAGAGAGGTTCTAACTTGATGTCCTCCGTGTTATCCCAAGCAACATTTATTCTTAATTGCTGGAGCATTCTAAGTATTGCACGTGGATTCCGAGTATTTTAAGACTAGCCTAATTCGTATATATACTCTATAACGCTTCCATTTAGCTCCTAGAAGCTTTTTGACGAATCACGCCGGTAAATGTGACTTCCGCATGATGAAATGAATTGTTTTATTTCCGCTTTATTTCTCAAGCCGTGTCAGGAGATCGCAATGCCTCAGTGTCTCTTGCGGCTCCCAGCCTTATTCGTGAAAAAGCTGTGGAACGCTTCCACGCACGTATGGTGTTTGGGTCCGATGAAAGAATTTCTAACTCCGAAATAATTCACAAACTTCGTGATAGATGACATTGTCTTCGGCAAATAAACAAGTATTTTACTGCTAATTCGGAATTAAAGGCCAGTTACGTACGCGATGAACGAAAAGGGGACCGGTTACGGTTCCTTGCGGGACACCTGATGTCACTTTTTTAATATCAGAGCTAATTTCGCTCTGGAGTACTTATTGCTGATAATCACCTTAGCGAGCTTTCCATTGCATACTATCTTAATCACAAAGAACAGTCCGAACTTAAGATATCAGAGAATAGAAAGTACTGAGCTATTCTGGAGAGATTCCGAGGAGGTTTTTAGCTCTGTCCAGAATTGCGGAGCGTTTTTAGTCGTCGACGAATCTGAATGAGCTCTACTCTCGCCTCCATTAAATAATCGGCCGATTCGTATCCGCCGCTCTTCAATTATTCATTTTGTTGTAAACACAACGGGACATTCTCACAGCCTTTCTCACAGATATATACAATAGATTGGCAGTGGGAGTGGGGGGGGGGGGTGAAGCCATGCCTTTCTGCTGGCGGCCATGTTGCTTTCACCGACCTATGCGTTTGCGTAAGTAGGGAACTGGGGGAAAATTACATTGTGAAAGATAATGGCGCATTGATTAAGGCTATGAACTATAGAAAACGTTGTCATTTTCGTTTAAGATGTATCCAATTAAAAAGAAAGGGACCGATCGTGACACTTACGTGGTAAATTAACCAATCTTTGAGCGGAACATAACCGTGACTAAGTTATGAAATTGGTAATATAAGCTGAGCTAAGATTAATACTAATTCGGTTCCTGCTCAATATTATGGAATTGTAATCCAAATGCATGAGTTATCTCGAAAAAAAATATTGTGCCCCAAATGTAGAAGGGGCATAGCAGATGGGGAAAATGGTTAACTACGTCGTCTGCTAGTGTAGGAAAGGTAGCCTACAATCGTGAATACATGGTATTGTTCACCCTGCGACATTGTCATACTATTCAAACAAAATAATTCGAAAATTCCAAAGGTTTGATGCTTCCACTTACTGTATTTTTGTTGTCAAAGAGTTGTTGCTCAGTTAGAGTTGTCAATTAGACGAAAAACGTAGAAGCAATGCTACCTAACCTTTCACTGCCATAAGTAATCGGGCCAAAAATATTACGTAATTAAATTTGATTCAACCTATTTAAACCCATTATGATCTAACTTTCTGAGCAAGGCATGCTGCTTGGTGCTGTAAAATGCTTTTCTGAGGTCGTAAATAGTCAATGCGATTGAATTCCTATCCTTAAGCATCAGAAATATAATTTACATTATTTTATATAGGCAGTGTTTTGGATTTCCCCTGAAAAGAAGCTATTGGCTTAAAAAACTCAACGATTTGATCCATTATCATCAATAATCAGTTTCATGTTGTTATAATATTCGAAGGGGAAGCAGACTATAATATAAATCTTACATCATGAGGGGGTACGTTTTTAATTAGAATTTCTATCTTACCGGGATAAGTGATTATAACAGACACCATGTTCTATATAGAAGCCACAAAATGATCAAATACCTGATAAGTACTACATGGAAAGGTTGAATTATAATGAATGTGACCGCGTCATTTCACCGCGAGCACATGCAAACCATTATTTAGGCGTTCAGTTTCTCGGAATTTCACTCAATAGATATTAAAAAAGTCAAAACTTATGCTTTTGAAAGAAATTCGTTAAGTTTCCAGATAGAGTTAAAGGTTCATAATACACGCTCTACATATCTAAATAAATAATAATACTACAACGGAAATAAAATTCCGATACAATGTAATGATGCAACAGCGGAAAGTACATGACATAATGGAAACTGGAGAAAGTCTTTTCTTGGTAAACACAGAAAACACAACTGAAAACATCATGATGATTCCATCATCAAAACACAGACACCGAGACAGAGAATGCACATGTTATTAATTACCGATCCTAGAGATATGAAGCTACTGCATTTGAAATGATATCGCTTTCAGAAACTCCGGTAAATATCCGCTTCCGTCACACACCTTTAGAATTTGTTTTCGAGAACAATTTGCAATTCAGCAAAAATAACGTGTCACAGTTTCATGATGCTATTTCTACAACTATGTGAATTTTGCCAACAATAAATTTAAAAAGGTAGAGCATAACCTGCACTTCACGTGATATAAATTTCGTGGCGATACGTACAAAAAAAGGCATTGGAAAATATTTTCATGCTCTGTGAGATGGAAGCGGAGACATTACTGAACGCAAACCATGCTTTCCTTATATCTATTATTTACGCGTGTAGAGACACATTTTCGCCCCCAGGAAAATTTTCCCTCGTAGTATACTTAAATGTGCACCCCCACATAACGCAGTGGTTCACCATTCTTCTTTTAAAAAGCTCCAAAAGCAGAAAAAGTAGCCTCTCAAATACATGTGTGTTAATGGCACATGAGTAACGGTCGGTGAAAGCAAGATGGCTAGTTGCGCAAAATTCTTCTGCCGGCCGGCTTCAGCGCCACCGTGAGGAAAGCATAGGCACTGCCAATCTATTGTATATATCTGTGGCCTTTCTCGTATTCATTTCCGCCCTCTAGTGTATATTTTTTCTGGTGGGCACGTAATCGAAGCCTTAAAAATCTCAATTCCATTCGTTAGCATTCAATGTATTTTTTTCCACCTCTCCCTTTCTGCCGTGGATCTCCGTGCGTGACTTTTATTTACAAAATACATACAGTTCACTTAAAATGCATGGCCGTTAAACGTTTGCGGCTTCGATTATAGGAGACAGGTAACAGGAAAGACCCTATCACCTGAAAATTCTTTTCCTTTTCGCAAGTAATTTCACATTATGAAGTCTGGAAAAGTACTGTTGGTATTCCATTATTTTTATTTTAAATGAACCATAAATAAAAACTGATTATGCACGCTTTAATTGGAGGAATAGGTATATATACCTACGCACTTGCGCTTCATTTTACGTGACTTACGATAATGTAAAAATAAAATATTCATAAGATACTTCTAAGATACGAATTTTGGGTTATGTTATTCAAACTATAATAAATAACCAACAAAGAAGCGCAATCGGACCCCATTTCCTTCATTGTGTATGTGAATGACCACCGCTCACGAGTTAGCGGCAAAACTTGTTTATTTTATGACGACGCAGGCTACCGCGAATTTAGAGAATATTTGAACTTTGAAATCCGAATCGAATCCGAATCCGAATGGGTTAAGCGAAGAGTGGAGACCAGAGCTAAATATGAGCAAATGCACGCAATACATTTCTTGCGGAGGACTTCGAGGAATTAGGATAAAGGAGTGAGATGAAGTGAAGTATGTAGATTGTAGAAGTTACGAAAAATTCAAACCTATTACGGGAAACACTCGTGAGGAAATATTTTTGGAAGAGCGTTGACGATGCTAAGATTCGTCAGACGTGTTGTGGGTAAGTTTTCGGATGACAAAATGAAGCAGGTGCAATTAGGCACTTGTCCGGCCAAACCACGAATATGCAGCGAGCACATGGGATGCGGTGAAGAAATTCTTAACGTGGGAACTTGAGCTATGGCCGGCCGTGGGACACTCGGAGGCAGCGCGCTAGGAGTTGATCAACAAGTTGATTGAGTCATCCCAGTGATTTAGCCATGAAGATCAAATCTTTGAAAAAAAAACGACTCAGTCCATCTCTGCTCCTAGTTATTTAATGTTTTTTCTCTTCAGGCCCATCCTGACCTGCTATAAATTGATTAGCAATACACAATCACACAAAAACCAGTAATCCTGCGAATCGGAAGCTCCGGTCCATGTGCTCTATGCACCTCGGCTTACAGTCTGTGCGATTATTTGTTTTTTTATACATATTTTTTGTTGCTGGAGTGTGTTGTGGAGCTCTTTAGTGAGGAGAACGAAAGAAAACTCGAGGCGTTCTATATGTGGGTGTAAAGAACTATGGAGAAGGTAAAGTGGACAGAGAGGAGAAGGAACGACGGAGTGCTGGACAAGGTGGGTGAGGAGAGGTAGCTTTTAGATGAGATATGGAGGAGACAGAAGGTATGGATGGAGGGAGTACTTAGCGGGGAGGGGATGTTGAAAATAGTGTTACAGAGGGAAGAATATTTGGTCAACGAGAGAGAAGAAGGAAGAGTATAGGGTTTTAAAATGGAAAGTAGTAGTTCTTTTTTTTTATATATAATTAAAGAGAGTAGGCCTTGTTATGTATTATAGAGGGAAGTCCATGAAGGGAGAGGAGGGAGGGGGAAAGAGTAGTCTTTAAATGCTGCATGAAAACCAACCATAATTGCTTGACTACATTTACAAAAATGATATGCAATGATTTAAGTTCTCATAAAAAATTACACCAAAATGGGTTAAAGATATGTTACATTATGACCTCATTGCGGTAGCAGTAATTTTAAATTCATCATAATATAAATAACTAGCTATTATCTTATTTATGTGGCTTAGTGTTGCATATAGCGGGCGAATTTGGAATGTGTTCTTGTGGTTATTTGTCTGGAATTCAAAATTATCGATTTTTTATCGATTGAATTTAATATAGAAATGTTAAAATTTTATAAAATGGTGGAATAAATTGTCTAGTTATCTTGAAATTGCATTGGTGAATCCTCGATTCCTTAGGTTTGAACACGAAGTTTTTGAGGAAAAAACTGGCTATATTTATCAATTTGAAGTATAAGTGATGGGGCAATGATAAATTCCTTGATTTATTTCCCTTTAAGAATTTTTACTACTTCAGGTATTCATCAATATTTCCAGATTACCAAATTATTTCAAATTATTTTAAAAATAGCTTCCTTGTGTTCTAATTAACTCGATGCCATAAATTACGTAGAATTTTGAAAATCTGCTATGATAGGTGGACTCGTTCACAAATTTTGATTTATTGTCGGCTGTGGTAGAGTTCCAAAAATATAGATACCGCTATTTTCCGTTAGTTTTAGTTAGATTTTCGAGAGAATCCTACGTTACTGTTTTCGGAAACACACACGCGCATGCATTACACACACACTGCCGCCCTCTACTCTACTGCCGCCATTCAAATCACTTCACCTTGTTCGTACCCCATTACCGCCCTCCCGATTCTATACATAGCCACGGGTAACTTGGACCCGGGGCTGATTAAAGCACTCAATTATGCTCCTTTCAGCAGCAGCAGCAGCAGACATGAATAAACCAATGGAGGGCCGATGGAGAGGCCTGCCGCTGAAAAAAATAAACGAATTCCCACGTAGGTGCCTAAAAGTGCCTCGTCTTCTCGCGATCTTATGAATGCTGAGAAGCGTGGCAAACACGTTTCGAAGAAGGTGTATGAAAGAGAAACAAAACAAAAAAGGTTAACGCATTCGGGTCCTGAAAACATTTCAACGGTGGCATCTTCCGGACTTGCAGAGAAGAAATGCAGATGGAAGACTCGCTCATTCTCTTGTGACCACGTGGAATTTTGTATCACGAGACACGACCGTACTCATGCCGTTGGAATAATAAAAGATGGAAATACACGTGAAATAGAATGAATTAATATGTCTTAAAAGCAGACGGTTTCCTCTGGAGAACTATATATTATTCGTCGCCCCCTCGGGATATATTCTAAGAAGATAGTTTAGCTTAAGTCACTACAGCTTCGCCGAATTTCATATGAATGTGGTCCAGACGTGCGATGCATGATGAGTTCGCGGGGTTGGATAAGATAATCGGATTATTTCAAGAGGTTACACCACTCAATGGCAGCCGATAATATTGAACTCTGCAATAGAAATGGTGGTGATAGGTAATAGGGTTAGGCAAGGGAAGAGAATAAGCCCACACACGATATTGTAATCCCTCAAGACCTGTACGCGGAAATTCGTTCCTTGTGGAAAATCTGATAAAAATTGCGAGTCAGCGAATGTTAACGTTCACCCTTGAAATTATTTTTTGTAGTTATTTGGACTTTAATTTACTAATATACCTTCCATCCGCCCGATTCCTTCCTTTCAAAGCATCGAAACCTGGAAATAATTTGAAAAGCGAAGAATTGCTTCACCGAAAAGGTTGTTTGATCCTTTATCTTGATTTTCTTTTAAAAAAATCTAATTCCTTGCTAATAAAGAGAAAAATAATGACTTAATTGCTTAGCTAATTGACTTTAAAAGTTAAAGTGAGCTTAAAGTTCAAACTAGAAGTTATCAAAATGATAAAACAGTGCTCATAGGATAATTTTAAAAAACTTCTATTTTTCTCAGCAAAATATATAATTTGAAATAAAAATATTAGAAATACATACTTCTAAAACCGTTCTGATCTGATGTAGTGCCACCGAAAGTTTTAAGATTCCAATTTAAGATTTTGCTGGAGAGAGCAATAATATGCGTAAGTATAATGAAAGTGCGGATATCTGCATACGTATAGTACTCAATTTGATTGTCGACGCAGAATCGCATCGCAGGCAATGTGAGTTCAATTACTCATGGAGGACAATAGCCGAGGATTTATATAAAATCTTCATTCATGGCTTAAGAGTAGGCTTACATATGTTGGCTGGTGTAGTATTATGTAATATGATAACTGAGGCACGATCACTCATCCACACACTACCCTCCAAGCCTCCATTGGCTTGTGGCGTGTTAGGTCATCAGCTAACTACAAAAATGAAAAGAATGTGCACATTGGAATGATTTGACTACTTATTATTACCCCACCTGTCTTTTGATGTACTCTTGTAAGTAAAAAGTATATTATTGCTGATTCGTAAGCAGCGGTCATAAATGTACTCAAACACCGAAAAGTAGGGCAAATACGGTACTTTGTGGGACACTGGATGTCACTGGATAAACTAAATTGCAGACTCATTTATTTCGTGAGGAACTACATTTTGCTTACAATAACTCTGAAATTCATGCATCATATTAACATTTTAATAATTTAAAAACTTGTCATGCAGAGGAAAAGCGAATTTATAAACCTAACCGTCCGGCAAAATATCACTTTTATTTTAATAAACTCAGGCGAGATAAAAGATGAAAAGTACTCATAGGACTCGAGATGGAGTAATGATCGAATGATTGATGGTTGATCACCGCATGATACTCATTTAATAGTTGCTCCTCGTCAAGCTAAGTGAACAACAGTATAGAGCCTCCTTTTACGGTAAATGCTGTAAGAGTATCATCAGATAGTTTATTTCTGGGTTCTCTAGTGCGTTAGCCATACTGCCAAATGCTATTGGTGAACTCACACCCCCTGCAATGAATTTAATTGCAACCCCTCTGAAATACTCTATTGCGATTTTAGTCACAAGCTTCGAATTCCATATGGAGAAAAGTTGAAATGGGTTTGAAATATTGCGGCGAAACCCCTGTCGAACGCACGGAATACTCTCGAAGGTTCTCTTCACCACTCGTTGGTCGCGATTAAGGACCGTTTTACGATCGCTTTTTATTTCCAATGCACGCGGAGCAGAGGTGGCGCGCATATCAAACGATCGTTCCTCTCCCGATCGGAAATAAATCCAGAGATCAAAGTGGACATCAGACCAAGTGACTCAGCCGGCATTTTGACCTTCTGGAACTTTCCGTAAGCGGGATGCGCTTCAATGGCCTCATCCGTTATTCCACGTATCTTTTAATAGAGTCGCCAGAGGCAAACGTGGAAATCGAAGCGCTATTTTTTAGGACGACTTACGTAACAATACGCACCATCACTCTCTGATTATTTGGGATGCAACGGCTCGGCTGATAGTGAGTGTGAAGGATATATTCATGAGGAAATGATCGGCGAACGAGATCGGTGAACCCTTAGAATGAAACACTCAGGATGAAGTGGTCAACAGTCCCGATTTTGACGTTTGTATGTCTTTTTATTTACGTGCCCAGAACAAATGAATGTGAAATAAGGCACCATGCATATTTAGATTTAACACTACTAAGGTAGACATTCAATTCTTCTTTCTTTCTCTACAGAAAAATTCCCGTTTGAGGTCGCTGTTTCTTGTAGTTGCTTCCAGGCCACTCAATGGCATCCATCCCTTTCATTCAAACCCTTCTTTCTCCCTCAAATCATTCTCCACACAATCTTCCCGTTAGTATTCCCCTCATTCTCTTCCCTCCTATCTGCAAATTTTGAATTCTGATCCCCACACACTCCTCGTCCCTTTTTTAAATATGACCCATCCATCGCATCGTTCCCTCTTGCACCTTACGTGAGCTTTCAACCACTTCTACACTCTCCTTCATTGTCTTATTCCCATCTCTTCATCTTTTTCCATCTAAGCATTTTCATCTCGTCGGATTCGTCAAGCGTATTGCGGGAAGATTTTCGGATGAGAAAGTAAAAGAAAGGTGCTATTTCGCAATAGTCCGACCGCACCTTGAATATGCAGCGAGCGTATGGGATCCGGTGCAGAAACTGACTTAATCCGCAAACTGAAAAAGATATAAAGGAAGGCTGCGCGTTTCGTCAAAACTGCAACGGGCGTACAGGCAGCGTTACCCAGATGTTAAGCGAATTAGCCTGGACGCCGCTGGAGACTCGGAGGCTTCGCGCTAGGCTTAGATTGCTTGAACAATTGAGAATGGATATCTTTAAGAGCGACACAGAGAGCATAATATTAGAGCCACACTATATCTCTAGGTCCGATAGAAGCGATAAATTAAGAGAGGTGTTTTGTCGAGCGGATATATAAATATATGGGAATTCGTTTTTTTCCCCGAACCATAAAGGACTTTAATAAATGGTTCCAACTTCGTTGAAGCGCTTCATTTTTTATCTGTAAACGGCTGGTGCCCTTACACCCCCTGCCACATGCCTTTTAGGCGGCTTGCGGGGTATTATGTAGATGTATATCTCTGCCTCATCCATTTTCTTTCCGTGGGCCGTCTTAGCAGGGCAGGTTTCACTGAAGTATTTTTTACTGAGGTATTATTTTTTAATTTTTTTGGGCGTAACTAAAAATTCCATGAGGTTTACGAAACCCACATTATTGGGGTCGAAGGAAATTTATTTGTATGGAAGATCAATTTTTATTTGGGGCACAAAAAATGTACAGCTTCTCTCCTAATGTGTATTCCATGTCGAAAATTCTCGCATTTCATTTCATTTAAACAAAGAAATTATTAATTCAAATCGGGGAACTTGATATATAGTAATTGCGCTGAATTTATGCTGCTGTTTTTGTTAACTATATTGTAGCAGCTTTGCTTTTGTTTTTATTCCCAAATTTTTGCTGAGTAATATTATAACGTTCAAGTTGTTCTGTTTTTTTTGTTTAAAAAGGTATATATTTTTTTAAATCGTAAACTTCAACCTGTCTCTCACTGTCTTACGCCTGGAAGTTACTTAAGGTGTCTGATATTTCTCTTTCCCTTTTGTTACGGTTGGGATTGAAAAGTAAAAAGCTTTATTCGTTTATAGAAAGTTGTATATTGAGGGAGAAATATGAATAAGATATATATTTAAATATTGTAGTTTGGCAAAACTCATTTGATTGTGGCGTGTATACCTCGTGTGATGTTTTTAAAAAATCCGAAAAGTGACTTTGAATAACCCTGTAAATGTAGCTATGTATAAACTTTAAAAATCGTCTTTGGTACTTCAAACAAATTTTAAAAGTAGCAGTAACCATAAGGTAGTTACTTGCAAGTACTTGGCCTATGTTTAAACTGAGCTCAGTTTCTTGGTACTACTACCTTCTCTGTATAAAAGCTGTAGGTAATGATTGTGTCGAGGCATTTCGTTAAATTCATGGAAATGTAGGTAGTCTATTTTCTCTACGCATTGATCAATGATCATTGCTATCTACAATATATCCCTCGTATATATTGGTGTGGAAAATCATGGATTTTGCTCGGTGAAAATTTGTGGAAACACCGTCGGAATGAATGCACAAATCAATCCATTTCTAAGAATTTAATGAGATAAAATTGCAGTTTTTCCCGACGAAATAGTTGTAGGATTCCTTCTCGGGTTCTCCACCGGTTCAGGCTATTCCTCAGTCGACGTTTCGCTGCTCGACTGGCGCATCCTCATCAAGACAGGCGAGTCTCCAGCTGACGCTTCTCATCGTCTCGCTTATCACTGGCAGGAGGTCAGGTGGCAGTGCGAATTCCAATTCAAGGAGAGAGCACCGACGCTACGTGATCCAAAGCAAATACTAATGAACCAAATGAACCAAAAATGGGATCGAGCACTCGGGATGTTTTTCTGTATTTCCAAATGAAAATGATCACATTCGGAGAGCTGTTGGGTCTTTAAGTGAATCGTTCATTGAGTCACATATTGCTTGAGGCAACAACGACGACACGATTGAAATAATCCGTTCCCGTGGAAGTGTGACCTTTAATTAAGAGTCGCTATTGGTAGGTGATCCGTACCGTAGGAGGTCAATTGTTGAACTACCATGGTCGTGTTTAGCTAAATCTGTGACGTCATCCGAATTGGAGTCGAAATACAGAAGCGATCGAAACGTCGGCTATGGAAAAACTTACCCAGTGGAGAACCCGGGATAAATTCCTGCGAATGTATGGTGAACACTTTGGATGCCAAGTATTAACTGCGGAAAGGGATATTAATATGGTTCGCCTTAGTATAGTGAGTCGCCTTAAAAGAGGTGATATTGTCGTGTATGAGGGAATTGGAGAAGGCCCTTTGAGTTTACGCTCCGAAGTCCGCGATACATAATGCATGACAATGTGTTGATATTGGATTCCTTGAGGCGCAAGCTCTTTGACGCTCCCGGAGAGCGCTTAATGGTGAAATAGGCAAATGTTTGTGCACTATAAGTCCTGTGGAGAAATATACGAGTGCTCTATTGGAGGGCAAAGGAGACAACGCGTGGGTTCGCCGCTCAATATAGCCATTCCTTCCAAGAGCATGATTGCCACGTAAGCGCCACTCTTCGCTTCCATTTGAAGCTTTTATGTTTTCGGCGTCCCTGCCTTCCAGAATATTTCATAACTACTCTAGATGCAAGCATGCCATTACCTGATGTGTGTGACGCTTAGACGTAACGATTTAATTTACCTACTAGAATTCGTGGTCTTAACTAGCTGTCAATGCTTGTGTGACATCATGTAAGCCTCGTAAATAGTGTGGCTGGATACTAAATTTACTGTTAGGAAAAGCATGCCCTTAAAATTTGTGAAAGCTTAAATATTATTTTTAAGAGGTTTATTTTTTTGCGCAACGTTTTTTCGCCAAAAAATTGATAAATTAAGATGAGTATGAGCCCCTCGAAATTTTTATCGCAAGACGGTCTCAGGGTATCAAGTTTGGGGTAAATAAACAGGCGTAAAGATTTTTTTTTTCAAAATCTGATACCCTTAGGTTCTAGCGTTAATTGAATCCACCTAAAATGATCGATACATATATTGTATCGATATGGCTGATTGTCCTTAGAGGATATTAAAATCCACTCCGTTACGGAGATTGACCCAATAAACACTATTTATTTCGTTAATAAAAGTATAAATTATTTTCTTATTATTTAACCTCAACGAACGGCGTCTACGAAAAATAGGCTTCCTTGGATATATTTTCTAAATTCACAATATTTTATTAATAGGAAATTACTGTGGTCTTCGTCTAAATGTAATAAAAGTGTTGATCAGTGCTACAAGAAATATGTAATGATCATGGCTTAAGTCTCTAAAACTCATTAAAACTTGTAATTACTTTACTTACCTTACTTAATTACCTTACTACCGTTTACTGCCCTACTACCGTTATTAGCAAACTTATTTTTTGCTGTAGCCCGCCACCGAAACCCCACTCTCGGATATTACGCCCGTGACGCTATCCTTTCCTCCCTCAGGATCTCTAACATAACTAGTCGCCGTGTCTTCTATCATGTTTCTGCTTAGAATCTTTAGCGGTTCTCTCTGGACAAACGAAATTCTCCCTCTTTTCCGTTTTCATGTTCCTCCTCGCCCCTTATGTAATGACTATCTGCTTCACATTCCGCGATTCCTTCTTTCCATCTCTCAAAGCTCTCTTTTCTACCGAATTCCCTCCTTCATTAACTCCTTGGCTTCAAAAATTCCTTACCTGGACATCTTTTCCTTAACCACTTTTTACAAATCCTCCCTAAAATGCCATCTAAACAATTCATCACAGTCTAATCCATAATACCCTTCTAATGCATAAAAATTTTGCTTTCTGTTGGTTTTTTATTTGCTGTTTTGTCTTTAAGCTGTTATTTATTTATTGACAACAGCCAATGTAAAGGCGTTTATGCCGATTTTGGTTCTGAAATAATTAAATAAATAAATAATGCAGTAGTTGAAGTTTAATCGTGATGAATAAATCACCACAGTGGGCTCATGAATCTTGAAAAAGTCTTACCCAAAAATATTTCAGCATAAAATCGTTCTCATTCTCTTTAACCTAAATTATATATTCAAAATTGGATACTTTCGGCACCGTCGCTGTGAAAATTCTTGGTTGATTTGAGAACTAAACTGAGTAAACGATTTTTCTGTAATGTATGACCAATTTTGTCCATTATCGGGTATTATAATATATGTTCGCTGTCGGATGGAACATGTCAAACCATAATTATTCAAGCATTCTACCCATTAAGGTAGATGTGTTTGGAGTCTTTCAGAAGTACTCTGACAGTCTCCCCTCCCTCTTCAATTCAAAATAAGGCTTACTCCATTTCCTGTTAATTTAAGACCCTATTCTCTTCCTTCCTCTCCCTCGTTTACCTAACATTCTTCCCTCTATTACACTGTTTTCAGCATCCCCTCCCCAATCAGTACTTTCGCCATCTGTCTCCTCCGTATCTCATCTAAAAGCTGCCTCTCCTCACCCACCATGTCCAGCACTTTGTCGTTCCTTCTCCTCTCCGTCCACTTCACTTTCTCCATTCTTCTCCACACCCACATCTCGAGTGCCTCCACTCTTCTCTCGTCCTCCCTCCTCATGTCCATGTTTCCGCACCGTAAAGCGCTTCGCTCCAAATCTGACTCTTCACTAACATTTAATTTAGACTCTTACAAAACCATCCTCTCATAAGCTCCTTCCTCTTCATGGGCGCCTCCTTTGCTAGCGCAATTCTCTTGCTATTATCCTTACTGCTTTATCCGTTTTTCTTTAATGTGTTGACCAAATAGTTGAATTTCTCTACCTGCTCACGTTTTTCCCCACCTACTCCTACCGTGAGTCTCAAATTCTTAGCTTGCGATGCTTTACAGATCCTCATAACCTTGGTCTTCTTCTGATTAATTCTCACACCGTACTCCTCCGTATATTAAATGAAAAATTAAGTGAAAATCTTGTGCGAAGTTTCATTATTTAGATTAAATCTCGTTGGATGTTGTTCATTCTGACTTAAAAGTTATTAATAACATCTGTGAAAAGTATTTGTTTTTATTCACGCAATCGCGAACGCATTTCTTTTTAAATGAGGGCCTCAAGAAATTGCCAAAGTTGTTGCCACCGTGGAATGCAATCGTGTGTGTTTGTGGCAAAGGACTTTGATGCATCCAGGCTGTGCTGATGAGTTGTCCAACGGACGGATTCTGCCTGCTGGGATGTGAATCTGCCCTTTGTGAATTGGTCATTGGAGGTGCCGCGTGCGAAGTGGCAGGCAAGCACATCTACGCGTGGTCGCTCAATTAGATTTCACGTGTGGAGATAAAGCAATGGAGGTGCATGGGACAAGCGAATGACTGTTTTCTATAGGTTTTATCATGGGTCCACAGGCTTTATCCAATTTTATCCTTAGCTTTTTTTGAAGTTTTCTATCAAATGTTCAAATTTTTCTCACAAAAAAGAAAGTGACCATTGATTTTTTCTGCAAAGTGACCATATTTCTAGGTAGTCACATATTTTTTGTGCAAAGAGACATAATGAATTGAGGCTTTCAATTCCGAATTATCCAGTGTCATGACCATTTTTTATCGATAATATGACTTCATTGTAAGTTAGTATGAAATATGAGGAAACAAAAAAAAACAGTGATAATTGACCAACCTGTGAGGATATATTTATCTACATCTACATGCTACATTGCAAGCTGCCACTTATGCATCTGGCGGGAGGTTTTAGGATATCAGCCGTTAGCCTGTACAAGAACACTATTCAAACATTTGTGTCTACGGTTTTTAAAAATCGTTTTTAGTAATGAATGTGCTGTCGTTCGAGTTTGCTTTGTGTACTTTTCTATCGCGTAAACAATCTTTTTTATCCGCCATTTTTTAATGGTATTATGGTGATACAATGATGATATTTCGACTTGTAAACACATTCCCTTTGATGTAATGTATGGCTTTCTTTCCCGGCGAACAATTGCAGTGAAGATTTTTCGGGTCTTGCACCGGGTCGGGTCCACCATATCTCCTTCAAACGTTTGGACAAGTAACTCGCCCATCGTTTTCAGGACTTCCGAAATCCAAGCATTGCATTTTTGGAGAGATATTTTGACAAAAGGATAGGTTTAGGAATTTGCTTTCCCCCGTGCAATAAATTACTTTAGTAAATGCCAGGTTGGACTCAGTAGAGGCATATACTTTTCTTCCTTCTCCTCTTTTGTTAATGGCTGGTTACCTAACACCCCCTGCCACACGCCTTTTGAGGCAGCTTGCGCGGAAGTCTGTAGATGCAAATGAATGCTCCTCATCACATCCTATGGTCTCAAAGGATGTCAACGAATATAGACTGCGAGGTGTCCCGCTGACAGCTGTGCATTGTCTGCTCGACTGTACCGTGCTGATCGGCCCTTTGCGAATTCGTCAGAATATCATTGCCGTGTAGAGGAGGCGCGCCGTGCGAGATGGATGACGGGCATCTCTTACGTCTCCCTCGATGATAGTTCACACGTGTGGGGCATAAGGACGTGTGTTGGACGCGCGCCGGGCGAATGACTACATACGTACTACTCGGTCCATGAAAAGCCATCCATCAGATTCGTTCGGTCCACTCTCAGTCAGAGCGGCTATGTGTGCGGCTGCTGTTACGCCAGGTTCCGAGAGGCAATCCACTTTATTCTCTGCATCCCTCGTGAGAAAGAAAGAGTGGACAGCGATGGACAATAAGGGTGAAGTAGGCACAGCTCATAGTGGAGCATTATCTAACCCTCGACAACTAGGCAGGCCAACATTAGAGATCTGGTCGTATTTGAATCAAATTTGGAACGCGTAATAAATTTGTATGCTCAATAAAAATATTATATTTGAAACAATGAAAATCAAAATGGCGAATCCAATATGGCGTCAAAATTGATGAAATATTTCCTAATTTTTTGTGAAAAGTCTTATTTAGGAGTTTTGTTTACCACAGTTCAAAATTTAAATTGTTAGTAAAGATTTGATTTATCCAATATTGTGGGATTTATAATATATAATATAATAATTTTTGGCTGAATTTTTCTGTTGGACGCGCTATTTTGAAAGGGAGTGCTAAAGCAGGTATTAAATTGATTTTTTACCTGCGTGGGTCGGATTTTAATGCTGTTAAAGGTTTTTATGAAAGTAGAAAGACAATTGAAAACCACTGACGGACAGCTCATAGTCACAAATTCAAGCTCATGTTTGCTCAACCTATCTAAACGTGGAACAAAGCTTCCGAAAATATAGCGAATCCGAGACTAATTCGTTTAAAAGATTTTTAACTCTTAAATTTTACGAGCTAAGAACACGGTAACAACTGTTAAGTCATTGTTATCGCCGAAAAAATGATGTTTAATATTTATTATCGAGTATGCTCAGAAAGTACACACGGGACTGTATTCTTGATTCACTTCATTCCACCATTCGAGCGGTTGACAAAATCTTTTTTTTAAGGAAATAATGAGTCTAACGTTTAAGATTGCAAAAATTGGTGAAAACATCAGGTTTTAGTAAATTATTCTACCAAAAATTAATTTTATGTGCTGTAAAAGCCACGATTATACCTCGTTTAGTGTGCCTGATTGTTTATTTTGGATTTTAATTCTATGACCAAAAACTATATCTTTAATCTGCTATAATTAATAGGCTATCTTCAGTCTCAACAAGTGTTAAATTAATTGAAACATTTTTCATGTGAATTTACAGTTAACATTTTTTCCTACGATGGATATGCGAATTTTATTGACGCAAGCGAGGGGCGACCTGATACATTGCTTAGTAGTCCTTTTTAGGAAGAGCCATCCATCAGAGGACCATGCGGCAGGCACACGCTTTCGGTGAGGATACGCGGATGTCACTTGATGCTCCGGGAGATAATCCACGATGGCTTTTTCCTCCATCCGTTCGTCCTCTGACCAGAATTCCACAAAAGGGAAGATTGGACGGACAGTGATGGAGACACCGCCAGGCACGGAGGGAGGCGGGTTGACGAAAGCGGACGACCTGTGTTGCAATCGATCTAGATGCGTCTTCATTGCACGTTGACGTGTGGCGTAAACCTAGTAGGGGTTGCGGCAGTAACTTATCATGTTTTCACACTAATATATAAAAATTGAGTGGTGTCTGTCCGTGTGACTGTTGCTAAATCACTCAACAGCTGCTGTAACGATTGAAACGAAATTTGCCAGGGAGATCTTTAGTATTCCCAATTCACGTAATGCCTATATAGCAACGCCGCGGCGTTTGAAGGCCCTTAAGTTGGCCCTTTCACTAAAAACAAATGAAGGCTTTGAAAGAGAATATGGGGATCATGCAAAGGTTTATATATTCCCCCTTTTAAAAATTTGAGATTGGGAGGTGTAATTTGAACGATTAAGTGAGTGAAAAAACAAAGTTTTTTATTATGTCACTCAATTTTCTTCAAAGATTATAGTATTTTGGAGTGATTGCGTTAAAAACGTCAAATTCACTAAATTTCGTTCTTTTCAACAATAGTGCCAGTGAGTAGTAATTTTTGATGAATTGAATTGAATTAATGAGGAATATGTTTTCGGGCATTTGCGCCTGTGATTGACAACCGATAAACAAACTAATGAATTTATTTCCGAGTCCAATGCAGTCACAACAGTCATATGATTGATGTTAACTGCTTAAAAGGGGCTTGAGTGCTAGTTTTTTTTTAACATGCTCCAACATTCCTTGATTCTCCAAGTAGAACTCAACGAATACCCCCGAGAGTGTTGTGTAAATTTATCGTCAGCGCTGAGGTGTGATGCCGCACTTCTCTCCAATTCAGTCCGAAGAATGCCAGAGAAGGACTCAAGCGATGAGTGGGCCAACATAGACCACCTGTGTGACATACGAGAAGAATTTACCCAAACCATCTACCGTGAAAGGTTGACATCATCTTTCATCACTTAACGAAGGAAAGCTCCTTTCTCTGCTGCTGTCATTGCCTATGTCTCTCTGTCATCTAAATACGAGCTCCAAATGTAAGTCCTAAAAATTTGCCTCTTAGCTTCAACGATTACATTCTCAGCTGTAAAGACACTCTTATTTTGGAGGAATGCCCTCTTTTACAAGGGCATTACTTCCGTGGGATTAACAGTTTATACTAACGGGATAAATAATCCTGAAAATTGTTAATCGCTGTTAGCTCCGAAATCCAGTAAGAAAGAAAGAATTACCCGTGCGTCTAACAATGATGGACACGCGGGTTAGAGAGGCTGTCATCGCGAGGAGAATGGACGTGCGGGCCTTAATGGACTCTACTCCCAGTTCATCTCTGGAGATGCGTATTCATTAGTGACATGATTTTCTCCTCCGTTGCACCCTACGGGTTTTGACAAGGCAAAGGTTTACCTCTGGTGCTGATGGTTCCGTTAAATAACAGAAGGATTATAGTTGCTGTGAAAGGACACCTTCTCAGGCTGCATTTGGCAATTGGAACACATATAGTTTTAAGACAAAGGAATACTTCAGTTGAATGTGTTTGATTTTAAACTTGCCATTAAATATTTTCAATCTCTTTACCATAGTAACCTGGGTTGTAGTAGGGGATTGGGATAGGCATAAATACCTTTTTTCATTGTCGATTTTATTCTAATGTTCTTGAATCACTCGATAAGTTGAATTAGTGATAATGCTATCACGTTTTAAGATGTGATGAAGTTCGGGTAGACATACTTTAGGTATTAAAATCGTTGGAAGTAGATGCAACTTTGTGGAATCTTCCAATACATTATATTTTTTCCAACTTCCCCTTGAACAGTAGATGACGGCCTTAACAACAGGGATTCCATCATTAACAATGCACAGCACGGACATCCATGCCTAGGATAGGAACCACCTAACCAGGCGGGACACGAACCCACATTCTTCGGTTGAGAAGGCGAGGTCGGCGGTAAGATGAGAGCACAGCTTTGTTTTTCCACAGTTTGTTATATTTTATATAATATATAATAGGCGTGTTATAATGTATTTATGGCGTCAAAACCGAAACCGGTGGTAGAAATTTGAGAATAAACAAGTGGAAAACACAAAGTTGTGTTATTATTAGGTACATAGAAAGTGAGTGGCTATGAATAATCGTTTCGAAACGTTGTTTATATGACAAAAATGCATACGTCATATTAAGAACGTTTTTCTCTTTTTTAATGACAGAAAATATAAAGGAATAACCACAAGGCAATCATTCCAATGACTCATGTTGACCATGTCTGAATTAGGGCTATAAATTCGGCGATATATTACGCACGTGTCCATTATTAGGTACGTATTTTTTCGATTACATATGGGTCAGCGTTGAGGAGTAGTGATGTTTTTGTTTTACTGACGGTTGAATTCTAAACATATGTTTTAATCAATTAAAAAGTGGAGAATTGCAAGTTCTTTGCTATTCCCAATATGAAATCATTTTCACCAAATCGCTGTCCATTGAACAATACGTATTTCTTTTTAACTTATGCTTTCTTTTAATGATTATTTTAATCGTGATTTATTTTCTCCATATTCATTCCTTAATTGGTCTCCTACGTACCTGTGGAAACTATCCATCCCACGCAAAGGGATCCAATTAACACCCAATTTAATAACTTCATAAAATTCCTCAAGCCCTTACCAATATTTATGCCGATTCCTTCCAAATTAACGCTTCGAAATTTTTGAATCCCTTATTTTTTAAATAAAATTACCTCCAACTCTACATTCGCTTAAAAAATTAAATTATTTGTGCTTGCTTTACAATTTTCTTTTGGTCTGGCTAAAATATTCCCTTCTTGTGACAGTGCTTGTTGTGATTTGTGTGGGCTATAAAATGATATCCACTTACTTGCATATCATGAGTTTATTTAACTATCTGAGCTTTCACCGTGATTCTTTACCGAAAGATACATGTGATTTGTAATTCTAAACACCCTGAGGACTAGTTTGAAATGATCGATGCAGGCTGGCATGGATTTCATCCATAGGGCATTGCAGTATTATTATCTTGGTGGAGCCGCGGGACACGAATTGGTTGGACATTTAGCGGTGCTCGTGCACTTGATGACAAATGGCGGGGAAACGCAGTTTCGCATCGATCGCGGGAAATAAGACATTTCTGCCATCTCCCGAATGTGCTCTGCATCGTCTATGACTCAATGCACTGCTATGTTCCTCGTATTTCTCAGGTAAAACCGAATTGGTGGTTTCCTAATTGAGGTTTGTGAGTTTTTCAGAAGTAGCTGCAAGACTGGGAGCCTAATTTTCGTGCAGGCCACGGAATTTGTGGTGGAAAACAATGTAACTTTGTGTTGGAATACGGGAAACGGGATTGCGAGCAAATTTTCCCGTGACATAAACCAAGTGGAGCGGAGGAGGCCCCATTCTGTCATGTTCGAGCTGAATATTTGTTGCCTTTTTTTTGGCGCAAAATCTAGAAGGGGACAGTTGTCATGGACGACTTTTAATTGCATCATTTCAACGTCACAGCAGAAAAATAAATAACTCCACGATACTTCAATTTAGGCTCTGCGTGTATTTTTTAAATGCTCAATGATGTGTTTAATGTGTATTTTGTAATAATACATATTTTTAACGCCATGACTGTCCGAATCTTTTGATTTCACGCACCCCGGTTACTCTTCATTTCAATTGAAGGATAAGTGTAATACAGGGTCATAAAGGAATCGTTGATGTGGACAAGGGTTAGTGTACAAGAGGTACCAGTCCGTCCCGTTGAAGCTTGGTTTATGTGGGAACTTAAAGCGTATTTTAATCGCTCTCCATAAATTTATGCAGTGCACGCAGCTCTATAATAATATTTACAGTGGCCAGGTACAGCATTGAAAAATTACGAATTTCATTGAAAGACTGATATCGTCTTTCATCACAAAATAAAAGCTCCTTTCCTTGTATATGCCTGGGTTGTAGTTGGAGGAGAATATTTGTAATCGCATCAGTTACAACTTTATTTTTCCTTAGAACAGGTATTTTAACGGGTAGGAAAATAAAGGATTAGAATTTTACCGAGCTATGAAAGAATAAATTAAAATAATGAAGGAAGGTGGTTCTTATTTTTGTCAATATTTCACACGCTTTTTAATGGCCATCATTAAAAACGTGTGAAATGGTCGTTATTACATCATCGCGGTCGTAAATTTTGATCCATAGATCTCTTCTTTTAGTTTATTTCTCTGCAAATTTAAATCGTTCTGGCAATCAGCAACGTGTGAGGAGTCTTTAGTGAACCCATGCAAATAGATAGTGGGGGATTTTATAAACATACTTTAGAGGTCGACGGGAGAATCCTTTGTTAGAATAATTATTAGTTGCGAAAACCAACAACCTGAAATATTTTCGCAGAGCCCTGTATTATTCAAAATCTGTGTGTTTTATTTCAATCAACTCTGATTCTTGTACTTCATTGCCAATTATATCAATAAATGAACTATTGTGAGAAAGAAAATGCCGAACTAATCCTCAAGAAAACCAAAAAAATCATAGTAAAAAACCCACATCGATGGAAAATAAATTGCTTTAAGTACATATGATTCAACTAGTTTCTGTCCAAGAAATTTAGTTTAGTATCTGAAAAAAATTCCAGATTTTTACTGTCTCTTGAATTGCCACATGGGAGAGCTCAAGTATTGCTTGAGCACATTTTTTCCCGTACTCACTTCTGCATTAGTTTGCATTTTAGCGTATAAGTTAGCATTTTCTGAACTCCTTCTCATATTTGTTTACGTACGGTTTTACGATTAAAATAAGTATTTTTTTTCATTATCATCATAAGCAGCCAACAATCCTAAGATTGGTTTTACGATGCTCTCTGCTCTTTTATCCTCCAGCCAATTCATGCCGACGTATTTCTTATTTTTTTACGTCTTTGGCAACTTGTTCACTGTAACTCATTCGAAGCCGTCCCTTACCATTATTTCCGTCCAAATTTCCTTTGACTATTCTCTTAATCTGGTTATCATGTCTCATAATGTGGACTACTATGTAACTATGACGACTATGTAAGGACTATATTTGCAATATTCAATTAAAATCACAGATTTTCTAATATTTTGTTGTGTATTTTTAGCGATATCACGGGGTCAAAACATTAAAAAGATGCTATTGGAGCACTATAAGCGTATTTATTAATAAATTAAATTTATTAAAGTAGCTCTTCATTGATAAATTATTATTAGCACGGGTTACGCAATAAACTGTGTGGGCGCTCTGCAGAATTGTGGAAAAATTCAATTGGAGCGTAAAAACAACAGAACAGGACTTGGTGACAGCTTCTTTCTTGAGTAAGACCATAATGTCTTGGACAAGTAGTGCTGTCACTCTCTTCTTTCAGAATACGTAGATTAACTCGTTAAAGGGATGAGCAGCATTTTCTTTATAACGTAAGGGTCATCTTAATCTACATAAGATCCCGCAAGCTCACGCTCCAGATAATATATATTAACTAAATTTCTAAAGTAATCTAAGCCTTGCGCACAGCCTCCGAATCCCTAGCGGATGCCAGCCTAATGCGTTTTGCATCTGTGTTCTTTACGTCCGTAGCACTTTTCGTAGAAACGTGAATCTTTCATTTGAATGTATTTCATAATGTTCACTGATTTTTTCGATGTGCGTGAAACATCGCACTCGTTTTCATTTTACCATATCCCAGGATGAAATAAAAATATAGAGAGTTTATTTAAAATGAATTCACTGCTGTTGCAACATGCGATGTTATTGGGACTGACGTTTATTACCCTGTAAATCAATTTTTCACTTACAGGCTCTTGTTCCTTGGAAGTATTCCCGTGATTTCAGAACGTTTCCTTGCCTATGCCGTATCAGATTCATTCACCGTAGTGTGTCCTGTTGCCAAAGCAGCTTCGGCATCTTGACGAAATTCTCTAAGAGTTGATTGTTTCCACACGTCATAAAAAACGTAATTACGTAGAGATCGGGGGAAGCGAGGTATTTGAGCTATACCTCGTCTATGTTCAAGGCACGATTATGATTCGTGTCTCTATTATATGCTTGACTTAAATTGCTACCTCCCGGTTAGGCTTTTGAGCGTCAAAATCGTAGTTTTTTTTAAATCCAAGCCACGTGATTTGGGAAATAGTGGCACGTGTGCGCGTGAAAAACTGGGTTAGTTGAGGTCCGCAGCGCACGCCTCCTATCGCCAAGATCAGGCACGTTGCCAAGGGGAAGGGGAAAAAGGGGGATGGATGGCTTTTCGTGCGTTAGCCTCCCCACAGAAATTTTTTCCCCAATGGAGACTGACCGCGATGCAATCCCTCATGAGACGATTAGCTTGGGGGCACCTTTCCTCTCACCAAAACCCTGCAACTTTTTTTTGCAAAAAATACAAAAAATACAAATCCGTTGAATGCAACTTGGGTTGAGCCATATTAAAGACAGATTTTTTATGAAGTTCTCCTGAATTTTCCTCCAAAAATGTGTAAAAATGTAAACAATTCGAATGCTAGTGTTTACCCACAGATTACTGATAAAATTTTCAAAGACACTATAAAAATATTTGCATATTCTGCATTTATAAAAATATTTGTGATTAAAAAGTTCACAAATCTTTGTGCGTAAATATTTTTTCTGAAAACTCCTCTCTTATGTTCATCCATTTTTAAATGAAGTGACCGTGATCCTAGGAACATACCATAGAATAGTACTTTTTCCAGATCAGTCAACTTCCTTTATTTTCGAGTCACTTTCAGAAGACGCATCGCCCGCCAATCCCATTATACCTTCAATACCCAACATAGTTCCTCTTTAAAAATTCAGCCATCACCTTCAATTTACCAATAGATCTTTTTCCACCCTCAAATGAATATCCAAATTAAGGTAACCTTTAAAACTATCTCTCCATTTAAAAAATCGATGATAACTGAAAGGGCCCTCCATACTCTATACAGACCCAAAGTTTCATTTCATTTACAAAGATATTTTTTTTTTCAAAATCAGATGCCGCTACCCGTCAACGCCCACGGGTGCCATATGGCACCCAGTGAAGTGCTGAGCCAATACTCCTGCAATGCATTTAATATGTGAATTTTACCGTACATTTCGGTTCACATACTTAGTAGAAGGTTTCCTCTATTATCCAGTCAGTTTGAATTGTGTTCATTGGGTTGAGCTCATTTGTATCATATTTTTTAAAAGTGAAATATGTGTGAATTTAAAAAAAAACTTCGGGCGCTGATGGGTTGAGCAAGAAAGTTTAGAATTTTTGAAATATCTAATGTATTTCGTGACCAAGTGCAAATAGAGGCAAAGTCATAATAACTACTTTTATTTCAGTAGTGGTAAATGGTGAATTTAATTTTTAGCATCATGGATATGGAATTTACAGCTTATTCAAAGAAATAAATGGATTTACATGCGATGGTATGCGAGTTGAAATTAAATTTCTAGTGCATATAGGCAATCCGCACGCCAACCAATCCCTCCCTAGTGAAAATTTCTTCACCGGCCAATATTGCGTAACGCCATCCATGTAGTTATGGTGCGCATTAACCGATGCTCCGAATCGCCTTGCCAAAAATTTTTGAAAATACAAATTTTAGGTACTAGAAAAATGCGAGGCATTTATTCATAATTTTTTCAAAATAGAATTTTACGATTCGCAGTTATTACCCAAAATTAGCAGTTTAATTTTTTATGGCAATCTCTTCAGAACTTATCAATTTATCTTCCGAACCGTGGCTACATTTCAGTCATTAATATCGTCGCAATAATTGAGGGTTAAGCAGCCATATTGTTTTATTAACGTCTTTAATTTAATGTCAATTGTTAGTTTTGGAGATAAATTTAACGGAAACGTTTATTCCAAGATTTATCCTTAAAAAAACAAGAAAACCCTTGTGTCCAATTCTCTATGAAATAGCCCTAAATCGTTATTCAATCTGCCTTACAAGATCAAGAATTAATCCACCCGGTACTCATTTAACGAATGCAATAAGAAATTATAAATGCTGTGTAATCCGATGATATTGAATTATAATTCTGAAATTGTCCTAATCGTTCTACATTTCCGGTGACTGCAATCAGTAAATCATTTTTAATATTTCTTTGACCTTCCAAATATCTCAATTCGTACCATCTTTACATTTTTGTTTTTTCCGAAATATACGACTATGTTGGCCAGATCAGCGTTTTCTTCATAATATTCAGATGTGTGAACTTATTGCACTCGTGTTTCTTTTATTTTATGCCATTATTAAAACTTAATAATTACAAGCCTCGGTGGCGGTTGGGTTAAGTCCTCGCCTGCCAAACCGTAGGTCGCGGGTTCGAATCCCGCCTGGATAGGTGATCCCTATCCAGGGCATGGATGCTTGTGACGTGGTTTGTTGATACCTCCGTTGTAAAGGCTTCTGTGTGCTGCATATGGGGAAATTGAAAATAATTAAATAAATAATTATACTTAGTCGAGTTTTTTAAATATAAAATTCATTGTTGCTTTTACATGCGATATTATGTATTATAATTTTTATTTCCCCATGCATCATTAATGAGCGTCCTGTTCTAATGAATACAAATCATTAATTTATGATTATGAAGGATCCTCTTTACTCTAGGAATCTTATCGTTTAACCTTTTAAACTTTTTAGACACTTAAAACTTTTTTAAATCGTTTCGCCGCCGCCACGGGCCATTAGTATCTCAAATTACCCTTTAAAGAAGACGGAGATATAAGGTTAAATTCTGTCTTTGCCTCCTTTACTACGAGTTCGATGTGACGCAAATTTTATTTGTTTGTCCGTGAAAACGACGGAAGTTGCCTCTAGAAAAGATAAGCCCTCATCAACAGGGGAGTAGTGTTCTGGTCTTGTCTTTGATTGATAATACTTGCCATATTAAATACTGATTTACTGTACTATTGGCAAATGTGTTTTCCCTTTGCTTGTATCGCAAATCATTCCGAGACATGCGGAACCATCAGTGTGAGAGATCGTGGCAACATTCTTGATATCCTGTTTCTCATGTCGACCATGATATTATTGGAGGGCGAATATAGAGAAAATGGTTGTTCCCCTAATTTCCCTATTTGATATCATATGCAAAATTAGTCTAAAAAAAGAACTAAATAATGGTTACCATTCATCGTAAAAATGCATGTTTCGTTAAGGCCGATATCTTAAAAATATAGGGATAAATTTCGTTTTACGTGAAATGAAGTAACGTGAGGTTGAGTTTTCATTTGTCTCCTGAGATTGAATGTTGAGTGTTACCTTTTTGCATATACTAAAGTCCGTATTAAATTTTAACGGGTAAATATAATTGAATTAATTTATTTTTTACCTTGGTGTTTTTTGTTTTATGACGGCGGTTGGAAGGATACATTTGCAAGTACTTTAAGGAAGGATGTATGTCGGTGCATTTCCAGCTAATAGCAATTCATTCTCCTTGTTAGATCGGTGCATGCTGAAGAGTAGTAGGTACGTTTTATCACGTGTGGAGATGTCGCCTTCTCATTCCGCTCTAGCGAGCCCCGATGTGTGATGGGGTCCGATGCAGGGCGTAAAGCATGATTACGGCGGATGACACTTGCCGCGGAGCGCGCGACGATCGTCATTAATGAAAAAACAACAGCGCCGATGCACTCTGAAAAAAAGAAGAGCGACAATAATGGGCGAAGGCACGGAGCGTACAAGTATTGTCGCTGCTCCGGATGTTTTAGTTTTTTGACGAATAGTACCACGTCGCGGTTATAAAGCCTGCGGTGGTGTATCGACTCGCGATGCTGTATTTATGGCCATCGCCTCCAGGATGTTCGCTTTGGATGTACACCTTCAACGTATTCTCATTTTGTAACCGATATATGCTGCAGCTCTATCTCCGTTAAAAGAAAAAAAATAGTTACCTGACTGCAGAGATAAGTGATTGATGAGATACGAAACTAAATCGTAAATTGTCTCTTGTCGCCATCTTTTTTTATGAAGTTTAAATAAAATGGTGCCTATACCCTTCTTTTTTATTCATAGATATTCATGGCTCTAGTCACCAGAGCGTCCATTGTTCGGAAGAAAGATGTTGTAGTTGAGCCAAGGTGAGACTTAAGGTACGTCCTCACAGGGCTATTATCGCGGACAACATTTATTATTATCCCGCGACGTTGACAGAGTACCTGGATGCAAGGAAAAATCGCCAAATTTCAGAATTCAAGTTGGTGTTGTCGGGTATCGCAGTGGAAACAGGAAACATCGATCCGCCTGGGTAACCTTAAGGTTATTACGGCGGGAACTCCCCATTCAAATACTCTCTCATGACGCTTAAAACGAGTGCATGTGTTTCGTATAGGAATATAGGTTTTTGTATCTTCATTTTAATAAATTTTAAACTTAAAGCTTATTTTAATGTTTAACGCCCTTTCATTCAGTACAACTTTTATGCTTAGAACACAGCTGCAGAAACCTGTGTCAGCCAGGATTAAAATACGTGCAGTGTTAATAAGTGTGCTTCATTAAGAAGATAAAAAAATTTCCTCATATATATATATCTCTTGAGACGATTTCTTATTTAATACATGTTAATGTAATCGGTAGTATTTTTAAATGTGATATAATGGATCTTTAGTTCGTGCCTATTTATATTAAAACATTTCTGTGCAACTACAGTTTCTCCATACCAATAACTTTTTTTGTGCCTAGCGCAGCTTTGAATGAGACTCGTTCAGAAACTATTGAGAGTATTTGCGCTATTTGCGGATTTTAAAGTGTCAAGCATCTATGCTGAACGCTATTTCTTAGTAAAAATGCTGGACAGGACGATCAAGTAACAATCACACATAGACTTCATGATCACAGCTATGAATGCAAGCGATGTTACATGTTTGTAATTGTGTATGCTACGTGCTTATAATTTTCCGAATTCCTTTTCTAGATGTCAGAAAACTATAAAAAAAACAATAGAAAAGAAGCATAAATAAAGAAGTGATGAAAAAAACTGAAAAATAATAATTTTCATTAAAGTTCTGTCTGATTAATATTGATGATCAGTTTTATTATATCTCGTCAGCGTTAACAGAAATATGGCGTGGTTGTAACCTTAATCGGGGATTATTTGAAATATATAGTGAACCATAATAATTCAGGTTAACGATTACTTCCGTTGGCATGATGGTAAAAATTGTGAAATCCGATTTTTAGACTCAGAAAATTATATTTTATAGACATTATTAAATCGGCCCTCGGGGTAACTAAGGAATTTCTCGTACTTTGGAACAAGGCTCGTTAATGTGATTATAAATTTAATGGTAAAGAGGATTCAACATTTAGCTGTTAACATATTTCGCACGACGGGCTCTTATTGCGATTCCTCTTTCTATTAAATCTCCATAATCCGCTCATTGTGTTTTCACCAAGGTAGACGGCAAATTGCGCCGTCCAATGTAATGCGATTCATTTGAAAAGGTATGCCGTATAATGTTTTCCATACAGTTTCTAGCAACAATTAGAAAAAAATATTTTCGTTTTTTCCCGGTACTGAAGCAGTTCATATTTTGACTTTATCATCTTCTTTCTGTTTCCGTTAACTGACTCTCTACTCTGACTTGTAATTTACTCATAAAATTCCTCAAACGCTTTTTTCAATGATTAATTGAGGCAAAATATTGCCAAGAATAAATGCACTCCTCTAACATAAACAAATTTGGAATTTTTGCAATGCAAAAAGTAGTTAACTGCTGACTTGCGTATATGTATTACGATTTAGGTTTATGTACCTATGATGTGTTAAAGTAGGAGAAAAATATGAATTGCTTTTATTTTTCATGTCATAAATTTATCTCAATTTCGATGGGAGCTACGAATGTTAAAAGTTAAGAAATATCTTCCGTCATTATAGCCCATCTTCCATTCCACAATAGTAAGTCGGAAAAAAGCATGTCAATTTAATCCTCATTCTATTTAGTAAATTCTAATTTTGATTACGCATTTTATTTATTTATTTTTATCTTCCTACTTCCCCGTAAACAGCACATTGCGGCCTTTATAACGGGGTATTCAACATTGACAAAGCACAACACAAACATCCATACCCTGGTTAGGGATCACTTACCCAGGTGGGATTCGAACCCACGACCTACGGATTGGCAGGCGAGGACTTTACCCCACCGCCACCGTTTTAAAAATATTCCCTGTTTTATTCAGCAAAATACATTTATTTTAAATTCAATCGTTTGCTCTCAAACCGCGTGTCTCTCTCTGGATCGGGTTGGTGTGGTGGTTAGAGTGTTGGCTTCTCACCCCGTTGGCTTGGGTTCAAATCCCCGCGGTGGCACCGTGTTTCTCTACACATGTCGTACGAGCTCTGGGCCGTGAAACGAAATAGTTTCCGCTTCGTTAGAATATAATGGTAATAGAGTGCATTTCTGAAAAAGGCACTCAAAGTTACCATGGTAGCAATTCTTGCAATAGAACGGAACGATAGGATCATGAATACATCAACTTTGTGTATTCCATGCCGTGATACTTACTACAACTATTCTGGTTTTGACGCTTCATAGCTTCAACATCAGGAAGTAAAATGAAATAATAATAGGCACAGTGGCGTCGGTACTGGCATTAGTACCGAATAATTCTATGGATTTAAACGTAGTTGTTTTCATGATTATTTCATAATGGTGTTTCACAAAGATACGCCCGAAAATATTGAATTCATCAATAATTAAGGTTGGAAATACAGAAGGGTAACTTGATGAAAGAAAAATGTTTGTATGGTACATAGACGTTTATTTTCTTTCCAGCTTTCGACAAACTATGTCATTTTCAAGGTAGAAATACACATGATGAGAGCAATGTCTTGGGTGTGTATGGGGGAGTGGTTAGAAATTGGGGCAATGGGGTACTAGGAGTAATGTAAACATTTCCCCAATTTTGGACAAGTAAATTGAAATACCATGCGGTGTGTTAAGTTGTAAATTTTAATTTGGTCACAGACAGGGTAGGACAAACAACTCTAACCTGTGCCTACTTCTAGCCTCAACTCATGGTAATGAGTCTAGGAAGGTTTAACGCAGTCGTGATGTAGCAAGTACAATATTATCGAGTATAAAAAGGTTATGCATTGTTCATACAATATTAATTTCCAACTCGATTGCGATTGAATTGCATGAAATATTTTCACGGCCACAATCTGATTTCAATATAATACAGAGGGATGATTGTTTTGTATGTACAGGTTCAATGGGTTAATGCTCATTAAATGCTTATTAAATAATCAAAAGAGAAAACTTATACACGTTTCCCTTCTATTCCCTGGGCCATCTCGCACTTGGCGGAGTTAATTTAGGTGTGTCTGAAGGCATTACAAGGGATAGGAACCTTCAGATTTTCAATAATCAACCTGTAAAAATAATAGGATGGAATATAAAAATTCGATGTGTTTTTGATATTACATATATTTCCACAAAGTTAAGTCGTGTCGGTGGCCATGTTAACTTTGATCTTTTGGAAAATCCGAGTGACCTACAAAGACGTCAATGAAATTCTAGAATTATAGAATCAAGACGTCTTAAGGCCCCTGAAAACGGCCTTCAATCAAGACAAAGAAGAAGCACCAGATGAAGAACAGTAGCCGCTGTACAAAGCCTTCCTGTCGTACTTCTCCGCGGTTTCTGGAAAGATAGCCAGGATTCTTGCTGAACACAAGGTTAGAACCATTCACCTTCCTCCTGATAAACTCCGGAACAAGTGAGTTTGGGCCAATGATTCAATTTGTCCCAAAACACCAGGAATATATTGCATCCCACGTGATATCGGAGAGACTGAGGGAACCATGAAGACCATGGTTAAGGAGCACTTTATCCTAGAAAATCATAGCATCCATTGGGTGGAAACCACCCAACTAGGAAGGACCGGAGGCTATTGGGACAGACTAACCAAAGAAGCAATAGAGATCCGGAGTCATCCCAATAATATGAGCTGAGATCAAGCACTCCATCCGAGCAGCTCTTAAAACCCGACCATAAAAAAGGCGGGAAAGCCAACAACTATACGAACCAATAAGGGACTACCAAGGTGAAAGAGGAGGCGTGTATATACAGGAACACTACTGACATTGGGATCAGACTATAATCTAAACCAAAAACAAAAAAATATTAAAAACCGTTAACAAGATATAAAGAATAATAGCTACGCCATATTTCAATTTGTCCCAGTTATTGTTTTTTTACGAGCGGTCACTCAGATTTTGAGCTTCTTCTTCTCACTAACAACACACTACACTGGCCACGCAAACAAAAGTTTTTTATTTTAATTATTTTTGACAACATTGGTAGTGGTGGCCATTGGCTACCGGAACAATCACCTTCTGCCCATCAGATCGTCTACTTAGACATTGGGGTCGTCAGCAATGAAGATGTTGGTAAAGTTAACCAACGAAACGTCGGCTCTGATATGCATACCCTATCCCTTCGGAAACCCGAGAATAATTCAATTCCATCCATTTACCGGAAAAACTCAGATTCTTTAGCACATTAATGATCTCTACCTAATAAAAAAGGAATCAAAGTCATTGAACTTTTCCGAGAAAAACATTTATATCATTTTCTCGCCCCTGCAATGTCTACCATAACATATATTTAAGAACCGAGTAAAAATTATTTCCTAGAAATACATGTCGTGTACAATATTTTCCCGTCATTCAGGAAAGAAAATGCGCAAATTAATATGCCTAATAATTCCAAACAGTGCCACGCAGGAAGAGTGGAAGGAAGGAGGCGAAATTCTCTTTCGAGGGATTCCTCAGCTGCTGTGTTTGGCAAACTCGGAAAGCTCCCTTTTCCGCCACTTGAGAACTTCAATTACTCGCAATTGGACGAATTAAAGGCTCACGCCCGATGCTGCGAGGCGAACCACACGAGGGGAGGGGTTGTCAACCGCTGTGACTCGCTTACTCTCCAGACCAATTACTATTTTCGTCTCGTCTCGTGCCTCGCCAATTTTTCTTGTTTTCATTTCTGTGTATGAGTGTGCGTGAGTACGAGTTTTGCTTTTTCTCCCGCCATGATCTCTCTCGATGCGCCAAACAACTGCCAATCGGTCTGCTTCGTCTGTAATGCTGAGGTTGGTGGCGTCGTGGTATCCAGCTAAATGCGTGTAAATGATCCACTAATTTTACTAAGCATTCTACCGATTAAGGTAGGCTTACATGGAGCATTTGTGAAGTGTTCTGGTAGTTTCCTCTCACTCCATTGACTTTCCCCTTCTTCTTAAATTCACTATATGAACTACTACTTTCCATTTTAAAATGCTATTCTCTTCCTTCCTCTCCCTCGTTTACCCAGCGTTTACCCTCTGATAACACTGTTTTCAACATCCCCTCCCCGCTCAGTATTCGCTCCATTCATAACTTCTGTCTCCTACGTATCTCATCTAGAAGCTACCTTTCCTTACCCACCATTATCAGCACTTCGTCGTTCCTCTTCCTATCCACTAACTTCACCTTCTCCAGTCTTCTCCACACCCACATCTCGAACGCCTCCAGTCTTCTCTCGTCCTCATCCCTAAGTGTCCACCCTTTCGCACCATAATGTGATACATGATGGGAGTTTACCAGTGTAAGACTGATCTACGAACTCGTACGTGTCAAATTCTACGCACTCAACCAGCCTAAGTGCTATTGCTTTTGTAAGAAATAATTTTTGGTCGATGGTTTTGATAGTTCTCATTCACCACATGCAGGAGGCATATTTTTATTACTCATGAGACAACGAAGTTTCCCAGAATTACACCCTTTGATGAAACATGAGAGGAGAATAAGGAATGCAATGAAGTTTTGCAAGTAAAAAATTTCTTGAAAATGTCGTGCCACTGAAGCAGGAGGCTGTGAGCGGTTGACGCTCATAAGTTAAAGTTTCTGACTGCATCAACTGCAGTGAATTATATGTTTCATAGCTGTATGCCTGAGGCTGTGGTTATAGCTGTGATTTTTGGAATGGTGCAACTGTAAGGCTGGTTTGGTTGGCAAGAGTTTTCAGTACCTAAAAAAAATAGGTAAACTTTCGGAAAATCAGAGGTTAACTGCACTTGATCCTCTATTAATTTGGCGTAAAAATGCAGAGAAAGTGGCGATAAATTCCAAGTTTGAAAATGCCTTCAACTGCCGGCTATCATCACTGTTCCACTTGGGATATTAATCGCGTTGAGAAAAACATTTAGTATACTATTCATTGTTCCATCTCTGCTCTATCTTTTCGACATCTTGAAAGTTTATCCTAACTTTGTGCCTAGTTTTTCTGTGATAGTAGTCAATTTAAAAATATCAACCTTCGGTGAATTGCTAGAACACATGCGAGAATGCGCGGATGCGAGACGGCAAAATAGCCCCTGTTCTAATTTCGTTCATGCATTCGCGCAATTCCACGCCATTTTAGAAATTAATGCAACTCTTACCTGCGCAATTCCGTGCCCCATGTAAAACGGCATTTAAAATATCCGTTTATACGAGTTAACTACACTAAGGTCACTGAATACTCACCATTATCTTTATTAGACATACTAGTGTGTAATTTGCTGTCTATTAACGAACTATATATCCATCACGTAATTTATTTCTTCGGAAGTTGGCCTCGAGAATTTTCATTTTTATCTCTCGACAGAATTGTCTCAGTTTTTTCACCTGATAAAATCTCTGGGCGATATATTTAGGAATCTGAGACTTATTCTTCAATTATCAACTACTAGCACAAGAGATTGACGCCATGTAAGAGTATATATCTTTAGGGCTGTATGTATGTGAACGGAAACATAAAAAGCGGAGAATGTAAATGGTATGTGAAAATCACTATTAATTATCGTGTTATCAAAACTGGTCAGGGACGTATGTTTGCTATAGTGGTTTCAAAGAAAAAATAGAGACTTTATATCTAAAATAATGGTTTTCGATGAAATTCGGGATCTTTGCAATCTCTTGTCAATCAATTTGTAATTTTTCCTTGAAATCCGCTACAACACATGTCCCTGACAACCATTGATAATAATAATTAATGTGAATTTGACTTTGGAGTAAAGTACCATTTTAATTTCCTCCTCCTCTTTCGATTATTGCTTTTACGTACAATTAGCCCTAAAGATCAAAATAATAACGAATAATGTAAAAAATTATATTAAGTTGCTAACCTCATGACGATCGGATGAATATTGTGGTAATGCATAAAGGGCATATGTTCCTACTGACAGGCATTTTTTTATGAATATATATTGCATAAAAACTTACAATTAGTATAATTCAATATTTCGCCATTGTCTGCTACTTTCAAGCTATTGTTTTTATTGGTATTGTCTTTAAGTACTTTAAATGGCTATTGATATTGTTCCCATCATTCTCTATCCTTCAGTTAGCTTGGAGATTCATTATTCTTGCTATTTTCTAATTTCGTGAGTTATTCGCCGCATCAGGCATCCATTGTATTCTTTATTTTCTTAGGATGGGTGTCTTCTATTTTTGGCTCGCGTTAGAATTGTTTCAGGGGCAAGTTTTTTTTTTGACCGGCCACGCTTTAGCGCCGGGTAATTCAATCTTTTCTTCTTCTGAACGTCTCTTTGTCGCAAATACTTTTGAGAAGCGCGCGGGGCTACAGTAGGTCACAACGTCCAATTTGATGAGTAACAGCTGGACGCAAATTGGCGTTTTTTTATTCAGCCGTTGGTCCACTCGGCTTCTTTTTTGGTATTTTTTTGTGAGGAAAGAGAGAGACTGCTGTAGCAATTTTGTCAAGGCGAACTCCTGGAAAATTACGTTTCACTTAGCGTCGGTGAGGCCTATTGAGTTTCGAAGGACTGCAGGAAAATAATACGAAGGTACGCGAGTTCCTTCATTTTAATTAAAAGCAATGAAACTTCCAGGACATTTTATTTGTAGGATAGAGAGCGTTTTTAAAGGGTGGATCGAATTTTCGTGAAACAGTGACGTCTTTGTAAAATCAAAGTATGAGACCTAATTGCCTTGGTTAATTTTATTCCTTAAAAGGTATTATAGTTAGGTTTAGTATGCGACTCAAATGTTGGAGCTAATAATAATTAATTTTTTTTTAAAAGTTTTTACAATAACAAAGATACAAAAGAAAATTGGGGTCTGTCGGTGGTATCACGATCAAATAATCGTAAAACTGCATATCTTTGAATTAAAATATGATATCTAGATTAAAATATGACACAGTAAAGAAAAAAAAGGTAATAGTGATTGATTTAACAACACTAAAAATGGTACGTGGTTTCACGCGCTTTATGAAATCATATTTGCTGTCACCTGCTTTTATTGTTTTTTTTTTTGCAAAAAGTTGTACATTTTTGGCCATAAGTAAAGAAATTTCCGCCTGACCGAACTTACATTTGGTTTGCTCAATACATGTGAAGTATTTGCTCGCGTATAGCATGAATGGAGGTTATTGAAAACTTACGCGCTATTACTAAGGTAGAATAACCTCTGCATATTGTAGATGCATAAGTGCCTCAAGGGTCTGTTGTTGATCTAATCTGCTGTTTCACAAATGCTGGGAAAGCAAGTGAAGTTTTAGATTGCTGCTTCATGATTTATTAAATTCGTTCTCAAGAGCCTTGAAAGAATTATCGTAGCTTTATTTTAGCGTGTGTATTTTTTCTAGACCCAACGCAAGATAATTCAAAATATGAAATGAGTTAAATCATATTTATGAAAGCCTTACCCATTTAATCGGAATTTTTTTAATGCATTGCTTACGGTGAATTTTATTTTTTTGTCTTGTCTCCTCATTAAGAGTAGACTCAAAAATGCACCTCTTTACGCCGTAATCGTGATTTTAGTTTCCGAATTTGTCGGCATAAAAGATGCACATTTTCTTTCCAAGATGATAGCTCAAAAAAATCACCGCGACCTCCGTCGGTTAACGTTCAATACCGACTCCATTATATTTTTGACACTTTTATTTACTAACATATAGTAATAATTCAATTGAGGAATGTTACGGTTATCATTTTCAAGCTCATAGCTATTGTTTGACATCATTTATCGTTCATTTATTATATTATATACTATCTGACCCGGTAAACTTCGTACCGCCTAAAAATTAATGAACACTTTATTTACTCCATTTAGAAATAAAGAACGGTTTATTTTTATATCTATATGCGTAAATTATTATCGTTTTCTCGCTTTTGCGATACTGAATGAGCTGGAGGATTTATACGATCGTGTAATAACAAAAAGGGACTCACTTAAGTTGTGACGCCTTCGCACTGACTTGTGCGTGCCATATTTAAATGAAGATTCGTCTTCCATGCCGTCAAATATGTAGAAACATGCCGGTAAATGCCGTAGAAATATTTTGCGATCAATCAATCATGCTATGAGGTTGGAAATCAAAAGAACCGAATCGCGAAGAAAATAAGGCCTCTCATTCAAGACGTTGACCTCCATGAATTAGAAAAAAATCTGAGGGTCAGGTGGCATCTAAGAATTAATGCAATTTATATTTTTACCATAAAGATATTGATAAAATTGACAAGATGCAAGTAACGGTATTATGGTCGATGTCAATTAATGTGCAGGATGGAAAGTACAAAGTGATTTTTAGTAGTTCCACGCAATGAAGGAGGATACCGTACAAAATAAGCAAATGCTTGAGTTGTAAAATAATCCTAATATCTCTAAATTATAATTAGTATTATTTCAAAATATATTTTCGTCCTAAAAAAAGTGTTTGAATCTATTATACCTTAGTGAATCGGTATACAATGGCGAATTTATTGATAAGAAAAATGTCTATTTTCCTTCTTTGATTACCTAATCGTATCTGGCTACATTCCCTTAACCACTGGAAATATTTTTGTGCTATACACTAGCTAACCGCTCTGCAAACTCTATTTCATTCTCGTATCTTGGTAAATACCGGCTAATTTTGAATTCAACAAAGGTAGGAAACGAAGGAGAAGGTGAGGAACCCTTTGAAGAGCTGCTCTCGGCATTTTCTCGCTTCTAACCACCTTTCAGACGTACGCACGACGTCTAAATACTCCGCAGCAGTCAGAATTACCCTTTTTTAAACAGCCTCCAGATAGAAGAACATCTGGCGTATTCAAACTCAAATGATTCAATGGAAGCTAATGAACCAAGTTATCCAATTACACCCTCTGCTTTGACGAACTCTCAAAGGAAATAAAATTCTCGTAGCGCGGCGTGTAAACATTTCCAGGCTGCAAACTTTTTTAACGAGTAGACTTGGAAATTCTAAGCGATACTCAATAAAAAAGGGTCTATATTCAGATTTCATTACGTTGCAAATGGCGTCGTGGACAAACACTTGGTTCGCTGTGGGGCATTCATTCGCTTATGAGGCTACGCGGGGCTCGTTCTACTCCTGAAAAGAAGTTTTTTCTGCCCTCTTTACAATTATTTGGTGCCCCTATCATGGGAGCCATTGAAATGCTCCCTTAACGATTAAAAGAATGCAATGAGATCCATCTTTATAAGTTGTTTTGAAGATATTCTAATGAGGCAGCTCAAGAGAAAAAAAAACTGGTTACAAGTAAAACAATATACAGGTGAGTTCCGCTGATTCGAGCTAATTGGGATCGAACCCTGCTCTGATTACTTGATTGTTCGGATTAGTTGAAATAATAGTAAAAAACAGGTTTGAAGTGGAAGAACGAATCCCGAAGTGGAAGAACGAAAGCAGTTCAAGGGACCGCGTGCACTTTATGTGCCTTAAACTAGGGATGGACGGATCCAGGATTTTTTTCGGATCCGGATTCGGATCGGATCCTTGATTTTCGGAGCCGGATATTTCGGATCGGATATTTTCGGATCCAAATGCATTTTCAAATTCCTGCTATTAAACGAAGTAATTATTCAAGTTTATTCTGAGTGCGTACAATCGAAGGAATCCTTTTTAGATTTTCATACACATTTTAATATCTTTATATATGAAAAATCATTTTTATAGGCTATCAAGTTGTTTTTTTTAAAACATCTTTACATGCTCAGGACCTAAACTATTACGCTTGGGTTTGGAAAAAAATAGGAAAAATCTTCGGATAAAACACTGGCCAGTGGCATAGGACAAGAATCGCATGCGACGGCAAATTAGAAGAGAGAATCGGAACTCTTTCCACCCTTATGGGGCGTTGCATTCGCTGAAGCTATTATTTAAAATTTCGGATCCAGATCCGATGTCTTCCGCGACTTTGGATCCGATGTATTCGATGAAGGGCAATATCCGCGGATATTTGGATCCGAGGTATCCGATCCGACCATTCCTACTTTAAACCCCTTCTTCGACACACCACACTCACGCTTAGGGATGGAAAAACCGATTTCGGTTAAAATAAAAAAAATCGAGTCTTAAATTCCAAAGATCGAGGAAATCGACAGCGAGCCTTTACCTTCGAATTATGATCCAAACTCGAAATTTCAACTTCGGTCTTGACCATTTCGTCAGCGGCGTCACTACCGGCACATGATAACGTCATCAATCCTATGTGAAAGACTTCTCTTGATGGCTGGTAAAATTGGAAAGGGACGCTCTCAATCATCAAGGAAGCATCTCAAATAGTTGATATTTATAAAAACTCTCAGTGGAGCCGAATGGTTCTAAGTGGTGATCCCAAAACTTAAATGTACGTGAATTTGTAAATTATTACTAATAATGATTGACGCATGTATTCTAAGAGGATTATTGCTTTTTTTTCTCGATCACAAACGTGTTTTTTGAAAATTCAAAATAGGTCACCAGAGGATCAAATAGAGTTTACAGTTTTAGAAGCTTGCGCTAAGTACTAAACATTTCCGGTGGTCATCAAAGAATGTGGAGAGGGAATGTTGCCTTTAAAACTAACGGTAGCGTCTGCCAAATTATTTTAATCACAGTTATTTGAAAACGATAGCTTTATGGCAAAAGTTTACTTAGAAAGTATACTCTTTACTTTTAAAGTAATCATCTTTCACCTACCACAGAATGCCTGCCACAATATTTCTGGCAATTTAAACCCTGGAAACTTATTCTGCTGGATGCGAGTTCGTTTGTATCGTAAGTCTGTGTTTTTCGAAAAATTCCGCTGGTGGTGACTGCTAAGAATGTCTGGAATGCGTTTTTTTAGAGGCTCCTTTCGCATGAAATTCCAGGGTTTTATATTTGTGATGCTCACTTGTTTGTTTTCATCGCCATATATTCGGTTGCCTCGTGAGTAAAAATATGAGCGAAAATTCCCCCAGACTAAATGGAATAACTGTGGTTCCTTTCAAGTCGGGAACTTCGTATCTCAGGATATGGTGCTTTTCCCGTGCGCTTAGTGAATAAAATTTTATCGAATCCCAGGCTTTCCTGCGAATCGAATGTGGGAAGACTTATGGGCTTCCCATCCGGGTCATAAGGCTGACATTTGACATTTCTAGGGAGTAGTCTTTCATCGTCTTCAGAGTGATAGGATCTTCAGGGATCATCATCCGGAAAACGATTTAGCTAATTTTTTCATCTTTGCCATTGTTTCGACGCCGTGGGTGTATGTTGCCTTCGTTATGATATGATTCCAAGGCAACCTTCAGACGCGGCATTCTTCATCCTCAATGAAGATTCTCGAGTCTGGCGTCGAAACGTTAGCAGTGATGGAAAAACTCACCCAGTGGAGAACCTTTGAGAATTACATTAAGTTTGATTCTCTATTTAGAGGCCTATCAAGATTAATATTGGTGAAAATATTCAGATGCATATTGATCAATATTTTTGTCTCCACTTAAAATAAAATAAATTATCATTCGAGCTTATAATCGTCGTCTTTAGAGACAAAACCATGGTTTACCAAATATTTCGATAAATTAAGATATCTAACCGCTGTACGGTACCAATAATTTTGTGATATGCGATATCCAAGTGGAAGACATTACCATTGATTTCCGCCTGATTGCCAACTTTTAAGTTGCCTGAGCATTTTTAACGTTCCAATATTCTATACTTTCGTTAAAGCTAATTTCGGTCGAAAGTAGATTTAAGTTTACTGAAGTTGCTAGTATCATTCTGCCAAAGACATTTAAGAATTACCTATTTTAATAAAATTGTTGCTGATGTCTGGATTCGATTGAAATGAAAGTGTTTAATAATCGGGACGCGTGATCACTTATTTACTGTAGGTTTTGTGTTCATTTTGATTGCCGCTTTGCGCTTCCCATTAAAGTAGTTGATCTTTATTTTATGAATTAAAATTTTCATGCTGTTTACTAGAAGGTAAGTTTGAGAAGACTTGATTAAAGCTAGGAAAATATTGATGGAAATGTTGTTATTATAACATTCTTGGGCCATATCTGGAGATAGGTGCGAGTGGACTCGATATAGATGAGTCTAAAGAGGTGGGAAAATGAAATCTTTCTGATCTGACGCAACATGGTTGAGTAGCATTGATTGGAAGGGCACTAAATCAGCCGATCCAATAATTGGACTAATAAGAAAATAACCAGCTGAATTCTAAGATTCGGACTTTCCCCGCTACATCTCGATATTTCCCATTAACCCAATTCCGAGTGGCTATTCCTCAAGGGATCAAAGTAAACATCTCTCGCATCACCTATCGAGATCATGCCTCTCTCTCGTGGATGTCTCCGCTATCTTTCACCCAGGGCACGTGAGTATCTCTTTGTGTCCATCTGTGTTATATGGCGTCTCGTTCAAGGGTTGACTTTTCCTGTTCCCCGTGAGCGTAGCATCTCCTCTTGACCTTTTGGGTCGTTCTAGGTACCTAGGTTTAATGGAAAGGGGCCGGTCGCTGCCTGTCGTTCGGTTCTCCCTGGAGCTCTCTCCAATAGCACTCATTCCCTCGGCATCCTCAAGAGAGCACTGTTTTCGTTTGGCCAATACTACGAGGATGCCTCCTTTCGTTCTGACGGTTATTTGTGGAGAGTATTGCATGGTCTACACCGTCAGGGATCGACAAAGGCATCCCAGTAACACCTGTAACGTCGTGTCTCAAAAAGCTACATCTGACTCTCATCTCTCATTTCATCTGCATCTTAATTACGTGTTGGCTATTTTATTACATTTTATGCTAAATTATAACTATAAATTATTATTTTAATAGGATTTAAGAGAAAATCTTAATTTTTATTGCTCCGTGTTTGGTTCTTTAAAAGAGATTCGTTGACAGTTAAAAAAAAATGAAATAATGGCTCATTTCTGCTTTTTTTTAAGTTGGTACATAATTAAAGTTGAGAAATTCCTGATACCTTACCAGTGAACAATATTGGTGAATATTTCACGGGTTTTACACCGGTTGAGGTTTTTCGTCTCTGCTGTCAACGTTTCGAAGAATAAGTCGCCCTTCGTGCTCAGGAAACCAGGAATTCAAGTGTCATTCCTCTCGCAATTGCCGATTTACACATGCTGGTGGAAAGAATGGCTCTTCCTTCCCTCGATTCGAGAGCAAGCGAACTGATATAAAGCTGCAAACTGGTTCATCGATTGGGCGATCGATACAAATTCGCACCCCTAGCTACAAGAGGTGCGGGCCCGAAGTTTTGGGTGGTAAAATGAAAAAAAATCATGGGAGGGAAAAATCTTTAAGAACTAGATATTTTGATTCTCTTCGAGGAATATCGATTAATTTTTACGCGACTAACGTTAATCGTCGATTTCGATACAATCGACGACGGGGATTGAGATGCGTGCGCGAGAAATAAGTTTGTTTGGTCAATATTTTTGGCACGGCAACTAAAAGTCGAAGTCGAGCTGATTTCGAGATATCGGTTGACACACGGCGTTATGTGATTTCGATGTGAAAATTGGGGATTGGGATTTAGATTTTCAAATTCGCCTGTAAACAAATTAGTGCTCTTCTCGTAGGGGTAGATATTATAGACGCTTCCAATCCAGTTCTCCAGTTCATTAAATTTAATTTTCTAAAATTATTTCTCGGCAGCATTAATTTCTCAGCCACACAAGTGCTCTGGGGTGTCTCCCGAAGTATTTCTGCATCGGCTTATCTGCATAGGCATTGTCGGTATACGAGCGGAATTAGCAAGGAACGTGCATATCGATATTCTTGCGTCGTAGAGAACAACACATCGATAGATGTGCTCATTTTCGATAGTCATCGATTCTGTGTTTTCTCGGAAAGTGACGAGTGCTAATAACGCCTTGGAAATATTATCATCAAGATGATCGAGTCACTCGTCGTAGCGTTGGAAAGAAATCTCACCCGATGTGAAACCCTAGAGATCTTCGCTGATAAAGCGACAAGCAAATCTTCGAGTGGGACATGAAAGGGATCTTTAGCCGATCAAAGTGTATTCCTTTTACATGCAAAAAAGAGTCGCGAGATCGCATGCCCTCCAGATCTCTGTTTTATTTTTTTTTGCGTCCGTGAAATGGGTTGCACATGAATCACGGTCCACCCACGCCGTTCGCTTTAACTCCCCACCCCTTCCTCCATACCCCCCTGCTCACCCTCGTGAAACTGCCACCGTAGACTATCTCTCTCTCTCCCTTGGCAACTAGTGCGACGTTATCGAATCATTCCCTCCCCCATGCCAATGATTCTTCGCCCGTTATGAGGCTCGTGCTTCGCTTCCCTCTTTGCCCCTCTTCCTCCTCATCCACCGATAATTTCTCGCACAACCACTACCACTGGTGAGGGGCTGCTGTTCCGTTCACTGGCCAGAATCGTTCTTTTCGGTCACGTTCACCAAAACAGGGGAGCTACTTGAATGGGAGGTTCATAGAGGAAAAAATTGAAATGAATGTATTCAAGGGGGGGGCAAAAAATAAAATAGCAGTGCCCTAATGGCAAAGGCGGATACATTAGTATAAATTAGCGCAAAATCTGGGTAAATTACGGAAAATATTTTATCTTATGTTTTGACTAAATTTTAATAGATTTTAAATAATTCATATAAATCTACATAATACCTACCGCAAGATGCCTTAACAGGCGATTAGTGGGGGGGGGGGGGTAGGTCACTATCAATAGGTCACCAGTCGCTTACAAATAAAAAGAAAATGCTCTAACGTAGTTCCGCAAAGCACTTATTAAATCCCTTTATGGTTCGGGGGAAAAACAAATTCCCATTCCTATCCGTTCGGCTAAATATCTCTCTTAATTTATTGTTTATAGTGGGAATTCAGTGTGACTCTAATATGAGGCCTCACTGAAAGATATCAATTCTGAATTGTTAAAGCAATCTAAGCCTAGCGCGCAGCCTCCGAGTCTCCAGCGGCTCCCAGCCTAATTCGTTTAACATGTGGGTAACGCTGTCTGTACCATTATTTGGTAATTGATCATTTTTGTGCTGTTTATGCACTTTCTCAGTGATTTAATCAAAATGCAAATTATTTAAGAAGTCATCTTGTGATGAAAAATAACAAGGTGTGAGAAAAACTCTGTAGAAGGTTCCCTGACACCGGTGGAAGAATAACGTTATTCGTATACACCATTCATACGGCTCCTGACAGCTAGCAAATTTATCAAAACGTCGACAAGACTTGTTTTTATGTAATAGGGATTTTTCATTGCAAATAATTCTACATGAATTTAACAAAAAATATATATAAGCAGGTCATAATTTACTTTACATTGCGAGTCCTTCGGAGTCATATGTAGCTTAATTAAAGATTTTATGCCATTTATTTGTCTCATTTTCGCAATGAAAATAATAAAAAATTCACAACTGAAAAAACAATATATGAATAGAAAATATAACTATGGAATATTAAAACATAAAACTTAACCTTCAAGGTAAAAAAATGGCTGTGTTTATGTTTAATTTGACCTAAGACAACACTCAATTAGGCTGTGGAGTGAATGTTTTTTTTTACTGCTCAATTAATGCTGACTTTGAATTATCATCATCTCCAGTTCCATTCCTTCGATCTCCTCTCGGAGATTCGTTCCCAAACAACAACCTCCCGTCTCCTCCTTCGCAACCCCTTCCCCGCCCTCCTGATCCCGCCGCGCACTGCGAGGCCGTAAAACTAGAGCGTCATTTCATTAACTTGATGACAGCGAACTGGCCCAACGGGACGAGAGTCAGGAGGCAAGTTGGATGCTAGACACCGGCCGGGGGACGAGGAGGACATCGGGAGCGACAAAGTGGCGGTGATGAAGCAGGGGAGAGGGTGAGTGGGGGCGAATCTCGGAGAAAGCGATTGGAGACGAGGGTGAGATGAGAGAGAGAGAGAGAGAACTGATGCGGAAGTGATGAATGGTCGGAGGAGAGGAAATTGAGAATGCAAAGGCGGGATTAAACCCACGCCCTCAAAACACAACGGGAGAATCCCCGTGCCATTGAACACTGCCCCACTACACCAGATAAATTGTTTTTTACCACGCACGTAGGCAATACCCGTGTCGCTATCTCAGCTGAATGCGTAGTTGTTCGCGCTAGCCGTAGTAGTATGACTACAGAAAGTCGTAGAAACCTCGCACTCGAGTTTACTTTCCCCCATCTCCTTTACTTGTCATTCCAAGATGATTTCTTCTACACCAGCTAATAAGTGACGATAGAACATCCCGAGTGAAGATCATTTAAATATCGATTAAGAGGGTATGCAGTGAAGTATGACCTTTCCGGGAATCTAGTGCCGTTTTTATCACTGCAAAGTATTCATGAAACCCATTGCTGGGAGCAGATAAATTCACCCTTACTTACCTCAGCTCTCCCACTGGTCTCATCCTGCCTCAATGCTTCTATGCTAATCATAGCTGACTGACGTCGACATAGCAATTCCTGAAATCGCTAAGGGTATTCCTAAGTCCCGGTTTTCCGAGAAAGTGCTGACAGGAGGAATAATAAGTGATGCAAAGAGCCAATCCACTGACTTAGGGCTAATCAGTTAATCTTTCCTTTTAATACAACACTAAAATTTACCAAAGATCAAGGAAATTATTACTATCCTCTGATTATTCAACCGTAGCTACGTCAAGACACCTTTGATGCATTAACATTAGCAATTTCATGCACGCAGCCCACTTCAACTCCGATTGAGAACCGACTCCTTTTGCAATGTTAAGCAAAAACCTTTACGACAAACTCCTCTTTTGGCTTTGCAAGTAATGCACGCTGCTAGATTGAGAAAATATGATATACTCATTTGAGAAAAATGATTCTTTTAAGTCTATGTGATGACTTACTTAACGTTGGTCTTCGGCATAATTCAAATTAGTTTCAAGCAGTGTAACATTTTATTCTATTTTAAATAAATATTTACGGTAAAATTATGTATTATTAATAAAAAATGAAATGAAATAAACGTAATTTTATCAACGATTCAGCCCAAAAATAGGATAGAAGTATTCGAAACGATTCTAAAAGTCGGTAGAAATGCTTTGTGTTGCTCGGGCGGTCTATACTCCAAATTTGCTGTTTAGTTGTAGGCATTGTTTAAGCCAAAGATTTTCTCAAGTAAACTTCAAATTTCAGTTATGTAATCTATAAAAATGTATCCATTGTAAAATATTATTCATAACCCTGGTAAACAAAAACTTAGTCTCCATTACAGTTTGTTCGTGAAATCAGCCTAATTTTATAAAAAAATTTAAATCTTAGATCTTGGACGGCATTGGTTAAAATTATCCGATTCAAAAAGATTTTTCGTGCATTGATATCATTACACAGCGTTGAAAGAGAATAAATCCCCTCTTTGGTGGGCAATGTGTGTGAATCAGACCTTCTCGGAAATTTGTTCCTTAGAGCAAATCCACGAGGTGCGTGAGTGTGAGCGTGATTTTCTTAATTTTATATTTTTTTCTATTTCTTATGTGTGAGTGGGTCACTGGCGTCAGCGAAGGCTTCGCAAACCTGAATGTGTATGTGAATGAAACCTTCGCGGAAATTTGTTCCTTAAAACACATCTGCTAGGTGAGTGAGTGAGCTGCGCGATTGTTTTGTTGCATAGTGTTTTAGCTTAATTTCCGTGTTTACCCACCCCTGTCAGCCTTTAACTTCCCACCCCCCCCCCACTTTGCCCACCAAAGAGTACGGCTTTGGGGAATTTATTCTCTTTCAACTGTTAAACGGCCGTAGATAGTTCAATCACTTATCACAGCGTTTCCGAACAGAGCAAATTTGATCTAGAAGAAAAATCTTCTTTCGGCTCACCCTGTTTCACAGTCCACGGCGATTTCGTTGCTAAGGAATTATTTTGGTGGCCGGTCGAATAATGCCTTCGGGCTTGTTATTGAAGAGTCCTATTTTTTAATCCTGACATTAGCCATTGGTGTGAGGAATTTAATATATGAGTGTCGCAGAGTGAGCTGAAATCGAAAAAAAACTGTCCTAAACCTCGAGAATGGTTTTCTGAGAACGGTAGTTAGAACTTTGCACAGTTGTTGCCAGCACATCAGAACATTTGATGAGGCATTTTATTATTAATGGGGTATTTTTCTTACGCAATTCAGGCCCTCAGGTTTAAAAAAATGCGCAAAAACCGACGGTTGTGAATTTTTCCCAGACTAACCATATTCATACTAATCTCTATGCTCTAAATTTGCAGCATTGCCTTTTACAGCATTGAACGCAATCGAAACTTCACAGTGTTATTAGACGGTTCTTTTTTATTTGTAATGATTGAAAATCTTTACCCTAAAATCAGTATGAGAGGGAAGAATGTTGGGCAAACGAGGGAGAGGAAGGAAGAGAATAGGATATATAGAGAGAATGAAAGGGAATAGGCATCATGGTAGATTGAAGAGGAAAGAGAGGAGATAATGAATTAAATACGCATGATAATCAGCGAAAATATCCATGTAAACCTTCTTTAACTTTAATAATACGTCGGACTTTGGCGATTAATTAAATCTCTCACATCGTACACCGTAAAATTTTTAAGTACACTCGTGCAGTGCTTCGTATGGCCTCATAAAATATCCCACAAAACACTTAACAAGGCGGATTTCGGGGTATACTTTAGATCAAGAAGCACCTGCTAGGCTCCAGCCGTTTCCCTTTTTTTTGCGCGTGCGTGCCAGTTTTACCCCTTGTGCTTGCATCGTAATGCAGGACTTCGCAATGCGTCCGCGTTCACGGGTCTAAAGACACGCGCGTGCTTTCTATCCGAAGGGGAGGTGTATTGAAGGGGTGAATGTGCCACAGGTGGTGGTGGCACGGCATTAAAGAGGACGAACGCTCCAACGAGGGTTCGGTTAAATTATGCGCGATCAATCCCCCTCCCCCCTTCCACATCCTCCCACTCCAATGCACCTCATCTAAAGCGGACATTCCCTTTCACTCGCCGGGCAGATACGCCCTCTGAAACCCCTTGTGATGCATCCATGAGGTACTTACTAGGATGCATTCCGCTCGATCGGCCTTTTTCAGATGACGGATCATTCGCGCAAAACTTTTGCCTTCAATTTGAAATTTTCAGGGCAAGCATTGGCTGATCTTGTATTATATAACCCTTTCCCGGCGAATAGAATGAATTAACTTCTGTCCTGTTTGCGTGTGGAAAAAAATTACATTTTTTTTACTCGAGGGAAATTTATTCATGGGTAAACCCCGTTCAGCTTTTGCCTGCATGCCAAAATTTAAAATTTTAATATTTTTGGCATTTTATTGCCCTCTTGCCTCTATGCTATTATCTAATCATATTCAAATTACGTCGCGTCGGCATATCCGTCATTTGCCTTTATATCTACTAGATATCATAAAATTCATCTGTTTTGGCAGGGGTTGAATGTTTCGCCACTTACCAATGTAAAAATTGAAAGCAATATTCAGCGTGGGTGAGTTCTCTTCATGCAACGTTCATTATTCAGTGACTGCATAGCTCCATATTTGTGCTGCAAATAAATACATACTTGTTAAGAAAATACATATGTATATTCCTATCGAATTGTACATTATGTTTACGGATTACTTGCGTAAAACTTGCGTAAACTGTATCAACCTGAAATATTCAGTTAAAGCAGAGTAGACCCTGTTCAAATTACCCACTATTTCAAATATTAAATAATTACGTACGAGAAAACAATTAAGGGGCAAGAGAAGGAAAAATTATGCACAGTAAAATACAGGTTAATGTTGACAACAGTGTAATTTATGTATCTATCGTAAGAATTTCAAGATAATAGCATTCAGTCGCCACAGTAGACCACTCAAGAGAGAAATATGCGTCATATTCAAACACAGTGTCCACTGGAACACTGGAAAATAAAGAAATCTTAGCAATCTTCCTGTAAATCCAATCTGAAATCCTCCTGGATACGAGATGGCTTGGTGGTGTCACTGGCTGCATACCTGACCGACTATCGAGACATCCAGACTCGAATCTCGGCTAAGCCAAGTGACGTTTTCAAGGCTATTTTCACCCTTTGAGGCAAATAACTTTGAACCCGTGCGTGTGGCTGCTAACAAAGTCTCTTGTTGCATACAGTGATTTGGATCACGTAATATGCCTGATAAATCGGATTGGCCGATTCCTACGATTGCATTTGTTTTTGTGTTGTGTATTTTGCTTGGAAATGTTGCTTCCATTCAATATTGATGTTCAATTCCGAAGTTTCAGGATTTGCAGGGGGAAAGTAAATTGTGAAGCAAAATACGCTTGTTGAGGACCATTTGGAAATGTCATTGGTTGTCATTTGGAAATAATAACGAGAACGTGGAAAAAAGTCTTTTGCCCTTTTATTGGATGTGGGACACTTTTTTAATATATTCTTCGCTATTTTCATCGAAAAAAACATATTTAATAAATTTTGAAAGTTAATTTTTGGGATTTTTGCTGAGATTTTCCGCAAACCGGGAACTTTTTCTGATGAAAAGACCTTTCTGGAGCATTTCATTATTATTATTATTATGCCCAAGTTGATATTTGATGCTGTGTTTGCTTTTGTTCCACGCACAGCTCGTCTGTCGTAACAATATCTCCGCATAAAATGGCCGTAGACGCGATTTGAGAGAGGTGTCCCTAGAAAATCGAGGGATGACGGAGGAAGACATTCCAATGGGCTCAACTTCATCCCGCCTCTCATGCATGCATATCTCATCTTGAGTGAGAGGGGTTTCCCTCACGTCTCGGGTGAATGTCAGGCCGCGAAGCCATCCCGGAGGAAAAGCGAGAAAGGAGGAGGGCAGCATAACAAGTCCTCCTATCGCTCCAAAACAATTTAATTTTTACACTTTCTAACCGCATATGAAGAGGAAGTTCTTCATGTACTTGAGAACTCGCTGTGTATTTGTTCAAACCACGCTGGTCTGAAATGTTAAACATCCCATCACCCTGATAGCATAGAAAATAAACGCTTAAAAACCGCACTGAATAAAAAAACTGAACCGATATAACCCCGAATCACCTTGGGTTAAATTTATATTTGGACTCTTTGGTCATACCTCCGACATGGAAGTTTATCTAAAGAGTGGGTCTATCTTGTAAAGGCACCCTTCAGAAAGTGTTTGAAAATGTATATGTATTAAACATTTTTAGATTAGGTCGTCATTTAAGGTGATTAAAATTCATTATTTGACAACGCTTCGGAATAGGGTAGTTTCCTTCATCAAAGAAAGCGAAAGGCTATTCGTTACCCACCATTAGTGTATTCATTACATACAAATTAATCGGTTTTAGAAAACCCAGTTTAGACGAATGGCAATGGTCAATTTTATCCTCATTTGAAAAAGGCCAGATTTGCGCCCATGCGATGCCACTCCACGTCACAGGGACATAATTTCTATACGAGTAGATAAGAGTTTTACATCGTCTGAGATTACCAATGCATGTATGAGGCACAGACTTCAGGGAAACATCTCTCAATAATTACCTATTATAACTGTCTATGGTCGGAAAGTTTCCTTCATTTGATAGGGTATTAATAATCCTTATTTAAGCCAAGCGCTACCTGCTTCAAGCCAGCCTACATCGTAGCGGCGCTCAAAGCCTCGCCCCAAGATCACCTCACACGGCGGGGCCGGAGCCAGAATTACGTCACACGGGCTTTCCTCAGCATTCATACTTAGCCGTCGCGTTTTCGTGCGCTTGAAAATTTTCACTTTTCATTTAATCGCGAAAAATAGACATCGTCATTAAAAAATCTAAAAGCGTGAAATACGTACTCAAGGAGTAATAATATTTCGATTTAGGCAATTTAAAAAATAATATGAAACAACCCTATTACAATTTATATCTTTAGGGCTACTATCTTGACTGAAATGAGACGAAAAAAGATCTTGATGTTTAAGAAATTGCGCGGGAATTGTGCTCATTTTTTTCAAAGGCAACCGGTCTTAGCCTCTCGTTCATCCCCCTCTCTGAATATTGAAGAATCAATCTCTTATCTATTCCACCACCACGTCCGCAGGGGAAAGAATAATTTTTGTTGATTTGGCCCTTCACATGCTGCAAAATTTTATTGATGAGAAAGCTGGTGGTCGATTGTGGAGTAAAAGTAACGGCATCAGGCAAGAATGGATCATTGTGTGCTGGTTGCATAACGACCAAGGCCAAAATGTTTGGTTGAATTTCTGATTGGTAGGATGTTTAAAAATATCAAAATTTCTTTTTAAAATATGTTTGTAGAATGACTTTGCATGATTTATGGGTGGCTGTCGGAATATCCCAAGGAAAAAGTTAGTGTCCGTCGTCTTCTAATGCTTCCGGCCAGATATTGTGAATGGCCTCGATGTAATTCACAACATTCAGGGTTTATTGCAAGTCTGAATTTCCCTCTGTGCCGTAATAGATGCCCATCTTTACCAACTTGGTTATACCTCTCACATTGTAGGCTTTTTCATACAAATATATCATCAAGATTTGCCGATATTTTTTTCAATGCGAATGAATGTTACCTTAATTAAAATTTCAGTTTTCTATAACACAGATATATTAAGAAATGAGTAAATGCAGCCGAAAATTACTATTAAATGTATAATTGCCGTAAAATATAAAATATTTTGAGCATTTACCGCATGGGAAAATATGTCTCATATAACCATCCTTACTTTTGCAGTTCCACGGTTGAGGAATTGGAAACTCTGACGCCGTGAGTGTTTTAAACTCGGATTTCCTCATGAAGACTGACTTATTGTTAGATACGTTTTTCCCGGAATCGTGAGTTGAAATTTATGGAACTGGTGCACCGCTTTGGCGTCGGCTGAAGTCTGTTTATCGGAATCTGGGTCGCATCCCTGATTCCTGCCCCGTCAATGCGATAATGAGAAAACTGAAGTGCGATGGGTTGTTTACCTATGATTCGCAATATTCCGCACTCGGATGCGAACGGCGCTCATTGCTCTGCGCGTAATCGCTTCCGGCACTCGCTCTTCGCCTTCAATTTCGATGCTGCTGCTGCTGATGACGGCGCACTTGTCTCGTCATCCCGCGGTCATTGCGCAGCAATCATCAGGCTTTCGAGTGATGCGCTGCATATACCCCTCAGATGTAGGCAACCAAGTTTCACGCAGGACTGGGCGCAGTCATTTCAAAACTTAGCATCGTCAATCTTCTGAAAGCTAATCGAAATTTATCATTAAATATTACTCTTGAGGTGCAGCTCTGCCAACAAACACTTCAATATTCCAACGTTTCGAACGTTTATTGTTCTTTTTCGGGGCTTATGAAGCAATATAGTGGAGTTATTATGTCGAGAAATGTTTGTTTGCAGACATCCACCTCAAGAGTAAATAATATCAAATATCACGTATAAATATAAAGATCTGCAAGTCAGAATAATCCGATGATCGAACTGATGATTTCTTTGGTGGAAATAAAAAAATGCGCATTTCACTTAATGAATTTCCGCACTAGAGGGCGAACGGAATCAACTTTATCCCAGAGTCCTGTGGATGAACTTTGTAGTGTATTATCAACAATCCAGAGGACTCTGCTTTATCCTTTTCCGATTAGAAACGAATGTCACTAGAAAACACTGGGTCTCAAAGCCATTTCGTTTCGTTATTTTTTATCACTGTGAACTTCGTGCATGGGCGTAAAAAGAGGACCATCAATTCTAACTACTCTAAATGCTAACATCAAATTCACCTTTTGCGACGGTGGGATTAAAGTTAATCACTTTGTAAGAATGATTGTATTTTGAAGAATCGAAGGTTCTATTTGGACGTAATTTCTGTTTCTAATAAAATTTCTGTGCTCTTCTTTGTGAAACCGCGGGAAAATTTTCCTCTATGCCCGCTATCTCTGCGTATTTATATGTGCTGCTAAATATTAGGAAGTCAACTAGATCTCCATTGAAGGGCCACATCTGGCCGGTCCAGTGTTAACACGACCCGGATTTCAATACTTTGTATTATATTCATGTAAAATTACAGAATGTCAATCAAATATAATCTCAAAATCTGTAATTGAAACTCTGTGATTTAAACCGGAAAATAATTCCAAGTATTGAAACTCGGGTCGCCTCATATTTGAAATTCATTAAGTGAAATTAGATGTTTTATTTATTTCCGCTATTCGAGTAAATTCTCCCCTGAAAACGTTCGATTTATTAATTTCATAGATCGATGAACCGTTTACTTGATAAATAATTAAAGCAAGTTAAAGTTGTTCGTTACAGTTAAAAATGCATAGTAGATTGTAGGTAATTTTAATATCATATGTTAGATAAAAATAATTTTTAAGATAAATGAGCGTTACACAGATTTCGTGGTCGAATATACTTAATCAATAGCCGTGTGTTAACTTTAGTCGATGAATCAAAAGCACTCGTTCTCAACAAGACTCCCTAACCTCGAAGAGGCCAACTTAATATTTAATTTCCTTGTAGAAAAATATTTTCGCGAAACAGTCACCTAGAAACAGAAATGGGCACTTCCACATAAAATCTTGTATTTACAGTATGTCCAGGAGGTACAAACTCCTTATGGACAATTCCACGACGGTCAACGCAATCAACATCGATTTAACTTTCGATTTCGAGGTTGAATAATGCCCGGCGCGTTGGTCGTCCTCGACCAGCTCCCTGCTCTCCCGAAACAACTTGTGCCACTCAAATATCGAGGAACGGCTCATGGTACCCTCCTTGTAGGCCTGCGTAAGCAGTTTCTTGGTCTCGGTTGCCGATTTTCCAAGTTTGTAGCAAAACTTGATGGTGTACCGCTGCTCTAAATTTTGCTCATCGCAACTAACGACGAGACCTCAAAACAGGAGGTCACTAAAACAGTAATCCACACTCAACCAATGCACGCAGGCGACTGCCGCACGTCGAAGCCTGTTCCCAAGGCTCCCCTCCACAACATCCGGTCTTTCAGATCCCCCTCAATATTTCCTCCCGCGCGAAAAAAAACAGTCCTACTACTTCTGGATACGATCCTGTAGAAAATCTTGGGGGAAGCAGAGGCTATTATTCTATTATAACTAAGAAACCACGAGATGAAAGATGTTGCCGTATGTTATGTTCGACGCTCCTTGAATGTGTCTGTGCGATGTGTGCTTATTTTCACATATTGTTGGTTTGAACTTATATTCTAATTCAACATGATTCATTTACAATGCACGTACTATTTACCTGCACATGCGTTACCTGCATTGGCGGAGTACATACTTTACACCATGATTGTGGGTGTTACGATCATTTGAGAATCATTTTCGAAACCGGTTCGCAGAAATAAACTCACGCAGTCACTCAGTAATTCAACACGAAGGTTGGTTTGGATGGGTGAGGGTAGAGCTCACCCCGGAATAAGCCACATGCATGTAAATTCCACACGTTCTTGGTGAAGGGGTCCGTTCCTTCCCCTGAGCCACTTCGCAATTCGATGATTCTGTTTCGGGTTGCCCGAATGCTTTAGCCGGGATTTGAAGACAAGACCCCTCCTTCTGCAATGGATAAATTAAGAACACCTAATTTTGGGTAAAACGTTTTTTCTCACTGTTGCTGAGTATAGACTGCAATTTTCAATAAGTTTAGCCAATAAGAAAACAAAGCTTACGTTGTCACGATCAGGAATTTCCCCGACAAAAAATTTGTCGGTGTATTTGTGGTCTGGATTTTATGCACAAAAGGAACGGTAGTTGACGATCACGTCCCCACGGCTCGTTAGTGTTCAGCGTTAGTGTTCAGGTAACATGAGAGGACAGTGTAATTGTTCAATGATTGTTCGATATGTGAGGGCGAATCCGAGGCGACTTAAAACCCTATCGTCCCTTACCGCAAATCCCTCTTGTCGCTCAGCGGTTAACCTTATCGTTGGGCGCCGTTCCCTGACGCCTCTCACATAAACCCTAATCGGAGTGCTGAGGGAGGACACTCCCCTTCGCGAAGAGCTTATCCTCAACCTTTAAAGCCACGTAATGTTCGAATCTTGATGATATATATATCCTGGATCGCCGTTTTCGACGTCTCTTCGTGAACCCGCTATTATGGCGATAGGCCGACACATTTTTTTACCGATAAGAATGCGATACCAGCTAGTACTCATGATATGAATCGGTGTGTTCCTGACTTTTACCTAGCAGCGGCTGTATACGTAAGGTTGCTACGAAAACCTCAATCAGAATAATATCCATTTTTTTATTCAATTGTAATAAAATAATTTCTTATGCTTTGTGCGTGTCAATTCAATAATTATTAAGAAGATACATATTTATCCATATTTAATCAAATACGTGCCTATGTTATACTTATGAGTAACTATAGATCATTGCATCATTTTATGCCGAATGAATTGCCATTGGCTGTTAAAGAACTGGAAAAGGAATTTTCAATCGCCGGGAAATGGATTGTTTCTTAAAACCATACATTCTATAGATATAACAGCAATTTTGATATTCCTTGCTCGATTCGCGATGCCTGAAGTATCGATTGATTCGATGCATATTGAGAGTCTCATATTTTAAGAAGAATTCTCTCGCCGCTGCAATTTCGTAGGATTAAGGTGTTCTCCGCAGCGGTAAAGTGATACGTGAAAACGAGCGAATAGCTCCCTTGAAAAGTGTCGCCTAGAATTCAAGGCCTACTTGATCTTCGTGTAAGAAACCCATAAGGATCTCCTGACTGCGTAGGCTTCACAATTTTCTAGCATAAACCTTTAGATATCTCCCTATAGAATGCTTTTTATCATAGTTTTTTTTTAATGGATGCAGTATTATATTTAGCATATTACTTTGTACCAACAGTATCATCAATCGTGGTGCGTGTATGGGGAAGTAAAGGCCTTAGATTGAGAAGGAATTTTTTTATATCTTTGCAAAAAATTTAAGCGAAATAGGAATTAACTGCACTTGAATTTTTATGATATGAATAACTAAAAATAAATCGGATAAAGTTTCAGGAAAAAAGTAATTCCTAATTCTATGCCGATGGAAATGAATTATCAGTTAAATTTTTCTAAATGCAGTTTGTGGGTGCCAATTTTTGAATTGCTGGGATACATATTATTTATTCATGGTAACTTCGTTTCGTACAAGGTGCCAAGGAATGATAATTTGTTTTCTGAATAATCTTTTTGTCTAAAATGCCCTCGGTGATTGAGAACCTTCTGCTCATTTAGACTATTTTTGTTTCCTGGTGTTTCAGGTTTTTATTATTGTGCATTAGCAAAAAAATTATACCGTGAAAAATTTGTAAAGAAGGGGTATCATATTGAGAAAATAAGTGAATTCTGCCATGTCTCCCATGATGGAAAATAATTTACATCCTTGAACAACGTGAACAAAATATATCATTTTGATGGAGATCACATTGATATTTGGTGGTAAAATTATTTTGTACGTTTAGAAACATCACCCAAACTTACTAATACTTACAAGCCTACCTAATGTCGAGAATATGAACCCAGGGAAACATAAAATCATGGGGAAAATTTTAATCGCCTGGAAACAAGTAACTATTTTGTTTAGCAAATTAAAATTCACTGGAATTTTTTTGCACCATACTTTAATTTTCCTTCAAAATCGTATTCAATGCATTTAAAAAATTATTTTTGGGTCATTTTTAGTCTTAAGGTGTCGCGAAGGGAAAAAATATTAATTCAAACCGGTCGTTAATTAAAGTTAAAATGCTTGTAGGAAATTGTCAGTAAATTATTACTTACTAATATGTTCGAGTTTCACCAGATTACGCCTGAAAATCTCTTGGTGGGGTATTTAAAAAAATACTGTTTCAGAAGATTTTATTATAATCCAAATTTTAGAGTAACATTAGGGGTAAGAATTCAACTTATCGTTAGTCAGGAAAGGAGAAAATGGGAGAGTATAGCTAGAGAGACGTTTCAGTCAATGAATTTCATACCTAGGGTTTTTTGTGCAATGTGAGATCCGAGACGAGGAGTGTAGGAATGACTATGACGGTGGCTTTCGAGTCGACTTCTTCAATCGCCAGACTCATATCATCCGTCGGGAATCCACCCGAAGCGAAGAACCACATATGAATGTGAGCGCTCATGTGTGTGGGTGGGAATTCCCCCGGGGAACTCTTTCTATCTCGTCCGCCGCCGCATAAAGCCAAGGGATGCACGAGAGATCAATATTTTAGGCCGCCGCTCACCTGTAATCATTCCCTTCTCCTCTGTCACTTTTTTGATCTCCGAATCTTCCTACGCTCCGTCACACTCTTAAGAGTTTTCTAACCTCAAGCTCACACGCTCTGCGGCCCATGCGAGCTTTTCCATTGAAAAATAAAGAAATTTGACTACATCCACGGTCGATTACCGACTTCTATGTGGTTCAATTCTAAGTAGCTAGAGCCCTGATGCATGATACTTTGGCTCATATTACATTCACGTTGCACCTTAAAAGGACGCATATCTCCAGAGCCGGAATTCCCCTTGATAAGGATCTATGCTATTCGAGATTTGGGGCCCTTTACGCGTCGTAGATTTAGATATGAGGACCGTGTTTATAGTAAAAAGAATTTTATACTTAAAATGCTCCTCGCTTGTGTAGCTTGTACGTAGATCCTAATCTGCATCCCTACCTCAAGATCGCATTTTTAAATTTATTTTTTTGGTGACTTGTTTCATAACTTGGGCCGTGGCAATGGTCATATTTATCCTGATTTGAAAAAGGCCAGATTGGTGCCCACGCAATGCCACTCCACGTGACGTCACAGGGACCTAGTTTCTACACGAGAGGATAGGAGTTTTACATCGTCTGAGATTACCAATGCATGGATGAGGCACAGAGCTCAGGGAAACATGCCTTAATAATCACCTATTTAAATTGGCTAAGGTTGGAAAGTTTTCTTTGTTTGATGGGGTATTAATAATCCTTATATATGCCAAGCGCTACCAGCTAGCAGGGTACTCTGCTACCTCCTAGCAACCTGCGTCGTATCAGCGCTCATAGCCTCGCCCCAAGGTCACCTCACTTTCGGCAGCAGGAACCAGAACGACGTCACACGGAGGTTTCCCAGCATTCACACTTAGCCGTCGCGTTTTCGCGCGCTTGAAATTTTTCACTTTTCATTTAATGGGGCAAAATAGATATCGTCATTCTAAAATCTAAAAGCGTGAAATATGTACTCCGGGAGTAATAATCTTTCGATATAGGCATTAAAAAAATAATGGGAAACCACCATATTGAGATTAGATATCTGTCAGAGCGACAAAGAGAACATCGTAATGGACCCCCACTATAATACCAGCTCCGAGGGAAACCATATATTAGGAGAGATATTTTTACGAATGGATAGGTATGGGAATATATTATTTTTCACGGACATTAAAAGACATAAATTCTAAGCGGAGGTTTGTTAGAATTATTTATTTATTTGTTAACGTCTGTTGTCCTAGCAACCCCTGCCACAAACCTTTTGAGTCGGCTGGCGGGGTAACATGCAGATGTAGATATTTCATTCTTCTCAGATGCGAATTCACGAGAAATTTCTCTGTGGGACTTTTCTTCAGCAAAAAAGAACTTCGAGTACTTTCTACGATTGGACTCCTACTTCGATGTACTTCAATTCTAAACGCTATGAACTTTCCATAATGCGTGGTTCATTGCCAATAAATATATTTAATACATGTTACACGTTAAAAGGTCGCATTTTCCGTCTCTATCGGACGGCCTTTTGTCCTTCTTTGAGGACGTATCACTTGTTTAAAAATAATGCCATCATCTTGAAAAATTTTTATGTTTGTCACGCCCGAAAAACAAATGTTTTATTTTTCGGGCGTGACTTTGACTAGGAATTTACTTATCATTTTGAAAACGAGTAATTTTATTTTGCCACTTATATTCATCAGAAAACTTCGCTTCGACCTGACATTCAAAGTGAACTCTCATCCCACGATGCCTTATGGTTAAGATCTTCTTTGAAACCTAGGTCGTAGTGAAGTATATATTATAAATAAATGCAGGGCCGGCTCAAGGCAAACTGCTTACCCGGGCAAACTGCTGTTGTGCCGCCCCCCTACCATGGAGTTTGGTATGGAATACCCTCATTTAAACGGGGAGTGTGTGCTTATTTGTCGCCCGTGTTGCTCGGCCCTGAATAAATGTTGAAAAACAAATTTATTCTTATAATTTCGTCTAGAAATTTGAAGAGTAAATATATTATACTTTTATCAACATTTGTCTTTATCTCTAATACGAAAAAATAGCCTCAGAAAATGCTGTGGTTAAATTTTGAAATTTACTAAGTCACCGAAAGAAAACGATCTTGAGGTTGGGTTGCAACTGTTTTAGCCATCAAGTGGTGTAAAGGGACATTGCACGTTCTTTGTATGGGTAGTTATGGACGTATTCTGCTTATTGTGAAATTTTGGGTGAAAATGCAGCATGGCAAAGGCTGTGCTCCTATTGAGATCGAATTCGCGTTTCATTACTTCTTCCCCTATGGGCCTTCTTCTCATTAACTATCTTTATCTTACATGATTACATGATTCAGTATCTATTTCATTTTTCATTCTCCCAAATGTGGACATGTGAGTAATTATTCAACAAAAAGAATGTATTTAATTGTAGTGTTCAACCCTGTATCTATATCATACCTTTTTAGTGTTTAAAGTATATGTATTTATTAAATAATATTATATCAAGTATAAATTTCGGCTGCAAGCACTAATTCTACTTTATTTTTTTCGTGATATCCGAATCGCTTTGCCGGCAGCGACGCTAGTGGCTACCGCGGTAATTAACAACACATCTGAAGGCCGAGTGGAAGGTCTGCCGTTGTAATATCCGTGATCAAAGCATTCGAAGTCTACTTTTATTCCCGGTATTGATAAAGGAGCGGAAGTTTAAAAGAATGCCTTTATTTCCGCGACGTGCGCTTATCTGAGGTCCCTCCTTCCATTCATCTCATCCAGGAATAGACTTTTGGGGGGGGGGGGGAGGGTGGTAGGTTGAAGGGGGGCAGAAGACCCGCGATCCCCTCTTTATCTACTCTCTCTGTGCATCGAGGAAAAGGCGCCGCCTCAGCACGTCCAGCAGAATTGAATCGCTCCGTGAAAGACTAAACTGTTCTCCAGGCACTCTCTCTCTCTCCCCTCCTAATCTTAGTTCGTTGTTTGGCCCCAAGATGATTCAGCGAGGAGCGAGCTCTCAAGGACATGCGATACGATGGCTGTTTTGAGGCACTGTCGATAGTGAAGCTGTGCTTCAAGGACACCGTCACGTAACTCCACGACGGCGATGTTGGAGGCCCAGCAAAAGAGCGTTGAGTTTCCGCTGTATTTGGTGAACCAGCTGTCATGCAGTGCCCGGAATGGCTTTCTAGGGCTTGCTTCCGGGTTAAAACTCCATCGTCGCCCATCGTCTTCAAGATTGCCTCCGGGAAAGAGTCTCTGTTTTGGCTGTGGAATATTTTGAGTGCGCTTACGTATCTATTTGTTTGGCCATGTTTTCCGGGAATTCACCGCGTTGTTTGATGTCCGATGAAGGTAGTTTCAACGGCAATCCTGCCAGAATGCCCAGGTCATAGAACTGGCATCCAGGGATGCCAACTTACAAAAATTATTGGGGGGCCCAAACCGGGGATCTTCCGCCGGGAAATTTTATAAGTAGTGAGTTTTAAGTTTCTAAGCATTTTAGAAGAGTCATATGATCAACATTAGAACCCTCATAACTCGAATCTCGATATCTGGACACTCCGGGGAAAATAGACACGCCTGACACATTTGTTCCTCACACCCATAACGAATTTTTGAGGCGGCTCGGGCCCCCTAAGGCCCCATGAAGTTGGTACCACTGCTTGAATCCACCGTCCAGAGCAACAGTTCTCGAAGGGTGGCTCTCGGCCTACAGTTGGCCCGCATGACCTGAGGCAATGACCCAATAACCTAGTGAACCAAGTTGCATGTGAAAAAAATTGGGGAAGACAATAATTGCCAAAAAAGATGGGAAAGAAATAGATAACAGTTGAATGAGAGATGATTTACATTTTGATTTATGGTGTCGTCATAATGGTCAATTTTTTATTAAAAAAGTGTCTAAAAAACCTTGTGTCTTTCATTAAGATTGAGATAAAAATACAGCACTTGTAGGCAAAAACATTTTCTCACATCAGCACAGAAAGTTATTTTTCCTTTGAAATAACAATCAATGAATTAATTATGCATCTTATTCAACATGTTTCACTGCAGTATCATCAGTAATATATAGTTACCGTTGCTAAGAGGGATAGTTTTGGATTATCCGTTGGAAATGAGCTTTTTTATTTTAGAACATAGATATATGTTTTCGGCTGAAAAAATAATTAAACCCATCACCGATGACCTTTTTTTTCTCTTCCATTCAATACTCCATGACCTTCAACAGACAATCCCCGGCAAACCCTTCTTAAGGTAACTGTATTAAGCCCTAATGACATTGCGAGGTAGTATCTTGATAGTAATAAATTATTAATTTAATGATTGGAATTCTGCATATTTTAATCATTTTTCTGTTATAACAAAGTTTTGCATGGCATCGCCCATTGCAATCACTTTTCTTTCTTGCATTGCCTCATAATTGTTCCATGGCACGTGATATTTGAACGTCATCCGAATATTTATCGATCGAAATCCTCGTTAATCGTATCATTTGCTCCCTCCTGCGTATCTTCTCGTATTTAATGGAATCCTGGATACGATGCGATTTCTCTGCTGGGATGCTGAAATAAATGAGATGTCACACTCAGCCAACTGAGCAGCGAAGTAGGGTCACAATTTTGCCTCGCAGCTCGTTCAAATTAAGCTGAGTCCTTCCCTATAATGCCAAACCTGTGGTCATCAAATTTTCCCGTCCCCATATTAGTAGAAAAATTTCAAATTGGTGGCAAATGAAGTATTGATTTAGTTATTGGTAATTTAGAAGAAAATGATAAATTGGAGGGAATCATGGTGGCCTTTTAGTAGTAATTTTTGGCTTACTTAGTGACCATCTGAGACTTGATGGTGGTAGACGTGGCTTTTAGAAACTCCATGTAAATAAAATCATCATTAACAACAGGGAGTATTTCTACAGATTTTTAATGAAGCCGTCTTACGTTTTGACTGCTGGTTCCATTCATTATCACTGCTGTATTATTTTTACAATTTTCCTTGACCTTTGTTGATAAGGACGCATGCAATATCATTGGTGTATTACAATTATTATGGATTCGTCTATTTTCGTGAGCCTTATATTAGCAAGCGTCAGTTACGGTACATAATTCTTATCCATTGGAAATTATGAAATACATTTTATCTATTATTACACATTGTTACAAGTAGACTATTGCTTGGTGGCAGCATTAGATGTATACACATGAGTAACAAATGTACCTCTCTAATACAAAGTTAGAAACAGAAAAGACACCCATGGTAAAAAATAATACATTAATTCTAATCTCAAACTAATAATATTTTAACATTGTCCCAATTAACCAATTTCAAGCAATCCATTAAATACATTAATTCTAATATAATACAACTACCAAATGAACATTGACCCAAGTTCACACTCTCCGTTTTAAACCACTAATATGTAATTAATCAATAAGTAAAGCACACTTCTTCCTAAAAATGTTCGTATTTGCAGGGAAAATCTTAAAAATGACTTCAGGTAGGTCGTTCCACTCCTTTATTCCTCTATGTAGGAAGGATTTTTTTCCAAATGTCTGATTTCTGTTTTTTAAACTTAATTTTGTATTTATGATCTTTCCTTTGTATGTGGCAGGGTGAGTCCAGCTTCAGACCTATTTCTTTCCAACCCCGCGCATTTGTAAAGGCTTTTTACACCCCGCATAGCCTATTTATGTTATACAAATGAAAAAGAATATACATTTAATCTTATGCACTCTTTGCGGAGAGTCGATATACTATCAACAGAGACTAAATTTAAAACGACATGCATTTTTCATGCATGCAATCCATTTTTGTGATACATTTTTCCGTGATGATCGAGTATGTATTATTCATTACCTTTATTTACACATTTATTCATGGCTCATCTTGGAACAAAGTTCCTCAATGCCCATCTGTGTGTGCTTCATTGATATTTTCCTACTTTGGACTCATGGCGCGATCCCCTTAATTCCCTCATCGCCGCAGCAATGGTCTCAGGAATAATGTTTACTCTCTTCAAGTTGATGAGTCATTTTTGTGGCTCCATTGGGGGTTTTTTCCTAAAATTTTCATTTATAATAAGGCAAAAACAAATATCATCCCTAATACGTTTATAAAGTTTTTATCCTTTTAGACAGACCCTTGGATCATAAATGAATCATGAATGTAAGATAAATTCTTCGATCAGAATCAAGTTAGTCCCTATTGAGGCTCAGCGAACTGCCTTCGAATCGTCATGCATCGCCTCATATCGAATGTTTCCGAAGGGTAAACTTCATACACTTAATATTTACTCTTTAGTCGCTTGAAGGAATCATAGTTTTAAGAAAACTCGATGCTGTTAAGTTGATGGCTCTCAGACTTTTATGGTTTCGCTCCGTGAATTTCATTGGATAGTCGTATCTAAGCCACAAAAATGACTTTGAGAGCGATAAAATGATAGGTATCTTCAGCAAATATCGTTCCCTATATATGCATCTCTCGATTATTGCAGTAGAGGAGTCTCCAATCGAAAGCTAAAAGGCTTTTCTGGATTGATTTTGATTGTTTCCATGTGGCAATGGTGACTGATAATGGGGCCAAGTAACCTATCCTGGCTTCCACTTACGGTTTCGATAAGACGTATCTTTTCTCCCCCTCTTCTTAGCACTACATCATGACTTACTTGGTCAATCCATTTTATCTACATCATTATTTGGTATCTCCTTTATTTCGATTGCTTCCACTCATGACTTTTCTGTTGATGTGGTAGTGTAAGCGTTAATTTAAATTTAGTTAAGGGTTTCCCTGCGTAGGAATGTGATGAAGGATACGCTTAGTAGCTGCGCAGTTACCAAAAGCCGAGGCCAAAATTTAACACGATTACATCCGTTTCTTTATTTGAAATAATATGCGTGTAAATAATTTGCTATTAAAAAATTCATTCATGCAATATGTATTAATAAAAATATTTAGGAGTTAGGTACCGTATTAGATATAAGACCTGTTTTTAAGGTATCCTGATGACGTCAGAAACTCATTAAAAGTGGGCGACAGCTGTCGCTTTTTCTCATTTTAAACTTGGAGCATAAGCATAAAAACTTTTGTCGGTAAATGGAAAACACGCTTGTGTTTAATTTTTACTTTACCTGCGAGCCAGCCGTATAAATTTTGAATAATATTGCGACGGCTGATTCATTTTTCCCTTGGTGCAATCCGGCGCTGGGAATTCCTTCATAGTTTTATGCCCACTCATTCAGATTTTCTCTCTTTGAGACCTAGCAATGAATGCACTGTTTCTCTGAGTCAAACTCATGGAATGTAATCGAGCGAAAAAATATTAATTCAACTTCCGTGGGAAACCTTATCTTTCTGTTCGGATCATATCTCATACCTTTGACTTCTTTAAACAAACTTCTCAGATTTCCCTTTATATATCTTAATCGTCTTTCTCAAAGATTTTCTTCTTATATTCTTTGAGCCGCAATCGTTTTCTTATAATTACTTCTTTCCTCTACTACTGGAAAATACTCTGCCTCACCGCAAAGGAAAGACTTTCTTTACCGTCATAGAAGTCACAAGGATAGGAAGCAAATGAAGTTCTGTTTTTCTTGCCAGTGTGGTTGATAGGATGAGCTGCAGACTTGGCATCATTGAATCATTGAAAGAACGTCTTCCAAAGAACATGTGACCAAAGTTTCATCAAATTCTTGTTACTTTGACCGAGGCGCTCTAACTGTAACGTCGCGTCCATGATGTTGGATGATGATCCTACTGTTTTTGAGTTTTATGCATTTATGTTTGAATTGCAATTTTTTTTGTATGCATGTTTATGTTTATATTGCTGTTTTGGGAGTTGAGGGCGCTATGGTGATCGGAGTGTAAATAATTGATTGTTATTGAGAGAGCCATATTGGAGGCTGGAGAGAGAATAAAGCTCCAGAGAGTATAGAGGTCTATTATTGTTAGAGATTAAAGAAAGGGTTGCGACTTCACATAACTGCCTCAATGGCATGAGTTTGAAGGCGGTGAATTTATCCTATTTTGCATTAATGGCTCAGCAATTTTTTGTGAGTCGACTACAGAGCCAGAGTTGGCAGTGGGAATGGCTTTTTTCTTGAGATCTTTCATTAAAATATTTGTACGTGTGTATCTAATTTTTATGTAGTTTTATCGTTGCACGCAAGATGTTTTGGTAATATATTTCACAAAGCACTTCAAATAAATGGAAATGAGCAAAATTTAAGTTATAGCGCTCTGCAAATCTTTGTTTTGCATCACTTTGCTATAGCAGTCAAGCTCATTTTATGAAATTATTGCATTTTTGATACGTTTTACGATTTTGAAGTGCGTACCCAATGGGGTGTGATGACTTAGCTGAGATTTGTGCCGTTGAAAGTATTTTAAAGCAAGGAGAATCGCAAAGAGCCAATTTTTAAGTTCATTGCAGTCGTGTTGTTTTGTAACGGACTGAATTAAGCTAATAACTCTCGTAATAAGTACTCCATCCCCGCGATAAAAAATTAACTGATTTGCGAACATGTTCGGTATCCTGTGCGTTACGCAATTGTCTGGTTTGTCGTGTTATGTACGTACGTATAATCTCCAGGATGTATAATACTAACCTCACCGATCTGTGTCCGTGGAGTGTACGTCTCTTGCTGACACCCATTAGTGCATAGCGTCCGATATATCGGACGTGTGTGTTTTATTTTTTATGGGCTCCAGTTGACTTGCGCTACATTTTAATTACATTTTAATACTGTATTAAGTTCAAATAGATGTCTGTCTTCACCCCCACGCTAATATTTTAGTTGACTCATTGAATTTATCGACTAGAGAAGTATTTTTGTGAGACATGGCACACGTCCGATATATCGGACGCTATGCACTAATGGGTTAACGGTGGATGTATTTATTTATATTTTATTAAAGTTTCAGGAGGTGACCTATTGTCGTTAAAGGCGACGTCGAAGGCGTTAAAGCTTCTGAAACATGAGTCTGTGTCAACAAAATCTGTGCAATATGAGATAATTACTTCTTCGTAATTCTCTTGGATCATCAGAAAACCATCAAGCCAGCGGACTATTTTTTTCATCAGCCGATTTATTCTTCTAGATAATTTATTCCAGGTCCTTCAGGGTTTCTCCGTTGCCAATTCAGATTGTCTGCTCTCTTGAGTATTTTCAAGGCAATTTAGGCGTAATTTATATTTTCACGCCGCAAAGAAACCGTATGGACTCCGTGGTCTCATCCTGATGAAAATGCACTCAATCTATCATGTTTTCTCTGAAGCTGGAATTGGTAGGTTTTTTAAAATTTGTAACGATTATTGAACACTTGTACTGATTATTTATTACCATTAATATCATTGTTATCATTACGATTGTTTACTCTTGAGTTATTGTTAATGAATCATCTTGAATAATTATTGAATCGTTGCTATAACCATTTGTTGCTATACGCCTTCCCATATTTATCCCATTAGCTTGCTACCATGCTTCAATTATTGTTACTCTCATTCGTAGACATTGTTTTCAACCCGAAGTTTTGTTCAATGGGTAGGCCTTTTCCTCATATGGATATTTCAGAATTGCCCTCCACCGATTCTGTTCAAAATTGTTAAGGTGGTAAGGCACCGCGGCAAATGTAAAGCAGCAAAATTTATTTCAAATTGGTAGGGAATCTTAAAGCTATTCAGCACGAGGACAGCATCATTTATTGGGGGCCGAATGCGCACTTTAGGTCCTAATGAAACATTTTTAAATCCAAATGGATGCTATTTTTCATTATTTATATTATATTAGCTTATTCATTAAATTTTTAGTAATGCATGTACGCTGCACGAAAACACATTTAATTGTGGGGATGGTGAGATTGTTTCATGGATGCCAAAGTAGTGGACGTTATTGAATTTAATTTTTTATGGAGCATATTTCATTATTTTTAAAATATATTTCGAGAAACGCTAAGTCGGAGTCAGTTCTGGCTTTAGAATTTATTTACAAACCTAACATCACAGTGACCTGAGATTAATACGCGCATCATATTCTCACTCGGTAACAGCGTTGCGATCGCGTTGGCGGCAGCTAATTTAGCAGTATACTGTTAATTTTCGGTATTTCTTTTGGTAGATATAAAGGCCTTTGTGGGACGGATGAGGGGCCTCGCGAGCTGCAGCTTGAAGGCCCCAGGGCGAAGAGATGTTCTATGGTGTGCTAAGGCGAATGCAATATTGATTGTACGTCCTCTTTCTTTCCTTTAGCGTCTTTTCTTTGAATCTATGGACATTTCCTCAGACGTCTGGCGTTGTGGATGCATGACTGCGTTTCCATGGAAATACGTCAACACCTTTCGCTGCCAGACACGTTATTTTCAGACATTCATTCTTCGGTGAACTTTCAGACCACACTATCACATCACATCACTCCTGTATTCCCCCTTTTTTTTTTGCATGAATGCGTTTATGCTTATGCATGTGTTCAGAGGCTTCGGACTCTTAGCTTTCACATTATATATCTTCCTCTCTTTCACATTTTTGAAGGCAAGTCTTCTTTGGGCACATCGAGCAGTTTTTTAACAGAGGCGTTGAAAAAACGATCTTGCAGCTCGCATAAAAACTTCGCGCTTTGTCTACGAAGTAGTTCCTTAGAATCTTTCTTTGTCGGTAAAGCGTGAAGTTTTTCTGCGATTATCTTTCGCGAATACTTTTTCGTTGATACATTTTGGCCGGAAAAACTTCTTGAAGTACATCAAGCAGTTTTACTGGTGAGGGGTAGAAAAAGTGGACTCGCGATTTACTGGAAAACCTCGAAAAGAAAGAATTAGTTTCTAGGTGAATTCAGCAATTTTCCTTTATTGAGAAAAGGAAAGGCATTTCTGCGAGTTTCTTATGCGAATAATTTTTCGCCGATGTATAAGCAATTGGCTCGCTCTGCTATTGATAGATAGATTTTTTGTTTTAATTTTGAGAAATCGTCTCTACTTTCAAATCTAGGGGCGTTAAAATAAATTTCTTGCTATTCTAACCATTTTTGTCTTTTTTACTTCATAAATGTGACCGTTAATTGTCAAAATAAAACCATTTCCTTCTTGCACTTCTTATGTTGACATTTCAATAACTTTCTATAAAAAATATTAGATCGCGTTTTATATTTTGGGATACTCGAGTGGAAATTGCATTCATTAAATTCAATCGGGTTTCGTTTACGTTTTGTTTTTTCCAACGATTACTTTAGATCCATCAGTATTTTTGTTTATTTTCTTGTTTTTAACTTTTTCTCTTTTTCCGTGTTGAGGGAGTAGGGCTCTTTAGTGGAACCATATTTCAGGAGTTTCAAATTAAATAATACCTTCAGTCTATTTTATTTTACTGAATATTAATTGGCATTTTACCCACACCTATCAAATATAGAAATATAGTTTATATTTTATAAGTTTATTTTCTCTATTTTAGAATTTTTCTGCAATTTTAAATTATTCAATGCAATTATATGCCTCGCTTTTTGATTCTTTAAGTTCCAGGTGACAATATATTGCCATTTTCCATATATGCTGGAAGTGCCAACTACGATATATCGCCGTTAATGACGGGGTTTGTTTAAAGAATTTTTTTTACAATTTTAAAAATTCTAAATGGTAAATAATACAGGAATTCCCTCATTTTACTGCATGAAACTATATTTTTACTTACATTACATTAATCAACATCTTCGGTAATTGACTTTAAATATTTGTTGTATTATCTGATGAGAGACTTTAGAAACTACATTTTTTAGAAACCTAAATCGAATTTCTTTTAATTTTCTTTTTGTTTTGTATTTATGCCGGAGTTAGTATTTTAGGTGGGCTTTTAAAGTGCATTGAAATATTATAACTACTGTGGAGCAGCTTCTCGCTCGTTTCTTGAGTGATTTCTTGCCCATAACAAAAATATGCTACTTTTTATAAACGTCTTCTTTGCTGCCGATAATTTGTTGCTGACTGTTCCACTATGATGAATTCGTTTTTCTGTAACAAGGAAAGGCAGGAGAAAATGTGCTAGAGTTTTCACCTGTGCTGGACCGTCACATTTCTTATTTTTTGCCATTGTTACGTGCCTTTGAGAGTGTGTTCATGTGGACCCTTGCCTCTCCCATCATCCTTAGAATTCCTATCACCCCTGGCGACGCGACGTCCTCTGCGGTGCCCGGGTCATGCATTATTTGTGTCCGCGCCAACGCACCCTCTAGCCTAGGGCCTTGTACCCCCCCTCCTCGTCTTCTCTTCTATAGGGCGAATGGGGCAACAGGTCCCACCCCCTCTCCTTCACTTCCCGTCGAAGGGAGGGCCTCGCGAAGACCGATGATGTTCCCTCTTCCTTTCCTCGCATTTTTCTCCACCCATCCGTCATTCCTGTTGTCAGTGTCGTCTGCGTCACGGGAAAGTGTTCTCTCCTCAAATATTCCACGCAATTTCTCCCTGCCTCGCCATCCTATCCCCATTTAATGATACTCTAAGAACGCAGCCATGTCGCTCCTATTTCAAGTACTCCGTTTTTTTACTAGTCTACTGGAAGTCCACCCGGCGTTGCTCGGGAAGGATAGTGCCCAGAGAAGTGGGAAATTTGGAATTTAGAATTGATGGTCTCATGGCAGGATGTTTGGGCATGAGAAAAAAGCAGGCAAGATGATGGTATGCATATTGATGGCTAAGCTCTTTCGACACGTATCTCAAAAATAGCAACTATTTAGGGGAGCAAAAAAAAACGATTAATATTTTTAATTGTACACTGAAATTAAAAACCAAATGTTCATAAAACTGATAAAGAAGCATTCATTCACAAACAAAGAGTCGTTATTTGCTCTTATTTTATTTTTTTAATGTTATCATACTTTCTTTAAGATACCTGTCTCCAATCGACCGATTTGAGATACGTGTTGTTGGAGCTTGGCCATCGATGTGTGACATCAAACAATGGGAAAAAAAAATTCCGTGCACCGCGCACGGGAATGACTTATACCCCGCTCCACAACGTTGGTAGTTGTGTGTGCCCGTACGTGCGTAGACTAAAATCGTCTCAACGCAAACGCAAACAATAGCAGAAAGGTTAGCACTAAGAGGATTATGAATAAAGTGTGGAACCCTTTGAGTTATATTTTCCTTGTAGCGTGTCAAGAGGTGTGCCTACCCGGGAGGATGTGTAACCAAAGAAGTTGTATGAGGTGTGACTACGTAGATTTCCGCGGTGTTCAGGTTCCAATTTCTCCATATTTCCGGTGCAACCGCGTCGGTTTGTTGGTGATGACAACAGTTTCGCTGGCACTGCTGCCAGCGTCTTCAGGTCGAAGATGATGCCGGTCCACGATTTTCGTCCTCATTATATAGGGGGTCAGTCCCGCCAGTTGTGGCTGCCGCTCTCCTATTGGTCCGCCTAATGAGCCTCCTCCAATGGGCATCCAGATGGTAGCCGTAGTTCTTCGGAGCAGCGGTGGAGTGAGAGGCGAGTATGATGCACGCGTTCCCTAAGCAGGGCCTTGCTGGCTCGAAGCAAGATCCTTTTGGCAGAACTCGTTTTCAGATGATGACTTATTTCCACACATACAGGAATCGTGTCCGTGTCCCGGCAGCGAAGAAGAAAGGCTAAGGAAGACAAAAACCTTCCTTTCTTCCCCCTCATTTCAGCTCATTAGGCGGACCAATAGGAGAGCGGCAGCCACAACTGGCGGGACTGACCCCCTATATAAGGAGGACGAAAATCGTGGACCGGCATCATCTTCGACCTGAAGACGCTGGCAGCAGTGCCAGCGAAACTGTTGTCATCACCAACAAACCGACGCGGTTGCACCGGAAATATGGAGAAATTGGAAGTTGTATGAGGTGATTTAACAAACGGTGATGAGGAAATGACGCATGGGACACAACCAGAGGTAGCACTATGGGATTTGATAGCATTAGGTGCACCTATTGACTTACTTTAGTTGCAATCGGTGCAGCTGCATTGAAATGCATAGCGGAGAGACAGACAGCCAACTCACACTTCCACCGCGTGGGTGATTTCCACCATTTCTCGGGTGTCATGTTTTTTAAGTAACCCCGAAAATCAATTGAGGACCAAATTTTTAGCAATTTTTTTCATGAGGCTCTTTTTGATGTAGTGATACTTTTTGAGCCGTATCAAAAAGAAACGATCGAAAAATTATAATATAAAAACACACGTTTTGTAAAGAAATGATAAAAGTGGTATGAAAAGCAAGATATGGTGGAAGGGAATTTTTGCGAGTATCCGAATCGAAGTATTTCACGCCAAGTAACGGAAAAAAGGATTGACTTATCCATGGTATTCCATCGTTTGGGCGGAGGGCTGAATTAGTATTGGTATTGTGAGCAGACAATTGACTGATAAGGTCAAGACCCAGTGAGGGCAGGGGAGGGGGATTTGGGAGCAGACGTCGTGACGCAGTAACAAAAGGCGATCGGAATTCGAGATTCCATATCCAATGAGATGGATGGGGTGCTGTACTTTTGATTTCGTCCATTACGCACCAACTCAAGGCTTGGGCTCTTTCTGAAAACCTCAACCCGCCCCAGGATTCGACCCCGGGGACACTGGGTGGGAATCGAACGCTCCCATCACCGCTATTACCTGATTTTAAAGCGGATTCCTTATCTTAGACTTCGTGGAAAGGTCATTGCAATAAATTGAACCCCCGAGCTATATCATAAACATTAGAAATAGAATTACATGATATGCGTGTTTGCAGAAAATAAATTGTATAATTGATCCACCTTCTATGAATCAAAAGTACATTAAAAATTGATAAACGGAATGCAAATGCTTTATTGATGATTAATTAACTACGAATGCTCCCTCGAGTTTATTTTTAAAAACTTTGTTGATGAGAAGGTTGTTTTTCATCCGTTCGCAGTATTCTGTAAAAGGATGCCCAGAGATTACGAGACGAATGGCTTCGTATCTCTTTATTACATCCTGTTATGGCGTGAATTGGAATTACATGATCCTTGTTCTACCTTGGATCAAAAAATAAAATCAACAGTGCGTGGTCGTAGCAAAGTATAGACGTGTCATAACTTTTTTATTAAATTGGCTCAAAATGAAGAGATTTAATTTCGATTAATCACCATTGAACGTGCATGTATACCCTATCGTGATTAAATATCGGTTTTGTGGACATTCCAGTGCACGAAAGGTCACCGATATATATATTTATTTAGAGTCACCATTAACCTTCTACGATCTTTTTAAAGAAGACGGAGTCTTGCTTTTCGAAGGCTTTCTTATCTAAGATATACTCCGATACGATACAAAGTGTATGCCATGAATAGGTACTTTTTATAATTTACGTAAAGTTCGTTCTGCTCCGTATTTCCTGTCGAGGGCCCGGTGGCGCGTCTGGTTGCCTCGGCTAATAGGGGCCTACATACTTTTGATTTGGAGTCAGCTCTAATCACTGCAGAAACAAGTGACTTTATGTGGTCTATCTATGGTGTGTGGTCTATTGTATGGCGCTGTGAGGGCTGGTCTTTTATCCCTCGATACCCTCGAGGCGGCAAGATAGAGACTACGTAGATACATGGCATGGGTGGGTAAAACCAGTTGGTCATCTTATAACTGGTGTATAACTGTTATTTTTTCGACAGTACATATTTGATTGATTAAAAAAATCTTATTTATTAATTGATTTACTCCGATCTTACTGATTAACTCATTTATCGTGTTAAAAATACTTGATTTTGGGATAAATGAATTGATTAGAACATTTCATATTAATTCGTTTTATTTCAATGCGGTTTTGCATATTAATAACTCTTTAGATAATCTATTTATTTTAATGTCCAAGAGATACTAATTTTTGTGACTGTACACTTTTTACATTAAGTTTTCTCTTTTATCGTAAAGCATATTATGTTTCGCCTCCAAATAATGACAATTAGCATTATTTTAGGAGAATTTGATTCTTTCTATTGGCAATAAAATAGCAATAAACAAACTTAATACCAAGAACGGTTTTTTCAGTTTTTTTTACGGATGTTCTGTCGAAAACCAGTGAAAAGCATAGGATAGGAAAATAATACTATCGAAAATATAAAAATATTCAGTGAAATAGATCCTAATTTATGTACGCATGCAGCAAAGGAAACAAATACGTATTTCAGATACCGCGCGCGAGATATGGGCTCTAATATGCGACGTTTTCGTGTATCCAAGGATGTATTCGTACCATCCAAAACAACTCCCTCTTTACAACGGTACCTGAATAATTCAAGAAGAAGGCGAATTGGAGGTACAATTCACTGGATTTTTATGTGGCATTATGAAAATTGAGGATATCGATTTTTTGGAAGTCTCATTCTCTTCGGCAAGGATTTTTGTTCGGAGTTAAAGCCTGAGACGGAAAATAGGGTCTAAAACTTCCTGCGATTGTGTTACAAGGACATGGCTCACAGTCTCCGTAAATTCTCATTTTTGACATCATATGTCTATTTTTGTAGTCGTCATGATCAGCAATCAAGTCTTCTAGTTGTCCTGAGCTTTTTACCTATTCACGTTATCTCCTCCCCGTTGTATTTCGAGAAGTTTCTAGAGTGCGGATCTGTACATAAAAGTGAAGTCAACAATAGCCTTTTTACTGATATGGATGCTATTGTGATCCAATGCGTTCCTTTTCTTTTACATTGGAGTAATTGATAATGGAAATCACCCATATTCTGAGATTACCGAAGCTTTCAGAAGATACTTTACGATCATATATCTCATCATCACAAAAGATCTATCCTCACTATCGAGCGATATCGAAATCGATAAGCGATATCCTCAAAAAAGCGAAAAGCGATATCCTTTTCGCGGAAAGAGATAACCTCAATAATTGTTTCGTTGCACACCTATGTTTCTGTACGTACGAAATGAATAGGGTTTTTCGATTTTCCATGTGAGATAATATTGCTTTTTCATAACCGTATATTTAATAAGAGCCTGGGCATTCCTTCACATTTGGTATAATTCACTTGTCCTCGACAAAAGCTATATATAACGCTCACTTCAGAAATATCTATGGTTGAAACGATACAAGGAAAATTGGATCTAAAATGTTGTGTCGTTGCTTCTTTCGGATAATATATTTCATGTTTATTCCTGTCATCCATCACTTTTCTTCATCAGTTTATTTTTGGCGTAGTAATCATGTATACGGTTTGTTGGCTCTAGGTCTTCAAATTCTCCAAGCCTGGGGGCATGAATAGCTCCTTAGCTATTCATGCCCCCATATCCAAATTATATCTTGGTTGTATCTCGGGAACCACTTCCTATTGTTGTCGGTCATATTCAAGGGCTGCTGTCTCTAAGACTTGCCTCGTTGATTCTTCTATTCCCTGAATCTAGAGCGCTCCTTGGCGTTAAGTGTTATCCAGATATTTTCTCGGAAATATTTCTTCAAATATCTCTTTCTCGGATCTCTACACTACTTAGGTTCCCTCTTTTCTTGTCTTCGAGTCATTAAAGATAATTTTTTACTGATTTATTACGGCCATCGTATGTTGAAAAATTTCCCAGTGCCGAGACAAAGTAGTGACCTGGGGTGAGTTTAGGGAAAGTCAATCGATGTTCCAATAATTTCATTGCTGATCCCTACGTAATATTTTGTAAAAGAAATGGTGGTAAAACGGCTTTAAACATTGAATTACTCAGTGCATAAAAATATATTTTCATATCGATCAAAGAAAGGGTGAGATAAATGAATTATAGTGTCGCCAGTGAATAATAAGATTTGCATTATAATTTTTAATATCTTTCATAATTTAATAAAGCCTTTTTTAATTTGTAAAAATAATTTTTAAAAGAATCTTTCTCTAGTTCTCTCCAGGAATTCAGTGTTTCCTAGATTACACCGAGCGATTGTAGGCAGTGATTTCGCTTGTATGATCAGAGGTGAGACGGCTTTATTTTTATCATAATTTGGTAGGGTACGAGATTGATTAGGAATGAGAGCGGCATGCCCTGAACATGGGGGCGGATATTTATGTATCGCTGAATAGAATGGTCAGATATTTGTGCTATCCCGCTTCATATCGCCAGAATCTTTGACGCGATCTTGACTCCCATTCTGAGCAATGTCCTAGGAGAAAATTCATTTTATCCTGTTCGACTAGGGATCGCAAAGGAGTGGATAGATAGTTCCTGCAATGTTCAGGGATTCGCCTCTATTATTGCTTTGGATGGCGCCAGCAAGGAGGGGGTGCAGCATTTCGATTTTCTTGCGGACAAAAGTCATTTCCGAGTCGGACTTGGTCTCCAAAGCCACCGTGCACAGCAATTCTAAGGCGTCATTGCCAACTCTCTTTGGGCGAAGGTCGGGTACGCTATATGGGTTACCATAATAATGGGAAGACCCTTGTGACTTCTACATGAAAGAAAACCTTTTACCCATTTCGGACCCATTAGTTGACAACCCTTTGTATTCTATTACTTTTTTGAAGAAGAGATTAACTCAGTGAGAGCTTTCATCTGAACATATTTCGTATTTCGTATGCCTCTATAAACACCCCTATTTCTATATATTCAGTGGTTTGGAGCTAACTTTATTCAAACTCGAATTCATGGTTAAATCATTAATAAAAAAATGTTAAGTCGGCAAACCTTATTTATTAAGAATACCGCTGACCGTTACAATAGTGTCATGGAATTATCTAGGAAAAATTCCTATTTGGTAGCAATAATTACGAATGGATCGTATAAAACATGAGAATCAGAAGTTAGTATAGAAACGGGTCGGGGATTACGGAATAGAAAGTTATGAAAAACTAACTAAGTTTTAACCTTTTTATTTGAACCATTTGTTTTGCAGAAATGCTCGTGAAGTTAAAGGTTAAGCAGAAATATGAGACTACAATTTTTCATAAATCTCATCTTTTTACATGGTTAAACTGATTCGTGTATCCACCAATGAATGTATTCGTGTATGTGTTTTCTAAGTCTTTGAGACTTGTAGCAGCAAACATTTATTTAAAGCTTTTATTTTTATTTACCAGTAAATTTGAAGAATTCTGACTTAGCTTTCTACTTCTTCTGTACTTTTTCCTTGAATTTAACAAAATTTGGTTCTGGGTAGGTCTAAAAAATATGTTTGAATTATGGGCAATGAGTGGATGCTGATATTATTTGATTCTGATAGAAAAAATGTTTCAGGCGTAAAGTGACAAAGAGTTCATGGACGTATTTTACAGCTCCAAGTTTTTCTGACGATATGACACCAAACTTCCAATTTAATATAGCGAGCCTGCTGTGTTGGCGATGGAATATCATACGAGTCAGTCATTAATTGGAATCTAAAGATGCAGAATATTATTTGTTTTTACGAATCCTTATCAATAACACCCCAGCGAACCATATACTCGTCTACTTCTTCAACTCGCAACTTAAATTTACACAAAGTCGGTGACCCGCTGCTGTAAGCAAAAGAATTTGATTTTAATTTCTCTTGAACAGTGATTGAATGTTCAACGTGCTCAGTAATTTCTTTTTTTAAAGCTTTCAGAACTTATTTGCTTCATTTTTGTTCGGTGGGACGTCTTCTACTCAATTCTTGGGACCTGCAAAACAATGGATTCATTGGACTATTTTTCTCAAGAAGCTTTCCCTTTGTTCATCTCTTCCATAAACGATCAAGCTTGTGTTGTTCCTTGCGAATGACACTTGAGTGTTGAAATTGGTCGGGATTATCCAAATAAAAAGTTGCGTGGAATTCACAAATTTTCAATCCATTTATTTAACCCCTGATTATTCTAGAAATGTTTGTGAAATACAATCTCAGCAAATAAATGAGTACAACTTTGAATAGTAATGATATGACATAGCTTCAATGTTATAAAATGTAAAAAGCAGTGTTAACTACGGAATCTCATACGAATGCTTAAGTAGAAACCAAAGATGCAGAATAATATTTTTCGGGATCTATGCTTTTACAATTCATAAGAACAGCCTGTTGAATTTTATGCTCCTCTAAATCTTCACCTCTGGGCTGAAATATATATACATATATATAAAGTTAGCTGCCAACTACCTTTTGCGATGGATTTTGGCTGCTTTTTTTACTGAAGTGATTGAAGCTTAGAGCATTTTCGTGTATCTAGTTACCTTTCCCTTCATTTCGTACCCACAACACGCTTTTGATCACTTAAGACTCCCTAATTCTGTGTGCTGGGACCAGCAAAAGATTGAGTAGTTTTTATACTATTTTTTCTCTATAATTATTCCCCTGCTCTGTATCTTCCACGCAGTTAATCTTTCTCAATAGATGAGGCCCTTTGTATGCATGTGGAAACCGGTTGTTAGAAAGACAGTGTGGGAGTAGTGTCCTCAATATTCATCGCCGTGGAATGTTTCCTCCGAATTTTCTCGGAGAAAAGGCACTTTACTGGCTACAATGCATTAACTCGCGTTGCATTTCACATATTTAGAGCACTCCATGTGTGTGAACTGCATGCAAAAGAGCTCATTTGATTGCTCATGTGCTTCGAACGAGGAAAATTTGTAATTTCCTTTTATTTCAAGTCGTCATTATAATGGTAGCGATTTTCAGGTATTCCAACGGTGAATATGTGGAAGAGAATTGCTTTGGCGAAGGAACTGCCAGTGAATAAAAAAGAGGCAGTACAAGGGGGCACGCTGCCATGAATCGGAGTGGAAGGGGTTGGGCTGCAATTGTGTTTTGCGGGCTGCCAATTCTGGATTATTTTTTCAATTAGCACGCATCGGAAGAAGACTAAATTTCATAAGAATAGCAAAAGTCGTTCTCTTAGTAATGAAGTGTATAGCCAACGTTTGATTTCAACAAAATAGACTAAATTATTTTGACTTGATCTAGATAGGCGTTTGGTTTCTAGAAATCTGCCTGATTTTTCGCCAAAACTTTCCACGCTTGGGCCACAATCATCGATACGTTTCCTCTCTACCGCGAATGTTATTTAATGTAGCTTTATCATTAACTCGAGTGTCAGAGGAAATGTGTCATTGAGCCAGTGGCCTTCTGAACATATGTATCGCTAGAAGTCTTTTTAACGGGCCGCACAAATTTTCTGTCCCCGATTTAGAGTATATTTGTGTGAATTTTCAAAGCCTGAAAAGCAGTCTGATAAGGAGCGTTTTACTGTACGGGGCGAAACGTTGTTGCTCTTGGTATAGGACGAGAATTTTGATTTCAATTGATTTTTGTGTGGCGGCGCTGGAATTCTAATATAGATCAGTCTTTAATTTTTTCTTCTAGAAGTTTCGCAGCGCGCTGCCCTGGATTTTAGTGGACACTCATAGAACTAATCCCCATATTAAATTTTTATTTCCAAATATTACTCGAAATAATGTTTCGATAATGGTAAAAGTGTAAAAAATGCATTTTCATCCAGTTTTGAGCTATCCTAAAAAAATTTGCACTTCATTGAATAAAGCACTAAAATTTTTTGGTAGATAAAAATGGTCGAAAAATGGATTTCAAAGGAGAGACAGGAAAAGAAACCCCATTGGAAGTGAAGGAAAACGTTGTATAATTAAGAAGATGATACAATGAAAATCTTTGCGTTATTTCAGCACAATTTTCGGGTGTTTTCTGAATTATAATTTTATGGTTATTTAATGTTGGACAGCATAATTTTTGCACATAGTTGCTTTGAGTTTAAGAGGAGTGTTGTCATGTTTCAAGAGAGACGATGTGTTGGGGTGTTTATTTTTTTGTCTCTACAGTCATATTTTTCATCGTTATTTTTATCGAAATATTTTTTCATAAAAATTAAGCTCTGGTATAGTTCTCTGTATGATAAAATTCTGATGATTTGTATTGAATTCTAGAAGTTTATTAATTCGTATCGTACAATGTTTTCAGAAAAATGTTTATCTCTCATGATGAGATGTGTGTTGATTTCTGCTCCCATTTACCGAAATTAATTTAGGCCCTCTTTTGGGACTTCTTGAAAGCCTGTGATAATTAAATTTTTGGATATTATGGAGAAAAATTCGAGGGAAAACACAGGCAATGTGGAGGGATGCAGAAATAAGTTGTGGTCACCCTGTTGCTTTTTCTTAATAACTAGGAAAAAAAGTCCTTGAGGATTAATATGTAGTGGAAGAATAGAAATGAAAACGATTCATATCTTAAATTTCACGGCCTTAGAATAACGGATCTACGACAACAATGAAAGTCGAAATAAGATTGCAAGTGACGCCACCCTATTCGTGGGAAGACATTTTGACCCGTAGTAGAGCAACAATGGGAACACTTCTCTGTGGAGAGGAAGCTTTGAAAGGAAAATGGGGAACGACAGTTGTGTATAGAATAGAAATAGGAGTCGAAGAATTGAGGATGAGAATAACGAAAGGGATCGACCGAAGAGCGGTGCGTTTCTCTTTGCCTCGAAAAGAGGGACAAAAAGTGGGGTTGAAATAAAAAGAGAATGAGATCGGGGAATGGCGGACTCCCAAACAAGAGGTCTCGTGAAACTAAAGCCCTTTCGCGCGCTTGTCTCTTTTTTTATTTGCGGGATTCGTGCTGTGGGGAGAAGGTGTATATGGGTGCGAGGACCCTCTTGGTGTGAAATGAGTTTCGGTTTAGAGGGGGAGGAAAGGGGTTTGGTTGTATTGGCGGCTACAAGGACGATCATGCGAGGCGATAAAACTCTTCCGCTCCAAGCCCACCTTAAGCTTGGGTTAGCTAGCGTCGTGTTTGACTGCCATAGCAGTCGACTGTAAAAGCTAGACTCGTGCATGTGGACTGTTACTACGAAGAGAGAAAGGATCAATTGATGTCTTCAATCGATCCAATAGTGACGTTGAAGTAGTTCAAATTTGATGGCTACGGATATGTCGGAAGTGGTAATTGTTGCTTTGAATATACGTAGGCAAAAACGTAATTACGGATTGTTTTGTTTTTAAATTAATTTGCTATTAGATATGAAATAAAGCTAATATTTATTCTAAATTTATCAAAAAGAAGATGAGTTGAAATAAGTTCTGCTTCGCAACCGTCACACAGCGGGCTGGAACCGAAAAAAGCCACATAAGGTAAGTAAGAGTTCCGTTTCGAATGAATTTATTATTACACAGTTTTAGGTCTAAAGGAACGGAATACTATAGCTTTGTAGATTTATCTCATTCCATAAGTGATTTTTGTTCAGATTTAAAGGAGAATACAAGAATAGTAAGAAAAACATTTGATTATTCTCTTATGTAACTTTAGAATGTTGCATAAATTTATGAAGAATAAGAAATGAACCTTCTCAATCGAATATACTTTTTGAAATGTTTTAGTGCTTATGAACTAGTAATTATTAACTGCACGCATCCTTCGATGGGAAAGAAGTGGCTTCTAGAAGGCATGACACGCATTTAAAACATTTTATCTAATAACTTGCATTTGATTAATCAAATGATTCGTTAATGGTCGCACCTGGCGTCAGGGATGACAAGTGAAACGAAATATTTCGTTTCGACCCGGGGGGAAACGAGAATACGGGGCCGAGGTTTAGTATCGTTCCCGCACAATATTAAAATCACTTAGGAGTTTAGTTTCGACCCGGGACGAAATTTTTTTACATAATTGTAACTGTAGAGAGGTTAAAACATTGAGCTTAAAAATCGAATGCCCAGCTTGCGTTCGCTATTCTCCTGATTGTGGTAAAAATATGAGTGCCTCAGTCATCTAATGGCGGTAGGCCGAACCTCTACTTTATTCAATAATACTTCGTACTCAGTGTGTGGTTAGAAACCAAACAGTTCGAAGGTGAAGCACGTTGTCCATCCTGTGCGAAACATTATCTGCGTTTCCTTTCGTCCCAGAGTTTTAGTTTCATTTCGACCCGAAGAAGCTTTGACTCCGATTTCGTTTCGACCCAGAGCTCAGCTCCACGGGTTTTATTCCATTTCGTTTCGTTTCCACATTTCGCTCCCGGGAACGAAACTATTGATATTTCTCTGGTTTTGACTTTTATTTAGTTTTGATTGCCATCCCTGCCTGCCATGGACACTGTTTGAGCTGCAGGCCGCATTCAGGATCCCTCCCAAGATATCTAATAGCTCTATCGCAACCCATCTTAAATCTCGAATGAATCTCTTCCGATTAGGACGAAGGTGTTAAGAACGGAATGAACTGCTTCGCTATTTTAATTTTCAATTGTGATAGAATTTGAACAATGAAGAGGCCAATATTTTTCCTTTCAAGTATTGCCATGACATGATTCCATTTCCTTCAAAGGACAGACTTCGGTAGTTCTCGCATATTTTAAGTATATCCTATTCTCAAGAATTAGCGCTGGAGTAGGCGTGTTCTAAAATAATGCCTCACTTGGTTCTGAGTCCGATAAGAGCAGTCTGAAAAACGCAGCCACGCAGCCAATACTACAAAAATGTCTGATTGTGCCCGTGTAAAAAGTCTCAGGCTCCTCCACTCTTCCAGTCATCCAATCAGATAAGCACGGGACCTGATGGAGTCGCTGAATTCGGGGCGAACTGGCGAAAAGCAAAGGAGACGCAGAAGGGGAGATAGTGGAGCCGCCCCCATCGCAAGGGAAATCTAATGAGAGTGAAAGTCAGCGGATGAGATCTTCCACTTGGGTCGGCGTCACTTCCGCTTAACCGATAAGCTATCCGAATGAAATCCCACGACCGTCTCAAACGCCGCACCGCACAACGGGAGGCAATCTGAGTAATGGTTCGCCGCTGCGCGCAATTCCCCACGCAACTTTGCCACCTTGGCAACGATGATTCACCCTAGTGATCACTTATTGAACTTGCAAACAATGCCCGCATTTCACTAAATCATTATGGTTAATTTTGAGCCCATCGTTTGGAAATACAGAAACACCCTCCAGGTCATTGAGCTGGAGAGCGGTGTGACGTCATTCAGCCGAGCGACGTGACGTCACGGTGATGACCCTTCACCTGTTTAGTGAGCGAGGAAATCTTCGCTCACTTCCTATCACCACGGAATTAGGGACTAAAACAATTGAGGGCCACACTGCGTGCCTTTGCATTCGATACCATATCACCGAGTGATCATGACGCCATCATCAACTGATCGCTAAGCATATAGCGGCTGCCCAATAAAATCCCTCGTCAATCATGCATCCAAAATGTATTCCTTACATGATTTTCTTTTCCTCAACTCAATTTCCGGAGCCAAGCCTTTGAACCTCTTATCCTGGCAAACGTCCATAGCAGCATATCTTCGAAATATTCATGATGGTGTTTTTTTTCAAGACTCATGAGACGGAGGGAACGAATTTGTGTGAAATAAGATCGTTACAATCAGACAAACGCCAGACAAGGTATAGATCTATGAATTAAATATTTCAGTAAGCTCATATTTCGAACATGCGACGCTCTTTGTCAGGGCTTTATTGAAATAAATCTAAGATGTTTCAATTAAGTGAGGAAGAACATCCAATGCTCGAAACGTTGCCGGGCTGAAGTGTTTATTTATGGATCCAGACGTAAAGAAATTTATCTGCTAATTAAATTTATGGAGGACAGGAAGACAACCATTTATTGATCTTTACAAGTGCTGAGTGAATTTGAAGAATATATTTTCGACCAGTGAGATCAATAGGTAATTATGTTAATTTTTTTCATATTGGTTGATGAATAAAATAGTATTTTCGTTTCTCGTCTGATTTTTGTCAGTTGTATGTAGTTCTCAATATTATAAATACATTATAAATACTCAACCTTAAAAAAAAACTGCCAAAGGCCATAATAATATCAAAGTGCCTCAGCACGAGAAAATTTCATAACTCAAGGGATCATTAAAGAGTTCCTATGGTGATAACCTGTGCTCTTTATATAAAAAAACTCAGAAGAAAACTAAAGAAAGTTACATGAAAAGTAATAGAAATTCTGAGTGATAAATTATAATGCTTAAACTTTATAAATTATGGTAAGCTTCTGCAACTCTTTGTAATACTGAAAATTGTAATTTATGTCAAGTAGGAAATGGTTGATTTTCGTTTCTCCTTTGCATATAAAAATCCCCACTTCTGAGGATGACAATATACCTGTGGAAACTTTAGCGAGGAATTAAAATCCTCTTTCATTGATCTACCATCCAAGAGGAATTATAGACGGACGTGATATAAATTTTGCGCGCTGCTTTATCGGGAATAAAGCCATGTTGTTAAAATAACGTGTGCGTCATCACCAGATTAAGAAAAATATTTTTGATTAACAGGTTTTATTTCAAGGCTCTAATGTTTTGGCGAAGGAGCCGAAGTAACGTAACCGAATTCAACCTCTCATGCCTAGCGGTGCTTTGGCAATCTGATATTGGTGCAAACTCGATTCGCCTGTCTCATAGATACTCTACATATTTTTTAATGGGCATTCTAATCTCGGCGAATATCGCTTGACCTTTACTTTCCCGCCTTTGGCATTCGACAATGATAGCTTTATGTAGATAGTATTATTCATGTATCTGATGCTGTGTAAACTACCTCAGCGTTCATGGTAGAACTATTTTATTTTTTAGAAACAACACAGATAGGCTGTAGTTAAGAGAGGAGTGTAGGCTTTTTACTGGATATGGATCAATGGCGGGCGTGCAAAAGAAAGAGACAAAAGCAACTCTTTTTGTGCACTAAATCACCGAATTTTACCGGTATCAAACTCTGTTTGAACAAGAACTGTTTGTAAAAGTGAACTTTGGGTAGAAAACTACTCGCTGTTTACGAATGCGTGCAATCAAAAATTAACTCATGCATGCTTAACGGTTAAACCTATAATTTAGATGGTAAGATCTGTGGAAGTTGTAGTCCTTCAATTTTTAGTTTTAACCAGAAAATTAGGCATTGGAATGAACTTGGCTCGTTCAACATTTTTATTTCTTTATTAATTACCGATTGAGATTGGGGTGAAAACATTTCTCCATCGCCTTCTTCTCGAGACGATCGCGTAGAAAAATCGATGGTTGTTTCGCAGAACTTGATGTCGTCACGCACTCGTTGCGATCGGGTCACCGATTCTTTACCGCTCCTCGCCATTCGGTATCGCCCCAGCGTGGTATTTTTGTTGTTCACCCTCTTGTGGCCAACTTATTCACTTAGTGAGGGAGGATTAACTAGGAAGAATTAATGAACATGAGCTAAAATTAATGGATGATAAAATTAAAAAAATATTTTATTCTTCCAAATAAAAACAAGTGGATTGATACAACGTACATAAATAAACATAGTTAGAATGTTGGTGCCCTATTGGAAAAAGGCCTGCTCTTTGCGTACCAACAGGTTTTTAAATGCATCGCATAAATGATGTAAGGATGTCATAATATATAAGAAAATTTATACAGGGAAAAAAAAACAAAAAAACTTTCTTTAGCATACAACTTGTCTGTAGCAAAAAAAAATATCTTAACGAAGCACATTTTCAATGCTTATGGAAGACATTAACCAATTCTTTGCTAATCTAAGACAGGTCGTGTCGTCTAATTGTGTCGTGTTATTTTAATCCTGTCCGTCCTACTGAAAGATCATCCAGTTATATAGCCAGAAAAAGGCCAGCGGCCGGTGAGTATATATTACCACCAAATCAGACAGGTTGTCTTGAGGTCGCATTGTCCCATGAATTCCCAAATTCACGCGTAAGGCATTTTTTAATGTTTTACAATTACGAGGGAACGACCGATCGAAGAAGAGTTTTTTTCGCCTAAACTTATCTTTGTCTTCCATCTTCCATTCCGAATTCTTTTAATGAGCTGCGATTCATTGTCTGAGTGAACGAATTTGCTGTCACAATCGTAAGAAGGAAAAGACATTCATTTTTCCTTCTTTTGATGACTCCATTTCAATTGAATTCTCCATCACATCCTCCTTTCCTATTGCAGTCATCTGCAACCACGTGGCAACGTGCATTCTTACGCAGTGGAACAAAATGAACGAATAAAACGCCACAGAGAGTTGAAATGATTACTCCCAAGGAATCTATAAGGAAGAATACCTTTCTACCTTATGCATGTCCTATATGGAATGGTAGCACATTTATTCCGTTTCCTTCTTCCTGGTGTCCCATTTCGATTCTATATCGCTTATTTGATTGGCCTTTTTTCTTTAGCATCCCTCAGTAGATGGATTGGATTACCACCCATCTATCAACTGAATGGGATGCGGAGATCCCAGCTCTTGGTCCATTAGGAAATATCATTCGCGTTCGGATTTACTGCAAGGCGAGAAAGCCCCAATTTCATTTCATGATATTTCTGTGACCTTTCTATATCCGGGGAGGAGACCGTGAAGGCCGCCTCGTTTACGGAGACATTCCACCGTGTAAAAAGAGATCTCATGTTTTCTCGGCGTATGCTGTTAGTGAGCGCTGTTCGGGCGATACACCGGATTATCTCCCCTATGGCTTCCGACGTTTCGGAGTGCGACTCGAAACGTCGGCTGCAGTGGAGGTATCCCGGTGGAGAACCCGAGCAGCCTTAACCACCACTTCCAACGTGTAGTGTGAAGCTAGAATTTTTCTCCGAACTTGCTGTTCTGATGTTACATTGAATGCTTCAGAAGGTGCTCACATAATGATTCCGTTTCGCATTTAGAGTGTTGCACGAGAATATACTACTTTCGCCGCCCCTCCCATCGCTAGGTGTCTTTCAGAGCGACAATATACTAGAATCTCAGTATTTTACGGGGCGGAGAAGAATTGTGTCGTGTTATTTTAATCCTGTCCGTCCTACTGAAAGATCATCCAGTTATATAGCCGGAAAAAGGCCAGCGGCCGGTGAGTATATATTACCACCTCTTCAGCGGCGATGGATGTGTGAAACGTGCACACGCGGGGAAAATATGACGATTCAAGTGTAGAGGGGGCGAGTATAACGTTTCCAGTGATATTTCAATCCTGGATAGCTGATACCAGAGATCAGGACCCCAAGGGGGGGAGGGGTCCTCTGAGGTTCACAACGCACCGGGACCGGGAACCAAGTCAGAGACTTATAGGCCCGTGCTCCCGAGGAGGGGTTTGGATGGGAAGGAACAAGGAAAGAGACGCCACCGCGATAGGAGCCCGTCGACGCATCTGGGATAGGGTTGGAAGGGGGGGACGGGGTAAACACCTCGCCGCAATAGAAGCGGAAAGGGCCCACTAGATAGCGATGTGCCATTAATGTGCCAACGATTTTGCTGTTGGATTTCCCCATGGGGGAATGCATTTAATGCATTAAAGAGAAAAATCCATCGATCAAATCGTTGGATAGCTTATACCAATAGGAAACAAAATCACTGATGATTTTTTTTAGTCAAAAACGCACAATTTTTAAAAAACAGATACTTTGAGCCAAGTGCTCCGATTGACCTTGAGTTTTCCCTGTTGCCGGACGGCTTGGATGCATCGCGATATCCAGCAGACAAAGCATTCGAAGTCATGAGTTGTCCAGAGCATTTGGCAGCAGGGCAAACTCGCGGGCAAGGATTCGAGGATTTATTTAACACGCACGCTGGCGAGAAACGCAGCAAATAGCGTGTGAGCAATATGGCGGCCGATTCGGTAAACAGGCTTCTCTTCGGTTCACGAACGCCCTCTTTTTCTATCTCTATGATTGGTACTCTCGATGAAGCTCTTTAATTGTTACAAATGATGTTTTGCCAGACGTATGGGTCTCAATAAATTGGTCCTTTCCCGAAAGATCTGGCTGGGAACTTGCTCAAATTTCTCCCCCATTGTTGTTTTCTTTCCAAAACATGTATCGGTCGTATTGTTAACGACGCTTTTACCTTTCGTGCCTTCTCTAATGCGTCCACACTCGAGTTGACCCTAAGCTGCCAACTCTAGATTCATCTTCGGTTATTTCTGCACCCGTGTTCGTTTTTTCTTGCCTGCAGGGGTGTTATCAAGGGGACTGCGTGCATAGAGGAGGCCACAATCACTCCCATTGAAATTTAATGTTTGTTGCTACCGAGATTGCTATTTTTGCTGTTAATTTAATTTTTGTTGTTCGTTTTCAAAAATGTTCGCCGCGCGCAAAGTCATCCGTTTATCTCATTATTCAGAATAGCTACTCGCATTCAAGGAGAATTATTGTAAATATGAAATCATGAATTCATATTTCTGCGGAGAGATATCGTGGAACAACATAACCGATGATCAACGGATGTAGACAAATTTGTTGGCAATACGATATCTTTGTTGGTCACTGTGAAATCTTGAGTTTTGGGTCCTTTTATACAGGGTGGTTATGTCACAAAATGTTTACCTTGTAAAGCTGTACCTATGGGAATCAAAACTACTTATGATGCTTTGGCCGAAAATGAACCATTTTTAAACAATAAAAACTTTTAAACAATAGAAGCTCCGATTGGCCGCAAGTTTCCCTTGTTGCCGGGTGCCTTGGATACGTCGCGATCTCCGGCAAGCAAAACATTCGAAGTTATGAGTTCAGTTCGTCATCTTTGACGTCTTTACGGACATCTTGAAAACGCTTATAACGCTCGTAAATTCTCTTACACTCAAAGTAGACTAACCATATACTTTTTTTTTAACATTTCCAACACTTTGTTACTCTTTATTTGCTGATAACTCTTTGCTTTGCAATCATTTTTTAGTCCATTTCTTTTGATAAACCAAAATCACCGAGTTCATAAAAACACGGCTGACCTAAGACGCCACGCAAGACGCCTGGTATTCGACAGGAAGAGTATGCAATGAATACAGCTGAAAATTGTATCGTACTTTAGAGGCACATGTACCAAATTAGTGTAAAAAATTTACTATCAGACTCTCCAAATCTGCGAAATTTAAAAATTCCCATACGCATTCTAAACACACCTCCTACACCGTATAATACCATGACGACATTCTCTCCGTTTTCTTTATAAACTTTTCACCTGTGATAATTAAGTGTTTTGTTTCATCGCAAGAGTTTTCGAAAGACCGTGTGCTGAGGTGCACTTGATGCCATTTAAGGAGACAAGGGAAGTGTTTGACCTTCTCCCTCTTACGTCGCACAATCTCTTTCGCGGGCGACGAACGGAGATTTCGTCGCACGTTGGCAGTCATTTGTCTGATTAAACGAAGTTCTTGACCAACGCTCAATTGGATTAGATTAGCTCTGTCCTCGGGGGCAGCAGAAATTCACACGCTCAATGTTCCTGCTTGTTTCTCCGTGTCGCTTTTATCGATGTCACGGCGGATGGGATTGAATCACCTCACTGTACACGTGGAAATCGTATCTGGAGACCAACGCAATAAAACCTTTCGTTGTTCAACTTTAGTGTTTGATTCCTTTCATTTTCAATGTATTTAGCGTTGTTGCCGGCACATGTAATGTCTCATCTCTAAAGCCTGCTTGACGGGTCGTCGCCATACTTACTATAAACAATTGAATTCTGATACTCTCTCTCCATGTGACGCCACCAACTGAAATTGCACATTAGGCCATCTTGACAGGTACCTCCACAGTGTCGCTCCATTTATTAAATTCATAAATGGAATATCGCGCCACTTTGAAACTTATTTTTCCCAGCTCGCATATTTCGGATGAAGTTGTGGCTGGAGGGATTAATTATTTGGATCCCAGGCGACATTTTTTCCCCTTCAGAATGTATTTGACTGATGAAATTAAAACAATGGAACGCCCGCCGGTCGCTACGCACCGCTCATGAGGGCAATGAAAACGAAACCCTTGGGTCGGGTTCGCTGGATACACTCCTGAGGCGAGGACTATAAGCGGTCAGCTTTTCTCCTCGCCGCCAGAAGGGGAAGGACAGAAAGGAACAGGGAAAAGGAGGCGCCGCCGCGATAGGAGCCCGACGACGCCTCCAAGGAAAGGACGGGGAAGGAAGGACGGGACGAGGAATCCTGCACCGTCACAAAGGCGGGCAGGTCCTACTATTAGCGAAACCAAGCTTACGCAATTAATATGCTACCAATTTTAGTAGATTTTCCTATGAGGAAGAAAAATCTATCGATCAAATCGGTAGATGCTCATGAGGGCAGTTGAATCCAGGCTGAAGGATGTTTTGGCATCTCCGAGCATGTCCGACTCCCTTATATTACTTTAAATGGGAAAATGCAAACGACGCGATTGTAAGGATAGTGAGGTTTATGAGGTGCAATAAATTGTCGTGTCACGTCCAAGTACTCTATGTCCCTCATCGAAATCTCATCAGAATTGTATGAGCTGAATTGAATTTTCAAAATTTTTTATATTCCATGAATTTAAATGGAGTGCAGTTATAGAGGTCTTTCTCAACATGGAATTTTTCGTATACTAATTTAGCACGTAGAGTTCGAGAATTTTTCGTTATTCTCTCTATAATGTGTTCTATTTTAGAGGTTGATCAGGGTATTGAAGCTTTCACGGATGGAGTCCACACGTGAAAGTGTTGCATTTGATTTCCTTGCCACAATCATAAAAAAAATGGGTAGCGTTTTTTCTCCTTTGCAGGCGATGCCGTCAGGGCTAGTGATCTAGCCTCCATGTTGCGCGTGATATGATCAAGGGGGTGGATTTGGAATACTTCGGGCGGTGTTTCCTCTTCTAGCAATTACTGGGACCCAAGTGTAACAAATCCTTTGTCCGTTATCTCAATTTAAATTGTTTTTATGTTTACTTATCTCCAAAGCGTCTCTGAAACTTTGTTTTTGGTACTATATGTCTGTTGTAATATAGGGTTTCTCGGTGTCTTCTTCGTGTCCATGGACAGCGTGCTCAGCGACGGTCGATATTTCTGCGTATCCCAGTTGGAGGGCGGCGCCTGGCTCTAGTTCTCTTTGTCGTCCCAGTCTCTCCAGCGTAGAGTGTCTCGCAAGTCGCGCCTTTTAAGCGGCTGGTGTCAACGCAGAAGGTCGCAGTCAAAGCAGAGTACGAGGAAGCCTCGATCGATCTTTCAAAGAAAGAGTTAGTTGAATCAACCACCTCAGAAAAGGTTAAATGTCACAGAAGTGCTAAAACCGGATATCCCTCATTGTGAAATGCTATTTTAAACTATCAGTTTGGTGTAAAAATAAACAAAGGCATTAAAATCAATAAAAAAAATCGTATCTCCAGTCAACAATTTTGGAAGCTCACGTACCCATCATGTAAAGTAGTCAAATATAAGGCGATAAATTTATATGTTAGGCTATTATTTTGAAGTGCTAATATGTTTAAATACCTTTTTTAGCCTAAAATTCTGGCTTAGTAAAATGATATTATAGGGAAAATAATATAGCCATAAGTTTGGCCCGTATCTGACATATTTGCTTAGCAAAGGCCCGTGGCTAACATTCAACTCTGTTGCCGTGCCTACTTATCTGGTTTTAAACTAGACTATTTCAGGCTTAACTTAGTGAAAATCCATTGTAAACAATAAATGGTTATGGTACTTTTTCATAAGATTTTTCATACGAAACCGCTCGTCTTGAATAAATTGTGTGAAAAGGTACCATAACTATTTATTGTTTATCTTGTTTTGCTCGTGAAGTTCGCTCGAAGTCCAAGCTCGAGGTGATGTCTTGATGTACTTAGAATTACCGCCAACTCTTTTATACATGTTTTTATTTATGTTTCCAATCTTATTATGTGTTTCATATTATGAAGTTCATTTATTGTCTTGATTTTTGATTTTTAGTGCATTGTGATGAGCTGGCACCTTTGGTTAAAGAGAAAGAACATGGGATTGTTGTGGAAGTATTCATATTTACATGTAAGGGACAAAGAAAGATAAAATAGCGTCAAATGATACTGAAGTTTTTCTTTTAAGCAATCGCCTTGTTACAATAGTCTCTTCCGGAAATTCAATCCAAAACCACACCTATTTATGCCCCAAAGTGAATTGGAATTCTGCCTTAGTATTAGATTTGCCTCCTCCCCCTGAAATAAGTTTCTGGCTATGTGTGTGGCCCGAGCGATCGCTAGCGTCCTCATTCGATCGATAGCATTGGAGGAACAGGCAATGATACGGGAGTCCGATCCGCGTGGGATGAAATTGGCTGCAGAGCAGACCTCTCCCACGCCTCCCCAAGTATTACGCTGAATTTATTCGCCCACGGAAGTTTGAAGTCCACTCAAATGATGTTGTCCCCGCACGATATTTCACTTTCTAAATATTCTGCGCACGAATTGCATCGCGATGGCTTACAGCTGCGATTAAAGAGGTGTAAAATTGAATAAAAGTGGTTATTAAGGTAAATACATTAATTAATTAAATAGAGGTGTAATGAAAGAGTGGGCAGGTGTACGTTGAGGAAACGGGGAGAACCATTAATACCAGGATCAAAGAACATAAGAGACACCTTAGGCTCTGCCAACCGGAAAAATCCGCGGTTGTAGAACACGCCATTGAATCCGACCGTAGGGTGAAGTGGGACCACGTGAAAATTCTATGCCGTTAGACTAAATTCTGGAAAAGACTGGTAAAGGAATCCATCGAGATCCGGCTGACAAGTACACCCTCGACCGTGACGAAGTGTATCTTCTAATTTATCGTTTCTTTAAGGATTTTATATGATGTTCTTAGTGCCGTTCTTTCCTTAGTAACTGACGAAATCCTGGAACATAAAACGTGCCTTTATGAAATACCGCATTAAATCATGCAATTTCTGCTTAACGCTCTTTATTCACTCCTATACTTCTCAGTAGCTTAGTTTAATTGATTAATGAGCAGAATTTGCATTTTATTTGTTGATAGAGCCTATAATTTTTGCAAGAAGGTGTGTTGTTGATGAATAAGATTAGAGAATGGCGCTGTGACTTTAAATAATGAAATAAGTTAAGTATAATACTTGACAACTGTGAGAAAAAAATAATATCGTAGAGAATAGCATTGTCGCCATTGATGTTATTATTCGGAACGACTGAGTGAAGTTGTAAAAGCCATCCTTAGATTACTTCGCATGAATCATTCGCGAAATCCGGATATTGCTAATCAAGATAAAGGCTAGCATGGGACTGAACAGTGATCCCGCAATTCGTCGTGCATTGTCGTCGGAATTCCGTTGAATGGAATACCCAAAGAGATACATGCTCTAGCATCCAATATGATTTATACGATATCATTTAGTTGCAGTGATGCTTTGGGAAACGCTCTCTCATGGGAATTCTCAGTATTAGCTCGCAGCTCTCAGGTAGATTTTGAGAAGTAGCCGGACGCGCATCTCACCCATTCACCAACCATTCCCACAGATCATAGAGGTAGCCGCTCTCATCTCCTTCTTCACTTTCTCTGATTTCACCTATCTCATTTCAATTCCAGCATTTTCTGTTGACCTGCTGATATCAGCTCCCCTGACTTCACTTATTTTAATTCACACTGTGAAATTTAAAATTGAGAGAACGTGATAGTGGTTACAGTGCTTGGCTGCAGACCCGAGATTTCAAACCACGGAAAAAAAGACTTAAAAATCTCCCAAGTGTGAGGTGGCCTGGAGGAAGGAGCTTTCTGGATGGACTTAAATGAACCTAGATCTAGGCCCAATGGATAATATCTTTGGAAACCTTTCAAAGTTTTCTGCCAAGAATGGATGAAGATGTTATATTATTTTCCGGTCCTATCTTTAGCGTTAAAATAACGTCTCACCAATTATCTTGAAGACTACTCCGGATCGAAGATGAAAATCGACTGTGCTTTGACGTGAAGATATCTCAAGGGCCAGAGGATAAACGTTTTCACGATCACAGGAGGGCTGAAGGACAAATGGATCATGCAAAGACAGTACCTACTTCATCTTCCTTCTCGTCCGTTTCCGTGACTAAGCTCGCGCTTTGGCATTAACTATATACGTTTCAAAGTGGTTAAATTTTTTCAAAGCCCTTCGTAACATTGAATTCTTCATATTTTTTAAATCTAATATTATTTGCAAAGGCTTACATCCTAATTAATAAAATCCGTAGCTACTTTTATCACAATTTTTTCCTTGCAAAATCAATACGTGTGTTTTAATATTTCACAGTAAGTACCATCACTTCGTGTGCCATCATGTGCATTGGTTGAGAACAGCATACGACAATAGAGAAGCCAGATTTCATCCGAGTCTGGGACTACATTTGACACCTCTACTGTTGTATCTTGTTCTAACTCCGCGCACATGAAGCGTAGTCATACCTTAATAAATGCATTTGTTCTAGTACCAATCAGGGAATAGAATTACTTGGACAACTGTGATTTCATTAAATTTTCTTGATCAACTGACAGAAAAGAAATTTACATTTACAGACATTTTATTCGTAACTTTTTCATTTTTCTTACATTCTTGAGAAAATAACGTTTGCAAGGGGAGGTAAAAATTCTAAAAGATAATCGTTGTAAATAATTTCGATTTTCAAGTGCGTGACTTTGAATAGCATAGAGGAAGTAGAATTTCGAAGAAAATAATTGGTGCCACACAGTCTGTCGGGAAGCTTTCTTGAGCCATGTTGCATTATTCATGTATCGAAGTATTTTCTTTCGGCCTTAGGAGGGTCATGCTTCCTAAGTCTGTTCGAGGTCCTTTTAAACCTTTCCGAAAAAAACTGAAATTGAATTTCAGGCAAAACCTTTCCTCTTCGGCTTAAGACTCTGGGATCGACAGCCAAGAAATGCGTTAACTCTGTTTGCTGGAACTCGATTTTGTGCTCAGGAAACTCGATAATGGCTATATCACGCGTAATGGCCTATGCTTCGTTTTTTTTTCTTTTACGGGCCGGAGTTAATCCAGGCATGAGTAAGATAAGAGAATGATGGATATGCATGTCTAAAACTGAGATCTTCCATGAATTGATTTTTTGGAATTTCGGCAGATGAGATCAGGAGGTCATTCACGCGGGATTTTTCGCTTGATTTACTCCCGACAGTTTATCTATCTTCCTCTTTATGCTCCTTGAATGAAGGGATTAGCTTTCTCTGAAGAGGATTCGGAATTCTCGATACACAGGCTCTATGAATGCGTATGTGGATGTGGAAAAAGGCAGCACACAAGGTGGTTTGGCTGAAAAGCTGCATCATCCATCATGTCGTACTTGTAGGTCGGAATTTAATCTCCCTTAGCGTCATATTTATTTAGTCAACAATCCTATGATTGTTTTGACGCAGCTCTCCATTTCTCTCATCTATCCGCTAGCCTTTTCATAGCGACGCATTTCTTCTCTTTTACATCCTTTATAACCCTTTGTCTTATATAACTCATTCGGGGCCGTCCCTTGCCCTTTTTCCCTTCCACTTTTCCTTCTGCGATGGTCCTCATCAGGCCATCGTGCCTCAAAATGTGGCTGACTAAGTTGTCCCGTCTTCTGCTAAAGATTTTTAGGAGGCTTCCCTTTCTTCCACTTTTCTCAGCACTTCCTCGTTACTCACACGGTCAATCCATTTTATCTTCATCATTCTTCGGTAACACCACATTTCGAATGCTTCCACTCTTGACTTCTCTGCACCTATCAACGTCCAAGCCTCGCTTCCTTAGAGAAACATGCTCCATATGTGGCATAATATGAATTGTTTCCCCACGTCTGTACTGTATTTAATTAGTAGATTCATATGTAAGTAGATTTTTCTTTTTGCACGAAACCTATTCGCCTTTGATACCTATTCTACTGACTTTTTCTTTCTTGCTTCGTCCATTGTTGGTTATTCGCCATCCAAAATAGTAGGATTATTTCACCTCTCGAAGTATTTTTCCTAGCTCAATGATTGTCCTTGCCTATCTTGTACTGCAATTCATATATCAATCTTATTTTTGTTGATTTTCAATTGATATCAGGCTAAAAACCTACGAAAATATTGTTTATTAGTGTAACAAATTCATACGAATATTCTTATGGATCTGAAGATTTGTAATTGAGCGAAGGATACATTGATGTACGGAAATAAGAAAATTATTTAAAATATCGTAGCAACTAGACCTTTTGTTCTGGTGGTAAAATCAATTCCAGGTGAGGGAAGTAAAAACATAAAATTACACTAGGAAACACACATAAGTGGAAATTATAATTCACTTCTCCCAAAGCAAAGTAAACATACAATATTTGGCCTCCTCATGAACGCCACTAGGGTTTGTGGTAAGGATTTAATTACGACCAACGGTACATCTACATCTACGTAATACCCTGCGAGTCACCTCTAGAGTGTTTGGCAGGGGGTGATCAATCACCAACATGCAGCGTGCAAGAGGACCGCTACATGCACACCGCACGGTCATAGAAATATTACGCATGCTAGTAAAATATACATGCTTATTCATAAAAAAAGTTGCTAATGGTTAGTAATTCATTGAGCAAATACCTGCTAGGTTAGAACTATGAATAAAACATGCAATGAGTGATCCTAGCGAGCGACGCCATTAATCCTATCAATTGAGACAACGTTGCTATCCTTAGACCATATCAATTCCGTAAATCCCGATTCAGGAAAGTATAATAATTTATACTGCGTTTGAAAGCTGTTTCGAAGGGTCCATTTTGTAAAAATGACCTTTCCTCCTCAGATGATGCGGTTTGCTTAAATTCGACCAGTGTACACTTCTAAAATGTCTTTCAATCGCACTTTCTTTCACCTTGTTTTGAGTGATTACTGTCGCAATGCGGTCACCATCTCCGTTACACTGCACCCCTCATTTTAAAATTTGCCGTAACAACTCCAGCGGCTAAAAGACGAACTTCTGACACTTGCTTTATTTCCTGTTCCAAAATGGCAGTTATAAATATTGGTTATGAATACGAGGAGGAATTCAAAGATGCGCTGTGACTTAATTTGTGGACTAGTTGATGAAACGAAGAAAACTTCTGTCTGACGGAAATATAAGTAAAGTAGATGTAAAGTGAATGAAAAAGGTTTGTAATTATTAATATTTCAATGATGATTATAGACAGCAATAAAAAGGAATTTGAATGTGGAACTTAGGTATTATTCGCTTTGCGAGAGGATGCAAATGTTTTGTGAATTATTTCAGGTGTTTCATCCCTTCTTATTGATTATCTTCCCTCGCTTGGAAATTGTCATTTTCAGTCTAATCTTGGGCGACTCGGAGGATATACATTCAGGGTTTATTCCCATAGAAAGAATTCTTCACATGTAAAGAGCCCTCTCTACCCAATCATTGTGAGGCACACTTAGTCTGACAGTTCAGTTAAGACCTGTCCGGCGAGGGAGGTCCCACCAGTCGCTACGCTACCGCCGGTGGCGTAGCCCTTGACATCATTACCGCAAACAATCCTCCCCGCCCGGCTCTGAAGCTGCCCTTGAGAAGGCGGTACCTCAGGGGGAGCTAGCGAGAAGAATGAATAAATGGATGGAAGCTATAGTAAAGGAAGCCTGGGCTGTAGGGTTGTAGATAATGATGCTATCTTATTTGATGCTTTGATTGCCTTATTTTGCCCACCTTTATTCAGTAAGTATGCATACTCACTTTCCTATTTCACGATCCAAGAGAACTTACAATTATTCTGATACCAGTGTGTAGTAAATATGTGGTAAAGTTTTGTGAAACTTACTTAATTCGGTTATTGACAACAAGAAACAGCGCCTATCTAGTGGCAGTTTACGTCCACTGTGTTTTATATTCAGAATTTTGGGGCCATCAAGTTCTATGGCTGAATTTAGAACTCGTAGTTCGAGATGAAAGAGTGAACAATATTATTTTAGAGCAAATCAGTGTCTTAATCCATCTAGTTCAGTTTTTCCGTGTTTGCAATATCGGAATCCAAGATCTTTTTCCTGTCATTCCATCCGATATACAAGAATTAATCTGATACCATTTTATGCAGCCATTTTTTTCATTTGATTAAATAATTATATTGGATTTCATTGACCTGCCTATGGTAGTCATCCAGAGTCTCCTGTTGTCTCTGCTGGACACTTTGAAAATGATGCGACATCTTCTTTCCTCCTTACGATAATCTTTTGAGAAACTAGCATGAAAAAGGACAAACTGCAGTAACAATATAAATATCAGCAACGAAGAAAATAGGGGAGATAAACAATATTTAATTTGTTGGCAGATGGGATATAGATTGTGTGGTTCAATGGTTTTATGATAAATAAAATGGATCTAGAGAATACGGCAGTGGATTTTTAATGGTGGAACGGGCGATGTAAAGGTGAAAAGTGCTTGTTGAGTGAGATTCTGTACAGAATAGGCAGATGAAAAATATAGGGATGGGAGCGAAAGGTGGATCGAGTTGGAATGTTACAATTAAAAAATAGAAAGAGGCTCAAAGAAATCAGTCGAGTTTAAAGTATTGTGAAGAGCTTTGAATTAAAAAAAAATATTAACCGCAGAGCGTGTTTCTTAAGTTTTAAACAAGAAATGAGTCAAGAGAAGATATCGTTCGAACGAGAATGCTGCGTCGTCTTAATGGTCTTGAACAAATGGTTGTAGCCGTTTGGAGGATAAATTATTAATAAGACGTAATTCAACATTTTGCGAAACATTGTTATTATTCTTACGGCTTTGGCGCGTTAATAGAAAAAACGAAATCGTGCTCTTGAGTCCCTCATTCTTCTTCAGAGCTATAACAGAAAGCTGTCGCACACAAGGCATTGAAATTGAAGTATTTCTTGGTTGCAAAGATATCTTTTCGGGAGTTTGCTCATAAATTCCATGTTACGTCTATGTCGTTTTCTAATACGAATCATATCTATATTATTCTGTTCCACAATTCACGGTTATAGCTGCCAGAACACTGATGCTAAGCGCACGGGAAAAATTACTACGACACTACGCGCTCTAATCTTTCACGCTTATTTTCCCGCCAATTCACAATAATCAGCCGTGCCCCGCGCTGATTTTCGTGCGAATTTCACTAAGTTACGCGCTTATTTGTCTCCTTCATTGACTGGAATCTCCCGGTTAGCACAACGGATCATACATTTCAAAGTACAGCATAGAAAAAGTGACTTAGTACGCAGTCACGCGCAAAGGTGCAAAGCTATATGCACCAAGGATGAAATTCGCCACGAAAAAAATCATTTGGCATAGCCGGGGTTCGAACCCGGATCTCTCGACTGTCGGTCAGGTATGCTACATTTACTCCATTATAGTTAAATTTTTTTCTGAAACCTTGCCTTTTAAGGTCAAGAGAAGTGATGGTGGTGGTTAGTATACGCCCTCGTGACAGAGCTCCAGGATGGTTAGCTGCATAGTGCCGGCGAGATGAATCCAGTTCTCTCGCATTGAGCGAAGCTGCGGTTTCCGTCTATTGATCCTGCGGTGGTGTAGAACTGTTGCGATGCTGCTAGATACCCACTGTGCGAGAGAGCCCCTTTCATTACGAGCTCCAGCGGGCCTCGTCGTCAGGGAGGGCGCGCCGGGGAAGCTGCCCTCGCGTAGTGGTCAATTACGGAATGCAGCGTCCCATTCATTATTCCTCCATCAAGCCTTGTTTTTACGCCCTTATGCGCATTCTATTCGCTGCGGCATGAAGTGAATAACCTGGCGCCATCATTGTCACGATGCATTTCCTCCTTAGTACTCGCCTCGTAACGGTTCAGCGATTTCGGTCGCTGAAATGATCACTGTCGACGCTATGAGATCGTATCATTTCACTGTGTGTTCATGCCCGAGCGAAAAATAGTGCATTGAATTTGCGAACTTCTAAGCGATTGCTAGCAAACAATTAGTAAAAGATACAGTGTCCGGCGTGATACGGTGAAAATCTTTGATATTCAGCATATTAAAACCACTTGTCTGTTTCCACACACTTTTATTTACACCGACTATGGTTGTGCCATTATCAAGGTCTGAAAGTTACCGAAACTATGGTTGGTGTAAATAAAAGTGTGTTGAAACAGACAAGTGGTTTTAATAAGCTGAAAACAATTAGTCGCTGCTGGAATACGCTGTGATATAGTGATAGTGACATTCGGTGTCCTACAAGGAAGTGCATTTGGCCCCCTTTTTTCTTTAAATTTATGCTTGACTTCTGCTCCTTAGTATGCAGCACAATACATTTATTTGCTTACGGCGTTGTCATCAATCGCTAAATAGGAGATCACTATGACAACGATATTCTGTCAACAGATCTAAACAACGTTAATGCGTGGATCCACGAGTGGGGACTAGCACTCAATCTGAGCAAATACGCAGCAGTACGTTTATTGCATAGGAGGAAGTAAGTTGAGGGGGTGAAAGCAAGATGACACAAGAGATTTTTGTCCTGAACAGAGTTAGGTACAAAAGTAATATAAGAAATATGCGAAAAATGGATATGAATCTTTGTCCTCTGTTGGAATCAAGTGGAAAATCTAATGAGCTACTATAGATTCAATCGATCTCTTTTGATTTCCTCACCTAATTCCTGTACCTTAACCTGTTAAGAAGAAATATCGCTTGCACCCCTTAGCTTCTCATCCCCTCAATTTTAATCTTCTAGTGTATGTTGAAAATGGTTCGCCCCTTGACAAGCATCTCTTTAGTCGGCTTGTAGGGTAATATGAAGATGAAGGTGTTGCGTAATGTAGGAAAGGTTTTGGATGAAAAAATGAAAGCGAGTGATGCGCCGTCAGATTAATTATTTCTCCATCAAACCCATCTCACATGCCTATACCAATCTTCGCATTCTGCTCGCCTCAGTATGAATGACATGGCGTCTTCATTGTAACCGATCACTATTTACCTGGCACTCACTCGCGTCGTGATTTCGATGGTTGAAAAGATCACTTTCAACGCAACGCGACTTATTTCATGCTCATGGAATGATCAGAGGATGAGATAACTCTATTAGCAGGGAGAAATAAATGGGATCTCAGCCGTTTCAGTGCTATTTTTGCGAAAATATTATTTCGTATTAAAAATTTCTTGCTTTGTCTGCTGAGTGGAACATAAGAAGACTTATAATTAATGAAGCATTCTCCAGCTTCATACCTGGTCTGTGATTTTTTTAACAGCCAATGTCTTTGTATCTCGTATTTTCCACCGTTTACACGGCACGAAATTTCATTTTTCAACTCAGAAATTCCGTTTTTAAATCATTGTTGTTTACATCGATTGTTGCGATGCGTCATTTAAGGTTTCCTGGGCATGGATGTATCATTATCATCACTGCTCAACTATCCAAAGACTGACTTGACTCAGATCTCCACTCATTTCTCAGGTTACCTTATCTCTTCATACTTTCGAATTTCTTCTCTTCGCATCCTTCTTTACCTGCTCCAAAGAAATATCCATTCTTGTCCTCGAGGTGTGCCCCGGCCATTGCCGACTTTCTCATTGCACACTCTCCATTTGGTTCTCATTATTCTTCTATGGCCCCGTATTTCGAATGCATGCACCTTTGATTTATCAGCTGCTGTCACCACTTCCCCAGAGAAACTATCTCTAAACGCATTTTCTGATTGTTTCCTCGCTTCCATGTCTAAATTCCCCCCTGCAAGTAGACCTTTCTTTTGTTGGGATTGTATCTTCACAGGGCTATTCTACCGATAATTTCTTTCTTCCTTCTTCTATTGCAAGTTTTTCTACTTTAGAATTACCTAGTGATAGACAAAAAAAGCAGAATTATTTTACCTCTTCCTGCTTTTGTTTTTTATTTTAATATTATATTTGACTTCTTCTTGCAATAAATGTTGAATGAAATTATTGTAGCTGCAGAAGAAAAACGGTTCATGATAAGAGTTCTTTATAATGCGACTGATCAGAAGGCCAATCTGTTTTTAGTGAAAATTATATCAATGTGCATATTGTAAACTGCATTTGGTTAAAACGGCACTATCATATAGACAGAGAGGTTTAAATTCATGGCATCGATGTAAATTAGCGTTTACTATATTCGTTCAACTAACAATGAGACTCATCTATCAAACTTCCTGATCTCCGTACCAAAAATCAATTACTTGATCGTACATCGAGGCTCACAACCTGGTTCGACTCTTAGACAGCCTTTTTTTCTGGCTGTGAATCAACCAGACTTTATATAACTGAACTGATGAATTGAAATATTTCTTATAATGAAGCACTTATTTGAAGATTGATGCCATGAAGTTATAATTTCTCAGACTAAAATCAGTGGCACATGCTAACCGTAAATTCTATGGGTGAGTATTTTTTTATTGTTTATTTTGGCTTCCAAAAACGGAGCAGAAGGAATGGTAAGAAATATTTTTCTCCAATTAAGGGATGCAGCCTGCAATGGAAGCGATAGCTTGCAAGGCAAAGCTTCTTATCTCGCGGCCCTCTAGGTTAATGACACACTTGGCTCACTGCATTGTGGCTTCAAAATCCAGACCTTGAGAACGCTTGAAATTTTCCTCTCTGGTTTTTACACATGCAGTTGACCTCATTTTCGGTTAGTTTTGTCTCCGCTGTTGACGAAAGTTGGCGGTTGTTCACAATCACTGGCTTATATATGTTTTATGAAATCGAATTAATTGAATTGATTGTATTGGGCAACAGAAAACCAATAAGTTTAATGAGTTTCTAAAATTATTTAATTTATTTTCGACGTTAAAATTTTGTATAATATTTTTATTACTCCACACACAAATTGCATGACAATTACAAAATTGAATAATTTTAGGTAGCCGCGAAGGATAACCTGTTTGAGGCTACCATCCAAAATAATAATATTTATGCTTTGCATATAGTGTAGCTCATTGTGTGTTACCTTGATAATCTATACTAACAAAGCTTAAGTGCGTACATGAAAAAAACAACTAAAGTACTATTTATAATTCATTTACAACAATATTTTATAACTATACCTGTTCTACACTTTCTTTAGCGAGAAGCCAAGAATGTACATTTTGCAAAAACGTTTTTAAAGACTTTGAAATAAAACATGACTGGGGTAACAAATTAAAAACCTTTGGTCCTTAGACGAATAAGACGCAGTAGGATAGATATCCGGATTTCGTCCGCTTTGCCGTTGATGGCGACCTTGCCTGAGGAAGCCTACGGCGCAGTAGGTGAAACGTCGCCATCAAAAGAACCCGGAAATCTACCCTATTGCGAACCTCAACGCCAAAAAAATCCTACTTCAGAAACTTTATATAGGACGTTTTCTTATCGCGACAGACTTCAGCGCCATTTATGTGGAAATGGCAACATATAGAGTGGGATTTTTTCCGTCGGTTGGTGCCAGGCCTTGTGCATGATGCAATGCTCGAGGTTAGAACCCGAGGCTCAAGAACATTTGCGTCAAGGGTTCTTGAGTTTTACTCTTGCTTAAATCGTGGGGTATCGTCAGAGTTTCGACGGTCGACTTGTGAATCGCCATCTGGGTGAATGAGTAGTTTTGACTGAACAAAAAGCGTTAAGATGTGACTTCAGGCATTCACAGAAATGATGTTACTGTCGTATCGGCCGGAAAAAAACCTAGGTAGTTCGGATAAAAAGGAGGAGCTCTATCATTTTTTTGTTTTCTTTAAAATAGAATGAGGATGGGCGAGTCGTTGGGTTAGTGATAAGTTGGTGATGTACAGCCATTTAAACGGGTGGAATTCCAGAGAAGACTTCACGCGAACAATTTGCAGGGAAAGAATTATATATCAATATTTCTCAAGGATATTGCAATAAAGAGTTCTTCAGTGGACCTACCGGTGTGTTGTGTGCCGCCCACCGCGCTTATTAATAGGTTTACTGAAGTCGCCACGCGTGTCGCTGATGGATAAAGCAATCCCAATTTCGCGGATAAATAAGCCATACTAAGGGCTATGCATGAATTGCCACGATAAAAAATACCTCTGGACCTGAAATCGAACCACGGACCTTTGACTTATGGGGCCACTGCGCAGATCACTTCGCTATCCATTTTATGAATTTCCATGGTGGCTATATCCAGGAATGAGGAATAGCGTAGTGGTCTGTGCAGTGGCCAGATAAGCCATAGGTCCGAGGTTCGATTCCCAGTTCGATTCGCCGCGGCTGTGATATATATGATTTGCCATGTTTGGTTTTAGTTTAGTGTTTAAGTCATGCCACTTAGATCAAACATGCTGAATTTCGAAAAAAATTCAATGCGGGCAATTTTTGCGAAATTTGTTCAACTTTGAGGCCATGTAATATGTTTAAAAAAAGTAACCAATCAAAGGCTTTCGTCAAAACATTTACTAATTTATAGACAACAAATGTAGAAAGTTTATAATTCCGTACTCAAAAAAAAAACATTTTAGAGGTTTTGTCCATCTTTTTCGATTTCAGCCCACTGTGTGCCGTTCACGCGGCTGACTTCGAAATATTACACATAATAATGGCAGTTAACCGTGATTTACATTCGTAATGATGTAACCAATGAAATCTCTCGCACAGCATAGCTGTGACACTGTCCCCGGGACAGTGCCACAGCTATGCTATGCGGGGTGACATAAATGACACGCCAGAGTTCTTTTTATGGCTGTAAATTTATTTTTGTTTTTAAATTGGCGACTCTGCTATAAGGCTGTGAAAAATATTTCTCTATATTCAAGCTGTGTTAAATTTTGACTTCATCGTTAATTTCGTGTGCGCTTGAGCCAAGAAGTGGATACTTGGTCGCATTTTTGGCACTCAGACCATTTTTTTATGCAGCGCAGCAGTGACCCAAGACCTCATTTCCCTTGGATGCGAAAATATATATGCACTGCGTGTATTTGTTCATGCGGAAAGTTCTGCTTCGAGCCGTTTTTCTCTCGGCACCGGATTTTAAAAGAGCAGCATTTGAGTACAGATTTCCTGGGATCCTATCAAAAAATTTGGAACTAGAAAATTTGGCACGTCAGCAAACTCGATTACCTCACAGGGTTTTGATCTTACGTAATATTTGCTCATTATTTTATTCCACATTCCATCAACCAATGGTTTTATACACTCTGTGGACATAATATGTAAAACCTTTTACAATCTTGGAAATGAGCATCGTTGAACTGAACTCAAAACTCCATTCGCCAAAATTCCATGCCACTAGTGAACTATTACTTCATCGAGTACATGACGTATTTTGGCTTATTAAGGAGCTTAGTTACCGTATTTTACTTTAAGTGTTGAGGCCTTGCGGATGTGAGTAACAAGTCTCTCAAATCTTTTATACTCTTCTAGCTATTTCCCTCAGATCCTTCCAGACTTCTGTTTGTTTTTGATCAATTTTCCTGCAATTCATCCATATTTCCGTTGGTATTTTCCCCTAAGGGCTCATATAATTTACTAGCTTAGAATATTGTATCTCATTCACCCGTTTCACACGTCCTTTTCATTGAAATTTCTTACCTTTAATTATTATTATCAATGGATAATGTAACCATTAGTCATAAAAATATAAAGGATATATCAAGGCTAATTGATCAAAAGCATGATAAAGAAGAACAAAATGTCATTCCAACATATAAGAAATATTACTTTTTACTTCAGTCTTAACTGATTATCAGCAAAACCTGTGTCGCTATAGAAACTAAAAAATATTACATTTCGTAAGGTTTCCTTTTAATTTTTAATGTGCTCGACCCGAATTGTTTCCATAAAAAAGTTGCATTTTTATGTGACTTTGGAACTATTTTATGAAACCCATGGCTGAAACGGATTGCAAAATTTTTACAAAATACTTTTCTCAGCACTTTGAAAGCGTTCAGACATATCTCTCTTAACTCGCTTCTTAATGTTATCATGTTTTTTTTTCTGTGAACTATATATTTCTTGATTATTTCGTCTTCTCCATTCCCCTGTTATATGCTCTTGTCAGTTGGCCCGTATATTTTCCTTAGCACCACCCTCCTCTCTAGTGTAAAAAGATTGTTTATTCCTTGCGTCCGCTTCCTTTAGGTTTGTTAGGTAATAAGAACCGCAGGGAGTGCTTATCTCTTGTGCACTGTTATTTTAAGCGCTCTTGATAAATGGCATTGCAGCCGCCAATACTTTGTGAACTCTATAACAACGGACAAGTAATAAAAATTTGCAAAAATCCACTCATTGCCATGATAATGTATTCAAGTCAACATGTTTCACTGCAATGCAACAACATCAGAACTGGATAGATAGTTTCCGTTTTTAGGAGGGTTTGTTTTGGATAGCAACCGTAACTATGTATCCATCCTGATTAGTGCTGTAGTTCAGTGAAACATGTTTACCGGAATAAATTTCTAATAATGAGTTTAATTACTTTTATGTCTCACTCTTGATAAATTTCGGGAGTTCAAGATATTACTACGAGCATGGAATACCTATACTGTTGATACCAATAGCCTATTTTTTAATGCTACTGGCGCGTAAGATGGATTTGCCAAGTACTCCTCGGTAATCGATAGTACTCGTAATTTCCCGCAAAACATTCCTTTCTTTTGAGCAGTTACGAGGTGATCGTTTTTCTTTTGTTTTCGCATACGCGTTGCGTACACTAAGGGGCATCTCTCTCAATCATTGTCGTTAATCTCTAACAACCCTTTTCCCAAATTAATTTTTACTATTTATACAAATTGAATACTTCGATATTTTTTGTACATTTCAGAATTTTATATTCTGTTTTCCATTTCTTTCTTAACCGATCGATTCACTCATATGTCGGGCCTCTTAAATTACTTGGATTATATTTATTGGTATACCTAAACTCAGAACGAGTAACTGAAACGAAGAAGTAACGGATATTTTTCAGATATTTAAGTGACCATTGTTTCAAAATGAGTAAAAAGGTGATGAGGGGTAACTATTTGGCCACTACTAATGATTAATCTTGCACCAGCGAATTCCTAACCGTCAGCCACTGAACAATTTAATTTCACTGCGTCGTTAATGTTTCTGGGGGTGATCTATTTCCCACTGACGAATCTGTGGCTCCCCCTTCTTCCCCCGGCAGAGCACTCTCGGCCGATGGATGTGTAGCGGTCTGGATTGATCTAGGCCTGTGAGTCACCCCGTCCCTCCCTGCGTGCAGAGGGGGTTGAGAAGTGGGGCGTGGAAGGGGGTGGGGAGACACCCCCTGCGGAGGGCGAGGGGACGAAAGGGGAGGGACTGGGGTTGATTGATAAATGCTCACTGGGCACCCACCCCTCTCTCCCTTTCTCATCTCTGTCGTCCTCCCACATTCGCTCAGAGTCCTCTGGATTGCCTCATCATAACTACCAAGACTGGACTCATCGCACCCTACATCACATTCTGTCGAAGCATTGGCATCGAGACGTGTGGAAAATGTTTATTTTCATGTTTAAAAATGAAAATCCAGAGAAATGGACAGTTTGGTAGCAAAAAAAATTGTCTAATAGCTCCAAAAATGACTTTCACTTTAAAATTGTATCAAAGCATGAAACAAACGAGTTTCCTGGATGTGCCGCTTGAAAAATCGTTGTCCAAAGCCTTAATTTCATGTGTTTGAACCATATCTGGTAAGATCCACAGCATTCTCTGACGGCATAACATCTAAACCATCCACCTACCACTACCTAAGTTAAGGCACCGATTGGTGAGGGCGAAAGAAAGAAAAGATCGGGCTGAAGAAAACAGGGTTTTCTTTTTTCAGATTCCTTACGAATGCGGCAAAATATACGAGGGAGAGACAGGCCGAACGATTGAGACGAGGCTGAAAGAACAACGAAAACTTTTTAGATTAGTGAAACCAGAGATGTGGCGGAACGCAGAATTAATGAGCATCTTGCCATTTGATGGGGAGATTCAAAATTTCTTTCCCGCTCACAGCGCTGCTGGGACTGTATTTAATTGAGGAAGCCAACGAGATCATCTTCAATTCTAAACATTTCAATCGTGATACTGGCTTTCATCTTAGCAACACTTGGACACGTGCATAAAAAAAGTGCACGAAGAACTTCAAAAGATCATCAGCCAATGGGACGACACCGGAGCCTTATTGTTGTACTCGCCAAATGGTAAACTCAGTGCATTGTGGATTTGGACATTCAGACAGTAACACGTCTTGAAAATACAAGACAAGTCACTTTCAGAAACTTCGGCCATTACGGCCAAATTAGCGAGGTGTGGAGCCCGAGAAGGATTTCTTGAGTTTCACTTTACTTTCGACGTTCCCATATTTGTAACGCTTAAAATGTTTGCAGTTTGGCTCTTACAGGCTCTGGAAAACATCTCAACTCTTCTTGAATGCCCGAAGGACTTCATGTGATCGATCGATTAACCTTAAAATGACATAATATCTGTCCATTTGCATAAAAGACTCCAGGGGGCGTTAGCATAACGATGGCGGACAACGCCTTTCAAATAGTGGAAGCAAAAGCGACGACTCGACTTGATGACCGAGGAGTGTTGAGAGTCCAATATTGAGGACTCTGATCTTCGCTCACAGTCTGTCTCCATCTTTCGGGAAAAACTATGCATGCCATCGGAAGGGAATTTAGGATCGCCATCGTGTACCACGAGAGTACTCGCGAGGTTTCCGAGGCATGAAATTTATTTATAAAAGCGAATTGTTATTCCCGGAAAATTTTACAACCTCCTTTGCTATTACAGATGACCATAATATGCACCATTTCGCTGCAATCAAAAATATTTCTTAGCCATTGGTAAAGGAGGCTATTTCAACAGTATTTTTTTTTATTAATTAAGATTGTGAAGTCGGTTTCATTCTGCCTATAAATCTTTAACGAGGCACCGTGGCAAAGTGCGGAAATTTGAAAACGATATAAAGACCTCGATCCTCCGTTACCCGTGACTTAGCAGAAGGCGCCAGCAAGGATTTGAGGATAAAATCTTCTCGGGTTAAGCACCGGGTCAGGCTTTTTGAGGCCAACGTTTCAATGAGTACCTCACTCATCGTCTTCAGGGCTGAGACTGAAGACTGACTTTCAGTCTCAGCCCTGAAGACGATGAGTGAGGTACTCATTGAAACGTTGGCCTCAAAAAGCCTGACCCGGTGCTTAACCCGAGAAGATTTTATTCATTCGATTCGCCGGGAAAAACTACGATCATTTAAGGATTTGAGGTTTGAAACCGGGTCCACTGGAAAGAAAGCCAACACTTAAGAGGACGCATGATTCATGCTTGATAGGTCTTCTTTCGGTCACGTAATACTCCATCAAAACTTATGCAATGAGATTCATTTTCAGGACATGCGAAGGAGACTTCAGAGAGAGGAAAGAAGAGAATAGGCTTTGTAGATAGAATGAAGAGATGGATGAAGTCCATGAATGGAGGGGAGGCTGGCAGAATGCTTCTTAAATACTCCATTCAAACTTACTTTACTTACTTGGTAGAATACTTAAATAATAACAAGCATGAAGAAGACCACGGGATGCATTCGACACATTTTCTTCCCTCTGAAATTTGAAAATTTCACTCCAATAATAATATCCCAGGTGCATTTACGATATTTTGTATTATTTAATAGTAAATTAAAAAAAAGTAAATTCATTTATCTTCGCCACCGGTTTTAAAATATTTTTTATTATCTTCCAGAGTATTAGAAAGCATAAAATGAGTTGAAACCTGTCATGAAGATACATTAGAGTATTTTTCTTAAAATTTCCAGAGATTTTCAATTCTCAAGTATGTTAGAATTCTAGCAGAATAAGCGTGAAAGTACTCTCTATATTCTATAACAGAAACACTTACCCAATAAAATTGTGAATAGTAAAATACTAAAGTAGACCAATCCTCTATTTAACCTTTATAAAAACAAATAAAATGCGATGATACAAGCGTGAAGAAGTGGAATCTTTCCATATCGAAATGAAGACTTATAAAAACAGTCAAAATGTTAGTTCTCGAATTTCAGTACCAAGAAGTCTCAATTAAAATTAAATTTTATCGTTTGAGTAACTCTAAACTTTTTTACAGGCTAATGTGACTCTAATTGTATCCTTTTATGTGGAGTTCGTCGTCACTAACCTATAATTTTACGGATCTTTAAGCACTCTCCTTTATCCGACTTCTCTTATATTTTATGAGATTATGTTTTAAATCGCCGTAAAATTGCCTCGGACCGGACTTCTTTGAGGCCGTTATTTACCAGAAGAGCCAAAATTTTGAATGACTCTTTTACTGTTGTTACAAGACTTCCTATTTAAAAATGAATTGTAACATTTTAATAGTTACTTTACAATCAGTTTTCGCGTACTTATGACAGAGTCTATCATGAAGATACGTTTAAATATATATTTTTTTAAAGTGTACCCTATCTTTGTCTTAAAATAGTTATCTTATTTTGGGTTAAACTTATTTTGCCATTTTAATGAGAGTATAATTGAAATTTAAGGCATCTTCGATGATTTTCATCCTAAGCATTCAAATTTATCAAATATCCCAGCAATAATTTCACCCTAATAATTTTTTTAATAATGAAAAACATCATTATCAGTGTAGTTTACAGTTTACCATTGGATTTAAAGGGCATATTAACACTGCCTGGGGTAATTAGCAATTTCATAAACTTGTGTTATTTTTGCTAAATTTTAATAACATTAATTTTTGATGGGGGAATCAAAGCTACGCGCGGGAAAAAATATCAACTGTTAAAATAATAAAAATGACCTCATAAAGGTTGTCACGAAAATTTATTTTTGGAGTTGCATGGCACATATATCTCCATTACAAAGTAAAAGTTTCAGCGGATTTGAAATAGAGTGTTTTGGAAAAGTTAGCACAATTTTATGTTTCAAACTTTAACAGGAGAGAGGATCGTGAACAAATCACTTTTTTCTTCCAGCGTCATATATTTTCATTAATTAGTAATAGTTTTATGCCTTAACTTTAAAGTGGGCCGTATTCCATGGCATAGAAATTTGAGTAACAGATGGAAGGAATTGCAATGCACGTTATTTTTTGGAAAAAATGAAATAATATAATGGGAAAAAATTTAAAAAAAAGTTTCATCAAACTGTTTTGAGGTATTTATTTTGAGGTGAAAATACAAACAGGTAGAAATTTCGATCAAAATCTGAGATTCTTTTTTGTCAAACGTTTATTGAGTTGAGGTGGATTGATCGACATGCTTCTTTTTAGCTGTGCCTTATGATTACTTTGATGATATTTGTAATGGTTAGATGATAAACTGTATATTTGGTGTAAATAATTGAAATGAAGCACGAGGACTTAGTGGGGCTCATTTCATCGATGCTATTTGCGTTTTACTCATAGTATTTAGTATGTTTGTGTTGCGCTAAACGTTACGCCTTAAGTTTTCTTCCACTTCGTGTGGAACACTATGTACGAAAGCAGTGATATACATTCAAATGAGTACATGCACACTATGTTTTTACGTACCCGTTTTCTTCCATTTGTTGTAAAAACTGTGAAGTAATTGTTAAAAATTATGATAATTTTTATCATTCTAATATTGTTATGGAGGAGGAATATTTGAGGGAGGCGTCCGACAGATAAGGCCTTTTGCGCCACAAGTGGAGGGTGGAGAGAAACCCAACGTCATCATCAGAATGCTTTTGACGGAAGGTGTCGTGGGGGGCAGAGTTTAACATCTCTTCCGATGGGCGGAGTTTTGTAGCCGAAGAAGTGCCTTCCACAAAACACTCTAAGTAGGGATTGTGAATTGTGAAAAATCTCTTCCTCCGGCGGGATTTAAACCCGTTCCAGCTGGGTGGGCAGTGTGGCTAACAAACAAATAGGATCCTCTAATTTCAATATAAGGCATGTTAATGGTTTATCTACGAAAGTATGTATAAAAGCTCCTATTACTATGCAAAGACAATAGCACATAATTGTTGAGGAGACGATAATTCGGAATTCTTATCCTGAATTTTAAAATGGATGGACCATATAATTAAAATAAACTTGGTAATGAATGAATTTTAAAAATTTCCCACTTCATGCAAATTGATGCGATTTCTCTGTAGAAAAACTTCTTTAAAGATTGACAAATGTTTCCACTGCATGAGGACGCTCATTTGTCACTCGCAAGTCTTCTTTCCGGATGGCGATAACGCTGCGAGTCGCACGTAGGCACCGGAACACTCGCACGGGGGCGAAGACTATTACACTCCCTTCGTTTTTATCAGCTCTAGAATGTATCGAGGCAAGTCCTCCGCGGTCAGGATCAAAAGCGGTGATTAATGCGGACAAGTTGTGTCCTTGGCGTCACGTGGAACGGAGATGAAAAATCATCGCAATGTGGCGGTCTTCCTCCTCTTACGCCCTCACTAATCTTCATATTTTCGCCACTTGCTCCACTTTGTTCCCACCCGCGCCAGCCATGTTTACCCTGCGGTACCTAAGAGTCATTGGACTGGCCCCACTGACGAGAAATTGCCTCGGAAATGACCGATAAGGCCGTGGAATGAATGCCTCTTTTGAAAACGGAACTGACACGTCATTACCTGCTCCCTTGGGTAGTGAAGAAGGAAGGAAGTTATTTGCAGGGAGTGGAAGATAATCGTCGTGGATATGAGCGTAGGTGGTGAGGCATAATACAGCGGGAAATGCTGAGAGGAGAGCCCAAAAAATATAAAGGAAGAAGCCAATTTGATGGGGATGATAAAAATATCGCGAAAATTATTGGGGCCGGAAAGTTTCCAGGATAGTGAGGAAAAGACTGAATGAAGTTCAAGAGGTTAGTTAGTCTGATATAATGAAGAGTAGGCTCTAGATTCAACATAGCAGTGCAACCATTTTGGAAGGTGTGGAAACTCGGTCACCCTGCCATCGACCTAAGGCCATCTCTGGATAATATCTGTCTTCATCGTTCCTTAGGACCGCCTGATGCAAAATCAGAGGGCCCATGGTTCGAAACCCGGTTAAGGTGAATATTTTTAACGTCATTTTGACCATCATGTCTTCTTCCATTTCCCTCGGGCAACAGCCTTGCCGCGGTGGAAAGGGCGGCACGTTCTTGTGACCGTTAGAGCTGCTCTGGCGAGAGTAGCTCTGAATTACTTCCGATAGGGCCACCCAGCCAGATAGGTGGAAGGGTAGGAGCCAGTCGAAAGGTAATTCACATGATGGCGTCACGTAAAAAAACTGTTGGAATGGAAGTGGGCAAACGAACCAACTTTCTCTCCCTGAAAACATGTGAGTAACATTAGAAGAACAGTGAGTAGAAGGAACATTGCGTTAGCAAAAGAGGCGTTCATGAGAGTTATTATGAAATGATCGCTAAGCAAGACCTCAAAAGGCTAGTGAAGAGTCTGATTTGGAGTGAATAGCTTTACGGTGCGGAAACATGGAAAGCTAGGAAGAAGGACGAGAAAAGGCTGAAGGCGTTCGAGATGCGGGTCTGGAGAGGAATGGAGAAAGTGAAGTGGACGGAGAGGAGGAGGAACGACGAAGTGCTGGAAGAGATACGGAGGAGACAGTTTCTGAATGCTTGGATAGTGCGAGTGCTGAGTGGGGAGGATATATTGAAAACACTGTTGAAGGGTAGAATTTTGGGTATACGAGGGAGAGGAAAGAAGAGAATAGAATGGAAAGGAGTAGGCCTTATTGTGAATTGAAAAATGAAGTCTAATGCCATAGGGTAGACCCGATGGAAAAATTCGTATAATATTGTGTGTAAATAGATAGAATACGTCCACATTTTGTTCTATCTCCATTTTCGCTTAAATCTTTGGATTTCTGAGGGAGAGTAACGTCTTCATGCATCTTTTGTTTCTCTTCAGTCAGTGCGAGAGGACGGGTGGCGCATCCTGGTGTCTTCCATTCAAACTAAGGCAAGCGGGGACCTTCGTCTGAGAGCTTCAACGCGTCTTCGGAGTGATTCATCAATCACAACGCCCGAAGAATAGTGGAAGAGAACATCCGAGCGTACCAAGGTAAGAATTCAAAATCTCTGCATTTTCCCTGAATGATAATCGTGTGCTCTCGGCCTGTCCTATGGAGCATTACACTGAGTTTTACATTGAGCGAGAAAAGATTGCATAATATAAAATAATTTTTGGAATTAGTTACCATCTTGACCTCTTAATAAATTCAATATAAAATTTAATGGAGTATATAACAGTGATAATTTTTATTTTTTTTATAACAGAACCATGTTTTGGATTTTAAAAATGCCGAAATTTTTAATTTCAGATTTTAATATACGAAAAAAATTATAAGCTTATGAAGTGAAAGATGTGAAAATTTAGGAATAGTTATAACGAGATATCTTATTTAGAGAGTTTAAACCAAAGTATTTATAATTAAACTAATGAAAAAAATATTTAACCATGTAACTTAGTAGCTTGTGTAGCTTATTGAATTCTTTTTTCATTAGATTTTCTTTTTTCTCTTGTATTGACCTCTTTCAGTTAATGATAAAAAATTCCTGGAGTAAAGATCATATAATGCAAAAATATACAATGTAGCTTGCATATATAATGTACTCTCATTTTTTCATTCATAGCCCTGAAGACGGTTTTTAAATAAACCGAAACGTTGGCAAAAAACTTTTACATTATATGACCTTCACCCCAGGAATTTGTGATCATTAATTTTTTCATGGAAGGTATGTGACAAAATTCGAAGTTCTTTTCCTTTAAATTATTGGAGCGTAGCAATTTATTTAATTAATTTGTGTTTTAAAATTTTTTGCACTCTTAATTCTTGAGATTGTGTCATGATTACAACTTTTCAAATTTTTTATATCACTGAATTGTAAAAATATTTTCATTCAACCCTTGATAACGTAAAAATAACCTTTCGAAGCTTTGGCCTTGTATGGTTATTTTTGTTATAAATTGAAGAGACCTAAGTATGCTCCAATAAATACTCTGCAAATGAATTATTTTACCATGCCAATTTCTTAGATGACTATTTTTAAATCCACTGGCTATATACGTTCTTTGAATGAGTGACATTGATGTCCAATATATTCGATGTAGGTGCAATTCGGAGGGTGGTGATGAATGTTGACGGAGACTCGCTCAGCAAGATCCCTCACTTCGTTCACGGGTCACATAAGAGAGACCCGATTTGCGTTTCCCAGATGTGTGGCCCGTGACACGGCGTTACACAATGCTTTGAAATTGAAAAAAAAATGTGCACAGAGTTATAAAATAACATTATTCGAGGTAGACAGGAACCTGAAAATTTGCAATCATTTTCAAAAGAGATTGGTTATTAACTGAAAAATGCTGATTACAATGCAATTTCATCGTTGCCTGGATACTGTACAAGGCTGACATCGGTTTTTGATGTCTCATTTCTGCATCGGGAGGATGTGGGATAGTTGTTTACAAAAGCTTTATCCAGTGGCGCCGACTCCCTGGGGCCTGAGGTGAAAAATTCGTTATGGGTGTGAGGAAAAAATTAGTCAGGCTTGTCGATTTTCCCCGGAGTGTCCAGATATCGAGATTTGAGTTATCAGGGTTCCAATGTTGATCATATGACTCTTCTGAAATGCTTAAAAAATTTAAATCTCACTACTTACAAAATTTCCCGGGGCAAGATCTCCGGTTTGGGCCCCCCCCAATATTTTTTGTAAATCGACATCCCTGGCTCTATCTTTAGCATTTAGGTCTATGTGCAGTATTTTTAGCACGGAATCTAACTAGACGGGGTCTCTCATCCGTGCTAAGCATTTGCCATCAAGCCGTCGTCTTCCTAAATTTGCGCGCGAGTATGCTTGAGCGGGGAAAGGTTCCTTATCGAGGCCTTGCACTCCGATTTTCTCGTCTCCTCGTGAGAATGAGAGTCGATTCCATCCTCCTCCCCCTCCCACCATCAACCCTTAGCGTCGCCTTTACACTCCAATATCCGACGTCAAAAAAAAGAGGAAGAACGAGAACAGGGATGGGGGCGTGTTAATTTCCTCGTACGTGACAAATTAAAACGCTCCCCTTTTCCACTTAAGCGGAGGTAGGGGAAGGGGGTAAATGAGGGGATGGTGGAGGGGGGAGGAGGCAGCGTTTGGAAGCGTGGGACGTCAGCTGAAGATGAATGGGGTGGAAGTTGGGGATCGTGGAATAAGGAGGTCGCAGTGATTGCCGCGTTGAAGGTGGGGGCGATGCGTGGAAGAAGAAGAGCCGACGTGGTTGCTCCCTATTCATAGAGAGGCCTCAGGGAAGTCGAAGTGGGTGAAGAAACGTCGGGCTTCTTAGCGAAGAGTCCCGAGTCACAACCCTGGGTGAATCTTTCGAACGGCGCAAGCGAAATATCTAGAAGTGCGAGGTGGTCTAGGGAGAGGATCTGGCCCCGCTACTCTTAGATGAGTAAGTCTGGAGAGAGCTCTATCCTAACATATTCTGGACAACCGCAGGACTGATTCACCGAGTGAATGATTTAGGGGCTCAAGGTAGTTTACTGGGTTCATCTTTATGATTCTGATCGAAGGGTCTGGGGTTCAGTTCCAATGCATCCCTAAACTTCATTCCTCGAAATGCGTGGTGGCCAGACTGCCCTTCACCCTGGCTAGTATGTGACATTCATTGGCCTGGGAGAATAGAAATGAATATTTCGTATGGCCTTCTGGACGAGGAATAGCAAAAATTTATCACGAGAGAGTCTACATGCCTGCACTATCTGATCGATTTTAGGAGCTCCCGATAATTAGGAGTAACAATTAATCCCTCCATTCACTCAAGTGCGAGATCATTTTGCAATAAATAAACAGTGGATGATTTTTTTCTAAAATCTAAAAAATGGCCATCATAATTCGCCATCACGTCAGAGCTCCGCGTCTCATGACAATTAGAGATGGGTAAAAAAGAACCGACCTGCAAAAAGATTGACTGCTCATTAAAAGAAAACGTGATCGCACTTTTCCACGATTACAGTGGAAATAAGTTTGGAATAAATGCGGAAAAGTGCATCTTAATATGTCTAACTTGCACTATATCACTCTTGAGTCAGTTGAATTTGAAACGGACTGACTTCCTCGGAATTATTTTTGTTTGCGTGCATGACTTTTCAGCAAGCACTTGCTCAATCATGTACTGTTCCGTTTTAAATTCGCGCTCACGCCCAGATACGTTGAATTGAAATGAAAATTCACCTCCATCCCTCCGTTCTGCAAATCACCTGCGCTCGCTTAAAAGTGCGGCCGCCATCCTTCTCAATTTGGCCGAAGCCGAGGCAAGAGAGCAGCGGGTGGGTTGACTGAATCTCCGTCCCCCTACGCCATTGCGCCCCACCAAACATCGCCCCCTCTCCTCTTTCGCTATTGGATTAGCGCACACCCGTAGCAACAGCTTTTGCAACAACTTTACTTCGCGTAACCATGGAGTTAATCAACTGAGAAGTGCGGCGACTGGTTCATAGCAACTTAAATAGCCGTAACTCAACTTGGAATGGTCATTATGTTGAAAAAAGATCAAATATCTCTCGCGAGTAGCCAGTAGTAAGGAAAATAATCATACTTATCTCTAGCAATACGGTATCTTCCTCGTTGACCTCATGGTTCGTATATCCATCCAAAACATCGAGTGTAAGTTGTCAATTAGAGTGGTTAAGAATCATTCTTTCCAATTTTTTTGAAATTTAAGGAATTACATCCAAAGGGCTACATAGAAAGAATCATAAGAGGGTACAGCATCTAAATCTCATGGCTTCTTTAAAAAAACCGACACAATTGTAAGGAGGATAATTACCTCATAATTTGTTATTTAAATGGGTACATCGTTATTGCTACTTCATATTTGGATGAATACTCCGAAACTTATAGTTGGTGGAATAAATACAATGATAGATATTAAATTACATTAGCATGATGTCTCCATGAGCCATCAAAAGAGACCTCTGTGAGCCAGCACGTACGACATGAAAACGACGTTCAATTGTTCAAATGCGAAATGGCTTCGGGAAAGTGAGAAAAGAATGCTTTTTTAATCACCCAAACGGATGGCCCACCCTCGATGTTTTTAATGCATGTGTTAGCGATGTGAAATAATCAACGTTTGTTTAAATCGCTCGCACCATTAATACGTGGTCTGAGATTTGATTGGTGGAATAGCTCTCTAGTAGGGTTATTTTCAGCCAAATTACGCAAAGGTAAGTTATTGTGAATGGGGTTAAATTCACCCAAAACCCTACACGGGTAATCCTTCCCCCCCTTTCCTCTGAATACGAGATTCGCGTCACGTTTGAATCTCCGGCGATTTTCTCCGAGTGGTGGAGCTTCTCATTCTTCCCGCACACAGAACGAACAATTCCTCTTACCCCTTCTCATCCCCTTCGCTTAGTGCCTCTTCCCACTCCTGCCTGCTCACCGATGAGAACTGTGATGATTGCCATGAGTTGCCAGCTCTCGACGAAATGTGACAAATATGTATGCATCGCCAACAGGCTGGGAATCCTCTGGAGAGCTGGAAAATATCTTGGGCAACCATTTCAATTGCGTATTATTTCATTTCTTAAGCAGACTCGACTTTTTAATGATATTTCGTAAGTGATTAATAAGCCTTTGTGAGTAGTTCCATCACTATAATGTTATCTTCTTCTCTTGGTGAAGATCAGCCAATGGAAGCAGTTGTGTCAATGACACCAGATGTCAACGCACACGACGAAATCTTCCCAATAATCTGCATATAGCCATATTCCCAACAATTTTACTCAGGGTAATTTGTGGCTTGACTTTATATCACCCAGATGATTAATAAAAATATTCCACCAAACTCGGATCAGACATTCGTGAAATCGTTTTAAGAGAAATTTCGATGGCTCGTGTGAATGCCGATAGAGATTAGCTCAATTATTGCTACTTTGAAGGGATATTTGTGTTTTTCTCAGATAATGACTATTCCAAGTCGGGTTAAGCCGCTCCAAGTTGGTGTGAATCAGTTCACGTTCCTCTCAAGTCTCCAACTCCTTAGACACGCCAAGTTCTCTTGAGTTGTTGTAAATGCGGCCGGAAGTGGCGTGGTCACCTCCCACCATTATAAATTCCTTATCCCCACCCCCCCTCTCTCTCCCATCCCCCTTCCCTTAACCCTTAATTGGTCCATTATTCAAATTTTGAGGTGAAAATATTCTTTTCATTTAAGCACAGTAAGTGCAGCCTAAATGAAGTTATGTATCACTTAATTAGCAAAAATTTATATTAATTATTAAATAATGCAATGTATTTCCTGAGATACATGGACCATTTTAGCTAATTTTTTTATAATTAACTGGAATTGGTGAGAAAAAAAGCAAAAAAGGCTCCATAATAAACGTAAAAATGAATGGCATGGGCTTCCGTGAATCCATAAGCAGAAAATTACATGAACAAAACTTACCAATGATTCACGAAGAAGTGATATACTCGCTGCCTTATTAAAATTCATTGAAGCATCTACTTAGTCCAGGAGAGCTCCGAGGCATGGTGGTAGTATTTATAGCCTTTTATCACAGGTGTTTCTTTCCAGTTGGATCGCCCGAAGTGAAAAGAGGTACGTGAAAAAGATCTCTTTCGCTATCCAGGTTGAATGGTGAGTGGCACGAAATACATCGGCCGATAAAGGATTATTTTCTTTCAGGGAAAAGTGTGAAAGGTAACATTGCTGTGAATATACTTTTATTTTGGGTGCTGTCCGCGTATTTTTTGAATCGCCAGTTTCTTAATCACATTCGCTATTGTTTTCCCTTTCGCGCTGGACGCTTGCCAGATAGTTTAACAGTGCGTCGAAGTTTCAGAGTACTTTGTGAGAAGCAATCTCCGGAACGCGAGGGGAAACTTTACTGTTAATGGATTAAAAAAAAAATACGCGGAAAATGCAGAAAAACAAAGTTTGTGCATCATTCATGATCCACGAAAGATTCAATCGATGAACATATGTTTGGTCAATACAAGGAAAACATATGTTTGGTCCACATATTTTTATTTGTCGACCCAGGTTTCGACAAGCTATGCCATTTTCATGGTGGAACAAAACAGGATGCGAACTGATACATGCAATTATTTTGGAGGTTGATGGTTAGAAATTGGAGGAGGGGTAAAGCGAGTGTTGGGCAACTTTCTAAAATTTAATCTAGAGTGGTGGGGTTCAAGAGCTGTTTGGCAAAACGTGATCCCATCTTTAACTGTGCTAAGAATTTGCTTGAATCTGAACAGAAGGGTGATTATATTGTCTAGGTTCGCAAATTAAAGGGGGAAGTTTTTAATTTTATGGAGCTGTTTTATATTTCTACGGCATGCCGAAAAAACAATAAATGTTATGTGAAATACCTATTTTGTTCCCATCCCACTCCTATCCCCTAATGTTGTGTTTTCTGACTCTAAACCGAAGGCCCCTGAGAACGCTTTCCCCCTCTTTGCCGCTGATAACGTTTTCCAACACTTTTTTCACCCCCCCTCCCGGATTTACAAGCACCTCCCTCCACATCCAAAATATTGTATAAATTTACTCGCACCATGTGTAGTTGTACCGTGAAAATGGCATAATAAGTATGTCTAAACCTTAATCATAAAATTCTATGCACAATGCCATGCAGTTATTCATCCATATCCCCAGGCCTCTTATGAACAGTCGAGTCATTTTCTCCACTGATGGACCTACAAAAAATTTTCGGTGAACAGTTTAGGTGCTTAATCAGCTTTCCAGCAGGCTAAAATCGACAGTCGACGAATTTATGTTGCGGAATTATTTTTAAGAAATAGAGCCACAACTTTTAAATTTTCCACACTTTTTAATATAATTTTTCTATGTCAGGTTCGATATGCTTCACGTCATTTTTTCCATTTCATACCTGACAGATCTTGAAAATTTCCTCTGCCGGTTTGGACGCTATTGCGTCATTTTAAAGGGCTAACAGTTCGTAAGGTTATTTCATTCCAAGCAATCGGAAAGTTCCAAGTAGTAAGCGTGTTGCCGACCATTAATACGTATTAGTTCCTGAAGGTGACTTGAAGCACGTCGAAGCCGATCGAGAAAAAGTCGAATGAGTTTAAAAAATTTCCATTGTGTGTCTCAATTTTCCCTGCTCACTGCTATTGCTGAACTACACCGAAGTTTCGCTGTCGTAGTCTTGAGGATCTCCATTACACCCTGAAGTCATTCGGTACACACCCCTCACGATGCCTCCCCTTCCTCTCTATTGCCATCTACTCCCTCTTCACCTCAATTCCTCACACTAGCCTCTCCACCCCAACTCGGGGACCGTTTGTCCTGAAGTATTTATACGGAGAAATAAGAATTCCTACTCAACTGTTTAATTCATTTTTCCCCTCTCAAGAAAAACCCTGAACGCGTCTCGGCATAGAATCTTAGGCTGTCCCGGGTAATACCAAGGATTGAAATTCCTCGGATTCCCAACCGAATGATATTTCTGATCTGCAGCTTGGTTTCGATGACATGGAATGGCTCGTTCTCATTCTCTCTGAAAGAGGAACCCTAAAACAAGTCATCGCTGAACGAGATATCATGACTGTACTCTTCATCATTTTCAAGAAGTTTAATTTGGAGACTCAAAGGAGACCGGGGCAAGGTGACGAGGCCATCAATTTTTAATTATTCTATTTTTGGAGGTAATGTGATTTTCTTCACAAATGATATTTCGAAGCTCGTAGATTGTCTTTCCTTAGAAGGGCAAATTCTTTATCACGACATAATTACAACAATTTTAAAATTTGTTATAACTGATGCAAGTACGTTATCTTCCTTTTCTTTGAACTTTTCTCGAAATGAAAGCACTGGTTTGCTATGGTTCGATATTCGGAGGAGGTAACCGACGACTCGAGTCCTTTGCGCCATAGGTGGAGGTGAAGAAAAAGAAGTGTGGAGGGAAACCCGCCGTCAACGTTAGCCTATTCTTAATGAAAGGCGCCGAAGGGACGATGGCTTAACGTCCCATACGACGGACAGAGTGCTGTGTTTTAAGTGCCTTCCACATAGAACTAAAGTAACGATTGGGCAGTCTCCGATAAATCTCCGCCACCGCAAGGTTTTGGAGGTGGACCAACTGGGTGGGATGCCAAGACTCTAGCCTACGTACCGACCCTAACCCCCCGACGATTTGCCCGCGTCAACTTCGGAGATTACGGAGAATGTCCTCGAGAATTATATCAGGCCATTTAAAAATCATGAAAATTACCTGACAACTATGAAATGGCAGTGACGACTTCACCGATCGAGTTTGTTTTTACTAATTGGTAGTGTGAAGGCTTAGTGGTACCTACTTGTTTGATGGAGCTGCATGAGTTGGAAATAACTCATTCATCATCTTGCCTCGGTATCTCCTTTTTACTCTGGTTGATATGCAAAAACATTTCGTGAGCTGCTGAAAATGTATAGCATTTTTCCCTGGAGTGATAATTGGTCATGCGTTATTGTAGAGAGACAGATTTGATGTAGAAACGGAAGTGAATCTATGCCAGCAGACGACTTTAATTTCGCACGGCTCTCATCCCTAACACTGGGGTGGTGTTCGCTTAAAGTGGAATGGTATGATAATGTCTCCGCTGGGACATGACTAATGAGTTTTTTCGTGCTCTTGAAAGCGCGTCATCTCGGCTCATTCATTTAGAGACATGCATTCATTTCGGAAGCTACTCTAAAACAGATCTAGAATTCTGCTGATGTCTCCCCGAGATTTATACCGGGTTAAATATTTGTTGAGAACCAGCGTTTCCGCGGACGACTCATACATTACACCAGTGTGTCTATTCTGTATTTCCGAGATTGGGCTCAAATTGGGATGACGTCACAGATTTATTGAAATGCCGGCATTGTTGTGAGGTTCAGTAAGTGACCGACGACGGCGTGAGGGTACTGTTTCATTAATGTGGTTATTTTCGTGCAAAAATAGAGCGGTTTCCTATTATTTTTTTATTGCCTACATCGAAAGATTATTACGACTGGAGTACGAAATTTACACCTTTAGATTTTAAAATGATGATATATATTTTTTGCGATTAAATTAAAAGTGAAAATTATCAAGCGCGCGAAAACGAGACGGCTAAGTATGAATGCTGGGTAAAGCCCGTGTGATGTCATTCTGGTTCCCGCTGCCGCAAAGTGAGGTGACCTTGGGGCGAATGTTTGTGCGCTGCTGCGATGCAGGCAGATAGCAGGTAGCAGAGTACCCTGATGCAGGTAGCGCTTGGCTAAATTAAGGATTATTAATACCCTATCAAACGAATGAAACTTTCTGACCATAGGAGTTTTAATGGGTGATTATAAAGACATGTTTACCTGAGCTCTATGCCTCATGCATGCATTGGTAATCTCAGACAATGTAAAACTCCTATCTACTCGTATATAAAACTAGGTCCCTGTGACGTCACGTGGATTGCTATCGCATGACCGCCAATCTGGCCTTTTTCAAATGCAATTAAAATGAACCATTAACATTCGTCTAAACTGGGATTTCTAAAACCAAATAATTCGTGTATTATGAATACACTACTGGTGGATAGCGAATCGCAATCAATGCCTTTCGTTTTCTTTGATGAAGGAAACTATTCATGGTTCATCTCCACGGAAAAAGTTCATTTCCATCATGTCACCCAATATAGTTCCCTCGATCAATGAATGACTCAATGACCGATTCATTTGAAGGACCAACAGCTCTTCACATTCAAAAAAGGCTATTCGGGCTTCCAGCCGGGTGGTCTCCCTCCATTCTGCCGACGTTTCGGAAGAGTAAACAAGCTGGCAAACTTCATCCACTCACCATTAGCCCTGAGGATAGAACCCGACTCCTGTTCCGAAACGTCGGCAGAATGGAGGGAGACCACCCGGCTGGAAGCCCGAATAGCCTTTTTTGAATGTATTCGCCGGGAAAGCATCAGATTTATCTCTTCACACGCTTTCAATTTTCATTCTGGAATACAGAAAAGACCTTCTGAGGTGAATTAAGTTTTTAAGAGACTGGTTGTTAATTATTTAGTCACGCTTTTAGCCGCTAAAGCTTGAATTCGTGTACAGCAGGAAGTAAGTCCCAAAATTGCTTCTGTCATCTTCACAGAATATTTAATTAGACGGTTAAATTATTAAATTGGCATGAAAGCTTTACTCCAAAGCACTCCCAGATTCATTTTGCCGACCTCATTTTACAGCTGGGGGAAGAATTATGGAGGAAAATTACAGAACTCTGTGAATGAATTTTATCTCGGCCACAGAGAAATGATAAAGGTGACAAGGGTTGGGTGACCTTTCAGACCTTTATAAAGGTGACATCAAATGAAAAAGACATCGTGCCATTATCTCTTCACATGAAATGTGCTCCCACGTAATTAATTACACTTCCGCTCGCCTGAGGGCTCTTCTAGTACTAAAAGTATCAATTGTAGAGGATACACCTCTCACTCTATCCAATGGGAGAAAGTGTGACTATATTACGCGAAGCAGAGAGCTAAACTTTATTTTGACGTGTTTTCGATGACGGAGGAGAGTGGGGAGCAATCGATGATGTCTCTTTGCGGATTTGGGCCGATATTTATAACCTTTTGTGACACGCTCATGATTCTCATTAATAGTAACACTAAATAGCTCGCTCATCATCTCCGGTCATCAATACTAAGATTGGGTTAACGCAGCTCTCCACTTGATTCTCCTATCATGGGCGTACCCAGCGAGGGGCAGAAGCAAAAATCGCAAATAATACTTAGCAAATATTGGTCTCAGCCAAGTTGTCAATCTCATCGGAGTACTTTTTATTTTCTTAAGGGTTGGGCCATAAAAAATTAAAAGAACACATTCACACAAGGACAGTATGTTATTGTAGTGGGTAGTATAGTGCTTAGGCTGCTTGTTGAGGGGTCCCGGTTTCAATGACCGGGACATTTAAAGAGGTTCCCTAAATTCGGGGGGGGGGGGGCACCACCCATGGCTTGGATAGCGTAGTGGTCTGCACAGTGCACAGTCCATAAAGCCAAAGGACTGTGGTTCTATTCCTTGTCGCGGGGAATTTTTTTCTGTTGCGACTAATGTGAAATTCACCGCAAATCAAGCGGCGGGACTGATATTTCATTGAAGACCCTTCCACCATTCTTTAAGGACAGCCAACGGTTTTAGAACTCATTTTAGTTCGAATGAGCCTGTACCAAATACTAGAGTCTACCTCCCATGGCTCCACCCGCACCCATCCAAACCAACATTCGGGTTGAATCACTGAGTGGGTGAGGGAATTCTATATTGGAATTGGTTCCTCTTCTTCTCCATAAATAACTACAAGACACAGTATTAATGTAAATAATGATCGATCTTATTAATCTCAAATTTTACACGCCATTGTTGTCTCTTTGACTGAGGGCGCGTTCCGTAATTAACTGGCAGTACTGCTACTGCTGCTGGAAAACGGAACGGAAAACAGTACTGCCACTGTAAGCAAATCAGTGATTTCGGAACGGTCAACAGTAGCTGCTGTTGATAATTTCGCGGGAAATAGTGGACATAGAAATTGTCCCTTTGAAAGAGATTAATTCTAGATATAATAGGGTAGTTTCCTTCATCAAAGGAAACGAAAGGCATTGATTGCGATTCGTTACCCACCATTAGTGTATTCATAATACACAAATTGTTTGGTTTTTGAAATACCGGTTTAGACGAATGGCAATGGTCAATTTTTATCCTCATTTGAAAAGGGCCAGATTGGCGCCCATGCGATGCCACTCCACGTGACGTCACAGGGACCTAGTTTCTATACGAGAAGATAGGAGTTATACGTCGTCTGAGGTTACCAATGCATGCTTGAGGCGCAGAGCTCAGGGAAACATGTCTTAATAATCACTTATTAAAACTGGCTAAGGTCGGAAAGTTTTCTTCATTTGATAAGGTATTAATAATCCTTATTTAAGCCAAGCGCTACCAGCCAGCAGGGTACTCAGCTACCCGCTAGCAGCCTGCGTCGTATCAGCGCTCAACTCGCCTCAAGGTGACCTCACCGGGCGGGAGGGGGAACCAGAAATACGACGTACGGAGATATTTCCCGGCATTCATACTTGAGCGTCGCGTTTTCGCGCGCTTGAAAATTTTCACTTTTCATTTAATCGCGAAAAATAGATATTGTCATTTAAAAATCTAAAAGCGTGAAATACGTACTCCAGGAGTAATAATCTTTCGATTAAGGCAATAAAAAAATAATAGGAAACCACCCTATTGGGATTTTATGGATTCCAAAATACGGGTTTAATACAGATTTAATACTTTCTGTGTTTGTAGGGAATGAATCGTGCAAATACCATTTTCAAAGTAAATTGAATATATACGTTGTAAGCATGAAAGTTCGAAATTGATGGATTGCAGCCTAAATAAATATTTTTTTAAATATCCATTGCAATTGAGGATAGACATGTAAAACTTTTAAAATTAAAAGTACTTCAATCTCAGGTTGACGAATGCCTTCAAACAGTGCGTAAACATAATCAAGAACAATTTACAAGGCACCAATACAGGAATTAATTAGGTGTACCTCAATATTCATGTTAAAAGAAAATTTAAACGCAATACACGCTATACACTTCACATATTCGTACTTCATGCAATGGCACAAAACAATTAGGTCAGTATCCTGAAGCTTAAGCAGACGATAACATACGTGCAGTTAATATGGTAGAATAATGTAGTATAGAGAGACGAATTTCCAACGTGTAATTAAAATTGCTTTTGCCATTACTTATGTTATTATTATGCTCACACATTAAACGGTACGGTGGAACAAGAAAGTCTACGCATCAATGCATTGCATTGATGAAAGAAATCAACAAAGTTTATGCATGTTTTATGTAACACACGATACCCATACATACATTGAGAACGTAATTTTAGTAATGATAGTTTCTTGCATTGTAGTTTTCAGGAATTTGTTCTCATGTACCACTGGAATTTACGAGACATTATTCAAGACACCATCGGTAAATCACACGAAGTTAGCAAAACAAATATTTCATATAGGTAATCAAACACTCATTCGCGCACAACTTGCCATTTTCACATCCAATACATATTTATAACTGAAAATTGGAGTTCTTTTACTCAGTTTACGTGAATATATTATGAATTATGTCCGTTATACTTCATTTACTTGCGTACCATATGTTATTAAACAATGCGGTTGCTGAGTTCCGAATACAGGTGAACATCGGCTTCCGTCTGCTTACTGCCGCTACTGCTGCTCTAGGCCTGCAGTAGCCACAGTAGAGTTCACAGTAGGGAACGTCATCAAATGACTGACGTCATCGGTTACTGTACCGTACTGCCAGTTGATTTTGGGACGGTTTAGCAGCACTGTCAGTACTGCCAGTGAATTTCGGAACGCCCTGATTCATCTTATCCAGTAACTAATCAACAACTCTTTACCCTTGGCAACCCTTTTGCTTATTTCTTTTAATTTAAATTAGCAATTGGTTAATTCGTTAACTTCAACATTCTAAATCGACCAAACCCCTTTACGCTAATTTCCGCGCCAGTTTCACCCGGTAATACCCACGCTGATATTTTCTGAGAACGCCGCCATTGAAATATGGGAACTATAAATCTCACGCAAAGTTATCGGTGCGGATGACCTATTGCTTAATTATTTTTTACGGGCTTTAATTGTGACTTGAGGTAGCTGTTCTTCGTGTCTGGGACGTTGAGTGTTAGAGAGAGAACGATATAGAGGAGAGTGCTGGCATTTATGTTTGTTGTCCCAAAGACGTCGTCGCAGTGCTCGACCGGCCGTGTGATAACACACCGGTGCTGCCAAGAGCCCTCGCACGTGGACGAGTGGAACTAATGGAGCATCTCTCTGTCTTTGTAACACTCCCGCCTCCCTTCCGACGTCCACTCTCTCTCCCTCTCTCACTATCTCTCCTTCTCGAAATACACATCCCCCTTCCCTTCCCCGACATGCCTCGCACCCTCTCCTTCTTTGCTGTCTCACCCCACCCCTCTCTCTTTCTCTTGCCCATTTCCTTTGTTGCCATTTTTATCAGCGTGTGTGCTCGTCTGTGTCCACGAAAAAAAACGATGCTCTAGGATCTCAGGATCTGAGGGAACGGAAACAATTATTATTATTCTGCCAATAAAATAGGCTGGGCTGGAGTTTTTTTTACGAAGTATTCTGGCATTCCCCCTTCTTACATGGACTTCCCCTCTTCTATTCACAACTAGGCCAATTCCCCATCACTCTATCTGTAAATCCTATTCTCAGAAGTATTCTAGCAGTCTTCCCTCCCTTCATGGACTTCCTCCCGTTTTTAAATTCAACAGAGGCCTATTCCCTTTCATACTAATCGAAAATTCTATTCTCTTCCTTCCTCTCCCTCCTTTACCCAACATTCTACCCTATGATAACACTGTTTTCAACATCCCCTCCCCGCTTAGTACTCGCTCCATCCATACCTTCTGACTCCCCCGTATCTAAATTAGAAGCTGCCTCTCATCATTCACCATGTCCAGCATCTTTTCGTTCCTCCTCCTTTCCGTCCACTTCACCTTTCCCTTCGGACATGATAGTAAAGATATAAAATATAGCTGTAAATTGCCGATTTACAATCGTTTCGACTTGCGATGGATTCACGGCTGATACGATCAGGGCTGATTTTGCGCCCGACTTTTGAAATGCCAGTTTCTTTTCGATTTTGTTGCCACTTGCACTACATCAGTCATCAATTGTGAAATGATACGAATCGAGAGCATTATTCAGGCTGCTTGTTGGAGTTTTAACATGTTTGTACATTAAAATTTACTGGAAATTTTCCATAAATACCTTAATTTCACCTAACGACCGGTTTTGTTTAATTTTGAGCCCACTCTCTTGACGCCCACCTCGTAACAAAAATTTCATTGTAACCGTTCGTGTAAATAAAATTAAAGCATTTGCGGAAACTTGCAAGTAACTTTATATTTACCCGTGATGATGGGACTTTTTTCTTGCGGAACCCGAATTATATCACCGTAACATTTGGATGCGCTGATGCTCTTATTATAATTGATTCCTTGCTCGGAAGTGAAGCCAAAACAACTTGCGATGGAAAACGCTTTAAGTCCTCCGGAACGGATAAATATCGCAACGCGAGGGTCTACTGTAACGCATCAAAAGCTAACCTAGCATAATCAGTTGTTGACCGACGTGGTGCCATTTTACATATAAACACCACCACCGGTAATATATTCGATAGTTCATAGAATTTATTGGGAGAAGAAGCATCATTACTGATAAAAACATTCCGAGCAATAGACCAGATAACATTCTGGCTGACGGAGGAGAAGGAAACCCTATCTAATGGTCGTCACAGCTCCAAATAGCCGCATATGCAAAAAATCCATTAAAATCTATAGATCTGACCGACGAAATATAAGAAGTGTGGTTAACGACATTGAAAACAATTCCTTCAGCACCTCCATCCACAAAAAACCCACCAACCATGAACAATACCTACACTACACCAGTTGCCATCCACCTCACACCAAACACGCAATCCCCTACTCCCTCTCAGTCCGTGCCCATCGCATCTGCAACAATTCACCATCTCTTCAAAGAGCCACACAGAACCTCCACCATGCTCTCCTCAAACGAGAGTATCCAGAATCCCTGCTTAAAAAGAAAATACTCTCTCCCTCCGAACAGTACACCCCACGCACCAAAAAAGAACAAACTAGCAAACTTAATCTCACCACCACATTCTTCCCTGGCACTCAAAAAATAAAAAAAATATTAAAAGATCTGTACCCCATCATCAGCAAAAACAAAACCACAGCTGCTCTTCTTCCATCCTGCCCCCCCCATTGCCTACAGAAGAGCACCTAACTTAGGTAATATTTTAATATCCACCCGCCCCCTCCTCCGGCACACACTCCCCCCACTTTCCTCCCTGACTCCATGCAACCGCCCCCGTTGCTAGTGCTGCCCTCTGCTACGCCCCACCACTTCACCTGTCATCAATAGATCCTCCTCCACACCGTCTTGCACTTCCTTCAACGTTGTCTACAAGCTATTTTGTAATTTTTGCCCCGCGTACTACATAGGAGAATGTACCACACCCATATCCATCCGAATGAACAACCACAGGCACTCCTGCTAAACCCCCCCTTTCATGAACCCATCCCCATTCACACTGCCTCACACAATAGTTCTTTCGATAAATGTTTTTCCCTAACTATCATTGAAATTCTGCCAGAGAAGGCAACCGTCATCGAGGTGAGAACGAGGGAAATGACCCATATTTGGGTTGAAAAGGCGTTTGAAACGCCCGGGCTAAACATTGCCCACTAAGAGTCAAAGCAAACCCTACCCTCCCTTCCCCCCTCTCCCCTTCCCCTTCTTCCACCCCCACTACTTCACCAAGGAGGGCTACTAGAGGATCTGCCCGCAGCAGTACACTCAGCACTGAGGATAGCGGGTCAACCCGCTGAAACGTTTGCAAGATTCTTTGTGAGTGTCCTTTTCTACGTGTTTCTATGCCTTTATTAGTGTTTATTTTGTCCGTTCTCCTCGATCGGCCGCATACTTACACTATCGCGTAGTGCGCTTTCCTCAAGACTTTATATATATATTTATATATATATGCTTACATATCGAATTTATTAATTGACTAAATTAAATTAGAACTATCAAAATTTACATGCCCAAAAATGCAAAAACCAGTACTTCTTAGCACAGCTCTTGCCGTAATAAAATTTCCAAACCGGGGCCACGATTCCTAAGCCACCGCCAGTCTTGTCATTCATTGGGTAAGCAGGTCGGTAGTGAAACCGATGTATTGAGCGAGAAGAGGGAGATAGTGAATATAATAATTAAACTTCCGTCGGGCGCATACGAGCTGACAGGCACAGCACGAGAGTTTCTTCATTTCTCCGCTCTGTACACCCTCGACGCTCATAGTAGCTGCTTGTTTTGACACACTTCATGCAGCTTTTCCGCTTTTCGCATTTATGATCAATGATTCACCGACAGACCAGTGACGGCTTATTTAGCATTGAAAAGCGAAGCAATAGTATAATTAACTAAATGACTTAGCATAATGAGGAACACTGATCTTGTAGAATTCACATGCAAAAATACAATATATGTAATAATATTTAACAGCCTGAAGCGTACGTTAAATTTCACCTTGCTAGATCGGTATGGGACCGTCTGACGACTTTTAAAGGGGTCTATGTATACCACGTATGACATCATTGAAGTGTTGGACTACACAAATAATGGTGCTGTAAGCCATGCACAGAATTCATATTTTTCCCATGTGTACCTATCAGGTATATTGCGGCTGAACTCAGCAGTTCAAATATTGCGCCTGACAAAGGTTAAAAATAATATCCAACGAGCCTTATGTAGGGGTTGATCAGTGGTCAACAATCGACAGGATCCCCTCATCCGCGACCCCCGGCCGTGAAAGAAACACACGCAATAGCAAAAGCAATACGCGCGCATTCGTGCAGGTGGTGGCTGTGAAGTGCATCCCTCCCAAACGTGGATCGTTCGTTCCATGCAACACGAGACTACAACACCAATTCACTCTCATAGAAAGCAAAAATTGCAAGCGGTTAATAATTAATCTAGTATATACATGCAAGGCTAGAAAAATGCAAAGTGTTCAAGGCGAAGAAACTCAGGTCTAACTATGCTCAGAAATAATAAGGTGAAGAAATATAATTAGGGGAACCCGGGGCGGTATGGGGCAAGCGATTTTTAAATGTGAAAAAAGCGGCAATTACTGTTACTAGTCTAGATTGGTGTTAAGCTACACGAATTACAAGCTACACCAATCTGGACTAGTTATTGCCGCCTTTTTTTGCACTTAAAAATATCGCTTACCCCGTTTTGCCCCTAATTCTATTTCTTCATCTTATTATTTCTTATAAATTCAAACGTTTTCTGACCCCAAGCCCTCTAAAGTATGTGTCAAATCATTTTTAGCGATGCATTCAACTTATACTTTGCCTTAATAGCTGGCCTAGTCATTAGTTTTTCATGAACATTTAAACACTTCCAAAAAATGAAAGAAAAAATAGAAAAAAAGCGAAGCAAGAACTCGAGAACTTGAAGATGGCACGGAAATGTTAAAACCGGTTGTGTAATAAAGTTATTACGGAAAAGTACGAAGCATAATTTAAGCACGCAGAAATTTATTATGTAAGTAGGTGTGGTAATATACCCCCGTGAGTGATGACAGTATGTAGTTGTCATCATTGTAACTGTCCTCCAAAAGCTTAGACCGTTATCCATTATGTCAACCTTGACCAATGCCTTTAAATTATCCATTATGACGTCATGGATCCAAAATTGTTAAAGCTTCTTCGTGACGGGTAATCATCAAATGGGATGGGATCCATCAAATGGGATATTTGGGCTGCATTCTCTTGCTCTGATTTTACGACGGCTTTTGATGGAAATATGTCGCTGAGGCGAAGGACCCGATCGAACCTTGCGATATAATTGGCGAACGAGCTTGCTCGGGTTTTATTCGCTATATATCCCAGATACATTCTCTTATTTTTTCCTAATTAGTGCCGCAAAAATAGGATAAAACGCGTCACACGTCGGGCGACAAGGTCATGTCATGAGTTAGTGAATATTTTTGGAAAATGCCGAGAGCGTTAACGTCTCTCGATTATAACTATGTGCCATCCATGTTAATGTTCACCTGATCGGATGCTAGAATCAAGTTTAAATAATTTCCTTTATTTTTCTTCGTTACACATGCTGTAAAAGGCCGCATTTGAAAGGAAATTAACAAAAAATTAAGTGTAGTGAGCACACTTAGCGTGGGATTTCATTACTCATTCGTCTGTACGAATGTTCATTAAAGAAATAGCAAGGGTATTACCTGGTAAAACATGTGCGAAAATCAACATGGCGCTCAGTGGATTTTGAGTTAACGGGAATATTATCGCGGAACTTTGGAACGCGCACTGCCGTAGGGCAGACCGTGGCGCGTTTACGAATGGGGCTCGTGTACGCAGTGCACAAATGAGAGATAGGTGGCGCGTCATGGCATGTTGATGCTGCTACCTACTCGGTATTCTCACTAATGCGTACGGGTAGCTGTGGGTCCGCAATTGCGCTCTCCGAAGCGATTATCTTGTGTGCGAGAGATCTTCAAATTCAAGACGCTACCTCCCAGGTTGCACAGATCTTAGAGGGGTTTTTACTTATCGGATGATTGTTAGCTTTCAAGGTAAACGAAACTAAACTTGTTTCCGTGCTGCGAGGGTTTTATTGTTACATTGTGGAGCTTTATCAACTCAACTTATTGGAGTTTCGTTCCCCGACAGCCGTATCTCGTGGGACGATCCGTTCATTTCCTGCGATAAATAAAATTTAGCCGAGTCAAGCTCCTTTCGAGCTTCAAATTCTCATATTTGGCATCGCGGGAATTTTTTTTAGCATGTTGAAGAGGTTTTTTGATGGTGAGATGTAGACTCCTGGATCCGAAAAAGAACTCCTTCCGAAGGCAAAATGCGCGGAGGATAAGGGAGAAACGGGAGGAATAGAGTCGCGAGTAAAGCACCGTATTTACCGAAATGCAGGCTCCTTCCCCTTTTTTCCTTCGTAACACATAACACGGATAGACTCTGGTTCCTTGAAAGGAGACAGCAGAAGTTGTTGACGAAGGGAGATGTGATTTAAAACAATACATAATAACTACACGATCCAAAAACGATACTTACTGATCTCCAAACCACATATCGAACGTTTCCTGTCTTTTACCGTTCTTTTCCCCGGGCGTCCACGCTTCCACACCGAAAACGTTACATCTCCGGTGAGACAACCATGTGCTGATTGAAAGTAATGCTTTACAGTAGGTACTTACTTAAGTACAACAGTTCAAAGATTGTGTGAAAAGATTTTTGTTCGGCGTTTCTTCCCCAATGCCAATATGCATTCTCTTTGCGTATATCTGTCGCGGTCTTTCTTCCACGACGACAATAATTTATAACGTTATTATCGCCTTATCGGAAGCTTAACTCAAGCCTGCCCGCAATCGCAAAAGGGCTTTATGAATGACAAGCGTTTCAATTGATGGTCTCACGGTCAGATTTTTGTTCTTGGAACGAATTAGTTTCAACTTATTGAATTGATCAGTAAAGAACGATATTCACTTTTGCCGAATATTTAAGTAAAGCCATTTGTTTTAAGTCTATAATACCTGCCCTAGGTTAAACATCATTTTTGGGACTGAGGATGTTCCGGTGGATTAAGTATTGGCTATAATTCCGGCGATGGCGATGAATTTTCAGGTCGCCCGATCCCCGCTTGAGTGCTTCGAGGAGCGAGATCAAAGTACAATACTCCGCCCGTCGGATGGGAGGCCGTGGCCCCTTCGGTGCCTCCCGTTAAGAGCAGACTGATTCCGACACCGAGTTTCCCTCCGTCCTTCCTACGCTTCCCATACGTTGGAATTTAGCCTAAGCTGTTGGGCAACTCCTCCAAATACCATATCCTTTAAGCATTGAGTGAAAACTATGTCATTTGTCCTGTGTCGCCATCGAAGATATTAGCTTTATATTAAACCGATTTAGTATAATTAGGTAGGAAACTAGTCATTACTGTACTCATATCGCACTATGGGATATTATTGAACCCTATAGGTACACGCCATCCATCTCCATCCAGAAGAACCTCCAGCAAAATGCCGCCCACACTGTATTGAAATTGAGTTTTATTGTTCTGTATCAGCAATGCTAGGGAGCTTAGGATCGAAACCCCTAAAAGTGAGAAGAACCATAAATAGGCTATGTGGGGTGTATAAAGCCTTTACAAATGAGCGGGGTTGGAAAGAAATAGGTCTAAAGCTGGACTCACCCTGCTACATGGGAAGGAAAGGTCATAAATTCAAAAATAAGTTAAAAAAACAGAAAACAGACATTTTAAAAATATCCTTCCTACATCGAGGAATAAAGGAGTGGAACGACCTACCTGAAGTCATTTTTAAGATCATCCCCGCTAATGCGAAAATTTTTAGCAAGAAGTGCTCATCACTCACTGATTAATTACATTGTGGTTTTAAAGGGAGAGTGTGAAGTTGGGTCTATGTTCATTTGTTAGTTGTATTATATTAGAATTAATGTATTTAATGGATTGTTGGAAATTGGTTTATTGGGACAGTGTTAAATTCTCAGTAGTATGAGATTAGAATTAATGTATTATTTTTACCATTGGGGTCTATTCTGTTTCTAACTTTGTATTAGATAGAAACTTTGTATGCACACACATTTGTTAGTCGCCTCTATGTCTTTTCTGGAGCCTCCGTCGATCATTATATCCATCTCCTATTCCATTCTGATCCATGTTTTTCCACGATCCACGGTTGGCGTCAACGAAACACATAAGGAAGTACATTAAAAAATGACAATGACAGTGCGTTCAAAATATTTCTTGGCAACCTTTGTTGCCTACCCACCTAAATACCGGTATGACGGTACATTTTTTGCAGAATTCGCCCAACTGTAACCATGTTTATGCGGTGGACGGTATTAACATAAGGGTAACATACTAATTGAAGTACCTGGAAGTTACGATGACCTCGAACCTCTCGTGTGGAACGCATAAAAGGAATATTTGCGACATAGCCCTGAAGAGAATAGGATTCGTCAAGCGTATTGTGTGAAGATTTTCGGATGAGAAAGTGAAAGAAAGGTGCTATTTCGCACTCATCTACCACATCTTGAATATGCAGCGAGCGTATGGGATCCGGTGCAGAAAGACTTATTCAGCAAACTGAATAAAATACAAAGGAAGGCTGCACGTTTCGTCAGAAACTGCTACGGGCGTACAGACAGCGTTACCCAGATGTTAAGCGAATTAGGCTGGGAGCCGTTGGAGACTCGGAGGCTGCGCGCTAGGCTTAGATTGCTTGAACAATTGAGAATGGATATCTTTAAGAGCGACACGGAGAACATAATATTAGAGTCACACTATATTTCCTGGTCCGATAGAAGCGATAAATTAAGAGAGATAATTTGCCGAACGGATAGATTTGGGAATTCGTTTTTTCCCGAACCATAAAGGACTTTAATAAACGCTAGTTCCAACTTCGTTAGAGCATTTCACTTTTTATGTGTAAACGGCTGGTGTCCTAGCACCCCCTGCCTCACGCCTTTTAGGCGGCTTGCAGGGTATTATGTAGATGTAGATGAATACCAGCGTCATTACATTTTAAGTGATAGTTCTTTATTTAATATAAAATAAAAATCCACCTTGTTAATTTTTGACGGCATGATAGCGGTGTATCTGGTTAAAATACTACCGGCCTATCACGTCCATCTCCTAGTTTCGTCTATTTGTCTGGCCGAGTGAAAAGAATGGCGGATCATTGAGGATTTTCCCGTGTCCTTTGCTGGCGTATCTGTGTTCCTTTGTCTCCTTGTCCTTTTAGCGTCGTTGCTGAATTTTACGAGATTGTTGAGTCTTTTTTTGTGTCGCGACAGTTTTCTGTGTCAAGCGTTGCGGTGAGCAATTTTCCTCCTCGCTCGTCAAATTACGCGGATGAGCTGCTTCTCACTTTAAAGGAGATAGCGCCAGGGTGCGGGGGGCGAGGAACGAGGATAAAGTAGCGAAATAAAATAGAGAAAATGGAGATAGCAACCGCCGTAGACCGAGTCTCTCACACAGGCAAACACCATCATTACATGTGCATATGAATGAATAGCTCGATACATATTCATCTCCGAGGCAGTATGCATTCCATTCAACCGTTAATGATCCATATTGAGGTGTATGGGGAGTCACATTCCGTGTTTTTCCAGTTTCTTTTTTCACCAAGCTATTTCAAATACACAGCATAAGTCTTTCATCTAGCATCCGTATCACAATTTGTCATCTTGATCGATTAAGTTAGTTTACTTTGCAAAAACTGCGGCCTCAATTTTTGAAAATTCCTTTAAAAGCACTGCAGTAACAAGTGACTTTGTACGCTGTCACGCGCACGGGTGCAAAGTTAAATACACCTACGGATGAAGTTCGTCATGAAAAAATATTTGACTCAGCCGGGATATGAACCCGAATCTCCCGATCGTCGGTTGAGTTAGCCAGTTACCGGCGTGACCGGCAATCTGGAGATCCAGGTTCATATCCCGGATAAGTCAAATATTTTTTCAAGACGAACTTCATCCGTAGGTGTGTTTAAAACTTCTTTAGAAAAACTGCAAAATTTATATTCATCTTTTCAGTGAAAGCGGCCATAATTGTTTTTTTTTTAGTTAAACGAGCGTTTTGTCTTCAGAATACTGAAAGTGGAACCTTAAAAAACCGAGGATTGATGAACATTTTTAATGCGTGTGGCTGTGAAAGCCAATTTCTACATAGTAAATTTTCTTCGGTTCTCTCTTCCAATTCCAACATGATTTGTTCAGTATTTGCGGGAAAAATATTACATTGGCTGCTGAAGTAGAGATATAAGTTACGATTGCTTTCGGCCGCATGCAGCGATGCCCTTTGGTTGTAGAATATTGAGTCATTTAATTAATTAAAACGCGGTGGCTGTCACAGATTGAGATATTTCGCAAATATTAACCATTAATGGCGTGACTCTTTATCCACCCGATATATCGTCATTCTGGCGGAAACTCTTTTTTCAGTTTTGATGTCATAACATGGGCTAAAAATTCAGATTGAAGGAAATAAGCTGTTAATAATCCATCGGGTCGATCATGTGTATTTTAAAGGTAAAACCTTTTATTTTATGGACGCGGACTCCAAATAATTTCACGATTTACTATGGGAACAGAACGTCTCGTCATTAAGCGTTGACGCGTTTGGTGGGCATGGAAATCTGTAATTGGCCCGCAGAGGCACACAGCTCGGGTGGTATGCTAATTGCCTATGCTGATACGATATTTTGATTTCATTTGGCAAACGCATCGGCAAACCATATGTTTCGTTAACCCAGGAAACTTAGTGTTTGCGATGGTGACGTTATTCAGGTACGTCGCTCCAGGAGTCATCTTTAGTAATCCAGTGATAATTTTGGCGATACATCGACCTGTTTCTTCAGAATGACCTGTAGCCATATGGGTACACTGGGTGTTAACGTGGTCTTGGAAGGTTACTCGGGAATGCCACCGGGTTGGGTTCTCCAACTCCATCTCGGCCGACGTTTCGATGAACGAGTTGTCCATCGTCATCAGGACATCACGCTCTGATGACGATGGACAACTCGTTCATCGAAACGTCGGCCGAGATGGAATTGGAGAACCCGACCCGGTGGAATTCCCGAATAACCTTCCAATATTCGATTCGCCAGGAAAGCCTGCGATCATTCTTTAGGTCAAAATCTAATCTTTTTCAATTTACACGACTGACCTTGAAAGAAAAAGGATGAATCTTCAAGGCAAGCATATTTTTGGATAAATGAAAGTTGAAATAATCTGTACAATACCATTTCCTGTTTACTTTTATGACACTAGCGTGTAATTTACAGACAGTAGGCGTCCATATTAAATTTGTGTTTCGCAGTCCGTCCCTTTTTCCTACTGTGCTTATTTCGACCGGCTTCCAAAATAAACTAAAGAGCGGATTAAGAGCGGAGTTGTTGCAGGCTTCAACGACGTATTTGTGACAATTTGACAGAGAAAATGAGCGCTGGTTTTCTTTAAGAGCCTAACATGCTCAGACTGGCAGGATATAACCAAATGGTGGGCGGAAATGGTTTTAAATAACTATGTATTTAGATTAGCACTGAGGTCCTGCGAAGAGCAGGATTTTATCGCTCTCTAAGGAATTTTATTGAGAAGAGGAAAATCTTATATCTTGGCTACAATTTGAGAGGGAAAAAGTATGGAGTCCTCAGTCTGACCTTGGAAGGGAGAGTTGAAGAAAAGCGCCCAGGAGGAGCGAGGAAATGTTCACATGGGCACAAAGCATCAAAGATTGGACGACGCAATCAGAGAGAGTTGGGATCTATTTAAAAGGGCAAAAGTGCGATGGCTGATCAGCCAACGCACTGAATAGCGTGCGGCATCAAGAAGAAGAAGATATTTCAATTGAATAATGCTGAAGGTTAAAGTCATCGTTTGAGAATAGCAGACATTTTGCAGTGTAACAATTGCGGAAAATGGGAGCGTTAGAGTGTTATTGATGCCCCTGGGCAAGTGGTCTCCTCAGAAGATGTATCGCGGGCTGTCGCCACAAGGGGAAATATTTCGTGGGGGAGGAGTGAAGGCCTCCTCCCTGGCTCCGTTGCTAGCGCCGGAGGAAAAAGGCGGCAAATTGAGGAACCGTGAAGGGTGCTGGACTTCCTTCCCATCTCCCTGTTTCTTCTTCCCTCTCAGGGGATATTTTCGACGTCTCGTTTTCTCTCTAGCTAGATGGGACGGAATCAGCCTGGCTGTGGGTCGTCTGTTTAACGAAGCGTAATCCTGAGACTTCTGGGCGGAGAAGTGGAAATTGAAGTAACGCGAGATCAGATCTGAAGATCTGCGAGCCCCCGCCCCATCTATGTCGCCTTCGGTCAATCAAAGCGTCTTCGAATCCGACTCTTCTAGGCACACGCGCAGAAACACTTAATCCGTGAACTTAATGATGCACAAAGGAAAGCTCTCCGATTCGTTAAAAACTATTTCGGGCGTACAGAGCGTTACACAGATGTTAGACGAATTAGGCTAGGGGTCGCTAGAGATCCCTAAGCCGCGCACTTGGCTTAGAATGCTTGAGCAATTAAGAACGGATATGTTTCAGAGCGAATCGGGGAACATATTGTTAAAAATCCCACTATGTTTTCAAATTCGATGGAAACTAAAAATTAAGAGATATATATTTTCGAATGGATAGGTTTAAGTATTCGTTTATCTCCCGAACAATAAAGGACTGAAATAAATGCTAGGGGGAACTTGTTTCGAGTATTTCCTTTTCATTTGTTAACGGTTGGTGTGGTAACACCCCCCGCCATTCGCCGATTGAGTCGGTTAGAGGGGTGGATGTATATTTTATACCGAATCAAGCACTTACATTGCTAACTCGATGGCATTTCATGCGGGAAGAATTCTAAGAAAACGTAAAAGGTTTTGATGGAAGAATAACATCCTCTATTTCGGGTTTTAATATGATTCCCTCTATATCAGGGCGCGTAGACGTTGCTACAGAGTCCACATCCACGTACCTCTTTCTTAGTATTGTAATTTCAATATTGGTATACGGGAGCCTTCTATATCTCCCTAACTCTCCCATGCCACTCTCTTACTTCTTTTAGTACTTCATTGATGCTTCTTTTTCTTCTCCATATTATTCTTCATATATCCCAGATTCTTGTCCCTTGGCCTTCCCCTGCGCATTAGAGTAGTTTCCTTCATCAAAGAAAACGACAGGCATTGATTGCGATTCGTTACCCAACATTAGTGTATTATTAATATACTATTTATTTGGTTTTAGAAATCCTAGTTTGGACAAATGTTAATGGTCAATTTTAACCGCATTTGGAAAAGGCCAGATTGGCGCCCATGCGATGCCACTTCGAGTGACGTCAGAGGGACCCAGATTCTATACGAGTACGTAGGAGTTTTACATCATCTGAGATTACCAATGCATGCATGAGGAACAGAGCTCAGGAAAACATTTCTTAATAATCACTTATTAAAATTGCCTATGGTCAGAAAGTTTCCTTCGCTTGATCGGGTATTAATAATCCTTATTTAAGCCAAGCGCTACCTGCTAGCAGTGTACTCTACGCTACCGCCATGCTCGGCAGCAAGCAGCCTGCATCGTAGCGGCGTTCATAGCCCCACACCCAGGTATTTCTATTGGCAAATCTAAAATTGGCAATTATGTATTTTGCTTAAGCCTGGTGGCACAGAAGTAGCATATTTAAAAAGAGGCGTCACACTGCAGCAACCAGACGTCACACGGGCTTTTCCCAATATTCATACTTAGCCGTCGCGTATTCGCGCGCTTGAAAATTTTCATTTTCATTTTAATTTTTTCACTTGGATAATAGATATGGTCATTTAAAAATCTAAAAGTGTGAAATATGTACTCCAGGAGTAATAATCCTTCTATTTAAGCAATAAAAAATAATGTAAAACCACCCTATTCTCCTTGAATATTTCCTTCGAATTTGCTTCCCACATAACTGCTGTATCGCATAACTTGCCCAATCCACAGCGTTATTGTTTGACGTACAATGATTCATGAGTGTCCTTTCTTATCCTATTCTTCCATACACCTTGCTTCTCATCCGTTTTATCGTCACCATACTCCTCCAGCGCCTGGCCTCAGAGGTCTCTATTCTTTTCTCATCACCAACCCTTATATATTTATTCTAATTTAATATTAAACCGTTAAATTTGACTCAGAGAGATAATATGGAGGGTGTGTGCATTTCTTGTCACCAATATAGTGCCATACCAAGCAAACACTTTTCCTGAAACAAAGCAAAGCAAACAAACACCTGAATTCCTCATTAAAAATTGGCAATTATATATTTTGCTTAAGCCTGGCGGCACAGAAGTAGCATATTTAAATAGAAATAATATTTTTGGAGCTGGAAAATTGTGGAGGAGAAAGCGGGTCTGGATGGATTTATCTCTAGAAGCTAGAAGAATGCTAAAAGATGCTAGAAATCGGAGAAGAGACTGAAATAGAGTAGTTTTTATTGATGTACTAAAAGGGAATCGGTCTTATGACTAGACAAAACGTGGAAGTTGAATGTGGATGATTACGTAGGGCGGGTTGATTAGCAGTTTGCTATACTCAAACCTAACTTCACCGATAGAATACCTTTAAAAAAATAAAGTTGGATAGAAAATGCTCACCCCCTGCCGTGCGCCCGTTCACAGGGCGTCATGTGGATAGCCCTTTCTCCCACACCAGTCTTTCCACGCCTTATCCCTCCCCGCACGTTTAATTACACCTTTGAGATATCTCCCAAGGGTAAGGGGAAGACTTCAGGGAACCCAATATACTCTCTCCGGAGACAAGCGAGTAGCTGATCTCCGCAGGAGGCCAATGCGGTCTCTAATGACGACCCTCTTCGCTTCATATCCGAGTCTTCTGAATTATATCCCTAGATGTCGTCCCTACGCCCTCGCGTGGAAGTCGATGAAAACCTTTCCCTCACTGTTGAGTGTCAGTTCACTCCACATAAATCCTATTCAGCGATCAATTCCTTATCCTTCCGTAAATCGTCCAAGGTAGGCCGTCGATCAATGCAAGGACTGCATTTCCACTTGCGTACTTGTGTACTATGCATCGCCTAAAGAGTTGAACCGTGACTCTGCGAGTCGGGAAAAGTGCCTACTCATTTCCATATTCTCGCAAACATTATTTTTTTAAATTCATCTTCTATGGGTGACCCACATCGATTTTTAAAAAATTGTTAGGATACATAGAAAGATGTCTAATAATGTGTTTTTATTTTCTCAATTTTTCCAATGTATATGAATAGTAACTCATACTTTCTGTTGTTCCTCCTCCTCATTGTTTGATGACAAAAATTGACACTATAAAAACCTGAATTAACCACAACCAAGTTGGAAGAACATGGATCATTTTGACCCGTAAAGTTTTCCATCTTCATGCACATTTTCGTCATCAAAGTGTCCAATTCTTAGGCATATTTTATGCAGGCAAAATAATTTGCAATCAGTGGAATTCCTGAGGCAAGGGTAGTTTTTAGTTGAACCCAACTGATGTGATGATTATTGTGATTATCGTTTAGGTCACCTAAAATGATCAATACTCCTTGATAACGGGGTATAGCATTTGAATGGAGTGTTGGAGCTTCAAATATTGTTCTTTTTCTCTTCTAACGTATTACTTGATCCGTAAATAAATGAACTCAGTGTCCAGAAAGAGATGGAGAGAAAACAGGGCCGTGTTGAGAGGTAATGGGGGAGGACCAGATTAGGGTGGAAATCACCCATAGACATCCTTCTAGGCATGAAATCCGTTATAAAAATACTCGAAGAGAAATAAAGAAATTAACTTTCCGTATTAGCAGAATATGAGTGATATTACACAATTTTCGGAATTTCAGAGAAATGAGATCGATAATGAGAGTTAAATTTCATTGTGAGCACAATAAATGGCTCTAATGGCTCTTTCCATCCCCCTAGTGTTGAGCTGAACACCAGAGGAGCCCGATCTGGTCTCCATTGACAGCACACATGGCTTCATTTCCTGTCTTCTGATTCATCCACATAGATATCTTCCCTGAATTCTCGCACGATAGAAACCTTAACCAATTCATGGGCATTTGTAAGCAAGTATTTATTTTGAATCGCATGCCCACGGCACGACCTAATCAATCAACTAGAGAAACCTGACAGTCATTTTCTGAAGTATGAATGAATGTATCAAGAATGTATTTCTATAGCCCCAATATGCATGTAAACACAGTGATGGGTGGGAGAATAGTTGTTTATATAAAACTCCCAGCTCTTAGCACACATTGAATGAACATGGTGTTAAATTTCAAAGTCTAAATCAATATTTCCCACAATTAAGACTGGTTATCAAATAAATGCGCTCTACTTGATTTCAAAGAAAAATGAGAGGCAGATCATTTTACGGCATTAGGGGGTGTTTAAATTGCACATAGGACTTATAAAATTGCCATAACCTCAAGCTCTAACGTCGATTAAGTTTAGAAGTCTATGTCCTACAGCCAATTAAAATAGGAATGATATCTCCGGAAACCAGGATTTCTGTTGGTCTAGTGGGCTATTATCACCAGGGAGGATAATCTCTCTTAACCTGTCGAAAAACTTGGCAAGATAGATTAATTATCCTTCTAAATGATGTTTGACTAGTCAGCCGAAAAACCTGTATAGAAGATATTGATTCCTATTTTAAATGCGTTTTTTTTTAGCCAGATAGGAAGCCGATAAACCAACAATGGGCGGAGCATGAGAGAAATATAACCCTACATAATATGTATAATAAATATATTTTTCATGTAGAAAAAGAGAGAGCATAATAAAAAAAGAATCTACTCATGGCGAAGGTTATAAGATTAGAAGTTAGGAAACAATTCATCAAATGCTAATTTAGGAGCCTATTTCTTTATGGGAGCGAGGCTAAGAGGTTGAAAGGTGCAGAGAAGTCAGGAGTGGAAGCATTTGAAATGTGGTGCTACCGAAGAATGATGAAGATAAAATGCATCGACCGAGTAAGTGCTAAGAAGACAGGGAGAAAAGAGAAGTCTTTTAAAAAACCTTGAGCAGAAGACGGAACCAGTGGCGCAGCAAGGGGGTGGTTTTGGGGGATAAACCCCCCCCCCCCCCCCAGAGCTCAGGGAGATTTTTTAAGTTTAATCAATTTCACTTGATTGGATACAAAATAGTGTTTTTATTTATAAAATTTCCCTCAGGAGGCCGTAAAACTTACTATTTTGAACCATTTATATGATTTTTTTAGGGGAGGGCCCCCGCACCTCCCGCTTACCCTGGCGGGTATTCCACACCGTCAGATACCCCAGTGTTTTGCGCCTAAACCCCCCCCCCCCTAGCCTTAATTCCTAGCTGCGCCCCTGGACGGAACAACTTAGTTTGCTACATAATGAGACATGATGACCTGATGAAAGCAACCGTAGAAGGACAGATGGAAGAAGCGCAAGGGACTGCCTAGAATGAGTTACATTGGACCGGTTATATGGGATATGAAAGAAAAGATGCTTCACTATGAAAAGTCTATCGGACAAGAGAGCCTAATTGAGATCTCTTTAAACCAATCTCACGATTATTACGGAGGCTTCCGCGGTGAGTTAATTGGTGGTTGTTTTTCGGGTTCATTCCTCGTTGACTCATATTTTGCGGACAAAATATAATTATAAAGAATCCCTCCGTTTAAAAGCACGAACTAGATATTTTGCGCGAGATAACAGCGAAATTGACTGCAGCGTACCATAAAGGCACTTAAAATGCTAAAATTCCACTAACATGCATTTTGCGCTGCAACCGAATTATATAACTAATATATATTAACTCAAATTTTTCTTTTTTGTCCGCAAAATATGAGTCAACGCGGAATGAACCCGAAAAACAATCACCAATCTCAAGATTTTTGACTTATGATGATGGTAAATATATTATTATGGCTGTAGTTTTCGGGTATCGATCGTGTGTCCTGCAGGTCTGAAGTGTCTCTTGCTAGGTTACGGTGTTATATCGGTCGGGCTGCAATTCCTCTTGGTTTCAAACTTGGTGTCACCATGGCAACGAGTGTCGTTGCGGGAGTGGAGGGTAGGGTCGCCTGCCGCGGGAGATACGAAGGAGAGTCGCTAAGGGAAGCCATGACGACCGCCACCAACATGACGATGGTGATGACAGAGTGATGGGAGCTTCAGGGCCGGCCGTGTCTCGTGGCGTTTGAGGACAGGCTGATTCCCCTTCGCCTTCGATATCTCTTGTTTCCTTTCAAGGAATTCAATTGTCATAGCTCGTTGGTGTTCAAGTTGAAATCTTTCTGCTTGCCAGGGTGTCTACTGGTCAAAAAAGCTCGGGAAATCTGGAAAACATTGGGAATATCCTTATGTATTAGAAACGTTACTAGGGCATATTGTCGAAGTAGAAATAGCCACCTAAGGCATAACATTATTTAAGAGTGATCGTCGCTGCTTTCCTTATTATATCTTCCTGCCAGAGGCTAATTTAGGGGGGTGTTCATAGGAGTCATGACTTTGCTGCCTCATGATTTGGTCATGACCCCTATGAACAACCCCCCAAAATGTTTATTAAATTATTTTAAATTTTCTCTCTTCCTGGGGACAATTCCATACTCCTCGGACCCAGATCATTACCCCTCAAAACCCAAATTTAATGCTAAATCCTCCCCTGACATGATATGAAGCTATATAGTGGCTTCAGTAGTTTGTACATACATTAGGCAAGTGTGGATTTGGATATTAGACTCTGTTTCTCATTTTCAGCTAAATCTAGATTGATTCAATGACGGGGGATATAAATCCCTCCATTTAAAAGCACGAAATAGCTATTTTGCGCGAGATAACCGCAGAATTGACAGCAACGTACCATAAAGGCACTTAAAATGCTAAAATTCCACTAACATGCATCGTGCGCTTCTACCGACGAGGCTTTGTGGGGGCTCTATTACCTCGGTGAAAAGCGACGCTGTGGAACAGTCGCGATATCTGGTTCCGTTCCTCAAGCATGGCCATGGTTCACTTTGAATGTTCACCACACACTTTGGTGGGGAAGAATTTGCTCTTTCATTTCGTGATATTATTGGCTTGCATACGTGCTTGAGGGAATATAACATATGAGGAGTTGAGAAGCCAAGAGGTAGAAATGATTTTTTCTCAACAGAGTAAGGTAAAGTTAATTGTAAGAATAAATACACAAAAACTTGGTTGCCTAGGTAAACGACAGGGTCTCTGTTCTGTGCTGACATCGAGTGGAAAATCGAATGCACTACTAAGTATCTATATCTTGTATGATGTTAGGCAGGATGTGGGGGAAGTTCGTAATCCATTCATCCAATTTCCATTGAACATTTCATTGACGAATGAAAATCTTTTTCATTCTCCCTCGCCATTACTGGCGATACAATATCAAGAACATATACTCTAGAACATAGAATAGAGATTCTTCCATGAGATGTTAAAAGACATTCCCAGCCGCCCCCCCCCCCCTTTTATCGACACATCTGAGTTTGGACCCTAGATTCCCAACCGTCGCAGTTGACCCCGAAAAAATTCGTTAGGATATCCAAAGGTTTTTTAAATTTCGTACAAACCCTTTCTGCACCCCACCCCCTATTTCACACCATAGAAGAACAATAGAATAAAGACACGGGGTCAACTACCCAGGAGAGAAGAAGATCATCTGGACGAGGACTCCATCCGGACGACCACAACGCGAAAGAAGACAGTGAAGGTGTGCGTGGTACCCTCACCCATCCTGGAACCTTTCTTTCCTCCCCTCCCCCACCCTGTTCCTCCTCAGAGACCCTAAAAACGACCCCTCTCCCCCACAGCCTTCAATATCATCACTTCTCGTCACCCAAACCCCATCCCCCACCGTACTCCCTCCATTCAACCACCAAGATACATATATGGAGGAACTTTTTAAGACCCTTTCACACTTGATAATGTCGTTTGTAACGACGAAACGCTTTGTGTAAGAATAAAACTATAAGTGGAAATATTGTAATGTATCATTTTAATAATACTAAGTATCTAATTGATCTCGTTTGTATTCCATACCTGATTTCTGTACCTAACTCTGTGTAGAAAAAAGAAATCACTTGTACCCCTTCGCTTCTCACCCACTCATATGAGGTCGAAAGTCTGCACATTGTTGTGTAGCCCCACACAAGACCAAGGATGGTACATCAGCCTTAGCAACACCCACCCCCTTCAACCTTTCATCCTCCTCCCATCTTTCCCTCTTCATTTGTTTTTTCGCGAGTCACTCCAGTGCCTCTCCTCTCTCGATAGAAATGGGCATCGTCCTATCGAAAGTTAGAGCAAACAGTGCTCCTTTATATTTTTATTTATCACTATCTAATCAAGTGTTTTTGCGTGCCTCTCTTAGGGTAACAAGGAGATCGTATCAATCAATTAGACTTCATTTATTCCCGGCGAATGGTGGCAGTAAATTCTTCTCGGGATATCATCCACGTAATCTTCTCAATCTCCATCGCTGCCGACGATTGGCCCTCATGATGATGGAAAAGGATTTCGTCGAAACGTTGGCAGCGATGGAGATTACCCGGATGAAATACCCCGAAGAATTTACTGCCATATCAATCAATCGTTTGCTATGTACGTTTTCGGGCTTTCGACAGAAGTAGCGTACTTCCTTAATTAGTGTACTTGTGTAAGCTACAGTGTGGTACTATGTCCTCGTCGAGGAGGCGGTCCTCTTTAATCCTGAGGCCGAGAGGAATTGGAGGAACTTTCCCTTTGAGAGTGAGTTGAAATGGCGTCGTAATCCGGGTCGCCTTGCCGCTACCACACTTCTCCATCCTCATCTGGTAAAAAACCCCATCAAAAGAGCCCCGAACGTGGGTGGCAAAAAAAAAACAATAAAGAAAAGCTGACGAAAAAAACAAGGAGGAGGGTTAAGGGATGCTACTTGGAGCATGTGGCTTGAAAAATCGGCGAAAGTGACCCGTCTGTCGCGATATAATATTTCTTTCTCCGGAGTAGCGATGAGGGTTTACTGGGGTCTTGGGACAAGGGATCAAAAACAAAAAAGAAAGGGATCGTAGTTCTCAAGGATGCTCCTCTTGACGACGGGTTATGTTTTTCATTTGTTCCCGTATGGTCCGTGGTCGTCAAAGGCCATATGCCATGCCATTCTCTGCTTCCCTTATCGCTGCTATAAACGAGCGATAAATGCCAGCGGCTCAAGGTACTTTGACGGATCGGGTTTTCCGTTCGCATATCGGCCATCTAAGAAAGAAGAGGAGATAAATGCGAAAATTCACTCGTAAATTCTTTTATCGGGCCAAGTCGCACATTTGATCGACCCATATAGGAGGAAATATGCCGATGAGGATCGGCAATCTGTCGTCCAAAACGTGAAGTCACTGACGTGATGTCAAAATGATAACAGTAGGTATAAGCTTTTTAAACCCATCTGGTGACAGTTTCTTGTTATCCTTAGAATTTTCAGTCGTCGAAAAGGTATTGATCGACCAATAGGAAAATTACATGACAAAGTTGTGAAACTTCACCTTACGATGTGATGCTGACCTTGAAATCATTGATCGCTGGAGGTAGAATTGATCAAATCAAGGTTTGGCCATTGCTTGCAAGTTCGCGCTCATCAAGAATGAACCCTTTCATGTCTGAATAGGGAAATTGCATACTTTTTATAAACAGTATGCTGATATACTACAGTAAACACTTAGTACCGCAATATACTTTTTTCCGCTTAAAATTTAGTTTATACCCTAGAAAATGACTCCCAAAAGCCGCCCGAGTTTCGCGGGCTAAAAAATACCGCCCCCACTAATCTTTGGCTGTGACGTCATAGTTCAGTACGAGTCCAAGATCCAAGCCCAGTAACTGCAGGTTTGGAAGAGCCACGTTGCGTTTAAAGGAGAACGTGGGTGAAATAAGGAAAAATTACAAGTGGTGCATTGTTCCTCTGTGCCATAACACCCCAGAAAAAATTTTCGTCTGCATTCCCACGGAGGAAATTAGGAGAAAAGCCTCGATGCAAGCCGTCTGTCGGGATGAGCGTTACGGAAAAATAAGAGTATAATAAACGGAATGATAAACCCGTGTGCTATGTGAGCGAAGATAACTTTAATATAAATAATATTTCCATATTTCATTGACTGAATAACTTGAAACTGAGATTTTTTGATAATTCGGCCGCCGTAGAATAAAAACTCAACTTCCGAACAAAAATCGAGATAGGTGTTTCTCGATGGTTACGATGGACTCAAATTATTAAGGCACTTGTTCAATTTCAGTTACGGAAGGACATAGAAAATTCCATGATGTTTAAAATCAAGGGAGGAAATATGAAAATATAGAGCAACGTTGATCCTCATGCATTCGAGTGCCAGCCAACAAGACAGCGTTTTCTTCTACTGTCTGCGTCAAAATGATGTGCCGCTGTACTTTGCAAATTTATATCCTGGCTTCACTACATGCTATAAAAATGAACTATACGTAATTTTAAAGGAAATTTTATCCTAAATTCTGATTTATTTTATTACAAAAAAATTGAAAAATGTAGACACGGTCTGTGCAATAAATGACTCCGCGCACCGAAAAATTAGCCGTTTTGTCAACTTCATGAACTTTGCAACTCAACCTAAGGAAAACTACTACGTCTACAGCATTCATCTTCCACATTAATTTACACTCATCAGTGCGGATTAATAAAATGGCTTTTGGGTATTTTTAGAACTTATATTTTGTTATAAATTAATGAAAATATTTAAACATTATCTTGTCCCATAGTTTACCCCGAAAGATAAAGGAAGTTGTAGATGGAAAAAGAATGGAATCCAGAGGTGGTCACAAAAAATGAATCGCAGCATTTTTGATTTTATTCTGCGCCGTTGCTTGCTTTTCAAAAAAAAGTTGAGTCACAAAAGAGGAATGTTCCGCGGCCTTTGATTTGGAAATTATGGAGATAAGAATGGACATGTGTGGATCAGCAATTTCCATTTAGTTGGTTGTCAGGATAAACCAAGGATCCACTTAAAGGTTGTCAGGCCATCGTATAAAGATAGGACTGATGTGCACCACGGGGGAAATGGTGTGTTTGAGGGAAAGTCAAACCCAAAGTTGCCCAAAGAATGTGCAGTTCTATGTTGCTCTTTCCCCAGTTAAAACCAAATAGATATTGGATTGGGATGATATTTTCACCACGGGTTCCAGTGATAGTGAGAGTGCAGGTGATCACGGTCATCGTCGAAAGTCATCCCTCTAGGATTTCCGATACGGAATTTTTAAGTGACAACCGATCGCAATGACGATGAGCTCGCCTTTAGAGAAGGTTTCAGATATATCGTGAGAAAAGCTCCCAAAATGTATTAAAGACTCTGTTTGGAAAACATGCACATTTTAATGCTATTTTAGGAAGTATTTCATTTCAAAAGTAACTTATTAACACCTGAAGACGTTGTGTTTATTATATTGATCGAAGTGCGATTGACCGATTCTTTCTGCAGAATAGGAAGTGGCTTCGGGGTTTTTGAGTCACAAGATGGTAGATTGTGTTGGAAGTTCGTTTATATTATCGCTACTAAATTGAAACATTAATAGTCTGGCTTCCTCAGAGCTTCCTGTCGCCCTCCAGGCAAGGTATTTTTAAGTTGAAAGTATCATCGACAGCTTCGAGGTGGAAATAAGTTCACCATAAGACTCTACCGGACTGCCAAAAGAATACACATTTCACATGAGTATACGCTTTCGCCAATATTATACGCAAGTCTCACCTCGTTATGAACTATAAAACATTACAGATGCACATCAGCTACCTTTCCATTTCTCGGCATCGACTTTCCGAGCCGACGAAGTCTACAGTTTCACTAAAATACCCTGTTATCATGATGGAATCAGTAACAGGAAGCTTGCTAGGATCAGCCTAAGAATAACCATATGCCTTCATCTTTACGCAATCTATCGCTTTCAATGGAGGAGAAATAGATCAAATAATAGCCCTGAAGTCACAATGAACAACTCCGATAAGTCTGCACTTCAATAAATGAATCATAACCACGCCGTCGCATGTATAAGTATGCAACCTATACTATGGCCGTGCCGCCGTCTCTCCTCGTACTGAACTATGACGTCACTTTTCTACCAGCCTATCATCGGGCGTTTTCGCTTCTCACTTGCATTTGAAAATTCTCGTGAACTTTGATGCATTAAATATCGCAAACCACGTCATAAAATAATAAAAAAAACTTTCACCGAGGTATGCTAACATATATTTTTATATAATTTTGGGGCTATTTATTATATCTGAAATATATGCAAGTTCCCTATTCACGGAAACACTATCTCGGTTTTCTGTTATATCAATTGAAAAGTTCCCAATTCATCGGTACAAAATCCATAGCTACGAAATAAATAGGCGATTGCTAGTCAAAAGTGTACGCAAATGGTGTCTTCCCTGCTTTTGGAATTTACTTCCAGTCTCTACTTAACGAAAATAGCAGAGGTTTTACAACACTTTTAGCTTTTATGTAATTATGACAAAGTATGCATATGAATCTGCATTCATATATATTCGTTCTTTGATATTTTTTTACTCTGATATCTGTTCATGAAGAAGGTCTTGAGAAATAATCGTTCAAATTGGAGCTACCATTTTCCGAACGTTTTTTCATACAAATCCATATAGTAATAGTTATAATTCTATGATGAATTACCTATGATACTAATGAAACGTGGGAATATTTTTCCTGTCCTCACAAGTTTATTTGAATGCAGCCGATTGCTTAGTTACCAAGATAAGTTCTCAAAGTTGACTACATTCACTTGTTGTCAGGGCAACATTAGTCTCGTAGTTTAGCGTTCACTTTTTGTGCGGAAAAGCTGCCGCAGGTGCCGAAACAGTCGGAAAAACCGCAGTCTCCTAGCATCCCCATTTCTGCCCACCGTAGTTATATTGCTACATCCCACCGTTCTGAGCATATGGGGAGTAAAGTTAAAGTATGTTTTCTCACTCCTTTTAGTTGCTGAACTGTCACAAATATGTTGTTGAAGCTTTCGGTAGATAAATCCACTTTAAGTTTATTTTTTAAGTCGGTCGAAATAACCCCACTGATGGAAAGAGACGGGTGCGAAATGAAAATTCAATATAAACGCCAATTGTCTGTAAGTATGTAAGTGTTATACACCTCTGTGACCTTTGACCCTCTTTATGACTTTCAGAGATCAAAACAATCTGCTATACGGATCTATGAACTGAAAAACCGACTTTGGCACCCTTTAAAACATATGGTTCGACACGTTGGTCGTCATGATGGCCCGACGTTTAACTCTATGACCTTTGACCCCTATTGTGACCCTCGGAGGTCAAAAATCAACAATACGGATCTATGAACTGCCTAACCGACTTTGGAACCCTTCCAAACCTATGGTTTGACACGTTGGTTGTCATGATGGCCCGACGTTTAACCCTATGACCTTTGACCCCCATTGTGACCCTCGGAGGTCAATAAGTGAATAATATGGGTATTTGGACAATACCAATGACTTCAACACCCTATAAAACCCATGGATCGACACCTTTGTTGGTGTGCTATTCTTTTTGTCACCCTTATGACCTTGACGGTGACCTTACTGGGTCAACGGTTGAATTTTCATTAATAAAAGTGTTATTTTCGGGTTTCTCGTGTCCGAAAACCTAAGAATTGACATATTGGCCAATAAAATTCAGACATTTTTCTATCTCGATTTTTTTAACATTGAAACCCCATAAGGCAAATTCAAATTTTTGGTTTGGACCCAAATTGTGAGGTCAAAAGGTCCAAATTGTAAAATTTTGCTTACACTCAACAAGAATAAGGACATTTCCCCATAAGTGTGCCAATTTTCATGAATATTGCTCGATGTAAAGTTACTAAAATTACAGGTCAAAAATGACACACGACCCTTGGGACAGTCTGTAGAAGTAAACAGAGATTTTTTTGACAGTGCCCTCCAAAGATTTCGATAAGTACTTTCAATACGTCATGAGGTGGCTCCCAGTAAATGTATTCACATTAATAAATTTTACTGTAGTATATTTTTATCGACCAAAATCACATCTAAACAGCATTCGGATCGCATCCATTCCGGGGACATGAGCATGAACTTGTGGACACCTTCCTAAACTACATTGGCACATGATTTTTGATTAGATATAGCATTTAAGTTAGCATCCATCGCTGGCAAGATCTAGCAGTTAGCCTCCTAAAGTTTCGTATTGAATTTTCCTGTCTACCGCGCGTATCCATTGGTGGTTACTTTTGAAGACGAGCTTTCACTTTCGCACTGAATGTAATTAATTACTTGCCCGAAATTGAACGGTTCCGTACCTTCAGTCAAAGGCTGCCAACCAGCATCAATATTTGTTAAAAGCCTATAAGGCCTATAAAAGCCTATAAAAGTTAAAGTTAATGAGGTTTGGGTAAACCTAAAAAATACTCGAAACTTAAAAACTTTAGGTAAACTTAAAACTCAAAACTTTAGGTTTAGGTAAACCTAATGCCACTCTGAGCAGAGTGATTGTTAAGTATAAGGATCAGATAGACCAATTGGATAGATCTGGAGTATATTCATTGAAATGCAGCGATTGCAATGGTGTATACGTGGGGCAGACAGGAAGAAGCTTTGAGTCAGGAAGAAAGAACATTTAAGCGCTCACAAAAATAACAAAGACGATAAAAGTAATTTTGCTAGACACTTAATATGCAACTGCCATAGGAGCGATTTTAAAACGAATATTATAAATTTATGCAATGATTGCCGTGATTTGGACTCTAGAAACAGTTAGAAATTTTATACAACATTGAAAGTCAGGACTCAGATAAATGATTATCTTTACCCTTCATTTTTCGCTATTCTGGCGTCCGTTTTAAAATTCATCTCTTCCTCCGTTAGGTAACTAGGTTACAGTAATTAGATAAATAGATCATAATTTACGCCTAAAGGTGATGATAATTCATCGAAACCCAGGTCGCATTATGTAGAAAACAGTGGTATAAGTAATAGTGTAATATCCAAGAAAACTTAAGTCGAATATGGCTTAGGTTTAAATCTTAGGTTTTATTTGTTTCACTGCGAACTAGTGGAACACATTTTAAGTTTTAAATTGATACCACGACCCCGGTGCTAGTGGAATACCTCTTAACATTGTTTTGTATACATGTTTTATTGTTTAAGATTCATCAATTCATTGTTGAATACTAGTAATTTCACTCGGAGGTAGAGTATGAAAAGCTGCTGACACAATTTATACTTAACTGAGGTAGTTAGATCTATTTATGCATTGCAATGGTTTTCATCGAGTTTCCTTATTAAATTCCTGCGCTGCTCCATTTCAACAGCTATCTTCATTTGCCCTCTCTTCATGAATTTGATTGGTATCGAATCATTTAGCTTCCCATTCGACGTGGAGGTGAAGTGGCAGGTTAGCCATCCATTTCCACCGATTATTCCCCATTTTTATCTTAAAAAGTTTATTTCAAACGAGATTGCCTATACATTACCTTTCATTTCATTTTAAACGAGTTTAGATTAATTGCTGGAGATATTAATCGCAGAATAGCAAAAGGCGTACCGTTGCAAAGTCAACCGCAAATGCTCATTAAGGACAGAAATTCCACTGAGGAAATATCATTTGCATAGACCAGAATTTGAACCCAAATCTCCTGGATCCTCGTCAGGTTTTCTGCAGCTTCAACTACCTAGATATACCGCCCTGTCTGTATATCTATTTGCTCGCCTCTTGATAATGACCAGAAAAGGTCGAAACCGGTTGAGTTTTTAAAAAAATAAATACTGTGTGGAATACAACTAACAATAAGTTTACTTTTTAATCTACCTAAATATCTTCTTCCTCTTGATACTCGGGATATCTGGGTTGGGATAACTGTTAAGATATATGATTTATGTGCTCCGTGGAATTTGGTAGCATAAAGTTCTCCCCTGTCAGCACTCATTCTGCTAATACCAACCCTAAATGAGTCATCTATTTCTTCTGATTACTCTTTATACTTGTGGCCCCTTTTTTTTATCGATTCTCTCTTCTTTCTTTCATTGCTGAGACAAACTTAGTTTCCTCATTTTAAAGTCATCAAGTGTTCTTTCGAAAGTTTAGACAATGAGTTCAGCACCTTAATTTTTGCAGCACCTTAAAAGATTTTTTTTCTGAACCCCCGCCTCAAATCGCATTTTTTTTCAATAATCCCTTTAAAAGGACGCTATTTGGATGCCTAGGGTACCAAAACCTGATATTAGTATCCTCATTTTCATGAAAGCTGGAAAGGAAAATAATTAACGCGGTTTTATATTTTAAGAGGACAAACAGGTTTGCGGAAGTTTTATTGCTACATTCGGAAATAGCTTTGTTGGCAGTCATTTTTATTACTTTAGAAATTTTGCGGTGCTAGCAAAGAACTTTCTGAAAGCTAGAACCCAAACAGGCTTGCATAAATATACATTTTTCGGAATACATTGCTAGAAATCCGAGCGAATAGTATTTTTTTCTCGTTTTTTTAAAGCTTGAATTTCTCCTAAGCGATATTAAAATTGGGCAGGGCTGAATTATTTCTTTTTTTTCTCATCATCACCTTTGAAATGTGTTCACTCATCCGATGATGTGACTTTTTATTCGAATAGTTGAAAGATTTCAATTGCGGAGTGGAGCATCAGGAAGTTCTAGTAAATACTCGTAATCTCCATCAGTGATGAACGTAAGCTTTGCCACGAATGTTGGGCAGATTCCTAATATTTCACTCTAACCCAAATATCCAGTTCCGCCCCAAGAAATCTCTCCGATTGCTAGAATCTACCGCTCCCTCGCCGGAGGTTCGGAGTATCAAGCGGGGGAGAGGCAAGTGGTGGTGTACGATAAAATCCTTATGATTCCTCCTTTTCCCCTCAAGGCGACGCATCACCACCGTGCCGCCGGTCTTTTCTCATGTCCTAGTTTCAAACTTACGTCATCACAGTGAAATATTCAGGGTATAAATAGATAGCAGAGATTTGTCAACATTTGCCTGTATCCGTGATATAAATAAATTCTTATGAGTTAATACCCAGGAGAAGTTTTCAATATCTGGAAAAACCGACAAATTTGAATCGAGTCTACCTCATATTCCCCGGAAAGTTCTCTTTACTTGTTTAAGAGGATTTGAATCGATGTGACGGTTGACAAAGTCTTTTTTAGTATCTCCGATTTGCAAGAATTTACATGAAATTTGTCTTACGATTTGCTACCCTATGACATCATCATAAAAATCTGCACCTAAAAAGTTAATTATTAAAGCGAATGCTTGTTTAAGCTTTTTGAGCTCCGAGTACCCAATTCCTTCCAAGCCCTGAAACCACGATTCCTTGAAGTTTTTAAGTTATGCGAATATACTTAACTATTAAGGCATCCTCGATTTATTAAAATTTTAAATGAATATTAGGTAGAATCTCGTCAAAATTCACCTGTGTCAGAAATTTTCAAGTGTTTTCCCCAGTATTTTTTCAGATAAAGTTATGAATATTATGAATACAGGCAATTAATAAATATATCAGAGATGGAATTCATCGAGAAAAATCATTTGGCTTATTCAGGATTCGAATCTCCAAATAGCCGTTCTGGTATATTACCAGTTACAACTAGCACCTGCTTTTATCAGTATAGTTCTAAACTCATAGTTTGATTGCGAACTAGGCTTGTCACCGGCTTGATTGCGGAAAGATTTTACGTTAAATGCAGCGTTAAAAATATAAAAAAATGCAATGTACTCCGGTGTGAAGTTCGTCCCTCCCTCATGACTTCAGTTCCAAAGAGTTCATAAATCTTCATTCAGTTCAAAGCCCTTTACACTTGAAAATGAGTTTTTCCCGATGCACCACTGTTCTGTTTGTAATTTCCACTGCCAATAATGCATGATGGTTTAAAATTTACTTATTCCAGAAATTAACCAAGGGTTTTATATTCACTCATTTTTCTCCGCTTCTTGATCCAAGCATTTAATTAAAAAGCCTACATAATTTGAATTAAGCATGGTATCCTCAGTGTGTATCAATCATTTCATTATCCGCCTCTCCCCGCTTATATCCGTACATTAATTAACGTAGCTAGGTTGTGTGCCAGGCTTGAAACTTGGCTGCTTGCGGAATTTTTTTACGTAAGCTCCAGCGTTAATCACGAAACTTCTGCAGGTGTTTGGAGGCCTTGTCTTTTTCTTCCAGGAATAACACAGACGTTCAATCCTATCTATCCCTTTATGATTTCTGAGGCTGAAAATTTCAAGAGTTAAACTTAAATAAAAAACATAATATCTACCTCTGTGCGTATAGTTCGTTCCTATCCCATTACGTTCGGTTGGTGAGTCTCGCTTCAGTTCCTAGTTGGGTTTTAAGTTAAGTTGTACGTTGAACATACCCATCGCATGGATTTCGAAATTTCAATCATCAAGTCTGCGAGGTGATTGTGTTGCCCGTTAATTTCTTCCTGGAACTGCTCCGGCGCTTCATATTCAATATTAACACGCTCCGTTCCTAAGCGATCATAACGGAAATCAGTCATTTTGTTTGCATGATGATCGCAGAGGCATGTTTTTCCCATCCAGCAATGATCCTCAAACTTCCTTTCCCATTTTTTCGGCCAAAATAATCACAAAAATTCATAAAATATTCACCAATGGAATTGCTACAGATTAATACAGAGCATACCTACTGATTGATGCCGAGCTTGCATTACATTTTGGGCAAAAAAACTTATTCTATACTCAGTTGCAAACGCTTTTGATTGAAAACCGGAGTGAATGCAGAATTCTAAATTCGGCATTAATTGCATTTAATCATCGAGTCCACACGATTGCTTGTTTCTTCTCGTAGTCAACCAAACGTTTTCCATTCCCCATTTTCTTGACCCAAGCGTTGAAACTTACGACTAATGTCGAGCAAACAAAATACGGTTCCCACGTGAGTGTATGGATTTATTTACCACCACGGAATTGGAGTTGCAAACCCTTGATTAAAATCTGGGGTAAATGCGGAATATTTCAACCACAGAATCTGAGTTAATTGAAAAATACCTATTAGAACGATTCTTTCCCATTGAATACCTGATGGTGGTATACTTATTTTGCATTTTTTGCCTTTGGACAATAAACAATATTTAAACTGAAAGAGCATACGACCAACAAGGCAGAGGTTGGACTCAAAGACGATTGATTGAGTGAATTTCGTACTTAGCACCCCTGTTAAAAATACCCTGCACCCCTGAGTAAAAATCTTTTCCGTCGGAATAGGCATATGTGTTAAACAGAAGGAGACTATGGAGTGGAGTGAAGAATCAGAAGTCGGGTTTATAGATATGTTTTCATTTTCTTTGAGAAAGCGCGGATATGACAGTTTTCTGATGATGCCCTGAGTCCTAGTGATAAGTTAATGAGCAACTCGTAATCAGCCTGAAATATATAAGCTTATTAAATTAAAGACTTCTTAAAACTATAAAAAAATTGTTTTTGGACGTCCCTACTTCGGGCTGAGTGGTGCGCCGGTACAGCAGTTTGGTTGTATTCAGAACAGGCAGGCCGTTTCACCTCCGGAAAATAACCGGTGTATCCGTTTTTCCCCCAAAAAGGATCTAAGCCTCCAAAAGTGTTTTTTCCCAAAATTGTTATGGACATCATATAGGATATACTTAATCGAAATTTTCATTTCTGTATCGCCAGTAGTTTTCTTTTCCCATATAAAGTACTGGTTAACTGTAATATGGTGGCACCCACTCCAGATACAGTTTCTCGCAAAAAAATCCTTCCGTAATTTGCCTGATTGGATTGATCTGGGATTGCAATATTCAAAATTGAATCTCCCGAAGTTTACCTGTGTAATTAAACTAAATGCATTCATTAGTGGGGTAAATGCGACCCCAAATTTGATTTCTTAATTTGAATTCCATTATGGTATCGCCAATTTTTTGTACTTAACAATTAAAAGGAAACAATAATGGGGTGAAGTCAACCCCAATGTTCTGTATAAAGTATCCTTCTTAAATACCTCTTGTAAGTTTTTGGAATATCTAAAAAATCGCGTTTTTTCTCTTCAGTATTTACCATTTTTACGTAAAATATACGTAAATGTAACACTATTCTAGTAATTATTGATCGCAAATATCCGTCGTTAATGCGATCATCCCTGATATTTGTGTCTAATATTGTAGCAAAAATTACTTTTCAAATGTCCCTTGTCTGAAATTTCCTCTCCAGAATTAAGTTTTTCTTAGGATCTTGCCAATAAAAGTCGAGTAAGCAAAATAAACGATTCCTTAGAAAAGAAAAAAAGAAAAAAAACAATTCGGTCTAATGAAAAGGTTTACCTTCGCAAGCGGTTTTTTTTTCAGAACTATTAACCGGTTCGGAGTTTCCCGAGCCGCACAGCCGGAACCCTACTGGTCCGTCCTCCATAGATGCTCCGTTGCGATGGAGAGAGTCGTGGTTCGACCGAGTGGCATGGTGATCTGCTCCCCCCCCCTCTTTCCCTTCCCTGCGCTCGCCGTGCCAATTTCTCCCCGAAATCCAATGGTCGCCCTCTCTCTCTCCTGCTATGAACTTGGCCCATGTTCCCCAAAGTGGTATGAATATTCTGGGCCATGCGAGGAGAGTGGAGAATATAGTTTATTGATCCCCTCTGCAGAAGCCGGAGCTGTTGATCGCGGGTGTATTTGCTTGGCATCTCACGGACTGTATATTATCGCGCGTGTCTTAATGTTATCTAGGCCATTAAAGTCCCACGCCGGAAATACATTCATTTTTTTTAGCATCTCTCTGCTTTGAAAAAGAATTCAATGCTCTGTATTCTCATCGCATTCACAAATATTCTGCATATTTTTTTAAAGGTAAACTTGAACTGTGTTATTTTTGCCGACAAAAAAAACCTTTTGTTGGCCTATAAAGGCTGTTCACTAGCTTTTACTTAGTAAAAAAATTCTTTGCTCTTTATTCTTATTCCTTTTTCGCGTGGTATTCCCTGTCATGATCCACCGTGCATAAATTCACACTTATGTGCGATTTTTAACGGCATTGGGATATTTTTACGCGATAACAGAATACTGAAAATTGTACCTAAAAATTTAGGCACCAGCTGAGTTTCGATTAATCATACCATGCTACCTTGTTTACCAATATTTAGAGTGTCGCTGCGACTTCATGTGGCTTTGAAAGCTCTCCGTAGAGCGAGGAATGAAGGCAAGGACATCAAGAAAAAATCAGCAATAAATTATCCTCAGGAGGTACTAGCGTGGGAGTTGCCATCCGTATTAAAAAGATTTATTATTTGCAATTAAATCGCATGCGTCCTGGAAAATAATAGCGTTGAGATTGGATAAATTAACGAGAAAATGATCGTGGTTTGTGGTCGATTTCGACTGAAGGAGAAAATTAGCATGGAACATCGGACAGCGGAGTGTCGTAGTCGTGTTTTTCATTTGATATTCATCCGTGTTTTGTTAACTCTAATTCTGGATAACTACTGGAAGAAGATGTATCGGGATTTAATACAATACAAAACCTATGAAAAATCGAAGCACTGCATGAAACAAGTGACTTTGCACGTAGTCACGCGCACGGGTGCCAATTTATATCCACCAACGATGAAGATCGCCATGAGAACAATAATCGGATCCCGGTTAAGCCAAATATATATTTTTCATAATGAGCTTCATCCTTGGTGTATGTAATATATATGTGAAAAATCCCTTTGATATGGAATAGAATGCAGAAGTAAACCCCAGGAAAGACAACAAGGCAGCTAAGAAACCACTCATATCAATTTCAAATTTGTGTTCGCGCCAGTTTGCGGTTAGACTTTCATAAGGATGATAGATGCCGTCCAAATATTTTTTCTATTAACACTCTAAAGCTGCACAATTATTTTTTTTGCTAAATAAAATTTATTGGTTATTTTTGTAACCTAGGCCGATTATAATCGGACATAGTCGAACGGCGAACTTTGTTAGAGGCACATATTTAGTATATCGATTTCCTTCTGATCTCTTTTTATGGTGACGTTTGCATCTTTTCATCAATGTCATAATGGCAAATTGTCGCAAATATGCCGTGAAACAATTCGTTTTTTCTATGAAATTTTTCATACCCTTCCAAACGAGTGCAGCTCAGGGTTTCCGGCGGTTGTAGTAATATTGACCTGGAGTCGTCGTCGCGACTCCATATAGCTCTTCCCTCTTTCCGTAGTGTGATGGATAAATAATTCGGTCAGAGTCGGACTGCAAATTCTGCCCGTGGCACACATCCCCACCTGAACGTATACACGTGTTGATTTGCTTCTCTCTATCTCCTTTTATTTCCCTATATATACATCGGCTATCGGCTGCCCTAATTACTTCTGAACTTCGGAGATGTATTCTCAGGGCACACCCGGGGTTGCTTTGGGGCAATGCGTTGCAATGTATTTCCCAATCAATGTCATGGAAATTGTTTTGGCTATTCGCTGTCTGTGGGAGTGGCTTTGGGGAATTTGTCGTAGAATAATAATAAAGTGACCGAAACTGTAATTATCTAACGCGTGCATTTTACTCTGGCTCTCTCATAAATCTTTCAGCTCCGTTTCTGATTGTTTGATTAGTCCATCAATTTGTAATTAGATAAGCTTATGAATCATAAATCGTATTTTTTATGATTGCTCGCTGAATTAGTTATTCCTTGAACTCTTCATTTAGGTTTTGATAAAAATTGATGAGGTTCCAACACAATAATGTTATTAATCAAGGCAGAGATTGCAGCAATTCCATGCTGTCATCAGGTAAAGTGATGGAATCTATTCGTGATCTATAATTGTTGTTTTTTTTTGATTGAATCATTGGTATTTTTGCTCTAACGTTCCAAACAACCACTCTGCTAATTTTTCAATGGTTTCTTTTATTCACTTGGCCTTGTGGTAGTTTTAATTTTTTCCTCTAATTTTGCACATTATTGATATTACATATAGTATTCCTAGTCACAAATAACTTACAGAATATACTGGTATCATAACCACAGGAAAATCACAGAAAAATAATATCAACCATAGTGGATTAGTTACTTAGATTACCTTATTAGAAAATACTGATTAGAGCTATAATTTGATGCTGATTTTGATGCACAAAAAGATACTTTTCACTGTTCATCCCAAAACTTCTCAGTAGAGTATTGGTGTAGATGTTGGTCACTCGATTTGTCGTACCATTTTTAGGTTGCTTTATATATCAGCAAAAACGGGGCTAAAATCATTAAAAATGCAAAGTTGATTGATTTGAGGTCACTGGAGTAGGAAGAAGTTTCTTGGCTTTGCATTTGGGGAATGAATGTATGTCAATGTAGCTATTTGATTTGCTGATGCAGGTGGAAAATTTCATTATGAAAATAGCTCTACCGCTGCTTGGTACCTTCTCCCTTATTCAAAAGCAATTTCGGGGCTACGAGTCCCATCATTACTTTTCAAAATCAATTTACTGGTCTAGGATACCTCTCCTCCGATTTTATCTGTTAATTATTGCTGGGATCGCATTGCCGCGGTTGGTTTAAAGGTAACGTGGACCGCGAAAATTGGCAGAATTTCAATGGAACAATAGAACTACCCACTGTGAATCGTTTTTTCGTATCCCGTTCGCAAGCAATCACTTACTCTGGAGAAAAGATTTGTAGTTGACTCCAATGAAAATTTATCTCTGTCGCCACTTCTGGATAGTTGACCACATCACATAACCTGGGTAATTGAGAACGAAATTTATCATATATACATCATGTAAGAATAAATAACTATTCAAGTCTTTGCTGAAGGCGAACGCAAAACAAATGAAATCAGTTTTTTTGGAAATGTCACCCATTTATTTCTTTAAATGTTAAGATTTTTATATATGTCATCAATAATTAGAATAAAACAGTGGTAAATTTCGCGTAAGCAGGTATGTAGTACGCATATAATGCATTTTGTAATTTGGAACCAATTGAACCCCGAAATTTTGCGCACCCACGTCTGGAGTTTAAGATTCATTTTTCTTCATATCTTTTGAAATTCGGTCTCATTCTAAGTATATGGTGACAGAGTCATCCAGTTTCGCCGCAAGAAGAAATAAAAAGAGCCTGGGAAACATCGAGAGTAAAACTTCGAAATGCAAGTGCCGTTACGTCTACATTCGTTCGAAGCGTATTTTTTTAATTACTTTGACTATTTTTGCCGACTATTTTTTTAAAGCATTCAGAAAAGTCCTCGATTGCGTAGTTTCTAAAGTAGTGCAAAACTCTGTCGACTCATGCCAACAAATACAACTGATACTGAAAAAGGGAGCATAGATTATAGCAAAAGTGATATGGTAAAAATTGTCCACAGGGAAGGAAAAACATTTTATAGGAGAAATCGCTCGCAGTTATGATCAAATGAGCCAAAGAGGAAAATTCGTACACCCTTCCATAACATCTTGATCCAGAAACCTGGTTTGAAGGATTGCATTATATCTCTAGGTAAGGATATTGATCGCGTTGATTATTTATCTCAGATTTTTGATGAGTGAATGTTGCAGTATATTTTGCACTGGACAAATACGAAGCTTCAGGCTATAAAAAAGTATAAAAAGAATAGCAGGCCGGAGTTAAAAAAACGTTGGTTTTATGAAATTAAAAGCTTTCTTGATATTTTAGCTAACTCTACGATTTTATAAATCTAATGATAAAGACATTTGAAGAATATTTGTCACAGATGGCGCGGTCAGGGAAATTTTCCGATCAGTAATGGACAACGGTTTACTATACTTCTTACGAATCTCCATTTTGATAGCCGAGCAGATCGAATTACCCAATACAAAACTGACCCAGTAACTCCAATTTTTAAGTTATTTTGCTCTAGTAAAAAACTCCCAACGCTGCTATTTGTTGGCAACGGTAACTTCCATTGATAAAATATTAATTGCCTTCAGATGCCGACGCTGTTTCAAAATATATATTCCTAGCAATGATGATGCGTTTGAATGATGCCGAAACATTTATCTGTTTAACGCATATTTGTACGCAGGAAAATACGCAAATGGGATAGGTTTGCCAGACAAGCACAAAAAGCTATCAAAACCATCCCAGTCAGTTCTTCGTCTCTCTGAGACAATCATGGGGTCCCACAGAAATATCGGATAATTGGTTCACATCTATTGAACTGGTAGAATAATTAAAATTAAAAGGGCTGACGTACGTCGGTAGAGCCATGAACAATTAGAAGGGGTATTTCTTGTGATTTTTTGATTTTCCAAAGGGCCCGTAATGGGCTCTTCTCTTCACGGATTGTGTAATACCCCACGTCCCCAAAATAAATAAGGCTGTTTGCTTAGTTTTATCAATGCTTCACAGGGTAAGTGATGAATTTGAGTCGAGGAAACTAGAGGTAATTGCATTTAAAACGCGACTAAGGGTGGCGTAGATACTTCAGATAAAATGTGTTGTAGCTACACATCCGGCCGAAGGAGGAGGTTGCCAATGGCAGTATTTTTCAGAATATTAGATATTTCCTTTGTCAACTCCTTTGTGCTTCAGCAGTCGGCGAAAGATAAGACAAGATTTAATTTCATTAGAGTTGAAAGGTTTGAGAAGCGGGCAACTCATTGAAAAAACGGAAAACCTCTTTCTTATGTTTCCGATGCATAAAGCCTGTGTGTATGCTATTATGAAAAAATGTAATTTTGATCGCCTGCAGAATGCATCGAGAAAAGGAATAAGTGGGATAAATTTCATGCGCACTTATTATTTAGCCTTCCAAATTTTGCGTTTAAGGCTTTTTTTAAATCTTGCGAAATATTAATGCTTAAATACGATTGTGGAAGGTTATACGGGATTTCCACCGGGTCACGTTCTCCAACTCCATCTCGGCCGACGTTTCGATGGGCGAGTTGTCCATCGTCTTCAGGGCATCTGTGGATCAGGGCATCAGGGCATGTACAGTGGATTCGGGGGTCCCAGGGCGGGCCCCGCGAGGATACAACTCGAGGACCGGGAACCAAGTCTGAGACTTATACGCCCGTGCCTCTCGAGAGGGGAAGGACAGACAGGAAAAAGGAATGGAGGTATCGCCGCGATGAGAGCCCGACGACGCCTCCAGGGGAAGGACGGGGAAGGAAGGGAGAGGACGAAGAATCCGGCACCGTCACAAGGCGGGCAGGTCCTACCATCAGCGAAACCAAGCATACGCAATTAATATACTAACGATCTTGGAGGAGTATTCTATGAGGAAGAATAATCCAACGATCAAATCGTTAGATATCAGGGCATGTACAACTCGCACATCGAAACGTCGGCCGAGATGGAGTTGGAGAACCTGACCCAGTGGAAATCCCGTGTAACCTTCCACAATTCTATACGCTGGGAAAGCCTACGATCATTCTTAAATACGATAATAAAAACTAGAGTGCTTTTGACATCAGTTTTTTAATCCTGTTTCAAATAACAATTTTTACTAAAAACTCTGTTCGTATTGGGAATGCATAAAATTAAATGTAAGTTGTAGAATATTTAAGCAGTTAAATAAACATTAAACTAAGCAATAAAAATGATGTTTCGACATTATATGAATTTTTAATTTATTGCGATCTCTCAGACCGCACTTCACTGGTAGTGTAACAAGAATTGCACGTCACTGGTTAAGGGTCCGGGCACACGGACGGAATGTTGCGCTTGGAATGTCCTACAGACAACATCCGAGCAGGGATCGGGCAGTCACCGAAAGATCTGCCTCCGCCGGGATTTGAACCCGAGTCCACGGGGTGGGAAGTTAACACTCTACCCTCCACACCAACCTGATCACCATTGCAATGTTGCTAGAGCGGTGTGCGAGCAATACGGATCTCAATTCCTTACATCTTTAGATTGACCGATAAGTATATATTTCTGCTGCAAAGAATTGTAATATGTGGAGGTCCGAATGTACTGTTTTAACTACTTTGTAAACCAAAAATACTATGCTAAAAAATAGACCCATAGAATAGATTCAATTTTTCATTCAAGGGACGTTAATTATATTTTTTATACTTTTCCACCATTAATCAGAACCAAAAATATCACAGAAAGAACTGGAGGTTGATCATACCACTAGCAAAATTTTTTATTATCTAAAAATATATTTTGTTTAAAAATATCCGATGAGGATTCATGTTGGTGGCGATGGAAACCTCATTGATCCATCGCATTGTAAGTGATGATCGTAGTGATTGGTGTGTACTTTGATGGTTATGTTGAATATTACATATTGCTGACGCAAACAATCCAGCCTCAATCGGTGAAATCCTCGCTCAAATACTGAGGTTCAATGCGAAGCTACGTGTCCAACTCGCCAAAGCAAATATTTTCTCTTACGTATTGCAACTTACCCGTGTACGATAGGGTATTAATGAGGATGATACTGGATGTTTCCTGGATTAAGGTTTCCTGGAATTTATTAAGGAAAGATTCTCGTTCTCTCTCTCTCTCGGCCATAGCCACTTTTCGACTTCGCCGAAATTCTTCTTAGAAGTGAGGCTGAAAGGTTTCTGGCGTCTTTGCTAGGACCCGGTCTCATTCTGTGAAAGGACTTCCTAGAAAAACTGCTATTTTCAATGGCTACCTCGCTCCTTTCAAAATTTTACTTGGAATATTTTCCGTACCCTCTATATTTTTATTAGGTAAGTATGTAATAATTGTGACTTATTCCCATAGAAACCATATAATTGCGTAAAGGGTTTTAAGATTCCTGGTTTCAAAGATATTAATTCCATTTTAAATACCTTAAGGATATAAAAATCGAAAACTTATTTCAGCCAATAAGTAGCTCCACCCAACTCTGTTAAAACCTTTTCAAACTACAGCCACAATCGATACGTTTTACAGGTCTACTTATACTTGTATTTTTTTGATTTTATTTTCTAATGTTTGAATTAACGCGGCCAAATATACCCGTAGTAATTAATTGATTCGATTGAATTGATTGTCAGCATTATTTTTCATCTGGAAAAATTAAAATAGGAATCGACTAAAAAATAAATAAATACTGAACTAGGTAGATTTTTCTCTATTTTTGCTAAATTAAATGCAGATCCCAGCGTTAGTTGTTGAAATATGATGCCATCCATGTATTTGGAATTGTTGATAGGATTTTAATGCCAGGAATGTAAAATTTTGAAACTTATTTCGAAAATTGCAAGTATATGCTCTCCTTAACCCATTTGATGTGAACAGACAGATTTCTTACGGTACCTATTCTTGCTATTGATATATACACTATTTCCAATGCACTAAATTTTGCAGGGACTTGTATTTACCATTATTGCAATGTGAACGTTACTCTCTTGTTTTCGTCTTCCTGTCATTTATTAAGGGCCTCGCTTGTGAAAGTAGAGGGAAGAGCTTGAAATGTTTGTAGGATGAGAGATAGATGGATATAATTGAGGAGAGAGTCTTAACGATGAAACCAACAGAGAGGAGAGGGGGCAATTCCCAGAAATTGATCTGTTGGGGGAGGGGGTAACCATGGCGATGCCGAAAGACTGGAAATAACGCCAAGGAAGGACGAGGGTGCTTGAGTCATGCCAGACCATTCAACCATGCCATAAAGAGAAAGTATTCGTGAGATGATCATTGGGGCGGCATGGCTACCCCGTGAAAATATAAAATTGCTATTTCTCACGCGGACTCTTTTCTGATTGTCGTCATTGCGTCTGCCGGCGATCAACTAATTTATTTTGACTAATTGGGAAAAAGGAAGTTTTCCAATTCGTAGGCCATGGTTTTTTAAAAATCTCCCACTGAAAATAGCATAATGTTGGGCATTCATCTTGATGGCGAATTTACGAAAGGGAAGAATTGTAATACTCACATGAGAGCTTTTGGGTTTGTCCATTGTTTTGCGAATTATTGACTTTCTGCCAATGTTGCCAACCGAGAAATTGCTTCCTTGGTTCTTACCGGGAAGGTGGCGAGGGCGCAGGACCAATCGGCTGACCCACCGTGAGAAAGTGCGACTCGCGAACACCACGTTTGGGGAAAAGGTGGTTCGCGCAGCCGTGTTGGACGCTTGAATAACGGAAAATTGAATGAATTCTAGCTCTTATCATTTTTGTGACTTTTAATTGTAGAATAACACATATTTTTACTCATTCCGTCGGAGAAAAGTAATTATTATTGCATTTAGTGCTCAGGAGCGACCTCTAAATGTAAAAAAAATCGCTCTGATCTTTTCAGCATATTGATGCTGCTCCTCAAAGCATATTTAAAGATCGAAGAATCCGAGGAACATTTAAAACTAAGCTCCACGCAAAAGGAGGAGCTTGGAATGGGAGCGCACTTAGTTGGAAACTTTATAACTGGGGTAAATAGCTTTTCTGTGGTCATGCCTGTATTTAAAATCAGTGAGAAGGGGATGGTAAACTTTATAAATATTTCATTATTAGGAAAAATATATTTTCCATAGCTATTTGTCCGCAATACTAGTTATTCACCTTTTATTTGGGTGTTAATAACACGGTGCTTATTGTTTCTCGTCGTGTGATTTAATATATTTCTGATAAAAGAGGTCGATATTTTCCAACCCGAACAGAATGAAGTAGAAATGAAAGCAATGGCATATTTCAGTTCATTACTGTGATATTATCGAATATTCATCAGACAAAATTAAAAAATTCTGGAAATGATTGTAGCATAGCGATAATCCCGGTGCTTTCTATCTGCATTCATAATTATATATTCGCCCTAAACTTTAATATTTGAACAATATGCCTCAGTACCAAGCGGAATCATCAAGTAAACATACATTGCACAATACCTGTTGTGCCTGTTTGTTTTTTAAAATTATTGTGTGATCCTCGGTATGTATGATTTTTTAATAAATATAAAATATTGAAAGTATCACGTATAAATAAATCATACAAAAGGCTTACAAAAAATATCATAAAATAACTTTGCAAGGAATTTGGAAAACTCAATGCATATAAATAGACAGGACGGGATAGGACCTGCAAAATATTCTACGTAAACCTACATGAACCGGTAGAGTACTTTAATGATAATAACTTCATCTGTTGAATCCAATTTTTGATTTCATGTGATTTAAGTTACTCATATTGGAGGGCTGTTGTAATAGATGTCTTTATGTGTTTAAGTTGCAAAATTAGTTCCTAGTAACGTAAGTATTGCATTTTTTATATTTTTAAAGTCTTTAGTATAGTTAATTTATGCGTATTATTTTCTATATAATTTATTCATAAAAATATCAAACCGCTTAGCGGTGAAGCAAATTGGGCAAAAATTAATATTTAGTGGAAAAGCACCTACGAATACATCTACGTATAAATGCGTATATAAAGAGCTTCCGCGAAGTGAATCCTGATGTTGCTTAGCGTATCCGTGAAGCAGGATTATATCAGATTGTAAGTTCATGTAGGAATTCGTGTAGCTCGGAAACTTCAGACAATTAAAATGCCACAGAAGCAAATGGTGTATGAATAGATATTATACATGATACAATTAGAATTTGATCCCTGATCTGATGCCAACTACGAGGTTATGCTAATGGGACATTGTTAGGTATGGACCCAAAACCCTGAGCTACTCAGTGTAAGGAGAGGCTCAGCACAAAACTATGACTTGAAAAAAATCATTTTTAATATGTGACCGAATTTATTCATTTTGTTTATCTATACCTCATACTGCTATCCTTTATCAAAAATTTTGCGGCTGGTCGTCATGGTGATTGAAAAATTTTGGACTATTGCGCTTCGCCAATTTTTGGGTGGCCCCATTGTTTCCCAACAGATGGTGATCGCTTTCTGAGGGCAATGAATCAATTGAGGCAGGGGATTCTTCTAAGCACTTATATTGGTGATTGCTATCACTAAACTCCCTTGCGAAAGCGACCAGCATCAATTGTTGGTAAACAATAGAGCCAAAATGGAGGGGTGTATGCGAAATTACACAAACGTTTTTAATCACTACATCTCTCAGCGTGGACATTCAGAATAGAGGACGAGAGGAGAGTCGAGATGTTCAAGATGTGTGTCTGGAGAAGAAAGTAGAAGGTGAAATGGATGGAGAGGAGGAGAAGCGATGAAGTGCTGGACATGGTGGGTGAGGAGAAGCAGCTTCGAGTTGAAATAAGGAGTAGACAGACGTTATGGATGGAGCGAGTACTGAGCGGGGAGGGGATGTTGAAAACAGTGTTAGAGGGAAGAATGCTGGGTGAACGAGGGAGAAGAAGGGAAAGAATACGATTCTTAAATGGAATGAGAGGGAGTTGACGTTTATGTGAATTTTTGGGAGTAGTGATTGAAGGAAGGGAGACTGCCAGATTAATTTTTAAATATGTCCCCCACGGAAACCTACTTTAATCGATAGATTGCTCGGATAATAATCTCTCTCCGCAATATGAATGCTCTCTGCCACGTACTGTGCTATTCGTCCACATGCTCGACCGCTCCACTTTGTTCGCATTTCGTCAGTTCTATTTCTCGTCGCGAAACTCTCTCGGTAATCTCTCAAAACGCCTCTCTCCTGTCACCCGTTTCTCCGGCCTACGAATCGGGATTTTTGAATGCAAAAGCTCCAAGGTAGGCACCGACGCCACAGTGATTATTTGCCCCGAGTTCCAGGCGCAATTGCCGAGGGAAAAAATCAATGGTTCCGGGATTGGGAGACTTGAGAGGACTAGGGAAGGAAGGCGTCTGAACTGGAGCTCGGATGGAGCGGAGAAGAGGCTCAAGTGATCGATGCTATCCTATCCGATGGCTAACCTATTTCTAGGTTGGCTTGCTCGCCAGGGTGACCCCTTGCCTTGTAGTGCATCAAAGCACGCTTGTTAATTTGTATATCAAAGAGACCCACTAGAATTTATTGCCGTAAATAATAAAAAATAAAGGAAGAGAAACTAAAAGGTGATAATCGCAGTCAAAAATTGTATACAATAGATGAAGTAATAATTATTAGAGTATTCTACCGGTTAATGTATGTTTACGTGGAATATTTTGCAGGCTATCCCGTCCTGTCTACCTTTCCAACGTGGACTTCCCTCTTCAATTCTTAGTGAAACCTATTTTCTTTCATTTTATCTGAAAATTCCAATATCTTCCTTCCTATCCCTCGTTTACCCAATATTCTGCCTTCTTAACACTGTTTTCAACATCTCATACCTGCTCAGTACTCGTTTCACTCAAACGGACTATCTCTCTCTGCTTATCTCATATACAAGTTTCCTTTCCTCACCCACCATGAGCAGTTCTTCCTCCTCTCCGTCCACTTTACCATCTCCATGCTTCTCCACACCCACATCTCGAACGTCTCCAGTATTTTCTCGTCCTCCTTCCTAAGTGTCCATATTTCCGCGCTAAAAAGCGCTAAAAACCAAATTAGAAGCTACCCTTTAATTTAAAGCGATGCATAACAATCCTTTCATCAACTCTTTCCTGTTAATGAAGGCCACCTTTGTCTGTCGCGATACTGCCCCGTGGATTACCTTTAACAAACCAAACTTCCTGTAAGTATTATAAGAATAGAGAGATGTACTTGATAATCTACTTGATAATGTACTTGATAATACCCTAACGGTCGAAACGCGTCGTACTCTCAATAAACCTGTGGAAAAGTGGCATCTCTCTATTCTTTTAATACTTACAGGATGTCATTCCACTATATTTCGCCTACTTCTGTTACTTTTAACCAAACTTCCACAAACGTCTTGCCCCTATCCTTCAGCCTATCTGACATGGGTGGCCCTATCGGGAGTAATTCAGAGTTCCTCCCACCATTGCAACTCCAGGGGTCCTCAGAACGTGCAACCATTCCCCACGGTGACAATGTTGCTGCCCAAGATAAAGGAGGATGAAATGATATTCAAAATGGCGTTGAAAAATTTCACGCTGACCTTGGTACGAACCAGGGACCCTCTAATTCTGCATCAATTGATCAGATCGGTCAAGACGAATGTTATCCATGACTAACAGTCAGCCTTTGTCAGTAGCTGGATGAAAAATATTTAGAACATTAAAAGACTACTTGTTACTGCCCTGGGTTCGAACAATTAGCCCTCTCACTATGCGTCAGATGTTCGCACCTCTAAGCGATTCTCAAAACAACATTCTCCAAAAGTGACTCTAAAAGCTAGCATCGCGTTGATATTGCGTGAATAATCGTGAGCAAAAGACATGTCTGTCGGTGCTCTTAAAATGTATTTCAATCTGGTTTTGGTGCTAACCTAATGTCAATAGTTATTTTTCGAAACTATATAATATATCCACTAAGGATTGGAGTTTTTTCTTCAATGTTAGTACTGTTTTAGGTTTATTCCATTTATCGATATTTCTTGTTCTCTTTTTCAGAGAAGCTTCTACAGAACTACGCTCTGTTGAAGCAGAGCTATCATTTCTCCGTCCACGGTTAAGGGTAAGTTTTTCACTTTGACATCACTTTTACATTTTTTTCAGTTGACTTTTTAGAAAGCTTAACGTTGTACACATTGGCGGTATTTTAGGTGAAAGTTTGGGAAGCGTAAAGGCATTTTTATTGGAAATCCATTGGAAATGAGAAAAAGAACGTAGCTGGTTGGCAAAATATTTCTCCAGCTCGCAAATTTAGTCATAGTTGAATGAAATCTGTTCACATATACAAAACGGATCGAAAGAGTTTACCTTCAAACACAAAGGCGCAACATTCGGTATCGTCGGAAATTCATCTTCCTCTCACGTGAAATTTATTCTAAGGTCTTGTTGTCATATGCGTGATTGTTTGAAGGTAGGCTTATGTAATATAGCTGATCAACGCACCAAACCTCATGAAAGAGGAAGCATTTCGTTTGCACCAAAATGGCCGCTGTAGCCACCAAACAATGGAATGCGAAACCCTCTGCCCTGGTGAAGCGAAGAAACTGTGCATCTGACAATCTGAAGAATGACCTCTAGAATCGCGCTCCATTGAATACTCCAAGGTACATCGCGCAATATAGAAGGATTATTTCTCAGCTCATTAAATTCGGATGGAATTAAAACTTGGAAGGCGTATTCCTCGGATATCAAACGTAATTTCTCACCTCAAACATAAGTACACTATTCTTTCAATTGAAATTTCATAATTATACATGCATGGGAGTCGGCAATATTTGGAGTTCCAGAAAAGGCTTCCATTAGGCTTCAACTGCTTCCTTGAGCGGTGTACAGCGGCCAACATCCATTTTTTTTTCATTTCAGTGGCTATAGCTCACTCACGATACCTCCACGATGGATTTATAGAACGCTTGTTTTCTTTGCAGGTGAACACAGTAACGAATTCGTTTGTTTAATTTTCAGTTAAACGTTTAGGGTATTTCTTTTTTATATATTATTAATTTTGGTAATTGCTTATCTGTGAGCGGTAGGTTAGAGTCGGTTCAACTTGAATCACGTGAATATATTTTCCGTCCCTTAGAAGGCCATCATCATCCGAACGACGCAATGCATTGCGAAGTGAAAACCTATTTGCATTAATTAAACATTCCTCACAAAAGATGAAGTATTCAATATTTATTTAATACAACAACGTATTCAGCTCATATTATAATTGAAGCATGTACTTAAAGCCTGAACCACGCGATAATTTCTTCCCATCCCTATTGAGAGATAGATCCTGTGATAGGTTTTCAGGGGCCGAAAGAGTGATCGGTCGACCAATCATTTTCTAAATCACACGATCATTCCCACCGTCCTTTTACCAACGCTTATTCCATCGAAGTTTGAAATAGTTTGGAAAATAGAGAAATGCATTTTGCTCCTCTTGGCTTGCTGGACCCTCACAACCTTTGTTCAAGCCACACCTACCTGCTCCGCCTTCGCGGTGAATGGGCAACCTGAATCTTGGAGGCGCAGTTGGATGTAGGAGGGATCTAGTCTCGGAAGTTTGGTCCGTTATGGGAGAACTTGCTCCAGCCAGAGTGTTCTATTTTCAAATGGTGGCAAATGAGGGGTGCCTTGGTGGGGCCAGCTCTTGCTAGGGGCGGTCATGATTTATCGCAGTAACGTTGGGGGGAGCTATTCAGCGTCGTTGCTAGGAAACAATGAGTTGGAAAGTATTCGATTTATGCACCATGAAAGGGTGATTTCTTTGAATTATACTTTATACTTTCTACGTATTTTACCTTTTTGCGACTTTATGTTTTAAAATCTTCCAAATTAGATACGGAGGAAACAGAAGGTACGGATGGAGCGAGTACTGAGCAGGGAGAAGATGCCGGAAACAGTGTTGGAGGGAAGAATGTTGAGTAAAGGAGGGAGAGGAAGGAAAAGGATTTTTAGGTAGAAGGAATGGGAGTAGGCCTTATTGTTAATTGAAGGGAAGAATAGTAAAATGGATTCCAGGACTTTTAAGACAAATTTTTGTTTTTCTCGATTGACAAAACTATTCTCCTAGATCCTAGTTATCTAGTGTCTTCTTCCTGCTAAGATCTAATCTAGGAATCGTTTCAATAGTTTACCTCTTCCAACTCGGCCCTCGACAAAACTCCTCCCACTAAGGCTGTTATCCACTCGGTGTGGAGAATCATTGCGTTTCATCTTTGACTTATTGAATCTAGCTGTGTTTATCTCTCCCGAATTCTTCGCATTACTTCCAAGTTGGAAGCATTTCTGTCCAAGATATTTTTACAAGCCTTCTCCGGCACCACATTCCGAAGGAATCTTGTTTTTTCTCTCTGCTTTCCTCGGAGTCCAAGTATCTGAGCCAAAAGCAGAGATCAAGAAAAAGAGAGTGTACCACAAAGTTTAACTGTACTCAGTTACAGTTAGGGCCTCCGCGCACTGACAACTTTTACAAAGCGACTAATTAGTTGTTTACTAGAGTTACTGTATTTGTATTTTTTTAAATATCACTTGAGGCCCATGCACCACAAGCGGATGAATTTTGTTAAAAAACAATTTAAAATTCTTTACTTTATTATAAAATCTTATGCATTTTACTTATAATTTGCAGAATTAAATGAATAGTGGAGAAAAAATATAAGGCGTCTTGCGTTATACCAAGAGGGATGGGTTGTGTTTCGGAATAATATTGCTTTGTCTTTCATAGTGTGAGTCGAAAATGGTGTGATTCGTCTAGCATAATACTTGAACGATCCACACGATTACATCCACAACTACCCATTTCCTCCCATCACTTGGACTGCGACTACAACGCTATTATCGTCATGCTCGTGGAGAGAGACTGATTCACAGACGACGCGTCGCGAACCATGTTCTCCGGTGAAGAAAGATCTGAGGTTTTCCGGTACTCCGGTACGGATGTACTCCTGTATGGTATCTAAGCCGAAAAGTAACAACTTATGAGTAGGTGTATTGCTAGCAATAGCTACAATGTAAGGCATCGCTTACTAGTAAAAACTGAATGAAATGCAATCGTCACCGGCAACTCAATTACTTCTTCTCCGTGCTTCCGTGCTCTGAGTGCACACACTGCCAACATATGTGTTAACAAATTCTTTCCAGGTTGTTAGAGAAATGTTATTTGATGTCAAGAGAGTTTTCTTCGAGATTGAAGCTCCATTACCTTGTGCTATGATGCTTGTGACATCCGATGTTTTCCTACCATTCCTTTGCCCGCCAAAATTAATCTTTTACGAGGTGTGTTCATAAAATAAGGAGAGTTTTACTTTTTTGAAAAAAATATTAATTTATCCGTCTGCGTTCAAAGTATTTGATTTTGTATTTGATAAACATTTCACAGCCAGTTAAAGACTATTTCTTTCAATTTTTCACGTTTTCATGGGTTATGTGCTGGGGCTTTTGTCTTCTCAACGTCGTCATGGCCATCTAGGAAACGTTTGTAGCACTCGTAAATTCGTTTTTTACTCTTAGCAGACTTACCATTGGCCTTTTTTTAATCTTTCCAGTCACTTTTTTTACGCGTTATGTCATTATTTCTGTAATCATTGATTCAAATTATTTGATCTTTTTCCTTACCAAACGAGAATAGCCGAACTCACGACAACGCGTCTAACCTAAGCGGCTGTCACGGACCAAGTGCACGATGAATAAAGCCGAATACTTTATCACACTTTGTAGAGTAGGTACATGTACCAGCATAATTGAAAAATGACATTCGAACTCACCAAATCCGCGAAATTAACGAATTCCCGTTATTTTATGAAAAAAACTTCTATGCTGCATTCATTTTGTAACATAATTGCGTCCAAAATTATTTGCATTGTCTTTCCTTTAACTTGGAAATTCAAATTGAAAATAATCCAATTCTCGCTTGGCAAGCAGGCGTCTTATGTTGCGTCTCCACTGCCCTAGTTTTCTTATCCAGCAGATAGTCTTGACTGCGCACGCTCGTAAATTGGTCCGCTGCCTTCCACTTCAGATAGTTAAGGCCTTTTGTGACCTCGGCCCGCCTCACTCCCACTGCTCCCACCAAATGCAGTCACTACTATTCTTTTATCATAGATTAGAGGACATTTTGGCACATCGTGAATTTCAGATAGTAGATAGAGATTAGGCCTTTTTTGTAAGCCGACGAGCGTGCGAACTTAGATACACTAATTGCAAAAACATAATACGCAAACCACCGAAGATAGTGTGCTGATATTCGCTGGAGACTTACTATTATTCTGCACGATTGTTAATTTGCATTTATTTAGTGAATTTTGAATGGTGCTCCATTTTCCATAGCTTCTTCATAAGGTGTAGTTTATTGATGGTTCCCCTTGTCACCAGGCAGGTAGGAATATGCTTTGGGAGGAACTTTGTCCATAACGGAATTTTGCCTATTCTGATTTTTAATTTTCAATCTGGAAATTATGCGTTCATTATATCAGCTAAATATTTGCATAATGCTGAAAGCTAAACTGATCGCTGGTTATTGGTAGATATTCTGACATGTAACTATATCACATTATGGAGTGTCAGAGGATTGTTGGCCGTTGGATATTTGTCTCTTCAGCACAGGTAGTCGCCACCAGGAGCAAACATTTTGAGGAACTTAATCCCCCAGAGGCATGCCTAAACTTGCCAGCTAATTTTTCTACGGAGGAAATATGTAAATTAAACCATTTATGTGCTATTAAGTTTGGTTGCACTTACTTACAATTGCATTCCTGCTCTTCAACAGCTTCCAACTCCTCTGCAACTGGCTGTTTGGTAGTATTTCCTCCTTTGAAGCTGAAAGCGTTCATAATTTTTAAAAGTATTTTTTCGTAGGTGCTGATTAATATAGTGAAATCGTTATCATGCCGTGTATTTCTTTGGCCTCTGCCTTCATCATCATCATCATCAGTGATTACTGTCCTTAGACAGGTTTCCACTGGACTTCTCTCCATCTTTCTCTATCCTGAGCATCCTCCTTTAGGTCTTTGTATTTTCTTCCTCTTCTTATATCATCCAACATTCCCATCCTCCTTCTTCCTCTTCCTCTCTTTCCTTCTATCTTCCCTTCTATTATTCTCCGTTCCAAACAATTCCTTCTTAATATATGCCCTAACCAACTTGCCTTCCTCTTATGAATCATATGTATTAATTTTCTTTCCTCGCCTATTCTTCTTAGAACTTCCTCATTCTTCACTCTGTCAGTCCACTTCACTTTCAACATTCGTCTCCATACCCACATTTCAAAACTTTCTAAATATCTCTCCTCCTTCTTTTTAACAGTCCATGATTCACATCCGTACAACACTACACTCCACACAAAACATTTCATAAACCTCTTCCTCATCTCTATTGGAATTCTTTTTGCTGTTAACAATGCTTTTACCTTTCCATACGCTCCTTTACCTATTGATATCCTTCTTCTTATTTCCTCAGTACAACTTCCATTCCATCTTACCATACTTCCCAAATATTGGAAAGTCTGTACTTGCTGTATGATATTTCCTTCTAAGGATATACAAACACAACCTTCTTTTCTGCTGATTCTCATCACCTTGGTTTTATTTATGTTTAAGTTCATTCCAAATTCCCTCCCCACATCCATTATATCATCCATCACTTGTTGTAAATCTTCTTCACTTTCTGCCAGCACTGCCTGATCATCTGCATATTTAATTGTTTTTATTCTTTCTCCTCCTATTACAACTCCTCTAGCTTTTTCTAAAGCTTTCTCCATCATTTTTTCTGCATAAACATTGAAGAGCTCTGGAGAAAGGCAGCACCCTTGCCTCACTCCTCTTCCTATGCCAATTTCTTCTGTTTCATCATCTCCAATTTTTATAACTACTACCTGCCTACAATACATCTCCTTTATTAATCTCCTATCTTTCCAATCAATGCCAATGTCTTTCAAAATTTTCAATAACACATTCCAATTAACCTTATCAAATGCCTTTTCCCAATCAATAAAGCAAATGTACAAATCTCTATTCACTTCCATCATTCTTTCTCCTATCATCCTCAAGCATCCTATTGCATCACGAGTCCCTTTACCCTTTCTAAATCCAAATTGATCTTCTCCCATATTTTCTTTAATTCTTCCTTCGATTCTTTTTAATATAATCCTTGTAATTACTTTGGTAACATGGCATATAAGACTAATTGTCCTATAGTCTTTACATTCTTTGGCATTATATTTCTTTGGTATTGGTATTAGAATAGTTTTAAGTAGATCATCAGGCCAGCTCCCGGTATCATATATCCTATTGATTAAATTTGTTAGTCGACTCATTGCACTGTTACCTAGGTTCTTTAATGCTTCTGATGGTATTCTATCGCATCCCATTGCTTTCCTTTCCTTGAGATCCTTGATTGCCTTTTCCACTTCTCTTCTCAGTATGTTTGGTCCTCTATTCACCTCTTCACATTCCCATTCCTCTTCCAGCTCCATCTCAGAATGATCATCTTTATTATCATATAGTTCTTTCACATATTCTTTCCATATGTTTTTGTTTTCCTCAACACCTGTTGTTATCTTTCCGTATTTATTTAACATTCCTTGTTTACTTATTTTCTTTGGCTCTCTTTTTGTGAACTTTTTAGCTGTTTTATACATTTCTTCCAATCTCCCTTGTTCTTCTAGGACTTCCATCTTTTCGCATTCTCTCTCCATCCACTCCTCTCTTGCCTTATCAGTTAATCTTCGTAGTTCATTGTTAAGTTTCCTATATTGCCCTTTTCCTTCTTCAGTGTGAACATTTTTCCACTTTCTCCTTTCCTCCATTTTATCTATCATGCTCTGAGTGATCCATTCCTTCCTATTTCTTTCCTTTTGTACAACACCAACTTCCTCTTCTAAGACTTCCCATATTACATCCCTAATGTTATTCCATTCCTCTGATACCTCATTACTTTGTCTTACATCTTCCAATTTCCTCTGCCTTATGACTGGTTAAATTACGATTATCATGTCACCAAATGAAAATAGTAAATTGTGCAGTCCTGCAGAGCTTTTCCGCGGTTAAAGTCATCATCGCATTCGTCTAAGGTTATCGTTTGGCCGAAAACAACCCATTCTTTCCCTTTTCTTTTGTATAGCCACTCAAAAATAAACTCGAGTTCAGACAGGCATTTGTCTTCTCTCCGCGAGTCGTACTTAGAGCCCACAAATCCTCCTCTCTCCAATGCCACCATTATCGTCATTTCAATTAATGGCAATGTAAGTATTTATGCTCACTATTGGATAACCGAGAGTAGATAAGACTTATGCAAGATACCATGGCTTAGCGGTTATAGGACTCCTCATGTCTCGGGTATCATTTCCATATCTTATTACATTATGCCGATAAAATTATGCTGTCGTCCCACTATGCATTTCCCTGCCATCAAATATAAGTCGATGCATTTCTCTTAAGGCCTTATCTCCCTTTCCGTTCAAGGCGAGTGCCACCACGTCTGCCGTCAATGAACCTATTTTTAAAGTAGCCTCCTTTTTTTTCACTGCACACGCTAGTCGGAAGTGGGAAATTTACTTCCGCTGCCTGCGCTAAAATAAAAAGAGCGTAAGATCTTTGCAGTGTATCTCCTAACGGATGTTGTGGCGACGTTCCCACGTTTTCTTTTCCTGAGGAAAATTGGAAGATAAGGTCATACATAAAAAGAAGAACTATGCCTTTTTTACTTTATAATTTAAGGTGAATACCATTTATTTTACTCATAATATACCGTTCACTTAGGGGCAAGATGACGATTCATCAAAAGAATTCGGTGGTTGAGAAGGAAAGATAAGTAATTGCATAAATGCAGGTTTTTTTCACGACTGCCATTGTTTTCTTGCACTTACATTCCATTTTTCTCTGTTGTCATGGAAGTCCTTTTCTCTCATTCCTCTTCTTTGTCATCGTTATCTGTATTGACTGTCTCAAATACACTTTTGGCCTTCCTCTTTTCATTTTATCTGCAGGTCTCCAATCCAACATTTTCTTGACCATCTAGTGTCATCCACCCTATTGGAATGGCAAAAACAGAGTAGTTCATTGTTTCTACTACCTTGACTCTATATTATATTTATAATTAAATCCTATCTAGCTTCATCAAGTTTGCTCCTTCTGCAACTCCTTCTCATTTAATCTCCTTAAGTCATCGATAACCTATTTATATGTTTTCGTAAGTTCCAATTATCTGTCTATCACACTACCTTCCATTCTTTTTAGTTTAAAAAAATTACTTTCGTTTTTCTGTTAATATAGTTGTCTTGTAAATAAAATGTAGAGCTTTTACGATAGATGTCAAGCTTGTTTTTCAAGAAGCCTAATTGGGTTGCTGTGGTGATGACGTAAGATAGATCCACGCGACTACGAATATAACCAGCCAGCGGTGAAACGCGTTACGCCGAAGGCAAAGAGAAGTCAGAGTTCATCATCAATATCGTAATTTTAACTTTTCTTTTTGGAAAAGATAAATTATCTGCGCTTTTTTAAATTCATTGCGTTCAGAATGTGTAAAAACCTTTTATGGTTTTTTTGATTGTAGTAGGAAATCAATGGCGTTCTTTCTAACAGCCACATTTTTCTCTAAGCTGCATCTTTGGTCTCAAGCTCCTTGGGATTTATTGCGTAATCCCAAAATAGTTGACCACCAGGAAGTGAATAAATTTATGGAGTTGGTACTGAAGCAATTCGTATTTAAAACATCTGCATTTTGGTTCTGCTTGTATGAAAATGAGCAATATAAAAAAAACCGTTCTAAAATTCTCGTCGTTATAACTTAAGTGGTCTGAGATTAGGCGAATAAAGGACTGCTTCTTGTAAGAAAATAATATAAATATTGGGAAAATTATCTATTTTCAGTAAAATTGATTTATTCAGAAGTAACTTGGCGTAAATTATGAACTTCCATGGTATAATAATCAAACCATTTAATTTCCTCTGAAACTTTATTTGTTACTCGAACAATGTATTTCACCGCACTATAGTAGGTAATTCCTCATGAATGGGTATCGAATCGAGGGTACCTCACAGTGTATCTCTTTTTAGGCCCATGCTTGAATGTGTGACCTGCAGTGAAGGATGGACTGTTGCTCATGCATTTTTTTAGATTTGAGATGCTTCAATGTGCAGGCATTATTGCATTTAATATTGTATTACCGATTTGATATGTGTTGTATGTGTAGACAATTAGCAACAAAACTCGTGATTCTGATTTAGATATTTTTTCACGCTAAGATGTTCTATTTTAGTCTGAATAATTCAATATTTGCTTTGGCATATGGCGTATACGAATTCAATATTATATGAATGCATGCTTTCATGTGTGTAAATGTATTTACGGATTACTGAATTAAATGCTTCATTAAAATATTTTTTTTAAAATCTGTTATCGTGAGATTGAAAGGTGGCAACGAATCTCGTTTTACGTGCCTTTCGTGATGCTTCGACAGTTTATTTACTAGTTGGAGTATGGATGGGACTAATGTGCAGAATATAATCTTAGGAATTAAAAAGAATGTTTTTTCGACAGGTTGGTGCGTTTCTTATCTTGTTATTCAATCGCAAATAATGAGATAAAAACCTAACGGTAAACATGATGTGGACGTGGATATGGGCTAATCTCGTATTTGGAGTGCATTGGGAGTCACTTAAATGGGTAAATCTTGGATGGATGATCATGGAAGAATGGCTCATTGCCCGCCAACTTTGGAACTTGGCAATTTGGGGTGCCTATTAGCCGAGTGAGGAGAAAGCTGTTTGTAATCAGTGAATCCTTTTGCTTGCCATCTTTTCTTTTTTTTAACCTCCGATAGCTCAGCAAAAACACCATAGAAGCGACAGGCGGGTACTGCGCATCTAGGGCAATCCTCCGTACCACACGCTCAAGTCATTTCTGGTCTTAAATTTTTAGTTTAAGGTTAGTAGCAATCTCACTAACTAGACTGCCTCCATTCATTCTCCTGCCAAAGGTGCACTGAGGAGCGACAGCCAGAAAACTTGCCGAACGGCTTCAGCATTGACTTGTCTCGACCTTTATGCCGATAAAGGAGAATTTTTAATGCACTGTGTCTAGAGTGTGAAGCAGTGTGAAACATTACGCCCATTCCCATTCAAAACAAAAGAAGAGACATGCCGACTTCTGGAAGTGCTTTAATCCATGACAACGCCCGTCATCTCAGCGCTGAAATACACCTTGTGCAATTTCGACGGGATGTTTTCGATCAGCCGGCGTATAATGTCGTGTGATTCCCATATTTACGCTGAAATAAAGATGTGGCTAGAAGGGAAGGGAATAGATGAGCTTCAGAACATAGACAGCATTCATTGTTAGTATTTGGCGGCAACATCATATGAAGAAGGTATAGTAAAGCTTGTCCACTGGCACGACCAATCCCTCAATCGCCGCGGCCATACTATCGAAAGGACACCGCGAGTGTGCGCAATATTTTCCTATGAAATCATTTTTAATCAATTGTTTCGCCTTCTGTTCATGGCCCAACGGAGCTTGAAAAATAATGCCCTCGTATAGCATGTGTCGGTACTGTGGTGTAACCCGGGAATAATATGTAAGATAACAAGTTTATGGATGACTTTCAAATACCAGTTTCGAAAGTAAGTGTAACTGCCAGTAAAGGAATTTAGAAGTTTGGTTTTTGAGACCGCATCATGCTCCCATTTCTTCCCAATGTTGCGTGAACGCAACGCAGACTTTGCGATTTTTTTTCTCCGTATTTGTTATTGATAAGTAGTTAATATTTTTAACATAGGTAGTTTAATACTTTCTAAAATGTTATGAATTTTTCTATGGAAGAAATTTAATAACTTTTGTTTTTACAATGGCCTTTTCATTCATATGTAAGTCGTTATTTTAGGTCATCTTTTAAGTTTACATATTATGTTAAATCTGAGGCACTCGATGATTATATCTCTCTGCAAATACAATGATGCATTTTTATTCTAGGCCATTGCAACAATTTGGGTGAATTTCACTCAGTGATTTTCAAATTATTTAACAATAAAGCAAGTGTTGCGTTCACGCAACATTGGGAGGACCCCGGTAATCTAGGGAAACGGCGCGCCGCGGCGGTCGTCGTTTAGAGTGTTTTTTTTTGGACTGAAAAATGAAAAGCTCATCAAGAATATGTTACCTTTTTATAGGGAAACTTTAGTTTCAGGCAATTGTACAGTATTTTAGTCCTAATTATACATCTACTAAAGTGTTGAAGGGTCTTTACTAGGATGTTTGGCAGGTGGTGAGTTTTCACCGAGTTGTGACTGTTTGATATTTTTAACTTCACGTATCGAGCTAGATTAAATCAGCGTTCACTTGCGCTATAGTGGCAATTTACTGAGATCTAAACATAAAAGATGCATAAAAACTTTGCTATAGAGTTGTCCAGAAAAATGTCCAGATTTCTGTAGGCGTCTGCAATTCCAAGATATACTGGCATCCTAAGGTAAGAACGATCTGCTTACCACAGTTGACAAGTATGCTAAAAGCAAGTGAGTATGTGAGGGTTAGCAAATAGATCGTAAATTCGTATTTATGTGGTGTTGTTGACTAGGATTCAAAGGGAAGGTAGTGGGAGGGAAAAAAGCATAGTTAGGCTGGGCGGGGATATCCTGGCACAATGGGTCTCCGTGCACAGCGGGGGTTGGCGAGTGAGCAAAAAGAATGCAGAGGTAGGAGGGTTCACATTATCGCAGTATTTTCTGAGCAATTCATGCCCACTGGCCGCTGACGATAATGAGCTGATAAGGCTCCAAATGAGGGCGCAAGGGAATTCCGAAAGAAATTTTTTTAGAACTATGAGTGACGATGAATGCATTGGGATTCTAAGAAAAATATTTCTTGGTATATTGACTGAGGTAATGGCTCAAAGGGATAGCTTGAACACTGGGTATTACGGTATATAGAAGGGACAATGTTCTGTTCCATCTGCTTTTACTATACCTGTGGTTGTGTGTTGAACAATCGTTCCCTCCAAATGACCTGAACCCACATTTGCAGCCTAAGTTGCTCACTATCGCCAGTGATCATAGTGCGTGAAATTCTCAGAAAATATTACAATAGCGTAGTATTTCTTCCATTCTGATGTTTAGTGGTTATTACACCTTAGCTAAAAAATATTACTGGAGTAACGACGCGTCCCTATTGTGCGTCAAACGATGTCCCGGAAGCGTTTTGTTGAACCTAAAATGTTCATACGCCTGGCTGGTAACAGAAGTTTGGACCAGGGGGATAAGTTTTCTAAGATACGTCCATACTTTGCGAGCTCAACCAAGTATCTCTACGGTTTGATACAATTTCTCATAAATTATCTTTTGACGAGAAGATGATGCCATATTTTAGCGAAAGTGAAGGAGCAATTACTCATAATCAATAGCAGACACTTTGTTACTTCCGCGATATAAAAATTCCTATTGATTGACCGGTTTCTTTATATATTCTCTACTTTATAATGGTGTAATAGCCGAAACCGGTCAAATAATATACATTTTTATAAATACTTTGTGGAAATCACAAAGTGTCTGTTATTGATATTATGGAGCCTTCCACCACGTACAGGCATCAAGTTTCGATTTGAGCAACTACTCTTATAGTCACTAAACTTGCCATAATATAGGACATAACGGAATAAATAGTTTGCGAAATGCAGTAAGGAAACACAAGGTTGGCCACAGTATTGTTCGTGACGAAAACATTCACGACGAAGATGCCGAGTTTATAGCAGCCAGAAGATTAGTGATTACCAGAAGTGCAATATTCATTTACATACTGATTGCTCTTCTAAATTTCATGAACAATACAAAGTTTAATCAATATTTTGGGTTAAATATATATTTGGGTTATAATAAAAAAGAATTATTTGCAAAAATAAAAGAGTTCCGAAAAAAAGGCAAAACGTCTCATTTGACCCGGGGAACTCCCGATGTTGCGTATACGCAACGTTTCACCATCGGCAAACTAAAAACAATAAAAATATAGAAATCGATAATTTGCCTTATTTGAGTCTATTTTATCAAAATATTTGGAATTTTGAAGTTATTAACATGCTTGGGATTTAATGGGTTAAGTGGCAGCTAAGTTTCCCCATGGGTCATAAAGTTACACCTCGATGGTTTTCCCAAATGCTTAGCAGTGAAGGCAGTCAAAATTTGGATTGGGTTTATGTAGGAATAATCATGAGAGCAGAACTCAATCTGAAAATGTCTACAGCAACACGCGGAAAGGGAGATCTTTAGGAAATTGTTTTTAGGGAATCTTTTCTTAGATAACTTTATACCTTCTAATTTTATGCGAACTCCTTGAGTTGAGGGCGAATGGAAAATTTGTTAAGTGCTGAAAAGTGAAGATCTGATTGGCGTTGACTAGACCGTTAATTTTTTTTTAAAGGCTGTTATAATTGATTCAATTATGATCTAGATCAGTGGTTCTCAAAGTGGGCGCTACCGCCCCCTGCGGGGAGTCTTTGGGAGCAAAAAGGGTCCTGACAATGTGGCAAATGCGAAGGTTCCGTAACCCTCCTTTTGTCTTCGTTTTCAAGCTTCGCTGCTAAAGTCTACTTTGTTTCCCGCACTTAGAAGTTATTTAAACCATGTGTTTTCTTACATTTTAAAGTAAGAACGGTTAAAAAAAATATTTCCAAGCCTTTCTTACACAAGGGAAACGTTTGAAGCCTTTCTTACACAAACAAAACGTATTTCTCATTTGGTCTATCATTGGTACAACTTCACGACACAGCGAACTTATTTATTTATTAGTAATTTAATTAGTCATTGTGTATAATTTAATTATTACAATGTTCCTTTATTTTTATTCCCATTTGGTTAGCTAGTATATGATTCTGATTATTATTTTAAAGATGCCGATTAGGGGGGCGTTGAGTATAGGTTTCTAGATCCAAGGTGGCTCGAATAAGTTTGGGAGACATTGATCTAGATTATAATTTTTCTCTCTTTACTCACCACAACCTGTTCGTTTCATTTCTTAAGTGAATTAAGATTGAATGACTTTAGCACAACATGTATAGCGTTACATTTATTATTTTTCGCTAGTTATTGGAAAAAAGTGGCAACGGATTCATTTTGGTAATATTACTTCGTGAAACATTTTTAGTCACATTTAAAGGAATAAATATAAAGACTGAATTTTTATAAATTCCACATAACTTTTTATTCAAACCGATGGGTTTTTTCTATAGTTTTGGGCGGGATTTTGTGGAATTTACTTTTCATTTTGAAATAATAATGATGGTTTTGCTTTTCCACCAAAATAGTAATTGCAAAACTTCACTGCGACCTTAAGTGACTATAAAAAGAGATCATGGACTTGAGTGTCCATAAATTTCATGTTTTCTATGACCAATGTGCCTCATGATGAAGATGCTCCTTGAAACCTAATTCGTTGTGAAGTTTTGCAGTAAATATATGTGCAAACACAAATCCATTCTCATTATTGAAAAGTGTCGGTGTCACCCTGTGCAAAGTGGTGTGGAGGTTAAAAATTTTCAATCTATTTAATCAGCAGTGAATTCGAGAATCCACAAAAATAGCTCGCAAGCTGTAAAAGATAACTCATTTACATTTTCCATGTCTGCAAAGAATTTACACATCACTGCTTGTGAGGAGACATTTCATTGTCTTTTCCGCTGCGAAAGAATCTATTCTTGGATTGTCTTCAAGAGTGGTGAGGAGGCAGGGCTGCTTCCCGTCCTGGCCTCAAGTTTGAAGCTCACACCATCGGCTCTCACGTATATCCTCCCTCGACCGCGAGAGAAATAAAATAACAGGCGTACATTATTTTTATCTTGTTACACGGGGGTTTGGTCATGCCCCACGTGCTCATAAAAGCACGTGGACGTGACTCTTGGATAGGAAGCTTGCTCGCTGTGCTGGGAAGATACCGCCACGGACTGTGGGACAAATTTAACCCAGCTGCCGCCAGCCGAATAGGGCATTCCTATTGGATGTAATTAGGTGGGCTAACATTCGCGGACTGGTAGATATATTCCTTATCCTATGAAGAAACCTTGTCGGTTATAGTAGTACAGCTACATTCATCCCGCAAGCCTACTCAACTGGCGTCTGGCGGGGGGTGCTAGGAAACTAAGATTTACCAAAAAATATCTTAAAAGTGCACGTAGGAATGGTTATTACTGCTGAGTAACACACGGCATTTATTGGAGTCCTTTATTGATGTAGAATCCTGCGCGGCAGGTTTGAAGTATTCCTGAATCAGTCGATTGATGGATAAATTTTAAAAATATTTTTTTAAGTTTTCTTTTGCCTTTTGTCTCACTGATCTCTTTAAAGTTACATCCTCAATGTTTTATGTAAATTTTGATGAGAGCAGTTGAGGCATACCTTTGTGTGATTTGATTTAATTAAGAGCGACACAGAGAAAATCACATTTTCAGGTCCGACTGAAACGATAAATTAAGTGAGGTATTTTGCTAAACGGATAGGATATGAATTTGTTTATCCCAGAGCAATGAAGGACGTTACTAGATGCTCGGCGGAACTTCATCAGATCATTTCCTTTTTATTTGTAAACGACTGATGTCCTAAGCCTCCACTAAGCGTCTTTGAGCCGGCTTGCGGGTGACTATGTACATGTATATGAATTATTTTAAATATATTGAAAACACGCCTATTTAGGCTGCATGCGGGGTAGTATGTATGTATGACAAATCCAAAATAGATTGCTTCTTAACTGGTAAGTCATAAGACTTGAGGGGTGGGGTAAGGGAGAAGCTCGAGAAGCCACCTCCACGGGGTGAGTTCTGGATCTCCCTGAGATCCGCAGTGGCACCTGTTCTCATGGTGGGCGAATAAAGTGCAAAATTTGGAACACGGAGCCATTTTCGTAGATGATGTAGCGTGAGCAGTGATTTGACATCAGTTCATAGGGAGATAAGGAGGTCCTTACTTTAAGATGGGAGAAGGGAAAAGTGTTGCTCTAAATAAGTGGAAGGGTCGTATTAGTGCGATTATGCCCGTACGAGTACAGCAAATTAAAGTATATGGCATTAATTAAGAAAGTGTCAAAGTTTTTTTTTACCTTTCTTAGCATATCAATACCGGTTATTGTATAAAAAAACGTGAGTATTCCATCTATGTGGCTTACGTCGACAATTTCAGACATGGCTGGTGCAGAAGGGCTTAAAAACTATTTAAATCACGACACTTATCGCCGAAATAGTGTATGCGGGTATGCGATGCGGGTTGCCTAAGTTCAACATTAATGGCCCGGCGCCACCGCAGGATGTCAACCTACGGGAACAACATTTTTTCTCTAGAATGGCAGCATAAAGAGTGATTGCAGGATGTTGTTTATATTGCTGTAATAAGGAATCAAAGAGTATAACAAAGGTATTTGAAATTTATGGAGGTGACAGGATAATAATCTTGTGAAAATGAGATTGTGGTTATATGTATTATAAGATGAGGTGAATGGCATTTGAATATTTGAAAATCATATTGAAAAATTGTTTTAAAACCAATGAAACCAGTTTTAAATACATAATCACGCCTAATTTCGGCAAAATATCAATCGTTGAAGCAAGGAAGGAAAATTAAAAGTACGTAATAATCGACTGAAAGACATATGTATAAACTAAATTGAAGGTTTCCTGCGATGTAGATTTTGATGTCAATTATTAAGAGGAAGCGGAGAGAATGGGGCAATTAAGCAATGCACTTGAGAAGGCGAAGGAGTTGTGCAACTTGACTTGACGAATAGCCAATAATGAACAAAGTAAGGAGGAAATAGCGAAGAGGACATTCCTCGAATAATATTATAAATTTAAAAAATTGAAAACAACGTTTTTCTCGCCAACAAAAAGGAAATAAATTTCTCTGTCCATCTGAGTCTCGATATGAATTGTTACTCAAATGGTGACATTACAATAATTGCGACCAAAACGAAAAACGTTTTGCGCATGTAACAAAACATTTAGCGTTTGCAATAAATATCTATGAATTTGGATTATTATCATTTACAGTTGCGTTTTCCATCGTTATGTAAATTGATAGTACCTGCTACTAATTGATTCTATGCACTATTAACCAATTTAAGGTTGTTTAAAATTCAGTTTATACTGAATGAGAAGGTAATGCTCGGCACTTAACATCTGAACCTATTAGAAATTAGCACCTAATGAGTTGATCGATCAATGTTAATATTCAAGTTGTCATCAGTTTATGTTTAAGTACTCAGCAATCATACATGAATGTGTTATTACCTGACACGTAATGTTTGAAGATGCAATATCTGAGCGTTTTGTATTCTGTTTTAGTTCTCAAAGATCAGTAAAGTCTTCAACTATGCGAATGTGTTGATTTTAGATAAGAACATGATTGGTAAACCAAATGGCAGTTTATGAAGAATTTTTTAGAGTGATGTCACCTATTGCAAATACTAAATATAATGTTACATGCACCCAAGGGGTTTTCGTTTTGGTCGTAATGATGGTCATAAAGTAAGTCACCATTTGAGTAACAACTCATATCTCAATATTGAGATATATATGTACTCATATGTGGAGAGAGAAGTTTCTTTTCTTTTTTTTTAGCTGGCGATAAAAACGTAGTTTTACATTTTTTAATTTATAATATTGTTTTCTTCTTTTTAGTTTAAACAGATTTTCTTCTTCCTTTCTCTCTCTCTCTTACCTTATGTCACTATCGCTCAACTAACTAACAATTTATAGTTTTGAATTTACTAACGCAATTTATTTCACTTTATTGATTTTTTATTTATTTAAGTTTCATTAAATTTTAATTTTTTTATAATATTTTTCTGAAAAATGTGCTTACATTCTGCACAACATTCAACATGTCACACAATATATTCGCTAAAATGTGACTGCAGCGCCACCGGTGGCAAAATATGGAATTAATTTTCCATACAAAATTAATTTTGTAAATATGTTTTTTTTAAACTAGCCAGAAGCGTGACAGAAAGCATGAAAGTATGCATTGTAATCAAGATCTGAGCTAGAGCTACAGTTTCAATGCTCTAGCTAGTCGTTAAGTGTGTTAAAATTGTGTTACAAAATTCCACCATAACAAACAGACAGACGCGAAAGTAAGTTAAGAAAAACGTTGTAAAAAGAGGAGTCACCTTACAGCTGGAAATGTAAGGGTTGAAGACAGGGAGCAATTTCTTAGGACTTACATTTGGGGCATGCGTCTTTATGACATGGAGGATGACAGCAGCAGAGAAATCAGGGTTGAAAGCCTTCCATACGTGAAGAGTGATGAAAATCAAATGGATATAACGAGTGAGTAATGTGGAAATTTAAAAAGAGTAGGTAAAAAAATAAACCTTTTGAAAACTTAGGACAGATGACATCGGACGCGGTCACTTCATGAAGCACGACGGTCTGATGAAAGCTGTCGTTGGAGGACGGGTGGAGGGGGAAAACTGCCGAGGGCTACCTGGGGAGAATTATATTTGGCTGATGTTGCATCACATTGGTGTTATTATTCTGAGATAAGAGGTAAGATAAGAGATAAGAGGTGTGAGATTAGGTGATGGTACAATTGGGTGGAGAGTTATTTCAAGCCAATCTTAGGATTAATGGCTGTTGGTAATGATGATTGATTAAGTAAAGCTCTAAAAAATTGTGGCTGAAATATCTCCTTCAAGAATAAATACATTTTTATGGGAGTGACCATCTCCTCCAAAAATCTTTATCGCATATTAAAAAAAATTATCTTGAACTGGTGATGATGATATCTACCTGTGATGCATCACCACCATTTTTGGCTGAATGCGGGCATTTCTACATCTGCGGATCACGTTCGCAGATAAGGAAATGCCCGCTTTTTACGGGCATGGCGCTGTATTTATTTCACCACATCCAAAAAAAACACTTTTTAATCATCGGTAGTTAATGGATTCTTTTGGCTCTAGTGGTTTACCCAGGGGTGGAAGTTATTTTATTCCGGATTACTTGATGCCCCGATCCCTGTGTATGAAGAGATTTCGGATAGATTAGGCGAGGCGTAATTCAGTGTGACCACCACTTGACACACACGAATTGAGCCTGCTTTGAAAATGCCCGTCGCAAAAATCAATTGCCAATCTACGAAACGCCCTCCCACGTGGTCGAGGTGGTAGTGCGGATGATCGCCATGACTACTAGGTCCGTGCAAGAATAATTTTTTTTTCAACCCACAGCGAGTATTTGCTCGTCTTTCTCCCCCTGACGGGAAATTTTAATGAGAGTTCCGTTCATTTTGAGCTGTTTATTCGGCGGGAGAGAGACCCTGCGGTGGCAGACTCGTATTTTAGATTCGCTATCAATTTTCGTCGGAATGAGTTTTATTCTTCACCTGTTTGCATGTTATCGTTGGAGTTTTAGGTATTATTGTACTCTATTATAAATCTTAATTAATTATACTATTATTATTATGTACTTAATTTTTTTTAAATATAAGGCCAACGCTGATAAGTGACTTAATCGTTCCGTTATCATGGCTTGAAATGAAAATATGTTTACAGTTATGTGGCATAAAAATTTGAAAGGTAGTTTTTGAGAAGTCAATGAATTAATCAATTGCTAATTTAAATTAAAAGAAATAATCAAAAGGGTTGCCAAGGTTCAAGAGTTGTTGATTAGTTACGGGATAAGATGAATCAGTCAGAGAGACAACAGCGAAGCGTATAATTTGAGATTAATAAGATCGATCATTATTTACATTAATACTGTGTCTAATACTGTGTTATTTATGGAGAAGAAGAAGAATTAAATCCAATACTTTTCTTCAGCTTGTTCAATAATTTAGAGTGAAAAGATAATTGAACGAGTGAATTTTTTTTAAATGCAAAGAAAAATCTTTATGAGAGTAGTTTAGCACTACTAACTAACAAGAATACTACTAACAACACTAGGAACTAAGAATCTATTTTATTCTGCATAAAATCCTTATTTTCGTCATCCCTTGTGGAATATAAACTTGAATCAATATATTTGTGTTTTGGCTCGTTGATTTCAATTATCATGCCAGTTTCAGCACTGCAAGTGGCTGACAGTTGAGATTATGTGGATAACCTTATGTGGTGTAACATAGAAGGAGAGAATTCAGGAGAGAAGACACGTATCAACCCAATCCGGTGCACTTCGTCAAGTATTTTCCCTTGAGAATGGCGCAAAAGCGCTGAAACTAGTTGGGGGAAACTATAGTGTCTGCGGAAAGCATAAAGTTTATATTTTCAGTACCATAGACTTCCATGAGTGACGACTGAAATTGTATCACCCTGAACTGCTGAATTTTCGCAGACTTAAACTTACGTCCTCAAGCGATTTGAAATTAAGCTCATCTACAATGATTGGCTACATAGTATTCTAATATAAGTTGAGTGCTGTAGTTCATAGAATATTATTTGAATGTGTGATTTATATATCTCCTAGCTTGATATGCTCTGCTGCTGAATAGAGAGTTTTAATGGAGTGCGGAGGTTAATAATTTGGATCATTTATGTAAGTTATTATTATAATAAGGTACTCTGTAGGACCTTGGTATTCCTGGCGAATTATTCAGCTTAATTCGTCTCAGGTATTCCTTTAAAATCTTTGCAGTTGCCCGCGTTTCGTTCTATTACTCATCTTGCCTCTTTCTCAGCTCTGAGGATGCCAGATATATAATCTAGCGAAGCGTCACCAGCGACGGAGATTTTAACCCCAGAGGGCATTATCAATAGAGTGCTATGATTTATACCTTGGTAATTGCATGTCCTGCGTGTGAACGAAAGAGATTTATTTTGTATTTTTAAGTTCAAATGAAGCGCTGTCCCTTCGCTAATGACGGCCAAAAGAGAGAAAACGACTGGTGGAGTGCTCATTTGCTTTGGCGAAGGAATAAGGTGATTTCCTATTCTTTTTTATTGCTTAAATCGAAAGGTTATTATTCCTGGAGTACGCATTTCACGTTTTTAGATTTTTTAATGACGATATCGATTTTTCGCGATTAAATGAAAAGTGAACATTTTCAAGCGCGCGAAAACGCGACGGGTAAGTATGAATGCTGGCAAAACTCCGTGTGACGTCGTTATGATTCCCGCTGCCGCAAGTGAGGTGACCTTGGGGCGAGGCTCTGAGCTCTGATAGGACGCAGGATGCTAGCAGGTAGCAGAGTACCCTGCTAGCTGGTAGCGCTTGGCTTAAATAAGGATTATGAATACCTTATCGAAAGAAGAAAACTTTCCAACTATAGGCAGTTTTCGTAGGTGATTATTAAGAGACGTTTCCCTGAGCTCAGTGCCTCATGCATGCATTGGTAATCTCAGACGATGTAAAACTCCTATCTACTCGTGTAGCATCTAGGTCCCTGTGATGTCACGTTGAGTGGCATTGCATGAGCGCCAATCTGGCCTTTTTCAAATACGGTTAAAATTGACCTTTGTCATTCGTCTAAACTGGGATTTCTAAAACCAAATAATTTGTATATTATGAATACACTAATGGTGGGTAACGGATCGCAATCAATGCCATTCGTTTTCTTTGATTAAGGACACTACTCTATTGCCTGATATTCTGGTTGCTTAACCTTGCGTCGCTTTCGCCGATTTCCTAGCGATGAAGTGTTTCATTTGTCTTTTGTTGAATTTTGAATGTGGAGAGAGGCTGTTTACGTGCTGAAACGATTTACGCGGGGATTTCATGTTGTTGATTCAAGGTTTATGAGTCCGACGAGTCCCACTAAGCACAGCTGTTGTTTTGCTTGAGTTTTGGACCCCTGCGGTGGCTTTTTATGGAAATGGAAGAGGCTTTTAAGTGGACTGATTACTTACGACATTTACTCTGAAGAGGCGAGAAGAAGCCTTTTTCGCGGTCCTGTTTGGAGTTTTTCATCTCAATGAAAGATTCCGATGGGCGTAAATCAGAGACTGGTGAATAATAAACATATTCTCTTCGATGACGAATGGCTTTTAAATGAGAAATCCTTTTTCAAATTAAGTTCAGTGAAAACAAGGAATTCTCTTTTTTTTAATTGAAAATGGAAGCTCATCTGGGAATGGAAGAATTAATTAATTATTGCTCTAATACCACTAGAAATTTGCTTTAGTTTTCACTTACCGAATTCTGTCTGCAGTATTTACAGAGGTTGCGAGCTCGTTTGAGATCCCCCTGTTTTGGGAATAATATATCATTGAGGTTTAGGAGTGACAAGTGAAACAAAAAGGACGGTAGTGCATTAACACCCAAGCAATGATTCACTCTGAGTAAGTGTCTACATTTGTATATTTTTTGTAATCATTCGATTCCGACTCTGAGTTTACTATTTGATGGTTTTCTGCGATCTTTTTTATTTTTTCTAACCATGATATATCGTATTTTATGGAGATAGTGTTTGATCTCTTCGAAATTTGGCATAATATTTAGTTGATCGTGCTGATTAATAATATCCATAAAGTGACTTTGTCTTTGAAAGAAATATTTATGTAGATATTAATAAGATCTTGGCATATACATATATTGTCTACATTTCCATTGAATTTAAGCTCATTATATTGTTGGACCGCTAAGCCGACAAAATTGACTTTTGCCTTGAGAGGGAATGTTGAAAAGGTCATAAAGATTGGACCGTAAAATATGGAAAATACAGGCATTGACGTACAAGGCTCAATTTATAGAGAACTGTTACGCACGTGCTTATATATAATATTTATTTCATTTTCCAATTTTGAATTTGAAAAACCATTTATGCATCCACATTATTGATTTGCTTCAATGCGGTCTAAAGAGAATGATTTTGGCCCTGTCGATGGATTAGGAACAGAAGATAAATGTAAAGAGATATCGTATTTCGTACCCACTTGGATTCATGACCACCTGTGATCACTCTTTAGAGATGCAGATAACACCGCGCCCTAACCTATTTCCAACCTTTCTTCTCCAATGGAATAGCATAGATGGAATGTCTTCCTCTCGTCAAACAGTCATCGCTGCGTGGGATGAGGGACCACATTTTTTCGAGGAAGTTAAATCACTGCCTCGTCGTGACACGCTTTCGGGAATAGTGATGCAATTCCGCCGCCAAAGTTCCTTAGTTCCGTGTGTGAGGCGGCGAGGAGACGAATCGCGGTATGAGTCGCGAGCAGAAGTCGTCTTTGTAACCTAGAGGAAGTTTTCTGAGCGCAAGAGGCCGACTTCTGTATGAGGATCCGAGGAGGAGTTGATTTGAGTGGCGAACGTTGCGACACGAACGGCTGAAAATCGAACTGAGAACTTGGATTCTCCGCTCTTCTCACGGCTCAACAATTGAACAACTGACATTTCTCGCTCAATATGCTTAAGATGTGACATCCTTTAATACAAAAGTTTTACCCTGATTTCGTGTACATGTCAGTTTTCACTGGCTCTTGCCTCAACGTCATGTGCCACATTCTGTTTCATATTCTCTATAAAGGTCATTTTTTCAGGGCTTCCATCGTGTTGTTTGATGGCGATGGCTTTTCCGGAGACCCCGCCAGCATCTTTTGGTCAGAGGTGGAGTTTGAAGCGAATTGGGCCTGTATTTCTATGTCGCTTCATCTTCTTCGAAAGTCGATAATCCTAGAATCATTGGTTTGAAGCAGCTCTCCACTTCATTCCACGAGGTGCTAGCCGTTTTCGTTTTCGCTTAGGCTTGTCACCTCGCGAAGATTTTTTTTGGGTGCGTCTCCCCCAAAATTTGAACCTGGAACTCCTAAGCTAGAGGCGGGCCAAGTGGTGTACTATAATTTATAAATTTATCAGTTACACGACTAGCTAGTCGTGTAACTGAGAAATTTATAAATTACGTAATATAAATTCGCAAGGTGATGCGGAAACCTATGATATAAATTTTTAGAGCCCACAGATTTGATCTGAGCTTGGATTTCTGTCATTTAAAAAATGCAATATATCAATTCACGAATCAATCATTGGCCATAATAAAATAATCCTTATACTTTCAACATTAGGTATATATCCCTTATCTTAAAAGATTTTGTATCCCTAGCGCTAATAAATTTCTAAGAGTGGGCTAATTTTGCGGAAAAAATGGGTAATAAGGAAGAATAATAGTTACCAACCAGAATTTTTTTCTACCTGTATCTAATTATTGCAAACATATAATGCAGTGTCGAGTTTTATTGCTTCACTTTGATTTTAAATTGTTCATGTTTGTGTTTATCTTGTATTCAAGCGGCAAGAAAACATTTTCACACACACGATATGCACATACGATTCAGCTGAATAACTTGTTAATAGCATTTGTTTATAAAAGTCGAACCCCTTACGATTATCATGCATTACTCTATAGGTAGTCACCATCATATGGATTTAATTGGGAGCGAAATCTGGTATTACTCGTATTTTTATGTTAATTCTATGCTCATGCAGTCATTAATGGCCAGGTATCTTGAAAAGGAAGACCGTGTAACCTTATTTTCTTAATTTCTCTGTTTTTGTTGAATATTCCGTGTTTTTGGCCTTATTTGAAACGAATGAATTCATGATTGATGAAACTTTTCGCGCTCGGAGAAGCTCCAGTTCGGTGTTAAAAATTGAGTTATGAAGTTAAGGATTATCTATAATTCATTGAATTGTTAGGGTCAATCCTAAAAAGTAAATTTTTTAAAACATGCTTGATGTCCAAAAGGTTGAAGAAATCTTTGGAAAATTTAAGAAAGTGGATTGAATTTCTCAAAAATGATAAAGCTTTCTCAATGAGATAATAAATGTCAGGGATAGAAATAATCCAAAAATATAGAAGAAAAACATGAAATGATATTCTGTAATACCTTAGTGTGGAAACCAACTGATTATTAAAAAATATAAAAAACTTCTGCAGAGAATAAATCATTGTTCGGGCCAATGCAAATGTAAAGAGGAGCTACCGTATCAACTTTTCGTTCAAATTATCTCTCCTAAGACTCGGCGATGTTGCACGAGATTATACACACATGTTACCTCTATTGTATTTGTCTCATTCTCGCGGCCCTACATAACCCGAGTCCTCTGAAAATGTGCGTAGGCCTCCAGGCCTTCATCTAATAGGCTGGTTTCCTATTACTTTTTTTATTGATTAAATCGAAAGATTATTACTCCTGAAGTACGTATTTCACGCATTTAGATTTTTTAATGACGATATCTATTTTTCGCGATTAAATGAAAAGTGAACATTTTCAAGCGCGCGAAAACGCGACGACTACGTATAAATGCCGGGAAAACTCCCGTGTGACGTCGTTCTGGTTCCCGCTGCCGCAAAGTAAGGTGACCTTTGGGCGAGGATTTGTGCGCTGATACGACGCAGGATGCTAGCGGGTAGCAGAGTGCCCTCCTAGCTGGTAGCACTTTGCTTAAATAAGGATTACTAATACCTTATCAAACGAGGAAAACTTTCCGACCATAGCCAGTTTTAATAGGTGATTATTAAGACATGTTTCCCTGAGCTCTGTGCCTCATGCATTCATTGGTAATCTCAGACGATGTAAAACTCCTATCTACTCGTATAGAAACTAGGTCCCTGTGACGTCACGTGGAGTGGCATCGCATGGGCGCCAATCTGGCCTTTTTCAAATGAGGATAAAAATTGACCATTGCCATTCGTCTAAACCGGTATTTCTAAAACCAAATAATTTGTATAATATGAATACACTAATGGTGGGTAACGAATCGCAATCAATGCATTTCGTTTTCTTTGATGAAGGAAACTATCCTATTCTGATAATGTAGGTCAGTAGTTATTAATGCAGCATCTAAAAAACTTTTCTCTTATGCTGTTATTATCGTGGACCAATTTATCGGTTGCATCGGTAATAAATGAGACTCATAATCCGGTTCTTCACAAATATGTTTTCTACTGCAAAATCTTGCTTAGTCGTTGAGAATGATATTGGTGTGCCTGCAAGAGCCTTCATGCATAACGGTTCCTGTGTTGCGATATGGAGGGCTAATTTAACCACATCGTTTTATTTCCCATTAGCCGCGGCTTAGTGGGAAATACACTCTCTGCGCGTTTTAATTAAAAATCATGGTAGAAATCCCTGGAGTGTAATATATCGTAGTTGTACTAATCTTATATTAAGATTTGCCGTTGGGGATTACGCAAAAGGGTTTATTAAGGAAATTTGATTTTTGGTTTACAGGCGAATCATAGAATATGAGATATCCTATGATTTTGGTAAGCTTTAAGAACAAAAAACATCAGTTTAATTCACGCCTATTAAGAAATGTGTCATTGCAATAAAAAACCTAATTTGGGTGTTTAGTACTGTCGCGTACCTGAGTAGCGACGATAATTAGGGGTATCGATACGTAGCTCAAATGGACGGGAATCTCATACCGCAGAGGCAGTCATCATAAAGAAATACACACCATTCTTAAGTAAAGTCATTTAGTGACAATTATTGGAAATACATATTCAATAAGGTTTGGCTTAATCGTCAAAATACATCTTGAGAAGGTTACTAGACGCAGTACTGCGTAGTCGAAGAGGCGTCAGGGGTAGTCTCGTTGACGTGGCCTAGGGGTTGGTTGACGATGTGGTGATGACACAGTCGAGGGTCAAAGTAGCAGCGTAACAGTGTTGACAGCGTTAGCAGTAGCAGCGTTAACTGTGTGTCGCCTAAATTAGAAAGTGTGAGAAGATCGTGACTCCGATAGTGGCCGGAGGTCGCGAAAGAATTTGATGGGCAAAGGTTGCAAAAGACTAGCATAGGAGCCCCTAGCGAAACGTCGCTGCGTGTCAGTATCTAACTGTACCTATCATAAAGTTAAGTTTTTAATGTCCTAATTGCTTATGATTATGATCATTTTAAAGTGCATGGGGGTAAAATGTTTCAGTTTTTAAACAAAGGGTAAAGTTAGTTTAAAACTTTTGGGCTATGTCGCCGCGTCAATTTTCGGGTGGCCCCAATGTTTCCCGACCGATGCTGGTCGATTTTTCAAGTGAACCCCTTGAAAATTGAAGAAGAAGAAGAAGAGATTCCCTTAAAAAAATACGACCAGCATCGGTCGGGAAACGTTGGGGCAACTCGAAAATTGTCGCAGCGACATAGCCCAAAGAGTTTTTTTTTAACTAGCACGACGAGTACGGTCCGCGAAATTTTTAACGAAGAAACCGAGAAGTCATCGCGGAACTCAATTTCGCAAATCGGGAAGTGTGTAAAAATAGTCGCATTTTAAAAACCAACCCGCTTCTTTAGGAGAACCAATCCTGAAGGGAAACATAATATTTATACGCTACATTTTCAAAAATATGTACCTGATTCCATGAGGATTGGAATGGATGTGTGGTATCATGTTATTCGAATACACATTATTTTCTTTGAGCTGCGAGGCCTGGGCGACTAACAAGATAAAACGGATCGGTGGGAGAGCTTGAGAAATGTGAGGGCGAAACTCAAAGATCAAGGGTATCGGTCGGATAAATGTCGACTAGCTGAGGAAGCCTCATGTGTTACTAGATACGTTGATGCGTGGTAATGGGATGTAGATATACTCCTTAAGGGTATACTCCACACGTTCTTTGGATGGAGAATATGAAATAAAGTAATGAGGAACGGAATGAATTACAAATGGAATGGAATGAATGGTACTATGTACAAAAGAATAAATGTTGGTGAAGAGTCATATATGTGAACCAAATGTAAGACTTAGGCATTAAAAATCAATAGATCTTTACAAATAAAATCTGTGGCCAAGGGTTTAACAATTAGTTTTCATCATATTTGTATTCATTGGCAATGTATTCAGAAATGCGCAGTTTGCGTCGATACCACTTCTATTTGAGTCATTAAGCTACTTTCAAATTGAAATTACTCCCTGTATTAATATCCTCCTTTTTCGACTATTGCATGCAATTTGAAAGGGAGGAAGAAATTTTATTATTTTTTTTAACAATGATCTTATATTGAACGTGATGCTCAGGCTGGCATTACATAACCGTGAACATGAATTCCTCCTTGTTAACGCCTAATTAGTGATAGTATTGTGGTAAAATCATCATCGTCATGTTCACTAAGCATCGCTTTTCAACTATCAAAAGATTCCTTGGTCGTAGCTCTCCACTCAATTGTCCTGTCAGTTCATCTTTTCACTCTCACGTATTTCTTCTCTTTCACATACCTCTTCACCTGTTCCGTCACATTTCATCCGACGTATTCCCTTTCCATTCTTGCCATCTACCTGTCCCTCGACGACTGTCTTCATCAGGCCACTATGCCTCAAGGTATTGTTATAGCCCGACTTATTTTTTCAAACCGATTCAGTTTTCATTCATCGTATGCACAATCTTTCTTTGATGCATGGCTATTTCTCTGACCGACTCGGTCCGTCTTATTCGCCCTTTTTTGTTTAAAGTGCGAGTCTCTGCAACATTTAATGATTCCATCGTGCCTGTAGTGTGCTTATGGTGGGAAATGCACTAACGAGTGCTGGTGCGAGTGCGCTTTTCAGAAAAGACTGAAAATCGAGTGGAAGGTTCTAAAAGGTGCGATGGGGTGGCCAAATGCCGCGATTCCATTTTTAAAAAAATCCACGCGTCATTCACTCGGGGTCATTTCGTGAAGAGTTGGAAGGAGCGTAGCGGGTGCCCTGAGGTCCGTGGAAGGGAAGCTCTACGATTGACCCTGAATAACCCAGGGAGGAGATCAGAGAGATTGTCCAAGACCCTCAGCCTTAAATACACTCCTAGCGGCAAACTCCATATCTTTCGTTTCTCACCGATACTTGCCCTCCGAGAGGACCACCTTCGCAGTCCGGAATCCGTCAGCGTCAGTCAAGATCCCAAATCTGAGTCAATTACCTCTCCGTTGATCCATCTCCTCCCTTGATATCTCTACTGCTGTCATCTCCCATGCTTCGTAAGCAAAATACTTGAATTGATACAAGAATTCTCAAATTATACTAAATTTCATTATGTAAAATGTATGCATTGTATTCTTTCTGAGGACCAAGAAGATACCTCTAGAGAGCGACAGAAGAGACGTGGAGTGTGTGGACAATGATGAAGGCGGGGAAGCTAGAAAATATCAAATGGGAAATGGATAAAGGGAGGATAGATATCTGAGGATTATGCGAAGTGAGGTGGAAGGATGGGAGGGGGGGGACGATTGGAGTGATGGGTATAGAGGTATATATAGTGGTGGAGAGGAAAGTCAGCGAGGCTTAGCTTTAGTATTAAACGGGAATATTGGGTAAACGTGTGGTAGGCATAGACCAGGTAAGCGATAGGATTCTAGTGGTAGAAATTGAAGTGCGGAGGAAGTGGAGAAGTTCCAGAAGCAAAGAGAAGTACAGATCTATTAGTTGTTAGCAAAAGTTAAGTCTCTATCGGGTGGCAAAATAGGATCAGCTATGTCTAAAATTAAGGCTAAAGATGGAAGGATGATAACCGAGCGAGAAGAGGTACAGGGTAGGTGGAAGGAATATGTGGAGGACCTGTAAGACGGAAGGAAAAGGCCGGATAGATTGACTTTAGAGGAGGAAAGCGCAGTGGAGAAAGATAATCTTGGGACGGGGATCCTAGACGTGGAAATCGAGAGAGCCCTTCGTGATATGAAGAATAGGAAAGCAGTGGGCGTGGACAATAACCCATGCGAGCTTCTGAAGAATCTATGGTGGGATAGTAATAAAAGGATTTTAGAACTATCACACAGGATCTATGAGGAGGGATGTTGGCTGTAGGATTTTGTGAAGACGGTTTTAATTCCGCTACCGAAAAAGAAGAAAACTGTAGAATGCGGAGATTACAGATCTATTAGCTTAATATCGCACGCGGCGAAAGTGGTACTGAGGATATTGAACAGACGAATGGAGGCAAGGGCAAACGAGTATTTGGGCGAAGATCAATTTGGTTTTAGAAAAGGGAAGTCAACTCGTGACGCTATAGCGATAGTGAGGTCCCTGGTGGAGAAGAACCTAGAATACGACCAGGACGTGTATGTATGATTTGTGGATTTTGAAAAAGCATTTCATAGAGTGAGGTGGGTAAAGTTAATGGATATTCTCAAAAAAATAGGTGGAGATTGGAGGGATAGGTGACTGTACACGTAAACAGTGGCAAGGACATCAGGAAGCGAATTGCACTAGCAAAGGAGGCGTTCATGAACAGGAAAGAGCTTCTGAAAGGATCGTTATGTAAGAGTTTAAAGAAAATTTTAGTGAAGAGTTTTATCTGGAGTTTAGCTCTTTACGGTGCGGAAACGTGGACACTTAGGAAGGAGGACGAGAGAAGACTGGAGGCATTAGAGATGTGGGTGAGGAGAAGAATGGAGAAGGTGAAGTGGACGGAGAGGAGGAGAAACGACGAAGTGCTGGACATGGTGGGTGAGGAGAGCCAGCTTTTTGATGAGATGTTGGTATGTTTAAAACAGTGTTAGAGGGTAGAATGTTGGGTAAACGAGGGATAGGAAGGAAAAGAATCGGATTTCGGAATCGGAAGGAAAAGAATGAAAGAGAGTAGGCCTTACAGTGAATTGAAGATGGCAGTGCTTGAAGGAAAGGGAATATTAGTACCTCGTGGAAACCTGCCTTAATCGGTAGAATACTTTAATAAACGATAAATAGTTCTTTCTGAGGTTACGGTGATGTTTATCAAGATTTTGGAAATAAATTATTAGTTGCATTATCTCTATTTTAATTCCCTTCACTGCTTATTTACGTATTTGGTTTAGTGGTACACTCAATAGGTTTTCATCCAATTTCATGTCTCTGAGCCGTGGATTGCAACCCCCTTCGCCGTTGGTGAGATCTTTGAGTGAGGAGAGAATATAAAACCGGTTGGGGTGAAAAGATTTGGTGGAGTTTTTATTTTATTTCTGTTATTCAGAAAAGGGCCGTCATCCGCTTAGCAAGGCGGATGCGGATCGGCTAAATCCCCTTCTCGGTAGCTGGGATGGAGGATTCAAGCGAAATGTGGGGCGGGGGAGGAGTATCTGAATGGGGTTACTTCGGAAATAGGTTTTCCCTCGGGAAAGAAGAAGCACACAGCTTGAAATGAGAATCGCTTCCCGCTCTCTCCGTCTGCTTTCTCTGTCTTGCTTTCCTTATATCCATTTGGGCATACATTCAAATTGAAAGGGAAATTACAACTTTCTGATAAGGAAAACTAATGTAAACTGTTGTTGAATTAACATTCCGACCACTGAATTATATATTAAACTATGATAAAATGTTCGAATCGTTACGTTTATTTGTAGTTAAAATATAATTACTAAAAAAATTCCTTCACCTGGCTGTTAACTAGGTATTACTTTCCGAAGATTACAGGTAAATCTTGGAAATCACCCACAAAATTATATTAAATTGAAGCAATAAAAAATAATAAAACGCCTATAAATTATGCTGACGACGAAGGTCATTATAATACTGTAAAGTGAAGGAATGTGAGCAGATATCAACTCATGGGATTCGTACGGTTGAATGGCATTACAATTTGCGAAAGAAGAAGAGATTGGGAATATTTCTGAATTGATATTTTTAGTGTTCAAGGTGCATTTCACCTGATAGACTTTTGCTTATTGTCCTCGGTAAATTATCACGTGGAATTCTACCCTATTCGAGAGCATTCCTGGACTATAAAGAAAATCATAATGAACTCTTGTTCTATTCATACGTTTGCGTCAAGCTATTGGTGTTGGGATATCATTGATTGAAATTATCGAACCAGTTACATATATTCCAATTCTGTTTCTTCCCCGAAAAAACACCTTAAATTTCCTCAAATATAATTTAAATCCCCATTTCGTTGGGTTTCTTCTGGAAAACAGTGGTGCTGCTGTTGGTGTGATCGTTTGGGTGTCATTAAGGTGCATATGAAGCGAGCTAAAGAGCCATTTGTAAGAAAGTCCCCAAGACCTCACTATTTACCGGGAAATTTGGACAATAAATGGATTGGATGGATACAATAGCAACGAAGAAAGCATATGTGCGTAAGACTACATGATTAAAGATGATAGCAAAGAAATTGTCCCTTTTGAAATCAGCTTGGTAAGTGAGTGTGCTATTAAATGTGAGTTGTTTTCTATCTTGATTTTCTATTATTGTATGTTGCACAGAAATCTACGTCCTTGTCTTATTTCCTCCGAAGTCTTTCCTTGCCCTCTCCCTAAACATACCATCCCAGTTAAGAGTGCGGTCGTGGCGAATTTAATCTCACTCAACTGGTGTACCGCCAAATAACGATTATTAACTGATATCATTGAAGTACCGTGTCAGCCGTTTTATAATCAAATCAACCATCAACAGTCATCAATATAATCCTAAGATTGGTTTGACCCAGATCTTACCTCAATTCTCCTATCGGCTAATCGTTTAACACGCGAATAATTCTTCTCAAATCCTTCATCACTTGCTCAATGTATATCATCCGAAGCCCACTTCTGTCGTTCTAACCTTCCGCCGGTCCTTCATCGGTAGTTTTCATTATTCCACCGTGTTTCACGATGTGGCTGATTAAAATTGCCCCGTCTCCTAGATAAGATTTTCATAAGACTTCATAAGTCTCCTACTCTTCTTAGGACTCCCGCATTAATCACACAATCCATTCATTTGATCTTAATTTTTTTCTGTAGCAACACACTTGATTTTTTCTGCTTTTGTCATCGCCCACGTATTAATACCGCAAGAAGCATATAGTAAGTGCGAATCATAATAAATTGTTTCCTGGCTTCAACGCTTGTATTACTACTGTACCATGTCAGCCTTTTCGTACCCAGTATCAATTGAAATGTGATTTTTTAAAGATTTCTTTAAGGACCAATATATTACATTGTTTTTAATTTCATTTTTGTACAATTTCTTGCGCGTTAAAATGTCTTGCAAAAGCCCTTTTACGAAGCCATTTAATGTCACCGAATGGAGTCAAATACGGAAGTTTAAGTGATGATTCACTCTTTAGGGATTGCAATAAATGTTTTCCCCTTCTATGAGCGACTGCTAAATTCAGGAAAGCGAAATAAACATCCATTTTGAGACTTTTATGTCCGTACACTTCAGGAAGTTGGTTTTTGCGTATCGGACGAATATGCTTTTAGCGGGTACTATTTTATTTACGTTCGTGAAAAAAATAGCGCGCAACACTTTTGGGTCAGTAATGGCTGAGAGAGTCGAGCGCTCTTTCCTTTTTTAAACGCACGCCGGCCTAAAAAGTTAGCACTCAAATTTCAATCGCTCTCTGTGGGGGAACTTTACGGCTTTTATGAGCGGTGGCGTTCTTCTTGTTTTCATGCCACCGGTGATACCTTGGAGACGAGTTGCATGTGGCCCCTGGCTGTGACGTAGGAATTTGATTCATCATGCTGCCACTGGGGGGCGCATTTTCATCGTCTTATTTTTAATGTCGGTAGCGCGTCGAGAGCGATCTATTCGTTGAAAATATTTGCTTCGGAGTGCTCGCTAATTATTTGCTCAGAATTATGCACAATCGGCTGAAAAACAATCTTCAACGGGTCATTTAAAAAATAGTAATTGTGGAGCTTGAGAAATATAGTATCGTCTCATAAAAAAAACTTCCAAAGGAACAGCGATTTTAAAAACCTTTCGTTTAGCAGTTATGGACTGCGGACATTTAGAAAATACTCTTTTCTTGACCAGATGAGTTTGACGCATATTTGTCGTCACTGTACAGTTTTGCCCAAACTTATCAGAAACTCTTTGGAGGGCAAAAACTATATAATATCAATAATAACCATAGGTATTTGGATCATTGCCTACGTAATACTAAACGAACGACTGATAAACTCGGCGAAATTTTTATCTATTCCATTATCACCACCGTGGTTTGATCAAATTAAAAATATGTTTGCTGAAATCGCTGGGGTTTTGTATTCAAAAGTAAAACTGGCACTATTTGAGAATTGGACTGAATGAGCGGCTGACTTTTTTTTGGCAAAAATATTGAATGAGAAGGAGACTTTCACGACTGCTCCTAGTCCACATCAACAGGCAATGGCGACGGAAAATTTTTATAATAAAATGTATGCGCTATAAATGTAGGAAAGATTTAGCTAATTTTAAACTATCATCAGGGCTCAAACTTTTTTGCATCACATACTTTTGACCTTTACTCCAAGAACTATTTTAACATGAATTAAACGAGGTCAAGATAAGAAGAAAAAAATTAAATATCTAACACTGGATAAATTCATTTCACCGACACCCAAATGCTAAAATGCTGAATACTGACGGAAAAAAATTCGAAACATTCTCTTTCTCACCTTCCAACGGAAGCATTATTTACGAACTCGGAATTTCGCTTACTGGTCCATTCCCCTTGATATTCAATCCTTCTATATAGAGTACCCTTGATGTGCTTTTAAGATTCACCAGCTCTGAGGCCGTCCCAGATAAGTTCTCTCGGGCAAGGTCGAATCGTCTTCAAGGGAATAAATAACATCTCTCTCTCTCTCCCTCTCTCTCTCATCTAGCCCAATCGCCGCTCTTCAAGCGGAAGGAACTCTTCTTCTCTCCGCTCCCATAATTTTTTTCTTCCATTGTGAGCCATTGTTCGGAACAGGGTCGGCTCCAGAGGGGGGGGGGGGGTCTCGATCAAAAGGTGGTCTCCAAGGAACGTGGAAAAACGGAAGCTTCAAGACGGAGTAGGTGGTGGTCAAGTACGCTACGTACTATTTTAATCTTTCGAAGATGGTACGAACGATAATAGCGAAAGAAAGTCACAGCGTTAATATGGAATAGCTGCAAAGGGGTGAGAGGTAGAGTGTGGGTGGATGGCGGCTCATAACAGACTAAAAATTATTGTGTTATATGGGACAAAATTCCTGGAAAAACCTATAGGATACTCAGGCGAAGATATTAACCCCCCACTAACACTGAATGTCTAAAATGCACACGATTGTGGCGTAGCTAAGGACGAGCTCTATCCTCACCTATCCAAACTAACCTTCGCGTTGAACCACTGAATGAGGGATGGTTCAAGGAGGCTTTAAATTAGTTTCCAGTAGGAAACAGCAAAGGGTATTTTGGAAAATCTTCGTAATATCGCTTTAATAATTATTTCATATAATGAGAGTTAAATAAGCTCTCATTCTTCAAAGCAATACACCTTTATTTAAGAATAATAAATGTTCTTAAACTTAATAATTTTACTCGAATCCACCGCGTTCGTCGATAAATTTAGTTTCCAATTTGCTTTTTCTAGGCTAAAATTATTATTATCTAAAACTCATTTCCGATTTACGGATAAGACTTCCACACCCCATGATTGATAACAGCACAACGGAACCGGAAAGTGGCGCATTTAATTTTAAACCAAATCTTGAATGGTAAACTGAGAGCATCAATTCTTATTACATTTATTTTATTCATATTAGAGGCCGAAAACAAATATAGAGTTTGTGTAACACTATCCAGCTTTATACAGCGGCTTTGGGAAGTAGAAAAAATTATTAATTCATTAATTTATTGCCAATTAGGGGTGAAATCCTGCGCTCATCAAATCCGCGTCCTTTCGCGAAACGTTTGACGGGATTTTCGAATTAAGAGGAATTTTCGTCGATCTCACTCATTCAAAAAGTCGTTCACCTTTTGAATGAAGTTTCCCCAATTAGTCGGGCCAAGAGTGGCTGATTTGACTGCCTTTATGCTTCATAAAACATGACGACAATTTCGCTTTCATTTCGATTCCGCGAGGGAAAACTGTGTTTAAAGACTAAGTATAGCGGTTCTTCAAATAAAATCTTGAAGGGGCTCAATATGTGAATTTTACGCGAATATTTATAAAAAATAGGATAATTATCTCAAATCACTAACTTTTATCATAACTCTGTGTAATGATAACAGTAAGTGAAGATGATCATGATGTTATAACCACTGATTACGCTAAATTAAACCATAAGACACTATATATTATTTGTTGAGCCCTAGCGCTTCTTTAAGAATGATTCAAGGAGATCGAAATTCTGATATCACGCGAATATATACAAATAAAGAGGATAATTCATGTTTTTAAAATTCATCCCCCTCGCTGTTATCATAATATTAATTTCGGTTATAATTCCTTGGTCCTAAAACCCAAGATCCTGTATCCATGATAAAAAGAAGAACACAATGATAATTTCCTTACTTTTAATGTCACAACTCAGCAACCGACCATGGTTTCAACACGTAAGTGTCATTTTCAAGGTGAAAAATCCAGTACTCTCTCGGTATATATACCCAGGCCAAGGTAGGAGGTGGGGGCATATGGAATTAGGAGTGGGGGAGTGGGAGGGGAAACGGTTTTGGTGAACAAGTGAGTGAAGGACGAAAACATACATCGAGTGGATCGGAGTGAAGGTCAGGGTTTTGACGTCATGGGGATGCATTTTAACAAAGGAGAGTCAGTACAATATAAAACATCATTACAAAGTTCATCCGGGCTATTGGCAATTTCGAATTTTTCCATAAAATATAGTTTAAGCCCTCTGTCAATACAATGTAAAATATGTATGTCAAAATTGCTAAAATGGTTACAGAGGCATAAATGATTAGCGAAACAAGATTTCCCGCCATTATATATAAAACTTCTTCTATGTCCCTTCACTCTGTCTTTGAACCTTCTTCCAGTCTGACCAACATAACAAATTCCACAATCGTCACATTTTAATTTATTTACTCCACTTTTGTCCATTCGATTATATTTGTCCTTAGAATTAAATAAAATCTTGTGAAGTGTCGTAGGGTTATAAAATGATACATTGCAATTATTTTTAGGGAAGACATTCTGGAGTATATAGGAAATGTTTCTAATGAAGGGTAGTTTGACCCAGCGGGTGATTTTTGTCGGGACCATACACAGTGATGTCAATAACTTTGTGGCTCTTTTAGAGCGATAGCATTTAAGCATCTTGTCTAAACACACCGTATTGAAGCCATTTCTTCCTGCTATGGTTTTTATAATTTGGAGTTCTTTATTGAAGTTGTGGACTGTCATAGGAATATTCATTAGCCGGTGGATCATACACCTCAATGAAGCTAACTTATGTGTGTGGTGATGAGAAGAATCTACAGGAATAATAACATCAGTAAAGGTTTCTTTTCTAAATATGGATATATCATGCTTACCACCTTATATAGTAACCTTTGAACCTAAGAAATTGATAATGTCTCCTCCAAATTCAGTCGTAAATTTAATATTGCTCCTAAAGATCCTATAAGCTGTGATTTAAATATACTATCAGTTTCTCATCCTTCCTCTCATATATGTCCTATCTTTTCAAGAAAAGTCGAAATAGACGTAAATTGATGCTTCGCGCTTTCGGATATGACCCTTCGGATTTCTCGTCGAAAATCATCAAAGCTCTGTGAATCACTGTGGAAGGGATGCAGAAATGAAGGCGAAATTATGCTTTGCGTTATGATGGATCAACTGAACTCCTTTCTCCTCATGAGAAATGCTTGTGATCGGTACCTCTTCCCTATCTTCCTTTTGTCCCGGCGTGTGAGGACGAGTTGTTCCGAGAGAATTCCGTCAATGTGATAGCTCAGATGTCTTTTTTGTGAGTCACCAGAGAGGAACTTTCAGAGCAATTGGCGATAAGTATTCCGGGGACCACGCGATCGCAATGGAGGCCATCTGGAGTCGTCGCTAGGAAAACTTTGGTGCTTCAGAAACTTTTCTCCCCGATCAGAGCGTCCGTCAAAACGTTCCCGGCTCGAATCTATGGGTCGCAGAACCGCCTTCCTCTCTCTTCCTACTTGCTTCCACCTCGTGAATGCGACCGCTTCCAAAGAAAAAAAAATCTTTCCCTTCTGCGAATTGTCTCCTCCGCAAAGAATAAAAGTTCCTCCTTCTCCTCCCACTTGCCTTCGTAGCTGATCGTGCATGTGTCTAGTTCGTTAGTTACGTGAGGAGGGGTGAATCGTTTCATCAATGTGATAAATTAATTCCAGCGGAAGATCTCGATCCAGATTTGAGCCATCAGCACTCCCCTCTGAAAAATTAATCACCGCGGCTTGTCCCATCTCCTAATTTTGAGTTCCCTCTTCAGTTCAGCAATAAGGCCCATTCCCTTTCATTCCACGTCAATAAATCCCATTTTCATAGTAAGGGAAGCATCTGAACTGGAGCTTGGATGGTGCGGAGAAGGGGCTCAAAGTGATCGATCTTATCCAATGGGTAACCTATACGATACTCGATACGGGTCGCTAGCTAGGGTGGCCTCTTGCCTCACACTGTATCAAAAGCACATTTATTAATTTGTATACCAAAAGCACCCACCGAACTCCTTTGCCGCAAACGATAAAGCTTATTTTAGGAGAAACTAAAATTTGGGAAAACAAGGGATTGAAGATATGAAGTGTTGTAACTAGACAGTGATATTCCTTAAACGTAATTATTTAATTTGAGAAAATTATTTTGGACACGTTCAAGCCGAATTGAGTTGATGTTAAAATAAGGTGAATAGTTAACAACTGAGTATATTCTAATTTGGAACGTAGCGAAGCAATGTATCTACTGTCCCTATCGCATGAATATTGTTGAATTTTGGACAGATTCTCATAATTAATCCCACATTCTTTAAAGTTTTACCGGCAGTTTGGTCTAGCTTTAGTTTTATCGCATGAAAACATTAATATTCTTTCGCTTCTTAATTTCCTGGATTTCAATTTCCTCACGCAGTCACGTCGTCAGCTGTTATCTGACACAATTCCACAACGAGGGCAGCACTGAGTTACGATGGTAACTTTTAGACGCGTAAACGCGCTAGGGTTCCGACCGAGATCGGTACGTGCGTAGTGTAAACGGGGTAATACTGCCTCCGCAGTCCGAAACAATTGAACGGCGCGAGGCACGTTGGTAAGTTCTAATCACATATCTAAAACATATCATCCCATGTGTTGTTCATTGCGTGAGACTATTAATTCGCTACATTAATTAATGTTGTACAATATAGCTGATTCATTAGTCGTTTTCCGTAGTTGAACACAAAACCGTTCTCTTTGTTTTTCATCTTTTTTGTAGATGTAAACGATGAGTCCAAAAGTCACTCCGGGGAAACGTATGGGCTAACATTTTCAATTTTAACCTAACCCAGATGGCACAAAATACGAGAATTATCTGTTTCTAATGGTTTTATTACAAAATGAAATGATATGCACCTTTCCGTACGTTAAAGAACTTATGTAAGGCAAGGATAAGGTTTTAGGGAAAATAGTTAAGGAGTACAGTCAAATATTCTCATATAAACATAATATGCTGATGTTGGATGAACACTAAAGGCGGCATAACAGCGTACTACATATCCGATGCTGCCTAGAGCTCTGCCGGACATAAACTTAAAGCCTAATAGTGAAATTCAGTGAGTCTCTATAAGAGATGAACAACTGATGAGAGATTTCCCTGTACATAGAAAATATTTTGACGACTTCAACTAAGGCGTAAATGAAAGGCAAAGTATTCGAACATTTTTCGTGTAGTGGAGAGAAAAGTAAGTGACTCTGTCAGGCATGGACGTCATAACTTTAAGGTTGGTAGATAGCCATGCTGTCTACCAACTTCTTCACCACCACTACTTCAATTACTCTATGACATGTTCTTATATGACAAAACTCCGGCCAGTATCTTTCTTGTTGTTTCCGACGAAACGTTCACGAGCATAAGAACCGAAAAACAAGTTCTCTCAAGCAATCCAACACATTTATATGCTAATAATAACTGCACTCTCACGAAAACGCAATACGCTTATCAAAGAAAAGCTTCGCGGTTGATTCAAATTGAAACCCACTTTTAATACCATTTATTTTACTTCATAGAACGACCAGACGAGTAACACAACTCACAGGTTGTATGCCAAGCATCTTAATAACATTTTAACTCATTGGGATCGAAAATGCAACATAATAATGATGTAAAGTGGAAGTCAAATCACGAGTCTGTCTCTCGTCAATTCTTTCGCTAAGCCGCTAGAGCAATTTCATTGTCATCGCTAGCGAAATTCCCACTTGTCGAATGTTTATTTTCGCTACATGCTCGCCAGTCAGAACGATAACAACTTTTTCGTCGCCGGAGACACGAAGCGAAGCATTTCTGACGAAATCGCGAATGAAAATAAGAACAAGAATGCATACAACGTTCGCCAATCCTTTCGAAAAATCGCGATTGCTATAGCCAGAAAGAACCAGAATCAGTCCCCTGTTGTTGACAAGTTCCCTCGAGGCCAGAGACTTAGCTGTGTAAAATAGTTTCCCCCCTGTGCGTATCCATGTACCTGAGTCAATATGATCATACTATCTATACATATAAAAGAAAGTCGAAAATTGTGTTAGTTAGAACACTTATAACTCGAGAATGGCTGCACCGATTTTAGTGACATTAGGCTCTTTGGATTCGTCTCAGCCCCGGATAACATTTAGGGCATTAAAAAATAGGAAAAGTTCACAAAAAAATTCAACTTTATCTTAGAGATATGTTTTTAGGAGTTGATTGTTAAGACGGTCAAAAAATTAAGATTTTTTTTTCGTTTTTACTGAAGTATTGACCGACCTTTTTAACAATATAAAAACAAATTTAAATGTTCAAACATGTTAAAAATATTAAAGTAATATGAAAATAGTATTAAAATAATTGAATTAGAGGTAAGCTCAGCTCGAATTGAGTTGTCAACAAACATATAACTACCGTGTGTGTAAACAGATCTCCAAGCAATTGTTGATTATCAGTAATGTCCGTGTACTCTGCATGGATTCAAATCTTTTAACTTTGTAATAAACGAAGACGAAGTCACCAACTATCTATCTGAATATTTAAAGTCTTTGGACGCACCTGGCTTACCACGGCACGATTTACAGCTAAAGGTAGGCTCTGTGTTCATGATCTTTCGAAACCTAAACCAACCAAAACTATCCAACGGAACGTGTTTGGTTATTTTAAACACTGATAATGAAAGTGATTCACGCCACTATACTCAAAGGAAAATTCAAAGATGAGGAAGTTCTCAATCCGAAGATTCCATGATCCCAACTTATATGCCCTTTTGAGATTAAACGTATTCAATTTCCAATTCGTGTTGCATTCGTGATAACGATTAACAAATCGCATGGCCAGTCTTTCAGTTTTTGTGATGTTTGTTCTCATGTGTCAGTGAAAACCCAAACAAAAACGTAGCTAATACTGGAGGGTCTGTAGGGTATAGAAAACTCGCCATGGTAAGCGAGAGGTGTGGGGGCCCTCCCTAGACATTTTTTAGGATAAAAGGTTCAAAATGGTAGGTTTTGCGGCTGTATGAACAGTTAAATATTTTATGACTCATCCGTCCCCCTAAAATTAATAACCAAATGTTTTATAAAAAGATTCTCTGAGCTTTTGAGGGGGTTTTAACCTTCAAAAACCCCCCTCGCTGCGTCCCAGTCAAGCGTCGGTCTAGCGTTGCGTTAACCTGCCCCGTGAACGAGCCAAGTTTACGCTACGGACTTAGACCTAAAAACATTTTTTTTACGGTTAATAACACAAATAGCCAACAACTGAATGTGTATAATTTTTATTTCATCAATATTTTCTCATTTAATTTATAATAAATCAAATAGATTAAAACGATACAGCCGCTCTTTATTTATAAATGGTGCAACTAAACACTAAGTTCATTGAATGTTAGGCGGTACGAAGTTCGTCGGGTCAGCTAGTATTAGAATAAAAGACATGAATTTATTGCTAGTTGTCTAAAAATCTGGTTCAAGCTCGCCTGATTGCTAGCGGCAGCCTTCTCTCCTTTTTTAAACGGTTTCTACACTGATTTATGATTTTATTCATTCCAATTTTTGATCCGCGACCCGCGAACTTGATCCAAACTGTAGACCTTAACTTAATCTGGAGACCCTCTCATATTACCTTGAAGACGGTCAGAGATCGTCATGGTGACCTACCAACTATCTGGACTCCACACTTATTATCCAGTTTCATTCGACATTACTAGATTTATGGTTTAAAAAAATATATTTGTGAACGAAATGAATTTATTTGGCGACGAAATGAAGAGGAATGGTATGAATAAGTACAAAATCATCGATCGACATGATAGGCCAAGGAAGGAAACTTCTTGATGCGGTTCGGAAGAGACACAAGGATGGAGCGAATACTGAGCGGTGAGGGATGTTCAAAACCGTGTTAGAAGGGAGGCTGTTATTTATCTACATCTACTTAATACCCCGCACGCCGTCTAAAAGGCGTGTGGCATGTGGTGTTAGGGCACCAGCCGTTTACTAATAAAAATGAAGTGCTCTAAGGAAATAACGACTAGCGTTTATGGTAAAGTCCTTCATGGTTTGGGGGAAAAACGAATTCCCATATCTATCCGTTCGGCAAAACATCTCTCTCAATTTATTGCTTCTATCGGACCTGGTAATATAGTGCGGTTGTAATATTATGTTCTCCGTGTCACTCTTAAAGATATCCATTCTCAATTGTTCTAAAAATCAAAGCCTAGCGCGCAGCATCCGAGTCTCCAGCGGCTCCCAGCCTAATTCGCTTTACATCTGGGTGACGCTGTCTGTACGCCCGTAGCAGTTTTTCTTCAGCCTTTTTCAGCCTTCCCTTGTGTTTTATTAAGTTCGCGGATTAAGTCTTTCTGCACCGGATCCCATACGCTCGCTGCATATTCAAAGTGCGATCGGACGAGAGTGAAATAGCACCTTTCTTTTACTTTCTCATCCGAAAATATTCCCACAATACGCTTGACGAATCCAAATTTAAACGAGGAAAGGAAAGGAAGGGCAAGAGATTTGTGGATAGAATGACTCGGAGGAGGCTTCTTTTATGAACTGAGGGGAGAGGTCTAACCAGTGCTGGCTCGGCTGTATCACTATGTAATCTTAATCACTTGAATGCTCACCATGATTAGCACGGAAATTTTTATTCATAAAAAGGGTAGCTTTCTTAGATTATATCGCCATCAAAGTGTTCCGGGTCGAAATTATTACATTAAATAGTTCCGTTTAATCCGATTTCTCCTGGTAACGTACTAGCTACTTACGTAGCTACTTACGGTTCAAGAACTATATCGTGTGACAATACAGCAATTCGGCAAAGTATCCCTCCGTTATGAATTTCAACCTCCCTTATTTATACCTATTCTACCCTAAATATTCACCATAAGCACTTTAACGCTACCATTTATATTCCATCCTTTTTGAATACGCGTTATCCATTAGGTTGGCGCTTTGGGAACGTCAGAGCACCGTCATTAATGATACTGAAGATACGAAACCTTTCGGGGTTTGTGTTTAAATAAATTTGGTGAACAAATGCGTGGTTAGCATTTCCTCTCGTCATGGGAGTTTCTCCATTCAGTCTACAGGTCAAGTTGAAGCGCTTTTTTCCAGACGAACTCACTCTTTTCATGCATTTGCTTTCGCACCTTTTCCTCAAGACTGCGAGCCAACTCCCTTGCATCGTGTGGAGAATTGGATGACGAACATGCGCTTGCAAGTAAGACTTCTTCCTTTTGGGTTGTGGAAAAACATTCTTTAGTTTCTGTCGCCAGTTACACTCAATAAACGTATTTGGACGTTATTCATAGCCGCAATATGCTTCTGACGCTTTTCTAAGTAAAAAAATACTGGTTTCATATATCTTTCATATCCATGAGATACATCCATATAGTCATCCATTTAGCAATGCAGCAATACAGCGTTAAGAACGAAAAAAATGACATACTGAGTGGACAAGGAACATATAAACAGTTTCGGTGGCCCACAAATGGCTTGCTATTATCCTTACAAAAAGCCTTTTGATAAATTTAACATGTAGCTCTCCGGTATAGTTCGCCACTCTCCGAACGCTAACGTTTATAAGTTGCGCGGCGCTCTGTGCCCGTCAGCTGTCTCGTCCAAAGCGACTCTCTGTGGTAGGCCTTAGAGCGCCGTGATAAGAACTTAGTCCCCATAATGAGGGCCGGCCAACAGAGGGCGAGGGAGCAGGAGTGTTGGCCAGCCAGCCGGCCCTGCGCCTGCCTGCGGTGGGCGAGAGGGAAGGAGCAAAAAAAAAGAGAAGATAAGGAGGCGTCACAGCTTTGCCATCCGCTCCTCTTTTGAATACTTCCCAGTGTACGTGTGGAAGCATGCTAGCGCCGGCGTTATAGGGAGCGAATTAAGGGATAATGAGGGCGAGGGTCGGATCCGCAGTCCAGAGGGGGAGAGGGATCAGGGCCCTCATTTCTCAACTGCATGCCCCGACTGCCGCTCCATCGCCTCTGCACCGCATTTTTTTCCATCGAATGGCCCGTGGGCTCAATTATCAGCCATTTTATGTATTAAAGTGTGGACATCCGGAAGCCTTAAAAAAAAAAACTCGTCTGCCATTCTGAACCGGAAGTAATACAAAAGTAAAATATAACGTTTTAAACTTACAGAACCTTCCCGAGTCAAAGTATATTTTTTTCAGATGAATAGGTGCCATATTTAATTAGTCATGTCACACTTCCGGTTGTAACCGATAGTGATACTCACGTTAAATACAGCCTATCAAACTTATAAAAACGTTAAGAGTCGAACAATATTACGTTCTCTAAAATCGATGAAGCGGTTGAGCAGATGAAAGTCACTTCTGGTTTTAACCCGGAGCGAAATTCTTATAAAATAAGAATAATTTTAACTTATGTAAAAATAAAATAAAAATGGTTTGTTTCTTTAAATCGATGGATGGCAGTTACGGTGGGAGAAGCATTCCGAGGGAGTGAAAACAATACTCTTCTGGCCTTGGGAAGTCGCGTAAAAAGAGCCAAAATTAAGTTAAGTATGGGCTAGTACATTGGTTCACAAGTTTAAATTCTATCACTACCCCAACTAATGGTTAAAACATCGAAAACCAGGATTCAATGCGGAGTTTCACGCTTCTATGGTGTGGGTAGCGAGGGGTGCAGAAGTCGTTCACAAACTATTTTCATAAGCGTTGGCAATTAGTAATAGGATGTTAATCATTACTTACTGCGGAATGTTGTACATAAATCCACATTATGCATTCAAATCTAGAAACATTAATTATGGGAGAATGTATTAGGTTGCGGCTACCGTAGTTATTAATTTCTTAACCATAAGCTGTGATGCGAAATAAAATTCACACAGGAGGAAGAGTTCTCGGGTTTCCAGCCGGGTCAAAGGGTTTTACTGCACCGACGTTTCGAAGGCTAAGTCTGCCATCGTCTTCGGGGTGAATGGATTAGCCAAAATGTGTCCGTCTTAAATACCTTCGCATTGGGTGCAGGTGGGCTCTGATTGGTTGAGGGTCGGGGCAATGCGTGTCCTCTCCCCCTTCAGTTTTTTCAGGGCTGGTTTCCACGTATTGCTCAGATGGAAGCCGGCGTCGCTGTTCATTTTTCTCTTCTTTTTTGCTTCTCTTCTTTCAGACTTCGAAACGTCGGTGCAGAAAAACCCTTGGACCCGAGAACTCTTCCTCCAGTCCATTCGCCGGGAAAACCTTCGATCCTTCAAAATTCACACTCTTGTTATATTTTTGTTGTAAGATAAAACGCCTATTGTCGGCCACCGTCGAACTTCTGCAGAGAAAAATGAAATATCAATTTGAAGAAAAGAGCATCCAGAACATCATCAAAGTCACCATAAATAATTTTATAATTAGATTTATGAAAGCGCCGGCGTTATAGGGAGCGGAATAGAAGTGGATCCGAGGGGGAGGTACTACATCTCCTAATCAACCCCAACCCACTACTGGTGACAACCTCATAGTCTTTGCACCGCACTAATATTCCGCAGAATGGTATTTTTCACTCATTTTAGTCAAAAAGTACTGAAATTAAGGAAAAAAAGGTATAATCTGAGTTTACTTTATCAACCTAAAGTCTACCTAAATTGATGGACCAATACAATCAGAATACAATGTTTATGTTTTTATAGAGAGACCAGAGATACGTAAGTAGGCTGCTAAAATTGATCACCGTCAACACCAAAAAAATGGCATTTTAACGTATCTCAATTTCTGATATTGCCAATTTCTCAAGGAATAGTGTTAGCTTATTCAAAAGTAAAGAGTAATTATGCCGCCTGGAATTCCTTCACCGTAGGAATTTCTACGCGTGGGAGGCTGGGCAGGATCATGGACGGCTCTTGCCTAGAAACAGAATTTGTTTGTAAATAAAAGAGTTCGTTTCCCTACGTTAAGCACACGATGTAAGTCCTTTCTCCGTAGTAGATTATTTCATAGCTAGGAAAATAACGTTTCAGGATATACCTCTGGCATTTTATAATAATAAACAATAATTTAAATATTAGAGATATTAATATGAGTTTCTAATGCTCTAATAATAATCCTTAGCTGGCCACGGTGGCAGCGGGGTGAAGTCCTCGCCTGCCAAACTAGAGGTCGCGGGATCGAGTCCCGCCTGGGTAGGTTTCCTCTATCCATGGTTGTTCGAGTACGTTTAATTGCTAAATTTGCGGAATACCCCGATATAAAATGGCCAATTTGAGCTGCATTCTGTGTTACGGGAATAAAATTACAAAATAATGGCCTAGGGAATCGAAGAGCCTAGGCTACTGAAGTGTTGACGCAAAGGATGGCAATGATATAGCCGTCTTCTTTCGACCAGGACACTTTCAGAGATAACAAGTGCCTTGCTATATGCGCAACCCACTCTTCGCTTTCCGTCTCCGCCCAGCAACAAGGTTTCTCGTCAAAATTTTATCTCCCATGGATGCACCGTCCCCTCTTGCAGTGAAAGGCCGGAAAATTCCCACTCGGCTGATCGGATACAGGCTAAGGGATGAGGGCGTATTGGACTGGGCTGACCCTCAGCTGAGAAAGGTATTCAGGTGGGATGAATTAATCATGTGACGTGGTTGAAATAGGTGATTTGGATGATGATATTACATCTACGTACTACCCCCGCAAGACGCCTCCATAGCTGTGTGGCGGAGAGTGTAAGGACATCAGTTGTCAACAAAAATAAGGACAAAAAAGGATTGGAGACGCGCGAATTGAGTGAGCGCCACCTCTGGAATTTATTAAAGACCCTTTAGGCCTGTTTACACGTTGCATTAACGAGTTCACGTCTGTTTTCGTGATTGATTTTTGTGGACCGGAACGGAACATGTACGAATACATGAACCAAATTAGAACAGGTTCTGTTTTCTGTTAATGCAATCGCGCAAGTTGGGTGATTACACGGTGCATTTTCGTTCACGCGTTAATACATTTGGACATCGACACGTATGGGTTAATGTACCGTGTAAACAGGCCTTTTTTGTTAGAAGAAAAAATTAATCCTTAACGTGTATCCGTTGGGCAAAATATCTCTGTTATTTCATCGTTTCCTTGGGACCGGGAAATAAAGTGAGATTCTCAGAGATGTTCTCCATGTCGCTCGGGAAGTTATCTGCTCTTAAGTGCTCGAGGTATTTCGAGGACGAACTCTCAACCACAGGACCCCTTGCGGCTCGACTTAATGAAGGAGAACAATTGATTGATAATTAATGATTTTCTCATTACGCTCGAATTGTTTTTAAAAATGAGACGGTATTAGAGATCCTGCCCACTTTTCCTTTATCCAAGAATAATTCTTTTGGGAAATTTATAACATGTTATGACGTTTTTATATAAAACATATAACATATAACATGTTATGACGTTTTTATATAATATATTGGCGCTTGAATTCATCAAGCGGGTAATTAGAGGGGTGGGAACATAGTTGTGCCACGTGTTGTCGAGTATTGTGTCCATAAGTGGTTTAAAAAGCGAAAGAAACACTCAAAATATCGTTTAAATGAGTGAAATAGGCGGGCAATACGCTCATTCACAGTCAACAATACTTCAGACCTTCTTTGTAACCACGGTTATATATGCTTCGGGAAATGGTTTTGATGTGAATGATTTACGCAATGTAGAAAAATATAGAGTGTATGATAGATGAACTTATGAAATGTAGCCGATTTTTCGTATTTTAGCCCTTACCCTAGGATTGTATCACCTCCATTTTTGATTTTTAACGTTTGAATATAGCAAACTTAATGAAATTACAAACATCATTTTTAGAAAATAAACGAACAGAGACTAATGAAATAATTATCCGAATAAATATGTCACGAATAATGAAGTAATGTTCGGATTTCACTGACGATGTATGTCTCTCAATGCTGTCACCTTTTTATATCTAAGGAAGGTTTATAACAACAAAACGAATTGATTACAATAAATATATGAATATGGTTGAGAAACTTGAATTGGAGAAAGAACCAAAGAATGTTCAACTGTCCCCGTAGATGTTAAATTCTGTAAGTAATAGCAGTTCGATATATTTTACAAAAACGTAGATTCGATATGTGTCGAATGGGAGCTTAGAAAGCGAAAATATTTCATTGGTGCAGCATGAACAATGCTAAAATAAACATATTCATAAAATTTCTTCGGTTTAACATCAATAGTTAGACAGATACGAAAATTAGCATATTTGCTACCATAATCATATCGAATTATCAAGTATACTGACACGTGAAATTGAAAATTCGCAATGCTATTGATTTATCTTCCCGTTTCTTCATCTACCCTATATTTCATGGTCAAATACGCACGCGGATGTAAAATTCTGCATGTTATAGCAATTCGATGTATTTTAAGAAAACGCTGAATCGATATACATCTAATGAGACACCACATGCAAAACATATTTCCATCGAGGTTTGTGAAGAATACCAGGATGTACACATTCACCAAATTTCATTGGTCCAATGGATATACGAATCAAGTTATGCCAATTTGCGTATTTTCTATAATAATCGATTCGACCTTTCGACTATACTGCATTTGTAATGTAAAACCCGCAATGCTATTGATTTTAATTCCGGTCTATGGCCATTTACCACATAATTCCTGATCAACTTTGCCCGTTGATGTAAATTCCTATGTGTTGCAACAATTCCATATATTTTAAGATTAACCAGATTCGATAGTGGATGATAGATAATAGTGGACATAATGAGTTTTCATTGTATTTGTCAAACCCCTACATCATCATCACCATTGACAACAATCCCAAGATTGGTTTGACGCAGCTCTCCACTCAGTTCTCCTATCAGCTAATCTTTCTACACTCACGTATTTCTTCTCTTTCACATATATATCTTTTCCATATATTTCATTCAAGCTCTTCCTTTTCCGTTCTTGCCTTCCACTTGTCCCTCGAAGATTGTCTCCATCAGGCCATCATGTCTCAAGATATGGCCTTTAAAGCTGTTCCGTCTTCTTATTATGCTTGCTTCTTACATTTCAATAGGATATTGTGCAGCTCCAAACGTGGAATTTCATTGGGAGATATTTTTACCTAGGTTTTTACTAAACTTAAAACAGAGCCTAAAATTAGATGGAATTAAAGAGAGAAATTTAGAAAAATACGTACGAAATAAAATGGAAAAGATGGTGTTCGAATCAGGAAATGTAAATGAGGAAAACAGTTAACTTACTGGTAAAATCCGAAATTTCGTAAAAAGTAATTCAATTTTTCAATCAATGGAGCAAAAAGATCTTTAGCAAGAAAATAATAAGTAAAAATTGATTGCAATGCACTCAAAATGGAATTTCAACGTTAATTCCACAAAAATAGGCTTCTACCGTTGGATATATCAAATAAACCAACAATTCAAAAAAATAGAAGTATTCGGTCTTCGAGAAAAGCAGAAGGAACACAAAAGAAGAACCGTTCGACATCACACCAGAAGGTAACTAAATATGAAAGTGAATTACAAGAGAAAAAGAGAATATACCCGAAAAAATATCTGCAAAAACCACTCGCGTGTACCTTGTCGGTAGACCTTTAAATATGTATGGGAGGCAAGGAAGTGGAGGCCATGGATCATCGACGGCTCTTGTCTAGAAATAGAGTTTGTTTGTTAATAAAAGAGTCCGTTTCCCTACTTTAAACGCACGCTTTAAGTCCATTTTCCGTAGTAGTATATGGAATACACTCAAAGAAAGAAGCCTTTCAGTGCACCTCTTGCAGTGCCCCGCGATTCCACAATAAGAGTCATTCCTAGAAATATTTATTAAGTTTACTTTCTGGTGATTTTTTTCTACCACTATTATATCTATTATCCAGATATAAAAGGGAATGTGGTCATATCGCATCCACACGCTTGTCACGTCGCCGTACTCTCCGCCGCCGCCGGCCAGAACCGGAATCGACCGCACGCTCGAAAAAACGATTTAAAATTCATGGTTGCTAGTTGTGGAAGATTTTACTTTAGTTTACAATCTAAAAGTATCATAAAACGACGTGGTATAAGTCACTTGGTGGAAGTCAGAGGCAGTATCTACTTTTTCTCTTCGTTTATGTAAAAAATTGGCTGAAAAAAGGCTCCGCAATTTTGTCATATATATATGGTAAATGATGTAACGAAATCTTTGAAAACCCCCAAATGTAAGATAAAGAATTTTTTATCAAGCTGGTATAACAGTTTTGTCAATAAAACAATAAAACCAATGCACGAGGATAAATTTGGCTATTTTCAGAAAAAATCGAGGGTGGTCGTCGGTCGAACGTGATGACGCAGGAAAGAGATGATCTGGCAAGTTATGTACAAGTTATTTGGAAATATTTGTGCGAAGTTTCAACGTCCTAGCTCAAAACAAAATTGATTTTGAGGTGTTGGCCTGTTTTTTTTTCGTTTCTAGCCCACTTTGTGTCGGCTCGTCTACTGTCGTCCTCAGAAATTAAATGCTTTGACATTTCCGGTTCCGACCTTTTGTAGGTCAGGGCGGTAGAGGAGACGCCGTCTGATCGGCTGTTCCTTTCCGCTTCCTTCTCATGCTGTTGATTATTGGTGTCCAAGAGAAACTTAGTTGGAAACCACTGTCGCGATTCATTCATTTTTCCTCCATTCTGATGCCTCGCCATCTTCTTTCTCGACTTTGGTGCACCGAGCCAGAGCGAGCTAGAAAATATAAACGCATGAACTTGAACATTTAAAGACGGCATTCCTCCTACAGCAGTCTGAACGTCGGCATATCGGTTGGAGTTTGGTAACGTCGGCGGAAATATAAACCGGCTGGGAGACCAAGGGAGCTTCATCAACATTATTCACCTTAAGGGCAACCTTAAGTCATTAAATTATGAGCTCTGTGTTCTTCTCGAGCCTTAATGGCCGAAGAAGGCCATTGTTTATTTTTTGGTGAATGGAGAACCATATACGTATCTGCATTTATACGTTAAAAGATGTGTTTCTCACGATGAAAATTTCGATTTCCTTAGTTACCAACAAAGTGTATATATTCTGCCTCTGTTTCGTGTTTTGCCGGCAACATTCAAGTTTATATTTTAATAAGCAAGTATGAGCTTTTCATCAGTTAAAATAATGTTCCATAAGAGAATTCCTTGATGCCCAATGAGCATGGTATTGTGAAATTAGTTCTGAAAGGTATTCCATGAGTCGAAAGAGTTTGCTACCGCGAATTACCACGACTAATAAAAACATCCCCTTACCATGTAAGCTTGTTCCTAAACATCTATTTCTTTTGGAGAAATTCTCTGTTTTTAAAGCTTCAACGACACTTCCATTTACTTCAATGTTTTAGTGGCATCATCAAAACTTTTCTCGCATAAAATAGAAATGCACTGCTTTGATGGTTATTTCGTTAGCGTTATCGCAAGATAAAATGTGTGGTTCGTATATTTCGTCTTGAAAAACGTAGTCCGTAGTTTTATCTTTAAATAAGTATTAAAATAAAATGGATACGACACTTTTCCACGGGTTTATTTAAAGTACGACGTGTTTCAACCGTTAGGCCATTGTCAAGTACAAGTAATGACCTAGCGGTTCAAACGCGTCCTACTTTAAATAAACCCGTGGAAAATTTCCATCTCTATTTTCTTTTAATACTTATAGAATGTCATTCCACTAAATTTCGCCTGCTTCTGTTACTTTTATCTTTAAAATTGGAATGAACGGGAACTGTGCTTACAAAATTTAGTGAGCTCTTCGGGAACAAAATGTGCGTGGTTCATCCATTTCGCATTTGGAAATGGTACGAATTGGAGATATAATTGCGTTCCTTATTCTCAATCCTTTTTATTTTTTCGCGACATTTTTACGATTGGGAGTTCGGTATGGTCATTTCGAAGTCCTCTTGACTGACGCGCTCGTTTTGTTGAATAATGAAGCCTACGCTCTCCCGCTTCTCGTGTGTGTATTGGTGTTTGTCTTGTCCACTAGTGTTTTCGGTCTGCCACCGTCGAGTAAGGGAAACAACGGAGGCAAGCGCGAACTGGGTCGATCGAGACGGATGCGTCGGCCGTAAAAAGAAGAATGATTTACGGGGTGGGCAAGCACCCTCTCTGCATGCACCCAAACCACCCTTCTGCCCTCGTTTCGTTATTCCCTTTTTTCCTCCCTTGTCCTCGAGTGCGAGTGTCATCGACGAGAGGGCGTCGCATTGCCCTGGCCATTCATACCTCAAACTCTTTAAGTAATTCCCATTTCATCCACTCATCTCGTTATGATCATTCAGGGGCTTCCTTTCACGTTTCCTGTCGATTGATGGGCACCACTCTTTTCGACTTGCCTCGTGGTTCAAATTTTTTGGCATTCTCGTTCGTAAATATTTTCATGTGTAAAATGTAATTTGTCATTTTTTTATTGGAGGGAGTAGTCATGACGGGGAAACTAAAATTACGCAATATCTTGCGAAGGAAGTCAAGAAATTCACCCTGTTTACGCTAAGCAAGCATTTATTCCTTGCCCGTGAGCCTTCTTTCACGTTAAATACGATTCTTTGGCCTCAGTCATACCTCATCTGTGCAGCTAAATGTCAATATGGAATGATTAGCGTTATAAAAATTAAGTTAGAACGTATTCATCTACTCCACAATATTTCAGCTCGGGGTCATCAACATAGGGTTTGCATTCATTCCAGTGAAAAGACTTGTTTTGTATAGATCGGTGGAAGTTCCTTCCAATGCACCTACAGCTACCAATTGATCGGAATTTTTCTCTATTATATCTAACTTTAACCTAGGAAAATAATTGGAAAACCTAGACTTTATCGTCTAGTAATTCACCCCAGGTCGCGAAATGACCGAATCTGGAGGGGAAAACATCGCCACATTTTCTGAAACCATATTCTCTGGAACTTATCGTATTAAAATTTGGTAATTCTCTTTTCTTAGATTAAAAATTCGAGGGCTTTTAAAAGGCTGGTTACGTATGAGAAATTAGTGATAAAATAGAATCTAAAATGGTTACTATAATTCAAAATACGTATAATCTCTTTATATTCTCAGCATTTTTGCCATTGTCATTGTCTGAAATATAATCTGAATTCAAAAGAGTCTCTTCGATCTCGAGTTTATAACGGTATCATCTCGTATCACTTTATTTGAAAATGTTGTTTTCGTGGGGTTGGGGCACGTATGTACCATAAGAAGTAAACTTTGAGGATTATCCGCCGCGCGGTGATAAGATTCAGGCTGACGTATTTACGAGGGTGGTTTGATAAGTCCGTGATTTTTTGGATAAAATAATTTTTTCGGCAAAAAAGTGTTTTATTTCTTAAAATAGACTCATTTTAGGCCGATTTATTTGGTTTAACATTTTTCCATTTTTTTTTTAATTTACCAAGGCCCTCGAAATAAGCGTTCGTTTCAGTGATAACCTCTTGGTTCGACGAAATATCTTACCACCAAGCCATTTCTTCACATTTGGAATCAGAAAATAGTCACAGGGGCTTAAATCTGGAGAATATACTGGTTGTGTTCGCAGTTCGTAGTCTAATTTATGGGTTTTTGCCGTGGTGACTAAACGCGTGTGCACCCGTGCATTGTCTAGACGTCACATTTATTTTCTTAATCCTTCAAATGTGGTCGTTTTTCCGTCAAATCAACATCGAATCTGTTCAAAAGCTCTGAATAGTATTTTCAGGTTATCTTTTTACCCCTTTTAAAATGATACATGTCAATGGTACCTCGTGCATCCCAAAAATCGTGGCCATGACCTTGTCGGCCGACAGACCCACCGAAGCCGTCTTTGCTGTACGTTTAACCTCAGAAACCAATGGTCTTGATTTCTCTTTGGCCTCTGATGTGTTGCGATGTCTTATGTTTCGTCCACGGTTACGAAACGGTGAAAAATTCGTTCGGATTGCATTCGAGCCTCGCAAAACACTTCTTTGAAGGATACATTGTACTTTTGTTCGATGTGGAAAATCGCGGCACCCATCGCGCGGAAGGCTTATCAATGTCCAAAATATTCATGTAAAATGTGACATATGCGCTCATTTGCGATGCCTACAGCATCAGTAATCTCATGAAAATTCCGTTTTTGGACGTCGAGTATCGTTCGACGGAATTTATTGATGATTTCTAGCGTCACGCCTTCTCTCGGGCGTCCAAATCGTTCGACGTTACTTGTGCTATTTCGACCACAACAGAATTCAGTAAACGACTTATTCCTCATTGAAATTGATGGCGCCGAGATTTCATAGTATTTATCAAGCCATTTCTTGGTTTTGGTGACAGTTTTTTACGCAGAAAACAATGTTTAGGTAGCGCACGAAATTGACTTCCATTATCGTTAAAATTTACGAGGTTGTCTGCTTTATTTTGCTGTTAAACGCAAACTAAATGAAATAGATGAAAGCTTATGGGAATATTGTTGTATTTATAGTTAATACGAGACAAATGCAAAAAGCCACGGACTTATCAAACGACGCTCGTTGCAAGAAATGCAATATTGGAAGTAAAACACACTTGTTCTCAGCCCGGGATGTTAAATTATTCGAAAATTAACTGACATTAAGGAGAAGAACGGTGGAGGCAAGCTGAGGATATAAAACATGTTTTTAGTGGCTTATCTTTTTAAGATTTTTAATATTTTAAGACGATCGTAAGAATGTCATTCTGTCGGCTTGTCGTTTATTCATCTCTAGTATTATGCATCCAACCACAATGAAACTGCAAATATAAGTCCATTTTCAAGGTGATGGTTTTCATAACATTTAACTGATGTGGAGCGGCCCTCAGGACACTCCACGTTTTTCCATGATCTATACCTGCAACTATTTAATTCGCACCGCCTCAATTGGTGTATGGTAGGGGGTGTTAGAGCAACAGGCGTTAACAATAAAAGGAAATACTGTAACGAAGATACGCCTAATGATTATTAAATTTATTTAGTGTTCTGCGGAAAAACGAATCCACATACTAGCACATTTTCCAAAATACCTCTCTTAATTTATCATTTCTGTCGGACCTGGAAATATAACGGGGTTCATATATGATGATCTCCGTGTCGCTCTGAAATATACCTATTCTCAATTACTCAATCAAGCTACGCCAAGCATGCAGTCTCTAGTGGCTCCCGGCCCATTTTGTTTAACAAATATGTAACTCTCCCAGCACGCCTGGAGAAGCTTTTGACGAATCAAGCAGCTTTCTTTTGTATTTTCTAACGTTCACATTATTCTAAGCACGGAATTTAGGGCAGAGGATTTTTTTGCTTACGAAGAGTAGTTGAAGTGAATGAGGAGGGATGGTATTTATTCATCGGACAGCCGGATGAATAACGCGTCGACGTTGATCGATTACCTATCATATCATGTTTCGTATTTATCGGAATAACATGATTCCTGCTAAAAATCTCACATTTTCCACTAATTTTGGCGAGTTTTGCAATCATGAAATAAGGAAGGAAAGAGGATGCGAAAATATGAGTCCAGTAGTAGGTGATAGGGAAAACGTTTACAGATATGTACGCCGATTCATAATTGCGTATTAATAGGTTGTGTTTTTGTGGGGCAGTTTCTCATGGAAAGAAGCTCTTGGCGTTCATTAGTGCCTCACTTTTGGTGATGAAATTTTCAGCTGCAGGAATGAAATGGAATGAATTCTGGCTTTTGTTCTGATGAACATATTACTCATGGAATAATGGTGTCGCTGTAATTTAGTCTCTATTTGCTTTGCTGCTGTCGTGGAAACAGGACAAGTCGAAGGTTCCATACTACAGCAATACATTTCAATTACGTTTATGACTATAGTGATAATGAGTTGGTGACCTCTTGATGCTATTTCGGGTGTAATTTTCTTGTCTTTTCAACGGAGCACTCATAACATTTGACATAAAAGGTTGATCATAATTGATTACTGGTTACCTTAAGCCGACACAAACTTTAAACCGAAGGAAATGGACATGGGATTGACCAGTCAGTGACACTAGCCAACGTTAGTAACAAATGAACGTTGTCGATGACGACATGAAAGCCAGCAAACTTCGTAAGTAGGTTGATTTAATGCCATACAGTTTTTTTGCAATGCGAGTAGCAACATTATTCTCGGATAAGTATTTACACCCCTCGATTTTAATGTTTACGTTCATATACACCGTTCATAAAGAGGCTGAATGTTTTAACCTATAAACTAAACATATCGTGAGGGAGATGTGCTTTGAGAATTCATGTGGTGATGGTTTACTTTGCAGAGGTAAGTATGAAGGTTATGACTTTAAATTTATATTGGTCAGATGAGATTATAAGTATCGAATAGTTAAATAATTTCCTATAAAATTAATAATAAATCATTAATATCAATAGACAATTCAACCAAATCAAGAAAGATCATTAAAATGATAGGAATTTCTAAGTTTCCAAGCGTATATATTCCGTTTACGTCTAAAGACTAGTGGAATTAGGTTATTTACTATCGTATTTTTGAATTCAGTTTGTAATACTGATTGAGAGAGGCAAAATAAACTGGTGATAACAGTAACTTAACCTCGTTATAGGAGTCGGCGTATTCAGTCTTCTGCAATGGCTGGAATATTAAATGGATGGACTGTTTTGGTGATTAAGGAAATTAATTTTTCCTTTTTGAGTTTTTCCTCGATATAATGAGCAGGAATTACTACGACTAAGATGGGCTGAAGTTGGAAGGAGAAAAAAAATCGATTCCGAAAGTGGCGACAAGGAAACCTCTTTGAAACTGTGTCAGTGGTAAACCTTGGCGGAGAAAGAATAAAATATTTATTGAAAAAACGCGGCGAGGGCGTGAAAAAAGGTATCCTTGGCAGTCGGCGGGAGAATATTAAAGTGGAGGCGTATTGAGAATGCTCCCTTTGCACTCTGAGCCGTTACCACGAAACGCAAAGGGACAAGTAACTTTGTTCTTAACGTGAGGTGTGGACAGCATCCGAAAAGGGTTTTGTTAAATGGGATGGTGAGCGAAGCCGAGCGTGGTTTTCCCCACTCGCGTACAAAGCTTTAAACATTCAGTATTTTGCCCATCTCTGGACACACAAACCTTACCGCACTATGTGCGATTACCTTATTATGTGCGAGGCTTCGTTGGAAAGATATTCAGAAATTCTCTGCTAGTTTTTCGCTAAAAACTTGATAAAATGCTTTGTTTTGTCTTTATAATAAAAAAAACACAGTTGCAAATTTCACTCTCGTTTTGACGTTAATCAACTAGGGGCTCGATGTCTAGGTGCATTTTCCTGTAAAATAATACTGAGCCTCCGAAAGTCCGATTGTTTTACATTTGAATAAGTGTGGAGCTCACTACTGTCTGTTAATTACTGTCCATGATGCATATGGTTGTCAAAAGTGGCCTGGAAAAATAAGTATTTTGGAAAATATGGCCAAATACTAATTTCCTACTTGGGGGTTCTGAAAAGACCCAGAAAATAAGTGTACGGTAGCCTATGGTATATGGTTACCCGCTCCTATTTTTCTTTCTAAAGGTTAAATAATTTGCAGGTTGATCCTGCAGCATTCTGAAAACAGACAAAAAGGATAGTCAATTTTATTCGTTGTATGGCTGGCAAAAATCCTGCCCCGTTTTATATAATGCACGACACATGGGTGAAAATCTAAAAGTTTTTCTCGACAACTACCAACATGGCACCTTTGTATTCGATGTTGACAATAGTTAAGTCAAACAAAAACGGCTAGTGGTTTGGGCAAATTCAGAAGAGTTGGTTGAGGCGGTTGTTGGCAAGCGTAATCTAACTGGATACCTCATAATAAAGCTCATGGCAGATGGAGGAAGGGTTTTTTTTTAAGTTCTATGACCATTCTAAATTCAGCTGATGAAATGAGGTACGATTCCTTTGAGTGCGAGGAACATATATCGAGAAGGTGAACATGTGTCGGCCATAGGGAAAAAGGTGAAGATAACCAGTATGCAAAGATAAATAATGCTATGCACAATTCCAAACATCAAAGAAACGTACGAAAACCTTAAAGTTCTATTCAAAATGACCCAGATCAATACAAATACATTCACATTCGTGACTGATTTTATATTATAACTAATTTTCAATGGCCAACAGACTGCTATATCCATGTATCATTTTCCCTATTGTTCTGTGAATCTCAACGCACTAAGGAATCTCAAGGATGATCTTGGAACCCTCAATATAACTTCTGGAACGAATGATGACTCATCTTCAAAATTATAAAGCTATGGAGACTTGAAGAGGGATTATGACTTATGTTGTGCTCCAGGAAAGAGAAAAACCACATAAAGTCACTGCACCATTAACGAGCCTCTACAAGAAGGAAAATACGATAAACCTATGATTTAAACGTGTATTCATCCAGATTTGCATATTTTACAAGGATTTGTTGACCACCTTTTTTGGTCAGGATTAGTCCCCCTTTTTGGGGTAGAAACATCATTAATCTGGCCCACGAAATCGAATCTCGTCTGGGAAACCTATCACAGAGAAATCTGAGAAGGGAGTGCAAGCAGAAGGTTATCAAAAGAAGCGGCCAGGTTAGTTGATAGTGATATTTACGGGAATCTCGGACATGTCCGTATCATGCCATTCATTTCAGCGTTTGAGGCAGTGAAGTAGTTTGCCACAAAATGCTTTCGAGTTGAAAAGGCGGCATTGAGATATTGCTTGAGAATTTTCGAAAAGCTGTTATTAGTAAGGGAGTCACCATTACTCTATAGTTGCGCGTTATTTTCACTCACCTGCAAGAATGTTTTAAGTTCCTGAGCCGGCATCATGGTTTAGGTTTTTGGTCAGAACAGACCATCGAAAGTACCCATCTCGAATTCATGAATCATTGAGATGGATATAAAATTAGCATGATTGTTGATCCCTCTAATGCTGAAAAATTGAAGACCGTTGTTGCTTAATTTTCTTCCTTACATAGTTAGCCATTTTTATATGGAAATAGTCAATCTTAATAGTAAATTGCCTGTGTTCTATTTAGATTACTTACGACTCCTGTTATTTTTGTAGAAACAGTTTGTAATAAATTAACAATTTTTGCTACAGAACACTCGTAAAAAAATAAGTTTATGGTGGGGTGAGGGTAACGCCAAGCCGTTACCGCACCAATACACCACTGATCTAAACGCAATACAGCAAAACCATAGCACTGACCTTTCCACCGTGCTAGATTCAAAACATGCCGCATCCTAATAACCGACGCCCCTCCCCGATAAATTTCTCGCTATCCCTCTCTCTTAAGCATCAGTTCTTTCCTGCTCTACGTACAAAATTGTGTATATACTGCTTCGCCAGAAACGGCCCGCTTATTTCATCGGCCTATCCCCCAATACATCCGAATACCATAATGTGCGTTCTTCCTGGAATAGCGTATCCTGTCTTTCTGCCTCTCTTCCAGTCGCCATACATGCCTCCTCCCAATAAAATGTGAGGATATTTGCCCACTCTCCCTCGTCTACCACCCTCCAAGAGATTAAGGACTTTTTGCAGGCGTGCATTTGGACTTCTCAAGCGTTTTGTCCGCCAGGAGTCAACCGCGCCCACTGAAGCACCACCAATCCTGTCAACCTTTTTTCCTCCCTCCATCTTTACCCTCCTCCTTCCTACCTTCCCTTCGCGCCGCACAGTGGTCCCAAATCGAAATAAGCGGGCCAAAAGTCATTTTTTCGACTTTTTACGAGGAAGTTTTGAATTATGTATTCAGATTCTGCAGGATATGGCCTATAATATTTCGTACCTGATAGGTATGTGTGATTATTATGTTGACCTGTGTAACCCGTCAAACATGGGCGTGTTCAGCCTAAAACGCCCGCGGCGTAGAAATAGTCGATTTAAGGGTAATTCAACTTAGTAAATGACTATTTTAATTTCATGGGATTCATCTGTCAATTTTGATACGGTAAGTTTACATATTTTTTCACAATATTATAGTATTTTTTGTTCGTTTCAGAATTTATTATAAAAATTTTTAATTATTTATAATGTTAGTTATTTTTTGGCCTATTTTTAGTCAAATGTGTCGATATAGTTTTGTGCCCCTCCGTGCCCCTCGAAGATTCCTATGCTGAATCCTTAGGAAGAGTATGTACAACAAGATGGAGAAAAAAAATCTTGCCTATACTTGCCTATCCGACATCTAGAGGGTTTTAAGTTGAGCGGTGCACCGTTGAGTGGAGTTAAGCTGAGGGCGGCTGGCCGGCGCCCGGCGGGAAACAGTGGCATTATCGCTCAAATATTCCTGTATCGGTTGTCAAACTTGCATAGTGTATACCTAGCATAATTCTATATCCTGTACGATTACATAAATCAAGTGCTTCACGCCTATCGTATGCACACTTCTCGTTTGTGCACTCACCTTCAAATATTCATGAAACCAATGAGGCCCGGTTTTCATGCTCTTAATGAGAAACATTATGAGTGATCAAAAGCGACTACTTAAGTCATTATGCGGGAACCTTACAGTAACCACAAGTTGCTTTTCTCTGCAAAACTTACCTCATATTTTTATAGAGAAGAGATCCCTTACATGCTGTACAGCGTTGTCAGCATGTTAATCCGAAATAAGGTCTTGGCGCTAAGAGAAATACATGCTCTCTAATGCCAAAAATTATTATTCACAGGATCATTTCAACAGCCCATAGACGTAGATAGGATGGAATTCGGAGGGAAAAATTTGTCTAAACCCACCAAGGGAGCGTGCATCTTGCCAGTGCATTTTTTAATAATAATGGAATGAGGATGACGGCCTCCCTTACCAGAGCCATTGCATGGATGTGGTGAATATTTCCCACTCAGTTTTATTTAATGATTCTCTTAGTGATTTCGAGTGATTTCTCAAGATTTCGACTCAAGAAACTCAAGCATGCAAAAAATATTCTGACGCATTTTGTGGGAAGAATGTTTTCCAGAAATACCTGAGAAAGTGGAATCAAAGCTCGAGGACAGATGAGCATTCCAAAGATACGTTCAAAAGCTGGTTTCAGAAGGGAATGAAATTCTCTCCAAAAGTATATCAATATCTCCCTCTCGCATCTAGTGAGTGGAAATGATTACCTTGTATGTACAGTCGGTGAATTTATGCAGTGTATAAAAATAATCATTTATCAATATCAATCGTCATATTTTTTAAAGTGGAGTTTTAATTCAGGATTTCATTTCAGACAAGATGAAATTACGTCTAAATATAAAATTATAAACAATAAGTAAGAAATATTGGACCCATTTCCATAATTTTGAAAAATCTACAAACAAATGCTTTGTGTATGAAATGTAATTATTAATGTGATTTGCAATTTTTACGACAGGTATCGATGAAAGACTTATCCATAGACTTTCAAAGATATTAAAATCTCTGTCCTGCGGCTATGAGATAAATAATGAAGCCTTCAGCCAGTATTGCATTGAAATAGCTGAGCTGTGCATCGATTATGGTCGGTATTATATTCTGCTCATGGGACATAAAGTGCTGATTCATGGAAAAGCAATTTCCAAAGAATCCTTTCTTACAACTGAAGTTTTAACGGAGGAAGCTTTGGAGGCCAGGAACATAGACATGAGGAAATTCCGAGAGCATTGTACAAGAAAATACCCAAGAATGTTAAATTATGAACATATCTTTCAAAGACTCCTTTAAATATCTGAATCGTACATTTTAATTGCATCAGGAGTTACAAAAAAACGAGGTCAGCCTATAAGGTGAGGTGAAAATTTTCTAATTTTTAAGTGACACGCAGAGCAACAAGAGTCCGATGGGGTGACATCGGACGACGATTCTTTTAAAATTTGTTCTTTTTGATACATGAAAGCGATTTTATTGCAATTCGAACATTATTTTCCTCAATGTTCTTCATATCAGTCATTTTATTTCATCTAATGTGACTTATCAAATACATGGAAACCAAAAATGAGTGAGTGTGAGTATTTTTTCCGATTTTGGTATCTCACCGACTATCCTGATGGTCGCGGGTTCGAATCTCACCAATTTCATGTCGTTAATTCTACAATGGGTTTTAACAACAATTTATACATCTTTACCTTAAAATTATACTATTTTAAGCTCTCCATGAACACCAAGTTATCGCCAATCGCAATGACATCTATATCGAGATTTTCTAAAAATTGTTTAAATAATAACAGCTCAAAAAATGCTAAAATGAAGATACATCGTAAAAATTATGCCAAAATCAGATTCAGACGATCAAAATCAGTAAAAGACATCCACTTTTGTTGCTGTTTTAGCTAAAATTACGACGTTATTAATTTTGGCCAGCTTTTTTCGATTTGGGACCACTGTGCGCCGCCACTTCAAAGATTTGTTTCTCCCACTGCCTCTGCACTCCCCAGAAAGATCTGTGTTACGTTCCATCGAAAATTAGAGCACGCTCCACATCTTTTTATTTAAATTATTTACTTTTGTATTAAGTTTATTTTGTGGCCACCCTCGCCGAATAAGAAGTCATACTTACAATTCTCGTGTGAATCACCTTCACACATGCGCGTAGTGTGTGTAACTACCGTATAGGTTTAAAGAAATTTCCGAAGTCAAGAATAGTATGAAATTACAGATTTTATGAACATGAACGGAAAACAAAATTTTACTTACACTTAGTTAAAGTTCTCTAATTTCTTCCTTATTGACATTTAACTTTAAGAGACGATAATTATTGATCGAATTTATTTGGTGGTGATTCAGGTTTTTCAGTTATTATGCATAAGGAATTATAAAACATTCCTAGGAATATAATTGTCAAATTACCGAGATTTGGTCCATTCTCAAGATGTCCAAAAAAAAAGTGTCAACTGAGCAAGATTGAATGAAAATTGAACGAAAAATTTTGCATTTTGTGATTGTAATTCTGGACGACAATCATTCAATGCCAAAACCTTGGACAAATTACATTGGACACTGAATATAACTTATTGAGAAAAAGTTATACTTGTAATTAACGTCCTCTAGTAATAAGGAAAAGAAGACTATGTTCGCGATTAGATACTCCACATACTAGTTATTGTTGCGAAAAAATCGCAAATTTCTCATTATCTTCACTAGATAAGAATTCGATAGCACCTGAAAGAGTCCCCGGGATTTCTTAACCTTATCGGCCATGCCTTGAGACATGATGAAGGTAATGAGGGCAATCGTCGAAGGGAAAGTAGATGGGAAAAATGGTAAAAGAGGCATCGAATAAAATTTATAGAACCGGTAAAGAAATGCTTGAAAGAGATATTACTAACTTGAAAGAGACAATAGCTAACATTTTCACGCAGGCGTGAAAATATTGCCTGACTCGGGAACTACATGGAGAGTAGCGTCAAGCTACTATTAGTTCTGTTGACCAATAATAATGATGTGTGGAGTTTATGAATGTTAATTGTGACCTCAAAAATATATTTAACACTACCACACGCCCTATTGTACGCAATTAGAGAGGTTGCCATACTTAAATGCCTTATTTTAAAATTGAGCTATTTTCCCGACTTCCGGTTTGCGAAGTAAAAATGAAATACTTCAACAGTCATCACCGATCTTAAAGCCGCTTTTCACAGTGAATTTTCATTGGAATGATCGTGCGAATTCACCGAGTATTTGCCTGAATGATTCCGTGGGTGATGTGAGCGCTCGGCGTCCATCTTGTCCACTGTCCTCTCCTCCGAATTTTAAGATCATATAAAACAACTTTGGACTCACATTAGCCCAAATGATGGCACAAATAATTTACATGTATTTTTAAAGAACGTAAATTCACACACATCAACAGAGTGGGTCACTAGGAAAAATCATATGGGATTTTTAAGTGATAAAAATGGCTTTTTTAACATGATTATAAACGCAAAAGTTTGTGAGGAGATTCCCAATTCATGACAATATCACTTTATTCAGTGAGCATACTTAAACGAAAACAAGTCGTTGTATCATATTGGCCCACCTATAACACCACACAATATTGCCTAGTTTCCATAAGTTATGGGGAAACATCTTATTCTAACCCATGGATTTCACAGGCCATTTTCTTCCCCTGCATTGATTTTCAAGGCCAGTGTATTTACCTACCTTACCGTACCGTACCTACTCTTCTTTAACCGTAATTACGCGTTATACCCCATAAGATATCTTGCTAGCTTAGCTAGCATAGCTAGAGCATTCTTGGCTATTTATTTATTTAGCAATTGAATTACAATATCCAGGTATTAAATTTTGTCCACAGTTTAAAAATATATAGCAAATTTCGTTGCACAAAGACATTTTTTATTTCCTTCACTAGTTGTAAATCAAGCTATATCATGGGAATTGTACAGTGTAAAATGAAGGCATTCTTGTTTACGCCAAGCTATACCACTTGTCTGCTCCAAATTAGTTTATACTGATATCAATTAATGTGATCAAAATTTCGCATATAATGTTTGCAATAGTCCACCGTCTCTTTTACGCCTCACGGCTCCTCGTTCTCAACACATGTAATTGAGAAGAGATTATTCCACTGCTATTGTGGTAGGCAAGAGAAATGTTTAGCTAAATCGGAATAATTTTTAACAATCATCCATCAATTCCTGCCATAAATCATGCTTCGCTCACCCGAAAAAGCCCCAAAGAACACGGATGTAGGCCAAGGAAATCATGAAGCTGTGAAAAATATTTCACGAGTAGAGAGAACAAGAATTTATTTCTAACGACCAAATTATTGACATATTGGCATGGAGAAAAAACACAATGATAATTAGAAATAGCAAAAGTGTTTGACAAACCGAATACACATTTTTTAAATATATACATGATAATGTGTTAAACATATTTACACTCTGGGAACCACCAAATGAAAACATTAGAGACACCATAAAATCCGACTGTGAGCGTTTCATGTTAACAGGAACAAAAACATTTAATGGTAGCTTGCGTTCAATAGGGATATGTAAATCAAAGATTTCTATTTCATTATAGTTCCTTTTCTTCTGGATCCTTTAACATTTCTGGATTGCAGGTATTTATTTTTGAGATAAAATTTCAGCGAGTGATACGGACGGTTCCTGTATTTGGCCACTGCGTGCATCTTGAGGATATCATAAATGGACTTCAATCGTCCATCGTGATTGATCAAATCTGGGCTATTTGATTTTGCCCATTCTTGAATTTCCTTGTATTTTTTATTGAAGGCGTCACCCAGGGTATCTCCAGCTTTCCATCCTACACTGTCCGCGAATGTTTCTCCATAACTCCCATATGCCCACTTCCTGAACGGCCTCCACCCGCAATTCCTCAATTCCGTGCGGTTGACCACGTTATAGAACTCCACGAAGAGCAAGGGGTCTTTCTGTCTATGGAGGGTATGTAATATGAAGCCGTAAATGTAAATAAGGGCATCCGCCACATCGTCAATGGGAAGGAAGTGCAAAAGTGTGGAGAATAAAAAGGGGAAAAATAAAGGCGCAACAATTGTTTCCATGCCTTTTATTGTGTAAAATGTTACGTTTTTCGAATCGGGCGTTGGGTTTCCAATCACGCTATCTTTGATTCTCGTTATTATCTCATCTTTCGAGAAATATTTTGATTCTAGCTCCATTTGTCTCCACAGAACTACAAATTTGTCCACTAGATTACGAGATCGAAATCTCTTATATTTACCTATCACCGTGCTACATATGTCATAATTTTCTTCTAGAGGTACATCATAGAGTAAATCGTATCGCATCAAATTTTGCCTAATTGGATCGATTTCTTCCTCTGAAGTTTGTAATGTTTTAGTAATGTATTTACCCAACGGTGGAAAAAGGTATAATCTGTTTTCGAAAAATGATATACTTAGTAGTATTTCTTTAATCTTTTTATCGCAATGCCCTTTATTGTCATCTAGTATTTTCAGCAATTTGTACCAGTAGTTGTAGGAGCTGAGTTGGAACAAATCCAACATATACCGTTTTCCGTGTTTATCTTCACTTTGCAGTACATGCAATACATCGTCAATGCATAGATATTGACGTACCGTATCAGTCTCAAGCCAATCCATCATCAGACTCTTAGAAAAATCTCCGATTGAATTTAAATTTTCGAAGCTCTCGAATATGTATGGCTTCAAGTCCTTTTCTTCCGACTCCCTCGCTAATATTTCCGTCACGTAATCGGCGATTTTAAGAGATTTTGAGTAGTAAATTGCTAAGGAAAGACTATTTAAACCCTCCTTATTTCTTCTTCTAAGAAATGTCTCTCTCGCTTTTCCCGGCGTCAGCTTGCTTTCCAAATAACTCCAAAAACGATCAACCCGTTCATAAGTGCCTCCTGTCAAAGTATCAGCCCACGTGTTTCCAAAAATCGAGCTCTCAATAGTGTCAACTGGAGTAAAAAACAGTTGAAAATCCTCTTCCGCGAATATCGCCTCAGTTAGAGACCTAAATTCCTTGAAAGTACCTTTATCGTATAATGCTCGTTGAAAAAAATAATTACCTTCGGTCCCCATCAAACTTATTTTCAGCGGTTCTTTGAGCGTTTCTTTGTGCTTAAAGAAGAAAACAATTATCCTAGTCATATTTTCTGAAGAGTTTTTTTTGGTGAAAACCTGGCTATCTAGACAGGTCCACCGTAGTCCTTTTTTCGAAATATACTCTCCTAAGTCTCCGATGAGATTATTCGTTTCTGCTAGTTTTAGCATAGTATGTATAATCATGTATTTTGGTCTTTCTTTGCGTTTTTTTGCATCATTGCGTTCACTGCAGAGTGAGAAGGCATTATGGTATGCAGTACCTTTTTCTTCCTTAAATGTGTTTGAATCGTCATTTGAATCCATGAACATGACTGTAGAAAGATATTCCCTGAAAATTGCTCCAAGAAATTGTAGTATTCCCGCATGGTTCTCTAAGATTGCTTGAAGAAATACCCTACGGCATAAACTTATCCCAAACGTCTTCCCCTCACTCAGTAAGGATTGACACCTAGCGATTGCTGTTTCTCGTTCGTTGCTTACCACATTACCTTCGCTTGTTTCTGATAAAATCATTGCATCAATAAAATTCCTCACTGTTTCGTATTCTCGCTCCAATAACACCTTCTTAAAAAGCACATCTCTTAAATCTGCGTCCTCGTCGAATAGCCTGCAGCAGAAGAAGTATTCTGCAAAGGATCGGTGAATGAACTCCATCGAGCCCTCTCTCTCCACTAAAATTCCCGTTGACATCATGCTATCTTTCTCTTGGTTAGTTGGTTTGTAGGTGGATTCCGCTAGGAAGAGGTTGACTGAGAAATTCTTAAAAGTTTTTAACACAAAAGTTGCAAAGCTGTCTGACAAGGGCATAGCGGTCTGACTTTCAGACACATTTGCTTTCTCCTTGAGGTATAATTTGATTTTAAAATCAACAAATTTCTTGAAAAGACGGAAAATATTCAGTGAATTTTGTGTGAAGAAATCATCCTCAAAATACACGTACGCCATCATATATGCTTGCAGAGGAATTTCTGAGAAATACGCTGCATTCTCTAGGTGGGACTTACTTTCCTCGATTAAAACTTCCGCTGTCTTCTTTAAGTTATAATATTGAGTGGTGGCATCCTTGTTTGAGCCCTCCCCTATATTTCTCATTAAGATTGCGTCCTTCCTTTTACAACCAAGGGATTGACATTTCGCCGTGATGGCTGTAATTTTTTCCCTGCGTGACTCCATCGGCAGTAACTTGAGCATTCCATTCCACTGTCGGTCCAAGAACTCCATCTGCTCTTTGATTTCAAAAGGTACCAATGAGTGAGCGATAGTGGTGAGTCGCACTTCTAAGTCATCTCTCTGATTGGTTCTCGTTGTTACGAAGAAGTTCACTCTCGTATTATCCAACAACTTTTCTAAGAAGGAAGAGACCTTCTCCTTAAAGGCAGGACATATTTCATCGAACCCATCGAAGTATATAACCACCCTCTCCTCAGAGTGACAAACGAGTGAGAATAATGCCTTTTCAAGAGTTAGATCATCACCATTGACTCTTCTTCTGTTTGTAAGCTGGTATAGGAAATCTTCCACCCTCCAATTTTGCTCTGTGCCCATCCATTTTTTAATAGTTTCTTCACACTCTGTTAGCGGTACCACTTCTATCCACTTTTCCTTATTTTTTAGTTTCTCATTTTTTGCTTCTGAGTGTAGAAACACGGATTTGCCGGACCCAGGTACATCGGCGAGCAACAGACAGCGTTGGTCGTTGATGCGCTCAGAATGAATGTGGATGAAATCCCTCTTCGTCTTGAGAAAGAAGTGAGCAAACGTCCAAATATTACCTGAATTAGACTCACCTCGCAGTTCTTCGCATATCTTTTGGCAATACTTGCTTTGTTCAGCCACGTCAATGTATTCCTCCAAGAAAAAATACCTAACGTCGTCTGCTTGCGTCTTAACTCCTTCCCATGGGCGTACTTTGCTTACTTTTGCTTCTTTTAAATCATCCTCCGTGGCGTGGAGAAAGAATATGGCGTCCTTTTTGCGCTGTTTCATTAATTCCTCATCAAAAGCGAGAGGTCTGACTTGTGTTCGACGAGAGAAGAAGGTTTGGGGATGGCCATACAGCATCTTACCTATCTTCTTCTCCAAATCAGATTGAATATCATTGCCGAGAAAATATTTCTTCTGTTGTATTATCAGTGATATGTCTTTGGGGCCAATTATAGTGCTTATCTTAGATTCTGTTTCCTCGTTGGAATATAAACCCTTTAACAGATCCTGCAATATGACGTCCCTGCCTTGAAATATGACATGCTGCTTTAGTATCCATTCCTTTGTTCCTTCTGACAAATTCATCCACTCGTAATCAACACATTCTTCTTTGTTGTATAATTTTAACTCCTTTGAGACGAGCAAAGTGACATATTCTTCATGGTTTTGGAAAACATTTGCCAAGCAGGAGCACGAATCAGGGTTACCGCAAACTTCAGTTTCATTGTCCCAGACCACTATCAAGTTTTGGAAATAACCTCTTTCTAATTGGGCGACAAAGTATGCCTTGGATCTCATGAAAAAACTCAGATCCACAGTAACGACGTCTCCTAGTGATTTCTCCATGTGGCTAATACCGAGGGATAAATCTGACACGCTGACATATTTGATTCCGTGATGCGAACACATCTCCGGTTGCCCTATTTCTCCAACGTGTGCGTAATCTTTTTTATAGCCTGAGAGAATAGAGGGATGTGACATAATATCCAAAGGTGAAATCCTTTGCTTTGCTGTATGATTTTTAATGTAGTCCTTTATTTCCTTTTCCACATGGTCATGGTAGAATTTAGAGAGTTCTTTCTCAATCTCCGTATTCCATTTAATTCCCTCCTTTCCACCTATTGTGCCCTCGGTTATTATTTCCGGAATTCGGACGATTAATTCTTGTCGTAAATTTGTATCATATATTTTCACACGTTGGATTATTGGATTGCATTTATGTATGTTTTCTGGTGACATTATTTTGAAGAAAATGTTTTCGTAATCATTCTGCATTTTCTGATCAGATTTTCCGTAGGGCAACCCATTGTTCATGAAGACATTGTACATCACGCGATGACAAAATTCGTGAATTAAATTGCTGACGACTTGCGGATGTGAATCCAGGCGCGCAGACGCGTAGACGCGGTGTAAAAAAGGATCCATGGCACCTAGGTCTCCAGTACTTGCCATTGAACATAAATTTGTAACATCTGACCGTTCTAATTCAAATATAACTTCTAAGTGAGAATCATATTGTAGGCACTGCATTAAAAGTTCAGCTTCAGGGACCTTGTTCGCGTCGAGGTATATTTTCTTGATGTCCAATCCTTTCTCAACACTCCCTCCGCGAACTTTTGTTTTCGAGAGCAATGTAAACGCGTGAGCATTTTCAACTTCTAAGAAGTATTTCCCTATCGCTCGGTCGAATTTTTTCCTCTGAACTTTATCCTTTTGCAATAATTCTATTTTCATTGTCTCCGTCTCCAAGGACTCAAACTTTCTAGAAAGAAGTAAGGCCCACGCGTCGTGTTTTCCTGCCTTAGCCGCCGTGTACAAAGAAGACTCACCGCGTCTGTTGACCCAGTGCTTGCATCTTGAAATGTTGACATCGTCTTCTCTACTCTTTAGTATCCTCTCTATCTCACAGATATCTCCGTTCCTGACCAATTCGTGGAACTTGTCTCTCTCCTCGAAGAATTTCTTTATGTCTTCATTTTCTTCACTCATTATTTTTAATCTACCTATGAGGGATTCTGAATTTGAGTCCGGAAGGATTGAGTCCCATTTGAGAAGTATTTCAACCACCCTTCGATGATCTTTTTCAATGGCAAAGTCGATTGCCCGTTGCTCTACACATTTGCGACTTCGACTTCCGTTGACATCGACTCCGCACATGAGAAGAAGCTCCACACAGTCAGCGTCGCCCTCTTCCGCCGCCTTCATCAGCAACGTGGTCCCGTCCTTTTCTGTTTGCCCCTTCAGCCATTGGAACCGCTCTCTTGGTAGCACCACCTGTCCCCCCTTGCAGGAAGCGTACTTCACTCCAAGGTTTTCCTCCAACCACGGCAGATCCATTTCTGGCTCCTACGCCTTCACTGAAAGTAACCATAGAAATGAATTATTATTTTTGCGCATTAGCAAGAAAACGACTGATCTCTTATTCTGATGAAAGAACGGAATTTTATCCCATGCAACTGGTAGTTCTAACGAGGCATATGCGTCTCAAAATCTATAGAGGAACAGTTGAAATCGCTGCCAACAATCAAATTTCTTTCGGGTATATTGGATGCTATGTTGATTATTAGGGTTAAAATCTTGCACCAATTTCCAACCCCGAATTTTGCATCGTTTTTTCGAGCGTAACATTACTCGGCTTCGGGTTGAAGGCTGCGGAGAGTACGGCGACGCGGCATGCGTTTTGATGCGATATGGTCAAATTCATTTTCATGTTATCTTCTGGATAGTCGTAATTAGAGTAGTAGAAAATATTCTCCGGAAAGTAAAATTAATGAGCATTGGTGAGAATTATAGTTATCATAGAATCGCGGGGATGCTGCAAGTGGTATACTGAAAGACTTCTTTCTTTCAGTGCATTCCATATTATATTAAGGAAATGGACTTCCATCGTGCACTGAACGTAGGGAAACGTACCTCGGTAGTTAATAAACAAACTCACTAGACTCAAGCCGTCAGGTCTGTCCCATAGCCTCGACTCTCCAGACCCCAATTCCTACTGGAAGGACGGCCGACTGATATATGGCACTATTGAACCACGGAGCCCTTCCAGCTCGTTTTTAATGTGGTCACGGAAGGCCTTAGTTCCTTCCATACCGCCGAAGTTCCTACATTTGCAGAAGCTGTGAGTTTAAGGGAAGAAGGCAATGAGGCTGCCTCCAAGTTAATGAAGGAAGTCCACACCTTGCCAAGTGGAGAAAAAGTGACCCCGAGTGTGATACGATGTCAGTTGAAGATAAATTCTCGCTAATTATGTCCACGCAGCTCACAAAATTTCAATACAAAAGTCTGCAGTGATCTGCGAAATGCCATATACATTTTCTTTACCCTGGTCACGAGAAGGTAAGGCGAGCAGAAGATTCAACTACCGGGGTGAAATAATTTAATGGGAGGATAAACGCAGTTACGCTCCAATGCCTTCTCCATCATTCTGCATCCCGAATCATAACGCGTATACTTACAGATCCACTCGATCAGATCGACTCACATAAGGTGCTTTATCAATTACAAATACGGCTTTGATGGCAGTTCAGGACATGCGTAGTATAAACAGATGTAGGGACGACAGCTTATGTCCAATGAACTCTTATTTATGAGCTTCCTCTTGACCTTTCGTTTGGTAAAGGATGTGTAAGGTACTTTTAAAATCCTTTAAAGTTATTTTGCATATCCTCTCTAAGTAATACCAGTGTCCCCTCCAAAAAAATATCCTATCGAAATCTCCAGAATGCCAAACAAGTCAATCTGCATTTCAGGTGAAATTTTATGGATAAAACCCAGACAATCTTCAGCAAGATTCTGCCAACCAATTCGCCTTAGATGGATCAAAGAAACAAATGAAGTACCGAAAGCAGAAGAATAATTTATAAAAATTAGCAGCCATATAGAATTTCAACCCTGCATACTTACATTCGATTTTTAGTGGATCTTGCACATATCGTCTTGATTTTAGACTATGGCAGGTAAGAAAACCGTCAACTAGAAAATATTTTGTCATTAATATTTGAATAGAATATTACTGGTAGCTTCCCACTAAGCGCGTGGAAAGCACAGAGAACTTCTACGTGACAGAAAAGCTAATGTACAACAATCCTTTCGAGCAAAAATTGAATTGATCGTGTAGGTGCTGATGTCGGAATCCAGGAAAACTAACTATGGGAACATGGCTCGAATATTTTTTAATAAGCCCACACGCTCTCCTGAAATAACAGGTACTAACTATTCATTGCCTTCTATGGTATTGATTTAGAGCATAATGTCTAAACTTAATTTGCCATTTTCATTCTGAATTCTTCATCATGGTGGCGATTTATTTTTGCAAGAATCAATGCTAACATTATTTAAAGTCTTGCCATTACATTGAAAGCAATTTAAAGAGGTATTCCAATTAAATTAAAATAATTTAAAAGTTACTACTGGGAAACAGTAAAATAATATGTAAAATTATATCCTTGATATTATGTGCCACAGACTGTACATGAAGTCCTCATTCACAGAGCTGGTATTGCAAAAGAGTCCATTCTTCCCCTGGGACAAATGTCAGAAGAAGTGTAAGACACGGTCTCAGGCGTTACTTTGTGGAATTGCTTCACAATAGAATAAAATAAAATAACTTTGTTTTATTCCACACTTTATTTTAAATAGCTCGACCCCGGATCAAGCATCATCAGGTGCTATCATCAGGTGCATTCAGCATTATATGCAGAAACCGTGCTATTTAAAATAAAGTGTGGAATAAAACAAAGTTATTTTATTTTATTTTCGTCTATGGTGTTAGAAGAATTGGTTGAGAAGCGCTATAAGGACTTCTGAAAATTCCATCAATGCACAGTGGCCCGAAATTGGAAAAAGCCGGACAAAGTCCAACATGGCGTTTTTTTTTGAGGTAGAGACTTGAAAGTTGACGCATATGCTCAAACATAATTGATAATGATGAAGCAATAACTCATTTTTCAAAAATCTCATCCGTTGCTAAGATACAGAGGACCAAACACGGCCAAAGGGTCTAGCATGTGTTAAGATGGTGATGAGTGCCCCTCGATATTTTGAGAAATACAAAAAAATACACTTAAAGTGCATCCAAAATTATGTGTTTACCCAGAGTTACGGGCCTCTACATTGGAAAATAAGCCCAGTAAAAATTGAAACACCGATTTTTAGTTTTTTAGCTATTCCTCCAGTTTTTATTTTTGTAAAATCGTTTTCTCTATTTTATATTATGCATACATTTTATGGTCTACCATCCTGATTTTTTTCAAAAATTTTGAACCGAAATCTAAACTTTTATATAAGTTTGAAATGTCCAAAATTAAATTAAAAAGTTTAGGAAATAATAGACACGCCGAAAAAAATATGTTGTTACCCCTATCATAAAGTTTAATCCTAATTTTTTTCAGATTTTTAAAATTGGTGAAACAGGTTCAAAAACACAAATAACTGCTTCGCGCCATTTGTATCTTTGCATTCAAGGTGAATATTTGATTTGATTGTTGAGAGCAACGATTGTTGATCAGGTTCTAATATCATTAAGAATAAAAATCAACATAAACAATGCCTATCACACTTAGTTTAATGGTAATTATTGTTTATAACCATAGTGAAGCTTTAACCTTCTGTCGGGCGCAATGGGTCTGACAGGCTCAGTGCATGTGTTTCTTCACTTCTACTTGCCAATTAGTGGCAAAGGACCCTTTATACTCATAGTAGGTAGCTGTTTGTTTTGGCACGCTGTATCTAGCTTTTCGCATTTATGCCAACATGTCAGTGGCGTTTTATTAAGCATAGTTAAGCAAAATAATGGTAAAATAAAGCGAAATAAAAGCACTAATGGATATATAATATTGCAGAATAAAAAACCCTAATCATATAGATTTCACATGCTAAAGTACATTACATATAATAATACTTAATAGCCTAAAGAGTAGATTAAATCGCACCTTGATGGATCGGTCCGGGGCAGGATGACGGTGTGTGTAGGGGTATAAGATATTATTTATGGGTTAGACTACACTAATAATGATGCTAAGTTCAAAGTTGTACTACAGAGCCGTAATAAGAGTTAATTATTTAATTTTACATCTGTTCCTTTTAGGCACATTGCGCCTGAACTCAGCAATTCCAATATTGTACCTGACGTAAGATTAAGTTAGTCTTCAAGCTTCGAGAAATACGAAGTCTGCCGAAAAAGATTTTTTCATATCTCCTGACTATAATTAACCATTAAGTTATCCTCAGAATTTGAGCCAATTCCCTAACAATGCGAGAATATGACTGAATTTTCGGGGACAAGTTTTCGACGAAGCGATGACACTTAATCATTGTTTATACCAGCAATAGTCATTCTCTGATGCTTAATTTTAATCGGTGAATGTATGACAATACAGACGAGTCAGGCGCAGCACAGAGATGGAAAATTATTCGGAGAAAATTGCCAAATGAGAGGCTGGTTTCCATGAATGTTCCGCTGCATATACAAGAGCGTGTTCGTTGTAAGGGTTCGTCAAAGTCAGCGGAAATAAGTGGAACAGTCGAAGGATCTCGTCCGTTGACACCTGGTATTCGCTGAGACGGAAAAGGAATTAGAGACACCACATTCGGAAGGAGCAATGGCGGCATTTGAGCAATTATTGTTTCAAAGGAACCAGGCTGCTGCCCTGTGCCACACGAAGTTTAGTTATAGAGGGTTCCATTTCCAAGTTGAGGAATGCGAAGAATTATGATTTCCTATAGTTGATAACTGACAGGGTTAGATATTCTAATGCTAACGATAGTATAAAGAAACTTTTATCATAATAATATATTTAGAGAGTTTTTCGATTGAAAACTTGCTCTCTTCTATGAATGATATCATATAATGGAGATATTGTTCAAAATTATTGTGCGATAAAGCTTAGCTACTGTAACATATGAATACATTTTTTAAATTGCATACCCGTTCTATTTCTCGGTTTTTCAATTATGGACCGTTTTTAACTTCATCGGTACAATATTCAATTAATGCAATACATGCATATATATGTTTTCTAGACAATTATGCCTACAAGGAGACAGAATAAAAATGTTAGGAGTGGCATTCACTGCAAGGAAATGATCGGACTTAAAAAGTTGCTTGACACGGCTTAGTTTACGAAAGAATTTATAAGGAAATTAATGATATGGTCTTACCTAATGATATTTTGTGCCGTAAATTCTACACTATTGTGACTTAGGCCGTTTTGCTTGATTCGAGTAAAGCGGTGAATTGTTACAACGCACGAGAGAATGCACCGCTGCTAGAGGGGAAAATAGGCCCTCCTCTAATAGCATTCTCGGATTCTCGCGATTTCAACAATTTTTTTCAATACTATGACTTGCCCCTTGTAAAACGGCCTTATACATATTCGAAAAGACGTTATATTAATTATCGTGACTTCTGTCATATTTTCGCAGAAATTAGGCAATTAAAACTTAACAGTATGTTTACATACAATTGTTACCATTGATCTAAGTGTGATTGGCAATGTTTATGTTAATGTTTGTTCTTGATCAATGATATCAGAAACTGATCAACAATTAAATGAAATATCCACCTGGAATGCATAGATACAAATGGCGCGAAGCAGTTATTCGTGTTTTTGACCCTGTTTCATCCATTTTAAAAACCAGAAAAAATTAGGACTATAATTTATGATAGGGGTAACAACATATATTTTTTCCGGCGTGTCTATTGTTTCCTAAAATTTTTAATTTTATTTTGGAAATTTCAAACTTATGTAAAAGTTTAGATTTCGGTTCAAAATTTTTGAAAAAAAAATCAGGATGGTAGACCATAAAATGTATACATATTATAAAATCAAGAAAACGATTTGACAAAAAAGAAAACTGGAGATATAGTGAAAAAACTAGAAATCTTGTTTCCATTTTTTCTGGAGTTATTTTCCATTGTTGAGCCCAGAAACTTTGGGTAAACACATAATTTTGGATGCACTTTAAGTGTATATTTTTTATTTCTCAAAATATCGATGGGCACTTTTCACAATCTTAATCTGCTAGACCCTTTCCGAAAACACGCCCGATCTCACTTTTCTTCGAAAAAATTGGAAGTTAAGCTGCTCATAGAGTTTTGGAAGGATTTAATGAAGTAAAAACCATTATATGCCAGTAATATGTTACTTTATCTACACTTTCCATATTTCTGCCTTCCCCCATCCTGCAATTAAACTGACATTCAAAGTGGTTATATTCAATGCCAATGTGCTCATAATTTTTTAGCAATCATCATCAACACCTATTTTTGCCATGAGAGGGTGCCGGTCTAAAAAGGACAACGCCATCAGTTTTGAAAATAACTTGTAAAAACTAAATAAATAAATAGTTTTATTAAAAACGGAAAATGCTGAAAAACCTCTATGGTGTCTGGGACCAAAGGGGTACTTTGCTGGGGGACTTGTATAATCTCCTCAATCTCATGTCCATTGCAGTTTCTTTTATGCTAAAAAACATTACGTTTTTATTAGGTCATTCACGTCGGCGAACGACGCCCGTGTTATGCCCATCGCGTCTGATCTTCGTTTATCCGTACTTAGGTATTGTGTCAGGTGTCTTCCCTCGATGGGGACGTTATTGGAAGGGTCACTGCATATGGCTTCTATTTCCGCATATGCTCTTTCTTCAGCTTGCTGTTTCTCTGTCATACTTGTCTTCGGTGTGGACTTTTTCCGGCTCGGTGACGGACCTCTTTCGTCTGTATCGCTATCCGCCTTTTCGTTAGGTTTTTTTCCGTCTCTTCCTTTCGCCCGCATAGTCAGACTCTACGTCATCATCATTCCGCCGCGGAGTCACATCGCCCATCTCACGACAATCGCTAGTTTCACTCTCGTTTGCCACACAGATGTATACAATAGATTGGCAGTGCCTATGTTTTCCTCACGGTGGCGCTTAAGCCGGCCGGCAGAGAAATTTTGCGCAAAAAGCCATCTTGTATTCACCGACCGTTACTCGTGTGCCACTAACGCCCGTGTATTTGAGAGGCTACTTTTCCTACTTTTGGAGCTTATGGTGAACCACTGCGTTGTGTGGGGGTGCACTTTTAAGTACACTACGAGGGAAAAATTTCCTGGGGGCGAAAATGTGTCTCTAGACGCGTAAGTAATAGATATAAGGAAAGCATGGTTGCGTTCAGTAATGTCTCCGCTTCCATCTCACACACAGCATGAAAATATTTTCCAATGCCTTTTTTTAAACGTATCGCCACGAAATTTATATCACGTGAAGTGCAGGTTATGCTCTACCTTTTTAAATTTATTGTTGGCAAAATTCACATAGTTGTAGAAATAGCATCATGAAACTGTGACACGTCCTGTGAGGTCCTATAGCATAACTTTGGGTAAATCCGGCCATGAGCTTGGCTACGCGGAAAGTGATTCATTACGAGGTTGGTCACATTCAATATAATTCAACCTTTCCATGTAGTACTTATCAGGTAGGTACATGATCATTTTGTGGCTTCTATATAGAAAATGGTGTCTGTTATAATCACTTATCCCGGTAGGATAGAAATGCTCATTAAAAGTGTACCCCCTCATGATGTAAGATTTATATTATAGTCTTCTTCCCCTTCGAATATTATAACAACATGAAACTGATAATGGATCAAATCGTTGAGTTTTTTAAGCCAATAACTTCTTTTCAAGTTCGCAATTGGGTGATCGTGAGGGGAAATCCAAAACACTGCCTATATAAAATAATCTAAATTATATTTCTGATACTTAAGGATAGGAATTCAATCGCATTGACTCTTTACGACCTCAGAAAAGCATTTTACAGCGCCAAGCAGCTTGCCTTGCTCAGAAAGTTAGATCGTAATGGGTTTAAATAGGTTGAATCAAATTTAATTAGGTAACATGTTTGGCCCGATTACTTATGGCAGTGAAAGGTTAGGTAGCATTGCTTCTACTTTCTTAAGAATTGTGATCCTTTAGTAAAAATCAATGCAATTGACAACTCATACAGCGTAGAAATTAATCGACTGTTGGAAGAAAACGCACACTCAATGGAACGGATGACAGAGTCTGGAGGAAAATGGTATACTGAGCATACATCCCATGAAAATCAAAACAAGTGGAAGACATTCTATGTTAACTAAACGAAGCAATTCATAAAAATAAAGCAAGCTGATACATGAGTGGCACGAGCATCCTAAGAATCAATTACTAAGAAGTGAATAGCATAGAGTCACGGACAAGTCGTACATTTTGCCCTTAAGCGCCTTCACACTACGCTGCTAAGCGGCGCCGCTAAGCAGCGCTGCTATGCAACGCTGCTCAGCAGCGTGGTACCGCCGCAGAGCAGCGCCGCAGCAAATTATTCTAGGTTGGACTTCAGTGTTTGTCCAGTGTCATAATGGACGTTGACCAAGATGTGTTGCTCCTTGCACTGCTGATAGTGCGACGAAAGAAAACGAAAAAACAGAAGACGCGTTTCAATTTTTTCAATTAGTTTCAATTTTTACTTACACATTTCTTGTGTTGTATGTTTCAAAAGAAAGAATTTGAAATGAAAGCATTTTCCAATTGTATACACTATACCCCCCCAAAGTAACGTATCCTTGTTGGCCAACTTGACACCCTGACTGCCCCCCTCTGGCCAATATTCCTGGCTACGGCCCTGCATGCTGCGGCGCTGCTTTGGCGGCATAGTGTAAAGGGCAACAGAGCCGCTAGCGGTCGCCGCTGGTGGCTACTAGTAGCCGCTAGCAGCGGGTCGCGGCGCCGCACGTTCTGCGGCGCAGCGTAGTGTGAAGGCTCCCATTGCTCTCAATGCATTTCCATCTGCAGCGCCGCTTAGCGGCGCTGCTCAGCGGCGTAGTGTGAAGGCGCCCTTGGTAACGTAATAATACAGTAAGTGGAAACATCAAACCTTTGGAATTTTCGAATTATTTTGTTTGAATAGTATGACAATGTCGCTGGTAAATCTAAGGATGAAAATTCGCGTTTGTAGGCTAGTTCCCTAGACTAGCAGACGACGTAGTTAACCATTTTCCCCATCTGCTACGCCCCTTCTTTATTTGGGACACAATATTTTTTTTCGAGATAACTCATGCATTTGGATTCCAATTCCAGAATATTGAGCAGGAACCGAATTAGTATTATTCTTAGCTCAGCTTATATTACCAATTTCATAACTTCGTCACGGTTATGTTCCGCTCAAAGATTGGTTAATTTACCACGTAAGTGTCACGATCGGTCCCTTTCTTTTTAATTGGATACATCTTAAACGAAAATGACAACGTTTTCTATAGTTCATAGCTTTAATCAATGCGCCATTATCTTTCACAATGTAATTTTCCTCCAGTTCCTTACGTACGCAAACGCATAGGACGGTGAAAGCAACATGGCCGCCAGCAGAAAGGCACGGTTTCAACCCTCCCCCCCCCCCCCCCCCACTGCCAATCTATTGTATATATCTGTGGTTTGCCACCACCCGAGCGTGTTTTTCGTTCTCACGCGTAGAATATCCCTCTGCTTCTTTGTTTTGCTTTGCCGTCGGCCCAGGTGAGGGCGAAACGTCAGCCAAGGCCGAGGCGGGGTGGGGGAGGAGCGGGGGAGTGGGAGGTTGGGATAGGTTTGTTTCGCCCCCTCCTCCGCCTGCCGTCTCCGCGGCGATGCTCTCTTCGTGTTCTGCATCGGTGTTTTCGGTGTTCTTTTGTTTTTTGTTCGACTCTTAGGTTCGACTGATTTTTTGTCGATTCGTTCGTCTCATCTTGAATCCTGCAATTTTTTGCTATATGACCCTCTTGGTGGCAATGGAAGCATCGCGGGTCATTGAAGCTGAAGTATATCCTATGGCGTTCCGAGCCGAAATGTAAACGTAAGGAGTCTAGAACTATGATTCCTTCTCTTTTAATAATACAGACCTTTCTCCTCCACGATTCAACATCCTCCCTCTTAATTCCCACATTCATTGTTGTTATTGGGCTTACCACCCTCCCAATTTGAGATACTATCTCTGGTAAGTCTGGCATTGGGATTTCGGGTGGGACGTTGGATATAACCAGTCTCTCCGATCGTTGAACCAACCTTTGCGCTATTAAGTGGCTATCTCGCACTGAGATTCCTCCTTTGTTCGTAAGGAAATCATTCACTGTTTCCTCATCTTTAAGGTACATGCACACTCTGTACCCTGAGAGTTTTGTAGCATGTGTGATATTCTTGCCCCCTATTTCGTCCGCCATAGCCTTCACGTAGTCTGCGTTGGGGACGCTCGGTATGCCTCCAACAATTAATCCGCACTTTTTTGTGGGCCCCGTTTCACGTGGTATAATTTTTTTTAGTTCTAAATTGCAGAACGTGTAAATCTCCATGTTGAGACCTGTGCGGTCTTCTATCCCTTCCTTCCGTTGCCACAGCGTAAAAAGCGCGTTGCCTCTGGTGACTCCTCCGCCTCGGCACGAGGAGGCGATGGTGTTTTGAGCGTGTGAAGGAGGCGGTGCGACGTTCTTAGAAGCTCTTTCTCCCCCCCCCCCTTTAAACGTAACGTGGCTCTTCCAAACCTGCAGCTACGACGTTATCTTGGACTCATACTGCATTATGACGTCACGGCGTAGGATTAGTGGGGGCGGTATTTTTTAGCCCGCGAAACTCGGGAGACTTTTGGGATCCATTTTCTAGTGTATAAACTGAATTTTAAGCCGAAAAAGTATATAGCGGTCCTAATAATTTACTGTAGTACATCAGCTTACTGTCTATAAAAAGTATTCTTTTTCCCTATTATGTGCGCCGTGTAAAATGGCCGTTAATGGGAGAAATGCCTTTTTATGTACTATCGTTTTCAAAAGTATGTAGATACCCACGAGCTCCAAACTGATGTGGTAGGGTCGGTAAAAACTTGGGAGGGTTGGCACATGAGGTAGCCTGCATCTCTCACCAGTACGCCAGCAATAGCCGACGAGGACGGACGCGGGGGCGACCGGGCTAGCGAGACATGAGTCAAACTACAGGCTCAAATGCCCTAGTGGATAGGAAACTCACGTCCACGCTCATGTTGGGCCTTCGGTGTGTTTTCTTGCGAGCTCCGTGGCGAGGATTTCCTCTCTTCAGATTCATATTTGGACTCTCCGTGAACACGGAATGTGTATGGGTCTCCGTAGCTGAGTAGGATTACTTCACACGCATTTAATGCACTGCAGTAATAGGGGGGATTCGAATCTGAACCAATAGGGTAGTTTCCTTCATCAAAGAAAACGAAAGGCATTGATTGCGATTCGTTACCCACCATTAGTGTATTCATAATACACAAATTATTTGGTTTTTGAAATACCGGTTTAGACGAGTGGCAAGGGTCAAATTTTATCCTCATTTGAAAAAGGCCAGATTGGCGCCCATGCGATTCCACTCCAGGTGACGTCACAGGGACCTAGTTTCTACACGAGAGGATAGGAGTTATACATCGTCTGAGGTTACCAATGCATGCATGAGGCACAGACCTCAGGGAAACATGTCTTAATAATCACCTATTAAAACTGGCTAAGGTCGGAAAGTTTTCTTCGTTTGATAAGGTATTAATAATCCTTTTTTAAGCCAAGCGCTACCATTCAGCAAGGTTCTCAGCTATCCGCTAGCATCCTGCGTCCTATCAGCGCTCAGAGCCTCGATCAAGGTCACTTCACAAGGAGAGAGGGGGAACCAGAAATGCGTCGCACGGACTTTCCTTCTTACGCGTCGCGTTGTTGCGCGCTTGAAATTTTTCACTTTTCATTTAATCGCGAAAAATAGATATAGTCATTTAAAAATCTACAAGCGCGAAATACGTACTCCAGGAGTAATAATCTTTCGATTTAGGCAATAAAAAAATAAAAGGAAACTAATCTATTGTATTTTTTTATTTTGTGAAATGTCAACTAATAACATCAACATAATAGATATAGTTTACTCTATAAATAATTAACACCAAATTTTTGTAGCGACTAATTTTTAACATAAATGACTCAATCTGCCTTAACACATTTATTTCTAAGTTTATTCAAAGAGTGGAAATAAGCAGGGGAAGTGGCAGAGGTTGTAATTTGTCCTTGCTACTGTCAAATTTCCATTTATAAAAATCTCTACTCATATTATACTCAATAAATAGCCAGATACACTCGTTGTTGAAATCAGAATGATAGCCGTAGATCATGATGTTAGCAGCCTTATCTATAACACTGATCAACCAAAAAATAATTTTTCCTGTTCTAGCCATGTTTTTGGCCGATCCTCTGGTATTTTTCGGGCTGATTCCGAAACCGGGCCCAGATCTATTTGTCTATCACGTTAATTTTTTTTAGGACAATCGGATTCAACGGGGATTCAAGGAAGTATAAGTAAATAAATTGTGAGTTAAAATAATGTGAAAAATGAGTACTCACTCGTAATTTTCTCGCATATTTAGCTTCTGTCTAATCCCTTTTTATTGTCCACCACTAATCTGATAACATGTTGCTGAACTTTTGTTGGTGCCGTTCGCGCATCAGTAAAATATTCTGGTGGAAACACCTATCGTGTTGATTACTAACGGCGCCAAGGTTTGTAGGAAAAAAGTCCAGGTGTGAACCAATGAAGTGATTTGTTTTGAAAACGTAGAATAGCCCATTTTTTTGCAATGTAATTACATTAACCACCAGATTGTGGTGATATTTAGCAATCCTCCTTCCTAGAAAATCTTCAAATGCATTTTTGAATGCCTTCCACGCGCTTTTTTTGTGGAACTCTTGTGGTCAAAATTCCGAATTCTGCACCGCTCCTTAAAAAAATCTGTGGCCCAATAAAAAATCATTCTATTATGTGTTTTTCACTGATTTTTAGGACATTTGTTTCAAATAAGTAAAAACTGCAACATTTTTACACATATCTTTTACAAATTTTTTAAAAAGACCTAATTTAATACTTAGAGGTGGCAAAACAATATTTTTAGGATCGTAAAAAAGATGAAAAGGACATTTTTGAATCCAGTAACGAGTGGTTACACGTTATACCTAATCTTTTTTGAAGCAATGATGAAGCAAGCTATCCCAATCGCAGAAGAAGCAATAATATTTCTTGCAGTCGAACTGTATGCCCATTAAAAATGCAGCTACTTTTAAGTTTCCACAAATTTTGCGTAATAAAAATTTTGCTGCATATTCTGGTTAGATTCTTTCATGTCAGTTCCATGGAGTTCGAGGGGAGTTCAATTCCATTATGTTAGAAAACAGCCTTTAAACTGACGTTAAAGGAATCAATGAACCTAATCATCTGCGTTGTATTCAAAACTAAGAGTATCCATAACAGGGAGAACATCATTGCAAAAATAAGATTGTTTTCATGAGAAAAAATTATTTGAATTCGTCATTGAGAGGTCGATGCATAGAAATTTTTGTATTTGGATCCAGCAAATTCCAATCCTTCAATTGCAATCTTATTATTTCTCTCTGCTTTTTAGACAAATTTAAATTGCGCAATGGATCACTTAAATGCTCTTGCGTCAAATTCCAACCCTTCAATTGCGATCTTAAGATTTCTCTCTGCTTTTTAGACAAATTTAAATTGCGCAATGGATCACTTAAATCCTCTTGCGTCATAAAATGAGGTCAATCAGATATTTTTGGTGCGAAAATTGGGTCTTTCGAGTTTTCGAATCCATCATTCTCACATACTTTCTGAATATTCGCTAACATTAACATTTTGTGTGGTTCCACCGCTGGTAAATTTTCCAAGTGTGGGGCTGATTCTAAGTATTTTGGATCTTTTACTGCGTGTTTTGACTTCGGTGTTATCGGTGGTGGAGTAGGAGAAGGTGGTAGCGGTCCAGGGCAGATGCTATCCTGAACTCGATCTTGTCGTGTCCATTATTATTATAAGAGAGTAAATTGTCCAGTCTATCCCAAGAAGAAAGGGAGCGAGTGCAGTTTGTCGAGTTACGGCCGTGTCTTTTGCATAAGTTACATTTTTCAACATTAGATTCGATGAATATGCGGTTCGGGTTATCTTCAATCTCGACCTGGAGTGAGTCTGGAAGGATGGCAACATCGCGTTTAACGACGTAAGCCATCCTCTTCCATGAGTTAATGTGCTCATAGCCGTCATCTTTTATGCCTAGAGTAAGATGATAAATAAGGGAAACAAGGGACAACAGGGAAACTGCAATGGGTGAGAGGGGAGGAAGCGATGAGGGGTCGGAGGATTGATAACCCTCCCACGGCAGCGGAAAGAGGGAATGGAGGGGCGGCACCCCTCCCGTGGCGGCGGCCAAGGCAGCGGAGGAGGTGCTGGGCTGTGGTGTGAGGTTGATTTCGCCGATTTCGCCCAATGCAACGCTGCTGCTACTGCCAGCCGCGTACGAGACTTTCAAGGTCAACAGCTGAGCCATGGGTTGCGGGTGGGAGGGGTTGTCGACCGGTTCTAGGCAAATGGCGGCATTCGTAATGGAGTCCGAGACAATATTACTAGCAGTGACTCTAGTGTCACTCTCACTAATTGAAGCACTGGTAATTAAATTTTGGGAATGAACTGGGGGCAGCGAAGTACATACTTTGGATACTAATGTGCCGTGTTCTCGTCGCAGGCGAGTGCTGTACGTTGAGGTCTTCTCGGTGTGGTCTGGAAAGTTGAGTTGTCCGATTTTGCGAATCGGTGATCCGTTGCTGGTCTTCTTTGGTGAAGTACAGGTTGATGTAGCCATGCTTGAGGTTGTAGGTACAGCAGCAATGGTGGTAGATGAGTTGAAAGTAGGCTGAAAAACTTCGCCGTCACCTAAATCGCCTTCCGCTTTCCCGCCGTCCAGCCTAGAGCAGGCCTGCCTGGCGGCCTCACGCCTCCAAAAGACAAAACGATTTGACGGTGAACACAAAAAAAATGATTTTAAGCAAACTATGAGGCTCAAAAAGTTTGTTGTTGTCTCAAACGATGCAGCAAGTATTCATGCTCACGTGGATATATCAATCCAGTATGTGCGCGAAAAATATCACACTAAAAAACTCAAAAAATTCGGGAGCTCAGTAGAAGGCTTCCAAACGCCACGGTCAAGTGTGTATGATGGTATGATGTATGTGTGTGTATGTGTGTCTGAACTGGTCTGAACAAGCCCGCCCGATGTCTTACGCGGCTTGCGGATAACTTGGTCACTCACGCCATCTGGGAGAATTACGAGAGTTACCACAAGCGGTAGGGGAGGTGTCGGCGAGGGAGGGGGAAGTAGGGGAGGGTTATCGTGGAACTCACGTGGTCCCACGGCGCCCACGGCCGTTGTAACGGTTATAACCAACCACGTGACCACGTTTTGAATCTGTTCACTTGGCAAGTCTGGAGCTCTCGTGATCCGTGTGATGTCTTTATTTTTATAAAATGAAAATGAAGCACTACCGTAGTGTTTTGGAGTGTGGTGCCCATATTTCGGATGGGAGGTGGTGTACTGCCTTTTGCTTCGTATGTCAGTTTTAAAGCCAGTTGTCTGATTTATATTCCGTGCTAACGCGCCTGTTAATGCATTGCATTCACAACTGTCCTCTGCTGATTTTGTCGAAGTGCCTCCGACTGTTGGTTTAATTGACTTGCATGGTTATGCGGTGGTTATGCCTGTTGCTTCGTATGTTAGTGTTAAAGCTAGTTGTCTGATTGCTATTCAGTGTTCACGCGCCCATATTAATGCATTGCTTTCGCCACTTCCCTTTGTTGATTGTTTGGAAGTGCCTCCGACTATTGGTTTGATTTTCTAGCATGGTTATGCTGTGGTGTACTGCTATTTGCTTCATATGCCAGTGTTGAGCTAGTTTTTTGATTGCTATTCATTGCTCTCGCGCCTATTTTAATGCATTGCATTCTCAAATGCCCTTTCTTCATTGTGTCGATGTGCCTCCGAATGTTTGTCGATTTAAGTGACCTGCACGGTTATGCTGTGTTGAACTGACTTTTTCTTCTTATGCTAGTGTTTGAGCTAACTGTCTGATTGCTATTCATTGCTCATGCGGCAATTAATGCAGTGCATTCACAACTGTCTTTCATGCTGATTGTGTTGAAGTGCCCTTGACTGTCAGTTGGTTTAGTTGTCTTGCATGTTTATGCTGTGTTGAACTGACTTTTTCTTCTTATGCTAGTGTTTGAGCTAGCTGTCTGATTGCTGTTCATTGCTCTTGCACCCATTAATGCATTACATTCACAACTGTCTTTTGCTCAATGTGTTAGTTAGCAATATTTCTTCCCTTATCCCTGAATGTGAGATTATTTAATTTCCTTAGTGGATTTTGATTTTAACTAAAATTGTTTCTGACGTTAGGCGTTGAAGTGATCTATTGTTTGTCAGTGATCTTTTTCATACTTTTTCAAATGTTAATGTTGCCTGGTTTTGTAAACGTATTACTGTTTTCTTAATTAAAAAAAACTCGAAAAAATCAAGGGACAAAATCTCATCAATTAAAAATTTCAATTAATTTAAATGAGTTACAAATCAGTGTTCTCTGCTTAAGGGCAGAGTACCGAAAAAATTGTGATTTACAAAATAGAAATGCAAGGTCATGTGCCAAGAACATTATCAAAAACCCTGAAACTTATGCCACCATGGTGTATGAAAACAGATGGTGCATGCCTGTGTTATTCAAACAGTTGAGGATGCTTACCATCATGCTTATAGGTCAGAGGTATGTACTCATTCTTCAAATAGGTACATATTCAACCAGTTCTTTTCCTAATTGCAAATATCTAGTAAATCATATATTTGCTAAAATGTTGCCATTTTATAATCTTTGGAAATTAAAAATAGATAGGCTTCTAAATTTAAAGAAGGATAGGGGTTTATAGGAACCTCAATACTCAAATTCAACTCACCTTTTGTGGGAAGCCCTGAAACACAAGTGCTGTAGCCCGTCATTTTACAACCATCACTAAAATAAATCATAGAAGCACTATCAGTCATGGGAGCAACTTCAAATTCAGTTTTCCTGAAAGAGGGAGGATAGTGCAAGTTATATTAAAAAACTCAGTTACCTAATTGGTGTCACTTTTTTTGTATTAGAAGTTGAAAAAGTGCCATTTTTCAGCAAAAAACATCGGTGGAATGATCATTTTCATTAGATTTATCAATAAATAAATTCAAAATTGCCCAAAACCTAGTCTATTTTAAAGTTGTTGGACTTTGCGATATCTACAGAGATTTTTATGGCTTTCATGCGATACATATGATTTCAACATATGTTTGAAAATGTCACTTTTTGTTGAAATTTGCCAAAAGTGTAATTTTTGAACATTTATAGAAAACAAATTTTTCAAGTGAAAATCGTTTGATAACATTTTTGAAAACTACAGCAGCATGTATATAGCGTCTAAAATTTTTACTAGCTTCGCTCTTTTGGTTTAGATATTACAGGGGCACAAATACGGTAGTTTTGAATAATTTGAGTGGTGCGCAGAATTTTTGTGTGTGCCTCATTGACTTCAAACACTCATGACTTTGAAAATACTTGCAATGGGACTTTAATATTTTGGATTTTTCTTAACTAAGGTTGAAACTAGCAACAGGGAAAAAATGATCAAAATCTGAGATGGTGTGCGTGGGGCCCTGCACCCTGATTATGTAACCGTGAGAAGGGTGACAGCGATGTCGTTGCTAGGGGAAGTTGCGATTCCCACGACGGACGGTGATAGCAGCGATTATGAAACCGTTATCGCACTCTTTATCACGCTGTGAGCGTCATCGGCCTATCACATTCGAAACCGATGGTGACAAGCATATGCTGACATAAAAACGAGCACCAAATGCAAATATAAGCAAAAAATTATTGTTTATTTAATTTAAAAGTGCTCTATAATCGAGTAAAAACCAATAAAATCCTTAATTATTTCTACTGGAATGCTCTCTTGACATAATTAGTTGTCCACGTTGTTCAATTGTTATATGCGCATGGTGGTGAATGCGATTGAGGAACTTATTTTCACGCAGCAAATTGGAAAGTGCTGCAAATTGAAGTACATCCGTGATTTAAACGTCAATTTCTTTACATCGAAGATTAATTATCAACATTTGCCAAGTACGTTTTCCAATATATCAACATCGTTACACTCCTTTTCGATTTTGTAATCATCATAAATCAACTATTAACTACTTACATTCAAAGCACTGAAGGAAGTTCGCTCTGAGAAGATGGCTTGGTGGTGTAACTGGTAGCACGCCTGACCGGCAATCGGGAGATTCGGGTTCGAATCCCGGCTAAGTCAAATATTTTTTCATGGCGAACTTCATCCTTTGGTGTATTTTACTTACATTCAAATCGCTAGCGCGATTACACTTCCATTGTCATTTCAACATTAATTAGTTGCAGTCCAACGTCACGACTTTTCGACCATTCTCTACGACATAGCAAATATAATGACTGCAGCATCTCCCGGCGAGCATTAGCATAGCAGATTAGGTACGTTATAACACATCGAAAAGTAATGCTACTCTTTCCCCATAACTTCACCATAATACGAGTACTTTATCATAATATTACCTATTGGCGAGGCGAAGTACTTAGCCTTGACTGTTATGTTTTCGTTTAAGTATTGTTATTTCAAAGACTCCGCAGACGACGCCACGACGCTTTCTCGGACAGAGATGTGTCGAAGGATTTCATTGGCTCTTCAGATTTCTCAATGATACCAACCTCGCGCGCTCGTACCTATATGATACGCGTGATGACGGTGGCTTACATGATCGTGTGATACAGCGGAACGTGATGGTCATCTATCGCCGTCGTCGCTGTCACATTTACATAATTGAGGTGCTGGTTGAGTTGACATGGAATGACCCATATATGGGAAGCATCGGGCGGGAAATCTCCAGACTTTAATCCTTAAGTATTTTCCATCACCAAATATGCCTCATACCCTTTCTGACTTCCTTCAAGCGCGTACTTGATAGGAAGTTTGAGTTATCGAGGAAGAATAGGGAGCCACAATGGGATTGGACGGCTGGAAAACAAATCAAGCATACGATTTAAAATAACACAGTTTTAGAGTTGGGAAATCGTGCAAATCGTCACGTTAGAGGAAGAGCAAGAGCTACGAGGGAAAAATACAGTTTGCTTAAGACTGCGCGAGCATCATGCGGTTGACATCAGCGGAAGATTTCTTCGAGGTAATCAATCAATAGCAATACGCACGCTCTCAACGGCACGCATCAAGTTTTGCGTTGGTCTGTGACAACAACTTTTTAAATTGTCTTCCTCTAGATGTAATGGAAAGCATGCTGCGTTACCGATAAGATAGTCATAACACCTGCGATCCATTGAGAATCTTGCAGAACTCTGTCTTTCTTTGCACGAGATAAGAAATCGATAATATTTCGACAAATTGTTGGACTTTCCTGGTGAGCGGCCAAAGTTTAAGCATGCATGTCGTTATACTGAAAGAACCTCTTCACCAGCCTCAAGTCATTTAGCATCGCAAAAGCTATCGCTTTTTCACAGGGTAATGTTTTTTTTTCTCGACTAATTTCGCGAAACTTAATATTAATAAACATCAGTTACCGAGCTTTGGCAATGCAAATATTTCTATGAATGCACTTTGCAGTTTATTTATTAATCTCAGTCATTTAAGCTCGCTTTAGATCCACTCTGCTAGCATGCAAGTGGAAGGAGGGAAGATACTGATGGGACTGAGTGTCGCGCGAAACAAGAAACGCTCGGCGCGCCTGGTGGCAAGGAGGCGGGGGGAGTGCGGCGGGCGCATTTCAGGCAGCGTTTCGGCATGAAGGAATCGAGATACGACTAAACGGTAGAGAGTTTTGCCCAGAAGAGGACTTAAATATATATCATGTTTGACATAAAAAATGTTTTATCCGGGTCGAAAAGCTCAACATTCAAAATGTCTGCATACAGGGGCCTCAGGCACGGCTATCCGACTTCTTACGAACTTGAAAATTATTTTAAATTTTTTCTCGCAATTTTGTACATTTTGAGACCACAATTTACTTAAATCGTATCATTTTTTTCATAAGCTCTGGACGAGTGAGGGAGTGACCGTGATTGATAGCGCCGCCACCGGCCTCTTGCAAAGTTTAGCAGCAAGGGTGATGAGACACTAGATGGAGTTCGTTCTGGGTCGAACGGGGAGGGAATTTTGATTCATTTCGGTGATTAAATGCTAAACATTCATTTGATTTGAATGAATCGTTCTTTAAAATCGTTCAAAAGAAGCTCTTGAACCAATTTAATCCTGTGAATCTTGAAAATGAAACTTGAAAACCAAAAGAATCTTACAAACAAAATAAATCCAGCGAACCAAATGAATACCATGAGCTAAATAAACAAGATGAAATAAATGAACTGAGTAGACCATATGATCAGCGTTTATCAAAATAATCTGGCAATCACCGAGAAATATGTGTACGCTTGTGTTCGCAAGATAATATAAACGGAGATTCAATATGATATTGAGAATGATGTAGATTTAAGTAAAATCGAAGTGTACGATAAGCAGTGAAGCATTAGCGTACATAATCAGTATTATTCATCTTTTGTTAATCTCCTAGAGAAATTCAACTAGATATTCTTGAAGCTTTTGGTTTATTCATCACCTTAAATTGAGGCATTTTTCATTCATTTTTCATTCAATAACGAACGTTAATATTCATAGCAATTAATATTATTGTTCGCTATTGATTAGAATTTGGGATGATAATTAATGCCCAATGCAATAGTTTGGTTTCATTGCCGGCAATCGTGAAAATTAGCGTAACTCGAGTGATCTCTCCAAAGGACTAATGTTGCCGCGAGACGAGACGAAACGAGACTTTCGCCAGTCTCGTCTCAGTCTCGTTTCCTGACCTCTGGTATCGTCTCAAGTCTCGTCTCGGACGAGACTCTCGTCTCGTTTCCCCCATATTAAATTTAGCGCCGCACAGTGGTCCCAAATCGAAAAAAGCTGGCCAAAAGTCATTTTTTCGACTTTTTACGAGGAAGTTTCGAATTATGTTTTCGGATTCTACAGGATGTGGATCTATAATATTTCGTACCTGATAGGTCTGTGTGATTATTATGTTGACCTGTGTAACCCGTCAAATATGGGAAAACAACTCAGCCTAAAACGCCCGAGACGTAGAAATAGTCATTTATTCAGTTGAATTACCCTAAAATCGACTATTTAAATTTCATGAGATCCATCTATCAATTTTACTACGGTAAGTTTGCATATTTTTTCATAATATTATAGTATTTTCTGTTCTTTTCAGAATTTATTATAACAATATTTAATTATTTATAATGTTACCTAGCTATTTTTGAGCCTATTTTTGGTCAAATGTGTCGATATAGTTTTGTGCTCCTCCGTGCTCCTCGAGGATTCCTATGCAGAATCCTTGGGTAGAGTATGTACAACAAGATAGAGAAAAAAAATCTTGTCTATACTTGTCTATCCTACAACAAGAGGGTTTTTTGATTCAGGGAAAGTAGAAAATGGAACAATACGTGAAGTGGAGATATCGGAGAGAATCCGGATGAAGAAAAGAAAATATTACCCTCGAAAACCATGATAAATGTGATATATATTACTGCAAAGGTCCAAAAGGAGAGGAAAACTTGATGCCTCATTTCATCAGTTGCGGCTTAGGGGAGGATATCGCTTATATGCTAACAGTCTCTTATCTAGTCAGTCCCCTATTTTTATTATATATAATGTCACTAATGATTCATTCGCGATGTTCAAAGTGACGTGACATTGGCCAACCACGATTCAATGAGTGATTTCCTTTCATCAGTAAAAATGAAACAATGGTGGCGTGAAAATTAAGAGAAGGAAACTAGAGATCAAATGCTCAGTGGGATGTGGCGGTCAGAAAAGTGGAAGAGGTTCAGGCCTCTTCCTTTGGTCGTGTATGTAATCTTACGAAATCAAACATCAAAATTGGCTGACGATGGTTTGCTTCCTTTCTTCAGAGGAAACTTGGCAACCGATTTGGGAAATGCCAGTGAAAAATCTACCATCAGGGAATATGAGTGATAAAACAAAATTAAAGCTTTTCCCGGAGGTGTCTTTGTTCATTAAAATGTACTTTTTTTGGCTGCTATTCCTGATAGGATAATATCTAATTGCGAGGTCTTGGTGGCACAAATATTACTCCTGAGAAAGAAGTTGAAAATAAAAGGTACCTTCATGGAAATAAAAGAAGGAAGTTATAAGCTACGCAGAAGAAGCAGATATTTGTACCAAGTGCAGATAGCTAGAAATATCTAATAAAAATGTTGTGATTTTATTTGGTGGTATCCACATGGTAATTTAATTGAATACCAAGGGAAAATCAATTTTGGGCCAAGGAAATGATGGTAAAATTAAAGAAGTTTTACGTGAGCTTTATGATGCGCAAACTATTCCAGAAGGCATCAGGTTGATTGTCACTTTTACAATTGGCACAGGTTCATTTTGATTACAATGGCAATTTATTTCTTGTTGTTAATAAAAATAACAAAAAAATTGATAATTTTCTGTTATTTTTAACAACTAGTTATACTCTCAAAGAATTCTATTTTTCCTCTAGGATAAGATATTATAAATGCGAAACTTTCTCAGACGAACGTTTTTACAACTTATATTTTGATCGTGGTATCTAAGATCTTCCGTCAGTTGATTGACACTGTCGTGGGTGGAAACAAGATTCTAGAAACTTAGAGATAATCGTTTTAGCTCTGCGTCACAAAACTACATGTTTAAAAACAATTCTGATTAAAGAACAGGACATGCTAGTGAGCCTTGATGTCGTTTCGCTTTTCACCAGAATCCCAATCAGTGGCACATTGAAGCTCCTCGAGGCGAGATTCGACCTGATTCCAACATACCCTCTCCTCAACGTACTTCCTTTATCAGGGGAAGTTCTACGAACAACAGAAGGAAGGAGTGCCCATGGGTTCCCCACTGTCACCGGCCATCGCCAATCTATTCATGGAGGACTTTGAGGAACGAGCACTTGAGTTGGCCCCTTTCCGCCCGAAGCACTTTTTTAGATACGTGGATGACACATTCATTGTCTGGCCGCATGGACCCGAGTTGCTGACGCAATTCCTCGCACATATGAACAACGTCCACCCCAATATCAAGTTCACTATGGAGACCAAAAAGGACAACCGGCTGCCCTTCCTAGACATCCTAATTGAACGAAGGGCCGACGGCAGCCTGGGACACGGCGTGTATCGAAAACCCACACACACGGACCTGTACCTCAATGGAAGGAGCCACCACAACCCTGCGCAGAAGAATGGAGTTTTGAGAACTCTCATCCACCGGGCCAAAGCTGTCTCTGACACCGAAAACCTAAAGTCGGAAATCGAGCACCTGAGGACTCCCTTCCGCTCAAATGGATTTACAGAGGGAGACATTAAAATGGCTCTAAAAAGTCCTTAAAGAAAAAAGGAGAAGCCGAAAACCATAAAGTGAAACCAACTGCGAGAGCCTGTCTGCCATATGTCTCTACCATATCCAACAAAATTGCCAGGATATTAAGGAAGCATGATGTGGAGACAATCCACAAACCACCAGGAACACTCAAGGCCCTTCTCGGAACCACCAAGGACAAATTGGGATTGAAGACATCGGGAGTCTATCGCATTCCGTGTGAATGCGGCCAAGTGTACATTGGGGAGACCGGACGCACCATTGAAAATCGGCTGAAGGAACACGAGGGATGCATCAGACTGTACTACCCCAATAAGTCTGCGGTGGCCGAGCATAGTTTAGAAAATCGACACCGGATAAAATTTCAAGACACAGGAATAATATGCCATGCCAACAATTACTGGGATAGTGTCGTAAAGGAAGCAGTGAAAATCAGACTTGAGGAGAGAAAAATGAACAGCGACGCCGGCTTCCATCTGAGCAATGCGTGGAAACCAGCCCTGAAAAAACTGAAGGGGGGAGGACACGCATTGCCCCGACCGTCGACCAATCAGAGCCCACCTGAACCCAATGCGAAGTTATATAAGACGGACACATCTTGGCTAATGTATTCACCCTGAAGACGATGGCAGACTTAGCGTTCGACACGTTGGTGCAGAAAAAACCTTGGACCCGGCTGAAAACCCGAGAACTCTTCCTCTAATCCGTGTTCCTTGGTCCACGTTCCTGGCTGTGGCATAGTTTTTTCACAGATTTCCCTATCCCTGCTTGAGTGCTTTTTTCACCTCAAGCTCAAAACTCCGTCTGTCAAATGGGGCGTTAAGCCGTGATCCAATCGGCGCGTTAGATAAGAGCAGACCTATATCCTAACGGGGTTTCTCTCTAACCTTACTTCCCTAACCCTTTCCTACGGTGCAAATGACCTCAGTCTCCTCCTCCGAATACTCCTCATTGGCTGGTTTTCTGCCTTTCACTGACAAATTCCAAGCACCAAAGTCCTCTCCACCTCCTACTGTCCAATGCCTCCTCTTTGGTTTCCCTGTAGCCTCTTCCTAGCCTCATCGCATTTGTCATCTTCAGCCTTCTTCTTTCTTTTCTCCTTTCACTCTTCGCTCGACTTCTGCATTCAAAATCCCCTTCCCTCTCAAAACATGCCCTATCCAATTCCCTTTTCTCTTCACTGCAGTTCACAGTTCGACTCTTTCCTCCCTAACTCTCTCCAGCACCTCCTAATTCCTAACTTTATACACCCATTTCACTTTCTCCAGCCTTCTTCGCATCCACATTTCAAAAGCGTTGATCCTTCCTATGTCTCTTCTTCCCCAGGTCCACGTTTCACATCCACATGACACTCCACACGTAGCATTTCACTACTCTCTTCCTAAGCCCTAATTTCATGCATGCCTATACCTTTCTCTTCTTATTAAATGCTACCTTTCCTTTAGCTTTTCTTACCTTTACGTTTTAGCTAACGGTATAGTAATCTCCGAGTGCTATTCCATACAAATGGGATCGTGCAGGCAGACCCGAAATAAATCATTCGGTTCATTTAAATTATTCGGTGATTCATAAGGAATCGTAAATTTAGACTGAAATAAATCTTTCCCATTCAGTCAATCTCTTTTGGTGTTAAAAGTAAGAATTTACGTGGAAGTTGCCGCTCACTCTCCGTGAATTAGTGAGACTGGTATGGGATCTTGGTGGCCTTATGGTTAGAGAGCGCTCTCGATCAGCTGCTGCCCATCGAGGGGGTCCGGCGTTAAAATCTCAGATGAATCCTTCCTTCGGACACTCCCAAACGTAATCCTCGAAGGGAGAGGTGGCATTTGAGGGAAAAGAACTGACCCCCCCCCTCTTTTCCCTGAATGTGTGGAGCTCACGCACCTTAGGCTTAGTCTGGGGTGCACTCTACCTTCACTTATCTAACGACTTGATCGTTGGATTATTCTTCCTCATAGAATGATCCTCCAAGATCGTTAGAACATAAATGGCTTTACCTAGTTTCGGTATTTAGTTGGGCCCTTTTCGCTTCTATATCGTTGAGGTGTTTTCCCCGCCCCTTTCCTTCCGCTCCTATCCTATCCCAGAGGCGTCGACGGGCTCCTATCGCGGCTGCGCCTCCTTCCTTTTCCCTTCCTCTCCAGCCCCTCCCCAGGTGATCGGGCGTATAAGCCACTGGCTTAGTTCCCGGCCCCAGTATGTTGTATCCCTGAAGGATTCCCCTTGAACCCTCATACTCTAACTTCACTTACCCTCCTCGGACTTGACGTATCGTATGAAATACATCGACGTTTGAATTTTTTTCTCGCTTGGCTTAGTGAAATTTCGCTATTGTAACTTTTTAAGTCCTTCCTGACAGATGAAAGCACCATACAGAAGCGAATGAATCGCTAATAATGTTTTTTAATCTCTCATTAACCAGAAAACATGAAATCCAGGCCAAAAATAAAAGCACATGTAGGTTCGAAATACTAATAAATACTTCTCTCGCCTGGTCAGAGAAGCCATTGAGATAGTGAAAAAAACGCCCGCGAATTTCAACAGGGATCAAGGCTACAGCCTACATAGTGCATTGAAGAGGATTCTCCGACCACCAGCAATGAGAGATGGACAACCGGCCAATGAGAGAGCAGCAGCGGATCAGCAGCCGCCGTCGACTATATAAGACGGAAAATTTTATGCCTATATAAGGCGAAAAAATTTTCCAAGTTTCACCTTCGACCTGAAGACGCTGACTGCAATGTCAGCGAAACCGTTGTCACTCAAGCATAACGAACGCCGTAAAAACCTGAATAAAATGGAGAGAGCGATAACAGCACATGTCCCAGTACTGTGGAGGTTATCCAAACCAGCCATAGGGTTGAACCGCTGAGTGAGTGGTTTACGTTGCAGGTAGGTTGAGACTTTAGTGGATGAGATGGTGGACGTGATTAGAGTTCATGCTCATGTGCTTGATCAAAGAAAATTTCTCGTGGAGCTCTTGAGAGTGCAAAGAGCATTGAACCACGTTAGGCCGATGCAAGAGGGCGAGAATTGCTGTTAACTGTACGGGTGAAGTCATTGACGTCTGGGTATACAGTTATATGGGCTTGATACTGTTCACAATTATTCCCATGTGTTTTCATTACGAGCGGTATATTCCGATTGATCATGAATCGTAAAAATCGTTGTTATTGTAAGTTTTTATTGGGGTGAAGCACTACAGGTGCTCATCTCGCGGTGGGAAAAACAATTTTTCAAACACAGCAAGTTCCCATCGCGTTATCAGGGACTCTGAATGAAAACCAATCGGAATAATTCCCAGCAGAGTCAACCCCAACCGTACTGTGGAGGAATGCGCCGCTGAAGCAAACAAGAGGATGAAATCGCCAATCGGAGAAGAATCCGGTCAAACCAGGAACTGAAGAGAGGGGGCGTGGGGACCCGTTGGGGTGATTTATGGACCTTCATGTTGACCTAGATGATCGTCGATTTCGGCGGAGGATAACAGACAGGGAGTGGGAGGAAGGCGTGCGTGGAAGTTCTGTGAAGTCATTGGTCCTCCTGAGGGACTGAGACTCGAGGGATGGAGGATAAGGGGCTCAGATCAACCGTGGCAGTTAAGACCAGGAAAATCATGGCCAGAGGTTTAATCGGGCAGAGACATCTGGCGGCGTGGAGGCAAAGGAGAAAGTACGCCATCGAGAGGATTTCGCGCGGTTCTTTCCCGAAAGTTTTCTTCTTTTTGTGAGCCATTTCAATTCACGGAGGGGGCCAACGTGAGATAAGTGCCGCGATGGAGATAAGACACCTTGGGGAAAAGTGTTATCGAGTCGAAGAAACTTTTGCTCCCGATCGCTGTCTGAACTCTTGCCTGAGGGATCTCTTCCAGATGATGATATTTTTCTCACCCGTTCCTTTTTTCGCGAGAATTACTGGTAATAATTGAGTTCCGAAGTATGGAATGATTCTTTCTTAAATTCCTGAGAACTTGCGTACTCCTTTCGGAATGTGAAAATATTTATTGTCATGCCTACATTAATTATAAGTGATTTCCATTTTTCTCCATCATTAATTCTCATAGAAGTTGTGAGATAATGGCGATCCCTCTTAGACTACATCATATGGATTATTTGTTGCATTTTATTATTCTTGTTTTAAAGATTAGTGCATTTTATAAGCACACGAGAATAAATTTGCAAATCAGCAATAGTAATTAATTATGATTCCACGTCTTGGGATTCGATTACTTGCAACATCTTCAAATACTTCTCTGCAGAAAAACTCAGACCGTGAAACTGACACTTGCTATCATTTTAGAATTCGAAAATATTTCTTTCATCATCTCTCTTAGAAGGGATGTAGGCCTATGTTATCAAGTAGGGCCTGAGAGTCTTACTTATTTATGTATGATCTTCCCTACTCATTTCGGAATTTGAAAGCATTTATAGCCATACACGGCAAATTAATTTGGTTTTCCATTTTTTAAGTCATATATATATATATAGGCTCCAAACTTTAACTTTTTAGCTTATTTAAGACTCTTAATTGTACGTTGATTTGTAGAGCGTCGAAATTTTCGACAAAGGATGCGATATTTTAATTAAAGTTCATTAGTTTGTTAAAGCTCGAATTTACCAAAGCTTCAACTAAAAACTTTAGTAATAATTCTTGGTTGAAAGCTTTCTTTGTCTGAAGCTGCAGTTAATGTTCAAAAAACACGATCTTTGAATATGACGGAGGATTATCATCCACTTTGACACGAGAGGCAATAGAAATAGAAGGCTGAATGATTTCAATGGATAGTTACAACCTGACCTGTGTTTGGAAAGGTTTCATGGCCACTTCAAATGCAGAGCGGCGTATGTCTTCCGCCCGAATTTCAAATCGACCCAACGATGGGGCAACGGACTCTATGTGCTCTTACATGAGAATGAGAGAAAAGCGATTCACTCAGTCGCTCGATAACGCTCGCAGTGAGAAGAATGAAACTCAGAGTGGACAATGAATAGGACGCTGCATTTCATGGAAGAGACGGCTATAGATATTTATAGTATTGTTACAAAATTTCAGAGCCCCCTTTTGTCATTTCGTTTTTTTATGCCAACAATGATTCATGTTGGGAGGGTGGTTGGACTCGATCACAAGAACTTACTATGTTGGCGTAACTAAGGAGCTGAAAACTTGAGAGGAACGTGTTCTAGCTCACAACGACTAAAAGAGACTTCAATGGACTTGTAATTGTCATTAGTGGAGATACGCACAATTTTTTCTCCGTAGCAGGGATGAAACTAATGGTTATCCAGAGGCATATCAGCTATCTGAAGTTCTCTTGAACCGAATATACGATAGATACATGTTCTTAGCTATGATTGGGGGAATATTTCACTTGTAGGTCTAGTCTGGGTGATACTGGGCCAGTTTACGCTAGGTGAAGTTGTTAAGAACGGGTCCGTAGTCTTGTGGGTTGAGCGTTCGACAGCTGATCCAAGGATCCCTGGTTCGACCACTGGGTGAACCCGTTGGACAAATGAAATCCATTGAAAATGAGTGCCTGAGGGAAATGAACTGGTCCCCTCTGTACCATGTTCGCACGCCTGAATTACAGGGTTAGCTCTTTTCTCACCTGAACTGCCTTCTGGTTGAATCAAGGTGCATGTTGTTACGTTGGATCATGACGTTACGTTCTAAATCAAAGTTGAAGCTCTTCGACGATATATTTCGTCCTTCGTCCAGTTATTGGATAAGTTTCTCTGATCATCTCCTTATAATTCTCCAATTAGGTAACACTAAAATGTACTGGAACCGCCAGTTGTTTACAAAACAAATTATTTATCCAAAAATGTGATTAATATACTAAAGAATACCTTTCATCAATACGCAGTAGCGTTATGTTTTTGGTTATTGATCGTTTAAGGCAGCATGGACACACGAGCGCCATAGTTTCAATTTACGGTAATCTATTGCATGCTGAAGATGTACGTGTCTACTTGCATTAGTACGCGTAATTAGATGGTATACTTGAATTATAATTAGGCCAATATGTTTTTTAACTTCACTTAACGTCCACATGGTTAAAATTGCAAAAACGGTTTCCCATTTTTGCTGGACGGATTGAACCGTCACATCCCAATAAAGCGTGTCTGTGATAGAGTCAGTATAACTAATTGTGTTCTTCTTTAGGGAAATGCCACGATGTTTCGTTGAAAGACATGTAGGTGCCAATTTTTAAATATGGTTACGTAAATCCGACCAAGTGTCCCCTCTGTCCCCCAATTTTTTTCCCTTGTGGTGCCTAGTGCCCGCGCCGTAGATCCCAATTTGAAGAATACTAGCCACTTGAGAAATTATTCTCTGAATGCCTCTCTACTATTAAAAGCTGTAGAATAAGATCGGCGTCTCGAATCCGAATTTTGTTCAATATCGGTCCATCAATTAGCTAACGGACGCAATATACTCCTATACAATGTTGTGGTGGAGCCAATTCACTCAGTCTGTGGATAACGCTCACAGTGAGGAGAGTGAATCGCGGAGTGCACAATGAATCGGACGGTGCATTTACTGGGAGAAACGGCTGTGGACATTTTAAGTATTGCTTCAAAATTACTCAGCCCCCTTTCGACATTTCATTTTCATGCCATCAACGATGCGTGGCTGGCCTCGTTTACAATGACTTAATTAATTTGACGGTATTAAGTACTACGTATCAGCAGTGCCCTTAAGTTTTATTTTTTCGAAAAATTATGTAAATTTCGGAAACAAACGCTTACTAAGGCTAAGCCACAAGTATTTACGGCCATTTTGGCAATGACAAATGATGACTCTGTAGTAGATTCATCACTATGGAGCTGAACATACCGCTTATTTATTAAATCTATGGTTATTTCGAAGTTTGGGAATTAACCAATAAGGTGCCAGTTGAGAAAACCTTCATACAACCCAAACACCTCCCCCAACCTAATTTTTAGCCACATGCTTGGAAAAGCCTGACCCTGCGACTTGTCAATACGTAGATCTACAAAATAGCTTGAGAGCCACCTCTAGGGTGTTTGGCAGGGGCTCTATGTTCATGCTGTTTTTGTGGGATCCCGCCAATCGTGCAAGGCTCTGTACAACTCGAGCGCACAGCACAATTGCACTCACGTAGAAAGCCAAAACTTGCCATTGGTTGCTGTAAAATATCCAGGGAAGGTCGAATGATGGAAAAAATTATCTTGCAATGAGTAGTCATGGCAAATGAAACCATTAATTGTATTTTTCAAGAAAATATTGCTCTACATAATAGCAGGAGGAAATAATGGTATTTAAAATCTCTCTGTTTTGCAGTTTACTTTTCTTTATTCTCGTAATTACGTATTATGACGCTAAACGAAGGATATTTTTAAAATCGTCTGAGAAAACTTTTTTCTGAATTTGCATAGTAAATTTAGCCTATTTCTTTGCTCTACGCTCCTCTAAAGATTTCCGTCATGACTCACCCAACATATTGGATGCGCTGCACTGTTATCTTAACTAGTCATCATGAATCTGGCATCCCTGCGTTGCAGTGTATTGATTTCAGCGATAGGTGCTTCCTCATACGGGTCCCAAACGCTCGGAGCGTACTCTTAAGTGAGGCCTTACCAGAGTCAGAATTTGTCACCATTAAACGTCCATGGTGATGACGGCTCTTCTTTGTTTGTTCTTGCAGGGGGCAAGATCGCGAGGATGAGGAACCACACTCACAAGGTGTCCAAAGAGGTGTCTTGTGTGGGCGGCAAGGCGCTGGAGGATGAGTTGCACAAAGGGGGAAGCAATCAAAACCAACAACAGCAGCAGCAAGGGCAGGGGGATGAGGAGGAGGAGGAGGAAGAGGAGGATGAGGAGGAGGCCTTTGGTTGGGACAGGGGCGGCTCCTCTTGCTGCTGTCGGGGGCCGTGCAGAGCCAACCCGGCCCTCAAGAGGGGGCGCAGGCTGCAGCTGCTGCAGATGCTGGCCCTGCCCTTCGTGCCCGTGGCGGCCCTGATCGTGCAGAACGCCCTCACCCTACACGGCATCGTCATCGACCGCAGGGAAGTCTCGGACGTCGACAAACAGGTGAGAGCACGTGGCTACAATGGGTGCCCCGCAAGGAATCGCAATTGGCCCCCTTTTTTTCTTTTCCAAAAAAAAGGGTGCATTAACGAACGTTAAACACGAATTATGAATAAAATGCATTTAATTGCTTGCGATGCTGTCATCTATCGTTAAACGAATGATTTAGTTAAAGTGGCTAAGAATGAGCGTTATCGGTGACCTTTTGTTTGTAACTTATTTATAAATTACCTCTGATCCCAAATAATCAGTAAAATACGTTAATTTTCCGGCAAAGCTAATATGTATTGCAAAATGAGTGAACATTCTGATTTTTTACATCTTATCGTCAGGCCAAAACAACGTTCATACGTGGAGCCCAAGAGTGGGGTCTGGAAAAATATCTCAGCAAATGCTCGGCAATATATTTATTGCATAAGACGACCAACTATCCCTATTTACATATTGCGGAAGGTGTTTTTGCGGAAGGTGTTTTGTTTTTTTTGACGCGACTTTAAAAAATTCGAGATACTTGTATTCTTCGATGTAGATTCTCTCTTTCCGAGTGTTCCGATTCCATATACTTTTTCCTAAAACAATGGTGAACATCCAATGCCCTCACCGATGATATAATAATCTAATACATGAGTTTCATCACCCCTGTGGAAGTTTGCGGGAGTATTGCTTCCTCGCCAGGGTCTGCCACAGCCGCAGACACACCACCCGAATAAAACCTTTGCAAGGCTGCATAGAGACCTCGCTAAGGTAACCTTGGGTTGTGAACTGGGAGCCGTCGTAGGAATGATGGAACCCCACTAAGGATGCCGGGTTATTACCAAAAATGCACCACCTGTGATCCTTCTCAGAGCTAATGGGACCTTGCTAAAGATGGCAAGTATTCGCACAATCACACAAGCACTATAAACATTCACTCACCCACGCAGTAGGGCACAAATTCCGGGATAACCGCTCAAATAGAGCGTAGTCAATTAAAGAACTAACACAAAAGGAACTAGGATGAGCGTCGGATACGCGTATTTCGAGCACAAAGTGCTCTTCAGCGATTTGAAGGGAAATATTCATTCGCAAAGCGAGGTTGTGAGTGAAATAAGTCGAGGACAACTTGGAATAAATAGGGATGAGGCAATCGGGGGCGGGAGAGGAAGCATTACTCCCGTAAACTGCCACAGGAGGGTTATTCGGGTGGAGTAGATGTTTGATTTGAAGAGTGGAGCCAAATGTTACGGCTATTGGAGACTCTTTTTGTGTAACCCTTGTCATGGGTCCAAACTATTTCATGTACAACCAGAATTGCTACAAACAAGACTTTGGAACCGCGATGGGTAATTCACTCTCCCTCTTCCTGGCTAACGTGTTCATGCCCAATGAGAAGAACACTGCCGGGAAAAATTGCTCTATTTCCCATGGGTATGCTTTATGTTCGCTGATTATATCCTGGCGGTTTATGACTCTGACGCTAGCCCTATTGATCACTTTCTCGCCCAGCTTAACGATCAGCACTCTTCTATATACTTTATATAACATAACATTCTCTTTCCTCCTTAGACATTGAAATCTTCCGAATCAATAGCAAGAAAATCTAGTTCAGCTAATACCGTAAGCGAACTCACTCAAAAACTATATCCACAGCACCTCCTTCGCCCACAGCAGCCAAAAACATTTATTCCCATACTCACCGACTACTCAACGTACCTATGAGTTATACTAACTTTCAAAAGGAACTCAGATGTATAGCATATACTCCCGTATCGAATACTTATACAGAACATCTCATCGATAAGGTCCTCAAGAAGCAGAACACATCAGTACACTTATCCCAGCGTAAGAAATAAAATGCGTAAATTATTCTAATTTTGCATATGTAGACCTTTTTAATTTGATAAATTTTACGCCCAAATTGGATATCTTCATTTAATTTTTTGGGATGAGCCATTTCTAGGATTTCAGTGGTACACGCATCTCTTCTCTGAAATTGAGTGGGATCATAGCTTCAAACATGTCGATGATGAAAGCAGAAAACTCATTCCGCCGTGGAATTTCATCGGACGGATAAAATGCGAGGATGCACATCACCTTCCAATCAAGCGTTTGATTGGAACGGCAGTCTGAATTACTTTTTCTCGCCCGTTGTGGAATAGAATCCTGCTTGAAATAAAAAAAAGAGACAGATAGATGACGTCCGTTCATCCCTACCTTCGCCTCTTTCATGTACCGATTTCCTCTGCGGTGTTCCCCGGCTATTAAACCTTAGGCCATAATTATTTCCTATCCTCCTCTTTTTAACAGTTGGAGAATACGTTCTTTGCAAGGGGTCCAGTTCAATGGTTCAAGCTGCAGATAACGCGATGGTGAGGGGAATCCCTCTGATTAATTTCGTTTGACGATGGGAGATATACCGTTGACTGGTGGTTAATGGCAGGTCTTTTTTTTACGACTTAGCTGACCCACTAACTGCTCACCGTGATAGATCTGGAGTCTCAGGTATCTTCTCCGCTAACCATAGTAGAACACCATTATGAACTCGATGTAACCACAATCACTGTGATCACATCGCTTAGCTCCAGAGTACTCCATCCTCAGATTTCTAATTTTCATTATAATTACTATCTTTTTAGTTCTTAAGGCCTGTTTACACGATACATTAACACGTACGAGTTGATGTTCGATTGCGTGAATGATTTTGGTGGACCGGAACGGAACATGTACGAATGCATGAACCAAATTAGAACAGGTTCTATTTTCTGTGCATGCATTCGCACAAGTTGGGTGGTTACACGGTGCATTTTGGCGTTCATTCCCGCGTTTATACATTTAGACATTAACCCGTACGTGTTAATGAACCGTGTAAACAGGCCTTTACGTCATTAAAATCGAGCCCATAATTAAATTTTCATTGCCCTTTTGCAGTTATGCCCACACTATTGAAGATAGACATAGATCTATCTATATTCTATTATATTTAACTATGCTTCTTCGTTGGGTGGCGGAGGGAATAGAATATGATTAAAGGATGGAATGGAAGGGAATAGGTGGTTTTGTGGTGTAGTAAGAGGCAGATCCACGATAGGAATAGAATAGAATAGAATAGGATTTTATTGTTCGAGGACTAGTGTCCTATGGAACAGGATTACAATTGACATACATATACACTTATATAAGTGCACTTTCTTATTAATACAAAATGCAACACACATACAAGAGTATACCCAGGTAAACATTAACAAAAAATAAATTATACACGTCTTCAGAAAATGAATAGTTACAAAATATACCAACATAACATATATACACTTATTATTATACATTGGCCAATGAACCAGATGGTTTTTCATTAAGGCTTGCGCGGAAAATTTGATACAGGTGAGCTGTCATAAGCCTTTTAAACAGTTTAATGTTATTAGCCTTAACAATATAATCTGGGATATCATTCCATATTCTCATAGAAGTATTTAGAGGGGATTGCAGGAACGAGTTTGTTCTGCATTTAGGTATTTTAAAACGTCTCCGCGCCCTAACAACCCTATCACAATTGCTAATGTTGACCATTATTCTTTCATATAAATAATCAGGAGTCTTGCTTGACAATAAATTAAACATAAAAATAGAATACTGTAACTTTTTTCGTTCTTCAAGTTTTAGCCACTCGATCTTTAAGTAGTAAGGAGTAATGTGTTCATGTAATGCCACATTAAATATAAATCTTACACCAGCGTTTAACAATATTTGCATTTTATTAGACAATTCATTAGTTAGATCAGACATTACCAGCGAGCAATACTGAATATGAGGAAGGTACAACGATTGAATTAACTTTTTGCGCAATTCAAGAGGTATTAAATGCTTAAAATGCTTAAGCTGGGCCTACGTTATATAACACTTATTTGAAATATGTGCTACTTGTTCCTCCCAAGTGAGTACATTGTTAAGAGTAACTCCTAAGTTTTTAACAGACTGAGAGTATTGAATTTCAAAGCCGTCAACACAAATTTTGGGTAATGCATCAAAATTAAGTTTATTAATAAATTGTGGGGCGCCAATTACAATCCCTTTCGTTTTTAGAGGATTAATTTTCAACAAATTTTCACGGGACCAATTACAAATACGGCTGATATCGTCATTTACTTTTTCAATGCCTTTAAGCAGGTGAATTGGATGGCAGCGGAGATATATTTGTAAATCATCCGCATATAATTGATACATAGAATGAATTAAGGAACAAGGCAAATCCTTAATAAAAATCGTGAAAAGTAGGGGGCCAAGGATTGACCCCTGCGGCACACCACAAGATACATTAGAAAAACTAGAGAGTTGGCCATCACTACCTTTAACTGCTTGTTTTCTCTCTGACAAATAAGATTTAAACCATTTTAGAACAGGTACAGAGAATCCAAGTTTTTTCATTTTGAGTAGGAGGAGGTCATGATTGACACAGTCGAAGGCCTTGCTGAAGTCAAAGAGTACCAAAATAGTAACTTCCTTATTATCTTTGCCGACACGGATATCTTCTGTTACTCTTATGAGAGCAGTTTGAGTACTGTGGGTGCTGCGAAAACCAGATTGATATTTATCGATAAGATTCCTGTCTGCTAAAAATGCAATTGTTGAGTTGTACACAAACCTTTCCCGAGGCTTAGATAGGGTACACAACAAAGATATTGGGCGAAAGTGAGAGAGTTCAGAGGGATTATGGTTTTTTTTGATAGGTTTGATTACAGCCGTTTTCCAGCTGACGGGAAAGGATGAATAGTTTAGGGAACAATTGTAAATATCTAATATCACTGGAAAAACTACTGGCAGAATATTTTTTAGCGTTTTGTTGTCTAACCCATCTATTCCGGCTGAATTTGATTTGATGCAATGAAAATAATTCAACATGAGTTCAGGAGTAAAATAAGGAAAATAAAAGATGTCATCACCGAACTCCTGATTATCTCTTGGGTTAGTATAGTTGGAAACAAGGGGGCATGGGCCTCTCCCTGACAGGCTGGAGGAGCTGGGGTTAAGTGAGTCAAGAAAATATGCGTTTAACTCCTCAGCAGAAAAATTCATTTTTTCATTTTCTTTACTAGTCTTAACAAGCCCTAGCCGTCGAACCTCATTCCAGATTGACCTTGAATCCCATTTACTGGAAAAGCATTGATTATAATACTCGCTCTTCTTTTTTTTCATAAGACCTAGGGTCGCATTCCTCAGGCTTTTATACTCATGATAAAGTTCTTCCGTTTTATTTCTTTTAAATTTACGCCTCGCTATGTCCCTTCTTTTCATCAAGTCCTTGATATCAGGAGTCACCCATGGAATAAGATTTCTCTTTGGTAGTGTCTTTCTTAAAGGGGCATGCTTTTCTAGTAGTTTATGCACATTGGATATGAATATGCTCAATTTGCAATCAACTGTGTGGACAGACAGAAAATTGGCCCAAGAAAGACCATCAAAATCCTCTTGAAACTTCGTCAAATCGAAATTTCTGAAATCACGTGAGAATATAGCATTGGTTTTACTTTTAGGAATATTAAATCTAAATTTAACATATATCAAGTCATGATTTGAAAGAAATGGAATAGAGTATTGACCATAATCAATAACTTTAGATAAGTCATCGACAATAAATGAATCTAATAAAGTGCTTGTGGAAGGGAGGTGATGGGTAGGTTGCAGCGGTACAATCGACATATTGCAACGGTAACAAATATCATTAATACATTTGCTATCATGCGTGACTTTAAGCAAGTCAGAGTTGAAGTCACCGCACACAATTACATTTTTATAATGAGGTAGTACACTGTACAACGTTGACTCGAAGTCGTCATTAAGATAACCAACTTTAGGAGGTCTATCGACAACTGCCACTACAACTTTTCCGAATTTACAAGATAATTCTACAAACAGGAATTCCGGTTTAAAATTTTCACTGCAGCTAGATAGCACTTTACAACTAAAGTGATTTCTTACAAATAAACATACACCACCACCGGTTCTGACTGAACGATCATTTCGAATCAATGAAAAATGGTCCAAGTTCACGTATTCATTCGGGATTGAAGGCTTTAGCCAGGTTTCAGATACTGCAATAACATGATAATTGCTGCATGAAAAATAACTTCGGAATTCATCAATATGAGCTGATAAAGATTGAGCGTTGACATGGCAAATATTCAAGGTCGAGCTTAAAAGACCTTCACGTGCGAAGCCTCTTGGCCCCATAGATTTTTGTCATTGGAAGACCATGAGATCATCCTCAGTGCGCAAAAGGTGTCTATCACTCCCATCGTATTGCCGAGCGAATATTTTTCCACCTCTTACCCATAAATATTTTAGCTTACCATCCCTTTTTAACTCTCTTGCCCTCGCATACAACTTGCGATTTATTAGGCTAAGACATTCATTCACGTAAATGATATTGGTATGTGAATCGCTCCAGCCAATGTCTTTTGTAGAGAAATTACGTTTTTCTTGGCGAGCTTCTAGCAATTCACGCACTAGATTGCACTTCATGAGGCGAACTCTGATAGGAGGGGGTCTATTGCTAGTGTTAGAGCGGGCTTTAAGTCGATAAATATAGTCAATATCACAGGCGTCGAGTTTGACCCCAAGGCCCAATCCAACTTGGCAGACTAGAGCTCCCAACACTTCACCAGGCTTGGTCGGGATACCGTGGATTTCCACGACATTCCTAAGAGAATTCTGCTCAAGGAAGTTGAGCTGCGGTTCAAGGTCGTTTACTCTTTTTGACAGGTTATGGTTTTCAGCTACAAGACTATCAATTTTAGAACAGTTGCTCGTTAGTGACTCATTTATGAGGGCGATAGACTTTGTGTGATCGGTAATCAAACACTCCCAAGCCGCTATAGCTTTTTGCATTTCACTTATTTCACTTTTTATAGCTTTTGAAAACTCACATTGGTCGTTCTGAATCGCCTTTACACGTTCCAGCAACTCCTTAAGAATGGAACTGGAACTCTCGGGTTGATCTCCACTGAGAAGAGGTCCAATGCTTGAGGTTTTAATCGGAGTGTCTTCACCTCGGGTGGAGCGGATCATCGCCATACAGGTTGCGCAGTTCCACGCTAGATTTGTGTCCTCAAGAAGCTGCAAATCAGCCTCACTGAGCGCAACGCAGGCAATATGAAACACTCCCTCACACGTGTCACAGTTCACACTTTTTTGGGTTCTTTTGGTGGCTAAACCACATTGAGAACAAGTGGGCATTATGATACCACTTCAGTTCCGCTCCCTTATTCAGTAGACAGCTCAAGGCAGAGAGGCAAGGCCAAGCAAGCGCAACACGTCCGATCACCACAAGAGCACACACAAGAAAAGGAGATGATGAGAAAGATAGGAGGGAAGACTGGCAAAATAAATCGTAAATAATCCATTAAAATCTAATTTAACCGGTAGAATACTTACAAAATGATTGATAGAAATATGACCGAGAAAATAACACTCTTTGATTTTTTATGGTTTATATCATGATTTTCGATACGGCTAAGGTAGTACAATTTTTGTTGTTGTTAAATCAATGCCTACTTAGAAATCATAATTGGTTCATTAATATATATTTTTTTAACGAATTGGTATTGCCAGTTCGTTGCTGCTCGTCAGCACGAAAATATGCACTCAATTAACTAGGATTAATAACAGGAAACGATAAGGTCGGTTTCTGATAAACCAGCAGGATTTAATTTCGAGTGGACAGATTTTAACAAATTGGATTTAGATGTAAATTATTATTTAACCAATCTAAAGTCTAAATTCCGCTCACAATAAAGACGAAAGAGTTATACTTATTATTTAGAAAGGTTTTTCTTTTTTCTAAGTCCACTTAGTAAATAACAAATGCGGGAAATGCCTCAATAGCCAGTGTCTCGCCTGACTGGCCAACCGTAAGTTGAAACTATATTCCTTTTTGAGTGCATATCAGGGCTGATATGTGCTAGCAATCTTGCACTATTTAAAGTACATATCTGACCCTTGTACCTACAGGTTTGATCTTAGGAGAACTTTCAATAAAATACCTCGTTCAGCGAATTGAATATCCCGTATGTCTTTAGTCCAACTTCTCTTTGGAAGTAATCTAACCCTAGAAAATGAAATTATTGCGTCATAATATTACTTATCACCAAGTTAGTAATTTGAGTTGAGATACTATGGTGATTATTGCTATTATGTATAATGTTTTGCTTGAAACAGTATTTTTCCGGCTTTTTGATATACATTTCGGGATATCATTGTTCCAACTATATAAGTTTTTCTACACGATTTTAAAATTAAATAAGACTATGCCATCATTCAAAAAAAATAAATTTGCATTTCATGAGATTATGCTGAGGTTCTATTTCTTAATTCCTATATTACATTATAAGCTGTTTTTTATAATAAATTTACTTTTGAAACCTCCTGAAATATATTGGAATCACATCTCTCGACTAATGGGATCGTTATGGGCTGCCATTCATTTTTGCCTTTGCTCCTTATATTTTTTGTATTTTAGGAACGCAATTTATTTGATACGAAATAGATCTCGTGTTCTTGAAGCAGGGTTTTCTAAAATTACTGTCATTTAACGAATTTCAGTGATATTCTATTAGTAAAGGGAGATTCAAAGTTGTATGACATTTTCTGAGAATCCCCTCTTGGTGTAGGGGTTTATGAATGCCGGCATTTTTTCGCATGATATTTCAATGATATTTCGCAACTTTCAGTGCTTGAAGCAGCAGGAAGAGGTTTTGGTGGTCATTAAGTGGAAATCTTGCTCGACGAATCAAATAGCGTTGAGCAGCAGCGAACCATTGGACAAAGGAAGCCGTTTTATTCGAGATGTATGAGCATAAAGTAGCCTCTGGTTTCATCATTTGACTTTTTACCAAAGAATATTGTGGACCGCAAAAAATAATGAATGCACTGTTTATTGTCGACATTTCGAAGCTAAAAACTCTGACTTATGAGATAAAAGTTATGTGAAAACAATAAAATCTATAATATCGATACGAGGAGGAAGGTTTTTAGGGTGAAAGGGCACTACAACAGACGATGATTAGATTGCTATCGTTTAAATATTTTAGATATATTATTGTCAAATGAGCAGCATGTCAATAAGATATCTATCTATATATCTATGCAGAGCTATCTATGGATATCTAATTGGCTCCGAAAAAAACGTGGCAAGATGAGTCACATTAAATTACGCATGGAACTGGAATCCTGTTAATGTCACGAAATTATCCAAAAGGAGGGAAACAGACATGAAATTTCTGTTTTTCATTCTCAATTGAGCGGCGGAAAGTGGAATAATTTCATTTTTAGGGATCCCTGATCTGTTTTTCCTATCCATCTCCCGAATCCATGGCTGAAATGGCGTCTTCCGAGTAAATGGCCCTATGATTAATATGCGAACTCATTTTGCATCCCCTATCACGTACCATGGAGTCTCCATAACAACCCAAACCGTATGGGATGGGGAAGCGACCCAATATTCCTACCTATGGGGACTGCATAGAGGAGGCCCAATTCCATCCCAAAGAAGGTTGACTTCTGTTGCCACTTCGGTCGCATTTTAATCGATTTTCAAAAATGTCCACGGTCCGGTGATGAGTGTAATGCGATCCACGTTTTTCCAATATTTTTCAGTATGGAGTTTGCAAATGCGAGGAATTATCATGGAATAGTTATCAATTTGGTAAATATTATCATCGCGAATGTAAATTTCGGTTGGCACCCCTGATTGTCATAAATATCCCCGTTACACTCGTATCAATTTGTCTGTTAGCGACGCGAGTGGCGACTTCCTTAAACTATTTAAATTCGCGGTGGATGAAAACTCGTTTAGAGGCCGAATTGAGCATCCTCTTTTGTAATAATTCTGCTTCCGACGATCACTTCCCGCGCAATTTCACTTCCGCTTCTGATCGATGCTTATGTTTGTCTTCTTTGGGAGGCGATCTTCTCATGCTTTTTTCCCAGCCTCCCTGCGACGCGGAACTGTTTTCATCCCTGAAGATACAAGCGTGATGGAGCGGAATTATTTCCATATTGAAATAAACCCTTGCGATTTTCCACGATTGTATAATTATAATTGAAGAAGAGTCCAAGTATTTATTTTAATATTTTTTAATCTCCTATCCCTTTCCTCTTCCAAACGGTTATCCCGAACGTGTTGCTTAGCGTGGGAAAGATTTGCGTTGCTAGGGTCATTCTGCTCCAACCACCTTATTTGTATCACAGAGGCTATATCTTAGAGTAAGGCGTAGGAGTGGGCGGGAAGTCAATACCCTTTTTGGAACGGGATAGTGTGGTGGCAAGAGAGTTGGCTTCCCACCCCGTAGGCTTGGGTTCAAATCCCGGTGGTAGCAGAGAATTTTCAGAGACTGCCCGATCCCTGCTTGAGTGTTGTGTGGAGTACTTCAAGCGCAGCACTCCGTCCGTCGGATGGGACGTTAAGCCGCGGTCCCCTTGGCGCCTTCCGTTTAGAGCAGGATAATGTCGTCACCAGGTTTCTCTCCACCTTTCCTTCCTTACCCTTCCCTCATGGCGCAAATGACCTCAGCTGTCAGTAGCCTCCCCCAATTATCATACCACCATACCGAGAAGTCAAGGGGTTACAAGCGATTTTCTTTCTAAACAGAGTTAGGTATAAAAATGGATAAAATATAAACAAAAACCTGGTAGCCAAGGAATACTATAGAGTCTCTGTTCTGTGTTTAAATCGTGTGTACCCAGCGATTGCATAATAAGAGTCATTCGTAGCAATATTTATTAATTTTACTTCCTGGTGATTATTTTGTATCACTATTATATCTGTTATCGATATATAAAAGTAAATGAGACCATATTGCATCCACACACTTGCCGCGTCACCGTACTCTCCGCCGCCGCCGGAAAAGGACAGGAATCGACCGCACACTCGAAAAAAAACGTTTTAAAATTCGGAGTTTCAAGTTGTCGCAAGGTTTTACTTTAGATCCACAATGTAGAAGCTTCATAGAACGACGTGGTATCAGTCACTTGGCGGAAGTCCGCGGTAATATCAGCTTTTTCTCTACGTTTATGTAAAAAAATGGGCTGAAAACAGGCTCCACCATTTTGTTATATATCTATGGTTTTTGATGAAACAAAATCTTTAAAAACCCTTCAAATGTGTCAATTAAGATGGTATAACAGTTTTGTCGATAAAACTATTCATGAAACCACTGTACGAGGATAAAGTTGGCAATTTTCAGAAAAAATCGAGGGTGGTCGTTTTTCACTAAATTTTTTCAACTTTGACCTCACATATATTGTTAACGTGAAAACACAGGAAAGAAATAACATGGAAAATAATGCAAAATTTATTTGAGAATATGTGTGCGAAGTTTCAACTGTCTAGCTCAAAAAAATCGTTTTTGAGGTTTTGGCCAGCTTTTTTCTATTCTAGCCCACTGTGGGTCGCTGAACTTCCCTTAAAAGTGATTCAATTCTTGAGTGGTTTCTTTCTGTCTTTTCATATTGCGCAGAACGTTACCATTTTAATACACCATTTAGCTCCTCCTCCGCAAATTGCGTGACACAATACTACGTCACCATTGAGGCGCTCGAGGTTTTTTGGACCGAGGTTGAGGCATCTCCTACCCCTTACTTTTGTCCCCACTCTCGGGGAGTCACAAACAAGAGCACGCAATATGGCTGAGCTATATAATTCTTCTGAGATCCACCTTTATATTCCCAATCCACCATGAGCACATTTTCTTTGAGAGACGCCATGGATACATTTAATTAGCTTATATGACGGCCATTCGAATGAAATATTGTAATCATCTGAATGGAAATGGACCTCATGTTGGCCCAATATGCTTGTATTAGTACCGAAACCGCTTTCCTGAAAAACAATACGAGAAATAGGAGAAATTCAGGGTTTGAGGTGGGGGTATTCTGAGTGCAGTAGTAATTATTTTCATTTTGATACGTCATTGTCTTTGAAAAAGAACGATTTTCCTAGCCTGCCCCCTCTGAATATTGTCTCTCTCATTTATAAGATGCAATCTATTTTGCGTTGCTAGCCTCTGTGTTGCGATAGTAGACGTCTGTTTTCAATGGTGTAAGAAAACTAAGGTAGATAGCATATCTCATATTCCGGCTCTTGCAAACCCTAATCCATAAGAAAACAGTGCAGCAAATAAGAGGGAATATAAATAAACAGGCGATTTGATAAGATATTCTTATTCATAAGTATATCATTACTTCAATTTTACAAGAGTTTAGTCGGGGGTAATTTCTAATGAAATTATTCCTATTGTTTTTAAAGTATTCCTTCGTTTATATGAGACAAGAATATGATTTAGTGGAAAGGTAGGGTAAGGGTGGGATTAACTAAATCATCGCGAGCACGGAGTGTGAGGCTTGGAGTAAAAGTATATGGGCTCATTATGAAGATGGTGGAGCGGTTTAACTACTTCGGAAAATTGGATAGAGCAGTTGAGGTATCAGGATGAGAATTGCGTCAGCACTATTTACGAATACGAAAGAGAGGGTTGTCATGTAAGGGTGTAAATAAAAGGCTAGTGAAGAGTCTTACGAATGTAGCGGAGCGCTTTAAAGTGCGCATGTGTGGACTTAGGAAAGACAACGAGAGGAGACCGAAGGCGTTCGAGATATGGGAATGGAGAAGGTGATGTGGACTGAGAGGAGGAGGAACGACGAAGTGCTGGACATGGTGGGTGAGGAGAGGCGGCTTTCATATGAGATACGAAAGAGACTCAAGGTTCTTATTGAGCAAATAGTGAGCTGGGAGGGGATTTTGAAAAGGGTTTTAAAAAGGCTGTTAGAGGGTAGAATGTTGGGTAAACGAGGGAGAGGAAGGAAGATAATAAGAAGAAGAATTATAAGACTGAAAAGGCATGGGCCTTAATGCGAATTAAAGGGGGATGTCCAAGTTGGTAGGGGAGACAGGCTGGAGTAATCTGCCCAATTCTTCTTGTAAACCATCTTTAGTCTATTGAATACCTTTAGCAAATATATTATACAATAGAACAAACTTTGCCAAATAATTTCATATCATATCAACTGGCGTGTGAATCATGGAGTCGATCACTCATACTGCAAATTAATAAAATTTACTTCCATAAAATTATCCTAAAGATGGAAGAAAATAATACGTTACGAGAAAAAAATAGTTCCCAACTCTGCCGTTTGCTCGTCAGTGTTCCGGAATGAATCGATCACAAGAGCGTACAGTTATGCGAGGCCCATGCTGAGTAATAGATTAGCGGTGACCGGCTCCCTATCACGTGGCTCGGCGTGATGTCATCAACTTATTTGGGAAAGGTATATGCCGTGGGTTTTGCACCGTTAACAGTTCGACGAATAAAGCAAGCGACGGATCGAAAAACGGAAATATAAGGATCTCTTTATTTTTTCAAAGTCTAAACAAATCGAAATATAGTTATATTTTTATAAAAAATAATCTATTGACCCATTGTTCATTGCTCCTTTTGATGGTTGGTTGAAAGGCTGCCCGATCCCTGCTTGATTTCTTTGAGGAAGGCACTTTTGATGCAAAACTCCGACAGTCGGGTGAGACGTTTATTCATGGTCCACTTGGCGCATTTAGTTAAAAGCAGCCTCACTGCCGCGCCGGGTTTCCTTACACCCGTCCTCCATGGCGTCAATGGCCTAAGCTATCTGTCGCATCCTTCAAACACCTCTCCTTGTTTGTTTAAAACTGGCTGATGGTGTAGCCACGCAATCACGTGTCCACGAGCACGTATGATCCGTGATCACGAATCAATTGCTCATAATGACGTAAAATGGATATATGCTTATCCTACTGCCATGTTAATTTGTGCTACGGGGGCCCTAATTATAATAATTCAACTCACGTACATAAATTAATTATTTAATATTTATAATTCAATGGAATATTCTAGGAGTGGCTGGTCGCTTACATCGGATGAAGAGAACTTTCCCACTCCGTGGAATATCAATTGCAACTGTCGTGACTATTCTCGCCCCGTTCGTGGCCCTGTGGATTAATGGCTGGGAATGGGGTCGGATCGTCGCAGAGCCCCATTTTCCCTTCTCGGCTGGTGCGCATGACCCCATAATGTCATTGAGGCCGTTGCCTAGGGACCCACAGGTCTTCACTATGCAAGATTGTCTCCCGCAATGACCTCTACCTTTGAGGAGAGCTCTGTATATACTGCAGCAACGGAGCAATACTCAACTGGAAAGGAGAATTGACAACCAATCTTGCTCTTTGGTGCCGTTGGGCTTCGTTTTATGTTATGTCTCCTTGAATAATAACAATAATACCATACCCATAACAAAAAAGAAAAATCATACTCTCTACTAGAATCTACCGATACTCTCTGATAAAACATTAGACGGCAATAAGGCGGTTATAGTATTAATGAATGAAAAATATGGTAAAAAATAGTTGATATTTCAGTGTCATTAAGCCGCTAAATACGTTTAGTCACGCACAATCGAAGAGAAGCGCGTCACTATAGTTCGCACACCTTTATAGCAACACGAGAGGCCTCTTCATGGACCGTAGGCTCCTCCTGCGTTCTTGGATCTAAAAATATTTATCACTTCTCTAAAAGGTGGTAACATCGATTTACTTAGCGCCGACGAGGCGCCAAATAAGGAACATGTCGTCTCATTACGCATCCTTTTTTACCTTCCACCATCTTTCGATTTATATTATCAAAGATGAACGCCCTCCTAGCAGCACACGCGGGATGAATTTTGCTGTATTTGAGGCGTGGGAGGAGACGGGATCGACCTGCCGCTCTTGTATCCGCGACGCTGCGTGGGCGTTGGAATATTTTCTTTGCGGACTCAAATTAGGCATTTTGTGGCTAAACGGTGGCAGATACGTCAAAATGCACGAAATGTTTGCCCTAGAAGGACAGTAACTCGGCAAAATCTATTGGGAATGACCATAAAATATTATATTTTCGAATTTTTACCCTCCTCCCTATAAATTGCATTTGAGCGAGGGTCAGGGGTTCACCTAGAGGTCTCAACATTTTTAGGCCCTATTTTTAATCTGTCCCAAGACTTTTTTTCATTGAGCCAGGTGGATTTGAAAAAAAAATCGATTTTTCCGATCCGCCCTCCCGCACAGTGTCCAAGGGGAGTGTGAAGTGCGCAACCCCCTTAGTTTTGCCATTTCCTGACAGATCGCGGGCGGACGTGCAATACAGGGGCACAGTAGATGCCAGGGAATAAGTGAGGATGTCCCGTTTGTTTCCCATTGGTTTTTACAGATTTTAACTCCCAAATACTGAGATAAGCTTAATGTTTTACCTTCAAAAATTTTCCTCGCCTTACACTTAATTCGTATCGGGCGTTGAACTACTGCTATATTACGATTGTTTAAGGTTTGAGGCAGCAATAGTAATTTCTGATCGGAATTTTTTCAGTCTAGTTACGTCATATTGGCATAGAAAGGCTATAGAGCCACGAGGTGCGGCGTCTCACCCGTAGAGAAAGGCGCCGAACTGAACACATGCCGCATTCCTCTCACACGGGATATACACCACACGGAATGAAAAATGATTTCAAATGAATTATATCACGCTTTTAGCTACGGTATAGCTGTTTAAGTGTGTGTTATATTTAATTATTTGTACTCATATTTTGAGCACAACTATGCTAAGTTTGTAGGCAACAGTAACTTTTGACTTAAGCAAGGTAATACTTAAATAAACAGCCTTAATTTACTCTTCAACGTGTATTTAGGAATTCTAAAAGAAATCCTAAATTAAGTCTCTGTTAACTGAATTTCTTCGGTTAAACTGGTATTTTTCAATAAAAATTGGATAAACATAGCCCATGTTAGTTAAATTTCTTGGTTTTTACATGCGTAATTTTATGATATAATTGCATAAACATAGCTCTAGTTTCACAACCTGCATTTCAGTTGCATTAAAATCGTAGATATGTAGGTACTATTAATTAGAAAAATAGTAAAAATATAATAAAAGTATTTGCATGCCTTATTTACCTCAATACCTCAATAATGCGACAATTTTTATTTTGTAATGGAGGTGCAGAATACAGAAATTAGTTTTAGTCGGTTATCATAGGATGCGGCGTATCACCCTTATGGGTGCGGCATGTCACCCACAACATACGGGATAGACGCCACGAGGTAATGTTTTATAAAAACAATTCTCGTATCTAAGAGAAGAATTATATGAGTATACGTGTTTGTGCGTACGTTAGAAACAAAACTACTCTCGGTCCTAAAAAGATTCTATTGAACTTCTTCTACGGTCGAAAGAGCGAAGAGGAACACGCGAAGAACTATAAATACGGCCAAAAGGTCGTCTTCTTCATTTCGTCAAAGGGAAAAATGTTTGATTGGGTGAGTCATTTTCATCCGGACTTAATATTCATTTGCATTTAATTTTAGAAGCTATTTTAATTAATTTTGTGGTAGTTGTTAAATTATTGGATGTAATGCTTCTATAGGTAATTATACATTATATAGGCACGTTTATCAAATGAATTTGAAGCATAATTTAGAAGAGAATATTTAACTATTTACATTAAATGAGCATGTATTTTATGTATGTTAATCGAGAGTAGTGTATTTCTGGGGAGAGGATGATAGCCCACTGATTGAGCGATGGATGGCGGCTTCCAAAGCCATCATAATCCTCGGATTGCCAGGTAGCCCACAGAGAAGAGCTGGCACCCCCATACTCTAAATGTTTGGACTTCATTCACCCGTCGCTTAGTTCGGGGTGAGCTCTATCTCGCCTATTTTGGTATAACCTCCGCAGGTTCATGCGTGGGCCACACACAAGACAGCAGTGGATGGAACGGGATGGAATTGGTTTTGGTGCAAAATCTAAGTGGATAAAGATAAAGAAATGTTTACTGTTCTTGGCTTCTTTACTTTTATTGATTTTATCAATAAAAGTAAATAGAAAAGTTGGCGGAACTTTGTTAAAAACGACTTGGAACAAAATCCTTGGGGATTTGTATACAAACTTGCAAGTAATAAATTAAGGATTCCAACGACATATGTATCACATATGAATCCAGACGGTGAAATGGAAAATTTGAATAACACTTTAAATAAAATCCTAGAAACGCTCATTCGTAATGATTTAGTATACAACGAGACTGAGACTCAAATAGAAATCCGCCGACTGGCGGAAGGAAACGGAGATTCGGAAAGTATGGAAATTAATGAAACAGATACAGCCACTGCAATTTACGGAACCAAAAAGAAGGAAGCACCGGGAATTGACGAACTTCCCGGAGAGATTATTTTACATTCCGAACCAATAGTCACACCTCTCCTCACACGCATCTTTCAAGATTGTCTACGTCTCGGCTATTTCCCGACCTGCTGGAAGACTGGACTCCTCTGCACGATACTGAAATCCTCGGATAAGGACCCTGCAGACTCTAAAGCTTATCGGCCACTTACCCTGCTCCCTGAATCAGGAAAAGTCTTCGAAAGAGTGATCAAATCAAAGATAGAAGAACGGATCCCTGAATAGGATCTTTACAATCCAAACCAATTCGGATTTAGAAAGGGGAAAAGTACCATCGATGCCGCACGAAAGCTACAATTAGAAATAAATAATTACCCAGGTAAATAGTCATATTTGTAGACTTTGCTGCTGCTTTTGACTCGGTTTGGTGGCCAAATTGCATTCTTCAACTGAAACGAATGAAAATCCCAAGAAACTTAATCGGATTAATGAGGAGTTACTTCTCAAACCGCACCACGGTGCTAAGAAGTAAACACGCAGAAGTAAGCAAAGCCGTTACCAAGGGGCCACCGCAGGGATCGATCCTGGGACCACTGATCTGGAACATAACCATGAATGAACTTTTGCAGATGGACCTACCGGATGGCTGCACTATCACAGCATACGCCGATGACTGGGCGGTGGCAGTGCCTGCTAACTCAAGAAGAGAACTAGAAAATAAAGCAAATGCATGCTTGGTAACCATAAACGCCTGGAGTTCCAAAGTAAAATTACAGATTTCCACTGCAAAAACTAAATACGTTTGCTTTGGCAACACCCGACTGTCTAGGAATCCAACTATAAAGTTAGAAAGGAAAAACATTCAACGAGTAAGCTCGTTTAAATATTTAGGAATATGGTTCGATGAGCGTATGACTTTTCAGACGCACGTTAACAAAATGTCAGCAAAGATTAAAACAATTTTCTATGCGCTTCATAGATTTTGCAAAATTAATTACAACATTAATCACTCACATCTCATAACACTTTATTCTACAGTGGCATTACCTGTTCTAGCCTACGGTTGTGAAATATGGGGTGAAAAGCTTACTCAATCCCGCATCGTGAGGAAGCTTAATGAAGCTCGACGAGCTTGCCTATTAAGCATTGCCCGAGGATACAGCACTATGAGTGTCGACGCACTAACATTGATCACTGGCATAATACCGATAGCCCTAGCAGTGGCAAAAAGGAAAGCAAATTCTGAACTAAAACGCTTCGGGGCCACGAAATTCCTATACACTGACATTAGCATAGAGCAACCTAAGTATGAATTAAAAAGGAAGATTAATCAACTAATAATCACCGAATGGCAGAAGAACTGGGATTTGAGCGAAAAAGGACGGCAAACGTACAAATTCTTCCCCAGCATCATGGAGCGCCAAAAATTGAACATAACAGCATCCAGACAAATAACAGAAATTCTAAGTGGATACGGAAATTTTAAAACGTACCTAAAACGTATAGGTGGAAGCAAGACCGATGAATGCGAGTGTTGCACAGGAGACGATTCTTTCGAGCATAGAGTGATTTACTGTCCATTGTACCAGGCTGAAAGAGCTGAACTACGGAAAATCCTCGAAAATTGGCCACCAGAAATGACTGAAATTGGAAAACTTATACCCAATAATGGTAAAATTATTACTGCGTTTAACCGCAAAATCATTGAAGGAGACGCTGATGATGAAGATGGAGATGAAGAGGACGAAGACCAATGGTAGGATGAAGGAAGAAGTTAAGGAGAAGAAGAAAGAAGAAGACGTCAAAATTGTTAAGCAAGTAAGAAGAGAAGACAAAAGATGCAGAAAATCATGTAAAGCAAAAACAGAAGACGAGCCAGAAAGAAGACGCTGAAGGTAATGGAAAATAAACGCTTACATTTCTTAAGAATGAAAATGTAAAAAAAAAAATCTTTTCATCTAGTACTCTACTGTAAAACTAATTTTGTTAGTTAAAAGCTAATTATTTTTTTTGTTTATCTCTCTCTAACATATTATTTTTTTTAATAAAGCAATTGTAACTTAATTTAATTGGGGGTTAAATGTTAAAGGAACCCCAATTTCTGTAAAAGTCTTAAGGAATAAAGGAATAGAAAAGAGGAGAATGGAATGGACTGGAATTCAGACTTGGCATCTGATAACATTCCATTCTCCTCTTTTTTTTTCTTATTTTTTGTTCTTGGCTTCTTGCTCCACTCAGAACATACAAAGGTATAGATTAGTATGTGTCAGAGCTCGAGTACACAGAAAAATTGGATATGTGAAATAAATGATTTAACAATGGCAGCATAAAATATTAGCATATTGCTAAAATTAATTTTTGTCATGTAATAGCATTTTATTGAAAAGTATATTTTTGAAAGACATCAATGATTTGCAGTTTTTAATTAGTTCTGGAGATCTAGTCCAAATTCTTGCCCTAACAACAGGAAAGGATTTTATTAAATGCAGTGGTTCGATGTTGTGGAACAATAAAAAAATCTGGTGACATTCGAGTTGCAACATTTCGATTTTCCTCTTTAGACTGAAAAAATTGCATGATATATTCAGGCTGTTTACGATTGAAAAGTTTAAATAAAAAAAGGAGGCAAGCATGTATTCCCTCTGAATCGCGTAACACTGGATTGATTCTCCGTACACTGACGGGCATTCTCCGCTGCACGCACTGATATGCATGCATCACATCTCCGCGGACTGTCGCGGCGCCTCTAAATGGTGGATGGATGCGAGGTAATGGTCCTATCCTCGTGAGTAATTGCTCAATTGTCGCAGTCGTCGGCCGTTGCATGTCGCCGGGACCTCTAAGCCATTTCACTTCCAGAATACACTGATGCAATGCTCAATCGGACGATAAATAAATCCTTTCAGACAGTGCTATTTATTGATCATTTCATTCCAAAGACAGTCCACACGCTGCAGCAAAATAAGTTCCTATCTCATATCTAGTCGAGTCAAAATGTAGTTAAGCGTAGAGTTTTTTGTGTCTTTTGGGGCGCGCAACTTCAATATGAGGTTTTCCATGGCAGTAAATTGAAAAAAAATGGCGAAATTCTGGATTTTTTGCACGCCATTTATAATATATCACCTTTAAAGTGCATCAAAAGTTAAAACACAAAACAATATCAAAATGTTTTTTTCGGCAACGAACCGATTGGATCACCCAGCCATTTGGAAATTGAAGTTTTTTTTGTTCACTTTGAAATGCTTTGTCGTGAAATTTTGTGGAAACCTCGGATTGGCATTTAGCACGCCAGAAACATGTATAGAGCAAGAGATGAAAGCTACACTTCAATATTCCTTTTAGACAGGGCAGTAGTATTATTAAACGGATATTATGGGAAACTGTGCCAAAGGTTGCATAGAGTTAATGTTAATGTAGGAGTATTTCCCAACAGAATGGCTTGTCGGAAATGGCGCTTCTATTCTCAAAACAGAAGTAAGTTGTTTTCATTACCAGCATAAATAATAATTTATTCTTCTGTTATTGGTTTGTCGAGTTTTTTTGGACTTCAATGAGATTAGAGAACAAATAATAGGGCCTTCAATCTCTCATATGCACATTCTGTTACAGTAATTTTTCATTTTAACCTACAAAATTAAATTTATAGACTGATGATAATTTTTACGAGCATTGAATTTTATGTTACATCTAAAATATTTAAATACATATGCTTATTACAATGAATTCAAAATTTTCAATAAAAATCCCAGAAGCCCCTTTTTCAACTGCGTAAAAAATATCCCATTTATAATCAGAAAAATTATTAAAAATTAGTAAATGATTTTTAAGCAAACATTTGGTGCCACCATTGATAAAAGATTTAATATTTTCATGTGAGATAGCACTAAAACTCCGTTCCTTCTTCCACACCTTAAACATGGGTATATTAATGACTCGCCATTGGAGACTAATTGTATTTCGTCTGGAGAATGGCACGAGGGTGTTGAAACCCGTCGAGAAGTATCAAACAAAGTGTTTGGATTTTTCACAGTAATTCAATAATTTTATTAAAAAAACATTGTTGCATGCGCATTTATAAAATCAAGAGTATTTCTTATTTCCGTTGGTTTCGTGCGTTATTTTTCACTATTGTTTTGTAAACCGCCAACTTAAAAATTTAATCTATGACCACGTTCATCATGCTTTGTTTTGTCCTCTACTTTGTTAAAAGCCCTCTATAACGCGATTTAATTTTCTGAAAATTTGACGTATTCCGAAGTAAAGAAATGTTATTTCCTCAGCAACTATTCAGAGTAACAACATAGTTAAATAAATAATGTATTATAACGGCATCAGCAGTGTTTGCGTCGGCGGTCGATATGGATCACTGAAGCGTGAGATGGTCACGGCGCTCCGAAACATTCAGCACTCGCCACCAACCACGGAATGATCATTTAACAACAGAGTAGATATTTGACCACGCCCATTCCAGGGAAACGAGCAAATAACTTGTCATCTATCGGATTACCGGGCCACGCAAGAGGACGTACACTCCGGCTTTGAGCCGACGCCGCCAATTAACACGATGGCCAAGGGAGAAGGAGAAAGTGAGACATGGATTGGTGGACCACCCTCTCTATTGCCACCGAACTTTCGATTCCGTGAATTGCGTCGCCCCGCAGAGGCTCCTCCTGTGCTTAGAGCTGTTATGAGATTGATCTGATGTATATATAATGCACTAGTAAATTTCAAGTCACTGGGAATTTCTCTCGTATACTTCAATGGAGAAAACCATTGAGGTAAGTATAGAGAAGGTTTTGGGTGTCAATATCCACGGAGGAAGAATTATTATCCTTCTGCTGGTACATAGCAGTCATATACAGGCAGAGCTGAGAAAGAGAAATATATGAAGAAGAATTTGGCGAATATGGAAAGTAAAATGGCCAATTATCGGCTAAAAATCAGCAAAAAGAAGGCCAAGATATCAGCAAAATAAAGGAGACTTGCATTAATACTTAACCAGGTAAACAGAAGATTGAAGAGGCGAAAGAGTTTTATTACCTAGGAAGCCGAATTTTCAACGATGGACGGTGCAAGAAAGAAATAGTGGAATAGCGCAGGCGAAGAGGGCTCTCTACTAAAAGAAAAATCTGATTACAGCTGAGAATACCATTATAGAATTAAGGAAACAAATGATCGTATGCTAAATATGGAGCGTGTTTCTCTCTGAGAGCGAGGCTTGGACATAAACAACAGCGGAAAAGTGACGAGTCGAAGCATTTAGAATGTGAAGCTACCGAATGATAATGGAGGTAAAATGGATCGACCGTGTAAGTAATGAGGAAAGTGAGGAAGAAAAGAGAGGCCTTCTGCAACACCAGAGAAGAAAACGGGACAACTTAGCTGACCACATTATGAGATATGACCTGAATAAACCAAACGTTTGAGGACAGATGGAAGGGGAGAAGGGAAGGGGAGAACGCCCGAAATAAATTCAAGTTATTAAAAATGTAAAAGGGAATAAATATGTCACTATGAAATGGACACCGCCTAAGAGAGCGATTTGGAGAGCTGCGTCAAGCCGATATTTCCAATGTTCTGAACTTCTCAGTCATTATGGTGATGATGATATAAATTTTACTTCACGACCGGCTTCAATACATTTTGTATTATCATCATGTGACTACAAAAGTGCCAATTAAATACCCTGGAGGGAAAGCAATTATAAATAGAGGTAGGAGGGATGAGGAGGGGGGAGAGGAAGGGGGAGGGCCAATAAGTCGGGGAAGAAGGAAAAGGTGACTATATAGCTATAGCTCTGGTGGAAGTAAAGAGAAAAGGGTTCTACATATACATCTACACAATATCCCGCAAGCCGCCTAAAAGGCGTGTGGCAGGGGGTGTTAGGACACCAGCCGTTTACAGCTAAAACATAAACAAAATGAAGTGCTCTAACGAAGTTGGGACAAGCGTTTATTAAAGTCCTTTATGGTTCGGGAAAAAACGAATTCCCATATCTATCCGTTCGGCATAACAATTCTCTTAATTTATCGCTTCTATCGGACCTGGAAATATAGTGTGGCTCTAATATTATGTTCTCTGTGTCGCTCTTAAAGATATCCATTCTCAATTGTTCAAGCAATCTAAGCCTAGCGCGCAGCCTCCGAGTCGCCAGCGGCTCCCAGCCTAATTCGCTTAACATCTGGGTAACACTTTCTGTTCGCCCGTAGCAGTTTTTGACGAAACGCGCAGTCTTCCTTTGTATTTTATTCAGCTCGCGGATTAAGTCTTTCTGCACAGGATCCCACACGCTCGCTGCATATTCAAGGTGCGGTCGGACGAGAGCGAAATAGCACCTTTCTTTTACTTTCTCATCCGAAAATCTTCCCACAATACGCTTGACGAATCCTAATTTCTTCAGGGCTATGCCGCAAATATTCTTTGTATGTGTTCCCCGGTTTCTTTTCCAGTCTAGCGGTAACTTCCCTTCGGAGAATGACTTCTTGAATCTGATCTCTAAGTAAGGTGCGATCTTTGGAGCTAACTCCTTGAGGACATGCGCGGGTATTCCCTCCTGACCCGGAGATTTGCTATTCTCAATCGATTGTAGTTGTTTAGTTATCACATATAGGGTTGAAAATAAACGAAATACAATACTAACGCACTCTAGAAATTCCGGTTGCTGGGTAGACAGAGATGTCACTGCAGAGCGGCACCAGGAAATTCACGAAGGAGATGGATCGATCCTCTTGCCTCCCGCGAGCTGTCCAATCCTTACGAAATCGAAGTACTTTTGGAAAATTGGATTAAGTTCACCAATATGTCCTTGTGAAGATTTCGGTTTAAATTTCTTCGTGTAATTATATACCAGAGAATGCTTTCATACTTGTTTTTTGCTGTACAATTTTTGATCTTATAGCAATTTTATTTTGATCCAAATTTCTCAATTTAACCCAACATATCACCTTTGTCGACTGATGTAATATGTGATCTTTAAATTAAGTGATATGGTTAAAATTTAATAAATTACCTTTTAAAAAGATGATTTTTTTCCTCAAATGGTGATTGATCATCAATACTCTGTTGTCGTGAACTAAAACTTCGTACTTTTGTTCCTCACAAAAAAACTGTAGCTTAAAACTCTCTTTAGTAAAAAATATTACCAATCATCTCTGACTGAGGGGAAAAATGATCCATCGGTATAATTACCCCGGTTTCCCCCTTAATGTTTTCCAAGCGACAAAAACTGCTAAGGGTAGTTTTTTTTCGTTTGTATTCGATATGTGGAAATTTCATTGACTTTCCGGTTTCGCCTCGCGATGTTCATTTCCTGCGTCTTTTCTATTTCCCGTCATGCGTTTGACGTCGTTCCGCTGTTTTCTCTCGGCTCCCCTTCCGCCGCGCCGCAGATACTTTGTTTGTTTGTGGGCCATCTTGTCTCGTCACTGTCGCTCACTGCCACGTAGGGTGAGGAGTCAGCGACTTATGTCATCCAAAAGGATACTAATGGCTGATGTTTTCACTGTCTGCATTCGGCTCATAACATTATCTAATTGGAATCGATTTGAGGGCGTAATTTATTGGTGGAGTAATAGCTCAGCTCTTCTCTCTCTGGCAATTCAAACTGCGTTTAACCGTACCCATGAATTTGATTGTTCAATTTAATTTTGCACCGTTGAAGAGAAAGTAGATCATTGCATCTAAGAAATTTTAATAAAAATTATCCTTCAATTAACAATTGAAGCGTTGACGTGGGAAAGGTAGTAGATTACAAAAAATCGAAATTTCGTTTTTCACGTAGAAGGTACATGCACATGCCGATGGCGTGGACAAGGTAGAAAGTCAATTGGTACAATATATCAGCTGGTACCATTGACGAAGTTTTTATCCGAATATAAGCTGTACAATGTTGCAAAACTTCGTTCTTTCGTCTCCTGTAAAATTCACATTTAGAATTGCTCCCATTCTCTTCAACGCATAAATTATATTAACTCACAATGATTTTATTACGAAAGTGATCATTTTCCTCAATCATACGTCTTAATGTGCTAACAGAATACAGTGGACTGCACCAGAAGCAGAATGATAACGTAAAGTGGTTGATATCAGAATTTTAATGCAACATCCTTAGTGCCCGTTTCCATATAATGTGTAGGCCATGATTTTTTTGGTCAGGAAACATAATAAAGATACACTGTGGTGAGTTGCACAGAAGTTTTAATAACCGACCCACGTTTCGGCATTACACTACGTCATTTTCAAAGGTGTCATATAGAGTAATTAAGAAAGTAGTACATGCACATGCCGATGGCGTGGTCAAGGTAGAAAGTCAATTGGTCAAATGCATCAGTTGCTACGATTGACGAAGTTTGTACACTAATATTAGCTTTACACTGTTGACAAACTTCTTTCTTTCGTCTCCTGTAAAATTCAAATGTGTTAACGTACTGTAATGTCGAAACCTGGGTCGGTTATTAAAATTCTGTGGAACATGCAACTCGGTGTATCTTTTATTATGCTTCCTGTCACCAAGTTCCACCAAGTATCGCCATCCAGCCTTAAGTTGATCTTTTTGGACGCTTAAATTGAGATCAAGTACCTGATATAATGTGACCACAAGCAAGTGAGGAATGGATTAACTAATGGTTAGCTTTGTTAATAAGGGAAGGTTACTAATTGTCACATTCGTGAAAAGAAGAGTTTGCGCCATGGAGGATAAGGGGGGCATAGTAGAGAGGAGATTGGAAGAGATCTTCATCTAACAATAAGTAGTACCCCGCAAGCCACATCAATATGCGCGTGTTGGGGGAGTATTAGGACAGCAATGCAAAGGAAATACCTTTTCGAAGTTCCACCGCTTAATTATTAAACACTTATTAGTAAATTCCTTATTTATCGGGAGAAAAACGAATTTACATACCTATCCGTTTGGCAACTATATCTCATGGTATCTGTCGGACCTGGAAATATAGTGGGACTCTACTACGATGTTCTCCTTGTCGTTCTTAAAGATATAATGACGAGACCTACACTCCGAGAATCTGATTTAATATTAAATACAGAGGGAAGAAAAGAAAATCCGTATTTTATGATGCACATTCTCATTTTTTCAAGCAATCTAAGCCTAGTGCGCAGCCTCCGAGTCTCTAGCCTCTCTTGTATCCCCCAGCCTAATTCGTTTGACTTATGCCAAAACGCTCTTTTTTTTCTAGTAGCAGTTTTTGACGAATAGCACAACTTCCTTTGCATTTTATTAAATCACGGATTGAGTCTTTCTGCGCCAGATCTCATATACTCGCCTCGTCTTTCTGCGCCGACTCAACCGGAGTATTACTTCACTCCACGATGTAACACCGAAATCGGTTTGTAAAATATTTCCGGAGCTTCTTGAGTTTGTGGTTGATATTAGTGCCCGAGGCTTTCTCAACCGCGATGAAGCACTCCTTCGGTCGTGTATATTGCATAGTGAAATTAATTCTCGTTACAATAAAATACATGAAATACGCAGAGAGCAAAAATTTAGCATCTTTTTTGCTTTCCTATTTCGCTTGTCTCAAATGATTTACTTCGCACTTTCAATTCCCTGGACCACATTGTAGGAATCCTTTTTCATGAACCTGTTGCCGACTATTTGCTCCCAATTAATTTCCCTAAGTATGATCACAGGCCGTAAATCTCAGGATTTTGGGTGATGCCTTCGCACTGCTTCGAATAATATCCTCAAAGTTTTTTTTAGTATATTTCTTCGACTGAAGTATTTTCCATTTATTTTTACAACGGCTGGTTTTGTTACCGTTTCCCCCCTATACACGCCTATGTAGGCGGCTGCGTGTTAGTTTGTAGATGTAGATAATAGCAGATTTGCATAGGGAGATATTTCCCGCAATCAGGTTTGTGATGTTTTCACATACGCCTGAGTCAGCTCAGTAAAATAAATGCTGCAAATACACAGGAAAACGAAAAATGACTCAACTCACTGATTGGCTCCAACTTCTTTTGTAATATATTCTCTGTTTTTTTTTGTCCCTTTTCCATGAATTAAAAACGTACTCTATGCTATTGGCTTTGCGTTTCCCCACTTGTTGTGAAAATTGAATGGTGCATAACAACGAACTCTATTTTGCTCTCATAGCAAGCCATCCAATTTTTCCTCCTCCGCGCATGAATATTCATCAAATGGCTCGAGATGAGTGGATACGGGGAAAAATGAAAACTGCTCCCGTTCCGCGATGATCATTGAAATCCGATTCCCTCGCTCATGTACTTTTTTCAGCGCGTACATATTTCACGCTTCGCTGCGCCTTTTTCCGCTGCCACTTCCCTTCGCTAATCGTCAGAGATTTTTTCCACGCTCGCTGTATTTCCCCTCTCATCGGTTTTGGAAAGCTTTCGTTAGTTTGGAAGAGCCAATTATTATTAGTTTTGGAATGTAAAAAAATCTCTTCCTTACAATGGTCTGGGTGAAGTTTTTTTTTTATAAATCATAGGAAAATAATCAGTTATGAATGATGTGTACTCGATATCTCTTGTGAAAAAGTTCCATGCTTTTGGAATTTGTATTGATGATCGGGAAAATAAGCCTTGCTCTGGTTATAATCTTAGTGCTTACCCGGTTTCGATCATTTCAATTGTATATTTTTTTCATTATTATATTATAATCATCAATTGACCATTTGATGCATTTCGTCACCCTTTGGAAATACTTTTACTTGAAAAATCAAACTTTTAATAATTTATTTAGTTATGCCTAAATTATAAATTGAATACAAAGAATAGATAAAACATTAACATTTTTGGTCAATTTCGAAATGAATCATCTGAAAAAAGTTGATTAACAATTTGGCCAATATTAAAATCATTGTAAATCGAATTTCAGTAGCTTTGCTGGCATTAAAATGCCTCACGTTAATTGTTTGAAAATGTCCTGTTTACCATAGATCGTCGTGTATTTGGTGGAAGGAAAGAGAGAAGGAATTGTATAATTTAAGGCACGTTTTTCGTGTAGAATTTGAATGAGTTAAAATGCTCAAAAGTTTCATAATATTTTTCAGAAAACGGTATTTTGCGACTCCGTTGTTGTTGAATGAGAGACCCAATGAGAAGGTTTGATGAAAATCTGAGCCTGAGTGAAAATTTTGTTGAACAGAGGTGACTTCACCCAAATAAAGATTGCTTCTAGCTTTGAAATTTCCATCTTTCGTAGCGTGCTAACAATTTCTCGGTAAATATTTTTTTGTGACGTGCGGTCCATGTGCATATTCTATGTTATTATGCTCATTGGTTAGTATTTTTAATGTATGAATATTGCAGTTACTTTTTTGATAAACGAAATATTAAATAGCTAAATATTCATGTTTATGTATTCATTCTTGCGCGAATTTTTAGATCTTGCTTGCCTTAAATTATTGTCGGTAATTAGAATCCTTGAAATGTAAACATTGTGGACACTTCATAACGGACGATTTTTTCGAAAATTTCCATTGTCGAGGTGATTATTATTATTATGGCCTATGAAATCATAATTATTATGACCTTAATATGAAAAAGTCATGATCAGTAATCAAGTGCAGTGTGGAACGTTCGAAGTGAATTTTCTTAACCTGCACACTGGTACACAAAGTGAAGCTACGAATCTTAAACGGAGTTCAAACTTAACTGTATTGCTATTGGTGCACCTGGGCATCTAAGGTAATAATTTGCGTTGAATGCTATTATTATTATATTTCATTTTTTCTGTTTAGGCGTACCTTGATTTATTGTTAGGTCTTGATTTACAATAGTAGAATGATTTACTAATGTTTCGCCATAAAATATGTTAACTGCCTTAACTAAAAAATTCTTCGAAATTGGTTTTGTGTTGCATGCCAATTTTATGAAGGTTTTTTTGTGTCAGTTGAAAGAAAATCAATAGTCAATAATTGACGCATTAACAGTGCTTGGAAATCTAAAAGTGTGTTTAAAAATGCTAAGTTACTCGAGTAGCATCATATCTCGTGTGACCCTCACCAAATAGGTAGAGTCAAAAGGATGCCTGAATCTAAGAAACTTTTAATCGCAAAATTTCATACCCGTTATCGTGTGTGGAAGTATTATGCGTTGTTTGTTTATCCAGCAGTCTCGTATTACTATGCAGTTAACGAGATTACAGAGTGTTTACAATTATTTCTTGATTAAAAATTCTCTTCTGGTGAAATTGATTGATAAGCTCTGGCAATCAAGGCTTTGGGTACAAGATTTTGGAGGTCATTATTTTTAAAAAGTTCGACACATATCGATTAAGATTACTCACGCTTTAGTCACCTGCATTCGCCTTTCATGCGTCCTTCACTACATTTCCTTCATTTTTCTTTCACCCTCGTTGCAACTACAGAGCCTATCTCAATTCGGTATTTGATATGTGCTTCGTGATTAAAGTGATACCACATGCTGTGAAGTATCTGTCCCCATTTCTCCTTAAATTCTCTAAAATAAACTGTTGGGAAATTTTTTCACCGGCCATGATAGTATTATAGCGGATTAAATGTTATTATCCCGCTAAGCAGAAATAACCATGAAGTTTTACACCTCCTACGCAGTTTTTACCGTTAAATCTTTAAGGTAGGAACATTTATGCATCAGAGCTTGTGAGCGTTAATTATGATAACGACTTTTGGGGAAGGACTCAGCTTTCGTTTTAAAAATATCGAGCAACGGTATTTTCATTTTAAAAATTACTTTCTCTCGTGACATTTCATGGTATCAATTAAATAAATAGGTGATGATATATTTCAATTTTTGAGAAAATATACTTGCATTAAGTGACCGTCATACCTACATAAAGGATGCAAACATGTGTCCTGATTTGTGCCTTCATTAATCGTGATCATTTTATTACAGTACGTATTCCAAACAGCCCTGTCTGGTATAAAGTATTTTTCTTTTAAAATGATAGGGAATGTCATAGCTGGTGTAGATTTTTGTTATTTTTTAAAGTGATATGCTAAAAATTCAAATTCCGCTTGTAGCACAAAGGACACTGAATGAACTCGATGGTTTTTTGCATACCTCAATGCGTCATTTCCATTCTTTATGAATATCGAAATATATGTATTAATGCATTGTTTCCTTTTTTGAACAATATGGAAATAATGCAATACATTGAACCGCCATTTTATCCATGCAAACGTCTTCATCAGTACTTATGAGTTTCTTTGTCCCGCAAACAAACATTAATTAGCTAGAATTATAAAAAATACTTGGCTGGAGTTTTCTTAAGCCGCCGTCAGTGGAGTTTATTAGCATTCTAAAGTAAATTGCAGCGAACGCCAACGTAGTTCATTCATGCCCCGTTCAGATGACTGTAGTTCTGAACATTGCCACTTTACGATGGTTAGGCGCTGGGAGACCGGATGAGGAATCGACAAGAGAAAGACGAAAAGTTCCTAATGCTCCCTTTGCTCTATTTTTTTATAGATTTGTCCTAGGAAGGAAGAATATGGGCGGAAGAAAAATTATTCGTTAAACAGACGTTAAACACATTAATATCTTGACCCTCATACCTCAACAGCTTTGCTAACCGTCAATTTCTCGTTCACTTTAGATGTCAGCACCAGAGGGCAGCACAGGTTTTAACTATCGTCGTGTGAATGCACGATAGTTCCAACGATTGCTGGAACAATCGTAATCTGAACGAGGCATTAGGAGTGTGGCAGGAGCTGAGTGGGCTGAGCACTTGGAATCTCACCAAAAGGTTCACGTCTAGTTGAAGCCTTCGGACATCCCCTTATAAATATTATCGATGTGATATTTTTCCAAGGGGAAGAAAGGCTAATGCGTGAAATACACGCATGTGTTTTAATAGAAATAATTGGCGACTTCTAACTTAAAGAGGTATTTGGATTGATTGACTTCTCTCTTATCCACATCTTTTTATCTAAGGAAGTGATGTTATACTAGTGAGAAGTACTATATAATTGTGCTGTTATATTTCTGGGTAATAAATAGCAATTTCAAGTTCGCTGGGTGAACATTGAAGTTTTCTGCAGTTAGGATTTTAAACTCCAAGCGCATCCACCGAAATGAAGTCGTAAATAAGTCAATTTGAAGTATAGCGGTGGATCAAAGGCCGTCCTGGAGTTGTGGAAAAACGAGGTCAGTCCACGCGACGGAGGGATGAGATGAGAATGTGCGCAGAGCAATGAAAACACGACGCTAAATCAACGTGTCCGATTCCACCCTCGTGTTATTTTCGATTACGCGAGACGAAGCGCCTCCCGATGCTCTTTCTTTCTTCTTCTCTGCAAATCCCCTCCCCTTTAAGCGGGCGAACGTGACGGAGGACTGGTTATTTATATTAGCGTCCGACCACCGTGTGGGACGCCATTGGGCATTCATCCTAATGTCCAAGTGCAGCCATTGAATTCACTCGTGTCACGATTTCTTTTTCTTACACTGCCAGTGCTTTTACGCACATCATCACCTCCAGTCTTATAGTATGTTGTGCGAGCAAGGGTATTACAGTGTTCGTGGGTAGCACGACAAGCACTTTCTAAAGACGTTTACCAATGAAATCATTGTTTTCTTGGCCTTTATCAGCCTACTTATACTTCCCATGCCATACAAGATCACACTTTATGTGGCTGATTTAATCGTTCCGTTATTCTAGCCGAAGTTTTCATGAGACTCCTCTTTTCTCCTACTCGTCATAGAGTTTCGATATCATTAACATGGTCTATTCATTCAATATTCATAATTATTTTGTAAAACCACATTTTGAAAACTTCCAGCCCTGATTTATCGACTACAATTAAGTCCCATCCCCCTCTACCACTGGCAAGTCCGAATGAATTTCTCATTTACTTCAACGCTAATTTCACTATATGAAGGCTCCTCTTTCTGAGGAATGTCCTCTTCGCATACCACTTCGTGTTCTAGTGACTGTTTACCTCTTGCGTCGTCCATCGTGGGTCAAACTGGCACCCAAGTAGCAGAACTCATTAATTCTTCTTTATGGTTTCCTAGCAGAGCGTCTTTTCTCCTGCTGCAAATCAATATCTTGGTTTTATTAGCATGTATTTTCAGATTATTTCAATTATATATCTGTCGTTTTTAGGCAACACTTATGTAAGGACTCAGCCTTTCTTTTTTAGTGGAAATTGTATTTTTCACCGTATCATGATATCCTGTTCACCGGATTTTAAAAATGTATTCTAAATACCGGTGAGTCACTTTGATATCGAATGTTGGTTTTTAAAGCCTTTAATCTCCTTCAGTGGGGTATCCGTATGATAGACGAGAGACTCCGCCATTTTGTAAAGGAGTTTTGTTTATATTCTAGAATAATTATTTGCATCAAAAGATAATTACGATAAGCACAGTAACTACTGGCATCAGTTGAGATGGAAGCAAAATGAAAGCAATAATTCGCACTAATGATTGCCTGATTGTGATTAATGCCGTTCTTATAGCCATACTAGATATTACCTGGGATAATATCTACTATTAATATCTGTCGGAAATATTGTATATCCCAGTGGGGTATGCAATATTTCCGACTACTGCTTTAAAACCGCGTTGTTAGCTCTGATTTACCGCCATCGACGGTAGCTGGATGGATGGACAAGCATGCTAATTTATTTAATGCAGTTGATAATGCCTAAAGTGGTGAGCAAACATGTAAGTTTACTAATTTTGATAATGGAAAGGAGGAAGTTTTATTTTCGGTTATGATGCACCTTTTCCCGTGGTTTGCCCGTAGCTGTGCAAATAGAAAATCGGTCCACAATGAGCTGCTAATTAGTGAGCCATTTCGTCAATCTGTATGCCCTCATTCATGTGTGATAAGGATTTTCATTGGCTCGATCGCATCCCCCTATCCATATTCTGATTGCCGCCAACGTGAATAAAACGTTTCGATTCATGCTGATGAGATTACTGTTGATGTTACACTGAATATAAATAAATCATCATCAGTTAGCAATCCGAAGATTGGTTTGGCGAAGCTCTCCATTTTCCAATCAAATAATCAAATGGCAATTGCCTAAATATTCTGTTTTACGTCCTACTTCACCTGCTCATAAGTGGTGGTCTACCTCTGCCATTCCTCCCTTCCACCTTCAAAAATAACTGTCATTAAAGTCTCATTAAAGTCTCATTATGTCTTCAAACTCATAATCTATGGTACATTTTTAAAACTTAGTTTACCAATAATTAACCGCTAATCTGTGAATATAATTAGATATTCACCAAATGGGCATGAATTGTTTCATTTCTACAATTTTTTCAACGAAACTATACCATTTTTGAATTTTTGATAACAATTTGTGGACTTTTTCATATTTTAGTTTCTTCCATACTCGTAAAACTCCTGGAAATAATCATGGCATATTTTTCTCTAACTCCGAATCAAAAATATTTATTTATTTTCAATTTAAAAGCGAGTCTTAAATATTCAACTTTTGGATAAGTAAACAGATACCGGTAAACAGAAGCTAACCAAAAATACTCATACAACTTTGTAGATTTCGGTCGATGGGGTAGTATGTCGATGTATATCTCATCTTACCTCCTTCCTCCCATGCCCTCCTTATCCTACACGGTGCTAACTCTTTCCTTCATGAATGGGACAATTTTCAACTTCCCTTATTTCCCTAAATACTGCATTCCTCAATTGCTAGTGGTCCCATTCCATTATGTACTGGGTTATCCTTCCTTTATTCTCTCAATGCAATCCGGTGAATGGATGTTAGAAGTCAGATGTTGAGGAGATTTTTAGCCGATATCGACATATTTCCTTGGTGTTTGCTACAATGAACACAATGTTACGAACAAACTTGATAGAACAAATGTTTTGGACCTTTTGGCCGATGAAATAATTTCACAATGTAATCCGATACTCCCCTAATTCGTCTCTTATTGTTAGTTGGTGGGGTCCTTCCCTCAGGCCCTCGGGGAAAGGATCGGATTACAACGGTTATCTACTGCTTGCCCCTCCTTGCAAAAAAATAATCTCCGGGCTCCTTTTAGTCCAGGAAATGAAGCTCAAAAATTTGAAAAACCCTTGATTTTTTCAAACTGAATCGATATCCATTAAAAATTCGGATTTGACTAATTTTGCCCTTACCTTTTAAATCTATGCTATGCCAATGGGCGCTTTTTATTATGCAGGAGTGAAAAGTACCACTAAATACCAAAAGTAAAAAAACTACATTTTAAAGCTTTATATGGGTCGAATTTAGTTTCAGTTAATTGAATAACAATTGCCTTATGCTTTGGAAAAACGGCCCTTATTGAAAGTTAATGAAAAAATGGATTCAATATCATCGCCATTCTCTTATATTTAAGGGCGTATCTTTGATCGGAAGTCCTTTTAAAAAGGAACTGCTCTTTCTTTTGGCCGAAGGCATCTTCTCCTCGCAGCTTCAAGACGTTTCCTGGACCACTTTAGAAAATAACTTTCCCTCTTGGCCCCCTCTCGTCCTCGCGGGATACGACGTCAGCTTGACCTTTAAATCCTCTCATGTGCTCCGCTCAAAGGTCATCGGGGAAGTGTGATTTCAATTTGGCTAATTGAATGACATGGGCCGGCAGAAGGGGAGCTCATTGGCCGAGAAAGAGATTATAGCGAGGTGGCGGGGGCAGGGGGAGGATGGGGTGGCCGAAGAACAGGGCCCAGAAGATGCGGAACTGACGAGGTCCGTTTCGAACTGACTTTGAGGGCTCTCCGTGTCGCGATATCTTTGAAAAAATATAACTAATTACGCATGTTAATTATGGAAGAACAAATGCTATTCATAATTGTTTATTTGCTACGCACAGAGTAGAGAGGAATCAATATGGTTATATTGTTGTGACTACCGTGTATACCTCACCATCAGTGATTCAATTGTTGGTTACCCTTTTTAGGTGAGGGTAGAGCTCATTCCTAGATAGGTTAAGGGAGTGGGTACTTCACACTTTCAAGGTAGGAGATCAGCCCGGGCCCATTCGAACCCGGGACCCTTCGATCAGAAGCCAAGTGCTCTACCCGCTATATTAACATGCACATCTCCATTAATACCATAATAGCAGAAATAGTGTGGGGTAGATAGATATTTGGTCACTGCGCAGTCAGCAACATTACATCACATGAAGGGTACCAAGCTCCACGGTTACCGAGTGCTATTTACTTGTTTAAATCCCCGCTACTCACATTAGTGCACGAAGGCGCACGTATAGTCGTTGACGATGGATGGAATAATTAGGGGTTGCTGATGGTCTTTTAAAGGGTTAAATTCTATTAAAACGTTTTTCGATATAGCAAATTTATTTCAACACGTGAGTAAAAGGTAAGGAAGTGCAAAGAGATTATTTCCCGAAGTACGAAGTCGGCGTATTGTAGCAGACAGTGACGCAATTTCTCGCACGGAGACTTACAAATAAAAAAATTCGAATGCTCACATTCGTGAATTGCTTTCAAATTTTGGAATTTTCCACGTTCTGCTTGCCTTTCCCTAAATTTGCTCTTTGTCCATGATGGATGGATGGATTACAATGGACCAATTGTTTTCAATGACGTACGAAAAAAGGAAATTGTGTTGTATCACCCACGCTCGCGCCAACCTCCGATTAATTCTTAAATTTTAGGATTTTTATTGCATCAAGCAAGCAAGTGTGACAGAGCGATGGCATGGTAGTGATCATTCTTGAAGAATTCTTGGATGACTTGATTGCTTGGATTTCGAACTTCTTCGCTTCAGAGGGAACAGCAACTGTGTTGAGAATAATTAACTGCACGTTTGGTTGCCACGAAAAGATTTTGAGACACTTGAACATTATTCTATTATTTAGATTTTTGGGATTGGTGGAGTGTTTTTAAGAGCATCGCAGTGCAAGCACTTGAGGTATTAGTATCGCATCGTTCGATTCATTGGCATAATATGGTTAGAATTATCTTGTAACAATATTATAGTATTTACGTCGTATTTATTTTATACGTTCAAGTGTTCGCTTTTGTTCCTCTTGTGTTTTTTCTGCCTTCCTTCAGTGCATCATATGATAACATCACTTTAGCTGCCCATGTATGCATTAAGAACACAAATTTTACTTAGCTGTATACACTTCATTTGTGGTGAATTATTCTGAATTTGCCCTACATAAAGCATTCATGAAGTATGCTCCGGTGCACTCCCTGAAAATTTGCTTCAAATCCGTGATCCGCCAACCGGACATGGCTCCTGCAACGGACTCATTGAAGAAGTTTCTCAGAGAATTAGCTTTTGAGATGAATGACCCTGCAGTTAAGAGAGCCGACGGTGAGACTGAACAAGTCCCACAGTGCCGGGCTCGCGAATGCGAATCTGGAGAGGAAAAAAAGTGATTTGCTGCGGTGGATAATCGCATGAGAAGTTGAAGTGCGCTATCTGAAACTCCGGGGAGATCATTAGAGGAGAAATGAGGCTCAAAAGAAGGCGTAGTGAAAGAGAGATTAGCAAAGAGACGACACGATAATGCTTCACTGCTTCCTTCGTCGCGTCATTTTTGATGGGGCGTCCTTGTTATGCTAACTGCTCAATTACTCAGAGCCGTCAGAATAGCTGGAGCCCCATCACGAGGATGGCAAGCGTATATACTGCATTCAGGAAAGGTATTCGTTGAATTTAAACGGGATAAAATATGGCCTAGCAATTATATTAAATCGGTAGTTTCGTATCTCTAGCAGGGTAACATGAATACAGTTTTGGTTTTGCATATGTTTAGAAAATATGCTTTCGCGTGGTTGCTATGATCCACCTTTATTGTCGAAATGGAAGAAAAATGGATAGCTTTGGCTCTAAAAATGGAAGCGAAGCACTTTAAAAAAACTGAACGAAAGAACAAATTACAGGATACTTTTTTCCATCCAATGACAATGATAAAGCTTTTCAAACAGCATCTTGAGTGTAAGTAATTAAAAAAGCAAAAGAAATATAGCATGTACCAAACTCACATCTTTTATTCTGGGAGCAAAAAGTTAACTTAAAGGAGATAATAAATCACCCAAAACTCTTTTCTCGCAATAATTAATTTCATTTGCGAACACATCCTGAAAAAGCCGTGTCTGCGTTTTGATTAGTATAGGCTGATCATCGATGATGGAGAGAATCAGTCTTACTGGACACGATGCCTTGTAAAATGGATGAATCCATCGTCACATGCAAAATCGCTGGGGACTCGAAGTACAAGTATTCCTGATCGTTGATATTGGATGAATTCCCCGACAATGGGCTATTTTAATTTCTAATTGAATGGACCCTTATTGAAAAAACTTATGAACTCTGATTTTTCCTCATTCTGTACTGCAACCGATCTCTTTACCTTTCCTAATTTTGCTTTGAAGGGAAAAATTACTGTAAGCAAAGGGACGAATTATCTTTAATTCGGCTTCATTAAATTTGTAAATAAATCTATTTAATTTAATTTATCAATTATGGATTAAATATTGTGAAACGTCTCATTTATTCCATATTGAAAATTTTCTCCGCATCGTTCCTCCAATCATACAGGAATTTTCGTTTGAAATATCAATCTGAGGGTGGTTTATTTGTTTATCGGAATAGAGGTTTACACAGTTTTTAGACACAGAGTTCATCTCATGTATTTAATCCACAGTAAGTGATATGATATATCCTTTTTAATCTTCTTTCTTTGATCTCTGAATTGGATGGTATGTTATTCGCCATTCACTATTCAGTTTTTATTCTCTCCTCCAAATGGAATTTTTACGTGCACGTTATTTGGGTATAATAAACCTCGTACCTTCCACTTGAACTTATGGATGCGTTTCCGATTTGTTTGGTATGTAATAGGAAATTTTAAAAAAGTATTCCTAGTCTATGTAATCCTTTAAAACATGATTCATTAATTGTTTGCAGGTGACTTTCGCGACGGATTTGGGCAAACTGGTGACGCAGATGCAGCAGGAGAGATCGGAGGTGGCGTTCTTCATTTTCACCAACGGAAGCACTCAAAGGTAAATGAAGTTAGGGCTCTCTTTTGTCTCCGAGAAGTGTGGAAGTATCATCCAATGGATGGATCGTGTCTACGAATACCTGTGCACTTGGGGTCGCATTATATTCAAGAACCTGACTTAGTATTGAGTCCTCTTCACAATAAATTGGTAGTTCAGATTTCATAACGAAAGTCCCTCAAGGGTCACCACCAGATCTCGTTCAACTTTCGCAAGATGATAGAAAATGTATACCCATGAGGTGTAGCCTTTGTTTCAGCCACCAGTGCGCAATACTTTTTAGGTACTTACTTCGATATATTAGCGACGCTTTTGCACCTTTGAAACTTTTGGAGTTCTTGGGTGCTGATACTTAAGAAATGAGCCTTTTTGGTTGTTATACTTTGTTGAATATTTATTCATTATACAATATAACAAAATTTTTATAATGATTTAATGATACTTTTAAATGTTTCCAATAGTGTTGCATAGCTTAGTGTTCATGCACGTGGCCCTTCTTTTAGATTTATTTTTCTCAATTAGATGGCATACTTTATCTTTTTTACGTCCAGATGCCAGGATATATACGCCATTTCCTACCTTTTCCTTTGGGATGGGTCAGGGGCGCATCCAGGATTTTTTTCTGGGGGGAGGGGGGCCTGAGAGGCCTTCTCATGCTTATGATTAAAAACAAAATACAACAATAACTGTAGAGAATATTCTCTTAATTTTGATATGAAAGCTATTAATATTAAATTAAATGATCGAGTCTCCGTAATACACAACACAAAACGAACGTAATGATAGTCGTATTAATATCTTACCTATGTTTTAATCGTCTGGGGGGTATGGCCCCCCGCCCCTCTAAATCTACCTGCGGGTTGGATGATCACTAGTTTCTCCACCACTTTTCAACAGGGTTTGCATATGCACCTGAAATCATCTTGTCATATTTTTTTCCTCTATCTTTATGGTATATTTTTCAGGAATTCATACAGACACTGCCCGAAAAATGAATACATAATGGACCTCACCACTTTTTTCCCTGCTTTGTATTCTTTATTTTCATTGCATTTGCATTGAGGTGGAGGTTTGACCCGAGTTTTGAAAAATAATCTCATCGTCTGTTGCGGATACAGAATGTATATCTAGACCAAACACATCGTCCGCACATGAAATTGACATGTAGTAATTTTTCAAAGCTTTTTGAGGTATTCTATCACTAGCATCATGGAAAAAATTTCAAATTTTCCCCTGATACCGAACGTTAATTTTCATCCACTTGTACCAAGTAATAAAATAGAGACCCTTCTTCTTTGTTACAGCGTTGTATAAATAGTAACAATTTCCCCCTTCATTGAAACACTTTGACCATTATTCTCTTCCTGTCCCTTTTAAGTATAAAATTTCCCGTTTTCGTTTCAGGTCCAATTTATCGCAAAGGTTTTCGGTTACGGATGAGGCGTTAGCGAACATGACGTCATGGCCAGAAAATCTCACGGCGGACAAAAACCTCACATTCCTCACGAAAGAAGACTTCCAGTCTCAGCTGATAGAGTTTCGGTAAGTCAACCTTTCTATTCACAAGTTTTCCTGGATATCACACAATTACTTATAACACTTATTATTTTTATCAGAGCGCGACCCGGGTTTTAATGAATTATCATCATCTTCAGACGCCAATAAAAAAATAAGAGGTTAAACTAATTGTGTGATATCCAAGAAAACATATAATGGAATACCGCAAAGTAAATCAAGAGCTAGTGAATTTTCTTTTGATTAATGTAATATTTTATATTTATTTTTATTTACTTATTTATTTGCAATAAACCCAAAACAGTACATGAGACCTTTTACATTGGATTTTTAAACAAATGGTTAAATAATAAAGTGGAACAAGAAACAACGACAAAAAAAACTTGATTAAATACACTCAGATATCACATACTACTCCACTTCTATGAACGCCTCATCCGCTCATATGCTATTTGGGAAGGGTGGACAAAGAAAGAGGGAATTAAAGAGGAAGTTTCCTGATGGCAGTCGTAAATGATGAAATTGATGATGTTATGTCAACAGAAGGAGCTTTGATGGAATTGTAGGTAAGAGGTAGCCAGTAGGTAAGGGATCTCTGGGTCACAGATAAACGGTGGAGAGGTAGATGGAAAAGAGAAGAGTTCCGTGTTTTACGGGAAGGGACACGGAGGGAGAACATTGAAAGAATGTCGTTAGACCTGAAGTGGCCATTCATGATTCGATGGAAAAACCTGAGGTCACTAAGAGTACCTACGTCTTCGCCCTAAGGGCACTATGTCAAGTTGAGAGAGGAGATCATGAGCAGTGAGATTACGGAGGGATGGGTTACGGTTTTCACAATGTTTACGAAGAAATTAACAGGTCTACTAAGAATTTTGAGATTTGAGGGACAGGCTGAAGACCATATGGGCGAACAATAATCAATAAGTGGAAGAACACATCCGGAAAAGACAGATTTCAGAGCTAAAGGACTCCGTATTTCTGTAAATCTGTATAAAAGTCCAACTAGAGCCATCGCTTTGGTAGATATGTGCTTAAGGTGAGGGGTGAAGGTAAGCTTGGAGTCAAAAAGGACTCCCAAATCACTGTGGCATGTAACTTTCGGAATTGGTTGGCCAGAGAAATTACGGGATGAATTTAAAGGATTAGCACGTAGAGAGAAGGTCATGGTTTTGGACTTCAGGGGATTTACCTTTAGCTTCCAGGTGGAACTCCAATTTGAAATGGAAGCGAGGGCATCCTGTAGGATTGAACTGTCGGCGTGGCTGTTAACTCTTCTGAAAACCTTGCAGTCATCAGCGTATAGAAGAATTCCACAGTCACGCGACGAGATGAATTGTGTTACATCATCGATGTAGAGGGTGAATAAAAGTGGGCCAAGCACACTGCCTTGGGGGACACCGGAGGTTACTCTGAGGGATGTAGAGGAGACACCGTCAAGAATTACTCTTTGTGTTCTATTGGTTAGGAAGTCAACGAGAAGATGAAGAAAGGTGCCGTGAATATTGAAGCGGTTACTTAGCTTGTGTGATAGGAGGTGATGGTCTACGGTATCAAACATCAATTTATATATAATTAAATATGAAATTAGATATTTTTTTATTTTAGCGATGAAATAGGGTAGTTTCCTTCATCAAAGAAATAGAAAGGCATTGATTGCGATTCGTTACCCACTATTAGTGTATTCGTAATATACAATTCATTTGGTTTTAGAATTCTCAGTTTACACGAATCGCAATGGTCAATTTTAACCTCATTTGAAAAAGGCCGGATTGGCGCTCATGCGATGCTCTACGTGACGTCACAGGGACCTAGTTTCTATACGAGTAGATAAGAGTTTTACATCGTCTGTGAGATTACCATGCATGCATGAGGCACAGAGCTCAGGAGAGCATGTCTTAATAATCACCTATTGCCTAAGGTCGGAAAGTTTCCTTCATATGATAAGGTATTAATAATCCTTATTTAAGCCAAGTGCTACCAGCTAGCAGGGTAGTCTGCTATCTTCTAGCATCCTGCGTCGTATCAGCGCTCAAAATCTCGCCCCACACGGCGTTTTCCCAACATTCATACTTAGCCGTCGCGTTTTCGCGCGCTTGAAATTTTTCACTTTTTATTTAATCGCGAAAACTAGATATTGTCATTTAAAAATCTAAAAGCGTGAAATACGTACTCCAGGAGTAATAATCTTTCGATTTAGGCAATAAAAGAACAGTAGGAAACCACCCTATTTTTGGATCGGGGTACGCAGTGGTGCACTTCACCTTGAATCAACTCTTTTCGCCTCGTACGCTTTGAGGCGTCGTATTTGAAGAATCTCCGTAGAATGTGGAGCACTACGATGGCCCTCCTCATCTCTTCCCTCCTCTCACCCCGCTCTGCAGTTTTCTTCTCTACCTTCCTAAATGTTGGCTCTCCATTTCTTAGCCTTGATTATTCCACCGTCTTCCTAAAATATTCAGCTCGCTGCTGACCTCGCAATACGCCTCCACTCGAATAAGGACGACTGGACAGTGGTCACTCGTAGACTTTTCTTTCGCATAACGCGGAATCCCTGCTCAATTGATTTCGATGTGCGGGGGAGGGGCACTTCATGTAAGGCACCTTCTCTTTGTGTAGGCTTTCGCGGTGTGATGAGGATTCAGCAGACTGGTTTTCGGGGTTACTACCGCGTAGATTCATCTCTGCAGACAACAATTTCACCGACATTGCAGCAGGCTTCTTCAGGTCAATGAATTGGAGATCCGTAGTATCGCCCGTCTCTTTTAACCCGGAGTCAGAGCCGAGAGATACGGACCAATGAGAAGCCACCCGTGCCTCCTGAACCAGCCTATGAGAAGACACCGGCCTCCGACGGGGTGTATAAGACGGGCGATACCACGGATCTCACCTGAAAAAGCCTGCTGCAATGCCGGTGAAACTGTCGTCTGCAGAGATGAATCTACGCGGTAGTAACCCCAAAAACCAGTCTGCTGAAAGGCACTCCCTCTGTCGGATGAGACGTGTACCCGCGCTCCCATTGGCGCTTGTCGCTAAGAGCAGGCTTATTTCGACGCCGCGTTTATCACAACGCTACCTTAGCACTTCTTGGTCCGATGCCCTTTGCATTTGACTAGCCCTAGATGTTCAATACTAAATGCGCGTCTTCAAACCGACTTTTCCAAGTGTGGTAACTTCAATTAAAAGAAAAACGCGTGAAGATACTTAGTGGACTATATTTAAAAATACAAATGGTTCACATCACAGAATAGATGCTTCTCGGCCGATGCCACTGCACTCCTTGTCTACATATCTCTGAGCGTGCGGTCCTCGCGCCATGTCAAGTCACCCCAGGGCCATCAACCCCGACCCCACCGAAGGCTCACACCCCAAGCCTACCCTCATACATCCATCATCGCCACCTCCACTCACCCCAACCCCAAGGTCCAAACACTAGAGGCCTGCCATTTTTCAAATTTTTACGCAGAAGCTACAAGTATACCATTAAGCTCACAACTCGAGAACTAATGCATGTTTGTTGCATGAGCATGTACGCGTTTTTGTAATGAACATATATTTTTAATACATGTGTTTTTATTTATTCTTTGGAAGACCAATAAATTGGTCAAACAATGCAAATTAATTTCGTAGAGGGGAGTGACAAATCATAATACTAAAGCACAAAAAAATGCGTTACCCGACCACTACCGTTGGATGAGGAAACACGGAATTTTACGTGAACGGACCAGAATGTGTTAATTAGCCTTACTCGAAGCACAAACGTCCCAAGTTGTCAGTTACCTCTTCCCAATACCCACAGTTCGTTCTGCGAAGGAATTTCCTCGAGTCGAATTTGAGATGAAAATATTTTATCACCATCAGCAATGAGAATCTGCGTTGAAGATCCTAAATAACCACTAATTATATAATTCACGGCATGTGAGACCCTTTCTATGTCGTAAGTGGTTCTCAGCCCATCATGCGGCGAACGAGTATAGCTACAGCAATTTACTACAGCGCATAGTTAACAGCGTTGGAAATAAACTGCAAATATTTTAATCGGCGCGAAGTAACAGTGTTTCTGTCAACATAAGTTATAATTTACATTATCTCGTCCTCTTAAGAATACCATAGAAATGTAAAAAAAATATTTGCCATTTAGGAAAAATGTAGCTGAAATGCAGTAGGTAGTGTTTTCCTGACATGTCGCACTTATTTAAACTTTTATGATTATAATGATGCGAAAAGACATCAGCAAATGATCAGAAATATAAAGTCCAATTTTTCAAACGAATTTTTGAGAAAGAGGGTTCGCACTCCTTTGAAATCTTTAGCTTTACGTATCACTACTCTTGCGACTTTAGAAAAATTGGCGATTCACACGAGGTCTTCATTATTGAAAGATACCGATAATAACAAAAATTTGCATGCGATAGATATGCTGTAGAGTTTAGCATTCTATATGTAATACAGACCAATAGAAACGCTGGGCTCGAAGCACTGCCAGTTGCCATGGTGAATAATAAATTGATTGACGTGACTGGTTAGACAGTGATATGTAGGGCTCTTGGCGCTTATGCAGTATTGCATGATCATGTATCACTCTATAGATGACTCTGGACTTCAGATTTTGATTATTTCTTGGATCAATAAGATGCTAAGATATTATACACTGATTTGTTGAGGCCTTAACCTTGTAGAATTGCATTTTAACTTAGGAAAAATAACATCTTTGCTTTCAACAACTCAGCCTCTAATCGTTGACTAGTTTCAATGCAATGTTTCATTCTTGAGTCTAGTTGACTAGTCTTATTACATAGAAACTGGTCGACGATCAAAGGTTAGTTTGCAGAAAGTAAAGTTGCTATTTTTCCTATCTTATGCTAAGATATGTGGGATCAATATCACTTTCAAAAATAATATTATGGTCATTTATTTTTTAACTCGCATTCGTTTATCGAATTTTCTATGATGAAAAATGTCCTGGTAGGCATTTTGATGAGAAACATGGCTAACGACAAAGTGGCATACGACAATATCAACAGAGATTTCAAGGAAAGAATATTACCAGACGTGGTGTTACAGAAAATTGATGAAAATCAAATGGATAAATCGGGAGAGTAATTTAGAATTTCTAAGAAAGGTGGAAGAAAAGGGAAAGCTTTTGAAAACATCGGGCAGAAGACGGGATAATATTAATTGGACAGATCATGAACACGATGGAATTAAGAAAATTATCTTAGAAGGACAGGTAGAAGGGACGATCGGCAAATGTATACCACAGATAAGATTCACGGATCGAGTGATTAAGGATGTAAATGACTGCGGAATCATTCTTTTGAGTTCAAAGACTAGCTGGAGGCTGAATGGAGAGCTGCGTCAAACCAATTTTCGGATTGATGAGTGACGATGATGACGCTGCCATTTTGGAATACGTTAGTTGGGAATATTACATTGCCGCCATATGTTGTGCAACTCGTTTATTTGTGCCGCACTACGATAATACTTGTTAAGGATTAAGAGGCCCCTCGGCGTCAATTATTGCTCTGCGAGGAAAAGATGCTGGAAACGATGCTGCCTCTTTTCGGAGTTTTTAGCATTTGCGTTAAATAACCAGCATGAAAAAAGTTTTAAGGATTTTTGGAACCTTTTCAACCATTCCTTACGATAGTTCACTTGCTAAAGGTGGACATCTCAGACTTTGGTCATAGAAGAGGTTATGGTTAAATTTCCCCATCCGCCATCTACATAGCCTCCGTTCCATATCAAATCGTTTCAAATCAATGTTTCGTACTCGCCTTATCTCCGTATTTTTTGTAATTTGCAAATTGAAAATTAACGGTGTCCGGCGATATCTTGTGGAAATGTTTGATCTCCATGAGATTAAACTAAAATGGTAAACTACCACAACATTTTATTTAAGCACCGATCCGGTTTCGACTAGTAGTGTCGAAATAAATACCTTGATAAAATACAATTTCTTGAAAAAATAAAAACCATGATAATGGCACTACGTGTCGAAACCGGGTCGCTGCTTAAATAAAATTGTGTGGAAGTTTACCATTTCAGTTTATTCTCACTGAGTACACCATGCCGCTATATCGATGACTCCATTTTGTCAACCTCTTGCAAAATAATTAAGTAATTTTTTTATCATCTCATTTGCCAAAATGATGTTGATATGATGAGTATATTTTGTATGTTTTAATTTGTGTTTTTAACGAATATTTCTTCATTTTAACTATAATTTTACTCTCTTACCTAAAAGTAAATTCTATTGTTTTTTTATTTTATTAAGAAAGCAACATTTATTTCTTTATGAATATCTCTAAGGAAGGTGCTTTTAGGTTGTACCATAGAGTAAGTATACTCTAGAGGGCTCACGGAATAGGAGGAAATCGTATCGACAGTTTTAATTCTCTAAAAGCAGGAAGATGGCACGACAGTAGCTAGCCAAAGGCGAGAGGGTCTTTTTCTTCAAGGTCACCTCGCCTATCCCCTTTCCTTCCCGCTCCCCGTCTTCCAAACACTGTCAGTCCCACAAGCATCGAGATGTTTACATCGGCCTGAGAGAGCATAGGAGAAGGAGAGGCGGCGCACAAAGGCCCAGATTGCGAAAAAGTTTGACCAAAATCAGATTTTCGTTGGATGTCTTTGAAAATTGCTCTCTACACTTTTTATGGCATGCTACTTTCATTTCTGTAGTTATTTTTGCGAAAAAATATTATTTTAGGCGATACGTGGAACTTTAACTTATTATATGGCTAGTCGTAACGCTGACTGCATAGACGAACGCAAACCATGATAAAACATGAAAATAAATGATAATTAGTTATGAAGTACGAGTTAATGATCTTTGAAATTAGTCAATAAACAAAAAAGGCTAAAAAGAGGGTTGTTGGGTTCATTGACTTACGTTAAAGAGGATTTCCAGATTTCGTGAGGTTCTTCTGTATGGACTAACAGTAATTTTTAAATAAATGTCAAAATAGTATTTAAGTGACTCTTTTATTCTCATATAAGCGTGGTTAATGATTTATAACTTTACGGATTATGTATTATAATTATTCATCATCAGATTCTTCCCAATCCCACCCATCCCTCTCTTCGCATTCGCTCGCAGAATTTTGAGACTCTAGCAAGACCAAGAGATCACGAACCTCCTGCGAAAGATCTTTAAGGCCCCGACATTTGTTCAGTCAGTTCCTAATGTGCTAATAAATGGGTTCGATGTCAGGATCAGTCACCGGAAAATATCCTCATTCGTATGAATTCGAGATATTTTTCTCGCGTAGTGCTCGCGGTATTTTCTAATATCTTTATTGCGAGATTCATGGGCCTCCTCCGATAGTTCTTCAATAGGAAGAAGAGCCGACTCGATTACATCTGCACCATGTATGCACTTTGTGCTCCGTGGGTGGCATGTAAAACCATCCATAATGTCTCACAAAATTTTATGCTGTATCTAAGCAGAACTTCTTAAATTTTACCGGATCAATCAATAATCCGCTAGACAGAGATCTCAAAATTGTTGAGAATTGAAAGATTAACTCTTCTTCTACTCCTGCAAATTACTTGACTTCAAGCAGCTTCGTTTTCCTAATTTTGGAGCGCGTAGTAACGTCAGTGAATTGTTTACTTGGCCTACCCCTTTGTATTTCGGATGTACCTGTTAAAAAATGAGACTACTAGAACAATATCCCAGGGGACCCCATGTCACCATTAAAATACTAGGAAAATACGAACCCGAGGTGCTTGGAAGGTTGCGAAATACATCAGGGAAATCAACAATTTTGTTCAACCAGTTGCCATTCCTCTAAAAAAAAGAGATTGATCGTGAACTAGCTCGCCATCTTCTCTCGTCGGAAAAAAAATTTCATGTTCAAAAAATTAATAAGCTCAAGTTTTGCCTTTCATCTCCGTGTAATCTGAAACAACCCCCTAGATATGCATTCAAATTCCTTTTTCGAGCAACAATGGTTTTCTCTTTTTTCTCCAGCATTTTTCCGTGCAGTTCTCGCCGCGTAAATGTCCATGAAATGTTTGACAGTCAACAATAATTACACAGGTTTGTAAAAAGCTACACAACAGTCCTCTTTCTACAAAGTTTAAATATAAAATAGAAGGGAAAATATGAAAAATAGTGCGTGCCTCGTCTCAGACCAATTTAAAAAAAAAACGGAAACTAGAAACGGAAATAAATGAAACATAGTATACCTTCTCAACAATCCTTATTTATGTGGTTGTCAGGAACTAATAAATTACTGAATCACATTTTTTTAGTTATCACATCACTATAACTTCTTTGTGAGATCACTGTTAAACACAAAAACTGTGGCCAAAATAGGACTTCTCAATTAGTAATGGGTATGCGTTCACATCGACAGAAAAGGAGAAACTGAAGGGTACCAAAATGTTTTGACCGCTATTTGGACGGAGTGAAAAAGAAGAGCCATGGAAATGTGGCCATTCCCCCAGATAACTTGTAGGGGTAGGGTTGGACCCCGTAAAGAGAATGTGAAATGTTTAGATTTTGTGCGAAAATGCATGCTAGCGGCGGACCTGCAATACAACCCGTCCAAAAGGAGGCGGGTGGAGGGTAAAGACCTCATCTATTAACACGTGTAGCTTCAATTGCAGGTCAGACCGCCCCTAGGAAAGCAATAAACTCAAGTTGGGTGGTGCACCAAGTTAAGATAACAAAAGGTCCCGATTAAGGACCACTTCCCACGTCCCTAAGGTCCGGCATGTGTTCGGGAAACGGGTCTCTTGCCACTTCGGATTGAAAGAAAGGGAAGCCAGTAGTGGATAATCCCATTAGCAGAGCATGCAGCCTATCGTATTTACTTCAATAGATAACCAAAACGCGATTGAAGTCGTTCTGAGAAGCGATCGAATACAATACAATTAACGCTAAAGACCTGAAAAGAAGGAAACCGGTTGGGTTTTTAATGCATACTGTGTGGAATACAACAAAGTTTATTTTTGTGCCCATAATATATATTTTATTAATTAAAATGCTCATTTGCAAACTTGGTTGTATTCCACACAGTATGCATTAAAAACCCAACCGGTTTCCTTCTTTTCAGGTCATTAGCGTTATCGTAAACCTCTAGATAAATGCCTGAAAATATCGAAACCGGTTGAGTTTTTTCATTAGTACTGTATTGAATACTAAATGGTTTAGTTTTGAATTTATAATGTCACCATACCGCGAAGTGAATTCACAAAACATTATTCCGAATATATATATATACGTTCGTGATCGTCTATTTCATCGCCTGGTGTGGTCCTAAAAGTAAAAATGAGCAAAAATTGGTCTTTAGCAACTGCTAGATTAAGAGAGGAAAAAATGGATTTAAATGCACGTTTACAGCACTATTCATAACATCTTCTCAACCACAATATCCATCTAATTATTAATAATATCTTCACCGCGGGAATAAACTGCCTCACGTTTGTATCCTGCCGTTTTATTCTGCCCTCAGCCTTGCTAATAAGGGACATGCAAATATCCTAGGCAATTGCCTAAAGATGATATTTAATTTAGGGGCTAATTTATAAAATTACAGCAGGAAGATAAAGCTTTTTTAACACTTTTTTGGAATCTATCCGTTGGATCACGGGGGAGAATCACGAATGAGGTATCCTCCAACACATCATCACATTTGGCGATGCATGAGACCTTATTACGGATTAGCACACTGTTCCTTTTTTTCTGCTTTGGAAATAATAAAATCTTCTTCGTTTACCTTCTAATTGATTGATCAAAATCAACTTGGCTGTGATTAACTTTCATACGGTGAGATGTACTTGGATTAGCAAAGGTAATATAATTATATATATTGCACAATTTTATTTTCCTTCATTCTCGCGCCGGAGGGCTACTTGTACGTCGACTCCGTCGAAATGTTTTTACATCAGATGGAAGTTTTTTAACCTTCTATAAACACATCACTAGTTTTTACTCGTCGGGACATAAGTCCCCAACAATGGAGGAAAATGAGGGTTACACCTCGGGAAAATCATTGATAGATGACATTTCAGCCACTCAGAGGAAGTACCTCCGGAAAGGCTCGTCAACAGGTCGGTTGCAGTTCGAAGTTTGGACTTAAAACTTTATGTTGCATGATCTCTGCCTTCTCTTCGGGTTTCCACCGCGTCCGTTGCCTTTTGGCGAGAACAGTTTCGACAAAAGCCAACGGACGCGGTGGAAACCCGAGGAGAATGCAGAGATAATCTGATCAACGCCGCGAAAATCTTCGAACCTACTTTATGTTGCATGATTATAACAAATCCTGTATTAGTGTTGAAAATCTGTACTTAAATGAATAACTTGTTATCAAAGACAAAAAAATAGGTTTTGGACTGTTAAAATGTGTACAAAAAGCAATCAATATCTAATATACATTGAATCAAATGTTTCATAAAAATTAATGAATGGATAACTCAAGATTCTAACGCGATAACATATTTTAGCCTACGAATTAGGATTCCCCATGAGGCCTATGAAGCAAATTTTGCTTGCAGTTTCGATACACAAAACTGCATAATAGGAGGTTTAATTCCGAAAAAGGGGAGGGCGGATAGTTTTGAATCGCCATATTTTTCTAGTGCCGCAGCAACTTACAATTGGAATATGCCAAAAATACTCCATTCGATATTGCTATATAAATGCTCACCGCGTAAAATGTATCTTTGGATATTTAGTTTTTCGGCCCCTGGGAGAAGGGATTCATTCATATAATGAGGCAAGAATTTAAGCAATGAGTGAACCCGGGCCCAATTGCAGTCGCTATTTGTTTTACTTTTAAGAACCTCAACTAAATGCTAACGCTTAAAACTAAACTTTCCTCAAACGACAATGCGTCTTGTTATTGACGAGACGACGATTATCACAACTATAATCAGAATAAGGTCTCAAGGAAAGACAAAAACATGCATTAGATGATCCCCGGCCCCATACGTAAGACCTGAAGTAGAAAACTGGTACAGCCGAAAGAAACCTTTCCATTTTCGACGTGGTAACAGAATGGGTCATTACTCATCCCGCTATCGAGCAAAAAAATCAAGGTCACCGACCACCCCTATTCCCAAAAATACTACTGCTGATCCATATCTCTTTGTGTTCGTTTGAAGCTGCGCGCTTAAGAATTCATTACCAAATACTTTTAAGCTTTAATTACCAACTGTGATGAAGAGGCTATGACCGTTAGCGAAAGGCAAACAGTGCATTGTTGTTCAGTGTAAAGATCCAATCTCGCATTCCCTTTTTATCGTAATATTCCGGCACTTGGTGTTGTAAATAGCATTTACACTTCACCAAAATGAGGTATTTCCTATCTGAAGTTCTGAAGCACACTACGCGAAATGTATTTCATTCGATATGTTGATCGTTCAACGATGCGATGACCATCAATAAGATTTATATTGTCTCTTGAAGCGAAAAGATCTTCCCTCACGGAAAATCTCTTCCTCGTCGAAACAAAACCCTCGCCTCGCCAACCTATCTGATGGCAAAACGAACTCCTTAGGAGGCGGGAGCTTTCTGCGTAGACCCAGGCCAGTAAGGAAAGCCTGACGAGGTGCGGCCATTAAAAATGCATAACTCCCCTTGTAATTGAGATAAAGTTACAATTCTTTCACCAAAAATAAATTTATAGTTTTGTCCAAATTTCATACGCAGCATATATGGACCTATATCGTAAGATACGAAAGTTAGCAGGCGATCGATTTTTACCCTGCAAAATTCCAGATTTTTCGTCCGAAAGATATATAAACACACATAACAACGTTGAAACTGAGTTATGAACAAATTAAAGTTTACTAGTATGGAAAAAAATGTGCTATGAACATTTCCTGCAAGTTTCAACTTTATACTAAGAACAGTCTGCCGGAAAATGGATTAGGATTATAACCTCGGAAAAGTGAAGTAACTAGCCGGAATTTGAGAAAATATTTTTTATAACAATTGTTATAAACAAAATCGAATAATTAATGTCTCCACTTAACGTAGTAACCCTTTCTGCTTCAGAATATATTTTTAGACTTGTGGAACGAGCAAATTAAAAAAATTGCCAAAATTCTTCTAGTGACATCTGGTTAATCGCTCTAGAACTACACCAAAAACGTATACGATTTTTGTACGTGTGGTGAGCTCTCTATATATACTTACTCTATGGTTGTACTGAGCTTATTTTCATTTAATTACAAGTCAAATATTATTTCAAATATCAAGCATTACAATTTTTTATTCCTTCACGCTCCTGGGGCTTAATTCGGCAAGGGTTCTACCCGTATTACCCTTACCTATCCAAACCAACCTACGGTTGGGATCTCTGAGTGGGCGAAGGATAATTTTTGAGCTAGTGATTCATATTAATTGCTACTTGTTTACTCATAGCATATTTCCCGCAGTACTCCAGTTGCCTCTTGTAAGTTCTGCAAGGCGGAAAACGTGACCTATGATAGAAAAAACTTAAATAGTCCCTAATACAAGTATTGATTTCATGTGTTTATGAATAGCTACTTAAAAGAAATAGTCAAATTAAGGGGAAGAAGACATTCTACAAAAAGAGGAATCCATTTACAGCTGAGTTTGCGGGCATAGAAGAAAGGGAAAAAATCATCGAATAGTATGAATGGGACATGTTTCTGTACGGGAGCGAGACTTGGACCTTCACAGCAGCAGAGAAGTCAAGAGTGGAAGCATTCGAAATGTAGTGCTACCGAAAAATGATGAAGGTGAAATGATTCGACCGTGTAAGTAATAAGAAAGTCTTCACAAGAGCGGAAGGAAAGAGAAGTTTTCTAAAATTCCTGAGCAGAATACGGGACAACATAGTTGGCCACATTAAGAGACACGATGGCCTAATGAAAGCAATGGTATAGGGAAAGGTGGACGGGAATGAGGGACGGCCCCGAATGAGTCATATTGGACAGGTTATTGAGGGTTTAAAAGAGAAGAAATATGTCACTATGAAAAGACAAGTAGATATGTGAGCGGAATAGAGAGCTGCGTCAAACCAATCTTAGGATTGTCAACATGTGATGATCACGAATCAGATTTTTGCTCCTGAAATTTTCTTTACGTTGCAAAGATTATTTTCGGTATTAATGATACTTTAGATTGAAATTTTCCTTGCGTTTTGTATTTTCCCGAATTTCGTATGCACTCCGTCTTCACCCAGTGCTGTTTCTGTTTAAAAAATATAGAGCTTTGTTTCTTTTCCAATTATCGTTTTACTTTCATAAAATTGACCTGTTTCCAATTAATTCGATGCCAAAAATGGAATATATACCGCGTCAAAAGGACATACCGGCAATTTGTAGAACCGCAACAATTGAGTAATTACGGAAAGAGCCGGTATCTGTAATACACTTACCTTGACATAAGAAGTAGAGCTGGTGATCTATCAAACAAATGCGATGAAGCAGGGGGTTTAAATTCAGGAAATAGGAAATAGATATACGGAAAAGAATATATATTTAAAACTACGGCGGTTACGGCCACCTTGAAAAGAAAAAAATTATTGGAATGAACTTTTAGCCTTAACGGTGCTATGGGGTACACGGCGCTAAAACTAGTCCGATATAAAATTATTTCAGAAATGAATTCAAAATGTTTGAGAAATCTTTAACAACGTGAGCGTTGAATGCACGGTACACGTACGTATATATGTTCTCGTTGGGCTGCGCGAAAACAAATTATTCCCGTGGATTCAATCCAGTTTGCGTAGGCCGGATTTTGAAATGGGAAGGGGGGTTTACTGGAAATTTTGGGGCCCTTTAGGGTTTTATGGAAAATACCCCGGGAGGAAAGGGTGTCAGGGGAAAATTCTGGGATTTTTGAGGGTAAATGTGTAACTTTTAGAACTCAAGAACAGTAACTATACGTATTTATGAAAATAAAGTATAAAATATATATAAAATAAGTAATAAAGGCTCAAGGGGGGTTGTATTCCGGAAACCCCTCCCCCCCGTGACTACGCCACTAATTCCATCTCTATGAGTTTCTTGAATGGTGATTTCACCCCAGAAATGTCTCAAAGGAATATAGAGAAATATATCAAAGGTGGAAAAAGGAAACAAAGATAAAAAAAACTCACAAATGAATGAAAACTGCACATTTATTTCTCAACCACCGAGTGAGCTCTTTGCACTGACTCTCATGGGCCTCAACTAAGTGAAATGAAGAGACGCCAGCTCCTCTAGTGTCAACTCGGGGAAATGACGAGGCTAAGTGGCCGGTGGAAGCTCCCTTGAGATGCTGCGTCAACTTCCGCCGCTTTAAATTCGAAGAAAAGAAGAAGATTCGTGCAGAGCGGAATAATATAAATGATGAATTTTTAATATTTTTCTAAAGAAAAGAGCTCAAGTGCACTCAGTGAATTTCTTAATTACGTCGGATTAAAAGAGGAGTTGTTTTGTTGGGAAATTGTGCTTTGCAACGAATTAAGAGGTGTAATTGCTACATTTCTTTTCTTTTATCCGTTTTCCGCGGTTATATAGAATAGAATAGAATAGAATAGATATTTATTATGCTCTGGGAAAAGGAGGGATTAACTCTAGCAAAGTTTAATCGCAGGGTCTGAACGACGAGAGGATTTATCAGTAAAGGGTATCGTTTTTGACCTAAGCTATTATTCGTCAACAATTTTTTCTGAGTTGAATTTCACTAGATGATAACTTCCACCATTAAAAAAACGATTCAAATCCCAGGTTTTGGATAGCATCGGCAGCTATATATTCAGTCCTGATAATAATGCAGCGCAGCGAACCACGTTGATCAGAATAAATTATTAATATAAGGAATGGAATTCTGAAAAATTGCATTAATTAATGTTATATTAGATTGTCACAAAGTGTTTACCGCTATAATCTCTTTCATTGTAAGTAGACGTTGGAAGAAACCTAAATAAATATTAAAATTAGATTGAGCTTGATATATATAACAGTGCTTTATTGAAAACTAGGTAACGATACAATTTTTAGCCTTTGGACACCACAAACAGAATCAATTGAATGAAATAAATTTAAGTGTGAGGCAGCCCAGAGAAAAATAAAAGCCCTGAATGAGTTTCTTGTGTAATATTTCTAGAGGTATTCGCACGCATGTGGGTTAGTCCGGGGTGAACTTTACCCTAACCTGTCCCAACCAACCCTCGGGTCAAATCGCTGAGTGAGTGGGATTCTAGAGGAATCGTTTCGCAGAGGTCTGTTCCAGATACTCTTGTTTCTTTCGCTCTTAAAACCCAACTCGGTCGTGCATCACGTGGTTTCTCGCGAGCTAACTTTTTTCTCCGCCCACAACGAGTGTCCAGTTCAAGCATCAATCACTCCCCCCCCCACCCTCCCTCTTCAGCGGGGAAGATCATGTTCGCCCCCCTCCTCCCCCCCAATCACATCCCCCAACAACCACCCCACTCTGCTCCTTGCTCTTAGTCCTCTTCGCGCAATGCCCACTCGCACTGTAGGGAGCCACTATCGCTCTCAATTAAAGGAGCACTCACCCTAAATCTTCAGGTTACCTTTCACTAAAAATTGAGCACTAGGGATGTGAATGCAGAACATATTTCCAATAGGTATTCACTGGGGACTGCAATTGGAATAGAGTATTCATTATGCTTAGTAAAATCCCGCTCAATGCATGGTGGTATTAACTATTATTTGAAGCCGCAGTGAATCAATACCAGACCTGAATGCTTAGTTACCGCTGTTCCGAGGGGTTTGTTTTGGATTTGGATAGCAACGGTAGCTATGTATTCAATCCTGATTATATGCAGCGCAGTAAATCACGTTGACCAGAATAAATTATTCATATTAAGAGTGGTATTATGAAAAGTTGCATTAATTTATGATATATTAGATTTCCACAAAGTATTTACCGCTAAAATTGCTTTCATTGTAAATAGACGTAGGAAGAAACTTAAATATCAAAATTATATTGAGCTTGATCTATAGAACAGGGCTTTATTGAAAACTAATGATACAATTTTTATGATAGTAGGAGTATAAAAAAGCATATTAATTAGTTTTTACGCTATTGAGGTTTTTCTATGAATAACGTAAAACATTTTGGCAAAGTTCTTCACCTCTTTTAGGAGTTTTAATTTTGGGTTTTGAGGTTCAATATGCGTCCTGAATTGGTGAAAATTAAAGCAAATACTAATTAGTTTATGCGTTGTTTCTTTTAGATATCACACAATGTTATGGCGTAAAATATGGCATAGAGACGATATTTTTAAGTGCAAAGGGGATTTTGTATTATTTGACAGAAGATCTCATTGCATGTAGATATTAGTTACTGAAATTGGCAATGATTCATATACTCATTTTGCATAAATATAACCATTGACGGACCCTCGAACCCGAGGTCAATGGAAAATATCAGTTTCAATAAACCCGAGGAGATAAGATTCCAGTTCAAAGGGTGAAAGAAATATGCTATTTTTGATCAAAGCATAATCTTGGATTTAAGCAGATGATGTTGTGATTGTATGATTTTAATGGAAAAACACAATATTCCTTTGACCTGGTACTGTGCTTATATTTCCATGAATTTTGATGATTTTGGCTCAAATCTGTCTGGTTTTGCAACGATAAATGGTGCACCCTTTTTCACATAAAATCATATAAAGTAGATATTATCAGTCGTTTAAAAAGCATGCAACTCGAAAAATTTGCATTACAGTGTAAAGTAGAGATATTACAAGAATACTGGGCAGAAACATTGGAGAAAAGTTTGCGTCTGAGAGCGATTTTTCGATCGCGCGTCAAGGCTGAGCTACTCGACGCGGGACCCTGAGGCCCCATTACTGCGGTCGAATTTTCAAGATTTAAAAAAAACTAATTCTTCAAAATCGTCATTTAAAGCCCGGCACACAATCATTTAATGATGATATTACCAGGATAATGGATCAATCTTAGAACTTCGGGTATTGAGGCAGAGTTAAGAGATTAAGTTGGCATGCAAAAGAGAGATTAAAATAAACATTTTCCGGGGAAGGCAAAACCGATATTCTTTTCCCCTACCCTTCCCTTACCACCCTCGCCGAGGTGGGACGTTTTTTTACGATGTCCCCGCCCCCTTTGATGTCCATGGCGCTTCGTTCCCGAATGTCCTCTTACCGTCTGGGAGCTCTTTCTCGTATCTTCCTCTCAGGGCAGGTGAGATGGCTCCCATTGTTTTTGCGGTCCAGACGCACGACTCGAAACCCACCACCTTGTTTGACCATCGCCTCCTCAACAACTCACGCCACAATATTATCACTCGTTTACGTCCGGAAGCATTTTAAAGTTTTCATTGGAAAATTTTATTCCTCTTCTTCGTGGAAGTACATTGTATTGGTCAATGAAAAAGTTTTCCCTGGTCATCCTTTGTCCCACAAGGTTATAAATACTGCGTCCCAATAAGAGAAAATTATTTTAAGCGGCTTTTATCCACGAATATAATGTACGAAAACTTATGAATGATGTTATACTAATTTATTCTGCAGGTTTTTATGTGTACCAAGTCAAGAACTCTCAATGAGTAAGCTTCACTCCGTGTTCATTGTATCAATCAGGGTTAAAATGCGAAGGCTTTCATGGGTGTTAGGTGTTGGATAAAGCTCACCCCGGACTAAGCCATAGTCGTTTGATTCTCACGTATTCGGGATAGGAGCATTTTGTTTAGTTTAACAACTTGCTTCTCGAGTATTTTTGCATTTGAGGGTGTTTTAATACTTTATCCGGGAATCGATCCCAATACCTTTCCATGAATAACCTACGTTCTACTCTCTAGGCTAACAGGCTTTGGCCCAAATTTTAGCAAGCGTTTAATGTTTCTGCTATCCCTTTAATGCTGGTCCACTAGCTATGATACTTTGATTTTTTCAAGTTAAAGTAAAGATAATTTTTCAGTCATGTTTTGCTCATGCATTCTACATATTTCTAAAATCTTGTTCTGAAATATTTTTATGTTACCAATGCAAGTTATCTCACCGTTAATTCTTTCTCCATGAGTTTCTAAAATGTCCGTTGATTTCATGAAAACAAATACCTATAACTGAGAGAAATGTGCGTTCCTGGTGAAAAGGGAGCAGATTCACTATAGAGGCTCAAGGATAAATTCAGAGTAGGAAAAATTACATGGCCACATTAACACCACAGAATTTCAAATAATAAGCATAAAAATAACCTCATAGGGAAAATTATTCTTTTAATTATGATAATCATATATTTGATGCACTTTAGTGATGGTAGATTAACAAAAATTCTTTAGCCGTAAAATTTTCCACAGTTTTTACATTTCAGTTTCTCAAGTTACAACTATTTTTATTAATTCGGATCACGATTAATTATAAAATAACAAAAAATACATTGGCTGATAACTTCAGACTTTCTTTGAGAAACCTCTCCATAGTGGAAGTAAAAAAATAAAACTTTGTAAGGTTCACTATTATTTTAATAAGGACACGACCCGGGTTTCGTAACGTAGTTGCATCTTCAGGTACACCTACACTGGCAACCACCTTGAAAAAATGATGTACATAATCCGGCTCCGGTTACGTAAAAAAAACTTCTACAGAAATACCCACTGCATATACATTGTTACATTTTTTTACGGCTAGCCACTTCAACTGATCTCTGAACGTAGGAATATGCGCACGGCAGGATAAACCAAAAAATAAATCGTCCATATGAGTTTTGTGCGCATTTGATACAATGAACTAGAGAGTGAATAAGACTGCTAACAATGACCTACAAAAAATGAGCATTCCTGATGATCCAGGCGCAGGATAATGGCAGGGGGTGAGTGGAATCCAACTTAACTCCTACAGGACTGAATGGGATGTTCTGAATGAATGGAAACGGATTTAGAAATTGAGGCAGGGGGTGGCGAAGTGCGCGGGAGAGGGGAGCGAATGGGAGGGTTATTTATGCGTCTGGAAATCCGACCTGTGGGGGGGTGGGTGGAATGGGAGGGGGGAAATGTTGGATCAGAAATAGCTCCGTCTGTGAGTGAAAGTGCTGAGCTGTGAAAGGACGGAGGGAGGCAAGGAGGAGAGGGGGGGGTCGAAGGAGGGAAGAGATCTCATTGGCCGGTTTGAAAACTCGAATTCAAATCATCGTAGGTACTTTATATTCTTGTGTACAGAGCTCAAAATACCCGATCCTTGGCTATGAGCAAATCCAAGAATGTCTGCAATGGTAGGATTTCGTGGACCAAACCTAGAATTCTCAAAAGCATCGTCCCAGCCTGAATCACAAGAGCATTGGAACTTGGAGAGGGTTTGTTTGGCTTGGTTGCTATGCTACTGCGGGAGCTTTGCCTTTCGCAGATTGGAATAAAATTTCGTTGTTATAAGGATTAATCAAGTATTAAATTCAATCAATCTTTATTTTCTTCCTCGGAAATAAACAATTAACGATCGCAATGTGTACGTTAAATAGAGCAAACGTGATTGGTTGACGACTTTTAGGTCATACTCTGGTTCAGAAATGGTGCTGTCTGTGAGTGAAAGTGCTGAGCTGTGAAAGGACGGAGGGAGGAATTGAAACTAAAATGGTACCAATATTAAGCGTAAGCGAAAGTGCAGTCGGAAGCGGACACTCTTGTTCCATCTCATTACGTACAGTTGGGAATTAAAGTGAAAACCGGCTAGAGTTTTCAACGCACGTACAACCCAGATGGTCTCAAATCATAATATTTAACAGTGAGCAATAAACGATGGAATTTGGACGACCCCTCCCGAAGCGAAATCAAGAATCCGTTGCGCGTTTGACCATCTCGAGAGAGAACACTGTAATTAGGAATCGGTCAAATATATGGATAATCACGCAATGTTGAAACATTTTCTCAGCTCAAATGACTTGGATGAGATTGCCACTTGGAAGATAAATGTACGACAGCTTTTGGAGATAAAATTTCACTATCCTCATATTAACAGCTATATAATTATTTTCACGCGTCAGGTCTTAAATATAGCGCAATGAATTATTGTATATTTACGCTCGTTGATTCCTCTTGCTCGTGGCTTAGTTGACAATGAGCCAAAGCTCTTTAAAAGAGAAATTTAAGTGTGGGGGGTTATGGGACCACGCTTGAGTAAGTTTTCATCGGAACGATGGGCGTTTATTATTATTAAAATATTCTATCGATTAGGATAGGGTTGCACGCGGTTTTTAAGAAGCATTGTGGCAGTCTCCCTCTTAAATTCATGGACTCTTCAACTCTTCAATTCGCAATGGCCTACTCCCTTTCTTATAATCTAAAAATTTTATTCTCTTCGTTCCACTTGAAGCTGGATGGCGATACTTGGTGGTACTTGGTGACAGGAAACATAATAAAACATACACTGTTGCATGTTACACAGAAGTTTACTTAACCGACCCAGGTTGCACTATGTCTAATGATTCATTACACTTTTGTGTACACTTTTTGATTCATTCACACTGTTGTACGTTCTACAGAAGTATACTTAACCGACCCAGGTTTCGACATTACACTATGTAATTTTCAAAAGTGTAATGAATCATTAGACGTAGTGCAATGTCGCAACATGGGTCGGCTAAGTATACTTCTTTAGAACGTACAACAGTGTATCTTTTAATATTATGTTTCTCTTCGTTCCTCTCCTTTTCTCTACCTCCTTCTTAAGTGTCCATGTTTCCGCACCGGAATGCGCTACATTCTATGTCAGACTCTTTTCTAGACTCTTCGCTAGGCCGATAGGGATTTGGTTTCGTTTTTCCACCGAACAATGAAGGCCTTCAATAAATGTTATCCAGGACGCAGAAGTCACGTCCCTGTAAACCATGTATGGTGCCACAGCTTTACAGCAACGTGTCACTGCAACCTACTGGGAGTTGCTGCAACGTAATTACAATGTCTTAAAAGCCTCCAAACGTCCTCCCTAGCACGTTTTGGCAACGCCTTGACAGAGTTATTGAAACGTGACTCACTGCATTATTGCAACAATCCTGCAGAATTTAATGAATAATACTCATAATTGTGCCGTTTCAAATACTTTCTTAAAATTTGAAATGGCAAGTTTCAAATATTAAGTTTCAAAACGGTTTTAAGTAACTAGCTGGAAGATAGTTAATATTTCAGACAGTCAGCTCGTAAACATTAACTCGGGCTTTTAAGTCGTTGTCATTACGTTGCAGCAACCCCCAGTAGGTTGCAGTGAGACGTAATGCTGTAACGCTGTGGCATGGTTGACATGGATGGTAAACGAATGAGTTCCAAGGAAGGGTAGTGCTACCCTTGCTATGTAGGGAGTTAAAGAGATATATGCTTCTGGTAATTGCTTATTCACTTCATAACAAAGAATCGCGTGTAAAACAACATTTTTTGAAGTCACTTTCTGCTTTCTTCGAACTTTAAAAAGTTATAAGTCCTCGAAACTATTGGAGGCATAATTATTACGTTGCAGTGACGTTGCGAAGCGGCCTGAATAATGCTGAAACCTCTGCAACCTTGCACAACCTGTCTGCAACGTTGCTGCAGCATCCTGTGTTTACTGGAGTATCACCAATGTGCATCTCCTTTCCTTTTATTTATTTTGTTAACGCTGGTGTTCTTACACCCCCGCCACACGCCTTTTAAGGCGGCTTGCGGTGTGGTATGAAGATTTAAATGCTAAATAGAGATTGTGGGGGGAGGGTGAAAATGCTGAGCTATGAATGCACGAAGCAGGCTCAACAGAAGAAGGGGTTAGGCTCCTACGCGGGCGCGAGGCCACTTAGGCTTCGTATTCCAAGAGGATTGGACACCGGGTCATGTATAAATGGGGTTGGTCACGAGGTTGGGTTTCCAAAAGGGTCGGAATACCTTATTCATCGATACATTGAGCTCAGTTCGACGTTTGCTCTGAAAATGAGGAACGGAAATTGGGAGTATAACGATGTGATTGAGATGATCGTGAGAGATTGTTATTCGGGCATTGAAGCCACTTGGAAGTCGTGCTTTTGAAAACAACGCTTCCTCAATAAATTGCAACGTGATTTTTCTCGATCACTATGGAAAATAATAATTCGGGAACGAATGGTTTTTTTACTTCGATCTCCTCCTGATTCCAGACTCTTCCGAATATGATTCCTTTCATCTTAATCTTCATCTTTTCCCGCAATACGCCTCAACAGTCGTGCAATAGGCGCATGGCAGGGGATGTTAGAAAACTAGTCTTTTACAAAAATAGAAAAAGTGCTTGTGTGATTGGTCTACTGAACTCCACATGAGATTTATTTTGGTCCCTAACTTTTCGGGGAAATGCGAATTCCTGTGCCTATCCATCAGGAAAAACATGTATTTCATTAAATGGTTTCTGTCGGACATAGAAATCCGATGGAGATCTACGATGATGATGTTCGCTGGGTCGTTTCTTCACTGGGTCGTTCACTCGGACTGGAAATCACTGGTCATTCAAAAACTTAGGAATATGGAGGGGAAGGATGAACTGCGACGGAAATAAATCCATGCGCATTCAGTGACTCTCGTAAGTTTAAAAAATGCTAATGGAAAAGGCATCCGTGATTTTTTCATGTGTTGGTTCAATTTTTTTCAATTACTCGTCCTGTTAGAAAATTTTAATGAGGGAAATGATCGCTAACTAGAGTGTAAACAGCATCAAACCACGAGAGGCAGGTCAGACAAAGGGAAGAGTAGCCTCAGAAGCGGTTACCTGTTCGGCATGATCCCGTGACGTCCCCTACTTGCACGTGAAAGGGCTTAGTCCGTCGAGTTTTTGTCACGAAGAGCTGCATAAGTGCACAACATATTGATATATATGGGGAAATGCGGTTTAATAAATTATCCAAACTCTTTTATTCCATCTACGATAGTAAAAATTGATGAACGAGCCCACATTTTTCCCATTGCTCACGTTTAACTCTCCAGTCTTCCACCACAACTCCCTAATCCCAGTCTGGTTGCAACCATTTACTCCAGGGACTGCTTGTATTAAGGGCCGGTATAATACACTTCATCTATTCCTACATGCTAAGCCACAGGCGATACATTGCCTGTAATTGTTCTCGTCGCCGCCGCAGTCATTGGACCACACGTTGCTATGCTACTGTGGACAGCTTTGTTTTCACAGAGTGGAAAAGAAATTCGTTGTAATAAGGATTACTCAAGTCTGGAATTGAATCACTCTTTGTTTTCTTACTTTTAGTGTTTGAAAGTGGCACATCAAAGTGGTAACTTCAACGACACATCACACCTGTTTTGTTTGTCGGATCGGTTATTTCACCGAGGCCTACAATTAATCCATTATTAAATGTAATTTTGCTTTCCAGTGTGCAAATTTTATCTTACTATTTAAAGTGTTTTGAATGTGTGGCATTTTCATCTCATGTGGATGCAGGGCAAGTTGCAACACAAAAAGTGCATTTAACATGTCACTGTAGTATCATCTCAGCAACTCCTCATTGCTTTTTCACCCTAACTACTTAATACCTCTTGATAGCTCAGGGTTTTCTTCAGGTCAGGTAAATTGGAGGTAACGCATTGGTTTGTAAATGGGTGAAGGAAATGTCCGTTTCACCCCGCAAGCCACTTCAATGGATGTGTAGTGGGTACTGTTAGATAGCAGCCGTTTAATAAAAAAGGAAACAAAATGCCCTTCGGAGGTATTTGACCTCTTGCATTATCTAGAAGTTCTGTGTTTCATTGTCCTGGTGAAAAATCAACCTATCCGTAGGCTAAAATATCTCTCTCATTTTACGTTCCTCTTGGACCTAGTGGCATATTAAGGTTCTGTGATGATGTTTTCCGTTTCGCTAAGAAATGTGCCTGTTTCTAATTCTTTTACATCCCTCTCCACGGGAATTTTGTTCTCTCGACAGCTGCGCAGACCACAGTTCCTATACTCCAGTTGGAAGGAAGGAATGTCTTCCGACCGAGTGGAAGGGATCGAAGATTTCAATTTGGGTGCCGTTCAAACCCTTTTGATGGCAACAACCCCTTCTGATCTCCCAAACGCCCTTTATACCCTTCCAGACACATAATCCGACCTTTGAGAATGAATGGGCACTTTTTGCTGATTTCAAATTTGATGTTAGGAGTCTCTTTGCAGAAAAAAACATGAAAAGGACTCCCTTGTCATGCACTGCCCGATTCATCCATCCATTGAGCCTTCTGACGCTAAGTTTGTGATTGATCTGCAAATGAGTAACGGAAATTAAGAATGTAACGAGGTGATTTAAATGATTCTCCGAGGGTGTAAATCGGGCGTTCAAACCATTTAACATGCATGCTATTTGAATTGACACTCTCGAAATAAATTAATATCCTCTGCTGCGATGACCTTGCCTCTTTCTTTTATTTTTTTAATTTTATCTCATGAAATATACTCAAACAAGCCTCAAATTCTTCTCACTTATATTTAACATATATATTTCTATGTAATAGAGTTATAGTACAACACTATGAGTCACTTTTTTTAAATTCCATTCATTTCCTGATGTCTTGAGTATTTTTTAAGTGGGCAATCTGACTGTGTCGTGCTATAACTTAATCTGATAGTGCAAACTACATTTAATTTATAGGGTAGGACAATTGGTATGTTAAATTAACGCCACTTTTTAGATTTGTTGGCTACTGTACATGATGGGAGGCACTTTTAGAGCTGAAATAACTTTTATGTTCGAAATTTATCGTATGATCAGAAGAAGGATATTATCTCCGACTGGCATGATCAAGATCTAAGATCTTAGTTAATTTCGCAGGTAAATGGCAGAAAACTAGTCCTATATTTCAAATAATTGATAAATTAACCATTTGTAGAGCTGTTTTCAATAAAATCGAATGTCAATTCTCTTTGAATGGGAACATATCGGATACCAAAGGTGGGTCAAAGTCATCCACATATGCAATAAAAATTACACCTTCAAGTAATCATTAATATTGTGTAATTTATGGCGGTAAAAAATTATGGACTGTTATATTTCCTAAAAGTTAATGTGCTTAAGAGTTGAATCACTGTTTACCGTTATTCTCTCAGAGATACTTCTACCTGATTCAATAGAATTTTTTAAGATGGAAGAGGGTGAAAAAGGTTCTATCACAACGTAGGGATAGAACCTTCTTCTTCTTTTTCGGACTGGTGAGACCAAGTCATCCCGATGTAGACAAAGGGACCCCAGTCAACGGAAATTGATTCCTCTCGAGCAATCGTGGAAACTAATGCTTCGGAAACGAGTGCTTTTTTTTCCTTTTCCCTCGTCCTAATGTCAGAATTCCTCCATAGCAATTTTACTTTTTCCAGACATTCAAATTCTTTTTCGGCTCATCACTCTTGAGTCTAAAGCTAGTCATTATTGGATATTTTTGCACTACAAAATTAGTTTTTAATGCATGGCTACTTTTTTGTAAATAGTACCTCTCATATTTTCATATAATAACCCTTTAAAATGAAAACTGTGTATTCAAAGCGTCGACAGATATATGACCTAAACTTTAAGAGTTTTCTACATAGTTATTTAAAATAAATATATAATAATAATAAAATAAAATTAAAATATCTTTGAAACAGTGCCTGCGACGAAGTGCAGAATCTCCAAATCACGTGTCCCTTAATGGATTGGAAATTTTCTCGTGTGTTGTAAGTTTTCCTTGTAGACAGGAAAAGAGGGCAGACGAGGCGCTCTATAAATTCCTCCTCCCAAATCCGTAGTCTCGGGGGGCAGCCACGGTGAATGTATGCGGCTCGCAGCGTCCCCTACGAATAGCGCCCTAAGTGTAAGGGGGGGGGGGGAAATGGAAATGGGGAGAATGTCAAAGTGGTGTCGAGGGTGGGGAAGAAAGACGACGCGTAAGACAACAACGGAATGAGAAGTGCCGTTGAGCGGGATAAACGCCTCTCCTAAGGGTAAGCGAGGCGCTTTCGCCAAGTGGCCCTGGGAACAGGGGTCGACGCTCTCTTTATTAGCTGACCCTGTTGCGGCTGATATCCTGGGAGCGCGAGTGGGTCTTATTTGTAAGGGAAGGAACTGGAGATGGTGGTCCAGTGGGGCGTGAGGGAAAACAATGTGGTTCCCGAGGAAGAAGATCCCAAAATCCGTGGGGATGCCATCTCTCGCTTGCTTCGGCGATTCCGAAGAGAACACGTCGAGCGAAGACCTCTCCGCCTGTCAACTGCGGCGCCGTCAAACCTTCGAAATCATATCCGATCCACTTGTCTCCACTGCTCCCATCCAATGTTCAGCATCCTCAAAGTGACGAAATCTCTATTGGAATGTCACTCTTTTCCACAGATACAGAGAGTCCCAACAATCACGAGTCAATATTTAATACATTATTTTTGGAACCATAATTTTTGCGATTTTCATGAGTTTCGGCACACTTAAGAGATAAGGTTGATTTTCTATTGATTATACACCAAATTTCACCCTTTGAACTTTTTACCCCATTATTTGGGTTTAAACACAATATTTGATTTTTCCGCATTGGGTTCCAATGCTAAAAAATCCAAGGCAGAGGAAAGTCTGAATCTAATGGTGAAAATGCCATTTCGAAGGTGTTGGTCATGAAAATAATAACAACACAACGGCTTTAACTAGCAATACTTCCAGCCGTGGCACTTGATAGGTCATTGGGGTGGTCACTATCGAGGTCTGAGGGAACGAGGGAATTGTGGCTAGCAAAGTGTCGCACCACATATTTTGAAGGGTGCCCCTAGTCAACGTCTCTGTCCATATACCCGTATTATCAATTTGTTGACCTTCAGGGGTAATTCGTGGGTCCACTACCACTGCGGTTTCGTATGTGCTGTAACTCTCTCGGGTCCGACGGAGAACGCAGAGGGAACGCGAGGAAGGGAATTAAGGAATTAGTAACAAATTCCCAAACAAAACAAAAAGTAGGTTGTGTAAAAAAACATTTGACGTGGAGGAGGAGGCCGATCCATTGCCAGCAAATATTTATCATTGGCGAAACTTGGCATAAGTTGTCATGCAAGAATTCGCAATTCAAATGAAATAGCAACGCTGATCTAGTTAAGTAGCTTTGAATTTCGAACTCAAAATCACCATTTGTTCTAACCATCACGGGTTAATACAGAAATATGCTGCGGTTGAAATCAGAGAGAAATGATCGATTTTTCAACCAAAATCAGGATTTTCATGCAGATGCTCGAGGCAAAAGATTATCGGTTGAGAAAGCTCATTATCCATATATGTATCCATCTGGTCCCATCTTGCTATCCTAGACTAATGTGACAAAGGAAAAATGGAAACCAGAATCGCTACACTGAATCCAATTTTTAGCATTAGGACCACCACGAAGAGCCTGTCATAGGACATGAAGGCAACTTATAATAAATTTGATTGTTAAGTATAATATATAATAAATTTGATTGTTTGAAGTATTTTCCGAGCAATAATGCACGATGTTTTCGACTTTCATGACGATCGGATGAATGGTGTTGAAATGCATTGAGGATCAAATAAGCAGGTATAAATACATTCGATTTATACACATAAATAATGATTTTGAATGAATAGGCCACTTGAATAACCTATTATTTGTGATCACATGATCACACTCGGCGATGAAGTCGCGAAATTATATGGAAACTTGATGCTTGTACGTGGTGGTGGTCTGTTATTGATAAAATTCGTGAAATTAATAAAGTACATCGGAAAGCTGCGATGTTTGCCAAAAACTCTTAAGAGCGAGCAGAAATAGTTATATAGCGTCTGCACGAATCAGGCCGGAAGCCGTAAAAGACTCGGGTCTACGTGCTAGCCTCAGGTTGCTTGGAACAGATATCTTTCGAAGTTACATGGAAAATATATTCATGGAACCTCACTCTATTTCTTCGTCCGATGGAAATGATAAATTAAAAGAGATAGCCTTCCGAAAGGCACATGAATTCGTTTTCCCCACGAACTGTAAATGACTTTAATTCATGCTACATGGTCCAGCATTACCTTTTATTTATTTTGTTTTTTTATTGCTAACGGCTGGTGTCCTAACAATACCCTTCACACGGGCTTACGAGGTAGTATGTAGAAGATCAGCGGACTTCTCAAATATAGCTTATGAGAAAGTAATCATGGAAGTGAAGGTTCACACGAGAACCCATGATATTTGAAAAAAATAGTAATTTTTAACGAATTTTATGAGAATTGAGGCCAAGGTATTGATCAAACAAAAGATATTATTTTTATCATTTTTTCTATTTTCAGTACGGCTCACGCACTTTATCTGCGCTGGAGTAATTTTGTTTCAAACGATGAATATCCCATCCGCAAAAAGACCGTTTCCGTCCGTCTTAATGGGGACACATCATTAAATCTTTCCCATTCATGCTGTGCGATGACATTTCAGTTGCTTTCCTCTTTGACCTTTCGATGGCACTTGCCCTCTCTATCCGCCCAGTTCCTTTTTATTCTCTCCGTCGGAGGCCATTCATCCCTTCATTCATACACTCGCGCTCCCTCCAGTCCCTTTGAATCCGCGCGCATTAAGCCGAGACTAAGTCTGTCCGCTCCGTTCCCATTTTTTCGCTCCCTTCCACACGTTTCCACACACGTCCCCGACTCGCAGTCATTCTTTCCCTCCCATTCACGCGAATACCTTCTTTCCATTGATCAACCCACCTTTCACGCACAGATTTCATCTCAAAAGTCCTTATCCAATTCCCCTCGACCTTGGAGGAGACAGTGAATTCTGACCATTTTTGCTTCATTTATCGTAATATAACGCAGTTTTATGCTCCACGCTTATTTTTAATGTTAACTGACCCCGATTTTGTCAGCTCAGTGCCATTTTCGAGGTGCAATACCTTGTGTTGGTCGGGATTAAGTACGTGTACAATGTACATCAGTAAAAGTGTGAAAAAGTCGAGGTCACTTCTCCTCCGTCCCACAGCCTTTGGCCCTAGAACCAATCCGCCCCCTCACCCTAGTTGATTATACACAAGTCCACGAACAACAGTAGGAGGGCAGAACACCTTGGGAACACGCATCAAATCACTGCATTACCGTCGGAGTGGAGGCAAATGGCGATAGGAGATGAGTATGATTTCGGCTGGAACACACGTTTTATAAATAAGTCGAGGGAGAGAAAAACACGAGAACATTCCGCAAAAAAAAAGGGTTCGAAAGAAGTGCTACGTTTGAGAGAGAAAAACGAATTTAATAACGAGAGTAAAATAGTTGTGAAAATGATACATTCATGGAGATGTAGAGAAATAAATGTATCCACTGAGCAAATGAACAATGCTGAGAAGATGTATGTAAAATGAAACCCAAACAATATCGGGAAAAGTGAATCAAGTCTTTTATCTACGTAAGCATCCCGATATCCGAAAACTTTAGACTCGTGCAAAAAAAATTTTACTTCCTGGTGATTGAATTGTTGCATTTAAAATGATTATTATTGTATCGCGTTCGGCCTCAATTGAGCCCTCCTCCGTCCACTCCTCTTTAGCCATCAATTCATCCCCACGTCCCCTCTCCCATTCCATCCCCGTGCGCATTCAACCATGCCTTTGTCTGTTTCTCCTCTTCCCATCCTCCTCCCACGCCCATCCCAGCACACGCATCCAACTCGCTCTCGTTCTTTCCCTCTCATTTTCCTCCCGAGGCATCCTCGCAGCGCCCACCCGCACCTTTCTCCAGGCTTCATTCAACTCCTCCTCCCATACCTATCGAACCATCCTCGCTTCATTCTTCTTAATGGATTACAGTTTTATAATACACGGTTAATGTTCACCAACCCAGGTTTTGGCGACTCAGTGCCATTTTCTAGGTTCTAATTGATAGGCTCTGCAGCTGGTTTCGAATCTTGCCGTCGTTGAATGTTGTTGATCTTTGTGGCGAAGTTTTGCTAAGCAGATAATCAAAAGAATGGATAAAATGCTATCATAGACAATTTTAACGTTAATTGTGCAGCGAGACTGTGAAATTGTTGATTTAAAAGGTTAATTGTTAATTTTACAGTGCTAAAATATTGCCAGAGAGGCCGATAACATTGGCCTTGACCGGTATTTTTAAGACGATTTTTTTGCTAATTTGATAAGTAATTCATTGAAATTGTTATTAATGAAATTAATGCTATCGTAGTCAATATTAACATAATGGCAAAGCATATCGTAGTAAGCAATTAAAACTTTAAAAAATGGACATAAACCGGGTATGTTTTCCAGGAACCGGTGTAATTATGATGATCTTTTGCTCATTAGATTAATAACTAAGACTGGATGCTTAAAAAGGCAAGATTAGCATTCAAGTAAAACAAGTCGTCATATGCAATTTTTAATTTAGCATATGTGATAATGTGCTTAAAAAGGAGCAGGAACAGAGAACCGATGTATTTTTAAATAATTTCATTAATCACTAGTGAAAACCTGCAAATATTACTGTAATATTTGTGTTAGTATTTTGTGCAATCATTTAAAATTCGATCGTTGATATTGGTGTTGATGGTTTTCTTTTCCTATTTAAACGTTCCAGGGGACAGCATGCCCTAGAACTCTAAGAAACATGTACCATATGATGCCACTAAGCATCCTTGCGTGATAGATGCTCGCTATGTTGATTAGGTTTAGTCCGTTAGGAGACCATCCCATATATTTCTGCAGTTTTTTCTTCTCTTCATAGCGCGGAGATGACAGTAAAACATATCCTTCAGCTCCATCAATGATTCGTATCCACCTGCATCCAATCGATATGATTCGGGAATGGAATGGAATGATCGAACAATTTGGTGTTCCGAAAGAAAAAAAAACCCAATGGATCTCTCGCTGTGTCCACTATTCAGAATCAAAAGAGTTTTTATTCCATTTGCGAAAATGTTTAGGCAATCCATCAAAATTACTGAAAGGACGTCCACACGGTATCTAGCCGATGACAGCATTCGTTCTGGAAAATACCACGGGCTATTTGCTTCCATAGATCCTCTCTACCATGCGTCAACATTCATTCAGCCTTTGAACCTTCAACCGCTTACTGAAGCATATTAATCCAAAGCAGCAATGCATTTAACGTTCATGTTTTCCTCTCAACTCACGGGGTTTGAACTGCTGAATTAGGAAGTAGATTGAATGGTTGATAATATTTTTACCGGAAATACTCTCGATTGTGCCTCCAAAGATTTTTTGAATAGTTACATGCTATGATCTAAATTTAATATAGTATATTTATCTTTCTTAACGTGTTAATGTGTATTAATATATTTCAGGCAAGAAATTTTAGAAATAATGCACTTCAGGAATGAAATGGTAATAGTAATTACAAATAATAATAATAGTAATTAGTAATAGTAATCACTTTGGGGAATTCCATTTATTATAACATTATATTATATTTTACAATCCACTCTGGTCAAAGAAAATACTTGCATGATCTGGATTTCAATGCTGGAGCATCATGATCAGGTGCCATATTTCAAATGACAAGCTATCGCGATCTTTTTTTACATTAGCAACACGGATGGGAGGGAGGGGGAATGAAAAGGAATTTGCCAAGGCTGGGTAAAGATAGAGGTAGGAGGAGGAGAGGGAGGTTTTGGGGTTGGTTTAAGGTCAGCCATGGTGAGCTTTTGGGGTTCGGGTATAGGTGGCGGTGAGTGTGGGGATGGGTTCAAATATTCTGAGATGGGAGAAGCTCTGTCAAGGATTTTAGGATGAAGGAGGAAGCAGGAAAGATGTATTCATTTGAGACCGTACATCTTGGTTGCGCTACCTTTTTAAAACTTTCCAGTTGCTCTAAGGAGTCTAACTCACGTCTTTAATCCCTTAAAGCAAATATTTTAACTAAAAGTATTAATATAATAATAATAATAATAAAGGCTGACGTGGGATACACACCATTGAATTTTGGAGAGAACCAAAATTGGATCCAAATACCAGACCTAAACCAACAAAAGCAGGAATGGAAGTCTAAAATCTTGCATGGAAAGTTCCCAACAGTCATACAGGAGGATTGGGTTGACAGAAACGCATCTCTGAAATGGCTCCAAGATGGCTATTTATACCCGGAGACTGAAGGGTTTGTGATGGCAATTGAAGACAGAGTTATACGAACTCACAACTATGAAAAAAATTGAAATTGCAGTTAAATGTAGAAAATGTGGGAAAACGGGTGAATCCATAGAACACATAACCTCGGGGTGCCCAGCTCTTGCTGGTAATAACTATCTCAATAGGCACAACCAGTTGGCCAAAATTATCCACCAAAACCTAGCAACTACCTATGGACTTTTAAAAAATACTCCACCATATTACAAATACCATCCACCCGCCGTACTAGAGACAGATACACACATTTTTCACTGGAACAGACCGATACTTACACATAAAACCATATATTACAATAGGCCTGATATTTTATTGATCCACAAATTACAGCAAAGAGCAAACATAGACTATGTAACAGTGCCACTAAATCACAATGTTGAGTCTACGGAAAGAGAGAAAACACAAAAATATCAGAATTTGGCCGGTGAAATAAAAAATATTTGGAAGTTGAAAGACGTCAGCATTCACCCACTGATAATCTCTGCAGAGGGATTCCTGTCTAAAAGATTCAAAAAAGAAGTCGAAGACCAGGGAATTAAAAAACAACTGATTAACCTCGGGCAAAAAGCTGTTTTACTACAGGCCTGCCAGATCGTGAGAAGATTCCTGGGTCGGGCATGATCGGACAGTGTAGGATAGGGTGAATTCTCTTCCTTAACATCCGAGCCTAATCCTAATTTACCCTAAGGATAGGTGAATATCACCGTCTGGTATAACCAGCTGAGAAAGTGCATGAACTAATAATAACAATAATTAAATTCAGAGAACCCTTTTAAAGAAAAATTATATCGTTATGTTTGTAATTTTAGCAAATAATGGATTGGTTAACAAAAGGAAAACTAAATAATCAATTACTTAATAAATCAATTAATTGATTAAATATTTGGCATAAAAACATAAATATTATAAACTCTCAAGTATCAATCTCGAATCGAATGCTTCAAATATTACTTAAATTGCTACACACCATTTTACGTACTGTTAAGTTAACTAACGCGTAGAAGTTAATATAATATATTTCAATAAATTATTTATTGGAATTGGAAAAAAGAAATTTGTCAAAAATACCTGCATCATATCGTCATCTCCACAAAACATATTATATACCAAGGGGTAAATCCGCCCTGAAAAGTTTTCAGTTTAACACGGATTCCGAACCCGGATCTCCAGATAGCCGGTCATGTATGTTAACCAGTTACGCCACCATGTCATTTTCATGCAAAAAGAATATCGGACTTCGTTTATCAAACAAAGTTCTGGCGTCTCAAGCCGTGCTCAAGCCCACTCAGCTTGTGATTCTCAGATCTCAGTCACGCGTAGGGGTGGAAATATTCTCACCTAAAAAATAAAATTTCACCCCTTCCATGTATAAAAAGGGTGTAATTCTTCATGAAAAATATTTGGCTTGGCCAGGATGTGAACAGGGATTTCCCGATTTATTCATGTTCAATTTGCACCCGTGAACGTGATTGCGAACAAAATCACTTTTTTCGCGCACTGTTCCACAAAAAAACGTTCGAAATTTTAAATAAAATAGGAGTGTCGATATCTAAGAACGGCCAATCAATCATGGTTAGACAGAGTGCCGAAGATGAACGGCGGAAGGCACTGGATTGAGAGGAGCGGAGGCAATCTCTCAACAAATGCTTCTTCTTTCCCAGCGAATCAATCGCGTGAACTTTTCTCGGGTTTCCATCCGTCCGAGCAATTCCATACCCGTTGACGTTTCGATTACCAACTCGGTCGTTATTATCCTCAAGACCTCCGCATGTCTGCTAATCGAAACGTTGATGGAGATGGAGTTACGCAGCCGGTTGGACACTCGAGAAAAGTTCACTTAAGCGGCTGGAATGAGAGGAACGGTTTAAATTTGTCAATACATAAATTGTGATTTAAAAAACCGAAATAATTATCTCGCCTCACATTAGTATTGCTTGTTAAGCATAGCTTCTGTAGGCTATAGCAAGGGGCGAAATGATTTCCGAAGGGCGGTGACGTGGTCATGGAGGCCACAAAAGGCAAATCCTACCCTTAAAATCCGAGATAAAACATTTAGATAAGCATGAAGTTGAACAAAGGAGTTCAATTTAAAATTTAAATAATGTGTTTTCAGTTCACCTTATGGCTGAGTAAACATGTCCACAATTTAATTATGTCTATCTCAAAAGCCAATTGTGTTTCAACGTTAATAAAATCTATGGTTTCCATCTTTTCTTAGATGAAGAGCAACTTATTCTGCACATTAGAATCTTAACTTTTGAGAGGTCTCGCTCACAAGACAATGGTTCACGACACGGTTAGCGGACATCCATCATACTTGCATGCTTGCAACGGCCCTCACAGGACCTCAGGGCCAAGCGGTTAATCCCTCCCGCCCCTTTTATGTCCAATCCACCCCTGGTTATGGCCACCCTTTAAAAAATACTTTTCGTGATGTTGGACCCAGTTTTTTTATATTTTCAATCCCTCTCAAGCTAATAAAATTCACGGCCGCCGGTGGAAGTGATATTCTGTTGGCAGAGACATTTCGCCGATAAATTTCGCCCTTCCCTCGGCAACAATGGCTCCATCTTCTTTAATTGGACACCCTATCATCTCACACATCCCCTTTAGAATTTTCATGGTGTTCCGCGCTCAAACTTCGCCCCAACTCAGTCTGGCTCGTGGTTCCCAACTCACTAGGCTATCCATCCCGTTAAATATCCTCTGATGAGAAAGAGGTCGTCTTCCGTGCCGCGACCAAGTAACTTATAAACTAGAGATAGGATCGTGGGGATAATACAAATTCCGGAGTGCCGCGGAAAGTGAAGTATTCGCAATAATTACTTGAGACTTTCCAGGGCGGGAGGACAATCTCGCCGGGGCCCGAAGGCCCACGACGACCTTTGTGAGCCCTTTCAGCACCTTTCATTCTCCGCTGACCCTTCAAGCACGTGAACAGTAGAATAAAAAACTTCCTAGGCTCTTCTTCTCGCACTCATGACGGTATAAAATTGTAATTATTAAGATACATCACCAAGGATGCGGGTCCCATCCCGCTCCCTTTTCACTGTAGCTTTCACATTTTGACTAATATACATTTGTATTTAAGGACCGTAATATTTTAATGTTGACAAAATGGCATTGTTGACATGTTTGTTCGGACGTCAGAAGAACTGGAATGTTAATTGATTTGTATTCTACATTCAGTTATGTTTTTTTATAATTCATGGATCTTCCCGATGGAGCTATTTGACCACGCTGCCGCTCCTGATTAGATAATATTTAATATGGCGAGAAAGTCTTGCTTTCTGTGCTTTGTAAAAATTGAAATTAATATTCGGGTTAAATTTTAGCGACATTAGGGCTTTGTATTATACATACCTATACCACGATCCGTCCACCATTGGTAGCAATCCTCTCGAGTAACTAATCGTCGAGTGTATATTGCATGATCTGCATTGCATCGCAATAATTATTTTCATATACCTTGGCTTGGGCTAATTTCGGGGTATCACAAAAGTTACTCGTTTGTAGGATATGAAGGAATTCCATGTGAATTTTAATATGCGGTCATCTTGCCATGGAATTTTGTGAGTATTACGTGACTCAGAGTTTGAATTCGTGCTCTCTATGTCCTCAAAGACTCTCTTTTGGACCTCGGCTTCCGCAATTCTCTGAAAATGCAAATTCAAGTCTCAGTCACCGTTATAATTTAAGAATAATGCTGGAGAACTACCAATAGAATTGATGGCATAATATTCTGTCCATAGAGGCACGCTACATGAATTAATCTGTGGAGAGTAACCTCTTCGCTAATTTGAAATGGAGTGTGCCTTTCATGCACGCAGTGGTTATTCAGAACGCTCCACCCACGGGTATTACCGAGATCGCAGACACGAATGCTTTCGAGGTCATTTCGAAAATTGTCCCTTCATTTTGCCTCTATGACACGATATGATTCTGCAATTCTTTTTTTTTGCGATTGCTTTCGGTTTCAGGATTAACAACTGACCACTGAGCTGGACAAAAACTCGGAGAGGATGTATGATTGAAATGGGTTTACTCGTCAAGGGAGATTGACACAGCTTGTGACTCAAGAATGACATCTCGTAATTAATGTAACCATAGAAGAAGTATCCCCAGATTCCGAATGCGTTTCGTGATGCCATTGTGAGGAAAACATTGAAGGATACTAATTCATCTCCACTTCTTTCTTTGTGAAAAAGTTGATGACAATTTTAGCTTAACCTTGATAAGTTGTAAATTAATAAAAATAAATCTGTAATTATATTCTTTGCTCACGTAATTTTAATTAAAAATTGCTACTTGCAATGTATCCATAGCCATAGAATCCTACAGCGTTCCAATTCGAACTTCTTCAAGTTCTATCGAGACATCAATCGATTCGTATGCTCTTCGAAATGCATCGTAGTCGCTGTCCTTACGTGCCTGGTGACTGTTATGGCACTCAGCATGGACGGGAAAACCCAAATACAGACCGAATAACTTAGTTAAGGGTACACTAGGGTACAAAATGGCAGCAGGAGTGAAGTACTTGAAGTTTAGGGGAAATAACATTCTTGAAGAAACGAGGGGGTATCGACGGATGAAGAAAATGGCTGCGATGGTAAAATGGCAGGAGTAGGAGTGGGAATTCATAGAGCACATTCCCTATTACATTAGATGATAAGTAACGCAGGGAATGGAAGGAAAGGCAGCAGCTGTCTCCTAGTAACAAAGCTGGGAGTTCCACAATAGTTTACGGTTAGGAGTTGCTACTTTTATCTGCATGACACATTATGTGAGTAAAGAGCTTTGAATAGTGCTTTCCTGTTGCTGAAAATCAAATGCATGTACAGTGTGCACCTTTCATTAATTTTTTTATTTTAAATCGGAAACTCTTTCTTTCAGGAAACATTCTTTTCATAATGCCGTCTGCTAGAATTATGAGTTTACTATTTATATGGTCACTATTAAAGTGGAATCCTTTTTACTCGAAAGTGGCTGATCAAAATTGTATGGGTGGTAGTTGAACCATAGTTGTTCGTGAGAAGATAGAGCTGGAATTATTCTCGGAACTTTGTAAAATATGTGATGAAAATTTTTCATAAAACTCTCTAGTTAAAATAATAATAATTAAAATTAGTTATGAGATCGTTTGATGCATTTTCATTATATTTTTAGGCACTGAAGGCCGTAGTTGAGAAGGAGAACTTTGTAAATACCTTACGAAAGGTTTCGTTACCTAATTTCTCTTTCAATGAAAACTTAAATTTTTGATCTGAGGCAACTTCAACTTTTTCATCCTTCGAAATCTATCGTGAAGGAATAATATGCTGTGATTCGTAAATTTTCATCATGATTGCGTCAATATTAACGATGAATATAGTGGAAATTTTTATTAAGCATGCAAGTTAGCCTCTAAAGTAAGCAAGCAGCTAGCTATTATTCCTTATTTGAAGCCGAAGCGCGAATTTTAAACGTTGTCCGCTCGAGCACTATGTTTTAATGCTTTAAATTGTACCGAATCAGAACCGAAATGACAAAAAAGCCCGATAGCACTTTGAAAAACCGATACTGTAATTACAAAGGTGCGTCACATTCTGAGGGATTGTGATTCAGTGACCGTCCCAAGGAATGAAGCAAGAAGCTCACGGAGCCTTAGAAATCGCCCTCGATACTCCTCCAAGCACTCTTAAACGAATACTTTCCTTTTTAGAAGAAATTCCACTTTCAAAACATGAGGTCCTGTATTTTAGCATGACGATTAGGTATTCAATTTTTCATTCGTGTAGCAAATAAAGTGAAATAAACTTTTCACAAAGGTTTTGTTTATCAATTTCTTACTCAACTCAAACAAGTAAGCGGTGTGCAATTATTATACCCATCTCACTCCCTGGACCCAAAATGCCACCACAACTTCCTTGGCAAAATGATGAACTGTTTCCTAACTGTAGCCGTTGAATACAATATATCTTTAAGCATAAGTTTATGACTGTTTACGATGCGCCCTGCGGGGGCAGTAACTAATCCCCTTAATGTGTGTGCCTGCACGGGAAGGGAACGCCTATTCTCCTCGCCTCCTCGTCATAAAATACGGTCATTCAATCAGCCCTGGTGATAACTCTCCCTTTTCTCGTTCTTTTTCCATGGCGCCACTCTCGCCCTCGCGTCGCCATCGTGCCGCTCGGCTGTCCGTGAACGACGCGTCGGCCTGCAGCCAGAAGATCAGCTCGGAAGAGAGCAGCATCGCGGAGGTGTTGCAGTGGTACAACTCGGTGAACGCCGCCACCCTCGACCACATGACCAATCACATCAAGGAGGCGGACAACAGCGGAGTGTGGAGGTTGGACCCGAAACTAATCATGCACGATCAACTCCCCATCCTGAATGGAAAAGAGAGGGCGATTATTCAGAATGTATTCACAGAGTGCGCGCGTGTAGCCGTGCTCTGGCCCATACAAGCGTCCGTTAATTTCAAAATTCAGGCGTAATTTAGCTGAAATCTGAAACACTGAATTTATGAGTGTTACAAAAACCAACATTGCGATACAAATGTTTTTCCAGTCGGCCCTTAAAGGTGGTATCAACCACCTCGTATTTACACGGGTCTACAAAAGTCTCCGCTCGCATCGCAGACGGAGGAACGACCCCAATGCTACGGAGAAATGAGTCATAGTTGGAGCTGTTGACCGGAATTCGTATCCATGATGATATGTTTGATAAGAGTATTCTGCCGATTAAATTAGTTGACAAAGTATTTAAGAAGTATTCCGGCAGTTTCCAGAGGGAAGTTCATACCTTCATGGACTTCCCTCTCCCATCCGCATTAAGGCCTACTCACTTTCATTATGATACTCTAAAAATCCTTATCTCTTCCTTCCTTTCCCTCGTTTACCCAAAATTCTACCCTCCAACACTGTTTTCAACATCCCCTCCCCGCTAAGTATTCGCTCCATCCAAACCTTCTGTCTCCTCCGTATCTCATATAGAAGCTGCCTCTCCTCACCCACCATATCCAGCTCTTCGTCGTTCCTCTTCCTCTTCATCCACTTCACCTCCTCCATTCTTCTCCACACCCATATTTCAAACCCCTATCTTCTCTCGTCCTCCTTTCTTGTTGCCCTTATTTCCGCAGCATAAAGCGCTTAACTCCAGTGTCATGATATAATCTATCAAATTTAAAACTTTTCAATACTATTCCTAGTTATTTCAAATACTTAATAGCAAATTCTGAAAAAAAAGGATCGCTTGGCACTTTTGGCTACAATTGGTGACACATATTTAGCTTCACGAGGACGGGCTGGGTTCTTAATATTATTGTCGAGGATTCTACTGTCGGCAATTTCATGTTTCGTCGTCTATCGCGCATTCAAATGGACGCACAGATATTCGACATTTCAACATAGAGCTATTATTATCTCATGGGAAATAAACCATTGTAGGGGATATCAGCTATAAGTTATTGTATAACCTTTTGATTGCGTAACTTTTCAATACCACCTATCCTCGCGAGTTCAGAGGACCTATTGCAAAAATTGGGAGAGACAACCTATTCAGGCGGGGTTCGAATCCGCGGCCTTCAGTATCGGTAGCTTTACCCCGCCGCCATTGAAAACAACCATTTGGTTGTTCCCCGTCATTTCCAAGGTTGTAAATTTCCAAGGTTGGGGTTTAGTCTAAATTTTCAGCCTTTACTTGCTGTATTAACGCATTCTTTCTACAACTACGATATTTTTAAATCTAATAATCGTTCATGAAATACTTTTCAACTCGGGAAGATATATTTTCACACAATTTTTAAAAACTTGGCGTTTTGAAACCCTTCCCATTCGCTGCTGCTGCTACTATCGTAGAATGAACGCCTTGCACTAGTGAATAATCCTCCATCATTTGGTTTAACTGCGAAGGATACAGGAACGCTGGAATCATGATTTTTTTCGACAGTAATAACATTATATTCCAACATTTTACGCATGAAAGCTGCCGAAGAGATAGATTGCACATTTTAATCAGAAAATTTCCCTCCTATGCATTTCGCATCATGAAATTTTAATTACGGAAATGGCTTTAGTCTTCTATTCGTACTTTATGCGTAAGTCACCCCTGGAATGGTGTCATTTTTTCAAGTCATTTTAGGAGACTGAAAAATTTAGTAAAATACCAAAAAATAATCACAGAAATCAGGTCTAGATTTAGAATATAAGGCAAATATTTTCAAGATAAAACAGCTCAACGAGGCCATCAGGGATTCGAAACTTGGGCCGTTCTCTAAAAACTTTTTTTTAATTAAGTTAATTTCATTAATAAAGCCAATTTATTTCACCCAGTAGTATTTGAGTATATTCTCTCAATTTAAAATAAAAGTGAAGAAATATTTTTAGTCGAGATTAATGCTGAAATATCGAGGGTGAAGCATCTGATGCCGATTCAATGCTCGTTTCTCCTGACTTTTGTCCTCATAAGTTGTATTTGTTTTAGTTGTGATATTGTTCGAATGGAGACTTAAAAATATGACACAATTTTTGAAATATATAAATTGAAGTTTGTTGAAGCTGGTGTAATGTACTTAACAAAGAATATTGTAGGAAAATAAGCATGTACGATTTTTCATTTTCAGATTTCCATTGGATTTTCTTAGAAAGCTTTTCTATTGGCTTTTTCCATTTCTTCTCCCGAAAAATGATTTGACGAAATTATGACAGAATATTTTTTAAAGAAAATAGTATTTTATATGTTTCATCGGCCAATCGTGGAGTACTCTTGGTATCGACCCATTATTACTTTCAGGGATACAATCTCATACCTAACCAAAGCCACATGCATGAGAAACAGCCTGAGATCTAGTGTGGAAGTATTTCTGAAATAATAGCTGACTTGTTAGTCAAAATTTAATTGCAACAACTCACCATTGCCTTTCAATGATTTATCATAAACCAAAGTAATGTAATGCTGCATAAATATTCAAGGGAAGGAAATATTTGCCGTTGCCGTAAATATTTGACTTTGCCGTTTCAATTTGCTAGGTGTGAGAGTGTGAATTCCTTGAAAATGTTTAGTAAAAATCTCTCTTATTTACGGAATAGTTTGCTCTGTTCATTCTGTGACCTTATACTTTAACTAAGTTTGACTGTAATCCACCAATTTCGAAGGAATAACCACTATAATTCAAAGCTTGCACGGTTCAATTATGACTATTGTTTTGTTCCTGTGAAATGCACTGGCAAAATCGTCATCAAAATATCTAATGGTACAGTATAAATATTATACTATTTATGTTTTTCTCCTGTCAGGTATCTGATCGCATTCAAAAACCTTCTTAGAAGCATAGAAAATGGTGGAATATCCATGGTTTATGGGATAAATTTCTTCGGTCGAGGTAAACTGCAGCGGGCCAACTACATTCAATACGTTAAGCATGACGCACTGAGCGCTGATCTCTTGAATGGGGCATTGAATTTCGTCCCATCTCTGCAGACTGCATACCAAAAGCTCAAAGTATCCATGAAGGAGAATTTCACCGAAGTTGAAAACAGGTATGTGCATCTTAATCTCCATTTAAAAAAATACTCGCTGAAATAATCACTATTAATAACGATGAATTAGAATTCCGTGTATTGATATGAAAATAGATTTTTAGGCAAAAGTAAATATTTCGTTCACAATCTCGGGTTAGTGTATCTTTCCTTATTGCGAGTATATTTCCTGAATTTTAATTTCAGGAGACAGGAAATTCTGAGCAACAAAGAGCGGGAGCCAAATGTTAGCGACGCCATCAGTTACTTTGACTCCATGGTGAGCTACGTGAATGAACTTCGTGAACTTCAAGTGAGCCTTAGAAAGAGAATAAGGTATGCATGTCCTTCACTTGTTTAATCCATGGAATATATTGGTGTACGACAAAGACATCGCTCACGTATTTTAATGATGTTAGTGTCTGGTACCGTAATGCGTCATTTGCAGGAAAATTCGAACACTCGTCCACTAATCAAATCATGTATTTTCTGGAAACCTGGTTTACTAGTCCAAATTGACTGACATGGCTGTGGATCAGAAACGATCGCTCGCTATTAAAGCCAGCTGTTTTTTCAACGAAGAATATCGTGATTAAATAAACATTTTCCTCTTGCGATACATCCTCAGCCATTGGTTCCCATTTAAAGTTAAACTGGTCAAATTTGATAAAGTATAGAACGAAGATATGCGACGCCCCCTTTATGCAATCTCTATTATTATTGCTGTAAATAAAATTATTGTAATATTTGATGGCAATAATTATACTACTGTTTCTATAACTTATGCTTTTATTCGTGTGTAATTTGAGTATCATTTTCTCAACCTGAGAAGTCATTTATGGGAGAGATCACTTTCTTCCGTTTTATTTTTTAAACCTAGAGCCCATTGGCCCAGGTTCTTATGAAGCCATTCTTTCATTCACTCATTCACGCCCTCAATCGATTCCTACTTCCTTCAAAGTACTTCTCGGACACTGTCCACTCCCGCTGCTCGAACCCAGCAGTCAACTTCGGCTATTGAATAAGGCTTAATTTTCGTCATTTATTGTACATAATTTCTAAAAAATGTCTCCAAACATCGCAATCATTCAGATAGGTTTAGTAATGTTCATTCTGTGAGTAAAACACAGGAATCAGTTCATTTTATGCAGGCGTTGCAGTTATTCAATTTTACTGATGCATTAATTACTTATGGTGTTTCAACTGAATAAGCTTCGCGGTGGATGAGCTTAGTTGAAGAGCGTTGGTGACGAAATGTGAAGAGATCACTCATTGGAATGCCACTTATTTATATTTTTTGCAATATTTATACCCTGCAAAGGCATGGGTCAAGCTACGAAGGATACAATGATATCTGACTTAGACATAAGCAATTATCAAACTCATTTACATTACCCCTTGAATCTATTTTTAATTGTGGAAACTTAGGTAGCTATTTGATACTTGATACCATTATCCGTGTCGGCCTATTTCCAAAGACTCTTCGTCGCTGCTTGAAGTAGTGGGGATATTAAGACAACTGGCCGTCCTCGGTGGCGTTGGGGTGGTCCCTCTCCAGGGCATGGATGTTTGCATCGTGCTTTGTTAATCATCCATAGTAAAGGCCTCTGTGTGTTGTTTACAAGTTGGAAAATAAATAAATAAACGATAAAATGTGTGAAAATACATTCATTATGCTTATAAATATTTAAAATTCAGCAATATCATGCGTAGCTTTTACTTATTACAGGTTAATAAATGCTCAACTTCAGGAGCGATATATTGTTACTAGTATTGATTTGTGCGAGGGGAGTTCAATGCACAATGCAACACCTTATTTCTGAAACTGAGATTGCTTTATTCAGCATTCAAATAGACCCTGTTATTCCCCAATACTTTAGCTAAACATCACTATTTTTCAACGTAATCTCGATTCAATGGTATGGCTTGACGCCACGTTGAAGGAGGGCCTGTTTGCCTGCACGCAACCATTCCACTGGTCGGGGCCAACGTCGCACTTCATTGATAACTTCTTCATCATATCCCAATAGCGGCGATGATGAATCACGCGTTGCTCCACGACTCACGGTGCTATCGTCTACTGCCAGATCACTGTAGACATGCTGCAAGCGCCTATGTATGTGTGAGACACCCGCCAAAAGAAACTCAATCACTGCCTTCGTTAAAACTTTCGCGGGTACTCGTCATGTTGAATAAAAACTTTTGGGCTATGTCGCCGCGTCAATTATTGGGTGGCCCCAACGTTTCCCGACCGACGCTGGTCGCTTTCTCAAGGGATTCTGAAGAGTTGGGAATTTAAATTTTTATATATAGGTATCTGTGTCAGGTGGTGGGGGAAAGTAGCGGGAGGTTGGAGGAGTGGGATGTTGAACAATTTCAAAAGGGACACCGGCATTAAATTTAGCCGTTCTTGGACACCCGTTGTAAGAAAAAACAATCAACAACCCACTCCTCCAAATTCATCTTCATAAGAATTTAAATTCCCAACTCTTCAGAATCCCTTGAGAAAGCGACCAGCGTCGGTCGGGAAACGTTGGGGCCTCCCAAGACTCGGCGACATAGCCCAAAAGTTTTTATTCAACATCAGTCTCTGCCGTTGTTTGGAACGCACCTTCGTCATTTTAAAAACTCCGTGCAGCGCGGTCACCAATTGGAAGTCAATTCAACTACACGAGACGAAGCGAAAATGTTTGAAAATGTTCCTCAAGAAATTCCAAGTGTGGGTGAATCGTAGTTGGAGGTCGGTAAAAATATTTTCTGCAATTCCCTGATGGTAAATCGATTATGATTGTTGTTGTTTTTCTTATTATTAATCTTTCAGCTCCCAGTGCTTTGCTTTCATATATTCTTATTGGACTTCTTATTTTTATAATCTCTCGTTGTGGCTAGTATGAGAAAGTGATACTTTTGAGCGCCTTGGAAAAGCATACAGCATTTCATTCACGCTATGCGTGGTGTCTAACTTCCAGGATGTCACAGAATTCACACAAGAATGCCCTCCAGTGGGAGATGGATCGTATGAGGCAGAGCTTTGAAGGAAATGGCCTTGCGAAAGATACCAGGCTTTAACCGTTTCCTTTCCCAGTGGGCCTCTGTTCTTTTAGTTAATGTCAGGTATATTTCGGCAGTATTGTGTTGTCAGCTTCTCAGGGACTTGAAAATTCAAATATGTAACGCTCTAGTTCAAACCACAGAATCTTTTCAATCATTCTTGTTTTTCATACTATTGTTCAAAGTCGCCTGGAGGAGGCATCATAAACTCCCATAACTACAGAATAATCGAATATTCCTTACTCAGAGTGCCAACTGCCTACATCTCAAGAGAATACATCTTGCTAGGAAACAAAAACAGAACGAATGAATGAAAAAATTCCTTATTTTCTTTCTAGTTCTTTTTAATTGGTCTAACTTATTGTATTCCATATTGAATTGCTAGCAATGAAGAAGCAATCGGCGTAGCTATCCTGGCACTAATCCCTGTGGTTTCTCCGATAATTATTATCCTTATTGGAAAATTTTCCTCTGCAGTGGCGTAACCAGGAATATGCTTTGGGGCATCTGGGGGGCGACCCCCAGGCCAGGCTATGGGAAAATTTTTGAAAACTGGCATACCTAGAAATAAATTTTACACTATCTTGACACTAAAATTTTGTGTTTCACTCATAATTCTGCGGGAAATCATCACATAAAGGAAAAAATTAGTACACTTTAAAATTTTCTGAGGCTTTGGGGGGGATCTATCCCCTTATTTCCCCCCCCCCCCCAATTTTTATGCCACTGTTATGTCCTCTGAATAGGATATTCCTAGCTAATAAGCATATAATTGGCTGATATAATGTATAAAAGGATAGTCAATATTACTGTATCTGTATTTCAGGCCCTTATTCCTTCCGTGTGCGTGTGGGCTACCTTTCACTGTGAAAAGAAATCTTCTTAGTCCTAAAATTAGCTCCTCCTCACTAAAATCGTAAAAAGTACTCCTTGTAGTTGGAAATTAATTTTAGATTTCTCAGTATTTTTGCATGCCATTTTTTGCATGTACATATGCATTGCATTTTGTAGGGTCTCGTGAGGTAGGTTATGCAATATGAGGTCTACAGGTAATGCCAACTTGGAGATTGATGGGTGGCCAATATAGGGGTAGCCCATGTTGGGCTCATGTTAGCTACGCATGGGCTTGCCAATATTGGCTATATCCATAGGTTCTCATGTCATTGCCAACTTAAAGCCAATATGGGGTGCCAATGATTAGCCAACATTGGCCAATATTTGCTAGAAGGAATGAGGGAACTTAATGGCTTTATCAATGTTCTAGATAAATAATAATGGGTGATTGGAATTATGATCTATCTTTCTATTTTTGGGCAGCATTTAATGAGGAAAGCAGCTCATAGAGATGACCTCTTTACCTGATCTATTTTGCATGATTTCATATGCATACATTTGTCTTATTTTTAACATGTATGAACTCATGCATAAATATTTTAAAAAATTATTTTTCATTAATATTTGTGAGAAATAGTTGGTAATTGTGCTCATCAATACGAAATGTCTTAACTCCTAATCACATTTTTTGTTTTCTCTTTATTTATTACTGCATATTTTTCAGAATATGAGTTTTTAAGAGATCTAAAACACTCATGTACATGGAGTTGTGAATATAAAGTTGAAATATGTAAACATTGTTTCCTATCAATCGCTTTATATTTCATTATCAGGGATTACGTGAATGACATTCTCCGGAAGGCCAACAATGAAGAAGCAATCGGAGTAGCTATCCTGGCACTAGTCCTTGTGGTTTCTCCGATAATTATTATCCTTGTAAGGAATGCTGTTGCAACTATACAAGTGAGTGGATAGTTATTGAATTTAAAATGTTGTACATACATATCGATGGCTAAGTTCCAACAACACATATATCAGAAATCACATATTCGGCCGGTTTGAGACAGGTATCTTAGACAAAGTGTAGCAACATTAAAAAATAAAATACAAGCAAAAAACAACTCTTTATTTGAAAATAAATGCTTCTTTTTCAGTTTTATGACCTTTTGGTTTTTAATTTCAGTGTATAAGTAAAAAAATTAATGGTTTTTTTCTCTCCTGAAAAGTTGCTATTTTTGAGATATGTGTTGTTAGAACTCGATATGCACTGTAGTCCTGTTGATGATTGTAGTTTGACAAAAATGACTTAAGTGTTCCAAAAACTTCTTCCATTTTTCAACCCTAAATAGAAAAATAAACTAAAAAATTTTGTGATATACTAATGAAAGTTGTAGTTTACTGATATATAATTCAACTTTTTGGTCACATATTTTCCCTCAACAGAGTACCAGGGAATAAAAATGCATCTAATAACCATATGCTACTTCTTTTTCTATAATTACAAAACATTTAAATATTACTGAAGGTGTTACTTAAATATGAGGGTGAAAGTAATTTCTGATTATTAATGTGCAATTTTTTAGTGGGTATTGGTGTAAGGTAGGAAACCTTTATGGTATTAAGATGAAATGCTTGGAGGATGAGTACACGATTAGTTAATATGCTGGATGCTGTAAATAACTCAGTGATGAGAGCAAGATTGCTATTGCTCATTTGCAGATTCAAATATGTTTATCATCTCGTATGGAAGTCATTGCAGATAAATAATCTGAAGTGCATAATTTTGCTTTTCATTATTTGTTATTCAAAATGTGAGACTGCCTGATCGCTGCTTGAGTGTTGTGTGGAGGACATTTCAAGCGCAACACTCTGTCCGTCGGATGGGACGTTAAGCCGTGGTCCCCTTGTCGCCTTTCGTTAAGAGCAGGCTAACGCCGACGCCGGGTTTCTCTCCACCCTTCCTTCCATACCCTTCCCTCATGGCGCAAATGACCTCAGCTGTCGGTCGCCTCCTCCAAATACCATACCTTATTCAAAATGTTAGTGGTATTAATCACTCTAACTTTGTCCTCACCTCAGATGTATGCTGCCAGTCTAGTTGCTAAGGCCAGTGAACTTCGAGAAGAGAAGCAAAAAAGTGATTCCTTGTTATTTCAAATGTTACCTCCCAGTGTCGCCCAACAGCTGAAGCAGACGCGGCAGGTAAGGCATAATAATAATGCACAAGCATTATGATAAAAGGCTTAGCCAATTAAATAAGTGAGCACATCAAGTTGACATGTTAAAAATAATATACATTTTATATTTCAAAATCCAAATGTTATAACAGGATCATTAAAAGCTCCCATGCAAATCATGAATCCTCATCAGCATCATCATCATAAGTCAACAATCCTAAGATTGGTTTGACACAGCTCTCCAATTCTCTCTCCTATCCGCTAACCTTTTCATAGCAACGTATTTCTTCTCTTTAATGTCCTTTACAACCCTTTGTCCTATGTAACTCATTCGGAGCCATCCCTTACCCTTCTTCCCCTCCACCTGTCCTTCTGTGATTGTTTTCATTAGCCCATCATGCCTCATAATGTGGCCAACTAAGCTGTCCCATCTTCTGTTTAAGGTTTTTAGAGGGCTTCTCTTTTCTCCCACTCTTCTTAGCACTTCCCCGTCACTTACACAGTCAATCCATTTTATTATCAATCTTACCAAGCAGTTATATTTTTCAAAACATTTGGTATTATTATTATTTTTTATGAACTTTGTTGAAAAACTTCAACCCGGTTGAGTTCCTTATTAGTCTTGTATTTTTTACATTTCTTCAGGTCTGATTTTGGGTTTTTCACCTTTTAAAATTACCATTCCTATTTCTGGTATGATGGTTGATATTGGTTTTGAGTGTAATTTCTTTGTCCTTGAGTTTTCCATTTTTGATTTACTATTAGTATGGGATTCCTATGGAAATTTTAGACTCCCTTGTAATTGCCATGGTTTCTGTATTCGATAATAATCCATTCCTGTAGTCTTCAATGATTTGTGGTAAATTTTATCCTTATTTCAGGCATTCTAATTTTATTCTCAAAGATATTGATTCTTTACCATTCCATTATTGTTACCAAAGGTTCCATTTCCCTTTAAATTATGTCATAGGAAGCTAGCTTGCACTGTCAAGTTTTTATGCTATTTCTGACTCTAGTGTTTTCTATCCGAAACATTCTGTTTATTTTTATCTAATTTGAATATTTTATTTATCACCTAGAAACTGTTTGAGAATTTCTCAACCCTTAAGCAGTGTGGAAATATGTACATATTTATTGGCATCTGCAATAACATCATGCTAGCATGCTAGAACCATTCTTCCTTCTTTGAATATTTCCTCGTGCAGTGGAAGACCTGTGATCTTGCTGCTACCGCTGAAGACTTAATGATGTGGCTATTAATTGAGTAGCACTATTGCTTATTCCATTATTCCATACTACATAGTTTTCAATTGAGGTTGTATCTTATGATTTCCCCAAGATTTTTAAAATGTAAGGTAAAATTTTGATATCAAGTAGAAAACAATTTTCAAACTATTGCCTCTAATCTAAATGAAAAATTTCTCCAAGGTCATACTTAACATAAGTCTTTGAGCACATGTATCATTCTATGTCTTCGTTTGCAGGTCCCAGCAGAATTCTATGAATCGGTGACTGTCTACTTCAGTGATATTGTTGGCTTCACGGAAATTGCAGCGGAGAGCACACCCCTTGAAGTTGTGACGTTCCTCAACTCCATATACAAGCTCTTTGATGCAAGAATCGAGAGATATGACGTCTACAAAGTGGAGACCATTGGAGACTCATATATGGTTGCTTCAGGACTCCCTGTAAAGAATGGTATGGTGATGTATTCGTCCTTGTGATGATTTTGTTCTCCTTTTTCAAGGTGAATAAAATTAAACTCTCTATATTCCATTTAAATGAGCTGGTCTGTAAGAATTTTATCCTCTCATCAGTCTGTGCTCATGAAGTGGTTAGTGGGAAAAATTTAGGAAGGAGCTGAGGAAGGAATTGAAATAGAATATTCCTACATGAAAAGTTCCTGGAAATGAAACATATTCCCACCAACTGTTTTCGACAATAGGACGCACAGTTTTTCCATAAAAAATGAATTGCCTAAATAGAAACTGCAACATTCATTGCCACTTCCCTACTGATACAAAGGAGAAAAGATTAAACTTGCCTGCATGAGAATTATCCCATTATTCCCTAGACTCCATGTAGGGCTTTTACCTTCGGTTATTTCGTATTTTACGGTTTATTTTGGCCTAATTAAGATTAATTTTCAGAAAAAAATAATTATATTCATCATAGTATGTGATTTGCATAATGTTGTGTTTACGCAATGCTGGGAAAACTCCGGTAAATAAAAACAAAAAAGAGCTTTTCAAAACTTAGGTAGCATATTTTATTTTTCATCATCTTTTCTGATGTAATTCAATAATATTCTGCTTGGAATTAAACGTAGCACTTTTAACAATATAACTTATCTTTGACTTGCACACTCAAAATCCTCGCCGGGAATTATAAGTATGCCTGCAGATGAAATGCATTATTCTCCCTTGACGGGCATACTGGGGAATGCCATTTTTCCTAGGGTGCCCTGCATGTCGGCACCGATTTTTATGCCAAATGTCATTAGCAATTCTATTGGAAAAATTCCAAACTGAATGGAATTTTGGTATAATCTGTTGAGAAAAGGTCCAACTTTAAAAAATGTATTACCTACTTTGTGTAGTTGAGAATTATTGGAGAGCTGTCGATATTTATTTAATTCATCAAACCGAATCCGCGTCATACATTGCCTCACAATTGTGACAGACATCTCATTTTGGCTTGTCCAGTGCAACTTAGTGCGCGGTAATATATGATACCCCGACAACATTAAGATTCCAATTATTTTTTTTAAATCTGCCTTACACTGAGTAAATGTATGGTTATTTATCTCCTCAGCGTAGTAATTTGATTAGCTCAAAATAAATTCAAGTAATTTTCCACTGAGAAATGAGTGACAGATCTCAATTGGTTCGGCCTCCATACTGAGTAATGAGTGTTTCTATTGCTTTTTTCACGCAGAAATTTGGGACTACTACGGAGGTAGATTCTATTTTTTCACATTTAGATGAACCATTTTGTTCTCTACATCTTTTACCTAGGTGTGCGCGTTTAATGGACAATTTTTCTTTAGATACTACTTGAGTAAACTGTGCCTTGCAGCACCTCATACATATTTGAAATACTGAGAATATGTAATCCCCATTGTAGTTCCAAAATTTATAAAATATTATACATCGCCTCTCCTGTTAATTTACATTCTTCAGTTACCTTCTTGATGCTACTTCTTAAGTATTCGTCTGAGGCGTAGAAATAACGGGTAAAATTTTCTTCACTTTTATATCTGAATGAAACCCCTGGATGAATTATTTTGCAAAATGCTGAGAAGAAACTACTGCTATAATTACTGGATGAGAGATAAAGATGCATTTCAGAGGACTATTTAACTGATACGAACCCAACTGAAGCTAGATTATTTGCTTTACATCACCTAAGCGATAGAAGAAATAATAGGTAACTCAGGATTGCACGGAGAAAATTCCAAAGAGCGACTAGAGGAACACTCCACCTTCCATCTCAATCCTGCTTCAACTGATACGTTTCTCACCGTCTCATTCTACCGTCTCTGAAGCTGAATGCATCTGAAGCTGAATTTAATGTCTATGAAGTAATAGTTCCACTCAACGACATGGGAATCACAATGCCCTGTATCGGTTCCACGTGTGCGCACAACAGTTCGACTCCACGAAGTACCTGAGTGTTCAATGTAAAATTCGTACAGATGGCCATCTTGGATTTCAAAATGCCATTCACCCTTTACTTTGTAAACTCTCAACCTGTGAGTGCCAAAAATGCAGCTAAACTGCCTCCAAAAGACTACGTTGTCGATTGAAGCCATACTGACGAGTTTCGTTTTGAGAAAAGCCCTCTCGTCTACCAGAGAATTCCCATCGTTGCGTAAACGCAACATTAATTACAACAACCATATTTATACCAGTAACGACGAAAGTTCATTACAAAAATAAACACGATGAATAAAGAAACTTAGAACTAAGAGAAAACATTACCTCTTGTAAGATTACTCAATAAATCATGGTAAATAGTCATTTACAATTTGTAGTACTTCAGCGCTTCGAAAATGGCAAATTTCGAAGTAAAATAATAATTATTATTTTAATGAAAAATTTTACAAAAATAACTGAATAAGAACGGAAGGTACTTCAGAAATTCAGAAAACCTGAGAAAAAATTATCCTGACGCAAAGGTTTTTCCTAATAATTACGATTCAATAATGTTGCGTTTACGCAACGCTGGGGATTAATGGGTGAACCACACCATGTAGGCAAGGACTTGGTACACTGTGGATCAGACAGAAGACTGATAGGGGTGCCAGGATACTTCTAAAATGTTTCCTCTTTACAACTTATTATAAAAAATGATTTTTACCTATCTGCCGTGACGTTAGTGTCACTTTGCTGAGATTGGCAGTGGAAGATGGAGCAGTAGAAATAGGGTGAGTCTGTTTGCTTTGTTGTGGGAAGACGCCCTTTTTCCATGGGAAAGAATCTTCCCCCTTCAGTCACTACGAATGTGCCGACGGATACGCACATATGTGGGTCACTAGGATCTTTTAGCACATTATAAATGTGTTATTGACTTTATTTTTTTACTATTAACATTTAATGTATGATATTCCACGAGATATTTATGTACACATGTTAGGTGTATTCTATTTGCTCTGCAATTGAATATAACTTTTTAGTTTTTAAAGTTAGAAACAATTAATTTATTATTCATCAAAAATTATTTGTTAAATAAGTATATTTTATTTAAATGCCACCTCATCTACTTATCTACTTCCCTCGTAAAAAACATCTCATACCCCAATTCCTAATTTGACCAGATCTAATTTTACCGAATATGTACAACTAATTCACCTAAAATTCAGCAAACTCTTTAATACAGCGACACTCAAATCCAGATGGAGGTGCATTTAAGGTGATCAACTGTAATGCTGGAGTGGAGTGGATGGGTTTTTAAATTATTTTCATGAGTAAATCAAAATGAGTGAATATTGATTTTCATTTCCAATAGGTAAGATTATACTTTTTAAAAGATGAGCATCTAAAATCTTGTTAATAGATGCCATTTTCTCTTGAATTGTACCCAACTAGCACATTATAAGTCATTCAGACAAGGTGAAAGGAATAATTAAGGAAGGCGCTGATCAAGTAAGCTTGCTATGGGTTTCTTACGGCCAGGCCGACAAACGTCCAGAGTAATGACAAAATGGATGCCAAACTTTCAGCAATTCCGTAGATGTTGTTTTATTCCATCGTTTTAGAGTATTCATTAAGGGATTTATGTACAAGAATAATTTTTCCATTCTTGGCACTTCTATAATATGAGTAGGAATAACATCATATGGCCATAATTTGAAAATCATTCACATTTATGAACTGATGGCGAAACGGCGGTTGTAAGAAAGACACATAATTTCACAAGAATAGCAACATAGAAGAACATAAAAATTCAAAAAAGGAATCTCTAATATACATATTGTATGCATCGGGTTATCAAGCCATAAATTAAAATTTCATAAATGTTATATTGTGTGGACCTTGAATAATTTCAGTTTTTCACGCACATACCAGCCAAGTTTTTCTACATAATTGGATTTTAAAGTGGTAACTACGCCACACCCTTTTATCAGTTGCTGTGGTGTAGTGGTTAGAGTTCAGAGCATCAGATGTGTACGTTGTATTTTCGCTTCTCCCTGATGTTATTTTTTTTTCTTCCGCCGCAAGGATAAAGTACTTGTATTATGCTTTACATCTTCACTAGCCAGTCGCTTGCAGTTGTTAATTTTTTCTATTTATGGGAAAATCTGTTATTAGTTGTTAAGCCCTTATAAAGACTCGCTTAATTTCACCGGTAGCCTTTAAGTCCATGCTGGGATGAGCCGCGTAGCATGTGTAGTACGCTGTTCAGCTGCCTTTAGCACTCCAGCAGAAGTGACTCACATTCCCTGAGGATATTTGATGGCATTCCTTACCCATTCTTCCCTAACATCTTACCCTTGCCTTATATAAGCCCCTTAGCTTAAAATAAGCTGCTTATCAATTTTTTTCCGCAAGAAAACCATAAGAAATGGTTAACTCTCTTATTTTGTGCTATCTGGGTATTTGCCCATATGTAGGTAATAAGAGCTATGGTATTGAGACTGCATGCATTGATTGCATTGCAATTGCATGTCATCTCTCCATCCCACTTTCAAAATGTTTCCCATTGTTATTCATTCCTTAAAATCCCTTCACTCTTCATTTGCCCTCATCACACTCAGTCGTGTTTGAAGTGTCATTTGCTGTGGTAACTACCAAATAACTCCGATACTAAGCAGACATCAGGTTTGAAAAATATATTAGGCCTCTTCTCTGTTTGTGAGCCTTTTAAGCTTTATTTTGAATGTGAACTGCATGCTTGTTCTATCAGATCTATCTTACTTTTTGTGCAGTACTTATTAGAACAAACTCTTGTTTGGATTACTTAAAAGCTTACTTGGCAATTGGAATCACTGAGCTGCAAATTTTAAACCATTTCAAACTCATTTAGGCGAATGGCCTACACTAAATTCATCCACCTGTTGAAATAAACCTTGCTCTACGTAACGGTCACTTAAGGAGAATATTGTAGATGTGATTTTATGTCTAATATGTTGGATGAGTGAATCAATTGCATTTGAATATGTTGCAATGGAATATTTCATAAAAGAGCTAAGTTTAACAACCTTGGAATAAGTGGATAGAAAATTAGATAAGGCTTCTGAATTAACTATATTTCTAACCGCTAGGAAAGAATCACATGGGTGCAAGTATGCTAATGCCAATGATGGGAAATGAATGTGAAAGGGGGAAGATGATTGGCCCCCAAGACATACAAAGAAGGCTCGCCTTTGAATGGGAATTACCCTCAATCCATTGCCTCTGCACCCCTTTTCACCTTTCTTATTCCTTGCCCTTCAATCACTTCTTCCCAACTACTTCTCTCCTACCTTTTCCTCTCCCCTGGTGATCAGTGCAATCTTTAACTTTGCCATCAAGTTGGGAAAGTTAACAAAAGATCAACTGATTAACATTTACTTTCGTAAAAATTAACTGACTCAAATTAAAAGTTACTCTTCTGATAGAGTAAGAGATGAAATTTAGTTTTAAAGAAGTTACTTTTATGTTCAAAGTTAGATTGCCAGTTACTTTTTTAAAAAATCATGTAATTAATCCTCCTATTTCTGCCTGCTGGGTTGGAAAATACTAAATGAGCCCTCTAGGTCTTCATTTATTGTTCCGTCTCTTCTTCTGCGAGTGCATTCTGAAATTATTAGTATCACTACCCCATACCTTGCTGACGAAGGTATGCCACTGAGTGCGTTAACTGACACATTTTACAGATATGTACTTTACTTCAAATGAGCCCCTTCTCCCCATTTAGCAGCCCTAGGTTTTTGATGACACTCTATATCATGTTCAACACTCTGATTTGGATGACATGATATTGCCAAGGAGGTATTCATGCCGCAGCTCATATTATCTTCCATTGGTCATGAGTATTCTCATGTGAGGGGTGTGTTCCGAAACTTGCATAGCCAATCCCCTCAACCCTACTTTTGTTTGGATATATTCATCTGCCTTTCCCTTGGGCTACAAGCTTGTCCTGGTGGAAAGGCTTGCACATTCCTATGACCCCTAGAGCTGCACTGGCGGGATTAATTCGCAATTATTCCTGGTAGGGCCGCCCATGCCAGATAGGTCGAAGGGTAGGAGCCAGACGAAAGGTAGTCCACGTGATGGTGTCACGTGAAAAACACTGTTGGAATGGAAGTGGGAAACCCTACCAACTATCTCTTCCCTGAAAACATGTAGTACAACCAAATGAGCCTTGGAATCTCATCGACCAGGACCTGTCTGCAAAGGGTGGGTGTCGGGCACGGCAGAGAGGTAGGCAAGGTCCTCAGGGTCGTCAATATGCGAATTCTTTGCAGAGACTTATCATCATCATTATCATCATCAGTAGCAGCAGCAATGAAGAAGGAAGAAAAGAAGACCAAGAAGATGGAGAAGAATAAGTCGGCTATAAATGTAGGGACGTGGAATGTGAGGACAATGATGCGGGCGGGGAAGTTAGAAAATATAAAAGGGAAATGGATAAAGGGAGAATAGATATCTTAGGATTATGCGAGGTGAGGTGGAGGGATGGGGGGTACTATTGGAGTGATGGGTATAGAGTAATATGTAGTGGTGGGGAGGAAAGCCAGCGAGGGGTAGCTTTAGTATTGAACGGGAAGATGGGTAAGCGTGTGGAAGGCATAGACCAGGTAAGCGATAGAATTCAGGAGGTAGAAATTGAGGCGCGACCCACCAATCTTGTGGTGGTCCAAGTTTACATGCCCACTAGCAATCATAGGGAGGAGGATGTAGATGAGGTTATGAACAGCTCAAGGAAATACTTAGAGACACACCGGGTAAGAAAAATCTGGTAGTGATTGGGGACTGGAACGCTTCTGTTGGGGAATGGAGGGACGGAAACGAAATAAGAGAATTTGGATTAGGAATTCGGAACGACAGGAATGAGAAAGCAGGAGAATTTTTCTGGAGAAACAAGTTATTCAACACAAACACGTGGTTCAATCATCATAAGGGGCGAAGGTACACATGGAAAAGTTCATCGGATGTGGGGAAATATCAAATAGACTACATTATGGCAAGACAGAGGTTTAGGAATAGTGTTAAAAACTCGTACCTATATTATTATTAATATAACCTAATATTTAGGTTATATTAATAATAATAATCTAGGTATTATTATTAATAATATAACCTAAATATTATATTAATAATAATATACCTATATATTATAATCTGGAGGGCCAGATCATTTTTTTTTAGGATTTCTCCCTGTTTCCCGCTCTGTAAGAGGTATTCCATTTCCATCCTATCACTCCTATGTGGGAGGCATTTCCCTTATGAGGGAGGTATCCGCAACTGGGGACAAGCCCTCTAATAGTTATAAGCTCCCCAGAGGAAAAAAATGAAGAATAATGAAAGGAAAAGAGTAAAAGTATCAATTTTGTTTTTTGAAAAAATTTCCTGTTTTTATAGCTTAAAAACTGAGGGCAATTAATGATTGATTATTTTTTTAAAACAACACAGGTAGTAGCGAAATAGGTTAGCAAGCATTGTCTGGTAATGAAATTTGGCCTGAGATATAAGACTCAATGCGAAGCACCCGATCGCATGCCCTCGCCATATTTGAGAGCTTTGTGAGCCAGTTTAGACAGATGGACTGACGGCAGGTGTATCCTGGGAAGCAGGCAACCAGCACGTGTCCGAGGTGGCGACCATGGCCCTGGACCTGCTGGCTGGGTCCACGGCCCTCCGCGTCCCTCATCGCAGGGCCGCCGTCGTCGAGAAGTCTGACTCGGAGGATGGCGGGGGCTCCAAACTGCAGATCAGGAGCGGCATCCACACGGGACCCGTCGTTGCGGGCATCGTCGGCTCCAAGATGCCCAGGTACTGCCTCTTTGGAGACACAGTCAACACAGCATCTCGCATGGAGACCACGGGGGAACGTGAGTATGCAGCCAGGCCGTTTTCATTATTAATTATTTATAATCTACACTCCTGATTATCCGGGCTAATGATGGGGAGATACGCCACGAATAATCGAATAAAACACGGATAACCCAAACTTTCGCTTAAATGTCTTGCAACATTCATAATTTACGTAAAACAAAAAATATATTATTATTAATGCAGTTATTCTGTAATTTACTAGTGCTTCCCGAACTCATTGAGAGCTTTATTTGCCAGTTCGTGATCTTTTTAGCGGCTATAACATGGTTGTACTCAGGAATAGGAAATAGCTAGGAATTAAGGCTGGAGGGGGTTTAGGTGCAACTAATACCGGGGTGTGTGGGGGGTATAGTATACCCACCAAGATAAGCGGTAGGTGCGAGATTAATAAATTGCGGAATTTTAAAGATATATGGTTCAAAATATATAGTTTTACTGCTTTCTGAGGGATATTTTATTCATCCTTACACTATTCTAATAGTAATATCAATCCTTTTAAGTGAAACGGGTTAAACTTAAAAATTTCTCTGAGCTCTGGGGGGGTTTATCCCCCAAACCCCCTCCCTCGCTGTGCCACTGGTTGTACTCGCGTTGTTCATACTCAGTGAAGGCCTGGTTTCGAAAAACACACATCCGTGGCTGTGCGATCACGGATACGGAAAAGTGGTTCGCACGAATTCTTCAAAACCACTGCTCGACGTCGGAAAATACGCTGTCAAGGACCACGCCACGTAGTCGCGTCTCGCACAAGTTGCCCGGGCTGCAACTGCTGCGGGACGCGTATCCGTGATCACGGAGTGGAGAGCGGAGGCTTGGGAAACAGGAACACGGTGCCCCCGTGAATGCAGCTAGCGCGTGATCGCTTCCTTTTGCGAAGGGGATTCTTACAAAAATAATAAGCCCGGTGTATCGTAGTATTAATGCAGTAATTCTGATGATTGTGCGTCCGATTTCATTTTTTTATAATGATCGCAGAAAAAATTGAGCGAGAGGGAAAAATGATGCACGGATAATCCGCAATCCGGATAAACCACAGCCGGATAATTGGGAGTACGCTGTACTTCCTTTATTGGGTGCAATGGTCGGTGAAGTAGTCAGACGATTAGGCATTAAAGTAAGGGTTTGGAGGTACTTCTGGATGGTTTGATGGCATTAGTTAAACACTGCAAGAAATTTAATATGGAGAAAAAATACAAAAATATGAAAGCCCTGCAGTTTTTTAAAGCTTCAAGACTAAATAAATTAAGATTAGGGTCTCAATTTTGAACAAACTGAGCAATATAGGTAACAGTACATATGTAGTAGTCTCTGGTGTGACTTGGAAGTTGGATATGATCCCATATCTGTGAATAACAGTGTGTTTGTGCCTGGGTTAGTACCTAATGATGGTGTTCCGCAAGAAAACCATAGATGATGATAATATAAATTATTGGAAGGAAAACTGCACTGCAGTAGGAATATTGAGAGGAGAATGGCGTTGGCAAAGGAAGACTGAATGAATAGGAAAGTGTTATCGAGAGGATCTTTTCACAAAAGTGTAAAGAAAAGGCTGACGAATAGTCTGATAAAAGCATAGTTCTGCTTGGAGTGGAAACGTGCATGTAGAGAAAAGGGGATGAGGATAGAGAGGTTGCATTCAAGATCGCTGTGGGAATGGCGGAGAATTGAGAAGGTGAAATTGCCTCGGTGGGAAAGGAACAAGGAAGTGCTTGACATGGTGGGGGAACGATGAAAATTTGATAAGAACAGGACATATTTCTTAACTCATTATATCCCAAGCATGGAAATAGGCGAAAAATTCCAATTTTTTTCTACTGTAGCATTGAAGCAGACTCAAATAAAGGAAAAAGTCAGTTACAATAACAGTATTGCTTTTGAAAAATTGTATACATGCAACTGTGGAAGTTATCTGTTGCCTTTGAGCGGGAACCTCTTTCTTCTTTGAGGAAGTGTTTCATTTTTAGACATTAACCCTCTCCTGCCAGCGCCTACAATTAGATAACGTTTTCCGTGCTACGAGTAGCATGAGAATGTTTGAAACATCACTGTGCAGAGCCCTTTTTTGTGTGAGTTACCCTGGTATTTCTGTCCCTCGGATTTGGGACCCAACTCAACAGTGCCCATCCCTTACCCTGGCCCCTGGACTACACCCTCTAACCCTATCTTTGCACAAATCGATGGCCAACTTATTGCATTACCAGTGTTTTTTCAACCAAATATTGCATTTGATTTTCAATAATTTACTCTTATAAAAGAATTACTAACATTTTTTCAAGCATTTTGGAATTTCAAACAGATTTCTAGCATTAATAACAACAAAGTTAGAGAATGCAAGGTACCAAGACCAAGGTACAAGTCCAGAAGTTGGTTACCTATTTTTAATGCTAAAATTTCTTTTAAATATGTATTGCTTATGCACAGAATAAAATGAAGAATTGATTTCAAAGTATAAAATAATTTTAGTATTGAACAAAATGTATCGCTGCAAAACCCATTGGTGATGTAACCACTTTGCAACGGATTCTAACAGTGAGGATAATCATAAATGAATGGGAGGGTTGGCCTTAATTGCTGAGGAGTGGCCCTAAGGTTTCGCTGAGCTGGGTCAATTGCATTGAAAAATCCATGACAGCTATACCTGCAGGTCATGCTCATGAGACCTAACATCGATGTTAGGTCTCGTGAGGGTCGTATGAAAGGCGTATGAAAATGCTCATCGGCTCCACCGAACATTTGGTGCAAAAGGGTTAAAGGCATTTTTACGATACAGAGTGTACAAAAATCACAAGTACATCATTCATTGAACATCATTTAATTCATTTTATATGGAGGAGCAATCACGTCTTGAAAATGAATATTGCACTTATAACACACGTAAATGTCTGACTGCTGCAAATACTGCATCTTTGTCACAAATTTCTTTCATGGTGAACAATAATGAGGCCAACTTTGACTTTCCAAATTGCATATCTGGATTACTATTACATAGTTATGTTGTTCGAATATCATATGTAGCACTTTCCAGGTGCCTATGTAATAGCAGCACCTTCACCAGTTTTTTATCTCCAGAGGACATAACACTGCTTGCGATCAAAAATAAATCTGATTTAAAGTCACTCAGGTTCTAATCTTTCATGCATTTGCCTTAGAAATATCAAGGCCATTTGCAATTTAAGGCCACCAGCACTTATTGCTGCTAATTATTACCCTATAATTAGCAATTGCATTGTCACCTAAATCAACTCCTCAGAAACCATTCTATAATATGACTCTATAGAGGCTAACGGTGTTTAATTGAGGAGTGATTTCATGTTTTTTCTCTTTAAAATTGATGCCGTTTCACATTGCCAAATGGATTTGATCTACCTTGTTCTGTTTCAACTGCTATACAGACTAATCATAGTAGCATACAAAGAATAGTTCATTCCTTGAGCTCAATATGTGATCCCAGTGAGAAATGGGTGGTGGAGTCCACGTGGAACCCACGTGGAATCCACGTTGAGTGGTGGATATTTGGTGGTGGTGGATATTGAGTGGTTGGACCCACGTGGAATCCACGTTGATTTCAAGTGGATTTGTGGTGATTAGCATAAAATGGTAAACAGAATTTCTAATTTGTGGAACTTAACTCTCTGGTGTGACATTGCGTCATTTATTATCATCCTGAAACCACGCTAGTTATGTGAAAATGTATCGCACATTCTATTTTTATTAATTCGTGGAAAGGCAGCCATGAGAGCACATGAAAAATCGTAGACACATATATAGAAGGTTTAGATATAGAGTGGTTGAGGTTTTAATGGTTTTAGGACAGCACCTACTGCTGTTTTAATTTTTCCACCAAATTTCCACGTGGGTTCCACGTTGATTCCACGACCAAAAACACGTGGTATCCACGTTACATTTCCACGTGGGTTCCACGTGGATTCCACCACCCATTTCTCACTGGGATAATATGACCCTTTCTTCTCTTTGATCAGTTTCTTAAGATTTCAAAGAGGGCAAAAAGTAATTTGGTTCTTTCGAACAGTGCCAGTATCACCAATTCCAACAAAAGAGCCAATAAAGAATGGCTAGCACAAAAATTTGAAAAAGTGATTTCCTTGATTTTCAATGACAATTACATCCCAGATGGCACAGAATCATCCGTATCTAATTCGTATGCAGATAGTATCCATTGACGAAAAGCGACGAAGCGGTAGTCAATGGATAGTATCTGCATACGAATTAGATACGGAGGATTCTGTGCCATCTGGGATACGTATCTACCTAGTCAACAACTGTTCTTTCCTGTAAATTTGAAGAGGCATCTGTTTATGGTCATGCTCTCCCAGAGGCTGAAATTAATATTATAATTCAAGATGTACACAGGTTGTAACCAAATCTGATGGGTCTCTTATTTCTCATGAAAATTTCAGTGGAATGGTATCAAAAGTAAGGTATAATCTCCACATCTATTCATAGGTAGCTCATGTAAGAAAGTACTACTAAACAGTAAAGATCTCCAGTAGAGTTCATTGAAGTATCTTATAAATATATATACATCTTTTTCTAAACTATGCATTGCTCTTCAAAATATATAGGTATATACAAAGAAAACTAAGAAAATGATTGTATGACAAATTCATAATACAATTTATTTCATATTATAATTAATTCGTGATATAAGTCATTAATATAATCAGTTACTTGTAAGAAAAGAACAAAAGAATCATTGCAGACAGATAAGGAGAAATGACATCACAAAAGTTGCATTGCATTCATGCAAAATTGAGAAAACTAAAACATTTGCATTTGTGTTTCTAACAGTTTTAAGTTTTATGCTTATTTTTTTAACTTTTTCCTTTTTCAGCCCTAAGAATTCATATCACCATGGAGATGAAAGAGTCATTAGACTCAGTTGGTGGTTTTACCACGGAGCACAGAGGCCTTGTTGATGTTAAGGTAAGTATTTATCCAGTTATTTCCTAGTGTGGCTGCTTCTTAATTCATACTCGTCACAAAGTTCTAAAAAATCTCAGTAAAATGAACTACACTGCCATTTTAATCGTTTTCCTTTCAATCAATTATAAATTTCCTTTTTTTGGAATCACTTTTTTTCTTTGTCCTCTTGCTCTTCATGAAAACGTTAGTCTTCCCCTCTCTTAAAAGTTAATTTCAGACAAATATCAGTTTGAAAATGCTATCAGTGTTATCCATTGTAAAAGTAAAAGCTTTCAATAAGACAGTCAGGAACCACTTCAAATAGTGGAGTGCAAGATACAATGTCAACAAGAGCAAGAATGCGGATATCCTGATTGTGATTAAAAATGAAGACAAATTGAAGAGATGGAAGGAGAACCTGTGAAAGCTATTAAACAGAAACAATTAATTGATGAGTGTAGTGAAGTCTAAAGGGATGATATGGTAGTTTCAATCTTAAAATCAGAATATAACACAGCAATAATGGACCTCCAGGTAAATAAAGTGTCTGGAATTGACATTACACCTGCATAGCTTATTAAAAATGTGGGAGAGGAGTCACTAAGCCAGCTCCACTAAACCATCTGCGACATGTACACAAAAGGAAACATACAAAGGAACTTTGAGAAGTACATCATCATCCCTATTCCCGAAAAGAAAAGAGCAGAGAAAAGTAAAGATTTTAAGACCATTAGCCTAATGACTCGTGCAATAAAGGTATGTGTAAGCAAGAATCATCTAAAGGAGACTACATATAATGGAAAGCAGATAAGTCACTGGATTAAGAAAAACAAAGGTGCAAAGGAAGCCATATAGGACCCTGGGAAGAGAAGAGAATGGAGAAAATACCTACATTTACTCCGTTTATGAACTTAGGAAAGGCTTTTGATTAGGGATGGACGGATCAAGGATTTTTTTCAGATCCAGATTCGGATCAGATCCTTAATTTTCAGAGCTGGATCTTTCGGATAGGATATTTTTGTATTTAAATGCATTTTCAAATTCCTAACGCTGAGATTCCCCCGATGATTGTTCAATCTCTTGGGAAGAGTCACACTATGTGCCAGGTGTATTTTGCCTTCTTTATTTTCCACGGCTGAAATTCTCCTACGTAACCTCTGCGAGAGCTTTCAAACAAAATGGTTCATGAGTAGGACAAGAATCGCATGTGACGGCGCATTCGAAGAGGGAATCGGAACTCTTTCCACCATTATGGGGCGTTGCATTCACTGAAGCTATGATTTAAAATTTCGGATCCAGATCCGACGTCTTCCACGACTTTGGATCCGATGTATCCGATGAAGGGCAGTATCCGTGGATATTTGGATCCAAGGTATCCGATCTGACCATCCCTACTTTTGATAATGTAGATTGGAAAGCAATGATTGCAATACTGTGAGAAATTGAAGTGTTTTACAATGGCCAGAGAATTATCCACAATTTATTTATAAAGCCAGTAGCTGTGATTAAATCTGGATCCACCTCCAAAGAAGCATGAATAAGGAAATGAGTGGCACAAAGGTGTGCTCTCTCTCTATCAGGTAATCTCAAAGGTGTTAATTGAGAAATCTATCAATGAAATGAAGGAGAAAGCATTCTTGATCTCAGGAGAAAGTGTATAGGAATGAAATAAGGAAAGAGACACCCCAGTGATGAAAGAGCACGATGATGCCTCCAGGATAAGCATTGCGATGGAAAAATCTTGGACTACCATTTGGGCAATATAGGCCACCACCAGCAAAACCAAATTTGCTGTTCAAAGAGAAATGGGAGATCAACCTTTGAAAAGAATGATCCTGAGATTTTTTTCTAGACAGATTATCAGACTACACCCATGTCTCGTATAGCGCAATTTCGATTAGCGCAATTTCGATAGAGCGCAAATTCGTTCCTCGGGGAAACATTGCAACGCAGTGTAGCCTAATCAAAAATCTTAAACGCTCTCGTGATAAAACGTGAACTTGCGCTAAGTACACACGAAATTTCTATCAATTTACGCATAATAATATTATTTCTTGCCTCAAATCTTCTTTTTTGTTTATATATTAATCGAAATTCATTGCTGCGCAATTGCCAAAAATATTACTCGTCATTGGGTCTAGATAGGCGGCCTACCGAAGATTTATCTTGTCTCCTTAACAGAATGATAATAAATAATTTAGATCATTAATTAAGCGTGGGGCTAGTGGAAATGAGTTTTATTTTTCAGCAATACGGTTTGAGACGTATTTTTGCCGTCATAGGTTACCGGGCGATTGACTTCCAGGTAGAGTGTCTACGCTAAAGCCTTCAAGGTCATCGGTATTCACGGGGGAGAAATGGAGCGGTGGCCGAGTTTAGCATGAATAGCATCAGCACATAAAAGGGTCCGCTATAGAGTCTCAAACACAATGGCTTCGTTCCCTCCCCGCAGTCATAGGCCTTCTGTGTCTCAGGAATACAGTTCAGCAGAAGAAGGTGATTTAGATAGAGCCATACAGAGTAAAAACCAATTGGTTTTTCCAAACCAATTCCTATTTTTTGCCATATTCTCTTAAGAGAATATGGCAAAAAATAGGAATGCGTGTAGAAAAATCAAGAATTTATCAAGAAAAACCATAATCCTAGAAGAGGACTTGAGAGAGGTCAATTGCTTAGAAAATGGAGAGCGTCAAAGCGATATTGCGCAGAAGTTTAAACTCACGATGCCTTATTCTGAATAAAGACGAAGCTAAAATATCAGTGACCTCAGCCGCACCAACTTCAACCAAGCGGTCTACACATACGGAAAGTTCATGGTGAATCAGTACAAAAAGACGAGAGTGGTAATCGCTCCGAGACATTAAGTGAAAGCTCCGGTTGGTTCCAGAATTTAAACGGCAAGCAGGTATTTTCAGTGCGGCGATATCAGGTGAATCTGCAAGTGTTGATAGCGTAGCCACCACAACATTTTCTGATGAACTCCAAGCTATTATTGAAAGTGGGTTCTTTCCCCCTCAACTAGTTTTTAGTGTTGATGAGACGATATTCTTTTGGAGAAGAATGCATTCTCGTTCATTCATTTTCAGGGAAGGAAAACCTGGGTCAGGTTTCAAGGCATTTAAAGACTGTTTCACGTAGCTGCTAATGACTCGGAGGGCTTCAAATTAAAATGATTTATCATCCATAAACTCCGCTAGCTATGAAATGGCATTTAAAGTAGCATTTTCCTGTCATTTCGATGAGCTACAAAAGGGCCTGGGTGACACAACAGTTGTTTTTAGACTAGTTTTAAAAATCGTCAACTGCCGGCAACGCATTACGATCCCCAGAGATAGCAGATGTTAGCCCACCCGCACGACAGGATGGAATTTCGAAAGCACGTAAGAATTTTTTTTTACGTGAATAAAAGTCTTTGAATGCGTGAATACTATCTTTAAAGATGTTTTAAACTATAAATATTTATAGAAATAATGTTTTCTAAGGCTTTTTATGGGAATATAGATGTTTTAGAGGAAATTCAATACCCAAGACCTATGCTACCAGGAACGCATCCCTATCTTCCCTATGTTAAAACGCTCTCGTATAACGCAAATTCGTATAGCGCAAAGACCCCAAGGAACGCATCCCTTGCGCTATACAAGACATGGGTGTATACGCATATTAGCCTATATGCCATGCAGTGAAAGTAGTAATGAGTTATTCAAACAGAGCAATATGGGGTAAGGCAAATGATGGAATGAGGGAAGTCCATGTAAGGGGTGGCTGGAATAATTTGCAAACCTACCTTGGCCAGCGGAATACGTACTTTGATAATAAATTGAACAAAACCACCAAACTGAGTAAGGTGGGGGCCTTGTGAATTCTTGCTTTCTTTAGGTTTTAGCATTTTTCGAGCTCACGACCACATCAACATCAAGGGCCTACCTGACGCAGCAGTATCACGGTCTCCTCTTTTTAGGGGAAGGGACTGATGGAAACATATTGGCTGACGGGGAAGATTGGCGGCATTGGCCGGGCTGCTGAGCTTGACACCCCAGGCTTCTTCGAGGATGTCCAACCGGTATTCATGAGGAGCCTGCGACCGGAGAAGGTGCCAAAAGCAAGCAAGGAGAGGGGTGGCAGCACAGGTGCAGCAACGGCCTCTGCAGGGCCCCAAGGGGCTGCGGGGGGCCGAGGTCCCCAGGGTCCAGCAGGGCCCCAAAGAGCGACAGGAGGTCAGGACGTGATGGGGCCGAGGGCAACAGGGGCCCCCCAGGGAGGAAAACTTGCTGTGCCCCTAGCTACCGTAGGGACCATCTCGGGGCCCATCTCCCAATCAGCGCTGGTAATGAAGGACCGAGAAAGGAAACAAGAGAGGGCCTAATTTTGTACTCAGAGACATTGCACGGAGCTGTGTTGTGTTTTATTGCCGAATGCTGTATTGTACCATGTTAGAACAAAGTGTTGAGGAAGAGTGGGACATGATCATTGGTCCCCAAAAGCTATAATTTTGTAAAATGTTCTTAATGAAGGTATAATATGTATATTTATCCTTGACTGGGGAAGATATAACCAGTTGATCTCTCCTAGAGACATTCTTGTTTCGAGTTTTGAATCAGTCCGAGCTGTCTACCTCCTTCCAAGTCAATTATAAGAGCTATTTTTTTGTTCTTGAGCCCCTCTATTTCTTTTAAATCAAAATAAGGGAATAATATGTATTGAATCAAATGCATCAACAAATGAGAATTATTCTCGAATAGAAGAGGGGCTGGCACAAATATTGAAAATGCACAATGATCTCTATGATAATTAAATTGCTGTTGATTTGCAATTTTGCTGAGGTGGCGTGCATAATCTTATTTCTTTGCCAATTTATGCATGGAAATTCTGGATAAAAACTTTTTATTTGAGGAACTTCATGTATTCATAGTACTTGAGAAAGTTGAACCAAATCCAGAATACATATCAGAGGAGAATATGAAAATAGTGCTTATGAGCATTACCCTTTTGCTGCTGTGAACGTACCTTCACATCCTCCCTGCCATGCATTCAGTGCTTTCACCACAAGTGACGGGTACATTTCCAATGGGTGGGCCGCAGCAAAAGGGTTAAAGTTTATATAAAATTCAATTAGAACAAAATCAAAACTGAACATTTGCGTGCTTGTGATCAGGAATAAGGCTCCAGTATTTTATGGTAAAGAGACATACCATGTTTTATTTTCACTCATATGTAATCAGTTTCTCATGAACACCTTAATATGCTTCAAAACTACAGTTTTCTTATCGAAAAAGTGTGACTTTCATTCCTTTCTATGGCATGAATTGTCATATTTCTACATTTGGAGACATATCAGCAATGTAATGAAACAGCTATCAACATATAAGGCTGCACAATATTCACTCTGGAATAATAACACTGAAACATGGGACTTGTCCTTCCTGTCATGGTTATGACCACAGCATCTCAAAACATCCTTTGAAATATTATTTCTTCATTGTTTGGAGCGAGGCAAAAAGGTTATAGTGCATCAAAAAATCATCAGATGCAAACTGTTTAAAGTTTTCTTCCCATTTGAGTACTACGAAGAATACAAATATAATCCGACCAAATATCCAAAATGTCTAGTCAGGAAAATCAAACTGATGTGATATCATTAATTCAATCTTGTTTCTCAAATACCTGACGTGCTTAACTTTGACTTCATGAAAAGCTGATGCAGTTAAAAACTGTTATGGAGAAATTCTTGTACACTTCATATTAAGACTTTGTTGGGTGCAAGTTTAAAGAGTAAAAACACCAGTGGCCTTTCACTGATGCAGTTGCATCCGTGTACTGGACATAGTGGTGAACAATTATTTCCTCCTATCACATAATATGTTTTAATAATTCATCCTCAAATGTTGACTAACATCTATTTTGCATATGATTTGATAAACAATTCTATCCCAATTACAATTTTCTGTATGCTCATGTTAATTGGTTAAAGATATGCAGAGCTAAATTTGGTATATGTATTAGAGTCTAAGAAATCAGGAAATATTCGTGCATGTATATTTTCATGCTAATAATACAGACAAAAACGAATACATACCGCCTTTAAATGACAATACTATGCCACTGATTGAGCTATCAACTCATCCCTAATGCCTAATATTTTGGAGCTCTAATGTTTACTTAAAAAAACTGTTGTAGGTAAACTGCTACTTTATATTTCAATATTTTTACTTGTTAAATTGATAATTTTTAGACCAAGTGGCATCATGTGCCAGCATCTGTATGTATTTATTATGTGGTCTGCTATTTATTAAAATGTTTCTAACATAATGAGATTGTAAATTTATAAATATTTTTAACTTGTGAACTGAATGTTTTTAGAGGGCAAGGGAGTACCTTTGCTGACTTTAAGTGACTGTGCATGAGTTTTTGTATTAATACTCATAAGATATATCATTACACCTGCGTTTGTGAGAATACATATATAGCTTTGTGGTTAGTGATGGAAAAGATATTTCTGAGTCACTTTGCATTCCCTGCATGTCATCCTATCGTTTTGGCAAATATCTGTCTGTTTGTTTATGTCAACTCTCTCCCACTAGTGTGGATGTTTCTGCATGATTTGCTGAAGATGTTCAATAGTTGATGTTGTATTTTTAGCACAAATATTGTGATATTTTAAAATACATTCTTGTTGAACAATTTTTGAAGTCATTCACCAAGATTAACCACTGTGTGAGTGAAGCGAATTTCTCAAGTTTAATTGCAGGAGTTGTCGTACTAGTAGTTCAGGTGTGCACATTTAATAATTGCATCCTTGATTCAAAGAATAATTCACCAAGTATTGAGAGATGCTTGTTTGGGTTGAAGAAGTATAGCTTCTTGTTAAAATTAAAGAAAATCCATGCTTCATGGAGTGGATGTGAGTGATATTGTGATAATGATAGTGTTGTGAATGTGTGTTCATCAGAGAAATGTGTATGACTATATTCTATGTGAAGAGAGCATCACTACTTAACTGTGGCACATCAAGTACTTTTATTCCATGTGAATGATTTGAAATAAATATTCTTGCATGTAACTAATTGTTTCAATAAAAAAAAATTTGAAATGTTTCCTCGCATAAGAAATAGGATGTGCAGTAGACCCTCGCATTTTGATATTAATCTGTTCAGGAGAACCAATGGTAAAGCGAATTCCATTGCAAGTTGAATTGGTACTTTTCCCAGACAAAGAATCATCTTAAAGAACATCAGACAATGTGAATATAACCATGTTAAAAATTTGTTTCGTTAACATATAAGGCCTAGAATTAGATAATTGATGACTCATTGTGTGAGTGGAAACAACGCCAGATGAATTTGAAATTTTAAAAGTTTAACCGGAGTCTGTTTTGATGGTATATGCCAAATCGAAAGCCAACCTCGAGGTCAACCGCATCTCCTGGCCAGCGTGGACATTTCTTCACGGTATCTTCATCGTATCTTCCCGTCGTCTTCTTGTTGTTGTTGTCTTGTTGCCAGATGCTGACCGCTTCCCGGAGACGGCCTCGTAGGTTTCTGTAGACAGTCTTCAAGGATTCGCGGATACGGTTCGCCCTGTGTGGGCTGGGTCATAGTTAAGCGAAGTGAGTGTTTACTGTACCAGTTGAGAACCAAGGGTGAACCCAGGATCAAATAACTTGGGGGAATGAAATCAGCATTTAGGGACACTTTAACAGCTCTTTATTAGTTTTTAAAATTATTTGCTTGAAAAAATTTTATTTTCCTTCAAAAAATTTGCGATTTTTGCTTCTAGGGGAGGGGGGGGGGGGCTGCCCCCTCCTGCCCCTCACTGGGTACGCCCATGTTGGGAACTCTCACTACAGAGGAAAATGGATATCTGGGTGGGCTGAGAAATCACTTTTTATCAGGATTAAATTTGCATTAAGAGGGCAAGTTGTCTGCTCATCTCTAGGTCTCAGATCCAAATCATTTTCAAAATTGGATAATATTAACCTCAGCTGCTCAACCTCGTAAGTGTAAATTTTGTGTGAATTCAGGCGGATTTGGGATACAAACACCTATGGAGGAGAAAACAGCAATTAAGCCCACTTCAGAAATACCCTATATATATATCACTTTCAACATTACAATTTCAAAGTTAAAATTTTACACAAAGAACTTTTATGGTTTGCCATGCGTGAGAGTAATCAACATAAGCAGAGAACTCTTCCTAAGATCAATTGTAATCCAAGCATAAGCAACCCGCATGCCACTTAAAATGTCTGCCTGAGTGGGGTATCACTTTCCATTTTGCTTTTTTGAAGTCATCGTTAAGGCAGGGAAATCTATTATAACAGTTTGAAGCTCTTACTTCAAAGAGCAATGGATATGGTTCTTTCAATACACCAGGAAGATAGTTAGGTGGACGTGTACTTCCCTTCATAGTATGGTTATACCTACACTCAATTTGCTTGTGCCCAACACACCGTGGAGTGTGGTGGCAGAAAATGCTACCCTTCTTCTACACTCAATGAGCATGACAGGCATACTATACTCCGCACACTAAATGCTATGCTGCTCTAAACTAAAAGGATTTCAGGCTGTCCTGGAAAATTGATATTAGGAAGAGTTCTCTGCTTTCTCACTGGTCTGCCACCATCTACCGAGTGATAAAGCCACTGGAAAATTCTCCTGGTTATTCACCAACGATCCAAGGTCAGGTGAGGTCTGATTGGTCCGTTTACTAGCAGATCCATTTACAATTCTTCTCCGAGTTTTCTGATTCTTCAGTTTTGAGCACCACATGGAAATTTCAGTGGGTGGCTTCCACCCTCATTAAGCATCCCATCAAAGGAAAATCTTCTCTAGCAATCATTGGATGGGCAGTCTCTTTATTCCTCACCTCCAGTGGCGCAGCGAGGGGGAGGTTTGCAGGTTAAACCCCCCCAAGAGCTCAGAGAAATTTTTAAGTTTAATCCATTTCAATTGTGGTCACATGCAGTGGCACAGCGAGGGGGGGTTTTGGGGGATAAAGCCCCCCCCCCCCAGAGCTCCGAGAAATTTTTAAGTTGAATCAATTTTACTTCACTGAATTGATATTACTGATAGAATAGCGTGAGGATTAATAAAATATCCCTCAGAAAGCCGTAAAACTCACCATTTTAAACCGTTTATCTTAAAATTCCGCAATTTATTAATCTCGCACCTACCGCTTATCCTGGTGGGTATACTATACCCCCACACACCCCGATATTATAATTACACCTAAACCCCCCCCCCAGTGTAAATTCCTAGCTGCGCCCCTGCTCAGGACATAGCTCTCTCGAAGTGATAAATAATTGAATTTTATCTTTTCCTCATCCTGGAACCCAACTAAATTGGTTATTTGTTATTTACCTGGCCCCATATCTTTGTCTTTGAACAGTACCTACCTTCCAGCTGATACAATACTCCTTGAAAGGTCCACAATATGGTCACTGGATTCGTCTATCATTCCTTTATCAGTAGATTCTAGTTATTTAACTAAACAATATGTTTAAAATAGATTTTTATGCTTAGGTGTTCGTTAATTTTACAATGCATGCGTATTTCAAATGTTATATATTTTTCATGCTGTATGTATTGCGCGCGCTCCAGTTTTCGCGAATCGCCTACGCCATGAAACAAATGAGTTGTGAAATAAAACATTCTCAATTTAAATGATAGAATCGCATCGTGTAATATAATGTTTCGTTTTATTGAGTAAAACGAAGGTAAAAGAAAAATAATTGAAAATGGCGATGTTTTCGAAGAGGAATGTGCAATGTAACTAGTTTATGAATGCATAATTAGCGGATGATTCCCATGTAGGTGTGAATATGGACGGCGTCAAATGATATCACATATGTCACTTAGGAATCTAAACGCATCTCATGAAGAGAAGGTAAGTAGATATATTTAAAAATGGAAGTTAAATTGATTAAGGTGCAATTAAATGTTTTATAGGATCCGCCAATAGTCTAAGAAAAGTCGTTCTCGCCGATAGCATGTTAATCGATTATGTGTTCATTTCTTTCCGAAGGTCTGATCCCAGTCATCGCATCCGCGACGATGGTTGATTGAGCGGTCCACATTGGATATAGTGTCGAAAACTGGGTGCTTCTAATGTTTTTGATCGAGTGAGCTTAGCAAACTTTCCCCGGTAAGAGTTCCCGTCGAAATATTCGTCAGTTTCGTGCAATGTACATCAGTACGTGTATCAGTTTTAAGGTTATAATTAGTCTCTTTGTTTTATTCTATGATTGTTTAGTGTCTTTAAACTTCTTCTGTAAAACTATAGCGTCTCCCAAGTTTTCAGGTCTCAATGCATCTCGGGGTGCATTGTTGTTAGTAGAGCTTGCAATGCCATAATTGGACTGCTGAAATTTATTTATTTCCTAACGGGTGACTCCAATTCACTGGGTGATTAATAAAATCTATGCATGGTTGCTCTAAATGGCTACGTAATTAAGTGTATACAACGATAATAACAATAGTTATCTAATCAAAATTGGATAACTGTGTCACAATTTTACGGTCACTTTCTATAGTTTTGGGCAAAGTCTGTGGCACCACTTCTGCTCCATGAGGAAATTGAGTATCCCTTACTACTTTGGTTGTCATTGGCTACGCACCACTAATATTTCCTTTGCACGTGAAGATATAGGCATCCAGAGGGAGAAATTACTTGCAAATTTAAAATTCTATTTTGATTTATGTTGGATTTAATGATCATTTCATGTGTATTTGCTGTGTACTTGCCCCGATTTTCACTGTTAATATGTATTTTAGGCTTTATAAGACTGGCATCATGATAAGTTGCGGTGGCCTAGTGGCATAAACATGCTGCTGTGACGGTAATGGTTTGTTAGATTGAGTCCACCTCGCGGGTAACAAATCTCTCACCCTAAGGGACCACAAGGCCCCTCCCCTCCCAGCATCCATAAATTGCATTCCATGCAGAGTGATGCTTTTAAAGAGTACTTTCGCTGAAGACGAAAGACTGGTATACTTTTCGTCGGATGGGTGATTCATTTAAATTTAAAATTCCAATAATTCACCCATCACTTGATTTTTAAATCTCAGGAAACCCTTTGATTTGAATGAGGCAATACACAACTTCTAAAGAAATTTTTTAAAATGCATATTCATCAAGACACCAGGTAAATATCAAGTTGTTCAAGAAACTAAATAGAAGAGGGGGGAAACACACATCCTTTGCTTCCATCCTGCTTGCATCCATCCACACAAGCTTTGGAACCTTCAAAACCCCCAAAATTATCACCCTGGTCCCCTTGACATTTTTTTCTGATGGCGACATGCAAGCTGAGGAGACCATTAGCCGAGCTATCTGACCCTCCATTTTTTGAGGAATTGATTTGAAGGGGGTACATCGAAGACTGAACCACCCAAAAATTTTGGGGATGAGGGGCTTTGAACTCCTCGACCATGACCATTAGTACATATACCGAGAAAATTTAATTCTGATTTAACCAATATCACTGTGTGACCATAACAAGCAGGCTCATAGTCCTTGGAGGTTTAGCCTCTTCCCCACGATTTTTTTCTATTTTGAGGATTACACGCATTACATTTGTGGGGGACACCGCTTGCCCAGGGGCACCTATCCTCTGATTTTCCATGCTTCGATGCAGTCACATTCCATCATGTATGTCAATGACCCATGATTAATTTAAATATTCAGCATTATTCAAGCAATATATATAGCTGATTTAATGTTTGGTTTTTCTCAGAGTGTGCAAATTCAGAAAAAATATCTGTACAGGCAACCCGCATACCACCCAAACACCCATGAAGCATATTGATATTATAATATTATGAGGAGGCGAGGGAAAGCTAGTGTCTTTAGCACCATGGGGGAAGGATAGGTGAGGAAGGGTGGAGAGAAACCCGGCATCCGCTTGAGTTTGCTCTGACCGAAAGGTGCAAAAGAGACCATGGCTTAACGTCCCATCTAACGGACGGAGTGTTGGAATTAACCTTTTCCCTACTGTACACGTATATATACGTGTGGACGTTTCCTGACCCGGGAGACGACGGGCGTATATATACGTGTGAGATTTTCCCGGCCAGGATATTGAAAGTCGTATATATACGTTTTCTAGCTCCCCCCCTTTTAGGACGGTCGTGGGATTACGACTTCTTTGTCTCGGGACCCAATGCTTCGGGGTTTAGGATTAACCCTCGGATTCCGGGAGCAGGTACCCGGACCCTTCGTCTTTTAGAACCCCTCTCAGCGGTACGGGACAGCGGTCATTCAATTGTTTATACAGTCAATTTTCGAAATAAATATTTGTTCATTTCTCAAGAAATATACACTAAGAATTGAATTATTTGTGTTTTGAGCAGCGTTTACAATTTTTAAACTAAATTCTACGACAAATATTAACTTATACCTCGAGTTATGCATAAACATCAACATGGAAATTGTTGCTGCGTTAAATGCATTGATAATGGCCTTAGAACTTTGTTTAAAATTTGACAATGCTCAGATAAGAATGAGGAATTCAATTCAAAGTCATTCAAAATTTACGTGCAAGCAACAATTATCCATTTGCTAAATACATATAAGCAATACATAAGTTGACCGCGAACCAATGCCGCACGTATGGTCGTAAACCCGGAAAGGAGGGAGCACTACTACTCTCTTAGTCCGAGATAATGCGAAGTCCCTGCGTGGAGGGGTCGAAAAAGGTTCAGCGAGACCATTCTTAACGAATGCTCTCCAAAAATGCTCCGTACCACGAGTAAGAAGTCTCTTGGGACTCAGTACTGCAGTCATGCTAAGACGAAAACTCCGCCGTCTCGAAAGGGTTAAAATATCCTCCACAGCATTCGAGCAGGGATCAGGCAGTCTATGAAAATTAACTGCCTCTGCCGAGATTTGAACCCAAGCCCACGGGGTGGGAAGCCAACACTCTTTCCACCACAACAACCTTATCCCCAGAAACATATTTCAGTCTGCTTCACTGAGATAGGTACCCTTGTTAGTATTGCATTAGTACCCTTGGGAAAAAATGCAAAAATCGTTTACACGCCTATGTTTAAAAGTATTTATGGTGTCAACTATTTATTTTTTATCGTATTTTTGGGGCTAATGTTTTTCTCTCCCTCATTAATTCATTGCACTAAAATCCTAACATTGATGCCATGTTAACAAATAAATTTGTAAACTCCCTCATGCACACTGTATTACATACAATCATTAGCCCTGAACAACATATGCATATCCCTATCAAAAATATACCCATATTACATACTATACTACCCACATAGTAAACTAAACAGCATATTCCTATCACTCCAAATTTCATACTCACATTCACAGCACACCTATCTCTCATTCACGTAAAATCACATAATTACATTCATACTATACAACATATCCTATCTACAATAAATTATATACTCTTATTCACTTTTAACAACATATTCATCATGCTAAATAAAATACACTCATTCACAATAAACAGCATAATCTAATTGATACAATTACACCCGATTTCACAAAAATTAAATACCTATTATCAATCACATTAAATGAATACTATTATTCACACTAAATTAGATACCCATTTGTACTATTCAACACACTCACAACAATCACACTAAATTACATACCACCACTCAAAAAATATATCCTCCCCTATCCAATAAAAATAAGTAATCAATAATTTTTTCTACTGTTGTAGGTTAACTAAGTAAATATTTTGAGGCTGAGTTGTGAAATTTTTCTTTATCATAAATATCAAAGATGAAATTGAAATGGAAACTGTATTGGTTTTAGTAGGTCCACATAATAGAAAGCAATTTCCAGTTTCTACTTCTCATAGTACAATATAAATTGATTAGGCAGTAAGAGTTAAATAAATTGGATTAAACAACATTTACATTTGAAAAATGAATGACAATGTTTTTTCAAGGTGAAAATTACAAAAACAGGTATTTTTCATTGTTGCTCACAGTAGCAAGTGAACTCTGCATGTATTAAGGATTACACATGGATGTATTTTAAGATTTTATAGAAATTAGCAAGGTCCATTTTGAATAGAAAAATGAGAATTCCATTTGCTGATGGTGAAAATTAATTATTTTAATTTTATTAGTAATGATTAGGCAAACTCTTCAATTGAAATAAGTGAAAAAAATTGGTTTAGGCAGGGGCAGATAAAAAGAAACATGCATTTTAAAATTAGTTATTTATCATATTAGAACAATAATAAAGTGTATAAGTTGGTTAGGGAATTAAGTCATAAATAATATAAATAAGTGTTCAAATAAATTTTAATTCATCAAAATAGCACATGGTATAAGATGTGTATCATGAGTAAAAATGGTGTATCATGGAATTTAGCTGGAAATATCAAGGTGCACATTTCAGAAAAAAATTATTGCAGACAAAATCAACAAATTAATTAATACAGGTGGTTTTTACAACAAGAATTACAAATCTATTAATACAAAATAGAAATCACTTGAGATGAAAACTGAGGTAATTAGAACTGGCACATGAAAATAATTTCATATACTCTACGATAGATACATTTACACCACCAACTGCATTAGCCAGCAGAAAGTCATGTGTGCAAACTAATTCTCCAGTTTTAAAGTTTGAGCGATTGCAAATGCTTAAATTATTTCAAAGTAGTCTACTATTATTGTGGAAACATTAGCAAGAAAAAATGTTTACTAAAAAGCAGCAATTTTTTATAGATCATCTTCATAACCTCTGTGAAACATGACTGTCCGCTGTTACACCCCCTCTCCACGTTGAGGACGCAGTTGGATTTGAGGGGGACATGCACTACTCTACACTGTCCAAAGTCTACGATAAAAGCAAGCACTACATTAAATCACATTCACTCATTCACCTTTAACTTATACTAACATTCTTACTAAATGAAGCAGCATTTACATTAAATAACACAATCATTCACACCAAATCAATACCCTCATTAACACTTTATAACATACACAATCTCATTGATACCATATAACTTATGTAATTTCATTCATATCATATAACATACGCAATCTCATTCATAGTAAATAATATACGTACAAAATTGCATTCATACCATATAACATACATAGTATCATTCATACTATATAACATACGTAATCTCATTCATACTATATAACATATGTAGGTAATCTCATTCATACCATATAACATATGCAATCTCATTCATACCATGTAACATACGCAATCTCATTCATACTTAATAACATACGTAATCTCATTCATACTAAATAACATACGTAATCTCATTCATACTCTATAACATACGAAAATCTCAGTCATACTAAATTAATAACCTAATTCACACCAAAGAACATACAATCATTCGCACTAAATGACATGCCCTCATTCACTCAAAATATTAATGCCATTCAGACCTAATTATATAATCTCACTCACACTAATTGACATAGCTCATTCACTCCATATAACATACCCTTAATTAAATTCTCTCAATCCCACCATATCACATTCTCACATTCACACTTAACCACATTCTCTCTCATTCACAGCAAAACACAGTTATCAAAAAGGCACATACATTTGAAACAGATACAAAATATCCAACAATATAAAATCAAAGTCTGCACACATCCTATCTTCATCACTTGAGTCTTCAAACACTGAATGTTCCCCTTGTATCTTCAACTCTTGAGGCTTAAGATCTTCAGATGTCACTCTATGTTACTAGTTCCATTCTTCATTTTGCTGAGTTCCTATGTCACTTCACTGAGTCAATGTAAGGTGGTGTACGATTTATTTATTCCTAAAGCTGCTGCTCCAGGGCCCATGATTGAAGGCTACCATACTATCCCTACGGTAGGAAAAATAAGCCCAATAAGTTAAAATGGTAATGAAAAAAGAGCATGAAAAATATCGCTTTCTCGGAAATGAATATGTAATATTATTTTATAGTCCAGTCATTTGAGCATTTTTCACCTTTGGAAAGTAGAAAGACAAAAACTGCATAAGGGGTTGTAATTTGACCCTGAGATTTGAAATCTACAGAGTGCGGATTAGAAAACCCTTTTATGAATTGTTTAAATAGTTTCTTTACGACAGTTACTTTTTAGAACTGACCATTAACGTTTCAAAAATAGATTTTAGATTATTTTGGGGAAGTTGTTTGATTATAGCTTCATTTGACTCCAAATTCTTCAAATGTGCAAGAAATATTAAAGTTTATGATGGCATTGTTAAAATTTCTGAATAAAAACTGTGCATACTCAGGGGCACAGTTAGAAATTAAGGCTTGGGGGGTTTAGGCATAACTAATACTTGGGGGCCTTGAGGTCTTGAATACCTGCCAGGGTAAGCAGGTGGGCCCTCCTCCAGAAATCATTTAAGATAAAAAGTTCAAAGTGGTGAGTTTTACGGCCTTCTGAGGGATATTTTATTAATCCTCGCACTATTCTATAAGTAATATTAATCAAATTAAGTAAAATAGATTAAACCTAAAAATTTCTCTGAGCTCTGAGGGTGGGGTTTAATCTCCCAAACCCCCCCCTCCCTGCACCACTGTGCGTACTTATGTATGATATTTTCCTCTAAATAAATTCTACCAATATTGATTTTAGTTTGCAAAACTTTGGAAAGGAAAGTATTAAATGGCCTAACACACCCTCAAATGTTTTTTTTAATCTAAACTGTGAATTGTTTTTATTATTGATTCTATTACTTATTTAGACAAATGAAATCAAAGTAATCTATAAAACTTAAGATCTATTTTTTAAAGAAATACCATTCTTAAGCAGTTGATAAAACTTTTCTGTAATACGAGTAAGATCGAAGCTTTTATACAGAAGGTAAACCATAATAAAATGGATATATTTTACATTTTGCCAAAAGACTGAGGGCCGTGTTACAGAACGAAATCAATCCAGGGCAGGGTTAGCTATCCCCTGATCCTCGCTTAAAATGCTTATAGAGTTGTCGAAACCCGGGACGGTATACGAAATTACATTGTGTGGAACATACAAAGCGTTTTAATTTTATTTACGTATGAAGCAGCAATTTGGTAGCCGACTAACTGGCTCGAAGTTGGAATATCAGAACTTAGAATTTATAAATTATTCACTTTAATATTATTTGATCAGCTATCATTTAAAAATATTAAAAATGAACTTCACATGATCGCCTCTATCAGTAGGTATTGTATTCTGAATGCCAAAAAAACTTACATCTCTCGACTAAATTGTCTTTAGCATGAACTCTGAACCGATATTGTCATCAAACAAGTTTATCCCGAAATTGTTAGTCACATGTTTCATTCTTGAAACTAATTATCCAAACAAGTATGTTTCCCACTTGTCAATGTGTACCAAGTACCGTATCCTGCAAATTACACCAGCTCCATGGCAGGAGTAATTTTGGCTCAAGCGTGACCCTTTCCCGAATCCTCCCTCGCACTCAAAAGAGATAAGAGAGACTTTCTGGCGCTCGAAAGAGAGCGTCACGGCATGAGGTTCCTCCAGAAGATTTGATCAGTCGCAGTGACTTCTTTACTTTACTTATTCGGAAACTCCGAGGTAAATAAATACACTAATCTCACGCCCAAAGATAGAACGATATAGTGCGTCTATAGATCGAGGTTCTACGAATAATGATTTTACGAGAAGTGATCAGATTTTAATGGACTACATACATCCAGTAGATTGGCAATGCTGATGCTGTTCAAAAGGGATCGGCACTCTCGTATGTTCCACACAATGCAATACTATATAACTACCCAAGTTGCGTCAAATTTGTAGGCATTTAAAGGGAGGTGCCAGCCAGTACTACCCCTGGTTTGGAGATAGCGAGAGGCACCATTTTCTCCCCCTACTCCACTTTTTCACTTGTGCACATGGATGCGGATTACTGACGGCAAGGTTCCAATAGGTTATTAGGGAAGCTGTGACTTTATACCAACTTAAATATATATTTCTACTTGCGGAGGGTTGAATAAGAGTAACCGAGCGAATCGTAGGCCTAACATACGCAGTGAGTTACTCCGTTTATAGGTTAGTCGAAATAAGTTAGTTGAATCATGAATTTAATATTACTCCCCAAATAAAAACGGGACAGTCAGGGATGAACAGGCATCCACAGTAAAGAGCACTTATGTATTAGTATCTGTAGTCAAGTACCATAACTTTAGGAATAAAATCACATTCTTATATCATGCAGTAGATGGCACTGAATAGGGAGGTTTCCTTTTATTTTTATACTGCCTAAATCGAAAAATTATTACTCCTGAAGTACGCATTTCCCACTTTTAGATTTTTAAATGACGATATCTATAAGTTTTCACCATAAAATGAAAAGTGATAATTTTCAAGCACATGAAAATGCGACGGCTAAGTATGAATGCTGGGGAAAGCCCATGAGATGTCATTTTGGTTCCAGCTGCCGCCGTGTAAGGTGACCTTGGAGCGAGCAGGTAGGAAAGTACCCAGCTAACAGGTAGCGATTGGCTTAAATAAGGATAATTATTACCCTATGAAACAAAGGAAACTTTCTGACCTTAGACAATTAAAATAGGTGATTATAAAAGAGATGTTTCCCTGAGCTCTGTGCCTCATGCATGCGTTGGTAATCTCAGACAATGTAAAACTCCTGACTACTCGTATAGCATCTAGGTCCCTGTGACGTCACGTGGAGTGGCCTCGCATGGGCGCCAATCTGGCCTTTCTCAAATGAGGTTAAAATTGACCATTCACCTTCGTCTAAACTGGGATTTCTAAAACCAAATAAATTGTATGTTATGAATACACTAATGGTGGGTTGCGAATCGCAATCAATGCCTTTCGTTTTCTTTGTTGACGGAAACTACCCTATTGACTTAGAAATATTGCCTTAGTTGGAACAGAAATGCATTTGCTACTTCACAAGATTTAGTGCAATATATGTGATATTCCCATCATCCTACAGTATCACAGCTGTTGTTACATGACCCCAATTAAATTTTCGATGGGGGAGTGCTTCAGAGTGGGGGCGGATTCAATATAAAATTTTGGGAGGGGTTCCATGACTTGTGTCCAGGGAGTATGGAATACAGGGGTGAGTGGCATTTTTTAGTAGTAAGTGCTACACTATGCGATAAAAACAACTCCAAATTCTCTCTCGCATGAGGCTTGTGGCCATGAATTTGTATTTGTACATACACTCCCTTTGCTTCTTAATGAGGTTACAAAAATATTAAACTAATATAAATTAAAAAGTTTCATAAAATTTAAGGATGGATCTGGACCCCTGTGATCCTCCCTAAATGCTTCATAGGAAGTTTAACTAATGGCAAAAAAATTCTTCACGGTTGACTACTCCTCAAGGACGTGGCGGTGGAATTGGTGGGTACTTAATCAAAAAAATGATTCCCTGTGGCACCAATACCGCCTTCTTTTCATCAAAAAGTAAGGCAGAATACAATCTTCAAAGGACAGGTGGATGCGAAGACGGATAAGGGATGACCACAAATAAGTTGCATAGAACAATCTAGGATGCAAATGAATCTTAGAATGCAAAGGTGGAATTGTATTTAAATATGGAAAGTTAGCAAAAGAGAGAGAGCGGAGTGTGTAGCTGCATCAGATCAATCATCAAAATGCTGACTTACAGTGATGCTCAAGCAAAAATTTCTCCCTTGCAACTTGACTGAAACTGGGCTGAAACTACCTTGAAACTCACTGCCTTGCTTCTATGCTGAAACTGCATTGAAATTGAAACAAACCAGTGGAGTTTTTGAGAGGGATGGCAGTGCAGTAGCAGTGCAATTAAGAACTCCAGCTACTCCAATGAAACTCCCTTGGCTGACTAAGCTGAAACTCCCTTGGCTAGCTACACTGAAACTCCCTTGGCCACTAACTAGACTGAAACTCCCTTGGCTACCAGCTAGACTGAAACTCCCTTGGCCAGCTACACTGAAACTCCATTGGATAGCTAGGTTGAAACTCCCTTGTATGCCAGGCTGAAACTCCCTTGTTTGGCTGAATACATTTCCCCTACCCAATCCATTAAAATTCCCTCGTCAAATCATATGAAACACAGTCAATTAACAACTTGCGCAACCCAGCCAACAGTGGATGATCACATAACAGATTTCTCCCACAATTTTGCATGCATGATAAGAGATAAAGGGTGGATAGGTGATTGCGATCAACAATAGTTATTATAACTGCAATGACCACAACATTTTTCAAGACACAATTTATTAGAACATGAAAATACATCAATAAATTAATAACTGTTAAAAGCACATACAAAAATATTCCAAATGAAAGAAGTCATGGAAGTAAGATGCTCCTGAAAAAGAGAAGAAACATGACTGATGAGAATCACAAACGACTTAATTCAAAATCAAATTAGCAAAATTGCACATGAAAAACTCTCCTTTACTTGGCTTATTAGTTATATGGTGCATTAATGTGAACCATTCAAATTATAGAAAGCAAGACTTAAATTATCACTGAGGAAGCATGCGCTTTGCATCATAGTTCAATGAAAAACGAAGCGATGACTCGTTACTTAGGCTACGTGTGAACTCCAAACTATTGTGTACAGTGGCGTAGTCAGGAATTTCGTTTGGGGGGGGGGGTCCAAAACCAGGTGGGAAAAGTTTTGAAAAACAGGATAGTAAGTATTGGAATTCAACTTATTCAAACACTTTTCATAATCGAAAAAACTTCAATAGTCAAAGAAATATTTTTTAAATTCATTATTTTTCAATATTTTGATTTCTATTATGAAGGAAAATGATTGTGTTTTTATACTTCGGAGGGGCGGAGGGTCCGAACCCTCCGGACCCCACCCCTGGATACGCCACTGAATATGTATATTATTGTTTTCCTTAAGGAAATTTTAAAGATTAGTTGTGTAGCCCGTCTATCTTTGCTTTCAAAGACTGCTTACATTCTTGTACGGAACTCAATACTCTTTAGCAGGTGAAAGTAGCTAAGGCGACTCTTTCAGGATATGTTTTCTTCAGTTATAAATGCTAAGTCCCAAGGAAGGGTACACGGATGATAAGGGAAGGAGTTCCAAGGAAGGGTACACGAAGGATTTTTCTCTCCTTCCCTTACCCTTAATAGTGGGTAGAGGAAGGGTACACGGATGGTAAGGGAAGGAGTCCCAAGGAAGGGTAAACGAAGGATTTTTCTCTCCTTCCCTTACCCTTAATGGTGGGTAGAGGAAGGGTACACGGATGATAAGGGAAGGAGTTCCAAGGAAGGGTACACGAAGGATTTTTCTCTCCTTCCCTTACCCTTAATGGTGGGTAGAGGAAGGGTACACGGATGGTAAGGGAAGGAGTTCCAAGGAAGGGTACACGAAGGATTTTTCTCTCCTTCCCTTACCCTTAATGGTGGGTAGAGGAAGGGTACACGGATGGTAAGGGAAGGAGTTCCAAGGAAGGGTACACGAAGGATTTTTCTCTCCTTCCCTTACCCTTAATGGTGGGTAGGGCATGGGTTGTGCAAGGGTAACTACCCACCATGAAGGATGCCACCCTTCCTGTACCCACCATGGTGGAGTTTATTTTTGTCAGGGGGGAGAAGCAGTTCAAATTCATGAGGGAGAGGGAATACCCAAATGCTGCAGCAGCTCTGTGGCAGGGCAGTTAAGACATTCGGCAAGAGAGATTCAGTGGAGTTATTAAGTTGGCCTGGCCTTTGAGCCTCCAGTCCAGCTCAGTGCCAGTAGAGCTCATGTGCAGCAAGGGAGAAGCAGTTCAAATCCATGAGGGAGAGGGGATACCCAATGCTGCCGCAGCTCTGTGGCAAGGCAGTAAAGACATGCGGCAAGAGAGACGCAGTGGTGTCATAAATTCGGCCTGGCCTGAGCCTATTGTCCAGTTCAGTATCAGTGGGGCACACATGCAGCAAGGGAGAAGCAGTTCAAATTCAATGGGCTTGCAAGGGAGAATGGCATCAGAGTTTCAGTTCAGTGCTCTTTTTCTTGTTGAGGACAAGGCAGTGTAGTGCAGTGACAAGGTTGTTTCAAGGCAGTTTGAGCGCATTCAGTGGAGTTTCAGCCCAGAATCAGCTCTGTTTCAAGGGAGAAATTTTTACTTGAGTGATTATGATGAAACAAGTTAATTATAATGAAATTTAAATTTTGGTTTTTGACAGACGGATTTCACGTCTTAGAATCAGATAAAATAACAGTGAAATTATTCTTCAGCTGATACAATTTAATTCCTTTTACTTTCGCAAAGCCGAAGAAGAACTCTCGTGATTGGACTATTTTCTATCGATAACGAGGGATGAATGGTTAACACTGGATTGTGAAAAATAATGAAACAAGTTTCGGAAATATCGAACTAAAAGTTTCAAGAATAAAGTGAAGCATGCAGCAAAAATGACAATCAATATTTGAAAGCAATCAGTAGTAGCAAATAAAAAAATGAGCAGTAATCAATTGCAGTTAAATGAAAACTATTATCGTTTTTAGCAGGTAAATATACAGCTGATAGCAATTCCATGAATCTTATGCTAAAATGAATTGGGTATATTGACCCTATTTGAGTTAAAAATAGTAAAATTAACAGTTACCGTAAATTCAGAAGCATGGTAAAGGTGGGAAAAATATTTAATGTTTTTTTTTATTTTATAATTTCATTGATTTTCAAGCGTTGCATTCCACTCTAAAATAACCGACAAAAACCGACTGGGGCTGATAAGTTCTCCAAAATATAATCCTGTATTAACATGAGAAATTTAATTCTTGCTTCAAAGGAAGTACATAGCACAATCGCCATATACAAAGAAAACATCCTCAAGTAAATAATGAAAAGGAGTTAAAACCAAAATTAAAATATGGCACTTTCACTTTTTTTTACACTTCAAGCACATTTTAAAGAATAACGAAAGGGCCAACAGAAAAGACGTTAATAAATGTTTTTCTTACCGTTTGGCGTTGTCAGTACACCGTCACAATCTGGATTATCACAAATTTTCTGCAAGATGTATGTCCTTAACCCCCGATATAACTTGTGACTGAAGAGAGATGAATGATACAGATATTGAATTTCCCTCGTGGATTTACATATCATTGCACTGTAATTTTCACTGGGACACAGGTAATGGACTCATATACAGCCATGCGCAAATTCAATATCAGTGGTACATGGAGCACATGTCTTATCTATGCACAAAAAATTGAAAGGTGTTTCATTTCCATAGGGGGGCATAGGGAATGTAAGTCTGATTTTATGAAGAATAAAAGGGAATTTCTTAAAATTAGTTAATAAAAGAAAACAGTGATCTCTAACCTGAATGTAACTCATACGTGTGTTTTAGTGCTATAAATTAAGTGCTGTATAATTCATTAGTGAAAACAAATATATGTATCTAAATTACAATCTAAATAAACAAAGGGTTTTCGTAATAAATCGATAATGTTAGGGGAGCTCTACGACTGGCAAATGAGTATCGAAAGTATTTTTTATTAATAAAATAAGAGTTTTCTTAAAGTTGATATTAAAAAAAATTAGCTTTCAATTTATCAATAATATATGAAGAATATAGAGTCAAATTTCAAATTTTTGTTTCACAGAATAAATAAAAACATTTGAATAGATAAAAAATTAATTGATGGTATTTAAATATTAAAGATAAGTTCCATTCTGAAAAAAGGACTTGTGGAAATTCTTTAGGGAAAGAATTGAATTTATCATGTAGGTACGACAAAAATTCACGTATATAAATTAATTATACAGCAGATCAATACGTATAAAGCACTTAGAATTTCAGAAACATTAAAAGCATTGATAGGAGACTGATAACATTTCATATTCATATCTGGATAAGGCAAGGGTAAACATTTTTGTAGACCATGCGAAAAATTTAATATTTATTTATAAGAACAGGAAGAAATAGATAATGCTATATTGGTGCAAAAAAGTAAAAAAAGTAATAATTTCAAAAATTACAGGTTTAGAATCTCGAATAAAAATAAACGCATTAGGATATAGTAAAATTAAATTAATAGCCAAATAACTGAGGAGTCTTCTGTCTGGAGTCTTCTGTCTTCTCCTCCTAAATTTGGAGGTCACACGAATCACACGCATCATGTCGTAGTTTGTACGATTAAAACGCAGTTTTCGCTCAAGTATGCTGCGCGTCGGAAATTTTGCAAAGTTCGCTCGCACATCGCTCTTTTTCTTCTTTCTTCGAGCTCTATTTGTTGTTTTTAAAATTAACTATCAACCTGTAATAAGGGGGTTAGTGCACATGCATATAAAAACAACATTGCAATATACAATTATACAAAAAACATTTCGAAATCAAAGAAATCGTAATGAACACATTATATGGTATATACCTTTATGCATTTTCTAGTTACCTATGCCGGCTTAATTTTTATATATTATGGCCATTTTGTCGCCATACCTATTGGTACCTTTGGTTTTTTGTCGACTTTTGTAATTTTGCAATTGTGCTCTTTATACTAATGATTAATGTGAACGTTCACTAGAGATCTCATACCAAGACCCAAATATTCGTGAGTCTATACCACTTTTCTCATATCACCATAACTCTTATTTCATGAGTTCAGGCCCCTGCTAAAAAGAAATGCTGTTCCAACGAAATTTGAATGCTAATCATTAAAGAAACGGAGAGAGCCCCGAATTTCCTCCCTTCAGAGCAAGATAACAGCTAGTAGGGGAAAGATATTGATTGCGATGATTTGTTCTTGTTATTATTTGTTCTTTATATTAAAAACTTTGAGCCAAGTGCTTCAATTCGTAAACACAAGCTGCCACATTTTATTCGAACGGTTCGTCTCACTACCGCAGTCAACTGGCATAAAAAGTTGTCACTGAATCTCTGACTGTTTAACGGCTAAGGAGTCACTAACTAAGGGGGTACTACTGAGGCTAAAAAAAGCACCCAAGCTATCAAATTAACCGCGATCAAACTCATTACTTGGTTAAATATGGTATTATATGAATATGGTATATGTTATGCATGCAAAAAAGTGATTTTGATTCGTTATAGAAGAAAACGCATACTTTTGTAATTTCCCAAACTTCGCTCAAACTTGCATCGATCTTAAGTTTCAACGGATAACCGTCATTGTCGAGGTTTCGAACACCAGCAAAGTACCAAAATATGTACATACATACTTCAGTTGGGGTGGGGAAACAGAAATTCTGGAGGTTTGTGACAAGGGAATGATGAGGATATACAATAGGCCGGCCCTTATTTTTCAGAATTGCGAAAAGTTATGTTTTACTGGTCTCAAAATGATCCAAATGTGGTTTATACTCACGTGTTAAAATTCGGTTACTTAAAAATAACGGAAACCCATGCCCCAAGGGCCCTAAGTACTTAGGATCCTCAATTGAGTTTTTTTGGGTCAAAAGAGTGCTAGTATTATGTAAAACCTAAAAGTAAATTCCTACAGGACAGGACCGATTTTCTGTTTGTTTTGACCTATCTCTAAGCGTTTAGGAGATATCGTCCGTCGTAATGCAACCTCCCCCCCCCCCCAGGGAGCCTCCCCGCACCGCGGCACCGCTGAGGGACGTCCCGCACCACTTACTAGAGACTTCCCCTCCACCCTCTCCCCTCCCTCGGCAAAGAATTATTAACTTTTTTTACTTTCTCAAAATATCTCAATCTAAATAGCACATTTGTTAAGTGGGTACTAAAAAAGCTAAGAAGAATGAAACAAAACGAATTGCTCCGATCATAAATAACAAAATGATCGAAATTAGGGATGTGCGAGTACTCGAAAATTCGAGTCGATTTGTTGGTACTCGACTCGAGAGATTCGAGTAGTATTACAAATGTCGAGTCGAGTAGTTACGGTTTCAGAGCTTTCGAGGCTAGTAGGTCCAATAATCTGCCGACAGGAAGCGCTATCATGAAATTCATGTGATAATACAGTTTTTAAAGCCGATAAGTCATTCTTATGCCTTGGCCTGGTAGTAGTTCAACTTGCTGTATACACTGTAGTTGTCGACGTGGGCGCCGAATACCTTTACGTCAGCCGCGGTGGCCGATCGTCTTCCGACCTGGCGCACACTGGTCCGAAATCGGAAAAAGCTGGAATGAAGTCCAAAATGACCTTTATGGGGATAGAGACTAGAAACTTAGCGGAAATACTCATAAATTATTACCATATATATATTTATATGCCATTTTACAAAAATACGACCCTTTAGTGGCCCAAACATGACCAACTTTTCAAAACCACGCGCCATCCTGTTTTTCCTCGAAAATCTTTGAATTCATTCAGGTAGTGTTGAGTTGGTATGATTTTTATGGAACAAAAAACGCAATAATTCTTTGACCTGGTGCTTTGCCTATACTTTCAATGACTTATGAAGATTTTGGCTCGCATCTGTCTGGTTTTACAACGCAAAATGGCCGACATGTTTTTCACGTGAAATTTGACATAAAGTTGACACTATCTTTCGTTTACGAAAAATATAACTCGGAAATTTTGAACCACAATATAAAGTAGAGATTAATAAATAGTACTAAGTAGAAATCTTGGAAAAAACGTTTGCGACGAAGGAAATGAGAGCGATTTTTCAATCGTGCGTCAAGGCTGAGCTACACGCCGTGGGACCCTGATGCTCGGTAACCGAGGCCGATTTTTCAAGTTTATAAAAACTTTACTCTTGAAAATCGTCATTTAAAGCACGGAATATCGTCTTCATTGACCTAAAACACTAAACTGAGGATGTTAAAAAGGATTACCTACAGATCGACTCGACATTTAGCGCATTACTCGAGTGAAAATACTAAGGAATGGATATCTTTCGAAACCACCCCACGTATAAGAAATATGGCTCGGGCGCTGAAGTAAAGTGAAGAGATTAGGTTGGCATGCTTAAGAGAGAGGAAAGTGAACTGTTTCCGCGAAAGGCAACAACCGATATCCTTTTTCCCTTTCCACCTTCGCCGAGGTGAGTCGCGCGGAAAGGGGAGTTTTCACATCATAAGGCATCTTTTAACCTTTTTTATTTCTCTGTCCGATCGATGTGATATGCATTTGTTGTGTTTGGTTTCTCTCTAAAACTTAAAAAAAACAAGAATTTTTAAGGTTGATTAAACGACGTGAAAAGTATAGAATTAATTTGGCTCTGCAAAACTAACGCTAAGTTCTATAATTCGTTCGCTTTTTCCACTTGAATTCCATGAAGATTCAAGATCCATAAAAGTCGTTGATATAATTTTTAACAAAAATTCTAAATCTTGCGATTTTAGTAAGAAAGTACTTGCCCAGTCACACAAGTGTGTAGCAAAAGGCAATTTTCTGCAAGCAGCAATCTATATTCTATAAATTCCCCTAACGACCACTCACTCACTCACTCATTCATTCATTCACTCACTCATACAAATGTTTGGGGTGAACAAGACGAGATACGGCAAAAAGTCTGATGAAGACCCCCTCTAAAATTGTCTGAAACCCCAGGAAAAATTATGAAAACACTAAATTTACAATTATTTATCTGTCTATTCATCTAAAATTGAGTATGGGGATTAGTTCAAAAAATGGCCACCAAATTCCGATGGCGGCGCGGCAGTCATACAAACGAACAATCATAGCAACATATTTGTTTATGCAAACAAGAGGAGCTAAATTGGGAAAGAAGATAAAGGAATTAAAACGAAAAACTGACGATTATAAGGAAGGAAATAAGGAAAATAATATTTGAAGTGTCTATTTCTTTGCGTCTTCTTTCCGCAAGAACAAACATCTGTATAAATCAAAGCGCATTCAAATGAAAAGCGGAGAAATATAAGGTAGGAAATTAGTTGTTGTTTTTTGTATATTACATCGAAAGTGTGTTGGTTATTAATTTCAAAGTTAACAAGTGCACTAAATGCCATTTTAGAAATATGATTTGTGCTGTTGACTATTGTTCGTATCTTGTTGGCGATACACGATTGTAGTAGAAAGACTTTTAAACAAGTCTTACATAATAAAGGTAGGTAAAAATGATTATATTTTCATTTTTTGTGATGGTGATAACTTTTTATTTTTGTTTACGTTCGTTTTTCCGTTAATGTCCTTTTTAATGTACAATGTTATCCGTGAGCTGCAGGAGTGAATAGGCAGTGAATAATACAATATGGAAGATAAGTGCAAATAAAGGTATTTCTTATTCAATTATTAGTCTTGCGAAAATCACGTTTCCTTGAGTGACAAAACAGCGCAATGGATATTATACGAGGAATTTGAGGACAAGTCTGGTCAATTTTTAGTGCCGAAAAATCGGAAATATTATCCTACCTCAAAATTAGACAAGAAAAACTACATAAGTCACAAGCTGTCATGCAGTTTATGTACTTTTCACGAGAGTTGCAGATCATAAAAGATATCATCAAAGGAGGTATAAAAAAGAAAAAAATCACATTTTTCCTAAGTCTATAATGTACACACACCACAAATGTTACATTTTAAGATTTCCAGAATGATTTAACAATTCCACTGAAACTAAGATTATTTACATAACGCAAAATAAAAAATAAATCTTAAGTGCACAAGATGTAACATTTCTATTAAAATGGATTCAAATTAGTAGGTGAGAATGATGAATAGGTGATAACAGCTGCCACACATCTTGCATTCTTCTCAATGTTGCTATGTTCCTTTACCACCAATGACATTGACTACTCGAATATCTGAACCTGTAATTAAAAATATAAATAAAATTTCGAGCTTTATTACACCAAAAGCATTAATTCATAAGTAATTTTAATGAACAGCATCTTAGTGATGCATCAAATTCTCACAATCAACAGTCATGATAAAGTTCTATAATGTGTAGATGTTTATTAAACATGCAATCACTTAAGTTTCTATATCATCTTTCTTGGTTTGAGCAATAGGAAATTAATGAACTTGCAATTTCAGTTTGCAGACAACTTTCTGGAAATTAATTCTATTACCAAGATGGCAATCTTCCCATCAGCATACAAAATTATAAAAAGGAATAATATGACATTAACATTCCACAACACTGTTACTCAGTGGCATAACTATGGGGGGAGGAAGGGAAAGATCCCTCCCCAAAGCCTCAGAGAAATAAAAAAATTATTTATAATTATTTTCTATATTGAACTGCATCGACTAAAAGTTAAATCTTTAGCGTCAAAATGATTTCAAATGTATTTCCAGGAATGTTATTCTTCAAAAATTTTCTTGGACTGATTCGTTGTCTGAAGGGGGGGGGGGGGGGTTGCTACCCCAGGCCATCCTATCCTTCCCAAAGCATATTCCTAGTTACGCCATTGCCATTACTCCTTCACACAAATATTTCAACACTTATCAGATCATCTAAAATTATTATCAAATTGAATACATACAGTCATATTAAACTACTCCATTGCCTAATCTAGATCATCGTATGCTCTCCTCTTTAAAAAATATTTACATTTTAAAACATTTCAAACAGCGGAATAGGTTGATAGATTTCACGTTTAATAGGCATTCTCAAACGTATCCCATATTTTAACCCCAGAATACTGTTCAGCAAAGAATTCATGTCAATGGTGAAGGTGCCCCCCAATTAATGACCCTCATTATAACAATGAACACCATTTACCTATCTCCATCAACACCACCATGGAATGTGTCATACAGTTTCCTCCGGTATTATATCCATTACAATAACATTCAGACCAGGATTAAGCAGTCGATAGTCTGGCCAGATGATGATACGCTGTATCGAAACCGGTCGCAATATATTTTATTTTGTGAAACAGCTAAGTGTTTTCTTAACCTTTGTGAACCAATGGTAAACATTACTAATCACAAGAATATAGAATCAACGCAAAAGGAAATGGCAGAAAATCCCCTATGGCTTAGGATAAACACCATAAATGGATTTAGGAGTACAATGTCCTAAGTTTATCACAATGTATGACTAAGAAATGCATTTTAAAGAAGTTTTTATTGCAACAGAAATCATGATATCTCAAAAATATCATTAAAACCATATTATTTTCACACAATACCGCATCAGGTCTTGAATAAGTTATATCTACACATTAACAATAAGCTCCCACTCCACTCTTGACAATCACTATTTATAAAACATTTATAAAAGCACAATTAAAGACACAGGCTTAATAAAAGTAAATGTATAAGTAACACAATAAGTTCTAGAAAAATTTATATGAATAATATACACACTGACAACAACGCATTGAAATTGAAATGATGTACGAAGAAATAATAAAAAACTCCAAGATTTCCATAGCCATATTTTTTAAATAACTCTCAATAATTAGGCATGAATAGTACCGTCCTCTTTGATAATCACTGAAGCCATTTCAGAAAAACCTAATTAATTATATATTTCCATATTTTACAATTAGTTACTAAGCCCGAATACGTACCACAAGTAAATATTCGGCCAAAGATGTTGAAACTTCAAGTACACAGGAGCAGACTGCAGCATAAGCACTAGGCTACGACAAAAGTTCGGTGTTAATGTATTTTTCCGTTTCAACCAGCCCTAGGAATGCAATCCTCTTCATACAAAAATGGAATTAAAAATTCGGAATGAATCAAGGAAAAGATTAGTCGCAAAAGCGACTCGTCGAGATTTTAATTGCATCCTAAAATTAAGCATTCACACTACTTCGAAATACAATACACATTCTTCTCATAAACTACACACAAATAAAGCAATGAAAAGTGGAGTAAATGACCGTAAGGTTACTTCATACCGGCATTGACAAAAACAAATATTTTTATTGAATACAAAACTAGCAGCACTAACAGTTATTGTTACACTTTCTGGTACGTAGTAAAGAACAATGTAAATCATCTCTGCAACCTAGACTAAATATTATATTTTAGTCACAAAATTTCACATATTCCATTGATGAAAAGAAAACACAGAAGCACAAAAACACTCGTCAAGAACCTCGCCGGATTATCTGAACCGGAATACATATTTTTTAAAAATTACTACTTATGCACAGTTCAAACCTAATAATTGAAATACGTGGATCAACACTATTAAAAATTTAAGGTAATAGTATTAAAGGAACCATTAAGTGTAGAAAAACTTACCTCACGTAGGCGGGAAGACGTTGTTTGGTGTCACTTGTCCCTTCGGCATATTTGAAGCCATTTCGCTCTTCTCTCAGTATGTAGAGGGAAACTAAAATTTTTAAACACGTCCGTGGTGCTAATGGAGCAATTAGGAGCCGAACTACAACCTACAATGCCGTATTTCTACTACAAATAACGGAAAATCTTGCCGAGCAACTGCCAGCCACATTCACTTTCTATATGTAAACAATAAGTGCAGAGAACAAAGATGGTAGGATGCGACGACTCAACTTTGTAGTGTATTATCAACAATCCAGAGGACTCTGACAAACGAACAATCATAGCAACATATTTGTTTATGCAAACAAGAGGAGCTAAATTGGGAAAGAAGATAAAGGAATTAAAACGAAAAACTGACGATTATAAGGAAGGAAATAAGGAAAATAATATTTGAAGTGTCTATTTCTTTGCGTCTTCTTTCCGCAAGAACAAACATCTGTATAAATCAAAGCGCATTCAAATGAAAAGCGGAGAAATATAAGGTAGGAAATTAGTTGTTGTTTTTTGTATATTACATCGAAAGTGTGTTGGTTATTAATTTCAAAGTTAACAAGTGCACTAAATGCCATTTTAGAAATATGATTTGTGCTGTTGACTATTGTTCGTATCTTGTTGGCGATACACGATTGTAGTAGAAAGACTTTTAAACAAGTCTTACATAATAAAGGTAGGTAAAAATGATTATATTTTCATTTTTTGTGATGGTGATAACTTTTTATTTTTGTTTACGTTCGTTTTTCCGTTAATGTCCTTTTTAATGTACAATGTTATCCGTGAGCTGCAGGAGTGAATAGGCAGTGAATAATACAATATGGAAGATAAGTGCAAATAAAGGTATTTCTTATTCAATTATTTGTCTTGCGAAAATCACGTTTCCTTGAGTGACTAAGTTATTCAACTGTGAAAATTATCGAAATCTTGACATTCACAATGTCTTGTACACCAAAGGCTGTAATCCGTTACTCACCAGATTTATTGCGCATTGCGATGGATATTAAATCTGAGATATTTGTGTATCCCGATTCATTAAAACTTTAAATAGAGGTATTTCTGAAGTGAAATCATTCGCGATCAGGATAAATTTATATTTCGATAAAATTCGTCATACTAGCCCCAATTCATGATAAGGCGCATTTGTTCTAGATATTGATATTCAGTCGCTACGTAATTCGCTTACGAAGGGGAACAGCTGTTACATCTTATTCGTATATCAAGAATTTGGTTGATTTTTGTGGAAAATAATTAATAAACGTGTTTTACATGGTAATACGTAAAGTCGTTATGTTATGATATTACGTATGCATTGGGTGTTACAGTGGAACGTGGTCTCAACGTTTTTGGTATTTGAATTGAATAAGTTCGAGAAACTCGTAGAAATTTGTTTTACTTTTTTAGCCCCTCAGTAAAACGTTTTTCTTTATAAATATTTACATTCATATTGTAGCCTACGTACCATGCGCTCGTTTTACGTGAAAGTGGAAATATTTCTTATACCTAAGCTAGCCAGCTTAAAAGTAAACGATCCTTTAGTAACAAGTAGCAAACAAAAAGTGTAAGACCTCCCACAGTGAGCATAACAGTCCGCAGGCCTTTTTCGGGGGGGCAGAGCCCCCCAGCGATCAAAGCGAGTACTGTAACATAGAGACGTCAATACCTGCTGGCTGAGTGTGTAGAATAATTGGTTTTTCTGCTTGAGAATTTGAAAGGGCCAAATATTACACGATTCAGATTCGTAGCATGTAGTCTTTATTGTAGCTGTGAAAATGACTATACTCATAGCTCTCCCTTGTAGTTTGTATACATATATGACTTAAATAGCCGACATATTACTTGGGGTTAATTAATTTCAAGTGTGCCCATGGAACTATTGGAGACACATTAATCTTCATTCATTTCCTACTACATATATCTGACATCAACCATCAACGATCCTCATTATATTTTCCTTCTTACATTAGGCTAGACATTCATCTTGGGAAATTGGAGTAGAGTATATTGTAGTATGCATTGCTGTATTGCCTGGTTCAGAAATTATCACACTCGACTCGATACTCGCGAGTAATTTTCAACTCTACTCGATATTCGACTCGAGATGAAAAAGTGCTACTCGCCTAATTCGATAAAATTTTCGCCGCAATATCACAACTAATTATGCCATTGCATGTTAAAATTCAGTTTTACTTAGTGACACTAGAATACTGGTTTGCTCCTTTCTATGACTAAGGAAAGCTCGTAATGAAACACCTAAGTGATAAGAGAGTGAGTTGGCCTACTGGTAAAGCAGAGCACTTACCATCGTAGAGATGTTTTCGCTGATTCGAATCTCTCCGGAATAATTTTTTTTTTAGATACATGGTGGTAATATATTTTTCTTTTCCACTTTAACGCGTATTTACCACTTCTGTAGTTATAAAATTTTGAATGGCGAATATTCATTTTGTTGTTTTCCGAGGATATCATTGATCGTTTTCATCGAAATATAAATGCTATGGAAAATATTTCAGTCTGGTATTATTTTCCTTGACTTAAAAATGTAATAACGCCTCGCAAATCACTTTATTCCTCCCTCAAGTAATGAAGGCACACGTCTCCCAATGTATAGAATGTGCAGTCGGATTCAAAAGCATTGCAAAGAATGATGCGTCGCCACTTTCGCCGCAGCTTGAAAACCGAGTTTCAGTATTTTCTATTGTACGTGTGGGAGGGAATTTTGTAGTAGGGAATATGGAAAATACTTCAGTCAGATATTCTGTTGGCACATGAAGCAACCTGCATCCTTAGACTTCACGGCACCAAGAGCCAACGAGGACGGACGCGACCGAGCTACCAGATCTGCAGGGGTATTCTGCTAAACGGGGCCAATGGCCGGTCGTAAGTTTCGTAAGGCGGTTTGTTCCAACGTGGATAACAATTAATTCTATGGTTATTAGCAGAAGTGAACTCTTTTAAAAGGATAAATTTGGGTTTTCTGTGAACTTTGGTCTGCCGGCAGTCGCCGGAGAGCTTCGAAAAAAGTGAAGAGTGAAAATCACGGACGAGAAGAAGCAGAAGAAATTTGTACACTATTGTATCGTACAGTAATTATAACATACACTTGAATTCTACATATTATGAATAGAGCGAGGACCTGAGATCCCCTTGTAGTTCTAAACCCCTTCCTCTCCTTCAAATGGTGTAATTATTGTCTCATGGGTGCAAACAATTGCGCCCAAAAGCCTTAGAAATCTAGCCTATGCACGATATCCATAGATGAAATTGAAACTTTTAGTTACATGTATGAATTTTATTATCAGAGGCTTAAGTTTAAGTAGTTGTATAAAATTATAGTATCAATATGAAATTATCATTCTCTCTTTAATTTGTGGAAGGCATTTGTCCTTTACTCATCGACTTACTTGCGTTACTGCCAAAATATGTCTTGCCCTACGTTTCTGTGATATCCTCCCTTGTGAACCGTAATGCAACGAGAACCTTAAATTATAAAACATTTCAGAGCGGATATTTCAAGTAACCTACAGCTAGTTATAAGAAATAATTGAGAAATCTGAAAGCAAATGTAACACAGTAAGCAAATAAAAGCCCGTTCCTCCGCTCACTGAAACGGATCATCCATTTAAAAAGTATTCAAAACTTTTTAACTGTAAACAATGGCTAACTAAGTACATCCATAATATCTACTTACAAGGTAAGCAACAACTTCTTTTGACGCGCGGAAGTATTTAATGAAAATCTCATCATCATATGCGAACGGATCACACGTATCCCTTATCCTCCTCCTTTCCAGATTAAATTTTCTTTTTCATATCTGGCCAATGCCCGGTGAATCCGAATGTGCTCCCGCGCAATATTAATATATTTCTTGAAACATTCGCGATAAAATCGATGACACTTGGTAAATTTCTTTAAATAACTCCTTAGGCGAGCAATGTTATTTCGTATGGTTCGTGTTATGATGTCCTCATGGGCAGGTCATAATATTACGACCTTTATGTCTTAGCTACCGCCCCACTTATGACCTTTTGCTCAGAGGAGAATCTCTCGAAGCCATACGTATGTCCGTAGTTATGGTCGATTTCGACTTATAGCCCGGACATACGATTTTGTGGAATAACCCTACTGAAGTCAAACTCCAGGCGCGAATGCCCGATTGAAATTAAGATTAGCGGATGGAATACACTGAGGTAATTCCTGTTCCCGCAGATGTCTGGCCGTCGGAGTGTTTTCTTCTGGGCTCCGTGACGAGGTTTTTCCTATGTTTAGTTTCGTATTTGGTCTCACCGTGGGGTCTCCCCCCCAGCAATTTTTTTAAGATAAATGGTTCAAAATAGTGAGTTTTATGGCTTTCTGAAGGATATTTTAGTAATTATTACTCTCTGTTATAAGTATATTAATCAAATTAAGTAAAATGGATTAAACTTAAATGTTTCTCTCAGCTCTGGTGGGGGGGGGGGGTTTATCCCCCTAAACCCCCCTCTCTGCGGCACTGATACTGTCCACTGTAGTTACGGTAGAGTCCGGCGAGTGATCGAGTCCGCAGTAATCACACTTTGTTTCATTCTTTAGAAGACGTATTCTTAATATCAACATAATATATGGAGATGTCTCAAGAAAAATTCAGTACTGAATTTTTTAAACGGCGAAAGGTGTTAAAATAATGACTCAAATTAGGTGTTAGGGGCAGTTTGATGTGAATTAGTATGTAAACTCTATCACTTAAGTATCCGACGGCTATAAATAATTTTGCATATGAGAATGAATTGATATTATCAATTTCTTCAACTTTTAAATAAATTTAAAATTATCATAACGAAATATATCTACTTGGAAATATATTTGCCTTTCCACCGGATTACAATCCTGGCTACATAAAAGAATCACCATGGCTCGTTCATCCCGATTAAATACATTACAGTAAAATAACGGGAGAGCCTGATACATAATTTTGTAGATATGGATGACATCAATTTCCGTCGTAAGTGTATTCTATTAACAGTATGTAATTCTTCATTTTCTAATACACGTACTATCATTATGATTACTACCCTGCTAGCCGCTTCAACAGGTGAGCGGCGGAGGGTACTAGAACACCAGCTGCTTGCATATAAAAAGGAAATCCTCTAACGAAATTAAGCCAAGTATTGAAGTCCTTTACCGCGCGGGCGAAAAACGAAATTCCACACCAATCCGATCGGCAAAATATCGCTTTTAATTTATCGTTTCAGTCGGACCTGGACATAAATTGGGGTTCTAATATCATGTCCACCAGATCAATCTTAAAGATATCCATTCTCAATTGCTCAAACAATATAAGCCTAGCTCGTATCCTCCGAGTCTCTAGCGGCTCCCAACCTAATTCGCTTAACATCTGTTTAACGCTTTCTGTACGACAGTAGCAGTTTTTAACGAATCGCGGAGCTTTCCTTTGAGTTTTTATTAAGTTCAAAGATGAAGTATTTCTGCACCGTATCCCATATGCAAGTTGCATATTTAAGGTGTGACCGGATGAGTGCGAAATAGAACCTCTCTTTTACTTTCTCGTCTGAAAATATTTTCGCTATGCGCTTGACGAATGCTTACTTCTTCAATGCTCTACCATCATTTTTTTTATGTTTTCCCCACGATAGGTTCAAAACCACCATAACTCCTGGATTCTCCTCTTTATCTAGTGCCTCTATGTTTAACCCTCAAATATGTCCAGAAATAAATATTCCGTTTTGGTTTCACAGATGACTCTATTCCAATTTTTAAGGCTGCAAATATTACTGCGTGATCACATATACCGTCCACGATATCGAGTTGTTTTATGAACTTAGATTGGCTTTCTGCTCAAAGGTCTAATATTTTATTTCCCCTCGTGAGCTTGTCAACTACTTGTGCAAGTGATTGATTCGCTGGTGCGTTTACTAAGATCTCTCAGATTTCTCTGTTCCTTGAATTCGGTTTTATAAAGTGAGAACCCCAATTTATACGAAGGGGGAGATAGAAATATCGCAGAGTAATTATTACACTTCTGCTGTCTCTCAAAGAAAATGCAGATATTTGATTTTCTAATTGGTAAATAATATCAATTCGCTGTCTGATTGTACTCCATACACTTTCTATTTCAATGTCAGTTAATTCATGGGAGGCGCTGCATACATGTTATTTGACTGCTATAAAAACTCCACCACCTTCACCATCGCAATTGTAGTTTTTAAATACTGGAGGAAAAACTTCGCTGTCTCGTATATCTTTCGTAAGTCGACTCTCTGTCACTGCGACCATACCTGCGTCTTGAAATTTGTAATCGATTCTAGCCCTCTTGTTTATAACGCTATGGCAATTAATTGCGACAAAGTTAATGACATATTTTGAAGGTTGACTTTCGGATGGTTATTTTCTACACGTATGTGCGTCAGATGGGCGAATTACACTGGAAGTGCTCATTAAATTTTTATATCATTGCTTTCCCTGTGTTAGGTGTCATGGATTTTTCGTTAGTTTTCGGCATTACTACTCCTAAATTTACTTCATGTGATGTGTAGATTTTCACAATGCGGATTACCTCTGAGGATCCGTTTAGCCGGATAACTTTACTCTGTTGTAATATCTAGTACTGAATTTTTCTTCCCGCATAACCCTCATAGATTATGTTGATGTTAAGAGTACGTCTTTTGACAAATGTAACAAAGTATGATTACTGCGGACTCCATCCCTCCCTGGAATCTACCGTCTCTACCGCGCACAGTATGAACCTAGTAAGCCATGAAGGCACATACTAGGAAGAGGTAAATGGTGAGTCCAAATATGATTCGAAAGATAGGAAAAACCTTGTCACGGAGCCCGAAAGAAAACACTCCGACGGCCCGACGTCTGCGGGGACGTGAATAACCTCACTGCATTCCATCCGCTAATCTTAATTTCGATTGGGCATTTGCTCCTGGAGTTTGACTCCGGTAGCTCTGTCGCGTTCGCGTCCGTCCTCGTCGGCGGCTCTTGTTGCCGTGAAGGAAAAGGATGCAGGTTGCTTCATGTGCCAACCTTCCAGTTTCCGAAATAAATTATTTTAATTTCTATGTATTCATAAAGTTTTTCAATGGAGATAGGTATGTAATGGCAGGCCATTGACACGAGGCCAAATGAGACTGAAGGTTCCTTAGTTCGGGCCTGGTTTGAGTTGAGTTGCGTCACTTATGCTGAAGAAAATTTGTGAGTACTAGAGGTGGCTTAGCCCCAAAACCCGTGTCTTAACTAAGTTTAGGCGTTCCCAGAATAACTAAAATACCTATTCATTCATAGCCTGAAAGAACGTCCGATGGAGTCGATTTCTATCTGATATTGCCATCATAATAACGGGGCTGAACTATAAGGATTGATGACGATTTGTAGTACAAGCACAAAGAAGGGAAACCATAATTATATTACTTTTAATATTAGACTTTAAAACATGTAGTTTGACATCAATATAAATTGCATTAAACAGTTTATTCCAATCACAAGAGGAAAGTTCCTAATGGAACATATAAGTCTTCCACATCCCGAAACGAGAAAGTAGGTAACGGCAAACGCGGAAATTTAAAGCGATAGGTTTGGTATGGCAATCAAATCGCGCGCAGAAAGGAGTGAGAATTGGGAATAAGAAATTATTTTCTCATTGTCGTCAGCAAAAATGTCTATAGTAGTAGAATTGGAACTGTGATGCTATCGAAGAATGATAAAGAGAAAGTGGTTCGCTCGAGTAAGTAACTAGGAAATGATAACAAAAGTGGGGGGGAAAGAAATATTTTAAAAATCATTCGAAGAAGACGGAACAACGAAATCTATCTCGTAATGACTTACTCTCAAGCCTGTAACATACTAGAGAATAATATCATCTGTTACGCTGAGGCCAAAAGAAAGATATCGTTAGCCAAGAAAACCTTTTAATTAAAGAAAAGTCTCCTCGTGAGGTTCAGGGTTAATGGTGCTTTGTTGGGTTCCCCAAAGGAGGAGGGTTACAAGAAATGGGTAGACCGATCGAAAATTAATTGAGAAATTACAGCAAGAAGCCCAATATTAAAGAGAACTAACGCAAAAAAAAATTAAAATAAGAAAGCAACACTACTCGGTTATTTACTCCTACAACACAACTTCGTTAAGAATAATGCAAAATGAATAATTCTTGGCAAAATAGAAATGACGGCCGAGAATTTCATACGAATAATAAGCATTGGCGATGAAAATGGGATGCACCTTTATCAGTGACATGAAATATGTAGAATGAAAAGGTAAAAAATGGAGCTTTGCTGTAAATTATGACTGCAGCGACGACGAACAACATCCATGATAAAATATAAACTGCTAATGGTAATTTATAATTATTAAGCATAAACTCCAATGCCTAATTACTACGTAATGCTAGTAAGGCCGTTAAGGTTTAGTTAAGTTTTAAACTCACTAAAATTTCGCGTAGCCAATCTCAACACGTATTTCAATAGCCAGTGCTCAGAGTTAGAAATGATTCCTAAGTACGTCAATCTGTGCTGTGAATCACCATCTTGGCAGTAGAGTTTTGAATTAAAGTGTTGAAAATACCATTTGTAGTTTATATTTTATCACGGATATTTCACCAACTCGAGCATGAAACGATTACATACGAGGTACAACAACTCCAGAAAAGAAAATCTGCAACAACTACAGAAATATCTGTGGAATATAGAATATTCTTCCATTTCTGTATGAAAAATAAAGGTGGTCCAGGGGCCGTATTCTGTATTTCGTCGGTACCGCACCGGTCGGTTTCCCTTCCCAGCCCACCGACAGCCCATCATTCCGTACCGACGACGGTTTCCATACCGACGACGGCAAATTCAGCGATTCAGTATGGTCGTCGGTATCAAACCAGTCGGTACGGTTCCCTCTCCTTCCCAAACAGGGAAAATCCGAAGTTAGAAGTCATCTAACGTGTCTCCACCAATGAGAAGGGTAAAAACAAGTGAAGACTCATTGGCACAGTTTGTTGTCGTCATTCAATCTTCTTATTTGCGGAAATTACGACTTATTGCTAGATTAAGATAATCGATATTGGATAAGTTGTTAACAATGCTTATATAATGTGTGGTAGTAATGCTGTACCTACAGAATCGAAGGAAACAATATTACAACATCACAATAAAGTTTGTATATGATACAGATTGTTGTTGCTGGAATGAATTATTGAAACTATCCTCGAGATCGTAGTTTCTTTTTTTAAATATTGGTTCCGTTCATTGCTATTTATTCATGATTTGGTAATATAGTTGTCATTAAGTAAGTTCCGTCTAAATGTTATCAACGGAAGGTTATGCCATTGGCACCGTAGCAGACGAAAATAACATACCATGGAACGTGAACGCAGGATTCAATTGCAAATGTAAATGTCATATTAGAGGAACAAGTTAGGAAATTGTTATAAAAATATGGAGCTGGGTGTAATTAAAAGAAGTGTAATGACGAGGAAGTAAATAAATTGCGATTGGGTGAAATACATATGTATACGTTGCGCATTCCAAGTGAGATAAAATGATAATATTGCGGTAAACCTCATACTTATTAACAAATATCTTCTTTTATCGTCAAGGGAATCGATGGCTGACGATGAAATGAAATATAGTTGTCTGTTACAAATGAAAGAAACTGATACCGTTGTGGCAAACTTCATACTTAAATAAAAAGATCTTATTTCTATGCCGAGAGAAACGCCAAATTGATGATTGAGTGAAATAACAGTCGCCTATTCAGAGAGATATAAAGTGATAGCATTGCGGCAAAACTCATATTTAATCAAAAATATCTTTTTTATGTCAAAGGAGCAAATAAATGATGATACAGATAAATAAAGCCTATTACAAGCGAGTGAAATTTCACTTAAGTGGTAACATAAATGAGAGAAAGTCATTATATGTTAGCAAACCTCATGTTTATTCACCATTATCTTATATTTCTGTCAAGGTAATTAATATAGATGATGACACAGTGAATTATAGAGGCGCATTCGAAGGGACAGAAAAAAATAACATTGCAGAAAACCTCATTATTTACTCGGTGATGAGGTAAAAACAAAATAAAACGTACAATGCGCACCGGGGAGTTAATGAAACCCACAAGTCGGTGGCCGTACCGACACCTTTTTGCTGTCGGTACGGCTACCGACGATCTCCCGTCCTCTCGTCGGTGCCGCACCGATCGGGTTCGTACAGAATCGCACGACTTCTTACCGGAAGTCGGTGTGACGTCGCACCCGACGAATCGGTGCCGCACCGATCGGTTTGGAGTTACAGAATACGGCCCCAGGTTCCGCTATAAAGCACGACCTTCTTGGCCTTGTAGTGAGCGTGTACCCTCCCCCTCCTACTCCCATTCCCTTCCCCCTTGAGAGTTCAGCGGATAGAATACCACAGGGATATCAAAGGGTACCGGCCGAAGAGCATTCGACTCTGGCAACGAGGGAAACTTTTGAAACTAGAAGGACCTAAACAAATCCGTCTTTAGAACTGCCAAAGCCTTTTCAAAAGACTAAAAAACCACGTCAATAACTCTAATGGTCAGCTTCTCTTTTCCGCAAAATTCATGTATCAAATGTGTTAGTTAGCAAGCTACAATTATTTAATCGTATTTTCAGCCAAAATTTTCAGAACATCCAGTTTTATTTTCTAATAGTGGAAGTAATGCTTATTAAAACCTATAAATCTGGAAGTATGTGAAAGAGGAATTCCAATTTGAATATCTTCGGAAAAAAGTAAAGTGACAATATGTACTATAAACGTTCTATTAAGAGACTAAAAGCTTACAAAAACAGCCGGGTATATTATTTAGTTGTTGCACGTAAATTCCTATAGCAAGGATCTCTTAAATATACAGAATCCGGAACTGATTTAAAATCTAAATGCATTTGAAAGAATTGAATGATTAAGTTAGGAGCCATTACCATAAGTTTAACCATACAGTAGATATGAACGCAAGGAAATATCAAAAGCTGTTAGCGTTGCAAAGAATGGAGCTCATTTCAATAGATTTTCCGTCAGTTTCTACAAGAAAATACTATTGAGATTATTTATTAGATTTAATGTTGTCGAAAGCCGTAGAACAAATAAAAATAAGCAGCATCGGGACTTCAACGTCTTAATGCTCCGAAGGAACCATGTACTGATTCACCAAGTGCCTACATACTCAGAAAATCATTCGTCAAGCGTATTCAGAAGACGTTGATGTTCATTACGAATACACAAGTGAAGTTAAATTTTAGAAGCCACTTTTGAAACTAGTTAACTATGCGAAGGAAAATCCGTTTCCTATATCTTAAGAATTGCGTCAAAAAATCTGAACGTACAAATGTCCACGCATCTTTTTCGGTATTTTCCCTGGAATTGGAAATTTTTAAGAACTCTCTATTCAATGTGAAACAAGCCAAATAAAAAAAATTGTCAGTCCCTAGAATTAAGTTTATTACCCCGCGACAGAATCTATTTCAAGTGTAGACTAAGGATTAGAAATGGCAACAATTTGGCATATAACATGATAAAAACAGTGTAATATGGAAAAATGAAATTAGCTTACCATTCAGTCCTCAGGATCACTCTCCGATGCACAGGAATTCCAAGAAATATCACTCGTATAACTGACAGACCACAACTTTCACATGGACTCGACATACTGAAAATAATCAGAGAAAAACACACATTAACATAAATGCTGTTATCATGCACGAAACGAGAGTATCAAATGCATAAAATTTGAATGCTGAAATATTATCGCTGCACCATCCAGGTACCTGCTACGATGGCGGAAAATTTTAGGTAAGAAACGAAGTTGGTAAATAAAGGTAGTTAACGTACTAATTAATTCGATAATCCTTCCTTTATGATTGATAAGGCCATGTAAAGAAATGGTTGGGAGGAGAAAATTTAAGAAAAAACCCATTGATCTTGGGTGGTTGAATTCCGAGGAAATTCCCGAATATTTTTGATAAAGTTAAGCAATTACAACCACTTGCCGATTTCAACAAAGGAGAGGTGTCTATTTCAACTCTCAAAACGAAATATTCACGAATATATCTTGAAGCATCTACGAATAATACCATCCCACTGATAACTGCAAGGTTAGGCAATATTCGGTAAAATGGCTTATTGTTAGCCTTACAAATATTCAACTATCTTGGTGACAAAGTCACGAAAATAATTTTACAATTTTCTTGCGGCAACTGCTAAGACGACGTGAAAACTCGATTACTATCGTCTCTAGCCTACGATGGGAGACAAATCATTATAATTTAGCTGTTCTCAAAACCCTTAAGAAATCACTCAAGAAGCACGTACGGATGGCCTTCAACCTCTTCGTCGACGATACACAAATACTCAAATCAGATAAGATTAAACAGAGTACACCTTAGTGACTAAATTATCACAATATGACCACTTGATCGCGGCAATGGACAATTTTCCATCATCTGTGGGAAATGAATACAACATTACCGAAACTAGATTACTAGGCATCGTACTCAATGATGAACAATTAAGACGTATCCCGTATCACAATGGCAATCGGACCGTGAAAGTGAATAAGCGATAACAATAAGCCACGGATTGAAAAATGTATCCCCACTCTCCTCACATCTTAGGCAGGAACAATGAAAGCATACAAATCATGAATGAAGGTATAACGAATACACTTCCTTCAGACCTTGAGGTTCCTTCATAAGGGAATAAAGTTTAATAAACGGAACAAAACTTAATAAAACAATCAGCTCACGTATTATTATCGGCATTATTGCAAATTCACTGATATCTTAAACACTAAAATAAAAAAAGTAATGGCGTAAATATGAAACCGGTAACTTAAACATGGCATGACTACTTACCTCTTATCTCGAAGACGACTACATCATCGTACCAACAATCATGTATCACCAAACTGAGACGGGTCGAGGCTTCCGAAGATTCGAGGATTGAGCAGGAACGTGAATGGATGACATCTGTGACGTCACGAAAATAACGCCGATATATTTTCGTAAATATATTAAAATAGACTTTCAGTTTTAAATAAATAAATAGGATATTATTTAAATTATTTTTAAAATGTAATATTTTATACAAATTAATTTAAAATACTTTAGTTTTCCTAATAACTCGTATCCTTTCCATGTGTTGCGTAATAAGTTCGATAGTTTCAGTGCTTGGGCGCTTTTGACTCTCCAACGGTTTCAGTGCTCTATTCAACCAGATTTCGCTAAATTCCATTATTGATCCTCCCCACTTCTGTACTTAGGCTGAATTTCTTGTCTTTTTAACCGTCAGAAGACTATGACTCATTCTCCAGTGTCATTTCAAAAACTACTGCCGCACTGTCAGTGTTGCAGTATCTACACCAGCGGACCACCGTCCCTTACTTCATCAACATCGGCGTGAACACAGGGCTTGCTTGAGAAATTTTAAAGGAGTGAAAAAATGTGTGCATGTGAGGTTAGAGTAGGGTGATAACCTGTTGCAAACAGCGGCTTGCTGGGAAGAAATTCACGTGATTGACCGTGATATAATCGAGTGAGTAATTATTATAATTTTGTGGGTTTTTATTGCTATCTAATCTGCATTCTATTTCTTAGAGCGCTGGTTGTCGGCAAATTGCTGTCATAATGCAAAAAATATGGTCGATTTTTAGCATCAAATAATTCAATTGCATTAGTTAGCTATCCACTCAACAACTTCTCAAGGAGTGATATTGGAATAACTGAAATTTTTTCAAACTGAAATATTCTCCGATAGATTCTCATTGTCAGGAAAAAACCGTCATATGATGTTTTTAACCTCTCTCTTATTTTTTGTATCTATTTTTTAGTTTCTCTATCTTATGTGCAAGCAATTTTTTCAGAATACTTCTTTGTTACTGTTTTTATGGGCAATTATCCTAAAGTATCTGCATTGGATCTGTTTTACTGCTTACAGAGAATGTGAATACGGAGTGAGGGGAACATTTTGTACGGTCGTGCTTGAGGAGCAGAAATACTGGAGAGGGATCATGTTTACGTGAACGTTTATGTGCAAGTCCTATGAATTAAATGCCGTCATCATAGATCAGTAACCCGAAGTTGGGTTTGACGCAGCTCTCCACTCAGTTCTTCTATGATCTATCATTTTCATATTTACCTCTATCCAAACCAACCTTCGGTGTGAGGCATTGAGCGAACGATGACATTGATTATATATTTTTTAAACTTATCAAATATACGTCTACACCGTATCCCAAATTTTTAAAGGCGGACTACGTGGCGTCGCCATGGTAATGGGCAACCCCGATTAATATTCCCTGGATTTATCAGGTTGCATTGGATGGACTGTTTGCATTGTTTTTAACTGTTTCTAGTATTTCTTAGATTTCTCGGGTTACCTCCCTGTTTCTCAGAAAGATTGACTTAACATCCAACAAATATGGTCAGTAATTGACGTTCCCAGTTGCCGTTTATTGTATTTAATAATATCACCATCAGTGACATAGATAAAGATGATACGTTAAAAGTAATTATTTATTCAAACGATAAGATTCTTACTATAATTATCTGGTAAACCAAATTCCAAAAACCTTTCTCATGTTGATCTCTTTTGTTTAATTTTGCAGTGACGCAGAATTAAGCGACTTTCTGGTTAATAATGCTAGTGTTCGTCTGGGCTGCTGTCACAGATATGAGAAAGGAGTGAGAAGAAATTTGGTGCGAGTGGAACATATTGTAAGAGCACGCCGGTGGAGCAGAAATTAACTGGAATAATCCTGAACACGTGAGTGGAAAAATTAATGGTCATTGACATTAAAGTGAAATTGGGGTCTTTACAGTGTTACCAATCCCCTTCCAGGCTCTACGTCGTCTCACTCTCAACGAATCAAATACAAATCTTAAGAATAAATCCACAAAAACAGATGACTCACCTACGGCCCTTTCAACGTTTCTTTCTTGTCTCAATAGCCCACTATTCCTCGTCTGCGGCACTATATACCCATATTAAGTGATTTGTTGGCAAATTTCACAGTGTTTTCTGATTATTCTAAAACTAGTGGAAACCGCTGAATAGCTCAGTATATATGAGGACAGGGAATAGGGTAACTAACTCTATGCGAACATCCTGCAGAGTGGAGTAAATTTATCCTTATTTAGTCTATTTATGACTATTTCTGGTGCTGAATTTCGCCATTTCCCGCATTAGTACTTAGGTTGGGGTTTCAATGTTGACATGTAATTTGCGCGTCTCTTGTTTGTGTATGATGGAGAAAAAAATCGAAATTTCATTATATTCACTTTAACAATTTTCTCCGCCGATGGAATCCATAGAAGTAACAAGTGACTATCAGACCGATTTTCTTTCTTCCGCGACCTTCAATTCTCAGCGCACTTATGAGGAACCGTTTGAGCCCCCACCTCCGAACTACTTCCTCACGCCTACCTCAACCGACGACCTCAACTTTGAACGAATGGCCTTAACTCCAACTAAAAATCCCCAACCCCCGTTTCTTTCCAGCTGATTGCATTCGTTCGAAGTACATTAGAGCGTCGCTATATAATCAGAATTGTTTAGGCACCAAATCCACATTATCAAAAAGTTTGGATACACATTAAACGTGAAAAAAACATTTGAATTCACCATTGTTCTGTCGTTAAATAATTACAGTCAATAATTAAAACCATTTTACATTAAATTTTTACGCAGTATTTCAATGAAGCATTCCTATACATGTATGTAATTTTTCATCACTTAATCTCATGTTCCGCTAGATAAGAATCCACAGTATATACGGTCCAGTGTTTTGACATCCTGCTTAATAATGATCTTATGTACTTCATGTTCCAAAAATATTCTCTTAAATTGGGAGAAAAGTTTAAATAGTAAATTATAAAGAGTGACAGCTCAAGCATATGTATTTCAGGCTATTTGTAATATAAACAATATATTTATGGTAGAAATATAAATCAATTTTAGAAATTGTAATTTCGATTTTATTGCTTCCAACTGCTCACTATACGGACTTCTATGGAGCAAGTATATAATAGGTGTCAAAATACTATAATTAATATGAATTTATCACATAGTGTTTGACTCAAACATAACCTTATATTTATGCATCTCAGTGAACTTGCTTTTCGTCAAATGTGAATCCGTATTATCGACGTTCGCTATAGTTGGGAACTGTACGGCTATGCTAAAGTTTTTTCACCAAAAATTAGCTTTTAGAAGCTAAATTTCTACGTTTAAACAATTTTCAATGATACATTGAATAAACAATGAGTGAAACGATACATGACGCGACCCTTCAGACCTTCGGCAGAATTTCATACTAATGCTTAAAGTTCAGTCTTCTGCCTTTTCTTGCGGCGATAGTGAGTTGATAATTATGTCCGGGATGTACTAATGCCACATCGTGAAGATTTATAAATGCACCCAGTGTGATTAATAAAGAAAATAAAATTGCTTTCTCCAAATCAACTGTATGCAAAAATATAATAATTACGAGCAGTTTTAAAAGGTGAAAATTATAGTTACTTGGTTGTTCCCTTGGATCTGGAGCCCTTTCACTATTTCCAGAAGAATGAAGCCAAATCCGAAGATCCAAGTATCATTATTCCTCTTCTGCAACTCTCATGGTGACACAACTAACTTCACAATGTAACTGCGCAATCACCACAAGATGCGCTTCCACACATACACCATCCAACATACTTAACAATATATCATGCACTGATCCAGAGATTTCCAAATTCAGATATTTTCGTACGCCACACAAACTAATGCACTTCACAGTTCCTAACGATCGATTTGCGTGTTTTAGATGCACACATTACTTCCTTCATGTTATTGCAAGTTTGAAATAATTACTTCACGAGACGGAAAAGGCACACTACTCAGAAATGAATTCCAATACTATCCTCACATGGTTACCCAGCAACTGAACTGTTTTCTAAGTGACTTCCCACCGTTCCCAAATTTTTTCCACCCTCAACTCTGAACTGCGTCATTCTGAAGGACTAAGAATACGACCTCTTTCCACGGATAGTACAAGACGGCCACTCCAAACCTTTTTGTCCCTAAGCAAGAAAGCAAATACTGCCGGTTGACGAGGAGTGATGCGTCGTGTTAACCGCACGAGTAAATGGTAGCGATTATTCATGATGGCTTTGCACGGAATATAGGGTGATTATTCCCCTGTAGAACATTTCCAATCATAGTATGAATCGAGGGATAAAAGACCAGCCCTCACCGCGGTATACGATGGAGTAAACTCAAAATTGACGGTATACGGTGAGACGGGGACTCAGAAGTCCATACAATGGAATAACGAGCGCCATATTTCGCCATTATCTGAAGCATAGTCGCCCATGAGACGTGAAGGTAGTCGAGCAGTGCACCAGCTGTTGTTTCTTCCTAAAATGAAGGAAAGACAGGAATTTAACCGCACGCGCAAATGCAAATGCGATTACTCATGAAGCTTTACACGTTGCACGGCGCCCCTCCATAGCCAACTTCTTTTTGACCTAGGGTGGGCTCACTCCGGACTCGGATATTTACTATTCTTTATCGATTGTAGTTGTTTAGTTATCCCATCATTTTGTATGGAGATTTCTTCCATCGATTCCTCAGTGTTCCTCAGTCTGTAGTGTACAAACTTTCGAAGTGGGAATTTAACGTGTTAGCTTTGTCAATATTTTCGGTGACAAGTTTACCATCTTTATCAAATAACGAATCTACGGTTGAGGATTTTCCCTGAAGCTCTCTCGCGTGCAACCAAAAAGATATAGGATTTTCTTCCAGTAATTCACCGAGTACTTTTTTCTTCAACTTTTGGTTATCCTTTCGCATTAATTTCTTGTTTATTGAGCGTTTTGTAGCGTAATTTTCTTTTTCCTTACACAGAATGTTTTGGGTTCAGTTATTTTCAATGACTTCAATTTCATTAGTTTAATTGTTCGCTTTTAGTGTTTTGCATCATCATCCGTAGTAACTTTATTTGGAATTGGTTATAATTCTTCTAAAGTCGTGATATGAAATTTTTCGCTTACATTTCCACTGATTAAAATGGTCTTTGACCTATCTATTGTTTCAAGTTCCGTGGTATTACAAAATATTTTGAAGTGCCTTTTTCTTTATTTTTGTGCCTTAACATTGTTTGTCGTTTGATATATTTTATCGGCGGTACATTTCTTGCGGAGGTCGTCCAAATATCTCCATGTATATGCTGTAGATGGTGTAATAAACATAAAGGCGACTGATGAAGAGAAGTATATAGGAGTTGCAATAATTTAAGACTTATCGGGGGGAACACACATAAGAAATATTTTTGGCTGGGCCCTAAAAAAGCGGGGATTCGTCCAGCGTGTTGTGGGAAGATTTTCGGATAATATAGTAAAAGACAGGTGCTTTTTGCTCTCGTCCGGCCGCGCCTTGAATATGCATCGAGATCCGATATATGGGATCCGTTGCAGGAAGACTTAATCCGTGAAATCAAGAAAATTCAAAGGAATTTTACGTCTGTACGATGCATGACTTTAATATATGCCTCGCGAAATTTCGTTTGAGCATTTCCTTTTTATGTGTATTTCAGTGATTTTTAAGTGGGATTTAATGAGCCATCCATTGTGTTAACGTAATTAACTGGGGTGAAATCAGGAGGCGAGGCCAATAGATTTACAATTAGAAATATTTCGGTATGATTATTCAAAATATATTGAAACTTGAAGAAATGAATGATACACATTCGGTCAAATGTGCATAATTAATAATTTATAAAATTAATGTTAATAGTCGTCAGATTATTGAAGGTGAAAGAGTTCATACACCACTGGATTTTGGACACATTTCAATCCTGGTCATTAGAGATAATTTTTTTCGCACACGCACTGGAAGGAAAGAGTTGGTGCTTTTAATCACGAGGGATAAATTTCCAACCTTTTTTTTAAGGCCAAGTGCAAAAAAATTGAAAACTATGATTATCGATCGAATGACTATAATTTTCTTGACCTAGGGTTATCAAAATGATTTCAAATACAAATGTATCGAGTATATGGGAGGTTATTAAATGAGAATTGTAGTTACTATGAATTGGAAGTTAGCTCAACGGAGATTTGACAGTAATTAATTAGCCAAAGGAGCACGAAGGTACAATTACTGCCACTTCCCCTGCTTATTTTTTCTCCGTGAATGGATCTGTTCAGAAATAAATGTGTAGATAGAGACATCATTTTAATGACTTAAGTCGTTTAAAAGATTTAATATTAACTTTTTCTTGGTTTATCTGCAAAGATAATATTGATAACAAGAATGTCTCGTTAAAAATGAAAGGCAGTGAGATTACTTCGGACTCGAAGCCTCCCAGATGTTCACCGCAAATACCGCGCATAGACATGCTCGGATACGGAGCCACTTATTTTTGAAATGTAAACGATGTGTCCAAATACGAATATGCAGACGGGAAAAACCTCGTAAGGGAGCCCTAAAGAAGACACTCCGAATGCCCAAAGTGTGCGTGGACCTGAGTTTCCTCAGTTCATTCTATTCGCAAATCTTAATTCCGATTGGGCTTCCTAGAGTTTGACTACAACTGCGGCTGCTCAGTCGCGTCCGCGATCGGCTTCGTCGGCTCTTGGTGCCGTGAGGGCAAAGAATGCAAGTCGCTTTATGTGCCAACCTTCAAGTTTTCGCATACCACTGAAAACAATAGTACAGACATAACTGTGGCGAAGGGGGATCATGTTTGTGTGGAGGCTAGAGTGTTGGCTTCCCTCCATGTGGGCTCGGGTTCAAATGCTGGTGGTGGTAGAGAATTTTCAGATACTCCCCGATTCCTACTCGAGTGTTGCGTGGAGGACATTACAAGCGCAGCACTCCGTCCGTCGGATGGGACGTTAAGCCGTGGTCCCCTTGTCGCCTTTCGTTAAAGCACGCTAACGCCGACGCCGGATTTTTCTCCACCCTTCCTTCCATGCTCCTCCCTCACCATTCATGCTTGAAAATCAACGTTATCAGTAAATAAGTTTTTCAAGAAATTATACCTGTTTGGCAGGACTCACCTCATAAGACGTCAGATGGCAGTTGGTGAGGGAAGGCCTTTTTGGTGGAACCCAATTTATCAGAAGAGGAGGATGATGGGCGAGTACAATCATTTCCTTATGGATGTGTAAAATGAACCGCCAAAGTTTTTTGACTAATAGTGGAACACGCGGTAGAACGGGGGCCGGGGCGGAATGGGGTTTGGGTTTTTCTTGAGACTAGGAGTTGATGTCAACTATCAGAGAGTAAACTAAATGGAAAAACCTGTGTTTGCACATCCTCTGCAGCCATGTCAGTTTAGTAAACTGAGTGTTAACATGTGAACTAGAGCTGTGTGAATTTTAGCCGTGGTTTTCTAACTTCGGAAGAGTTAGTATCGATGGTAGGTCATATTCAAGCGTTTAAATTACAGTAACTCTAGGTATGTGTTTGAAGTTATCGTTAGTTTCGTTTAACTGAACGTCTGAATAAATGTCAAATGCTTGGGGCAGAACGGGTGGGGCGGAATGGGGAAGTAAGAAAAAAATGGAAAAAAGAATTCTGAGATGAAGAGACAACTATATGTTTATACTGCGGCGATTTTCATTAAAAATCAGTTGAGGCTAGGTCGCCTCTTCCATTTGTAAGAAATAGGCTCACAACTCGTGTGCAGGAGTGGATAGCGAAGCAGATGATTCTGTAATTGTGAATGAATGTTGTGATTAGGCTTCAAAAAAGACTGTGTACTGCTCATAAAAATTCATTCAAATTAAAAAACAAGTACATACAAATCAAAAACAAAGAATATCCTAATTTTTTTTCAAATTCACTTTCAATTCTTTCGTTCGATATTATATCCTTCACCCCAGCTTTCTTGCTGTCTTGCTTAAACTCGACATTTACTAATAAAAAAAAACTTCATCATCACTTGACGAAGACTTCTCGGCAACTGAGGACTAGAACTTGTTTCCAGCTGCTTACGTGAAAGGCCGCAAAAATTGCCCGCGATTGTAAACGCCGGAAAAAACTGCTGGTTTTCAGGCGCTTGTTACCAGCGTTTTACGTGAACGCACCCTAAGAAATTCGGCCGTAAAGCATAGTGCATTAACCCCTCCGTGACTATGCCTAGAAACTTTAGGTGAAAATCAATGGGTATCTAAAGTACCCCATTTATAATTCATAAATATTATGTTGCATTTTATTTAATCTTTCCTGTCATTCAATGCCATGGCTCTTTTCTAATGGTATAATATCTTGTTTTGTAAAATTTATAAATACATTGTTGGCTACAATTAGGTTTTAATGTTGATATTGTGCGAATTGGCAGTAATCTTTCATATTTTGCTATTGTAACTGCTCAGGGAAAAGTTTTGCTTTGCAACTGCTCTGGAACCCTTTTTAAACTGTTTTGAAGCATTGAAATCTTTCATGGAACTGCTGGGGAACTCATTTCCACTTATTTGTACCAAAAATTGGAAATATGAAGAAATTTATAACTCATTTGTAATCCCCTTTCGAAGTCCTTTGTACAGAGTGTGTTCTTGTGGAACTGCTTTCTACACATTTGGGACTCCTTTTAAACGATTCTACCGGATTTTCAGTCGTCATCATTCATATTCTAACTGATGTATACTGAGAAGATTCATGTGTAACTGCTACGTACTGCGAAGATTCAAGTGAAACTGCTTTCCATGCATTTGCAATTCCTGTTGAACGACTCCATGCGATTTATAGACGTCATCATTTGAACTGCCTTCTACGCGCCGGTATCCTATGGCCAAGTTCAGTCGGATTCATTTGGTCGAGGAAACGAAAATTCTATAATATACGAGGGTGGGAAAGATCCACAGAGAAAAAAATCATTCGCCTTGACCGGGATTCGAACCCGGATCCCCCGATTTCTGGTTGAGTGTTTTAGCCAAATAAGCTACCGAGGCGTCATTCTCCCCTGTGGATTGGCTAAAGCACTCGACCGGAAATCGGGGGATTCGGGTTCGAATCCAGGTCAACGCGGATGATTTTTTTCTCTGTGGATCTTTCGCACGATTTGGCATTGCGGGTGACTCCCGTAAAAGTTATTACCGCCGCTAGTCCCAGTATACTTTAAACTATACGGGGGTGGTTTGATAAGTCCGTGAATATTTGGATATAATATATTTTTTGCGACAAAAAAATGTTTAATTTCCCTGTAGTCTCCTTTCAGCTCGATATAGATAGTCTAATGTTTTTACAAATATTATATTGCTTCTAAATAATAGCTTTTATTTAGGCCCTCAAAATAAGCACTTTTCTCTTCTTCATTTACGGTCGTTTTTCCTTCAAATTGATATCGAATCGGTCCAAAATCTTCGAATAATATTCTACGGTGATTTTTTTACCTTTTAAGGTACTCGATGAGAATGACACAGCGGGCACAAAAACTCGCTCGGATTGCAGCTTAACTTTGCCAATCACCTGAAACGTACAACGAATATTTTCCACTACGAAGAGAATATGTAAAAAAATTAAAATATATGCAAATATTAATCATACGAGAACCAAATTCTCTATGCATTTAACGCCAATATCCAAGTCTTTCGGGCATGAGAAGTATAGCGCACACGCGAAAACACTATGATGATAAACCCACAAAAATTGGCAGGGATAAACCATGATATAGTACTTACCTTAAACCGGTGATAGAAGATGCAGTTGAATAAGCTATAACAAGAACAGGAACGAGGATAATAACGCTGTGTTGGTATCTTCGAAGTCAGGACGTGCCATGTTCGGCCATGTTCCAGATGCGAATGCGTTTCAGCGGAGGGATCCTTTCCGGTGTCGGCGCAATCAACGGTATAACTATATTAATTATTGCCGATTTCGAGTTATACTAAACCATATTAAAGCTATTAAATTAGGCAGTAATTAAAATCATTGCTTTGACCATTCAATCTCTGCAAACTGCTTCTAGCAGATAATCGGAAAAGCTAAGCGTTGACCTCGGAAAGAAGCGGAAGTGGGAGGGGTGTACACTCGAAAATTGAAGAAACGCAAGGAAAAGCGGCCGTCTCCTCGCGGTCTCTTACCCTTCTTCAGAGACAGTCCCCCGTGTGCTAGCTGGGACCCCTTTGAAGTGGTCATACGGTTGATCTTATGCTCGAGTGTGAGCAATCGCGGCTTAGATCGTGCGAATGGCTTTTTCCTGTCCAAATATTCATGTAAAATGTGATGTACCCGCACATTTGAGATGCCTACGTTGTCAGTCATCTCACACACTGATTGTTTAATCACCCAGCGTCATTCCATAGATTTTATTCACGATTTCTAGCGTGACGACCTCTTTCGGGCGTCCTGAACGTTCGACGTCACTTGAGCTGGTGCGACCACAACGGAATTCAGTGAACCACTTCTTCACCATTGAAATTGATACCGCAGAGTTTTCCTGGTATTTACGAAGTCTTTCCAAGGCTTTAGTGACATTTTTCGCGCAAAAATAATATTTAGTTAGCACGCGAAATTCCCTTTTTTCCGTCATTGTTAAAATTCGGAAGGTTGTCTGCTTTCACATGGTTTTCTGCAATGTCTGTCAAACGCAAACTAAACGAGGGAACTTGCTCGAAATTTCACAGTTGTTTAGTAATAGATGTAAAACTAACGGAAATATTGTTTTTTTTTTATATTAACTAAGTGGGAAATTGAAAAAGTCGCGAACTTATCAAATGATCCTAAAGGCCTGTCTAAAGGCCTGGTTACACGGTACATGAGAATGTACAAGAAAATGTGAGAATGTCTGAATCTCAGAATGAACGCGAAAATGCACTGTGTAACCACGCAAAATGTAAGAATGTATGAATTTCTGAACGCCTGCTCTAATTTCATTCAGACAATCATAAAATTTGAACTCAGAGTCACCTGGTGGCAGAATACGAAAACGACACATTCATTTCATCTGGCTTGTATAGGCGACTTCTTTGTTTACGTACGGCCCCGATAGTTATTTCGATTTGATATGATCTTGCTTGACTTGGATATATCACTGATTGGATATAGGTAGCGAAAGAATGGAACACAAGAAAAGGGGATGGGTAAAATGAAGGATCAGATGGAAAGGTGCTGAATGTATGAACCGCGAGAATTGTCCAAGATTGAGATCCAAATGATCGTTAAAAGGTCATAAATAGCATGTGATAGGCAAAGAAATAAGATTCAAGTACTATTTACTCTGTATTTACTCAAGTTCCTGTTTTTGAATCGAGACCGACTGCAAAGCGAGTCGAAATTTTAGGTGTTGCGTTGACATGCAGCGAACGTTATGGGAATGGCAGTTATAAATATTGAATTTACCTTGCCAAAAGCCTCATATTTCTCGTATATTCCTGTAGCGTGCGCCGATTCACAGGAGAAGGATGGAGAGAAATCACGACACACTCGCTTTCAAATCTAAAATTCAACTGCCTTTATTATGTCCTGTTTATTATGTCACAAGGCTTAAGGGCACGAGAAATTTTGAAAATGTGCTTTTATTATGGAACACTACTATCCAACAAAATTTTAACGATATCGGCGAAAGACACTTTGAGAATATTCCTTGTTAGGGGCTCCTTGTGACGAGAGGCCGGCCGCCCATTACATTCCTTATTTTTCACCGTGGTTTAATCGTAATCAGTATTTATTCTCGTAAACAGCCACTTTCCTTATAATTTGATCCTACAATGGGTAGAATGATAGGTACATTTATAGAGTTGTTTACAAAGTGAAATTAAGTAACTTGATAAAATCCTGCGGTAACCCTGATTTAATAGTGTACTTACGTTGAGGATATCCCGTTGACAATATAGATAATGTATTTGACTCCATTCTATGGATCATCAACCACTCATTACTCTTATTTTTGTCCCTTCGAACACAAGCAAAAAACTTCTCCGGCGAGTAAATAGAGGTACTAGACGTCGGGGCACTTTATATGGTTTTATGGGATACACTATTTATATGGTTTTCACACGTTTTTCTATTGAAGACCCATGCTACAATATGCTTACTGCATTAAGCAAATGATGTAGGTGTGTAACGTAGATCACAATCTGCAATCAACTTATTTTAATTTAATCTTTCCAAAGCCCCCCAAACAATCGCCTTTATTTATTTCAACAACGCCTTGGCAACCCAATATATTCACAATCCGAAGTTTGACGATAAAGCAGCAATTATATTCGCCAAATTTGCGTTTGAGTCCCTAAATAGACAGTTTTTCTATCCACTTCCTCAGTCTGTCATCAGTGGATGCCAGGCCGTGATGTAACGCGCGCACGCCCCGTCACGTGTTTTCAAACAGTCGATGAAGATTATTTTTAAAGACTCTTATCTCAGCTATAAAACATTATTCATCCGCGAAATTTTCGGCAAGTACATTTGAGGTAAGGATCTTATTATTCTAGTACTTTTAAAAAAGTTTGCATGTTCTCCATTGGTTTATATTTGAAGTTGAAATAATTTGTTGCGCATTAAAGAATGTACGAAAAAATGTCCGAAAAAATGTACCGTGTAACCACCCACTCGTGGATCTTGTCCATGAGAATGTACTAGAATCTGTTCAGAAAACCATTCAGAAAAATGTACAGATTCTTGTAATTCTAATGTACCGTGTAACCAGGCCTTAACGCAAACTAACTCAAACGGAACTAGCTCAAAATTTCACAGTTTACTAATAGATGTTAACTAACGGGAAAATTGTTGTTTTTATATTAACTATGTGGGAAATTTAAAAAGTCACGGACTTATCAAACGGCTCTCGTATGCAATACAAATTTATAAGCGGTTTAAGTAATAATCGTAAGTCAGTTAATGGAAATGGAACTCCAAAATGGACCTCGAATGAGTTTAAATGATAATTATTTGATTTTCCTTGTAGCTTAAATCCTATTTTTGGGGCCGTTTTGAAATGTGATAAGGTTATATTCACTACGTACCGGGATTATAGGTTGCGTAAAATAAGGTATTTAATAGCAACTCCATGGCAAATGTCGTTAATAATGGCGATTTTTGGCGTCATCATGTAGATTATTATTGTAAAAACATCGAGTTCTATGCTTTCAAAGCATATTTCGCACATAAACCGATGGCTATAACCATCTATTTATAAGTTCTAACTTATAAGTTCTAACAACACGTATCTTAAAATTTGGCCGGTTTTACACAGGTATCTTAAAAAAAGTGTAATAGCATTAAAAAAATAAAATTCAAACAAAAAACAACTATAGTTGGCAAATTAATGCTTCTTTTTCAGTTTTAGGAATTTTTGGTTTTTAATTTTAGTGTACCATTAGAAAAAATAAATCGTTTCTTTGCCCTCCTGAAAAGTTGTTATTTTTGAGATACGTGTCATTAGAACTTAGCTATCGAAATGTTGAAATTGTTCCATAGCAGTTTCCAATGGAAATCCAAAGCAGTTCAAAATGTGTTACATATATGAGTTAGAAAGGTGTACAAATGTGTTGATGACATGGTAGGACGCTATGATGTCATGAACTACTGTGTACCTTGATTCAATTCCAAAGCAGTTCGAAAGCACATACAAATGAGAGCTTACAAAGCTGATAGATAACAGATCTAAATGGCTTACACAGCAGAAATTTTTACCTGAATGTACATTGACTAAAATACCATGAAAAAATTAAGTGCAAAGGGTGAGTCACGTGGAAATAAATAAAATGTAAAAGGTAATCTTTTTAAAGATATGGTTTTTCCCTATTCTATTTATTAATTTACCATGTTTTATTTTCTGTTGTATGACAAAAGATTACACTTGGGGTTTTTATTCTAAAATACTATTATCTTGGCTTTTTTCCACAATCCAATTTTTTTACCCCCAGTGAATTATTGTGTGATTAAGTTTTGACCTTGGTCTCTTGTGATATTACCCTTAAGTTTAATTTTTTATTATAAGTCCGTAAACTTAATGCTATTTTTTAGCTAAATTTTTAGTTATTTATAATTTTAGTTGGATAGTATTTCTCCCTGGTATTTGAATCGTTTCACTCTGTCAAACCTGGTTCCCATGACATTTATCGTCATCACTATAAAATACTTCTTTAGTGAAGTGCTAGTATTTAATATTTGCACCATTTACATATTTCAAAAACCAGTTGTTCCTTCTCCCTAAGTAAAATTCTTGTTCAATCTTCCAGGTACTCCTTGTCATAAGTGAGGAGAACTACACCTGAAAATGTAAGGATGCTTGCCCTCCATTATATTTACAATTAACCCTTCAGTTGAAAGTGACAGTATATGAGTGGGCAGGTTACTGGGGGAAATAAGTACAAAAGCTCGTAACTTTCTCTTTTTACCTAGCGTCTCTGGCCCTTCACATTACTTTTTGCCCAAACTATTTCTTTCGTGAATGGGGCATTTGGCAACCTTCCCTTCTTTCCCAGACCAGCCTCTCCTGCACTTGTTAGTGGTCTCATTCCATTCCCTTGAGATATCAGACTGTCCTTCAATTATCCTCGCAATGCTCTCTGGCGAATGTGTTAGAAATTATATGCATTGGAGAGTTTTTAACTAATGTAAGGTAATTCTTATGAAATAATTTCGCCAAATTAACCAAAGGTCCGCATATCTGTCCCTTTGTGCACGGGTTCCTCCCCACAGACCCTGGGGTAAAGGGTAGGGTTTGGATGGTATTATAATGCTTTTTTAACTGCTCTACCCCTCCTGGCAGAAAAGAAATGTTCTGGATTCCTTGGCAGTTTTCCCACTTGGAGTATAAGACTTGCCTTCTGGGGATTTCATCTCAAATCAGGCAGAGAGGTGTCAGGTGACTATCACGGATTTCTGTGAAAGTTATATCTATGAAAGCAGTATCCTTGTTATGAATAATACCACTGCTTTATGGGCCATGGTTCCTTAGTAATCAGAATTTATGTGGTTTTTCATTTTTTACTCTGAGGCCTGACTGTGCAATTTTAAAAGGATGGTAACTTCATAACAGTTCAGTTCTGAGCTGAGATAAAGTGATCATTATTCGTCACAAGGATACTGCTTTCATATATAACTTTCAGAGAAATCCGTGATGGTCACCTGACATGATTTTGCACTATCTGCCTGATTTGAGATGAAATGGCCCTTCTGGCTACTGCAGATGAAGGGTTATAGCAACTTATTGAAAAAATTAGTGGCGGATTAAAAATTGTCAAAAATTTTATTTTCTACTTAGTTACTTGATTTTTTTACTAAATTGCATAAAAAACCTTTCCCTTTACTCATTCAGTGTTTTAGCCTGAAGGTTGATTTGAATGGGTGAGTGTAGAGCTCTCTATAGACTAAAGATATGATTAGCACACACACTGGCTCATCGGCAGTTCCTTTCTTGGACCCTCCTCACACTTCAGGGATTTTGTTTAGGGGTGTCAAATATCTTCATCTGGGATTTGAACTCCCACCCACCTAGTGGGTATAGGTTCAAATCTTGGTGGTGGTGGAGATTTCTCAGAGACTGCTTGATTCCTTCTTGAGTGATTTGTTGAGGGCATTTTTAATACAGCGCATTGACTCTTGGATTGCACATTGGGCCGTGGTCTCCTCGGCATCTTTTGTTAAGAGCAGGCTAATGCCGATGCTGGGTTTTTCTCCTCTCTTCCTTCCCAACCCTTCTCCCATGGAGGTTAATGACGTAAGCTGTTGGTCACCTCCTCAAAATACCATACGATATATGTCTGAACTTCCACACAGTAACCAGCATGCTGTGGGACTATCCAATCCTTGAATTATTGGTGGAATTGATTGAATAAGGATTAAATTTATTGAATCTGTGTAGGCTAAATAAAAGAATGGATTGGATTATTAGTACATATGTTTCTTTCTCATTGAAGAAAGAAGAAAATACAAGGCTGCAAAAACAGAGGAAGGACAGAATCGTTACAAGAGAATAAGGAACGAAATATGTCGTAAAGCGCGGAAGGCTAGAGAAGCGTGGATGAAAAGCATTTGCGAAGACGTGCAAAACAATCTTAAACATGGAAAAGTAGAGGCCGCTTATAGGATAGTGAGGAACCACTTTAAGGAAAGGGGCGAAAAGAAACCCTACGGCGTAAGATGTAATACCCTTAGGGACAAAAACGGAGAACTATTGATTGAAAACGAAGAAAAAGGGAAGAGATGGAAGAAATATCTGGAAGATTTGTACAAAGGAAGTCGCCTCAGAACGAATGCTATCGAAAACGAGAGGGAAGTGGATGCCGATGACATGGGAGCCCCAATTTTAAGATCGGAATTTGATGCGGCTGTAAGAGACCTCAGGATAAATAAAGCGTCTGGCATTGATGACATTCCTGCAGAACTAATTAAAAATTCAGGAGAGAAGACGTTGAACCAGCTATACAAAATCATTAGTGAAATGTATACGACAGGTGAGATACCAAAGGATTTCGAGAGGAACATTATAATCCCTATTCCTAAGAAGAAAAGAGCGGAGAAGTGCGAAGATTTTAGGACCATAAGCCTTACTACACATGCGTCAAAGATACTGACAAGGATCATCTATAGAAGAATAGAACGAAAAGCAGAAGAGTACTTGGATGAGGACCAATTTGGATTCAGAAAAAACAAAGGCACAAGGGAAGCAATATTGGCCCTAAGACTGCTCATAGAGAAGAGAATGGAAAAGAACAAGCCAACATTCGTTGCGTTTGTGGAATATCCATGGAGAAAAAATTAGCATGCTAAGATTTGCCGATGACATAGCCGTTATAGCAGAAACAAAGAAGGATGTGAAAAATATTCTGGTTAATATGGGTAGGGTAATGTGTAGATATCAACTGAAAATAAGCACGAAGAAAACCAAGATCTTAGTATGCAGCAGAATGGAAGAAGTCAAGACCAACATTAAAATAGTGAGGCAAAAAGTGATAGAGGTGGATGAATTCTGTTATTTGGGGAGCAAGATAAGTAGTGACGGGAGAAGCAAGAGAGAAATTATCAGCAGAATAGCCCAGGCGAAGAGAGCATTCCACCAAAAGAGAGACCTGCTTACAGCGGGAAACTTAAATATGGAAGTAAAGAAACAATTTATAAGAACCTACATCTGGAGTATGCTCCTATACGGAAGTGAGGCATGGACAATGACCACAGCGGAGAAAGCAAGGATAGAGGCCTTTGAAATGTGGTGCTACAGAAGAATGATGAAAATCAAATGGATCGACCGAGTTAGTAACGAGGAAGTGCTAAGGAGGGTATATATATATATATAAACAACCAGGCCACATCTTGAGACATGATGGCCTGATGAAGACAATCGTCGAATGACAAGTGGAAGGCAAGAATGGAAAAGGAAGACCTCGAACAAAATATATGGAACGAGTAAAGAGAGATGTGAGAGAGAAGAAATACGTAGGTGTGAAAAGATTAGCTGATAGGAGAACTGAGTGGAGAGCTGCGTCAAACCAATCCTAGGATTGTTGACCAGTGATGATGATGATGATGTATGCATATTGCATTTACTGTGTGCGTAGGTGCGTGGTTAATACGACTCATCCGGGAGGACTTTCCTTTGCCCACCGCGTATCCTGAGAACAATTCCATATTAGCACCCGAAATCCAGACTATCAAAAATTTATTGCAAGAGATTAGAAAAAAATATAGCCATGAGATATCGACCAGTATTTTACTTTCATTGATATGCTAATTTCTCCTAACCACTCGAATTTTCTATTTAATCCCAATGGTATTTCTTTCTTCAGTTTGGCCTAATTTCTATTTCTACGCACGATTCCTGATTTTTTCCTTTTTTTCCTTTATTCGCAGCATCTGTTGTTCGTATGATGCTTTTCAGCATTCTCTCTCCTAGGTAAACACTTCAATTACAGCCTTTGTCTTCTCTTTATCTCCTTGAGCAGTTTCCTCTTGTCAGCCATCAAGCCAAGCTTTTCCTTGTTCAAATTCCTATCACTCCATCTCTTTTTGTTTTAAATTGTGCCCTCCTTACCTTCATCCATTATATCTCAAGCTTGTAGTCCTCCACTTTCCTCAATAGCCAATTCTCCTCCCTGAATATTATTGCGCTCCATATCAGGAAGTGATTGTCTCATCTTATCATAATCATTGATCAACAATCCTACAATAGGTTTGACGCAGCTCTCCACTCAAGTCTCTTAGCAACAATTTTTGTCGCACCTACTTATTCCTTCTCTTTCTTTTCCTTCTTAAACTGTCTTACTCCAAAATCTTAATCTTAATAACTTAATCCACTGTATCTATGACTCTCTTTCCATCTCGTCCTTGGTGGTAATAATCTCTGGTGTCTTCATCAGCCTTTTACCCACCACAGAGTTCATCACTGGTGTGTTTATGTTTGATATTTGGGTTGCATATCATGTTATTATGCATTGTTTAAGTTTTGTGAATTGTGAAATGGCTCTAATATGCAACTCAAGAATTATGCATTTTTACCCCTTTTTGAGGATTATCTGCAATGCATGCAACTGATTCTTTATATGTATTTCTGAAATAATGTAGCCAACCACAAATTCACATAGTTTAAGTATTTAAAAACCTTGTCTGCTTATTATTCAAATCATTCAATCCTTTTTGTCTTTCTTCGGCTCTTCCCTTCAAAATTAATTCTGTGATATCAGATTTGGCTGCTGGAATTTAAATTCCATCTCCTCATTTTTAATATTACTAATCTTTGCATACATTCAATGCGGATCTCATCTGTTGATGTGTTCTGTGCTACCTTGGTCTACTGAGCCATATTAATTCGCATTCTTTTCTTTCCAGTTTAGAGACTTGGAGCTTTCTCCTCTTTGTACATCCACAATAATAATTCAACAGGGTCCCAATCATGACTTTGGGTGTAAGCGTTGCATTTCAGAACCAAATTTGACCAGGATTTGGACCGGGCAACCTTTTCCATTTTTCACGTGGAAATACATGGCACTATAATACGTTGTTGAACCAATAAAATATATCAACCACTAATTTAATGCTTGCGAGTCAATTTTGTACTAAAATGGAAAACAGTCTTTTCTGCCATCAACCACAACGTCATAGCTGACAAACAAACGGGAATCCTTTATTGGCAATTTTCTGGGATTCATTCACATATAATGCACTAACAATCTCCCTATCGTCTGACATGTTGATCACGCCCAGAACTTTTTCGTCGTACCAACCAAGGGTATTTAAGTATCAGTAGTAATCCTAGGCTGGAGACAAATTTTGTTACACTTAACTGTGGCTAGTGGAACCTAGGCTGTGGAGGAACCCTTCTCTTCAACACAGTGGGTCCGCCTCCCAATATCACCCAATCATTCGAAGCGCTAGTGCGAGCACCTCAAGTCTACGCAATAATCATGAGGATACGTATGTAAAAAAACAACTATCACATCACTGGAGGTGATTCACTGATAAGGGAAGTTATGATCATAATGAATTCTGATTCAGCAGTATATTGTTATTCATTCCATGAAAATGCATACCCTAGAAACAGAGCTGCGGGACTTATATTCTTAATTGCTCAAGAAATGTAAGCCTAGCGCTCAGTTACCGGGTCTCCAGGTGCTCCAAGCCTTATATGTAGAGATACGTGAAAATCGCACTTTCATTTTTATTTTATCGTACTTTCAATAACAGGTCATTGCATTTTGTAGCGTCTATTTTTTATTTTCATAATGAGGTAGATGACGATAAAATGTAGTGAAACACAGTTTTATGGCAAAATACGGAATATTTTAAATAATTATGTTGTAGAACAATAACAAATGAAGGAATAAGACATAGTGGCGGGGGTGTAGCTTGCCCGCGCCCACTTGTAGTTCCTAGCCACGTAGAGTCCCAGCCAACTAGCAGCTGGCCAGTCGCTCACATGCTTTAAGCGGTGAGTGTCGGCGGAGAATTTAAACTGCGCTCGGCACAAAATGTACGAATTTTGCCCTCGAAAAGGCAAATTTGCGTAAAAATATCATAAAAGTCCAGTCATCGCATCTATGTTGCACTTATTTGCGCACATCGCATCTACATCGCATTTGCGATTTTCACGCATCTCTACGCATATGTTTAGCAACTGTGTGACGCCATTTGTTCGCTCTCAGCAGTTGTGGACGAATCGCGCAGCTTTACTTTATATTTTATTATTTCTAATTTCGCGATAGATATCAGCGTTGTCGGCAATTGAACGTAATTTTCTGCTAATTTGGGAACAGTTCATATATCTGTGAACGGTATAATTAACGGAAGGGGACCGTTTACGCTTCCCTGTGGGACACCTGATGTCACTTTAAGCTGATTACGTCAAGAACTACTTTTTGAAAGAAAAAAAAAGACATTTACACTTTTGTATCTCGGAAAATCGCGTATTCAATTTACCATTGTTTCGTTCCTCAAGGCTTCGTGCACAAATTATTCTCGTGTGCGTTTTACTCGTTCGTATAAGTCGATGAACCGCATGACTCTATTCCTCCGCGTCTGCCTGTCTCTCGCGCCCGGCTTTTCTCCACCCTCCCTCTCCCCTGCTAATGAACCGCATGAGTCGTGGAATTATTTATTGCTGGGTGAGCCTCGAGAGGCGATGAGAAATCACTCGAGTGGTCTCATCCGTCGCATCCTCTGTCGGTCCCTAATCACGCGGCCCGAAGCGAGCGGAGTGGAGAATCTCGCACGCCCTGCTACTACTGTAGTCTACTTATATAAGTAATTTTTCAGCTCTCGTAGGCGCAAACTATAATGGGACATCACGTCAAAAGACGGATGCCACGAGACGCAACGCGGTAAGATACCGCTCGTCTCCAATATGGGACGTAAGTCGCTATAAAAAAATTCAAAAAGGAGCAGATGGAAAGAATTGAGTTCGATAGAGTGTTTGACACTCGAGCATTGTTTTTTCATTGCGTTTTTTTTTCTTTATGCCGTAGTTTTCCGCAATACTTTTTGAAAAATGTGTTCTTTAACTCTCTGTATGCACTTATTTTACGTTCTATATAACTGTGTACCTAATTTATCAACGTTTTCAACCACATCTAGCTACTTGATGCAAGTATTGTCAGTTTTACCCACTGAGAATGTTGATTTTTTTATACTTTTAGGTAAAAGTTTACATTGAGCCACAAAATTCAATTATATAAAATGCAATATTCCGCTCAAGGGTAGTCATATTATTCTTCGGGTATTTGTTTATTTTCGTAGTTTTACGCCTTTCCATTCTCGTAGTTTTCATTTATTTGATTTCCGAATGAGGTCAACGGAATTACCTACATCCGGTTTGGTGAGACACTGCACTGACGGCAGTTGTGCTCCAGACGGCCTCTGATTGGCTAGACGTCTCCTCGACGATTTTGAAAAGGCATTGTTGGCTCCCCGTGTTGTTTGCCCGCCCTAATGTATCATCTGTCACAATTCTTTATAATATTGGTTTATGTTTTGCGTGCTAAAATAAGTGTTCAATTGAATCACGTCTGACTTTGGTAGAGTGGTCTGTTTACTAGTACTGCTACTAGAGCGGTCTGTTTACTCCTGAGGATTTGGACCTCTCTTCTAGATCAAGTTTTTCTACCTTTGACTGCATCGATCGGTTAAATATCTCTCATTTTGGTGGTGCAATAGAAAAGAACGTCCCAAGGAGCCCTATGATTGGAGGCATTTTCAACAAATTTTTCAGAATTTGGGTTGTCAGGTTAATTAATTAGGAAAGGGTACAATTTATACCTACCGTATTTCGCAAACATTTTGCAGGGGGGTCGAACTACTCGCAGCGGACAGCCTTGGGTGTTTCGGTCAAATGGCGCTGTGATCCATATCTGTATCGAAATACTTACAATAATTCCTAGTGATTTAGTTTACGATGCTCGTTTTATCTCCCTACAAGAATCATTTCGTCTATCATGGATTTCCGTGTTATTTACGTACTTATCTCTGTGTTTACACTTTATTTTGTATACCCAGTGTTTTTTCACAGATTCCTCGAGTTACTCCAATCTTCTTTTTTCTATAATACGTTTACTCTAGTCTATCATTATTTTCTTTACCATTATCCTGGCACATCGTTGAGGAGTTTTCTAAAAAGTATCTTCCTTTTATTTTAGTAATGTGTTTTATATTCAAACAGTTTATTTCGGAGATACAGCTTTAGAGTAATTTAAACAGTCATTTTTAATTTGGGACTTGGTGCACGGCCTTGGCGGTGATGGTAAAACATGTTTCTTCTGCGGAAATTACTGCGCAAACTATCAACTTATCGACTTATTTCCTGTAATATCTGTAATATCTTAGAGAAATTATTGCATGGTTTTAGTGTTGGATAACCGTGGATTTCCAGTGTATTTTGGGAGGACCCTACTCAGCCACTGTGGGATGAATTAGTGGAACTTCGAATTATTTGGTGAAATTGTTTTGTAGCCGTAAACCTCCAAAGCAAGTGCTGTATGAAGTTTGCTGGTAAATTTCTGTTTAATGTCGTGCCAAACACCGAGGAAATCTCTTGATGTTTACCGTCACTGTTTAAAATTCTTCTATGCTTTTCACTTCTCGTATCCAGTCTCGAGAACATTATGAGATGATAATCTAAAGACAGGTAAAGAAAGAAATACACGGGAATTTAATGAGAGCAATAACGAGCCAGGTAGGTGCATGATAAGGTAAGGATGAAGGTTTGCCAATTGTCAATTCACGAAAGGAGTTTGTGGCGTAAAGATGTGAAGGATCTTGGAGAGAAGGGAAAAATTAATGGTCGAATGTTCTTGTACGTTTTTCTCGCTGTCTCTGGTACTTATGGTCACGAGGTGTGTTCAGAAAATGACGGAAATTTTGGCGAAAAAAAAAATAATTCCTTCATCTACAAAACTTTTTTTACTTTCAAAATAATCCCCACTGGATTCGAATCCTCGAATTCTCAATCGATCTTAAGGATGGCCTTCAGCGATTTTTTTTTCATAAAACGACTGCCATGGAAGGTTCTCTTCAGTTGTGGAATGGGGAAAAGTCACTCAGAGTCATGTCTGGATAATAATTAAGCCGGGGCATCGTTACAGTATTGTTTTTGGCCTAATATTTAGGAGCAATCAATGAAGCCGAAAATCGCCGAGCTCAATTTTTATTCATCACCCCGAAGTCAGCACTATTAGGCCTTTACATCGGGGAATACAACAAATAACAATGGACGATCACAAGCATCCATAAAAACACGTTTATCCTTAGTAACTGCCACAGATAAAGTAAAGCTGCTGAAAATTTTATCATACTTAAGGGGTATGTAGTTGTGCAGGGTGGTGCATACCAACGCTATAAAAACTTGGCAATCGGACTCTCTCAACTCGTAACCCGAGAAATTAAAAATTTCCCGATAATTTCAGAACACATCTAGTATGTGCGTTTCCCGCTTTTGAAGAGTTACATCGTAATAAATTTTCAGGAAATGGTATTCTCCGCCCAGGTAAGCCGAAATATCGATGTGCGGCTATTCTAAAGGGAATAACCATTTCTCTTGGCCTGGGTTAGGATAAGGATTTAGTTCCTGGTGCTTTAGCCAACCAGACAACCAATGCAGTTGATATTTTCTCTATTTGTATTATGCACTTGCGGATGACTCGGTGTAAGGGTACCTCTATTTTTAGTGCTTCGCTTATTAGTGGTAGGGTTTTTGTGGCAATGTGCTCTTTGTGAAAATAAGTCGTGATCGAAAAAACAATTTTATTTTTTTATTTAGTGGTACAGTTAGTCAGAAGGTTATTTATGAATGTTGTCATGGATACAATGAGGACGGGAGCGTGGTAACCTAGTGGGTAGAGCGCTTGGTTGCTGATCGATGGGTCTCGGGTTCGAATCCCGGGATACCCCCGTACCAAATCCTGGAAGTGCGAGGTGGCCTTGAGAAAGGAACTGGCCCTCCTACCCTGAAAGTGTGACCAATTCACACGCCTGTCGCTTTATCAGTGGTGAGCTCTACCCTCTCATGTCCAAGCCTACCATAGGGTTGTTTCAGTGAGTAAGATTGTGTACAATTTTTCAACTGATTCAACGAAGCAAACATTAAATTTATCATTGCGTAATAACTTACGTATCATCACGTTTAGCTACAAAAATTATATACATCCAGCTGCAAGGAAAAGGCCAAAAAACAAAGAAGGTAATGAAAAACGGGAAGACGCGATATCTCTCACCGGTGAAATTGCAGCAGTACATTATACGTTACACTTGAGGCCTCCTAATTATTCTTAATTAAAGTTATCATGCATCAGAATTAGTGAGGCCTTTGCAGTCCTATGTGAGATCCTTGCAAACTACAACCATGTATTCACATGTGAAGTGCATGTAGCATGCCTTTCAGGATGAGAGATTAGTATAGCCACCAGGCTGTTGCGGCCTACGTTATAAATATACGAAGTTATTGTTTCGATCAGACTCTGAGGTAAGCTATGGTAGAATGTTTTATATAAATCCCACAGTTATAAAGCGACTAAAGCAATGGCTTTTGAATGAAGAACATTGCAAACATTAAGGTACATCGGTAGATTGAAAATGCATGTGTGCATTTCATGGTCATGAGTGCTGAAGTGATAAATGTTTGTAATCTTGTGATGATTGCCTCCAATAATACGTCAATGCTTTTATGTCAATTTTTGCTTTGTTAAATTTACAGCTATTGGCGGATTTCTGTAGTAACTGGTGAAATTCATTTGTTATTAACCAGAGATCCTTATTGATGGGACGGTGCCGCAAAAGACTTGCTAACTGCTCTCTTTGCCAGTTATTTACCAGTTACAGATCTGAGTTTTGAAATATTTATCTGCTATTGGTGAAAATTGGCTTATGATTGATTGACCTCTGCAATAAAAGTGTGAAAATGGACCAGTCGGGTAGTGATGGACACCATCACGTCGTCCTTCGTCGAATTCGCTCCAGTGCTGCTTCTTGGAGGAAGACGCATTGGGCGACAATGAAGGGTACAAAAATGTCTTTAAGCTAGATCAAACCAAATAGTGATGTTTTCTGCATGCTATGATTCCCATAACCATAATGACGAGGGTGAACTAGAGGATATTTTCAGGCTTGATATCGTAAAGTTGTTACATATTATCAGATTAACAGCTACTGGCAATTTTCCACAAATACATTGATTGCACAACCGGTTTCAGTGCATATTTTAATATCTACAGCTATCCTCCTGAAGATGATACAAAATATATTTCAACTGGTCGACAAGTGAAATTATATTTTAGTGGAAAGTTGCTATTATCATTTAAAGGGTGAATTAAGGCTTAATTTTCTCCCCGTTAAACTGAGCCCTAAAGGGTTTTAAGCCCTGATTCTCTCGCAGTCCTTTTTCTCTTCCCTGATGCCCGCATCCCATGCAGAAAGCTCGCTGTCATCCTTATCTCATTTTCATCGCATCTTTGTGTGATCTGTCTCGGAAGGTCTGTAATAAAGCAAGTGGGCTTGAGTTCATCCCCTGTGGCATCTCTTCACTTACCCCCTTTGTTGCATATCTTCTCTTAGCTACTCATCGTTTACCTCATTGACCCCATTCCATGATCTTTATGTGAATTCCGTCTGGTTATATTCAGCCGTATAAGATTGAATATCATCCATGCTCTATGTCATCGATTCCTTTTTTTACCTCTCTCCCATGCGTAGTACGACTTTTTCGCTTGTCATTGAATTTAGTTTAAATTAACCTCTTTTGGGCCTTAAAATACGGGTGTATGCCGCGTGATAAAATAGGCTATTTGGCTCAATATTTCTTGATTATTCTTGAAATATTTTGATACTTGCTTTTGCTGCTCTGTGTGTGAATTTTTAGTGCTAGGCTTTTGGGCTGCTATTGTTTATTTTTGCTATGAATGGTAGTGTATTAAATTGTCAATATGGAATAGTAATGGTAATTTTACTCTTTTCCATGTATTGCTTTTCTTCTCTGTGTGGATTACATTTACGGTATTTTTTTGGTAAAAATGAGATTGTACACGGCGATTTATGTTGTTTTAGTAAAAAATTATAGGAATCCTTGAAGTAGAAGAAATAAGTCACAAAGAAGATTTCGATTTCTGTTGAATTTTAATGAAGGCGAGAAAAAATATATTAAGGTCGCCGAAAACGATATATCATCACACAGAAAAAGTTTCATTGGCCGCACGAAGACTAAATTTCGTATGAGTTGACTAAATCCTAATCATGAACATCAAAGAAACGCGAACTCCCATGTTTCACTAATAAGTGTGAATAACATTTCGTGAAAATTAAGTTTCATTTTTAACCCCTTCGACGCTTTTAGTTTTAAATTCACTCTTCCGTTGCAGCTTGAGCAAGTAAGTCAGCTCAACTTTTTAGGGAGTACAACGTTAGAGGAAAACGGTTACGGCAGTAAGGATATCAGGAAGAGAATTGCTTAAGCAAAGAGTCTTTCAGGAAGACCCTTATGACAGGATCGTTATGTAAGATGTTATTTTATTCCTGATTTATTCAGTACAGCTGCATATGTACTACCAAATGAATGAATTTAATACTCCAAACTTAAATGTGCATAATTTTTCAACAACAGTTATAAAAGGAGCTTTAGGTAAATTCAATGGTTAAAAAACAGCGTGGAAGCTATCCTTAAAAATTAAAAACGAGACAAGTCAGAAAACAAAGAAAATATATATGATTTTCTGAATCATTATCATTATGAATCCGATACGTGACAAAAAAAAACGCATTTTAGTGCCTTGGTTTGACAAGTTTCTGACGGACGATTTCATTAATGATGACGTTATTAAGTAAATCTTTTCATGGGTATTGTCGTTAAAATACACAATGCAATGTAAAAACGCCGAATTCAGCTTAATTGGGTCATAAGTTATGTAACAGGAACAGGCAGGACTCCTCCTGTCGACATTTGGTGCGTTATATCGATGAAAATTTCGTCAAGTTACTGAGGATTGTCATGCTTTTTTGTGAAATGTATTTTGGAAAGCAAGCGAATGTACTTGTGACCCAAGTCAAGTCTGTCCCCGGCTTCTATCTATTTACTTCATATCCTGTATTATTTAGCCTTCAGGTTTTTCTCATGTCCTTCTTCGTGAGGGTTTACAATATTGAAAATACAAGGTAAAGGTCGAACATATCCTGAGGAAACTTTTACCGTCGTAGGTGGGTTGAGTAGAAGTTGGACATCGCTCCGAAATTGCGTACTACTGCTTCCAATAGTGGCAGTTTCGTGAATATGCAAGTACGAAAAAGTGCTAGATATCGGAGGGGTGCTGTAATTTATATCACAGGAAGAGTCGCGACGGGATCTTCCGTTCCATAGTCAAGGAGGTTAATCTAGCCATCTTGAAATCCATTTCCCGTTTCACGCTCTTTCGCAATCACCCTCTGAGCCTTCCCTGCGATCGTCTTCCTGCGCCCCGCACCACTTCCACGGTTCCTTTATCTACACTGAGAGGGCATTCTCATGATCCGGATTCATCGTTCAAGTTATGGCTGAAGCAAGACTGAAGACAAGAAGCGTGTCTCTGTAGAATGTGTCCCTTTATTTGATATTTATTCCAGTGAGATATTTCGACAAAGATAAAAAAAAGGGTGTCGTTCATAAATTTATTTTTTATTGTCGATTTCAATAGAGTTTGAAGAGTAAGGAGACCTGTTACGACAATGAAATAGTTGGTCTGAAAGATGGCATACAGATGCCTGGAGAGACATGAGTGACTGAGTGGTACCCAGGAAGGGGACAGACCGTGTTTAAGGTGTCTGGGGGCTGGGGGTTGTATTGTTAAGGGTGCCTCGGAAGGGGATGGGAGAAGTGACACTAGTGTGTGAAGGGACTGGAAGGGACAAGCAACAGTCACAACAGAGCGACGGTCGGTGTACGGTGCTTACTCCACGAACGTACGAACGATTCCAAAACAGCTGTAACAACGATATAAAAAACTAAAATACAGTCCATTTTAAATCTACGACGTTTTATTTATGCTGACGAGCCGAAGGTGCAACAAGACCAGCTTTTGTTTTTCTTTCTCAATCCGTCACCTACCTCTCGATCTATACACGACGGAAACTCAACGGCTTTAAAGTGTGGGACTGCGGCTTACATCCGACGAACGGAGTCTTGTGCTTGAAGTGCCTTCCTCACAGCACCTCGAGGAGAGAATCTTTCAGAGCGACACCGAGAACATCGTATTAGAACCTCACTAAATTTTCCTTGATATCAGATAATTACTGAAACCACTTATTTTTTATCAGAGCGCGACCCGGGTTTCAATGAATTATCATCATCTTCAGGCGCTAATTATGATTTGTTTGAATTTGCACCTTAAGATGATGATAATTTATTGAAACCCGGGTCGCGCTCTGATAAAAAAATAAGTGGTATAAGTAATTGTCTGATATCCAGGAAAACTTGTAATGGAATAGCACAAAGTAAATGAGGAGTTAGTGAATTTCAGTGCCTCACTTTTTTTCCACGTCTGGAAGAAACGTCTTCATAATACCCTGTATTACCCACCCTGTGTGAGCCACCTTTACCCCTTTGGGTGCCAACCGGTTTCTTCAGGTACTTCGCTAAAAGTGCCGTGGCATTTTTTCTGATTTTGTAGTAGGCTAGGAAAAAAATTAGGTCTCAAAAACTACTAAAGGTATATATTCAAAAACTTAAAGAAATCTTTATTATGTGTGGTTTCACCTTACTAATGTGTTATTTGACGAATTTTTGGTAATATGAGTTTTTTAATCAGAAGAAAATAGTTAATGTTAAAATAAAATGAGTACTGACTATTGAATTATTAGTTAACTATCAGCAATTAAGAGAGACATTGCAGGAGGAGCGCTATCGCGCTCCTGGCACTTCGCGAGAGATAAGAAGAGCGCGACGGCGCTCCCCGGCACTCTAAGGGCTAGGGTGTATGGCAGGGGGTGATCATTGATCACCGATCAATCACCCACCGATCATCAAACGATAAATTAAGAATTACATTTTTCCAAACATATAAGTATGGGGATTCGTTGTTCCCCCGAAAAATAAAGGACTTCAATAAATCTTAGGCGGAATTTCTTCCGAGCATCTCCATTTTATTTGTTAACTGCTGATGTCACAACACCCCCGCCACACGCCTGTTGAGACAGTTTGCGCGGTAATACGTGTATGTAGATGAACACTCGAGCAGGGATCGCTGAGAATTTGGTGACTTACGAGCTCATGCCGAGCGGACCACCACTTCTAAGAGCTAAGTTGTTATTCACATTCTTGTGAGTCGTACTTTTGCTTCATTTTACTAAATCATATTTCATATCCAACGGATGTCAATCATTTGCTCATCATCCGTTGAGACGCGATCATTCCGTAAAATAGATATTCTTAACCAGCCTAGAAAATTGCAGTCTGAGAAGCCTGGAGTCGTGTGAGGAACTTGTTATTAGAGGGAGCTTCGTAATTCGCTATCCATTTCCTCCTAAACTCAGCCCATACCTACCCCTCTGCTCTTCAATAAAGTAACTCTCGCTATTTGGTGTAGCCTTCGCCGTTTTCGATTATTCACACACTACTCCATTAACGAAAAAAATGTCTCCAATTAATATTTCAAGGAATAATTAACTGCGGTCCATCGAAAAATTTGCGTTTACGCAGAAGCGGAGATTCCCCGCTGGGGCCTCAGGGCTTCTACCTGAATAAATCATGTGTGCTGATCGTCTCGTGCACCCGTGTATCTAATGAGGGAGCGATCTTTAAATTCAAGATAATGACTTCCGAATCGCAAAGATCTTTGTCTTAAGAAGATTTTGAGAATCGTTTTCGCGTTGAAAGACTGTTAGCTTTTAACACAGACAAGAGTACAACTGTAGGCATTTTTACTTAGACATCAGAAGAACTGAAAACACTATTACTTTGAATTGCCCATCGAACTTTTTAAAAAATTAATTACAAATGCTTATCTGTATGCGTGAAGACTTCTCTGGATTTCCTTTGTTTTAGTCTGTAGTATATCACTAACATTTCAACGGACGACTCGTCCGTCGTCATCGGGGTGAGCGAATGAGTTTGTCTGATTAAAATACTTTGAGATGCAACGGAAGAGCACAGTAATCACGTTACTCCAGATCGGCCGGAAATATAGAAATAATTCGGAGTACCGTAAACATATTCCTCGGTTACAGGTTTAGACTTTTCATTTCCTTCCAACAGACTTGCGTTGAAAGTTATTTTCGTGGCCAAAGTGATATGTCGGTCGCTATATCAGTTTTTTCGGAATATTTTTTTCCAATACTTCATCTCATCAGGAATATTTTGTCAGCTATTAATGCAACGGTTTTAACTGGTGGATATCCCGAAGAGACTTCGCGAAAATAATTCGCCGGGAAAGATTTACATCATAGCTCATCTATAAGTGTCATCTAATTTTCTTAAGGAGCGGATTTACCATTTGGGGCCCATTTGACTTCGTCGCATTGGCCCGGAGTCGGGGCCCTTGCGTAACTACTTACAAAACGCTAAATATTAACTTAACACTCCATTTTTTCCACGAATTTCTAGGTATATACCCTGTGTCTCGATCAAATGTATTTTTACTAAGCCTGATCTCAACGGTCTAAATTAGCAAGCTTGTCTCAGAAGTTGTGGTAATAGCAGATTAATTTGGCGCTGTCCCATTTCAGTTTATTATCCCATCCCAAATATCACATTTCAATTTAGTTCATATCAGATTAATAAACTTTATTTCATAGTAAAGCAACTATCACAGAGCTCCTAATGGCCAATCCATCAATCATGCTAGAGAAATTTCACATCGATGGCTCAGTTCTAACAACAGGTATCTCAAAAATAGCAGATTTTCAGGAGAGCAAAAAATAAAACGATTAATATTTGTTACTTGCACACCGAAATTAAAAACCAAAAGTTCATAAAATTGAAAAAGAAGCATTCATTTGCAAACAAAGAGTTTTTTTGCTTGTATTCTATTTTTTTAAATGTCATTACGCTTTGTTTAAAATGCCTGTCTCAAACCGGCGTGTTGTTAGGACTTAGCCATCGATATAAACAGCATTTACCAGTTGAGCTCCGAAGGCATTTTCTTCAACAGAGGAACTCAAAACTGCGTAGAGGAAAAAGATGTCACTATGCGGTGGAAATTCTTACGCGTATCAGGTATATCCGGAATCAAATCCCGGCTAAGGCAAAAGTGTGATCCTCTGCGGAATTCTCGCGCATCATATCTCCAATTCAATTTTATTCCTCAGTACTGACTTCAGCACTTCGATCGATTAACACCAAAAATTAGTTTCAAATGTCTCTAAAGTTCGAATAAATTTGTATGAACAGAGTTTTGAGGATAATGAATACATTTCCTTCAGCATTGCCAGAAATTAATCACATTCTCGTCGAGGAGATATTCCACTTTCAAGTAAAGTTCCTCGGCTCCAAGGAACAATTTTCGAGGGATCATCGCAAAGGAAGCGCTGCAGTAAAAGCAATGAGAAGATCTTATTTTTGGTGCATTTATTTCTAAGTGAGAAGGGGTGGAAGGGGTTCATATATTGCCCCTGAAAGGGATTTTCATTTTCCACCGCAAATGATTTCCTCTTGCCTTCCCACCTGCCTTTCATCAGCAAGTGGATCTTCACGCAACTCTAGAGGTGAAGGGCTTTGCTAATGTGCGGGAAACATTGTCGATAAGCATCTCCCTGTCATCGCAGCTCAAGCTGCTTTTCCTCAAAGGCCGCATATTGTCAGCTTTATGCTCTGCACGTAATGGAGAGTACTTGACTCATGTACGAGAAATAGAATAAACTTATTATTTCCTGTTTTTCCAAAAATAAATTTATCCTAATAATAGTATGAGAATGGTCATCCGTTGAAATGCTTGTTGTATACAGCAGACTAAATCAAAGGAAATCCTGAAAAGTCTTCACGCGTACAGATGAGAATTTGTAATTCATTAAAAAAAAGTTCAACTGGCAATTTAAAGTAATCGTGTTTTAACTTCTTCCGATGTCTAGGTAAAAATGCCTACAATTGTATTCTCGTCCATGTTAAAAGCTAACAGTCTTTTAACGCGATTCTAAATTTAACTTACAGTCGATTATTTTTTTAATGGCTGAACATGTTAATGGTGAAAGTATTCTGCGTACATAGTGTTAATATCCATGGTAACAGAACAAAAATGGTAATTTCCACGCTTAAACTCAAAACTCAACAACCGACCCTGGTTTCAACATATTATGTCATTTTCAAGGTGATACAACAGCACTCTCTCGGTATTTATACCCAGGCCAAGATAGGATGGAGGTCTGGGCATATGGGATTGGTGTGAGGGGAGTGGGAGGGGGAAAACAGTTTAGGTGGACAAATGAATGAAGGCCGAAACCAGAAGACATACAACATGAGGAGAGAGAGTGAAGGTCAGGGTTTTGACGTCATCGAGATGCTTAACTTTTGCAAAGCCGAGTCAGTACAAAATAAAAAATTATTACAAAGTCCATCCGGGCTATTGGCAATTTCAACAATTTCCATAAAATCTAATTTAAGCCCTTTGTCATTACAATGGAAAATATTTATATCAAAATTACTAAAGTGGTTTGCAAAACAAGATTTTCCGCCTTTATGTATAAAATGTTTTCTGTGTTCCTTCACTCTGTGTTTAAAACTGCTGCCATTCTGGCCAGCATAACACATACCACAGTCCTCACTTTAATTTATGCTCTCCACATTTGTCCATTCGATCATATTTGTCTTTAGATTGAATTAAATCTTGACAAGCGTCAATAGGTAATAAAATGAGACATAACAACAGTCATGGGTGTATCGAATTTCTACAAAATCAAGCCTAAAACGATTTTATACGATAGTGGTAATAGTTAAGAGTAGATAGAGTTGTAATTGTATAAGTATCACGAGAAGCTAAGTTGACCGGTAAAGATAGAATATTTACTCGTGGAACTGATAATATGTACAATTTTCCAAAAATTTGTAAAATTGCAATTTCATCTACTAGTCCATGATGAAAACCTTCCACAGCATCGGTAACAAATAAGAACTAAACATCGGTGAACATTAAATAACTTCTTAATGGCATAAGTTCGTTACTCAAGAATTCCAATTCTTATTGAAATAAATATTAGTGGTGACTGCATATAGTACACGCAGTTAGATATGCACCCATGTGCATACTTAGTCTTATACTGACCTATCGTAGCGACATAATTAAATTAATCATAAATGAAATGTTTGTTGCGAAGTATATAGTTCTTCAATCGCAAGTTGAAATTTGAATGACGAAATATCATAATAGTCACAATTTTTTTTGTCAAATGTTTGTTAGTATCCCGCCTTCAAATCTGTAGAAATAAACAGGTAGTTTGTCTATTTAATTTGTAGATGATTTAGACTGATAAATGTAAGAAACTGTAGTTCAGCACTTAAAATAAATTGGTTAACTGGAGCTAGTAATAGAGGCCATTTATTAAGTTATTCTACCGGCTAAGGTAGGTTTCCATGGAGCATTATGCAGATTACCACGACCTGACTCTCCCCTTCCAAATTTGACTTCCCTCTTCAATGCTCAGTAAAGTATAATCGTTTTCAGTCTACCTATGAGTTCTATTCTCTTCCTTCCCCTCCCTCGCTATCCCAACGTCATATCCTTTAACATTGTTTTTAGCATTCCCTGCTGCTTAGTACTCGCTCCATCCAAACTCCCTTGTCTCCTCCATATCTCATCAAGAAGCTTCCTCTTCTCGCCCAGCATATCTATTGCACTAAAGGCTAATATTCCTAAATTCTAGGGCTTAGCAAAAAAGATAATTGCTGGTTTCAATTATATTTCATTTATGTTCCATTGTAACAGCTGGACGTGAAAATAATGTTAAGTTATGGAGCAAGGAGGAATATGATTTCATCATATATTAGATAGAGGAATTGTTATAAGTGTAACTTCCGGCTTTCGATTATTTGTCATTGTAATGAAAATTTTCTTGAATTATCTATTGAATAGTTTCTCGTTTGATGAAGGGAAAAAATTGGCTTAAAAGTAAATGAATTCGGTGCAGATATTTATGTTGTAGTTGCAGGCCTTTAAAGCTTAATGTTCTTTTTGGAGGAGAGCGTGCCATCTAAATACTTAAATTATCGTTTATCATTCTATATATATATATATATATATATAAATAGCCAATATCAAAGATACAAAAGAAATGTGGAATATCATAAATGAATTGCTAGATAGAAAAACAAGTGGGAGAGGAGATGATATTATATTGACACATTTAACTGGACGACTAGGAAGTGACATAAAAGTAATATGTAATTTATTTGTTGACCACTTTACAGACGGCATAGATAATTTAAAAATAATATGCAATAAAAAATTCAATACCAATTGCAGTGATACAAACATGAACTCTATTGTAATATCAGAATGTTCTTATGACTCTGTAGAAAAGATTATGTCAAAAATGAAAGTGAAAGCCCCTGGCTTAGATAATATCAGAATGTTTGACCTAAAAAATAATGATTTGTTGTTTCCATTAATTGCTAAATTATTTGCTAATTGCTAAATTGCTAAAAGAAGGATTTTTACCTGAGGCTTTAAAAACAGCTATAGTAAGACCAATTCATAAAGAGGGTTCATTTATTGACTTGAACAACTATAGACCAATATCTATTCTTCCCTCTTTGAGTAAAATTGTTGAACAGTATGTTGCTAACTACCTGATTTCATTTTTAAATAAAAATGAAATAATTAATAAGCTACAATTTGGTTTTCAAGAGGGAAAAGGGACCAAGGATGCATTAGAACTTTTTTCAGAAATTGTAAATTTCAACCTGGATAGGAAAAATGAAATACTATTAACTTTTATTGACTACAGCAAGGCCTTTGATACTGTTAATATAAAAATTTTACTTCACATTCTTTATAATATTGGTATCAGAGGAAATATCCACGAATGGTTCAAAAGTTATCTCACAGGGAGACAGATCATTGTTAAGTTGGGTGATATTACAAGTTATAAGAAAAATCTGAATCATGGTGTCCCCCAAGGCTCTATATTAGGCCCTATTCTCTTTACAATTTACATAAATGGTATTTTCTCACGCATTAAGCATAGCAGGGTAATTTTATATGCTGATGATGTAGCATTAATCTGTACGCACAAAGATTTTGACATAGCACAACAAAAAATGCAAAACGATTTAAACTCAATCTCTCAATGGTCTCATGACCACGATTTATTAATTAATAATAAAAAATCAAAAGTTATGCATATAGTAAGCAAAATGGGTAGATATAAATCCATCAATTTAAAAATATATGATCATGATTGCATGCATAACAATTACTTAGTGACAATGTGTAGATGCTGCAAAATGACCCAGGTTGAAAAATACAAGTACTTAGGATTAATTATTGATTGCAATTTTAAATTTGGTGAACATATATATAAAGTAAATAACAAGTTTAAAAAAATATCTTACCAAATGTACCATATCAAACCATATGTTAATTCTAATATTCTATTAAATATTTATTATGCTCTGGTAGAATCACTAATAAGATATGGTCTGACAGTCTGGGGTAATACTGCAAATGTTCATAAAATCCCTCTTATTAATTCCCAAAATAGAATAGTCAAAACAATCTACAGATGTAAACATAATTTAGAAAACTATACAGAGGTACCTGATATTAAACTGGTGTATAGGGACATAGGTGTTCTACCCTTAAATCAACTTTATGAGTACATACTAATTACAGCAAATTACTTTAGTAATAAATATAAAATTAAGAAAGTAAACAAATTTGAAATGATTCTGAGAGGTAAAGAGCTGTATGAAATTCCTAAATCCTACACCAACTATGGAATGAGAATGTTAAAAGTAAAAGTACCAATCAATACATAAGTGGATATTATCATATCCAACACTGATCAATTATGTAAATCACAAAATACAAAATATAACAACTTATTCCCAATTAAAACGAAATTGTAAGAAAATGTTACTTGAAAAATAATACAAAAAATTAATGTAAAATCATTATTTTTTACTTACAAATTTTGAAAATATGTATAATTAGTGTAAAATAATTTCTTAATTATTTTTCTAGTTATAAGTTTAATGATCAATTGTCATGATGAGTTTAATTTGCCCTCTATATGTTTGTTTACATAAGCACCTCCTGACGGGCCAGTGGCTCAGGAGGATTTAAAATGTAATTATTCATTTGATATATGAATATGTATACAAGATTGTATTTTTGTTCGGATTATTTTTCCACTTATGTATTTATGATTTAATTGTAAAAAACAAAAGATAGGATCATGTAATGATTTTCATGCAAGACATTGTATCATATTTTCTTTTTGCTGTATTTTGCAAATAAAGTTGTAAATTAATGTTAAAAAAAAATCTTCATAGTTTTCGATGTGTTAGGTCTTGGTTTGTAAGTTTCATTGCCTTGACTATTTTCTCGTCGAATAGCTTGCATCGACTTTGCCGAACGTTGGTTAATAATTCATAACGTGAAGGGATCCACTGTGATTGGTGAATCTAGAACGACATCACGTGACAAAAGAGATCTTCATCCTCTCTGTTTGTGAATGCATGAAGAAATTCATTCTCAAATTTGTGAGTGGTATTTCCATATCTGGACGGGCCAGAGCAGTTTTTTTTTGTCTGTGCTCCCTGCGGTTCCCAAGAAGTGTATGGTAATTCATCTGCTGTTTTACAGAACCCACCGAAAACGCCTGTTCTAGGCTTTTATCCAGAAGCTCTGGTCGATAACCTTTGTGGTCACTGGACTATATTTTTTATCCTAAAGAAGACGTTTTTCCCGATGACAGACGCCGTAACATCGAATTATGACGCTTTCGTTAAATTCAATCCAACGAAATTTTAAAAAGTATTTGGTATTTTATGTTTTCCTTTGTGAAATGTTCAAACATACAGCCAAGCAGAGAGGAAAGGGACATATCCTACGGCACCTTTAGTATCGTATTTATTCTCTATCACAATTGCAGCACACCTTTTTTATTTATTTTCATTGTTGTAATATTGTTCTTTAATTTTCAATCAACTAATGCATTTTGTGAACAATGATAATTTGGCTTAGGTATGTAAAAGATGAAATATTTCTGAAAATGAAAGGAATTTCACAATTTAGACGAATCTACGCCATCAACTCCCTACCTCAACGTTTCCATAATACCATTTTCCGTTAGTCAGTGCTGAATGGCTGCTCCAGATGATTGCCGATACACAAGTATCAGCGGCCATAATAACAAAATCCACGTTCTCGAATTTTAGGGGACTATAAACTTAGCTTTGTAAATTCTATTCTTCCATATCCTGAGAGGCCAAAAGTTTACTATTAACATCCATTTCCAAAGTGTAGGGTCGCGATATTAAATAGAGGTTTTTAGTTGGGGTGAAAGGGATATTTAAAGGGATCGATTTGGTGAGGTGAGCAGTGTTTTGGCTTCTCACCCGGTCGATTCGGGTTCAAATCCCGGCGATGGTAGATATTTTCAGGGGCTGCCTTTTTCATCAACCCATCTTTTTGTTGAATAATTATTCAGTAGTTCCTGCAATAGCATTTATTTTGTCCTCGCATCGTGAGTATGTTCCTAAACTGCAGTAAATATTTTATTTGAGGTATGATAAAACATATATCATAAATATAAAATCATAAATTCTCTGTAAACCATGATAAGTGGTAAATTTATGAGAGTAAATTAGAGGTAAAGTTATCTCGTTATACTCTCACCTTTGAAAACCCAGTCCCTTCATATTAAGAATAACTTGTAAACATATTTCTCTTTATGCATGATAAACGGGAGTTCTGTGTTAAAATGCCAGCTAGCGACGCTTATTGATTTTTATTGGTAAATTTTCCTTGAGATTATTAAATAAGAACTAATAACGGGCCTTTTCGTTTTCTAAAAACGATTTTACGCGAAAGCGAAAAATGTGCAGCGTTTGCCTTTATTGTTAACTGCTCGAAATAAAGAAACTGCGGATAAATTTTAAAATATGAAATTCCATTTTAATGTGTGCATACCTACATTCATCTATCCATATTACTTTTTATAATGAATATTTGGCATTCCGCTGAGAAATTCAAAATTAATATTAAGAAAAAATTATTAGGGCACGTATAAAAGGTGGCTGGAGAAGGGAGTGGTCTATTGCTGATTTTTGATTTCGCACTGAAATCGCTGTAATTAAGCGGAGAGGGGTCAAAAGGAATGTTATTTCGTCACGACGTGTCCACAAAAGTATTCGTGACTGTTTAATTAGGATACAATCGTACAATTAATTATGAAAGTCTTCCCCGTAAAAAATTAAATCGGTTTGTAAATGTCACTATTTTTAAGTGAACGAGGAGTGACCAAAAATTCTTTTAATGGTAGTACATTCTTAACGGGATAGTCTTCTTCGAGCCGGAATTTTACTGAAGTTAGCCAGCAGCCACTCTTGTCTTTGGGAGTTAGCGATTCTTCAGACATCTCCTCATCCAATCGACCACTCCGTTTGCCATGTGGAAACGTGTTTTTGTCTTGACATGCTCGCGTTCTCCCTTTATCTCTTCGCACCGTGTGGCGTCAGATAAATACGTAAAATGCAGAGTTTCAGACACTATTCTGTAGAATCTTTTTTTATCCATTTCGAAAATATTTTTTACTCACCAGCATTTCTGCTTTCTTTTGGTTGCATCACGCTTTTCGGGAATTAATTGCTTGAGGGAGCTGTCATGTTGTTTGTATCGTTGACGTTTCAAACAAAAAGCCTTTGATTTGATTTTGCGATAAATTCCTCTTCTTGCCAACCGTTTGTATTAAAATTTTGTTAATTTCATTTTTAATTTTTAATCTCCATTTGAAATTTTCGTTGATATTTTATTTACTCCTTCTATTTATTCAATGGAAAATTGTTTTTTGAAGATCAAAAGTTAATATGCTGTAGTAATCTGACAACGACGGCTATAATTAGAATGCCATTCCGAATCTACTGCTCCTGATGATGTCATGTGTCTGTGAAAAGCTCTTGCGTAAGTGAAAGCAGTTAAAGTTTTCTTTGCCATTCTGCCGATCCACTAGTTCTTCATGATTGCGCTCATCTGACCATGATTTTCCCGATTGCGTTGTCGGGTCTTCTTTGTAGTCTCCTCTGTTATCTTCAGTTTAACTCAGGTTATTTATTGTTAAAATTTCTGATGCAACGGCAGGATGACTATGACCATAGCTGAATTCAATCCATCCATTATTTTTTAATTCAATTCCACCTTAGAACGAACGTTAAATGTATGACTGTCTGTATTCAGTTTGGGTTTACTTTACTTTCCTTCATAGAGATGTTCATCCTGTAAAGAAATTTGAATCAGGGTGCCTGTTCTCATTTGCTCCTATGGCAACTTTTACTATCTCTTCAGGGGTCCAAAATCCTTTTTCACTGGTGATTAGTAAAACAAAATTTTAGGTAAAGATGGCATAAAAACGTATTCAGGTCCCAATTAATTTGCTTTTTCAACGTATTATCTCTGTGAAGGTTTATGTTTCGAACAAATCGAAGGGTGAGTATAAATTGATGATCCGGTCCTTTTCCTACCTTCGACACAACCCTCGATTACGCGGACAACTAACGGATAATGCAACGGATAGATAAGTGCTTAATAGATTCATCTGTATATTCGATGTGTTCTAGCTGGGGGGGAGCTTGATTGAATATATATAGAGTCACCGCGGGCGAGAAATAAACAGTGCTTAAGTGAGCTAGGCGAGCGTATCCCGCATATATTTCTATGCTAATGCCCGGGTAACTCCTTTCGTCTACTTCTGGAGACTCGAAAACAGGAAGATAATATCGGATGCATAAGAGTGGGATGGCTGATCGCGGTCGAAGAAAGGCGCTCTGAGCGGTGGATTCCTTCGGTGACGTACGGCGGAGTTCAAGTGTCTTCTGGACGCCCTCAATTAATCGCTGCCTTACGATGTGCCATCGGTGCATTGTACCTGTCATTATTTTACATCCTGAGTTGGGGATGAGATGGTATTCGTGACAAAATGAGGCCGCTGCTCTGCTCCAACAGCAAAATGCCATAGATGAGGGAAGAGTACCAACTGCAACGCGAAGATATTCGTGAGGGTTGTGGCCTTCAGCGGATCAAAAACGTGAAGTATTTTTAAAGCTGCTCAGAAAAGAATGGGGGTCGTAAATACCAGAGCTTTTTTTTATCAGTTTACTGAAATAGTTTGTTGGATAGTTTTTACGCGAATTAGGCTGGGAGCGGCTAGATACACGGAGGCTACGAGCTAGGATTAGGCTGCTGGAACAACTATCTCTCATAGTGACTGGGAGAGCATCCACTTCGAGCCTAAAGATATTTCTAGGTCTGAATGAAACTATAAAATGAGAAAGATATTTGGCCGGAGGGATAGGTGTAATAATTTGTTTTACGTCCGATCAATGGAGGGCTTCAATGAATGCTAGGCGGAACTCAGAAGTCATCTAATTCCATCGAGCACTCTCACTTTTTTTTTGGGAATGGCTTGACTCCTAGCATCCCCCGCCATACGCCTGTCGAGGCTGCTAGCTTAGTACTGCATTGATCCCTTCATTGCGTTTTCATAGCGCTTGGCACATTTAATTTTACATTTGGCACTTTTACATATCAGTTTTTGCTTACACTGGTGCCGTTTTTTTTTGACGATTCGCTGAAAATTGAAGGTACTTAAGTGTTTGGCATTTAATAGGCCCTCGATGGGGTTTTCCCTCGGGCGAATGCTATTCTGACTATGGCTGTCACGCGGCGAATGATCGCCTAAGTTCGCTAGCATTTGTGTAATATTTCTAACCCTGCCGCGTGAACTGCGGTGAAATATACAAGAATTGCCATTAGAAAAACTTCCCCTGGACCGGGAATCGAACCACTGACCTTTGGCTTTCCGGGCCACTGCGCAGACCACTAGGCTATCCAGGTTCTTTAATTCCAATGGCAATTATACCTTATGGCTCATGGTACTAGGTGTTAGGCCATCGCGGTCCATCAAGGATGGCAGCGCGAGGGAGTGGTCTCAGAAAAATTCGCAAAATACAGCGGAGAACATTCGGGGTATGCCCTCTCCATGTCTTGCACTCTCATAGAGAGCTCGGGTTTCATGTTCGCTTGCAGGCATCTAATCTACTGTACTTTCAGATATGTCCCCATTAACTTTATTTTTGAGCTTAGCCTATTTGACAATTATGGTAGCCATAAAACATGTTTTTCTCCATGGCTACTTCAAATTACTTCCCAAAGAATTTAGTCAAGGCTCCGTTCTTTATGAATTCTTTGGAGTAATGAAATATTTTTTTTATTATTATTACTTGGTATTCAATATAATTTCTATGCGCAAGCGAATAATCAAGGAGTATTCAAATTTATGAAGGCTGTCATAAGACGTTAAGGTTTAAAAATCTTCTATTCTTATCATTTTAATGCCGTTTTGATGCGAAATCCATAAAACAACAGCTGTGAGGGGCTAAATGAAGGATAAAAAAGTCTTTTATACGGAAATAGTTGGTTGGAGAATGGATCTTTCGATAATGATAATTCTTTAATGACCTCTACGGTTAGAAAAATGTCGTAAGGACGAAATAAATCAGTGGAAATCAACGATGTCTCCTTTTCATTTTCGGGTATTAACTTCCACATAGTTGAGCCTTATACAATTGAACGGATCTTTCGATATAAACTCTTGGATTCTGTAATGGTTTGCATATCCTGATCTGTTTACTGACCTCCTTTAAAGCTTTGAACTCGATGCTAAAATTTGGAAATGCCTCACGGGTTGAAGAAATCGTATTGATTATATGCACATTAATGAATCGTGAGTACGATTGAGCCTGTTTCAATGTCACTACTTTACATGCTGAATTTGAGGCCTCAACCGTTGACAATCTTATAATCTCGGAAAATCGCTTGATTAGGGGCGCAGATTTTGTAAGTGAACCGCAATTATATACTTAATTCTGGATATTATTCTGAATTGCTCAGGTCGAGTTTTTAAATATTTTGGTATCGAGTCTAGGAGTAAACAATGTATCAGTTCTGGGGCTTGGTTACTCATATAGATTCCTTCCCGATGCGATCGTCTGAGACACAGTGATTGCATTTTGAGCAACAGAGCAATCCTCTTTCTTGTTTTGCGGACGTACAGTATCTTGGAAAGCCACTCGGGTCCCGAGTCTTCTCTTCCAACTCCAAGATCTGACAATTGTCCTCACGATTTGGTAGTTATGTACTTAAATTTAATCCAAGAAATATGGTACAAGGTGTTGACTGAAACCTGAAAATTATATTTAATCGTGAAAGAATTTAGTCCCCCGTCGTGCTGTAGAAATTTTAAATTGTGCTTATTTCTATTGTATAATTCCAACGTTGTGCTAATGTATTCAGAGCAGTCTCTTCAAAGTGATTATGAGACTCATTAAAATTTATGAGATAGTATATTACTTTTCTCTCTTATTCCTGATAGTTACTCGTCGATAGCCTTTGATGTTCGCGGTGATTTTTTATTTGCTTTAATCCGTCACAGGAATGGAAATTTTGATCGTGGTTTTTAGTAGAACATGTGACGTGCTACTCCTATTTTTGCGCATGAGTTGTCAAACAACTCACGCGACAGGTTTATTAGCCTAACCTTTAATTTGTGACTGTGAACCTGATTCTCCCGGTAGTTATACTCCGTGATATTCGATTGATACCTTGCTCACTTTAAATCAAAAAGTTACGGCGTCAGTCAGGGAAACCAAATCCAAAAGGCCTTGTCATATATGCATATGCAAGGGCTGGACAAAGGTTTAAAAAAATAAAAGTTAATGGCCATTGGTCAATGGTCTTTTGATGCTTTTAGTACATCGCCCGTGTTAACCAGGGAACAGGAAAAGTAATAGAATATAATTAGAGGGACCAATAGATGACTTTGTCGATCAGTAAATTTTTTCTCCATATTATCCCAAATGCGGTGGCAGCAATAGATTGGCCATTTAAAAAACATTAAAAACATGAGGTGCTGCAGCATGCAAATCAGGAGATTAATTGCGTCATCAAAGGAGGATTTTATGAATAGGTGAGAGCTGATGAGGGGAACCTTATATAAGTCTATAAAGAAAAGGTTAGTCAAAAGCCTGATCTAGAGTGTAGTGCACCCACATGAAAGTTATGTGTGGTTATATTTTCTGATAAATTTACCTACCAAACGAATTAAAACATTAATTTGTTTTACACTTAAGGCCTACCCTACACGTTTTGGCGTATTACAATCGGAAACGATATTACTTGCGAAACCGGACAAAAAATCACAAATGCGCGCAAATTCGCAGCGGCGGGTAGCGTTAAAAATGTTTACAAGGGTTAGCGCCAACTATCGTTCACGTGACGAACTTTTACTGGACAATAAAGTAAACGAGGCCTAACGAGAGATCAGTGTCTTCTAAAAGGTAAATGGTATCGTGCGGCATCAAAAAAGCGAATTTGTTGTTGGCCTTGAAGTTGCAGCCTGCTCCCTTGGTTTAGACTTAATCAACGATTGCAAATCCCCTATCAGGATACATCGTCTGCTTGTAATAACTTAACTTTTGATAGCTGATATTTTGGGGAACTTCAAAAATATTAGGCGCGAAGCCGAAGTTGAGTTCTACAGTCAATACGAAAACTCCCTTCCAGTTGTGGAGATTTGAAATATTTACACTGAGAGCATTCATGGCTTTACTTTTGTTTTATTTTACGTGGCTCGGGTGAGGCCACAATCCGGCCCCCTCTTCCCCCGAGCCAGGGCTCATTTACATAGGCATTTAAGTTAATTCTTACAGTACAAAATATGATATCGGTATGTATTATTTTCTTCTTTTATTACATTTGGTTCAGCTTCGTGGACATTCAATGGTCATCGGATGTCGGGCTGGTCAAGTCTTTTCTTTGCTTCATTCGAGTTCATCTCAGGAAGTCCAGCATATACGATATGTATACGAAAAAATAAACAATTAATTGAAGCAATATAAAAAAACAAATACCTTGAATGTACATAAAAATATAGGCTAAATTCTCGCCAATCAGTGAAGGACATGAATAAAAATCAGAATCAAATTTGGAATAAAAACGGTTGAACATCATAATATTTTGGTGATCAGAATTGGAAATTTAAAAAAAGTCAAAAAAGGACATTTAAAAACAAACTGATTCTAATAATTTACAGTTGTGTTATAAAAAATGATATAATTAAAGATATGTTGTCAGCACCTTCTTTGGTGAGTGTTGAAGGAATAAAAAAAGAACCAGAGGAAACGCGCCCGCATAAAATCCTGAAGAATATTTCAGGAGATCGGTCTTTTCGCCTCTTTATGATCATTTCATTCCAGAGATATTTGCAAGATTCAGCAGATGTTTCCGTGGGACCCTTCTTCTCGAAGGCTTCATTATCTCCAACATATTAAGATTTGCGGACAAGGAAGTTCAAGCTGCTGCTGCAGCTGTAAAATATCGAAAAGAGATTGGAAATACCTCCTTGATCATTTGATCAATCACTTCTAGGCTAATAATGGGTGGATGAGTGCGGAGAACTTGGAAAATGATTCATATATCGCAGCTTCCAAGACTCGGCGAAGAATGTCATTTGCTCAAAAAGACATAATAAATGTAACCCATGTATTCATTTCGGAAGTTATATGTACCTGTTTACTATTTTATAGCATACCCTTAATAAATTATCCATTTTATTGTTAAGAATCTAAAGTTCAATAATAATCAAGCAGTCACATTTCATTTATTGTAATTATATTTTTGATTGTTTTTTCCTATTTATACTTCCTGACTCTATTTAAACGTAAAATTTTAATGATAAAAACAAATGAACTTTTAAAATCATAAAAATGATTTTTCTACATTATTGATCCTCATCAATAAGTCATACTTTTAAAATAAGGTAAGAGTTATATCACAATTATTGAGAGTAATCAAGAGGAAGATCATGATTAATTAAGATTGCATCATCATAAGTTTTATAGATATTACCGGTATTTAAACATAGGCACATATTGACATTGCGGCACAGCCCTGAAGAAATTAGGATTCGTCAAGCGTATTGTGGGAAGATTTTCGGATGAGAAAGTAAAAGAAAGGTGTTATTTCGCTCTCGTCCGACCGCACCTTGAATATGCAGCGAGCGTATGGGATCCGGTGCAGAAAGACTTAATCCGCGAACTGAATAAAATACAAATCAAGGCTGCGCGTTTCGTCAAAAACTGCTACGGGCGCACATACAGTGTTACCCAGATGTTAAGCGAATTAGGCTGGGAGCCGTTGGAGACTCGGAGGCTGCGCGCTAGGCCTCGATTGCTTGAACAATTGAGAATGGATACCTTTAAGAGCGACACAGAGGAGATAATATTAGAGCCACACTATATTTCCAGGTCCGATAGGAGCGATAAATGAAGAGAGATGTTTTGCCGAACGGATAGATATGGGAATTCGTTTTTCCCGGAATCATAAAGGACTTTAATAAACGCTAGTCCCAACCTCGTCAGAGCACTTCATTTTTTTCAGTTGTAAACGGCTGGTGTCCTAACATCCCCTGCCACACGCCTTTTAGGCGGCTCGCGGGGTATCACGTAGATATAGATGACCACCATAAACCATTTACTCATGAAACTATCTACTGCATGCGTCATTGTCAAATGTTAGCGTCATTTTTTAATCAAGGAATTCGCCTAAAACCGCCGTTTTCGGAACTTGAAAATCCCAAATTTCCAAAATCCCCGAACCCGCTTAGGCTGGGTGCAATGACTATAAAGCTATTGGTCGTCACTGTCTACAACTGCATAATACCCGCCAAGCCACCTCCAGAGTTTTTGGCAAAGGATACGAAGTATTTGCGAACGAAGTTATTTTATTCATGCATGTATATGTTCAGTGTTTGATTGGTTTGGCATTAATTTTCCTGTTGATTGAGATTTTTTCACTCTCACATCTTATCAAGTATAAGGGTTGCCATGGCCGAGTAAACATTTTTCTTGTGTCCGCGAACAGCATTCCGCCCTCAAAAATAACCTAAGGTTAGCTCTCAACATTGGACTGAGTGCTTTTGCTTGATGGCCTCGTACCTACTTAGCTTACCGCTTAAGCCGGGCCACGGGATTCCTTATGATTTATGATTGATAGGAAAAAATGCAGCTTAATTCGCTAGACGTAAAACAAAAATTATTTGTTTGACAAATTTCGTGCTAAAATATGAACCCGACTATCTGTGGGAATGTGCCAAGTTGCCTCAGGCGTGACTTCGTGGAATTTAATTTGTATTTTTGTTTAAAATCAAATACTTCACAACATATTAATCCTAAATCTAGATAAAAATACTTAAAGATATTCATTGCTCGCGATATTTCGTAGGTTTAACCATAGAGTAAGTATATTTATATAGAGTAAGGATATATACTTACTCTATGGTTTAACACATGCGTGAAGTGTGCGGGAAATCCAACCATAGATGAGCATATGTTAAAAGAGTTATCGGTAAATGCCATAAAAGGATAGAGGAGAAGAGGTACGTGACTCTAGCCAGGCCTTACTTGGAATATGCTGCTAGCTTGTGGGACCCTTATAAAGTAGGACTGATAGCCGAAATCAACAGATAACGGTGCAGGGTGGCCAGATTCTTGGCAAAGTGTTAGGAAATAAAGTAAAGCGTTTCCAATATGTCAGGCAAGTTAGGATGGACATTTTTACAGGAGCGAAACTCAGGGTCTTGCAAAACTCTGTTAACGCTGAAATCTTACGGCCTAGATGATTATGTCATTTCGTGGATGGGAGAAATTTTGAGCGAACGCGTGGAAAGTGTAGCATTAGACGGTGCAGTCTCCAACGAAGTTAGATTCACTTCTGGCGTCCTTCAAGGTAGAGTCATAGACCCACTCCTGTTCCTTTTCTTATATCAATGGCATTGGTGAAATAGTGCACAGTAATCTACGATTATTTGCAGACGACGCTGTAGTTTACTGAGAAATCCGTTCCAGCAAAGATAGGGATGAACTAAGGAACGACCTTGCTGCTATATCCAAGCGTGGTTCGATGCTTGGCAGTGAGAGTTAAATTAGAAAAAAAGCGTAGTAAAAAAAATCTGGAAAAAAATAACTCCCCACAGCAGAGTTTTTCAGTCAGGGTGCCCAATTCGAGAACGTAGAAACCGTAACATATCTCGGAGTTAGGCTCAATCTATCGTTTAATAAACATATTCGGTAAATATTAGGTCGAGGTAATTTCAAATTGGGATTGGTTAAAGAATACTAGGAAAGTGCGACGACACAGCGAGAGAAATTAGCTACTTCTCCCTCGTCAGACTCCATTTAGAATACGCTGCCAGTGTTTGGGATCCTCATGAAATAGGCTTAAAAACGTTTCATCACGGTTTTCATGCGATTTCTCTTCTAATCTCTTCTTAGGACTAAATGGCTCCAAGTATAGATCCGTTTGAACCTCATCATTCTTTGTTGGAATACATGAGCTTCAAACTGAGACGACGTGGTTCAATTATAGAAACAAGAAGACTGGATTTTATTCTAGCATCACTCAATACAATATTTAATTCAGTATCTGCTTAAATAATATCTCTTCTCTGTAAAAGAGTAATTCATGTCATATTTTACCCCTATGGCAGGAGTTAACTCAAATATTAACTAGAGAAAAAGCATTGCATGATTCAGGAAACGTTTTCTGTAAAAAACAAGGGAAAATTTTGAATTGCTCATGAATCGCCGAGTATATTTTTCGCCGATGGTCGTGGTTTATTCAGCACGAGGTGGATATTCATCCGTTTAGGAATTTTCATAGAAATCCGAGGCCCTAAGGGTGAAACGGTCGTTGAATTGGGGTGGAATGCGGATAGTGGATTTGAGCAATGTGGGCGAATTTGAATGCAACGAGACCAAATGAAGCGGACGATTGCCCCGTATTTTAATCCTTCCATTATCTCCAAATGCGATGCGAAACATTCCGCCTCTCCGTATTTGTTTTCTTCATTTTGCAGCGCTGGGATTCAATTTAATGTCATGAAAATGAACAGTCTTTGGAAGTCTCTGACCCAGTATCTTGGCGTGAAGAGATCAAAATTCAATCGAATACTTACTCAGCGTTAATGTTAAATATAATCGTTGGCAATGCTACAGATTTTGCGGTATTTACGTTTGGTATGTGGTTTTGACTTCTTTTCAATCGTGTATCTACATTTATATTTAGCGTGCTTTATTCGCTTATTTTAAAGACTGTTGGTCAGTGACAATCAGTTTTTCCTCTCATGTTATTTACATTTATCTCTTCATTTACATCATTGTATTTTCTTTCCTGATTTTCCTTAGAGCTCTGCTTAATGCTCTGCTATGTCCTCATTCAGTGCGTTAAATATTCATGATATCTGCACATTTCTCGTAGCACCTAACTTTCATTGATTCTAAATTCTTCTAAAACTTGGGTGGTTTCCGTAATCAAACACGTTTGGTGACACGAAGTGGGCTTACGTGGTTTGAGACGTAACTCTTTTCCTTTTATTTTGTGGCCAATGTGTGTTTTCTCTATGAGGAGTTAGTGGTAGTTAGTGGAATGCTGCTTTGTGTAATGGGTTTGATATCGTAATGGTTGGCAAGACCGAAAAGTAACTTTATTTTATGAATTTAATATTATCCTATTGTTATTAATCATGGTCTTGGCCCCGTTGACGGCAAATGAATTAGACAAAACATCAGCCTATTAGCAGAGAATTCATTTTCTTACACTAAATTTCAATGAATAGAAGCATTTTGTAGCCGATTCTCTTAAAGGCAAAATTACTCTACAGAGGAAGAAGATGAGTTGTTGGCGTCAGTGGCTGAAAACCTGGTGCGAATTCATTAGACTTGTTTTAGGAATATGTTTGATGCGCTTTCATGCTAATCGTCCACATTATCTCCGTGTTCATTGTCGTGCTGCTCCTATCGCCTTTCTTCGATTTAATCATTGGATCATTCTTCCTCATAGAATGATCCTCCAAGATCGTTAGAACATTAATGGCTTGCCGGGTTTCGCTTATAGTAGCGCCCTCTTCGCTTCTATAGCGTTGAGGTGTTTTCCCCGTACCGTTCCTTCCGCTCCTATCCTTATCCCAGGGGCGTCGTCGGGCTCCTGTCGCGGCGGCGCCTCTTTCCTTATTCCTTCCTCTCCAGCCCCTCCCCGGGTGATCGGGCGTATAAGCCACGGGCTTGGATCCCGGCCCCGGTGCGTTGTATCGTCGAAGGGCTCCCCTGAGCCCTCGTACTCTTTTTATCCTATCGCCTAGATGCCGCTTAGTGGTCCTGAGACCCCGAAAATAAGACATGGACCCAAAAGTGAACTTTAATCTGAACAAGATTGGACGGTTAAAAGGTAATAGGTAAATCCTTCCTTCTTCAATTATAGAAAATAAAAATCGTCCGGAAGTAATCTAGTCGCCACAGGCCGGTCGGAGTCACTCCAGACTACCGGTGTATTCTTAGCGCGCAGATAATAAGCCTGAACTGGTAAAGGCTATTTCATCACTGCTATTAGTTCTCTTTGACTTCTGTGAAATGGAAACAGAATAAATAAGTGTGTTTTAAATTATTGTTCAAAAACGAGGTGTTTGCGTATGTTTATTAACGTTTTAAGAAAAAATGAGAGCATGGAGTTCTGACAGTGAAATGCAATCAGGGAGGAAAAGGCGTAGCACGGTTTAAAAAAAGAATTTTATCCAATCAGCGGTAACAGTCCTCTTCTGACTTGACGAAGCTCAAGAGTGACAAACACTATTCTGACCTGGTATTTGACAGCTGTTCTGATGGTGCATGATATGTGACATTGAACGATGCGTCTTATATGGGTAGATTTTGCAGTCGTCGAGTCATGGGGGTTACCGCAAACACAATTTCAGATTTTTTGTGCGCGCGGAAATTTGCATTTATTATTTTAAAGTCCTTTCCCTTTGGCTACAACCTTGTCGCGGTGGAAAGGCTTGCGCGTTCCTATGACCCCTAGAGCTGCATTGGCGGGATTAATTCTAAATTGTTCCCGGTAGGGCCACCCATGCCAGATAGGTCGAAGTGTAGGAGCCAGACGAAAGGTAGTCCACGTGATGGTGTCACGTGAAAAACACTGTTGGAATGGAAGTGGGAAACCCTACCAACTATCTCTTCCCTGAAAACATGGAGTACAACCAAATGAGCCTCGGAATCTCATCGACCGGGACCCGTCCGCAAAGGGTGGGTGTCGGGGTCGGCAAGGTCCTCGGGGTCGTCAACATGCGAAATCCTTGCAGAGATTTATCATCATCAGTAGCAGCAGCAATCAAGAAGGAAGAAAAGAAGACCAAGAAGATGGAGAATAAGAAGTCGGCTGTAAATGTAGGGACGTGGAATGTGAGGAATATGATGAGGGCGGGGAAGTTAGAAAATATTAAAAAGGAAATGGATAAAGGGAGGATAGATATCTTAGGATTATGCGAGGTGAGGTGGAAGGATGGGGGGGGGGGGGAACTATTGGAGTGATGGGTGTAGGGTTATATATAGTGTTGGGGAGGAAAGCCAGTGAAGGGTATCTTTAATATTAAATGAGAGGATGGGTAAGCGTGTGGTAGGGATAGATCACGTAAGCGATAGGATTCTGGTGGTAGAAATTGATGCCCAACCCACCAACCTTGTGGTGGTCCAAGTTTACATGCCCACTAGCAATCATAAGGAGGAAGAAGTTGATGAGGTGAATGAACAGCTCGAGGAAATAATTAGAGAGACCCCGGGTAAGAAAAATCTGGTAGTGATGGGGGACTGGAACGCTTCTGTCGGGGAATGGAGGGACGGAAACGAAATAGGGGATTTTGAATAAGGAATTCGGAACGACAGGGGTGTGAAAGCTGCAGAATTTTGCAAGAGAAACAAGTTATTCATCACAAACACTTGGTTCAATCATCATTAAGGGCGAAGGTACACTTGGAAAAGTCCAAGGGATGTGGGGAGATATCAAATAGACTACATTATGGTAAGACAGAGGTTTAGGAATAGTGTGAAAAACTCGCGCAGCTTCCCAGCAGCAGATGCGGATTCAGACCAAAACCTAGTACTTATGAAATGCAGCGTAAGATTCAAAATACTCATGAAAGGCAGGAGGGTGAGGAAATGGAATGTAGAAGCACTGAAGGGGAGTATGAGGAGAGAATATCAGGAACTAGTGGACATAAGTAAACGGGAGATTGAAAGTTCGAATATGATTAGGAAAGGTGGGATAATATTAAAGCTGGAATAGCCACTCCGGCGGAGAAGTCAATTGGCTACGTTGACAGCAGAAGGATAAAGAAGCCTTGGGTTACAGAGGCAATGGTAAAAGAAATGGAGGAAGTGGAAGAACGTGGACACAGAGAAGGGCAAAAGAATGTATAGGGAACTAAGTAATCGATTGCGACGTGAAACTAAGAGGGCAAGGGAGGCTTGGTGGAAAACAGTGTGAGGAAATGGAAAAGTTCGAGAAGGATGGAGAAGTAGGCGATGTAGGCGTTGTACGCCAAAGTTAAGTCGCTATAGGGCGGCATAAGAGGAGAAGCCAAGTCTAAAATTAAGGCTAAAGATGGGAGGATGCTAATCGAGCGAGAAGAGGTACAGAGTAGATGGAAGGAATACGTGGAGGATCTGTATGACGGAAGGAAAAGGCCGGAGAGATTGACTTTAGAGGAGGAAAGTGCAGTTGAGGAGAATAATCTTGGGCCGGGGATATTAGATTCGGAAATAGAGAAAGCACTTCGTGCCATGAAGGCTAGGAAAGTAGTAGGCGTGGACAATATCCCGTGTGAGCTTCTGAAGAATCTAGGGAAGGATAGTAAGAAAAGGTTTTTCGAACTAGTGCGTAGGACCTATGAGGAGGGATTTTGGCCGGAGGATTTCGTGAAGACGGTTTTAATTCCGCTTCCGTAAAAGAAGAAAGCTGTGGAATGCGGAGATTATAGAACTATCAGCCTAATATCGCATGCGGCGAAAGTGGTACTGAGGATATTGAACAGACGAATGGAGGCGAGGGCAAACGAGTATTTGGGCGAAAATCAATTTGGTTTCAGAAAAGGGAAGTCAACTCGTGATGCAATAGCAATAATGAGGTCCCTCGTGGAGAGGAACCTAGAATATGACCAGGACGTATATGCCTGTTTCGTGGATTTGGAGAAAGCGTTTGATAGGGTGAACTGGGTTAAGTTAATGGATATTCTCAAGAGAATGAGTGTAGATTGGAGGGACAGATGACTGATTCGTAATATTTTTATGGCCCAGACTGCGCAAGTGAGTAGCGGACGGAGAATCTGGGTGGGCAAGCATTGGCCGAGGTGTGAGGCAAGGCTGTCCTCTATCGCCGCTGCTTTTTAACGAATACGCTGAGGAGATGGTAAGAGAAGCGTGGGACGAGTTGGAAGCTGGAGTGAAAGTGGGGGGAATGATGTTGAAATCGGTAAGGCTCGCGGATGATCAGGTGTTGATTAGCCAGTCAGCGAGGGGACAAGGGACTCCATCCAGCCCACTACACGAAGCCGTTTGAATATATTCAAACTGTCTAAATATTTGGGGGAGAAAGTCTGAATTGTGACTACTTTCCAGGTAAATAAGCCGCTGGTTTAACTCCATGTTATGAGCAAAACCCACCGGAAAAATAAACCGAAAAACTACCAAATATATTTTGTACCAATGGCAACGACCTTTGGTCTCAAAAGTTAATATTACAGAAAATGTGACCTTATTTGTTCTCCGCTTTGACCCTTTAGAGTCGCTTCATATTGAGCCGCAAAACGAAGGTCGTGCAAATCTTTCACGCATGCTTGGGCTAACGTAAATGTGTAGTCCCAACCTGATTTGAAGTTTTATTTTAAATAAAAAGGATTTCGAAAACGTTTTAGCAATTACCGAGCAAGCTTAAAAACTACACAAAAGATATCCAGAATTAATTTTCTTATTTTTTCATTTAAAAAATATTAGTTTTTTGTTCCATACTCTTTGGAAAGAAAAACTAATTTTCAATACTTGGCCATTTTTTTATTAATTGTACCTCTCACCTTTTCGCATAATAAGCCTTCAAAATTGATAATAAATATCCAAAACGTTTAAAATACGATTTTTATCTATGTACTATAAAGCGGAGTTACGACCACTCACTCATACAAATGTTTGGGGTGAACGAGGCGAGATACGACAAAGACTCTTACGACGACCTCCTCTAAAATTATCTGTAACCCCAGGAAAATTTTTTAAAACACTAAATTTCCCATTATTTATCTGCCTAATCATTTCAAATTGAGTATGGGTATTAGTTCAAAAATGGCCACCAAAATCTAATGGCTGTGTGGCGATCATTGGGAGAAAGGTACAAACAAATAGTCATAGCAACATATTTGTTTATGCTAACAAAAGGAGCAAAATTGGAATAGAAGATAAAGGAATAAAAACGCAAATATGATGAAGATAAGGCAGAAAATTTACAAAGTAATTTTTGAAAAGTCAATTTCCTAATTACAAAGCAAAAATTTGTTTACATCAAAGACGTTTATTCAAACGAAAAGAGGAGTAAGATGAGGTAGGAAAATTAATTCCATAGTTAACGATCCCACGACTTGATCGATGGATTTTTCTCTTTAAAGGTAAAATCCACCAAAAACGCTGGCACATTAATGGCTTATGCCAGTTTTCGCTAGTAGTGGGCCCTGGTTGCTTCTACGGTGGCGAGAGTATTCCCCGTCCCTCCCTTCCTTCCCTTTCCCAGAGGCGTCGTCGGGCTCCTATCGCGGCGGCGCACAGTGGTTCCAAATCGAAAACAGCTGGACAAAACCTCAAAAACGATTATTTTTGAGCTAGGAAGTTGAAACTTTGCACAGTTGTTGTCAATACATTAGTGCATTTTTTGACGCAAACCGTTTCTCATAGGTTACTTTTTAAACAAATGACTTGGCCTCAAAGTTGAACAAATTTCGCAAAAATTGCCCGCATTGAATTTTTTCGAAATTCAGCAAGTTAAAATTAATGCCACTCCTTCTATAGTTATTCGATAGAAACAAATATTTACAGTGTTATTATTTAATTTATTATTGTTAATTCTTTGCAAGTTTCACGACTCAGTTGTATTATTTGTGGCCAATACAATGCAAAAAGGCGGACCCTATTTTCTGTCGAAAATTTGTGTTCATCTGCGATTATATAAAAAGGATCACCGAGTTACCTCGAGATATTTACACCACGTATACAACAAAACCTATAGAGTATGATACTTAAAGGAGAATTGCAACCACGTGCGACGTCGAAATTAAGATCGATTTTTCGAACGTGCGGCAAAGTTTGCTGTTGGCCACGGGGAATATCGTGCTCGACGGACGTTGGAAAGTGAATCTTTTTGCCAGTGAATTGTGTAAATTTATTTTGTGCAAAATTTATTTTACTTTTCATATAACCTAATTTCTTCGCTGTCTTGCGATATTTATCATCGATACGATACAAATTGGAGGATGTGAATAAATAGAAACTGAATATCAATATCTAGCGCGTATGCACTAGATATTGATATTCAGTTTTTACGTAATTATATTGTGTGTATCATCCTCTCTTAAGCTTACAAAGGGAAACCGCAGTCACGCGTTATTCTACTTTCAAGAAATTGGTTGAGTTATGTGAAAAATAATTGAGAAAGTTTTTTTAATATTTATCATGGCAACCGATTAGCCTGGTGGAAAGGCTCTGTTATCAAGCGTGGGAGAGCGGTGCTCAATACCCTATGCGGGCACATTTCTTCTCAGATTTTTTTTGTTTTTATTTTAAGGAAACCTGCATCTAACTTTTAGTTTTATGATTTTCAACCAGAAAATGGTTTTTTGGGTGGAAAATCTTTCATCTGCTCACGCTACATTTGGTTTGATCTTAGTTGTTTTATCAAATTAATGGATGTCATGTTGATAGTATTTATCGAACTACATTTATCAAGCTTGGAGGAAGAGTTGTCGGGTTTCCAGCCGGGTCCAAGGGTTTTTCCGGGTGCAGAAAAACCCTTGGACCCGGCTGTAAACCCGAGAACTCCTCCTCCAAGTTTGATAAAAGTAGTTCGAACTATCAAACTTGTTTGGTAAAAATAACAGAAATGTTCAATGTTCTGTATGAATCCAAATTGCGATGATTTTGATCAGAAACTGGTAATTTTGACTATACTTTTTGCAGTGTTTACTCGCTTTACGTAATCCTTTATCAATTAAAATGTAGTTCATTGTATTTCTTAAAGTCGGTATGTTAAGATATTAAGTTTTAATTTAGTGTTAAAATGGAATATGCTCTCTAAAATGTTTTTTATTTGAATTTAATGATATAGAGACTCTGTCTGGCATTTCGTAGAATTTCATTTTATTTTTTAAGTCCTTCAGAAAAACGTTTCTCTTCTATGAAAATTTATTTTCATATTGTAGCCTACGTACCATGCGCTCATTTCACTTGAAAGTGGAAATATTGCTTATATCTAATCTAGCCAACTTAAATGTAAACGATCCTCAAATAACAAATGGCACACAAAACGTATATTTCATAGGGACCATAACAGGCCGCAGGCCTTTTTATGGATACCTTGGGGGGAGAGCCCCCCAGCGAGCAAAAGCGAGTACATAAACGACCTAAACCTCAAAGACTTCATACTTAGATACAGGGTGGAGAAAAAAAGAGGTCGCGTAATTTTGACCGAGGATATCTAATGACAGTAGGAACCGAAATTACTAATTGTGTTTAGGCCGAAAACGCACAATTTTGAACTTAAGAAATTTTGAGTCAAGCTCTTTGATTGGCCGCAAGTTTGCCCTGTTGCCGGATGCTCTGGGCAAAGGTCATTGCAGGCAAAGTATCCGAAGTCATCAGTTGTCCTGAGTAGGTATCCGCCGACCGGGAAAATTAGCGTTCTATCGAAGAGCTCGGCTCAAAGCTTCTGTCGTTTCCTCAGAAACATCATTAGCAATTTTGGTTCCCACTGTCATCATATATATCCACGATTAAAATTTCGTGACAATTTTTCTCCATCCTGTATAAACAAGAGGTCCGGAAAATAAATAAATATATTTGTGAATATGAGTGATGCGTTTGGGTATTTAATTTTGGGGCAGCATAACCTCAGTCAGATTTGTAAAATGAATTTTAAAAAATAATCGCATTATAAGTTTCCTGTAATCCTTCTTGCGCATATGGAAAATCAAATTTAGTTTCTTCCCTACATAAGATCTTTGCCAGAAGAGTGAATTTAGGGGGGTACATTTGAAATAGGGGTACATAGGGGTAGGGGTTTGTAGGTAGAGAGTGTGCTAAACACCGTGTCCTTCTCCATGACATTAATGGGGTGGTTTTATACCTTAGTCCCTACAGCATGCTGCGAACATAACCCGCCACTATCTGTGCGTATAAATTTTTGTTTCCTTCCCCAAAAATGTGAGCATCGCTATACGACCAGATAGTCGAGGTTTTGAGGGAAGCTCATTCATTCGTCCTGGGCATGGAACGCTAGCAAAGCGGACGGAGGGATCATACAGAATGTTTGTGAAGGATTTTTATCGAATGTATATTGAATTTTAAGTTGGAATTTTTCTAGAATGAGCGTTTCACTTGACCGCTTAATACATTATAGACTATCATTTTTTATGTCTCTTATTTATATTTTTATAAAAAACCGTGCATGGCTAAGGCTTAGGAACTTTATTTTCCATTTATCAAGGCTTGTTGAAAAAATGTTTACAATCTAATGGTTTTAACAAACTTAAAGATTTTATGCATAATAACAAATTAACAGTTTTTCATTGCGTAAATAAGTGGACAAATTTAATGTAAAAAATTAAACTTATAAAAAGCAAATAACCAGAAAAATAACAGAAATAAGTTTTTAAAAAATTTGGATGTAATAATGTTTATCGAAATTTGCGAACAAATTTGATATATCATAAAGAATATTGAGATTATTTTTATTTTAATGAAATGAATGTTGAATTTTACGTCAAAGCAATTTAGGACTTTTTTGGGAATCTATTATTGTTTTTAAGTCCTCCAGTGCCAGTCAGGGACTCATATAAAAAGTTTTCATCGCTAAATTATCATCTTTCTTCCAACCTTATTCAGATTTAAATAAATAGCGTTTTCTGTATATAAATTTAATATTTAATATAGTATATTTTAAGGTATGTCACCAATTATTACACTTCCGCCTATCATTAATTACAGCTAACTTCCTGATCACGCTATTGTTAATGACTTTATTGTTGTATGGTGTATATTTTGATTTTTACTTTGTTAGTTAATTAAAATTCTCATTTTTTACGTTGGTAAGGGCTCTGTATGGAATATAATTATTAAAACGAGTGTATGGTTGACGCTATTACTCTGCTTAGCAGCGACGTGGTCAATTTTTTGCATCCTATGAAAGAATTAAATTATTATAATCGCGATCATTAGGTAGTTCATATTGCAGATAATATGACCTTATTTTCTCTCTGCTTTTTCATGACCCAATTAGTATTTCCGTGTGAAATATTTTGTAAAGCCATCACGCGTTGAACAACTCTGTTTGGAAATATTTTCAGTAAACTTATTAAAGCAAAAAAATAATTTCTGAAGCGTGATTTCTGTTTTGCGGAATTTTGATCCGTGATGACCATCCATATTGTGACCTGGCATACACATTAATTTCTGTCCATCCGCATGGATTCTAGTGCCAACGCATGTTCGAAAGACCTTTTTGTGAGGGTATTTCATTGCACGATTACGTGGCAATTTCATCCAATATGACATCGGCATTGTTTGAAGACTTTTGTTTCTCTTTGACTCAGCCTCGTTGCGAAGTTTCGATTGCATCGGGTTCATCAAAGCATCTAAATTTACGCGGAATCTGTGCTCTAAATACGCACGTCATTTGTTTGTTATTGCACCCTACTTATAACACTGTTCTGCGAAAAATAGTTAAAAAAGTTCTCGGCTACAATTTTGGGTGTTTCTGGTTAAATTTGGGTCGCTGAATCCGAAAATGACCTCCGTTTTTCTATCACCCTCCATTTTTACGAGCAACCCCTAAATTGGGGAAAACAAGCCCTTATCTAAACTTAACGCTTTTCAAGGGACTTTTACTAATGTTATCTTCTTCTGATTGAAAAACACTGACGTTAAAAAGCTATCTGGGTCACGAGAGAGACAAACTTGACTTGGGTTGAAAAGATTTAGGGGGTGAAAATGGAAAAAAAAACTAAAAAAAAAACGTTAAAATAACAATTTTTCTTCGTTTTTTATTGCTTATTGTATGGTAGCTAATAGAAAAGTTTTTAAGGGATGAATACCATGTTCAGGATTAATATAACATAAAATATAAGAGGGGAAGGGGGTATAGGAGGGGGTTTAGGAGGTGGTATAAAGAGCTGCCACAAAAATCTGGAATATGGGTTTCCTTTAAAACAGTGGTATATCCAACAGGAACCGAAGGTAAATCGTGGCCGTTGTTCAGTAAAACAACCATTAAAATTGTCTTCGTTGAGTCGATGAATATCCCCCATTGGTCTGGATCATTCGTAATCGCTTATTCCCTCATCAGTCCTTCAATATCAGTGCAGAAAATCAGATCATAGTTTTCATCAACTGTTGACAAAAATGGACTGAGGGTTGACTGTCTGCCTCTGTAATAACAAACATTCACACTATCTGCCAAAAGATTCCACTGCTGCAAATGCGAGCCAAGAAGTTGTGCTTTACACTTAGGCGAGTCTTAATGTTGTATTAGATCACTTAGGTCCTCGTGTTATGGGATGAGGTGCCCTTTTTGGCTAGTCTGGGGTTCCTCTACATCAGGGCTGTAATATTCATCTCAATGGCCAGAGCCTGCTTCCACTTCCGGTGTAGCTTCGTTCACTAAGACATCAGAATCATCGAGGGTGCTAGTAGCTTGAGCTTAAGGGATAGGAATAGCATCAGTATGCTTCACCGGGCGAATTGCTGACGGTAAATTCAGATAAACCATTTCAGAAATGTTTTTTTTTAACCCATAATGTCGGTTTCGCAAAACTAGCAATTCGTTAAATGGCAAGTGGGTTCAAATCAAGCCATTGGCACTCCGAAAATTTGGGAACGATTTCCCCAGTTTAGCCATTCACAAAGACTTCTATGACAACCACTGCAACAGAATTTAGGGGCCCACGATTTGTCTTGGTCACCAATTGTACACCCGAGATAAAGTTGACTAGATTTCCGCACATTTGCAGTCATCGCTTTCCTTTGGTCTTGAAACACTAAATCTCCATAGGTGTTACAAAATGAATTGGGATGATTTTTGCAGGATCGCTGAATGATCGCAAGAAAACACTTTATCGCTCACAAAATAACACACTAAATCCAACACATGCTAGAAATATAAAGAAAGAACTTGGAAGATTATAACCCGACACGCAGGAAAGAGTGTGACGTACTGAATAGACCACTGGTTTATTTCATAGATGAACATCAGCAAGTGCGACTGCCAAGACACATGTTGACACGTTAAAACGTGTCCAAGCGTGTCAAAACATGTGGTGAGTAACTTTTACAGTGTATTTCCCAATTTTTCCCAATGTATTTACAATGTATTTCCCAACGTTTTCCAATGTATTTAATAGAAAGGTCTCAGCTCTTACTTTAAAAGTAAGGAGGACAACGAAGTCAAATCATGAGCCCCCAAATGCTGTTACAACAATATTTTGACAAATCTGATTTGTGTACAGATTTTTTTCGCAGCTCTTTATACCACTTCCTATATCATTCGTATCCCCCTTCTCCTCTTATATTTTATATTATATTAATCCTTTACAAAATGGGGGGTGAACAGTGTATTCATCCCTTAAAAACTTTTCCATTAGCTACCATATCATATGCCAAAAAAAAACGAAGAAAAATGGTTATTTTAACGTTTTTTTTAATTTTTGTTTTTTAATTTTCACCCACTAAATCTTTTCAACCCCAGTCAAGTTTGTCTCTCTCGTGACACTGATGGCCTTAAAGCGTCAGTTTTTTTCAATCAGAAGCAGATAACATAAGTAAAAGTCTCTTGAAAAGCGATAAGTTTAGATAAGGGGTTGTTTTGGGTTAGGAGGGGAATCTGGAGGGGTAACCTCCCAGCAGCAGTGGGGTTTCGAATAGAGTTCATCTACATAATACATTTACAACTAGCCTCAGAAATTGCCCCCTACTTGCAGTTAATATTCAGTAAATCCATCAAGCAACACCTAGTGCCTAGTGACTGGAAAATCGCTAATGTAACACCAATATTTAAAAGTGGAGACAAGGAACAGCCATCTAATTACAGGCCGATATCTTTAACGTCCATCTCATGCAAGGTCCTTGAACACATTGTAGTGAGCTCGGTAATGAAACACCTAGACGCGCAAAACTTATTAATGGGAACTCAACATGGATTCAGGAAAAGCAGATCGTGCGAAACTCAGCGCTTTTCGCCCACGATATTTTAGTCTCCGGAGAAGACAACATTCCAGTAGACGCGATTTTTCTTGATTTCAAAATAGCATTTGATAAATTACCCAACGGAAAGTTAATAATAAAATTGAAATCTTATGGTCTAGACGAAGATGTCATTTCCTGGATAAGAGAATTTTTGAGCGACCGCGTCCAAAGAGTAGTATTAGACGGTGCAGTCTCCAATGAGGTTAGAGTCACTTCTGGCGTTCCTCAGGGTAGTGTCATAGGCCCACTCCTATTCCTTCTTTATATAAACGACATTGGTGAAGTAGTACACAGTAAGTTACGATTATTTGCAGACGACGCTGTAGTTTACAGAGAAATCCGTTCCAGCAAAGATATAGATGACTGAAATGACCTTGCTGCTATCCAAGCTTGGTGCGATGCTAGGCAGTTAGAATTAAATTTGAAAAAAATGCGTCGTAATGAATTTCTGGAAGAAGAACAACTCCATACAACGTAGCTACCTATATGATTCGGGGTACCCAATTAGGGACTGTTGAATCCGTGAAATATCTAGGAGTTAGACTCAATAATGATCTATCGTGGAATAAGCATATTCGAGAAATAACCGGTCAAGCTAATCGTAAAATGGGTTTTGTTAAAAGAATATTAGGAAAGTGCGACGACAAAGTGAGAGAAATTAGCTACTTTTCCCTCGTTAGACCACACTTGGAATACGCTGCCAGTGTTTGGGACCCTCATGAAAAAGGCTTAATAACAGAGTTAGAACGCGTGCAAAGAAGAGCTGCCAGGTATGTGAAAGGTCGTTACGATAGTCTTGTTAGTGTAACTGACCTCTTAGATAAACTCGGATGGGAATCTCTGTCGGACCGTAGAAGGAAAAATGGACTAAATCTTTTAGATAAATTCAAGAGCAGTGTCTTTTCTGACGAAGTTAATCATATCTTACGGACGCCAACATACTACGGAAGATCAGATCATACAAATAAAATAAGAGAGATAGATTGTGGAACAGACAGATTCCGAATGTCATTTTTTCCACGATCAATAAGAGATTATAACGGCATCAATAGAACTGGTAAATAGATTGCATGACTTGTAGTGTAGCCTACTAACCTACGTAAAAATTAATGCATGTTTCTTAATTCAATTATTATTTCTAACAGCATATAGTAGTATAGTTTGTTAGTATACGGGACGTTTTTTGGACGGTGTGGTGTGAATGTGGGAGTCCAAATGCATGCTGCATGCTGGTGATTGATCACCCCCCTGCCAAACACCCTACATAATATCCTGCGAGCCACCTCTAGGGTGTTTGGCAGGGGGTGACCAATCACCAACATGCAGCATGCAACAGGATGCCCTTATGTACGCCGTACGATCACAGAAATATTACGCATACTAGCAAAATATACATACATATTCATAACAAAAACTTACTAATGGTTAGTAATTACTAGAGCAAATATATGCAGCGTTAGAACTATGGAAAAAACATGCAATGAGTCATGCCAGGGAGTGACGCCATTAATCCTATCAATTGAGACAACGTTGCTATCCTTAATAGTACGAGGGAAGAATGACATATTAAATCTCTCTGTTTTGCAGTCTATTTTTTTTATTTTCTTCTCATGAACACGTCTACCATAGTACGACGGTAAAAGAAGGATATGATTCACGTCGTCTGAGAAAATATCTTCTTCGAATTTCCTAAGTAAGTTAAGCCTATACTTCGATCTACGCTCATGTAAAGATTCCCATCCTAATTCGTGTAACGTACTAGAAACGCTGCACTTTTTGTCGTTACAAGCCATCACCAATCTGGCCGCCCTGCGCTGTACTCGATTGATTCCAGCTAAAAGTCCTACTTCGTAAGGGTCCCATACGCTAGCAGCATATTCTAAATGAGGCCTCCCTAGAGTATAGTAGCATATTTCTTCCACCTTTTTTGGGCATTTATCGAGAATTCTTTTTACAAATCCCAGTTTACGGCTAGCTTTCCCGCATACTTCACGTATGTGTTTGAATTACCATTTTATCTATTGTAAAATGGATACTCAAGGTGGAATGGTCCTAGCCCATTACTGGATCCGCCACTACCTGTGGTGGAATTTAGGTTTGTGTGGAAAATTGCCATTAACCTTTAATTTACTAATATGTCATGCTTATAGTTCCACCAGATTAAGCCTTAAGAAACTCTCTGTACGAGTAGTAATGGGTTGGGGGCCGGTGACCTAACATCCCAGCCCCCGTGCTCTCTCGAATATTGAGACGCCAGCGTATTAGTGAATAGATGAAGACATTTGAGTTCAATGCTTAATCCTCGAATTCCTTGAATGATGATTATAATGGGAGCGAAGAGGGGAGCGGTAGCTAATCAATTAACTATGGTCTACACATTACGTTAGCGAATAAAAAAAGGCCATTAAATTCGAATGACAGTCATTTGGCTCGAGGGGACGATCTTGTGCTCCTTTGTGGCCGTGCATCTTTCCCTTGGTCTCCTAGCAACTGAATTCTGGAAGGAAAGCGAGCCCTGGGATAATTATTTCCACGGGTAACCGAGTCGTCCCTGGAATTTTTCCTCCAGCCTTCCTCAGTGCCCTTATTTTCCCTCTATTTACCCTTCGTAAGGGTGCGTCGTTATGGCCCCTCTCACTACACACATGTGGATAACCGATCAATTCGGTGTCCGTAGGGCGGCCTTTTCCCCCTGCGCTGAATACTGCTTACCGAAATTTTAGATGCTAATAGTAGGAGAAGCGGGGAAAATATACAGAGAACAGGAAAATTCACTTCATTGGAAAGTGTGTGAAAAATATTTTAAAAATAATAAAATGTAAAGGTAGGATAATTTATTCATATGATAGGTTTTTAAAATTTCTTATATTAAACGATATCATAATATTATGAAGGTTTTGTTAAATTTGCTGTAAATTAGTGAAACATTCGTGTAAGGCTGATAAAATAAAATTAAATTGCGCAAAAATCTTGTTTCGCACATTTAATTTCGAGACATTCAATATTTTAGCTTAAATAATGATGAAAGTATTGCTACTCCAATGTGGTTTTACTTCCAGTTTTCCAACAATCGTTTCAAAAAAACCAAACATTTTCCAAGACGGAAGATGACAGTGGTATGTGAAGGGTCGGTGGGTCAGCTGCCGTGGAGAATTTCCTTGGAGACGAAACCCTTATGGGCATAGGGGTACTGGAAAATTTCTCAGTGAAAAAATTTAAAGTATTTATTTTTCTCCCTATAAACATTTTCCGCTTGCCTCGTGGAATGCAACGGCAGTCACCATTGGTTTGTAGTAGGTTTTCCAAAGAGTTTTATGGCGTCCGTTCTGATTTCCGTCTGAGTAAGCGGACATCAGTGCTTTCCGATGATTCCTTGTCGAAGGAAAATATTCTCGTGTCTCGGTTTCGCATTTCTCAATGCGTAGTGCTGCTGCAATAGAAGGAAATACGAATGGATAGCGTTCGAATTTCCCTCTAAACTCTCCATCTGCCCACATTGAAATAGCCGTTGCCAAATTCTTTGCTCTCTCATAGGTATTCGATCTATTTCATGAAGATGAGCGCTGACGGAGACGCAACGCGCACTGTTGCTTCTTTTCCTCATTTAATTTCGAATGGATAGGTTTTATGAATGTACTGCTTCGAGCTACAAAAACTGATATGAACGGACAGAAGGCATTAAGCAGCTATTGCACTGTTTAGGCTGGGAGCCGCTAGCATTCCGTGAATCTCCTATACTTTTAAGCTATTTTTGTTAACAGCAGGTAATCTAATCTAACTCCCCTTCACTCTCCTATATTGCGTGGTAGTATGTAGACGTAAATGTTATATTAGTGGTATGTGGTTTAATAAGTTTAGAATGGGCAGCTAATTAGCGCCATACGGTATGGTTTTCCTCTAAGTCATCATCACTGGTCAACGATCCCTCGATTGTTTGTTTAGGCCTTAAGTCTCTAATCAATTACATACTCGAGTGACACCATTTTTCAGCGTTGGGTTGTGCTTTCCTGCAGATATGGTGGCGGAATACAAACAAAAAATACGTAAAAAAGCGCCTTATTTGAAGTTGAAAACCTCGCGACTACATTTTGATTACAAGAATTATTGACTTCTACTCCATATTTCACTAGAGACTTTACCTGAGATTTTTAATAGATTTTTTTCCTAGATACGAGTAGTTATAATGAAATTTATATCTGAGTACATGTTACATATGTTTGTTTATCACGATTACTTGACTAAGAGACATATTTGAAAGTAAATAGTTCCTTCTGTGCAATATTCATCATCATCACTGGTCAAAAATGCTGACATTGGTTTGACGCAGCTCTCCACTCAATTCTCCAATCAGCTAATCTTTTCCCACTTACACGCTTCTTCCCTTCCGCATGCTTTTTTACATGTTCCATATGTTTCATTCGAGGTCTTCCTTCCCCCTTCTTGCAATCCACTTCTCCCTCGACGATTGTCTTTATTACGCCATCATGCCTCAAGATATGACCGATTAAGTAGTTTCACCTTCCGATTAAGGTTTTTCACTAGGCTCCTTATCTCTTCCACTCTCCATGGCACTTCCCCATCGTTCACTTGGTCGATCCATTTGATCCTCACCATTCTTCTGTTGCACAACATTTCGTAAGCCTACGCCCTGGATCTCTCTTCTCCTGTCATCGTCCATTTCTCACTTCCGTAGATGAGCATTCCGCAACTATGATAAACGTTTTCCTAACTTCATTGTGTATAGTTCCCGCTGTAAGTGAATCTTTCTTTTGGTATAATGCCTTTTCTACCTGGAGAATATACGATTGCTAATTTTTTCTCGTTTCTTCCATCGCTTGTATGCCCTAGCTTCATCCTTGCGGTAGGTTCTAACTTTAACTTTTGAGGAACGATACATGGAAAACAGAACTTTAGGCTATAAAATGGATGTCAATGTATGGTTTCTTTAAACTAGATACATTAATAAACGTTATGAGAACTGCTTGTTGTCATTAAAAGTTATTACCAAATGTCCTAATATCTGGGCCTATCATAAGCATTCCATTTAGGAGAAAATTAGGGCTAAATGTTTTGCAGGAATTATAGTTAATGGTGTAATTTTATTTTATATTGTGATCAATCGGTATAAAACTAGTCGCTTATCTCATTACTTCTTTAAAGAGAAAAATCTTTCGCGTACGATGTTCCCAGCATGAGGAACGAAACGTCGAGTTAAATATTAAGCACGCAGATATACACCCGAAAAATGGTATGTAATACTCTGCTTTTCTTTAGCGTCGGGACCGTGTTCAAGAATAGCGCTTCAGATGAGCTGTTGATCTGTGGAATTATAGCTATATCATATGTTATTTCTAAATAATACTCCTTCAAAATGCGCATTTTTATTGTTTATAACGCTATTGACTTTACTACTTTAAATATCTACGCTTCTGGAAACTTTGCCGATTGGCCATCTTTTCCTTTCCAAACTATTTGTTTCGTTGTAGATATTCCAAAGGACATTTCAAATTTTAATGAAAACATAGGTATATTGACATCATTCCAAATTTCTTCTGTCTATTTTTTTTCAGTAAACTTTGTTGAACGTTTATTCAAATTTTTGTCATTTCTCACCCTTATTCCTAAGTTAGGGTGGTTATTAAGTTATAGAATTCTAATGAGGCATTTCTTTTCGATTTGCATCGCGTCTCTAACTTCGTGTAAATCTCTAGGGTCCGAAATTACGTGTTCTAAATTTCTCTTCCGCTGTAATTTATTCGAAACTTTCTCGATGCATTTATTCCAAGCTTATCAATTATTCCATGTGATAAAAAATTAATTTTTCCCTAATTATTTTATTATATATCTTGTGAATATTTATGTCCCATTTCACCTTACACATAATAAAAAAAGGTACATAGCGATAATTCTGGCCTCTAAAGGCTCTCATTCCAGAGTTTCAAAGTTGTCCTTGCCTTGTTATGGCAATGGAGACGTTCTCTTCCGTTGTATCAGTCGCTTTATTTCGAAATGCGACCCTGTTTTACAAGTCAAATTTATATCTTGAAATTTATCTGATAAATATAAGCTTGAATCACGGATCATTTCTTCAGCTTATCAGAGCTCCAGCGATGGGTTTTCAAGAACAGAAAGAGTGATCGCTCATTGACTCATCATTTTCTGAATCTCACGAACTATTCCACCGTCCCTTTTTCTATCACTTATTCCGTCTTTTTCCGTATTTACTACTGTCATTCAATTTAAAGCCACGCGTGGGGTCGCTACTATCGCTGTTAGTGGTCGTGCATTTTGATTGGCTTGAAAGTTACCAAGGATGGTTTCAGCGGCGGAAAAAGGGACGTGTCGAGTGATGGAATTAGGGATTTCCATCCGTGGAACATCATGGAAAATGATTGCGTGAAACGGTAACTTTTCTGCTATCATTGGAGCTATAGCTCGGAAAGTCCGGCAAAAATTATCGTATGATTTAAGCTGAATGCACACTTACCTGTTTGTATATATGTACAAAATTTTTTGGAATGAGAAAATTCTGGGGCAAAGGTTTCAAATTTGAGACACCGGCAAATGTTTAAACTTTATTCACTCGGATTTAGATAAATTTTTAATTAAGGTTTGAGGCTAGAATAAATACCAAGTCGAGAGGGAGTGATGGATCCTCAAAACAGTCGGGCTTTCCTTCTTTGTGTTTTGAATCCAAGTTTCAAGGGGAAAAAAAGTTTTTTTTTTAGAATAGAATAGAATATTTATGCTCTAGGTAAAACCTATGAGAGCAAAAAAATGGAAAATACAGGAAATTTTCTACTCTTAATAAAAGGCATTTTGATAAAAATAAGGCATTATGGAGATTATTGCTAGGCTAAAAAGTAGTAGGTATTTATACAAAAAATGTAAAATATTCAATACTGGTAACACAAAAATATAAGTTTTAACACAGACAGTAATGAACACACACATACATATGCATATTTATGCAGAGAGTTTTGATAACATCACAACTTTAAGATGATAGCTCTAATGAGTTGAGGAGACTGAATTAAGCCCCACCAGTTCAAATAGGAGTGCATCCTTCTTTTAAACGACTGAAGTGATTGTGACGTCTTTATATTTGGCGGAAGAGAGTTCCAGAATCTAGACGCAGTTGGATGAAAAGATTTGAAATATATATTGGTGCGGGCTTGGGGAATTTGAAGGTCAGAAACACGGCGGGTGGAAATTCCAGTAACTCATTTGCGGGGGATGAATAATTCGTACAGGTATGCAGGAGTCTGTTTTTGGAATAAGAAGAAGAGAAAAGATCCCAGGATATAATCCCGTCGGCTGTGAAGAGGTAACCAATTCAGATCAGCGTAGAATTTGGACAAATGTTCATCTCTACTAAAATCAAATATAAATCTAACACAGGAGTTAACCGTTGCAGACACATTTAAAATACACTAGGTAAGTCATTATAGACTAGTATACAGTAATCAATAATGGGGAAGATAACACATGTGACAAGCATAATTCTCGTGGAAATAGGGAGATTTTTCTTTTGTAATTTCAATCAATAAAGAGCCTTATTCCCTTTATTACATACTTCAAGCACATGCTGATCTCATGATAGATTGCAGGTAAGCGTGAGTCCAAGATATCTTACAGTCTTGGTAACCGGCACAGTGGTGGAAGCGACACTTAAATTTGGGAGGCTGTCATAAGCAATTGTGTTTAGAAGTCTTTTATTACCAAAAATTATAGCTTGGGTTTTGTTTGGGTTTAACTGAAGGTAGTTCAATTCAGCCCAGATGCATATTGAGCGAATTTCTGAGTCAATCATGTCGATTTTGTATGGAAGCTCCTCAACGGTAGAATGAACATATATTTGTAAGTCGTCAGCGTAGAGCATATATTTACACTGAGTGATGCTCTTAGTCAGATCGAGAGTATACAGAGTGAACAAGAGAGGTCCGAGGACAGAGCCTTGAGAGACACCGCATGAGACCGGGAGCCAAGAAGATTTGTCACTACCCTGACCCTTGACTGCTTGAGTTCTGCCCGTCAAGTAGGAATGGAACCAGTTCATGGTGGAAACTAGAGAAACTGAGGGATTTCAGTTTACGTAAGAGCGGAGAATGGTTCACTCGGTCGAAAGCCTTGCTGAAATCAAATAATACCATAAGTGTGGTCAGTTTGTTGTCGGTGGCGAGACGAACGTCGTGTGTGACTTTGAGCAAGGCAGTCTGGGTACTAAAGCCTTTATGGAAGCCCGACTTATAAGATGATAATAAGAAGCCCGAAGATAAGGATCAAGTTTATCGTGCAGTTTGAGATATTAAAAAACTTGAGTATGAACAATTCTCTCCAGTGTTTTTGATAGGCCGCAGAGAATTGAGATAGATCGAAAATCTGAGGGATTTACGGGTTTACTGACCTTGCGTATAGTTGTAATAAGGCCCTTTTTCCAGGTGGAAGTTTCAGTTCCGTGTAGCAAATGTGGGTAGCCACGTCACCATTTGCCGTATCTTTGCTCTCGAGAAACGGACTTTATCGCTGTCATTTGCGTATTTTCCTTCACTTACGCTGACATCCCTGGCACGTTTCATTTTCCTTATATAAGGCTACGGGGATTGACCGGGATATGATGAGATCACCCTTGCATTGAAGAGAAGCATTGACATTGCACAGCACTAATGCTTTTATTGCCATCACCCGTGAAAGTTTCAACGGCGAATAAGGGAATATTTTGACGAATGCTGTGGGTCATGGTGACTAGAAAAAGTAATGTACATTGAAACACGCCAATTGAATGTATCTTTACGTATATATTGACAATTCTTTGTGACATTAACAAAGGGTCTAGCAGTTTAAGATGGTGAAAAGTGCCCCCCGATATTCTGAGAAATAAAAAATATACACTTAAAGTGCATTCAAAATTATGTGCTCACCTAAAGTTTCAGGCCTCAACAATGGAAAATAACCCCAGAAAAAATTGAAACACGATTTTTATTTTTTTAACCATGTCTCCAGTTTTTATTTTTGTAAAATCTTTTTCTTGATTTTAAATTGTGTATAATACTATTATGGTCTACAATTCTGATTATTTTCAAAATTTTTGAACCGAAAACTAAACGTTTACATAAGTTTGAAATTTTCAAAATTAAATTAAAAATTTTAGGAAACAATAGACACGCCGAAAAAATATATGTTGTTACCCCTATCTTATGGTATAATCCTAATTTTTTCAGATTTTTAAAATTGGTGGAACAGGGTCAAAAACACGAATAACACCTGAGGATTGCGGATTAGAATTCCGAGTGAAGCCTTATCAAATCTTCAAACATAAATCCTCTTAGTGCAGTCAAGGTAACTTAGTCAAGGAAATGAACGAAGGTGGGCTGCTAACCCTCGATTATTGAGTGTGCGTTGATCAAAACGTAGTCTGCTTTGAACTATATTTCCACCTTGCTCAACCAGCCTTAACCCGAGAATGAGTGTTGCGAAAAATAAAATCCTAACACCAATGAAACAAGAATTTTAAATAAATCAAATAATTGAAAATTTTAAGTGGATTTTTTTGCTTAGGTGAAATGAGCAGATTTTAATAAGTGGTATGATGTTGGAAAATGACGAAATGTTTAGGCGAGTTCAGAGCTCACCTCGTACTAAATCGCAAGTGTATGGGTATAACACGTTCTCATTCCACCTCAGACTCGAAGGGTTTTGTGTTAGGGCTGTCCCAACACTTCTTGAACTCGGAACCTATCGATGAGTAGCCAAACTCTACCCACTAGACCACCACGCTCCTCCAATTCATTAACTCAAAGTTTCCAGGAGGCGATTCATATCTTATACATCGATTCATATATTCACTACGCTTTTTATTTTTATCCTAATGGGTTGTAGCACACTTACTTGAGACCAGCCTACCAGACCATAAAAGTAGCATCCTACACTTATCTTCATTGCGTGAGCATACTGACTGTCCCATCAATTCTCATCTTTGCCTTTGGGAACTTAAAGTTGTGCAGTTAGGATGAAATTGTGTGAAATATTTTCTGATGCGCGTTTTCAGAAACGGTTGACATGCTCTCATATATTTGCAACCAACATTGAACGTGTAAATCGTTTCCTTTACTTAAATTTGAGTAGGGTTATTAATTCAAAGTTTCTCATCGTGATAATTAGAATACTTTTCCATGCTTACATTGAATTTTTAAAATTTTCAATCATCTCATATTTCATTGCTTCTCAAATTTTCAAAATTCACGAAATTTTAGTGTTCATGAAATAAATGCTCTATCCAATTTTATTCATTTATTGCATCATTTGTTATTACCAATGTAACGTAATTTTTATTGCGTGCGGTTTGTTAATCTGAATAGTACTGCTTGCTCGCTCCATCCAAACCCTCTGTCTCCGCCTTACCTCATCTAGCTGGGTCCTCTATTCGCCCACCATTCCCAGCACTTCGTCGTTCTTGTTCCTCTCCGTCCACTTCATCTTCGCCATTCTCCTCCATATTTCGCATTTCGAATGCTTCTGTCCTCTCCTCATGCTCCTTCCTAAGTGCCCATGTTTCCGCATCGTAAAGAGCTACACTCCAAATCATACCCTTCACTATCCTTTTGCATAAACTCTTACAAAGCGATCCTCTCAATAACTCTTTCCTTTTATAGTCGCCTCCTTAGCTAAGGCAATACTCCTCCTGAAGTCTTCTTCCCCGTATCCATTTATCCTTGGCATGCTGCCCAAAATAGTTGAACTGAACGTGTATCATATCTATGGTATTTTAAAGTTTTTCTATATGTCATTTGCGTTGCTGAATTGGCAGTATTTACTTATGAATATATTTTTTTCGTACCATAATATTGTGAAACCCGACTCTCATTCAGGAAATGGGCGTTATAGCTTCATTTACGGTGAATCAAGATTCACCTTGACGGTGAAGTACTTCGATGAGATTGAAACGATTTCCAGGGCATTTGCATACCGACAACTTGAGAACTCAAAATTGGCATGAATGCGGTCCGGATCTCGTTCATTTCAACTCACGCTAAAGCATTCGTTTGATGCTAGAGGTTAGTAAGACATAGGAGAGAGATTTTTAGTTAATTTGGTGGAATTCATCGCCGCTAGCTACCCTTTTGTAAGCTATCTGTTACATGTTGATGATTTAAAAAAAAATGGAAAAAAATATTACCGCCTGAATTGTCATTGCTACAAAATTTATCCTCCCAACGTAGTTCTAATAATTTGTTCTAATGTTATATAGGTTAATACTGTTGTAGATAATTAGCCTCAGATGTGTTTTTGTAGAGAATTTCTAAAACTTTCAAAAAATATTTGGAACTATTAATTTTTAACATTTTCAAAGAGCTCATGACAATTTTTTTACTCTGCCCTTTGATATACGTGAGAGCATTTCATATATGATGCGACATTTTTTCTCTAATGTCATAATTTTTTACCGTCCTTCGTGTTCCTGCGTCACCGGGCCTCCGAAAATTCATTATTGGTTGGAAAATATGAACTAGATATTAGCCGTTATTAATAGTTTTTTGCGCCGTATTTTCAGTAAATGTATGATTGACCCCTCGTGGATAAATCCGTAGAAGAGTCGCAAAATCGTCCTCATCTCTCAATGCGACGAGCACCGAATGTCGTTGAAAACTATTTTATCACTACTACTGTTTTATCAGTATGGACGTGCATGTAATTAATTGCATTTATTCATCATAATACCAATGCATTTTGACGCGGCTTTACACTCCCCTCTCCTATCCGCCCATTTTTTAAATTTCTTCTCTTGTACATCCTTTACAACCTATCCTATGTAGCTCATTCGGTGGCGCCCGTTTATCTGTTCTTCGACAGCTGCCTTTTTCGAGCCATTATGTCTCTTTATGTGCTCGGCGAAGCTTTCCTGTACTCTTCTGTAGGTTTTTAGAAGGCATTTTTCCCCCCTTGTCTTCCTAGCACTACTAATCGCTTCCATTAAGACATAATCTCCATATGACGAATTTTTTCCCTACTTTTATCACTCCTAAGTTTATATTCTCAGCTATTAGCAGATTCTTCTATTTTTAGTATGTCCTGTGTGGTATTAAAGCCGCAATGTATTTCTTGCTTCGTTTATGATAATTAAGCTTCCTGAGGAACAAAGCTGTTTTACCTCTTGAAGCTTCTGTTTTCATAGTTCAACGTTTGTACTAGCATCCTCATTCTTGCTGAATTAGAATATTTTGATTTTCTTTCGCTGCGGAGTTCAGTTGGCTTTAAAGGATAAGGTGTGTAATTCTCTCTCTCTCTAATTAATGAGTGCTCTTGCGGCCGACCGTGGAAGCACACCTTGGGTTTGTCCGTGGTTACAGCTTGAATTATGTCTGTGGTGAGCGCAATGGCGTTCAAAGTTTTGGCTTAAGCCTCTAAACTCTCACGCTGTGCGCACAAACATTCTGCTTTATGCTATTTCTGAGGCATTGCATGTTTGGCAGAATAACAAATCTTGTCCCCCAATCAAATGATATCCGGGAGATCCAGGTCCGAATCCAAGTCGATGGTGATGATAATGATAATTAAATATGACCTTAATTCACTCATTTACATAATTCATAGCAAACAGTGAGTATCAGCTGAAATAGAATGAAGTTTAGCACCCCTGAAGGGCACTCATTTGGTGGGGTTGCATATGGTGTGCATAAGGCAGAACAGATAGACCAAGGAGCACCGAGGCAAGTTTATGCACTGAAAAGTGTTGATTATTATTATCATATTAGGATCAGTGCCCAGTAAAAGCAAAATATAACTCATTGTAACAAAAATATTTATGGATTCTTAAATTGCTTATTGAATCAGTTCCTAGAAAAGAGTATTAAAAACACTGAACATTCTTCTGCCAAAACGGCCGAGCTCTCATTTTACCAAGAAATCTCGATTCATTCCCAATTCATTTTATTTACTTCGGGACATATAGATAAATTTTAGGGGCATTATGTCAGTATGAGTGTTTAAAATGCTTGGGCATGGTTTATTTTTTGTGGCCCCCCCAATTTTAAAATATTCTTAACATTTTGAATACATCACTGGGAAATTTTGGCATGAGGAGATGGCTCTTGCTCTTCGTAGAATAACTCCTATTTTATTCTGAGCTTTGCTAAACGGTCGAATATTTGAAAGACGAGCGTGATGCACCCGCTCCCAGAAGGGCTTCCCTCGCTCTTTTCAATGCAGGTCCACGGAGGGATAGGCGCATTTCTAATTTTAAAATGTAGAAAAAAAAGGCAGGGTCCTATGTACAAATTTAATTGGAATGTTCATGTACAAATTGAGGTCAGAGGACCTCTTTAAACACAACATTGGGAGTAATTAAATTATTCTCTGTTAATACTTGTTTAGCGTTTTCCTTAATATTTACAAAAATATTTTGAAAAGATCTTACCCTAGAGAATGCTACATAAAGTTGGCCATGAGAGAATACAGGGTCTGGCAGGAATAAGCCAGCTATTTGCAAAGTCTGACCCTGAGCCTTGTTAATAGTCATCGCATAGGAAACCTTAATGGGAAATTGCCTGCGAGTCAAATTAAAAGGCATTGTGGGATCCGACGGCGTTAACTCCATTCTTGGGATGAGGACAATCTTGCCGGAATCGATTTTTTTTTTTAAACCAATTTTAGGAAACAATAGCAATATTTAGGAAGTAAGATATGCCGTCGCATGTACTCAGATAAATTCTGTGCATTTTGGTACCTCATTTGTAGAGTTTGGTTGCGTATAAGTTGAGAAAAAGGTATCTACACAGTAGAAATAATATAGAGCATAATGATTTTCCTCCGTGGAATTTTTGCACTTTGAGTGCTATTGCGGATGAATCCGGCAGGTCACACGTCAGCGGTTATTTCCTTAGATAGTGTATTTGCCATCGCTGTGTATGGAAGTGAGTAAGACGACTACGGAAAGAATGCGTTCGTTGCTGGTATATACTGGTAATGATTTCATTCAAGTTTCAGAATCGTCGTCTACCATCTTAAAATCAAAGTGAATGGGGAAATAATTTGCTGGAAAAATGGGGATATTTCAATTTATTGGTGGAGTCCTGACTGAGTGAACATCCTCGTGAACATGGTGCGGAAAACATGTAAATGTCATAAAGGGATTGTAATTTTTCCGAGATGTACATAAAATATCCGTACGTTTATAATTTTATTAGTAGGTTTATGTGGCATCTAAAGCATGTTTTAAACTCCAAATGAGGGAATAACTTGCAAGTTAATCAGTGACTTCACAAAGATTTGGAAAAATGATTTTCTTGCGACCAATTTCCGCGTCTTTGGTTTTCTCTTTATAATTTTCCGGTACTTGCACTATCTCATTTTTCAACTACCCCCACTCCCACATCTCAACACATTTTAGCCCTCTCACCACGATCTTCATCTTTCCCGCATTCTCCCCTAATGAAAATTTAAAAATTATCGTCTTCCTTACTCCAGCCGCTTAATCCTCTCTCCTTACGTTCCGCATTAAATTTAAACAAGTGAATTCCAAAGTGCGTGTCGCTCGCTTTCCTCCCACTCCGTACTTCCTCACTTCTCGATCGCATTTACTATACATAAAACGTGCCACAGTGTGGAATCGAGGCCTCAACACCTTGTTCGCTAAACCCAGTCTGAGATTTGCCTTGGAAGATGTTGGCTGGTAACACATGCCTCACCAGCAATCGGGAGATCCGGGTTCGAATTCCGGCTAAGCCAAATGATTTTATTCATGGTGAATTTCATGCCGATTCCTTTCCTACTCTCTCGTGTAATCTAAAAATCCCATTCTCTCCTTCCTCTCCCTCGTTTACCCAGTCGTCTGCCCTCTATTACGAAGTTTTCAACATCCCCTCAACACTCGCTCCATCTGTCTCCTTCTAGATGTGATATGATAGATGAATTCCCAAATAATACTCAATGGGAAAAACTTGATCATTTTCAGGATGTGACCTCCGTACTCGCGGCTGAGCTGTAAGCCATCGAGTGCGTCCACAGGGTTGGAAAGTACATTTTCATCAAGAAAGCTCCCAATGAAATGAAGGAGAAGGCTTCGGATGTCAATGTCCACAGAGAAAAAATAAGTATACTGCGATTTGCTGACGACATAACAGTCATAGCCGACACAGAGAAGGATTTGAAGAAGACTTGGACGAATTTGTAATAGGTAATGAAGGATATCAGCTAAAAATTAACAAAAATAGGACTAAGATATTAGTATGCAACGAAAGAGAGGAGGCTAAGACAAACATTAACCTAGGAAAGCATAAGCTGGAAGAGGTGAAACAGTTTTCTTACTTGGGAAGCCGAATTACCAACGATGGACGGAGCAAGAAAGAAATAGTGAGTAGAATAGCGCAGGCGAAGAGGGCTTTCCACAAAAAGAAGATTCTTCTTGCAGCTGAGATTAAAATCATAGAAGTAAGAAAACAATTCTTCAGATGCTACATATGGAGAATATTTCTCTATGGAAACGAGGCTAGGACGTTGACAGCAGTAGAGAAGTCAAGAGTGGAAGCATTTGAAATGTGGTGCTGCCGAAGAATGATGATAATTGATTGACCGTGTAAGTGACGAGGAAGTGCTAAGAAGAGTGGGAGAAAGGAGAAGTCTTCTAAAAACGTTAGGAAGGAGACGGGACAACTTATTTGGCCCCATTATGAGACGTGATGGCTTGAATATAATCGTAGAAAAACAGGAGGAAGGGAAGAAGTGCAGGGGTTTGAATGAGTTACATAGGATAGGTTATAACGGATATAAAAGAGAAGAAATATGTCGCTATGAAAAGGTTAGCGGATAGGAGAGAGGAATGGAGAGCTGCGTCGATCCAATCTTAGCATCGTCGACTGGTGATGATGACCTCCGTAATCTTTAAGCTCTATAATGTTGCTAATCTGGTCCTCGGCTGCACGCGCTTTACAATTTTGTCGACTCTAAGTAGCGATGTGGGTGGTTGGGGATTGTTAGTTTGCGGTGGGGACTGCTTTCATTGAGGCACATTCTGTGCGTAGGGAACACACGTCTCTAGCATTCAACGAACGCGACACCGCGTGTTTAGTTCTTCGCAAGCCGTCGCTCACTCGTCATTAACCATCTCTCGTTGCATTGAGCCACATTTGCTGATGCACCGCTTCTCCCGAAATACCTACTCCTAATCGACACTGCACCTCCCATTCTTCGCGAGCATCTCGTGCGGATTGTGTTATCCATAGGAAAATAAAACTAATTTTGTACGTTGTATACTTACATTTATTTAATTAAGTTTAGGCCTGTGTAATTTAAACTTTAATTACACCGACCATGGTTTCAATACTTATATAATTTTCGAGGTGATCATTGATTACGTATCCATAGCATCTGCATACTACCCCGCAAGCCGCCTAAATAGGCGTATGGCGGGGAATTTTAGGACAGCATCAGTTAGCGGAAAAAAAGAGATGTTTGCATGAAGTTCCGCCAAGCATTAATAAAGCCCTTTATTGCTCGGGGGAAAATACAAATCCCAATATCTATCCGTTCGGCAAAATATCTCTCACAGCTCGTCATTCATGTCGGACGGAAGTGAAGAAACAATTTATAAGAACCTACATTTGGAATATGCTCCTATAGGGAAGTGAGGTATGGACAATGACCGCAGCGGAGAAAGCAGGGATAGAGTCCATCGAAATATGGTGCTACAGAAAAATGACGAAGATCAAATGGATCGAACGAGTTAGCAACGAGGAAGTCCAAAGAAGAGTAGGAGAGAAGAGAAGCCTCATGAAAACCTTAACAAGAAGAAGGAACAACCTAATAGACCACATCTTGAGACATGATGACCTGATGAAGACAATCGTCGAGGGACAAGTGGAAGGCAAGAATGGAAAAGGAAGACCTCGAACAAAATAAATGGAACAAGTAAAGAAGGATGTGAAAGAGAAGAAATACGTAGGTGTGAAATGATTAGCTGATAGGAGAAATGAGTGGAGAGCTGCGTAAAACCAATCCTAGGATTGTTGACCAGTGATGATGATGATGACGGAGTGTCTTTAAGAAGTTTGCGCCACTGGCCATGCCCATAATAGTCTGGGCATTGTTCTGCATTCTTTCACTCCAGTGACGTATACGGATCGTGATTTAAGGGGGAGGGGCACTCTCGGCCTACTGCATTACATTCAAAACCATGATAACTGGTGAATTAGATTGGCATTTCCTGAAGCTAATTTAATTGGAAACTCAAGTGTCTTAAAATCACTGGGTCCCGTGGCCATGTAGCGTATGATCCATTGAACTAACTCTCACTCTGCAATACGTATTTTTTTTCTTCATTTGAGGGATGGGGGAAAGGCTTGTGCCAGCTCTTTAGTGTAACCCCCTCTATTCAGCTAGTGAATCGACTTCAAATCCGGAAATGTTATGGTGTCGCCAACTTGTCATTAAGCGACAACTTTCGCAAGCCTTTTTTGTGTCTTCAATTCGGGGGTGAATGGCCGGCTGCATCTTTTTTTCGAGGTGTCAAACCATTTTCCCATCCATCCTCCTGATTTATTAATTAAACAGACTTGTTCACCCAGCCCCCAAATCGCAAACCGTCAACACGATTCTTTAGATGGATGTGAAAGATGCGCTACGACGAATTAAAGCCTTCTGAATTCAGCTACATTCTCGTGAAAATAAATCTTTAAGTTTTTCGATCGTATTATGATTTTGATTGGGCTTGCAGCGGGGTTGGAGTTCTCCATTATTTGCTGCCTGACGCGGATCCAAATACGACCAGCATTCATAAATTTAGGGTGCCGAGTAGAATTTTTTTATCAATCAATGCTAGTCGGCTCCCGTAAATATGAGAATTTGAAAGTTGCCTCTGCCCACTTTTCATTATTGGGTGATGTCATTAAAGTTCTAGTTCACTCACTCGTTGAGGGATAACTTTTCATTAAAGGACGGAATCATTGCTCACATGAGTGTTAATTCACAACAAACCACTTGAGGCCGATGCGAGGAGGAGAAGCGGTTAGCTTTTCCCTATAAGTTCGTGACGTCTTCAACTTATTTAAGAAAGGGTCAAGGCCGTCGATTTTTTCTATGGACAGCGTAATATATGGATGACGGATCAAAATTCGGAAAAATTCAATTCTCTTTCTTCCTATCTTGATTAGTACTATATATTATTAAATTATGATCTTATAAATTACTTCACGAGACCCTTTCTATCAAGGCTAAGGACGCTAATCGTCCGTCAAATCCTGGAGGAAAGGATATCATGTCGTTGCCCTCTCTGTGTATAAAATTGGACATTTTAGGTTACCCAATTAAACACACTGTAATTTTCAGAAAAATATAGAAAATTCCCATTAACTTTCAGTAAATCCTTAATTATAATTTCATACGGTATAATTTAATTTTAAATGATTATGTTGGTGATAAATTAGTTAAGCTTGATATAATGGTGAGGAAACCGATTATTTTCAATCTTTTCCTCTCTCTCCTTTAACAGGGTCCGGACGTAGCCTAGGGTTACGCTAATGCCTCTAGTCCGAACCTCGCGCCTTTGGGGACGCCGCCTCCCGTCGCTAGGCAACGGGACTGCGTCGTTCGGCCCACCTACCACCACCCCTATCCCTCCTATTTCCCCCCCCCCACACACTCTGGCGGGGCCACCTTCTCCTCCTCCACTTCTTTCACCCACTTTCCCCAGAGAAGCGCATCCCTCCATCCCTCAGAAGAGAAGTTTTCGAGGGAAGGGTTGGATGGCCCATCCCTCCCTTGTAGGTGGTGGTTTGGGGGTAGTGGTGGTGCAGAGGAGGGATGGATCCACTTCTACGGATGAGTGTGAGGGGAAGGGGGGAGGGGGGAAGGGGGGAGTGGGAGGGGTCGTCCTCTCCTCATCTGTTGTCTATCTCGGCGGCGAACACACAGTGTTGCGCGGGACACATCTCCGCCCGGGTGCAGGCGCTGCTCAGCTCAGGCGCAGCAGAGACACACTCGCTTTGGTGGCCCCTCGTCGCCCGGAAGTGGTTTCGAAGAAGGCCCGTCCTCTCGTGCCCCGGGGCCTCTCCTCTCCCTCTCCGTCATGTCTCCTCTTGGTCCCTGCGCGCGGGGACATCCTTCATCTTCCTCCGATCCTCTGGACCACACTGGAAGCGCGCTCACGGAGTTTCGCCCGCGGCTGCAGACGGTCTAGACGGACGGCTGCCGCTGATCCAGAGAGGGCTTTTTGTGAGTAAACTTTTTCTTCATTTTCTTGAATAAGGCCTGGTCTCACGTACTTATTATTTTATGAGGAACAAATACTTTCCTCTCGTCTCCAAATTTAAATTTTTTTGTCGAGTCTTCATATTTCACTGCACTGTTTTGTCATCGGGACTGAGGTTTCTTTCGATCAGGACGAAAATTTCTCGGTAATGTGTGGTTGAGAATGCATCCAATAGTAAAAAATGATAGATAACCTTGTCGATGTACCAATTTTATAATTATTACTGAAGATAACTCGCATGCGTAGAAACTAGTAATGCGCCTCAATTTTCCAATGATAAGACTTCAAAGGATTGTCTTTCCTTCATTTTGAAGTTGGATGAACCTTCATTCTTTAAACAGATTTGTTTTCATAAATTCCTCATGTGATATGTTTTATTATCAATCCCTAATAACAAACTTCCTACTTATCATCTAGTGTTATAGACTTTCTATTTCTTGTTTTCATGCAGTTTTACGATGAATTGCTCAAATAAATGTATAAATCAATCACAAGAGTTTTATTTTTTTCGTACAAACAAAATATGCTAAATTCGAACATGTAAATTTGGAAGAAAAGTTATCGCAATTTAGTCATTCAAAAAAGGGGAAACAAAAATGTAACTCATACATCTTTTCTACCTTCCATTTCCCCGATAATAGCCTATCCCATCGCCTAATTATCTGTCTTTGCTTTTTGTAAACTCTGCTATTGTAGGCGGCGTAAGATTGAACTTGCTTGAAATGGTAGAAGTGGATTATCTAGTTGATGTTCAATTTATCATTATTGCCATTGAGTATGATTCACACGTCTAGACAATATTTGTATACGACAGTAGTGACAGTTATCTAACAGGGTTATCTTTTCTTAGTATTGGCTCTGAAGTTGGACGGAGAATTTTTTCCAACATTTGCGGATTAGTGTCAAACGTTTCGTTCAATTTGTTTTTTTTATATCCTCACTGAAGAGAAAAAGTTTCAAGTTATTGGTTGATTTATTGATGCTCAGTGTAACTGGGAACTCCGTTATATTATCATAATTAAAGTAATTTTCGATAACAAGCGATATCAATTCCTTCTGTGAATTATGTTTAAAGTGTTAAAAGCGTGTATAAGTTCCCTAGAAAATAATCCGCAGCATATTCTTGCTGGAGCACTAAAAAAAACTTTATTACTGTTTGATTACAGAAATAGCGGGCCAGTAGCGATTCATTGTTTCTCAGAACACAAAAATGTAAAACAGAATCATTTTGTCGCCCTCATTACCGCGATATCAGCAAATCCCATCTTATAATTACCATTTCTTATATTTTATGCGGACCTAATTTTTTATTGACGTTGCCATTAAAATTGGCCATGCGAGGCCAACGATTACGGCCTCAAAAACCTTTAGAAAGAATTCAACGCCATCAGACGTGAATTGGTGGACCAGCGCTTTGATCACTGAACTAAAGTTACAGTAAATATAGTGTATTCCACTATTTTATTTAATACTGGTGCTTGGCACGTGTTTTTACGCTGACGCATTATCTTTAAATCAGACGAGATTTGATGACGAAGCATTTAATACTCGTGATCTCCATTTTTAATAGTAAAGTGGGCGATTCTGTAGCCAGGAAAGTTTTACTGATTAGTTTGTTTTAAAAACCTTATAACTTGCATAGAAACACATCGCGGTCAGCATGGTGTAAAGTTATCCATTATAAAATTGTGAACGAATGTCAATGAAAATGCCGTGTTCCAGTGACAGAGTGCCTTTGAACGAATCATCAGCTTATCTATGGAAAATTACGCTTGTATTTTTTTCTATCCATCATTTTCAGTACATTTATGGGAACTAGAGTAGTAGGAGCAAGTTTTATTTGTTAAAATCGGTGATATAGATGAATGGCTAAAGAAAATAGCGGCATTAGTGGAGGGCAGCCATTATAAAACAAACTTTTTTTCCTTTTTTTTACATTACACTTCCGCTATTTCTCTTTCGCCGAGGGAATCTATCCACTTACCTAACCTGTTTCGCGAAAATATAATTAATAAATATGAGTTTTAAACGGGTTTCTAATGGGTCTAGCCAACGCCACCTAAAGTAAAGTTACTTTAGGTGGCGTTGGTCTAGCACTGCAGAACTCGTCAAAAGGGAACGTAATTATCAGCTCTTTCATTTACTCCTGAGTAATCTTGATTGTAACATAACTATTGCGCAAAAAACCTCAGAGAAAAAAATTATTCACCTTGCCCGGGATTCAAACCCGGATCCTTCAATTTCCGCACGAGTGCTTAAGCCAGTTGATAAGCTACCAAGGCGTCACGTGGAAATTTGTGGACTTCACCGGACAAGGTGGTATGGTCTGCTGAGCATATTAGTATTCGACAAGCAGTCCAAGTCGTGCGCACGGCGCCACAGCCGAAGTGAAAAGCCTGAACTTTGGAAAGCAAAGAGGTGGTTGCTCTTGACGAATTTAAGTATACCGGGACTAGCCACGGTTATAACTTCACGAACTCACCCGAAACCAGCCACTTGCGGAAGACTCCGTAAAGTTATCACCGTGGCTATCCCCGGTATACTTAAGTTTGTAACCTAACTGACCAACGAGGGTCCAGTGGCAATATTAAGTGAATCTTTGTATTTCGCTTCAGGGCTATCAAGCAGTGGTCTAAAAACAAAAAAAGTGGTTTCCTAAAATATTATTAGTACTCGAAGTGTATGCTCCTTTCCCTAAGTAGGTTCACAAAGTTACCACAAAAATGTCAATAGGGTAGTTGCCTTCATCAAAGAAAACGAAAGTCATTGATTGTGATTCGTTACTTACCATTAGTGTATTCATAATATACAAATTATTTGGTTTTAGAAGTACCGGTTTAGACGAATGGCAATGCTCAATTTTATCCTCATTTGAAAAAGGCCAGATTGGCGCCCATGCGATGCGACTCCACGTGACGTCACAGGGACCTAGTTTCTATGCGAGTAGATAGGAGTTTTACATCGTCTGAGATTACCAATGCATGCATGAGGCACAGAGCTCAGGGAAACATGTCTTAATAATCACCTATTAAAACTGGTTAAGGTCGGAAAGTTTTCTTCGTTTGATAAGGTGTAAGGTAAGGTAAGATAATCCTTATTTAAGCGAAGCGCTACCAGCTAGCAGGGTACTCTGCTACCTGCTATCATCCTGCGTCGTATCAGCGCTCAAAGCCTCGCACCAAGGTCACCTTACACGGCGACAGCGGGAACCAGAACGACGTCACACGGAGTTTTCCTAGCATTCATACTTAGCCGTCGCGTTTTCGCGCGCTTGAAAATTTTCACTTTTCATTTAATCGCGAAAAATAGATATCGTCATTGAAAAATGTAAAAGCGTGAAATACGTACTCCAGGAGTAATAATCTTTCGAGTTAGGCAATAAAAAAATAATAGGAAACCACCCTACTGCGACTTAGGGATAGGTAGGCCGGGATCCCCATTTATACGTCATTAATGAGGAGGTTGACCCATTGTCTCCTGTCTGGAAGAGCGGTCGGGAATCCCTTGGCTCATTTGATGCTGGGCAATCGCGCGCCATTTGACAGAGGAAGCCCATGAAATCGTAATGGGTCCACGACACTCGTTGTCTTAGGATCTTCATATGCCATTCCGTTGTCAATGCTAAGCTTTCTGTTCTTATTAGCGTTTATTTTTATTCCTTATCACCTCAACTGGATTTTATTTTAATAAACTTTGACTTTGTCATACAATAACACTCACTTATACCTTTAGTTTTTTCACTCCAGCAGTACATGATAACTCTTCCCTCTGTTATGGTGCCATACAGTATGTTTTCTCCTGTGATCTGAATAGGGTAGTTTCCTTAATCAAAGAAAACGAAAGTCATTGATTGCGATTCGTTACCCAACGTAAGTGTATTCATAATGTACAAATTATTTCGTTTTAGAAATACCGGTTTAGACGAATGGCAATGGTCCATTTTTATCCTCATTTGAAAAGGGCCAGATTGGCGCCCATGCGATGCCACTCCACGTGACGTCACAGGGACCTAGTTTCTATACGAGAAGATAGGAGTTATACGTCGTCTGAGGTTACCAATGCATGCATGAGGCGCAGAGCTCAGGGAAACATGTCTTAATAATCACTTATTAAAACTGGCTAAGGTCGGAAAGTTTTCTTCATTTGATAAGGTGTTAATAATACTTATTTAATCCAAGCGCTACCAGCCAGCAGGGTACTCAGCTACCCGCTAGCAGTCTGCGTCGTATCAGCGCTCAACTCGCCTCAAGGTCACCTCACAAGGCGGCAGCGGGAACCAGAAATACGTCACACGGAGAGATTTCCCGACATTCATACTTACGCGTCGCGTTTTCGCGCGCTAGAAAATTTTCACTTTTATTTAATCGCGAAAAATAGATATCGTCATTTAAAAATCTAAAAGCGTGAAATACGTACTCCAGGAGTAATAATCTTTCGATTAAAGCAATAAAAAAATAATAGGAAACCACCCTACTGTTAGTCCCTTGACATTTCACATAGGCAATAAAATCGTCTGGGCAAATACTATTACATTGGAAAGGCAGAAAGTGCTATGTACTTCCGGAAAGTTTTAGCCGTAGTTGTCTGCTTGACTGGCATTGGAATATCGAAAGACAGCAAATATCTGCCGCAAAACGCAGGCTTAGCGAATAAAAATGTTTGTTAGACCTATCTGAGAGTCAATTTGGGATTATCATCTGAAAGGGGAGATAAAACAGCTGACAAAGGTCCAGCGCTTAGCTGCAAGAATTGTAATGGCAAATTATAAAAGGAATGCAAGTGTCACAGTGATGTCTAAAATTTTGTTCTGGACATCATTAGAGTCACGGATGAGAGAATTAGGGATTAAGGCTGTATGTATCTATAAAGCGTGCATTGGTGATCCTGCGTGGAGGTAATCACGAAACAGGTTAAAAGGACGTGGTAATTTGGCGAGGAAGGAATATAATTTTAAGATAGTCCCTCCATGGCAGCTCTAAATTACGCTAAAATCTTCCTTCTTACTTCGGGTGATATAAGACTGGTACGGTTAACCCGAGGAAATATAGGAGCACCTCCCAATCAATAATAATTTTATGACGAGATTGAAAAGAGCTAGAATGTTGAAGGAAATGTTTGGGTCTCAGTTGGTGTCTAAAATTCTTCATTTATATATAAATAATTTGTATGTTATTAATCCAACACCCCATTTTTCCATTAAAGTGGATTCAATTTTATTCTAATTTATATTTATGGTCTTCAGATGTGTCTTCAAAAACATTTCACGTATCTTATATTTAATATTAATTTATGTGATCGTCTACAGCTTTATCACCTTTTAAAAGGGAAACGGTGATAATTATAATTGAAGATATTTTAAATAAACGTGAACACGTGAAAAATTCACAGTAACAATGTAAAAATGTATAAGTATATGAATAAATTTATAATATTAATATTTAAATGGCAATGAATCAGGAAAACTCTGCCTGCTTCTAACCTTGAATTTCCAGGCAGGCCCCACTAAACCATCAACGCTCGTTGATAAAAAAAATGATTTTGTCGAATCCATTTCTAAATTTCCACAAGGCTTTATTTCTAGGATAATAATAATAATTATTATTATTATTGAAATAATTCCATTCGTTTTAGAAGTGGACTGTTTGAGGTAAGATATCTAACCCCTTAGAAACAACTGAAATTTAAAAAAAGTATCGCAATACAAAATTCTATAGTAAAGCGATATTTTATGACTTGCACTTAGGCAAAGCTAAATCGTGAGTAAAACATAATTGACCTGCAACGATTTTGAACAGATCCGTGATAAGTTATGTGATTCATGTTATGAGCGATTGTTGACTAAAATGTTTAGGAATTAACTTGAATCGCGTTAGTCAAACGGAAAATGACGTCAAATTGTTTACTTTGGGCCTTTGTTTCACCCTCGCTCAAATTATTGTTAAAATAGAATGTCCATAATTTCGGTGAATTGACGTGGAATGACCTATCTATCTCCCTATTATCCTTTTTTCATATGAAGTTGTTGTGGTGACTATTATATTCGGAGACGTGAGGTGCTCTGTGTACTGTATGTTCTCAGTTGCGCTGGTGAAAGCACAATATGGTGCTCTTTTTTCTCCTGGAAAGGCTTTCAAGTACAATGATTTATAGTTAAATACACGGTTGACAAGTGTTAGCTCTCGTGAAAAAGTAGCAGTGGGAACAAAATTGTTGTTGTCGGGGGCGGGTCTTTGTGTATATATTTAAGGAAATTACGATCCTAACAGTTTTCTGAAGGCTTGTGTAAATTTTCACCCTGGCAATTTCAAATTAAAAACTCGTCGGCTTTCGAAAGCCTAGTTTAGCGGACGCGATTCGGATCTAGAGAATATTTTTTTCCTGAATTTTCGCGAAGGAAATCCATGAAAAATTTAATAGGGTGACCTTTTAGCAGCATGGGCAGAATCACCAACTCGTGCTTGTTTTGGCCATTTTCACGTTTTCAATCTCATACGTCTATATTTTTGCGACCGCAATTTTACTGATTCCGTTGTATGTACTGGTATGTGTGTTTTTAAGTGTGTTGTAACGACTAGAAATTCAAAATTCGACGATCCTTATAACATAACATATTTCTGTCCTCGGTGGAATTGAATCCTTCGTGAAGATGTGTTATTTGTGGATTAATTATTATCCATATGAATGAAGCGTCTCTCACACTCAATGGCATCATCTATGTTGGTAATTTTCCGTTGACACTTTCATTTTCAGACTTTAAGATCGGTTCATATTTTTTTATTTAAACCATTCTATAAGTTGGTGGTGAATTTCTCAGAATACCTGGGTCTGTGTCCCCTCCCTTCATGGAATTCCCTCTTTAATTCACAGTAAGACCTACTCCCTTTCATTCTATCTAAATATCCGATTCTTTTCCTTCCTCTCCCTCGTTTACCAAACGTTCTTCCCTCTAACACTGTTTTCAACATCCCCTCCCCGCTCAGTACTCGCACCATCCATACCTTCTGTCTCCTCCGCATCTCATCTAGAAGCTGCCTCTCCTCAACCACCATTTCTAGAGCTTAATCGTTCCTCCTCCTCTCCGTCCACTTCACCTTCTTCATTATTCTCCACACCCATATCTCGAATGCCGCCGGTCTTCTCTCGTCCTCCTTCCTAAGTGTTCATATTTCCTTACCATAAAACGCTTCGCTCCAAATCTGATTCTTCACTAACCTTTAATTTAGACTCTTACAAAACCATCCTCTCATAGGCTCCTTCCTCTTCATGAATTCCTCCTTTGGTAACGTAATTCTATTCCTCATTTCCATACTGCTATACCAGCTTTAATATTTTATTTTTAATATCCAATATATTGCTGCGACCAAATTTGGGATAAAATGGAGACAAAATTTACTCATAGAAAAATTCATGCAGAAAACCAATCCGATGGTTCAAAATCAACTTTTGGTCCCTCTAATTTTCTCCTATTGCTGTTCCTGTTCCCTGGATTTAACGTGGACGATGTACTAAAAGCATCATAAGGCCATGGCCAATGACCATTAACTTTTTTCTCCTATTAAACCCTCGTCCAGCCCTTGCCAATGCATGTATTTGACAAAGCCTTTGGATTTGCTTTCCCTGACTGACACCGTAATTTTTAAATTAGCGAGAGAAAGGCATCAAACGAATATTACGGAGTATAACTACCAGGAGAATCAGGTTCACAGTCACAAATTAAAGGGTCGGCTAATAAACCTCTTACGTGAGTTGTTTGACAATTCATGCGCAAAAATAGGAGTAGACCGTCACAAGTTTGAAAATTTCAAATTCTTATTCGTTTTATTAAAAAAAAAACAGGACCGAAAAAGTTGTGCCCAAATTTCCATTCCTGTGAAAGATTAAAGCAGAGAAAAAATCTCCAAGAACATCAAAGGCTATCAATAAGTTATTATCAGGAATAGGAGAGTAAAATAGCATGCTTTGTCATGAATTTTAATGAGTCTTATAATCACGTTAATGAGACAATTCTCAATGCATTAGTACAACGTTGGAATGATGCTAATGAATTAAGTAAAATTGAAAATATTTACAGCACGACGGGGGACCAAATACGTTCGCGATTAAATATAATCTTCAAGTTTCAATCAGCAACCTGTAGCATGTTCGTTGGATTAAATTTACGGAATTTACCATATCGTGAGGGTATTGGTCTGATGCTTAATCTGCAATCATTGTTTCTCAGACAATTGCGTTCCCTGTTCGCATCCGCATTAAAGAACAACCCCAGTACTAATATATTTTTTAATCCTTAACACGAAATTCAAAAGATGAGACTCCATTTTCCTTGGCATCCAAATTTCGAACGACTCTACCCTTTTCTCGTCGTCATTCCTCAATGCGCTTCCGCAAGTGTCACACTCAAGTTAAGACTCTTCATTGGCCTCTCCATGAAGTTCTCACATGGAAAATCTTTCATCGACTCTATCCTGTTCAACCACGCCTCCTTTGCTAGCTCAATACTCTTCCTGATGTGCTTCCTTCCGTATCCGTTTTTCGCTCGTGAGCTGCCCTAAAAGTTGAGCTGCTCGGCCCTCTCAAGATTGTAACCACCAAATTGTATTTTGACCCTCACATCCCTAGATCGCGGTACTTTACTAAACCGCATAACTTTGGTCTCTTTGATTAATTCTCATGCCAAATTCCTCAAAACACTTCCTTATCGCATCGATTTCGGTCTGAAGCCCTCTTCCCGACTAGCCAATCAGCGCCATCGGTTTCAAATGTTTTTGATTATGATTTTTTGTAGTTAATGGGCATTGCCGCCCAGTGTTCTCTGTGCAATTTTTAGTAGTTATTGTAGGTCACATTCGCCATGAAATCCAAATATCCTGCTTAGTTAATTCCGATTAACTTTAGGAAACTCATTTACGCTGATAAAAAAATATTCTACAACCTATTCTTAAATCTTAATTAGCAATTATGCTGCAGAGGAATTGCGTTATTCGTCATTGCACTAATGTTTTTTTCATAGTATTATTCTCCTTTTATCTTCGGGGTATTTCCTTGGTGATTGCTTTGGCAGTGCTAAGAGTGGAGCCCGTGCTACCTCTGCTCATTGTATTGAGGCAAAGATAATCCGCTTAGTGGTGATTGGTGTAGCTGGGCTTCTGCTTTCAGCGTGCCTATGGAAGTGTCATCTTCACTGCCGTGGAACATATACCCACGTCTTTCCACCATTGTTATGATTTTTTCCATTGCTAATCTCAACCGTGCATTTCCCGAATGATGTATTATTTAGTCAATAACTGATATTGTTAATGATTGGAGAATTGGTCACCTTGTTACGGCAGTCTTTTTTCGATTCATCTCACTTATCTCCTCACGTAAAGAATGACGCACCGGAATCTGTTATTAATTCTCTTTTTTACTCGATCAATCATTGTGGTCAATAATTTCTTATTCATGTTCCATTGCTGCTATATTGGTACGCACGAATCGATTTCTGGCAGCAGAAATTTTATTTCTAATAAAAAAATAAATGTCAACATAAAATTACCAGTAAAATTCTCAGAAATTCATTTTAAAATCATGATAACTATTTTTTCTATCAAATCTAAGGTGAATCCTGTCATTATCGGGCCTTACTGTGCAAACATCCACGGTAGGTCTCTATTCCAAGTGACTAAGCCTCGGCCGATTTAAGCCTTTCATGTGATTTGGTTAATGTACAAGGAATATTAGAGGTTTTTCACAACAGTAAATCTTGTAAATCATAAACGTACCAATGTTAAAGATTCATTATGTTGAAACGTGCGTATCCTATCAGATGAAGGTATTTATAATTTTCGTAGAAGAACGACCGTTACGTTTCCTAATAATCTACTTTTCCTGATTCTTCAATCTCTCTGAAATATAACACCATTTCTCACCAATCAGCGATTTTTCTTATCGATAAGAACGCTTTTGAATTTCTAATTTTAGGTTGGTAAACGAAATTCAAAGAAATTATTGGAGCATCTGAGTTTTTCTCTCCTCATTTTACGCTTTTCGTGTAGACTGGCTCGTTTTGCATCGGTCGAAACCGCGTGATAACTATCCATATGTTTTTTCAAGGAACTTTATCTTGTTCTAAGCTCATTTGTTTTTGCGTCGTGAGCGGATGATCGTTTACTGAAGTGTTTCGCCCTTTCCTCCGTGGTTTTCTGTTGCTCGCTCGAGACGCTTGGCATTTTCCATTTAACCTTTGATTTTGCGCCAATGCATGGAAGATCGCTGGATGGTAATTGGCCCCAAAGTCCCTCAAGTATTAATTATTTATTATTCTAAATTGTCGAATTCGACCCTTGAGTTGAATATTAAAGAAACTTAAAATAAGAAGCGTAAGCTAATATAAACAAAAAAATCCATTTAAAAAAATTGAAAAAATGAGATTCAGGTTTTGATAATTTGTCTGTTGAATGTTTCGAAGGGTTTAGGGAGAACCAGGGAGGGTTAGGCGGACACAAAACGGTGGTGAGCGGGGTAGGAAGTCTGCAAGGAGAAAGTGATCTCTGGGAGAGGGGGAAAGACGGAATTTAGGTCGGTTAAGCAGGGTGATTAGGGAAAGGGTGCGCGTGGGGATTTGAGATGAAAAAAGTATGGGAGCATTTCTGAGTATCCATTCTCATTTTTAAGGGCAGTTCAAGTGAAATAAAGATCGTAAGTATTCTTATTCGTACCTGAATGAAAGGGCAGGCATTATGCCAGCACCAGAAGAATTACGAAATATTTAAATTGGGGGTAGAAGGGTTGAAAGTACAATCCGGAAGAATTCACCCACGGAACGCATTGTGTGATCCAATTGTTTTGTGTGACCTGAAGGGATATTTAAAAGCTACTGCCGATTGATTTAATTTCATTTGACTCATTCATTTTCTATGTTTCTCACTTTTATTGCACTCTTTCATGTAAATCATATGTTTAAGTATTGCACTGCATTCCTCACTTCGTCAATGGAAGAGGGAATTTCCCACCATTTTCGAAATTTAATCTCCGTTTACTCCATATTTTCATTCCAGGCGACACATTTCCTTACTGAAATAGCCATGAAACTGTTAAGTTAGGAGTGCATTTCATTAGGATATACTTAAATTAGTTTTGTACTTGAATGATTTTCGGATGATGATATTTCACGCTTGGGGGATGATAAAAAAGTCTACCGAGTTCAAATTGATGGGGTCAATCGTATTAATGGTGAAGTGAAGGTATGTTAACATACATGCATGAATCAAAATATTTTCATCATTACAAATGGCATCTGGAAGTGCATTGATATTTTTTTCATCATGGAATAAATGTACCACGCCCTCGGACTGGAACGTAAAGTAATGATTTTGATGGACTTTTGTGGCTCATTGTATTATTTTCAACACAATATTTGTAACCTTAGTTAAAGGATAGCAATTTCTCTGAGGAAATAAATAATTTAGCTATCTAGCTAATAATCTAGCAATCTTGATATGGCTGCATCAGAATTCAGCGGAAATAGAAGGTAATTTTCCATGTAAAAGAATACCTCTGCTAGAAATTCACTTATATCAACAATGATAGAGAGCAGATCAATTTTCGTCCAGAGTTACGAGTAGACGCGTCTTGTTACATCAGAGAATATTTCCCTTCTTGATTTGCTAGCCGTGAATAAAAAAAGACTGGTGATGCTAATTATGAAGGATGTTGCGAAACAAGAGAATAATTAGGCGTTTCTGATTGATCGTACTTTGACCTGGCCGTATTTTTTTCTCCTTGGTGAGGTGGTCTTCGACCCCATTTCCTGAAAACGATTGATTATTGCACGTGATAACGTAACCATCGGCACTCAGTGAATCCTTATGATATCCCATCCATCCCATCGCAATCCTTAACCTGTTTCTTTCTTCTGCATGTCGAGATAACTTCTGCCGACTTTCTTCCATGTCCTTCCGTTCCCTCGTTAATTAGAGCTCCGGGTCATCCAGATAGACCCACTCCATCGCCGCTGCATACATAGCACAATCATCTTGTGTGAGAAAATCCTTCCTCTGCCATTTCGGCAACAACGAGGTCGTTCATTCAAACCCATATTCGAAATTCATTAAAAGAATGAGGTGAATTAAAAGAAAGAGAAGTTGCGACGAAGTAAAAATTATGCTAATGAGGCCGTCCTCTCTTTAAGTTTAAAATAAGCGAGCGCCAAAGTTTCCGCTCTTCTTGAGCTAGTGACGTCATTTGAGTTCTACTCCATTTTCTCGTTCGGGGTTGACTTTTCAATGAGGTGAGGCATGAATCACATGAGCGTATACGATGATGAACCACACGAGGTCCCAGTAGTTTCCAAATGATAACGCAAACGTTTGCACCCCCGTTTCATGAGCTGGTGACGTCATTTGAGTTGTGGTCCATTTTGTCGTTCAGCTTCGACTTTTCTATGAGGTAAGGTATATAGCCAGAGTGCATACAATTGCGAACCATGCGAGAACCCATCACTTTGAAGATGAAAACGCGAAATTTTCCGCCCTTTTTTCATGAGATGGTGACGTCAAGTGAGTTCTGGTTAATTTTGTGGCACGTGGTGGACTTTTTAGCGGGGAGGATAAAAAAGATCACAAGAGTCTAAAGAATGTCGAAACACTCGAGGCTATTGCAAAATACTGAGGGATAGCTGAGAAGTGGTGAACCACTTAACATGAGTTTTTGACGTCATCAATTTATCTGCGAAAAGGCTAATGCCGTCAATTTTCCGCCCCGTAGAGAGAAGCGTCGGATTGAAAAAGAGGAAAAAAATAGGTCCCTTCTTCGCTAAAACCGTATCACAATCGACAAAAAAATTGAACTAGGACATTATTTTTCGGAACCGTTCAATGCCATTCGAGTTTAACAAACTTTGTGATTCATCAAATGCCAAAAAGTCCTAGATCCACTTATTTAATAGTATGAGGGTGGTTTTTAAACATTTTTTTTAAATCACAAGCTTAATTTTTGAAGCGTTTTTAATTTATTAGGCGTGCAATTGATTATGGCAGATACTTTGATTGTGAGCCAATGAAATACGAGTCTGTCTCCAAATACATATTAATTATTTTCATTGTTTTTGTGTATTTTATTATCCGCGGAAATAATTGTCATAGATATTCTTACACATGACTTATAAGTTAAGCTGAGTTAAGTTCGACGGGAGCGATCGTGATAACTCCAAGGAGGAGATCGTAAAAGCGCTAGGCGTCTAGCTGGAGGTCATAACTTTACGCGTTAATAGGACGCAAGGGGCATTGAGTCCTCAATTAGATGGAAAAATATCCAATCCACTTAAAGACACAGGAGGAATAACCGGACTGCGTGGAATGAAATTTTCCGAGCTAGCCGAGATTAAGTGTTGGCTACTCTGCGAAGTGACGAACTCTACGAAGGGACTTAAGGAAGATGGATTTCCTTATTTAATTACTGGAATTTCAAAGAAATTTAGCTCTTTTCAATCACATCGATGATGGAATAAATTTTTGTACGATGTTAAATAGTAGAAAATGGACCAATTTCTTCTTTTGAGATTATATTATGGGGATTTCTTAAAAAATTTCCCTTCATAATTTAATACATTTAACTAGATTAAATTGAAGTATCCATGTATACTATAGTATTCACTATTAAGTGAATGAGGCACTTGATGAAATTCCGAATTCTGAGCTGAACTTTACTCTATCATTCCGGCTCGTATTCCTTTTGAAAATTACGGCCGTTTTCTGTCCATTGCTCGAAATATATTTTCCCTGTTTATTCCTTCTTCTATCTACCTGAATGTATTTGACGGAAAATGCACGTTGTGTAAAATGCGTGCATGCTTTTTTTTCATTAGGTCCCCTTTTTTCTTTATCTGTCGGGGGTATTAGGCCGAAATATGATTTTCCATGAAATGAATTAGTTAAAAAAAAAGTATTAAAATTGAATGGTGAGTGCCTGAAGAATCTACTGAAATACTGAAACGCGGGGAATTCGGCACTAGTATTTAAAATAAAATTGCTATTAGAAGCATAATTACTCCCACTTACGAATATCATTAGGATACCCCGTTGGTTGGTGCGGCTAAGGTAAGTTGAGGTAGCCAAGGTAAGAGGTATTTTGCGATTCACCCCTTAAACTTCGATCTTCTACAAACTACCTGCTATCTATTAACTTCCATCTTCTACAAAGCAGTAAGACTTTCATTCCATGCATGAAGCATATCACCCCTTGTCCCCTTATCTTATATTCTTTCTTCTGATACGGTTTTTTGGCATCCCCTCCCTAATTAGTATTTGCTGCATCCCTTGTCTGCATCTCTGTCTCTTCCGTACAGACTCCTGGTGTTCTTCCTCTTCGCCAACCATTCCAAGCGATTTTTCGTTGAATTTTCGTCTCTGTTCATTCCACTTACTGCTGTCCCCTCAATGCCCACATCTCGCTCGCCTCCAGTCTTTTCTCCTTATCTTTTTTCCCCAACGACCACGTTTCCGCTCCTCTAAACTCCAGATCAATCTCTTCCCTAGCCCTTCATTTAAACCCTATCTAAACGATCCTCTCATCATCTATCTCCTGTTCACTATCATCTCCTTTCGTGCTCTTCTCTTGCTGTTGTACTTTCTGCTGGGTCCGTTTTCATTTAATGTGCTGCCCAAAAAGGTGAACTGCTCCGGTTTGTGGCCACCTGCATTTATCTTGAGCCTTGTATTCCATGATCTAGATCCGCGTGCTGTGATCACTTGAAAAATCAATGAAACACGTCACCTTGAATGTGGGAAATCCACTTCAAGTGGATGAAAAAAATCATTAAGAGACTTGCCACTTCAGCGAAAGGGGTCGCCTTGGACGGCTGAAGGAAACGAGCGCATGGAACGGATGAATATGAAAGGAAGATCATGATGGACAAACAGATGCATATAGAAATACTGGACCATTTCCTTAATCTCTAAAGATCACGCACTTTATGTTAGTTTTAGATTTGGTATTTAAATGTGTCATAATGTTGTGTATTTTGAGCTTTCCTCCTAATTCTTTGAACATTTCAAGTTGATATGTGGTCGCTGAAAGGAATAGATTTTTAAATATTGCCGGATTCTCGTTTTTAATATTACTATTTAATGCAATGGTGTATCGCTTTCATTTGTTTTCCTTATATTGTTACGCGTTTAGAAATGTTGCGAAAGGTTTTTCCTTAGCTGACAATGCTACAGCCTTTATATCGACTCTTACTCGCCAAATTCAGTCCATATCCCGCAGACATGAAATTATAGAATGGTGGACAATTCCGTTAATCTTATAGGATCACGCACTAAATGCTAGTTTTAGTTCTTGTATTTTATATGTTTCAGAGCTTATCAACGTAAGCCTGGATGGCGATATTTGGTGGAACTTGGTGAGAGGAAACATAATAAAGATACACTCTTGTATGTTCCACAGAAGTTTTAATAACTGACCCAGGTTTCAGGTGAAATACCTTGAAAATGACATAGTGTATTTTCGAAACCTGGGTCGGTTTTTAAAACTTCTTTGGAACATACAACAGTGTATCTTTATTATGTTTCCTGTTTCAGAACCTATTAAAGTGACTCCAGAGAATTTCGCACTGGTCAGCGGTATACTCCTAAGGAGTTTTCGTCAATTGTAGGCTCTCAAAGCGCTATAATTCCATAGAGGAGAGATCATTTACCCTTTTCTTAGTTTTTAAAGTATTCTTTTGCCTTTGAGCTAAGTGGTTTGACCACTTCGGCTATCTTCCAGGCATCCTCATTGTATACATATTTAGGTTTTATGGTTATGCTGTGCGTGAAAATTTGGGAGATACTAGATCGAGGTCAAGTCAAGGCATGAGTTTCTCCAGCGGAATTTTATTTTTCAGCATATTATGCTTGTATATTTGTACCATATATGTCTTTTAAGAGCTATTTAATTTAGACAACTTATTAAGCGGGCAATGCACTTAATCTATACAGTACTCGAAAACTTTAGTGAAAACGATTTTCAAATATGTGTTGATATATTTTTTCTCAGGTGAGTCACTTATCACAGCCATGAATTATTAAGAGATGAAAAAGTTAAATAACTAATTCAAGTGCATATTTACTGATAAAAAAAACTTATATCGATACGATTCTAGGAATCCAAAGTGTAAAAAATTCTCAGGAACTATATTTTTCATTATTTGTGTATCATTTTGATAAAAAAAGTGTATTAAAGATGGGATAGGGATATCTTTAATGGATCAATAAGAACCCTGGGTAGGTACTTCGGATCAGAAATATACGTAGGAGTAAAGTGTGATAGTTGGTGCGCTCAAAAACATTGGCCATGTGCACTTGGGCGAATCGCTTCCACGTTTTTGCCCGCGATGGGTCACTGGAGCGAGGGATTAACCTCTCCCTAAACAACGCGAAAGTCATTGAGATGCTAGCTAGACACGAAGAAAAGGGTGCTAGTCTCACAAGGAGGCTTTAGAGTTAGTGGACCGGATGGGGAAGAAGTGAGGTGCGATTAGATCTAGTCGGCTCATGCATCGAACATGTCAAGTTGCACAGAGCGAGGAAGAGGAGAGACAGGAGGAGGAATCCGAGTAGCATGTACTTACATATAGAGCCGAGTGCTGTCGGATTTGAATTTGGGAGGAGGAGCAATACAATGGGCTGAGGACGTATTCAGCACAAGCGGAGACCGAGCGAGAATAATCTTCTCGCGATTGTACGTACGAACGCCAGTTATCTAAGTAGACCCACCACACATGATGCATGGCTTGCGGACAAATGTAAATTCTTCATTACGCGTTCAAGGAGCCTACTTCTCTCCTGCATTTTTCTCCTGAAGCTTCTCCCTCAATTATGATGATTTAGTCAAGATGAAATGACGAAGTTTAGAAGGCGCCAAGACGACGCTTATTGTTAATCAAATTTAATTAAGTGGCATGGAGTTGTTGCACGTTATCAGAAAACCTGTAATGATGGTATCAACATTTTTAACCCCACTGGTACTAACCCTGGATTAATTTCTATTACTTTAATTTCAATTTCCAATGATTTCCTCGGTTAATTTTCGTTTCTTGTGGCTTATTTCCTCAAAAGATTGTATGTCGCGATCTGCCCTTCATAGAGGTGTTATGAGACACTTTTTTCAAGGGTGAGGCATGAACATTTTCGTCTGTATTTATAATTAACATAGTATTATTTTTAATTAACATTTTAGTAACATAGCAGTATTATTTTTAATTATTCATACACATAGTATTTCGTAATTTAGAGGTTGATACATTTTTCCTCTTTTTCATTTATTTGCACTTATTTTATTTTTTTACGCAGCATAATTTTCGTTTTTATCTTTTTTATGCACTATAAATCCATTTCTTGAATGTTTTTATTTCCAATAGAGGTTTACATGCTAAACCTAATCCCTGATAATATCGAATACAAGTAAATATACGTCGGCGTTGCAAAAATTTCTTTAGAAATATGAGTAAAGATTGTTCAAAAAAGATAAAAAGAGTTTAGGATATCACATCGCGCAGAATTTTCTAAATAAAATTGTCTTCGATCCGGTTGTCAGGATTTGTACGTCATCGGTCGGGTATTCTGACGCTCATGTGTGTCAAGCATAATATCAAGTATTGTCATCCAGGGCGGTGATTCTCGTTCTCATTTCGCCCGGGTCTTCGCTTCGCCACGGCGGCAACTCGAAGCGAAGCGAAAATTTTCTCCGCGATTATTCTCGTTCTTTTCGCCTCGCCTATCGCTTCAGTTAGGGTAACTTCGCTCTCTTGGCGAAATATTGTGACGAAAGAAATGACGAATCACCCATAAGTCAATGGGCACAAGATAATTTTAGCGATAAACACACTTCGCCTCCGCAGTCCGAGACAACTGAACTGCGCGAGGCACGTTGTTAAGTTGATATCATATTTATAAAATATTATATGCCATGTTTTTTTTATTGCGTGAAGCTATCAAATTGCAAAATCTAGTATTGTTGTACAATATTGCTAATTCATTAGTCGTTTTTCGTTGTTGAACATAAAACCATTGTATATTTTTACCTTAATCGTAAATGTACGCGATGAGTCCAAAAGTCACTCCGGTAAAACTTCTGGGTTAGTATTTTCAATTTCAGCCAAACCCAGATAGCACAAAATAAGAGAGTTTTCTGTTTCTAATGGTTTTCTTTCGGGACAAAATCGTGGAGCATCTTATCGTAAGCTAAGGAACTTACGTAGGGCAAGGATAAGATTTTAGGGAAGAATAGGTGAAGATGCCATCAAACATCCCCATATTAACATAACTTGCTTCTGTCGGATAAGCACCAAAGGCGGAAGAACAGCGTACTATGCATACTATTCCGCAAAGAGCTCTCTCCAGCATGAATTTAATGCCTATCGGTGACATTCAGTGAGTCTTTATAAGAGCTGAACTACTGATGAGAGATTTTCTCGCAAATAGAAAATATTTTGAAAACTTCAAGCGACTTGCTGGTGATGATGAAAAGCATAGTTTGCGAACCTTTTTCTTGTGGTGGAGAAAAAAAATGACTATTGGGAAGAATCGACCTTATGACCAGTAAATAGCCATGCTATCCATTACACCAATAAGTCAAGTATCTAATGATATGCTATTACAGAGCAAAACTCCCGACATTCTCTTTCTTATTTTATCCGATGAAATGTTCACGAGCGTAAGAACCGAAACAACAAGTTTTCTGAAGCACTACAACACATTAATATGCTCACAATAACAGCATTTCCACGATTACGCAATACGCTTATCAAACAAAAGCTTCGCTGCTCATTCAAATGCAAACCCACTTTTAATCCCATTTATTCAATTACGTAGAACGGCAAGACGAGTAAAACAACACACACAGTGTATGCCAAACATCTCAATAACATTTGAACTCATTGGGATCAAAAATACAACATAATAATGATGTAAAGCGGAAGTCAAATCACGAGTCTGTCTCTCGTCAATTCTTTCACTTAGCTGCCAGATCGATTTCATTGTCGTCGCTAGCGAAATTCGCACTTGGCGGATGTTTACGTTCGCTAGACAACGTGAGAATACCTTTTTCTTCGCCAGAGATACGAACCGAAGCATTCCTGGCGAAATAGCTCGCGAAAGAAAATGAGAATACTTATGCATACACCGTTCGGCAATCTTTTCGACAAATCGCATTGGCTATAGTCAGAAAGAACCAGAATCAGGCCCCTGCTCACGAAAAATATTTTATAGGAGACTGCAAGTTGTTATTTCAGCGTTTACAAAGTTCGTGAGAAATTTTTCTTGAGAAATCTCAGATTTTTTAAAAGAGAGTCATTTTTTCTCTTACTCAGGGAAATTTCTTCGCTTGTTTCTCACCTCGCGAACACGATTTCACGAGCTCTTGACACGTCCCGATAGCGGAATCACTGCCATAATTTTCAGCACTGTTGCGTTCACTCGGTAGTGTAATGGTGCGTAATTATTGCACGAACCTTACGCCGCTTCGTGGCTTTAGGCGAGCTCTGATTGGAAGACCTATCTCCCCCGCCCTGTCAGCCTCACTGAGTCCGTAGCCGTCCTGGATCGATGTTCCCCATCCAACGTTTCATTTCCACCGCTTTCAATGACGAGGATAGTATGAATGAAGGTCATATTTTCATTATCATTGACTCCAATTTTTCCATACTCCTTCGGAACACATCTCGAATTTATGGACAAAATATGAGATCGATGTATTGTACTTTGGATGAAGGATTTACTATATAGGGATCGGATATAGGGATTTTTCTTGACAATTTACGTCGCTGCGATACAGTCTAATGGGATTATTTTATTTTATTGCCGATTGCGATATAGTTTGGTGAATAGGATGGCTCGTATTTTTTCGTTCATTTACCCGTCCCCAAATTATTGAGTTTTCGTTATCAAAACATTCTGCCGGTCAAAGTAGGTATACGAGGATACGATCATTTTTTCCGAACACTTCGGTCTGTTTCTCTTCCCTACTTGGAGTTTCATCTTCATTCCACAGCGTCAGCCTATTCCCCTTTACTTTATCTAAAAATCCTATTCTTTTCCTTCCTCTCCCTCGTTTACCTAGCATTCTACCCTCTAACTCTGTTTCAACATCCCCTCCCCGCTCAGTACTCGTTCCATCCATACCTTCTGTCTCCTCCCATCTATATGCTACCTTTCCTCAACCACCATGTCCAGCACTTCGTCGTTCCTCCTCCTCTCCGTCCACTAAACCTTCTCCATTCTTCTTTATACCCACATCTCGAAGGCCTTCAGTCCTTTCTCGTTGTATCTGCTTTTCCGTGTCTTATCGGCCTTGTTCATGGGCCTAGCTTGGTTCATTATTGTAATGTAGTTCTCATTGAACAAGTGAAGGACAACAAGTATAATGACGTCACCGACTCATGAAAAGTGGGACGCAAATCATGCTTTTTTTCTTTAATTTTAAAGTTACGAGAGAATGGTTGATTGGGGAAGATCATATTTTATGTATACGTAATCATTTGTTCGTATTTTTAAATGTGTTTTGATTTGCCTCAATAAACAGGAAATGGAATGTGGATTCTCTGTCATTTTCTCCGATTCATGTCCGTCATGGCACTCCGTGGTGCTAAAAAAATGTCATAGCGTGATTAAATATGAGCTCCTTAAAAGCATTCCAGGTGTCCTATACGCTGTTTTCGATGAAATTTTTGACGCATAGAATTAGAGCTAACGCCAAATTAAACTACGACGTCGCATAAAGCTAATCCGTATCCGATATATTTCATAATTAATTGATACGTAGCATCCAAGATAATAATATGATATAGTACCATTAATTGTAAACCGTTGCTATCAGTGAAATTCAGGATATGTCCCTCCTATGGTAGGCATGGCAAATGCTCATCTTCCTTTCAGCTGAGGCATCGGAAATGATTAAATCGTACACAAAAACATTCTGGAATTTGTAGAATGAATGAAAAACTTGGACGTTTGGAAAGATGGAAAAATTTCGGTTGATAGGGATGTAAATGTAGATAAGAAGAAGTTTTGGATGAGCAAACTCAGTAGGAATTTTAGCAAAGCAGAATCGTAGATGGCTGGCGAATAAAAGGAGAATTTAACGAAATGGATAGATGAAATGAAAATTAAATATGTCGGACTTTCTCTATGCTGTCGTAACTTCCATGAAAATATAATGGAGGAGGAAGTGCTTCGAAGAAATGACAGCAAATGACAGGAAATAATTTTATGAGTGGTGTGAATAGATGGCGAACCCATTAAAATCCTCTTATCCAGCTTCATTCCCCCCCCCCCCCAAAAAAACTCTCCCCACTCTCTTTTGTCAGCAACCTGGTTGATATAATTGACCATGAATTCATATAAGGTATTACCTGACGATGCGTAGTGGGCTGAAAGGAAGAGCTGGCTGGAAAAGCTGAAAAAATTCATTTCTTCCAAGTTTTGTTCATCTTTGGTAATGTAAATTGCACATCATTATCGTCTTCTTGAAGAATAAATCCAAAATTCATGTAAATTCTTGGATCAATCACAATCAGTTTCAAAACAAACGTTCACTAAAAATTCCTGTTATCAGTGTAAAAGTATTTTGGAGAGCTGAAGCAAATTTAACCAGTTAATTGTTGTACTTTTTCCATTTTTTCCGATCATTCGGATAATATTGATTTAAGTATCCATGGAAATTATAACTATAATTTAAAGCGAAGAACTTACCTCATCAGATGCATTGTACCTTTCCATAACCTCCAGATTCCTAACGTCTCGTCATTTTGCTCTGCCATCCCGTAATTTTCTCCCAGAAATCCGCGGATCGAACGCAAGTTGCTATCTACGAAAGATATCCTTTATTTAAGCCCCCAGAAATTTCCCTATTGGTGGGGAAATATTTTTCTCTGAAGTTCTTGACAGCGATTGTTAGGAATATGACAGTAATGAAGGTAGTTTTGGTTCTGGCATTTGGCTCCAATGAGGAAAGTGACTTGGTACTGCGTTGATGCCGATAAAGATTTTAATCGTAATATAAAAAGTTGAGGTTGTTCTACACAGAAAAAATGTCAAATTTAATTTTTACCTGAGTAATAGTATTTCATTTCCACAATTACAAACTCTAAATTCATGCATTGGGTACAGAATGAGGGCAGTAGATAATTTATTTATTCAAAACCGTGAGATTGGAGACTAGTCAGGCGGTACAGGACGTGACTTAGAGCAAATGGGCGAGCAAAACTTCGTGCATGGTCGTCAATTAACCTTTACACTAAAATCGAGTGCGAAGGACTCGCACATGTATGCGGCAACAAAAGACCAATCGCTAGTTTTGATCCTGAACATCTGCGCCGGATAGTTGAAAAAATGTCATCTGCAATGGAGCGGGGTTCTCTTTTTCCTTTTTTTTTAACTTAAATTGAACATAAGGAAGAAAAGCAGGGTACGTTTGAAAGTTCAATATAAACCAGAAAACGAATTTTTGCAGAATAGGAGTATCGATAAATTAATAGGTGTTATTTTTTCAAGTACCAAGCGTCCTGGTAGCGCAACTGTTATAGGCCGCATTTTTACCGTCTGATTTCTGGCTTTTTTTCCATCTACCACAGCACCGTTGTCCTCGTCCTTTTTCTGGTATATGTTCCTATCCCTTTCTTTCCTTGCCTCTGAATTTATTTGTACGCTTTCGCTTAAGGCGTCGTGTGAATGAGTGAAGTAATTTATAAAATTACCATATTTGCATTCTAATAGCCTCAACTGTCACGGGAATGGACATCGTGGCGCGAAAACCAGGAGATTTTACATTTGAATCTGTGGTCAACTTAATCGGACTCTCCTCACAGAAAAAGATTCCTTAAAATTATAAAATTTCCGGTTTCCGTTAACGTGAAAAATCTTTAAGAAGGCTGTTACATAGAGAAACTCCAATTTGAAAGTAAAATATGGAATTTTGGCCAGCTTAATACCATTTCAATCCTCTGTGCCATGTAGCGTAGTCATAAAACCAGGTTCGTTCCCATTACAATTCCGTCCAAAGTGTTGATATAGATGTATATAGATTTTTGCTCAATCAAAATCCTACCATTACTTAATTCTCAGCTCAACTTTTGCGGGCGTTTTTTCTTTAATTTGGTCGTGTTTCAGTATCTAAGTAACTGGTGACACAATTGAGATATCACTTACAATTTCATAATTGAAAATTATTTATATGTATGCATGAAAAGTTTCAAAAATCCACCTAAAAATCATTATTATGTGCTGTTGTGTGATGATTTTCGAATTGATTCCACTGTACAGTGCTTGTATTGTTGATGGTACTATTTTCCGAAGTGATATTTCAGTATGGTATTTTACGATTGTGAAATGTGATGCCACCGGCACACACAAAATTTATTTTCTAATCGTAGGGAAGCTCCAAAGAAAAGGGTTCGTCCGCCTTCAATACGCCATCGGATTGCGTGTTTGGTCTGTAGACAAATTGGTTGCTGTACAATTGCTGAACTCCTTTTAACAATGCCTTGGTCAATGAGTGGGCTAGGTCGCACTGGGCCTCTAGATAGATAGGTCTAATCCAGATAGGTCTCTGTAATTTCCATGCAGGGTAATTCATGATGCCAAATTCGTTGTTATGGTAGAACATTTGAGGTAGATGTTTTGATGAGGTAGGAATTAGAGTGCTATTCTTAAATATAATGTTAGAATTTAAAAATATATTTTAAAAAACTTTTTTCTCGCGAACTAAGAGGAATAAAATAATTTTTTTATGAGCCAGACAGATTCTAAATAAATTGCTTCGTATACATCGAAAAACTTTGGGCGCTTGTCCCAGTACAATAATAAATTTATACTTAACATCAATCATTTTGTAATTAAGTTTAGTTCATTGGATTTCGTAGTTTAGTTATGATAAGATTTTACTGCATAAATTGTGTTATTGTGGGACATGAGCTCAATGTTTTCCGTTGTACATGAAGAAATTTATTTACAGTCTCCGTCAATATCATAGAAAATAATTTTATTGTTTTTAGTTCGCGAGAAAAAAGTTGTATTTACAAATATATGAAATCCCATCAAATATGTAGTTGATTCCGCATATCAATTCTTTCTTAACTTACTTTCGTAAAAAGTGCATGAGAAAATTTTATAATGGCGCTGTTGTGTTTCTTCCCTTCCTCACTTTTTTTCACAGTTTTTTTCTTGCAATTTAATAAACCACACTGAATGAGGTGAAAAGTATACGCTAGAATAGTATTGGTAAGTAATGCTTGCGAAATGAAAGAGAATATCGAGTTTAAAGTGATTATAACGTTTTCAGCTTAGAATTGCTCGTATGCTAAAAAGCCACGAAGAATTTAACTTTTCACAAATGACATTATAAATTTCCAACCTTATCTTTCCTCTCTTTTCGTATTAGCTCTTTTTTCCTCTAAACCACTCCTCTTTTTCCTATTTCGATTCTGCTCCTTTATTTGGAAATTTTAGCTCAAACAATTATTAAATACACTCCTATGCAAACGATTTGGTTTTAATGATTCTCTATTATTCTCCTTCCTTTTAATGATCGCAGCGCTGCCATCGGATTTTTGTGGTCATTTTTTTTAACAAATTCCATATTTACTTCTAAATTCTGAATAAAAATCAAGATACACTTCCAATCATAATAAAAGTGTTAGAATGTTAAATGGTTATCTGGTTGTGAGTCATCATGAAATGTTCAGCTTCATAGCTCTCGGGAAAGTGGGTTAAAATTGAGTTTAAAATATTTTTGACCCGGGAAAGACAGCAAACAACAAACCGAGTGTATAAAAAACATTTTAAAATGAGAATATTATGGTAATGCCTGTGCTGCCTTTTTCCTCGTGTGTAAATGCGAGAGCCGAATTTTCATAGAGTTCGTAGAATTTTAATTCAAACTCATATATTTGGGGTAACATGCATATTTGGGAATGTTTTTTATTATCCCAAGTTTTTAATCACGGCATTTTAATAATTTGACAACTATACCTTTGGACACTTATTCCTAAAGCAAGATCAAGGTTTTTTTCAAAAAGCCTTATATTTACGACTGGATAGCGCTCTAAAAAATAAAGCGATTCCCCTGCCAATCTCAGACATTTTTTTAATTGCTACGTATCGGTTCTAGTAGTTTTCGAATTGTGAAATGTGTCGCCACCGGTATGCAAGGTTAGTCACAGTATTGGTTTTCCATTGGCAAGGGAGCTGCAAAGAATTGACCCATCCGCGTTCAATACGCAATCGAGTTGAGTGCTTTATCTGTGGAACAAACAAGCAAATATCTGTACGAATGCTGAACTCCTTTTGGCTCTCCCTCGGTCAATCTACGGTGCACACGCTAATTGGAAGCGGTCAGCTATTCACGCCGTTATTTATGGAGTCCTTTCGGGCATTTTGCGCTTCGTCAGAAGGTTCAGTTTCGGCGAAAGAAAGCGCTAACTTTCTAATGATACACCAGTTGATCTTTCTTTTCACCAGCAATTTGATGTGACCGTTTCTATGGCATCTCCATAATTGCCTTTCACTCTTCATATCTATTTATATCGACAGTTATTAGGTCATATGCGACATTAAGCGTTCAAATCTCTGATGAAGTCCTCTGACGCCCACAAACAAAAGTCCTTAAAGTATGAGGCGGCTCAGGAAAAAGAGCTTATCCCCTCTAGCCTAAATGAGCGCGTTTCTCACACTCAGGTGTCTTAGATCACGGTTTACCATGCCTATCAAAACCATCCTCCGGATTGAATTAATGAGTGAAGGAGTCGCTATGATATCAAATGTATCACCGAGTATGGATAAATCGAAATTAATAAATGGAGCACGAAAAAAACAATTTTCTCATGCAGGGTGCCCAGGGAAAGGATCTTGCCCACCTACTACACCTAGAGAAATTCGGAGATCGAAAAAGGTAAAGATCTTAGTCCGAGCTGAACTTTACCCTATACAGCATGCCTGTTGATTCACTGAATGAGCGAGTGATTCCTAGTGAACATTATGCCTCGATTTCATCGGTGATGTTTTTCTCGTAATGAGTTGTGAAAGGAGAAATTTGAATTATTTTTTAACTCAATCTCCGATTTTAGCGTAATCGTAATTGCCTTTGCGCTCTGTACCTCCATCGACTTTTGATCTATTTTTTTCTAAAGCTGGTAGGCTAATGGCGTAACTTAGCCGAAATATTATTTCAAACTTATCCATAGGCTCTGTTGGGTGCACATACTGTTCCATTATTCGTCTCTAGCTGCAATATGGCTCTGCTGTTAGGTCGCCCTTAGCATATGATGCATATACCTTCGACTGTAAGAATTCATCGGATTTTTAAGATGGATGAAATGGATCGACCGAGTAAGTAATCAGCAGAAGAAGTCTTCTTAAATCCGAAGAAAACTAAGTGACAACTGAATCGGAGAAATGATGTACCCGATTCTTGATAACAAAAAATCTTCCTAATGAAAGCAATCGTCGAAGGCTAGGTGGACGGTAAGGGAGACAAAGGAAAGCACCGAATGAGTCACATAGGACTAGTTTTTAAGGGTATTGGAAAGAATTATAACATAAATATGAAAAGCCTGACTGATAAAAGAGCGGAGTGGACAGTTTCGTCCGACCATTCTTCGGATTGTCGACCTACGCTGATGATGCCATGGAAATTTCCGTCCACTTTAAAAAAAATAAAATGATTGCACCCATTTAATTCGATATTCTGCGCAGTACTCCTTATTTTATACTGATGGCAGCTGACATGATTTTTCCACGCTACATTTTGACCGGGCAATTATCTCGACCCTCGTGGGGGATTTTTACTTCATATGTCCACGCGCGTTGAGCTTGACGTACTCCGCTATTCCGAGGTCATTACAGAAGGGTAGATGCTCTGAACCGCTTACCCACATGGGAATGCATTTTAAGAATGATGACGGCGTTCTCATTCTGATTCATTCTTCATCTCAACGAAGGGTATTTCGAGGAGAATCCTCAGAATTCTCGTGCAGTAATATATAATTCCTTCATTTCATTCCCTTCGCTTTGTTTTTCGTCTCAAGTATTTTATTGTTTCATGAAAATGTCGCTATATAGTTTTGATTTTTGCTGTTTTTCTATTTGACTATTCCATTTCAATGTCTGACTCAATGCTCATTTATGTTGATGTGCTAGATGACAACATGTAATTTACATGTTGCCATCTAGCACAAACATGTAACACGAGAAAAATGTTTTAGGCTGAAAATGCAGCATGAAAAAGAATTTCAGAGTGGTTTAAAATGTTACTTGGTAATAAAACGATTTTCATTGGTTTAAGTGTTAAATATATTCTTCATGCATGGAATTAAAATCAAAAAGTAGATATGTTAATAAACCCTTAAATATTATTTCGTGTTTAACGCCTGATCTTTTGCTTTCCTGTTCTTCTCCTTCCCGTATGATTCTCATCTTGGCCAAGATTGGTCTCTTTGGGTGAATTTTTTTCTTCAAATGTTACCTCCGATATTATTTCTGCATACTTGATGTACGTCGTAGCATATCATATTCTTCTTTTTTTCAGCAAAACAGATAAAATAGATATTTTCAATAATTTTAAAAAATATTTTCAAAGTTCGCCATCACTAAATTCAAAAATTACTGATAAATGTTACTCTCATTGTTTGATTTCTTAGACTTTCCACTAATTATTTCTTTATTTTTAAGGCTATTCTCTTCCAGTCCCCCGATTTAGGAAGGAAAAGTGTAGCGTATTTCAGAGCTGCGTCGGAGGTTCTATCTTAAAGTTATGATTTTTCCACGACAACTGATTAGGCCCTTTCTATCTGTTAGAAAAGTTCCTCCACGCAGGATCACCAACGCATGCTTTATAGATACCCTTAATTCGATTCTAATCTTCTTGACTCTAATGATCTCCAGGCCAATAATTTTAACATCTCTGTGACAGTTGCCATCCTTTTGAAATTTCCCATTACAAATCCTGCAGCTCAGATGAACCTTTATCTACAGTTTGATCACCTCTTTCAGTTGAGTTCTACTGTCTTTATCTTATCTCAAGATGTATTCTAAAATAGGTCTGACATACCTATTTTTTTTTACTCAAAGTCTTTAGTTTTGCTCTTTAGTTCAGCTCTTCCCCTGGAAACTCATCAAAATATTTAATACTCTAAAACCTTTGGTCGTAGTCCTTTTGGTATAAGGTCCTCATTCCAACTCCCTGCTAAGTGTCACACCTAGATTGCTGCAGCTATATTTTCTTTATCATTAATTTACTAATAATGTAGTAATCATTCAATATAGCACGCCTAACTTTCCGAAATCTAATAAGTTTTGTTTTGCTTGCTTTGATCACATGTCATTCTCATTTGACCATCCTTCTATAAATCTCGATCATTGTATAAGATATCACCATCACCAAATTTGTCCATTACTCTGTGATTAACGCAATCATCTGCGAACATTCCAATAGGGCTCTTTTTATTCTCACGGATATCATTACTATAGGTAATGAATATTATAGGTCCTATCACACTCCCTTGCGGTACCCCAGATTTGGGGTAGAAGTAATCGGAGTATGCATCGCCGTCTGCAACCCTTTGCGATCTACCTGAGACTAACGAATACATCCAGTTTACGCCTTCACCATCCAAGCCAAGCAAACATATTTTATTCATTATAACTTCAAGATTATCCCTTTAAAGAAATCAATCAGAGCCCCATCGATTTGCTTACCACTCGCTAGCCCCTCCGCCAAATCGTGATCAAGAGACACTCGCGGACTTCCACAGGAGTTACCTTTGCGGAAACCAGGTTGCCCTTCCGATAGCCAGTACTTTCTTCTTAAGACTACCTTGACATAGTCCGCTATCAGATGCTCCATTATTTTGCTCGTCAAACTTATGGGTCGATAGGAATGACATTGCTACGAGGCCCTTTTTTGTAGATGAGAAAAACCTGCACGATTTCTTCCACTCATCAGGTAAGTCGCCACTGTTTACTATTACAACGAATAAGTGTTTTAGAAAAGGAATCAGAGCATTTCCCAATGTTTTGATTAGTTCCCTCGGAAAGGCCGTCAGGGCCACAAGACGCGTGAATTTTTATTTTGTTTAATCCATTCCTTATGTCTCTATCTTTGATTTCAAAAGGTTCATACGAAACGTCGGCCCCGTCTTTAGTGAAACTACTTTTATTTCACTCTACGCTTCGAGAAAAATGATTAATAGCCATGGCTTTTGAGAAATTTTCATTCATAACTTGGCCTTCATATTTGAGAGAAATATTTTCTGTAGCATTAATCCCTTTGCGTGTCCTTCGAATATACTTATAAAGCCCTCTCCATCCCTGATCTTTTAGAGAGTTCCTCAAGAATTGATCCTTAGCCTTTAATTTTTCTGTATTTAATTTCTGATAAGCGACTTAATAGAAACATAGTTAAGGGTATACCATCTTTCTTTTCTTATCTTATTGAGCCTTCTGATTTCTACTGTACGATATTCGTCAAAGTTTTGCTGGGAATATATCGATCTGATCCTTCGAATTGTAAGCTTTTTGAAGTTTTCCCTCACTTACTTAACATAATTCTCTTTCTCTACCCATTCCGAGAATTTTTCTGTGAAATACTTACTAATAACAACCGTATCCATCGTACTATATTGTCTGCACTATTTTCCTTTTCAATTTTTATTGTATTGCAACTTTTGAGGCAAAGAGAAAAGGTATTTCACTATCTTTGGAGACAAAGTAGTTCAAGACGAGAGACGCTGGGGTGGACGTGGAGCAAGTGGAATCGTTCTAACATATATCGGAAGAGAAATAACTTGAGAAGGAAGAATCACCACGGGAATCAAAGAGCAAGAGATAGCTTGAGGGCTTTCAAAATTGGAAATAGATACTCCGTCGCTATGATATAAGGTATCGCCTAGGAAATGAGGAATAACTTGAATCCTCCGCGGCTAGCTTGATATATCCTCATGATCCCCGTTGCAGTTCTTTGGCTTGTTTGCCGACTTTATCACTTTAGTGGTAGGAGAAACATCAATTCATACGCAGAACTTCAAACGTCTCTCCCTAATTTAGTTAGTCATTAGTTCATCTGCATTGTTATTTTTGTGGATCTTGTAAATAATCACTCGGCAATGAAGACACCAGGAATAGAATTGCGTTAGCAAAGGAGGCGTTTATGAATATGAAAGAGCTGCTGAAAGGATCAATGTGTAATATTGTAAAGAAAAGGTTTGTGAAGAGTCTGAACTGGAGAGTAGCGTTTTAATGTGTTAAAGTATGTAGACTTGGAAAGGGGAAGAAGTTGGATAGGTGACTGGAGGCGATCGAGATGTGAGTGTGGAGAAAAAAACTAAAAGTTGTAAACTGTAGCCGATGTACTACGGAGACTGGTGCATATGGAAGCGGCAACGGAATATGCTTTCTGGGTATTCCTGGTAGATAAGAAATTTGTTGGTATTAAGAAGGAGGAAACATTAGTGATGATGACGATGAGCGTATGATTGATTAAAGCTAGAACTTGATTTTTAGTCCTCGTGTTTCTTGCAACGTTAAGGTTGTTCGAGAAGTTCAAATGAACCCATCTAAATTCCTAATTGAGTGGGATCATGGAGTATTCCAAACTATTTGAAGTTGAAGTGCATGCTTATTTGTTTGCTTTTATTACTATTCTCAACTGGTAATGTTCCATATGCTGTCGACGCTTCGATGACCTATATTTCAACGTGAATACGGTAGAGGGGGAGGATGATAGTTGGGAAGTTCAAAAGGTCACAAGGTTTTTCAATTTCCGCTCAATTGGTGAATCTGACTTTTGCTTTTCCCTATTGTCTTGTGAAAAGTCCCTGGAAAATCGCTTTGAGGTAAATTGTGGTTGAAATCTGAAGGCGGATCGTTTACGATGTGATGCAAAAATGTTCCAAATTATTTGGATGAGAATCCCCCTATGCCGTGTCAGTGTCGTGGCACTAGAGGCACATGACCACACATGATTTGGAATGCTTCGTCTGCCGCAGTTCGCGATGTATCCAAGACATCCGCCTACTGGCCAAACTTGCTGTCAATTGGCGAGTTTGACTCCAAGTTTCTGTGGTTTAAAAATTGTGCGTTTTCGACCTATTCATCATAATTAATAATTTTGGTTCATACTGGCATCAGCTAACATGGGTTCAAATTTCGATTTTTCTTCACCCTGAAACATATTGGCGTTCCGAAGTTTCTTGTTTCCTATCAATAATTCACTGTACATAATAAATATTTAATTATTCTTAACATACTTTTTTCGATACTTTCAAGCCATTTCTTGAAGGCAAATATTTTAAACAACAATAGCGGATTCCGGCTGTGTATACAGGCTGGCAGGAAAACTTATATCGGATTTCGTTTGTATAATTTAAAATATTTGTCATCAAATATACTTAAACATATTCGAAAAATTTCCGTATGTTTGGAAGATTCAGGAAAATTCAGTTGGATAGACAGGTCGTTATAACTTTATTTGCCACAAGAATTACGGTTGGAGCACATATAAAGATACCAGCAAATTCTGTTTTCATTATTTGTGATACTACAACAAAGCGATTTAAATTACTAGGGTATAAAATAATAAAGCCTAACTTTCAGTGGAAAGGGCTGAGATGAACGTAAGTGACGACGGAGCTATACGCAGCATATGCACACAGAGAAACGAAACTGAATTTCACACGGAGTTGCAAGCTTATTGGAAGAAGGTAATGAGCAATAGTCAGTGACATACATTCAATAGGTATCCAACTAATAACCCAATAATCTGAAAAATGAGTCTGTCCTTGACATTTCGCAGGTGTTTAAATGTTTACATTTCATAAAACGATAGAAATATTTTAGAGCTCCTTAAAATTATAGGTTAGTGCATTCCATTACTTGTAAACCAATACAAGGAATGAATTTTCAAAAACTTTTGGTTTTTTGAGAGGGAGGAATATGGGAATCACCTGTGTACCTAGACGAACGAATGGTGCTGGCTGACGTAAATCAAAAAATTCTATATATTAATCACTGGGAATATTTAGCTATTTTAATGGAATAAATGGAATGTACAATTGAGTAGCCGCCCTATAATTAATCCTATCGAGCGCGTAGTCTTTCCCGTCTCCGAAATATTTCACCTATAGATTAGGCCCCCACTAAATAGCAGCGCCGCCAAATAAACCCGCGGCAAATTGGTGCTTGCAAACAGACGCAGCCCTCGCTTCGTTTGTTTCGCTCTAATTGAGTATTCTCGTCGGTGGAGAGGAGATTCAAGTAGTGGGTCGGAGTGCGCTCGTGGAAGTAAGATGAAGGCTGAGTCGCTAAGTGCTTTTTTTCATCGGAGGATCTTCCAGCGTTGGAAAGGCCTCAGGTGGGAGTCAGGAAGAATGTTTGCAAGGGATGTAGGGTGTAGGTGTAGGATGAATGGCAGGGGGCGGGCTCACGTGTGGAGTTTTTTAATGGAAGTGATTGATGATTTGGATTTTATTTTGAATGCAGATGAACTGTACACTTCGGAACGGTAGGATGGAGCAGTAAACATAACATGCTTCGGGGTTACATAATCTATACACCGAGGAAAAAGTATAGATGAAGACAGGGCTGAACAACAAAACCTTAATCCGTTAATCGCTAGTTTACGAAGAACGCATTTTCATTAACGATTTATTTTTTAAGTTGAATCCGAAAACTATTAATGGTCTTACTCATATTCATCACTGGTAATCAATCCTTAGAATGGTTTGACGCAGCTCTCCACTCTATTCTCCTATCAGCTTATCTTTTCTCTACCTACGTATTTCTTCTCTTTCACATCCTTCTTTACTTGTTCCATATATTTTGTTCGGGGTCTTCCTTTTCCGTTCTTGCCTTCCACTTGTCCCTCGACGATTGTCCTCATTTGGGCATCATGTCTCAAAATGTGCCCTATACGGTTGTTCCGTCTTATCAAAGTTTTTATCAGCCTCCTCTTCTCACCAACTCTTCTTAGGACTTCCTCATTACTAAATTGATCAATCCAGTTGATTCTCATCATTCTGTTATTACAGTATTATTAACTTCCGATAAATATACTGCCATTAAATATAAATCAATTTCTTTTGTACAGAGTTATCAGGAATGCCATTTATTAACTTGGTGAGGGAGATTTGATGAGGATAGGTGCTGTTCATTCATCGGCATAAGTCAGCATATAGCATTTCGTCAATAAATACTCAAATAACATGACCTTGTCACTAGATACAATTGTGAGACCAAGATAAGGAATGACATCATTCCGCAAGAGCTATGTGCGGGAGTATACGAGGTGTCTTGTTCCTGCGGAAAATCCTGCATTGGAGAAACCTGCAGCTCGATGATGAATGTTCGGATGGAAGAACACCAGAGGGCGACGAAAAATAAGCAGTTTCGACTTTCCACCGTCACGGAACACGCGTGGTCTGGACCCGGCCACGACATTAAACTTGAGGAGACGAAACTTTTGACGAAGGAGTGCCGATACTTCCCTCGGCAAATCATGGAAGCCATGTAAATCCAGAAAACACCGTTCATTTTCAATAGAGAGGTCGGATATCTCCTTCACAGCGCCTGGAAAAGACTCTTTCAAGAGATAACCAATCAAAGAGCAGCACCCTGCCAGCCTACGATACATAGTAGTGAGGCAGAAGCCACACACCTTCGACCTGAAGACGCTGGCTCAATAGCCGAGGAAAGAAATCGGTGAATCGAAGGGAAGGATAAACTACGGTGAAAAATAATCTTCCCCGAATACTCCCCCCATTCTCTCGTGAGTTGAAAAAAACGAAGCGATATTTGCTGCCCACTTTCATGAGTTGGTGACGCCATTATAGTAATATTTCTTTAAATGCGGAGAGTAATCCCTTGCTGGAGTGTAGACAATATCGAGCCGCGCGAGGCCGATGCGAAGAAGGGAGGAGTTGTTGAGAATAAGCAGAGATTTTCACGGAGTGACTTCGTGACATCATCAACGCATCTGTGAATGGATCAAGTGAGTCGATATTTCGTCACGAACAGCTCTAGCAGTAGGCGAAGAATCCAAAAGCGAAAAAACACGCATCTCTTCATTTTCCCAATTTTATCATAGTCGACAGCACAAATTATAATTTGTGAACGAGATCATGAAGTTATTTCATTTTTTATGAGCCGTACGTGGTCGAAGGCAGTGCTAATAAATTGTGGACTGATAATCTCAGAAGCATCGTTCGCGTGGGAAGTTTGGATAAGGATGAGTTTCAGTAAATGAATCCTCCATTTTAGAACAAAGACGCGGAACAGGTATCAGCAGGTGACAACAAAGCGGAAGGTGAGGAACATGAGGTTATATGAATGAATGGATATAATTATTTCGTGTAAGTTTAGTTGAAGACGCAAAGGCGTAAAAAAAGTTGTGGGTAGTGTTAAATTGACTTAACTTGGCGTAAATATTGGAGAAAAACCCTTCATAAGAGCAGCTACTCTTTCACATCGACTGAAAGCTTAATTCGACTTGCAGCGGTCATTAGTTGTAAGATGATCAAATATCTCTTTCGCCTAAATCGATTCCAAGATTGACACACAGTCTGAGCTTTGATTTGTGGATTATTTTACTTAAAGTTCTGATTGGGCGGCATTAAGCCAATTTATACCGACGTAAGTTGTTGTGAACGGTGGTTAATACTTACGCTCTAGTTTAGCCAAAAAATAATGAGCAAAATAGATGCTCATCCACTTACCTGGTCTTGCTTTTATGGTTATATGTTTTCAAATATAATTATGTAATAATTTTTATGTTATGAAGATTTTGTCCCCTTTCGTCGTGCTGAAATTTCATAGGTAGAAAGCTTTCACGTTTTAAATGTAATATATTATGATTTTTCCATGAATTAACAAAAATTATCTTCCTTATTATTAAAAAAATAGAGGTATATTTTTTATTTTTCTATATTTGTTTCGTAATACGAGAATAATTCAAATGATAACCTTTTCCCCAGCCTCTATTTGCTTAAATGAGGAAGAATTACTGAACTTTAACTATGATATATAGAACGGAACATCGTTCCCTTTAATGATCTTGAAGTGTAATCGTGATCGTGAATATCGTGATCGTGATCCACCATATGTTCCGAATACGTGCCTTCTACTCTCCAGGTAATGCAGTCCGAATGCGATTCTGTGATTCTCACCGGATTCCACCTCGTTGCACCACAACGGTTGCTGATCCGGCGAAGTAATCCGTCACGGATATCCGCCCGACACATCTTCTCCAATTAGAAGGAGGCTGATGCCGCCAGCTCCATAGTCTCTCTATCATTCAGTAAGCGTGCATAAATCTTCATTTGTGCTCGGGAGGGGGTTCACATTCTCCCCTTTGGGGACAACCGTCTCGAAACATTGATTCGGACCCAATGCAGGGCGCGACACCATTTACGTGAAGTGATATCGCCTGTCACCACTCAATTCAGGAATGTTGGTCGAAATCATTTCTGCATTTATTGTTCTTCGGGTTTAAAACTCTCGCAAGTACATGGGCTATTTGCATATTCTTCTTCATTCTCTCGACCGTAGAATCATATATATATATACATTCTTCCATATGCCGTAGAAAAAGTCCAAGAGGCCCGACACATTGTTCTGCCTCGAGTGAAGGCTGTAACTTTCATCGCCGGACTCGGAGAAAATCTCATGAATCCTTGGAAAATATTACGCTAAATCGTCCAGAAGAAATTCCGCATTGTCTGTGCCGTATCAAATCGCCCGTCATCAAGATTTGATCCGCAGAACCTGTGATCCGTGGCATGACAATAGGGTAGTTTCCTTCATCAAGGAAAACGAATGGTAATGATTACGATTCGTTACCCAACATTAGGGCATTTATAATATACACATTATTTGATTTTAGAAATCACAGTTTAGGTGAATGTTTATGGTCAGTTTTATCCTTATTTGAAAAGGGCCAGATTGGCGCCCATGCGATGCCACTCCACGTGACGTTACAGGGACCTAGATGCTACACCAGTAGATAGGAGTTTTACATCGTATGAGATTACCAATGCATGCATGAGGCACAGAACTCAGGGAAATCTCTTAATAATCACCAATTAAAGCTGCCTATGCTCTGAAAGTTACCTTCGTTTGATAGGGTATTAATAATCCTCATTTAAGCCAAGTGCCTACCTACCTGCTGGCAGGGTACTCTGTGACTCTGCTACCTGTTAGCAGCCTGCATCGTAGCCTCGCAACAAGGTGGCCTTACACAGCGGCAGCCGGAATCAGAATGACATCACGCGGACTTTTCCAAGTATTCATACTTAACCGTCGCGTTTTCGCGCGTTTGAAAATTTTCACTTTTCATTTAATCGCGGAAAATAGATATCGTCATTTAAAAATCTATAAGCGTGAAATAAGTACTCCAGGAGTAATAATCTTTCGATTTAGGCAATTAAAAAAAATAGGAAACCACCCTATTTACCCCCTATAAAACAAGATACTTTATGCTTATGATACACTGAAGTTATGATGGGGATATGATAAAATGAACGTTGCAGGTATCAAGGATGACTACCGATGAACCTTGGTGGCTTCTCCGAATTCAAATCTCAATCTCCGATTCCAGCCACCGAAAGGATCCACAAGCGGTTTGATTATGCGCCCCCATTTGCAATAGTCTTGTGTTTATTTCCGATATAAGCATTTTCCTCGACGAAAACTTCAGCAATCCCCTTCGGCTCGTGGCCCTTTTTAAATTGGGAAAAATCTTTCTTCTCACTTGACTTGCAATGTGGAGCTCCAACCCAATACGACGGCGTGATAATCGAGCCGTGTCTATCCCTTCACTCGAATCACTCACGTGAAGCCAATATATATCCTGAGATGCAAGATATGATATTAAATTTTGAATGAGCTGAATTTTTCCTCTACATCTGCAAACTACTCCGCAAGGTGCCTCAACAGGTGCGTGGCGATGGTTGCTATGGCACCAGCCGTTCACAAATAAAAACGAAATGCGCGTATTGAGTCCCTCCTAGCATTTGTTTAAGACCTAGATTGTTCTGGGGAAAGCGGAGTCCCAAACCCATCTGTTCTAAATATCTCTCTTAATTTCAGTCGGGATTTGCCCGGTATGATGTAACGGGCCACTCAAGCCGTATGACTATTTCACCCCCTCATGGCCAACCTCACGAGTTCGTTTTCGGAATAAATTTCTCCGTTTCTCTCCGCGGAAACTCCGCCTTTTCTCCGTCTCATCGTTCTTTTGAAACGGGAAAAAAATAATAATTTTTTTTAATCGCTTCTCCCACTCGGGCCCTTACCTTCAACCAGGAAACTACAAGGAAATGTGACGTTGTAATCGCTCACGGCGTATTTGCCCCTGCCTTCGGGCATCATTATATTTTTTTGGGGAATTCGAAACCCTTTTTTCAGCTTGTGTATGTAACTAACACTAGGATTTGGGGGAAGGGAGGACTTGGATAATATTGAATACCCCACCGCACCGGGTTATTATACACGGCATTTTGATTTATAACAGTACTGCAGTTTATAGAAACGTGGCTACATTTAAATTTGTCACAGATGGCTGCATTTTTTTTGTTTTGTTTTACTAAAATGAAGGCATATTTTCATAATGGATAGGATATCATGTAATTATTTTCCGGCGAATTGTTTCGGTGGAGTTTTCCCGGGACTTCCACCGCTGTAATTCGTGATTTGTCGCTAACGTTTCGACAGACGACTCTTTCATCGTCGAGAGGGTGAATGAATTTTTTAATATAGTGCTAGTATTTCTTTTGCTCTTAACCTCTTGTTTATATTTAAATATGATCTCTCGACGTTTAGGTCATTTATTAAAAAAAATTTACTGGCGTTGCAGAAATTCATTTTCCATTTCCAAGTCTAATTATGGGAAATTTTGAGAAGTACAATAAATTCAAAAGTGGTCAAGTATTTTAAAATTAATTTTACATTAAAAAAATATACCAAGTTAAGGAAAAACTATTAATAAAAACTATGCAATTTCCATTTTGATAACACCGAAATTTTGGGTACAGTGTGTAGTTTATCGAAAACATTGTTTAAAAAAGGGCTTATATGTGAAAGCACACAAAAATGTAATAAAAGAAGAGACATAGATAGTGCAAGTAAAATTTATTGTAGTTTAATTCATGAAAATTGAAGACAATATTAAAATATACGTATAATATAGTAACATAGTAATTAGTAAGCAAACTAAACAAAAGATCTTTCGCATTAATTTTCCTAGCTAAAAGCGATATATTCAAATGATTTGTTGGATGTTTTTCCACCGTAACATTAATTCTTTAATACCCGAGCATTTTTGCATTAATTATATCTCTCATCATTTCGTATAATAGGAAATGGAAATGGCAAATGGAAAATAAATTTGTGAAACGTCGACACATATATTTGTTATAAATGACCTTATCCTCAAGACTTCATATTTGAATTTAGTATTAATTGGTGATGTATAACGATGTAAACCTGTGTAAATCCAGGGTAAACTTCACGAAAATAATGGATAGTCGCTAGGGTTTTGGGGAGGGGGAGGGTTCTATCTCCTTCCCCCGTAGTTACGTCACTGCGTATGGTTTGGGGGGGAGAGGGTCGCACCCCCTGCTGCTCCCTTGGAATGGACCACCCTTCGTGTCCCCCCCTTTTTGATTGCCGTTCGCGGATGAGAGGTCCATCCAAAAGGAAAGGGAAGGAGAGAGAGAGGAGTATTGAACAGGGGCGGCGAAAGCTATTGGGGCTAGCGCAGGGCAGTGTCGTGGAGGGGGGGGGGGGTAGCGCTATTATGCGCCATCGGAGGAATGCCGTGTGGGTGTAAATGGAGGGCGGTGGCCCAGTTGAACACGCCAAGGCCAGTTACGCGACCACGTCTCGAACAAATGAAGGAGCCACTCGATGGGAAGAGAATGAAACGGATCGGAGTGATATTCGGATAGTAAGCGCGTTGTCGAGCAAGCAAGTTCCATTTTCGCATTTCGGGTGTGAGGTATCATTGGAATTTCCATCACTGTCGGGACAAATCAGATAGTTTTGTTGATGCATGGAATGTGTGCTTCTTAGAAGCGTCATCCTGCTATATTTTATGCCGGCAGAGGTAAAAAGTAGGGACTCATCGGCCTTATTCGTAGATTCGTCAGTTAGTTACTAAGAGGTCAGTAGCTGACCTGAAAATGGTATTCATTGCGTGTATTTACTTGTAATATGCTGCTAACTTAACAGCCGATTCCTGAATGCGACTCCCCATTGTTTAATGTAGGTAATAAACATGGTCACATACGGTATAAGGTCGAACTTACGTTCACTTTCTCGTTAGGGTGAAATATTTTTCTTGGTGATTTAAGATAAACAAACAATGCAAAGTTCCACATGATATTTTATTGTTACCTACCTGAATTTACCTGGTAATTTTTTGGAAATTTAAAAACGTTATTTATTTTCATTCAGCATGAATTTTCACCAAGTCCAAGCCGAAGCTAAAGATTTCTTTTCCTTGTGTTTTCTTATCCTTGTGTGTTTTCTTATTCCTTATCTTCTCATCGGCACGCCATCGTTTTGCACTATCTTATCTACATATTTTTTCGCCTGTTAGTAGTTATGTCTGCATTGTCGCCCCTGCGTTCCCTGGTGACCTAAGTGTTTAACTGGTCTGAAATTACGACGCCGTGTCCAAAGGAATAGAGAATAGTTTTTGCTTGCATAGACATTTATGGCGCCATTTTTATTAACGATCTTACCAAAAGTAAAACTATCCAATTAATTTGGGGAAATAATGTAGAAATTCGTAACAAATAATAGTTTTGACTCTATAAAACTCGGCGTAATAAAAATTTTGAATCGCATCTTTCATTTTTTTAAAGTTGCTTCACCGCTTATTGCTGTAAGATGTTCACCCACGTCATGCGAAATTACAATAGTTGGGTGTCCGATGATGAATTTTGAGTTTGAATTTTTCTTTTCTTATCGTATAGTGGCACATATTGTGTTACAGCTAATTTCACAGTTGTAACAACATTCAGCACATATTCCTGCTGTATGTTGTTACCGTTACGGTATCGCTTGTAGCACAAGTTGGCTGCGTGTTGAAAATCGCTTTCGAACGCTCCGACCTCGAGGCAATGGAATACTGATCCCTATAGACCTTGCACGGGAGCAATTGAAGCCTGACTGGAAGTTATCTGGACCCTGCAAAAATATCCGAATCCCATGCGATGTTTCAAAGGCGAAAAACAACAATGTGAGGAGAATGAATTTTGAGGTTGAAAAAATTCCATATGGGATTCATTTCTATTCCAAATTGCATTCCCATCCATATCATATTGGCTGGAAACAAATCTAAGTTTCGCGATTTCCATTGTAGTATATGAATGGAGCGAAATTTAGAGGTTATTTCTCAAGATGGCCAGTTGCGCAATTTTTTGGCTTCAATCGGGAAGGGGTAATAGCATTCCATTGCGTACAGTTCAATATGTACTATCCTGCTAGGCGTTCACTTATTTACTTTTGATGTAGGTGAAATACTAAAATTTGAATTAGATAGTTTTCATTTTTCTAAACCCAGCTATTTATATGTGTGTATTAGCAAGCTCAAACACATTGCTCAATCAATGACCTTTAATTTTTTTCGCGCGTTTAATTGGCATAGCGGTGGCTTCGGCGTTGTTTACCGTCATCTCCTACTCATTTCCTAAACTCTGTCTTGCGTTTTTCCAAATGCCATTTCGAAGAGTACCGATCGAAGACCGTGGTCGTTTCCCATATGTTCACATCGCTGACTCTGAAACGGACGTGTGTGCATTTTCATGTCGATTATTTTGAATTATATTCACCCGTTTTTCTCATTGACTGTAGATTTTTTGGACTTCGCTGTTGTGTATTTGCTGGTGCAATTCTTTGTTATTGATATTTTAATTTTTACTAATAATTTTAATTAATAATTGCTATCTATTTCGTTCATTCGATTGAGCAACAATTCATGTATATCTTTGGAGCTCCTATAAGGATGTGTGTTGTGGATTTTATAAATATTCATGCGATCGTATTGAAATCGTGGGGTGTGCCAGTAAATGGGCGGCTAAATCTAATACTTGTATCTTTCGATTTTGATAGAATTTGAAAATGAAATGGATGGTAAGGCCAGATTACTTTTGTTTCCGATCCGTCGGCTGCTTTTCTAGCGGTACGCGACGAAAAAATTACTGTCTCAGCCCTTTCGTAGATAAGTTGATGACGTCACAAGCTCATTCAGAGCGGACCACCGAGTCTTAGAGTTATTCCTGGCCTTGTTTCCGGACCTCGTGGGGTTCATTGTTGTTTCCACTCTTGTAAGCGATTCCTACCCTCAGCGAAATGAACGAGTAAATGAATAGGAACTCTAATGACGTCACCAACTCATGATGATGTTAGCGGTACTTTTGGCGTGTATTTTATTTAAAATTACGATGGAATGGCTGAAATCCTTCGCCGAATCATTTAAATGAATAGTGGTTTCGGATATGAGTGAAATATCCTATTTTTACCGCTCGCCACAATCTTTCGCTGCGCAGTGCGTTGCTTTTTTTTCTCTTCAGTGAACTGGCGAAGGAAGCACGTGCAGGGATTTTTGCAAACAGACGCCGCTTGGCTCAGTGGTGAGCGTAGTTTCTGGGATTCATTTCGCCTGAGTATTCGACGTATTGCGTAGCGTAGGGTAGTTGTTGCGGTGAGGGCTTTGTGGAAGGATCCCTCTACCTTCGAGCGAAATCTCTTTGTTTGGGTGGCTGGCTTGAAATCCATCCATGCTGAAGAATTTGCTCTTGTGCGGCCTCACATAGTTTACCTGCACTACATCTGCATCTACATACCTATATAATGCCCCATAAGCAACCTCAATGTGCTCGTCAGAACAGCAGCCAATAAAATTAAGAAAAGAAGGTTCGCGTAGGAGTGATCTGGCTACCTGGCATTTATTTAGGTCCTTTATGCATCGAGGGAAAGACAACTTCCTATTTATATCCGTTCTGCAAAACATTTCTTGGTTTATCTTGAGTGAAAATTCAACTTTGTTTTTCCGCATAAATATTTATTCGAACACTTCGAATAGATATGTTCGAATAAATATTTACGTGGAAAAACAAATTTTCATTTTCATTTAATATAAATAAATCCCATAAACTAACGCCTCAAGCCGTCAACTTCTTGGTTTATCGTTTATGACGGACCGAGAAATATAGCGGTGTTCTGAAGCGATGTTCTCCGTATCGCTCTGAAAGATATTTTTTTAATAGCTTAAGATGTCTAAGCCTTGCGTATAGCCTACGAATCTCTGGCGGCTTCCAAACTTCAAAAATAGAAATAGAAAAAGATATTTAACGGTCTTTGTTCGCTCCTGGCATTTTTTGACAAATCACCTAGCTTTCCTTCGTAATTTTCATAATTTTACGGATTAGTCTTTCTGCGCTGGATTACATATTCAGCCACGGATTCAAAGTGCCGCCTCTATTTCGTAGACAAACTTTCCCTCTACACACTCGACGAATAGGTTTAGCTTCTTCAGGGCTCTGCTATGAATATATCTAATTTTTTATCATCCAGGCGGTCTGCCATCGAGCGTGTGGGAATGCATCTCTCGTTTTCTCATACATTAGCATCGGAGGAGTGGACTGGGATGCGGAAATGCGATTCGTTACTGCATATCCGTTAACCGCTCATCCATTTCCATCTATTTTCCACCTCCGCGCCCCCCCCCCTCCCGCTTCCCCTCTCTCTATTCATCGCCATAGACTCCGCTATCGTATACGAATCGGTAAGTATGCGGAAAACGGAGCAGAAGTCATAGTTCCTGTGATTCATGGTCGAGGTTTTGACTTTGTATTGTATGTGAGGTACCTCAGGTAGTTGCGGTACAATTGACATTTTTTTATGATATCTTCCCTATTTAATAATCTGACATCAGAGTAGGTACATTTTTTTAATTGTAACTCCATTTTCACAATCAGTGGCCATTTGCAATAATTCAGTGTATTAAACTCGGACTAACTAGCCAGCGGCCCTTCTCTACGGGGTCATACGCATTTGCTCTTAAATTGCGAGTATTTTGCGGAGAAAATCAATTGCTTTAACGGAAGTGGAACTTAGAATCTTTTTCACACTCCATCGTTTACTAATGGCGGTTTTCAGATGTAATCGACTTAACTTAGGTCATATTAGTTGAATAATGTATTGAAGCATTTCCACAGAACTTATTTTCGCACTACAAACGTTGTTATGACAGCATTTTCGATGGAAACATGCTTAGCGAATACTTTCCTTACTGCGCGTAATACACTTGAAAAAGTGGTTGTGACAACGAAGCTTGTCGTGCGAAAATAAAGTCAGTTGAAATATTGCAATGTATCATTAAACTAACATTAATGTCTTCCACAGAATCGTGCCACAGTTACATACAATACATGCATAAAATACATTAAGTTAGATCGTCCAAGTCGATCTTATGTTACGCAGTCGTAAGAGTGAAATCATTCCTTTTGTTTTTGGGATTTTCCAGCCATTCTGATTGTTTTCTGTCCTAAAAACTTATTCAATGTTTTTTTCGAGTTTTACTGTTTACAATTCATGTTCTACTGTAAGTGTAAAAGGAGTAGTATAAATTGCTTCGTTATTCTAACTGAAACAATTCCCTTTATATAATGATACGTTTTCATTGACAGTCTTTAATTTTGAAAATTCTGCTCTGATGGAACATTAATGAGAACGTGAATTGGTAGGATTTTAAAACTTTATGCTGAAATATGCACTTTATTAGTATTTTCAGCCGTTCGAATGACACTAATTGGTTTTGGGGGCATTATTTGGTGAGGACAATGTGATGCATGAATAAAAAAATAACAAACTTTCCTTTTAATGTAACTTCAAGCTGTAATCAGGACTTTTCATGGTTGAGACAAAAGGTTACCATTATTCAATTCGCGCTTCACTTCCCTTCGTTTCTCAACGGCAACCGCTTTAAAGGTCACAGTTGCATCGTTTTTATTCTCAATTTTACTATCTTTTTTAATTTTGACATTCGTTTTTTATAAAAAGATTAAAAAAAAAGGTCATCAGCTAATTTAAAGCTTTACTTATTTTTTAGACTCACGTTTTATGGAGTGATTCTGATCCCAAATCGTGGTATTATGAAACTGGTATGAGTATCTTGCATTGGATGTCAGTCCTTTTTGATCGCTGGAAAGATTGTGTTGTGTGAACTGGGCTATGTTCACGGTTCGTCGCTCTGCGTGACCCCCGTAATGGGATACGCCTTTGCATTTCCGTTATCCGCCATACTTTCATTTCCATCTATTTTCCCACCTTCGTCTCCCCACTCCCAGATGTCGCGGCGGCTGGAACACATTTCCCATCTTCCCGCAATATTTTCTCTCCAGCACACTCACTCATGTAATCCTAATCTCGGTCCCTTAGTACAACAGACACAACCAACGACGATAAATAAAAATAAAGCTGTATAGTCGTCCCTCCAATGTGAATACGGATGGAAATAGCGCGAATGGCGGGAACTATATTAGATTTTCTTTTTCCTTTTGTCTTGACCTCTTTTAATTAATGATCAAAAGTTCTTTTGGAGTATGGGTCAAATAATGTAAAAATGTTTTGCCGACGTTTCGGTTTGTTTTAAACCTTTCTCAGGGCTTAGAATGAAAATCTGAGAGTGTAGTATTGATACATAAATAAAGGTTACAAAACGGTTTTTTTACAATAATACAATAAAAAAATGAGAAGGGAATGCACAAGAAGTTTGACATGGAACCTTAGTGCTGCACATATGTGTTTATTGGTAGTAGGTAACTAAGCTATTACCTAAGGGTAGTTACCATCAATTTTGATCAATTAAATAAAAGTAAAAATAAAATTAAATTTTGAACTATATTAAAATGGACAAAAATTATTCGTGTTATTCATCTACAAGCCTAACCGAAAAAGTGGAAATGAAAAATTTCAAATCCCGTTCTTAAAGTAACTCTAGTTTGAAGTTTTCATTTTTTAGGTGACCAAAATTATCTGCTGTTCTTAGTTTTGCTAAAATAGTCAGTTCCATATCTCATTGGTAAGTAAGCTTTAAATAATTTAAAGAACTTTTGAGTAGATCGAGATCCTATGTTTAGCCGTGCAACAGGTGGCGTAGTGAGAGAAGAGCCGACCTATTTTTTTCGTTTCGACAAAGTATGTAATTTTCAAGGTTTCAACCGTGCAAACTTTTTCCTTGTGTTTTTCTGTCATTGAGGTACACTTAAAACACTTTAGAACCCCATAGGTCCAGACAGCAATTAAACTATCATGGAAATGAGTTAATAAAAACTTCTTGCAATGAATGAAGGCTTGTGGTGATTGAAATATTGAAGAAGGATGTCAGGGATACATCCTAATTACTCTAAAAAGTCCGTGAATTATCTCCATTCTTATTTTGATAATTAGATATGGATTTATATTTTTTAGAAGAAACAAATTGCGGCCACCCATACGAAATAGTTATCGCCTTTCTAACAGCAATTTGATCCTACGTACAGAATCCCTCGCAACGAGCTGCACAAACATTTCCTCCGATTTCAAGATGCGATCATGCGTGTATAAATTGATTTTGAGTGGAAGTCTTCAGAAGGGTCGGTCGCCCTGTCATTTATTTAGGCTTAAATTATCTAGTGGTTGCTGGAAATATATTTTCTCATGTTTATTTATCACTCGATTTTTCAGTCTTAGTTATCGACTAATTTGGTTTTGCCCTTTGGCCTGCATCGGATGGAAAAATTCGTTTCGGAAATATTGCGCAATGACATTTCTAATTTCTCGAATATCACGTGGCTTGTTAAAACTATATCTGTAACTTATTCATTATCTAATCGTTGTGAATAACATAGCAATATTCATTCCATTCTATTTTAATGATGCCTTAGGACACTATTTCTTGATGTATTATACTCCTATTTTTTAAGCTAAAAATCATGTAAGAATTATGTTTTGGAACATTATTATTTCATTATCAAGGCTTTAATAGCGAGAGTCGTTTATGGTTACTGTGCTCATAGTAACCATAAACAACTTTTTGCGTGAAAGATTTCTTAAAGGAACAATTGAATTCCAAAATGTTGGCCGTACTTGATTTTTATTAGTAAAAATAACGATCCTTAAAGTAATAGTCTGTGAATACATTAAAATGTCGAGCAGATAAACCATTCTGATAATAATACCCTAACTGGCTGCTGTGGATATAACTCGAGCATACAGAATCTTCAAATTATAAACTATCGGTGGAATCTAATAAGCGCCGTTTTTTCCTCCAAATCCGTTATCATATTAGCAGTAGTACCTTCTTTAGTTACCAGTGATCTCACTTATAAATAATGCGCAATTATAATGGAAGACGGTCGTCTTTTCCCGGTGTAAGATAAGCAGAATGACGTCTCGGATTTACCGTAGTCGATGTTTCGTTAAGTAACTCGATCGTCGTCTGCGGAGTATAGTATGCCTTGTTAATTTGCATGTCACCGAAGACTATGCCGCCACTGCGCACTCGTGTTATTTATTGATGACTTAGTACGGAGAAACGGGGTATAACACTCCACTGTGGGTAGACGCGTAAAGATGCCTTTTGGAACACTAGCGAGAGATGCTGTGTCTTTGAGCACACGAAAATTGGATGAACATGCGCAAGCAATTTTAGTCATAAAAATTCCTGCTCGCCCGTAAATAACTGGAAGATTTTTTGCCACTTCCAGTTATTGAATCAGTAGTATGCAAGTGCACGAAGGAGTCTGGTTGGTGAGAAGGTTTTAGAATAGCGGCTGCCTTGGGAGGGGAAGTGATGAATAACCGACAGCACACTTCCTATATTGAAGCCAAAGCCTCGTAGTCAGCTTCAGGACGAAAGATAAAGCATCTCAGGATCCATCATTCGTCTTCTGCCTTTTTTGGTGAACTCTAACTCCTTTAAACAAAATAATCTGAAGGTAATAAGAATGTGTTTAGAAGAATCAAAGAAATGGGGAGAGAAAGTGCACAGATAGTTTGAAGTCAATACAGGAGTTTGGCAAGGAGATGGTCTATCTCCCATACTCTTTAACTCAGTTTTCGGGGAAGCGTCAAGAAAGATGAAAGATACAGCAGGCAGAGCATATGAAGATGAAGAAATAAATGTTTCGGCATATTCTGATGGCTTTGCATTCATTGCAGAAAATAAAAATCTTAAGGCTGAAGCAGAAATATAATCATTAGAAGCCATTGAAGTTGGATTGATAGTGGACGAAGATTAAACTCAGATTACGAAAATGATAGGTGAGCTTTGAATGAAGCACCATCCTTAAAAGTGCTGCACTAAAACTTTAATTTAACTCGCGAATTTAAAGATTTTGACAGAATAGTAGTTAGTAGTAATAGAGGAGGGAAGAATTTATAGGTAGAAATGAAATAGTACAAAGATACACCGCGGCCTGTAAGTACAATTCTTTGTAAGAAAATTAAAGCCAGGATATAAATGTATAAGGTTATACTACAACCTATGGTACAATACGGTTGCGAAGCTTGGTCACTAACCAAGTCTTCAGGAAATAGCGCATAAACGATGAAAACAAAGAGCTAGGGAAAATATCTGGGGCTATTAATGAAGCAGGAGTTTGGAAAATCAGAAAAAATAGGGAACTGAGAGAGAGATTTGAAGTGAGCCGGATATCAATGCGACGGTAAAAAGTGAACAATTAAGATGGCTAACTATTAAGAAGGGACAACGCCAGCACGACAAAACAGGTTTTTAATGGTAGACACATTGGCATTAGATATAAGGGAAAACCAAGACTGCGTTGGAAAGACCAAGGGCTGAAGGATGTAAGAAGAGCAGAAACATGAATGACAAAAAACAGGGAAGAGTGGAGGTGGTCTTTGGCGAATTTAGAAACTATCTCGCGTTTACAAAGTCGACTTTTGGCAGAGAGAGATATCGTGGAAGAACAATAGATCGAATGATAAACGATTGTAACGTATTGTCCACTAATTTTGTTATTAGAACTTACTTCATGTGTTTCAATTGTTGCACAATTATCATCTGTCACTAACAAAATCCCATTTCAGATTGATACATCGACGCCTAAGTTCTAACAACACGTAACTCAAAAAAAGCAACTTCTCAGGAGTGCAAAAAAAACGATTAATATTTTTAATTGTACACTGAAATTAAAAACCAAAAGTTCATGAAACTGAAAAAGAAGCATTCATTTGCAAACAAATAGTTGTTATTTACTTGTATTTTATTTTTTAATGTTAATACACTTTGTTTAAGATACCTGTCTCAAACCGGCCGAACTTGAGATACGTGTTGTTAGAACTTAGCCATCGATATGTGCATATATTCAAAAGTAGTACAGTTCGATGTAATCCCCATGATGTAACTGATATGCAGACCACTTCCCTCTCCAAGACCTTTGGTAGCTTGTGACATATGACGCAAGTCCGGAGTTTTTAAGTTGTCTCTATGATGAAATCTTCTCAACTTTTTTCTATGCCTCCTCCTATATCTCCACCTCCCCCCTCATTTTTCCCCTTCCTCTTTCCTCCCCCACTACATTATTCCTACTGCCTCACACTACTTTTGGAGATATATAAAACGGGATTTTATTAATTCCTAATGATGATTGAGTAACAATGGCAACACGTGTAGTAAGCATGATGTTATCGGGCAATAGAATACCTTGAATATCATCGGGTTTGCAAAGCCAGGGGTAAGTATAACTCCTTTAAAAATTTCGTGACTATCTTCAAATTTTCAGGGCAGTTGTAGTGGACATTTTTGCCTCTTCCTCAATGACAAATACCCGCATTTGAGAAAACACTGTGAGCTAAAATTTTCAAATTTGATATGCAACCAATTGTGAGCTTGAGAGACCTTCATATACCCTGGAAATCTCAAGGTAAATAGTGTACGTTTTAAGCAAATCACCTAAAAAAAGGCAGATCAAACGGAAGAAATAAGAAACCTTTAAAACGCAAAACATTGTCATTATTTTCGGAGAAATGTTTACTTCCAATTGACCAATGTATTAATTCTAATTGGATTAATGTATCGATAAATATGGCAGACGTGTTATTGATTTAAAAAAAATATAAATGAACATATTCAGTGGGAATCATGTTTCCTAGGCACAAAGAAAGCTTTCAATAGTGTTCGGCGTACAAAAATCATTGGTTTTTTGTTCATCATCGTCATCAGTGGTCAAGAATCATAAGATTGGTTTGACGAAGCTCTCCACTCAATTCTTGTATCATCTAAGGCATTCTGTTGCCATTATTAGTATCATTATTTAAGATACCTTGGCAGTATTAGAGTTCATCAGTGCGTTCTTAGTGACAAAGTTTTGTGGCCAATTTTCAGTGTTTTAGGCTCGTGTGCAGCCAGAGTTAACTTTCATGATAAAAATAGTCTTTTATTCCAACTGAGCGTAGAGGGTGGCCAATTAGTATATTATGACTCAGAAGCTCTTCAATTAAAGGCAATCAATAATTCATCGCTGATCTTGTCCCAGTTTGGTAGTCTCATTGCGGAGAACTGGAATTTCTGCTCATCTTGTCCCAAATACCCTGCAAGTGGATCGCAGAATGAATTTTTTCATTACCTTTAATAATCAATAGAAGCAGATTTTTATCCATGACACCATCTCGTTGGTAATTTTCAAAGAAAAACGGAATATTTGTCGTTAAGTGGAAATGGAGCGAGGAATTCAATCCTTCGAATGAAGTAAACTATCGTTTGCTTTTCCATTATTCCGAGAACGATCAGTACTAGAACGATTCTCTAAAATCAGCGGCCCACCCCTCAAAACCTAATTAAATTTTTAATTTTTATTTGGAGTCTGGAAAATTGTTTACGCAGTGATTTGATGCACAGTAATCAGCTGGTAAGTAAAAGTGGTGATCAATAAGAGGTCTCGGTATCAATTAATTTTAATTATTTTCACTTTGCTTTGTCGATGATCATAGAATTAATAAAAATTCTTCTACTTCTACAAAATAGCCTGCGCACCACCTGTAGGCCTATTTCTCAGGGAGTTACCAGCACGCAGCATGCAGCATGAACAGCACACGGTCATAAAAAATACGCTAAATAATAAAAAATAACAATACAAAGTGTTTGCTGCTAAGAAACACGGATCAAACAATGGTGAAAAATAGAAAGACGAAGAAAAATATGCGGGGAAAATTCAGTCAGAACATTGCGTATTAGGTTTACTATGTATTTTTAGGTCAAGGAGCAAAGCAGCTCTGAGGTGGTATAAATACATAACAGCAAGCAATGGCAAAAAATTATTTCCGTATTCCGTGCACCCAGCTTATACCCCGCTCCACAACATTGGTTATTATGTATGTCCGACGTACGTAGACCAAAAACGTTTCGAGAACGTATTCACCAGCACAAAGGTTTGCACCAATAGGTTTTATAGTTAAGTGTAGAAACCTTTGAGTTATGTTTTTCCTTTGAGAGTGTCGAGAGGTGTGCCAACCTGGCAGGATGTGAAAACACAGAAGTTGTATGACGTGACGTAAAAAAATGTAATGGGAAATTGGACGCGTCGGACACAAGCAGAAATAGCTCTAGGGGTTTTGAAAGCATGAGGTTCAATTACGTACCAATTTAATCCGTGCAGCCGTATGGAAATGGATTGAGGACAGACATCCTCTTTTATCTATTTAAATAAATAAAATAATAATGAATGGAATACCCCGTCTTCGTCGTCGCGCTCTGGGCATTTTTAAAAATCGAGTAAAAAGCGAGCGAAGCGGCAACTTAAAGCAATCTTTTACGGGGCAAACTGGGCACTCCTGTTCATAGATATCTTTATGTTTAGACTTCGTTTTTAGGATCACCTGGAAAAATCGAGTCCTCCTTTAATTTAGTGAATGTGATTCATGACATGAGATTACACGCAATGGATTCAACAAAACCTTTTATTCCCCCGTAGAGAACTAGAAAATTAGCTGACATTGCGTTTAACTACCTTCTAGTATGCTTTGGATTTTAGCTGGTTGATTTTTCTTTAAGACGTCCGAATGCAGTCTACCAGGTACAAACGGGATTGTTTTGGAAGTAAAAAGGTTTGAAGTTGATCGTAAGGCTACTCTTAAAAGGACAAAGGTCCTTAGCTTCAGCCAGTTTGTTACATTGGGAAATAATGAGGTTATTTTAGCCCCTCATGGAGGAGCCATCCGCGCGCGTGAGAGCCACAGAGACAGGTTCGTGCTTACACATGAACGCGGACGGCTGATGTGGACCAAAGAGATTTGTCAGTGGAATTAGAGCGAACTCGGAGATGACGGTGCGAGTGTGTCTTTTCACCATGTATAGTGAAAGTGGACATGCGAATATAATTGAAAAAAATATATTCATCAGCGCGTAGTTCAATTAATACGAGGGACGTTTTTTGTTCAACCTCCGGTGGGTCATTAACAGAAAATGAAGTGAATGATTAAAAATTATTTCATTGCCAAATGTTGATCACGCCTGTGATATCCTTTAGACATAATCGCCTCGTCAATTGAGGTATTGGTCGTGCCTGTGGCCAATATACCCTCTTCAGAAGATGTTGCCGCCAGTGACCTCCAATGAATTTTGCCGTAGTTCTGAAGCACAAAGCCTCTTTGAAAACCCTTCCCTCACTTCAGTGTTAAGACGGAAGTCACACGGCACAATGTCGGCATTGCACGGCGGGTGATCGAAAATGCCCCATTGAAATTGCTCAAGGAGCAGTTGGGCTGCATCAGCGCTGAGATGACGGTCGTTGTCATGGATCAGAACACTTCCTGAAGTCAGCATGTCTCCCCTTTTGTTTTGAATGTGAATGGATGTGATGTTTCACACTCTAGCCGCAGTGCATTAAAAATTCTCTTTCATCGGCATAAAGTTCGAGACAAGTCAATGGTGAAGTCATTCGGCAAGTTTTCTGGCCGTCGCACCGCAGTGCACGTTTGGCGGGAGAATTAATTGAGGCAGTTTAGTTAGTGATATTGCTGCTAACCTTAAACTAAAGACTTACGATCAGAAATGACTTGAGCGTGAGGTGCGCAGTACCCGCCTGTCGCTTGTATGGTGTTTTTGCTGAGCTATCGGAAGTTGAAAAAAAACGTCCCTCGTATGTCACAAAAGCGGCTTTCAATGTTCTTCGTGCCTCAATGGGGTGCTCACAAAACCTCCTTTGACGGGCACTTTTCTTCCTTTTTTCTGACCTGGTGTACAGCATCAGGGTAGTTTCCTTCATCAAAGAAGATGAAAGGCATTGGTTGCGATTCGTTACCCACCATTAGTGTATTCATAATATAGAAATTATTTGGATTTATAAATACCGGTTTATGCGAATGGCAATGGTCAATTTTAACCGCATTTAAAAAAGGACATAATGTCGCCCATGCGTTGCCACTCCACGTGATGTCACAGGGACCTAGTTTCTATACGAGAAGATAGGAGTTTTACATCGTCTGAGATTACCAATGCATGCATGAGGCAAAGAGCTCAGGGAAACATCTCTTAATAATCACCTATTAATGCTGCCTATGGTCGGAAAGTTTACTTCGTTTGATGGGGTATTAATAATCCTTATTTAAGCCAAGCGCTATCTGCTAGTAGGGTACTCAGCTACCTGTTAGCGGCCTGCATCGCAGCGGCGCACATATGCTCGCTCCAAGGTCACCTCCCACGGCGGCAGCGGGAACCAAAATGACGTCACACAGGATTTTCCCAGCATTCATACTTAGCCGTCGCATTATCGCGTGGTTGAAAATTTTCACTTTTCATTTAATCGCGAAAAATAGATATCGTAATTTAAAAATCTAAAAGCGTGAAATGCGTACTCCAGGAGTAATAATGTTTCGATTTAGGCAGTAAAAAAATAATAGGAAACCACCATATTGCTTGAATTGCACTTGGCAAGCTACACACTGCTGACATTGTGCCGGACGAGGACGGGATTCGTCCGCGCCTTTGTGAACAGATCTGTTAGCTGTTTATAACAGGTGTTAAACACTTCAGTTTTGCGATACGTTTGGAAAAACACGCTGACAACTTGGTAATATTGCCTGTCCATAAATATCTTTTTATAGACGAATACGATAGATTTGAGAAATGAAGAAAACCGTATTTTCTAACGAATATTTCTTGGGCTCACTAAAATATGGCTTATATAAAAGCATTAACCTGGCTGAGAACCCGAGAAATATTCGTCAGAAGTATTCACCAGGAAAAATTAAAATCGTATTTTCTTAGTTTTCGGTCCGTCACCTTTTTCTCTATCTATTCGCGACGAAGAGCCGGCAATCTTAGCATCCTTTTGCGGATGAGTTGTTGACGTCACGAACTCATGCCGAGAGGTTTGCCGCTTCTCAGTTACTTCTCGGCATAGTTTGTTGTTATCTGAGCGATTGCATCATCCAATATCCTATTATTTCAGGACGAATACATGAATGGAAGTCTCGATGATTTTTCCAATTGATGAAAAGTATTCGACAATTTTCGCATTTCTATAATGTTAGCTTAGGAGGGAAGTGTTGAATAAGGAAGGTTATGTTTTCGTCGTAATTTTTGATACCTTTTTTCCCCGTTACTGCCTATCGATTTGCATGGATAAAATACGGTTTAGAATCTGAGTGAACGACCACATTCATGTGATTTCCACCCTGAGTCATGATATATAATATGTAGGCATGCGTTTTATTTTTGTCCCAGTAGGTAGGTATTATTTTGAGTGATTTATTTTTAGTGACATCAAGCCCCATTAATTTTTGCTCTTATTTTTTATGATGATATCATTAAATCGGACACGTGGAATGTCATGATTGAATACAAAAAATATTTCAATTGAGTAAGAAAAAAGTAAAATGTGAAAAACTCAGCCTAAAAAAATCATTCGAATTAAATAAATTGCATATTCCATGGTTTTAATCGCATAATTCTGGTTCAGATTTCCTTGCGGGGCCTATGATGTGTTTGTGAAAGAACAAGTAAAACTTGGGAGGAAATAGGTCAGAAGCTAGACTCACCCTGATACATAGGAAGAAACCTTCACAAATTCGAGATTAAGTTCAATAAACAGAAATCGGACGTTTTGAATTAATAATATGTATTAAGTAAATAAATAATTAAAAATTAAGTGCGCAAAGAATGTGCTCTTCTAAGATACGTTTTTTCTTTTCCGAGTGACGTGTTTGAAACTTGGCTATTAGGTGAAGTTTCTTCGCGTATATGTAAGCAGAATAACGGAATTAGTAACACGCCGACGATATAAGGGGATTATCACAAGATATACAAAGTGAGATGTTTCAAATTGGACTCAAATATTTGGGGACAATTGAAAAGGCATGGATTTGTTTTGTATATTCACGGAAAAACTCGAATTTGACCGATGTAACGAACGAAACGATACAGGTTACCCGTGAAACATGGAGTTTCGTAGAAAAATTCAATGAAGCAGGTCGTTTTTCCGCTTCAGGACCATTTCATTCTCGTGACAGCAAAGGAATACATATCAAATTATAATCACTCGAATGAAAAGTTCAATATGCTCCCTTCATCTTTTTCAATTTCTTGAACCTTTTCCCATTTATTCGATTTAATATTCTGCTCTCTTTTACGCTTGTTTTCTTAGATCGCCCGAAGGTTCGTGGAAGCAAGTAATATATTGTCATCTGCTCTGTATTCGATACGCGCAAATATAAATACATGAATCACAGGAAATGATGCATGTACAACATAATAATACAAAACAGTAAGTCAGTAGCACAATATGCAGTAGTGGTACACTAAAACTGAGGACTGTATTTATGTATCTAAAATTAGGATATCTATGAATGAATGTTGTCTGCGTCAAAGATTCTGCGATTAATTTGAGTACAAAAGTATCCCGAGAGCCGGTGACAGCCATTATCCATGTCCGCTAGCTGGAAAACGGTGAATATAATGAGAGGGAAGTTAGTATTTGCTGGGAAAACAATTCAAATTATCCGGAAATTTTCGTTTTGTTGACAAAGGTCCATGAAATTACGGTTCAGTCGAAATTCTGCCTTTTAGTGATCGTAATTGAAACACAATCCGTCCACATGTTTTCCTTTCCCAGAATGGATAATCACTTTAATCTGCTTCTGTGGATACTTTAGCTGATGTTTTTTGTTTTGTGAAAAACGGATGGGTAAAAATTCGAATTTAGAAATAATTGAATATAATGCTACGTGAGTGGTATTATATAAATGTAAAACCAACTGTTCCCATTGTAGGTAATTAGTAAGTAGCTTTAGATGTTTGTAGAAAATTACTAATGAGGAAACGCTCTGTATGAATGGCAGATATTATTTCGACAGTTATTAAAGAATCTAGTATTTTAGTATTAAAACACGATCTATGAATACACTAGTTAATTAATAGTCATCTCCTTTGCTGGAACTCATTCCTTTCTGGTATGATATAAACTTCTCTAGCTGTCTTGCAATTGCTTCATGCACCATTTTCTTATCGTAGATTGTGCTACCGCTCGAAAAATAAGTAGAAGTCTTATTTCCGTTTTTTGATCCGTCGCCTACTTCTCCAACTCGTAAAGTCTACGACCTCAACCCTTTCGGAGGCAATTCGATGACGTCACTTACTCATACCGAGCTCTTTACAGCTTCTCACATGCTCCAATCATCCTTGTTTGTGGTCCTACCACGGCTCGTTGTTTTTTAACCCTTGTGAGCGATTCTATCCTTCAATTTCTCTTCTAAAGAGGTTCTTCCTAAACGAGTTAATGGTCAAAACTCTAGTGACGTCGCCAACTCTTGAAAAGTGGGCGGCAACTTTTGCATGTATTATTTCTACGCTTACGATCGAATGGAGAGATTGAGAAGATGTTTTTCGTAATAATTTATCTTTTCCTTACATCTACAACATTCGTTCGATGAATCGCGACTTGGGGTCTGATTGGACGACAAAATTAAAAATTTTCAATTTATTTGGAAATAATCGGCCCTTTTAGTACCATCATGTACGCAAGCAACTGCCAGAAGTCTTCCCAATTGTATTAGCTAACGCCTGTTGTGTCTCCAAATTTTCGTGTTAGGGCCAGTTAAATTAACTTATTGAATATGTATTTCGCTTCCCACAATGGAGCAAAACAAAAATATGTGATTAATAGAATTTTGGTACCCAGTAAAAGATATTAAGCATCGGAATTTAAAAATATTACATCCGATGGATTAGTATCGAAGGAAATTGGAACAACATATATCAATATTCCGCGATGCGGAAGATATGCCCATATTTATGAAATATCAGTGGATACTCTAAGGGCTAAAATATTTTTCCTACGTTTCTTCAAAGGATACTAAATGTGGTAGTTTTCATTTGACTATTTTATTTATAGTATCTTTTAACTTTTTTTAGAAAAACATTTTTAACTTTACTGCTTTTTACGGTAGCTATTGGAGTCATAGGATAGATAGTCGAGGGTGCGAAAATTGTTTCTTTTGGTTTAATTTTTGAAGGACGGTCACTGGACGTGCACATCCATTCCATGGCATATTTTCCCTCTATGTAACAACTGTCTGTTTGTTTAACACAGCCGCGGCATACCTATCGGTGTAAAATCTCAGCCGTGAAGCTCTCTCTCTCTCTCTGGAATACGAGATTTCACAAACGCCAGCCCTCGAACTGTCCAGTGAAATTCGATAGAAATTTGCAGAATGCGTGCGGAAGGCACTGTCGCAAATTCCGTGTGTTTAAAGAGAGGCGCCGCCGTGCCGGAATCGAAGTTGTGTATTGACATTCCACTGCCTCGCAACTCTGAAACAAATGTTTTTAATAGGATCAAAGTTTCTGGCTGGCATCAGTGGCGGCGGGTTACAGCCCTCGCCTGAAGGTCGCGAGTTCGAGTCCTGATTGGGTAGGTTACCCGTGAAATGCTTGTTTGTGGTCTTCTTTTGTTTGATTGTTGTAGCCTCCCGATGTAAAGGCCAAATAGTGCTGATTTCAAGTTGATGAATATAAATTAAGTTATTATTAATACATTTGTGTACTCTCCGACGGTCTGAATAGTAATGATAATAGTATCAATTTCTCATTATACAAATAATACATGAAATATGCGGAAAAAAATTAAATTGGACTCAACCGTTGAGACTTTCGCCTCGCTTTAGAGTTGGCGACTGGCTAATTCACAAATGATACCAAATTTCAAATTTTAATATTGCCTGTGTTGCATACATTTTTTTGTATTTTTTACGCTTTCACCCAACTGCTTGAGCGCGAAAAAAAATGTTAAAAACAGACACATAAAACACAGAGCAAATATAATGCCCAAAAATGGAAATTTAGTATACAAAGAAAGAAAATTAAAAATATTACAACACTTCTCAATATCTCTGCATCATTCCTAGTGTATCCGCGGCTCTTCCCATTCCAACGAAGTGAGCAGAAGCTCAACCTTTATAGATGGAAGCAAATAATTTCTCACTGATTTCATGAACTTCATTTTACTACTTGTTTTGATAAGACCCCATGGTAAATATTAAGCAAAATATTGTTGGTCCCAAATAATCACGGGATTGTCTGTATCATTCCTTGTTTGGCCTGATTGGACCTTTGGCCTGATTGGGCCGTGTTTGGTTGATCAGTAAATTGTTATTGAATCCAACATCTTGGTCTTAATTAGTTCGCAATTAGCATTACTTAGTAATGTTTGCAAAATAAGGTTAATAAATTTTACTGGCACTACGAATCTCCTTTAGAGATTATGTAAATACATTAGCTCTGACGTTGCAAAGTTAATAGTTGCGCAAAAAAAATTAAAAAACATTCGATATAGATTTTTAAAGGGGAGAACAAAGATAACAAATTCTTACGCCGTTTCAAGTATCAATTTCTATCAAAAACAAATGAAAACAGGTATTTTTAATATTTCCAACATTATACAATAATCACTCAGTAATCAATTCAACTTCCAACATCACAATAGTAATTTTCAAAATCATACAATATTCAAAGCCATCGAAATATATTTCATAAACATGAAAACACGTAAATAACATGCCAATAAAGTTATCATGTTTCATGCAAATTAAATAAAAATTAACATTTTTATTTAGTTCTATGTGATATTCTTCGACTATGGGCGAATCAAATTCCACACATAGTATGAATTGATATGAAATGTGATGCATAGTCGTTCTATGACGGGGTAAAATTAATTTATTCTTATTTCTGATACTCCTTGTTTTTTGGTAAATGCAAGGCTGGAAAATGTAGGAAGGAATTTCAGATTTTAAAAGTTTGTACAAGAAGAGTACCATATGGTGTGTTGAAAATATAGTTCGCATACACTAGCATAAGTCATACTCTGGTAGAAAGTCCGCATTCTTGCAGTTCAACATGTGTGTCTGGAGAGGAATGGAAAAGAGAAAGTGGACGGAGAGAAGGAGGATCATGGGTTGAATTTTAAGTCCAGTTTTATCTGATGATACACTGTAGGAAAGGTAAATATATTCGTAGTGAGGCTTTTTATCAGTCTTGCCCTCATTAACGATTGTAGTATGTTAGTAAATGAGACGTCCGCAATGCCTTTTTTCAGATGCAGCCTCACATCTTCAGTGAACAAAGCCCTCTTTAATAGCTATAGATCGTGTACCCATCTTCAAACCCGCCGAAGACTCTTTAATATCCTCGAGGTCCACCAGGGAATGTTCTCTAAGTCACCAGGGAGAGTTTCCCGTCACTAATCCTCATCATCATCATCCATCCTCCAATCAGCCTCGCCGGTTTACTTTTAACTGCCCGTCTTGCCGTGAATAATATTCGCATTCTTATCCTTTTTACTCCTTCGTCGTATACATTCGCATTTGTGCCATCCAGCTATTGATCCAATGCCAGAGTATGCTGTCGCCATTCCTAGATAATCGATTTAACTAGGTTTAAATCACGCATACGGTTTAAATCGCCGGTCTTGTGGGATAGTTTTTATAATCTTCAGTACCCTTATTATTGAACGACTAATTTTAAGTGCTTAACTATGGAGAGGAAACTAACAGACGAGACGCGGATAACAGAGAGGGTTTGGATGTGTTCAACAAAGTGGGCAGGGTATGAATAATGGATCGCTACAGTATTTCAAGAGAATTTACGATGAATTATGGAAAAAATAGCAATTTAATACCCTCAGGGGGCACTTATCCATACCCACAGTGGCATGATTATGGAGTGCCAATGCGTCAATTGCTGCGCTCGTATAAAAAAATTACACCAGAGTGTTACAAAATAAGTTTGGGGTTTGGTCGATGTCGAATAAACGGGGATGAATTAACTGCAGATTTTAGGAGAAGGAAGGAGCGGGAGTTTAAGGGAAATTGAAGAGGAAAGTTCAGAATGAGACGTGAGACAGGCCAGGTTGATTGGTTGAATGCTTCATCTAAACCCATCGTAAGGGTTTACATGGGGCATTTAACCCACTCGACCGGTATTTTTTTATTTATTATTTATTTATTCCCATTACACCTAAAATAGCTCTTACCGTCCTTCAAAACCGGGATTCATTTGAAATTTCAACAATAAAACTTGCACAAACATTCATGATCTGGATAGGGGCAGCCTACCCTGGCGGGATTCGAACCCGCGACCTCTTATTCGGCAGGCGAGGACTTCACCCCGCCGCCAGGAGGCCGGAAGTATTGTTGTCCGATTACTCGCTAAAAGCCTTTGATATCATTTTCAAATGTTCGAAGTGTGTGAATATCCTGGTCAACATTTTCCTGCATCTATGATTTGAAAACTTTATCCGTTTTTTTCTCAGTTGCAATTTTTTAAACTTGAGGAACAGTCAAATTTTGACAAAGGCCTGCTCTGTATATAATCTGAAATTTTAAAGATGATAGCCCAAGTTAGCAAAGAGATTTTATACGACCGTTCGATTGAGGGAGGTAAACATTATTTCGACCGATAGAATCCGATAAATCGTCATGAGGGGAAAAAACCTTCACTTTCTGGAAAGTCTCTGGTTGGAATCTTGGTCCAGAGGATTATTTTCTCGTGGCAAGGCATGTTGATTTCACTGCCGTTCCCACAGTTGGCTCGAATTATTACATGATACATTACCATTTAATTTTTTTTCCGAAGTTGGAGAAAATGTACTCTTTGCAAATATTCCAAAATACGAAAGTCAATGAAATACGGAAACAATACCTCTAATCGGTCGTCTATTCGGTTTCGCGAATTTTTTACCTATTCTGAATACTTTTTGAGCATCATTCTCTCCGAAAATGTTCAATTTCACTAAAATCCAATCAGCAGCCCACAGCCAATTCATCGCTATCTATCGTAGGTATCTCAGTACTCTAAAAAAGTTAATTATCCAATGTCCGATATTCGGTGCAGTCGAAATTTTTCATGAAAAATCCCATGAACCGTATTCCCATTCATGAAGCCGGCGCAAAATCATCTCATTTTTAATGCCTACTCAGCCGAAAATCGAGAGCAGATAGCATTTTTTTACTTATTTTAATTCATAATCCGGTAAATTTTTTTAATCCATTCAATTATTCTAGGTTTTTTTCGCTGTTTTTTTTCATCTTAAATTTTTAAGACATCAGTTTATCGGTGGATGAAGTTTTTCGCTTAATATCATCATGCCTCATAGGTATTCATATCCACGAAAATACGCCCACTGTCATCGCATTGGAGCGAGCGGAAAACGATGCTTATTTTTTTAATTAATATTGATTCCCTTACTACTGTGGATTTTTTCGTTAGTACTTCATTTTTTCACGCAAAATTTGCATGTTAATTATCGAAGTGAAAACAAATTTGTTGGAATAATCCAGCGATTCAGTTTTGGATATGCATACCTAAAGTTGCGGTGATTGAGCCTCGGGGCTTGGCTCCAAGAGTAGGTGTCCTTCAGCAATGTAGTATGTTTGGCTGAATTTTCAGCACAAGGAGAATCAATCTACTACCGTCAATACACTGCTTACGAAAAGGCTAACGTGGTAACCTATTGTGTTGAGTGTTTGTCTGCTTTTGGAAGGGTCCTAGGTTCAAATCCCGTTTCAAGCCTTATCGCACGCCAATGCAAAAATCATAGAAGTGCATGATGATAGGCCTGTGCAATTTTGCTTAGTTCGGGGAGATCGCAACCCGCACCTATCCAAACCAATCTTCGGGTGAGTGAGTGAGGAAGTGAATTTTTCCATTAATTTGTGGAACAGCCTCATATATAGTCGCTGATTCACGATGCATTTGAATGAGTCTCGCCGCTGCTCCACGGAGGGACACCAGCATATAGAGGACGAGGGATTGAATACGTCAAACTCAGCAGGTTATGCATGTGACCATCCACCGAGAATAAAATTGCAAACTAAATGTCGTACCTCGCTTTGAAACAGAATGATGTGGATGAAACAAGTGTTTTTGAAAGTTTCTTTTAGTTGAAAGTTGTCCTAAAATGTTTTATAGATTCATCAGTATTTAAATATCGTATATTTTTTCATTTAATTTCAAATCAATGATAATTATCACTATCAATTATAGTTTAATGTATCACATCCTTAGATATTCGAGGCTTGCGGGCAATAATTATTCCTCTTTTTTATATTTTTAATTTAATGAAAAGGAAATGAATTATTGATTGCACCTATTCATATTCTGAAAGTGAGATGTTTTCATTAATACTCTTTTGCAATTCTTTTACTTAAATCAATTTTTATGAAGGATAATTTGATACCTGAGGATAATTTTATTGTGAATATTAGGATACCTGAGGATAATTTTATTGTGACTGAGGAATGCTAGATATGGTGTAACTTGGAGGGAGTGTCTACTTTTTCTCTTGTACATTTATGTAAAAAATATGGGCTGACTCCAAGATTTGATACATCGATGCGATGGATAATATGTTCAACGCCTGTCATAATTAAATCTAGCGTCTCTGAATTATTTGTGTCTCTTGTTCTCTATTATTTGGAAGGCATTCGGAAGAGGCGATCGATAGCTGGGTCAATGAGAAAAGGCTTGGGAAGGAAGGGTGGAGAGAAACCCGGCGTTCACATTGGTATGTTCTCAACGAAAAGCTCCCAGGAGACCGTTTTTTAACGTCCTCTCCAACGGGCGGAGTGCTGTACTTGAAGTGCCTATCACAAAGCACATATGTAGGATCCGGAAACTCTCTTTAATATTTCAGCCACCACCGGGATTTGAGCCAGGGCCTATTTATTCTTACCTTGCGTAAATATAAAATATGAAATCGCCGGACCTTCGTCTAGGACGAGGGGTCTAACTTTCATTGGGAGGTCTGTTTAAGCCTCTCATGTCGTGACCCAGGCTACTACCGTCCGATTTCATTAACATCAATTATAGGCAAAATTATGAGCATATCGTCGTTAGCAATATCATAACTTTCTTAGACAGACGTAGCTTCCTCCATGACTGTCAGCACGGATTCCGAAAAGGATTAGATCATGCGAAACACTGCTCGCGCTCTTTCTTCATGACGTTATAAAATCTGGTGAATCGAAAAGACAAGTTGACGCACTGTTTCTAGATTTTAAGAAAGCTTTCGACACGGTACCTCACAACAAACTTTTATACAAATTGCAGTCACGCGGATTAAACGAAACAGTTTTAAACTGGATACGCGACTTTCTCAGAGGTCGTAAACAAAAAGTTGTTCTTGACGGAATTAGCTCCGATGTTGTAAACGTTACATCAGGTTTTCCACAAGGAAGCGTTATCGGCCCCCTGTTGTTCATTATATACATTAATGATCTCTGCTCCCGCATTAGCAGTAAAATACGTTTATTTGCTGACGACGCTGTCATCTATCGCGAAATTAGTGATCACTCTGACTATGAAATTCTATCATCTGACTTAAACAACGTTCATTTGTGGAGCCAAGATTGGGGACTCAAACTTAATCTGAGCAAATGCGTGGCGGTACATTTCTTGCAGAATTCGTCCAACTCTAACCACGTTTATGCAGTGGATGGCATTAATGTAAAGGCAACAGACGAAGTGAAGTACCTGGGAGTTACGATAACCTCGAACCTCACGTGGGGAACACATATCAAGAATATTTGCGGCACAGCCCTGAAGAAATTAGGATTCGTCAAGCGTATTGTGGGAAGATTTTCGGATGAGAAAGTAAAGGAAAGGTGCTATTTCGCTCTCGTCCGACCGCACCTCGAATATGCAGCGAGCATATGGGATCCGGTGCAGAAAGACTTAATCCGCGAACTGCATAAAATTCAAAGGAAGGCTGCGCGTTTCGTCAAAAACTGCTACGGGCGTACAGACAGTGTTACCCAGATGTTAAGCGAGTTAGGCTGGGAGCCGTTGGAGACTCGGAGGCTGCGCGCTAGGCTTATATTATTAGAACAATTGAGAATGGATATCTTTAAGAGCGACACAGAGAACATAATATTAGAACTGTACTATATTTCCATGCCCGATAGAAGCGATAAATTAAGAGAGGTGTTTTGCCGAGCGGATAGATATAGGCATTTGTTTTTCCCCCGAACCATAAAGGACTTTAATAAACGCTAGTCCCAACTTCGTTAGAGCACTTCATTTTTTTAGCTGTAAACGGCTAACTCCTAACCTAACACCCCCTGCCACATGCCTTTTAGGCGGCTAGCAAGGTATTATGTAGATGTAGATGTACTTTCCATTATTTTGTACAATTTCAAGCTGGTTCACAAAATTAGACTTTACCGCTGCTGCCTGGTTACCCCAGTCCAGTGCGAGTTGCGAAGAATTTTTCGACTGAATGACACGGTCGCGCTTTTGCTGGTATAGGATGCGAGGGAAACGAGTGGATTCCAATTTGAGCGGCGCATTCGTGTTCCTGCTGCAAGGTATTCTTGAGGCTGAAAATTACTCTCACCGCTGACTGACGTTGGCTGGCACATCAAAGAAGCCGGCTGCTTCATCATTTGTCTTCCATTCACCGTGTGCTCACATCCTCCGTCGCAATCTGTCGTCTCGCTGCCGTGCTACCAAGGTTACGACCAAGGTAGCTGCCGAGCCGCAGGGTTATCTTCAATATTGGGCGACCTTGCTCCATATTTTCCCTTACAGGCATTCTCTAAGCTTGCATTTTATACCATGATGCTACCAAAAAATGATGATTTTTCTCCTATGCCCGTCGTCGAAAAATATCTAATTTTATAACAGAATTTCAGGCTTGAATTTGTGAAACCCCTTCATATTGGAAAGAAAGGGGTAAAACTTTTTCAGGTTCACTATTATATTAATATGGGCACGACACGGGTTTCGTAACGTGGTTACATCTTAATGTAATGGTGAATCTGACAAAGTTTTACTCCTTTATTACCAATTTCTAATTTTAATGACTAAGGACCAGCGGACTAAATTAGCAATGCATCAACCGTAGAGAGAACCTCACGTGATAATTCACTCCCTATCGTGCAATTGTTTATTGTAAAAAATTAGCGCGGAATGTAGGTAAATTAACGTGATATTACGTTGGCACGAGCAACCACCCTTGCAATGACACAACGGAAACGAGGGCCCAGTGCGGGCTCGCGGCGTTACAGTGTTGAGGGAGGGGTTCGTGAGTGGGAGACTTTTCACCCTTGCACCTGGGGAGGGGAAGGAAGGGGAAAGGATGGAAGGCGCCGCGGCGATGGTAGTCCGACGACGCCTCCAGGGAAATGGATGGAAGGAGTAGGAGGTAGGGAAATCGCAACGCCGCGGCGTCGTTAAGGCCACTGCCAGCGAAACCATAGCTTAATGTTTCTACGGAAAAGAAAGACTTTCCTATGGAGAAGAAAAACCCTACGATTTTCCGTAGATTCCTGCAATTACACCGTCAGCCTTTTTGTACGGGATGGATCTGGAATGGTGGATAACGAAGACTCCACTTTAATCTTCGAATAGAGTCAAAAAAAGGCCACATAGCCTTTTTTGACTCTAATCTCCGGGAAAGCAATAGATCTAACTTCACTCTACATTGTGGTTTTTTTTTAAAACCGCCAAGTAGAGGACTGATAATTTTTTTTTTAAGGGACCAGAGCCATGAAGATAATTTCTTGTGAAGTGCTTGATTTGTTTTCTGCGTTCCAGCCATAAGCAGGGAATAATAACGATCTGAGGTTTTCCCGGCGTATGCTGTTGTTGAAGTTATTTCGGGTTTCCCACCGGATAAGGTTCTCCATCTCTGCCGACGTTTCGATGAACGACACGACCATCGAAGCGTCGGCAGAGATGGAGAACCTTATCCGGTGGGAAACCCGGAATAACTTCAACAAGGGAAGAATAAGGTTTTCCCCAGGTATTCAAAATGACGGACGAAACGGAAGAGATGAGCACCTCTTAAATCGCGTAGATGCAAAGTTAACTTTTGTCGCACGGAGCATATTATAACTTTAAGGAATTCGTCTGAAGCGCTATGCATATTGATTTAGCTCGGAATCACTTTATCTTCTAACATCTTTCGGAGTAAATTAGGGAACTTTTTGTACCTATTCGGAGGAAGCTTCCAAATCGGATTAGGTTTATGGAGTCATCTGGGTGGAATGTGTCACAAAAAATAGCTCTGTTGAATAAACTTCACTAGATTCCAAGTTCAAAAGAAAAGTCTTTTAGAGTCTTATTGCTTTTGCTATTTTACCTGGAATTAATTTTTCACGCCCGTTAATCCATTAAAAGGGTTTTTTGCGTGATTATGAACTTCATACTCTTCCCTTTCCCTCCATTTCTTGTGCGTAAAGATTATATTTCCAAGATTTTCGAGAGAATACTTAATATTTAGATGGAGGCAAGACGCTGTATTTAGTGGGAAACCTTACGCGGTAAACTTCCCGAGTTAAAATATAAACTGTTAGACACATTTAGGCTCTCATTTTAAGACTATTCGCTGACGTGGTCATAAGTCTTTCCTAAATACTCCAGAAATCGTGGATGTAATTATTTTTTGCTGTCAGACGACGACCGACAGAAGATTTTAAAAATACGAATAGTGCCTCGCCTACTTTTGTATATTCTGTTATGGCCCATCGAAAATAATTGAGCGCTTATCATTTACGAAGTTCCCTCAGTAACGATCCACAGTATGCATTAATTCGCTCGCGACGCTTTTTAAGTAAGATGAGCTCTACGGCTACATGAATCCCAACGATGTGAGGGAAGATGCTCCAATTTCCTCTTGTTTGCGCTCAAACTTTAAGAGCATAAGTGAGCCCTGAAGATGAACCATTCCCGTCATAAAGGCTTCACGCTCTGCTTTTTTATTTGCAAAATGGAAGAGTTGAAAGGGTAATGAATGAAGATCGAATGAAGAGTGGCTTACAGAATCTATTGACCACTACACGACTGCACCGATTCCTCCGGCAAAATTTGAGCTTTCCGTACGAATGTAAGCGAAGCAATGAACATGAATACGTCTGAGTATGGAGCAAAGGGAGATAATATTACTCAGGTATGAAGTTCGGAAATATTAAAATTGCTAACTTAAAAGAATATTCATCTAGTGATTGTTTTTCGGCTTCATTCCGCGTTGATCATATTTTGCGGACGATAGTTTCGGGCGCGTTCCAGCTCCCGTCTTCGGGTACGAAACTGTCGTCCGCAAAATACGAGTCAACGCGGAATGAACCCGATAAAAAATCACCAATTAACTCACCGCGGAAGCCTCCGTAATAATATTTATCTGATCTGAAGGTAGAGAACTGAAACCAAGTTTTTTAATATTTTATTACTGTTGCATTTTTAATTTTAGGAAAATATTTGAAATGTCTATTATTTTATTTTTCATGAACTGCCACCAAGTAACCCAAGCCAGTATTTTATTTTCTTTGAAATGCATATATTTCTCCTGGACCCATATTGCCTGCTTTTTGTGAAAGTATATAAAAATTATGACTGGAAGACTGAAGTCAAACCTTGAAGAGAAGAACAATAAAAAAAGGTCGATTGCGGGAAATTTTGAAAGAGGATCGAATAGAGCGAATCGATATTCGGCCGGTTAATTTTTCAATATTAATTTCTCCTGATAATCGATAATTTAATTTTTTGCTTGACCGTCACTCTCTCCACTTTTTCCGTCGTTTCGTCAGCAAAGGGATCAAAGGGACCAAAATAAAACTCCAGTTCCGAGAATATGTCGTCATTCTGCCTCAAATGTGGAGTAAAAATTGATAAATGGAATTAAAAATAAAGGCTGTACATTTTTGTGGCTGACCACCATGTCCATTCTGTGTCATGAGTTAGGCTTCACTCGTGTGGTCGAATTCTAATTGGTGCTGTCATTGAATTCGAAAAGGCGTGAACACACAGCTCGTCGCAATATCCTCTCTCCCTCTCTCTCTCTTTCCTTTATTACCCCCTCTGAGTAATTAGCTCGACGAATTAGTGCAACCGATTCCATTTTTGCCACGCGAACGAATTCACTGATTGAAATGGATGGTTTAATGCACAATCAATTTCATCGGCATATCGAGAATCATTCTCTGAATTGCGGTTTATGTCAGTTCTGTTAGCGATAATATAATATTTTTCCCGCGCGCGTAATTATTTTTAACAAAACCCTGCTTGTTTCCTGCGAAATAATTAGAGCCCATCTTGTGTCAGTTGACTGAATGAGGCGCCATATGGTCGTATTAATAAAAGATTAGTCAACCGCTTCCTACTCCGCAAGCTGCATCAATGGACGTGTTGCGGGTGGTGTTAGGAGGACACCAGCCATTTTCACAAAAAAAACTTGGACGTTGGACTGATTAGACTGCTTTGAGTTCCACAGGGTATTTATTTCACAACTTTCGCCACACGCGTTATTTTTTCTGGGAAAAAACAATGTTATTATTTTTTAAGTGGTGGGTGCTTAGGAAAATATACGGTCCAGAACGAATTAACAGGAGAACGGATAAAACGACACCATCGGGAACTGTACTATTTTTATGGGGACAATGTGATAGTGGGATTGTTAAGAGGCGATTGGATTGGATAGGGCATGTGAAACGGATGAATAACGAAAGAGATCCAAAATGATCGAGTTATATGGTCCCAGAAGTGAGTAAGACCAAGAGGAAGACTGAAGAAGAGATGGATGGATAGCATAACGGAATAACGAATAGAATGCCGGGAAGATGAATTTTTCATAGTTTGACACTCTCACTGGGTCTGAGTAAGGAGATACGAATTCCTTGTCTTAAACCTTCGGCAAAATATCTCTCTTATTTTATCGTTTCTGCTGCACCTGAGAGTATACTGAGATTCTAAGATGATTTTCTCAGTGTTTCAGATAGACATCTGTTCTTAAATACCACGAACTTCTCCATATGTCATATCACTATATACCTCGGAGTTGGTTATAGGGGGAGTGCATGGCGCTGGTTGCTTTGGAGAATATTGTGGGGAAAATGAATTGGATGGTATTTTGAAATGCGTTCTAGGCATTTATCGGCAGGGGGTTGCTTTTGGGGGTGGGGCAAGGCGCCATCAGCACATCTGGGAGGAATTAGGCACCCCTGAACTTCGTACACAGTTGCGCTCATGGCCCTAAGTTGCGTTTAACACAATGAATGGAAGTCTACAGGAAAAAATCATTAGATTCCAAAAGAAGAGACTATGCATTGAAGGCCCCAGTCCATTAAAGAGTAATTGAAGCACGAAGAAAAAATGGGAGCACATTGATGGCAGGTAGATGGTGTAACGGCTTTTAAAACTATTGAGCAATTTCACATCAAATCGATTACCGATTTGTCGCGATCTGACGGTTTCACTGACATTTATACTTCATTGATTATTGTTTGCCCATATTTTCCCCAGCCTGTCTCTCGACTCACAATGCTCTTAATAGGTTTCTTATTATCTTCCTTAACATTGTAAAAAATAGTAACCCTACATTACGTAGTATTACTACTGACGATTTCCTCTGGCAACTTGAGATTTTTCCTCATACAACGACGGCTCGCACTTTGTGATTATCCACCGATTTTTATTCTGCGCTATATTTTGTAAGATGAGTAATGGCCACTTCAGGTCGAACGACATTTTCCCGAGGTTCTCTCTCCTAATGTGTCCCTTCCGGTGAAACGCGGAGCTCTTTTTTATCTACCTTACCACCAATCACCCACCAATCTATGACTCAGAGATCTCTTACCTACCGTCTACCTTTTACTTACGTATCAATCGAAACTCCTTCTGTTATCATCAATTTCATCATACGCGACCACCATCGGAAAACTTTCTCTCAAAAGCCTTTTTTCCCTCCCTCCCTAAAGTGCGAAAGGATCGAATGAAGCGGTCACACTAGTTAGTAATGTGATATCTGAGTTTATTTAATGCGTTTTTCTTTTGTTGTTTATTTGTTGCACTTAATTATTTAAGCCGTTGTTTATAAATCTAATGTAAAAGATCATCTTGACTGTTTTTGTGCTTCATTTGAATAAATAAATAAATTTAATGGTGAAAATTAAGTAAAAAAGCTATGTCGCCTATAGTAATGATATCAATTCTTAAATAAATTCCAACCTAGAGTATTAATGTTAAATTTAATGCATAAAAACGTTGTATTTACGATAATTTATAAGTATGTCCTTGTACGCATCTATAAAAAGCGCGTTAATTGAAATTGAAAAGGTGTGAACCACAATTCTGCCCTATATTTTGTATTGCTCTCATCTTTATTTCTCAATGTGTGTGGTTGAGTAGTTGGCGCATCAATTGAATGTAACCGCCTCCAATTTTTTTAACGAAAATTAACTGTCCGAATGAATAATGTATAAAATAATTTAAATAAACATTAACGCTAATATTGCACATCCTTTCTATTACGGTCACAGGATAGCATTTTGCATATGAGCAGAGGATTGACGTAGCGATAAAATATATTTTTTCATGAAAGTCTGAGATTTCTTGATTATCTTTTGGTTTCAAAGCTGAGGGGAGTGATTTTGAAGCTTCATTCAGTAGATATAAGTTTAATTAGTACGTCCTCCGACAGATCAGTTATAGAACTAGCTTGATTTTAAAGTTTAATTTGTCACTGCATCTTAATTTCAACAAAATTTACTACTATTTGTTTCAATAGAGTTTGTCATTAGTAAAAACTAAATTCAATTTTGCAATTTGAATATCTCGGCTAATTTTTATTGTCTAGCTCTGAAAATGTTTATGCATACTTACGTTGTTAAATGTGTTAATTATTTCCGAAAATATGAGGGTCTTCGAAAAATTTGTGATCAATTTGACATGAAATTCCTTTCATGAAAAAAGAATTCCCTTGATTTGGAAGTGATCCAGTGGTCTTGGCCTTATTTGTCGTACATTCAAGGCACTGAGATATTTGAGCTGCTCTCATAGTAGCACCATCTGTCATGAGTTATTCGTGAATTAGAATCGTTCCCCTAGTGCAAAACAACTCTCATATATCAATTCAGAGTGGAGAGGAACTAACCCCAACTTACCGTTCGATTGAAGGAAAAATTCTTGCGGCACGAATTAAATATGAAAAGCAATTTTGGTCATCATCTTCAAAATCCGTAGATATTTACTAGATACCGCCGTGGTTATAAAGCTCTTTAAAATAATGGAGAGATTTGGTTACTAATCGGTTGCCAAGTTAGTGTATCATATTTGACACAAAAAAAGCATAATGAATACCGTTTAGACGTCGATTTCTTTATTTTTATTTGGCTAATAGCCTTAGTGTCTTACTAACGCATAATTTACGTACAATGTTTTTCCTACTACCGTTTCGTAAATGATTAATTGTTGGCGGATATTATACAATGCTTGTATACTACTTTGGTCATGTACACGAAAGCGTCTTGAAGAACAGAAATGCCCTCCCCATTTATTGTAAAAGTTTCCTGTTTCCGCTCAAAAATAATGTTTTTAAATAAGTTTTTTGTTAAAATAGATAAATTTTCCAGCATGGAATTAATTAATGAGGTTCTTTTCAAGGAAAGCTGGCTTAAATGGTTCTATTTCATCGTTTACAGAAATAGATGGAATATTTTTTAAAAGGTTCCTAAATTTCATTTGTATTTAAGGAAACTTATTGAAAACGCAAATATTCCGGGAAATTTCCATGAGATTATCTTTATAAAAAGTAAATACGTTTTTAGCATTTGTTCCCTCTGAACAAATCTAGCTGACGACGATTTTTTTTCCTTTTGTAGTTCGAATCGGATTTCCTTCTCATTTCGCGAAAATTCCACTCAGTTAGACCATTCAGTCTCTTTTATTTATTTTTTCCTTTCAATATGGTATATCATTGGGGTTCAGCCGCACCTTGGGGTGAATTAAGAGGGGTTGCGGATTAGGGCTGCCGCTAACTGCCTCAGAAATCCGGAAAAATAGAAATGAGGTAATCTTCAACGTGACTCTGAAATGGAAGTTTCTATTGCCTCACTTAACGAGCGGCGTTTAAAAATTATTTAGGAATATGGCAAGCCATTAAGGCGCCACACTGCGTGACCACGTCCACACAAAATGTGAACAACAATGAAAATTTTATCCGATTTACTTCAAAGCTGGTGAAGTTTTGTTTTCTTATTTGTACCAAATTGCTTATATGATCCAAAATTAGGAAATTATTTATAAAAATTTTACATTATGGCATAAAATACAAATGGTGGAGTCAATTTATTCCCCAAAAGTTATTAGGAAAATAATTCTAATGAGAAAAGTCAACAATACTTAAGGGCAGATATTTGCAGTTATGCTAATTTTTTTCTTTTTTTTTGAAGATAGAAAAATAAAATTTCAAGTAGTAAGTGAAAATATGAATGTAGTTTTATATACTTCCCTTTATTTTTTCATAGCGTTCAAATTTTTAGTTAATTTAGTTTAAAACTTCAAGCCTTTTTGCTTTTTATAAAAATAGCTGTGGGCCGCGGAAAGTTATTAAAACAACGGCCTTAATCCGCACCTGATGTGCTATTAGATACTATTTGGAAAATACCTATTTTGGAAAAAAAGGCTATTCGGGCTTCCAGCCGGGTGGTCTCCCTCCATTCTGCCGACGTTTCGGAACACGAGTCGGGTTCCATCCTCAGGGCTAATGGTGAGTGGATGAAGTTTGCCAGCTTGTTTACTTCTCAGTTGGTTGTGAGGTCTAACGTGATTGGCTCGGAGGCAGCCAATCTTATTTTCTTAAGTGCCGGTTTCCATGCATTACTCAGTGAATACCCTGTGTCACGATTGAGGGTGTTAGCTGCCAGCCGGATCTCGATGGATTCCTTAACCAGTCTTTTCCAGAAATCAGTCTCGCGGCATAGAATTTTCACGTGATCCCACTTTACCCTATGATCGGATTCAATGGCGTGTTCTACAACCGCGGATTTTTCCGGTTGGCAGAGCCTAAGGTGTCTCTTATGTTCTTTATCCTTGTATTGATAGTTCCCCCGTTTCCCCCACGTACACCTGCCCACACTCACAAGGAATTTGGTAGACCCCTGGAGTTTCAAAACCACAAGGATCCTTCGCTTTAAGAAGTAGATCTCTTAGTTTGGAGCATGGTTGGAAAACGGTGTCAATACTTTGTTTTTTGAGGATCCCGAAGCCCGAATAGCCTTTTTTGAACATATTCGCCGGGAAAGCATCAGATTTTACCTATTTTGGAAGTTAGGCGAGAGTTGCGAGGTAAAGTTATCGACCGTTATTGCAAATCCTTACATGATGGGCCTAAATAAAGTATTAGCTTCGATTATAATTCGGGGTTATAATTATGAAAGCACTAGCATTACTTAGATGAGGTTGTCCTGCCAGTATTTCTTTACCTCTATGTACATGTTTAGAACACGAATAGAAAGAGAAAACGTTTTCTGAACTGTCAATGCAATCCGGCCATAAACGGCATTGCTCTTTAAATTAACACCCCAACTATAGCCACAATTGCTATTCTTAATTAATTTAAGTGCCTTTAAAAATATATTTGATCACTGATTTCGCAATTATGAGTGATTTTCAGCAAAATTGATATTCAGCAAAATACGAATCGTTCATGTAAATTTATTGAAATCATTATTACTACGTATAATCAGCCATCTGTTAAAAAAATCACTCTCCTCTATACAAATTGGCAGTTCTATTATTATGTAAAAAACGAAATTGTTTAACCGAAATCAATTCTTGAGATGTGAAGGGCCAGGGGAGAGACCCTGAAGTACACTTTCAGCGGTGTTGACAGTGTAATAACCTTCTCCTTGCAACTTGCCTTTTATACACTTTAGTGGCCCTTGGATGATGTATTAATGCATAAAAGACTGATAGACATGCATTCGTTATTTTATATTTAGAGTAGAAGTTGAAGGGACGAAATGGCCTGATTTCATCGCCTGTTTTAGCGGGAATGCACATTTATCGATTCATCTCCCCGCTCTATTTAGTGATGGGAAAAGTATTGAGAAAGCGTGATCGGAGTGAATCACAATTTCACTCTCAAATTTGTTATTAATTACTACGTATTACAAATTACTTTTTGAAAAAGTCATCAGAGGGATTTCAATTGCGATTTCAATTAATTTTAATATTTCTCCTGCACGTGATGCAAACTCTGTCAGTATTTTCTTAAACATGGAGTGCAATCATGAAAACTAGCATTTTAATTATTATTTCATGTCATTGCATCAATTAGTAACTATAACGCTTGGTTTTTTGCACTTTAGGCTTAAATAAATATGTCCTGCCAAAATCTTGCACCGGGGCATGAGTTTGATGCCGCGGTGCCCCTTTCAATAAGTGCGCGTGGTATTCTAATTTTCACTTTTGATTACTATCTCTCTCGAATGTGGAAGATATTTGGGAGTGCGAGAAACGTCGTGGTGAACGCTTTGAACATGATGTATTGGAGAAAAGGTGGGCGGGGTCTGTGATTATACGCTCGATGAATGAAACAAGTGAATTTCTGTTTCCGTCCAGATATTTGATGGGGATTTCTTTTCACCTGAAATCGATCATTTTTCTCTTAATGTACAGAAAAAACTCTACCTTCATTAGCTTTGCCAACAAAGGAGGGGTGTACCATAGCCGTTGATTTGTTCAGCTAGATAATATGCCCCAATTAACACAAGCTTCAATGGTAACGCGTTTCCTGCGGGTGTTATCTGATGTTAATCAATTTGTTTTAGCAAACTTTTGATTGGAAACCCGATCATCAAAAAGTCTGGCGCCGTATACACGAGAAAGAGTTCCCACGCATATATAAATCTAATTTCTGGCAAAAGTCATTGAAATAGCAACGCTTTATCGGCCTACGCAAAAATATGCCGGTTGAATGCTAAAAAAATGTCACCCTTTAGTTCAAAGTTCCACCACACGTGTCCTTATTCAATAATGAAAATAAATGGAGAAAAAGAAACTTTAGGAATTAATAAAAGTTGTCGTTTTAATGAAACACGCAAGTTAAAATGTAAAAAAAAGCCACTTTCGTCTGAAGCAAAAGACATAAGTATGACGTTCTCCAACAAAAACATTATATGTAGATGAATACTATTGAAAAATTTAACCCTCGCATGGTTATCGAACTAACAAGAAGTCCTAACGTATGGGAATTATCCTCTACTAACTTGCCAATATATCGGACGTATGCATAAATGAATGCTTAATGTTGGTCACCTTTACTTTTCTCACGTGTGATGTTCTCACGCGCTCAAACGGCATGCAATTATTGACTCTGTATCGAGTTGTTGTTGGCCTGATTTCATCGCCTGTTTTAGCGGGAATGCACATTTATCGACTCATCTCTCCGCTCTATTTAGTGATGGGAAAAGTATTGAAAAAGTGTGATCGGAGTGCGCAAGATCTTCAGGGATAGTTTTAGTTAAAAAAAACATACGAAATACAATTTCAAGTGCCAATTTTACGAATATTTACCAAGATGAAACACCAATGCATTATTTAGAACAACACGAGCGCTAAGCAAAACTCGCCATTTGAAAAACTAAGAGAAAGATGCATGCAATGCTATGTGATTTTATTCTTACCAGTTGGATCGTGTGTGTGAAATTTTCTCGGGCTTCACCCTTAGAAGCTGGGTTTATTAATGCCAAATAACCCGACTATACTTCCATGCCCACTACAAACGAAAAATTTAGAGAACCACTTTGCCGAACGGATAGGTATGTGAATTCGTTTTTCCCCCGGAACAATAAAGAACTTTAATAAAGGTTTGATGGAACTTCCTTGAAACCCTTCCTTTTTATTTGCAAGCGGCCCTAACACCCCCCCTCCACACGTCTATTGATTCCACTTGCGGGGGTGGTTTTCAGGTATAGATAATTTGGTGTGGAGCGCGAAAATTTCCATATACATACAATGCTTCCAACCTCACTTACTCATTTACTACCAAAGAAATCATAGAATTATTTTGACCAAATTGAGGAAGCGTTGCAGTGAAGTTCAAAAAATATTTCCTATACCAAAGCTCTAAGGAAAATAAACTTAACTTAAATGATAGTATGCTAAGAGTCGTGTTACATTGATAGTAGCTTAAAATTAGCGATGCTTGGCTTAAATTTCTGCGTTTAATTTTTCGCCGTCTCTCGCCGAAAAGAAATACAACAGAGACTCCATGATATACATAAGACATGGGATTCTGTGTGTCCATAAACAAAAACATTTTGCTAACAAAACTTACCAGCGATTCACGAGGTAGTGATATACTCCCTGCATGTTGAATATCTTGAATCATCAACGTCTTTTTGGAAATCTCCAATAGATTCCAGTAGTTTACTATGCCATTATAACAAATGTTTTTTTTTCTGAGATACATCGCCCGAAGTGCAAAAAATTACGTGGAAATAAGAGTTGAACATATGATTTGATTAAAGTCACGAATCGTTACCGAGTGGATAACCGCATTTCAGCTGATTTTTGACCTTGTATGGCGCATCGCATTTTAAACTCTTTTATTTGATTCCATCCCTCAATAATAGGTTCTTTCTAAATGTGTAAATGAACCAGCCTTTCCAAGAGTGTAGAAAACTGTACTTCGACAATGATTCGAATCTATTCATGCATATTCGTCCTGATGCCGGGAAAATATTTTAAGTGGAATAGCTTTATTACGTCCAATTATATATCCAACAAAAAATAACCGAATTCAACGAATTCGGATATTTTGTTAACTTTTTTAGATCATTACCTGTGCCAAGATTAATAACATGATGAAAATCAAAAGTTCCTCTCCAATAGAGGTACAGATCAATAGTGCTCAGAACATAAAAAAGCTTGAACTTCTAATTGAGAATTTCATCATGAGATGACGTAATTATGTTAGCGTCTAAAAAAAATAAAGAATAGCAATAAAATAAAAAAAGATAAATAAATACGAATACAAAAAATTTTTACGCAACATTTTTAAATATGCGTTCTATATCATGCTGAGCTTAACGCCTCATTTTCCCAGAGCAAAGAAATTTTCTGAAATATTTTCCGGTTTTATATTTCTCGTTACATCATAGAAGACAGCAATGACCCCGTGCACATGTCTGATATTTCATCACTAGAATCGCCTCACGGGTCAAAATGTTCACTTTTGATTTTCACACAGTGGGCTTGAGGGGGCCGAGCCCCCTCAAAAGTTCGTTATGGGTGTGAGGAAAAAATGTGTCAGGCTTGTCGATTTTCCCTCGAGTGTCCAGATATCGAGATTCGAGTGATCAGGGTTCTAATGTTGATCGTATGACTCTTCTAAAATGCTTATAAAACTTAAAACTCACTACTTATAAAATTTCTCGGGGCAAGATCCCCGGTTTGGGCCCCCCCATTATTTTTTGTAAGTCGGCATCCCTGTTTCCACATAATTATTTTCACGATTTTTGTCAGAAGTGGGAACCGGCGTTTAGTTTTAGAGTTTGCACGATATTGGTATTTATTTACTCATACGAAGTTTTATCTTTATTTTGCCTTTGCATATTATTTTTCTGTGCGATTCTATATAGTTTCCCACATAATGAGTTACGGAAATTATTACCATTCTAATTGGCGTTAAAGGATGGAATAGCATCGGTTACATCTACATAATACCCTGCGAGCTACCTCTAGGGTGTTTGGCAGGGGGTGATAAATCACCAGCATGCAGCATGCAAGAGGACCGTCACATGCACACCGCACGGTCATAGAAATAAAACTCATAAAAAAACTTGCCAATAATAATAAGTAATTCCTAAATAAAATACATGCAAGGTTAGAAATATGGAAAAAAACAATATGCAATGAGTCATCCTAGCGAGTGATGCCATTAATCCTACTACTTGAGACAAAGTTACCTTGTGGACGAGCTCCAGGCGCACATAGGAAGGGGAAAGGTTCTATAGGCCTAGAAAACCGTTTATAGCCTTGCGAGTGATGAGCTAGTAGTGATAATTCACTTATACCATTTGACGGAGTGGTGCTGCTAACTCCTCCTTTAAGCAGTCAGTAACTGCTTGATGATATTTCAGCTGTAGACAATAATAAACTCTTGCAATTTCTTGAATTATAAATTTTATTACGACCTATGTATCAATGTAAATACATCATCTTCAAGGTGGTGAAGAAGATGATGTAGTGAAGTAGCTGAGCCTTGAAGGTGACATGGTAACATTGAAACGTAGGTCTTAATCAATTTCTTTAACGTGAAAATTTGCAAGTACCTACCTATTTATTTCAATGTGGAAACATTTCATTCCACAACGCCTTCGGATATTGTTAAATATTTATTCATTGATCTATTTCAACGGAAGTGCGTTGGTACAGGAAATGCTTCCCAATGTTATTATAATAAAAGCTGTTTTCGCTCTCGGACGTTTTTTACGAATTGCACACATTTCCTTCGTATTTTATATAGTTTATGGATTCAGTCTGTCCGCGTCGGATGATGTATTCATACCTCCATATTATGGTCAAATGTGACTGGCGGTAAAAAGGTACCTTTACTCTCGGAACCACCTGCTATTACTAGTGCTACTATTGCGATAAATTGCTTTCCTGTTCCACTGGTGATTGTGATGGATGAATGTTTTGGCTGGGAGCAATGTAGAAGAGAACAGGACAGAGGAGTGTAATTTAGAGTTATAGGTTATAGTTGTACCGACGCGAAGAAGGATATTTTGTGTGGGGATCTAAGCAGACTGAGTAGATGTGTCATTAGCGTAATGATGGAAAATCTATTCCGATTAATACCGAAAATCGAGTTTTCACAGTGAAATATCGAGCAAATCGAGATCGAGCCGTGATCCTGAAGTTTCGATCCAAACTCTATTTTTCAATATTATTAAAATGATACATTGCAATATTTCCACTTATAGTTGTATTCTTACACAACGCGTTTCGTCGCTACAAACGACAGTATCAAATGTGAAAAGATCTTTAAGAGTTCCTCCTTATATATCTTGGTGGTTGAAGGGAGGGAGTAAGGTGGAGGAAGGGGTTTGGGTGACGAGAAGTGAGGATATTGAAGGCTGTGGGGGGGGGAGGGTCGTTTTTTTAGGGTCTCTGAAGAAAGGCAGGGTGTGGGGGGGGGGGGGGAGGAAAGAAAGGTTCCAGGATGGGTGAGGGTACCACGCACGCCTTCGCCGTCTTCTTTCGCGTTGTGGTCGTCAGAATGGAGTCCTCGTCCAGATGACCTTCTCCTCCTGGGTAGTTGACCCCGTGTCCCTCTTCTATTGTTCTTCTATGGTGTGAAAGAGGGAGTGGGGTGCAGAAAGGGTTTGTACGAAATTTAAAAAACCTTTGGATATCCTAACGAATTTTTTCGGGGTCAACTGTGACGGTTGGGAATCTAGGGACCTAACTCAGATGAGTCGAGAAAGGGGGGGGTTAAAGGAGAAAGGTTAAGAATAAAACTATGAGTGGAAATATTGCAATGTATCATTTTAATAATATTACGAACTTCCACCACATCGTGCCTAACATCATACAAGATATTATATTTTTCAACTTCGATCTTGACCATTTCGTTTGATCTCAGCAGCAGTCACTATTGGCCTATGATAATATCATCCATTCCAACTGAAAGACTGTCTAAGGCCGTTGACATTGGAGAGGCACGCCCTCAATCTTCAAGAATTCATCTCAATCAGTTGATCTTTCTTAAAATGTTATTGGAGCCGACTGGATCCAAGCGGTGATCCCAAAACTTCTAGCTACATTTTTGTGATTTTTTTTGCAACTCAAATGTGAATTTTGAGTTTTTACCGAATTGATAATTAACTTGTCTTGTACAAACTGTATTTTTTAAATAATCGTCGGTTTTTTTCGATAAAACGATCTTTTGAGTCAAGTCTCGATGATTTTTTTGGAAAATTCCAGCTTCTCAATTTGATAGAATTGCATATCGATTGCTCGAAAAATCGATTTTTACCGATATTTTCCATTAACAGTTCGGTGCGTCATCCTGCACGTAAATGTATTTCAACATCTTCACCTGAAATTATAATAAAAATTGACAATCGATATTTTTCATCCGTGGGATCGAGTTGTTGTGGCGGCTAGTGTTTTGTCTGTATACCCAGTGAGTCGGTGTTCAAATCCCTGCGATGGCAGAAACTTTTCAGAGGTTCCTGATCCCTGCTTGACCCAGCGCTTTGGGGAGGGCACTTGGAGTGTTTCACATCGTCCACCGTCGGGGGGACGTCATGCCGTTGTCCCCTTTTTTCCTGAGATCTCTCTCTACTCTTCCTTCCATACCCTTCCCTGACGGCGCAAATGACCTCAGCTGTCGGTGACCTCATCCAATTACCCCACCATTTTTTGCCGATTTTCAAATAAATAAAATTTCTTTTCACTTAGAGGAAGTGGTTCGTTGGTGACATAAAATGACTGGTTTCCCAGTCATTTCGTATGCTTGTATTTTTTCAGTATTTTATACTGTGGAGACGGCGATAAAGGAATATGAAATAAATGGAGGCTGTTTAAAAACTTCAAAAAAATTAAAGAGATCACCAAAGATGAATCGATTGAAGATCAATTAGTTCTGTATTCTCTTAACCACGCCGAACGTTATTTGACTTATGTCTTATAAAGTATGCAGATTCATCATAAGTTGCCAACGGACTGGGATGTGTACTGAGATTCCTTTAGCGTCGCCACAATGCCGTCGCCGTTGTTACACTATTAAAAGTGTATTTTCTCTTTTTTGGGGAACTACGTCAAAAAATATGTACCTATCAAAAATGGTAATTTCAAATCGTTAGTCCGTAGGAGATATCGTTAATTTAGTATTATTTATTAAAACCTACGAAATGGTAATAGCGCTAAAAGACACGATCTTCATGTTTATCGATATGTGACGTAATCACAACGCAGAGTTAGGTCTTTGGCATTTATATGTTTACTAGCTGACCCGGCGAACTTCGTACCTCCTAACATTCAATGAACTTATAGTTTCGTTGCACCATTTATAAATAAAGAGCGGCTGTATCGTTTTAATCATATTTAATTTATTATAAATTAAATGAGAAAATATTGATGAAATAAAAACTATACGCATTCAGCTGTTGGCTATTTGTGTTATTAACCGTAAAAAAATGTTTTTAGGTCTAAGTCCGCAACGTAAACTTGGCTCGTTCACGGGGCAGGTTAACGCAACGCCAGACCGACGCTTGACTGATGCTCAAAATAGTGTAAGAAAAGCCCCTATGAAGCAGCATTCGTATCAAATGGCTTTAGGCGCGCCAGTTATAGTATCTCTGTTTGGAAAAAATGCACTGCGTAAACGTGCTGCATGCGTAAACGCACCACAGTGTGCCCTACACATTCGGGTTTAATGTCTTGCGTCAAGCGCCTTCTGATAAACAACAGTTTTTGTTTTGTTATCAGGCGCAATATAAAGCGAATGAAGCTAAATAAAAATAGCGAAGCGAAGCAGGGACGTGGCGAGGGGGGTTTTTGGGGGTTAAAACCCCCCCAAAGGCTCAGAAAATCTTTTTATAAAACATTTGGTTATTAATATTAGGGGGACGGATGAGTCACAAAATATTTAACTGTTCACACAGCCGCAAAACCTACCATTTTGAACCTTTTATCATAAAAAATGTCTGGGGAGGGCCCCCCACACCTCTCGCTTACCTTGGTGAGCTTTCTATACCCTACAGACCCGCCAGTATTAGCTGCGCCTATCCTTAATTCCTAGCTGCGCCCTTGAAGCGAAGGAAGAAATACAGCGGATGGTTTACCGACTCTTAAACATACCACATATTATTTACCATGAGAAAATCATGGGTTTTCACTGACACATGAGAACAAACATCACAAAAACTGAAAGACTGACCATGCGATTTGTTAATCATTATCACGAATGTAACACGAATTGGAAATTGAATACGTTTAAGCTCAAAAGGGCATATAAGTTGGGATCATGGAATCTTCGGATTGAGAACTTCCTCATCTTTGAATTTTCCTTTGAGTATAGTGGCGTGAATCACTTTCATTATCAGTTTTTTTAATAATCAAACACGTTCCGTTGGATAGTTTTGGTTTGTTTAGGTTTTGGAAGATCATGAACACAGAGCCTACCTTTAGCTGTAAATCGTGCCGCGGTAAGCCAGGTGCGGCCAAGGACTTTAAATATTCAGATAGATAGTTGGTGACTTCATCTTCGTTTATTACAAAGTTAAAATATTTGAATTCAAGCAGAGTACACGGACATTACTGATACTCAACAATTGCTTGGAGATTTGTTTACACACACGGTAGTAATGTGTTTTTTGACAACTCAATTTGAGCTGAGCTTACCTCTAATTCAATTATTTTAATACTATTTTAATATTACTTTAATATTTTTAACATGTTTGAACATTTAATTTTTTTTAATATTGTTAAAAAGATCAGTCAATACATTAGTAAAAACGAAAAAAAATCTTATTTTTTTGACCGTCTTAACAATCAACTCCTAAACACACATCTCTAAGATATAGTTGAATTTTTTTGTGAACTTTTCCTATTTTTTTAATGTCCTATATGTTATCCGGAGCTGAGACGAATCCAAAGAGCCTAATTTCACTAAAATCGGTGCAGCCGTTCTCGAGTTATAAGTGTTCTAACAAACACGGTTTCGACTTTCTTTTATATATATAGATTTATGTTGCTTGGTTACTAGCGATCCTCAGTTCTCCCTGGAATTCTCAAAGAATTGTTTATTTAGACTATTCGATCAAACCTTGATGGAGTAAAAGAATAAGGAAATACCACACGCTCCCAGGGGCTCCATTACTCCTTCTGGGATTTGCTGCAGAGATTTTCCTGAACATGTTTTGGAATGGATGCGAGGGAAATCGTGTTGGTCCTTTCCTTTGGTCGCACACAGCGCTCAGACTGACGGTCACCAAAATATTCGTCCCTCGTCGAGTCTATTAGTGGCCGAAGAGCGGGGAGTGAAGACAGATGTCACTCCTGCCCAGGATGGCCCAAATGGCCTCCCTCTGCCTTGCGACAGGTAATGATTCGCTTACGGGCTGTCACCAACCGGCCGTATATGAGGATCAATACTGTGATTATACGTACAGCGATTATAGATAGAGTGAAAGGGATACCGAGTCCAAGACAAAATCTAAGTTTCCCAGCGATTTAGAATGGCGCTGCAAAATTAATAATAGCGTTTTGCGCACGACTATTGGGACGAGTCATTACGAATTTAAGTCCCCTCTTGTTACAATAACATCTTAGCTTTCACTTACTTTCAATCCTGCAAATAATGTATTAATTGTGTAGCTGATTTTTTTCTACATATTATGGCATATTTATTATGTTTTTATACGACGGAATCAAAAGGCTATTTAACAAAATCACTAAATTTTCTCTCGTAAATATACTTATTTGTCAATTGTTTTGAGAAAACAGATTTTATCTGTTTTGCCAAATGTTTCAAGCATGTTAAATACTATTTTCAACCATTTTTAAGATAATTTTCCGTTAAAAAATTGCATAGAATAGCTGCATGTACCAAGGATGGAATTCGCCATGAAAAAATCATTTGAATTATCCGGTATTCGAACCCAGATCTCCTGATTGCCGATCATATGTGCTGCCAGTTTCGACTTCAAGCCTTGCCGTATTTATTTAAGGTTAGAGAGATAACTTTTATTGAAGATTAGTTTGCGGTAATATTTTAGACTACCAAGAACATAGCCTCGACACATTGATAAAATAGAGTTATGAAATACTAGAAAAATAATCAGTAAAAATCGTTAAACTATGTTGAAATGTATGCACTTTAGAGTAACCGGCAAACGGGAGATACGGGATCGAATCCTCACTAAGCCAAGTGATTTTTTTCATGGCGAATTTCATCCCTGGTGGATATAACTATGCACTCGTTTATGTGACCACGTACGAAGGCACTTGCTTCGGTCCTTGATTTGCAAAGCGTTGTTATTGGTGGACCCCACTTCAAAGTAAGCGCTTACTTCGGGGAATTTTACGACGAATCTGAAATAATACTGGAGATTTCACTTAACTCTCGCGTTTTACCTCTTTTATGTTACTCCTGATAATCGATAAAATTTTAAACAATAATGTTACCTTTATTTGCACCACTTTGCATCTTCTCCCCTCAAAATCAATTTTCCACTACATCTATATTATGCAATGTCCTTCCAAACTGTGTGCAATAGCTTTTTCTGTGGGCGTCACTTAATTTCTTGTGACAATTTTGGCGATTTTTCAAAATGTGTATTTTCAAATTAAATATGATAATCTGTATAATTTTGACTGATTAAGGCGTTATTTAGTGGAATTTCGGCGTGTTAAAATGAAAGATAGGAGCTCTTTTCCTCAATAATTTAATTCTTACGACGCATTTCGGCAAATCATCATCTGGTCATATGGACCCCCCCCCCCCCCGGGTTTTCCCGTATCTCTTTAGTTTATGTTTGCTCGCTGTCTCCCCACTCGACGCCTGTCTCCCACCCCTTCCTCAAACTTATCAAATCCTCCCCATCCCTTCCCCAAATGTGATTTTCTTATGTACCACAGTGTCTCGTGATGGTATAGTGAGCCGAAACGCGTCGTACACATTCGATTATCGTGCAAAAGTGCAACTCCCTTTCATTCCAATATGCAAAACTGTTGTTGATTGAGTTGGCGTTGTTTGTTCAAAAAACATTGCTTCCTTGATCATTTTTTATTTAGACTAGTTCACAATAGTATTTGAGACTACCAAGTGAGTAGTCTAAAAATACATAGAAAAAGTAGAGCTATAAAATACTGGAGTTTTAAGTACTACAATTCGTTAAAGTATACATGCGTCGTAGAGTAATAATTAGCAGAGGGCATGTGTGTAGTTATCATCCTTTTCGGTAAACACGCGTACCAACCCATCATATGGATCACTTGACGTGGGAAATTCAAACATCTATGAGCTTCCAAGAAGCCACAACCGGTTGAGAGCCTCAAACCTGCGATAAAGCCGCGCAAAGCGGTGTTTGTAATATTTCTAGCGCAGGTTTGAGGCTCTCAACCGGTTGTGGCTTGTTGGAAGTCCTTTCTCCCTCGCGTTGCCATCCTTGATGGACCGCGAGGGCCTAACACTTAGTACCATGAGCCTCGGTATCATTGCTATGTGAATTGAAGAACCTGGGTAGAGTAGTGGTCTGCGCAGTGACCCGGAAAGCCAAACGTCCGTGGTTCGATTGCCGGTCCTGGGGAATTTTTTTTCATGGCAAGTCTTCTATATTTCACCGCCGTTTACGCGGCTGGTTTAGAAATATTACACAGTTGTACACTGTTTTGTTCGGGAAAAATTCCGTGGTATTTTACGAGACCCCCCCACGTGCGAGTGACTGATATATTTCGCTCGATCCCAAATCTGAAAGACTCACGTAACTAAAGTGTTCACTTATTACGTGAGTCTCTAGACACACACTTTAATTTAGGTTCGAAGATTTTTGCGGCGTTGATTAGATGATCTTTCCATTCTATTCGGGTTTTTCACCGCGTTTGTTGTTTTTTAATTACAACGGTTTCGCTGGCGTTGCAGTCAGCGACTTCAGGTCGAAGGTATGTGAAAATATTGGAAAATTTTCCTGCTCCACAAATCTTCTATTCAACATGCTACTGCTGTAGCCATTCCTTACCAGCACTTCAATGAGATGCTTCTTCTCCGCAGATAAGTGCTGGTAAGGAATGGCTACAGCAGTAGCATGTTGAATAGAAGATTTGTGGAGCAGAGGAACAAAGACGCAGCCCCAAAAAGGACCTCTGAGGAAGAGAGCCGGCCGGAGCCAGAAGCATACGCCACAATTCCCTTTGTGGCGGGCACATCATAAAAGATTGCCAGAATGCTTAGAAAACACAACGTAATAACACGTTTCAATTGCGTGACAAATATATCAGACATGCTATCCGGAGCGAAGGACAAACTCCCAATGGACCTTTATGAGGGAATATATCGAGTGCCTTGTTCATGTGGTAAATATTACATTGGCGAGACCTGCATATCAATGAAAGTCCGATTGCAGGAACATCGAAGGGCTCCCAAAAACAAGCAACACCAACTCTCAGCCATATCTGAGCATGCTTGGAGTGAACCTGGACATAACATCCTCTTTGAAGACGCCAGGATAATAGCTAAAGAGAATAAATACTTCCCTCGCCTGATCAGAGAAGCTATTGAGATAGCGAAAACGCCCGCGAATTTCAACAGGGATCAAGGCTACAGCCTGCATATTGCATGGAAGAGGATTCTCCGATCACCAACAATGAGAGATGGACAACCGGCCAATGAGAGAGCAGCAGCGGATCAGCAACCACCGCCGCCTATATAAGGCGGAAAATTTTATGCCTATAAAAGGTGGAAAAAATTTTCCAATTTTTTCACATACCTTCGACCTGAAGACGCTGACTGTAACGCCAGCGAATCCGTTGTCATTAAAAAACAACAAACGCGGTGAAAAACCCGAATAGAATGGAAAGATCACACACTTTAATTGTATACACTCTGATGAAAATAACAAATCTCCAATGATGATCAAAAGGAAAAAAACCTGTCGTATTCTTGTCATTCGAATGTTTTATTTTCTAACGAATACATTACACTGTCTAATGTTTTCGACTTCATAAATTCAATAGTGTCATGCGAAACATGATGGAACTCCTTCGAGATAGTTAAGAATGACGCGTCGAGAATGGTAGTAATGTCAGCAATCACCAGGTGGCAAAGCCAAGAAGCCTTTCCGATAGACGCCGCTGTACTCCGGGGAAACAATAGAGAATAATTCACTCAGAGTGAATTTTATTTTTCCTAGAAATTTTTCTGGGCTTTCTAGTTCCGCAATTCGAGGCTATGATCGCCCTGCGAATTGGAAATCACAAATGGTATATCAAAGAATATCTGTATCAAAGAGATGGCGGGTTTGATAATACCGTTCGCGGTGGAAGGGTTGCTTTGTGGCCAATGTTGGGCTTCGAATGCAACTGGAAGCCAAATAAAAGCGCGATGCCTTCATTAGATAATGCGATATTAGAGTGATGACATTTCGTGCTCATTGAGAATAGAATTTAAAAATAACCCCCTTTTTTCCTACGGTTAATCTCTGTATAGTGCTGGGTTTTAATCAGCTGGTGACCATCAAATAAAGTGGATTCTGTGATTTTAAATTGAGTTAATTTTAAAACCCCTTTGGTTTTGTTGATTTTATTATTATACACCAATGAGTACAGTGAATTATTAACATAACTCTGACTAAATTGCATAAAAATGATAGTTTTTTCAAAGCAACGTGGCAGAGTTCGTTAGTTTAAATTAGTAGTTGCACATTCAACCAATTAACTCGAGCTATAAACTTTTCATTATGAAACACAATTGTAATGCTCTGCACTCAATTTAGCCTATCCGGGTTCTGTGAGCTCATTTTCAGCGCCATTCCCAAGGTGTCGTAGACATCTGATATCCTTGCAAAAATTCTGGATGCCCGAGTTATGAATATTATATCGCTGTAACTACTCAAATGACTGTAATGAAATAAACTGGAAATCGAAGGTAATTCGTTTCTGCATTTCATCGACACCTTCACTAACTCATCCTTCATCATCACAATCCCTGCTGAACAATCCAGATATTCGTTCAACGCTGCTCTCCACTCAATTCTCCTATCAGCTAAGCTTTTCACACCCACGTATTTCTTGATGACTGCTAATTTTCACTCCAAACATGCTCTGCGTGAGGCGGGCTATAAAATTGATTTCGAAAAAGCGAAGATAGTGGCAAAAGAGAGTCGCTACTACCCAAGGCAAATCAGGGAAGCGATTGAAATTCACAAAACAAAAAATATTAACAGGGACAACGGCTACCCAATCAGCAACGTGTGGAAGAGAGTGCTGACCAATCAGCGCACAGGAGGAGATCGGCCAGTGCTATATAAGACGGCAAAAAAAGAAAACTTCTCACCTTCGACCTTAAAACGAAAGCAGGATGGTTTTCGAAACTGTTGTCAACCATAAACGACAGACGCGGCTGGAGAACCCGGAAATTAGCAGTCATCGCGAACAACGCCGCGGAAACCTACGCACGAATTTCTCTACGCATTTCTTCTCTTTCACATCCTTCTTTACCTGTTCCACGTATTTCATTCGAGATCTTCCTTTCCCGTTCTTGCCATCCACTTTTCCCTCGACGATTGTCTTCATCAGGCCATCATGTCTCAAGATGTGGCCCATAAGGTTGTAATGTCTTCTTATCAATGTTTTCATTAGGCTCCTCTTCTCTCCTACTCTTCTTAGGACTCCCTAATTATTAGCTCGGTCGATCCATTTGATCCTCATCATACTTACGCAGCACCACGTTTCAAAAGCTGTCCTGCTGTCATTATTAATTAATAAGCATTATTTTCCGTTTCAACTGTTCAGCGTAACGTAGGCCGAAAAGTGACGGAAATTATCCATAATTTTACATTTAAATCATAATGCACATCTGTATCATAATGTGGAACTAAAAATGAATATTTTTCGTGATCGAAGTTGCCCTCTGTGGGAAGATGCCCCTACAGCGTACAATGTTACTGGCTATATAGTAGTCTACTTATATAATAGTCTCATATCAGTAGTTAATTCCCCGCAAATTCGGCTCCCAAAGGCAAAATTTGAATCTATGTCGCATGCACCCAGACGTTTTTGTATGGTATTTGTTCCTATTGCCTAACCTCAATACTTGTTGAGTATTCTCACGTATTGTGACGCAGTCACGTGTGTCACTCCAGTCTTCTTTAATATAATTCTGAAAGTTATGCTCATCATTCGTTATTGCCAAACGGGCTTCATTGAGTGATATCTTGTCCATTAGTGCTTGTCTCTTAAGTGAATTATCGCAAAATTTTAAAGTTTAGAGCTCGGGAGACAGTGGTTAATATTATTGAGTTAAAAAAATTGGATTTATACACTTATATGGTTAGACAACTTTTCTCCTAGGGGATAATTTGATCCCGAAAAGAAGACATTTGTCGGCGCACTCCAACGCTTCTTCGTTTTCTGGAAAAAAAATTTTAATGCAATAGCATAATGGAAGGCTGTAAATCATTGTAAGCGGACCTTGCTAGTGCAAATCAACGTCAAAGATTCGAGTTTGATCAAATTGTCAGGGAACCTGCACATTAGGTGCCTGGCTGGACTCGGGCAAGACCCTGAATAATGGTGGAATACAGTTTGGTGGTAGGTACTCTCGTCCGTTGCTATGTTACGGCATGACCTCAATTTCTCGTTTTGCATGGAAACGCAGTACCACTCACTGTCACGTGTCTAGGTACCTACTCGTCTTCTTCGCGATCTTTGAATCTGAGGAGTCAAAAATAAAAATGCGTTCCTGTCAGTCAGTCATATGGTATCGGTTTTGTATTTATCTCTCTTATTTTTGATCTGGAGACATGATGTTTGATGCATTTAATCTGGATTCTCACTCTGAATGTTTTGGTTGAAGTTTTGTAATTTTAGGAGTTAATGGCGCTGAGAGATATGCAAACAACGCATTTTCTACTATGGTAGGCACAATTATCAAGCCATTTCTTTTCTTTGCTGTTGAATAGTTGGCGCAGAAAACTTAAGCCGAGGCTAAGGAAAGGCATACAGGATTGAAGACTGCTTTCAATGCATACAGCTGTATTACTACATTATAAATGGCTCTGCTGGATAATAATTTTAGGCCATGTCATAATTCCTGATATAACTCTCCAAATTATATACATAGTGTCGAAATGATAAGTTGTTGTCCTTTTCTTACTGAATGGACCAAATTGGAGGCAAAAATTAATATTAAATATATTTTTTGTAATTGGTGATAAAAAGATAAATCTAACTCCCGTTACTTAAATATTTGAAACTTCATCGTCCTATTTTCCGCATTCCACCCTATAAATGGCGATAAATGTCTCGCCGACCAAGAGCCTTCAAGATATTTGCGTTAAGTATACTCAAGTTTGCTTCGATTCATTATGTTGGGCCCGCTATTTCTGCAGCAGATTTCTATATTTTTAGAGCGTTCGAAAGTTTAAAGCGAATTCTTTTGAAAACCGTGTCATTTTTAGCATTGTAGATTATTTCTTTATGATAATTAACAATAACTGATTAAGGCTTTCGCGGACGATTGATTACAAATGAGTGCATTTTATGGGTGTTTTCCGCGTATTTTTGTATCGCTTTCGCTGACATTTCCTCTCGCGTGCTTTTTACGCTTCTTCAGAGTGTAACGTTTATGTTATTGGATGAAGTCTTCTATCGAGATTCCCATAGCTTGTTTTGTCACAAAATTTTCAACAGACAACTTGTGCATCGTCATTAGGTTGAATGAATATTTAAAAAAATAAGTTTCACTGGACAAATATTTTAAGATGCACTAAAAACGGAGACAAAAAATATCAGATTACTGCATATCGTCCGGAAGGATCTAGTTATGTCGGATTAATGTTGTTTTATGGTTCTTCCTGTTTCGCCAATATAACTGCAGTTTCATTGCAGGCGTTGTTACAATTAACTTAACGGCCGTAGTCCTGTTTGGGAGCGCGGCTTGGGTGTTAAGAGCAGCACGGAAGTAAAGAGTGGAAGCACTCGAAATGTGGTGCTGCCGAAGAATGATAATCGTAAAGAGCACCTCCCGAGTATACAATAGGGTAGTGCTGAGGATAGTGGGAGAAAAGAGAAGTCTTATAGAAATCATAATCGTAAGAAGAAAACGGAACATCTTTATCGGCCACGCTATGAGGATTGATAGCCTGATGAAAAACATTTGTAGAAGGATAGGTAGTAGAGAAGACGGACCCGAATGAGTTACATAGGATAGATAACAAAGGGTTTTTAAGAGATGAAATACGTTGCCATGGAAAGGCTAAGGAGAGAGGAATAGAGAGAGAAATGAAAAGGAGAGAGGAATGGAGAGCTGCGTTAAACGGCTGCGAATGGGTTTTACATGTGACGTGGTAAACTCCCTCAGTGTGTAATTTATTCCGGCATTTCAACCCAAATTCATATATATCTACATAATATCCCGCAAGCCGCCTAAAAGGCGTGTGGTAGGGGGTGTCAGGACACCAGCCGTTTACAAATAAAAATGAAGTGCTCTAACGAAGTTGGGACTAGCGTTTATTTAAGTCCTTTATAGTTCGGGGGAAAAACAAATTCCCATATTTAATCGTTCGGTAAAATATCTCTTTTAATTTATCATTTCCGTCGGACTTGGAAATATAGTGTGGCTCTAATATTATGTTCTCCGTGTCGCTCTAATGGATATCTATTCTCAATTGTTCAATCAATCTAAGCCTAGCGCGCAGCCTCCAAGTCTCCAGCGGCTCCCAGCCTAATTCGCTTAACATCTGAGAAACGCTGTCTGTACGCCCGTAGCGATTTCTGACGAACCGCGCAGCCTTCCCTTGTATTTTGTACAGTTCGCGGATTAAGTCTTTCAGTTGTATTGTATAAATTGGGTAATTGTTACCCTAATGAATCTTCCTCCACCTTAGGACGAACTTAAGTAAAGTATTAATCATTAATTAAATTTTTAATAAGTAAAGTAATTCACCCTATGAAGATGTTTATTTAAAATATTTTCTGTTCGTTCGTGATGCTCGTGGTGCCATTGCTCTTTGTGAGCTTGGTAAATTGGTTTGAACCCGTTGCATTTTATACGCATCCACTCCAGGCCTGGTAGAATAAAATCATCTCTCTCATGAAAATGCAAATTGCTCCTCCTTGATACGTAAACTACTTTGATGCTTCAATTACGAGTTGCATCCGAGGTTTCTCGCTATCTCTCTCCCTGTCCATTTTGTTTCTGGCCGAATGACTTATTGCGTCGAAGCTCAGAAATAATTACTTCGTTTTCAGGGACCCAATTAGAGAATGATTTCGAAATTTCGCGAACGCTGCGGAGAGCATTATTAAAGCCGTAAGCGCGAGGCGGGTTGCTCACTCGGCGTCGGGAGAGGCCTTTGCTGTGGCTCGATGTTCGGTCTGCGAGATAGGCGCCAGAGAACCCTAAATTCCCCTCACGCCCTGTGACGTCAGTCATTGGAGAAGAGAATCACTGCATCCCAGATAGATTGGGCTTTCAAAGGCTGGCGTGAAGATCAGTGAGATTACATCTTATTTCCTTTGCCATCATCGTATCCTGTGTAATAAGAACTGGCGTAACAATTTATATCATATAAGCCGTCGACCTTAATGTATTCTTTTTTTTACTTCCATCATCACCCAAATTATTCTCCGTTAAAACTTAAATCCTTTTCCTCTCCATAAAATAGTAAATATCGATAAAGACTTCCGAGAGAATTGTTAAATAAATTGCAGTGGTGAGGATGTGTACTTCGCAGAAAAATTTTATTTAGAAAAATAAAGGTCCCGAGAAGGATTCTCTTTTCACGCTCATTTTTACAAATATGGGAAGAATAATGTACACACATTAACTGAGAATAATCAAAAAGAGGACTAAGATATTAATATGCAGCAATAGGTAGGATACCAGGATAAGCATTAAACTAGGAAAACAAAAGCTCGATGAAGTGAAAGAGTTTTGTTACCGAGGAATGCCAATAACCAGCGGTGGAAGAAGAAAGATAAAAATTGTCTGTGGAATGACGCTGGCGGGGAGCGCATTATACATAAAGAAGAATCTACCTACAGCTGGAAAAACAAGCATAAAAGGGAGGAAACAATTCATTAGATGCTACATACATATGGAGCATGTTTCTCTATGGGATCGAGGCTTGGAGGTTGACAGGTGCGGAGAAGTCGAGAGTGGAAGCATTCGAAATGTGGTGCTACCGAAGAATGATAAGGATAAAATGGATCCGCCGTGCAAGTAACGAGGGAGTGCTAAGAAGAGTGGGAGAAAAGAGAAGTCTTCTAAAAACGTTAGAGAGGAGACGGGACAACTTAGTTGGCCACATTATGAGACATGATGGCTTGATGAAAATAATCGTAGAAAAACAGATGGAAGGGAACAAGATCAAGGGACTTTCGCAAATAGGTTCCATAGGACAGATTATGAAGTATCTAAAAGAGAAGTAATGCCTCGCTATGAAAAGGTTGGTAGATAGGAGAGAGGAAAGGAGAGCTGCGTCGATCCAATCTTAGAATTGTTGACTATGATCATGAATGTATAGTAATGGTTTTTTCATTAATTTCCGTGGAGAAAACGTCCTCTAGACTGAAAATCTATCGACTGCCCTCAAGCTTCCCTTTGCATTGCCATGTATGATGAATAAATAATAATTTGTTGTTGACCTTACGTTCGACGCAGGAAATTTAATCCCCGAATTGAATAAAATTCAGGGGAAAGATGTGCTATTCGTCAGGAACTGTTACGAGGAATGTGAGCGCGTTATTCAGCTTTTGAACGGACTATGCTGTGAGCCGACAGAGACTCTAAGGCTACGTGATTGGCTTGGTCAATTAAAAATAGATATCTTTCAGAGCGACGCAGAGAACATCATCTCAGAACCTGTCACTTCTAGGTCCAACAGAAACGATAAAGTAAGAGCGATCTATTGCCGAACGGAAAGGCCTAGCAATTCGTTTTTCTACGTACACACCCCGCAAGCAGCCGTTGTAGGCGTGTGGCAGGGGAGGCGTGAATGCTTGGTGGGCCTCAATAATTGCATACTCCATTTATTTTAGGTTTGTAGACAGCTGGTGTCCTCACGCCCGCACGGGGCAAGTTTTCTCTAATTTTTCTTCTTTTGCTTTACAAATTATTGTAATTATATTTTTTATGCAGTTGTAATGAATTGCATCTCGAGCGCTTTAAATATACGAGGGTTGTTTATTTTTGATCTTCGATCGCCTATAAAAAATACCATACAAGCGACGGGCGGTTACTGCGCAGGTAGGGCAATTGCGCGTCCTCCGTACCACACGCTCAAGTAATATCTGAGCGTAGGTTTATCTGTTAGTTTAAGGTTAGTAGCAATCACATTTACTACACTGCCTCGATGGATTCTCCCGCCAAACGTGCACTGCGGAGCGACAGCCAGAAAACTCGCCGAATGGCTTCGGCATTTACACCTTAATGCCGATAAAAGAGAATTTTTTTACACACTAAGGCTAGAGTGTGAAACCTTACGTCCATTCCCATTCAAAACAAAAGAAGCGACATGCTGACTTCTGGAAGCGTTGTGATCCATGACAACGACCGTCATCTCAGCGCCGATGCAGCCCAACTGCTGCTTGAGCAATCTCAATGGAGCATTCTCGATCACCCGCCGTGCAATGTCCGCATAAAGCCGTGTAACTTCTATATTTACGCTGAAATGAAAAAGTGGCTAGGAGGGAAGTGTTTTCAATCGGGCGATGAGCTCCAGGGAAAAATTCGTAGAAAGCCATTGGCGCCAACATCCCATGAAAAAGGTATAGTGAAGCTTGTCCACAGGCAATCATATCGAAAGGATACCACAAGTGTGTTCAACATTTTGCAATGAAATAATTTTGAATGGATCACTTCGTCTTCTATTCATGGCCCATCGGAAGTTGAAATAAACGACCCTCGTAGTTACTCTTTTAAAATTTTCTTACGTCGAGAAAAGTGGAGGGTTAAAACGAAAGATGACGTTGGAGTGACGATGATGACCTTTTTCCTTTGGGAAAATAGTCTTGAGACTCGTAGGGAGCTCCGATGCGATATGTATGGAGTACCCTTTTTTAGGTGCGAGGCGCAATTCGAAAATACACTTCTATTGAATTCCTTCGAAATGGAAAAGGATGCCGTCGTTATGAGCTGTGCACAGAATAGGAACCGTTCGTGTCGACTGCTTGTCCTAGGCGACAAAGAGGCGCTTCCTGCATATATGTCTATCGTTCTATACGGAGACATTTCTTCACACATCACCCAGCTATTGCGAGGTTTCTGCGAAATATAAGCTTTCGAAAATAGGGTTGTTCACCATATTTTTTTATTTAAGAAATCGAAAGATCGTGCTTCAGAGAGAGCAATGACAATAATATTATGCTATTATCTTCATTGTACACGTTTAGAGAAGGCTTTAAACAGTGACAAATTTTACGTTACGCCAAAAAGCCCTACTTCCATCTTGAATTGATGTGTGACGTCATAAGCCTGTAGATCCCCTACTGCAGTGTTGTTTAAGTGGCTCAGCAGGGTCATTCCACTTTTTTAAAGATCTCCAGCGTCTGCCGCCAGATCAGTGTTTAAAGAAAATCCAAATTTATCCTTTAATAAGAGTAATAATAAGCTCAATTACCCTTACTTGTACATATTTATTGCTCATCATATCACAAATAGCACAAAAACGCACATATTTCACGAGCTGTATTTTTGATACTTATAATCAGTATATTCCGAATCAACTGATTCAATGAAAAACTTGGCTCACAATAAATATAAAACACTATTATGTAACACTAATAAAACATGATAATCGGTTTTCCAATCACTCTGCACACACTAAAAGAATTTGCACTCCTTGAAGTTCGAAAGGATTCTCCACACCTCACTTCCCACTCATCAATAACGACTTAGAATCAGTTTACGTTATTTCACATTGACGTTGCGAAGACAATGAAATGAATAGGCTGAAACAAATTATTAAACTAGCTAAACCAGTTTTTGTAACATCAAAAAACTTCGAATTTCACTTTCACTCTTCCCGTAACCAAAATATGACCAAAACAAAAACAAACAACAGCGCAACGAAATTCGTGAAATGTAAACACTGGCGAATGCTCGAAATGATTTGGCAATAGGTAATAAAATCAAACAGAACTTAGAAGCGAACAAACGAATGAAAATTAATATGCGTTCGATGTATCCCTAAAGTACAACTAGCTCAAATATGAATCATATCCCCTTCGCAATAGTTAGATACCTTCGATCGAAATGTATAGGGTTGATTGAACCAGCATGGAAGAAATAAATAATTTCGTCGAAGATGTTACATTCACAACTCACTTCACTTGTCCCTTCACTCTTTACTTCATCGTCTATATGCAATCATTCACTTAGGGGTACATTAAGGGCACAAATTGTGTTCACTTGCACTAGAGGCACAATGAAAGTTCACTGCACGTAGTTTCCTAGCAAATGCAGCTATACAAAACTTTCAATTCCTGTCAACGCTACATACGTTGCCTGCCTAACTTGAAGAATGGATTTTATGTCGCCTTGATCCATCCGGAAGTTTCATGCACAACATAGGCCATTTCAAAATAAGGAATAACCTTGGTCAATGTCCAGTCGGCATGCAGAGTGCTCAGCTTGGCATCGAGGGTCCAGGCCAGCCAGGCCAGGCGTACAGGCTTTCTACGTCATCACCTCTATTTCAAGATGGCGGACCGTTTTTGGCGGCGTTGAAATTGTTCGAATTTTGATTGCTAATAATTCCACCATTACTTTTTCAACGCATCTGTAATTAATCCCAATCAAAATGAAATTACATCAGAAGTGATATCCATTCGTTTTTTGAGACCGTTCTGATAGGCTTGAACAACCCTAGACCAAGTATGGAAGAATGTATGATTCGTGCTCCTAGATCTCGTGTTGATTGCTGCGTTTTTGTGAAATAATTGTCTTTGCCGTTCTCCCAAACTCGAAACCTGATCTTATTAAAAGGATTCTAAGAATGAAAGGGAATGAGAAAGTTTGCACAAAAAATAAATCGTCCCCATTTACTCACATTCATTCATCGTCCTAGTCTGACATGTTCTTATTTATTTATTTATTTCCATTACCCCATAAACAGCACATTTACGGCCTTTACAATGGGGAATTAACAATTAACAATGAAGAACATTCACACACGCCCATGCCCTAGGTATGGGTAACTTACCCAGGCGGGACTCGAACCCGCGACCTTCGGTTTGGCAGGCGAGGACTTTACCCTGCCGACACCAAGAGCGGCCTTCTTGAAATAATAAAATGCATATGAGGCTGCTATATTTTCACAAGTCGGTGGAACCCTTGGAGTTTCGGCTCATTGTATCGCTCGGTCATTGAGGGAAAAGAATCGCTCAAAGGAATGTAAACAAAAACGATCCGCGCGAGACCAAAGCTACGTATCAACAGGAGATCGAATATGCAGTTTGGAGATTCATCTCAAAACTGTGTCCTCTGGAGAATTATTCCTGAAAATGACGCCTCTATTAATATTCTGAGACCAAAGACCCAAGAACAGTCTCAGGAGAACGAAATGTTTCGAGTTATGACACTTAGGATTACGCGTGGTATCACTTCACATTTTGACCTTTAGAGGCCGAACTAGTGGTAGATCACCTGCTTTACCAAATATTATCCCTTTTTAATGCCTCGAAAGAGGGAAATAATTCCCATGAGGCCAGACTCGCTGCCAAACAACTTGGATGGGTTGCCTTAACTCGAAATATGCTGATCATTCTCACCCATCGCAAAGCCACAGATTTTTTAGGTAAATTTTTAACTCCGTATGTGTAACGCATATCAGCTTTCTTTATCAATGAAATGGGCTTATTTGCAGTGAAGTTTTCCCAATTGGTGTTTTTATCTTCAAAATCGCAAAATGTTAAACTTTAAGACTCGGGCGGCAGTGGCCAATATTATCCGATTTTGAAACAAAATTCGTATCTTAGACCCTGCAGGCAGCAATGGCCATCATCACCCGGCTGATTTCCCGAGAAGATTTCATCAACAGCATTCGCCGGGAAAGAACCAAATCCTTCCTGATTTGCAAGTTTGTATCTTTCCCGCATGGGAAAATTTTGATTCCGAAAAAGCCATTTTTCGGCACATCTTAATGTTTATTCCGGCTCTCCAATGCTCATTTCAGATTGATTACTCTCTGAGTTTCAAGTGCACTGAGTTTTATTATTGATAGAGTTAATGCTTTAACTCCCCCATTTTGAATTTTTGAATATTCGAAGAAACAATGGCTTCTTCAATTTGAATTCTATTAAAATAATTCTTAACGGTGGTAGTAATTACCTTAATTTTGAATGCTGCATATCAGTAGTCTAACTATTGTAGGATATCGTCGCGTTTAGTTTCATCTTTGAATGTATTTACAAAACATTATTCTGTCATAGTTGTCGTTCCGATAAACGATTTTAATTTCTCCCAGTGAATACTATTGATGAATTCTACTTGGGTTCTCATCCAGGTTAATTCTGTCGTATAAGCCGACGTTTCGGAAGACGTCTTGTCCCCCATCTTCAAGGCCGTGTTACTCTTTGAAAGTCCAATTTCACGCTCAATGCTAATAGTGAAGACTCGTCTTAAATATGGGAGACAAGTCGTCTCTCGAAACGTCGGATTATATGAAAGACTTTGATCAGCCAATAAATTCAAAAGGAATCACGCGGTATTGTCGAGCATGGCAAAATATTTGCAATTATTGACTAGATATATGTCATCTTTTCAAAGTTGAATATCGTTGAAGATCATTATTATGTCTGGCTTTTCCCAATCCACCACTGCAACCAATGTGAACTGATCTATCCTCGTATTCCTGGGGACATCGCAGCATTTCTCCAAGCTCTCTAGACTGACCGCACGTCCGATAGAAAGCGACCGACCCCTCTGGCTGGCTACTCTCCACCGCTAATCCCCTCATTGCCGTCTCCGCATGGGGAAGTTTACGAGTTGAGTTTTGCCATGGACTCCTCCTCACATCTGCCTCCTGTCTCGCCAGCACCCTTCGCAGCTCCACGGAGGCGCACTTCCCTTCGTTTTTTTCTCCTCTCTGATTTAGAAACAGTCATTGATCCAGAATAGATCTGCTTCTTCATTTTTTGGCGCTATTTTCCTGCTAGAGAAACCCAATGCTAACCCTGTTATCTCATCGTCGTCATGGAAATAAACCGATCGGAGGGTCGTCGCGTCGATAGTGTGTGTATGTTCTCTTCGTCGTCGTTTCAGAAGGCCTTCCTTGAACTCTATTGGAAAATGCTCCCTTGCGCTGCGTATTCCAATAGTAGGAAACCTCCCCATCTCAAGAAGATTTAAGATGAGTGGGGAAAGGATGTTGAAAACAGAGTTGGAGTGAAGATTATTGGGTGAACTATGGAGAGGAAGGAAAATAATAGTATTTTAAGATAGAGTGAAAGGGAGTAGGCCTTATATTATGAATTGAAGAGGGAAGTCCTGGTTAGGAGGGGTAACTGCCAGAATACTACTTAAATACACCATGAAGACCCAAATTAATCCTTAGAGTACCTTAACAATTATGTTTCGTTCCTTTCGGCCTACTTTCGTCTATGATATTCGATTCCTAAAGCTGATGGATTTTATGCGATTAATGTCGTTTGGGACCGGGTTCAAAACTGGGAAGTGCTTGACATTTTTCAGAGGCTTCCTGATCCCTGCTTGAGCTCCGTGTGAAGGGCATCAGGAAGTTCAACACTCCGTCCATCGAATGGGACGTTCAGTCGTAATCTTTTTAGCGCCTTCCTTCAAGAGCACGCTTATATCGACGAGACACCGAGTTTCTCTTTTTTCGGCTGCCTTCCATCCCGTACTCTTTACTCAAGACGAAAATGACCATAACTTTCAACCTCATCCTCCATGTGCTGCTCCCTAGCCCTAATTTTCGCCATCCGTCACTGTTAAACTGAAATAAGGAAATACCTGTGTGGTATTTGGATTGCAATGTATGTATGGAGTCAGCACTGCGCCGATTAAGGAATGCTTAGAACTGCGTTTGGAGGGATGTTATGTAAGTGAGGGAGAAAGAGGAAGATAGGAGTATTTATGGATAGAATGAAAGGGAATTGATCGTGTTCTCGATTGGAAGTTCCATTTGGCAGGGTTTGGAATGATTGCCAAATAGTTCATGCAAAGCTACCGGACAATTCGGCTTTAGCGCTCATTTAATAATCTGTCATATAATTAAATTGAACGATTCCTTGCTAGTTACCATTTTATGTTTTTACAACAACGAGCTCCAGTGCATCCAGTCTTTTCCTTCTCTGTAAAACAAAATCAATTTTAAGAATTCTACTTCTTGGTGCCGTTTTTTCTGGAATATTTCGTCCTATATTCATTCCGCCTCCTTCTATTTTCATGGCTTTGGTTGTTTTTAGGATTATGTACAGTTACGGAACACATCCTTGGTCCGTCCTCATGTCATAATGGGAACGCCCTAAGTTTAAGGCGCCCTGGAAAAGACCAGCGAGGAATAAATACCCGGAAGCCGAATGAATTTGTTGACAAGGCGACACCGAAACCCGCAGAATAATCTAGGTGCCAGTCCTCTTATTAGCACAAGAGGCGTTTCTATGCTTGCTTAACCATTGGGCCGACCAACAAGTCAGTTAATGACCCGCATAAACAAGGGGATAAAAAAGCTGGTTTCGGAAATGATTTTTATTCCTAGTAGATTCACGGAATTTCACGTTCATTTCCTGTTTATGTTTACGTGTACTGAGTAGGATATATCTTACGCAGCGGTGTCTTAGAAATTAAAATAAGGACACTTGATTTCTGGGGATTTTTCCACGTATTCGTATAATGTCTGTGGACGTTATATCGCCCTGGTTCCTCAACGTGATGGCTGACACCTTAAAATAGCGGACAGATAATTTTACTAAACGGAGGCCAAAATGGTTTTTTGCACGTTTTTAAATGCTTTCTTCCATTGGTTATCTGTAACAGATGGATGTTCTAAAACATTGAAGATTTTTTAGGAAATAGGTTGAATTTTCTAACGAATTTAGCTTATGATTTTTTTAAGTTTATTTCGATCTACTGTGCTGAACGCTCAAAAGTAGAACACTCATACCAAATGCAATGGTGTGAGGAGATAGTTTCAATGTTAAAATCATGCAAATTTGATTGAAATTAATTCATTGATCACTCGGATTTCGATGACTTATGTCATCTTCAAGTGTGGACACAAATTTTCTTCTCCTTATATCGTCCAAGAATATGAGGCGAGGGTTGATTGGTTGGAGTGGGGAAGGAGGGTTTATTTCCGACTGTCTTGAGGTGGGATGTAAGTATGGGTGGGGATCACATAGCTGTGTCGAGAAATCTTCCATTTGCTGATATTGTCCGTTGGTAGTCGTGGTCTAGCAGCTTTTTCCCTACTTGGCCCTCCCTGGGCCGCTCCGTCAAATCTATTGTTGTGCCATATAACTTGTAAATGAGTCCTAAGACAGGATATTCAAATCCCTCTGAAAGTTGGTCTTAAAAATATCCCCGAGACCACCGGTTTTTCGATTCCCTTATTCAAGCGTCTCAGGGACGGCTAAGATTTTCCGATGACATAGGCGTAATAGCAGAAACAGAGAAGGATTTGGAAAATATTCTGGTGAATATGGGTTGGGTAATGGGTAAATATCAGATGAAAATGAAAACACAAAGAAAACCAAGATATTAGCGTGCAGCAGAAGGGAAGAGGTGAAGACTAAATTTAAAATCGCGCTTTCTTGTTCGAAATTTGCGGGAGAATTTTTGATCGAGGAAAATATTTTTGGCAACATTTCAGATCCAGTCATAATTCTGGACCCCTGCTGTCTCACATCAGTAGAGATCACCAAATTCATATTCATACAATTAATAATGGCCTGCAGTGCATTCCATAGCACGCATTTCTCTCCACGGTCTTTTTATATGACTCGCGAATAGCTTCGATCGACTATTTAGTCTCAGATTTCTGAGGAATTTCTGAGGCCTCGATTACGTGACCGTCTTGCCAGCCCATGTGGAAGGCAATATCCAATGTGCATTTTGGGGATGTAGGTATCCATTCCGAAGGCAACACCTCTCGTACGAACGCACTCTTTTTGAATTCCATCGGGAGTGACAGCAGTGTTTCGTGAGATTTTGCTTGAGCTACGCCCTAAGAAACTACTGCATTTTCCGCACTTTATGATGAAGTATTGGGGTCACTGTTATAGTGTGTATCATGATGCGCCGGATGAATCATCGAGAGGCATTGTTGCGACGCTTCGGAGGAAGGACGGAGATACAGCGACAGAAATGGAGCTTAATTGGTACACGGTAAAGGAGGAACGTCAACAGCAGCACATTCTCAGAAAACCTTTCAGGAGGAAGACCCGGTTGCCGTTTCGAACGAAAAATACGTTTTCAGCGTAGTATTATAACAGGCATCATTCAGAGCGATATTTGGAATAAATTGGAGTCTCTCTTGGTTTCCAAGTTCAACAGAAACGATGAATTAAGAGAGATATTTTGCCGACGATATAATTATTAGGAATTCCTTTTTTTCCGGTCGCGAACATTAAAAAAAAAACTTCATAGGCTGCTAGAGAAATCGTGGCTGCGGGTTAAATTCCTCGCCTGCCTAAGAAGAGGTTGCGGGTTCGAGTCCCGGTCGGGGAGGTTGTCCCAATCCAGGACATGGTGTTCGTACGCGTGTAATTTTTAAATTTGTTCAGCCTCTCGGTGTAAAATGGCCAATATGTGCTGTATTTGGTGGTATGGGAATGAATAAATAAATTCCAACGAGCACCTTATTTTTAATTTTTTGCAAACGGCTGGTTTTCCAAAACGCCGCTTGTTGAGGTGGCTTGTGAATTAATATGTATTAAAAAAAAGTAGATCTTGATGGCTTGAAAAATTTAGCTGTTGATTGGAATGATTCTGAAAACTAAACTTGATTCATGGTGTGAACCAATAGAATCATTCCCCGAGCTTACTCTGATATTCATCTAAATATTAAGCTATCAATCATTTTGGAAAATAATTATATTGAATAAAATATATAATTGAATAAACGTTTTTAAGGTACTCTTACATATTAAAAAAATTCACGCCTCGGGTTTCATAACATAGTTATTTCTTCAGGTCTACTATGTTTTCAAATCCAGGTCGTGCTTTTTCAAATGCCTTAGTGAATCTTATCATGCTTAATCTTTTATTTTCCCTGAAGGAAAGGTTTCACACATTTAAGCCTAAAGTTATGCTAAATTAATCGTGTATTGTTCTTATTTGCTGCCACGGGTAAATTTTCAATCGTTTACCAATATTAATGTTGACTTTATGCCACAGAGTCTCCTTCATTAATATTTGCATGTGTTCGCGTTCAATATTTTGAGTGGTATACTTTCGTCGCATGAGTAAGTTAGGTCGTTTACTCTCAACTTCTGCTTGAGCTCTAGTAAATTTGAAATCGCGAAATTTATTCCCCACTCGAAAAGTTGACGACTTCGTCAGGAATGCGAGGAAAAGGCAAAAAAAAAGGAAAAGTTAGCCTTCCCAAATCATTCGACAGTGTTTTTTTTTTCTCGCGAGTGTTTTTTTTTCCTCCGTTGCTAGGCGGAAAAGTCTCTCCGTGGTTCACTCATTTCGTTCGTATTTCGACATGCTCCCTTTATTCCACCCTTTTCGATCACTTAGACTTCAATCCTCACCACGGGAAGTCGTTAAAAAGTTGCTGTGAAAGTACATTGCATGGCTGCGATTGAAACCGTAAATACGACGTTTAAATAGCATGCTTGATTTGTTCATTGGTACGTATGACGTCACCGAAAGTATGTTTAAAGAGATGAAAGCCAGGCACCTGAGACTACAGAGGAGGGTTTGAAAACCCTAATATTAATTAAATAAGACATTTCAATATTCCCGCTGAATTTATTTCCACACGACACGTTTCTTTGTCCGATAACATTTTCTTAGCACTTGAAAACCTTGTACCAACGAAACTTCATTCGTCATTTTATTTTGTCCACGTTTTTTTTTCATTCCAGCCCAATGTGAGATTCACACAAATTGGCTTGGAAAAAGTTCCACTCGACCGAGAATCGACCCACGACCACCTACCCCGCAATACCATGAACCTCGCGACTATTTCCATGGTAATTCAGGAGCCTGGATACCGTAGTGGTCTGCGTAATGGCACTGAATGGGAACGGTCCGAGGTTCGATTCCACTCCAGAGAAGTTTCTCCAACGGCTATCATTGTAAATGGAAGTAATTAATAAGTAGTAGCCGAGAAAGCTAAACGTCCGTGATTCGATTCCTAGTATTGGCGAAATGAATTTTTTCCCATACTAAGTAATCCGAGATTTTATTTCGTTGGCTAATCAGAATCGACTTGATAATTTTTTTCGCATGTTGCGAGCCTGTAGCCATTTGTAATGCGAGCCATGCTACCAGATAAAGTTATCGAATATGATCTCAAGCGATGTGATATCAAAACTGCGGTGAAGAGGACCACGGTGACGTCTGATGAACACGTGGATATGCGTTGAAATTATTGGGGCATGAAAATATTTTCTCTCAAATCCACCTTTTGTGACATGTGACCCAATTTCCTTCCTATCGATATGAAGCCCTGTGTCACTACCACGTTGCCATAGTTTTGTTTGCTTTTATTTATTTTGATTATTTCACGGCAGTAATTTAAATGTGCGGCACGACATGCGCACGTGAAGAGTTTCGAAAATTGCGACCGCGGGCGAGAAATCTAGCAGGAAAGATGAATTAATCAGCGTTGTAAAAGCGGCTTGAGAGCTAATGAGGAAATGCTACCGTCCCTTTGAAGTTGTGAAGGGCTGTCCCGTGATTGGTTCCCACATCGCGACGATATTCATTCTCTATGATAACCTCTTAGCATGCACGGCATAAGCGTATAGGAGAGGCAATTTTTTGGGACAAAGTACAAAAAGTGAAAAATAATCGAAAGCGTGATTTAACTTTGCCAATTTGCAGCGATCAAAGGATACCTATCGTTTCTAAGCAAGACGCGATTTGTAAATTGCTGCTGTAAAGGGCCTAACCCACCTAGATGAGATGAAACCCACCTAGAGATGGGAAAAAATAAGGCGATTAAACGCCTTTATCCTTCTGAAACATATTGCTCGTGGGTGATAGAGATAGCCCGTTATTTTGTGTGTGAGTAACACCGGAAAAAAGTGTACTTCCTTTGCTTACCCTTTCCTATCTAATACGAAATTCCCACTCTATACCAGCAAAGATCAGGAGAAGATTTCGGGTGCTTTCCAATCACCTTGCGCAGATTAGTTCACATCGCAACAGATTGAAACACACTAGCGCACACTGAAACAGACGATTGGAACGCATCTGCGCTGGCGTGGCAAATGTGGGACCCATCGGCGGCAAAAGTTGAATGTTCAAATTCCATGTCGCTTATGAACTGACCTTCGCCACATGATTAATGACGAAGGATGATAATTGTTCGTCGTATTTCATTTCGTATTTAGTAAAACCACTGGTGACAATTAATTGAAAGAAAATAATGGAATTATCGGTACTTAATAATTACCTCTCCTGTACCGCTACAGTGCCGGCAGTTATACTCCATTTCGCATTTCTGAATTGAGATACATATACAACTTACATTCATATCACGAAGGTAAAGCGTAAAAAATGTTAACACCGTATAGAAAAACTGCTTCCATTGTAATTTTGCTGTACTAAATTACAATGAATGGAATGCAATTGATACCATATGAACGTCACAGGAAATTTTGTATAGTATACGCCCAGCTATCCATGTAAGCTAATGAAATAATTCTGCTTAGAAGCTAAGCAATGTAACATTTTAGTTTAGCTTACATTTTCCATTCCTAATTTTTTTATGAGGACAATTACTCGAGAAAATCTAGTAGCCTCCTCTTGCTATCGTCCTTTGTTCATGTTATATCAGTCATTATGCTTGACGAATAAAATACCATATTTCCCAAATTTCGAGGTTAATTAAACTTATCTAAGACCAAATTATTGTTTATTATTCTCAAATGATCATCATATTTATCTTTGAGATGGTGGAATCCATTTTCCATCAGCAATATATTTTCCCGCCATCACAAGTTATCTCTGCTAGCGCAGACGAACAACGGTGCAGGATGTGTTTCCATCTGTTTAGCACATATGACGTCACAGCTGCGATTGGAACGCGCTCTGAGCCAAACAGTTTAAAACGGATCAGCGCAGATACGCGATTGAAAAGCACCCTTTCTATCACAACTTTCGTCGTTTTATTTCAACTTAATTTGAAAGCGGCTGAAAGGATATTAACGCTTCCGTGTGATCCACGCTTTTCCACTCAGGATGCAAAAGAATTCAATGTGATCCTACGTATGAGCTAATGATACGCGTTCTTACTTAAGACATGGGTGGAGCAATTTTTATTTTGCACATTCGTATAATGATTCCGATGATCATATTGATGATCGGAGTAGCTGCGACTCCTCGCGATAATAATTTGATGGTTTCCCCTTGCTTACCACATCGCAGTACTACTACAGCCGTTAAAGTAAATGTTACCACTCCCGTCGTCAAATGTGTGTCGCCGTACCGACCAATATGGCCTCCACCTTCACACGTATGAAGAAGAGCTGCTGCCCTCTCCCCCGGGTGATGAGAGGCATAACAAGGAAACTATCGGAAACAAATTATCAGGACTAAAATTCGTAGTAATCTTGCCTACGAAATTGAGGCATTGACAATTACAGCAGCGGAAAAGTCAAGGGTGGAGGATTTCGAAATGTGGAGTTTGGGAGGAATGACGAGGATCAATTGGATCGTCCGAGTAAGTAATGAGGAAAGTCTTAAGAAAAGTAGGAGAGAAGAGAGGCCCCGTGAAAACCTTGATGAAAAGACGAAACAACTTAATCGACCATGTCTCGAGACCGATGGTCTGATGAAGACAATCGGTGAGAGACAAGTAGATAGCAATTGTGGAAAACGAAAACCCAGAATAAAATATACGGACTAGGTAAAGACGGATGCTAGAGGGAAGAATGAGAAAAGACTAGTTGACAGAGGAATCGAGTGGAGAGTAGCGTTGACCAATGATGATGAATCCTATTGATTGCACCGATGCTTGGCGAAGTTAAGAAATTCACATGTGAATCAAATTATCAATAGGATTACTGCGTCATCCACTCAAGATTTGATATATATACTCCCCGCGTGTGTATACAGTATTGTGATATCATTAAGAAAAGACGTCAATAGAGTATATTAAAGCCATTTTGCAAATTGGATAAACATTTTTCCCGCCAAAACGATCAGCATCAAGCGCCCAAATTCACGAGAATACACGATCCGCAACGCAACGCAACGCCGATTTTTCGCTGTTGATGTGTAGACTCAAGCTCCCAGCTATGAAGCTGTCTACTGAGGGATTCATTCAGTGAGTAGGTTCAGGAATATTTAAATCGCTTGCTGATCATGGCATTTCATAAATTTATTGTATTAAGTAGGGGTGGGGATATGGGAAGGGATAAGGGCGGTTTTAGGGACTTTATGCTTGGCGAGTTCTGAAGGGGTGTAATCCCAAAGGTTTTTCAGTAGATCGTTTTGCGTGGCAGCAAAGGATCTTTCAAATTTCGCCAAATATGCCTTCAAGGTTGTGAGAAGGGGAGAAATCTTCAGGTCTTTTCTTATATTTCTATTGGCGATAAACCAGGGAGCCCCGACAATTTTCCTCAAAATGGCATTTTCGGCGGATTGAATCCTCTTGAGATGCGTAGGTGCTGCATGAAGCCAGGCTGGAGATGCATAGGATAATAAGGGTTTGATGCAAGTGTTATACAGAAGTAGTTTCGTTTTTAAGCTCAATGGCGAGGTTGATTTCAGTAGAGGATATAACGCCGCTTGGACTCCTTTCGCCTTGTTAATAGAGGAAGAGATGTGTGATTTCCAGGTGAGTTTCTTGTCCAAAAGAACTCCAAGAAATTTAGTGGATTGTTGTTTTGGAATCCGCTGGTTTCCGTAGTGTAGCCGCTGACCGTCGCCTGTCCTGGTTCGCCGGGAGAACACAACATGCGTGCACTTGGATGCGTTAACGCTGAGCTTCCACTCGGTTGCCCAGTCCTCGTATTCGTCAAGGTGAGTTTGCGCCAAGTCAGCCGTTCGTTCCGGGTCCGAACCCTGGGCAAGGATGGTGGTATCGTCTGCATAGAGGAATAGCTGGGTGTTTGGAAGGGAAGGGGTGTCGTTAACATAGAGATTAAAGAGTATGGGGGATAAGATGGCGCCCTGCGGGACGCCAGAGGATATGGGATAGCGGGAAGAGATGTCGGTATTGAGGGTTACAAAGAAGGAGCGGTCTGATATAAATGATTGAATTAGTTTAAGGAGGTGGGAGGGAATGTTTAAGGAGGAAAGCTTATAGATGAGGCCCAGGGTCCAAACACGGTCGAAGGCAGCTTCGAGGTCCAAGAACACTGCATGTGAGATTAAGCGTTGGTTGAAGCCAGAAGTTATGGCTTCAGCGAGGCGAACAATCTGATGAACTGTGGAGGTTTTCCGGCGGAATCCTGTTTGTTCCGGTCTAATTGTGTCTTCATTCAGGAGAACTTGGCTGAGCCTGCGGTGAATGAACTTTTCAAAAAGTTTGGATAATGTACAGAGCAGACTGATAGGCAGGTAGGATGAAGGAAGGGTGGGAGGTTTACCGGATTTGGGAATCATAATAATTTTGGCCATTTTCCATGAAGATGGGAAATAGCAGATGGATAGAAGGAAGTTGTAAAGTTGTTGCAGGAGAAGTATGGTAGGTTGGGGAAGGTTTTTGAGGAGTCTGTTGGGGATATTGTCCGGTCCGGGAGCAGATTTGGGTTTAAGGATGCGGATAGTGGCCTCAATTTCGTGGAGAGTAATAAAGTCTGGTTCACTAGTTGGACAGTGCTGCAGACTCAGCCAAGTGTCTTCACAGGATTGCTCATGAGGAGATTGCAGGTCGTTGATAAATCTCTTCTCAAGCATGGAGGCGAAAACTTCTGCTTTTTCCACGTTCGTAGTAGCTCTTACTTCTGGAGTGATTAATGACGGGGGATCACGCCTTGGGTTCTTAAGGGCCTTAGTGATCGGCCAGATGGTGCCGTCAGAGCCTTGCAAGGATTTCAATTTAGAGTCCCAGGATTTCTGCCGAAGTTCCTTAATCAGTCGTTGCACCCTGTTACGAAGTGCGTTAAATCTCATTCTGTCTTCTCGGAGCCAAACCTTTCTGGCAGCGTTTCGATGTCTGATCGTCATAAGAATGTGCGGAGGAATGGGTTCGGAGAACGAAGAAGGTGGCGGTAAAAAGGATGCCTCTTTGGCGACATCTTGTATCAGAGACGTAATTTTCTCAATAAAGACATCAGCATCAGCTCTGGTGGTGAGCGGGAGGTTAGACAATTCATGCGAGTTGTCACCTGCAATTCGACGAAATTTGGAATAATTTGTTTTCGTTTTTAAGTTTTGAACCCGCTGCTCAGGGGAGCAAGGAATGGAATAGATAATTGGGAAATGGTCGGAGGCTGTGGAATCGAGAGTGGTTGGGGGAGCGGAGGATGGCAAGTTATTGGTTAGGGCTATATCAAGGATGTCGTAGGTCCCATGAGATGAGAGGTGAGTAGGAGAGGAAGGAGCAAGCAGGGCAAAATTTAAGTTTCTCTGGCAAGTCAGTAGCATGGAGCCGGCCAGGTTATTACGGTGACAGCCCCAAGAGACGTGCTTGGCATTAAGGTCACCTCCTACTATGGAGCGGCCTTGAAGGAGTTCTCCGATTTGCTTGAATTCCTCCCTAGTTGGTTTCCTCGGGGGGCGATACGTTGACCAAAGATTGACGTTGCCGAGTCTGGTGCGGATTGAGGCGCCGACGGCTTCTAAGGAGGATTTTTGATTATAGGGGAGTTGAGTGGCCGATAAGGAGTTCTTAACTAGCAAAAGGACTCCGCCACCAGCATTATCGAGGCGGTCCATTCTGAATTTTTGGTAGCTAGGAAAGAAAATAGACTTGTCCGGCTTAAGAAGAGTCTCTTGTATCAGTGCAGCGTCAGCAGAATGTTGAATCAAAAGGTGGCGAACCTCTTCCTGTTTTGAGTGCAGGCCATAAATATTCCACTGTAGGATCTTCAATTGTGAGGCTGGTTGTCTAGACATCGCTAAGCAGAGAAAGTGCCATATGTATAATCTCGTTAAAGATAATTTCTGATTTTGGGGTAGAGGAAGGGGTAAGGAGTTTTTTGACGAGGTTAGTTAGAAAGGAAGAAAGTTTCTGTTTTATGGATGGGGTGAGTAGCGAGGAGAGAATAGAACGGATGTCAAAATCAGGAGGAGGTGAAGGAGAGGCGGAGGGAGTAGCAGCGGGGGAGGATTGGTTCAGAAGCGAGGGAAATTTATCTGCAGAGGGGATGGGATTTGCTCTGAGATTTCGGCTACTTTTTAGCTTCTCTGCATAGGATTTGTATACTGGGCAACCTTTATAGCTGGCAGGGTGAGGGCCTTCACAATTTGCGCACTTGGCTGGCGCAGGTCTAAATACATCACAGGTTGAGTGCGAGAGGTTACCGCCACATCTGACGCAGCGCGTTTGAAGCCCACATGATTTATAAGTGTTGTAACGCCATAATGTACCCCTCTAACAACTACCAATGCTAAATCTCAGAACCCAAAAGACGAGGGTAGTACCGCGTTACATAAATTTGCTCGCGACTAGCTAGCAGTGGAGAAATCATTTAATTAAAACTAAAAGAACCACGAGGATTCGTCCGGGACACCTCACGCAAGGGATCAATAAACCAAAAGAAAAGAGAATCACTTCTATAAAACAAATCGTACCACAACTTGGGCATTTATTTAACAATTGCACCTTTTGAGTTTTCTACAAAATGACAGTTCCATTAAACAAAATAAGATTTTCCCTGATCCACACTAACGACTCCAATCCACTGACATCACAATTACCCCTGCACTCGACGAACCTCACACACATGAATAAATAAATTGGAGACAAATGTCCACTGAATAGTTCCAAATATGGGTTTCCCCAAAATTACAACAATAAATTGATCTTTCCCCTTAAACCAAAATGAAACCAACAGCCACATACCTTACGCTAACACACACACAATCATACAACCCACATACTTCGAAGTCCATGATTCATCACTGAGAATTATCTCAAGTCAGGAGAGTTCAAGTTAGGTGCGTCCAGCGGGAAGGTTGCAGAGCGAGAGAGCTGTTTCCTTCGCCACGCTGACTACCTAGCACCCACAGTGTTGCCGTTTTTCCCAACACCGCGTAGCAGACGACACAATTTGTTGTCTGTTCGGCCCGCGCGCGCTCTTCTCCATACGCGCGGGTCTTTAAACTGGCATCGCAGTTGGACCGCTGGCCGCCCGTCTCCCAAGTTACTCCGCCGTGGTCAGCCGCGGAAGTAAAGTGGCGATCTTCCTTAAGACTGCCCTCAGAGAGGACCAATCTCTTCGCTGCAGTCCTGCGGCATGCCTTTAAACTTCCAATTTATCTCCCTCTCCTCTCAACATTCATGCTCCACAAACACATAAAAGAAAACAAAGAAAACACATTAACACACATCACACACGTAACGTAAGTGGCTATCTGGCCTCAATGCTCCCCCCTTTTGGGACACGCGAGACGATACCGAAGAACAAAAGAAACAAGTGTAATGATTAATTACATAATGAAAGTAAAGTGGATTGAAGTCCCAAAAAGAACATACATATTCATAGTTTCAATTAATAATCTCTTTACATTATTTCCATACATAATATATACATATTTTTTTTATACATTAACTTCTCCCACCTGCTCTTCGACCTCCAACCTTCCCGGACGCACTTTACACATTACAGTGTGGCCAAAGTTTTGACCGCGGGTGCACTGTGGGGGGCCAGGAGACGGTTTGTAGTTATCGATTGTGACTTTTAAGCCACATAGGTGCGTGATTTGCATAAATCTATCCTTGTCATTAGCATTAGATAGCTTAAGCTGGAATAGCGGCAAAAGACGGGGTTGCAGAGGTGGTAGAGTTTGCTCCGGGTTGGCTGCTAGTTCTCGTTCACGTTGCTGGCGAATTGCATTAGTGGGCCTGGTGGTGCGAAGCTGCACTATATCTTCGACTGAAACTCCTATCACGTCTAGGTTGTCACGAATTTCATCAATCGCGGTGTCTCTCATTAGGCCACGCACAATAAGGTAGCATTTTTTATCCTCAGGGAGCTGGTATGTGTAATATTCCCAATTATTTTCAGTAAATAGTTTGACTATTTTCCTGTAGTCATCAGGAGAGTGGCATTGCACCCGGACTTGGGTCCCAGTGGTGTTGCAGACAGGAGGGCTGGAGGTGGCTCCTACCATTCTTCGGAATTTAATCGACCAGTTTGACTGATCTTTTAAAAATATGGGCGGAATTTTTTTAGTGGAGGTGGTTGGGGTTCCGGAAGAAGGTCGTTGAGAGGTAGCAGAGGTCTGTGGAGCCTGTGTTTGCGACGGGGTGGCGCTAGCTTCAGAGATTCCAGTAGCGAGGTCTTGGGTAGGGCCCTGAAGAGGACCAATATCGGAACTTTCGCTTAGAACGTCAAATCTGTTGCTGATTTGGAGAGCCGGTGGTGAGAGTGGTGGCGAAGTGCCGATGCGGCGCCGTTTTCTCCAGTCGGTAAATTTATCGTCAACAGGGTTTAGCGGGGGAGGTAATCCGACAGCTGAACAAAACACGGGATCTAACAGCTTGGCCTTTGGAAAGGAAAAGGTGATAACTGGCTCTTCAATTTCGGTGGGAATAATAATCGGGGAGTTGACCAGAGGTCTTGACGCGGGAATAGTGCCATGATCAGCGGGCCCTAGATTGGCCAGATGTTGTTCATTTGATGAGCTGGCATTGGCGTTGACGCTACCATGCTCTTGATGCACAGTAACTGTAGTGGCGTCTTGACTGGCATCAGGAGAGTCCGGGGATACGGATTCCTGGGATTCGGAATCCATTAGTTCTTCGGAAGCTTCTGAGTCGCTGGTTCCAGAGGCCGCCATGTGTTCCATGGCGGCCACGTGGCTCGTTGGGGAGGACAAGGGAGGGCTTGTAAGGGCCTAATGTCCTAACGAGGGAACCCTTCCGTGTTCCTCGGGGGTGCAATGGGCGATACTATGACCCAGAGGCCCGAGTACTAACATCCGAGAAAACCTTTAGGGGAGTCGCCGGGTGCTAGGCACCACCCGAAGGTGATAACCGCGGTGACCAGGTCTGAATTTAGGGACAGACCCAGCCAGCCGCGGCCCCACGGGTGCCCTTTAGGCGACGGGAAATGACGCGAAGTCTCTCGCGGGAAGTCCCGCGGTGATTGCCTCAGCGACTGCAGCGGTAGATATCAAATGAAGATCGCGTAGGCTTCAAAAGACGAGTTCGGATGAGTTGACGTGCTGACACGTGGCACCAGGTTCGGGCTAGTCCAGAGTCGACAGGCTGACCAGGGGTTGAGGATACACGATCCGCTTGAGGAATGAGAATTCTTTTATTCAAGTGTGAGTCAAAAAAATGTTCCAAAAAATCAGAAAGCAGAAACTCACAGAGAGCTGAAATCGAAAAAAGCTGACGGTAACCTCAAAAACGTTTTGTCTGAGCTAAAAAGTTGAATATTAGCTTAATCATTCTTAACTAAGATATGCTTTTAACTTTAACGTAATCTAACTTTCCCGATTTATTTTCTCGTCTGTCCATGCGTTTGCGTATATGTTTGAGATTTAATTTTTACAAATTTATTGAAAATCGACCAACCTCGATTTTTTTTCTTACAAAGTTTAGCCTCTTGCTGCAGTTTAATGAATAGTTGAGGTATGTCTCCGTGAAAGGAAAACAGTCCACCACCTTCTAACGGACGTGTCCTATAATTATCTTGTTTCGTGTGTTTGTACCTTATGTGTAGAAACAACTATTGCTTCATTATGAAGTACATTTCTTTGTCCTCCCATTGATGGTTTTCAATTATTTAAATTTATTAATAATCATTGGTACACAATAAAATGGTGAAGCCCTATTTTCATCAATTTTTTCAACATATGCGTAAAGAAAAAGTATTCTATTCCCAACCGAGAGTGTTTTTTCAGCATTGTATTTCTCGCAAACAGAGACAGCAGCTACGTTAAAGAATAAATATTGCATATTTTAAAAGTGCAAGAAAATGTGCGAAAGTGCACGATTTTCATTCGAAAAATCCATTTTAAAGTGACAATAATTGTCATATTTTCAGCTAATTCTGAATGTCATTCTTCATGATTACTAAAGGCTCCCGTAGAGAAAAGGAGACTTCACGGAGACTACCGTATGACCTTATTCTCGGGCATCGTCCATTATTTTCTGAGGTCGAAAGTTTTACGGATGGTTAAAATTTTTAAGTATTGTCTCACCCCCTTCCATATCATGTCACTCAAAACAGACTTTAAAGAAAACTTGGAGTAACCAAATTTTAACGGTCGACCAACCCGAACACCCTGCAGTACACCTCAGTTTTATACGACCCTCCCCACGATTCAACTCAATTGTTTACGTTGCGTACGTACCAGGATAAATAAGTTTTAAGATACATCCGTGTCAAGGTGGTGGACAGTTTTCCTTTCACAGAAACACACATAAGTGGCGCGCATCTTTGAGCAATGTGAGATTTTGCATAGTCCTGCGAATTCTAACTTGTGCGCCTCTCTCGATGGAATCAGAGCCGGTACTACTTTCTCTTCATTCATTCAGATAATAGTGGAAGAGATCACTAGGAGGTTTCATTGAAAATGATTGTGATGTAATTTTATTAATTTTCCAAAATATGCCTTTTATCTTGTACTTATGCGACTCTCGCAAATAATTAGCCTCCGTAGCCATTTTCTTGGAGATGTGGCCATTAGGGTGCCTCGTTTTGCCACTTTTTTTAGGAGCGAATCGTAATACCCGGCAAAAGTTGCGTACCCGGGTGGGTATTACAGATATGATTTTTTTCAAAATCGGTTAATATCTTCTGTTCGCATTTTGCCTTGAAATTTCGAAATTTTTAACGAAAACGTTAAAAATGTTAATAATTTCAATTCGGTTTTGGCAATCACTCATTTTTTCCAATTATGTATATCATTTGTCTTTCCTTGATATTTTAGACTAAATACCTCAGCTCTATTCCTTTTAATTATCGAGAAAATGACCTTTTATCATGTCCCCGAAAGCAGTTTTGTGCGTAGGCAACCCGCAACACGCAGTCTCATTGAAATCTCTGAAGAAGCTCCAAAATTGAGGCCTGTTATATTGGCGGAAATTTCAGAGTTCTCGAGCTGTGTTGCCGTCATTACTACTACCATAAACCTGCTTTGGCCGGTCAACTATTAAATTAAGCTCCCTTTTAAGTCCTTCCAGTATCCTTTTTTCTCCTCCAATCCAAAGGCTCCTCAACCAATTCTTTAAAATAAAATCAACTGATCTTCTGAAATCTCTGAAATCTGAGAAGTCTTGATAATGACGGTGTTAACGTCGAAACTAGTAGACTGTTAAAATAAAATTTTGTGGAAAGGTACTGTGTTTTGTTTCACCATGAACAATTCTTTAAATTTTGTATTGCAGATCTGCGAGGTTTTAACTTCCATTCTGAAAGCCACTAGCAAGCAGCATTCGGAAATTCGAATCCATGCATGCAACGTGCTTAAACCACATTAGGGATATCATCCTATACTGGACGAGATATTATAGCATCATTTTTCTATATACTTTGTCTTGAGTCTTTGTTGCGCCAATTTATTGCGAAAGAACTCATTTTGTTACGCTGATTATAAAGTAAGTGCTCCCTCCTGCATGCAACGTGTCAACGAGTTGCGCGCTTCGGCGTCCATGCGGTTGGAGGTTACTTAGGTATTTTTTCAATAATTCACGAAGGGGCGGGTTGGGGCGGTCAATTGTTTTGTTTTCATAGCCGAGAGTTGTGGCTATAATAATATATGTATACAAAAGCGCTGCATGGCACTGCTATTCAACTTCATGATGTTTGTATTTTTGTTTTTTTATAAAAAATGTGTAATGTACTGGTTAATATATATGTTAACAATAATTTTAATCCTGTTTCAATGTTATGGTAAAAAAAGCTTTTCAAATCTATAGACATTGCTGCCTCGATTCTACCTTTTAAATTTAAAATTGAGACAATTGGGGAGCTGTAGAGCAGTCTTGAAGATCGGAATATTTCAAAGCGAGAGGGAGTCTATGCATCTCACCAGCGCACCTGTCACTTTGCCAGTGATTTATACGAAGATGGGCATACTTACTTGCTTTTCAAATTAATTTCTCAGCGGCCCAAATAAGTGTCTTCCCAACCATGATATGAGAAATCAAAACCCCGAACTTTAATTTTTCTAATTATGACCATCTTTTATGGATTTAGCCCCTCTGTGCGCCGCCGCGATGAGAGCCCGAAGACGCCTCCGGAGAAACCCGCGGAGACAGCGGGACCCACTAACAGCGAAACCATCACTTAATATGCCAAAGAAAAAAGAGGATTATTCTATAAATGAGAAAAATCCATCGATCATTTCGTTGGGAAGCATTTAGCATTATCAGTAATTTTGTCCCCTACTGGCATCAGCTATCCGAAGTTATAATTTCGTGACGTAATTTTTCTACACTGTGTGTAGTTCGCAGACGACCGCATCAGTGTATGAGCGCTTTTGTCCTTCGTTGGTGTATACCGGTTGGCTAGTACTCCCCGAAGATGTACTAGAGTTAGTGCATGATATATGCAGTCTTTTAATCAGTTATTCTATCAGAAGATTGGTCTGGATAGGTGACGGTTGAGCTCATCTCGAACTAAGCCCCAGGCATGTGAATTTCATTATTTCGGGATTTGTCTGGGCCACCTAGCACTCCTAGGATTATGTAATCCTAGGAGTATATAATCCTATAGTTATCACTCGATGGTGTCGAAGGCTTCACCCGGGATTTGAACCTGGACCTCCCCGATCAGCAGCAAGGCGCTCTACCCACTAGACTTCCACGCTCACCCAAGGTGGTATATATATATATTTGGATTGGAATTCGGCCACAGTTAGCAGAGTTGGAGGCGCAGGTAGATCACCTCAAACGGTATTCCCATTAGGGGTTGAAGGGTAGCAGGAGTGATTGGCCTAAGCGGTGCGAAGGAATGTGATTTCAGGAGTGAATTGGGATTCGGTTGCAGCTCTGAGGAGACTGTTAATGGAGAGATCATCCGTTCGGCCCTCCTTCGAAGTGGAAGGTATTTTCTCCGGCGGTTGGATGTCGGTGGAATGCAGTCGGGATCAAAGACCACAGAGGGTCATCCCCCTTCGCTTGATATTGATGTCACACACAGGAGCACTGAACTCTAAACAATGGAATGACGATAACCCCTATCCTAAGTGTAGCCAAGAAATTGCGCATCAGGCCATCATGAAAAGGTCCCTCCAGACTTGCGCTTCATTTTAATTGCTTGAACTTCGAAATTTTTCATTCAGCTCAGACTCTTTCGATGAGGCTTTGACAAAAAAATTAATTGATTGGATCTCTTACTACGGTTTTTTTTGGATCAAAATGATCAATATGGTAATTTCCTTCATCAGAGAAAATGAAAGGCATTGATTGCGATTCGTTACCCACCATTAGTGCATTCATAACATACAAACCATTTGGTTTTACAAATCCCAGTTTCGACGAATGGCAATGGTCAATTTTAACCGCATTTGAAAAAGGCCAGATTGGCGCCCATGCGATGCCACTCCACGTGACTTCACAGGGACCTAGATGCTATATGAGTGGATAGGAGTTTTACATCGTCTGAGATTACCAATACATGCATGAGGCACAGAGCTCAGGGAAACATCTCTTAATAATCACCCATTAAAATTGCCTAAGGTCGGAAAGTTTCCTTCGTTTGATAGGGCAATAATAATCCTTATTTAAGCCAAGCGCTACTTGCCAGCTGAGTACGTACTCTGCTAACTTCTAGCAGCCTGCGTCGTATCAGCACTCAAGCCTCGCCCCAAGGTCACCTCACACGGCGAAAGCTGGAACCAGAATGACGTCACACGGACTTTTCCCAGCATTCCTACTTAGCCGTCGCGTTTTTGCGCGCTTGAAAATTTTCACTTCTCGTTTAATCGCGAAAAATAGATATCGTCATTCGAAAATCTAAGAGCGTGAAATGCGTACTCCAGGAGTAATAATCTTTCGATTTAGGCAATAAAAAATAATATGAAACCACCCTATTCTTCCAATAGACTTGAGCGCATTCTCACATCTAAAATACACGGTAGTCGGCAATGTTTAGATGTTCCGAACGTCTTCATCCGGACGCCTTCAATGTTTTCAACCGCTCTCTAGCGCGGTGTATAACGACCCAAATTCCATCGCTTTCAGTTCAGTACACCGTTGGAGTTTTCGACGGGCAATGTCTGCGTTCTGCTAGAAAATAGATCGATCGATTACGATTCCGACGATTGCAATGCGGTCGTTAACTGTGACCCGAAATTGCGATTCGATTGATCGAATTTCTTAAACGGAAGGGAAGGATGAGTCTTACCATGAAGAAACGAATGTCCTCATTCAGCAATTCTCTCATAATTTCAAAATGAGGAAGTGCTATAGTTCACGCCCACTTTTCATGAGTTAGTGACGTCATTTTAGTTCTGTTTCATAAACAGTGATGTGATGTAATGAAGTAGAAGTAATCGAATTAATGTTAACTATTACACCTTTGGTAGTTTTACTTGTAATCGATTCATTTTAAAAAAGTAATTTTTACTTGAAATGTACTCCAAAACTCTTGTGAGTAATCGTTATATTTCAGTTATCGTTACATTTTAGTTATCAAAAGTGACCATATTAACGAAATGCGCGCTGATAGAAAGGGAGTTCCAGCTACATTAACCTCATCCACAGGTGTACATTTCTCATTTATGCCTGAAGTTAAATCCTAGATCAAAAATTTTCATTATAATTTTTTTTCAATGGCATGTAACAATAATCAAATAGCTATTTTGCATCTTAGGACTGTGCGAATAAACTAGCCAATCCGGCAATACCGCAAGTTAGTACCGACCCAACATTGTTTGAGAAAATATTGGCCGCAATTGTAGTCCTACGGATTACTTTTTCAAAGAGTAATTGCAATTCGTCACGAATTTCGCAGTGAAATTTTATTTGATCCCGATTACATATTTACAGTACTTCTCCCATCTTTTGTCATTAACTATTTCTGGGAGATGTGCTCATACAAGAAAGGAATCTCTCGTGCGCGTGTAAACAAAGGCGATCAAAGTGATGTCGATGCGTGATTCCAAGAAGTTAAGGGTGAAGAAGTGACATACTCGGCTGGAGTTCGTGACGTCATCAACTTATCTTTATCTAAATGGGTCGACTTTTCACCACGAATAAACCGAAAAGAAGTCGATGCGTTGATATTTTAAGTATATTTCCGCAATGACGTCACGCGGCTGGACTAACAAAGGCTGTTTCTTAGCACAGCTCAAGTTCTTCGACGCCGATGATGCCTATTCGTTAACCAATAGTTTCAGTCATTAATCCTAGGAATTTATACTTTCTTCGATGGATCCCCATTTATCACGTTTGAGGAAAACGAACAGAGCGGTAATTATACTATTGGGAGGAGGAAAGTGTTGGTTTAAGGAGCATCGATGATTACAAAAACAAATGAAAGAAGTAAGAGCAATAGGGTAGTTTCCTTCATCAAAGAAAACGAAAGGCATTGATTGCGATTCGTTACCCACCATTATTGTATCTATATAACATAAAGCCCCTTAACGACCACTCATTCATTCACTCACCTATACAAATGTTTGGGGTGAACGAGACGAGATACGGCAATAAGTCTAATGAAGACCCTCTCTAAAATTGTCTGAAACCCCAGGAAAAATTATGAAAACTCTAAATTTCCAATTATTTATCTGTCTATTCATATAAAATTGAGTATGGGGATTAGTTCAAAAAATGGCCACCAAATTCCAATGGCGGTGCGGCAGTCATACAAACGAACAATCATAGCAACATATTTGTTTATGCAAACAAGAGGAGCTAAATTGGGAAAGAAGATACAGGAAATGAAACGAAAAACTGATTAATATAAGGTAGGAAATTAAGGAAGTAATAATTGAAGTGTCTATTTCTTTGCGTCTTCTTTCCGCAAGAACAACCATCTGTTTAAATAAAAGCGCTTTCAAATCAAAAGCGGAGAAATGTAAGGTAAGAAATTAATTGTGGTTTTTGGTATATTACATCGAGAGTGTGGTGGTTATTAATTTCAAAGTTAACAAGTGCTCTAAATGCCATATTAGAAATATGATTCGTGCTGTTGACTATAGTTCGTATCTTGTTGGCGATACACGATTGTAGTAGAAAGACTTTTAAACAAGTCTTACATAATATAGGTTGGTAAAAATGATTTTACCTATTATCGTGTTTTGTGATGGTGATAACTTTTTATTTTTGTTTACGTTCTTTTTTCCGTTAATTTCCTTTTTAATGTACAATGTTATCCGTGAGCTGCAGGAGTGAATAGGCAGTGAATAATACAATATGGAAGATAAGTGCAAATAAAGGTATTTCTTATTCAATTATTTGTCTTGCGAAAATCACGTTTCCTTGAGTGACTAAGTTATTCAACTGTGAAAATTATCGAAATCTTGACATTCACAATGTCTTGTACACCAAAGGCTGTGATCCGTTACTCACCAGATTTATTGCGCATTGCGTTGGATATTAAAGCTGAGATATTTGTGTATCCCATTTCATTAAAACTTTAAATAGAGGTATTTCTGAAGTGAAATCATTCGCGATCAGGAAAATTATATTTCGATAAAATTCGTCATACTAGCCCCAATTCATGCTAAGGCGCATTTGTTTCTAGATATTTATATTCAGTCCCCACGTAATTCGCTTACGAAGCGGGGAACAGCTGTTACATCTTATTCGTATAAGGTATAAGAATTTGGTTGAGTTTTGTGGAAAATAATTAATAAACGTGTTTTTCATTGTAATACGTAAAGTCGTTATAATATGATATTACGTATGCATTGGGTGTTACAGTGGAACGTGGTCTCAACGCTTTTTGTATTTGAATTGAATAAGTTAAAGAAACTCATAGAAATTTATTTTACTTTTTCAGCCCCTCAGAAAAACGTTTCTCTTTATAAATATTTACATTCATATTGTAGCCTACGTACCATGCGCTCGTTTTACGTGAAAGTGGAAATATTGCTTATACCTAAGCTAGCCATTTTAAAAGTAAACGATCCTTTAGTAACAAGTAACAAATTAAACGTGTAAGACCTCCCACAGTGAGCATAACAGGCCGCAGGCCTTTTTCGGGGGGGCCTAGGGGGGGCAGAGCCCCCCCAGCGAGCAAAGCGAGTTCATAACATACAAACCATTTGGTTTTGCAAATTCCAGTTTCGACGAATGGCAATGGTCAATTTTAACCGCATTTGAAAAAGGCCAGATTGGCGCCCATGCGATGCCACTCCACGTGACTTCACAGGGACCTAGATGCTATACGAGTGGATAGGAGTTTTACATCGTCTGAGATTACCAATACATGCATGAGGCACAGAGCTCAGGGAAACATCTCTTAATAATCACCCATTAAAACTGCCTAAGGTCGGAAAGTTTCCTTCGTTTGATAGGGCAATAATAATCCTTATTTAAGCCAAGCGCTACTTGCCAGCTGAGTACGTACTCTGCTAACTTCTAGCAGCCTGCGTCGTATCAGCGCTCAAGCCTCGCCCCAAGGTCACCTCACACGGCAAAAGCTGGAACCAGAATGACGTCACACGGACTTTTCCCAGCATTCCTACTTAGCCGTAGCGTTTTTGCGCGCTTGAAAATTCTCACTTTTCGTTAAATCACGAAAAATAGATATCGTCATTCGAAAATCTAAGAGCGTGAAATGCGTACTCCAGGAGTAATAATCTTTCGATTTAGGCAATAAAAAATAATAGGAAACCATCCTATTGCGGAAAAAAGAAGTTCACCAATATTCAGACTCGGAACTCAGTGCTTCGTGGGATGTAAAAGTGGACAGTGATGAATGAAAATGGGAAGGAAATGGAGGAATTCTTAGATGAAAATTATTAAATGTCATTCTTAGACCCAATAGCGGCGAAAAATCGACACCCATTTTGCAGATGCGATGATAACGTCACGATCTCGTGTCGAGCGGGTCTCTGCATCTTCAGTTATTCTTCGCCATTCGCCCTAGTTAGTTGATATTATTATTTAAGTATTCCACCGATTAAGGCAGGTTTCCGTGTAATATTTAAGAAGTATTATTGCAGTCTTCCCTCCCTTTATGGACTTCCCTCTTCAATTCGTTGAAATATTCTTTCCTGCACAGGGGATTAGGGCATGGGAACGTCTTCCTAAGGTAATTTTGGAACCCTTCCTGCCAAATCTTAAGTCCTTTTTGGGAAATTTAAATAATGTTGGATTGTAAGGATCTTTTCATTTTGTATGTTTCACCATGTTTGGACTAACGTCTCTATTGAATTACTTGTTTATGTATTTATTTATTTATGTGTATCAATGTTACCACCCGACTTGAATGGTCGACTAGTAACTTTAATAATAATTATTCACAATGAGATTTACTCCTTTCGTTCTAATCTCAAAATACTGTTCTCTTCCTTCCTCCCCTTTGTTTACCCAGAATTGTACACTCCAACGACGTTTTCAATATCTCCTCCCCGCTCAATACTCGCTCCATCCATACCTTCTGTTTCTTCAGTATGTCATCTAAGGGCTGCCTCTCCGCACCCACCATCTTACACACTTCGTCGTTTCTCCACTTCTTCTTCAACTTCACATTCTCCATTTTTCTCCACTTCTCGAACGCATCCAGTCTTCTTTCGCTCTCCGTACTAAGTTTCCATGTTTCCGCACGACAAAGCGCTACTCTCCAGGTCAGACTAGCCTTTTCTTTCTGGTTTACTGCTGAGAAAAAATTGTGAACCCAGTATGAGAATAATTCTCTCAAATCGTATTAATCATGTTGGGAGATAAGTCTATGGTATTAGGGTACACATAATTTTGCATTATTTTTCCTTGCGTTACTATTGAAGCAGTAATGCGATGACTTACCGCTAATCATAACACTACTTTTGTCTGTAAGGGCTAGAATATCATTCACTCTTTTATCTTAAACGCTTTCCATATCTTTTGTTTAATGGATGTGCACATTCTGTGCTGTTTAGGAAAAGTTATATTTTTTTCATGTTCGCCGCGGGGAGGTTAACTTCTATGAAAGCGCAGTGCTCCCTATCTTTGTTTTTGACGTCAAAAAATCGTTATCAACGGTAGACTGTTGCAGCATGTAGGAGTTCCAGCCATCGGGGAAAAAATTCTATATTCCCCCAAAAGAGAATGGCATACCATTTTGGGGATAGCGTTATGCGTGTCGCAGATGGCGCTGAATCGCAAATGAACGAGATGCCAGCTGAGCTGAGACGCGCGCAATATCTCGATAAAATATTCCCGTGGACGTGCGTGAAGATTTGGTCAAGTCTAAAAGAATGTAAATGAGTGTGGCGCATCGTGTACTGCGGTTAAATGTTTTTGAATGCGAGTAACGCTAAGAAGGAGACGAAAGGTTTGGTCGGAGCGAGTGTAGGTGTACAGCGTTTCAATTACCCCTGGAGCTCCACTTGTGGGATTAATTTGCAATTATTCCCGGAACGGTTACCCATGCCATAGTGTTGTAAGTGTAGGAGCTAGACGAAAGTCAGTCCTCGTGATGGTATCACTTAACAAATATGTGTGTGCGGAACCCTACCAACTGTCTCTTACCTGAAAACATGAATTTGAATTACAACTAAATGGTAATTGCCTTAGCAAAGGTGGCTTTCATGAAGAGGAAAGAGTTGATGAGAGGATCGTTACGTTACGTTTTAAAGAAAAGGATGTTGAAGAGTCTGATCTAGATAGTATCGCTCTGCGATAAGGATGCGTGGACACATAGGAAGGAGGCCGAGAGAAGACTGGAGTCGTTCGAGATGTGGGTGTGGCGAAGAATGGAAATGATGAAGTGGTGGAGAGGAGGAAGAACGATTAAGTTCGAGACATGGTGGGTGAATAAAGGCAGCTTCTAGATGAGATACGGAGGAGACAGAAGGTATGGATATGGATATAGGATTTAAAGATAGCATTAAAAAGGCTTTATAGTGAATTGAAGAGTAAAGTTCAATTCGAAAGGATAGTCAGACCGGGGTAATCTGTGGAATACCCCATGTGAACCTACCTTAACCGGTAAAATGCCTCATTACAACGCCAAAAAAAATAATGACCGATATTTTGATCCAAATAGATGCAATTGGCGCCTACTCTACAAAGAACTGTTATTTTAGCGTTTTTTTTCATTTTACTTCGATGAAATTTCAATCTTGCGTTGGAAATAAATACTCGACACATGGTGAAAGTGCTACACTAGCAGAGAAAATGAGCTTAATGATGAATAAATAACTCTCAACTTACAATATTGTCTCGACGTAAGCATTTTTAATTTTCTTGTGACTATCAATATTTGTCCCGATGATACTCGACGATGTAGTTCTAACAAGTTTTACGGACGGCCTCAATTTCTTTATTTCATCGCCCATGTATTCCTTTTCCTGAGCAGTCAAATTACCTGATCGGCCTTATCTTGGCGAAGATGGTCGTGGAATACTCCACGCGGTAAATTCACTCGCTGGTACATATAGAGGCAATTGTACAACTATTATAGATAATAAATCACTGGCCGTGAAGTCTTTTAGAATACTTTATGCTTGAGATAGGAGTGATTATCCGTAGCCCCATCAACCAGCGACTGAAGGTGGCGATGGGACCCCGAGCCCTCACCTCTGCCATCGTGGGACGCAGGTCCTCCTATCCCTCGTCTTATACGACCCTCAGATAGCCTCCCTCCGAGATTTCGCTGGACGCATCCAACGAAATCTCATCATCTTCCTCCACAACTCCCTCCATCACTGCCTCAGACAGGACCGTCACCACCCCCTCCGTCTCCTCCTCCTGGCGTCGGCAGCAGCAAAGAACACAGCCCATGTTCACCCTTAGCAACGGCTTAGCGAAAACAAATGCACGACTTCCTCATTTGTCCTCAGTAGCTGCTTAGAGCTGTATTCTTAGTCGACCCTACATTTCCGTCCCTATATAACAAAAGGCCCCTACATGCGTTTCTCAGTCGACCCTACACAAGTGGTGGGGGGTGATTCCGTCGTCAAGTTCTCTGAGATGACGTAGATGATGGCGCAGCGCCAATTTTTCTCTCTGGTGGCGTAATGGGAACTAACTATGAAACTAAGAAAAGACGTCCGATAATTTTCGGGCGTATTGATAGGGCAACGGCTCAAGGTAAATAAACAATCGGTGTCGTCCCCCAGGTCGTGTTGGTACCTTGATTATCGCTTCAAATACTTTCATATCGAGCCAAAAGTAGGACCTTATTGTCTTTAAATTACTTCAAAAGCGGTCCCTACAAGATAGTGATAAGTACGGAGCAAATGTGATCATTAGCGTGGGAACCTACGTTGCATCATCAATGTTCGTCATTTGCTTTCACCTTCCGTATTTAAGTTTATTATGTGGCAAATAATGGCATGAAAATACGTTTTCTGTGGTTATACGTAAACGAAGTATTGGTTTCCCAAAAAGTGTACCAAGTACCAAACGTGAAAAATATTATTATATATTCGTAGAAACAAGTTGAATGTATACCGCTATATTGTTCTTATTAGTTCAGTAAATTTTATAATTTATTTAACTTGGTGGTTATAAAGTGGTAGTATTATTACATTTCCGCTGTGTAACTGTACATTTTACAATGGCTTGTGTGAGCTCGTCTCCCTTAATATCCATTGTGACGTAGATTCTTTAATCGAAGTGATAAGCAGACGATATTTTGCCTCCATGTTTTTGTAGGGTGTAGGGCTGGTTCGGGTACCCTACATCAAGAAGGGCCCGTTTAATTCCATAAACCGCCATATGTAGGGCTTGATGTGGCGTACGTAGAGCGAGATCGGTTTACGTAGGGTCTGATGACGTATCCAGGGTCGGTTGGCCCTACAGGGTCGACTAAGAATACGGAACCAGCTACTGAGGTCAAATGAGGAACCCGAGCTGTGGTCTCTATGGAAGTACCATTGTTGCTAAGTGTCTGAGCCTAGAACATGGAATCCATGGTATTGAATGAAGGTTATTCGAAATCGATTTTTGCTGCATACGAGATTAAGATCTTGGGACATGCACAAGACTGGAAAAATATAAATGGCTAATTAAAAGGCTAAATGACTAATACAATAATAAATCTTGCGAATAACTTTAAATCACTTTTAAATTGGCGTCCTTTGTTTCATTGATTTTTTTTAAATTTACTCTCAACTGAGACCACTGTGGGGAGTAGGAAAAGGGTTAAATTTTACTTGTAATGATGGAGATTACATAAATCAAAGTTAGCGAATTGTAATGAACTTTATCAAACGTGATTTATATAATAAAACATTTTTATTTAACCATAACTTTCATCGTCTAAACTAAAAAAGACATTGGTTTTCTTCAACTATTATTGCTGTATAATATAATTGAAGTCGAACTTTAAAACTTTGAATTCAAATAAATTTTATTAAATATTTTAATAAATGTTACAGAAAGAAGTGAAATTTTCGCACAGGTATTAAATTTTTAGAATCCATAACAGATAAAAAGATAAATTTTCCATTGCTCTGAATTGTAATTACTACATATCTAATGTAATTTTGGAATAATTTACATTAGGTATTCTCAGAAACTCCGGAAGAACTTTTTTTATGTTTCAATGTTTTAGTGCATTTAATCAATTTGAGGTTATGACATCTCCTGCTATTTTCTTATATTTTTTTGTGAGCATGCATTTATAACTATTCGCAGGAGACCTATTTGCATGTGTAAATGTAATAATTTGGAATTATAAAACTTACGAGAAGCGTTTATTATTCCAAGTAGGTATTTATCGTAAAATTCATCGCTAATTTGAGGTCTTTAAATATTTCAGTATCCATAAAGACGCTATATTTAAAAAAATAATCTTCTTTAAATGATTTTAACGTGAGGAAACTTGATTTCTATGACGCAGGACCTATGGACCTGCATATGATTTTTTCAATAATGCTTTCCTCTTGAGCTATTTTGCCATTTGAAAATTGATTATCTTTCAGCTTCACCATTCTCTGTCTTTTTCAGTTTCCAGTTTTGAAAAATAAGCTTAAGCTGATGGGTTTTCGTTCCTTACCAGGTTTTCTATTTTGTCCAAGATTTCTGCATCATTATTGCTGTAGTAATTCATACCTAGATCAGTCGTTTATTTTTCGTCCACAGAGCATAGGTTACCGTATCGTCGCAATATGCAATTCTCAATATTCAATATTGCTAACCTGAATTATACATCAGGACATTTATCTGAAAACAGTATGATCCAGTGTCTCGCGGTAATTGTAAATTCGCAACCAATGGAAGCAAAGGACACTTAATTTTTATACATGCAAACAGGGGTGGATTCAGGATTTTTTTCTGGGGGGGGGGGTCTGGCAGGTATTCTCATAATTGAGATTAAGAGCAAAATGCAATCTATTGCTGTAGAAAATATTTTCTTTAGTTGGATGTGAAAGTTATTGATATTATATTAAATGATTGAAGCTCCGTAATACACAAAGTAAAACGAACTTAATGATAACCGTATTAACATTTTGGGGGGCACGTATGGGGGACACCTAAATCCGTCTATGCATTCGAATGTTCTTTGTAAACTTTATTGAAAATGGAAAATTAATCACGGTCAACTTCAGCGAAGCCTTCAGTGTGGCTTCCTTTTCAGTTGCACGAAGCGCCACATATCAAAATGGTTCTTAAAAGTTTTACTCCGAAATATATATCCTGCCGATACATCTGCATCTACATCTACTGCATGCAAGCCGCTGCAAAAGTCGTGTGGCGGGGGGTATAAGGACACAAGCCGTTTACAAATAAAAATGAAATGCCCCAACGAAGTTCTGGTTACATAGCAGATTTGAAAATTAAGAAATCACGACGCAGTATTACCAACAGCTGCTTCAGAACCGTTGTAAGCAAAGTTTAAAATGTCTAACTACCATTACCTACGAAAAAAATATCTCAAACGATATAACGCCTAGCATTTATTAATGCCCTTTATCGAGATGTGGCAGGTGGACAGGAAGTCGAATCAGTTATATTATTCGATAATTGGTTAGCGATACTAATAATCTCATTGGCCTTTTTAAACGCTTGTAAACAAAGAATCTTCTACATTATTTGAGTAAAATTCGATCAGAATGATAAGAGTGTAGCTTGAAAATCCGAAATTTAGTCCGATAATCAACTCCACTTTTTGAAACGTCTTGCGTATAATAGTCAAAGCACATAAAATTGTACCTTCATACGGTATAATATTTTAATTATTATACCAATATAATTATTAATTATATATGTGTGCATTCTTTCACATTTTTCTTGCTTATAAAATGAATGGATGATACTTTTTTCCGCTTATCGATATTCCGTCCTCGTAAAATGGTAAATCCACCTATTGCGGAAAACGTTCCCAAATTGAATAGCAGCGTGAGGAACATACATGCACAGCAAATATAGCATAAATATGATAGCTCGTCTCCCATGTTAAATGAAAGGGAAAATGCCATTTTTTGTACTAATTTTTATACCTTTTCACATACGTTTTTGAAAATGAAAATACCCTTATTCTATTTTCTCATGTTTCCTCTTTTGAACGACAACACTGTCATTTCGATCCATCCGGTGTCTTCTGAGATTACCTCGAATTAATGGACCAACCTTGAGCGTTTCAAAAATACGCCACTGATTAATATAAAATAGAATTAAATTGCTTATAAATTCACCCCCTGGTTGGCTACTATAATCCTTCGCGCAATAGTGTCCTGGGACGATTTATCTACATCTGCTATATACCCCGGCAGCCGTCTCGATAGGCGAGTGGCGGGGGATGTTAGGACACCAGCTGTTTGCATAGGAAGGTATGCGTGAGATTGATGTTACTACTGAGTTCCACAGAGCACGTATTTAAGTCATTTACAGCAGACGTTAATAAACAATAAATAAATGCTCTAACGAAGTTCCGCCAAGCAATTATTAAAGTCCTTTATTATTAGGGAAAAAAAAGAATCCTTTAAGCTATCCCTATGACAAAATATCCCTCTTATTATTTCTTATCTGGAAACCGAATTAGTGTCAAAAATAAAATATGTTCTCTTTTGCCCTGAAATACATCTGTTCATGATAGCTCAAGCAATCTAAGCCTAGGACTTAGATTTACATTGAAACGGAAATTCTACGTTAAAAATTTCGCGGGTACTCATCATTATGAATAAAAACTTTTGGGCTATGTCGCCGAGTCAATTTTTGGGTGGCCCCAACGTTTCCAAACTGATGCTGGTCGCTTTCTCAAGGGAATCTGGGAAAGTGACCAGCATCGGTTGGGAAACGTTGGGGCCACCCAAAAATTGACACGGCGACGTAGCCCAAAAGTTTCTAATAAACATGAAATAGGAATGTGTTTTTTCCCAACTCCACGATTTTACATACTAAATGGGATTGGTTGTCCATAAATGTAAAGGGAAGTTATAATATGCGTGAAACCCATCTTCTGCCATAGTGGTATATAAAAAAAATGCATCCAATATTAATCCCTTCATAAAGTCATTCGCTAATGAATAAAACGGAAGTCAGGTAGTGTTTTTCAATTAGTTTATGTCCATTTGGCTCGGCTTTCTTTAGAACTCAATAAGCTGTATTGGTGCCGAAATTTAGGCGGAGTAAGTTCGTATAAAATCCTTTCTGGCCTGATTTGGTGGAAGTTCGATATATACATGATGAAAGAACACAAATGGTAATTTCCACAATTTTTAATTCCAAAACTCAACAACCGACCATAGTTTCAACACGTTGTGTCATTTTCAAGGTGTGATCACAAGGGTTTTTGTAATTATAATTTTTGTAAGTTTTGGAATTAAAAATTGTGGAAATTGCCATTGGTGTTCTTTATCACGGAGCAAGTTCGCCTGACCTACGATGAATGACCAGGCTCCTTGCATTATGTCCTTCCTGAAATGATTCATGATGTATTTTGCAAATTTGGAGGGCTCTAGGCATTTGATTCATTGGAGCTCTACATTTATCCGTAGATTATTAGTATTATTTGGACGTAGATTATCCGTATTGCAAAGTAGCCCCTGGTCTCCATGATAGCTTGCTGTTGAATAGCAATTAGTGACTTAAATCCTCTGAAAAAATAATGAAAGCGTTTGTCCCAGAATCCTTCAATGCTAATTATTTTCATAAATTTCCACCGTTTGCAGTGAATGTACTCCTTTGATGTGCCTATTGAGGAAAAGGCTCTGAAGAAATACACTGGCTTTCGCGATTTGATTCTGCATCTGCACGATCCTATGGTATGGATGGTCGGATTGTTAAGTATACTACTTACTCGATTTGAGGTATGTTTGGAGATTATAATGCCTTCGTAACTAACTCTTCAGTCTATCGAAAATCTACGCGTCTAAAAATCGCTTATTTATTTGTATTTTTATTTGTACTCTCTTGTTCATTCCCTCGGTAAATTTGGCTGTATATTTGTCATCATGTAAGTTTTGTCCTAGAATTCTGCCGTTTCTCTGGCCGAATTATCTAATGTCCTGACTTATGAAGCTATGAGCGAAGTCCTCTCTATTCTTGTACGATATCTATCCCTCTCACTCTGAATGTGAACAGTATATTGTTTCGCAGCTCAAGTCTAAAAATGTAGTTGAGGCTTGCTCTCTGGGGACCTGATTAAATAAAAAATGGTATAGGATTTTTTATTCGTAATTTTTCCATGATTTTCGTGACCTCGCATCCAGATGGGAAGTATTTACATTTATTCACATATATTTTTAACAAATTTCCTTGTATGATGCAAAGTTTGTCAGTATCCGTATTTTTTGCTGCCTATCCTAGGCTACCTCAACCCTCAGCGGCTCACTTATGAGAACTTTGTGTTGAGATCAACTCAAGATCAACAAGTATTTTGATCCAAATGATAATGCAAAAGAGTCATGGGCAGCTTTTTATGCGCACAGTTCATTTTTTTCTTCGTGAAACTGATTTTAAAACTCATATTTGTTTTCGTTTAGCTTTCCAAGTTCCTAATGATGTGTATTTTTGCTAAAAAAATACAGCCTTGCAGTTGTTTTTCTTTTGGTGTTTTCATATTCCCGTCTTCCTTTATTTATATCTATCCGTTTAATTGCGCAAATGCCGACAGAATCTATAGCGCATGTACTGAAATGAAAATGGAAAGAAAGTTCTGATGTTCGGATTTGCTAGATAGACAGAATTAATATTTATAAAAGAAAACATTTTAGTTGTTTGAAACTGTTAAAAATCTGGAAAAAACTGGATGTGAGTAAAAATTCATTTGGTTCTCTCGAATGCCACGATATGACCCTTGACCTAACTCCGGTTGTTGTCCAACCCAGTGACCGTGATGCGCTGCTTTCTGGCTCCGTGAATTGAAGTGAGCTCTTTACCGTCGAGCCATCAAACTTTTCCCGGATGAAAGGAGTGGGAAACTGGAAAAATCCAATCGTGAGTGTAGCGAAAATCGTTCATCGTCTAACTTCGAGTTGCTTCGCTGAAGAAAAATTGAAAAAGGGCGAATTAAATTCGGAGCTAGTAGTAGAAAGGGATTCTTTCGTTTCAAAAGGTCAAAAGATTATACCTCGTTCCAAGCGTGTGGTTTCCCCTGGTTACAGCCTCCTCTTCTCCTAAATTTTGTACATGTTTTGGTTTGACAGTTAGTTCAAAATGCTTTTTTTTTCATCTCTCCATTTCAATTTCATAAAATTTATTTTAGGCACACTTCCTCGTGAAGACTTTGCACACACACAATTTCGCCTAGAGGAACTTATGTCCTTGTTGACATTTGGCAGTACGAACGATTTCTCTGCATCACTTTCTGTCCGTTGCTTCGTGTTCTGAAGCTCTCCAAAACATTCTCCGAATCAGATTTTATTTGGTCCCACCATCTCTCTCTTGATTTTCTTCTCAGTCTTCGTCCGTCTGGGTTTGCTTTAGAATATATACTATGGTATAGACTTTGCCCAGACTGGAATTATAAACTAATTTGTGCCAAAATTTATGCAAATTAATTTATACATATTTTGCACTTTTGGACATCCTGAAATTACGCTGCACATATCAAAGTTATGTAATAAATTGCATTGTTTCTCTTCCATACATAATGAATTAAGCCCACCCATTCCAATCGAAAATTAGATTAACATAGATAGATACATTGCCTTCAAAGGCTTTTCAGGAATTTCATTTAAAGTTAAAATTTGCATTATGAATGTTCGAAGTGCACCTGGAAAGCATGTGTACTATAATACTTTACACGTAGCTTCAGAAGATAATAAATACCTATTGAGCTAGTGAATATTATTATTTATAACTATTATTATTTACGTTTAGTGCTTAAATGGGAAAGTAATAAAACGTCATGCAACGTTATTTTGAACGGAGTACGAAATATCATCAGAATATCATCTCTTATACCATCCAAATGGTCCACAATGTGGTTGGAAAGTCTGGGGAATTGAAAGCCTTTAAGACACCGTGATGTGTGCGTGGCAATCGTGGAACCCTTCCGAATCCGCTCCGTTTAGTCTGCCACCTTGCATTTCATGAGTGCTTTGAATGCAACATGCCACCTAGGATGAAACATATGGTTTCTGCAATGTAATAGTGATACCAGGGCGTATATAGATGAAGAATGTTGAGGAAAAAATCATTTGCTATCGCAATCTGAATTTGTTTAATTATGTATTACTCTCGGGCATTGTATTTCCTCCTTTTTTCCTCTATTCTTTTGAAGTCGAATTGGTTCACTGACAAGTTTTTCTTCGATTTTGCCTTCGATACGTCTTCCTATTATCCGAGTGAGGATTTTGGAGTTATGTAATACTAGGCTCAGGGTTCGGTGTTCCACAATTTCGTCAAAGTATGCCTTTTTCGGTATGGCCTTCATATGTCTCCTCTTGAAGCCTTCTGGTAGCTTTCAGGATTCGTAGGGGTCTCTAATTAATCCATATCGTGCGTCTTGAGATGTATTACTGCGTGCTTTGATTATTTGATTGCTTCTACGGACGCTTTTCCATAAGTCTCTAACGGCTATCTCAAATTTTCTTCTGAATATTCCAAAACCACGGCTGTCCTCTTCCACTTTTCTGATGGGTGCTGGACCTCTCCTATCACTTGTACGGAATATTTCCATCTGTTTCCTGTCTCCACGATCGACTCAAGTTATTCCTGGAGACGTTCTTATGATAGAGATATGCTTTGTGTTGGAGAAAGCCCAATTTTTAAGAGCCGTTTAATGAAAACGTGATTCTTCCTATTTAAAAGAGTGGCGAACTTTAATTAACATGCAGTCATGACATTTTGATATTCAAATGGGAGCTTTAAATGAAGATGAGTTCTGTCTTTGAGTTTCTACGGTAAGTTGGACAATTTATCATGACATGGAACTAAAAATATTACCCTTTTGGAACAATTGATTTAAATTTAGGAAGAATTTAATTTTGGATTAGAACTGAGATAATGGGAGAACGTTGCGTTGAAATATCTAAATCACGACAGAGTTGATATAGCATGGGCAAAATTAGCTAATATATGTTGTTAATAATTTAAAAAGAATAAATATAGAACAAGAGCATACCTCTATGCGTATATGAGTATGGTAGAGAATGCGTCCCAAATTGGGTTGTGTATCATTACGCGTGCCCGTTGGAAAAATTGTAACTATAATTTTTTCACATAGCTTCAAAAGATAATATATAGCCTTTGAATATTGAATATTATTATCTATAACTATTATTATTTACATTTAGTGCTAAAATGGCAAATTAATAAAACGACATAGAACGCTATTTTGAACGGAGTACGAAATATTTCTCTCTTATACCATACAAATTTTCCGTGATATGGTTGGGAATAAACGCTTCCAAAACATCTGTATGGTGTGGATGGGATTTTAGGATAAGTAGAAGACGATTGTTACCATAAACAGCTATTTAATTCATTTTAATAACTATGACAAGTAATTCCGATCTAAACTGTGCAAAGCAGAACATAGTCTGTGAATTAATTTTATGCAAGAGGGGTTGCACAACAGCCTTGATCACTTCATATATCCACTAGCCAACAGTATCTATGTCAAATCATGAAACTGATGAATATCAATTCGGAATTCTTGAGGCGATCGCAATGGATATGTGAAATTTCGACATCTGAACAAGTTTCGAACGTTCATTTAAAAAATTATTCTTGAGCATAGAAAATATATCGAAAATAAAAGAAATTTTTCTCAAGGAATTCATATCGGGAAATCCCATTTCGGTTGTTTTCAGTTACCTTACTTTGGTAAACATGCTGAAACGAAGAAAGAAGTACTCTTTCAGCCATAACTCTCCAATTTCATAAATTAATTAATGCTATAGGAAATATTTAAAATTAGATGTAATTGTTATCCAATTTTTGAATCAGTAATGAACCAAGAAACTTTAAAAGATTTGAATAAAGAGATTTTTCATGTTTCAACCAATTAATTATGCTTCAATAATAATGCACATGTTAATTTTTGAGTAAAATCTGTAAATTTTGTATCATTTATGATAGAACGGTTCCACCATATTTCAATTTAGTAATAAAAATTTAAAATACATCGGTAAAGTAATTTGTTTCGACGTAGTCCTGGGGTAACGGAGATATATCCCTGCTACAATGACGATAGATGTCAGGAATCTGCGAATCCATGAAGCCGGAAATTCAAAGCGAGAGGAGAGAGTTGTGAACGTAGCGGTCCGAGTATTCATGGAATTATGTCTTCATCCTCGATCGCCATCTCCTGGAGTGGAAAGCATGCCCACATTCCAAGAGGAATTCCATTCCTCAAGTGCCAATCCATCCGATAGCATACCGAAGCATCATGTAGCGACTTCATCGTGGACAATATCCTTCCCCAACATTTCAACAAGACTCCCCACGGCACAAAGACCGGACAGAGAACCGAAGTGAAAAACTTAATGCGAATTTGAGGATGGTGCCCAACGTGAAATTTTTCAGAATGTAAATCAATAAGTTGTTCTCTCTCTTCTCGCATTTTTTTTAATGTCTCACGAGTAACATTATCAAAGTTATCATTCAAAGTCGGCTATCGTAATATTTATTTGACGCAGCTCTCTAATCCGCTCTCCTATTTGCTAGTCTTTTTACATAGAGATATGTTTCTCCTCTTCACATCCTTTATAACCTGTCCCATGCAATTTATTCGGGGCCTTCCTGTCCACCACCTCATGGTACTCTTACTGTTTTTAGAGGACTTTTCTTTCCTCCCACTCTTATTAGCACTTCCTCCTTACTTACACGGTCGCTCCATTTTATCTTCATCATTCTTCGCTTGCACAACATTTCGAATGCTTCCGTGAAATTAATATCTCCGATAAAAAGGCACTCACAACTTTGCCTGAATTCACGAGTATCTTTATTTAAATGTGAAATTTAGTTAGGTTTGAAATAAATATAGATTAATTTAATTCACATATTTAATTAGTGGGAGCCATTTGGGATCCAACAAGGAAATAATAAAACTAAACTAATATAGACACAAAGGAAAGCAGCGCGATTCGCTGTGACGAGATAACAGAGAGAGTTACACAGCGTCGAACGAATTGAAATGGGAGCCACTGGAGACTCGCTGGCTACCAGCTAGGCTTCGATTGATGGAGCAATTAAGAGCAGACATCTTTCAGATTGTCATGGAAAGCATCGTCGTACAGAAACAGAACCGATTTGGATAACCGGACCATATTTTCAGGTCTGATCGTAAAGATTTAATGAGATACTTATACCCCTCCGATCCTATATGTACACGTATTCGTTTTTCCCCGTACAATAAATAAGGTCGAGGGCAATGGAAGGTTCATGGCCGTAGTAAAACCTCGCACAACACCAAATTAAAATATTCTCAACGCTGTCAGAGAATATTTGAAATATTCTCTGACAACGTTGCAAGTAAGTAAATGAACTGGGACTTAAAGTCGTCACCAACTCATGAAAGGTGGGTGGAAACTTTCATCTATCTTCGTTGTAAGCTGGCGAGGAAATTGAAAAATAATGAGGATTTTTTATCAATATCTTATCTTCCCGTGCCACATACCGATATCTCTGAATGAATTACGATATCGTGGCTGAGTGGACGACCGCATTGCAGTTGCAATACGCTGCGTTTCATTTACCAGATCCAGAGTCTTGATCAATATATAATGGACAGTCCAGGTTTAAGGTTCTTACCAATTACTTGTCGGAGAATTAAAAAATTTCCCTTGTCTTTGTATGCAGGCTTCCTTCTATGTTTTCTTCGCTTTTAGATACTTTCACTGAAGTCATTGTCACTCACCATGAATATTTGCATGCATGCTCGCTACATGAGAGAGTGCATTGACTTTAAGCAATCATGGAACTGGTTTGAGGCATTTTCTGTTTATTTATAACATCCTGCTGTCAAATTTACGCACTTTTGCTGTTTATTATCTTTTAATCTTTTTATTCGTGTCCTCGATCTTAGCTTCTGAGCTATTTGCGGATTTAAGGAAATTATAAGCTGACAGTGCGGACTCACGTTGTTCTGTTTGTCGTGGAGCCATCTCACAGATTTAACTGGAAAAGACGTTCAATAGTAAATGTTGCGATATCATTTGAATAATTTTAAACACGCATTTATTTTCAAATCTCGCTTTACACGAGGCTACGTGCAGGTAAATCATGTCTTCACAGTGGAAAGCGAGGGATTGATTTACCAGCCAGAAGTTATGTTTTTCAGAGTTTTTGAAATATTACCGTGTCGGTGGTGTACATTTCCTGATTTAAGTTGTTGCAGATGACATTTGGACCATGACAGGTGTGGAGAAGTCAAGAGTGGAAGCATTCGATATGTGCTACGACCGAAAAATTGTGAAGATAGTACGGATCGACCGTGTGAGAAATGAGGAATGGCTAAGAAGAGCGGGAGAAAAGAGAATCCTTCAAAAATATTATTGTTGGCCACATTATGAGACATGATAGCCTGATGAAAACAAACCTTGGGACAGGTGGAAAGGAAGAATGGAAAGGGACGGCCCGACTGAGTTGCATAGGACAGGTTATAAAGGATGCTAAAGAGAAGAAATTCGTCCCTGTGAAAAGGCTATCGGATAGGAGAGCAGAATGGAGAGTTGTGTCAATCCAATCGTACGATTGTTGACTTATGATGGCACATGTCCCCTTAAATATTCCTTAAATATCGTCAATGTATACGAGAAACCTATGGATGGGTAAAACCGCGAATGAAACCGCTCAGGAGGCCTCGTCATCCAAAAAACAATTTCCCTTCGGCGCTGTATTCGTTGTGGTGTCACTTTGTGTCTCGCAAAACGTCCGAAAAATCAAATATCAAAGTGAGACGCTTCGAGTTTGGGTTCAAAGCAAATTTTATCAGCAAAAAAACAAAACGACTTTCAAGTGCCGTTCGATAAAAATTCACGCCCTCGCGACACAAAGAGAACGATGGCAACAAGCTTGAGTCGCAACGGGAATGTGTATCAGCTGAACCCTTTCGCCAATCATTTTTGCACGTTTGAGAGTGTAATTAATTCTTATTTAAATTGTTGTTTTTCTCGGATGACAGAAAATTTATATTTCACTTTTGTCATTTTATTTGCATTAATTTAATATTTTTCGATCCTTAATTTCCAAACAATGGTTAGTGTTACCTTAGGTTTAACAGCGTAATCTTCACTCAGAGTCCATATTTACGGGAATGATTGCGATCTCGATGTTGTATTAAGGCGATAATTGGGGACAATAGCTTAATTTTAGCTATCAGTACGAAAGGACTTTTGCTGGGTATTTTATAACGCGAAAAGGAAAACTTCATCGTGTACCGATGATCATCGATCGATGAAATGGACTTGGCCCTATTGAGAATTGAAGAGGGAAATGCTTAAAGGAAGGAGAGGCTTCAAGAATGCTTCTTATTTACTCCATGGAAACCTTCCTTAATCGGCAGAATACAATAATAGTAATAATAATAGTATGTCAGCATAAACAACAACAAAATGCCTCCTCTTACCCTTAAATGTAGCGCTGAAGCTTAAAGAAATTTTATTTGAAAGTATCATGAGAGTGGACATGTATTTGACAATAAATAATATTTAAATAGAGAAATTAGCTGGAAAATCACAGCAATTCCCTTCAAAATTAACGAAAGAGCTCATATTCGGAGTAGTAATCATTGGTCTTACAGGGGGGTTTAAAGTGCAGTGATAATCGACTCGTAATCTATACATCATAAAATCCCCTAACGACCACTCATTCATTCACTCACCTATACAAATGTTTGGGGTGAACGAGACGAGATACGGCAAAAAGTCTAATGAAGACCCCCTCTAAAATTGTCTGAAACCCCAGGAAAAATTATGAAAACACTAAATTTACAATTATTTATCCGTCTATTCAATTAAAAGTGAGTATAGGGATTAGTTAAAAAAATGGCCACCAAATTCCAATGGCGGCGCGGCAGTCATACAAACGTACAATCATAGCAACATATTTGTTTATGCAAACAAGAGGAGCTAAATTGGGAAAGAAGATAAAGGAATTAAAACGAAAAACTGATGAATATAAGGAAGGAAATAAGGAAAATAATATTTGAAGTGTCTATTTCTTTGCGTCTTCTTTCCGCAAGAACAAACATCTGTATAAATCAAAGCGCATTCAAATGAAAAGCGGAGAAATATAAGGTAGGAAATTAGTTGTTGTTTTTGGTATATTACATCGAAAGTGTGTTGGTTATTAATTTCAAAGTTAACAAGTGCACTAAATTCCATTTTAGAAATATGATTCGTGCTGTTGACTATTGTTCGTATCTTGTTGGCGATACACGATTGTAGTAGAAAGACTTTCAAACAAGTCTTCATAATATAGGTAGGTAAAAATGATTTTATTTTCATTTTTTGTGATGGTGATAACTTTTCATTTTTGCTGTCGTTCTTTTTTCCGTTAATGTCCTTTTTAATGTACGGTGTTATCCGTGAGCTGCAGGAGTGAATAGGCAGTGAATAATACAATATGAAAGATACGTGCAAATAAAGGTATTTCTTATTCAATTATTTGTCTTGCGAAAATCACGTTTCCTTGAGTGACTAAGTTATTCAACTGTGAAAATTATCGAAATCTTGACATTCACAATGTCTTGTACACCAAAGGCTGTGATCCGTTACTCACCAGATTTATTGCGCATTGCGTTGGATATTAAAACTGAGATATTTGTGTATCCCGATTCATTAAAACTGTAAATAGAGGTATTTCTGAAGTGAAATCATTCGAAATCACGATAAATAATATTTCGATAAAATTCGTTATACTAGCCCCAATTCATGCTAAGGCGCATTTGTTTCTAGATATTGATATTCAGTCCCTACGTAATTCGCTTACGAAGGGGAACAGCTGTTACAACTTATTCGTATATCAAGAATTTGGTTGAGTTTTGTGGAAAATAAGTAATAAACGTGTTTTTCATTGTGGAACGTGGTCTCAGCGTTTTTTGTATTTGAATTGAATAAGTTAGAGAAACTCGTAGAAATTTATTTTACTTTTTTAGCCCCTCAGAAAAACGTTTCTCTTTATAAATATTTACATTCATATTGTAGCGATGGGCTCGTTTTACGTGAAAGTGGAAATATTGCTTTTACCTAAGCTAGCCAGCTTAAAAGTAAACGATCCTTAAGTAACAAGTAGCAAACAAAAAGTGTAAGACCTCCCACAGTGAGCATAACAGGCCGCAGGCCTTTTTCGGGGGGGCCTAGGGGGGGCAGAGCCCCCCCCAGCGAGCAAAGCGAGTATGTAACATATGTACCACCATATGTATGTATTCTTATCTTTTCAAGGCTGTAAAAATGTCTGCATTTTTACTGTTTGGCGCGCCTCAAGAATCTCGGTGGCATGATCATTAGGGATATTTCCGCCCAACGTCATGGAAAGGACACCCACATCATCATCCCTGATCAACAATCCTAAGATTGATTTGACGCAGCTCTCCACCCAATTCTCCTATCAGCTTATTTTTTCTCTACCTACGTATTACTTCTCTTTCACATCCTTCTTTACTTGTTCCATATATTTTGTTCGAGGTCTTCCTTTTCCATTCTTGCCATCCACTTGTTCCTCGACGATTGTCTTCATCAGGCCATAATGCCTCAAGATGTGGCCTATAAGGTTGTTCCGTCGTCTTATTACGGTTTTCGTGAGGCTTCTCTTCTTACCTACTCGGTCATCATTCTTCCGTAGCACCTCATTTCGAAGGCCTCTATCCTTACTTTCTCCGCTGCGGTCATTGTCCATGCCTCACTTCCATACAGGAGTATACTCCAAACGTAGGTTTTTATAAATTGTTTATTTACTTCCATATTTAAGTTTCCCGCTGTAAGTATGCCTCTCTTTTGATGGAATGCTCTCTTTGCTTGGGCTGTTATTCTGCTGATAATTTCTTTCTTGCTTCTCCCGTCGCACAGTGGGCTGAAATCGAAAAAAGCTGGCCAAAAATCGCTGTAGTCTTAAGTATTGCTAAATGAGTGAAACTTTTTGCGAACTGGTTATTGTATAGACACAATGAAACTTATTTAGGATGATTTAGTCCAGAACATTGTTTAGGAGGGCAGTAAAATTGAAAAATAGGGGAAAGTTATGCGGGAACCATAGTTACCAGGGGCAAGCCGAAACTTTTATATGGTATTATCAAGGGAAAAATAGAATTTCTTCCATATTCAACTATATTTAGGCTATCTAGTAGCTTTTCATAAGGTATGTGATGATTGAAAATTGCTATTGAGTCTTTTAAACCTGAAATTTTGGTCATTGAAGAGTAATAATATTAATTAATACCATTGACAAATATTTGTATTGCAAATTTCTCAAATCAAAGGTGTGCCACATTAAATTCTATTCTAAGCCAGAGGATAAAGACTCCTCATTTTCTTAAATATTTTCGCCATTCACCAGAAGATTTTTCACCTCCTCTGGTAATTTTTTTTACTGAACGGGGAATCCACGCAGAACAAGAAATGAAAGGATCTGACGTAAGCAGAAGTCTATGGAAAAGGTCATAGTTTGTGGCAATTATAGAAACTTTCCTGGTGTGTTTTTCGCGAATTCCATGGTAGTTGCTACACTTGATTCCTCCAGTAAAGTAGAACTTCGCAGTTTTATCACTTTTCTACGTTTAGACCTCTCACTTGCACTGTCGAAATGCTGTGACTGTCTTCCAAGAGGAGTGCTTTCAGTTTAACCTAAAACAATGATAAATTACGAAATAATTACAATTCACGGACTAAGGCAACAAGGTATGAAATACTCGCGCAGTTCTATATGCGTGTAGTACATATTATCATTTATCCGTAAACATTAGCATTCACCTGAAGGTGACGAACATGGGAGATATTTTAACACAGTGTCAGGAAGTGGTATTGGCTGTTTTAACCAAATATGATTCAACTTCAGAAATCTACTATTCAATCTGGTGCACGCAGTTTCCCACTTTCGAAACTATTGACGAAAAAAACACTTTTTGAATGAAGGCCCCAAGCAAAATTTTTAATTTCTCATCTCCTCCCAAAAATAGTTTTTAGAGTAAAAACTCCAGTACTAACGATTTCTTCTGCTTGATGGTCCCCCTTCTATTTGACAATATCACACTATGTAAATCTCAGCGAGTCACTTATGCTGTATCCATAACTGGGGAACTAAACTGTGAACGACCTTCGGCACACTTCAGCAAGGAATACTGAAGTGAGACTGATACTGAGCACTCGGCTAGAAATGAGCGTGTCAATCGCATAGACGGCATATTTTGGGAAAACTTAATTTGTAGAATGAAAAGTTTTGCACGAGCTCATAGTAAAAGAACAAATCTGGTTGCATAGGGGTAGCCGCCGAGGACAAAGGGCTTGGAGAGCGCGCGAACCATTAGGTTTTTTACCATCCGCAAGCGGTTCCCGGAAAGACTCCCGCGGTATAATCGTCAGAAGAGGGTACAAACCCTAAATAACAGCAAATAAAGTAGATGAGTACAATGCACTCGCAATTAAGGGAAAATCCAGTCTCTCAAACGGACTACGACGCATGTCATCCTAAGTTCCCTAGTGCATACGCCGTGTATTGCGGGTCATGGAGCGCGACAACCGCCCGACATCATTTTGCTTTACCACGAAAAAATCGGAGGGGAGCAAGTTGGAGCAAGATTTTTCTTTTCCGACTGATAATATAGACTTCAGTCTAACTTCTGGTGTAAATATCTTAGGAGCGGCAAGCGGCGGTAACTACTTTTATCCTTGCATTAGGTAAAAAATTAACGAAAAACAGTGATATATTTAACAAATCATAAAGTTAATAAATAACAATTGACTACAACAAAAGTTCGCTCTTAATTAACCAAAAGAGTGGTACTATCAATAAACATCCTCAAAAATTCCGAATTATTCACTGTTTTCCATTGCATGGGGAACAAACGTTGAACTTTTGCGCATAAATCGTGCACTCACGATTTCATAGATTTTTATTGATTTTTGGCGAGCTATAAAAATTAAACAAAAAATTTTGACAGAAAAACAACTTCAGTTTTATATGACCTGGACCTTCTAAAATGATAATATAGTATTCCCGGTTTGAAATGAAAAAGTCAATATTTTGATTTTTGGCCAGCTTTTTTCGATTTCAGCCCACTGTGCGTCGCTAGATATCCTGCTTAACAAATAACAGAATTCCTCCACTTCCACCAATGTTTGCTTCCCTATTTTGATGTTGGTCTTTACTTCTTCTTTTCTGCCTCATCTTGGTTTTCTATGTATTACTTTCAGCTGATATTTAACACATTACAAAATCCATATTAACTAGAATATTTTTCAAATCCACCTCTGCCTATCCTATGACGGCTATGCCATCGGCAAATCTTGGCATGCTAATTTTTTCTCCATGGACATTCACTCTCAAGGGTCTTTGATTTCATTATTGGCTTTCTCGATGTAAACGTTGAAAATTACGGCTGACAAGGCACAGCCTTGTCTCACATCTTTCCTAATTCTTGCTTCCTCACAGCTGGACCCTGATTTTATCACCGTTACTTGGTTTTTGCATAAACTGTGGATGATTCTTCTGTCATTGTGGAGAACTCCAATTTCTTTTAGGATTCCAAACATTGTGTTCCAATCCACATTGTCAAAAGCCTTCTCTAAGTCTACCAAAGCAACAAATGTTGGTTTTTTTCTTTACCCTTCTCTTCTCTATGAGCAGTCTGGGAGCCAATATTGCTTCCCTTGTTCCTGAGCTTTTTCTGAATCCCAATTGGTCCTCATCCAAATACTTTTCTGCTCTTCGTTCTATTCTTCTATAGATGATCCTTGTCAGTATCTTCGACGCATGTGTAGCCAGGCTTATGGTCCTAAAATCTTCGTATTGCTCCGCTCTTTTCCTCTTAGTAATTGGGATTATAATGTTCCTCTCGAAGTCCTTTAGTATCTCACATGTGAAATACATATCACTATTATGTACCGCTAATTCAACGTCTTTTCTCATGCATTTTTGATTGCTGTACAATCAAACATATAATTAAATGACTAAAATTAAATGAAATTAAATTATGTTGTGCTATTCACTGGACAATGCGCAATAGGCTGGTGCGAAAATAATCAAGTTGCAGATTTCGTGTCGCGCGGAGGGATTTCGATGCGCTGGTGCAAGAAGGACGAAAAGAGGAATTGCTGAAATCAGAAGTCATCTTCCGATTCCGTAAGGTACCTGAAGGCATGACAAAGGTGAATATATATAGTTGTTTTTTCGTAGTGAAAAAGAGGAATTTGAAAGCATATTTTTTTGGCGCTGTTGCAGGAGATTGTTGAAAAAAAAACATTAAATAATTGACCCCAAGTAACACAGAAAATTACACAACTCAGAAAAGCCGGCCAAAATGCAAAACAGTTACACTCTCAAAGACTTGCGCGATCGGAAACAACTGTTTAAAACCATATGCATATACACATCAATAACAATCTATATCATTTGTAACAATTTCATGCAACAGCGCCAAAAAAATATGCATTCAAATTGCTCTTTTTCACTACGAAAAAAAAACTATATATATTCGACTTTGTCATGCCTTCAGGTACCTTAAGGGATCGGAAGATGACTTCCGATCCCTTAATTTCCTTAAAGGTTCCTCCGCAAATAGCTCAGACGCTTAGAGCGAGGACACGACGCAATGTAAGAGAGTAAAAGATAATAAACAGCAATAATGCGTTTTGACAGCAGGATGTGAAAAAAACAGAAAAAGCCTCAAACCAATTCCATGTTTGCTCGAACACTCTCCCATGTTGCAAGCATGCATGCAAAGATTCATGGTGAGTGACAATGACTCCAGTATCTAAAAATGAAGAAAACATAGAAGGAAGCCTGCATACAATGACAAGGGAAATTTTCCATTTCTCCTACAAGTAATTGGTAAGAACCTTAAACCTCGACTGTCCATTAGGCCGGCCCTTATTTTTCCGAATTGAGAAAAGTTATGTTTTACTAGTCTCAAAATGATCCAAATGAGGTTCATATTCACCTGTTAAAATTTGGTTACTTTAAAATAACGGCAACCCGTGCTCCAAGGGCCCTAAGTACTGAGGACCCTCAATTGAGATTTTTGGGGCCGAAAAAGTGCTATTTATACGTAAAACGTAAAAGTAAAGATCTTAGGGGCGATTTTCTGTTCGTTTTGACCTATCTCTAAGCGTTTACGAGATATCGTCCGTCGTTATGCAATCCACCCCCCAGGGCGCTACCCCGCACCGCGGCGCCGCTGAGGTACGGCCCGCACCACTTACTAGATACTTCCCCTCCACCCCCTCCCCTCCCTCGGCAAAAAATTTGCTCCTGATGGCAAGATAGTCTTTGAATAAATGTGCTTACGTTAGAAAGAATTTAATTGCCATGACAATACTTCCAATCAAAGTGATCAATTTACTCGTATTTTCACTTGTCCATGAATTGCAGTACATATTAACCAAAACAAAATCCATTTCCGTATTTCTAATCTTTCACTGACACCCCATATTTGACATTTAAAGTGTATTTGCGCACGTTAGGGGTTGTGCTACGATGAAAATTCACACTTATTGTTAGTAATTAATTTTGAAAGCCCTCTTCCATCAACGTGACTGCCTAATAATCTTGAATTAGTTTCACCCCTCTCTCTGCACAATCATCTACCGCTTGAAGACCCCGAATAATTTAGAAATCGTTCTTGTAATCAGGATGTTCATACCATTCTTGCGTAGGCACATCTCAGAATGCAGTTCATATTTACAATGCATTAAATAGCTTTCTCGAATTAGTAGTGACAAAATTTGATATAGATACCGTGGCCAGGTCTTTACGTTTATAGAATGCCATCTTTGGTGGATCATATTTTCCCTCACGTGTCCTCATACAGCGTATCACGTTTTCCTTTTCACACCGAGAAAAGAATCCGTCAAATAACGACAGGCCTAGTAACTCCTCATTTAGGTACCACTAGTGGTTTGAAAACCTCTTCTGTACTCCTTTCGCTAGGCCCAGGTTAACACTTTTGTAATTTTAAGATCTGAAAGTCACTGTTGGGAGCAGATGCAACACAAGGAGCGGAGAACCAAAACTTTTTCTTTCTTCTTGAGCATATTGAAATCTATGCCACTGATAACTGCATTTCGTCCTTCTATTTGATTGCATAAGAATTTTACTTCTTCATCCCACGCACATTTATCCGAGAGATTAACTACGTGCGTCAAAAATTCAATGGCACCGCCCGTTGCAATGTCAAACAAATCATCAAGTTTTTCAACGAAAGATTCTGATCTCTCAATTTACACGGTAGTTTCCACTCTCTCTTTATGTCTTCGCACGTTCATCCATTCGTTGTGTAATTTTTCTAAACTTTCAATCGCCTTATTTTCCGTAATAATAGGAATTCTCGTTTTGTTCCATTGATGAAACGCATTTCTTACTGTTTTTCTCGCACTAAGTTTGAAACATTTCAAACCCATTAGGTTATAGAAAAAATACACACTACTTCTCTCACTGTAAGTAACTTTGAGCCAAGTATTTCTTCACTTTATTTTCCAACCAGTTCAATGTCTGAATTTAGTCGTGATTTCATACTTTTTCTTGTTGGCCTATTCTTAAAATGAACGTCACGTGTAGGTATTCATGATAAACTTGTTTTTTCGCCAATTTTCTTCTTAAATCATAAAAAAAACTTAGCACATCCTATCCTTTGCGCACTATACATAAGAACTAACTATCTCTCCACATTGGTCTACAAATGTGAACTGACTGCCTGGTTTCTTCTTCCTTGAATATTTCTATCAACTGTTATGGCCCTGGAAGCCCCGCATTTTTCTTTTTTTCCTTCATTCCTTTAACAAACACAATTGTATCAAATACTTATAACATTTTGTACATAAAGAGCAGTTTTAAATGAAGTATGCGGTAATGGTGCGCGGTCGTATGGTGGCAACAAACTAAGGTTTAAGGGGTCGGCGCACAATACATAGGATAGCTTTGAAGGGTTAAGGATTGATATTGTAGGCTTTGAAAACATAAATCATGATAAAAGAGGAACAACCTTTTTAATTCTATACCACTAGCATGGAAATCTTGCCAGCAGGAGCAAATTTTTTGCCGAGGGAGGGGAGGGGGTGGAGGGGATCTAGTAAGTGGTGCGGGCCGTACCTCAGCGGCGCCGCGGTGCGGGGTAGCGCCCTGGGGGGAGGATTGCATTACGACGGACGATATCTCGTAAACGCTTAGAGATAGGTCAAAACGAACAGAAAATCGCCCCTAAGATCTTTACTTTTACGTTTTACGTATAAATAGCACTTTTTCGGCCCCAAAAATCTCAATTGAGGGTCCTCAGTACTTAAGGCCCTTGGGGCACGGGTTGCCGTTATTTTAAAGTAACCAAATTTTAACAGGTGAATATGAACCTCATTTGGATCATTTTGAGACTAGGAAAACATAACTTTTCTCAATTCTGAAAAATAAGGGCCTGCCTACTGTCCATATATTGATAAAGACTCTGGATCTGGTAAATGAAACGCAGAGTATTGCAACTGCAATGGAAGAAGTGACTGTTTATGCAGTCACATGCATGGGTGCAAAGTTATGTGCACCGAGGATAAAATTAGCCATGAGAAAATCATTTGGTTTCACCTGGTTTCGAACCCGGACTTCCCAATTTCCAATCAGGTATGCTACCAGCTATACCTACAAACCGTCTTCTTCCAAGCCAAGTCCTTCGGTAAACATATTCTAAGGTTCGCTTTATAAAACATATTGGATGGAATAAAGCCTATGAATAATGAAGGACAATGGGAACAGTGCAAACAAATCATCACGGATCATCAAAATAGTCATAGGGATCAAAAATTTGAATCAGCATCACTTTCTTTAATCATCCGCTTACAACTTCATGTTATTATATGGACATGAATCAATACCTCAATCGTTGGATTAAATGACAGATTAAAATATCCTATCTCCGCATTTTCATAGCTCTTGACTACAAACTCAATTTTCTTTTTGAATGGTCGCTCCGCTGCTAAGTAAGCTTTAGAAATTTCCTCTAAAGTCGAGCAAAATCATTAGGAAAACTGAGAATGGTGGGAAGTCTATTCTTAATCTTATTTTCACTGGTAGATCTGCTCCAAGTTAACTGCTTTCGTACACCCCAGTTTCGCATGAAACGCCTTTAGGGCTCATTGATATTCATGGGTGTCAGAAAATTACGTGACGCGATTAGCGCTGTCCATTCACATGTGACCCATGTTAGAAATTGGCCAAAAATTTAAAATATGTCAGAAAACATGATGTTTTCGTACCTTTATTTAAATTTAATAAGCATGAAAAATGAAAAAAAATAAACTTTGTGCTTTCTTTTATTTTATTTTTCATAATGAATCGCTTTCACAAAGTTACGCCTCAAACCATGAATTTCTTGAGCATTTTAACAATTGTTCAATTACAGGTCAGCATCATGCAGACTTAAACCGTGCTAGGACCTATTCCATATTTACACATATGCTGATGTTTGCATTGGTTATATTGTATTTCATTTGATAAAACACGAATGTGATTCCTACGCGTTACGGAGTTTTTTCCCAAAACGAATACAATGTATCGTAACCGAGTCATGATAAATGTTTAGAACACTATGAATTACGGTGGGTACATGCGTAACGTACGGCAACCTGTAACAATGGCAATCGTGTGACATATTGTTATGGTAGCAGAGCAAGTCGAACACATCCATCGTGCAATTCTGCGCGGCAACAATAGTCGCTGAGGTGATCACGGCCAAGCCTATGGCCAACAATGCTGAAGCTGCCTAGGAGATGAAAACGCACGGATGAGTCAGTTTCGATGAATACGGCCACAGAAGCACACGCCAATGCAAGGGCTCTGCGCGAAGTGTCCCTGGAAGAGATCAGATTGGATGAAACGACGAGGAAATGGACGGAGAAGGATGAAAGGACATCTCCTCAATGGACGACACAACATCAACCCACCACCATAATAACATATAAGTGATAGGCGGTTTTGGCTCACGTCTACTAGGATACGAAATCCATCCCGAAGGAAAAGATTTGCAGCATAATGAGTGATTTCTAATGAATACACGGCGGCCTGCGTGGAGTTTTATCGGTTTCCCTCACGTCTCGGGCGAATGCCAGGCCACGGAGCCATCCCGGAGGAAAAAGAGTTCCAGCATGATTAAGAGTCTCCTATCGCTGCTACAAGATCAGAAACAATTGAACCCTCACACGTATTGGCGAAATGTTAACAGAGATGTTGCTCATGCACCAGAAAAATTTAAATGTCTTTGTCTGCATCCTGACCTGAATATATAAATATCCATGTACACTGGCAGCGTAGGAAATAAATGATTTATCATAAAATCAAGTTGAATTTTCATTGCCTTCAACATTTCTCAGCGGAGGAGTACTTCTTGAATAGTTAATACCTCTTGAATTGCGCAAAAAGTTAATTCAATCGTTGTACCTTCCTCATATTCAGTATTGCTCGCTGGTAATGTCTGATCTAACTAATGAATTGTCTAATAAAATGCAAATATTGTTAAACGCTGGTGTAAGATTTATATTTAATGTGGCATTACATGAACACATTACTCCTTACTACTTAAAGATCGAGTGGCTAAAACTTGAAGAACGAAAAAAGTTACAGTATTCTATTTTTATGTTTAATTTATTGTCAAGCAAGACTCCTGATTATTTATATGAAAGAATAATGGTCAACATTAGCAATTGTGATAGGGTTGTTAGGGCGCGGAGACGTTTTAAAATACCTAAATGCAGAACAAACTCGTTCCTGCAATCCCCTCTAAATACTTCTATGAGATTATGGAATGATATCCCAGATTATATTGTTAAGGCCAATAACATTAAACAGTTTAAAAGGCTTATGACAGCTCACCTGTATCAAATTTTCCGCGCAAGCCTTAATGAAAAACCATCTGGTTCATTGGCCAATGTATAATAATAAGTGTATATATGTTATGTTGGTATATTTTGTAACTATTCATTTTCTGAAGACGTGTATAATTTATTTTTTGTTAATGTTTACCTGGGTATACTCTGGTATGTGTGTTACCTTTTGTATTAATAAGAAAGTGCACTTATATAAGTGTATATGTATGTAAATTGTAATCCTGTTCCATAGGACACTAGTCCTCGAACAATAAAATCCCATTCTATTATATTCTATTCTACTTCGGTAAATGCTGTGAAAGTTCTCATGGCAAACGCATTTTTGAAGGCTTGGGTCACAGAATGAATTCATGAATGGTAATATATAGAGGAAGGATTATAGATTAAAATCAAATATTCCCTGTAAGTGGAAGCATTGCTGCGATAGATGTTGAAAAAAAAACTTTTATGCTTGTAAAATGTAACTCAATCAAACTATTTGAATGCCAGTCTTGGATAAAAATTCGTTAGAAACAAAAATACACCTTTTGCATTGATTTTATCGATAGGGTATTTATTGTATAATTTAAAGGCTACGATGCATAAAATACGAGTAATGGGGTGTTCGGTGCCGAGACATCCTATCCATGTCATTTGAAGATGAAAAAAAAAACATTTACGTGCTGCAACTTGGAGGAAACTGTCCGTAGCAAATCAAAATAAACAAATACAGCTCAGTAGAGTATTATTATCTTCTTAAGTATTGGTTCAAGTTACTCCTCTCATTTTCCGTTAAATAATCTGCCATCTACTCCGGCGTTCTTTGTGAAAATATGATACAATACACTATACGATATGACATTGGCAGTTTTGAAACTGAAAAATGATGGCAGTCATTGAAGTTAAATTTAAATTTCTTGATACATTCAATGAGAAAGTCTGAATAGGACTAGAGTACTAGGTTTTTCCGATGATGGGCGATTACGCAAGAAATAAAGTACGAGACACTGAATTAACGTAAGAAGGAGAAAATGATAATGGTGACGAAAATAAGGGAGACCGAGATGTAGCTTTAATTCAATGTGGTCAAGGTGGCGAGCTGTTTATGTATGCGTTGCAAGAGACTATGATAGTACAGACTACTCAAAAGAGCGTGTTGCAACGACCTACAAAAACCCATGAACTAAATGAAATACGAAGAACAGCCGCTCGAAAGTAATCTTTCAACCTAAGCTTAGCCTACAGTGTAGTCACTAGCGCCTTCCAGCCGAATTCGTTTATAAGTTTTGTAACGCTTTCTGTTCGCTCGTGGCAAATTTGAATAGCGCGGCTGGACACTACAACTCATACTCCTCACACAGATTTAAATGAACGAAAAAGACAGAAGTAAATACCAAGCATAAGTCTACGAAACATGCTTTACTCCCTCATCACATCCCCTCCCCTTAACCCCAAAAAATTGCCACACTGTGACTTAACTGAGTAATGAATACCTGAAATGAAAAAACTGAAATTTGCTGTAGACTGCCTGTGGCTGGGAACAGCGAAAAGACAAATTTGGAAATTTCGGCGTGCGTGCGTTCTTTCGAATGCCGAGTAAAATTGTTTTTAGAATGTGGTCCGATATTTGAAATACACTTTTAAATACGGTAGATATATTGAAATTAATTACTTGTAGCCACGATTTTAGCGTTTGGTTCGTAATAGATAAGATATCTTCTTAACATTTTGCCACAGATGACATTTTGGCATGCATTGGTTTTAAAGTCAGAGTAGCATTCTGGAGTTTTTATTGAGATTTAAGTTGAAGGAAAGGCGATGCATGAAAATTATTCATTGTCAAGGATTACTTGAGAAGCTTGAATTCAATTAAAACGGAATTAAACCGACCGCGAGTCGACTTTTTGCCTGTACATTTCCTAAATAATGATATACGGACTTTGTATTTCGTGCAGGTTTTTCTTTTTCTCCGACCGTGACTCATTTCCGTAATTTTCAAGAAATCTTTAGGCTTAAGTGAGAAAAAATCTGAGAATAGCGAAAAGGTGTCTAAACTGATATTTGTCAAGCAGCATGAGTGTGGAAAATAATTAGCTACTGTTTTGTTCACTACTAAATTGCAATTTATTTGGGTGGGGAATATCTTTAGAACTGCCACTTGCCGTAATGAATTATAGCCGCGAATTCAAATGCATCCAGAGATTTTTACGTATTTTTTAGATTTTTTGCATTCATTCTGATTATGGAGTAATTAAGGCTAAAGCGATGCATCTTAAGCGATGCGATTTTTATCCTGCAGCGGATTCTGCTTATTTCTGAAATAGGTTCAATCTTCTCTTCGAATCGATTAACCTTGCATTTTTTTCTTTCCGAATTTGCGTCCTGCATAAAACAACAAGTGACATAAGACCGTAGCTAAAAAAATCCCTTCCGGACACTTCCGACCGTGATAGCTTTCGCAGCGCTTAGCAAAATAATCACTTAAAATGGATTTCATCATTCACTTAATCGGGAAATATAATCAGTCCAATGAAGAAAAGTGTCGTATAAATAAATATGTGAGAAGCAATTTCAGATATTAATGCGGTATGACCTTGACTTTTCCGGTAACTCTTGCTTGGAGCTGTGGTGGTCATATCCGCGTGATTTTAACTCTCAACTGCGATAATGCCATTAAATATAATAAGATTGCCGTTTTATCCATGTGATGGTGGAGGTCTCACATCCTTCCTATGTGGAATATTTCATTTCTTTCCTTTGGGCCCCAACCTCTTCGCGGTTGAAAGTCTTGCGCGTTCCAATGACCCCCTGAGCTGCACCGGCAGAAGTGATTCTCAATTACTCCCATGGAGTCATGATCGTGGAGATGGTTATTACCAGGGGTACCCATGGCAGATAGGTCCAACGGTTGGAGCCAGACAGTGGCGCCGACTCCATTGGGCCTGAGGGGGCCCGAGCCCCCTCAAAAATTCGTTATGGGTGTGACGAAAAAATGTGTCAGGCTTGTCGATTCTCCCCGGAGTTTCCAGATATCGAGATTCGAGTTATCAGGGTTCTAATGTTGATCATGTGACTTTTCTAAAATGCTTAAAAAACTTAAAACTCACCACTTAAAAAAAATTTCAAGATCCCCGCTTTGGGCCCCCTCAATATTTTTTTTTAGTCGGCATCCCTGGAGCCAGACGAAAGGTATACAAGCATCAAACATGGAGTACAATCAAATGAACCTCGGAAATTCGGGACCCATCCGCGAAATGCGGGTGTCGTTCACGGCAGCGAGCTTTGTCATGCAGGGAAAGTATGGTTAAACTTTGGTGTCCTAAAATTCAGTAATGAACAAATCAGAAACTTTGTATTTTTTCCACTCCTGCTACTTGACCTCGACCAGTTAAGACACCTTCTTGCAATCTAAAGCCATATTGGAGTGGACACCATTGGTCCCTTAATAATAAGCTAAGAAATGACGTCCAGGGAGTTATAGGAACATTCTTTCCCGCTTAGGTAAATAAAACAAGAATATTCTTGAGGCAAACAGGATCAAATGATTTTTGCCGGTCTAAATTCTTGCCATGGAATAACGTGATTGCTCTACCACGGATTCCCTCAAAGGAGCCTTTTCCATGGAATTCGTATCGTAGAAGAGAAATTTAATATTATCCCCCACTCTTTCGTTTACTAGCAAATCGGTTTCGTGGCTCCATTCTCAAATCTCTTCTACGTTATATTAGTGGACACTATTTTTGTATCCAACCTTGAGTATGTGGGAAGTTGGAGGTAGTATTCTTGTAGTTGGGGAGGAAGTAGCCCCTCCATTTTTCCTCACCCGGGTCGTATGAGTGGTATGATGTAGGAGGTGGAGACGATAAAAATGCACTCCTCAGTAGTGGTGTCACTATCTCGAAAATCTTACACATATGCGATAAATACAAATATTCTTTTTCATAAGAGAGAAAGAGAAAGCATCGAAATACGCTGTCTTTTGACGAAATGGTTGATAAGATGGCGATAGGAAAATCGTAGGTATGAAATTGAAAAGTTTTTAAATTCGCCAAATAAACTGCACCCGGTCGCTTGAGGCCGTTTCATCTCCTAATGCGTACCCTCGTCAAGGCAACCAAAATACTCGAGTTTGAAGTTTTGTTACTCATTATCACGCATCGGTTGTAACGATTTAAACTGGTAGTTATAGAAAATTTATTTCTACGTTCCCTCGAGGTCACCAGAAACTCATCCTTGCATCAAAATATTTTTTTTCCACCTTCGAATGAAAAAAGGTACGGTTTTTAACGCTCTGAAAACGGTAGCTCCATATTGAGCACTATTTTTTTCAAGAAATTCTTCATTTATTGGCATGAAAATCTGTGCAGTGAAAAAGACAAACTGATGATTGATGTATTCCCCTGAGAATTACTTCAGAGTACTCGCATGGGCGCCAACAATTGTTGCTGAACAAAAACTCTTTTTATTTGTGTGGTCGTGGACTCATGAAATTGACATGTTCCTGTGATCTGTTTTTCTTTTACAGGAGTTTTTTTCAGAATTCGCCTGATTGGAGGAGGGGGATATAGAGGATGGGTAGAGCTCGCCCTGCGGTGCGTCACGATAAGCTTCGCCGTCCTCCGGAGCAGCATCAGCAGCAGCGTGGTGTGGGTGCAGGGAGGAAGGTGGGTGTGGGCGCGTCGCTGTCTGTGGAGGGAATGGAGAGGCCCGCCACATCCAGCAGCCTCTCCTCCGCCGCCACCACATACTCCGCACCCGCCTCGCCCGCGCTGCCAGTCACCAAGGTAGGCCCATGCACGCACCACCTCCCTCCCCCATCGTCACCACAGATTGGACCACATAAATAAGGGTCTAGCATCTACATATTAGCGCAATCCTAAGATTGATAAAACGAACGCCTCCCTTTCTCAAACTTAGTCCATCGGTTACCTCATGTAATTCTTCCTTGTGTATTGAGAACATAATATTAGTGCCCCATTGAATTTCCAGGTTCGACAGAAGCGATGAATCAAAAGATATTTATTTAGCGGAAGGGATAGATATGGGAATTCGGTTTTCCTCCGAACCATTAGGGAGTTTAATAGATGCTATTCGTAATCTCGCATTTCATTTTGTATGTGTAAACGGCTAGTCACCTAGAACAACTTGCCACACGCCTTTTAGGTGGCTTGCAGGGTATTATGTAGATCTGTCCTTCATCTATCCTAAGTATCACTGTCGGAGTCCCACAAGGACGCGTAATCGGCCACATTTGTTTATTAAAGTATATATAAATTACCTGTTCTCCTGGATTGACAGCGAAATGCCTTTTTTTGCTAACGACTCGGCCATCTATTGCGAAATTACATCCACATAATACCCTGGGAGACACCTCTAGGGTGTATGGCACGAAGTGAACAATCTCCAGCATGTAGTATGCGATAGGATTCCCACATGCACACCACACGGTCATTAAAATGTTACAGATGCTAACAAATTATACTTCCGCAATCAATGCCAAGACAAAACCTGCCAACTACATTTGAAAGCAATCCGCCTTTGAAGCTAAAATATACTGCTAGAAAATCAGGAAAATTCAGAAGCATGCATTAAGGAATACATAAGTTAGTAGGCTACATTATAAGTCATCTAAACTATTAGTAAGTTCTGACGCTGCCGTTAGAGTCTCTTATCGATCGGGAAAAAAACGACATTCTAAATCTATTTTACAGCCTCTTTTATTTTTCTTCTATGATATGATCTACCATAGCATGTTGACGTTTGTAAGAAAGTTCATACTTAGTCGGAAAATAAACTGCTCCTGAAATATATAATAGGTTTAGTCGAGGTTAGTCCAGGGTCTGAAAGATATTTCCATCCGAATTGTTCTAAGATGTCAGCACTCTATCAAAACTATCGTAACGACTTTTCACATACCCAACAGCTCTTCTCTGTACGCGTTCTAACTATTTTTAAAGCCTATATCCTGAGGATCCCATACACTGGCTACGTATTTCAAAAAGAGTCTAACGAGGGAGAAGTAGCTAATTTTTCTCCCTTTTTCGTCACACTTGCCTAACATTCTTTTAACAAACCCAAATTTGCGATTATCTAGGATCTAGATAGTATAGTCTAAAACCCGTCCCCTACAATGTACACTTGAAACCTAAGATTGATATAAAGAAAGCCTCTCTAGTTACTTCGGATCCCTCATGTTCATCATCCTTGAGTCCTTCATCTATCTCTAGAATCACTGACGGTATTTCACAAAGACACTCCCCGCTTTTTGTTCACTATTTATTTAAATAACCTTTTCTCCTGAATTAGTGGCGAAATACAATTATTTGCTTGCGACACTGCCATCTATTGTGGAAAAAGTGAATTGTAAAATCCTCTCATCGGAACCCTCATGCATGGAGAAAAGGGGGTTAAGGCCGTTTTACACGGGGCACGGAATTGCGCAGGTTATAACTGCAATAATTTCTAAAATGGCGCGGAATTGCGCGAATTCATGAACGAAATTAGAACAGGTGCTATTTTTCCATCTCACGTCCACGAATTCTCGCATGTGTTCTAGCAATTCACCGCTTTACACGACGCAATTTCGACTGCGCCTTCGTACACACGTCAGATTGTGCAAGTACGTGCCCCGTGTAAAACGGCCTTCAGACCTTGCAAATTGCGAATACACGGCGTTGCATTTCTTGCTTAGGTCGTCAAATTTTCCTATGTATTTGTTGTGGAGTGTTTTAACAAAAAGAAAACAGATGTGGTGAAATATCTAGGTGTTATGATAACTTCAAACCTGCCGCGGAGAACACACATGAAAAATATTTGTGGCGGAGGCCTGAAGAAACAAGGATTCGTCAACCGTGTCATGGGGAGGTTTTCGAATGAAAAAGTGAATAAGAGGTGCTTTTTGGCACATGTCAGGCCACGCCCTAAATGCGTGGCTAGCGTTTGGAATGCGACCCAGAAAGACAATCCGTGAACTCAATAAAATACAAAGGATAGGTGTCTGATTCGCCGAAAACTGATACGAGCGAACAGAAATCGTTACAATGCTTTCACACGAATTAAACTGGGAACCGCTAGAGACTCAGAATCTCTTGTGCGTTCCACATTCAGTTGACAGAAAGGGCTCTTACTGAGATTCGTTTCCCATTTTAATCTCCTTGAGGCCGGGAGCGCAGTGTTCGAACAAAAGATCTGACGGTGACCTTATCCTTTCTTGTATTAATAAATAGTTCTTGTAATATTCCCCTTAGTTGATACATTGCAATGAGTGATGCGAACTTTTTCCTTTTAATCCACATGCATACTCTTGGAGTATTCGTTACATTTATTTGTTACGTTCCTTTGTATAAGCAAGAACTGGTAAAATGCTTTCAAATTTTGATGGAGGTATACTGATAGGAGTAGTATTGGTTGTTTCGGTGCGTCGACGACTGATACCATACCGTCTACTGATCGATCTTTATTATGAAATGAAGATTTAAATTATATTATCAACGAAACAACTATCGGAGGATAGCAATTTTCACATTACATTTTACTCAGAAGTCCAGTTTGTTTTCAAAGGTTGAAAAAATGCGAAGTTAATAGGAGCCCATTGACGGATTCATCCTTAATATTGCCTTGAGATTTATCTCAAATCGATATTCTAGTTCCAATCAATGAGATGTCATCATTTTTAGACATGGTGCCTCTTTTTTGGATGACCTATTTATTTCGTTGAGAGATTTGCGTATCATTTCCACGAAATGTGAATGGGAAGTTGTGTTGCGCTTTTCGTGGCATTTTTCGCAAATGTTATGTATTTTTAAACGGTAATGAGGTTAATATAAATCCCATGTACTGCGTACTATGTGAAATGGAGATGGATGATTTTCATCGCAGTTTTAGGGAATGTGACCTAATGAAATTCCAGTGACTGCCTGTAATTGTTCCTTATGAATTTATCTGCTTGTGTAATAAATTTTATTGATTCATTATTATTCACGGAAGTTATAAACGCTTACCAAAAATTGTAATTTGCTGACAATCAAATCATGTCGACTTAAATTTTAACTACCTGGCCAAAAACTTAAATAATATTTTGGAGATAGTTAATCGAAAATTAAAGGTAATAGTTTTGCGCGGAATTAAACGTTTGTTTACAGTAAAATTTACATAATTTGCGAATCAAATCTCTTAATTATTGGGTTCCAATGAATCCTCTTTCTCCTCTGCCGAAACTGAACTAAGTTGGGTCTTTGGAAGTGAATATGGGCATAATCATTTTTCAGCCCATTAGTCGGACCTCCCTGTGGACCGTCTCTGCAAAAAATTGGATAACAATATCATATCGGGATGGAACGTCTAGCATTTCCTTCTGAATCCCAAATGGGCGGTATTAATTATCCATGGCGGAGATCTCATATGGGGTTGAACGGAGACGAAGACTTTTAGGGGATGAGAACTTCCGGATATATTTTAATGAAATCGTATTCTTTTTCTTTGGATGACTTACTCTGTTGCCCACATAACTAGCACAATTAAATAATACAGCGAAACGGGTTATCTGCGGCGTGAAACAATACGGACGAATTGAGAAATGCCCTGGTGTATAACTTTCAAAAGAGGTAATCAGCATTGATTTTCACGAAAATAGGCATGGGATTTGGTGCAAAGTAATACATTTATTTTATACTCAGTGCTTTGAGATGAAAAAATTTACATTAGCGATCGTGAAAACTGTGCAAATATTTTATTATCTAAATATTTTCATGGTTAATAATTGAATTATCTTGGTACATATCTTTAAAAAAATAATATGTTTTTCGTAGCTGACAGCATAATTAATTGAGGAATTACATTTGACTTTTAGTATTTAAAACTCTCTTTAGTTGGTGTTTCATTAATTTTCAAAGAGTCACCTCCGTAACAAGGGCGTATTAAAGTCGCTTATTGTGGGGGCTGTGAGGATAGGTTCATCAATTTCAGAGGCACCTTGATGGTATGCAATGCCTCTCAGCGATAAAGCGTCTGAGGTCTGATCTGCGTTATAAAAGTGGCTTTTTGGACATTTATCAATTGCTGTAAACTCATTTCCGCCCACCACGGCCATATGGCTACATCCTATCATCTCAGAATATGATTCTCTTGAAGAAAACCCGCGCTCTTATTTTCTGACAAATTCTCACAAATGTGTTGTTGGAGCTTGAAATAACTTAATCCACTCTTTAGCTCATTTTTGAAAGCGGTCGTAATGAGCCCACTGAAGGAAAGAGGCGGGTGCGGAATGAAAAGTCAATATGGACGCTTATTGACTGTAAATCACATCTAATTATCATAGAAGTAAATAGGAAATGGCATTACATACGTTATTCTAACTTTCCTCCATCCAGAAATATGCTTGGCCTGAAGATTCATCCTTTCTGTTAAGGTCAATCTTGAAAATTGAGCACCATCTAATTATCATCCTCACCTCGTTACCTCTCCTTGACGCTATGTGGCAACGAGTCACTTTGAAGAAAAATTTTGAGGTTTCACCAAAATATTTCACTAGATTGCCAAAGGCTGCCGCAGAAACGACTTACCTAAATGTCTTCACAATCACAAGCACAAAATTTCCCAGGTAGTAGTGGGTTAAACATTGTTTTTTAAGTTGTGAAATAAAATGTTCATCGCAGAGCCACCTTCAAGATATATGCCATATTTACTATTTTCCCAGAAATCACGGGGGGTGTGTGGCCACCCCCCCCCCCCCATCCCTCAATCACCCCACTATTCCATTGAAATAATTGATGTCATAGTCAGTGATCAAAAAAATCTGTTTGACGCGGCTCTTCTTTCTGTTCACATATCACCAAATAATGCATGTCCTCAAAAGTAAAATAAAAAATACTCCCACCACTTGCATGTCCAGCTTTCCTCGCTTGCCCATCGGACGAACCTCTTGATTGGGCAACAAGGCATCTCCCCTCCCTTCTTCTTTTCGTAATGGCTCAGGACAGTTCAGCGGCGCGTTACCCGATATTAATTATGAGTGATATCGACTTACTAACCCCCTCCGTGAAGATATCATTGACGGCAATTCCGTGGGGTACGCAGTTTGTAAAAAACGTTAGCTTACATATTTACCGTCAATTGGAGCACTGATGGGCTTAAAACATGAAACATCTTATGATTATTGTAAAAACCTATAAGAAAAATACATGGGAAGGAAACTTTTATATCGAATCGTTTTGTTGCTACAAAACCGGAAATGCGATAGCGAGACGAATGCGGTGATATCCCTTTTCTGGGAGCACGGTTAAATTATTACTATTACTACAATAAATTTTTCACATCGCCAATGATCGTAGAAACAATAGAACTTTGATATGAATCCGGTAGATATTTTTTTTGCATTTATAGGATTCAACAAGTAAGTCAGAACTTAGAGCATATACTAAACTGCTCATAATTTGACTGAGTGATAAATTTTAAATATTTTTTTATTAAAGTAACTTTAAAAATTGTAATCTCCACGTCGGTTTAAGTGATAGGAGAATGAAGGACGATGGGGTATATTCAAAAGCTTACCGGGGATGGGGGGGCGCGTTTACACATTGCAACGACATATTATTGTTACACGCCATAAATAATTTTGAACTTTCTTCGTGTATACGGTATCAAGTACATAAATTTCTTTTATTATTATTTTATAGCAATTTATCGTCTTATTTTGAATGAAATTGAACACAATTACATGTATTGTATGTATTCACGCCGGCCGGAACGTTCGCCCTTCGCAAATAGAATCATGGGATGTTGACCTTATTTCCGTGCTGGCTGGTTGTTGCAGTGGTTCGCTGTCCAGGATGAGTTCAAGAAAAGTTAATCTTCCTTGGGAGAAGGAAAATTCCAACGATTTACCAAATCTTGATGTATTCATGGTCACTGAATTTTTGAAAAAGGAGGACAGGTTCAACGCTCCTGAAATTCGAGGCGTTAAGGCTAAGTAGTGAGTGGTTTTGTATCAAAACCTTATCCTATATAATTTCGTAGATAATGCCGCAATATTAAGTTATTGATGACTTATTATTAATATTAACCCACTCTTATGTATGTTTGCTGCAATACCAGCAAGTCTTACGGTGATAATGCGATTGGTTACGCACAAATCCAAAGGGATATTTTCAATAACATTTTCATGGAGGATCAGATCCTTTATCGCCATTTTTCTGTGGCATTCTCTATGGACGACTTTGGTTGGAGTTTCTAGCTCTCTTCCTGTCACTTTGGCAGTCAAATACCCTCGGAATAGTTCCAACTTTGGTCCTGAGTTTAATATTACCTCCCATCCATTTGTATTGCATAAAATTTTCGAAGTCTTCTTCCATCTGACGAAAATGAATTGGTTAATTTGAAAGACAATGGATTTTGGAATTAAAATTTTTTGTACAAATATGTAAGAAAATTCAAGAAGGGCATAATTCTTTAACCAAACTACTTTCAGTTTACACATTACCTAGGTCTACGCGGAAGACGCTATATTTTGAATAACCCCACTAAGTAAATTATTATAATTTAAATATCAATTAGATCTTACAATACCTTAAAATGATCTTCAAAACAGAATACCATCGATAGGTAAGAGTCAGGAGCAGCCTTGAACCATTTATTCCGTATGGCTTGTACTTTAAGCACGGGAATGAATATCTGCTCCAGGCTTTCGTTTCGACGTCGAGATGCAATTTGGAACAAAAAATCATCTATAATTCTTTTTTTTTAATTCATGTTTTCCGTACTAGACGACATTTTTAGGAAGCAAACTCCACCGATTCCCGAAAACTCTCGCCACGCTAAAGAAGGCGACGGTATACAGCGATACTCCACTGCGTGCACTGCCTTGTGATGTCACATCTCAATCAAGATGGAGGCACTGTGTTTCAGCGCGACATGAAATTTTCCGACTTTCAAAACGTTTTAAAGTGCTTACCCCAGATGCAGGAAATAAAAGCGACTATACTAATATTTCTTTTTTAGGCTAAACTTTCAAATTCGGCAATAAAATAATATTGTGCACTTCCCTATTGGCCATCGTTTTCTCCCTTATGCTATCGGATACTTCATCAGGGCTAATGGCAAAGTTACCTTAATTAATTATCAGTTTATAGGTGGTGGGTGCTGGCAGAGATTTTCTATACGTTTTTATCTCTATAAATGACTGGAAATAATATCAAATTATGTTCCGTCCGTTGGTAGTCTTGAAGTTGTTCCTATACTTTCTAATTTCCAAGGCCTCCCGGAATATTCTAGTTTGGATTTTTTTTCTTTTCTGGCGATATTTTTCGGGTTGATGACATCGATGGCCTTGTGCGGCGTGTTCGTCGACCGCTGATTTATCGGCGTGGTCTGAAATCGAAAAAAAGCTGGACAAAACCTCGAAATCGATTTTTTTGAGTGCGGAAATTGTAACTTAGCACAGTTGTTGCCAATACATTAGTGCATTTTTTGACGCAAACCGTTTTTCGTAGGTGAATTTTTTTAACAAATTACTTGGCCTCAAAGTTGAGCAAATTTCGCAAAAATTGCCCTCATTGAATTTTTTTTCGAAATTTAGCATGTTAAAATTCCACACCTCCTGTAGTAATTCAATAGAAGCAAAAATTTACAATATTATTATGCGGTTTATTATTATTAATTCGTGGCAACTTTCACGACTCAGTTGTATTATTTGTGGCCGATACGATACAAAATGGCGGACCCTGTTTTTCGTCGAAATTTTGTGTTCATGTAGGATTATAAAAAAAGGATCGCCGAGTTACCTCGATATATTTACACCACGTATACCACAAAACCTATAGATAATGATACCAAAAGGAAAATTGCGACCATCCAAGACGTCGAAATTAAGATCGATTTTTCGAACGTGCGGCACAGTTCGGAGCTCGCTGCTGGCCGCGGTGAATATCGTGCTCGACAGACGTTGGACCTTGAATCTTTTAAAGCAGATTAATTGTATAAAAGCTATAATATCATAGTACCATATTTCATTTCCATTTCTTACAACCTAATTTCTTCACTTTCTTGCGATATTTATCGTCGATACGATACAAATTGGAGGACTCTGTTTTTCGTAGAAATTTTGCCGTAACGCGGCGTACTTCACAATTTGCTATGTACAATCTTATAGTCTTTGATGATGATTTATTTTGATTCAATTATCTGTAACCATTTTATTTCACATGGGATTGATGTCACTATATGTCAATGATTTTCCGTCTCAACCTATAGTTACGGACTAGGCACAATTAATCTATTAATTTCCGAACTACCTGAAATCAAAATCTTACGATTTCGTGTGCCCGTTTTAAATCTTTGTGTGGGTAACACTCCTTTTTTAGGCTACTTTTAACCTCAAAGATGGAATCGTGTTTACAATCTTCCGGCCAGCCTACTTCTGGTGGGTATTCGCCCGTCTACCCCAGCAAGGTTGTTGCAAAAATATCCTTTTTATGACCCGTGTACCTTGTGTGCGTTCACCCTGAGCTAATTTCGAAAAAAATTCAATGTGGGCAATTTTTGCGAAATTTGTTCAACTTTGAGGCCAAGTAATTTGTTTAAAAGATTCACCTATGAAAAACTGTTTGCGTTAAAAAATGCACTAATGCATTGGCAACAATTGTGTTAAGTTTCAATTTCCGCACTCAAAAAAATCGATTTTGAGGTATTGTCCAGGTTTTTTCGATTTCAGCCCACTGTGCGCCGTATAGAATTACCGCGCGCTGTACTCCTTGTCCTCGTTGAGCGTCCAGATTCATCCACATACACTTGGTCGCATGTGCCGTATTTTAATTGGTGTTCTCCCTCTTTTACCAATTTTTACTTCCTTTGACGTTCTGGACGACGTCTCTTATTTCGTGGTTTAAACACGATTTTCATTCGGTGCTTTCGCGATATTCTGGATGTTTCATCCGTGACTCCTTTTATGAATGACAGGAAGGCTTTTATTCGGCTCTTTAGTCTATTCTCCTTAGAGGATTGAGTCTCCGAGTCTTGATTTACGATTTTATTTTAGTCTAGGTCGATATTTTTCACTATATAACAAAGCGTTGGCACTTCAACGAGTTGCATTGAAATGTATGTACAATGTACATTCATTTCCCGATCTTCGTGGTCAAGACCGATGTGTTGCTTTTTACATTTTAAAGGAAATCGCGATTGAAACGGTTTTTTTTACCTCGGTTGGTGGCCGTCCTAATTTCTTTCATTCTTTACCCATCCTTCTTTAGTGTAAACATATTTGGAAAGGAAGGGCAAGAGTATACAAACCTTAGGATTGTATTTCTATGGGTGAATGGGGAGAGAGTGGCTGAAGTAAATATGAAGGAGGAAGAAAGAGACTGCTGAAATTCGCCGCAAGGACGTTGAAGCGGGAAAGGAGGAAGGGCAGTCGGTTGCTTGATGAATGGGATAGAGCGCCGGTCCGTGACGTATTTTGACCTTAAGAATGAACGCACGTGCAACACACGCACACTTCCTGGTGAAATGGATTCCTTTCTTGCTTCCGTGAGAACCTGCCTTCTCCGGTAAATCACTTCCAATTATTATTATCGTCATCTCGCCCGAGCAGCCTTCGAATGCATGACGACACCTTGCCTTTTTCCCTCCACATCGCCTCCTTCGCGCTCTCTCTTCGCCATCGGCCGCGTCGTCGCCTCGTGGAGCTAGACTCCGCTCTCCCGCCGTTGCTAAGTACCACCACGGTGACAAGTAAACATCATTCCATTATTTTTAAATCATATCCTTCTCCATTGCACTCTTACGAGTCTCGGGTGTTATCATTTGCCTAAACTCCCTGTATTCATTGAAATATCAAGATTTGTTCTAAGTTTGTTTTGACGAACTAGTTTGACAATACTTATGCTCATTTTTGCGAGTTAATTTTTGGGATGTTTCCCGTTTCCCCATTTTCAAATGTAGTAATGATACTCTATGTAGATTACAACATTCTACGGGCAATGTCCCAAACCATAATAATAAAAAAATGGGCCTAGGAGTGGTCAAACAAATTCGTTAAAACAAACTTGGAACAAACCTTGATATTTCAGTAAATACAGCGAGTTTAGGCTAATGATTATGACCAAGAATCATAAGAGCGCAATAGACAGGGGCTACTTCGTTTTTTAGGAGCTTTCTGTGTTTCAAAGTAGAGATTCATTTTCTATCTCAGACTTGCATTTTTTTACTTGCGAAGGAATTTGTCCATCGAGCCCGGTGGGATTAATATATTTTACGTTTCTGGGAAATCGCCAATGTCTTCGTCTCACTAACATTCTCCCTTCTCCCGTGGCTAGCAGTCCCGTCCTTCGCTGCTGTCCGCCCTTTCCTTCCGCCTGCCCCAGTGTCTGTGGCCACGAAGCAACGACTTCTCCTTCAAGATGGACGCCAGCGCCGAGGACTGCGGCGGAGGAACCGCGGACCCGGTCGTCGCCCCCGCCCCCCCAGCACACGACGTTGCCGGTGGGTGAGACACAGCAGTCATTGTAGCGCATTGTCATGGCATCCAGACGAAATTCTGTGTACCATCTCTACTAATATATGTAAGGATTACGGAGGAAGGAAGTAAGTCGAACGGCAGTATCCCGCGCCGTTGTGGAGGTGACGCGAGCAACCACTGGCGAACGAAGGAAGTTTTTTTTATTAATTTAACATCTATTCCATTGTTTTTCTTTCCTGTATTATTGCTATAAATTTTATTATGCTATGTTATTCCTTTTCTCTGAAAATGTTAAATCTGGATTCGTTAGTGGTAGCTCGCCTCACCTCAATAATGGCGGGGGAATTTTCCGTTCCTCTTAATAATAATATCTATTGCTCCTTAAACATTCTAAAATAACATATATACAAAACCAGATTGAAGCTTTGGATGATCCAAGAGGCGTGTCGGTGGTATCACCTTCAGAATACAATAATAGCAATACTTTGTATGCTATTGAATAACAAACATCTCTTCTAATTGAACTTGGGAAATAGAATAGTAATGTAGAGTAATTATACAGCAAAGAAAAACAGTGGACTTGAAATTAAATGAACAAAATAATCTTCCTTCATTGGCCTGTGGTAGCTCCCTTCACCTTTACAACGGCGAGGGGATTCTACATTTCCTCACCCTTCCCTCCTTTCCAAACCTTACTCTGGAGGCGTCGTCGTCCTCATAATTGAGGCGGTGCCTCAATCATGTTTTCCTTCCGGTCTACTCTGCTCCTTATTGGCTGCATAAGTCCCTTACTTCGAATACCCACCCTCAAGAGACTCAATATCGGGTCAGGATCTTGATCCACCTGTATAGTCATGGCGACGATGTATCGCTCGCGTGATATAATCGCTAGATTTCGATATTCCCAATAATATCGATAGCTGGGCAGTAATGCATCACTCTATGTCAAGACAATCGGGCTGCGATGTATATATATTATAAATCTTGGTTTTGCTGAAGAGGTCAAGCAAAATTTTAAAATTTTCTCTCGTAAATTTATATTTACCTCGACTTTTTTCGGTCTTTGCCACGTCATTGTTCACTAACTGCTATGGCAGTAGTCTAGTAAATTAGTCAATATTAGATGGTAATTGGTAATTATTTAATTATACTTCCGTAGCCTCTCAGGAATTACGTCACACATTTTGAAAACAGAGTGTTAAACCAAGTTCAAATTTAAAAAATTACCTAGTTTTATCCAATTTCCTTACACGTATTTTCACCCACAGACCTGCACACGATGAGGGATCTTCTCGATGCTTTGTGGATAATCATCATGCATCCTAACCATTTTTAATCTCGGTATTTCCCGTGTTTGTTTACGATATCTGGATTTATATATGGCGATGTTTATAGGGCCTGTGGGTGTCCGTAAGGAGGAGGATGCTTTGGTGGTGCAGGAGGCCGGTGGCAAATCTCCCTCGCTTCTGCCGCCGCCGCGGCAGCCACCGTCCTCCCCCGCCGCGGCGGCCGCAGCTCCCGCCAAGCAGAGGAAGAGCGGCACGGGTGTGGTGCTGGGGGCCGACGAGCCTCAGATGGCGTCGAACAAGCGGGCGCACTTGCTGCACATGATGGCGCTGCCCTTCATCCCCATCGCGGCGCTCATCGTGCAGAACTGCTGCGCCATGGCCGGCGCACTGCGACTGCACTTCCTCGCAAGGGACATGGAACACCAGGTCACAACACTCTCCGCTAATTTTATTATTAAATAATTATTTTGCTTGGTTTTGCTATTTAGTGGGCCTTCTTCGCTACTATAGCGTTGAAGTTTATTTCCCCGTCCCATCCCTTCCGAACCTATCCCTACCCCAGGGGCGTTGACGGGCTCCTATCGCGGCGGCGCCTCTTTCCTTTTCCCTTCCTCTCCTCCCCCTCCCCGGGTGATCGGACGTTCAAGCCACTGGCTTGGTTCCCGGCCCCGGTGTGTTGTATCCCTGAAGGGTTTCCCTTGAACCCTCATACTCTTTGCCTCCGCTAATTATCTAGCGATTTGATCGTTGGATTATTCTTCCTCATAGGATAATCCTCTAAAATCGCTGGCACATTAATGGCTTTGCCTGGTTTCGCTATTTAGTGGGCCTTCTTCGCTACTATAGCTTTGAAGTGTTTTTCCCCGTCCCATCCCTTCCTACCCTTTCCCTACCCCAGAGGCGTCGACGGGCTCCTATCGCGGCGGCGCCTCTTTCCTTTTTTCCTTCCTCTCCTCCCCCTCCCCGGATGATCGGGCGTGTAAATCTCTGACTTGGTTCCCGGCCCCGGTGTGTTGTATCTTCGAAGGGTTCCCCTAAGCCCTCATTCTCTTTGCCTCCGCTAATTAAAATCATCAGTCCTTTTGGGCCAATTCAAACCTCAGAAGGTCAGGCCTAACCAACTGCTTAAAATCGCTTTCATAGAGGAAATGATTTCATAAACCATCGCGGGCTAGGAATGTGAGACTTAAGATCTATTGACGATGACTAATGAGGAACGACGAAGTGCTCTGCATGGTGGGTAGGGAGACGCAGCTTCTAGATGAGATGAGGAGGAGGAAGAAGGTATGGATGGAGCGAGTACCTACTGAGCGGGGAGGGCATGTTGAAAACGGTGTTAGAAGGTAGAATGTCGGGTAAACGGGGGAGAGCAAGTAAGAGAATAGGATATACAGATGGAATTAAATGGAGTAGGCCTTACTGTGAAATGAAGAGGAAAATCCCCATGGAGGGACTGCAAGAATACGTATTAAATACTCCATGGAAAACTACCTAGGTTGGTGGAATATTATAGAAATAATTTAGGAAATCATTAATCTGTCCACATTGCATCACGTAGAATTAATACCTCATCGCCACTTTTTTGTTTTATCTAATTTCATCCGCCAATAATTCCTAGATAGTAAATGAAGATGCAACACAGTAAGCTTATGAAAATATGTCGCGAAGCGGTGAATGAAGCATCACCATTAAAAGTGTTCGACTATAGTTTTAATTTCACTCACGAATTTAAACATTAATGCGAAAAAATTGTTAGTTGTATTAAAGAAGAAAATGAGATTGTATTTAGAATTATAACATAGGATGGATGATACTGTGGCCTAAATAAGCTGCTAACCAGCAAATTACATATTGTCAATACGAAGACCAAAACCAGGATCTATAACACTATCTTACAACCCATAATACTCTACAGCTGCGAAGTTTGGTCACTAGCAAAGTCTCAAGAAAAAAAAGCTCATAATTTTGAAAACAGTGTACTCTCTCACGTGGTACTTCATACCAATCTTATATTGGTATTTGGAATCTGGTCACTCCTGGGCTCTTCAGATTCGTTTCCAACTCCACAATGGACTTATTCCCTTGAAAAGACTCCTATGTGGAGGCCATAAATCCCATTACGAGACCGCCTTGTTTTGTTCCTTCGGAGGGAGATCTTCGGTGTGGCCGGTTCTCATGCAGGGGCGTCACTATTTGTCGCAGGGCCGGATAGGGAATTCCGCTATCCGTCGCAGCTCAGGGTACATGTACAAAGAAAATATCTGGACCTATTTATGAAGTAGGAGTTTGGAGAATCAGAGAAATATAGAGAACTGAGAGATATTTATTGCGATGCGAATATTATTGCAACAATAAAAAGCAAACGTTTAAGATAGCTGAGCCAATTATTGAGTAGGGTCAACACCAGCATAATAACCAATGATAGAAAACCTCTCGAAATACTGCGTTGGAGTGACTGCCAAGTAATGAAGGATGTTAGGAGACTTAAAAATAGAAATGAGGGAAGTCAGAGATGAGTGGTGGCGGGTCGTTGGTGAGGCCAAAAAAAACTTTGCTTTACACTGCCACAGGAGTGAGGAATAATTTTTAGAAGGGAATACCTGTGGTCATCGTTCAGATCTTTCATGTTGCTCTGTTAGAAAATTTGGCCTTAACACGAGCTACTCCGCATAACCCCGCGATACTTGCAAGGAGTATTTCTCAGGAAAACTTTGATCACCGATGATGTTCTCAATGACTGACCGTGCCGAGAGAAAATATTTTGTAATGATCATAAGACTCTCGCCTTCTCTTTGCATATTCCATCCAGTCATCATCCTCTACTCCCATTTTTCCCTTCTATTCCTTTCTGATCTCGTCATCTTTCCATCTTTATGTAGTCGTGGTCGTCTCAATGGTCGCTTGCCTCATTAGGGTGCCCCTTATTTCTCGCTTTTTCGAATTTCTTTCGGAGTACCCCCTAATTTTATGCCAATTGGCGTAAAAACACATCCTGTAAAATATTATTGCAATTGGATAAGGGGAAGACGTACCGCATCGCATTCAAAGTTGAGAAATTTTGGCATTTTTGGCTGTTTTTCGGACATGAATGGCGATAAGAAGGCGATGGTATTTTTCAACTGATTTTCTCTGACAACCAACGACACATTGGACATTTTACATGATGCAGTTAAATAAATATCTTATCTTATATAAATATCTTATTATTATCCCAATATCCAAATTATCCAATGGGGTGGTTTCCTATTATTTTTTTTACTGCATAAATCGAAAGATTATTACTCCTGGAGTACGCATTTCACGCTCTTAGATTTTCGAATGACGATATCTATTTTTCGCGATTAAACGAAAAGTGAAAATTTTCAAGCGCGCCCAAACGCGACGGCTAAGTAGGAATGATGGGAAAAGTCCGTGTGACGTATTTCTGGTTCCCGCTGCCGCCCTATGAGGTGACCTTGAGGCGAGGCTTGAGCGCTGATACGACGCTGGTTGCTAGCAGGTAGCAGAGTACCCTGCTAGCAGGTAGCGCTTGGCTTAAATATGGATTATTACTACCTTGTCAAACGAAGGAACCTTTCCGACCTTAGACAATTTTAATAAGTGATTGTTAAGACATGTTTCCCTGAGCTCTGTGACTCATTGGTAATCTCAGACGATGTAACACTCCTATCCTCTCGTTTAGAAACTAGGTCCCTGTGAAGTCACGTGGAGTGGCACCGCATGGGCGCCAATCTGGCCTTTTTCAAATGCAGTTAAAATTGACCATTGCCATTCGTCTTAACTGGGATTTCTAAAACCAAATAATTTGTATATTATGAATACAATAATGGTGGGTAACGAATCGCAATCAATGCCTTTCGTTTTCTTTGATGAAGGAAACTACCCTATTGTGACTTGTGGTTCCCGAGATACGGCCCTAAGAGTGAGCGCGTCCACCCCAAATGGCGCCACCTCGCGCCGATGCTCGAACCTGCCAAGTCCGGCGTTATTATTTCGGCGTTAGTCCTATTCTTTCGACGAAATGTATTTCTATGCCATATTTACTCAACACAGTTTCAACTTATTAACCTAATTAAATTAAAAAGTGTACCACAATTAAGATTCAATAATTGTATCTCAATGAACAATTCGGTAGAATGGGTTCTATTGGAAATTAGATGCTCATTTTTTATTTAGCCTTAGCACAGTCATTGGTTTAGGAAGACTCGAATTTCTCTAGAATTAAAGCAGTAGCAACGATAATAACGTGGATTTGTGTATCCGGAGACATCAAAACTATTGTGAGTCATCTAAAAACCGTTTCACGGCGTGATGTGGTAATATATAAAAAATATTAATAGATCAGGTTTATAAAAAGCAAAATTGCGCCAAGTTAAGTTACCGTAAAAAGGGCTTAATTTGGTGAAAAATTCACTCACTCCTATAAATTTTCTCAAACACAGCGAAATATTTGATCTTGGCGAGTATGGCAAGGCCATTTGTTAAAGGAAGGGAAGAATTTACAGAATAAAATTAAATTGTCTACTCTCCTAAATAATATTTAGTTAAGATACAATTATAATTAATTTTGTCCTCGGTATTTAACTACTGCGCCGGTACCCTTACCGTCCTATTTATATCCTGAAACTAGTGGGACATGTTTTTTAGTGGAATTAAAAAAATTCTTTCTTCCTTGTTTTTCTTTGCCTACTGGAGTGGAAAATGGGTACACAATGATTTTTTTACTAAGATAATAGATTTGAAATTCAGCAGCTTGTATAGGATCTTAAATTAAAGTTTCTCTATGCACCTTAAAGTATGTGTCTAATACTACGTGCCCTCTTTGACCTCAATCCCGTTTTTCCAGCCTTATAAAATGAAATGTGCTTATGAAAGTGTTAAGAAGGCACTATCTGTGTTTTGGGAACGAATTCTGTCACTATTTCGCGTTGTTAAGCAGGGAAAGAACGAATTGCTGGAGAGTATCCCTTAATTCCCACGTCTACTTCTGGAATATGATGAAGTATAATTAAAAAAGGGACAGACAAGGAAATAAGAGGTTTCGCCGGGCGCCTTATGAGCGTCCCACCCGCCTGCCTTATCATGCAAGTTGAAGTTCTAACACGCTCTTCATTTAATCTCACTGAAAGCTGCGTAAAGAATCTTTCGTTGAGCAGTTGAGGCTGTAATTAGAGTACGGCCTCAATGCTAGATGTTTAAGCCGTTCAAAAGAGCCTTTAGTTTTCATCATGCAACACGAATTTACAAAGAAGTTGTCATCTCATATACATTTGATCTTTTAATGCGGCAACAAAAGCGTAGCTGAGGTTTTGGTTCGTTAAACGTCATTGACATCAGGTTACTGAAACTTTCACTGATGGTATCTATATTCAAAAGGTTCTCCAGAAAGTAACAGACGTTTTGGAATGTAAAATAAATGAAGTGAAAATAACAATTTTTATCATATACTACATTTTAAAGTTAAACTCATTGAGTATTTTTATCCATAATCGCCGTTGAAATTTAGACATTTATTATGACGTGGCACAAGCTTTTTAATGCCTACTATGCAGAAATCTGCCGCCAGCGAGTTCAAGCACTTTTTTTTAGGTATACCGGCATGCAGTTTGGCGTCAGTATCAAATCGTTGCGTAGCTAAACAATTCTTCATCGCTTGGAAACAGGTTTTATTCCCTAGGCGCCAAATCCGGGCTGTACGGCGGATGATTGAAAACTTCCCATCCAAAACCATCCAAGAGCTCTTGGGTTCGATAGGCCGTGTGTAGACGAGCGTTGTCATGGAAAAACAAAACTTTTTTGCTGAGTTTTCCTCTACACACAAAGTTGCCCCCTCCTGGTAGTCTGTCGCTTGTATGGGGATTTTGTTGAGCGATCGGAGGTTGTACAAAAGCAGTCGTAAGTTGTCATGATGCGACTATTAATAGTGTTTCTCTTCTGCTCAGGTTGGGATTACGGTGGAGGGTACGAAGCTGTTGTCTGCGCTGCAAGCCGAGAGAGGAGAAATGGCCATGAGTCTCATCACGGGCACTCAAAGGTGGGTTTTACCAACGGCAACACATTTATAGCCGGTTTATTAACGTCTGGTTATCGCTTACCATGAGATGGTACAAACATCCACTTTGCCTAGCGTTGGCCGAAAGTTATGGTTAACATGATGTCTGATCTTTACAGAAGCTAACAGGAACTTTTAACCACCTCTTGGTAAAATTGAAGGCTGTATTATGTTATGGTTAGCGTTCACCAGATATTATAAGCCCCGACCTCAGTCTTTATTTCAGGAACCTATATATTTAAAATTAATTTTTCTGATATTTAGTCCATATTTGTCAATTTATCACTGACGTCTGGACTTCGCAGCAAGCGGCGTTAGCAACTTTTATTCTATCTGCAGGTCAAATACTAGTGAAAAACAGTGACACTTTAAGCAAACAATTAATTGATTAAAAAGGGTTAACCTCACTATATTTTATCTCTTTAAATTAGTTGGAAATCTAAAAATATGACACTACCAATTCATATCCTTCATAAAACCAAAATAATAATTCAATTCCATTGCATGGGGAAGATCTTTTAAATATTTCGTAATGTCTCGAGCTCCAGATGTCATAAATTTTTATCGGTTATTGAAGGGCTGTAAAAATAAAAAGTTTTGTCTAGAAAAAAAAATAATTCAGTTTTGCATGCCCCGGACTTTTTAGTATCTGGATATTTCATTCGCGGTTCGAAATTAAAGAGTCGAAATTTTGATTTTACGCTAACTTTTTTCGATTTCAGCCCATCGTGCGTCCCTTGTTTATGATGAAGTGTAAAATGTGGTAACGCAACTACTTTTTACAATGGTATACAACTTATAAGCTTTTCGCTTGATTCTCCCTCGTATGTGATTAATCTATGTGGAAAAGAAATGAATCTTATTATTTTAAAATAATGAGTAAAATTCCTGGAAGCTAAGGCCGAAGCTATAGAAAATGTGTTGAGTGAAACTGCCTGGAAGTTTGTGGTAGCGTTCCGGATAATATAATCTGAAGAAGTCATGGAGTTCCCACTTGATGCCTCAGTGATCACGTTGTCTTTTTTTCCGTTACAGGTCCTCCCTCCATGCCACCTTCAGAAACACTGAGCTTGCGATCCAGCGTGCCTTGATGGAATTCAAAAGTACATTCCTGATGAAAAATGTCGAAATAGAGCACCACCTCGCCAATATCAGGTACTAAATGCCTTTAAAAAACCAAAACAAAAAACATTTTTATCGCGGAATGATTTTTCTGCTCTTGCCGTCGCTATTCAAGGAGGGATATCTTTTGTGACGACGTTCGTTTTTTCTTTTCTCGTTTCAGTGCCAAGCGTAGCGCCATCTTGGAGCCCACGTAAGTAAATGTGAGCTCATTGCTATCCCATATTCTTTTTCATATTCGATCCAGCATGCTTTTGCTTTCGGCTCTCATAATCTCTGCTATTTCGGCTCTATTAGTTTTCAGATGGAACTGCATGGTACCTGAAACCTTTATATCATTATTGAAACCTGCTTCATTACCAAGTTGTAGAAATATGAATAATTGTAATTCCAATATGTTAAAAATTATCAGGCATTATTTGTTACGGACGCTCTATCTCCGTAGCCTCGTTTTAATTAATATTAATAACAATCTTTATTTTATACTACCTTTACTAAGTAAACAAGTGCAATAAATACAAGGAAGGAATGGACAGGAAGTAGAGCCTCAATCTTGCGATCATTTTTCTTGTCCTGTGATCCTTTCAACCAAGCTTTTCAACGACAGAGAAAATGATTGCTCAAGCCGTCACTTTCTTTATAATACAGTCTTTGGAGGCGTCCTTGATGTTGACTATGCTCGTTATCGTAAAATTTATGGCTTGCGGGTAAAGTTACGTCTAAATAGGTCTACGGTTAGGCGTGCACTTTCACAGATCCTCCGGGAAAACCAACAATATCTATACATTTCCCTACAAGTCTTAAACGTAATTGTTGTATAAAGATATCAGATTTATACCGGCTGACAAGATAGAATGTTTAACATCTTAATGTTCCCTATTGACATTACTCCCTTTGATTAATAACTTCATCAGACTAGAACGATTTCGTGCCTTCAGTCAACAACTGCTGGTCAGCGTCAATAATTATAATTTTACGAAGATGAGTGGTCATTCGGCTACCTAGGTAACAGAAGCTTTTCATCTCTTCAAGCTTTTGTATTCCTAGTTGGTTGTTTGTCCTGATCTCCTCTCTTTTGCTGCATACAATTATCTTAGTTTTCTTTTAGTCAGTATTTAGTATTTTCATGGTTACCAAGTATAAGATTTTAGTGATAGCCAATCGATTGCTTGGTAGAATATTGTGAATATTTCCTTCTCGCGCTTCTAGGATGGGAGACAAGCGTGCACATTCGTACCACGAGGTGTGGGAGCTGGAGGATTACGGAGTGATCATCTCCATGGTGATGGAGCATCTCGCCGGGACGATAAGAGACATGTCATCCGCCACGAGCACTTGGAAGTAAGTCATGCATCGCCTCCCTGCAACATTACATGGCCTCTCGCACTATAAAGCAACGTGTACTGACACAGTGACAAGGGCGTACCCAGGATCATACATAGGGGGGCAAGCCATGGTCTGGGGAAGGAGTCTCATATTTACTAGGCCACGAGGGCCACATTCCAAGTTCCGAATCCAAGCTCCGCTGCCCGGATAGCAAATTTGCCGATGACTGAAGTATTCGATATTAACGTCTACTGAATAATCCGGTGGCGTATTCCTTATTTACGAACAGTTGAAAGCGACTTTGACGTGCAGTACAGCGCTGCAATGCTCCTAGCGGCGTCTCACAGAGTTAAATGAGCGAGAATCGCGCGCTACTTGAAACGAGTGCGCGGGCCGTATTTTAGAGACCCCTGGTCAAGGGGTTGCAAGCCAAGTTGTGACATTTTAGCATAGAAAAGGTGAATGAAACCAACATTTTAAGAAAATTATTTCAGCGGTTTATTAGTTTATCAGATTATTTCCTTGAAAATATAGTTTTATTTTAGTTACATATCTTATACTCATTTTTCGTTGGTTTAAAGAAAATTTGTTGAATACTTTCGTTTCAATTCAGTACTGCTTTGCTTAGAGACTTTTGCGATTTTTGCTTCTAGGGGGGAGGGGCCTCCCCCTGCCCCTCGCTGGGTATGCCCTTGCTCAGTGACTGAATATATGGAATTTAGGGCTTAAGATAGAAGAATATGGCCAGAAACTGGAGAAGTTGAACTACATGGACAGAAAATTAGAGGAAAACGGAAACATCGAATCACATACATAAACAGCTAATAAGTACATCGGGAAAAAAATAGCGTTAGCAAATGGAGCGTTCATGAATAGGAAAGAGGTGATTGGAGAAGGCCTTGTTATGAATTGAAAAGGGAAGTCCAAGTTGGGAGGGAAGATAAGGAGGGGGAATCTGCAAGCCATTCCATTTAAAACTACCTTAACTGGTAGAACTTTTAGATAAAATTGTTTGAGGCAGAAAGATTTAGTACTTTCCCGGCGAATAGACTTCGTAAAATGTTCTCGGTCGTAGAAACGTCGGCAGTTATGCAGTTCCTGACCCGGTGGTGATCCCGAGAACATTTTGCGATGTTTAAGGCAAGTTTACATTTAGCACTTTGTCTATCATCTCTGTCTCTCTACCTCTTGAGTTTCTCTCTTAAATTCACAATAGGGCCTATTCCCTTTCATTATATCTATTAATCCTATTCTATTCCTTCCACTTCTCCGCTTACCCAACATTCTACCCTCTAAAACTTTTTTCAACATCCCTTCGCCGCTAAGTACTCGCTTCCGTCCGTACCTCCTGTCTCCTACGCATCTCATCTAGAAGCTGCCTCTCCTAACCCACCATAATCTTGCACCTTGTCGTTCTTCCTCCTCTCCGTCTACTTGACCTTCTCCATTCTTCTCCACACCCACATCTCGAACGCATCCAGTCTTCTCTCGTCCTCCTTCCTAAGTGTCCCCGTTTCCGCACCGTAGAGAGCTACACTCCAAATCAAACTCTTCACTAGCCTTTTCTTTAAACTCTTACATATCGTGATCCTCTCATAAGCTCCTTCCTGCTCATGAACGCCTCCTTTGCTAACGCAATTCTCTTCCTGATGTCCTAACTGATGTGTTTGTTTTCCTCCAATGTGCTGCCCAAATGTTTGAATTGCTCAACCTTCTCAATGTTTTCCCCACCAACTTTTACTTTGAATCTCAGTTTCCCAGCTTGTGATGCTTTACAAAATCGTCTAACCTTTGTCTTCCTGTGATTAATCTTCATGCAATACTCCCCGCAGCGCTTGTCAAACGCATCCACTAGAGCCTGCATCCCCCTCTCATAGTGACTAATCAACGACTGATCATTCGCGAGCCTCAATGATTTAAGCATCTTTCCTCCCACTTTTACTCCAGCTTCTAATGCATCCCACAATTCTCTCACCATCTCCTCAGCTTAAACGTTAAAAAGCAGCGGCGACAAAGGAAAACCTTATCGGCCCATCTTCGGCCCAGATTCTGCACCCGTCACCCTAACTTGCGCAGTCTGGACCATATACAGATTACGAATCAGTCGCTTATCCCTCCAATCTACGCCTATCTTCTTAATAATCTCCGTTAGCTTTACCCAGTCCTTACTGATGTATCCATTTTTCTCTAATGTGCTGCCCAAATGGTTGAATTGTACTACCTGCACAAGTTTTTACCCACCTACTTTTATCTTCAGTCTCACACACCTAGCTCGCTATGCTTTACAAAACAGTCTGTCTCCTCAGTATCTTATCTATTAGTTTCCTCTCCTCGCCCATCATGCAAAGCACTCATTTCCCTCTCGGTCCTTAAAGAATGCTTCCGGAAACCCGAGCAACCTTTTTTCTTGATGCGTGCGCATCCACCTAGGAGCTCGTCCTCTGCTGGGAACAGCTCTCTCATTTACGATGCAGCTCGCATTTCCATACGCAGACGCATCGCCCGTGCTATTTCCATCTGCTTATGCGCCGCCCGCGTCGAAATGTGAATGGAAAGAAGGGTTGGGGAAGTATTGTGCATGGCAGGGAATCGAACGAGGCAGGGGAGGGGTAAATATGTAGCAGTAAAATTACATTGCTGGCATTTTCATCATTTACATTCGGGAAGTCACTGAACTTAAACTTTTGATGTGTTCGTTATATATTATTCTGCATTTTTCGAAGCAGAGATGCTTAAAAATGTAATACTTATCCGCTTTTATAATAATTTTTCTACGCATTTGTTTTTCAATATTTCCATTGCCACTTGTCTTTACCATGAGCCTAACGATGCCACACGCTTTGGATATGGGTTGGTGTTGCATCGGAGTTAAAAACATTTTTATAGTTGTCCTATTCTAAATAATTTCCCTCAAGTCATAATATCGATCTCTTAATTGATTTTCTCAATAGTTAGGATAATTTTTTATCTGTTTTTAACGTTGACAATTATTCTGTGTTTCCCCGCTGACTTTCTTAAGCGTTTTTAGTGAATTGTAGGACGCACTTGCATCAATCCTGTTTTCCCGTCTGTATTTTCGCCTTCCGTCTCGTCATTGGTTAATTGACGGAGGAGATTCCAAGAGGGAGGGACAAGGGGTATTGAGCCTCAATTTACTCCAAATAAACGCACTACAGGCTAGGACAGGGCCAAATGTGCTCTTGTTCAGTTATTCATCTACATGTGCAAGCCGCCTCAGAAGGCGAATGGTGGGAGATGCAAGGCCACTAGTCGTCAGCAAAAAAAAGAAAATATGGTGCGTGTTGGAGTTATTTCACTAATAAGTCCCGCCTAAGTTTAAGTCCGTTATCGTTCGGAGGAAAAACTGCTTCCTTTACGGTAGAATATGTCTCTATAATGCATCGTTTCTGTTAGGCCTGGAAATATAGTGGGGTTCTAAGTATTTGTTACTTATTTCGCTCTGAATAATATCTGTTATTCGAGTAGCCAGAGTAATCAGTACCCATATAGATACTCAAGTATCCTCACGGCTACTTGGTGACTCCATTAGTTGGACTTATACTTGGGTAAGTGGCGGTAGTCACTCTGACATTTGTGTTTTGATTTTATATTTCACTAGGTAATTCAATGGCATTCCTTATACATATATGTATCTAAACATTTAGGCAACTATATAGTTTATATATCTTTGTATTCGTCCGCATTGTCGATTAATTCATCGACTAGTGTCGTCATATTTCCGTTTTGGTAAGCGAAAATTATTCCTGAAGACGGAAGAATAAAGTAGAACCCAAAATTAGGAGGTTTTAAGCGTACAATTTTGAATGACTTTATGTACTTCATCACTAGTTAACAATCCAAAGATTGGTTTGACATAGCTCTCCATTCAATTCTCTTGTTAGGTATATATATACTTTCTGGTGGAAGTTTATCTTTTCCGTAGCTATTTCCGTGTGTCTCCTTCTCTTATTGTTTTGAGCCTCCCTTTCAGGCTCCTGATTGCGTACAAGAACATCCTTCGCTGCATCGAGAACCTGAGCATCGCTGCACTGTACGGCATGCACTACTTCGGGGGCGCCGGTCTGCTGGCGCCGGCGCCGTTCGCCTCCTTCGTGCAGCGGGACTCCCTGGGCGACGAGTACCTGCTCTCCGCCACGCAGTTCTCGCCTCGACTCCAGACGGAGCTGCACAACTTCAAAGTGGCGCCCAACTCGCCCTTCGCCAACATCACCCTCCGGTGAGCAAGACGATTTAATTCTGAATCGCAGCATCATTTTTCACGTACGAGTTCAGGGATCGCGGCGATGACACCTCACATGGTGACTCTCGGACCTGAATCACGCGTTCATTTTTTTCATTTTAGAGTGATCACTCGAAAATGATTATCGCGCGCGATTGTTTTTCCCGATGGCTCCAGCGATGAGGATTCCCATCACTTGGCACGTCGCTGTAACCGCATATCGGCCAATCAGAACGCATGGCCGCATAGAGCGATTGCAGTGCAACATTGGACAATTGTGGGAACGACATGTTTAAACTTGAATGTTGAATGACTTGTTGTGAGAACGCCGAAAAATGACGGGCGGAGTGATGGAAAAAGTGACGGAAATAATGACCGTGTGGTAAAAGAAGTGATGCCTCAAGCGATCACTTTTCCTCCCGAAAAGCGATCACTCGGGTGAGCGCTTAGAGGGATGAAACAAATGAATGTGTGATTGATGAGTGATGATCATTTACAGGGATAGTAGCAATGATAGGGATCACCATTTCCATCATTTGTTACCGTCGCATTTCCATCACTAAACGCGTTTTTACGTCATAGCAGCAGCAGCCAATCAGTGAACGAGACCAAATATTACATTTTGCGGCGACGCCATTGAGTTTAATGGCAACTTAAGTAGTAAATATCAAGGGCGCCTCAAATGGCCTTGCGATAAAGAAAATGATGAATTAATAATTTGCAGTAGATAGAATGGTAATTTTTTCCGAAACTGCTGGAATTTTTAACCCCACTTAGCCCCCCTTTTCCTTATCCTGGATCCGCCACTGACAGGATTTGTTCAAGAAAAATGATTGTGTGAATTAGGCTCACAGATACACTGTGCGATAATCTTCTCAGGTGACTTTGTAGATTCATTGCTACACATAGCAACGAAACGCCACTTTGTGGAGCAAAAAAAGCTAAGGCTCGTGTGATAATATCTTTTTCCTGATGATCAAAGCCAGTCATTGGCAAACGTAGTAAGCTCCAGCTCTTCGGTATGTTTAGGGAAGTCATTTCCCATAGTCCCGCATCCCCGCTGTTTTCGCTTCCGTTGGAATATATTAATTGCTTTTCATTTATTTATACCACAAACGCAGGTCCATTCTTGAAAAAGTGAGTTATAGCTCATAAAATGATTGAATTGAAAAAAATTTCAATCCACATTTTGAATTATTGTTCATTTGTCCATTTCAAAGTTACAAAAACGTTTCCGAAAATGTAAGTGTTAGTTCCCCAGCCAATAGTCGCACATTTAACTCTTTCCATTATACATTTCGAATTTCTCTGTACTTGCTTCCATTCAGCATAGTTAACTGCGAGTTGACTATCTATGTTGCATGGGATGGAATGAAAAAAGATTATCCTGCATTAGGATGATATACACGAATATAGAAACAAATTTTCAAGTGTGAGCAGTGAAACGTTTAGTTGGCATCGAAGCATCAGCTATCTCAAACGAAAACTCAACAGTCACCCGATTCTTTATAAGTTCTTCTTCATGGGTGTCATCGATCAAGGATCATGTGTACCCAGGATCAAAACTAGGGGGGGGGGGGGGGGGGCAAGCCATGGTTGTTCAAGTTGTAGGTAAGATTTGGAGCATGGAAATGGTGAATGAAACCAACACTTTAAGGTAACTGTAGTAGCTTTTTATTAGTTTTTTATATTATTTGCTTGAAAGAATATTATTTTCCTTAAAGACATTTGCGATTTTCTTCTAGGGGGCGGGGGGGGGGGGGGCGTTTCTGCCTCTCGCTGGGTACGTCGGTATCATCGATATTGGCGGAGTGTATGATTTGCGCCATAATTGTGGATCACACGATCTTTTGAGCTTCATTCTGGAATTCAGGAGTCAAAAATTCATTTGAAACACCCACTTCTGTGAGAAAGGTTTCTTCCGCATGCCGCATTTTAGGGTTTTTGGAATTTCTCTTCTTCCTCTGTGCATCGTTTTTCTATGTATGCTTTGTTAATTTGTGAATCTCTTTATTATGAATTCGTCGGCTCAAATTACCTTTAGCTTCTGAGTAATGATAGGATTGCGTGAATCTACTGTCTGTAAAAAAAAAGCAAGTGAACCGAGTTTGAGGGGCTCTATAGTCCAAACGAGTCAATCAATTTCGATGCAATAAAAATCATACGAGAGAGAATTTATTTCTATGTTGAATCATTTACTTTTAAAAAATTCCTCTTCGTAGTATTTCCTGTACTTAATTTTTTCTAAGAAAAGTACCCATTGTTTGCGTGTAAAATCAAGTTACCCAACTTTTAGCGCTTGGTATTACCTACCGTAGTTTTCGTTACAATAAGTTAAAAATTTTTATATAAGAAATCCAGATCTATTGTTGGCAAATTGGAGAAAACACATTATTTATACCACGAACATTTATAGATTTGTTGTAAACAACGCAAATCTTTTCTGACTTCAAAAAAAATGGATCAATTTAAAATTGATTGGTACTGATGAATGCTGCACGATGAATTGAAGACTAGTATTTAAAACATTTGCATTAAATATCGCTAATAAAGTCAATATCGCTTAATATTTATCTAAATGTTTCTACACGCATACCGGCAGATCCGTCTTGGGAGAGGGAGGAATAAAAGAGGCGCGTGGTTGCCACCAACTCAGCCGAAGCAACCAGAGGATGATTAATAAACCGCCAGGGTACTAGACGATATGAAAACTGCGCACGGCTTTGAGAGACTCTTTTCTGTTGCTTTGTTTTGGCCTGCCTCGCTAGACAGGGCAAAAGCGACAACCAGAGCTCAAAACATGAATAAATATGAAACGATATTGAATATACCTACTGCTAACATTTAACGTGTATGATCTACGTACTTGCATTACTTACATTATACGGCACACAACATTACCAATAAATTTTCAATTGACGCGTTGGTTTCGAAGTTAGCAGAGATTTTCTTTATTTACAACATCTCCATCAATTTTCGTGGCATCAACAATTTGCTTTCTGCAAATTGTCAACAATAGATCTGGCTTTCTTATATAAAAATTTCCAACTTATTGGAACAAAATCTACGGTAATACCAAGCGCTAAAAGTTGGGCAACTTGATGTTACGCGCAAAAACCGGGTACTTTTTTAGAAATAATTAAGTACTTACAGGAAATACTATGAGAAGGAATTTTTTAAAGTAAAGGATCCAACGTAGAAATAAATTTTATTTCGTATGCTTTTTGTTGCATTGAAATTGATTTACTCGTTTAGACGATAGAGGTCCTCAAACGTGGGTGTCTTGCCTTTTTTTACAGACAGTAAGTAGTTGTTTAGCCGCTTACGCTTAAAAAAAAATATGTTTTAAATCCATACATGCAAGATAATTTTTTTTCGCCTTATCCCATACTACATAGATAGGTAGTCAACTCGTATTTGATTACACTGGCTGAAAGCAAGTGTCTGATACGGCTTGTTTTTTTATTTTTCTCGGATTTTCCATTTCAACCTCCTTTAATAATTGGTGGGATTAAATGAGTTCAATTAGACACTGCAATAATTCCACTGAATTTATTTTCCCTCGACCCGTTTTTTGTCACAACAACAGCATTTTCAAGTGCCTCATGTGTAGCCTAGTTCTTCCTTGAATATATACTACTGCTGAAGGCAAGAGAAAGGATAGGATTTAGGTGTCGGGAAGTGGGAGTGTTCAAGGTTCAGGGAGAAAGGGTCGTTTTTTATGGTCTCTGTAGAGGAAGAGGGTGGGGAGAAAGGTTTCAGGGTGAGAGTAAATTCAGTGGAAATATTACTGAGCCTTATATTTTAATAGTATTAACAACTTCCACCACATCATGCTACATGTCATGCAAGATGGGGAGCGATTTCATTGCCACGAGGAATTCCCCAACAGAGGATACGGAAAAAGAGTGTCGAAAGAAGACGCAACTGTGGGCACATATTTTTATTTTTGCGACGCGTGTTTTCCAAATAAAAAACATCGCAGGACGTGCTCACGGAACCTCCGGAATTCCTCCAATCTCTTCTATATTTATCATTTTGCTATTTTTATTTCGTTAATTTCGGAAACTCTCTTGGTCGACTCAAATTACTTCCAGCTTCAGAGGAATGTAAGGATAGCGTGACCGGAAGGAATGCCATATCCTGTTTCCTGCAAAGGTGTCTCATTTCGCTAACTCACCTACCTCCGAATAACCCGAGGAAAGCCTTTGAATTGTCTTGCCAGCAGCTCATTAACGCCTCAGGTAATTGGATCTGGACTCGGAAGGAATCTACTTTAAAAAATAACTCACCGGCAGAATTCATGATGATCCCGTAATGGCATTTATGGGTTCTAACGTTGCTGGGTATCTTCGCTTATATCATCAACAGTCTCTCGGCCATTTATGCGGCACAATGATTACAGTGTATGGAGTTACAGAACGCTTGCAATGGCGAAAGATATATTTGTTGTGGATAAGGGGTTGGGAGAAATGAAGACGAATATGAGGGGAAGTCAATAACATTAAGTCACGCTGGATCCAGCAACAAAACTAATTATCAAATTAATATAAATGCTCCCTTATTTTATGGCTGTTTAATATCTCATTACCTCTGGTCAACATCTCTAAGATTGGTTTTACGTTGCTCTCAATTCAATGTGCCTATCAGTTAATATTTTCACGGCTATGTATTTCTTAGCTCATAAACATTAAGGTGTGGTTTGTTTTTTTTATATTTTTCTTGAGTTTTCGATTCCAATGTTCTAAAATAATTAATGGGGAGTAAAATCAATTTTATAAAATTATTACGGTAATTATTAAATGTTTTTAGGTCGCTCAGGATCACTAAATGCAATAACGATTATTATTTTCAAATCTACAAGGGAGTATATTCGGCTCGACGTAAAACGAAAAATTATAGGTCTCTTGAGCCAAAATTCGCTCCTTTTTTGCGTCCAAGCGACTGTTTTACAGGTATGACATCTTTTAATGTGGAATACGGCCGTGTGTGCATTGCCGCAAACGCCGCGCCGGAAGCTCACGGGCCGCACTCCTCACGATCAGCTAATTGGCCCCGCTTCCTTCATTACTCCACGCCCCCTTCGTAACTATCGTGGTAAGAGTCGAGGAAGCAATTTTCCGAAGGCAACACTGGCATTATTCTCACCAAACGGCATCCCAAACATCTATGATTTACTCATGTGTGTATTAGTGGCATGTTCTTCAATCAGTTTGATGACAGAATTAATGCAATAAATTATTTTAATTACAAATAAATTGCCTTGTCTCAATGGAAAACTTTTATTAGTGTCATATAGTCGTAATAAATGAGTGCATCACAATGAAGTAGTGAAGGACCTAAGGTTTTCCCGGCGAATGGACTGGAGGAAGAGTTCTCGGGTTTCCAGCCGGGTCCAAGGCTTTCCGAAGGTTCAAATCCTTTTCCTCTAGTTTCCTCACTGATGAGGGGGCCCAGACCCCCTCCTCAGTTACTCCCCCTCTGGGATCTAGGGTTGCATTTCATCCAATCGTTTTCATTTCAGCGTCCTACCTTCAACGGTCCGATAGAAGTTACTTATGATTTGATTATTAGAGAATAAAGTCTCAGCCAACTACCTTAAAATGAACTCATTAGTAATTTTATTCCTTAGAATTAATCTGCATATAGGGCCGGGGCTTATTGTAACTCTGTTTCTTCTCTTTAGGAAGTAGATGGCGAGGATATGAGTGGCATGGAAATGCGAGGCGGCTTCGTGCCTTGACTCTTTAACCCCTCCATTATCTATCCCAACACTTATCATCCAAGTTATCGGCGCCATCGATGCAATTAATTTATTATTATATATTTTCGTGGATTAATTCACATGACATAAAAACAAGTCTTTCGATTGTTTCGACACATTTTTAATCGTCGTTATGGCCAGGCGCGCAGCCATTATTTCGCTGTAAGATGTGGATTTTGTATACTGATATTTTATTGTCATTTCGCACGCATCGGAAAACCAAACATTTCACTAAATTAACGGTGTATTTCGTATGCATAGGCAGCAGAGAAGTCAAAAGTGGAAGAATTCGAAATGTGGTGCTACGGAAGAATGGTGAAGATAAATTGGATCGACCAAGTAAGAAATGAGGAAGCACTTAGAAGATTGAGAAAAATGAAAAATCTTCTAAAAACCATAAGCAGAAGACGGGACAAATTAGTTGGCCACATTTTGAGGCACGATTGCGTGATGAAGACAATCGCAGAAGGACAGGTGGAAGGGAAGAAGGGCATGGGACGGCCCCGAATGAGTTACAAAGGACAGGCTATAAAAGATGCAAAAGCGAAGAAATATGTCACCATAAAAAGGCTAGCGGATATGATTGAGGAATGGAGAGCTGCGTCAAACCAATCTTAGAATTTTTGAATAACTAGTGTGCTGAAAGTTGAATTCAGTTTTTGTTGTTGGCTGGCGTTATAGAATGTAACCTAAATATTATGCAGTAAAAGAGGATATGCGCCTCTGGGCCAGTGGTCTCCTCAGCAGAGGTATTGTGGGTAGTTGCCGCAAGGGAAAAAAATTCGGTTGGGCTGAATTCATCCTCCCCCCACCCCTCGCCCGCCGGCAACGTGTCTGGTCATGGCTATATTTATGAGAAATATGGATAACAGTAGGTACTAATCCGAATTTCCTCTCTTTAAAAAAAACGTCCTTTTTATTTTAAATGACCCAAGCCTTATAAAAAAAACATTGATAAATCAACCCCAATATTGTCAAGGAAACATTTTTACGTATTCTTTGGAGGAATTGGAAGATTTTTCCTGAAGAAAGGACGAATTTTTCTCGTCCTCTTTCCAGATGATGATCTTCCCGGCATTGCAAGGGTCGAATTCCTCCCTTTTAATTATCTCAGAGTCCCTCGGGGATTGCACAAGACCTTTCTTGTTCCTGTCCCAATCAAGGGGCGGAACTTTCCGTGTGCCACCCGTGGAATCTTTTCTTCCCGCCGTTGCGTGGGCAGCCGCGAACCCTCTTGCAATTGTCAAGGGGTGTCGTCTCGTTCAGGTCAAGTCCTCCGACTGGTCGCCTTCAAGGGCCAAGGTGAAGGCTGGAAGGCTGGTCGGTCGTCAGGCTAACTTCCCCGCCTCAATTTCCGCAATCGATCTTTTGATTGCAGCAGAATCCTTCCTTAAATTCACATTAAATCGTATTTATCAACTTTTTAAATGCCGAGTTAACAGTAGTTCTCCGACTGATGGTGATTGAGAAGTAGTCCAGCTTCCTCCCTCTCCTAATGACTATCTTAATCTGAATTTTTTAAACTCCAAGATTAGAGCATAGATAAGAACAAAAACCATCTTAACGTTCCCATTCTTTAAAAGTGCCCCTGTCGACCTTAATCTGTCCTTCTAAAACATTTAGGACAATTCTTTTGGCACGTTGCGACAAATAACCTCAAAAAATGCTCTTATTTACTGTATCTTTTCTTCTATATCGCATTTAGAGTTCCTAATGTCGACGCAAGGAATTTTGAATACTCTATATTACATTTCTTATCTTCCATACAATTATACGAAAAAATTGGGAACCGATCAATGATATATATATATATTCCAGTTTGCGCTGTGTTAATTTTGATCTTTTCATATCTTCTTCATCAACTTTTAAAACGTTTTGGTTGAATATCAGAACTGGTTTTTGTTTGGAAATTTAATAAAACCTCAGTTTTAAATGATGTCCGATGGAAAACTTTAAAATTTAATTGTTTCATGTAGGGTGTGTGTGCTATTTCTTTTTAACTGATTGTATGCATGATATAATTGAATATATGATTACGGTATCTATGTTTTTTTTACTTATTTGGGAAAGGGTGTTTTGTCAATAAAAAATATAACTATTTTACGTTTGTCGTGTCTTTAATAGACAGTTCACTGACCCTCGGCAGCGGTATTTTTGTTTTTAAATATGTTATGGCCGCATTAAGGCTGCATACCTACATGCTTCAACCGACATACTGACAGCCAAAAGCTGGCTTAGCTCGTATTATGCCTTAAAAAATATTTCTATGTGTTTTATGCTTCTAACGGCGCTCAAAATCTACATCCCGGCATTAAATCACTCTTCCATTCTCTAAAAATATTTAATTATGTATTAACAGTCAGTACTTTGCTTCCTGGCGAGCTCGAGCGTCGTACGTGTTGTCCATTCTGAGGTTTTATTGCCAATTCGCATGCATCGGGAAACAATGCATTTCATTCAGTCAGCTATATATTTCGTTTGCATGGTGCTGAAAGATAAATTCATTGCTGGTTAATAGTAAACATCATCAAATGAAGCCTTATAGATAAATGGAAGGGCAGGGGATAGCTGTGATCCTGGCCTAGGATCTCCTCAGCAGATGTATCGCGGGTAGTCGTCGCAAGGGAAAAATTTAGGGGTGGGGTGAGCTGAAGTCCTCAAAGCCCCAATGGCGGATACAGATTTTATTTCGGGGGGTACGAGCCCCTCCCTTGCGGGTCCACCCGTATTGACAATCATTGCAGAACCACAATTGCAACTTTTTTTATATCATAAAATTGCATTGTCTTATATATGCATCTAGCGATTTGATCGTTGGATTATTCTTCCTCATAGAATAATCCTCTAAAATCGCTGGCAAAGCATTGGTTTTCCTGGTTTCGCTAGTGGTAGGACCCGCCCGCTTTTGTGACGGTGCGGGATTCCTCGTCCCATCCCTTCCTTCCATATCCCGTCCTAGGAGACGTCGTCGGGCTCCTATCGCGGCGGCGCCTCCTTCCTTTTTCCTTCCTGTCCTCCCTCTTCTGTGGTGCAGAGGTGATAAGCTTATAGCTTCAGACTTCGGCCCAGGAGAGTAACACCGCGAGCCCGCCCCAGGGGTTCGAATCCATTGTCTTATTTATGTGTATAATAACTTCAATTAAAATTTTCTTTTACTCTGCCTGTGACTTGATTATTTTTTATTACGATAAAAGTAAAGGCAACTCAAGATTTCTTTTGCGCCCCCCCCCCCTCCACCCTCTTGAGTGTTTTTTATATCCACTACTACTGCAAAGCCCCCCCCCCTCAAATGCTTACGTACCTGTATAGAGAAGTGGTTGATGAATAGGTGCGTTCTATTGAAATTGATTATCCAATGCAAACCAAATTTTTAATCTGTAATTTCATTGCATTTGGTGATAATTTTGTAATTTTCCTCTTGAAGCTGCGAGAAAAACTACATAGCTATATTTTAGCGCGATAAACTACTAGTATTATCTTTGTTTTATTACGCAATGTCAAAACTGATGAATTTTTTCTTACTGTTTCAGGAGGAAGGAGATATACTCGAACAAACCTCGCGTGCCTGATGCCGCATTAGCTGAAAGCTACTTCACTGAAACGTCGCAGTATTTGGGGGAGATACAACGCTATCAAGACCTACTTCGTGTATTAATCAGGTGATAATAAATTATTACTTATATTTTAGGTTCGTTCACGAATAGTGGAGGATGCACCGCAATGTATGTAAAGGTCAAAAAATGACGTATACATTATTCAAACATTCTTGCTTCGGAGCTCAATCTCCGGTCAAACTCGGGTTCTTCCGGTCAAAGTCTCGGGTCAAACTGGTATATATTAAAGGCTAAAAACGGCAGGCATATAGTGTGAATCTTCGCCAAGAGATGGAACTACCATCGGGAGAACTTCAGCGCTGTAGAATAGTAATATAGTAACTACGTCCCGCTATCCACTATCCCCCAACCGTCAATCCCCCGCAGTCCACTACTCAAACGTTTCCCTCCCCACCGTAGCTCCACAGCAAGCCTCTTGCACCCCCGATAATTGCTCGCTCAGGTTTCATGTTACGAAGACCATAAACCCTTCGAAATAAAATATCAAGCTACACGATAACAAAAGAAACTTGTTCACTCCTCCACCTTTCTCGCCAACTGACCTTTTTCAGCCAACCGTCTTCAAAGCTCCCAGTTTCTCCATGAGTCACCTATTGGGCCCAAAAGTATCTAACCATGACTTTCGGAAAATGATGAGTTATCTTGGTTGGATTTAAATATGTGTTTTAAGCGCAAAATTCAAAAGAAAATGACACCAAACGTGTTGTATTTTTGACATTTTTTAAGCATTGAAAGCATGGAAGTAGTTTCCCGCGAAAAATTAAAAATGGAAGTGGAATGGGGAGTAGGAATGGATTGAACCCGGAGTTCTATAGCCGGAGAAAATTTCGCTGGAGTCGAGTAAAAGTTTCAAGTTACCTGAGAACAATAGTATGTGGTTCCGTTCGAATAGCTTCCCCCCTCTCCTCCTGCCCATCTCCCCTCTTTTCACGCCAACTGCCCTCCCGATTCCCAATTTTTTAAACGCCCTGATAGCATGAGTCACATTTGTACCGTGTTCTTCGGTGACAACCAATAACTTCTGCAATTATGTTTTACCTCCGTATGATTTTAAGAATAGGAATGCGCACCACAAATGAAAAAGATTGATTTCAAATATGACGCATTTCCGACATAATTCAACTTCGTTAATCATGGTTCCGTCACTTTTATTTATTTATTTATTTATCAACGAATCACGAGTTCGTAAATCAGACCGCACCAAAAAAGCGATGAAAAGTTTTCACTATAACAGCATAATTTTGCTTAAATTACCATAAAAGTATATAATTTCTACTGATATATTCAATCATGAAAGTATTAAGGATGACGCGCAATAATTAGAAAAAGTAGGTATGTGCACATATCGTTGTATTTTACACGATAGTGCAGATATAGTTGTGCGTCTCATATTTTCGATTTTCTTCCTTGTATGACAGTTAAGAAATTGACAGATGGCGAATTTTTATAAGATATTTTGACTCGATCTTGTAAAAATAAGACATTTTTTGGATTCAGTGCACAAAAATAAATGGTACTCCAACCACAGAACTTGAAAAACATCGCAGAACCGTAAAAATGCACGCCTGCGTTACTAGTATTGGACCCAAATAAGACGATTACAGACTGGAAACTCAATCTACACAAATCACTTAACTCGCACTATATCAATTTTTCACGAGGGAATACACTACCTCTCCTCACCCACCATGTCCAGTACTTCGTCGTCCGTCCATCTCTCGGTCTGCATCACCTTCTCCATTCCTATCCAGACCCACATCTCGAGCGCCTCCTGTCGTCTCTCATCCACCTTCCTTAGAGTCCATGTTTCCGAACCGTAAAGCCGTATTCTCTATCTCCAAACCGATCGGTGCGGCACCGATTCGTCGGGTGGGACGTCACACCGACTCCCGGCAAGCAGTGGTGCGATTCTGTACGAACCCGATCGGTGCGGCACCGACGTGAGGACGGGAGATCGTCGGTAGCCGTACCGACAGCAAAAAGGTGTCGGTACGGCCACCGACTAGTGGGTTTCATGAACTCCCCGGTGCGCATTGTACGTTTTATTTTATTTTTACCTCATCACCAAGTAAATAATGAGGTTTGTTGCAATGTTATCTTTTTTCTGTCCCTTCGAATAGGCCACTATAATTCACTGTGTCATCATCTATGTTGATTACCTTGACAGAAATATAAGATATTGGTTAATAAACATGAGGTTTGCCACCATGTAATGACTTTCTCTCATTTATGTCACCACTTTCACTCACTTGTAATAGGATTTATTTCACTCTATCATCATTTATTTGCTCCTTTGACATAAAAAAGATATGTTTGATTAAATATGAGTTTTGACGCAATGTTATCACTTTATCTCACTCTGAATAGGCAACTATTATTTCACTCAGTCATTATTTGGCGTTTCTCTCGACATAGAAATAAGATCTTTTTATTTAAATATGAAGTTTGCCGCAACGGTATCAGTTTCTTTCATTTGTAATAGGCAACTATATTTCATTTTATCGATAGCCATTGATTCCCTTGACGATAAAAGAAGATATTTGTTGTATTATGAGGTTTGCCGCAGAATTATCATTTTCTCTCACTTGGAATGCGCAACTTATACATATGTATTTCACCCAATCACAATTTATTTACTTCCTCGTCATTACACTTCTTTTAATTAGACCCAGCTCCATATTTTTATAACAATTTCCTTACTTGTTCCTCTAATATAACATTTACATTTGATTTTGAATCCTACGTTCACGTTCCATGGTATGTGATTTTCGTCTGCTACGGTGCCTTAACCTTCCGTTGATAACACTTAGACGGAACTTACTTTATGACAACTATATTACCAAATCATGAATAAATAGCAATATACGTATTCAATATGTAAAAAAAAGAAACTACGATCTCTAGGATAGTTTCAATAAATCATTCCAGCAACAACAATCTCCATCACATACAAACTATATTGTGATGGAAACCGATCGGTGCGGTACCGACGAAATACAGAATACGGCCCCTGATCAGACTTTAGAGAGTTGATTCAGGCGTAATCTGGTGAAATTGCGACGTATTGTTGATCGAAACTTACTTGCAATTTTCAACCAACAGTTTTTTCACACGACCATTTTAAATATTTTTTTTTTATCGCCAAGTGAAAATACATACCTGATGATAATAAACGAAATGTATTGAAACCTGTCGTGTGAATGAAATTGTTTTTGGAAATTGCTTGCCTGTTTTATTCTAAAACCAAGGTTGGACTCTTCACTCGCCTTTTCTTAAAACTCTTGGTAAAGATCTTCTCATCAGCTCCTCCCTGTTCATGAACGCCTCTCTTGCTTGCCCCATTCTCCTGCTGATGTTCTCACTCCATTTTCTTCTGATGTGCTTCTCCCAATTGTTGCATTGTTCCTCTTAAGTGTGCTTAAGTGGAAGACCAGCTATTTTTATGTCACATTTGCATTTGCAAAGGAGGCGTTCTTCAACAGGAAGGAGCTTCTGAGAGGATCGTTATGTAAGAGTTTAAAGAAAAGGTTAGGGAAGAGTTTGATCTGCAGTGTAGCGCTCTACGGTGCGAAATGTGGACTTTGAGGAAAGACGACGAGAGAAGATTTGGAGGCAGTCGAGATGTGGGTGTGGAGAAGAATGGAGAGGGTGCAATGGACGGAGAGGAAAAGGAACGACGAAGTGCTGGATATGGTTGGCGAGGAGTGGCAGCTTTTAGATGAGATACGGAGGAGACAGAAGGTATGGATGGAGTAAGTGCTTAGCCGAGGGGATGTTGAAAATGGTGCTAGAGGGTAGAATGTTAGGGAAACGAGGGAGGGGAAGGAAAAGAATAGGATTTTTACATAGATTGAAAGGGAGTAGGCCTTACAGAGAATTGAAGAAGGCAGTGCTGGAAGGAAAGGGAGGCTCCCAGGTCACTTTAGTACTCCATGGAAACTTACCGTAATCGGGAGAATACTGTAATAATAATAATTCCTTGCTCATGATGCTCTCCTAACCACATAACTTTGGTCTTCGTGTGATTGACTTTACAACTGTGGCAGGTGTATTTCGGATCATTGGTAAATTGCGTACCTAATTTGCTGCATGCCTTTGCCGCAGTGAGCAGATGGACGTGGACCTGAAGGCTGCCGAGCAGCAGCAAGCCGTGGCCGTCGCGTTGCTCGTCCTCGTTCTCGGAATATCTCCGGTCATCATTTTCTTAGTGCGGAACGCTACACAAACCATTCAGGTAAGAATTTATCAATATTTTCATCTCTTGTGCAAAGCATGATTGTGTCCTGACTGATTGACTGAATCCGCCCACAGCCAAAAACTACTCAAAATCGAGCCATGAAATTTTCATGATATATTTCTGGTCTCCTTTAGAACGCGCATGAAGCCTGAATCACACGATCATTTTTTTCACGTGCCTTCCGAGCGATAGCTCCAACGATCGCTTCAATGATGGCGAAAAAATTACCGTTTCAAGCGATCATTATCCGCGATGGCTCCAGGGATGAAGAATTCCATCCCTCATTCCATCACTCGGTACCTCCCTTTTTCCGTCGCTTTTACCATCCCCGTAGCCGTCTTTCAGGAAATCAGAACACAAGGCTCCTATCAGCAATTTTAACGCCACGCTTGGCTTTTAATTGAACGTCAGTTGTAACTGCGGAAAATGACGGAAATAGCGATAGAAGAAGGGACGACGAAATGATCGTATAATTTAGAAAATGATGGGTCTAGCGGTCACTCTTTTGGTCCCTGGAAACCTATCACTGCAGTCATCAATCTGAAGGGTGGAAAAAGTGGCCGTGTGATTTTAGTCTTAAGAAAGGAATATTGCGAGAAATAGTTCGTTTATTGTCTATATACGATTAATATTAACTTTATGAGCCCATAAGAAAAGCATCGATTTCGGTGCAGATCCATGTTTTTTTCCTCTTTCATATTAATTAGACTCGAAAAATTTGTCGAAATATGATATCATTGTGTGTAAAAGAGAATATTAATATTCCACTTAGTTATTTCGTTGAAATTTGCGTACTTTTCTTGGATTTTTGTTAAAATGTTTTTTTTAGAATTTATGGTAATCGATTGTAGAAACGAAATATACGTCTATTTCCGGTATTTTTTTAAATATAGGTTGTTGATGTTCCTGTCTTTTTTTCATCTTTAGATGATTATCGATTTCACCATTAACTTGTGGGATTTTTTACACGCTTTTATTTAACTCACTCTGTCTGTTTGTTTGTATGTTTAGTTCAAATGTTGCAATCGAAAATTCGACCACTTTCCGACTTCCAATCGATCTGAAACTTTACAGGAAGTCGTATTCCCGGTGACAATACAATATTTTACCACTTTAGAACATCTAAAGTGTGTATTTTGATCATTATAAACATATTAATTTTAAATATGGAATTTTCAACATGGCGGATTTTTTCGAAAAAATTGAAGCATTTCTGCTCAATTTTGAAGCATTGCTGCTCAAAGCCTCTCACATCACGTGCCAAACCTCACCTTCTCGCTGGTGGACCTGTTAACTAATAAATCAGTAACTAACGAGGTGGGCTTTTACAGTTAAACAAAACTTATGAAAGTGGTCAAGTATACGATTGCAAGATGTGAAGACTAAAAAGTAGAAAATAAATATGTACTTATTTTAAAAAAATTTTAAAAAATACGCTTTTATTTCGCTTGGAACGAGTAATTAAAAAAATATTTCAAAAAATGGACTAAAAAGTACAAAATAAATTTTTATATGAATAGTTCAAAGAACCTGGGTAATCCAGAATATTTTCACTAATAAATTTTTGAAATGATAATTCAAAGAACCTGGGTAATCTATAATGTTTTCACTAAAAATAAAAGCGTGGGGGCCTCACCATAACATATTACTCCATTACATAAAAATACTTCTCCACTAAATTTCTATTACATATTACCTAGAACACACCTGATGACACCATATGGTGATGCCCCCACGCTTTTATTTTTAGTGAAAATATTATAGATTACCCAGGTTCTTTGAATTATCATTTCAAAAATTTATTAGTGAAAATATTCTGGATTACCCAGGTTCTTTGAACTATTCATATAAAAATTTATTTTGTACTTTTTAGTCCATTTTTTGAAATATTTTTTTATTACTCGTTCCAAGCGAAATAAAAGCGTGTTTTTTTTAATTTTTTTAGTCATTGGATCGTATTTTTAATGAAAGAAGTCGCGAAAGCGTGATCCCTTTAATATCAATTGTTTTACAAGCATTATTCAATGGACTCTAGTTATGACCGAGCTGTTCTTATTAATTTATATATTTTTTAATTTATTTAATATTATTATTAATTGTAATTATAATTAATAATAATATTAATTCAATATAATTTTTAATTAATTTAAAGTATAATAATTAATTTATTCCTCACACGATACATCAAACTATCCAATCATACTGATTTTTATTTTAGAGGAAATTAAGTACTCCTTAAAAATAGGAATTTTAACTTTCATGTCTGGGGTTACCGACTCTTACATGTATAATAAAATATGTAGGTTCATAATTGCTTCACTAAAATATTAGCCCTGTACATAAGGTGATTATCTAATATCAAATTATGTAGAGTGTGATATACAAAATTCATGCTTCTAATCATCATAGATTTTTATATTCAAAACTTCAATATACATACATATTTTCTTCCAATGATTATAACTTTTTTCAAAATATTTCTCTATCCTGTATCACAAATAACAATTTTTAAATAATTTTAATAAGTATATCACCTCTATCAGCACTGATAATATGCAAACAAACTGTTACTGGAATAATCTCCGCCTTACGGGACTCCACTTCCGTTCAGCTTTTCTGCGCCGTATTTCGGTTTGCGCGCATTCACGGCGCACGCTTCCTCTCCCTTCCTTACGGAGGCCCTCGCGACGGCCGCCGCACAGTGGGCGGAAATCGGAAAAAGCCGGACAAAATTACAAAATGGCTTTTTTTGAGTTATAAACTTGAAACTTCGCAGGTATACTGAGAAATGATTGAAATTTATGGATATGGACTTCATTTGACATAGATCCTACCCGTTACTGAGATACAGAGGCTCAAACGTGAGCAAATTTCCATAAAAACGCCCGTCTTCTATTTTCTCTGAAAATCTTCCAAAGTAAGTGGATGGTGAAGTTATGGGTGGATTCTTGCGAAATATAAAACCACATAATCTGTTGGCATGGTGTTTTTTCTTTAATTTTCCGTAATCTTAAAGAATACCGTCCAGAAATTCTTACCGTGCAGTAACAAAATGGCGGATACTGTTTTTCGACAAAGTTTTACATTTAGGTAGAGTTTCAAATAGGTTTTCGGCAAGGTCGCGCGGAGTAACTTATATGAGAGCATTTGTTGAAGTTTTTTTAAGGTTTTTATGCTGTTTTCTTTGAAATAAGTTTGCGTCGCCGGAAATGACATTGATTTTTCGACCGCGCGGCAGGGTTCGTCTTCGCGCGTCGGGAGTTGGATTAGCCGCGACGCGGTAAGGTTATTGAAGCTGTATGGGTTTTAACGCTCACCATTCACCGTTTTTATGTTTTTCTTCAAGACACCGATTCTCAAATGGTCTATGGTGAAGACAGTGGAGGTTTTTCATGCGATGTAATGGCACGTTTCATCGAAGTTGATTTCGTTTTCTTTGGATACGATCGAAGACCATACTTCTATTAAAAGCGTTCAAACCTCGAAAAAGTGAGTTGTTTTCCTGGGACTCATACAAAAAGACCTACCAGAAAGATACCAGCTGAGACCCTTATACCTTCTTCACTCTCCGATCCCTGACCCTCAGGATTCTACTTCGAAAACGGTCGTTTTATGACACCGCGGAGTGGAGCCTTTGACCGTCTTAACGGGGGTATTTCCACGGGAACTTCTATCTTTTTTAAAATGTGTATCATACCCTCAGTTCTACTATATATCCATAAAATGTTTTCTTCTTGAGAAGAAGAGAATAATGTTCATAAATATGGCTAATAATACAGTGTTTAGTGGCTTAACATAACTACTAATCATGAAGCTAGGGCATAACATCTGATGGCAACTAAATAATCTAAATTTTATGGACGAAAATTATGGATCGCGTGACAATCTCATGTTCGACACCTACAGTAAGTACTTGAAAGTTGTTGAAGCAGATACGATGAAGATAGGGTAGTTTAGGTAGACAATTCATCGGAACTTCTAGCTTTTTTAAAACGTGTGTCATACCCTCAGTTCTACTTTGACTGTGGTATAGAAATGTTAAGTTCTCTTTAGTGCGCAGAATTTGTGAAAGTGACTTGAATTTGTTTGTGGAGCGTAGAGATTTCAAACTTCCAATTGCCTGTAAGTACGTTTTTGAATAAATCCCCGAAAATCTTTTTCAAAATAGTTATTTTAATTTATATTACTAATTTTTGCTGAAAAATTTCTTAGCATTCCTTTCCTAACTAAAATAAATTAAAGCTTAAATTATCAAATGACACTGTTTAAATTCCAATCGATACGACATATACAATATGTTGGAAGTAAGGAAATATAACTTTGTAGGGTTCACTGTTATTTAATTATGGGCACGACCTGGGTTTCGTAACTTGGTTACATCGTCAGGTTGACGATGACCTGACGATGTAACCAAGTTACGAAACCCGGGTCGTGCCCATAATTAAATAACAGTGAACCCTACAAAGTTATATTTCCTTACTTCCAACATATTGTATATGTCGTATCGATTGGAATTTAAACAGTGTCATTTGATAATTTAAGCTTTAATTTATTTTAGTTAGGAAAGGAATGCTAAGAAATTTTTCAGCAAAAATTAGTAATATAAATTAAAATAACTATTTTGAAAAAGATTTTCGAGGATTTATTCAAAAACGTACTTACAGGCAATTGGAAGTTTGAAATCTCTACGCTCCACAAACAAATTCAAGTCACTTTCACAAATTCTGCGCACTAAAGAGAACTTAACATTTCTATACCACAGTCAAAGTAGAACTGAGGGTATGACACACGTTTTAAAAAAGCTAGAAGTTCCGATGAATTGTCTACCTAAACTACCCTATCTTCATCGTATCTGCTTCAACAACTTTCAAGTACTTACTGTAGGTGTCGAACATGAGATTGTCACGCGATCCATAATTTTCGTCCATAAAATTTAGATTATTTAGTTGCCATCAGATGTTATGCCCTAGCTTCATGATTAGTAGTTATGTTAAGCCACTAAACACTGTATTATTAGCCATATTTATGAACATTATTCTCTTCTTCTCAAGAAGAAAACATTTTATGGATATATAGTAGAACTGAGGGTATGATACACATTTTAAAAAAGATAGAAGTTCCCGTGGAAATACCCCCGTTAAGACGGTCAAAGGCTCCACTCCGCGGTGTCATAAAACGACCGTTTTCGAAGTAGAATCCTGAGGGTCAGGGATCGGAGAGTGAAGAAGGTATAAGGGTCTCAGCTGGTATCTTTCTGGTAGGTCTTTTTGTATGAGTCCCAGGAAAACAACTCACTTTTTCGAGGTTTGAACGCTTTTAATAGAAGTATGGTCTTCGATCGTATCCAAAGAAAACGAAATCAACTTCGATGAAACGTGCCATTACATCGCATGAAAAACCTCCACTGTCTTCACCATAGACCATTTGAGAATCGGTGTCTTGAAGAAAAACATAAAAACGGTGAATGGTGAGCGTTAAAACCCATACAGCTTCAATAACCTTACCGCGTCGCGGCTAATCCAACTCCCGACGCGCGAAGACGAACCCTGCCGCGCGGTCGAAAAATCAATGTCATTTCCGGCGACGCAAACTTATTTCAAAGAAAACAGCATAAAAACCTTAAAAAAACTTCAACAAATGCTCTCATATAAGTTACTCCGCGCGACCTTGCCGAAAACCTATTTGAAACTCTACCTAAATGTAAAACTTTGTCGAAAAACAGTATCCGCCATTTTGTTACTGCACGGTAAGAATTTCTGGACGGTATTCTTTAAGATTACGGAAAATTAAAGAAAAAACACCATGCCAACAGATTATGTGGTTTTATATTTCGCAAGAATCCACCCATAACTTCACCATCCACTTACTTTGGAAGATTTTCAGAGAAAATAGAAGACGGGCGTTTTTATGGAAATTTGCTCACGTTTGAGCCTCTGTATCTCAGTAACGGGTAGGATCTATGTCAAATGAAGTCCATATCCATAAATTTCAATCATTTCTCAGTATACCTGCGAAGTTTCAAGTTTATAACTCAAAAAAAGCCATTTTGTAATTTTGTCCGGCTTTTTCCGATTTCCGCCCACTGTGCGCCGGCTCAATTCTCGGAAAAGCTTTTGCGCGCGTGCCACTGAAACATGACAACAGTTTCGCTGTTGCGTCGTCTCGGCTATCGTGGAGAGTATCGAGGAAACTAATTCGAGTTTAAAGGCCGTTTTACACGGGGCACGGAATTGCGCAGGTTAGAGCTGCATTTATTTCTAAAATGGCGTGGAATTGCGCGAATGCATGAACGAAATTAGAACAGGGGCTATTTTGCCGTCTCGCATCCACGCATTCTCGCATGTGTTCTAGCTATTCACCGCTTTACACGACGCAATTTTGATTGCGCCTTCGCACGTACGTCAGATTGCGCAATTCCGTGCACCGTGTAAAACAGCCTTAAGACCAGAGGTGTTTGCGACGTCAAACGAAAAAAACGCAATTTCCGTGAAGTTTTCATTTGAGGAATTCCCTTAAAATTCATGAAGGATATGCGCGGTCGCCCTTTCTTGGGTATTTTTCGTAACAATACGTTTATTATAGACCTTTATGTATGATTTCATGATATGTCACTCGCAGTTTTCTAAGTTAAATTTTCATTAATTTAAAGTATACCGGGACTAGCCGCAGTGATAACTTTTTTTTTAAGGTGTTAAATTTTTTCATTAAGTCAGAGCCAATTAAACTAAAACAGAAATTGGTCGTTAATTCGCGAAGACGAGAATAACGGTCAATTTTCAAATATCTATAAATTTAATACTAATGAAACTATAGCGTTGAAAACTTCTTTGTTCTTGAGTGGTTTCTTATTATTTTTAATGATTTGTAATGCTAAAAAAAAGAATTGGAAGCGTGATACGAATTTCACTATCGTATAAAAAGCAGAACATTGTGCCAATTTGACAATTTTTATTTAGTCATTGAAACTTCTATCAGGACAAAAATCAGCTCGATTTGAATATATGCTGCCGCATATATTTATATCGATTATATAACGGTAGATATATGCGAGTGACTAAATATTTTTATCCATTTATGGGTTGACTCTAAATTTTATTTTTGGAATGGTGAGATAGATATTTCTATATTATGGAATATTAGTATCGGCTGATACTACTAAGAATATATTTGGTAAAAATAATTCATATTTTTTTAAACATTGAAAGGTAACAACAGTAGGAAATGGCATTAAAGCAATATGTTGATATTAATTTTCCTTGAATTTCAAATGAGTGACCACTGGCTTTTCGACAATTTGGTGGAGAAATAGACCGGAGATGTTTCATGGCACGTTTTTTGACGAAAATGTGAAAAATGAGAATGCACATAAATCGCGCAGAGCATTGCCGCAAAACGGTCCAGAATTTTTAGTTTGTGATGAATATACTCATAGGCAGAAATATTAATCGAAATCTGAGACCTTAAGGGTCAAACCTTTAGTGATCTGAGGTGTGATGAGGTTAGGAGGGCGCTTAATGTCTTCCTGTTTGTCGTATATTTTTACTGCTTTTGTTTGTCATTTTTTTACGGTGGCTGCTTTTACATTTCAATTAACATGTTAGTGTTTCAGACACTAGCCTTTTGAATGTGATACCTATTCCTTTTTACGATTAGGTAGCATATTTATTTTTCTTCCTATTTAACCTCATATTCATAGGTTTAGTTTGAATATCCCTTGCTCATGGAAAATCTTCTTTTAACTGTCGTAGGTGTACAGCCCCTGTGCTCATATTTTACAGTAGTAGACACCCCACAAAACATGTTCACTCTTTTTTTAATTTTTGGAGTAACTCTCTTTAGAGCAGGGGTTCCCAAACTGGGGGGCGCGCCCCCCTGGGGGGCGTGACACCCAAATGAAATAAATAAAAAAATTACAAAAATAATTTCCTCAGATCTTTGACATAAAGTCTTCCTAAGTTTTCATAATTGTTTTTGTAAAGTTTCAATAAAGTTGTAAACTTTATCAAAGAAGGTTACAGTACTGGTTAAAGTACTTAAAAGTTTACCCCAGTGTTTCAGAGAAAGCTGTTCGGATGTACTTGCCTTTCTCAACAACATACATGTGCGAAAAAGCGTTTTCAACTCTTGTGGCGATCAAAACCAAGTACCGCAACAAACTTGATGTCGAAAGTGACCTACGCTGTGCTTTGTCTAAAACTCAACCCAGGATCTGTCAACTTATCAACATGCAAGCGCAACCATCTCACTAAATTACATTTTATGTTTTGTTTTTGTAAGTAGGTAGGCCTATTGTTTCACCTTCCTTAAATTGAAAATGTATCTGTATTACAATGTTAAATTTTGTATCAGTAATTATATTCGTTTTTCATGTAATACTTGTTTTAATTTTCATCATAGGTACAATTATTGAATCTTTCCATTCTGCGTTACCGCATTCAACAGTGAACAAAAAAATCTACCTACTCACCGTATCAAGTAGGCACATACTTGTACGAGTACAAGTAATTGCACAAGTAGGAGTTGGTATGACCGGCACCGTGGAAATAGGGTATTGCAAAATGGAAAGCTGATCTGTGTAGCGGGGGGGGGGCGTGGTACAAAATTTTGGGAATCTCTGCTTTAGAGACTCTAATTTTCACTTTTCATTTAATCGTGAAAAATAGATATTGTAATTTAAAAATCTGAAAGCGTGAAATACGTACTCCAGGAGTAATAATCTTTCGATCTTGGCAATAAAAAATAATAGGAAACCACCCTGATAATAAAGGATATTTATGTTTTTTCTCTTTGCGCTTGTCAAGAGGTGTGCCTACCCGGCAGGATGTACAACTGCAGAAGTTGTATGACGTGACTAACAAGCGGTAATGAGAAAATGACGCAAAGGACTCGTCGGATGCAATCGAGAGTAGCAATACGGGATTCTATAGCATGAGATAAACCTATGCACTAACTTTGGTGGAAATCCGTGCAACCGTATGGAAATGCATTTTGGACAGTCAAACAGACATCCTCTTTGATTTGAGTAAATATAGATGACCAAAAAAGCCAAATTAACCCTCAAAACTCCCATTTCTTATGTAAATGATCCAATAAAAGCAATTTTCACCAGTAAATGCTATTGAAGTCATTTCAGCTTAATGATGAGATGAGTCAAAGTGTTGGGGGTATTGCTTGATTGCTTGACGGTATAGCCATTTGTATACTTTAACCCCATCCATAAAAGTGTCGTATTTTTATTTATTTTGACATTTAATTCATTGTTCTCTGATAGTTAATTTTCTTTTTTCATATTCCTGGACGTACAATAATTGTTTAAAATGCGGAGGCCTTTGGCGAATCGCTGTATACTCGAACAATTGAGTTGAAAGCAGAGAAAAGGAAAAGCGATCGCCTTTTATTTCAAATGCTGCCTCCTGCAGTCGTCAAACAGCTGAAACAACAGAGGCAGGTGAGGTAGTAATTATTTTTTGAGCTACATTTTTGATATTTTATTTCATGGCCTCCATCTATCAGGTGAGCCTTTTATACTTACATTAAATGAAGTTGGAAGGGGCATAAATGTTATTTATGATTTCACGGTGATCTCTCTGTAATAAAATAATGTATACATATTTATGCTTGATACCTGAGGTCTCCAAACTTTTCAGCCTGAGGCCTGCATTAATGATCAACTACTATTCACATGAATTGCCATGGGAAAACATACCTCTGTTGAGGAAATGGAACCACAGACCTTGGCTTTCCACTTTGATTTTGGCTGAAGATCTAGCATTGTGAACCTTGGTGAATTGCCATCGGGAATCTAGGATCCTAAATAATGTAGTGGCCTTCGGGAAGTCTTCGGACACCACTGTTCTCGAAACCTATGGAAAATAAATAACAAAGTTCAAATGTTATCCCGCTTTGGTAATAAACAGTGATAAATATAGCATTTAAAGTTATATTGACGAATTTTAAAGTTTATCTAAAGAATTTTATGGCTTTACGACGGGTGAGAATGTTAAACAAAAATCGAGCGTATGCAACCCGCGTGCCACACAAAATGTCTGCCTGAGGTGGCACGCGCTCATTCTTGTGGCCGTATCTCGGGAACCACAAGTCACCATTGGAAAATATTTTAGGGGCAGCAGGTCAAAGGTCCATTGTATCGTGAATTACCATAGAAAATCAGTTGAAAAATATCTGCGCCTTCCTATCGCCATTCATATCCGGAAAACAGCCAAAAATGCCAAAATTTCTCAACTTTGAGTGCGATGCGGCACGTCTTCCTGTTATCCAATGGCTTTTAAAGGATATGTTTTTACACCAATTGGCAAAAAATGAGGGGTTGTCCCGAAAGACATTCAAAAAAATAATCTATGCTTTGATTCTTTGTCCACGGGAATTTTTCCCACTGCAAATTTCAACGTAATCTGATGTATAGAAATGTATCGCACCATCAAACAGTAATTTGGAAGGTGACCACACATTCAAGGCCCAAGTAAAAAAGTATCCTAACATATTTTTTATTATTTATTGAAAAAAATAGCACAAAAAAACTGTCTATTACAATTTGGTAAAAACATAACGTCCACACACGTAGCAGCCAATCTAGGTGGAATATAAGTAAATGCGTGGTATTTTTCTGTACGTACATGTAAAGGTCTCTACCAGCCAGTTTAGAGGGCCAAACAGGTTGTATCTGGCCATATTTTGGAGGTCCCTGCTATACACTTTTCCACTGATGAAGACGAATCTAATGATCATGTAGTGGTGCATAACATGCATGCTCAAGAAATAGATTCCTTCAGTTGAGTTATAGAAAGTATATATATTGTTGTTTTTCTCTAATGGAGTTATACAAGGTATCATCCACCGTTATAAACTTCACTTTAGATTGACTCTTGACACTAAATGCTTGAAAATTCCTCAGAGGTAAAAAATATTTGCCATGGCTGTGGTTATTTCCTTGATTAATGTTCTAAGGCTTTTCATTATGGTTTCAATACTTTAACCCATAATTTTTTTGATTGAATAATAATTTACTCATTAAATAATTCTATTTTTAGTTCACCCATTAATGAGGAACAATTAATGAAACAGATCTTTTATAGTAGATGCTTTTGTATTCAAATTCATATTCAAAGATGTCATAAAGTCATTTCATTTACCTTAGAATTCTAATTGATCTCATAAGCTCTTTAAATTTTCTAATTAAAATTATTGATATTTTTTGTTGAAGGTAATAGCTGAAAACTTTGAAAGTGTGACAATTTACTTCAGTGACATCGTTGGATTCACCGAACTATCTGCCATAAGTTCTCCAATGGAGGTACATTTAAAGGATTGGATAAATGAAGAGCATCTAATTAATTGCTTATTTTGCTTAGTGAGGGCGATTTTTTTCTATCACTCTGACTTAATCATTATCTTTTCTTAGGTTGTCAATATGTTGAATGGGCTCTATTGGCTGTTTGATGGTAGAATACGAAAATATGATGTTTATAAAGTGGAAACTATTGGTGATGCTTACATGGTTGTCTCAGGACTCCCCCATCGAAATGGTAAGCATAGATTTTGGCATTTTTTCCTAAGATTTGCAATTTTTTATTCAGGAAAAAATAAAAATAAAGATTCATCAATTTTTGTTTCTTCCTACAATTTTGAAATACTACCCTCAATTATCTTCATCTGTAGATTTCATGTGTGGCCCAACGAGTAATGTATAATTCTAAGTTAATTTTGCTTTTGGAATGGATATATTTCTGAAATCAACTGAGAAATATTTGCGTAATTTTATAACTTATGAATGATTCTTTGCTAACTCTTACCTCTTCTGTATGGTTGCATTGTATTCTCTTTTATAATAATGTTATTAAAACTATTTTCATGAAGCTAGATCTGCCACAAATCTAAAATTTTCATTGATATATCTTCTAACACAATCCACCTTTGCAAAAAATGAATAGGTCCGACTTATTAAAAATGTATTACGTATTCCTAACTTGACCCTTTCTTACCCTTCTAAAGCATCCGTCAGCAATGCAAGACATTTGTTACTTGCTATGCTCATACCAAGACCTTGCTGTTTCAACATGTGTGCTTGAAGTGGAACCTCGATCTATCGTTTTTCCGGGGGATGGACGAAAAAAACTATGAATGCGGGAAAACGATCATTGCGGGAATGTATGGCAAGGTTGCCTATGTCCCAGGAAACGCATGATTTATTTTTTTGCGAGTGATTATGATAAATTATGATCATTTAATGATTCAAACAAGATTTTTGATAATTACAGGAATACTGGTACTTCATCGGAACACTTAGGTCATGTTGTTGATTCAACTAATATATCTCAAAAATCCTAAAGGAATACGTCACCTTGCTAAAAAAAAATGCTTGCACTCCACTCGGCATTTGCAATGCTCTCATGGATTTCTGTATGATGTAAAAATTCTTATCCATCTTATGCCATTCCAAGTACACGTATTTACTAGAGCAATGTGCATGTTATGCCTAAAACAACCGCTTTCGCCGGCGCAGCGATTGGTTTTGAAATGGGTCTCAAAGGCCAAAAATAGTCTATCATTTGAATTGTCCCTTTCTAATAAATATATAATTGAGGCAATATTTAAAGAGTGAACCATTTTGCGTTTGTCATCAGCTACACGCCCACTTGATCCTCGGTTTCGTCCCACTTCTTGTTTTTACAGGTGGCTCGATACACCCCTACCCCTAACGTACGTCATGAGCTAACGGACAACCGTTCTGCAACATTCACGCGCTTCTAGCCCGAATTCTTTTCTTAATCTTTAATTATTTTCAGTCCATCTCTTTAAGTTCTAGATAATTTCTTTGGACGGTCAATGGTCCGAAGATGAATAAAAATAGAACTAATATAATGAAACCCGACCTTATTAAACCCACACGGAAAACACTCGCTGGTTTGAAGCCAACCCTGAAAAGTACGGAACCACTCGTACGAGGTGAAGTTCGGAACTGGTGCTATCGCGTACGACGTACGCAGAGTATACTGCAGAGGGTGAAGCAGTGGCGTAACTATGGGGGGGATTAGGGGATAGATCCCCCCCCCCAATGGCCTCACAAAAATTTAAAAATTATTTAAAAATATTATCTAGTTTTGTCATGCAATAATTGCATCGGCTTAAAATTAATTTTTTTAGTGCCAAAATGATGTAAAATGTATTTCAAGGCATGTCATTTTCAAACACTTTCCCGGATCCCGTTGCCTGGGGGTGGGGGGTTATCCCATCCCCCAGCCATCCCCTCCCCCCCCCCCCCCCCAGAGCCTATCCGTAGTTGCGCTACTGGGATGAAGCATGATCATATGACTGCGCCGTGAAATTTTTTAATCCTACAGAAAAGGTAACTTACCACTCATATCTAAGTGGCGTAGATGAGCAGATGCATTCGAATTGCTAATAGGGAGAAATGAAATATCGGGAGAAAATATCCTCTTGTCAGTAACTCTTACAAGTGAGACTTAGAGTATAGCTCGTGAATTGTAACCTGATGGCCTGTTTTCGGAAAAAAATGCCGCATCAACTCCCGAGGAGCTCAGCTGCGAGGGTATCGAATTTCGCCAGAAATCATCATCGTATTATTCTAACTATTTCCTTGCTTAAAATGCTCAAATAACGTTAGAAATACGTCGTGTTTGGTATCATTCATTTTTGAATTTCGTGCACATTAGTAATATTTCAATCTAATAAAGGTATAATATCAATGGCCGAAAGTCATTGTTAGACACCTTTTGGGCTATTAGCTAACAGGTGACTAATGCAGCAGTTGACCTCCAGAAACGGGGAACTTTGAAGGGGTGGGCTGGAAAAGGCCAGCGGGCGAGAAAGGGGGAGGCGTGAAAAAAAGGTTTCTTTTGTTCTCGCGTAACTTGATATTTTCTTTCGAAGCTAAGGTCTTCGTAATACGATCCCTGCGCGAGCTGGAATCTTTTGTTTGATTTTGGAGAAAAGTAAAGCTTAGAGGGGGAGGCGAGTGCTGAATGGATGGGGATAGCCATAGGCGGATCCAGGGGGGGGGGCACGGGGGCACGTGCCCCCCCCAGACCCTTAAAAATATGCTAGATTTTCAATACGGTCCCATTATCATTTCGTTCGTTTTGTATTACGAGGTATCCTTGTGCCCCCCCCTGAACAAAATCATGGATACGGCCTTGCTTGTGCCCCTCCCAGAAAGAAATCCTGGATCCGCCCCTGGGGATAGCGGATATTGGGAAATGCGCTCATGACTATCCCACGGCATTGAGCTTCTTCATATGGTAGTTTCATCTCCTGAGGAAGATTCAAACTAAGTGCTTGTCGATAGTAGCCATAAATGACACATTGTATGTATTTCGTCTCAGGGATGCCGACTTAAAAAAAATATTGGGGGGGCCCAAACCGGGGATCTTGCCCCGAGAAATTTTATAAGTAGTTTTAAGTTTATTAAGCATTTTAGAATAGTCATGTGATCAACATTAAAAACCCTGATAACTCGAATCTCGATATCTGGACACTACGAGGAAAATTGACAAGCCTGACACATTTTTTCCTTACACCCTTAACGAATTTTAGAGGGGGGTTGGGCCCCCTCAGGCACCATGGAGTCGGCGCCACTGTGTCGTCTCATTTTCGTCAAACGATGGATGCAGGGAAAGTATACGTCGGGACCACGATCTTCAAACGATCAATGCGGGAAAACGATACTTCGGGAAAGAGAGATGCAGGAAAAAATTAAATTGTCTGGATGGAACTTTATTTGGGACCAGGAACAGCGAACGATGAATGCGGGAGAATGATCAATGCGGGAACGATAGTTCTGGGTTCCACTGTATATAGAGGATCCAAATATCTTGATTTAGTAAGAAAATATGGCTTAAACATTTTCATCGTGAAATAAAATTTTTCATGATCACATGACATGTGGACAGCCTCAATGTAAGGGTGTACATTAGATTTAATGGATGGAGGGTCCTTTGGTTACTTTGAGTCTTTTCACCTATATTAATTAACTACATCTGTCATTAGAATTAATGTGATCACTATTTTTAAATTTAGAGATTGAATATGTATTGCAATACCTAATTACAGCAATGATGATTTACTCTTAGGTGACCGCCATGCGGGAGAGATAGCGGACATGTCCCTCGACTTGGTGAGCGGGGTGAAACGGTACATCATCCCTCACCGCCCTGGGGAGTACCTGAGGATTAGGGTGGGCATCAATACAGGACCGTGCGTGGCCGGCGTTGTGGGATCAACCATGCCCAGATACTGCCTCTTTGGGGACACTATAAATACTGCTTCCCGAATGGAGTCGACTGGACAAGGTGAGAATCGTTCACTTTCGTCTTGCGTTCACGCCAGTCTCCCATATTATCAGCAGCCTACACACTGTACGTACAAAGTGAGAGTCAATGGAGCTCCATATTATTCAGTCAAAATTAGTTCCAGTTACACAAGAGTTCATTTTAATAATTTCTGTTCATTCAAAGACATTCAGAAGGACATGGTTATGCAGAAAACAAGTCAAACAGCATTAAGATGAAATTATCAAATCTCATTATGTATTCTCTTAGAAAATTTAAGACAAAGTGAAAGCATTTTTTTTTTGAAAGTTCATAACTCAAAATTTCCTTTTTATCTTTATCCACTCCTATAATATCATAAAGTCTTTTAGTTAATTTAATAATAATGAGTTGAGCACTTTCCTTTTGTTCTCTTAGAATAGAAGTTGCTGATATATCTTTCAGTGTAAATCTATCTTTCTACTAGTATTATGAAGATAATTGGTGTCATTTACTCAAATGTAAATAACTCATGGCCCTGTGTCTGGCCTCTTTACTATTAAGGCCTATCTATTTCTTGACAGCACAAAAAGAAGATCATAATCAACAGTCATCAATGCTTATAAGTATTTATTGGTAATTGGTAGCTCTCCAATCATTTATCCTATCATTTAACCTTGTATCACCTGCAAGGCGATCTAATGTTCTGTATTCCTATCCGTTCCTTAACATTCTATCGCATTACTCCTATGAACCCTCTTGATTAGTCCCTGCCCTAATATCTCAGTGGGTTCTGATTCCCTGGTATCCAAAGGTTCAATCTTATCATCTCTACCTTCAAGTTTTTTAGCCTGCCACAGATCCTAAGCAATCTCACTTCCATGTTCCTATCCTCATAACTTTACTATTGTGGACCAATGTACCCTCTTGGTAGACTCTGCCCAGAGATCCGAATGGAGGACTCGTTTACATCCTGGATACTTTACTCGAGAGAATACCATCGTGTCTGTAAAATAATTGGTGGAGTGGCTGCAACTCCTTGGGTTACCCCCTGCCTCCACATCACAGTAGGTACTCTGACTGTTAAAGTAAATGTTAAGTTTACCTCTTGAATGTATTTACCTGAGAGTACACCATCATGACTGGTTATTTAAAACTTGGAGTAGCTGCAACTCCTCGGGATAGTAATGTGGTGCAGGGGCGCAGCTAAGAATTAAGGCCAGGGGGGGTTTTAGGCGAAACTAATACTAAGGTGTGTGGGGGTATTGCATACCCACCGGTATTTGCTGGGGGCCCTCCTACAGAAAAATTTTAAGTTTAATGGTTCAAAATGGCGAGTTTTTTTTGGCTTTCTGAGGGATATTTGATTAATCCTAACACTAATCTATAAGTAATCCTAATCAAATTAAGTAAAATGTTTTAAACTTAAATATTTCTCTGAGCTCTGAAGGAGGGGTTAACCCCCAAACCCCCCCCCCCTCGCTGCACCACTGATGTGGTGGTTTCCCCTTGCCTTCCACATTGCACTACTATAGCCATTAAATTAAGAGTTATCATGCCAGCAGTAAAGTTAGTGTCACTGTACTGACCATTGTGGTCTCCACCCTCCACCACGTGTGAAGAAGAGCTGCTGCCCTCTCCCCTGGGTGATGGGGAGCATAATTTTGGGTGGCCTCCCAAAGAACATTTAGATGGCCTATCTTACACAGGGGCAGGTCCTTACATCCTCAAAATTCTGCCACTTTTTGTCCACACCTGCTTATTTGATGAGTAAACTCACTTACCTTGCGGCTAGCTGCTACATATATCTAGAGGTTGATCCACCATTGCAATCAGGTGGATTCACTTGGTGACTTTAAGCTTAGCTGAGAGAGATACCAAAATGAGTTACCAATTTTTATATTTGGGATAGCATTTGATTAAACATAGACAGCAGAATGAACACATGACTTTCACTTTATATTCTTATGGTCCGTTCATGGGTTTGTTAGCTTTTGTAGAGTCATAGCTATGAAAAAAATTCTAATTTTCATTATTAACCATCACACATTAGAGCATTCATTACCCTCAATTTATGCATCAAGTCATCTCAGTAGGATATATCTTAATCTTAATGAATATCTTTCAGTAGCATATAAAATATCCATAGATATTATATTTCAGAAAAAGTTAAGATCTGCACTATCAATTTCAGTCATAAAAATTTATTATTCCATGAAAAAGTAGAATTTTTAAATACACTTAGTAGTATTGTTTCAACAATATCTGGTGAGATGTATAGCTCTCGCAAAAGATCATGTTGCTGTGCAGTGAGCATGATCGTGGGGTTTGAGCCACGGAACTCTCAAAATGCCCGTGAACGGGGGAGGAAGGTTGTTTTGTGTGGGGCATCATCGGTAAACCTTTCCTGATACCAACTATCTTGCTGCAAGGAAGTGTTGACTCATGACTACCTGGCTTCTGGCTCCATCTAATCTCACAGCAACAGCACATGGCCTGAAATTATTCCCTATTTTCAAGGGTAGGTCTTGGCCGTGGGCATACCCAGAATCAAAAGTAGATGGTGGGAGGGGCTAAACTAGCTGTGGTCGTTCAAGTTGTAACTTTTTTGCACAGAAAAGGCTAATGAAACCAAAATTTTAAGGAAATTATGATGCAGTTTATTAGTTTTTATAATTATTTGCTGGAAAAAATAATGAATTTTATTGTCTTATACTAATATCATTTTTCTTAAAAAGGAAAATTTGGTCATAACTTTTGTTTTGAATGAACTTTATTTTCACTTCTAGAGGAGGCAGTTGCTGGGTACACCCAGGGTCTTGGCAATGAATGATTTCCTCACTTGCATACTAACCTTGAGTGTGTGTGCTTTGTGCCTTCGCCTTGTATGTTTCGGTGTATCCTTTGGTCCATTTGTATTTCACCCACAACAGCCATTGTGGGATTTCAACTTTTTTCTTTAATACATATTTTGGTTTCCCTGCCATTCCCTCTCTCTCTCTCTCTCTGCCTTTCGCTTTCTGCCCCTCTGTCCTTTCCATTCACCCCTTCCATCGCTACCTACCCTCCCTCTCACGCACGACTGCGCAAGGTTCTTTTGCGAGACCTATACTGGAAAATCATGATAAACATTTCCGATGGTAATCACTTTCAATATATATTTTTTGCTTTGTGTTTTGACTGCAGTGAAATTATCCCCAGGGGGTCTTTTATTATTCTATAACTCGCGTGTTGTCTAGGGAAGTTGCCACTTTTGTGTGAATTTTTCTTTAAACATTCTAACCAATACATCAATGAAACACCGCTTTGGTGGTGTTGTTGGGTGGATGATGTTCCTTGTGTTGTACATTAGATTAGCCCCAAGGTCATGATAATGACACCAGCTGTGCTTTTAGGGAATGGCTGTGGGAAAAAGATTGAAGAATAAGATGTGATGTAGGTGTATGCTTTTCTCTGTTAACCCTGCAATTGCTCACTCACTCATTGCTCTCATTCTCTTGCAATATTTTTTGCCCTATGGTGTAAATACATAAATAGCTCACAAGAAGATTTGTAGGAGAGGAAAATTTTTTAAGGAAAGGCTGGGGGGTCATATTGTCTCATAGTGAAGTGTGGCTTCCTGTGGATTATGTGATTGTCTTAATAGTATCAAATTTAGTCCCTAATGTACAAGAGATTTTTAGATGATGATGGTTTTCAGTACTTTCGTAGGAAATTGATTTGTTTTTTGTAAATTACACATACAAAGCAAATTTAGTATAATCAGTTGGCATAGATCTAATAACATGGGAATATACCTTATTCGCTCAATTTTTCATCATTTATGCTCCAACTTTCATAGTGTCTGCATCTGAATATTTCCTCCCTTTTCTCTGCTTTTCATTTGAAATTTTCGTAATTTCATTCTGCCACCAGATTGGCTGATGGTCAAGTAATGGTTACCGTGCAAATAGAACATAACAGATGAATCCCTGTAAGCATAAGGATGTAGCAAACCTGTAATTTATGTGATTCCCATCAGAAAATTTTTATTATGTATATACACGGTCATTTTCCACACTTTATTTCTGTATATTTGGAATAAATACATGCTTGTGGAAATGTAAATTTTGTCTGCATATTGCAAGCTGCAAATAATCATCCTGTTGTATAATATAATGCTTTAAAATATCCTACTACTCATTTTTTTTTTGGTAGAAGTGAGGGACTTCCACCAACAAAAATCGCATCAAATTTCAGTTTTTTAGGCTAACTAGGGGCACAAGGTTTGCATGAATTCGGACATTTTCAAATCTTTTGATTGTTTTGATAAAATCTTCTTCTGAAGACCATATTGAGGACCAGAAATTCAAAATAAATTTGATTGATGTTTTGGAAAATACATACCCTAATAAGGTGCACTTGGTAATTGAGACTTCCAGCTTTGGCAGTAGTTACCCTCTACAGTAGACTCTCGTTATTACGAAGTTCACGGGGCCGAAAAATCGGAGGTTCGTAATAACGAAGTTCGTAAGAACGTATATTTTAGGATTCGTCGAAAGAAATAGTGTATTATAAACGCTATTAAATTACGCGGAAATATATATAAACAGGAAATTTTGTTTCAGTTTTTCAACAGAAGACTGCGCCATGACGCAATCGTGGGTTGATTCCCAAACACATGAACTCCGATGTTCAAACTAGATGCGTCCCAAGACCTTGTTCCAAGGTTGATAAAATTACAGTCCGGCCACCGAGAGTTGTCCAGTAACAGACAATGGTCTGGGTAGGGGGTAAGGGGGCTAGGTAAGAAAGGGAAACGCTTACAAAGTGTTCCATAAAGAAAAGAACCGGAAGGGACGACGACCGTGAAGGACCTAGAGGAATAATCACTTGTTCTTGTGATTCGAAGAATGGGCTTATTTTGGTGGATCAGGCTTATTTCGGTGTTCGTTTATGCATTTGACAACGTTGTATGACTAGGCGAGGGTGTGAGGTGCGCTTGGGGGACAGCGATTGGCTCTAAACCGTGCTGGCGCAGGATTATCCACCCCTCCTATTGTGCCGTAATCGGACAACCCTCGCCAGCCGGACTGCATGTAAGTTATCGGGGAGTACGGTTATCCTGCGGGATGCAACACTGCATTACACGTATGCGCTAACTCACGATTGTGGCAAACTGATCTAGCGGGGCCTGCGATGCATCCGGAGCCGAAAAAAAACTCCCCGCGGTAACGAAGAACGGGCGAAACGCTGAACAGTTCCTAAATTCACACCAGATTCAATGATACCTTATTCAGATCGTGATCACAGTGAGAGTTTCCTAGCGCCACACCGCGTAGTATCGGCCAAATCGAAAGGCGCCGAATTTGAAATTTGAAAGTTTTGAATGCTCGTATCTCTGAAAATTCTTACATAGAATGTGTACAGGAAAAGACTGTACATCCAATTTACTAACGGTTATGAGTGGGTCACCACGACTTCACAGGAATGAAGGCTGCTATATGATGTAGCGCGTAAACTGAATAAAGAACCATAATTGACGCTCTTTGGCACAGTACACGAGAATAACTTAAACGTGGCGCGATTATTAAAACTTAAGTGTAGTGAATATCCACCTAAATGCCGTGACTTGTGCGTGTAACTTCGTAATAAAGTTCATATTGTAACTGCCGGGACCGGGACTTAGGTTCGTAATTTCGTAAAAACGAAAATTTCGCAATAACGTTTCTTTTACTATAGCTTGGATAGGCCTTTTCGACGGGACCAACGATTTGCTTCGTAATAACGAGAACTTCGTAACAACGTTGTTCGTATTAACGAGAGTCTACTGTATCAGCTTTGTGCCAGACCAACAATTATTCAAGGTAAATTCACGCCTGGCTATAAAAAATCATTGCACTCATCAACTTCCTTATTAGGTACAATTTGGTGGTTATGTAACCAATATCAGTGAATATATACCAAATAGAATTTAACAGAAATTGTTGTGAAGTGAGTGAAAAAAATAGAAAGGCAACTATTACAGGCGCAAATATCAAACTTTTTTAACCTGGTCCACTACCTATGATCCCAAATTAAATTTCAGTCCAAGCATCTGATATGATTAAAGGCTAACCCCCCTGGCATGTGAGCGAGTATCTTTGAAGATGGTGAGCTAAGCGTCATGGAAGGATTAGTTAACTTCAAGAACATCTGGGTGGGCAACTGTCCAAATGGATTATATTTTATTACTTGAGAATCAAGCTTTCTGCTGTGATTGGGGCACATTGTTGAATTTCGATTATTGAGAATGAGTCATTCTCAATAATCGAAATTTGCAAGCCGATATTCTCAGGTCAAACTGTTCAGACATAGAGTAAGTTAATATTTACATTCATCCAGTAACCTCTTTTCCATTTACCTGGCAACATTGATTTCTTTTGTATGTTCATGTCCATGGTGTTAATAAGATATGCTTTATTCCATTTCAATTATCACATTAGCTATGCAGATACATATTTCTCAGGAAACAAAGCAATACCTGGATAAAATAGGAGGATATATTGTAGAAAGAAGAGGAAGCATGGAGGTGAAGGCAAGTGAAAATATTATTTTCAATGACAAACTGATCTTGGTTATCAAAGGCAGTGAATACTCCTACATTCACTACTATCACAATATACTATTTTAAATGTTTTGGCACCAGGTGAGGCTTTCCTCTCTTGACATTTGACTAATCCTCTTTTCAAATATCTGGGGGGCTAAGTCGAGTTGGGCCTATAATTTAGAGGAGGTCTTTCTTGAGCAGGTCAAAAATCTCTCTTATCAGTGGATGGATACCATCAGAGAGGTGGTGACAGCAGTTATGACTTAGAGCTAAAAATAGGGGTATAGCCATAAATTAGCATTTTGTAAGAGCTGACTGTTTCTGAGTTTCTGCTTCAGCTTTGAGGAGTGTACAGCTGTAAGAAAAATGTGCTTGTAGTGAAATAGGTTAGACAAGCAGGATGAATGTATACATTCACCCTGCTTGTCCAACCTTCTCTCACTGCTCCTTATTATCTTTATAGCCTAAATTCTTACAATAATTTGAGGGATAGATGTATATTTATCCCTTCTTGTCAAAACTAGTCCCTTCCTTAAGCTGGGTTCACATGGAAGTGGAATCGATGGAACGTGTGGAAAAAGGTCTTTAATCCAAAAAATGCATTTCACCAACTTCAATGCACCTCTTAGCCAAACCCCTGCTTTTCTCTTCCATAGATTTGTTGGATGCCATTCCTCATTCCGCCTGTTCTTTCAATTCCACCTCCATATGAACCCAGTTTTTCTCTCTGGGAATTGCGTTCAATCGCCATGAGGTGCAAACGTATGCTCAGGTAGTTGTACTTTAAGTAAGAAAATAGAACAGAAAATTAGGAGAAAAAATGTGTTGAATAAGGGTGGTTTCCTATTATTTTTTTATTGCCTAAATTGAAAGATTATTACTCCTGGAGTACGCATTTCATGCTTTTAGATTTTTAAATGACGATATCTATTTTTCCCAATTAAATGAAAAGTGAAAATTTTCAAGCGCGCGAAAATGCGACGGCTAAGTATGAATGCTGGGAAAAGCCGGTGTGACGTCAGTCTGGTTCCCGCTGCCGCCATGTGAGGTGACCTTGGAGCGAGGATATGTGCGCCGCTGCGATGCAGGCATCTAGCAGGTAGCAGAGTGCCCTGCTGGCAGGTAGCGCTTCGCTTAAATAAGGATTATTAATAACTTATCAAATGAAGGAAACTTTCCGACCATAGGCAGTTTTAATAGGTGATTATTAAAAGATATTTCCCTGAAGTCTTTGCCTCATCCATACATTGGTAATCTCAGACGATGTAAAACTCCCATCTACTCGTATAGAAACTAGGTCCCTGCGACGTCACGTGGAGTGGCATCGCATGGGCGCTAATCTGGCCTTTTTCAAATTAGGATAAAATTGACCATTGGCATTCCTCTAAACTGGGATTTCTAAAACCAAATAATTTGTATATTATGAATACATACTCTATAATGGTGGGTAACAGATCGCAATCAATGCCTTTCGTTTTCTTTGATGAAGGAAACTACCCTATTACTTTGCGTGAACTTTTCTCGGTTTAGCCACAGGGTGAGAAAATTAAAGGCAGTTTACCTTTAAGCCAAGCTCTGACTTTTTGCTTATTTCCATGGCTTCAGTACCCTTTTCGAACATGCAACAGTAAAGCCATAGCCCACGATGCAACACAGCTGTTTTCCAATCAATTTAATAATATGTGATTTGGCAGTCAGCTAGCAGATTCTGAGATTGATCCTGCTGAGGTCTGAGAGTCACTGAATTATCATGAAGCTAAGCTCCACCCACTGCATTCTAGTGTGCTGGAAAGAAGTCACATGATTTGAGAGATATCTACCACATCTATGCGTCTTTGGCCTTCCTCCCTCCCCCTAGATATTTAAAAGGGGTGACAGCATCTAGCTTATTGTGATTAGGGCAGAGTGAGTGGTTATAATCTGCCCTGAAGTTAATAAAAGAGTTTTTAGTCTAATATGTGCAATTAGTAGCTTATTAGCCAATGCCTTACCCTTGAAGGAAACTTCAACCAAACTAGGTACATATACTCTTAAAAAATTAATAAGGTCCTTCATCAAGTACTGTTACTCTTCTATTTTCTCATTCATCAGAATAATTCTTGATAAGTTACTGATTTAGAGATCACTGTATTTCCTTAATGGCATCCTTCAATGGTTTTATGCTGTAGTATCATCAACTCTGATTTTGGCATTTTGGTTGTGAGTGAAAATGGGCTGCAGTTGTCCGTGTTTAGGATAACATTTTCTCTTCCAGCCACTGGAGCAGACTCTACCCCATCTCTCAACACAAGAATCCTTACTGGATTTAAGTTTGATTAGCATTATACTTATTCCTCACTAAAAAATCAGCCATGTTTGATCTTTGGCCACAATGGACTTAACCTGCTGAATATCTAGTTCTGATTTTGCACTAGCAAGAGCTAAAATACATATGTGCGTGATCTTTATGTGGAGTTATTTTTTGATGCTATTTCATGCACGTAAAAATTTGAGCCACGTCTTTGCTAATTTAATTATTCAGAGGAAACTGTCAGTAGCAATACATATTTGCCTTTACAAAATTCATTTACTCACAAATACGTGACTATATAATCACTTTGTTTACCCACATAGTCTTTATGTTCTCTAAAAATTAAACCCGTATGGTACCATGCATATGTAATACATATAGCATTTGCATGCATGGAAATAGAATTACTTGGCTAATTCTGAATCTCCTTAGCAGCCCATACCAAGTGATCACCATAATTTCTCATCATACATGCCAAAAAAATGGCTTTGTACCATTTATACGATTGTTGACCTATGAATTGTTTTTTGATGTACTATTCCCTCTTTGGTTCCATGTAGGGAAAAGGGAATATGGAGACATACTGGCTGATGGGGAAAGAGTTTGTTGGAGATGTGAATGAAAATGGCGAAAGATACTCCCCAGCTGACGACAAGCTAAACAATTTTAAAGAGAATGTTCCAGAGTTCTTAAAGATAATCACTGAAGGTTCTATAGACATTGATGTGGAGTGACATCCTGCGGAATTTCAGTGAACACACAGAAAAGTGTTGTACTCTTTTCATGTGTGGCATGGGCGCTGAAAGAAAACCTTAAGGTATAATGGTTTAAGCCTTAAAATATTGGCTTTATCGTTTTCTGATACCTGGACAATTAATGGATGAAGATAAAAAAAAAACCTGAAAAAGTACAACATTTGAAATGCAGGTAAAATAATTTTTAACTATTTAAAGTTAATGGGTTCATACTTTCTAGGAAATATTTTAATATTAGGAATTGCCAAAGAGGAAGGTAGTATAAAATTTTCGTGTGTGTATATGGCTATAATTAAATCCCATGTGGCATGGAATTTTGAGGAAACATTGGGGAACGATTGCATCTAACAATTGGTCAGCCTGTATCCATGGTCATATTTCAATCCTTTGCCAACATGATGGCCTAACATTTCCATACTGACAAACCAGCTGTTTCCAAGTTGTCAGACCAACATTCTTCCTACCATGGAGCCAACTATTGGCCTAATTGATCTTCTACCACTGGCCTTGTAATTCACCAGCAACCGTTCAGTGTGTTCACATATGCATTGCCTTTTGACATAAATATTACTAGTCATAGTGCATGCCAGTGCAAATATGTACTGTACTGATGGGAAGTTTCCTTACTCAAATGCCAAGCCATTCACTTTCCACAATGGTTAGCCAACATGTCAGAGATAGATGCTTGCACCAATTTGGTTAGGTAAGGGAAATATGTCTCATTGGTATTTGCAACTAGAATTTAAGTAGGCCACTGCTTTCTTTCAGTTCAGCAGACAGGGTGATGACATTCAAGTGCCATCTACTCTCCACCCAAGAAGAATTTGGCTTGCTTTTTCCATCTACCCTATTGTATTCTATTTCATTCCTGCCTCATTAAAATTCACTTAAATTGGGTAAAGATTCTCCTAAACAAGGAATCAAACCACTGCTCTTCAGCTGTCTTGGGCACTGTGTGTGAATATCACTGCGCTATCCAGTTTCCTGAGCTCCATGGTGAACTGAATGCTTGCTCTCCAATTCCATGGTGAACATTTGGTGAAAAATGGGAAGGCCACTTTTCTGGATGTCTTCATCCACTGTAATGGAGTTGGAAGCCTGGGACACAGTGTGTGTATTGCAAACTTACTCATACTGACCTCTACCTTGGCAGTCAAAGTCATCACTATCCATCCCAAAATAGAGCAGTTCTTCGAACACTGATCCATTGCACTCTGCCCATTTCTGACTCGGCGAGTCTTCCCCACAAACTCTGGTATCTGAAGGAGACCTTCCATCAAAACATACATATCAACATGGACACGTACGTAAGTACAGCCTTTAGAAGGATCTACCAGCCGTCAAGAGGCAAGACAAAAAACAAATTGCCAGGTTGGGACTACCCCTTGTGTCTTCTGTGCTGGGAAGGATCTCCAGGAGATTTGAGAAGGCACAACATTGAAACTTTCTTCCGGCCTCACACCAAACTGAGGGACCAAGTGGTTAGAGTAAAAGACTCTCGTGGACTCATGACACCCAAAGTGTACCAGATACCGTTCCAATGTGGCCAAGTGTACATTTGAGAGTCAAGGAGGACAATCGCAGCAAGGGTCAAAGAACAAAGGAGACTCTTCAGGCTGCGTCAGACTGAAAAATTGGCTGTGGCCAAACACAGCATCTCACATGACCACACAATCCTTGGTGACATGGCTGAGATTGAGTTGTGACAAAGGATTTCAGGAAAGATTGATCAGAGAGGATTTGAGCTTCAGGTTCAGGAGAGAATTGCGGTTCTGGGTACGCCCTCAGTAATTCATGTAAGCCCATGCTGACAAGGATCCATGAATTGAAAAAAAAGCGAGAATCAGCAGACTAATCTCTGGCTACCTGGGCCAACATCTGCCTGAATAAATATCAAACAATTCCTCAACATTGCATCCAGCACTTAGATCGATGGCCCGGGGGCACAGCTACCCAGACGGCACAGAACCCTCCGTATCTAATTCGTATGTACATAGTACCCATTGACTAAGGGGATACAATGCCGCTCCGTCGCTTTTCGTCAGTGGATAATTTCCGTTCGCGGCCTGTCGACGAAGCGCGTACGCAGCATGTGAATGTCCGCTACTAAGCACGTACGATTGGATACGAAGCGCGCAGGAACACGGCACTCAGGCTAATCTCAATCGATTAGGTCGAAATTAGATATATCGTAACTCGCACGATCGAAAAATGTATCGAACGCAACACAATCGATAGCTACCGACCGTAGCGAGAACCTTGATACGAATCATTATGAATTGTAAGTTCTCAATAGGTAAATAACACCATATCATGAATTCTAATTACCATGAAAGACTCACGACCGACAAAGTTTTTGTCGGTTGTGAGTTTTTCATGGTAATTAGAATTCATGATATAGTATTATTTACCCATTGAGAACTTACAAAACTTACTCGGCCACTTAAATAACTCTGCGAAAAATGAGATTCTCATGGCTAATTCACGCACCCCCAGCATCCAGCATTGTTAAGTGGCTCGTACTTACTTGGAAACCTTGAGATGTTAATGAGAGTAAATTCTTATTAATTTTGACACTAAATAAGACATCACATAGCCCACGAGCATTAAAAAGCTTACCCTAAAGCCTGACGAAATAAAATTTTTAAATAAAAATTGCCGATGAAACAGGATTGCTGACACATCTGCTATTAGTATGATCGAATTCATCAAAATGCGAGCAAAAATTAACGTATAGTTCAGTCTCAGCTACTAAAACTTACCCATATCAGGCGCTAAAGTATTTGAAAAATTATTTGGGATGAGTAAAAGTCCCTAGGTCACTGCAGTAAATGTATCAACCTATTAAAAATATGAAAGTCCTGCCAAATCACCAGCATAAACACTTGTAAAATAAAACATGTTATCTCTTAGATCACACCTCCGATTTTATACTTACTTTGCATGAAGTCACCACCACAAGAAATTTTAAAGAGGCAGGAAAGAAAAAACCCACAGAAATACAATACATATATTATGTATTTTCTATTGTCAACCACAATAATATTTCCAATTTTCTCTTCTATCCCACATCTAATTTAGCGAAACAATTACTCTTATTCTCTTTCGAATAGAAAATTATTTAAAAGAGGACTGGTCGATACATACAAACTATCGTCAATACTTTCTCCGATGAACGTCCACTATCACTGCACCAACTTGCACAAATCAAATCCACATCCACAAATATGTCACTTCTGCCACAATGTCTGTCTTCTTGGCGACAGGTAACAGTGAAGCAATGGTACCTTCCTCCAATCTGGGCACCTTCAATTCAGCAAGAATTTTCTCCTCGTCTTCTCGTCCAAGGCCACAGATTATTTTCTGATATCACAAGGTGCGATGTGAAGCTCACACACCTAAAATTAATAAATAATAAAATACCATGTAACTTATTAGGTCAAATCATTTCTAATTTTTGGTATTTCTGCATGAGAAATCAAATTACTAGGCTCGTAAATATAGTAAATATTTTTATGCCTGATATTTTTATTGTTTTAAACTATAGCATAAGATAATTTGAAATGATGAAAGCCGACGTGTAATACACCATAGGGCAAGCTAAGAAGCAATATTCGATCCTATAAACTTGGCAGCTTATTCCTTGTTTCTCCTTTAACCACACGTTTACCGAATGAATTAATACTAAAAAGACAACTAAAATGCAAGAATTTTCAAAAGAATTGCTGCTACAATATTTTGAATCACCATTTTTAGTACTGAATAGTACTATAGTACTTCAGTACTGAATAGTTCGGGATGTTGATGCATCAACATCCCGAAGCCACTTCTAACTTAAAATTACATCCAAATAATTACAGCGAGAAAGAGTACATACCTCACAGTTTTTCGTAGGGGTGAAATGTTTTCTTCTTATCGCCCAAATGCACTTCTTCTTCAACTCAGGATCTTTTGGAAAGCTAAAAACTTGGTATGTCCCGGAGTTTCCATTACATCCCGACATTACACACACGGAAGGCATTTTAACAAAAATATCTCACAAACACGTTTCTGAAGCCCAGAGAATGAAATTAAAGAATAAGGGAAACTTCACCATTACCAGACACTCTATTTTTCACAAACTTAACCACAAAAATCCCTGAAATGTGGTGAGACGTGACGTAAACCATGCCATCTCCAACGGCTTGTGAAGGCATGTGATCTTTCTAGGAGGATATGGCACGATGGCACCAGATGGCACCACCCGCGAAAGAAAATAGTCCCAGACCGAATACAGTTTTATCGATGAAATACAATTTTATCGATGCATATGAATTTGCCAGTCCTCTTGCATCTTTTTTCGTCATTAAAGGAAATAAAGAAACAAAACCTTCTAAGTAACTTCCTAAGCGCGATTTTTGTATCTTGATTGTCCACCCTCGTATTTAGGTACGAAAACTTCCTGTGCCGTCTGGGTAGGAATTAAGGCTGGGGGGGGGGGGTTTAGGTGCAACTAATACCAGGGTGGGTTGGGGTATGGAATATCAACCAGGATAAGTGGTAGGTGCGAGATTAATAACTTGCGGAATTTTAAGATAAATGGTTCAAAATGGTGAGTTTTATAGCTTTGTGAGGGATATCTTATTAATCCTTACACTATTCTATTAGTAATATCAATCCAAGTAAGTAAAATGGATTAAACTTAAAAATTTCTCTGAGCTCTGGGGGGAGTTTTATCCCCCAAAACCTTTGCTGCACCACTGCGATGGACGACTCAGCCACTGAAGCTTTGGTAGCAATGGAGAGCCTGACCCTCCTGCTAATGCGACAGCAATTTATCAATGTCATACGCTAGGAAAACATGGATTTTTTTCTAGAAATAAGAGACCATGGCTAAGACCTTGAATGAGACTACATATTTAGTACTGTCTCTAGAGATTATGCAAAAAATTTTATTCACCGAAGCAGCAGGATATGCCTTTCATCAACATAATTCATCGATTGTCAATGTTAGTTAATAAATATGGCATGAATTACCTCTGAAATTCATCATTTCTTAATGGTTACAAAAGCATCTGTACTAAAGATCAGGTTGGTGTGGTGGGTATAGAGTTTTGGCTTCCCACCCCGTGGGCTCGGGTTCAAATCCCGGCGGTGGCAGAGAATTTTCAGAGACTGCCCGATCCCTGCTTGAGTGTTGTGTGGAGGACATTTCAAGCGCAACACTCCGTCCGTCGGATGGGACGTTAAGCCGTGGTCCCCTTGGCACCTTTCGTTAAGAGCAGGCTAATGCTGACTCTGGTTTCTCTCCACCCGCTTTACCCTCCCCCAATGGTGTGAATGACCTTAACTGTCGGTCGTCTCCTCCAAATACCATACCATACTAGCATCTGTACTAATAATGACCCCATTAATCATAGGTCCAGCAATCACGGCTATTGCCATTGTGCACTTTGCTATTAACGGTCAGCAATCTTAAAAGCCACCAATGAACCATTCCCCAATGTTGGCCCAACTGTTGTGCTCCATGGGATATAAGAAAGAATGTCCGTCATATAAAATGAATGAAGAATATGCTGTCATTCATGGAGCCAATGGGAGTACATACCTGTTGGCTCTTAACTTATCAATGTTTCAATGTGTGAGGAATGAAATGGGTAAAGACATAATTTTCATTTACTGGATAGTGGTAATGTCAGCATTTTAGATATGGTTATTATTTCACGGAAAAGAACCATTTTTTGCTTGTGGAAAAAGAACTTTAAAGAATACCATTAATTGTGTAATATTGGAATTATTGAAGTGTCAGTTCATAAAATTTTGGATTAATCAGGGTACCTAATTAAGAATGTATGCCTATGTGATTTTCAGGGGGCCTTTTACACCAATAATATATTTCATTGGTAAAATGATTCTTCATCTTTTAATTAGAAGTGATAATTTTGGATTTGTGGGAATTTATAGGGTTTTGAGGACTTAATTTCGAAATTCATTCCTATCATTTTTTCACAATAAGTACTTCAAGGCTCGTTGAGACTATATTGGTACTCCTTGGCGGTGGCAGATCTATAAGGAAGGGGGGCTAACGGGGCTATAGCCCCCGTTGGGTATCCAAATCACGCTAGATAGAATGGTAATTTTGTTCGGAGCCCTGCTACTGCTGGGAGGTTGCCCTCCCTCTTATTAGCTCCCCCTCGTCCCGCCACTGCTCCTTGGGACACAGATTTTTGGAATTTGGGTATGAATGTTAAATTAATGGTTGCAATCATTACCTCCCCTCAAGTCCTTCAAGCCCCTCAAAGCTTCGAAGAAAGAGGGAGGGCGCTCCTTTTCCTACACGACCCCTCCCCCTGCCGTGCTTCCGCTGCCTCCCCTTCCTCTTGCCAAGCGATCGAGTCCATCTAGTACCCTAACCTCGCCGCAGGCGATGCCCTACGACGGCTCCTGTTTTAGTCATTATTATTCGGTAATTTATGACTTAATGCATGCATATTTCTTGGTTTTAAAACTCGCAATCGACTATTTACGTAGCCTGGGATTTCCCATTGTGATTGTTTTTTGCTTAAAACAATGCATTCAGTTAATTCTTACGTGTTAAAATTGCAATTTCCACTTGATGTACATTTGGTTAAGCTAGGGAGAACATATACAGTAAATTTTATACAATAGCAAAAATTTCACTCTGATATTTTCATTTTCACCGCTTAAATTAGAAAGCGTTTTTACCAGGCAATCACCTTTCGCCTTAGCCTTTTGTGTCAGAATTCCCTTTGCAAATGAGAAAAAGTTGGCCATTGCCCAGTGTAAAGAGGGATTCAACCTGCCCTTTAGGACCTCTACTTGACCCTTCGCCTCATTTTCCATTATGCAAGCACAAAACATTTTAAATAAACCATAAGAGTATCGGCAGTTATTTTACCAAAAAAATACTTTAAAGGTACATAAATGAAAATATCAAACATGGAACGGATCGATTTGGTTTACTCAAAGTCCATGGAATTTTCACTTGAAATTCTAGCATCAAAACTAACGCAATGGGCGAGTACCTACAAATGGCTATGTAATCGGAAGGCATGGTCTTTTGATTCACTAATCTGTGTAATATTTTTATTCTTTTTAGTCCTTCTCAAAAATTAGTGGTGAAAGTTTGGTTGACTCTGGAAATTAATACGGAGTTATAAGTGGGATGGGAAATAAGTTTCTAATGCATGCCAAGGACGTTAATTAATAGAAACCACAGGAAATTCGTATGTTGGTCAACATGAACGCTATAAATTTGTTTAAATATATGTATGAATTTGAACCAAATTCAATGAGAAGTACCAAAAATTTTTTTATGAGAATATTAATGCAGAGGATTTGCATGCTTTGAAAATGCTGCAAATCCACCGAAGGGTCAATGGATGGGGAAGGGTTTGATATCCCTCTGAGTTGGGTCTTGAGGATGGGCAATTGTATGCACCCACATGATTCTACGAGAGCTCTATGTAGAGAAGTAAAAATGTTCTTAACACATTCAGTGCGGATGACATATATATATGTCATGAGGGCTTTTCCACTCAGGCGGATGACATAAATGTATGTCTTCGGGAGTACGTTTTTCCGCTGGTCACTAGGGTGCTCCGAGCGCGCCTAGCGTTACTTTTTCACCCTCCCGCAGTTTGGGATTGACCTTACACCATTGCGGAAGTGTCCGTTTCTAGTTCTACGTGTTCCTTCATTTTTAGTGTTTTTTTGTTTACTTTACTGCTGTTTTTGGAACAATTTGGCAGGTTGAGATTTTTCTTTTCATTTCCTTCGTCTCTTTTTCATCATTCTTATCGTAAATATCATAATCATGTCTTACATATGGATTATTCTTTTAAATTTGTTTTTTTACATTTATTTTTAATTTATTCATATTTTATGTGCTATCACAAAAATTATGATTAGACTACCTTTTTTATTGAAGATATTTATCCCCGTTTCATACTCACTACATTATAAAAAAATTATCTTAGTGCGGTGCTTCAGTTAATGATGTTATATTTGAATTTATTTTGCTAGGAACATTTTTTATTAATGCAAATTACGTTTATCCTGGGTGATTTTTTTTGGGTCTTTTTCCTACTTTTACTGCATATTTTCTCATTCGTTTCCCTAGGTCAATTACCAATCCTCTATTAATTTCTATTTTATTTCATTTTCTGAGTTATTCATACGTGTTGGGTTAGTTGCAGATTTTCTTCCTTTTCATAAAAAAATAACATATTAATGGCGTATGCAACACTGCATTACATTATCTACAGTATTGGTCTGTATTTTTTTACTTGTTTATTTGTTTCCTTAGCTTTGTAAACGAAATTGTGGAAAAAAATAGACTCAGAGGTATTTTAAGCATTACGGCATTTTGCCATTATTTATTCCCTTGAAATAGTATTTTTATCTTATTTTTTAATTTATTCATATCTTATGTACAACCACAAAAAATATTATCAGACTTAGTTTTTGTTAATAACGTGTATTCCCGTCTCAAAACTTACTATTTTATTCAAAAATGTTTCCATGCGGTCCAAAAGGTCGTATTTTATACTTTATTAATAATTTTAAAATAATTATTGCAAATTACGTTTTTTTACATAATTTGGGTTTTTTTCCCTAATTTTACGGCATATTTTCTCAGTCATTGCTCCGCATCAATTACTTGTCCTCTGATCATTATGGTGTTTTCATTTTGTAGGTCATTAATACATTCTAGTGTTAGGTACAGATACAGTCTTAATTTTCATAAAAACTAAGGTATTAATCACTAATGCAACACTCCATTACACAAATTGTACTATTTTGCTGGATAATTTTTAAGGCTCAAGGTTGGAGTCCCTCCCTACCAGCGGCACTCCCAGAGATTATTTCAACTTGCAAATGATATTTTCTTTGAAATAATCCTCTCATAGACGGAGAAAAATGCTGTAAGCATTTTCCTCCAAAATCCTTCACCAAGGGCCTTCACTAAGGGCATAATGGATTGGAAGCTGTTAGACAGGGAGAACTGGAAACTTGGCTGGGCCTTCTTCTCCACATGGGCGCAATTAGGGTTAACACGGTTTTTAACGATTGGAGGTCAGAATTAGTGTCAGTACCGATATTCGGGAGAAAATGTGCCGTGATAGGTTTTTAGGAATGATGCAGGCTCTTCATTTCTCCGCTAACCGTGAAGGCATCCGAAGGACAGTGACTGCAATTTGCCCAGAATGTGAAGGTCAACCAGGGCTCTAAGGCCTTGCTTTCAAATATGTCATAAACATTTGTGAGAATTTTTATTGAAATGTTTCAATTTTGCAATAACTCTGAGGTAACATAGATTTAAAAAAATGTTTATCCCATAAATTTATATTTTTCTTGCCGTTCATTGTGTGTTCTACTTCTGTGACTTGAAAAAATTAAATCTACGGCCGTTGAAACAAAAAAAATACACGTAAAGACTAATTCCAAGATATTTCTGCCATTAACCCAAGGAATCAATGGTAGAAGAAGTATTATAAACGGAAATATGAAAAGTTCACTCCTTCATACAAGGAAAAATTGCATGTGTGTAATGCGGGTTGCGTGAATTGTCAATTACTGGTGACGGGTGGCATACATGTATGTCATTAGGGTTTTTTACTAATTGCTTGAAATAGAAACAAAAAAAATTGCAAATTCTGTTGTATTACTTCCAAGACCACCGTTATGAAGCAAAATCACCCATCCGTCACTGGAGGTTTCGGTGAAAATATCATCCGCATTGAATGTGTTAAAATGTTCTTCATACATGCATGGGAAAGACCGTACCTCATCAGGGCTCAGGCACAAAAGGGTTTTGTAGATAATATTAAATGCCTGGTGTGTTCATATGGACATGAGAAAAAAGCTCCTCTTGGTGAGTGGCTTGCTTGCACAGGCCCACAAATTTTAGGCTCTGGGATAAAACCCATCATAGAGAATAGAGACCATTATAGGCATTTAAATCCTATGGCTGAAGGTTAAGAAATGCAAAATTTTCTCACCCTTCTGTTTTCACACGAGCAGCAAAATTATTACTTCTTCATTACACAGCATATTTATTTAAAATTTTGACCCCAAGAACCTTATTTGACCAAATTGCCTGTGAAATGCAAACTATAACTTAACTCTTCCAAAGATATGATCTTAATTTTGTGAACATGTCCTTGGATGAATATCATCTTCCATGTGAGAACATCTGGGTGGTATTATTTTGGTTTCTCCCTAGAATCACCTCAATATTTGGCTGTAAATAGAAGTGAGTTAGCAATATTTAGTATTTCTTATGAGTGGGATGTTATGTAATAACCTGATAAATTATTGGAATGCTCCCTGATTTCAGTGGCTATATGCTTCTGTAAATTAGCAACTTGCGAAAGAAAAAATTGTGCGTGGCTTATATTGAATTAAGTAGTACATACATATCAAGCTCAACTTTTGAGAGCAGGAAATGAGAGAGTAGCTCAATTAAAATGTGGGTATTTTGAGCTCATCTGGCATAAATATGTAATTTCTAGTGATGGATTTTATGGCAGTTGTTTCCATTGAACTTCCGTTGAAGCCAAGATTCATATTTCCATCTGCACATATGTATTCAGTAAATGATATAATGTTCGTGTATTATATTTTTATACCAAAATGTGTTGTACTTTTTCACAGAAAAGCTCATCAAGTGGAGGATCATTGGGTGTAAATTACATCGCTTATGGAAATTTTCAAAAATAATTTCTACTTGGTAAAATGTGTGGCATTGGCCAAAAATGGTAAAAAAAATTAATCATATGGAAAGTTGTCATGATTAAATATGAAAATTGTTCATGTGGCCATTGATGGTACAGAAACCAACAAATTTGTAAGAAAAGAGTGGAGAGAGAGAAAATAAGGCATAAATCTGTGTATGCATGTATTGTAATGAATGAATCATTGTGTTACTTTGTACTCATCTTATTTGTAATTATTAATAAAGGTTTTAGTACTGAAAATCACTTTTCTTTTTTATGGCTACTTTAAGCTTGAATGTAATGCAAGGCTGGTTATCTTGGGAAATTGGCAATGTGTATTGGCTTGCTTACATGACTCAAGTTTTTAGTAAGACCATATACCCTTTTTGCCCACTCAAGGTGGATGACCTTGAATGCACTTGTGTTGCTTTCACTCTTCTAGCCATTCACAGAAGAGTAGCATGTCAAGGTGTGGACAAGTACTCAGTCTCTCCCTGACTTCTGTGCGGTAAACATTGCACTCCAGTGTTTGCAAACAGTGTTTGTTTACGTGGTTTGCTTTTGAGTGAGCATGTACTTACTTTCATGAACTGCCAGTGGTGCCGACTCCATGGGGCCTGAGGGGGCCCGAGCCCCCCCAAAAATTTGTTACAGATGTGAGGAAAAAATGTGTCAGGCTTGTAGATTTTCCCCCGAATGTCCAGATATCGAGATTCGAGTGATCAGGGTTCTAATGTTGATAGTATGACTCTTCTAAAATGCTTAAAAAACTTAAAATTCACTACTTATAAAATTTACCGGGGCAAGGTCCTCGGTTTGGGCCCCCCCCAATATTTTTTGTAAGTCGGCACCCCTGTGAACTGCCAAGGTGGTTGGCGGGGAGGGGGGTGTTGGGGAATAGTGAGGTGGTGGGGACAGTGCCTCTGATTGGCAACTAGCTCTCTCCCGTCCAGTTGCCAAGAGTGGGAAAAAAGGGTAAAGTAGCTCTGAGGTGCAGGGATCACATACAGCAGATTAATTCTAGCTGCTCAGTTTGCAATGACTCATAAATATGATCTCGAGTGTGGGTGTTTCATTGTAAATAATGAAGATTCACTTATTTTCTGGAAATCATATATTGAATCATGAAGTCAGAACATGCAAGTACTGGTTAAAATAAATGTACATAATGTAATTTGATGCCTGTACATTTGACCTGCTTGTGTCACCTACTTTTTCATTTGCCCTTCATCTTATCCTTACGACCCAAACTCTTTCTTTCATTATATTATGGGCAACTCTCCATACTTGCCCAAACTATAGCCCTCCCTCATGCTTGAGTCTTCCATGATATCATGGTCTTCTTTCGGAAAGAGGGAAAGAGAGAGAAAGCGAAAAGTGAGGATTCCACTGCCTCCGCTCTGCACAAAGATACTAATGTATGGCCTTGTGGGGCTAGATACAAAAAGGGACGTACAAGCTCGCTTGTTGCTGACACTTACTCCTCATATGAGGACAGTGAGAGAGTGGAGAGACCAATCCATTTCCAGCAGATCACCTGCTCTAACACTCTTACAGGTACCATTCATGCTGAACCTTCCATACCTTTTCCATTTTCCCAGGTCTCAATCACCAGGATCATTTAAGTTACCTTCTGTAATTAAAAAAAATAAAATTGGTGCCTACATTTAAGATAGCCGTGTGTTTACATTTCTTCTGACTGCCCTCTAAATTCCTTAAACTAGCCTCCGTAATAATGCCCATTCACTAACACATTATCCTCAAGACTCCACAGTGATGGACCCCGGTTCCTCTACCATTCTTCCTTCTAGCTCCTATTTCCCAATCACTCTTCACATCTCCACTCTCACAGCATCAACTCCCTTCCCACACTCCTCTGTGCACTCCCAATCGTATTATTCAATCCCATGGATGAATTACACCACTTTCTGCATCATAAAATTTCCTGTGATGACGGTGGGTTGGGAGAAAAGAGCATGGTGCGAGGTGGCTGCACTGATCATTCCCATGAATAAACCTGTGGCGGCATGTGCGTATACGCATGTTAGCAAGTGCACACCCAAACATTAATGAATGCTAAAAGAAAACTCTTCCTTTACCACAAGATAAATAAAACTCCTGTCTACCTATGGATGAAACATGAAGCTCCAAACATTACAGCTATCACCTTGGCAAATTCACCACTCTACAAACGTGCGATCCCGTGGCATCACGCTGGCCGCATTTTCGGTCTATGCGATCACTTGAGGGTGCTCGGGCAGGACAAGGTAAGCAGGGGGGGTATGCAATGTTCAAATGGGTGCTTGGAGAGCAGACTCAAGACGCGAATGCACACGCTCGTATTTGGTGATTAACTGATAGATAGTGTAGCGGTGTAGCTGTCACCTACAATACCTGCGTTCAGGATCCTAGTCCATCAATGCATTCAGTGCCATTTAGCTGCATTTATTTGAACTTTATGCCCTTTTTCATAATCGTATATCTTCTCTAATGGACACCCTGGATATATAACCACCAGCCACCACTGGCATGAACACTTGCATCACAATCAGTGTCCTTAAAGGAGTACATGGAAATGGATTTCCTTGATATTTAGTGCCTAGTCAAAGAGGAAATAATGAGAAAAACCTGTTTTATTTGAAATATTTGAAAACTTTTTAATGCTTCAAAATCATTGATGAATACATACCTAAAAGCCACTTGCCTACATATATCAGACCTCAGAATTTTGGAATGAACCCCTGCATGCCCCCACCCCTAAAAACAGCAACCTTATTCCAACTATATACCATGGCCTTCTCTTGAAATGATGCAACTATTACAAGTAAGAGTGAGCTTATCACGTAAAGTGGCCATTGTAGACTTTCTGGTATTAACAATCCAGTCCATTTTAAAGAAAAAAATCAAGGATTTTGGGAAAGTTGCAACTCCTGAGGGTGCATAAACAGCTTCTTTCCACTTTACGAAGTTGTTCATTATCATGATCAAATGAATGATCATGCGAATTCATCACATAGCTGTCGTCCAATTTCAATGGAAATGGGTCCATTCTCGCTTTGCCTCATAACATCTAGTTTTTGGTCTGAAGTAATACTTGTTGGGATGTTTCATTTAATGCCATAATAAGAGAGATAAACTTGGATCCGCATCATGCGTCACAACACGTTTATTAATACGACAGCCATTACACTAGCATCGAACCGGAAGTACAAAAAAAATTGACACTCATAAACAAACGAGATGCAAAAAACATACATAAAATAAAACACACCTTGGCGGCAATTTAAATTTACAACACCTCCCCATAAATTGACGCCATGCATAGTCCTTGCATACAGTTTCCATGCTTGACCTTGCCTAATGGCTTAGTCAAAATGTCTGCTGGCATTTCACTAGTGGACAAGTAATGCACATTCACTTCACCTCTTCTGTGACATTGACGTATAAAGTGACCCTTAGCAGATATATGCTTTGTTCTTCCATGAAAAACTGGGTTTTTGCACAACTTCAACGCACTTTGATTATCATTATGCAAATTCACAACCTCGTTTTTCTTGCCAGTGAAGGCTGCAAGTAAACTTTGCAGGCTGAGGGCCTCAGTGCACGACTCTGACAAAGACAGGTATTCTGCCTCAGTCGAACTTAGGGCAACACTCTTCAACTTTCTGCTTTCCCATGAGATCAAACATTTCCCAAGCATGAATGCCTGCCCTCGATACGATAAACCATCACTATCATCAAACACAAAACCAGCATCTACATAGCCATTTAAATTTACATCTGTGGCCTTTTTATACACAAGTCCAATATTCATAGTTCCCTTCAAGTACCTCAGTACCCTTTTCGCTAAATTCCAGTGCACATCCTGATAATTACTATTGTACCCACTAAGAACACTTACAGCAAATGATATATCAGGCCTGGTGTTACAACTTAAATACAAAAGAGAACCAATTAGCTCTTGGTATGGCACTTTCACTGTTTTGCCTTTAAGTTGGCTAACCTTCAAGTTATTATCCATTGGAGTGGTTGAGGGGAAACAATCAGTCATGTGGAAACGCTCCAAAACACTTTCAATGTAACCACTCTGATCTAATACAATTGTCCCCTTACCTAGATCCCTCGTAAGTCTCATTCCCAGGCACTCAGTAGCCTGGCCAAGATCTTTAACTTCAAACTGCTTTTGAAGCTCAAACAAAAGATCATCCTTACATTCATCATTATTGTGAAACACATAGAAGTCATCTACATACAAAGCTATTATTAAATTACAATTGACTGATGATTTAATAAATACACAGCTTTCACCTTCAGTTTGCTCATATCCCAGATTAAGTAACACACCAGTAACTCTCTCATTCCAGCTTCTTGCTGACTGCTTCAAGCCATAAATGGCCTTATTTAATTTGCACACTTTCTCAGGCTTATCTGACTCCATTCCCTCTGGCTGGCACATATAAACAGTTTCGTTTAAATTGCCATAAAGGAATGCTGCCTTTACATCAAAGTGACTGATGGTCAAGTCCAGATTAGCAGCTAGGGCAATTAGCATTCTCAGAGTAGACCTGCGGACAACAGGTGCAAAAGTTTCCTGAAAATCCACCCCGTAAGACTGTGAATACCCTTTGGCCACTAACCTGGCACGGAATTGAGTAGAGCCATCTGAGGACGGCTTCCTCTTAAAAACCCACTTGTTCCCCACCACTTTAGCCCCAGCCGGTAAGGTCACCAAGTCCCATACTTTGTTTAACTCAAAGGACTGCATTTCATCATTCATTGCTTTCTTCCAAAATGACCTTTCCGGGCCAGTCAAAGCCTCATCAACTGATATGGGATCCTTACTACTTACAGAACTGCCCAATGCTAAAAGAGAGGTTACAAAGTCAGGGTACTGTTTAGGGGTCCTAATTCTTAGTGGGTACCTTCTTTCCCCTTCCACATTTGATTCCCCAACTTCAAAAGATCCATCACCATCTTCTACACTTAGGATATCAGAATGCAATTCCCTACCCAAGACACAATCTTGACCTTCAATCCTTTCATTAATCCCAATTGATTCAACATTATTTTCAGGCAAATTGGGTTCATTACTTGGGAAAAAAGATAAAAAATGGTACACCCCACTTTTCTCAACCTTACTGGGAACACTTTCATCCAACAAATTTTGTCTATCAAAGTTTTCTAAGAAAACAACATTTCTGGCTTTGATCACTTTTGAGGGATTCTTAGGATCAATCAACCTGTAACCCTTTGTTGACTCACAATACCCAACAAAAATTAATCCTTTCCCTTTAGCATCCCACTTACCTCTTTTCTGGTCAGGAACGTGGTCATACGCGGGACACCCAAAAACTCTCAAATGTTTTAGAGATGAAATTTTTCCTCCCCACAACTCTTGTGGTGTCTTACCCTGAATGGCTCTATGTGGTACACGGTTTTTAATGTAGACTGCAGTGTTACAGGCCTCTGCCCAATAACCCTTAGGCAAGCCTGAATCAAACAACATGCATCTAGCCATTTCACATATTGTGCGATTAGCACGTTCTGCTACACCATTCTGTTCAGGGGTATATGGGGTGCTAGTCTGATGCTCTATTCCATGCTGCCTTAAAAAGGATTCAAACTTATGATTTACAAACTCACGACCATTATCAGATCTTATGACCTTTAACTTTCGGTCAGTTCTATTCTCTGCCCAAGTTTTAAACTCACAGAATCTATCAAAAGTTTCAGTTTTGGACTTCAAAAAATAGCAAAACAATTTTCTGGAATGATCATCAACTAGAACAAACATGTACTTAGCCCCACCCACAGATATATCACTCATTGGACCACAGAGATCCATGTGCACTAGATCTAAGACATTATCAGCACGAGTGACTGAACCCTTAGGAAATGGGAATCTGTGGTGCTTACCCAGCAAACAAGGAATACAATCATTACTTAATTTTAAGTCACAACACTCTAATTCCACACCATGCTCCTTCACAATAATATTCAGAGCTGAATCAGAGAGGACATGCCCAAGCCTTCTGTGCCACAAAACCTTTGAAATATCACCAACAGCACATGCAATGTCAACTGGTACAGGCTCTTGGACATCTAACTTAAATATACCCTCTGACAAAGTACCGGAAAAATCAGCTTTACCCTTAATTTTACAGTTCCCTTGGTCATATATTTTGCAGCCATCATGACCAAACACCACTGTAAAACCCTTTTTCGCCAACTGGGAAACAGATATTAAGTTGGTGGCTAATCCAGGCACTAAAGTTACATCTTTGATAGGTTTGATTACTTGGTCAGAGAATTTCACTAGCACATTTCCTTTCCCTGTGCTCACCAGGGTGGAGTCATCAGCACATCGCACACTGTGCCCTTCAACTCCCTGCTTATAATCACGCATTAAAACCTTGTGTGGGGTCATGTGAGCTGATGCACCTGAATCTATAATCCAGTCATCTTTACTGAATGAGGACACACCTAGAGCACATAGTAAAGACGAATCCTTTTTCGCCTCGTTCATGGGACATTCCGACTTGTAATGGCCCATCTGCCAGCACTTAAAACACTTTACCTTCTTTTTATCTGGCCTCTTGTAATTCGACGACTTCGACGTCGATTCCCTTTCCTTCGGCGGCTTACCGGATGAATGCTGGCCCTTCAGGTTCCTGGTGAACAACACGGACTCCTCCTCCGCATTCTCCAACTTTAGATATTCATCCAGGCTGCCATTGAGGAGCTTCTCCTTGATGGTGCTGGTGGTGAAATCCTTATCCGACGTTGTCGCCTCAATCCCCATACGGTATGGCAAACACACTTTCGGTAAACCCCTCAGCATGATTAGTGCAACCAAGCCGTCATCTGCAGGTTTCCCCATACTTGCTAACTTATTTGTTAGCTCCAGGATGGAGGTAACGTACTCCTGAACGTTACCGTTATGCTTCGTTAACCTTGCATCCAGCAAAGCATCCCATAAGTTCATCCACCGCGTCTTTGTCTTTCCCTCGAACAAATCTTCCAGAGACTTCCAAGCTTCATTTGCCGTTGTGGTATTTTGCACGTATGGATAGAGGGATTTATCCACATGAAGGCAAATTAAGGACCAAGCATCAGTGTCCTTTTCCTTCACCGTTGCGTCAGTATCCGTAGTTAGCGGAGTCGTGGCGTAAGTCCACAGCTTCTCTCTCATTAAAATGAGCTGCATGCTGAACTTCCAGTTCATATAATCGTCCTTTTCTTTCAGTTTCTCCACCAAAGTGGCTAAACGCGAACTATTAGTCGCCGCCATAGTCAAACCGAAACACTCGCACCGATTAAAAAAAAAAAAAACTGCACCACGAGACAAAACAATATAATTATTTCTAACCGTATCTCTCTACGTTTCAATGTATCCAGGCATTTCGAAACGTTCTGGACCCATAACCTGTTGGGATGTTTCATTTAATGCCATAATAAGAGAGATAAACTTGGATCCGCATCATGCGTCACAACACGTTTATTAATACGACAGCCATTACACTAGCATCGAACCGGAAGTACAAAAAAAATTGACACTCATAAACAAACGAGATGCAAAAAACATACATAAAATAAAACACACCTTGGCGGCAATTTAAATTTACAACAATACTTTTCCGTTTCTTTTCTACAACGACGCATAGGATTCACTTCTTTTGGATATATCAGCCCAAATTAGCACCGATTGTAATCACTGTTCACTGTGATTCGAGAAATCAAAGAATACCACATTCGAGAAATGAACAACCTGCAATCAATGGCGTTGCATTGAAAATTACGCTTTCCTTTTTTTCTCGTCCAATATTTGAATATAGTAACGTTACCGCGACGCAATAGTGGCGATAAAAAGTTTAAGGTATTAAAAATATTGTGAAACGGCATTAATAGGGGTGACTTTAAATTAGGACTCACCGCAGTTTGCAATTTCAAATTTTGGTGGGAAATCGGAGGTAGGTTACCAATCGAAAATCGACTTATATCGACATCATTGGTCGATAGTATCGATCGATTATTCCGTCTGTTGTCAATGGGGTGTAGGGAAATAGGGTAGTCGGATACGTAGAGAAAATATTATTAGGCTTTTAAGGTATTATTAGGGTAGCCTTGAGCACAAGATATGTTATCACGAACCGAATAGTAAGTTACTTTGAATTATTTTGTTCAATGAGTCTCATTGAAGTATTATTAGACTTTTACTATCTTTCCATGAAGTCTTTTGCTCTTGCACTAGTGGCTGAAAGCCGAGGAATTATTACTCTCAATTTCAATTGGGAATCGGTTTTAATTTTTTTCAGAATTTGAGTTCAAAATGTTTCGGAAAAGGTTATATAGCATAACCTCATCTTCACCACTTTGCAAAGGAAAAACATCAAGTTTGCGGACGACACAAGCCATTGGCAGCGATACTTCATCTTCGCACAATGAAGAATTTTCAAACTTTCCTAAGTCAGCGAAAGTGGTTATTTGCGGATCCGGCGTTCAAGGTGCTGCAGTAGCTTACCATTTAGCAAAAATGGGTTGGGGCAAAGAGACAGTTGTTTTGGACCAAGGAAAGTGAGTTGATGCGACTCCCCGAGATGCTTCAATAATATAAATAATGACTCTGGAAGGGTGGAGTTTTTTTTTTAATTAGGAGTTTTTATCAAGCTTTATTAAAAGCTGAGTGTGTAAAGTTGGTTTACACAGTTTTATTGCCATGTGAAGCATTATACTCATAGAAATTCATGTGTTATATTCTTAGTTCTATGAGCATATGCCATTCTAACAGTCAGCCATTTACATTTCAGAATAGGCAACGTGACATCGTGGCTTTCCTCAGGATTGATTGGCATGTTTAAACCAAGTCGACCTGAAACAAAATTAGCTCAGTACAGTATCAAAATGTACAAAGAAATGGAAGCTGCTGGTTTGGAAACCGGATGGAAACAGTGTGGCAGCCTTCTTTTAGCACGGACAATTGACAGAATGACAATGCTGAAGAAAATGAAAGCTCTTTCCAGGTATTTGTCGATTCTTAAGTGACTTTAATGGGCCGTTGTCTATGGAATAGCCAGGTGCAAATGACCTTAATTTCATTATATTTTTCTTGCATTCTTAATTTTAATGTGAATGCTTGATTCATATAATTAAGGACCCATGACTCTTAGGAAAATCTGGTACATTCGGTGTAGTTTGCCAGAAGGTGGGGTTTTTACTGTAAAATTTTGGTTACGAAAATCATATACCATGCATCTGGGTTTGATAAAACTTAAATTTGTGTTTTACAAGTTCCATCCACTTAGTAAGTTGGTTGTGAAATGAGGTGAGCATCCAATATCCATTAAATTTAATCTATAGATCTATCAGTTAGGTTTTCGTGATAGACTTTTTGCCTTTATTCAGTCTTTTTTGTGTCAAAAAAACGGAAGAAAAAGTCTTCTTTACGTCTTCGTTACAAATAACTATTTTATTCGTCTTCTATATCCCAAGGCCGTAACAACAATCACTTTTTATATTGGCAACGTAAATAAATAACAAAACAAACATTCATCATCACCTTGAACGTAAAAATGCAAAACCCTACAAATATTAATTTTCACATTACAACACCTCCCCTCGTTCGAGGATGATGGAAAGGAACACAAAAAACATCATGCATAAACAATACGTTGGCAGGCGCTGCTTATTTTGTTAATAACGTATTCTAACACCTCCCCTCGGGATTGACAAAATAATAATTTGAAATATAAATCTCTAAGCACTCCTTAAGATTTAACATCTTACAAAATTCTTTTGTCTTAGTTCCTGACAGTGGCTTTGTCAACATGTCAGCGACATTATCTTTTGATCTGACTAACTGGAATGAAACCTCCCCTGTTTTTACCATCTCCCTGATACAATGATACTTCTTGATGTATGACATATAATCATATTTAATAATACTTCTTGATATATGATATAATGACACTTCTCCGCATCTGGTCCACTCAGTGCCTCCTCTGCATCCTCCGGAATGTTGCTATCTGGACCTTCTGCAGCAGGGACAGGTTTTGGGATTCCTCTGTCTCTGAGACCTATGTGGTAGACCACCTTCCGCTACTCCTTCATAGGCAGGCTCATTTTCACAGGCGATGATTACCTCCCCTGGCCCCTGGATGGGTGTCACCTCCTCTGGCTCTCCACCTCTCGCCTCGAGCTCCTCCCAAGTCATCGTCTTCTCCTGCTTTCGTTTTTCCATCTCCAGTTGTTTCAAGGCGTAGTCTTTCTGTGATTGCTCTTCCTTCAGGCGTTTATTCAATACAGCCATCAATTCCATTAATCTGAGCTTTTCAGCCTCAGCAGCCTGCATCATGGCTCTTAAAGCATACTCCGAGGACTTGAAATTTCCGGATCTCATTGCGGCAATTACCAGTGAGTTATCATTTGAGCCTTGAGAAACATTCATGCTATGGAGGGCTTCTTGTAACTTTTCTACCATTATATTTTTCATCTCCAGTGTATCTTCCAAATTATTGACTTTTGCCTGTTCTTTCATCAGCTGCATCGTTAAATTTTTCTTTTCTTTCCTATGTTCTTCTGCCATTGCCTTCATTTCTAATTCTTTCTCCTTAATAGTACTATCTTTGCTCTTCAAACACTCATTTAGGAATAGTATTAGCTGGTCACCATGCTCTTCCTTGGCCATTTCTGTGGACAAACGACTTTTGAAGGCATCCATTTCTGCCTGGTCAGCCGCTGATATTGCCTTACTAACTTCTGCTTTCCTTTTCCAATCGCTGGCCTCTTTCTCTGCCTCCTGAAGCGATGCCTCCAGCTTTTCTACTTCAGCCAACCTCTTCTCCCGGTCCATTGGTTCAAGGTGTGTGTGCCTCTTTCCAAAAGAAACTCTGGAAGCCTTCTTCTGCTCGACTACGATTCTTTCCCCTTCATGGTGCAGGTGTCCCAAACGGTTGTGCCATGTTGTTGCTGCAATTTTACATGCTTTCATACCTTCATGTTCTTCAGTTTTTTTTCTTATTTGTGAAATAGAAGCACTCCCTTCAGTAGTGAGGTAATACAGGAAACCAACGCGATACCCCTGGAACAGAGTAGCTTCTTCGTCGCTAACAGTAGTCTTTCCGTCTCTCCTCACAATGGTCAAGCCCTTCTCTTCTAATTTCCCTTCCGAAATCAAATTGTCTTGGAGGCAAGGAATATATAACACATTAGTTAACTTTATTTTCCATCCACCACATTCATTCGACATCTGGATGGTCACTGATCCTTGACCTTCTATTTTTAGTGATGTACCATCACCCACAGTTACTTCTCCAGAGAGGGGTTTGAAATCAACAAACAAATCTTTCCTGGGGCTCATGTGATCCGATGCTGCTGAATCCAGTATCCATATGCCGTTGTTTGCATGGTTTGGATTTCTTTGCATGCAGAGTACTTTATAGCCTCTTGATACTACTGATGCTGATGACTTCTTCTCTTCTTCATCTTGCTTCTGTATGGCAGGACAAAATCTTGCAGTATGCCCCTCCTTTCCACATGTGAAGGGTCATTCCATGTCAGTTCATCCAGGCATGACACCCACCGACTCGGATTTTGATGAAACTTGCCAATTTTCATCCTTCCATGCTGGAATGAAACAGTGTAAAATATTTCTTGGCTATCTCTAATAGTTTTTTTTTCACGACCATTTGAAGTTTGGGTGAAACTGCAGTTTTTCAATGAATGCAGTCTCCAGAGGCACTTGTACCTCCAGAGGGAAATAATTTGTCTCAGCCATAGTTTTCATCTGATTCGTATGAAAATTTGCAGGTTTACTATAGAAGTCATGAGGATTCCAAAACCTAATTGAAAAATATCCTAAGGAATATTGGAAATTCTCTAAACTCGTATGTTTCATAAGATTTTAGAAAATTTTGCGTCAAAAACATGGTTCTATAAAACATCAAATTTTGACCTGAGGCAATATCTGAATCAAGCTAAATTATTTTTTCTAATATTCCTTAAGGTATGACCCACCACCTGTAAAAATAAAATTCATGGCTTTTTGCTTGCTTTGTTGTAAAAAAAAAATTTATGCAAAAAAAATCCCTTTTCACGACTCTGGTCGTCAGTGTTGGGTCCTCCTTCAAGTGTGATGAAATGCTTGTGTTAACTGTTTTCTATATCTAAGAAAATATTTACAACATGTATCTAGTGCATAATACATTCAAAAATTCAAACATTTTTTATGTGCAGGTTGTTTTTCTCCCGATAAGAAAAATATATTTTTGAAATAGAATATTTTAAGGAATTCATAGCACTTACCCATCATTGCTGGGGAAAACTTGATTGTTGCTGTATAAAACACATCAAAATACAGGATGCATGTCAATACAAGCTACTTTCTCCATTTTGTATTGACAAAAAACTTCACGAATGTGTTTTACTTCATTAATGTTGCACAACTTATAAATGAACAATCACAATATATAGTCACTTTTGTCTGTGCATCAATTTGTAGTTCAATAGGATAGTATCCAAGGTCTTCACTAAGGCCTATCTCTGAGAAAGCTAATATTTCAGTTACACTAGAGTTACATTTTTTTCCCAGTAGTGGTAATTCCAAGTTTTCCTTTTAAATCCAACAGCCATTGGTTCACACGTTCAATGTCTTTCTCCGAGAAGTAATACATTCGTCCTGAGCCTCTTGTGGTAGGAGTTTCCACGTAACAAATGACATTATTTACAGGAACATTGCAAATATCTTCTTTCTCTTTTGGCCAGTAAAATGATAAAGAATTTCACCTTTATATCACATGGATCAACATCCTTTGACATAAGTAGCCCAAAAAACCAGTGATTGTCATACAAGCAGGCCACAAAAGAATTTGGACAAGTTTTTGTTAAAATTTCTTCCCAACTTGGCTTTGTCAAGAAATTGTGGACAGAACTGTATGTGGTATCAAAGCTAATTTTTTTTGTCGCAATAATGTATATAAGAATGGTAGCTACGAGTACCTGGGATTGTTTTTACAAGGTACCAGCGAGTTTCTAATTGTTGCCGAATCATTGATAATTGTTCTTTTTTTAAAACGTAAAATGAAATTTTATCCACTTTGTACTTGCAGAACTCAAAACACCTTTACAATGGAAGTCATTGTATTACCCAGATCCCGCTGAAGGCTTTCTCTTGTAAGAATGCACATAACTGTTCCACCTATCCCATCACATGGAGATTTCCCATGACTAGTTGAAAAAAAAGACCAAGAAGCATGCAAGTCAAAGTCCAGGTGATGATGGCATAGGTTTATAAAGTTTTTACAGTTCTTATATTGGCCGGCACAACCATCCCTGAAATATTGCACTTTCTTTACTTCAAGGAACTTTTCCTTTAAAAACTGAGTGACTATTTTTTGCGTTTCAAATACGAAAGTTACGTCATGTTCTAGATCGTCAGAAAACACACACAAACTTGACACACACAGATCTTTCTTCAGCTGTCCACGAGAATAAATTACCGCTGGATGTAGGGAACAACCATCCTGATTCCAGTGATGACCCTGAACCTCATCTTGTATTACATAATGGTAGTTTTCTCTGAAATCCATCAAAACAATGGCTTCATCTGGCTGTAGGTTATTTTTTAGTTCTCTTAGGTATCTCGCCTGGGATTTGTTTATGAAGGAATGTGGGAGAAGTTTTTCCAGATTGTTCACCAGACTATTGATGTATTCATCCAGAGTCACTGTTAACCTAATTTATTGGGTCTGATCTGTTGTCACCCATTGTATGTCACTTCATCTTCAGGGTCCCATTCCTCAAATTTACTTTTCAGATGCTCCTTCAGTCGTTTGTCAGACATACATTCTGAACAGTGCCGTAACATGCAATCCATGTTATCTTTGGAACATACCAAGCAGTCAAATAGGTCGTTTTAGGTCTCCTCTATAGAGCATCCGTGGAGAAGAAGTGATGCATTCTGATGGATAGCACAGACACACACAGAATGGGTTTCAGAGGATAATAATATTAATAATATTTTATTAACTCCGTAGGGATACAATTATCCATGGGTTTCGTCAAGATTCAGAGAGACATAAAAGAATCACAAAACACAGATTACAAAATATCAAGAGCCTGCCAACACGCACCATTTAGGCCGCAACAGACAGAATTTGGAAAACCCTATTTTTACAAGTGGGAATACAAATTAAAAAGCTGCATACAGCTCATTTAGGTTACTTAGAAGTAACCTCTTTTGCTTGTGGACATTTTTGGACAGACCTTATCTTTCACTCCTGGCATAAGGCGTGAATACTCGTAATTTTGGTAAAATGACTGAACTAAGTCCACTGCAGTTTGTTCTATGTTTTTGCCCCTCCTTGGATCTGGTATGGCTATGATGCTTTTCATTCGTAGAATTCCCTAGCATGCCGAATTGTATATTCACTAACATTAATTTCGGTGGCTACTTTTTTCCTACTCCACCAAGTCGGAGCTAGTGTTAGTAGCTTAATTATCTCTCGCTGACTGCCTGCTGTCACCAGTTTTTCTTTTAGTAACCCAACTAGCACGTCCATATCACTCGCTTTATCAAGAACTTCTGAATCATGCTCTGGAAGGAAATCTTTATCCAGTCCTTTGAAAACCTTTTTGTTCAAAGTAGAACAACATTAATGGGGTAAAAAACATTCGTGAAGTTTTTTGTCAATACAAAATGGAGAAAGTTAACTTGTATTGACATGCACCCTGTATTTTGATGTGTTTTATACAGCAACAATCAAGTTTTCCCCAGCAATGATGGGTAAGTGCAATGAATTCCTTAAAATATTCTATTTCAAAAATATATTTTTCTTATCGGGAGAAAAACAACCTGCACATAAAAAATGTTTGAATTTTTGAATGTATTATGCACTAGATACATGTTGTAAATATTTTCTTAGATATAGAAAACAGTTAACACAAGCATTTCATCACACTTGAAGGAGGACCCAACACTGACGACCAGAGTCGTGAAAAGGGATTTATTTTGCATAAATTTTTTTTTTACAACAAAGCAAGCAAAAAGCCATGAATTTTATTTTTACAGGTGGTGGGTCATACCTTAAGGAATATTAGAAAAAATAATTTAGCTTGATTCAGATATTGCCTCAGGTCAAAATTTGATGTTTTATAGAACCATGTTTTTGACGCAAAATTTTCTAAAATCTTATGAAACATACGAGTTTAGAGAATTTCCAATATTCCTTAGGATATTTTTCAATTAGGTTTTGGAATCCTCATGACTTCTATAGTAAACCTGCAAATTTTCATACGAATCAGATGAAAACTATGGCTGAGACAAATTATTTCCCTCTGGAGGTACAAGTGCCTCTGGAGACTGCATTCATTGAAAAACTGCAGTTTCACCCAAACTTCAAATGGTCGTGAAAAAAAAACTATTAGAGATAGCCAAGAAATATTTTACACTGTTTCATTCCAGCATGGAAGGATGAAAATTGGCAAGTTTCATCAAAATCCGAGTCGGTGGGTGTCATGCCTGGATGAACTGACATGGAATGACCCTGAAACAAATGTATCTCCTCCCAATAGGTTTCTTTGGAGCATTTTGTGATTTATTTTCACTGCTTACTTTAGGTATGTTTGGCTTCTTCTTTACCTTGAGAGCCTTGTGTTCTTCTGTCTTCGCGTAATCCTCATTTTTCATTCTCTTCTCTTCTAGCAGGAGTTGGGACTTAACATATTTGGATGTTATGTCTCCTTCATTTGTTCTGTAAATACTTCGTATAAACCCAGCATATTTTTCTCGAGGCAGACCCATGAGGTAGAACGCAGCCAGTGCTCTATCCGGGAGATTAATGCCACACTTAGTAATTTTACGGTTGTAATTCTGGATCTTGCTCATGTACTCCATCATGGAAAGGTCTTCCGTTTTTTCGGTATTTACCATTTCCTTTAGGAACATTATCTCCTGGAACACGTCGTAAGTGGTGCACATGTCTCTTAATGCCTCCCACATATCCTTCGCTAGGTCCAGTCCCACGATATCATCCAAAAATGAATCATCTACGTATTGTATGATAATGGCTCTGGCCTGTTGATTTTGTCGCTGACGGCGCCTAACCTCTTGTGGTGGGAGTTGGCTTTCGTCTTCCATTTCTATCTCGTTTCCATCACTGCCGAATGTTATGTATGGATGGAAACCTTTTACCGCTTCCCAACAATCTTTCTTCATTAAAAAAGCTTCAATTCTTACAGCCCATACATCGTAATTATCGCTGTCGAGTATTGGGATACACGTCTTCTTTTCTTCCGCCATTTTTGATGATTCCGAACTAACAAAGAACAATTATGGGGTTCACTTCTTCTAACCTCAAACGTATTCGCCGTTCACACCATCAAAAGAAAAACTTCGCTTCGCATCAACACTTAGTGCAACTAAGTCTCATAATCTGTCAAAAAAACGGAAGAAAAAGTCTTCTTTACGTCTTCGTTACAAATAACTATTTTATTCGTCTTCTATATCCCAAGGCCGTAACAACAATCACTTTTTATATTGGCAACGTAAATAAATAACAAAACAAACATTCATCATCACCTTGAACGTAAAAATGCAAAACCCTACAAATATTAATTTTCACATTACAACATTTTGGACAGCAGCGGTTGAAGGTTGGATTTTACTTGTATAAATATATTCTAGCAGTTTAGGTAGGTTTGCAGGTAGCATTTTTCAAATCTCCCAGTCCTGTCCAACTCCCACATTGAACCTCCCCTTTCAGTTCACAGTAGGGTAGGTTGCGAATAAGCTGCCTTTTTCACCCCGTACTGAATCTGCAAGCAGTGTTACCAACCCTTAAGCTTATTCTTGTCCTTTTCCTCACTAATGTATTTCCACTCCCTGTTCATGAAGCAATGTTTTTTGGTGGGCCTTTTGCCAACAGTATCAATTTATGTTGTCTCGGCACTGAGTCTAATATGTTCATGGCCATCTCGCTCTTTTGTGTGACAAACTAGGCCAGCTATGTGCGTTCGGCAATGTTAAGTTGATTCCAGCTTTCTCTCTCTCGCTCAGTACTCCCCCTCTCACGTCAGCCAAAACCACCGATAGTGTACAGGCTCTTGTGATGGCCACCCTTCCCCATTTGCTTGAGCCACACTCACTCAGACACAAAGATATTTTTAGCCGGGTGTAGTCCCGCTGCATCTCTCTGCGGATAGGCAAATTAATTCAATTAATTTTTCTTTAAAATGTTACACAATAATAGTCAGATCAAAACTTTCACTGTCCTTATAAGTAAATTCTTAAATTTGTTGGATTGAAAAAAAATATTTTAAAAGACTTGTCTTGTGTATGTCTTCCTATGTTGCCTCTTTGTCGCCTCCCATGTTACATATCATCACCGAGAATAATCGCCCTGAAAGTTCAAAGTGGGGATGTGTAAGACAAACTCATTATGAGATTTATGTAAAAGTAGATTGTAACTGATATGAGACTTTGTGTTTTCCTGGTGAATGATGTGGATGAATGTTTTGCGGGAATCCTACCAGGTGAGTTGTTCTATTGGAGCCAACATTTCAATGACTAACTCTGTCATCGTCCTCAGGGCGTTGAGTGCGATGGCAGAATTACCCGTTGAAATGTCGGCTCCAATGGAACAACTCACCTGGTAGGATTCCCGCAAAACATTCACCCACATAGAGTGTAGTGGCGTAAGAGATTTACGAGGAGAAATGAGACTTGCCAAGGTGGCTGAATTCAACTTCTTTTCCATGAAAATGTATTCAAAGAAATTTACTTTAATGGACATGTTCACCCCGAGACACAGGAGGGTCATGGATGGTTCAAAAGTGATATTGGTCATGGGTAGTGTGTCCATGAAAAATTATTTCCTTAGTGATTGAGTTCAGGCCAGTGGTGTTGTGGTGTCAACGCTGTTCCGGCACTGGTTAATATAGTCATTATAGTCAAATATCACTTTTATCAATTTTGTTGCCTCAAAATTTCTCATGCATGCATTTGTAAACAAAATAATGTAATGAAATGTAAATTATTACTTGTAATAAAAACACGCATTAGTATTTCACTTCTAAAAGAAAGTGAAGGCGAGTGTGTTCTGGCACTGCTAATTTTGCCATGACGTTACCGATTAAGGCATTTTGAATTGCTCCAAAGGCCTTCAAATTCAACTGGAAGATACAGAAGTGAAAAGAATCAGGAAAAATGCAGTCGGTTGTATTGCATTTTTTAATAATGTTTCTCATTCACTCTGAGCATTTGTTTTTGTAGCCACCTCACTGGAAACTGTTTTCTATCATTCCATATTTTTTTACCTTCTCAGGGCCAGGGACATAGACTGTGATGTCATCACTCCCGAAGAAGCTCAAAAACTCTGTCCTCTTATTGCAATTGATGACTTAAAGGGTGGTTTATGGATACCTGGTGATGGTATTGGGGACCCTTACAAACTCTGCCTGTCACTAGCATCTGCCGCTGAAAAGGAAGGTAGGTCTAATCTTCTTGCTTGTCAATTTAAGAGTTTTAAGAGAAGAATTGCTTAGATGTTAGTGCAATTGCATTGTTCTCGGTCCTTGCCTTAACATAAGGTATGATTTTTTATATTTTTATTTGACTGTAAATATCCACGTATAGCTGTTGGGTAGGTTTCTGCAGCAATGCTTATGATAAATGCACGATTCCAGATTCTCATTGGGTGTTTATGAGTATCGACAGTTTCAAAAGCCATCCTGCTTTTATCTTCAGGGCGAGGGTGAGAAGCTGTGAATTTTTGCTGCCTTATATAGCTCTGACTGTCCTTCTGCTGAGCTCTAATTATTTGCCACTCTCTTCCATGCATTGCTGATGTGGTAGCCATGGTCTCTGTTAGGCCCATCGCACACGGTGTGACTGTTTTACAACTACCGTTGCCAACCAGTTGCGCGCGCAACTGTTTTGTGACCTCGGCAATGTATTTGAGTGGGGAGGCGCACACGACGCAACTGGTTTTTGATGATCTCAAATCAGTCTGAAACCAGTCACATGCAACCGTGGGCCCACGGTTGCAGTTGCATTGCAAGCTTCAGTTGCACGAGACCACCTGGTGTTTTGGTGGTATTTTGACGGCCGTATAGTGTCGATCTCAGAATGAATGATCAAGAAGTCAGCATGAAGCTCATTGGAGCAGTAGAGAAGCATGAATTCCTGATCAAATACAAACTATCTAACGTCTTTGGTATTGATAATAGTTCACAGTGTCTTCTTCGCCTGACTCAGTGATAGTAAGCAGGGGCGGATCCAGGATTTCTTTCTGGCATGGGCACAAGCAAGGCCGTATCCAGGATTTTGTTCTGTGGGGGGGGGGGCACAAAGATACCACGTAATACAAAATGAACGCAATGATAGTGGGACCGTATTGAAAATCTTGCATATGTTTAAGGGTCTGGGGGGGCACGTGCCCCCCCTTAGATCCGCCTATGATAGTAAGCACTGACTGCCAAGGCAAGGGCTAAAAAAAACAACACGTAACGCACTAAATAAACACTTCACTTATTGCACAATGGACGAAACTGATTTACAACCAGCCCTTTGTCATTACACCCGTGTGCGGCAATAAGTTTTGCTTCAGTTGCAAACCGGTTGCAGACGCAACTGATTCCCAACTGAGGTTACAAAATAGTCGCTCCGTGTGCGCTGGGCCTTAATGTTATGAGTCTTATGGATTTACAAGTGAAAGTGACCAAGCAACTACATATGTATGTACTTGGTCAGCCTCGGGTGGTAGCGGTTCACATAATTAAACCTTGTGACTGTGTCATGCTTCCTCAGGATCCTTGCTATTCTTTCTGATACTCACAAGCATTGCATAGGAATTCACATGTTTTCCTAGTCAGCAAAAAACTCTCTAGGGTTTTGTACTTATTGAGGAAACTTAAAACCTGTATCAATGTAAAGTACATGAGATTAGCCTATTTTGCTTTTTTTCATAGTATTCTTGCCTATGGTGTTCGACTCTGGGGACATGCAAAAGAAACCAAAGAAATTCTAAAACTGCAAAAAAAAGCAGTGAGGATTCTGAGTGGCGCTGGGCCCCGTGACCACTGCAGGCCAATTTTTAAAAACTTTCATATCCTCACCATCTACAGCCTCTTTGTGTTTCGCAGCATTATGCACATTAAAGATAACTTAGATACCTACCCCATTCGATCCACCATCCACTCTCATGACACTAGGGCTAAAAATAGCCTAAATACTAATTACTGTAGGCTGTTTAAGACCAACAACCAGTCTGACAATTTGGGTGTAAAATTATTTAATAAATTACCCAGCAAAGCCAGATCAGTGAGCATCACTAGACTGAAAAATGTGCTGGAAAAGTGGCTGTGCAATTATCCACTGTACTCAATTCATGAGTATTTTGAGCTGGACTTTTCTTCTCTTTTATTTTAAATGTAAATTTAAATGTAATCTTTGTAATGTATGTGTTTCTAATGTTTTAATCCAATGTACATGTTTTTGTATGTTTCGTTGTATTGAATGTTTTCATAAATGTGTTGTATACAGCATCCGCGAGGGCCAATCCTCGCCGTGGATGAATAAAGATAAAGATAAAGATTGTCAATCATGGTGTGGGCTTCGTTGATTCCCCCTCCTGTTGCATGGCATTCTGGGGATGGCCATGAGCGTTAAAGATGCTAATTTTAATGGCACGGGTGTTAATTTTTTTTTAACAAGTGCGGTATGGGTTCTAAAATATCTCACTCAAACAATTGGAAGTTTGCACCTTAGTAGGTGTCTTAACTGTCTACAGGTAATTTTACGTCTTCATAGTCAGCAGTTATTTTAGATTGCCGTGGTTTTCAGATATTGAGCCGTTATTAGGTCTTTCATGGAAGAGACTTGGTATTGCAATCCTTGACTCTATTCATAATACCTCATTGTTTGTTGATCGTAGTGAGTATTGTTTTGTGCATGTTCGCATCTGATGTGGTTGATTGGTTTTTGGTTTTCAGGAGTCACACTGATTGAGAATTGTGCCGTTCAGAGGATCATCAACGAGGGTGGGAAAGTGGTTGCGGTGGACACCAGTAAGGGTTTGATTGAATGTGACTACTTTGTCAACTGTGGAGGTTTCTGGGCAAGGAAGATTGGCCAGATGAGTGAACCTTTTGTCAAAGTCCCTCTCCATCCGTGTGAACACTACTACCTCCACACAAAGACCATCCCAGGGCTGGATCCAATGACTCCAGGTTAGTGCCAACCCACTCCTCAAATTTAGTCATATGTCTCTAGTCCTTGCCGTGGTAGCTGGATTTGTGAATCGCAGTATTTGATTTTCTTATTTAAAAGTTGGTCTGCTTTTAAGGAAGGAAATCAAATATTGTTGTGTGTAGTTTAACTTATATAAACTTTTTTGTTTTCTTCTTAGATTAAAAAGGCTCACTTTGTCACTTCCAGTGGTGAGGGATCAGGATGGGCATATATACTTTCGTGAGAATGAAGGAAGACTGATGACTGGAGGCTTTGAACCTGTTGCCAAGCCTGCTTTTGAAGATGGAAATATCCCTGGTAAGAATTGCTTTACTATTCCTTTAGCTTATTCTCTTTTTCAGCATTTTTTCATGCTTATACATATTCATCAAAGATCCATATTTTTTGTCTAATTCTGAAGCAAATCTGACAATGATAGTATATTGACTCAGTCACTCTGTCATCATTGCAGACTCTTTTGATCAAAGGAGGCTCCCTGCTGACTGGGACCATTTCCACATTTTGCTGGAGCAGCTGTTGCATCGAGTGCCCAGCATGAAGGATGCAGCGTTGGAAAGGCTGTGCAATGGTCCCGAAGCTTTCTCTCCCGACTGCAAATGGATTGTGGGAGAAGCACCAGAGGTAAAACTCTTGACATTGCGATGGCATGAGCTTCATCATGTTTACTTGCACTACAGTAAAAAGTTCAACACCTTTTGTTTTTTATGGTACCATACTGCAATGCAGAAGAATATTTTTAAGGTATCACTACATTGCGGTAAGAAGAGTGACAGCCCAATAATACAACCATGTCTCGTATAGCGCAATTTCGATTAGAGCAATTTCGATTAGAGCAATTTCGATTAGAGCAATTTCGATATAGCGCAAATTCGTTCCTCAGGGAAACATTGCAACGCAGTGTAGCCTAATCAAAAATCTTAAACGCTCTCGTGATAAAACGTGAACTTGCGCTAAGTACACACGAAATTTCTATCATTTTACGCATATTAATACTATTGCTTGCCTCAAATCTTCTTTTTTGTTTATATATTAATAGAAATCCATTGCTGTGCAATGGCCAAAAGTATTACTCGTCATTGGGTCCAGATAGCCGGCCTACCGAAGTAATTTATCTCGTCCCCTTAACAGAATGAGTTAATTTAGATCATTAACTAAGCGTGGGGCTAGTGGAAATGAGTTTTTTTTAAGCAATACTGGTTGAGCTGGAATTTTTGCCGTCATAGGTTATCGGGCGATTGACTTCCAGGTAGAGGGTCTACGCTAAAGCCTTCAAGGTCATCGGTATTCATGGGGGAGAAATGGAGCGGTGGCCGAGTTGCGCATGAATAGCATCAACATATAAGAGGGTCCGCTATAGAGTCTCAAACACAATAGCTTCGTTCCCTCCCCGCAGTCGTAGGCCCTCTGAGTCTCAAGAATACAGTTCAGCAGTAGAAGGTGATTTCGATAGAGCCATGCAGAGTAAAAACCAAGAGAAAAAGGCAAAAAATAGGAATGCGGGTAGAAAAATCAAGAATTTATCAAGAAAAACTAGAAGAGAAATTGATATAGATCAATTGCTTTGAAAATGGAGAACGTCAAAGCGATATTGCGCGGAAGTTTAAACGTACGATGCCTTGTTGTTATTCTGAATAAAGACGAAGTTAAAACATCAGTGACCTCAGCCGCACCAACTTCAACCAAGCCGTCTACACATATGGAAAGTTCATAGTGAATCAGTACAAAAAGATGAGAGTGGTAATCGCTCCGTGACATTTAGTGAAAGCTCCGGTTGGTTCCAGAATTTAAACGGCAAGCAGGTATTTTCAGTGCGGCGATATCAGGTGAATCTGCAAGTGTTGATAGCGCAGTCACCACAACATTTTCTGATGAACTCCAAGCTGTGATTGAAAGTGGCTCCTTTCCCCCTCAACTAGTTTTTAGTGTTGACGAGACGATATTCTTTTGGAAAAGAATGCATTCTCGTTCATTCATTTTCAGGGAAGGAAAACCTGGGTCAGGTTTCAAGGCAAGGCAACTGTTTCACGTAGCTGCTAATGACTCGGAGGACTTCAAATTAAAATGATTTATCATTCATAAACTCCGCTAGCTATGAAATGGCATTCAAAGTAGCATTTGCCTGTCATTTTGATGAGCGAAAAAAGGGCCTGGGTGACACAATAGTTGTTTTTAGACTGGTTTGAAAAATCGTCAACTGCCGGCAATGCATTACGAACCCCTGAGATAGCAGATGTTAGCCCACCCGCACGACAGGAGGGAATTTCAAAAGCACGTAAGAATTTTTTTTAACGTGAATAAAAGTCTTCAAATGCATGCGTACTATCTTTAAAGATGTTTTAAACTATAAACATTTATATAAATAATGTTTTCTAAGGCTATTTATGGGAATATAGATGTTTTAGAGGAAATTCAATACCCAAGACCTATGCTACCAGGAACGCATCCCTATCTTCCCAATGTTAAAACGCTCTCGTATAACGCAAATTCGTATAGCGCAAAGACCCCAAGGAACGCATCCCTTGCGCTATACGAGACATGGGTGTACTTTACTTGCGCATTTTACAGTGGAACCTTGTTAAAGCGAGTACGGGATATAGCGAGAACCCCGTTATTACGAGAGATAGCCGATGCACCGTCAATTGACCCTATATTAAGCGTGTTAAAAAATTCGTTTTTTACGAGACCCTTTCGGCGTTGGCTCTCGCCATAGCGAGGGTTTCACCGCCGGAAGACTTTCATTAAGACTCCTTAACCTCTGTAACTGCTAGCGATCTGTTAGAAATGAAGTTAATGGAGTGCTCAGTCTCAAATTTATGTGGTAAACTGTCGTTCTATATAATATAATTATTGACGAAACAATGCTTTGCATGATTTTTATTCAGTGCGGCGCTTATAAATTGTTTGAATAGTTAGTCGTTATTTGAGTAAGGAAATTTAGTGATGCAAAAAAACATCGCCTTTCGTCTGGATTTATGCTTACGTTTATCGGATAGATGTTTATCTGTCGCCGCACCACTCCTGTTCCTGTATATCTGTTCGCAACAGGTATATTGGCTATTATTTGCTCCACCTCCGGTAAAGCGACAATTCGCTATAGCGAGTGTTTATTAGTGCACTGTGGGGTGTCGTTATATCGAGGTTGCACTGTACCTTATTAAATCTATGGTGCAACTTTTTGAGAATTCAGTTTTCATTAGTGGAAGGAAATATTTTATTTGAAATCTGTGCTCAAAGCCCAAAGATACAGTTATGCAGGAATTCTTCAAATGGATATTTTTGACCCATTATAACTCAGTGTTGCTTCAAAGCAACATCAAAAATTTTTACATTTTCAGCTCTATTTAGGAAATTGTAGTGATGAAATACTTAATTGCCACGGTAATTATGATTGAGCGAAAAATTTTCAATTTTTAAAAATGAAAAATATTGAAATTTGATTTCTCCCAGAAGCAGCTCTGGGTTAGAAAGGGTGAAGCAGGATTACGGGATGGGAGTCGGGAATAAATGGAATCGGGAGTTGTCAAAGTCACTATTGGTCCTCCATCTCTGTGCAAAACGTCAGCACCCCAACTCTTCTGAAAGTGGTTGGGAATTGGGGTTCGTCAGTGACTCTGACCAGAGGATCTATCAGTGATGCGAGCAGTTGAATATGTTATGGTCATGTTTAAGTAGTTACAGCACTCAGAATGTCTTGTAGCTTCAAAAAAATGTCACAATCAGACTGTGGCTGCATTATTTGTGGCACGTGTAATCAATTTGTGTGCTTTCTTTCCTCATCCAGCAACTGTTTAACCCACAAAGTACCATGAAAGTATACCTAATCCCCTTACTACAAAAATATGATTTACCTGTTCCTCTCAAATTTGTTATATGTATTCACTATTTCTCGAAATAGAGGTTACCTTAAATTTTTTTGTGTTAATTATGCAGCTATGAAAGTGAAAGAGTGCTGTGGGTTTCCTCCAATTTGTATAATTATATTAGCTCTATTAAATTTTGGATAGGAATTGTCTGACATTTGGAGAGAGCTTGATAACAGTGTGGAGGCATTTGTTTTTTAATGCTTTCTCACACATTTTAAAGATGTTTATTTGGCTATTCATGGTTGTGTGCTATTTTTATCACTCGTTAATCTTTCATCCCACTTGTCATGTTTTGTTAGATTCAGAACTACTTTGTGGCTGCAGGGATGAAAACAGTTGGTATAGCTGCTGCAGGAGGTGTGGGCAAAGTGACCGCGGATTGGATTGTGAATGGCTATTCCGAGATTGACATGTATGAGCTGGATATCAGGAGATTCTTAGGACTTCACAACAACAGAAAATTCCTCAGGGATAGGGCAAGAGAAGTTCCAGGTTTGGCAGTTATTTTTTTTTAATTCAGTAGGTAGTTTGCTGTTATGGAGAATTTATGGCTGTACACACAAGGTACTTTCAAAGATTTATTGCATATTTTGTATGGTATATGATTTCAAAAGGTCTCCATATAATTTTTGCCTTGATAATTTTTACTTAAACCTTTAATTTGCCTTGTTTTTGTATGATTAATATTGATGCCTGAACACCCAGCCATTGGTTCTTTGCATTATGGCATCAACTTACACTCAACGTAAATGATAAGTTTATACTTCATTTTTGTTGAAATGATCTTCTCATCATTGCAAATTTGATGTTGGAGAAGGTATGGAGTTCAAATCCCTATGAGTTGAAAAAAAATCCATTTTCCTTTTGGACTGACTGGGATGCTTACAGAAACGTCTTCTGAACAAAACTACACTCCCTTGGTCTTTTTGCATTTTGTCTTTGGTAAAGTACTTTCTTCATCTATTGGGAATTTTTTGAGATAATTATTCACTAACTCCAAAAAGATTTTATCAAATAGTGTAAACTAACAACTGAGAGTCGCTAGTTATCAAACAAAAAAATAAACCAAGAAATGCCAAAGCAAGCTATGTACACATTGTGTGTGTGAGCTTGCGTCACAAATAAAAAAACTCTGAGGTAGTGTGTTTCTCCGCTATTGCAATTTTGGAAATGTTAAAAATAAATTATATTATGCATGTATCCTACTGGCATAATATTTGATATTTAGCATTTTCGGCTGCTAAAATACTATGTGACATGGTTTCCCAAAAGATAGCAAATTCTCTTATGCTCAAAGTTCTGAGGCACCCTACATCATGCCTTTCATTGTGGAAGTATCCTGAAACAAAGGTGACCAAATTCCATAATTGTAGCATGATACTAATAGTATCAATGAGTTTTATTGTACATTTTCCTAAAATGCGTGGACTTAACATGCATCCAGTGTGTTAAAATAACATAGCCCCACCAGATTACATGTAAGTCTATTCAGTTTCTATGTTCATATTTTGGTGATAGCAATTAGGATTTTTTGTGATATTATGGAATAATTTGATTTTATTTACATCTGGAAATTCTTTAAAATAATACCTGTATCAAATCAACAAATTTTGGAACAGAAAGGCCTGAGAATCTGGGATTTTATTATCGTAAAGGTTTTCAATTACATTTACAGTTTTCATTTCCTACGTATGAATACCATATCAGTGACCAAGGTTTTTTCTATTACAAGTACGCTAGTACATATGTACATCCTTGTTTCTTCTTCCTGGTTAAGAGTTTTATTCCATTGTACATTTATAACTCATTGCAGGAATCCATTATCGCATTGCATATCCATTTTGGGAATTCAAAACTGGCAGGAACTTGAGGATGTCTCCAATTTACCCTAACTTGAAGGAAGCTGGAGCCGTATTTGGCCAAGTCATGGGCTATGAAAGACCAAGCTGGTTTGATCTTAGTGAAGGTGATTTGATGCGCAAATTATCTCAAATGTCTTTATTTTTCTATTCCCAGTGCATCGTGAATCTGAATCATTTCACTAAGTTCATTATTCTCAACTCGATGTTACTCAGGCACAATATTGGTCAAGTTTACTGGAATGGGATTCTTTTGATACTACCACAAAAGATCTTGTGGCTTAATGTGTTACCATTGTTTTGTTTTTAGAAACCTTTATTGTTATACAAATATCCAGAGTGGAGAGAAATTGTGTCATGAAATTTAAATCGTGGATAGGTGATGGCAGTGAGAGCCAAAATTACGAATGATGATTTGGTTCAAAATGCACCATTTTTAAACTACAGAAACTTTTACGCACACACTACGATTGGCTGGAAGTGTTGCTGGATTCTCTGGAAAACTCCTTATTTCAACTGTGCACTTTGCCTGCCAGAGATTTCAATGTGTCAGAGGCATCTGGCAAAAGGGCAAACTCCTGGCCAATCGGAGCGCTTGGCTAGAGTTTCTGGAGTGGTTCCTATTATATGTAGTCTCATGTATACTCCTTCAAACGCTATGTTCTTATGAGTATTCTTAACGGTATAGCCCACTACAGGCACCATAGCATCTTAAACCAAAATGTCGGACACCCAGTTGATGACGGTACTTCCTATATCTTGAACTTAAGGTTTACTTTGTGTGCCTGACATTTTTGTCGTAATTTGAATGAAAATGTATGATATTCAACTGCTGGCAAAGATATGTCAGTGTTGAGAAGATAAAACATGTGATGCAATGAAATAAATTTAAGGTGGTGTGTGAAGAATACCCCATGTGAGTAACGTAGGATTAAAAGCACGAAATAAAGCCATTTGTATAAAACTGAGCTGTGATCATTCATTTTGATTGAATCATAATTCTTGAATTATAATATTACAAATAGACTTTTATATTTGGTCTCATATGACTTGATTATATGGTCATTTTTGGAATCTTTTTTCTCCAGATGAAGTAGATGAAGTCGATGGGACGAGACCGTACAGGATAGCTTACACAAATACATTTAGTAAGCCTCCTTGGTTTGATATCGTGAAAGAGGAGTATTCAGCATGCCGTGAGGCAGTTGGGCTCAGTGATTACTCTTCATTCACCAAATTTGATCTCTGGGTAAGTGAACTTGATTATGGGAAGGACTGATACCAACGAGTGTTCCTCAAGCCAGCTTAAGCATTCCAAATATGTGTGTCTTTATGCTTCAGTTGATGTTTGAGCCTGCCAATTTGATGTATTTTGTGTGGAACCTTCATTACACATGTTTCCTATTTTTGTAATTGCAGTCACGTGGAACTGAAGTTGTGGATAGCTTGCAGTACCTCTGCTCCAATGATGTTGATATTCCCATTGGTGGCATCATACACACTGGGATGCAGAATAAATTGGGTGGCTATGAAAATGATTGCAGTCTGGCCAGGGTTGCTGAAAATCAGTAAGTTCAATTATTTGTATGTATTCTCCCTCTCCTCAATGTACAAAGTTTGATCTTTGGCAAAAAGTTGTCCAATGTGAGGAAGCTGCCCCCAAAGTTATTGGCTTGATTAAAAAATCTGAGGAAGTCAAGAGAGCTTCTTGAGACGTCACGATGGTCATATTGAATGGCTAACTTTTTCCTGATGCGGTTGTGTTGAAATGCCCGGAATATTCTAGGTTTTTCATCGATAGTCTTTTATTTATTTAGTCCAAAAACAGCATGAGGCCAATTACAGAGGACTACAATAACAGGAGAAATAATTACATAACATTAAGCAACGTAACCAACAAAAACAAAAAAATATTCAACATTATTTACAAATAATAACAAAGAATAGTCATCGGGTGGTGCGAGGAATAGGGGGAAAATTACGATAGTAATGGTGCAAGTTGGGTGTGGGATGAAAAAAAGGATCAAAATTTGGAACACATTTGGCATATGAGTTAATGGAAGAAGGAAGTCTGAATAGAAAAGAACGTTTAGAAACAGAAAGGCGGGGGGTGAAACAATGAAATAGGTCACTCGACCTCGTCGTGCGCGAAGGAACACGAAGTGGAAAAAAAGAAAGAATGTCTGATGATCTGTATTTGAATTTTTTTGACCTTTTTGTTGCTTTAATTAAAAACGAGCGTGATGCGCCCGCTCCCAGCGGGCTTCCCCCGCTCTTTTCAATGCAATTCCACAGAGGGATAGGCACGTTTCTAATTTTAAAATGTAGAAAAAAAAGGCAGGGTCTTATGTACAAATTTAATTGGAATGTTCATGTACAAATTGAGGTCAGAGGACCTCTTTAAATGCAACATTGGAAGTAATTACACTATCCTCTGTTAAACACACATGATGACTCACACTTACGTATCAACAGGAGACTTGAATGTGGAATCAGCCGCATTTTGATAAAAGTTATTTAAAGAATGCGAGATATTGTTGCAAATGAACAAATGTATCAGTTTGTGCACCGTTAACGTCAGGAATATTTTCAACTTTTTGTTTTTTTTTAAATTATTTAAAAACCAATTTTAGGAAAAAATAGCAATATTGAGGAAGTATGGTATGCCGTCGCATGTTCTCTGATAAATTCTGTGCATTTTGGTACCTCATTTGTGGAGTTTGGCTGCGTTTAAGTTGAGGAAAAGGTATCTATACATTAGAAATAATATGGAAGATTTATTGTATATGTGGCAAGAATATTTGAAAAACTGTTATGTGATGTTTTTATTTTTCATCATAAACATTATTCCCACCAAAATTCTAATGTTTGAAATGAAGAGGCCTGATAATTACGATATCAAGTAATTCTATTATCTACTCAAATTCAAATATTTCATAATTAATGCTGTATTTTAGTCTTGTGCAGATTAGATAAGTTGATCTTTCCATAGCTTTTTCATCCACCTCATTGGAAATCGCACATTGAGGGTAGTTTCACCGATATCCAACCAGGATTATCAGTGGAAAGAAAATAAATTCCGTGAAGTCATGAGGCCTTCATGCATAGGGATTTGTACAGGTGGTGATGTTGGTCACTTAAACACTCTAAATGATTAAGTAATATATAATATTTCAAATAAATATGATGAACCATAATTAGAAAAATCAATTGACAACCAAAGCCTAATTCCCTTCAGTGGCATTGGTGACCCACCACCTTTGTCATAGCAGGCTCCAGTCCTTTCAAACGATTCCAGACACCACCTCACGGAAAGTCTGCCTAAGCCCACACGTATGAGTGCCATGAAGAATACACAGTTTCACTTTTCCCTGTTGGTCGAGCTTGAATGTGGAGTCATGAATCGTTTTGATTAGCATTTGATGATGCAGTGGTCGTTTAAAAAGAAAGACACTAGTGCCAAAGGCTGTTAAAACAAACTCTAAAGGCAGCACTCTGACCTGAGAATGCTGGCTGGAATATGTGTGAACAACATGTCGTCAATGAATAGGTGTGTGCTGAAAGTGAAAACCCAGAATTTATGGACATGTCACCTCCTCATTATTCATATAAATTGAGCTAAATGAAGTCTGATAATATATGGGTACATATTTGCTATCAAAAAGTAGCATGGATATGGGCCATGGATACTTAACTCTTTCATTATATTTTAATTTACTCTGTGCATATATTTTTTTCATATTTAATCAATTGCCATGAATAGCATATTTATTTTTACTCTAGATAAATAGGTGATATTATTGTAATTTAAGGGATATTTTGCTCTTTCCTGTATAATTTCATTTTACTAAGCAATATCTGAGTGAGCAATCTCATTTTTCCTCTCAACATTAACGGACGGTAATTTATACTTGGTGGGACTTAGTATGTTCACGCCTTTCCCTCTATTATTTTTCTTCTATTTCTCGTCTCTTTGTGAACGGCTGGTGTCTGAACACCCCCTGCCCACTGAGGTGGCTTCCATTGCCAGTATATTGATGTAGATGTAAATCTAGCTGGTAAATCTTGCATATGGTCACCTCATCACCATCTCTTGATGTCACATGGTGCAGTAAAACCTCTTTATATTGCAATGGAAGGCAGGGGTGCAGCTAGGAATTAAGACTGGGGGGGGGGGCTTTAGGTGCAACTAATACTGGGGTGTGTAGGGGTATGGAATACCCACCAGGATAAGTGGTAGGTGCGAGATTTATGAATAGCTCAAAATAGATAAATGGTTCAAAATGGTCAGTTTTACAGCTTTCTGAGAGATATTTTATTAATCCTTACACTATTCTATTAATAATATCAATCCAATTAAGGAAATTGGATTAAACTAAAAATTTCTCTGAGCTCTGGGGGGAGGGTTTTAACCCCCAATACCCCACCCTCGCTGCGCCACTGATGGAAGGGACCAAAATTTGGGCAATTGGATGTATGGAGGTTCACTAAAGAGAGGTGATAGGCACCACTTTTTCATATCAATTGGAAATAAAAGGCACTACTGTCTTTTAAACCATCGTATTTACGTGTTTAAACATATATGCATTCATTGGTGAACATCTATTTGCAATTTAATGATTCCACAAGGGAAAAAGTGACTTGCTCAATTGGTCTTTGTAATAATTTGGGTTTGCTTAAATTTTTTTCAAACCCTTTTCCAAAATAATATTTTCAATCCAATTGAATACAATCACATTATCATTTTTGCGTTCCTACATGCTTAAAAATTAAACTTTCAATCATGTTCAAAGCTTCCTGAACCTCTTTTTTGGTGGAAACTTTAACTGATTCCTTATTACAAATTTCTTCCTCAACATGCATTTCTTTCGGTAACTCACAATCTGCCCTGCCCTTGTTAATGGCTCGGAAGATTGCTAATTTTGTGCTAATGTCAAGCAGCCACCTTCTTTTATGTACCAAATTCTCCATCGGCCTATAATTAATATAGCAATTTTTGTATGTTTTCATATTTCATGACAGAGAATTGAAAATACTATAAACATCCTGTAGAAAATTGATTTATCATTTTTATAAGATATGACATGTTAAAGTTTATAAAAAGTAAATGAAAAAGTAAGCGAAAATTAGGCGATTCATTGAGCGTGCTTTTGACACTTTTGTCCAATTCCCTCTTCCAAACTACAATGCATATATATGTATGTATGTATTCCTATAGGCATCCAATAAAAAAAATCTGTAGAGGGCACACCCAAATGCTGGGTCTGCTAAACGACGTGATTTTCTGGTGAGAATGTTGGGCAAACTGCGAGGGTAAATATTTCATTGCTCTACCGTGTATCGGCTACTTAATTGTCTCCTGCACTTAACATTGTAGTGCGTGGATTGATGTTCAGAATTGCTAGAAATTGACATACTGGACTCCCAATGGAAGAGTCAGATTTCGCAGCCTGAATGCACAGGCAAGACATGACTTTCTCTAAGTGCAATAAATTGTGAACTACGGTCGTTCACGCAAGCATCGAAAAAATTACCAAGGTGACACTAAGGAAGTGCTACACAGGGAAACATGGGAATAAAATAATTTTCAAACTGAATTTGTTTTATTTCAAGTCGCAGTATATTCGTGAAATATTTTCATTTTAGAAGCAGAAGTGGCAATGCGGTTAAAAGCCGACTCGGGGGTGTCTCCTTTGTATGATAAGTGGAGGTATTACAAGATAATGAGGTTCACTACGTAAATGTTTGCTGATAAATTTACATGTACTAAATATTACAGGACCGTAGGGGTGATACTGAGTATGGAGGTTTACAATATAAAGAGGTTCACTACTTAGAAGTTTTACTGCACCTATGTACTATGAATTTAAGCAGTGCCCATATTTCGGACCCTCCGACTGTTATATCAAGGCTTTGCTGTGTGTGATAGATCACTGTTGTATTTTCTTTTTGATCTATTTCAGTTACATGCTGATAGCACCAACAATCCAGCAGACTAGGTGTAAAGTATGGATCCAGAAGCATTTGCCGTCGGATGGGTCTGTTGTTCTCTCTGACGTCACTTCAATGTACACAGCCATTTGCATCATGGGACCTTTAACGCGTGCTCTTCTCTCTGAACTTGCTGATGTTGATCTCAATCCCAAATATTTTCCATTCTTCACCTTCAAGGTATGCTTATTTTATTGAACATTCTTGTAGTAAAAACTGATTCACTGGCCTACAATTCCTCACAGGAAAAATCATTTGCCTTGACAGGGATTTAGACCCACATTCTTGTCAAGTCTGATGCCTTTTAAACTAACTAAGCATCTTCTTCCTAGTTAGTGTTTTTATAACTTTTGAGGACACTGTCATGAACAACTGTTGTGAATTGGAGAGATCTGGGTTTGAATGCCACTCTTGGTGAATGATTTTTGAGAATTTCGCTCTTTTTGTGCTCTTTTGAGGTTGACTCTGTAAAGCTCTGCCACTGACTTGACTGTGCTCTTCCCTTGAATAATTATATCACAGTATGTAATTGAAAATTTTTGGCCTAATTAACCATGTTCTCAACCAAATCTGTCAATTATTGGGGTATATCTACAAGGAAACATCTTCTAAAGATGACTGAAAGGTTACAGTTCTTGCTCAGAATTATCTTCAGTGTGTGACCGTGTATATTTATTGTGTGTTATATAATTAGAAGAGGTTAAATGCTATGCTATCATAGTATCATCTATATAGAATGAAATAAGATGTGATTATTTTCTAGGATTCAAGTTTATGAATTGTTGTCCGCAATATAAATGCTCTTCTTAAGCCATTGAATGTCTTGATGTCTTTTGTACTTTTGAAGGTTTATAGTAGAGATGGGTGGAATAGCAGATTTCTCGAATTCGAATATCGAATTCGAATATTAAATCATTGCTCGAATATTCGAATACCTCGAATTTTGAATACCTCGAATACTAAATGATGAATGCTGGTATGTTTGACTCGGTTGCCTATGCAGCAGGAAACACAAGATTTTGGGGAGTAATTTTGATTTCCTTTAAAAGATTCGAACAGGAATTTAGCTGATTAATGAATATTTTAATTTTATGGAAACAATTGGGCATATCTAATTATCTCATAATTAATTCAACTAACATCGCTTTACCCTCACTCCTGCTGTCAAGTGCTAGCTGACAATCTGAGGCATTTTGCAAAATACAAGCTCTTTTCCACCGGATTTTCTTCAATTATTTTGTTAGTTTTTTTTTGTTAGTTATTATTATTAGTCCATCTTTGGGAGTTCTCACGAGATAAGAAGATGAATTGGAATTGCTATCAGGGAGAAACCAAATATGCTGAGAAAATATCCCTTTGTCTGGGACTGTAACAATAAAGATTTATAGCACCACTCATAAATTGTAACTTGATATATGTTTTCGGAAAAAAATACGGCATCAACTCCCGAGAAGCTCTGCTGCTCATATCGAGTTTCGCCAGAATGCTAAGTCTCCGTCGTATTTTGACATTTATTTCTTTGCGTAAAATGCTTAAATAAACTCAGAAATACGTCGTGTTTGGTCTCATTCTTTTTGAAATTACGCGCACATTACTAATATTTCAATTCAATAAAGGTGTAACATCAATTGACGAAAGTCATTCTTAGACACCTTTTGTGCTAATAGATGACTCGTGCAGCGGTTGACCTCCACAGAAATGGGGAACTTCCAAGCTGGTAGGAAAAAAAGGTCAGTGGGGGAGAAAAGGGAGGGCCCGAAAGACGTTTCTATTGTTCTCGTGTAACTTGGTATTTTTTCGAAGCTAAGGTCTTCGTAATATGATCCCTGCGCGAGCTGTGACCTTTTTTTTTTTCGAAGAAGAGGAAAGCCTCAGAGGGGGGGGTAGTGCTGAATGGAGAGGGATACCGGATCTTGGGAAATGCGCTAATGTAAGTATCCCACGTTACTCACACAGCTGTTGACCTCCAGAAATGGGGAACTTCGAAGCAGGTAGCCAGAAAAAGGTCAGTGGGTGAGAAAAGGGGGGGAGGGCGTGAAACACGTTTTTATTGTTCTCGTAACTCGGTATTTTTTTCGAAGCAGGGGTCTTCGTAATGCGATCCCTGCGCGATCTGGGGCCTTTTGTTTGATTTCCGAGAAGAGGAAAGCGTCAGAGTGGGTGAGGCAAGCGCTGAATGGAGGGGGATAGCGGATCGTGGGAAATGCCCTAAGGTTGCTATCCCACGGCACTGAGGTTCTCCTGGTGGGGGGAATCGGGGATTTTCGGATTTTTTCACCCGACCATTTTCGGTTCCCCTCGTCGAACTCTTTTCTCCGCTAAAATCCACGAATTTGATGTAATTCGTCAACTTGCGTAAAATGGCGCAGCGAGCACTAAACGACTAGAGTTCTCTTCATTTTTCCGAGTCAACTACCAACGACGTGCGTGCGACAGTGTATGACGCGAAATTCAAAGTATTCGAGGTATTCGAGGCGGTACTTTTCGCATAACTATTCGAAACCTCGAATATCGAATACTTTCTAATATTCGAGGTATTCGAGTATTCGCGGATACTATTCGCACATCTCTAGTTTATAGTGATCACAGCCCCATCCATGTACATCAAAACACACATAAAAGGAGCGACCCACTATTTTAATAGAGAAATACAGAGGTTCCCATTGAGTATACAACTTACAAGGTAATGACATCACAGTATAGGTACCTTATGAATGTTCACCTCATGGGTCTATTTGGATTCAGAAAGTCAATTGAAAAGTATGCACTGATATTCCACTTATCGCCGTGACTTTGGAATGAAAGAGTTTATTGTTGGGTCATGTTTAATTATGAATTATCAATCATAATCATATTAAGTACATCCTTGGTTGTGAAATAAAGCATATTAAAATATGCATGTTAACCTAATTAACTTTGAAACTTAACCACTCGTCAGCCCTGGAGAAGAAGTAGCCCTCAAATCACTGAACATAGGTACTGTATTTATTGAAGGATCGGGCCTGAAGCCAGTAATTTACTTTGGAGAGGGCTTCAGTGGAATGTTGGTTGCCTACGCTGGTAATTTATTACCTGCACCCATGCATCGGAAAATTTAAAATCAAGCTTTAACTTTTGTGTGCACAGTGCTGAAATTAAAAGTCTTCATTGATTTCGTGATAACTGCTTAAGCTAGGACTTGTTCCGTATAGGCATTATTTTACGAAATCCTCTTTATTCTTTGGAAAATTTTAAAAGTTTGGGCTCTGGCAGAAGTTTTCAATATTTTCCCATTTTGAGCTAAATTTGGATGTGAGATGAGTCCAAAACTTTTAGTGGTTGAGAGGAACTGAGGGGGTGAGTGCTACTGTGTTGGCTTATTGTCTCCTAAATATATGTATCGTGGGCAGTCACCACAAAGGGAAAACATTTTGGGGGTGAGCTGAAACCCTCCCTCTCTCTGTGTGCCCACCAAGAAAATGTTTTTAAGTTTAATTCCTTCCTTTTTTCAGTGACCGTTTATTTATGAGTTCAGGCAGTGACTTGTAGATAGTACCTTTTACATGTAAGCCAGAGAAACATTTTTTGGGGTGCCCAGAAATATTACCCATTAAATTCTTGCATGTAATATACTAAACTTACTATTATAGTTTTAAAAATTAATGCTGTTTCAATAGCTCTTTTTCTTGAAAATCAGTTGAAAAGTTTTCTCTTAGAGAACTGATTTTGTACATTGTCATTATCTTTGATTTGCACTCATTTCCTCTTTGTTCATCTATATTTTCAGAAGTTGGATGTGGGTCTTGCTAGTGGAATAAGAGTCATGAATCTCACACACACTGGTGAACTTGGATATGTGCTGTACATCCCTAATGAGGTGAGCTGATGTATGCAAAGAATTTTTATTTTTCTTTCAATCAACAGTTCATTGATTGTTATTTGTGTCTATCATTGTTAACATTAGATCAAAGAAGTTGGAGGCTTATTGAAAGGGTGATGTTGTGCACTGTGAAAACCCTCTCTACAGGCACCTCTCACAGTCTGAGGGCATATTTTTTCTTTTAAGTTGAAACAACTGTCACAGATTTTCCAACCCATCTCTGTGACTGTGTGTGACTGGTTATTGAGTGCATGTGTATCCACAAACCACTGGTTATCCTTAGCAGGCCTTTCCTGTGAAGATTCCCGGTTTTTTTGTGGAACAAGAAGCCTTAGTTTAGGAGGTCCCTACAGCCCTCACAAAGGATCTTGTTTTGATTGTTTGTTCTGAGTGAATGTGTGCGTGTTTTGGGATATTCCGGTTGAGAGGCTGGCGTTTGATCCCTGCGGTGAATCTCTCCCCTCCCCGCTCACCAACACAGGGACAATTTTCACTTGCAAGGTGGATGAGTCGTGGGAGAATTTCATACGGCCATTTGAGCATCTTCCTTTTCTACATCTTTGAGGCCATGGAGCTCAATCATTCCGTCAGCTGTTTCGCATTCCAACCCATCGTGTAAAGCTTTTTATCCTTGAGTAGAGTTATAAAAAGCCATGGGAATTAGGGTAGCAAATATTTCACACCAGCAAAGACAAATGATGCACAAAAAGAAATTGGATTGAGAGATATAATCCCCTTAGGCTATCACAGCCACTTGTTTTTGGTATCACTCTGAGTGGGAGAAAGTTTTTTCCACCACCTAACCCTGGTGACAGCCTTGATGGCTGTTGGCCTTGATAATACAGAATAGCCTCATAACCCCTCTTGCTCTAGTGATCAGTTTCTCTTTATTTGCTTTACCTAGACTCATTAATAGAAAAGTAATTGATGGACTTCATTTTTTTCTGTTAAAATTTTCATCCTTAACCCTCCCAGTGTTGAATGTACGTAGTCACATTATTATCATCAGTTTTTTGGATGGATTTTTCAGGCTTGATATTTAAAGTGAAAATACTTCTTTCAGCTGCCTTGAATCTCCACTCTCCGTGGGTAGCCTTTTAATTGTCGGGAATGAAGGAAACTATGAGAGGTACAATAACCCATTTTTTTAAATTGTTTTTCAAAGTATTCTTCGCAATAGTCAATGCACTTTTGCATTCTATGGAACCAGTTGCTATAGCATTTATTCCATTCCAAAGTTGGGGTAGCCTAAATGGCTGTTTTGTAGGCATCGACCGCTTCTTCAGACATCTGGAAGTGCTTTCCTCATAGCATATTCTTGATTCTGGGGAATGTGAAAAAATGATTGGAGCTTCAGTTCGGGCTGTTAGGAGGATGATCAAAAACTTCGAAGTTTTGCTGTTCCAAAAATGACTTTGTGACTTGAGTGGTGTGTGAACTGGCATTGTTGTGATAGAGCGTAATACATCGATTTGGGCTATCTTTCCAAAGCTCAGCAATCAATTCCAGTAAGCAAGTGGTCGTATACCATTGAGCATTAACTGTTCTTTGATTTTCAAGAGCAATTGTTGCTACATGCCCTGATTTGACTACGAACGATGCGACCATTTTCTTGGCAATGCTGCAAGAGCAAACAACTTCTGTCGGTTTGAGTTCACTTTGGAAGACCCATACTGAAGATTGGCGTTTTGATTCAGGCTTGTAACTATAGATCCATGATGCATCACCACTTATGATGAAGTTGTGAATGTGCTTTGATGGTCCTGAGCTGAATCGTTGCTGAGTATTTAGACAACATTTGACTCAAGCTGCTTTCTGTTCTTCTGTGAGGAGGTGCGTTATCCAGCAAGAAACAAATTTTTAACACCTAAATCTTTGCGTAAGATTTTTGAACTGAGGTCCCTTAGATGTTCAATGGTGCCTGAATCTCATGGTATGTAAGATGACGATCTTCCATAACCATGTTTCATACAGCATCCACGTTTTCTTGAGTGATGACGGTTTTTGGTCACCCTTCACGCAGTTTGCCACTGAGGCTAGAGGTTCTGAAACTCTGCATACGAGCGTTAAACGGTTGTCTTTGATGGTGCTTCTTTGCCAAAAGCAACAAAAAGTTCATTAACACATTCTTGCTGGTTGAGGCTTCGTCGAAAGTTATATAAAATTATTGTGGTACTGTTCATGACTTAATTCCATCTTGTACAGCGACTTGGAAATTTGACACACCACTGTTTTAAAACTATCAGGCCAATCTTAATTAAACTTTCCATGGGCAATATCCAACTCAAAAAGTTGTTTATAAACGCCATTTACAGTGGCTAGGTGATAAGAAACGTTCTATTCCCGACACTTATAAGGCTGCCATCGTGTAGGGAGCCTATCTTAGAATATGTACTTACTCACTACATATAACCAATATGAAAAAGTGAAGTTTACCTCTTATAATATCTAACTAGGGGACAGCACTCACTTAAGGGTTTCTGTATATTTGTTCTATGCTTCAATATAATGTTTTAAAACTTTCGTTAATTAATATTTATGAGTTTCTGACAAAGTAAATTAGGCTTAGGCAAGGCAATTAGATTCAAATTTGAAGCCTTCACAATGATAATCTAAGTTGACTGTTAACTTCATATTTTGTGCAAGCTTTATCATAAAGCCCCGTAATTTTAATGTTTCATAATTTTATGTTGGCTTAATCATGTTCACAAATAAATATTCCCAATGCAATTCTGCATTAATTACACTGAACGGCAAAAAATAATTTTTTCTCGAGCCCTGGTACCATTCCTGCTGATTCTTGGGTAAAATGACCTCCTGAATCCGAGTATGACATCTGTTTTCCTCCATCACCCACCATTTTTGGAGGGCAGCCCCCCCTATGATTTTCATCACTTTTGCAATAATTTGTGGGAATGAAAGGGATTATATTAACATTTACATATATTTCTTACTAGGTTTTTGACTGGTAAAAAGTTCTTAAACATGATAATTTATGATAAGGATGTAGATTTGGGGGATTAGATTCCATTAATGATTAAAAAAACGCATTAAAAATTATCAACCTTTTCTTTTTTTCGCAATTTTTTCACTTATTTTCTTCATTTTAAAGCTCCCATTTCATCTTCCCCTTCCTGAAATATCCCAGAATGATGGAAAAATATATAAACAGCTCATATTAGCTATAATAAAAATATTTAAGAGCACGGCATAGAAAAAATAATGAAAATCTGTGCCAACAGTTCAGAAGGTACTCTACCACGCTGGCGCCCTCAATACCACACGCGCATCAACAAAAAGAAAAATAACAAATGTGAAGAACGATGAATAACAAAAGCAATATGGTATTTGATTTCCCTTTATACACTGAGGTAGAAGTTTCTCATACAAAAACCAGCACTAGGCCTAATATACATACTAACATGCCCGCATTCAAATTCTCTGAAAATCTCCTCTCCTTTGGTGATATCTTCATGGAACCGTTCCCTGTGTTAATTTGAAACTGCTCCAAAATATTCTATAATAAATGTCCAGGTGCGAATTAAGGAAATGCATTTTTAGTGATATGTTACTCCCCATGGCCTAATACACTGGCAGCCATTCCTCGACATGGGCGACATAATCATCACTTCATTGTCACCCAAAAAGTTCTGACACACGTTTCAGAATCCAAGGCAAGCTCAATTTTCTTTATGATTCAGGTGTTTCATAAACCTCGAATCTTGGAAAAGTTTCCTATTTTGTGGGCCCACGAATTTCTTCCTTGGTTTTAGCCTCACTAAAACGAAGACTTTAAGTTAAAAATTTAAATTCAGCTCCTGTCTTGTAGATTGCTTTCACAAAATATTTCATCTGCCCTAGTTCAATGTGCAATGGTGGCAAGTGAACATTTTCTGTCGGATCCAGGGAAACATGAGCGACATTTTTACAACCATGTGTGAAGCTTTCTCGCAGAGGCCAGTTCCGTAAGATGTATTGTTTTTCTCAGGCGCGGTTGTTTTATTCACAAAGGAAGCAGTTCAGAAGCAGCAATTGTAGTTTGACCAAGTATTTCGTTGAATTACTGTAACAAGTGGTACAGCAAACACTTAGAGCTTAATCCTAGCCCTGACTGCCAATTTGGCAGTCAGAGTAAAATTTATGTGCAGTTTTAAGAATTAAAGAAAGAGGTTATGGTTGCGATGCTTAAGTCAATTCACCGCAAACATAGCTGAAGCGATGAGGATGATTTTTACACACGCGTAACATAATTACACATTACATCATGGTAATAATCACAACTCAAGCCCACATACGGGCATTCACTCAGAAAAAGCCGGAGTAAAACAACTTTTACTGTTTTGCATAATTTAATCTAATTTGAAAAGAGGATTCTTGTCCAGAACACCGAAAGAGTTGACTCTGCGATCATTAGAGGTATACTGAGGGAAGGTGACGACAACTTCAATATACTTACATATGTAAGAGCAGTTTCATTTAGATTATTATAAGGTGCGAGACGACGAGGGTCGCCTCGAGCGGACTTCCTCTGAGACCCAGCCATTAAGCACGTTCCTGCTGTCATCGGAAGAGTCGCCTGACAAATGATTCCTTCGGTGACTCCAGGGCGTGGGCTTGTGGCTGCTAGGGTCGGCAGTTGGTGTTGTGCAGCGAAACAAGGTGTATGGCTTGGGACTGAATAAAGGAAGTTGCTGGTGTGAGAGAATTTGGACTTGTTCCCTGTTTTGTTTCCCCCGAACCCCTTTACCGTCGGCGAAGACGACTTACATTTGGTGTCCGAAGTGGGGGATCTTTGCTAAATATTAGGGGAAGCAACTGCAAATCAAGTCACAAATAAATCAAGGATGACGGGTCAGATCAGCTTATCGGGCTGCGAGATGGACCTCCAGCAGGCGGTGGATGAGCTATCCGCGCAACTGAGGATTCTCAAGGAAGAGAACGAAGGTTTTCGGGCCCGCGCGGATAACACGAAGGGGGAAGGACAAATCACGGGGAAGTCATTCTCGATGGTATCCTCCATTGATTATTTCTCTGGCGCCGCGGGGGAGAACGTAGAGACGTTCTTCTCTCAAGTGGAGCAGGTGGCGAAACTTAGTGGTTGGAGCGACGACGACAAGTTAAGTGTGGTCACCCTACGTACCCGCAGGGGGGCACTAGAGCACCTGCGGGCGAAGGAGAGAGCAGGGGCTGTTAAAACATATGATGACGCTCTGAAGTCTCTGTTAGAAAGGTACCGGGGGGTTAAAAACCGACGGTTTTACAGAGAGATGCTTGCTGGCGTCCGCATGGCACCCAGGGAGCGGATCGAGGAATTTGCGGACCGCATTCGTGAATTGAACAGCCACACGTGGAGGGAGGAGGAAGATGCCGCAGCGGCCGCGATACGCATATCCGAAGAGGATGAAAGAGCTTTGGACGCGTTTTTAAACGGCCTGCCGGGCAGAGTGGGGGAACATACGCGTCTCGCAATGCCGGAAACCTTCGATGCAGCCGTTAATGTGGCCGTGCGTATACGCGAGGCAGAGAGGAGGGCTCATCCGGAGACGGAAGAGAGAAACGTTTTCACGATGCGTGAGGGAGTCTGTCATGCTTGTGGGCAACCCGGACACTTTGCGAGAGTGTGTGCAAACAGGGGTGGAATGCGGTGTTTTAACTGCGGTGGACAAGGACATTGGGCGAGGAATTGCCGAGTGGGGGGGCGGATGCGCGTCGGGGGGCGCGTTGAGCCGTCTTTAAACGTTTCCGGGGCCGAGCAGGCCGCCCGCCAAGGCCCCCGGTAAAAACTTTGGTTCCATGTGTGCACCGTGAAGGGGGAATGGAGGACTTAGCGGTGATTGTCACGTGTGAATATAAGAGGCGGCGTATGTTAGTGGACACTGGGGCCCAGGTGAGCCTAGTGACTAAGGAGTGCTGTGGGGGGCAAGTTCTACGTAGGTCTCGTTTTAGGATAAAGGGTCTGACGGGTAGATATATTTGGAATTATGGAGAGGTAGTGCTTCCGGTATGGTTCGGAAGCGATGTGCATAATCTTCAGGCCCAAGTAGTGGACACCTTGGGCGGGTATGAAGGCCTTATTGGTATTGACTTCCTTCGTGAAACGGGGGCCGTTATTGACGTGAAAAAGGGGGAACTCTCAATCGGGGGGTCAATAATTCCCTTGACCGAGAGAGGAAGAGCGAAATCCGGGGAATTCGCACCGCAGTCGGAGGAGGCATTTGGAAAGGGGCCGCGATGTGCGGTGACATCTGTGGGGGGATTTACGACGGGGGGCGTGGCTTCCACCGCCAGAGGGGGCGGGCCAAGAATCATGTCTTGGGAACGACCGAGGGACGCGTCGACGGCCGGCCCGGGAGGGAAGCCAGAGGTCGCCGAGAGAAATTTCGACAGCCCTCGGGCGGGAAAACCAAGGAGGAGAGTAAGGCGGCAGCGCGGAAGGAAGCGGCGGAGGGCGGGCGGAATGGCTATCCTGCCGACGGACTCTTCGGTGGGACAGGCGGAGGGGTCGAAGGGGCTGGAGGGGCCTGATTTCGTGGGTCATGAGGGACCTTGGAGCCGCCGGCCACGTGTGGATGTGCCGGTTCGACTCCCAGCGGCGGAAGTAATCCCAGCCCGTTCATCGAAGCTCGTATCCCTCCCCTTACCCGGGCGGGAGTGGACGGAGGGAGAAGAGTGCGTGCTGGAGCCGGCTCTCGAGATGGAGGAGTGTTTAGTTGCCCGGTGTTTGTGTCGGGTGGACGGGGAAGGAAGCGCGAAGGTGCGCGTGAGTAATTATGGGGAGGCGGCAGTAAATCTATGCAAGGGCACAGTGGTGGCGACAGTGAGCGATGTAGATTTTGTTCCAAATGAAAGATTCTGCGGAGATGATATTGAGGGTGCATGCGATAGGAACGTGCGCTCTGTGGAGAGTACGAGTATGTGCGAGCTTTCGGATAGTGACATTGAAGGGAAATTGACGCACCTGAATGGGGGGGAAAAAGCTGTTATGCGTCCCCTAATAGGAAGGTACAGGCATTTGTTTTCATTAACGGGAACACCCCCTGCGACCCACTTGGTAGAGCACCATATTCCTACAGGTGACGCCCGTCCCATTTATCGGAGACCCTATCGCACTCCGCATCATTTAAAGCCTTTAGTGGAGGATTTTGTGAAGGAACAGTTGGAAGGGGGAATAATATCTCCTAGTCACAGCCCTTGGGCCTCACCCGTTGTGATCGTGCCAAAGAAATCTGAGGACGGAAAGCCTAAGTACCGGTTCTGCATAGACTACCGTGCTTTAAATGCAATTACTAAACCGGATGTATACCCACTTCCAAACATTACGGAAACCTTGGACTATTTGGGGGGGTGTAGGTATTTCTCGACCCTCGATCTAACGGCGGGTTATCACCAAATTCCCATGGCCCCTGAGTCACGCGAGAAGACTGCCTTTATTGTAAATAGCGGATTATACGAATACCAACGTATGCCAATGGGACTAAGAAACGCGCCAAGTGTATTCCAACGTATGATGGACGGAGTCTTCAGGGGAATGACCCCCACAGAGTGCTTGGTGTATCTCGATGACGTTATTGTATTTGGCGGGTCGATTGAAGAGCATGCAACGCGGTTGGGACGAGTGTTTGAGAGGCTCGAGTCGGCCAGGTTGTCCTTGAAATTGACAAAATGTCACTTTGCCCTTTCTCAAGTAAGCTATCTAGGCCACATTATCAGCGGAAAGGGTATACAACCGGACCCAAGTAAGATTTCGGTGGTAATGGACTTCCCCACCCCCAAGACGGTAAAGGAGACACAATCGTTTTTAGGAATGACTAATTATTACCGTCGATTTATTAAAGATTATGCCATCCTCGCTCGCCCGCTTACAATGTTACTGAAAAAGGGAACTGCATTCGTTTGGGCTCCGGAGTGCGACGAAGCAGTGGAAGGGCTAAAACGGGCGTTGACGAGCAGCCCAGTGTTGGTATATCCAGATTTCTCCTTGCCTTTCATCATAGCGACGGATGCAAGTAATTTCGCAATAGGTGCCGTCCTATCACAGGTGGTCAATAATGAGGAGCACCCGGTCGCATTCGCATCGAGGCAATTAAAGAAACCGGAAGTGAATTATACAACGACGGAGAAGGAACTTTTGGCCATTACGTGGGCGGTGGGACACTTCCGGTGTTACATCTACGGTCGGAAATTTACCATTTTGACAGACCACGCCGCGCTCACTTGGTTTTTTGGATTAAAGGACCCCAGTAGCAGGTTAATGAGATGGACTTTGAAATTGAGCGAGTACGATTACGAAGTAATTCATAAACCTGGTAAGACCCATGCAAATGCGGATGCCTTAAGCAGGAAGATTCGCCAAGTATCCGTGGAAGAGGTTCTAAATTTCCGGAAGGAGCAGGAAAAAGATCCCGAGTGTATTGAATGGAAAGGAAGAGAGGGATTCGTGGTCGATGGGGGTATACTATGGAAGGAAACTGCAATGGGAAAAAGAGTAGTAGTGCCTCGCAGCTGCCGGGAGAAAGTGCTCCGTCAGTGCCACGACCATATACTGTCAGGACATTTAGGTGTACAGGCAACAGGAAGTAGGGTTAAAAGGGACTTTTGGTGGCCATCCTATTCGCGAGATGTCAAGAAGCATGTAAAGGGCTGCATTGCATGTAGTCAGAGGAGCCCTTATGGTAGGTGCAAGGCCCCATTACAAGCACTACCAGCAGCGAATAGGCCTTTCGAGTTTATTGCAATAGACATTGTGGGTCCCCTTCCGAAGACAGAGGAGGGTTATAGGTATATCTTGTCGATACTTGATCATTTCTCGAGGTATTTAGTGATGGTACCATTAACAGATCAGAAATCTGAATCCGTTTCAGTGGCACTAGTGAAGCAATGGATACTGAGGTTCGGAGTGCCGGAAACACTTCTTACTGATCAGGGAACTAATTTCATGTCAGAACTTTTTCGACAGGTCTGTAAGTTGTTACGAATAAATCAGTTGAGGACGTCACCCTTCCACCCAGAATGCAACGGGCGAGTGGAGAGAGTTCATAGAACTATTGCGCAGATCCTCAGTCATTATGTCAATTTAAGAAACAACGATTGGGGGCGCCATATTGACTTTGCCGTCGCGGCCTACAACTGTAGTTTTCATCGTAGCACAGGTTTCACCCCTCATGAATTGGTATTTGGACGTCAAATGATATCGCCTTTCCAATGCATCGGAGTTGGCGTATTAGAGAAAGAGCACCCCGGGGTGTCTGGATTAAGGGACAGATTAAAGGAAATGTGGGAAAAGTGTGCGAATAATGATCGCATAGCAGAAAGGAAGCGGAGAGAGGCCGTAAAGGGGAAGGGTAAGCGTTGGCAATACAAGGAAGGAGATTACGTGTTTTTAAGTAATCCTTGTATGAAGGTAGGGCAAGTGAAAAAATTTCATAAACCATGGAAGGGGCCATACCGCATATTAAAAGTGGTGTCGACATGTAACCTAATGTTGGAGCTCCCATTCCGCAACCTATTGGTACACAGGAATCGCGTTAAACCCTATTTTGGCCCCATCCCCCCTCCTAGTTTAGGAACAGCTGATCGCAGGCCAGGCAGGCCGAGGAAGGAGCGGGCATCGCCGCCCTCCCAGCCGTCCGAAGACGCCGCTGTTACTTCTGAGGCCGAATGGGAGTGCGAGGGAGTGGGCGTGGTCGCCCCGGCCGTCGGGTCCGACGATGGGTGGGACACAGCTGAGGAGGAATCATCGTGCAGCACGGAGCCTCCCTACATCCCTCCCCCCCAAGTGCATCCATTGCCGGCCGAACGTTCTCCCTACTACCTCAGATCGTCGGAGCCAAGTGTTGACCCTCCTCCCTCCCCCCTTCCTGAGTCGGCGGGAGACCCCTCAGTGTCCCCTCCGCCCCCACAGCCTTCGCCGTTTGGACGCTCCCCTTATTTCCTTCGTCCACGGGCAGCTCGACCGTCGGTGGAGGGGGTGTAATTTGGGCAGTGATGATGGAAGAGGGTGGTGGCTGGAGGAAACGTAGAACCCGAGAGCTATCGCTGTGTCTGGTTTATGTCTCTCATTTGTTTTAATTTTTGTAATTTCTTTTAATTTGGATTATTTTGGGTTTGGGACATGTACTTATTATATTCTGGATGGGTTGATTTCTTTGGTTTAATTGCTTCGGGAGTGTTAGCAACTCACTTTGGGGGGGATGTGGATGTAAGAGCAGTTTCATTTAGATTATTATAAGGTGCGAGACGACGAGGGTCGCCTCGAACGGACTTCCTCTGAGACCCAGCCATTAAGCACGTTCCTGCTGTCATCGGAAGAGTCGCCTGACAAACGATCCCTTCGGTGACTCCAGGGCGTGGGCTTGTGGCCGCTAGGGTCGGCAGTTGGTGTTGTGCAGCGAAACAAGGTGTATGGCTTGGGACTGAATAAAGGAAGTTGCTGGTGTGAGAGAATTTGGACTTGTTCCCTGCTTTGTTTCCCCCGAACCCCTTTACCGTCGGCGAAGACGACTTACACATAATTGATTTGAGAGCCTGATACTTTGTGGAACTCCATGATTAAGGAGAAAGAATAATTTTTAACTCCAATGAGAGTACAAAAATCTCAATCTTATATTATTCGTACAATTAGAAAGTATTACTTTTCCTTTTTTAGCTGCGAAAGCAAGATAATTGGCGTCCAAGCCTGAGCGGGAGAGGCACTGCGAGGGCCAGCGAAGAGAAGTGAATCTTGCGAGCTTTTGCCTCATATTTTAATTATTGTAGCTATGCTATGCAGCAAAATATTTTTATTATTACTAATGTTTCTTGTTGTTATATATTTTTATCATTCGAGGGAGGATGATGTGAAATGGAAGCTGGAATTTTTTTAAAAATACATGAAAATTCGCAAAAAAAATTCAAAATTGATAATTTTTACACAATTTTTCAGAGACTAATTTCCCAAAATCTACCTCTTTACCACAAATATTAATTTTTTAGGATTTTTCTCCCCTCAAAACCCCTAGAAAAAATTTAAATGCTAAAATAATCCTTTTAATTCCTCCAAATGACCGAAAAGTGATGAAAATTGGAGGGGGGAGCTCCCCCAAAAATGGTGGGTGATGGGAAAAAACGGAGTTCAAATTCGGATTTAGGAGGTCATTTTACAACAGAAACAGCAGGAATGGTGTCAGGGCCGATTTTCATGCCGTCCAGTGTTATCAATTCTGAACGTGAAGATACTCATTTCAGCATTCTTTAGATGCTTTTTAATAAAAATCCAATTGTAAACTTCTACTTTATTAAGTATTTAGTGTAATAATTTAATTTTTCCCCTAGTTTGCCCTGCATGTGTACGCTGGTTTAATAGAGGTGGGTAAAAAATACGGTTTGCGGCACGCTGGCTATTACGCCATGAGGGCACTGCGCATTGAGAAGTTCTATGCCTTTTGGGGCCAGGACATAGACTCATCCACAACCCCTCTGGAATGTGGCAGAGCTTTTCGCGTGAAATTCAATGTAAGTATGATTTGCTTTATGTAGTTTTATTATCAGAATTCTACTTTATCATTTTTCAGATATGCAATGGCATGTATGTACTACCATTTTCAAGAGTCATGCTATTAAGCGGTGCCACCCTTGCTCGATTTTTGATTGTACCCTGCAACCCTATCAAATTAGTACGTATGGTATATGTAAGCAAGCACCAATGCAACTATAGCCTCTGTGATAGCGAGAATTAGTCTTCAAATAAATGTGTTACATACATATTCTGTTAGCCTTTTTGGTCTCTAAATTTGATTGCTGGCATTTAATTAAAATTATTATTATTCAATGTCTTCCCTGAATAAATTACAGTATTTTATTTAAGTGGAAAATATGAGATAAGTCCCTCAGAGGGATTTTAACACTAGGAGGATGGGACTTCCACCCTACCTAGAAGGACGGCTAGGGGTCATTTGACCCCTAAAATGTATTTTGGAATAAAACTCCTAATTATCAACCAATATTCAGTTTAATCGTATTAATTGTTGAATCGGTTCATTAAAAATACTATTTAACATTATTAAATATTATTTCCATTGTCAAAAGTTAATAAAAATTATTTTAAAAAATCATGAATTAAACCATATTTAGTAGTCGACTGCAAATCTAATAATGAAAATACATACACTCAATACAAAATTTGTGTTACATGTTTTAACAATAGGCATACTGGGTTTACAAAATTTGCATTAAAATTTGTAAAAATTATGACTTAGTTGTAAATCTTAGACAGACAGTATTTTTCAGCGCTGTTTCCACAAAATATTTTTTGCGCTGAATGGGTACATAGGACGATTTATTCATCTACATCTAAATATACACACTAACCTGCAAGCTGCCTGAAAGGCAGGGGGTGTTAGGACACCAGCCATTTGCACATGAAAAGGAATTTGGAAAATGGAAAGGAAATCGGTGTGATGATTCAAGTCGATGATATTTGGCATTTTTTTCCTTTTTGTGCCCGTGGAGACATGATTGTTGGATTTGGAGACGTGTAAATAAATTGATGCATGCTATCCATCATATCTACTTCTGCATCTATTCCTGAATTCTTGTATGTTACGGTCACTTTATTAACTATTTCTTTCCCCAACGCTTGATTTGATGGCCAATCATCATCTTTGCCACAATATGGAAATTCATTTAGGCTGTATTTTCATTTCACATCTGCTGCATTTCATTGGATAGAACTGTGCATTTGCTGTTACGCCAAAGTCGCCATCGGATTCACTATCTTGGACTTCGTCGCTTCTATCACACGCAGATGTTGACGGATTGGTCAGAATGTCCTTGAACTGATGTTTCTGATTCACTTCCAGACTCATCCTCTATATTCCCTACATCTATTTGAATTGCGACGATTCTCTTCTCTTGATATATTTCTCGACTTCTTACTTTCTTCCTCAACTCGCTACTGATATGCATGCGAAAAAATCTACAAACAAAAGAGCAATATTGTAGAATCTTCTCCAGTTGCATTGGAGTTAAAGAGAGCTGGAGACCATTAGAGATTCATACAAAATGACAAAAATTTCAGAAGTAATGCTAATTGCCTTTCGAAAGGTAGGGACTCATCGGCAAACAGTATCCTGATTCGTATCTTCCAAGAACTTGCAGTAATGCTTCTTCTCCGACCTTTGTGTGGATTCCAAGGGTAGGATTTACAGTGGAATTTTACAGTCACCTAATTCCTCCGCTCTCTCAAAATGAGACAGGATTTTTCCCAGGGCGCAGCGTGCAGTTCACCCACCCCAAACCCCAACGGGGTGAGGCGGCACTAAGGCTGGACACACGGCAAAGGGGCAAGGCCGAGTGACAGTGCCGTTAGGCCAGAAAAATGAAAGAGTTATTCGTAAACCTAATGAGGCGATGATGAAAAATAATGTCTCTAAGAGCTCTGAATCTTGGCCGACGGAAAATAGCGATGGGATACGTGACGATTTTCCGGTGTGGGTAATACAATGATCATTGAACATTAAATATAACAAAATTAAAATATCATAATTGCATGAATTTATGCAAATAAAGGATTGAGAACGTTTTATTTCCCTTTGCTGCCCATAAAATATCAAAAGATTGAGTACAATAAGTCACTATGCCAAGGTTTTGTAATACAGGTAGGGGGCCTTGGGACGAAACTGGCATTGAACCCAGTACTTTCAGGTTCAAAATGAAGCAAATCATCTACCACACTAGCATCTTGCTGATTATATGATATACATAGCACAAAATAGCCCACGGGCAAGAAAAAAGTAGAAAATAGCGTGAAAACAAGTTGTGGGTCAAATAACCCCCAGCCGTCCTTCTAGGTATAACATGTGATAAAAATTTAAAACAAAACATTATAGTAGAATTTTCACTTATTTATTAAAATATTGACTAAAATGAATCAAGTGAAAAAGTTTCAAAATTTAAAAAAATATTTTAATAAGAGAAAAATAAATTTGAATTCTGAAAATGGGTCAAATTACCCCTGTCGTCCTTCTTGTGTTAAAAATTTTGTAATTTGGATGTTTTTGAATGATCTTACTACCTCTTTCTGAGAGCTGGAAATCACAAGTCAGACTTTGCAGCTAATATATACCATGTGTTTAATAACATGTCACAGTTAACACGAAAATATAACATTGGTGGCATTGGTCAGCTAATCTGGAACTGCAGCTCATTTCATGAAATATTTCAAGTGTGGTTTATTGGACATTGGAAAATCCTTACTGATATGATGATGATAATAATTTATTTTCCCAGAGGAAATGATACATCATGATACAATCATAATAAAAGTATATGTATGGGGCACACCAAAAAGAAAACAATTTCATTAAAGAAATGTTAAAATTCACAGTACAGATACTAAATCAAAAATGATTTGGCTCTGCTTCAATACACTCACCTTTCCATTCTTTTTATCTGCAATTAACATGTTTTTTTTAATTTTTGGCCTTCCCTCTATTACAATCCGCAGAAAGACATTGATTTCATTGGCAAGGAAGCCCTGATGAAGCAGAGGGAAGAAGGTGTGAAGCGAATGTACATCCAACTCATTCTGGAGGATGACTACGACCATGAAGTAGACGTGTGGCCATCTGGCAGGGAGACTATTTATCGCGATGGCAAGTACGTGGGAGTCACCACCACCACTGGTTTTGGATTCACCCTAGGTCGACAGGTAAGCTCTCCCTCTATTCTTTTCGGTTTAAGAGAATACTTCACTCATAGCCTGACCAGTCTTTTTTCTTTGCTCATTGAGTCATTGATAATGAAAATATATGCTGTATATATTGATACTTTTAGGGTAAACATAGTTTATGTTTGTCCATATCTCAAATATAAAAATTGCACCGCGGGATAAATGCTAAGGTCAAATTTTTGTACTTAAGATGCAGGGTTGACAAAAATCAACTCCTTGTATTCTGGATTGTCAAAATGAGCATAGTACATATAGCATCATTTTTAAGTAAAAGCCACGAAAGAGAAAATTGGGTGAAAATTGCACCCTCTCTCTCGCTTTTCATTTAGCCTTCATATCAGTGAGAACACTCGATAATGTAATGGTTGACGCCATCACATCGTGTGCTCCCTTGCTGGATTTTTTTTCCCACCTTCCATTGACCCGACCATCCCCTCACCCCACCCCTTGTAAGCTCGGCCGATGGAGGAGGGTGAGACAGTGTGCATGAGAGTCAGCGAGGTAAATGAATGCAGCATCTAGGCTCATGGAGTGAATGTGGAACAACCAAGAAGTGAAGTGAGACATTGGATTTTTGACCACCCCTTACATTTCCTCCCCACATTGACCCCCGTCAGCAGAGGAGTATGTATAAAGGCAGCAATGCCAAGAAGGATGGATTGACTGGCAAAAATGGTTCACGGGCAGGGCTTATGCCCGTCGAGACCGTATATGTCTGAATATAGTCTCCCCCTTTTTTCCGAAAATGCCCAAAGTAAAAGTAGAGGGGTGGGGACAATATTCAAACGCATTTTTTTAACTTTTCCTGAAACTGAAGCCTCAAAATTAGGAAGGGGGGGGACTATATTCAGAGGGGGATTATATTCGGAGAAATATGGTACTCATTGTTGCATCAAAGTGAAAGTTGTTCAACTTTTCTTGATACGTTTGTTCACATCATATTCATTTGCCTGTTTATACATATGTAGCCAGAATGGTGTACAGATTTTGGGAGAGGGGAGCCCCAAAAATAGGGAGCATGGTATTGGGGGCTATAGGCATTGGAGCCCTGACATTCAAGTATTTTCTTTTTTGTGTGAGTGGAATGAATTTCAAATTCCTGGAAGCCCCTAACTGAGTAGCGCTTCACACCCTCAGGCACAATTTGGTCGGTTCTCCGTGTGAAACGTAAGACTTGAAAGCATCATCTTCAACTTCGTGCAATAATGCATGTGAAAATTTATGGAACTGACTAGTGAATGAAATTCAATATTTGGCTTACTTTTTAATTAACATTAAAACTTGTTTCTTTAATGTCGAGGAACATTCATAAAATACATATGTATGACTGTTTTATAAAAAAATAAGCAAGAAATGTTTTCTTAATAAATACTATAAATAATGTTAACAATTTTTATTTACAGATTTGCTTGGGATTTATTCAGAACTTTGATGACAATGGGATTCCACAGGAAGTTACAAATGACTATGTGATGTCAGGTGATTATGAAGTCGACATTGCTGGTATACGATATTCTGCCAAAGTGAACCTCCACTCCCCGAATCTTCCCACCAAGTATCCAGAATTAGAAAAGGGCCGATACATGGCCACCCGGGAAGATACGCAAAGGCAAGCGCAAGCTAACGTCAGGTAAAACTCGAGGCTGTCTCAGAGTGCTAAGACACCGAGGGGTGTGTGTCAATGAGTGGAAGCTCTGATCCATTTTTTGACTCATCACCCATTTAAATGTATATACAATTGTTTAAATGGATTTTTGATTTAACTTTAGTAGAACTTGTACAGAATGTTTTTAATGTATATTATTAAAATTCATTTTAATATGCATATTCCTAATTCTCTTTTGATAATGTATTCTAGTCTTTAAGGTGCCTTCTCAAAAATGTCCATGCCCTTAAAAATTACTATGTCTGCTCTCTAATAAAATGATTATGAATAGCATCTACTGAGTTAATTGAAAAGGAAACAAGTTTAGCTTCACCCCTAGGTACATACATATTTAATTCTTTATTCAAGACTAAAACAGATTTTTGTTTGCATTTTAATCTTATTTGCCTTAATTCATTAGTCTAGAGGCCTTCCCTGAGCTTTTTCCTTGGGAATAATTTTTTTTGTAATACTTACCCTTAACGTAGAATATGGATAGTCAATTCATCAATGTTTTTATATGTTTTTCATTCTAGTCCCGCTAGACTTGCTCACTTGGTTTCCGCCGCATTGTTTAACGTGTAATGATGACAGTTATGCTGGAAATTCGTTAGCATCTTCAGGGCAGAAGTGGAGATTGTTGGAACAATCAGTTGTGAAGTTACTCTTGTTATAAGGCCAAGAAGCGGTGGAACAGAAGAATTGAACCAATTCATCTCTAATGTTATGAATTAGAGTGCTCACCTATATTCTCTTCAAGAGTCTTAGTGACTGAAAGGTGGGCCTAAACTTTTTTTATTCTTTCTTCTCTGGTAATAATTTCTGGTTACACTTGCAGCAGTTTTCTCAAGTTCTCTATTTAGTTTTTCTTAGCTAAATAGCTGTATTTCCTTCTTTCCTCTTAAATAGTGGATAGGATTGCTTGTGCTGTAAAGTCCTCATGCTACTTCACATATTTAAGTTGAAGTCTTAACTCCTTTAAATATCTTTTCCCCTCTGCCATTCCTTTAAATATAATCATGGTATTGTGCTTTTGAAGGGCACTCACTAGTATTTGCTTTCTTTTCTTCATAGTCCTCAATTTCTATTATTTTCCTGTAAATTTCCCTGTTCCGGGATGCAATAATGGGGGGAGGAGATACTAGCCCCTCCGAAGAATTAAGATGATGCATACCTCCCAGTCGACTTTGTGTTTTTGGTGGTTATACATAGCTCACTTAAAACTCATGCTTTCATCTTGAAATTTATGGGCTAGATGAAATAGCCTTGTCTCAAACAGCTAGTTTTGCCTCTTGTTTTTTTCTTCACTGTAAACTTGTCATATTTGAGAAACAGGCCAATGCTTACACAGGTCAACTAATCCTGAAAGTGTCAAGGTGATTGCATAAATTTTAAAATGAGTGGATGTCACAGAGAAAAATATGACCGGTCGAGATGGTATCACTTTTCCTCTCAATAGATTGAGACTCACTTCTTAGTGGGTGCTGGTGAATTGGCAACTGTTCCTCCATCCCTAGTGACTATGTATATGTATGAATTTTTTAAGGCTGGTTAAAGTTGTATGTGGGGGAGATCAATCTCCTTCCCTTTTCGCCACTTTGCTGGCTTATGAAGATTTACCCCTCGTCCTTCCAAGATTGTTACACCTTGTCACCATTTCTTATTTTATCTTCCCAACTGATTTTTTTGAATGAAAGGAAAGGTCAATTTCACAGCTCATATTTTTTGGGACAATTTAATCGAAGAAAAATAGTAAAATCTTTATTTGCCCGGAGATCTGATGAATTGATATGAAAAGATATAGGGCACTTCATATTCATACAAACGTACGTATATGGAACACAATGGAATGCTTTAACAGTCACTATCACTGAGGTATTCATCAATGGAATAGAACAGGTTACTTTGATAGTATGTACCTTTTCAGTTCTGACTCAGGAGCATTGATTTCTTTTATTCACATTAGTAATTTATTGAAATATTTTATGCCTATTTCTTTGGGTCCCATTTTAGCAACTCTTTTACTTACATAATGGATATTATTTTTTTACGTTGTTCGGTGTTAGTGGAGTTTACTGTTTACATAAAAATTAACACTGTTATTCTTCACATAAAATGCATGATGGACTCCCAATTTCAGGCACCTTGTTGGAAATAAGCTCCTTGAGGGGTGCTTTTATTATTATTATTCTAAGGGCGGTTTTTTTTTAAATGTATAAATATTTTCGTCACCACCTAGTTTTATTCATCAATGTCATCATTATTCTTTCATTTTCTTTCGTTCAACGTCTTCTCCATCGCCCTTCCACTCTCCGAGGGGAAGGGCCATGCCGGGAGGGTAGGTCTGCCGAAGGGGCTGGTTACCGCAACCTTGGACCCTATCCCTCTGAACATGAGGCCCCCGAGGGGTGCTATGTAGGTACCTAAGTGGGTTACATATACTGATATTACAGCTATGAATTTCATTTAAATAGAGCGGAAAGTTTAAGTCATCATTCATTATTGTTGAAAATTACGAAATGAAACTACACAATGCTTTTGAAAAATAGTGTCAAAGGAGAGGAGCCCCTGGACTAGCTGTCTCCTCAGCAGATATATCGTTGGTGGTCATCATAAGGGAAAAAAGTTTCTGAGGGGCTGAAGCCCCCTCTAGCTTCATGACTGCCACCTCCATAAGTTTTGATGGCATTGAGCAAAGTCACTTGACAGGAGGACACTTCTTCCCCCAATCCCACATAATCACGGTCTGACCTCTCTTGCAAAGATGTTTGGAAGTTATATTATATTTCTGAGGAATAAGACCATAACGAGTCTTTTAAGTTTCTTCTTTCAAATACCTAGTGATGGTCAAATTTCCATTCATTTGGTTCAAGAGCATTCAGTCTAAATTCCAAATCCCTGTCCAATCTCCGAAGAACTGTAACCTCCTGAGGTATGGGTGAAGATTTCTTGGGTGCTCCACCAGATGAGTCCGTAAGGCATGGCAGAGTTTGTCATGGAAACATCAACCATGCCTTACCAATTCATCTCGTGGTGTACCTGAGAAAACTTCACCCGTAATATATGCAAGAAATGCTGTGTATTTCGTTATCCTGGTGTATTTTCGATACTTTCTGAGATGATCCTCGTCTTCCAACCTGATTTTTCATTGATTTTCGGTGATCAAATCACTGAAATTGGGTGTTGGTGATTGATAAAGGGACTATCTTTTTTCGTCATTAAATAGAATTATAGAGCTGGTAAAAAATAGCAAAATCTTTATTCATACTTTATGATGACACTAGAGGTGCTTTCATGAATATGGGGAGTATAATCATTACAGATATTACTACTACGGAGATATTTCATTGCTGCTGCAAAAAAAAAACATCTTTACATTAAAACTTGGTTAGCTCAGCCAATTTATTTCATGTAGTCACACGTTTGCATTTTGAACATTATCAACAATATATAAATACATAATAACTTCAAAAAAGTAGAACATGACCATCCATATAAATATCAAAGTTTTAACAAAGATTATTGCTGTTCTACATTTTTTGCTGCACAGAAATAAATTAACCAGTAACTTGCTTACTCTATTATTTCCTCTCCTTCAGTTATTTCCTTCAGGTTTATTAATTCAAGCACTGCATGAGCTCCTTTTGGCCCAGCAGAACTTTGAACCAATTCATCAACACCTCTGTAATGCCCAGGATCTATTAAACATACCTGTAATTTAAAAATAAAAACCATGAATGACAAAGGATACTATAATGAATTAAAAAGCGTAGTTGTAATTAGTATTTTCAGTCCTCTTGAAGGACCATACACACGAATGCCATGAGGTAACATTTAACAAACAAATAAATGAAAGAGACTTTGCTGGACCACTTCAATTCACCACACCTCACTTTCACATCACGCTTGAAAATGATTTGAAAGAGTTGAAACGCATTGTGTAGTGAATGACTTTTGAAATGGAGCCTGTAACATCTCTTTCGTTTATGGTGGAAGTTTCACCACACCTCCCCAGAAAAAAAATATTCAACAATTACTATTTTTTTCTGGCCACCACGCAGACCTAGTAAATATATAAAGGCTAAGGATTGGTTGAATCGGATACCTCAGATCCAAAAATCTACGGATATTGCCCTTCATTGGATAAATCGAATCCTAAGTTGCGGAAGACATAAGGATCTGGATACAAATTTTTAAACTGTAGCTTCAGTGAATGCAAATCCACAACTTATGCCTGGTGCATGCACTGTGGTGAGAATCAATCACGAGGAATTGCAAAATCCACCTCGCCACAACTGAAGCATTTGGGGATGAAAAAGAAGTTAGCATGCGAAGTGGCAAAATTCAGGGTAAACATGTGCGAGGAAAATTTGAATACTGTCAAATAATTTGAAAGATTATAAAAATTATTTTTAATCTGTTAAAATATTTAAATGTTTATGCAAATCTAAATAGCATTCCATTTCTCGCTTGTACCCAGAAAAAACTTTAATAATAGGGTGGTTTCCTATTATTTTTTTAATGCCTAAATCGAAAGATTATTACTCCTGGAGTACGAATATCACACTTTCAGATTTTTAAATGGCGATATCTATTTGTTGCAATTAAATGAAAAGTGAAAATTTTCAAGCACGCGAAAACACGACGGCTAAGTATGAATGCTGGGAAAAGCCTTTGTCATTCTGATTCCCGCCGCCGCCGTGTGAGGTGACCTTAGGGCAAGGATACGAGCGTGGCTATGATGCAGGCTGCTAGCAGGTAGCGCTTGGCTTAAATATGGATTATTATCACCCTATCAAAAGAAGGAAACTTTCCGACCATAAGCAGTCTTAATAGGTGATTATTAAGAGATGTTTCCCTGAGCTCTGTGCCTCATGCATGCATTAGTAATCTAAGACGATGTAAAACCTATCTCCTCGTACAGAAACTAGGTTCCGGTGATGTCAGGTGGAGTGGCATCGCATGGGTGCCAATCAGGCCTTTTTCAAATGCGGTCAAAATTGACCATTGCCATTCGTCTAAACTGGGATTTCTAAAACCAAATAATTTGTATATTATGATTACTATAATGTAGGGTAACAAATTGTAATCAATGCCTTTTGTTTCTTTGATAAAGGAAACTACCCTATTACTTTGTTTTATAGCAGGAAATTAAAAATGCATTTGGATCCAAAAGCTTCGACACCTGAAATCAAGTATCCAATCCGGATCCGAAAAAAACCTGGATTCGTCAATCCCAAATCAATTAGCATTTGTTATACATACATCATGCTTGAAAAGGAAGAAAGTAAATTAAAAGGGGCAGGATAATGCCTGCTGGATTTTACAAGTGCATGTAAATATTATTAACGCATTCCCTGCCGCAGATTTTTTAGTTGAATATAACCATTGTGCCAAGGTGTTCTTCTTTTTCTGTCTTCTTGTATTTGAATACTTGTGCTATGTCAGTCGTGCCATGTATACGGCACCGCAGTAGCTGTGACCAACAGCATGCTATGAGAGGCTAAAAGTGACCCATTCTTCAGACATTATGAACTAAACAGCACGAAGATGAAGTAGTAATTTCAGTCATTATGACCGAAGTGGCAGTGAATGTGTTTCTGCTTTACTGAAAACATTTGGCGTATTCTCAGGCTAAAAGATAACCAAAAAATTGCTGGAATTGCTGTCGAGGGCAATAATTACTGGATACAAGCAACATTGCCCTCGAAAGAATCGCTGCTGAATTCACTGATTTGCATCTGTATATTACGTGTATCTGGTGATGTTTCATGTCCACAAAGCCATCTGCAATTATGCAATTTCTTTGAGCTTAGATTTCTTTTTCGTGTCGCTCAATTGCCAACAAGAATTGCTTCAAAGGTAACATTGGGTGCCTACTGAAGAACTGAACTCTGTTCCAATTTTAAATTCCGTGGTAACAGCTTCATTTCATAGCGACTGCTATACAGTGAAACCTCAATATAACGACACCCCACGGTGCACTAATAAACACTCGCTATAGCGAATTGTCGCTTTACCGGAAGTGGAGCAAGTAATAGCCAATATACCTGTTGCGAACAGATATACAGGAACAGGAGTGGTGCGGCGACGGATAACCATCTATCCGATAAACGTAAGCATAAATCCAGACGAAAGGCGATGTTTTTTTGCGTCACAAAATTTCATTACTCAAATAACGACTAACTATTCAAACAATTTATAAGCGCCGCACTGAATAAAAATCATGCAAAGCATTGTTTCGTCATCATTATATTTATCGAACGACAGTTTACCACATAAATTTGAGACTGAGCACTCCATTAACTTCATTTCTAACAGATCGCTAGCAATTACAGAGGTTAAGGAGTCTTCATGAAAGTCTTCCGTCGGTAAAACCCTCGCTATGGCGAGAGCCAACACCGAAAGGGTCTCGTAAAAACGAATTCTTTAACACGCATATTATAGGGTCAATTGACGGTGCATCGGCTATCTCTCGTAATAGCGGGGGTGTCGCTATAGCCCGTACTCGCTTTAACGAGGTTCCACTGTAGCTTGTATTGCATTTATTGGAAGAGTTTTATTCAAATAGGTACACAATGCTTAATATACATGGAGAATTTTGACAATGCATTTCAAAACTAAGACTTCACTAAATAGAATGTGTTAAAATATGCTATGCTTATTTTCCAACCTCTCCCCTCAGCGCACTTCTATTGCTGATAAACTAACAAGGTAGAACGAGCAGTAAGGTGTGCTGTGCTGGAGAGTGTGACAGTAACATTCTTGAACTTTTAACATTCTACACTAGCAAAGAAGATGCAAGTCAAAATAGCTGCTTTAGTATAAGAAAATAACAAAACTATTTGAAAAATATTATTATTAGAAACTTAATGGAAAGGTTCTTTACTCAATGGGATCAACATTTACAAGCTGTGTCCACATGTGTTGATGAATAATCCACAAAAGTCTTCACATGAAGGATAGCAAGAGGCTCGTAGTCCTCTCTTATACTTAAAGGGAATTTTTTTGCTCAAAACTGAAACTTATCTTTTTTAAAAAAATAGTATATACTAGCCAGCCACCCGGCGTGGCTCGAGAAGGATAGTAACCTGCAAAGGGGAAACTCAGAACTTGGAAGACATGTTCAAATTGGCCTCTCAATGGGTAAATATGAAAGAACGTACGAAAAACCACGATTTATTGGAATGCACGGTTAGAAGGACAGCAAGGTGTGTCATTCACCTGTGAACGGTGAGGTTGTGAGAAAATATTTATTTATATGTATATTCCCTCATTCAGTAAGCGCAAGCATATAAATAAATTCATAGAGAAGGAAAGAAAGGGATAGGAACATACCATGGAAAAAGGACAATGGTGTTGTAGTGGTATAATAGAAGCCAGAAATCAGAAGGTAAAAATACAGCCTGACCCAGAACCTCCTGGTTGCCAGCCGGTTTCTCCACCAGTTGTGCTACCAGGACGCTTAGAGTTACCACGATTTTGCCAGGGGTTATGCACAGAAAACTCAGGGTTCAAGTCCCAGTCAGGCCGCATTTTTTTCTTTTTAATCCATGGTTATCTTTGGGGCAAGTTAAATAATGTTTAGTCGATATGGTTAAAATTTGTTCTTAGAACTGAGAGAAGCCATCTCACCAAGTTCACACTTCCTCCACTCCATTCGTCACTTTCAACGCTGGATGCCAACTTGCTTATTTTTTCCACGAGACGCTTAGCCTCTTTGCCGGAAGCAGTCACTCTTATCCTCATTCTAGCCCTCTCCAAAGGGATTGATGCCTTCAACTGCGGTATAACCTCTAAAGCCTAAAGGAAATTCAATGTGCAAGCATGACCAAGAGAACAGTATATATTCTGATTATTGGGTAGGTATGTGTCGCAAAATTTAAACCCCATACAGAGTTCATCCAATTCATAGATGACCTAATAAATGAAGAATCAGAACAATTTACCTGTTGTTTCGCATTCCTGTTAGGTTTCACAGAAAAATGTACATCTTTCATTGCTTTCTCAATTATGGAGACCGGGTATGGTCTTTTCGTATCAGGGTTGATGCACTTATCTGCAAAGTCAGAGAGATTGGCATTCACACATTAACGTCTATGAGCTGATATACCGTGTAAACAAGCCTTTACATGAAAACCATGTTGTACTTCATCCATTCTAAAAAATGTTCATACCTGCGACAGTAGTAGCAATATCTTTGAAAATAGACTCAAGGTGAGCATTTCTTTCCTTATCTGACACTTGGAGCTCTCCCTTTGCCAAAATTTCTTTGCAAATTTCAGTTTCATCATCCTTACCAAATGCTTTTATTAAGTCTTCCTTTTTGGCTACTTGACCTTTAGATACGTTTAAGAAAATAGTGTGAGTCTGCAGAACTTCATCAATGTCCTTTTCACTAAAGACAGAGAAGAAGATCCATTAATTTATTGAAAGAAACTGTGCACTGATAAAATTAATGCTTAATATTAATTAAAAAATTAATCAACACTGACACTTTGTCTCGCCAAGAAACGACTTTATTCTTGTAGCAAGCAATCTCGAAACGTTTTCCACCCTTTTTTATTCTCACAACTGCTACATTGGTGAGTCGTATTTGATTAGTTGGAGTGAATATTTTTGACATTTTGCTAATCTAGGAGAAACACGTGAGCAGCAACAGGTTTACACGATTAAAAAATAAACTCGCTATTTTCACACCAAGAAAAACTTAAAATCAACGTCCAGTAAGTACTATCCAAGTCACTAGACAGCATATTTAATCTCAGTCACACTTTTATAAAATCTGCACCGATAACACTACGCACATCTCAATTGAACTCGTTCTCTACTACGCATTTGCGCGCAGCCGTATTTTCGGGCAACTGTTATCACTTGTTTATTAGCAAGAGGCGCCATTTTCAAACACGCTTGGTCGGTGACAATCAATCGGGTCCGCATGCAAGTTATCAGTGGCGCAGCGTGATAAATATTTAAGCTTAATCCATTTTACTTAATTGGATTGATATTACTAATAGAAAAGTGTAAGGATAAATAAAATATCCCTTAGAAATCCGTAAAACTCACCATTTTGAACCGTTTATCTTAAAATTCCGCAATTTATTAATCTCGCACCTACCGCTTATCCTGATGGGTATTCCATACTCCCACACACCCCGGTATTATTTGCTCTTAACCCCCCCTCCCAGCCTTAATTCCTGGCTGCGCCCCTGCAAGCTTGGACGAGTACGTTGACCCAGTGGCGCAGTGAGGGGGGGTTTTGGGGGATAAAATCCCCCCAGAGCTGAGGGAAACTTCAAAGTTTAACCCATTTTATTTAATTTCATTAATACGAGTGGGATGTGCCCGCTCACAGTGGGCTTCCCCCGCTCTTTTCAATGCAGGTCCACAGAGGGATAGGCGCGTTTCTAATTTTAAAATGTAGAAAAAAAGGCAGGGTCTTATGTACAAATTTAATTGGAATGTTAATGTACAAATTGAGGTCAGAGGACCTCTTTAAACACAACATTGGAAGTAATTACACTATCCTCTGTTAATACTTGTTATCGTATTCCTTAATATTTACAAAAATATTTTGAAAAGATCTTACCCTAGAGAATGCTACATAAAGTTGGCCATGAGAGAATACAGGGTCAGGCAGGAATAAGCCAGCTCTTTGCAAGGTCTGACCCTGAGCCTTGTTAATAGTCATCGCATAGGGAACCTTAATGGGAAATTGTCTGCGAGTCAAATTAAAAAGCATGGTGGGATCCGACGGCGTTAACTGTATTCTTGCGATGAGGACAACCTTGCCGGAATCGATTATTATTTTTTTTATTTTTAAAAACCAATTTTAGGAAACAATAGCAATATTTAGGAAGTAAGATATGCCGTTGCCTGTTCTCTGATAAATTCTGTGCATTTTGGTACCTCATTTGTAGAGTTTGGTTGCATATAAGTTGAGAAAAAGGTATCTTTACAGTAGAAATAATATAGAGGATACTTATAGAAGAGTGTAAGGATTAATAAAATGTCCTACAGAAAGCCATAAAACTAACCATTTTGAACCACTCATCTTAAAATTTTTCTTGGGGAGGGCCCCCACACCTTCCGCTTATCCTGGCGGGTATGCAACACACCCAAAGTCTAGGTGCGCCTAAAACCCCCCTAGCCTTAATTCCTAGCTGCACCCCTGCGTTGACCGGTTAGCATGCTTGAACCTATATTGAGTAATTAATCGCTAAGAATGCACGCGCATCTGATAATATCCGTTCGCATCGGAGTGTATTTGAGGATGATCGAAGTGATTAGCTGAGCCTTGTCGACAAATTAGAAACTGTTGATTTAACAGGAGCAGAGAGTAGGTATTTACTCTAAATGCACAATTACTTTAGACTTTACAGCTGGTATAGTTCTTCTGTGTGTTTTTCTTAAGACGTAGACCTGGGTTTATGGAGGGCACAGAATTCATTATCACTTATTAGCATGTGGCGAAATACCATTGATGGAAATGTATTCCTTCGTCCCCGTGAAGACTACTCTAAGCTGCTTGCTTCCCCCTGCGCAACTTTCTGGCACACCAGGCCTCCCGGACTTGAAACCACCCCACCCAACCTTCATGTGTTTTTCCTCTCCAGCCCAAGTAGCAGTCAAATATTTATGAGATAATTAATAGATAATTGACTAAATACCCAAAGGATATTGTATTTAGTTACGACGACACACATCAGATAGCCATAAAATATTCAAAGTTCCCAGATTAGGGTATTTATCCAATGTTCAAATAAGGTTCTGTAGGATATTTTGGATTTCCATCAGTAATTCTAAAAATCTAACGCTCTGGGGGATGGAGAGATTTCTTCTCTGACAGAGACTTATAACTTCCATTCATAATCCAATGACCATTCTCAGTATCAGGCATGACTTTGTCTTCCGAGCGTCAAAGTGGACAGGAGGCATGAGCACCTTGCTCCCTCTGAAATTCCCTTCCAAAGAAAATGGCCTGTTGGGTTAAATGCATTTGCACACCACTGTTTTCAATACTGGTCATCAAATCATATTCTCACTCTAAATGTCATCCCATAGAAATGTATATGCATACGTAGGCGGATCTAGGGGGGGGGATCGCATACGTAGGCGGGGGGCATACGTAGGCAGATCTAGGGGGGCACGGAGGCACGTGCCCCCCCTATACCCGTAAAAATATGCAAGATTTTTAATACGGTCCCATTATCATTGCGTTCGTTTTGTGTTACGGGGTTTCCGTGTGCCCCCTGTTGTGAATGTATTATGAACTTCACGTACTTTCGTTATTCTTTTGTATAGTGGTGTGGGCGTGTTACCGCCAAACATGTGCTTTCAGTCTGTCTCGTGATCTTGAATAAAACCCATCATGGAACAAGAAAAGTTTTCTCTGCTGCCCATTATTTAACAGGTTATGGGCCCAGTTTGTGATTGAATTTTTCAATTGTCTTTTGTCGGTTAATATTTGCACTGACATTTTGATCTGGGACTTCACAGTAAATTTGTGACAGCCACCCCATCACCACCGTCTTCATAGCTTTTACCACTATCAATTAATACGTCCTGGACCCCTTTTTCTTGATACAAATTTTCCTCTTCCTTATCTTCAATTTCAGATTCCACAGCCATTTTTCCCGGTTTCCCTCAAACAAAGATTAATGATTAGTAACACTAGGCTTATGTTAGAAGGAAATTGTTATCGTTAAAGTGCGGCAATGAAAACTTGCAAGAACATTTTATGAAGTTTGATAGTTTGATACGTGAACTAGAGTCAACAGGAACTATCGTGGAAGACAGCGACAAAGTGTGTCATTTGTTACTTACAATGCCCGGGAAATATGAGGCTGTTATAACAGCATTAGAGACAATTTCATCGTCAATTTCACTTGAGTTTGTCAAAAGAAGACAATAATAGATACCAGATGGGTATTTAAAACTAAAGCTGATGGAGTAAAGAAAGCCAGACTAGTAGCCAGAGGTTTTCAGGAGGAAGAGTCATATAATGTGTATTCACCAGTTGCTAGGATGCCCACCATTAGAATGATGTTAGCAAAAGCTGTTCAAGAGAAGTGGAGCATCAAACAGCTTGATGTACCCACAGCATTTTTGAATGGGGAACTAAATGTAGAAGTTTACATAAAACCTCCACAGGGTGTGTCAACAAATGTAGAGGTTTTCAAATTAAACAAAGCTTTGTATGGTCTTAGTGAAGCTCCTAAGTGTTGGAACCAACGTTTTGATGACTTTGCTGTGTCTAATGGTTTAGATCGTTCCAGGAATGATTTCTGTCTGTACACAGGAAAAGACATTTGGCTTTTAATATTTGTAGATGATATTTTAGTAGCAGGAAAATATGAGAAAGTTGTTGAGAGACTGAAGAAAGAGTTTAATGCAAAAGACTTAGGGGTGCCCAGACATTTTTTGGGGACCGTGCTAGTATGTGAAGGTGACACTATTTCCATTTCTCAGGAGAGCTTTATAGAAAAGATACTGGGAAGATTTAGGATGGAGGATTGCAAAGGGGCCAATACTCCAATGGAACCTCATTTCCAAATAGATTCATCAGAAGAAATTGTAGATGTTCCCTATAGAGAGCTCATAGGTAGTCTTATGTATATCTCTATGATTAGTAGACCAGATATAACATATGCAACTTCATACTTGAGCAGATTTCTAGATAGACCTACTAACCAACTGTGGAAAGCAGGCAAGAGAGTTTTACGCTATCTCAAGATGACTAAGGAGCTAGCTTTAACATATACAAGAAACAGTGCTTTGGAAGAGATAAATGCCTACGCAGATACAGATTGGGCAGCTGATAAGAGTGATCGCAAAAGTGTCAGTGGATCAGCTATATTCTACGGTGGTAAACTGATCCAGTGGACATCCAAAAAGCAGCAGACAGTCGCCCTCTCTACAGCTGAGGCAGAGTACATCGCAGCAGCCAGCACAGCCTCGGAGATGATATATGTACGAGGAGTAGCTTCAGATCTCAGTCGAGGAAGGGAAGTACCAGCCCACTTGCTTGTAGACAATCAGAGTGCTATTTCATTAATTGAAAGTTACGAGAACAGCAAACGTTCTAAACATATAGACATTAAAGCACATTTTATTAAAGATCTTGTTTCAAAAAAGGTGATAAATATAAAATATATACCAACTGATGACAATGTTGCAGACATTTTTACTAAACCATTGTCATTAGGAAAATTCAGTATTCTAAGAAATTGTTTATGTTTATATTGAAAGGACTTAATCATTTTTGAGTGCATGTATGTCATTTTGAAGGATTAATGAGTGTATAATTATTTTTGAAAGAGACAATTGATTATAATTTTGTTTTGTGAAAGTGAACTTTAGTTAAATGACCAGTTACAATTTCAAGTCAAAGTGTTTAGAGTATTTTTCAATGTTTTATTTTGGTGACTTGAAATTGAGTGGGGGTGTTGTGAATGTATTATGAACTTCACGTACTTTCGTTATTCTTTTGTATAGTGGTGTGGGCGTGTTACCGCCAAACATGTGCTTTCAGTCTGTCTCGTGATCTTGAATAAAACCTATCATGGAACAAGAAAAGTTTTCTCTGCTGCCCATTATTTAACACCCCCCCTCCCAGAACAAAATCCTGGATACGGCCTTGCTTGTGCCCCCCCGCCAGAAAGAAATCTTGGATCCGCCCCTGTGTGCATACATAGGAAGGGTTAGGCTACTTTAGCCATTCATACATATAATAACATGTGTCAAAGGTAAATATCCATATGTAATTGTTTTTGGACATCAATAAGATAAGCAAGTATGGATACATATCTATATTGCAGTATTCCTGGAATATTTATAAAATGTTTGAAGTTGGCTTTAACCATCGGTAGATATTTGTAACCTAATTTGGATATCCATAGATATCGCATGCTACTTGGGATACCATCCCCGGTTATATAATTTGATTGTTTCCTGCTGTGGCGCAGCGAGGGGGGGAGTTTTGGGTGTTGGCTCCCCCGCAGAGCTTAGAGAAATTTTAAGTTTAATCCATTTTTCCTTAATTGGATTGATATTACTAATAGAATAGTGTTAGGTTTAATAAAATATCCCTCAGCCGTAAAACTCACTATTTTGAACCATTTATCTTAAAATTCCGCAATTTATTAAAATTCTCGCACCTACCGCTTATCCTGGTGGGTATTCCATACCCCACACACATAACGGTATTAGTTGCACCCATGGCCCTTATATATATGGGCCATATGTATATAAGGGCCATGGTCGCACCTAACCCCCCCCCCCCCCCCCAGCCGTAATTCCTGGCTGCGCCCCTGGTTTCCTGGTGTTATATATGGTATGGTATTATCGAGGTTCTGTAACTATAAAGGATATACCCAAAGATGAAGACTTAGTTCAAAATCCTGGCCATTTCAATAATGTTTTGTATGGAGAAATCTTAAGATCAATAATAACATTTAACCCTTTCGAGACGGTAGAGCAAGGGCGTACCCATGATGAAAACTGGGGGGGGGGGGGCAAGCCATGGTTGTTCAAGTTGTAGGTAAGATTTATGCATAGGTGAATGAAATCAACATTTTAAGGAAACTTTGAAAGCTCTTTATTAGTTTTTTAAATTATTTGCTTGAAAATATATTCTTTTCCTTAATGACATTTGAAATTTTTGCTTCTAAGGCGGCAGCTGCCCCCTCCTGCCCCTCGCTGGGTACGCCCATACGGTAGAGTTGTCTCCTTAGTATCACTGCGGGACTGAGCCCCCAGGGGCCCCAAGAGACTCTTCGGTCCCCTCTGTACGCAGGGGCGGTCTGGCCAGGTAGGCTGGTCGGCGATCGGCGAGGGCCCCCAGCTCAGGGGGCCCCGAGAGTCCTCTGAATTGTCGATAATGCACTTAATAGTTCATAACCCTGCGAGTGGTGTTTATAACTGCCATTCAAAGGACTATGGGGGCCCCGAGGTTCGGGGGCGTATATCATGAAGCGGCCGGCATACACTGGGGCGCTGGTTGCGGCTCTTCTCTCTCTTTCTCTCTCTCCTGTCCCACGCTTAGGCCAAATACGAATGCATTGTTCGTGTGAATCTCCTTCGTGACATGAGACCAAGGTGGCAACAGCAAATGCGACAGTGAGTCTCTGTATATTTTGGGGACTACTACGGATAATGTGACATGCCATTTTTCCCTCGTCCACTCTCCCCATTGTCTTCAGTTCCGCAGCGAAACCCGAGATCCTCACAGATGTTTCTGGGCTATCGATACCCCAATTTATTAATCGAAAAAATATCAGATTACAATGTTTGGGTATAGTTACGAATCTCACTTGTCTGTGTTTTTGACTAAGGGGTATCTATTACCGTGGGAATCCAAATCAGAGCCACGGAGGAGAAGTAGGGAAGGAAGCATTATTGGAGGGGGGAAGTTGCGCGCGCACAGCATAATCATTTCCTATTTTTCCTCACACCGATCGCGAAATCTGAATTAAGTAGTTCAGTGAATGCTGGTTTGGTTAGTAAGAGAGTTAGTTTCATAGTCTTAGAAGTATTTATATGGAACGTGTTCACAAAAGCGGTGCGCAGAAAAAAATGAGAAGAATAAAAAAATCTTTTATGTTAATAATATATATATATATATATATATTTTAATCTCAGGTGCTTGGCTGAGCAAGAACAGTGATTCCTTTATCGATTTATTACACAATGAGAGTTTAGATGCAGATTCAAATACTTTGGAATATTCTTATTTTCATTTTAATAGTTTAAGAAATACCGTCTTGTGACGCGCTTCGAGTCAACTTTCCTTGCGGTTCTTTCTTCTCTCAATAATCACGTTTATTTTTTAGTTCGTTTTGTTTATATATTTTAATTTCTTGTGCGCTTAGGTTCTATTTTCAATGCATTGCGTCAAACGCAAACAATGGAAAGAAACGATCTACAATGCTGCAAAACCCACAGTGATACGCCTGATACCAGAGGCGTATCTAATTAGAATTTATTGTGGAGCGGAAAGCGGATACAATTGAAACTTAAGTTTGGACCAAATGGGGGTCTAGGGAATTCCCCCCTTCGGCATATAGGATATGTGTTCGAGGATAAAGGATATTTGGGATTTTCAAGACTCAAAATCGGCGGTTTTTGGCTAATTCTTTGATAAAGAAAGACACTGTGCACATTCAGTAGGTCGTTCTGTTAGTAAAAATTTCACTGAGGTCATCTACATCTACCTACTACCCCGCAAGCTGCTTCAATAGGCGTGTGGCGGGATATGTCAGGACACCCACCGTATTTCATATAAAGAGGAAATGTTCTAACTAAATTGCGGCTAGCATTTATTAAAGTCCTTTGTCGTGCGGGGAAATAACGAATTGCCGCACCTATCCGTTCGCTTATAAATATCTCTCTTATTTTATCGTTTTTGTCATACGTGGAAATGTAGTGGGGTTCTAATATGATGATATCCGAGATATCCATTCTCAATTGCTCAAGCAATCTAAGTCTAGCGCGCAGCCTCCGAGTCTCCAGCGGCTCCCAGCCTAATTCGTTTAACATCGTCTGTGTAATGCTTTCTGTACGCCCGTAGCAGTTTTGGACGAATAGCGAATCTTGATGGGTTGGAGGGAATGAGGCCTTCAAGAGGAAGTACCTACCCCACGGAAACCTCTGCTGTCTGTCCTAAATCTATCGCTGAATTAAAATGATCCAAAAAGGTAGAAAATTGATTTCCTGAAATATTCTTCGGGATTTTCTGCGGGCGCGTTGCTTGTTTCCTTGACGTATGCATGTTTGGAAATGGTTATTCGAAATGGTCATTTTAAAGTTTTTTTTTTAATTTTAGGGCATTTAAAGGAATAAATTCACTAAATAGGTAATAGAACTGTAATACATAATTAAATTTTATAAGCTGTTCAGTTCTTACTTTTCGTAGTATTTTTTATTACGAAATTTTATTATATTAAATTCATGCTTTAATATATTAGCGTCTAAATCAATTCCCTGGCATGCAAATTCCTAAAAATTTCCGAAGGGTTGGGGCGGTATATAGCGGAGCAGTATACCTGGCTATTTCTTGGTCCCACGAAACTACCACTAACCTAGGAGCGAATCCTCTGCTGAAGGACCCCCAATCACCCCAGACCGCCCCTGTTTGTACTGAGCATTTTTGTAAGATGTTTGTTAAGAAGGGACTTGCGGGAAATCACACACTCCCAGCAGGGCCGTTTTAAGGTCATCGTAGGCCCTAGGCACTTTCAATGTCGTAGGCCCTCCCCGACTTCATTTTTATATTTTTCAAAAATGCACCCACATTTCTTTGCGATTTGAAATCTAAATGAACTTTCCGCATTGTTAATTATTCTATGCGGACTCTATGCAGTGATGATGTAGTAATTCCGGTGTTACATCATGCGATTCGGATTCGTTGTTTATTGCTAATCGTGTGCTTCTTTTTTCTTAGTTTTTTAAAAGAAGTTTTGAAGTAAGTTTCCTTTTCTCAACTCAAATTCATTAAAACGTATCTTCGGTCAACGATGGGACAAACACGAATTTCCTCCCACCTCCCTGGCATTACCTTCAATTGAAAAGGATTTGATGAGGGAAATGACATTTGAGGACGCCATATGTGACTTTGCTAAGTCAAAGAGCCGAAAAGTTAACATACTGTAGTTTACAGATCTACTACAGCACTGCAGCTTGACTTGCTCAGGTGCTCATCTCACACGGTTATATATAGTTACTTAAATACAAACATTATTAAATTTTACTGGCATTCTGAACTTGTTTTCACTTTATGTTCTGGCTTTCGTAGGCCCTTGAAAAGTCCTTAGGCCCTAGCAGTGGCGCCGACTCCAGGGGGCTTGAGGGGGCCAGAGCCTCCTCAAAAATTCGTTATGGGTGTGAGGAAAAAATGTGTCAGGCTTGTCTATTTTCCCCGGAGTGTCCTGATATCGAGATTCGAGTTATCAGGGTTCTAATGTTGATCATATGGCTCTTCTAAAATGCTTAAAAAACTTAAAACTCACTACTTATAAAATTTCCCGGGGCAAGATCCCCGGTTTGGGCCCCCCCATTATTTTTTGTAAGTCGGCACCCCTGGGCCCTAGGCACAGTGCCTACTGTGCCTAATTGATGAAGCGGCCCTGACTCCCAGTACCAACATTTTTTGACCCTTCCTGCAAAGGGTCTCCACATTATCTCCGCGGGTAGTTAGGCTCCCTCCTATGTGGGTTTATGACCCTACCAGTGGCATTAGTTCCCCGGTAGGGGCTGGGGCGATTGGGGGCCCTAGGCAGGGGCTCATGACGGGGCCACCCTGGGGGAATTTGCGGGTCCTCCACCGGGAAATTTTTACGGAATTGCATGCCGGGAATTGAATTTTGCCACTATTGTGGAACTAGATAAAATTAAATAAAAAATAGCAATTTATTAAGAAAAAATATTATGAAAAACTTCAGAGCTTATAAAATGTAATAATGCATTATGGTTCTCTTATCTATCAATTAAGGTATATTTCAGTTGAGACCGTGCTATACAATCTAAAAAAATCTAAAATAAACTTTTCGAATAACTCTTTCAAAAAAGCATCAAGTTGTCTTTTATCTTCTGACACTTTTATTTTATATTTTTAAATGATCTTATTAAACAGAGTCTGTTGTAAATGAAGCAACCAATGAAAACGTAGATTTCATAACGGCAAAAAAAGCTTTGTCCAAGTACTCTTGAGTCTTTTACGACTACGCCTTTCTTATAGGGAGCAATTATTTCTTTTCCCAATTAGACCATGAAAATCTACCAAAAATAAGACTCCGTAGCCACAATATACCTTATGAGGAAACGGTAAAAAACCTTGGAGTCATATTCGATCGAACCCTTAGCTGGAAGCCTCAAACAAATTATGCGAGGCGTAAAATTTTGGGATCACTGCATCAACTTGTCAGAGCCAGAGAAATACTTACACCCGACATACGAATTTCATTAGTTAAAACTATGTAGGGTTCTTGTTTAAAACACTAATCTTCCCTCACTTGGATTATTGTACAGCCTTATTCACTAACCAAGACGACGCAAACAATAATAGACTCCAATTGGCCATGAATTCAGCTGTAAGGTTTATTTACGATTTAAAAAAATGGGACCATATTAGTAACTATTACAACCGCCTTAACTGGCTTAAGTATAAAGAGCGTCGCACCCTTCACATAATAACTCTAGCCTTTAGTGTCTTAACGACCGGTTACCCGCCATACTTGTACGAGAAATTCGTTAGAAAATCTGAGGTTCATAATATACCTACCCGTAATCATAACATTGACCTCCATATTCCAAAACATCACACGCCTCATATGAACAAATCATTCATAGTAACCGCCTCACGAATATGGAACTCTCTCCCAGCCCAAATAAGAAGCAGTACAAATATCAATAGGTTTAAACGCAGCACATATGGGTTTCTGAAGAATGCCTCCTTATCCCCAAGTTAAATTTCTTTTGTTTATATTCACTTTCTTATGTTCATATTTCTTGTTTACATTCACTTTATTATGTTCATATCTCTTGTTCATATTTCTTTTTTTGTCACCTTAAATTTTGTATCTAGTGTGTTATATCTAAGTGCGATTATTTATTTATTTTTTTTGAAAATATTGTATGGTTTTTTTTTCATGCACTAGGCGATATGCACTGTTCACATTTGACTGTATATGTATATATATTTATTTACTTTTTTCTTTTATTTATCTATCTCAATGTGAAATGTAAAAATGTACTTATATTTTCTCATGGGTCCCAGTGCCTACGAAAATAAACGATATTATTATTATACGCTTCACGATGGACACGAACGTTGCGGGGGGTGAGGGGGCTAAGCTCGGGGCCCATGGGCGTACCCAGCGAGGGGCAGGAGGTTAAAGACTTTTGCGATTTTTGATTCTAGGGGGGGGGGGGCAGCAGCAGAACCCCCCACCCTAGAATCAAAAATCGCAAAAGTCTTTAACCAAAATCAGCACTGAATTGAAACGAAAATATTAAGAAAATTTTCTTTAAACCCTCGAAAAATGATATATACATCTACATAATACCCTGCAAGCCGCCTAAAAGGTGTATTAGGACACCAGGCCCTAAAAGGGTAGGGGGTGTTAGGACACCAGCCATATACACATAAAAAATGAAGTGCTCTAACGAATTTGGGACTAGCGTTTATTAAAGTCCTTTATTGTTCGGGGAAAAACGAGTTCCCATACATATCCGTTCGGCAAAACGTATCTCTTAATTTATCTCTAATACCTATAGGTATATAAAGGTATCTATTCTCAATTTTTCAACCAATCTAAGCCTAGCGCGCAGCCTCAAGCGGCTCCCAGCCTAATTCAATTAACATCTGAGTAACGCTGTCTGTACGCCCGCAGCGGTTTTTGACGAACCGCGCAGCCTTCGTTTGTATTTTGTTTAGTTCGCGGATTAAGTCTTTCTGCACTGGATCCCATACGCTCGCTGCATATTCAAGGTGCGGCAGGACGAGTGTGAAATAGCACCTTTCTTTTACTTTCTCATCCGAAAATGTTCCCACAATACGCTTGATGAATCCTAATTTCTTAAGGGCTATTCCGCAAATATTCCTTACATGTGTTCCCCACTTAGTATAAGATATGTAACTAAAATAATACTATTTTTTCAAGGAAATAATCTCATAAACTAAGGAAGCGCTGTTAAAATTTACTTAAAATGTTGGTTTCATTCACCTTTTCCATGCTAAAATGTCACAACTTGGCTTGCCCCCCCTAGACCATGGCATGACCTTCCCCCCAGTTATGATCCTGGGTACGCCCTTGTCGGGGCCCTCGGCGATCGCCGACCAGCCGACCTGGCCAAACCGCCCCTGGTTCCCAGTCAACTTATGATTGGTATATATGTATTAGATCCATGGATAATTGTTTCTTGCATGTAAGTTGCAGACTTTGAATTGAATTCCTCTTTTTTTCTTAGAATTATCAAGTATTGAACGAAACTCTACTGCCATTACTAAGGGATTTAATGCATCATGAATGTCCATGTTGATGTTTATACTAAAATCGAGATATAAGTTAATATATGTCGTAGAATTTCGTTTAAAAATTGAAAATGCTGCTCAAAAGACAAAAAATTCAATTCTTAGTTAAAATTTTTTTGAGAAAGGAACAAACATTTATCTCGCGAACCGACTGAATGAAGATTACCACAGCTTCTTTTATCAATGTTGGTGGTGGTTTTCGGGAGTTGCTGCGTAGGTATCATTCTCACACTCAACGTTTCACTCCTCCTACTGGGAGCGTCATCAAGAGAATATTCATCATTCTGTTTTCGTTATCAAGAGAATATTCTCTTGATGACGCTCCCAGCAGGAGGAGTGAAACGTTGAGTGTGAAAATGATACCTACGCAGCAATTCCCGAAAACCACCACCAACATTGAATGAACAATTGTATGACCACGGTCCTTTAGCGCAAAGAGTGGTAATGTAAGACAAAGGGTCCAGCTCCCGCATTTCGAGGGTAAGGCCCAAGTCCTGCTGCTTTGGGTCACGAAACTAAACTTAGATTTCCCGCGACTGTCACAAAAGGGGTAAGGGCACGGTAAACAGATATTTTTGGCCTTCGTTCACCTGCGCAGGAAAATCTCCGACGAAAATTCTTGGCTTTCGTCTCCTGGGTCAGGAAACATGCTGCGGAATATTTTCGTCGTTAGCAGCGAAAGGGTTGAGATAATTATTATTTATTTTTCGTCTGAAGATTTTCACAGCTTCTTTTATCTATGTTGGTGGTGGTTCTCGGGTATTGCTGTGTAGAAAACATTTTCACTCAACGTTTCACTCCTCCTACTGGAAGCGTTATTAGGAGTGAATCCATCGAGATAGCGAAAAGGCCTAATTACTTTAATAGGGAGGATGGATATAACCTCAGCCGTATATGGAGAGGATTCCTTGCCCAATATAATGACCAACGGCTATTGCCTAAAATTCAAATCCGGGTCAACAATGGGTAACGAAAAACATATATAAGCTCGGGACGAAAATAAATTCCTTCCATTCTCTTGATAACGCTCCCAGTAGGAGGAGTGAAACGTTGAGTGAAAATGTTTTCTACACAGCAATACCCGAGAACCACCACCAACATAGACAATTATTATTTACAAAGAAAAGCCACTTTTGTGAATTTTTGTCATTCGCTTTGAACGTAGGTTTTCGCAGCGAGAGGCATCGTTGCTAACGGCTTCCGGGTGCAGCTGCGTGTTGCGCTTTGTCTTGCGATTTCTTCATTGTTTTTTGTGCGATTTTGTCATTCGATTTCTTCCAATGGGGAAATACCAAATACTTATTCAGCTCGGTGTCAGAATGTTAATAAATTGCCTTTTCGTTGCACATTTGGTGGGAACATAATTCATCCATTTGGTAAAAGGATAGTTTCCTTCATCAAAGAAAACAAAAGGCATTCATTGCGATTCGTTACCCGCCATTAGTGTTTTCATAATATACAAATTATTTGGTTTTAGTAATACCAGTTTAGACGAATGGCAAGGGTCAATTTTATCCTCATTTGAAAAAGGCCACATTGGCGCCCATGCGATGCCACTCCACGTGACGTCACAGGGACCTAGTTTCTATACGAGTAGATAGGTGTTTTACATCGTCTGAGATTACCAATGTATGGATGAGGCAAAGACTTCAGGGAAATATCTCTTAATAATCACCTATTAAAACTGCCTATGGTCGGAAAGTTTCCTTCATTTGATAAGTTATTAATAATCCATATTTAAGCCAAGCGCTACCTGCTAGCAGGGCACTCTGCTACCTGCTAGATGCCTGTATCGCAGCGGCGCACATATCCTCGCTCCAAGGTCACCTCACATGGCGGCAGCGGGAACTAGACTGACGTCACACCGGCTTTTCCCAGCATTCATACTTAGCCGTTGCGTTTTCGCGCGCTTGAAAATTTTCACTTTTCATCGAATCGCGAAAAATAGATATCGTCATTTAAAAATCTAAAAGCGTGAAATTCGTACTCCAGGAGCAATAATGTTTCCATGGAGGCAATAAAAAAATAGGACACCACCCTATCGTGAGTGTGGAGGATAATGAAGAAGGTGAAGTGTGTTGAGACGCATATGAATCAGAAGTTAGGTACTGGACACAGTGGAAAAGGAGAGGAAAATTCAAGAGTGGTCTAGGCCGAAGCTGAAAAATATTGCCAGGGGCATTCACTAAAGAGGAGGAGCACCAAATCACTCGCAGATTAAGGGTGTAGTGGGGGCGACTCCCCTACCCCATGATTCCGGGAAAAATAGGAAAGGTAGTAATCACTGCTTTCCGATGCATGTGTATATTTAACCTGCTGAACAAAAAATGTCATAAGTTATTTGGAAAATATCTAAAATTCACTCTTCTATAAGATATCTCATTAACTTTGTGAGGTATTGATACCACTTTGGCTCGGCATGAAGTTGTGAACTTCCCCAAAACACCAACCTCAATTGGCCCCTGCTACTAATTGTAACACTGTGTCCTCCCCAATGCTGGGGCGGGTTTGAACCTCCCCCCCCCCCCCCCCCGGCCCCACTTGCTTTGGCTGCGGGAGACAATGTGGAGGTTTGATATGGGTGCGAGCCTCTTCTAAGCAAGGAGGGGTAGCTGTAAAACATATCAGAAGAAAATAATGCTAGGCGAATGGGATCAGGGGAGGAATATGATTTATAGATAGGATGCAAGCAGAAGGCAAATAATTGTGAATTTTGGAGGGAAATTCCATGTGGGAGTGGAGATAGCTTGGGCTGATTGGCAAAAAATGGAAATATTAATCCTATTATTAACGGGCAGAGCTAATGCAAAAATATGAGAAAAAGACGTAAAAATAGATACTACTTGGAGTTAGAAATAGGACTCGCACGCTCCGCGCGCTCCCGTGGGAGGTGACCTTGGGACGAGGCTTTGAGCGCTGATACTTCAAAAATATGCAAGATTTTTAATATAGTCCCAATATCATTGCGCTCGTTTTGTATTACGAGGTATCCTTGTGCCCCCCCCGAAAAAAATCCTGGATACGGCCGTGCTTGTGCCCCCCTCCCCAAAATGAAATCCTGGATCCGCCCCTGGCTAGCAGGTCGCAGAGTACACTGCTAGCAGGTAGCGCTTGGCTTAAATAAGGATTATTATTACCCTATCAAACGAGGGAAATTTTCCGAACTTAGGTAATTATAATGGGTGATTATTAAGAGATGTTTCCCTGAGTTCTCTGTCTCTTGCATGCATTCGTAATCTCAGACAATGTAAAACTCCTATCTACTCGTATAGAATCTAGGTTCCGGTGATGTCAGGTGGAGTGGAATCGTATGGGCCCCAATCTGGCCTTTTTCAAATGAGGTGAAAATTGACCATTGCCATTCGTCTAAACTGGTATTTCTAAAACCAAATAATTTGTATATTATGAATACACTGGTAGGGTAACGAATCGCAATCAATGCATTTCGTATTCCTTCATGAAGGAAACTACCCTATTCAGGCATTATTGCAGAATTTTTTAGAAACCTATGGTAATTTTGTTTTTACTTATCTATTCTTTCCACAAACACAATCACAAATTCCGCAAATGGAATCAATGGAATATTCAAGCAGGTGACGCCCAGGGAGACTTGCGCAGATTTGTCGGGCTCCTTTGAATCGTCTCGAAACATGGAAAAAGTTGTGGAAATTCCAAAGTATAATATCATTTCCCCCCTTTTATCTCTCCTCCAGTTTCAACTCATAATAATGGTTTTAAGAGTATCTCAAGAATCTATGACCAAGAAATAATAATGGAAACGGCATGTGAATGCACCATATGATTTTAAATATTAATTAACCCACAAATGTAAGTAGGTATACTTCCGTTCAATTGATCATTTTTTTATCTATCAGCATATATTATATATCCGCATTTTGTGACATCAAATTTAACTTCAATGAAGGCTGAAATCTATTCTTATGCGAAAATAACCGACTGTGCATTTTTTGTATTTGTTTCGGGTATAGCTGAACTTGAAATTGGCGGTCTTCCCTGCTCACCTACAACAGCGCTTAAACCTTGAACGGTGGATTATCAAACCGCTTGACGAAAGCAAGTCGATATTTTTGACCATATCCGTATCGGACGAATTTGTGGCGTGTGTATTCGGTGTTTACCCTAAGTTTTCATTTATGTATAAATTTTAAGTCAAGCACCGAAAGTGCATTTGGAAAGCGAATGTAGTGATTAATATGCCTAAATTAAAGAAGTAGCAATAATTCGCCACAATGACGAACTTGGATAAAATGTCATCCGGTTTATGTTTTGTAAGTTCTTGAACGCGTATCTCTGGAACTTTTTGAATTATCGATTTTTTTGGAGTCTATTGTGAAAATTGCTGACTATTACTGTTGTCAAAGGTGTCTCCCGACTCACTTAAATAAATGGTTGAATGATTTTTGAAGTTATCTGTCGAATAGGTTCACCGCATTTACCTATGCTGGATTCCTTACTACTGTAATTTTTACGAATGCCTGAAAGTATTGTAGAAATTTTAATCAGCTATCCAAAATATTCGATCAAGTACTATCTCATTATTTCGGTTATAGGACTTATCATCACTGCCCACAAAAACTCCTGTGTCTGTTCTTCAAGAACTCCTCAGCCGAAGGGGAACTACGCCTAAGTATGAGCTCGTTCAAGTTGAAGGTGCCATTCATGAACCAACATTTAGGTATCGAGTCACTGTCGCCGATGTCGTGGGTACGTAAATAGCGTATTGGAGTTAGCATCTTGTTAAACGAATTAGTTTACCCTGCGACGCCCTTAGAGAACTGAGGGGAACCTTAGCATCACTTTGAGCTGAGGATATGTATTTCAATTCTTACCTACGATACCAACCTTTTCTGGGTAAAATTACTGGTTTTCTTGAGGTACTTAATAATGGAAATCTAGAGAAAATCTTTAATTGGCGAAAGGCAACTACTACCAGTAGCAGTTTTTTTCATCACCTTATATTTGTCATTTGCATGATTTAATATCAAATTGAAATGATGGCTTGGTTCGTGCGTTGGTTTCCGCGGCGTTGTACATGTTGACTGCCAAGTTCAGGGTTCTCCAGCCGCGTCTGGCGTTTATAGTTGACTACAGTTTGGAAAGCAAGATGGCTTACGAAACTGTTGTTAATTATAAACGACAGATGCAGCTGGAGAACCAGGAACTTGGTAGTCACCAGATGATTTTGTTTTTAAGTAAACTTATGAGAGGATACATCAACCTTTAACTGGGTACCCTTAAATAGTATTGCCTTTGGGCAGGCTGGGTCAATTTTTTCCCTAGTGTTGTGACTATCTATTATTTAAGATAATAATTTCCTCATGGTAGAACCTTGAGAATTTCCTTTACCAATCATCAGAAAATGTATAGCTTTTGAATGGTTGTATAAGAGCCCTCATTCAGATTTAAAATTGTATGCATTCATACAACAGTTATGTATTCTTTGGCTTATTGGTACTTTTCATAGCTCATAAATTAAAGGAATGAATGCACCATATGTTTATGGTATTCTTATTGCTGACAGATATCTGCATGAGATATTTTGGAAATAGTATCCACATATGAGGAACTGGAAAAAGTACTCAACTCGTAATTAGAATGTTTGTAAATAGTGTTAAAGGTTTTGAAGTAGAAAATATGTGAGGTATTTCTTTTTACAATGTAAGTACATATTTGTTTTTGGAAAAATATCTGAGAGTGGTGAAAATTAGGTGTCTTTCCATGTTGTATTTTCATCTGTCTCGTAGCATAGCCAGACGAGATAGAGATTGAGAGAAATTTCACTTCCTGTACGTGGTTCTTCTCAGCTCCTGGGAAACACAATATATAATGCTATTTTTGAGTGACCACTCTGGAAATGTGTGGATACAGTACCCTTAACCCATTCCTGCAGGCACCTACAATTGGATAACGTTTTCCGTGTTAAGAGTAGTATGAGAATATTTTAAACCTCTCCGTATGGAGCTCTTTCTTGAGGTTGAATTACCCTGATATTTTCGTCCCATAGATTTGAGACCCAGCTCAACAAGTCCATCCCTTACCCAGGCCCCTATGGCCTAGACCATCTAACCCTATCATAGCGTGAATCCGTGGTCAACTTATTGGATTACCAGTGATTTTTTCAACCAAACATTGTATTTGATTTTCAATAATTCACTCGTCTAAACGGACCACTTACATTTTTTTTTAAGAATTGTGGAATTTTAAACGGATTTCAAGCGTTACTAACAACAAAGCTAGTAAATACTAGTTAGTAAGGCTATTACTCCAGCAGTCCATTTTTTTAACACTAAAATTTCATTTAAAAATTGCTTACACACAGAATAAAATGAAGAATACATTTAAAAGTACAAAACATTGTAGTGTGTCACAAACTATATAATTGAAAAAACCATTGACAATATAACCACTTTGCAACAGATTCCTGTGGCGAGGATGATCATAAATAATTTCATCTTTATTTTTTAAGCGATAAGTGAGTTTTTCAAGTGATAAATGAGTGGGAGGGTCAGGCTTAATTGCCAAGGAGTGGCCCTAAGGACTCGCTAAGCTGGGTCTCAGGCCAGGCCTGAATGTATCCGACAATTGCTACCTCAGCGCTCACCTCCCCTCCCTCACGTCGGCCAGAGCTGACGTCTGGTTGTCTGCGTTGAAAAATCCACGATAGCTATACCCGACGTCAGGTCTTCTGCTTATGAAAATGCCCGTGGGCTCCTCCCTACATCCAACACAAAAGGGTAAATATAATTCACTATGCCCCAACTCATCTTTAAACTCAACCCTCCCGAGTGATTTAAAAAATATAATTGGATGGTCTCAGGAAGTGCTCACCCACCGTAAGGTATTTCTGGGAACTTTTAATGGAGTGTAAATGCCTTTATTAAGTACCTATTAACTTTTTCTTTCAGCTATGGGAACTGGGCGTTCAAAAAAGGAAGCTAAGCATGCAGCGGCCAAGGCAGTTTTGGATAGACTCATCACATCACACAACCATGGTCCCATACCTCCAGGACAAAGTTCCTTGACGGATGTGAAAGTCAACAGCATGTGAGTTTTACTGTTACCCTTTGTATTTCTTGGCTGTGAGGTGAAAAAATTATAATTAAATGAGCATGTGCCAAACTCTTTTGCATTAGTTTACCAATAAGTTACATAAAACATTGTTTAAAGTATACTGGGACTAGCCGCGGTGATAACTTTTACGGGAGTCACCCGCAATGCACAATAGTGCGAAAGATCCACAGAGAAAAAATCATTTGCCTTGACCGGGATTCGAACCCGGATCCCCCTAGCTGGACTGCTTTTGGCATCATATGCTCAGCAGTCCAGCAACATCTTGTCCGGTAGTGTCCGAAAATATCCACAGGGAAGAAGGACGCCTCGGTAGCTTAACTGGCTAAAGCAATCGACCGGAAATCGGGGGATCCGGGTTCGAATCCCGGTCAAGGCAAATGATTTTTTCTCTGTGGATCTTTCGCTTAAAACATTGTATTTAGTACAATATGAAGTCAGTTATGTATTTTTTCATATATGTAAATATGTATAGGTTCGAACTCTCAAAACACTGTTTTGTGTGATATGAATTTGAAAATACCCGTTGCTTATCAGCCTATATTACTTGGTTAGGGCTCCAATTTGGCAGAACCAATTTAGTTCCAATACAGGTAGCAATATGATCAGTGGACAAGACTTTGCCATTAGTCGGAATAGATTTTATAGTTGATCATCACCAAATTCTGTCTTTTCGATGCCACATAGAAAAGAATAAGCAAAGTGATTGCTGGTGTAGATGAAGTGAGACAGGTTTTTTGGCTTTTCTGCAGCCCTTGGGATGGAGTTTCAGTGGTAAGCAAAGCAACTTGCTTGTCACAGTAGCCCCTTTCGACCTCTTGTCTAGAGGGCCCCTCTGGCTTCTGGCTTTTGGATTCTAGACTCTAGTTTGTAGATCTGAGATTCTGGGACATTGCTCCATTTGCTGGGGTAGTGTGAATGTATATCATTCAGGTTCTCAAAAAGCATTGAGAAAACTGAACATTTCGTGATGATGTATGTCGGCTAGGGAATGGAAGGTTTTGTATGGCTCTGGAATAAGGAAGTCAACCTTGGGCCTAACAATGGGGGCCTGAAGGCCATATGGAATATGTATCCTGGTGTTTTTGGGTCTGATTAATGTTTTTATAAATACCGCGGAAAACATCAAAGAAGTGTAAAACTCATGCAAGGGTAAGCCACAAAATGGATTAACCCTAGGCGGATATCGGGAGTCTGCTGTACTGTCCGAACTTCGGATCCAAAGTGGTTGAAGAAATTGAATCTGAATCCAAAATTTTAAATCAATGCTTTCGTGAATGCAACGTCCCATAAGAGGAAGTAAAAAGTTCCAATCCTCTCTTTGCATATGCTGTTGCACTGCGATGCCTGTCCTAGTCATGAACAATTTTGTTTAAAAGCTCCTGTAGGAGAATTGCAGTAGAATTTCAGCCGTGGAAAATTTAAAGGCAAAACATAACAGGCACATAGCGTGAATCTTCCCAAGAGATTGAACAACAATCGGGGGAATCTCAGTGCCATAATATAATGATAACAGCATAGTTTTCACAAAACCATCCTCAGCCCTCCATCAGCCCATGGCTCTAAGGTTTTTTTTTAACATTTCTGAGACCACACAGAACATAAATCATTATCTTTGAAGGAAAATATCAAGTTATGCAGGAACAATGGAAACGTGTTTCATCCTTACTCCGTCTCACTGACTGATCCTTTTCGGTCTACCAACTTTAAGTTTTCCAGTTTCTGGAGGCCAAATGCGAGGTGAGTCACCTACTGAGCTTGAAGATAGTTCGAGAGCTTTCTACAATTGGGTGACGCACATGAGGTTCAAAAAAGAATGAGACCTAATGCGAGGCATATCTGACAGCATTGTAGTTTTTTAAGCTCTAATTGATTGACCCAAAGATTTATAGTCACAAAAAGGCTACTAATTGTCAACATAGCCCAAACAACACAAATTCCGAAGAAACAAGCATAGCGTGAGCGTATTCAAACAAGACGAGACAAACTAGAAACTTCAGGCAATGCCAACTGCATGCATCACTTTGCTGCGCCTTTGCCCATTTGCTTTGAAGGGAATGACGTCACATGCAAGATCGGATGTGTTCATCCCTTGCTCCCTCGTTCGTAGCCTCGTTGCTTGAAACATGGAGGGAGTGCACTCCTTCCCCTCTGCCTCTCCTTCTGTGCTCTTCACTTGCAATAATTTTCAATTTCTTGTAAGATTAAGTCCAACAATGTACACACTTATTTGAATTTTTTTAACAGCTGGTTTTTATGCCAATATAGTTTTCAGTTGCAATAATCCTCATAATGGCGTCTGAAGATGATTTTTGAAAAATCAGGGCCTAGGCATAATGGAAATTACTCGGGACGACAGATTTTGACTGTTAACCAGGCATTGTCCTTCAAAACTATGCATTTCTCTACGTTTGATATGTGATTACTATTTGCAGTATAACTGCCGTGGGATGCCCACTCATAGCAGTAAATTTAGCGCACCCTCCAGAGCTAAAAGCCCAGCGCAATCTTTTCCATGTTCACTTTGAGGTACCGATACGATGCTTGCGAGTAAGAAACGCAAACCGGAGCACTGTAAAAATATGTCACTAAGGGAGAAACTCCCCTGCCTGCCGCTTGGTTTTAGCCCAGGGTTTCAGATGGCTGGCCCAAGCTGAAAACCAAGGCCACTCAGTTCCTCTTGGACTTGCGACCGGGGAAGGGGTGGAAGAAGAGAAATTCATGAAAGAGACGCACCCATATTTTCAGTCAGCACAATTTCTGGGAAATAAGGTGCATCTCTTACACGTGTTTATTTGGTATATACAGTAAAACCTCTATGTAGTGAACCACTTTACATCGTAAACCTCCATACATCATGCCACCCCTATGGTCCCATCTGATTTACATGTAAATTTATAGGCACACCTCTTTGTAGTGAACCTCTTTATATTGTAAAACCTCCACTTATCATACCAAGGAGATACCCCGAGACGGCCTAACTACCCCCGCATATTGTACCAAGACAAGAGACCATTAATGCAGCCGTGATTACGTGCATGGAATGAAATTTTCAGTAATAAATGTTTCACTCTTTTTTTCTTATATACCTTATTATGCTGTAATTTTCACGTTAATCATTAGTTGTGGCCATTTTGTTCAATATGAGAGCATACCAAACAGTTAATAAGAAAAAAGGTATCCAACCATCCTAATCATTTTAAGTGACTGTTGAATTTAGAGAGAGATTGCATCCTTTTCTCTTGAATCATGGTAGAAATCATTGGATAGTGCTCTCTTTCTGTAATAATCAAATCTTAAATATATTTTCACTGATGCATGCATGTGAGTTTAAACACAAAAAAATAATGGTTTGAAAGACAGTGGTGCCTTTCATTTCCAAAGGATATGAAAAAATGGTGCCTATCACTAAAAACTCTCTATAGTGAACCCCCATTCATCAAATTGCTCAAATTTTGGTCCCCTCTATCACGATGTAAAGAGGTTTTACTGTACTTAAGCTCTTGTGGTCAGTGTGGGCGAGGTGTGAATGTGGAGCTGGATGGTGGACAGAGGAGCATGGCAAGGGATAGCGCCTGGCAGTGAGTCCCCGCAGTTGCATTTAGTTGCGAGGTGTTACTGCTGGTAAATTACCATATTATTTGATGGTATATACCCTCATTTCAATATGGCACGCACTATAAAAAAGTCTGCATGAAGGCTTGGGACCCCAACAACTTAAGTGGGTTCCCTTTAGATCTTATTCAATCAAATATCTTGCTCCCAACTCCTTCAATATTGAAGACGCAAGCCAAACAATTGTAACGTATAATATAATAAATAAACAATAAATCATGTCAGTTAGGCAAAAAGTCTAATAATGACAATAACAACTGCCACATTCTTCAATTTAATAATAAATATATGCTAGTAAATATAATGGAGTCACTCTTGAACACTAACCCATGGAGGTCGAACCTTCACATTTGAGACACGGGTAATTTTATAGAGCTACAGTTGTGGAAAAAAACGAGTGTCTTATATACAGTCAAGTATGGAAGCGTCAAAGTTTTTGGCCGTTGATACAAAAAATTAGTATGGACTGGACTTCATCTTTCGTTCTTCTGAAAAATAACTGCAAACTGCCGCATACTCTTGTGTTGAAATTGAGTTGAGTGGTTATGTCTTGGCTGCCTTGGTGTCCTGTCTGGAGTTCACTTCTCCACTCTGTGTGTCAGTGAAAGCTCAGATCAATGATTGCTCATAATCCCTGGAAAAATCACTGGCTATACCCAGAGGTGAAGATTGAAGCCTCTTAATTCATTATTTCACCTTTAATTATTTATTTTATATAGTATTAGTGCATCAAAGATGAACAAAAGAATGCCTTTTTGGAGATAAGGACGGAGAAATGCCTCCGACCTTTCTGTTAGTAGAATGTACGCCATCTGTAAGGTCATTTTCATCCCCTTTGGCTCCCTTTCCCTCGTATAACTCACAGCAATCGAGGTGTTATTGCTGCGTTTGTTATTTCAGCTCTTCCCTCTCAGTCACTTGAAAACCTTCTCAGTTCCTAAATAAATATGTATTGTGTCCTCCGCCACCCATGACTCCACACTTGTATGACTTATCTTACTCTTGCTTTTAGAAGACTGTAAGATGCACACTGTTGTTTATCTTCTGCCTCTCAGGGTAATTCTTGAAGTAACTAATATAAGCAAATTAACAAGTTCAAACTATATTTTGGACAAATATCAAATGTCAAAACAGCATATTATCATTTTGTGGTAAAAGTTTTTTTTTCCTATTTATTGTTCCACACACATAATATGTATGAGCAGCATGTAATTTTAATTATTGTTTGTTTTGATGGAAGTGCAAGCCAAATAGTCTCGCCTTATGATGATAAAATTCCTGGAAATCCGATTGGCACGCTACAGGAGATGTGCATGGGACGACGGTGGACGCCTCCGACGTATGAGCTAACTTGTGAGAAAGGGCTACCTCATGAAAGGCAGTTTACAATTGCTTGCATGGCCTTTAACCACATGGAATCAGGTATTTACTTATTCTTTCCCATAGCTTGTTGAGTGATTTCGACATTTTAAGCACTAATTTTAATATGAGGATTGAACAGGAAATGTAACGTTATTTGAACATGCTTGGAAAAATTGCAATTAATGATCCTAGGAGGAAATTTAGGTGATAAAAGTGGGTTTAGCCCAAGAATATTTTGTTATAACGATGGCTAATTTCTGACAACACGTATCTCAAATTCAGCTGTTAGAGACCGGTATCTTAAACAAAGTGTAATGACATAAAAAAAATAAAATAAAAGCAAAAAACAACTCTTTGTTTGTAAATGAAAGCTTCTTTTTCAGTTTTATGAACTTTTGGTTTTTAATTTTAGTGTACAAGTACAAAAAATTAATCGTTTCTTTGCTCACCTGAAAAGTTGCTATTTTTGAGATACATACGTGTTGTTAGAACTTAGCCATCGATATATTATAACTAGCTGACCCAGCAAATGTTGTTTTGCCTTATAAATTATTTCTAGTAAATATTTTGGTGGTCAAATAAAAATACAGTAAACTCTTGATTTTACGAAGTCAGGGGGACCGGAAAATTGGCACTTCGTAAAATCGAGTTTCGTAAATTCAAACCTTTTTCATAAGTCACGAAAAAAATGTTCGCTTTTGTTTCTTCCGCCGTGTTTTGTCTTTAGTGGTCTTATTTAAACGTTTTCGGTGGTTATTCTTGGTATAATTCATAGAAAAGGCTTTTTGCTATCGATTAATGATGTGAAAAATCGTTAAATAATTATACCACCATAAAATTCCCATTTCTTGTTCATACTTCAACATCAGCGATCGCTAAAGAAATTCCCGACCAGTTTAGAAAACGTAATCAAATAATGAATTGCAATGTTTATTATAAGAATTTACAGTAATAAATTTGTGGTTAGGAGCCAATAGCTACTATTAAGTATGCAAAAGATAGATATTTGTTTCTGACACCCACGGAATTTTAGCGGCAGCCGGCCTAACCGCCATTTATGTCGCCCTCTATCGCTCAGTGACGAGAAAAAAAGAAAAACAAGGGTCTTAGCCCGTTTCCAAAATAACCTTCGTAAGTTAATATTTCGAGTTACTTCGTATTTTCAGCAGAATGTGCTCTATTTTCACTGAGATTCAATTACGATCATAAATAACGTAGGATGTGATTATCTTCTGGCGAATATTTGAAGTAAATTCTGTTTGAGTTCTCCGTCCGACTACTGTGTTCCATCATCTTCGCAGACGTTGCCATAAAAGACTTAATTCTTCATCAGGACTGTATTCTTCATACCGGGTGTGAGGTGATCTGTTCATATAGTATGTTTCTCTCCTTTTATGCCGACAGGAGCAAGGTTCCAACCGGAAAACGACAGGAGAAACATCTTACAGTATCGGAGAAATATAGATAGAAACGTTATTATCCACATTGATTGTTTTCCTACAAGAGACGTTTTATCATTTCTCAACGTGGTTAAGTATTGGTTCACTAGCGTGAATTCCCAAAAAATGACACGCAAAAACCTGTACCGTCACCTCATTTAGTTTTCGTGTTCCTTTCTCCGCCGTATTGAAAGTTATGTAAAGGATCATTGACATAGAGAAAAGATTTTCTTAGTTTTAGCACTAAAAAATAGTCGCGCCATAATCGTAAATAAATATAGTGTGGAAAGAGCAAAGAAAATAATTTCAATTGAAAAGTCAGCTGAGAAGAAGAGAGACAATTATAAGCGCGGTACCATTTTCCCGATAGTGGAAGATACTTCTTCCGCCTCTCTCCGGTGAATAACTTCCCCCCGTTGCAGGTAAAGATGAACCATGCCCTTCTCCACAATCGGGGAAAGTTCCCAGTGGGTGGGGTGAATAAGAGTGGGATGGGAATTGCCTGAGGGAAGAAGTGTGGTCATCACAAGGACTGGTGAAGGGGGCAGGACAAAGAAGGGTGGGGAAATGGCCTTCAGCTCTGCCTCAGTCTACTTTTGGGGGCCGTATTTTTTTGCGACGCACACAAGCTCAGTCACCTTAGGGAGGGAGTGAATGGGAAATGCTGGGGAAGGAGGGGTTTGGGATGCGTAAGGTGGGTGTCAGCAAGATCAGCCAAAGGCGGCAGGAGGGAAGGGACAAAGGCTTTTGAAAGACAGAACCCCAGCATGGGAGAACGGGGAAGCGCGTGAGAAGAAAGTTCATGGTTAGACTTGGAAGTGCGTCTTCATTACGAGAAGCCTGAAGTATAAATTGGCGGTAAATAGAGCCTAATACTTTAGATATTTAAGTTGTTCATTCACAAAGGCCAATATATACACAAAAAGATATTATGGCGCGGATTGCATGTATCAACGTCCATTTCGGGATGTTATTAATTTCTGTTCCCATTTATAAAAGTAGCAAATAGATTTGAAAGAATGATAATTATGAATAAAAATATCTAAATCGATATCCAAACGCACATGAGCAAAATAGATGAATGTATACATACCGATCCATCGCAAGTAATACCGCTCAAGCTTCTTCCGGTACAGGACTTTAAAATCTTGGATAATGCCTTGGTCCAAGGGCTGGGACTTGCTAGTCGAGTTCGGGGGTAAAAAGAGGACTCGAACAGTAGCCAATTTTAGATCTTCCACGTATCATTGGTCCGTATGAAGAACATGGTGTGCCTCAAAGCCATAAAAAGACGTCGTTTGGCCTTGAGACTTGTCATTGCGAATGCCAATCTAATTAGAAATTGAACAGGTTTGTATTCAATTGGCACGTCTGTTGGAATAATCGGGATTCGTGGTAGTAATACATCTTGGAACATGCCATTCATAATTTATGGTGATAGAAAGAGTTTTCAAACAACATAAACAATACTAACAGTCGTCAAGGGAACAGTAAGCCAAAAACGCTAAAATTTCATCCTTTTTATGATGTTTTTTTTTTCTAATTTCACCGTAAATTACTTAGAAAACGAAATTTGATTGAATTATTTAAAACGTGCATTTCTTTTTCTTCCAATGGTATATGCCTCAACTTAATGTGACCAATACCACTAATTTAAATATGCAAAAGAAAAAAAGGTCTGCAGTCATTAAAAACGAACTTTACATGTATTTCTAGTGGAAATGACTCAGGGCCCATTCTAGGGCCTAATGGGTCCTGGAGAAGAATGAAAAATGGTATCCAACATATTCCTAGTCCTACTGAACATACATGCTAAATCTCATAGGAATCGGTATAGCTGTTTTGGGGGAGTTTGGAAACAAAAGGCCCCGACACGAAAATTTTATATATTAGACTGAAAACATGTAATGAACAAGGCAGACCTCATAGCATGTTTAGAACCTCTTTAAGATGAGTATATCAAAATTCCCAAGTGCTGCAGGTGGGATATCAAAAGTATTGTGGAAACATCAAGAAGCCCTGAATTTTCCTAAAGATCAGCACTAATCGGTCTCTAGAAGAGCTAAAAAGCATTTTTCCAAAAGCTTTTTTTCCAAAAAAAAACTGTTTAAATGCAAAAAACTGAATGAATACGAGTATGCTTTTAGTTCATCGATTTCACAAAGTTCAAAAATTGACTAAAGTCGGCCATTGAGAGGGTTGAATGTCAGCCTGCTCATGGGGATCTTTACAAAAATTCTAATGGGCTGCTACATATTGTCGGACAAAATCTTTGTTGGTTTATAAACTTACAGTAGTACATGTCTATATCAAAATCTACAAAATTATAGAAAATTTGGTGGAAAAAAATTTGCTTCACCATAATGCAATTGTTTCAATAAAATTCATGGGATCCTAAAATTAGAATTTCGTTTTGTTTACTTTATATTATAATCTTAGAACCCCTATCCTGTGATAGTGTTCATGTCATGGATATACATAAATGTAGTTATTTTTTTACAACAACTGCGTTTTATTATCCTTGATCAAATCTTCAACAAAAACATTTTTTCTGAGGTCTAATGGATTTTAGTGTGCTTGCTAGAGGCTTATTCACTTATATGCATAGATCTATTTCTTAGTTGCTGAATTGTGTAACCTTAATTTTTAACGGTATGGATTTTTAGGTTCTTAATTAGTGAACCTATTGAGTTGATTTTGTGGGCTGTTGGTTCCAATTACTACGTTGAGTCATTCCCTGGGGTCATTTTGCAGGGACTGGGAAGTCAAAGAAATTAGCAAAACGGCAGGCTGCTTACAAAATGCTGCAGAAGCTGCAGGATACGCCTTTAGAAGAACCCAGTATATCTCAAGGTCTCGATGATGAGGACGAGGTAATGTTCCAAATGTTGTTTATGCATTCCCTGTTGTGGGCTTGTCGTGCATGGAAATACGCTGCATGGATAGTGAATGATGCACATCATGCATGCTTGCATTGTGTGCGGAAGGGAAGGGATGCATTGGTATTGAAATATTTTTACTCTTTAAATTTTATGGTGTTACAATAGGGTAGTTTCCTTCATCAAAGAAAACAAAAGGCATTGATTGGGATTCATTACCCACCATTAGTGTATTCATAATATACAAATTATTTGGTTTTAGAAAATCCAGCTAAGATAATGTCATCCAAGAATGTCAATGGTCAATTTTAACCGCTTTTGAAAAAGGCCAGATTGGCACCCATGCGATGCCACCGCACGTAACGTCACAGGGGCCTAGATACTATACGAATAGATAGGAGTTTTACATCGTCTGAGATTACCAATGCATGCATGAGGTACAGAGCTCAGGGAAACAGTTCTTAATAATCACCTATTAAAGCTGCCTAAGGTCGGAAAGTTTCCTTTGTTTGATAGGGAATTTATAATCCTTATTTAAGCCAAGCACTACCTGCAGGGTAATCTGCTACCTGCTAGCAGCCTCCATTGTATCGGCGCTCATAGCCTCACAAGGTGTCCTCACATGGCAGCAGACGGAACCACAATGACATCACAAGCTTCTCCCAGAATTCATACTCAGCCATCTTGTTTTCGTGTGCTTGAAAGTTTTTACTTCATTTGATCGGGAAAAATATATATTGTCATTTAAAAATCTAAATGCGTCAAATATGTACTCCAGGAGTAATAATCTTTTGATTTAGGCAATAAAGAGTAATAGGAAACTCCCCTATTGCATTGCTTTTTCTGATGCATTTGATGATATGAGTTCAATTCAAAAAAAGTATTCTATGGGAAGCTCACGGCAGAGACACCTCATGTAGTGCTCCAATTAAATATTATTGATGGCTTGAGGCATAATTTTGTGAAAGCGATTCATTGTGAAAAATGAAAAAGAAGAAAGATTGTGCTTTCACATGAATAGGTATTTATTCACAAATTTACACGACCGTGGTGTCAAAGTCAGACATGGTGATGACGTTTAACGTTGAAACCATTGGTCGTGTGGATGTGTGAATGAATATTCATGCCAAAGCACAATCTTTCTTCTTTTTTCATTTTTCATAATTATTATTGCTTCACAAATTTCCTTTAAAATGGATGTTTTGGGGTCTAAAACATCTAAACTGGAAGCTCAGTTTAATGAGTGTGCATAATCCCTGGAAAATCACTCGCCAACTATATTGGGCTTTTGTTTTATCCAAAAGTGAAAGATTAAGGCTTTTAATGCCCTTATTCACCTCACTTGTCTGCTCCTAATTCATATTGGTGCTATTTTGCATAGTACATAGTAAGGTGCATGTTTGCCTTAACTTGTGAATTTTTATGTAGTTTTGAAAATGAAATATTGCTAAACAAGTATTGGTGCTCATTTCTGTAAAACATGCGTCTGTGCCTGCGTGTCTCTTGGAATGTGGCAAAATCATCACAAATCTTGGATCGTCTTAGATTGGTAAAATGAATCAAATCACTGTGTGACAGCTGAAATCGTACTCAAGACATCGTGTCATTCAGTCTTATCACTCTTAAGTTGTATGAAAGGTAGTCATATCGATATGCAGAGCCAGAAGCATGCAATGCAATTGCGCCATCCGCGATGCTCAGAAACAATAAACTTAGAGCTCTTGTGAATGCAGTTAACACGCCATCGTGCCTTCACGTATCATACGGCCACAAATATGTGATTGCTGGATAAAAGTACTTGAAGCTGCAAATATTTTCATAAGTGGGATTGCCCTTGCTCATAATCATCAGTCAGTGTTGCTCAGTTTTTCTTTTTGCTCTTCAAGATTTAGAGTGACCTATAAAGTATGGCATGGAAACACTACCTGATACAGTGAGTCCTCGTTTAACGTCACTAACCGTTCCTGAAAAATGTGACGATAAACGAAATGACGTTAATCGAAACATAATATCCCATAAGAAACAATGTAAAAAGTGAATATCGGCTCTTAGACCTCACAATTCCTACGCGAAAAAATTTCAGCGTATCACATCTGGGGCATTTTTTACGATGGGCATGCCAAGCTATGGCATAAATACGAGTTCCTGTCTTAATCGATGACAATAGCAGCAGTGACGTAAATCCTTCTCCATTTTTGTATCTTCCCGCATTTGCTTTTCGGCTTCGCTATGGTGGTCGCCCGGGCGAGCGTCGCCTGGGCATCATCATCGCTGAAACATCGTTGCAGTTACAGGAACCAAAATTATTGTGAACACGGCGAAAAAAGTGATGACAAAAGCTCCGAGTTCCACACGGAAAAATTCCTTGAAATCACTTTTTAGGTTCCTGAAAACCATTATGTCAAGTAAAACGTTGCGCACCTGCCTAAGAATTCATTTTGCAGAAAATTTGCTAAAACCGTAATCGCAATTAACAATAAACACACCGTTTTACACTTCGTTTAGACTGACTGTATTACCGCCCACAAAACGAACAACCTGCAACGCCCACCGCTTCGCGTTTTTTCTCGCGCGAAATTTAAAAGCCTTGACGTTATCGCGAAGCGAAGGTGCGATAAACGAATGACGGTCTCAAAATTTTCGTGACGTTATCGCGAAATGACGTTAAACGGGGTGAAGTAGAACGAGGACTCACTGTATCTGTGTATGAAGAGTCTCTTACACATCTGTCTTATTTTAACTGTGTTTTGTAGATTTGAAAACTTGATTTTTAAAAATATAATCGGTAATAAATAAACTGAATTAACATTGGAGTGTAACAGACAAGAGACGGAAAAAATCAATCAACATCAAAGGGTGGTGGTGCAGGGAAGGTGTCGACTGATGTTGACTAGATTCTTTTCTGATTGTCTGACAGGTGTACACGGCAAATGCAAACCCGGCACAACTCTTGTGTTAACTATGCCCTTCACCCACACCGTCCCTCCTCCCAGTTGTCGAAATTGGATGGATGCTTCTCCACCTTCAGCTCTGTGCATACAAACTACATATGTAGTTTTTTTAATCTGGGCATACGGATTAGAGAAAAGAACTGCAAAACACTATGATCTCATGAAAGACATGTCAGAGGAGGCTATCAATTTTAGGTGAGCGAATCATCTGTGTATCGAGACATATTTTTTGTGTAAGAGACGGCACTCTTATATCACTGAGGATTTATTCAGTATGAATTCGCGATGTATATTCTAGAATTTAGGTTCAAGGTGTTGGTAAAAATTTATTTCCAAGAGCGATGGGATCATGTGATCATCACAGCCTCAATTTCATTTGAACTAGGGGGCCATCACATTGAGGAGCTGGCTTGGAGTTGGCTGCATAGCTAAGACAAGTCCTTGATTTCAAGGCTGTAGTCAAACTATTCATAAAGTAGAAGTGGCTTATCTCGCATTCTAACTTGTAGTTGACTAAAAATACATTAGTTGTGGAGAGATCTCTGCCCAGCTCCAGCTCAGCATTGTCAGTGGCGGATACAGGGGGCGTGCGCTCCCCTTTGCGAGGCCACCCGTATTGCCAAACATAGCAGAACCACAATTGTAACTTTTATATCATAAGATGGCATTGTCCTGAATAAGTGTAGAATTGCTTTAATTAAGAATTTCTGAAGCTCTGCATGTGACTTGATTATTTTTTATTACGATAACAGTAAAGTTTACTCAAGATATCTGTTGTGCCCTCCCCCTTGAGTTTTCTCTGTGTCCGCTACTGAGCATTGCTCAGAACGGAATGGTGCCAATCAGTCTGGTGTGTGGCCTTGCCACCGATCAGCACTTGCACTGGCAATGACACAACTTGCACTCTAACTTGTAATTGTCTGATAATACTCATTGAAGACGTGGCCATTGTTGCGAGATGCCTGCTCAGCTGTTGATCACCCTGGCAGGGTACCGATCAATCTGACGGGAGGCCTCGTTGAACTCGCCGTGCTGCCACTGATCGATGACAGGCAGCCTGGTGCACAGACTTTGTGTTGTCCCATGCTATGTTATCCTTAATGTTGCGTATCTTTGGCAAAGATCCATGCCCGCAAGCGAGGTAGTCTTTCAATTGACTTTTGCAGGTGCAGTTACGTGTATTGCATTTGTGACGTTTAGGGCCATATTCTTAGTCGACCCTGTAGGGTCAACTGACCCTGGATACGTCATCAGCCCCTACATAAACCGATCTCGCCCTACATACGCCAAATCAAGCCCTACATATGGCCGTTTTTGGAACTAAACGGGCCCTACTTGATGTAGGGTACCCGAACCAACCCTACACCCTACAAAAACATGGCGGCCAAATATCGTCTGCTGATCACTTTGATTAAAGAATCTACGTTACAATGGATATTAAGGGAGGCGACCTCACACAACCCGTTTTAAAATGTACAGTAACACAGCGGAAATGTAATAATACTACCACTTTATAACCACCAAGTTAAATAAATTATAAAATTGACTGAACTAATAAGAACAATATAGCGGTATACATCACTTTGTTTCTACGAATAAATAATAATATTTTTCACATTTGGCACTTGGTATACTTTTGGGAAACTAATACTTCGTTTACGTATAATCATAGAAAACGTATTTTCATGTTACTATTTGCCACATAATAAACTTAACTACGGAAGGTGAAAGCGAATGATGAACCTTGATGATGCAATGTAAGTTCCCACGTCAATGCTCATATTTGCTCCGTACTTATTACTATCTAGTACAGACCGCTTCTGAAGTAATTTAAAGACAATTAGGTTCTACTTTTGGCTCGATATGAGAGTATTTGTAGTGATAATTAAGGTACCGACATGACCTGGCGGACGACACGTATTGTTTATTTACCTTGAGCCGTTACCCTAACAATACGCCCGAAATTATCGGACGTCTTTTCTTAGTTTCATAGTTAAATCCCATTACGCCATCAGAGTGGAAAATTGGCGCTGCGCCATCATCTACGTCATTTCAGAGAACTTGACGACGGAATTACCCCCACCACTTATGTAGGGTCGACTGAGAAACGCATGTAGGGGCCTTTTGTTATGTAGGGACGGATATGTAGGGTCAACTAAGAATACGGCCCTTAGACTTAGTAGCTGGTCAAATTAACATCGTACACTTGTTTCATGAGTTATATATGTATCCACCAATACTGGTGAATTGGGGACTCTGGTTACTTTCAAGTTAAATAACTGTGTACAGCGAGAATGAAGAGATGTATCTTGTACCTAATACCGAGTGCACACCATGGCAGGAACTTGTTGGTCTTGCTATATTTATATTTTTTTTAACATGTCAATCATAGGCCTTTTGGCTGTGCATTGCATGTCTCTCCTAACAATGTGATTCTTGAAATGTGCAGACTCACTGAAATGAGCTTCAACTATGCTTAGCTAATAATGTGAAGTGTAGTAAAACTAATTTCTGTTCTTTAGTACACCAGTTCATGACAGAATCCACTCCAAAGTGGTACTATGGAAAGGATTAACATTGTGTGTCATTGCATCAGGCCCAAAGAGAATGGGATGGGGTTAGTGGCACTAGAAGACGAGGTAGTGGTGAGGGAAGGGGTCAAGTCACCAAGTTAACAATTACCACGCACATGCATTATCGCATAACCTGATGTCCGCTCCTCTCCTTGGGAGTTTGCTCAAGTTTCCATCACTCTTTCCGAACAATCCCCTCGACCATACTCTCCCTGCACTTCCCATATTTGGTGTATAGTTCCTTTAACATTAACATTGTACTCTTGAAAATGGTGTAAAGTGGCTGAAAGTAATTGGATAAAAAATATAACTGTGGGATACAAGGAAGTGATTCTTTTTTACCTTGGCAGTATTCAACCTAATATGTATACTTGTCAACAACGTTTTAAATTCATTCAGCTCGGGTCAAGGTTTTTGATTCTCAGAGCTTAGTGGTTAATCAAAGGTAGATCAGGCGAAGTATGTAATCTATCCTCACGCCATGAATTCTGAATCCAAAACTCTATTGCCATAGTTTTAATGAGGTCATTTGCCAATAGTTCAAGGAGGCAGTTTTTTGTTCCAGAATGTGTTGTATTAGAGAGCTTTCACTTTCATGTTTCCAGGAGTGTTTGCTTGATATGAGTAGGTGTGAAAGGAGGATTTCTGGTGGATTTTCTCTCCATCCCAACTAACAATACCCCAAATGCTACTGTGTATATTTGCTGATAATTTTCCAATTAAAATATCACAGTGAAATATTGCCGAAATAATAGGCTCCCAATAGTAATCCATGAGAGAACAATCGAGGTACTTTCTGTGGAGAATTGTGTGATGTGAAGATGATACATATGTATCACCTTTAATTCTGGTATCTGCTAAATATAAAAAGTAATGCTTTCCTTGATGCATGTGTTGAAAATTGTTCATCTTGATACCCTTTTCCCCCACTGTTGGTGTCTGGGCGGTAGAGGGCTAGTAGCCAATCAGAAGCACTGCCCCTTCCACCTCAACATCCCCCTCCCTTTCCCCCTCCATTCATACAACCAGCGTTGCCAGTCTGTGGAAATAACTGTACGTGAGGCGGAATGAGCACGATCTCCTCAGATTAAGTTTGGCAACACTGTGAGCTGGAGTGCGATGTTCACTGCACGAATGTCGGAGAGAGACAGCGGCCTCCTACAACCTCTCACGTGCCACTCTTCTGTGATTGGCTAGGAGAGTGGGTGGGTCTCGAATGCGTTCAAGGTCACCCGCCATCAGTTGGAAAAAAGGGGAATGATACCTTGAGCCAATCCCATTAGTTGATGATATATAATGTTAAGGTACAAAGATACATCCTATCTCTGAGAATGTTGCAAGAGCATTCAAGCAAAGCTTTGCAGGCCATCATAGGGAGGTTGACAGTGTATAAAACCAAAAAGAATCAAATAGCCTTTTAAGAGTTCATGATAGGCATAGGGGTGAGGCTGAGATCTGTCGTGAATGGGGCTTAGAAATGTATAATGATAAATACTGCCAAGTGAGGAAGGAAGAGAAGGCTCACAGAAGAAGGTGTGGATGCCCATCATGGAAAGGGCTTAGACAACTCATCTTAATATCTTATGGAGCATGAATTGCTTTAGCTTCTAAGTTATTAGAATAATGTAATGCATGCTATCATATCATTGTTATGCTTAGTGGTCTTTTACTTTAGTTCGTTGGTTATTTCGTATTTTGTTACCCAGTCAGTTGTAGACCTACTAGTATAGATGCATACATGGGCGTACCCAGCGAGGGGCAGGGGGGGTAGTTGCCCCCCCTAGAAGCAAAAGTCTTTAAGTAAAATCAGTACTAAATTGAAACGAAAGTGTTCAAAAAATTTTCTTTAAACCCACGATAAATGATATGTATAGCATAAGAAATGTTACTAAAATAAAACTGTTTTTTCAAGGAAATATGTAATCTCATAAACTAATATGTAAAGCACTGTTATAATATTCTTAAAATGTTGGTTTCATTCACCTTTTCCATGCTAAAACGTCACAACTTGGCTTGCCCGTCCCCCCAAGTTGTGATCCTGGGTACACCCTTGTATGCATAGTAAAGTGGTTGTGTATTCGTCTAAATCATTATGTTATTGCTAACATTCTGTAATGTCACAAGAGGTGGAAGCATGAGAAGTGCATGAGGTGGAAGGAGGAAATTATGAGTAGCTAGTGTATGCTATTTGGGTTTGGAATGTGTGGTGCTTGATGACTAGTTTAGTAGCTCAATCGTCATAGTGAAGTATGTGTGTACTCTGGAAATCTTTAACATTTTTGTGGTACAAGTTGGAAAATTTCATGTGGGCTGTTATCATTGGACTTTCTTGATGGATTTCCATGAAGTTTAAGCCATTTTCATCTCTGCAAGGTATGATTTTTTTAAAGCTTCAATCTCATTACTGATTAAAATTTACTGCACTGATAATGTCTCAATTTAAGTTTTGGTCCTTAGTCCTATGGCTTCCGTTGCTGATGTGATCGAAACTTTATTTTGTTGATTTTTAAATAGTTATGGATTTGAAAAAAAATTGAAGTATTATTCTGATATGGAGACTAATATTCTTAGTCTCCTGCAATTTTGTTTAAAACAGTCCTTTCTCCTGACACTATGTATTACCATCACATATTTTAGAAAAATCTGGCTTTTTGTAGAACACTGTGAGAATATGCATTTATATTTTTACTTAAAGATTGCACAACATGCCATAAATTCATCGGGATATGGTGATAATCGAGATAAATTATCGTCTATCACTCCGTCGCATTGTCAAAAAGTGTCACAGTTCCACAACGCTCTGAGATCTTCTAAAGGTGAAAAGATTGAAGAAATTCAGGTAAGAAATTTGACTTTTGCCAAATATTTGTCTTGGTTTAATAACATATTTACTATAAATAATCAGAGGAGCACCATATTCACACTTGCATAAGGCTCTTTTTCACACCCCTGATGAAAAATTTGGATGCTGTCTGTACTTGCTATAAAGGATTTTCAAACTCTAGTTTTTGGGATTATTTATGTTTGATTTTCTTATACATAAACTGCGAAAATAGTAAATTTTATTATGTCATCTATTGCCATTTAAAAAAATTAAAATCTTCTGTTCATCTCGAGGAAACTTCCATTTGGGTGCTATTCATGCTCCTGGGATATTTGTCTATGTTCGAGATTGGGTGGGTTTAAAAATGTGATGATTGTTGAAAGGAGAAAATTGACTAAGGAAAATCAAAGTCGGTTGAGCTTCATGCTTAAAGTTTATGAAAGAAAATTTTAGATCAGGATATTTTTTAATGAGTGTGTGTGGTAAAAAGTTTTAAATTAAATTTGATCCTTCAATGAGATAAACCTTTCAGTAATTAAAATATTTAAAAAGAAATCTACTCTAGTGAGAGTTCTGAGAACTAATTCCCATTTTTTATTTAATTTTAATTTTTAATTTAATTTTAATTTTATTCTCAAACCACCGGATACAGCTCTTATTGGCCATTTTACACCGGGGTGTTCAACAAATGTAACAAGTAAACGTACACAAACGACCATGCCCTGGACTGGGGAAACCTACCCAGGCGGGACTCGAACCTGCGACCTCTTGTTTGGCAGGCGAGAACGTTACCCCGCCGCCACCGAGGCCGGCAATAGAGCAAATTTATTTTGATAGAGCAAAATATCTTTTGCATGAAATTTTTTATTCATAAAAAAGTCATACCAGTAAATATGGTACCTTTTCACCGTCTAGCACCTTGATAATCCTGCACTTAATGAAATATTTTTTCTCAGTGTGTCATTATTTTTCTGTCGATTGTCAATTATTCGGCTCCATTATCTTTTTTACCTTTTGATTCATACTATATCATTCATTTATGATGAGTTTGTGTCACTTATTTTGTTTTTTTTTCTATCAAAATTTATTATCAGAATCTTATTTTTCAGAGAGTTTCCCTATCTGCTTCAGACTTTGACTGCATAAGCTTTTTAAGTGAGATTTCTGATGAGCAGCAGTTTCAGGTTACCTATGTTGACATCGAAGAAAGATCTGTTTCAGGTGAGTGTATTTATAAAAATTATCTATCCATAATGTCTTCAGTTTATCAATTTTTTACATATGCATCATGATAATTTTATAATTGCTCAAATATCATTAAAGTGGAACTGTGATACAGTATAGCCCGTATATAACAAAGGTTAGGGGACTGGAAGATTATTCGTTAAATCTGAGCTTTGTTATTCATGGGCCCTCATTTGTAAACTTTGAATTGAACTTTGAACCAAGCTTACTGCAGTAATATTGTGGAAATTATTTTATAACCTTACAGCCAAGGAAAAAGAGTCTGAAAGCCTTTAGAAAAAGAGCTATTATCCAATTTTTACTGAGAAAACTGCTTCCTTTCTCAATTTCTGAGCAACCTCCAACCATTTCCACCAACTCCTGAAGAATTTCTCACCAGAGGTACTCGAATGAACATACTCAATAAACTATTTATAATCTGTGTAATATGGCTTTGTGGTTATCCAACTCATCCAGTACTGCAGCATCATGGCTGAGGACCTCCCATCAGCAAGTGCAGGCCGGGAGGATTTTTGTCGGCCTCAGCCACCCTAATTTTATCCCACTATAGCTGCCGCCTGCAATACAATAGGGTGGTTTCCTATTATTTTTTTATTGTCTAAATTGAAAGATTATTACTCCTGGAGTACGCATTTCACGCTTTTAGATTTTTTAATGACGATATCTATTTTTCGCGATTAAAGGAAAAGTGAAAATTTTCAAGCGCGCGAAAACGCAACGGCTAAGTATGAATGCTGGGAAAACACCGTGTGACGTCATTCTGGTTCCCACTGTTGCCGTTTGAGGTGACTTTGGAGCGAGGCTTCGAGCGATGATACGATGCAGCCTGCTAGCAGGTAGCAGAGTACCCTGCTAGCTGGTAGCGCTTGGCTTAAATAAGGATTATTAATACCTTATTAAATGAAGAAAACTTTCCGACCTTAGCCAGTTTTAATAGGGTAATGAATCACAATCAATGCCTTTCGTTTTCTTTGTTGAAGGAAACTACCCTATTGCTGAGGTGACCATTAGCTTAGAGGCAGTTATCCTTGGACTCCCCAATTTTCCTTGTGCAGTACATTCCCGATCATCCGAATGGGCTAATGATGGGGGGAGATACGGCACGAATAATCAGAAAACACGGATAACCCAAACGTTCACCTTATTGTCTTGTAAAGTTCATGATTTACGTAAAAAAACAAATATTATTTATGCTGTTATTCTGTTATTTTAGAGTGCTTGCCGAACTCATTGAGAGCTTTCTTTGCCAGTTCGCGATCTTTTTAGCGGCGATAACATGGTTGTACTCTTATTATTAAAGCCTAATGTAAGGCCTGATTTCGAAAACCAAACATCCATGGCTTTGTGATCACAGATACGGAAAAGTGGTGTGAACGAATGCTTCAAAACCACTGCTCAACGTCGGAAACTGCACTGTCAGGCACCACGCCATGTAGTCGCCTCTAGTACTAGTTAATCTGGGTTGCAACTGCTGCGGAACGTGTATCCGTGGTCACGCGCTGCGAGGCTTGGAAAACAGGAACACGGTGCTCCCGTGAATGAGGCTAGCGGGCGATCGCTTCCATTTTACAAAGGGGAATCTAACGTAAATAATAAGCCCAGTGTATCCTAGTATTAATGCTGCAATTCCGGTGATTTTGCGTTAAGATCGCGGAAAATATTGAGCGAGAGTGAAAGTCATGCACGGATAATCCGCAACACGCATAATGCCGCAGCCGTATAATTGGGAGTCTGCTGTATATAGCTGAAGAGTGTTGGCAACCCTTATACCACCCCTAGTTCCCCTGGAGAAAATTTCAGGCTACGTGCCTGCCCATCAGCTAAAATAGTTTCTATGGTTTCAAGTGAAACATTACTTTATATGTTTAGGAATTGTTTACGTTATTTGGATGTAGGTGTGTTCTGTTGCATTCTTGTATAATCTGTACAAAGTTTTAGTGGTGTGATCCACTCTCCTGCTAGAAAAAAACAAAATTAGGTTTGAGAACTAGGTTGGCATGATCAGGTAATGGTATTAGGTTTTTTAACATTTATAGTAATCTGGCATTTCCGATAATAGGGTAGTTTCCTTCATCAAAGAAAAGGAAATGCATTGATTCGATTCGTTACCCACCATTAGTATGTTCATAATATACAAATTATTTGGTTTTAGAAATCCCAGTTTAGACGAATGGCAATGGATAATTTTAACCGCATTTGAAAAAGGCCAGATTGGCGCCCATGCGATGCCACTCCACGTGACGTCACACGGACCTAGTTTCTATACGAGTAGATAGGAGTTTTTCATCGTCTGAGATTACCAATCCATGAATGAGGCACAGAGCTCAGGGAAACATCTCTCAATAATCATCTATTAAAACTGGCTAAGGTCGGAAAGTTTCCTTTGTTTGATAGGGGAATAATAATCCTTATTTAAGCCAAGCGCTACCAGCTTGTAGGGTACTCCGCTACCTGCTAGCAGCCTGCGTCGTATCAGCGCTCAAAGCCTCGCCCCAAGGTCACCTCAAATGGCGACAGCTGAAACCAGAATGACGTCACACGGACTTTTCCCAGCATTCCTACTTAGCCGTCGCGTTTTCGGGCACTTGAAAAATTTTACTTTTCGTTTAATCGCAAAAAATAGATATCATCATTCGAAAATCTAAGAGCGTAAAATGTGTACTCCAGAAGTAATTATCTTTCGATTTAGGCAATAAAAAAATAATAGGAAACCACTCTATTGAACTTTTTCATGGTTGCACGTGTGTTGTACTTCAAGATCAAAATGCAATTAAATCCCTGCGTATTGTAGGATTTTGAATGGACTGCCTAATCATGTGCAAATATGAGGACAGGATGAAACAGAGGAATATTTTTCATACGAGGCATTATCAGGTAGCTGATAAAAAAATCTGTTTATAATTGAGGAAAGTGTAAAGTCAAAGATATCTAACTAAGTCATTTTGGGTGATACAAAGTAAATTCTCACTTGTGAAAATAATGCAGGTATCTAGTGGTTTTATAGCAATAAGCATTCAGTAGAATACGTGCACATTATTTGCCCTTTCTCATAAAATTTAATTTCAATGCATGTTTCACAGTTGATGCATTGTATAACATTATGAGCAGTGTGGAAAAATTGATTTTTTGAGATTCATTTCTGGAAGTGTTCTAATTTATAGGTATTCCCATTCTGTGATCCGTAAACCCAAGTGTGGCCTTGATGGCAATTTTACTGGGTCACTTTAATAATTTGTGTTGAAAATATTTAATAATTAATATGCCATGGCTGTAAAACAGTATTAAAAAGGATAATTCATTTTCGGAGTTCAGCATCTCAGTCCATGAATGAATTCTATTCCATGAATTGGGAGCCCTTGGACCTTCCTAAGATATGTCAAGGTGGTCTGGTAACTAATTGCTGTACCACTAAAATGTTTTAATAATATATTAAGTTTTTAGTTGTTACAATGCATTCATTTATGTCTATTTTAGAGAATAATGTTCACCCATATTTATTTTATGTAATCGTTTGCCTTTTTCTCTGTGTTTAGGGAAATATCAGTGCTTACTGCAGCTTTCAACCTTACCTGTTGCTGTTTGTTTTGGAACTGGTGTTACAGTTGAAGAAGCCCACGAAAGTGCTGCCAAAAATGCATTAGAGTACATAAGGATAATGACTAAAAAGTGAACACCAAACAAAGTTTATAATTTTTTTGTTGTATATATTAATTGTGTGACTTGAGCGTTTCATGAATCTTTGAATCTCTCTTTCTATTATCGGAGGAAAAAAAGGTTAACTTTTCCTGCTGGCATTTTTTTTTGATTCTGTGATAGAATTATTATTTCGTGTGTTTGACTAGCAGTAGTCTTGATTCGGTGCTGCAATAAATTTTTGAAATATTTCCCGTCAAGTCATTTTTTTCTTGATACGTATCATAATATTTCTGAATGCTTAGTTCAAGAGTTTCATAGAAGTGCATTTTATTGAATCGACTGCTGAGGAATATTCACTCAAATTTTCAAGCAAGTCTGTACTTACTGCAAGTGTGTAGTGGTAAACTTTTTTCAAATGCCATTATCTGTATGGCATTTATTGAATACTTTTGTACCATAATTTAAGTACAATTGATTTTCACATTTAAATCAAAAGGGCTCCATTGAAAGAATTGGTCTTCTTATGGTTGAAAATATTGAATTTCAGAAGATGGATTATTCTGCCATTTGGTAGTCTTCTTGCATTTCTGGCTTTATTGAAATTCATATATATCATGCACTTCACCTATTATGAAATAAGTACAATGATTGCACTTTATTTTGCTCTGAGAAACAGTGGTGGTGTTATCACATCCATTTCCATTAATCTCTTTACAACTTTAATAATTTAGTTATTACAATGAGTTAGGTTTACCTGAGTGTTGAATAACCAAAGATTACCAGTGTACCATTAAGTTCCTACTTATTAGTGAAGAATTGAATTCAAAATGTGCCTCCAAAGTAACTGGTGAGTTTCTCTCAATAAACCCCTGCTATGATTTTCACCGTGTCGATGGCATACTGGACAGAAAGTCATTGATTAGGGAACAGCGTGGGTGACAGTTTCACACATGGTCTCTAGTGTTCAACAGGCACACATTTGCACTCTCGGCATTCATAGGAAGGGCTTCACTAACGGTTTGCACTTCCTATGAGATCTCTCCGCTGCTTGCTCTGTCTGGGGTTTGCAGGCACGTCCCTTGTGCTCCAGACCGCGTTCCACGTTGCCAAACCTTGACATGGCCCTGTTGTATGACCCGTCGCATACCTTCATCCCCCATGTGTGGTGGAACAGGGGGCCTTGCGTGCTGCTCCTCCTCTCGGTGGCGTGGCTCCCTGGGCTCACCTCTGGCACCTCCTTCTCAGTGGAAAGGGATTTGGCCTGTTTTGTGATGCCCTCTTCCCAAGAAGCCATGCTCGATGCATCGCTCGGGGTCTCGTAACCACTTGTTTCACTAGACAAGGACCCAGACCTGAGGTATTGCACTGTCGTCGATTGGTTCCCCTCCTCCTCCTCGCCCACCCTCTCTTTCACTTCGCTGTCTTCAGCTGTCGACCTCCCCTCGTCCTCTGCTCTCCTCCCCTCTTCTGGCTGCTCTTCCTTTTCCAGTGTGTCCTCTGGCATGGTGGGAAGAGAGATTGGAGGTGGTCGGCCCACTCCTATCTTTCGACTCGACTCCATTCGCTTGTTGAATACTGATATTAATTGTGCCACTGTGTAACGTGGCTCCTCCTCTGTGTCCGCTTCTGATTCATCCTCGCCACATGTCATTGTTTCCTCCAATAATTCATTTGCTGTTGATGCAGTACCACTTGTACAATTCGCATTGTCCTTGCTGTTTTCCCTCTCATCTTCACTCCCCTCTCTCTGACCCGCCTCTGACCTTTGTTCTGCTCCCTTCGTTTGTGTCTCATCACCCCCTGACGCCCTCTCCCGATCACTCTCACCATCTGAATCACATATTTTGGCTGTGACATCATCGGGAGTTGTTCTTGCTGACCCGTCTTCCTCCCGTAGAGTTCCCTCCGAGTCGCTGCTGTCCTCCGTCGCATCTTCCCGGACGGAATCGTCAGCTGTGCTGCTCACTGGTGAAGTGTTACCGTTCGACAAGGACGTGCTATTGGTGGCTGTGGATGTGGCTTTGCTCAGCATGAACTGGTTCTCTGGCTCCAAGCCTTGGCTCACGTTGGTGTCGATCATGGAGCCGTAAAATCCGGCGAGGGGCCTTGCTCCAATCTTCTGCAAGCAGTCCCTGAGGGCAAGCGCTTCATGCGATCTCGACAGGAGGGTGGATAGTTCATCGCGGGAGCGCCTCCGAGCGGCAGTGGTGGGCGAGTCGTAGAGAGTGTCCCGAGATCTTGCGACTAAGGACAAGTGGCTCCCACATAACCTATCCCGAGATCGGGAAAGTGCCTTCCTGAAATTACTGCTGGCCACCCTTTCGTACAATGCCTCCCGAGACTTTGAAAGGTGTCTTCGTAGGAGTGTCAGATCTCTGCAACTGACTGCCGGAGATGGTGCTGCGGAAACAGAGAGGTAGCGTCGTCCTGATGGTCCACTTGTGTGATTTGATTGCTGAGAAATCCAGGGATGTTTGAGGCATTCAGATGCAGTTGGTCTTGAGCTGCATTGAGAAAATGAGGTGGTTATAGCAAGGTTTTGAATGTATGGGAGATAGTGGGTTACATGTACAATTTTTGAGGAATGAACAGTTATTTAAGGTATGCATGTGTGAGCATTATTATTGTGTATGTTCTTCTGGAGTCAGGAAAATCTTTGCCAAGCATTATGCTAATATTAAAGTTTATATTCTAATTCATGAAAGTTAATTTGGTTGTTTCATTGATGGCATGGTATTCAATATCATATGGAGAAATTGATAAGTTTATTCAGTTGAAATCATTGAGTATACATTAAGATCTAATGAATCGGAAACTTGTTAATAGATAACTTTTAAATGGTGTATCAAAATTTTTGTTCGTGATAAATATGATTTGACATTGTGTATCTATTTCAGTTGCCTTCAGTAAGGTATGAGTTCATGCATTTTATGATTTTGCTAGGTAGGGTAATGAGTGGATTTGAAAGAAAAACGCTTGAACAGAGAACACAACTTAGTCCCCAGCTACATGGAATGTTGCAGTGTGGTCATTTCAAATGTTGAAACACCTGCCCATAAAAATTACAACCTCCCTGATATCTTAGATTCTGATTTTATTATCAATTTCAGGCTTTTATGGAATTAAAGTGAGGGACATCATCACATGACCAAAATGTTCTTAATTGGTTTCTACTGAATAAAAATAATATGGCAGCTTAGAGATACCTCGAGTATGATGTAGAAGTTGTCTTCATCATACGTCTGCTCCGTTGCATTTCATGTCATTTGCATTTATGAAAATTAGCTAAAAAGAAAATATCTTTTGTACTTAATTTTTAATAGCCTTTCAATCTCAGGGCAGTGAACTCAAGGTACTGTAGTATTTATTCTTGTTGATTTATTTGATAGCTTTGGTTTAACAACTTCTGTGAGTAACCTTAGTCCTTTTCCTGTTGTAGTAAGTTTGGGTGTGATTGTGCATGTATTGTATAAAATCTGTTTTTTTTTTTATCATAGCAGTAGCATGATAGTAGTGCTGATAGCTGTAGATTGTAGTGGATATTCAAACATGTATTTATTTACCTTGGATCCCGCACGAGGAGACGAGTGATAAAATCTTTGGCCTGCTGTGATACGTCCTCAAACAGCTCCTCTGGGAAATCTAGCTGAGCTTTGGCAATGTTGCAGAATGTTTCTTGGTCAGTGTCTCCTCCAAATGGAGAGAATCCAGTGAGGAGCACGTACGTGGTAACCCCGAGAGACCTGCAAAGGAAGATGGGCATCAGGGCAATTGTGGAATGCCCACAGAATGTGTACCTGCTTTTGGAATCCCCGAATTACGTGAATCTCCTGTGACCTTTTAAAAATGTTTCAAGAGATTTCATTTTCATTTGGAAGTAATCAGTTCACTTACTATCAAGTTTAATTTATCAGAATGACTTTCCCTGTTTTTACTGTGAAAACTAGGTTATTGTTTTGCAGCAATTTGAAAGTCCTCAAATTGAAAAAATCTTATGGCTCTCTGCGGTATCATGAAAAGATCCTTGTTTTGGGGGGATAGAGGGGTTTCAGTTCACACTTCATACATGCCTCGAACTTGGGCGACACATTTCACAATTTATTTTATTGTGTATGTATGCACTGTGGCACCGACTCCATCCCCGTTTTCCCTTCATCCATTTGAGGGGCTCGAGCCCCCTCAAAAATTTGTTATGGGTGTGAGGAAAAATGTGTCAGGATTGTCGATTTTCCCTTGAGTGTCCTGATATTGAGATTCGAGTTATCAGGGTTCCAATGTTGATCATATGACTGTTCTAAAATGCTTAAAAAACTTAAAAGTCACTACTTATAACATTTCCCGAGGCAAGATCCCCGGTTTGGACCCCCCCAATATTTTTTGTAAGTTGGCATCCCTGTGTATGCATTATAAAAACTGCTGTCAAATCTTAAAAATGACTAAACCACAAATCAGTTGGCTTTAGTGAGGAGGTATATACATACCATGAAAAATTAAATATAGCTTGATACATATCCTGATTCCCATTCATAGAAATCCATTCAGTTACTATATCAGCAAAAATAAATACTGCCACTTAGATGATGACGATATCTCCATGATAGTGTTGGAGACAGGGACCTGGAGCAGCAGTGGAGCGGAGCGAATTTTCATTGTTGCTCCGGGGTGCTCCACTCCGCTCCGGTCGGAGCGGAGCGGAGTAGGTCGGAGCAATGTCGGAGCGGAGCACTCGGGTGGAGGGCATGTCGGAGCTCCTCGGAGCGGAGCGAATTGCTATGATGCTGCTCCGCTCCGGTATTAATTTTGTGTTAACTTTGTTCCATAAATTCTATTGCCACCTGGAAGTGCGTATTTTCCAAATGGAATTAACCATAATTAATTATTAATAGAAATACCCACAGTAAAACTTGATTAATTTAAATATAATGAAGGGTTACCCGCACGTGATGGCACAGCGATATTTAATAGCAATTCCCTTCTTGACATTTTTATTTAGAATACATCATTTTATAAAGAAATATCGGATTCTTAGCATAATGATACCCTTGTAAAAGTTGACTAATATTCATCAATATGTCCATAGCCAAATCAACCATTATAACGAAAATTTAATTGGAAATCAAAATTAAGTGATGCACTACTTTCCGCTATGTTTCAAATTTGAAGCATATGTCTAAGAATACGTCGGTAAAACCTTTCAACATGTTATATAATGTCTTCACAGCAATTACGCCAACTGCGATTTTTATCTTTCACGTGTATAATGTAGATTTTTTCCTGGCCGCAACAATAATTCACAATGATTATTATTTATGCGGGTTTTAATGGCATTGGATAAACATAATAAACTAATAAAATAATTTAATTTTGTGAACATGATTTTTATAGTTGAATATTACATGTTTTACATACATTCTTGGCTATCAATAAAATTCAGAGATGATAGATGGAATATTTGACAATACTGCCATATACCTGGCCTTAACTAACTGGCCTTGTAGGGTATATATGGATATTTTATCTTGTTTTTTGTTGATGTTTTTCACACTTATGAGCAAGGAAAAGAGCGTATTCCGAAGTTATGCGCTCGTGAATCCAAACTTAATTTTACTGTGATCCTCTCTGTTGAGTAAAAAATCAACAACTGATGGTTACCAAGGCCGTTTCATACCATAATTTTTACGATATTTTCATGAATAAAAGTCGTCTGCAATTATGAAATTATGCTATTATTTTTCTATAGTGATAAATATCAATTTTCCATCATTTTACAATCTAAAGATTATGATTAAAATTAATTAAAGATTTATTACAAAGGTATTGAAAATTTGTGTTTCCCTTGTATATTGCCTTTTTATTACAACTGAATTGTGAATCATCTGTATACAAGAAGTTTAAATACAACTTTTATACAATTGTATCACAAAATTCGGTACAATTTGTAAATGTACAAAAGATATACCATTTGTAAATAAATGCTTGCATTGTTTGGGAAAGAAAAACTACATTTCAAAATAGGTGTTATCGCGGAATTCAGTTTAACAGACAGACATTGCTCAGAAGAACCTTTAATTACAAAGCATGTTATTTGGAAAACAATTATGGGCTTTGGTTAAAATATATATTAATTTTAAATCCAAGTACATATATATTGTAAAATTTCATTAGAAATGCTCTTTCCACCCAACGAAGGGCCACATCCTTAATATTTTAAACGTACTACGTTATGGCATCGTAAAAAAAACGATATCCCAGAATTTTGAAAATATTAACCTACAGCATTTTTATTTTTTAATATCGCCCAACAAAGAATTTTATAATGCGATAATAAAATTAATAAATTATTAAAATGGCGACACAAAGCCTGTCAAATTATAAAACAACATAAGTAGATATAGCAATTATCGACTATCGTATTGTATTAATCCTTAATATTATCACTATCATTATTTATTATTCAAAAGTATCTAACGCAGGGTATTTAAATAGAACACATATTGGACTGCCCAATTTGAAAAGTATTTTTTACATAATGAAAAGTAAAGAAAACTTTGTAATTCCGCATAAATATTTAATTTACGACCTAGGTTTCGACGTGGCACGTCATCGTCTGGTACAAATGCACAGAAGACAGAGAATAAACAGCCGCACACAAAATTTTCTTTTTTTAATCTTTACTTTTCATCGTGTCAAGAAGGTTCCATTTAGTCACGCCTGAAACAAATACTTTTTTTTACATAATACTATTTGTAAATTGAAATGTACTGGTATTAAATAATACCGCAAATCACGTAGAATGTGTATTAATAACTCAACATAAAAATAGCCGCAGGGAATATCCGATGCGTTCCACGGCTGCAGAAGCGTGCATACGTCGATTTCCCGCCAAGAAGCGAAGCATTGACGTTTGTGTTCTGCTCCGCTATGCTCCGGCTCCATTGTCGGAGCGGAGCAGTTCCATTCCTGCTGGAGTGGAGTTCTCGCAAGAAATGCTCCGCTCCGGAGTGGAGCACCTAGGTCCCATTGTCGTCGCTCCGCTCCGGAGCGGAGCAGTAGGAATTGAACTGCTCCGCTCCGACAATGGAGCCGGAGTATAGCGGAGCGGAGGAGCGCTCCAGGTCCCTGGTTGGAGATAGAGCTATCCTAAGTAATCCACTTTAAAGCAGATGACCTGATTATGGTTGTGTAACTGGTTGCAAAGTTGAGGTTAACATTCTGGTTTGGCCCGATGACTTTTTCATCAATGGCAGATTGAGTCTTTATGTGCCAAAATGTCTTTGCACCTTATGGAACAACTCAACTAAGTTATTTTGAGTCAATAACTTAAAGAAAAAGTTATGTTGATGCTTATAAATATTACTGTTTTCTTTAGTGGATACGGTAAGACGAATTAAAATTAACAATAAAGAAGGATTTGGTTCTTTCCCGGCGAATGCTGTTGATGAAATCTTCTCGGGAAATCAGCCGGGTGATTTCCCGAGAAGATTTCATCAAAATTAACAATAGTTTTATGTTAAATTACTGATAGCCTATAATTTTAAGAGATATTATAAATTCAATTTTTGAACAATATGTCTTGCATGAATTGATTTTTCTTTTATTTTAATTATGATCAGTAATAAATTCTAAGTTGTACATAAGAACATATTTATGTCAAGTATTCCTTACCACATATCTGCAGCAGTAGACAAAGGTTCATAGTGAAGTATTTCTGGGGCTGAAAAGAGAATAATAGTAATGTGATTTTTGTGAGCTTTATCCTTGAAATGGTTATGTAATTTTGTTTTTAAGTGAGGCATGTCAATGAAATAGTTATACATACTTATGATCATTTCGTATTTGTAGGTTAATTCATGAAAATTCTATTTATATAAAATTTTATGATCAGTATACCAGTATACATTAAACTGAAGTTAAGGCAGCTGCTATAAAACTCTTTTGTAGGAAGGGTGGAAGGCTAGGTTGGCCCAAAATCAATTTTTCAACAGTTACCAATGCCTGTGAATTTCTTGGTTTAGTTTCATTAGCACAATATTGGTCCCTGCTGAATTGCGTTTGACAATGTCCATTTGAGGAGGAGGTTCATGCATTCAATTCCTTACAGTTCAGTGATTTGAATCCCCCCATATGGCATTGGCCTTGACTGTGGACATAGATTTTCACGTTTAAACACTTGCATAGTTTACTCACCTACATAGTCGGGGGTGCCTAGAATTTCCTTGATGCTCTCTCCGGGAAGAATCGCTCTCGAGATTTCAAAGTCACACAGTTTGATGTCACAGTCTGGAAATGCTCCCATCATCACCAAGTTTTGTGGCTGTTTTGAAAAAAAATTTGAGAGAAATGAAATATGTTTGTGTACAAGTATGACTTTGCTAGTTTAAAGTACTCGTTCCTTTTTTCTAACTTCTTTGAATGTTTGAAATGATTTTTGTTTGTACTTTTGAGGCTGATACCAGTTCTTTGAAAGTTTCTCTGTTTTCTTTGGCCAATATCTTTTTTTTTGCTTGCTTCGCTATGGGTATGTACTGAGTGGAATAATATAAAGTTGAAATCAACTAACTAAATGATTAAAACTCAGGCACCATGGAAAATTGATTTTCATAGAGTTTGAACAAAAGATCAGAGGCTGATTCAAAGAGGGGCTAGAGTGGGCTATAGCCCTCCATGGGGTATCCGATTTACCCTTCATAAAATGGTAATTTTGTTCAGACCCCCACTACTGCTGGGACTTTGAATAAAATTCATCAAATATTTTCCAGGAATAATGTTTAAGCAATCCGATCAGATAATTTTTAAGGCAGTTTGATAGTCATGAATTTAATCACACACATATTATATGATTGGTTAAGACTTTTGCATTCCATGATGTTCAGAGATCTTTTGGTACACCAGTGTCACATTTTAAAATTTCTATCAACACTTTCATATCCCTTGCTGGAGACTTCCTCAGGGTAATTGTATTTGCATGTCAAAGTTTTGATCATGGAAGGGGTGGAGCTGAGGGGGGAATTGAGGGTAGGAGTGGAGCCAAGTTGATGACATGAAACTTTGAATAGATCCAAATGCATAAACAGTTACCACGAGGGAGTCTCCTTCAGTGGAGATGAAATGATTGGTAGATATTTTGAACTCTGATGTGGGTCACCTGAAAGAAGATTGCAGAACACACATGATTGACTAGCGCTAACATTCAAGCAATTCAAATCCTAGTCATTACTGTACGAGCTCAAACCTTTATATCAAGGTGCGCAATGTTGTTCTTGTGGATGTACTCCAGGCCCTCCAGCACAATCCTCACAAAGTCCACGACGTCACTCTCAAAAGGAACCATATTGTCATCAATTATGCTCTGTAGGTCACCTCCAGGGGCACTGAAAATGTAAAAAAAAGTTAAAATATATCCAGATGAACAAAATAAACTGAATTGATGTAAATGGAATGTAAATGTTGCAGAAAAGAAAGAGTGCTCCTTTTCAGTGGTGTACAAAGGGAGAGTTTTCAGGAATCTGGATTACTTGACCCCGTACCTGAAAACTCTGCCCCATCCCTCTCCTATTGAAATACCAAGGGAGGCCTGAACAAGGATGCTCCCCTCCCAGCTGCTGTTAAGAGTGGGGGGGGGGGGGGGGTTGCAGAAATTGAGCCTTGAAACTTATTAATGTTTGGCAATTTTGGATGGCCGGTAAAATACCAGCCGATATTTTACCGGCAAAGCACTGCTTGCATACATGCCAGATTTTTACCTGGCAAACGATCACTTGCTAGGTTGGGCTGGTGCCAGTGATCCATAGTGACAATGGCCAGCAGCTAACTGGCATTTTACCTGTGACGGTGCATGGTCGGTCAGTGTGCAAACTCCCAAGCCCTCCTATTGTTCACTATTGGAATATGTACGGCCGATATTTTACTGGCTGTCACAATTCGGTGTGTGTGCAAGGGGCATTAGCAGACAGCCTCCATCCACTTAGCCACAATTGCCAAACACCCTTGCTATGTCACTGCTTCTGATAAAGATTTGTTTAAAAAATAATATTATTATATCCAATTTGAATGTTCTTTGTATTCATGAATAAATGAAAATTATTTATTTAATTGCTTATTTTTTATGGAACCTGATAAACAGCCTATTTTGTCCTTTTGCACATTATAAAAAAATCACTGTCAGAGTCTTTGCCAGAATAATAAAGAAGAGACCCATTTTTTTGGCCTAATACACAGTTTTTTCTCTACTTCTATGATTTATGCAGAGGAAGGTCATTTTGTGAATGTTATCTAAATTACTTATGGCTCATAATCTACTGAACGATTGTTCTTCCATTATGTCTCCTTAATGTTGGCCATAATTGAGAAGGTTCATTGATATTTTATCTATTCAGCTGAAGGTTGTTTGAGTCATTCAAAAAGATTACATATGTTCTCGCTCACTCCAGGCAATTTTTTTGTCGCCACTTCAAATAATTACTACCCAAAAAAATTGATATGACCTTCATGGATATTTCCAGATGCAGTATTGATTATCTTAATTACTATTCTTCATATGTATATTCTTTTTTGATTTTTATCCCGATGATGCTGCTAAAAACTTTTATTGTTGAAAATGAAGTGGTCACCCTCTGAACTTCATCTACATATGCCTATGAGTATTTTTATTTGCAGGCTCAATAGAGGTTCCATTCATGAAGTTGCAAACAAAATTTTTACCTAACTTGATTTATTTGAAATTAGAGTCCACTGATGAATTGATGTTTGAATTGAAATAGAAAAAACAAACTGAAAATGGATGTGGCATTTATGCAAACAATTCTATCTGAGATCAAAAATATTTGTGTATTCAATATGATATTCAATTTGAATGAGCATTCTGGTTGATGTGAAACGTATACGTAATGAGGTGATGGTTATTGTGGCAGTTCTTCATTTATGGATTCCTTGTGGGAATATTAGAGAATTATATAAACTACTCGAAACTGGTTGATAGAAATTAACTGATTTGTTTTATTTAAAAGATATCCCATCTTGATCCCAAATTGTCTTTTTTCCCATTAATTCTCTTTAGGTATGATATAAATTTTGTTTCATCTATCTGTTTGGAAATCCTCCATTAGCTTTGATGCCATTTTTGTCTGGTTTGGAATAGAATTCCGTTAGTATGTTAAGAGAGTAAATTTTTCCTCCTACTGTTTTTGATACTTACTATTCAAGCACTAGTATTATTTCCTGGGGGGTTTCAAAAATGTCACATAAGTGGACCACATGTGGGCACTGCGCCACAATTGATAACAGTGCCACCTCGTGATATATTTCAGCGGTGCAGTCTGTTCCACATCTGTTCCGGAGTGAAAACTTGGCTGCATATTCCTTCCCTGAAGCTTTGGAACGGCATTTTTTTATGTTGGTGAACATTCCCCTGCAAATAATGAAGAATAGTGTCATTTACAATTGCATGGTGTGTGTAAGTTGATTTTTCATTAATTTTGGGAATAATACTTATACTAACACTTGCCACAGTAGTCCATAGCAGTCATATATAACTTAGATAACTTTGTGCGCCTGCCCAAATATGGAGGCAAGGGAGCATTGATTCGTGATTGGGACCAACTTAAGTCTCAATTGTGCGTGTGCAAGTATGTTTAAAGGAAATTACATATGTCACTAGCCAAGGAAAACAGGACGAGGGTAGTATGCAGTGCTGTAGTTGGGCCGGTATGGCGTACCCCCTAAAATCAAACTCGTTATAAGCGCACCGGTTACAATACCTTTGTGGCCGGATGTATAATATGTACATGTCCAGCTGTTGGAATTTTTGGTGAGTACCGCATACATTTTTTTTCCAGCTACAGCACTGGTAGTATGTGTAATGTTAGCGGACATATATTATATAAATATGTACTCTGAGGGTGATTTGAAAAATTATCCATCTAAATCTACCGTCACTGGTAGAATACCTCGCATAAAAATGATATTTTGAGTCGCCACTATAGTGCAAGGGAGATTACAGGTTGCATACATGCAGGGGAAGATTAACAGTCGGTGGGGCGGCCGCGCACGCATGTTTCCTGGAATATTAGAAAAGATGGTACCGACGTTATTTTTTTAATTTTAGAGAAAAAAGTCTTTCGCATTATCGCTGTGAGATATTGCACATCACGCAGGCGGCACAGGAAATCTACAGTGGGCTTTATTCCGCCTCCTCCACCACGAAGACTTCCTCATGAGCGGAACATTTCCATAGGCATGTGGTGTTAGGAAACTAGCCGTTTATGAAATAAGAAAAGTAAATGTGATTTGGAGTGATTTTCATAGTGAATCTAGCCATGGCTGTACCCAGTGAGGGGCAGGAGGGGGCAGCTGCCCCCCCCCACCCCCCAGAAGCAAATATTGCAAATGTCTTTCAGGAGAATAATATTTTTCAAGCAAATAATTTTAAAAACTAATAAAGAGCTGTTACAGTTTCCTTTAAATGTTGATTTCTTTCACCTTTTCCACGCTTAAATCTTAACTACAACTTGAAAAACCATGGCTTGCCCCCCCTAGTTTTGATCCTGGGTACTCCCTTGAATCTAGCCTATCCTTTATCGAAGTCCTTCATTTTTCTGGGGAAACACGAATTCTTAAAGAAACCTATCCCTTTGGTAAAATATCTCTATCATTTTATCGTTTTCTTCCGACTGAGAAATAAAATGAGGTTCTAATATGACGTTCTCCATGACATTCGGAATGATGTTATTAATTGTTCAAGTAATATAAGCCCAACAAAGTAGCTCCCTATTCACTTGGGCATTGGCATAGCCAGGAATTCCGTTCTGGGGAGGGGGTCCAAAACCAGGGGGGGGGGGGAAATTTTTGAAAAATAGGGTACTAAGTAATGGATTTTTAACTAATGTTAACAATTTTCATAATCGAAAAAACTTCATTTAAGAAATATTTTGTAAATTCATGATTTTTCAATATTTTGTTTTCTTTTATGAAGGAAAATAATTGTTTTAACATTTCGGGGGGATTCAGGGGGGTTCCAAGGGGTTCGGACCCCCTGGACTCCCCCGGGGAACGCCACTGCACTTGCGGCTGACAATCTAATTCGTGTGAAAGCTGTGTGGCATTCGCTCGTAGCAGGTTTTGACGAATCGCGTAGCTTTCCTGGCACAGTGTGGAGTTTCGAGGGGGCGACCGACAGCTGAGGTTATTTGTGAGTGAGTGAAGGGTTGGAAATGGAGGATGGATAGAACCCTGGCGTCGGTATTAGCTATATCTAGCTCTTTAAGAAAAGCGTCCAGTTGAACATCGACTCCCACCCGACGGACAAGGGCCGCACTTGAAGAGCACTACTCGAAGCACTCAAGTAAGAGTCTTTGAAAAATCTCTGCCATCAACGGCACCGGGATTTGAATCTGGACCCACTGGGTGGCAAGCCATCGCCAGCCATCAACCTGATTTCCGAGCATCTTACCTCTACAACATGTTAAGGTCGCTGATTCGGAAATCCCGTCTCAACTGCTGTTTTTTTATCGCGCAAATATGAGTCCTTTAAATGATTTCGGAGCGTCGGAATGTGGGCAGCGAGCGGAGAGTCTTTCTTCCTCTAGGAGGGACGCGCAATAATTCGTGCCGCGTTTGACAGCCCCACCTGTGGAGGCCAAGAAGAAGGACGCGGGGCCGTCCGCGTGTCTCCTCAAAGAAAAAGAATCTGCGGAACTAATATGGAATTATTTGAGTGCTTGTTTTTTTCCTCCTCCTTCCAACATTCGGTTCTCTCGTGAGCGGACACATGTGCGCCCTTCTATGTATTGACATTGTCGCTCGGGAACAAAACGCACCGCGCTTCTCTTCGTGCAAGGTTTGCGTCTGGACTCCCTCTCCCTCTTCGGAAAAGACGGGCTCCGCTGCGCAGTTTTTCATGCGTCGCCTCCAGGGGATTCGTACGTTTTCCGATAAATTAGGCTCTGCGTTGTGTCTTTCAAATGTGCCCAAAGCGTGACGTGCTATTCCTCGGTCGAATGGGGCATCCACTCCGGGCTGCTCTCATGGGGTTTTGCTCGCCTTCCCATCCCAAAATTCAACGGCATAGTGTGACGCACCTAGTGACAGGAAGCGAGGGCGTACCCAGGATCAGTGGCGCAGCGAGGGTTTGCGGGATAAACCCCCACCAGAGCTCTGAGAAATTTTTAAATTTAATCCATTTTACTTAATGGATTAGTATTACTTATAGGACAGTGTTAGGATTAATCAAATATCCCTCAGAAAGCCGTAAAACTCGCCATTTTGAACCATTATTCTTAAAAAAAATTCTGGAGGAGATCCCCAGCAACTCCCATGCACCCTGGCGGGTATGCAATACCACCCACACCCCAAAGTATTAGTTGCGCCTAAAACCCCTCCTAGCCTTATCTTTTGGGTGCGCCCCTGCTCAGGGTCATAACTGGGGGGGCAAGCCATGGGATTTATGAGATGCCCCCGCACCTACCGCTTACCCTGGTGGGTATACCACACCCCATTCACCCCAGTATTAGTTGCGCCTGACACCCCCCAACCTTAATTCCTAGCTGCACCCCTGAAGGTGTCTCTTATTTTTCCGTGTTTGGAACCGTCTTCTACTTCTCAAACTATACGCGACGGAAAATAGACGACCTCAACCCTTTCGAAGATTAGTTGATGACGTCACGCTCTCTTGACGAGTGGTTCACCACGTCACCGCAAATCAAAATCCTCCAAAGGTGGCGAGGTGGCTCAGGGAAAGGAACTGACCACCCAACCATGAATGTGAGAAGTTCACACGCCAGTGACCCAGTCCGGGGTGAGCTCTACCCTCACCTAACGAAACCAACCTTCGGGTTGAACCACTGAGTGAATTTAATTCTCTCACACCGATGGCGATGGACGAGTCACCCATGGAAAAGTTGGTGAGGCTTAAAGAGTAAATCCGGTGGAAATCCCGACTTCACCAGCATTTGCCGTTCATTTCAGTCATGATTTGCTGGTCGCATATTTTATTTCTACCGTCCAACGTATAGAACTTCTCGTTTTGCTGGCTACTCCCGCTGTGACATATAAGCGTCTCTGGATCGATTCCTCACGGATTACGATGTTATGGTTGCCTTTACTTGAGGATGTCGTCGTTCTCTGATTTAATGTGAGCGACCAAGTTTCGGAGATAAGCAAACGGGAATATGAAATGAATGAATCCGCTCCTCATCTTTTCCTCTTCACGATATTTATTCAATGCCCATTTTGGAAAAATACTGTTATCTCTGCCATAAATTTTACTTGATGTTGGTGTAGCTAGGTGCTTCGTTAATGGCCAGCTCGCTGAATAGTCTTTTTCTCTCCGTTGAAAATGGTGTACTTTTTTTAAACATCTTTTTGTAATGCAAATTCTACCTGTGAGCCCTCTCGGAAGATCGTTCATGCGCGATTTATCGTGGTGGGCGAGTGTTTAAGTGCCTACGGAATGGCGATCCACATCGTCCACGGCAAATCCTGAACCGTAGGTTCTGATGGGCGTGAGCGCGCGCTCTTGACTTCAAACCACCCTTGTCGTAGCTTGACTCTTTTAAAGCGAAATTGTGGCTCCCAGAAACGTCGGATTCGATCCGCTTCATGGATATCGCCGCGACTGGAAGTACCTAGCTGGGAAATAAAGCATTTTTGAGTGCCAGGGAACAAGGCTTGAAAATTTGCCTGTGGACATTACATTTGCAGCGCCTCAGTTCCTCTGAAACGGGCGCGTAGTCAGAAATTGAGTGGGTAGGGGGAACCAGGGTGGTGAGCGAGTTGCCATTAATGGTAATGTGCTGTCAAATCGCTCGCGCAGTTAATCCATAGATTACATTAAATTATTAAATGTGGTAGTATAATTTTTGTAAAGCATCACGAGCTAGGTATGCGAGTCTCAAGAAAAAAGTAGGTGGGTAAAAGCTTAAGCAGGTAAAGCATGTTACAACTGCTAGAGCTGCTAGATTGGGGGAAAACGGACACAACAGCAGGGACATCAGGGAGAGAATAGCGTTTTTATGAACAGGAAGGACCTTATGAGAGGATTGTGATGTTGAATTTTAAAGAAAGGGCTAGTTAATAGTGTAGCGCTTTACGATTCGGGAACATGGACACTTAGGAAGGAGGACGAGAGAAGACTGGAGGCGTACGAGATGTGGGTGTGGAGAATAATGAAGAAGGTGAAGTGGACGGAGAGGAGGAGGAACGAGGAGCTGGTGGGTGAGGGGAGGCAGCTTTTTGATGAGATACGGATGAGACTGAAGGCATAGATGGAGCGAGTACTTAGCGGGGAGGGGATGTTGAAAACACACGTGAGTGTAGAATGTTGGGTAAACGAGGGATGGGAAGGAAGAGAACAGGCTTTTTGGATAGAATGAAAGGGATTGGGCCTATTCGTGAAGAGGGAAGTACATGTAGGGAGGGAATACTGCCAAAATACTTCTTAAATACTCCATGCAAACCTATCTTATTCGGTAGAATATTTAAATAAATAATGTTGAAAATTAAAGTCATCGTCTGTTACTATTGAATTAGTCAAAGATATTATGGCTTGGTATCCATTACAATTTGATCATGAGATCCGCCTAATATTTTCGAGAAATTTTAAACTCTTGAAGTGTGGCGGCATTCGTTACCACTATATATAATTTTGAAAAAATCTTTGTGCACATTCTCTTAATAAATATACTCGTATTAGAATTTATACACATTCTTAATGTATCCCCGGCTAGAAAATTCTGAATATCTAAAAAATGAGAGTATTTTCAAATTGTAGCGACTTGGCATTCGACATAGGTATATGTTATTTTTGCATTGCTGCTAAAACAAGTTTGTGTGTTATCTTGGTCAGAGGGAAGATCGTGGCTTAGTCGTCTCCTGTATCGACATAAAGGAAAAAAATCGTAAGGGGGAAGCTGATGCCCCCTAATACTTCTCCCCTCGCCAACTAGCCAGTCGGGGAACCAAGGCGACCAAAGGTGCGTGATGAAATTCCATCAGGAGCGCCGCAGTTCCGTAAATTTCCCGTAACCGTAAAAAAATCCCTGTTACTGGGATCATCCTGAAACCCCGTATTCGTCTGATTTTCCTCGTAGGCCCGTCGTTCAGATCTTTGGGGCTTGAAAGATATTTTACGTGGCGGCTCTTATCTTACTTGTGTTCACACTGCTGCCTATTTTTTTTGTATCTATTCATACGAGGCTTTACCATGGTAAACAAGCGGACGCCATTACACGAATAATACAACTAAATAAAAGAACTTGTGTGTATCTGCGCCCGTCGATGTAGATTGACGAAGCAATTCGCAGTAGTCCTGAGAGGAATTTAATTAGATGATATTCTGGGAAAAAGTAAGTGATATTGTCATAAATATTCAGTTAATTGCGTTTGAAGTATGTATCTATTCACCCTGTTTTACACATGATTATTCATTAGAGAACTTTTCGCAGCTCGCGACCATGACACGTTCCAAGGACCCTGGTAGGAGTCATTTCCATCGACGATTCTTCGGAGAGCAAAGGAATTCATTCCTGTCATTCCTTAGCGGCGTGTTTGCCAGTGATGATTGCTCAGTCAACGCTGGCCCCATCGAGCGAATTGAAAGTAAACAGGCTTTCCCATAATAGTCAAACGATTGTCTGTTTTGTGGAACGGTTTAGCAGATGTGTTTACGCTTCGCAATATTTCACAAAGACCTCGCGGTGCTTCAGGAAGAGGCGAAAGGCATTGAAATGAAAAATGGATGGGGTGACTGACGGGTAAAAACAACTGCAAACCCTCCACGTTTTTCTTATTTCCAATTCAAAAGACTCCCTTGAATTTTCCTTCCATCAGCCATTTCTCACTTTATGGAATCAGGATAACTGTTCAGCTGGAGGCGAATCACGTGTTTCCGTCTCATCTTAAACAACAAGTGAGTGTTATTTACCGTTGGGTCTCTTATTTCGCAGTAGGGATTGATGTATTTGCTTTTCCGGTACTGTTTACGTTCGTCCGTCTGCGATGCGAAGGACATAAATCATTTCAGGTTATCCACGAATCCAAATAAGTGTGTGATTCCGTGAGGCTAAGAATCGAAACTTTGTAAAGGTGTTCACGTGAATGAAGCCGTTCGAGCAAAGGTGGTTCTCGTGACTTTTCGAGAGTGTCCGTGAAGATTTCGAATGATTTTATCAACATATTATGTTATGGCTTCGTAGAAATATCCTCTCTTAAATTAGTTTAGACTGAATTAAATTTAAATACACCAACGGATGACGCTCGCCATGAAAAAATATTTGACTTAGCCGGGATTCGATCCCGGATTTTCCGATTTCCGGTCAGGTGTGTTAGCCAGTTACAGTGTGTTAGACATTTTTCATGGCGAACTTCATCCTTTGGTGTATTTAACTTTGCACCCGTGCGCGTGACTGCGTGCGAAGTCACTTGTTCCTGCAGTCCTTTGAATTAAATTTTATTGACTAGTTTCGTCTGAATAGCATTCGTTACGAGTGCACTTTCGGGGACACCTATAAAATGTCCACACCTTCCTGAAACAGGCTTGTAATGTTGCTACAGATTCAGCGTTAAAGCGCTGGCATCAAAGATTCTCTTTCCAACGAGCTATCACTCAGGCCGTTTGTAAATAATTACTTGATCGGAATCGAACGACTTTGTTTCTTCTTACAAAGGATGGTGGCCAATATCAATGTACTTTCCATGCTCAGAGACTTCAATTATCGAGGCCATCGCTAAATTGGTAAAAAAAAACACCAATCGTCAAAACATCACATATAGTTTTTGTTCGTACCTGATCAACGATCACCTGTTCGCCGGTGATGGTTCTGCAGCGACCGGCCATTAGATTCGCGTAATTGCAAAAAATTAGAAAATATTACTCTAAGTACCTGAAAAGGTACAGTCAAATATTTTATGCTTCGCTAGAATCGAGTTGGACCTATGTTAAATGAAATGCGCTTTTATCCATGCTTACGCCGGATTTATGTTGCTTAAGGGCCATTTTCGCATGGTTAACCCATGGCACCTTATTAATTATTCATTTAATTTGGGAAACTTCGACGCACAATATTTCTCAAATTTAGAAAAAGTTACGTTTCGGAACTGATGGCTTTCGACGTGTGCCTGATTGGATAACGGGGTCCCTACACTGGTCATTTTTTTCTATTCCCACGCATCAGAAAATCATAATAAAAAAAAATAAACTACATTTTGTTTGCATAGTGCTGATATTTTTAGTCATTGCTGGTTTTTCATAGAAATGTCTGTAGTTGTCATGGTTTAGTCTCAGTAGGCGTTTTTTTTTCCAAAATCTGCGTGGTTTATCGAAATCATTTTAAAATTTAGGGCATTGGCGGTAGCAGTTAAAATTATTCGGTTTAGAGAAAATTTTGTATATGAGACCCTGCTTTCAGTCTTTAGTATTCAATAGTTAAGAGAAAGTCAGGGGGTAAGTGCCCCTGAGGTAGTTTTTTCCAAGGGGCTGTATGGCGGACAGTCGCCTCAAGGGAATTAATTTCGTGGGGCGCTTAAGCCTTCCTCCTCTGGCTGCCTGCCGAGAGAGTGCGCAAAATTTAGAGGAAATATTGATAATTTTGTCAGGGTGCAATCAGGGTAAATTGGCATCATAAAATCAGAGGGATTTTAAATTCGGTAATATTGAAACAACCCTGTGAACAGTTGACACAGCACTTAAAACTTTGTCATCTCAACAGATTAAGGTGGTGCAGTAAAATTATTTCGTCTGATGAAGGAGGAAGGAAATAAAAAGGTGAGCCGTTTTTCCTCCATCTTTTTCCGATGGCCTTGTCAAAGAAGCAAGGGACAGGAGACTTCAACTACTGATTCCCACCTCCGAGGCACAGTTTCCACTATTATGGATGGGTGAAATGAACTCTTTACTCGAAGCACTGAAGCAGCGAAAACCTTGAAGCAAAGAAAAATAGTCCAGAAAGTTATGGCGTCTTGAAAGGCATGTAGCCTATCAGGGGGAGCTTCATCTCGCTTCTACGGGTCGATCTAGGTCCTCCTCCATAAAGTACCCTAGTCAGTAACGTTGGGAAGGAAGTTGTAAGAAGTTATGAATTATAAAACCCTTCTCTTCGTTTCGCTTTTTTTCAAAGGTGAATTTTCTCTCTAGTCTCTTCTAGTTATGCATATATATTCTCTCGACCGATGGTATTGGTGACTTCAACGGGTGACGCGGCTCGTAAAATTGGCCCAGATGGCGTGGCACTTGTTCGTGGGGGGTTTGTGAGGGATAGAGAGACCCGCCCAACAGCGGGCCACCACCGGAGAGAGAGACGTCTCTCACAATGATTCCGTTTTGAGGCAAACGGTCGGTTGCCTCCCTTCCCAATCCAGAAACGTGGAAGAGCCCCCCGCGTGACGCACTTGGGAAATTCGAGGTGCGGCCCGCCAAAATCCCCGTTTGCGGCCCGCGTGGGAGGCCCCCCGAGGTCGTTGGCCATCACGTTCGCCGCCAAGTGGGCGGGCGGACTTCTCTCTCTCATTCCTCGGACCCCGCTCGCCCTCCCTCCCTTCCTTCCGCCATCTAACTAGCCGAATCTAATGGGAGCCTCGTAAATGGGAGTTGCGAGGAGATTGGAGGGTACGTCTGGAAATAGAAGAATGAGTCGTTTTTGCTGTGACTAAATGTGTATATGTACCTGGCATCCCTTTCGACATTTCTGGCTTTTTTTTAACCTGGCGTCTGGTGTCCTGCTATTAACCGTTGCACAGCTTTGACAAGGTTTAGGCCGGTAGCCACTGGAGACGCGAAGGCTACATGCTGGGATTAGATTGTTGGGCAATTAAGAACAGTTTTATTTCAGAGAAACGCGGAGAGAATCGTCTTAGAACCTCTTTGTAGGGTTTGGCCCATTTCTAAGTCCGATAGACGGTAAAAAGTAAGAGAGATATTTTGTCGAACCGATAGGTATGGGAATTCGTTATTTCCCCGAAAAATTTAGAACTTAATTAGTGATAGATGGAAATCGGCATCTCCTTTTCTTTTTATCTTCGTCATTTTCTTAGCCTCTAAAAATATCAAATAGAAGTAATTAACAAATGAATGACGCTGCAGAAAAACAGCATTTTAATTGAGAAATTCCGCAAATAAATGTATCATAATTATAAAAATTTATCAATCACTTTTTTAACTACGTTATATCCTTTCTTACCATCACTCTTTGGTAGGATTGACCATTGTAAAGACTTTATTTGGAGTTTTTAAGGTAAAGATTGCCGTAAATTTCAGGCATATCGAATTTTAAATTGGAATAAATGATATTATTCAACCCTCATGTTAGAGTTTCATTTAGAAAATAAAACGAGTCCAAATACGCAACGGAAAAACGTAAATCATTACTTCGCTCGCTGCGTAAGCAGTTAAACACTTAAGGCTAATTGTAAGTGCTCACTTTTGACTTTCTTCCCCTTCTTAACTTTTCTCCTTACCCCATCGATTGATGGTACACTATCTCATCTAATAAATTAATGCCCTATTTATGGCTGAGCGGTTAATCAGCTCTCACATAAGCTTATGGAAAAAGGTTAAGTACGCTGGAAAAGTGTGGCAAGTAGCTGTAAATCAGTCAGAGGTATAGAGTAACCAAGTTACCGGCAACGACTGCTAATTTGACATTTTTAAAAAGTAAGCAAGTAAGATATTTCACAAACTTTTTAACGAATTACCTATATTTCATCAGATGTAATAGGATTTCAAGGTCCTATGAATGACCTCTATAGAAACTTTCCAACTTCGGTTCGTTATTAAAAATCTGCAAAATGTCGCAAAGTAATTATTTTAATTTCATTTGCAATGGAGTTTCACTAATTTTAGCCTGCTACCATCAAGTCACTACTTAGTGAGGTTTTCACGTATCCGTACTTCACAAACTTGAGAATAAATTGAAAATTAAGAATGCAGAGCGAGAAAAACAGTCCTAAGAAAGAGTATGGAATGGAATAGAAAGCTCTATGAAAGTAGGAAAGTGACGATAAGTGAGGTGAGTATGCTTTCGCAGAATTAGTTCGCGTTCTCTTCATACTGCAGTATCTCGCCCGAAGAAAAACTTCCATTTTTACTGTCGATGACTTTCTCCCCCCGAGTCTTTTGACAGTTCTTTTAGAATTTGCGTGGGGATTCCGCGGATGGTGAAAGGCGCTATTCAATGTTATCCCTTCGACAGCTCCTTTTATGTCGATTCATACGGCACCTCGAGGAAACACGAAAATTACACATCGATACGTGAATCTCGCTCTCGTAATACCATTTTCCCGTATTTTTGGCCATACACCCCCAGGCATTTTCGAATTTTTTTAAAGGAGTAATGATAATGATTTTGCTTTGTCCTCGATGCACTTTCACTTGAGACCAAACAAGGGTGCTCTTATTGTTACTTCAAGCAAAAAGGACCGCGTAAGTGAAACGCCGTCGTAAATAATGTTGTAATATACGTTATTAACAAAATAAGTTCTTTTTGTACACATGTATAATGTGGTTGCAGCGCCTGGGTGGAGTTCGGAAAGGCGTTGCCATGGTTGCGTTTATGTTTGATGCAACTGTTTTTTTTTGTTCTTGGTGTAAGTGTACGCTCTTGTGAATAAAAGGTTTTTTTCCTGCGTGTACTAACAAATAAAACGTGAATTTTTGTGTAATAGTACAATACCACGAACGTTTTAATGGTTGAAAAATAATCGTGACCCCATCTATAGTGAGGCCTGGTGTGACATCATACATAGACGGGATGAAGACAGTAGTCTAGAGAGTAAATTGTCATTGCTATGATCGCTAAATGTGATAGCATTCAACTACCAAGATAGGTACATGAGTACATAAAAAGTTAATCAAGCACTCTCACACGCACTTTTGGGAGAATTGGTAATCAGGCAAAAATGTAAATTGATAAGCGGCGATATTCTGCCAGAAAATGTTGTTTCGTCCCTCAAAGTGGCAAATCAAGATCATGGGAGGAAAACATGTTAAGGTTTCAGAATCGATGATATGAAATTGTTATAAAAATTAAATTGCTGATATTTCATAAAATAATATACGAATTATCTTAATTAATTCAATTCCTTTAAAATGGGCCATTGCATATTTTTTCTTTCTTCTTAAGTAATATCCGGAGATATGACGTCTAATGAGGAAACACTTTCAAAAATTTAGTTTTGCAATATTGTAATATCTTGTAAAATGTTGCATTAAAAATACTTAAGTGTTTTAGGTTTCTAATCGAATGAGGGCGATTAGCCAAATTTGGCCGAAAATAGCTTCCTCAAGGGTCAAATTTGGGAACTTTCCAGTCTAATTTGGAAAGAAGAGGAATATAACATTAGCATGCAGCCTCTGAGTCTCAAACGGCCCTCAATCCAATTTGTGCAAAAGCCGTGTGACACTCTTCGAAAACACTTAGCAGTATTTGACGAATTTCGCCTCTTTCCATCGCATTTTTTTAGTTTTCTTATGAAATCTTCTGGAGCCAGATACCATAGACTCCCCACGCATTCACGGTGTAGCCTGACGAAAATGTACCACATTTCTTTCACTTTTTAGTCCTAGGATCTTCTCACATCACGCTTAATGAATCCTGACTTCTTCGAGAGCCTGGCACAAGTATTATTATTATGAAGATTGTTACAAGTGGGCAAATTTCCCCGTGGTAACAGAAAGAAATCTAATAAACATTTTAAAATATGCAAGAATACCCGACTGAGTAGTAAATTTTTCTATGCATCTATGTGTATTTTATGGGCATTTATTCATTCACCATCTACGTAGGTTCTCGTGTTCCCAGATTCAGGGGCATTCGAGTTACTACCTCGGTATTTACTCTCCGATGCAAAACTCCGTCACCCGAGTTTGAAGACCAATATCTCAAAGACCACTCATATTTTAGATAGTGGATTTTAAAAAAAGGTACACCGTTTTAAATCTCCTTTATTTCTGCGCTGACTGAAGGCGTTCAAACTATTTGATGTTACCTACTGTGTCATTATGCACTAAGATACGGAAATTTACAGCATTTTTCATGTAGCTGCGCAGATTCATCGCGTCTACAGTTTTGTAGAAACAAAAGGGATTGAGATATCAAAATTTCAAATCAAAATAGTATAACCAAAGGCTTTTTCAATAGCCATATGTAGTTACATGTTACTACGCTCATTAGTACTTTAAAACTTGACGGAAATGAACAAGGGCGGATCCAAGATATTTTTCTGGGGTGGGGCACAAGGGGTCTGAAAAGAAAACGGTCTTCTCATATTTTGGATTAAAAAATACATGTAACAATTACTTTACGAAACATACTCTTAATTTTAATATAAAAGTTATTAATTACTAAATATTAATAAATTTTATATTAAAATATAAAACATATTAATACCTTTATTAAAAATCGCGGCACGTGCCCCCATACTACCCCTAAATCCGCCTGTGGAAATGTAAAAAGTCGTCATTTTCCGATCCGCTCACGCGACGAATTCGCAGTTTGGACCGTCTCCTTGCCGAAAGAGTTCATGATTGCACATCCGGGTTTGAGGACATGCAGCCGCCACAGAAGAGTCGGAGGTGAAGGACCCTCAAGAGAGAAATGAAGGGAGGACCACACTGAAAAAGAGGATGTTGGTCAGCTGAGAGGCTCAGGTAATTAAGACTGCCTGACCAAAACACCTGTTCGCTGGAGATGCATTTGCGGAAGATGTTAGTCAATCGATATCTTTTGAGTCGGGATGAGTCGATTCCACTTTTTTTCGATTCCGATCACAATTCCGATTCTTTCAAATCGATTCCCGATTCCGATTGCATCAATTCTTATTCACACCGATAGGTGGGATATTGATTTTTCCATTGTATTGCTGTCATTAATATTTAGGAATTAAATGGAATAAGATAACATAGACAGTTTAATGGTCCAAAAGGCATATTTATTAAAGATAGCGAATTAGTATTATAGTAAAATTTCCTAGATTTAATAAAATTACTATGACTTTAACCGTTTCACGGATAAATTATTAACTTTAAATACTACAGTGCGCAATGGCTAAGGAGTATGACGGCCTTTATACCCCAAGCTTATAATTCATTTTCAAAATATTTATCTTCCTGGAATCGATGGAATCGGAATCGATTTTAGGAGATCGATTTTCGATTCCGATTCCGTGCCCGAGAATCGGTGGAATCGAGAATCGACATTTGAAGTCGACTCATCCATACTTTTAAGGTTTATTTTGGGTTACGAGCGCTCTGACCTGCCGAGGGCGGGCCGAAAAGAGCGAGGAATGGTTGCACCGTTGCCCCGTGCAAATACCTGACGGTAGTTCCCGCATGGTTACACGAAAACGTCTTCAGTGGTGGTACGTTTGGCGATAGGGTGGTTTCCTATTATTTTTTTATTGCCTAAATTGAAAGATTATTACTCCTGGAGTACGCATTTCACGCTTTTAGATTTTTTAAATGACTATATCTATTTTTCGCGATAAAATGAAAAGTGAAAAATTTCAAGCGCGCGAAAACGCGACGGCTAAGTATGAATGCTGGGAAAACACCGTGTGACGTCATTCTGGTTCCCGCTGTCGCCGTTTGAGGTGACTTTGGGGCGAGACATTGAGCGCTGATACGATGCAGGCTACTAGCAGGTAGCAGAGTACCCTGCTAGCTGGTAGCGCTTGGCTTAAATAAGGATTATTATTCCCCTGTCAAACGAAGGAAACTTTCCGAACATAGGTATTTTTAATGTGTGATTATTAAGGCACGTTTCCCTGAAGTCTGTGCCTCATGCATGCATTGGTAATCTCAGACGATGTAAAACTCCTATCTACTCGTATAGAAACTAGGTCCCTGTGACGTCACATGGAGTGGCGTCGCATGGGCGCCAATTTGGTCTTTTTCAAATGAGGATAAAATTGACCATTGCCATTCGTCTAAACCGGTATTTCTAAAACCAAATAATTTGTTTATTATGAATACACTAATGGTGGGTAACGAATCGCAATCAATGCCTTTCGTTTTCTTTGATGAAGGAAACTACCCCATTCCTCCTTTGTTTATGGCGGAGAGAGAGGCGGTGCGCGAGTGCGGAGGAGGGATGGCAGAGGGCGTGGGATTCGAGGCGAAAAACGATCCGTGTCTCATCTCCTAAACGCCTTCTCTTCCTCGTCCCACGCACCTTTGCCTATTCCTCCTCTCCCCTTTTGCACTCGGAAAATTAGATAGCGGAGGAGCAAGGAAACTTTCTACGCCGAAAAAAAACCTCCGCAAAATCCTCTATCATGAGTCTATTTGGAAAATTTCGAGCGCGAATATTACCAAAATAGGATCCTCTCCAGTCGGCCAACGGATTATATTATGTCGTCTCTCTTTGAGGCCCGCGTTGGAATGGGTTTGCCGAAGTCGCCGCCCGCGTCGCTGACGGCAAAGCGATTCGTATTTCACGGGGATGTGAGCTATTATTATATATTTATATTCGTAGTTCTATAAAATATCAAATTTATACCTTTTCGATGTTATTAATTCCAAATGGATCTCTATGTACTCTTGGCCGCGCTTCGGGAAAATTTGAAAATCAGATGAAATGCGCCCGAAGGGGCGATAGCAAAAATCGACCTTCTACGGTACATACGGAGACCTTCTCTATGTAGTCCCTTTGTATTTTAGGTTACAAGTTGGAAAAAATCAAAATATACGTCGAGACGGGCCTTTAAACGTGTAACGCGATAAGGTGAAGGAACAAAAGGAATTGGTCGCAACGTTGTTAAAGGTGTAAATATCAGATTCAGTGGCGGATGTGGACCGCAATTCATGGGGATGGGGGAGTGTCCTCTATCTTGTATTCGTTCTGAGAGGACTGTGAGTTGCACTTGCAACTAGCAATCATAGGTTTGGCTCCGAAGCAGAGCTTAACCTCGGCGGCGACGAGAGGCAATAATGGCCATCAGGGCTTATAAGGAATACTGACGTAAAGACTTGCGATTTTCCGCGTTTATACATCAATTTATTACGGCCCTTTTTTATTCTAAACTCCAAAAAAAGTAAAAAAAAACGTCAAATCCAAAACTAAACCAAAGAAGCGTAATTGTATTCATATGTTCTGTATATTCTGCAAGAAAACAAGTACAAAGGAAGTATTTTATGATACGCCTTCTTCTATATTTGAAGCCCAATTACACAGTTTCCTTAAATCATTTTGGGAGAGGATACTTTCAACATCCAGCTAATTTCAGTCTAGTTAATTTAAACCCCTCCCTCCCAAACCAGTGGCGAAGCGAAAGGGGGGGCTTTGGGGGATAAACCCCCCCCCCTCCAGAGCTCAGAGAAATTTTTAAGTTTAATCCATTTTACTTAATTGGATTGATATTACTAATAGAATATTGTAAGGGTTAATAAAATATCCCTCAGAAAGCCATAAAACTAACCATTTCGAACCATTTATCTTTAAAATTCCGCAATTTATTAATCTCGCACCTACCGCTTATCCTGGTGGGTATTCCATACCCCCACACACCCCCGTATTAGTTGCACCTAACTGCCCCCCCCCCGCCAGCATTATTTCCTCGCTGCCACCCCTGCTCCCAACCCTTTCCTCATGGCCCAAGATACCTCAGTTGTCGTTCGCCTCCTGCGAATATCATGCCATACTATAACAAGACGGTAGAGGAAACAGCAGGAGTCATTCGCAAACGCTTCATACAAACTCACCTTAACTGGTAAAGTAACTGAATAATAAAGCGAGTGTTTTCTGCAGGTTCGTAATTTTCCGTTTCTCTTTCGTTCCACAGTACCTTATACACATTGGACGCGTTCTAGTCTTTCTTCGCATGGTGATACTTGACCTTCCGTAAACCATTGAGTGGTGGAGAGTATAAGATTCCCGCCACCGCATTCCCACTCAGATTTATGGAATATTCAATATTCCACGGGCATTTGTGGCGGCCGCAGCGGCGAGCTAATATCCTCGGTGGCCAATCTGAAGGACGGGGCTTCGCTTCTCGCTCACGTGGATTTTTCCTATCCAGGGCAGTGTGTGATAGCTGACCTTTTCATCCGTGTAAAAAAAGCGGCTATTTTCGCCGCAGATGAATAAACTACATGACTTAAACATTTGCATGTGCGTGAAATTAAGGGGATTACGTTGGGGGGATCCCTTCGATCCGCATCGTAGAAGCTTGAGTTATGATTCTTCTCGGAAGCATTTTTAGCCGTTTTCCAAAATGTCCGTAGCGCATTGGAGGAGTAACACAACAAAGTTAATTCGATAGATTCACTTCGCAATGTTATTCCTCGCGAATTCTATGTTATGCATCCGGCATTTTCATGAACATATAAGTAACGGTTAACAGCCGTAATCATCGTTTATTTTCCCTTGAAATTCAGATGCTGGTCTCATTATTTTCCAAACCTTATCGCAATCTATAATTATGAAAAATTAGTGAACAGCACTGAACTCTAATCAATGGAGTGCTGATATCCCCTCTCCAAAGTGAAACCGGTGAAACTAAGAAATTGCGCATCAGGCCATCTTGAGAAGGACCTCCAGAATTGCGCGCCATTTGACGTTGTAGGGAAATCGAGAAACTTAGAGGTTTTTCTCACAAACAGCTCTCACATATCGGATGAGGTTCTGAATTGGAAGAGAAATAAATGGATGTTGAAAGTATGCTCACCCAAAATGATTTAAGGAAATTGTGTAAATGGGTTTAAAATATTGAAGAAGGCGTATCATAAAGTACTTTCTTTGTACTTGTTTTCTTGATAACTATACAAAAAATATGAATACAATTACATTTCTTTGATTTAGTTATGGATTTAACGGGGTTTTAAACCTTTTTTGAAGCTTAGAATAAAAAAGGGCGGAATCGATATACCTCGAGCGAGTAATCGAAATGGAAAAATCGAAACTATTAAGTCAAATTAATGGGAAAATAGTAAAATTTGAGAATGAGTTATATTTTTCGTCAGAAGACGGTGAGTCAACGTTTAAAATGATACCTCATTTATCAATCACTGCAGGTGCAGTATTAACGGAGCATACACGGAATTACAGAAAAAGACCTTTCTCTAATAATATATTTGATACACGGGAATCGGCCACATTTTGAGGACCCTGACGGGCTTCAGCAGCTCCCGAGCATTGAGGTCATAGATACGTATTGTGTACAGAATTCTCCACTCCCTCCCACTCTTTATTTATGCTATTATGCATTCGTAGCTTAATTTTTAGCAATTAACGAGAAAATTCACCGCGTCACGTATCACGGTATCCGGCGTTACTTTGTGGAACTGCTTCATCATAAAATAAAATAAAATAAAAGTAGTACTTTGTTCCATTCCACACTTTATTTTGAATAGGACGACCCGGGTTTCTGCATATTATGATAGCAGGGTACCTGATGAGATATGATTTTATACTTTCCCGGCGAATAATGTGGGTAAACTTTTCTCGGGATTCCCACCGGGTTAATGTTTTTATAACGGCCAACGTTTCAAGTACCGTCTCGGCACTCATCATCAGGGCTGAATATTGATTTATTTATAGGATACCTGATGATAGCATGATATGCAGAAACCCGGGTCGCACTATTTAAAATAAAGTGTGGAATAGAACAAAGCATTTTTATTTTATTTTATGGTATCCCTTGAGGGCTAGTACCGTAAATACTCTACACGAATAGTAATATAAGCTCTATGGCTAGTACGTATGTTGACATGTATCCTAGCGACTGGAGCGCCACTATTTACGGAAACCGGCGGGAATCAACGGAGTCGCGAGGGTGGAGAATAGCGGGGTCTCCTGTATATAGTGATATAAACTCTATGAATCTGGTAAAACGCCAATCTGGTATAACCCCAATTTTAAGATCGGAATTTGATGCGGCTGTAAGAGACCTCAGGATAAATAAAGCGTCTGGCATTGATGACATTCCTGCAGAACTAATTAAAAATTCAAGAGAGAAGACGTTGAACCAGCTATACAAAATCATTAGTGAAATGTACACGACAGGTGAGATACCAAAGGATTTCGAGAGGAACATTATAATCCCTATTCCTAAGAAGAAAAGAGCGGAGAAGTGCGAAGATTTTAGGACCATTAGCCTGACTACACATGCGTCGAAGATACTGACAAGGATCATCTATAGAAGAATAGAACGAAAAGCAGAAGAGTACTTGGATGAGGACCAATTTGGATTCAGAAAAAACAAAGGCACAAGGGAAGCAATATTGGCCCTAAGACTGCTCATAGAGAAGACAATGGAAAAGAACAATCCAACGTTCGTTGCGTTTGTGGACTTAGAGAAAGCATTTGACAACGTGGATTGGAGCACAATGCTTGGAATCCTAAAGGAAATTGGGGTTCTTTATAATGACAGAAGAATCATGCACAGTTTATACAAAAACCAAGTAGCCGTGATAAAATCAGGGCCCAGCTGTGAAGAAGCAAGAATTAGGAAAGGAGTGCGACAAGGCTGTACATTGTCACCCGTAATTTTCAACGTTTACATTGAAAAAGCCATTAATGAAATCAAAGAAAAGGAATTGGGAGTGAATATCCATGGAGAAAAAATTAGCATGCTAAGATTTGCCGATGACATAGCCGTTATAGCAGAAACAGAGAAGGATTTGAAAAATATTCTAGTTAATATGGGTAGGGTAATGAGTAGATATCAACTGAAAATAAGCAGGAAGAAAACCAAGTTCTTAGTATGCAGCAGAAGAGAAGAAGTCAAGACCAACATTAAAATAGGGAGGCAAAAACTGATAGAAGTGGATGAATTCTGTTATTTGGGAAGCAAGATAACTAGTGACGGGAGAAGCAAGAAAGAAATTATCAGCAGAATAGCCCAGGCGAAGAGAGCATTCCACCAAAAGAGAGATCTGCTTACAGCGGGAAACTTAAATATGGAAGTAAAGAAACAATTTATAAGAACATACATCTGGAGTATGCTCCTATACGGAAGTGACGCATGGACAATGACCGCAGCGGAGAAAGCAAGGATAGAGGCCTTTGAAATGTGGTGCTACAGAAGAATGATGAAAATCAAATGGATCGACCGAGTTAGTAACGAGGAAGTCCTAAGAAGGGTAGGAGAGAAGAGAAGCCTCATGAAAACCTTAATAAGAAGACGGAACAACCTTATAGGCCACATCTTGAGACATGATGGCCTGATGAAGACAATCGTCGAAGGACAAGTGGAAGGCAAGAATGGAAAAGGAAGACCTCGAACAAAATATATATGGAACAAGTAAAGAAAGGTGTGAAAGAGAAGAAATACGTAGGTGTGAAAAGATTAGCTGATAGGAGAACTGAGTGGAGAGCTGCGTCAAACCAATCCTAGGAGTGATGATGATGAATCTGGTGCATAGCGACCAGTATTCCATTGTTGTGAGTTCAGTGGTGAACGAGCTCATTCAGGTTTCCACGTATCGGATGGAGTCATTGGCGATTCCCGCTTGGCGCTGCGTGGGTGTTTTCGTGGGTTCGCCTCTTGCCCGTGCGAGTGAATGGCGATTTGGGCGATGTGCCGAGGCGGACCGGATCGCTCGCTCCCGATGTAACGGTCTCGCGTCAGCGTGGCGTAAACCTGTAGAGGAGATACAATTCGTGTCCCCGGCGACGACGTGTTCGCTGACTCGTCAACAGATGCTTGTACTACGCTGTCCCTACAAAAGTCATCTCATTGAAGATCTCCTTCGTTCGTCAACCTTACCTCACCTCTTAGGCCACACAAGGTTTTCGGCCTCACCGACGACTCCTCGCCATCTCCTTCGATCTTCCACATCCACTCACCCACTGCTCCCATTATTCTCATCCAGTCCTTTCTGATATCTCGTCTTCTCTCCAGCGTGTTCGTGGTCGTCCCAAAGGTCGCTTTCCTCTTGCTAGGCCCTCTGACACTATACTCTTGTTGTTTCATTTTTTTCGTCTTCTCAACACATAACCTGCCTACCTTAGTCTTTTGACTTGAGCAATTACATCTGAATGCTTATTTAACTCGTTTTTCTCGTCGTAGATTCGGATTCTCAGCCTTCTATCTTCTCTTATTAATGCATCTTAAGATTTGTGATCGAAAGCTATCATCTTTTTTTCTCCCTCTTTAGAAATTTTCCATATAACCTCCTCGGTCCTTTCGTATTGCATACAATACAGTGACGTTTGAATTCTTTAACACTTGGCTTAGTGGAATGTGGTTATTGCAACTTGTTCAGTGCTTCCTGACAGATGACAGCATCATGCAGAAGCACATAAATCGCTGATGTTGTTTGTAAACATCTAATTAACCAGAAAACATGAAATTCAGACCATTAATTACGGCATGTATCCGGGACTGAGGAGGATAAATGTATATTCATGTTGCCCATCTTATATTCTCATTAACAATCTTCATCTCTCTTTCTATTGAGAAAATCTCATCCGATTTACTCATTGCCTGATTGAATTCACGGAGAGATGAAGTTTTGCTTGACTAAAACCCGTTTTAAACGAAGCACGTGGTTTCCCAACATAATACTCGTACGTAATTTCCTATTGCACCGACTAAAGCCGTGGATTGGATATATGCAATGCACGAATGCATTAACGAAAGGTGGCAACAGAGCCGTTGCTGGAATTCTAAATGAACGCTAGCCCGATTGAGAAAATTATATTGCCGAAGACAATCCATCGCGAAGCAAGCATTGTGCTTTTAAAACAGGCTTGATTGTATGCTCCTTCCAACGCTAGCTTTCGGATTTTGGTAACATTTAATTTCCTTCACAAGGTCAGTAAAATGTGTATGGAGTTGACCTTTCGGTGTCTAAGCGTAGCTACGTCTTTATGGTGTCGGGAAAATGACGAAAGTTCGAGTTGCAGACATTTCGGGCTAAGGGGTATAAAGATACTTTTTTCCTAAGTGAAGGCTTATTTAAGGGCTTTAAGCGAGGTAAAAGTTTTAGTGATATAATGAATGTTCTTAGAACGTTTTAGCATTTCCTTCAAAAATGTCAATAGGACTGATTTTAAATGAGAAATATTGCTTCGAGTTATTTGTCTTTGAACTTTTCGTGAAACTAGGAAGGAGGTTCCACCGAGACTTTCATTTCCCGAAAATGACGCAATTCGCGCTCCTTATTGCAGGGTACGTCATCAACAACTTACGATATTGGAAATTGGGCTTTCCGAGCCTACTTTTACGGATTTAGCTGCATTTGAAAATCAGAATTTTACGTCGGCGTTTACACATTGATGCTTGACAATGCTTAAGAAAATTGTCAAATAATGTTAGGATATAGATGTCGTTGTGATATCAAGTTCTTTGTGCTCTTAGGATTGTGATACAAATAAAACTTAGGCACAGCACAACACGAATTTCTAAGTTATTAATTACTGAATGCTGTAATCAAAGTCAATCACGTTAGTTCGAGGAAATAACGCTACATTCGGCTCATTAAGCTTTAAGTGTAAAACATTGGTTGAAAAATATAAGTTTTGAATGATCCTTATTATGCTGTCTCTAATTTTTCTGTCGAATATCATTCAATTTCGTCCATAATGAAAGATTAAACGCGTTAACTCTATAATAAAAACATTTGTTTTTCGATGTTCAGTGGTGATGTATCCGCCTGAAAAATAACAGTGTTACCTAAAAGCACAGTCAGCGAGGAACCAAGTGGACTTCACAGGGGAGAGTCCGTCCCGTAGAAACTTGATTGCAAGTTGCCACTTGTGGCACATTTTAATCGGTTTTCAAAACTGTGGCGATGTATGAGAGCGATCCACTTATTATTAATATTTACGACATAATATCGTGAGGAATAGCATTGAAAAATTATAAGTTGGATAGGTTCCATCACCACTAAGATAAATTATTAATAAGAGTCCAAATTGTAGCTTATTTCGCCAAAACATTCGGATCACCCTTGCATGCAGTGTCTAGAGCAGCGACTTTTGTTAATACATTGAAATGCGCGGTGTTTGACTACGCATTTAGTGACCGACAGAGGACTCCTTCGCTGTAATTTTCATCGCCATTCGGATTTTGGTGGGATCTTCCTCTTGCGTTCGAAACGTCGTGATTTGATGCAAGCTCAGTGTGCCTTTCAGTCCTTGGAGAGGAGCCTTGTGTAGGGTTGTTGATTGCCGCGTGATTTGGCCGCTTCCACTTCTTACGTCCTTCAATCAACCGAGGTAAGTGCAGGAAATGTGACCGTAGATGTTGAAGTGATTCCAAATATCATCGCTCACCACGCTAGCAATGTCGCAATCTCCGCTGAATTCATAATCCCTCTCGCAATGAAAATGAGGTAAGCATCAAAGTCGGAGTCAATATAAACAGGAGTGATTTTCGGCGTCCGCTCATGAAACCAATATTGAAGAGGAAAAATCCGTGATTACGCGAGAATTTACGTGCGTGGGAAGATAAGTTAATTGGATGAGTACACCCAATGAATTGTACGACTTTTCATGTTTTCTATCTCGATCGAAAATTTTATACCCATTACATTTAACACTCTCTGAATCACAGAGATGAAAATTCTGAGGATTTCTGTGAAGACATAAATGCAGAGAAAAAGGATTGAGGCGATTAAGGAGAGGAAGATATATTTAATCAGTGAATTCGTCGAAATAAATTCGAATGGCATGAACGCAGAGACAGAATGGACTGACAAGAGGATAGTGGAGGTGGGAAGAGACAATGCTCCAAACGAAAAAAAAATAGGTGGAGAGTGTTTTTCAGGTTTAATATGGCAGAATTCTAACGTTCATTATTAAATTTAGAGGTATTAACAACTTTCCGCAAATAATTTTACTTCGTCTTACAGACGAGATGCCGAATACGAATGGAGCGAGTACTGAGCGGGGAGGGTATGTTTAAAACAGTCTTAGAGGGTTGAATGTTGAGTAAACGAGGGAGAGGAAGGAAGATAATAGAAGTTTTAGATAGGATGAAAGGGAGTAGGCCTTTTTTAATTTAGGAGATAAGTCAATGAAAAGAGGGAATGCCAGAATACTTCTTAAAAACTCCATTCAAACCATGGGTGTTGACAGGAAAAATTCTTTAAAAATAACTTAGATTTCACTTCACGACGGGCCTCAGTGCATTTCATATTATCTTTAGGAGTATTATATTTCTTTTATCTTCCCCTTAAGGTGATACCCACAAAATGTATTGAAATCGCACTTGAAGTTAAGTTATGGTCTTTTTGAAAAACTCAGTTACTTTCAATTTACTAATACGGAAAAAATAAGAGTGGCTCGATAAAGGAAATGGAGAAACCGCAATGATTTGGATGTGTGCTGAGAGAAATAGGCTGAAGTACACAGGCATTAGCATGACGAAGAAGGAAAGATGTCAGTATTTATTTGAAATCCAATGATTAGTATGTAATTTATTAACCTATTCCATTTTTCGTAGTTACTATAAAGTGGGTGAGGGTATCAGTATTGTCCAAGGCTTGTCGCCAGTGCGCAATCAACTTGAGGACTCTGTATACATTCACGCTCAATGTGTGTCCGTGAGTATTGCCCGTGACCTCTGCTACCGCCGCCCGGGTGGCTGCTCCGGCTTTCCATTCGGATGTTCTTCCCTTGTTGCGGCCGTCTCCGCGTTCTCAATGACATGCGCCATGTTTATTCATCGGATGCTTTTTTCGACGACGACGCATGAATTCTGATGGGCTATATGGTTCCGGGTTGCGGATTTTATCACCAGATAGCGGCGTTTTATTTGACACCTGAGCGATTCATTAGCGTTGGATACAAACAATGAGTGAAATGCGAAGGAGATGTACCGGCAAAGACTCGTTCTGTTCCAATGTGGTCAATTTATGTGGAGCATATTCTGTGAGCTATTGTGGGCGTTTACGACTGACCCTCTTATCATTTAGTTGAGCGATCAGAAGCAATCTGTCAAAGAGGCGAGGCTGCGAAGGCCATTGGTAACTTGGCGAGTTTAAATTATTCATTTGTTTTGCTGCCAACAAAGCTACATCCTTTCGTTCATCTTACTGGAGAAATATACTTTTTGCAAACATTCATTTGAATTAATTAAAAATAAAAATAAATAATAAAAACTAAAAGACCATAAATTTACTAAATTTATTTATACGCTATGCATATTAATGATCGCCAATAATACGTTTGAAGAACACACTTTCATCGCCATTTTGAAGTGTGCTCTAGTTTCATCTCCCTAATTTAAACGGAGTTTTGAGAAGGAAGATGAAATTTGATTTAAACTGAACCTAACCTCTGGAAATTTTCAGAGTATATTGTGCCAACGGTATTATAAAGCGTGGTCAACATATGCCAATGTCTTAGTTTTGAAAACAATCCTCAAAATTTCCTCAAATATAAGTAACATATTTACTTTTGACAAACGGGAAAATGTTGAAACAGATCTACTCTCCTACTTAACCCAGAAAATTTTCAGATTGTAGAGCGAATTTTAAACGAGTAATTCTTTACCAAAAGACGAAATTCGGAAGGTCGAGAGGAAAGTATGCGTCCAATTAAATAACGAGACAAGCACTCGAATGGCCATTTATTCGTCTGAGTGCACGACAGTCTGCTTCTCTCTTCACTCCTACTCACTATACTCTGAAGAATTTCAGATGATAGCCTAAGGCCTGAATCACACGATCATTTCTTTCCGTCTATAATAGTGATAGGTTTCCAGTGAACAGAAGAGTGATCTATCGACCAATAATTTTATGAATCACGTGTTCATTCCCACCGTCCCTTATTCCATCGCCTCTTGCGTCACTTTACGTACTGACAACTGCCATTTTAAAAAGCCAAGCGTGGCGCTACAGTCGATGTTGGTGGTGGTGCGTTCTGATTGGTTGAAAGACGGTACCAGCGATGGTTTCAGCAAACGAAAAAGAGGCATGCCGCCAAGTGTTAGAAAAAAGGGTTATGATGTCCATCCTAGGATTCATCGCGGAAAATGATTGCGTGACACGGTAATTTTTCATGCATCATTGTAGCGATTGGTGGAGGTATAGCCAGTGGCGCCGACTCCATTGGGCCTGAGGGGGCCCGAGCCCCCCCGAAAATTCGTTATGGGGGGTCGGAAAAGATGTGTCAGGCTAGTCAATTTTCCCCGAGTGTCGAGGTATCGAGAGTCGAGTTATCATGGTTCTAATGTTGATCATTGACTCTTCTAATATGCTCAAAAAACTTTAAAACTCACTATTTATAAAATTTCCCTGGGCAAGACCCCAGAATGATCCCCCCAAATATTTTTTATAAGTCGACAGCCCAGGGTACAGCTCGGAGGGGACGGAAAAATGATCGTCTGATTCAGGTTGAAGATTTGAAGGAGCATGAATGCGTCATCATAAAAAGCGAGTGGGAGGGGAGCGTCCTCTTATGGCATGCGTTCATGATTCCTTGCTTCCGAGAAACAGTTCTTAAAATATTCCTGCTCAGTCGATGACTGTGGCAGGTATTATTCTTCACAGATTGGATTCCAGGGAAGGTCGTCGCGAAAACATGCTCCTATTCCATTTCCTGTGTAATATAATTCTTCATTTGAATTTCTGAAAAGCTCGCTACCGTGACTTTATCGTGCCCCATTATAAATCAGTGCTTATATTCAGCGGATGTCATAAACGACGGAGAGTGAAAATGGAGGCAATGAAATTCCACTGAAGTTCGTGACGACGGGATATATTTTGGTGGAAGCTCAGTTGGAAAGAAAAGCCGTGTGAGAAAGAAGTAGATTGATTCTATGCCATGCCGACGGAAGGCTAGTTACATTTTACCTCATCCGAAGTTTTATTTAAGGCATGAAATGACGCTCAGGTTTATGATATCCAATCGTTGAGTTGAGAATTGCAAGAAAATGTTCCACCTCTCCTCTCAAATCTTTTATTCATGGAGATTAATTCTCGGTTACCATTATTTCTTACCTATTCATTAATTTTAATTTTAAAAAGAAACTGTTTGCTATAGCCCACATTTTTTATTCCTGACAGGTCTCCATACCACATGTAAACTACATTTTGTCTCCAATTAAAGTTGCCATAACATGAAAACATGGTTTGCCTGCTTTCTCGTTCTTGCCTTCTCTTCCGCGACTATTTATAAATACCATGTTATTTTACCACGTCAGTTACTTCAAGACCAATTTAAAGTCTCGTTAGAATGAAAAATACTTTTTCAATAACGACACTTATCCAATATTTACCGCCAACTTTTTTATTACCTATTTTATATATTACTACCGATACTTAATATTAATTGAGACTCCTCACATTTATCTCCCATTCCTAATTATTTTTTTACTTCAGGTCGTTTTCTCTTTACAAAATTTTATGCTTATTTTGAGGAAGATTTCATCATCATTGCATGCAAAAAATCCTCAGCTCTCCACTCCGTTCTGCTATCAGCTAACCTTTTCATATTTGCTTAGTTCTGTTCTCTTCCACATCTTTAATAGACTGCTCCACGTAACCTATTCTGGGCCTTCCTTAGCCTTTCTTCCCAACCACTTGTCTGTCCTTCGACGATCGTCTTTATCAGGCCACAGTTGCTTTCGCTTGCGATAGAATCTCTCTCCCTATCTAACACTCTTATTTGTGTGTAATGCTTTAATTTGGGTGATAAAATTACTCGGTGGATTTCCTGAGATGTCTTAAGAAGAGTGGCATCAAAGTATGCGTTCGGCCGCCAATTTCGCTGAGTGTCTCTCACAAAAAAGACGGTGTTCTTCTCGATGGAATGCGGAGGACATCCGAGGACTCATTTGACGTTTCTTTTTAAGTCAGCGCAGTGCGTTTGTCACGACATCTACAGATTCTTCCGGGATATCCAACTTTAATTGCGCCTGCCCACGCCCGCAATAAGATTTATAAGTCCTATTTTAGGCGAATGATTATGACGATAATAATTGGAAATAACGTCTCCGAATCATAAATATTTTTGTGCTTCGAGTGATATTTGCGGGATAAAGTGGTGTGCGGTATCTTTCGTCTTTGATCTTTGCGGCTTAATCTGTTTACTTTAATGGATTCCTTACGTTTGTACGACATACTTCAAGTGTTCTCAGGGAATTGCTATGGTTATGTTCTTCCTCGGCTTGATGTGCCTGATGCTTCTCGTATCTAAGTTTCAGAACTCCACTTATACAGCATGTACTTTGCGTCTCAAATATTTATTCATCAATTGACTATTGCGAATAAATATAATTCTTTGGTTGATTATCTGAGTATACCGAATCGACTCTCATTTCCGACCTTCGCATTAGCTGTTTTGCATAGTCATTCTATTGCGACTTCTTTTGTGGATGAAAGCCGTTTTATGCGCTTGTAGCTAGTCTGAAAGTAGTCAATTAAACATACGATCATCAATGGGCCGAAGGCGTATCTGAGAAGGCATCATATTTGAAAGTCGCCATTTAAAGCAGGGGTATATAAACGTTTGTTTGATTGAGTTAATTTATCAGCCTTTTGTTTTCTGCCGTGGGTAATAAACGTTGCCCCAGATTAATCGCAGCATGGTTTGTCATAAAGGCATTTACAAGGGGGTTTAATCTATTGAATTCATAATGAATTGCAGAAGAACTGTGAAGATGGCAAGGATCCAAGCGAAGCCGGAAGAACTTCTGCGCGGTTTAGCATTCGTACCTCATTTTCCTGGTTGGAAACAAGAACGCTTTTCGCTCTCTCTCTTTCTCTCACATTACTTGCGTTTATTCGTCTACTTGCGCATATACCCCGCAAATCGCCTAGATCGGCGTGTGGTTGGGGGTGTTGGGTCACTGGTGGTGCACATGAAGAAAGATAATGCGATTTGAAGTGATTTTAATACTAAATACCACCGACTATTCATTGAGGTCCTTCATAGGCTGGGGGAGTGCAAATTTATGATTAAAAAAAATTTATTCTCAAACCACCGAATACAGCTCATATTGGCCATTTAACCCCGGGGTATTCAACAAATTTAACAAGTAAACGTACGCGAACAACCATACCCTGGGCAGGAGAAACCTATCGAGGCGAGACTCGAATCCGCGACCTCCTTTTTGGTAGGCGAGGACGTTACCCCGCCGCCACCGAGGCCGGCGAAGAAGATGTTAAATGGTAAATGATCATAAGATTTCGCGGCGAATATTATTGATAAAATCTTCTGGGGTTTGGCAGCAGGTAAGGCTGTGTAAGGCGGTCTAAAACAGCCTTACCCGGTGCCGAACTCAAGAAGATTTCATCGAATTTCTGTGCTTAGTTGTATGAAAAATTTCCGTCTTATTTTATCGTTTTTGGTTGGACTTGGGAACGTAGTGAGGTTCTAAGTCACTCTGAAAAATATTTCCTCTCAATAGATCAAGCTACTAAAGCCTTTGTGTCTCTAGCGACTCTCAGCCTAATTGTTGTAGAAGGCGCGCAACGCTCTCTGTACGCTCGTTGCAGTTTTGACGAATTGCACACCTATCCTTATTGGTATTTTTCGCATTTCGTGGATCAGACCTTTCTGCATTGGGTCCCACATGCCTATAATAAACGTGCTGATCTAGAGGTACTAGGTTCAAATCTCGTGTGAAGCCTTCGGACACCCCGAAACAAAAATCCTTGAAGTTCAAAATAGCCCTGGGAAAGGGAATACCTCCTTACCCTACATGTGTACAGTTTACACGCTCCAGGCCTAGATCGGGGTAAGCTTTACTCTAACCTAAACCCACCAACCTTCTGGTTGAATCACTGGGTGTGGTTTGTCATAAAGGCAATTATAAGAGGATTTAATCTATTATATTCATGGTGAATTGCAGACCTGAGGAGATGGCAAGGATCCAAGCTAAGAACTGGCACACGATTTAGCATGCGCGCCTAATCTTCCTGGTTGGAAACAAGACCGTTTTTTCGCGCTCTTTCTCGCATTACTTGCGCATATTTTATCCGCCGAGGGGAGCATGGACGTTGGAGGCAATTTGTACTCTTGCGGAGCGATCATAACGAGGCGGGGAAGGGTGAGGGAGGGCTCCTTGTCCGTCTGTGGGTCATGCACCTGGACGCCTGTCGCCCTTGGCGAGTTGGGAAGATAAAACGCTGGTGAGAATGAAAAGCCTTCTTCACGGTCACTCTGAATTGTGTTGCGGGTCATATTTCTTTAACATCAAGAACGATTTGCGCCCTCGGAGCCATTGTGAACTTAGTAAAATACAAGGGAAAGCTGCAAGATTCATCAAAAATCGCGACATGCGAGCCGAGAGCAGGATGCGGATTTTATTTGAATCAGGATATGAGCCGCTAGGGACTCGGAGGCTAGGTGCTTTGATTCTTTGATCATTGAAGATTAAATATATTTCAGGGTGACACGAAGAATATTGTCTCAGAACCAGGGATGCCGACTAAAAAAAAATATTGCCCAAACCGGGGATCTTGCCCCGGGAAATTTTATAAGTAGTGAGTTTTATAAGTAGTAAGTTTTTTAAGCATTTTAGAAGAGTCATTTTATTAACATTAGAACCCTGATAACTTGAATCTCGGTATCTGGAGACTCCGGGGAAAATCGAAAAGCCTGACGCATTTTTTCATCACACCCATAACGAATTTTGAGGGGGGTCGGGCCCCCTCAGGCCACACTGCTCAGAACCCCACTATATTTCCTGGTCCGACAGAAGCAATGAAATGAAATAGATATTTTGCCGAACGGATGGATTTTTGAATGAATGGAATTTGTTTTTGCCTAAAAAATAACGGATTTAAGTAAATACTGGGTTGAACTCAGTAGCAAAAAAACTGCGACTTCCTCCTTCTCTTCTTAGGTTTTCAAACAGCTTATGAAATCCCCTGCCATACGCTTTTTAAGGAAGCTTGCGAGTAGTATGCAGAGGGAGAATTGGGATCGGTAAACTCATTTTTTGCCCTCTGCGTACGAGGCCACACTCCTAACCATGATACCCGCACTTAACCACTACCCTTTCGTGACAACACCATCGGTTTGCTGATTCCATCGATAATGTAGTGGAAAACCTCTGGATTATAGAGTCATATTCAAATGGTGGTCCAGAACCACTCGCCCTCCATATCTTTAAGAGCTGTCAATTCCGCTAGTGATAACTCGCGCCAACCCAGTCGCCTTTCGAGATTTTCCCAGCCCGAAAATTTCGAAACTAGGATGTATAATCATGCAATATCTCCTCCGAAAAAATACCTCAAAGAGGAAATTCAGTAATCTTGTTTGAATTAGTTTGATGGCTCATTGGCGAGGGCAATGCTGTGACACTCTCCGTCATGCATATCATTAGTCTCGTATTATATTAAAATGTAAAGGAACATAAGACACGGTCTCAGGCGTCACTTTGTGGAACTGCTTCATCATAGAATAAAATAAAATTACTTTGTTCTGTTCCACACTTTATTTTAATTAGCACGACCCGGGTTTCAGCATCTCATGCTATCATCAGGTTGACCTGAAACCCGGGTCGTGCTATTTAAAATAAAGTGTGGAATAGAATAAAGTAACATCACTCATTCTGCTATTCAACCTAACTGTTGGTTTGGATAACATGGGGTGCCCTTATTAATAATTATTTAGTTATACGTTACAATAATATCGGTCATCCTAATATTGCTAAAGTTATCGCTGGGCACCATTAGCCATGAGGGAACGCGTGAGAGGTAGAATGAAGACCCCGAGGGCCGAAATGGCTTCACTGACTTCCACCAATATTCCTGAATTGTCAGCCGCCCCCAAGGCCCTCCGCCATGAACCCATTAAGTTGGATTGTGGGGTGATATATAGATGTCGATGAACGCTATATTATTTTACAAACTCATGTGCTCCGCCACGGTTTGAGGATTTACGTATTTCTCTTTTGTTCACTTGATGTTTCATCCCAAAAGTTGGCGAGGGTAGAGCTCACACAGAATGAGCTACAGGTGTCGTAACGTCACAAATTCAGGGGTGGCTTGTTTCTTTCCGTGGGCCACAAGTCGCGGGACAAGGATTTATTTTTTTGATGTGTAGCAAGGTTTCATGGGCGTACCCAGCGAGGGGCAGGAGGGGGCAGCTGCCCCCCCTAGAAACAAAAACCGCGAATGTCTCTAAGGAAAATAATATTTTTTCATAGCAAATAGTTTTAAAAACTAATAAAGAGCTGTTACAGTTTCCTTAAAATGTTGATTTCATTCACCTTTTCCATGCTTAAATCTTAGTACAACTTGAGCAATCATGGCTTGCCCCTCCCCTCCTAGTTTTGATCCTGGGTACGCCCTTTGCAAGGTTTCATCAAGGTTCTTGGACCTCCTCTCTCTTTGGAAGGCACAAATGGCTGCGTATTTATCGGTGAACTTTTCTGTGAAAAATCACGCACAACTTTGTCGGAAATGGTGAGAGCTCTTTGCCATGGGAAGCATGCAAAAAAACTACAACGAAAAATCAGTGGGAGTTGTAAATTTACCACGTCAGTTAAAGTTAAAAGCTCGTAAAATGACAAGTGCGATGCATCTTGATGTCCTTGTGCATTCCCCTCTAAGAGTGAGATAGTGAATGTGGTAGCTGCATCGTGGATAATAAAATTGCTGATTCCCCAGAAATTTATATTGAGTGATGTATCTATGGTTTATTTTTATTGTTATTCACTGCCTTCACTCATGTTACAATTTTTGTCTTAACAGCATCACTGTTCTTTTTGCCATCCCAATGTTTTTGCGTACCACCAAGTACCGCCGTAACAGCTTAAGTAAATTGCGCATTTTACATTGCAATTTCGGGAACAATAGATTGAGTATCACAACTATCGAGATCGCAGTCAGGAAAGCTTAGTAAAAAGGGAATATTTTAAAATTTCACCAAATGATAGATATCCTTCATTTGAGGTTAGAACTTAGTGGGCAACTGAAAGTGATTGAATCCTAAACTGGACACCTTTAAGTCTCTTGAGTATACGGCGAAAATTCTTCACTTATTGTAAAAGGTTGATCATGGTTGAGAATGATTTTGAAAGTGCGGAAAGCATTGATTCCTGAGCCTGAAACCCATAGTATAACAGAAAATTAATTATTGCTGTAATTCCTTTGCTTTGGCGGTTAGATTATTAAAAAAAAACTCCCAGCCGTTAATTAATTCAGAATTGACCTTATTGAAGTTGAGAACTTATGCATGATTGAGATCTTTTTTTAACATGCACACTTTAATTTGAATGAGCCCAAATGATGACAGAACTGTGTTAAAATCGTGGTGGTCTATAATAAAAGTGGGGATTGTCATATTAAATCATGAATTATACCTTATGCAATTTCTCGAGATGATTTTGACAGTACAGACAGGAGTATAATTTTCGTATATCATCAAGTATTGCTTAATGGCAAAAATTCATCGTTGCTGCTGGAAGTTAGGCGGATTATTTTGCGAAATGAGAATATGAGCGCGATTACTCAGTTTTTACCTTGAATCGTTCGAGTAAATGCAGGCTTGTGCGCACTTAAATGTTTCTGAGTTTCCTTTTTGCTTGGAAGAAACGAATGCGAGGTATCTCACGGAGAAAATTTCCCTGAAATATGACGCCAAGCTTTAGTGGAAACGGCGAGAGCTGTTTTTTTTTTAAGAAAGCATTATGAAAACTACAATTTACAGAAGATTGTGACGCGAAAATTTATTTTTTTTGAGACTTTAGCTGGCTGATCAACCTTGTAAAATATTTTAATCGGCTGGATAGTAAATTTTATCTACGAGTTCTTGACCAAAAAATGATCATCATGTTTATATATATTAAGGAATACTAGCATAGATAATTTTATCCGATTGTTTGCGTAAAAGAGAAAAGCTACAGGAGGCGTTATGAAGAGTAGAGAAATTCTGCGATAGAAAACTCAAAAATAGGAATGAAAAATAGAAGTTCTATTCCATGGAGCGCTTATAAATATTAGAATTGAAAATAGGTAATGAAAATTCACGCGCTAGAAAACTTTTTCATTTAAATTATTATATAATAAATTAAACTGAATTGCTGACAGTTATCAAAGAGCGCTAAAATGTATTGAAAGTTGAATAATGTATTTTTGTCACAGAATTGAATTCTTTTAGATGTTGATATCGGAGTGTTTACGAAATATAACAGTAAATATTACGTAAGACGTGCTGGTGAATAGGCCAGTGCGCACCTTAATCGTTCATGTCAAGATGTCGGACCCGAAATGCGGTTGTGTACATAAGGTCTTGCGTGCCGACTGTGAGATCGTATTTGTTTAATTTTAATGCTAAATCACTTATTTTCCAAACATCTTTGTTTGCATCCCTGCGTGTCGCGCTCCCTCTTTACCTGTCGTCATCTCGGCCATTCGCCGCGCTAAAAGTTCTCCCATGCGTCTCCCCATACTAACAAACACCGTTTTTTGACTAGCGAATGACCTAATCTTCTCATTTTTCTTTGGCCCATAGAAAAAAAAAACAGTCGCAGTTATTCCGTCTGTCCCTGTGAGAAAGCATTTTGATTCCATCCTATTTTGTTCTCATGAAATCTTTTCGGGCTTGAAGTGGGGAAATGCGACACATCCATGATAAAATCTAAACAACAAATGATAATATTCACACTTTAATGTAAAACTCCTTTCCAAGGCTTCCTTGTAAGTAGCACGGGGCGTCTAAACCGTGGTCGGTTATGGAGTTATAAAATTAAAGCGTGGGAATTACCGTTTGCTGATTTGTTTTTTATCATGGGTATTTTTTATCCGATCCACTAAACCTGAAGACGTTTTTTGTTATTATTATTTTGGTAATTAGTTTATTCGTGTACAATGAATACTTTTGTGGCGTTCATATCACAAAAATTATTATGTCTCTATATCTTAGTATGTTTTCTTCCCGGTTCACGCGGGCGTTCTGGCGATTGATGGTACCCGGATTTCATGTAATTGAAAACGGTTTCTATGGGTAAATATCCTGTTCTTCCGTGATGAACAATTGTGATAAATATAGGAAATAAGTATCTTCGTGATTTGGCCCACGAGGCTCTCTCTCTTTCGGCCCGTGGAAACATTCTTCTCTGCGAAAAGAAGGCGGAAATTTAGGAATAAGTCCATCATTCCCTCTAAAGCAGTCTTAATGTGTGGTGCAGTGGCGTAACTAGAAGAATGCTTTGGGGGGGGAATAGGGGACCTGAGAAACGGGGGGTCCGGGTCCGAAAATTTTTGAAGAATGACATGCCTGATATTTTATGCCCGATACACATTTTACATCATTTTGATCAATGATCTTTAACTTAAAGCAGATGCAGTTATTACAAGTCAAAACTAGACTATACTTTTAAATACTTTTTATTTCTCTGAGGTTTTGGGGGGGGGGGAATCTATCCCCTCATCCCTCCCTATAGTAACACCTCTGGTGTGGTGTATTTATGCGTCCTTTCATTTTAGGTAATAAAGTTTCAAATTGACTCCCCCCGAAAAATGACGCCAACTCGTCGAAATTAATAGAGGTACTTAAAAAGCTGAGTGGAAACTACGTCGTTGTTTCATTTACCGATCTGTATTTTCAATCTCCTTTAATTGTGCCTTTAGAGTGGAGTCGGCCCCCTGATTACAGTTCCACAGTTAATACGACGCTGGGGCTGAAAAGGTTTCAGAACCCTGTTCTACAGACTCACATGCAGATTTTTTTCTGGTCAATTCGTCAATGGAAAATATCGAGGACAATAACGGTTCTCATGATGTGGTCTCCCAAAAGTTCTCGCGGCGTTTCGCAAAAAGACATCGACGTGGGCCATTCTCAAGCTCGTTGCGAAAGAAGCAGCTTTTTTATATTCACCTGCCACCTCTCGTCTCCCGTAGGCGTAGCCGGGAGAGCAGCGTGGGTGTTTTGGGCAAACGCGCGAATTGAAATGAAATCGCCGGCCTACACCATCGCACACTCTCTGCCGCGGAAAAAGCGACCGAACCTAAGCCACAAGACTGGTTATTTAGAGCGAGAGGCCTTTAAGCCTTGGTTTTTTTCTCCCAACGTTAAAACACTTGAACGCGAAGAGGCGTAAATTAACTCTCATTCTTGATGAAAATTCATCGGTAAATCATTCGGGCGATGATTTAAGCGCGGCGTCGAGTCATTTAGAAATGCAAATCCGTGCAGGTGGTCCAGAAAAATCAAAGACTGAACTTCAATGTGGGATGCAATAATTGCTTCTTGCCCTCTGTTTATCCATCTTGTTACGTTCACTATTTTGCCGGCAGTCGCTAATATTCCTGCTCAAATCCTGCCAAAGAGTCGGAAATAATTGAACTCTTCCAAAGGAATGCCCGCTAATAGCAGGAAGACCCGTACCAAATCTTACATCGGATGATCTTGAAAGCTTTTTGAACGGGACGGATTAATTACGTGTAATGAGTTGATACATTCGGAGATTTCGGGTTTAAAAAAGCACACTCCTTATTCACTCCTTATTCATATGGATAATTACGGTTTGACCTCCAAAATTACAATTTTTTCCGCAATAAAATGAAATTAAAGATCATCAGTTTTTAAGATCGGCTCATTAAATACATTTTTCTATTACCGGCCGAGAAGAAAATTTTCTTTTCCAAATATAGGTCACCATGGCAATTAAATAGCAGTACAGAAATAAACTAGTGGATGCCAATCCCACACACGCACATTTTTCATGCGCGCAAAGTTTGAGAAATCAGGAACAATCGTCTCGAGGAAAACTTCAAACTTTCCAGGAAGCTAATGGCCTCGGTAGATGTAATTATAATCGTTAATAAATGCAAATTGCACGGTTGGAAATATATGCTGAGGCAGAGGGACTGACGTTGATTAACTCCATACATCATGAGATACACTTCTTTGCCTGGATATCCACGAAAATAGTGGAACACAATGTTTAGGATTGGATTGAGCCCAATGTTTAAGTATTTGAGTGGGGTACTAAGATATTTTCCATGGCATTCCACTAAAATGAGTTCATGTCGTAATGTAGTAGTATCCCCTCATTTTGTTGGAGATTTGAAACGCCGTGCATCTTATAAATATTTGCGAAATCAAGATGTTTTTAATTTGTCGTCTTTTGAGATGATTTTTTCATTATGCTTTTGAATAATTTTTGGTGGCGATGTCCATTACTGCTTGAGTTTTCTAGCGGATAAATGGTTTTCCTTGTTTTGAGATAGAGCAAGTCAGCAACATTTTCACCATAGTTCAGTGTTATTTGTTTTTTTATTACATTCGCCCGTGACCGCAAGTAGAACGATCATTTCAAAGGTTGAGTGCTATTTGGGGTGGGAGGCATTACTAATAGCGATCAATTTATTATTTAAAAACGAGGCAGTGGATTTTATAGTGTATTGTGTTTAGCCTTCAAATATCCCTATGAATTCTTTTAACAGGAAGAACGACCCAATATTGGGACCGACCTTGTTGTTTAAGAATCATCCTTAAACTTAGAAGTTTATCCGTTTACTTGAAGTATTTCTCGCATTTGAATGAAATGGTGGCTTTGTCTCCTCGACTATGTGCCTGGAACAGATATGTAATTTTATAGTAGTGCCTTGGTCCTATTTCTGCAGAACATTGTTATACACAAAGTTGCATTTTATTTCCTAGCGATTCATTTCTGCAGCAACTGTTTTAGTAACGCTTGTTACACTTCACTGTGTCTTACATTGGGCCTTAATCCTCTGCCTTCTATAACGGCCAAAATGTGATTCCAACCCTGTGTACCTGGGTATCGTTTGCTGAACCATTCTTGTGGAGACTATGGCTAAATAAATAGCAGACAATTATTTCTATATAATTTGGGGGGATCTTTCCCCACATCCCTCCCCATAGTAACACCACTGTGTGGTGTATTTATCCGTCCTTTAATGTTAGGTAATAATGCGTCAAATGGACTCCCCCCGAAAAATGACGATAACTCACTCGTATTCATATAATTTGGTGAAGATTAATATAAATGCGCTTGCCGCAAAAATGAAGATTTCTGGAATTATGAGTTGAAATCTCGGAGTGTCAACATTTGTATTGATAGAATTGACTCAGTGCATCCATTGACCAAGCGATTTTCAGTTCAACCTTGGCTTCCATTCCTGGCTTGTAATTTCAAAGAAGATTTTCTCGTCATGTCTTTTTTTATGAATTCTTTCTGTTTTCACTGAAATGTTTGTTTTGAATTATATAGTGGTTTATTGAGCAATGTATTCGCGGTTAAGTTACATCTCTGACTCACTCTCTTTATTTGTCTCAAATATCTTATTACTGATGCCTCATGTCCTACATTCACATCAAGACTGCCGCCCGTATGGGAATGAGCAGGTCTATCATTCCAGAAATAATGTCGGTATTACCTCGAAGGAATTTGATTCTTTTTTTCTCTCTCTTTCACAACTTCATATTTTGCGTAGGATGCGTCCCCAGGTAGAAAGGCGAGCAAGCGTTCAAGTCTCCGCTCCATAACTCGCTCGTTAAAGTCGTCATCGTTCACGTTCTCTGACTTCGCTCCCTCGTGGGGTTTTCCCAAAACAGACCTTAATCAGGGTGCGATGCATCCGGCTTCTGCTATGCACTAACGCTTTCTCCTTGGATGTATTCCTATTTAAACGATTATGTTCCCTCTTTTTGCATTTGAAGATGTCTTAAAACCCGTGTCACTTTTGAAGAAAGCGTGCAGTGAAATTGCTTTTTGATGACGAATACTATGGAAGATTTTCCATAATTTCCATTAAAAAAAAACTATGGGAACACCTTGAGTCAAGAACTATGGTAACAATGATACCTGGTTGAACGCCCGGATTACCTACTTGTTTACAGGAATGTATTAAAAGGAAACAGTTACGTAGGACTTACGGATATGCTTCAAACATTTATCTCAGATGTATCACCTCTATGGCGATGTGCATGAGGTTATGTGCATTTTAGATGGATTTGGAGAATTCCTCTCATCAGCAGGTGTATTAGAATCCTGCAGGGATCCCGCAAGGATATGCTCCTGAGACCGGGTCTACAATTCCGAGATTTGGGCGCCCTAGACCTATGGAATAAGGCAGAAGGGATGATTCAATTACTCATGATCTAATTTAAAAAATATACCAAAACCGTGGGGTATGATATATTTTTAGAGGGCGTTTCGGATATTCTCTGCGGCCCAAAAAACAATATTCAAGGCAGCTCATAACGGCAAAAATCACAAGGTGTAATAAACTAACGAAATCGCAGCCATTTTTAAAGGTTTCTCCATTTGTTGGAACTTCCGGTGGCCGGAGAGGAAACTCAGCATTATTATCGTTTCCGGCGGGCTTCACAAATTAATACGCGGGAAAATCCGCTTTTTCCAAGGAACAACTCTATCGAATTTCATCCCTGCCTCATAATGTGCAACTTTTTGCTCATTTTTGGTCTGTGCTGCTGGGGAAAATGGAGCGAGAAGCGCAGTATGATGAGCTCAGCGTTCCCGTTTAGGGTAGAGACGGGAGAGAAAGAAAGAGGAATTGATGGATCTCGCTACGTCATTAAGGCGACGCGAGCTACCACTAGCGGAACCGGATTCGATGTTCCTGGAAAATCGGAAGATCATCCCACGAGAAGGGCAAACCTATGATCTTTCTCTAGGTCCCTCACGTAGTCAATCAAAACGCGAGGAGAGAAATTATAAGGAATATTTATTTATTTAGTAATTCAAAAACAGCAAAAACGGCCTTTACATTGAATAGACAACTTAAAAACTGCAGTTTCAACAAATATAAACTGTAAAAAACTATAAAAAGGATATAAAAAAAGAAAAAAAGGGATTCAGAAGATGACCTCATCCATCCAATTCATTCAGAAGATGGCTTTTCGCAACTGCCTCTTGAATGATCTGATTGGGCACTGAAAGATCCAGGGATGGGTGAGTAGTCGAAATGGCATTGGAGGAGACAGGGAGTCTGTAAAAAAGTGATCTCTGAGAGAGAGAGAGACGGAATTTATGTTGGTGTAGTAGGTGGTTATTACGGAAGGAGCGGGTGGGAATGTGGAGTGAAAAGAAAGGCAGCATATCCGAGGATCGGAACTTGCCATTTAAGGCATTGTAAATGAAGGAAATATCATGAAAATCCCTACGGGAGGATAGTGGAACCAATGATAGGGCTGACATTATTCAGGGCAGAATACATAAGTTTTTAAAGAATTATCGTTTAAGATTATTGTGACCCAGTTTTGGGTATCACCGTAATGTTTCGATTCAATGCGGATTGAGCATAAGCGATTTCTTTTGCCAACATCAGTCATTATAACGCTGATGATCTCCATAGTGGTATTTCCTAGCTGTATCAGAGAATATATGAAGGTTTGAAGTAAAAAGTTATTTATATTACGATGATCCGTGATTTCTACTCGTCTTTAGTGTGACCTCAGTGTGCCATTTCTGAGTGACCTCGTAAAATGACAAATGCGATGCATCATGACCTTGCGCATTCTCGTCCGACTGTCCGATAGCCAATGTCTCAGCTCCATCGTCCATTAACCGGCCTTTGGGATACTAAGAATTGCACAGCAGAAGAGTGACTGTCCGTAACGAAAAGAGTTTTTTTTAAATGAGTAACCATGCATTTTTTGTGATAATTTAAGTATGCATCGGTTATAGAAACAATATTTCGTAAAATGTTATGAATGAATGTTTAACTATGAATGTTTGACTCTGGGAAACTAATCAACGTTATTGCAATTCTTGAGGGCGAAATATACGGGAAAAAACCTATTTGCATCCTGCACACGGAATTGATTTATTTTTGCTTGAATTCTGTGACTGATATCGTAAATTTCCCAAAAGGAACGTGAAGCATTTGTTTTAGCAGTTTATCAAAAATTAAAATGTGTTAATTTTATTGCCTAGTGGTAATAAAAATTTTATATCGTAGAGATATTATAAAATAACAATTTATCATGATTTGTTTAAAACGGAAACATCGGCGTAAGTAAAGAATCTATGTAGTAAGAGAAAGCTTCGGATTACTTAATATTTTAATGGTTTTGATTCTCGCTCTTTATCAGATTATGTGCTATGGCTTGTCTTCAAAGCTATCTATGATATCTTCTACTGAGTCATATCATTTTCCATGGCGAGACCTTGCCAAGTTTTTTGAGGTCGATGGATGGGTTTCTTGAATTTTAATGGGATAAAGGTGGTACAAATCTATAATGATGCATGATAAATCATTTGGAGGAATTTCTCAGCAGCAATTTTCGTCTAAGATATTTCAGTACTTCATATTCTGCTTCCTTATTATGCTTCGCTCCTGAAAATAAATGACAACGCTCGCTGTACAGAACTAACGGTTATCATTCGAGATAAAATTGTATCTTGTAGACGAAGGGGTTAGATAGAAGTGCAAGGAATTGAAAAGGCCTATCAGCTAAGTCACAGTTTGAAAAATTCAGATGATTGGGTTAAAAATATTAAATTTTAATGTACATTTTAGCAGTTTCACAAACAGTTTAACCAAACCAAAAATGAAAGTTAATTTAAATTTATTTTTCTGGGAGGATTCATTTTAATTCAATTTCATTGTGAAATTAAGACCCCAAAATGTTTCATATTATTTCTTCCTGACGTTTTCACTGTAAAATGTACGATGATTCCAGGCAGAATTCTTGTCATAATCACTTTATCTGCTTGGATTTCCTCATTTCTCATGATCTCGTGGAGAAGCGCGTTCTTGATGAGCTGTCTCACTTGAGGTAAGTGAGCAAAAAGCTACTGATTTCCTCTATCGGCGTTTACTTGATGGCACGATAGACTTTCAGTAAGCTGATCCAGAGTAAATAAAATATATCTATTTTTCTACGCATGAACATAATCTTTAGCAACATAATTTAGCTTAATCATTCCTCTGTTTATCTCTCATGGCATTATTATACCCTGATTTATTGAAGGCATGAGGCTGCGCGGTAGACTTAGATTGCTTGCGCAATAGGGTGGTTTCCTATTATTTTTTTATTGCCTAAATCGAAAGATCTTACTCCTGGAGTAAGCATTTCACGCTTTTAGATTTTTAAATGACAATATCTATTTTTCGCGATAAAATGAAAAGTGAAAATTTGCAAGCGCGCGAAAACGCGATGGCCAAGTATGAATGCTGGGAAAGCCCGTGTGACGTCATTCTGGTTCCCGCTGCCGCCGAGTGAGGTGACCTGGGGGCGAGGATATGTACGCCGCTGCGATACAGGTTGCTGGTAGGTAGCAGAGTACCCTGCTAGCAGGTAGGGCTAGGCTTAAATATGGATTATTAATACCTTATCAAACGAAGGAAATTTTCCGACCATAGGCAATTTTAATAGGTGATTATTAAGAGATATTTCTCTGAGCTCTGTGCGTCATTGGTAACCTCAGACGATGCAAAACTCCTATCTACTCGAATAAGAACTAGGTCCCTGTGTCGTCACGTGGAGTGGCATCGCATGGGCGCCAATCTGGCATTTTTCAAATGCGGTGAAAATTGACCATTGCCATTCGTCTAAACTGGGATTTCTAAAACAAAATAATTTGTATATTATGAATACACTAATGGTGGGTAACGAATCGCAATCAATGCCTTTCGTTTTCTTTGATGAAGGAAACTACCCTGTTGAGAATAGGTATCTGTCAGATCGACTCGGAGAAAATCATATCATAACCCCTCCAAATTTCCGAATCCGACATAAACGATAAATTAAGAGATATTTTTCCGAGCGGATTGGTGCAGGGATTCGCTTTTACCCGGAAAAATTAAGGACTTGTATAAATGCTTGGAATAACTTCGTCGGATTATTTCCTTTTTATTGGCTAAGGGCTGGTCTTGATCTAACTGCGATGACGTATGACGCATAGGAAATACTCTCTAGTTTCTAATCGCATCAGGATTGCGGCTGCTACCAACGCTTCAACGGCTACCTCAGCTATCATCATCAGAGTTTATGATAATGGCAGCTGTTGCAATTCTGGTCCAATCAAAAGCTCAAGAGAACCTCCTATACGTCTCCACCACTTTCGACTTACTTATTCTCTATTGTGGGCTGCTGAGACTAGTATTATTAGTGTCAACTTTTAGTGAAATCATTTCATCAACTACTTATAGATGTATTCCCTTTCGTGCAAAAACCAATATTTTTTTTAAGAGTGCACCTCTTTTTTTATGGATTTAGGAGCCTAATTTGGGACCGGGCCCAAGGTGAGAAGAAGAGAAGGTCGATTTCAAATTGGAGACGAAAGGTTCTGCTGAGGTTCGGTACGAGATCATTCACTCTCTCCCGAAGTGACAATTCATGATATGAATCTGTGGATAAAAGGGACAAGTTGCCATGAATGATACATCTTCTTCGTTCAGTCATTCTCTCATTAAATAAAAATAAAATAAAAACCCGAGAGATACTGCCTTTTATCATGAGTTGGCGACAACATTTGAGTTTTTGCTCATCAAATTCATCAAGAAGAACCGCTCAATCCGGGAAGAGCCGCTCGCAAAAGTGGAAACTGCAAAAAGACACGCGAGGCCGAGGTCTAGCTGAGAAACTGTGACTCGCTAGGCATTCGTGACATCACCAACTTATCTACGAAAGAGTTAAGGCCATAGATTTTTGGCCGCGAATAGCTTGAGCAGTGGACGGCGGACCGAAAACGGGTCTCGTTATATTTTAACTCTCTCGTAAGCATCATTAACATAAAACTTGTGCGCGAGCCCAACTCTGAAAGTGAGTAATTTGTGGATAGGTCTAAGTTTTGAAGCTATCTTTAATTGGTGCGCTGAATTTGCTCTGGAATCGAGGTAATAGCGTCGATAGAAAAACATTTCCGGTGTATTTTGTTAGAGAGAGGGATCATTTCAGGGTAATTAATTCGAAGGTGGTCGCAGCGAAGACCCACACATTTCTGGGGGGGTTTGAGCCCGCAAAAACTCTCCCCCCACCCTTGTTTGCTAAGGCCTTATGAAGAGGTGTACAATGTAGATAGCAAAACATGATTAGTATGTGATATAGTAATTTGTTACCCAGAGGTCCTTAAACTCCGCATTTATCGAATGATTATCTGCACGCATTTCATTTTTCTTTCGTCTGCTATGGGTTCTCCCCTTACAACTCCATGACTTGATCCACCTCTGCTCTGCGTGGTTGGTGCTGCAAATTTCTCCATCTCTTGTCTGCCGATCGCCTACGATCGTTGTTGCCCTAATAATCCGCGTCATCCTATCACCTTGGGAAACTCGTGGTCCGTGATTCAACAGTGCGGCATGGTGAAATGACTCGCGGCTCTGTCGTGCGTCGGAAACGTCTCATGTCTAGTCATTTGTCGGAGGTCCGCAAAGACAAAAACTGGAGAGTGGCAATCCAAGCGAGGTTAATCATGAGGACGTATATAAATTCCGAGATGGCGATCAATCAAAAAGGGGGCCTCGCAATAATAAGTTTATTTCGATTCTCTTCTTTTAATGCGAGCTGCCGTTGCGGTGGCGTGGCAACGGCCTCGGAGACAAATGACTATCGCCATCCGAAACCGGAGCAGGACGACTAAATTAACGAACGTCCGGCAGCGGAGATGGAGTCTGCGGTGCGGTCCTGTCGCATCTTCGCTGAAGTGTCCAACCGACACAGCTCCACTCCGCCCACTCCTCCACTATTTTTAGTCCACGGATTTCTACGTGTCTCCTCTGAAGCGCCTCTCTCTCTCTTGGAAGCGAGGGGGCGTCCGAGACACTGAACTGCAGCCATTGTCCTTGCTCAACTTGACTTCGTCACCACTTTACCTCACATTTCATACAAATAATTTATAACGTTTTTATTTTCTCCCTTGTTGTTTGTCATATTGTCCGGGTAAAGCCTTCCAACTCAATTTTAACCCACTTTCCGATTAGCTATTACGCTGAAATTTTCAGGATAACTCAGAACTAGATGACAATCATTGCGTCGATAGAAAAACATTTCCGGTGTATTTTGTTAGATAGAGGGAGCATTTCAGGGTAATTAATTCGAAGGTGGTCGCAGCGAAGACCCACACATTTCTGGGGGGGTTTGAGCCCCTCAAAAACTCTCCCCCCACCCTTGTTTGCTAAGGCCTTATGAAGGGGCGTATAATGTTGATAGCAAAACAAGATTTAAAATGTGATATAGTGATTTGTTACCCAGAGGTCCTTAAACTCCGCCTTTATCAAGTGATTATCTGCAAGCATTTCATGTTTCTTTCATCCGCTCTGGGTTCTAGCACTTTTTTATGAATTTAACAGTATCTCGATTGTTATACAGAATTTAAAATTAAATATGGAGATTAGTTTAGTAAATAGTCACCTAAATCCAATTATCAATCATCCGATCAATTGACAGTGAATTACCGTCAATTAAAATGTAATTAATAGTAGTTCACTGTATTTCATAGTTTCATTATGTTAATATGTTAAGTATTAAATGCGTGTCATTGTGGAACATGCGCCCAACCCTTTTCGTTGCATATGAAGCAATTTATTTCGAGATTCTGTCAGACTCATAGGAAGTTATTCTTTTTAGTGCACGACAAAAGTTTTTTTCTAAAAACTTGTCTTTATTTTGGTATATTATTTTTTTGATTTTATTTTTTTTAAAAACGAAATATAATGAGTTACATAAAAGCCCTACACTGTTGTTTATTCATAATTTCAGTGAGCAAAGGTGAATTTTATCAAAACAATATGATTACTAAGCTAACAGTTCTGTACAAAACTTAATAAAAAAGAGATTGGTATGGATCAACTCGATAATACTTTCTATTTAAAACCACCTCGGATTAACATGAGATTTGTATGGAGTTTTATGTTAATATTTTAGCACGTTAAAAATTAATAATGGTCAATTGCACAGCGATTATTTTCCATCATAATTTCAGTTATTTTGTGCAAGTGAAATTTTAGTGCTTTGTTTTGGACGTTAGCACTATTTCATGGGTTTAACCAGGATTATGGCGAAATTTGTCACTGCCCGCTGTGGCCGGCCTCTGACGTTGGAAAGATTATGATGCGCTATAATAACCTAGAGATGACGTTACATGAAATTCCTCTATTGTTTTAGTTATCATGAGGTGATCTTAAACTCTTAAAACTTTTAATTCGCCAAATGATAAAATAGGTTGAATATTTAGTGAATATATTTCTTGAAAATCAGTAAAATAGGAAAATTTTTAATTTCCTTTGGAGGTTGGTCAATACTAAACTAATCAAACTGATTTTTTCAGTTGAGATGTGTTTGAAAAGTTCCATCATAAATGATAGAGATCTCACAAGCTCCACTCGAGAACTTGATCCACTACCTATGCTACGCAAACCGTTTTTCATCGATTTCATATCATTTTCAAGTGTGTTTTTCCTTTTCATTTCAGTTGTGCCATTTTCATTTTTTCATTAATTTTTTTCAGTTTTAAAAGAAATACTTGAAAATTTTAGTCAAGAAATATCGAAAAGCGTCGTGTAGGGCAATGAAGAAACTCTCCAAAGTGGAAATTATAGGATCGCTTTCATTTGAGAGAGTTTACTTATTCCTCGTGCACTTTCCCAAAATTCAATTGCAATCCTCAGCCGAAGGAATTTATTTTGAAATCGGGAGACAACAATCGAAAAATTAATATTTTATATTAAATAGTATATGGATTAACAATTTTATAATTATTTTTAAAAAACTATTCTTTTAAAATCCTGAAATGATTATTTGCTGCTTCCCTGCCACGCAATTGACTTCCCATTGCCCTGAGAAGGGAAGTCGAGATGTTGGCGAGGGATTCAATATACTCTTTTATCCGCCAAACCAAAAGAGAAATTAAAGTAATACCCATAAAATTGGTCGAACTTGTTTTATCGTATAGAAGTAGAAAACCCAATATTTAAGCAGCAGTGGCCACTTATGCTGAATTAGATTTCACGCGGCCGTATCGATTACGCTAAGCGACTTCAGCCTTATAAGTTATTCCTAAATGTAATTCTAGAGAGCTTCAACGAAAAGCAATTTGAAGGCATGTTCGAGTTTTATAGTATTTTGCAATTGACATTTTCTCTCATTTGAGGGCATCATCATTCTGTCATTTCATTAATTAAGGTAGTCTACTTATTTGATAAATTTATCGATATCGAGTCTCACGTGGATGAATATTGGTACAGCTGCTATGGTACGAAATCAGGGATGCAGCATTGTGAAATCCTCAGTGTTCTTCACTTATATCTCAACTCGAATGTAATGTGAGCTGTTTATTTTCTTGCCTATTTTTCGTGTTCCGCTGACCATCATTAAAAAATCGAATAATAACACCGAAATTTGAAAATTAGAGAAAATTAAAGGGATGACGCTTATAACGACGAGTTATAGAAGAATTTTTAAAGCTTTGTTTGTGGTGGCTGCTGCTTTAATAATGCTGTTGATTTTCTTAAGTTTCGGATACAAAATAATGTAGTTTTTTCTCTAATAGACCTTCTAGATTACTAGGTTCATACACATCACAATGCATTTGAGAAATATGCTTAACTTTGTAAATTTAAACTGAGCGTAGTGGGGTTTGTTTGCAAACGATTCGTTAAATGCCAATTTATACAAAACTCTCAATGAGTTGAGAAGCCCGTTTAGGTTGTTATCGTTTTTAATGCCTATGCCCCACAATTTTATTGCATTTTTACAATTACTACAATTATTAATTACAACTAACTTCCACTGAATAACTTGCAAACCGTTGATTTTACTATAGTCATATTAAAATAATTTAATTATTTTAATTATTCCTTTTGTTGCTAGAATTCTCCTTTTCCTCTTCATCCTACCATTAATTACACCCCATAATTTTGCCTATATTGAGCTACAAAATCAAGGTATACATTTTAATTTTTGCGAATTTGCAATTAGTAGTCAAACATAAGTAAAAAGATTTCTTACTGGGTCTCAAATGAGAATTCAATAGCTTGTAAATGAAAGTTAGATTCCATCCCCAGGACTTCCAGTACATTTGAGATTACAATGCAGGACGTGCGCAATGTTCTTGCGTCTGACTGAAATATAAAAGTGATGACACTCGAGACCTTCATTGTCATTCCTTGGACTCACCGTTTATTACACCCCAAGCACGCGAATAACCACCATAAAGACCGGTTTTTTGGGTCAGAAGCAAAACACTCTGGGATGCATGGAAGCTATTCAACTTCAAGTCTTTAAAATTCCAAATGAGGAAAAAAGAGACCAGAGGATCATAGAAAACTTGTACAGAAAACAGAGAAGGAGATAATATTCTCGGTTGGTTCCCATAATGTGACGTAATGTCTCGGGAACATACATTTTAATGAAAGGGATATTAATCAAGAGATACTTTCGTTGGTACGCATACAAAAGGCTATATCAAACGAGAAATACCACTGAATTTTATGGATGGAGGGCTACCCTAAGGAATTTGAGACTCAAAAAGTTCCTTATAATTTGTAACAGTGAATATTGAGGTTTAATCTAATGACGCCAAATATAAAAATATAAGAAACCAGTGATTTTCGACAGAAATTATTTAAAAAGCTGATACGGAATGCACAGAAACCAATCGGGAATTTGATATTTTTTGTAAATTTCCAGTCTCTTGAATGAGAGACTTGATTGGGAAAAATTGAATACACTCAATACTGACATTTTTACTTTAAAATGATGCATACATATTTGATTATCGAGAAACACCTGGTTTCAGTTAACTCATGGAATATAATGACCTTTTTCCATCATGATTATTATTAATTCACTGGTCAAACGATAGCTAGTAATCACTTTAAACAAAGTAGTATCTACATACTTTAACGCTCTCTTTTCTCTCGTGTGACAGATATTTTAGTTGTTTATTTTTCTACGCTTAGTTTTCAATACGATATTAACACAGTAACATTTACTTATCATAATATCTTGCAAAAGGTTTTCCGCTGAACTCTCTTGAGCAAGTATCTCACGACTCTATATCTTGATTTCGAGGGGTAGACCTCGTGTGTAGTAAAATACTGCTTTTTATGAAATGAATACTATTTTACGTAACCCTTTATATAATTTTTCCTCCTATATCCTGGAATTGACCTCAAAACTATTTCTCAACTCTTTCCATATTGCCTACTCAGTCGGTTTAATTTATATTGCGAAATCTTCCCAGAGACGATGAGTTTACCTACTATAACATTTGAATACTCAAGTGACTCGTTAATGATTGATGTTTACCATAGAAAATAAACCTTAGTTTTTATCAGCACATTTTAGTTTCTTAAAATAGGTGCTTCGATTAAGTTTGTCAAAAAAGCCTTATTAAGATTAATTATGCGAAAATTGAAAAAAGTAACATTCTTTGAGAGTAAAATCCGAAGATTGGAGCGTGATGGAGTAGAATTTTTCCGTATTGAAATAAATACTGGCAATTTTCCTCGATTATAAAATTTATTATTATCTAGGTTTTGTTGATATATCCTTTTACCTCGTTACCTTGATGCAGTGACATTGAAAAATTAGTCGGGGAAAATAATTAGTTTTCATTTCAATATTCTATGAGTGTATGAAGGAGTTTTAATGTACAAATTTCGTCCTGTAAAGCGCATATGTAACTCAAGGCATGCTTTCTGCTAATTTAAATTTCAGCAGAAGGATTATATCATGCCCGATTCTTGAAAGATTTCGAATATAACCTCCATTCCGAGGATTTATTATAAAAATACCAGCAAATAGCCAGCAGTAAAGCCGTGGATTGATATATATTCAGTTCGAGTAAAAGTACTTCAATTTTGTAAATACTCCTTTTCTTTCAGTCGTTAATGCTTGTGTAAGAATGGTTGAAATCACCTCTGTACCCTTCATTTCCGTTGTAAAAATACCGCCGCCAAAATCGATGGAAAGGCCTGTCCTTCACAATGTTTCTCCTAAATACGGCTGAGGTCGTGAACTTCCTCGCTCCTCGTGGGTATCTCAAGGTTTCTTTTTGAGGATATGCCTCCGCCGCCGATGGATGTTTAGATAGCTCTCTTTGGCATTATGGTCTGAGGGTTTCTTTTGCCTCCTCATTATTTTCATGGCCATGGCCTAAATATTTATTCTGTCCGCCATGATTTGTTTTTCTCTGAAACCTGGAGTGTCGTTCTAATCTTATTTCACTGCATAGCATCCGTTTGTTGAGTCGGATTGCATTAATTAAATACGTAACCAAAGAACCTCATCTTTTTATTCGAACTCGCAAGTCTTCTTTCTTTGGTCCCTTTGCCTTTTTTTCATTTCGTTCTAATATTTAATCGCTAATTTCCGTCCACAAATCTGCTCTTTGTCGTGCAATGGCCTTCAAAGTCCAATTTCCTCTGATCACTTTTTCTCCTCCACTGAATGCCTTCAAATTTCATCAGATGTCTCCCTCTCTTACCAATTTCGGCACTTCCTTATTCGCCTTCCTCTTTTTACCGCTCAGGTTTTTTTTTCAAACCTCATCGTACGAATACCGGGAAGGCGTTCGCGACCCTCATTGTGTCCCTCTCAAATCTAAGCCCAATCGGCAGTATTTTTTCGGGAACTTTTTCTTCCTTCAATAGTTTTAATTTTCAGCGAAATGCAGGCCGTTTTGAACAAACTGTGATAGGACGATTTTATTCACACGTAATCAAAATTCTCATGCTTTATAAGCATATGTAAAAATGTGGAAAGTGATGTGGAGATTAATTTCGAAAGAAGTGAAACAAATGAATAACAGATGCCAAAACAACAACTTTTTCCATGCTTACATGCCAATATAAATAATTGATATTATAACTTTGTAGAAAATTAATTTTATATTACTTAGATAATTTAAATATGCTAATACTTGCATGCACTCGATATAAGTGAATAGATAATAAATTCGTGGTCACTATATTTTCCAAAAGAAATCGTAATGTTATTCTCAATGGATCGAGATTTAGGAGTAAGATTAACATGGCTGGGGATGAAATTAGTTAGATAATGAAAGTAGGGAAAGTAGAAGATTCGATCAGCTACTATAGAGGATTGGATACATATGGCGGTTCTCGTGGCATCATTCCACGCAAAGGAGAAGTTGAGAGAAGAATGATAGCCGTAAAGATTGTAGTGAAGGGGATTAAGGAACATTTTAAACTAAAGAAATTGGTTTTGATTGAGCGGTAATTTTACTGTCCATAAAGGTATGAAGTTCAGAGATTCACAAAAAGTGATTCCCGATGTAGATATTATCGGGAGGTATTGAATAAGGATCAGGTGAGACTATCATTGGAAAGAGCACCGTTTAGGACAACTTCTTTACCGGTAGAGCCAGGCAGATGGGACAAGGAAGTATGATTTAAGAACGAGGGTATCTATGTGTGCATTGAATCGATTCACTACGAGCAAGGAAATTAGGGAGCTACTTACTGGAGTTAAGTATTAAATTGAAAGGATTGCAGTAAAGGGTGTGTTGAAAGGATTGGATAGAAATAGCTATGAACGAGGAAGTGAAACAAAGCAAAGTCTGTTATAAATTACTGAATGGAGAAGCCTTGAAGTGGTATGCTCGAAGTAAGATGAAATTAGTGTCATTACGCTATGGGGTACGCCATTCGTTAGGAGGTGCTTTGGATGACAGAACGAGGATGAATCAGAAGCGCCCCAGCGAGAAAGAAAAGAGCATGAGACAAAATAGCTGCAAAGAAAAATATGAAAGGAATGATGTAGTAGGTCTCTGTATAAATACAATAGTGTTAATTACGATAGAGCAGGATAACTTCCGAATCTAGCATTCAGGCTTGATTTCGATCCATTTAGCTGAGGAATGCGAAGCAGCTGACATGGTGTATGATTGCACGAGAACTTTGGTCCCCGAGAACTTAGGTGGGGCTTCGAAACCTTTGATCCCAAGCTGACGAAGCCCTAATGAATGTACCAGAGTGTACTAATCAGAGGTGTGACAAACAATCGGAATTTAAGAATGAGTAGTAGCCGGAGTTACAAGTTGGAGATTGACAGTAAAATATATTATCTATAGCATATTAGTAAAATTGATAACATATGGTACATATTAGATAGTAAAATATATTATATATAGTGTATTACCATAAAATTAAATGGTGATGCTCATGAACAGTGAAAATTTTTAGCGCTATGCGTAGATTAGGAGAGGAAAATAGTTAGAGGAGAAAGGGCACATTATATCGAGCGCAGAGGAGGCGTTTATGAATGGGAAAGAGCAAATGAGAGGATAGCTGATTAAATGTATAAAGAACAGGGATGGTGAAGAGAGTTATATGAAGGTTTGCGAGGTGGAAATGCGGACACGGAAGACGATTGAAGAGTGGATGCTTGGAAGGAAGTGAAAATGGATGAGGTGAAATGGACGGAGGGAAAGAGACGAGGAATAACTAGATGTAGTGGATAAAGAGAGGACTTAAAAAAAAACATTCGGAAGAAACTAAGGACGTGGATGGAGCGACTTCTCCAAGCGGGAATGGGATGCTGAAAATCATATTAGAGGAGAGAATACTCGGAAGGAAAATGTTTTTCCTCGTTGAATCATCTGAAAACTCTGCTTTCAAGTGTTTGCTTATTTCGCAAAATCATTTTACTGACTCAGATAACGCGAACATACTTGCCAAATTTAACTCTCATTGTCAATCAGCTCGTTGGAGTGAGTTTTGGACTCAATGGCGGAGTACAAATCGCGTATTCTGTGCGCTGAATGTGTCGTATCGTATCGGTGAGCAGTGAATTGGGTAAGATAGTATATCGATGCCTCCACTGCATAAACGCTCAACAATCTCCCACCGAATCAAACCCGCTCATCTAGATAGCCCTTATAGTACTAGATGAGCGGATTCTATTCGGTGGGCGATTGTTGAGCGTTTATGCAGTGCAGGTATCGGTATATCATATAGATGAAATTAATAGTAATAGGACTTAATGGGAATTGAAGTTTTAAGAAATTTACCGGCCTCGGTGGAGTCTGGGTAAAGCATACCCAAGGTTCGAGTACCTAGGCAACCTGGGTAGGTTGCCCCTCTCCAGGGCATGGATGTTCGTGTGTATTTAATTGCTACATGTTATGAAAACCCTGATGTTAAGGCCAAATAGCGCTGTTTTCGGTAATGTGGGAATGAATAAAAAATATTGATTGGAAACTTCTTCTTCTAAACCTACCGGTAAAATACTTGGATAATAATGTTTAATAATGATAAAAAAGGCAATGGAGTTGAGACTCACGTGGCGATGGGTTTGGGGTCCACTTGGTAGAGCGCCTCGAAGCCCTCCCTGCGCGTGAGGGTCTTCCGGAGCGCGTCGTCCACGCTCACCACTCCTCCCCGCACCCGCCGCTCCCACGCCTCCCACTCTGCACCCTTCTTACGCCCGCCCGCATCCCTCGCCGACCCCTCCTCGTCCGCATTCGCCACCGCACCGCCCTGCTTCGCCTTCCCCACCACCTTTCCGTTGTGGTGGTGCGGCTGTTGGGTCGTCGACTGCTTCCGCCTGCTTCCTGCCTTCCTCTGCTGCTCATCCGGGACTTCCTCCGCCTTCTTCCGGTTCCCTTGCCTCCGATTTCCCGCCGTCGTCCCTCTGCTGCCGTTGTGCTGGTGGTTGTTGCTGTTGTGGTGGTGGTGGCTGGCCGTCGAAGACCTCCGTCCCTGATCATCGCCCGCGCGGGCGGAAGCACAGATCATCGCGACTCGAGTCCCCTCAAACGATGCACTAGACACTCACAGTAGCCCGTCTTCAATAGGGAACCTCTGTAAATACCAAATGGTATTTGGTACTTTTGGAGGACTGAAGGAAAACTAAGGCGCTTGGCAATTATAAGCACCCTTTGTTGATTGAGAAGGGTACCTCTAAATACCAAATTGTGTATGGAACTTGAGGATTTTTACAAGAGAGCACCTCCAAATCCAATTCGTGGCACTTATGAACACGGAAAACCTCTCGTAAAGAAGGTTGGTTAAAGCGTTCAGTGACTAAGATGTGAAGCAGAATCTATTCACGCTCACTTTTTTGGTCTTTCAAGGGTGAATGTGGGATTATGACCAGAAGGACACCTCCAAATGCCGTAATGTGGCTCTAATCAGCACTCCAAAGCAGCCCTAAAGAAGGATGATTGGTGGTGTTGGGCGACGACTAGACGGAGGGATCGTCTATGTCCACTTTTGGTGTCCTTGCTAGACTCGGCTCCGCTATTGTCCGGTGACGGCGAGCAGTGAGTTGGCGGGGAGTGAGGCGGAGGCGTCGGCCGTGCGAAAATTTGGCCGTCCGTTCTGCGGTCCGCCCACCGAGAAGACGAAGCAGCAGCGGCTCGGATTCAAACTGGAATTCGGACACTTTTTTCTCTCTCTCCCCCACACAGCAGATGCTGACGCTTTTGATTCGATCTCCTCAATGTTTCGATACCGAACAAACTCTCACAGCCTCGCAGCTAGCACCTAATCGCCCACTTCTCTCTAGAGAAAAGTTGCTCGTTACTCTCTCTCTCTTGTTAGTATCCACACTGATTTAACTCGCGTTTTTGCCGAAGGAGATTGTGGTTAATCCCTTAAGACCCTATGATCCTCGTTCATCCGCTCACTATCGAATCCTCACCGGCAGGACTCGTCCAACACGAGCTCCGCTCTTTGCGGCCTCGCGCTCCGCTTTCCCGGGCGCGGGCTCAGGCGGAGGCGGTCCTCGGCGGCTCACCGCTCCTTGCCAACGCCGCTCCACTTCTCTGCGATGCCCTCCTAGGCCTGGGCTGCTAGGCCTCCCCCGTCTGCAGACGTGCGGCCGGCCTCTGGAAGCAGAAGGCACACACGGGAAGAGCCTCGAGCCAAGAGGTGGACTCCGGTGAAGATGCGAGGAGTGGCCAGTCGCCCGCTCGCCACAACGTGCGCCGAAGCGATGAGTGAGTGAGTGGGCAGCTCTCGTGTTGGGCAGGACGGGTGGAGGAAGGGGGGTGGAAGAAGGGGGGGAGGGGAGGAGGAGGAAGACAGAGGACGAACGTGCTCCCCTCCTCGCCCGCCTTCAACCTTCAAGCGAACATACCCTAGAGGTCGCACCGACTTCCCGTGTACGGATTGCTTTTTTGACAAAAGCAAACCGATCGTGGTAGTGGCGCGACGTTGTTTTTTGTTTCGCCGACATCTTAAGTCAGTTAAAAATCATTCAAACTGAGTTAAAATAAATAAAAGTATCTCATGCAAAGATGATAACATTTTCTGTCCCGTTGAAATATTCGAATATTGTCAGCAATCTTTTAGATTTTTAAAGAAATCGAACGATGTTCCTCCGAAAGTGTAGTCATAATTTCATACCTGTTTCCAGACAACGCCGAATTAATGTAGCAATAGACATTTTGTTCCATAATTTCCAACCATTTTTTAGTACTGTTAAAGTTTCACGTTCCTTCATAAAAAATAAGTAATTTTTCTCCTTTTTGCCGATTCCAGTTGAGTGTGCTTCGGAAACTCGAGAGTATATTTTCAATTGGAAAGAAAACTTCGCGTTGTGTATTAAGCAGTATGTGGCTAGGTTCTGTGTCCCTTGCCGGCAGATGATATATGAAATAATACAAATTGGTTATCGTAGATTTCCAACTTCAATAATTCTGACGGTTTGACTAGTTGTGTCATTAGAATTAATAAAAGATGAAAACTACAATAACTTTTTTGATAGACTTATAACTATCTTCGCATTGTATAATCCAGATTGTTTACTTTGTTCGTGCCGAGGATTAATCCAATGCATTATAATAATGACATTGAATTTCGAAAAAAAGGATCCGGTAAAAAAAGGTATCGGGTGTACATTGCGGCTTTTCTGAGCAAACTCAAGTCTCCAAGAATTTCAGTCAGAAGATCTTGATTCGTTCGCGGATAGATAGTAGGCGAAGTATTGATCCAATGATTCAATCGTTTAATGAGGAAGCTGGTCGTAAAGTGGACGTTCTGCTGGTCGTACTTTACATTACACTGTGGAAAATCCTATACAGACGTTCAATGGTGGCGAATCGGCTTCTAAAGTTTTAACAAGCATATTTTTGATTCTGATTCCAGTAAAATAAATTGGTGAATTTCAAAGTTAGCCACAATTTGTGTTGATTTGTTTAAGGAAAGAAAATGGATGACCATATTGATGTAAACAGAGTCGCTTGCATTAAAATGCGCGTCAAATAATTCATTTGATGCTGGGATTAGTGATCGCAAAGGAATGGTAATTGACATGCTAATGTGACCAAAGCCGTAAATGTATGTATGAGCGCAGGACATGGCTGCGCTAAAACCTAAAGCTAAGCTCATCATATAAAAGAAACTGAATACCGTAAAGAGCCTCTATGGGAATTAAAACAGTAAATGAAAGCAAAGAAATTAGCTTCAATTCCATGCAAGGCACCTCTTCCACTCATATTGTAGATACAATGGAAAGAATTGGAGTTTTTAAAATTAACTTATATTGTCCGAAAAATGGTAACCACTGAATCCGTGATTACAATTCTCGCATGAAGGTCGTGAGGATTTGAGCACCGAGACTTCCATAATTTGAACGCAGCATCCGTCAATAAGCGGCGGCACAGTATACAATCAGTTGGCCACGAGCGGAGCCTCGTGGCCGTGCTTAAATGGAATAAAGAGTTTTTTAGTGCTTACATACGATGATGAGGTGACAAGCGGAGGTTTTATAGAGCTCAAAAAGTGAACGTCAAGATTTTCTCATCTGTTCCATAGCCATAAAAATATTTGGTTTTCCTCTTTTAGGTGACCTCAACTTTAGATACTCTGGTCATTTTAACAAGAAATCACGGTAATTAGCTGTATTTCCTAACATTCCGACCTTGCTCTCAAGGTTTTCTGCTGCTTAAAGCGTAATATGTATATACACAGTATATAGTATTCAGTATAAAGGAAGTATGATATATAGTATCGATTTCATCAGGTTAGCCCTGATTTTTAAATTTGGAGCAAGATAGAGGCAGGCAGTGAAATGCAAATTGGCAGTTTCACTTTTGGTTTCTTTTATTTTGAAGTTCGTGGTCTTCACTTGGAGCTCCCATATGATTTTTTCGGTAGTGGACTGTTGCAGCACAGCCATTGAGATTGTTCTGAGAACTGGCGATAAGCATTACGAGATTGAGACTTCAACGCCGCAGTCTAGGTTTCGCTGTTCAGTGGAGGCGGTGAGGGTAGTATTGTGGTAAAATCCCAGCATGCTAGTGCGAAGGCCGCAGATTCGATTTCCGCCTGTGTAGACAACCCACGTCCAACACATGGTCATTTGCGGCCATCGTTCGGTATAAGTTGTGGTAATTGAAAGCATACGGCCCTTTGGAGCTATTTTCGTAGGCATTTGGATTTGAATAAAAATGTGCTTCTAATTTAAGAAAGTTTCATATCAATATTTTGCGAGAATATTTATGGAATTACTAATATTGATTATTTATTCTTTATTTTTCATTGGTATTTTTCCTCAAATCCCTTGAGGATCTGGAAACAAATTTTTCAAGCATTTCCTAGCGTCTACATATTTTTCATAGTGGAAAGTCGGTATCCAGTTAACGTAGGTATATCTTACAGCTGATAAATTTGTACCAATGCCCGTGAAATAGATTCTGCTGCTTGCTTTTGTGTAGAGGAGCAAAAGATCAGAAATCATTCTGCAGGAGTCAACCCGTGCTTAGAATTACTTTCGTGTGGACAGCGACCCCGATTAATTAAAAAAATTCTCGCAAAGCATAAGGCAACTCCAGCTTTGAAAGACATTTTAACATGCACCTCAGCATTTGGATGCGGCGGATGGCTAAGAATCCCGAATCATATCATTAGGTTTTTCTCCATCACACGGCCGAACTAACTACAAGAGATGTTCAGTATTACCTGTCAAAGGCTTTTTATCAATGTCACTCAGCCTTTTGAATCTTTGTACCCTGAAAACTGAATCTATCTATTCACTTTGACTTTTCGTTTATTGACATAGAAGATAAAGTTGGGTACAAGAATGACTATTCATAATAGCCGCCTTTTTTAGTGATATCATATAGGTTAATACAAGAGACGCAAAAATAGCCCGATTTATGATTCCTGTCTCCATCTTATATTTATAAACCTGAAAATATCAAATCATGTGGTCCATGTCATTCTGATGATTGAAAATAGCGAGGTACAGCAATGCCGGGCCGGAGGTTTTCATAAATATTTTACCTCCTTCCCTTACAGGCCTTCCAATTCCACTTCAGTGGTACGAAGTATTTATTTTTCAACATTGGTCGGTTTTGAGATCACCGAAGGCCATGTCCTTTGGAATGGTACCAACATACCTGCACCTCTACACCAGCATTTACTTTTGTGAGTTCTAGCTAATAGTGGTTTTATCTCCTTAAGAATATTTTTACGGCATTTGTTTTATTTTCATATTTAATGATAGCATGGACGCTATGTAAAGTTGCGATTTCGTCAACCTTATTTAGTTTATTTTTCCTACTTTCTCCGGACATATAGTACTTCACGGTAGCCTCGATAGTGTTTATTGAATGAATTTAACTTTGCAAGGGGGGGGGGGGGGGGGAAATAAGGAGTATCATGTCATTTTGGTAGCGATATCACGTCACTGCTTGAGATATCCACTCGCACTTAGAATGTAGAGTGAATTTTGGCTTTTTTTCTCAATTTTTTTCAAGCGTTGAAAATCTCTCGTTGGCAATCAACGATGACTCACCGACCACATCAATTGAATTGCTTGAGTCGTGGTGTGCTACCAGCGTTTTTTTTAGTTATCTCTGTTAAATTTAGATCTGACGCGAAAGAAGAGAAAAAATGATTCACATTAAAACCGGCATTTAAAATATCATAATTTTTGATGCATAGGTATACCTGGACCCGAATATTCTGACAATGAGTGAAAATTTGTTCTTAGAATAAGGGATTAGGTTGAAGGGTTAGATGAGTCCTCGGATTGAAACTGGCATTTCATTGTCGGAAGATGTTCACCACTCGGTTCTCCAAAACCGACAAAATTCACTGGGGACGAAAACCCATTTGTTATTCATTACTGTATCGTAATTCGAGTTGATTTCTGGGCGAACGTTTTCCCAGTTCGTGGGCAACTGAAGGTGGAGTGAGTCAGGCTTAAGCCCTGGCTAGCTCGTGGTTACTTCCTGTATAATATGGTTATCCTAATTTTTAATTAACTAATTTTGCATTCAGTTTTCGCCCAAATATTGACTCAATCGAATTGACGCGAATGTGGCCTCACATTTTGGTATCTGCGCACACTTGCTCTCCCAATGGTGTCCGCCTCTTATCTCGTCTTAATCCCGGGATTAAAGATGGCGCACGAGCGTACGTACATTTCGTTCAGGTGCGGAGAGGGCTTTCTCGCGCGTCCCTCCACACTTGAGGACGCCCACGCGCGGCCGTCGACGACGGCATGCTGCCCTAGACGGCGCTCCGGCCGAGCCGAGTGGGAAGTCAACTCCTCCACCCCCCCTCTCATCCCTCTTTGGCCAAGAAACGGAGATGCTTGTCCGCGCGGGACACACACACAAACACGTTCGTTTTCCCCTCGTAAGCGACGAGACTGCTCCGATAGCCCCCCCCCCCCCCCGCTCCTCGAATCTCTTTCTTCCAAGGCCCACCGAAGACGGCGTCATCACAGGCGATTCCCCCTTCAACATCTCATCTCTCCACCCCTCCCCTCCCACCAACACTCCCAATGGCTCCGTCCTCAACTCTATTATCCCCTCTTCCTCCTAGTCAACGATTTTCATCGCCTCTCTCTCTCTCTTCTTGGATTTCTTCCTCATTACGCTTACTCACCTCTCCCGGAGACTTGAACGCCTGTGATGCCTTCCTGTGTTCTACATATTCATTCATCGCGCAACACTTACTTTTCTATGGTCCAGACTCAGGGAAATCAGGGGAAACACTCTCTCTCCATTCCTGTGATATATTCATCGTAATTAAATTAATTCCTCTTTGTGCCTATACTTCTGGAGACTTCAGCGCCTGAATTGTATTTCCTTCAAAATCATATTGTTTCACACAAGCTTTGCTTCACACTATATTAAATGAAAGAAAACTCCCATCTAACGCCGCCGATAGCTTCTTCTTCTAATTAATTGTTTCCATTACTCCTAGTCACCGAGTTTCATCGCCTCTCTCTCCTGGGATTACCTCCTCCTAACTGCACCATCGCTTCTTCCTCCTTTCGCGGATACCTGTGTTTCAACGTTTATTTGTTCATCATACCACCCTCACTTTCCTTCAGTCTATATTTATATGCAGCAAATCTCTCCTCCAGCACTTCCAGAGGCTTCCTTCTCACTCCATCCCATTTCCCTCTTTCTCTCCAAATCGCTGTTTTTCATCGCCTCTTTCCTTTCGTTTTTCCTTCCTTCTTTATATTCGCCGCCTTTCCCGGAGACTATTATATTGTAGCCTAACATTTTCTTTAGACAAAATGAAAATGAGAGAGCACTCCCGACTAACACTACCAATGGCTTCATCCTTTGCTCTATTATCTCCTGAATTGTTTCACTTCAGTTCAACAAACGTTTGCTCCTTAGGATCTCAGATTGCGATGGAAATTTATTAATGGGTCATAATCTACCTCAAACGAAAAACCCCCGAATCGTTTTGCCGCCTAAAAATTGTGCGTTTTGTAAAACAAATTGTGTAATATTCTCTCTGGTGCAGTCAGAAATTTTTGGAATAGGAGAAATACAATAAATCAAGGCATATTTTTTGTAAAAATGAGAAAAATGATAGAATAAACAAAAATGATTGAGATACAATGCGCATAAAACGCACAAATTTTTTTTTCGCAAACCGGTCCTGTAGCATTTAGTTTGATTTAGATACTATTTTATACCCATAAATAAATTTCTATCGAAATTTGAGATATTAAGGGGCGGAAGTTTTTTGAATTGAGGTGGAATGACCCCTCTATCATTTTTATCCACTGACTTTCATCGATTGTTTTCTTTGATTTCTTAGTCCTTTTGCCCTTCGCTTCAAGTCTCTTGTTCCAGATACTCGGACGCATGCACTTTTGTCTACATCATTGAGACTCAATTCCCTCTAGTCGTTATGAAACTGACACAATCCCAAAAGCTTCGCATTCAACTCTATTGACCACCCTTTCCCCATGTCTTCGGTTCGAATGACTTCTTCCGTGCTCCTCCTTCCTTCCACTTGCACGTCGCCCCGCCTCCTCTCCTATGTGTTCTTTGTCTTTTCCTGTGCTATTGACTCACTCTTTCTCTATCGCATTAAACTCAAAAATAGCTCTGTGATTTTATCATTCATGCCTCGTAACTTTTCTTGATTTGTATCTTCAAATCATTACTTAGCGTCTTAGCATCCCGGATAACTTTATCCCACCTATTTTTTCATAAATTATATCAACTGAAAGTATTTTCTGTGAAAAAATAATTGTTTTCATTTTTTGTCTCTCCACAAAGAACTCTTCTAAGTAGAGCTATAACTGAAATCTTTCGCCAAAAATCCCATTCTCCTCTTCTAGATTGAGGAATTGGTGTTTGCCTTATTTTGTATTTTCACCTCTTCATTATCTCATCTCTTCATCTTGTCTGTTGATATACCCTTGCTATTAAACATGCCTAACTTAACTTAATTAGCAGAAAATTTCAAAATTATGTAATTTCCTTATTATGCGTTGGCATTATTGTGCAAAGCAAAACAGAGATAGTCACTTTCCTTTCCATTCCAAATGGAATGATAGATATTTCCTTTCCTTTTTTCATACTTAAGCTAATTGAGCAATTAACACAATACAACCCTCACATGTCATAGTATGCGTACTTCTGCTTGCTTATATATAGTCTTCAACCTTCTCCCTGTGTCTTCTTTTCCTTAATAGACCCCCTTTTTCGTCTCGTTTCCCCACATTATCTGGAGACTTCAACGGCCGTTACATAGTATCTTCGTCTATCTTAGACGCTCCCCCTTTATAATCTATCACAATGAGAGTGAAACTTCCATCTTTAGTTCTCTCATTGCCAACCCATTTCCATTTCTCTCACACCAATCAAGGATCGGAAGGTTAACAGTCACGATTTCATTTCATATAAATAGGATTACCGCTATTCTTTCTGTATTAAATAAAGCAGTTAATCTTGTTTTTCCCCATCATTCTCCAAGAGGAGAGGTTCTCTATTTAAGGATATGTTTTATATATAGTTATTAATGTTATTACTTCCTACCTTTCACCGCCATGCCTTCTCGATATCTCCTCAGAATGTTAATTGATACGTCATCACCATTTAATGAAATAAAATGGAATTTGAATTAGAGAACTTCCCTTCATGTGAAATCCTTATTATTTTCATCTGATAATGTGCAAAATATCATTCAAATGAAAGATAATAAAACAATCCTCTTATATCATTCTTTCTTCTTTTATTTCTTCGCTTATTGATGTTTATTTCATCCCGTCCGCTTCGCTTATTTTAGTTTTAGTAAATCCTTTGCGACTTCTTGTCCTTCGCCAAGTACGATTCTTTCATTCCTTTCGCTCCTGTTTTCTCTGACTTCCATTTGCTTCCGATTCATCGTTATGCTTCCTTCCCGCAAATTTCCTGTCCTTTTTCCCATGTGTTTCAATTTATGTATTATTTTGCTATGTGATCATTATAAAATGGAGGAAAATCTCTCCTACAAGCTTTCAATACACATATTTCGTTTTTTTCTGTTGCATAATCTCCTTCCTTACACCTCCGAAAATTATCGATAGTTTAACCACCGATTTAAAGGAGATATTAAAATAGGGTTTGGCAATTTATAACGAAACGGTCCGACTTAAAAAAAATTCTTCCGTCCATTTTACATTACGACAAAATATGGTTTAACCAATTCTAATTCGGAAATTCTCACTAATCGCCCTTTTTCTGACATATTTTCCGTCTGATGATATTTTGATCTCTTTTACAACTTGCTAATTATGTTATCTAACTCTAGGAGTGTTCTTTATAAACTTCCTTTCTCTCCTTTGCCATTTGCATATCATCAGTCATATTTCTTACCTCCCGCGAACTGCCAATCCCTTTTATTTCCATTTCCTTTGCTATTTACTCTTTCTTTCCTCTCACATCATACGCATCCTCTAAAGCAATGGCGAGATAGTTTTCTGTCCACCTGCCTCGACCCTATATCTCATTCATTTTCATTAAAACATCTTCATCTCATGTCCTAAAATAATCCAAAGCTTCACCACCTTCGAAGCTGAAAAATATTTTTGATTAAGAGGAATGTAATGAGGAATTAATTAGTGCTACTTTTTCGTCACTGCTATACTTGTAGTTCAATGAACGTTTTAAAAAAATATTATTTAGTGTAATCTATTTTTTTCCTTTGATACTTCGTTTCTCTGAAAGGAAACAATCTGGATCGATCCTTATTATTTATTTTGGATTTTTCTTCTTCCTCTTTCCCCGATTTGTTTTGAATTGCTATTTATTCACCACTGCTGTTTATTGGTAGAAATAAAAGATTGATAGGATAAATGTTTAATTGAGTGGTCAAGCGTTTTTTTATAAACACACAAGCTTCTATTACGGGCTTCAACTCGGGAGGGAACTCAGCATTTATATAAACCTGTGGCCCTGTTTAGTACGTATTTCATAAAATACATGCAGCATTTATGCCAACTTCAGGCCCTCTTTAGTACGTATCTTATAGGATACATGAACCGCAATAATATTCTCGGGCTGCGGTGATTTCTTTCCCTTCTTGTTTCCATGTAAACCTTTTGCGTCTTTCTGTTCATCATCACCTCCGAATCTCATTAGAAAATTTAGAGAAATGAAGTAGGTACGTGTTGATATAATTTTCGTGAAAGTGCATAAAAATGCCCTTCTTACTGTCCTTAGGCTAGCTCCGGAAATTTCGGAGTTTTCCGCTATGGTTTTGCAAAAGAATGAATAAATGTACGAATTTAAAACACTTCTCTTGAAGATACTTGTTTTTAAATTGAATAATTACAATTGCGGTAATGGTTCTGTCAATAAATTGTATTATTAAAATAGGTCATAATAACATATTAATTTTCAAAGCAATTGGAAACTCATTCTACTATTTTTATTATCGCAAGAAAATTAACTATGGAGTAGCAATAAACATATATAAGTAAAATGAACATGGCGTGAATATCCACTCGAACTTCTGAGAAAACCATTGGTTGAAAAATACGAGCTTTTTTTCATTAATCAATACGAGCCTTGACTTATCCATATGCCGATAAAGGTGGTATTTCAACGTGAGCATATTTCAACGACGACAATGAAAGCTTGAACTGTGGTCTTTTCCAAAAATTCAAAGTATTTGATTGTTTTGAATCACGCAGTCATTGCCTAGGGGAAGTTGAATTCTGATTATTTTTCATTCGGAATATTCCTCCACCTTTTGTATTGTCGTGTTTTTATTTTGATGCTTCCTCCTCCACCGCGGACATGGTGTTCCTCTCCCTTCATCTCAAATCGTTTATCCGCGTCGGTGGCAATAAGCGATATGTCCTCGGGAGCGATGCTCAAATCTGAACAATCCTGAAGTGAAAAAATTGATTATCCTTGGATGAAGATTTTTTTGATGGATGAGCATCTTCCTCTCTTACTTAAATTCCTTCTTTGCCCTTTCCTTGTCCTCCGCCGTGTTTCTTGCTTTTCTTCGGCGTCTCAATGCCTTTGCTTTCCATGTTATTTATGCTCGCTATATTTCTTTTAATCACATATTCTTCCCGTGTGTTACCAAAGGAATCGCTTCCCTTTCTACCTCGCCTCCGTTTCGCCTTCATTTTCGTAATATTAGTTTAGTCTCATATCCTTAAAAGTGTTGCCATCGTCACCAAATCGGAAAATGAGATGGAATAGAAGGAATCAAATTTGGAATTGATTAGATTGCCATTTTTTCCGTGTCTGCTCTAAATAAAAATTAATGATATATTTTGTAATATTATTAATTCTAATCTTTCATTTCCACACTCCATTTCCATTCCCCAATATCGTAAGGATATCCGGAATCAGCCAATATCTCTTGCGATTTGAACTGTTGAAAAAAAAACGAATAAGGGGTGGCTTGGGTATGGATTTCCCGTTGCAACAGTTCCGGCGTTGTATTTCGGCGGCGGTTATTCAGCGTCATCCCTTTTTAGGCATATGGCGGAGGGACTGAAAAACGCCGTCCTTGGAGAGGGACCTTTAGGAGTGCACGCTTCTCCGTTAAGGGTAGGCTAATGCTGGCTTTGGCCGTCCGTCCAATTTCGTCCGCTGCCCATGAATTCTCTGTTCCCTCTCCTGCTTACTCATCTGCTCCCCCCGATGGAATCAAAGGCTTAAGCCATCTATCTCCCCGTATACTCCCTCACCACGGCACCTGATTCACCTTGAATGGTTATAAAAAAAAACAACCTTCGTTAATTTTAAGGAGAAAATGTTTGATTTTTCCAGGTTCTGTGTGACAATTCTTCAATATTCCCAAAATTGGGATGTTAGAGCTTGAAATTATTATTGCTATTTACAAATTTTTGGTGCTCCAGCACATTTAGGGTTTGATGAGTTCGCCGCCGTTCGTTAGGAGTAGGCTTAATTCCGACGCCGGGTTTCTCTCCGCCCTACTCTTACCTATGGCGCAAATGACTTAAGCCCTCGATCGCCTCCTCCATACAAACCGGGTCCAACTCTGTCAGCGAGGTAGCTGGGTGAACGGCGCACGTGGAAAATTGCCCCAAAACGTAGTGTGGAATCAGCTCGTGAATTTCTATTTGCTTGCACGAATGTTTCAAGTCCAAAAGTCAAATTATAAGGCCTTCATTTTGCAAATGCACTTGAAGTCCTCTCCAACCATTAGCTAAATAAATGTGCAGCCGTCCGAATGCCGTCGGGGATTTTAGTCCATTCATTGAAGCTTTTTCTTTTCGAATGCTTCGACACTAAACCAATTAACATTTCTCGGGGGAGGAAAATTGTTTCTCTTAACTTATTGCCCGAAAAACGATAGATGACCAAATTTTTAGCCAAATTAAATTTCATTGATAAGTGAATACTATTCGAATTATTCACGATTGTAAAATTTGCAATTTAAACCTTTTGTCGGGCGCAATATTGGAATTGCTGAGTTCAGGCGCAATGTGTCAGACAGGCACAGATGTTAAAAAACATTATTAACTGTTAGCATGGCTCAGTGGTACACCATTAAAGTTTAAAGTACCATTACTAGTGTAAAGTAAAACCTAAGTGATGTCTTATTTACAATATATTTACCCCTATACACAATGTCATACGGCCGTTGACTTTTGTAGCAATGAGCCATATAACGTGCTCTTAAGGCTATATCTTGTTCATAATTATAATATTTTTATTTTGCTTTATTGTGTCATTTTTTTGCATAATTGTGCTGAATAACCCACCACTGATCAGTCGGCATAAATGCGAAAACTGACATGCTGCGTAGAGCGTGTCAAAACGAAAAGCTACTCCAAGCAGCAAGAGTCTATGCCGCCTAGTGTCGCGGAGAAATAAAAAAGGCTCATGCTGAGCATATCAGATCCACTGCGCCCGACGGAAGGTTAATAACTGCAGAAAAGGACTTCAGCTGTCGGTAGCCTCCTCCAAATACCATGCTATTCCCATTACGATATCATTATATTCGCCCAAAATGACCCTCAACCCCACCACCTCCTCCCTTCTTTCCTTTTCATCGCTTTCTCAAATCTAATTTCCCCTCTCCCGCGCATCAACGCCATTGCGCCCTCATCTGTTTTCCTTCGCGTGTGCGGTGGTCAGCCTTCCGCCCTGAGATCGATCGCATCCAATACACGTGTTAGTGCGTCGTCGCCCGTGTTCCTCTGCCTTGCTTCACAACATCTGTAATCCCGATGCACTCCCGACCGGCCGAACGGCTGAATCCACTCCTTCCATTTGCAGCAGCATTCATGTCGCGGCACATCGCGTGCGGACCACATGCAGTATGTATGCTAATCGCTTCGCCACGACGTACTCTATCATAATACGTTCGCCGTCCGTCACGAACCTTTCAATTGCTCTGCCTGAAAAAAGATTACGGTGCGTCAACGCAGGATTACGATGGCGGGGTTTTGAACGAATATCTATTTTCTTTTTGGAAATCACTTGTAAGGGGCGGCTGTTTTTTCATTCATCCGAACAAATACAAGACAAAATTTAACGTCGAAGATTGTACACAGTTACACAGTAGAAGATTGATGGGAGGAAGTAGCTATTTAAAGCTAGTGGCTAAAACCTAATCAGAAAATTCCGTTCTGGCAGTGGTGGTCCTTGCAATTCCCGTCGACTATCTTTTATGAGGGTTTTTCTCCATGGAGGTGGTCATTATCATCACGATTCGGCTGCAGTTCGTTTTTCTGTCTTCATTCTCTCTTGTGTCATATTCTCATAGCTATCAACCATCTCTCTTTTTATTTCTTCTAGTGGACATTGTTTTGTCTCCACCATGCATCGATGAATACTTAGCTAAATATTATCTACCATTCAGTTTAATTCTTATCATCAGTGATTCTAACACCTTCCAAGTTATCCTTTCCTCAAAAGTCTTCTTTGCAAACCAATTGGAACGCCTTGATGTGTACGACCAGTCGAGGATTCCATTATTCAAGATAAACCGAATTCCCCAAGCTTCCGATTTCTTTTCCCTTTATAACTACCAAAACAGTTTTATTTAGTATTTTTTCGTAATATCCTAGGTTCGAATTTCATATCACTGTTTAGCTATTTTTTATACATACCTATTATTTATTGGTTTTCTTCGTGAAGTATTTATTCTATCCTATGTAAAGCATACCTTTTCAAGTATACCAATCACTGTGATTTCAATTGTAAATGTATAATTAACTCTTATGTGCGCTTGGGAAATATCAATGAAGTCTCTCTTCACCGTTCGCTAAGTTGACGGAGGAAGTACGAAGAATTTCAGCTGCCGCGCTAATTTTGGAATCCATCACAGCAAATCTCCCGATTCGCACAAATCAAGTTTTATGCAACGGTGACATTTTGTCCATTTGAAACGCAAAATATATGCCTCTCTTATTAGTCTATCTTATCGTTAGTTTGGTGATGTATATTTCCTCTTTTTCATTTCATCACATCAATTTATTTTTCTCTTATCTCTTAATTGTTGCCACTAAGTTTTAAATCGGCCTTACCGGGTCGCGTGCTCAAGTTTTCCATACACCGAAATTCTGATAGCCAATTGTGAATTTACCGTTCTCATTTAAGCCTCTTTGGAATAAATTTAGTTCTCTCAACGCCATTTTAGCTTCCTTATTTTCCATGCACCGAGGAAAAAGTTGAGCTTTATTCAACCAGTAGTTAAGTATACTCTTTTGTTTAATCTTCCACTGTCATCTCTCATAATTTCAGGTAATGGTTTTCATCTTCCTTATTCCATTATTTCCTCAACTAAAATTTAGTTTTATTGTTGGTATGTCTGTGTAAATTCTGTATTTATTTGGGTCTCAATTTTATTATTCAATGTTTGCATAATACCCTGCGAGCCACCTCTAGGGTGCATGGTAGGGAATGACGAAGCACAAGTATGCAAAAGGATCCCAACATCCAAACCACATTGTCACAATAAAACACAAATAATTAAAAAAAACAATGCGTGCACATTGATGAGGTGTTGTGAGCTCCAACTAAGCGTCCATAACTCCACGGAACCCGATAAGCCATCATTAAGACACTCACATAGAAAATCAAAACTTGCTAACGTAAGTAATAAATATAGTATGTCCATGCGAGGTCATAACAACGGGAAATAATGAAAAAATGCGATGAGTCTTCCTGGTAAGCGACGCCATTAATTCCATTCATCAACACACCGTTGCCCAGGCAGTTTGAGGAAAGAATGACATTTGGAATATCTCTGTTTTTTAGTCCATTTCCTCCATCTCCTTTTGGCTCTCCTGTCTTTTAATCGCTGACGCATCGTTTTCATACTCTTTCCCCTCTTACGCTGTTTGCATCCATTTGTGATGATTCTTTTCCGCGACGCCACTTTCCCGTACATCAGCTGCCCCACATCTCCGAGCTATAATTGAAACTTTTCCTCGGAAAGCGCCGCGCCCTCTTCCATCCCCGGAGCAACTATTTTTATCCCAATGCCTCACTCACTACCCCCCTCCCCTCTCCCCTCTACCAACCCTCCCGAGACCACATTTTTGCGACCCTTCCTTCGCAACCCTTTCTTTCCCTGTCTCGGCAACTTTTCTTCCTTCTTCTCCCGCCACCTTCCATTTTGATCTTGTCCCCCTCTCCCAATACACATATATAAGCATCCCTCTATACGGCCTACAGCCCTCCCAGTATCCCCTCTCTGCTGAAAGAGGGTAGTTTGGTTTGTCGAAGGACAACACGTCTCCGGATACCGTTCCTCAGAGTACGAAGGAGGAGGGGATTATTCCAAGGCCGTTGGCAAATGCCTGCACACGGGATGAATGGCTGTAATCCGTGGAATTACGCTCCATCGCCTCTCGTCAGACCCCCTCTCTGCTCTTGACGGCCCCCTAGGCCATTCTCATTTGGGACAATCATTTAAGATTTTTAAAGAAGCGCATAAGTGAAACACGGCTTGGTTCTTTCCCGAAAAATTATGTTCAGGAACTTCAATTTCCAACCGGATTTATGCCTGCATAGCCATCGACGTTTCGACTTCCGACGAGGGCACCATCTTCGGCGAAATCTCATCCTCATCTCTCCCGGGTGGAAACCCGATACGTGGTAGTTCCTGAACGCGAATAAGTGTTTCCTCAAGTCGGCAGAAAATCCGTGGAAGTCTCTTTTATACCTCCAGCACTCGAGCAGCCATTTATCTAGAGACCAGTTAGATACATTATGATGGAAAAGACTCTATTATGAGAATTGAGTGTTTAGCAGAACTATCAGTCGACGCGGTGTAATATCATGTGAACTAATATCATTTGAGAGGGGTGGGGGAATGGATAGAGCACTTAACTGCTGATTAAAATGTCCCGTTTCAAATTCTCAGCGAAGACTTGGGTCACCCCAAAACTAATACTGAATTCTCAAAGTATGACATGGCCCATGGAAATAAGATAGACCTTTACCCTGAATGGATGAAATTCACTAGCCTGTGTCTTCGTTTGGGGTGAGCTCTACTCTCAGCTATCCCGAGGCATCTTGGATACGCTAAATTTTTTATAACTTAGTGAATTTTATCGGGGGGTATTAGGCATTTTAAAATATATTCTTCCGAAGAAAAAGTCGTGTAAGTTCATATCTCATATCCAGCACTTCAGTAGTCCGGGGACCAGATAGGTGAGTGATGTAATTAGCTCGTATTATGGGAATCTAGTATTTAGGGGGAAAATAAGTTGAACGCATAGGAGGAATGCCCCTGGAGAGTCGCAAATAACAATATCTTTGATACTGTCCAAGACAAATAAAATTTGGGAATACAGTCAATATTATTTAAAAAGTTTGATAAAAAATACTGTAGAGATACATTGACTGTGAATCAAGGATAAGAAAAGCCATAAATGCTACGTCTCTTGTGTTTTTGTCTCTGCTAATTGGGTATAATTCAGCGCTCAATGTAAAATCATCATAAAGTTGCCTTTGATTTTGAAACTTACCTTGGTGTGCTAAAATTGGATCTGGATTGAGCACACTGCATGGGGCTTGAGGGGACCGAGCCCCCTCAAAAATTAGTCATGGGTGTGAGGACAAAATGTGTCAGGCTTGTCGATTTTCCCTGTAGTGTCCAGATATCGAGATTTGAGTTATCAATGTTCTAAGAGATTCTAATGTTGATCATATGACTCTTTTAAAATGCTTAAAAAACTTAAAACTCACTACTCATAAAATTTCCCGGGGCAAGATCCCCGGTTTGGGCCCCTCAATATGTTTTTGTGAATAAGTTCAACAGATTCAAGGTTCAATTGGTGGAAGTTAGACATATTTGAATATATAAAAGATCGTAGCACTTTTCCATAAGGTTTTTTTAATGCGTACAACGCGTTTCGGCTCACTGAGCCATCATCTGGTACAAGACAAACGTTTTGCAGTGTCTTGTACTAGATGATGGCTCAGTGAGCCGAAACGCGTTGTACGCATTAAAAAATCTCGTGGAAAAGTGCTACGATCTTTTATTTTTTAAAATTTTTTGTGAGTCGGCATCCCTGATTGAGCTTGCATCAAATCAGTTCTTGGACGTATTTCAATGATAATAAAGTTATTACTTGTACTCATGGTAATCGAATTAGACTCATGATTTTCGCGTTGTAAATCTCGGTATTGGAAATTCTTGAAAAGAGTGACCGCATGCTCTAAAATCGTTGCATCTTTTAATCCTGTCGAAATTGGAGATGAAGGTAACGGCCTCATAACTCGGACACTGCTTTGGCCAGTAGAGTTGACTCTACGCCATGGCTTTGAGTGAAGATCTGTTACTCAAAATCCTGCCTTGACATCCACATATTCAGTTTCTTTATTGCCTTTAATGTCGCTTCCACAGACCGTGGTAGTACGTGACCCTATAGCCATTCTAAAGTTATTCAAAGCATCCCTCTTGAAGGACAACTAGGCTCATTAACACCCAAGTTCTGACGCAGTATAATCGGTATTTATTATTTAGCTTCTCCATGAGATATCTAATACCTAGTTGTATCAAGGGAAAACCTTGAGAGTGAAACAACATAATAACACGCCGTTCGGTGCTATCATTAGTCGCAATTATTCAACGTCATGATTAAATCAGCCGCCAGAGAAAGGAAAGGCTTCCGTATTCCTTGTATTAGAAATGTTTTCATTAAAAAACCAACAGTAGTTAATGTGTTTACTCAGCCATATACTTGTGAGGCTCCTTGAGAGATTACTGTGTGTACCATTAAAGATCCAAGCAAGGAATATCTCCTGTGGTGTCGGCTGGCGTTGGAATAAAATGGACTCTTATTCAATTAATCTGATGCTGGAATACAAAACAAGCATGCAACCGTTATTGATGAGAGAAAAAACGCAGAAATAATAGCACCGGTAATTTTCTTCCTGTATTTACTATCTCCAGCAATATATTTACACAAATGCTGCTGAAGTATCGGAAACCAAAGGTTGTAAGAATTTCCCCTACTGTATTCAACCTTCTGAGTTTCGATTACTTATCTCTATTGAAAGATTTATTGGAAAAAAATACCTGTGACCTATTTCGACAGATAAAGTTCTTTATTCATCAAAATTGGAATCGTTTGAGGAATGTTATGATTCTCACGACTTGAAAAAATATGGCTAATGGCTATAAAAATGTTTCCGTTGTATTAAACGCCAAAGCTCAGTCTTCGTAGGTGAGAGCTGTCTTTGAAATAAGACGAAATTTTAATGTGTGATTGTCAAAATCAGTCTTGTATTATTGACATAATTTTCGTTTAAGCATCGCCCCTGCAATTAATTATCTGCTTTAAACTCTGTGATTATTTTGTAAGAAAGGGTGTAGTCTTTATTGCTTAGCTTGCATATATTATTGATGCTAATCTAATCATCTCACACAATCATGGCCTACTTTCTTGTAGTCTTTGATTTATGTTAAATCTAAATTAAAACTTCTCTGGAGATAACAATACACACTATTTAAAGTGCTCAAACATGCAATCCTACCTTAATAGGTAGAATATTGTAGTAATAATAGTATGGACGTCTCTCTATGCTATAGTGGCTACGCTAACTTTCGTGAGTTTCGAAGTTTGCATAAAAACGTTTTTTTTATTAGTTTTAATTTTATTGAAAACATTAATTTTAATTAATAAAAAAATATTTCGGAAATCATGATAATTAAAGGAAAAAAAGGTCATGGTTGAGAAGAAGTAGAAAAAGAATATTCAGCGGTCATTGAACATGACGACAGCTTTCAAAAGAAACACGCAATTTAGGGAACGGTAAACCTTCTGCAGGGAGCCAAGCGAGACAGCAACTACTACAAGTAGCAACTGAGATGCACTTCTATGACATGAAGGAAAAATTATAACCATTCCGAGAACATCGTAACGTCTCAAATACGCTACTTGCGTTCTCGTATAAATAAATGAATGCTTAGATTGAGGAGATTCCATCAGGCGTAACTTTATGGAACATGTTCATGTGAAGAGGGAATATTCCGCGCTTCTTTATTACAAACACCGACCTCGGCTTCAACGTCTCATCATAATAGCGAAGGAGCACGGTACAAAATTGAATGTGCCATTAAAATGTATACCATGTGTCTTGGCTGTGAATTTTGTCTTTGAAACCGCGATTGGTATTTTAACAAAGAAGTGTTGAATACACAAAATATAATAATTTCATCATGCTAAAATTCTTACAGCTTTGGTTTCCCCCCTTGTTTGTTTGATTCCCCTTCCAATGGCATTTTGAGGATTGCCCATATTCTCTTCTATTTCTATGAGTATTATTTTTCCATGGTATCGCGTCATTTGAAGTGGAGTAAGTGGGGTGCACTCGGATTATCCAGTGTCGTCTTTATTCGAATACGGGTGGACACTGGGTGGCTGCACTCCATTTCCATTCCATTGGCTTTTCCTCCCCTTCGCCTTCCGCGCGCACTGCTTCACTTTCTTCTTTCGTCCCCTCGACCGCCTCCACTTTTCAACCCTCCACCCCCTGCCCCTCCACCCCCTGCCTACTCCCACTTGTCTCTCTTTCTCGGAGGGCTTACTCATCTCCCCACCCCCACTCTCTCTCTCTCTCCCCTTTTTCCGCTTTCGAACGCTTCTTTATCTCTTTCTCCGTCTCCCGAGAAGATTTCCTTCGATTTTATGCAGCGTGGCGCTACAACTGCTCCGGTGGAGTGAATTTAAATCGAATGTGTGAGCTCGATTTTTACTGGGAGCAGGGTTATCTTCAGCACCGGCGACATTATGAGAATGTAAATGGGTATCGAAACCCAATGTCATCTTAAAATTATTGTCATCACCCTTGAGTGTACGCCGAAGGAGAAAATTGTGGATTAGCCACGTGATGAGAAACAGATGTTGTGTGGGAAACGTGACAGAGGGAAAAATGGATGAAGCAGTCATCAGAGGAAGAGCAAGGGACGAATGTGCATTGGACAGACAGAGAGGGATACGGGAAGGAAGAGCGTCAGGGAGGGGGGGTAAAACAACTATAACTATGAAGTATAGCTGAGAAGAGATAGAGAGGGATGCAGTGCACTAATATTAGAAATGGAATGCTATGGAAAAATGAGCTCTTGAGGAGTACGTGAGCGTAGTGGTAATTTCAGTGATATTATATGATTATTTTTAATAATTTCGTCGTAATTGATACTCTATAATAAGTCTTGAATCAGCATAAGTTCAACAGATTCAGGCTTCAATTGGTGGAAGTTAGACATATTTAAATAAATATAAGATCGTAGCACTTTTCCACAATATTTTTCACAGCGTACAACGCGTTTCGGCTCACTGAGCCATCATCTGGTACAAGAATTGTAAAGTAAAAAATTTGTGGAAGATAGATTTGTGATTTCATTTGAACCCGAAGACGGGAGTTGGAACGCGCCGGGAACTGTCGTCCACAAAATACAAATGAACGCGGAATGAACCCGAAAAACTATCACCAATCAACTCACCGCGGAAGCCTCCGTAATAGTGCTACGATCTTTTTATTATTTAAATCTTGAATCAGCCCCTATTCATATCCTCGCCCAATACCGCCACCAATCCGTCATTCGCTGAGACTCGAAAGTGCTCGGTGTCTTTAACGCTCAATAACCGCGTTGAGTCTGATGAAACTTGCATCGTTAAGACCGCAACTGCAGATGGGCGTATGCAGTCCTATCATTTGAGAGTCTAAGTACTAGAAGCCAGAGTCATAAAATAGTCAACTGTGCTCGGTGCGTGGAAATTTAGGCAAAACGTCGTTTTTACCTGCTCTCCTGAAACAAAATGGATTTTTAAGCTCGTAAATAATTACTCAAAGTTCATCCTGAAACGATTAGTTAAGTCATTGTTGAAGGTAGCATTAGATAAGGTTAAACCAAGGATAACTGAGCCGTATGGTTTTGTACTTCAATAATATTTTGAAACTTATAATTCTAAAATTGTTGTTTTAAATGGATAATTTGCAACTTAAATGGTTCAAGTCTTAGTTTTTTTTAATTTTAATACCTATTGGGTTGGCGTGGACGATATTGATAATTCAATATCGAAACACGATATTTGTTATAAATTGATAATTGGCGATAGCGATGACTACTATCGGAACGATAAAAATAGGACGCGATATCTGATCGCAGCAGGGATATTTTTACAGAATGATATACCGTGATACTTATTTTTCATTGATTGATAGTAGGCCTTGACAGTTTTTGCGATATGCAGTATTTTATCGGAAGATATATGGTAATAATTTCTCGGAAAGCGATTTTTTTGTGGGATACAATATTAATATCGGGCTCGAATCATCGAACAATCATTCATCGCTAATGTCCACAACTAAGTATCGGATTCTCGATATATTTTAATAGCGTGATATTTCACGATGTGTACGTGTATCTCGTTGTCAGCGGCCTGCCGATGGTCAGCAGCGGAAGTACGAATAAGGCCTCGTCTCTCCTCCGCTTTTCCCTGTATCGCCTCTCCACCCTTTCCCCCGCCCTCCCTCCCTCCCCCCACCCACTCCCTTTTTCAATCTCACACCATCCCCCTCCACCTCCTCTTTCTCCCTCTCTATACCCACACTTTGTCCAAATGCGCTTCTACTTCCTCCCTTCACGGACACTAACTAAATCCAAGGAAACTGAAATATTCTCAAGATCTTACTTTCTCCTAACATAACTAGGGAAGAAAGTTTTTTCGGGGTTTCCTACGGGTGATTGGATTCACGTCTTTCGACGTTTCGAAATGCGACTTGCTCATCATCCTCAGGGGATGTTCTGAATCAATTTGAATTCGACAGATCCCCTGAGGATGAAGAGCAAATCACTTTTCGAAACGTGAAGCCAATCACCCGGTGGAAAACCCGAAAAATCTTCCTGCACTGTAATATTCGCTTTTACTTTACTTGGGCGAATATGAATACTCCCAAGATAAAAATTTGGTAACAGTGGGGCTCTATGGAATGGCCTATTGATAGAGTCAAAAATAAACTTAGTTATATCCCACACAGCATTAATTAAATATTCAACCTTTCTCGGCCTTTTCAGGTCATTAAAGGCACAAATACTAAAATTTGACGAAAACCTGACAAAAATTGGCCGTTGGATAAAACTTGACTGACGACGACATAGATAAAACTTGTCACCGCAAGTTTTATCTATGAAAACCATAACGCCATGGTTCATGAATACACCAACGCCGCATCAGACTGGTAGGGCTCGGGGACGGACGGGCCAGGGTGCACCGGGGTCCCGGGCCTGAGAGGGCCCATGGCTTGTATCTGTGTAATGTACGTTTATGTGCGGTCCTTCCCGTGCATCTGAGTATCTTGTCAACGAGTATTCTTTTAATTTTAAGGTAGGATTTAAATCTTTCCCGGCAAACTATTGAAAAGGATTCTTCTCGGGTGTCCATCCGGGTCAGGTCTTCTGCTACCGACGTTTCATTGGCTAACTCCATTACCATCGTCAGGGCGTTGTGATGCTGTGTTTTATATCATCTCCTTTGTATATTCTAACATAAATTCTCTCTCGTGCCAGGGCTTTACTGGATCCCTCCATGATGTGTTTGGCCTCACGCGAGTCCTCTGCAGTGCGGATAAAGGCGAATTTCGGCGCGAAATCCCGGCACCTGAGGCGGAAGCGAGTTGAGAAGTGTTTGCCCTCTCCTTCCGTAGGACTTCGAAGCGGAGTACGACGCAACGCGTTTCCTCAACTTAGAGGTTGGTGATATAGGATTTGGTTCTCTCACTTCCGGATTGCATAGCTCATAGTCTCTCGAAATTTTAAAAAGATTTTGCCCTGCAGAAGGAGTGATAGGTTATAGGGTAGACGAAAATACAATTGTGGGCATATTTGTTGAGACGTCAGAATAACTGAAAACTTCGTTACTTTACATCTTCCCCATTCAGTCAGTGGGGGATACAGATGGGGGTGCAGAGGGCGCGTGCCCCCCTTGTGGGTTCGCCCGTATTGCCGAACATTGCAAAACCACAATTCTAACTTTTTTATATCATAAGATGGCACTGTATTTTATATGTGTATAATCGCTGTAAATTAAATTTTCTTGTACTCTGCCTGTGACTTCATCATTTTTTATTACGATAAAAGTAAAGACAACTCAAGGTATATTTTGCGCCCCCCTAGCGTTTTTCTGTATCCGCTACTGGATCCAGTCCTCACTCCTCACACCCTCCGCCCACCCCTCCCACCTGAAATAAAAAAGGCAGCAAAAACCAAATCCCAGCATCAATCCCTTGAAGAAGTGACCAGCAGTCGGTCGCGAAACGCCGTGGCAAACTCCACTACGTTACGCGGCATAAACCCGTTTGTCTTTCTCTATTAATCATCGTTACATTAAATTGTAAATAGAATTTTTTAGTTTGAATCACTAAAAGCGCTCGGATAAATGTTTTCTTTCACTATTTTACTCTGTGGGGAATTTGTCTCTTGGGTCCCCTTGACCGCGTCGTCCCCGGGCCCTTGGCTGGCCACTTCGTCGCCCCTGGTGTGGGCGGAGGTTCAGGTCGGAAAACTGACACCAGAGTTTATGACGGATATTGGATTCAAGCGGCGGAAAACCAGCGGCGAATAGATTTTCATCAAACAAAAAAATAATTTCTCAACTTTGGGTTTACATTTGAGAAAAAGACTTTAAAATTATTATTTTTTGAACGCGCTTTCATTCAGTTTATGACCTAAAACCTAAGAATAACTAGTCAGAGCTTTGCAATAATTGGTGCTTTATTTGAGCATTAAAACGGTGAGCAGAGGCGGATCCAGGATTTATTTCTGGGAGGGGGGCACAAGCAAGGCCGTATCCAGGATTTTGTTCTGAGGGGTGCACAAGAATACCTCGTAATACAAAGCGAACAAAATGATAATGGGACCGTATTAAAAATCTTGCATATTTTTTAAGTGTCTTGGGGGAGGGGGGGGGGGGTGGGCACGTGCCACCGAGCCCACCTACGACGGTGAGTATCACTGCATTTTTGTACAAGTATGAAGATGGTGCTGCGAAGAAGAAGAAAGACTGCGTGATATTTTTCATGTAGTACCGTGTGAAATGAAACCTCTTGGCTAATTCACTCAAATACTTGCTGTTATTCCCGCTTGGCCCCTAATTTATTTGTTAAGTTTGCTGCTATCTTCTGTAAGGATATTTTAGTCGTCGATTGATCAGTTCGTGGATTGGGTTAGTGTGGTGGCTAGATTGCAGGCTTTCCACCCTGTGAGTCCGGTGTTCATATCCGCGCGATGGAGGTTTTTTAGACACCCATCTTCCTTGAGTACTTTTCACACTTCAAGTTTTTCCTTTCTTCCTTCGTACAAGATTTGAACCGTGATTCCCCTAGTAAGGAGCTAGATAATGCCTGCGCCGGATTTATCTCCACTTTTCCTTCCTGCTCTTCCTTACGGCAAAAATGACATCGGGGTCGGGCGCCTCCGCCAAATACCACGCCCGATCAAATATATTTTGCATTCTCCCTGAATTTTCCCCTTTTTTTACCATCGCTTCTCTACCATCTCAGCTATTTTCAAAGAAACTTTACCCCAAGAATCGTGTGATAATTTTATATAGGGCGATTATGAACTTGCTTCATTTTTAGCACTGGTAATCCGGTCGGTGGTACAATTATGGGGGATGAGGAAATCGAACCCCTACAAAGCCCTAAAAATAAAAAAAATATTCGTATCACAGCCATCCTAATTGTTTGAAGTACAGGAATTTAATGTTTTAGTTTCAATTGGCCTCACTAATTCATTCAAACTGTCAATTTATTTGAATCATTAAAGAATTCTAACAGGGGTCTTTAATTTATGCTCCCTGGGCTCTTTTTTGGTCCAGTTATCATTACTCCGTGTGATCTTGATCTTTCAACCCCAAAGTCAAATCCTAGTTAAACCACTGAGTGTTGTACTCACTGTCATTATGGGGCTTGAGAAAAATTGAATATCCTGTGACTCAGGAATGACCGCGCTAATAGCAAGGCCACAAAATTAAAAAAAATATCTCCCGTGAATATTCGGAGTCACCGGATTTAATAATCCATTAAGGAGGGATAGGCGGGGACGAAGGACTGACACTGAGGACTCTTTTAATGAGTCCAAATTTCATTGGAAGTGATATTTGTTTCTTTTTTTTGTGTAACCTTTTTCACGCCAAGAGAAATTCTCGACGGGGCCGAGGTTGCCGAAACATTTGCATTAATGGAATTGGTTGTCCGACCGAAGAGGTCGCAATTTCTACTTCTCTGGACTTCGAACGTGTGAAATTCCACGGTTTCAAAGCCAGAGAATCCGGTTTTTTGTTGCTGTTGTTGAGGTGTCGGTAGTTTTTTCAGCTCTAAAGCTATAAGTAGAGGTGCCAAGCGACTTGTCGAGATCGGGCTAGGACGGCTGCGCCGCGACCTTAGCATAATTTAATAATCCTTCAAGTAATTTAGGTATTGATGCTGCTCAAAGTCAACTTGCCCAACCGCTTTGTCCAATTTATGATATTCTTACGATAACTTCTTCAATTTAAACGTTGGAAAATTACTCTCAAGATTTCCATGCTGGTAAATGTGTATTATTCCCATTTAAATGTGCTAATGTATCAGCCCTTTTTTAGATAGCATCATGGCCTTGAGCAGTGGCTGAAGCACGCATATTAAATTACCTACGTTATCAACGCGGTGTAAACCCGGAAAACCATCACCAATCAACTAGCCGCGGAAGCCTCCGTAATAATTTACCTACGTTAAAATACAAATGCCAGCTTCCAGTTAATTTATGATAAGCTGACGGGATTATTTAACGTATTCAGCGAGGAGTATAAAAATTACTCATAGAAGTGTCCTCTTTTCCTTTTGGTATTCATGCCAATCCGAGGATTGCTGCCGATGATAGTGTTTAAATTTTTACCTGAGGGGTAGTTTTCAAATTCGCGACCTTGCGTACCGACACGGGCAAGCGCTTTTGTCAATAAAGCAATTATGGGTGCGGCTTTTTCGCTACTGCTTTCAGCAGACTCCTTTGATTCTGATTCGACCGCTTGATACTCATGCGTTTTGGAACATGTAATGCGTCCTTTGAAATCAGTGTCCAATATGTCATTTCCTACTCTAATTTATAACGGGATTAACTCTGCAAATTAATGCATGAGGGGCAGTATATTTTACAATGGAGATATTCTTCCTGTATGCTATATAGAATATGAATTTCTATTCTGATGACTGTTTCGCTGTGGAAAAGTGAAAACTCAAGGTACTTTTTTGGCGCCAAAGCATTGTAATTCCAATGACTGTGATTCATAATATTTCGGCTCTAAAATAAATCTTATGGCGAATAAAAAAAGTTCTAGCGTAATCGATTCTAGTCTTATCGTCAATATGGCTAGTTTGCTTTCATTCTATCAGTAATTCGTATTCTCTTCCTCGCTCTTTCCTGATGACCCATTATTCTTCCCTCTTACTCAGCTTTAGGCCACCTCACTTGCTTAGTGCTCGCTTCATCCGAGCCATCTGTCTTCTCCGTATCTCCTCTAAAAGTTTCCTTAACTTTCCCTTTCCTTTTCCTCTCCATCTATTTCACCTTCTCTATTCTTCTCCAAACCCACAACTAGAATCCATCCAGTCTTTTCTCGTCCTCTTTCCTCAAGAGTTCACGTTTCGGCACTGTTAAAGCGCTACCCTCCAGGTGACAGTCTTAACCAGCCTTTTCTTGAAGTTCTTCCTTAGCAATCCTTTTTGCATTTATTTCGTATTCATAAATTCCGCCTTGGCTAAAGCATTTCTCGTGCTTCTTACTGCTGCGCCTGTCTTTCTCCAAATAGTTGAGCTGCTCCACTCGCTACAGTTTGAATCTGGCCAGGTTCTTGACAAATACAAGGACATTTGAGATTCCTTTTGTGGACTGGAATGCCTAATTAACTCAGTAATGCAACCATGAGATTGATTTTAATATCTGAGGGTAGATGTCACCCCATATCAAGCCATAGGTGTGTGATATTCACATTTGTTTGGCTGGGATTACCGAATTACCCAGGAATTAAAAACGGGACACCTCGATCACTTGTCAGTAACTCTAGGCTACGACTCTATCCCATTTGAAGAGTTGACGATCCAAACAAAACTGTTATCACTCTTCATAATTTCAACTCGATGGGTGATATTAGAACTCTTCACAAACTGAGCCAAAGTCGTATGAAATTCAATCATTTAAGGTAGTGGTCCGGATCCTACTATTACATCCCAGTAATACAAAACTAAATATAAAAGAATGATCCACACCATTCTTTTATATTTCGATTTCACCATTCCACACCATCTACCTTTCTCCCTCTCCCAAGCCATGAAACTATCAATTGATGCGCAAAGTTCCGAAATCCATTAATTTCGAAGATATTTCTTTTCGAGGTGTCCGAAGGCCGGAATTTGAACTTGGGACCTATGCATTAGTAAGAAAAAGCTCTGCTCCCTAGGCTACCACTCTTCTAAGTATTGGTTTGCACGTCGGCAGTAAATTGCTTTATCAGTAGCACCATAGCGATGTCTCTCTACCACTATCAACATATAAAGTGGCAATGCGATTCATGACGGCGGAGACAGTAAAAAAATGAAGTGACAATTGACTTGACTTGACTTTAGTTTATTTAACCTGGGTTGTGTGAGGCCAGGTGGCCCCATCTTCCCCTAAACCAGGGCTCTTTGTACAGAGTTTCAAAAAACATGTCATGACATAGGGGTGGCTCGCGGGCCGGTAAAATGTCTTTTATATCAATTATATATATAGCAATTTAGGTTTCATTTCTAGATCATCTGGCGATTACGAGTCAAGCCTTTCGGGCAATGTGGTGTTGCCGTCGCCGGTACGCCCCAGCTTTAGCCATTTGTAAATGGAAGGCATTAGTTAATAAATAAATATTTGAACATATAAACGCAGAAATAAATAAATAATTCGTCTGAAAACATTAAAAACAGACGAGAGGGATGAAACGTTGCATAAAACTTTGTAAAACTTTAGATAGCTACAAACATAATGAAAAAAATAATAGGGATAGTATAAAATCAATAAAAGGGGAAAACAAAATGCCAATAAATAGGTGTAAAAAACTATAAAATTTTGTGTATAAAAAGAAAATTTAAGTACATATTGTTCTACAGAATATAAGAACTGTACTAAAACGATTTTAGGATAAAGACTATAAAAATGGTAAAATCATTAGATATAGGCTAAAAATGGTTTTTAAATACTTTGAAAATTACAAAATAATTAAAAAAAAATTGCGCCGAAAGGAAAGGAATTTGAAAGGAAATAATGTCATCTCCTTTTCTTTACGAGAAAATTAAAATACATTTTACTTATCATTGATCTCCTCATACAAATAATTTAAAAAAAAAATCTTTATTTATATTCTTTTCCTCCATTGTTAAATCAGTAATTGCCGCATGTGTTGTATTCATAGCCAATCGACCCAAACTGAGTTCAAAGTAAAACTACTTCAACTTCGCTAATAGGTCAATTCCTGCTCTCCTCGCAGTCGCATTCCACTCGAACGAGTCGAGCCTTAACAGTGGAAGTGTAGACGCAGCTTAGTAGTCGCTAATTTCTCTCTCTCTAGCCCATAGAGCGATGTGGATTCGCGTGTGAGAGATGGCGAGAGCGCTGGTGTGGCCTGCCCACGCCGCGCCGCACAGTGGTCCGGATCGCGAAAAAGTTGGACAAAAATCAGATTTTCGATGTATGTCTTTGAAAATTGCTCTCTTCATGTTTTTTGGCATGCTATTTTCATTTCTGTAGTTATTTTTGCGAAAAAAACATTATTTTAGGCGATATCGTGGAACTTTAACTTTTTATATGGCTAATTGTAACGCTGACTGCATAGACGAACGCAAATCATGATAAAACATAAAAATAAATGATAATTAGTTATGAAGTATGAGTTAATGATCTTTGAAATTAGTCAATAAACAAAAAATCGGCTAAAAGTAGGGTTGTTGGGTTCATTGACTTACGTTAAAGAGGTGCGATTTCCAGATTTCGTGAGGTTCTTCTGTATGGACTAAAAGTAATTTTTAAATAAATGTCAAAATAGTATTTAAGTGACTCTTTTATTCTCATATAAGCATGGTTAATGATTTATAACTTACAATTATGTATTATGATTATGCATCATCAGATTCCTCTGAATCCCACCCGTCCTCCTCTTCGCATTCGCTCGCAGAATTTTGAGACCCTTGCAAGACCAAGAGATCTCGAACCTCCTGCGGAAGATCTTTAAGGCCCCGGCATTTGTTCAGTCAGTTCCTAATGTGCTAACAAAAGGGTGCGATGTTAGGATCAGTCTCCGAAAATATATATATATGATATATATGCTCGCGATATTTTCTAATATCTTTATTGCGAGATTCCTGGGCCTCCTGCAATAGTTCTCCAATAGGAAGAAGAGCCGCCTCGATGACATCTGTACCATGTATTAATACTTTGTGCTCCGAGGGTGGCATGTAAAACCAACCATAATGTCTCACAAAATTTTCCGCTGTATCTAAGCAGAACTTTTTAAATTTTACCGGATAAATCAAAAATCCGCAAGACAGAGATCTCAAAATTGTTGAGAATTGAAAGATTAACTTTTTTTCTACTCCTTAAAATTAATTGACTTCAAGCAACTTCGTTTTCCTAATTTTGGAGCGCGTAGTAAAAAGTGGCCTACCCGTTTTTATATCGGAAGTACCTGTTAAAAAGTAAGACTACTAGAGCAATATCCCCGGGGACCTCATGTCACCATTAGAATAATAGGAAAATACGAACCTGAGGTGCTTGGAAGGTTGCGAAATACATCAGGGAAATCAACAATTTTGTCCAACCAGGTGCCATTTCTCTCCAAAAAGAGAGATTAATCGCGAACTAGCTCGCCATCTTCTCTCGTCGGAATAAAAAAATTTTAAAAAATTAATAAGCTTAAGTTTTGCCCCCTCATCTCCATGTAATCTGAAACAACCCTCTAGATATGCATTCAAATTCCTTTTTCGTGAAACTATGGTCTTCTCTTTTTTCTCCAGCATTTTTTCGTGCAGTTCTCGCCCCGTAAATGTCCATGACATTTTTGACAGTCAATAATAAAAACAGAGGTTTGTAAAAAGCTACAAAACAATCTTCTTTCTACAAAGTTTAAATATCAAATAGAAGGGAAAATATGAAAAATTAGTTCGGTACCTCGTCTCAGACCAATTTTAAAAAACGGAAACTAGAAACGGTAATGAATGACACATAGTACACCTGTTCATTAATCCTTATTTATGTGGTTGTCAGGAACTAATAGCTTGCAATTTGTTTAGCTATCACAACACTATAACGTCTTTGGGAGATGACTGTAAATCACAAAAACTGTAGCCAAAATAGGACTTCTCAATTAGTGATGGGTATGTGTTCACATCGACAGAAAAGGAGAAACTGAAGGGTACCAAAATGTTACGACCGATATTTGGACGGGGTTAAAAAGAGGAGAAATCTTCGCCCATGGAAATGTGGGTATTCTCCTGGATAACTTGTAGGAGTAGGGTTAGACACCGTAAAGAGAAATGTGAAATGTTTAGATTTTGTGTGAAAATGCATACTAGCGGCGGACCTGCAATACAACCCGCCCAAAAGGAGGCGGGTGGAGGGTAAAGACCTCATCTATTAACACGTGCAGCTTCACTTGCAGGTAAGACCGCCCCTAGGATAGCAATAAACTCAAGTTGGGTGGTGCACCAAGTTATAAGATAGTAAAATGTCCCAACTAAGGACCCCTTCCCACTTCCCTAAGCTCCGGCGCGTGTTCGGGTAACGGGTCTCTTGCCACTTCGGATTGAAAGAAAGGGAAGCCGGTAGTGGGATTTCCCAGTAGAAGTGCATGCTGCCTGTCGTATTTACTTCAATAGATTACCAAAACGCGATTGAAGTCGTTCAGAGAAGCGATCGAAGAAAATATTTTATCTCCTCTCCCAGCGTCCTAACTGCGCTTAACCTAATTCAAAATGTTCCGAAATTACTCTATTGGTCCACACACAGATAAAGTTTGGATGATTACAAAGTATAAAATAGGTTTTAAAATGCTAAAATTCTTATTTTTGTGATTCTGGCCCATGAAACATTGGGAGACACATTTTACCATGTGCCTACACTGCGCTGATGCTAGCGTGTCGACGCTCACGTCTACCGCGGCCAGGAACATAAATCGTTGTTATTCGCTGACTCGCACAGATTTGCAGCTGATTTCTTTACTAATATCTTTATAATACTGTACTTCATTGTCACCAATAGCCGAATTCGCGCAAATCGACGTCACTTTTTTTATAACTCAACATATATGCGAATTTTTCCGAAAAAAATTACTCCTCTTCAAATAATTCTACAGCAATCATCAACACCTCTAAAAGGTTGAAATCTATATTTTATGACAGTGCAATGTCTATATTACTATATTGCAAAGTTAGTTTACGAATATAATGGGCGGCGTAAAGTCAAAAATAAATCTAAAATACGTAATTTTCGAAAAAACGGAAAAATCGAGTTTCCATTAGAAATAGTGCTACTTTGATGCAATATATCTAAGCAAACAATTTTTTTAATAAAAAATTAAGCATGAGAGATGATACCCCAGATATATTACTACATAACTTGTATAGTCTAAGCGAGTTTCAAGAAAGTCGGAAAAATGATTTTTGTCCACCTTTTTCCGGATCCGGACCACTGTGCGCCGTCGCCCGCGTGGTGTGAAGGACTGGACTGGCCCCCCTCTGCTGAGGGTCTCCTCTCCTGTGGTCGTCGCCTATCGTGGGAAGTGGCTATCTCACCGGCTGACCTCCAAACGGACGTGGGTTTGTATCCCGCCGCCGTCAGTCCGTGCACACTCGCACACATGTGTTGCCTGCACTCAACCTCTTTCCGTATTGAAATGTATGACACTAATGCTTCGGCGCGGTGCGAAATGGCCTTATTGGCGAGAGAGAGAGAGAGAGAGAGAGAGAGAGAGAGCGTGTCGTTTTGAACTGTGGGCGGAGCATTGAATCATGCGAGAGCCGCTTCTTCTCTGCAAAGGGGAAAAAACTCTCCATCCAGCCAGACCTTATGAGGAGAATGTTGGATTGGCTTCTGAGCGGTGAGGAAGTCAGGGCGTGCGGTCAGTATGCGATTCGCTCAATGACGAACGTTGACTCTTCAGCCCGAGTACTTATCCTACACTGACTCAGTAATTTCCACGTTTTATCAACATCATCTTAAGATGAGGTTACTCCAGATTCCCTTCCACCTTTTGTAGCCTTTGGCTACACATCGCGAATATTTCGTATCTGCGTAAACAAATAAGAACTCAAAGAGAGAAGTTAATTTATTATTGCAAGTTTATTATCCTGTTTCGATTTATTGTGTTTAGGTGTAATGATCCTTTCGTGTGAAATTACGACATCATCTTAGGATAAGATGATGATGATGAGATCTTCTTTAGGGTTGATGGTGGATTTACTATACTTATACAGCACATGGATTTGCTATTGGAATTGATAACCATTGCCAAGGGTTTTCATTCCATGAATGTGCACATATTTTTATTTATTACGCGCGTAATATTTTTTATGGCCGTGTGGTATGCATGTGGGGATCCTCTTGCATGCTGCATGTGGTTGATTGGTCATCCTCTGCCAAGCACCCTACAGTTAGCTCGCAGGGTATGATGTGTAGTCACTATCAAAAGTTTTAGGACAAAGTATGGGGCGCCACTTTTACTTCTCAAGGGTTTCCCTTTTTTAGTTTTTTTAGTTTTTTTTTTTCCCTTTTTTTTTCCCTAGTTTCCCTTCCACCTTTGCTGCACATCGCGAATATTTGTATCTGCTTAAAAATATGCGAACTCAAAGGGAGAAGTTACTTTTTTATTGCAAGTTTATAATTCTGTTCCGATAAATTGTGTTTAGATGTAGTGATCCTTTCGTGTGAATTTACGGCATAATTGCCTCGGATTTGACTATTGGTTTCTGCCCTACGTGTTGCATGTTGCGGTGGCCTAGCGGAGAACGTGCGTTGCTGGAATGCAGTAGTTTTTACCATCGTAGATTATCTATCATTTTTTCAGCTCATTCTCTCACTCTGTAATTATTTATAGGTTTCTGCGATCACCGTAAGTTCACTGAAATAGCTCACTGCTAGGTTATTTATTCGTTTGAGTGCGTATATATTCACTCACAAACAACATATATTTACGGTGCTTAGCTAAAGACTACAAAAGAGAAATGGAATCTAAATTTCCATGAGTAGCACAAACAGTGCTGAAAAATTTGTCCTAAATTTTTGAAAGTGGCTGTGCATGTAGATGGTGATTAAAATGCCGTAAGAGAATAAATACGTAAGCGTGAAAAGATTAGCTGATAGAGGAATTGAGTGGAGAGCTGCGTCAAACCAATCTAAGGATTGTTAATCAGTGATGGTGATTTCTTAAATGTAGTTGTGTGATAAATGACAAGTGTAATACTATAAATTACGAACACATGTTAGTAAACTTTAAAAATTAGACGTTACCATCACTCGACTTCTGCCCATCTTTTACTTCTATTCTATTTAAAATATTACTTTAATTTCAGTTGTTTTCCTGGTGATATATTGGAAGCATTATACCATTGAGGGTATCCACAGAGAAAGACATATATCATATATTGGCTTGTGACAATAACCCTGATGGAGATGCTATTAACGGAATAATTGTTGCGTTTATAAAATTTTATATTGGTCGTTTTTGGTTCTTTGATATTGAATATATGAGAACAGATTTTCTAATTACTAAAAATAAAAATGTTTGACGTTAGGCTTTAAAGAGTTGTATTAAAATATTAAAGATTTGTTGAAAAATTTTCTATTGAGCTCACGTTATTGTCATAGACTTAATTGTGTGGGCATGATATTAAGGCATTGAAAGAATGCTATATTTCGAGTAATCGGAGCTCGGTTGTCTCTTTAGGGTTTAATTGTGGCAAGATAAATGAAACCAACCTACGCATAGTGATCAATGCACTGAACCTGAAGGTATAAATATTCCCGTCCGCAGTCATGATCTCATCCTTTTCTTCATTGAGAGGACGGGTTCTTGTCTCTTTATCAGTCCTATTTTGTCTTCTTAGGTGACGTATTTCTCATTATAAATGTATGCGATGTTCATGAAATTATCAGGGTGTAGGTATGCAGTAGAGGATCAGGTTGGTGTTGTGGCTAGAGTGTTGGCTTTCCACCCAGTGGGCTCGGGTTCAAATCCCGGCAGTGGCAGAGAATTTTCAAAGACTGCCCGATCCCTGCTTGAGTGTTACGTGGAAGACATTTCAAGTGCAACACTTCGTCTGTAGGGTGGAACGTTAAGCCGTGGTCCCATTGGCGCTCTCATTAGGAATAGGCTAATGACGACGCCGGGTTTCTCTCCACCCTTCCTTACCTACCTTTCCCTCATCGCTAACTGTATAACTTTGCTGTCGGTCGCCTCCTCCAAATACAATGCTATACAGGTATGCAGTAGACATTTTTCCTTTCTCCATCTGCATCTTTTAAATAAAATTTACATCTTAGAAAAAACAGCGGTAAAATTTTAAAGTTTGGAATACAGATTCTTAATAATTATTAACAAAGGTTTACTCTACGTTCTCTGAAAATTTCATGGAGATAAAATAAGTGCTAAACGAGTGATAAATCATCACAAGTGACGGGTACATCGGGACGCCTATTCACAACCTCTTCCTCTCCACACGTGCCATCAATCTCAAAGGTATCAAACCAATTGACGATGAAATTGACTCTGTGCCTCAACCTTTCTCCGAGAACCGTTCGCGGTTGGCGTGAGTAGTAGTCACGGCGTTGAAAGCATCATGAAGTCTTGAAATAGTCTTCAAGTTCGTTGGCTTCGCAAATGGAGTTCAAGTAATGATTTCATTTGGCGTGTTAGGAGAAAAAAAAACATAAAGGGATAAGGATTCCGACCGTGTGTTGCAGACGGTCGCGTCTCTTATGGACGGCCGTCTTGCATCAAGCCGCCGATTAAAGTGCAGTCCGAGTGTCATGCGTCGATCGGAATAGCGTGGAATTATAACAAATGCCGATCACGGAGAGCGTGAGTCACACGTCCAGCCGTTAGGAGACAGCGCGTGGCGGCGGGTTTCAAAAAAGGGGAAAAGGTAGCTTGTATGCACTTAATGTCGGCGTTGCCTCAACTGCTTCCGGAACTCATACTCCGATATAACTAATGAGGAATACACGGCAACGGTTTTTCTGTTGCAATTCAATGAGGCTGCTGAGGCTTCACGTTGACGGAGGGAAACGGAACTGCAGGGGTATAATTTCCGTCAATTGACCCCCTCGAAAAGTCGCCGTTTTTTTTACGTACTATGATGTATCGCTTGGAATTATATCGCTCATGTTTGGTTGATGGCTCTTTGCATTCACTGAGTGACAACGAGTTTCTGGTTAGCGCAGTCAGGATTATAATCATTACGGCATGGCAGGTGATGAGGAAATTATAGCCCTGTAAAATTGAGTGCGACGCGTATGCAAATTTTCCTGGAAATTTATCGCTTCTTAGTGCTACACAAAGGTAGTTTGGTTTTATTTTACGTAAAGGTTAATCTAGCACTAATTAAGATCAAGGTAGATAAAGGTTTTTAGGTCAAGTTGGTTGTGCCATTCAGTTCCAAAAACCACGTGAGGGGAAAACGAGTATTTTGGTAATTTTATGGTCATCGTAAAGGCTTGATTTTATTCTCAGGAATGTTGAATGAATTCAAGGAATGACATTTAAGATTTAATAATATTAATCCAGGATTTGCTCTGCTAGGAAAATGGATATCTTTCTGATTTTTTTGCCGATTCAGGTTTAAGTTTTATGCCAGTTTTTCAAAAATAACATTATTAAATTTAGTACTTATGGAGAAAGGATAAGAAGAGGAGATTAAATACTACGTGGACAGTTAAAAATGATACAAAGAGGGAAATTGAACAAATTATTGGGATTATTGTATGGAAAAAATGGTTATGGTATTAAATGAGACCTTTAATGGCCAATAATGGAAAGATTATTTAAGTTGGAGTCTAATTATAGATTTCGATTTCACGTCCTCACATCCCATCATCTTATGTTAAATGAATGAATAATTTTGACATTTAAAAACCATTTTGGCTCAATTTACAGTTTAAAAAGTAGAAAATTGCAATTTAATTCACCGGTAGACTATGAAAGTTGAGCTGCATGGATATACATAGGAAATGAGTGCCAAAGTGTAGGACGAATTATTGCTCGATGGCTGCTGATCAATCAATTGTTTATTACAAAAGTGAATGAGTTTTAATCCAAAGAACCATGTGTAAATTTTGCGCTTAGCGTTGCGCTGTGACATTCGTTATCCGAGTGGCGAAAAAATTTATCGGACCATCCACGTTGATGTTACAATACTTTGTAGGCTCTGATTTGGAATCATACTGCTTTACTTAAAAAAATCACCAGCTGGATAAAGTGCTCCCGGGTTTCCAATCGGGTGAGAGAATTCTTTATCTCTGACGTTTCGAGGTATTTTTCTTCTGGGAATGATGGGGTTTCTTTGTGGCTTGTATTCCTACCACTTTCTTTGCCCAGGTGTCTTCTCATTGGCTGGAATATTCCACGGGTCTCTTTACTTCTTATCGATGCCAGTCAGTACTGGTCTTCAGGAGTTTCTCAGTGAGAATCCGGTGTTTTGGTTGAAAAGCTGCTTCTCTAAAAGGGTTTCAATTGTCATAGGAATCCTGTCACTATAGCTTAAGATTCGGAAAAGTATTTCTCCTTCTTCAAATCATCGGCTCATTGCCATCTTGTCATCGAACTTGTGTAAAACAAGGGTGGAGCACTGAAAGTAATTACTAATGAATTAATTATCTGCCTCACTAAAATATTTTAAATTTGCCTTTGCAGTTCAAAAACTTGAAATTGATTGTAGAATTTTATCCAAACTGTTCTACTATATTGCCCTAGATTTGCTTTTTCTGCGTGTTGTCTCTCTGAAGTTGGCTTACGACCTACATGCCCATACTCTTGGGAGGTGATACTGCCTTGGATTGTCCCTAAGCACTAATAGAAGTAGTTTTATTGTTCTGCGATTGATATGAAGTGCCGTTATACTCTCTGCCTCCCCATTAATCAATAGTCGCGCCTTGTTTGTGACCTGATTAAATGCTTTGATCTCGATATACCTTTCACATCACGCCTATTGTTCAGCGCTCACGTGCCCGGCATTGCGTCACCGCATAATTCTTGTTATTCAATACTCTTTTTCCAAAACCGTAAATGCGTGCCCTTGAGCACCGGATAGAGATAAATGGCGGGCATCGTGTGAATTTGGAAAGTGTGACTCGTCACATAAAAACATATTTTGTGGAGTGCGCATTGGTTTTTCCGATTGAGTTTTCCCTCTTCACGGAGGCGATTTCTCGCAAATTAGATGGTGCAGCTTCGGAATACGTGGAATACCGCGCAACGGGCTTTCAAAACGGTTAAATTGCTTGACTTATTTTTTTTTTGTGTGTGTGACCGAGCGGGCAAAGGAACTCGGGTGGGAAGTAAAGCGAATGAAATTATAGCCTCGTGGTGGTGGAATAATATCAATTCGGTGCCGGCGAATGCTAAACGATCATTTAAGCGTTCACATCCGTGCCCACAACGAATCGAATTTTTTAGTTACGCCTTATAGGCAAACCGCCTCTGCTCGAAAGAAAACACCCACTTTGCTTTCATCTATAGTTCCGCGTGCATTCATTCTCCTCTCTAGAAGCTGGATAAAAGCAATACAGTCAAGTTTGAGGAGCTCTATCGCTCGAGCGAAGCAGTCAACTTCAATGCAACAAACAGTACTAGAGGGAATGAGAGTAATAGGGAGTGTACTTCCATGTTAAGTGATGCACTCAAAAATATTCTCTGCCCGTTCAATTCAATTTATTTTGCTCGATTTTTTCTCAAAAATGTACCGCTAATGAAATCAAGTTTTCTGACTTTTAGCGCTTGGTATATCCATAGTTCTCACAACTTGCAATTTCGATGCATGGAAACTACATCTATTCTCAACTGTTTGCAAAAAAACATATTGTCCATGACACTAACATTAAAGTAGTTGCAAATTACGAAAACCTCCGCCAACCTTTAAAGCAATGAATAATGATTGGTACTGTAGTGCGCTGGAGAATGAGTTCAAAGCTAAGATCAATGTGGATTTTATTTTGACTCAACATGATTTTACGCCTAAAAAACAAAATTATTATTGAGAAAAGTTTTATTCAGAAAAAAAATTATGTAAAAATGCGGATGGGCAGAGAATTTTTAACGATCGTTCGTAGAAAGAAACGATCTAATTATTTATAGCATTAAAATTGGTCGCTTCGTTTGAAAGATACAGCTGCTCAAACTAATAGGGTATTTTTACATGCAGTAGAGAGGCGCTGCTTTGTCCTTAGGTACTTTGCTTTCTTTTCTTCGCTCGCGTTTGTCTCTAGATTACAGTCTTCCTTTCGAAAATCCCCTGCTTCATGTTCTCTCCCTACAAGACGCCTCATCTTCTCTTCTCCTCGCAATTAATCCCCGATAATCCCTCCTCAACTGCACCCTTATCAGCGCAGTTGCCCCATATCCTTCCAGTTCCTGCAGTAGGGTTTTCTCCTCAGAAAAATCAAAATCCCTCAGTTTTTCTCTCGAATTCACTTATATTTTTGCACTATATATCATTGTTTTTGCTTTTTCGGGAGATAACGTTTTTTCTTTGCGTAAAAATGATATTATCGAGTAAATGCATTAAAAATTTTCACTCAGTACACAACTTTTCACTGATTCATTGCAACAATATATGTACTACCTGTTTCATTTATTAATAGGTAGTAATTTTGCGTAATGATTGTGTATGATTGCGTATGATGATATAAATCGAATTCGGTTGTATTTTATTGTGATGAATCAGTGGTGAACACATTGTTATGCTCTTTTTTTATATGGAATTATTCTACAAAGGGAGATCCTCTTTATTAGGTTATATGAGTTAATGTAGAAATCTTAACTCCATCTTTAAGGCCGGTCTTTAAAAAAATAGCAATTATCCATAAATTAGGAGAAAAATTAGCTTCAAAGGGGCATATGTGGGAAAAATAGTATGAATTGCTCGTCATCTGTTATTCCTATGCAAAACTATGATGGCATTTTGCCGCGTCTGCCTTAAGACCAGGAGATTACAGGCTCGAACCCTGCAAAAGTAGGATTATTTCTTTCTATGTTTGAATGTTAGCGAGCTGATTTAACGCATCTTCCATCATTTTAAGCCTTTCTATTTCGCACTTTATACGAGAAAGTTTTTGATATCCTCATAGACTTCACTTTTATGCCATTAAATTATGAAAATAATACTAAAATTTATTAAAAATATTTATTTATATTGCATGTATTTAAATATAAAAATGTATTTAACTCATAGTCGATAAAAAGTCACAATAATTTTCGCACTGATATTACCTGGTAATGTATGCGCTCATTTTTTCCATGAATTCCGCCATTGGTGTATTGATGCTGGAAACTCACGCTTTAGTGCTCCACAAATGTCCGGCCTTTACCGGCGATCGCTTTCCTCCTCTCCTCCCCTCCATTCCCTCTCTGTGGACTCCCCCTCCCCTCCACCCCCTCGGGGTCGACTCGATGACCATGCCGCGCCGGCAGGAAAGCCATTATTCCTCCATTTTCGGGATGCACGATCGAGGAAGTGGCCGGAGGACGATTATTAGGCCAAGATCATCCGCCTTGAGGCTCTCGGGCCAGCCGAGAGTGACTGTGTCATCACTTTTCCTTGACGCAGCGTGGAAATGAGCCTATATTAGGTCCCACCGGGATAGCGCCTTTTTTATTCATCATCTCGCCTTCCATTTCTATCATCCGCTCGCCAAGTTATTCATTTTTTTTTGGTTTGGGTGACTATGCCGGTGGGAGAAGAATCGAAGCCGTCCACTCGAAAGAGAATTTCCTTTTTTTTCTGACGCCAGTCATCAATAAAGCAGTTTTTTTATTTCACCAGCGATCAGAAAGAAAAAAAAAAACGTACGTAGAAACATATTCGACCTTCGATATTCATTTATTTTTCTTCCGTGTGAAAGCATGCTGTGGGAACGAGACATTGGAAGAGCGATTTCCTCCTCCTTTGCTGCATTTGTGATGGATTCAGGCCGTACATCACCCAGTGGTTCAATCCGAAGGAGAATTGGATAGGTGAGGGTAGAGGGGTCACTACATACTAAGACACAAGCGAGTGAATTTCATAGCTAAGGGGAGGAGAGCAGTTTCTTTCCCCTCCTCATTTCACGAGGATTTTGAATTAGGTGTTCTGAAGGCTTCAGCCGGGATACCGGAACCCGGAACCCTTAGTTCAGCATCCAAGCGTCCTAGCCACTGTAGTACCACGTTTCCCTTTAGGGCGTTAAGAGTAAGCTCATTGAATCTGGAAATTTTCGTCCATTATAGACAGGAAAACCAACGAAAATTCTCATGCATGATAAACAAAAATAAATGGAATACTCGATTGATGATAATAATCGTTCATCAACAATTTAAAATTGGCTTTCGTGGAACACCAGATTTAAGAGCGCATAGAATGATGAATATTTAGGCTTTGACGTATGCACGTATGTTATAAATGCAATAGAAAACCTTCAATAACTTTAAATATAAAAGTTGTCATGGAAAAAAACAATAATGGGTCGTTGTTGATTTTGACGGAAGATAGAGAACACGGAAGTTTTATAATTTTTGTGCGTCAAGAGATTAAGAGGAAGAACAAAGAATGTGAATTAACTCCAATTAGTGATGGAAAATTAATTCTATCGCTGCATTACGATAGCTTCTTCGCGATATTTTAAGCTCGGAAATGCAATTTTCTCACACTTAAAATTCTCACATTTCGCCTGAAGATAAATCAAGGTTCCTATGACTACTTACCAATGTACACAGTTCTGCTTCGGCTGATTTGTACTGAGGTTTTCTGTTGAGTTCAGTTTAGGTTGCGTAAAATTGTGCATTGTATTTGTTTTTCAATTTCCTTATGCGGTTATTTATTTTTTCGTGAAACAGGGCACAGAGGCACAGTATGCTGAGCAGACGCTTATGGGGACGGAATGCAGGCATTTTACTCCCGAAAATCGGAAATTTTTCGTGAGACTAGTATTTTCAATTTTTATTCTACATAATGCATCAACATTCTCACAATCATAAAAAATTTTGAAAAGAAACTTTTCTACCCATTAAAAAGCTAAAAATGCATCCATTACGTCAAATTTAATTTCTAATTCTTGAGCACCTTCAATTATCAATTAAAAGTTTGGACTTGTTCAACGAGCAATGAGCACAATCTTCCTGTTCACTGCTATTTTTACTCTGACATCCCGACTGAAGCCTCTGTGAAATATTAAGACAATCAATACATAACATAATTTGGCGGATACAGCTTTAGATAAGACAAAATAGCAGTTAAAGGAGATATTTTTGTTTAGATACATATAGAGAGCCAAAATAGATTTATAAAAGGACACAAATTTACACAATTCAGAAGAAAAAAGACTCTCTAAATCCCTCCGATTCGATGATGTTCAATTCTGATTCATTCGATTCGATTCGCTTCAGTTCGATTTGTCTAACGTCGGCATTTTGATTTACTTAGGTGACGTATCACTCATTTACAACTGAACTTATCTTCAAATTTTCAAAGTTTATGGAGTAGATCTTTTTCAAACTTTTTCCGTTTCTCAAATGTATAGAAATTGCTCCCGAGAAAATTCTGCGGCAAAATATTCAATTTGAGGTGCGGTCACGTGGTTTCCAAGGTCTTTTTTACATCCTCCGAACATTTTTTTTATGATATCAAGAGTTTTAAGCAAGAAATCCGAAACGGAGATGAGACGATGAGGTTTGCGCTCTCATGATAAACGAATGAGGGTAAGCGCCAGAGAGTCCCTTCCAAAATGTTTAAACGACGCAGAAGCAGCCTAAGGCCCAGTTTGAAATGAAGAAATTCCTCGGAAACCAAAGGTAGGTATGGTATTTGGAGGAGGGGACCGACAGCTGAGGATATTTGCGCCATGAGGGAAGGGTATGGAAAGAAGGTTGGAGAGAAACATGGCGTCGGCATTAGCCTGTTCTTAACGAAAAGCGCCAAGGGGACCACGGCTTAACGTCCCATCCGAGTGTTGCGCTTGAAATGTCCTCCTCATAGCATTCAATCAGGGTTCGGGCAGTTTCTGAGAATTCTCTGCCATCACCGGGATTTTGAAGACAATAGAGTGAAGCAAAAAGCGAAACGCGATACTCTAACTGAACTTTGCATTGGCTGAGGAAATAATATCAGATCAGGCTACATAAAAGGTACATACAATGAAAAGTACCTTCAAGTTGTACAGATTGGTGTTGATATGCATAGACCAAGGTTATTCTGAGATCATTCTATATAAGGTTTACAACTATTGGCCTAGTCAGAAAGTAATTTCGGATGCCTTGATTTGTCTATAAGGTGAAACATGAAAATTTTATGTGTGAGAAAATTCCAAGCTAAAACTTTCGTGATGAATCCTTAAAATCCATCCTTTCCATTCCGTTGAAGTGATTTTTAGCCACTTTAGGCGTATTTTAATGTTGTAAAAAAATGTTCGCACTGCTGTGCTAAGTGATTATCGATCCATTTATTCTCAACATGTTTAACAGTTGTTGGTGATTTTTTTGGCTGTGCTCCGCATACATATTCGGTTTTTCGCCCGACGTTTCGCGGCCGTTGCTGATCACTTTTTCTCAGGGAATAAGGATAGTTTTTCCATGGAGGGTATTTGTATGTGTTCATGGAGGGAAAGGGGTTGAAAGGGCAGGGGATGAATGAGTTCCCATTTTATTTGTGCATAATTTCAGAGCAGGATCTTTCGTCTGGCTCAGTTTTAAGCCAAGTCGGGTTTCTTACATTGATTCTCATAGTCATGACGTGCTTCCTTGCCGGAGAATCTTCGGTGTACGATGTCAATGAAGGTGCTAGTGTCCCTTCCCCTATCAACTTCCTTCCCAGAAACAAATACCCTCCCCGAAAACCTATCCTTAATTCCTAAATAAAAGTGACCAACGACGGCCACGAATCATCGAGCGAAAAACCAAATAAGTACACGGTACAAATCCGAAAAAGTATCACCAACGGCTTCAATGAACCGCGAAAGTTTCGACCAAGAAATATGCAGAATTTTATTTCATTTTAGCGAGAGAGGAATAACATTGAAAACTCGTGAACAAATTTAGAGACCGGCAGGAGGAACAGGAGACGAGAATAGAGGAGTGGCGATGGAAGAGTGAGAGCGGAGGAGAGAGAAAACGATTGCTGGATTGGACGAGAAAAGAAGACGAACGCTATAAAGTGTTTGCTTCGGCGGAAGGGAAAGAAAGTGGCCGGGAGAAATGGAGAGGGGTGGGGGTTGAGGGGTCCATCCATATAAGTGAATAAGCAAAGGGGCGGGTGGGTGCCCAAAGGGGTACTGAAGGCCTTTTTGGAAGAGTATGGAAATGAGGGGAGATGGGCATTTTACGGTGTGCTCGACGCTCGACTCCTCGAGGCCTGCGAGGTATTATGCAGATATGTTGAGACGAAGTAGAAACAGCTTTTCTGAACCAGTGGTAAACCTTGTATAGAGTGATCTCAGAATAGCCTTGGTCTAAGAATATCAACCCCGACCGGTACAACTTGAGGATATTTTTCATTGCACGTGCCTTTTCTGCAGCACGATCTGCATATTATTTCCTCGAAGGCTTTTATTTACCCGTTCTTGGACAAATAGATATGATTCCAATCTGGGTAATAATAGAATAAAAGAATCCGGTCCTGGGTGGCCTTGGGAATAAACCCTATCCCCGCCACCCTGAATGAGCGAATCAATAAACTTTAGTTTAGTCCTAGGTGACCTCTATCTTCACCTATACAAAACAAATTTCGCATTAGAGCAGCGAATAAGAGAGAGAGAGTAACTCGTGGCTTAATATTTTATGGGCTATTTTTAATATGGCACACTGCCTCAGCGGAAAGTGTAACGATTGAAAAGTGATAGATCAGAGATTGGGCCTCTTTTTTTTTTAGAAACATGTAAGCAACACTGCGGAATATAATATAGGTGCACAATATAGAGTATGCTAATGCATACTTTGAGTTTTGTCGAGAATGCCATGGAAAAATCAGGGAATAATGTTATAATATCAGTTAACTTTTATGATACTTGCATGTAATTTACAGATAGTATCCATTCATATTGACTTTACGTTTCTTACCCGTCTCTTTCCATCAGTGGGCTTATTTCGACCGGCTTAAAAAATAGACTAATAGAGTAGATTAAGTTATAGCAAACCTCAGCAACATATATGCGACAATCCGACAGAATAAGGATTCCAGAGCCTCAGATGCTCAGAATGGTAGGATGTAGGAATTTGGCCACAATGCGCGGAAATGGGTTAAGGATTGAAATTTGTCTATTTTAATCTTTTTATGCACTTCTCACACTGGTTCCATGCTGTCTGACTGTGGCTTCCACTCATAAATTTCGCTGTCAGAGGTATCCTTGTCATTTGGGGGCCTGTGGATGAGTAGATTGGAGGGCGATCCTTGAAAGTCCGTCATGAGGCCCGCAACAGCGGTGACAGATGACGCCCAATGGGATTCCGTGCCCGAGGGGACATTTTGTTCGAGAGCTGCTTCCGAGGACAGTGCGTCCATTTGCGGGCAGCCGTTTCTCGGAATTCCACGAATGACGGCGGGTTTTATAGAGAGTCGGAAGACGCGGGGAGGTTGAGGAGGCTGCAAACTAGCGCGGCCCATATTCCTGAATCTGAAACTCAAACTTGCGTCCTCACTCTACATCTGAGAATCAGGCCTCAGACTCAAGGCGAATTTGAGTCGAAGTTCGTACTTAAGGAACCGACTTCAAACCAACTCACTTGAGCTAGTGTAGTTGCTATAACTGTCTGAGGTAAAATTTACGAAATATGTTAGAACTCATAAGGCGGCTACTGCTGGATCCAGGAAAAAATGGACTTTGAAGGCATTAAAAGACTGCGCGTCCGATCCAAGGGCACGGCTAGTGCATTACTCCACCCTGTACCTTTTCTTGGTAAATCAAGAATTTTTTCTATTACTGAGGGATTTATTTAAAAATAAATATGCTTTCAATGTGCTGGAAAATCCTTATATGCTGACGTTCCTATTTTTAATATTTACCCATCACGAAGGGAATGGGGAAAGGTGCAAGAGTTTTGGCTTCATACTGAATGTGTCCGGGTTTAAATCCCAGTGGTGGCGGAGATTTATCGTGAAATTCCCGATACCTACCTCATTGAGTCCTTCATGTAGGGCACTTCCTACTCATCCGCCGAATGGGATGTTAAGCTGTGGTCTCTTTGGCGCCGTCCTTAAGAGCAGGCTAATGCCGAGGCTGGATTTCTCTCCACCCATCCCTCCCAGCGCAAATGACCCAAGTGGTCGTTCGCCTCCTAAAAATACCTCCCTACCAGCAGAAGAAAATGTTTCCATCCTTAATCAATCCGAATCAATGAGAAAATGATAATTAAAAGACGTCGACTGATACTCTCGAGGAACGTAAAGAAGAACAGTGGCCACCACGCCTGACCTTAATGAGGCGATGAATCGCATCAATGGCGTAATTAATTAATTCCATGTTCTAATATGGAGTAAAGTGAATTCAGTTATTTTCAGGATTGATGTAGCAGTCGTGTTGAATTGCTGACAGTTTAATTTTTTGCAAATTAGGGAGCTTATTTATAACAAATTTTTGACATGCTTCTGTCTTTCTTCTCGAGTTTTTAAGCGAAAGTTTCTGCTTCTTGGGCGTCTCCTCTTCCTCGATGATGATAGTTTAAGTAAGACAAAAATTTCACTGTTTTTAAAAATGTCATTGCTTTTACAACTAATATTATCTCACTGTTTTTTAAAGGTGCATGTCCTTTGTAATCCTTATCCATGGCGTTTGCTAGTTATTCACTTCTTTAAAGTATATTATGGTTAACGCATTCAATTGCTTTAATAAAAGAAACAAGTATCAATATCATTTTTTATGCTTATCCATCGAAAGTATTGTGTCTTCTGTTATTTTAATCGGTGCTGTTTGAGGAAAATAAACTTTTCAAAACCCAGGTTGAAAATTATTTTTAGACTGATGCTCTGTAAAAAAAATGTACAGGAATCTTACGAAAGGTTTTGATAAGGCACATAGCATTACAATATGTCGGTAGTCAGACAAATTCTACAGGATTGGGATTCTTTTTAACTGGTCGAATGAGAGCATTTCCACAAAGAGAAGAAATTAGAGTAATCTTACGAGTGATTCAAAATTGGAAGTAACATCGCAGGTACTACATAAAGAACTTTTTTAATTTAATACTAATTTTATCAACTCCAATAGAGTTTGAATTCACCATGGAGATGTATTTTAATATTTGATCTGGGTAAAATGAGGGAAATATAGAAGCTAAAGAAACCAGTAGAGTAAATTGAATTTTTGAGTTATTTTTATGGATTTCATACTGGATCAAGGTCGTTGCATGCATGCTTCTCTTTCATATATAACATATTATTCGCATAAATGTCAATATAAGAAAGATATCATGAGGTTTTTATAAGTGAATCGATAATCCATAATTAATAATTAAATGATCATTAAATATTAATAATTAATGGGTAATGAGCATCCATAAATTAGCAAGAAAATTAATAATTATTAATTGATATGAGAGAAATATCTATTAATTACATAGAGGGCCGAGATTGGCCGCCCCCACTAACCCCGGAATGATGTTCATATACGCCACTGATTTCTTTATATAAGCACTAACATGTATGGAGACGATTATGTGATTCCAAAATAAACAAAATGAATATAAATACGAACATGAAAATAATATAAGTTAAAGGAGGCGTCTACGAATTGAAAAGTGGGATTGATGACCGCAGGAGTCAATGGAGAAGCCGGAAATCACAGTTAGGTGGCGCTGTGGGAGGAGACTTTGCATTCCATTGCCTCATATTTCATGTGAAGTGGCAACCTTAGAGTGACCACTCCTCAGATCCTTCTTATTTTACGCTCTGAGGAGTAACAATTTGCAAAAATTATATCGGAATCTACATACTACGCCGTAAGCCGCTTCAATCGGCCTGTAACGTGGGGGTAGTTATGGAGAAAAGGAAAGGAGGTGCGCGTTCGATATATTTGACCATTGGGTCTGACGTAGCTTTCAGTAAAATCAGTTATTGCACGGGGGTAAAAGGATGTCCTATAAATTAACTCTCAGCACTCTCCACTCATTCGAAGCAGTTTTTGTCGAAAGCTCTTCCTTTGAATTTCATTCAGTTCACGGATCAAATCTGTCTGCGCCTGATCCCGTGTGCTGGCTTTTTGTGCTCTTGCTTGCCTTTTTCAATTGCCCGCCTTCAGTGGGGAAATTTTATTTGCTTAAAACATTTACCTGCACTTCTGACATTGCTTCACCGCTATCTGTCTTCGTTTTCTACTGGTGAATTTCGTCTTCACGGATATCCTTGTGCTTTCGAGGGCATATGTTTACAGAAGGAGCCTTGAGAGTGGCGTGTGAAATGTACGACGAGTGCGAAGTTGCGGTTGGAGTGGACGGTAATGAGCATCCATAAATTAGTAAGCAGATGGATCACTTGTGTTTATGAGTGCGTCCACACGGAAGTTCATGTATGGGATATTTTATGAGAAATGCATGGCCGTATATTTCCCATGCATGGTATTGGGATTTTTTTGCGCAACCCCCATGTAGGTATGCTGCATGAATAGGAATTATATGGACTTTCCTTAGGTATATCTTTTAGCAATATAATTTCCATGCATGGAAAATCATTTATGGTGTATGGAAAATAATGGAAAATGTATTAACTTGTCATTTTTTTTGTCTAGATAGCGCATAGTTGTTTGACACGCAATTTACATATGCAGGTTTGTATATATATATATATATTGTTACTTAATACTCGGTGAACAATAAAGGTGGTTTACTGGTTGTTTCTGTAAAGGTGTAAAAGAAATGTTCTTTGCACTTGCATTTAAAACAGTGATTATGCAACACTTAAGACCTCACTACACGAACGCATAAATATAGTGAACGGTTTCCAGCTCCTGCCACCCATGAGGACTTTGTTATATCGATATTGGATTCATTTCACTGGCGTTTCGCACAAAAAATGAATTTGTCAAGTAGCATCCAAGAGAGCGGGTCACTTTCTGCACTGAATTCAATGAAAAAAATTGTTTGACAATTTTCGCATCAACTACCACTATTTTTCACTCTACAAAGTGTATCTTCTTTCAAATATTCGACAGTCGCACAGATGTACATTCGACAGTCGCACATAGATTCATGAATTCGGGAATCCACGTTAAAATCGTTTCTTTGAACCTGCGATATACGTAAAATTGGTAGGGGAAGACGGAGTTTGAAGGAGGCGCATTAACCATTTTGTGATCCTGGAAAGCGCTTCCCAGCGTAGTCAGCAAATGTCAGTGTATCGCATAGAGCTGGAAACATTTACACTTAAACTCCCGAGGCCCGATCGATACCTATATCCGAGAATCCTTATTCATGCGCGCAATAAACTTCGAGATGTAAACTATTTTATGCGAACGCTTAATCCTGTTATTTATCGCTATCGTTCCCCGCACAAAACAGGCAGTGAGACCGGATATATTTCTCGCAGAGCCGTAAACTTAAAGCCAAGGATAAGGAGGGAGGATACGGACCGTGTGGGTGGCGACCCGTAGAAGAGCTCACGGCTATTGTCACAATCCCAAGTTTAGCGCGAGCGATCAGTTAAATCGATAAATTCATGGCCTTCACACGGTGAGATAGCGTCAATTCTCTACCTCAGCAGTCTCTCTATTTCCCGTTGGACGACAGAATTGTTAGTTCCGTAAAGGCCCCTGGAGAGGGCATTACTGCTGAAGCCAGCAGAGGCTATATTGATCAACCGAGTTTGTTGTGTTTCCCGTAAGCGTGCCTGTTAAATAAATGGTCTGTTTTATTGTATTCCGAAACTGAAATATTCTGAGGGAGAGTTTGAGTTTTCGTAGATAAGTTCATCGTAACGGCTCGTGAATTTCATCGTCGACTGAGATAGAGCAACATGGCGGACAAAAGAATTGTTAACACCTTAAAGTGTCTTGCGGAGGGCGTTGGTGCTTCAACTTAAAGCCACCGGAAGCCATTTAAAACAACAGCTCTTTTTGTGTTCCCCGTGGGCATATGAGCTAAATAAAGAGTCAATTCTGCTGTAATCTTAAGCTGCCGAAGTATTCTGAGGGTTCACTTGAGTTTCTTACGGATACCTTGTCTTATGTATATAAGTGTGTCCTGTCTGACTGATCCATTCACACACTCATCAACTCACAGCCCTAACTACTTCAGATATAGACACGGAATTTTCAGGATGTATTCCTCATTTGGAAAGCATTTACATGAGTAACAAATTTTGGGGTAGTTTTCGCCCAATTTATTTAGCCTTATGACGTTTGAAAAGCATTTAATTACGTTTAGACCTTCTTTATTTTGCTTTTTAGTAAACCTTACTTGAAATATTGGTTGGACATTAATATCTTCGGGCAGAAAAGGTGTTGATGTAATTGATGCATTTGTTCAGTCATTCAATATATTTCGTTTTCTTCGAATGATTGTATTTATCGATTCAAATTTTTCATCCATTTCAACAATGGAAATTTACAACCAATCGTAAACATGCTTTAAAAACATGTGAAAGAGTAATACTGTTTTTTCTAAAACTTACGTAAACAAAAACCACTACGGTACCTAGCTATTAGTGGTGAAGGCATATTTTTGTGTTCACTTCCCGTTGAAATTCGACGGGTACCGTGCGCCAGATTCTCATACGAGCCAGTGTATTCATGCTGCATCCGAGATAGAATATCAAGGCGGACTGGTTAAAATTCTACGCTCTCTGGTTTCATATACCAACGGTAGGAGGGATAGCCAGAGGTCAGGGTAGGTGGGTGATAATAGGGTAGTTTCCTTCATCAAAGAAAACGAAATGCATTGATTGCGATTCGTTACCCACCATTAGTGTATTCATAATATACAAATTATTTGGTTTCAGAAATCCCAGTTTAGACGAATTGCAATGGTCAATTTTAACCGCATTTGAGAAAGGCCAGATTGGCGCCCATGCGATGCCACACCACGTGACGTCACAGGGACCTAGTTTCTATACGAGTAGATAGGAGTTTTACATCGTCTGAGATTACCAATGCATGCATGAGGCACAGAGGTCAGGGAAACATGTCTTAATAATCACCTATTAAAACTGCCAAAGGCCGGAAAGTTTCCTTCGTTTGATAAGGTATTAATAATCCTTATTTAAGCCAAGCGCTACCTGCTAGCAGGGTACTCTGCTACCTGCTAGCAGCCTGTATCTCAGCCGCGCAAGCATCCTCGCCCCAAGGTCACCTCACTTGGCGGCAGCGGGAGCCATAATGACGTCACGCGGGTTTTTCCCAGCATTAATATTTAGCCGTCGCGTTTTCGCGCGCTTGAAAATTTTCACTTTTCATTTAATCGCAAAAAATATATATCGTCATTTAAAAATCTAAAAGAGTGAAATTCGTACTCCAGGAGTAATAATCTTTCACATTAGGCAATAAAAAAATAATAGGAAACCACCCTATTCTCACAGGGGTCTGAATCGATAGAGAGAATTTTGCTGGCCGCCCTGAGCACCCGAATGCGTTGCGAGTGAGGGTTCTAAAATCAAGAGACTAACTTCCGGGTTGCATGGCACTTCGTGTGGAGAAACTTGTTAGAAATTTTAACGCATTGAATGACTGCTAGCTTTTAAGGTGGTAAATAATGCGATTTTTGGCATGTTTACTTGGACATCAATGGAACTTTGAAACTTTCTTTCGCTTTAAATTGTAATGTTTAGTTTGAATCATTAAAACACTCAGGTTCACCTTTTCTTTCACTTTTTTTAAAGGGGAAATTTGCCTTTGGAATATAGATATAGCTAAAGCCCTCCCCGGAATAATTTATGGAAATTTACAACACACATTTACAGTTTACACCCTTTCCGGAATCTTTTTTAGTTTTACGTGCCCAGTAGAATTCAATTCCAGATTTCCTCATGTATGTATACTATTTCCAGATTTCCTAATAGTGAAATTCCTCTGGATGTGACTGCTCGGATCTTCTCAATTATGCTGAATTTTGCTCAAAAATATTGCGTAAAGGTTACTTGCATCCTTGTGACTCGTGTAAGCCCAATGATTTAGATTTTTTCCCCAAGAATTGGGCCACGAAAAAGGAATAGAGAATCAGATTACGTCTTAGGATATCTACAATAGCTCTTCCTTGATCTCTATGGGGATTATATGGTATTTTCCGTGGCATTGCACTCTCGATAGTCTTGATTGTACTCCAATTGGTTTTCAGGACGTCAACAATGAAGTCTTCATGCTACTCAGATCAATTGCAATGGAAACAAATCACCTTGGACCGGCAATTCGAAACCTCCACTGCACAAACGCTCAGCAATCGCCCACCGAATCAAATCCGCTCATATAGATTTACTAGGGCTACTAGATGAGCGGATTTGATTCGGTGGGCTGTTTTTGAGTGTTTGAGGAGTGAAGGTATAGAATGAGACTTAGAAATTTTGACTTTCTGGACCATTTCGCCGGCCACTACGCTATCCTGGATAACCTATCCATATTTGTTTTTTAATTTCCTTCGGAAATTTTACCAAGGCGAAAGTAGATGTTAATCTAGGTAGAATGGCCACGGGAATTAAGGAACCTGGATTGTGTAGTGACCTGCTTAGGGGTATAGAATGTCCAAGTAGTCCTTGGTTCGATTCCCGGTCCAGGAGAATTTTATCCACTGGCAATGAAGCTGAATTACACCGTCGTTCACGAGGCAGACTAGAAATATGCCATTTAGTACTTGATATTTATTACTATATCTTATCATTGAGCATACATATAACTACTGTTTACTGGATATTTTTTCAAGTTACGCTTGAAATTATCAGAGAGCCAGCCGGTCACTCCCGAAAACGCATTTATGGGAGAATCCATTAAATGGAGTAGAGAGAGAAGTTACGTCGAAAAGAGATCTCTCGTAAGTTTAAAATAAAAAAGAGAAGGTTGCCGCCTTTTTTCATGACTTGGTGGCGTCATTTGAGTTCTGGTTCATTCACTCGTTCAGGGAGGAAAACTCGTTCGTTGATTGAGGGAGGAAATCGCTCATGAGACTTTAAAAAACAACGAGCCACATGATGCAGATGAGTTTCTAAGTGTTATGAATAAGTGGCTATGGATGTTGTTATTATACTTGCGAATAAACTAGGTTGTTGGTTGCGATCCTGTTTTAAAGAAAGACGTTCATTAATTTGTTAACCAATTAATCGAAAAATACGTACTACATGGCGCAGTCGAACGAACGATAAATTAACAACCGCAATGATAATTAAGAACTTCAAGGTACAGTCACTTTCAAAAGTTTTCGGACAAAGTTTGTGGCGCCACTTCTGCTCCTCGAGGAAATTGAGTCTCCCTTACTACTTTGGTTATTATTGGCTGCGCACCGCTAATATTTCGTTTGTGCGTGAAGGTATATGCTCTCAGAGGGAGAAATTACTTGCAAATGCATAATTCTGTCTCTATTAATGTTGGATTTAATGATTATTTTGTATGTATTTGATGCGTACTTGCCCCGATGTTCACTGTTCATATGTATTTAAGGCATCATAAGACTGGCAGCGCGATAAGTTGCCGTGGCCTAGTGGCATAAACGTGCTACAGTTGGTTGTTGGTAATGGTTGTTAGATCGAGTCCACGCTGCGGTTAAATTTTCTCACCTGAAGGGCCCACGAGGCCCCTCCCGTGTGGTCCATAAATTGCGTTCCATACAGAACGCTGTTGCTCTTCTTTTAAAGAGTACTTACGCTGAATATGGAGGACTGGTATTCTTTTCGTCTGATAGCTGGGTTACTTAAATTTCAAATTTTAATAATTTAGCCATCATTTGATTTTGAAACCTCAGGAAACCGTTTGATTTTAATGAGGCATAATCCATAATTTCTAAAGAAATTTTTTAAAATTGATATTCATCAAGACCCCTGGTAAATGACCTGTTTTTTTAAGAAACTAAAAAGGGGAGGGGGAAGACAGGCATCCAGGGGGGCTTACGAACCTTCAAAACCCTCAAAATTTATCACCCCCTTGAAATTTTTCTCTAACGCCAACACGCAAGCTGAGGAGATCATAAGTGGAGCTATATGACCCTTAATTTTTCGAGGAGTTGATTTGAAGGGGGCAGGGGTGCAGCTGGGAATTAAGGCTGGGCGGGTTTAGGTGCAACTAACACCGGGGTGTGTGGGGTATGGAATACTCACCAGGATAAGTGGTAGGTGCGAGATTAATACATTGCGGAAATTATAGATAAATGGTTCAAAATGGTAAGTTTTACGGCTTTCTGAGGGATAATCTATTAATCCTTACACTTTTCATTTAGTAATAACAATCCAATTAAGTAAAATGGATTAAACTTAAAAATTTCTCTGAGCTCTGGAGGGGGGGTTTATCCCCCAAAACCCCCCTCGCTGCGCCTATGGAAGTGGGTACCCAGAAGCCTTAACCATTCAAGCATTTCGGGGAGGAGGGAAGAGGGGCTTTGATCTTCTCGACCGCTGCTGCTTGGGTCTGTAGCAGGCGTCGGAGTTGTCTGCTAACAATGATAAGGCACTTTAGTGGTTTGGACGATGTTTATTGATCCGTTCCAATTTCCAGACTGACTTGCCGGCCGAAAGGCCGCAGTATTTATTCTATTGCTGCACTTCCAGAATGTTCTATCTTACTGTTCTTGAACATGAAAGAAATTTCTAGAAGGTACCTAATTCTAGAATTCTATTGGTGCACTTCCAGAATATTCTATCTTACTGTACTTGAACATGACAGAAATTTCTAGAAGGGAATTCTAGAAGGCAAGAAAAATCATTAAATAATTTCACTTTCCGGCACGGGGATTCGAACCCGGCCCGCCCGCGCTGCCGCTGGGCTAGCTAGCCTGCTGAGGGGAAGCGATGGGGGAGGGCGATTTACCTTGCCTCCGGGCAAGCGGTGTGGTGGCGAGGCAGGAGGTGCGGCCGCCACAGGTCAAAATGTGCCAATGTGTTACTCCTTATCCCAACTGCAACATTTCTTCCATTAATCAAACATTAGCACATACAACGAGATAAATAGAACAATTTATCCCGAAATTATTCACCATCGTAACTAAAGGACTAATGAAATAATCGGCCAATATCACCGTGTGACCATAATGAGCAGGCTCTTAGCCCTTGGAGATTTAGCCTTTTCCCCACGAATTTTCTCTCTTTTGGCGATTACACGCAATACATTTGCGGAGGACACTGCTTGCCCAGGGGCACCTAGCCTCTGATATTCCTTGCTTCGATGCAATTACATTTCATCATGCCAGAGGCGCCGACTCCATGGGGCCCGAGGGGGCCCGAGCCCCCTCAAAAATTCGTTATGGGTGTGAGGAAAAAATGTGTCAGGCTTGTCGATTTTCCCCGGAGTGTCCAGATATCGAGATTTGAGTTAACAGGGTTCTAATGATGATTGTATGACTCTTCTAAAATGCTTAAAAAACTTAAAACTCACTACTTATTAAATTTTCCGGGGCAAGATCCCCGGTTTGGGCCCCCCCAATATTTTTTGTAAGTCGGCATCCCTGCATTATAGATGTCAATCACCAACGATTAATCTTAATATTCAGTATTATTCAAGCGATGTATGTAGCTGATTTTATGTTTGGTTTTTCTCAGAGGGCGCGAATTCACAAAAGATATCTGTAGAGGTAACCCGCATACCACCCAAACACCCCTGAAGCACATTGATATTATATGGTATTATATTATTATCAGGGGGCGAGAGAAATCTAGGGAAGGCTATGGTCTTGCACGTCTTGAGGTGAGCGTAGGTGAGGAAGGGTGGAGAGAAACCCGGCGTCGGCATTAGCCAGCTCTTAATGAAAGGCGCCAAGGGGGCCACAGCTTAACGTCCCATCCGACGGACGGAGTGTTGCGCTCGCAATGTCCTCCACACAGCATTCAAGCAGGGATCTATGAAAATTCTCTGCCACCGCCGGGATTTGAACCCAAGCCCACATGGTGGGACGCCAACACTCTAGCCATCACATCAACCCGATCCCAAGAAATCATATTTCTATCAACCTCCCTGGAAGAAATGCAAATATCGTTTACACGCCTATATTTAAAAGTATTTATGGGGCCAATGTTTTTCTCTCCCTCATTAATTCATTGCACTAAAATCCTAACATTGATGCCATGTTAACAAATAAATTTGTAAACTCCCTCATGCACACTGTATTACATACAATCATTAGCCCTGAACAACATATGCATATCCCTATCAAAAATATACCCATATTACATACTATACTACCCACATAGTAAACTAAACAGCATATTTCTATCACTCCAAATTTCATACTCTCATTCACAGCACACCTATCTCTCATTCACGTAAAATCACATAATTACATTCATACTAAACAACATATCCTATCTACAATAAATTATATACTCTTATTCACACTTAACAACATATTCATCATACTAAATAAAATACTCTCATTCACAATAAACAGCATAACCTAATTGATACAATTTACACCCGATTTCACAAAAATTATACCTACTATCAATCGCATTAAATAAATACCATTATTCACTCTAAATTAGATACCCACATTCATACTATTTGACATGCTCACATCATTCACACTAAATTACGTATCACCACTCAAAAAAAATATACCCTCAACTAACTAATAAAAATAAGTAATCAATAATTTTTTCTACTGTTGTAGGTTAACTAAGTAAATGTTTTGAGGCTGAGTTGTGAAATTTTTCTTTATTATAAATATCAAAGATGAAATTGAAATGGAAACTGTATTGGTTTTAGCAGGTACACATAATAGAAAGCAATTTACAGTTTCTACTTCTCATAGTACAATATAAATTGATTAGGCAGTAAGAGTTAAATAAATTGAATTAAACAACATTTACCTTTGAAAAATGAATGACAATGTTTTTTCAAGGCGAAAATTACAAAAACAGGTATTTTTCATTATTGCTCACAGTAGCAAGTGAACTCTTGCGGTTATTAAGGATTACACATGGGTGTATTTTAAGATTTTATAGAAATTAGCAAGGTCCATTTTGAATGGAAAAATGAGAATTTCATTTGCTGATGGTGAAAATTAATTATTTTAATTTTATTAGTAATGATTAGGCAAACTCTTCAATTGAAATACACGAAATAAATTGGTTTTGTCAGGGGCAGATAAAAAGAAACATGCATTTTAAAATTATTTATTTATTATATTAGAACATTAATAAAGTGTATAAGTTGGTCAGGGAATTATGATTTAATGATCAAATTTTGTTCAAAGTAGCAATACGTACACATAAATTGAAAATGAAAATGCAATATTTCTTAAAGTCATAAATAATATAAATAAATGTTCTTAATTTTAATTCATCAAATTAGCACATGGTATAAGATGTGTATCATGAGTAAAAATGGTGTATCATTTAATTTAACTGGCAATTCAAGGCGCACATTTCAGTAAAAATATAATTTATTGCAGATAAAATCGACAAATAAATTAATACAGGTGGTTTTTACAACAAGAATTACAAATCTATTGATAAAAAATAGAAATCACTTGAAATGAAAACTGAGGTAATTAGAACTGTGGCACATGAAAATAATTTCATATGCTCTACGATAGATACATTTACATCACCAACTGCATTAGCCAGCGGAAAGTCATGCGTGTAAACTAATTCTCCAGTTTTAAACTTTGAGTGAATGCAAACGCTTAAATTATTTCATAGTAGTCTGCCAATGTTGTGAAAATATTAGAAAAAAAAATGCTTCATAAAATGTGGCAATTTTGTATAGATCATCTTCACAACCTCTGTGAAACATGACTGTCCGCTGTTACACCCCCTCTCCACGTTGAGGACGCAGTTGGATTTGAGGGGGACATGCACTACTCTACACTACCCAAAGTCTACGATAAAATCAAGCACTGCATCTACCGTTCAAAAATGCAATAAAAATACAAAAAGTAAATATTCCCACCAAGTAACATACCATAATTGCACTATATATCACACTGACATTCGAGCTAAATTAATACTCTCATTCGCACTAAAAACTTAGTCTCATTCACACCAAACAGTATACCAGAATTTACAGTAAACGTATACCCTCGTTTATTCTAAATAGCATACTCTCAATCACACAAAATCCCATACTAATGTTCACACTAAATCACATTCACTCAATCAAATTTAACATATACCACCATTCACACTAAATGAACCAGAATTCGCACAAAATAACACACTCATTCACACTAACACAATACCCTTATAAACACTATATAACACGCTAATCCATGCTAAAAAACATACTCTCTTTCACACTAAATCGTAGTTATACCAAAATTCACACAAAATAACATTCTTTAATTTACAGTAACTAGTATACCCTCATTTACGCTGTATAACACTGTCCATTTCACACTTATTTAATAAATGACCTTAGGAACACTAAATTAATACCCACATGCATTAATATCATTCACACTAAATTAATACACTAAGTCACACCAAATAATATACCTTTTTTCCCACTAAATCACAAACCAATATTCACACTAAATAGCACACTCCCATTCATGCTAAATTCACACTTTTAACCACAGTATACAAAATACGTAATCTCATTCACACTAAATAAAATATCATAATTAATACTAAATAACACACTCCCATTCATACCCAATTTATACCCTCATTAACATTTTATAACATACGTATTCTCATTCATACCATTCAACCTATGCAATCTCATTTATACTAAATAACATACGTATTCTCATTCATACCATATAGTATACGTAATCTCAATCATACCATGTAACATACGTAATCTCATTCATACCATATAACATACGTAATATCATTCATACTATATAACATACGTAATATCATTCATACTAAATAACATACGTATTCTCATTCATACCATATAGTATACGTAATCTCATTCATACCATGTAACATACGTAATCTTATTCATACCATGTAACATACGTAATCTCATTCATACCATATAACATACGTAATATCAGTCATACTATATACCATACGTAATATCATTCATACTAAATAAGATACGTATTCTCATTCATACCATATAGTATACGTAATCTCATTCATACCATGTAACATACGTAATCTCATTCATACCATATAACATACGTAATATCATTCATACTATATAACATACGTAATATCATTCATACTAAATAACATACGTATTCTCATTCATACCATGTAACATACGCAATCTCATTCATACTATATACCATACGTAATATCATTCATACTAAATAACATACGAAAATCTCATTCATACTAAATTATTAACCTAATTCACACCAAAGAACATACCATCATTCACACTAAATGACATGTCCTCATTCACTCAAAATGTTAATTCCATTCAGTTCTCACTTACACTAATTGACATAGCTCATTCACTCCATATAACATACCCTTAATTAAATTCTCTCAATTCCACCATATCACATTCACACTTGACCACATTCTCTCTCATTCACAGCAAAACACAGTTATCAAAAAGGCACATACATTTGAAACAGATACAAAATATCCAACAATATAAAATCAAAGTCTGCACACGGCCTATCTTCATCCTTCGAGTCTTCAAACACTGAATGTTCCTCTCGTATCTTCAACTCTTGAGGCTTAAGATCTTCAGATGTCACTCAGTTCCATTCTTCATTTTGCTGAGATCCTATGTCACTTCACTGAGTCAATGTAAGGCGTTCTACGATTTCTTTATTCCGAAAGCTGCTGCTCCAGAAACCATGATTGAAGGCTACCATTACACTCCCCCTACTGAAGGAAAAACATCGAATGTACTCAACAATAAGTACTAAACAATACCGCTTTCTTGGGAATGAATTATATTATTTTTTTAGCCCTGTCATTTGAGCATTTTTCACCTTTGGAAATTAGAAAGACAAAAGCTGTATAAAGGGTGTTGTAATTTGACCCCTCTCGCCCTTTCCACACAATGCAATACTATATAAATACACGAGTTTCGTCAACTTTGTAGGCACTTCAAGCGAGGTGCGAACCATTACTGCCTCCGGTTTGTAGATAGCCGGAGACGCCATTTTCTCCCCCTACGATGCTTTTTCACTTTCCACATAGATGCGGATTACTAATGGAAAGTTCCAATAGGTTATTTGGCAGAGTGCGACTTTTCACCAACTTATATTTCTCTACTTGCGAAGGGATAGATAGGAATAACCGAGTCCATCATAGGGAAAATATACGCATATATTCTATTTATCAAATAAGTTATTTGAATTATGAATTTAATATAATTTCTCAAAGAAAAACGGAAGTCAGGGACGATCAGGCATCCACAGTAATGAGCACTAATTTGTTAGTATCAGTAGTAAAGTAGCATAGCTTTTGGAATATAATCGCATGCTTACATCACGCAATGGATGGAACTGAATTGACTAAGAGATATTTCTTAAGCTGAAACAGAACACGCGTTTGCCTAATTTACAGGAGTATAGCGCAATTTTTGTTTTATATTCCCATAGGCAAGATCATCCTACAGTATCGTAGCTGTTGTTACGTGACCACAATTAAATCTCTCGATGGGGGAGTGCTTCAGAGAAGATAACATTTTGGGAGGGGTTCCATGACTTGGGTCTAGACACTAAGGAATACCTACACGGGTGAGAGGGGCGTTTTTTTAGTAGTAAGTGCTACACTATGCGATAGACACAACTCAAAATTCTCTCTCGTACAGGACTTGTGGCTATGTATTCGTATTTGTATACAAACTCCTTTTCCTCCTTTACGAAAACAAAAATATTTAACATATATAAATTAAAATGTTTCATCAAATTTGGGGGTGGCTCTTGACCCCTGTGATCCTCCCTAAATGCGCCCCTGCTTCAGAGGAAGTTTAACTAATGACTAAAAAAATTCTTCACGGTTAACTACTCCTCAAGGACGTGGCGGTCGAATTGGTGGGTACTTCACTAAAAAACTGATTCCTTGTGGCACCAATATCGCCTTCGTCTCATCAAAAATTAAGTCAGAAGACGATCTTCGAAGGACAGGTGGACGCGAAGACGGATGAGGGACGACCACAAATAAGTTACGTACAACAATCTATTCAGAATGCAAAGGCGGAGTTGTATTTATAAATCGAAAGGTTAGCAAATGGGTGAGCGGAGTGTGTGCCGCTGCGTCAGACCAATCATCAAAATGACGATTTACGGCGATGATTGTAGTGAAAGAAGTGAATAATAATGAAACATAAGTGCGATTTTCGACAGACGGATTTCATGTGTTAAAATAGGATAAAATAACAGTGAAATCATTCTTCAGCATATTCATTTCTATTCCTTTTACTTTCGCAAAGCCGAAAAAGTACTCTCATGACTGGACTATATTTACAATCGATAACGAGGGACGAATGGTTATAGTAGCACGAAAAATACTGCATTGCGAAAAATAATATAAAATACTGAAATTTCTAGAATAAATTGAATAAAGCTGCGAAAATGACAATCAATATTTGAAGGCAATCAGTAATTAAATATAAAAAATGAGCAGCACTATTGCAGTTTAATGGAAACTATTGTCATTATTAGCAGGAAATGATACATCTGGCAGCAGTTCCATGAATGTTATCTTAAAATGAACTGTGGTTATCGACTCTAATTGAGTTAAAAATAGTAAAACTAACGGTAACCGTAAAGGATACTCCAGAAGCATGGCAGAGATGGAAAAAATATTTAATGTTTTTTTTTAATTTTATAATTTGATTGATTTTCGAGCGTTGAAATGCACTGAAAAATAACCGACAAAACTAGGGTTGATAAGGCCCCCAAAATATAACCCGGTATTTACTCGAGCTATATAATTCTTGCTCCGAAGGTGGAAGCGTAATCGCCATGTACAAGGAAAACATCCACAGGAAAATAATGAAAAGGAGTTAAACCAAAATTAAAATATGGTCTTTTCACTTTTTTTTGACAATTCGAACTCACTCTCAAAAAAATCGAAAGGACCAAAAGAAAATACGAAATGAGATGATTTCCTTACCGTTGTGCGTAGTCAGTACACCGTCACAATCCGGGTTATCACGATTTTTCTGCAAGATGTATGTCCTTAACCCCCGAGATGACTTGTGACAGAAGAGAGATAAATGATACAGATATTGAATTACCCTCGTGGATTTAAATATACTCCATGTCGGAGAACTGAAATTCACTAGAACATGAGTAATGACCTCATATGCAGCCGTGGGAAAATCCAATATTAGTGATACATAAAGCGCATATCATGTCTTTTCACGAAAAATTGAAAAGGTGTATCATTTCGATAGGGAGGCATAGGAAATCTAAATCTAATTTACACAAGACTACAAGGGAATTTCTTCAAATTTGTTAATTAAGTTACAGCAAAAATAGTAATCTCTAACATAAAGGTAACTCATACGTGTTTTAGTGCTATAAATTAAGCGCTTTATAAATTCAATTAATTTTGTGAAGACTAATATATCTAAATACCAACCTAAATAAACAAAGGGTTTTCCTAATAAATTTATAAAATGGAGGAGAGTCTTCCACTGGCAAGGAATAACAAAAGTATTTTTACTTATAAAATGAGAGTTTTAATTAGTGTTGATATGCAAGAAAAATTCATTTATCAATGAATCAATAATATTACAAAAGATAAAACCCGATTCTCACATTTTCGCACATACAGAATTAATGAAAAATTTCAATAGATAAAAAAATAGTTATCGGTATTAAAAATATAAAAGTTTAGTTCTATTCAGAAAATTGACTTTTCGGACTTTCTTTTGGGAAAATAATTGAATTTATGAAGTAGGCATGACAAAAAATACGAAAAAACCTAATTTAATAATACAGCAGATTATTAGAGTACCCACTTATAATATCAGAAATATTAAAAAAAGGAAATGAGTTTGATTATATTCATTGATCATATCTGGATGAAGTAAGGCTAAATATAATTTTAGGCCATGCGAGTGATTCATTAATTCAAGATTTATTAAAGATAGAGGAACTGAAAGTCATAATTGTGCAAAAAAAGTAAAAAATAAGTGATAAGTTATAAATTGCAGATTAACCATCTAGAATAAAAATTAGACCCATTAGGATGTAGTAAAAATTAAATTAATAGCCAAAGACTTATAGGCGATTACAATGAAACTGAAATTGGTGGCCGTGAACTCATATTGATCTCAAGTCTAATAAAAGCGTCACATCATAATTTAGTGGAATTGAGTTCAAGAAGAGAAATATCGAAATTATGTTGCATAGAAAACTTCGAAAGAAATTAGTACAAGGGAGATATTCACTGCGATGCATAAAATAAACGTAATTGTATCATCCTGCAATGGAATTAAATATAAAACAAAAAAGAAGCAAAAAATGGGACCACTAAAAATATTTCTGCATTGTTCTTACCGATTTCAGTGGCACCACCGTGAGAATTTCTTATTTGACACGTTCCTTCATTCTATTGTCTGAGGGTCTCGATCTTAAGATGTCTTCATTTCTTCGGACACGTTGATGTCTTGAGCCTAGGGAAAGAGCGGGTTAGTACATGCAATGTAAATAAATGACCCTTCCCCCAAGGAATTGCGTACGCCCCATTACAATACACGGGAAATCACCATGACACAAGGAGGAAATTACCACTTTTCCATCCAAGTGACACAGTTTCATCCCCGTGCACTGCAATGGTTTACAGCGCATGCTAAACCTTTGTTCGTCACAAAAAAACTAAAATTAACGCAAGCTAAAAGACCTAGCCTTGCTCGACGCAATGATCGCGACCCTAAGGGCCCAAAAGCTAACCTAGTTTTGAAGCTGGGGTCCTCTTCACGTGAAGTTCTGATGACCTAGAGCCTGGGGAGAGAGGGAGAGAATACATACAAGGAAAATAAATGACCCTTCCCCCAAGGAGTTGCATACGCCCCATAACAATACACGGGAAGTCACCATGACACAAGGAGGAAATTACCACTTTTCCTTCCAAGTGACACAATGTAACCCCTGTGTACTGCAACGGTATTCAGCGCATGTCAAACCTTGGGTTGACACAAAGAAAACTATAACTAAGGCAGGAGCCCAAATTCTTCGGGTGGTAATCTTGTCCTGGAGTCTTCTCTCTTCTCCTCCTAAATTTGGAGGTCGCACGAATCACACGCAACATAATGTAGTTTGTACGATTAAAACGCAGTTTTCGCTCAAGTATGCTGTGCGTCGGAAATGTGGCAAAGTTCGCTCGCACATCGCTCTTTTTCTTCTTTCTTCGAGCTCTATTTGTTGTTTTTTAAATTAATCATCAACCTGTAATAAGGGGGTTAGTGCACATGCATATAAAAAACAACATTGCAATATACAATTATACAAAAAACATTTCGAAATCAAAGGAATCGTAATGAACACATTATATGATATATACCTTTATGCACTTTCTAGTTCCCTATTTTTATATATTATGGCCATTGTAGCCATACCTATTGGTACCTTTCGTTTTTTGTCGACTTTTCGAATTTTGCAATTGTAATCATTATACCAATGATTCATGTGAACGTTCACTAGAGATCTCATACCAAGACCCAATTATTCGTGAGTCTATACCACTTTTCTCATATCACCATAACTCTTATTTCATGAGTTCAGGTCCATTCTCTTGAAACACTTATCTAAGAGAGACCTTATGTTAATTAATACCTTGGTATATACCATGCTCATGAGCTTTTTTTGATTGAACTCTGTGAAGGAAAACAAAATATTCACGGCATTACAGAAATAAATGAATTATATAAAGAAAGCCTTAGCGATGCGCAGCGTCCTGCACATCACACCTAACCCAGACTTTGATGGGAGATCCACCTTCCACAAATACGCCGTCATATCAGTAGATGCTAGATAAATATTGTGTATCCTCCTAGTTGTCAGCATTTGTAATGCTTTAGATAATTGCACTTTCTTTTCACTCCTGTTAAGTATTTTTCTTCATACACCCTGAAATAAATAAAAATAAAAATTTAATTGAAAAAATGAGTTTATTCGTTCATTTAAAATTAATTAAATCACTATTTAAATTAATTATTAACCAGAGTTATACGCCAAATGGTATTTGCCATTTTATGCTAGTAGCTTCGTTACATATTTGTTTTTAATATTCGTTACGAGTTCTCGTTATTTAAATTAACTAAATTGATTTTTGCAATTTATCAATGAATGGATCAAGTCCGAAAAATGAAAGACGCCTTCACCTCCCATTACATATTTTTTCATTCCTTAGCTCAATCCAATCACTCAATTTCCATTTTGCCTTTTATGACGCCTGGTTCTAAAAGACTTAAAATACAAGTTTTGATACAAACGATGTAAAATATTCCTTAGGGAAAAATAAGGTTTCTTCTACGATTGTGAGAAATGATAATATCGTAAGTTATCAGCTGATCCCATGCTTTATTTTTCTTTCATTTGCAAAAGAATTAATGAGAAGGACGTAACAACCGTACTAAATAATACTTTTAAACGAAAATAATGATTAAATAGATTCGTAAATAACTCATCAGAGGAGAAAAATAAATAATGAATCAGTAATGTATTTATTAAAAATATCGTGGCACGTATGTAAGGTTAACTCAAGATTTTTTGTTCCGAGCTGAGTTTCTCACGCTGTACGTTAATTGCTTACGAATTTATTCTTGAACAAATGAAACTTTGCAGCGGAGTGATTGGCCACCGGCTGATCTGACGATAGTACTTTTCGTATAAAAGTTAGCAACTGGAGAAAATCCTTTTTTTTTCGGAAATAACTCCGATAAATATTCTAACGATATACAGCTCGTGACAAATTTCAAGTAGAATTTATGAAATGTCAAGTTAAGAGTGGAGGCAATTAAAATGCGGTGGAAAAATAAGAATGACGATGTATTAACCTTATACTTAATATATTATGTAATAAGAAATTTGGAACACTCATAGTGTGTGCAAAAATAAGGCTATCACTGCAACCATATGCGAAAGGCTAGAAAAAATTGATGACGGAATTTTGAACGTGTAGGAGCGACTCTACGAAGTGGAGAAAAAATATGTCACGATATTGAAACCATGAATGGCTGATGCCAGGAGGAACCAACATTACTAACAATGGTAAGGGATAAAAAGCATCATTGTTACACTAGAGAAACTTTGAGCCATATGCTTCAATATGTAAACAAAAGCTGCCAAATTAAATTCGAATGGATCCTCTCACTACCTCAGTCAACTTGTATAAAAAGTTGTCAGAGATTTTCTGATTGTTTAACGGCCGAGTACCAACTAAGGGGGTACTACTGAGGCTAAAAAAGCACCCACACAATCAAATTATCCATGATCGAACTTATCACTTGGCTAAATGCGATATTGTATGTATATGGTATATTTTATGCGTGCAAAACTGTGATTTTGAAGGAAAATGTGACTTTTTCAACTTATCGCCATTCCAAGTCGAAGTTAGAGGAAAACGCATCTATATAAAAGAAAGTCGAAAATCGTGTTAGTTAGAACACTTACAACTCGAGAACGGCTGCACTGATTTTAATGATATTAGGTTCTTTGGATTCATCTCAGCCCCGGATAACATATAGGACATTAAAAAAGGATACTTTTCCAAAAAAATCATCTTTTTCTTAGTGCTATGTTTTTAGCAGTTAGCAACAACAATTAATAAGTCGGTCAAAACTACAAATTAAATGATTTGTTTTGTTTTTACCAATTTAATAACTGAATTTCGTAGAGATATAACATTTTAATTACTAAATGTATTCAAAATATTGAAATTGCATTAAAAAATTTAATTCGAACTAATTGTAAGCCCAGCTCGAGTTGAATCTTCACTACCGTGTTTGTAAATAAATCTCCAAGCAATTGTTGACAAACGGTAATGTTCGTGTTCCTGTCGAGGAATCGAGCAGTTTGATTGACAAAGACGAAGTCACCAACTATCTATCTGAATATTTAAAGTCCTTGGACGTACCTGGCTTACCACGATTTACAGCTAAATGTAGGCTGAGTGTGTTCATGATCATTCGAAACCTAAACCAACAATACCTATCCAACGGAACGAGTTTGGTGATTTAGAATGTTACAAATTGTTTAATGAATGTGATTCACGCCACTATACTCATAGGAAAACTCAAAGATGAGGAAGTTCTCATTCCGAAGATTCCATAATCCCAACTTATATGTCCGTTTGAGCTCAAACGTATTCAATTTCCAATTCGTGTTGCATTCGTGATAACGATTAACAAATCGCATGGTCAGTCTTTCAGTTTTTGTGATGCTTATGCTCATGAGCTAATGAAAACCCATGATTTTCTCATGATCAATTAAATGTGCTATGTTTACGAGTCGGTAAACCATCCGCTGTGTTTCTTCCTTCGCTTCAAGGGCGCAGCTAGGAATTAAGGATAGGGGGTTATAGGCGCAGCTAATACTATGGGTCTGTAGGGTATAGAAAACTCGATAAGGTAAGCGAGAGGTGTGGGGGCCCTCCCCCAGACATTTTTTTAAGATAAATGGTTCAAAATAGTGGGTTTCGCGGCTGTGGGAATAGTTAAAAATGTTTTGTTTGTTACTCATCCGTCCCCCTAATATATTTAGCAAAAGTTTTTATAAAAAAGTTCTCTGAGCTCTTGGGGGGTTTTAACCCCCAAAAACCCCACTCGCTGCGTCACTACTTCGCTTCGCTATATTTATTTAGTTTCATCCGCTTTATGTTGCGCCTGATAACAAATCAAAAGCTGTTGTTTATCAGAAAGTGCTTGACGCAAGGCATTAAACCCGAATTTGTTGGGCACACCGTGGTGCGTTTACGCATGCAGCACGTTTACGCATTGCATTTTTTCCAAACAGAGATACTATAATTGGTGCGCCTAAAGTCATTTGATGCGAATGCTGCTTCATAGGGGCTTTTCTTACACGATTTTGAGCATCAGTCAAGCGTCAGTCTGGCGTTATGTTAACCTGCCCCGTGAACGGACTCAGTTTACTCAACGGACTTGGACCTAAAAATATTTTTTTTACGGTTAATAACACAAATAGCCAACAACTGAATCCGTATAAATTTTATTTCATTAACTGCTTTATAAAACCACAATGCCTAAAATTTCTTCAACTAAAATGTAAGAAAATTCATTGAAAAAATTCCGCGTAAACGTGCTCCGATCCACCCTATGTAGATTCAATAAAGGAAATGTCTTTCTGACAATTTTGATACTCATTTACGTATTTTTATTTAATTTTTATCCTCGATCAAATTGGCATCGACCTTAGGTTTCAACGGATAACCGTCATTCTCGAGGTGTCAATCACCAGCAAAGTACCAAAACATGTATATATTACATTTGGGGTGGGGAAGCAAAAATTCTGGGGGTTTAGGACAGGGCGATGACGAGGGCATGCATTGTATAAGACGCCCAAACATGTTTATCAAATATCAATTAGTTCACACGTACAAATACCAGAGCATGGCAAATGGACAACAGGGTCACATAAAATGACGTTATAGGCTGAGGGGAAAGAAATGGTGGTTCAATAATGAATGATTCCTTTGAGGAAGGCAAATATAAAGCCACGGTGAGCAGAAATCAGATCAATGGTCTTTTAACGAGGAATCTCGGTAAATAACCTTCGTTCCTAGTTAGAAGACCATGTGAGTTTGACTAAAGTATTGAAAATTAAAAACCATAGTGTTCTGCTATCACAATGATTTAAACATTCCACCAAATTAAATCTGATCTTATTTTTTATATTCAAGTCGTGTTACACCGCTCTAAGTTATTGTGAACCGGTAGAGACTCTTCTCAAGTTTACGGCAACGTACGTCAAATTAAGGCATGCTCAGTTGTTGCCCTAAAACGACGGCGAGGTGATATTTCCTTGGTAATCTTTGTATGGCAAGTTAACATCAGATTATATGTTTAGGAAGTTCAAATTCAAATGAAAAAAATTAAAAATGAATTGAATATCCATCCCAAGCATTTATTTTCGCAGTTTCACTTGAAATAATTAAGTGCGTCCCCACAATACCCTTGTACCTTCCTAAACATATAATCTGATGTTAACTTGCCATACAAAGATTACCAAGGAAACATATTTTTGTTATAATTATCATAATGCAAAAAACAACTTAAATGGTATGAAAATACCTATACGAGGGCGTAAGGCATTGAAATTTTTTAAAAATATCAGTGTATATTTCACAGTAATCATCATAAGTCATCAATCCGAAGATTGGTTTGACACAGTTGTCCTATCCCTTTTCCTGTCAGCTGATATGTTCCTATCTGCGATTGTCTTCTGTATTACATATGTAGTAAACTTATGTATTTAACTCATTCTGGGGGTTCCATTGCTCACTCGGTCAATCCATTTGATCTTCATTATTTTTCCATTATTATTATATTAACTCCACATTTCGAATGATTTCACCTGTAACTACTACCACCTGTAACTTACTGGTGTCAAACGCATGCTCTTCTTCTATACAGAAATGTGCACCATGTGCAGCAGCTGATTCATTGCGTCGTTGCTTCAATGATTGCTATTTTGGCTGCAAGTGAATCTTTCTTAATGCAGAAGCAACGATTTTAGCTCTTCCTTTTCCTTGTATCCTCTTTTTTTTACCATAATTGCTTTCCTTTTGTTATTAAAAAAATTTATATTTGACCATTTTCCATTCCGTGTTCATTTACATATCTTCTTCTAATCCCCCCATGCCTCTTACCACGGCTTTAAGATTTTTCTTTTTACGACTGTTATGTCGTGCGCAAATTGCAAAGTAGCCACGAATAGTCTCTCGTTGGATGTTGTCTCTTGCAGCCTTCTCTTTGCTTTTATTCATGTCTTTCTCGATGTAAACACCACATCGAGGGGGAAAAATGAGCCCTCATTGTCCATTGTAAATTATTTAAATGAGCGAAATATCAAACCTCATGGCGAAATGGTCTGAGCGACTAGAGCGAATCAGAAATAGTCCCGGATCTCAATAATACAAGTTCCGAAGTAATAATTGTGGCTATGGTTAATTGCCGTAGATTGAGAAATACGATTCCATAATCCCACCTTTTCATTCATAGTACGAAGTCTAACGTTATTATTGGAACTGAAAGTTGGTAAACAGATGATGATTCAGACAATGAGATCTTCCTGAAGTCGTTCACCATTTATCGGAAAGATAGAATTAGGTAATTGAGCTGAGGCGGAGTATTTTTTGCTGTAAAGATTTCAATCGTCAGCCAAGCGGTAAACGTAACTGAGACCAGCGTTGAAACTGTGTGGTGTTCAATTAAATGCCCAAAATTCTAAACTATATTATTATGCTTGTATTACAGACCACCCAACTAATTGTAAGATACAACATAAATGCTGGAATTTGAAACCCTAATAAACAGCATAGCATCCAAGTATAGTGAAATAAACTTGATTGTAGGTGGAGATTTCAACGTTTCAGCCTTTTATAGATTGGGAGACTAATAACTTCATTCCTGGTGGGAGGGATAAAGTGATTTGAGAGACATTATTACACAGTTTTACATCGAATTCATTGTTTCAAATAGCATCCGTACCTAACAGAGGAGGAAGTATTCTTGATTTATTAGCGACAAATATACCTCATCAGGTAATAAACGTGAGCACCGTCGAAGAAATAAGTGACTATTGGGCAGTAACAGCAAAGATTTCTCTATATACCGCTGAAATATAAAAAAAGAACTTAAAGTTTTCGTTTTTAAAGGAGCTGATTTTGATGGGTTTAAGAGACACATGAAAAATGCTTTCCCCGCGTTTCAAGAATCAATAATAAAGTTGAATGAAGAGGGTAGTTGGAAAGCTTTTCTTTCGCTCGTAACTTCGGGAATAAATGGCTATATCCCTCGTAAAAACAAAAAAAGAAGGTAGCGAACCGAGATGGTATGACGCGGATGTGAGAAAATCATTGAGGCGACAGAGAGCGTGCCATGCTAAAATGAAAAATTTCAGCACGGATTCATCCGCTAATGAACGCGAGTTCATAATATAGAAATATAGGTTGTCTAAAGCGGCTATCAAGGAAGTGTTAAGGAATGCATTCACGAACTTTAAAAGAAAAATACTAGCAGAGCAGTTACGGGAACACCCAAAAGCATTTTGGTCTTATGTTAGTGAAGTTCAAGGTAAAAGATCTACCGTATGTTCGCCGAGAAACGTTAATGGAGATAAGTTGACAAACAGTTCCGATAAAGCCAATGTATTAAATTCCTATTTCAAGAGCATGCTCACCGAGCCATCTGAGAACTCATCCGAGACAGTTGATAATCTCTGCATACGAAATATGCGCCGAATGACATTAGTACGCACGGAATAGAAAATATATTGAAATCTCTAGACGAAATCTCTTCTCACGTGTATAGAGAATTAGACTCAGAAATTGACCCTTCTTGCAGTTAATATTCAGTAAATCCATCAAGAAACACGAAGTACCTATCAACTGGAAAATCGCTAGTGTAACGCCAATATTCAAAAGTGGAGACAAGGAAAAGCCTAATCTAATCACAGACCGATATCTTTAACGTCTATCTCATCCAAAGTCCTTGAGCACATCGCAGTCAGCTCAGTAATGAAACACCTGGACGCGCAAAACTTGTTAATGAGTACTCAACATGGATTGCGGAACTTAGTTAGCACTTTTCGCCCACGGTATTTTGAGAGGACAACATTCCAGTAGACGCGATTTTTTTTCATTTAAAAAAAGCATTTGATAAATTACCCCACGGAAATTTAATAATAAAACTGAAATCTTACGGCCTAGATGAAGATGTCGTTTCCTGAATTAGAGAACTTTTGAGCGACCGCGTGCAAAGAGTAGTATGAGACGGTGCAGTCTCCAACGAGGTTAGAGTCACCTCTGGCGTCCCGTAGGGTAATGTCATAGGCCCACTTCTATTCCTTCTTTATATAAACGACATAGGTGAAATAGTACACAGTAAGATACGAATATTTGTAGACGACGATGTAGTTCTCAGGGAAATCCGTTCCAGTAAAGATAGCGATGAACTTACGAACGACCTTGCTGCTGTCCTAATAAACTACGATATCTCAATCCAATTGCATGCTGGCAATTGGTCACCTCCTGCCAAACACCCTAGAGGTGGCTCGCTGGGCATTATGTAGATGTTTTGAAAACTGGGTCGTGTTTTCTCAAATATATTAGTGAACCTAACAAAGTAAATTATTTCATTTTCCATGTTTCTCGTAAAGTTTTTCAATTGAGATATGTAATGGAAGGCCATTGACACGAGGCCAAATGAGAACGAAGGTTCTTTGGTTCGCGCCAGGTTTGAGTTGCGTCACTTAAGCTGAAGAAAATTTGTGAGCAATAGAGGCGGCTTAGAACCCGTGTCTTAACTAAGTTTCGATGTTCCCAGAATAATTAAAATACCTAAGGGTTCCATTGTACGAAAGAATGTCCGGTGGAGTCGATTTTGCGCAGCCAATCTCAACGCGTAGTATTTCAATAACCAGTACTTAAAGTGATTCCTAAGGTCGTCAATCTGTGCTGTTAATCACTCTCTTGGCAGTAGAGTTTTAAATTAAAGTGTTGAAAATACCATTTGTAGTTTATATTTTATCACGGATATTCCACCAACTCAAGCGTGAAACGATTACATGCGAGGTAAAACAACTCCAGAAAAGAAGTTCTACAACAACTACAGAAATATCTGTGCAATATAGAATATTCTTCCATTTCTGTATGAAAAATGAAGGTTGTCCAGGTTCCGCTATAAAGCACGACCATTTTGGCCTTGTAGAGAGCGTGTACCCTCCCCCTCCTACTCCCATTCCCTTCCCCCTTGAGAGTTCGGCGGATGGAATACCGCAGGGATATCAAAGGGTACCGGCCGAAGAGCATTCGACGGCAGCAACGAGGGCAAAGCTTGAAATGAGAATGGCCAAAACAAACCCTTCTTTCGAACTTTCAAAGCTTTTTAAAAGACTAAATAACGACGTCAACTGTGATGGTCAGCTTCTCTCTTCCTCAAAATTTATGCTGCAAAGGTGTGAGCTAGCAAATTACAATTATTTGATCGTATATCAACGAACATTTTCAGAACATAGTGTTATTTTCTAACTGTGGGGGCAATGCTTATTAAAACCTCTAAATCTAGAAGTATGTGACATTGGAATTCCAATTTGAGTATCTTCGGAAAACAATAAAGTTACAATATGTACTATAAACTTTCTATGAAGTGACTAAAAGCTTAAAAAAACAGCCGGATATGTTCTTTAGCTGTTACACGCAAATACCTAAAGCAAGGATCTCTAAATATACTAAAACCTCGACTGACTTAATATCTAAATGCATTCGGAGGAAATGAATGATTAAGTTAGGAGCCATTGCCACAAATTTAACCGTTCAGTAGATACTAACGCAAGGAAATATCAAAAGCTGTTGGCGTTGTAAGGAATGGAACTCAGTTCAATAGATTTTTTTGTCCGTTTATACAAGAAAAGATTAATTCATTAGGTTTAAATGCTGGCGTAGAACCAATAATAAGTAACATGGGGACATAACGTCTTAATGTTCTGAAGGAATCAATCTACTGATTCACCAAGTGCCAACATACTAGAAAGATGATTTGTCAAGCGTATTCAGAAGACGTTGATGTTCATAACAAATACACAAGTGTTGTTAAATTTTGGAAGCGGTTTTGAAGTGAAAGGAAAATCCATCTCCTATATATTAAGATTGCGTCAAAAACCCAAACGCAAAAATTTACACGCATCTTTTCCGGTATTTTCCCTGGAATTTGAAACTTTTGAGAACTCCATTCAAGGCGGAACAAACCGGTGAAAAAAATTGTTCGTCCCTAGACTTAAACATATGCCCCAGTGAAAAAAATCTAATATTTCAAGTAAAGACTAAGGATTAGCAATGGCAACCATTTGGCATGTAACATAATAAAAAAATGTGTAATATTGAAAATTGAAATTAGCTTACGATTCATTCCTCAGGATCACTCTCCGATGTACAAGAATTCCGAGGAAAATCACTCGTATAACAGACACACCACAACTTTCACATGGACTCGATGTACTGAAAATAATCAGAGAAAGACACGCATTAACATAAATGATGTTATCATGCACGAACCGAGAGTACGAAATGCATAAAATTTGAATGCTGAAATATTATCGCTGCACCATTCGGCTATTAAGATGAAAATTTTAGATAAGAAACGAAGTTGGTGCATAGTGATAGTTAATACACTAATTTATTCGATAATCCTTCCTTTATAATTGATAAGGCCATGTAATGAAAAGGTTGGGAGGAGAAATATTAGAAAAAGCCCCTTGGTCTTGGGTGGTTCAATTCCGAGGAAATTCTCGAATATTTTTGATAAAGTTAAGCAATTACAACCACTTGCCGCTTTTAAACAAAGGAGAGGCGTCTATGTCAACTCTCAAAACGAAATATTCACGAATATATCTTGAAGGATCTACGAATAATACCATCCCACTGATAACTGCAAGGTTAGGCAATCTACGGTGAAATGGCACAGCCTTACAAATATTCTACTATCTTGGTGACAAAATCCCGAAAATTATTTTACAAATTTCTTGCGGCAACAGCTAAGACGACGTGAAAACTCGATTACAATCGTCTCTAGCCTACGATGGGAGACAAATCATTATAATTTAGCTGTTCTCAAAACCCTTAAGAAATCACTCAAGAAGCACGTACGAATGAACGAACGAACGTACGAAGCACGTACGAACTTCAAGCACTTCGTCGACGATGCACGAACACTCAAATCAGATAAGATTAAACAGAGTACACCTGAGTGACTAAATTATCACAGTATGACCACTTGATCGCGGCAATGGACAATTTTCCATCATCTTTGAGAACTGAAGACAACATTACCGAAATTAGATCACTAGGCATCGTACTCTATGATGAATAATTTATACGTATCCCGTATCACAATAGCAATTGGACCGTGAAAGTGAATAAGCGATAACAATAAGCCACGGATTGAAAAAAATATCCCCACTCTCCTCGCATCTTTGGCAGGAACAATGAAAGCATACAAATCACTAACGAAGATATAACGAAAACACTTCCTTCAGATCTTGAGGTTCCTTGATAAGGGAATAAAGTTTAATAAACGGAACAAAACTTAATAAAACAATCAGCTCACGTACGATTATCGGCATTAATCACTGCAAATTCACCGTTATCTTAAACACTAAAATAAAAAAAGGTAATGGCGTAAATATGAAACAGGGAACCGGTTACTTAAACATGGCTTGATTACTTACCTCTTATCTCGAAGACGACTTTCAGCAAACTGAGACGGGACGAGGCTCCCGAAGATTCGAGGATTGAGCAGGAACGTGATTGGATAACATCTATGACGTCACAAAAATAAGGCCGATGTATTTTCGTAAACATATTAAAATAGACTTTCGGTTTTAAATAAATAAATAGGATATTATTTAAATTATTTTTAAAATGCTATATTTTATATGAATTCATTTAAAATAATTTAGTTTTCCTAATAATAATATATAATTTATTCCATTTACAATCAAATATTACATTTTAGAACATACTTAAATATTTTGGAATATATAGGTACCCCTTTTAGTAGTTTTGGGGCTACCATCATAAACTTTTTACATAGGTCTGGTGCTAGCACACATGAGAAGTAAAATTTCTTTGTATTCAGTTATTTGTTCTATTGCCGATTGCATTCATTATTACAAAACGTATTTCAAATATTTGGACAAGGATAACTATTTTTCTTATTTTTCTTATATAAACGCATAATTACATACATAGAATATACAATATACCTTTTATTGTAAACTTTTTAACCCACCTTTCTTAGTAGAAACTCTACTTCCTCACACATCATAAGCCATTTTTTAACTGCGGATTTAAATCCCCATCTTTTTTCCGAGTTTGCTACATTACTCGGCAACATACTAAACAATTTAGGCCCTAAGTAATTGTATGACTGTCGATAAATTTCGGTCGTCGGCCTAGGTATATGGAAGTTTCTCCAAGCTCTAATGTCATAGTTTTGTGGTCGGGCCTTTTCACCACTACGGTTATAGAATATTCTAAGGACTTTATAAATGAATAAATGCCTTAGTGGGAGGACATCTAATTTTTTGAATAGAGGAAATGAGTGGCTTTTCCTATACGATCGTGTTATAACCCTGATAACCCTTTTTTGCGCCACTATCAATGGTTTAATGTTGATAAAATATGCTCCACCCCAGCAGGCTATTCCGTATTGCAATCTTGAATTAACGAGAGCATAATATACCATTTTTAACACTGATTCAGGGCATATGTATCTGAGGAAGTAGAATTTTCTTACAATAGTAATCATTTCTGATTTTAATTTATTTATGTGAGACTTCCATTTACAATTTTGGTCAAAATATATACCTAAATATTTTATGTGACTAACCTGTTCGATCAAAATACATTTATCACAGGAAGTAACATTATCTTTTATACAATTTGCACATTGATAGTATAGTTTACTTTTGTTTGAGGTAGATTTACTCATGCTAAACATAATATATTTCGTTTTTTCACTTAACAACATATAATTAGCCGAAAACCACATATTGAGTGTTAATAGATCACTTTGTATGTGTTCATATAGATCATCAACACTATTAACAGAGTAACTTAGTGCAGTGTCATCTGCGAATGACGTTAATTGACCTTTAAACCTGCCAGCACATAAATTGTTTACATATATTAAAAACAGTATGGGTCCCAACACAGAACCCTGTGGGACACCACAGGTGAGTCGAATCTTTTCACTGTAGCAATTTTTGAGACGCACACATTGATCTCGATCACAAAGATAACTTTGAAACCAATCATATGCGGTTCCACGTATACCCGCTTCCCATAATCGATTCATTAGTATGTTATGATTAATGGAGTCGAAGGCTTTGGTAATGTCTACAAATAAGCCAGCAACTCTACAGTTCTTATTCAGTCCGTCGTTCAGCTCTGAACAGAATTTTAATAATGCATCCTCTGTACTCTTACCACTCATAAATCCAAATTGGTTTTTATTGAAAAAACTATGCTGATTTAGAAATTTAAGAAGTCTGACTTTAACAACTTTTTCTATTATTTTAGCAAATACAGATAATAGGGATATTGGTCTGTAATTATTTACGTTCATTTTATCACCTTTTTTAAAAATTGGTATCACTATTGCAGTTTTTAATTGTTTAGGAAACTAGTATCCTTTCCTTGTGTTGCGTAATAAGTTGGATAGTTTCAGTGCTTGGGCGCTTTTGACTCTCCAACGGTTTTTGTGCTCTATTCAACCAGACTTAGCTATATTCCATTATCGATCCTCCCCACTCCCTAACTTTGGCGGAATTTCTTGTCTTGTGACCGTCAGAAGACTATGACTCATTCTCCAGTGTCATTTCAAAAACTACTTCCGCACTGTCAGTGTTGCAGTGTCTACACCAACGGACCACCTTCCCTTACTTCATCAACATCGGCGTGAACAGAGGGCTTGCTTGAGAAATTTTAAAGGAGCGAAAAAATGTGTGCATATGAGGTTAGGGTAGGATGATAACCTGTTGCAAACAGCGGCTTGCTTCGAAGAAATTTACGTGAATTACCGTGATTTAATCGAGTGAGTAAATTACTATAATTTTGTTGGTTTTTATTGCTATCATAATCTGCATTCCATTTCTTAATGCGCTGGTTGTCGGCATATTGCTGTCATAATACAAAAAATGTGGTCAATTTTTATCATTATCCAAAAACAGATGATTCACCTCCTGTCCCGTAAGTTTTAATTCTTATCTCAATAGCCCACTATTTCTCGTCTTTGGAAAAAGAAATTTCAATACCGATTTAATGGCTTCCAACTGCTCTTTACACGGACCGTCTATAAAGAAAGTACATTCAAAATACATTAATTAATATGAATTTATCACATAGTGCTTGAATCAAACATAACCTTATATTTATGTATGTAAGTCAACACGCTTTTCGTCAATTGTGAATCCGTATTTTCGACGTCCGTATTAGTAACGTACTGTACTGCAACGCTGAAGTCTCTTCATAAAAAAATCATCATTTGACTAATTATGGATTAAAACAATCAATGACTTATTATTTAAATCACAGAAGAAACCACGCATCAGCCCTGAAATTTAATTTAAATGACTTAAGATCATTAAGATTATTTTAATTAGTTAGATACAACCATCTTACCTGCTACCCGATAAATTGAAGAGGTATCATGACCAAGCTAAGTTACGGAATTTTAAGTTGTTTTGAACCAATAATACCTTCTTTAAGAATTTAATTTCGTAGCTAGTTCAATGCGAGAAGGAAAATACGCCGGAATGATAAGCAGGTGAAGGTGAAAAATTCTGAATACACCCAGTGTGATTGGTAAAGCCAATATATTTGTTTTCTCCCAATCAACTGTATAAAAATATAATAATTACGACTAGTTTTAAAAAGATGAAAATTATTTACTTGGTCGCTTCCTTGGATCTGGAGCCATTTGACTCTTTCTAGGAGAATGAAGCCGAATCCTAAGATCCCAGTATCATTATTCCTCTTCTGTAACTCTCATGGTGACAGAAAAAAACTGCACAATATAACTGCTCAATGTAACTGCACAATCACCGCAAGATGCTTCCACACATACACCATCCAACATACTTAACAATATATCATGCACTGAACCAGTGATTTCCAAATTCAGATATTTTCGTACTCCATAAACAACTATACAATTCCCAGTGTCTAATGAACTATTTGCGTGCCTTAGATGCACACATTACTTCCTTCATGTTATTGGCAGTTTGAAATAATTACTTCACAAGACAGAAAAGGCACATCACACAGAAACGAATTCCAACACTATCCTCACATGGTTACCCAGCAACTGAACTATTTTCTGAGTGGCTTCGCACCGTTCCCAAATTTTTTCCTCTATCAACTCTAAACTGCGTCATTCTGAAGGCCTAAAGATACGACCTCTTTCCACGGATAGTGTAAGACGGCCACTCAAAATCTTTTTAGTCCCTAAGCAAGAAAGCAAATACTGCCAGTTGACGAGGAGTAATGCGTCGTGTTAACCGCATGAGTAAATGGTAGCGATTATTCATGATGGCTTTGTACGGAATCCAGGGTAATTCTTCCTTTCGAGAGCATTTCCAATCAAAGTATGAAGCGAGGGATAAAACACCAGCCCTCACCGCGGCATACGTTAGAGTAAACTCAAAATTGAAGGTATACGGTGAGACGGGGACTTCATAAGTCCATACAATGGAAAAACGAGCGCCATATTTCGCCATTAGCTGAAGCATAGTCGCCCATGGGACGTGAAGTAAGTCAGGCAGAACAGCAGCTGCTGTTACTGCTTAAAATAAAGGAAAGGCTTACGGGGTAGTGTTTGCTCTCATCTTCCATGGGACGTCTTTCTCAAGAGAGGAGAGGAGCCGATTCTTCCTCTATTAATCAGCTACACGTCTGCTGAGATGATCACTAGCCCAGAGGCAACCATCCTCTGGCCCTCCATTTTTCGACATATAGGTGCATTTCATAATGTCGGCCAATAGCCAATAATTAATTTAACTGTATTTATTATTCAAGCGAAAAACGTACAGCCGATTTAATGAAATCTTTTGTTTCCCAAAGGGTGCCACAAATTGACCACAAAATAACAGTAAGTACGATATGCAACGCGCATAGCACACCGGCACCCCAAAGCGTATTTTTGAAAAAATTAATCCGCCTTTAGTTTGATTTGAATTTTCTTCTGATGATTCTTCCCGCAATACTTTCTTTTCTCTACTCAAATCCATTTTTATTATCTTTTTTATTTTTTTACTATCCACTTCTCCCTTATAATAATTTCATCAAATTTTAATTTTTTCCTAGTTATTTTTTTTTATTAAATCAATATTTTCGACTACAGCGCCAATAATAATTTTCATGCAATTTTTGGAACTAATCTCCATATTTAATTTAATTTAATTGAAAATTCGTTAAATATTGATGGGATTGGGATGAGACTCTATAAAAACATTAGTATTTGTCGGGAATCGATCCTTCTTTAAAATATCAGAGTTCGTGTTCACAGGGAATTTAGTTTAGATTGAAAATCTTCCAATTTCGCCGCAACGTATGGACACGAAGTGAATTTAGGGAAAATGTTGGAATAATAAGAAAAATAAAAATGATGAAGAACAAGTCGAATCGAAGCTGCAAACCGGAAAATACGAACGAGTCGCCAGTCGTCTGTCGGAGCACTTGGCTCGAAAACTCTCCGTGCTCCACACGAGAGAAGTAATTCCGGCATCTTGAACAACAGGAACAAGCGCTCGCGAATGGGATAAAATACCGGTTCAGACAATCCCATTACTATTGACTTACACTCGCACATACAGCATTTTCGTTTCACTGTCGACAACCCAAATAACACCTTTCAGATTATGATCGACACGACCATTTTTTTCCGGGACGCAAAACCTTGACATGCATTCGAGGAAGAACAGATCTGGAGAACCCATAAAAGGCGAGCACCCGGCAAAGCAAACTCCAGGTCAAAATCCGATCGGCCGGCCTTACTTTGGCACCACGCCTGTAATGGAAAAGCCCCACCCGTTAATGACTCTACGAGCGTAATTTGGTCTAGCGACGCCCACGGCTGCTGAGATCATATCACTCCGTTCCGATACTCACCTTCATCATCGTGAAAAAATCCATTATTATTAAGCCGGTATCGAGAACGGCCGAAAATCCCTGTTTCATTTCCCTCCGCCGTTCAGTAAATAGCCTCACACATAGAGTGCTCGCTAATGCACAGGGTTCGAACACAAAGACACTTCACGGCTGCATCCAAGGCTCCATTCTAAACTGTCAATCAGCGTCCCATAACACATCGTTCTCTTCTCAACGTAACTTATTCTTCCCACTGCAATTCGAAATCAATATAATGGTGCTAGAGTTGGATTTTATTTACATTATTTCCTGCTGAGGCTGTAGCGCAATCGATTCAAGTTATTCCGCATCGGATTCCGGTAATAAAAGAACTTTATTAATGCAATCGAGAAGGCTTTCTTGTCTCAGATCTATAAATATCAGTCTCGGAGCGAGATAAGGTGCAACTCTTGAGCTGTGACAGCCGCCACTTCACACCGCGCGGACGTTGAGATGACAGGGACTGAAAGGAAAGAGTGACGTCGACGGACACGTGACATCGGGAGAGAGGGAGAAGAAGCCAAAGGGTGAAGGCCACCATCATAATTCAGCATCATAAATATTCATTACAATCGAGTGTCTTTCTTGTTTACTAATTGACTTATGAGTACTGCACGTGCCCACCGCATTGCGCCATCAACAGGTACAGAGTAAAGCACGAAATATCAGACAAATGTATGTCTAAGAGAGAATAGAGAGAATAGTTAAAACGTATCCGTAAAGAGTTATGCGAATCCGTATTTCCTTATCGTGATCGTATTCGTATCGCAAATATACACCACAATGGCGGTTTTTTTCGAGTAAAAAAATAAAAAAAATATTATAAAGTATGATTTTTCTAAAAACTCCATAAAATGCATTAAAAAGGTATAAAAATGAGCTTTTCTTCACTTTGAGAGTAAAGCTTGAAAGCTGATCTGTTTTTTTAGGAATGAGGTTTGAAGAGCCAGATAGGAGAGTAAGGATTGGCACCCAAGCTTATTCCCCGAGTTATTCTTAGCGTGTTTTTGAAAATTTTTATTTTCACCTTCTTAGTTAGAATAAAAATGTGAATTTTAAATTATTTTTAATAAATTTTATTATTATTTTCATACTTTTATTATATAAAAGTGAGGTCGATATGAATACCAAAACCTTTCTCGTATGAAGTACGAAACGGCAAAACCTAAAACAATGGAACACGTGTTAAGTACACTAGTAACTAACATTTAAACGTAAAGGGAAACCATCTGATTTTTCCAGGATTCGAACCTGTAATTTACTGGTCTTTAGGCAGACGCCGCGCTTACAGTTGCGCCGGATGACACATTCTGTGATCGTGAACAATGAAATTATTTATACTTATCCTGAACCTGAGTGATTAATTCAAGTGATAATAGTCGAAAAAGGTAGATAATTATGCCTCTGAGGATCTAGGAATAGTATAAGAATGCTTTGCCATCTGATTATCCTCTGTACTGAAAATTTCAAGCCGATCCGACAATGGGAGGTAGGTCTAATAACAATTACAAGATAATAACAATGAACTAGACAAATGGACGAAAAAAGTTAGGAAAAAGCGATTAATAAAAATAGCACGGATAGTAAAATTAGCATTAAAATTAGCGTAAGGGTTTTCCGATTTTGAGTTAACGGGAAAATTAACGTGAAACTTCGGAATGCGCAGTGTCGTTGTAAATTTTTGTGCCCTTTTCATCCTTGTTTTGTTAGGTGTACCTATGCGTGAATCGTGGAAGAACCCTCTTTGAGATGGAGAATAACGTGGACATAATATGGAACTGAAGAGTAAACTCCCGAAAAAGCATCGGTGCGGCGAACGTACATTTCATATCTCAATTTCAATTCAGTGTACTGATTACGGCGATTGGCAATTATGGTTCCACAGAGAAATGATAGATGGCGTCCAATTTTTTGTCTACAAATGCCCCTTTGAAGCTGTGGAGCAGATTTTTCTCTAATTAAGTGCTATTAAAAAAAGGGCGCTAATACTGATGACAAGGATATAACTTGGCTTTTTCATCGCTTTATTAATATCGCATTTTGTTCTGGAATTAAAATTAAAATGAAAGAGACGCATGTTTTTCCATTCCTCGTTGCTCTCTCATCATTTTAAAGTTCAGCATTCATCACCTTAAAATGTTCCTTACTTGGCATAATCTCATTTATTTCAAAATAACTGGATAACATCGAAAATACTGAGAATGTGGCCACCGTATCGGTTTTTTGTTTCATTTTGATGCTGTTTCATTTTTATTCTAATTAGCTTCTCTGCTTCATTTTCGTTGTTATAAGTTCAAATTAAATAGTCATTCTTGCTGTACGTGTACCATAGTAAGAAATAGTGTAAAGTAAGAAAAAAGTAGTGTAAAGTTAGAAAATAAAATGAAATCTTATAGTGACTCGGAAAAGGACACTTGACTGCGCGAATGATTAAATGCTTTAAAGTATATCCTTATAAGCCTTTAGTGGGGCGGCCTTCAGAGTCTGAGTTCATTGAGCCCACGAACAATTCTGCCGGAAGAGAATGCATTCTTTTTGCCGTTTAAATTTGTTTACTTTCGGGAAATGCGTCGATACTGCAGCCAAAATATCGACCTCCATTCTGGTTGTTTTATATTTGAATTTGATGGCAGAGGTTTAGCCTAAAGGCTTGGAAAAAACTCCTAAACTTTTCCCGCCATTCGGTACAATTGTTAAAGTGGGCTTGTTTTCGGTATCAAATAGCTCTCCTTCATTGTGCAAATGATTTTAGACACATTTTCGCAAACTATCTAATCAACTCAACGATTGAATGGCCTTAAAATTATCAATGCGTGGCAGTGATTGTTTCAACACGTTTATATACTCTACTAAGATTTCCCGATGTTGATTCTTTTGAAATCTTAGTCTTTAAGAATTTTACATTTTTTACATTTTTACATATTTTACCTCAATCAATCAATCAATCGACACTATCGAAGGCCTTCCTTAAATCATAGAATATCCCTAGGACATCAGCCTGATTATCTAATGCTTGTAGCATTTTATCTATGAAACTATATATGGCATACTCAGTACTCTTACCTTTAAGCCCTTTAAGGAAACCAAATTGAGAACTGCTGATAAGATGGAATCTTTCCAAAAAAGAAGAAATTCTAAGGGACATAGCACCTTCAAAGACCTTAGCTGCTTTCCAATACGTCAAGACTCTCGTTAAAATATGCTCTTCATTTGAGCTATATTTCGTTTCCCAATTTATTTGCGTCATTAAATATCAAAGTGTGGAAGAGATGACTATTTACATCCATCCCTCCTTCCTTAGTCGTACCTTTTCTAGTCTCCCTATCACACCGATCTCGTGCAATTAATAGCAGCCACGTGGCTCACCCTTTAGCCAATGAGCGTTTAGAGCTCGCGGCGCACCATCCTCTTCTGTGCGCACATTACGTACGGAACTCAAAGGAACGCCGTCACGCTGAAAGCGCGTAATGATCGAACGAATTTTCACGGTTTCGTATACAAGGCGTACGCCACAAAAGTAAAGGTGCCATAGAGAGACGAGCACGTCCATTTGAGATCGCCGCTTTGTTTGGTTCGCTGCCACGCGACAATAACGAGATCGAAGCGGAAAAATCGCCCCGCCGGCGCTGCGAACTAAAACGGTTTTCTTTTGTTTTATTTTTGTAAACTGGGTTTCATTTCGCGCGGCTGAATTATACTCGTTGGCCTTTTGACGTCGAACCCATTGTGTTGAGCGCCCCGCCATCAATGTATCCCATCATTATCTCCGCTCGCTTATGGCAAACATGAGGATTTATGGCTATTAAAATTAAAATCGCTCATAAAATGACCCCATTGCATTTTGTGACGCGACGTGGGGAGGCATAAATAATTTGTGAAGCCCTATAAAATGTCCCGGTACTCTTTAGACATTCGTTATGTCCTGTTAAATGCTCGTCACGTTCGGGTTCGCATATTTTTAGTGTTATTCTCCTGGAAAATAATCGTAAATGCGCCGTCTCCAAACATAATCTTGGCGACAACCTACATGGAAATTTATGTTCAAACTGGATGTAATAAATTCAGGAATTAAATCGTGTCTGATCAAATTATATCATGTCTGATCCAAAATGATCCGGTCTGATCTGGAATTAAATCTAGTCCGATGTTATAATATCAGCTTGCGATTAGGAACTTAATGAAGTTTGGTATAAAATTTTAAGCATAAAATGAGCTGATTTATATCCCGATCTGGTTTGCATCTTCAATATGTCTAATATTATTCTATATAAAATCTGGTCTAGTTTGATCAGAATGAGAGATTAGGTTTTAAAATGATAACATTTATTGAAATATATTTAAGGTAAGTGAAAAAAGTAAAATTTTCAATCGTGTATTTCATGTACACAATGTTTATGTACAGAAAAAAGCCATAAATCGTGTTAGTTACACCATTTATAACTCAAGAACGGCTGTAGCGAATTGAATGATTTTGTTTTTTGGAATCGTCTCAGTCCCGAAAGCAGAATAGCGACTAAAATACCAAAAAAGTTCACGGAAAAATTTCTTTTGATATTAGGGGTAGTTTTTTTAGAAGTTGATAACTGTCAAGTCGGTAAAGACTGCTAACTAAATGATTTGCTTTTTTTGTACCAATTTAATATCTAAGTTTCGTAACAATATTAAAAATATTTTTATAGATTGAGAATTCAACTCGAGTAAATTTGAGCTCATCTCCGCTCGTGTTGACACGTCACTACCTTGTTTGTAAGCAAATACCAGGCAATACACAAACATTTAGATGCGTTTTTTTATATTATTGTCGACGGATATAGCGGATTTATTTTTTTTTCTTCGGAAGTTTTGCACGAGAATCGAGATTTGGATCAAGCATCCAAAGATTCAAGCGTGGCGGAGTGGAATTTTTCCATTTCGAAGAAATTACTTGCAATTTTCCACGATTGCAGAATTTATTATGACCTAGGTTTCAATCATACTGCATATAGATGATGTAGTAGCATTGGAATCTAGGTCGTAATGTATTTTATAAATGTGGAATTTTGCAGATATCTATTTCAATGTGTCTCAAAGAGTGATTCAAAACGATATCTATTACGAAAAATATATTCCAGCCTAGGTCTGAAAATGTATAATGACGGGTATTTTTCATTCTCACACGGTGCGGAGCTAACCCATAAAGGGCCGTTTCTCACCTTCCAGGCTCGTCGCAATGCGTTTTGATCTGCAAGTGGTGGCACGCATGGCTTTAAGTCGTCAGCGCATGCCAAGGAAAGTTAAGCTGCTGTGAATGGCACTTCTCAATCGATAAAATTATGGACCCACAATACCCGTCTTATTTTAATGGGCCATTAATTCTTTATTTGTTTAGTGGTAAAAGATTTTTCATGCAGTCTCTTGGCATGCTTGAAGGTCATTGAGAGTCACTTGAAATTAATGAACAAAATATCTCCATAACCGTCGAATCAATTACTTATTGGAAAGCGATTAAAAATCAATTAAGGCATCCAAAACGCTACTCATGTCTCACACGTCAGTGTCTAAGTTTCAAGAAGGACGTTGGAAGGGATGGTTGACGCTGTGGTCTTTTCATACCGAAATAAATTGCCTTTACCTGATTTTCCGATCCCGATCTTTGTATGATTGCTATCATAAAATTATCCAGTTTGACTGCTCTCAGAGATGAGTGGCCATATTTACGGATTTGTTGTTATATTTAGACTTGAATTCCAGGGCAGTTTCCTTCCAGAAAGATCTCACTCCTTATCGAGGTATGGACGCATGTGTATTTATATTTGGGGCAGAGGGATATATTATTAAACCTCTCCAATAATATACCTTTTGGTTTAAACGGTATTGCAATAACGTCGGCAATTAAACAAAATGACATCATGCTGATGTTTTGTACACCATTTGCGACTGCGAAGTTGTGTGGTCGGAAATGAAATGTGACGGAAGAGATGGAAATAAGTATAGCAACGAAAGGGACCCACCCGCAATGCGGCTCCATAGCTTAAAGAAATAAGACGACTTAAATGGTGAGGATCTTACGTGACATGTCATTTTACCATTATCCGTAATATGTTCATAGTATACTAACTTGCTGTTGGAGTATTGTGGCCCAGTGGCTAGAGGATAGGTTACTTTATCGGAGGGTGGCGTATTTAGATTTCGGGTGAATAATTCGGACACCCCCAAACAAAAATCCTCGAGGTGTGATGTGGTGAATTTGCCCCCTCTTATCCTGAACGTGTAGAATGACATAAATGAGGAGTAGTTAGAGGTGAGCTCTAACCTCATGTATACAAATTAACTTCGGGTTTAATCACTTGACCAACGATTCGAAATTGAAGCTGCGAAGGCGCAAATAAAAATTTTATATCGTAGCTCCGTTCTTAAGAAATTTATCATCTTAAAAACATTACCAAAAAATGTTGAGTAACGAATTTTCCTAGTTTTTTTGTGGATTCTTAAGGGGAAAAAATCGCTGTCAAATAATTGGGAAAAACTACAGTTAAAGCTGGATAATTAGGTAGTATAGATTGTATCCATTTCAAATTAACATTTTGTACTTTTCTATCTTTTTAATTGTGTTCATCTGGCTACGGCAACAGCTCCAAGTTCCAATTACCTAGTGATGCCATGCATTGGCAGAACGTGTCGTGCATTTTGCCTGTAACTGTAGGTTTTATTACGTCTTGTCATTGAAATTTTAACGTCCTCTCTGGACAGCACATCCAAAGTTATTTTTATTGATGAATTCAAAAATTAAAGTATGTGGCCTCAATGGGAAAAGAATGGAGCTAGATGACCTCAACTTATTTTTTTTATTTCTGCTCCGCGTTGCATGTACTCGAGACGGCGTGAAAATGCATTTGGTGAGCATATAAATAACGAGCGGAAATGAATGCATTCGTATTTGTGAATCTACGCCATTTCAGGACTTGGAGACGCGTAGTGCAAGGTGGGTGGGAGTAATTTCAGGCCATGCAACTGAGCTAAAAATAAATAATCCCCGGAAGCAGATTTTTACGGCAAAGGATTGAATTATTGATAGTAAAAATGACCTCGTGTAGCAAGAAAAATAAATACTATGCGGCCATGAAGTCCGGAAGACAAATTATGTCGATCGTAGCCGTTATTTGTAAGCTTTAGAGGAACTATTGTCGTAATTTTCTTTGAAGGTTCTCTTCTACTTCCTTTATTTCTTGGAAGCAACTGCGTCCAGTTTGGGGGGGGGGGGCTTCCGCTTCCCCGAAAATTTTTTCCTAGCGGCGACTGCTCACCACACATCCCCTTTACTCGGGGATACTTATCCTCTTACTTTCTGCCTATTAAAAGTTGTGACCTGACGAGAGGGACGTGTAAAAGATAAGGATCTCATCTCCAAGGTTTGCTCAAAATTGGATAGTATTAATCAATTTAAAACGATGAAAGCAATTGTCTATTTCTGCACTTTTTCATTTCTACCTACCCAGGTACTACATAATGCCATTTTCTGGAGCGCTTTGAAAATGCCATTTTGTGCCGAAACCATGGGTCGGTAGAAATAAAGAAGTGTGGAGATAGACGAGCACTTTCGTTATGTTAAATATCAAGGATTGCCACCGAATTTCGCCGGGAGCTGTACCTTTTAATATTAATCACTGTCGCCATAACATTGAATTGAAAATTATTCGGAAAGCGACGGATTTCGGAGACCAACACTAACGAAGATGAAGCCACAGTAACTCATGCAGTTTCAATAACCGATAACTATGAATATCATCATTATTATTGGGAACTACATAGCTTAAGCCTCAAATAATAAGCATTTTTCCGTAGGTCAGAATGATAGCTCCTGCGATAGGTTTTAAAGGACCAAAAGAGCGATCGCTAAACCTATCATTTTCTGAAATCATCATGCAGTCATTACCTACGTCTTTTATTCTTTCCATCGTTTATTCGCTATGTACAATTCAATTAAAAGCCAAGCGTGGCGTTACAAGCAATGTTAGCGGCCGTACGTCCTGATTGGTTGAAAGACGGTTCCAGCGATGATTTCAGCGAAGGAAAAAGGGACGCGTCAAGTGATGGAAAGAAGCGATGGGATTGCCATCCCTCGAGCTATCGCGGAAAATGTTTGCGTGAAACGGTCATCTTTCCGCCATCATTGGAGTTATCGCTCGGAAGGTTCGGCAAAAATGATCGTGTGATTCAGTCTTTATTTAATGAAATTTATGGTTTTCCTTAGCGCAGGAATTAGCATCAGTATATAAGTATAGTCGACCCAAATGCCACAAAAGCCCTCCCTCAAGTAAATTTCTGGCTAAGCGCCTGACTTCGTCGATCCATAACATTTCACGTTTCACCTCTCGCACTGGAAGCGGCTTTCTTAATGATGCTTCCAACCAGTGTCCTATGTTGATCCTCATTTCGGAGGGGGAGAGGAGAAGGCGGGCTCCCACCCTTGCTATTCACCCCATGCTATTTTTGTAATGTGATAAATATTCAATCAACCACTTTTTATATACCAATTCAAATGACAGGTTGTTCAGAGAACTTTAATGAGTTTTACATGAAACAAATATAATGCAATACCTGATGAAGTTGAATAACTTTATGCTTTGTCTTAATTCAGAATTAAAAAATAATAATTCCCTACCAACGTTTGAGAGGGAACATTATTGTTGCAGTATTTTACAACTTAAGGTTGGTCTCCATGGAGTGTTCTGTTTCCATGGAGAATATTCTGGCAGTCTCTCCTGCCTTCAAGGACTTCCCTCTTAAATACACAATAAAGCCTACTCCCTTTGATATCTAAAAATCACATTCTCTTTCTTCCTCTCCCTCGTTTACCCGACATTCTCTAACACTCTTTAACACTGTTTTCAACATTGTTACTACGGTACGTGACGGAGTAAGCGATGAAAAAAGTGACGGTGGGAATGACTGTGTGATTCAGAAAATGATGGGTCAAGTGATCATTCTTTCGGTCCTTTAAAACCTATCGCTGGAGCTATCACTCAATAGGGATGGAAAGAAATGACCGTGTGATCCAGACTTAGCCTTTTAACACAATCCTTCGAAATTCGGTGCCCTAAAAGCGTTGTTAAATATATGAAATACCGTATTTTACCTACTTGGTAGACTGTGCGAGTTATGCGTCTTATCACAATGGAATTTATCACAAGAAGACTCCGTATTCAGGTTTTGAAATTAAATTGTATGCATGCCGTAAAAAAACCAAAGAATATGAAGTTTCCAAGTAGGCTACAATCTCGCCAGCGCGTGGAAAAGGGTCTTCAAAGATCCTGGCCAATCAGGGCACACCGCGAGAAAAAAGGCGGCAAACGGGGTGTATATAAGATGAACGTATTTCTGCATCAACACTTCAGTGGACCTGAGGAAGCCAACTGGAACGTTGGCGAAATATCGTCCTACAAATGGATAAACGCGGAAGAATACCCGGAAAAACCAGCAGAATTCAAAGAATATGAATATGAGATGGTAATTAAGACATCAAGGCGAGTTTTTATTTAAGTATAACAGATTTCAGGTTAATATGACGTTCATTACTTCCGAATCGATTTTCGAACGGACAGAAAAACCCGCTTCCATCCGCCATGGATGCTATTCCTGTGTGTGTCGGATTTGAGGTTTACGCTGGCAAATTACTGTTCGCATACCTATCATTCATTTTTTTCGCGAACTGATGGCAGTTCTCAAATATATTTTTTTTGATGACATGAAATGAGAACTTTCTCTGCGGTTTAGTCGTTGACCATTGGTTGCCTCACCAGCTTTCACCTCTGCAAGAGAATATGAGGACCTCGCGAAGGATGACACATTGCGATCAACTGACAATGGATGGGAGGGGGACGAAAAACTTTCTAGCGGACGAAGGTGGATGTGATGGGTAACGGGCCGGGGAGGAGGAATACATGTGTTTGTTTTAATTTGAATCCTCATTATGCGGGCATCGTCACACCCTCCCCTACCAGATGGGGGATTGAGTTACTTACAAGTCACTCTCGTTCGGCGTGATGAGTTGCCTGCCGCGTCTTCCTCATCTCCTGAGGTCAGTGGAAGAGGAGCCGGCGTAATTTGTAGCCACGGCCTTCGTCATAAATAATGTATTTTTTTAATGCGCCCGGGTAGTTAAGTTATTACGAAGCAAAGTGACGGATGGATTAGTCTCGCCATCTCCCCCGAAATGCTGCTCCTGACTCCATCGTCCGGTTCCTCCCATGCGCTGACTTGCGCTTTTAGCAATTGGAACGCGGTGGCCTAGTCAATGCATCAGCATCTACACACATACTACACCGCAGTCCACCACAATTGGCGTGTGGTGGGGGCTGTTGGGAAACCAGCCATTTAAGGAAAGGAAATACGCTTAGTGTAGAAATATTGGAGTACAGACTAGTATTTTTGAAAGTCCTTTATTGTTCAGTTGAGAATCGAAATCCCACATCTATTCGTTTGACTACACATCTCTCATAATTTATCGCTTCCATCGGACCTAGAAACATGGCTCTGAAGTTCAATGGATCAGGGGTCTGATTACTTTTCAATCCCAGGGTCGTATTAACCAGCAGTTTGGGGACTGACTGTACACTCGAGGTTCAAATGAAAGATATGGACTAGAATTGATAGATATTGCCTATTCGGGATGGCAGAGGCCCGAAGAAGCTTGGATTCATCAAACGTGTCATAAGTAAAACTGGCCTGAGCGAACAGAAAGTGTTCTTCACATCTTTGGTACGAAGGTCGGGCTGGGAACCGTTAGGGATTCTGCACGCTGGGTTTAGACCGCTCGAGCAATTGAGAATCTTTCAAAGCGAAACGAAGAGCATCATCTTAGAACCTTACTATATTTCTAGGTCCGGCCGTATCTATATGTTGAGAAAGTTTTTTTTTGCCGAACGGAAAGGGTTAGAAATTCCTTTTCCGCCGAGAAATAAAGGACTTTAATGACTGCATGGCCGGACTCAGTACGATTATCTATTTTTTTTACTTTTCCAATTATTTTATGGTGTTCTACCACCTCCAGCACACGCCCATTGACCCGGCTTGCGGGGAAGTATGTCGATGTAGACGTTGGGAAAAAGAAAATCCAAAAAATATGTTTTTCTATTAAATAAGTCGCTAGTCGAGAGATCGCGAAAGATTGGCTCCATGTTACGACATATATTATCTACGCACAATTAGTTATATTTATGCTTTTAAATTCAATCGAAAAAGCTCAACAATTTTTTTTAATATTCTTATCAGTGTCGACGTTTACAATACAATATAGCAAATGGAGCAATGCTATTGAGCAAACAACAAAACCCCGTCCAATTTCACAAGAAGACATGCAGATAAACATGAGTGGTAGAGGAGGTAATTAATTTGAATTTTTCTTTACGCATGGATATTGTTTCTACGCCATGGATTTGCTTTGTGTATGCTATTTTCTGTTTTGCTTTTAAGCTATTTTGACTGCTTCTATCTGTTAACTATTTCTGTCCAAGAGGTTGAGTTAGTGTGGTGGCTAAAGCGTCGCCTTCCTAGCCGATTGAACCGGGTTCAAATCCTAGCGGTGGCGGAGATTTTTCATAGACTGCCCGATGCGTGCTTTAGTGCCTTGTGGAGGGCACTTCAAGTGCAACTCTCCGTCCTCCGGACGTTAAGACGCGGTCCCCTTGCTGCCTTTCGTTAAGAGCAGGCCAATGTCGCCATTCGGTTTCTCTCCACCCTTCATTCCCTACTCTTCACTCATGGCTAAAACGACCTTAGCTGTCGATCACCTTCTCCAAACAACGTACCATACTAAGTTTAAAACTCATGCGCGAAAGCCAAAACCATTATATCTAGAATAGGGTAGTTTCCTTCATCAAAGGATACGAAAGGCATTGATTGCGATTCATTACCCACCATTAGTGTATTCATAATATACAAATTATTTGGCTTTAGAAATCCCAGTTTAGACGAATGTTAATGGTCAATTTTAACCGCATTTGAAAAAGGCCATATTGCCGCCCATGCGATATGCCACTACACGTGACGTCACAGGGACCTGGTTTCTATACGAGTTGATAGGAGTTTTACATCGTCTGAGATTACCAATGCATGCATGAGGCACATAGCTCATGGAAACATCTCTTAATAATCACCTATTAAAACAGCCTATGGTCGGAAAGTTTCCTTCATTTGATAAGGTATTAATAAGCCAAGCGCTACCTGCTAGCAGCCTGCATCGCAGCGGCGCACTTGTCCTAGCCCCAAGGTTACCTCACTTTGCGGCAGCGGGAACCAGAATGACGTCACACGGGCTTTTCCCAGCATCCATACTTACCCGTCGCGTTTTCGCGCGCTTGAAATTTTTCACTTTTCATTTAATCGTGAAACATAAATATCGTCATTTAAAAATCAAAAAGTGTGAAATGCGTACTCCAGGAGTAATAATCTTTCAATTTAGGCAGTAAAAAAATAATAGGAAAACACACTGTTACACCGGGAAGGATGGGTGTGATTGATTGTCGATCATGAGGTTTCAGCGTGCCTCGAATGGATGGAAAGGGTGCTTTAAAATGAGCAAGCATAGACAACCGGTGGAGCCAACATCCCCATGTATCATGCAGGGTAGCTCTATCGTGTGAAGGCCTCCAAATGCCATGCCACCAACTTTCTGTCCGTTATGTTCCTAGAAAATCCATGAAAGTGTTTTTTGTGTCAAATGAGAAAGGTTCATTTGCATCTATAGTCTACCACACAAGTCGCCTCAATAGGCGTGTGGCGGGGATGTTAGGACGTCAGTCGTTAAAAAAATGGACATGCTTTATCTAAGGTCCTAGAATTTGTTGAAGTCCTTCGTTGCTCGGGGGAAAAAGGAATTCCCATACTTAATCGTTCGGTAAAATATGCCTTTTAATTTATCCTTTCTGTTGGACTTGGAAATATATTGGGATTATTATTCTATTACATTAGAATTCTCCGTGTCGCTCGAAAATATATCCATTATCAATTGCTCAAGCAGCCTAAGCCTAGCGTTTAGCCTCCGAGTCTCTAGCGGCTCCCAGCCTAATTCGTTCAACATCTTCGTAACGCCTTATGAGCGCCCGAAAAGTTTTTTTTTAGGCTACGGTGGGATCTCGACTTAACTATTCCCAGGTCTCCTCTTATAACACCGCACTTTTTCTGTAGTTTTTATTGTCCAACGAGCATTTTCCATTCGTAAAACCATTTCGTTCTGTCAATAGTTTGCGATTCCGATGCGCAGAAAATCAAGTTATAATTATTCACGTTCATTTATGCATAGCACGTGGTTTTTACGACTCGCTCTTTCTCCGCAAATCAGCACAACAACAAACAGAGTGATTGAATTGGGTATTACCGATTGCACAACTTTTTTACGCAATACTCACCCACTTCCCCTTAACGAAAGTATTTCATCAGAATGCACCCTATCACTGAGAATAAACATGTCGATGTGTGCAATTAATGAATTCAGTAGTCTGTTTATCTTCCACGAGTGGTTAATTAATAGTCCATTAGATATAAGAGTGCGGATGAATTTACATAAGTCTCCTTCTTCCGCTATATTGCCTTCAATATTCTTCCTCCATTAATGTACCAAAGAGTTCACGAGATAATTTGTCATTTAACCACGCTTGAATTTACTGAAGTGTGTCGTCTGTCATATGAACTACTAATCTTTTAGTCGACCCTGTTCTGAAGGAGTGAGCAAAGGTAACTGCTCTCATTCTCTCATGACACTGCATTTGTTATCATTTCAATTTTCAAATTGATTTGCAGCTGGCATGGAGAAGTTTGGGAATGTAATGAGTTGAACGACAACTAGCCGAGGGTTGGTGGGATGGATAGAGTGTTTACTTCCTAACCCGTGTGCCCGGGTTCATATCCCGGCGTCGGTCAATTTTCACATAATGCTAAATCTCTGCTTGAGTGAATTAATGAGGGCCCTTCAAGTGCTTGAAAAACTCCGTACGTCAGATAGGACGTTAAGCCATGGTCTCCCTTAGCGCCTTTCTTTTACAGTAGGCTAGTGCCGACGCCGGGTTTCTCTCCGCCCTTTCTTCCACACCCTTCCCTCACGGCGCCAAAGGCCTTAGCTGTCGGTTGCCTCCTCCAAATGCCATGCCATAGTATGTTATCCAGCCGAAGTTTCTTTTTGGTAGTCGCGGTAGTCGGGAAGAGCAGAGTAGCGAATGTTCGCAGGCCACTCATTCCTTTATGAATCTTCTCTCGGGGTGTGGGAAATGAAACATGCGTTAAAAATAGGAAAATTAAGTATCATCAGTTTCTCTTGGCGGTGTTACTGTGGTTTTCTCATGCAACTCGATTCTCGTGAGTTATCCTGTGATTTTATTGATGAAATAGGGAACGATGAGTATCTGGACAGCATCAATATCTCTTTTGCGCAAATTTTCTTCGAAGCACCTTGATATTTAATGGTCCGAAGACAGAACAAGCTGCTCCATTCCTTTTCCCAATTCTATGATTTTGAATTGCGGAAGCCATTTCGCAGATGCATATTAAAAACAGAATTTTCCCCAATATTATTTTTTTACTTTAGTGCGTAAAATTTACGCAAAAATTACAAGTAGAACAATGCTAACCCCAAGAGAGCTTAGCTAATATTGTACTGACCTTTTGAGCACGATTATGACGATTTAGTTTCCAGAAGAACGCTGAAAGATCAGGTTGGCTAGAGTCTTTGCTTGACACCCCACGGACAATCGCAGGTAGAGGCCGCAAGGCATAAAAGTTTTGGGGGGGGGGGAAGGTGAAGCCAGCGAACCTTTCCCCCTGCCTTGCCTTTGATCCACTTACTACTCATTGTGCTCAAAAATTCTCCTTTTGGTAGAAAGATACATCAAGGAAAATTGCCCCGGTTTGAAACATTTGAAAACATGCGTTGCTTCCTTTTATTTTTGACGTTTCGGGTGGTGGTGAAATATAGCTACATCAGCTCTGAGCGAAGGATGCGGAATGGAAGATGCCACGGCCTTCCCGAGGACGAACTCTGATTCCCGAAGAGAATCAAGGATTGTGGTGTCAGTCAAAGCGAGAGCAGGAAATACACTAAAGAGGTATCATTAGGAAAGATTTATGAGCGGCGATCCATATCACGTGGAGCGCCCCCGGGCGAATCCAGTCGAGATGTGTTTTATTATTTTTTCCATTAGCAGCCTTTCGGTTACTTAAGGCTGCGCTCGTAAGATTTTCATCCGAAGGGCACTTTTTTTGACCGATGGCGCGAAAAAAGCGAGCGAAGACTGTCCAGGGCCCTGGCGAGAGACGAAACCTCTTTAAACATCCGGGATATCGCAATTTGTATCCCAAATGGAATTGACACCGCGCAAAAATTGCGCTCTCGCTTCTTTTTTCTGTTCCCATCCTTGAGATGAAAAGTAATTCATGCAAGGCCGCGATATTTCATTCTAATTACTCCTTCCCGACGAACAAAATTGATTTTTTAGAACCAGTTATTGGCACAATTCATCATCCTGTATTGCAATGCAGGCGTGGTTCAATTGAGAATACGGAATGATCTCTTTTTAAAACTTGCTGCTTTGGATTTGTTAAATTGATAGTTAGGATTTCTAATTTATCAGTTTTTAGAATTAGTAAAAAATATTGCTGTAATAGCCGTATTTATAGTCCATTTCTGGAAGCCTTCCAACAATAGAATGCTTCCAGAAGTCTTTCGAGGACAAATGGCGTACCTATAGACACATAGCAACCATTTGAAAGGCTTCTAAAGACACAAACAGCTGAATAAGGATTCACGCATACCCTGCGGCTTGAAGCGGAGAAGGCAGTAACAGCATGGTTTCAATATGCAGAGGGCTTTCTGTCCAAGTATTCCAAATCCTTTTAATAGTTTAAAAAAAATTCCTGTTTCTTTCCTTTGGCTGCAATTTATATCCGTTGATGAAATCAGTGACCACGCAATTTAAAAATACCTTCTTATTGCTCTCTTGTACTTGTCTACTGTCTGTAAAAAAAGATACTAGAGTTTGAGGAGCTCTAGCGTCTAAACAAAGCAATCAATTTCAATGCAACAAAAATCATACGAAAGAGAATTTGTTTCTACGTTGTATCATGTACTTTAAAAAATCTTTGGCTCAATAGTATTTCCTGCACTTAATTTTTTCTCAAAAAAGTACCCATTTTTTGCGCGTAAAATCAAGTTGCCCAACTTTGAGCGCTTGGAATTCCCGTAGTTTTCGTCTCTATAACATGCAATTTTTGTATAAAGAAGCCACATCCATTAATTGCAGTTTGCTGAAAACAAATTGTTTATACCATTAAAATTAATGGAGTTTTTGTAAACAACGCAAACCTCTGCTAACTTGTAGGTTCTTATTCTCTAAACAAAGGTTTGTAAATACCGATGTCAAGAGGTCTTCTGGAAGCCTTCCATGGAAATGACTATAAAGTCGGCCCTAAATAAGGTTTATGCCATAGTTTAATTAACTGCAATTTATCAGTCCTTTGAATATGCATTGGGCACTTGAGTTTTTAAATGTTTGTTTTAACCTGTGGATTGGAGTGCTGTGTTCACGATTGCGAGTACTTCGTGGAATTATATGCGTAGTGCGTGGCTGGGTCACCTTGCTACTCGGAGCGTGCAGAACAACTCGTGGTGAAAGATGACATCATGGCAGCTTTATCGGGTGAGGATTTGCGGTGCGGTTGATGGGTGTGGGCTAGATATGAGAGTGTGAAGCTAAACGAAATGAATTATTTCCATGAGTGTCTTCTTTCAGAAGTCAGTTGCCTGATAGGTTTAAAGTAATAGCTTCGCGTGTAAACCAAGCATACTTGTCAGAATCACATGAAGTATGGATGATTAGTTTCCGGGTTTATTCCGCGTCGACCTATTTTTGGCGGACGACAGTTTCGGGCGCGTTGCAGCTCCCATCTTTGGGTATTCTTTCGAGCTTGAACGCGCCCGAAACTGTCGTTCACGAAAAATGAGTCGACGCGTAATAAACCCGGAAACTAATCATCAATTTAATCACCACAGAAGCCTCCGTAATAATTTCACATGAAGTATCGTTTTAATCATTAACGAGGGGAACGTATTCAAACTTTTTGTTTCGGCGACAATATCAGCGATGGAAAAAGTCGAATTATTTGAGGATTTCCATTGGATTAGACTTGGTGAAATCTTCTCGAGTGTCACGTGGGTTCTTTCAGGTGGATCAAATGTTTGAGCAGCCAGATATTTGAGAAAAAGATAGGCCCGAATCGGGTGAATAAAGGAAAGAGATATCTCTTCCATCGGATGGGACGTTGTGCCGTGGTCCCTTAGGTGCTTTTGATTAAGAGCAGCCTGATGAAGACGCCGGTGTTTCTCTCCACCTTTTCTTTCTTACTCTTCCCACACGGCGCAAATGCTCCTAGATGTCGATCAGTCGCCCCCCCCCAAACATCATAACTGGAATATCTCGACAGAAAGGTACAGTGGAGGTAGATATATGAAGTACCTACTTCAGGATATTTGGAGACAAAATTCTATCTTCCACATCTAATTGTTATTTACACACGAAAATGAAGGCAATGAAGATGTTAAGCACTGCACCTGGATAAACACTAAAATAAACGTATCACAATCTCTACTATAGGGGGCGGGGCACGTTGCGCACCAGGAAGTTGGGTTGGTCTTCGAAAGGTCTTTAGATCAAATTTCAGTGAAGTTTTTGATCACCCTTTAACGATTATATTTTTAATGCGAGGTGGCATAGAGAATAGAACTGATCCTTTACCCTGGATGGCTGTGGATTACTTAGATGTGAGCTCTGACCTCACCTATCCAAACTGACTCGGGTTTTAGCTTTTAGCGAGAGAGTACATTATATTACATATTGCCAAAAACCAAATTAGTTAAACTATTCGCTTTTCTGTAAAAATCCAAGTAAACACATTTCAGCTGGCAAAAGTCATTAGAACATTGGAAATCGGATTGATAGACATATGGTTTTGAATTTCTGCTATCTGATTCATTATGCTGTCATCAATGAACTTCACGACAATGTCAAGTCACTTCGAGCTACCTCCACAGGAAACCGAGTGCTATAAGACGAGAATATAGGTGACAATTGCGGAGAATTGGTTTCCGAATGTGAGAAAAAAGACTGGACCTTACGTAAGCTTCCTTGTGAGAGAGAGAGAGAAACAAATTGATTGCATTGATTGAATAGAGCAAATAGGACGCATCCCCGCGTTAGAAAGGGGCTGGAAGAACTCTGATTCTGAACCAAGGTATCTTACGGACATGTTTTTACACCAACCATCATCTCGTGTTATTAACTCAAAGGGTGCACCAACATACCAGCATTGTCCCTCACGTAGAAACGCCAAATATAATTACTCCTTCTGATTCAAATCACTCAATCGTGGAATTCCGTTTCTGCAAACCTAAGGCGGAGTTACGAAAAACAGATATTCAAATCGACAGGATGTACTTTCCTACTTTATAACAATTTCATCTTGTAATATAACTTTAAGAATTGCTCGTATCCGTGATGTTGCTACTTATTTTCCCGTTCTTTCAAGTTTATTTTCCGCCTATTCCTTCCCATACATTGAGTACTAAGTCTTGGATACATATTAGTATATATGCATATTTAAAAAATTATTTTCAGCCACTGGGTGTTGTTTCAGTATTTAAAATAAGCTCTTCCCTAAATTTTATCAATGATTTTTTTCTTGGTTGTAAATTTATTTATATTTTTTATTTTATTCTAAAACCACCGGATACAGCTCTCATTGGCCATTTTACACCGAGGTGTTCAACGTATGTAACAGTAAACGTACACAAACAACCATGCCCTGGACCGGGGTAACCTACCCAGGCGGGACTCGAGCCCGCGACCTCTTGTTTGGCAGGCGAAGACGTTACCCCGCCGCCACCGAGGCCGGCGATAAATGGATTTCTTTTAATTTTCCTGGATTTTTTAAATGATGAATAACGTCTCTGAGTATAGCTCTAACCTGTACTCATAATATCTTGATTATTTATACTCACTTCAACATCTTTGTTCGTATTTATTTAAATATGAATTCCACTGTTATCAGATTCGTAATTCTTGGTGTTCTTTGGAGAAGTTCCCAGAGCTAATAAATATTATACTACAATAAAAAGAATTATAGAAGTGAATTCAGGTCTCTAGGATGCGTGGTGGTGAATGCATGTTTCCGTTGATTTATATTTTAATTGAGTTTCTAGCACGATAACGCTACGTGTTAGATGATAAATCGAGATTTTGGGTCCGCCGACCACCCATACTGGAGCGTTGAAAATCTCCCTTACTTCTTCACTTCGAGGTGCCTACGCTGAAAATCTGCGCCCCATAAAATCACATCGACCCTTTCTGTAATAGCTCTAGACGCAACGGTTTTCAGATATTTTCGTGATTGTATCTTGATCTCGATTCTAATATTTCCAAGTTTATGTTTGTGATACCAGGAGGGTCGGGTTGGTGAGGTGGCTAGCAGAATATGTAGTAGTTTCACACTCCGTGGGCCCAGGTTCAAATCCCGATGGTGGCAGAGATTTTATAGAGGTGCTTCCTTAGCACTTACTTGATTGTTGGTTGGAGAATACTGCAAGTGAAGTACTCTCCAAACATGAAGAAAAACATCAGTACATACAGGGAACCCGCATTACTCCTAATTACCACCGATTCAGATTTCTGGTTAAGTGCCTCTATGACAGCATTTTTCGCAGTTATGCGGAATGACGCTGATAAGGAATAGTATAATTAGTGCTTATTTCAGCAAAACCTTTAAAGCACCTTTGGACTTTCAGCCGGTTTTAATGAGGGAAGTCAAGTCAATTGCAATTGGCGTAAGATTGAGAGCGTTCTTTTTCTTTTTGTGGCATTTTTTTATTAAAACTTTATTTAAATGCAGCTGTCGCGACTATATTTGTCTGTCTGTCGACTCGACATCGTGACTGCATCGTAATAACCACTCGGCATCGACTGTTGCGACGTAGCTGTTCTATCCTGTTTTACTCTGCAATTATTATCTATTATTATTTAAGTATCCTTCGTATTTTAGTAGATTTCTATTGCGCATTTTGCCAATCTAGCTGTGCCTTCTTTAGCTTCACAAACTGGGAATCTGGAGCCTTCAACGCCTGCAAAACAATCGAATGCTGAGCGTTGTGTCTGCGGTATAATTGCCTGAGCAAAATAAATTCTCTACTAACTAGCGCCAGTCTATCATTGTTTTCGGCTGGCCGTTTAGCATGAAATTGGCATAGGGGAGGGCTTCGGTGATGTGCGAGTTGCCTACATTGGCAATGGTTCGTCAATAGGGTGGTCTCCTATTTATTTTATTGCCTAAATCGAAAGATTATTACTCCTGGCGTACGCATTGCACGCTTTTAGATTTTTAAATGACGATATCTATTTTTCGCGATTAAATGAAAAGTGAAAATTTTCAAGCGCGCGAAAACGCGACGGGTAAGTATGAATGCTGGGAAAACTCCGAGTGACGTCGTTCTGGTTCCCGCTACCGCGAAGTGAGGTGACCTTGGGGCTTGGACATGTGCACCGCTGTGATGCAGGCTGCTAGTAGGTAGTAGAGTACCCTGCTAGCATGTAGCGCTTGGCTTAAATAAGGATTATTAATACCTTATCAAACGAAGGAAACTTTCCGACCATAGGCAGTTTTAATAGGTTTTAATAGATTATTAAGAGATGTTTCCCTGAGCTCTGTGCCACATGCATGCATTGGTAATCTCAGACGATGTAAAACTCCTTTGTACTCGTATAGAAACTAGGTCCCTGTGACGTCACGTGGAGTGGCATCGCATGGGCGCCAATCTGGCCCTTTGCAGATGAGGTTAGAATTGACCATGAACATTCGTCTAAACTGGGATTTCTAAAACCAAAAAATTTGTATATTATGAATACACTAATGGTGGGTAACGAATCGCAATGAATGACTTTCGTTTTCTTTGATGAGGGAAACTACCCTATTCCCGCATATCGTAAAACCATAAATTAAGTCATTCATTTAGTTTGCATAGTGATTAAATTCATATTCATTACTTGTTTTCACCGAAATTGCCGTAGTTATTACGGTTCGGCTTCTGTGGACGTTTCTTTCCGAAATCCACCTGATCTTGTGCGTTACGACTGCAGATTTCAGATTCAGAATTTCAGATCTGTGACCCTGATTTCAGTCCACAACTTTCAGCAGTGAAGCCAAAGGATAATTGCCCTGTGCTAGTCGTCTCGCAGTAGTGTAGCTAGGAATTTCGTTCGGGGGGGGGGTGGAGGGGGGGGTTAGGGGGGGGGGCTAGGGGGGGGGGGGGTCCAAAACCAGGGGGAAAATAAAAAAAGGGTACTGAGTAATGGGTTTTAAACTTATTTTAACACTTTTCATATTGAAAAACTTCATTCGTTAAAGAAATATTTTGTAAATTCATGATTTTTCAATATTTTGTTTTCTTTTATGAAGGAAAATAGGTTTATTTTTATATTTCGGTGGGGGGGGGGGGGGGTCCGGACCCTCCCTGGCCTCGCCCCTGTCGTGTGGTAGTGGGATGTATCGTGAGTAGGCGCCACATAGGGAAAAAAAGTTCGGGAAGTGTTGAGCCACCGAATTTCAGTACATGGCTACGTCTCCAGTTAAAAATTTAACTCCAACTGAGCATCGCATTCATCCTATTATTGTCTTTGTAAAGAAATACAGAATTATGAATTGGGAATCAATATATTATTAATGTAATAAAATGTACCACCATCCAAAAGTTTTGATCCCATGGTGGTACATAATTTTATGTGCAAAAACTCACCCTAATCACATAATTTTTGAATAGCTCAAGTTGCTTATCTTTTGACAAAAAGTGTGCATGTTGTTGCAAAGTGTGCAATCTAGTTATACTTAAATTCATGCAATCGTGTCAATTAAAGCTTTCTCGCGCGTCGAGTACACTTTCGCGTAATGGTATCGCATTATGCATCGCGACACTACGACTATAGATCGCCAAAAATGGCACATGAGAAAATTATTGTAATCTCATTAACTTTAACACCTTGACTATATTGTGTTCTCAGAAACAGAAAATCTAGCAATACGAAAGAAAACGAATTTAAAAAATGCACTCTTTGTGTAGAGAAACCTATATCAATTTAGGTTAACCCTTAGAATTAAAAATCTTTCTATGACGCATTTCTCCGTGCTATTTAATTAATGTTACTCAGTTGAGAATGCATTACACATTTATAGATACATTAAACGTAAATGCATAGAAATGATTTTACTGTGATATTACAGACATCTGGGGGTTATTATTTTTGGTTATCATGCACGATAAAGAATATAATACGACTCAATACGCGCAGAAAAAATGTTATGATGTTTCAATACGTTTATTCATTAGGTGCGTTATAAATGATCAGAAAGTTTGGTTAATGTAGATTAGAATTCCTCGGGCGAGTGATTGTTGCTAAGGAAATAAATATACGAAAAATCGCTTTTAAAAGTGATGTCATCGAAGGAAGGGTGGTTAATAGCTCGGATATTAGAATATTATTATATAATCTCCTTGACAACGAGATTTGAATGGGTTACAGACGTGCGCTTAGAGCTCGTCAATTTATGCGGAGGCAAGGGAAAGCCGCTACGGGGGCTAGCGCATCGATATTGAAATGACTCCTGTATGTGTATTCATTCTATTTGTCATAAATCCACGATTCTGCCTTATTTGCGGTACATATATGGGCGCGACTGTCGCAATCATGACGAATGAAGCAATTAGAGGCATTGTCATTGCTATGAGTTTTTTCAGGAATGTCTTAATTTCACCGATAATGCCGACATTCAATACTAGTTGACAGCATGTCGTTTCAGATATTCCTAATGATTTATTTATTTGTTTAGGTGGAACTTGTTTTTTGTCATGATAATTTTATTGAATGCAGATTCCTAAACCGTTAGAAATATTGAAAGACCGCTGTGATTGAGAAAATTCGTTTCTTGGGTAAAGCTTAGGATCATATGTTGAACCTTCCTCGTCCCTTGTCAACTAGGACTCTACGCAATGTAACTAACATGTACTCCAATTCTATTAAGCTATGCTACTCATGCTATTGAGAATATCTCATGAGATTTAGTAATGACATTTTTGTTAAGTATTGTGGGATATGGGATAAGTATTGTGGTAGATTGTAAATGTATAGTCTCAATGTAACAAATAATTCCGTCTATACATACCGGCTACCATATGAAAAAAGTTTTTGCTGTAACTGCCTCTTATCTACTTAATGGTATGCCTCCATTATTGATGTTAGCAAGGAGTTCAAAATATTTTTATTATGTTTCTGATACTCCTTGAATGTAAATCCTCACTATTCAGGTGGCATATGTCGAATCAGAATTGATCAACATTTTTCCATTGCTAAGGCAACCATGAAGTGCACACCCCTGCCAGTGCCTTCCATTGACTTATGAATAATATCTGCCTCACCAATGCCGATAATTTCTCCCCCATAGAGGAATATCATTCCCCTCTAGGGGGAAGGAAGATCTCCTGATGCTTATCTCTCAGTCCGTTGTTGCATGAAGAACGACTGCCACTGAACTGATTTCTTGTTATTTTTAATCTAGGCTTCGGAGAGTCTGTGCCCAATTGACTTAATGAATCGCAGTTTTTTGAGAGTAGCAGGCTTAATCTCATTCACCATAGTTTCTGTAGCTCATGACAAAAATGACAATGTTATCAGCTGTAAGTTTCTGAATTGATTCTCCCAGAAAACTGTAGTTTCATATGCTTTCGTTGGGGTAAACATTCTTTTCTAAGGGGAATTCTAAGGGAAATAATAAACGATTTTAATTTTTCCTGGTGAATACTATTGATTAATTCTCCTCAAATTCTCAGCCAGGTTAATTCCTTCATATAAGCTGACGTTTCGAGAAAGAATTAACCTGGCTGGGAACCCGAGAAGAATTCATCAATTCTAAGGGGAGGTAAAATTTTGACTGTGTTGCTATGTAATCCATTCAGAGGTAGTTCATGGTTAAATGAGGGTAGGTCGCAGTCTACCAGGGCGTCTTAAGGGGTGTACGATAACTTTAAGTAGGAAAGGGCCTAGGCATTCAAAAGTTGTGCACTTTCTGCATGATGCCTCTAGTGGTAATAGGGCAGGCTAATTTCCCTGTTTGCACACATCCTGAGCACCAGGCATGTAGCCAAGGTGGAGTCTTCAGCCGCCGCAAATTTTTTTATGGTGACTGCCTGTGATACATCTGCTGAGGAGATGACAAGCCCAGGAGTACCTCTCCTCTGACCAAGAATTTTACAGCCTTATTTCAGCCTCAATACAAACAATGTCTGTTGAATGTGGCTTGGTTTGAATTTGAAACGACAAATATTTTTAGGAATATCCTCAGAATTTTCTATCAGGGGCTGCATTCAGAAAATCTGTAATTAATTTATATGAGTGTATATTTATTTATAGAACATGGCACAACAACTTTTTTGTCTAAACTGATAACGATTAGTGAATGGTGTGAGGGTGCTAAATTTTAAAATAAAAAAAAGCATGGATTTCGGGACGAAATACTTATGGAGACCAAGCCCTTAATAACTGCAGCTGTTTTATTTTGTTTGCTTTTTTATTAACAAAAGATGCATGATATCCTTCAGATAGCATATACACAGTGTGTAATTTCAACTACCGCATCTAAAAACTAGTCGAAGGATGTATTATATAATATATTATATGTTACATATATTGCAGTGGTGAGGGAATGGGGATGGAGGGAGTGAGGAGAGGATATGAGGGGGCAGTGGCACAGCGAGGGGGGAGTTTTGGGGGATAAACCCCCCCCCCCACAGAGCTCAGAGAAATTATTAAATTTAATTCGTTTTACATAATGGATTAGTATTACTTATAGAATAGTGTTAGGATTAATCAAATATCCCCCAGAAAGCCGTAAAACTCATCATTTGAACCATTAATCTTAAAAAAAATTCTGGAGGAGAGCCCCCGCAACTCCCATGCACCTTGCCTGGTATGCAATACCCCCACACCCCAAAGTATTACTTGCGCCTAAAACCCCGCCCGCCCTAGCCTTAATTTTTGGCTGTGCCCCTGTGAGGGGGGGGGGGACAAACTAATCTTTACCCCCCTGACAAAACTCTTAGTTTTAGCCCTAGTACTCAATTGTATCTTCTTTACTGGCATATCAATGTTACATAGCTTTAAGCATTCATTGACCTACATTAATGCATATGCACTAAATTCTTATGGCACATTTTATGCACCCACTGTGTGTGATGTTAAAGGTATCGCCTGTACGCACATTACATTCCTTACGTCATGCTAGCATGATTTTTGTGAACTTGTGAATTGAAAATTTGTTTTTAAGATTTTTGTTCATGATTATTATTTTGTTCTCATTTGCTTTTTATTGAATGAAAGCTTTCTAGTTTGACTGTATTTATATTACTTTTCGGGTTTCATAGATTTTAATACTCAAACTTGAGACAATGGTTGGTGGAGTGTGGGGAAGGTAATACATACTACTTATCTTGCACCCAGCTGTATCACTAATATCTATTTCAATTTTGTGATTTTCCTCTGTCTTGCATTCTAACTAAGTAGCAGTTGCTCTGTTTGGCACCTTAAAACGACGATTTAAATGGTGCTGTGATCATTGAACCAAGAGGAGGTTGATAGTAATTCATTTTTCGGAAAAGATAATGTTTGTTCTTACTAATTTATGAGAAATGAAGCATCTTAAAGTTTACCTTAATTTTAAATGCTGTATCCTCTCTCCCTGATTCAGAAAAAATTGTATGGTGTTCCTACTGAAAGGCATTACTGCTTGTAAGATATTAGTCCTATCTCTTTGCATAGTGCCTATGCAGTTTTACCCGAGTAAATTTGATCTTTATAGCTAAACCTTAGAGACATAATTTCTTAGAATACGGTAGTTTCCTTCATCAAAGAAAACGAAAGGCATTGATTGCGATTCGTTACCCACCATTTGTGTATTCATAATATACAAAGTATTTGGTTTTAGAAATCCCAGTTTAGACGAATGTCCATGGGCAATTTTAACCTCATTTGAAAAAGGCCACTGTGGTCAATTTCAACCTCATTTGAAAAAGGCCACGTGATGCCACTCCACGTGACATCACAGGTACCTAGTTTCTGTACGAGTAGATAGGAGTTTTACATCGTCTTAGATTACCAATGCATGCTATGAGGCACGGAGCTCAGGGAAACATCTCTTAATAATCACCTGTTAAAACTGCCTAAGGTGGGAAAGTTTCCTTTGTTTGATAAGGTATTAATAATCCTTATTTAAGGCAAGCGCTACCTGCTAGTAGGGTACTCTGCTACCTGCTAGCATCCTGTGTCATATCAGCGCTTAAAGCCTTGCCCCAAGGTGACCTCACACGGCGGCAGCAGGAACCAGAACAACATCACATAGGGTTTTCCCAGCATTCATACTTAGCAGTTGCATTTTCGTGGGCTTGAAAATTTTCACTTTTCATTTAATCGCGAAAAATAGATATCGTCATTTAAAAATCTAAAAACGTGAAATGCGTACTCCAGGGGTAGTAATAATCTTACGAATTAGGCAATAAAATAAGAAAAGGAATAATAATAATAATAATAATTTATTAATTTGCCAGACGACAAGTATTGTACATACATTGTATATGGCACGTCATGAATACAAAATCAAGTTATATACAAAATGGCAGTTTAAATACAAAGGCAGTTATAAAGATAAATATTCATCAACTGAGTAGAAACAATTGGATAATAAAAAGTTTTTACACTTCGTTTTGAAGGTCGACAAACTCATGGGAGCTTTTAGGTTCTTCGGAAGCTTGTTATAAAGCCTTAGAGTCATTGTTTTAAAGCCACAGATAGCTTTCTTAGTACGTACAAATGGGATATGCAAGTCTCCCTGCTGCCTAGTACCCTGGTTATGAATATCCGAGTTTAGCGCAAAGTCCTTAAAGTTTGACTTGGCATATAATAAAACAGAAAGTATGTAGACACAGGGAATGGGTAGCACGCGGAGACATTTAAACAAAGGGCGACATGGGGTTCTACATGGTTTGTTTGCAATCAAACGTATAGCTCTTTTTTGGATTTTAAAAATGGTCACTGCATGGGGTGAAGAGCCCCAGTGTAGAATGGTGTATAGTAAATGGGGGTAGAATTCCCCATAGTAAATAATTAGAAGAACATCAATGGATACAGTGGAACTAATTGATCTGATTAGGAAGTTAGGAAACACTTAGAGCTAAGATGACCAGCTAGATTAGAGACAAGTTTTTCCCAGGAAAGATGCGCATCGATATTCATTCCCAGAAACATGGTGTCGTCAACCTGTGGAATACATGTTCCATTTAGGTCAACATTAAGCAAACTAGGGGTTTTGTTGAAATTAGAGAAGTAAATAAGTTGGGATTTTGTGACATTGAGATTAAGACAATTCAATTTACACCAAGTAAGAACCTGATCGGAGACAAAGTTGGCTGCTGTATGTAACCCTTTGACAGTTGAGGACGTTATAATAAAATTGTCATCATCAGCATATAATACTGGATGAATACCAGTTGCAGAGGATACAAAGTTGGTGAGGTCATTTATGTATAATAAAAATAGAATTGGGCCAAGAATAGATCCTTGAGGAACACCTTGGGTCAGAAATTTCGGAAGAGAATTGAACTTATGACCATTCGACACCACTGAGACAATTTGAGATCTATTGGAGAGGTATGATTCTACCCAGTGAAAGGGAATACCTCTTATGCCAAAAGAGGGTAACTTATTCAGCAAGATACGGTGGTTGACACTGTCGAAAGCCTTGGAGAAGTCATAAAATATGCCAAGTACTTCCGTTTTGCGGTCTAGTGCTGTTAAAATTTTGTCGACTACCTGGGCAATAGCATGACTGGTAGATCTGTACTTACGGAAGCCATATTGAAAAGGTGATAGGAAGTTGTTTGACTCTAAATAAGAGGTCAGTCTTCTATAAAAAGTTAATTCAAAAACCTTGCCAAACTGATTTATAAGTGAAATGGGTCGATAGGAGCTGAAATAATGGATAGAGCCCTTCTTCTTATAGAGTGGTATTACTTTAGACTCCTTTAGAGAATCAGGAAATGCTCCTTGTTGTAATGAGGCATTAACAAGGAAAAGAAGAGGTGATTTAATATAATCATAAGACAGGCGTATTAAGTGATATGGTATTTCGTCAGTACCTGCACAAAATTTAGAGCAAGACTTGCGGATAATAGAGGTTAACTCAGTTTCAGAGCAGGGGTAAAGGAATAATGAAGCTGTTGAACAGTTGGGTTGGTGAGATGGACGTCCAGGGGTGGGAGTTGAACCATTGGGTTGCGAGAAATGATCGTTAAATGCTGCAGCTAATTTCGATGGATCATTAATTATATTACCAGATTCATCTTTTAACTGGAGGTGGGTGGGTTTCTGCTTCATTTTAGAACTATTTATAATTTTCCAGATGACTTTGGACTTATTATCAGCAGAAGAAATTCGTTGGTCGTTAAAGTTATGTTTAGCCTCTGAGATCATTTTTCTGTATTGTTTTTTTAGCTCAATGTACTGAGATTTGAGTTCAGGGTTGTTGGATTTTTTGCAGGTGTATGCAGTGTCTCTAAGGAGGCGAGAGAAATAACGAATTTCATTGGTGATCCAAGGATTACAAGGAGTGGGTTTAATTTTCCTTCTAGTTACAGGGAAGGAGAAATCAAAGAAAGCTAAGAATTTTTTGTAGAAGCAATCAAAGCTGGAGTTGAGATCATTAAAAGAGTATACATCAGTCCACGTCTCAGTTTCAAGTAATCTGATGAAATTAGCCGTATTTGAGGCTGACCAAGAGCGACCTATGCGATATTCAACCCGCGGAGTAGATGGCACTGAAAAATTAGCAACAAGAGGGTAGTGGTCTGAAAGGTCAGACCTGAGAATCTTGGACACAACTAAAGTGGAGTCCAAATTGGTAACTATATTATCTAATAAAGAAGAGGTATGGTCTGTTACACGGGTGGGTTGATCAATGAGAGGGAAAAGATTATAAGACTAAAGAAGGCAGAGCAAGTCTGTCCGATCCTTAGAGACAGTAGAAAGATCCACATTAAAATCACCAGTGATGATTATTAATTGATCAGGCCTGGAACAAAGTATTTGCTCCAGTAAGGAGTAAAGTTTTTCCAAAAAAAGTTGAAAACATCCTATAGGAGACCTATACACAGATAAAATACAAATGGACTGATAACCCAAGACGACATTAACCGAGGAGAATTCAAACACACGTTCCATCAACAGGTGACTAACAGAGAGATTAGAAGAGGATGTTTCAAGTCCCTCTTTTATTCCACCACCCTATTCAGTTTTTCAAATTATTGCTGTGAGAAATAAATCCTCTTGATCAGGGTCGCAGCCAGGAATTAAGACTAGTGGGGGTTTTAGGCGCAACTAATACTGGGGGGCATGAGGGTATGGAATACCCAGCAGGGTGAGGTGTGGGTGCCCTTCCCCAGAAAAATTTTAAAATATGTAAATCATTCAAAGTGGTGAGATTTACGGCTTTCTGAGGGATATTTTATTTACCCTTATGCTTGTCTTCAGGTAATATTAATCCAGTCAAGTCTAATAGATCAAAGTGAAAAATATATCTGAGCTCTGGGGGGGTTTATCCCCTAAAACCCCCCTTGCTGCGCCACTGATCTGGATGGTTAGTTGAACTGCAGATGCTTGGCTGTCTGGTCAATGCAAAGATCACTACACTATCCCGGTTCTTTGACTCCCATAGCTTTTTCACCATCATTCATATGGTTCTAGATAACTGTCTGTGGTTTGATTCCTAGCCCAGCAGGATGGCAATACATGTAAATTTCACCGCCGATCATGCACCCTGTCGATTTCTGTAACAATAAAGTCTGTTCATTGTCTGTCAGTTGGCTGTTCGCTCCCTGTTCCCTGACCAAGAGAGAACAGGCAGGCGACTGTTCGTAGAATGTAAATTGGAACGCCTTGTCTGTTCCTTGTCTGTGAGAAAAGGGTTACTTGTCTGTTCCCTCCCTGTTAAGAAAGCGGCATTCTCTGTTCCTTACCTGTTGGACCACAGACAATGAACAGGCAGGGGACTGTGCGCTGTCAGTTCATTGCCTGTTTTCTTCGGCTGTTAGTTCCCTGTACCTTGACCAAGAGAGAACAGGCAGGCGACTGTTCGTAGAATGTAAATTGGAACGCCTTGTCTGTTCCTTGTCTGTGAGAAGACTGTTATTTGTCTGTTCTCTCCCTATGCGCATACTTTGTTCCTTAACTGTTCACTGTTGCTAAGTTGGGCATAATAGACAAGAGATAATTTATGTTAAAATAGAATTAAAAGTTGAAATTCATTTGAATGATTGTAAGAAAAACTTTTATTGTGCTTTTCCACATATTCCATTATAGTTATAAACATCTTGAATAGTTGTAGAAAAGCAAGCTTTGTCATCATTAACAGAACAACCACTACACCAACAAAATATTTCACATGCCTTCATCAAAGAAATATGTACTTCCTTAAATTAATACAACTCGGATTCTGCACTATGTCAACATAATACGTGTGATTTTTAAAGAGAAACACGCCTTTAAAGAATATTTTTGAACACGATGATTTCACTTCTCACAAACAAACCTACAAGAAAGACAGTCCTCTGACAATGTTTGTCGGTTCTTATTGGCGACGTAACGCACATACGCATAATACAAATCTCAGTACTTGCTCAAAAACTTAAGAGACACAATAAATTATTAAATAAACACACTCAAGAACAAATATCACTTCACGACTTTCACTATCACTGAATGGATGCCCGAATTACTTAATTCGTCACTGCGGGCATTTAGCACAGGTTAAATAATACTCAAATAAATAACTGTTTTCTCCGCAACCAACAACTTCACCACAACACAGTCGACCATGTGCTCGTAAACTGTCCGGATAACGGTATCGGTTATTGGCGTCATTGTTTGCGTTTGCTATCTTCTATAGGTAGGTAGCAGCACCACGCTATCTTTCCGTCCTTGTTGAGAACCTGTTCACTAGCTGTTCACTAGTGATGGGCAAAGTCGATCATTTTAGTGATTCAATCATTTTGACTCGAGTCACATAAGTGATTCAATCAATTGATTCAATCACTATGATCGAAAAGACTCAAATCAAGATTCAATCACTATGATCGAAAAGACTCAAATCAAGATTCAATCACTATGATCGAAAAGACTCAAATCAAGATTCAATCACTATGATCGAAAAGACTCAAAGGAGTCATGATTGAAAAGACTCAAAAGGAATCATGATCGAAAAGACTCAAAAGGAATCAAGATCGAAAAGACTCAATCAATGGATGTAATAAATCACTTTGAATAATCGAATAAATACTGCCTCATCTGCGAAGAGCATTGGTAACGCTGACTGCTATCCATATTATCATTTCATATTCTATTTTAATTGTGAATTCCTAGATGAGTAAATTAGATTGCAAAAATGAAGGAAGCAGTGTCATGAAAATATTTGGGAAGGCGAAACTACCACAGTTTCTTAGCACTAATAAAATAATTTCTAACTATAGTTGATCAAAATATAACACAAAATACACCACACACTATGCATGAATCTGATCTGCAGGATAATTTTATGAACGGCACAATAAAATATAACCAGCTTTAACTTCTACTTCTTAACGTTCTCCTACAGGAGTCATCTTAATATTTTCCTTTTACGTGTATTGGTGTTATTAATACTGATAACTGCTGGAAAACATTTAAGAAAAAGATTACACAAGTATTCAGTTCTTCATAACATAGTATTTAATTTTATCACAACTATTTCTGCCCTGACGAAAAGAGATTAAGCATCGGTCGTTCCAAATTTTGAATCAAACCGGAAACCGAGATGATTGATATGAAACCGGAAGTCGGAGTGATTGATGATTGATGATCGACTTGTTTAACGAAATGAATCATGAGTCATTTGATTCACCTAGTGATTCAATCTTTTTGATCGAATCGTTCATGATCGACCCATCACTACTGTTCACTGTTTTCTGTTCGTACCCTGTACCGTGAAACGGACAATGAACCGGCCCTTGCCTGTTGAGTGTCCGTTCACTGTTGTCTGTTCGTTCCCAGTCCGCTGAAACCACAGAGTACATACTCCTTGGCTGAAACATACGGCCCCTGCCTGTAATTGGCGAAGTAAAGTATTTAACGTGCGTAAGCCGAGCGGATAGCTAATATAATTTGCGTGCTCACTTCAATAACCGTCATCCGTGGTTGATGGTAATCGTGATAATGAATTCAACCGTGTATAATTACTGTTTAAGTAGATATGATATTTTCTTTGGATTCAATCAAACTTCCTTGTACTCAATTAAATTTGGATTAATCCAAATTGTTGTCCAAATTCCGAAACTTGAAACAATTGTTCGTGCGTTGTTCATAATCTGTTCTCAAAATCTCCAAAAGGTTCCAAACGACAGCGAACAGGCATTATTTTTACGTAAATCGATAGGGTGTTTAGTGTTTGTTCACTGTTGTCTGTTCATTCCCTGTTCGGTGAAACATAATACCAACCGGCCCCTGCCTGTTCAAAGCTTGTTCACTATTGTTCCCGAAATGCTTGTTTCCTGCCTGTTAAGGAACAAGCTGCAAACAGAGTACAAACTGTTGGTAGGCTGTTCGTAAGTTGTTCCTACTTGTGAGTGACCCGAGATTGTTCGTTGGCTGTTTATACCCTGTTCACTAATCTCGAACAGGCTATCAACAGACTTCAAACGGACAGCGAACAGGCATTGTTGTTTCAGAAATCGACAGGGCAGTAAGCTTGAAATATATGACGTACTACATATTTCATCTTTGCTAGTTTACACACTATTTCTTCTTTGCCTTATCCATCCACTGGATACTCAGCTGCTCAGGTCAAAGACCTCTTTCATGTCATTAAGTTTTCAGTTTCCTAGTCGATAGTTGCTATTGATCTTTTCTTCTCTCCCGTTGATTAATATTTTGCTTGTCTCTGTATTCACTTTCTGCTTACACCAGGTCATTTTCCTCTACTTATTTATTCATATCTTATTATCTTATAAATTGTGTATATAATTCTACCAGTGAGATAAAGGCTGATTTTTTTTCTCTCTTCTGTTTTCTTGTGCCCGGACATTTTTCCAATCTAAATTATTTTTCATCAAGATACTTCATTATTTTTGTCTTATTCTCCATACTGGTCTCTGATAATGTTTTTTACTGACTTATCTGTAGGCATTATATGCCATTATCTTCACTGCTATTCTATTTATTGCAAGGAAAGGGAATGGCTATGTTCATCTCAAATTCCATTAGTACACATATCTTGTAGTGTTCTTTTAACACATTGTTTTAGAAAGTTGAAATAATGTCTTCTCCCCTGCAATTTTAATTACATAGCTGGGATAGAATATCATCAAATGCCATTGCATTATTGCTGTGTAAAATTCTGATCTTAAGATTGAGATCCCATGTTTATTTCCACATCATATTCCTTTGGTGCTAGGATTGTTTCCCCTGAACAGCTTTTCCAATTATTTTTTCCACCTCCTCAATTTGTCCTCATTTTCAATCAAAAGATCTCGATTGATGTCCTTCGTGGCTTTGAACCTGCCTCTTCATTACTTGAATTGGTTCCTCTCTTTTCCATTTGCAGTTTTCACTTTTCTATGTGACAGGGTACATACTTGGTTCTCTGGTTTTGTTGAACTACACCTTCTTAATTTCCCCAATATGTGACTTATTTTGTTCGTTTATCTCTCCTAGTTAAGTAATCCTAATTCAGTTTTTGAATTAATGTACTTTTTCTGCTTTCCAATGAGGTGTTACATTTCATTAGTGATCCATGTATTTCTCTTGCCAACTTTTCTCCTCTACTCACTAGTTTTCTACCTACTGTACTCTTCTTTAAAACTTTTTCCAGCTGTCTTCCACTGATACTTCAGTCATATTCCCTTAGTGCTCTCCACTGCCTCTTCAAATGAGAGCTGATGTTGTGACTCTTTCAGGTGTTTCTCATGAACAACATTAGCTATTCAATTATACATATGTTATTTTTCATCCCCCTCAGCCATTTGATTACTTTGCATATTTTTGTAGATGTATTTCAATTCTTTAGCATTATAGTCTCTCATTGGAATGTAGACCTGCACCACCATAGCAAAAATGGATTTAGTCTTTATCTTACAGTTAGCCTCCTCTTTGGTTTTTATCTCAGCTTTTATTCTTCCATCTTAACACAGGAAACTCTTCACTTGCATTCCAGCACTCTCTCACTGAGTCTACATTTTTGAGCCTCATTGTTTTGATGACACATAGTGGTTCATTCCATGCCTTTCTGTCTTGAGATTATCCATCTTCAGCAGATTTGGAGCAATCACATGATCCATATGGATATGGACATATGTTCCCTCGTCGAAAAGTTTCGTGAGTACTATCTTCAGTATTCCCTACAGGAAAATATAAATGGGGGATAACTTAACCCCTAGAATGTTTTATTTGGGAGAGTTCAATAATGTCTTAAATAGGAATAAAATTGTACAGCAATTTTTAATCTTTGGGATGATAATGTTTTGGTTATCCCCTGCCTTCAAAATCACTGTGTTACAGGACTTAAAGTATACATATTGCCAAACCTTTGGGGAAATTGGTGTCATTTTATGGTTTTCACATTCAATCATGCAAAGAGTTGCTGCCAGGTTATCTTTACAGGTTTTGGTATAGTTGAAATAGCTTGCCTAACCCCAGAATAGACCTCTTTATCACCTCAGAATGCTGTTGTTACTTTATGACCACTGCTCATTATTTGATGAGCAAACTGGCTTGTAAAGCAGTTTATTTCTGTTCCTTGATGACAACCTATCATCTACACCTTGGTGATAGTGCTAGGTGGCTTAAGCTTAGTACAGGAATTTTCAATATTTATGTATGTATACATAGTTAAGATTATTATTGAAAACTTACAAATAGGAAAAAAACTGAATGACTGAATGGAAAATAATACATATAATTTGACAGATTTTACTTGATGAATATAGGTTTCAATGGTTTGAAGGTGTTCTCAGACTTCAAGGTTCTAGTGAGATATTATGACTGTAGAAATCTCCTTTTCTGCTTTTTATAATCTTGTTGAGCCTTAAGTTACAACTCATTAGTTCTTGCTTGTGGTCCGAATCATCGGGTGTTCATTTGATACAAAATTGCATGTCTCTGCTTTTAAATCTCTGTCATACTATAATTCAGTCTTTCTGATACAGTAGATTCCGTTTAATGGGTCCACCAGTTAATTGGGGCAGATCTTGAAGAACAGAACCTAATAGAGGATTATCCCAGAGTATTCTCCACTTAATTGGGACAGCATGCCGCTTTATTGGGCTATGAGTCGGCAACATATGGTCTATACCTAATCTTGCCCTATTTTGAAAGCTCTTGTTGGTATACTATCCGCATTAAGAGGATAGAACTTTTTTTAATAGGACTTAGTAAAAGATATTCATTCAGCGTTGCCCAAGGCTGTAAAAAATATTTTTAACTAAATTGTTTTAATTCTTTAAAATATTATTAAATTAACTAAACTCGCTGATTTATTAATCAAATTAATAATTTAATAAACTTATGTTGCATTATAAACATTCTTTAGTCTTCTTTCTACCATTTCAAAGTTTTTTATGCCCATATACAAGAGAGTTCGCCTAATTGGAGCAGCTACTTAATTGGGGCAAAGTGTACAAGTCCTGATATGTCCCAATTCACCGGAATCTACTGTATTTATGTGTTTACTTTCCATTTGTACCTCAGTCCATAACGATCTTTGAATTGTTTGTTTGTTATTAAATAGTGTGTTCCTCATGAAAAATTCTACTGCTTTAATAGGGTGGTCTCCTATTTATTTTATTGCCTAAATCGAAAGATTATTACTCCTGGAGTACGTATTTCGCGCTTTTAGATTTTTAAATGACGATATCTATTTTTCGCGATTAAATGAAAAGTGAAAAATTTCAAGCGCGCAAAAACGCGACGCGTAAGTAGGAAAGTCCGTGCGACGCATTTCTGGTTCCCCCTCTCTCCTTGTGAAGTGACCTTGATCGAGGCTCTGAGCGCTGATAGGACGCAGGATGCTAGCGGATAGCTGAGTGCCTTGCTGAATGGTAGCGCTTGGCTTAAAAAAGGCTTATTAATACCTTATCAAACGAAGAAAACTTTCCGACCTTAGCCAGTTTTAATAGGTGATTATTAAGACATGTTTCCCTGAGCTCTGTGCCTCATGCATGCATTGGTAACCTCAGACGATGTATAACTCCTATCCTCTCGTGTAGAAACTAGGTCCCTGTGACGTCACGCGGAGTGGATTCGCATGGGCGCCAATCTGGCCTTTTTCAAATGAGGATAAAATTTGACCCTTGCCATTCATCTAAACCGGTATTTCAAAAACCAAATAATTTGTGTATTATGAATACACTAATGGTGGGTAACGAATCGCAATCAATGCCTATCGTTTTCTTTGATGAAGGAAACTACCCTATTCTCCCCCACCTTGTTTCTCATTCCTGATACAAAGTCCTCACTTTCCCTTTTCTTCCTCTTCTTTCCCTCCTCTATTTCCTTCATAATTTCCTCGGTGATCAAAGGTTTCATTATCCTTCTCACTATGTATCCAATTGATATCTCTGCTGCTTTTCCTTACTGCTGATTATTCCTGTTATAATTCTCTCTCTGTAGTTTGCATTTCTCATATTCCCGAGTCTTTGCTCTGCATTAGTTCCTGGTATTCCAATCTCTTAGTCATCCTCAGAGCTTTCTTTCCTCACTCTTCTAATATTTATTTCTTTTGGACCTTAGATTGCATCTCAGTAGCCCTAGGGTATGGTCTGAACCCATGTCTATTGCATGGAATCCGAGTGGTTTCTTTGCACTATTATAAATCTTTGACTTACCATTATGTGATCTAGGTGAAATCTTCTCAGGCTTTCTACCGGATGAGCTGCTTGACATTTTGAAGGTTGCTTTTGCCATCGTCCTCAGGGCATGACCTGTATTTGAATGCCCAAAGTCACGATCATCCATCCCAAAGGAGAGTGGTGATATATACTTTACTCCACCGAGTGCAGTCCATTGCCAATGAATAGAGCCTACCCACTGGATCTGTCATCTCAAGACCACCTTTCTACAAAATGGCTACTCAGAAAAAGAAATAGCATTGGACCTGAAAAAGGCCTTCATGGACGTAAGTTGTCAATGCCAATGCCTGCCTCCCATTCATCTCGACCATCTCTGGGAAAATATCCAGAATCATGGAGAAACATAACATTAGAACAATTCATATGCTACCCCAGAAGCTGAGGAACAAACTTGTCTGGGTTAAGGATGACCTTGGCCTTAAAATTCCGGGGGTTTACCAAATTCGGTGCTAATGCGGTGAAGCCTATATTGGAGAGATGGGCCACACCAAGGCATGGATGAACGATCGTAAAAGGAGCATCCGACTCAGCCAACCAGAAAAAAAATCTGCTGTGGCAGAACAGAAGATTCAACTAGAATCATGGAATACTTTTGACAATGCCAATTACTTGGCCGTTACAATAGCTACTGGGACTGGATAACGAAGGAGGTGATCGAGATCATGATGGAAGCAAAAAAACTTCAATCATGACACACCCTATGCTGTAAGTGCCATCTGGCACCCAGCATTGTGAAAATCAAGGATAAAAGGCAGAAAATTAGTGCGAGCCAATGAGAAGGAGCCTGACAACTTTTGGCTACATATATTGAGGCCTATACTTTCCTATTCTCACGGTCGATTTGTCCTTGAAAATTGTCTTCAACTATCTGTCATGTGTCATGATGTGGCTAGTTAAGGTTGTGAGTTATGCTCCTTATTTATACCTTCTCATCAAGGTTTTCAGAATATTTATTTGTTCTTCCAAATCTCACAGATCTTTCTCAAAACATACTTCGTTGATCCTTTTGATTTTCATTATCTTCTGTATCATCGCATGTATAATGCATTCACTCTTGTCTTTTCTGTAGCTGTCATTGTTATTGCTTTCCTTGCACAGAGGAGCATGCTCCAGTTGCAAATTCTGATGAATTAATTCCTTATATTTACAGTCGATAGCACCTCTTTTGTGGAATGCCGTCTTCATCATCACTGGTCAACTATCCTAGCATTGGTTTGAGGCAGCTCTCCACTCAATTCCTCTATCAGCTAGTCTTTTCAAACCTATTTATTTCTTCTCTTTCACATCTCTCTTTACTTGTTCCATATATTTTGTTCGAGGTCTTCCTTTTCCATTCTTGCCTTCCACTTGTCCTTCGACGATTGTCTTCATCAGGCCATCATGTCTCAAGACGTGGCCTATAAGGTTGCTTGCTCCATCTCCTTATTAAGGTTTTCATGACTCTTCTCTCCTTTTCTCCTGAGGACTTCTACATTACTAACTCGATCGATCTATTTGATTCTCATCATTCCCCTGAAGCGCCACATTTCGAAGACCTCTATCCTTGATTTCTGCGCTGCTGTCGTTGTCTATGCCTCACTTCCATGTGAGAGCATACTCCATGTATAAGTCCTAATAAACTGTTTCCTTCCTTTGGTGCGTAAATTTCCTGCTGTAAGTAGATGCCATCTTATTGTTAGATATTATACTGACAATTTTTTTAATGCTTCCTCCATCACTGGTTGGTTTGATGGCGACTGTTTTGGTTTTCCCCCCCAAAAGTACCTGTTCAATTCTGGCAGGGACAGAGATTTTTCACTGATTGCTCAATCCCTGCTCGGGTGCTTTGTGGTGGGTACCCTCAGTGCTGCACTCTGTCTTCCAGATGAGACGTTAAGCCATAGTGCCTTTAGTTTAGAGCAGCCTAACACTGATGCTAGGCTTCTCTCCGCCCTTCCTTCTCTACCCCACAATGAAGTGCTAATGACCCGAGATGTCAGTCCAAATACCTCTCTTCCTCGGTTTGAGTGCTTACCTACTTAATTTCTAAATAGGTAGCACCTATTTTCTCCTCAAAATTATTGATACATATGTATATGCTGCCACTAAATGCATACATTTATGTGTATTTCCATCAGAATTTGGGGACATTTATTTTATTTGAACTCCATTCTTTCTAAGCAAAGCTTATTCCGCTTTGTGGGTTGTATTCTTGCAACAAAATCCGTGCATATTTATTTGAATTCAACTGGAAATTGTATTTGGGAGAGAATTTGGTGGGGTAAACTGTAAGCGTTTTCATTCTTTGGCTTCATCATCATCAACAGTCATCCATCCTAAGGTTGATTTGACACACCTCTCCACTCCATTCTTCTCTTGTTATTCTTTTGATACACACATAACTCTTCAACTTTTAATCCTCATCACCTGCACATTATAGGCGGATCTAGGGGGTGGTGTGTCACATCTAGGGTTGTGCGAGACTCTCGACCACCCGAGAGTCTTGACGGTCGAGACGAGAACTTAATTTCTCGGCATTGTTGGGACGAGACTATCGGCACGGCAAGAGTCTCGCCTGGGTCGAGAGTCTTGCTGAGAGTCGAGAAGTCACACCCCTTCGAGATTTCTTGACACCCGTCGAGACTCCCAGCTCCTCAATAAAAATAAAATTATGCATATCTATTTTAGACATTGAAAATAATTTAACAAATAGATTATTTTAAGACATCTTATATATTTTCAAAACTAAAAACAGTTATAATATAAGCTCGACATTGACAACTTAAGCATATTTTATTATTTAATTAACCAAAATTGACAGGTAACCATGAACCTTAGTTACCATAAATAAACATTGCAGAAAGATATATAAAATTCTATAGAATTTGACTATTATCTCTTCTTTTTTGTTGATTTACAAGTGAATGTTTCATTTTTACTATACATATTACTATAATCAGAAACATTGATGTAACTCTTTAACATGCCTATGTATCAAAATCATATGCTCAATTTCATTTTAAGGCCTGATAATGGTTTGCGAATAAACGGAAACGTCGGCAAAATTTACATTTCAATTTAAAGGCCTACATTCCTAGATTCAAAATTTATGTTAAATATTGAGGTCAGGAAAAGGAAATAATTTTTTTTTCTAAATCCCTCGTGGGGAACTCTATTAGCATTGTGCACACTCTTTTAAAAAAATGGATGCAGAGGGTAAATCATTAAATAAAATATATTTTTAAAATGTGAATAAATCCATAAAAGTCATAAGGGACACCTCAGTAAACTTTGTCATCGACTGACTGCGGTATTCATTGGGAATTCTTGCCTTGCCCAGAAGTCTCGACTGGTGTCAAGAAATCTCGAAGGGGCGAGACTTCTCGACTCGTCATGACTCTCGATCCAGGCGAGACTCTCGCTGTGCCGAGAGTTTCGTCCCGATAATGCTGCGAAATGAAATTCTTGTCTCGACCACCGAGACGAGACTCTCGTATAGCACTAGTCACAAACCCCCCCCTGACCCTCTAAAAAATATGCAAGATTTTTAATACGGTCCCATTATCATTGCATTTGTTTTGTATAACGAGGTATCCTTGTGCCCCCCCCCCAGAACAAAATCCTGGATATGGCCTTTCTTGTGCCCCCCCACAAATAAATCCTGGATCCGCCCCTGCAGCTGCACGATGTATCCCATGTGAGGCTTTGCCTTGCTGATCTTATGTGGACTTCAATGATAATGTTCATCAGAGCATCGTGTTTCATGGTGTGACCAATTAAATTGTCCTTTCTATCCTCTGCCCAAGATTTAGAAAAAAAACCTCCTCATGCTGCACTTCTTAGAACTTCCACATTTTTCACATAATATATCCATTTGATCTTAATACACCATTATAAATTGCTACAATGTTCTAAGAATTTGGAGACATCTATGGCAGCAATGTTTAGTTACATACATGTATTGGTTGGCCTTGAATGAATATCCAGATTGTGTAATGAAAGAACTTTGATCATTAACTCTTCAATACTATATTCCTATCATTTTAGATAGTCTGAAACTTTCACTCTCCTATGCTTGGTGCCAAATACCTTTGTGAGTTAGATGGGTGTGGCTAAAGAAAGTGTGGGTGAGGAAAGGGAAAGTTCCTTGGCTTGAGACTTTCTTATGACAAATCAGGAGGAGGTGCTAACTTTAACCATTTTAACTTGATGAGTCTACTGGCTGTAAGTATTGGAAGACCTTTTCCAGTGCCCTTACTCTTGCTGTTTTCCATGTTTATACTGTTGACAGCATCCAGGGAGCCAGTGTTTAATGAATCTTAAATGACAGGACCCTTATAAATCATTATTTTGATTGAAAAAATTAAATCTTTATTAACAAAATTACAAAAAAGACTTTAGATACTAATACTACTGTTAAATCAAGATTATAATTATTGAAAATTAATTATAATTATTGAAATAATAGCAAGATTGTCGCTTTACATTTAGGTTGTTTGCTGGTTCATATATCCATAGGTTGGGTATACCTTTTACCCACCCAGTGACCTGTTTCAGCTGGAAAGCTGACCCTATCCTTGAGCCACTGAGTGGGGATAATCCTCACTCTTATCCAAGTGAAGATCTGCAGAATGTTGTTTCAGAGTTACACTTGAGATACCGGTGGTGCAAGTGTATCCTAAAACAAATAGATGGAAGTATGGAATATGAAATACATTGGGAAATATCAAGCTAGCTTTCTCTCTGTTTTCCTTTTCCTGAATCTGCAGAGCCCACCAACAGCATATCTGAACTTGAACGAAGGGCACACCCGTCTTCACTTACTTTAGCCCTCAAAGATATTTGAAACCAAGTGTATTTTTTGCCAAATCCAAAGACATTCTCCGCAAAAACACCAAATAGTCACAATTAGTTTCTCTTTAAAAAACAGAAAATGATTATGTATATCATTATGAGTAAATGCAACAATGAAACTTTAGTGCAGGTTAACTCTACATGTGCAATTTATTGTCAATGCCAACCTGTCTCGCAAACTTCACATTGACTACCTCATGAAAAAACTTAGCTCAATGTGTTACCTTTTCAGAACCCTATTTACGTATATAGGTAGTTATCTGAAGACTTGTTATTATTATATATTGGATTATGGCATCTTCTTCTCAAGTATGTCTTACAACACGATACTGTGCATATCTTCAACTCACATATTGTCAATATTTTCATACTTCAAAGAAGACTGGTTAGGATTACATATTACAAAAATGAATATACGTCGTTCCCCATCCAGACCCATCTTTGCAAAACTAAATATCCTTTTCTTCCCTAGTGCTAATACCATGTACTTTTTAATTTATGTGCAACGAAACCTGTCCAAATTCACAGTAGATGCTTAATTCCACAGATATGAGACTTGAATCTCAAAATATCTGCATCAAACATCTAGTTTTAGAACAAGAGCACCAGGTTTTGGCCCAAAGGAAATGGGGATTAATTTTTTTTGTAAATTTCTCAATCAAATAATAAACATTCAATCGCTTTGTGAATTTAAGAAAAATATTTGTAATTTCTTGCAGGAGAATTTATTCTATTTAGTAAATGAATACCCATGTGAATAAACTGAACCGGAATTTATTAACATTGTTGCAAAACCTTGTTGAGTAACATTCTCAGTCATTTGCTTTGCGTTTAGTTTTATTGTCTATGTATTTCCAGTGTACATGCCTTATATCATGTCTCTCACGCACATGACATTTGGACATATTAAAATTATTATTACTATGAATCACTAATAATTGAACCGTGTGCATACAAAGAGTGTTAATGATTGAAGGGGTTTTTGGTAATATCTTGCTTAACCTCCCTTCCATAAAGTAAATGGATGTAAATGCGACCACGTTCATAGGAATGCTCTGGTCTCTCGTGGGAGGAAGTCCTTCTAGGTTGCTGTTCTGTGTGTCTAACTCTCACAGTACCTTCCTGGTGCTAGGCTCCGTGCACCCTGGTGGCATTGATAGAGACCTCTGGGCCCTACGGCAACAACCTCAGCCAGATGGCTGTCCTTGGTGGTGAGGCTTGAAACTAAAAGGTCCGCAATAATGAGCATAAGGCCCTCTGGATTAAGAATTAATTGATCAATGTAGCTGAAATTCATTTGTATAAGGGATACAGTGAGAAAGCCACCACTTTATGTGTCATCTGATGAACAGGGAAATTTGAACAAGTATTCACCAGAAAAAAAACAATCTAGGGATTACTATGTGGTAGTTTACTCTGGATAATCAGGTATCAAAATTATTACTTTTTGCATTTTCCATTCTATTTTCTCCTACATGCATGCACTAACAGCTTAAAAATATTTATGTGATATTTTATTGATTTTAAAGTAATTATCCCCTGGGGTAAGTTTTTATATAGCATTTATAGTTATTGATTGGCTCCATTTAATATTAGGTTTATCCATGAACCCAATATCCTTCCCTCCCCTTCTCAGCATTCACATCTCTACCTCTGACCTCTTCCCCTGTGCCCCAGCCTACCACTTGGCCTATCGCCTCTTCTTTGTCTCATCCTAATCTCCTCCAGAAGTTTCCTCTCCTTATCCACCATGCATTCCTCATTCCTTGTGGAGATCGGGTGCTGGCTTCCCACTCATTCGGTCTGGGTTCAAATCCCGGTGGTGGCAGAGATTTTTCAAGGTTTCAAGGGAAAGCATTGGATCATTACTTCATGGCTTGCCATCTTTGGCCGCCCTACTGCAACTTAACTTCAGTGTATAACTTCTCCTTCCTTCTGAATCTTCTCCATTTCCTCGGACTGACTTTTCCACTAAGCCTCCCCTGCCCTCCTAGTTTCACGCCGTAATTCATTATTTAATTTTCTATGTATCCTTTTGCCCTGCTATATTTCAAGGTTCCTACAATTCCTTCTTTCTTCCATTTCTTTTATCATTTCCTCCATTATCAACGGCTTCTTTATCCTTCTACAGTCAACATAGCCAATTGATTTCTTCGCCACTTTGACTATTCCAGTGTTAATAATATTATCCCACCCTTCCTCCACAGTCTGCATACTTTCAATCTCCTAGATATTATTTTCCACTATTTTCTGATATTCTATCCTCATAGCTCCTAACAGAGCTTTTACATTCCATTTCCTTGCCTTACTAACTTTCATTAATTTTTAATCTTACGTTGCATTTCATTAGCACTAGGTTGTGATCTGAATTTTCATCTGCTGCAGGGAAGCTTCACCCTGTTCCTATATCTCTGTATTACCATGATATAGTCTTTCAGATCAAGGGCGTACCCAGGATCATAACTAGGGGGCGGGGGCAAGCCATAATCTAGGGGGAAGCAAACCAAGTTGTGACATTAGTTTATGAGATTATTTCCTTGAAAAAATAGTTATATTTTAGTTATTTATCTTATACTATACACTTCATCTTTCATGGGTTTAAAGAAAATATGATGAATGCTTTTGTTTCAATTCAGTACTGATTTTCCTCAAAGACTTTTGTGATTTTTGCTTCTGGGGGGCAGCTGCCCCCCCTGCCCCTCGCTGGGTACGCCCATGTTTCAGGTATCTCCCTATAAGCCCTGGACTTAACCTGTGTACCTTCTCAATTAATGACAATGGAACCATGTGGTTTCTTTCCATTTAATACTAAAACTACCCCTCGTTGACTTTCCTCCCCACCAATAAATATAATCCTGTACCCATCACTCCAGTAGTCCTAATAAGTTAAAAACAATATGTGATTATATTGTTTGCCTGCCTAGTTAAATTAATAATAGCCATTAGCGATGTACAGGGATGTCGACTAAGAAAAAATATTGGGGGGCCCAAACGGGGGATTCTACCCTGCAAAATTTTATAACTAGTGAGTTTTTTAAGCATTTTAGAAGAGTCATATGATCAACATTAGCACCATGATAACTTGAATCTCGATATCTGGACACTCCGGGGAAAATCGACAAGCCTGACACATTTTTTCCTCATACTCATAACTAATTTTTGAGGGGGCTCGGGCCCCTCGGGTCCCATGGAGTCGGCGTCGCTGGCGATGGTCTTCGAATCCTACTGCACCCAAATTTGAACTGCTTCGACTTCAATAATGGATCGAATCGAGACCTCAATCCATTCCATCTCTCTTAGCAGTCGTTGTCCACGCATACGAATAGAGCCGCAAAAGTGCTGCAGTCTAGTGTATGGTGACACTTTCGATACTCGCCTAGACCAAAGCTAGGGTATCGTCTCGTGCTATAGTGGGTGTGGGGTTATGTTTTTAAGGTTGCGTGTATGATGGTGAAATTCCCGTTGGAGGCGATGAGGGTTGTTGGATAACTCTCGACCGAAAATGAAAATGTTGGGGATTGTGGGCTGACTGAGTGACGAACGCGAGGGAGGAAGAGGTGACGTCGGATGAATGAGTGGATGGAGCTGCTCCTCTGCTGTGGCAGCCAATCGAGCGCCAGATTGACTCGCGTCTCCGTGATGAGGACGTAATTGGTCCCTTTTCTCTCTTTCTGTCTATCCGCGCACCCTCGAAGCGCTTCCTTCCCTCCCCCTCCTTCCTCTCTCGGCGGAACACCCTTTGGATGCGGGTGTAGTCGTTTTCGCCTAAAGACGACGACGCGTTTTCCTCACCGTTTTCCCTGTCGCATTGTGGGAATTATGTTCCAGCTAACACTTGCGTAGCGTCTGGGGGAAGTGGTTAGTATAATTTTTTGTATTACATTTTAAAATTTATGCATAGTAAAGTAATTATTGCACTGTGTTTAGGGCATACATATTAAAGAAAAGTACTGTACTGTCTACACGCGAATCAGGGATTCACCATTGTTGTTAGAGTATGTGTTGCAATTTTAAGAATAAGGGCCGTGGCCAGTAATTTCTTTCGAGGGGAGCTTGGTTAGTGTGCTGGTTGCTTACACTGATATTTTTAATCGTCAATTCGCACGCATCGGACCGAAAATTTCATATAAGTCAGCTGTATAGATCGCTGGAACTATGCAAACGTCAACATGCATACTTGATTATTGCTAGGCATTATAAAATATAACTATATGGAAAAATAGTGTGCCAGAGGATTGGTATCGCGGGCAGTCGCTGCAAGGGATAACGTTTCTGGGGAGGGGCTGACTCCACCCCCCCTCCCTCCCGGCCACGTGCCTGATAAGACTGGTACATTCTTGCCCATCCAGTGGATTTATAGATAGAATTGCTAACGTAGTACTTACGGTGGAGTCCCGCTAATCCTAACTAGTTGGAACCGAACCCTGTTCAGATTAGCCGAACTTAGAGGAAAAAAATCGGTTTGAAACGAAAGATCGAATCACAACCGCGTGTAGTGCATAGGGCTACGGAACTGGACAGGACACTGGGGAATGGGCATTCATCATTGGGGTAGTGAGGTATGGACGATGACAGCAGCGGAGAAATCAAGGTTGAAAGGTTTCAAAGTATGTATGCTGGCATAGAAGATTGATGTAGATGAGAAGATCGTGTGAGCTAGTATTCGGAAGTTCTTAGAAGCGTAGGTGAGGTGAAATCTTGGGGAGAAGACGGGACAGTCACATCAGGAGATGCGTCGGTCTAAAGAAGTGACGTAGCCAGAAATTTCGTTCGGGAGGGGGGACCAAAATCAGGGGGGAAAAGTTTTGAAAAACGGTACTAAGTAGAGGGTTTTTAACTAATTTTTACACTTTTCATAATCGAAAAAACTTAATTTGTTAAAGAAATATTTGGTAAATTCATAATTTTTCAATATTTTGTTTTATTTTATGAAAAAAATTTAGGAAAATAATTGTGCTTTTATGTTTCGGGGGTGGGGGGGTCCGGATCCCCCAGACTCCCCATGGCTACGCCACTGGTCTAATAAATATTATCTGTGAAGGGAACGTGGAAGGGAATTAAGAATAGCAGAGGTGGTCCATGGACGAAATAACGCTGAGCAGGTGATGGATGATGTGAAGTAGGAGAATTATGTAGGTGTTAATAGTTTATCCAATAGGAGAACTGAATGGAGAGCTACGTCGAACCAATCTTAGGTTTGACGAATGTTGATGATGAAACATTTTAAATGAACATCAATTTTTGGTTCACTGAAGTCTTTGGTTTGACGCAGCTCTCCGATGTATTCTCCTATCGCCTACTCTCTTCATACTTGATCATTTCTTCTCTTTCACATCCTTCTTCACCTGATCCAGATATTTTATTCGAGGTCTTCATTTTCCCTTCCCTCCATCCACTTGCCCCTCGATCATTGTCTTCATCAGGCCATCATTCTTCAAAATATGATCAGATAGATTGTTCTGTTTTCTTTAGGCTTCTCTTCTCTCCCACTCTTCTTGTGACTTTCTCATAGCTCACTCGGTCGATCCATTTCATTTTAATCATTTCATCCGAGGCACAATATTTCGAATGCCTCCACCCTGGATTTTTCTGCTGCTGTGGTTGCCAATGCCTCTCTTCCTTAGAGAAGCAAACTCCAACTGTAAGTTCTGTTAAATTATTTCCTCGCTTCTATGTTCTCGCTCTAAGTAGATCTTTCTCCAGAAGGCTCTTTTCGCCTGGACCATTTCACTGATAAATACTTTCTTGATTCTTATATAGCAATTAATTCTGCTTCCCAAACATCTGAATTTATTCGCCTCTTTCAATTTTTGTTTCCCTATTTCAATTAACCTTGATTATAAAGGATTTAGCTTTCATTAACTTCGTTTAAAATTTTACTGGACAGTAGTGGGAATTTGGGGAGTCTGGCGCATGACGTCACAACGTCCCCTTTCACTCCCAGTGCATTCCAGACACGTGCCGAGCCCATAGCTTCTCCCACTCGAGTTGGATATGTTCCCATTAGCAGTTACCAAGGTCTTAACACGTGTGGTTGCAACGTGACTCCTCCCACTCCCGCATATAAATGACTCCCGAGTGATTATTACCTCATTCAACGTTAACATGACCTCCAGAACTGTTGCTGAGCTGCGAAGAGATCCCGAAGCCTCCCTGGAGGACACCAATCTCCGGGTGGAGAAGCAGTCAGATCCGGATACTTACATCGTGTACATCCCTCAACGAGGCACAGATTTTGTGCTCTCGGTACTTTTTAACGAAGTTTACTACTGCGTATTCCGACACCAGAGAAAGATATTTGAAGTGATCGGACATAAAGTGACTTTCTCCGGCTTCGAGAATGAGAATGGTGTAGTGGAGAGATTTAACATAACGAACCAGGATGACATCACCGATCCGGAAAAGCGACGCCTCGCGGACAAGCAGCACCCAATCATCTGGTTGGATGTGTACGAGTGCTACCAGCCCCGAGTCTACGCAAAAGGAGGAGGAACGAGGACTCAAAGTGATTGTATTGACGGACCAAAACCTGTTTGTTATACAGACCATAGAAAATCAAAAGTGGATTATGGTACCACAGACGCCATTAAAGGTACCCGTCTGAGAGTGATAAAGTTTATACTCAAAATTGAAGTTGATATGTATATTTATTAACAATAAATATATTAAATACTATACTATGTGTTTTTTATTTCGAAATGAAAGACCAGGGTAAATTTTAACAACAAAAGTTTATTTTCTTCAACCACACACAGATGAGTTTGTTACATTGTTCACCATATACATGGTTTCATAGTTCATTTCCCCACTCATACTTATGTTATAATCCTCTTGAAACAATTGAACAGCACGTCTGAGCGCAGACAGTTCTCTAGCACTCTCGTTTAAATAACCACATTCGATTAAATATCCCCAGATACAATCATATTGTCTCAATTGTATAGCATCGTAAATGATCAAAGTGAACATGATGATGTAAAACAATAAAATGATACATTTGACTAGAAAATCTAACATATTTTATTTCGTATACACCAATCAGCTAGCTTAAAACAATTTTTTCTGGCACATTGTAGATTACCATCCATATGAATTTCAATTAAACAACCCTCATTCGTGGTCAATTTCGTGAATGAAGGACACCCATAAAGTTCCAGATTAGCCACACAAATTCCCTTGGGAAGAAGACTTGTTAAGAAGGCAGCTTTTTGAGCACCCTTTGTGAATAGATATTTAAAATTTTTAGTATAATTGTGAAGTATACTCTCCAGTTCTGAATAATCCACATCTCCAGAGTATTCGCACAAGCCGTGATAGTTGTTTCTCAGCCAAGAAGACTCTTTTGTAAAGAGCAATCTCTGTGGTGATTTAAATAACCACGTATTACAGCATTTATTCTGGACAGCGATAATTGCCAATTCTTTGACAATAAAATGTCCATTGCTACCCGTAAATCCTTGAAATTCGACAATGGCACCCATCGTGATGTATGTCCAACTTACAAGGTTTTTACACCCAATGCCAGGGGTTGAACTTACATCAAGACTCTCTAACTTACGGAACTTTCATTCACGCCAGAGGTTAGAAAGCCTTTCACTCACACAGGCTATTCATCAGCCGAACCATACGCTATGAGTACCATCTCTAATTCAAGTCTTTCAAAATCACAATCTGTGATATTCTTTGCTAATTTTGTGGCGAGAAAATGTCTCACTTTGTCACGACTAGCTGAAAGTCTCTGGAGAAATAAATCAATCAGCTTGAAGAGTTTCACCAATGCAAACCACTCTTCTTGCTTTAAATTAAAGGTCTTTTTAATAACCAAATGAGTCTTCCCAAAGTAATTCGCATAAGCCAAACAGGAAGTTAAAAAATGCTTTTCTCCTTTGTAAAAGAACAAATCCACATCCTTTTCACAGTTCAAGATGTTTGCCCACTCGCTTTGTGAAACAATTACACTTTTTTTTCCAACTTGATTAAATTGCACAACTGATTCAAAGTCTCTACCAGGATCGTAACCAATACACACACTCTTTGTCTTTGTTTTGTTCAAATAATACACAGTTTGAAGAAGTAAATTGTCCGATTGTCCAATAGAAGGAATAAAATTTCCAGCAGGTTTCTTTCTCTTCACCGGAGGAGACTGATGGTCTGCATCCACCGATGACTGCATGACGACTGGCGTATGGTGACGTAACCGTCCTTATTTAGAGGTTGATGTAGGAGGAGGGGTGGGGGAACAGTCATCCGGGCAAGGATCAACTTCGGTTTTGAGACGGTTATACTGGAACCACTGGGCGAGAGAATGTGCATATCTCAATGCGCAAGTGCTGTTGCGCAATTTGTGACAAGGATTGAGGCAGGAAAAGGCAAGAAAGGAACATTTTTCGGGAGGGGGACAGTTTAACTCTTTTTCGAGAGAGATGAAAGTGCGTCCCGTCAGATCGGTCAGGAACTCACACTCTGCTTCGCTGAATGCGTAGAGAGCGCTTGCACCCTCAGTCATAGCTTCCAGGGTAGTTGAAAGTTCGGTGTGTGAAATGAATCCTTCGTTGAAGGATGTCTCATCTCGTTGTAAGGGGTCTGGGAAACGTAGCTTCTTTCCTCCAGCGATGAGCTTCCCATGTTTCTTGAAACTGCCCCAAAATAAACGATTTGAATCCACGTCGACGGCTGCAAGCTCCGTCACCCCGCCTTGGCTATAAGTCACAGATACCACGATCTGCATTCTGCGGCTGTTTCTTCTCAAATAATCACCTCCTCTTCCTGCTCATCGTATTTATTCGGGAACAGCACCGCTGAGCTCTGGGATGACATTGGGCCCGCCGAACCCGCTTGAAGGTCTGATGAAACAGCTTCAGGGCTCGACAGTCGTTGAGATGAGGGATGGTGTGATGAAAGTGTGCGAGGAATTTGTGTAGTGTTTGACCTAATGATTTACTAGCGGTATAGAGGCAGCAGTATTCACCGCAAATATCCGAACGAAAGCTTTGAATTTGAACGTGATTGCGAGTGACTGAGAATGACTTTAAAAAATTACTTATATTTGAAACAAAAGGAGGTAAGCCGTAGGAATCAAAATACTCTGCATAATTATTATGTAAATAGACTGCAACCCAGTGTGAACCCGGTAATTTAGATGGATCTAAATTTATTATGTAAACTCCATTTCGTGGTGATTTTGGTAACCTATCAGATGCGTAAACTCCGCGAAATATATTGAGTGGTCTTAGTAACCTGTTAATTTGAATTCCATCCATGACTAAAAGTTTGTGATAATGTTTCTGTTTTTATCAATTTCCACTGTTGCATCATACTCTGAGAAAAGTAAACACGTAACCGTTCTCGATAATTCGTTTTCAAATCTCGCCTCTGTTCTCACCACACCTCTATCTCCTAAACTTATATAGTCCTCATTACCCGAATCATCGGGTGTTAGATCGAAGACTAGCATAAAATAACCGTGTCCAAACATATCGTAAGTGATTTGATTACCCCGATTGTAATGCTTTATCCCACTTCCTGAGAATATTGTGTCATACGCTCGCGCCCAATACTTTTTACTTGAAAAATTGCATTGTAATCCCTCGGACGGAATTTGCACACCGTTCACAAAGAGTGAAAAATTCTCGAGCGAATAGTGAGAGAGAGCAAATGGATTCTTATTCAAACTTCCCGCATATGCTTCATTATCCACCATTGTAAAAATAATTACATTAGGTATTCGACCCACGATCGCATTGTCAAGGCTTAAAGTTCGTCCACCAGAAGGAACAGTAAAGGTTTTCAACTCGGTACGCTTGTAGTGATATTTGGCATTGTTGTTTTCCAGGATTTTATTATGTGCAACTAAAATGGATGGGTTAATATCGAAATGTTGAACGTATAAAGTTGCGTCTAAAATTTTCAATAGTCCATCATCATTCCCTCCCATAAGATGGAAAGCATGATTAGAGAGCAATAGTCTTATACCGATGTCTACTCGATCCATCATTAATTGTATCTGATTAAAAACATCTACGTGCAGTTTACCATACAACTCAACCTCTGCACTGTTCTTAAACCAACCCTTACGCCTTGTATAACCAGAATTTGAAGTATCTGTCAAGTTAATATCGTCTCCCGTGTCCAACTCCCACCCCACATTTCGTAAATGTGTTTTGCTCGCATCTGTTCCATAATTTAACACATTTTCCAGGTAGCTTCTGTAATGGTAATTATCCTCTGATGGTGTGACCAACGTCCCATTGAAATAAACGTTACACTGCTCGAACAGAGAGTGCAGAATATTGTTCACTACTCCCGGTTGATTGGTAGCGGATTCATTGTAATCAGTCCCGTCTTTTTTGCAAAGTTTCACTTTAAGTCTAAGATATATACTATTCAAATCCTTATACGCATCCCCAGAGTCTTTGATCAGGAATTCTATAACCGATCGATTATCTAGCGAAGATATGGGTTTGTAGGACACGAGTCTTTTTGCCAAGATGTTAGTTTGCACCGGCGGATTGGGCTGAAATAAATCCAACGAAGTCAGCATATGCTCTGCCATTATCGCGAAAAAATATCTCCTCCAACAACCTTCTTTCCTCTTCGACTTCTCATCGACTGTCGCTTTTTTCTTACGCAGCTATGTTTTATTTTATTTAACCTTGGACGTTTCGCGATCCTCAACCCACCCCCAGACATGCCTTTTATCTTTTCCTCGGCCTTGCGTTTCAAGTTCTGACCTGCCTCGTTTATTCTACTGCGCAGTATCTCCTTAACCGGTTTTGTTCCAAGGTCTCCAAGAGCTGCTGCCCCAGCGCTCGCGGCCTCCTTACCAACAGTCTTAAGCCCGCTAAATAGCAAAGGTTTTGCAAATCGCCACAATCCCGCGAGGAAACTCCCGATACCTCGTCCCTTTTGCACCCTATAAGAAGCTCTATACAAGGATCCAATCTCTCCTCCCACCTGTTTTGAATAATAACTATAATATCGATCCATCACCGGCGCCATCTCGTCGTAAAATGATGTACTAACGTGAATCAATTCTTTTTTATAAAGTGTAGCACAACTATCGAGCTTTGCTCCCCACTATGAAAAGAAATTGCTTCACCGAGTTTATCAGCAAAAAGAATTTCAACACTCTCGATATTGTTTTTCTCGACGGGGTAGTAATAAATCGGATTGAAAGTTTGATATTCACCAATTTTGACATTTATGATGCGGATGCATCGACTCAAAGTGTCACCCACCAACTGCGGTTTAATTATATCTGTGTAAACGTAAACATTTTTTGAGGAGGTTGCAATGCTTCTTTTTCCTCTTTTTCCTTTGTCTTCTTTAGTGTTAATCTCTACCCTGGCATCATCGATGATTTCAGCTAACTCATCATCTGTCAACGTTGAATCTTTAAATGATAATCTTATAAGAACAGCCGATAATAATGATAGGTCATTTTTTATCTTTTCCTTGCCTTTTCCACTAAAGCCGGACAAAGTTCTATTGAATAAGTTAGCAAACGAATCATACGTTCCCGGAGACAACGAGTATTTTACTCCGCTCGCAAAAATTTGCGCAGACCGTGGTAATATGCGTTCATCAACTCCAACCTGGTTAATCCTTACACTCAGTTTATCAATATAACGCATTACTTCATTTGAAATGTACGTTTGTTTTTGTGTACTGGAGGTAATATATGGTTTTGCAAATGCCGCCGCAATACTGTCATAAGTACCAATGGGAATTGTAAAGTATGAATCATCTAAAAGTTTCACATTTATAACTTCTTTATCCCCTCGAACTAATCCCTCTTCAGTCCGGGTCCTATTATCCTTAGGAGGCAATTCGTCTGCTACGCGAGGCAATGGAGTAAAGTTTTCGATAACAGCTGGTGTGTCTTCGGAAACTTTTTTTTACCTCAATAGAAGGAATCGAAATCTCAGCTAGACCGACATACCACTCGTTATTTTCTAAATCGATGCGATGACTTAACTTTGTACGATAATGAGCGATTGTATTTCTTGGGAAAAAATCCCTCGAGCTATCGCTGGGTAGTGTAAGATAAAATTCGTTCATATTTTACGCAAGGAAGAAGCTGAAATCCACGAGTTAAAAGACGGTGGGTATCCGTCCCACTTGATAAAATACTCCAAATTAGGACCACTCCCCCGACGTCTCAATATTTTCTCGATCCTGTACTCCGTGTCGGGAGACACGTCAACTTTGACTAATTCTTCCGCATAGAAACTACCCTTTATATCCTCCCCGTTCAAATCATTCAATTTATAGGTTGGTATTAGTTTCATTCGATCAATGTTTTTAACTTGAAATATTTCCTTGGTATAATTTGATGTGTATCCTTTGGTGAATGGAATCCTCTCTTTACTAATCCTCACATAATCACCTTTATTAAATTTTGCATCCGTCTTCTTTAAGCTTTTTCTCCGACTAGCAATGATAAATGCATTTTTAGCATTCACTTGAGAGGGAGCGATCCTAATGCTAGAATGCGTACTATGGTTATAAGAACTGATGAGTTTTGGAAGCACATCGATATATTTGTAAGTTGCGTATTTTGTAAAATATTTATACATTTTTGTCTTGAGAGTTCGATTAAAGCGTTCCACGAGGCTAGCCTTAATTTCTGGATTATTTGTAGTGTAAAACTTTACACCTTGATTCGAGAGAAAAATTTTAAACTTTCTATTAACAAATTCCCCTCCCTTATCGCTCTGAATTTTCAATGGTTTGCGCTCGCGAAATATGACCTTAAATGCTTCTATAATTTCCTCTGGTCTTTTTGACTTGAGAGGACTAGCCCACGCATAACGGGAAAATATGTCTATTACGGTTAAAATGTAACAGAACCCATTGTTGTATTTTTTCAAACTTCTCAAATCATTTAAATCACATTGCCAACACTCATCTATATAGTTTATTTCGTAACGGTTTCTAACAAACTTTTTTCTCGCCGGCTTGTGACGCGTGTACGCTTCTTGAGATTGCAACCACTCGCGAATTGTTTTTATAGGGATTCCAGTCGCTTTATTTAATTTTTTATCTGTGGAAAAACCAGCAGGATGTGCGGGATTGTTGTACACGCTAGCTATTACGTCGTGTCCCACTCTTCCCCGAACATTTTTGGTACCCTTTTTCGCTTGCTTCGCCTTGGAATTGATCTCGGAGATGTCCATCGCTCCTTTGGAGATGTTCTTTGCGCCCTTGGAGGTGTGCTTGGCTCTCTTGGAGTTGCTATTATCCGCTTCATTTTTCTCGGTGGAGAATCGCTTTCGATTTGTTCCTTTATTCGTGCCCATGTCGAATCCAACTCTGAATTTGTCCTCCTAATTTCGTCTAACCGCCTTCTCATTGCATCGCTACCCTCATCTAGTCGTGTTGGTGGTGAGTGTTTCACTATCGGAACGTGTACGGGAGATTTAAAGTCTGCCACTGAGTCGAGATATTTATCGAGTATTCTTTTATACAAATGCCACTTGTCAATATCCTTGAGCCCTTTACTCGCTAACACAAGTTTCATTTCCTTATCCAATTTACTCAACCTAACCTTCGCATGACTTCGATCAAAGACTTCGGGACTCACTACGAGCATTTTCTGCAAACTCATTTTCCCAGCAGGCTACCGATCACACCGCTTAAAATCGAACCCAGTAGTAATGGTAAAAATCCACCTTTTTGTACGAGAAGCGCTCGTTTTCGTTTTACACTAGTCCTCCGTTCAGCCAACTTCCTCAGTGTGTTACGATGTTTGGATAATTTTCGTTTCAATCGCTCATCGATCTTATGATTCCCGTTTAGAGTATTGAGGCAACAATCGCAAATTGTTTTAATCAACTCCTCGTCCGAGCTATTCAATATAGCAGTACGTAATTTAGGCTTTGCAGATTTTAGGACGTGGAGCAAGTGTTTATTGTTCTTCAACCTTTTCATCGCGTTGGGGCATGTAAATGACAGTGGCCCCGTCTTGGGGAAAAATTTTGGTTCTAAAGCGGAATCTCTCGTCCGTGTCCTGACCAAGATCTAGAACCAAATAACCGAATGGTTCTTGCGTAACCTGTTTATATACCCTCTCCAATTCCCCCGATTTTTCCGGATAGACCTGCCTAGCTAAATGACCAAATTGTAACTTATCTCTGGGATTTTTGAACGCTACAATATACTTTGAATTCAATGATATGTTTCTCGATTGCTGGCTTTGATAGAAAATATTCTGCGTGATCAAAAACACCGAAATGTTAAAATGATGGCTACCTCTGGTGAATAATCTACACACATCTTTGCTGTAGGCTCCCTCACTCATTAAATCATCTATAACGTACAAAGTAGGAACACCACCAAATTCTTCGAAAGGAGGTATTTCGGAGTAAAATTCAACTGGTATTCGTATGTTAGGCTCACTCCCTGGGGCACAGCACCAAACCACTTGCTCTATCGGACTATCTATCATATAATCCAATTTTTCCAAAAACCGCGTGACAAATGTGGTTTTTCCACAACCTGACGGACCCGCGCAGATGCATGTGAAAGGATGTTTCCAGGCTAACGTCATGATTAACACTGAAATTATGATTACGATGAAACTAGTTTTTATCAATTTCAATCATTACCAAATGCCTGATCATGTGTACGTTTCCGTGGAATTTTGTAATGTCCCCAAGCAAGCGTATTCAGTCCATTCTCGCAAATATATCGTTTATCATCGGATGCATTTAGTGTCACCTTATTTATTTTAACAGTGTATAACTCGTGCATTTTGCTACGGATTACGTTCATCTTTCGAAATTGCGTCGAGTTCTCTCTTAAACAATTAATATAATCACCAAATTCTAGGCATTTTTCCTTCACAGATTTCGTTATCCCCTTTGCCTTCTTTTTTTCTTTACCCGATTCCATCTTGAATGAGTACAATTTGCTTCTTAATCCAACGAAAGCCGTCATAATGAGACCATCGCATTCGTCTTTGAACTTTCCAATGACCTTCTTGTTTTTTTCAGAATAACACGGATGTTCTTTTGGATAATTCGAGGTGTCGAATGCATCTAGGTATTCTAGCATATCTCTGTATACATCATCCGTTCTAATCTCATAAATGAAGCTGTCAGTGTCTGTGTAGGCGAGTGACAATTTATTTTGGTACTTGGGCAGCATGGTACGGTAATGAAAGTCGTACATTAGAGTTTTGCTGAGATCGAGAACGCAGAAACCAATGTATATTGGCTTAACCATTTTGATGGTGGCTTTCCGCATGTGAACGGCTACTAAAGACTCGTTGAAAATTGTCCTATCCAAAAATGTCGATTTATTGATTAATTTTTGAAGTCTTTTTTCGCTTGTCACTAATTGCATATTCATCCGTTTCCTTACATTCTCCATTGTCTTGCCAAATACGGCGTTATTCATGAGCTTGTAAAAGTCCTTCTCAAACTCATTTTTAGCAACTTTTCGACGATCTGTATTTAGGTCAATATAGGTCTTTAACCACGAAGACTGTTTGAACTCGATAACTCTGTGCACTTTTTTGAGTATGATGCCTAATTCTAATGCCTGTTTCAGGTTCATGTAATGAATTACATATTTACTTTTATTTTCGAGGGTGGTCAAAAGTTTTTCATGTTTACCGTTAGGTGGTGTCTTGTTTTCCGGGCAAAGAGGGAAATCTGAATGCGTATCGTGCAGCCGATGTGGGTACTCAAGATCCACTTCGAGAATAAATCCATTTTCACTGTCATCGGGAACATTTTTCACGCTAAAATCGTCAATTTCCTCCTGTTTTAACCACCGAAATTCACCGTAAGGAAGGGGTCTGGAGAGTGCCCATCCGTAGAGATTATTCGCGTCAAGATAGGTTAAAAATATTGAATCTTTACCTGGGTCATAACCTGACATGTACTTATTGTTCGATTCACAGTATCTTTTACAACACTGTGAAATTCCACCACGGATACCGTTCTCAATCATGAGTATCATATCGTAATCAGTCAAAAGCTCTAGCTCTATTTCGGAAAATTTAACATTGCATCAAATGTTAAACCTGGTGCCGTGTAATACCACGCCGGGTCTAACTTGTAGGCTCCGTAGCACACGTCGCGAAAGTTCTCAAAAACATCGGCGAGAAGAGTGACGTCACTTTTCAAATAAACATCACTGTAATCACCGAGTGTTTCACATCCAAACGAAGACCATACGTTCAAAGCGTGACCATAATCTTCATCTGACACATGCTCGTCGTTCAACCTGTTGTAAAATTTATCCTTGTCCGGGAGCAAGGTTTCATCGAGCTTATTCAACGAATCAGTATAATCATAGGGATAAACCCCCTTTCGTGTAACTAGTCGCGTCTTGTTACCAAAAATTTCTGAGGTATTTTTAAATTCAGTCAGGTTCGAGACTAGAGAAGCAAGAGAAGCGGGCATAAATCGAAAGGTATCTACAAAACGAATTTTGAAATTATCCTCTATAGACTTGGAAAAAGTGATATATTTTTCTTCAGAATTTGGAATAATGAATATTTCCCTCTCATCATAGTCTAGCTCTCGTACAATGAAATGACCATCATACGCGGACAGGTTATGAATAAAAATTGGAAGAAATTGAGGCATCTTATACTGAACATTGCAAAACGAATGAGCTGGACCTCGATACTGTCCCGTTAGGTGATCGTGATCCCTAACCCTATCCTCGTTCAACTCATTCCCACAAATGTGGCACGTCGATGCGTTTTGGAAAGCGCTCTCTTTTTCCTCTGTGAGTGGTGTTATAGGAATAGTATTTTTGTACAACTTGAAAACCTTCTGGGCTTCATCTTTTATACTTTCAATAAAAACACGTGCTGCATTAGGCCCTCGATACAATACTGGCTCCTCCCATCCGTTTGGAGTCATCATGATATAACAAAAGCTGAATGGCTCATGCTTCTGTATGATGTTAGTGAACGAAGTATTAGAACACGGTTCGCATGTGTTTACATTTTTCAGTAGACATTCAAAATCGGCATATATCACGTAAGGTACACGGAAAGTGCGATTAATGTTGGTAAATTTTAATAATTTATTGTCCTCGTCTGGTAGCACTATTTTACTTGGAGTTCCCGTTCCTCTGCATAAGTCTTTGTGAGATTCGAGATTTTCTACGTCATGGTAATAAGTTAGACACCGTTTGCAAATAAAAATTCTAGTTTTATGTCTCGTAATTTGGGATCGCACGAGTCTTTCAAAATTCTTTATCCAGCAATAGTGAGCAGTGGTTTCGTTGGTAATGTAGAGGAGGTCGCGATGATCCTCAAGCTCATAATCTACAATTTTTATAGGATACACATTGTTTTTATCATCTAGTCCAAACACATTAATTGAAATGTTATTTGTACGTTCAAATTTAGGGATATCCTTCAGATCAACCGGGTAATCGACACATTCCCAATGGTAACTTTCATGAAATATATTAGTATTATACTTTGAAACTCTCTGGGGGTCTTTAGCGATATTTTTTGCCCATATCGCATACTTGAAACAAAACTGGTCTTCATTTTCCACGTTTATAACTGCTTTGGTATTTTTTATCTTTCGTGGCAAATCTATATACGTTGAACCTCGAAGGGGGGTGTACTTGTTAATACGGAGCTCTAAACCTACAACTTCACCCAAAGTCCATCCTGACCCTTTTGCTTGAAACTCGGACTTTTCTTTTAAAAGTTTGGAAAATTTCTCGCCCACAATCTCATTTAACTGATCAACAAGTAGGACTCGTTGATTACTAGTCTTAAATGAGGTATCTAGCTCCTCGTGTTCTCCTTTTCGAAATTTGCAAATCAATACAAGGTTGAACTTTATACTTCTGTTCGTCCTTATTTGCTCTCTAATTTTCTCAATCAATAGATTTTTTATTCCATCGAGAAAAGTTACAACGTCCCGAGCATCCCCCTCGGGAGTTATCCAAAAGGTTTTTAGCCTGGATCTAATTGCCGATTCGATTTCATTGAACCCTCTCCCTATTTGCTCGTTAATTTTCATCCGGTGTGCGTTAGTATTCTCATGAGGCATAGCCTCATCAAGGCTATAGAAGATTTCGCAGTAAGAGCAAAATTTTCTACCATTTGCTTTATCTAATGCATCTTTCATTTCATGATATGTTTCCATGTCATCAATGCTTTCGTTTTCAAAAGCTACTTTTCTGTAAATGCACGCTAAAGCCTGTTCAAGTTCTTCTTTAGTTCTATATGTATTGTTTTTAAAGTTAAAAATGATGTCTGTAATGGATGTCATGATTAATGTGAGAAATCTGAAAAAATAGAGAAAAGTTTATCTCATTCTTCGTCTTGGATCAATTGTAGGATCATAAAAACGTTCGATTCTAACCTCGTAACGCGTACCATCTACTTAAAATCTCAATTTAAATAAAATGTTAGTTTATTCTGCGATGATAACTTCCTCAAGCTGTTATTTTATGTCGGGAACTTGGAATATGACTAAAAAGTTGGACTTACCCAGATGTAGATACGATGATGTTGTCTTCGTAGAGAGCAGATGACGTTGTCTGAGGAGTAGTCACCAAGAGGAAGTTCTCGGATCAAATGACGAGATTGCAATGAAAGTTTCCGTCTTCGATCGGTATTTTTAATAGAAAATCTTCTCCTCCTACTCTTCAGCGGATGGCTGCCAAGTGGGTTGAGAAGACTGTATGATGTCAGCTACAGAGGTATTCCAACTAAGTGGAAAAAAAACCGAGGTCAATCCTCACGGATAGATGACAAAGTTATGCATTTCCTTACACCTAAATAAGGTAAGGAATGCGCAAAGCTGCTACTGAATGACGCCAGCAGTGTGGCACATACCTAGCTAAATTATCCTCGGGTGGATAGCAAAGTCGTTCCCTATTTCCTTTCACCCCAAATAGGGTAAGAAATCCACAAATAAGGGAGTTAGACCACCGCAGGAATTATCTCCTGAGTAAAGGGGTCACATCCTTGGAGTGAGGTGATTTCTTTTGCATACAAAAGATCAGTGGACACTTACTCATCAACATTCAAATTTAAACTATGGTCCTATTTGTTCAAATAAGGGAGTTATAGACGGTCGTAGGAATTATCTCCCGAGTATAGGGGCCACGCCCTTGGAGTGAGGTGATTTCTTTTACATACAAAAGATCAGTGGACACTTACTCATCAACATTCAAATTTAAACTATGGTCCTATTCGTTCAATTAAGGGAGTTATAGACGGTCGTAGGAATTATCTCCCGAGTATAGGGGCCACGCCCTTGGAGTGAGGTGATTTCTTTTACATACAAAAGATCAGTGGACACTTACTCATCAACATTCAAATTTAAACTATGGTCCTATTCGTTCAATTAAGGGAGTTATACACCATCGCAGGAATTATCTCCAGAGTATAGGGGTCACGCCCTTGGAGTGAGATGAATTCTTTTACATACAAAAGATGAGTTGTCACTTACTCATCAACATTTAAATTTAAACTATGGTCCTATTTGTTCAAATAAGGGAGTTATAGACCATCGCAGGAATTATCTCCAGAGTATAGGGGCCACACCCTTGGAGTGAGATGATTTCTTTTACACACAAAAGATGAGTTGTCACTTACTCATCAACATTCAAATTTAAACTATGGTCCTATTTGCTCCAATAAGGGAGTTATAGACGGTCGTAGGAATTATTTCCCGAGTATAGGGGCCACGCCCTTGGAGTGAGGTGATTTCTTTTACACGCAAAAGATGAGTGGTCACCTACTCATCAACATTCAAATTTAAACTATGGTCGTATTTGTTCAAATAAGGGAGTTATAGACAATCGCAGGAAGTATCTCCAGAGTGTAGGGGCCACGCCCTTGGAGTGAGGTGATTTTTTTTACACACAAAAGATGAGTGGTCACTTACTCATCAACATTCAAATTTAAACTATGGTCTTATTCGTTCAAATAAGGGAGTTATACACAATCGCAGGAATTATCTCCAGAGTATAGGGGTCACGCCCTTGGAGTGAGATGAATTCTTTTACATACAAAAGATGAGTTGTCACTTACTCATCAACATTTAAATTTAAACTATGGTCTTATTCGTTCAAATAAGGGAGTTATTAAAGATTTTCTTACAAAGATACCTGCTACTAACCTATATTCTCCTAATACCATCATTCATATATTGGCCCACCGAATCTAAACTATTTGCTCTATCAAAATTTTTCAAACGGAATTATTCCTTTACTCATCTCCCCGAATTTAAGAGGAGAAAACGAGATTACTAGGACCAGGATTTCTACCATACCCTTAGTATCCTAGGATACTTAAAAAATTTCATCCTGTTTTTTGACCGGGAGTCGAAGGGGGGTATTGAGCATAACACGCTCATGAATTTTCTCGGTTCTAAAAGCAATAGAAAAAATAGGAAAAATCCGAAAAACTCAGTTTTACGGATCATATTTACCTTAAAGCGGCAAACTCCTTCGGCGTCCGGGTCTCTGATGATTCTTCCGGAATTCAATCAGAATTCATAAAGAATTCCTACAGAATTCACTTCTAGAAGACCTGCTCGATGATTCAGTTGGACCGATGGAATCAGACTAGTTCTGAGACCGCTGGTGATTCTCTCAGAGACTTCACGGCCTTATATACTGCTTAGAAGGTACCGTGGAAGGGGCAAATCTAGGCGTAACCTACCCATCCCACTTGGATCGCTTGGAAACGACTTTCACTTATAGCCTTGTCTCCTAGGCGTAACCTACCCATCCCACTTAGATCGCTTGGAAACGCCTTTCACTTATAGCCTTGCCTCATACCATAGACAATATGTGCAGTTTTTGAGGAGGGTTCTGAAAATGAGTATTTATCGCTGTGGTGACGAATTTTTGGAAATGCTAAAGTATTCTAGATTGAATTTGATGATGATAGGAATTTGAATGGTGATCATAGCGTAAATATTAACAAAGTTATTGCGATTTTTAATAATCAACAATTGTTTATAAGACAAGATACTATTTATCTTCATAACTATGACTTGTATCGAAAAAGTGTAGGAGACCTTTTTTACTGATAATTATTTGCTCTTTTACTAAAAAGGATTTATTTTCAAAAATGTTCAATAGCAAAGTAGTTAGAGGTATTATTTCGGTTATTTCCGATGCCGAGACGGGAAAATACGATTCACGTTGCAACCGCACGTGTTTAGACCTTGGTAACTGCCAATAGGAACATATCCAACTCGAGTGGGAGAAGCTATGGTCTCGGCACGTGTCTGGAATTCACTGGGAGCGAAAGGGAACGTTGTGACGTCATGCGCCAGACTCCCCAAATTCCCACTACTCTGGACGCTGTGGTCATATTAATTAGGTCTTAAAGTTACTACTTTAATATAGTGTATGACTTCAGGCTTAACTGTGTGAAACCTTTCCATTATGGAAGAGGAAATAATTAACTTTGCTAGGATCAATAATGTATTTGAAAAAAGTACGACCCGGGTTTCATAAAATTTACATCGCAGGTGAATCTATCTGGCATAAATCTCCTATATCAAGTCGTGTGCGACAGTGAGAACATCTCTCTGCCACCTTACTCATTCTCGACAGTTAGATGTCCTGGATGTCCAGGATAGATGCCATGGATGATAGAAACGCCTGACGCTGTGACTATGTTATGAAACCCGGGTCGTGCTATTCATAATAATATTAGTAAACCCAACAAATTTATTCTTTCATTTGCTATTTTAAAGCAGTAGTACATATTTCGCAGTTATGATGTTTTATTTTTTCTAGCGTCCTCATGTGTAATCTCTTCCGAGTCCACTGTCCCATAATCCCCGTCTTCCCCTCAACTGCCTTACTTTTTTTTTCCTTCTCGTCCTGCGCGAGTCTGGGATTCTTTCGCTCGCTCCGAGTTCATCCCTACTCGAGTTAGCTGCTGCTTTGTTACTTCAAAAATATTCAAGGAGGAGATTCCTGGGCAGAAGGCAGCTGCAACGGAATGCCTCGCTTACGATGCTGCGAGTGTATCGCTGCTCCTGGAACGAGGAAAAAGAATGAGTTCCAGGGAAGGGTGTTTTAGTCATTGGGTTACCGCCACCCGCTCTTTAAGAGCACATCGCATCTTCTGCTCGACCGGTCATTTTTGGCGACGAATTACTCGCTTGAATCCTATGCTAATACTCTGGAAAGTTTCTGGGTATATACGTACGTAGAGTAGAACCTGTTCAACATTTGCCTGCGCCTCAAATTTGAACATCTTACCTCCCAATTTTCTCTGGTGAATTTTTTTTACATTTGAGATACTGGAAAATGCAGAAAAAGGTCTGCTCTGGATGGCCTGAAAATTTCAAGGTGATAGTTTCAAGTTAAGATAAATTCAAGTTTTAAACGAGTAATTCTTCACTGAAAAATATAAAATGCGACGGTTATAGAGAGAGAGGTAGCTCTGTGGAATTTTCGTGCTTGAGTTGTGGCATTCCTTCCCTAAGAGAGGTCTTTTTTGTTGGCGGATTACCCCCTTATAAATTACGGTATCATCTCGAAAAATTTATTTACTTTTCTCCAAGCGTCATAAAAAAATTAAATATTGCAGTGAACAAAATGCAGATTCTGTCCTCCGGATATTCTCCAAGTTGTCCCTTAAAAATGCAGTTTTTTAATGTTATAATTGCAGCCTATTTAAATTTGTTTCATTGACAATGATTGCTTGTATGAAAAATTATGTATGGTCGGATTTATATTTTTCCGCGTCAGAAACCCCTTGAATTTATACAAAAAGTAGTGAAAATACCTATATTAATACAAATACTTCTAAAAACTGATTCTTTTATTACTTGAAGTTCAAGGATTATGATGCCATTTTTCAGGTTTATTACTTGTTACCTCGATTTTAAAGATGGAATATCACCAGAATATGTAAAATTTTGATTCTAAAGAAAATTTCCCGATGATGGAGTACGAATAATGAATGTAATTTCCAAGTCGTAAACTCTGTTAATGTGCACTTCATTTAATATGAGTTCATAAATGTATTTTTCTAATCTTAATCCACCAGTGCTAAGTCGGACTAATGTTCATTTCCAATCAGATTTGTAAGGTGAAAGCTAAATATACTAATTAGGTATTCGAAAAATATCTTCATCATCATTAAAAAATACAGTTTTGCCTAAATTCTCACGTTGGTCAATTGGGAATACAGTGCTAATGGTAAATCCATGATCATTTACGAACATAATCAAATATTTAGGTTTCTCGTGGCTATAGAATTTAAAATTGTAAACTTTTCTCCTTAAAGACTTCGAAAATTGCGTTACGGCATATCCGTCGACAGTTCAGCCTCGTAATAATTATCGTTTCAATTTTTCAAGCGTTCGTAGCCTGGTAGTGCCTTTTTCGCTGAATTCCTCAGTAGGCTGTTGGAGGAAGGTCGATCATTGTTGTGCTAATTTTCCGTTATTTACGCTAGAGTCGAAATGTTTCCCCGAGAATGCGGGGAACTTTGATGGGCGAAACATCGTATTAATGGAGTGGAATTGGGAGGAAAATAATGCAGTGTGAATTTCCCTAGGTGAATTACACCCATACAATCGTTTTTTACTCCAAAAATCAGCTAAGAATGAAGTTAAATAGAATTCGAGTTGACATGATGGCCAAGGACAACAATATCATGTGTAATTTACGAATTACCTCCAACGGAGGATAGATCGCCGCACTTAATAGCTTCAGCAGTACCTACGGGCACTCTTAAATTCGATGCTAATTAAATCGTAACTCTGCGATGATCGCTCTCTTCCGTCAGAGGTTGGTTGTGATTTGTCATAGAATATCGGAGGCTGCGGTCACAGACGATCGTTCTTCTACGTCATCAACTGAAATTGTAAACAAGTTAACTTGGTTGTTGACTCTTTAAAAGACGCCCTTAAATACTCATTGAATCCACAGGAGGTCCTTTTTGGACGTCTCATATTATACTCTTTATTATTAAATTCCCGCAGATGTGGTTATGCAATGGTGATGGAGAAGTAAGTGCCAGTGCTACAGCAAAGTTTTCGGCGTATGCTTTTGAATATCAATCAGTGGACAAGGATGTGCAGTATTAGTGGACTTCTCCATTTTCGGGTTATTGCCGCGTTTCGTGGTAGGAGGTCTTCAGGTCGAAGTGGTGCTATCCGTGTTTTTGCCGCGTATATGTAGAGGAAACTGTCGTCACCTCTGACCACGAAACGCGGCAATAACCCGAAAATGGAGAAATCCACTAATTCTGTACGCCACGGAAGACTCCGAGACAAGGATGTGCAGTTTAAAAGTCCAAAGGTACGAATGGGCGATGATGCGGTTTGCATTGCCGGATGCATGTCGAAAACGTACGTGATCTATATAGGTGTCCATGGCAGTAGCAAGTCGATCGTTTGGTGATGAAACAAATACAGTTGGAGGTCGATTATCCAGAATTCGTGGGGCCTTTGGATTAACGATATTTCCTCTGAATGGATCAGTTACCTGGATGCAGGCGACACTGCAAAACGAAAAACATTATTTTTTGGAACGTGCCTAGGATCAGCGAAAAGTATGCATTGTTGATTGAGGAGTCAAGGAAAACAAATAAATACATAAAAGTTATGATTCAAGTTTGATACGCATTATGCATCCTCTCTAAAATATTATATGAACCTGGGCTGGTTGCACGTATTCTATAAATCAATTCGCAAGTTCGGCGAAAGAAGTAATCTTTTGCTCCCTTCTAATGTCACTGCAGAGTGGAAGAAAAGCCATTTTGGCAATAGTGTGCTCTCGTCTTCGGGGCTTAACTGCCATCATGTCTGCATTGCGTCCCACCCTTCTGTTTGCCTTATAACGTGGTGAACACATTTTATTTCCCTAGAGATCATTTCCGTTCCTATTATTACCTATTCTATCATAGACCCTAGGCATGGTTTGGTAGAGCTCAGGGGTTATGAAACCAATCTTCTTGATGCGGTTTATGGATTATTGGACGTTGAGGAGTACGTGTGTCTGTGGAGCTCTGGGTAGCGTGGGAAGTATGGTGAATGCGAAACGGCTTACATTGCTTTCTGCTAATGGAATTGTCGCGTTTGGTAATAGCAAATTATTTGATTACATTTACTTACACTTATATAATTAAAATCTGTACTCTTTTCAACTTTAGTGATTCTTTTCAATTCTGAAGTACCTATGATGAAATTTAATGATTTAACTATTAATCTTACAAGTGTTTTTAATTTTTATGCACAGTGTGAAGTTTTACGATGCGAGTTTTTTCTTAGGCGGTGGTGTGAATTTTGGATGGTTTAACTTCGAGAATGATGCGTGTGAAATTCTCTGTCAAAAACTATGGTGGCGATTTATAACTTTCATATTTTTAGCTGCTTGCTTAGTCAATTTTAAACTTTATTTACAAGAATTTTAGCCATTCCTGAAAATGATGGAAGATTGGTCGTCTTTTCCACTTGAAACTTGATCATCTTCACTTCCGCATTTGGAATTAGATCTGTAGTACCTATTCCTTAGCTGCTGTAGAAGGCATAGATATTGTTGTTACAGCATAAAAAAATACCTCGATTCAATTTATGATGACAGATTCCACTGATATCTCGGTAATTGCCCGGAAAAAACCTGTGTACTGCTACTGGAGGCGTTTTCTCTTCGAGTATTATGATAATGACCGGAGTAATAAATTCAAGTTAATGTGATGCTAACGTTCCTTGCCCCGCTTCTTTCCCTTGGGACACTTGGGATACGCCTCATCTGTTGAAATAGTGTCCGCATTATTCTAGGAGACTCACTCTGCGCGCCCACGGGCGTAAATCATTAAGTTTATGAGTGCGCTGCAACCCGGATTCTTCATTCCGCTTTTTCGCCTCGTCTTTTCTGGCTCGAGGGAGCGTTTCTCTCCTCGGCCGTTCAGATATCTCCGGGGGCGAAGACAATCTCGCTTTAAATTATCCCTTGCGGCTTGCATCACATTTTACAACATCGCTGTAGAATATGCAATGTCGTATCTCTGTCAACTAAGCCGTATACGCCTCAGTTTTTGGACTTCACGATGAAAATGTTTTAATCAGTGCTCATTATTCCTTCATGAGTCCATACTATCTCTCACATTCGCGACCAGCGGGCGTTGATTAAAAAGTAATTATTTTACTTATAAAATGTCAGCATTATTCTAGGAGACTCACTCTGCGTGCCCACGGGAGTTATATTTATTTCTATAATAATGAGTTTATACCAGTTTTTCTCATTAACTTTGTTTTTGCAGTTATGTCTTCCACTTAGACGAATGATTGTATAAATTTTTGAAATGCCCCTCAAGAAATGAATGTGTTAGATATAACTTTCCTTTTCTAGTTCAACAGCATGAGCTGATCGAATGGCTTGTTTAGTTTTCCGCCTACTCTTACGCCTGGATAACCTTTCCTCCGTTTGAGACTGACTGGTGTGTTTCCAATCCATGTCGTATTTCCGTGGTGTGGATGGAGTGCGCTTATGCAAAGTTTTTTTTATAAACTATAGTCATTTAGTCTCTTAATTATTTGCTAAACTTCTTAAATTGCTAATAGCTTTTCAGGGTGTTGAATTGTAGCCGCTGGGCGAGAAGATACAACAAGACTTCTTGGCGTTTTACATATGTAGCAAACTGGGGACGATGGCACTATATTTAAAGTCTCTATCTAACCATTTAAATTCTCAAGTATCCCTCGGTTTTTCCTTTTATCTTCGTTTTTTCCTCACTTATGAAAATATCGACAATCATTCACGGTCCAAAGAAACCAAAATATTAAACCCTATTCTCTTTTCTCTTTTAGTCTTTCAGTGATTCGGGTGTGGTTATTCACGTATCTATAAGTTGAATCGGTTTATGAAGTTTCAAGTTTTGGTATGAAACTATCTGAAACGATCATTGTAATGACTTTTATGATTGTTTTTATAAATCCTTTTTCGTTATATGATTTTATTGCTCATAGACTTAATATCTTTGGAGAGTTTTTGGGTCTTCAAGAAGTACGAAAGACGTGGATGTATTTCAAATGATTTATTTTAAGGTTAAGAAATCCTATGCGTGGAACATTTCTCATTTAAAAAATTATCATTCTGTAAGTATTTTTGTTTCCCTCGTAGAGTACAAAAAATGCCGTGGCGCGACGTAGTGCATCTAAATAAATGTTTTCATTTGAGGAGAGTGCTGATACAAATAAATCGTAGAGATAAATAGGCACCAGTATTCGGTATTCTACCGTTTAATGGCTGCGTTGGATAAGTCTGACGTGTCAAATTATATAGTTACGTTGTTATCATGTTATAATATCGCGAAATATGCTACAGTTTTTGAGTCCACGCCTGAAATTGACATTCAAGCTTTAAAAATTAATTCTGTGGAGAGGATTAACTCGATGTTAACGCATGCAATTTTGCGGCGAGTGGTTTATCAACATATGCCTTTGTCAGAGAGACTGGTGAGGGCCTAGGCTGTGCAGCGGATTAGTATACAATTTTCAATTAATTTCTTTCAATCGGTCCGCATAATGTGGCCGGAATTATATTTTAATCATGTCGATATACATTGAAGAGTCTGTCATCGCTGGATTGATTGATATTAAGTACATTATTCCAGAATTATGGACATTTATTTCGCTCTCCGTGGACTTTTTACTGTCGTCATCACTGCCATTTTTGACGATATGATTTAAAATAAATTCACCTCGATGTTAGCCCCAGAATACCTCCAATTGATATAGCGAATTTTTTCCCTTCTGTTTTTTTAATTATCAAATTATCTCGTTTAAGCTCACGGGAGAATCTAAAGTGAAGGGTCAATATTCTCTTAAAAGTTCTTAAAATGAAAAATTGGTGCTTTAATGGGGAATTTCATTTGATGGACATCTGGTTAATAGCTCAGATAATTAAATACCTTATTTTACGTTTCAGTTAAAACAATTAAACGCAGCCTTTTCTTATATAATTCAGGAAATGTATTTTTTGCATTAATCCTACTTTCCTTTTGAGTAGTGACATATGGCTTTCCATTTGGAGATTGCGGAAATCCCTCGATATCATTTCGGTACAACCGACAGCTGTTATAATTTATCAAATTAATTACTATCTGTATATCAATTGCAGACGGTAAAAAAAGTTATTTTGATATTCCTCTCGCACTACCTCTAGTATAATGAATTGTATTTTGTGTCCCGGATTTGAAATTGTAGCTGACAACTTGAATCTTTGCTCATTTTCATTTGTGAAATCCGTGATTGTTCTGTTTTGTTTTCCTGAGGAAATGTTGTTTCGACTCTGAATTTTTATGGAAATTTTATCTGAGAATAGTTTTTTTTACTGTAGTCATGGTTAGTGATGATCACAATAAATGCTGTTTTATAATTATATATATAATATTTAACAGTCTGATCAAAGTCTTGTCAAATTATGATTAATCTAGAATTTTTTCAACAAGGCGTTTATTTTCACTTGCTTTTCCTTGTGGCAACATAAATAACGGTTCCACTCAACTTGCTCTCTCGATGGTCTCCGACGTTATGCCTTATAACCTTTGATACGTTGTTGCTAATAACATGTCAGGCACCTTCTATTATTTTGCTACCTTCATTCGTCTTAATAACATATTTATGTGGAGGTATGGTCGTTTAAAGAATGACATTTTAATTGCAGTGCCGAAGGTTTTGTAAGTGCGTTACCATCCTCAGAGCTGTTTGGCTCTCACTGGGACAGAACACGAGAAAAAACGAAAACCAACTACGAAGGTATAACAGGAGAAAGAGGAAAACTTGTATTTTCTGGCCGATTTATACATAGCTTATGTGATGAAATGATTACGCGATTAATAAATTGAATTGGCATAGTGAGGGAGTGAGTTTCGAAGGGAAGAGAGGCGATATAAAGGTGAGCGCTTAGTAAGAGATATCCAGGGAATGGGCAGATGCAATAATTTACGAGTTGCTATCCTAAAGTTTTATAGAGAAAGCAGGTGAGGGCATTCCATGGTCGCGTTTTGGTTATCATGAAGTAGTTTGAATCGACTTTAAGGCTTCAGTTCTGGAGGTCAGACAAGAAGAGAGAATTAGTGGAATTAGTTTTTGTTTATTTTCTGCGTATTTTTCTATCACTTCCTCTGTTGTTTTCGGATTTTAGTTGCCTCCTTCACAAGGCGAGTTTTTATCAAAACTTGATAGGGTTTATTAGAAACCCGTATGTGGTCAGTGAGGCAAGAAGTGAGACTATTGAAGCTCTGCGTAACATGGAGACCCTTTATTTCAAAATTTAAACCCCTCCAGAATCATCCCCTGTAACCACAACAATCACATAACCGTTACACTCTGAGGAAGCCTTCAGAACGCGAGGAGAAAGGTCAGTGGAAGTCATACAAAAATACGCGGAAATCACCCAAAAAAGAAGTTTATTTTTTATTCAGTGGTCCGCGAAAGCTTCAATCAATTAATGAGAGAGACAGTATTGCATGAGAGGACGTAATGCATTCTTTAATGTGGGACTCTATGCGTGACTTTTTACGTGGAGAAGTGAAATATGCAATCTAGCCATGCAACCAAAGGATAAGAAGTGAAGCTCTGCTGGCGCACAAGTTGTGGGAATTCTTCTCAGGTTCCCCACCGGTTGAGTTTCTCGATTGACCATGGAGAATTCCAATCGGTGGAGAACTCGAGAATAATAAATCCATACAACAGATCGAAATTGGTTGAATCACATAGCGAGTGACGGAGTATTTCATCTTTTATACGCGTTTCGACTCACCACTGGTCCGCTAAGTTTGCACAAATGGTAATTAAAAATGTTATTCGATGCATTGGCTCGAATTCGTCAAATATTCTTATATATATTCGGTGCTATTTAAACATATTATATCTTACCTCAAAGAAAACGTTTTGAGGTTTTTACTCGGTGTATTTTATAAAATTTCATATCATGCACCATAAGAGATGACATTCTTTAGATAACTAGGGATAAAATGTGAACGCCCAGCTATGCATTTAAAATAAACTTTTATCCTGGAATATTGCATCGTTTAATTCTTGTAAGTAAAGTCCACAATAATATGTATGTTTTCAGAAAATACTAATCATCCGCTTTAACATTCCTGACCCATTTTACCTAATTAAAATGCTAATCAGTTACTACCCTTTTTTAAGCGCACTGTAAGTCATTGAGTCGCTGGAATGAATCACCGCGACTTGGACGATTCCACTATTTCTCTTTTCTTTTTTTCCTCTCTCTCTCGCGAGATATGATTTTTTCACAGAAAAAGGAAGAGGGGTGTGCCCTGGTGAAAACACTCGTATTTCAATTATTCCGTCAAGGGGAAGGGACAGGCGGGAGAGCGAAAAAGTTTTAAACGTAATTTCCTCGAGGCGACCTTAATCCTCGGGAGGATGTACGGTCACCTAACGCATTTTCCGGATAATGGAGCCGAAAAGGCAGAGAAAGAAGATTTTGGTGCGGTCCCTGGGCGTAAGCGGACGAAGAAGAAGGAGACGAAGGCAGCGGCAACAGCAGAGGTGAAGGGAAAGAAGGGATGTGACCTTGTGATGGGGAAGGGGGGAGAGGGGATATGTGGAGAAGGGAGGGGGGGAGGAATATGAGGACGAGGGACACAATTGTATAAGTTGGCCCCACGAAAAAAATAATTGCGCCCAACCTCCCAGCCACCTTAACTTTCTTCCCAACCCCCTCTGCTCTCCTCCGCCGTCCCTTCGTGCCTTTCCTCTTCACCCTCCTCTGCTCCTAAAAGCCCTCCCCGCAACCCCTAACCCACATCCACGGGATTCGCGCAAAGGCCGAGCAGTAATTCCTCGAAAAATACATTCAAAACGCCGCCGCTGCCGCTGCTGGAAAAATCCGAAAATGAAACATCAATTAGGGCGAAAAAATGTGCGAATCCGTCCGTCTCTCTTCACGGCGACCCCTCCCTATCCATTCCCGAAAACGGTTTATTCTTATTAAATTATCATTACATTATTTTTTCAATCCGAACGAGGTTAGTTGATAAGACTCGCTCCATTTTATCATCATTAACCAATGCGATGCTTCATTTTTTTTATCTCCGTTTCTTCGTTGGCGTTGGCCGGAGAGGATGAGGGGGGTTGTGGAGGGTGAATATGCTCATAGCCAATTATTTCTTCTCCCGAGAACATCTGTTCAATTAGTCCCCCCCTCCATCCCCCCCCTACACCCACAATGCACTCCTCCCACCCCTCTTTCCCCATCCCACACCCCAGCAACGCCATACTTACCCTTTTTCACATAACCCTTTTTTTCTGACCACCCCCGCATTCCGAGGGCATATTTGAATCTTCTCGTTCCTCCGCCAGCGGAGCCACCGTCTCCTCCCAACCCAACCCGTGGACGCAGGAATCCGCATATCGTTCTCGCTCCACTGAAAGTTGATTTAGTGCAAAGGAACGAATCCGCTGGAGGAACGGGAAGGAACGGATCCGGCTGCGGATATGAAATGCGAAGGTTAATTACAACATAGAGCTGTCAAAGTGCGTGCGCATTAGCCGAAATCCGTGGACAACATTGAGACCAGATACCGAGGAAAAAAGCGCGTATTATGTTGAAGAAGGTAAAAAAGTAAATGAAATCCGTGGTAGTTGGATTGAATACAAATACCCAAATACCCCTCCCTACCTTGAGGGCTTCAATTTTCATCGTGATTTTATTAGTAGGACTATATTACGAGTGATACCAAGGAGCTCTTCAATGATCAAGCTAGGATGGTAGTTAACTATAACATTTGATTTGCACTCAAAAGGTATTGAACTGTTTCAATCCATCTTGAATGGAAAGTAAAACATTACAATCATTTTCGACCTGAAAATTGTCATACTATGCCTCCCTTTAATTTAACTGAAGCCAAAAAGAGGCATATCACTGTTAATGATAAAACTGAATATATTATTCCAGTTAAGAGAAGAAGTGAGAGTAAGCTGCTAACTTAACTCTTTAGCGGTTTAATTCCGTTAATATTCTTAAGTTTATGTAGTTTAATTAAAACATTACATTTTCAATGTAAAAATAAAAGATTTCTTTTCATAAATATTTGAAAGTATAAATACTATAATTACAGCTTCAATGTAATGCTTTAAACTTAAGCTATTCACACATAATAAAATTAAAATAATTAATAAAAAAATAAAAAAAGATAACAAATAAATCTTAACTAAATTCAATTGAAAAAGTTGAATTAAAATTGAATTTTGATGGAAAAAACGAAATAAACCCTGACCTCCAATCAATTCACATCATCCCTGATCAAAGCTCTTAATTAATCCTCTACCAAGCTTTGAAGAAGTTGGAGATACACCACGAGTTCTAATGTGAGGTATAAATCAATTGAATCGAAGTAAAGTTCTCTTTCGAAATAAACAGAAATACATTTCTTACCCAACGCCTTAACTTAGCCCAGTAAAGATTACGGCCCTGGCGGATTCCATTTCATTTAATTCGAGTTCGTTCCTAGAACGTTTGTCAATTGAGAAAACAGCTTGCACACAAAGTCTACTTTATGAATCAAGCAAGCTGTCAACTAATAAGCCAAACTACCGACGTCGGTGATTTCGGAGGGTGGGGGACAGGGAAGGGAAGGGACGGGTAAGCAAATCAGATTTTTCATCGTTGGCTGTCTGTGCGGAAGCCGAAAGGGCTTCTTTCCAGTTCTCACTATGCGGTATTGTTCAGCTCCATTGGATAAATTCCGGCAGGAGGCCCTTCTTGCTTTATGCTGATTTATCAGAAAAAGGTGATTTTAGCGCTGCAACCGTAATATAATAATTTAATTACAAATTAATTCTTTCTTCATTTTATCGGTGACTAACCAATGGCTCAATTGTAAGTAATTTGAAAGAAAGAGTAAGAGAGCTCTGCGTATGTTATTTTTCATTATTTAGAGGATTAATAAGAAAGTATGCAGTACTCGAATGTCCTTGTTCAGTGGCTGTAATGAAGAAAAATTTTTACTCTTCCTTCACAACATTTCAACTCGTTGATAAGCGTAGAGGATAAGAAGAAAAAGGACATACAGAATTCTGTATGCGTTGTCGATCTTTTGCGTCTCAATGGATAAGCCCTAGTTAATACTGCTAGGAAAAGAACGAAGATTGGTACTGGTTCTTTTCGCTGAATGAGACCGAAAAAAAGAGACGAGTCCGGCTAACTCCATAGCATTGCTACCGCACAGTACACGACCCTTTCTCCCTTAACATACTCACACCTCCCCTTTGCTACAAAAAACCCTTAGGACCTCCTCCTCCGCACGACGTCCAACTAAATCCCCCGAAAAAATAATAATGTGGCGGCAGGGGTTGGGAATGAACGCGGAAAAGGGGCAAATGGTGTGAGGCAAGAAGAGAAGATTTTTTAGCAAATTTTTATTCCTTGAGATGGGTAAAAAGAGGGAGTTAGGGAGGAAGTGAGCATCCTCGCATCTGGGTCAACATAAAAATGTGATGCACCCTCCCCCCCTCCACTCCCCCCCTCTCCTTACGCCATACCAACCACCTCCAAGTGGATACGTCTCCCTCTGACTTCAAGATGAAGACGACCACCCACCCCAACCGCAGTGAGCTTCCGTCCCCCTGGAATATGCGACGAGGAGATTTAAATATGTATATATTCAATGGCGTTTTTAGAAAACTATTATCACTGAAGTACTCTATAGGTTAATGTGGGTTTGCATGTAGTGTTTAATGAGTGTTCCACCTTTCATGGACTTCCCTCTTCAATTCACAATAAGGTTTCCATTCAACGTACAGCATTTTAAAGTTGAGGATATTATACCTAGTTCTTCAAGAACGATAGCTGGGTGGTTCAGACGAAACTATATCTCATAGTGATATCTCATATGGAGAGTTTCATTTCGAGGTGATGGGGGTTTGAACTTACTTTCTGGCACAGCACATCATGGTACAGTATCAGTCCATTTTATAATGAAACAATTGTTTCAAAGTTTGCAGGCGTTTGCATTGTTTACCTCAACTTCTTTAATTTAATTGGCATTATTATTTTAGTATTACACAGATTAAGATGGGTTTTCATGGAGTATATAAGAAGTTCTCTTTATTTTCTGTCTTTTCTTCATGTTCTCAGATTTTTCTCTTAATTTCAGAGTAAGGCCTACCCACTTTCATTCCATCTAAAAATCCTCTTGTCTTCCAATCTCTACCTCTTTTACCCAGCATTCTACACTCTAAAACTGTTTTCAATATTACCTCCCCGATCTTTACTCGCTCTTTTCATACCATAGATCTTTGATTCATACTTGTCTCCTCCGTATCTTATCTAGAAGCCGCATCTCCTCACCCACGGGAGTGAGGCTACATAAGGTCACGTGACAATTACTAGACGTCATGGCAACGCGTTACTTATTACTCTTTTGCCCAGCCTTCGTGGTAAAAATGGTGCTAATGCATTGTTTTACATTCAGAATACTGACATACGAATATTCATTCGTATTCGTGAACTAATTTGATATGTGAATTGAAATAGTGAATATAGACCAATAAACCCTCCCCTCCATTTTTTCCAGCCTCAATACGTCATGCCACCTCCATGTGGGTACTTTTTCTCCGCATTAATTCATTTTCTTCCTCTTCTGTTTGAGTGTCAAGACCACGAGGCCTACTTAACCCAACTGCAGTGAATCTATCCCCGGGAATTCCCGGTGAGCGGATTAAAATATACTTTAGCGATGTGAATTTTTGCCCAGACTTAGCCACGTTTGTGCGATTTTCGCGAATTCTGAAAGGAGGTCAGTTCCTTTCCCTTGACCACGTCGCGTTTTGAAGATTTGTTTGGAAGTGTCCAAAAGCTTCGCTCACGGGACCCATTGGTCACCGGATTTAAGTATTTTTTTAATCTGCCGTGAGCGGAATAGAAACCCAAAACATTCTGTATATGTAGTTTGATTTTGGATTTAATCTACATCTACAAATTACCCTGCGAGCCACCTCTAGGGTGTTTGGCAGGGGGTGATCAATCACCAGCATACAGCATGTATTTGGACTCCCACATGCACACCACACCGTCCAAGAAACGTCCCGTATAATAACAAACTATACTACTATATGCTGTTAGAAATAGAATATAGAATAGAAATTCAGAAACATGCAGTAAGTTTTACATAGGTTAGTAGGCTACACTACAAGTCATGCAATCTATTTACGCGTTCTATTGCTGCCGTTATAATCTCTTATTGATCGTGGAAAAAATGACATTCGGAATCTGTCTGTTCTGCAATCTATCTCTCTTATTTTATTTATATGATCTGATCTTCCGTAGTACGTTGGCGTCCGCAAGATATGGTTAACTTCGTCAGAAAAGACACTGCTCTTGAATTTATCTAAAAGGTTTAGTCTATTTTTCAATCTACGGTCCGACAGAGATTCCCATCCGAGTTTATGTAAGAGGTCAGTTACACTAACAAGACTATCGTAACGACCTTTCACATACCTGGCAGCTCTTCTTTGCACGCGTTCTAACTCTGTTATTAAGCCTTTTTCATGAGGGTCCCAAACACTGGCAGCGTATTCCAAATGTGGTCTAACGAGGGAAAAGTAGCTAATTTCTCTCACTTTGTCGTCGCACTTTCCTAATATTCTTTTAACAAAACCCATTTTACGATTAGCTTGACCGGTTATTTCTCGAATATGTTTATTCCACGATAGATCATTATTGAGTCTAACCCCTAGATATTTCACAGATTCAACTACCTTTAACTGCGTGCCCCGAATGACATAGTTACGCTGTAGGGAGTTATTCTTCTTCCAGAAATTCATTACGACGCATTTTTCCAAATTTACTTCTAACTGCCAAGCATCGCACCAAGCTTGGATAGCAGCAAGGTCATTCGTTAGTTCATCTATATCTTTGCTGGAACGGATTTCTCTGTAAACTACAGCGTCGTCTGCAAATAATCGTAACTTACTCTGCACTACTTCGCCAATGTCGTTTATATAAAGAAGGAATAGGAGTGGGCCAATGACACTACCCTGAGGAACGCCAGAAGTCACTCTAACCTCATTGGAGACTGCACCGTCTAATACTACTCTTTGGACGCGGTCGCTCAAAAATTCTCTAATCCAGGAAATGACATCTTCGTCTAGACCATAAGATTTCAGTTTTATTATTAACTTTCCGTGGGGTACTTTATCAAATGCCTTTTTGAAATCAAGAAAAATGTAGTTAATGTAGTTAACAATCACACATTATCTTGCCCATCACGATGGTGTTGAGGTATAAGTTAGCTCGTGGTTGTCTATATCATTGGGAGTGCTACCGGTTCTGCGATCTGCTCCGTCCTTTCATCTCTCGTCATTTCTAATCCAACAGTCTCTCTAATCCCGTGCGTGCGTCATCCAAGTTTCACTACTCATGTGTGTATTTTGAGGGTTTTTGGAATTAATAATGAATATGTTTTCGTAAACCACGATTTTTAACTATAACGGCGAATTTTTTTCGATAAATGGATATTTTGTTTCAAATTTCGATGTTTGTCGAGCCTTTTTTTTCGATTAAAAATCGATTGCTCAAAAAATTAATTTCAACCGGCATTTTTTCATCATGATCAGGAGCTAAGAACGGTTCATAGCAGAAAATTACAATAAATTTTAAGTAAGTACTTCACGTAAAATTATCTTTACGAGATAAAAAGGCGTGGACTGGATGCCAACAATCAAACTTTTTTCATATTCCCATCGAAGCCTTCTCCGCAGTTCACTTATCCATTCCACTTTACATCCATGTTATTCTTCATCCCGTGATGACTTCCTCCATGATTAACAGTTTGAGTTAACAAAACTCGGGTTAGTATTGGATGAAAGCTTAAAGAAATGACTGCCAGACAAAAATTAACGTCATTTTGCCACACCCCAATCGACTCTGCGCGTTTCGAAGTCGTACGCTAATCTTCCCGTAAATTAGCACTTACCGTGCTGACCCTAATACTGTAGATCTATACCCCAATGCTGGCCAGTTACAAGACACTTGCGTTATTTATCGACAACCAACTTTTTATGCGTGTTTGGTATCATTTTAAAGATTGAATTTTTCTTTATTTGTTTATTTAGGGGTTAAATGTGGAGGTTTATCTTGTTGTTAAAAAATGGAAAACTGCGATTTGTCCAAAGGCGGATGGCGTATTATTAATGGCGTAATTTGACGCCCGAAGCATAAATCGAATGATTTCACGAGACGTAATGTTATGCCCAGAGCACGCGCAAACTGGTTTTAAATTAGCCGACGAATCACCACATTAATTTCAGCATTTTCGGTGCTGATTTATTTCTGTTAACTCTGTCATTGACTTATTGGTACTAAAGTGCTCCACACAGATTATGTATCTCTAATTTTTCTCCGAAAAATTACCTTAAGGAGGGCACAGAGAAGAATGGAGAGGGGTTGCAGGGAGATGGGTAGTTAATGTGTGGCACGGGGTGGGGTTGGTTTGTGGGATGTCGGGGGGTGGAGGGAAGCGGGGTATTCGCGCCCTCTCGTCATTGGACGAGACTCGACTATTCACTCAACTCCCCCCCCCTGACTCACCCTCCCATTTCTCCACATTCTGGTCGTAGCTTGTCGTGTTTGCTAACCCGCTGTCGGAGAAATAATCCATAAGGCGTGTTTACACGATTCATTTACATAAAGGGGTAGATGTATTAACACAATCGCTATCAAAATTGAAACATGCATTTACCCAAAATTGCGTAAATATGCAATGCATGTCCAAGAAATTGCCGCTCTTCTAATTCCGTGCATCCATTCGAGCATTTGATCATCACGGAACTTTCACAGTTAAATGCAGCGGGTAGACCGTCACGCAGTTAAACACGGCTTTAGATGTCGCATATATTTAGTCCTTTTATTTCAGTTGTAGTTTAGCCCTTACAGAGCTCCTCCAATCTCTCGCGAAAAGTGTCAGGAGTGCGATAGCGCTCCTCCTGCAATGTCACTCTTATTACGTGCTGCTAATTAACTAATCATTCAATAGTCTATATTCATTTTATTTTAACATTAACTATTTTCTTTAAACTATAAAAATAACTCATATTACCAAAAATTCGTCAAATAATATACAATAAAAAGGTGAAACCACAAATCAGCAAAAATGCCTCGGCACTCTTAGTGTAGCACCTGGCACTCAAAGGGCTAAGTAGCATATCGTGGTAGTGGTAGTAGTCCAGCGCTAGGCTGCTGACCTAAGGGTCCTGAGTTCGATGTGAAGTTTATGGACACTCAACTCAAAGATCCTCTAAGTGCGCTTTGGATTCATACAGGTTGAGCTATACGCTCGCATATCCTCGAGGAATACGGATTGAATCGCTGTCAGCAGTTCTTGTTAGAGGCCAATTTTACTATGAATGAAACACTGCAGCGCAGAATAAGGTGAAAAATAATGTATTATCAATAGGTAAGATGTACAACAACATTTTGTTAGGACAACATGCTGAAATATAATGTAATTTTTATATTATCTTACTCAGAGGAATTAAGAGACGCTCAACTTAGAATTTATTGCCCTAAAATATAGATTTTCACTGCGAGGCAGGCCTCTGACTATGCGCTGCTATCCTTCAAGAGACGGCTAAGAATTTCTTGTGAGCGTTTTCTAAAATCGAGCTTTGGCTTACCACTCCATGAGCCAATGGGACGTCAAATCGGTCCCTTTTGCACTGACGCCGGGTTTCTCTCCACCCTTTCCTTCCCTCTCTTTTCCTCGTGGTCAAAATCGCCTTTTCTGTGGCTAACCTCTTCCTAGTACTATACAGTATCATATTTTATTTTACTGGTGAACTTTAAACAGATAAAAGTCGATGTAAAATATTTCGAATCAATTTTTTGCAATATATTTATCTTATTCCGCCTCTTGTATCTAAGGTCTGGAGGTTTGTGCCGGTATTCTAGGCAATATGCTTAGTTACTTACATTGCGAATCTCGAAGCTGTTGGCGTCCGGGGGTTGGTCTCTACGGAGCGAATTGGTCATTAGCGATCAAAATTTAAGTGCCAAGCGTTATTCCACCCCATGTGACAAAAAATAAGATCTGGTCATCTGTACCGGTATTCTTTGCAATATGCCTAGTTATTTACTTGCGATCTCGGTAGTTCTAAGCATACGCATCCGGGATTATAGATAGCCGGGATTACTGGAAATGTAATGGAACTCAGAATGTAGTACCCATCCTAGACCAGTACTCAGTAATCCCACCATCTCCTAACGTGACCTTTTCCTCTCCAGATATGGTAGGTCACGTAACTTAAACTTCAGACACAATACATATAAAAATAAGATAGATACACTGGCAATGCAACATAATAATATAAGTTCGTACTAATTGTAAGAATTGAAAAATCTTTCTTTAAAATTGACGGAATATTTTAGCTAATTGGAAATCGACAGCCCGGGACGCTGCATTACAGGACTTGCCAGATTACAGAGATTGTGCTATGGTAGTAATCAATGAAAAATACATAATGTTGCAGAAGAGCCTGTATGAAGCCTTGCCTCTACCTCTGGCTAATAGCCATGAAGGACACCCGACGTAGGCTATCGTGTTGGTGTTTCCAGATGCTCGGCAGTTGGCTCTCTCGTTGGGAATGGTTGCGAGGGTACAACCACAGGTCTGGTTCACTCTAGTAGGTACATTCAACTTCCTCCGGCGGTGGCGAAGGGTTGCGAGCACCGAGTCGTCGCTTCGCAGGGCGATAAGCCAGTTGACCCCGGTCGTAGTTATGACTGATAGCTCGTATTGAAAACACAGACCGCCAACCGACTGCAATTAGACCGTCGTCGTGGCAGATGTTCCGCCAGTGGTCGCTGTGTTGGTGTGTGGGTTTCCCCCGGGAGGTTCATTACAAGCGAGTTGGTCGAATCAGAAGGATGTCTTCTGTAATTTGGTGGCTGGACGCGTATTGCTGGCGGTAGCAAGCGGATTTGCTGGGCGCCTCGTGGTCGCCGGAGGTCCTAAGGACATCAGGGCCTACCTCACTGCTTTACCACCTCATGCTCTGGAAGAGGTGAGTGCATTTGATTTAGGCCCACCATGTAGTTGTCGTTGAGAGCTTCTTACTACGCCCCTCCGAAAGTTTCCCATTAGATAACCTTCGTTTACAATGACGGAGATTCAGTATTAGGTGAGCGATTCAGATTTAATCTCAAGGGAATATTAGATACAAGCCCTCTCTATTTTTTTTCATTTAAACTACCTTTGTTTTATGACGGGAGTATAGTCCAGAGATGGCAAGTGAAACGAAAATGTATCGTTTCTGTCCGGAGGGAAACGAAAATACGAGGTGTAGCTTTAGTTTCCTTCCTGCACGAAATTAAAATCACCAAGGAGTTTAGTTTCGACCCGGGACGAAACTTTACTCCCACGAATGAAACTAAATTAATCGAAACCCCGCTTGTCATAGTTAAATTTTGATCCCAAAAGTTGAGTGGAGAGGGATGAGAGAGAATAGTTTCGACTCACTACGTCTGGCATACCTGAAGATAGGTTAAAAAAATTGAGCTTAAAAATCGAATGGCCAGTTTGCGTCCACCGCTCTCCTGTTAGTGATAAAAATATGAGCGGCCCATGAATCTAAAATAATGGCGGTAGGTCGAACCTCTACTTCATTCATCCATACTTCGTACTCGGTGTGTGTGGGTCGAAACTGTAGAAACCAAACCGTTAGAAGGAGAAGCACGTGGTCCCTCCGGTGCGAAACATATCTGCGTTTCGTTTCGTCCGAGAGTTTTAGTTTTGCTTCGATCCGAAGACGTTTTGACTCCGATTTCGTTTCGACCCGGAGTTTAGCTTCCCGGTTTTTTTTCTTTTTCCTTTAGTTTCTAAATTTCGCTCCCGGGAACGAAACTATTGAAATTTCACTGGTTTTGACTTTTGTTTAGTTTCGCTTGCCATCCCTGGTATAGTCTTAAGGTATGCGAGATATGGTCTCATGATTTAGTTGGTAAATTTAGCGGTTAAGGGAGATGAAAGTGGCGAATTGAATAAATGAAATTAATTCCTCTACCCCCCAAAATTTTTCTCTTCAGGTAACCTTCGATTGCAGTGACTGATTATATTCTGAGCTATCGCCTAAAGGAGACGCTTCACTCCCAATCGAAGAATCGAATTTCGCGCAATATCTCCGTGTCATATGCCCTTTCACTCACGCCTCTGTTCACATTTCCTCTCCGCTTATTCTGCCTCCCCTCCGCGTATCTGCGCAGGGAAAATATTTTTTGCAAGGATTGTACATGGCTACGTCGTACACGATAATTAACTAAATCTCATAATCTTGGTTAGCTAAAGAGGACGCATGCCTCCTTCTCGGTTAGTCTTTTTTCGCAGCGTAATACCTTATTGAATCATGAATTTGTTTTCTAAAAGTGACTCGGTGGCAGGAATTATATATATAGCCCTTACCTCCCCATAGATCCGTCACTGCTAACGACTAAAAATTGAGTCCCATGAGTTATTCCACCCCTTGTGACATTCAATAAGATCTTGCGGTCTGTGTCGGTTTACTTTGCAATACATATGCCTAGTTATTTACTTGCGATCTCGGTAATCTTAAACATACGCATTCAGGATATGGCCTGGTTATAGATAACGCCTTATTACTGGAAATGTAAAGGATATCTAGTATCTATCCCTAAACATCCTTACCCAGTTCTCAGTATCTATCTCAGTATCTCCAAGCATGACTCTTTCTTCTCCCAAGATAGTTGTTCACTTACCTTAAACTTCAGGAACAATAAATATACAAATAAGACTGATAAATTTGATTTACTGAAGATTTTATATGAAATATGCGTCTAATAGACCAATATAGCAACAAAATGGAAATAATTATCTATAGTAAAAATTGTTCCCTAAGCATATTTTAATTCCTCATCAAATCAATTCATAGACAGGTTTTGTTCTAAAAGTTGCAATTTAGTGTTTGTCATGAATCTCGTATTCTTGAGGCTGGATCTTCGTGATATTTCGTCTGCCCTAGCATTCACAGAATGGCTCAGGTCCCCTCAAGAGATGCGGGGCGCACCGTGGACGGGCTGCTCTTCGCGCCTCCCATGGTCTCGGCAGGAAAAAGAGCAGGCCGGGCAATGTTTTGAGGCCTCTTGGCGTGCGGACGAGGATATCCCTGCATGCCGGAATACGTTGAAGGGACTCGAACGGAGATAAAAAAATATCTCGCCGAGATTTATGTGTTTTTCCTGTGGCCCCGAATCACAGATCGGAACCAGCCCGTCCGTGAACAGCGCAGATCAGAAAAACCATCCCTAACCGAGCTTCACTCACATGCATCGGCTTGGCCGTTGAATCGCCTATCACGTGTGCTAGCGTCGAAGAAATCATGTGCCGAGAAGTTATAAATTATGTGATGAGGTTATGTTTTTCAGCTAAATGTGCACTCATCATGAGATGAATTTCAGTCGGGCTTCCAAGCGAGACAGTTCTTCTGCTGCAGACGTTTCAAACGTTGAAATAGATGAAAAGTTCTGTACGGAATTCAATTCAATTATGATAGGAGTCATAAAGTTAGCATAAATGGCGTTGGAAACAGCCTAAAATTAATTGTTTCTCGCAAAAATCCTTTTCAGTGTAACGAAATGTGACGCTATGAAAATTTCCTGAAACATATCGTGCAAGGAAAATTTCCTGCCTTCGTTTCAAACATTGTGTCGATTGTGTGTTTCAAATGTTTGTCATAGTGTCAGCGAGACAAAGAGATGAGAAAGTCGCTTGGATATTTCGAAGTTGCTCTTAAAACGCAAATTAATTTGAAAGAGAGGGAAAATTTCTTATGGTCTTACTAAAACCGAAGCTATTCACATTCGTTTGAATCACCCTTAAAACATTGTCTAAGAAAAATTCACTTTAGCAATGGTTTATCCCCGCAGAATGTATTTTCGTTACTTTTGTGTTCTCATACGAGAACACATAACTTTTCCGCCGATAGTAACATTTGCATACTACCCCGCAAAGCCGTTGGAAAAGACGTGTGGCAGGGGATGTTAGGACACCAATCAGCAAATAAAAAAGAAATGCTCTAACGTAGTTCCACGAAGTAGTTATCAAAGTCTTGATTTTTTGGGCCTCGGTGGCGACGTGGATAAGTCCTCGCCTACCATACCGAAGGTCGTGGGTGGAGTCCCGCCTAGATAGGTTGGCCCAGAGCATGGGTGTGTGATCGTATGCAGTTCATTTTTATAACTCCCGATTTAAAGGCTTCATTGTGCTGTTTTCGGGGGTAGTTGAAATAAAAATCGAATATCCATGCATAAACGTCCGGCAAAATATCTCTCTTCACTTATCTTTTGTCTCGGGCGTGGAAATAGTCTGGATCTAATATGGTGTTCTCCGAGTTGCTGTGAAATATATCTATTCTCAATTTCTAAAGCAATCTAAGTATAGCATGCATCCTCCGGATCTCATGCCACATCCATTCTAATTCGTTTAACACCGGCTTAACTCAGAGTAGCTTAGGATCGCCGTATATAAGGCATCGATCCAAAAATGAAATTTCTTTCCTAGCAATTTGACTGGGTAGGGGTGTCCGGAAAATCTCTTCTTGAAAGTGAGCTCACTAGGGATTGCAGACGGATAGTGTGAGAACAAAAAAAAAACCATTTCTTCAAATGGCTAGGTCGTCACTGTTATCCCTCCAATTTGAGTTTTTCTAAATGAACTTAGATGAAAAGTGTAGGAGGCATTGAATTTAACGTTATTCATCGCATATGTGATGAAGGTATGTTAATTACCTTTTTAAGAACGTGTAATTCCGGCGCTAAAATGCAAGTAGTAAGAAAAAATTGCCTCACGGTTTTAACTACATCTTCCTTTAACTGCCAGTAAACATGACTTTGAATACGGGGTTTTTTGTTCATATTTGAGATTTTTGTTTTAGATAATGAACGATATTCTGCTTGATATTGTTTAAGCTTCATTAGCTGGCGAAACAAGAGTTTATTGAGCATATAGTTTACCATATCCCATAGTTTATCGGTAAAACTTTCAAAATAAATTTTATATCTTTTGGAATACCAAGCCACGTATTTTGTCTCTCTGAAGTGAAAAACACATGTTAAACCGCGGTCATATCCTAAATAAGCATGATATCTACATTTACATCTGCACACTACCCCGCAAACCATCTTTATTGACGTGCGATTTAATGGGACACAAGTCATTTTCGTGAAGTAGAGTTCTAGGATAGAGTAACATACTTTATGGTGCTACCGAAGTGTGGGTGGGCATTTATAGTATAAAGCCTAGTTTTTATTACTGTCCGTGGAAATCAAGAATTATGACAAATATCAGTTTGTTGATGTTTCCCATTTAACTATTCCATTTTACTAATAAATGTTAATTGTCACGTTTTATAATCCATCCATTTAAAGAAGAAAAAAAAAACTACGATGTTAGCATAAGTTGATTTTTTTTACAAATTTGAAGGGATCGATATTTCACCTATGTTTTCTTTTGATTGGGCTATCTATCTTTTTATTGGGCTATCTATGCTTGCTAATCGCTTTAAAATAAACCAACAAGGAAATCGCACCTGCTTTCTGATCCCTTTTTACATGAATACTTCGTTCAAAATTTGCTACTATCGTCTTTCACGCGGAAAATTTCCGCAAAAACTCATCAAATTATCACCCAAGTTTGAATTTTACAAATAATAATCGAGTTCCAATATTCATTGAGGAGCATGGGATACCTTAGAAGTTATTCTAACATTCTTCCTGAGGAGATACAAGATTTTTATAATCGTGGGCTTCAAAAATTTTGCTTAACACAGAACCTGACCGAGAACACACATGGAGTTCGCATCGAAAATCGCCTCTTTGTCCCGTTCCGCGGTTAGCACCCAGGGCTCTCATACTCACACAAACTCCCCCATAGCTACGCACACGCCTTCTCTTCTCTCGTCCTCTGGATTCGCTCTGGATGGGCAAACGCATTACAGCCCTTCGACGCACGGCCTTTAACGAGTGGTTTCACGGCTCGGATATGGCCATCGACACCTGATATGGGCGCCTACACTCCGCGGAGGGCGTCGCGCCGCCGCTATCCCACCGTGGTGGTGGTGGTTTTGGGACGTGGCCCTTTTAACTCGTCCCATTAGACCCCTGCGGAGCGACCGCGTGTATTTGTGTGGAGGCGGCGAGTGAGCCTTCCTTCCATTTGCCAACTCAGCTAAGAAAGAAAAAACCGGATCGACAAAGTCACCCACAGATCGGTGATCACATCCCGCTCAATACCTTACTAGAAAACACGTTTCTACGCTGGAAAACGACGTCGACGCGACACTCATGAAATGGTTTCGCTGGCCAATTTATTTCTCTTAACGTTTGCAATAGCACTAAAGTGATAAAGAGAGACATATATTTCTATTTATCAATCCTTTTTATTTTGCGAAATCGCCGTACAACGGCAGCGCCACAGCTCTGACATAATTTACATATCATTCTCTTCGGGTTTTCACCGCGTCCGTTGGGTTTTGGCGACAGCAGTTTCGCTGACATTGCAGTCAGCGTCTTCAGGTCGAAGGAAACTGTCGTTCATCTCAGCGAAACTGTTGTCGCCAAGACCCAACGAACGCGGTGAAAACCCGAAGAGAATGCTGAGATCATCTGATCAACGCTGCGAAAGTCTTCGAACCTACATATCATTCAAGCGTTTCAGATAATGTTTATGATGTGCCTACTAAGCCAACTAGCTCAACGCTTTTGCCCAACGACTCCTTTTCATGAGGTAACACTATGCAACAGAGAAAAATCTTCTTACCCAATGGTAGGTGTTCTCAATGTACATATTTCATCCTCCTGAATTCGAAAAAGACATAAAAACGTCGTATTTCCCACAGTCTCTGCGTAAAACATAAAGAACGGCAACTCTCCGAGAACCCTTCAAATGTCATCGCACCTTGTCGTCTTAATTTTGATCGAAAAAACCAAGAGGAACCTTCATGTTGTCATGTTTTCTTTAGGTGCACAGTATTTGAGGAATATATCATCGTGCCGTAGATCTGCTGTAATGGTTCTTTTAGATGAGGCAACGAACAGTCTCCAATCTTGAGATATTACTATAACCTGTCAAAACTTTTACATCGTTGCCAAGAATTCTAAAAAGGGTAAAAGTGTATTAAAAAGACTTTTAGAGAAAAATATTGTTATTAACCCATAGTGTGCCGAGTGGGTATTGAAGAGCGCTATCGCGCTCCTCCTATCTCCCGCGAAAAGTGCCTCATGCAATATCAATCTTAGGTGCTGATAATTAACTAATCATACAATTGTCAATATTCATTTTATTTTAACATGAACTATTTTCATTTAATTATAAAAAAATTAACTCATATTACCAAAATTTCGTCAAATAATATGATAAAAAGGTGAAACCACATATAATAAATATTTCTTAAAGTTTTTGAATACATACCTTTAGCTGCTTTTGAGACCTAATTTTTTTCCTAACCTACTGCGAAATCAGCAAAAATGCCTCGGCACTTTTAGCATAGCACCTGGAACACCGGTTGGCACTCAAAAGGTAAAAATATTATCAAGCCGCCTTTTCTACAAAATGTAATAATGCCATTGTTAAATTTTACAGTAAAACTTTTCATGTAAAAATTTAACATTTTAACATACATATCGAGTGCAAAAAAATCCACGAAAATCAAATGCTTGCAGTTATTTAATCGTGAAATTTATTTTGTCCTTTGTAAAAGATAATTCATTGGATAATAAATACTTTCAAAGCTATTTTTTAATACTACGGAAAATTTCAAGCTGTAATTTATTTCACGAGCTAGCTATATCGTTAAGATATACCGTCAACCTTTCAGTGCACCATCGTTGGCTGAAAGAGACTGAAAGAGGTTAAGATCCATGCGTGAATGTTTGTCCCAATAGAGAGATATACCATATGTCCAATTTAATTGGCAAAGTAACAAGAGTCACTCGTAAAATAAGTATTTTTTTTGTCAATGTATTTGCTAGCTCTCTAAAGGCTAAATGATTGTTAATTATAAATTGAAATTTGCTTTGAGAAAGCTTCTATGGGTGAATAATTTTCTTAATGATTATTTCATTCTCTTATTCCTGATTATCTTCTATATTCTTGATGAAAGATTTGTATTGCCGCACCTTACCCTTCTCTGTTCATTACTTTGAAATAAGCGCTAAATTGTGAAGTTTATTTACGGATAATTACCACTTAGGACTACAATAGGTGTCTGATTAGGCACATAGATTTCTGTATTTTTGTCTTATTTTTAATACGTATCGCCTTCGTTGGTATTAGAAAGAATTGTAGTAGCGGCAAGTTCAGAAGTAAATGTTGAAATACCGCACTAATTTATTTTGGTACAACGATATCTGCTGTAGCCTTAGTTCATGAAGAATGGAACGGAGATTTGCAGGATTGAGTGAATTTTTACGATCCCTTTAACGTTGGAATATGAATTCTTCGTGATCGATTGCCTCTTTTGATAACATCTCATCTCATTTCGAAATAATAATTTTATCGCAAATTAAAGTGGACAAAATGTAAAATTTCAATTTTTGTGTTCCCTTTCACATTCACGAGGTAATTAGTTGCCTTGAATGCGTGATGACTTTTCGCACAAATCCGTCGTTGCGGTTTAACCGATGTTCTGCCACATCATTCAAAGCTAAATGAAATTTGAAAGAACTCAGTTAAAACTCTTATTATCCTCGGAGTTAATGTATGACAATTAATAAAGATTCCCGACAACTGATGACCAGTACGGCTCCTGAATAAAGCCTCTTTAAAACATCAAATTAGGAAATAGAAACGTCAATCACTTGGTGCAGTATGAAATTCCGATGGGAAATATGCGAGGGCTAAAGAGACGTAAAAAATATCAAATATATTCAAAAATTATACCGTGAAATTTTATGTTTGAATATCATGTAAAAAAAATCCGAGTTAAAATAAGCATAAATTTTCTTTATCTCAACGCAATACTTCGACTTTGCACTCACATAATTTTGGAACAAAAGATTTGGTATTTTTGTCTTGTGGCTTGTGATCCCCAATAAGCCATCAGGTTTTTTTTAGGATCTAGTTATTGTTTTTAGTAGAAATATTTAGTTAGGAATACAGTCTTTGGCCATTGCTTGATAATAACAAGGTATTCTGCTATCAGTGGTGCAGTTGTAATTAATTGCTAAAAGAAAAGCTTGATGAAAAATGCTTAGGCTGAATTATGATATTGAAATAGTCATTTGCAAAATTTGTTATTCTCGTTTTGCTATTTTGGTGTTCCTGATAAAAAATTACTTGTCTGAAATCGAGAATACAGTCTTAGTATTGGCTGTTAACCGATGAGTGTAAGTAGTAATCTTGCTTCGATCACGTAGGTGCTGCAGCTCCAATTTAATCAGCAAAATGCTATCTCGTCTTATTTCAAATGACGGGCAGGAGTCGTAATTATTTTAGGTACATGTATCGAAAACCATTTTTTCATTAATTCTTACCTCAAAAATATCATTTGAAGATAAAATCTTCATATTTTCGAAAAGATTATGGTAATGAAGTTGAACTATGAAAAATAAAATTAATTCACGTCGATTTGTAAGTAATTTGTAATATGGCAAAGAGTAAAACTGGCAACTTTGAACGTTCTGCTTTAGACACACGCGGGCAGATGAGAATTTCTCAACTTCTCTTTCAAGAATAAGCGCATCCCATTCGATCGAAATTATGAGAAAATTTAGATATGCAGGCATCGTTTCATTCACCAAATCATTAGTGGGGCTTAGTATCACAGAAAGGACAAGAATTTTAAAATGCATCACTTGCATTTTAATGAATCGTGTTGGCCCGCTCAAGCTTTTTGTTCTTTTCTTTGGGTCCAAGTGTGCAGCCAGAAATGGACTTCTGATTGTGTTTGGGTGGTGTGCGGGTTGGCTATACTAATATATTGTTTTCAATTCGCACGCATCATAAAACAATCGAATCATCTCAAATCACCGTTTTAATGACGCTGAAAGTTGTATTCATCTTCAATTGTTGGGGACATTGTGAGATGTAACTTCATCGAAAAGTGGAATGTCAGAGGATCTGCTAGCTGAGGAGGCTACTATGCTGGGTAGAGGGGGTTTTAAGCCTCCAACTTTTATGCTAATATTCAATGGAGAAACGTTTATGTTTCTTACAGCTAATCTATGAAAAATGTGGAGCTTTCAAGTGCCCCAGTAAACTTTCGTGTTTTCAACGAGGTGAAACCTTAGTCATCGAAAGTTCTAGCGTATCCAGAATGTTGAGAATCGTGCGCAAGTGAGAAAGCTTTGTGGAAAATGAGGTTTACGTTGTCTTCTTTTTTTGCGGAGAGGCGAAACTGTTGTGGAATGGATTGGTGGGGTCGAGGGGTCGTGGAGGGATGAAGTAGTGAGGGAATGCAAAAGAGATATGTGGACGAATGAAGGGAGACGTTGTAGTTTCGGGCGCCCGACGGCAGCGGCGCTGGTGTGGCCGAGGGAGGCCTTGCGGTCACGGGTCGCGGCGCGCGCGGATCCCAACAATGGAATCCTGTTCGTTCGTTCGTTGGCCGGGCATAGTTTTATCTCCCGTAAGTAGCAACTCTCTCCCCAAACTGCCGAGCTGCGGTAAAGGATGTTACCTACCGTCTGCTGCCACCAAACAAAAAACAAAAGACGAAATCAGGAAACGAAAAAGGCGGGCTTGCCATGCGCGGATTTCGACGTGTTGCAAATATTCTCGACTTCCCTTCATGCTTCCTCGTTTTGGTTTGTCCCGCCATACTCTTCGTTTCGTTTCAGTTCCTGTCTCCTGTGGAAGCTTTGAATGCATTTTTGGCCGTTTTTGACTCTCCCGACATTGTAATTTGAGCAAGCATAAATCGCCCATTACGTTTGAAGCCAACCTATTCCTCCCCTTCTTTAGTTATTCTTCTTCTCATGTGACGAGAGATTTGGACCCAACTGTTCCCTTTCCCCTTATGCCTTTATTTTCCCTCGTTATTTCATTTGGGTGACGATCAGTTCATAAAACGATAGTCAACCCGTGTGATTCAGTGTTAGTAATTTAATCTATAATTGAGAGGAACTTAAAATATAACAAGGACTCCTAGCTTTTGCGGACTTAAAAAAAATTGATTGAGGTTAAGTTAACGGGTATTCTGAAGAAAGTATAACCCAGGATCATAACTAGGGGGGGGGGGGGGGCAAGCAATGGTTGTTCAAGTCTTATCATTTTTGTATGGAAAGGGTGAATTAAACCAGCATTTTAGAAAATCATAACTGCGCTTAATTTATAGAAATATTTGCTCGAAAAAAAAAAGAATTTAGTTACATGTCTTATTGAAGTGTCATTTTTCATGAGTTAAAAGAAAATTTATTGAAAAATTTCGTTTCAATCCAGTTCTGATTTTCCTTAAAGAGTTTTGCGATTTTCGCTTATAGGGGGGGGTGGAAACTGCCCCCGCTGGGTACGCCCATGAAGTATAAGTATGCATAGACGCTCGTGGCACGTTGGGACCAAATTAATGACGCCAACTGCCCTATCCTTCTCCTAGGCTTCCTGATTTTGCTTATTTTTCCCAACTCCCTTGTCAATCCCGTTCTCTCTCTCGACCCAGTTCCAGTCAATTCGGAGTCGTATTTTTTTGAACGCAGGGATTTAAATCGTTCCCGCTGGTTGGAAATACGAGTGGACGGAATATCTCACTTGATCCAAATGTGAGCTGCGATCCGAGGTGGTTTTCCTTCGTTCATACGTTGTGGGTCAATGGGAGAATCTATTTGGAGTTAAAGAATTTTTTTTCGCCATATATTAAATTTTTAAAGCCATTTAGGATTATTCCCCACACCAAGGGCACTCGTGTGAGTCATGGGCAAATGGTGGGCATTTTGAAAGCGTGTTTGCGATCCCTTTCCGAAGTATAATCATTCCGGACCGTGGACACGTTTGTGAACCGTGACTTAATTTATGTCTGCACTTGGCTGCTCTCTTCAATCCGCTCTTGTTTGTGTATCGTAGGCGTACTCATATTAGATACAATATTTTTTCATGAGATTCAATGAACTGATTTTACGAATGGATGCCATAAGCATGAATTGTAAAAAACGGATTCAAAGACCTTTTTTGGTTACATATATTTGCTTTGTCAAGAGATTACGCCTATATTAAATGCAGAGGACTATTTCTTCGTCGAAAATATTTCGCAAATCATTTATTTATTTAAAAGACCATAATATGCCGAAAACTATTTATTTCCTTTGTGAGGGGTGCAATGTGATGTACCAATATTGAATTAAATAAGTGAGAGATTGAAATTTTTCATTTCATATCATGAAAATGAGAATAGAATTCTTTTTGCAACTATTAAACGTATGTTTTTTCATGCCTATCCCACCTGTAATTAGTGAATTATTTTTGAAAAGATTATCGTTTTTATGATACAAATGAATGCTCGTAAGCTACGAAACAGGGGATGAAAAAAGGGACGGTGAGAATGAACGTATGATTCAGAAAATGATGGCTTCTAGTGACCACTCTTTTGGTCCCTGAATACCTATCGCTGGAGCTCTGTCATTCTGAAGGATGGAAAAGTTATCGTGTGATTCAGGCTCTTGAAAATTATATAAGGGCGTATTAAAAATGAGGCCCACTAATATCAAACGGATGACTATCTAAATTTGAATGTTCAGGCCTACAGGTACATCTCGGAGGCTAGTGTGGGAGATCCAATAAAATGATTTCTTCGGTGAAATTAACTTTTGTCCGTTACACTGAATCTTCTCTCCTGCCGGAGGGGAGCTCGCTTTCCCTCCGTTGCTGTCACTTACCATATCGAGTCCCCACTGAGTTATAGAAATAATTTATAATCACGATGCTATCTTTAGTTTTCTCAGGAAAACAACCCACCATTCGCGTACCCATGCCACCAAAATTTACGATGATCTTTCTCCAACAACTTCCCACTCAAGGGAAAAGGAAAGAAAAAGGTTCCGAACTGAATTTGGACCGGGCTTGATATATTTTCGTTTGCATGGCGAGAAATAACTTGGTCCTAACGGACGGATACTGTGACGTGCGGCTCGATTTCCCTCCATTTCTGTTCTTATTTCATTTCTGTTTCCTTACCATATCGAGTACACACTGAATAGCAGAAACTTGTTGTGAGCGTGTTTTTATGTATTTAGCCTTCTCTGGAAAGGAATCCAGCATCCACTTGTGCCCAACACCAAAATTTACGGCGATCCCAACCCTTCCCCGCTTCTTCCCACAGAAGAGGAAAACAAAAAAAAATTGGTCTCTGTCCGAATTAGGGGCGGCCTTAAAAATATCTTTTCCCGAAAGATGAGAAACAACTTTGTCCTAACGGTCGAACAGCTTCAAGTGTGACTCGCGCTCTATATGGCCCTGTGGCCCACGAAACGGCTTTTCAAAGGAAGCTGTCTTAACCTTGCTCAATCGGAACGCCTTTATGCTTTCCGCGCGGCAGTGCGGCTATTTAGATTTCGAAGCGTGTTTCCGTGCGGCGGCGTGGGCCGAAGCCCGTGCCTTCATCTCGACGCCCACGCGTTTCTTTCGCTGGCGGAAAGCATGCTGAGATGTGTCGGCCCACGTTCTCCGAGCAGGCCGAGTTTGGACACTCGCCAAGCGCCCGTCATCGGATAGGTGTCAAAAGGGTCAGGGGGCAATCTTTTTGCTGCGCGCCGGCTGACGCCGAGGTGGTTTGGACGCTTATGCGGCTTCTTCGTCCGTTCATTTCCCAAGCTGTGAGTCTCTCTACCGGTCGGAAAGTGTTCGAGACCATATTTTGTCGAATAAATCCGTCTGTGGAAATTTGAGACATCTTTTTAGATCATAAAGCTCTTCCACTTTCTCATGATGCTGGTATTTGTGAGATCACTCTGCCGTCTTTGTCCTCTTCATTTCGATGGAAATGGGGCTGCTTTCTCCGACAAGGTATATTCTTTAGGGTCAGCAAACACGCCGATGTAAACGAGTCTCCTGAAAAATCTATACGTGGGTACTTAAGGATGTTATTCAGCGGAATGAAATGGACTTTGTCTTAGTAAAAAACCTGTGAATAGTTTTAACATTACGGTACCCCGGCAACTAATTTTCGCGCCATTTTTCTTTTAAATCGTATTTATAAATTTTGCATCGGTTCTTGGATGCTTTTCTATATTTAAATGACATTAATAGTACTCTAAGATAGATAGGATGCATCATAAATTACGATAAAGATAGCAGTAAAACGCAGGTTCTTATCGTATAATTGCCTTTGTGGCTTGCTGGTATGTAATTTGAATGGTATTCCAACTGCTGGAAAAAATTTAACTTAAAAAATATATGAATGTGTTATATGTTTAACTATTTGAAACCAAAAGATGTCACATGTAAAAATCTGTATTTAAAAAAAGTCCATTGAAAATATTTGTAATATGGCAAATTCGTATTGAATCGGTTTGCCGTGGCCCCAACCTCCATTAGGCACACAATTTAGAGTGCGTGTACTTAAGTGACGTAACTATGGGGGGATGAAGGATAAGGTCCACCCTCTTCCCCCGAAGCCTCTGATTGGATAATTGTTAAAAATATTGACTAGTTTTGACCCATAATAACTGCAACTGCTTGAAGTTAAATTTTAAGTGCCAAAATGATGTAAAATATATTTCCGGGCATGTCATTTTTCAACAATTTTCCCGGAACCCCTGTTGCCTGAAGGGGGGATCACCATTTAAGCCCCCGAGTCCCCCCCAAAGCATATTCCTACTTACGTCACTGGTTTACGTATTACTTTGCTAGTAGCCAATTCTTCTACGGGCTCTTTTGACCCTTCGTTCTGAAAATGATTTTTAAATTTATACGACGACGATATGCCATTATTTTCTCGGAAAACTGCCTTAAATGGCAATGCTCGGATTTTCCATTTTTGCTAAAAATGAATGTGACTCATAATATTGGAGAAAGCAGCACCATTTCCGCCAAAATGAAGCAAGGAAAAAGGTGTCGATGTTGATAAAGATACTGATATCAAGACTAATAAGGTGTATGATGCATATAATGTGGAGAGAAACGCCATATCTCTCTTAATGTTTTACCTTGCTTTAGTTTGTGAAATCCCGAACCGGATAAGGAAATTAATCTGGTATGTTACACGATGATATTATTTCCGACCATTCATTCGACGCTACTATTTCATTATCATTAGATTGGCAATGCCAAAAACATGGCTGGAATAAATAAACGTGCCACGTCAATTTTTTCCTTTATTTTAACAAAATATGCTAGTCTCGGGTAGGTTTGCTCTGTGATTGTGATTCTAATAGTAGAATTTCATATGAATTGAAAACACGAATGAGTGTGTCACACGAGCTGTCTTCACGTTCACGTGGGTACCGTATAGAGGACCTCTATCTAAAACCGCTTATTATGAAGCTTTCACAGTCATTATGACCCATCAAAATAATTTACTACCCACCAAATCTGGATTTTGAAATCTGGAGCTACGAAAATACTTTTTTTTTGTCATGCAAAGGAGGTGAGATACTTTTAATGAATTATTCTTGTTATCGTGACATGGGGAGGTTTTACGTCCGTAGATCGGTTGATTAATAAGTTTTTATTAGCGATTGAATATTTTTTTACCATACAGTGTTTCATGTTCACTAGTTCTCCTTTGAACAGAAATAATTTTTCCCGGATCCCACAAAGTGTCCCAGTTCGGAATGACTCTAGTGAGTTTTTCACCCAAAAATCTTAATATGTTTATCCGTCTGAGGGATTTATGGGGCTCCTAAGGATGAACACGAATTCTGAGAAGACGTTATTCGTCTTTTTTCAGCAAATTTCTTGATTGGTCATCTTGAATGCCTATCTTATTTTCTTTCCAACGGCATAATCGAAGGTTTCTTGAAGGCTAACTCTGAATTGATTACGTAACACCTGGTTACTATGCAGCTAAATGCGGTATTATCAAAACATACGAATGAAGAATTAAGATTTTATTCTTTTTCTGGTGTAACCTACGCAAAATCCATTAGGAAGACGTTATCTATCGTGAGAAATTTTTGGTGGCAAGGACCTGCAATTTTTCAGTTGACTCTATCCGAGGCTAAATTTTTATTTATGGTTGTATGCGGCTTTTTTTACGTGAAATTTTGTTTTGAAACAGTGTCAGTTTATGGTTGCGATTATATAATTTTTGGGGTAATTTACATTAAAGTGTCCTGAGTAACTACCGCAAGAAATATTTTGCCTCGGTTAATAGAAATAAATATTTCTGCGGAAGCGTTCGTATTCAAATATTTGATACTTATTTTCACTGGCCCGCACATTCATGGAGCGTAATATTCAGAATATTTTTGTTACTGTAAGGGAATTGCTGTATCCAAGTTCTTAAAATTAGGAAGTTCTAATGTTTGCAAAGGCATAAAATATAGTCAAATAAAGTGTTTTTTTTCGTGTTATTCCCGTAATTATACATATTTCTGGATGTTTCAAATAGCCCTAATAATTAAAGCCTTATTCCGGCTAAAGGTAAAAATGTAAAAAGTATTTAGCTAGAGATGCCTTTGTTGCTATGGGGAAACAACAATTGTGACTTGTTTGCGGACATTTTATGGATATAATATTTCGACGTGTGGGTGAATTTCTTGAAAAAGATGACCACATTTGTGTGTATTAATTTCCAGAATTATGTTTTTAATAACAAGGAGGAATACGTGCGTAATTTTTCACAAATACTTTTACTAATGAAAATCATGAATTTGAGGTCGCTAAATTTTAATTCCCAGGTAGACAACTTCGTCTCTAAAACTAATGTGACGGTCAGATTGCATTTTTTGTCAGCCATTTTCCGTTGATTGCTCGTAAAATATATATTATATTTTGATATTCAGAGCGAAGGTAACGGAAAATATTCTCATTTAAGCCTATGATAAAATCTAATTTAAAAAAAACTATCTGCACAAAAACCGGCTGTCAACGGGCTCTTTATCCTTTTGTGTCATTGGCATACGTTTTGCACTGGCCATAGCTTGTGCTGCCTCGAATCACGTCTTTCCGTTTTCTTCCTCTTTCTTGCTTTCCATTTACTTTTCTTCTGTTCAGTTTTTTTCAAAATAATACGTTTTATCTTTAGTATGTTGCCTATGCTTTTATCCTCCTAGAAATCTCTCCTAACAGGCATCTGTTTTCTCCAGTCTTGCATTTGACTCATTTTTATTCAACCCCATCACTAACAATTCATTTTCTTCCTCTTTCTCCATAGCAGCATCTCAGTGATCTCCAATTATTTTATTTGCCTCGTATTCTGATTTCATAGAGATTCTAAATTAATGGTGGTGGTGAAATCAAATTATTGGTTTCAACAATTCATTAAATGTATTTAGGGAGAAGAATAGCACCAAATGAAAACCAATATTTAATTTTATATATTTGAAACCCTGAGGAAAACTTGACTTTATTAATTGTTTGTGTAATTTTAACGATGAGTGCATTTTAGCTTTGTAAATTACACGCGATATGAATTTGCCTGATGTCCCAAATTGGCAAGATAAATTGTTGATTATTTCATGAATGATATAACTGTTTGTGCCTGTTAATACGGATTATTTTGTTATCTACATATGCCTGCATTTTCCCATAGTCATCATCTGTCAACAAGCTATACCTATTAAGATTTGTTTGATGGAGCTTTTATGGCAATTCGTACAACAGCTATTTATTTTATTTATTTATATTCACCGACCCGAAAGCAACGCAGTTTATGCCTTTATAATGGGGGAATTCAGCGAATAGCAATGTTGGAAGGTCACAAATACGCATGCCTTAGATTGTGGCCACCTACCCAGGCGGGACTCGAACTCCGGCCTTCGGTTTGGGAGGCAAGAATTGTGTCCCACCACTACCGTGGCCGGATGCCGTCTAGCTATGCTTTCATATCGACGTAATTACTTTAATTCAAATCCTCAATCGCATTTTCTACATGAGTTTGGTATGCCAATTGAGAGGCCCTCTTTCGCCGTTCTTTCCGTCCACTTGCCCTTCCACGATTGTCTTCATCGTACAAATATGTATCATGTTGTTAGTTACATTGTTCGTCTTCTTTCATACGACTTCTCTTTTCTCCCACTTTTCATAAAATGTCTTAATTACATTTATAACGTTTTCGGATGAAAAAGGAAAATACAGGTGTATTTTGCACTTGCCATGCCACACCTTGAATTCACTGCGAGCATATAGAATCCGGCGCAGAAAGAATCAATCTATGAACTGAATAAAACACAAAGGAAAGCTGCGCGATTCGTCAAAACCTGCAGTGGGCGTACAGAAAGCAGTGCAGAAATGTTAAACGAATTAAGCTGAGAGCCGCTAGACGCTCCGGGGCTGCTGGGGGCGGTCTGGGGTGTTCAGGGACCCTCGGCTGGGGCTCATAATGGGGCCCTCACTGCCTGGGGGTCATGCCGCAGAGAAGTAAGGAAATTTAATGCCCAGAAAAGGATATTGACGCTACCCTAGCACTTAAAAACTAGTCAAAAGTTAATGAAAATAGCAATGTCATGAGAAAAAATAATCGCAAAGTGAGAATTTATCAGCTTATAAAATTTTTATTATGTATTATGGATCTATTATGCACCTAGCGAATTTGTTCCTTGAAACTGCGCCAAAAATCTAAGGTACTTATAAAATAACCTTATCGAATGATCCTTTGAAAAAAGCATGAGATTCTCTTTATTATTCTGGCTTATTTATTTTATTTTTTTAGATGATCCTTTTACCCTGAGTATGCCGTTAAGAAAACATCTAATGAAAACGCAGAATTTTATAATAGTATAAAAAAGATTCGGTACAAGTAATCTGAGTCTTTTCTTTATTACACGTTTCACATACGCTTCTTCTTACATGCGAGCGTAGTGGGGGCCCCATAAACTCGGGGCCCTCGACGACTAGCCCACCTGGCCAGACCGCTCCTGTCGTTAGGCTTATATTGCTTTAGCAAGGAGGAAAAGATACCTGTCAGAGCCAGACGGAAAATGTAATCTTAAAACCTCACTATATTTGCAGGTCCGACGGAAACGAAAAATTAAGAAAGATATTTTACCGAACGGATAGGTATGGGAATTCGCATAAGAATGAAGGACTTAAACAAATGCCAGTAGCGGCTTGCGGGGTTATTTGTAGATCTACTCACTCTGTTATTTGATTTTCGCTGCTCCCTTATCTGTCACTCAATGGTGTTGCGAAGTCCTCCTGGGTAGCTTGCATCACTCTCATTTGGTGGGAAAGAATTTTTTGCCACGTCATTCTTAGTTTAGGCAATAAACCTGCAACTCTAGTAGTGCGATGTTCATATCGAATTATAAACGGTGGGTGGCTATCTCACGAGCAGAAAAACACACCGTGTTTGCTGCCCGTGTTATTACCGACATCAGCGAATATATCTGCTGTAATTAAATTAAGAAAGAAGAACTTTGTACTTTCACATTAATATTTATTCACGACCATGGTTTCAACGTTAGACGTCATCCTCAGGTGATCCTTATTTTATAGGCACCTGAGGATGACGTCTAACGTTGAAACCATGGTCGTGAATAAATATTAATGTGAAAGTACAAAGTTCTTCTTTCTTAATTTAATTATGAATCGCTTTCACCAAGTTACGCCTCAAACAATTAATTATATCTGCTGTAGTTACCATAGCAGGCTTGCGATCTACGTTGTTTATGGTTATTACGCAAATGGACCGAGCATTGGAAAAATTCGAATAGGTAAATACAATTCACGGCGATGAAGAAGGGCTTTGAAGTCGCCGGGAAAATATTCGAAACATTCATCAAACTGTCTCATATTTTCATCTTTGAGCTTCATGCCAGTGAATCACGTGCGGCGAGGAAGAATAATATATCAGTGAGGCTGTTTTTATTGTCGAAAGAAGAATTTTAGTGCCAACACACCGTTAAAAAGAAATAAAAAGACCTTAGGAGATGGTCGTAAAACCGATATGTGGAATAAAAAAGTTATAAAGATGTATTATTAAAGAAGAGTACTGTTTTGATCCTGTCTCTGTTGGATGAAACCTTCAACGGTTCCTTAAAAAGACTCGTGGTGTCTCTACCAATCATAATCCATCTTGAATTTGTTGCTGTTATATTGGCAAGGTCTTGTTAGAGATAATTTGATGAACTACACCTCTGATGCTCCTTTCTCCGACTTACCAAATCTAATGTCACGATGAAGAAGCTAACCACTAAGAATATTTTGAAATAAAATGTTACCAAACTGCCTTAATGTTTATGATTTTGTGGTTATTAATCTATTGCATTAAAATACGCGTCAGGAATTTCAGCATTTTCGATGCTAGTTTATTAAATTCAAAATTAATATAGTTTTACAGAATGATTTTTCCAAATATTTTGAGTAATAAATGCATTATACGCGATGTATATTTCGAATATCCTGTTCGCTTTTGAATTCCATTGTATCGGTTACACAGTTTTTATTGATTACCTCGATCGAGGGGAACATTTCGCTGAGGGAAAGAATGGCTCGCAAGAGTGTATCTAAATACCCCCAAACCACGCGAGATCCTCATGAATGTTTAATCCGTACAAATACTCATTTGCAGGTTCAGAATTTGCTTACAGGAAAAACATAGCAAATTATTTATTATCCCAGCTAAATCTCATTAGTAACCGGTGCACACGTTATCTCTACTCTTGAATCTGAGACTATAGAATATTTGTTTGTAAACTAAGCTCTCTGAGAACGAAGGAGCATCAACGGCTCCTCTGGCTGGCATAAGCTGAGAAGTCGGTGGTCACAGAGCCCGCCATCAACAATGACCATGCCCTCAAAAGGGAAGACACAAAACGGCTCAGCCACTCCTGAGTCTTTTAGGACAGGATGGCGAAAGAAGTAATCGAAATCCGGCTGACTAAAAGAAACAGGTGCAACCTAGATCTCAGCCAATCATGTTCCCCAATCCTTAAGCGCATCCACCAATCACATCCGACTTGACCCTTGGGCACAGTAGTTAGAACCCTGATTCAGACTGCCCTGAAGACGATATGAAACGCACTCTTCTAAACGTTCGCAAGTTCGAGTTTTTAATCCGAGCGAAAGCCCGGGAAACATTCAGTGAGGAGAAATGCCTTTATTTTTATTTTTCAACCTCCATCAAAAACGACAACAATAAAAAAAAGTTGAATGAGTCCATTTAAAAACACCAATGATTGTTAGGGGAACGAAAAGGATTATAAATGCTGATGTGGATGCTGAATGTAAAGATTTCCTTCTCAAGGAAGTTAATACTCCAATGAATTGCTTTGCTTTGTCAAAAATTCCGCGATATTTTAAAGACCAATTACATCGATTAAGTATCAAGCATAGATGGATAAATTTTAAGCCAAGTTCTACAATGATTGCCAGAACCTAGATTGCGATCGATTTCAGCCATTTCTTTGGAATTCACGATATCAGGTTTTGAACGCAATAAATAAGCTCTCCGAGCCATTCATTCACCGACTTCAGAGGAACTCGTCCCACAAACACCAAACAACCTTTGTCTCAGGAATAAAACCCGAGACCCTCTCATGTCGCAGCTGTAAAAAGATTCCTCGGGAGAGATCGGCCCGATATTACGAGTCGAAACGGTATCGTCTCGCTCAATGCAGCGACCGAGGAAAGGACACTCACACGGATAGCGTTTCTGTGCGGTGCTTGAGGCGGAAGGTAAACTCATCCCTCGACTAGAAAGGAGATGACGCTAGGCACAGAGAGAGAAGGAATCCATGGGATAGCACAGAGGAGGCCCTAGTCTGTCCCGTATAAGCTTCATTTATCACTTTGATCGCTCTTTGGCCCGTTTTCAAATATGTCCGAAACGCAGCAATGAGTGAACGAGTGAAACCTCATCACAGTACCTCATGGGAGAATCAGAAATACGTAGTTGGGTAATTGATCCCTGTCTGAGTGAGTGTTTTCCGATATCCAATATCAATAGCTTGCGACTTGCTATGGTTTATGATTGGTAATTTGGATTTACTGCAATTGCTGTAGTTTTTTACGTCATTGTCAAAAGTACATATTCTATTGCACAAGTTTTTCACATTTACATTTAGGTATTCTTGGACATCGTCAGCATATGGATGGTATTTTTTTGAAAGACTAATAACTGAAAGGGTAATTGGGAACCCAATCGAAAACTGGTCGAGAATATTGCTGCACTTTAAGAAATGTGATATCAGCTCGTTTTCAATTTTATCGAGGACTTTGGATGGGACGGGAAGAAAGGATATTGGACGGGATGGAAATTAGCTGCAGAACAGGGAGATTTAAAATGCCATTCATTCCTCGCACAATTAAGGATAGCAACGGTGCCTCGATTAGTCAATTTTATGGTGCTCACTGCCATACTACTCATTGCATATTTTTATCGTCCCATTGTTCTAATCTTGAATTATTACTCCATAGGAATTACTAACCATGGGACATTTTTTCCATTGCATGAATGTGGACGCATATTTTGTTATTATGCGTAATATTTTTATGACCATGTGGTGTGCATGTGGTGATGCTTTTGAATGCTGCATACTGGTGACTGGTGGTGCGTGGCATTGAATTTGCCATTTCATGGTGCGTGCAGAGTTCTCGGAATCGCCACCAGGTCAAGGACAGCATTGCTACCGACGCGTCGGTAGCAATGCTGTCCTTGACTTGTTGTCATAGTTGGCGCGACGTTTCGAAGTCCGACTCGGCCATCAAAACGACGCCAGAAATGCAGTTTCTGACCCGACGGTGAACCCGAGAACTCTTCACACAATCCATTCGCCGAGAAAGGACCGAATCTTTCTTCACCCTAGAGATGGTTCGCAGGGCATTATTGGATGTAGATTTTCAACATTTGGAATAGACTATTTGCACTCGCGAGGAGGAGCATTGAAAATAAATGATTTGATGATTCGATAGATCGTTAACAGTTATAAATAACTTTGTTTTCGTCACACACTTAAAACCAGAATATATTTCACGAAACTGTGACAAGCTTCCTCAAATTTAATCCTCCACTTATTACTTATATTCTGTATATTTTATTATCACGTTAATACGACTGCGGAATAATATCCCTATTTATTATAAATAGCTTCATTTCTTGTGAAATTCGGATCGCAAAGCCCGCCGGTGACGCGAGTGGCGATTTTCGTAAAACAATTTCAATGCGCGGACGGTGTTTAGTGGCAGGCTGCCGAATCCTCTTCCTTGACATTTGTGGACGGAATGACGAATTCAAAGGACTTCACTCGTTTGCGATCGCGGTGCCTGTCTTCACCTTGCGGCCGCTAGGAGCAATAATAAAGCGTCCCGATTTGGTGACGCAGTTGGTTCACAAAGACGGAAACTTCCCTCCTCTCCTCCCACCATCATCTGCGCCACCTTTCTTTCTCTGGCCCACCCTCAATCGAACTTATTTTTATCGCCGAGACTCTCTGTATCGCTGGGAAGGTGAGACGACAACAACCCATTGACGACAACGCCACACAATATCCATTCAAATGATTCCTCAAAGCCTTTTAACTTTTCTCTCTCTATCTGTGCAGCACAAAACCAAATGCTCTTCACTTCCTCCAGCCTCTCACCTCATGTCGAATGGAGAAAAAAGAATCATTTCTTAGCGTTGAGGGCGTATAAAGTGAACGCTTAAATTATGTCGCTGTTTGGAGTCAAAAGGAGTTCGGGAGAAATAAAGAATACAGCAACTCCCTCCTCGACCTCATGAGCTATGCATCCATTGAAAATATCAACTGCGGTTCACCTTCTAATCAATCTACGAGATTTATAGGGTGTCCAGTCAATCATAGTAGAGAAATTCAGGCATTATTATAGGTTTTCCAGGGAAATTTGACGAAATTCCAGGTTAATCTTTCATGTTTTCTGCAATAGATAAGGATTTTATAACACCCAAAATTACTTCGATGCTTTTAAATAATATAATATTGATGCATTATTTTCCGTCCCTAATTTAAAGATTTCTAAAGAGATCTCTATTCTAGGGCCTTTGTTATTTTCTCTGTGCATTAATCATTGCTCTTTAGTCATTAATCGTTCAAACTGCCATCTACGAGTATTAAAAATACCATCCATCTCGTATATGTTGACGATCTCCAAGTACACCTGAATTCAAATGTTAAAAACTGGCGCAATGGAATATGTAATTTAAACAATGACCTAGAAAACGTCAAAAATTGGAGTAAATTCAACTTATAAGCATAAACCTTAGCAACACGCAAGCTATTAGTAGTAGATATTTGAAAATACTCAATTCAATGGGCTCGGTTCAATAACTGCAAGTATGTATTTCTGATTCTCCTGTAAAGTACTATGATGAAGTTATTAATCTAGGATTGATCATTGATGAAAGTCTGTCATTGTCATCTCATATAACTAAGATATATAAAGCTGTGATTAACTCATTATTTCCCCTAATTTGTCTCAGACTCGTCATTCGTATCTCTTTGAAGAAGCAATTAGTTTCGATTTTAATTATTTTTTTGACAGATTTCGACTTTGCCGATGTTGCCTTGGAAGACATCGCAGATGGTGTCAACTAAACATCAGCGTTCTTTCAACGCCTGCATTAGGTTCATATTTAATTTACGTATATCCGATCATACCACCAATAGGGTAGTTTTCTTCATCAAAGAAAACGAAAGGCATTGATTGCGATTCGTTACCCACCATTAGTGTATTCATAATATACAAATTATTTCGTTTTAGAAATACCGGTTTAGATGAATGGCAATGGTCCATTTTTATCCTACTTTGAAAAAGGCCAGATTGGCGCCCGAGCGATGCCACTCCACGTGACGTCACAGGGACCTAGTTTCTATACGAGTAGATAGGCGTAGAGCTCAGGGAAACATGCCTTAATATTCACTTATTAAAACTGGCTAAGGTCGGAAAGTTTTCTTCGTTTGATAAGGTATTAATAATCCTTATTTAAGCCAAGCGCTACCAGCTAGCAAGGTACTCAGCTACCCGCTAGCAGCCTGCGTCGTATCAGCGCTCAACTCGCCTCAAGGTCACCTCACAGGGCGGCAGCGAGAACCAGAAATACGTCACACGGAGAGATTTCCCGGCATTCATACTTAACCGTCGCGTTTTCGCGCGCTTGGAAATTTTCACTTTTCATTTAATCGCGAAAAATAGATATCGTCATTTAAAAATCTAAAAGCGTGAAATACGTACTCCAGGAGTAATAATCTTTCGATTTAGGCAATAAAAAAAAATAGGAAACCACCTTATTATATTAGCATTCTCATCGCGAACTTGGTTAAATCATGGTTTACGATATTCTGCTGCATACTCTATGTATTCTCCATAAAATATTTCAAAGAAATACATTAGCGTACCTCAGTGACGAATTTCAAATACTTAGAAGAGTACACGGCTCAAATATAAGGGGAAATGAAAAAATCGTAAAACCACCGGACAGTCAGATTCAATAAATTATTAATCGCAACATTATTAATAAATTATAAATGCTGCGATTGGAAAAACCTTGACCTACGTAAACCATCATCACTCGCCTCCTTCAAAAGGCCACTATATATAAAACTCCCCCAAGAACTACGAGACATGTACCCTCATGGAAACACTAAGAAAGATTAAATACTTACCTCGTGCCGCTTCATCTTATTTTTTCTTTCCAGGTACTGGGTGAAATTTTCGTAAACGTCCATCTTTACATTAGCTCTTTCTCAGTAGGTTTACGCAGGTTTTTCACGGCCCCATTCTTGTGTGGGCGTTTTCCTGCATTGCGCTTCTTTCCAATAAGGACAAAAGTTTATTTCTAAGTTTTTCCCACGTTTTTCACATCTTTTTACCCTTGATAAACACAATTGTTCAATTTTGCATTTTTTGTTTAAGCATATTTCTATGTCTCTTTTGTACCAATTTGGTTACATTTAATTTTATTTTCTATAATTTTGCTTACTCACCTCCTTTATGGCAGGTCACTATGCAATGCAACGGAGGAGATGGAAAAAGCATGCGTAGTATGCATTCTTTTTCCATCTCCTCCGTTTGTATCCTGAATTTTATTAACTACCATGTTTATTTTTTCCTTATTCCATTTTCAAACTTCTTTACGCCTCATTATCCTTACTTCGGGGTAGACCCCCTTGTTTGTGTTTTTGAATCAACATTTTTCTCGTCGTGACCACTATAATAGTGGTGCGAAATTATGTACGCCAGCGCCATGGGAAGGTTACGAAGGTGTTCGATTAGGCCATAAAAATACTGTATCACGTTTATGGTATCTGTTTGGTAGTACATTCTCATGCCCATCTGGATTTGCTTCCCTTAAAGACGCCCTTAATTGTGTGTACGAAGCTGGTGTAAATGCAATAGGACCGTTTCTCGCACAGAAATTCTCCTCCCTTCCTCCGTACCATTATGTTTTGCCTCCATTCCGTCTCCCCTTTCTGCTCCCGCCAAATTCGGCTGCTATGGCCGATGGAATTTTCTGAAGACTTTCTATATGTAAGTATTCTTGCATATCGTTGTCTTCTCTTGGGCCACTAATGCATTGGGAGCCCTTGCACGAACGATTTCGAGTGTGTTAAATAAGATGTGAATGCTCCATCAACAATGTTTTCATCGAATGTTTAACAATGTATTTCATATGATAGTAGTTTACTTAATTTTACGTAGTATTGATTTTTTGTTTATCACTTCATATGTGCCTTAAATCAATGTTCGTGTTTGAAATGCGTTGATAATGAAGTCCTATCGGTAATTTGACTTTGTAGAGACATTTGCCTTTGGTTGATGAAGGGTACCTACCGATGTAAATTGTAATTATTTTTGCTTTTTATTAAATTAGCTATTGCCATGCTTGGTATCGTATATGTGTGTTTAAAGTTGATTATTTTCTATGTGAAACTTGATGGATTTCGTGGTGATCATTTCAAAAAAATTCATTTAAGAAGGTTCAACTATCAAACTTCTTACTCTAGAAGTTACCTTTTCCTCCTAATTCTGCGTTCTATCGTTCATCCTGCTCAGAAATTTGCAAGGAGCATTTCCCTAAGCAAGTTCTTTCCATTTTTCTTTGTCGGCGAAACCTTATAAGAGACTTTTCGACGAAATTCAGTCGAGTTTTCGGCTGACACGATTCGCTCGCCCTCCTAGTTTTAATTTAAGGAATGAGAGGCAATTGAATTTCCACCTCTCGCCGTAACCGCTCCCATACTTTCCTCGCTGAATACTATTTACGAATACGCGAGGCGCGGTGTGTAGGCGGGTTTAAAAAGGGGGGAGAGAGAGAGGGAAAGGAGGGGTGGTTGGCTTAAGTGGTGAGTGAGTGCTGCTTTTGGAGGTGGGGGGGGGGGTCTTTTTGGTGAGTTCCGTTCGGGACCCTCCCGTGAAAGAGAGGCGGCGCTGAGGGGAGGAGGGTGGGTGGGGGGGGGGAGGCTGCGGGGCATTATCATGCAAATTGATCGTTTCCATTGTTGTAAAATGCGCCCGAACGCGGCTTTCCCGGGACATACGTCAACCTCTTCTCTCCGCTGAAGGTGGGTATGTATTCTGTACGTGGGGAGGACAAAGGAGGGTGGATATGGGATGAGGATATAATACATACATAAAGGGAAGGAGGATGGATGGAAGGGACGCGAAAATGGAGTGAATATGTGCGTGAAGGGGAAGGTGGAGTGTGAAAGAAATGTGGATGATAGCGGGGAGAAATTCACTTGCTCTTCCCCACTTTGAGCTCTTCTCGCTTCTCTGCATTCTGTGGCTTCCGACTGCCATTGCTTCTTGAAGTAGATGACGCACAGTACTGGACGGAGAAAAATTGCGTCACGAAATGATAACCCTGTGTAGCTGATGCCGTTATGAATCAAAATTACTAATCACATTGAGGTTGAAAACGCATCATTTTTTAAGTGCAGATACTTTAAGCCAAGCGTTCCGATTGACTGCGAGTTAACTCTGGTGCCAGATGCTCTGAAGAACTCACGCTTTTGAACGATTTGTCCAAGAAGTAAGGTTCTTGGCTTTGTCTGTCGGAGATCGCGATACTTAATCCGTGAACTTAATAAAATACCAAAAAAGAAGCTGCGCAATTCGTATAAAATAGCTGGGAGCGTACAAAAAGAATTAAGTACACAGATGGTGAACGAATTAGGCTGGGAGCCGCTAGAAACTCGGAGGCTGCACGGTATGCTTAGATTGATTGAACAATTGAGAATAGATATCTTTAAGAGCGTCACGGAGATCATAATATTAGAGTTGCACTATATTTCCAGTTCCTACAGAAACGATAAATTATGAGAGACATTTTTCGAACGGATTAGTATGGAAATTCGTTTTTATCCCATTAAATACAGGACTTCAATAAAAGCTAGGCGAAATTTCGTTGAAGCACTTTATTTTTTTGTGAATGGTGTCCAAACACCCACCGCCACACGATTTTTAGGCGACTCGCGGGGTAGGATGCAGATGTAGGTTGTAGATTAAGGTTAGAAAAATTCCTCCGGATTGGGATCTCATCCACCGACCGTAGATGTCCTGGGCCTCTATGCAAACCACTATCGGGGGATTTTCTAATGTATTAATACAAATGTGGCTCCTTAAATCATGATCATTCATGCATATTGTTGAAAGCATAAAAAAAGTGCTATAACAATTTCACCTTGTTCCACTAATGTCTTGCACAATTTGAATAAAGCCATTATATAAAATACTCTGAAGTACTGTAAAATACCTGGTCAATACTGAAAGTCTTTACTCGATTCTTAAACCCACTGAAAGGCGTTGAAAGCTCTTTTAATTACGAGGGGTAAGTGATCATAAAATTGAGCTCATAATAAGTGTGGACAATTTTTGGTAAGATTTGCACAAGGTGAATTTGAATTTTATTTTTTAAATGCTCATTAGTACCTGCTTTTACACGATGAGCGGAGGGAACCGTTGGGAAGGAAAACTCTTGAATTTCATTCACGAATTTCTTTTACGGCGTGCTGACGGCGGAGCGAGGAGTTGTCGTGTTGTACTGTTACGAGATTGTTACTCTGTTTTTCGCTCTCTGAAATAAACCGAGTTCTCACAAGGAATTCCTCTAAGTTATTACGCCCGTCAGCACACAGATCATACTATTCGATCAATCTCTTACATAAACAGTGAAAAATATAAATGCCAGGAAGCATTTATATTTTTAATGATCTTAATAGAGCTTGTCATGTTCTCTCATGGAAACCACCGCGACTTTTTTATAGCTTATTTGAGAAAGGAAAAGTCTTATTCATTGGACAGAATTTCCCCGTAATATTCTGCTATACGTGAAGAAGAAATGAATTTTACTTAAGTAAGGGAGGTTGAGTCATTCCAAAGTTCCTACTGAACTTAGCGTCCTAATCTTGAAAAGACCACTTCATATATTCCTGGTTACAATATTGTGTTACAATGTAGTGTAAGTGTATCTTTGAAGCGGGTAAGATGCAGAATAAATTGAGGACACTTTTAATGGTATCATTTGATATAAATATTTTGGTCCCACAGCTTCAGTCGATGATATGATCACAAACTTATGTGATAAATAATCCACATTTGCACCGTCGTCTTAATATAACTACAAGTATGTTTGCGAACCGGCTTGACTGATTGACTTCCATGTACCTCTTACTATAGCGCGCATCCTCGGCCTAGCCTAACATGAGAGTACATCCGGCCGTGAGTGGCTATCGCGGCTGTGTCTGAAGGAGTGGTGCTGTGTTCCCGCGGTCATCGTGGAAAGCGTCTCCTCGGCCAAGTGCTCCCGAATGTCTTGTTCTGCGGATTCGCGCAAAGGGGGCTCTGGCGTCTGCTGTTTGCCTCACTTGTGAGCATGTCCACTGCCATACATGGCTGCGACCACGCATTTCCCTCAGGTGCATTACCTGGGGCGAAGTGTACGGACATACGGAACGGATTGGTGCTTGTGATTTGAGGCGTACCTCAGGAAATGAGATAATTCAAAATTTCAATTGCACCTCATTTGTGTGTATGAAGCAAATAAGTGCAAATCGGAAATGTCCTGAAGCCGATTGAAATAAAAATTAACTTTTCCGGAACTGGTGTTATCTGTTGTCCAGGTAACCATCGTCGGGGAGGAGAATTTGTCCGAAGACGGGGTATGACTGAAAGTACTCGGCCGCCGGATATAATTAAATAACCAGCGAAATTAATTCAATATAATTTCAAAGATGGAGTCGAGGTTTATCTTATCCCGTCTTCAGGCTGATAAAGATTCATCATCATGCCCTATGATAGTTACCTTTTCATTAAAATATTCTACCGATTAAGATGTTAAGAAAATTAAGATTGAAAAATTCCATGGAGCATTTAAGAAGTATTCTGGTGGCCTCCATTCAAGGACTTCTCATTCTATCTAAAATTACTAATTCATTAATTCATTACATCGCTCCAGATCATACTCTTCGATCAATCTCTTACATAAGGATCCTCTCATATGCTCCCCTCCCTGGCCGACCGAAAACCGGTTCTGGGGACTTAAACCCCTATTTTAATTAGCTTTAGGATACCTAATTATCATCTCAGTCAATTAGAGTCTTTAGCCAATTTTGGTTAAATGAATCGGTGATCATTCACTGCGATACAAGCCGTAAGTTGGTTTGTATAGGTGAGGGTGGAGATCACCTCGGAATAAGCCAGAGGCGTGTGTGTGCCATTATTTATGACCCTACTCTCCCAGAATGTGGTTCTGGGCGATTTCTTGAAGCGACTACATTGTCTTAGTCCTCTGCACGACTGAAGAGCGAATATCACCCGGTGAAAAAGTGAAATAAAACTAAATCTTCAATCAATTGGATGTTGCGCAGTTTCGTCCCACTTCCCTATAAATTAACAACACTATTTGTAATTTTTTCTACTTAAAGAACACTACCAAAAATATCGAGAGTTCAAAAATAAATTTTAAGTTGAAGTTCGAATTACAAATGTTGGTTGTTTTATTTTTTTTGGTCGTTTGAGGCATCAAAATACTCACCTGTCTCATATAGCATTTAGGTAAAGACATTTTAAAGGAAGGGTCAATAAGTATTCTCGATCATTATGTGTTTATTTTCAATTGCTCCCTCAAATAGTTATGTCAGGCAGACGCCATTCATCTGCTGTCCTTGATGTCCTCTTGTTCGTCTATGGTTGCCTTCACGTGATTTGTTGGTGTCTCATAAAAGCTTTGCGTGAGATGATACATTGTCAAAACTTCAGTCGGGTTGGATTTAACGTGGGTGTTGCTTTGCCTTCGATCGATTCGTGAATGAAGTTTGAGAGGGAATGAATCACTGTTTAATTTACTATTCTTTGTAATTTATTTGTAATTACTGTTGAATATTTTTTTGTTCATTATTGGTTATGTTGCTTAATATTATTAAACTAGCTGACCCGGCGAACTTCGTACCGCCTAACATTCAATGAACTTATAGTTTAGTTGCACCATTTATAAATAAAGAGCGGCTGTATCGTTTTAATCATATTTGATTTATTATAAATTAAATGAGAAAATATTGATGAAATAAAAGTTATACGCATTCAGTTGTTAGCTACTTGTTTTATTAACCGTAAAAAAATGTTTTTATGTCTAAGTCCGTAGCGTAAACTTGGCTCGTTCACGGGGCAGGTTAACGCAACGCTAGACCGACGCTTGACTGATGCTCAAAGTAGTGCATGAAAAGCCCCTATGAAGCAGCATTCGTATCAAATGACTTTAGGCGCGCCAGTTATAGTATCTCTGTTTGGAAAAAATGCACTGCGTAAACGTCCTGCATGCGGTGTGCCCTACACATTCGGGTTTAACGTCTTGCGTCAAGCGCCTTCTGATAAACAACAGTTTTTGTTTTGTTATTAGGCGCAAGATAAAGCGAATGAAGCTAAATAAAAATAGCGAAGCGAAGCAGGGACGCAGCGAGGGGGGTTTTTGGGGGCTGAAAACCCCCCAAAAGCACAGGGAATCTTTTTATAACACATTTGGTTATTAATATTAGGGGGACGGATGAGTCACAAAATATTTAAATGTTCACACAGCCGCAAAACCTACCATTTTGAACCTTTTATCCTAAAAAATGTCTGGGGAGGGCCCCCACACCTCTCGCTTACCTTTAGGCGTGTTTTCTATACCCTACAGACCCGCCAATATTAGCTGCGCCTATCCTTATTTCTTAGCTGCGCCCTTGAAGCGAAGGAAGAAATACAGCGGGTGGTTTACTGACTCGTAAACATACCACATATTATTTACCTAATATTATTAAATTGTTTCCCTTGTTATTGTAGTTCTCTTTAATTGGCGTCGTGCTATTTTTGGACTGGATCGAATAAAGAAATAGGTAAATAAATGACATTTTTCTCGCGACAAATAATTAAATATTAATGTGAAATATAATATATAATAATATAATATAATTTTACTACTCCACACAAAAATTACATGACAATAACAAAATTGAGTACTTTTAGGTAGCCGCGAAGGTACCTGTTTGAGGCTACCATCCAAAATAATAATATTTATGCTTTACATATAGTGTAGCTCATTTTGTGTTACTTTGATAATCTATACTAGCAAAGCTTAAGTGCGTACATGAAAAAAAAAACAAACTAAAGTAGTATTTATAATTCATTTACAATATTTTATAACAATGTTTGTTCTACACTTTCTTTAGTGAGAAGCCAAGAATGTACATTTTTCAAAAACTTTTTTAAAGACTTTGAAATAAAACATGACTGGGGTGACAAATTAAAAACCTGTGGTCCTACGTGTAAAAAACATCTTTTAAAAGTACATGCTTAAGATGCTACAAACATTTCTTGAATAAATGCATTGGCTTTAAAAATAATGAAAGATCGTATAATGACTATTTGTAAATCAGAAAATTCTGGTTAAAGGCATTTGCTTTGAAGTTGAGTAACAGTATGAAATACATCTACGTTTAATGGGTCTAATGTAAGCTAACACGCTGATCGATACTTATAGCCAATGATAACGGACAATACATGAATGACGATCTGCAAGAAGCGTGGAAAAGTTGAGAAACTTAAAAGTTTTAGTAGAGAGTACTTAAGAGTATATTGCGCCATAGACAGTGAGTGCATTACCATTTTAAGTGATGATTTTTATGGGCTTAAAATGGATTTAAATAATATGCAGGAATAAAATCACTTTGTAAAGTTCCACAGAAATTTATTTCGCTGCACCCGGGAGGAATTGTCGAAAACAGTGAAAGAGGATAGAATGTAGGGTTGACGTAGAAGTGGAAGGAAGAGGATAGTATTTATAGATAGAATGATAGGGAGTTGACAATCTTTTTAATTGAAGAGGGGAGTCAATGAAGGAATCGGAGACTGTCTGAATATTTTTTAAATACTCCATGCAAACCTTTCATAATCGGTAGAATAGTTTGACAAAAATATCGTTATGTGGTTCTTAGCGTATTCTTTTTTTGAGTTCTTGTCATTGAACAGTAAGTTCTATTCTTATGATGGGTTGACCTTAGCATGCATGTTAAAATAGCTTTTGTAGTTGTATTAAGTTTTTTGCTTTAGGAATGGAAGAGGGGATGATGACTGGTTATGTACCAGAGAATATGCTGTTGAAACAACAGCATCAAAACTGCACATTTTGCATCTTGTTTAAGGTCATTGTTTTGAATTCATGGTGTAGAGTGGAGCATACTTTCATTTAGACATACATATTGCATCTGCCAATTAATTTTCTGAGATGACGGAACTGAAATGAGCGTAGATGAGTTGAGAAACGAAGAAAATATGGGTTATACTCGTACAACCGCACATATTATGAAATGGAGAATAAAATAAAATTGCGTCGTAAGCGTTTCTCCAAATATGAGCGCTTGGTGATGATCTCATGCACCGAGAATTATTGAATTTGGATTTAGTTAATAAAGTCTACAGAAAGCTTCGTGTTTTCCTGCTCGTCACTTCCTCTGCGGCATCATATACATTACTTCCCTTGATTGCAATAGTGTTTACTTGCTATTGATGAATACTGACGCATTTTTCCTCGAAAATCGTTTATTTTCCTATTACGCCAGATACTTATGCAAAGGCTCGTGAATCGGAAATCCATTTGCGTGATCGTAGGGTGAGAGGATATATATGCGGTGGTGGCCATTGATGCTATCCGCTTTGATCACAATCGCGGCGGTATTCTGCAAGTGGAATAGTATCAGTTGTGAGCATCCTTCATGAATGATGATGAAGTTTCCAAGGGCTAAAAAGACCAATGGCGTGCGTTCCTCCCTCCCGCCCTTCCCCTTCACTTTGTGTCCTGATAACCGTTTGAACCCGCCCGCGTCGTCCGCAGTTCTTTTCAAGAGGCGCATTCATCCCCTTCCCACTCTCTCTCTCTATCCCTATCGCTTCTTTCATCGCATCCCTCTTTTCCTCTCCCCGACATCTCCCGTTCTAATCTCTCTTTGGCCTCCCTTCCCTTTTGTTCCGCCAAACGTTACCACTATTCTGTCTGCCAACCGGAGAGATTTTAATGAACCCGCCTTCCTTTCCCTCATCCTGTCTTTGACTCTATCGCCCATTGAATCGGCCGCGTATATTTCCCTCAATCGCACATTTTTGAAAGGGATTACTGAGTCGACTTAGCAGTACACACACATTCATGCCGTGCGATATAAAGCCCTCGCCTCCAGTAATGCCCTTGCACTAAATTTAATTTATTTCAGGCATGATGAATTGACGCCATTTAAATTTATATGCTATAACTGCCGATAAAATCTCGTGGTTCCGGAAAATATCCTGTGGTAGAGTTCCCACAGCTCTCTAGATATCACAGAAATCAGGAAAAGTGAGGGAAAATCTAAGATAATATGGTGTTGGGATAACCAGTTGCCACTGTTGCAGCTTGAAAGCCTAAGATAAAGAGACCAAAAAAGCTTAAATATACTTAGTGAAGACAATAAATTATTATTCATAACAATGAGGAAATCTCTGCCTCCTCAGATATCGTTTATAATAGCATACATTTGAGATATTCATCCATTTTTTTAAACAATACTTGTTAATCTGGTGTAGTGAAAACTGTCATTGGAGATCATCCTCTCAGATTGGTAGGCACCATCATTTGAATCATCCCAGAAATTTCGGGGGTGCGTCCGCCCCGCCCTCTACCTCCCCACCCTGATTCGCCACTCGACCGGAGAAAAGGATGAGTGTGAAATTTATACTGAATGACTTTTCTTCATTTCTAATGGGGAAATCGATACGATAGACGAATTTTATTTCATCACCATCAATATTCAGCTTTCCGATGATTATTTAGACCCAGATCCAATTTCAATTCTCCTTTAAATTAATCTTTTCACTCTTCCATAAGTATTCTGTTTTAATAGCCTACATCACCTGCTCGGTATATATTATACACTCGGCGTTGCTCGGGAAGGATAGTATCCAGGGAAAGGGAAACTTAGAACTTGGAATTCTCGGAACTTGGAAGTATTAAAACTGGAATTTTGCCAAATCGCACAAATATATACAAACAGGGCAGAGTGAATGGGGATGTTATCGGAAGGTGGGAGAGTAAGTAGAGGTTGGGTATAAGGTGCTAGGTGGCGCTGTGCGCACTTGCAGGGTCCGGTAATGAGAAAACGACGCAAAGGACGTGTCGCGACGTTTGCGTCGTTTTCCTTTGCGTCGTCCTCAGCTGAAATGGGAGATCTTTACCGAAGGCTCCTCCTTACTTCGGATCTTGTTATATCCAACAGTTATGTATGTTAAAATGCTAAAAGAAATGTTTCAAAGGATAAACGAAACTTACTTGTTTTGGAGGAGCCAACTTCTGATGAGGACCGTGACGGCTGGGAATCCGATGAAAACTGGTAGTGGGCTGGTTAATGTATCCCTTATGTTTTCTTATGTTTTATATATTTATGTTAATTTATTATGGTTCATAAATAATTGTATGTGGTATTGTGGTTTATGGTATAAAATGTTTGCTAGGTGATTTCTTGTGTGTGTTCTCTCAGACAAAATGTTGACGTAAACTTACTTGACTAAATCATTAAAAATGTTTACAAAATTTTTAAAATGTATTTAATATGAATTTTTTATTTAAATTATTAAATTTAATGTTAAACTACTTACTTTTTTATTCCTAACTATTAATTTCAATTAAACGTTCCCTCTCTACTGACGCGGTCCAAATAGACGATTTTTGGTTTGTTTCCGTCTCCATGAATTTGTTTAAAAAAGCTCCCCGGATCAATATTACGGCCAAATATCATTATATTCAAGTTATATAGCCTAAACGATAGTAGTAGGAAAAATTTCATCGAGCAAATTACAAAAACATGGAAGAGATGATTTTTGGCTAGCTTTTTTCGATTTTAGCCCACTGTGCGTCGGACGCAACCGAAAGTGACGCTACGGGCTTCGGGAGCATGATATGCACGTATGCACTTACTTTACCCGCAATCCATGCGGCCGTATAGAAATGCATGCCAGAGAGACTAACACATCCCCTGTTATACATCTAGCCTTCCTCTATCGTTATTTCCCATCCACCTGTACTCTAACGATTGTTTTCATCAGACCATCGAGTACCATTATGTGGGTGATTTATTTGCACAAGTTGTACGTCATTTTCTTAAAAAAATTAAAATATAATATCCAAACCGTATCTACACCATCGAGTGATGAACAAAAAATATAGGCTTTTCACACAAAAAATCGTAAAGAAATAAGGAATAGGGGAGTCGGCTTGGCGAATTCATGGTTTTATCAATACTTTGCGGATAATACGATGTTTTCTGCATTATTTCGTGTTTTAATTCAAACGAGACGAAAGTTGGGAAGAGTTCCTTATCATAAGACGTAGGGTACGTTGCGTGTCTGAGTAAAACATGCACCCTAAAACCCTCAGTGATTACGGTTGCAAACGGTGGAATTACTGACCATGCATGCTGAAAAGAGTCAGCTTTTTTTTCTCGCGATTTTCGATAGTTTGAACGCGATGAGCAATTTTCCCCCCTTTTTCATACAAAATAGACCGAAGTATTTCATTATTTTAGACAGAAGATCTTGGGAAGAGGCCGCGTCGGGAATTTGGAGGCAATAAAATTAAGCTGACCGATTATTAATACTGCGGCAGTCGCGTCCTATTTTGAAGTATCGCGCTACTACTTGTCGCTACTTGTCGCGGGACGTCTCAAAGACACCATTTAACAATGCCTGAAGAAAGTGCATTAAAGTAGAAATAACTGTTTTAACTACAAAATATCATTAATATAGTATTTAATTTCAAGTATAGGCAGCAAATTTATGCATAATAATGATGAGTATATTAAAAATAGACTCATTGCTACTTATTTTGACGTATATTGCAGTTTTAATTACAACGAAGTTATATCAGAATGGTGTATTTGAACAGAAAATGCAATTAAATTTCGGAACTCTCCAAGAAATTGAAATTTTGACAATTATTACATTTGTATCTAGCCATTCGGATCTCTTTTCGCCCACAGACATAACACCTGTTTCGGGATGTAGAATTATCGTTTGCTCCACGTTCCAGTCTCCTTTCGGAAAAAGCTACACAAATAATTTTCTTCAGTTTTAATACTAATCAATAAGCTTAGTTCTAATGTCCTTTTCCTGAACTCTGCTGGAAAAGTATTAATTTGAGACCTCTTTTTTAGGTGTTCCGCCTATATTTATTTTTCCATATTTTTGATAAAATATCTTCGTTTACTAAGTTTCTGGGAATTATAATTATTCTATTGATAAAGTATCATCTGGGCATTTATTGACTATACGTTGAGCATTGTGAAAAATACCACCTTTGATCAGCGATTAGTGTTTCTCAAAACAATGGATGTCGCACAAAACTTGTCCACCACGTCCTCTCGAGATTTCTTGCATTGTAGAATGTGAAATGTGGAATGTAAACATTTTAAGAGTTTTTGCTGTTATATTGATTATAATCCAAAAATGCACAACAATCAGACGCGTATCCCAATGGCAATGCTTTCAATAGTCGTATATTTCAATTACAGACAAATTATAAACCTTTGCAATGAATATTCTGACGGTATTAGCATATAACTCATTGTTGCTCAGGTTGTCGCGTGGCGTGTACCAGACTCCGAAATCAACAAAAAAGTCAGTGTTCATTCCGGAAAGGAGACATTAAATATAATCATATTGCTTACTATTTCAGAAGCATAAAATATTGAGATACAAGGAAGGTGAGTTTCCTAACAATGAAAACACAATGTGGGCAAAGAAAAAAAAAATGGATTGGCGTCTGGTAGAAGGCGCGTGACCAACGGAGGGTTAAAAAACTACCCGGAAGAAGTAATTTTTGTTTATAATTTTTCAAAATTTTGATGAAGAGGAGAGAGTGGAAGATATGCTCCGATTGCGATGTCTTTATTTATTCATACTGAGAGAGCAACTTTTGAAGCAGCAACTTTTCCGCACTAAGCGATTCAGTTCTTACACTTTCGTTTGTTTTCGGCCCTCACTAATACATAAATATATTCTGTAAGTGTCACCGAGGGCTCCTCTCCTCTCCTTTGTTTCCTATGCTGCTAGCACGAGTGATATATTTTCATTGAAGCAATATTAATAGCGTTTCTTGACCTTTTAATGGACCTATTTGGTCATTGAATTGGAACAATTTCGTTCTCGCCAATTAAATGCACTCAATGATTTGAATCTCATTAATCGACAATGGTGTAAAAAATTTTTGCTTTTAAAATTATGTAAAATGAATATATCTTGTTTTTATAATGTTACCCTCCCATTTAATATTATTATTGATCTTTTTCGTACCCGCACATTCAATCCGCGCATGATTTTAAAATATTAGCCCCCCTCACACCCGAAAACTTCCTATTTTATAGAACTTGTGATGAAAGTTACAATTAGGAATCATATTTTACCAAGTATAAAAAACGATGACATTCATGAAACTGCCGGAGCATCCCAGAATTATAGTACCATTTGTTCCGCGTGATGTGCCAGGACGCTGTTCCGTCGCGTTCCGGCCAAAATTAAGCACTGTTCCATATTAACTATGTCTATAACTATGCATGCATAGGGGTTTTTCCTTTAACGTCATTCGTATTCCAGGAGTGAGGTGTATTTAGTTAGCTTTATTATTTTTTGGGTCTAGTGACAATATCCGGAGATTCAATGTCTTTAACGGCATGAATTGTTATTGAATACATCAAAATTTATAATGAAGGCTGCTGTCATCAATTTACCAAACAAAATTCCAGGAAAAGAGTCAACGCTTATGATGGAAATCAGCCATCAACATTCCTTTCTTTACGCTGGAATCGGCTAGCGCATTTTCTTATTGCATAACGTAAAACCAGCTTACTAGGAATTTCAAATTCCACTATTGATAAATTTGAAATAATTTTCATGTGTATATGCTCTCTTGCAAATTATGGAATTCATAAATTGCATTGCATGTTCAAGTAGAGAGTCAATCTTTTAAATATGCGGAGCGTTACGGGACTGTGAGAATTCGGCAAAAAAGGTCGGTCGTGTTGGTCTTCAATAATTTTCGTAGCGTGGTAATGCGTGCAGACGAATAAATTTATTCTAAGTATTTACTATGTGATACTTGCATTTGAGAGGAATAGCATTGAAAAGTTAGGAATTCGATCGATCGCATGTATTTTAATGTAAAATTCGGTTGGCAGCCCTAACTATGGATTATTTCTCCCTAAAATTCGAATCGCTTTGCCGCGGTCGACGTGAGTGGAGACTTCAGTAAACAGCTTTAAATGGGCGGTGGGTGGGAGAATTTTCAGTGACCACATGGACAATTGCAATAATCGTGCAATGTACTGTAGGTATCGGCTTGCGTGTGAATATTAACTTCCATTCTCCATCTACTGTTAACAATCATTTCTTTGGCCTTCGACATCGCACCTTCCTTCGCCACTAACAAATCCTTTCCCTCTATTTGTCCGCTCACAATCTGTCCTTCATTCATTTGTTTTTCCTCTGCTGTGTCTCTTTGTGGACGGCTTAAACAACCCCGAGTTCTTCCCAACTTTTTCCATCAAACCTTATTTCTTCCTTAGCTTTCGCCTTCCCCTCTTCGCCTTCCTTCTTTTTTATTCCGACCAAGATTATACATTTTTTAAGTTCCTGGTTAATCTTCGTCCTTCAACTTTTGTTCCAAATCCAGTCGTTGTGTCGAGAGAAAAAAATCTGCGTTTTCGTAGCTTTGTTTCAGGGAATAATGCGTCTCAGGCGTCTTTTGTTTTTTATTTCCATCTCTTCTCGCCTCGAATGGGATGGGCGCGGTTCCGCCTAGTTCTCTCTCTCTCTCTCCTGCCTAGATTAATTCTCTTTCCACTGCTTTACGTTTGGACTTTATTTTTCTCTCTTATCGCTATGAAACTGCGGACTCTATTCTCGCCCAAATTAAAATTTTCTTTGGCTACGAGGAGTACAAGTGGAGAATTCTACCCCCAACCCCCTCTCCATCCATTTTTGTCACTTCTTTCAAAACTCTTTCGCTCCATCATCGCCTGCCTCGGACGTTCCAGCCTCTCTTCCTCGTTCTCTTTTTTCTCCCAACATGCATATCTCACTCCCCGCCCATTTTTACCAAGTGAAAAACAAGTGGTAATGAGATCTCAGGGGCCCAAATGATGCTTACTCCTAAAAATGAATAGACCAGGGACCAACCACCCACGCCTTAGGATGACATAATTTATTTCGAAGTACCTATTTCCTTACCTAGCCACAGCGCATTAACTTTGACATCTTTTGGCAACACTATTCCATGGGTGGAATGGTTTAGCGTTGGGGCAAATTCCGAATATTTCACTTTAGTTATTCATCGGGGATTCGTTCCAGAAATATGACCTCATTAATTTATAGTTACCGCATGAATCCTGCGTAATCGCTGTCATGTTATGCCAATTCCTATTGGCTCATCTTGACATAAAAAATTCCCAATTATAAATTTCTTATACCAACAATCATGCCTTCGCATATAATTTCTCATTTACATCATATTTATCATCGAACCAGTAAAGTTAAGGTAACCGATAATTTTGCACAAAAGGTGACTGATAATTTCACTTCACGACCGTTTACAATGTCATACAACCTTCAGGTGCTGAAAATATAAAAAATGCATTTAAAAGTGCAGAATACATTCAAATCCGGTAGTGAAGTGAGATTATAGTATTTGAGCGAAATTGCAAGTAAATTCTGATTTACTAAAATGTTGGAATTCCTCCATATTATGCCTCCAAAAACTTTCTCTATCTCTTATTTTCTCTTCTTCAATTTCCTCTACTTATCGCTGCATCTCACTTTCAAATCAGGAGAGTGGAGGTTTCAATTACCTAGTTGGAAGGAATCGGTCTTTTGGACCCATATAGATGTCTAGCTTCAAAAAGCTAATTTTTTCTCGCTCAATCTTAAAATTCTCGTCTCCAATAAATGAGGTTCTTTTCTACGAATTTTTCTCGTTAATAGTTGTTTTAAATGAATTTTAAATAAGTACTGTATTTTTTTTGTACGCTCAGAATTTTTCCAGCTCTAGCCATCATAAACTAATATCAACAGTTTGAAAACTAATAATTCGTGCGGGGAAGTGCATTTTACGAGGAATTTTTCGTATATGCAGGTAGAAATTCTGTCATTCTACAAGTGTCAATTTTACCAAATCAAAATAAAAGCAATGTACACACAATCATACTCTACCATATACTTCCATGCAGCAACTAGACTACCCTTGCTGCGTATAATTTGCGCCTTGCCGTAATGAGGAAGGTTCGCAGTTCGACCAATTTATCGAATCGGGAAGCTCTTCGCTTCCTCAATTTCTCACTTAACGCCACGTTGATATTTATGCTGTTTCTATTTGCTTCTCATCCTGTTTAATTCCAACAAAATATACGTTCATAAAGTAGAATATGCCAGAGCCAATGGATATGACTCGCTTTGAAAAATCGTATGACTAATCCGTAATTCGATGTATTAATTGGATCTGCCGAAAGATATGTGGGTTCGAATTTAAGCGAAATAAATTGATTTACTGATGAAAGCGAGTTTTTTCCCACGATTTTCATTTATTAGCTAGGTATGAATGTACTCATAGTGACTTGTTCACGGAAAGATTGAAAAGATACTTCATATTGTTAATACGCAGTGAATTATTCGGGTCAAATTTAGGTACCTCAGCAGAGAGACTTAATTTTGTTAGATACTTGGGGGTACTTGCTCTAAAATCTCGAAGACTACTTAATTTTTGGAATGATTACGTGATGAAAATTTTTGCTGGAGTAAGCATTTAAAATCTTGATGCCGCTCACACATTTAACTCATTCGTCATTTTCTCAAAAGGAATTATCTGACCTTGCGTAATTGTTTTTCCGCGTAAAGATCTCGGAAAGGTGTTGAAGATTGAGGGAGAAAGAGTAGCATTGGCACTGGATATAAAATAGAATGAAATAGTTGGCTATCGACGGTAATTCTTTATACATTCTTATTCAATTTCTGGGTTACTTGTTCCAATCAATATGTGGATCCTGGAACACGTACATACGGGTAATTATATGGTACTGGAAAAATAAAACGGAAAATGAAGTGATGGTTTTAAAAAAATGGTGGTTTCGACTCCCGACATCAGGACGCCGCCGAACGTGAATCTCTGGAAGACGTATACTTATTCCTCCCACGAGGCTAGAAATTCAACCCCTCGACTCTCATTTCCGAGGTGATGGTGCCCGAGTGAATATGTTTCAGGTAACAATGCAAAAGTTAAACTCTTTTTTATGATAACAATGCCAATTATTGCCCTCTTTCTTCATCGCTGTCAATAATCGTGAGATCGATTTGACGCAGCTCTCCATTCCGCTATTGTATCCGCTGGCCTTGACGTATTTCTTCTCTTTTACATCCTTTCCTATTTTTCCTTTCATTTTAGGTATTTTTCCTTTGGCCTTCCTCCCGTCCACCTGTCCTACTGCGATTGTGTTCGTCAAACTATCATGCGTCAAGATATGACCGCTTAAGTTGTCCCCTCTCCTTCATAAGGTTTTTAGAAGAATCTTCTTTTCTCCCACTTTCCTTAATACTTCCAAATTGCTTACTAGGTCCATCGATTTTATCATTCTTCGGTTGCACCACATTTCGAATGGCTCCACCCTTGACTAAATCTGTTCATACATCTATTTAGTTCTTGACCTTTTGTTTAAACATAAGTGTGACCTCTTGAGGTTTTTTGCGTTTGCATACATTAAAATTGTAATTAAACTACAAGCAAAATGGGTTCAAGAAAAATATATTGTACTCTAATGAATAAAAATGGATAAAAATATTAATATTGTAACGTAGAAATTGGAAAACAAAACTAAACAGCTACATCTAATGAATACCACATCAATTTTCTTTATTTGTTTTTTTATTTTAAATATAATAGTTGAAATATTTTATTGGATATTTTTTGTTCTGTAAAATTAATTTTTGATACTTGGCCTTGTTTTACTTTATCTCTCATATTTTCATTTGCCTTCAAAATCGAAAATTTATTCCCGAAATTATGGGAAAATACGTTTTTTTATAAATGGCATTAGCTTCAAGAGTTCATATTTAAATATATCCATTTAGGTAAGTTGAAATAATAAAGAAAATTTACTTCATAATGGCATATGCGCACTTCAGTAAACAGTGCAATAGCTTTTGATGCTATATTATGTATTTGGAAGTCGCAATGAAAAATACGTAAACATTTCAATTATTTTTGTGGGAGTGTGAGGATATTTCACTGCTATTTCTTGCTCTTGTGCATCTTATATCGATCAAAGAGTTGCGGAGGATTGGCTCTTCTGTTGAAAATGGTAATGAGGCCACCCTTATTTCCCTTTCATTTTGTTTCTCATATTTATTTATTCCTTAGAACGATTCTTCAAAGGTGGGTCGAATGGAGCCTGCGCTATAGCGTTGCCGCCCTCGTCTCCTTGCTTGTCGATCTTAAGTCCCTCCCCACTACCCCTCCTCCCTCCTGCAACATCTTATAAGATCCCTTTGCGGCAAAAGAGACAAAGCAATGGAATTGTTCTCCTCTTCCTACCGTCATTCCGTTGGACTCTCCGGGAGGTAAATACCGTTTAAGGATTAAAACATGCTCATTAGTGTGACTAAGTTTTAGTTGCATCATTCTGGAGGAATAAGAGTTCTTAAAGATATTTTGAACAACTTAAATTGTTGATTTCCATGTGCACAGACTGTGCCTTCGCGTGGGATCTTTGAATGGAAATATTTAAGCCTAAGACTGTTTAAATCTAAGATATTGATGAAATTTGGCGTGAAATTCAAAACGGTTTGTGTTTAATCTTATGTACTAACTATAGTAAGGCTCTTTGACTGCATAATATCGGTTCACTTTAAACTCTTATTCTGCATCGGGAAATTGTTTAGGATATATCAAAGATCAAAGAATGCCGTCCCTTAAATCAGCTTTTCGTCAACCAAAGTCTCGCATTTGAAGACCTGAATACATATTCACGTTGAGCACAAATTGAAAGCACAGTATCGGATCCACTGGCAGTGGAGGAACTTTAAGGTGGCTCTCCACTGAAAGTTTGGTATTCATCAGCTCAACAAAAAAAGTGTAAAAGTAGTTGATGAATATATTAGCCACTTGTATACGCATGTTAGATCTCCGACGACATATCGCTAATTGTAAGTAAGAGGTATTGCAAACTACCAAGGTGTCACATAAAGCAATGAAACATTTCACAGTGGGCTTAAATCGAAAAAAGTCGTCCAAAACCTCAATTTTATTCACTAGGAAAGTTAAAACTTTGCACAGCTACTGTCAATAAATTACTTCATTTTTTGACACACCGTTTTTCATAGGTTGATTTTTTAATCAAAATACACGCTCTCACATTTGAACAGATTGTCCTATTTCTTTTCTTTTCGAAACTCTTCACATTAAAAGTATTGGTACACCTTTTGTTATAAGTTCATTGAAACCAAGAACTCACAATGTTATTAAAATGTTTATCATTGTTAATCCTCATCAACCTTTACGAATTAGTTGTTGTATTTGTGATGGATTCAACATTAATAGGTGGACCTGTTTTTAGTCAATTTTTCTGTTCATGCAGAATCAAAAAAAATATCTCCGAGTTACCTCGAGATATTTAAATCACATATACATTGTATATTGTACAACTAAGCCTTAGAATGAGTCCCAAAAAATGATTTTTGACCCGATTTGGGATGCCCAAAGTAAGGTCGATTTACAAACAATCCGATTGAGAAGCCGCGAAATTGAAACGTAACGTAAATAAAATCACCTATATCGTTCGCTATTAATCTAGAACTTGATTTGTATCTCGTTTAACGATTGTCATTTACTCCTTACTGTATGTACTGGGTGCAATATTGGAATATGTGAGGTTAACATTTTGTAGAAATACAACGGAAAATATTAGATGCCGATTTACTTACCGTTTTCAAGGTCTGGAAGAGAGACATACGGTGATTCAGTGGTTTAACTAAAAATAAATTTGAGCGTTTGCACCGTTGGGGCTAAGATGACTCCAGAACGTAAAGTGAGAACAATAATCTTATGCTGTGGAAATCGCCGTAGATGAGGAGGATGAAAAAGTGATAAGGACTATTTATCATGACTGCTGCATCTTCCAGTATGCATGCATTCTTTAAACCTGTCAATTTTTCGTTATAAATATTTCACATGATTGATGATGGAATTAACATGTATGCTATGAAAAAATAAATAGTATTGAGAAAAAAGTACTGAGAAATGCATATGATTTTCTAGAAATGGGAAAATTAGTCTTATTTTACGAATAATACGAAGATTAGAGAAGAACTGCTTTTACTGCAATGTTCAGTGTATAGGATATTTTTTATCACTTAGCAATCCAAATTCTGTGGAATTTCCAATTCGTTTAATCCCTGTGTAACGCTATCTGTACGCCCGAAGCATTTTTTGATGAATTGCACAGCTTTCCACTGTATTTTATTGAGTCTACGGATTGTCTTTCTGCACCGGATCCCATATGCTCGCTACATATTCAAGTTGTTGCCGGACGAGTGCGAAGTAGCTCGTATCTTTTACTGTCTCCTCCGAAAAGCTTCCCACAAAACGATTCACGGATATAAGATTCTTCAAGGCTCTGCTAAAATTATTTCTTCTACGTGTTCCCCACGATAGGTTCGCAATTATCGCAACTCCCAGATACTTATTCACTTCATCTGTCGCCTTTATGTTAACAGAAATTGAGGCGGTTCACGGGGTGGTATGTAGATCGGTTAGAAACCTGGGAACCATGGCGTTCACTGTCGGGCAAGGAGGGTGTGGTTGAGAAGGTGGGAATGATGCTGGGTGGAGGGGTCGAATGGGGAGAGATGAGATAGGTGAGGCCGCATTTGACCTCATTTGAAATTCGACGTCAGGTGTCGAGGGGCGTCTAGGGGCAGGGGTGGGTGGGTTTACTTCTTCGAGCGAAGGGGGAGGGGCGAATGGGGGAGGGGAAGAAGTAAGAGAGAGGAGAAATTTGCATTCCAGATTATTCGGGAGCATTGAGAGAAGGGGATGAATTGGGGGCGAGGGAGGTATAAGTAAGGAAGAGGGGGTGGGTGGATTGACGGAGGCATCCCTCCCATTACGACGACAGACGCCTCCTTCCATTCAACCCTCATCGCCATACCTCAACCACTCAGACCCCGCATGCCTCCCCCCCCCACCTCCCTTCCCAACCCCCAGTCAACACATCTCCTCCCATTGAAATCTCCGGTGATAATGCGCAGCGTGAAGAAGTATACCTATGGAATCAATTTAGATGTTTTAAAAATATTACGATTACTCGAGTAATGGGAAAGCGCTAAAGTTAGTCGGAGAAAAGAGGAGAAGTCTTCTAGAAACACTAAGAAGAGGACGGGACAATTCAGCTTGCCTCACCGTAAGACGTAATGGCGTGGTGAAAAAAAATCTTTGAAGGACAGAAGGAAGGGAAAAAGGACAAGGGACGGCCTCGAATGAGTCAAATAGGGCAGATTGCAAAGGATGTGAAAAAGACGAAATATGTACGTCGTTACGAAAAGGCTAGCGGATAGGAGAACTGCGTCAAACCAATCTTAGGATTAATGACTAATGATGATGACCGAATGGTCGCTAGGTTTGTCGTATCCTAGGACGGGTATATTCATACTTTAAATATATTAAATAATAATAGTATATAATAATTTTGGAATAACTACAGTTCTCCGAAGTCTCTTTAATGAGAACTGCAAACAGCAAAATCAAAGAAGATTAATGAAACGGTACATTTTTCTGAAAAGATAGATTTCCTTGGCACGAAATGTTTCGACTCATCCATATCTCATTCAGGCCATCATCAATGTGTGTTGAAACGTGTTGAATAATTAAATGGTAGGAAGCGAGGTTGCTGTATCTGCTGTGGAATCATCGTTCTAAATAAGTGAGCGTGGCACTAATGAGAAATATTTAAGGGTAGTATATCATTTTATAAATCTTCGTTTTGACTATGCTAATAAAAAGTAGATAACTCGCAGTCCACCGTGGCCGCAATAGATATATTATCAGGAAAATGAGTGTGTTGTGGCGTTGTCAAAATCTTCCCAATTATTAACGTAGGCCCTGTCAGAAGGAACTATTTGCATATACCGCTGATCAAGTGAGGGCGAAACTCCACAAAGACAAGAACGAGAAAACAGTGACACCATAAGCGCATAAAAATTCAATTAACTACTATTTTAGGCATAAATATTTCGAATTCCATAGGTTCCCTCAGTGGATTAAATTAATGCTTTTTAATGAAGGCTGTCTCCAGGCTTTAACTTCGAGTCATCCTATCAGAGATCATTCCTGACAATATTCACATGGTCTTTGTTATTCGTATATCAGGTCAAGGAAATCATGCATTTGGCATTCATTATCGTGCATGAAGCTGTTAGGCTATGCAATCCGAGCCAAGCTGCAGATTGGTTATATAACGCCAGAATATTTGAAATTTCTGACTCAATGACATAAAACCGAGATAGGACGTCGTCATACAGCCCAATTTTTTCAGGGTCAGACTATATGGTACAATCGAGATATAAATAAACTAACGAACGAAGGGCATAGTATTCGTTTTTTCTTACTAACAATAATAAATTTTAAATAAGCCATCTTTAAAATATTTACTGCTCACACAATAGCATCTTTTTCTTCCAAGTGAAGGGCTGATATTTTTGCATCTAGCGTTACACATCCGCTGAGATAGTGTGCGACAAATGTTTACACGGAGACGTAAGCGAATTTATTAACGAAGCTAAGTTAAGGAGTTTTAAGAGGTGACTATGGGCAGGAAATTTTACCACCCTAAAGAAAGAATATTTTCGCCACAATGAATTATGCACATTAATTTCACTTTTTAAATGTGAAAATTAAAAAAGTAAGGGCCACAATTAAAAAAAAAAAATTTGCTGGGAAAGGATAGAATTAAGTTTTCATTCTGCGCTTTTTTTTTAGAAAAGTCGAATGAACTTCATGAGCGTTTTTGTGCAGTGTAGAGGGAGCACCTTTGACAATATCTCAATGCGGTCCTATGGCTGCGTTTAAAACCTTAATTGGAAGACGTTTTATTTTACTGTGCGATTACTGCTAATTTTTGGGTTCTCCAGCCGCGTCTGTCGTTTATGCTTGACTACAGTTTCGAAAGCCATCCTGCTTTCGTCTTCAGGTCGAAGGTGAGAAGTTTTCATTTTTTTCATACCGAGGAATGGCGACAAGGATGAAGGAGCATGTGAGAGCCACTAATAAAAAACAACTGCACTTGTAAGCCATTGCAGAGTATGTTTGGAGTGAGGCGGGCCATAAAATTGATTTCGAAAAAGCGAAGGTAGTGGCATAAGAGAGTCGCTACTACCCAAGGCAAATCAGGGAAGCAATTGAAATTCACAAAACACAAAATATTAACAGGGACACCGGCTACCCAATCAGCAACGTTTGGAAGAGAGTTCTGACCAATCAGCGCACAGGGGGAGATCGGCCAGTGCTATATAAGACGGCAAAAAATAGACGGAAGCAGGATGGCTTCCGAAACTGCTGTCAACCATAAACGACAGACGCGGCTGGAGAACCCGAAAATTAGCAGTCATCGTGAACAACGCCGCGGAAACCTACGCACGAATTTTACTGTGCGATTGTTAGTATGAGGGGTTATGACGGCGGGGATGAAGTGTGAGTCTCTGAGAAATGTCTGTAAGTGTCCTTAAGCGGCTATTAATGACTTTTGAGGCATAATTTACATAGGTCTTCAGGCAAATATACGATGCTTCTGTTGTAGTCAGCAGCAATTCCTCCTGTAATTGCTGTTGGGAGGAATATCAAACTGGAAGTATTCCACGATGTTCGGCGAGATGTTGTGGAACATTTTCAATAATCACCAAACTGGAAGTAACATCAGCTGCCTTTACCTTTTTGAAACCGAGTTATCTCTTTGCATCTTCATGCTATTTCTAATTTTCATTTTGTTGAAGATTTCTTGTTCTTACGGCTAAATTTGTTGTACCATGCAGGTTGCAGTTTTAAAACCCAAGCTCTTGGAAGTTTATACCTAATGTATGAAAGATCTTTTATTGTTCTAATATCTGCCATGTAAAAAAATAGCTGTCCTTTTGAAGTAAGGATATCATATTGGTGGTTTCTGCTGAGGATGTTTCGCAAATCTTAGAAGTCGTTAGATTTTGAGGGGGTGTCTTAATGACATGGCTAGCGCACGATAAGGTTGAATGCTTGAGGAATTCTTATTCTGAAATCAGAGAAATGTGGAAATGGAAGCATCTAATTAAGAAGAGAAATGGGAGGAGTGAGATGAGAATGTAGCTTAAGCGTTTGAAGAAAGTGGAAGTGGAAGGTGGTAGGGATAATGAAAGACGGTGCGTGGCAGAGTGAAGAAGCTGAAATGCTGACGAGTGGAAGGGACTAAGGGCCTTTTGAGAAGGCAGCCAGAGCAGATCTTGAGTGAAGTAATTCTCATTCAGAGAACAGAGAAATATATAAAAATACGTGAATGATTTAACATAAAATTGAGTATTTCACTTAGAAATCCAGATTCATTTTGAGATAACTGGAATCTATGATCGAAAAGAATGGAGAGGATGCAGATAGAATGCATATATGCATAATAAATTGCATGAGAAGAGAATGGTATGAAAAACTATTTGGTGTGCTAATGTGAGAATGATGAAGTATTTAGGACTTACGTATGATTGAATGCCTTCGGTGCTAATTATAAACATAATGTGCGGAGAACGTAGAGAAATATTCTACATATGTCTTCATTTATTCAACTCTAAAAACGACACCAAGTCCATTGGATTCAGTACAATTGCGTAATAAAATATTGATAATTATGGCAACTGTTGAGAAACGGAAATCGTCCATAAAGCCTTCGTTAGAATGGAAGTTGTTATCGTTAGGTGGATATGTGGAATGTGCTGGTAATTTTTAAATATGGGTCGAAATGATGCATGTGTACATAAGAATTATATTGGTTTCATAGTAGTGGATATTGGTCATAAAGCATTATTATTACATTCGTAGGCGGGTGGAAAGAAAGTGTTTAAGTTCATTAGAAATATTTGTTTCTCCGGTGAGAGGAGCACTGAAATATCTATCATAAGGTATCTATCGTAAACGTCGTTATCATTTGAACAGGTATTATCTTTTGCTCAACTCAGCCAGCGCGACCGAAAAAAAAGTTGCTCTGCAATTAATTTCGTGTTTATCGATAGGAAAAAAAAACTCAAAAAGTGAAGGTGAATGAGTGTAGGGGATTATATGTTACATCTGAGTGGGATATTGGGTAGGATGGACCTGATCCGCTTTGACCGTATCCGATTGCTGACCGGATTGGAATGAAGTTATTCGGATTCATCAAATCATCAAAGGAGACAAAGTCGCTGTACATTCCCAAGTTTTCCTCTTTAATTTCATTTAAGTGAAAAGAAAGAGTATCAGAGTGGTTATTATAGAAAGAAGTGGATGAATTAAGACTTCAGTGTTTCAGTAGTCTGTGAACTGAAGTCGGAAGTGTGTTGATTATCCTTGGCGTTTAATGAATCAATACTTTACGGGCACATACTTCATAAATGAGTTATAATGAAGAGGATTTCATGTTCTTTTTGGTGATTGGGAAGCAGGTGATTTGAGAGGAAGAATGAGGTAGGGATAAATGTTGGATGTGAAAGGTTGGCTGAAGTGGAATCCAAGCTGTTAACATTGCTCTTTGAGTTTCTAAAATTATGTGTGCTTTTTAAGGTATAAAAATACATGATAACGGAAGGTCTTTAATTCGATCTTGGGTGGAAAATTTTTTTTCCGCCCTTTTTGGTGCCGGGGTACAGTCCTCACCTGCCACACTGTAGGCCGCGGGTTCGAGTCCCGCCTGAGAAGGTTACCTCTACCAAGAACATCATTTTTTGTTGTTGCTATTTGTTGTAGACCCCGATATAAAGGCCAAATGGTGCTGTTTTAGGGATGATGAATGTGAAAGATAAATAAAAATTAAAGAAAAAATATTCCATTGAATTGTGTAGAGAAAGCCCTGATAATCAATGTTATATTCCCACTCTATAGAGGAGACACATTTAATGACAGCGGATGTTGAGAAATTTTGGAAATCGTAAAGAAAATGAGCGTCGATTGGCGAAAGAGAATATTATTCCTTGAGACCGTTGGATACACCAAATCATCAGCTCTAATTTCATGCCTAAATCTCCCGCATTTAAGGACACATGTGCCCAGTAAACCAATTACCATTAAACTCCGTCTGCGTGACTTTTTTGCAGGTGCTCCATCCTACCCTTAATCAGCGGGAGGACCGCGCGGTCGAAAAAATAACAAACTGCTGATTAGATAACGCTTCATAACGTGAATGGAACCATGGCGGAAACATTAGCATAATCCCCTCTCTCTCTCTCGGAGAAGACTTGCAATTACTCTTTTCCCCTGGCACCCCTCTCCACAGAATGTACCCAAGGAATGTGTGAGTGCTCGCGAAAGAATGTGAATGTATTCGGGGAATGAAAGATGCATTCTGATTCTTCTCACCGCGCTTTTCATCGCCGCACCGTCATAAAAAAATTGCTCCCCTCTCAGCCCAAATTAACTATCAGCCATTCGCGCGTTCTAATCTTGGGCTTTCGTTTCACGAGGAAGTGTGAAAAAAGGAAGATGCCCCATGAAGCCCTCATCCTCAAACGAGGTGCCCGGTAATGTCTACTGCAAACGGTCGGGAAAAAATTGTGCATCTATATATGTGTGTGTGTCAGAGGAGGGCTCGCGAGTCTTAACAGCATGGGGAGGCTGGCTAAAACGGTTGATTTTTTTCCAGACCGTAGTGAAGGCTATATCTCCCTCAGCACGTCCTGAGCGTCTTTTACCTTTCCACCCCCCCCCCCCCCCCCGGCCGAGATCTCCGATATCGCTAAGAAGACGTTTGGAGAAAGCGGAAGGGGTTTATACATATATATATATATATGTATGAATAAAAAGAGAGAAAGATAGGGCAGAAGAAATTTGAAGGGAGAAAAAAACGTCTCTATTCACCGTCTCTTTTCGTCGTTCATTTTTTTTCGCGCGCGCGAGGGTGGTTTTTTTCCCTCGCAAATTGAATCGGGGTGAAGAAGGAGCCAGAGGATAAAAAAGTGGACGAGGATAGGGAAAAAAACGAGGTGGTGGGGTGGGGAGAGGGCGCGGCTTTGATAAGGCCCCGTGTGTCTTGCGAGAGTGATTTCATAAGCGAGGGGGTTGGAGGGGGGGGGGGGGGGGGGAAGGTGGATGAAAGAAAAAAAAAGAAGGAGCGTGGAGAGAAGGTTTTAGTCGCGGCTCCCACACTTTCGCATTTTTTTCCCCTTCCGGTTTTATTTCGATAAGTGAAAAATTGTGAGGAGCCGTTGGGGAGGGAGGGTGAAAGAGGGAGGAAACGTAAGAAGCTTGAGTTTAAAAAGGGTGATGATGTTATCGCAAGAGCTGAGTGGGGCGGCAATCGTGTGGAGGAGAGAGGTGGTGGGAGCACCAAGAGAGCCGGGGGATGGGGGAGGAGATAAAGATTCGCCAGGGCAATTTTCCGAGGAGAGAGAATGAAGGGAATGACAAAACGGAGTAGAAATAGAGAGTGGTCGAAGTAGGATAGGAAAGGATAGCAGATGGTACTGAAAATCAAATCCTAGACGGACAGGTGTGAGCGTAAATAACATATCTCGACAAATAAGAATGGGCATTGTATGCCTAGATAACATCATCTGATTATTCAATCTTCAGCAGTTAGCCTTGTTGCGTTCCTTATGGAAATAAAAGCATTTAGATATCGAGATCATAGATAGTTGGCCTTTCCTTGTTGCAATAGTAACTATTCTATTGAACCCTTACACTGATTTTCACCTTCTGTTCTTGCCCTATGCAGCATGGTCATGATAACAGGCTTAGATAGCGAAAATTCTTATTTTTTGTAAATATAAAAACCTAATTAGGTTTTGCAAAGGTAGATCTGAGTACTAATCCTCATGACCACATCTAATTATATTCATTCCTCTGTATCTCTTGCTGCAGTCACTATATTCTAGATGAAAAATTGAAAATTCAGTCACCCTGTCACATTTATTATTATAAGGTGAAATACCTCACGTTCTCCGCGATGAGAGAAACAAATCAAACTTGAGCCAAAAAAACAGGGACATATTGTATGTATATTTTCCAATGACAGCATTTATTTTGCTAGATTAAGATCATGAAAGGATCACAAAACATATTTTCCGGTTTAGACGGAACGATCCTTCTAAAATTATTTTAATTGTTTTATAACTCCATTTTATTCCTAAAGCAGGTACATTTTTTGGAAAAAGTAATTTAGTTGAAGTAAATTATAATATTAAAGAATCATTTGCGATAAATACCGTCAGCATGCATTATGAAAAAAAGTATAACCGTTCACACGTTTTACTCAGAGCGTTTCCGCGCACCATAATTGGTCAGCAGCCCTACGGTTTGTTTGATACACCTGTCCATTTCGCTTTACTATCTGATAGCCTCTTCAAAGAGATATATTTACACTATTTTAAATCCTAACTATACTGTCCTTTGTAACTCATCCTGGGTCATTCGTTGCTATTCTTCTCGTCCAATCGTTGTTCGACAATTTTGATCATCAGGCCATCATGTCTCATGAAATTGTTGTCTAAGTATTGCTGAATAAGTCTTGCTGCCTTCTGCATAAGGTTTTTAGAAGAATTTTCTTTTCTCCCACTCTTCTTAGCACTTCCTCATTACTTAATTCCTCTGAACCGGGAATCGAACACGGACCTTTGGATTTCCGGTCCATGTAACCGACCACTTTGCTATCTATGCTTATGAATGATCTGGGCCATGCCATCCAGCAATTGCCATTGGAATCCAGGAACCTGGATGGCGCAGTGGCCCGGAAAGGCAATAATCCGCGGTTCGATTCCCTGTCTTGAGGGTATTTTTCTCATGGCAATTCATGTAATGTTGAGTTCCCAGTTCTTCGGCTTCCAGTTTCAGGGATGACTCTTCAGTGAATCGTTGAACCTAGCTATTGAGCAAGAGAATGTGCAATGGAAACGAACAGGGAAGGGGAAGAATGCCTTGAATATTCGCCAAGGGAGTTAAATGGAGTTTTTGAAATTTTCTGTAAATAAAAAGTAACGGTTCAGTAGGTGTCATCCTAATTCTTTATACCATTTGATGGATTTCCTTTCAATGGGATAGTAAAACATTTTTTTCCCCAGTGATAGATGCCACTCATGTAATTGCTGTATTCAACCATCGCCTGTGGCTTTCTTGATATAAGACCTCTTCTTGAATTCTATCATTTGCGCACTGAATTCAGTGCTGATCATCCGCACTTCCCTCTCATCCTTCCACTTTAGAATACAGATTTCATCCTCAGAAAAGACATCCACCCTAAAAGAAGAATGCGTAGAATATTCGCCAGGGGAGTTAAATGGAGTTTTTGAAGGCATTAAAGAAAATTTAGCTAACGTACAGCCATTCAGGTGATTGGCGCGAATTACGCTCATGGTAGGGAAGAAAAAACTTATTTGAGTGCTGCGAACCGGAGGAGGGTTGTATCGTTGAATGCAGTCACGACGCTTTCTTACGATGCCTCCATCTCAACCGACGTGGGTCAATCGGAAGCGAGGAATAGGAACGGAGGTCATCGGAGGATCCACGGAGGTTTTCGTGAGTCAAAGATGACTGCCGTGTGCAGTTGATCGCCCTGTTGTATTGATGAGGAGTGTTCTCAGCGAAATTTTATGCACTTTAAATACATTTTTGCGTTTATTTTAACGTGAATTCTAAAAAAATATGCATTTTTATTCAAGGACAAATTTAAAAAAAATATTTATTTCCAAAATTCACCATTAATGCAGGAAAAAATTTGTCTCTTTTCAGTTTTTCCATGAATTAAGTCTTTATTTCAATGACAGCTCTCTTTCAGCCAATCACGGTCCACACAACAGTAACCACGCCAAACAAACATAACTGCTACATAACGATCACCACAAATTTTTACAATTTATGAAAACTTGATAGTTTTGGTATTTTTCCAGCAATATCTGGAACCGAGCATTGTTATAACTTACTTAGGAATGTTAATTTTCTAGTTCCTAAGCCTAATATTTCTATATTTTAAAGATCGTTTCTTTATTTGGGACCTAAGGTTTTTAATAAATTACCATGTTCGATTAAAGAGTAAAAGAGCATAAATATTTTTTGTAAAAACGCTAAAGATTAGTTGCTATCTCGTGATAATATAAATGTTCTTTTTTATGAATACATATGTATTATCATATATTATTTTTTATATTTCTTGTGAAAGGTGAAAAAAGAAATTTATTTTATTTTATTTTGTCCATAAGTCTACTTTTTTCTTGTATATTGTAAGCTATTGTCATATATAGGTTTCATAAGGATAATCTTCAGAAAATTATGCATACTTTCTTTTGTTTTCTGGCCTGCCTTGAATTTAATTTTTTAATGATGATAGCTTCAACGCTGGTTTTTTTAACCATTGAAGCTAACTAAAGCTCCTCTTTGTTTTGTGTTTTTTAAAAAAGTCTACATTTAAGTTGGAGTAATAAATTCATTCACTTGTTGCAACTTCTAAAATCTTCCTTTTTCATTGATCAAATGAAATAAATAGTGTCTCAATGGTTTGAGAATGGATATAAAAATCACCCAATACCTATTTAAAAGGCTTCTAATAATGAAAACCACACTGCTCACTTGAACCTTAGAGGAGAGCCATTTCTCAGCAATTGAATAAGTTTTAACATTTTTAATACTGTTCACAAGTGACTGATGCTTCTAATGGATGGCATGGTCCATGGGTGACAAGGTTAGTATAGAGGACGCTTCGAAAATCCTGCGACAATCACGAGTAATCGTTTACTCCGATTGAAAGAGCGGCCAACCATCTCTCCAAAAAACCTCCTCACTGTGCACACCGATTGGCTGCCACCACCCTCTCCATTTTTAAATTCTCTGATTAAAAGACGATGGGACGGACGTGCCTGCGTATTCCTCGCCGTGAATCAGGCGTGTTAGTGCGAGGGTCGTTCAATAAGTAATACCCCACATTTTTTTTCAAAAAGCTATTGATATACATAGATCAATGTCCCTGTCGGTGCTCCACAATTGATATTTGTTCTCTGCGCTGATGAAGTTTGACACCGTTCTAGTGGATAGCAGAACTGTAGTACAACCTCATATTGGCGTCTACACACGACTCACGTTAAAAGCAGCGTGCTGTTATTGATTTTTTTACACAGAAAAAGAAACCGTGGTGAGCATCCATCAACGCTTGTGTGCAGTCTATGGCGACGCTGCAGCTGGTAGGAGTGAAGTTGGGCGATGGGTAAAGAATGTTACAGCCTCAGGAGATGCAGAAACAGAGCTCCATGATCAGCCACGCTCGGCATGGCAACGCCTACAAGGCAAGAGCTTTTACCACCAGGGAATATTTGCTCCCCCTAAATGTTGGTGCTAGGCCTTAGAACGTAATGGGTACTAACGTAGAAAAATAGGGCATGGGCAAGACATGTTGATGCATACTGTCACCAATTTGTGACTCTTTACAATAATATTTCTGAGAAAAAATAAGGGGTATAACTTATTGAACGACCGTCATATAATTATCAAGTGGACTGATAACGGCGGCCCGATATTTCTTGGGACATGTTTTCCCCTTTGTACCTCTCGCGTCAAAATTAATTCCCTTTGAAAGGAATTTCGTGCGATATAAGTAAGCAGATTTCTTTTATGCGAGTTATAAGGGAATCATACACACACACACAATTCAGTATTTTTCTCATGGGCTTGCCTCATTTTTGTGCTACATAAATTACATAAAGCACAATGAAAATGAAACTTAACTTAAAATAAAATTTATCGAATTTCGGAGCTATCTCTTATGTAATTAAACTTTTAAAAATTGCAAACATTATTTTCTGATCCCGAGATATTTGCTACCAACTTGATTATCTAACAGTAGATATCATATATTAAGGTATTGTATTCTTTTTTCTCGCAAAATTCGTAATTATTATCAAGCGCCTTCAGAAATATTTTTAAATTAGCTGAACTATGATGCGGTTGACTAAGCGAAGAAAATTTTCAAGCGTAAAACATTATTTGAAAAAATAAGTTGGCGTCGTGATTAGTGCTGAATTTATCGTCTGAAGAGTATTTTATTTTTGATACGTGCATCTTTAGCGACGTGATAGCAACCTTGGGTTCAGTGCGTATTTAAAATTCCTCCTTACCTTCGTATTGTGCGTGGAATATTTTTTGTAGTTCTTTAAATGATGAGCTGTGCATTAAATGTTTTTTTATCATGGAAGAAAAATGAATATATCTATGAAGAGATATCCTCGTATGTATATCTTAATGTGCACTATATATATTACTTGCACCGTAAAGATTGGCAATTGCTGCTGGATACGTGAATTTCTAATTGTGTCATATGAAATGCAATGGTTGCATTCTCTCTTAATTCTTTTGTAATACCGTTAATTTTTGTAATGGCGTTAGGTACTGGCTTCATCAATGGCTAGGTACGTCTTAAATTCATTTCATATGGAGAGAAATTAAAATATTAAAGGAATATGTGCACTATAGAGAATATTTTAAAGCATTTAGCTTTCTTGCTTAGTTTGGTCAAAAAGTGATTTATGTGGTAAAAAACTGAATCGCTGCATTTTACTTCCGATGAACCTGAGAATCATATTATACCTAAAATAGTTTTCCTATTGATAAATATATAGCGTTATAAAAACGACGTCTTTTGTGAACACAATTGTATGAAAAGGAAGGCAAGGCGTGTGTACAAACAAAGAAATTTAAGCCCTAAAAGACTTGAAAATTATGAAAATATAATTAAAAGATTTAATATTGAAAAAAGGGAAGCCCGGGAGAGCCATCTGTTGAATAAACTAAGCCAGAAGAATACCAATAAAATTTTCAAATATATTACGAGGAAAAAAGATATAAATAACGATATACCTATGATCGTGAGTGAAGGTGGGAAAGTTATTTTAAGTGATAAAGACAAAGCAAACGAACTAAGTAAGTGATACGCCAGGAGCTGTAAGGTTGGGATGGTAATTTTGCTTTAACTTCGAACACCGAACATTGCGAACCCTCATTATTATTATCAAACCATGGGGAAAACAAATTCGACAATATTACTGTAACAGATAGTGAAATATTAAAACCAATACTGAAACAGCAGAGAAATAAATCAATGGGTCCCGATGTGTCCATGGATGCATTGAAACTAGGGGATGAAGCTATAGTCCCTTACATTAGAAGACTTGTTTTCGTTACACTAAATAATGGGGACTTACCTTCCGAATGGAAAATGGCAACCGTCATACCCATTTTAAGGGGGGGTGATAAAACTAAAGTAGATAATTATAGACCAGTAAGCCTAACGTCAGTAGTGTGTAAATTAATTGAAAAAGTTATCGCTAGGTACTTGCGCGAATTTTGGGCCACAAATGATTGGTTATTCATGTATCAGCACGGGTTCAAGAAGGGCTTTTCTTATGAGACCCAGTTACTTGGGTTATCGCAAGACATTGCTGGAGTCCTGAATCAAGGCGGTGAAATTGATGCGGTGATCGTTGATTTAAAAAAAGCTTTTGATATAGTACACGTTCAATTGACAGAGAAAATAAGTAGACTACAGATAGATGATAGGATTAAAGTATGGATTAGGGAATTTTTGAAAGGTAGATCTCAGAGGTTAAGAGTAGGTGAAGGATGTTCTATGGAGATAGCGGTAACATCAGGGGTCCCGCAAGGAAGCGTATTAGGTCCGCTTTTGTTTTTAATATACATTTCTGACATCCATGTGGGAGTTGACTCCAAAATGCGCCTTTTCGCGGATGATTGCATAATCTACCGAAGGATCAAAAGCAGTGAACACCGGTGTATCCTTCAAAATGACTTAAATAACATATCTTCATGGATAATCTCCAACAAAATGGACGTGAATACGGGAAAATGCAAGCAAATTACATTCATGAGAAGGAGAAACAAGGACGATCGGTCATGCAGCTTGCTTGGGGAACATATTTCCAAAGTTAGCGACTTATAATACTTGGGGGGTAATTTCACAACTAATCTTGATTGAGGAATGCATATTGATCAGGTGGTAGGGAAATCATTTGAAACTCTGCATTGGGTCATGCGAAATATAAAAGAGAGCAAAAAAGAAACCAAAGAAATGGCCTACATGACCATGGTTCGACCTGTACTTGAATATGCAACTTCGGTGTGGGATCCCTACTGTAAAAATGAATCTTTAAAGATTGAAAAAGTTCATCGAAAGGCAGCCAGGTATACTCTAGGGTAACATAGCAGGGGAGAAAGTGTATCAGCTATGCTAGGGAGCTTAGGATGGAAACCCCTAAAAGTGAGAAGAACCATAAATAGGCTATGCGGGGTATACAAAGCCTTTACATATGAGCAGGGTTGGAAAGAAATAGGTCTGAAGCTGGACTCACCCTGCTACATAGGAAGGAAAGATCATAAATTCAAAATTTAGTTAAAAAAACAGAAAACAGACATTTTGAAAATATCCTTCCTACATAAAGGAATAAAGGAGTGGAACGACCTACCTGAAATTATTTTTAAGATCATCCTATCAAATGCGAACATTTTTAGGAAGAAGTGTGCATCACTCACTGATTAATTACATTGTGGTTTTAAAGGGAGAGTGTGAAGTTGGGTTAGTTGTGTAAATTTTCATTTGTTAGTTGTAGTATAGTAGAATTAATGTATTTAATGGATTGTTTGAAATTGGTTTATTGGGACAATGTTAAATTCTTAGTGGTATGAAATTAGAATTAATGTATTGTTTTTTACCATGGGTGTCTTTTCTGCTTCTAAACTTTGCATTAGATAGGCACATATGTTATTCATGTGTATACATCTAATGCTGCCACCAGGCAATAGTCTACTTGCAGCAATGTGTAGTAATAATAATAACAGTAAAAAAAAATCCGCACTAATTATCCTTCTTCGCAATTTCGAAAAGTATTCCCTAAATAAGCAGATGGAAGTACATCATTTTGTAATCACTATTAGAAAAGTATGAAGTTATTTGCCTTACTTTCCTTGAAGCCTAAGAATAATTAGATCAAATATAATTTATGTTAACTGTGCTTATGTGATTTCTTACCTTTCTCACCATTACCAAAACGAGCTCATAATTCCAATTTTCATTATTTGAAAGGCTATTTTGGAGGACGATAATATAGCATTCCAATCGATTGAGGCCGATTTGATTGCGAATGGATTAGATTCCGATGTTCGGAATTTTCGTTTTCTGCCGGCGGCAGGGAATCATTCGCACAGATTTCTCCGTATTAAAATCTATGTTATCAAACGGCGCTGGTTCATTTGCGAACTAGTGAAAGAAGAAAAGGAAAGAAATAATTTCATAAGCATTCCTCTCTGTTTTGAAATATTGAAGCACGCTGAATGCCTTTCTCTGGAAAAAAATGTTTTATTGAAAGGCATGGTGACAATTCAATACGTAGGTTTGACAGCAAAACTGTCGCAAATTTTCCATTTAGATTGATAATTTTTCATCAAAGAGGAAAAATATTAAAAAATTGTGAATAGGGAAGTGCACTAATTTTTTTTTATTGCTGAATTTGAAAGTTTAGCCTAAAAAAGAAACATTAGTATAGTCACTTTTATTTTCTGCATCTGGGGTATGCACTTTAAAACGTTTTGAAAGTCGGAAAATTTCATGTTGCGCTGAAACACAGTGCCTCCATCTTGATTGAGATGTGACGTCACAAGGCAGTAGTCACCAGTGGAGTATCACTGAATTCCGTCGCCTTCTTTAGCGCGGCGAGAGTTTCCGGGAATCGGTGGAGTTTGCTTCCTAAAAATGTCGTCTAGTACCGAAAACATGAATTCAAAATAGAATTATAAATGATTTTTCATCTCGACGTCGAAACAAAAGCCTGGAGAAGATATTCATTCCCGTGCCTTAAGCACAAGCTATACGGAATAAATGGTTCAAGGCTGCTCCTGACTCTTACCTATCGATGATATTCTGTTTTGAAGATCATTTGAAGGTATTATAAGATCAAATTGATATTTATATTATAATAATTTACTTAATAGGTACCTCAGTCACATCAGAAAGTGTGTTGAGTCAAAATATAGCATCTTCCGCGTAGACCTACGTAATTTATAAACTGAAAGTAGTTTGGTTAAAGAATTATGGCGCGACTGTTTTTTTTTACACGACCGGGCAAAATGCGTACTTTGCCCATGATATGTGCATATATGATAACAAACGATTTTTGTTAAAGTTAATCTTTATTTGTTGAAATTAGTACATTTATAGGTGATACAGATATAAAGGTACACGGCAGGTCGCGCGGCGTAATTTGTACTCCACTGGTGACGGGTTCATCTTGCTGATCCAAAAAATTAGCTACAATACCTCGAACTTTGAAAACTCGCAATATAGGCAGTCAAAGTACATTGTAAGAATACACGAGACCATTATAGCCCAGAATGTACGTACAATGTCGAAATCCTTGGTTTTCAAAGATTGACGTATTTTATACGCCAGCGCCCCCGGTCCAGGGTTATCAACTTTTATTTCATCCTATTTGTTAGTTGAAATTATATTTCAGAATGGTTCTTTTAGCACTGCTACTGAGGTAAACTGGTAGGTACTGAGTACAAGGTACTGAGGTATGTACTGAGTAAGTAAACTCCCTTGGAGTAATGTGAATTACAAGTGTTCGAGATATATGGCATTTTATATTCACTTTGTGTTCTTATTAATTATGCCTGTACGCATATTGTTGCTTGCCGCGAGCCTTTAATGGTATGTGCTCTTGCAAGAGTGGTTTTCATTTTTAATGTGGAAGTTGGTCAGTATAAGCAAAGAAAAAATTAACATTTTAGCGCACACCAACCCTTGTAGTCATCGTATCTCTGCGTTTGTAATGACACTGCTAAAATACCTAAACGCCATAATGATGATAAAAAAATTGTCTCATGTCAATGATTGCTGCAATTATAACTAATGATAAACTTGATGCCGTATAATCACAATGAAGACAACAAAAAATAATGCCATGACGCAGTCTTGAACCACGGTCCTTCGGGTGAGACTTATCTTAAGAATCGTGCACGCTACCACTACCCCAACCGACCCATTTACAAATAGTAGACATTTTGAATTTATATATATAACTTGTATAAAGTAACGCATGAAAATTAATTAATTACAGCCTAACTAACGCCCTAATTGAAAAAGATGCAGCAAGTTACGCGGTCTCCCCTTGTTAGCCTTAACGTCTCGCATTTCTATGGAGCGTTGAACCTGTCCTCCTTATTCAAAAATTCAGTAACCATAAATACATCAAAGTTTGGTATACCATTTATAAATCGTTGGAATTTTCCTTCTCCCAACCAAGATTATCTTTTCTTGAACCCATCCTGGACAGCGAACCATTGCAACAACCAGCCAGCTCGGAAATAAGGCTAACATCCCATGATTCTAGTTGCGAAGGGCGAACGTTCCGGCCGGCGTGAATACATACGCAACGAATAAGCCTTGCAGCAAACGTCTGAAATAGGTTTATTAGTTTGACTCGGTTCTTACAAAAAAAGTTTTGGCATGGTAAACGGCATTGTGTCAAAATATACCCAGCGAAAAATAAATGACATCATGCACTTATTAAAGATTCAATGTGCTATTCGTACTACTCTTTCCAAACTTGAAGTTGACACGTAAATGAATATTAATATATTACGCAATGATGAAGTCGTTTACTCAAAAGAGAAGCAGCCACATATATATTCTGAAGATATTTTATGACAGCAAAAAACGGATACCCTCAAATTCTGTAATTTTTCTATGTAATAATAGTGGTAGAACTAAACGGTGTAGAAGCTGCCTTCTGCTACTGCCTTGTGACGTCACGGCCAATATTCAACATGGACACCCGTTTTCGCGGCCTTTGAATTTTTCCATATTTCAGACGGTCATCTCGAATAAAGTATTCACTATTAGGATTTAAACTGTGGTTTTACGACATTATGTTATTCTGAACTCTAATTTTAAAAATGTGTTTGGTGCATTTGAAACACTAGTGCACTTCCCTATTGTACAAATTGTCTATATCACCCCGAGAAGTTTTCTTCTCTCTAGGATTCAGCATAGATTGATGCCGGTAAAGTCACGTAATTTAGTTTTTAGATGTGGTAATAGTGAATTTATGTTTTGTTTGACAATTTAGTTTTAAGTCACTTACCACTCCTCGCCTTCACATCCCTAAAGCCCACACCAATAAGTAATTGAACTATTTTCAGCTCACCGCTTCTAGATTACGGAATTACCTAATGATAAATATCAAGTCATCGCAATCCCTTTAGTTCAAGTGTTCGTTACAATTTCTTTAAGCCTTAAAACATGAATTTATTGTGTTACTGATATTGAATATTTCATTTTGCTTTAAACAAAGTTATTCTCGTGAGTGCTCGTAATGATTTGTTTAAAACCAAAAAGAAACATATTTTTGTATCACTGATATCGAAAAAAAATACATTCAATTATTTTTTAGCAGAATACCGTATGTAATTTCTTTTCTTTGCTCTTACTGGTTACTCTAGAACATTAATAATCATTCTGGAATGTTGAAATTTATCACTAAGTTATCCGTTAATCTCTGTGTTTCAGTTCAACTGTTTGGACGACACCGTTCCCATTGCCGTTGCATGGCTGCGAAGGAGACTGATGCTGCCTGCAGAACAGCATATTTTATCTTCCAAGGGATGTTATTATCCTCCTGCCTATTACTTCATTAGTGGTGCTGTCATCCACACCACTCTAGCATCATCCTTCAATTTTGGTTCATTCATTACCTGGTGGCCGACTTGTGGTGAGTGACAAAATATAATTATTTACTTTGTTTTATTGAAAATGTCCACATACGGCAATATTGCCAATTCACCGTGTCCCAATAGCAAAACAAATACATAAAATATACCAAAGGGAATCTGAACAATTGGTAAGAAATGAATAAGAGCTACAAGTGATGCTATTGATTATTATCAGAGAGGTGAGAGCCAGGTTTGTGAAGACGTTTGGAGACAGAGAAGAGGGATAAGCGTTCTAAGGGAAAGGAATGGAAGAAGTGAGGGGAGACGGAAAAACAGTGAGCGTTGAATGAGTGATGAGGGAACTGGCAGTGCATGGAACAGGAGATGGGTGCGTGTAAAATGATTTAAAGATCCCTTTTATTAATTCTGTATCTATTCAAACCATTTGCATTTCTATTTGCATTTCTAAAAATGTGCGGACTTTCGAAGTTAAATATTTCAGATCACTTCTGCTCAGCCGAAATATTTTCTAATCTCGGAATAGAAAGATAGGATATGGAGTATTACAACGTTCCAATAATAATTTTACTGTGGTAAATTATCAGTTATTTTTCCCCTTAGTCTTTGGCGATAACCTTTCCATTGTGAGTTACTTTGGGAATTCAATTTTCGAGAAAATAAAAAGCGCTCAATGAACAAATTTCTCAGTATGCATACGTGCCATTTTCGCTAAACTTTAAGGAACGGGTGATCTTATTGTTTATATTTAACTAATGGGAGAGTCTCAGCGTGAATAACGTCGCTTTATTTAAGAGTGATAATAACTAGATTATGCCATAGTTTATCGAAAATATGGTTGTCAATAAAGCTTAGGGCAGTGACATTAGCATGAGTGGTTATTTTCAGTTTTATTCGGTTTTCGACTAACGTCATTTTGATGACTCTATTGCAAATTCTTACCGGAGCGAGTAAATCTCTCACTTTTACTCACCGTAGGGAATAATTCCCCTTGACCGATATGCTTGCGTCGCTGCTATAACCGTACGTGGGGAACATATATAGGAATTATTTGCGGCAGAGCCCAGAGGAAGCTGAGAGGAGAAAATTTTCGGATGAAAAAGTATGAGAGAGGTGCTATTTCTTACTCGTCCAGCCATACCTTGAATGTACAGCGAGAATATGGGATCCAGTAAAGAAAGATGAACTTACTAAAACACAAAGGAAAGCGGCACGATTCGTCAAAAACTTCTAAAGGCCGTTTTACACGGGGCACGGAATTGTGCAGGCTGGAACTGCCAATAATTTCTAAAATGGAGTGGAATTGCGCGAATGCATGAACGAAATTAGAACAGAGGCTATTTTGCCATTTAACGTCCACGCATTCTCGCTTGTGTTCTAGCAATTAACCGCTTTACACGACGCAATTTTGACTGCGCCTTCGTACACATGTCAGATTGTGCAAGTACGTGCCCCGTGTAAAACGGCCTTAAGGGCGTACAGAATCCCTTAGGCACAACAATACTAAACGAATTAGTTTGGAAGCCGAGGCTATGATTAGATTTCTCGAGTATTTGAGAAAAGATATCTTCAAGAGTGACACGTAGAACATAATATTAGAGCCCCACTATATTTCCAGGTCCGACAAAAGCAATAAATTAAGAGAAACATTTTTCCGAACGGATTGTTAAGGGAATTCATTTTTCTCTCGAACAATAAAGGGCTATAATAAATGCTAGGCTTAATTTCCTCAAAGCATATCCTTTTTATTTGTTAATTACTGGTGCTCTAACATCCTCTGTCACACGCCTTCGTGGTGGCTTGCGGGGTAGTATGTTGATGTGCTTCTGCGATGTTCGTGGCGGCTTTGCTCATACACTTACCGGCAGATATTAGACTTAAGTCTAAAGTTACACGGTTCTTCACGGTCAAAGTACTATTGCTTCGGTATCCATAAAATCTGAGAAAATATACCTCTTCTGGGCCACTGTATACCCAATACCGCGTACCCTTGATACCTAATACCCTTGATAGCTAATTAGCGTGAAGTAAGCTCGTTGGTACTTACTCAAATTACCCCCTCATGCTATTGTGATATTGCTGCACATATGCTGTAGCATTAGTAGTAATTAAATCGTCACATTTGTGGAGATGATGATAATAAATCTGAGCAGAGCAAATATTAGACTTACCGAAGTTTCTTAGCCGGATTTTTAGTTGGTCTATTAAGTATACCGTTTCCTTTTATATTTTTTTATAATTAGACTTACCTATCGAAAAAATGAATTTGCTTCAATGTTTTCTAATATATTTGAGACATGATTTCCTTACCTTACATTTATAAAAATTAAAATTTCATACAAAAACTGTGGAATAGCATCGGCCGCATCAAACAATCCTTGCAATTTGACTCTTTTCCGGGAATGAAAGAGTACGGGATAATTATTGAATACAACATATTGAATGTTTATTTAATCATCCATTTGCTGCTTCTTTAGATAGTCTAAAGATAAGGATAATGGCAAGAATAATGATGACAGAGAAAAGTATTCCTGATACAGATTGCTGTGGTGTACCGAATTAGGGAGGCATTTTATATGCATTCTTACTTTTTAACGTTTGCTCCTCACTACCGTTCGGTGCAATAAAGCGAAATGAATACTTAAGTTGTTATCAGTGCTTGGTTAAAAATATTGTTTTATCGCCTAGTGTCCGCATATCTCATGTTATGGTGAATTTTGAATTGTTACTTTTAGGCAAATGCAAAATTCCTGTTCTTCATTCAATAATATGTGGAAACTCAATGGCTGGGACGGGGGCTCTGCTCATATTCGGTGCCTCCTCTTGCGGTGAAAAGTATCATGACCCAAGTAAATAACCTGTGAATATCAAAGTACATGGAGTTCGGATTTTATAATTTAGATATTAGGTGCACAGTTTCGCATGAATCCTGTGCATACATTAGTATTCTTCTGCTTGAATACGGTTGAATGGAGTTTTGGTGTTAATAAATGGTATATCTCATTAATTTCAAGTCTAATTAGCGAACATAGGCTTGTTCAGTCGTCTGCAACAAATATCTTTGTGCAAAGAAATATAATCGTGTATGTATTTTTAGCGCTATGGATGTAGAACGGTCGTTCTACGCGCGGAAATTTGGTCACTGACCAGAATTTAAAATGACTAGCGACTTCTAGGTGCTGAATAACCGCTAAATATTGTGGAAATGCTGTCGTTTTTATTAGATGCCACTTTTTTGTGAATATTATTGTAATACCTAATAATAATGGAAAATCTTCATCGCACCATCACAGCTAACCACTTTATTTTGCTATTAAATTAACTATTTAAAATCATTTGAACCAGAGAAATGCGCTGAAGCTCTCTCTGATTCCTCTTTTTAATTGATCATTCTCATAGAGGACTCACTTGCATAATTATCCAATGAATTTAAGTGCGTTATGTGAAGCTTTTTAATTGGTCTAATTAAATGGATGCTCGGGTTTTAATATAATATGTTATGCCCTCGTTTGACCTTTATCTTGCTTTTAAGCTTCGTAGTATTCTACATGTCAAACCTGAATTTATAAAAATATATTTGCAAAGATAACAATTATGGAAAAGAGCCCGGAGAAGATCAAATCAGCGGAGAAACAATCAAAGCAACAAGTGATAAATCGCAAGGCACACGATATGGAATAATTAGAGACTGCTAAGGATCCTGAAAGCTGGCAGAGGACTTCAGGACGAGCTCGATGGTGACCATACCGAAGAAGGCAAGGACTTAGAAAGACGAGAATCATCCAATCCTGGGCCTATATCACATACCCCCGAAATCCTATCTCGGATAATAGGGTCTAAGGCAAAATCGAAGGTAAACCAATTTGGGTTTAGTAAGAATAGAGGGACAAGGGAGGCAATTCTATGTCTGAGACAACTGGTTGAGAAAACATCCACTCAGGCAAGCCAGTGTGTCTAGCCTCCTTGGACATGGAAAAGAAATTTGATAATATCAAATGAAATAAAAATGATAATGTCAACTGAAAATTTTTTCAGTACAATGGGGATACTTGGAGTAGATTAAAATGACAGATATGCATCATCTACCAGTTCTCCAGGGGCCAATATACTCACGCAAGGAAAAAGAAACAGAGGCAAAAATTAAGGAAGGGGTCCAGCAAGGATGTAACCTAGCACCAGTCCTCTTCAATACGTAAATAAATGAAGCGATGAAAGGTGGAAGAACAAGTAATCAAGGGGACCAAGGCGAATGGAGAAGAAATTAACAGGCAACTATTTCCAGATACAATCATCGCAGACAACGAGGAAGACCTAAGGGACTCGATGACCAAAATTGAAAAATTGTTTTGGGAATAAACTGTGAATATAAATGGGAGGAAAACCAAGATATTTGTATGCGGAAGAATGGAAACTGTAAAGAATTTGCCACAAAGGAGAGCGATAAGAATATCCTACCTTCCGAGCACCATTACCTGGGACCGCAGACATATAGCGTCGAGTAACAGGAGCTAAGGTGGCGTTCATGGCAAAGAGGCCGCGAGGTACTATGCTGGAGAAGACTCGAGACCTGAAAACAGAACGTGAAATCATTTGGGCACTAGCACTCAATGGCTCATAACCTTGTACCAATGGACGAAGTGATAAGAAAAGAATAGAGGCCTTCGACACCTGGTGCTAAAGGAGGATGCTGAAAATAAAATGGATAGACAAGGTGAGAAATGAGAAAATATTTAGAATAATAGGGGAAGAAGGGACTCTACGGATCACTATACGCCAAAGAAGAATTTGGCCACGTGATGCAAAACAGCAATTATGTGGGAAACGTAATGAAAAGAAAAATTGACAGAAAAGTACTTCATAATTTTTTCTCCAAGGAAGACGAAGAGACGAGTTTTTAGGACAGATAAAGAATGATATAAGGGAGGAGATCATCATGGGCGTCAATGAAGTGGCATGGCAGAGAAATGGAGAAATGGAGGGCTGTTGTGCGCAAACCAATCTTAGGAATGGAATACTCTGTATGTTTTTCCTAGTTCAAATGAAGTATTTCTCGGATCGCTTATTTCCGGGGGAAGCTTCATAACTAACAACATGAGTGCCAGAATTTATAACATCGTTTCAGGCTTGAGTTTTTAGGAGTTTGATATATCCATGATAAAAGAAAGCAAATGGTATTTTCCCCACTTTTTATTCAAAACTCAGCAACCGACCATGTTTTCAATACATTATTTAATTTTCAAGGTAATGTAATTTTACCGTGTGATTTACTTTAATTTTCAAGGTAATGTAATTTTACCTGGTAATTTAGTTTAATTTTTAAGATAATGTAATTTTACCTTGTAATTTAGTTTAATTTTCTAGGTAATGTAGTTTTACCTTGTCAAATGTGTTGAAACCATGGTAGGTAGCTGAGTTTTGAATCAATGTGTGGAAATTACTATTTTTGTTCTGTTATCCTGCCAGTATTTACTCAGATAGTTGGGGCTTGGTGATGTTGTGCATGCTCGTCGAATTGGAATGTATTTTTGACTTCTATATTGCTTCCACTGATTGAATGATTTTCGTAGGGCAGGGATCGAAGTGATCAGCAGCAAGGAAGGGTGCAATTGGAATGCTTCCGTCGCATTACTAGGTCGCTCATGGCTCTTCATGGTCTCCGCGAACTGCTAGCGCCCTCCTTCACGCTGAGTCATTTCAAGTACCATGTGTAGTGAATGTGCCAGGTCATGAACCCTAGATGAAGAGCCGAGGCTGCAGTTAGGCTGGGGATTACCGTGGAAAGCACAGTCAGCGCAGAATGAATCAACAGTCGTTGTACATAGAGTGGAGGGCAGTATTGGAGGGGGAGGATTTCGATTTTCACTGTTTACAGATTGTAATTGATTAAGTATACGAATTTTGTCCTTTTCATGAAGTAAATTCGCGTATAGTGCCTTTTCTTGATGCATGAATGAAAATTTTCTGTTTTAAGCTTTCTGGGTGAAAATTTCAGATTGAGAACACGCATGACATTTGTTCTTATGCTATTAGGTCTCATTGTATGGACAATTTTCTCACGAGTCCAAGTGTATAAGCCAAAACTCTTCTATTACTCCAAAATTGTCATTAAATGCTTATTAAAAGTTCTGGAATATCGCTCGAAGTCACGTGACAGAACTGAAACGATTTCTGACGTCATCTCACGCTACACCATACATTCGCTATGGGAAGCCTTGCTTGAAAGACATGGAAGTTAATAATCAACGTCGAGTTTGCACTAGTGCTATTTAGGACAAATTGACTTCATAGGGATTTAAAAAGGTACAATACGACAGTTCACGTTTGGTCGACTCCCTCAGAGCGGCTAATATTCTGAAAAATAGTGATTGCTTCGTCACTACCGCAACGCTTGGAGTAGAAGCAAGTAGGTGATTTAAACCGTAGGCAAAGGTCAAGTATGGATATTCATGTCGTTCCGTCGGCATTGAAGTGCGATGGATTAATGAATACATGACACAGGTAAGCGAAAATATATTTTATTTGAGTACTCAATTTACACGAATTGATTTCAATTTTACTTGTGCTGAACAATCAGGGGTGTGTGAGTACTCGAAAATTCAAGTGGAGTCGAGTAGTTGGTACTCGACTCGAGTCATTCGAGTACCGTAAACCATGCCACTTTGCCACTTTTTTTTCTCTTTCAACTGCATTATTGTAAGTTCATGTACGACAATAATTTAAAACTATTATCAGCCATTACTCTTGGTCTCTACTTTCAAAATTTTTGAATAAATTACAACTTAAGTAAAAGTTTATACGTTAAAAAAATTGAAAACATAGTTGGAAAAGATTCTCTGAGACTGGGGCAACTTTGCCAACGAATTTATGTCCAGCGGAAACCTCAATAAAACAATGGAAAAAATAATTTTATCTTAGACAACTCTTAAATATAGAAAGGTACACACAGATACTTCAAACACTGAACATAATATACTATGGTTATTCCCCTAATTTTTCTTCTATTTACAAGTTCCTCCAATATATTTCTGTGTGGAGGTGCTTGTAAGTGATCAAGTGTAATTTTCAATGGTTTCTCCTGGGGACTCATTAATTTTCCGTCTTCTTCTCTATGGCGAACTTTTGTTTGGTTTACGGCGACAGGCTTGATGATAATTCAAAAATGAAGCACTTACTCTTGTAGGAGAGTCATTAAGATCAGTTTTCTATGCATCCGGAATTCAAATCTAAACTTCTTTGGGATTGAGTGGCACGATGCCATATTCCTCGAATCCTGATTTGAGGTTTGAGTTCATTTTACCTCCTTCATTCAAAGTACTGAGAATTTTTGCCAAAAGTGTTTGAAATGCTCTATTTTCGAGAGTTTTATGACTAGTAAAGTTCCACAATTTATAGTTTGTCAGTATGGCTCTCTATTTATTTTTTATATGGAGCGAAGACTGAAACATCAAAAGGTTGTCATAAATGATTGGACGACGGTGTAAGAACACAAAACGAATCAATCATCAATCAATGGCATTAAACGGCATTCCCCGGTCAGCATAAACAAGCATATGTTCTTCCTTATCCTTGCTCAATGCCGTCTGGCGCCCTGGATTCTTTGAATGGCGACACTTCACCTTGCTGTCAATTGTCCTATGTGGAATATTATATTTCAGGGCTGCTTTTCCACTGCCCATTTCGTTATTAATCACTGCAGTGAAAGCAAGTTGCAGCGAAGAGTCATCATGATATCGATACCTGCGGCCTCCCAACTTAGTATTAGAGGGTCTTGGCATCTGATTGGTCTATAAAACGAATATGAAAAACGCACCCTTAGGAAAAAGTGTACTAGAATTTGAAAAATTACAATATTGTCATTTGGCAAAGTTGTCCCATTTCCACAACGCTTCCTGGTGCAACATTGCCAAGTTACATTATTAAACCTTAGTACAACATACATTTTACCATTTAAAGCGATTCTGAAAGTAAATTATATGCTCTATTGAACGATACCAGAAGTTTTTACTTTCGCTTGAGAAAATGGGCGGGGCGAGACACTTAAATAGCCTACCAAAATATTCAGTTTGGCGCGACGTAAACAAAACACTAATATAGGCTTGCAAAATCCATACCTCCATCCATACCTTCTGCCTCCTCCGTATCTCATCTAAAAGCTGTCTCTCCTTGCCAACCATATCCAGCATTTCGTCGTTCCTTTTCCTCTCCGTCCAATTCACCCTCTCCATTCTTCTCCATACCCACATCTCAAATGCCTCCAATCTTCTCTCGTCTTCTTTCCTCTGTGTCCACGTTTCCGCACCGTAGAGAACTACACTCCAGATCAAACCCTTCACTAACCTTCTCTTTAAACTCTTACATAACGATCCTCTCAGAATCTCCTTCCTGTTCATTGTATGTCTCCTTCGCTAATGCGATTCTCTTCCTTATGTCCTTACTACTGTAACCGTTTTCCTCGAACGTACTGCCTAAATAGTTGAACTGTTCAACCTGCTCAAGTTTTTCACCACCAACCTTTATCTTAAGTCTCAAATTTCTCGCTCGTGATGCTTTACAAAACCGCATAAACTTAGTTTTCTTGTGATTAATCCTCATCCCATACTCCTCGCAACGCTCGTATAACGCATCCACTAGAGCCTGAAGCCCCCTAGCTGACTGGGTAATCAACGCCTGATCATCCGCGAATCTCACTGATTTGAACATCATTCTTCCCACTTTTATTCCAGCTTCTAACTCATCCCACGCTTCCCTTACCATCTCTTCAGCGTACACTTTAAAGAGCAGCGGCGAAAGATGACAGCCTTGCCTCACTCCTCGTCCTGGAAGGCCTTTACCGGAACGCCCTATAGAGCCGAGGTAACATGAGACCTGGATGCTCTCAATCGCGTAGCTCCTTTTCACCGAGGTATCAAATAAACTCAGCGGGAGTCAGGTCAAACCTGTAGGGAGGCTGGGGAACCAATTGGGTTTGGGTCCTGGACAGGATGTCGTTGACAATGAAGGCACTGTGACTCGGTACGTCGTCATGATGAACTACCCTCGCGACGTTGATCTCGCTTCGGAAGCTTGCGACCCTCCTTTTCAGTCTTCTAAGTATTCCTCTTATCTTCCAAGTAGAAATCTGAGTGCACTATGGTCCCTCAAGGTACGATTTCGTGCTTGAAAATACCTCTGACGTCCAAGAAGACAATTAGCATGGTTTTGATCCTGGTTGAATCCATAGATTTGAGGTTGATGGTCGTCCACTCTGAGGCTCGTTTGTGATCTCCTCTCGGCCCTCCATGAACGACCTATGCCATCGGAAAACTTGTGATTTGGACAAGCAATCCCTCCCAAAGGCCTATTGAATCAATGTAAACGTTTCGTTGGCGGATTTCCAAAGTTAAACGCAAAATTTGATAACATACCGTTGCTCCACAGAACGGCTCACTGTGCCGTGTTACATGAACCAAAAACGGGGTTCACGAAAACGCGCGTACTGACTCTCCGGCAGCTCACAGCCGAATGAAACCGGACGGTTTTTGAATCTCATATCCCCCCTCCACATAGCCAAGTAGGTTAGAACACCCTGCGACGAGCAGTTACGTCAGGAAAAATTTTTGTCGCATTACATATGGAATGCACCATGTATGATTTAAAAAAAATATAAAAAGAGAGATGTCTAGAATGAATAATCTAATGATCTAATTATAATTAGATCTATGGATAAAAAAATAGTTAAATGTTAATTGGAAATCCCTCAGCTCTGCTGATTTTTAAAAATTATACCTACTCTTGTAAGAGGTCATCATTAGAAGTGAGGATGCGGTTGAATTTTTCTTTGATTGATATGATTTTATATCAATTATAGTTAGCGAATAGTAATGAACCTTCAAAAACGTAGTATTATTACTCACATATTTTTAAAATAATTAGTCAAAATAACTTGCATCTTATATATTAATAATAAAAATGCTAATTTTCTTTTAATCTAATAAATATCTATACATTTTAATTGAAGGCGTCTGAACATCGAATTGAGAGAAATTGCTTACTTAAATTCATATTATAAAAAATCAATTGAGATAAATAACATTTTAGCACAGCTTTTTCATTTTTATAAACCATGTCAAATTAAGATAATTTCGATCATTTCATTGCTCTGAATTCTAAATACACATTGAATATAGTGTTGGAATATTTCGCATTAGATATTTCAGAAAAGTGTCTGAGAAACATACGTTATGTTCTGCAGGAATATTTCTCGGTTTTCCCACCGGGTGTTGTATCGGGTTGTAGTTCCCAACGTTTCCATGACTAAGTCTGTCATCGTCATCAGGGGTTAATGGGGGGTTAATTTAATTTAATTAACCCCTGATGACGATGACAGACTTAGTCATGGAAACGTTGGGAACTACAACCCGATACAACACCCGGTGGGAAACCCGAGAAATATTCCTGCAGAGCATACGCCGGGAAAAACTCAGATTCTGCATACGTTATGTTGAGCATTAAGGAGTATTGAAATAATATTAATGAGTAACTCTTCCCCTGGGGAAAGCACTTTCAGGAAATTGGCGGGCTGGCAAATAGTAAATTAAGATTCATTTAAAGAAATCTTGGAAAATGCGATGGAAAAGTAAAATAAAGATGTTGTTAGTCACTCGTGACACCCCATTTGGAGGGACACGATTAACGTGGTAGTGTAACTGAATTAATCAATGGAATGGGAAAGTCTAACCGATAAAAGGAAAAATTTTAGAATTAATGTTTGCGGAAATATCTTTTAGATTACTTTTTGTATGGTGCTAAAGATATTTCGAGAGAGTCTAATTATTACGGTAGAAACGATCGCAAGGATAAGATTAAGGAAATAGGCAGCGGAATCGATGGATTTAAGATGTCGTTTTTTCTCGTGCAGTTGAGGGCCAACATTCTTGCAAAAGTGTACCTTGTAAAAGGATAGCCTGACTCGGACTAGGTAAAAAAAGGCTCTGCCTATGTTGTTAATATATTGTATAATTTGTAAATACTCACAATCTTATAGGTAACTGGTGCGTGAGTGCGAGCGTGATTATCCTAATTTTATATTTTTGTCTATCTCTTTAGTGTGAGTGGGTCACTTGCGTAAGCGGATATTTCGCAAACCTGAGTGTGTGTGTGCATGATTGAGATCTACGCGAAAATTTTTCTTCTGAGTAAATCCGCGTGGTGCGTGAGCGTGAACGTGATTTTCCTAGTCTTACTTTTTGGTCTTTTTCTTTGGTCATCCCTCCAAATTTCCTAACCCCCACCTTTTTGCTCAACAGAGTACGGCCTTGGGGAATTTATTTTCTTTCAACTCACTACCTTAATGAATTTTGGCATATTATAACTCATGTATGAATCAATTACTACGCTAACCTATCGTTTTTCTATTAACAACTGTAGTTTGATTTACATGGTAGCACATTCGTGTCCTTGTATCACTCTCCTAGTCTGACCACGTGTCGTTGTCCTGTGTGCTAAGCCTGTGTCCGGCAAGCGGGCGTTCCTAATTAGGGCTAGGGTTAGTGCTGCCTGCCTGATGTCGAATCATCCTTTGTCACCCACACTTAAGGGTGGCGTGCACGGAAACTCGTAGATGTAATGATAAACAATTATATCGTATTTTCCACAATTTTATTAACAGAATAGTGCACGTGTTTCAATTGTTATGCAATCATCCTCAAGCAGTAGTAGAAACTAGCAAAAAATTCCAACTCCGACAGATGTACATCTTCAAAATAGCGGGGTTAAAGATCAGAAGGAAGAATGTGGCTCTGATCTTTTACCCCCCCCCCACTATTTCGAAGATATCAAAATTGGAAAAGATATCGGAAATGGAATTTTTTGTTAGTTTCTATCAGTACCAGAGGATGATTGCATAATAATTGAAACAAGAGTAGTATTTTTTAAAATAAAATTGTGGACCATGCGATGTCTTCGTTGATCACTAATTATGTTGTTCCTCGACATCTCTCCACAAAAAGTTGACTTTACTCGTTGGTGAAGATATGTGGAGGGGTTATATTGGGCTATCCGAATTGGGATACCATCACGACGCTGTCAACCACTTCGTCAACTTCGTGAAGCCAGGGGAAAAGCTGATGCTTGCACAGAATATGGAGCATTTGTGGTGGACAATGAAGAGAGAGATGTCGAGAATAATTGGGAGAATATGCGTTATGAGTTAGTTCTTCGAGGCGCATTGAGTGGAATATGTCTGGAGGAGTAGGCATAATTCAAAGGGAGAATTACTCACTGATTTTTATAGCGCTGACGTACTTCTACCCGAATAAGTAGAGTGAATACTCTGTTGACAAGGTGTTTAGTTGGTCACATGTGATGTTAGATACAAAAATAAGCTTATCTTTTGAAGCTTATTTAATTATCTTTATATTTCTATCTATTCTTTATTTATATATTTTTTCTCTTGTGAAATAAGATTTTCTTCGAAAGAGAAGCTTACTTAGCTTAAATGCCTGGTTAGACGGTACATTAACACGTACAAGTTAATGTACGTTTGCGTGAATGATTTTGGTGAACCGGAACGGAACATGTATGATTGCATGAACCAAATTAGAACAGGTTCTGTTTTTCGTTCATGCATTCGCAAAGGCTGGGTGGTTACACGGTACATTTTCGTGTTCATTCTCGCGTTCATACATTTAGACATTAACCCTACGTATTAATGTATCGTGTATCCAGACCTTAAGAGTCGTTCTACTCTTCTATTTAGTGAGGTGACCTAGCTATGTCGAAAAGTCGCGACAAGTTTTATTTTTTAGATACCCAAACCTGTGAAATCAAGATTAGACATTGATGTTTTTCTCCTTGGTAATCATCTGGATTGCTTAAATCTTTCCTTCTCCTTGGGTTTCAGCGTCGATTTGAATCCCTTGATTCTTCGGATATGGGTTCATCCGATCAGTTTTCCCCAGCGTCCCGTCCTGATATTTATTCAAGAAAATAATGGGATAAGGCTTTGCCTTCGTAATTGCGGAAGTTGAGCAAAAAAGATTGAAATGATTGGCGTCTCGACGACGAGGAAGCTGCTTTCTCAGTTTTCGGCCCTTAATTTTGATTTCTCGTCCTCTTGCTTGTGCGCTGATTGTGAACTCGTCCCACTATGCTCTGTTTTCTTGTTTGAGTAGCCATTGTTTCCTTGGAGAACCTGCGGCCTAGTCGAATTATGCAAGGAAAATGTGGACGAAATGGATGCATTATTTGATGCCTGGCTTTAAACGAATTACAGAAACAATTTGGTATGAAGCCTTAACCAAGTAGAAGTGAAAAAATAGTAAAAAATATGACATGTGGGGGATAGATTAGATATTGTTAGCACCAGGGGCGCAGCTAAGAATTAAGGCTAAGGGGGATTTTAGGCACAACTAAACATGAGATGAGCGGTATACCCGTCAGGAAAAGCGGGAGGTGCGGGGGCCCTCCCCCAGAAAATGTTTAAGATAAATGGTTCAAAATGGTGAGTTTTATGGCTTTCTGAGGGATATTTTAGTAATTATTACACTCCGCTATAAGTATACTAATCGAATTAAGTAAAATGGGTTAAACTTAAAAGTTTCTCTCAGCTCTGGGGGGGGGGGGGGGGTTTATCCCCCTAAACCCCCCCCTCGCTGCGACACTGATAAGCACTGCACTGTTCATATTGGGAATAAGCGTATTTGATAGGGCATTTTATCGAAAAATGTACTCGCTGACCTCTTTGACAGCTCGCAAATATTTGACACCCATTTGTGATACTAATTTTTGATAGTAACGTTTTACCTCGAACTTCCAGTTCATGGTGATATTAATTCTATTAGGCTTCTCCATCAGGTCCAACTGCGTATTTTCTGACGTGGACAAGGAGCATCGGCAGAAATGCAGAATGAGAACCAGCGGAAAAACCGTGCAGAGCCCTTCTAGGTGATACTTCGAGTGTCCCCCAGGTGATCCTGCGTCTCAGCTCATGTCTGCTTTTGAAGAAAGTTTGGATAGGTGTGGGAACAGCTCCACAGACCTATCTGAAGCGCATAAAGTTCATGCAATCCGTGTAAGGGGTAGCTCCTTTCCTTCATCCACCTCGTACGTCGAAGATATTTATGTACAAGGGCTGCCAAAGTCTTTAACCCAGATTTGAATCTGGGAAACTTTGATCACTGGCAAACTCTCTCCATATCGCTCAAAAATTCCCCATATAAGAGGAAAAAATAACTAATAACAAACCAAACATTAGCGGTAATAGTTTGTGGTGAAGAACGGATATGGCAACCGCGATGTTTCGCTCCATATTAACTATTTTTTCCAAAAAGCGAAAAAAGTGAGAGTTAAATAATTTTGATGCTCGCTTTTGCTATAAAAATTCACGGAGCGATGAAAAATGTCGCGTCTACCCACTCAGTTCCTGGAGGGGTAGTTTCGTTTGATGGTGGATTCATTCCCGTCGTATTTTTTGCACACTCATCGCCTTGAGTAGTTCAATTTCCGCCGCCACTTGCCATCCTCCACCTGCGCTGCGTTGCCTTGGTAACTACTCTCGAAAAACCTTCCCGCTGTTATTCTGTAACCGTTACCGTTAAAACGAATGCGTTATCTTACTGCCATTAAACTTCCCTCCACGATGGTAATACCTTCCAGGATGGCTTGAGAGCCTACATTTGAAATTGCTTGTGGCGTGCCGCGTTAACGAGAATTCGCTCTCACCTTCCGAGGAATCTATCAGAAATTCAGAAAATACGGGTCTTCAACGAATTTGACTCGCGACAAGTGACGGATTAGGAAAGAGTTAATTTTCTCTCTAAATTTCAGAATTTGTTTTCGTCCATGGTTTTGTAATCATGAAATGTTTAACTTATATAAAATGTGGCATAAAGGAAGTGATGGTGGAAGTTATTAATACTAATTGAGTAGGACACTGAAATATGTCCAGCGAATTTATTTTTGTACGACGTGTTTCGTTGTCGAAACAACAGGATTATCCAATTTCCTTAAACATGTCCTAGAGCTATAAGAGAATGGGTAGGAAGGATGGGGTCTAGGAGTCGGGAATATTGAGGATTCTGGGGAAAGGGTCGTTTTTTTAGGTCTGGGAAGATATTTTAAAGTTAGGATACCATGGACAACTTCAATTGTCGACTTGAACGTTGCGGTTTTGGAAATATTATATTATAAGTAGTAAAAGAAATGTTTGTTGAGACGCTGTAGCTAGTATGGGAAAAGATGTGAACGTTGAAATTTTTATTTCCTCTAGAACTACTTTACATCGATGGAGCCGTCGCTGAATGTATCCTACATTTATCCTAATTAGACATTAATATTATTTTTTTCAAAATATCTCAAATATTTGAGTAATATATGTTTATTTTTTATATCATAAGTATGCTCAACAAAAATGCCGAGAGAACCATGTTAGTGCGAACGATCTACATTAAAACGTTGAAGTAGTTTTACATATACATTTTGGATTTCTGACACTTGAGGTTTCATACGGTACTATGGCTCTTCCCTTGCTTATTTTCAGATATCTCATCTTCTTTTCTATTTTAATACCGTCGTAAACCCTTTATTTACTAATAATTTCTTTACTATCACTATCCTTCCATGCTGTACGTTTTGTAATCTGCCAGTTAAATTAAGTATTTTTTTAAAATTTGGCTTATAGCTATGCTATTACTGGTGAGAGTGATATAATGTTTTTTTTCCTCAAAAGCTGATATGAAGTTCGTCATAATATATTGAGTATGTAAAGAATATTGCGTAGATACCTCAACATTTGAAGGCCATAGTTGATTTTCGTCTCAGGCGCCTGAAAGTATCACCTGCTAAGCTCCTATTATTACTGAAGTCAAATTATGTATGCTTTATTTATGAAGATGGCTATGGCATTGATTCAAAGCGCTAACATAATATTTGAAGAAATGCACATTCACTAACCTAATGAGCTCGTTGATAAGTTCCCCTGCTTTTTAGCTTAGCAGGATATATATATATATATATATATTTGCAGTATTTTAAAACCATATATTTCCAAAAATTTGAATAACGTACTATGTAAAGTCGTGTAAAGTATGGTAAAAAAATAGCGAGAGTTTACTCGCAGCAATATCTCTGTAGGATTCGAAATTAGCAGAGGCGGAAAATTTCTATTCCTCGTGCTATTTAAGCCGTAATTATCTCAATTTTCATACATCTAATGTTATTTGACATAAATTAGAGCATTATTTTGCATATGAATAGAAACATTTCGGTATTGATCTTCAATTTTATTTTAAAACTTCTATTATAGGTAACTCCATGGTGGCCTCTGTGAGAATTTTGACTTTCGAATGCGATTTCTTGAAAATTTGGAAAGATAAATACATATTTTTAGTTGCTGTCTATCAATCGGGCATAATGAGCAGAATATATTTGGAAAATGCCATGAAAATGACATGTACTTAATTTCTCCTCAAAGTAGTTGCGCCGCAAACATATTAGGGATATCTACTTATAATAATCAATTGAAGGGGAATATTATTTTCATTGAATCATTCTGCTTCTGCCACATGTCTTTAACCCTGCTCCACATGTCTTTGCTCCTTTGACCTCATGATTGTTTACTTATACTTTTTCGTGAAGTTCTTTTAATCTCAATAAAAATTGAGTTATGTTATGCAAGGGAACTGCAATCATATCAGTTCTGGGAAATGTTGCTACTTAAATACGTTTTTTTAGCCATGAGTCGATACGTTAATTAGTTGATCATATGTTGATACCGTATAGCAAAAGGCAGAGGTATAGTTCGTTTCTAATTGCAGCATTCTCGTGAGCATCGATGGTTCGCTGGTAAGTCAGTTGCATGAACCACGGAGCCCAAACGTCTCCTTTTCTCAGGGCCTTTGAAGGAGTCATGGTATGCTAGTGACTAGATTCGCAAGAGAGAGGGCCCTTTCACGTTAGATAAGGGCTTTAATTTTCCGGAGTGCAGGAAGGGACTTTTTAGAGGGAAGCCGTGGGAAAAAGGGGCTGGGGTGGGGGGTGGGGGTGGGGAGGCGCCGCTTTTAAAGGGTCGCAGCGAAAGGGATGACTTTAAAGGAAAGGAGGGGAGGGGGGAGATTCGCATCTCCTTGGGAACGTCTTATCCAATCAAGGGAGAGGAGGTGGAGGGGGGGGAGGGTAAGGGTGGCTGGTTGGTTGGTGCTGGGCCAAGCGAGTTATTGGACCGAGAAGCGATACTGATTTGGCGTCTGATGACGGAATGAAATAATGAAACCCGCTGCCGTGATACATTTAAATGAAGTCGGAGCCGTGCAGTTTCTTCCACGCGCCCCTCTTCATTTCCCTTCTTCCCGTTATTACGACTTTGCGAGTCGCGCTCTGTTTTTCTGCGACTCAGGACTCGTCTAATATTTTCATTTTATTCCCCCAAGAGTCTCTTTCTCTCGGGAGATGAGTTTTGAGTAGACAGTTTTGACGTATGGTTCGAAATGTAATTCGACATTCGGGGAAAAGGATTTATTTCAAGCAGTGATCAGCATTAAAGGTGTATGCCGATGAAACGTTCTGATTACCTGGAGCGCAGGAGTGTTGAGTCTTCAGTTTTTTTACGCATGTTTCACAATATAATGAGAATTGGGAGAAAGATTTATTTCAAGGAATGGTTAGTATTAAACTTGTGCATCGATAAAACTTTATGCTTCTCGACGTTGGGGAGTATTTGTTTTCAGTCTCGACGTATTTTTCGAAATGCGTTTAAGTCGACCTCAAGACGAGTGGAGGGGGAGAAATTCAGCGTATCATCATTTTTTAATCCTAATTCGTTTAAAAGCGTCAGGCTACGTTTAACTATTTGAGCATAAATAATATTAAAGGGAATCTTTATTTATAAATTCATATTGACGAAGAAAGTGAGTTTCCGAAATTATTTAGTCTTGCTTTATGTTTTCGCATCTTACTATGGGCATAAACACTTTTTGTGAAGTTCATTCAATAAAAATGGCCTACATCTACATCTACTTAATACCCCGCATGCCGCCAAAAGGGTGTGCGGGAGGGAGTGTTAAGACACCAACCGTTTACAAGTAAAAAGGAAGTGCTCTTAGGAAATTGCGTCGAAACATTTATTGAAGTCCTTATTTGGTTCGGGGGAAAAACGAATTCCCATATCTATCCGTTCGGCAAAACATCTCTCTTAATTTATCGCTTCTGTCGGACCTGGAAATGTAGTGCGGCTCTAATATAATGTTCTCCGTGTCGCTCTTAAAAATGTCCATTCGAAATTGTTCAAGCAATCTAAGCCTAGTGCGCAGCCTCCGAGTCTTCAGCGACTCCCAGCCTAATTCGCTTAACATATGGGTAATAACGCTGGAGATGCTACGGCGAAATACTGCAATCATATCGTATCACGTCCAGGAAAGAGAAGTTTAGTAAACGAAATGCTGAATTCATATCTCGTGAGGAAGATTGACGTGAAAAGTTTTATTTCGTAAACGTTATCGATTGCCCATGTCCTAGGGGACTGCATGGAGGAGGATCTAGTATCGGCACAAAAAGGTACAACGCTGAACTTAAAGCCTTTGTATAAAATACTGCCGAAGCTCCAAAGGGTCTTATCATGTATCGTTTCACTCTTTGTCTACTCAAACAAAACAATGAATCATTATTCATTGTTTAAACGTAAACTTTTAGCTTCTATTTTTATTATCTATATTTTCTTTTCTACACCTCGGAAATCAAAATCTACCTTACGGCTATTTAAAAAGATCAAAGAAATTGTGGGAAAATTTAATTTTAAATTAGGTATATGTAAGGCGAAGATGTCGTTATATCTATAAAAGATACAATTAAGTGCACAAATAAAATATCTTGCCTGTGACGAGATGAAGAAGACGAACGTTTTCATTTTTTGCGTGTGTTCTTCTTCACTCTCTCGACCGTAGAAGCTAAACGTTTCCGTTTAAATAATGTTTAATGATTCGTTGTTGTGGTCGAATAGACAATGAGTGAAACTATATTCGACACGATGCTATTGAGCTTCGGCCGTATTTTATACAAGCGCTTAAAGTTCAGCGGGCTAACTTTTTTTGCGCCGATGGTAGATTATATTGCTATCGATTTATTTTCGGTCTTTTCGGTCGCTTTTCAATCGACTTTCAGAAATGCCTGTAGAGCGGCAATGATTGCATAGCGACCCGCTTTCCAACATTTTTCAGTATCGAATTTGAAATTTAGATCAGTAACATTTCAACGTCATGGATTCGATCGGTCATCTCACAAAGAATATAAATTTTGGTTAACAGACCTGATTATACATTATTTCTTCGCGGAATAAGGGTCCCTTTGCGTCAGCGACGTTAGTGGCGCATTTTTAAGCCCATTTAAATGCGCAGTGGGCGACAACTCATCCAGAGGGCGAGTTTAGGATCCTCTTTTGTAATATTTGTGCCCGTATCACTTGGATGCTTTGGACACCCACAGCCAAATTCCTAGAAGTGCGAGGTTCGAAGGAACTATAGTCTGTTCATTTTATGTCTGCGGGTGAGATTTCGTGAGAGCCCGGACACTCTCGGATGGCTTCGCTGATATGGGAGGGGTATTACCAAGAGAGAGAGAGAGAGGAGAAGCAGACATAGCGTTGCCAAATGTACATAGCCGCCCCACTTTGTCACTGAAAACGTGTGAGTCATAGGTGACCACAGGTATTTTGGATCTGGCGCCGAGAAAATATACCTACTAATTTGGAAGGTATTGGGGATAATCCTTTCACAGAAGCCCATGGCATTGTCAGCTACCGCGCTGAATGAGGCACCGTTGGTGGAAGAAATACTTATGTTAGTTACATGCAAGGAGAACACGGGAGGTTTGACAACACTGCTCCACAAGCAGATTCACGGTGTTCACTCGGCGGAGGTCGGAGAGTGACTCACTGAGGCCACGCCTACTGTTTGCTGATTGGCGAAGGCTAAGTCACATGTCGAGAAACTTTCCTCCCCCTCATCTCCACTTGCTTTGGCCACACCAGCTCACCCACAGAGATAAAATGAACAGAATATAACATCCACCCTGAATTATTCACATGTCTGTGGTTTAGTCTGGAGTTAACTCTATCATCACCTATTCAAACAAGCCTTCGGATTGGTCACTGGGCGAGATCCAGCATTTTTACGGTAATCTCTATTCTGCTTCTCATCACCAATGGGTGAATGACGAAAAACTCGGAAACGAGAGGAAATTTGCGTCGTGTGTCATCGACTGGTTAGTAAGCCAATTGGCGTTTATTTAAAATGATTCGTTATTGGCACTCCAAAAAGATAAATGATGGAGAATCGAGAGTTGTGATGAGTTTCACCCGAATGGAAGGGAAAAACCTGACAGTCAGATGGGTTAAACCATATTCTGCTTGGCATCTACAAATCATTAACCCGGAGGGAATCCCGAGAAAAGTTTACCCACATTATTCGCCGGGAAAGCATAAAATCATATTTCATCTATAAATCAGCTTAACTTATTTTCTCCATTACCATGTTCTGCGTTTAAGTGCACATGATATTGGTGAGTATAGCCCGTAGACGTGTTTATAGGGCTCCGGTCCAATCTTCCATCAAAATGAATTCTAACATGAAAATATAATTTTAATGAGTTCGGAATTTTGATTCCATTGTTTTCATTGTGGAATGAAATAGAGCGCGAATGTCAAATCGAACGACAAATCAACTTTGATTTTTCTATTATTATACCTATTTCCAAGTTCAGCGAAATGAAAAACTTCATGCTTGCTTGCATACAATTCATTAAAAATGAATGAGATTCCAGCCCACTCTCTTCCATCAAACTGATTGGTTCTAAGGATAGATTCTAAGAAAGAATTGGTTCTAAGAAAAATTTAGTTATTGAACCGGAATTGTGATTCTATTGGTTTTGGCGAAAATTGAATTTGAGTACATATATCATTTCGCACTAAATGGTTGAGGCCATTACATTGTAAAATTCCCTTTTAAGTAATGAAAATCTTTGCTTTCTTAAAATTTACCTTTATTGTTCTTCCTTCCCTTCTTTTTCTAGTTTTGATTATGATAAAGCGCTTCGAAACTAGTTAAAAATGAAGGTTACTTTATAGGAAGCGAGGTTTTAGTTTTCCTAACTTATATTTTCTCGGGCGAGAAATCCGTTGCAAATATTTTAAATGTATCCGCAACCGCTTAACCATCTTAATTCCACTTGTAGTGGTTGCGAAATACGGTAGCCGTGTGGCGAGGGTAGGGGAAGGAGATATTAAGTGAAGCAGGAGTGGTGTAATTTCATCTTTTCTTGGGCCATCGACCCTCTTGCAAGGAAGAGCAGTTAGCAGTTTATCCTCCCCCATACGAGACGGCTCTCCTTAGACACTCATCACCGCCATCATGAGGATTACTCCCACACTCCCTCCCCCCCGCAACGCTCTAAAAATGTTTCTCGGACGGTAATGCGAACCGAGGGCCTTCTTCTTCTTCTTCGCATGACTTACGCGGGGGGGGGGGGGGGGGGGACGGCGGCCGAGGCGCTCTCTTCGCGGCGGCGGGGCATTATTTCTCGAGCAAGAGGGGGCTCCAGGGAAGGGGGGGGACTTATGATTACGAAGGGAGGAAGGCTTGGGGGTGAGAAGTGGTTTAGGATATAAGGGGTGGATGTATGTGAGGATACGTACCTTCATGCCTGCTAGGAGAGAGAAAAAACAGTGGAGCGTCGTAAGGCGAACACTGCTCACCCACCGACCGCTCTTGCTCCGCCGGACGTGAAAAAAATGAAGAGCGAATGCGCCTCTGCCGCTCCGGGAATAATATCCATTCGCACCTCCCTCTCGGTCGAAGTTTGTCTTTTTATTGGCTTCAAATTACTTTAAAAAAATAAAGATGGTATGGTATTTTAAGGAAGCGATTGAAAACTGAGGTCATTTGCGCCATGAGAGAAGGGTATGGAATGAAGGATGGAGAGAAACCCGGCGTCGGCATTAGCCATTAGAAAGGGGACCACGACTTAACGTCCCATCCGACGGACGGAGTGTTGTAATTGAAGTGCCCTTCACTCAAGTTGGGATTGGGAGACTTCTGAAAAATCTCTGCCACCGCCGGGATTTGAACCCGGACCGACTGGGTGGGAAGCCAACACTCTAGCCACAACATCAACCTATTACCTAAAACCTATTGATGTCATTCTGAAATATTTCGGGTGTTTAGGGTAGACCATTGGAAATATTTTTTTAATAAATATAATAATTTGAATTATCGATTAATCGATTTCGGGTCAGTATCTCCATCGTTACCGACGTTTCGATTCGTCCGGCCTATTCGTCCGTCGCCCCCTGCTGAATCCATCTCATGGGACGATGGACGACGCGGCCGTCGAAACGACGGCAACAATTGAGATCCTCACCCGGATGCATAGCCAACAATAATCTATCGACATCTTACGGCGGCATAATTTCAGATTATTCCTAAATATAGATAGTACTTACGTATGTTATTAACCACGTTTTTAGCTGTTTTGTTCATTATTTGGACCAAAATAACAAATTTCTCACAGTGCTTTAATGAGTTTATCATTTAAAAAATTACATCGGATAAGCCCTGATGAAGGTGGATACGATCACTGAAAAATTGTAATTGTCAAGTAAAGAATTATTTATGATCTTAGGTTTTTCCGGCGTATCAGTTGCAGAAAAGTTTCTCGGGTTTTCCACCGGTTGATGTCGTCCATATCTCCCGGCGTTTCGATCCGTGAATTGCTGATAATCCTCAGGGTATCTTCCGAATTATTATTAATTATTTTTCCGTTCCGTAGATTTTCCGAATTATTAGAATTAAAGAATTATTATTTCCTGACCAACACTTCAGAGAGGACGCAGTGTAACCAATATGAAAGAATAGTGTGGTAAAATTGCGAAATTGGGTTGCATGCAAATTGATACAGGTTTGGAGAGTCGTCACCAAAGGAGACCGACCGCTATAGTGGAGGGGATGAGTTCGAGGCGCCCCCTTTAAGAGCGGCACAGTGTGGGATGCATCGCCCCACGATGCTCGTGTACAAGAGAAACGATGAAAATTTGCACCGCAGAGGGAGAGGAGGTCTCGTCTTGATGCGAGGACGGGAAGGAAGGGGGTGGTAGTGTTGGGGCAAACACCTTAAGAAACCGCGTGTGAGCGGAGATTTATCATCGGGTTGCAGCCGGGAAAAAGGAAGGGAGGCGATGAGGATCTGTGGGCGATGCAATTCTCCGAAGGCCCCGATAAAGAAGCACGGGGAGGAATTTCAATCTGCAAGGGGAAGAAGAAGATTGGGGGTCTGGGGGCGAATTCAATTTCGGAGTATTTCGCCGCGTATTTTTAGGTCTATGAGTAATTTGGTTCTCACCACGCGGAGAGGTGCAATAGCTAAGAAGCAATCCCTTTCTCGGATGATGTGTCTCGATTGGTTCCATTCGATGGAGTGCGCTCGTATCGGTGAAATAACTTGACACATATGTGGATCGAAGGAGTCACAGTAAAGTTTGTTATCGTCATGACCCATAAGGTTGAATGAGGAGATATTATGGACAAAAAACGCTGGAAATGAAACGCAATGACCATGGTAATAAATCGCTTAGTTCTGAAAAAAGAGTGAAGTAAAGAAATTTCAAATTATTTATGTACGATGCTGAAGTGAGATAGAGAGAATAGTTCACTGTGTCAAGTGGCTTCAGGAAGCAAAGTAACTTCATTAAATTAATGTTAGTTTAGCAGTGCTATTGATACAAGATGGTGCTGAAATGCTACATTCCGAATTGCAGCTATTTCAATATCGTGACATTACATTTTACACGTGCATTTAATGGGTCATTTAAACAACTTTCTTCAGGGAAATTCGTTAAAACAATAAAAGGATATATTAATGAAACTCCCATGATATTTTGAAGAGATAGAAGGTGGAAAAGCTATTGAACGTTTTTAGGTTTTCATGAACTGAAAAAAACTGGATGGTATTTGAAAACTGCACTTGAGGTGAACCCCAAAACTTATATCAGAATTTACCATGATTTATAATTGAAAATAACTCTTCGTAAAATGTTAAAAAACCTAACAATGCCAAGCATAGAAATCCACGTGCGACAAAGAAATTATTAGGAAGTTATGGGTACATTCTAAGCGGATATTTTATGCATGATAATTCTATAAAAATCTTTTAAACAATTCACTTATTGACAAAAATACTATCGTAAATGAGAGGATTAAAATACAAATGGAGGGTTAATTGAAGTTTTCTCTTAATTACTTAATAGGATATATTTGAGGTAGGTTTTCAGTGCTCGTTAGAAAACTTTCACCCCGAGATGAACTTAGAAAATTCGAAGGTTTACCTGAGAAAGTGCTGAAGACCACAGTCCGTAGTTGCTTGAGTGTGAGTGGCCCCGGGGAGAGAAGCGAGAGTGGCCTGGTTTTAAGCGAGTTGCCTCAAGGCCTGCCGTTTCATTCCGCTTGGAAGCTGCTTCCAGCGGTGGAACATTGAAATTTCCCGCTCAGCAGAGCACGAGACGAGTGCTGCGTGTTCTCACAGCAGATATTAGAGATATGCCCTAAATATGACCTTGTTAGTAATATAAAGCCTGCTGCTCCAAGTTCAACACTCTTCCAAGAAGTTTGCTTTTGTCCTGCGGGTAACAATTTTCTATAAGTATTACTGCTTTATAATAAGTCATGGCAAACAGTGAATCATTGTTCGGTGCATCTAAGTAAGTGCTTAAATACTGGAATAGTGGCTGTACTCTGAAGTATACCTTACGCATTTTTATATCCTACATTTTTAATTTTGATATCATTCCTAATCATGAAGTTGTCTCGGACTTCACATGAGGTTAATGAGTTTCCAACTGCCCGCGTTTCCTTGGCTGAGTATGCTTCTGACTTCAAGGCACAAGCACAAATATTTTAACTCGTAAATTCAGTTTTGTTATCGTTGATGGTGTTTAAGTTGATTTTTTCAGGCGCCTTATTTTAATTTTAACTCCATGCAGCGGTAAAGAACACGAAAGGACATTATGAACGGAACGGCGAAGAATCTACGTACTCGAAGTTCAGCAAATTGAGGATATACTCCTATTTACCACATATTGTGTTCGTAGCACGCTATCGCCAACGCGTATTTTAACGCTGAGAAAGTCAAAATAGCGCACTAATCTCACTGACTTGTATCATCAAGGCTCCATAGCAACTGTGTATGATAAAATCCACTTTACATTGAAGGGACTGCATCACCTACATTCAAAAACTTCAAAAATACCTCTATCGTTACAAACAGCAGCATCATTCTAATAGTTGTGGAAATAATACGGTCAAGAATCGTTCCAGTGGAAATGAGCCGTTATGCCTCGTTCACATTACGATCGTCCGAGCCGTCGCGTCGTCGGAACTATCGTGCATTCACATTACGATGGTTGAAACCTGTGCTGCTCTCTAGTGCTGACATCTAAAGTGAACGGGAAATTGATGATTAGCAAAGCTGTTGTGGTTTGCATTGACAAATCATAACTGTTTTCAACGTGTATTTACCGAATAATTTTTCTTCCGCCCATATTCTTCCTTCCTAGGACAAATCCATGAAATGTCCATGAAAAAAATAGAGCTGCACGAGCATTTCGTCTTTCTCTTGTCGCTTCCGTTTCCGGTCTCCCAGCGCCTAACCATCGTAAAGTGGCAACGTTCGGAACTACGTCAACTATAGTCAGAACTTGCATTCACACGGCTAGATCGGTCAACTATCGTTAGGACGACGGCTCGGACGATCGTAATGTGAATGAGGCATTACTCGCGCGCCCACAGCGATCACCTATTGAACTGATGGAAACAGTGATAAGTAGAGGGAAGACGTATGCATGAAATTATTGTTCTTTTCAACAGTCATAAATTATTCTATTGGTGTACAAATTTGCTACTCTTTTATGAAATGAAATGGCCAGTACAGTCATTTTAGGCATTGTGGAATTTCATGAATTAAAATTTTTGTAAATGTAAATCCATGAATAATGCCCTTATTGCGTATTTAAAAATTCCATACTTAGCTGTGTACTAAATTCCATCTGTGGTGGAAAAGAGATTGATTTACCCGCAACAAATAATGGTAATAGCTGTGTTTCGTTTGGTGTTTTTTGAAATATTTTAGGTTTGTTCTTTATTATTCTGTAACTTTTATGTATGAAGGAATATTTCAGATTTCAGTTCATTAAAATTCGGTCCACGTTGTCATGAAAATCAAAATAGATTTTAAAACATAATTTGCTCAGTGCTTTAATTTCGAAGTTTTCCGACATGAATCCACTCCGCATTGAAATGAAAATGAAAGGGGTCTCCGTTCTATTCTAGAATGCATTTAGGTGACCGCGAGCATACGTCAAACCCACAGTGTTCAATGTCAGCAACTTTCAAAACCACCATGACAGTTTGATCACATGTATCATTCCAGTCGCCGAAAGCGTTTTATTTTATCTTTCTCCTCAATTTTCTGGTTATTAATAGCATTTATAAGGATTTTGTGTGCCAATAACTCATCCAATTTGAGCAATAAATCGGAGTTGAGACAGCAGTAAGTCCAAATTTCTTTTTTGATGACGTTGCTATGCACACAAACATGACTTTTTTCTTTTGTTCTCTTTATATCGTTCTACCTGTATTTAGTGTTGTTTCTGTCTCTCGTTTACCATTTTCCCGCCAACTTGTCCAATTGCGATTCTTGTTATCAAGCTATGATGTGACTGAGTTGATTTTTATCATGCTCTTCGTAGGGGTTTTTATAAGTCTCCTCCCTTCACCTGACCTTCTCAGCCATACCTTGCCACTCATTCGATTGATGTATTCGACCTTCCTCGTTTTTTGGTTTCACTCTACTTTACGAACGTTTTCCTATCTTGACATGCCTGCTGCTGCCATCGCCCAAGTGAAAATAAGCTGTTAAAGTTGATAGTTGGAGGCGTGACCTCGTGAAATACGTTTTCATGTGGAATCAAAAAAATTTGTACATTTCGCATAAATAATTTCAATATCGACTAGTTTCGTCGCTGTGCGACAGCGTCAGGATGTCGCACAAAGACGTAACCTGGTCGATATTAAACTTATTGTTAGTAATGTTAAATCTACAAGTTTTTGATTCAACTATATAAGTTGTATTTTCTAATGAATTTTTTGTAATAATATTTTCAGACTATCTGGTGCAAGAATAAAATATTTGTTAGACTACCTTTAAAATTTTGTGAAAAAATTGATTTTATGTGACAGCCAGTTTAAAAAAAATTCATATCGTTGTCAGTTTAAATGTCTGACGGTGATGCGAAACGTATTGAAACCGGCAGTATTGTTATACGTTTTTCCCTGGAAAATCGCTAATGACTTTTTTTTTAATATTTCATAGTCCTGACTGTGGGTAAAATCTTTTTGCTTCTTCGGAACCTATGGCGGATTTAGACCGTTGTTTTTGGGGGGCGAGGTTCATCATTATCTGCGGCGCAATGCATTGTCTCTCAGCGATTCTACACCTGAGGACTCATATGAGTACGAGTGGATTTTAGCTTTTATTTATTAATTAATTAAAATTATCAATTATTTAAAAAAAATATTTGTTAAGCTGATGGAACTAAAACTTTATATGGAGAGCCACATAGAGGTAACCTTCTGTTACATTTTTCAAGACACTTCGGGGGGTGGGGCGGCCTCCTTAATCCACCACTTGTCGAAACCGACGTTTATATTTTGAAAAATTGTTTCATTCATATTTCAGCAATCGATCTTGCGTGAGGCAATGAATTGTGAAATGATTTTGTCATTTGGCTTGCTGAGTGACTGTTCACCGAAGCATATAAAATCTCAGTGGACTCGCCTTCCCAATCAAGAGATCTTTGTGCTTTTTTGGCGTGCGATTGCAGGGGATGGGTGAATGTGGGAACGTTGGCTACTTCGCGTCGGTCGTCCGTTTTTGATGAAATCTCTCGGTGAATCGGCGACTGGTTTGTCGACGTAAGGCCTCTTCTAAAAGGAATACTATCGCCAATACGAGTTAAATTAATCATTTGTGCTCGCAATGGTCGATGACAAATGCGCCATTTGATTTTAACACTGTGAGAATTGAAGACCTTACAGTCACGTTTCCCTCCAAATAGGAATAACGATTCGGCACCGTGTTTCTCAGTACAGTACGGGTAATTTCATACGCCCGATATGTTACTAAATGGGTTGTCAATTGAACTTCAACTTATTATGGAATCGGAACGTAGAAAAGGTAATTGAACACTCTGAAGGAAGAGAACTCTTGAGACCTTTAGAGTTTTAAGTTTTAGCTTTACTGCTTTTGACGTGTTTGTTTTATAAATACTTTAAAATACTACTTAGACTTCTTTTGCCATGATTCACTTTTCATTCTAAAAAACGAATAGAAATGATTTTGTGATATCCCTTGAAATGAGAAAATTCTCCCTGACATTTATTCAGTACCAGATTTTCTTTAAAATATGGAATTTTTAATACTTTTCCCCCTTATGCATCTTCTGCAAAATACATTCCCTACGGCAATCAAACCATCGCATTTGAAAAACTCTAGATTCATGATGACCAATTCACCTCTTTCAACACTCTGAATCCTTAGGTATAGATTTCCAAATTTTTTAATTCGTAGGGCAAGGTGCGTGACCTGTGCCCCCCCCCCCCCCCAGAGGTATAGAATAGGGTGGTTTCCTATTATTTTTTTACTGCCTAAATCGAAAAATTACTACTCCTGCAGTACGTATTTCACGCTTTTAGATTTTTAAATGACGATATCTATTTTTCGCGAGTAAATGAAAAGTGAAAATTTTCAAGCGCGCGAAAACGCGACGGCTAAGTATGAATGCGGGGAAAACTCCGTGTGACGTCGTTCTGTTTCCGCTGCCGCAAGTAAGGTGATCTTGGGGCGAGGCTCTGAGCGCTAATACGACGCAGGATGCTAGCAGGTAGCAGAGTACCCTGCTAGCAGGTAGCGCTTGGCTTAAATAAGGATTATTAATACCTTATCAAACGAAGAAATCTGTCCGACCTTAGCCAGTTTTAATATTTGATTATTAATACATGTTTCCCTGAGCTCTGTGCCTAATGCATGAATTGGTAACCTCAGACGATGAATAACTTCTATCTACCCGTATAGAAACTAGGTCCCTGTGACGTCACGTGGAGTGGCATCGCATGGGCGCTAATCTGGCCTTTTTCAAATTAGGATAAAATTGACCATTGGCATTCCTCTAAACTGGGATTTCTAAAACCAAATAATTTGTATATTATGAATACACTAACGGTGGGTAACGAATCGCAATCAATTCCTTTCGTTTTCTTTGATGAAGGAAACTACCCTATTATTTTATTAAAATATTTTGCATTTTTTAAAATAAAATAACTACGGACGTTAGAGATATCTACCGGATTTTTTGATGGTAATTGCTGACTATTTTGGCCCACGGTCGAGGGATGGGGTGGTTTTAAAAATATTCATAATATCTAATCAGGCTTGTTACGTTTTAGAGTCAAAGACTTTTAAGATCCAAAAATGCCATTAATCACTCAACATCGGCATCGATACTTTGAATCGCTGGCGATGACGGACAGCAAAAAACAATCCGCTCCTTCACATTCCAGAGGATTAAAAGCTAATGCATTCCCTTAATAAATTATCTTCATCTTGCCTGATAATCTTGAATGGTTTCACGAACTCACTTTGTCGGATTCTGATTCAGAGAAAGTGTAAAAATTCGAGCCAGGAGAAATAATTATCCTTGCATAGCGATCAAGGAAAATAATTGTATCCTCTGTGGAATGTTCACATACGCAAGTGCACGTTTGTGGGTGACTCCGTACAGTTAAACCACTGGCTATACCGCGGTTGTTATTATTATTATTGATCATATCATAATTAAATCGCTTAAAGTAGGCCATTGACCTGGTGGTAACATAAAAATGCGAGCAAAACGATTGGCACTATTATAACAAACCCTTAAAACCCACTTATTTATCCAATTTTTAAAAATACATAATTTTTTCGTGAAGGGCTCAAATATTTTTGCTGGTAAATCACTCCAGTCCAGTGTTATCCATTTCAAGGAAAATTTCTTTACATTCTATCATGTTATCACCTTGTATAATACTAGATATTTGAGATCTATGGTGGCAAGTAACGACAGTCAGTTATTACTTATACTCCGTGTCTTTTACAGGAATTTCGATACTGAGCGTACGACTGGCTTAGCGAAGATTTGTTATCATTAGGTTAATTCCCAAAAACCTAACTTGGAAAATCTACATTCGCAGAATGTACTAAAAGTATTATTTTTTGGTGAGAATGAAGCTATCCAAATTAGTCATTGTGAAGTCCTATCCGATTATCATGGGATTCACTATTTTTAAAAGGACCTTTGAAGCCATCTACTATAGTGATCACCTTGCTGCTTCAATACATATGATCATTAATTGACTAGGATTCCATTAGATTCACGGTTTTTATTTCTGTCGGCCAGAAATAATTATCTTGATAAATTACGTCCTTTGCGCTTCTGGAAAATTCTTTCCTTTTCTCCCCTCCTCATCTCTGCCCAAGTCCTATCCGTTGCGCTAAACGTTTTTCGGCGTTAAATCCTGCGCAGTCATTGTGTGTTTGTCACATTGCCTCTTTTCTCTCCGCTCTGTTATATCCAGACCTAAATGCCGGCGACCGCCTTCTCCTCTGGTAGCCGAAGGAAAAATGCAAACCTAACGACGCGAGAAGACATGCCGTCGCACGAAAAATTACGCAAATAAAAAGAGAGCGTTGGAACCCGCATTCTCGCGAAACCGCTGCGAAAACAGTTGAATGGCGACTGATTTACGGGAGCGATTTCTCAAGCCTGGATCCGCCATTTCTGGAACTACCTGCCTGGAGAAGCTGGCTGGATGACTCCTCTCGTCGCTGTTACCACTTCCGACATTACCACCGCATCGCGAGGAATCTATGATTAATAAATCGCTATGTCATCCTTTTTCTCGAGGACTACGTGAATCAGTTCAAATTCCAATCACATCGTTTTTAAAATTATTTGAGAGCTGAAACCTTTACTCCGATCATTTGATATTTTTGAATGCATATTTTTAAACGAGAACAGCATGTTTTTTTTAAATCAATTAATAAACGTTCTACAACCGCGAAGCAGTTGATTGAAATTATTCCCAAAGGCAAGGAAATGGAACAGGTAAAGAAATGGATGGGCCAGGAAAGGCCAAGGAAGTGATTAAAATACGAATAACAGAAGGCGAAGATTTCTCGTTTTTCACAGCAACAACAAATGGCTTTAATCAGGATCACTTTTTCATGACCTTCAATTCTTCGTATTTTTATCACTTTGCCTTTGCCTACTCAATCCTTTTCAATAATCATTTCATTTCCTACACAAAAACCCTTGTTGACAATTAATTATTCAGTTGATGAGCCACAAATTTCAGCGGAGCATTTAGTGTGTCACATTATTACAGGAAGTCGTATTTCACGTCCATTTTGTTGTCCTTGAAATTTTCTATTTTTGAAGCGGTAAATTCTGCAGTGATTGGAAATGCACCCCCCCACTCGGGATTTGAATGCATCCCATGCTTAGTTGAGGCTGTCAAGGTAAATTAGTAATTAATGCTGTCACACCCTAATGAGGCTCTTTTAAAACCCAGCGAATCCAAGCCTGCTGCTGCCTTTTGATCACTTAAAAGGAGGCAATATTATCACACATGAAGACCATTCTCTCTATAAATTGTGCTACCAAGGAAGAAAGTAGCGATTTGGTGCTTGTATGGAATGACATCCCTATATATTTTATGTGTCTTATCTCATTCCTCTGCCGACCTCGGTAATGGTTGGGACCTTGCATACCTATTTTAACCGAAGGTCGCGGGTTCGAATACCGTCTAGGTAGCTTGTCCATATACAGGCTTAGTTGTGCTGATTTCAGGATGATGGGCATAAAAAATTTGATTGTCTAGTAGCCGCCACAACATTTAGTACTTGCACATTTCGAGTCAGACTTTCCCACCACTGTAGCAAAGAACTATCTAATTTAAACGATGCAAAAATTTTCAGTATACTTTAAGGTTCCCCGGTGCAAATAGATGGGGTAGACTCGTGGGTGGAGCGTGAGGGGACGCTGTTGGTTCAAGGTTCGAATACCGAGTACAGCTTTCGGGCACTCTCAAATGAAAGGTCCTCCAAGTGCGAGATGCCCCATGGAAGGGAATTGCCCCCTGCCGCGAATGAGCGATATTCACACTTCTGTGGCCTAGTCTGGGATGAGCTCTATCCTCACCTATTCAAACCAACCTTTTGGCTGAAACTCTGAGTGAGTGGTGCAAATAATAGCGTGTCTTTCATAACGGGGCATCATTTACGAGCCTCATCGATCTTAGTTGACTGTGACTATTAAGAGTCTTTTGGTCAACTTATGGCGATATTTGGTGGAACTTGGTGAGAGGAAACATAATAAAGATACACTGTTATATGTTCCACAGAGGTTTTAATAACCGACCCAGGTTTAGACAATACACTATGATCAACCTTGTAAATGACATAGTGTATTGTCGAAACCTGGGTCGGTTATTAAAACTTCTGTGGAACATATAACAGTGTATCTTTATTAAAAGTCTTTTGGTAATAGGATCGGCTTTTAAAATGATTAAAGACTCTTCCTTTTCCACTGACGCTAGTTGGTAGTGCGCCCATGGTTGATGGTTTGGTGGGTTAACGAATCAATAGTCGAAGAAGAGTCAATAGGGGAGTGGGTTGGAGTTCTGTGAGGTACCAGTTGGAGGCAGCGGACGGGGGTGAAATATTATCTTCGGCTTCGTAATTCAATTGAGTACGCCGCGCTGGAAGGGATCGGCAGTTGAAAAGTTCCCAAGGCGTGGAAGTTAGTAAGGCTGGGGAGCTGGATCTTGACGACCGCGGAGAAGTTCTGTAGGCCTCCGAGAGAGGGACTCAGCTTCGCGATCTTGCTTTCTTGAGAGTAACGGCTGTTATGTGCTAGGGAAACGGGAAGCACTATGATTGTGAACAACGGGAACGCATATAGGATACGTCGAGTCCGTCCCGTGAGAGCTTCATTTTGGACGCCAATTATGTCCATTGCAATAGGTTTTCATAAATGTCCGCACTGAGTGCAGAGATCTATTTATTCTCAATGTTTGAAATCGAGTTTTCGTACTTGCGGAGAATTGGGATATAAAGCTTTGAGTTTGAGTTTATTAAAATCACAAATATAAATTCCGGTAACAATTTTAAGTAAAGGCGACTTGCTTGTTAATTTGGGGTCGATCTTCCGTCAAGTGGTGACTCCTGCAAACACATTTCATTTTGCGGTGGGTGTCAACACATCTAGACGCAGAGTTGAGATTCGTCCATTTTGATTTTCAATATTTTGTGCATGAGAGGTGGAGATTAATCAAAGGAATCAATTCGGTCTTTTCAATGAAGCAAAGAACTGTCTAATTTAATGCCACTGAGTCCACATTGCATATCGGAAGAAAAATTGCATTTATTTGAGCGTAAATAATTTGTAAGCGTCATACATCTTACATGCTAGCGAATCTGAGATCTGGGCGAAATGGCTGAGCTGGTGTGATTCTTACATTTGATTAATTGCTTGTATTTCATCTACCTTGGGTAGGAAGAAAAAGTCAAGTTATCGAGTCAAGGCAAAGCAGGCATGAGATTCTGTGCAGGTTCGAAGATTTTCGCGGCGTTGATCGGTAGATCTCTGCATTCTCTTCGGGTTTTCACCGCGTCTGTTGGGTTTTGCGACAACCTTCGACCTGAAGATGCTGACTGCAATGTCAGCGAAACTGTTGTCGCCAAAACCCAATAGGCGCGGTGAAAACCCGAAGAGAATGCAGAGATCATGAGATTCTGTGCTCCAAATAATTGTTACAATAGATTCACCTCTCCTTTTGCCCTACTCCTCTGCTTGCTTCAAAATAACCGAACAAGAAGATATGGTTAGTGTTGTGGCTATAGCGTTGGATTCACACCCCGTGGGCCCTCCTTCAAATCCCAGCGTTGGCGGAGATTTTACGGTAACCGACCGATTGTGCTGCTTTTTATGTGCGAAGGAAACTTAATATAAGACACGGTCTCAGGCGTTACATTGTGGAATTGCTTTATCATAGAATAAAATAAAATTACTTTGTTCTGCTCCACACTTTATTTTGAATAGCACGACCCAGCGATATCACCTGATGATAGCATTAGACGCTGAAACCCGGGTCGTGCTATTTAAAATAAAGTGCGGAATAGAACAAAGTAATTTTATTTTATTCTATAAGGAAAATTCAAGTGCCACACTCCGTTCGTCGGATGGGACGTAAAGCCGTGGTCCCTTTGGCGCCTTTCCTTTGGAGCAGGCTAATTCCGACGCCGGGTTTCTCTCCACCCTTTCCACCCTCCTCTTACCTATGGCGCCAGTTACCTAATCCCGAATTCCAAGACGCCTCCAAATACCATAGGTGCCTGCGTTAGACAACCGTTTTGTGTTGGCCGCGAATGCACTCTTAAGCACTGTTAAATATGCGAGGCACCGTAGGGCAGCCCTTGTTTAAAATGTATGGTAAATTTTTGTGGATAGTATTATTATATTTTTTTAGAGATAGATGAACCATTCAAAAGTTTATGCTGGTAAAAAATGCTTATTTTTATATCTGTTTCTTATACGTATGAAATCGTTTCCGGGTTGAGAAATGCGATATATCTATGATCAATGAAAGTGTGAGGACTGTGGAATGTGTTATGTTGGCCAGACTGGAAGAATTTTTAAATACTGAGTGAAGGAATATACAAGATTTTTTTATACACAATGACGGTAAATCTTGTTTTGCCAATCATTTATTCCTGTGCAGTTATTTTTCCTAGATATCTTACATTGCAATTACAAAGGGCTTAAATTAGATGATATTGAAATATTTTAAATTGTCAATAGCTTAGATCGACTTTGTAATGATGTTTTATTCTAAACGGAGTCACCATTGTTAACTTTAAGTCTCTCTTTGACGAAAAAACCTTGACCTTCACCCACAGGCCACTTTGTTGCCTGTTTTATGTCATCGGCCTTCATTGTTATGTTCACCCAAACTGTTCCCCCTCCCACTCCCCTCACGCCCACTTCCATACACCCCCACCTCCTACCTTGGCTCAGGTGTAAATACATGAGAGAGAGAGCCTGTTTCATCACCTTGATATCGACGTCCACTGTCAAAACCATGGTCGGTAGTGGAGTTGTTCATAAAAGTGTGGAAATTACCATTCGTTGTTTATATTTTGTTTCTCACATACGATTAAAGCAAGTGAATATTTATGAGCATTAAAATTAATTGTTAACTACATTTGATATTGTCATTGGAAATATAACCCATATTACGGATGCATTAAGACAATGACTGATCAAATTAATTCATACGTTACTGCTCCAATGCAAATAAATATGCTCCAATTTATGGAATCAAGCTAAGTGGTAAATCGAAGTATCTACCGAAGTTTCTATTTTTGGGTACGTCATAAAAATATGTTCCACTTGGTAGGCACTAGTATTTTAAACTATTTGGAAGAGATTTTGAAAAAGTTCAATGGTTTTGTTTTAGATTGTAATGAGTGCGGATGGAGCCAATTGTGTTTTTTCGCCTATTAAGTAAAGCGACTGCTTTAAATTCGCCATCTTAGTAATAGATTTAGAATGCAGCCTATCGAAGTATTTTTCTTCTCTTTAATGAGGCCTGAAGGTTATCTCTAGCGTGCCCCAATAGCCAATTAAAAATTAACGTTTCTCAATGCTGGTGGATAGTCATGAAGTGTTACCCTGATTAATTAGTCGGCCATAGTCAGTGAAAAACGCCGAATTTTCCCGAAGTCCTCCATCATGATTAAAATTTCAGGCGATCCTGACATGTTTAACGAGAAAACAAATGTTCTCGAGTGGAATGATTTAAGAATCTTTTTCGGGGCGGGCGCACGGTAATCTTTGCGTGATAATTCCATTAGCATCGTGCTGAGAATGTACTATGCTAATCCATTCGGAGAAAATCCTCTTTGGAAGGAGCTTATATTTCATGCGAGAAGCGGAGGGAAAAAAATAAAGGATTTAAATGGCATAGAAAAAAATCTCTTCCAGATATCTCGGGGGAGATAAATGGATAGAAAAATTTTCCCCATAAGTGGGATTTTTGCGAAACAAGCGGTAAAACTATCGGAAAGAGCGAACGAGGCCTTCCCTTTCTTGCCTGAGAAATTTTTCATAGACCGTAAAAAAGATCCAGGGCTTTGATTAATGAAGATACATGAAGGTACCAAATTCTGTAATTTCGGTAATGAGGGTCTGTGAAAATGGGTGGAATATCCTAGAGCGATTTGCATCGATGCTGAATATAAGAATTCTTCTTAATGAACTGGGACCATTTTATAATTGTGATAATTGCATGCGGTATAAATGACTATTTCTGCAAAGAAGGAAATTCGTGTTGCGAAATACCCACGCGATTGGTGACATTAATTTGCAATTTTCTCGTCGATTTAAATATGTAAACTTCCATAAGTTGCGAGCGATATATCATACTGTAGGTATACCCATATATTGGTGGAAATTGATTAACTGCATTCTTCAGTATTTTTTAATTTTGTCCTCAGTGCTCAATGCGATACAATTTGAAAGGTTGAAAGTATTTTTGTGTTCAAGTTGGTAAATGTTTTTGTTGAAATTGGGACGTCAAATTTTTCATTTTCCTATACTGTAGTCAATCTTTGTGACACTAAACGCTAGTTTCTATTGCTAAGTTACTTCTCAATTTTGTTTACAAAATATCGGTTTTTGCTGCTCTAATTAATTTTAAAAAACCTGAAGTTTTTGCAAGTTGCAATTAACTTTAAAACACAAGAAAATTAGTGATATGATAGTGTTCTTTGATGATCTTAATAATCTAGGCCCATAAAGAGGCTAATTCAGATAGTGTATATTTTCTATTCCATTAAAGCTCTCAGCAGAACTTATATGAATTGATTTTTATTTCCCTTTACAAAAATTGTTTACTTCGCTAGATAAATTTAAAAAAGTTACTAAGGAGGTGTGGAATTTAAAATAGGCGTGCTAATTACTTATAACATTGTGACCATGGCACGATTTGTGCCATCTATTGCTACATCCATCCAATACAAAACCATGGGGTAATATCCGAATAGTTTGAAATGTTTTTTTTCCAAGCGGAATATGTACCTTCTGTAGCCCTTCCGTACATAGCTACTAAGGTAATTTTTAATTTGAAAAGTTTTCATTATAAAATGGAACACATTCGAACCTGGCGCAGCAAATAATTTTATATTTTGATTAGTCATTCCCTTATGTCATAAAGCAATTATGCCGGCACTTTAAAATAAAATTGCGTCGTACTAATAACTACGGCTATCACCACCCAAAATGGAGCATTCAGTATCATGGTTTTCCAGCGATCAAGGTGGGTTTGCTTGGGGTGCTTGCGAATTGTTCCCGTCGTCTCTCCTCTCACGGTACAACTCCCTCGTAAGATCACAACAAGACCTCTTTCCTTTCTTTATATTTATAAATCCTAATCTCTTCCTCCTTCTTCCTCGTCTACCAACATTCTTCCCTAGAGTACGGTTTTTTTACACTCCAACCCCGTTCAGTACTCGCTCCATCCATACCATATGTCTCCACCGTAGCTCATTTATAAGCTGCCTCTCCTTACCCACCATGTCCAGCACTTCTTCATTCCTCCTCCTCTCCGTCCACTTCACCTTCTCCATTCATCTTCAAACCCACATTTACAACACTTCTAGCCTATTTTCTTTCTCCTTCCTCAACGTCCACGTTTTCACCATCTTTAATAAGCTACTTAACAGAACAGGCCTCACCAGACTTTTCTTTAAACTTTTACGTTATTGTACTTCAAACGCTGCTCTCATCAGCAATGGAGCTTTGGCTCACGCATGAATGGTACAGTCTACTCTGCGTGTGAATATAGGGGCTAATTAGGCCATAGTAAACCATGGATTTGTGAAAACGGTGTAGGATGACTAAAATTATACACATTCCGCGGTGGTGATACGCATTTTTGAGAGACGATCATTCCTAAATTATTAAAGTGTCTTACATTGTCCTCTGTAAAAATGATCAAGTCGCAGCATTGACGACTGGAATGGAATGGAAGAAAAACATTTGACGGAATTCCTCACCTTTTCTAACAGACCTCCTTTTCGAATAACCAGAGTTACACATTTTCTGTTACACATCAATTTTTTCACGTATATCTTCTTTTTTACTTTTAAATTACTGATAAGAAAAGTTAATGAAGTAAATTATTGGGAAATGTGTATATTATTGAGTGAAAACTGGTATCGTGTGAATCTATAAAGGGTCCCTAAGTTTAAGGGCCTTTGTGCCAAGGTTATCGTTTGATAAAGGGATGAAAAAGACACTCATTAATTAAAGTTTAGAGCATTTTCTCCTTTAAAAACATATAGTGTATGTCTAGTGTTGAGAGTTGAAAGGCTGGGATGGGTTAGCTAGAGGCCTGCAAGCTATCACAGAGGCGACCACAAGGAGTTCGTTCTGTTAAGTCAAACATTGATATCATTTGTAATGTATTGTAAAATAAAATGTTGTATCTTTTAATGAGGTACACCATTGTGGGAAAAGCACGTTTATCTTCCCTTTGTGCCCTTTAAAGATGACAGTCAGTGGCTGCTGTACGGCTGGTGGCCTGACACCCCCGCCACACGCTTATTGAGGTGTCTTGCGGGGGTAGTATGCACATGTAGACAGCGCTTACACTAGGAAGGATTTTTTTTCAAGGATACATATGCTGAAAAATAATGGATTTTGAAGGACACTATTTTTTGTCCCCGCGAGAGAGGCATCCAAAAGAATGGAAAGGCTCGCATTGCGTGGTAAAGGTCGATTCTCGGCTTGACAAATCTCCTAATGGGACAAGTAAACTCGGCCGTTATGACGCAATCCCCTATTGAGTTCAGGGGAACGATGAATTATTCAGGAATGAAATTGAATGGGCTGTGGGGGTACTTTCACTCTTTGCTACTTGCAGTCACCCGACTGCAGCGTAAAGAATAAGGGTGAATTGAAATGGCGACAGTTTATGTGGAGAGCAAGGAAGAGAGAGGAAGCGGCCATTCAAAAGGGCAGAAATATCGCACATTACGAGAGGCCAGCGAGTGTGTGTGTGTGGGAGAAAGAAGCAGAGGGAAATAAAGAGGGAGGGAAAAAGGGGAGAAGCGGCTGCTGGGAGGAATGGTGACTGGAGGGGAAAAAATACGATCCCAGCGTCGATGACTTTTCCGCCGAACATATACGAGTACTCGAGAGCTGTAACTTGGCAGAAATGTAAGATAGTTGTCATAAAATATTTAAATGATACTGGGTGGAGAAAAAGTTACGTCCTCAATTTAACCCTGGATAGCTGATGCCGGTGAGAACCAAAATTACCCATGATATTTAGGTCAAAATCGCTCCATTTTTAAACTAAAGGAACTTTGATCCAAGCGATCCCATTGGCCGGGAGTTTGCTTTGTTTCCGGATGCTATGGACAACTCATGACTTCGAATGCTTTATCTACATTTGCCGTTGCCTTTGTCCATAGCTTCCGGCAACAGGGCAAACTTCACGGCCAATAAGAGCGCTTGGCTCAAAGTTTCAGTAGATAAAAATTAGTGCGTTTTTTCGAACAACGATAGTAATTATCGTTATTACTGGCATCGGCTAATCACGGTTTAAATTTCGTTGCACAATTTTTCTCCAGCCTGTGTAGAGGAAGCACTTGGCTACTGACGGAAGGGGTCCGGGTTCTAATCCCGCTTGAAGCCTTCGGACACTCAAAATAAGAGCCGCGGGTTACTCGGGGAATTATTTGGCTCCACCACCATAAATTTGTGATACTCACACGGCTGTGGGTTAGCCTGGGGTGAGCTTTAACCTAACCTATCTAATCCAACATTCGGGTTGAATCGTGAGTGATTGTGAGTGTGAGAGGAAGCCTCGTTGTCGCTCTGTTTCTGTTTTTCTTTCCTTCTCGCGACATTGCCTGCAACTCATATTGTAATTTTCCACTTTTACAGTAAAACCTTAGCCACATTTGACTGTGCCCCAAATTTGATTTCCTCGGTTGTGGAATTTTTCTATTTGAAGTACCATAGAAGTAATGATGAAAGGGATCTATTTCATAAAACCTGAAAATTTTAAGGAGGCGGATTTAATTTTAATTTTAAGGAAAGCGGAGGATTACTCATGTAATGTGTAAAAAAAAGTAAGCGAGACTGGTGAGATATGGTTGAAAGGAATACTGATTTAATAATAACAAAGTTCCAATGTTAAGTCAAGTAATGTTTCATGAAAAAAGGTAAAAATGTGACCGATTGGTCTGTATTGAAGTGTCCTATTAAGCGCTCTATTGATGTAAGAGAAGTGAATAACATTCTTGCGTTCCGGCCACGAGTCTTTCACGAGTGAAGCAGCGGATTATTTGCCATATTTAATGTAATATTTTGGCACTCCCATCGCCCTTAGTGCTGCAGTGATATGTCTTGGTTGCTTTCAATAAAATTTCCACAATTATTTACTCCACGGACAGACCAAGATTTCGGCACTTATCTGATCGTACATCGCGATAAATATCATTAATTTTAATTTACCGATTATTATTTCTCTTCCGTTTTTTATTGAATATTTAAAAAACGAGTTTGCAGATGACGTTGGAATAGTAATAAAAAGGATGGAAAGCATAAAAGGTCATAGTTTGATGGTAAAATTCTTTACTCTAAATATCTTTCGCGTCCATTGTTGTTAGTTTTAAGTTTTCCTCCATTTCAGAGTTACTTATGAAGTACACTTATTAGTACAGCTACTTAAGAAGTTTTGAGAAACAAATTAAATACCATTTTAGTCAAAGCTTGTGAAAGGAACCTAGTTTAGAAATATATTTCAGCACACTGAATTGTGTAGGGTTACCGATTTTAGTTTGAATTTCGATACAGCAATCAAACGTCATCCAGGTAGATGAGATTAAATGCTCCGCACAGTTGGAAATATACCCTTTTTAAATCTACCGAACATTCGGTAACATTCAAAAATTTTGGGCTAGATATCAATTCCATGACTTTCGAATATTGTATTTAAGTTTATCTTTCATCGCAAAAATGCAAAGGTGCTATAAATTAGCGAGCAGAAATATCGCGTTTTGCGGGAGGGGGTATTTAATGGCAAGGAAAAGTGAAAGGAGCAGCTGAAGATGTTTAAGGGCTGCAGTAAGAGGGAGAAAAATATTGGAGAACCCAGAAAATGTTCTTCCAGGGTCCAGCAGTTTGCCACTGCTCCTACTTTCACATTAGGTGATAATAACAGCTTTGCACAACGTCGTAATTTTAGCTTGAAAGCTACAAAGCGACATTTTTTCACACGCAGTTATAATATAATGTTAAATAATATAATATATAATAACAATAAAATAATTCATAGCATTCATTAACCATTAGTGGAGTGAAAGATCGTAGGCTTTACTGACGTATCCACTGAAAATTTAATCGCTCTCATAGCTCCTCAAAATTTAATCCAAATTTTATTTTACTTTTCTACTAGCAGCTTGAAATTATTTTGACTAACAATATTTTTACCCTGGATCTTTCACCATGCTTGGGATTATCTTCTGTATAAAATGTTTTGTGGAATATTGATATTGATTGTTTTGTGGAACGTTCATTGAAATGGTAAAAGAGAAAGAAATTATGGTGAGTATTGTAAAACGGCCATTATTTGATTATTGTGGCAAATGTGTACTTCTATTTAGAGGTAAAAATTTAGAAATTTTCTACAAATATGCAGCAAAAAGAGTTTATCGAGAAGCTTAGCTGTTCCCTGAGAGCATTTTAAAATTCGTTTTGAATGCCCGACGAATGTTTTGCTACAAATTGAATTTCCAATTGAGTTTGGTTGGATTTCGATAATTGTTTTGCATTTGCTGCAGTTCTATTTGTATTAGCCAACTAATGCAGCAACTGCTCTGAGGCCCGCGGTGGTCGTGGCGCGTGAAGGGATGGGGAAGCGGAGAGAAAGGAAAAACATTTCGGAGACAAGGGGAATGGGCAGGGGGTGTAAAGGGAAGAAGGAGTCTGAAAGCGAATTTCCGCTCTCGTTAGTGACACCTACTTGCCGTAAATCAGTTGCCAGGGTTTCTTGTGGGCGCAGAGAAAGGGAAGCAGCGGTAGGAAGGGGAGTGTGGGGGGTGCAGCCAAAGTGAAAGGAGGGGTAAGCGAAATAGATAGAGAGCTTTACCATCCCAGAGCCACAAGTCCTGCGGTACTCAAAATACATAACAAATACTAATTATTATATATTATTATAATACTAATTAATTTATCTTTAATTAATTTTAAATTAACAAAATAGTGACTTCAGGAAAAATATTTTAAAACCATATTGAAGCAAAATTCCTTTATTTAAAACAAGTACTAATTATGAAATAATAGTTCCAATCACTAACTTCGAATTATTACATGAATTTCCAATACAAAACAATAATAAAAATTAATACAGTAATTCATCAAATAACAGTAATTACAAGAAATCTTCCAATTTCTAAGAATTTACATAAATATAATTAGTAGCATGAAATGATTGCGTGCATTGCCGATACAACACAATAAAAAACAAGTGATGCAATAATTAAACAAGCAACTATGATTGAAAGACATCAGCCGATCATAAAAAATGTACGTAATACCAAAGAAATTAAGGAGAAAATTCGCGGTGAAAGGGACGATGAGAAAGAAATCATGGATTGGGGACTTTGAAACCCTGAGTAGGTGGTCGAGGGAGGGAAGTGTTATAAAGCCAGGGGTTTACTGCAAGGGTTTCCTAAGGAGGGATGGGTGAGAAAGAAGGGATGAGGAGGTGAATAAGAAGAGGGATAAATCGCAGGAGAAGGGAGGATGGAAGGAGTAATTTAAAAAGAACAAGTCGCTGAAAGGGGAGGCTGAACGAATGAGAGGGATCAGTGGTTGAGGAGGAGGGCGTTGTCGGCCCCTTAAATGCAAGTGCTCAAGGGGAGTGAACGTCTTAACGAGAAGGAACACGAAACAGCTCAAGGAGAGAATAAAAAGTGGTGCGCCGAATCAATTTCATCGTGATCGTCAGGAATCGAATGTAAAATCAAACTGGTGTGCCGCCTCAGGAAAGAAATTATTATTTTCCACACTAATGAGTTTGTTTATAATATTTGCTTTTATTACCTTTATAGCGTATGGATCATTTAGCTTGCAACAAAATAGGCTTTTTGAAAGTCTCCTGTTAACAGAGGACTAAATTAATGTTGCCACTTAATATTTTACAATTGTGTAATGACATTTTGTTTTCTTTCTTCCTGAAATATTTGCATTTTCTTGCGCATAATCTTACCAAGATATTCCGCTAGATGAATGTTGTGTTGGTGACTATGACATTAAGATGATATCTGATCGTCTTAGCGTAGAAAGCTTATGAGCTTCAAGCTAGCCCTTCAAATTTATGGCGCCAAGCTATTACAATTTCTATCCTTTTTCGTTATACAATAAATATTTTCGTAATTCTAGCATATTTACAGTTTGATAACATTTATCGATGTTGAATATTGCAAGACATCTCTTTACTTATCGTTACTTTTGATGATTTCTTCTTCGTGTCTACAAATTATTTCCGTATATTCTGTTATTTTAATTTTATAACCTCATAACTTTTTTGGGGGAAAAATGATATGGGAAGTCACAGAAGTCTTTCTTTTTATATTCGAGGTTAAGGATATTTTCTGCCATTAAGTTTGAATCTCAATCTATATATTATGGAAATCGTACTGGTATCTTAAAAATATTTCTTGGTCAACTATTTTCCCGTACAAAGGGAGTAGGTATCATATTGTGGCTTATCTAAAAATATAAATTGCTCCTAGTAATTTATATAGGTGCCTAAATCTAATGCTAGAGAGCACATCATAACTCATTTAGCTTCATTTTTGCAATTGAATTTATGTGGCTCGCGCAAAAGTGAGCTCTCCAGCGAGGAAGGAAGGAAGTCGGCGAAGAGAATCCGTCCGCAGGTCAGCAAGTAAAAAGGTGAGCAGTCATCTTATTCCCACTGAATGGATTCTCATGATTTATTGGCCACTCTTACTTTCCACCGTGAAAGAACGGCTGGACTGAAGTGGAGGAGCTAGATGGTTCGAGGGAATAAAATATCGCGAGAATGACACGTGAGGGCGCAAATATCTTTCTTTGACTGCCCAGAATAGAGAAGGGAGAAGGTGTGGAAATTGTTGAGAAAAAGGAATGTGGTCGATAGAAAAAGTAGTGATAAAGATGAGAGGGGACGAGAAGAAAGAGGATATTTGGGCGGAGGATAACTGTAAAAATGGAAATTTATTGTTAACGGAATTTACATCTGATTTGAACTCAGAAAATAGTCGTGTTTTAGCTCAATAATTTCCAAAGCATAAAATTTCAACCTCTCACACATAACATTAGATCATTGGAATGGAAAAAAGGACACAGTTGTTTATGAGCATGGAAGAAATCGTATAGAACGACAAAGAAATATGCGCCCAATAAAAGGGAAACGAGACGTTTGAGGGGATTGGTTAGATTGGAATATATATTTTATTTGGAATTGTTGGAGTGACTCTTCGATTAATTTGGGGAAGTGGCTCCATGTTAGAGAGGCAGCTTAACTAAAAGATTTTTGAAGATCGGTAGTGTGTGAAATTTTGGTAGTAATAGGGTCAACTGTGGTAACCATATTTGGCCATATCTTAGTCTCCCAGAAAAGTTGAGGACGGCAAAACATTTAAAGAAGATGCAAGCGGAGGGGGTGGACGTTGGTCCATTTAACCCCCAACCACCCCTTCTCTGCCCCCCTCCTGCTTTCGTCCCTCCATGCACGTCTGTTTATTCGAGTTATGAGGAATTAAAACGAGAGGGCGGAGTATTCTGGGGATTATGGTGGGGGTGGGACGGAGGGAGGGGGGAAGAGGCGAGATTTCTTTTGCAGCGAGGGTGTTTGGGGGTGGAGATGGGGGGGGGGGGAGCAAAGAGGGAGCTGTGGATATGAGGGTTGGGACGTGGCAAGGGAATTTCGAGGGCCAATATTAAAAAAAACGCGAAAAAGTTGCCCTCTTCTTCAAAGCGTTGCCTTTTCAAAGAAAGACATTTTTTCATAATTCACGAGGCTACTGCCCAAACGCAATGTTTTCATTTTTTATAAATACCCTCCTCGTCTTTAATACCATTCCAGGGAAGAGTTCTCCTTATAAAAAAAGAACTCCCCCATCCAAAGTCCAGTTTCGGGTCCAGCCAGCGGAAGAAGGTATTTTAAATCTCTTTGAAGTTAAGGAAATTTTATTCATTATTATTTGCATTGGAACCAGAAATTAGGACTTTCATTTCGTTTTAAGTTTTGTGGACGAAGAAGCATGGAAAGATGATGTCTGCCAGAGACAAGATTTTATGGCATGGGTGTTTTTTATTAATAAATAAAGTCAGGCGCTCAAGGGTAATTCCTTTAGTGGCTTGTGTATTTATCTGTAGCGCTCTCTCCTTAACTAGGAAATGAAAATAAATGCGTTGAAATATTAGCGGAGCTTTTGAAGCATAAATACGGGAATATTTAGGCTTAAAAGTCTACAGTGATTTGCCATTTATTACCATCCCTTGCACTTATTAATTCCTCCTGCATTTCTTTGCAGTCTTTCCAACCTCACTTTTCTCCTCCTCTGATTCGCCTTCCTATCTTTACGAATTTCCACTATCTCCTCATTGATTGACCAAATCAGAATGACTTCTAAGTCTGCAAATCTTTCCTCAGTGTAAAGCACAACTCCTCCTTCATCACGTGGCAATGCAACCGGTCGTCTTCTCTGATTCGCCTCTCAGATAATGCCTTCCATCCCGCCAAATCACGGATTTTATAACTTTTAACCTTTCTGTAGCGAAAATGATTATTTTGAAAAATATTTTTTCGGCCATTTTGTTATAATCCAGAGTACGAATAGACTTATTGCCTTAGGTAAGAAGAGTTCCTGCCAATTGCCACGTAATAGTTCTCTCATTTGTTGTTAGTCACTTTCCTTTATAATCAGCAATCAAATATACCTTCGCAACATAATTATTAATAGGTACGAAATAGTTTTTCAGTACATTATTATAAGTAGATTTAACTAATTGGACAACTAAATCAAATAAAAATTAAATATTTTAAACTTTGATAAAAATAAGTCACATACGGGTGTATGCCGCGTGTTGTACTGGAGATTGCCCCGACGTTTCGCGACCGACTGCTGGTCACTTCTTCAAGGGAATGGTGCTGGGATTTTGTTATTGCTGCCATTTTTTAGTCGGCCGTTGGTCAGTTTAGTCAGCATTCGGTCGCGAAACGTCGGGGCCATCTCCATCACGACACGCGGCATACACCCGTATGACTATCTCTTATTTTTAATCACCATGAACCGCGAAAGCTTCAATCAAGAAATTTTAAACTTTGATTCATACCTGTGTTAACGGCTTTTATGAGAGATATTGAAGATATAGAAATGGGACTTGAATGGTGAAGGTGTTATTTAATTTAAACCCGTACTTAAACATCATCTTCTTCCTTGGGATCCTCTTTTATAGGAAGTCGACTTCGCTCCAAGAAGGCATTTCACTGTCAATAAAATTGATTACAGCTCCACAATTTGGGACCTATTGAGACTTCTGTGAGAACATATTTGGAATCTGAGTCAATTAAAACTTGTCAGTGCCGTAAATACAAACCCCTCCTTTAAGCAGTGGCTGTTCTGAGAGCGATCATTCGCGGATTGCTTGTGCTCGTGGAATCTATTTCTTCCTTGCGCCATGTCAGCGCGAAACCTCACTTTCAAAAATGTTTTTTGGTTGTCACAACAATAGGGGAAATAGTGCCACTGTGGTATGTTTTTCGCCTAATTTTAAGTACTTGAATGGATTTGACATGATTCATCATTTCGTAGGTAGTTAAATATATTATAAAACGGTAATGATTTTAAATGAAAGCTTGAGTTGCTATTGGCTAATCAATGGCCAATTTAATGTTATTTTTTACTGAGTGAAAGTGAAAAAAGGCATAGCTATTCGTAGAAATGAGTTTCAGAAATATTTCAAGAATAGTTACATACATTTGGTTATTGATCAGCCAATAGCTTCAGTGAAAGTGATTTACTCTGAATTAGGCCTAGCTTAAATTATTAGCTGTAAATAAATCAACATAATTGTTGCACTTAATTTTCGGAAATGGAATGTAAAAGTCCTAAAATTCCGCTTATGTATGTATGTTAGCATTGATAATTTGTGATATAGCTATACCAACAACTTCATTAAAAATGCTAGTGAAGTTTTTAGTCATGCCTGGGACAAAAATCATGAAAGTAAAATTAATAATACTACGATAGATTAAAAAGTAAATTTTATTAACAGTACTGAGTGAAGCTTTTAGTCTTGGCCGGAACAAAAATCCTGAAAGCTAATATAATTATACTACGATAGATTAAAAAGCAAAATTTGTTGTACCCAAGTCATTATAAGAGGTTAAGATCACCTCCTATCATGACCTGAATACAAGAAAAATGAATATAACAATGTTTACCCTTTAAAATATCACGTCACGATTCCACGAAGTGAACTCAGAAACCATTGATTTTATAAATGATACTGAATTAATTATTTTTGCAAATAACTGCAGGTTTATCGCGGCATACTGATCCTACAGATTAGGCGAGTGGTTCGGAAAGTTAATGGTTGGTCGCGAGAAGGCAGGAAGAGCGAATGGCAGGGGGTGATGTTCATTTAGTGCTTAGCAAGGCCAATTAACGAGGGAGAGAGCGAAAAGGCGATTAGGAGCGGCCGCGAGGTGATGAATTGGCGCGATCATCAAAACCACCACACTCGCACACCGCCTCGTGGCGCCCGGGGTGGTGGTTGGCTTTGCTGCCATGAGGGGTCATGACCCATATTTTCAGGCGATCAACTCTCTTTTCTTGTGGCGCATGAAATAGATAGCAGGATGGAAATTGAAAGGCCAGGCTGTGAACATCAAGAGGATGAGGACGAGGTGATATTCTCAACCCAACGTTTTTGCTTTTAAAATTTTTCGCCGGGTTGAATGTGGTTCCGGGAATATCATCAAGTCGCCCTCGTCTGAATTGCTGGAGCAGAACATTTTTTGGGAACGCGCCGGCCTCCAGAATGGTTCCCGGGACCCATTTATTAGGATAATATCGTTCGTCACTTTGAGTGTCTCCAGTCAAAATCTCATGTGGTTTATATTATTTCCTTAATGACGTAGGCTAAGGGTTGAGGCCAATTTTTGAGGTGACCCCTATCCTTCAGATCCCGAAGTACATCCACTACTGGTTCATAGAATTTGGCTTTTTAATTAAAGGAAATTCGATATGGTTTTTACTATGAATACATATTGAAAGTGAGTAGAAAATTGTATTTAATAAACTCTTGGCAAGGGCCAGCGAAACATAATCGTTGAAATGAAAAATAGAATGAAAGCAATTTTGAAAAAATGCTAAAATATATTCTCTCTTATGTAGGCACGATCCCAGTTCGTACAGAATCTTGCCCCAATACATCTACAATAAACCATGAGAGGAACATTTTGACCTCGTTGGCACTTATGGTGTTCTTTGTCCACCCATCAACTATGAACGAATATTTATTATAACATGATTTTGGATTTCTTAACGCATCTTGTTTGATTGAAGCTCTCTTTGATAAATAATCCTCTAGGATCAGATTTATTAAGTTATACATATAACATGCCCTCTAGGTTTTCCTAGGGCAAATTTTCCTTCTTTTATTCCATTCATCATATTTCTCATGTGATAGATAGGTGTAGTAAAATGGCCCTTGTCTGACGTAAGGTGTTGTACTAATGGGAAGGTGGAATACTGAATTCGGAATACTAACCTTAATTAATAATTATTAATTGAGGTTAGTATTCCGAATTATTAATACAACACTACTAACTATTTTTGAAAATAACTCCCGTCTTATTTATAAATTAAATTGGCCGTGATATTAGTTACATTGTCATGGAGGTTTCTAAGTTCCCTCGATTAAATGCTTTTTTTTACTATCCAAGTGCTCATTACTCTAGTTGCATGTCTGAATCAAGCCCATTCTATACATTTCTTAAAGATTTTCCCAATCAGGCGTGGCCTAATTTTGTTCATTTATTGTTTTCATGAATTGAACTCTATTTCTGCTTACAAAGGCCCCTAAATATCTTCTCTGAAATCATGGGTAATGGGATAAAATCACTGTAGCCAAGTTTTTATATTTCACATCTATACTGCCCGATTGAGAAGTCCTTAACTGATATTCTGACTCGCAAGTGGATCTCCTTTTTATTAATTTTATATTGAAATTAGTAATCTTAAGATACGATCTAATTCTGTCTCAGCGAGATAAATTTTATTATTCGCTCTGTCTCTAGTTTCTCACCTTAGAAAAACTACAGGCACGGCAACGGCAGTCTCTGGAACTTTTAAAAAGCATTTCGGTGACGTGAAAGTAATGAAGATGCTATTCCTTTTGAGGTAGAGGGGAGAAACGGAAGTTATATTCTATGCGCAATACAAATCCCTCGCCATAGCTCTACCTGGGATGACTGAAGCTTTGTCTTGCAAAAGAATGATGGAGATACGTTCTTGCAGAGGGTCTTAGGGAAAAGGGGCTTTATTATTCCTTAGGGAGGCCGTCTAGCTTTCTGTGCTTTCATATATCTTCGGTAGTAATTACTAAAGGACTCGAGCAAGATTGCTTTGGGAAAGAAAGCAGTATTCTGGCCGTTAATGCAGATGTAGACGAGCGACACGGTGCCTCCCCTTACACTTCAGGATCAAAGGCAACTTTTGAAGTTCTTCTAGCGTTCCTTAGAATTAATACGAGTGAGGGAACTAGAATAGAGCATCATTATGGGCGCAATTTAAATGAAATTAAAAAGAGGAGGCTTCTTGAAGCGTGCTCAGTCCTTACGGCGACTATAATTTACTTAAATGTGGAGAGGTTTATCATTGGAAAGAAATACGGATGCGGACGCTAAATGAAGTGATGGCAGTTGTTAAAGTGTGGTACTGCAAGGGTCTCTTTTGGTTGTGTACCATCCTTACCTCTGGTACACTATTATTGTTTATTCTTGTATTTTAGTTGTAATTTCAGCCATAAATTATGGACCTTTTTTGATAAAATATAAAAAAATGCTTGTTATTCAAAGCCAATACAATAGTCTACGCATTTATTCGTATTATCATCTCCTTAGAAGAAGATTTTTATGTTCATAATTGATATTTAATGTAATCAATATCAAACTATTTAAAAATGTATGCTAAAACTGCCTATCTAGTAAATTAACTCGGCAAAAAATGATTCATTTCACTCTTATGGTGATGCATCGTAAAATACATAAGTTTGCGAAGTTTCGCGCGGATCTGTCGGGCAAGTGATAGGTTGACGAATAAAGAGCGTTTTGAGGCTAACTGTGGTGCTTATACTCTTAACGTATTGATACAAGAGGTTGGTAATTGTCGACAAATATGGCTCAGTTTTAGAATGATTTTGATACAGATCGGTAAAAACTATCGAAATCGGTAGAGATTAATTATATTTGCGGAAAATGATAACATTTCATATTCGATCGAATTATATTGTATAATTAATCATAGGACCTCAAAGTGAGATACGCTAGTTATTTCGCTTGGCTCTTATGAAGCTCAAACTCATTTCTCAATCGCGTGACGTTATTTGCCGGGACACTGATGGAAAAGAAGTCAGCTGTGAAAGATCGATAATATAATAATGCAATACGAAGAGTGCATTTGCCCAGAGGGTTGAGTGTTTGGTTGCTCGGAGGATCTACGTCTCAATGGCCGTGTGAAGCCGTCGGATATCACAAAGCCAAACTCCCGAGGTGGCCTAGAGGGAGGAACTCACCTCCGCTACCCTAAATGCGAACATTCGTACGCCTGTGGGTATGTCCGGGGAGAGCTCTAGCCTCAGCAGATCAAACCGATCTTTGAATCAAATCAACAAATGAACGAAACTTGCTGTAAGAAAAACATGTATATGCCGAAAAAATTATGTTTAAAATGTCAAATCCTGTATTAATTAACGTTTTTATTCCAATAATGTATAGTTAAGATATCAAATGATTTTGCTATGCCTGTGTATTTCTCTAATGCTTCATCTCTCAAGCATTCTTCTCATACTTAAGGGTATAACATACTAGGTAGAGCAAGGGTATCTAAATTTTGAAACCAAAGGATGCATTAACTATCAGAATGCAGTTTTCGGACCGTTTTCACACTCGTGAAGCAGTGAAAGCGTTGCTTTCAGCGACGGAAATCTTAATGCACTGGATCCCATATCATTGTTTCATATTCAAGGTGTGGTCGGACGATTACGAAATAGCACCTTTCTCATCCGAAAATCTTCCCTCAATACGCTTGACGAATCCTAATTTATTGAGGGCTATGCCAAAAATATTCCTTAGATGTGTTCCCCGCGAGTGGTTCGAGTATATCGTAACACCTATGTACTTCAATTCGTCTGTTGCCTTTATGTTAATACCATCCACAGAATAAACATGGTTAAAATTTGACGAAATCTGCAAAATTTCTCAGATTAAGTTCGAGTCCCCACTCTTGGCTCCACAAATGAACGTTGTTTAAATCCGATGATAGAATTTCATAGAGTGATCACTAATTTCGCCATAGATGACAGCGTCGTCAGCAAATAAACGTATTTTACTGCTAATGCGGGAGCAGAGTAATCATTGAAGCGATTGCTGGAGCTATCGCTCGGACGGAATAATGTTGTGATTGAGACCTTCATGTTCGTGTAAAAATGTCCACCCTTATTCACATCTACTTTTAAGGCTAACAGTCTTTCAGCACGCAAACATTTTATAATATTCAACGTCAGAATTTCTCAGCCAAAAGTTAAACAACCGGGAAGTATCAACAGACGAATTACATGAAAAATTACGGGGTTTTGTAATATTTTTAGCTTCCAACTGAAGATAAATACGGCCATTTTAGGTAAAAATTATGGCTTTGTCAGATGGACATAAGTGTTAATTGTAAGTGTGTTAAAATGCGCTGTTCTCAAATTAACTGGTTGAAATGAACGAACTTCCAATCAAATTGATATAACAGTAAAATTATGAAATTTATGCAACGGATGCATTAAAATATCACCAACGGAGATAATATTTTACAATACGGTTAGTGTGGAATTCCAGGAGGCACTTACATTAGTCTTGAACAAACTTTCAGCCTCCTCTCCGGAAAGTATGTCCTCCTTCACAGCAGCTTTTTACACAATAGATATGGGCGTAGTTTTGGGGGGTGCGGGGGAGCTTGCCCCCTAACTCAGATGGTCATTTTTTTCGAAAAAAGTACGAAACCTTTATTAAAGTATAATGAAAACAAATACATAAAAATTTTAAATTGAATTTTAGCCTTAGATAGAACTTAAAATGCTGTTTTTAGAGGTTAAGTTAAACAAATGTTCCAGGAACAGGGAGGAGCCTTGGAATACCTACCCCAATGTTTCACTGGGGGTAATTTCATTGCCTCTAAACCCCCGGCAGGATTGCTGGATTGCTGGTTTTTCACCAAGATTTTACCAATAAAAATAACATCTATAAGCCATAATGCAATTAAAACAATGACATCTGCCTCACATCGCTCCCTACTGCCATCTGAAGTCTAGCTTCAAAAAAAAAAAAATGAAACTAAAAAAATGAAAGCGCAGTGAGCTTGGTGCGGCTGACTATTTGATCGAGTCTTGAGAGAGTGAAGAGTGGTCGAAGTTGACTCTGTGAAATGTGTGGTTGAGGAGATGAAAGGAAAATGCTCTTCGCTCTCTCGCGGGTCAGGATAGAGAGCTCTTTGTACTTCTTAACGTCGCCTCCTCTGCTGAAAGTTGACTAAATCGCTGGGAAAGCGATTTTCTCTCTTGGAAAAGTCCTAGCATCAAACGGGAATCGAAAAAAAATGGTGGTGACAGTGCAAGTGGGAAGTGCACGATGTTTGAGGAAGGTAGGGAGATTGATGACGATATGGAAACAAAGAAGAAAATAATTACCGTTATTTTCACTCAAGAACTTGAATGTAAATCACGTGAGCGTATTTCACGATGTTCGTGGATAATTGATTCACGCAGGACGCGCCGTCGACACCTTGTGTATATCACCTTAAGAACTGGTTACACGATGTATTAACGCTCACGCGCTAGTATGTGAATGCATGAGCGATTTCGTTGGAACGGAACGGAGCACGTACGAAGGCGTGAACCAAATCAGAACCGGTGATATTTTCTGTTCAAGAATTCGCACAAGTTGGGCGCCTGCACGTTTCATTTTCGTGTTCATTCTTTCTTTCATTCATGAATGCTTTAAAATTGTAATGCTAGTTAATCCATGCATGTGTGCACTACGTTGAATACGCTTCAAAATCACGGTACAATTAACATTAACATCTACAATACAATTACGATATTAGAATACAATTTTACAATACATCACGATACAATTAACATTTTAATGTTAGTTAATCCATGCATGTGTGCACTGCGTTGAATACGCTTCAAAATCACGATAAAATTAGCATTATGTTTGTACAACTATAAAGATGATTATAACAAGAAAAATTCTAAATACGCATCCTTAATCCCAACCTTAAGTGTTTTAGTCTCTGAAAAATAAGTCGTAAACGTATCGTCCTCGAGCAACCACACTTTTGTGTCTTTGCCGTAGTATTTATTTAGCTTATTTAGCGGCTTATTTTCCTTGCTTCATGTGGAATTGCATTTCGTGTCTAATTACTATTTACGTCAGCTATGTAAATTGCTACTTACAAAAATTGCCTATGATAGCATACGGTAGCTCAGAAGCGTCCGCAGTAACATCCGCTTTGTGATCTGATGCAGTCCTAGCAACGGTCGCTAGGAGACCTTAATGCTCTGCTATTGTTGTCCAGTGAGTAAATGGTTTGTTTACTGCGGCTATAATAGGGTTAAGATTTTTCATTTTTAAAGCTTAGAAATCTTAATAGATCTCTGATATGACACGAAAGAGTTGATTTTGGTGCAAATGAAACATTTTATAACATAGTTAGCCTGATATTCAGCCAAATTCAGGGTTTTGGATCCATTTAATTTGTTAAATGAAATGTGTATGAAGTTTTTGAGAAATTTTTAATAAGTGGTAGACGTTCAAGTATTACGGGTGCATGAAGTGCTTTGCATCAGGAAATTGCATCAAGAGCGCCGGTGGCTATATTTAACTTGTCAGCTCCCGAATGATTATTTCCAAGAATCAGATTATGTAAATAAGAAGTATTCCTTTTTCCATCCAACGATATCGATTTCCAACAAAAAATAGTGTTTAATAACTTAAAATATCCACACAAAAAAGGTCTACGAGAGATTCTATGATATTCTAATTGGAGTCGACAATTTGACTTTGACGGGGTTAAAACAACCCCAACAATTATTTTCAGCAAGCATCCATTACAAGAGCGTCTATGTTAAGCGCGCGGAATATATCTTGAATATTTCGTGGCGGTATATTTTGAGTAGTTTGGGCTGTGCGTCAATGGGTGAATGAATCAGTAAGTCAGGACACGTTGCATTATACGACCTCCAGAGGTCTCTGTATGAATAAATGTAAGAGATTGGTCGCCATGAACAAGAAAGACCAAGAGCAATCTCTCATAAACTTCTTGGCGTCTATCTATTCAGTAAATTATCATTCCGAAATCATTTTATTTACTGCTCCACCTAAGTTTTAACGGTAATTCAAGCGATTTTTTTACACTCCTCCCCAACTCTCCACTTTTCCACAGGGCTAAAATTAAATTATAACGCTGAACACCCAAAATAAAAGCTACAAGACCTTTATTCACTGAAAAATAATCCTAAAAAAGCAACAAATGTTCCAGGACCAGGGATGCCGACTTACAAAAAATATTGGGGGGGCCCAAACCGGGGAACTTGCCCCGGGAAATTTGATAGGTGATGAGTTTTAAGTTTTTTAAGCATTTTAGAAGAGTCATATGATCAACATTAGAACCCTGATAACTCAAATCTCGATATTTGGACACTCCGGGTAAAATCGACAAGTCTAACACATTTCTTCCTCACACACATAACGAATCTTTGAGGGGGCTCAGGCCCCTTCAGGGCCCATGAAGTCGGCGCCGCTGTCCAGAACTAATCCTTTCCTATACTTTTGAACCTCTCAAAAATTAATCTGATGTCCTAGTGCCCATAAACTCCCCATACTTGATCAGTTCTTCACCCAACTAAAAATCAATTCAAATATATACTACCTCATCAACTCACTCTTCTTTGAGTATTTCCTACACCTTTCCTTCTTCTAGTTTTAATACAGTTAGTTGATGAATATGGTTATCATATTTAAAATGTTAAAAAAGAACAAATAATTACAAAATAACATGCATTGCAGCTCAAAAAATCATTTAAAAAAGAAAAAGATAACTAGAAGTACTTAAAAGATAAATAGTATTTCAAAGATAATAAAATATATTTAATATATAATTAGCACCTGCATGCAGTTGTAATAAAAAAATTCTGATTCATGCCCTCGATATTTTATTTTTGAGCTTCTGCTAACAAACACTCTACTCACACAATGCAGACAAGTGCTAACCAAGCAGGTTGGGGTAAACATGGATCACCAGGACAGCTTTGAGTACGCCTACGGTGCGACAAATTATGAAAAATAACCGTCAGTCAAATGTTTTGCAAAGCTCGCCGAATAGTTTCCAGCACGAATATTACAAAAGAGGACCAGTCTCAAGTTGGCTCATTAATGTGTTTTTGCCCGCCTCGCATTTTAATGGGTTTACAGAAGTCGCCACTCGCGTCGCTGGCGGACAAATTGATCCGAGTCTCACGGGGCAATTTAAGGCATAATTAGGGATGTAAACCGAAGTTTATCAAATTCATAACTCTTCAATGATATTCCTCGTATTTGAAAAATATGGGAAAAAATTGGATCGCATTGCACTCATCACCGCGCCGCGGACATTTTTGAAAGCTGATTAAAATGCGACCGAAGTGGCAACAGAAATCAGCCTTCTATGGGATGGAATTGGGCCTTCGCTATGCAGTCCGTTTGGTTTTCAGTGAGCTCGCACAAGTCAACGGCTAGTATTCTGAAACTTCCAGCCAATTGCATATTGAGGAGGCCTGCTGGTAGTGTATAGAGAGCTAAGAAGGCTGTGAACAGCGGAAAATCGTTTTCCAAAGCTTTTTGAGATGAGAGATTAATGGATAGGTCGATGGAATGTGTCTGGAGATCGAAAAAGTCTCACGATGAGCTCTCATTGATTCGGCCAATTGTTAGGTGGTAGCTTTCCTTGGCACGCAATACTTCATCAGGGGTTTCATTTCAGGTTGAACCTGCTCTTTGACGTCATAAAATACTGTGAAAATATTCTATCGAATAAGGTAGATTTGAAATTAGCTTTTTCCAAATTATACTGGTCTGTTTCCTCTCTCAAGATAAACCCGCCTATTCAAATTACAATGAGGTCTACTCACTTTGATTCTATCAAAAAATCCGGGTAAAGTGATTTATCTGGGGCCGAAGATTTCATCATGATACCTTCACTCGACCAATGAGCTCATTAATTTGATTGAGTACAGACCATTTAGTTAGAGGAAGTAGAAAAAGCCAAATGGTATCTAATGGGCGTAAGATGGCATATAACATCTAATATTAAAGTAGGTATTAGTAAAATTAGACATTGCAATATTTCCACTGAGTTTTACTATGACACAACGGGTTTCGTCGTAGAAATATTGCAATGTCTAATTTTACTAATATTTAGAGCTTCCACAATATCGTGCCTCACGTCATGAAAATTAGTAAGAATGTTTCATTGATGTTTAAAAAGGTATTTGGGATTCCAAAATTTATTGATTTTTTTGCCAGCATGGCAAAATTTTAAGCATTATAGTGATGCATGATCAACATACAAGATAGTTAAAATCATATGTGAATAAATAACTTTGAATATACAAATAATTATGACGTGAGTGCTCAGATGATATATTTAGGTGTCAAAAAGGACTATTTTAGATTGACTGTTACGAATAAGAATTTTTCACTCATCCGTTCGTCTTCTCAATTCTGTGCTGGTTCCAGGAGAACTTCGACCTAATGAAGTACAATCGATCGTCGTGATCCGCGCCCTACTGGCCTTTAGCCACCGATATCCTCTCCTTGGAGTAAAGATTGGCAATCTGGGAGACTGAGCCGAAATATGTCCTCATTTGTGACTAGCGGCTTTGATTCTGGGCCTGAGAAAGGGAGGAATAATGAAGTTTGAGCTGCTAATATGCTAAATAAAATCATTCAGAGCATGGGAAATCTAAATGCCACAAGTATTGATCGCGTATGTGCTCCACACTTGGACTAAATTTATCCTAACTCCCAGATACTTAACCTGGTCTGACACCATCCATTTGACACTTATACATCCGGGTTGTGAGACGCCCTACATTCAAAATTCAAGGTTGTGAAAACACTGAGATTCAGTGATCACCCCCACTTTGATTGCGCGCATCAACTTTCGTTTGTATTATGAGTAACAACGGTAAAATTAGTTTTCCCTTCGCAGTGAAAACCTTTGCAATTTAAACGATAATTCCGAGCCATAAAAGCTGGTATTCCCAGCAATACAAGGGAAATTCAAGGCCTCTGAATAAAAACAGCCTTTTCATCGTGATTTCTAAGAAACGCAAAAAAAACATACAGTTCAATATTTTTTGATTTAACATGAGGGACATTAAATCAATTTATCGTTGTAACGACATGTCGAATTTATCTTATTTTGTTCTGAAGATTCGACTCCAAATTTAAAAATAGCCAGGGTATATGTAATGGAACACAAAGCAACTAATTTGTGCTACGATAACGCACCCATAAAACTGAATTTATGGCGTTCATTGTGGCCAGCGTGGCAGCCTGAGTCACTTTCCCCACCCTCCTCCTCCGCACTCTCTTTCATTACTTCCCCCTAGGCCCTGTCCTGTTCGCCCGACGACGTGTAAAGCGAAACTCACACGTCAGACGCTCACCCCCGCTTGTCTCCTCTCTCCTCGACCCTCCCGAAAACTGACTCCTTTGACTGTATTTATTCTTCGTCTGTCTAGTTGTAGAGAACTTTGAAATTTTATCATATCTGATGACATACACGAATGATCTGTTAAATGACTTAGTCCTTTTTAATCCCTCACTTTTCTTCTCAATGCCCGTCCCCCCACCACCACTACCCCCATAGTCAGATATGTTTTCGATTACCCATATTTTGTCTGCCTGTTACCTCACCTTTCATGACCTTTCCTTCCCCTCCCCCCTCCCGTTTCCATAGCTTCCCAATCTCCCAACTACCTCCGTTCTCCCCTCCACGCGTTCAATGGTTGTGAGACCCTACATACGAATATATGTCTGTAAATCTATTTGTTCACCTCTTGATAATGACCTGAAAAGGTTGAAACTGGTCGAGTTAAAAAAAATAGATTCTGTGTGGAATAGAACAAAGTTTATTTTTTAATATATCATGTCACGATTCCAAAAGTTACCTTGAACCAGCGAACCAGCAAAGATTTCATGCAATTTTTGCAACTACGAAATGCAACTAAGCTTTAGGGTTTGCATAAATTTTAATTTTGAGCCCGTTGACACGTATGCATTCAGATATAATGAGACGTCCTAGGCAAAACTTTTAGCGTTGAGAATATCCTGAGATTCTGTTCTCGCCCCACTCTGGTTTCGCGTATCAACATTGGTTTTGCACTATGAGCAACATTGAAAAATTTCTTTCCCTTCGCAAGGGAAAACCTTTGCATTCTAAACGACATTTCCGTGCCATAAAAAGCTGGGCTTCCAAGCAATGCAAGGGAAATTCAAGATCTCTTATGTAAACCAACTTAATCATCGTGATTCCTACACAACGCAAAGAAAAATACGATTAAAAACGCTTTAATTAAAAACGAGGGACATGAAATCGTTGTAGTTTAACTTATTAATTTTTGTCATCTTGTTCTGAAGATTCGCCTCGAAATTTTAAAGCAGCCAAAGTACATTAAGTAGAACACACTGCCGACAATTTATGCAAAGTTAATGTACGCATAAAACTGAATTTATGGTGTTAATTGTGGATAGCGTGGCTTCCTGAGTCACTTTCCCCACCCTACTCTTTCGCTTCCTCCCCCTAGTCCCTGTCCTGTTCGCCCATCGACTTGTTAAGCGAAACTCACCCGTCAGACTTCGAGATGCACTGCGACTCAAATTCAGTGCAACACTTTTTGACTCTGCCCTGAGCTATTCGTGCCACGCAACACCCCTTACATTCCTCAGCAATTCCCCATCCTCCAATACCCATTAGTAAGAAGCAATGCACCGCTTTCGGTTCTTCCCCTCAGTCCTCACTCTGTTATAGTAAAGTACGAGTCCAACAGCTGTTCTATCGGTTGTGAGAGAAGGATGTTCTGTTACTGAAGAGTGGAGGTATGTCTTTTACTCCCGCTTATTATTCCATGGTGTGTCTGCGTATTAAATAATTATGTTTTGCAGTTTAGGTACAAAATTAAAATATCACTTTGACAATAAGATTTTGTCAAACTTACTGCAGTTTTTGCCGCACGTATTTTTGGGGTTTGGCTCTCTAGATCCTGCAGCAAGGACAAGCTTCTCGATGCATTATAATGCATAAATTTATGTGAGAATGCATGAGCCGAAAATGTACGTGAAAGTTTACCTCTTTACCTGGAGTCTTTTACGAATGTATGATCACAAAATTGAGCCTCTTCGAATTTGGGTCACCATTTCGCACAAGTTTCCTTTCATAGAACCAGTTCACAAATATTTATTAACTTTTAATAGATAATTTATTATAGGAACAGGTTTTTTTAAAGGTATGACTTCTCTTTGCATGCACTACATGCATTTACGCTGTAACAATTCCTTCTTTTCATTACATGGGTGCATATTGTCGTCGGTGCAATTAAATTTTGGGGTTAAAGCTTAATGAACATTTCTTGTTTTCCAGATTTTACAAGAAAGGAGTGAATAATTCCAATAATCAACCAATTGGATGAAAATACGGGTGTAAAAAGAAGCTTTCATCGCTTCCTTTCAAGTCGTCATCTACACACAGTATCGGCCACACTGTCAGAAAAATGCTTGTCTCAAGGAAATAATGTGAATACTGTGTTACCCGATAGAAAAAGCGATTGGTCATCAAAGTATAAAGTGGAGTGAAAAAGTTGAGTTTTCATGGAAAAATTCATAGTCAGTAGTGTGTTGAATGTGAAGTGTGTGTGAATATGTGTGTTTTGGTCGCCGATGGACAGCTGAGCTCTGCCGCCGATGGACATGTCATCAGATGAAAGGTAGGGAGCCATCTCCTCTTGCACGCGATGTGAAGCTTAAACATTTTGAGTTGTTTTTTTTAAACAAAACCAGATGTTGCACCCACATTTTCTGACAAGGATGCAAATTCTTTTACTCTAGGCGGTGTTTTTTTATTAAAAAAATTCTGTGGTATTGGGCATTAGTGCGTGATTTTGTGCATTCATGGAAGAGAATTGAGAAAAAAAATAGAATGGCAAAATTAGTTCATCGATATAAATTTTAATATTTGCCCCCTTACTTCTTCGTGAAAAATACACTAATCGTTATAGGTTCTACTTAAGTAAGTTCTATGGGATACGCATAACCTTCGAAATCTCCGAAATCATATATTTTACGCACTAAAGGATTCAGCAGTCTTGCACCATTATTAACGGTTAAACGGTTAGTTAAAACTATAAGAAAGATTAAATTTGTTCATACCGAGTTGATTGGGACTGACTGTGAGTCAATATTGGGTAGCAGAGAATAGAGATGAATCTCAACTTGAAAAAAGATGGCTAACGTGAGGAACGTAGAAGTTGGGTTTTGAGGGTAAGCTTCGCCCCTCTTCCCACTGCGCTCTCGAAACATTGTCGTGCTAGCCCTTGTGAGGTGGTGATTTCGGCAATTAAGACCATTTGACCGGGTCTTTATTCGATTTCACCGACAATAGTGATAAGTGGATGATTTTCTAATACTTAAGATGGCTTTCTTATCTCGCTCCGTAATGACATATTATAAGAGGATGTTAATTCTTTTACATCAGGCAGAGGCATTTTAAAAATGTATATTTTCTGTTAATTCTGGGTTTATTGTTTAATTTTGTGATGCCGCGGTACAGAATTGAAAAAAATACTATTTCCAGTTTAGTTCAATTGATATTAATAGTGTACTTATATATCATTCTTCTGCGTGACTAGATTAGGAATTGTTTCAGACTCGACCTCGTTTATTTACGATCATCATCATCATCATTTGTCAGTAATCCTAGGATTGTTTTGACGCAGCTCTCCACTCTATTCTCCTTTCAGCTAATCTTTTCACACCTACGTATTTCTTCTCTTTCACATCTCTCTTCACTTGTTCCATATATTTTGTTCGAGGTCTTCCTTTTCCATTCTTGCCTTCCACATGTCCCTCGACGATTGTCTTCATCAGGCCATCATGTCTCAAGATGTGGCCTATAAGGCTGTTCCGTCTTCTTGCCAAGGCTTCTCTTCTCTCCTACTCTTCTTAGGACTTCCTCGTTACTAACTCGGTCGATCCATTTGATCTTCATTATTTACGATGCCATGGAACAAGTTCTACTCTTCGCAAACTGAAGTACATTTCTTTACTCTTTAAAAGATTCAACGCTTTTGCGTCGTCATTCTTAACGGTTAAAACTCAATGAAAGTGTCCTGTGGTGCAGGTTGTTTGCAAGCTGAGTTGACTTGGGTTGAGTAAAAGTGAGGAGAGAGGGAATGGAAAAACTGAATCATCGCGAGAAAAAAGTGGGTTGAGGTGAGAAACGTATTTAGTGGGGGGGTAATGTAAATATGCTTTCCCCCCTCCCCTTTCCATGGCACCGCTGAAACATGAGCGCGAAAGTATATGCAATGCAGTGATCTTGGATACCAGGAACACAAGCCATGCAAGCTAATATGAGTTCTCGGATCTATTTACTACTTAGATTTGTTTTCCAGAGATAAGCATCTCATCCCTTTCTTCTTCATGCACTATAGAGTAATTCTACATTCCGAAAGTGAAGCATAATCTGAGAAAACATACCTTGTTTTTTCCTATAATACGACTTACATTAGTTTACGTTTGAACATTCAACCAAGAAAAGCTCTCCGCCCATTTGACTCATGCGTAAAGTTTTATGCGCCCCTAAAAAGGCTCTCTTTTCCACTCAATTTCACGATGACAAATAACACTGATTTAAGCAATGCTGATAAGCAATCCTTGCAGGCTCAGCCGCTTTCGTGTTACCGGTGAAGAAATCAGCAATATTATCATGTAAAAAGACTTATTTAAATCCTTGAAACTGTTTAATAAACAATAGGTGATGTGCTAAATAAATCACTTAGCAATGTTGCATGAAAAAATTTTATTGCTCCGATCCAGGGTTTCGACTAATATGTAATTGTCAAGGTCTACTAGTTCACTAGAAACCACTACATATTAGTGGAAACACTGAGTCGGAACAATAAGTTTCTATGGAATATAAATAAGTGATTTATTTAGCACATTAGATATGTGGTTTCACAAAGTGAAGCCTAAGCACATGATACATGAGCTGAAATTATCGAAATAATATCTAGAATACATTTTCTTACCGTACGCACGCATAATAATGCCACAGTTGGAATTTATTCGATCTTTGAGGTTTTTATCCTGTAGTCTACAGCCATACTGTGCTTTAGAACCTCCATAAGGCACAGCTCTTAATGGCGCATAGATTGCACAAATTATTTCCTTTTACAGTGACTGTATTTTCGGGAAAAAGGAACAAAAATTTAAAAAATTATTTAAACCCAATATGTTTAAACTTATTCAATATGCCATTTCAATACGATTAATGATTGATAAATGCAACTAATTTATGAAAGCTATTATTTTTTGCCGTGAAACACTGGTCAATGCAGATAATAAAATGGCATTACTTACCTCGAGAACGAATCGACGTTGAAGATCAACTATCAAGACTGGCTTCACGGAGAGAAATTGCATCCCTTATAGGCTTCTTATATTACGTATTACGACGGCGGCATCAGCTTACTCCTCCCTGCAATGGCTCAAATTTATGAATACTATGTCGGAAACGACTCTGCGAGTAGATAGGAAAAAATAAACACTAGTGCACATTTATTATATTTCATAAACGAGTCTTCATTCCATCAACGTTCACAGGAACTCTAATTTTCAATGGAATGATTATTTAGACTGGTTAATCATTCAATTGATCTTTTGATCGATGCTATTAAAACTGTGTTATTTGATGTCTTTGAAAGTTATGTGTTGGCACCGATGAGGTTTTTTGTGTTTGTGCTTTAATAATGCATAAGGTAGGAGGTAAATCATTTGTGTGATATGGAATTCTATCTGCGATTATACATAGTGGGGAACTCACATGAGAAACAAATTATATACACGCTGCCGACATTAGTTTATCAAATTAATACAATATTTCCATGTTATAGAAATTATTTCTTTCTCACCGGCATACTGCGTAGATGCAAAGAAGAAATAGTTGGCTATGATCACTAAGCGCTTATGAAAAGCCTTGAATTGAATGTGAGCTACATCTACATCTACGAGGTATCGTGCAAGCCACCACCAGAGTGTGTGGCATGGGGTGTACGGTGCAACCATTCGCTCAAAATTCCTTCCTTGTAATTTTAGGAAAGCTGTGATTCTTCAAAATGTAATCGGCAATGACTTTCATGCATCAATGGCCACACGAGCATTGGTGGTGATTGCAGTTAAGTGTTTTTTTATTAGAGAGCATTTTCATGCAAAAATGCTAGCACGTTTACGTTTTTTAAATGACCACGCAATGTGATTCCTAACGTTTATCTTTTAACATTTATCATTCCCAAACTCCACTATCACTATTTGCGATCTCCGCTATCCATTGTCTAAGGCAAAAATTTTACGCCTTAAGCCATGATAGAGATGGATATTTTTATAGTCCGGAATTGACCAAAATTATATGTTCACTCTTACCTTAGTAAATACTGCCGCTTTTTTTCTTCGTATTTCTGTTGATAGATGGTATTTATCGCCGTCTAACCTCGTTCCCACGGAATGAGACGGTGACTTCAACGAACGAAGAAACGGCGGAAGCAGTCCAGACAAATATTTTACACTTGCGCTAATACGATGACACCGAAGGGACCTAATGTATACGATCGTCGGTGACTTTGACGGGTTTCATTACTTAATAAAGAATATTTAATCCGAATGTAATTCGTGACGTCACAGCTATTCATCATGTGGCTGAGAGCGTCAGAAGTCGCTCTCTCTGGACTTCACTTCGCGGCGAGCTGTCTTGGGGGTAAGAGGTGAGTACATAACCTATTCTTTCGGTGATACGTTTCATGCCATCACACGTGAAGTATAAATTCTCTCAAGTCGAGGATCAATAGCAAATACGATTTATGAAGTTATCGTTATAAGAGTGACTCTTATTTTGAAAAACCAAATTTTATAACGTCTTCTGAGTTCATGTTTCAACGTAATGTGCCTTGAGGAAAATATGTTGAAGTTACCGTAGTGTTTTAAATAACACCTACGATAGGGAAATATTTTCTCGGTTTAAAACCCTCGTGTTTTTTCTCAATACTGTATTTCAATTCAAGTCGAAATAACTAATTATGTGATAATTATTTCGGCAATGGACCAGGTTTCATTGCGTATTTGCAGCATGATGGATTTAATGGGACCATTACTGTATTATTTAAATGGTTTAATCTTCCTAATATGTGCGTACTTAAGTTATAGCTTTCGAGTGTTCGATGCGTTACTGCAGATAATTGTATTCTGATTTTGAACTGTCTGAATTTGAAGTGCGTTGGTAACATGTGAGTAACTTTTTCATTTTATTTATTTTTCTGGAGCTACGTTCATGAAGGCTATCCGGTAGCTTACTTTTATCACTCATGTAACTTGTAGTTAAATGTTTGCGAAGGTCGAACATGAATGTAATCGCTATGACCTTTTTTGCGGGGCGCTAATAAAAGTTGCCAAATAGTGTATCTACCGCACCATTTAGTTTTTGATTATGAGCGCACTGACGTGTCAAAATTATGTCACAGTGATTGCTTCATTTGGCAGTCATTTCCACTAATTCAACCTCCATTTAGTCTTTTTTATTGCTATATCTATAGCGAGTTATTCTGTTAAGGGTTTCTGAAAGGTATTTTTAAAAACTCTAACTGATATTTTGGCCCAGGTAAATGCTATCCGCCAATTTCGTTACGATTTATGTGAACTCTTTTTGTATCCTCGCACCTTACCACCATCCTTAAGCCATGCTTCATGTTAACTATAATCTTTTTGTGCTTTAGTTTTTCCATCCCCTCATACGAAATTTTTTTTCAGGTTTTTTAGTAATGATTAGGATAGCGGATCACTTCTGTGAAATGGTTCGGGTTTTATGGGGAGTTTCGATGGGATTGCATGGAAGGGGAAGCTTGGGGAAAATATGGTGAATCAATATTAGCCAATCTATTAGTAGTATTTTTTGCATCTTAAGTATTCTCATGCAACGATCTTGTATTCCTTTTTTCGTAACTTTATAGGCAAACGCTGACGAAACCCTTTGTAGTTCGAGAGAAATTATTTTTTGTTATGAAGTGGACAATTTTTTATTGTGTTTTAGGTGTCAATAGGGTTTTATGTTATCAATTGTTAATCAATAAAAGTATATTGCATTCAGGACAAGGAGTAGGTGTTTTGGTATGTCACGTTAAATTTTAGTTTTCATTTCGATATTAGATAATGATGCCTCGTGGAGTGCGATGCGATGCCTTGAATGATTTCACCTAAAACCAACGAACATTTTATCGGCAGTTATCCATTGGTCACCGAAGCCCACATTGTTCATTTCAAATAGGCTCTTGTTACTCACCTTCTCCGGTAAAGTAGCTGAAACCTCGGCATGTACAGTACGACACTGCCGAATCTTGTTCGAAATTCACTCAAATAACCCGTAACTCTCAACCCTTTTACTTGCTGTTGCCAATTTCCTTATTTCCTAAACCATATTTTATTAGCAAAGTTAACAGCATTGTTAATGATTACCGTATTATCCCATTATTAATCTTTTTCCACTGACCATCAGCACATTCCTCCTCTTATATAATTTCTTCACCTCTTCCATTCTCCTCCATATTCAGATGTCTTAGGCCTCGAGTTTTTCTCGTCCTTCTCACTAAGTGGCCATGTTTCCTCACCGTAAATTCCTACTCTGCCGATCAGATATTTCTCTAGTCTTTTCATCATAACCTTTACATTGCCGTCCAATCAACAGCTCTTTCATCTTAAAAAACGGCCAGTTAGGATTGGAGGTGATAAGGTTTTGTATTTGTTGGAAATAAAATAAACTAATGTAGTCATTTTTTAATTTACAAAGAAATACGCTATATGTGTAGTGGCAACCTGCGTAGTGTTCTAGGAAAAACAAGCCACCCAACCTTTGGGCATAAATCTGGAACTCCCAACGTTAAGGCCTAAATATATAAATAAACCACAATCTCTCTACCTGTTTAATTATGTTTCGTTTGCAATGAAATATGCTAATGGGCATTATAAATTCATTTTCTTCTGTGATGATGAATAACTCTTTAATTTTTCCATTATATTTATGAGTTTTCGAGATTAATTTTAGTTTGCCGCCTCTAACATTAAATCACCCTACACTATTTAACTGTTTGGACATAGATACTTGTTTATTAGCACTACCATGATAAAATGTTCAAAAGTGAATCGGAATATTTTTTATATTTCTTTTCGAGCAAATAATTAAATCTTCAATTGAAAAGAACATCAATATATTAGAATAGGATTACTCAAGGTTACTTAGGTCTTACAAGGCTTACGAAGACGGTGAACGGCGAGATAATGCTGGGTTTGTGTGGAAGAAGAGGTAATAACATCGGGAACTTTGATTTTGTGGAGTTATGCCACATGAGAATTTTATGTAGAGGATTCAAATTTCATTAAAAAAAATGAATTTTGCAAGTACAGCTTAGGAAAAGAGATCTGTAACATTTACGTTAATCCGGGTCGTACGCTAGACTTGTGGAGATGAGGTTTTCTGACTATACAAGCGGAAAGTTCTCGAGGTATACTTGTAAATAAATAGCCGGAGTACTGTATGTCATCTATTAGGTAATAATATTCCTTATTCTCTGTTTTGATGTTTTAGAAAAATTTAATCTTTAGTCTTTATAAGACATGATTTCAAAATTGCTTTTTGCTATCCAATATTATCATTAATATCGCAGCTTTCTGATACAATAACTGAGAGTAGGTATATTAATGAGACTCTTCTTGGAACATATGCAATTATTTCTGTTGGGGATATGAACAAAAGTGTTGGAACACTCTTTCCATCGTGGGTAGAGGCTGATAATTGCCGAGGAGAAGTAATATTAGAATACGCATGAATTTTTAAAATACTAAGTCATTAAAGAATGAATAAATTTGGCTAATATGACAAATGCCTTATTTTTTGCTTTACACGATCTATTTACAATTTTGATTTATTTTTATTCTTGCAATGGATGGCGCGACGTCAGAGCCAAGACTCCCTCTCTTTTCCCTTCTGTCCACACACTTCCCTCCAATCATCTTCCCGGGCTTCCATTTGTTGCACGCCTTCATTTATTTTATCCATCCACCTTTTCTTCGCTTTTCTTCTTGGTCTTCTTCCCTCCGAGATCATATCATTTGCTGATTAGGAATATTTTTATTCAATCCTACATCTTGGCTTTTGATAATACCACTATCAAATTGTCTCCAAACAGATTGTATAATACCTGATAGTTTCTATTTAACCGTTTTTCTGTTAATTCGTCGAAGATAAATGCATTATTTGCTTCAGAAAAGCATAATTCCTCAATGCGTGGTTGAAAGCAAGAAATCTTTGCTACGTGGACAGGTGAAAAACCTTTCATTTCTTATGATTGCGTTTGGTTCATTTACGGGAATAATACAATTTTTCATCAGCATGTCATATTTTTCGCCCAAATCATCTCAACTTAAATCATTTCAACATCAGCGCCGTGTGTGCGGAATTTTAGAGGTAGTTCTTCAGAAGAATTGTAGACTGCGTTGAATTCACGCTAATGTTTTCTATCAACTCCCCAAAGCTCTTTAGCCGACTTATAATTTATTGCCTTATCTAAAGTTATTGCTGATTTTTTATAACCCGGCCTCAAGTCTCTTGCCAGTAGCCATGCGCACGTGTTTATGCTCAAGCAGTCCAAGAAACATTGTGACCGCAGAAATATAGATATAACGCATTGTGGGCGCCAGGGCTATTGCTAAATTAATGTCTGTGTGTACGCATTCGGAATCTATTTGTAATGCCGAGGGTAAGAAGAATGAAGAGCCTTAAGTTTCTATCGAAACGACTGGAATCTGGTAACTTATACTCGACCTCTACCGATTTTTTTCTCAAATCAAAGAATAAACTACGTTCACTCGGTTTGGAGAGAATATAGAGTGTTGAGACGTGGAAATGGGAAGGACAATGGGAAACAATGCGGAAGGAGGCGCCTCCTGGTGTGGGGAGATTGAAGTAGTCGCAGGGGCGTTCCTTCGGAGGTCCGGCCACGAAATATTGTTATCTTCAAGAGATTACTCAGAGTAGAGGGCGGGGTGGAAATGGCGCATTCTGGGAAATGCCCTGGCGACGAGGGAGAGACAGTGGAAAGGAACATGCGAAGGCGAAAGACCTACATGATTCAGATTATATCTGTACTTGAACAATGCCGCACAAGTTCGATTCGAGCAAAAATGGAATACCATTAGCATTAAAAATTGATACCCAGCATTAATGATTAATATGATGGAATTCTAGCATATCAGTAAATTCAAACTCACTGTTAATTAGTGACAAATACTGAAAATCCACTTTACGACCGGTTCCTATAAATTGTATGTGAGTGTTTTTTATATACACCTGTAGATAGAGGGAGTGGTGCAAAAATGGGAACCCTGTTTTCAATTATGGTATAACTAGCTTGTTTTCCAGTGGAATTTTTATAAATGCATGAAAAAACTCACTGAGATACTACCCTTTATAACCGCTCTTGGTTTTATGCTAAATTAATCATTAACTTCGTAAAAATATTAGTACCTAAATTATAAATTGACACTTTGATTAGATTTTCAAAATGTGCTGGTAATGTGGAAACGTTTGTATTCTGAATATAATACTATAGCAAAGTGAACTATCAGATCATCTGCTTTTTATTCATTGAAAAATCAACGCAAAAGCATTAAAAATAGCAATTTTCAATAAAATGTTCACTTGCAGAAGTCACAAGTGTAGTTCTCATTTTCAAAACTGGAGCACAAAGTATGTTCTTCTTTTCTCCTACGGAAACAATCGCTTTTATCATAGATATCCCAATTTACCCATTTACACTTGGGATTGGGGCCAATAATCTTCATCGGCTTCTGAAACTGGCGAAAAGGTGGTGTAGTTGACAGAACACCTTCAGGTGAGGGAAATGTGGAAACGTTTCCTTACTAAAGAGGCTTACTAAAAAAGCAGGCCAAGAAGTTGATGCGGTCACCGCTAGTCTACAGTACTTCCCAAGCCCTAAAGGTCATGCCTCTACGTTACCAACAAGCTTCCACATTTGCACCAGTCCCTCTAGTACAAAATGTATTGAAACCAGCAGTGAAGTGATAAAAAGGATTGGTGAGGAATATCCAGTCACTTTTAATTTGCTAACTTAATATCCGAGTCACAAACCACAAAATGGTATCAAAACATGGAAAGAGTCGCACAAAATGTAGGTTCGACATGCCACCAGAAATGAATAGTGAAATGTGTGGGTCCATCAACATAATATGAAAATATTTTTCAATTCAATTTGGTGCATCAGCTGCAGTTTCTTCATGCTTTCCATAAATATCCAAATATAAAAGTATATGGCCGCTACCATGATAATTTTTTTCAGACGAAATAGATAAATACATGATATCGCCATGATACATGAGCTCACCTACATAATACTTAATTCCCAATGATGTATAGTCGTACGATATATCGGTTATAACATTCATCTACATCTACATCTACATAATACCCCGCAAGCCGCCTAAAAGGCGTGTGGCAGGGGGTGTTAGGACACCAGCCGTTTACAGCTATTAAAAAAAAAAGAAGAAGTGCTCTAACGAGGTTGGGACAAGCGTTTATTAAAGTCCTTTATTGTTCGGGGGAAAAACGAATTCTTATATCTATCCGTTCGGCTAAAAATCTCTCTTAATTTATCGCTTCTGTCGGACCTGGAAATATAGTGTGGCTCTAAGATTATATTCTCTGTGTCGCTCTTAAATATATCCATTCTTAATTGTTCAAGCAATCTAAGCCTAGCGCGCAGCCTCCGAGTCTCCAACGGCTCCCAGCCTAATTCGCTTAACATCTGGGTAACACTGTCTGTACGCCCGTAGCGGTTTTTGACGAAACGCGCAGCCTTCCTTTGTATCTTATTCAGTTCGCGGATTAAGTCTTTCTGCACTGGATCCCATACACTCGCTGCATATTCAAGGTGCGGTCGGACGAGAGCGAAATAGCACCTTTCTTTTACTTTCTCGTCCGAAAATCTTCCCACAATACGCTTGACGTATCCTAATTTCTTCAGGGCTATGCCGCAAATATTCTTTGTATGAGTTCCCCACGTGAGGTTCGAGGTTATCGTAACTCCCAGGTACTTCACTTCGTCTGTTGCCTTTATGTTAATGCCATCCACTGCATAAACATTGTTAGTGTTGGACGAATTCCGCAAAAAATGTACTGCCATGCATTTGCTCAGATTAAGTTCGAGTCCCCACTCTTGACTCCACAAATGAACGTTGTTTAAGTCCGATGATAGATTTCCATAGTCAGAGTGATCACTAATTTCGCGATAGATGACAGCGTCGTCAGCAAATAAACGTATTTTACTGCTAATGCGGGAGCACAGATCGTTAATGTATATAATGAACAACAGGGGGCCGATTACGCTTCCTTGTGGAACACCTGATGTAACTTTTACAACATCAGAGCTAATTCCGTTAAGAACTACTTTTTGTTTACGATCTCTGAGGAAGTCGCGTATCCAGTTTACAACTGTTTCGTTTAATCCGCATGACTGTAATTTGTATAAAAGTTTGTTGTGAGGTACAGTGTCGAAAGCTTTCTTAACATTAGAGCAGATATAGCGTTGGCCTATGTCCATCGAGCACGAAATCTCTGATGACATCGTTTGACTTAAGAAGAAGCCATTCTTGCATTTCTTAACTGCCATCCAAACGCATATTCACCTCAAAAAGAAGATAAAGTTGTCGGAAACTCGAATTTGGAGTATTTTTTTATTTTCTACTCGTAGGATAACTCTTTATAATTCATTCATACTTATAAGTATGCTGGAACAATTTAATTGAAGACTATAGTTGATGAGAAATAAGTTAATTGGACAAGGTGTTCTCTTAAAGGATTTATTATACGATATTTCTACATTTCAATACTGGAAATATAACCTCAAGGGAATGAAATCAGTGAAATTTAATTTGCATAAGTTATTATTAAAACAGTTTTTAAAGAATGTCGCACTACTCATTGTTACTAGGATCGTCATGATATTCATGCGTAGGTACTTAAGAAAGTGATTTTACCTGATCCTCTCCACTTTAAATGCTTCATTCAAATGTTCAACATAGATTGTTTGCACTATTAAAGCCATGAATCCTTCCGCATAAGGAGCGTAGGTGAATAAGTTTTTAGCGCTAGCCTTCTGAGACTTGTAACGGCCGATTATATTTATCTTCACCGATCATGCGTCGTTTTTGTAATATTTACATCGCGTTTTGTTGGTCCGGGAGCTTCAGAGTGGGATCATGAGTCCATCCTCTTTATTGGCGGTGCCGTCGTCGCACCGATGTTTTGCTCCGTGGGAGTAATGTGGTCGCGAAATGCCACTCAGGCGCACACCCCGATCGTCAAAGAGCGCGGTTTAATTACTCTGGCGCGCTATCGGAATACGATGGATACGTACGGAGGGAGACGACCGCGAGAAGTTTAGCTTCTGGCCGAGAGATGGAGTGGAGAAGGCGACGACGTTAAAGCTCCAGATTAGGGCTTGGTATGGCGCGCGCTCTCCCCTAAGGAATCATTCATTCATTCTAGAAGAACGATATCATGAGTGGTTTATTTCTAGTGAGAGTGGTACGCAATGGTATGTATATGTTTATTCACCTATATCCCATTAGGAATTGATTATTTAGTCAGGCGCAGCAGGCTGTATTGCTGAGTTAGACAAGCGTTGCTGGGAGTGTGGGTTAAGGGTTGAACACAAGAAGACCAATGTTATGTGGTTTTTTTAAAGAATCGTGAGCGAGGAATGTGAGACTCGAGATGAAAGTAGGCGGGCGAAAACTTGAGAAGGTAGTGCAGTCGAACTATGTGGACATAACGGAGGAAAAAGGGTAAAGCGCTAGGGACATCAGGATGTGAATTGCGTTTGCAAAGGAAGCGTTCATGAACAAGGAGGAGCTTATGAGAGGATACTTGTATATAATGCGTTTAGAGGAAAGGATAATGGAGAGTTTGACCTGGAATGCAGAGCTTAACGGTGCGGAAATGTGGACCTTTTCGAGATGTGGGTGTGGCGAAGGATAGAGAAAGTGAAGTGGACGGAGAGGAGGAGGAGCGATGAAGTGCTGGACATGGTGGGTGAGGAGAGGCAGCTTTAAGATGAGATACGGAGGAGACAGAAGGTTTCGGTGGAGTGAGTAGTCAGCGGGTAGGGGATGTTGAAAAGTGCTAGAGGGTAGAACGTTTGACAAACGAGGGAGGGGAAGGAAGAGAATAGGATTTTTGGATATAGTAAGGAGGAGTGGGCATTATTGTGAATTGAAGAGAGAATTCCACGAGGGGAAGGGACACTGCCAGATTACTTCTCAAATAATTTATTCAAACCTACCAAATCGGCGGAATAATTTAATAATATTAATAATTCCCCAATTAGAGGACTAGATTATTTTAAATTAATGTCCTGACTGGGGATGGTTGTTGTGACACAGCGGGTTGTGGTTTAGGCCACCGATCGGAGTGTCACGGGTTCGAATTCCGTGCAAACCCAAGCAACAGTCCTCGAAGGTGGCTCATGGAAGAGAACGCCCACCCTTACCCTAAATGTGTGGAATTTCTCTCCTACGACTCAGTCTTGGGTGAGCTCTATCCTCACCCCTCCCAACCAACTACCTTTAGTGGTACCGCAGAGTGAGCCAGTGCACTTTCAGACTCGTTTTTCCAATGTCATCGTTCGGACTCGCTTTTGTAACTCTGGTTTATAATATTTTCCAGCAACTGCATCCAAAGTATATTCGTCACTATAGAACTTACATTCCAGAGCTTGAGTTTGATGTGTAGCCCAAGGATTTATGCAAAAAACTTCCTGAATAATCAATTTCCCAAAACATCTAACATTCAAAGCTCAATGTGTTGATCGTCATACGGTAGGATGAAATGAGAGCTTATTTTGGAAATTTTCACGGAAATTAAATCTAACTCGATTCTCGCTGGAATCTCCAGTAATCTCCAGTCATAGTAGTGAAGTATTCGGCTATTGAGTTTAATTGAGTCATTGGAATAATATATGTAGCGGTATAGCGTTGTCAATGGAAACGTTTATGCTTCTAAAGGATTTGATAATTATAGATATGGAATCCATTGTAATGTAAGATCAATGAACAGAACTGGAAACTGTGGGAATTTGGTTATGAGGAATGGAAAGTTGATTCGGCTAATTGACGATAGGGCTTACCTAACAATAAGACAGCCACGAGCGAGTAATTCAAAACATTCAGGTGGGGGGGCGCTGATTGCTGCTCGCGAGCCATGGTCGCCGCGGGAGGCCAGTACGCGGTCACCAAAAATATTCTACTCCCATTTATTACACGAAATGGGAAAAATTCTATTGAAGGTACAGTGAATTTTGGATCCAAGTACTTTTCTATCCAGTCAAAGCATCATCCGAATCATAGGATATGAACAAAAAACTCCAAGCTGAGCGATTTCCCAATGTATTTAAATGATCGAAATTCCATTGGTCCTTCTCAAGATTTCCAGATGGGCAATGATTTTGTGACCTCACAAGGGGATGGGATGACTGCATTAAATTAAATTTAAGAGCTCAGTGTTTGGGTGCGTTAAGAAAGTAGTGGTATGACTCGAAAAAGCGTGTTGCTGACCGCAAACACGGACGCTGCCGTAGGGGGATGAGAGTAAATCGTTGACGAAAGCAGTTCGAGATGATTATGGGAAGGAAATTATATGTTAGGATAGGAAGAAAGGGTAACGTTCTCAGCGCTTTAAATGATGTTGGATGAGATGAAGGTGTGGACGGAGTAAATCACAATTTGAGTGGGAGTGCTTGGGATTGTGATATGGGGAAGAATGTTGGATAAGCAAGCGAGGGACGGAAAGAGGTTGCGGTGTTCATGGATAGCTAGTGTAGGATAATTTATCGGCCGTTGGCAGATCAAAAGATGGATATAGAGTGTGGGAAGGGAAATGGGGGAGGAATTTCAGATAAATATCCCGTGTTAACCTTCCTTAGTTGTTCCAATACCTATCGCACCTCGGTAGCAGGTAACATCCATTTAATATTACAAAATAACTGCTTTAATATCAATTAGATATCCAGCATATCCACACAACCCTGTTTCGTAATCCAGAGAAATCCGAAGTTCCCACTTTTAGGTATTCATGAAAAATACATGTCGTCTCGTAGGCCCCTGCCACTAACCCTTTAAATACATAATTTTACATAGTAAAAATAGAATAATCGTGATTATAAATCAATTTTCAATAGATAACATTGATATTTCCTATCTATAGGGGATATAATATTTCTATCTAACATCATATTACCTATTGCTCGAAAATGTTTCATGAATGTTACCTGGATAACTCCGTATGGATATTACTGCTGAATATCCATAGAATGTAACAGGTTAGATGTAACGACTTTAGAATATATAACAGCATTTGTTTGATATCCATGAAATATTTTCTGCTACTTTTGGTAATTATTATGCCTTCTTTATCCCTCTCATGTTTTGACACGTCACGACATCCGCATGCACTGGCACGATCAAAGCGGTACCTACCGGTAAACCGTGTCCTCCCCAACCAGCCGTTTAACAATACAAAACTTTGGTGCGCATTTCTCTGTGTTGGGTGAGTGGTGTGTTGTTTGTGTAAGCAGAAGCTTAAAAATTAAGCATCGACAACATGGATCAGAATAATATTTTAATAAAATATCCATAGTAACGTTCATTATAAGAATTTTTTTAATTTATACAATTTTATCTTTTCAAAATTTCTTAATGTATTTCTCAGTTAATATTATTATCCATTTCGTTGCAAGCGACAATTTGGGTCATCATTTTGGTTTTTTTTTGTTCTTTTTCTGTTTTATACTTCAGATATAATAAGCATATTCATCACTTTACACATAATAACTAGCAGAAGGAAATAATCACAGAAGAATAACTTGATTAGGTGGTATGGATGATATTGGAGCTATGGGATCATAATTCCAAATATCCTTAATTAGTGTATCATTGGTTGCCACGAGTCTGGGCGTGAAATCATTTACAAGTTGGGAGATTGACTCTTGGGAATATATGGGCGGTATGGGCATCGGTCATTTGGCTTAATTTTAACAACTTATTGAACAATAATTTAACTGAGGTATCTTTTCCTGTTCGTGCACTTCATGGTTACCAGAAAAATTAAACGTAATTGAATACAAATTGGCGAATTCCCTTGTGCAACGTTCAGTCACAGAAAAAGCCCTTAGGATAGGACGCACAAACGCCACTTAACCGGACGTAATTTGTCTTTTTAATGTCGCATTGCTCATTGGAAAATTACGCCATCACATTGAAATATTCTAGTTTTTAAACACTTACCTGTGTCTCTAGTTTAAAAAGGAGATCGGATTGCTATGGTGGCTTGACTGAAGACTTCCATCTTGTTGGTCTGGTTTCATATCCCAGTGGTGGCAGTGATTTTTAGGGACTGCCCGATCCATGTCCAAGTGCTTTGTGGAGGGCACTTCAAAAACAGTTCTCCGTCCGTCGGATGGGACGTTAAGCGTGGTCTCCTTGGCGGCTTTCGCTAAGAGGAGGCATGGTTTCTCTCCTCCCTTCCTTCCCCACCCTTCCCTGTTGCCGCAAATGACCTCAGCCATCGGTCGCCTCCTCCAAATACCATGCCACCATCTAGAGGAAACTTCTGTCCCTGAGAAAAATTCTGAGGCAAAATTTTGCTTCTAAAATACAGGAAAATTTCCATCACTGGTACTTTATAATCATCAAAAATGCAAAAGTGACAGCAAAAAAAATGGAAAGTATTTATTATTTTACTTACTTATCTTCACCGTCCCAAAACAGCGCATTCAAGACCTCGAGACAGCGGGGGAATGTAGTGAACAACTGCGTAGGAACGCCAATGTCCTGGACAGGCGTAACCACGAATATTACATCAGAGGATTCTCAAGTCTACAGCTAGAATTGTTGTCGCTCCGAACGTATTAACATCAGATATCAAAATCGCCGCTCGAGGCGCTACCAGCCATCTGTATCCACTTATCACGAACACGTACGCAGCGGTAATACGAAACTGAGCCAATAAATCATATAAACCTCACATTTAACGCATGCGAGACAATTTCCAACTGAAAAAGACCACTTCCATTGCGGTTAATGGCGAAAGTCACTCTGAACGAGATACGGCTGCCTAGTTGGGCCAGCGAATAAAACGCGCGCGAAACGGAAACAGATATGGCGCTAAACCAGCATGTTCTTGGGCCTCCTTTCATGATGTCCTGTTGGGCGCAACGTACCGAGGCGGGATTCGAACCCGCGAACTTCACGATTAGTCTCGAATGGCGTCTAGCCTAGCGGATGTGTGATGCGTCTTCTTATGCTCTCGACTGTGTAAAGTCGTGAGTAGAGCAGAGACAGAGTAGGGAAGGGCTTGTGGCTATTAAAAGTGGGCGGGGAAGGAGTCAGTGGGTGGATAGGAGGAGGAGGAAGATTCTAGCCTTTTGAAGTATAGTGCGGGCGAAGATTGAAAAAGGGTCTGGGGAGTTTGAGTTAAGGTTGTGTGTGTCGGGTAAGGGGGATTAAGGGAAGTTTTATGCGACTGCCAAAGGGGTAATGGTGTAGAGGGGGAGGGTTTGGAGGAATGGGGGAATAGTATTGGGAAGAGATTGAGAAATAGCGGGGAAGAAGGGGTAGGATATGTGCGGCGGAAGATTCTCGAAGAGAAGTGGCGTTCAAGAGGCAGGGGGAGCATTGGAAATGTGGAAAAAAGGATGGCGATACCCCCATGAATTCATAACAACTTGGAGTAACATCAGAGCTAGAAAAAGTAAGTATTTTACCTCACATACATTCATTCGTATGCGATTCGACTTCTGGAAACTTCAGATTAAATGATTAATACGCCAATATCATCTAGAATATGCAAAGTTGTAGCATTAGTAGTTGAATTTCATTTTAAACAGTCGGAATTGGTGTAATTCGACTTCGTGCAACAAATAATATAGCACAGATATATTTATTCAGCTAAATTACAGCCAATTGATTTCATAATTGCTACTTTGACTGAGTCAATTGGTGAATATTTGATAGTTTTCTGTACTAAATTAGGCCAGGAATCGTTCAACGAGTTTCTTGAGAATGCGCTTTTGGCTTTTAAGAGTCTTACATCGATGGTTCTTTTTTTCACATTTCAACCAATGAAGTAAGACGAGAATAAAGTGAATCGGATTAATCGTTTACTGACTACTCCGCTGATTTAGGGATGCGGAAGGAATTACAAATATTTTTGTTACCATAAAATCATTTTCTATTTGTTTTATCTTGTGTAAGGACAATTTGAGCCTCAATAAATATCCTTTTTTATTATATCCTTTTTACTACAGTGGTGAAGGAGACATATTACTTTTATAGTAAACGACTCATTACCTTTGGTTATTACTGATGGCCTAACGTTCTTTTTTCTGCCTAAAGCTATGTATTGTGCCGTGAAAAGATTGTTTTTGGTTCGTTAGGACACTAAAAAACAACCTGATTTTTAGCAAGGTGCCTATTTATTCGGTAAGGTTATCATGACGTACAATATATTTAAAAATTTCGATTGTAGGTTTTTCTGGGTGAATTTGTTGCAAATAATTATTCTGCAGTTCTTCACCGGGTCAGGTTTTATAAGCGTCGACAACGCCAGTCAAGTATTGAAACGTTGGCTATGGATGACCCGATGAAAAAACTAGGAATAATTCCTGAATGCTTTTTTTTTCTTTTCCTACACCGACTTTACCAAGGTTGCTCATAGTTTTGTTTTGCACCATAGTTTTAAGCTGATGATAGCCCTTCAAACAGATAAAAAAATATTCGGTGTAAGTAAAAAATGGGATACTCATTGAAGGGTTGAGTGTAGCATTTTTGCGTTGGGATAAACATCAGTCAAATTTCGAGTGTTTTCAGAATCTCTGCTCCGCTCAGGGATGAGGTTAATCGCGAACTAAAATTCCTCTCACAAAGTTTGTTCAAGTATTTATTATCTGGCTCCGTTCACTCAACGGATAAAACCCCACGATAGTAATAGTAAACCGTGAAAGAGCTCTTCACTGAGGAAACGCTCCATCGTGGTCAATGAATTCCTGAATTATCCATGCGTTCTCACGCATCCGTCCAATTGTGCATCAGGTGCGCCTTGTGCTGTATTTTATATATACACCCATCGATGCTAATCACTCATTTCATAAGGATGCCATGCTTACCTGGTCGTTTTCCCGCAACCGGGCAGTGATTTTCAACTGAATCCCCAGTGCGTGGGATTTTGTATTGTGAAGAGGATTATCGGTTTTAGTTGAGGTACCAGTTAATCGTACCACAAAACGTAGCGAATGTTTTGGATATTTTTTTGCTGGTGATATTTTTCGTGACCTATATTCCAACTACTTTTGTTCCATCATCACAATTTATTGTTATAGCAATAAAAATTTATAACACTATTTCATTGATTCACACAATGCATAACATACAATAAGCATCAGCTGTAATAGGGTAGTTTTCTTTCATCAAAGAAAACGAAAGGCATTGATTGCGATTCGTTACCCACTATTAGTGTATTCATAATACACAAATTATTTGGTTTTAGAAATCCCAGTTTAGACGAATGGCAATGGTCAATTTTAGGTAGTATAGGGGTAGATAAGATTTTTACACCGTCTGAGATTACCAATGCATGCATGAGGCACAGAGCTCAGGGAAACATTTTTTAATAATTACCTATTAAAACTGCCTTTGGTCGAAAAGTTTCCTTCGTTTGATAAGGTATTAGTAATCCTTATTTAAGCCAAGCGCTACCTGCTAGCAGGGTACTCTGCTACCTGCTAGCATCCTGCGTCGTATCAGCGCTCAGAGCTTCGCCCCAAGGTCACCTCACACAGTGACAGCGGGAACCAGAATGACGTCACCCGGAGTTTTCCCAGCATTCATACTTAGCCGTCTCGTTTTTGCGCGCTTGAAAATTTTCACTTTTCATTTAATCGCAAAAAATAGTTATCGTCACTTAAAAATCTAAAAGCGTGAAATGCTTACTCCAGGAGTAATAATAATCTTTCGATTTAGGCAATAAATAAATAACAGGAAACCACCCTATTGAATGAAATTAGACTCCCCAAAAGAGCGGTCTCTTGGTGAGGCTCCCATCCGATATATGTGGCAGAAACAGACAAACAAAAATATCTTATCTTTCAAAGCAAGTTTATGCTTTTGATAAATTTGCTTCTTGACTTATTCACGAATGAAAACTTAGCAATTTTATGCAAAAACATGTTTTCACATGACTTTCCACGAATGACTAAAAGCACTACTCCTATAAAAAGATATATACAATGAAAACTAGCTTATATAATAAAAAGAGAGCCTTTTTAAAGAGGAGATCAAAGTGGAATACAATGCGAGATTTGGCTGGTGAAAGGGAATTTTTTAGGCGAACGATTGAATCGATGGATAAGTTGTTATATATCGGAAATAGAATTGATATCACGGGTGTGATGACCTCAAAGTTTTTTTGTGCTTGAATAGAAAATTTTCAATCGTGTGTTACTTTGAGAAAAATTACACCTCCGAGGTAGAAGCGTCAATCAATGCCACTAATACTTGTTGACTTGGTGGTTCATGGTGTGCACAATATCATGTCGATTGGTTTATTTTCAATGAAATTCGGAGGTTACGGCTGGTTTTCAGCTTCAACGATTGGAGTATTAGGGCCCCCAGTTGAGACAGCATTAGTGAAAGCGTGTATTACGGCGGAATTTTCGCTGTCGACTCCGGTTCTCACATATACCTATCGAATGCTCTCTTTGCAGGTGGTGAGGAAGGGAAGGCCGCCCTTTGATGAACACCGTTTGAATGCTGGACCTCATCCTGGCTTTGCTCAGACGGATGGAGAAAGGTGGAGGGGTCCTTGAGGTGAGTCAAAGGAATGTGATAAGTAAGGGCGAAGTGAAATGGGTGAAAGTCTTTCTTTCTGGACGAGAGGGAGATTGTGTGCGGATGTAAGCTGATCAAAGAGGACCAAAGGTCGCTAGGGTTTGAACGTTTCAAAGGAACGAATCATTGCGCGAGCGAAAAGAAATATTCTCCTTCCTCTAAAGCGAATCCGTTGGCGTGGAGTAAAATCCAGAATTTGCATTTAACGAGCCCTGGAAAATTCATTTAACACGCCCGTATCTATACTATTTGTGGAAATAACGAGTGACATTAAATGATAAACTATCGTTTATGTGATCAAGGGCTGATTATTTCTTAAACATATATGAATCAGCTAATCCTGACTGATTGATTCTCTCACTAATCAACGCACGTACAAAACTACTCAAGATACAGTTACGAAATTTTGAGAATATATTTATTGTGTCATGTATAAAGGTACTAACAAAGGGTTTTTGCGATAAAAATGTTTTGGGGTATTGTTGATCCCATTAATGTTAACTTTTTTAATTCCGTGTAGACCTTTTTTCTTTTATGTTTTTAAATTACTTATACTCGAAGTATTGAATAAAAATTTGTATCGTTGGTCGAGGGATGCAATGCCGTAGTCAATTATTGTATTCACTTTTCCATACGAATAATTTTCTTCTGATTATTGTATTTTTTGATCCAAATTTATGTATTTTTCTTCCATTTCAACTATTATAGAATCTTGATTTGCAACCAGGCGTACGCATGCATTAAAAATATATAGAACATCGAAACTGATGTCCTCTAAAAACAGAGTTCTCTGGATGGCACCATAAACACTACTCCCATGTTATTATCTAACAATCTAGAGAACTCTGCTTTTACCTACACCTACTGTAACGGTAGTCCACTGATATAATGATTTGAAACTAAATTTCACCCCTCAAAGCACGTTGAATTTCAACGAGGGGTAGGTACCTCTAACTAGTTTTACAGCATATTAGGCAATCTTTGGAAAAGGAATGGCATCAGTATTTTATTACGCACAATCAAACTAGTTTGTTTGGCTGAGTGTTCTTACTGCGTGTCGTTCGTATACGGGAAAACTCAGCTGCTGTGTACGGTTTACGGTTTACAGGGTACAAGACATTTCTCGAGAAAGTAAGTAAGGTTTTAAATTCTGGGCAACCAAGTTAAAATATTTGGAAGCAGCTGCAGTAGTAATAACATAATTCTCTCTAACAACTAAGGAATATTGTATTTTCTGAAATTAGTATAAGAAATTCCCGAATTTTTATTTTTGAGGCAGCTGAGGCTAATTAGTTGTTACATGAATTATATTTCATTTAGGGTTAAGTTACATGATAAAAAAAGCCTTATCAACGTTTCGCTTTACCGTATGAGCCATATGGATGGGAAAAATAGATAAAAATAGGTAAATAGAAACCAAATGCCAATTATTATGCGTCAAAAAAGAACCTTGAAAATGAACAGTTTTGTGGTCAGATTGCTGGGTAGGGATGATGTTGGTCAAGTTATATTATTCCCTTAGGAAAATATAAGAAGGGAGACTCCATTGAGGGCAAACACTTGTATAATTCGTAAACCATAATACTGACAAAGACCGAAATTTCGTAGGCCGTGTTTGCCATTGAAGGCATTTAGAATTTATTCCGTTTTAAGCTGTTAGCATTTGGAAAAGCATCTAATATTTTGACTCGTTCCATTTGGTGATCGGATAGAACGGGTCTGGGAAGTGAGAGAAATGGCAGCCCATCACTGTAGGCTTTCCTGTAGGCAGTGGCGCCGACTCCATGGGGCCTGATGGGGCCCGAGCCCCCTCAAAAATTCGTCATGGCTGTGAGGAAAAAAGTGTCAGGCTTGTCGATTTTCCCCGGAGTGTCCAGATATCGAGATTCAGGTTATCAGGGTTCTAATGTTGATCATATGACTCTTCTAAAATGCTTAAAAAACTTAAAAATCACTACTTATAAAATTTCCCGGGGCAAGATCCTCGGTTTGGGCCCCCCCATTATTTTTTGTAAGTCGGCATCCCTGCCTGCATAGATAGAAGGGCACGGAGGCGTGACATTAAAGACGTATTATCTAGAGAAAGATCGAATCCTTGAATAAGTTACTATTGGTGCTAAAGACCTGAAAGAACGGGTCTCGGAAGTGAGCGAGACTGCTGCTATTCGGTCAATACTAGCGTGTGTCGGCTGTTTTCCTGTTAATGGATGATCAAAGTGGACGGAGGCGTGATGTTGGCCATGTAATGAGTGTTGAATGGGAGCGATGTGAAGGGTGAGTGATGAGGATGCGAGTTGGATGCTGTGGGTGGAGGACGGACAGGTGGGCGGAAGGAGATCTTCGGATTTGGGAAGTGGGCGGTCCAACGCACGCTCAAACCGAATGGCCAAGCTGCGTCTCTGCGGGAATCGACGCGTAATACACGAGGGAAATCCACAAAAAGCTAAAGTGAATAATATTTCCTTTGATAAGAACAGGTGGAAGGGAAGATGAGCAAGGGACGGCCCCGTATGAGTTGGATAGGACGGATTACTAAGGATTTAAAAGAAAAGATATACAGGGTGCGTCCGAAAATAATGCAATTTAATTGCCTGCGCCGCTCCTATTGGTCGGCTTAGGATCAAGCCACTTGAAGTTGGGGAATTTAACACTAAGATTTACCACGAAACCAATTTCAATGCTCTCTTCAGAGCTGTTGAAGCGGCAGGATGTCAGAAAATGCAAACATCTGTGCGCTGACCGTGTCACGAAAAATCAAAAAATTGACAATTGAGCAAAGTGAAAGTTTTGTGCCAAACTGAAGAAATCTCTTGAGGTGACAAGCAAAATGTTTCGTGTGGCTTAAGGGGACTCTACTCGGTCCAACTCATAAGTTTTGAGATGTTTAAAGTCCTTATCAAGGGCTGGGAGGAGGTAATTCCCCAAAATGGCAGAAATGAGCAAATAAAAAGTGAAATTAGTGGTCATTGATACCTGCATTTCTTCTGGGTTTTGAAGGAGATGTCTTTTATCATCCTCAGGACACTTTTTCGGGGTCTTTCCAGAACGTACTTGTAATAGGTCGCATTAACTGTCTGTCCTTGAGAAAAATTTCCTCACAGACCACTCTTAAGCTGTATAAAAAGGCAATGAGCACTGATGTTAGAACGTAAGTTTCCGCGGCGATGGTCTGATCTCTGCATTTATTCAGGATGTTTTTCCGCGTCAGCTTGTTTATAGGCCTTCAAGGGACCTGAAGACGCTTGCAGGATAGCCAGCGAAACTGTCGTATATAAACTGAATTAATGCAGAGATCAGGCCATCGCCGCGGAAACCTACGTTCTAACATGAGTGCTCATTGCCTTTTTATACAGCTAAAGAGTGGTCTGTGAGGAAATTTTTATCAAGGACAGACAGTTACTGCAACCTATTACAAGTACGCTATGGAAAGACCCCGAAAAGGAGTAGGCAGGACGAGAAAAGACATCTCCGCAATCAGGCAAATCCCTCTCGACAAAGGGCCTTGCCAAAACGCTCTAAGAGTCAGCGAGTTCCTGGAAAAACACGAGGTTCAAAAGCTGCCCCAACCCAACTATAGTCCTGGACTCGCACTAGCATGCTTCTTTCTGTTACCGCAGGTTAATGCAGTCCTGAAATGAACCCATTTTTTGTCCTTAGAAGAGACACGAGGAGTCTTGACGAGGACCTTGCGAGAGGTCCCCGAAAAAGCCTTTCTTGGTGCATGCTAGCAATGAGTTTCTCGCCTATGAAAGATGTCCAAAATATTGGTCAATAATTTCTTTGGCCATGTCTGTATCCCCATATGAAAATCAGTATCATGGTGTGGATGGAGGCATTGCGAAGCGGATGAAGAAGTCGAGGGAAGGGAAAGTAGGTTGGGAGGCCAGGGGGCGCCGCGGGGGAAGAGCGAGTGGGACAGTAAGGGATGCAGAGAAAGAGGGAGACAGAGAGAGAGAGAGCCCGAGGGAGGGAAGACGTGAAGGTTTTGAAGGACACGCCTCGCCTTGGGGTCAGAGGCGAGGGAGGAGGAAGTGATACGGTCAGCCTTTGCAAGGGAAGAGAGAGAGAGAGAGTGAAAGGCGATACTTGGAAAAAGCGAGGCGTTGGAGAGGCACGGAAGCCATACGGAAAAGGAATTCTAACCCTGGACCTTCTTCTCCTATGCTGGAATGAATTTATTTATATATTTCCTCATCCGTTTTCTCTGCGAGTGGATTTCGTCTCCGGCGAATCAATCCTAACCTCGTCGTGGTGTAACGCTACAAAGCCTTCTTGAGCATGCTCTTCCGGGTTCCGTTGAAGGAGGATTTGGACCTGAATTTATTTTATAGCAACCGACGCGCACTTTTTGCGGCTACAGCTGTATTCTTTCTGTGAATTTAACGGCTAATTTCTATGTCTGCACGACCTTTGGACTGCGTATGTATCTTTATCAGACTCCGAGATAGGTACTGCATTTATTTCTTTGAAATAAGGTGCTTCTTCGAACCTTGGTGCCTGCCCTATCCATTTGTATAGCGTTTATTTTGTACAGGGCTTACGATTGTGAGCTACAAAGAGACACTGATTGAAATTAAATAACCATAAGAATGCTAATAGTAAATGCTTTCTGATTACTAGTGGAAGATACTTTATGTGGGAAAGGTTCCACCACATTATTCTTGAAACAACTGCTTTTTACTTTTTGATCGATGTATACCAATTCAGTTTTATATCCTTCCCCATCAAGTGATTTACTCCTAAGACTACATTTGATTTATCGGGCCCACAGTTTCAATCACGTTGCCTTTGCGAAATTGATAGCGTAAACAGCATTCGAGGTTAATTAACCATATTCGCTTTTTATTTCATCAATTTTTGGGTAAGTTTCGCTAATTTTAAATTTTATGATGGGCCGAAAAATTCTGTTTGCTAATATTATTGTTTTGAATTTTATTAATAGGTTGTTGTGGTGATGCGTTCTTTCCGTGGATTCCGCTGGCCACTCGATAATTAACCAATATTTGTACCCCTATTTGGGGGCAGAGATGGAGGCTTTGCCTGATCACGAGGGGTCGTGGGTTCGAATCTTTGGACACGGGAGGAAAGGGGTTCCTCATCCGTTAACTTGCGCCACGCTGTCATTTAACAAATGTCTAGTTTCTGCTCCGACCGCGTGTCGTTGTCCTGTGTGCGGCGAACGAGCACATTTCTGATTAAGGCTAGGATTACTGCTGCATGCCTGGTGTGGAGTCACTCCATAAGGTTTCTTGATTGGATAATTACACCACTTTTTTTAAACTAAGCGACCCTGGTTTCAATGGATACTAATTATCATCAAGCATAAATTATTATCTATTTTAATACTAATGCATAGCTTAAATAAAATAAAATGATATTAAATAAAGAATTAATAATAATTTTTAATAAATAGATAATAATTTACACTTGATGATTATTCATCGCAATCCAGATCGCTTAAATAAAAAAAAGAATTGAGATAAGTAATAGTTATCCATAGAACGTGGAAATGTGGAAAACCACACTGTGGAAAATGAGTTAGTGAATTTTGAATCACGCCTGTGACACACCCTTGCGGTGGCTTTGTCGGTTCCTCGAATATGTAGGTGTTAAAATATCTTTCGCCGGCACCCCTGACTGCGATAGAAATAATATTATTTTCTGATTAGGGGCGTACTAATAACGTTTTAATTCAAGACGAAGCAACAATAAACACTGTATGTAGTGTCTGATCGATTAATGTTAAGGCAGTAACGGATACAGAAAGCACTCAAGGGGGGTGAGCGCAAAAGATATTTTGAGCTACCTATACTTTTATCGCAATGAAAAATTGTTTGTAATAGTTACAATTGTTAATAATGTAAAAGTTACATGCAAAGTGTAATATAGTTTTAATTAAACTGATTATACGCATATACAAGATAATGCTATGATATAAACAAGTTACAATTGTGGCTCTGCAATGTTCGGCAATGCGGTCAGCCCCGCGAGGGGCGGGGAGCGCGGGCCCTCTGCACCCCCTTTTGTATCCGCCACTATGTTAAGGCTGTTCCATGCCCCCGTAAAAAGCTGCTTTTGCAGGCTGTGTTGACGCGGCCAAATGCGAATTTGCTATTACCTTCATAGTGTTCATTTTTCATGTACCCATCGTTAAAAAACAAATGCATAAACGAGGAGAGTGGAACGATTCTCTCGTTTAAATGTTGGTAATTTCGTAATGTTAATAGTAATCAGGGTAGAGGCGACGAAAAATGGATCCGATTTTCTCCCCCTACTCCTGCGACGTAGAAAGCAAGCACAAAAGAAATGTTTCCGTCACCTCAAATTTACATCCTTCTTCTATGCAACGAAACAAACTTCGAAATTATACATTATATAATAACCCCGCTGAGCCCTTCGTCCCGGAGCAAGATTTTCGTCAATTTCAAGCGTGATTATTCTTGTAGCATCTTACCCTGCTGGCGCTGTTCTCGTGGGAAGACTCCCCCTCCTGACTCCCTCTCTCACACACACACACGCTCTGGCGGAATGCTTTCCCACACACTCCAGGACTTCTTCTATCGGACCAAGGTCGTTTTTTTCACCTTCATCTTTTGTATCTTGCTATGTCCTAGGAACAGTGAGGTCAAAATGCAGGCCTGGAAATATCTTGAGGCGTTTCATGTTCATTTGCATTGTCTTTTTTGGTTTGGGTGCGGAAACCGAATCTGACAATGAGACTTATAATTTACTATTTCTTGCCAAAATATGGCATGAATGGCTTAGCATTTTAATTTTTAGTTCATTTGTTTCATACTCGGAAGTCTTCTTCTGTTCGCATGGAAATTTTTTGTTAAGTTACATGTACAAAATTTCCTGTTTCTTCCTGTTAGATAGCAAAAGTTCCATATCAGTCATCACTAACGAATTGTTGTTTCTTTTCGTTGCAGCCACAAGCCCACTAAGAATACGAAGGATTCGTTTTTTTTACTTTTAATAATTGTCCGTCATTGATGCCCAGGACTGATTTCGAAAATGGCTCTCATTTACATCCATCAACTCAAAAGTTTTGCCAATCGCATTTTGAAAAAATCTGAAGCATGGCAGCTAAAAAATTGCTGCAAACATATTTTCTCATAATCATCTCTTAAATTGTTGGAGCATAAAAAATGACTCATGATTCATAATCACCGCAGTGGTTCGTATTTTCAAGTGTCAATAAGAGTGGTAGTTGCGAGACTTCCTTATGATCATATTTTCTTTATGAAATTCCATATTCATAAAATTTTCCATTCTAATGGTTTTGGTAAATGATCATAATGAATCCCGTAGATAATTACAAAAGTTGGACGTCACTTTTCAGCTTGAACCATGTTATTTTCATAGTATTATAATACTGTCATAAATACATTTGAAATATCAGGTGCCCATTCATAAAATTAATCCGATATTTTACATTATAATGGCGGAAGCCTTTTACTTTTTTAACAAGTTTCAATTTCAGTGCTAGCTTGGGATGGACTTGTTATAAAAAATGGCATGCGAAATTGACTTACATTTCTAATAAACTCGGAAGGAACCTATAACAAAAAACACCTCATTTGTAACTCGAAATTCCACGCAGAATGAGGGGCACAAGCCATATGATACGAATTATGTGTTTGCCATAGGAATTTTGCAGTTGGAAAAATTTCTACGGCATTTAGGCTTTCAATTTTCGGCAATTGCCCTCAGTAGAGAATTGCCGCACGCCTCCTCTCATTGTCAGTATATTATTCCGACCAAGCGGCATGTATGTCGATCGATGACTGTAGAAGATTCTCCACTCTGACAAGCTATAAAGAAACCGAGAACAATTTTACTTCGCTAGTAAAACTTGTGCCAGTACTTCGCCTAACAGTCGTGAACTCTAGCAATCAAAAGACGGAAAATAATTGCTGTTTAAATTGAAAATAAGGCGTTAACTTACGAGAAATTTGCATCTCCGTTCATAGCCTTCCTTGCACACCACTATTTATTTTGAGGAGCATCGTCGGATTGGTGGGAAAAGACTCGAGGAAGGTAGCACGAGGTAAAGAAAATCTCTCTCCACAGCACAGACCTTCTCTCTTCCCCCTGAAATACGACACCGCTTCTTATCGGCATGTTTACTTTTTTCGACTGACTCGCCTTCTCTTCTGTCTGTCACCGCTCAGTCCCCGTTCCACCCATTTCGGCTTCCAACCAGCTGCAGCGGCCACCTTCGAAACTAATTACTTTAATTATTTAATTTATCTTGATTACCGTTGAGTCAAAAATTTTGAACGTGTATCGAGCCCTCTTTAGGCCATATGCATTTAATTGCATCAATCTCTGGTTATTAATATTCACATATTTGCCTTCTGTTCTAAATTATATCCATCCATGTAGATCTTTTTAGTATTCACATTTTCCGACGAAATTATCTCATTTGATTGTTGCTTCATATGATGAACATGTTTTATTTTGAGAATACATTATCTATGGTGGCGGTTAAATGAAAATTTCTGTGGACAAATGAAGTTAAAAATTTAATTAAAATGTTCAGAAAATTCCACAAAGTATCGCCGAAAATCAACAACAATCTATTTACATGTACATATTTTGTTCTCATTATTTTAGTCACCCAATTTTTACGAGACTGACCTCTGCGTGAAATGTAATTGACAATTAGTGTGATTGACATTGCGTTACTTGGAAGAGGCTAATTATTCATTTCTATGAATCGAGATGTGGGTATTTTAGCGTACTTTTTATCCATTTTACGAAGCAATCTAATTGGATATAATTAAAGCAGTGGATTCCGACTCTTACTTCCCCGATAGAGCGACGCTCCGTCCTTCCTTATAGGTACCTGCGCCCAGTTCCCTCGTTTCCTCATTCCCCCTCTTGGACCCCTCCCTCCCCCCCCCCCCGAGTTTAATCACTGCCGACGTGTTTACTGCGTGTAGATTGAGGTGTGAGAGTGGATGGTGTCTCTTCGTGTGGGGACGAACTCGCCTTTGAAGATTGTTGAAATTGAATTGAAAATTGTCTTCATTGTTCTGGGACTATAGAAAAAAACTCTCTCTCTCTATTCTTCGGTACCCCCACATTTCAAATGATTCCACTGTTGACTTCTCTGCTGCTGCCAACGTCCAAGCCTCGCTCTCATAGAGGAACATACTCCATATGTAGCATATCGATGGCGAAGTTCTAACAACACGTATCTCAAAAATAGCAAATTTTCAGGGGAGCAAAGGAAACGATTTATATTTTTAATTGTAAACTGAAATTAAAAACCAAAAATTGATAAAACTGGAAAAGAAGCATACGTTTGCAAACAAAGAGTTGTTTTTTGCTTGAATAATATTTTTTAAATGTCATTACTCTTTGTTTAAGATACTATTCTCAAACCGGCCAAATTTTGAGATACGTGTTGTTAGAACTTAGCCATCGATATGATGAATTATTTCCTCACTTCCATACTCATATTTTCACCTGTAAGTAGATTCTTCTTTTATTAGAAAGCTCTCTTCGCTTATGCCATTCCACTGACTATTTAACCCTCATATGGATTTACAAAATTAGTTACGTCGTTGGATTCTCGGCGCCGCAGCGGCGCCGCGTCATTTTTTGCTATTATCTTTCAAAGTTAGCCAGAATTTACAAGTTTTCCGATTGATAATGGTAAATACATCTATTATCTTTATTTCTTACCGTGTTTTGCTAGATTTAAACCCTTATTGTAGAAGTTATAACAAAAAATCTTGAACGCTGCATTCTTTTCCATTTCTTGCCGTAATGCTCTTTATTTCAGTTCCCTTTGTTTGTTATTTTTGAATGAAAGTTTTAATTTCATGTGTTATTGTTGTTTGAAATATTTTTCTGATATGCAGAGCTCGACAAACTCCGCTTTTTAATGTTTATATTGTTTATAATTTTATGTATCTAAATACTAAAAATGATGACCGAATAAAATTCGTTTATGCCTATATTACATAATTTTGCTTCACTACGTCCACCCATTTGTTATATATTTGCAGTGTATATAGAAGGATAAGTTATTAAACGTTAATAATGGAACAGATGTAGGTTAAGTGAGAATAGACGAGTGTTACTTTCGTGATTTTTACTAGATTCTGGCGATCAAGACAAATCTTACGAATATTCTGGGAGCTTATGTCCTGCATTAAAAAATCAAGTCTTATGGGTTTTGAAATATAAATAATATGGGATGACAAGCGACGTGTCAAAGAACCCTACGCTTCTTTGGAGTTGAAGCTAGAAGAGTCGGTACTCTTTTCCTACCACGGAGCCCTATTCCCCCACTGGGGACGTGTAGCCCAAGGAAAAGGTTTCCTTAGATATGGACGGGTAAATGTTTTGCGTGGGAGTGCATCAGATTAGGTTTTACTCCTGGATTGGTGGGAAATCCAAAAAAAATAAATTCTTAGAAGTATGTGTTATTGGTGGTAGGGGAGAAGGAGCAGCTGCCTTTTTTTCGTCCAGCTCTGCGTGAGAAACCGATGAAAGAATGCTTTGGGGTGACAAAAATACCCTCACTTTGGAAGGACTTCCCTTACATTTTCTTTCCGTTTTCTTTCTTAGCGTTTCACTGACCCAAACATTGAGACTGTCCATACCTTCCCACTAAGCTCCCTTATTCGTCATTCACCACCTTCTTCCCCCCACCCACAGAACTTGATTGAACTTCTCTCCACCCTAATGACCCACCGAGCTAGACCTTCTCGGAATGAAGGGAGGGCCACCGCGGGGCGTTTTGACAAGGCTTTTGTTCCCTGTCCCTCATGCAGCGATGGAAGGAAGAAGAAAAAGCATGCTTTTGTATCTAATTGCCTCCTTGCACTCCCAACCTTTTCCGCAATAAGGATTTTCTACTCCTACCTGTCCTAACGATCTGGGTATTCCCCGATCCTTGGCAGTCGACACACTACCACCACTTCACCTCAAAACAACCTCTTGGCATTCCTTCTCCTTTCTCCTCCTCACTCACCCCTTTACGTTAGTAACACCCCCAATGCATAAAACATCTGTGCATTTCAGTACACAAAGAAACGAGAAATATGTTCACAAATTTTCACCTCACGGTAAATTGTCTTTTCACCTATTCATAATGAAACGATTTTTACCATGTGAAGTCTAAACTCATCGTCAGGAAAGAGAAATTATTTTCTATCACACAATTAGTTGGGTAGTTATCTGGATTTCACCCCAATGGTAAACTGTCACGTCATCAGTAACTGTATTAACGCTTGCAATTTTGTATAGACTATCTTAGACGCAAAGGGATTTTTTTTCGAATGAAAGGTACAAGACATATAACAATAACTGTGCGATGTGTTCTTCACGGTAGTCGGTGAAATTTCTGAATCTCCTGGCAAGTTACAGTTACTCATTCAGCGAGAAATATTCACACAACGGTGAGGAAGCATTATTCTACGAATTCGGATAATGCATTGTGTTAAATTTTTCTTAGAATTGCGGCTTGGAGTAATTCTAAACAGAGTCACCCTAGGATGTACCCAAAGGCGACTATCACCACGGCGCGGCAGGTACGTGGGCGCGGAGCGGAGAAGGTGCCCAAGCAAAACTAAGTCGGAAGCCACGGAAAAAACAAGGAAAACTTGGCTAGCCATGAGTTTCTATGAATAATTCTTGCGAAAAGATGAAGTTTTGTCAATGAACATTACAACGAAGCAAACATAATGATTCTTAGCTAAAAGAGGAAGCACAATTGGTATTGTAATATTTTCCTTTTGTTAAACAATTTCACTTGGTTTATAAGTTAAAAAAATAAATAATAGGATTATAAATGTATTATTGCATTTCATATCAAACATAATTGCTTTGACATTAGCGTTGAGAGTGCAGACCCTGACGTAGCGACGAGGAAATTCTCGGCCCAAGCAAAACTAAGTCGGAGGCCCATGAAAAAACAACTTTGACTAGCCATGAGTTTTTATGAATAATTCTCGTAAAAAGATGAAGTTTTGTCAATGAACATCATAACGAGGCAAATAGATTGATTCTTAGCTAAAATAGAAAGCAAAATTGGTATGGTAATATTTTCCTTTTGTTTAACAATTTTATTTTGTTTATAATGTTTAGAAATATAAATAATATGATTATAAATATATTATAGCATTACATACGAAGCATAATTGCTTTGACATTAACATTGAGAGTGCAGTCAACGACGTAGCGACGAGGAAATACTGAGCGCCGCAGCGGCGCCGAAAATCCAACGACGTAACTTTTTCCATTAGAGGCCAATAAAATGTAAACTACAGACACTACGCTAACAAAATTTTATATTTAGACGCAAAAAGCAGAAAAAATAGACTACTGAAAATTTCAAAATGATTCATTGGAATGGAAAATTTTTACACCACTTTTAAAACCACGAGCGCCGCTAAGGCGCAGCGAATCCATATGAGGGTTAATTCTTGCTTCTTCCATCGTTGATAGTTCGGCTTCCTAGGTAACGACGCTATTACACCTTTTTATGCTTTTATTTTCCTAGTTTAATATTTGTCCAAGCCTCTTCTCTTTTGCGCACTATAATATCTTACAATTAATCTTCTTTTAGTTGATTTTCAGCCAATATCTGGCCATTGCTATTTCCCTATCGGTCAAGCTTTTCTTCAAATCATTCTCTGCCTCGCCTACGACTGCTATATTGTCAGCAAATATCAGCATATTAATTCTTTCTCAGAGAATATTAACATCCAAAGCATTTTCCTTGATTTCATTGACGACTTTCTAGATAGAAGCGTTAAAATTTTCGAGAGGCAGTGCACCACCTTGTCACATTCCTTTTCCTATTTTTTCTTCTGCACTGTTGGGTTCACATCTTATCACAGCCACTTTGTTTTTATACAGACTGTGCACCATTCTACAATTATTGTAGATCACTCCAATTTCTTCCATAATTCAAAGAAATGGAATTCTATTCCTCCTCATCAAATGCCTTTCACTACTATCATTTCTGCTGTACAAACCTAGAATAATTCGAGAAGAGGCCGTATATTTAGAGCGAGTAATGGCTACGTCACTCAGTAGAAATGACAGGAGACGTCCGGTCTAGTGGGAAGGATGCGGCCTCCTCATAAGGAGGAGTTGTGTTGGAAGGTGGGGGACAGGCGCCCAGAGGGATGTTGGATTAGGGATTAAGGATATGCGCCCGGTTGAGATAAGGAGTTTTAGGGACACCCTTTGTGGAGTGAGGGCCGTGTTCCAGGGAAGTGTTCGCTCGTGGGATGAAATGAAGGGGGTGCTTGATGTAGGTTCTCATGTGGACAGACGGACAGCTGGACCTTCACTCCTCCTTACACGCCAAATCTCTCTTCCTTACAAGCTTATGGTAATTAGAGGCGCTAGAATGGGGCTCTCTCGTCCAAGTTCTCTTACTCTTCTTGAAGATCAAGTGGTTCAGGGACCAGCGAAGACTAGGGTCCACGAGTGGCCGGAGTTATAATCACTTCCGTTCTCTACCTCATCCGGTTTTGATTATGCTTTTTTACCTGGGGTGCAAGTTATCCCTCATCATTACCGTTAATTTCACAAGAATCGAAAATTGATTGAGAAAATGCTTTGTCAATGTTAAGTCGATAATATAGGTACCCATAGGTCGCTGCTAGATATTTGTGAAAACACTCGTGTGGGCAGAGGAACTCCGTGGTGCAGAAGCTTGTACTATCGGAAAAAATGATCAGGAAAGAATGTAGGCCTTCGAGACCTGGTGCTGGAGGAGTATACTGAGGGTAAAATGGACGAACAGAGTGAGAAATGAGAAGGTATTTCGAATAATAGGAGAAGAAAGGACACTACTGATCACTGTACGGCGTACAGTGTACGCCAATGAGGAACGCGGTAGATTGGCCTCGTTAATGAGTCAAAGCAGTTACATGGCAAGAGAAAACTTATGGAAAAGTTCCAGGTATACAGTTTTTCAGGAAACATAACCACAGATACACTTATATTGCATATTCAACAAATTTTTAATGGCCTGACTCAGGCTTCGACACTGTGCACCATGACATTCTCATAGGAGATAGTGTACGACATATTGAGTCAAAACAAGAGTCAGACCAGTGGCGTACTTATAGGGGGGGGGAATGAGGGGGATAGATTCCCCCCCCCCCCAGAAGCCTCAGAGAAGCAAAAAAAAATATTTAAACATTAAAGATATTGTCTGATTTTGACTTATTTTAACTGCATCTGTTTCAAGTTAAATTTTAAGTGACAAAATGATGTAAAATGTATTTCAGGCGTGTGATTTTCCAAAATTTTCATGCCTGGGGGAAGGGGTGTCGCCACCTCAGGCCATCCCATCCCCCCAAAAGCATATTCCTAGTTACGCCCCTGAGTCAGACCATGAATAAATTTGTGGGAAATATAAGTGTATCTGTGATTACGTTTTCTGTTACGCAGTTCCACCCAATATCGCCATCCACCCTTAAGTTGTTTACAGTTTTTCATTTTAATATGAAGCAATTTCATCAAGTCACGCCGCAAACTATTCATCTAATCCTTCCTCTCCATGGAGTTTGCGTTGATCTTCGGATCCTAAATGTAGAAATGTTATCGCATCGATAGTGTTCTAGCCGTGAGGAGAACTCCATCACTAGGAAAGTACGTGCAATGATTGGTTCTCCATATTCAATTATAATTATCATACTTCATTTGTGCATCTATGCTTAAATGCAATGGTGCACGATTGTTGGTAAGCCCTCTCACGCAATTTGTTTTCGGGGATATGAGAAGAAAGGATAGTGTTTTTCAGTATTGGCAAACGCTGTTTAACTTTGACAATTTAGTTACTATTCCTATTGATGAGACATTTTAGTCGTTCGATGTTACTTTTCAGTTTTTTTGCGTATTCACGAGTTAATGTATCGTTTTAGTGAGGTTAGATAAAGAACCGACCCCATTAATATATGTAGGTGATGCACCGTTTTTGGGATATTTTTGTGAGTCAAAGAATTTATATTTTCATAAATAAATTATCTTTTTGCTGCTTTTTGACAAAGCAAAATTTCAATGATAAGTATTCTCATTACTTACCGTACATCTTGACCACCAGAAATAACTTTTTGTTCAGAGGCACATTCAAAAATGTGTCAAGCCAATGTTCATTAGCCGTCAGGGGGACATTAATCAGCATGACTGCCTTACTTGTACCTATGTTATTTACAAAGATATGAACTGCGGTATGTCTTTTTTAAATGGCACCCTAGACGTGGACGCGGTTGTGGTCCCGGGCACAAAGTGACTGTTGCGTTATGCTTTGACTTGATTGTCATTTGTTTACTGATAACTCCAGTAAGTGGACGAGTTTCTTATGTTTTCACAACGTTGTGTTTATGTTAATGGTCCACTGTGCTACATTTTTGAATAGGTCTTTAGGAGAGGAAATGAATTTCCAAATAAAAAATATAGGGTGCCATTTAAAGAAGACATACTGCTTTGAAAATAAGAAAGCTACAAGGAAGGAATCATGCTGAATAATGTCCCCCTGACAGCTATTGAACATATGCTTGACACATTTTTGAATTTACATCTGGACAAAAAGTTATTTCGGGTGGTCAAAACAAATGGGACACACCCTGTATATTGCAAATATTTACCAATACTTATACCAAGATTATCCGTAATAGAAAGATAGGTTTGGTAATCCATTATCATCTTTATTTTTGTGTAAATTACTGTGAAATCATAATTTTTACAAATCGAAAATTATGGAGTGCATGAGAACATGTAGTTTGTTCAAACCACATGTGATAACGGGGTGGTGAGGCAGCATGAAACACCTTGCTGTCGCAAAAGATAGTGCGCGCACTCGGGTTAGCTTTGAAAGTGGAGTTTCGCCCTCCTCTCAAGCGCAACTCCTCTTAATTTTCTTCTTTGCTTAGGGGACATTTAATAGTAATCATTCATCTCAAGGAGAGTTACTTGTTCTTGTAGGTATACCGATGTACTATTATACTTGTGGATTAAAGTTTGATGTTTCTTTGTTGTAGAGAATCGGTTAAGTTTTTACCTATGCATAGCAAAAGTATCTTAGGGTTGTTGATCGATTATCATGGTGTTTCTTCTTTTACGTCAAGCGCTGTGCCGTTCAAATATTCAACGATTTAAAAGAATCCCATGAAATAAATGCGTGGGCAAAATGCAGTTAAAAGATATTACTTTTATATTTCACTAAAACTGAAATGACGAACGTCATATATCATTGTGATCACTGTAAAAAATAACCGCAAGCCCATGGTTTTGCATAGCAAATGGCATTTGAAGTTCGATTCAATCACATACAGACAAAATTTCATTCTTTTTTGAAATCCAGAGATGCTTGAAGATAAAGAAAGATGTATTACACTATGACTTCCAATCGTTATGGAGTGGAATTTTTCCATACTGATTGTGAGATGAACACTTGCAATACAGGTAGGCAGGATGAAGATCTACGTTTATTTATGAATAAAATTTCAGTAGGTATTTATCGCTAAAAATCATCAAACAAACAAAAATGTGTAATTTAGATTAAATATTTGTCTACATTAGTACCTGGTAACATTCAAGGTTAAAAGTTATGCTTTTTCAATGGATATATTTAGATAACCATTCACTAAAATGACACAATTTTGTTTCAAATTTGAAATTTCTTCACCCCATCTCAACCAGTGGCATTTTTTTTCATTTTTCGTGGGGTTAAAGTATTTGAAATTTAAGGTAATGCCTTGAAATACTGAAGATATATTTACTAGACCCTTGTGAACATACTCTTGTAAAGAACAGGATTTCCCAGCACGTATCATTCATAAACAATAGAGTTTCAATGTTTTACCTTGCAAACCACACTATACACAATACCCATACCTTTTGCTAAGGAAATAAGGAAATTCTAGATTCAGAAAGTAATAAAAAAACCGATTATTTAAAGAAATGATAAGGTGCTCCGGGGTAACTGGGGCGTAGTTTTTCAATGCGACGGCACAATATCATTTTCAAATATCTTTTTTGCAGAAATAACACTAGTGGATTGCTGAAAGAAACACGTATTGATTTATCAACTACCGGACTAACACACTATCAGACTTGAATGTAATTTCTGCCAGTTAATAATATTATATATTAGTATAACATTGACGTCTCAGATGGCCCCAGTTACCCCACGGCTTAAGGTCAACTGGATCACCCCATGGCTAATCCCATTTGAGCACTGCCACAACCATTTTGGATAACCGGATCTATTTAAGTACTTTTAAATAAACAGAAAAAATATTAGTTTACGCAGCTTTTTTGATAAATATGAATTATAAGGCCATTGTATTAGGACAGAAACGGAGACTTCACTGATTTTCCTTTCAAAACACATAATCTAGGAAGCATCATACCATTAGCGGAAACACAAAGCAATATTGCAATGTTTTCTCTTCCAGAGGTGCATATTTTGCGTTGAATATTCTGATTAATAGCGCCCAGAGGTTTTGAAGGGATCGTGACATAAGGAGGTTTCATCACAGTTTTTTGGCATTTGGCATGGATTCCCTTTCAAACCAGGTTTCTGAACGAGATCCGTTAAATTTTCAAAAAAAGTCATGAATTACTCCAGGATTAGCTTGGTGCTGAATGCTTTGAGGAAACTTTAATGGATAAGCGATTTCTATTTCAGAACGATAAAAACTAGTCTGGGCCAGGTCACTGATTTGTGAATCTGGTATCGAGTTTGTTTGGAATTATGTAACACCACAGAATAGGGACCTACGGAACCCGTGCGGAATCCGTCGGTCCCTATTCTGTGGTAACACTGTACAATGTCTAATACCTCTCCACCAATAAGGCCAAAGCCATTTTTTCCATGACTTCTATTGCATTGGCAAATTCCTCTTCCTCAACAGCAGAGAAATGAGAAGTCACACACCCACCTCCCTTGCTTAGGCGTTGGGATGCGAGTCCTTTCCCCCGAGAAACATGGTGTTGTTACGTACTCCTAGAAATGGGATAAAACAACGCTGCTACACACATACTTTGTTGCCATTTTTTACGTAATTTAGAGCATTTTAAAGATCTTATATTGAGTGGGTTATTTTAGCAGTCTACTGAATTTTCCTTATATTTTCACACCATTATCTGCAGCTGAACAAAAAAGTTATGTTGAAGGAATGTTTAAGCTATTCCAGAGCTAGGTGAAGTTACATAATAAATACCTCCGTGTAGTTTTCATTCTTTTTATATTAACTCATTATATTAACTATTGGGGTAACTGGGTCCGTCATGACCCAGTCACCCCAACACCATGCCTCAGTTACCCCATTTATTAAAAACTTTTGGGATAACTGAGGTACCCCTATTAAAAAATCTACCGGATGTTTAATGGTGATGAAAACCATATACAGGAATAAAGTCAATCTTTATGTTTATCCTAAAGTAGTTTAAAGTTTGAAATTCCTCACCACATTACAATAAAAACCAGCAAATCTCATTGAGACACGCCCACGCCGTTGCTTTGAACCTAAAATTCCACAGCACCCCAAACTCACTAAATGGCTCCAAATGAGGTAAGGCATGTTGTTCAAGGAGCAAAAGATGGAGAATGTGCGTCTGCCTGATAAGCTCAAAATTCCCATAACTACGCAAATGATCTACCAATGCCCCAGTTACCCCATGATCCAAGTTACCACAGTGCACCTTACATATTCCTAAATACAAAAAAAGTCAGACATCGAAATTTCTGTAAATTTTATTTATTATTAAATAAATAAAAACTGATAGGTAACTACTACATGTATTGACGTAGTTACAATGAATAAACAACCATATCAATAGCAAAAAGGGTATGTCCAAATTCTTCTTTCTTCTTTTTAATTCATTTACAACTGAATTACTATTTTTTATTTTATTATTTAAAAATACATTATCATAGCCTTCTTAATGACTTACACTCCAGGACACTAATAAAAGTTAAAAATTGAGGTCAAGAGAAAGAAAAAGACTCAATTTATACTTGTTTATTGATAACAAAAAATTTAATTGGCATTTTCTCGAAGGATTTCTTGCGTTCTTTAAAACAATGATGAATGTTGGCAAGGGACAAATCTATAAACAATAAAAATTTCAATGCATTACCTTATTGGCAATCATTTCCAAGCTACAGGTGCGTAGAGGGTTAGACACGAGCGGGTGGAGATGGGAGTTAAGAGGTGGAGGGAGGGAAGAGGATGTGCGTTGGCGGGAAGCGACTCGTGTCCGCTCCCACCATGGAACGTGTGGTTTTAAAAACGTATTTGAGTCTCCTTCGGAAAAGGTTCTTCGTATGTGCCAGACGTCACAGCGTCCGGGGAAAGAAGGGGGCAACTGGTGCGGAAACTGCGGAGGAAGACCCACGCCTCCCTCTTTTTTATTTGCTCGGCGGAATAATCTCGGGAAAAGCGTATTTATCGCTGGCAAATTTTTCGATGCGGACAAAAGGGGATGAGGAATATTTGGAGGGAGGCATTCGTGGTGGTCGGGTCCACCGCAAGATTTTTATTCTTCCTTATATATATTGTCGGAGGAGGACGGCGGCGCGGCGGTTGGCTGTGCAGTGAACGTGACCGCTTCGCCGCCATTGTACGTATCTCAGGGCGGCGAATGTTCCCCGTGCACTGTCTATTGTTTTTTTTCCTCAGTGTCATAAGTAATTTTTTACCTTCTGTTCTTTTAACGCGGAGAGATTTCCCTCGGTCTCCCACTATTCATTCTATTTAACCGTATGGAAATGAAAAATGCCGACTTACTTGAGTGTAAAAACTTAATTTGAGAATTAATTACGTAAATACATTATTCCTCTCCCTTTTTCTTATGATTAAGTTGAATTCAACGTAGCCTTCTTGGAAGCAGAACTCTTAGCCCAGCTCTCTGTAAGTTATCACCTGTTATCCCCGTCGATGAGATGACAATCGAAAACCTGTTTCGGAGAAATGTCTCCTTCCTGCTAAAATTGGCCTTTGGATTTCCTTTCTCCTCACTTATCTTACTTTCCCTTTCAAGTCAATTCTTAATATTAATTCAATGTCTATAGTGCTATCGGAGCAAATTACGAATAAGGAAAATTTGGTTAATATCTTCATTGCACCAATCTAAGCGATTTTGTCCGTTTACCTACATCCATCCATCTCCAAGACGGGGAAGCGGTAGGGGTGGATGTGAGTTAATTATTATAAAAAAAATCAGACTTTTTAGCCAACTTTAAAGTATTCAATTTTTTTGCCCAAACAAGTTGAAGGCTTCACGTTTCCATACAAGTAAAACAAACTTCCATCGTGTTTTACTTATGTGAAAAAAATATAAAAAAATTGGCGTCATCTATGAAAAAGGTGGCGATTTCTCGACTTCATTATAAATGATGACTTTTGTTAGGTGTAATGGTAATGCATTGGCTTGTGATCCTTTCCGAGTCTTCTTTATCGATATAAATGCGTATGATGCCTCTTTAAGTTAAGGCTAACGTCGTGGGTTGCAAATGAGTAGGTCTCTGTTTCGATTTAATCGTGCTGCGAGGGATTTAGTGGGTTGAGGAAAAGAGACACTGGTTCCCCAGACTGAGTGGTATATTTTTTTTCGTAAGGATTTGAAGTTTTCTCGGTTAACTGTTGCGATGAAGATTTCTCGGGCTTCCGACTGTTTTGGCCTCTCCATTTCCGCCAGCTTCCAATAGAATACTGTTCTGCATCGGCCTCAGGGCTTTTTGATCTCCGAGGAACATTATTCCGATGAAAAGTCGGCAGAAATGGAGCCCGATAGGAAGCCCGAGAAAGATTATTTGGTAAATTTATTACTGGCCTCGGCAATGGCAGGTTAAATTTCTCGCCTGCTAATCCAGAAGTCGTGAGTCTCAAATCCCGCTTTGGTGTATTCCTCTACATCCAGTGTTTGGGTTTATGTGCGTTTCATCAACTTAATTATAAGAGAGGACCGTGTATCCCAACATTCGGTTGATTGAGTTGACAATGACGAAATATTATTTTGCCATGCTATTTTGATGTTTTCTGTCTGTTATCGAATCCCACGAAAGAATAGAGCCATCATGTGTATGGTCATACCTGAATTGAATATTTTTCTGGCTGAGACATGGGGCGGCGTGAGTTTTTCTCAGTATTGCTGACACGCGAGCTATGAAGTATAAAACCCCAGTGGCCCTTTTTTTACCAGCTCCATGAAGAATGTCGACTGTCATGATCATGTGCAAAGCCTACCTGTCATCCTCTTGTTTATTTTTTATAATCACACGGAATTGCGTGGTCAAAATCGAGTCATTATACAATCGAATTCGAATTAATGCGTCGAGTGCGATTATTGAAAATACTTCATTCAGGAGAGGCCGGAACATTTTTAAGGACAGTAACCATCGAAGCTGGACTTTCTGTTTTTTTTATTATTACGCTGTGGCAATTTGAGGCATTTAAATGACTCGCATACCGTTATCGGTGAATACGAAAATATCAATTAAAATTACGATTGGGAAACAACAATTCTATGGACTAATTTTCAATGAATTGTGGTGACGCTAACCCGAGCTATCATTTCCTGTTAATGACAATTTCAGCGAAATAATGTCGCATGATATGAGAAAATAAAAATAGCGAGAGTTCAACTGCTTTTATATATTTATATTACATTTGCTGAGAGGAATTCCGTGCCAACAATTGCGCGATTAGCGGTCGAACGAAATAAATGAAATATTTGCTTGCGATGATCAGGATTAATATTTTTGAAGTACCAGCATTCGCATTATTCTTAAATTTATACGCTTGTATTGTATTTTTGAAATCTACAGTTTCATGTTCACTTCGTGGAATTTTTTGTCCATGTTTATATATATATTCATCACCCCGAAAACAGCCATACTTATTTGGTCTTTACATCGGGGGAATAAAACCATTCACTGGGCGATCACTGACATCCCGGATTTGGGTAACTTACTCACTCTGACGAGACTTGAACCCGTGACCTCCAGCGTAGTAGGCGAGAACTACGTCCCACCGTCACAGGGGACGGCATTATATTTTTTATAATTAGCTTCATTCTTTTTTTTCAAATACTCATGGAGACTGTGTATGGAAAATGAAATTCTTAACACTTACCGTTCAGTCCTTAACCAGACCTGATCCAGACCTAATCCAGACCTTACTGTAGATAGATTTGCACCCCAGTATTGGCCATTTTCAATGCGCCTGTGTTATTTGTTAACAACCAATCTTTAATGTGAGAAATAGGTTTGAGTACATCATTTTGAACGATGAATTTTGCTTTTTCCATATGTTTATTTAGGCGTTAATACCGCCTAAACTACGATTTATCAAAAGAAGGATGGCGTAATATTACGCCCGTAGGAAAAATGGAAGGATTTCACGTGACGTAATAGTACGCCCATTGCACGCAAAGTGTTAATTAAAACAACAATATATTCCAAATTATTAATTATGAAATTCTTCTGCAAAAACGTCCGTTTCTCTTATTCAGCACTGACTCGCCCGTTCACCATAGCTGAGGAAATTTTGCGTCTTTGAGAGGGAGCTATTATGTTGCAGAGTGTGAGAGTATAGAGGTTGATGTTACTTGAATTTAAAGAAGCAAAGAAGAGATGGAAATAAGAGGATTTTATGCAATTCAAATTACGATAAACACGTTTCTATAGCGATTGTATTGAAGTGTGCTTTTAGTAAATATTTCACGCATCTTACCGCGGTTGAAATTCCAAGGTTGTGAAATGAAATTATGTCCAAATTCTTAAACATGTATAGTACTTAAAATGGATCGATAACGTGAAAGAGAAGTTCTGCTTCGCAAACGTTAATCCATACCTCGGATAAGTGGTTTACTGCGTATGGGATCCGGCTGTGACGGATTCAAGTCGAGAACTAATACGAGGGAAAGCTGCACGATTTACCAAAATCTTTTAGAATACAGCTGAGGGTGTTACATAGCTTCTATATAGCTATAGAAATTCGATTTTTCTCCGAGCAGTGGAAGACTTAGGACTAAATACATTCTAAGTGGGTATCCTACATAATTACAATAAAAATCTGTACTTTATGCAAACGTTTTCAATTTTAATGGGCGAATCTTCATTCTCTTCTCGGAAAATTTTATGGTAAGAATAATTTCAATGCTTGAACTCATGTATAGAGGATGTCTAAATTCTGTTTTTTTTAATTAAAAAAATCTATATTTTTATTGATATACTATGGTATTCCTATCGAGTCTCGCTGAAAGTGTTTTAACTCATCTCAACCGAAAGAAAAAATATTTGAAATTTAGAGTAGAATTTAAGGTTAGTTTGTGCATATTTCATATAATGACTTCTAAAGTTTGAGGAGAAAAAGTCACCTTAGTCATTGTTACCCTACCCTAAGGAATAAGCTGTACTTAACGTGGAAGTTTTAAATTGTATGGGCAAATCTTAATTCATATTGCTCTCCTCGAATAACATTTAGGAAAGAGTAAAATTATTGGTATTTTTTTCGGAAGAGACTACATTTATGTTGGTGCTGGAGCAAGAAGGCTTTTATTCGGATAGGAGATGAGTGTTAGAGTTTGCTGGGCCTCTCAAGATTCCTTCGTCTCCTAGCCTTCTTTTTTTCTCTGCATATTTTATCATTTTCTCCGCGGCGGTGTAATTGTGTAGAATGCGGCTCTGCTCGCTTTCTTCTTGCGCTCCACCCCCTCTCCCTTCCCCCCACCCCCGCCTCGGGCTGTTCGGCCTCCGGGATCCTTCGCTTCCTCCCCTGGACGTCCCTCGCTCATTACGCAAAACCTTTCTTCTTTAAAGAAAAATAATAACAATAACAGTAATAATAATAACGTGCACCCCACTCCATTCCCACTCACGCACCCCTTTCTTTCCTTATGCTACGAATCCCACATCCCCTGTGTGTTTGTGTGTACTTACATGCATTCTCGTTTGCATTGTCTGGGCATTCTTTTTTTTTTCTCCTAAGAGCGGTTGCGAAGAAGGATTTCTTTATTTTTATCCTCCTCGAAAAACCTATTTTCTCTTCCTATTTTGTTGTTTTTTTTCTTATCTAAATTCGTGGGAAATTCCGCTACGAGGTCCGATGCGACGTTTCACTTCGCGAGAGGATAAAAAAAAGTGTTTGTTCCGTAAGAAGAAAAAAAATCGTTCCCTGGTAACGGTATAACTTTTTCCACCCGAGGGCACCATTGCTGTAACATCTCCATCGTTCTCGCCTTGACAGGATCGTGTTTCCGTACTTTATGTCGGGTGGAAAAATAATGCCCCGCAAGGAGGCATTGGTTGTCCATCGCGTGATTTCTCTCATTGCTCCCACTTGTCAGTGGTGGCTCTGCAGGCGTTTGGGTCGATTTATTTCTTTTCCTTCAACGACGCCCTGGATCTTCCGCGAAACGAGAGGAAGAAGTGTCGCATCATAGCACGCGTCTTATCGGGAATGGTATGATAGAATGGGTCGCCGAGCACAATTTATTTCACGACATTTATTTTTTTGGTTTCATATCACAAATACGCGCGTTCGCTTGGTAGGAAAAGATAGAAATCATTATTTCACTCGCCACTTGCATGCGACGTATGTCTTACTGCGCAGACCTTATGTGCGTTGAGTTTTTTGAGGTAATTATATCGACAGATTCAGGCTTCATGTTGTGAAAAGTAGCCATAATTGAATCAGTGCTGCACTTATTAAATCGTTCATAAAACAAGAAACGCGTTTCACTCATATGGCCTTCTTACAATCGTTGCCAGAGCGAAGACCACTCCAAAGCAAACTCTTTCAGCTGATACAAGTTGAGTGTTTAATGAATTGGTGAAAATTTCATCACTATTTCGATTCCTAAATCATTCTCCTTATCCGTCCCTCTAACATTGTGATGCCAAATCGTCTTACCCACATTTTAGCATCATGTATTGAGAATCTTAAAGAGTTTATTGATTTGAAAATCCATGACTAAGTGTTTGAGGACACCTAGATTTGATATCAAAGATTGTATAATTAACAGCGGTGTGTGCACTCATTACCCTACTTGATTTCTAAGGGAGTACTTTGACTATTGCAGCCTTTATTTTGTTTTTTAAAACTCATGTCAAAGTCTCCCATATGATATGTAACCATTTTGCATTGAGGGTATGTAATCACAATTCTCAAATGTTTTTTTTTCATAAAAATTTCACCATAATACCATTAGTTAAGGAAAATCTTAAGCTTTATCTGAAGCTTTTTCCAAGTTCCATTTACTTTGAATACGTATGTGAACGTTAATTGTAATCAAGTGGAAAGAAATACTTGCAAAGTTTATATACGCAGTTAAATGCATGTGACTTTTAATTTGGTATTTCTAGATTATCCTTCTTCCATAGTAATGTTACTTTACAGTCTCAGGTTGTTAATTCGTGTCATAGGTCCACAAAACATGAAAGTATCAAGAATCTCCATTCAAAACGGTGGGTAGTGGCACTAAAATGTCTATTTGCCGAATACGGCCGTATTTTATCGTTGATAATGGCTCTAATGAATGAGTAGTTATCACGGCTGTAAGGAATTATTACATTTGCATCGCGGAAATTTCACGTAATGTCGTTTGATGGGAAAATTTGATTCATGCATGAAAAAGATATCGTGCCCGTGGAATCATCTGGGTTCGTTCCAATTCTTGCTATCAGAGGGCGCATTAATCCATGCGCGAGCGATCCTAAGGGAACCTTCGTGACACGCCATTGGGCCACGGGCGCATTACTGAGTTAATGCCCGAATTGAGTTTTGCTCTTCCCTCTGACACGCCTTAAATTATGCGGACTCGAATGGGTGCTGCGAAAGCGACCTCCGCGCACAGTCGAAGAGCTACAAAAACTATTTAATCTTTTCTTTGGCGAATACCTCACCCAGTTTAATCCAACGGATATCCATAAAATGATTGTAGTGCCCGATTCTTTGAGGAAGGCCATTGTTATAACAGAAAAATCTAGGCCAGTCATATTTTATCTTTTTTTAGTAACTAATAACAGCTTTTAAAGCTTAGTGTATCGTCTTTAAATATTCAGAGTATATAAGTATAGAGTATATTTAATAATATTTTACTGCTGCCCGAAGATAAAAAAATACATCTGAGGAAATACTGGGAAAATTTTCAAATTAGCTATAGGCAAATATTGGCTAGGGTTTCATTAGTGTACCTTAAGTATTTAAAGATGATTGCGTAATTTTTGAGCAAGTAATTCTTCACCAGAAAGACGTGTCGACGAGGAGGTATGCGTCCTCTAAATAGCGCGTGCATAAATAAACAATGAGTTTAAGCGGTTTGAAATTATTTTTAACGAACTAACTTGAATTATTTGCGATATATTTGTAAATGTTTGTATTAAGTTCACAATTCTGACCATTATTGCCTTGCTGCAATGGTATGATCCCGCTCGTTAAAAACTATGAAATGAGAAGAAATATCTGTTTTTCTTCCTTGTACTCTCCTTAAAAGAGCAAATTTGTTTTACCGTATATCTTTAATTAAAGTCCTTGTGTTTGACATCAGTCACTGCATAAAATGTCATCTTTTCTATTCACTATTCCATTAATGATTATGGAACATATCTCACTGTTGTTAATGAGGTACTTAAAATATTAACCTCATGCTATAAATGCATTTGATGCGATTTTGAACCTATATGCTAGCAATTTTAAATTACGATATGGCATATTTTATATTAATTTGACAAAACATCACGCTAACAAGGATTTTCAGTAAAAAGTTCACTTTAAAGTAGCTGAAAAGGTCTAACTGATGGTAAGTTTTAATGGATTATGACTGGATTATCGCAATGTGTATTTTTACTGCCATTCTGCAAAGTAAAGTAGTCGAATGTTGATTTCATTCTCCACCTTGTCATTCATTTTGAAATCACCGATTGTGAGTGAATTACAAATATTCCTTTGGCATTCCTTTTTTGTGCGATGAAAATCTACAAACTTACGTGTTGAGTGAGACTGAAATATGGTGGAAAAGACGATAAAAATGCAAAAGAGACACGCATTCGTGTATAGAGCTAATAAAGCGATTGTGTCGTCATCATAATGGATTCGTCAACAGTCTCGCACCTGAGCCGCAAATGTTTCGTGGAGTGGGACGTTAGGGACGCAAAACGGGTCAGTGTTGAGTCAGCAGAGTTAAGAGATGCCGTTTATTACGATTGCTCGCTATAAAACGACGCGGGGACGCAGAAGCAGTGCTTCATGGGATTTCCAAGGCGATGACAGAACACGCTCGCCATTTTCTCTCCCGAGTGTTTTCTTTTTATTAATCGATGTCTTGCGTGCAATTACGCCGTATCACTCCGATGGGAGAATGTAAATGCAGGCGCTGATAGACGAGCGACTCTCGGAAATGGTTTATTTTAATGCACGGCGTAAAGCACTACTCCTGCTTTTATCCATTCCAGTGTCGTGGAGTCGCTATTTCCTCATGTATCAGTGATAATCAGAGCTAAAATGTCTGAGAGAACTTTCAAATTGTAAATGTACGACAAGTGTGTGTTGAACCATCCATTCAGAGCTCACGTTATCAATTTGGGCATTTTAAATTTTTTTGCAGCTCTTCCATTAATTTTAATATTGCTGGAATATTTATCTAGCCCTTTTTCCTTTTACGCTTGGAGAAAAGCACGGGTATAGCTTTACGTCGTGCATTAAAATAAACCATTTCCGAGACTCGCTCGTCTATCTCTGCCTGTATTTACTTTTCTCCTTAGAGTTATTCGCTCTCGAAACCATACAAAAAACCAAGTTCTTAGTTGCTCAAAGTGTTAAAATTCTCATCGCCATTTATATGCTTGATTTTCTTTCGAGAGAAGATCAGTCCTTTACTCAAGTATAAAGGTGCTCCAAAATTGAATACCTTTAATTACTTGGAATACATAGAGGCGTTGAAAGGAAAGCTCAGATTACACGTATGCCATGTGCTTTAAAAAAGCGGTTGAAGAATGGACATTTTATAGTCTATTCTTAGGTTTTACAAACCCAATTTTTCTGAATAGCAACGCAAGACCATGCATTAGTATCTTGTCCAAAATGTGGTACCATACTTACGTAAAAAGAATTATGATAAAGATACGAGCCAGCGACACTTATAGCAACATTTTCGCCTTGAAGAAATTTAATCCTCGTTGAATTTTATCCAAGGAGCTTTGAATCAGGAAACCAGAAATATTTATTGCCATGAATTACTCAGCGTTACGCCGCAGTGGTGTACACTTCATGAAAACCACCAACTTTCACATCAAGAAGTATAGCCATATTTAATACAATAGTTAATCCTAATTTTAATGCTTGAATGTGGCGAAAATAAAGGAAAATGTTGGGAAGGCATGAATCAAAAAAATATTGGTATTCGTAAAATTCTATTTTATTGGAATGGAGGTTAGCGTAGATATGGTGATGATCCACCGCTTTCTATACTTGATGCCTTTTTTCATATTTTTTTCTCTCATTTTATGCGTAGGTGGGAGAAATTAAAATAGCATATTTAATTTGTCTCGTCGCACAAAAAAACGAAGTAGGGATAGTAAATTCAGGACCAAGATGTGAAGAAACGGTAAGTGGAAAGTAAGTGAGACTAGGCTATGTTTTATGACCCGTAATTTTCAACGTTCGTACAAGCCATTTATAAAAATTATGGAAAAGACGTCAGGAGTGAAATCAATCGTGGGAGCTTTTGAAACGTGGCGCTACATTGGAATGATGATGAAGAAATGCATCGACCAGGTGATAAGGAAGTGAGTAGGAGAGAAGAGAAACTTAATTAAAACATTGATAAAACATCGGCAGTTGTCTTCATCAGACCGTCATGTCTCAAGATATGGCCTATAAGGTTAAACAGACGGAATAACCTTAAAGGCCATATCTTGAGACGTGACGGTCTGATGAAGACAATTGTCGAGGAGCAAGTAGATGGCAAGAACGGAAAAGAAGGATATCAAATGAAATATATGGAACAGGTAAAGAAACATGTGAAAGAGAAGAAATGCGTAGGTGTGAAAAGATGAGCCTATAGATGAATTGAGTGGCGAGCTGCGTCAAACCGATGTTAGGAAATTTGACATGTGATGATGCACCATTTGGATGGTTAAGCTGATTCGAGAGTTTCCTTCCTTTATTCTCGATAAATATTGTGACAGAGTTGTTTTTTCGGAATACCCGATATCTCTTGGCTCCTCAGTTCCACGGCAATTTTACATTCCAAGGAAATTCTGTATTTTTATGAGGAGTTTGATATGAAAGTAAACAGATATTAATCAATATATTGTGATAGATCACGGGTCTATACAATAATATCGTGGAAGTTCTGCGGCGCGCGTTCGCGATAAAGGTATCTAAATACTGGGGATGGATTGACCTCAGTGCAGAGCACAGCACAAGATAGAAACGACCTCTTACAAAATGATCGGGTTTACACATTTATTTGCAAAAATTGACCGTACAAAAAAAACAAAAATCAGAGAAATACCCTTTCCTAGTTCTAATGAGGGATGAATGATTTGCTTTTGTGATGAAACATAAATGAAAAATAAATGAATCAAAAGACGAAGAACACTACCCCACCAAAATTACTTAATTCTAATACAAAAAATAATAGGATGAATGGATGAATGATGAATTTACAAATGCCAAAGAATGTACAGGCTCCTCGTCCAGTTCTGCGAAATGTCCAGCACTATCGCTTTGAATATGCAAACCTCGTGGACGGGAGATTAGTGATACAACTTTTCTCTTTGAATGTTGGAAAAGCTTGGCAAAGGGTTGCGTGATATCGTTCCACAAATCACTAATTTCGAGTGAACAGCACTCGGGGTCTCTTCTTGAGGAATTATGTTGGATCGAGCAGGGAGAGTGGATAATGCACTATCCGGGGAGATGGGTCTGAGTATTTTACCGCGTCAATGGTGTGGTTCTCTGTCGAATCACCGTCTCGGCTGGTTGAGCCCAACAGGCTACTCTCCGCCTGCGGCTTCGAAGCACAGCGGGTGGTTCCCACGTTGAGTCGTGAACTCCGACTGACTCCTTATCTCCCGTTGACTCTCGTTCTCTGTGCGCTGGCCTTATCTCGGCTCGGAAGGTCTCTCTGCTTCCGCGCACTTCCAAACACAAATGTCCTTCCGTCTCCTCGTGAACACCCGTTATATAGCGGCGTTCACGTGACATAACAAAAAAAATGACACTCGAAAAACCCTTGTACTTGATGGGGACGCCGCTCTAACAGTGCTGTGCCCGCTAAATTTAAATGAGCGATGGCTCACACCTGGATTTGGCCGCGATGAAATCATTGAAAAAAAACGACGGTGCTAGTCGTACCGTCACATCGCCCCCCAGCACGAACGAATTTTTCCTTTTTCTTGCTGGGTGAAAGATGAATGCAAGAAAAATGAAAAATGAGTTCGAGCTTATGCACGAAAAAAAAAATCAAGAAACAATTTACTTTTGTGATTCCTTATCCCCTATAAGGAACCAAGGAAAATGCATTATAAATGCCTAATTCGGATCCATCCTCCCTTGACAACAAGTAAGCATTAGGACCAACCTTCTTCCCATCTGTCTCGGCTGGGGACTGGAGGTGAGTCACACAGTCGACGCGAGTTTAACGCGAAGTCTTGACCTTCTACTCGAGGTGCGCTGGGAGGAGGCGGACTGGGGGGTTTCTCCTTGTGTCGCTCCTTCCCAACCTTGCGTCCTCGCTCAAACGTGACGGAATTTATACGATAACCCTTATCAGCTGCTCGCGGCCTCGTATTTTCGGAACCTTGCAATGCACCTGGATGGAACGAATTTTGAGTAGCCAGCGTGCCTGTCTGATAAGACTGGTCATACAATCCTAGTAATACAATCAGTCGTTCAACCGTTAAATGATCAATTGACTTTAACATATTCTGAATCTGAATGGAAAACTGTCTAATTAGGACCTGAATAATTTCTTCTTCACTCATCGGTGGGGAACACAATCGCGCTTGCGCTACTTTTTCAATCGCAAACTGTTTCATCGTGTTCGACTTTCCCCTCACATACCTGTCTGTAATGATTTGCATGCGGAAATTATACTGGGTGTCAGTGTCCCAAAAGTTAGCCAAAAATTTTTCCTTAAATTCCGCAAGTGTTGACGGAACTGGCCATAGCGAGTTACTCCATATCTTGGCATCACCGCTCAACATTTGAAAAAACACTTGTGGTTGCAACGCCTCTGGCACAGAGACTATGGAAAAATAATTATTAACTTCCTTTAGGAAGGCAATAGGGTGCTCGTTGCTAAGGGCAGAAAAGGTGGGTTTTGTGAGAGAGTGGGTTGATACGGCCGCTGATTGCGTGGTCGTGCCCCTATCTTTTAAAGCGGTCACTTCAGACTCAAGGGAGTTGATTCTAACGTCGCAGTGTACTTTCACTTCCTTCTGCGTCGCGATCACTGCATCGTAAGCCTGTTCCAACGCACTGGTACGAACCTTTACATCGCCAATCTCCGCACTTACCATTCCTCTACATTCTTCGCGAACGGCCCTTCCTATCGTTTTTACACCGTCTGCATACCGTGTTTCTACCTCATTAATTTTCCTTTTTACTTGAGAAATCTCCTGCGAAAAACCTTCGTTCCACCTATTCATCTCAGCTTTGATTTCAAGAAACATGGCTTGATTACTTTCCTTACTCTCACGTATTTCCTGACGCGTGATTTCATGACTCTCATTACATTTATCAATACCTTTTTTCATCTCCTGACGCGTTGTATCATTACTACCTTTTATCTCTTTTATCTCCTGTCGCATTGAATGCATTAAGGAAAGGAGGGTATTAAGCGGGTCTTCGCGGGACTCCGTTTGACTGACATTGAGACTACCGGGTTCGCCGGGTTGCACGGATAAAGATCCAACCTCCTTCCTTTCGGGGGTCTCTAACGCCATACCCGCTAGTCCGAGCGCCAACCCATCGGTATCTGAATGAACGCTCTGGTCGTCTGTATCGACCTCGTCATCCTTTTTCTCCCGATACTGTCTAAACGCTGCCATCTGATCCTCCTTGTCTGCCATTATTTAAATTAAACTTGCAAAACCCAATGATACGGAATCTGAAAATTTTGATTCGACGTAACCCTTTTGACAAAATGAATCGCGTATTCATACGAAATATGACCGCGCGTTCATGGACGTCAATTGCGACCATTGGTCATTAAATTCAATCTCATAAAAGTGGTGCTGACTGAAGGTCACTTTCAACTGAAAGGAATTTTCCATGCCAGTACGAACTATTCGAGCGGCCCCGCACGTTGGTGCGCCAATTGTGATAGATCACGGGTCTATACAATAATATCGTGGAAGTTCTGCGGCGCGCGTTCGCGATAAAGGTATCTAAATACTGGGGATGGATTGACCTCAGTGCAGAGCACAGCACAAGATAGAAACGACCTCTTACAAAATGATCGGGTTTACACATTTATTTGCAAAAATTGACCGTACAAAAAAAACAAAAATCAGAGAAATACCCTTTCCTAGTTCTAATGAGGGATGAATGATTTGCTTTTGTGATGAAACATAAATGAAAAATAAATGAATCAAAAGACGAAGAACACTACCCCACCAAAATTACTTAATTCTAATACAAAAAATAATAGGATGAATGGATGAATGATGAATTTACAAATGCCAAAGAATGTACAGGCTCCTCGTCCAGTTCTGCGAAATGTCCAGCACTATCGCTTTGAATATGCAAACCTCGTGGACGGGAGATTAGTGATACAACTTTTCTCTTTGAATGTTGGAAAAGCTTGGCAAAGGGTTGCGTGATATCGTTCCACAAATCACTAATTTCGAGTGAACAGCACTCGGGGTCTCTTCTTGAGGAATTATGTTGGATCGAGCAGGGAGAGTGGATAATGCACTATCCGGGGAGATGGGTCTGAGTATTTTACCGCGTCAATGGTGTGGTTCTCTGTCGAATCACCGTCTCGGCTGGTTGAGCCCAACAGGCTACTCTCCGCCTGCGGCTTCGAAGCACAGCGGGTGGTTCCCACGTTGAGTCGTGAACTCCGACTGACTCCTTATCTCCCGTTGACTCTCGTTCTCTGTGCGCTGGCCTTATCTCGGCTCGGAAGGTCTCTCTGCTTCCGCGCACTTCCAAACACAAATGTCCTTCCGTCTCCTCGTGAACACCCGTTATATAGCGGCGTTCACGTGACATAACAAAAAAAATGACACTCGAAAAACCCTTGTACTTGATGGGGACGCCGCTCTAACAGTGCTGTGCCCGCTAAATTTAAATGAGCGATGGCTCACACCTGGATTTGGCCGCGATGAAATCATTGAAAAAAAACGACGGTGCTAGTCGTACCGTCACAATATATTTTAATTTTTGGAGGAAGAAGAGCAGTGGATTTTATTGAATCACTCCTAGATATTCTGAGAAAGGGAAGGAAAATATTTCACGTAATTTTAATGATTTGCGATTTGGATTGCCGTTGAATATTTTTATTTTAGTGAATATATAATTTTGGAGTTTTACTCATTTAATGCCACGAAAAAACGTTTTCTCTTTACGGATAAGGCCTCGAAGATTTTTTCCGTTTTGCGGTGTTTTTCTCGACACAATGAATGAGAAATTAAGGTAAATGAGATATTTTAGGGGAATTATCACCGTTCACCTTAAATATGGAGGCAAGGCAACTATGAGATTGAAGTGAACTTAATATCTCTTTGTGTTCTGCATGTATGTACAAATTTTTATGTGAGTACAATTTTAATTATCATTATGTTTAGTTTACGTGTAAATATTATAATTAAGGAATGTTTCCTACACCATTGCGAGGCTATGGGATATTGAAATAAAAGAAAATTGAGTTAAAAATTGTCACCTATCTATTCCACATTTAGATGCATAAGTGGCTGCATTAACTATCGATGAAATTTGGTCATTTGGAATTGAATGAAGGGTTGAATTCATTTGTGCCTTTCCTTTAGAGATCAAATCGACGGAAATAAAGATATAATTCTTTAAAGGAAGCAAATTTATTGTTTTGTCGAAGGCATGTGTGAATTAAAAGGACAAAAGAAATTCCAGAATGACTTACATAAGATCAAGGATGTAAAAGAGATGATATTCGCAGATGAATAAGGTGAGCATATAAAATCATTTCAGGCTTAATTTTTTGGAATATTGATATCCCTATGATAAAAACACAAATGGTAATATCCACACTATTTAATTTAACGACCGACCATGGCTTAGACACTTTGTGTCATTATCAAGATTCATTTTCAAGTTCATTTTCAATTATTCATAAATAATGCAAGGTTAGCCTATTGGAGAGCGGAGTAGAGAGATGTGTCAAACTAACCCTTGGATTGATTAAATGGTGGTGGTATAAATAGATAAAAGAGAATGAGAGCTCAAGGGGAGCCCTTCGAGGATACGACACACCGGGGCCGGGAACCAAGCCAGAGACTTATACGCCCGATCACCCGGGGAGGGGGAGGAGAGGAAGGAAAAAGGAAAGAGGGGCGCCGCCGCGATAGGAGCCCGACGACGCCTCTGGGGTAGGGTAGGGTTGGAAGGGACGGGACGGGGAAAAACACCTTAACGTTATAAAAGTGAAGAGGGCCCACTTACTAGCGAAACCAGGCAAAGCCATTAATGTTCCAGCGATTTTAGAGGATTATCCTATGAGGAAGAATAATCCATCTATGAAATTGGTAGATTATAATAATTCGAAAATAGATAGATAAACCGCTAGGTATCAATAGATATTACGAACGTGTTTCAAATGGATTTATAATATCTTGCCCTCCGATTAAACCAGAAAGTTACCTTTATCGGTGGATGTTTTCAAGCAGCTCGACGAAAGGCGTAGTTTATGGAGGAGGTATGAACAATTCAGGCTCGTTGTGATTCGACTGCAGTTTTGTTGCACGGCTTCTGCACATGTTCGAGAAATTTTTTCTTAATGAAATCGAACGCCTTTCACAAGGTAAAAATTGATGCAGAATGAAAACGATTATTTCCTTAGTTAAATTCCACAGATTTATTATTTGGTATGACACATTTTGAGGCCAAGGCCTTTCGAGTATTCGAAAATGAAGTCTTCGCCTCGAAACGCGTAGTACACGATGAAAGATCTGTTAAAATATGCTAGGTTTGTATATCTTCAATTGACTTCTTTCTGAAAAAATCGTTCCTCTTAAAAATTGAGACCCGCAAAACATTATGCAAAATATTTAAGGTCATTTTCTCTCACATCATGTAAGAACTTGGGAAATGCATATTTCAGTAAAATAAGCTCTATTATGTCGAGAAATTATTGTTTTCTTTAGAAAAGCTTGATTAGTTAAGCGATTACGGGTCGGTAACTGAAATTAAACGTAGTAAATGATTTAAGAGTCTACTATAAAATTTGATTTAAAAGCAAATTTCTACCTAAATATTGGATGATGACTGTCATTGACACCAGCACTGTTTCCCTTAATGTTTCGTAATTCCCTTTGCTCTATTTTGCTGTTGGTCTTTCCATAAGCTCCGTTTGCTCAGATTTTGATCTATCTGCAAATAGTGGAACTAAAGTTTGGCTCCTGTGATGTGAGAACACAGGAGGGTGGAAGAGGGGATGATTTTAATTATAACTGTTAAACACGGAGTATTCCAAGGTAATGGAAGGTTTATTAGATGTTATGAATTTTAAAAATTTCCTCTCAAATTGACGGTGAATACTTAACATTGAAACTATGCTGCTAAATGCATTCTGTGGGAATTCTTCAGAATTTTGTCATTTAGTGAAGGGATCTTTCAGGTGAGGGTTCAGAGTTGAGCGGGGTTTCAAATGGGAAATGGTCTCAGTGCGAGGCAATCAGTTTCTGCTCCCTCCCTCTCTCTTTTAGAGAGCTGGGTGTGGCTATTAGACCTCATAAGTTATTCCGTTTCAATCCCATCTAATATTCTATCCGTTACTCGAAACGCAATTCTTGAATTATGTATTCTCGTAAACAGATAGCCCGCGCTATGGATGGGTAGAGGGAAAGAGTAGGAATTTTGGGCAAAGATTCACGACGTCAGCCTTGAAATCTCATCGACATAAACAGAAAAAGAAAAAGTAGTGCTGTTGGTGGGGATTGAAAACGGAGGAAACTGAAGGGCCGAATAGGTTGGTGCATTGCATGCTGGGGGAAGGAGGTGCCGTAGAATGCCAGCCGCGGATTAAATCACTGGCAGAGAGGAATGCGATTCCTTCCAACTCTTGCGTGGAGCTATTGGGGGAACCGCTCACACTCAAAACGAACGATGCGAGGCGTGACCTAGTGCCACCCATTCATTCCCATTTTATCTCTTCTGTTCCCAACATTTGTTGCTTGTTTTGAGGGATGTAGCATGTTTGGCCTTGCTCAATATTTAAACGCGTTGCGTAACACTATTAATAATATGACTTTATTTAATTGATTTACATAATTAATTCAGATGTTGCATGAGGCGCATGTTTCTTTATGGGAACGAGGCTTGTACATTGGCAGCAGCAAAGAAGTCAAGTGTGGAAGCATTCGAAATGTGCTGCTATCGAAAAATAATTAATATTTAATGGATCGACACCTACTAAGTAATAGGAAGTTCTGAGAAGAGCGGGAGAAAAGAGAAAACCCCTAAAAACCTTAAGGAGAAGATGGGACAACTTTGTTGGACATATTGTGAGGCATGGTTGCCTGATGAAAACATTCATAATAGGACAGGTGGAAGGGAAGAAGGGCAAGGGATGGCCCCGAACGAGTTTCATGGGATAGGTTATAAAGTATGTGAAAGAGAAGAAATACGTCGCAATGAAATTACAAGCGGATAGGAGAGAGAAATGGAGATCTGCGTCAAACAAATCTTAGGATTTGTGACTAATAATGATGATGACATAATCATAGCGTACAATAAGCATCAGCTATAGCAGACTGAAACCAGGCACACCAGAAAAGCACTCTTTTGGTGGGGTTGCAATCCGATACGCATAGCAGCACAAACAAGCAAACAAATTATACATGAAGGCAAGTTTATGCACTGAAAATTATTCACTATATCAAAAATATCGAAATAAATGCACAACTGCAACAAAAGAGAAGTAATTGTGGCAAAAACTTTTAAGGATAATTTGATTGCCTGTCAAATCAATTCCTAGCCAAGATTTTTTTTAAAAACTTTCAATATCCTCCTGCAAAAACTGCAAGGCTCTCTAAATTCCGGGAAACCTGGATTCATCCCCTATTTTTGTTATTTCCATCGGGAGTTTTAGCTATATTTTGGAGTCAACGTATTGGTATGAGTATTTAAAGACTTACACATTTACATGTTATTCCCAATTTCTTTATTTTTCCGTTTGACCTCAATTTTTTAATGTTGATGAGCATCTCGGGTTGTAGGCGTAGAATTTTTCGGCAAACGTTTCGATGCATGTTTTTATATCTTCTTCTGGGCTATGAATGAATATAATTATATTAAATTGATACATGGAGGCATGAAAGATTATTTCAATGTTTTTTACGATAACTAAGTTAGTACATATCATAGTTACCATCAATTTGGATTTATTAAATAAGTATAAATTTTAATTTGATTGCCAATGTCTGATTCTTGATTGCAGCTTTTTTGTTTTTAGATACATCTCTCTTAAAATAATGCTATTTTAAGTCCCTTTAATAATCTGAAAGTACAGTATTATCGAGGTCAAAAGTGTGTATATTGTTTAAACTACGGTGTATAATTATATATGTATTTATAATATGGTTTTTCACACTAAATGGGGAGATGGAATTTGTAGTTCGTGGATGAGCGTGATACTTCAGAGTAACGATTACTTACGCGTGCACTATTCTCGAATGTGTGTATATCACAAGGTTTTTCCCACTGCATTAGGCGAAATGCGGAGGAAGAACATGACGAAGGAATTAGACAAAGCTTATCCGTGCTATCCACTCATTTCATTGCAAAAATTAACAATCATCAGCCTTATATTTAATCATCTCATTAACTCGATTATCTAATAGCCTCGATGTATCAGGCTTATTAGGTGCATCAATTGACTTGATCTATGTAATCGACCTGATGATGCTGCCTCGAAACGAATAGTTAATCGCTGCAATGAAATAAGTAGAGTGTGAGGGAAATTTTTGTTGAATTAATTTATAAGGTTTTTACCTGGATTTTTAGTTTGTTTTGATGTGCTGAGTTGCTGTTTGGAAAGTCTTTCCTTCCAACCACGGATAGAAAGGAGTTTATGGTGATAAGTTAGGGCGGATAGAGTATGATAAAACCTCTTTTCGTAGTTATTTGGTTATGCCAGTGTGATATTAAGAGAAAGAGGAAGGACGAGGTGTTGGACATAGTGGGTGAAGAGAGAAGACTTCTTATGAAGGAGACGCAGGGCTTGGATGGAGCAAGTACTGAGCGAGAGAGGGATGTTTAAAACGTTGTTAGAGGCTTGCTAGAATGATATGAAGCTATGAAGATTTAAGTATCTTTCGGAGCAACACGGAGTACATCATCTAAGGGCCTCACCATCTTTTTAGGTCCGTCAAGAAGGCTAAAGTGATAGAGATATTTTGCCGAACGGATGTGTAAACGAATTCATTATTCCCAGTGGCATTAAAGAACTTCAACACCTGCTAAGTGGGACTCAATAGTCAAATACCTCCAAAAAGCACATTCTTTAAACCTCCAGCCTATTGAGGTGGCTTGCAGGGTAGTAAGTGCGTTTAGATTCTTGACAGTTTATGGTCAAGATTGAAGCCTATGAATAAAGCCTTAATGTTCTTTCTCCGGAGTCTGATTCTTCGCTATCATGCATGAATATCATTGGCCGTTGGTGTATTACTTCATTTCGGTTGAATTTTATCCAGATTAGCAGTAAGCTCACGCATTTCTCCAACGAAAAGATTTTTTTGCCAACAAATTTGGTCAAAAAGCTATAAAATTCTAATAAACTTGAGGTCTAATATAAAGGATACGGACAGTAGAGTGAACCGAAAAATAACTTTTTTCAGGATTTAATTCACCATATGCCGGAAAGTTGTCTGCTCAAATCTGAGTCCCATACCCAATTCGGGTGGTATGTAGGTTAATGAAACTCGAAATTTGTTAGTATCTAAAAAGTATTTTCTTCTCGATAGGTTTTCCTCTCCCAGATGAACCTGATTTTCCGCCAAATTGTAAACTTGATGAGCTCGGGCAGTAGTGGATAACATTATCTGATTTTGAATACATTTCGGAACTAAGACTTGAATATATGTAGAAAATTTTCCCGCATAGATCAAATATGATCCAGAAAAAAGTAATTTTTCAGCATAACCTAATGGATAGTGGTGTGAGGTTTTTTGTGCCAATGCTGCGTACCGTTGGCTATGGTTACCACCCAGTCACCTTCTTCCAGCGAGGGACACCGAAAGACTAGCACCTCCTGCCCATGTCCTTCTGCTCCACCCTCGCACTGCAAACTCCCTTCCCTCCCCTCCACTCCCTCCTCTCTCTGTCCCTCGCAATACCCGTCCTTCATCCCCCTATGTCTTCCAAAGTGACCCTCCCCCCACATATTCCCTCTGATCGACGACACTGTCTCGCGACCCCTCACCCCACCCCACCCCTCGTCCCTCCATCACCACCCACCCCCACTCCCCACCATCATCCATTACGCGCACTTTCGCGGAGAATACGCCCCCATTCATCCGAAAGAAGAAACATTGAAAGATCTCTGCGAACCCTCCCTCATTCGGACCTCATTCTTCAATCACTCGCAGTGATGTATTAACAGCTCAGAATAACGATAAACTTCGAGGTGACTGCGCAGTAAACGTAAGCTGTGGGCAACATTCAAAGTGATCAAGATTTAAAAGGGAAATACAAGGAAAGGAAATACAAAGTATTGTATGAATACACCTATTAATAGAGTATGTATCTCATACAATGGACTTTCAAGTGAATTAAATATAAACTTGCCGAAGGAAGCGTTTCGCGAACAGATATTTCGCGACGTAATAAATTTGTGCATAACTTCATGTGTGGAATTCAGCTAGCCTTGACTATTTTGGTAATTTATTGTACTATTAGTGCATTAAGTTCTTTTTTTATAAAAATATAATTTTAAATATGATTTATTGTGAAAATAGTCTACCCTATTATTGTGTTTTCAACTAGGGGGAATATTAAATTTTGATCAAATTAAATTTAATTCAAACCTTTAAAATCAGTATTGTACATGTGAAAATGAGAAAAATTTATAAATACGTTTAAAATATGAGACGAATTCTCGATAGAAAAAATATTTTTTTCATCGTAAATGTTTAATGGCCCTCAAAAACTGCATTTTTCCATGCTGTTCAACGGAAGAATTATGGAACAAAAATCGACAGATTGTTATTGCGCGCCGATCCAAGAGTTTTTAATATATGAGAAAAAACATTTAACTTTTCAACAAGGATAGCATTTTTTAATGGCTAATCTTTTGCCTTAACCGGGATTGGAATCCGGATCTCCCGATAGACGGTCAAGTATGATACTAGCTTCACAACCAAACCAAGGTGAATCTTATACTGTATTTCTAAGACTCTTTCTACGCAGTTGTCTGAAGAACCTCCGTAGCGGAACTGCGTAGTATTAAAGACGGAGTAAGCAACCGCGGCCCCTGTATCTTCTGCCATAATTTAGACATCAACAACTGATTCTGTATACTGAAATTCGCCCAGGAAGAGCATCGTTTGGTCTTGTAACTGATAGCATACGTACTTGGCCGGCATTCGGGAGATCCGGGTTCGAATTCCAGCGAAACCTAGTGAATTTTTAATGGCGAATGACATCCTTGGTGTAAATTTGGACCCGCACACCCTACTGCATGCAAAGGTAATATACATTATGCAGTGCCATTAAATATTACCATAGAGTAGGTATTTACTTATTCTATGACATTACATTCATTTTTCAAAAATGAGGTGGACATTTGTTGGTTTTTCAAAGTGCCTGGTAGCTAATTTTATCTGTCGTTTGAATATAAATTTATTATCCCACGGCATAAACCAGAGTTCGAATTGTCGCTATGTGTCAAAAGTTTTCGCATTTTTGAGAAAGAAAATCCCTTTCACCTTTTCATAGTCGTAGTTCCCTCGCCTACTTCCATAAATACGCGCCTTTTTCAATCCCCCGTGCCTTTGTATTGGCGCTGAATGACATGCGCCTTTTAGAAAAAATTAATATAATATCATAGAATAAGTATATTCTTACTCTATGGTAATATTTAATGGAACTGCATGAATGCCACACGCCGTTTAGGCGACTTGCGGGGTATTATGTAGATGTAGACATGCAAACCGATCCCCGCTCTACATTGGAGTGTATGTGAAGGATCTGCTCATCAGATAAGTAGGGAGGGAGGGGCCCGCGCATTTCGTTAAAAGGCCCCAAATTCCGGTTCAATCGCGCATAATGCATCCAAAACTCCCCCACCCACTCACCCTCCCCTCCCCTTCACCCCTCTTCCATCCTTCTCTTCCATACGACCGCCCTCTACTCCTCATCCCCCGTTAAGATGGATGAACTCAGGGTTTGTCGATGGTTGAGCTATGGTGACACCTTGCTCTGCGATTTGCGTGGTCATTTTCGTTATGTCAGCGTAATCTTTTCAGTACGATGGGGGACTCAAAAATTACCGGATACAATTTTTTAAAAATTCAAAATTTAATTTTTTATGTTACAAACGCTAGTCACCTTCTAAGTACTCTCCATTTAAACTGATGCATTGGTTAACACATTTTTTTCCACTGCGCGAAACACCTTTAGTAATCGTTATTTCCGATGCCTCGCAGGACCACCTTCGATTCCATTTTCTCCTCCGTATGTGATGTAAAAATTTCCCTCTCATCACCATTTTCACTAGGGGGAACAAAAGGAAATGACATGGACTTGAGTCGGGTCCCAATCGCACCTAGAACACGCTTGAACGAACTCCGGATGCGCTTCCGCTTATATACTCCGCCGCCCCAACGTGGACGACGAGGCATATAAGTTGCTAGATCTAGTGAGTCGGGTGGGTGAGAAAACTGTCATGCAATATTTTACCAATAATTCAAGTCACGGCAAGCAGCAACACGTGCCGCATTTTGATCAGGAGTCAGCAAACGGGGGACGACTTTCTTCAACTTAAATTCACTGCAATGAACTCAAAGATAGATCAGATTGTTCAGCGAGTTCATAAAAAGTACGCCTCTAATCCTCGTGCACAAGAGCACGATTATTTTCTCCACATTTTCAGTAGCTCTGGACCTGGAAGGCCGGCACGGGCGTTGAATGTCTTCGATGGACATGTTGCCGCGTTTGAATTCCAAATACCACTGATGATATTCAGCTCTTTTTAGGGCGTGTTCTTTATCAGCTGTTGACAAAAGACTAACCGTATCCGACTAAATTTTACTGAACAGAGAACAAATTTTCAACGCTGCACGCTGCTCTCGAATATCAGCCATTTCAAAAATCACAGTCACAGGGGCTTGCTACAAGGGGCGATGATTTTCGTCCTGTTATTTTTTGGTCCCCCCTCGTATACCGGGACTACCACGGTGTTAACTTTACGGAGTCTCCCGCAATGCAAAATTACTCCGAGAAAAAAAATCATTCTCCTTCACCGGGATTCGAACTCGAATGCCCCGATTTTTCGGTCGAGTGCTATATCCTGTTAAGCTACTGAGGCATTATTTACCTCTGAGGAAATTTGAGAACTATACCGGGCTAGATGGTCTGGACTGCAGTCTAGGTCATGCGCCACATCCGGCGAGCAGAACCCGAACTTTGAACTGTCGAGGTGGAGGTGTTTGCTCTTGACTAATTTCATTATGTCGGGAATAGCCACGGAGATACTTTTAGGGTGTCACCCGCAATGCACAAATTGTGCAAAAATTCATCAGAGAAAAATTATTCACCTCGAACAGGATTCGAACCCGGATCCTCCGTTTTCCGGTCGAGTTCTTTAGCCATTTAAGCTATTGAGCAGCCCAATAAGTACGAATACTCGTAATACACTACTTTACACTGAGGGGATGACCCGAATCCTAGTCAAGGTGAATGCTTTTTTCTCTTTGAAGAATTTTCGCTCATATTCTTTGTTGTGACGACTTCTCTAACATTTTAATCCTTGAAAAAAGATATCAAAGATCCTTGAAGATTGCTTTACCAGCGAACAGATTAAAAATGGTTTCTCGGGTTTCCATTCGGGTGAGAATGACCGTTTTCTTCAAAGTTTCGAGGTTTCCCGTTCTGATGGCGAGTAACGTGTCAGATATGTACACAAAAACCAACACAGGAGAAATTAGACATTCTCACCCGGCTAGGAAGCGGCAAGAAAACCTTATTCAGATATTTTTATCCTTTCCTACTTCTCTTTGAAATACGCTCTGTTTTATGATTCTCGTTTTCCTCCTCCATTTAACTGGCTTTTGACCATTTTATATGGTCTTACTCCCTTCTTATTTCCTCAATACTTCATTCGCATTTTGAAAATTTCGTTTAAATTGCCTTTTTATAAATGTTTTATTATTTTCCCGCTCCAATTTAATTAGAGGCATCATGAAAATCCTTTCAAATTTATTTAAAAAATTATGTATCCAAATTGTCAGTATGGGTGCTTTCCAATCACCTTGCGCAGATCAGCTCACATCGCAACAGAACGGAACACACTAGCGCAAACTGAAACAGACGATTGGAACGCATCTGCACCGTTGTGTTTACAAATGGCGGACCGTTCGGCGGCAAAGGTTGAATGTTCAAATGACCTGACGCTTCTGACCTGACCTTCGAAACATAAATTATGAACATAATTGGTCGTCTATTTCATTTTGTATTTAATAAATGCATTAATAAGTGTCAATCGAAAGAAAATAATGGAATTATTGTTACTTAGTAATCAAATATCGCCGTAGAGCTGCGCCTTGGTTCTCTATGCTGTTTGTTGCGCATTAAACATTTCAGAGCTTCCGTTCACCTGACTTGCTTTCCAGCTGTTTAATTACTAATAATTTACATCGACGTTTATTGATTACATCGACGAATCATTTCATTTCCTCCAAGGAGATAGACGTATTCTTTCACCACATTAGAGCAGTAGCTCAACTTGCCCCTTTGGTCAGTCTTCCTGCTTCGAATTTTTGATATGTTTTATGTATTTGAATATGTAAATAAATTGGCATGAGCGCGTGCTTGTTTCTTAGTATAAACTTTTTTTAATATATCAGAAACTATCGGCAGTGTATTTCCATCCTCCGTGATGGAGAACCAACTGGTTCTGGATTATGTGATGCAACCCATGTCGAGTAGCAGCAGCAGCAGTGACGATGAATGGGAAAATATGAGTAGCTCATGTAAGAATAGTAATTAATGATCTTTTATCGAAGGCTGCATTAGTTAGTAATCGGTTAGCAATCGGCCATTTGCTTATATCCTTGAGTTAATTATAAAAAAGTGAATTTAACTGATGCGACCATTCTGAGAGCATTCAAATTCGAAAATTTTCATTTAAAGCTTCCGATGGGAATGAGGGGGAAGCTGACCACGATGCAATTTTCCTCTTGTTCGAGTTGCTTCTACGTGGAAGAAGAAAGGTGCGCGTCCACAGTTTCCTTGCCACAGCACACGGCTACGATGATGAGCAGTTCCGTAGTCACTTTCGGCTGAGACGCATAACTGCATATCGTTTGATAGGTGAGCATCAAGACTGCAATTATTGTATGAAGAATATCAGAGCATATAATAGAGCCAAATTCAGTAGTATAAAATAATATTTTCTTCCTTCAGACGACCTTCAAGCAAGTGGATCAATTCCACACCATCCAGATGGCATGGCTAAAATTTCATCGGAGCTAGGTTTCCTCCTGACCCTGTGGTATTTGTCTAATACTGAGCCTCTGAGAACCATTGCAGATAGGTTCGATATTTCTATATCTTCTTCATTTAGAGTCATAAGACGTGTTGTGGAGTGGCTCAACAGCATCATAAATGACCAAATCAAATGGCCTCGAGGAAATCGAATCGCAGCAGTTGAGCAGGGTTTTGAGGACCTGAGGGGCATTCGTGGGTGTGCAAGAGCAATTGATGGGACCCATATTGCTATTAAAAAACCCCTGGAAAATGCCATGGATTACTGCAATAGGAAAATGTTTTTTTCTAGAATTCTGCAGGGTATTGTGGATAACAACATGAGATTCACAAATGTAGTGTGTGGGGAGCCAGGATCACTCCATGACGCTAGAGTCCTCAGGAGGTCGGAGGTTTTCAGGTTTGCAGAGGAGGAAGTTGAGGAATTGTTTCCTGGCGATAAATTCATCATTGGAGATTCTGCCTACCCTTCCCTGCAATGGCTTGTGCCTCCCTTTAAGGATAATGGTGCACTTTCTCCCCAACATTTAGAATTTAATTTTCTGCATTCTTCGACAAGAATGGTCGTCGAGAAAGCGTTTGGTCTCCTCAAAGGTCGCTTTCGACGTTTAAAATACTTGGAAATATCAAACATCCAGATGATGACCAAAATAGTTTTAAGCTGCTGTGTGCTGCATAACATATGCCTAGAGGAAGGGGAAGATGAGGATTTTATGATAGATGAGGAAGATTCAGGCATGGATATTGAGGGTTATGCTGATGATGAGGGGATTAATCCTTTGCAGGTGGATAGGAGGATGAACCTTTTCCGGCAAATGTTTCCTCAGTGTTTGTATTTTACACTTTGCACTGCACCTGTTACCTGCATTCTCCTATGAAAAAATTATATAAACTTGTATAAAATTTGTATACATTCTTACACAATTGTCATGACAATGTATTAGAGCGTATACAAATTTTATACAGGTTTATATAATGTTTTCATAGGGGTTCCCTATTAGAAACTCACATTATGGTTGGAAATAAAGGAATAAAACTTTGTAAGGTTCACTAGTATACTAATATGGGCACGACCCAGGTTTCATAATGTAGTTTCATCTTCAGGTTAACTATGTTACGAAACCCGCGTTGTGCTCGTATTAATATAATAGTGAACCATACAAAGTTTAATTCCTTTATTTCCAACATGGAGAGGTTTCACACAGTCAAGCCTGAAGTTATCAGTCACATTAGTGTATTTATGTAAATTCTTCTGACCCAAAGTCATCTGCTAACTTTTTTGCTGACTACTTTTTCCAAGTATACACTATTTTCAATGATGCAAGCCCTGTACCTAACAACACTCAATCTATTAATTTGGGATCTCTTCAAATTACCCCATCAGAAGTATCGAATGTGTTTAAAAAATTTGGATAGTTACGAATCACCTGGGCCAGATGGTATTCCACCAATATTTCTGTAGAATCACTGGCATTTTCACTCAACTTGCTCTTTAACCATTCATTAGATAATGGTCTTTTACCCTCTTACCGGAAATTCAGCTACATTACTCCAATATTTAAGACTGGTGATAAAGCTGAAAACTCCTCTTTGCCGGTGGCAAGCCCGGGGCCTGTCTCTCAAGGGACAGAAAGGAGGAGTAACAACCTCATAAAAAAACCTAGGTCCACCTTGCCTGGATGGTAGCACCCTGTAAGGGCCCCTTGCAAGGGTTACTGTGAAGTCCTCAACGGCAGTGAAGGTGGAGAAGATGGACTTCAGTACGGCTGTACTGGTGGAAGAGGCAACCCGACTGACATGGACGTTGACAGCATTGACAGCAGTTGGAAGAATGGTGAAGATAAAATCCATTTGATAAGGTCATCAATAAATTTTATGATTTGAAAATAAAATACATTATACATAGAATTAAAAAATATATAACCCGGATTAAACAGAAAAACAACTAAAAGACTGATATTTAATGGCAAGATATCACAAAAAATGGTTATCTATATATATAAAAGAAAGTCGAAAATCGTGTTAGTTAGAACACTTATAACTCGAGAACGGCTGCACCGATTTCAATGCGATTTGGTTCTTTGGATTCGTCTTAGGCGGGGTTAACATATAGGCCATTAAAAAAGGATAATTTCACCAAAAAAGGTGAAATTATCCTTTTTTAATGGCCTATATGGCCTATATGGCCTAGGAGTTATAGTAACACAACAATTGATAAGTCGGTCAAAACTACAAATTATATAATTGTTTTGTTTTTACCACTTTAATAACTGAATTTAGTAACAATATAACATTTAAATTACTAAATATATTGAAAATATTAATTAAATTGAAATTACATTTAAAAAATTTAATTCGAGCTCATTGTAAGCCCAGCCGTGGCCCAGCTCGAGTTGACACTTCACTACCGTGTTTGTAAACAAATCTCCAAGCAATTGTTGACAAACGTTAATGTCCGTGTTCCTGTCGAGGAATCGAGTAGTTTTAACTCATTTCCTTGAAATGATTGCAAATTAGTTCAGGGAAGGGTGAGCTCATCAACAAAGAGTTCCAGAATACGATTGATCACCAAAAGAATCAAAGATGGTTGATTTAGCGAGCAAGAACGAAGATGTGGATGACTAAAACGAGGTAAATTCAAATAGTTCGTACTCTGCATGAATTCGAATCTTTTAAATGTGTAAAAAACGAAGACGAAATCACCAACTATCTATCTGAATATTTTAAGTCCTTGGACGTACCTGGCTTACCAAGGCACGATTTACAGAAAAATGCAGTTTCTGTGTTCATGATCTTTCGAAGCCTAAACCAACCATAACTATCCAACGGAACGTGTTTGGTGATTAAAATAATTGGTAATGAATGTGATTCGCGCAACTTTACTCGAAGGAAAATTCAAAGGCGAGGAAGTCCTTATTCCGTAGATTCCATGATCTCAACTCATATGCCCTTTTGAGCTTAAACGTATTCAATTTACAATTCGTGTTGCATTCGTGATAACGATTAAAAAATCGCATGGTCAGTCTTTCAGTTTTTGTGTTGTTTGTGCTCATGTGCTAATGAAAACCCATGATTTTCTTATGGTCAATTTAACGTGCTATGTTCACGAGTCGATAAACCATCCTCTGTATTTCTTCCTTCGCTTCAAGTGCGTAGCTAGGATAGGGGGTTTTGGGCGCAGCTAATACCACGGGTCTGTAGGGTATAGAAAACTCGCTAAGGTAAGCGGGAAGTGTGGGGGCACTTCCATCAGACATTTTTTAAGATAAATGGTTCAAAATAGTGGGTTTTGTGGCTGTGTGAATAGTTAAATATGTTTTGTTTGTTAGTCATCCGTCCCCCAAATATTAATAACAAAATCTTTCATAAAAAATTCTCTAAGCTCTTGGGGGGGTTTATCCCCCAAAACCTCCCCTCGCTGCGTCACTGCTTTGCTTCGCTATATTTATTTAGCTTCATCCGCTTCATCTTGCGCCTGATAACAAAACAAAAACTGTTGTTTCTCAGAAGGTGCTTGACGCAAGACATTAAACCCGAATGTGTAGGGCTCACCGTGGTGCGTTTACGCATGCAGTACGTTTACGCAGTGTATTTTTTCCAAACAGAGATACTAAAACTGGCGCGCCTTAAGTCATTTAATGCGAATGCTGCCTCATAGGGGCTTTTCTTGCACGATTTTGAGCATCAGTCAAGCGTAAGTCTGGGGTTGTGTCAACCTCCCCCCTGAATGGGCCAAGTGTATGCAACAGACTTGGACCTAAAAACATTTTTTACAGCTAATAACGCAAATAGCCAACAACTGAATGCGTATAATTTTTATTTCATGAAATGCTTTATTAAACCACAATGCCCAAAATTTCCTAACGTAAAACGTAAGAAAATTTGTTGAAAAAAATCCGCGTAAACGTGCTCCGATCCATCCTATGTAGATTCAATAAAGAAAATGTCTTTCTGAGAGGTAATTTTGGTACTCATTTACGTAGTTTTATTGAATTTGTATCCTTATTTTATTAAAATAAATTAAACATGATTAAAAACGATACAGCCGCTCTTGATTTATAAACGGTGTAAGTAAACTGTAAGTTCATTGATTGTTAGGCGGTACGAAGTTCGCCGGGTCAGCTAGTGTGATATAAATAAGTGTGCCTTCACTTCGGGAGATGAATCTCTCTCACCTTCTTTGGCTCCATTGGGGAAATAAAATAATAACAACTATGAAACAAATATAACAACTGTGAAACTAAAAAAAATAAAACTTGACTTTTCCAAATATAACAACTTATTCATTGCTGTTAAGGCTCCCCTTATTAGTGAGAAGGTTCTGCAGTAGCCTAATTTTTTCCGTCTCTACCAGCATCCTTTCCCTGTGCCTATCCCTCCTCTCATCTTCCTTTTTTTGCTCATTCAGCCTTTTCTCCTCGACCATGGCCTCCCAAATTTCAAATTTTTTCTTTTTCAGTTCCATTCTCTCTCTTTGTATTATCATCATTTGTTCATTGATGGCCGTCTGCCTGTCATCCTTCTCCTCGCATCTCTTCAAATTATGCAGCCACTGCTGTTCCAGCTGAGACCTTGTTCTTGCTGCTTTATTCCCACTGCCATGGGGAGGTTTCTTTTTCATCACCTTTACAACATTCGTCCAGGCTCTTTCACCTCCCTCTGCATTACTGGAAAGCATTTCCTTAGTTAATGCGGAAGTTCCAGGCTCAACAGCAATGTGAGATAAGGAGGGGAGCCTAGGCTCCAATGATATGAGAGGAACATTTGTGGCCTTAGCAGAGCGGATGGGATTGGCCTTCAGAGATGACCCTCCCACATAGGAGGAGCATAGGTACTATATTTCTATGGCCAAATATCTCTTGGAATTGGTCAAAATACTTAAACCTCATGGGTGCTCTTCCAGAGGCATGAGGTCCCATATTGTCTACACATTTTTTGTATCGGGCAAGTAAATTATTGAACTTGTTTCTCGCTTGTGATGCAGTACCTTTCAAAAATAAAAACAGAAAGGAATGATTGACAGAATTCAACTAGAATTATCATTATAAATGAGTACAAAATGGAAAATTAGATAACCTTGTGGCCAAGGTCACTCATCTCCGCAGACAGATTTTCCCAACATTTAGGCCTTTTTTAACAGAATTAAGCTCATCTGATTTAGCTTCGTATGCGGTAATTAATGCCAACACGGCAGGCTCTGGCCAATCAAATTCTGTAAAGTAAGGTATAATACACAAATGTTTTGGGCTATGATGCAAAGAATTAGGATCAAAATTAGAGCAAAGAGTGTAACACCATTAACACCTACTATCTGTAACTTGACATTCCTGTGCCGTGTCTGCCTTTTCCCCTTCCACATGTGGAAATGGAGTGAGTGCACTCACTTCTTCTTCAGGAAGGAATACAATATTAGTGTTTTCTTCGAGGAAAATTTGTTTCCTTCCAAGGAAGCATCCGTGGGACAATAATTCCCCCATTTCTCCTGTGAGGCTACAGTTCCGGCAGGTATACTTTACTTCGCATTTCTGGATTGAGATACATACACAACTTATTCACATCACGCAGGTAAAGCCGTAAAAAATGTTAGCACCATATAATAAATCTGCCGCTTTTAAAGTAATTTTGCAGTACTGAATTACAATTAAGGGAATGCAAATATAACGTCACTTGTACATTGAAGGAAACATTGTATGTAATATGCTCAGCTTTAAGGATATCCATGTAAGTTAATGAAATAAATCAGCTTAGAATCTAAGCAATATAACAATTTCGTTTAGCTTACATTTTCCATTTCTAACTCTTTTGATGAGGCCACTTACTCGAGAAAATCTCCTCTCGCTGACGCCTTTTGTTCTATTGTTAGCAATGTTATGCTTCATTATTTAATTATGCTTGACGAAGAAAATATTATGCTTCCCAAATTACCAGGTTAATCTTATCTAATACATTTAGACCAAATTATTGTTTATTATTCTCAAATGATCATCATATTTATCTTTGAGATGGTGGAATTCATTTTCCGTCAGCAAAATATCTTCCCGCCATCATAATTTTCGTCTGCTAGCGCAGACGAACAACGGTGCAGGATGTGCTTCCATCTGTTTAGCGCAGATGACGTCACAGGTGCGATTGGAACACGCTCTGAGCTAAACAGTTTCAAACAAATCAGCGCAGACACGTGATTGGAAAGCACCCTATATTTTCATTCAAGCCTTGATAATGCATCTATAAAGTTCCGGAACGCCAGCCTTACATTTTTTAAGGTAAAATAAAATAAATCAGGTAACTTTAATCCAAGAAAATAATGTGGTCAAACATAAAAAATCCGACAAATAGTACAACGGTGTCAGGAAGACAACTCATTTTAATGTTCAAATTTATCTTTGACTTTATTTTCACATTTGTATTTACTTCAGTGTTATTTTTATAAAAAGCAAAGGTGCGTTCATGCTTACTCACAGCGCGGAATCGCTAAGCTACCTGCAGTCAGTTGAAAACTCAGTGTCCCCTGGATGCGCAGAACTCTAGCGAGTAGATAGGAAAGATGTGAAGTGATGGGGGAAACGCCCCCCCATATGACGGTACTTTTTCAAAATAGACTCGCCCATTTCCAAAACCGACGCCCTCTCAAGGGCCTCCTGGTTTTAAACTCACTATCCTTAATTAAACGGGCTAAAACTAATCAATTATTAGTCTTCTTGGATATCACACAATTACTTATACCACTTATTTTTTATCAGAGCGCGACCCGGGTTTCAATGAACTATCATCATCTTCAGGCGCAAATCATGATTTGTTTATCTAATATATAAAAATAAAAAATATAGTATTTAATAAAGTATTCATAACAAAATTTAGTATAATGATTTGTTTTTTAATTTGCGTCTGAAGACGATGATAATTCATTGAAACTCGGGTCGCGCTCTGTAAAAAATAAGTGGTATAAGTAATTGTGTGATATCCAAGAAAGCTTATAATGGAATACCACAATGTTAATCAAGAGTTAGCGAATTTTAATCAATTATTATCAGCATACCAACCGCACACAGCCTGAGTAATAGCGATTTCCAATAATTTTTTTCATCCTTCTTAAGCATTATATGAGGCAATAAGTGGTATTTTTAACTTGGGGGATATTGAAGATAATTTTATCTCACCGTGCAGCAAAAACTGCCCTCTGAGTGAGAAGGTTAAATTATATTCTGATATTGCATTAAAGGCCTCTGAGATGAATAATAAATAATAAAAGGGCGATGTATGGGGCAAAAATGATTCTCTCAATCCCCACGAAGTGAACGAGGCAAGGAAAGTATGTATCCCTACGAGCTAAGTCGGTATATTTCGCTTTTATCTTGAACTATGAGTGGGAGTAGATTTTGGAGGCTATTATAAAAAACAATGAATAAGATCAACAATTTTAATAATGTTACTACTTATATTCCTGAACCTATCCTCAGAAAATGTTATCATAGCGATTTGTTATTACAATTGGTTGTTTGGAATACCTCATATTTTACCTAGTTTCTTATTTGACGTTGGTGTATGCCCATTGGACATTGCCCAATGGTTATCCAAAGCTTAAGTCTAGAAAATGAAAGTCTTCCCCATTCTATTGATTATATCATTTTTACAGCCTGTCTCTTAATAATAATAATTTCACCATCTTAATTTCCAATTTATACTTTTCGAACCACTTAGCAATCGTTTGTGAATCGATTATTTTTAATAAAATTTTGTCATTAATCCTATCAAAGTAAGGAAGTAAAGCTTAGCTGAAAGTAGCCATTCGTTTTTATGATTTGATGAATAAAAAAAATGTTTGGAAGTAGCATGATGTGGATTCCGGTGTTTGGGTTGGGTTAAATATCACGTCGTTCTAAAGACGTTATGAATTAATTTTTCCCATTAGAGTAAAATTTAATTGCAATGGAATAACTAAGTGAGTAGATAATGAGGTCCGTCTAAAAATATAAATATCGTTGTAATTAGGTAAATTTGACTCTGATTCAAGTTGTTTACTACTATTTTCTGTTTTAAAATCTCATGTGTATATGCGGGAACTCTATTTACGCTAACTTAATGATCTATCCTCGTAGGAATGAACAGGATTTCTCATAAAAGTACGAGTTAGTACACTCGGACTACAAAAAATCCTTGCGGTTGGTTAAGTCAACCTTAGAGATAATATTTGCGTATTCTTGGAATGTATCTCTCGTCTCCAACTGCATTCATAGCAGCGAGGATTATGATTTTATTAATAAAACCGACAATTATATTTAATCTGGCGGGACTCATTAAATATTTAGCCTTTGCATATATGTATGTTATTTGAGGAGTCTTTGAAAAGGCTGGTCTACTCTTAATTCCACCCTCTGATCTGCGTGAGTAATAGTGGAGGATGTTAAAGGAATGATGTGAAGAGGCGAAATTCCTTCTGAGCTTTGCTAAATGTTTAGTCTGCGTCTCACGCCAAACTCCGTCTGGCTTTCAGATGACTTGCAATCAAGATAATTGAAAGCAAAACCGATTTTTTTGCCTGTCATGAAAGTCACTGAAGGTTTTTCTCGTGCCGATTGTATTAAAATATCCTTGAGAGTGAGGAGGTAGTATTTTTTCATTCCCTCCGCCATTCTTTAAATAAAGAAATTTAACCACATTTGAAGCGTCGTTAAGAGCTCTCCAAGCTAGTTCCTTCCTCTGTAAACGAGTGCTTATGTTTATATTTAAATAAAATGAGTTAATTTTACAATCTGAAATTATTGTAGAACGTCTTGAAGTTACTTCTTTTGTGCTTCATTCCAGGACTTTCTGGATGACCCTGGCAAGAAATAATTGCCTTAATGATCCATTTCAATCTTTAAATTTAACGTTTTCATGATGATGCACAAGCCTTTCAATAGAAGCCTTGAGAAGTATTGAAAGGCAAATGTTACGCATTGAGTCATATCCTGATAAGCAGTCGTGTCTTTCGCCGTCCTTGCCCAACACGGATGTAACACCTGACGATTTTGACAGTATAAGCAGAATAGAGAAACAGAATAAGCAGTATAGGGAAACTTATTGCTGCTGGTTGTGCTAGCAAAAGTACTCGCAGCCATTTGCACACATATGGAGCTTAATGGAGAGTATTTAGGAAATTTTAACTGATTTAATCAGTGGAGTGGATGGAATTCAAAGATATCCGAACTCTTATTTAAAATCTGCTTCGGGTAAAGTCAGAACAGTGAAGCGTAGTTAATGGAATTGCAAGGTTGGCTGCCTCTAGGGACTAGGGATTATTCAGGCCACGCGGGACTCAGGGTGACACGGAGCATATTAACTGCGCATTATGTCTCTAATTGATTAAAGGGAATAAGTAGGAAATCTACTTTTCCGATATAAGAAGAGCAGTATGATCACATTATCACGCTCCAATACTTGCCAGAAAAATAGGACAAGACAATATATGTATATGGCTAATTGATCCACTAATCTCGTTCATAGCCTGCTTTCTCCTAGGCTAATTTCGAGCACCTCCCTTTCGTAAGATTATTTCTCTCAACACCTCCCTTCCACGGCTGTAAAACAGCATAATTTACCACCATTGTTTATCATATACATTTTGCTTAATAGATGAGTGATAAGAAAATTTTAGCGAGTATGATTTCCGGCGGAGAAAAATTAAACGCTTGAAATAAATGAAATACAGAGGATAGGTGCGGGATTCGTCAAAAACTGATACTAGCGAACAGAGAGCGTCACGCAGCTTTTAAATGAATTTGGCTAGAGGATCAGAGGCTAAGTGCTTAGGCTTAGTTAGTTGGAGCAATTGAAACTCTTTCAGAGCGACGAGAAGAGCATTATATTAAAACCTAACTACATTTCCAGGTCTGGCAGAAACGATGGAGGAAGAGAGATTCTGACGGAATGGTCTAGGAATACGTTTTTCCCCCGAGAAACAATTTACTTCAATAATTTCATTAAGAGAACCTCGTGGTGAAATCGCTCCAAAGCGCTCCTTTCTTTTGTCAACGGCTTAGTCTTTGCGCCCCACGACACACTCGCATTGGGGCTGCTTGCAGGGTGGTATGTTGATGAGGGCGTAGATGCACCCTTGTAGCTTTCCTAAGTTAATGGGCATCCATAGCTGCTTTTTACTTGTATTTCAGACACAAAAAGTATCTGCAATGATACAAACTTACTTGAAAACTCGGAGAACAGCTGCAACAATTAACATCTCTGTCACATTTTTATGTCCGTGAAGCACAGATTAAGTGTCAGATTATTGAGGTTAATGTGAGGAAATGTTTCCCCGCATTAGTTTTTGGAAGTGGGTTCATGACCCACCTATCCCTTAAAGAATGCTTGTATTCCGATTTGTACAAGCATATTGTCGTTTTAAAGGATTACCATAATTAAGAAAAGAAATTTTCTTTTTGCGCAAAGTTCGTTTCATGTCCTTCGTAAGATCATTCGTAAGGAGAACTGAGTGCAGATCTCTATCAAACCACTCGGATCGCTGGCTAGTGATGATGTCGTCAGCTCCTAATCGTGTTTGCTTGGTGGCAAGAATGTTGGCTTCCCAACGTGTGTTCCGGGGCCTAGTTTCAAATCCCGAAGGTGCTGGAGTGCTTTGTGGGGAACATTTCACGAGCAGCAGTCCGTCCGTCAGATGGGACGTGTAGCCGTGATATCCTTGTCACCTTTTGCTAAGAGCACGCTACTAATGACGCCGAGTTACTATCTACCCTTCTCTCATGGCAAAAATTGCCTTGGCTGGCGGTCGCCGCCTCCAAATATCACACAATATTCCATGCAAGTTTAATTTCCTATTAATGGTCATTCACAAAATGACTACTCGTGTACATATTGCTACTACAGCTTTCAAGAGAGCGAGGTAAAAGAGGCTTTTGAAATAGCGTTACATAGGATACAATACACAATACAACGAACAGTCCATAATGAACGTGCACATCTGTTGTTTACAATGAATTTCCCCGTTGCGAGAACAGACTCCGCTTCGATATATATTCGTCCCACTGCTTGTGTTGGCGTGCACATAATTACAGCAAAACATTGGACCATGTCTGTCAAGCGCTCTCCAAGTCACAAAAGATCCCGTGAGTTGATTAAAATTCTCGACATTTATATAATGTGCACTCAAATTGGAACCGCATCTGCGCATCGCTTGAGTTTTTTTTATTCCGCGCACAACTTTGCGCACATTAGGATCAGAATTATGATAATCGCTTCAGCTATAAACGCGAGCGACTTTTCTTTGGATGTACGTACCGTTGAGCGTTCTAATTTTCCAGAGTGCCTAGGCATATGTATATATATTTTCCCTAAACTCGCAGCGTAGGGGAAAACGCATCCGTATGCAAAGAATCCTGCCTGCAAAGAATGGGATTCGCGTTCGGTGTTTCTAATTGGTGTATAAATGACAGTTATCCACTCCTCACAAGAGAAATAGTTTCTAGTTCTCATCCATCATTTTCTCCTAGGAATTTCATGATTACCCATATTCATATCAAGCGTTCAATGTTTACCTGTTGTTTTTATTGCAATAATTAATGAGAGAGCTTAGAATTTATGTGAACATTTTCGCATGTAATTAAAAGTCTGAAACGTATCTATATCCGCATGATGTCAATATCTTTATTTTGGATTGGATATTATTCGGATTGAAGTTAATGGTAATATCAACTGAATTTATTGCGATCAGTTATTTTCTGCAATCAATGGTTCAGTAATCCTAAATAAACAACAGATGCAATGTTTTATCAACTTGATCTAATTTTTTTAGCTAGTAAGATCACTTATCTTAAAATAAAGATGGACTTACTTTACACGAACAGGCAGAGTTTACCGCGCGACGTCAAAAACAATGTTTTCCGATCATTTCTTCTTCTGTCCACACACTTCCCTCCAATAATCTTCCCGGACTCCCATTCGTGGCACACCTATTATCTTATCCATCCACATCCTCTTCGCTCCTCCTCATGGTCTTCTTCCATCCGAGGCCGTATAACTGACTAATTTAGGATATCTTTCGTTATGCATCCGTTTCACCTTTCTTACACAATCCAATCTCCTTTTAATGAAGATCCTTTTAATGATCCCACTATCGCATTGTCCCGAGAGAGATTATGTAGTTGCTGATTTTGTTGTCTTTTCCATTCTCCTGTTAGTTCGTCCTGGATGGGACGATATATTTTGTTAAGCATCTGCCTACTCAGTAAGTAATACTTTATGGACACCAAGGATGAAGTTTTCCATGATAAAATATTATGATTGGCTGTGATTCCAACCAGGGTGTTTTTTCTTGGCGAACAATCAACCTTGGTGCACAGAAATTTGTGCCCGTGTACATGAAATCGCTCAAAGTCACTTGTTTCATGTAAAACTTTGTTCAAGTCTTATTTAAAAATTAAGCTAGGACATTTTTAAAATGCCTTTTAAGGCGTACAGCAAAAAATTATGCTCGCAGAATCGAGAAAATGTCATTATTGTACTATAGTATGGTGCTCCTTCATAAGGATTATCCTGTCGGGAAAAAGAGCATGGAGGACCGTGAGTCTGCAGTGATGAACTCATCTCGGATTCTAATCTGTGTGATTGACGAATCCCACGTTTCGTGAGGCGATTTCGTAACCCATCCTCAATGTTATGTAAATGCGAAATCTTACTTCTTACCTGTATTTGTACAGACTGTCCCAAGGGTCGTGTGTCATTTTTGACGTATAATTTTAGTAACTTTGATGGGAGAAATATTCATGAAAATTGGCATACTTATGGGGAAAGGTCCTAAGTTTTGTTGAGTGCAAGTTAAATTTTACAATTTTGACCCCACAATGCGGGTCCAAACCAAAAATTTGAATTTGCCTTAAGGGGTTTCAATGTTTAAAAAATCGAGGTAGAAAAAAGTCTGAATTTCACTGACAAAGATGTCGATTCTTAGGTTATCGGACACGAGAAAACCAAAAATAACACTTTTATTTACGAAAATTCAACCGTTGACCCAGTAAGGTCACAGTCAAGGTCATAGGGGTTGAAAAAAGGAAAGCATACCAACAAAGGTGTCGATCCATGGGTTTTAAAGGGTGCCCAAGTCAATGGCATTGTCCTAATACCCGTATTATCCACTAATTGATCTCTAAGGTCAATACGGAGGTCAAAGGTCATAGAGGTAAACGTCGGGCCATCGTGACTACCAACATGTCGAACCATGGGTTTTAAAGAATGCTAAAGTCGGTTTTGCAGTTCATGGATCCGATTTGTTCATTTTTTGACCTCCGATCGTCATAATGGGGGTCAAAGGTCATAGAGTTAACCGTCACCCTAACAACCAACGTGTGAAACCATAGGTTTTAAAGGGTGCCCAAGTCAGTTTTGCAGTTCATGGATCCGTATTGTTGATTTTTTGACCTCCGATGGCCATAATGGGGGTGAAAAGGTCATAGAGGTATGTTTGAAATGTCAGGGAAAGCAATGTCCCCAACCAAACGTTTTGCATGGTGACCAAGTGAGTGGCGTATTACACATATCCACTGTCTTTTCCGACAAGCCTCCCTTGCCCTCAATATTGCTCAAATCCTTCAATATTGCTCGAAACAAAGTCACTAAAATTAGAGGTCAAAAATGACACACGACCCTTGGGACAGTCTGTATGTATAAGGCATACATTTTTTTGTACTAACATAAGATCAAACAGTTCACGGCAAAAAATGTAATTTTAGGAATTCTCCTTGAGTTCTCGATTGGGTCAGGTGATACGTTTTGATACATGACTGAAGCGTCGTCATCTAAGCAGAGGAGTCTCAGTCGCTCCCACGACTAAGGGGACCGCATAGATGAGGCCCAATGCCATTCCACATGCTGGATTTTTTATTCCATTTTGGACGCTTTTTTGTTTCCAAATATGTCCGCTGCGAGGCGGTAAGTGCAAAGCGATCAATTTATTCCCAATATAGTGTTTATACTCGTAGGTAATCGCATTGTAAAGTTATCAGTTTTAAATATTATATCCAATCGAAGATGGTGTGGTGTATGTCAATATTGGTCAAATATATGTATCGTAAATATACAACCTCACCTCTGGTGGCGTTGAGTTGTTGTTTAAAATTGGTGCTAAGCTGGCCTTTACGCCAAGTGCCTTTGTCAACATATTATAAATATGTTATTTAAAAGTTAATTTCTCGCCCAGGGTCACCACAAGGTATCTGGCTTTGTCTTCATACTTTAATGCCCGCTGTCGTTTACGGAGGATTGGGCATCGCGAAGTTTCTGTACGTGGTCTACGAAATATTATTGCTTGTGTCTTCTCTGTATTCACTGCCATTCTCCATTTATTGTGTCATGCGTGTACTTCGTCAAGTCGGTCTTGTATCATTTCAACGGCTAGCTCCGCGTCCTTACTCCTGGCGAGTAAAGCCGCGTCGCCCGCGAACACAGCTATTTTCGCTCGCCAGTCCGTGTCTCTAGGGAAGACAGAGGTAAAAATGTTAAAAAGCAGCGGCCCGTAAATCGACCCTTGGTGGACTCCTGCTGCTGCTTTAAAGTGCTTTTCTCCTGTCGCCACTTTACAATAAAAGATCGTTCTCGAAGGTATTAGTGTGTCCATTTCAAAATCTATTTCTGGAAGTCATTCTGTTCCATTTTAAAAAGAAAGCCGTCATGCCATGCTTTGTCAAAGGCCTTAGAAATATCTAGGAAAAATTCTATTGTTACATCGTTTCTATTAAAGGTATTAGAGATGTATTCTGTGACTCTGTGAATCTGTTGTACTACGGGCGATTTTAAATGAATCCGAGCTGTTCTGGTGGTAGTGTGTTTTTCCTTCCTACGCATTCTCGGATGTGTGGAACAATTATTCTTTCAAGTAATTTACCCAGATTTGTAAGGAGAGATCGAGGTTTCATTTCCTCGGCGAGAAACGTTTTCTTCTGTTTCTTTGGAATGCATCTTATCACAGACTTTTTCCGCATATCTGGGAAATGCCTGGTTTTCATCGATAACTTGACCAATTTTGTGATGCGTTTTCCGGCTTCAATTGGAATTTGTTTTAATGACTTCGTTAGGGATATTGTCATCTCCGGTGGCCTTTCTATTTTAATTTACATAAAATTTAAAAAGACATTTAATTACTTGCCTGACGTCATCAAGGGTGATTACAAGAACAGTGTTTGGATTTATGACCTAGTTTTCATAGTTTATGTTTATGATCGCTGTGTTTAGTGTAGGTTTGTTGTTGGGAAATGTTTTTTCTAGGTTGCTCGCCATTATATTAGCTTTTTCTTTCGAATTTTATATTTCCCAGTCATTAATTTTTAAAATTGGGTCACTCTGCGGAGTTCGTCTCAGTGATTTAACTAATTCAAATTGAAGCCGTCTTTTTGTTAAATGAGAGAAGTTGATCTTCCCATCTTTCCCTCCTGAGTGTCTTTATTTATCTTCTAATTTCTTTGCTTCATTGTTGAATTTTGTTTTTCAAGTATGACGTGCCGATATCTTTATACATACTGATGGCCTAATGGAGATATTATACTATATTATAATATATTCATGCTTGTGACGATGAGCAAGTCGGTCATCAACAAGTTGGCCATAGAAAACTTGACCCGTTGGGGAACCCGAGAAATAAATACTTCAACTTGCTGTATTGATTGAATAATCTTGGTTTTTTTACTCCAAGGTAGGGATTATAATCTAGCCGCTTTCCACCCCAGAATTGTTCATTCGAATTGATCTGAATTTTATTAATCATTCATATCCCTCTCTTTGGTTCATTAGCATATGGCTCAGCTGATCATTTCGGAACTTTTCGCCATTTCGGTTTTCGGAATCGTATTTGATGCTCCAGCTACGAGCAGCCGAAAGCATTTATATCGCATCCTATCACATGTGGGTGTAGTGGCATCAACGTAGATGCATTGAATATTTAGCCCATACATTATTGTTCCTCTCAATCATCGAAACATGTTACCCTTCGCTTTATCCGCTCTTCCTACCTTTGTTCTCTCTATTTCTTTCTGACCCCAAAGGGGCAATCGTGCGGGCGCATTCTCTCCTTTGTTTCTCTACACGCTCTCATGCGTGTGTGTATTGCGACCTGCCCACGGAGTGAAGTGGAGAGGGATAGAAAGTGGTCGCGAACGAGGAGTACTCGTGGGCCAAGTGCTCTGGGCTCGCTTTACGCAGGTGGTATCGAAAAGGGGAGGCATGTAGAAAAAGCACTGATGATGGGAGTGAATGTGGAGTGGAAGAGGCACTCGGGGGGCGGTGTATAGACAGTTGAACGACGAAGGGCGAGGCGCAATCCAAGCAGCGAGGCCGAACGTCATTGAGCGTGCAGAATTGGGATTGGCGTGCAATGTAGTGCGGGCATTAGGGTTGGTTTTGTTGGGGGGAGGTTTGAATCAGAAGGGGGGTGGGGAGAGTGCGGTTTGTGTAGCAGAGGGGCATTGAGTTGCGGGCAGAGCGTGGAGAGTTCTCAAGGGAGAAATGTCGATGCCACTTGTCAGTATTACTACAAATAATAATTAGTATCCGCTGCGGCGGTGCGGTTGCTCTAGCTGCTGTTTGTGCATGTTTAACCCGGCGAGGGCCTGCTGCTCTTTGTCAATGGGATGAATGGTATGAATGGTATGAGGGTGAATCTTATCATTTTTTCCCAAGGTTATTCCGCCGTGCCTAATGTGGACGTTTTAGCCCGGAGCGGTAGAGTCAGCTATCTTGTCCTTTTGTTTTACTCCGTCATGACTTTGAAAGAGACGTATACGGCTCGGGATTAAGGTATGAAATGTATTAATCAATTTAATGGCAAGTAATTTTATGAAAAAATAAAACCTCAGGCCACATATTGCGCTATCACTAATATTTAAATGATTTTGCTCCACTCGACTAATTTAAAGAAATTTAGCTCGCAAGAATCGTCAAAATTATGCGATAATAATTTCATTGCTATATAACTGGAAGAAAAAAATAGTCCGCTCAAATCATGTGAGATATTGCTCGGACACGCAAGTTCAATATCATTAAGCAATTCATTTGCTGTCAAATATACAGAAGTCATCCAGTTATTTTCGACGAAAAATATAGTTGCCATGATATCGTTGTTAGTATACTTGAAACCCATTTTCGACCCCTGACTGATTTATAAAAATGTTTGGGTTGAAGTGGACGAGACGCGACATAGAGTTATCAGCAGCTAGATAAGTCATATATTATTGACCCCCTCTGAAGTCGTCTGAAGCCCTAGAAAAAAGTGTCAAATGTAAAAATTCTATCATTACAACTGTCTCCATGACTCTCTCGTTTGAGGTAATTTGGGGGTAAAAAAATCTATTTTTCGAAAATGTAATATATCGAATATAGAGCACGTGAAGCGTAGAGAAAGCAATTTTCAGAGTGATCAGAGCACTTTTAATTTTGGCACAATCGTGCAATAGGGAAGTGCACTAGTGTTTCAAATGCACCAAACACATTTTTTAAATTAGAGTTCAGAATAACATAATGTCGTAAAACCACAGTTTAAATCCTAGTAGTGAATATTTGATTCGAGATGACCGTCTGAAATATGGAAAAATTCAAAGGCCGCGAAAACGGGTGTCCATGTTGAATATTGGCCGTGACGTCACAAGGCAGTAGCAGAAGGCAGCTTCTACACCGTTTAGTTCTACCACTATTATTGCATAGAAAAATTACAGAATTTGAGGGTATCCGTTTTTTGCTGTCAGAAAATATCTTCAGATTATATATGTGGCTGCTTCTCTTTTGAGTAAACGACTTCATCATTGCGTAATATATTAATATTCATTTACGTGTCAACTTCAAGTTTGGAAAGAGTAGTACGAATAGCACATTGAATCTTTAATAAATGCATGATGGCATTTATTTTTCGCTGGGTATATTTTGGCACAATGCCGTTTATCATGCCAAAACTCTTTTTTGTAAGAACCGAGTCAAACTAATAAACCTATTTCAGACGTTTGCTGCAAGACTTATTCGTTGCGTATGTATTCACGCCGGCCGGAACCTTCCCCCCGTCGCTACTAGAATCATGGGATGTTAGCCTTATTTCCGAGCTGGCTGGTTGTTGCAATGGTTCGCTGTCCAGGATGGGTTCAAGAAGAGATAATCTTGGTTGGGAGAAGGAAAATTCCAACGATTTATAAATGGTATACCAAACTTTGATGTATTTATGGTTACTGAATAAGGAGGACAGGTTCAACGCTCCATAGAAATGCGAGACGTTAAGGCTAACAAGGGGAGACCGCGTACCTTGCTGCATCTTTTTCAATTAGGGCGTTAGTTAGGCTGTAATTAATTAATTTTCATGCGTTACTTTTTACAACTCTTCTTTGCTGAAGAGGCGCAAGCCTACACCAGCTCCACGAGTAGTTGTTATGTTGTTATTGTTGTTTTTAATTTTGTAACCTTTTGCTCGTGGAATAAACAAATTTTGAATGGGCCGGTTGGGGTAGTGGTAGAGTGCACGAGTCAAAGGGAAGATGTTACCCGAAGGACCGTGGTTCAAGTCTACATCATGGCATTGTTTTTTGTTGCCTTCATTGTGATCATACGGCGTCTAGTTTATCATTAATTATAATTGCAGCAATCATTGACATGAGACAATTTTTTTATCGTCATTATGGCGTTTAGGTATTTCAGCAGTGTCATTACAAACGCCGAGATACGATGACTACAAGGGTTGGTGTGCGCTAAAATGTTAATTTTTTCTTTGCTTATACTGACCAACTTCCACATTAAAAATGAAAACCACTCTTGCAAGAGCACATACCATTAAAGGCTCGCGGCAAGCAACAATATGCGTACAGGCATAATTAATAAGAACACAAAGCGAATATAAAATGCCATATATCTCGAACACTTGTAATTCACATTACTCCAAAGGGAGTTTACTTACTCAGTACATACCTCAGTACCTACGAGTTTACCTCAGTATCAGTGCTAAAAGAACCATTATGAAATATAATTTCAACTAACAAATAGGATGAAATAAAAGTTGATAACCCTGGACCGGGCGCGCTGGCGTATAAAATACGTCAATCTTTGAAAACCAAGGATTTCGACATTGTACGTACATTCTGGGCTATAATGGTCTCGTGTATTCTTACAATGTACTTTGACTGCCTATATTGCGAGTTTTCAAAGTTCGAGGTATTGTAGCTAATTTTTTAGATCAGCAAGATGAACCCGTCACCAGTGGAGTACAAATTACGCCGCGCGACCTGCCGTGTACCTTTATATCTGTATCACCTATAAATGTACTAATTTCAACAAATAAAGATTAACTTTAACAAAAATCGTTTGTTATCATATATGCACATATCATGGGCAAAGTACGCATTTTTCCCGGTCGTGTAAAAAAACAGTCGCGCCATAATTCTTTAACCAAACTACTTTCAGTTTATAAATTACGTAGGTCTACGCGGAAGATGCTATATTTTGACTCAACACACTTTCTGATGTGACTGAGATACCTATTAAGTAAATTATTATAATATAAATATCAATTTGATCTTACAATACCTTCAAATGATCTTCAAAACAGAATATCATCGATAGGTAAAAGTCAGGAGCAGCCTTGAACCATTTATTCCGTATAGCTTGTGCTTAAGGCACGGGAATGAATATCTTCTCCAGGCTTTTGTTTCGACGTCGAGATGAAATTTAGAACAAAAAATCATTTATAATTCTATTTTGAATTCATGTTTTCGGTACTAGACGACATTTTTAGGAAGCAAACTCCACCGATTCCCGGAAACTCTCGCCGCGCTAAAGAAGGCGACGGAATACAGCGATACTCCACTGGTGACTACTGCCTTGTGACGTCACATCTCAATCAAGATGGAGGCACTGTGTTTCAGCGCAACATGAAATTTTCCGACTTTCAAAACGTTTTAAAGTGCATACCCCAGATGCAGAAAATAAAAGTGACTATACTAATGTTTCTTTTTTAGGCTAAACTTTCAAATTCAGCAATAAAAAAAAATTAGTGCACTTCCCTATTTAACGATTTCGTGAATTATTGTCTCAACCACGTAGGGAGGGAGATACAGTGTCGCGTAATAGGGTTTGACAAAAAATGCAGGAATTGACGGGGTGAGCAGGAAAGGCCGCAAGCGACCGAAAGCTAGTCAAGTCATAAGATTTTGTAATTGCTGCGTACCCTCCAATCCAAGAAAATGCCCATTCGTGTCAATGTTAATTTAATAATCACCAAAATATAAAAGGTCATTGATCATTGATACTTCAAGAACGGCCAGTAAGGTGATAAACAATTCAATTTATATTTAAACTTAAATCGCCCGAACTACACACCCCAGCAGGTGAAAAAATTGCATAATGTGAATTGATTATGAATATCATTGACGTAAAATACTTCAGAAGTTATAGTCTAATGCCATGCCATTTTTACAACATTACAGGTGCTACATCAGGGGGGAGGTGTTGCCTTTCTAAAATTAGCATTGTATGTGGTTTAAATTGAAAAAAGTTTTCTTTTCCTCGAATACAATCTATTTTCTTCATTATATTTCCCTAGTAAATTCTCATGAATGTTTAGTAGTGATAAAAGTTAAGCCTGGGGTAGAATGTTACACGAATTTTTATCACAATTATTTCCTATTCAGAGGGCAACCAAAATTTTTATTACAGATTTTTAAAATCTTGTTCTCTTTTATAAATTTATTAGCTTATCCGTCGGAAGTTGAGGTTTAGCAATAGTTTGACATATTCCTATTTAAAAAGAGTGTTGCATCTTCCAATTGGCTTCCTGATAAAATATATTACCTTTTCACTAATAAATGGCAGCAGGTTGTAATCAGCGATGAATAAGATGTAATTGTAATTTTCCATCATGTTCCTATTCATCTCGGAAGCTCTAACTAATTGAAGTGAAGGAAAAAGAGGATTTGCAAATTTCATTTTGACAGCAAGGAAAACCGCCCGCCCTCATCCTTCCCCCAAATATGAATATTTAAGAGTTTTCCTCCGCACCGATGAGATATCACGCCATGAGATGCCTTGCAAGCGGCCGCTTTGCGCCAGTTGGCCTCGCGACGTCTGCATTCGGAGCATGTAGTTGTTTCGCCCCCTGGCGGGACGGACGAATAAAAAATAATATCGGGGCGCTGCTCTGGATTTCTGGTCCGCTTGTGTCCGGTGCGTATGTTTTTCCCTCGGCACGGCAGTTCAACAGAGCAGCGAGCAGCCGCGCGGCGCTGCTGTGGGATGCGTGTCCGCGGGAGGCAGCCTGATCGAAAAATAAAGAAAAGCGCATAATAGTGTTTCCTTGTGTGTTTTACATCTGTCCCTGGTTGCATTTGCTGAGATCGTCGCTTTATTGGACAAAACTGAAGTGCCAGTTTAAAAAGCCTTGAATAGTCCCAACGGTTATACGATGTGAAGTGGACAATTTAAAAACCTATAATGATGAAAATTTACTTTTCCAAAACAAGAAATGCATTCATAAAATATTTATGAACATATTTGGAGGTTAACATATTTAGGTGCCCTAATTGACGACAGACTGTTTTCTGGGTTACCAACAGGTTTTTGCCAATATTTTTTAAGGATATTTCAATATTTATAAAAATATGTTAGCTGAAAAAAGCATTCAAACTTTATGTAAAATATGACTTGACTCTGAAAACGAATGAAAAGATAAATAAAAAATCTTTATGTAGCACATTATCAATTTTTAAGGAAGACAATAACCATTGTTTAGCTATCTGAGGAAAGATGTGCAAAATTTCTCCTAATTAATTTTGTTAATCAAAACATTTATGCCCGATGAAAAATAGGATTTTTTGAAAAACGTGAGGCATACTTGAGGCATAGTACACAGTAGCCTCTACGATCATTACGCACAAATTATCTGTCCATTTTTTTATGCGCATTGCCGCTTCTTGCATAAAATATTTTTAGCACTTTATAGCTGTGCATATTTCTAAATGGAAAAACTCTCACTTCAGTAAAAAATATCGTTATCATTGGCAATGAATTTGATAACTAATATTTTACACATCTCAAATTTTTATCAGCCGTGAATTAAATTCATCCAACGATATTTAAAGGTCCAAAGTTTTCATTTGAATATTTGAAATTTAGGGAGGCCGTCTCTTTTCTTTTCGGAAGATGTAAGAATAAATTTTATAAGGTTCACTTATATATTTGAAAAAAAGCACGATTCGGGTTCCATAACATGGTTACAGGGCGATCAGGATATGACGATGTAACCACGTTTTGAAACCCGGGTTGTGCCTTTTCAAATATATTAGTAAAACTTGTAAAGTTTATCTTCAAATATTCTGTTGTGAAAAGGTTTCACAAAATTAAGGCTGAAATCATCAGTTATATCCCTGATTTTCAATGACAACGATTTGCTATTCAAAGATATCACGATTGATAAAACTACATTCAAGTGCGCTAGTGACGTAATGAAGACCTTGTGCCTGGTAAAGGCATTCTTATGCAATAACATGGTCGTTATAATACATTATGTGATATTGTCAAATCTTTGCTTTTCAATCACTGATTGGTGAATTTCACGAAATCACACCTGAGACAGCTGCATGCGTTTAAGAACAGCCTTGACCTGCTCGATGGAAATTTATCAGGAAAGGCATTATGTATTCCAGTAATATGTTTGCATTTGTGTTTTATATCAACCTTGGGTGCAGTTTGCTTGCTGAGAAAATGAATGGCTTTTTGATACAGATTATCTATAGCTACATACATGTTAAAATCATGGGGTATCACCATTCAAATTAGCAATATTCACGATACAGTTGCTTGAGTAAAATCGAACGGAAATGATTAATTGAAGGAATCTTTTGTGCATTGTCATGATGGGGACAAGTAATTTTCGTTCGTTCCAATTTTCTTCCTTCTTGATCACACATTCAATTTATTTTATTACATACATTACACTGATGGTTCATTACATTTTTGGCGTACCTACTCTTTGTAAGGAAAATCATAATCGCATCGCTCTGCAACCTAGACATTTTCACGTCAGAAATCTATGCAAAAATAGTTTTTATTTTATTTTTAACTTTGAAAAAAATGTCTCCGAGCGTCTTAAAGCATTTGGATACTTTCCAAGAAGAAGAAGAAGAATCTCAGAGTCTCGGAGAGGATTTATACGTCTCCTTTTATGCTGCCGCTTCCATTATGCGTCACGCGAATGAAGAATGTGACGAATAGTTAAGGAGCCCGTGAGTTATAGAAGTTTCGTAACCCGGTTGCTTCCCCACTCACCCCTTTGAGAACACAGGGGTCGGATAAGGGTCGTCGCCTCTTTCTCCCGCGAATAATAAATTATTGTAATTTTTTCGCGTAATGGCAATCGGTCATCCCTCTTCGAGGCTCAAACTTCCCCGCGCGCGCGGATGGGGGCGTTCGATACGATGATATTTCCGGGGCTTCAAAGTGCCACGGTGGATGGTCTCGGGAGAATTGATGGGTCCCAAGTTTTTGGAATTAGAAAAGAATTTATTGCTGCTGGATTTTATCCTCTTTAGAGCAAAAAAAAAACTGTTGAAATCAGATGATCAAATATATGGACAAACATTATACCTCGTAACGAGGTACGAATTACCTTAGTAACATGAAGAGAAGTGAAATATTTAAATTTATTTCTATGATTTATTTAAAATATTTCATTTAACTTGTAATACTAGAAGTACAGTGGTGTGGTTTTCAGTCATTAAAAGGTGTAAGAAATGTAACCAGGATTAAGTTCAGGAGTTTTTATAATAGAATCCAAAATTCTTTTTAAATTTATATCATTTCTCGTGCGTAAATGACGTGTTTCTAAGTATTCTATAGTTTTCTGCAGACCTTATTTTTAGTGCATCCATGGACATGTATTGGTTCTTTACTTATTTCGCCTGTTATACAGATGACGAGCAAATTCACAACCAAATATTATTGGCCTATTGGAGGGAAAATACGATCTGTACCAAACAAGAAGCGCAGATGCTTCCTAATAACTTGATGGCTTCAAAATCAATCTCATGAGCTCTGGAGAATACCATTGGGAGAGATCCTTGTTTGGAATTCAAAATTTCCCCTTACGAAAGGCGCTCGATACGATTATAATTTCTGTTCTTTAAACCACCTCGTTGGACGGTTTTGGAAGAATTGATGTGCCATAAGTTTTGAGTCATTGATTTTAAGATATTGTGTAAGTTTACTTTCAGATAAATTTTCTAGGATAGAATTACAATTAGAATTTCATAACCCCTTATACCTTGTTCAGTGAAATGAGCGGTACATTTACGTACATCGGGACTAGCCTAGCCACGGTGATAACTTTACGGGAGTCACCCGCAATGCACAATTTGTACGAACAATTCACAGAGAAAAAATCATTCGCGGTGAAGTCGAATATTTTTTTCTCTCTGTGGATTTCTCGCACGAAATGAGTGGTGTCTGAGGGGATCGCAGGTTTTTCTTAAAAACACACGAAAAACGAACTTTCCACTATTTCGTTACAATTTCCTTTCTTATTTAAAATATGGATGGCGCCGTCTGTTTAAGGGATAGTTCCAACTAGTAGTAAAGGCCGCTTGGGTCCTCTCACGGGTAATCTCCTCCATGGCTGTCGACGTTTAGTCCATTCCGTCGTTCAACGTAGTCGACGTGCGTAATTCCATATCGACCTAGTTCCAGCTATTCGAAAATGAACCAGTGGAATGTGCAATGAGGTTATTCTCCGGAAGAAGTCCTGAAAATACTTTTAAGAATAATATAAAATGATTATCCTTTATTTGGCAAAAGTCAAGGACAAAATTTCATTCGTTGCATTTCAACGGGGTATCAGTTGATTTCCCACCAGCAATATGCCTTGGCATTTGAATCCTTAAGCTTCCTCTGAAACATTTCATTAAATAAGTTTACAGGCAGTTATTTCATCTTAATCCTCCAAAGGATTGACATCAGCTGTGGATCCAAGTGAAATATGATTAAGGGGAAGCAATTCCCATCAAGGGACTTAAAATTAGGGATTAATGGGTCAGGATAAATATCTCGCTTCATAATCCACAGAGAACAACTTTCATATCGTATTTAGGGCACCGCCATTGAGAAAAAGCAGAATGGCAGAAATCGTTGTGGTGATGGAGGATCCTTGGTATTCCTGGATTTGATGGCGGTTAGGAATAATATGAGAGAAGTGAAGTCGGGGGTTGATGCGGCGGGTGAAGAAGACGTGATAATTAAGGGCTCGGAGAATGCGTGGGACACTGCTGAACGCACGATTTCATCCCTCGATCCCTGCAAGAGGAATAAAAATGATCGAATGGAGTGAGCGTTGAGTGAAAGGGGATGAAAGTACCCTCGCTGTACCGCTGACCTTATCTCCTCCCTTCTCTTTTCGATTGTCTCTCCTTCGTCAACTAGCTCGCACTCGACGGGCCACGCCTACACTCGGAATACATGGGGTTCGACGCAGAAAGACTTAATCTGTGAGCTTAAAAACACTGGGACAAACTGCATGATCCGTCATGTACTAATACGAGCAAACAGAGAATGTTACACAGGATTCAAACGAGTTTGGCTGGGGTCCGCTACATACTCGGAGGTTACGTGCTGCGATATGAATGCCTGAGACATTTGGAATAGGTATCCTTCAGAGCTGCATATATAACGTCATCTTTGAAGTCCATGGTGTTTTTAAATCCTACCAAAACGATAAATAACGAAGAGAAACATTTTGACGAACTGGTAAGTGTAGTATTGGGAATCTGATTGCTCACTTGCCAAACGTTTGTTTTACTACGGTGATTTCATTTATTGCTTTCTAAAATAATGTCAATGAATATGAAGGATTACGATTTTTTTGAATAATTGGAGTTTCAAATTTTTGTAATGAAATTTATTTTCCAAATAATGTTTTTCGGATGAGTACGGTGTTAGATTAAATTTACAAATTTTTAATTGAAATAAACACCAACGTATTTCCTTGAAAATTAATTTCATTAATTATAACTAGCAATTTTGTCCATAATTAGTAATTTGAGTTTGACTTTGAAATGATCAAGTCTAATAGTATAATTTTTAATTAGATTTCCATGAGAGTTAGCGGAACACTTTTATAAGATTATTTTATTTTCTATTACAGTTTATTTACTATTTACAGTTTATCAATTTTACACATATACTGAGGCATGGAAATTCAGTCAGGCTGATCAAAGTCGGTCGGCTTTAGTTTGTTATGCATATATTGTATCAAAATAAATACATTTGTTGGCTTTTCCAAGTTGAGGCATTACATTGACTCTCATACATGAAGTACTCTCATCAACCTATTTGTGAACATAATTGGCAATTAATCATGAGGCTCGCATTTGAGACTTCTTCTTTTCTAGGGGACGCTGTTGTGCAGTCTCTCCAGCTATTTTTCTTGCCTCACTTTTCTCCTATTTCGCCGTGGGCTTGTATTTTTGGTGGGTAATCTAGGATTGTAAATGCATTAAAAATGTTTATAATTAATCAAGATATTGGTTTACAGTGATAGTTAACTTGAAGAAGTGAAAAACAGAGCAGTAAAAATCATTTGCTATCCTTTCGGGAGAAAATGTTACACTATGCAACGTTTCCTGTGCTATGCCTACTTAACCGGGCCTTATTTTTCAGATTGGGAAATTGTTTTTTCCTAGTCTCAAAAGATTTAAAATGAAGTCACATTCACATGGTAATATTTTATTACTCGAAAATAGCGGTAAAAAAAATAGGAAAGCGAAAATAGCCGAATGAGCCCCAAAAACTCAATTTTGGGTCTTTCTCACTTCGGGTCATTGCGGCACGGGTTTTCGCTATTTTGAAGAGGCATAGTCATAGCTGGTGAATGTAAGATTTATTTCGATAAATGTGGTGGTATACCTAACGAGTCTGCCACGAGAAAGTCGAAGACATTCACATTATTTGCCGTTGGAGGAAATTCCCCTGGACCGGGAATCGAACGACTGACCCTTGGCATTCTGGGGCACTACGGAGACCTCTACGCCCTCTGGGTTCCAAAGTACACATGGCAATTCTTTCACCGAGGTACAAGGTGCTAGATTGTTGGTCCTTTTGGTCTGTCAATGATGGCAACGCTTGGAAACATTGGCTCCCTAGAATCCACTTCCAAAGGTGAACCCCATTCCAGCGCTAACGCTGCCCATGGCGCTATATGCACCTATTGCATTACCGCGTGAAGAGCGTTGTATCTCACATTATCCGCTATGGTTAAAAATTTCCCCTTGGCTGGGAATGGAACTATGGACCTTAGAAATTAAACCACGGAAAGCCAAAGGTCCGTGGTTTGATTCCAGGTTCAGATGAAGCTTTTCCCGTGACAGTTAGTGTGAATTCCATATCGACAATTTCGACCCTAGGAAAGCGTAAATTTACTCAATTCAGAAAAATTAGGTCTTTCCTTGAGGATAAGAAGTGGCTTAATGTGCTGTAACGTCGGCATCAAACAAGAGAGCAAATCTAAAGTTAGCGTTTCGCAGAGTGGAACACGGGGAGATATTTTCTTCCCCGCGTGTCGTTATTTTTCAGTTATGACTAGCGTCCTCCTTCCAACGTGGGTTCTCCACATCCCGTAGTTGTATCTTTTCCCACTGTCTCTACTCTGTACGCCCGTTCCCACCCCCTTCTTCAAAGATGTCAAATCCTTGGTCTCCTGTATACCCTTCTCAAGGGTATAAAGGAGATTTTCAAATGTTTTGCAGTGTCTAGTACCAGATGATGGCTCAGTGAGCCGAAACGTGTTGTATGCATTTAAAAATCTTGTGGAAAAGTGCTACGATCTTTTATTTATTCAAATATGTCTACTTTCCACCAACTAAATCCCGAATCTGTTGAACTTAAGGGGAGATATATTTATTAAAGTCGTTTCTGGGAGATAGGATTGGTGATGGGGGAGGGGTTGCTATGCGGGTGGGTGGGAACTAGGGCGCTGCTGGTCAGGGCGTGCGTCTGTTGTGCGTCAATCGAATGGAAGTGATCGGCGAGATGTGTGCTGCAGTGTGGCCGACGCTCTCTTCCTTCGCTCGCCTTCTTCAGATTGACGACGCAGTGCAACTTTGCCCTCGGAAGCCATTCGCCTCGTAAAACGCATTCTCATCGTATCTCGAATGGCTCTGCTGTGAAATTATGAATCTCACGATTGATTTCACAAGCAGTCAAGTGTCTAATATTACTCAGTTCTCTCTCCTTGTAAATATTCCTACATCTTGTGAAACTTTTTTGACCAAAAGGAAACAGACCTCAGAACCGAGTGTTTTTTCGGATAGAGGTGGAATGAACGATAATAAAATAACTGAACAGGGCATGATAAAACTAAAAGGTGCGAAAGCATAACTTCCTTTTTTCAAAACTTATCTTAATGAAATCCATTGTAAGAATCAAAAGTATTTTTTTGATAATGTAGATGCACATCAGAAATTCTGTTTTACACAGTTTATTTCATTATCACCGGTGATGTTGGCAATTTCTTCCTGGATGTTGGTATTTAAAGCTTGTTGAGTCCTTGGAGGGTAACATAAATACGGGTTTTCAAAAAAACTCCGGTGAAAAAAAATCACGAGAGAACGATTCGGGGCCACCCAAAAGTCCCCCTCAAAAATAGCCCAGGAATCGCCCAATCAAAAAATAGGCTCAAAAGCGAACGCAAGTTTCAACACACGACGGCAAACAAAATTTGTGAGGAAAAGACTGTGCAGTCACGCCTCTGGAACGAGAGCACTATACGACTTCAACCGACTGAATGGCGAGCATTCTAAACGAGGAAGTTCTGTATTCGCACCTTGCAAGAAAGGAGTTGTTGAGAGAGTCTTAAGAAGACCTGGGCGTTGATACACGTTCTCCTTTCGCTCGGATCTTCGCTTCGCCACGGCGGCAACTCGAAGCGATGCGAAAATTTTCTCCGCGATTATTCTCGTTCTTTTCGCCCCGCCTATCGCTTCAGTTTGGGTAACTTCGTTCTCTTGGCAAAATATGTAGGCAATGACGAAAACCCATAAGTCAATGGGCACGAGATAATTTCAGCGATCAACACACTGCCTCCGCAGTCCGAAACAATTGAAGAGCGCGAAGCAAGTTCGTAAGTTCAAATCAGATTTCTTAAATATAATATGACATTTTTTGTTTATTGCGCGTCACTATCAAATTGCTACATTAAGTACTTTTGGACAATATTGTGTATTCATCAGTCCAGAACCAGAATTAGGCCCCAGGAGAGATAATATGGAATGAATGAATGTGATGCATGAATTCATTTAGGTCCAGGGGCCTGATTCTGGTTCTTTCTGGCTATAGCCAACGTGATTTGTCGAAAAGATTGGCGAACGGTGACTGAATTCGTATTCTCATTTTCATTCACTGGCTATTTCGCCAGAAAACCTTCGCTAGGTTCCTCTGACGACGAAAAAGCTATTCTCGTTCTGTCTGACGAGCGTATAGTGAGTGTAAACATTCGCCAAGATCGAATTTCGCTAGCGACGACAGTGAAGTCGCTCTAGCGGCTTGGCGAAAGAATTCATGAGAGACCAACTCGTTATTTAATTACTGCTGTACACCATTATTATGTTAAATCTCTGATCCCAATTGAATTTTAATTGTTATTCTAATGCTTGGCATACAACCTGTGTGTTGTTTTACTCGTCTTGTCGTACTTCGTAATTTAATAGATGGGATTAAAAGTGGGTTTGCATTTGAATGAATCGCGAAGCTTTTGTCTGGCAAGCGTATTGTGTTATCGTGGGAGTGCTGTTATTCTGAGCATAAGAATGAGTTGGTTTGCCTGAGAAAACTTGTTGTTTCGGTTCTTATGCTCGTGAACGTTTCATCGGAAACAATAAGATAGAGACTGAACGAAGTTTTGTTATACAAGAGCATATCGTACATTAATTGAAGTAAAGGATAGAAGGGGCGCAATGAAGGGGGATTTTCTAAGTTCTAAGCTCAGAGAATTTTTTAAGTTTAATCCATTTTACTTAATTGGATTGATATTACTGATAGCATAATGTAAGGATTAATAAAATATCCCTCAGAAAGTCGTAAAACTCGCCATTTTGAACCATTTATCTTAAATTTCAGAAATTTATTTATCTTTCGCCTACCACTTATCCTGGTGGATATTCCATACCCCCACGCACCCTGGTATTAGTGGCACCTAAAAATCCCCCCCAACCTAAGTTCCTAACTACGCCTCTGGTGGATAAAGTGGCTATGTACCACCCTTAAAGTTGTTAAGTCGAATCCTGCCATAGTCACTTTTTTCTCTCTCCATATCAAGAAAAAATGTTCGTATACTATGCTTTTCATCTTCAGAGGCAAGTCATTTGATGTTGTCCAAATATTTTCTATGCACCTAGAGGAAAATCTCTCATCAGTTGTTCAGCTCTTATGAAGACTCAATGAATTTCACTATTAGGCTTTACATTTATGTCCGGCAGAGCTCTAGGCAGCATAGGATGTGTAGTTCGCTGTTGTGCCATCTTCGGTATTCAACCAACATCAGAAAATTATGTTAATATGAGAATATTTGACAGCATTCCTTGCCTATTCTTCCCTAAAATCTTATTCTTGCCTTACACAAGTTCCTTAGCGTACGATGAGCTGCTTGCTATTTTCTTCCGTTATAAAACCATAAGAAACAGATAACTCTCTTTTTTGTGACATCTGGGTTAGGTGAAAATTGAAAATATTTACCCGTAAGTTTCGTCAGAGTGACTTTTGACTCATTGTTAACATCTACGAAAAAGACAAAAAAGAGAGAGAATGGGTTATGTTCAATTACAGAAAACGACTAATGAATAAGCAATATTGTACAACAGTACTTAATGTAGTAATTTGATAGTCTCACGCAATAAAAAAATATGGCATAATATATTTAAGAAATATGATTTGAGCTTACGAACGTGCTTCGCACTCTTCAATTGTTTCGGACTGCGGATGCAGTGTGTTGATTGCTGAAATTATCTTGTGCCCATTGACTTATGGGTAATTAGTTATTGCTTACGTCACAGTATTTCGCCGAGAGAACGAAGTTTCCCGAGCTGAAGCGATAGGCGAGGCGAAAAGAAGAGAATAATCGCGGAGAAAATGTTCGCTTCGCTTCGAGTTGCCGTGCTAAGGGAGAACGAGAATCACCGCCCAGATTCATAGTCGTTTCTTGGATGTCCTCCATGTGCTGGGTGAATCTTACGCTCTAGAAGCGCATTCATAGTCTCAGTGCAGGGGATGGTTGTCCTTCAACTCTTCCCCAAATTATCGGATTGGTGGGTAAGAGCTCACCTTAGATTATTTCACGGTGACTGCCGCTATTACATTTTTTGGTATTAAGTTAATACGCCTTACAAAACGACTCGTGAACTCAATGTTTCATTTCAGCAGTACTAATTTTTCATGATCGGACGGTAGTAATTGAAAGTGGTGACGTAAGTGTTCTTAGTAACGAAAATCACATTGCCTTTGTTATTGCCCTATTAATTAGTGTGCACCATAGTGATCTGAAAAGATATTTATCCCCAATTGAATGAAAATTTTACTCATGACTACGTTTGAATACATTTTAAGTATCATTGCATTTATATTGATTGGTTCATTTCAAATTAATATAACGATCCCATCGAAAAACTTGTTATTTGTTGAAGCATGTTTACCATGGATAAATTATTAGTAAACGTTTTCTTGGAGTAAAGGTCCCTCATTTTTTGTTTCAGTTAAAAAACATTTAAGACGTATTGGAGTTTTATTTTCCCTTATAAATTCAGAAATGATAATGCTAGCAATTTAGTGACCCAAAAAATTTCAAAGGTTTTCATCAGGTCTCAAATTAGTTATGAGAACAAAAATTGCTAGCCAAATAATAAAAAAAACAAATTTAGCAAACAAATAACTTTATGACATTAATTTAATGGAAAATAACAGGAATTTGACTCGTCACTTAAATTGTATACGTCATGTTAACATGCTAAACAGTTGAATTTTGCTTCATATTTTGTTAGATAAATAGAAGCATGCTTGTTCAATTCTTTCTTCACTGCTCATGTAAACACTCTGATGAAATTTGAAATTCTCGCACCGGCTTTTTACGATCCCGTGAGACGCTGGAGAATTACTCACTGATAAGAGGTGAAACGCAGGGTCATAAATGAGCGAGGGATTATATTTTGGGCATAAATACACTCGGTGAAGGCACGTAGTCCATCATCATACACCTCTGTCTCAACGACTATATCTCTTCATTTATATGAAATTCAATTGCGCCTTTAAAAGGGGCGACGTTTAGCTCTTACGTTTGAAGGAGGAGTTGAAAACTATGACTATATTACATGGGGTATTTCTTTATCTCATATAGTGTTCAAGAAATCGGCATCCGGTTATTATACTTTATGCTCGTTTCATGTTACAAAGTAAGCTTATCAAGCCTGAATTTATGTTATCGTATCACGTAGCTTGAGATACGGTGATATTTGTTGTTTGATTACAAGAAGTATAAGGCCTGCCTGCATCCAGGGTTGGATTAAGTCCGTTGTTTTAGGAGTCGGAGGGGGTTGATCATTACTCTTAGAAGATACAAACATGCATTTAAAATACATTTTCTCGAAATAGGGGAGTAGAACAATTTTCATTACATTCCCAGTAATTGCATTTAATGCGAAGAAATAGCGAAAGGTACCCGTTGAATATCAAATAAAAATGGAGCATATTAATCGAATGCAGCATTTCCTTGCCATGCAATTAAATAAATTTGTACTCAATATTTCGACTGGAAATGATTTAAAAGAGGAAAAGGGTCTTTGCGGAATCCAATGCTTATTAATGCAGTAGTAATGAATGAAATCATCATATGAGTCGAAAAGTTGGCATTAGGGGAATAAAATTCCCTCCCACTAATTGTCTCGCAAATTCCTTTCTTAAAAGTCTATATAATGCATAAATAGTATATTCTGAAATTTTCATGGATTTATGTTCTATAGTTTGGGCTGTACGTTGCTGGGTGAGCAAATCAGTCATTCTGGAAAAGTTTATGTAAAGAAGAGACAAGTGAATTAAAATTTTGAGTTGGCGGATTCGTTTTAAAATCCGAATATTGAAGCGTGATAGAGTGGAACTTTTCATATTGAAAAAAATTTCAATTTTTCACATTAAAAAAAATATATTGCGGCCTATGTTACATTGTTACTGCAACATCTTGAAGGCGATATAGAAGATGATGTAGCTGCATTGAACCTTAGGTGGTAATAACTTTTATAATCGAGGAAAATTGCAAGTATGTTTTTCCAATAAAGCATTTGTTTTAGTTTACAGAGTTAGAGAACAAACGCTTTGTAAATTTTCTAAACGCTTTATCCGATTTTTTTGTGATGTAGTCAAAATAATTGAAATTTTCGCTGATCTGAAATGAAACGAAGGGCTCTAAATTATCCACCGCTACTTGCATCCTTTTAATTGATGTGCTCATTGAATACGATATTTTGATTCTAGTACTTTTAGTATGCTATTGGCTATAATTCCGGGGTGTGGACATTTATTATCTGTGTGTGTCCAGTTTATCGCTTGACCCATTTTTCCCAGTGTTCCAAAATTGGAACAAAGATATTGTTCTCAAGAATTGACGGTATTTTTTCCAATAGAATATTTTAAAATGATATGAATTTTATTAGTAGGGGGTAACATGAATACTGCCATCATTGCAGTTTTACTGCAACCCTGCCATTATTTTTTAAACTACAAGAAGCAGAACTTATGTTGACGAATATATATTTGGCAATATGATAATTTGATATATTTGTGATATAATATTGAATAAATATTTACGTGGGTGAAACTGGCAGGAAAATTGCCACGAGAATAAAGAAACATCAAAGGCAATGCAGGCTATGTCAACCGGAAAAATCTGCAGTGGCCAAACACGGCATCAACCAAAACCACGCCATTCATTGGGAAGATGTGAAGATCATCTGTCGAGAAAAGAATTATTGGGAAAGGATTAGGAAGGAGGCCATAGAGATCCGGCTAACGGACAAGAACTTCAATAGAGATGGCGGTTACTCCTTCAGTAACGCATGGAAACCCGTATTGAATAAAATCCAATTGGCTAATACCAAGGACCAATCAGAGGGAACCTGATATCCCGGCACACCGTATACGGCGAACACCTTCCGAGAAATGACACTCAGCCCTGAAGATGGAGTACGACTCGTACCCCGAAACGTCGGCAGCCATGAAGGAGATTACCTGGTGGAGAACTCGAATAGCCTTCACTACCAGCAGAATTTATAGTTCAAAATTTCTTATGCTACGAATATTGATTTTGGCATAATAGCACTTTTCGATACAAAGATATTGATTTTATTTCCGGGCATTATACTGTGCAGAATATCTATTTTATGATTTACGACAATTTGATAAAATGTTTTTCATGCTCACATTGCTATACCTACCAACAAAAACAATAGTGTTCCATTTTTGGAACAATGGAAACGGGTGGGCACACCCTTATTATCCAGCTTATAAATTGTATTACAATCGAAATCCAGGTACTTGTGGAACTATGTTAATTATGTACAATTTACGGGTTCCGGAATAGGTTATGGGATATATTCAGCTGCAGTCATCCGACATTTACGAAGTATCGCTCTAAAAAAATCAAAAAGTCTACCTACCCGGGCAATCAATCGATTGCTGCCTCGTATTCCTTGTGGTTTGAGACTGATTTCAAATGCAATAAGCTCCAGTTTTATTCCTTTCCTATCATTTCATCCTAATTGGTAAAGTTTATTTTGGTGGAGTCGACTCATCGTTGCTGGTATATGTATTCCTTACCCAACACCTATTACATGTTTGTCTAACCAGGAGTCCATTTTTCCTCATTAACCCTTAATAACCCAATGTTTTTTCTTAGAAACATCAAAAATGTTTAAACTTTCAGCCCTATTCAGGAGATATCTAAACTAAATATTATTTTGTAGTGTAAATTTCAATGACGAAATATTTAGCTTGCACGATAATTATCATTTGGTGTAAAATTTTCAAGTTTTCAAAATGAAAAATCTTGAAATTTGATTTCTCCCAGAAACAGTTCTGGGTTAGAAAGGGTTAAACCCCACTCAAAAATTCATATTAAACAATACAAAAAATAATACACCTAGTTATAGATAATATATAATTTATTTGACCAAGTAAACAGCACACTAAAATTCATGAGTGATTTATTTGAAATGCAAATGACACCATTGTTGATTCATTTTTTTCTCACTTAGTACTCTTGAGGATTTATAACAACGGAAATTTTCGGCATTCTAGAAGAAAAACGTTGACGATTTGATGAGAAAATTTTGATTCAATGCATTGTGTTCAAGCCACGGAATGCAAAAAATCTGTATTTGAAATATCTGGGAAACACACATGTTATTGAGTGCGGAAGTGGACCTCTCTGCTATGTGCCAGGTTCCCAGACCTGAGCGGAGCCCTTTCTTTCAAAATAGTACGCTTAAATCTCGAAAGAAGAGTGAGAAGGCTTGTGGTAGGGCGTGAGGAGTTGACAGTAATTGCAAAAAGATTGGAAACCATGCGCTACCTTAGGACTGAAAGGCACAAACTACGAATACGAATTGGAGTGAGAACGGATGCAAATAAGGGTAGAGAATGAACTGTTGTGAGGGAGAAAAGTGAACAGAAAGTGTCAAGGAGGAGAGAGAGAGAGAGAGTAGGCGTTGTGCTTTTGTTTTTTTTCTGTCGAGTGTGAAGTGATGAGAATGCAAATGAACCACGCCTTTCTCTGCACGGCGTCGTAGTCTGCATTCCAATGAACTGCTTCGGCATCAATGAAATTAAGCATGAAAAGGGCAGCATTAGTTTCAATAACTAATGTTATTGTCGTTTTATTCCATGAATGGATCTTAGATTGCAAAATATGTACAGAAATTGGTAGTATTTGTCCTTAATACCTTGGAGATTGATTTTTTTATTCAGTCAGAAATCGTGTGCAAGGAATGTAAGTAAACTATTAACTTGTATATAATGTACTTTATGCTTGTCATATTTATATATTCTTCGTGAACATGCTAACAAAGTTTCGCCGTACAGAATAGTTCACAGCGTTAAGACGAGTTAGGTACATATGTTCCCCTTACAAAGATTCCTGTTCATGATCAGCCTACTTCTTTCATTATCCAAAAGATAAAATTATGAAGCAACATCAAAAAAAGTAAGCACTACACCTCAGGTACCACGTACCCTTAATAAAATTTACGTGTGAATAAAGAAAAAAACAGTAAAATAAACGTTCGACAATGAAAGAAAGAATGGCTAACAATGACTGAATCCGAACGAATAAGTTTGATTAAGATTACTCCAATTAACAAAATAACCAGGAATTTCGAGGCATACAATGCATCTAATTCATAAAGAATACATAATATGGAAACATATTTATTCTTTCTATTTGTTTTTCCGGTGGCTTGGAAATATTAACCAACCTTTTTAATCACCCGTTATTTTTTTTTTTTGGATTCTCACGCTGATTTTAAGGATTTGTAGCTCTTCTTATATTTCCATTTACTTCTTACACCGAGCGACTATATTTCTAACCTTCAAGGGATTCATAATAAAACACGTTGACTAATTATGAGTTAAACTTTCGTCTTTTATGAGTGTTTTGTGCACATAAAAAGTCGTCTTTGTGCTTGAGCATTTTCCATTTACATGAAGACTTGCTATATTTTTGCGGAAATATCATCTAATTTTTAAATATTTACCATCAATGTAGGGATATTCATCTTCGGATTCTGTTGAAAATGTGTATTGAGAGTTTTTTTGGATAAAATTTTAATTTTTTAAATTTAATTTGGGCTCCTAGTATGTGTAAGGGTACAAGATGATTTGCAAGGTTGCAAATCATCTTGCACCATTTGCAAGGTTGCTTATTGCAGTTGAGCCAAACCAGGGTGACGACCACCACTAGCCCATAGACACATTCCTCTAATCTCCACTTCATTGTGATACTCATTGTAATACTCATTGGATACGCCAGACACGATAAAGTACCTATACTATAATAATGACTCATCAAATGAGAAGATGCTCCATTTCATCTGGAAAATGACGCTGAAGTGTTGAAACCAGTCGAGGTGTACCGAATAAAGTGTGCGGAATGGACTAAGTGATCAACTGATATCATCAACCGTGACCAAATTCCACAAAGTCTGCTCGCGCACCATTTAGATTTACTACGTCACCGTTTTATTTCTAATATAATGTTTGGCATTTCCTGGAGCCCTTTTAATTCACAATCTGCCATTTAATTTATGATTTTTTCCATATTTTTAATCAAATTTAATGGATACTGTTAATAGCGATCCCATTGAAGTTTTTAGTCCCTCCAGGGATAAATTGAGTAACACTGAACACATACAAATGCATCAAATTATTGTGCACAACTATCTTAGAGTTTCACTTGATGGTATGACTTTTTTGATGATACGTTATGTTTTTAGTAGTGATACCTATATATTCAGTTGATGTGATTATATGAGGTGAAGTGACCTTCTTTTAATTTGAAAAATACCGGTGAGCCGGGAAGGATGATTTGGACTGGTTTTTATTACGCCAGCAGCGATGCGATCAGTATTAGCGGTTTTTCATTAGTTAAGGGTCAAAACATTGTGCTGTTTGTGATGACTTTTGAGTTTATATTTCCATAGCAATAAACGAAGCATTATTACTTATTTTGAAGTTTTATATCAAGATATTTTTAATTCTCCATAGGTCTCTAGTGCAGTAGCGCAGCGATGGAGGAGATTTGGGGGATAATCCCCCCCCCCCCCAGAGCTCAAAGAGATATTTAAGTTTAATCCATTTCACTGAATTGAATTATGTTACTCATAAAATAGTGCAAATATTAATGAAGTATTCCTCAGAATGCCGTAAAACTCACCATTTTGAACCATTTATCTTAAAAAATTTCTAGGCGAGGGTCCCTTGCACCACCCGCTTACTTTTTCTTTGGGTATTCCACACCCTCAGACACCCCAATATTAGTTGTGCCTAAAACCCACCCTAGCCTTAATTCCTAGATGTGCCCCTGGTCTAGTGTATGGGATTAATATTGTACTACTTAATTTAATTCGAATGTCGTGGCTATTCATCAGCATCTGAATTACTTCCTTTTTCTTCGTTGACCTTTCGTAAAAACAATCATTAAATTTCATCTTTTTGAAACTACTTAGGGTTTCATAATTACCATCGCATAGGAGTCCAGATATATTTTTAACGCTGTTCTTGACTCTCCATCTCTCAGAAGCAATCTTGAAGGATGGGCGAAAGGAATCTATTCCGAGAATGGATTAAAATGCTTTCGTCCTCCAACAGAAAAAGGCAGACCTACTATATCGACGGGAGATAAACCGTCTTCTAGGAAGTGCTTATTTCATTCGCTTGTGCGTCCCCCGCCCTTGACTCAACCCCTCTTCGGGGATCGGACGTTTGAAGATGAAGTGCAGTACGATCCTTGGGAACGCCCCCCACCCACGAGCGAGGACAATCTTTTAGCCGGAATAACAATAAACGATAGAGGCTTTGCCTATTCCCCTCCCTCCGAAGAACAAAGGGACGCTTTGGGAGTGGATAATATGTTTTCTTCATGGGCCCTCGCTCTTCTACAGTGGCCGAGGAGAGAAGCAATTGATACGGGTTTCTTCGGAGACGCTCGGGCGCTGTAACATAAAGATGAGGAGGCGGAGAATCAGAGGTTTTTCCTTTTGCCATTTTATTTTCTCGGAAGGAATTTCGATTCCTGAAAAATGTTACCTCCCCAAAATCACATGACAAGTAGGAATTTTATAATCCAAATCGGTTTACGTATTCGTCAGTATTGTTGCCTCTAATATACCATATTCAAAGCCCCATCTATTATTTTCAAACGAATCGACAGATCTTTTACTCAGGAACGACATTCATGATGAGCGTTGGGGTTATAAATTGGTTACACCTGCAGATTATTTACATGGTGAATTTTCATCGAGTTAATGGCTTTATACGGTGATCACTGGTATCATATATGTAGGCTCTGTGCAAAGTATAATGCATGCTCGTATCTTTCTCTAATCCTGCAGTTATTTTGGCAGTTATGCTCCATTAAGATGTTTCAACCAATGATATTTCACATTAAAAAAGCAATGGATTACAAAAAAAGCAACTATGGAATGGGATAGGTGGAGCCGTATTGATATACAACATTAACGTTAAATTTTCATTGTCGTAGGCATATTTGCCTTTTAGACTTAATGGGCCATGCTATAATATTACAAATTCAGTTAATTTAGATGCCTACACTTACATGCACATTTATAACTTGCGTTTTGAAGTCAATACATGGAATAAAAATGAGGGTATATTAGGAATATTAAGGTTGAAATTCCAATATTTGCCATGAACGATTCCCTTTTCCTCACAAAAACAGCCGCTCTTACCATAAGTATTGAATAGTAAATATCTGCGACTAGTGCGTTACCGGCTATTAATTTGTGTGTAAATCACGCAAATGATCCCAAAGGGATCAGATCACGTAATTGGAGATTGCGCCCCTGATGAAGGTGGGTGACTCTCACATCGAAAAGTTCAAGGAACATACAAGTAATGTGACTGTGGGTGACTCCCAAGAAATTTTAACCCCAAAAAAACTGACTAATTGGAATTTTTCCCCAATTGAGCAACTTTGCTGGGAAAAGTCTGACAGGTTTGATGGAGAAATTCTATTTGCATATAATCTTATTTGCACTTCTCTCTAAACATACGGCTATACCTCAAGAAACGTAAATGTGCGTGTGACAAGAGGCATTAGGACACACGTTGTCTGAGGTATTAGGGGAAAAACGAATTCCCATTTCTATCCGCTCGGAAAAATATATCACTTTTCGTTTCTGTTAGCCCTAGAATTATAGTGAGGTTCTAAGTTAATGTTCTCCATTTTGCTCTGAAAGAAATCTATCCTTAACTAAGCAACCAATCTTAGACTAAAATGTAGCCTCTGAGTCTTTAGGGGCTCCCTTTATAATACGTTTAAAATCTGAGTGACGATTCCCTGTATACCTCAAGTATTTGTCGACGATTCGTGCGGATTTCCTTTGTTTTTCATTAAGTTCACTGATTAAATCATTCTGAGATGCATCGCTGATTCCTACTCGTTGCACATTGAAAGTGTGGTCTGAGGAGTGTAATATAGCACCTCTTTCATCACAAAAACTTCTAACAATACGCTTGACGATCTTTAGCTACTTCAGAGCTCTGCCACAAATATTTCTTATCAATAGAAAACGTGCGATGTAAAAGCATGCAAGGAGAAAAATGTGAGATAGAAATCACTGATGCGGGTTAGCACCTGCTATGGCGATTTTCACCAGGTAAAAGTACCAAAGTGAGACACCCTTTAAGTTGTTAAGAGCTGTGCAGGGGAGGAGTCTATCTTCCAGAGTAGGAGTGGACGTCGAATTGGGAGGGACATTTGCCAGTTCAGAGGAAGGAGGTCGTTAAGTCCCTCAGCGGGATGGAAAGGAAGAAGTAACTGAAATGTAGATACCCTGTAATTTACCATTCTGCCTCAAAGTCCCTATGAAATACCTCGAGCTTATGTCTACGTTTTATTATATTTATAAATTGAAATGGCAGATGTGAGTGGTAGCAAAAGACTTTAAGTCACGTAATTATCCCTACTCAATGAATGATCTTCTTTGATTGTCCGCTGAACAATCGTTTTTTTCGAATATTTTTATTTGTAATTAATCTTAGAGGGCGTAACTTGGTGGAAATCCATAATAGCACGAATAGAAGGATCAAAATAGCAAAGTTGTTGATCCTTCTATTCGTGCTATTTTTATTTGTCATGTTTTATTTATGTAATGTTCAAATGGTGACTACTTAAAATATTTGAATTTATTAGTTCAATAAATCCGTGCTCATTTTACTATGTTACGTTCAAAGCAAAGAAAAAAGAAACATTTTGAAACCCACTTCTGCCATCTCTTTTCCAGTTTTAGTTTCAGATATGCTTTGTCAGTAAGCAATGAATTTAATCGGTTACGATGAAAATTGCTTAAAATATAATGTTATTGCAGTCTTCCTATTTGTAATTTCTCTGCGGGTTGAAAAGCGTTAACGTTTCGCTGTGTCATATGAGTGTGCAATCAAACTTAATTTCTATCTTATAGCATACAAGCCGGCTTACAACGCCAAAGAAATAGACAAGCAAGAGCCCAAAAAGCATATTGCCTTAGAATTACTCGGGCAGATAGGTAGACCTATTAATTATTTATCCATAATAAAAACGATTTAGCTCATTTTTTAATATCTAAAATTAGCAGTGGTATATATTGAGCTTCTATCACAAATAAAAAACAAAAAAATGCTTAAAATATAATGTTACTGCAGTCTTCATATTTGTAATTTCTCTGTGGGTTGACGAGCGTTAACGGTTCGCCCTGTGATGGAAGTGACAAAAAGAGACCTCGCGTTCACGAGTGGAGGGGAACTGTACGGAGAAGAGTCTGACGTAGGAATGGGAATTGTGGGAGGGGAGGGAAGGTCTCTGACGGAAGCGTTTTCCTCGCGAGGTCGCGGCGGCGTCGCGTCCTGGTGGAGGAGAGAGGGGCCGAAGAGGAGGGAAGAGGTATCATCCTATAAATTACTCCTCCCCTTTACCATTCCCTTAAATCCCGGAGACCACTCTTACACCCTCCACCCCCTCCCCCTTTCACCAACCCCTCACCCGTTAAAGCCCTTTCTACTCGGTCTTATCTCCCGCCAAAGTCTCTTTTCATCCTTTCAATAGACTTCGGCCGAAGGAGAGTGGTGGCTGAGACCCTCGCTGCTTTTTCCTCAAGCCTTTCCTTCTAATCTTTTCTTATTTCTCTCCACCCCTAGTATTACATGCTTCCTCCGATATTTTATCTTTTCTACCCCTCATCCTTAAGTATAAAAACCTTTCATCCATCTCCCCCTCTCCCTCCTTGTTCTTTTCATGTGCAGACCTCTCCTTTCCTTTTTTTGTCTTCCCATCAATAAGATGGCCGAGTGATTTGGACTCGCTCGGCTGGCTCTATGAGTTTTTCGGGGAGTTGATGGAGTAAAGGTGGAGGCTAGGCGATGGATCGGATTCCCATTTTTCGGACCATTTTGGTGACGTCAAAGCATGTTATTGTTCTTCCGCACTGAGATTCATCAAATTTGGAAATCTGCTCCCTCCGTCCACTGCCATATATGATCGAGGATTGCGAAAACTTTATGTCTAAAAGAGTATTTGACCTTGAGATTTGTTCTATGTTTACAATTATCTAATTATTTATGAAAGAAATATTGTAATTTTTAGCAATGTTTTTCTCTCGCTGATGCATTTCATGACATTTTAATTTATTTACTATGGATTTCTCTATTTTTGTTATTTTTATGGAAACGCTGCAGCTGGTGCTAATAATTCATTGAAAATGATTTTTCAACTTTTACTTGCAAAATGAGACAGGCAAAGGAAATGAATATAGAAACACGATTTGTGCTTGTTCACAGTATTCTTTACCAGTGAAAAACCTAGAATATCCAAATGAACACAAGCTCTTTTATCAGAGCTTTAGTAGGATTCCATTCACGGATAATTACTCTCGTGGTCCATAAAATTCACTCAAATATTTTTTAAGGAATGGCAGCTCAACTATCCGATTTTGAAACTCAAGGAAAGGTAAAATATTCATCAAGTAAACACTGTCACTTTTCAACAAATGACATCCAATTTCTTTAAATGGTGACTGTTCGACCCTTACTATGAAAAAATAAAAAAATGAAGATATGATAAATGCGATTTCCCAAAGGGTATTTCATCGAAAACTTCACAGGAAAGGATGTAATGCAATAGCAGTTGTGCAAAATTATTATACATTTTCATTACATTAAGAATTTTGAAGCATTTATTCAAGCATTTGTACCCAGTTAGCTCTTACATCGCAAAGAATGTATTTGAAACGTATCGAAAAGCTAAACCTTTAAAAGCATTTAGCTGAAAAACCGTAATTTATATTTTTTATGAAGAATAGGGGCCTTCCTCATTCAAATAATATACGTTGGCCAATGATTAAATCAATGATTTGCTAATCGGGAGGAAAATTTCGGAATTAAATATGAATTAATTAATATTCGTTTGCATCGTTTTTCTTATGCTGTGACGCAAGTTATTTCAAATATACTTAAAACTACTTTTTTGCACTAATTTTAGCATTTTTGAAAGTGTTTTGGTTTTTAATCAGCATTTTATTCAGGCTGTGTACATCAGATTTTTACATTTTTTTTATTGTTATGGATACGCTAGCGTCAATTACTCGTTAAAATGATTTATTAAATTTTTCGTCCAGAAAGCATAACGTGAGAACCCCGACGTTTTCGACGTCAATGTGCAGAACATAAAAAGGATAACTCGATGAATTCGCGAAATTCTCATCCATGCTGTTCGTTTTTGGTTACTCTTCTCCCATATAAGTCCATTCATATAAGATGTGGTCCGGGAACTACGTTGCGGTCGCTCGATTTCTGGTATCGGATGAAGTAATGAAGACGTTCAAATGTCTATTTTCATCTCACCTGGAAGTCTTCCTTCCCTGGCTTACTCACCATCCTTGCAGCAAGGCGGGTGGAACTCTTTTCATTTCTCACCTGTTCCCTAAGGGGTACTCGCCGCGGGGTCTCTCCCTCCCTCACCCCTCCCTCTTTCCCTTGGCCACCGTCACTCCTCACCCCTAACACAGCAGCAGATCCACCCCCGAGCGATGCCTTACATTTCCCCTCATCCGCTCCCCCCCCCCGCCACCCTCGGAAGTGTTAAGCCCCACTCACGAAATCTTAACTTGACTTAACTCATCGAATCAATGGTTTGAAAAGTTCACGTTGAGGAGACGTGACGTGATAGATTGAAAAATAAACTTTGCTGAATTCCACACAGTATTAAAATATTATTATATTTATTAAAAGGCTCGACCGGATTCGACATTTACAGGTCATTTAAATCTTGATAATGACCTAAAGAGGTCGTTACCGGTTGAGTCTTTTAATGGATACTGTGTGGAATACAACAAAGTTAACTTTTTAATCCATCTTGACTTAACTTGCCGTTACCATGGCATTGAACAATTGAAGTAGGGTCTACTGGTTCACAAAAAAAAATGCGCGCTAGGCTTAGATTTCTTGAGCAATTTAGAACAGTTATCTTAAAGACCGACACGGAGAATATCATATTAACATCAATATCATATTTCCAGGTCTGACAGATGCGATATTTTAAGAGATATTTTGAAGAACGGATAGGTATGGGAATTCGTTTTTCCCCCGAACCATAAAGTATTTCAATGCTAGGTATAAATAATGGTGTAATAGGTATTTTAGAGCTAGGCCCGTTAGAGCATTTTCTTTTTATGTGTAAGCGGTTGTCGTCTTAACGCCACACGCCTATTAAGGCGACTTGCATTAGGGTCTTATGTAAATCTAGATGAAAAAATTAAGTTGGCGTATTTAGACTTGAAATAGTCATTGGTGATAGATTTAACGCCTCCATGAAGTATCCAGTAGCAAGCATCATAATACCTGTCGACAGCAATATGAAGTATTCAGAGTTCTCTTAAATCTATTGCACCATTTATACAAGACCCGAGCTTTAATCTGTGCCTAAGCACAAAAATCGATCTGGTTGAGTCAAGTTAAGTTGTTGTGAAAGGGACTTCAAGGGTGCTCTTCAGCTCCTTGGCGTACGGATCGGAAATTATTTGCAGAGCAGCTTGGTCCTTTGTACCTCTTTTGAGAGAAAATGCAATAGCACCTGCGTTCGAAATATTAAGCTCCAGTGGAAGATAAAATCCAATGATCAATTTTGTGTTCATTTAGGAGGTACATTCATGTAAGGAGAAAGAAAGCGCTATGCTTGTGAGAGCACTTACCCATTAACTTTGATGTAAAAGAGTGTATTATCGGGTAGAATTCAGTCAAATTGTAGCCCTGATTAGGTCAGAGTTCAGTATAAGTGTAATAATAGTGATAATCATAGTGATCATAACAGCAATAAAAATAATAATAATTTATTTTATTTCTTGAGCCCCACGATAATGAGAAAGAAACGGTACGTAATTCTTAACAATTGAAAACAAAGCCATAAATTAAAAACAAAGGAAATGAATGGAACTCCAAGCAAATGCACCCAGTTCGTGCAGTGGTCAGATCCGAAATTTGATGGACAGGTGAATTCTCCAAGTAACTACAACTGTGGTACTAGAGTTGCACACATAAGTTTTTAGGATTATGATGATGGAGTTTTATATAAGGATATGTTTCTGTTGCTTAAAGAGAATTTCTGATCAATTCGCGCGCTAAATTTGAGGTGTGTCTATTTCCATTTAAAATTTACGTATCCATTCATGGAAGTATTTAGAGAAGCGGGGCATTCAGAGCCACCCTGAGGAAAAGCGCGAGGCGAAATACAACTGAAATGCCTGATAGCACTACTCACACGATCGCTCGGAATCACTTCATCCACACTCGTCCATTTCATCTTCGCTGTGGCTTCTCTCTCGCTGGGCTGATGCGCGCTTCGCCGCGCCTGGATGCGGCTGCAAGGGAGAGAGGCTGCGCTTTGAGAAGAAGGCGTCGAGGAGAAGAATGGGTCATTGGGAAAGAAACGCCTCAAGGGGGAAGAAATGGAATCTTCTGAGGAGAGTGTTCGATATTTCGATGCATCGAAGGCTATGTGCCCGAGATAGCTCGCGGGTTGCGCTAATATAATCCGGGATGTGCTGAAGGGAAAACCAAGGTCATCGTCAGATTCATGGCAATGTTCGATCAAGGGTGTAGCTCTACATGAAAATTTTTACATGTTCCCAAGTAATCTTAAGTTTTGTAAACAATGCAAAGGCTTATCCCAAATTTCGTTAACTTTAATGCTTGTGTGTCCGAATGATATTCAGGTTTAGTCTCAATTTTGATCCAAGAGAATGCTTTTAATCTCTCTCTAGTTAAATTACCATAAATGTTAACCTATTAAATTTAGAATTTAAAATCACGTTTACGATTTATATTGAGGGAATTATGGTGATTGAGTTTGCTATTTATGATTAAAGCTCAGTATGTACCACTGCTAATTTTAGGTATTAAAAAATTAGCTATAACGTTTTTATTATGGATAAATAATAAATAGGTGCACCTACCTGAATTGTTTTAAAGAAATATGAGCTCTTGCTTATTTTCTCTGGCGTTGTAATCCGACTTGTATGCTACAAGATAGAAACTAAGTCTGATTGCAGTCCTTTCTAAGTGAGTGCGAATGCTGTGATTTGATCGGAAATTTGATAGACACATTAATTATCCAAGTTCAGTGGTTTTGTTTGAGCTTTACGTTTTGTTTGCGTTTGAGTTTTTTTAGAGAGTATGAATTATTGGATTTTTTTACGCTTTAAGAGAGTTATTATTAAACGTTATGTATTAAGTTTAAAAGTGCAATAACATAAAATGTGAGTAAAGGCAACTAATTTATAGTTTTGAATTACCTAATTTTTAATATCCTTTAACTCGCAACATTCGTTTGCTCTTCGATGTTAAAGTAGAAGGAATATTTCGAGGACACTTCAAAAAATAATATTACTTAATCAGTAGTTCTAGTGAGAGGATGTATATCCGGATATTTTAAGTCGCATTTGTTGTGCAATTACCATTTGTATTTGGTGTAATAAAGAAGGTTATTATTGAGAAAAGTTCTGTATAATACTTAACCTATCCCACTATGTAGTATTAATACAGTGGTTCAATCCATAATATGATTTGCAAGTCCCAAGAAAAATTTGAGCATTGAGTTGAGTTTTGACTTGTTGAGAGTTGAGAAAACTTGTGTTTTACATGTTTAGAACGGAGGAGCGGGTGGTAGGAGTGATGCAAAGTGGATTTCTTTAAAGTACCATGTGATACTTAATAGGCGAATTAGATTTTATAATATGCATTAAACAATATTGCATTATCCAATTCACGGTATCCTTTAAGACGCAAAAATCGTTTGCTCGGTGGTGTTCGAGTGTGAATATTTCGAAGACGTTTTCGATGGGAGGTCCTTGGCGTTGCTGTGGGAGACGAAGGAAGTGGAGATGGGGGGGGGGGGGGGGGGGTCGGCTCCCCCCATCCCCGCCCCCTCTCTTTTCCACCCACCCAAGGAGACCACCCCCTTCGTCTTCGCGCGATGCTGGAGCTGGGGGTGAAATAGAGGAAGCCAAACTGTGTCGGATTTATGGCACTGGAAGTGGGCCGGCCGAGATCCATGGGGGATGGTTTCGCGCTGTGTGCATGTGTGGGGGTGCAGGGGAGGTTAGGGAGAGAGAGAAGAGCATATAGGGAGCGTAAGGATATGTGTGTTGGCTGGCTGTGTGCTGTGTGTGTGTGGACGGAGAAGAAGAAGAAAGAAAGAGGGGGGGGGGGGCGTTTTGAAGGAGGAGGAGGTGCTTGAAGATGGAAAATAGATTTGGTGCCGGGGACTTGTGTTTTTTTTCCTCGGGGCGGAAAAAGGCGCAAGGATGAATCAGAATAAGGAAGAATAATAGGCGAGTGTTCGCGCGGGGGACGGACGCACTGGGTTAGCGGAAGAGGGAGTTCTTAGATAACGACATTATGAGCGGGAGAAGGCATCATTCCATTTTATACGTTCGGTTGGCATATTTCTCCCTCCATCTCTCTTTTGTGCCCTATCCACTGAGAACCTTTTCATTCAAGTTTATGACTGACTAACCGATTTCGCACTCCCATTGAGAGCTCTCTAGCTTATGCCAGGACATATTTATGGCTGCGAAAATTCGAATCGTGGGCGATTATATTTGATTCCATCGAAATACGTTTAATGGTGGATTAACCCGTGGTCAGCGTCTAATCTTATTAAATTAATAGTCGTTTGTTGTTGAGAATTTCATGGGGTATTTATTTGGCATAATATCACTTTTTAGTTTACAATGTCTCAATGTTAGTCACATGCAAAACTGCCCGTCGTATGCTGAAATATATGAGGATCATATGAAGAGTTAGTCTTTTAGTTAGAATTTACTAATTCTAATCCCGATTCAGAGGGACATATTAAAGCTCTGTTTTAGCGGTGCTTTTAAACTTAATTATTCTTATATCTAGAAGCATAATTACAAACCACGGAGGTCTTTATTTTAAGTATGTTTTCTAAGGTTCTTGGGAATCACTTAGGTAGTTATCCAAGCTAGAGTGTACATATATAATACCACACCGTTAATAATGTTTCTTTGAAGCTCAGGGTAGCTAACAATAGGTACGTAGCAGTAAGAAGGTAACGTAACAAATGTAGCGAGATCCGATACTTCCTTCACTTACATGAATTTTCAACTGCTAATAATGACGCATCATAGTGGAGAGACAAAGTTTACCAGCTGTTTCATTGCATTCATGCGGCTTTGTATTAAATTGTATTCCCCATATTATATTACCGTTATTGACTGGGTTTATTTTTTTTAAATATAATCATATAAATCATTAATTTCTGCGAGGTACACACTATGGAGTCATTTAAAAGGTAATTAATGGATATTGGATAAGAATGGAGAAGTTCTTCATTTATTTATTTTTTGAATGCATTTATGTTTATTGCACGTAGTGTACTCAATATAATGTGAATACTATAATTTCAGGCTCGACTATGAGGAAATATACTTTTTTTTCGAGTGAAAGAAAATCAAGATAAAATCTACTGAGCTTTTAATTCGCAAACTAATAGTTTTTTTATGCGTAGCCTAAATTAATACCGTTCATTCAAGGCTAGTTTTGTCTACTCATTCATTGTTATCTAAATTTTGTTTTATTAGTAAAATGTCACGTAATATAACCATCTATTTTTTGTAGCATGTTCAACGTAGTGGAAATATTAAAGAGGAAGTTAGTTTATGGAGTTTTAAATCTATTTCAGGAGGTTTGCGTCGGCCTTCCGAGCCCACAGTGATTTTTAGGCGCAGCATCCCGTTTCAACAGAGGTCGTGATGTGAATGGTAAGTGCGAATCAGCGCCATTGACCTCGTGACCTTTTCACGCTCTGCAAATTATGCTCAATGAGAGAAGAATTTCCTCGCGACAACTATTTTATTCATTAATTCTGTCAGAAAAGCATGCTTCTATGAGATTAAGAAATGACACAACTCAATCTTTACACAGTGTGTGATATGCCATTTGCGTTCAGTTAACGATGTCGTATAGTCCAGACTATATTTAATGTAAAAAGCCCCCCAAAACGATGACAATACAATGGATGGCCCGAGTAAGTGATGGGGAGGTGCTGAGAAGAATCGAGGAGTCTTCTAACAACTCAAAGAAGAGGACGGCACCATTTAATAGGCTAAATCATGAGGCATAATGGCCTGATGAAAACAATCTTTGGAGGACAGGAGGAAGGAATGAAGGTTAGCCAGGGGGGTTCCGGACGCCCTCCCGGAATATAAAAACACAATTATTGCCCTTCATAAAGGAAAACAAAATATTGAAAAATCAGGAATTTACATAATGTTTCTTCAACAAATTTAGTTTTTTCGATTATGAAAAGTGTTAAAATTAGTTAAAAGCCCATTACTTAGTGCCCGGTTTTTCAAAACTTTTTCCCCCCTGGTTTCGGACCCCCACCCCCCGAACGAAATTCCTGGCTACGCCACTGGTGAGGAACGGCCCCAAGTGAGTTGCATAGAACAGATTATAAAGGTTATATAAGAGAAGGAATCCGTCAGTACGAAAAGGATAGCGGATAGGGGAAAATGGCAGAAGAATGGGGAGCTGAGTAAAACCAATATTACGCATTATAGTTTACTGATGATGATGAAGAATAGCTTCACAGCTGAGAAGCTTATTTTTCGTGAAATGCTTAAGTTAAATATAACGATGATTTTTTTTTCTACAAACTGACCCTAACTTTGTTCGGTAGGCAGTTCAATGGTGTTCTGGCGGCGTATTGGGCATCGCCCGTGGATGTGACCTGAAAACCCAAGGCGAGGTCACGCGCCTAGATCACTGGTGGGTGGGGTTTGTAAAAATGAATTCTTCGCTCGGGGGAATAAATTCTGCTCTCTCTCTCTCCCGGCTTTGGCGGTTGTGCTCCAGCATCCTTTAGCAGTGCTCCCTGGGAAAATCTCTTCGGCGTGTACCTGTTCCCCCCCTCTCCCACAGACTGACTGGCCCGTATATATCCCCATATTCTGAATGCTTCGCATTGTTTGTTTCCATCGCGTGCTCCGGCTTTTAGCTTCACCGGCACTTCAGATTGATGGCCCGTCGAGTTTTCTTTTTATTTTAACAAATGGGCCTCTCCTTCATATCCCTATCTCGAAATTATGCCTCATTGAACGATGTTACAGCCATACTGTTGCTGGCGGGTAATTTATGTCGGGCATGATATAATTGTAATACTCGCTCAGCGTGGAGCATGGATGCTCGGTTTTTGTGGATCACTGCTCTTTCATTGTGTTGTTTTTTTAATTTTCTAGTTTATATCATGTTTATTTCTACTCATAATCATTTGACCTTGAGATCATAGTATAGTTATTCGAATAATTGTAATAATTCATTGTTTGGAGAGGAGCTGATAATGAATTTTGAAAGAGATGATATCACTCTAAGAATGGACCCTTTATTCGGCTTGGATAGGTGAAGGTAAAGCTCAGATCTTCGAGAATTGTAATTTGGGGTTATCCCGGGATTTGGACCCAGGACCCACTGATCAGCATCGAAGAGCTCCAGCGCTTGCTGCGTGGTCACTGAGAGAGGTGTGAAACTTTAGAAGTGTGGACTGAGGACTGAGGTGGGAGATTGCGGATTTTGGAAAACGTGGAAAGTAGTTACTATCCTGCAGCGCTGAGGTCTCCAGATGGCAATTCTATCTCTTGGCGAAGATTAACAGGTCGTGTTTAGCCTTAGGCAACACATCGATAATTCTAGCCTTAAAATTTTATAAGTTTTTCAAAAGATTAGTGGGATATCGGCAGAAAACACCTATAGAGACCAAGCAATAATAACTACGTTCTTTTCGAGAAAGACCGTAGGTCAGTACCATATCCTGAAGCAATACGTAAACTAAATTTATTTCACAATAAATTTTACTGAAATTCATAATATCAGTTCTTTTACCGCAGCTATTAACGTTTATAGAAATGTGAACCATTTCTCTAAATAAAATTTATTTACATTATTTGGGCACATTATATAACTCTGTTCCCGTTGTTTGCTTTAAAATATTAACGTAAAGGTTAGCCGTTCAGTTGTGATCATAATTTAACTGCTAATGTACTTAGTGTACACTTAAATATATGGAGAAGAAATCATCGGATTTATTATAATATTTTGGAGTACTTTTCTGATTTTCGTTTTAAATAACTCATTCACTGGGTGAATTTTCGCTGTTTGATAGACGCAGTATCATTATCATCTCATCATTATTTCTCTATTTTGGCCTTTTGAAAAAATTTAACAATGATATTTCCGTTTCAAGTAGTTACATTCAACCCAGTATTCTATTTATTGCGAATCCTTTCCTCGGCCCAAATTTCGTCAGCTCTCTCGCTCATTGACCTGCTCTCGTATTAAGTGTGTATGCACGGGAAGTCATGCGATAGAAAAACACCGGGATCTTCTTCACCTCGGGGAAATGTGCGAAGCGCCCATGCCTTGAGTGCGCTGAGAGCGGATGCAGACAGGAGGAGCAGCGAAAGCGACGGTGGCGCAGTCTCGCGGCGATCCTCTCCATTAATGGCTCCGAGTTCTCTTCATTACGGTCGTTAACCGGACGCTCAAGTGCTTTCGTTTGTTTTTTTTTCTTTTTTCTCTCTCTCCCTGTCTTCTATCTGCTGCTCCTCTTTCCTTCCCGAGAGCAGCAGTGGATAAGAGGGCGGAGATGTGATGTGCTTGGGGTCCGCGTGGGAAACCTTACTGACACCGACAACACTAGCTCCAACTGAAGTAGTTGCATTTTGGAAGTTAAATGCAAAATTATAATTGGAGGGATACTCGAAGGAGGTGACCCACACCTTAGGTCATATACACCATGTGGAAGTGACGACATTAGCCTGGTTTTAACAGAGTGCATCACTCCTCATAACACCGAGTCACGCTCCGCATAACATTTTAACAGGGTTCGAGTATCAGTCTCCGCCACCACTAATTGTAAGATGTAAATCCAAACCCACTCACTAACGCAAAAAGCAGAGAAACCAGTGCATGGAATTTTAGCATGGGCTATGAGTAATGACATTATGTGCAAGTAGGTGTGATGCCTCAGTTATGTCTTGAAACCATTTGCATATCTATCGACCGCATATTTGTGCACAAATTTGCTCGTGCATGCTTCATCGATAGAAGAAAATTTCTCAACGAGCATACTACCATTCGTTCTTTGTGCCTAAGATGAGGAAGTAATTTCTGAGAACCACTGTGGGTAACATAAAGATTGGGTGGATTAAAGTTATTAGCCACAGAATCACAAAGAATCACTCATCTCCCACCCAAGCCTTTTAATGTTATTCATCTACACCTTCATACTACCCCGCAAGCTGCCTAAATGCGTGTGGCTGGGGGTGTTCGGACGCCAGCCATTTGTACATAAGAAGGAAATGCTCTAACGAAATTACAACGGGGGAAAAAGGACTTCGCACGTCCATCCGTTCGGCAAAAAATCTCTATTAATTTATCTCCTTCTGTCGGACCTGGAAATATAGTGTGGCTCCAATATTATGTTATCCGTGTCGCTCTGAAATATATCCATTCTCAATTGTTCAAGCAATCTAAGCCTCCGAGTCTCCAACGGCTCCCAGCCTAATTCGCTTATCACCTGGGTAACGCTGTCTGTATGCTCGTAGCAGTTTTTGACGAACCGCGCAGCCTTCCTTCGTATTTTGCTCAGTTCGCGGATTAAGTCAGATCCCATACGCTCACTGTATATTCAAGGTGTGGTCGGACGAGTGCGAAATCACTCCTTTCAATTACTTACTCATCCGAAAATCTTCCCAAAATACGCTTGACGAATCCTTATTTCCTCAGGGCTATGCCAAAAATATTCCTTAGATGTCTTCTCCTTGAGAGATTCGAGGTTATCGTAACACCTATGTACTTCACTTCGTCTGTTGCCTTTATTTTACTACCATCCACAGAATAAACAAGGTTAAAATTTGCCGAACTCTGCAAAAAAATGCATCGATATGCATTTTCTCATATTCGAGTCCCCACTCTTGGCAACCCACCCCAGTCACCCCAGCACCTCACCCCAGTCTTGAAACGTTGTTTAAATCCGATGATAGAATTTCATAGTCAGAGTGATCAGTAATTCTGATATTGATGACAGAGTCGTCAGCAAATAAACGTATTTTACTGCAAATTCGAGAGCAGAGGTCATTTATTTTTATAATAAACTAAAGGTGGCCGATTACTCTTCCTTGTGGAACACATGATATCACTTTAACTATATCAGAGCTGATTCCGTCAAAAACTTTTTGTTTACGATCATTCAGAAAGTCGTCTATCCAGTTTACCACTGTTTTGTTCAAGCCGCATGACTGTAATTTGTATAAGAGTGTGTTGTGAGGTACCGTGTCGAAAGCTTTCTTAAAATCTAGAAATAATGCATCAACTTGACATTTCATTTCCCCGGATTTAAGAACGTCGTGAAGAAAGAGCGTGAGCTTTGTTTCACATGATCTACCTTTTCGGAATCCGTGCTGACAGCCATGGAGGAATGTTTGCTTTAAAAAATACTGTAAGGGTGTCACTTGCCGTCTTGTGTCAGCTCGGTTCCGCTCTCGGTGTGATGGAAGAATCGCAGAGTCACGTTCGAGTGATGGGTCTAGTATCTGAAACTCATAACACGTTGCAACCTCTCGCGTGGGATCCATCCTCGTGCATGACTCTGACACCTTACTCCGATTAACAACTTGCTCTCGCGTGGGAATTGGTCTCCGCGTATTCCTCCAACACTTTATGCCGTAACACGTTGCAGTATCTTGGCGTGGGAAGGCGTATGATGTGCATGATCTTGCGGCCTTTTCCAGCCAATAGGAGGACGCCGAGAGGGTCACGGGACGGACGCGACACGGAAGGAAGCCTCTTGGAGGGAATAGACACAACGAATATTGCATGCAAAAATATAGAGTAAAATTAAATCAAAAACACCAAAAAAAGGCGCATGTCCTAGGGCGTACCCAAGATCATAAATAGGGGGGTGGCAAACCATGCGACATTCGTTTATGAGATTATTTCATAGAAAAAAAATTTTATTTTAGTTACGTAGTATCTTAAAGAAATACGTATCATTTTTCGAGGGTTTAAAGAAATTTTTTTGAATGCTTTCGTTTCAATTCTGCACTGATTTTGCTAAAAGACTTTTTGTTTCTTTTGGGAGGTGCCCTCCCTGCCCCTCGCTGTGTACGCCCATGCGCATGTCTCTCTGTAAATGTTTGTGTTAATTTATGAGAGTATAGTTCGTCACCGAGGTATTGGTTTGCATTTTGGCTGAACTATTACCAGCGGTCGTTCCTCATGGGTGGATATAAGGCAGATGGCTCAGCCCCAAACCCCCTTAAATTAAGGTTTAAATACGATTCTCAGAAGTCACGTTTGGCCCATAGATAAATATAGTATCATAACAAAAATAATTATGTTTGTTATAATACTATATTTATAAAAGTACGGAGAGAGAAACATACCAGGAAATGACGAAAGCTTTAATTAATAATTTTGTTGCCCCAAATTGAAATGTGGTGATCGTGAAATAAAATTTTTATTCCTGTAGTTTAGTTATCTTTCTAAATTTTTATGCAGGGATTCCTAATAAAAATTAGAACTTAACCAACAGTTTTTGTTGCAATTTTCATTGCAATTGGTTGCAAAACCAACCTATAATATGAACTGAATGTTTTGAAAGGATTTAAAATATAATGCAGCAATAGCAAAGAACTGTGTTGGGTGTGCAGTGAATGAAAAAGTAAATAACTTTGCAAATATCAAAGAAATAACAAGGATGGCTATAAAAACCATTAAAGCAATCAGATTTTTTGTTAATATTAAATATCCGGACACAGAGGGTACTGGATAGACGTTTTTGATTACTAGTGGCTGTTAACTTCATGGAGAGAGATGGAATTATTGTGAATTCGTTGGAGTTGGCGTGCATAGATTATATTTAATCATTCGCTAAATCGAGTCATTATGATCACGGAAGTGGGCATTAATGTGTGGTATCATTCAGGTGGAGAATTAAGAGGAGTTATCCGCCTTTTGCCCTTTCGCGGCGCGCTCAATTATTAGTTTATTTCGGCAGGTGGCTAATTGGCGAATGGAGGTGAGCAATGGCCCATGAAGCCCTTTAGAATTATGCCTCGCTAATGCTGTGATTAATGTGATTGCGCACTGAATATATAATTATCTCATCTGAATGTAATTAACTATTCTACTCCAACAATCCATTAATGCTTTAAGTGGCGTGAATTGTCCTTTTCCTGTGCATTGCATAAAAAAATGATGTTGACACACAAAGAAATATTGTATTACTCTCACATTGATCAAATTATGATAAAAGAGGACAAAATTACCCACCGTTAAGTTCATACAGTTTTTGATGTTGTGTAATCTTGATTTTATAGTATTTTTAACTTAACCTTCGTGTAGCGCGGTATATTTAAAATATTGCATATTAATGTGAAGATCCGTATCTTTTTTGCTAATTTATCGCATCTACATTTCCTCCATCAAATAGTTAAATGAATTTTTTCAAGAGATTAAGAAAGTAATGGAATAAGCTAATTTTATAGATAGGAATGGTGTTATTGTCTAAAATATGATTTTATTCTTTCCCAGCGAATTATTCTGTTCATATGTTCTTGGGATATAAGCCTTGTTAAATCATCATACTGTATATCACCAGAATTTATTCGGACGACTTGTTCATCCTCTTCAGGGTGAATGAAATGAGTAAATTTGAGTCAATTTACGCCGTTGATATTTCAATAAACAGTCACAACAAACAGATTACTCCTGTTACACTGTATTGGCCAGAGGGATCTCGGGGAATTAAGATAAATAGGAGTTCAATCGTTGTTCATGGGATTCACGAATTGCTAAGTTTCTAACCCCTGTATCAATAAAAATTATTATGGTTTACACAGATCTCGAAATCCCGTAGTCATTCTTGAAGACGTTAGTGCTATGTAAATATTTAATACGGTGAAAATTCCAAGAAGAATTCAACTGGATATTTTATTATAACCCACCCTGTGGCTTGGAAATAAATCAGTGTACCTAATCGTCTCAACTGATATAGTAGTCATCATCATTTTACTCTATTGTACTTGTTTGGACCTTCAGATGGATAATATTTGCCAGTCTAAATCCGAGGAATGAGCTTTGGTTTTTTTTTAAAAAGGCAATAATTTACATATTCCGTGGCGTAGCCTTTACTGAACGGGGAAAGATTGATTCAATATTAATTTATTTCTTTTTTAATTAATCAGGTAATCTTCTCTTTGGTGTCAGTACATTAGGTCACTATTTCCAATGTGTTATCGATGCACTTGATAAATATTAATTATTGAGTATGAAGAAAGTTTTGCTAGAAATATTGTTTCCCATTAGGGAATATTTTCTAGAGCGCTTACGATGATATTGTGAACGCGTCGATAGGTTTTTTATCGGATAGGGATACATCTCGTAGTGACGAATTGCCGGACGTGGTGGGTAAGGAGTGGCATCTGTTAGATGAGATACGGAGGAGACAAGTCGTGGATGGAAGGAGTTCTGAGAGGGGAGGGGATGTTAAAGTAAACAGTGTTAGGAGGGACAATGTTGGGTAAGCGAGGGAGAAAAAGGAGGAGAATAGATTTTTTTAGATTATAATGAGAGGGAGTTCGCCGTGTAGCGAATTAAAGAGGGAAATAGATACAGGCAGGGTAGGCTTACAGAATGTTTCCTATGTACTCTATAAAAACCACCATTGCTCCGTAGAGTACGTTAGCAATAATATATATTTCTTAATCCTTTGAGAGCCAACCGATTTTCTAGGTACAATGCCAAAAGTGCCGAGGCATTTTTGCTGATTTTGCAGTAGGTAAGGGGAAAAAATTAGGTCTCAAAAACAAGTAAGGGTATATGTTCAAAAACTTTAGGAAATCTTTATCATATGTGGTTTCACATTTTTATATTATTTGTATAAAATATACTATAGTATTTATTTTATACTATAGTATTTGACGAATTTTTGGTAATATGAGTTAATTTGTATAATTTAAAGAAAATAGTTAATGTTGAAATAAAATGAATATTGACAATTGTATGATTAGTTGATTATCAGCATCTAAGAGTGACATTGCATTAGCAGCGCAATAGCGCTCCTGGCACTTTTCGCGAGAGATAGGAGAAGCGCTCCCCGGCACTCTAAGTGTTAAGCATTTGTAAAATAAGGTAAGAGTAATGAAAATCAAAAGTTGTAATGAGCGTTATGGGATTATTTCCGTGGAAGGGTCAAGACTATTACGACCAACACCTCACTGTCATGTTAGCTGCAGGGGAAGAGAGAGAAGGCTCTCCCCTTTCCCCCCCCCCCCACTGCCACTGAGAGAGGCAGAGGCGTCCTTGCGCGATCTGTTTTTTTTCTTCCGACGGAGGCGCCACCCTCGCCAACGCCGTTTGCTGTCGCCGGCGCTACCCCCCGGGGTGAAGCTGGGAGGGTGGGCGAACGGGTGGGCTAGAATAAAAGGAAAGATGGAGGGAAAAAGATGAGGGAATGTTCGATGTGGAGCCAAAAGGAGCAGATCTGCATGGAGATTCAATTGGATGAGCCACGATGGTGTCTTGGCGCCAGGGAGGGTGGGAGGGAGATGGGATTGGGGAGGCATGGAGATTGCGGGTGCGGGAGAGGGGGTAGGGCGATGCTGGTCCAGGACGAGGTGTGGGAGACAAGATGATGAGGATGCGAGAGAAAATAGCTATTCTGAATTGCGAGGGAACGAGGCAGTGTGGAAAATATAAAGCATGGATTGTATGCTCGAATTATTTTTATAAAAACCGTCTTTTTTACGAATGGTTTTAAATGTTCCCTCAGGAATTATTCCGCATCTTTTTACATTTTAAGAATTTAATTTTGATAAACGATTACCGTATTGACGTGTGTCTCTTGCACGGCATTGCATAATTTATATTCATTCAATCATTTTTATAAAAATTCTCTTTACTTTCACAGAAGCATTTAATAATGTTTTCCCCTCACTCCCCGTTCAAAGTTTTATTTAAAACTATGAACTTACTAAGTATTATAGAATTCTGGTTGTTCAAGAAAATGCGGTTGATCCGTTCCAGCGTAAACGATTAACCCTTTACCGACGTCGTTACACTTGAAAATGATGTAATGACGCCAAAATCAACGCGGTACAAATTAAAACGCGACGCGTTTTTAATGAAGTTTTTACGTGGAACCTCTTAATGATCTTTCATTCATGGAATTAGTGGAAACGTTTTTTAAGCATCTATTTTCCCTTTAAGGAGTATTTTATTCGGTTTCAGACACTTTCAATCTATAGAATATTCAGCTTACGGGAAAATTACAGTTCAATTGGACGTTATTTTATTCTCAGTCTCCTGCTTCTCCACCTCTCTCTAGTAAGGACTAAGCCCCCCAGGCTCTTTCATGTGCCGCGTAATATGTAAGTGGTTTTACCGGGGTATTGGCAATATGCATTGCACTATTGTTGAGATGTTGGCCTAGGGGAGCACCCAAATAACCTTTTTTAAAACTTTTTATACATTTGGTGGAATATCTCTCTCTCTCTTAAGCATCCATTTCTATAACTTTTGATTGTAATCTTAAGGTGATTCAACAGGTATAAATGCATAATTTTTTTAACCTGAAGGGTTTTTTTGGTTTCTAATTTTACGGTGAAGTGGGATGGAAAGTATTACCCCGAGAAGTGGTAGTCTCCGGCGTCACTTGATGAAATTTGGTTGAAATATTGAATTAAGATCTGCGATTTTACAATTTCACACCAATTTATCAAGCCGACCGTGATTTTGACGAGGAAGGACATCATCAACGACCTCCTCAAGTACTAACACAATAGCTATTCACCTCGCTCGCTTCTAAATATCCAAGTTAACTCTTCTCAACCCCTTCAGATCTACCTCACCTTATCGCTCGCTTTAACGACTTTAAATTGCAAATGTTTTTATTTTGTTTTTTCTATGCATAGCAGTGTGTTCGTACTTGTTTTTTCCCTAATGCTGACGTTCCACGCGGAAATATTGGTTGGTAAAATAAATTAAGTAAAATAAAAATATTATTAGTAAATAAAATGTCGAATAAAATGTGGTAATACAAAGTCAAGAGAAGTTTATCACCTATCTATTAGGTCATAACTCCTAAAATGATTCTTACTGCAATGCGGCAGATGTTAGGTGCTCAATTGTAGGATTGTGACTTCTTCATTGTTCTAGGCAGTTGAGAGGAAGGGCTACATGCAGATGGAGACCTCGGATTAAATCCCTACCAGCTATTTTCCTAATAAATTCCTCAATTTTTCATTTGTCTTTCGATAGATGCACTAATCCCGATCGATTTCTTTTGCATAGGAGGCCAATTTTAAGGCATTGGGTCAAAGGATGAAATTAACCATGTAAAAATAATATGGCTATGCTGCTATACAATCTCTCCATTACCGATAAGGCATGCTTCAGTTACACCATCATGCCTGGTAAACTGGCAGCCAGCTCGGCAATCGGGTTTGAATACCGGTAAAGCCAAATTATTTTCTCATGGGTTAATTCATGATTTGTGTTAATACTTACCCGTGCGCGGGACTGCGTAAAAAGTTATGCAGTGCTTTAAGACATTGAACATAGAGGTACCCGCGAGGAACGCTAAAATAATTAGGGTAAGAATCGTCGAAGATCTAATAAGGGTGCTGAAAAACAGGGTCTGCGGTCGAAGGATTTAAAAAAAATTAAACAATCCTCTCCCCATCTTCCTACTTCTAGTATCATCCGGATTCTATTGTTTTCATCTTTCCTTCCGTCGGCCCTTCTTGTCTTTTCCCTATCTTGCATTGCATGTCTTTGTTACTTCCCTTCCTCTCCTTGCCTGTGGTATCGGATCCAACCTATAAGCCCACACGCGTCCGCTCCATTTAGTCTGTTTTCCCTTCTATACTCGTGATTCCTTGTGAAAAATTTGGGTCCTCCCCTTCGGAAAAAAAGAGCACGAGTTTGAATGGAAATGGGAAGATAGTATTCAGTGCACGAGTGGGCCTTATCCATAAACCAGTGCTGTGGAAGAAGTGCAGGAAATCTTCTTTCCATTTCTTCTCTTACGCCCTTTTATTACGATGTCAGTATGAAATTGCACTCACCGCTATAGAACGGTAGTTTTTGTTAAGCTTGTATGCTTTAAAATATTATTTTTACTCCATTTAGTGCACGACTGTATTCATTGCAGGTCAAATATAGTTTTCATTCGCCCGAAAGTATTAATTTATCCATCATTTGAGCATTTATTAAATCAGCTTGTGCCTGAGTGTTATTAAGAAATCCATTTTTCAAACGGCTCAAAATATTTAAAGTTAATTAAAAAAACATAACTGAAATAAATAACGTTAAGTCTAATTTTGATATTTTTCCTCCATGAAAAATGTCAGAAACTTCAACTTAAACGTCTGGATGTTTCTTAGCACGATGTAAATTTGTCCGAAGTCAAGGCACAATATTTCTCAGTGTTGGAATTTCTTGCTGAATTCGCAATCATTCCTATCAATTAAAGTTTACCGTAGTGTTTAGTTAATCAGATCAGCGAGGTCTGTGTGGGAATGTTACTCGCAATATGTTACCTGGGTGAGATTTTCACGTTACAGTATCCATGGCAGTGGCAAATATTGGGATGATGGGAAAGGGCATTAGATTTTACTGAAATAATTTTATAGCAAAATATGTATAGCGAAAAATTATCGTAATTTCTAAAATTATTTCAAATCCAAGTCTTCTATTTCCTCCTCAATTCACTCCAACCCCTCCACTCGTCAAGTCCCTGAATAGTAATATATCTTTAAATGCTAGTTAGTTTTACAGGTAAATTGTTTTTTTTTTACTGAGAAATAATAACTTTTAGGAAAGTGCTTTACCCTGGTATACTATGCGTTTGTACTTAGAAGCGGTCGTTAACAAAGAGTGGGTTTCAATTGGGGTAGTATCGTTCACAGCAACTCAACTTAGTTTTACTGAATGCAAATAAGGAGGCAACGACTTTAGAAGAGCGTCTAGTGGTTTAAAAAAAATAAAAGCTGCTAAAATTGACTTGAAACAATCATTTGCTAAGGATTGGACTGATTTATCTTAAAAGTAGCCTTCAAGAAAGAGGGAAGGGATCTATTAATCAGCTATATAAACTATTTTTGGTACTATTAGTCGATTTCACGACTGATACGCAGTCTGCACTAAATATTTCAATTAAATATCCAGTTAATACTGAGTAAGTCGAGTTACGCCAAGTTAACTTTTTGTGAATGAAGCTCCGCAGTTTCGGTCTGTTTTAAACGAATAAGTACTTTCCTTTGAAATCAATTCACTAGCCCAAATTTTCATCTGTTTTGCTTCTCGTTCCAAATCTAGTGTCTTATTTACGATTTTGCCAAAATTACTCTTTAGACTCAAGAAAGTATATATTCATTGCATATGTTAAGTATGACACTTCAGCGGAGCTACCCGGAAATTCTGTCAAAGTATGGATGCTACATTTTTAAATATTGTTTAATACATTTTTAAAGATTCCAGAACCGCTGGATCCTAAGATGAGATGTAGATGGAATTCATGTTTTAAAATTCCGCTGTAATAGGTTTGCTTGTGCTGAATAGTTTGGACTGCTTAATCATCATTCTGGACACAGTATGTGAGTTTAAAAAATGTGCTTTATGAGTAGACGGCAGCAATAAGCCACTACATTTCCGCAACATAGTATTGGTCATTTCCAGAATGTAACTTATAACTTCTAGCTCTACCTGGCGGAACTCCATACTTAGGTATAAATACATTTATCCCTTAATTTTTTACTAACCATTTTTGCATTCCATTTATGTTTTAAAATTACTATAAGCACTTGAAACTGCGGTCTGTATAATTTTTCCTATTATTCCTGTATGTACGGTTTTTAACTTTGTTTTCTGTATTTACCGGATTATTTTGGTCTAATTAAAATGAATATTCAAGAAAAACATTATTTTCATCACATTGTATAATTTTCATAATGTTGCGTCTTTTGGAAAACTCCGGCAAATAAAAATAAAAACAAAATTTTTTAAACTTACGTTATTTATATTTTATCACTATTTCAAACTTAGGCATCTTTTATTTTTCATCGTGATCTGCACATTCGACATCTTCACCGGGAGTTATCAGTATTCCTTTGGATGAAATGTCCTATTTCGTCTTGACGGACATGCTGGGGTATGTCATTTTTCCTATGGTGTCCCGCATGTGCGCTCCGATTTTTATGCCAGGAAATATAGAAGGAGTTTTCATAAAGTTTGTGATTAATTACGTGAGTAATTTTTTATATGTATGTTTTGAATGAATTGGTGTGCGTCCTTCGCAAGTAATGCGAAGATTGCTACTTGAACTATCTTCTTGTTTTGCCTCTCATTCCTTAATTATTGTCTCAGCCGTGTTTTATCCAAATTGCTGCGTTGAAGAAAGGACGAATTCATTGCAAATGTTAAGTACGAGAGAGTTGAGCGGAGGAGTGATTCGGACGGGTGACCCCTTGCGCACGAAGCGCCTGTGGTTAACGAGGGGAAACGTGGAAGTCTCCTTCATGCCGGGGGCGCCTTGTCCCCTCAGGGGTGGCTGCCGCCGGCGGGAAAGGGGCAGGATGCGGGCGGGTGTGGTGGAAAGGGGTGCGGGACCACACTCCTTTCTTCTCCTCATCCCTTTCTCTCTTGGTGTGTGGTGGAGGATGCTGAGTGAGAGATAGAGAGAGAGAGAGCGAAAGTGGCTCCTCGTGGCGGTAAGGGCAGGGAGAAAAGAGCCGTCCTTGCTGCGAATCGTGAGGGATCGCATTCCGGGAAAGAGACAAGGGTTTTCAGGGTAAGGGGAAGGAAATAAAGGGTCGCGGGCAGACTTCCGTGTAATGGACGCGCAATTCGGGGCGCGTGACGAAATCAGTTTAAACGTGATCGCTTTGATGGATCATCCAATCAGCGGGAAGGGGGAAAGGGAGAGGGAGGGGGGGGGGATGGCGGAGGGTTTGAGATGAAAAGAAAGGATAGGAAAGGAAGGGACCCTCACTCGGAGAGAGTGTAAGGACAGATCTGCACTAGGAATTGATAGTTTAGACACATTATTCCTTATTTTATTTCTTTTGAAACCTAACCTTCGTGCTCGTGAGGCATGACGTAAATAATTATTTAAATACTCTAAGCTGAAGCAATAAATTCCTTATATTTCCCAGGAATTAGGGCTGAACCGTTTGTTTTGTATTTTTAGGGCTACCAGAGCTGTTAGTTCTATTTTTTGTAAAAATGGATATTACGTATTAGTCTATTTTTGTAAAAAGTTGAAGTAGCGTTAGTGAATTTGAAAATGGTTTGACTGCAAGCTTTGCTACATGATCATGTGATATTTTGGAAATCACGTCTTCCCTCGTCTGTAATACAGTGAATTTATGATTTTTGGGCCAATGGGTACAATAATAAAAAGTTATTGTTTTTAGCTCCCATAAATTATTAATTACTGTGTATTATTTGGAAATAAAGGAATAAAACTTTGTAAGGTTCACTCTTATTTAATTGTGGGCACGAGTTAACCAAGTTACGAAACCCGAGTCGTGCCCATAATTAAATAACGTAGTGAACCTTACAAAGTTTTATTCCTTTATTTCCAATATGGAGAGGTTTCACAAAGTAAAGCCTGAAGTTATTAGTTATATTGTGTATTATTTATTAAACATTTGACATTATCGCATCTCATAAGCTTGAAAATGTAATTAGAACTTTTGTTATTGGTGCCGCTAATCAAAGTTTTAAATACGGAGGTATACGAAAGCTGTGAGGAGAGCAGCGCCAAACCTCTGGATTTCTGGCCAAACAGGATGACAATTATAATAGAATAAAAGTTAATTTCAGAGTTTTTCACGATAGGAAAAAAGTATTAGTTTTTAGAGAGAAACAACATGTTTTTATGTATTTACCGTGTTTTTAATTATTTAATTGGCATGCACATGGAAATTCGACGTTTCAAGTTGAGTGAAAGTCTCCTCCAGAAGTGAGGGAAGTCGTTTCCTTTCTTTCGTTTTCTCGAGGACTTTTAGGGAGAAATATTTGCAGCTCATATCAAAGATATTTTGAGAATCCGTACTTCGTACTAGTATCATGGCCAATCGACACAAAAATTGTGAACGGTAGAAGACAAGGACAGAGTTTTCCGCGATGGAAAAAATAGTCTTTCGTCAACAGTTTTGTTACTTAGGTATATTTTTCTTACTATTATACCGAAATATATTTCCAGCAGCAGTAGCGGATTCAGGATAGGGACAAGGGGGGGGGCTAAAATTTCTGCGGTAGTGAGGGTCGGAAAAAAATTACCATTCTATCTTGTGTAAATTTGATATCCAAGGGGTGAGGCCCTTTAGACCCCCCCCCCCTCCATAGATGCGCCACTGTCCGGCAGTACTGAAAGTTCGATGCGTGCGTTGCTTGTCATGCGTCCCATAAAATTTATGTCGCATGTCCAGTTGGGAAAAATGTCTGACGTTGGTAGCGGAAGCGGTAGTGCAAAATTTGAGAGAGCTAACCCCTGTCACTAAATTTCGAGTGAAGCTTTGGTATAACTTACGTTACCTGGGTGCATGTTGGGAAGAGAGTGGTATGTTTTTTAAAATTTTATCGTATTCTTGATTTGATATCTTTATATTTGCGATTGGGAGTAGAATCAATACGCTAGAAAATCAGATCAATATCATGAAATTGTTTCAGACTTGATGTGTTGTAAGTGCGAAATATCAATGATAAAAATTAAGCAACAAATGGTTATTTCCACCATTTAATATATTATTCCACTGCCGACCATGGTTTCGACACTTAAGCCGTTTTCAGCGAATTATTCTACCCTTAAAACGAGATAGGGTGTCGAAATCATGATTGATAGTGGAGTTAGACATTCAAGTGTGAAAATTGCCATTTTTTGTTTGTATTTTATCATCAGAGCGATTGTTTAACATTAAGAGATCAATCGAGAATGCAAAATGCAATAAAAATCAATTTTTTAAGATCGAACAAGCAAAATTATTTTTAAGGCGGAAATAAAAAGTTTCAGTTCGTCAGGGACAAAAATAAACTCCGTTTTTACGACCGAGGAACCGTTTTCGAGGAATAAAATATTTAAGCACGCAGCACGGCCGTTCGCTTCCACCGCGTGCTCACGAGCCGCGCTGTCTATGGGTCAGCTGATTCATCCCTTCACGAATTACCTACCAAGTGAGCAATCCCTCGCAGGCAACAATGGAAGAATGTAAATTATTCGCAAAACATCGACCACCCAATTAGCAATGTGCATAATATTTGTACACGCTCTCGTAAATTTGCCATCAATTTGCCACTCAAAATTATATCCTTTTGGAATTGCAAAGGAGAATAACGTACCCATTGACAAACTTCCTTATGTTGATTTAGTCGCCTGTAGCAGCAGTGACTTACAGGGGAGGAATACTTACCCCTTCCGTTCATCATCCCAGACGTGGCTTGCAGAACATCGTGCAGTTGTAAGAAGTTACTCGAGAGAAAACGAGAGTGTTACCCAGTAGAGGGCTCCTTTCTTCATCAAATTTAATCACTTCCTCGTTCTCTCTCCTTCTCTTTTTTTTTAAGTGGATGGTTTTAATTTTCAAACTCAGTGCGTGTAACGAGAGGCATTTCATCTCTCGCCGGGGTTGAAAAATTCCCTCTTCCGCTCCTTGGTTGCTCCTTTCTTTTTCACAAAAAAATAGTATCTTCGATCTCCTTGCAATTTTTTACCCTGCCTTAAAATTTATGCCTCCTTCAGAATTTTGAGAGCGAGAGTGGATTACTTTTCAAAGACGCGGAGAGGAGTAGTAGGTGGCGCTTTCAAGCAAATTAAAGCAGCCCCGTCCTCGTTCACTCCCTCAAGAGGAGGAGAAGAAGGTGTGTCCACTTGAGATGAGTTGGAGGTGTTTTTGGGCGCGGAGCAGTGCACGCACAACCCACACGGCGATACGTGGCCCCAAATTGAAAAAAAAGCTGGCAAAAATTAACTGAGCTATTATTAATGCGTAAAAATTTGATGTAAAAGCCGATTTCCATGGTATATGATGGACTGTTTCTTATTTCAAAGCTATTTTTTTGTTTCTTTGCAGCAATCTAATTGACGTTTATTTCTTTCTCTTGACCAATTGTTTACGTTGATTAGTGTCTTGGAATGTTGGTCTTTGAGAATTAAATGCAAAATATTTTGGCCGACGTTTCAATATATTACATGCCTTCGTCAAAATTATTGATCAAGATTTATGCATAAATTTAATGCAATTTTAATTTCTAATGTTTGTGTATAATAATTATTAAATAATATTTATTCGTAGATAGTGATATAATTATTATTTGATCGTTTAAAAAAATATTTATAAAATACAAATGGAATGTGAGTTCATTTCCGCCACAGTACCTAAATACCTATGAAACATCCAATAGCACTTAATTAGATATTTTTAAGGCATGACTATTGTATAAATATGTTCATTCAATTAGGGATTTGAACAATAAATTGTGAGTGACTTAAGGGAACATTTCTTGCCTCCACGGTGAGAGCTTCAATGAAGTCTTAAATTTGCAGAATGAAGGGGAAAGATGTGAAGTGGCCCTCGACCTCCTCTGTTGAAGCAAATTTAAGCCCATAATTAAAAAAAAAGGAAAGCACTCACGGAATCGCTGCTGCGCCGAAGTTGTAAATTTATTGGAGAGTGTCTATCCGGATAATGTCAGGTAATTAGCCTAAAGTTTATGTAAAAATTCAATTTTTTACGTGATGTAAGCGAAATTCAAGTGAACACCGGTGTTATAATTCCGTAAAATGTAAGTCAATTCGCCTAGATCGATTCATTTCCAACACCTGCACTGAAAAACTAAGGTTTATAGTTGCTTTTTAGTAACTACTTCCCAGCGTCATTCACCTTTGACAGTGATATCTATCCAGCCTTCCTCCTAATCCTCTCAATGAGCGCATAATCTTTCTTTTTGCCATTGAGGCTCGTGATCATTGGGAACTTTGAATGCAATGCAGATTCATGGACTGTTTCTTTATCCAAATTTCGGTCTAAATTACCCGTGAAATTATTTTTTGGCTTAGTTGTAAATAGTACTGGAAAATGTTCACGCTCGCTCATTTATATTCCCATGTAGTAAATTACTGAAGCGAGATCACTTATCCCATTTAAGTCCTATTGCGGTAATATCTCAGGCTAGCTAATTCAGTTTCTTAGCGCAGCAGTAAACCTAAAAATTTTTTATACTAACATAATAGACCTTCAATGTGATTTTTGCAGCTGATCAGAGGAATTGTTAGATGAAGAGACTCTTTCCCGGCGTATGTGAGCACTGTATGTTTCCACGGTGGAGTTTTCAACCCGGGTGGAAGTCCGAGAAACTTTCAGAGCTATTGTTGCTCCAACTACTGCGAAACGCAGCGAATGGAGCGTCTTATTGGTCAAAAATTAGTCCCACGATCTCCATAACGACACCTGCCAAGCCGTCAGTGCCGTGAAATCAGGGATATTCTCGGCAGCCGCGACACTGCACTCAAACGCAAGGAAGCAGTGGCAAGGGTAGGCTAGGTTTCCGTTCTGGAAGAGTGTATACTATGGATTTGGGGAGTTCAGGGGAGGCACTGACCTCGAGCAATTTCGGTGGCAATTGGGCTCAAAGACGGTCGATGACTCCTACCCTTTCGAGGCTAGGCTGAAGATCAGTTTTCCTGATTAGATTGGAAACTAGGCATGATATTGCGAGGGTTCCGCACTCCGCCACTTCCGGGAAGGGTATTAAGGGGATTTAAGGCTCTTAAGGATACCGCGAAACAATCAAAGTCGACGACGAGGCCCACCGATGAGAACTTCTGTCCCCGAATCTTGTGGAGCGGGTGCATTTTGATTGGTTGCCAGGGAAAGGGGGAAATTGGGAACCACGGGTAGATGAGACGACCTCTGGGAATAGCATTGGGAATTCTGCGGATTAATTGCTGAGGAAATGAAGAGTTGGAATACTTGAGTTGAAGAACTTGTGCTTAGTAAGGCGGGAAAAAAGGACAGTTAAAATGAAAACTTATTGTTCGCAGAATTTGCATATGATTTGTACAAAGAAACATGTAATTATTGAGCTCAATCATTTGCAAAGCATGGCATGGATTTAACAAGCATTCAAAAGTTCTGCCCCTAAATTCGTTACATTTGGGGTAATGTAATTTACAGATGCCAAAAAGGTATTGTATTAATTCTTAAATTACAAGAATTTGAACGATAGGAAAGTCTTATGCTAATTTCTGTATCGTGGAAAAGAGCATAAATAAAAAACTCGCACAGAACATGTTGAATTTTGTTATTTTTTTAAGTATTCAGAATTAAGAACATAAAATGTGCGCAATGCATTGGATGGATGTTGTTATTCCTCACAGATAAGGGGAGTGAGTGCTTAACCGTGTAAAAAGATCGTTGAGGTAAGTTTTCAAGAGTGTGAGGAAAAGAGGAAGAAAAAACAGAGTTTTGACAGATGAGAGAACAATTGGGTGATTAGCAACCCCTTGTGCTCGTGGGAGAGGGGGGAGATTGAAGGGGTGAGAGGCGTGTGGGACGAAAAGAGAGAGGAAAAAAGAGAGAATTTCCTCCTCTGCGTTCTCTTTTTCATTCCAAAGGAGAAAGTTAAGTGGAATGAAAATTACTGCTCGGAGGAAAACAAGAAGGGGGGAATGTTGGTCGTGGAGGAGGAGGAGGTGAAAGCGAAACAAGGTGAGACGAAAATAACTTTTTAAGTCGAGAAAAATCTCTTTGTGAAGGGCGAACGTTTAGATGAATAAAAATTAAATCGTCGTTAAGAAGTAATTAATTAGCGGGTCTGCAGTGAGAGAGAGAGATTTAATTTCCACCAATTTTCACGTTTGGTTTAATATCTGAATGTCTGAAAGCAAAAAGAAAAGGGGCATAGAGAAGGTGAAAGCTTTTAAGGCAAATTATCCTTGTAATCATCAGTTTTTTTTAACTTTTGAAACTGAAGATGTAAAATAAGGAAGGTGTTTAGTTTGTCTACCGTTTTCATAAAGCAAATCTATATGAATCACTGATGTGTAAGGTTATTGGTGCGAGGTTATTTAAGCTACGTTTTTCATTCGATTTATTTTGAAATAAGTAAGATTGTGTATCGCTACGGTTCAAGTGGGAATATTGTGTCCTTATTCTCAAGCATTATATTTTTCCCTTAATTATTTGTTCCCTTAATAATTTTTAGTTGTCATATATTTCCTTGGAATTGCGTTTAAGGAAGCGTATTTTGTTTCGAATTCATTATTCCGTACGCCTTTGTTTTATCTTCATAACTTTGTGCTGTTCAAATGGCCCTGTCTTATTTATAGAAATTAATTAAATATGTTCAAATTTCAAATAACGGCCTGAAAACATTTCCTCTCTATTTGGTTTCACCTGTAGGTATTTATTTGTAAGGTCGCTGATTTTTAACTAATATCTTTTGTTATCCGCGATGGAATTTAATTTTTAATAATTATCTATTCATGTATTAAATTAAATTTTATTTTTTTCGTAGACACACTACCTTTTCAATGGATAATTTAAAACTCTTCGAATTGGTGTTCACAGGCAATATAATTCGAAGTATAGCTTTTATCAAGAAGGGTATTACATGCTGATTTCAGATTCGTCAACAGAATTGGGGACAGATAATGCGTTTAAACTGAAAGAGAAGAAACTGGAAGAATTTTGGATGTAACCTTGGTGCATATGGGTTGTTTCCCTACATTTCATGGCAGTTTCTGGTCAATTTTTCTTAGTAAATGGGTAGTATTTTCAGTGGAGGACATTTATAAACTTTTGTGGAGCGGAAGCGGTTGGAAAGGGAAGTGATAGGTTGATGGAGTTTTCGTTATTTAAAGCAGGATCCCGCGGGTGGTTGATTTTTGGTCGCAGCCCCCATTGAATCTGTCTTTGAATTTATTAATCTCCAATTGATCAGTTTTTTATAAGTAGTAGTATAACTATTTTACATGCGTTGTCATGTTAATGTTCTGCATGAAAATTATTTTTTTAGTTGAGTTAATGTTGTGAAATATTGGCAAGATAATAAATAAAATTCTAGAGAATAAATGGAAAATACTGGGTGTTATACCTTTAGCCATAGAGTAAGTATATATAGAGAGCTCACCACACGTACAAAAATCGTATACGTTTTTGGTGTAGTTCTAGAGCAGTTAACCAGATGTCACTAGAAGAATTTTGGCAATTTTTTTTATTTGCTCGTTCCACAAGTCTAAAAATATATTCTGAAGCAGAAAGGATTGCTACGTTTAGTGAAGACATTAATTATTCAATTTTGTTTATAACAATTGTTATAAAAAATATTTTCTCGAATTTCGGCTAGTTACTTCACTTTTCCGAGTTTATATTCCTAATCCATTTTCCGGCAGACTGTTCTTAGTATAAAAATGAAACTTGCAGGAAATGTTCATAGCACATTTCTTTCCATACTAGTAAACTTTAATTTGTTCATAACTCAGTTTCAACGTTGTTATGTGTGTTTATATATCTTTCGGACGAAAAATCTGGAATTTTGCAGGGTAAAAATCAATCGCCTGCTAACTTTCGTATCTTACGATATAGGTCCATATATGCTGCGTATGAAATTTGGACAAAACTATAAATTTATTTTTGGTGAAAGAATTGTAACTTTATCTCTATTACAAGGGGAGTTATGCATTTTTAATGGCCGCACCTCGTCAGGCTTTCCGTACTGGCCTGGGTCTACGCAGAAAGCGCCCGCCTCCTAAGGAGTTCGTTTTGCCATCAGATAGGTTGACGAGGTGAGGGTTTTGTTTTGACGAGGAAGAGATTTTCCGTGAGGGAAGATCTTTTCGCTTCAATAGACAATATAAATCTTATTGATGGTCATCGCATCGTTGAACGATCAACATAACGAATAAAATACATTTCGCGTAGTGTGCTTCAGAACTTCAGTTAGGAAATACCTCATTTTGGTGACGTGTAAATGCTATTTACAACACCAAGTGCCGGAATATTACAATAAAAAGGGAATGCCAGATTGGATCTCTACACTGAACAACAATGCCCTGATTGCATTTCGCTAACGGTCATAGCCTCTTCACCACAGTTAGTAACTAAAGCTTAAAAGTATTTGGTAATGAATTCTTAAGCGCGCAGCTGCAAACGAACACAAAGAGGCATGGATCAGCAGAAGCATTTTTGGGAATAGGGGTGGTCGGTGACCTTGATTTGTTTGCTCGCTAGCGAGATGAGTAATGCCCCATTCTGTTACCACGTCGAAAATGGAAAGGTTTCTTTCGGTCTACCAAATTTCTACTTCGAGTCTTACGTATGAGGCCGGGGATCATCTAATGCAGGTTTTTGTCTTTCCTTGAGGCCTTATTCTGATCATAGTAGTGATAATCGTCGTCTCGTCAATAACAAGACGCATTGTCGTTTGAGGAAAGTTTTGTTTTAAGCGTTAGCATTTAGTTGAGGTTCTTAAAAGTAAAACAAATAGCGGCTGCAATTGGGCCCAGGTTCACTCATTGCTTAAATTCTTGCCTCATTATATGAATGAATCCCTTCTCCCAGGGGCCGAAAAACTAAATATGTAAAAATACATTTTACGCGGTGAGCATTTATCAATGAATCATTTAGCAATATCGAATGGAGTATTTTTGGCATATTCCGATTGTAAGTTGTTGCGGCACTAGAAAAATATGGCGATTCAAAACTATCCGCCCTCCCCTTTTTCGGAATTACACCTCCTATTATGCAGTTTTGTGAATCGAAACTGCAAGCAAAATTTGCTTCGTAGGCCTCATGGGGAATCCTAATCCGTAGGCTAAAATATGTTATCGCGTTAGAATCTTGAGTTATCCATTCATTAATTGTTATAAAACATTTGATTCTAGGTATATTAGATATAGATTGCTTTTCGTACACAATTTAACAATCCAAAACCTATTTTTTTGTCTTTGATAACAAGTTATTCATTTAAATACAGATTTTCAACACTAATACAGGATTTGTTATAATCATGCAACATAGGGTTGGTTCGAAGATTTTCGCGGCGTTGATCAGATTACCTCTGCATTCTCTTCAGGTTTCCACCGCGTCCGTTGGCTTTTGTCGAAACTGTTCTCACCAAAAGGCAACGGACGCGGTGGAAAACCGAAGAGAAGGCAGAGCTCATGCAATATAAAGTTTTAAGTCCAAACTTCGAACTGCAACCGACCTGTTGACGAGCCTTTCCGGAGATACTTCCTCTGAGTGGCTGAAATGTCATCTATCAATGATTTTCCCGAGGTGTAATCCTCATTTTTCTCCATTGTTGGGGACTTATGTCCCGACGAGTAAAAACTAGTGATGTGTTTTTAGAAGGTTAAAAAACTTCCATCTGATGTAAAACAAATTCGACGGAGTCGACGTACAAGTAGCCCTCCGGCGCGAGAATGTAGGAAAACAAAATTGTGCGATATATATAATTATATTACCTTTGCTAATGCAAGTACATCTCACCGTATGAAAGTTAATCACAACCAAGTTGATTTTGATTAATCAATTAGAAGGTAAACGAAGAAGATTTGATTATTTCCAAAGCAGAAAAAAGGAACAGTGTGCTAATCCGTAATAAGGTATAATGCATCGCCTAATGTGATGATGTGTTGGAGGATACCTCATTCGTGATTCCCCCCGTGATCCAACGGATAGATTCCAAAAAAGTGTTAAAAAAGCTTTATCTTCCTGCAGTAATTTTTAAATTAGCCACTAAATTAAATATCATCTTTAGGCAATTGCCTGGTTTTTCACCAAAATATAATATTAACAGCCCCATCATTTTGCCACAGAAACTTCAACACCTCATACGTTACCATCCAACTCCAAGCTAGTTTCATTTGACGTAAAAAATCTATTTACTTCTGTACCTGTACAAACAACTTTGTTACTTATGAGAGACTTACTGAGAGACCACAACATTAAAAACAGTGTGTCTTGTGAACTTCATTGTCTAATGGAACAGCATGCCAGCCAAAATTATTTTTGGTACAGTAAGAATATTTATCACCAAACAGACGGCCTTGCAATGTGGTCCCCCCTTTCACCTGTAATAGGCGAAATATTTACGGACAATTCAGAACGCCAATTATTTGATTCGGGCATTCTATCTTATCCAACATCTTCTAATACCGTTATGTTGACTACATCATTTGCCGCTGGACCGGAAGTGTCAGACAATTAAATAATTTTCTGAATCTTTTAAATCCTCGACATCCTAATATTACCTTCGTGGTAGAAATAGAATCCAAAAAGCAACTAAACTTTCTCGATCTCTCCATATCCATAGTTGGTGACAAACATGAATTTGGTGTATACAGAGACCCTTGCTATAGTGATACAATCATTCCGAGTTACTGATGCCATCCAACCTCCCAAAAGTTATCCTCCTTTCATTCTATGTTACATAGATTGATCTATCAATCCGGCATTTACAAAGTTAATTGTGAATCATTCAACTTGTGTTTCATTGGTCAAACAGGCAGAAGTTTTATTATCAGAATGAAAGAACATGGGAAATTGGGATGAAACGTCACTCTCGCCAAACATTTGGTACAGACTTTTCATTCTTGTCATTTTCAACCAGAATTTTCTCCACCCTTTCAGTAAGGTCACAAGGCTTGATGATTTAGAGCAATTTGAAATAGTACAAATTTATACAAATATTCTTATTAGATATTAGATGTTCCCGTGGACATACCCCGTTAAGACGGTCAAAGGCTCCGCTCCGCGGCGTCATAAAACGACTGTTTTCGCAGTAGAATCCTGGGGGTGTGGGATCGGAGAGTTAAAAAGGTATGAGTCTAAGCTAGTATCTGTCTGGTAGGTCTTTTTGTATGATTCCCGGTAAAACATGTCACTTTTTCGAAGGTTGAACGCTTTTAATAGAAGCATGGTCTTCAATCGTATCCAAAGAAAACGAAATGAAATTCAATGAAACGTGCACTCACCTCGGCTAAAATACCTGCACTGTTTTCACCATAGACCATTTGAGAACCGGTGTCTTGAAGAAAAACATAAAAACGGTGAATGCTGTGCGTTAAAACCCATACAATTTCAATAACCTAACCGCGTCGCGGCTAATCCAACTCCCGACGCGCGCATACGAACCCTGCCGCGCGATCGATAAATCAATGTAATTTTCGGCGTCGCAAACTTATTCCCAAGATAACTGCATAAATACCTCAAAAAAATCTTCAAAGAATGATCTCATATAAGTTACTTCGCGTGACTTTGCCGAAAAATCATTTGAAACTCTACCGCAATGTAGAACTTTGTCGCAAAACAGTATCCGCCATTTTGTAACTGCACGGTAAGAGTTTATCGATGATATTCTTAAAGATTACGGAAAATTAAAGAAAGAACACCATGCCGACAGATTATGTGGTTTTTTATTCTGCATGAATCCACCTACAACTTCACCTTCTACTTACTTTGGAAGATTTTCAGAGAAAATTGAAGACGGGCGTTTTTATGGAACGTTGCTCACGTATAAGCCTGTGTATCTCAGAATCGGGTAGGATCTTTGTCAAATGAAGTGCATATCCTTAAATATCAATCAGTTTTGAGTATACCTGCGAAGTTTCAAGTTTATGACTCAAAAAAAAGTCATTTTGTAATTTTGTCCGGATTTTTCCGAATTCCGCCCAGTGTGCGATATCCCACGGTCAAATTTGCATCAAAATTTGATGCAACTAACGCGCACCCTGTTCCACGGTCAAAATTTCATCCAACTGGCTTTTCGTACTATCATTTGTACAAAACTCCGTTGTGTCAAAATGTATAGGGCAGGTTCTAAATTTTCATCCAATAGGATGAAACCTACCATTCACAGGGCCCTTGACAAAAAAGCATCGCCAAGCGCTGACACAGAGGCCACATAGGTTAAGCCGGTGTCCCACGGTCAAATTTGCATCAAAATTTTTGTCCAAAAAGTTTGATGCAAATTGCAAATATTTTGATGCAACTGGACAGGGGTGTCCCACGATGCATATAATTTGGACGAAAAGGAAAAAGACGATATTTATGTAAACAAATTTGGAAGCTTATGGAAGTGAAGGATTCTTTCTTTTTTAGCAGGCAAAATTGTCTGAACAGGCCTCTTGAACGTTAAAGAGGCGAAAAAAAGAAAACAGAAGGAATGCTGAACTTGGCCTTGGCTGGAAAGGGGGTATGAAAGCGTTGGAATAAGCATGCTAAACATGATGTAGAAGGAGTTGGTCGCCGATGTTCCCGTATATTATCGATAATAATTTACGATGAGTGAGGATATTTGCATGTCCCTTAACAGCAAGGTTGAGGGCAGAATAAAACGGCAGGATACAAACGTAAGGCAGTTTATTCCCGCGGTGAAAATATTATTAATAATTAGATGGATATTGTGGTTGAGAAGATGTTATGAATAGTGCTGTAAACGTGCATTTAAATCACATTTTTCCTCTCCTAATCTAGCAGTTGCTAAAATAAGGTCCTTATCCTATAATAATAGTGATAGAAACGGGCAGCTGTAGTGTTTCTCAGGAATAATCGTCATTTCATATTTGTCATTTCTCCAGCTGCTCGCTCGCTCGGATTGCATGCCCGACACAAATATAACCTGTAGAATTCGGTCTCGATACCTTAAGTAAATCATTTATTATTTCCAAAACATCCCTTTTTGTATTGCGATTCTAAATATCGCTTCATTCTTATTAAAGATCAACTCATTATTACGGATTTCCTGGTTGAGAGTTTCCATCGCCTATCGAGACCAATTTTTGCTCATTTTTACTTTTAAGACCACACCAGGCGATGAAATAGACGATCACGAACGTATAAATATATTTGAAATAATGTTTTGTGAATTCACTTTGCGGTATGGTGACATTATAAATTCAAAACTAAACCATTTAGTATGCAATAAAGTACTAATGAAAAAACTCAACCGGTTACGATATTTTCAGGTCTTTATCTAGAGGTTTACGATAACGCTAAAGCCCTGAAAAGAAGGAAACCGGTTGGGTTTTTAATGCATACTGTGTGGATTACAACAAAGTTTGCAAATGAGCATTTTAATTAATAAAAATATATATTATGGACACAGAAATAAACTTGGATGAAATAAATAAATAAATGAATTGTACCAGATGATGGGTCTGTGAGCCGAAACGCATCGTACGCATTAAAATGTTGTGGAAAATTGCTACCAGCTTGTATTTAAATAAATGTGAAATCTTTTGTATATTTATTCGCATGTTGTTGTTCGATTACTTTTACGTTTTATATGTCCTTTATTTCTGAAATAAGAATCTCCAAACCAACAATTCCTATTATCATAAATGTTTCTCCGCATTTATATTTATAGGGCCTGGGACCCACCGAAAATTCCCTTTCTCTCCTGCTTGACTTTCGGAGAGCAATCTTTGAGGTGCATGAGACAGTTTAAACACTTATTTACAGCTGCATGTTGTAAAACTGTTTTCAGTTGGAATGAGGAAAGCCAAGCATAGGGAAGATTCGTGGCAGACGCAGCTCACCAGGCGAGAAAAAAATCCCCTATAGGACCCAGCCTATTGCCCAACCTTCTCTCAGCCAGCGTCTTCCCTTTCTTCGATGCGAGGGAGACTGTGAGGCAGAGTTCGGGAGAGAGGAAGAGGGGAGGGCGGGAAGGAAAGGGGAGAAGCTGGGAAACTTGAAACCTGACTCTCTCGCCCCTAGCTCGTCACTCCAGGGGCCATCTATCGGCTGTTTGAGAATTAAAACAGTCGATACGATTTCCTCCTATGCCGTGAGCCCTCTAGAATATACTTACTCTATGCTTTAGCTTAATATCAAAATAAAATAATAGCGGTTTTGTTGACCACTAGCTATTCTCATTGGTGCATATTTTCTTGAGGTTTGTCTTCGATACTATTCTTTTATTCCCTTATGGAGAGACTTTTCGTATATTTACAATCTTATCTGCTTTTTGTACAATATTTAGCCCTGGGAATGGGCTGAATGAGAGCGAATGCTAGCAAAAGGCAAAATTACATGTTTTATTGAAGACATCACCAAATTAAGACATTTACAGTAAACATTAACTATCAAAAAGTTTTAGTAAGTAGTATTAAAATTAGGATTAACAACACAAGTATTCTAATGAGGCTTTAGGGACACTAATACGACAATATTGTAGAAATAGGAAGCTGCAAACGGAATGAATATTTATAGCAACACTGATAGGCAGAGAAACAAACTTTGTACATTATTCCGGTTGGGACCTGATTTCTTTTCGTTTGCCTTGGGTATGTGTTACAATAGTATTAGCTAATTTGAGTAGTAAAAAGTGAAAGACGTTACCGAGAGTGGAATATTGTCACAGTTTCTAAGGAAAATTTTCCCAAGAACCTTGTTTACTGTTGACGAGATCTTTTTATCACGTGAAGTGGAGCAAGCATGTTGTTATCGGACATTAGAACTCACACGGTTGCAGATTTGGTCATTCAGGTGCAAACGAGCAATAATTTCTCTTAATGAATACTCTTGCTGTGTTTGGGGATTGAAAATCATGGTTACTTTTTGAGTGGAGTTTGATCAATAACTCCGCCCTCTGATTCTAGAAAAAAGACCTCTCAACGATTTAATACATGAGACTATGGGAATGGCTTCTGCCGAAGAACCGTTGTATTCATCAAAAAAGAGGAAACATTGAGTGCGTAGTTATTGTCCCTGTGAAGGGCCCCCGTTATACGCAAAAAGTCAGTCCAGAAAAAGTCATCCAATTATTAGTTGGCATAAATTTCTCATTGGAATATCACTATTTAGGAAATAGAAATGAAATTTGGTGATAGGGAGTTGGATTAAAGAACGGCTTTCCGAAAATTCATTTCTCGGCGTTATCATTCTTGTCAGAGCCAAAGGTACGTTTAATCATTAAGTGACTGACGTTAAACTATGATGACAGTCCTTTGTTGACTCCTTTGTTGACAGACCTGTAAGTTGACGCATTGAACGCAAGTCACCACATATCTCACTACTAATGTATTGCAAAGGGCATAGCCGGATAAGAGGGTGAAAAGTCCCCCCTCCAGGATTTTTCCCGTACTTGGGGTATGCGATTTGGGATCAAATAGCACAAACCTCCCCACATTTCCAGCCCGCTAAAGGCCCACCAGGGCCCACTAGATCGAAAATACGATTTTCACCCTTTTTTTAATATCTCGGTCAAGAAGGCATATTTTTTAATGCGGTTTGCGGCATTTGAAGCCTTATTTAATGGAGAATATTTCCAATTGCTTTCAAAAACTTTTAGCGGGACGAGAAGATATGGCGTCGATTTGAAAATTTCTAACGCATGTTTTTATGAAATATATTTGAGAGGGCCAAAAAGAAAAAACGTTTTCTGGAGGTGTTTTTTAATACCTTTCGGCGGGCATATTGAAAAAATAATTTTTAAGTGATGGAACACCGCGAAAAATGCGATTACAAAAATGCAATTTTGGCCATTTGGCTCTATGCTTTGGCCCTCCATCACACCCCTTTTTATTTATTATACTATTCTACCGATTAGGGTGACCACCACAGGGACAGAATTGTATGTATACCGGTGCCGAAAATGGCTTCTCTGCCCTTCAAAAGGTCCGAATATGCTAAAAATAATTTCCTAGCCTCCAACCCCCTCCGTCACTACTTACAAACGGTAGAATTGGTTTGATTTTACCGTAATAAACGCGCCATGAGTATTTATTAAACTGCCTCAATGTCGTCCTTATCAGATATAAATTCATTGAAATTACCTCACCTATGCCAAACCATTGAGATATAATGATAAGTTAATGATAGCTGATTGCTGAAATGAAAAAAATTATGGGTTTCAACTTTTTTCCAGTTGGCATACAAATAAAAAAAAATCTGGTGAAAATTTTGAATTAAAACTTTTGGGCAATGTCGCCGCGTCAGATTTTGGGTGGCCCCAACGTTTCCCGACCGATGCTGGTCACTTTCTCAAGGGAATCTGAAGAGGTGGGATTTAAAATTGAATTTAATTTTAAAAGATTTTTAATCCCACCTCTTCAGATTCCCTGTAGAAAGCGACCAGCATCGGTCGGGAAACGCTGGGGCCACCCAAAAGTTTTAATTCAACATGACGAGCACCCACGAAAGTTTTAACGAAGAATTACTGGTGAACATTATCTAGCCAAACAGATGAATTTTCGATGAATTTTCGCTATACAATTTTATATTGACTCCAGGATGTCAATGAAAATCGGTCTTGAAAGGTATTCTTGGTCCTCTGAATCTTCATTGATGCATGTTATTATATTATCCGTCAAAACAATTCTAGTTAAAATCACGCCCGGTCTTGCGATTTTATTATGGCACTGCCCATTGGATAAATAATAAATTGTTGCTGCTATATGAGCGCAACACCGTTTTCTTCTATTTCCATTATCACAATCATAGCAATATGTCAATATGCTGCCTCATACAATGCCATTTTCTGTAAGTATATTCTAAATAAAAATGACCTACCCGTCTTAATTTAGCCAGGAATAACAATTGATTCAATTTTTTAGTCGTTGTCTGAGCTCGCTTGCCTTTCAACGTCGGCATCAGCACACTGAACTCTAAATTATCTTCTAAATATGACACAACATCGCGAAAGCCTCTATCCAGAATCAAAATTTCACCCTTTTTTATGAAACTTTTCATTGGATATGCCGATTGCAAGATTGATTTTAGAAAATCGGCATCATTTTGATTAGCTAATTAAAGGTCCGGGCATATAAATCACAACCCATCAAGGGTAAAAATAGGGAATGGCTACAAAGAGGAACCAGTACTGTTCATTTTTCCGGTTTGCAGCTTGAAAAGAAAAACCATCAGCCCTTGAGTGACTGACCTAACATCCGAATTTCTCGTCGACGTTACTCAGTTACTTGTACCCATGAAAAACCAGTAAAAGTTTGCGGACAATCAGTTCTCTGGAAAATGGAAGTCGCAAAGTTTTGCCGTCAAACTGCGGTCAGATAATTCTGCCACTTTGTCCACAAATAGACGAATTTTAGAGACATGCAAGGAAATACTTATGCAATACATACGGAAAGTGGTAATTTCATAGGTAAAACACGCTTATCATTAGAAAATGTTTACAGACCACATTTTTGAAAGGAATTATCAACCTACTCTCACCTGCAATCTAGCTTCCACGGTAACAGGATAGAGATCAAATCTGATGCTTTTCCGGCGAAAATATTCGAAAAAGGCTATTCGGGCTACCAGCCAGGTGATCTCAGAATGGAGGGAGACCGCCTGGACGGAAGCCCGAATAGCCTTTTTCGATGATGGTGATAATTGTAGCGGTGTAATTCAAAAATAAATCAACACTTGTCCGTAGATACAACGCGGGGAAAACTCAAATCGAGCTCATTTTCTTAATCTATATTCTTAAATTCCGGCAGTTTTTGGAGGCCCTGAAGCCATTTTTGGCACCAGTACACATACAATTCTGTCCCTTTGGTGGTCACCTTAATCGGTAGAATACTATAATAAATAAAAAGGGGTGTTATGGAGGGCCAAAACATAGAGCCAAATGGCCAAAATTGCATTTTTTAATAGCATTTTTCGCGATGTTCCATCACCTAAAAGTTATTTTTACAATATGCCCGCCGAAAGGTATTGAAAACACCTTCAGAAAACGTTTTTTCTTTTTGGCCCTCTCCAATATATTTTATGAAAACATGCGTTAGACATTTTCATATCGACGCCATATCCTCTTGTCCCGTTCAAAGTTCTTGAAAACAATTGAAAATATTCTCCATTAAATAAGGCTTCCAATGCCGCAAACCGCAGTAAACAATATGCCTTCTTGATCGAGATATTTAAAAAAGAGTGAAAATCGTATTTTGATCTAGCCGGCCCTGGTGGGCCTCTAGCGGGCTGGAAATGGGGGGAGGTTTGTCCTATTTGATCCCAAATCGCATACCCCAAGTACGGGAAAAATCCCGAAGGGGTGACTTTTCACCCTCTTATCCGACTTATCTTACTGACACTCCTATGCCCTTTTGTTATAATTCACTTTTCTACTTTACACTCTACTCTTTCTTTCTATACATGGTTGTAAAATTTGGAACTTACAAGATTGTCTTGATAAGCACATTGCTATTTGAGCATATGTTATGAACGCTATTATTGACAAGTCCCGCAGAAGTAAATTTCCAAGAAAAAAGAAAACAGTGCCAAATTTGAGTGCTCTTACTGACACTCCATATTCTTCGTTTACGAACCAACTTTGCATTTGATATGATGATGCGTTGAAGTAGAAGCAATAAATCGCTCCACACCAGGGATTAAACTTTTCTTGGTGTTCATTCAATTGGAGGTACTTTGCATCACTCGATTTAATTTTCGAGGAACCTGAATTGGGCTTGTTTAATCCCATTTCAATGTTTTTAAAGGCCGTTTAATTTTTTCTGAAGGATATTGTAATTATATCATTACTAATAACGGAGTACCGTGGTTTTCTGTTAACTGTTTTATATTTTTAGCGTTTATTGAATATATATCCACAATGTTCATGCAATAAAATCTATTTTTACCCATATAGTAATTTCTCTGAAAATGTAAATCAAAATAAGTCACATGTGGAAGATAATTATTGTGTAAGTAAACAGGCGATAATTGATGGTCACCCATGACATAGCTGTAGCTGTAATCGAATGTACAAGAAACGTCGCAAGTTAAAATAGAGAAAGGAAATTGTATAATAGAGAGCGGTAAAACCGTTCAACACCGCTGCCGCAGGGAATTTAAGGGGAGATGGGAACGGAATTTTTTGTGGCTCGGTTAGGGAGACTCGGACTTAGCGGCTTGAGAGGAAAACCGGAAAAGGGAAAAGAAAGGAAAAGAAATGGAGGGAGAAAGAAGAGGGAGAGAGAGAGATGAAAGGAGAAATATAAAGAAGGAGAGAGAGAGAGAGGGAGGGGGAGGGAGCCATTATTCTTCCAGAACTTGGGTACAAATTACGGCCGACACTTTTGTGAAAAGGAGAGCTGTGCTTTCGGGGGAGGGTGAAGTTGGGGGTGGAGTGGGGAGGTGGCGTTGAGCGGAGCAGTGTGTGAGCAAGGCATGCTGGGATAGCGCAGGGAAACTGTGCGGGAGGCTCAAAATTTCGCATAGAATTGCGGCTGAAGGCCGATGCTTGGGAAAACACTAGCAATAAAAAGAAGTATGGGCAATAAATATTTCGTTTTGAACCATGGACTACGCATTGTTTGAGGATCAATTATTTCGTAGGTACATTGCATCATATGATTTAATTGTTGTGGTACCTGAGTTGGGCCTATTCGAATATTGATAACTGGTACAAACAGGTCCAATAGGGTAGTTTCCTTCATCAGAGAAAACGAAAGGAATTGATTGCGATTCGTTATCGTTACACACCATTAGTGTATTCATAACGTACAAATTATTTGGTTTTAGAAATACCGGTTTAGACGAATGCCAATGGTCAATTTTATCCTCATTTGAAAAAGGCCAGATTGGCGCCCCTGCGATGCCACTCCACGTGACATCGCAGGGACCTAGATTCTATACGAGTAGATAGGAGTTTTACATCGTCTGACATGACCAATGCATGCATGAGGCACAGAGCTCAGGGAAACATCCCTTAATAATCACCCATTGAAATTGCCTAAGGTCGGAAAGTTTCCTTCGTTTGAAAGGGTGATCCTTATTTAAGCCAAGCGCTGCCTGCTAGCAGCCTGCATCGTATCGGTGCTCATAGCCTCTCACCAAGGCGGCCTCACACGGCGGTAGCCGGAACGAGAATGACGTCACACAGGCTTTTCCCAGCATTCATACTTAGCCGTCGCATTTTAGCGTGCTTGAAAATTTTCACTTTTCATTTAACCGCGAACAATAGATATCGTAATTTAAAAATCTAAGAACGTGAAATGCGTACTCCAGGAGTAATAATCTTTCGATTTAGGCAATAAAAAAAAAATTGGAAAACACCCCATTGATGGACCTACTTTCTTAAGCCTGAATTACAGGATCATTTGCGTCCCTTAGAGTGATAGCTTGCGTCCGTTAGGGTGATAGGTTTTCAGGGGATAAATGAGTCATCGCTCGACCCATCATTTTCTGAAACATCTTCCCTTTTACCACCGCTTAATCCGTTATTTCCCTTATCAACACAACTGTTATTCGAATGACAGCTAACGTGGCGCTACAATCTCCCTCATCAGCCATGCGTTCTGATCGACTAAAAAACGGTACTAGCGATGGTTACAGCGACGAAAAAGAGGCGCTCCGAGCGAAAGACATGAGACATCCATCCCTGGAGCCATCGCAGAAAATGATCGCGAGAAGCGGTCATTTTTCCGTCATCATTGGAGCGATCGCTGGAGTAATCCCTCGATGAGTACGGTAAAAAATGACTGCGGGGTTTAGGCTTTGGGAATGTGGTCCACTAATTGGCAACGGCTATAACATCTTCGTCTCAAGCCCAAATGGTGATGAGGGCATTTGAGGCTCCGATGTCGCTCAGCCAATCTATCCTGCCCGCTCCTCGCAGATTAGGTACGTTTTGAAGGCCGATGCATGGAAAAAATAGCAATAAATGCGTCATTAGGAGCACTTCCGGCGATATTCTAGTGCCCTGAAATCAATGGCGGATTTCATAGAAAAAATTAGCCTCTGCTCGGGGTTTGGTCGATTATAAATCGGCATGAAATCCACGAAATGTCTCTCGCTTTCTTGGTGAATATACAGTGGGAAACATTCTCGAGTGATCCTCCGGGTTCAAGGAGTGATCTCTTACGATCTTTCGAGGGAATAATGCGCCATCGTCGTCTTTAGGTTGATGCCACGAATCGGGGTGGTGGTGCAAGTGTACGAGCCCGCCCCCTCAAGTCGCGGGTGTCACGCTTTAAATTGTGTGGGTTATTGCCCTTGGTGTCGGGAAACGAATAATTACACACAAATGTTTAAAGTTTTAACCCAAAGTATATTCCCCATTTAAAATTCTGGGTACCCAGTTTCCAAATCAGTTCAATGCAAAGATATAAAGTAATTGCAGTGAGTGCGTTTAGAATAGCCAAAATGTATGATATTATTAACAATATCTCGGGAAGGAGAGGAGCTGCTGATGATGACACGGGTGGATAGCGAGGCGCTTAGGTCGCACGGGCCATAGTGCCCACGCTTCGACTCCAACTGACGGCTACATTGCTGACTGACTACTGGCAAGTCAATAGCATCTCCGCCGTGCCTTTATATAGGGAAGTGGAACCAGGATGTTTTCATCAAAGAGGAAGGGGAAAAGGAAGGTTAGGCGTTCTTGAAAGTGAAAAGGTGCAAATATATAAACAGCATATTTAAATGCATATTTTGGTAAATGAGAATCTTCCATTTTTCGGATCACTGCAGTGGCAACCTGAAGACCATGGCAGACAACGCGCTCGAAGAGTCGGAAGATCACTCCTTCGATCCGGGAAAAAACCAGACAACTTTTCCTACTAGAATCTTCATAAAATTTAATTATAAAACGTTTCGCTACGGATTGAACGGTAAATTTTCGTGTTGTATTACTACTTTGAAGCTTAACCCTACACGCTATGTGTGGATTTTTCCGCATTTTTCGATAGTTCGGAATAGCCTCTTCACTGCGTATAGATCACTGGTGGCACAGTTTGGTATCCTATTTCTGCACTTTTTCCTCGACCAAGAAATTTATCGTCTGAAATTCCTTGAGAAAAAATAATCAAAGTAATTATGAAGAAATTTGCATATTAATATGCTTCATGTTTTTATAAATGGAAGACAAAATTATTTAAAGTGCTTTTAAATATTATAAAGTATCCAAATGCGTTAAAATACCCTAAAATTTTTATGTACCTATATTTAGGAAAACCAAAAATATTAAAGTACGGCAAAAAAGCAGCAAGCGTGAAATGGCGCTATCATCGCGGGCGCGTCTACCCGAAAGGGTTAACGTTTAATTTTCATATAATAAGCTCTTGACAACAACTATCGGCGGTTGAAGCCGGAATGATATAAGCCGAAGCCGGATAGATCATATTTGTCCTCGTACCCAGAAGTGGAAGCAGAGACAAATATCCTCTGTAAATGAGTAATTACAAAATTTCGTTCCATAGCAAGTGATACAGCACCAATGAGACACGAGAAAACGAGTCAGAAGAGGCTTGTCTATTATTCCATTGAAATTATGCCATTTTTGTAATTCGTGTTTGCTGAAAACCAACCGCGGAAATTCGATCCTAGCAATTCTTCGATCTTTATGAATTCTAAGTCAGATGAAAAGTAACCAAGAGCAAGAAATGGTATTTAAAAAATTAATAATCGAGTTGTAGCCCCAAAATTGCATTCTGAGGATGATGGTGCTCCACGCCCTCGAAACGTTGGCAGAAATGAACCCTTGGATCCGGCTAGAAACCCAAAAACTCTTCCTGATAGCATGAAAATTGCCAAGCGCGCACAATCTGAGTAATTTGTTTCGTGCGGTTTTTGTTTGCACAGTGTGTTGCGTACTCAAAACATGAATCATGGAAGAGTAAATCTGGGAATGAGAAATAATGTGCATGTAATTATGAATGGAGAAGTAATATCCGGAGTAGGCAGTGAAGGAGAAACTCTACTTAATTCCAATATGTACAGTGTGTCTGTGCGTTTGCTGTCGCAAGAGAGATACAAACCGTTGTAAACGCGTTCACTTTTTAGTAAACTCCTCGGAGATGATAATATAACTATTTAATCACGTAATTTAGAGATGTTGAGTTGTTTTCCATAAAACGGCGCTGTGGATGCGTGCTAGCGACCGCCTTATCCAAAACTAATTCCATTAACGTTTGTTATCGAAAAAAATAATTTTCCATACTAAACGTCCACTACTGAGGTTACCAGTGAAAATGAGAGTTATTAGATTTTGCATAGTTTAAATCTAATATTTTTATATAGCATGTTTTTTCAGCTATTTGAGTCGACCTTAGCAAACTTTTCATTTCAATAATGTGATTTGATTTATATGTGAGCAACATATTTCTTTGGTGATTCCTATGCTTTGATGGATATTTAAAATATTTTTATTAAAATAAGGAATATATCTAAACTGTAATCAGCATTACTTTGCTGCTATTTACTGCTTAATACTTACTTCGCTTTATAGGAAAGTACCGCCATTAAAATGCAAAGTTTCCATTACAATTTGTAGAAAACATATCTCTGAAAGTCTATTTGATGTGAGTGTCAGTCGACGAGTAACAATTTGAAGAGTATATGTTTAAAAATATACTTCAAAATGACATGTTTGTTTCAATAGTATCCTTACGGGTTTAGCATTGGTTGGGGTACGGCAGCGTTGGCTTGCGTGGAGTGGGCAGGTTGGTGCTAGGCAGCGGGGCTTGCTGGGCATCCTTCGTGGGAAAAGAAAACCAATACATTATCCTCGCTGGAAAATGTGGTCGGGAAAGAATGTGGTGTGGAGATAGAGGAAGGAAAAAACGGAAGCGAGTCAATCTGCGCTGTTTCCGGTTGTCGTTCCTTTCATGTGCCGGCCAAGGAGGGCGCGCTCCGCACTCTGTCTTAATTCTCTCCCTCGGACCAATGTCCTCCTCGCTGGATTTCATTATTTTTCGGTCGCATTTTTTTGGGGACGAGGAGAGGGGGTTGTTGGAGGGTGCAGGAACGCCGCAAGTGAAGGAGGCGGGGTGCGAAGGGTTGGGGTCAAAGGAGAATGAACTGTTGTTTGAGCTGGCTGACCTGTGTGACCACTTGAGGGATCGTTTATCAACAGACCTCCTCTCTGCCCCTTACTGGTGCCCGTTTTCCCGAGGCTGTCACCGGAAAAGAGGACTCATCCTCTTCTTCTATAAACTAGTACTTTTCACGTTTATTCCTTACTATACCAGTCGTCATATTTTTAAAAAATAGTCCAGGACTCTATTTCATTCATTTTCATAGTGAAGTATGCAATAAGCATCAGCTATAATGGAATGAAGAATGATCGCAGGCTTTCTCGGCGTATTGAATGGGGAACTTGCATGAATTTTTTTTATTTCATAGGCGGACAGAAAATTATTTTCTGAATACAACAAAGAAAACCGCATGTAAATCTGAGTTTTCCTTCGCGAGATATTTAATGATAAATATTACGAATTTTAAAGCGCGGGAAAAACTCCCTCACCCCCCAAGCCACTGCCGACGAAGCCTCGATGACGTCAAAGGTGCCTAAACATCACGCGAAGCTATTGTTGTGATTGTTTGTAATAGTTGCCAGCAGTTGTGAGAGCTTCGTTTGTTAGACGTGTTGATTATTTTATATTTAAAGATAAATATCCGACGATAGAGGCTTGGAAGCCCTCGTATTTTGCATTATTTATAATATTAATATCTGAGTAAGGGCATAAAATATAAAACTGGAGCAGTTAAACCAAAAATTTGATAATACCTAAATAACATCGTTGTAGGAGTCTGAGCCACGTCCATTGGAAAGGGGATACGTTAATTGTAAGTTGATGTTATCGACGGCATATCATTCATTTAAGTATGTAATTAGAACGATTTTGATGTTTACTAATGTCCGCTTAGCTTTTATATACAATAACTTTATCCGTTTATTCGTAGGTACCGGAGAATTCGTCGTTTAGGACTGTCTGTGCTTGTATTATGAGGTGAATTCCAGTCAATGCAACTTTTGCTCGCTGATTGGAGACATCTAGGAACATTTTTGTGCCAAAATAGTGTTATTTTCAACGTGACATCTCCCGTTAATCTACTGCTAATAATCACAGTGCCAGTGGTTGTAATGCACAAAGTTTGACAAGGTTGAAAAATATCGGCCATGAGTTATCAGTGTTCCATCGTGATTGAATTGTAAAAAGTGCTACTACGCTATCGATAAATGTCTAACAGTAGTGTAAAAATTGTCAGTGGCGTGCTAATCTCCGTTGTTCACCGTAGATATGACATTTCACGATCACGCTATTGAAATAAAAACTGTGTGTGAAGTTTGTTATTCCATTATTTCAACGAATAGTAGTGAGAAATGTCACCTGTGTCACTTGTGTGGGATAATTTAAGGGTTTAAATCAGTGAATAAATAGTTGTATTCATCATAACGAGTTCTGTTATTGTAAGTTGTACGTGATGAATATAAGAATGTGATAGTGACATCCAGTTTTTGATAAGAGTATTTGCCTATTTCCCACTATATTATTATGGTATATGCTAGTATATTGTTTATGGATTTACGTATATTATTGAAATAGGTTGTAGCTTGTGTGTGTGTTGGCAGCGGAACCGATTCGCGATCTCACATGTGGATTGTGTGCAGACTGTTTTGCTGTGAATTCGTACCGTAGGGCGGATAGGACTACCTTCTCCGTTAATCCGGCGTTGCCAAATTCAACAGCACAGCTTACTCTAATGTCAACAGAACAGCTTACGATCGTTATCCTCCAGTATTACAAGTTTCTTTTACAACTCGATTTGCCGCCGACGTATAGCAATAATTTGTCTTAACAAATTCCATGAGGGTCGTGGCATCAATTTTTGGTGTCCTAAAAAAAGGCTGGTGTCCTAACACCCCATGCCACACGCCTTTTAGGCGGCTTGCGGGGTATTATGTAGACGTAGATGAATTTCAGGTGTACTATTCGAACGAGTGGCAACGTTATCATCCATTTTTCTGATAACGAAAACATACGAAGTGAAACGCTTGTACTTCATCATCCCGATGCCGCATTATTAATATCCCAAGTAATAATCTAGGCACAATAGCAATAGGAAAACTTTCCCAAGAATAACAGAACAAAATAAAGTGACGATGAGCGGCTAAATACTCCCTCAAAACAAATTTTACACCATGCGCTCAGCGTATTTCCCTACTCCCTACGGTTGTTTAGGCACCTATGACGTCACGCCTGGCCTCGGCAACGCTCGGGTGTCTTCGCGCAGTGGTCGGCTCAGAGAAATTTTTCTCGATTTTAAATGCAATTTTTTTATTTCTTTTGATGTTGAATGGAGAAACTGAAGGTATTTTTGCGAGCTAATGTATCCATTTGACTTATTCAAAATAGTTTTTAGAGCAATCTACGACCCATGCAAGTTCCTCATTGTGGGAGGTCACTCGAGAAGTTAGTACAATAAGTTAGTTAAGCTATTTAGCATGCATAGTTATGTCTTCAAAAATCTACAACAAATGAGACGCATAATAATTTTCGCTTTGATGAAAGGCGTTTAAATTATAATCAAATATGATAAGCAGTTTAAGTGTAGGTAAAAATTTTGTCAAAATGATTTCTATATTTTTGTTATTGAGCAATGATTTTGATAATTTTGTAATTATAAGCACTTTTCTGTGCATAAACTTGCCTCGATGCTTTGAAATTTTATTTATCTGTGCTGCCTCATGTATGCGATGGCAACCACACCAAAAGAGTGCTCGTCTATGCTGCCTAAATTCATTCCATTATATTTGTGGAGAACCTGACCCGGTGTAAATCCCGAGTAACCTTCCACAAATATAATGGAATGAATTTAGGCAGCATCGACGAGCATTCTTTTGGTGTGGTTGCCATCGAATACATGAGGCAGCGAAGATAAATAAAATTTCAAAGCATCGAGGCAAGTATATTCACAGAAAAGTGTTCATTATTACAAAATGATCAAAATCATTGCTCAATAACAGCAATGCAGAAAGAATTTTGACAAAAGTTTTATCTACATTTAAACTGCTTATCATAATTGATCATAAATTAAACGCCATTCAACACAGCGAAAATTATTATGCGTCTCAGAAGTAGTACATTTTTGGAAGACATATCTATGCATGTTAAACGACTTAACTAAAATATTGTACTAACTTAACTGAATGACTTATGGTAATTACTTACATCACATTTTAAGTCAGAAATGTATAATATATATATAACATTTCTCCCGTACTGCTATTCGAAATGAACCAAACACAGAGTCGATTATTTTCTTCTCTTGAGGTTCGATCTTAACTGGCCATTCACATTTTCCTCCTTTATGGGCAAATTAATAACTTAAAGGATCCGCAGTACAACCGTACAAAGATTATATCTCACCATATACATTTCTACGTATTGGCCCCAGCACGACCTAGGCTGTTAACAGATGTTTTCCTCCATTCTTGAATATTGGAGTGTTGGTTTTGGCTGCTCAATTGTTATGCTACTCTCAATAGTTCAAGGAAATCTGACTGAATGGAAAAAAAGTGCGTTCAAGGAGCGTCTATTAAAAAAGAGACTCACGAGGAGCAATTTTGGAGAGCATTGGATTCGAGGAAGCAGGGATTATTTGGTATATTGGAATGAAAAGCATTTTTGAAGCCTCTTTCGCCTAGGTAGAACATGCATTATTTCGAATTTAAAATATAAGCTTCATCAAAAGAAAGAGGAATCATTGAAATATTTCAGCGTGCACGGAATTAGAAAGTGAGATTACTATCGAAGATGAAGGGAATAGAGGTCATTTTAGAATGTATACACTATGCGAGAAGAGAGTGATCGTGAGCGAAGATATATAGAAGTAAAAATGGCTGGAAAGTAACGAAGTGGAGAGGATGTAAATATTTTGCATTGGGCTAATAGGATATTATCCTTATGCTTTAGATTTTTTGAAGGGAGTTTTGAAAAACTGAAACCTTATTAAATTTTGATATTGGGCGTTATCACTGATGTTATGAATACATTCCTTTCCTTGGAAAACAAAAACGCATATTGAAAGCTGATTTTCCAAAATAGGCCATGGGTCCAATTTGATTTTTGAGCTGAAGCCTTATTTGAAGAGCGCCGATATTCCCTTCTTTGGTTTACTTAATCCAAAGGCGTAAATAAAGGTCTAGTAGCAAGTGTGAAATAAGAAGACATATCTTAATATCGCCAAGACATAATATAACCGTAGCCGTAATAAGATGTAAAACGAGATGCTGCATTTAAATCTTATTAGAAATCAGTTATTTGTATGAATGATTTATCAAAATTTGGCGCGAAATTAACAGCTACAGCCGAAATTGACTTCTACTGTTTTAAAAAATAAGGCAGACCAATGCTAAAATCCTCAAGAAACAATATACTCCGTCACAGATCAATTTATACGAAGACAGAGGAGTTTAAATTTTGCATACAACAATGTAGATGGGTTCTCAAATGCTTCTCTGGATGGATTTGCACTACCAGTTACCTTCCAGTGTATGTCAGCCATTCATTCTACTCTATCGGACAAAGCGTTTCTTCTACTTTCCAGTGTTTGGCGTAGGGCGAGTACCGATTTGGTGTCAAAGTCCAAAGTTACTTTATTGATAGCAATTTTTATTTAGTTTTATTTCTTATACTTCTTCAAATTTCCTCCAAGAGCCTACGCCATCACATTTTTATCCTCCACAGTGATATCCAAGAAATAAAAACTTTATCTCCACCTGACCAATGAATTAATTTTGAAATGTTATGTTCAATTGTTTGTTTAACCTCTTCCCTTATGCCCTGCTCAGGGTAGCTGCGAAGTAAACTTAATCAGGTGGATATTCATAATCTTAGTGACTCACGTATATTTTTTTTTAAATGACAACCTGAGCGTCAACTACAGGTTCTCATTTATATTTTTCTAAATGGACGTGATTAATGTATAATCATGCTATCACGATAATCGGTTTATTCGCTTCAATTTCCTACAGAATCCTTTTGTTTCATTCTCGCTTATAAAGTACCCATACCTATAGATTAATTTGAGTAGCTCGAATTTCAGGGAGACAAAGACGTTCAAATTTTTTCCACTACATGTTAAGATCGTTTTACGCGGGGCACGCCATTACGCAATCTCGAGTAAGGATGACGGCGCATTCGAAATTGCGTCGTGTAAAGCGGTGAATTGCTAGCCACATGCGAGAATGCGTGGATGCGAGTCGAAAAAAATAACCCCAGATCTAATTCCAAGCTCTCATTCGCGCAATTTCAGCATGCTTCCTGTGCCAATCTGCGTAATGACGTAGCCCGTATAAAAAAGGTCGTCAGTTCATTTTCACAGGCTCCTTTGCTTCGCCAGGGTAATTGCGGGGGATACTGAAATGCTTCCTAGGGCAGATTGGAACCCGGGACCTTCAAGTCAGTCGCCGAACGTTCTACCCTTTAGGCTACCTCGCTCCTTGTAGCACTGTTCAGTAATTGGGGTCTTACGAGTTCTATCTTGGGATCGTAATCCAGAATTACTTTTGCGACAGCAGTTATTCTTCGTTCTCAAAACTTCTTTTACTTTTTTCACATTTCCGTCGAGAGCATTAACCATTACATTTATTTCCCTTCAAGATGATATATCCAAGAAATTAAAGTTTTTATCTCCCTCTGACCGACATTGTACTTGTGGTCGTGTCTGCAAGTGTACGCGCGTGTATTTTCGGGGTCTGCTGGTCCCTGGGATTTCTGGAGCCGCCACCTTCGCAGTGGGACCTCAGCACACAGATATCCTCGTCTTTTTTATTATTTCCCTCGGATTAAAGACGCATGGCTGCGTTTATGCTTCTTCCCCGTGACGAAGGGAGGCGCTGCGGTCGGGAAGGAAGGAGAAAGAGAGCTTTTCCATCCCTCACCCCTTCCTTAAAAAAATAATAATATAAATCCCGCTCCACTTTCCTCGTCTTTTCTGCCACTGTCCAAAAACCCTTTTTCCCACCCCCACCCCCACCCTCGCTTACCCCATATCAGATATGTGTGCGTACCCCGAAACTCCTTCCCCTCATTCCCTAACCGCCTTTCTTTCTCTCCCTAGCCAAAAAAATAATCCCTTTTCGGCGGAAATGGTTACCTTCGCGGGCGGCCATTGTCTCTTGAAAGGAGCCGTCAAGCGAAGCTACCTCGTTTGCTCCAACCTCTCTCTCTCTATCTCTCTCTATGTCCATTTTCTTTTCCCTTTCTCTTCCCTTCCTCTCAATATTTCTTGGCCTCTCCATTTTTGTGTTAACGCGTTTGAGACAGGAGACAGATTTTTTCTTATGATGTATTTACAAAGATATTTGACTTGGCCGGTAGGCATGTGGAAGAGGCGACCGACAACTGAGATAATTTGCGCCAAAGGGAAAGAAGAGAGGGGAGAAAGCCGGTAGTTGTGTAAACTTAGCGAGAGGCGCTTAGGGGACGAAAGCTCTAAGTCCCATCGGACGGTCGGAGATCTGTACTCCTATTAGTGCCTTCTAAAAAGGAATTGGAATCCTGAAAAATCTCCCTATCGCCGGGATGGAACCCGAGCACGCAGGGTGGGAAGCCAATATTCTAGCTACTTCATCAACCCGGTCCCCGTTATTTTACCTACGCAAATAATCTACCAATATAACGACGAAAGGACTCATCATAATCGTGGTCAGATTACAGTGGCCAAAAAAAAAAAAACTTTTTTTCTGCCCTAAACATGCTGCTGAGTGATCTTAGAGGTCTTTTTCACGCTGATTCCGAATCTGGGCTCATATTATTTCTAATGCGTCTAGTTTTCTTAGGACAACCGGATTTAATAAGGGTTCAAGGTAATTTCAGCAAATAAATCGAAATTTTAAAAAATGTGAAAAATAGGTATTTGGATTTTCTCAGATATTTTGCATCTGGAAAGTCCCTATTCAATGTCTAGAAGTAATATGCTGACATGTTGCTGAAATTTCCTTGGTGATATGAGGCGGAAAATGAATGTAGTTTACAATTCTTCATTCAAAGTTAAATATCCTCATATGAGAATATGCGGGTCATATTGTAGAATGGGTTATTCAAGATCCCCTTTTGAAAATGCCCCTTTTTTGAGACGGAAAATCAAATGATTATAGGATAAAATTATCCTTTAAAGAAGATCGTAAGGGCATAACAATTTTTGTATTGATATAAGATACTCAAGTACCAATCAAGTTCTGCAGCAAGAGTTACATTGCCATTTCATCAACCTCTGAATCGTGTTGAATAGTAATCGTAAAATCTGGCCGCAAGATGGCAAACAAAATATCAGTTTTTTTCCCAAATCACGGATTGAATTCCCAAAACTTTTGCGCGACAAAAATCATTTCACGCCTATCCTTGGCAGTTCTTTCATTCAGAGAACGTTTTGGTGCGAGAAGGAATAAATTAAAACTTGGCTCTGATACCATTTGAGTCTAAACATATTCAATTGCGCTACTTCGGGGCACGAGGGATTTCCATAATAACTGACAAATTGGGTAGGGCTCTTTTTTTAACCTGAGCTCAACAGTTGAATCCTTTCGAGTCATCCAAAACTTTAATTTGAACACGGCGAAAGATTACGTATTCCTCAGAGTTGATATCATTTCATTCAAAACTTCACAATGGCTGGTTATAAAGGGCAAAAAATATTTCCCTGCTAGAACGCAAGTCCAAGAAATAAAAAAATGAGTCATTGTAATCGCTCAAGTCTTTGAAACTAGAAAACTACGTGATAAGAAATCCGCGAATTAAACTGGGTATAGAGAATAAGTCCAATGCATTAAAAAACTCTGTTATGTTTCCATGGATAGTAATGACTATGGAAGTATCAAATTTTAAAATGAATTTAATAAACAAAGAGTTTTCCTTGTGCAACCATATGAATTAATCAACCTTTGTGAAAAAATCCTAAAATATTTAACGCCGTCACCTCCCGCTGCACCACATATGACAGCTTCATCATTCGGTCAGCCATTCAATCCGAAAATAGGCTCGGAATAGTAAGGGTTCACCATCTTGGATTTTGATTGGGTGCGTCTGAAAGCTTCATCCGGAATTTGAACCCGGGACATCTCTATCAGCAGCCAACCCTCAACCCAGTGGGCTACCATTTTTGCTCTATGCTTGAAGAAAAATATTTATGCATTATTTTTTAATAATATATTTAGTTCCTAATATTTACCAGAGCGTTTACATTAATTTTCGTTCGAATCAACACAAGAGTTTCATAACTATTAACGGTCTTATTCGCCTTTTACCACCATGGGAATATAAAGGGCGTTGTTTTGGACAAAATTCCTCACATCTTCGTGGTATGCAATGCCTATACTTATTTCATCTGAGCTCTGATATTCTTTAACGAGTCGTTTTAAGATGCCCATTATAAGCATTGTTTTTAAAATTGGCGAAATACGAACTTTCGTTGGGGTGCCACCTTAAATATTGCCGTGTTTTCAATTTTACCGAAGATTACGGTGGCTGAGGGGTCCGTTACCCCTTAAACTGCCACCGAATACCACGCTGTGGCATACATTTTTACAAAAAATTTACTTATCAACCACGAATATAGATTAATGGAAGCAAAATTGTCGTTTAACCATAGCTGGTCATAGTTTTTTTATTTACCTCTAGGATTAGTGGTCAATTTAATTTATTTTCTAAGAGCAACCACATTTACTTTAAAGAACCAAGTGGAAAAAATCGTGAGTAAAAAAAAAATACAGCCGTTGCGCAAAAATTGTCACCCAAAGAACAAAATGTTAAAGATATCTCCAGCCTCTGCCTGAATATAATTTTTATTTTCAAGATAAAGTGAACTCACCCCATTTCCGTGTGAGCTATACTTTGCGGTCACTACATATTTGTCTTCATAGTTAATTAATAATTGTAAACTCTTATAAGTATTTACTACTCTTTTACCGATAGTTATTGAGATAAAAACACTCCATAGTATTATAAAGGATAAGTGAAAAGCGAAATTACATTAAATATGCAAATATTCTGGCAGAACATCCTATTTTCCGAATATCTTAGTAATTAATTTGATTAATCAGCTCCACGCATGGGTAGAACGAGAAAAAACTCGCCAAAGGTGTTTAAAGAAAGGGATTTCCAGGGGGGATCAACTGATGAGGGTAAAAAAGCAAGAACCACGGGCGGAATCTACTCCAGACTGAAAGCCTTTTGCCAATTACCCTTTAATGCTTGTGGAAAACCCTTTTGCATACTTGTACCCCAAGTTTAAAGGGGTTGGATCCGCCGATCGCGACAACACGTCTCACCTCCCACTCCTATTACCCCTTCTCACCCACTCCGGAGAATCACCCCCAATCCACCTCCACACCCTGAAGAGCGAGGGAAACCCTCTCCATCCCACACTCAGCCCTCTTCCTTCCCACCGCTCTCACCTAAAACAATCCGCACCTTTTTCAGCCCCTTAAATAAAACAGAGCTCTAATAATGTTGTCCCGAGAATAGAACGATGATTTTGATGTCTGATGACAAACATTTTGACTAAAATCATTTTTCATTATTTTTTCCGGCCTCGTTGATGGCGGAATGAGTTCCAAACAGGAAGTCATGGGTTCGAGTCCCTCATGGGTATGATGCCCCTGTCAAGGACTTGGGTATTTATGATTGCCCTACTTTGTAATTTGTTAGAATCTCCCAAATAGAAAGGCCTCAAATGCGCTGCTTTCGGGGCGGTGAAGATACATAAGATTCATAACATGCTCCTCTGCTGCTCTGTACTACCGACTGACAGCTGGAGTTCTGCACTGCTAAGTCACCATTCGGGACTGTATATATATTTATGTATCACATCCCCCGTAAACAGCTCATAACGGCCTTTTACAACGAGGGTTTCCAATATTAACAAAGCACAACACAAACATCCATGCCCTTGATAGGGATCACCTACCCAGGCGGGATTCGAACCCACGACCTACGGTTTGGCAGGCGAGGACTTTACTCCACCGCCACCGAGGCCGGCGTTGCGGTATTATATAGGAGTTGCATTTAAAAAATTCAAATTAGTTTAAAAATTCCTATAAAGAGATTCTGGTCTCATCGTGTTAAAATTATAGGTCAATCCAAGAATACAATGTCGTTCTCAGAAAGACTGATACAATGTTCATTATGCTATAAAAACATTGAAAATGAAACTGCAATTCGTTGCTGGACGACTCCTGGAGATGAAGACAACTGATTGCTATGTAAAAGTTTAATTACGTGAGCAGGATAACAATGGCTTCACGGTACGATCAAGTGGGAAGAACATCAGAAAGTAAAAAATTTAAGGATTCATTCAACAAGACATTCTCTAGACTTATATTTATCTCTCATATTCGATTGTTGGCATTTATGATAATCATATTTATCACATATGCGAAAAGTATTTGAATATTTTAACATAAGTATATTCGGACATGACCCATTACCGAGCTCTCGTATTGCCTGAGGTCCCGGCCCAAGGCGAGGCTCTGTGCAATCGTCCACTGTTCATATAAAAGGCCAATAGAGGGATATTTTGGGCGGGATGTAAATAAATTTTTTAAAGTATTTCAATAAAAATGTATCAAATATAAGAATTTCATTGACATGGAGTAAACGAGGGACACATTGGATTATTCTTTTAAGAAAATGGACGGGTTTGAATAACCTAATTTACTCTGAGATAAAAATGCGTCAGTACGATATTAATGTGTTTTTGGGGATGAATGTAATATTTCTGTGAGAGGAGTAATTGGATAAAAAAAACTGAAGTTGAAACTGTGCATGCATAAGATTTTCAATTCCCTTAACTAAATTTATTTTCATAGTTCCATGGAAATATTATGTAAACAAAGAAACGCATCACAACGATATAAAGTAAAAATATAATTCACTAAAAATTAATAAATGGAAGGAATTTGAGAGTTGAAGATAGAAAATGAGGTGAAAATTACAAATAAATTCTTTACTGACAAGTTCTTCACAGATGCCTAGCAGAAAATTATGATACATAATTATTTAATGGATGGGAAATAAAAATATTGAAATAGAGCCCACATATTCCTTAATTTTTAGCTTCGTTAACGTGATACACAAAATTAAACTACTACGTTAATGTGTTACATGCTCAGTAAAAATATCAACTAATAACATGGGTAATTGCTATGAAATGAAACCAAAATCTTGTTGGTGACTTACCCGCAAAAAAATAAAAAAACAGGTGACTTACCCGCACAACAAAGACGGGAAATCCCAGGAGGGCTACGTATAAGCGAGTCTGGTATAAGCCATAGGGGGAATGAATTTTGATGCACGTGTACCGACTAAAACAAACAAAAAAACGTTGCTACGCTTTGATTATAAAAAGATGAATGAATTGAAGGCTAGTTACGGACGAAAGAAAGCAACGGGATGAAGGTTTCTTGCGATATTGAATAAAAGAAAGGCCGAGGAATATGGCAGCGATTCTCATGGTAAATAGAGGATTAAAAAAATACAATTACTCTTCCCATTTCATGTAGCAAGTAAGGCTGTGATAAGGAGTAGAATGACTGAAATTATTTTATGTGATGCATGCCTACGATAAAATCAATATAGCCTCCTCGAAATAACTGTCAGTTGGAGCTAATAAAGGAGTTACTACCATAACATCTCGGGATGACAAATTTTTAGTCAGAAAAAACAATCAAACACGCAATTAGAAGAGAGTTAAACGTTGCGAATATCATGGAGTAAAATTTATGTTATCAAAGATTACTTAAAATTGTGTACAATTAATGAAAATTTGTCTAAATGTAGAGTAAGAAATCATATGTAATAGCATGAGGGGGAGAGTACCCAAACAATTGCGAGATCATTACGAAGATCATGACACATCCAATAGCACAACAATCGAATTTCACTCCCCTTTCCCCTAGTTCAGAGGATATTTTCAAATTGCTGCGACAGGTATGTCAACTACGCTCCATAAAGCAATTCGTTCCATGCGTGGGAAGATTTAACGTTTCCCCTCCTTCACAAAGAGCGTGCGAGCGAGTTAGGCACTTTTCCTGGGCCCTAGCGCGCTCCCTTGTGGAACTCAACGCATTCGCGAAACGCCGAGATGCCTTCAACCCCTTCCACTCCCACGGGATGCGAGCTCCTCAGGCATCCTTCCTCAGACCCTGTTGCCACTGCGAACCCTTTTCCCTGAGAGTGTCGTATCCAGAACGTTCACCCGACCCCTATTCACCTCTTCCCGTGAGCCTCTTCCGTTCGTCTCTTGTTTTCGGGCGACCCTTCCCGACAACTCGCGCTTTCCTTCCGTGTCCTTCCTCCTCTTCTATTATTTAACTCCTCATATTCCTCGACGTGAAAACGCAAACGGTGAATCACAAATTAAGCGAACCCGAGACAGACTTGAACGCGTAAACTAGTGCCGACATCAACTTCGTCCGTTCGAAAAAAAATCCGTTCAACAACAAAGAAGGGTAAAATCGGATAAAGTAGTTCCCAGCTGTGAGTAGGCATCCACTAAGTAGTAGCGAAGGGGACAGCTTGTGAAAGCTTTTCTCCGCGGATCGAAGGGATCCACTTTAAAGTCCGGGTGAAACCTTAAAACACCCCCAAACAAAAATCTTCGCACTGCGCGGTGACAAAGGGATAGGTAAACTGTACCCCTAACTGTCCAAAAAAACAAAATTTCGGAACGTGAACGTAAAAAAACGTGATGATCCCGCGACGGAAAAATCCTAATGGAAATTTCAAATTTACTGGTGCGGCCTCGTAACATTTTGGATGGTGTAAACCTATGCTCTATCAACTTCATTTCCTCATGTATGGAGCATTCCCTCCGGAATTTAATGCATTTTGTAGTACACCTTTGGCTACTACTATGCATGTAGCGATGGAGTTAATGGTAAAATGTTTGAAGATATTTATTTCAAGTATCATTATGTGGATTAATCTAGATGCTGGTAAAGTCTTCTCGGGATTTCCACCGGGTGAGGCCTTGGCGGTTTTTCATAATATAACAACAGTGATCAGTGAACAGAAATTACTTCAATCAGAGTAATGCTTATCACTTGAATCGATGGGTTAGTTTTATAGTATGAAATGAAAGTTATACCTTACAGGACTACAAAATACGACACAAATCATTGCAGCTAAAGCCAATTGTTTGGGAACCGATGACGGTTATTTGGACCTTCATACCTATCTGATTGCGTCACAAATTTTAGAATGGGAGGCTGCAATTAGTAAAATTAGATTATTTTAATTTCCATCTCATCTTAGATTTTGTCCTAAAGACGTTGTTGGGTGATCTTCGACGCATTGCTTAGTGCTCACATTATTTCTATCATGTCCAGTTACCTAAGGACAGCTTTATGTATGTGTTTTCTTTAACGAAAGTAGTAATTTAATGATAGCATGAACAGGTGAAAATAAAACTTTCCCACCAAAACGTGTTGTCTTATGATATCATACCTTCCTATCCTATCAAAACATTCTTGTCCCATTTTATCTCATGATTTGGTGGCATTTGATTTGAAAAAATCATTACTTGAAAAACAATGGTCAGAACGTAAATCGCTAGTTCCTGTATCCAAAAATGTCTTTTTTCAGCCTTCGGTCTATCCGAAAATATTCTTTTGCCACCAATACGCATTAAATAAGGATTTTTTTTCATTTTGTGAAAGCTATGGACAAAAAGAGTGCTGTTTTTACTTATTTGAAACAAAAGTTCCCTAAAATCAGTGAGGCAAATATTAAAAAAGGAATTTGTATTGAATCACAAATTATGGAAGCGCTGAAGGATTCGGAATTTCAACAGCAACTGAGTTCATAAGAAAAAGGTGTGTGGAACGCATTCAAAAATGAATTTAAAATTTTTCATCATTATTAGATTTTCCATCTCAAAAAAAGGGCGTTTTCAAGATGGGATCTTGAATAACCCATTCTACATTTTGACGCACCTATTCTAACATGAGGATATTTAACTTTGAATGAAGAATTGTAAATTACATTTTATTTTACTACTTTTTATTCAAAGCATCAGTATTATCTTCTTTAAAGTATTTTACTATTTCTTGAATATTAAATATTCAGGCTTTAAATTTGTTCCTTAAATATGGATCAAGTAGTATCGTTCTTGTAAATTTGTAAGGCGATTTGATTTTATCTATCTATTATACTTATGTTTCATTCTCACCACCAATTGCATTTAATCTCTTCTGATAGTTTTTACTAATTATCCCCAGATGCTTAATACTCCAAAGAGACATTTTTGCACTGTAATATACTTTCGAGTTGAATTCTTTGAATAAATGCATATTTGAAGATCTTAAATATGCATAGATTATCTTTCGTGATCGTTTGTGTTATTTTTGGAAATGCAGACAATATTTCATGATCTCTCTCCAGGCTGATAAATTTTTCCTGTCGTCAGGTTCTGTGTAAATTGACACCCCTTTATATTGTAAATTTGAGAGGTATGTATCAAATGGGCTCAAGTCGTGTTAAAGTTTTTTTCCATTTAAATATTGAAGATATTTTTATGTCTAGATCACTCGCAAGTCTGGGTCTTATTGGATTGTCGTTAATCTTGATCCAATATCCCTCCACCTCGGCCGAATTGTTGGCAGTTTGATAGCGATTGATCAATTTTCCTCGACGTGCATTTATGACTTTTGGCATGCCTTTTTGATTTTAACTACTGCGATAAAAACAAGTACGAAATGTGAATTTAAGTGCAAAACTTTGAAATAAACAGGTTTATAGCGATTTCGTCAGCAAAAAATGTAGTAAAGCGAACGGAAATATTTGCTCTTAGATTTTAATCTTAGTCAATTCAGGGTCAGTGGAGCAAAACGGGATGTTATTTGACAAGTTCGGGGAAAATATTATGCTGTATTAAGTTATATTAACATTTGGCCGGAACATTCGTTTTATATGTCACCTATACAAGATTTAAATCAATCATAGTGGGAACTTGCACTAAAGTCGATTCGAGAGTTCATATTGTTAAAAAATGAAACTTGAAAAATGCGATATTGGAATTATCTTGGTAATTAGAATGTACTAAACATGATCAAAAACATTATTCCAATTGCAAAAATTCACCGAGTAGGTTCTACTGGCGTAAGTGTTTGAAATAATTTCGAAAAGTACCATAAATATTTTAAAGAAATCATTGGTAAATTTGCAGAAAAGTTTCTTGGGTTTTCCACCGGTTGATTTCATTCGGAAGATCCCGTGAGGATGATTAGCAAGTCACTGCTCGAAACGTTGGGAGACATTGACGACATCAGCCGGTGGAAATTTGCTTTCTCTTGCTCTAGGGTGGAGTACCAGATTATTATTGAATACACCGAGAGAAGGGTTGCCTAGCAGAGATCCAAATTGGCTTTTAAAATTGCACAGTTTTGTTTGTGAAATCCGATTATAGATTGAATTCTGAAAGCCTAAGACTTCGAAGAGCAAAACTTGCATTCAAGAGTTGAAAATAATGCATTAAAATGAATAATTGCAACGAGAAATAAAGCACGGAAATAGCAATTACGGTTTATTTAGAAAAACGTTTCTTCCAAAAATTGCGTGGCACCATTATCGGTATTAGAGGAGATTCGACTTTATCTATTGTTGTATTTTATTCGAAGCCAGAAGTGAAAAGTCGGGATAAAATTTCATACTTTTATGCTAGGATATAACTACTCTGATTTAAAATTTCTTTTAGAATTTAAGGATTCGCTACACGTTTGTGGCCTCAAATAACGGAAACAATAGAGGAGCTCAAAATACGAGCATGAGTGACGCCTTCGCTCCATTTGTGGGAATTTAAATGGCTGTTTTTGATGCATGGAGCAGCGGATTTTGGACCATGTTTGGCATTGAATATAAATGTGGAATATATTTGAAAAAAGAAAGAGAACTCAGGTGTTCGAGGCTGATTGGCTTGGTTCATGGCCACAGGGCTTTAAAAACGTTGGTCTGGTAATGTTTTAAATAGATGAGTGTTATTGGAAGTGGATTAAATATACGCTGAAAAATGAGCGGGAAATAAGGGGGAAAAAAGCTTTACAAAATGTATCGTGAAATATTCAGTCTTCGTCACGATGAACTTGCAAGAAGAATCCTTGAATGACAAACTGAGGGGCAAAATTGTCGAGGAAGAACAGGACTGGATTACATGCGAAAAGTTACGTATGACAAGAACTTCAATCAGAGAGAAGTCAATAGTAGAGCACTTTGGTCAACCAAAGTAACGGCTGCTGATCTTAAGGAGATGACAGCAGTTTATTTAAAATTTACTGCACGCGTGGTCTTATCAAATGTTTTGCTAATAAACTAATAGACACCATTCTTTATGTTATATATAATATCCTTAAATGTAAAAGAATTATTGTCCATATAATTTCGACATTTTCGTAAATTTCTTTTGATAAATCTAGTTACCAGAAAGAGATATAATTTAATTTAAATTAGTATGTATGCATGCACTTCCTTAGTTGCTAAGTGCGTTTCCTCTTTCTTCCATTAACGCAAGAACTTATCCGTCGCCATTTATTTCATTTTTTTGCGACTCGGCTAATTAGCAGCTGACTGCTTTGATCGGAAGGAGCCGCGTTGGATCCCCAAATCGTTGGCGCCCGCTGTTTGACGGCTCAGCCCGCAATTTACTTCTCTTGGGTCAACTGCCTCGGTGCGCAGATGACCGTGGTCTCCGCGGCGAGGACTGGCTTGGCCCTTCGATTTACATTGCGTGCGATCACGCCAACATAACGCTCTCTGCTTAAATCGACCTCCATTTAATCGCTCTCTGCACATCAACCTCCTGCCAATCCCTCGCCATAATTATCGCTAATACTCACTGATATTCATGACGAATATTTCATAGTTTTCTTTAAAGCTATTACGTTACGTGTGAAATATTTGAACTCATCGAGATAGTAGATCGAGGTTTTACGACCACCATTTTGGTTCTGCAACAACGTAGTCGCTGCATTGTAGGGTTTGTCAACAGTTTCATTATTTTCGAATATCTCATCATCATGGATATGCAAAGGGTAACGGACGAAATATAGAGATCAAATGATTAAGATCAAATGGATGGATAGGATAGAGGTCTTAAAAACATTTATCTGGAGGCAGGACAATTAAATCTGCCGAACGATGATCTGACACGCGATGGTTTGATGAAAATTATCATTTGAGGACCAGCGGAAGGGAAATATGGAGGGGATAGGCCAAGGATGGAGTACATCTACATATATTACCCCGCAAGGCTCCTTGATATGCGTGTGGTGGGGGCTACTAGGATACTAGCACGTAGGGCAAACAAAGGAAATGCCCAACGAAGTTCCACTTACGAGTTATCGAAGTTCTTCATTGCTAGAGAGGGAAAACGATCTATTCCTATCCATTCGGCAAAATAATTCTTTTAATTTATCGTTTCCGTCGGAATCAGAAAAATGTCGAGGTTCTATCATGATGTTTCCCATGTCATTCTGAAAGATATCTATTCTCAATTGCTCGAACAATCTAAGCCGAGTGCGCAGCCTCCGAGTCTCCAGCGGCTCATGCCAGCCGCAGTCTCTCGTAGCTCCCACCCTAATTCATTGAACATCTGTTTAACACTTCCTGTACGCCCTCAGCAATTTTTGACGAATCGCGTAGCTTTATTTCGTACTCTGTTAAGTTTACGCATTGAGTATCTTTGCGCCGTATACCATATGTTCGCTACACATTCGAGGCGTGACCGGTCGAGTACGAAATAACGCCTCTCTGATAGTAAATGACACTTGGCCCTAGCTCTTGATGAAGGATATAAAGAAGAAGAAATACGTTGATGTTAAAAACCCTAGTTGATCAGAGAATTGTGTGGAGATCTTCAATCTTAGGTTGACTCTTGAAGATGATGAATGGACCAAATTCCAAATATTTACGAGACTGAGAGGAGAAAGTTTTTTACTCAAAGCAGATAAACTTTAAGAAACTTTCGACCAGAAAATGATTTGGTCGAAATCACTTTTGAGTTTACTTGCCGTAGCTTTCAAATGCCTCCTTCTGAAATTTACGAAGGAAGTGAGGGACTACGCTGTAGTTTGGGTATTTTTCGCTGTCTTTGTAGTCAAATTTGTAGATGACTTCCATCAACTTTTCAAAAAACTTTTATTATCTATAATAAGTTTTATATCATAAATAAAGTGAGATCAATTCTATGTGAACTCTAATCAAAGGAAATTCATATAAAAATGGATATTTTGTGTTATATCTATCCTTTATATAATAAACACGCAATACTTGTTGTCATCCAATGTGCAAGTTCTCTCGAAAAGATTTTTTTAAATTACCTACGATGTGTGTTCTCGCCCCTGTAGAGTGCTATGATTATTTTTTGTATTTCTATAATTTTGTTTAGCCTGCGACTTCGATTACTTTGTAAAGATGGAGAGCGGGGTCGGCTGGAAATCGTTATTGATTTTCCATAACACTTTTTAGTGTACAGCGTGGACAATAATTGATTTTGGAATGAGGACGCTCGGAGTGTTGACCTGCCCTGAAAATGATTCTCCACGAAGGGGGGCGCCCGCCACTCAAGCGGCCTTTATCCGCTCACAAAAGAGATTTATAAAGGAGGAGACTCCAGCGTCAATTACGGGACTCCCTCCGCCGCACACCCTCGCGGCGAACACTTCAACTACGCTGCAAATCCCTCCTTCCTATCTCTATCTCTCTCTCTCTCTCTCTTTCTACCAATTGGTCTTTGAATTCAGTTCCTTCCCTTTCTCTCCTTATATATACGTATATATAGTACATTGAATCTCTGCTCTCCGTTCCTCACAGAGTTGGACATTTCGATTCATTTCGATGATGCGAGTCACGTGATTTGGTTCATAACAATAAAATCGTTCTTTAAAATCATTCAAAGTGAACAAAATGAACGCTGCGAACCAAATGAGGGCACGGTTCAAAATAATAATGACGATTATTAAACGATCGAAGATTGGATTAGACTAGACTAGACTTAGATTAGATTAGACTTCGAAATGTCATAGGTTATGCTAGTGGCGAATCAACAGAATTTCCAAAATAACGCAAATATCTAGTTAAAAATTTAAAATAGCAAATCCGGAAAGAAATTAATTGCTTCAAATGCAATTTTTTATATTGTTAATATACATCACCTTAATTATTCATGCCAAGGTTGCCTGAAATATTAATTTTTTACTCTTCTTTACGCCATACTATCCTTGAAATTTTCCATGTCATTAATGTGTTCGGTTTTCTTTTTTAACCCCCTTGCGCGATAATGATGAACTTTCGACGCCAAACCGCGCAATGACGAGTGTATGTCGTCATCGGATTTTCATTAGTTTTTCAATCTTTTGAGGAACAATATAATTAATTTGAAAGCTTAATAATGTTAAAACATTCATGGTATGCATAAATAATTCATATTACATGAAACATGATGCATTGGGAGGATAAAAATTATTTTATTCGAGTCGCGATAGCTGTGTTCTCCATGTTTAACACATCAATGTAATCCCATTCTATTTCACTGTTCTATGTTGATTACAAATTGCAAAATTATCATTTCATTACCTACCGTTTGAAAAAGAACATACCACAGAAAAAATAATAGAGAATAGGACCTCGATATACGGAAAATAAATCGAAGTGGATGTGATTATTTATTACCGTGATAGGCCCGGATTTCTTAGTGTAGACTCAATCTAAACAAACTTTCAGGTATTTCTATCGTGCTCTGCTCTAGGTTATTGCAGTCATATTGGTTGACGCTTCGGAAAACCACTTGTCTTTCTATTATCATATCTTGTCACTGTCTCAATTTAGTATTTTAGGCATTCATTTAGTCTCTAAATTGAGACGGAAACACTCCTTGATAATGGAAAACAAGTCGTTTTCCGCAACCTCACCCAATAGCGTGGTGCATAGTCCGAGAAAAATACCTAAATATATTTCACCAGGAAATCGTTAAATCGTTTATTAAACAAACATTGTTTAGACTTTGGTGGGAGATATTACAATGGGCCAGCTTCTTTTCCTGTGATTATATTTCCCTTCATCCGACAACTCTACATGCACAATATGATCGCCACGAAGCACACCAACGGCATGAACCATTCGATTCATAACGATCCCAATAAAACAGAAGCTGTGATTCAATTCACAAGTTTCATGACGATGTATCGTTAAGAAGGAACGTTTCACTCACGAACGACACAGCTATACTCCTCCCATCCCTCATCTCCTCAGCCTCCTTTCTCCTCCGCTCTCCAATAACCTCGTCTTCGTCCTGTTGACCCTTTCCTTTCTCTTTCTTTCTCTTGCCCTCCTTCCCTCCGTGGCCTTTCTATTGGGGAACCAAGGTCTCTCCCGATGGGAGGTCCTTCAAGAGTCCCGTACGTTCAGGTGGTGGCAAAGAGGGGATGCGATGGAGCGGTTGAAAGGAGAATCAGAGCCAAACGGATTACGTCCTCCCCAACTCTCCTCTTTCCTCAAAGGAAGTTATGCCCAAAGTTGCCGCCATTCCTTTTTTTTAAGGTCTCAAAAATGCAATTTCTTAAACCCGTTCAAAGAATTTTATGGAATGGACTGGGTAAAGCCAATGGAAATAACTGTAAAATGTGCGTATATTGGAGGGTTAAGCGACTTAATCGTAATCTGTATATGGCCCAGACATCGCAAGTGAGGGTAGCGTATGGAAAATCGGAGATTCGTGAAAACGATACTGAATCCGCCATCAAAAGAGAAGAGAGCTGTAGGATACGGATATTATTAGGACTATTATCATAATATCGCACCATTAAACAGACGAATGAAGGCGGTGCAAACGAATGTTTGGGCAAAGATCAGTTTGGTTTCAGAAAAGGAAAGTCAACTCGAGATGCAATAGTGGAAATGAGTTCCCTAGTGGAGAGGAACCCAGAATAGAACTTGGACCTGTATGTTTGTTACACAAATTTCGAAAAACCGT